>NC_135380.1:40370000-50370000 GCF_049243985.1 Paroedura picta | reverse complement strand
GTGTGGTGGTAGTCGGTCGGGAACGCCTCCCCCAGAGGTGAACGGAAGAGCCTGCTCTTTGCTTAGTGCAGACACTGTTTCAGACCAGGACTAAGGAAGCATGACCATAGCTTGGGATGCCATCCGAGCTGAGATGCCTGGGGACAGGCCGCAGTTTGTCTGGAGAACATGGTTGGTGCTACCTGTGGTTGGCCTGGCACCTTAAATCAGGGGTAGTCAAACTGCGGCCCTCCAGATGTCCGTGGACTACAATTCCCAGGAGCCCCTGCCAGCGAATGCATTTACAGTTCTCTTAAAACTTGTAGAACACTTAGAGCTCTCTCAGCACCTTGCAAGATGTCTGTTGTGGGGAGAGAAAGTGAGTGGTGATTAGTAAGCTGCTTTGGAACTCCTTTGGGTAATGAAAAGCAGGACATTAAAAAAACTGCTCTTGTGGCTGCTGGTCTGAGGTGATGGAATGTGAGCTCCTGAAGCTGAGCCCTGAGAGGAGGGAAACCTGGAGGAGGCAAGAGACAGGCAGCTCTCTGCCTTGCATGTTTGGTTCGCTTCTCCCGTGCATTTGGGGCTGGGGGCTGGGCGTTGACCCTTTTGAGTTACTGCTGCTCACTGCAGTGGGGTGGCTCATGGTCCCCACTGAGAAAGGGGCTGGTGCGTCGCGGATAGTCTTGCCTCACTTTTAAGCAAGTCCTGCCCTTGGAATGACCGCCCTTGTTGCTCTTGTGGTTTCCTCCAGAATAGCATGATTCCTCTGGAGGAAAAGTTGAATAAAGCTCAGCTGGAAGTGGCCCAGCTCAAAGCATCACTCAAGAACTATGAAGGGCTGATTGACACCTACAAGAATCAGGTAGGGTGCTTGGGTGGCTGAAACCCGGCCTTATTCAAAAGTGGTACAAGGTCCTTTAGATAGAGCAGGCCTACTCCACCAGGGTTTCAGGAAGGCCTTGGAAGGGTTTCCTGAATGGAGGGGGGGGAGTTAATTCATTTTTAATATATTTTTTAAAAGTGTTAAATATTTATCGTGTAATATGACCATATATGATCATGTTGATGCCCCCCTCCCAAAATGGCCAGTGATGGACCTGGATGGGGAAGGGGAGGGGCCCCTTTGGGCATGTATACAGCTAGGCATCCCAGTTCTCAACCATATCCTGGCTGCTTGGGCCACTTCTGGGGTTTCTCGAAGCCTGGAGAATGTTTCAGGGGTTTCTCAACAGTAAAAAAGTTGAGAAATAGAGGTTAAACAATAGAGGTGATAAAATATAGCCCTGGTTGACCCTTTTATGTGTTCTAATAATTAGGGTTGTATACTTCGGCTGCTGAAGCGACCATTAGAGCCCAAAGTGGCCATCGCTGCAACGCTGGACTTGAATGGCTGCGTTGGCGGCCAGAGCACACAGGCCTAGTTCTAGTCGAGTCTGTGAGATGACCTTGCTGGGAGGGCGGGGGGGGGGGGTTTACATCTAACCTGTATCAAGGTATGATCATGTAGAGTTTAGATTAAGAATAAGAGGCATTTATCAATGACTGAGGCCTTTAACTTTTCCCAAAGAATATAAAGACCGAATTCTATAGTATATATTGGTATTTTTCGATTTGTAACTTTTCAGTTATTACTGTATGCATTTTACTTATATATTAATGATCTTGGATTGCCATTAAACCGGTTGATTGGTATGGTGCTCGGTGTACCTACCATCTGGGGCAGAGGCCATCAGTGCTTTGGATTTCAAGCCTTAATTGCCTGTGCTGATTTCTTTGGCAAGTTCCCTCCTGGAGGTTGAGCTGAATAGCAACAATACTAAAAATACTAGATTTAGAGCCCGTTGTACGTGTAAATACAACAGGCACTAGAAAGGGTAGATTAGATTGTGTCGTGGCTTGTAGTGTGCCTTTCTTCTTGTCTTTCTCTATCTCCTTTTTGTCTCTTTCTCTCTGTCTCTGCCTCTATCTCTCTTCCTCTCTCTCTTTCTTTCTGCCTTCCTCCCACCCATGCCTGTATCTCCTTGCTCTGTCCCATCCATGCCTTTCTCTTCTGTCTTACTTTCTGTTCTTCTCCCTGTATTTCTTCTATCCCTTTATCTTCCTCCCTCCCTTCCTTCCTTCCTTCCTTCCTTCCTTCCTCCCTCCCTCCCTCCCTCCCTCCCTCCCTCCCTCCCTCCCTCCGTCTCCATTCCTTCCTTCCTCTCCATTCCTTCCTTTCTGCTCTTTCTAGCTGTGTGATCTACACATTTGGAAGGTTGCAGCTCACCACCTTCCTTTTGTAATCTCCGTGTCCAGGTATTGAAAACCCGAATGGAGGCTGATGATGTGGCGGTGAAACTGGAGCTCTGTGACAAAGAGAACCAAACACTTAAAGAAGAAATGAGCAAAGAGATTGAAAATGTAAGTGCACATTTGGCATACCAGGAGAGCTGAGGATTTGTGATATTCCACAGATGCGATGTTCCTCCTTTTGAAAAAGAGCAGAATTGGGGTGGGGGGATGTCATGTCTTGTGTAGACATCCGAGAATTCTCCAGAGGTTATTGTGTTTTTGGATGAATGGACTACAGAAAGCCTTGCTGAGTTCCCACTGGTACCTTCTAGTGTGTGCTCCAGTGAGACTAACTCTGAATTGCAAGGAGGTGCCTTCTCAATGGACAGCCTCCCAACAGGGCACATTAACCTCCATCCCTGGCATGAGGCCTGTACCTCAAGGAGGCCCCCAGCTTGCCTGTTCTTCTGGTGGGTGGGTGTTTCAAGATGGGAAGCTTCTTGCCAGCCACAAGCCCCACAGGCGACGGGTGCCGATACTCAGCATAGCCACAGTACATGTTAAAGAACCACAGTGCTCAGAATAGCCATGTGTGGCTCCTGAGCTGTAGAGTGAGTAGCACTGTCTGCTCATCCCTTGTTGGCAGAAATTGTCATTCTGCATAGAAAGGCCCAAGTTCAGTTCCTGATATGTCCAGATAAAATTTCCCTGGATAATACAGCTTAGACAGGCTCTTTCTGCCTGAGACCTGGAGAACTGCTGCATTTGGGCTAGTTGTTGGTGAGAAGGACCACGTAAGTGACGCCTTGCTCAGGCACCCCCTTTCCCATCCAAGCTTTTCCCAGGCACCCCTTTTCCCATCCACACAGCAGCGGCCCTGAACTGCTGCTTCAGCTCAGGGACTGGATGAAGGTGAACATACAGATGTAATCCTGGCAAGATGGAAGTAATGATGGATGACTGAATCTTGTGATTCAGGAGTAGGAGCAGAAAATATGTTCCCATGGACACTTGGGTTCACCACTGAGATGCATTCTGGGATCTAGTGCCATTCCTGGACGCTCATATTGTTGCAGGTGACAGGAGTGCCTTTTTCCACCTCAAGCTGTGCCAGGTGTTCAGTGAGAAGGTCCTAAACCTGGTATCCTTAGGTGATGTGAAAGCTCTCTGCCTGAGATGCTGGAAAGCCCCTGCCCCTCTGAGTGGACAGTAGTGACTTGGATAGGCCAGGGGTCTGATTCAGTAGACAGCAGCTTCATGTGTACATCATGACTTCCGAGGGACACTTGCATTCTCCTATCCTCTGCCTGGGCGCTATCTTGGGAAGAGGGTTCAGCAACTAGAGCTGATGTAATCAAGAAGCTGCCAGAGCATGGACTGAAACTGGAATACACGCTGCCAATTTGCTGCGGCTTCTGTTTAGTTCCCAGACCATTTCCAAGCATTGGTAATCTTAAAGCCATCAGTGACCTGGATCCATCAGATGGTGAGCTCTGAAGGTCCTCCCCCCCCCCTCAAAGAAAAAAGGCAAGGTGCAAACGTCTTTTAAACATTTTAGCAAAATTCCTCAATGAGGGAGCTTGTGGTTTGCATGCAGGCTATAGACTGAGCTTGGAACACCTCTGGCTCCCAGGAGGAGGGCTGGGAAGGAACCTCCTCTAATTCTCTGGGGTCTTGCTGCCTGCCAGTCAGTAGAAACTCTACCAAGCTAGATGGTCTGCTTCACTGTAAGGCAGTTCCCTATACTTATTATGTAGATCAGTGGTCCTGATATAGACCACTGATATAGAGGATCCTTTCTATTGGGGATTGTTCTGGTACAATCTAGACACTTCAGTCTGCTTTGCATGGGATCAGACCCTTGGTCTTTCTTTACAAGGGGAGTAGGGAGCAGAATATCGCAGATGCCTGTGCAGCTAGAGGAAGAGCACGTGTGAGTTTTAGAGGGCAAATGCGGATCTCTAGATAGTGCCCAGATAGACTGTGAATCTCCTAGGCTATGTTAAATTGCTGCCTTTCCTCCGCTGACAGGCTCGTAAGCAGTTCCAGAGTCAGGTTGCCGAGTTGGAAAGGCTTCCCGAGATCCTGAAGCTCACGGAGACCAAGCTGGCCGAATGTCAGGATCAGCTCAAGAGTTATGAGAAGAAGAACATGGACCTGTCAGCCATGATTACAGATCTCCGTCAACGGGTAAGGGACTGGCAGAAAACACCCACGCGGACCCCAAGCCGGGTGAAGTGAACTTCTAGCACCAGGAAAGTACATCCTTTTGTCTCTTGTCTCGTCTCTTTTTGAAATGATTAAAACAAGTGCACTGCAGAATAAAAAAAGACGTGTGGCATGTCTTTTGTTTTCCTTCTTTGTGCGTTGCTTAGCTGTCTTGCACTTTGCTCCGTTCCACTTAGCTTGCCACCTGGCGCAGTTCACTGCTGCTCTTTCTGGTGCTTTCCTGTCCACTTTTCTTCATCTCCTTCCATGTATGTGGCCCTGCTTCTGTCCATCTCATGCTCCCTTTCCACTTGTGTCATTGTGTTTGTTATTGTCGAGAATTACAAGATTCTCTGCCTTCTGCCCCATGTAACGAACAATCATCCTTCTAACTCTCCTGTTTGTGGAAAGGAAATAGCAGGTGCTGTTTATGCTGCTGAATCAAATACAATTGAAATTCTAGTTGTCATAATTATTTGCATGCTTGTTTCTTTCGCACAGTCTGCTTCTACTACTAGGGCAGAAACCAGGAGTCAAGCTGGCATCACATTTTTGAAGACCAGAAACTTGGTTTCATTTATTTTAAGGAAAGCCAAGTTTCTTAAAATATTGAATTTTGCACCTGTGGTTTGATTGTGAAGCACGCGCAAATCTGTATATAATAAAAATAAAATTGGTCATAGTTTGTTTGTGTGTGTGTGTGTGTGTGTATGTGTGTGTGTGTGTCTGTTTCCAAAAGCTGGTGTTTGGGAGGGTCATGTTTGATCTAATTAGCACCTGCCTTTTGGCTATCCAAGCCTAGGGTCTGTGCCCTCCTCTCCTCTCCTGGGCCAGTCTTTGCTAAAACGCCTCCTGATCCATCAGATGTCCTGTAAGCAGAAATCAGCTGCGCAATAAATCCTGGCTTTTGTTGCATGGCTCATTTGATTACTAGAAATATGTCAAAGATGGGTAGCCATGTTTGTCTAGCGATAGCAAAGAGCTTGAGTCCAGCAGCACCGTAAAGGGTGATAAAATTCAGGCAGAGGAGGCACCTTCGTGAGTTTCTGCTCACTTCAGACGCAGCTAAGATGGGTGTCCCTTTGTCTGTATCTGAAGTGAGCAGCAACTCACAAAAACGCCCGCCCTGCCACAAAGTTCGTTAGTCAAAGTCAAACTTTATAGCAGTAGGCCATTGCAGGATCAGGTGACAATAAAATTACACAAATCTGTAAGTTTGTTAGTTGTATAGCGGACACTTGATCTTTTATACTACTTGAAATAAGGATTTGAACTCTGAATGCAAAGCTTTTACTTCAAATAACTAGAAATAGTCCATCTTGACCCTTTTCGGACAGAAATCTCTGCCCTAACTTGTAGGCATAGTAAAGGCCCAAGGCCAGGTCTGCTGTGCGTCTGGCACAGAGGCTAGGGAGGCTGTGGCATTCCATGCTAAAGCCAGCCGTGACTTCCCCAGAAGCTGTGCCATTGCCAGGAGTGCGTGTGTGTTTCTGTTTTCTCCTGTTGAGAGAGTGCTTCAAAATCTGTGTGCTTCGCTTTGCTTGCAGGTGGCTGGGCTGCTGCTTTTGCGCCGTGTTGAGAAGAACTCTTTCATACTGGATCAAAATATCCTCTGAAAGAGCCACCAAAGTGCGAACACAGACAGGGTTTTAATGTATAGAACCGAAGGTGCCGCTCTCCCCCCTCAGACCAGAGAGTCCTCCCCCATAATTAAGCCTGTGCAGCAGCGAGCCAAAAGCACTTCAACTTGGTCCCTGGAAATGGACAGATGTCTGGGCGACATTCAAGTCCCCGACTCACAAAACAGCCTGCCCTGCCACAAAGAGGCTTTCCCTCTGCTTCACACTTTTGCATCCTTGCATTGTAGATTGAACTCCAGGGAGACAAAATGGAGATGACGAGAGAGAAGTATCAGTCGGCCCAGGAGGAGAACAAGCACCTGATCCTGAAGCTGGAAGAGCTGGAAAGGTTAGGGAGTAGGGCGCAGATGCCGAAGGAGCAGGACAGCCAGCCTGCTTTGGGGCCAACGGATAGCAGCAGCGGGTGTTGTGAGTTAGGACTTTGAGTGGTGTGGGATCGTTGTTGTGAGCCTTGCGTCGGGAGAAGGGTAAGCTGTAGTGGAGTGGAAAAAGAACACATTTGTGTGTTCTGTATTGAGATGTTGATATGACTCACAGGAAAAAAATTTCAGAGTAGTTCAGCAGTGGAACAGGCTGCCTAAGGAGGTGGTGAGCTCCCTCTCACTGGCAGTCTTCAAGCAAAGGTTGGATACACACTTTTCTTGGATGCTTTAGGATGCTTTGGGCTGATCCTGCGTTGAGCAGGGGGTTGGACTAGATGGCCTGTATGGCCCCTTCCCACTCTATGACTCTATGATTCTATGATATGGGGGAAACAGGCTGGGGGGCACAACAGAATGAGTGCTTTGCCCAAGGCCACCTAGTGAGTTGGTGGCAGAGAAGAAAATCCATCCTGGTTTTGATGTCTGATCAGAGAGCCCTAAAGTTGGAAGAAATTTTTTAGGCGATTTAGCTCAACCTCCCTGCTGGAGAAGATAGATAACTGGGCAGTCCCAAGAGAAAGCCCCTGTGAGGGAGATCTTCTCCTGCTCTCTGGTGATTGGTCCTTTGCTGCACTGCTTTTGGGGAGTGTCAGTGTTGAGCTGAAATAGCAGCAGCAAGTTTATTATGCAGCCAACAGATCCTTAAGGCACAAAGTGGACAGAACATGTCAGTGATCAGAATATGACTAACAGTTATTTTTTCTGCCTGGGACCTGATCTCAGCTACACTGGAAACCTTTGCTGCTTTTTCAGTAATCTTCCATGAAGACAGATTGAAGTGAGTGGCCGTGTTGTTCTGAAGCAGCAGAACAAATTTAGAGTCCATTCAGGCACCTTGAACAACTAAGTTTTAATCAAGGGATGAGCTTTCATGTGCATGCACACTTCCATCTGTAAGTCTGAACGGATTGCTTCCATTCCACAACATTGTATCTGAGGAAGTGTGCATGCACACGAAAACCCATCCCTAGAATAAAACTTTGTTGGTCTTAAGTGGGTCACTGGACTCTAAATTCCCCCCCCCCCAATTAATCTGTTCACTGGCCACAAGAAGAATCATAGAGTTGGAAGGGGTCATACAGGTAATCTAGTCCAACCCCCTGCTCAACGCAGGGTCAGCCCTAATCATCCTAAAGCATCCAAGAAAAGTGTGTATCCAACCTTTGCTTGAAGACTGCCAGTGAGGGGGAGCTCACCACCTCCTTAGGCAGCCTATTCCACTGCTGAAATACTCTGACTGTGAAAAAGTTTTTCCTGATATCTAGCCTATATCGTTGTACTTGAAGTTTAAACCCATTACTGCGTGTCCTCTCCTCTGCAGCCAGCAGAAACAGCATCCTGCCCTCCTCCAAGTGACAACCTTTCAAATACTTAAAGAGGGCTATCATGTCCCCTCTCAACCTCCTTTTCTCCAGGCTGAACATTCCCAAGTCCCTCAACCTATCTTCATAGGGCTTGGTCCCTTGGCCCCAGATCATCTTCGTCACTCTCCTCTGTACCCTTTCAATTTTATCTACATCCTTCTTGAAGTGAGGCCTCCAAAACTGCACACAGTACTCCAGGTGTGGTCTGACCAGTGCCGTATAAAATCGGACTATGACATCTTGTGATTTTGATGTGATGCCCTTGTTGATACATTTGCCTTTTTTACCTCTGCATCACACTGCCTGCTCATGTTTAGTTTACAATCCACAAGTACCCCAAGGTCTCGTTCACACACAGTGTTACCTAGAAGCGTATCCCCCATCCAGTAGGCATGCTTTTCATTTTTCTGACCCAGATGCAGAACTTTACACTTATCTTTATTAAATTGCATCTTGTTCTCATTTGCCCATTTTTCCATTATGTTCAGCTCTCCTTGAATTCTGTCTCTATCTTCTGGAGTGTTTGCCAGTCCTCCCAATTTGGTATCATCTGCAAACTTGATGAGTAGTCCCTCCACCCCCTCATCTAGATCATTAATAAATATGTTAAAAAGTATCGGACCGAGCACCGAGCCCTGAGGTACCCCGCTACTCACCTCTCTCCAGTCTGATGAAACACCATTGACAACAACTCTTTGAGTGCGGTTCTCTAACCAATTCCCTATCCACTTAACTATCTGAAAATCCAGATTGCAGTCCTTCAATTTATCCATCAGAGCATCATGGGGAACCTTATCAAAAGCTTTACTAAAATCCAAGTAAACGACATCAACCGAATTTCCACGATCCAGCAAACCTGTTACTTGGTCAAAAAAGGAAACCAGGTTGGTCTGACAGCACCTGTTGGAGATAAATCCATGCTGACTTCCTTGGATCACCAAATTGTCCACCAGATGTTTGCAGATCGCTCCCTTTAATATCTGCTCCATTATCTTCCCCACAACAGAGGTCAGACTCACTGGTCTGTAGTTTCCCATGTCATCCTTCCTCCCTTTTTTGAAGATCGGAATAATGTTTGTTCTCTTCCAGTCCTCCGGGAAATCTCCAGTCCTTAAAGGTCCCGAAGATGATGGACAAGGGTTGTGCAAGTTCTCTGGAAAGTTCTTTGAGCACTCTCGGGTGCATTTCATCTGGCCCAGGGGATTTGAACTCATCCAGTGCAGCTAAATGCCTCTCGACAACCTCTCTATCCATGTCAACCTGCCACCCAAACATTATCCTTTGGCTACTGCCATCTCTAGATGTGCCTAAGCCCTTTGACCTGTGGGAAAAAACAGATGTAAAATAGGCACTAAGCCTTTCTGCTTTCTCTGCATCTTCTGTTAGAGTTTGTCCATCCGCACCCAACAGTGGGCCTATTGCCTCCTTTATTTTACGTTGCTCCTCACATAACAGAAAAATCTTTTCTTGTTACAATGGGCTTCCCTGGCCAATCTTAGCTCACTCTCAGCTTTGGCCTTTCTGATGATTGATCTACAGTGCGTAGTAACCTGTAGGTACTCTTCTTTAGAGCTCTGTCCTTCCCTCCATGTCCTGAACATTTCCCTTTTCTTTCTTAGTTCCTCTTGAAGTTCCTTTTAGTTCCTCAAGAAGAAGAAGGAGGAGGAGAAGGAGAAGGAGAAGAAAAGAAGGAGAAGAAAGTAATTAGCTGCTTTGCTGACCAGCCTGGTTCCACAGCCTGAAACAGAGCAATTGCATCCTCTCTAGTCCTCTTACGTTAAATGCAAAACTGCTACAAGGACACAATCAGTCCCCATCCCCCCAATCTATCCTCTTCTCATTTGGACCCATTAGGTTTCCTCTTGTCCTTTGTATATGGCAGCTCTTCAGATGTTTAAAGAATGCACTTGTATCTCCCCTCAGTTTTCAAAAGGTTCAATATAGCCCGTTCCTTCAACCTTTCCTTTGTTCTCCTGAGCCCCCTTTATACCTCCACCTCTTATCCACATTGCTGGAATAGTCCTGGTACAATTCCAAAGCCGGTGACTCCTGCAGAGGTTTTTGGAGGCGTGAGGACAACCATTGTGCAAAGTGCATGCAGTGCTCAGCAACTGAGTATCTGCCTTCATTTCCTCATGCTACTCTTGCTTTTGGCAACTTTAGCTAAGGGGGCTGTAGCCAAGATCCTACTAGATCTACTACTAGAAATGTGGCTTTGAGCTTCCTTTGCTCTGGCAGAAGTTTTTGGAGGGGTGAGGACAACCACTGACCACACCCAGGATCTGTGGGATCTTTTAACTCTTGGGCCTTGATGAAGCCAAACCATGCTTGTTCACTCTGCATGCGTGCGTGTGACTCTCTTGCTTTTATTGCAATTTAGGAAGCTCGAAGCAACAAGTGCTCAGAACATAGAATTCCTCCAGGTCATTGCCAAAAGGGAGGAGTCGATCCATCAGTCCCAGCTGCGACTAGAGGAGAAAACCCGGGAGTGTGGCTCCTTGGCACGCCAGCTGGAGATGGCCATCGATGATGCCAAGAGGCAGGTTAGTACCTCGTTTGTTTTATGGGAAAGGAGCTGTGGATAGGGTGGGCAGAAAGGTGCATTTTGTACCATGTTCCCCTTTCTGCATTAACACATGATAAAGAACCAGTAGTAGGAGTTCTGCCAGAAGAACCTGAACCTAGCTTTGCTCTGCCCTTAAGAGTTGATGAAGATGGCACCAGACGGGCATCTTTTGCAAAAGCAGGGGAAACCGAGGGGAATGTTTTTAGCCTTGTGCTTAAGGGTAACTGTTGGATACGAGCACAGACCACTTTCCAAAGCTTTACAGGGAATACTGTTGGCAAATAAATCAGCCCTTGTTGGTCTTGACTCTGCCTGCAGCTAGAGCAAACCAAGGACCGAGCAGCATCAAGAGAGAGAACAGCCCAGTCCAAGATTCTGGATTTGGAGACCCAGCTGAGCCGAACGAAGACGGAGATGAATCAGCTGCGGAGGGGCAAAGAGGATGTGAGTGCCCTGCCATGGACTTGGGGGGGCGGGAGGAATCCTGCAGCTCCACTGGGCAAAGCTGATTTGTGTTATTAAAAATCTTTCTACTTCCAAGTATGCTCAAGTCTAAGTCTCTAGTCTGAGGAGCCTTTCTACCACTTAAGTGGCTCATTCACTGGAGGAATAATCAGTTAAGTTGGCACAAGGCTATTTGGAGGGTGGCCGGATTTAGCCCTCTGTCTGCACATTAAGGGGAGTCTTTTGGGAGGTGGTAGATCAGTTTAAGAGCCTCTTGTGGCGCAGAGTGGTAAGGCAGCCATCTGAAAACTCTGCCCATGAGGCTGGGAGTTCAATCCCAGCAGCCGGCTCAAGGTTAACTCAGCCTTCCATCCTTCCGGGGTCGGTAAAATGAGTACCCAGCTTGCTGGGGGGTAAACGGTAATGACTGGGGAAGGCACTGGCAAACCATCCCGTATTGAGTCTGCCATGAAAATGCTAGAGGGCGTCACCCCAAGGGTCAGGCATGACTTGGTGCTTGCACAGGGGGTACCTTTACCTTTACCTTTACCTTAGATCAGTTTGCCAGAACAGAAAAAGCAAATCGTATGGGGGAGCTTTTTTTCTGAGCATTAAAGGTCAAGGTATCCCCTGTGCAAGCACCAAGTCATGTCTGACACTTGGGGTGACGCCCTCCAGCATTTTCTTCTTTTTTTTTTTTAATAATTTCAAATTTTATTTATAATCCATTACAAGAAAAATACATTTAGCCATCTCCAAAATTACATGTTAATAGATTATATTACATTTATAAATAATAACTTCCAACTGTATTTGTTAAAGAATATACAAGAAAAACCCATTAATTCTCCTGTACAAAATTTCAATCCATTCTCATTTCCCCTTATAAATTATAAATCATAACCAATAGTCATAAATCCACAACTGTACTTTTTTCTAATATACTCTATCCATAAGTTCCATTTTGTCTTAAAGTCCGTTATTAGTTTATCTTCGACATAAGTTTTGCCATCTAAGCAATTTCCAATGTTTTCAACTGCCAATCAAATATGGTGGGCGTGTCTTTTAACTTCCATTTTTTTGCCTAGACTATCCTTGCCGCCGTTGTCAAATATCTAAATAACTCTCCATATTTTTTATCTTTTTCATTTACCAGAAAACCTAAAAGATAAGCTTCAGGATTTAGAGCTATGGAGTCCTTAAAGATTTTTGAGATTTCTTTGTGGATATCCTGCCAGAAGTGTCTTACTCTTTTGCATGTCCACCACATATGGAACATTGTCCCTCTCACTTCCCCGCATTTCCAACATTTGTCTGATAGGCTTTTATTCATTTTTGATAATTTGTGCGGAGTCATGTACCAACAGTAATGCATTTTATAATAGTTTTCCTTAATATAATAACTGTTCGTAAATTTCAGATCTTTACTCCACATTTTTTGCCAGGTTTCCAATGGAATGTTATGACCAAGATTCCTTGCCCAAACAATCATAAAATCTTTAACCATCTCATCTTCCGTGTACAGTATAAACATAATTCATACATCTTCTTGATTAAATGATTATCATCTTTACATAAATATAACTCTAGTTGTGATTTTTCTACTTCAAATTCCCATAGCTTCCTATCCCTTTCATATATCTCCTTAATCTGTCTATATAGCCACCAGTCTACATATTTATATTGTTGCGCTAATTTCTCGTGAGATTTAATTTTAAACTGCATTATTCCTTCTTGATTAAAAGTCTCACTTATATCCTTATAATTTAACCATTTAGTTTCTGATGTTACTTGCCCTCTGAACAGAGCTTCCTGTGGTGACAACCATAAAGGGATTTTAGAATATAATTTTCTTTTATACTTATTCCAAGCCTTAAATAAAGCAAATCTTATAACATGATGTAAAAATTGTTTATTTGCTTTCTCTTTTTCGTACCATAAATATGCATGCCAACCAAACCTCAAGCCTGCACCTTCTAATGTTAATAATCTCTGATCTCTTAAAACTATCCATTCCTTTATCCAAACCAGACTACATGCATCAAAATACATCCTTAAATTTGGTAATGCCTGTCCTCCCCTCATTTTAGCATCATAAAGAATTTTCATTTTTATTCTAGGTTTTCTCCCTCTCCAAACAAAACTTGCCAAATCCCTCTGCCAAATTCTGAATGGCTTATCCGATTTAATAATTGGAATATTCTGAAACAAATACAAAATTTTTGGCAAGATATTCATCTTTATAGCGGATATTCTACCCATAAAAGATAAATTGAGAGTCTCCCATTTTTTAAAATCTTTTTTGACCTCTGTCCATAGTTTCTCATAATTATCCTGGAATAGACTCAAGATATGAGCCTCTTGTGGCGCAGAGTGGTAAGGCAGCCGTCTGAAAGCTTTGCCCATAAGGCTGGGAGTTCAATCCCAGCAGCCGGCTCAAGGTTGACTCAGCCTTCCATCCTTCCGAGGTCGGTAAAATGAGTACCCAGCTTGCTGGGGGGTAAACGGTAATGACTGGGGAAGGCACTGGCAAACCACCCCGTATTGAGTCTGCCATGAAAACGCTAGAGGGCGTCACCCCAAGGGTCAGACATGACTCAGTGCTTGCACAGGGGATACCTTTACCTTTACCTTTAGACTCAAGTTTGTGCTAGCAATATTGATACCTAAATATTTATAAGTTTTAACTATTTGACATCCTGTTTTCCCTTCTAAACCTTTCTTTTTCTCCTTATCCATATTTTTCACAATTATTTTTGATTTGGTTTTATTTATTTTTAAACCAGTTACCTCTTCAAAATCTTTAAGCTTGCCTAATACCACATCTATACAATCTAAAGCAGGGGTAGTCAAACTGCGGCCCTCCAGATGTCCGTGGACTACAATTCCCAGGAGCCCCTGCCAGCATTCGCTGGCAGGGGCTCCTAGGAATTGTAGTCCACGGACATCTGGAGGGCCGCAGTTTGACTACCCCTGATCTAAAGGATCCTCCAAAATCAATATTAAATCATCTGCATAGGCCCTCAATTTAAAGGTCTGTTGTTTAATTTTCAGACCTGTAATATTTTTGTCTTCTCTTATGTCTTGATTAAAGACTTCTAGAGCCATGATAAAAAGTAAGGGTGAGAGTGGGCAACCTTGCCGTGTTCCCTTCTGAATATTAAATTTCTCTGTAAGCTCACCATTTACTATTACTTTTGCCCATTGTTCTTTATAAATCTCCCTTATCCAATTTATAAATGTTCCACCACATTCCATCCTTTCAAGTAAGCTAAATAAAACAATCAGCAGAATCAAAAGCCTTTTCCATATCGATAAAGAATAAAGCCAGTTGTTTATCCCGTCTCAGTTGGTAATATTCGATAACATTTAGTATTATCCTTATATTATTTCTAACTTGTCTACCAGGCAGAAAACCCGCCTGGTCTTCATGTATTATCTTAACCAGTATCCCTTTCAGCCGATTAGCCAGTATATTAGTAAAGATTTTATAATCTATATTTACTAAAGAAATAGGCCTAAAATATTGCACCTCATTTGTCTCCAGTTTAGGTATAACCGTAATATGTGCCTCTTTCCAGGAGTCTGGGATGCCATCAATTATAATCTTGTTCATTGTCTCCTTTAAAGCTATTAATATTTCTTCTTTAAAAACCTTATAATATGCACTTGATAACCCATCAGGTCCCGGAGCTTTACCATCTTTTAGATTGTTAATTGTGTTTATAATTTCCTCTGAATTTATAGGCTGATTTAATAATTCTAACTGTTCTGAGTCCAATTTCAAGATATTCTGTTTTTCTAAGTATTTCTCTCTTTTCTCCCTAGAGATGTCCTGCTTCTCATATAATTTTAAATAAAATTCAAAAAAACCTTGTTTAATTTTTTCATCCTCCAGTAATATATTCCCATCTTTCTTTAGGGCTGTAATCAATTTATTTTGTTGTTTCTTCTTTAATTTCCAAGCGAGCCATCTGCCTGGTTTATTTCCCAGTTCAAAATATTGTTGTTTTACTTTAACTGTTCACCTAATCTGGCCACCTCTAAGAGTTCCAGTTGTTTTCTTAATAGCTTTTATTGTTGTAGAGCATTTTTACCTTTTGGTTTTTCCAACAACATTTTTTCTTTGTTTTTTATTGCCTTTTCTAATTTCTGCCTTTCGTGATCTTTAAGCTTTTTTAATTTACAGCTGTGGGATATCAATAGCCCCCTCATGTAGGCTTTACTTGTATCCCACACCATTTTCATTTAATATCCTGCATATTTAGTTCAAAGAAGTCTTTTAGTTTCTCTTTACAATCTTTCACAACTTCTTCATGTAATAGTAGACTATCCATCATTCGCCATCTTTGATTACTTTTCCTTCTCTTTGACTTCAAGCTCATTAGTACAGGTCTATGATCTGATATTAATCCCGGTAGTATCTCAATTTTTCTTACATCTAAAACAATATCTTTTGTAACCCAAATCATATCCAATCTGGACCATGAACTATGTCTCTCAGAAAAAAAGGTAAAGTCTTGCATAGTTCTATTATTATTCCTCCACACATCCACCAATCCCCAATTATCAACCAAATAAAAAAAACTCAATGGTAACTTCCCTCGTTCTCTTCCAGTATTCCCATTGCTTAATCTCTTATCTAATTTAGGTTCAGTTACCCCATTTAAGTCCCCCATTAAAATAACACTAGAGTATAATAAATTTGACATTTCACAGGCCAAATTCTCAAAAAATGTACTTTTACCTTCATTTGGAGCATATGTCCCTACCACCAATGTTTTGATGCCATTTATTTCCACTTCTAACATTATATATCTTCCATCTTTATCAGATTTTATTAAACATGGTTTCAATTGTTCCTTAACATATAACACAACACCATTTTTCTTTTCCTTTTTCATTGCTGACACAAAATCTAAACCCAAATTCATATTAACTAAATATTTTTAACCAATTCCTTTATATGTGTTTCCTATAAGCAGATTATTTGGAAATTCCCCCTTTTCAAAAATTGGAACACTCTTTTACGTTTTTTGGGGTCATTTAAACCATTCACATTCCAAGTTATTATATTCATATCTTTATTACACAACACAAGTAAGTTAGTTTTGCTCTGTTACAAACAGACCAATATTTTAATTCAGCTCTTTTTTATGTTTCTTTAGGGAGTCTCTTGCTTTCTGTTTGTCTTTGATCTTAACTTCCTTACTTTTAAATTGGAATGAAATACCTTCTGGTATTTCCCATTTAAAATATATCCTATTTTTTTTTTCAACACTTCAGTTATAAAACTGTATTCCTTTCTCAATTTCAAAATCTTTGGTGGCATTTCCTTCAACAAAATAATTTCCTTCCCATCCACTTGGAACCTCATAATGTGCATGAAGTATAGCATCCCGTATAGATTTCTTAACAAAACTTATAAGAATGTCTCTTAGCAGATTTCTTTCTTTAGCATATTTTGAGTTTACACGAAAAATTTCATCCACCTCCAATTTCATTTCTCCCTCATTTTTCCCCAACATCTCACACAAAATATTAACTACTCTTCTATATGTATCTTCTCCTTCCAGCTCTTGCAGTGAGCGCAGTCTTAAAAGTCTTTCCTTTTGTTTCACTTCTATCCACGTTCTTTCTTGATTTTCATTCTCCTTCTCATTCTCCAGGCTTTCCATCCTATCTTCTAGACTTTCCAGTTTTTCATTGACAATTTTAAAGTCTTCTACTAGTTGAGATATGCCATGTTCCAGCCTTGAAATCTTTGCTGTCTCCTGTTTAATATTGCTTGTCTTCATCAATTTTATTTACTTTTCTATTCATGTCATTTAAAGTCTCAGTCATTTGTGTTAATTTTGTCATCATCTCCTGCATATTCACTTTATCTGGCATGGAGACAGCAAACTGCATTTGTACCTCCTTTTTTTCCCTGGGAGTCATTATTCCTTTTAGATAAGTAGTAACACTGTTCAAAAGTTAATAAGGCAACAACAAAAATATTCTGTAGCGTCTGTGACTTTATACATCAGCTTTCCCTTCCCCTCTTCAGTTTCTCCTTCAGCGTCTTAATGAGGGGTGGGGTGTTTCAATCAGCCTTCGGGGAAATAAGAATCTAGCTCAGAGGAGTTAGAAAGATTCTTCAACAATACAGCCTCCACTTTACATTTCAATTGTTTAATCACCTAGCTTCAGGAAATGAAAGGTCGCTCCAGCCTCAGTCCCCTCAGGGTCTTTCGTGTTGATAGGGAGTTCTTTTTCTTCTGCCACGAATGAAATTCTGCTCTCGGGTTACAGTCACTAAGACTGTTTCTCCTTCACAGCTTTCACCTTTATCAGGCACTGGAGCTCCCCCGTCGCTTCTCCTTTGTACTGGAGAATTCTAATTTGCAGGTTAAAGAGTTTTTACCTGCATTCTCTAACACGAAGAAGCTCCGTTGATAGGGAGCCAGCCAGCTGGAGTGGAAGTTCCACCGGAAGCCCGCCCTCCAGCGTTTTCATGGCAGATAAAACAGAGGAGCGGGGATCCATGTTATGCCACTGTGAACTCCTTAATGGAATCTTTTAGATTGGTCAAAATGTCTTTATGTCTGCTGCTTTCTGGACCCTGATTGTTTGGAATGGCAGCACCAGAAACAGTTTAGATAAAATAAAGCAGATTTTGCCTTCCCTGATTGCATTGCCCTAATACCTTGGTTTCAAGATGCTGTTGTGCAAAGAAGCACCCATTTATTAGCCTGGAGGGGCCTCGGCAAGACTTTTTGGGGTGCAGGGAACCCTGGTGGGGGTCACAGATTCCCCCCCCCCATGTGCCAGTGAAGCCAGGGCTCCACCCCCTCCCTCCCAGCTCATGCTCCTTAGCTGCCTTACCTCTTGCAGTCAGTCGAGTAGAGCAGGCTGGCATTGGAGAGGGATGCGGCCAGGGGCGGGACAGCCTACCTGACTGGCCATTCATTGGACAGAGGGCCAATCAGGAATGCAATGTGTCCCAGCTCCTCCCACCAACCCTTTACCATTTTATGTTACAGAAGATTTTGTGCATCTTTTCTCTTTTGTTTAGTCCCAGGAATGGTCATTGTCCAACCCGTGGCAGGTGATAGCTTCAGTGTGCCTTTGTAGGGGTCACGTTTGATTGATTCAGACAGGCTTTCTCAACTTTTTTATGATTGAGAAACCTCTGAGACATTCTTCAAGCTTCAAGAAACCCCAGAAGTGGCGTGATCATGCAGAATACAGTTAGGAAGCATGGCTGTGTACACACCCAACCAAGGCCCCTCCCCTTCCACCCTGTCCAGGCCCATCATTGGCCATTGTGGGACGGGTGGGTAGATCAGCATAGCCATATATGGTCATATCACCCAATAAATGTTTAACAAATTTTAAAAAAAATTAAAAATTAACTCCCACCCACTTAGGACACCCTTCCAGGGCTGTCAAGAAACCCCAGGGTTTCACAAAACCCTGATGTAAGGAATTGGGCAAGCTCTTGTCATATCTTACAAGCTTTGCAAGTTTCCATATTCTTCTGCAGCGTTTGTCATTTTTTTATCCCACTTTTCAGCCTCAATTGGCTACCAAAGCAGCTCATAGGGAACTTTAAAAAACTGCCCAATAGAAACAGTCTTTGGGGAGCTGAGTGTCAGCTGAGCTGGATTTGGTCTCAGTGTCAGGGGTTGGAGGAGACAGGCTGCTTTGTGTTCCCCTGTTAGAAGCTGGAGAATGGAGAGGAAGGACTCTCCTTGGGAGATTTTGTGGGTGGAATTTCGGGAAAATGTGATGTCACTTCCTCCACGTGACACACTATTACAGGGGTGGCCAAACTGGATCTCCAGATGTCCATAGACTCCCAATTCCCATGAGCCCCTTCCAGCACCATTCTGGCAGGGGGTCATGGGAATTGTAGTCCATGGACATCCAGAGACCCACAGTTTGGTCCCCTCACCCTGCTCTATAAATTTCCCTTAATCCAGATGACCTTGACCTTTCTTATCTTGCAGGCACCTTTGGAATTCTGACCCAGGGTGGAGGGGAGGCAGCCTCAAAATGGCTGCTGCAGGAGGTGGAACCAACTACACAATGTCAGGGAATAAGGCTGTGCATAATTGACACCTCTTCAACATTTGAGGCAAAAGCTGTTTCAACAGGATGCCTTTAAAAGTCAAGAAGAAGAAGAGTTATTGTATGCCACTTTTCTCTACCCAAAGGAGGCTCAAAGCGGCTTACAGTCGCCTTCCCATTCCTCTCCCCACAACAGACACCCTGAGGGGTAGGTGAGGCTGAGAGAGCGCTGATATCACTGCTCAGTCAGAACAGTTTTATCAGTGCCGTGGCGAGCCCAAAGTTACCCAGCTGGCTGCATGTGGGGGGAGTGCAGAATCGAACCCGGCTTGCCAGATTAGAAGTCCGCACTCCTAACCACTACACCAAACTGGTTAACGTTTTAAAAAGTTTTATGCCTGCACGAAATAAGCACGAAATACTGAGCTCTAGTTAGAATCCCTCATCTTCCATTTTGCAGGCATCTAACCTGGCTATTCCCTTTACATGACCTGGACACAAGTCCCACCTAGCCCCTTCCATTGTCTAAAGCCACTTGGCAAGTGCCCAGAAAGGTGTCAGCATGTGCCATGTGGAGGACTCCTGCTATAGAGATCCTAGGCTGTGAAGGATTGTGAGAGGGGAGGGAGATATACAAAGAAAACGGAATTGTGTGGGCTCAGAAGGTGGCGTGTAAATAAGGCATTAGTAGTTCTGCACCTCTTTTCCTGCATCCTTCTGAGCCTGCACAACCCATAGCAGATGGCGGCTTCTTGAGTGTGAGTTGCAATGAGGAGCTGGCATGAAAATGGAATGCCTTGGCTAGACCTGAGCCTTTTTCCAACCCTTTGCTTCTCCTCCTGCAGGCAGAGCGTCGATACGAAAGCCGCCTCCAGGACCTGAAGGACCGCTTGGAACAATCAGAGAGCACCAATCGCAGCATGCACAACTATGTCCAGTTTCTCAAGTCCTCTTATGCCAACGTCTTTGGAGACAGTGCCTTGACAAGCTCCCCAATCCGTCCCCGATCACCCATCTGATGCCAACCGTGCCCTGCCCCTCAAGCCAGAACCCCGTTGCTGCAAGCCCAAGTACAGAAGCTGGGGAGAGATCTACTATTAAGCCATATCTTGCTTACCAAAATGGACAGGTAGTTTAGCTCAGGGGCTTTATTGGGTTGTTTGTTCAAGATGCACCTTTTGTACTTAGGACTGAAAGTCTAATGGGATGAGGACGTCGAGGGCTGAGCTGCTTCAGGAGCTGTATGAAAAGCAATCTTCCAGTGCCTTACACTGATTATAGTTACCGTGGAGGGTAACTCGGAAAATTTTAATCAGCTTGTATCTTTGCCAATGTTTTATGGCTGCCTTCATCAGGATTCCTTAAACTTCCAAAATCACGTTTGTCAGTTGCAGCACAAATGGGATCATTTTTAACCCACTGTCCACAGAACTGCGAACCGCCTCAAGGCTGTGTCTTCTAGTGGCCTGCTTTGGGGTGGACTAGCGTGTGGGGCCCTGCATTCAGACCATTGCCTTCCCTGGCATACTTATTCCAGTTATTCCAGTGGGGGAATTGTCGGTTCAAAGTGTGTAACTGTTAACCATTGTGGGAAACAAGTATTTGCAGAGAAATAGCACTTTTGAAGAGAAAGGTTTGACCGTCTGCCCTGTCAAAGGGGCTTGTGGGGTCCATTTTACAGATCCATGTCATCCTGTTGGTTCACCGGTCGCTAATGAGTAAGTTTGTGATAAGCAATGAAAGTGTTTGGTTATGTCACTGGATTATTTTTGTTCTGTTTCAGATGTCCATGTGTAGGTGGGTGTGATCTTACAGGTATTTTGGCTAAACCTTTTGTTTCCAGTGGCTGACATGTTGATTCTTATCATAGGGTTTATGGGGGGAGGGTTATAGGACTGTTGAGTGCAGATTGCTTCTTTGCCAAGGCAACACCTGGGTGGCTTTCACACTCTCCTGTATTTTCTGTTTTTGCTAAACAATAACTCTTTCTCTCCCCCTAGTATTTATGTCCTGTCAATTTGCTCCTGAATAAGTGGTTTTTATGATTGGTGTTGGATAAAAATCAGCCAACTATTGTGCTTTTTGCATTTTTTAGTACATATATTTATGTATGAGTCAACTGATGAAATTTGCGTGAGTTTTTTTTAAAAAGTGTTTCAGAGTTATGTATGATTTTTTAAAAGAAGAAATGGAAAGTGGTGCTATGATAAATATTTGAAGTATAGCAGATTTGTTTGTGTGGCTTATTTCTGTGTTTAGACCTCTTTACAAATATTTTCAGTTCTTAGACACAATGGAAAACATGCCATTTGTTTAATTAACACTTGCTCAGAGCTTATAATAGTTTTAAGAGCCTGTTCTGGATTCCCCCTCTCTCCAAATGGAACATTCATCTTCTGTCTTTGCAGACAGAGGACTCACTTTTAACTCCAATCAGCAGGTGGGACCCATTTTAATCTAATTGTTCCATGTTAATTTTATTTAATTAAATAAAATGGACAATGGAAAAAAACAGATGTGTAATTGATTCTATACAGCATTGTCCCCAAAGCCTAGCTGAAAATGGGATTTGTTGAAATCCCCCATATAACATGGCAGAAGGTAAAGCATTAGTTCTAGCATAAAACCTTTGCGTTGTTGCAGGATGGTAAAATGATAAAAACAAAGAACCTGGTATGGTCCCCAGGCTCATCAGGAAACAGCTATTTCTAGCCTTACTGCGATGTTCTTGTCGTTCTGTGTATAGCAGTCTGCATTTCATTGAATCAAATGCAGACTTTTTCAAGTAGCGAATACAAGGAGTCTGAAGAGACTCCTGTAGATTTAATGTGTTTTAAGATCAATATGTCTTAGTCACAGATGATTGGTATTCAGCTAACATAAGGGAAATGAAATCATTGGGGTCAGACTTGAAATGTATATGAAACCAGAACTTGACTGTCCCCAACCAGAACTGCATGTCTTACATCAATCCTAATGGAGTTTAGTGATGGAGATAGGCTTCTACTGTGCACACAATCCAGTTACATAGGAAGACAGAATCATGGAGTCCGTTTGTTTTGCCAGAGCATCACCCGGTCACACCAACATAAAGGGACCTTAGGTTTTCTGGAGTTCTGTTTCCCTTCTAGTGATGATGATTTGGAGTTCTTAGCAATAAAAAGTTCCTACACCAACTATATCATCCTAATAATAATCCTAATGGTAATGCTCACATGTATGAAGACCTTGGGGGGGGGGCTATTAGTGGTGCAGAAGATACTTTTCGAAGGTGCCGGCTTTATAGCCTTCCCAAGTTAAAAACAGCAAGACTCAGCAGGGCTTTTAGACACCCCCCCTTCCCCCCCTTGAGATACTGGAGAGCCATAGTTACTTTGATTTGAAAAGAACGGAGCTAAATAGTTCCATGCACACTGGGATACATTTAGAGAGAACTGGGCCATAACTCAGCAATGTTCAGGACATTTCACGCATCTGTAGCAGGATTTGTTACTTATATTCATTATCCACTCTCACAGGAACTCAAGGAGGATTATGTGTAACCAGTACAATCAACAAAATGGGGCACTTAATGACCAGTGTATTTTAGGAGCTTGGAACTATCAGAAGAAAATTAAGGATCACATAACTATTTATAGCAGTCAGGAAAGACCTTTCTTTTCCTGTGATTCTGCAGTACTCATGGTTGAGACAGAGGAAACCATTATTTCTCTGAACCCAACCCGGCCTGGATAGCTCAAGATAAGCAAGGTTGGCTAGCACTTGGAAGGGTTCAAGGAACACCAGAATTGTGATGCAGGGGCAAGCAATGGCAAACCACCTCCAAACATCCCTTGCCTGGCAGCCAGACAATCTTAGGATTGCCTGGCTATATTGTGCATGCCATATAATAAGGAAATATCTGAAACCAAGATCTGCCCCATGCCAAGAAAGACAGACTAATCTGTGAATCATTGTAGTCCTTTTTTACCCTGTATCACATAAACAAAGGGATTTTATAATGTGGCTGACTATTGGTCTCTAGCCTGAAAAATGAGTGGATATTTGGGGTGGTGCCTATGGTAGGCAAAATTTGGGGAGGAACTTCATCTGCAATCTATGGCAGGGATCCCCAGCCTTTTGAGCCTGTAGCCACATCTGGAATTCTGACACAGCATGGCCACAGCAACAAACTGGCTGACCAAAAGGCTTCCACAGGAGGCAGAGACAGCGACAAAATGATTGTCAAAGATTTAACTTTAGTAAGACAGTGTGGATCCTTGCACTCTAGTAGCAGCTACATGTAAAAAAATCAGCACAGGCAACCAAATCTTCGGTAGTCATTCAGAAGCTTTCCTGAGCAAAAGCCTTATCTGGCCTTGCCCACTTAAATAACATTAGGCAGGAGCCAGAAAAGGTGTTAAGTAGGTGACACAAAAGTTGGGGGACTTTGATCTAGGACAGAGGTAGTCAACCTGTGGTCCTCCAGATGTTCATAGACTACAATTCCCATGAGCCCCTGACAGCATTTCCTGGCAGGGGCTCATGGGAATTGTAGTCCATGGATATCTGGAGGACCACAGGTTGACTACCCCTGATCTAGGATATACCACAGAGCTTGCCCTCTGAAGCAGCCATTTTCTTCAGGGGGATTGTTCTATGTAGCTTGGAGATCAGTTGTAATTCTGGGAACTCCAGGCCCTGCTTGGAGGTCGATGAGCTGATATCTATTTCAAAATCAGTATTGCCCACTGTGACAACAGTGGGGGCTTGCACATTATAGAGGAACAAATTTAGAGTCTAGGGGCACCTTTAAGACCAACAAAGTTTTCCTCAGGGAAAAGTTTGCACGTGCACTTCCTCAGATACATTATCTAGGCCAGTGGTCCCCAACCCCCAGTCCGGAGACTGGTACTGGTCCGTTGATCAGTCAGTACCGGGCCGTGGCTCCTCCTCGCCCTCCTCCCCGGCTGCTGCCTCGGGGGCTGCCCTGCCATTCTGCCGTTGTCTCACTTTTGGTGCTCTCTGGCGGCCGCCATGGCTGGGGCTCCCCCTTGGCGTCGCACTGCGCAGCTGCTACTAACAGCGCCCCACAATGGGCGACGGGAAGTCAGGGGCGCCGGCGGGAAAGCAAGTGGAGCAGGGGCTCAGGCGGTGGTGACGTCCCTCAGCAAAAGACTACCCCCCCTGGGCCTCAGTAAAATTGTCAAGCGTTGAGCAGCCCCGGTGATAAAAAGGTTGGGGACCACTGATGTAGGCCATCACCAGATGCATGTCCTTCACATGTGTGTGTGTCCATTCTCCTTAGGGGTCTTTCTAAAAAATAGCTGAAGATATCCTCGATGGGCCTTAATTTGTTTTATAGACTGCTCCTTCCTGCGAGAAGGCTCAGGGCAGTTCACACCATACATGCCACTTACGCCGAACTATAAAGTCACCATTAAAACTGGAATAAAACAGTGTAACTCTCCGCTTTCCCACCTCTTAGCTGGATCATTTAATCTTTGGGTGGTGCCAATAAATTCTGACTCTAACCTGGAAATGGTTTGGAAGGGCAGGAATATATTCCTAGTCAGTAGTGAGGGCACTTAAAATAAGATGGAGTGACCACTGGCTTGAGGGAAAAGTTCAAGTGGGTAGCCTTGTTGGTGTGAAGTAGCACTGGAGTCCAGTGGCACCTTTAAGGCCAACCAAGATTTATTCACGGCAGGAGCTTCACAATAATTGGTTCTTATATGCCGCTTTTCTCTACCCAAAGGAGGCTCAAAGTTCCTTACAGTCTCCTTCCCTTTCCTCTCCCCACAACAGACGCCCTGTGAGGTGGGTGAGGCTGAGAGAGCCCTGAGGTTACTGCAGAAGAGTTGGTTCTTAGATGCCGCTTTTCTCTACCCGAAAGAGGCTCAAAGTGGCTTACAGTCGCCTTCCCTTTCCTCTCCCCACAACAGACACCCTGTGGGGTGGGTGAGGCTGAGAGAGCCCTGAGGTTACTGCAGAAGAGTTGGTTCTTAGATGCCGCTTTTCTCTACCCGAAAGAGGCTCAAAGTGGCTTACAGTCGCCTTCCCTTTCCTCTCCCCACAACAGACACCCTGTGGGGTGGGTGAGGCTGAGAGAGCCCTGAGGTTACTGCAGAAGAGTTGGTTCTTAGATGCCGCTTTTCTCTACCCGAAAGAGGCTCAAAGTGGCTTACAGTCGCCTTCCCTTTCCTCTCCCCACAACAGCCACCCTGTGAGGTGGGTGAGGCTGAGAGAGCCCTGAGATTACTGCAGAAGAAGAAGAGTTGGTTCTTAGATGCCGCTTTCCTCTACCCGAAGGAGGCTCAAAGCGGCTTACAGTCGCCTTCCCTTTCCTCTCCCCACAACAGACACCCTGTGAGGTGGGTGAGGCTGAGAGAGCCCTGAGGTTACTGCAGAAGAGTTGGTTCTTAGATGCCGCTTTTCTCTACCCGAAAGAGGCTCAAAGTGGCTTACATTCACCTTCCCTTTCCTCTCCCCACAACAGACACCCTGTGAGGGAGGTGAGGCTGAGAGAGCCCTGATATTCCTGCTCGGTCAGAACAGTTTTATCAGTGCCGTGGCGAGCCCAAGGTCACCCAGCTGGCTGCATGTGGGGGAGCGCAGAATTGAACCCGGCATGCCAGATTAGAAGTCCACACTCCTAACCACGACACCAAACTGGCTCTCTGCTTTTGAGTGCAAGCACTCAGTTTATTGTATGGCACCCGAAAGCTCCCGCCTTGAATAAATCTTGTTTGATTTTAAAGGTGCTATTGGATTCTATTTTTAGTGTTATCCTTTTTATTTATTTATATATATATATATATATATATATATATATATATATATATATATATATATATATATATATATATATATATATATATATATATATATATATATATATATATATATATATATATATATATATATTAGTGTTATCCTTTTTGCTTGCTAAACAGTGTCTCTCCAGAGGAACATGGACTACAATTCCCATGAGCCCCGCAGTCCATGGCCCTCTAGAGAGCCACCGTTTCGCCACACCAACATAGAACTTGAAAGTGACGGTTGGCCGAGGTCCCGCCTCTATTCTGAGACTTCTTTCCGGGAGGGAGACGGATAGACCGGAAGTCCCTGGAGAACTCATTGGGGAGGGGGTGTTGCCCTGAGGCGCTCTGCAAGGGTGAGCTTCCGGTTCACCCGGAAGCAGAGGCGGCGTGGCCAGGAGCGCGGGAGCTTCGGTCCCTCCTGAGGCCGCGGTTCGCGAGAGGGCTTTTTCGGTTCCCGGTCGGAGCCCTCCTCTGCAGCGGGAGATGCCGTCGGAGCAGTTCCGCATGGAGACCCTGGAGGCCCTCCGCAGCAGCCGCAAGGGCCAGCTCATCTACTGCCGGGAGTGGGACCCGGGCGAGGTGCGAGAAGGGCGGGCGGGCGGGCGGGCGGGCCGCTGCCGGTGGGGCGGAGGGCGTCGTTCGGGTGGAGCCCAGGAGCGCCTCGGAGGCCGGCGAGAGGGAAGCTTCCAGCGTGGTCAGAGTGAGAAACTCCAGTTAATTCACATGTTCAGAACAGCGGGGCTGGAGGGGGACAAGAGAGATTTGTCTCCGTGTAGATGGTCGTTCTCTGCTTCCGTGTCCTCCTCCTGCGCGGTAATTAAGCGGATTGCAATATGCCTCCCGCACCTGGGCGTCCTTTAAGATTTAGCCAGCACAATCTGCTTCGAACAGGGTTTCCCGAATGGGTGGGTTAGTTAATGTTATACGTGGTTTTAAAATTTGTTGAACATTGATCAGGTGATATGACCATCCGTAGACATGTTTTGATGTTGATAAATGGATTCTAATATAATCTTGTTGGCCTGCCTTCCTGCTCCCAAAATGGCCAGTGATGAGCCAAGCTGTCTGTCCCCAGCCCCAAACAGAGTAAACTGGCCTCAGCTGGGGCCTTCTTGGTGGAACGCTCTGCCAACTGAGATCGGATACCTCCAGGATCTCAGGCAATTCCAGAGGGCTTGTAAGACAGCCGTTCTGCCAGGCCTATGGATGAGACCTAAAACCATGTCACCTATTGGTCTCCTGGGAAGAACCCACTGGATCATCTTTGTAAGCAGCCCTTTCTCTCCCATGAGAGGAGATCATGCAACTGTTTATATTTGTTTTAATGTTATAAATTACTTTTGTATGTTATGTTTTATTTTATTGTAGACAGCCCTGAGTCTTATGATAAAGGGTGGTTAATAAATAAAAATAATAACAGTTTGTGCAACATCCCTCCCCGCTTCTGATTAAGATTAAAAGGCTCAAATCTAGATTTCTACTGTATTGTGTCTGACTAAAGGAGCTTTGGATCTTGAAAACTCATACTCTGAAAATCTTGTTGGTATCTGGAATATATCTGGAATGAAGATAATTATGTGGAAAGAGAGAACTTCCTTCCTTCCTCCTAGAATTTATGGGCATCCAGTAAAATTGATGGGTAATAGATGCAGGGTGGACAGAAAGAACTACTCTTCTTCATTCAGTGAGTGAGTACACTGCCAGGGGAGGTAGCGATGGTCTGAAGTTTCAGTGGTGTTAAAGGGGCTTAAGCAGATTCATGCAGGAAGGGTCTGCCAATGGTTACTTGCCTTTGTGCCTAAAAGTAACATCTTGAGGCAGAAGCAGCAAACCTCTGAGGCAACAACAAGGAAAGGACTTCGTCCCTGTACTTCGTTGACCCTTTAGGTTTTCAAAAGCTCAACAGGTGAAACAGAATTCTACACTAGATAGACCATGGAATTGATCAAGTATAGATATTCTTATGTGCTTAGTATATATGTAGATATTTTAAAATCAACTCCATGCAAGCAGAAAGCTAGCTCCTTTCTAATACTTACTGGTGGGCTCATCACAAAAATAGGCTTGTATATAAAAATGTTGTATAACTTGTATGTGTCTGCATGGACACTTTTACTTATTCAGAAAAGCCTTTATGATACCTTTGGTTTCACAGAATATTCAGGGCAACTTACTAAAGAAGTCCATAGTATGAGCAATAAGAAGAGTTGGTTTCTGTCCTCTGCTTTTCACTACCCAAAGGAGTCTCAGTGAGGCTTAATATCGCCTACCCTTCCTCTCCCCATGACTTCCTGTGAGGTAGGTGAGGCTGAAAGAGTTCTGAGAGAACTGGGATTGGCCCAAGGTCACCCAGTTGGCTTCATGTGGAGAAGGAGTGGGGAATCAAACCCTGTTTTATAGCTTAGAGGCTCCCGCTCTTAACCACTACACCACATTATCACTCATACAAAATAATTCCAAAATGTTAATGTAAGAAAACCCATATCTATATTGACAGTGAGCAGAAACTAGCAAAGCTGCAAGAATTGGGGGAGAATAATTTAGGCCAGAATTTTGGGTTGGTCCCCCTCTGACACCCCCTCCATGGCCTGAAACAGCCTGACCTCTCTAGGGGCCTTAGCTAAGTTACCGTTCCTGTTATATTGTTATTGTTTAAGATCACTGAAATTATTTAGAACCACTACTGGATTATTGTTGTTGTTGTATGTGACTATGTTATGTTAAGTTCGTTTCATGTATCTCCCTGTGATGTTATATGTAAACCGCCCTGAGCCATATGAAAGGGCAGTATAAAAATAAATAAATAAAATCTAATGATAAATAAATGTATGCATAAACTGAAACTTTCTGGAAGTTGGTAGCTGACATACCTAATATAAGGGGAAGAATTCTGGGTGGTCTGATAGCCATGTGGTGTAATGACTGGAGTGTTAGACTAGGATTTGGGAGACCTGTATTCAAATGCCCATTTTAGTTGCTGAGTGGCCTTGGGGTAGTCTCACATATTCAGCCTAACCTACTATTCAGAGTAGTGAGAATAAAAAGGAAGAGAGAACAGCATGAGCTGCTTTGGGTCCCCAGTAGGGGGATAGTTTGAGTATAAATGAAGTGTATATAGCAGTGGTCCCCAACCTTTTTATCACTGGGGACCGGTCAACGCTTGACAACGCTTTTGCCAAGGGACATTGATGCCTGAGCCCCTGCTCCACTTGTTTTCCCGCTGGTGCCCCTGACTTCCTGCCGCCTGCTGGGGAGCGCTGCTATCAACAGCTGCGCAGTGCCACGCCGAGGGGGAGCCCTAGCCATGGTGGCCGCTGGAGAGCACCAAAGGTGAGCTGCAGCCTGGTACCGATTGATCCATGGACCGGTACTGGTCTCCGGACCGGGGGTTGGGGACCACTGCTATATAGGACACAAAGTTGTTTGCATCATACTTTAACAGTAGAGATTCAACAGAATAAATGTCAATATATAAAGAAGACTTGATTTCACTCAGCCTGCTCGCTACATGTTTTTTCTATTAGGGTAGGGACGGTTTCTTAGTGATAGAGCATCTGCTTAGCATGTAGAAGGCCCCCAGTTAACTGGCATCTGTTAAACAGCTTTTTTCAACCCTTTGTGGAGTATCCCCTTAAAAAATTTGTAGACTTCAAGGAAACCCTGAAGCGATGTCAACTGACCACACCTCTCCACCTCACTCCCCAATGAAACAAGCCCCCCCCCTCACCCCAAGAGGATTCACAGTGGTCTGCTCTGCCCACTGCTGGAACTGAAATGCCAGGCCACATTGGATGGTGGGAGCTATGCACTGGTCCTCACCTACTCCCAAGCCCCGAAGCAACCCAATGGCCTGTTCTGCCGATCTGAGGCCAGGATATGCCCCCCCCCTCTAACCCCTCCAACCCATCTACCCAAAGTAAAAAAGTAATGATTATCTCAACCAACCCCAAGAGAACTCACTGCCTGGACTCCAACCACCACCAACAGGTTGACCGTGAAAGTGGAGCCTCAGCCATTAGTGGCCACTATGTTAGTAAGTGACATGAAAGACCGGAGATTCTGGAGAGGTGCTGCCAGTCTTAGGGGATGCTGCCGACCTTGGTGGAGAAATGGTCTGATTAAGTATTGGGCAGCTTCATGCATTCATGTATTTATCAGAGTGGGGTTTAAGGCCAAGGGAATGCGGGGAGAATGTCCTTACTTCAGGAATTCATCATCTCATTTTGCACATGACGAAATGACTGTGAACAGAAACCAGATCTGGAACAAACATGTGAACTAGTTTCCCTTCCATGGACTGCTTTCCATTCAGTCTTCCTTCCCTACTTTGCATATATGGCTGGATTTATTTGAGTTCCAGCAGCTATTTTACAAGTACATCTAGAATCACCACAGGGGTCTGTTTCCAGTGTAGTGTTGACGTTTCAAGGCTCTTTAGCCCATTTTATATCTCTGTATCATGAATCTCATTAGTGTGTTGGGTTTTGAGTCACTGTAGTGTAATGGCTACTGTCTGAACTAGGATCTAAGTTAAAATCCCTCCTTACCCATAATGATTGATGATGTTAGCTGTTAAATCGAGTCTGACTCTTAGCGATCCTATGGGTCAGCTGTCGTCACGATGTTCGATCTTGCACTGCTTCTTTTAGTTTTCTGGCCGGTGTCCTTTTCCCACTGACCAAGCTTAGCATAATTGCTTTTTCCATTGAGTTGGATTGCATTATATAGCCAAAGTAAGGGAGGCAGGGTTTCCTGATTTTGCTTACCAGTGATCTATTGGGCTTTATGCACTGTAGTGTTTCCTTGTTTGTGACTTTTGCCATCCATGGAATTTGCAGAAGCCTTCTCCAACTCCAGAGCTCAAATGAATGATTCCTCTCTTGTCCAATTTTTTCATCATCCAACTTTCACAGCCATAAGTGGCTATTGGAAATATGGCAGATCGAACTTATTACATAATACTCCATGCTAATACTAGCCTACCTCACAGGGTTGTTGTCAAGACAATGTGGATGGATTAACAATGTAGGCCGCTGATTGGTGTGACTTGGAGCAAGACCAAAATCAAAATGTAATTTTGATCCGGGGCCAAGGGACCAAGCCCTATGAAGATAGGTTGAGGGACTTGGGAATGTTCAGCCTGGAGAAAAGGAGGTTGAGAGGGGACATGATAGCCCTCTTTAAGTATTTGAAAGGTTGTCACTTGGAGGAGGGCAGGATGCTGTTCCCATTGGCTGCAGAGGAAAGGACACGCAGTAATGGGTTTAAACTACAACGATATAGGCTAGATATCAGGGAAAAAAATGTCACAGTCAGAGTAGTTCAGCAGTGGAATAGGCTGCCTAAGGAGGTGGTGAGCTCCCCCTCACTGGCAGTCTTCAAGCAAAGGTTGGATACACACTTTTCTCGGATGCTTTAGGATGGTTAGGGCTGATCCTGCGTTGAGCAGGGGGTTGGACTAGATGGCCTGTATGGCCCCTTCCAACTCTATGATTCTATAATTGTTTTCACGTAATTTTAAAAATCTGGGTGGTAGTGTGGCTTAAGACGATGGCAGCTAAATTTCACAGCACAAATGTTCCATGTGTATTTTGTTTTCTCTAGGGAATTCTGGAAGGCTACAGAACTCCTCCTGAGCTATCTCCCTATTCCGGTTGGGTGCTGGAACGCCTACTCTCCCACTCTCCAAAGGAAGGTCCTCACTTTACAAGTTCAGCTCTTGAAGATGAATCCGCTCCTGTTACCCCCCAGATGTCCTCTCTTGCAAACACAGTTTCACCCACTACAATGTTGCTTTCCAGGCCACTTTCAACAGAAGCACCAAATGATGCACAGGTAACAGAGATGGCGATCCTTGGGACCTTGGTCTGCCTTCTCCGAGTGGCTTTGTTTCTGAGAGCCAGTTTGGTGTGGTGGTTAGGAGTGCGGACTTCTAATCTGGCATGCCAGGTTCGATTCTGCACTCTCCCACATGCAACCAGCTGGGTGACCTTGGGCTCGCCACAGCACTGATAAAGCTGTTCTGACCGATCAGTAATACCAGGGCTCTCTCAGCCTCACCCACCTCACAGGGTGTCTGTTGTGGGGAGAGGAATAGGAAGGCGACTGTAAGCCACTTTGAGCCTCCTTTGGGTAGGGAAAAGCGGCCTATAAGAACCAACTCTTCTTCTTAGTCTTGTGAAACTGTGATGGTCTTCGGACTTCTTCACCATCTTCTGTTCATTTGTTCAGTACTTTCTTTTCACATGTGGCTTCCACCTTGAATCATCAGTCATTGACCCAGCCTGTGGTCAGGTGGCAGCTGTGTCTGTTAACAGGCTCAGTCTGACATTGCCACGTAGCTTGCACAAACCATAGTTTAGAAGCTATCCTGTCAACAGCTGTCCTGTGGCTAGAGCTGTTCTCTGATTTCATGTTCCATCTGCTCAGCACTCCTTTTCCTAGCATGACGGCAGTAACTCTAATCAGCCACGTTCAAACTCCCCTTTGTAGAGCTTGGTCTTCCATGGGACAGGAGGATGGATGCCTTCTGGACAATCTCAGAAAGACTATTACACCACATGGGGGTGAAGGTGGTGTTCTCCTGCTGTAAAAGGGGAAACTGTTGGTTGAATGGGAGTGGAGTCTTTTGCCAGGATACTTGTTTTAATGGGAGATTAACGATTTCTTATGTATTTTTGTGGGTATTTTTTATGTAACCCTCTTTGAGCCAGCTTGTCCGGTAGCAGCGGGCAATAAATCTAAATAATAAGAGTAATAAGCCTGAGGTGTGACAGTGGCAGTTTTCACATGTTTGTAGGAGGAGATGTAGGGAAGAGACTGCGGACTTGATTGAAGGTGCCACAGGGGTTCCTATTAATAATCCATTTCTTAAGTGCTTTTGGCCCTGACCTGGTTGGCCCAAGCTAGTCTGACCTTGTCAGATCTGACAAGCTAAACATGGTCAGCCCTGTTTAGTATTTGGATGGAAGACGGCCAAGAAATACCGGGGTCCGGATGCAGAGGCAGGCAATGGCAAACCACCTCCAACGGTCTCTTGCCTTGAAAACCCTACAGGGTTGCCATGAATCAGCTATGACTTAGCAACGACAACATTTTATTGTAATTCTTGCAGCAGCTGAGTTTTATCTTTATATTGTTGGGGGGGGGGCTGAGAGAGGGACTGAAGTTTTGTCTTTGTGGTTCAGTCCGTTAGCTGTTCTGCTAAAGTCACTGCTGCAGTACCCTGCGTGGATCTTTCTTTCCAGCCTGTGATTGCACTTTTCTATCTTGTATCCAGCTGATAACTCTTGCTCCCTTTGCACCCAGGACTTTGAGAAATGGACAGATCTGGAGCCCAACCAGGAGACCATGACTGTGTCTCCCCTGTCCAAAAGTGTGGAGGTAGAAGGCCTCATACGCATGCATGAGGAAATCCAGAGGCTGAAGGGAAAGGTAAGTGCATAGCTCTGTGCAAAAGGGAAGATTCATCACCATAGCTGGAGGTAGCAGTGAAAACAACGTAAGAGTTCAATAGCAACCTGAAGCATCAGAACACAAGGCAGGTTTCAAGCAACGACTGGGTGAACATCTGTCAGGTGTCCTTTAGGCTGATCTTGCATTGAGCAGGAGGGTTGAACTGGGTGGCCTGTGTGGTCCCTTCTGACTATGAGCTAATATGGCTAGATCTACACATTTTTACTCACCTTAGATCTTTACTGCAAAGAAAGATTAAGAAACTGTCACCAGTATAATCACAGCAAGATTTGAGTTGCTAAACTACTTGAAGAAAATCTAGAATCCTTTGGTTTTGGTCACATACAAATTTGATTGGATTCTGTGAACAAACAGAAGGTTTAAGCAGAATTATAACGTGGCATAATATGTGCACTGCTGAAGGGGACAGATGGTGATGAAGTCACACCACTAGTCAGAGCCTCTCACACAAATCTTTGTTTTTCTTTGTCTGAAAACTCCAACCCTCCACAAACAGTCGTTTTACAGATTCCAGCTAGCCATGGACTGTTATTCAACCGTGAAGTAAGGTACTACATTGAACATACAGATACGAATGAGCAGGCTGAGAGGATCTCGGCATCTCAGCCTTCTAGCCTTCATGGACAGCTGTGTGGCTTCTCTTTCTGTCTCTGGGTCTTGTCAAGCTTCTCAGACCTCTGCTTTCCCCCCTGTTTCTGCTGACTTTTACTTCTCGTCTTGCAGCCAGCAGCTGAACCCTGGACTTTGGGAATTGTTTGCTCAGCCTGTGACTTTGTCCTGACAGCGTTTGTCGATTCAGTAAACGTATTCCTCCTTGGAATGCAAAGCCCCATGCTGAGCAGCAATTGAGACCTGTGTTTGGTGACAGTATTGGCCCCCTGGACTTGAAATCAGTTAAGACTCTTAACAAGTCTTGCCAAGCACGCAGACTGTTAAGTTTTAATCATCCAGTTATACTCTCATTACTTTTTTTGGCAGAAAAATTTTCTAACCTTCAAAGGAATTTTCCGAATAAGGGCTTTTCCCTCAAATAATACAATCTCTGCTTTCTAATTGAAAAAATCTCACACCTACTTCTATAAAGGTAAAGGTATCCCCTGTGCAAGCACCGAGTCATGTCTGACCCTTGGGGTGACGCCTTCCAGCGTTTTCTTGGCAGACTCAATACGGGGTGGTTTGCCAGTGCCTTCCCCAGTCATGACCGTTTACCCCCCAGCAAGCTGGGTACTCATTTTACCGACCTCGGAAGGATGGAAGGCTGAGTCAACCTTGAGCCGGCTGCTGGGATTGAACTCCCAGCCTCATGAGCAAAGCTTTCAGACGGCTGCCTTACCACTCTGCGCCACAAGAGGCTCTACTTCTATAGCAGTGGATAAATCCCTGGGTTGACCCTTCTGTCCACACAGAAATCAGTGCTGAGCATCTCCTTCTTGAAAACTGCCTTGAGGAGGATTTGATCAGTTCTTTTTATAGCTCTGCATGCCTCAGTGCAAGTGGTGATTACCAATAGAATGGGACAACTGAGATCTGGACTTTTGGAAATGAAGGATGGCAGCTGTACAGTATCGCTTCGGTCTTCTGCTCCTGTAGCGGTTAATGCAGAGGTGGTTCTACTCAAGCCAGTTCCAGTTCTACCCTCTACTTTACTTAATCCCTCCAGGGTTTCCCATATGGACAATAAGCCCCCCCACCCCACCCAAAAAATACACTTTTACTTATCTTTCTGTCAAAGTAAAGGGAGGTGAGGATGAGACACCCAGCCGTTACCTTGAGGATTTTGGGTTCAGACCCTGTGAGCCTCTTGGACAGAACTTAATGCATAACTCCTTTGTTCCAGATTGAGTGGCCACTTTTGAAAATGGGTGTATTTTTACATTAAATAGAGAAATCCCATTGACAGATAAATGTAGTGTCTTGGAACGTGATGGGCTGGGAGAACAAACTACATGACCCCTGAACCTTTTCTGATCCTATGTAGGTTTGATATTTTATGTTTTCTGGAAACATGGGTGTGGGAGTTTTGTATTCCTGTCCTTCAGGAGAACCGTGCCTTTGCAATACTAGCTGTTAAAACCTATATAAAAGGTTGAGAAAGTTGGGATTTTGTCGTGTTCAGTTCAGGCAACCTCAGTGTAAATGCCAAGTCCTTGGAAAACGGGTGCCAGTTAGTACTGATCCAAGGCCAGTGTTTTGGTTCCTTCCTTTGTGTCTTCATCTATATTCCTCCCAACCGCCTGAAATCACAGAGTATGGGCTCTGTTAGCCCTCTGTTTCCCTAACTCTCACCTTGCCCTTTGTAGAGACTATAATGCTTTATTGACAACCCCCCCCCCCAAACTCTGGCCAGTGCTAATAGCCAGCAGTTCAGAGCAGTGGCCTCTAATCCTGAGAACCACTCCTCCACATGAAGCCAGCTAGGTAACTTTGGGCCACAGTTCTCTCAGAGCTCTCGTTGCCTCACCTACCTTGCAGGATGTCTTCTTGTGGGGTGAGGAAGGCAAGTGTAGGACCAGTACATGGCTGTTAATACAAGGTTAGTGCTCAGATGGTTCATTGGGGGGGGGGGGCTGGTGTCAGATTATTCATGAGTTCTAATTTCCCATGGCAGGGAGGAAGGAAGCCTGTTTTGATGTGATATGACTCATTTTGGCTTCAATCATATGCCTGTGAAACTGAATGCTGAGGAGGGGGAATGAACAGCTGATCCCAAGTCCAGCCCCCTATGCTTGGGAAATCTCAGAAGGCAGCAATACAGCTGGAGGAGGAGGTGGTGCTTTGGCTTCTGGAACCTCTCCTGAGCCCCCTGCCTGGCATTGCCCCTTCTATTCAGGCCAGTCCTTGCCACAGGGTTCGATGTTTAAATTGAAAAAGCAAAACAGCACAACCTGCGCGCGTATGCATCAACTTGCAGCTGCGCATTCAGACTTTGCTTTAGGCTGAACGTATTTTTCCCCACCCCAAAAGTGTGACCGAGTCTTTCCCTCTCTGGCTTTGTGACAGGAAGAGCTCAGGAAGCGCCTGGAGCAGCAAGAACAGGTGGTGAAGGCCGCCTCGGAGGAGGCCGGGGAGCTGCTGAAGCGCTTCGATGAGCTCAAGGAATTGAAGCAGCATCAGGAATATCAAGACCTGCAGCAAGTGATTGAGAGCTGGTGAGAGGCTGACGTCATCGGACCAAGACTTAGGGGTGGGGGCGACACCAGGGGAATGAGATTCAGGTGCTTGTTCACCCTGGAGGCCAAGGCAGCTGGAGCGGGTGCTGCTGGAGGACAGGAGCAGGATGTCTGTTCCAAAACAGAGTCTCTTGTTGCATTCTTCTGAATGTGAGGGGTGACCCAACCAAGATCCTGATCTGGAGGCCTGTTGGGACCCTCGGCAGTCCTGCCAAGGTGCTCATCATCTGTTCCTGCAGTAGCCAGCGAGGTCCTTTTGCAGGAGCCCACCCTGGATGCTGTGAGAGCAATAGCTGTCGCCTCTTGTTTGCTCCCCGGCCACTGGTATTCAAAGGAATGCAGTCTATGAAGACAGGGGCTTGCATTGCTAACTGTGAATGTAGCTAAACTTTTATCGCGATAGATTCAGGTGAATAGTTGGTCTGAAGCAGCAGATCAAAGTTTGGGTTCAGTAGTACCTTTAAGACCAACAGATGGGCGTAGTGGTTAGGAGTGCGGACTTTTAATCTGGCGAACTGGGTTTGATTCCCCGCTCCTCCTCCACATGCAATAAGCTGGTTGACCTTGGGCTCCACAGCACTGATGAAGCTGTTCTGACTGAGCAGGAATATAAACCGCCCAGAGCCATATGGAAGGGTGGTATATAAATCTAAAATAAGTGAGTAAATAAATAAATAAAGGCTCTCTCAGGCTCAGGGTGTCTGTTGTGGGGAGAGGAAAGGGAAGGCGATTGGAAGCCGCTTTGAGACTCCTTCGGGTAGAGAAACGCGGCATTTAAGAACAACTCTTCTTCAGTAATCTCAGGGCTCTCCCAGCCTCCCGTCCCTCACAGGGTGTCTGTTGTGTGGATAGGAAAGGGAAGGCGATTGGAAGCCACTTTGAGAGTCCTCATGTAGAGAAAAGCTGCATATAAGAACCAACTCTTCTCCAGATACAGTGAAACCAAATGTCCACGGCCATTATATATAGTCAGAAGATGGGCAGTATATCAATGTACAACATAATTAAGCTGTTTAACAGATTGAAGGACCAAACAGAAATAGCAAGCTGAATTTATAAGGTTATCCTTTGTTTGGGTTAAATGGGGGTGGGGGGGACATAGTGAAGGAAATAAATATTTCAAGATTGGTGAGGGAGGAGCAGATGTATTCTTAATTATGGAATGCTGAGGGTAATTAACTGAGACCCTGCCGTTACACCCCATCCATCTCCTTTCAAGCATGGAGGTGATTTTACAACATCATCTTTGAAATTGGGTGATTAGCTGTGTACTATTCTTTTGATCCTTGTTCCATTTAGTCTGAGAAAGAGTGCATGCACATGAAAGCACATGCCTTGAATACATCTTTGTTGGTCTTAAAGGTGCCTGACTGGACTCGCATTTTGTCTAGGAGCCGTTTTCGTTGCCATTCCCATCCTTTGTGAATTTGCCCACCCTACTTCCAGAGCCCAGTGGCCATCACCACATTTTGCATGCTTTGCTTCCATCTCTTCTGAGTCACCTGCCTTCTGTCAGCTTCCTCAGGTGACGGGTTTGTCCTAAGCAGCATGCTCTTTTCCTGTCCTCCTGATTCCTGGGACATTCAGTAGCTGCCTTTCTTATGTTTCAGCTCCAAAGAAACCCAAGGGCAACAGGAGAAGCTGAAAGAGGAGCATCGTCGCAGAGCCAAGGTCTGAGCTTAGCAAAGGAAAGTTTTACCAAGAAATGGGACTGGTGTCTGAGAACTAGTGAATTATTCTCGACAAGCACACCATCTTGCCTGTGTGGTTCTCATCTGGCTTCCTTTCCAGGCAGCTAAAGGGGGGGGGGGAGGGTTACATGTCTAGCTTCAGGGGCAGAACTCTCTTCTGGGTCTTAGTTATTCAGGGGAGATTCCTGCAGTTGGTCTTCTTCATATTAGGCACTCAGGACAGCAGTGTGCGTGTTCTCCTCAGTGGATAGCTCTCTCTGATGTTGTTTGGAAATTAATATAATTCAGCTAATTAACTCTTATCTGGAATGTGCTTTCATTCCTCTCTCCTGAACCTACAAGGTAATACCACTTAAAGAGTCTGAGTTCTAGCACAGTAAGAGGGGGGAACGGGGCAGGACTTCATTGTGACTGCAGAACTCTGCTGTGCCCTCCCTACAGCCACCCCCTGCCAATTAAATTGATCTTTCTTTTTGTGCAAGCAACGAGTCATGTCCGACACTTGGGGTGACGTTTTCATGGCAGACTCAATACAGGGTCTTACTGTTTACTGTTTACTTACCAGTCATTACTGTTTACCCCCCAGCAATCTGGGTACTTATTTTATCGACCTCGGAAGGATGGAAGGCTGAGTCAACCTTGAGCCGGCTGCTGGGATCAAACTCCCAGCCTCATGGGCAGAGCTTTCAGACTGCATGTCTGCTGCCTTACCACTCTGCGCCTCAAGAGGCTCCTAGCCCTAAAAAGCTCAGGGCAAATAACAGCTTCAAAGGGACTACCCATCAGAAATACCTGTTCTTGTAGAGAAGGTGCTTCAGCCTTCTGATTGTATTTGTTGATCACACATGAAGCTGTCTTCTGCTGAATCAGTTCATCAAGGTCGGTGTTGTCAGGCTGGCATCCACTCTCCGGCATTTGGGAGCATTCTTTCACATCACCTCTCACTGATCCTTTTTATAGTCCTTGCCCAGATTCTTGACATTTTTTTCAATTTTATCCTGCTTCTCCTGTTGGGACCTGCAGGAAGGCATACGCTGCTCCGCCCTCATCCATTTCACCTTCCCCTCAAGCCTGTGAGGGTGGGGGTTGGCTGGCTTAGGTTTAAGGCCCTACAGTGGCTTCATGGCTGAGTGGGGACTGGAACCTCAGTGTGTCTGATTGCAGCCCAGCACTGCATAATGCTGACTTTCGATTCTGTTTCCCTTCAGAGGATGGCGCAGCTAGAACTGCACACTTCATAAAATTGGCTTGGTTACAGGCTTGTCTACATCCACGTGGGCAGCAAAAAGAATCCCCAAGGGGTAGGAGGCTCTGCACCATTTTAGCCGGCAATTTGGGGACACCGTTTTTGATTGCTCCCCTCTGCTCCAAACTCTACAGGTAGAAAAATACCACAGCTGTGAGTTGCCTGGGCTAAGGCTGAGAATATTTGTTACCTTATTGCAGCCTTTCTCAATTTTTTTTTTCTGTTGAGAACCCCCTGTAACATTCTTCAGGCTTCGAGAAACCCCAGAAGTGGCATTTTCAGGCAGAATACGGTTGGGAAGTATAGCTGTGTACATGACCCGCTGCCAAGGGGTGGGGGAGGGGCGACTCGGGCCCCGCATATGCGCGGCAGCCCTGTGCAAAACGCACATGCGCAGACCTGCTGCGCCTGTGCGTTTGCGCCCGGTGGGGGCACAAATGCGCACGTGTGGCAGTTGCATGCATGAATGCGCATGGCTGCAGCGCATGCATGTTTGCTCTCCCAGCAGGGTCGCAAACACACGCGTGCAGCAGCTCTGCGCATGCATGTGTGGACCTGGCTCGCATGTGCATTTGCGCCCCTGCCGGACCCAAATGCACATGTGCGGCAGGTCCACGCATGCACATATGCGCCGGTGGTGTGCCAGTGGCGCGCTTCCCTCTCCCCCCTCCCGCAGCAAGAAGCTTGCCCAGCGGTGGCAAGCTAATTGGCCTCTTTGGTGGCCGATTTGCTCGTGGCCTGGCGAGGTTCTCGCTGCTCGGGGGCGGTGGGGAGAGGGAGCCGCTGCTCGCTGCCAAGGCTCTCGCAGCCCAGCACCGGGCCACAGATCGGTGGTTGGGGACCACTGATCTAAAGTACCGTCCATCTTAGACCACTAAGGGTTCTTACCCATTTTAGTACATGAGTATACCAGGCTATAGACTTAACTGGATGGTGCTTTTCATTTTCTCTTCCATTCCTCTACTTCTAAAGCTTGTCTCTTCTCTCTTGCCTGTGCTTCTAAAGCTTCTGAACCGGAAATTGCGAGAAGCAGAGCAACAGCGCCAGCGCCAAGAGGAACTGGAACGCCTTCGCAAAGAGGAGAGCCAGGAGTGTCTCCGGCGCCTCTACTCGATCCAAGAGGAGGTGCTCCGGATCAATCAGCAGATCGGCGTCCATAACAGGCATAAGGATTTGCCTGGGGTCGACCTCTCGGTGTACAGTAACCGCAGCAATCAGATTTGTGGGGAAGTGTCTGGGCTTGTCCGCAAGGCCAGTGAGGTAAAGCGGCTCCGAAAGGACCTTCAGAGCTGTAGGGGTAGAACAGGCAGCTTAGGTCATCTTCTCCAGCTCTCTGCAGTGGTAGAATTCTCTAGACCTGCAGTTGACACACCCGTTGCCATGTGGGTCAGACTACTCTGAATCGAAGGGCCCAGTCTGGGTCCCTTTCTCTTCTTGCCTCCTACTCCATCCCCAATCCATTGCTAGTTTAACCACAACTGGCTGGAGTTGGGTGTTTTCCTACTGTCTTGGACGGGGAATGTAGCAAGTAGCCCAAGCGCAGCCTGGTTCATACAGAATTGGCTAAGGTTGGGCCTGTACTAGCCCAGCCTTCTCTCTGGCCCCTTTCTTGCCATACGGAGGAGCATTTAAACCTGTGCGTGGGAAGCAGTACAGCTTACCAGGAACTATGTTTTTGTCCTCATTTGGTTTCAGCGCTTCCTGAAACTGCTTGAGCAACAAGGCATATTTGCACTGGGATGGTTGATTGGGGGGATGGTTGACTGGTGACAGGCAACATATTTATTTGGTTAAAATATTAGTATTTATTATTAGACTTATTGACTGCTACTCTCAGGCTAGCCAGGTTGTGGCAGTTCACAAGATAATAAAACAAAAAGATCACAAACATAATAAATAAAACCCAGCCCCCCCTCCCCCCAGTAACCCCATCTGACTTCCCCAAATTTAACCTGGCTCCAAGCTTCAAGGTAGGTACCAATGTTTAATTATTTGGATGTTTAAATGTTAATGGTGTGTAAATAGCTTTCTCCCTCTGTGCTGGTCTTTGAATTCTGTGCTCTCAAAATAATTGGCTACATGCATTGAAGGGGGGTGGGGTTTTGTCCACTCTGCCCTTTCCCATCATCCACAGCAGCTAAGCCTAGCTGCGTGACATTGGCTTGCAGCGGGCATCTGTTGTGGAGCTTCCCTGGTGGACCGTCTCTTACTCTAAAGCGTTGACTTTCTCCCTGTATATGCAGCTGCCGTCTCTTTTTGGTTTTTTTAGATGCACTGTTGCTGCCTCAAGAGATGTGCGATGTGGCTTGGCTCGGCTGTCTTGGCAATCTGCAAAACCCGAGGCAGCGTGTCGGAGGCCAGCACCACGGTGCGGAAAGGAGTGACGGCAGTGCACCAGCTGGCGGCTGCACACAGGCCCTGCTCTCCGCGCCGTGGCCCTGGCCCTGGCCTCCTATCTGCCACCTCAGGCTTCGGTGATCGCCAAGGCGGCCAAACCAATCCGAAGCGCGCCTCCCTAAGGGCTGAGACCTGGGAATTGTAGCCTGAAGGCCTGGGTGTTCTATCGTGCTCTTTACTCTGTTATTCAGCCATTTGTTCTTGACACAACACTGTTGGGGAGGCGATGCAAAAGGAGGAAAAGTGGCCATGTAAATGTAGAAACTTTGCCATGATGTGAACCCCTGGTGATCTCCTTGATTCATCTTGTCTCCCCTTCCTGCTTTCTGACAGAGAGGGTTTCCTGCTCAAGTAGACATGGCCTCTGCCGAACAGATGCTCCTGGAAATGCAAGGGTTAATTGCCAGTATGCAGCGGGAAGTTGGCCTCGCCATGGAAGAGAAAAGGAGGCGTGAGGAGGCAGAGGCAGCAGCAGCAGCAGCAGCCAGGGAGAGGCAGGAGGAGTTGCAGAAGCAGGAGCTTGCAAAAGCCCAGGCCCCAAGTCCCGCAAAGTCTGTTGGAGTTAAGTCTGAGGATGCAGGTGGGTTCAGTCGTCCCTCCTTTATTGCTCACTTGTCAGCCTTTCTTGTTGAGAATAAATATTGGTCGTTGTGTTAACAGCATGCCTCCACTAATCATTTTGATGCATCAGTGGATGTAGGCCTGGCATTTGAATGATGGTAGATGGCTTTTTATACAGCCCAAAGCAGCTTATGAACAGCTTGAAAGCCCTGCTGCAGCCTTTTTGTACCTTGCGACTGTAGAGGAAAAAATTATTTTTCACGCTTTGAGGAGTTGCAGAACTGGGCCAAAAGTTATGTCAGCTGGCCACACCTCCCTGACACACCTGGGGAGGATTGAGGGGGAGATCAAAGGCGTTTTGAGGCCTGAGTAGGCATCCAGTCTCTGCCCCCTTTCCCAGGCCTGGGAGCCACACAAGAACACCACGCCCAGGTCAAAGGAAGCAGCCGGTTCCCAGGAATAGTTTGTGGCTGAATACATGAAAGCAGGATAGAGGGGGGAAAGCCAGGGAGCCCTGGTTGGGAATCCCTTCTCTCCTGTAAAAACCAGACCATTGTAGAACATAGTGATGTATTTCAACAATATTCCAGCTCTCTCCGCCAAATGCTAAACAGGAATTTCTTAACGGAATCTAGAAATTTTGATGCCTTTCTTGTCTTAAAGGATGGGGGCGGGGCACTACCAAGACAGTTCTGAAGTTCTCATTTGACTAAACAGGATTCATGAGTTGATCTCAATTCTTTCTAGCCCATTTCCCAGAAGTCTGGGGACTTCCTTTGTTGAGAGCTGTAGCCCAAAACCTGTTTGTAAATCTCCCAAATGGTTTAATGCAAAATACTTTTGAAGATGCATTCGGATTTCAGAAATTTAGCTCTTCTTGAATTTATCCAGGCACAATGGAGCTTAATTGAAGCTGTGTTAGTTTCAGGACCAACGTTCTGGCTAACGGCACAGGTATGACGTTTTATGACTGGCACTGAGCTTTCATTTTAAAAACACACACCGCTGTCTAGTCTTGATAGCCATGGAGGAAAAAGTTAGAGCTCTAGCGCCTGATGAAAGCTTTCAAGCCTCTCCATCCCAGCCCACAATTACACTTTGCTGCGTCCAGGTCTCACGTTCATTCAAACTCTGAGCCTCATGAACATGCGGTGTTGTACAAGTGCCTTCATACCACTTCTGTGGATCAAAAGTAGGGATGGGCACCTCCTGTGAAAATGTGGTTTGGGGCCTGCCTGGTTTGTGAGCCACAAGTTGTCATGAACTTTTAGCTGTCAGACGAACCAGTTGGGTTTCTGACGTGGATGGCCTCCCAGGAAAGTGCTTTTTCCTGGGGGCACTTTCTTTGGGGGACCGTTAACTTGGACCCCATCAATCCATCCCTCACCAGACACGGAGAGCAGGTAGAGGAGAGTCACCTAGAGATCTCCAGTGTGTTTGGTGTCTCCAACTTGCGCAGGATCTGTTTGCCAGTCAAAGTGACCACCAGCACCCTTCAGGTTATGGAATTTGCTTCCGCTTTGCAAAAACCTGTTAGCAGCTTCCCAAAACTGTTCTTGCAGGGTGTCTTTGGTTTTGTAGTGTTCTAAAGCTTTCTGGGGTGCCTAATGTTCACATCTCCAAGTCAAGTTAATTTATACGGTCACAGACCAGAAAGCAGTGAAAACTTTTAGATAATATAAAAATTAAAAATTTTCAGTGAAATTAGCAAAGAGGACATGGTGATAGGGGTTGTAAGTGCTTTATCGTTCTGGGGGTCTGGAACGTTCACATCTTTATCTCCTCAGGCCCTCTCTTAGGGCTTCAGGTGAGAGCAGCAGAGAAGACACTGCAGTGGTATCGGCAGTTGCAGAAAGAGTACGACCAGTGCGTGGCTTCCTTCAGCGGGCTGGCTGACAGCCCAGAGAGCCAGGTAAGGATTCACTGGGGCCAAATGTCATCTTCTCCCTTTGGGAAATTCAGAGGGTTGTTTTTGTCCAATTTCCTACCATGGGATTTATTGATCTCATAGTCCTCACCTTTTCTTAGTCTCACAGTTTCTTCATTGCATTTGACTTCTTGCCATGCAGTTGTTTCCCAGGGCAGGTGGATAAATTTTAGTAATTGTGGGTTTTTTAAAATTGTTTTAGTTTTTACATTGTGGGATTTTTATGATACGATGATCATAAACCGCTGCAAGACGATCTCAAGAGAAACAGGATATAAATCAAATAAATAATAATATTAAGCAACCGTTGCCTTACAAATGAAAAAGGCCAGACAAATCAAGCCATTCCACTTTTACGGACAGGACCGTATGCTAAAGAAGGGAGCGTTTGTATCCATTTAAGGCCAAATTGATTTTCTGCTTGGAATGCTCAGGACTTCTTAGGAGGAAGTAAGGTCCAGCTGAGGATGGCGACCTCATTGATGTACCCCACCCTCCTCTAGTTGTCGGCCAACAGCTGGATCAGCATCTTTGCTTCAACACTTTCACTCTGAAATGTTGCCATTCTTCCGGCAATCAGCTAGTCGTGAATTACCTCTGAGCATGACACGACTCCATTGCCTGTTGCATGACCTGTTGCAACCTGGCAACACGTGAAGAACGCCATTCTGTTACTTTTCTGTGACACTCGCACCATTGCTAAATCACATCCTAGTGCCAAGCTGTGCCTGTTGATGTCCATCCCTTGGTATTAATTCTCAAAACTTACATCTTGGCCCCATTCTGAGCTCTCAGTGTGTGTCTTCTGGGCTCCACCAGCAAATAGTAACACCTGTCCATGAGTAGCATGTTCTATTTTTGTTTTGTTTTTTTCCTTGGCCCTTGGGCTCCTGTCCTAGACCTGGCTTAATGTATCTCCCTTATTGCTACCATCCTATTTCTACTGCCTTTTACTCACTAGCACTGGGACAGTAGGGACATAATGCACAGCTGGCCTGCTCCTTTCCCGCCAGTGAGCCCGGGACCTTAGGCAGGGAGGGGGGTGGCGGGATGGCGCGGTGGGCCTGCTCTTCTAGGTGCACCGACGCCGAGACCTCGGGGGGGAGGAGGGGAAAGGTCACGCCGTGGCGACAACTGATGTGTCGGCCCTGCTCCTTTTGATGCGGGTGAAGGAAGAGTGCAAAAGTTGGCATGAAACTCAACATCAAGAAAACAAAGATCATGGCATCCGGCCCTCTCAATTCCTGGCAAATAGATGGGGAAGAAATGGAGGTAGTGACAGATTTTATTTTCCTGGACTCCAAGGTCACTGCAGATGGGGACTGCAGCAAAGAAATTAAAAGATGCTTTCTCCTGGGTAGGCAAATCTAGACAGCATCCTAAAAAGCAGAGGCATCACCCTGCCAACTAAAGTACGTCTAGTCACGGCTATGGTCTTCCCAGTTGCAGTGTTTGGCTGTGAAAGTTGGACCATAAGGAAGGCCGATCATCAAAGAATTGAGGCTTTTGACCTCTGGTGCTGGAGAAGACTCTTGCGAGTCCCTTGGACTGCAAGGCGAACAAACCGGTCAGTCCTAGAGGAGATCAGCCCCGGACTGCTCTTTAGAAGGCCAGATCCTGAAGATGTAACTCAAATACTTTGGCCACCTCATGAGAAGGAAGGACTCCCTGGAGAAGAGCCTAATGCTGGGAGTGATTGAGGGCAAAAGAAGAAGGGGACGACAGAGAATGAGGTGGATGGATGGAGTCACTGAAGCAGTAGGTGCAAACTTAAATGGACTCCAGGGAATGGTAGAGGACAGGAAGGCCTGGAGGATCATTGTCCATGGGGTCGCAATGGGTCGGACACAACTTCGCAACTAACAACAAGAGACAGACTAACACGGCCACCTAACTTGATCCACGACTTGAGCTATTTTCTTTTGGTGGAAGGAGAGTCCCTGTGCTGTGAGACTCTCAGGAAACAGGCTTCTCTGCTGGTGGAATGGCTCTGCAAGATCCAGACCAGGGTGTGTTCACGAAGAGACTGGACTTCAGTTGATCATCACTGACCTGTAGGGATGATTAGAACTTGGGCCTTAATGGAGAAGACCTTTTCACAGAACTTTTCCCCTGCCTGCAAAAAGGGAAATTCCTGTTTCAGCGGCTCCTGAAAAACATCCAGAATGGAACAAAGATTGTGTCCTGTGGCACCTTTAAGGCCAACGAAGTCTAATTCTGTACATGTGTTCCTTCAGATACATTGAAACTAGGGTTGGTCACTTCAGCCACCGAAGCAGCCAGCAGCGCAGGGGGGCGGGGGGCGGTGCCAGCACACCAGTCAGCGCCACCCCTTCCCCACACACACAGTGTGGTGCTGGTTGCTTCGGCTCAACCCTAATTGAAACCTGAAAAGTTTGCCTCCTATAAATTGAGAAGTCTGCAGCCTGATGCTGGGTGTGATCTCCCTCCCCCCCCCACAAGTGTTTTGGTAAAGCAGTAGGACCGATTGTAACTTCATAGTAAAAAGGGTTTCTTTTTTAGGAGGAGGCAGTCCTTGCCTCCTCCTACAGTGAACCACATAAAAACTCATCCTGGTGCCTGTTGTCATCATTGGTTGTTTTTTCAGGTGAAAAGAATCAGAATGGATTTGCAGAAAGCGGCCACCATCCCGGTTAGCCAGATCTCTACCATAGCGGGTGAGCGCTGACTTCACTTGCACCATGGAAGCCTCCTGGAACTCTTTGCTGCAGCAGCACTTATTGGCCGATGATATGTTTGTCCATAAAGTGCTGTCAAGTCGCAGCTGACTTACGGCGATCCCATAGGGCAGGGGTGGCCCAGCTGTGGCTCTCCAGATGTCCATGAACTACAGTTCCCATGAGCCTTTTGCCAGCATCATGCCCATGGACATGTTCGTCCCCCCATTCTGTAGGGTGGGTTGCCACTGCCTGTCTCTGCATTGGGATCTGGGACGTCCTTGGTGGCTTCCCTTTCAAATACTGGCCAGGGCTAAACTTGCACAGTTTCTAAGATCTGAGGCTGTCCGTAGCTACCCATGTCAGGGCTGCTGATAGAGAACCAGAAAGCACAGGGATGGGCTCCTGCTCTGATCCAGCAGGGCACTTCTGATGACAAGCCCATAGCAGATGGCAGTCTTGACCCCTCTTAAGCAGAATGAATCGAAGTGGCTGTATTTGCCCAAGGTAAAAATGACAACAGCATTTCAGCCAATACCATGGCCTCTGTGCGTGGACCTCAGCTCAGCTGTAACTAGTGGGCATATTTTAAATCTCATAACTTTAAAGTTCTTGAAATCATTTGGGAGTTTCTTCACCCACAAGGTAATCTGGAGTGGCATTCCTGTAGCCCCTGAGCGAGAGAGACGTAAATTCATCTGGGGATGAGGAGGGGAAGGCTTGGTCAGGCTCTCATTCTCTGCCTTTAGAGTACTGCCGGACTTGTGTTTCGTTTTGCTCTAATAGACTAACAAGACGATCCCTCTGTAAAACTCATGTGGTTTCACCCGCTGAAGTTCCGTTAAAGCCTGATGCCTTCTGACTACAAGGTCCTCTGCAGTGGTACAGATTTTGATAATGCGTGAAATAAAATACTTCAAAATAGAGCCTCTCTGACCTAAGTTTTGAAACAGACACATGAAATAGAGCCAGTTCATTGACTGGATAAATCCTGCTTCGAACACGTCAAGCTTGCTCTGGCATATTTTGCTTCCTGATGTGGGCATCCATGCCATAGAGCTGGATCTATTCCCACCTGATCTACAGACATTTGTGGACCAGGAACCACCACTGTCTGAAAAATGATTTTTGATGGGTTCTGCTGGAGAGACCTTACACTGCAAATACCATGTCAGTTTCTCCAGCTTCTAGATTGTTTCTAGGCCCACTTCCAAATGCTTAGTGATGACCTTCAGAGGTCTGCCTGTTGGGGATCAGGCTGTCTGAAACTCTTAAGATCATGCCCTGAGAAATCAGCTTTTCTTCCCTTCCATCCTTAAAAATGTTGTAATGTCACATAAATCTGCTTTATCCTGAATCAGATCACCGGTCCATCAAGGTTAGGGTGATGTACTCAGACTAGCAGGGACTCACCAAGGTCCTTCACATCACCTACTACCTGACTCGTATTGGACCTTCTGACTACCTGACTCTGGGACCTTCTGCATGCCAAGCAGATGCTCTGCTCTGCTACTGAGCCATGGCCCTTGACTTTGCCTGATGCAGAGCTCTCGTCAACTCTGAAACTCATACAGTATTTTATGTCAATTAACTGGATTGCATGGGTGTCATTTTTGGGTTTTGTGTGGACCAGGATGGCTATACGACTTTTATCTCTAAGAGGAATGATAAAGCCCGTTGACACAGGAATGCAAGAGGTCCTAGGCCACTGTTCTAGGCAAGGTCCCTGGAATGATGTTCTTTGGGCAAGGGCGTGTCTGCAGGGGTGGCTGGTATTGCAAGTGGTGTCATTGTCGTGATGTTGGGCATGTTCATTGGGGCCTGGCCAGCAGCAATGAGCCACGGGCTTTGGTCAGCTGGGAAGGCCACTGATCCCCATTGAAGTGGTTGCATGGGTGGAGCTTATCTGTCAGTGGGCGACTTCACAGCGCCCACACAGACGTTGAGATCAGATGTGTTTACTGTCATGGCCTTCGTTGAGAATGGTTGCTGTAGCTGATCCATTCATAAGAATTTGTGTTTTTGATGGGCTACTGTGGTCTGACCATCCATATCTGACAAGTCCAATTTCTCTCTTGAATATTATGCATCCCTCCTCGGTATCCTTCACAGGCTCTCAGCTGAGAGAGATATTTGATAAGATCAATAACCTCCTTTCTGGAAAGTCTGTACATAGCGGTGGGCGCAATATAAGTGTGACTCAGCATCCTCAAGGTCTGGCGTTCGTTTATTTCAAGCTGGCGGAAAAGTTTGTGGTAAGGATTATCCCCCCTTCTCTCTTTCCTTCTCTTTCCACCCTGATAGAAGGTTTTCTTTGTAGGATGTTGTGTTGCCTAGAATCCAGACACAGATTCCACCATGTAGTCTCCATTATGTTCTATTTTCCTGCTCTCTTAGCCAGAACAAGGACACCTAATAAATTGGCCCCTTCCCCACCTTTGAGACTAGTGAGGTGAAGTCGGCACCCCACTTTGAGAGGGCTGCCTCCAACCTTTTTGAGTCTGTGGGAATTTTGAGGAGGGGTGGTGAGCACCACTCCAAAATGGCTGCCTCAGAAAGTGGAGCAAAACCCAAAATGGCTGCTACAAGAGGTGAAGCCAAACACAATATCTCTCCCCCCCTTGCTTGGTCACAGAATTGCAATAAGGGAATAAAAAGAAATGCAGGAAAGTTTAAGGGGAGAGAGAAAGAGAAGGGGGAAATCAGAAAGGAAAGGCCGAAGGGGCAATAGACCCGTGCACTGACTAAGGAAAGTGCAGTAATTTACCTGTTCTCCTGATCTCACGATGGTCGTGGTTGCTACTTGAGAGGTAATCCCTTTCATGTGAATGAGGGTGGTGACCCTTACAGGCCCTGACCCACTTTCTGAAAAGATCCAGGGAAAGTACTGGCTGGTGCCGTGTTGGAGAACCCTCATCTATTCCAAGGACATTTTGAAGCAAAGCTCTTTTTGTTTTTGATGTACCAGGGAGTTACTTGAGTGGAGGCTTCTTTCAGGTGCCTGATGCGTCCTAATTTCCAGGAGATCAAGAGTGGACTCTTGTTTTTTCTTCTTCATTCTCAGACAGATATTTCCCCCTACCACAAGACTTGTAACCTTAGTTTGACTTTTTCTGAAAAGGCTAACAGTGATTAGCACAAAATTGGTTTGCAAACCATGGTTTGGAGGCAATCTTGGCTAGCCACCACCCTTATTAGTCCCCTCAGACATTAAGACAAAACTTGATTGAACACAGCTGAAGCTGTCTTCTGGTGAATCAGATCGCTGACCCAAGGTCAGTATTGCCTGCGAAGATGGGTGGCAGCTCTGCAGAGTCTCAGGCAGAGGTCTTTCATGCCGCCTACTTGTCTAGTCCTGTTAACTCACAATGTCAGGCCTTGAAGCTGGGTACTTCTGTGCGCAAAGCCCTTCCCCATGTTGCCAGTGAAGTTTCCTTAGCTATAATTACTACAACCTTCCTAAACGATCTGTAGCCACTATTACCAACCCCCCATCAAGTCTTCTAGAGCTGTTTTGCCCAGTCCCTCGGGAGCAGGCCTTCCTGTCGGGTGTGGAACTTCTTGTCACCCCGACTTGCCGTTATTGTTAACAAAGGGCTGAAATGTGGTCCTTCCCGTGTATCTTTTCAGAAACAAGGAGAGGAGGAAGTGGCTTCGCATCATGAGGCAGCTTTCCCAATTGCTGTGGTGGCTTCAGGTGTCTGGGAGCTGCACCCCAAGGTTGGAGACCTCATTCTGGCACACCTGCACAAAAAGTGTCCTTACGCAGTCCCCTTCTACCCAGCTCTGAAGGAAGGCACTCCCCTGGAAGAATATCAGAGGTAACTACCGCACTGAAATGTTGGTCTGGGGAGTTCCACCTCCTGGGTTATGCAAGACACTCCTACAGGGGCTCCCCACCTGCTAGGAGAATGGCCTGAGAGGGAAAAGGCTGCTCTTCCCCAGCCTTTCTCAACTTTGAGAAGCCCCTGAAACATGCTTCAGTCTTCGAGCCACCCCAGAAGTCGCATGATTGTGTAGAATACGATTGAGAAGCAGAGCTGTGGACATGCTCACCCGGGGCCCCACCCCCTCCAGGCCCATCATTGGTCATTTGGGGAAGGGGGTGGATTGACATGACCATATATGGTCATATCACAATAAGTGTTTAACAAATTTAAAGCATATATAAAAAAATCAATTAACTCCCACCCATTCAGGAAACTCTTCCAAGGCTGTCAAGAAACCCCGGGGTAGCACAAAACCCTGGATGAAAAAGCCTGCTGCATCCTATATCCATTCCCTGCTCTCTTAACCAGGGCAACCTATTGTAAGTTTGCTCAGCCTAGACATTCTGTGGTTTCTAATACTTCTCCACATCTTTGATGCATCACCTTAGCTAGCTGTTCTGTTCCCACTAGAGCTATGGCAACATTGCTTCCTATAAGAGCTCCATGCTGTCAGTCTGATTAGGCTGAGTCCTAAGCCTTGTGAGACTTCGCAGTGCTCGCTGGAACCACACTTTGGCTCTTACTGGGTTCCAGGCTGTTGCCACTTTCCACCTGGTGGCTGTCTCCATGTCCCCCAAGGCAGTGGTCCCCAACCTTTTTATCACCGGGGACCACTCAACGCTTGACAATTTTACTGAGGCCCGGTGGGGGGGGGGTAGTTTACTCCTCTACTCTCAACCACGGCCCTGACGCTCTCTGATCGCTATGGTCATGTTTAAACATCCCTTCAAAATAAGATACAGACACGCCACAACAATGAACATAAGGAACATTTCATTTTCATGGAAATTTTAACTCATGACAATGACAAATCAATGGGAACCCTGAGCTTGTTTCTCTGCAACGAGATAGTCCCATGTGCGCCTGCCAGATCGTGGATGAAGTAAAGGGCCGGAGGGGGGGGGGGGAGAAGGCGCCCTTCGCCGCCCACCTCCAGTTAGTCGACGGACCACATGTGGTCTGCGGCCCACAGGTTGGGGATCACTACCCCAAGGGACATTCTCTGCAAAGTTCCTTTGCTGGGTGTCTCGGTTGGTGATTGGCAGCAACAGTTAAGGAAAAGCCATGCCCAATGTAAGATAACCCTCTTTAAAAAGGTAAATCTCTGAGATTTTTTTTAATGGCTTTTTTTTTTTTTTTTTTTTTTGCTGTCAAGCTGCAGCCCATATAAAGTGGCCCTTACAGGGTTTGCAAGACAAGAGGCATTCAGAGGTAGTCTGTCATTGCCTGCCTCTGCGTAGCAACCCCACAATTTCCTTGGTGGTTTCCCATCCAAGCCCTGACCAGGGCTGACCCTGCTTTACTTCTGAGATCCGATGAGATTGGACTAGCCTAAGGCAGCATAGTTTGGATGGCATCCTGTACGGGAGATCCCTAGCTTTTCATTGGAGTACATATTCTCCCTTCTTACTCATGCCTTCTAACCCCAGTGGATTGGCCCTCCATAATCAAACGCAGCCTATTAACTATGTACAGTGCCCCATCAGGAACTCCATTGTATAACCAGGACAACCATCAAGAGTTGTTGAGGGACATTCAGCTTAGCAAGACGAGTTGCAGGAGCTGCCCCTGGAGCAAACCACTGAAAAATGAGAGACCAGCCATGAAGAAAACTTCTGCCCCTTTTGCTGTGTGCTCTGTATATCTGTGTCATAAATCAGTTGAAGCAAAGTTGTTAACCACAAAGTTGCTGTTTTGCTAATCAGTTGGGCAGGTCAAAGTTTGAAAGGATTTCAGCAATAAAGCAAGAAAATCAGCTTGTATTTTGATCCCATGTTGCAGCCAGCTTGGCTTCCAGGGTGGCTAGCAACACTGAGAATACAATACAAAATGTATACAAAACTACCAAAAAATGCTTAGAATACAAAACAGATACAGTGTCATGTCAAAATAACTGAGTAAACTTTGAAACAACAGCCAGGAGACGCAGAATATAGATTAAAACAAAGAAGTGGTGACAAATTTAAGCCCCAATGCCAATGGAAAGATTTGGCTTTCACTTTCTGGAGTCAGCAGAGTGTTCTCCAGGGTAGACAATGAGTTGATCTCGCTAAGATTCTTACTCTTGTAGTGGACAACTGAGCCGAGGTGGGTGTTCACGTTGAGAAGATTCCAACTCAAGTTGGTCAGCCCGATCTCTAAGCTTGAATTCTGGGAGGCAAGTTGATGGAGTCTGAGAGAACAATAAAATCAAAAAGCACTTGAAATCTCGATTTCCAAACTAGGCATGCAGCACTAGAGCCTACTTGGAAAGTAAGCACTGATCCAAGGGCACTAACAAACTTGATTGGTTATATCTGATATTTGTATTCTGGTGTTTCTGTTTGTATGCTCATCAATCCACGCCGCATCTGTAGAAAAGGGACATTTGAGGATCATGCACTTCAGTTGCTAGCAATAGAGACTGTCAGGTTATTGTACCAAAGATGGCTAGTGGAGACCTGTCCTTGGGCTTTCCTCTGCAGTTGATCTGGATGTGCTGCTAACCAAATGTCTCTCTTCTGGTATGCAGGATGCTGGGTTACCAAGTTAAAGATTCAAAAGTAGAGCCACAGGATAACTTCCTGAAGCGAATGTCTGGCATGATCCGCCTGTATGCAGCCATACTTCAGCTTCGGTGGCCTTATGGAAACAGCCAGGGGGTGTGTACAGCTTCTTGCCATAGTCTGCATGGTAGACATTTGCAAAATGACCTGCATTCTCAACTTTGCGATCCCATAATTTTGGGGGAAAGGCTAAGACATGCCTGCATCCTATTTGGGGAAATGGTGTGTGTGTGTGTGTGTGGGGGGGGGGGGCCTTAGGTACTTCTGAAATCCACTTCATCATAGATCAAGCTAAGAACATAAGGATAACCTCATTGGAACCTTCCAGCAGTCTATGTTGTTCCTGTCTCACACAGTGGTCAGGGCAATAGAGGCCAAGGCCTTCCCCTGAAGTTGCGTCCTGGTGCTGGTGTGTGAGAAACTTCTATTTCTAAATAAGTAGCCTCATAGAATGAAAACTTCTTTATTTCAAAAAGATGAAAGCAGAAGCAGTGTCAGGACTGAAGTACAAAGCTTAACACAGGCAATATAGGGGTTCACTTTCTCCTCCCCTAGGAATTCTAACGAGGCACAGTTCAAAGGAGTAAAAACTGGCAGTCTTCAAGCAAAGGTTGGATACACACTTTTCTTGGATGCTTTAGGATGCTTTGGGCTGATCCTGCCTTGAGCAGGGGGTTGGACTAGATGGCCTGTATGGCCCCTTCCAACTCTATGATTCTATGAAACATTTGAGATAACCATTTGGCCATCCAAACAACAGGTCTGGGAACTAGGGGATACTGACAAAAGGGAGGGGGCAGAATGTGGAGGCAGGATGGGGAGTCATAAAACATTGTAGCAGGAAACGACCTTGGGTGTCAAACCAAAGCATCTGTGTTTCATCAGGGCAAGACAAGTCAAAGCAACACCTTAGCAGGCAACAGAATCAAATCATGGAAACAGAATAAAATCATGGTAGAACACCTGGGGATTCTCACAGGCTGCCTCTGAATGGCCCATTAGGCACGGCCATGAGGCCCGCACTCGCGGCAGCAGCGCTTCGGCTAAAATCACCAAGAATGCCCCGGGCTCCGGAAGACCTACATTAAGCGAAGGCGGGATCTTCCGGAGCTTCCGGGTAAGCCAGGGCTGCGGCGGCCCGGCGCTGTACATAATTGGCAGCGGTGGAACACTGATCACCCCCGCGGGTTCCATGGCGGCATGGAGCTGGCAGGGGTGCCCCTCTGCCCCCCGGCCCCTCCCCACCTCCCCCGCCTGCGCCGCTGCACTTACCTCGGCCGGGCCTCCTATCCCTGACGTAAAGCGCATGCGCTTTACCCCAGAACAACCCAGCATGTCCCGCTCCCGTGCGTTCATGGGAATCAGCGAGGCATTGTGCCCCACTGCAACAACACTGGCTCAAAGCGGCTTACAGTCGCCTTCCCATTCCTCTCCCCACAACAGACACCCTGTGGGGTGGGTGAGGCTGAGAGAGCCCTGATATCACTGCTCAGTCAGAACAGTTTTATCAGTGCCGTGGGGAGCCCAAGGTCACCCAGCTGGCTGCATGTGGGGGAGTGCAGAATCGAACCTGGCATGCCAGATTAGAAGTCTGCACTCCTAACCACTACACCAAACTGGCTCTCTGCCAGCAGAAAGGCGATTGGTTGTCTTTACTTTGGAGGAGGAGGAGCAGATACAGTGTAAAGACTGCAGTGGTTTGTAGGCTCCTACTTCTAAGACAAATGGTTGGGTTTCTAGTGATGCGTCTTGTTCTTCAGAGTCACCCTCATGGACTGAACCATGCCTGGTGCTGGCTGGCACAATTGCTGAACATGGAGCCGCTGGCAGATGTGACAGCCACGATTCTGTTTGACTTCTTGGAGGTAAATTCCAATCACCCACTCGTCAGCTTCCTTTTAAAAGGGGAATGTTAACTATGAATATCTGGGAGCCCTTTGAATCCAGTTACTATTCCCTTTCATGCTTGTTTACCATTTCTGCCCTCTGGGGTGGTGAAATTCCCATGTTGTGTACTTTGTCAAAGCAGGCTGATGAGGTTCTTTCAGCATGTGTGTGTGATTCTTCTGGTTACCTAAGAAGAAAAACACGCAAGCAGTTGGCCTGTTAGGCAACATGAAGCATTTGCCTTGAGGTAGATCAATCTTGCGGTGTTGATTTGTGAGGCCTTCTAGTGGCCTGAACAAGATCTCTGCGTGCAAATGCTGGTTTTGCCCCATGAGACCATCTTGACCTGCCCTGTAAGACTGTTACTTTTTTTGTGTGCATCCTCTTCCCAGTCTGCATGTCCCATATCCCATAACTGCCACCCATTTTTACCAGCAGAATCCCATTCGTGGCCATATACGCATAAGCAGCCACAGCCTGCTTCTAGCCATGAGTGTGCCTGCAGTACCCAAGGGAACAGAAGCACGAACCCAAATACAAAGAGATAACCACTAAAAGCAACATCTGCATTTGCAAATGTGATATTCTGGGAAATCCTTGCGACTGTGTCTGTCGTCCTCCTAGTTTCTGACAAAGTGTGCATACACATGAAAGCTTACACCCTGAATGACACGTGTTTCGAGTTTGTTTGTTTTTTTGTTTTGTTTTTTTGCTATGCAGGTCTGTGGGAATGCTCTCATGAAGCAGTACCAGATGCAGTTTTGGAAGATGATGCTTCTTATCAGAGAAGAGTATTTCCCAAGGTACAAGGCAATGAGTTGCTGATAATGCCAGGAGCCTTCTGCTTGTGGGACTGGGACAGGGAGCACTTCCTCCTTTTCAGATCTGGAGGGACATTCTCTCACCACATGTGCCTGTGGTGTTGAAGGAAGGTCATGCTTGGGGACTGCAACAGATAGGCCACGTTTGTGTCTTGAAGATTTCTGAAGAATCTTCCAAGTTGGACTGGGATAGTTTATCCTCCTGCTCAGATCCTACTTGCCTCCCAAAGTAAGCCGCAGTGTCATGAAACGTCAGTCTATGAGGCTTCCAGAGGGCACGGTATGCAAAGGGAAATAAGACTGGAATGGGGGTGGTGCCAGCTGTTCCGCAACCACCGGCTCTCTAGCTGGTAAGAGATGGGCCCTGTGCTGCCACAAATGGTACCAGCAGCTGTAGTTCTCCGCTTCTGTTCTAAAAGTGCCAGGATAATCCATGTTGTTTCCTGTAAATAGCTAGATTGGGTGACCCGACTGGGCACATTCATATATGTGTTTTATTTCTTCACGCCACAGGGAGGGGAAAAGATACTGAAGGCCTCGTATAATTCTACTTGGCCTTCTTCTGCCCTCTGAGAGAGTGAAACATTAGATTTTCTTCAACTGATAGCTGCAGTGAGGATAAGGATGCTGAGTTCTACAGAATTACGGAAATTGAACGGTGCTCATCGGTCCCGCCTTTCCTTTACTGCTCAAAGGAAAATGATTTGGTGGGTCTCCCTAGGTGGGGCTGGGCCAGAGGCATTCTTTGCCTGAGGGGGGGGGTTCTTTTTTAGAGATTTGTGTGGTCAAAGGAAGCTCAACAAGGCAAAGCACTGTGGTAAATATATTTTAACTGCAGAAAAGAAAACAAACTGCAACATACATGAAGGTTTCTCGTGTCCCTTCAGTACCTGGACATATCTTACAGTGACAGTAGCTCCTAGCAGCTCTAGGTCTCCAGTAAAGACCAATTGTTATGTACCTCCTTTTGTAGTTGGCTTAGGTACAACCTCCTGGTCTACGTATCACCTGGCAGGTATGCCGAGTCAGGTACTATTGCTTACACTTGTCACTTTCTTATTAGGACAGCTGAAGTCATAAGAATGTAAGAAGAGACCTGCTGGATCAGACCTGTGGTCCATCTAGTCCAGCATCCTGTCTCATGCAGTGACCAGTTAATTCCTCTGGAAGGCCAGCAGCAGGGCACAGAGGCTGAGGCCTTCATCAGAACATAAGGAGAGTCCTGCTGGATCAGGGGTCCCTCTAGTCCAGCCTCCTGTCTTACACAGTGGTCAACCAGTTCCTCTGGAATATCTGCAACAGGCTGAGGCATTCCCCTGATGTTGCCTCCGGGCTCTGGGCTTCAGAGGATTAGGATTCATTTCAGCCACCGTGGCTGGTAGCCATTGATAGGCTTATCCTCCATGAATCTCTCTGATCTCCTTTTAAAGATATTCACTCCTGTGACCATCATTGTACCCTCTGGCAATGAATTCCACATTTTATTTAATCTATATGTTAAGTAATTTTTATTTTTCTCTCTCCTGAACCTACTACCCATCAACTTCATTGGATGTTCTCGAATTCTAGTATTTTGAGAGAGAAATTTCTTTGACAGCTCTCTCCACCCTATGTATAACTTTATAAACCTCTGTCACGTCTCCTGCCCTTAGACATCTCTTTTTAAAACGGAAAACGTCCTGAATCTTTGGCCATTCCTCTTAGGGAAGGTGTTCCACCCCCTAATCATCTTGGCCACCCTCCTTAGTACTTTTCCCAGTTCGGCAGTGTGGTTTTGAGTCCAGGAGGAATTGACTCTGTAGCTGTGGATTCTGCCAGTCTGCTGGAATTCAGAGAAGGTTCCCTGACAGCGCCATTCCTTACTCCTCCCTGAGGAGTTCTTCTACGATGGCACTAGAGTTGCCTTTTTTGAATTTTAGCTTGGAATTTTCGCTTAATTGGAATCTGTATCCTCTCCTATACTCTTAAATCTTAGAAAGCAATCAGCCTATTTATTAATTTGATTTATGCCCCGGTTTTTACCCAAAGTGGCTCTCCTCCATTTTCTCCTCACAACAATCCTGAGAGGTAGGCTCTGCTGAGAGAGGGTGACTAGTGTTACAGTTAGTTTTATTATGATCCATTAAAACATCTTAAAACATAACAACACAAAATAGAATAATAATAAGGTAGATAAACATAGCTGTCCAGTTCACTTGAAACAGGCCATTCTATCACGAATTTTGATTGCTGCTGTGCAGAACTTGGCAACTCTATAGGTTGTACCATTATATCTGTAAGCAGCAGAGAAATGTAAAATTCTCCTGAACGTCCTGGGAATCTGCCTAATAGTGGAAGAATTAGACTAATTCAAATGTCATTATAAAATTGACATTGAAGGAGAACATGTTCCATGGTTTCTACATGTCCAAAGCCACAGGTACATTTCCTTTAGATATAGGGTATTTTCCTATATCTTCCTTCTAATACAGCCAAAAGGAAGGCATCACAGCGTGCCAAAGTGAAGGCCTTCCTATGACTAGGTACTTCAAGCTTGGCCAAATATGTCATAGGGAAAGATGAATATCTATTGGGTTCACTGATAATGAAAGATGGGATATTAGCTAGGTCCTATTGGCGTTCTATGTCAGTCAATCTCTGCTTAACAACTTCTTTGGCCTGATCATATCCCATACTCAGTAGGAACTCAGAAAAGAACCCCAAGAGTGTAATTTTAGCTCTGACGTTTCGTTGCCATGAAGATTGGTAACCATCCTCAGGGTGACTACTAGTTCAAGGTAACCCAGTTAGCTTCTATGGCAAATTGGGAGTTGGAAGCTGGGTCTCCCAGGCCCTAATCCCATATTCTATCCCAGGGTTACCTCATGTGGTACTTGCTGCCATCCTTTCTGGCGCCTGCTGGAGAGGAAGTGGATGAGGCTGGGTAGCACTTCTGCCCAGCATGACTTCTGTTTGACAGTTGGAAATTTGGTCCCTGTATATTTTGGCCAGCACAAGAATGCACACTGTGTGGCTGAACCAAAGGCGATACCAGAATTCCAAATGTGGCCATTGGAGGACCACTGCTGTAGCCATGCCACCAGGCATTTGGGAACAGCCTATATACTGTCTCCCCCACCCCCAACTTCTCATGTCTACATTCAGCATCCCTTCCCTTGTAGGGTTTGTTCTCAAGATCCCTCAGCATCCTCATTTCCATATTTTGAATCCTTTCCAACTTGTCCACAGCATTCTTTGTAGTGCCTAGAACTGGGCTGTGGACCTTGAGAACTTAAACCAGGTATTTGAGTGGATCGGTGCAGCTGTTTACTAAATGCTGGTTCTGCTAATACACCCTGAAATAGCCTGGGCCTTTTCTGCTGCAGCATCTCCTTGCTGGCTTCAGTATTGTTCAAGCTGTCTGGTGTGGCACTTTTAAATACTTGCTGGCAAACGTGGTGGTTGGCTGCAAGCCCATGTCTCTCATTCTCTGCAGAATTGAAGCAATTACCAGTGCTGGAGAAATGGGATCCTTAATGAGATTCAAGCAGTTCTTGGAGGTAAGGTGTCCCCCCCCAACACACACATACTCCCTTCTCTTTAAGGTGGTGTTTTCTGTGCACTGCTTTGCACGTAGTTAAGTGGTAGGTATTTTCAGGGTCAGCTACTGCAGAGTCTGTTCCCTTGCAAAAAGAGGGGGTTTTTTGCCCATTTTTAACCTTTTCACAAAATTTTATTTGTTGTTTTTATATACTACCCTCCCCTGAGGCTCAGGGCGGTTTACATAAAACATAGAAAACAATACAAGGAACTTAGTTTTTCCATAACGTAGATAACCACAACAGTAATATTAACATTAATAACTGTATAACAGAGGTAACTGTAACAGGTCCAGGGGCAGAATGCATGAAAGGATTTCTGGGAGGGAGGGAGCAGGGACCCTGCGGATGCTGCTAGTTTTGCTCGGTCTCAACCAAATGCCTGGCAGAAGAGCTCCCTTTTGCAGGCCCTGCGGAACTGTTTTAGGGCCCTGATCTCTTCCAGGAGCTCATTCCACCAGGTGGGGGCCAGGACAGAGAAGGCTCTGGCCCTGGTTGAGGCCAGGCAGGCCCACAATGCAGCAGCAGGTACCCAGCACCAGTCTGTAAAACAGATCTTCTAAAAGCAACCTACATTATTCACTAGGATCATCCAACCCCCAAACCTCTTCTGCCCAGCCAGCTGCAAAAACTTGTCCATCTGTGTGGTGCTACAGTTATGGCTGGGGTCCTCAGGATGGTGTCTGTAGGTGCCATGGTGTCCGCCCACACCTTTCCAGGCACCTGCCAAGTGTTTTTAGCAAATGTGCCAGGTCTGGTGGGACTTCTGCCCAGCAAGGCTTCTGATTGGCCTCTGGAGATTGGATTGGCTATGTCAGTTTTTAAAAATACTGCCTTGGCAGCAGTTATCACCACAGTACAACAATCTTCAACATATGAATGTTGAAGCTGAGATGGCCATTTTGTGGCTGGCTCCGCTTCCTGTGGCAGCCATTTTGTGGCTGCCCACCACGCTGAGTCAAATTTCCAGAGGTGTCTGTGGACTCAAAAAAGGAGGGGGGGGGGCAATGCCCTGTGGTTTCTTGTCAGCCCTACCAAACCGGGGATGTGTAGTTCCAAGCTATCATGTCATAATTAAAGAAGAAATGTCTCCTAGCCTTTGTGTGCCCCTTGAGAAAATGTTCCAAGCTAACTCTAGCATCAAGTCGTCCTCACCAGCCATTAGCATTCCAGTCCTGTTATGCAAAAGCCTTTTCTTTTGATGCCTCATCGCAGCACCTGCATTTACTGTATCATTTGGCTTTTCCGCTGTCAGTTCAAATTAATCCTAGATGGCTTGGCACTTGTCAGAGAATCTGGTCGACAGTATTACATGCTGCAACTTGTGGAGTGGTGGAGCAATGCGGCAAAAAACCCTGCCCCGGCTTGTATGCATTGCTTGCCTCTTCATAAATCACGGTGACTTCTATAATGAGTGTTCTCTTCCAGCTAGCTGAGTTTCCAGTTTTTAAACAGCCTTTTCCTCTCCCTCCCAGAAATGTTTACAGCGGAAGGAAATTCCTCTACCGAAGGGGTTTTTGCCGCCATCTTTCTGGAAGTTATGACTTGGCTTCTCCTCATCCCATCTTCGACTAGAAGTTCAAAGAATGGTCTTCCAGAGACTTGTTTTTCATTGAGGACATACAATCAGCTGGGAAGCTTTTTGCCCATCTCCAGATGTTTTCTGCCCTGCAAGGATTCCAACCTTAGTAACAATTCCATAAATTATTTTGTATCTATTTAATTCTATTTAATTCTCTCAGCTCTCCATAACGTGATATTGATAGGACATGATACTAGTAATTATTGCCAGCTCGTACGCACACATACACACCCACAATCAGTGGAATGCCTTTCACTACCCCAGAGGACTCCACAGAGCTTGTGAAATTGCACAAGCTTCGTATTAGGGTTGTGTGCTTCAGCATGGTTTGGCTGCCTCAGCAATCACCGAAGCTGGGGGCGTCGAGCACCGCAGAGAGTAGGGGTTGCACTGGTGCGCCATAGTGCTGACCTGCGCACTGTTTTGGTGATCGCCAAGGCAGCCGAACTGCACCAAAGTGCACAACCCTACTTAGTATTTACACTGAGATCAGAACTTAAAAGTCTAGTTCCATAATATTGTTCATGCAATCAGGTAGCATTTTTAATGGCTTATTTGTTCTGAGGAAGCTGTCACAATCCATTCTAAGTCCAGGCAGCAGGAGGGGTTAGTTCATGGGAGTATTTCTAAGAAGGATAATCATTGATTTATGCTTTTAAAAAAGCACCCCTTGTTAAAATGACATGGTATTTCCCTAAATGAAACTACATTCTATATTCTGGGGATTTATTTGGTTGTGCCATTTTTCTACTTAGTTGGTATATGGGGTGGCCAATCTGTGGCTCTCCAAATGTCCAGGGACTACAATTCCTACGAGATCCCGCCAGCAAGGGTTCATGGGAATTGTAGATCACGAATATCTGGAGAGCCACAGTTTGCCCACCCTGGAGAAGCTGCTGCATTTTGCTTCAGGTTTTTACTGCAAACAGAAGAGGAAATTGTCTTCCTTTTCCTGTATTTCAAATCTAGGCAACATCAGGGGACTAAATGGCTGAGGGTGCATGTATGAAATAATTCACTGTCCAGTCAAGGATGCCCCATGGAGTGGATGCCACGGGACAGACTGTTGCCGCCTGGAAGGGAAAGGGTGGCTGCTTTCTCCCTCACGGTACTTGTAGCTCTTTGTGGGTAGTCTTGAGCAGGAAACACTGAATTAAGTTTTTGTATTGGTCTGCTACATTCATGGGTATTGTGAAAATACTTGGCTGAGGAAAGCTGTTTTTAAGATACATTAAAATGTGAGCTTTATTTTGTGTGAAGAAGTGCTTCCTTTTATCTTTCCTGAATTTGCCAGTTCAGACCTTCGGAGCTGAGCCTGTTTTAAAGAAAAAGACACAAACCTACCCTGGTGAATGGAGTTGGAAAGGTCATTTGAGGGAGTCACTTGCCAGTCACGCTGTGTCCAAATCCCTTGTGATGCTCTGAAGCTATATAAATAATAGTCTGTTCAGTCCTTATAATTTTCCTGGGATGCTCTGTTTGTGGGCTTCTCATGGAATCTTCTGACTGGCCATAGTCGACCTATACTGATCTCTGGTCAGAGCCAGCTCAGCTCATTCTCAGTCTCCCAATACTTGATGGTGGAAAAATTAGAGAAGAGAAGTACATCCTTCTCTTATTTTGGCCAGCTGGCAGTTCTGTTTTATGCATGCCTGTTACCTGGATTATTTCAGCCCAATTCTAAAGCAAATGAACTTATATCTATTTGGCTTCAGGTGTGCATAACTGCCTAGAGTTCCAGCCTCAATTACCCATGAAATATTTGAAGATCACTGCTCAACAGTATTAAAACAGTGCTGCAGAGTTCTGTGTTGACTTCGTGCCAAGCACAATGCAGCTTGGGGGATATTTTCATGCAGGTCCTGTCCTGGTTTGAATGTTCTGAGTCATGCTCTTCCCAGAGAATTCAGGTCCTGTTGCAGTCTCCCTGATAATACTGCAGTGCGAGTCACAGGATTCCTCACTTTAAATTTTTTTTCATATCTGGAAAAAACCAAAATAACCCAGAGTGCTTTTGGTAATAGTGCCTGAATTTTGCACCTCTTGGGTACATATGCCATCACTGGGGGCAATGAGGTAAGGGGAAGATTTAAAGGTTGGCCAGGATTTTATTTTGTATATGTTTCAATTCGTACCTTACTATTACAATACCCCTTTGGAATGAATTAAAAGTGCTTTTTGTTCAGCTCATAGGACTAGTTATGGCCTTACCTATACTTGGGAGTAAACCACATTAAGTGTAATGGGATTTGTTTTAAGTCAACTCCTCTCATAGCAGCCGTTTGCAGTCCTGTCAATGTTTTCTCAAGAGCAAGTCTCACCAATATCAGTCAGACTTAATTCTGAATAAGTATGTAGCCGCTCAGGCTATAAATAACTAGCAGACTCTGCCTTGGCTGATTAGCTTTGTATGAATAAGAGGATTTTTAAATAAACACTGTTTTCTGTACTGTTTCTAACCATTAGGTAGGAGTCGGAATATCTCCTAACCTCCTGTGCTAATCAAGCCTGTGCATTTTGGGGTGAGTGGTGGTGGAACATATGTGTGGATGAAAAGTTAAAACTCCACATTTAAAGCAGCGTTGAGGCTAAAAGCTGAAGCAGCAAAGCCGCTGGAACAATAAAATCCTACTGCCAGCCCATGTAGCTTGTCACTGTCTCCGTAATTGAATAGATTCAAGTGGGTAGCTTTGTTGATCTGAATTGAATTTTTTTTTTATGCAGCCTCAAAATGCTCTGAAAGAGAATCACCTTGAGTGCTGCTTAAACACACAAGTAGTGGGAGCAGGAACATGCATTGGAGAAAGTTATTTTGGGCACCATTGCGAAGACAGTTCTGTATCGCAGGGGTCCTCAATTTAGTGCCGTGATGCTGGATTCCTCGAGCCTCCAAGTGCTCCTGGAAAGTTGGTGTGCCCAAAGGCTTGCCCAGCAAGGCTGCTGATGTTACTTTGGCAATGGCTGCCAACAGATCTTCACTGTGCACTTGAAGGTAAGCTGTGGCAGCCATTTTGTGACTGACTCCGCCTACTGCAGACTCGTAGAGGAAGCCAGGCTCTAGGTGGGGCCTGGAGATCCCTGGAATTACAGGTCATCTCCAGACCAAAGAGACCTGTTCTCCTGGAGGAAAGGACTGCTTGGGAGGGGGGCCTCCATGGCATTATCCTCCACTGAGGTCCCTCCCTGCCCCAAATCCTGCCCACTTCTGGCTCCCTCCCCCCAAAAAGAGTCTCCAAGAATTTCCCAACCCTGCTGCAGCACCATTGTGTAACTATTCCCCATCCATATTCCAAAATTGCCTGCAGTACAGTCAAAGGTGAGGGTGCCAGGGGCAGATGGATTCTTATTTTATTAGGGGGTAAGTTACATCAGGAAGGATGTGCGTCTGGGAGGGACAGCCAAGCATCACCTGACCCTCAGTGCCGAGGGGAAAGGGAGGGCCCTGGATTCAGATCTCCCCCTTGGCAGGCGCTTGGCAGGCCAGCTTGCCTCCCCCAGAGATGGTGTGGCAGGGAGGGCAGCAGAGAGAACCACGCCCTTGCCCTCAGCCGCTGGCCCCCAGGGCAGCTTTATCAGTGTTAGATTCAAGTTGGTGGCCCTGTTGGTCTGAAGTTGCACAACAAAAATAGCACTTTTAAGCTCAACCAAGATTTATTCAAGGCCGGAGCTTTCAAGGGTATGCACAGAGTGCATGCACTCACAAGCTCATACCTTGAATAAAACTTTGTTGGTCTTAAAGGTGCTATTGGGGTCTATTTTTTTTATCAGGCCCGCTTGTTGGACTGGCCTCTTTGAGGCACCAGGAGAAAAGGGTGGCGAAGGAATTAGCACCTGGAATCGTGCACGCGCACCCCTGTAGCCTCCGCCGTCCCTCGGCTCCCTCCGGAACCAGTCGGCTCCCCTCGGCTTTTTCCGTCTTCCTTCGGAGGGGGGGCAGCCGCAGCCGCAGGAGCCAATCCAAACGGTCGGGCGAGGCCGCTCTTCCCCTCCCCCGCCCCCTCGTCCCGCTTCGCGTTCTTCCGCTCCCGAGCCTCCGCCGTTGGGCTCTGCAGTGGTGACGTCACCCCTGCCGCCCTTATAAATACGGGGCGTTGGCGCGAGCGCCGGGCAGTCGGTGTCTGAAGGGGAGAGGTGCGGCCGTTTGGTGACTGGGAGCCGAAGGGGGCCCTTCGTGACAGACCCGGTGAGGAGGGCCAGGGGGGCTGGGCGCGAGGATGCGGCCTGACGGGTGGGACGGAGGGAGGGCTCCGTGGTGAGGTGCCCCCCAAAGGGGCTCGGGGGCTGGGGTCCTCTTAGGCCGCGGCGCCGGGGAAGGGGCGCCTGGGTGAGGCGAGCGCGAAGGCGGCGCTTCAGAGCGCCCCCTCGAGGCGCCGGCCAGCAGCGCAGCTCTGGTCCCCGCCCAGGTAGGTGATGGAGAGAGACCTTCCTGGGCTGTCTGCGGCTCCCGATGCGGCGGCGGCGGCGGCGCTCTAGAGGACAAGACGGGGCTCGAGCCGTGGACTGGCCAGGCGGTGGCGTCTCTGCAAGGGGCAGGTGTCTAGGGGTTGCTTTGGCGTAGTCCTCACCATACGCTATCAGTGCTGACCACGGCGATTTAGCGGCCATTGATTGCGCCTGGTGGATCCCTCCTCCCTCCGAAGCGCCATTAGTGAGGCAATCGGAGGATGGGGGAGCGGGAAATGAGGCGTCCTCCTGTCACTTATGGATCCAGTTCGCAGTCCCCTCCGCCCTTCCAGTTGTTATCCGGGGCAGGCAGCGGCCAGACAGCTTCCCTTCCTGTCTCGATCATGCTGAGCTGAGAATGTTTTTGCCAAGGGCTTGGCATATTTTTAAGATGATATGGGTAGTTTTAATGTGCGCATTGTTTTTATGGGGAAACCAATTAGTATGGCTGTTGGAGTAAAGAACATGCAGTGTGGTGTTCTTTGGTGTAATTATGCATCAAATTGGGTTGCATGGCCAGGATCTTACCTGCTAGGGAGGAAGTCCCATTGAACTTGATGAAATGAGTTCCTGATCCATAGGATTGGGACCACAGGCCTGAATGAACACTTGCTTGGGAGTAAGTTCCTTTGAGTAAAATGGGACTTGCTTCTGAGTAATTGTGCCTAGCTTCAAGCTGCCTTTCTGTTTGTTGTTTCCTTTTCTCCAGATGCAAGATCAATGCATGTGGAAATTCAATACATTTGTTTAGATTTACCACTAAATGATAAATAGACTGTGTTGAATTTTTAAAATCACAAGAGGCAGTAGGATTTGTTTTTCCCCCATTGCTGACATTCTCCTTTCCACCATTTTTATGCCCACAATAGCCCTGTGAGGTAGGTTAGGCTGAGAGTGTATGTCCAGCCCAAGGTCATCCAGTAACAGAATGGGGATTCAAACTGATGTCTCCCAGATCCTAACCTGACACTCTTAACTGCTATATAATCTTGGTTCTCACTTAAATCCTGGCCAAATAACAACCTTCATGTATGAATGACAAAATGAGTATGCATCCTGATCATGACTCTGCTTATCCGGAATGATGTTGTGCCAGGCTCAGGACTCCCACTGGGAATCTTTGTAAATACCTGTCTTTATTATCTGTTATTTGTCCTTGCTGCCAAATTTAGAGTGAAGCTACAGTACCTTGTAGCAAGTGTTTTACAAAAGTGTTTAAAAGAAGTGTTCTTTTAAAAATATTATTGAATGCATATAAGTGCCAGGGGAAGATTTGTGGGTAGTTAGCTATTATACTATATTTTCACATTTTTTTTCTATTCAGAAAGAAAGCCTTAACAAACAGTAACTATTGTGCAGCATAATTCGAGATAGCTGCTTGTGTTAGTCTGTGGCAGCAAAATAAAACAGAAGACCTGCAGGCATCTTACGTACGTGGTATCCTGGCTTAGAATAATGATGCATATGATGAAGTGAGCTCTTGACTCCTGAAACCTTGTGTTAGAATAAATCAGATTAGTTTCTGAGGTGCCTGCTTTATTTTGCTGCATGCATTTGAATATGGTGTATTAGTGATTGTGAGTACAGAAGAGGGGGTGGTAGTTATTCTAGAAATAGGTTGTGATGCTGAGTGCCTGCCCTGTTGCTAATGTGGCCACCTGCCATTGATAACACTTGCCAGGCATTCACATACTCACCGGCACACCGCTCCACATTTTCCTTTTCAAAATATAGAAAAGACGTATTTAACAGCAGCATCTCCATTGCAAATCTCAGTTCAATAGGCTTGCCTGCATAAGAGGATGAAGATGGAGGAGACCTGGGCGGGGGTGGATGTCCTGGCATTGCTTTCCTGCTTCTGATGGAGTGGTTGTTCCTTCCGCCCTTGGATGAGATGTTGGAGTCAACATTGTATGTGGGAGGAGGAAGAGAGAAGGGGAGGATCCGCCCTGCATGGCAGCTGCAGGAATTTCATTCAGAGCCTTAGGGAGTGATTTCAGTATGCTTGACAAATACACACTGACAGCCAAGACCTCTACTCCTTCAAGAAAAGGGCCAGGGAAAATGTCAGCCTGAGGCAGGCTGAGTCCATTCCCACCTGACTGGAAAGAGGAAAACAAGACACAGAAGAGCCACTGAGAGCCCGAGTGTAAACTTTCATTCTACAGCAATGGCTTCCCTGAGCATTCATTTTCTCAGCCCACTCTAAGGTCAGGTGATAACAGCATAACAGAGGGACATATGTGAGATTTTGCTGTGGTTTTTTGACAGAAGGGTGCCCCAGCTAAACTAGATTAGCTATGGACAGTAAATCAGGTAACTATCGAATGAGCAGTGTGTAAGCCATTTATCTTGTCTTAGCAAGAAATGTGAGCATGTTGCATTTTTTAAATTTAAAAAAGAGTGCTACCAGTCCCTAAACACAATGGAATCTTTTTCCAGCCATAGGACTTGGCTATGTTTCGACAGGCCTTTTGGCTCAAAATGCCAAGTCATTGCTTCTTTTCAAAACTGCTGTCCCTTTTCCTGGGACGCTGCCTAATCATAAATCATTTTCTTTGCATTGAAAATAGTTATTAAGCCTGTGGTATCTTTCCAATTCTCCATTTATATAAAGGGCATAAAATAGGTTAGTGAAATTTGTCATTATTTTAATCATGTTCATCCTTCTGTTGACAGCAAAAGGCTGTTTGCTTTAACACTTCAATGGCTTAATAGAGTCTGCAGTTGTATTTGATTCATTTTTATGCTTAATAGAATATTTGTCATGTGTGGTAGTAATTATTACATTCTATACTGGTTTTATTATTTCAAGCTGGATATAAATTGATCTGTTTCTAATATGCTCTGGATAGGGGTTTTTTGGGGGATAATCTTTCGGCAATTCAGACAAATAGGAAATAGTGCTGGGAGCATTCTGATCACTTAATATGGGATATGCAGTACATTTTAAAGGTATATTATTCATAGGTGTGGGGCAAAGGATTCTACACTCTTGTTTATTCTGAAATTATTATTTGGGGGAATGTTAAATTCTTTTGTTCTAAATTTTTAGTTAAGGCTAGCAAACGAGTTGTCTTATAAAAATTGCTTTGATTTTATAAACATAGGGGAGAAATTATCAAATGGCTTGTTGGGGGGGGGGGTTGTTTCTGCAGCATTGGCAAGAAGCCACAAATGAATTCAGCTATGGAATGGAGTGAAAGGGAAACTGGGCAGGTGAAATTACAGCAGTGTTTCCCTATTTGTTGCAGTCCAATTGAAAATATATGGGTCTATAAACATGAAAATAATAAAAGTCTGTATTTCAGGATTTCATTTATTGTGTAAAATGGATCATCTTCCAAAAAACTATTGAAACGAAACCTTGTGTTTCTTTGGCCTCTTAGGAGATTGTGTTATGTTGTTCCATTTTTGTGTGCGTTGTTCAGGAGTGGTTTGGTAGTTTTTAAACTGGAACCTTTTCATTCTTCTGACAGTCATAATGCTCTTTTTGCCTTGTCACTAGTATCTGGAACCTGCTCCACCGTATCAGGGTGGAGCAGACTGCAGATGGTGCAAGAGAGATTGCCAAATGCAGTTGGGTCCAGCCTTCTGTTGGTTGGCCAGAGATCAAGCGTCGCGACATACCGACTCTCCATAATGAATAATGTAGATGGTATTAAGCCATGTCACAGCAAATATGGATTTCCTTGAGGAAGGAGGCAAAAGAGAGAGACATGGTGTTCTTTGATACAAAGCACCATGGAGTGTGGCTGTCAGATGTGGTGAATTCTTATGAGGCCTGTATCTGACATCTTCATTATCTTGCTCTCCCAACAACCATCGCTACACAGATATTTTTCTACCTTCTGCTTCATTCTTGATGTGCAGTTACACAAGCAGGCTCTTAGAATGGTGTTTGCATCCCAGACATTAATACACTTTTGAGTTTTGTTCATTGTGAGGCTGCACTTGGAAGAGTAGCTACAGTGAGCTTATTCACATGGTAATTTCTTGTGATGTTTTTAATGATGCTGACTGCTTTCATTTTTGCAAGTTAGTAGGGGGAATATTTGCACATTGTCAAAAGTTGCACTTAAATGAATATGTGCACAGCTCATAAGACATGATTTCAGTGTACTCCTTCATTTTAGAGTCTTCCTTCTTCCATCATGTTGTCATCATTTCGCAAAGTCAGAGTCCAGGTATTTTACAATATGCATGTTACAATACATCCATCCCCTCCCATTTACTCCCCCTCCCCTTCAACAGTGATAAAAATTTGCACTGAATCTCTTTGAAGCTCTCTGTGAGTGTGCTTGTGCGTTACAAAAAAGTAACCCAATATCAGACAAATCATTATGGCTTCCTAATGGGGGAGGGATTCTAAATGTCTTGAATTTCAGATCCTATCCCCTTTACCCAGGCATGGTGTGTGGTAAGTGTGCTTTTCTAACCATTTATTAGGACTTTTTAAGCAGCATGATGTTTTTGTATGAGGTGTTGTGTGGGTTGCCTTTTCAAACTCTGGGCTGATGCAGTCTACTAGCATATTGCAGAGTATTCTGTGCAAGACTCATTTATTTTGATGACCAACTGCTTGAGTGCTTCTGGGACATTTATTACATTGGACTGCAGTTGCTGCAGTGTTGTCTCCACTGTACGGGTGGTTGTGTTTCTTCCTGTTTCTTTCAATTTATTGAAATTAAGTAGGTCACAGAATACAGAATTTATGTTGGGAGAGACTGTAAAACCTCTCTAATCCTTGTATCAAGTAAGCTGCTTTCCAAGTGGAACACAATGATGATAGTGAGATAATGCCAAGATAGGGTTGGGAATTCAGAGATTACTTGCAGTCATTTTTTTCAGGTCATACATTCCAAAATAATTGATTTTTCTCAGAAACTGTCGTGTAAAATGCAGTCCTTGCTAGTCTCTGGATGGACATGATTGGTATGGAATGGAAGAGTGTTAGAAACCTGTACATAATCAAAAGTACTGTCGGATATTTTGCATTAAAGAGTACTAATGTTCCATGAGTTGCAAAGATTCTCTTTGATCCCATCCTGTGCAGAAAAGTGCAGCAAAGTCATTATGCAAGCCCTCAGATGAAGACGGTTGCCATAATCTGGTTGTTGAATTAAGGGTAAACGTTCATGGTGATGGGTCAGCTCCTTTGGTTGTCATACTGTCCTGTGTCCAAAGAACATGAATACTCCTTCCACCTGGGTAAATTTGCATGTTGCATCTCTGATCAGCTACTGTTTAAATTGCCACAAAAATGCAGTGTTTAAAGGTAATGTCTGAAAGGAACAAAGGGGAGTGTTCTTTCTGTTAGCGTCCTGCAGAATGTTTCCAAGACAAGCTGACCTTCCTTCCTGCTGAAGCTATGGTGCATCCAAACAGATGTTCCATGCTTTGCCAAGAGTTTGTTTTTGAGTTCTAGGAAGAACTTCTAAAATGCCATAACCTGAAATTTTGAAAGCCTTCCAGGTAAATCTGGAACTGGACTTAAGGGTTGCTGTGGGTTTGGGATATGCTGCATTAGTTCCATAGACAGATTTTTTTTTCAAAGCCCCGAAAGTCAGTCTTATTTCTCCCTTTTCTACAAACTGAATTTGGACTCAATAATATAGAATCCCCAAATTAATTTTGGACCTTTGAAGACAGTTATATTTTAAATAGCTTACAGCTTTTAGAAAAATCTTGACATGAATTTTTTTCACAGGTTGAGTAGTTCAATAGTCGAATCGGCTGCCTAAGGAGGTGGTGAGTTTCCCTTCGCTGGCGGTCTTCAAGCAGCGGCTGGACAGGGACTTATTCTGGATGCTTTAAGTTGATCCTACATTGAGCAGGGGGTTGGACTAGATGACCTTTAGGACCCTACCAAATCCAGGAGTCTGTGAATCCATAAAGAGAAATATCTGCAGTTCTGGGCTGTTTGGGGATGCAGGATTTGTGCTTCTTCTGGTTTTCTTGTTACAGTGGTACATAGCAGTGCACTTGTCTTCAGTTGGTTTCTTTCACAAGTAGCCAACCCTAGGAATTTTGTGCTACAGTGTGGGCAACCAAATATTAAGCAACAGATTATATTAGGGATGACAATTTTCCCACATGAGGAAGGACAAGTACGTACTCCAGCCTGTGCAGAGAGTATATGAGTGTCAGTTTTGCAGCAGATGTCCAAGTGCTTTCCAGTTTGCATCCATGCCTCAAAACAGATGCTGCTGCTGAATTTTTCACCATTGACAAGTGTACATGTTCCCCCCCCTTCCACATAAATGTGCCACAGTGGTCTGATATGAAAGTGTCTTGACTTTGCATTATAGTGCCATTTTAATTGTCTCATTTGCACCAGTTTTTCCTTTTTGAATCATGTTGCTGACATCCTGACCAGCCATTGCATTGCAGTGTCTAAAATTATGCACCACTTGACGTTCCCAATAGGATGCTGAGCATTCTGTTATTTAGTTATTGCATCACCTGACCATTTAAAAAACTTGCAGCAGAGCCCTTAATCTCTATTTGTCGCCCCCCCACACACACACATCTTGAGATCCTGCTGAAACCACCAATGGAAACTGTAACTTAAAAATGTAAAAACGACCATTTGATTCCTTTTGCTTTTGATCTCCCCTGATGTTACCCATTTCACAGGATTTTAACTTTAATTCTGGAGATTTGTGCTACTTCCAAGGTGACCGTGGCAACATGAGAGATGTGGCTTCTTAATTATCCCCCCCCCCCCCAGCACTTTGGGCTGTCCTCAAAGCTCTGTCTCCTAAGAAAGCAACCTAATTAATTCAGCTTCCCTCCTCAGCCTGGAACTTTCTGTGTAGTGTTTGACCTTATCAGCACAGTGCAGATTGCGACAGGCGGGGCTGGTCTATGCTGCACTGGGCCAAGCAGCCAGCAGTCATGCGTGGAATGCAGTGATGTCTTTGCGCAAGAACAAAGTCTGTTGTTCTGTCCGTTGTTCCGTGTTGAGCTCTGAGCGCCTCTGGATTTAAAATGTTTTACATTTAAACAGCACACGTTCCTTTTGATTACCCATGCGTGTAGTGCGCAGAGGCAGACCTTGCTGCGGACCAAGGATGACCGTGTCTTAGAGGTCTGGCTGTACAGAAGCAAGTTGCCAAATTGCTATCTGCAGTAATGAGGTGGAAACTTTGGATGCACACTGTGTTGCTTTGCTGGCTGTGCTTGCAGCTCCCCAGCCAGCACTGATTGCGTTTTGGCAGAAAGCAGGCTTGCTGATGTCAGCCCCCCCCCCCCTCCGCAGGAAAGAGCAGTCTATTATTGCTGCACCCAGGCACATCCTTTCCGATTGACTTGCTCCATTTACAAAGAGAGCCTTTCATTTCTGTCTGCTCTACTGAAAGGGCAAACTGAGTTGCATGATCAGAATAGCAAGAGGGGGTTGGTTAACTCAGCGAATCCTAAAATATATTTGGACCAAAACTACAGTAAGAAATTCTCAAGTATCTGAACCCCAGGGAATAATGATGGGTGCTATGGGAGCAACACAACGAGCTGCTCCCAAGGAAGAAGCAACGTATCTCCCCGTGCTGCAAAACAGGCCTGGGAATGGGGTGGGGGGAGCACAAGCAGAAGCAGGCTCAGGGGGGGACTGCCTCCTGCCCCGCCCTGCCAGCCAGCACAACCTTCAGAGAGACTAGGCTTGGCACAATGGCCAGCACTTAGCATTTCATTTGTAGTAATTAGTCGCTTGCATTTAGCATGTCATCACTGCTTTTGTCAGAGAATTGTTACCAAACTGGTTTATCCGTGCAACTAATCTGGTCTTGAACTGGAAGTGTAGCTGGATGGCCTGTCTTTAAATGAATGGCTGTTCAGATCTTGGGAGCTGACAGAGGCCTCTTCATGTTCTAGCTTTGACTGGGAAGTTAACATTCTGAAAATACTCAGTTATGGTTTAATAAATGGTTTCAGCAAATACACGCGCGCACACACACACACACGTCCCTTCCTAAAATACCGCAGTGCGGTTGGAGGCCTCAGAGTTCACAAGAATAGCTGCTGCGGCGGTGGCTGTCCTCCAGCCTAGTGCGATTGTGCTGGGAGTGTGCTCTGGAATGTAGGAATCCCCCGCCCATGTGTCATGTGTTCCTTTCCAGAGGCCCGGATTCTAACAGGAAAGATAAGGCTGCATACCAAATACTTTCCTATCTTTGGGAGGTTTTTTTTTAAATTGCATACAGATGTGCTTCCAGTAGGTTTTTCCTGGAGCTGAGAAGAGATTAAGAGCAGCAGCTTATTTTATAAATTCTCGAAGCAACTGTCAGACATTTTGTAAACAAAAAGCATACAAAGATAAACAAAAAGGTTTATTTGTTGGCTTTTAAGTGGTTGATGAAGACTGTCAGTTGTCATGGCCTATGGACTGTAGCACACATGGTATGGCAATGAGCCCAGATTCGCCACTGACTACACATGGGACAATCAAGAAACAGCCCTTTCAGACCCCGGTGAATATCCTGGCTTGTGATTTCAAGCATGAGCTCATTTTACTTGCAATTTGCAATTTTTGTTACTACTGTTTGTTGTTGTTAGGTGCGAAGTCGTGTCCAACCCATCACGACCCCTACTGTTTATCAATTATTAATAATTATTTTAATTTTAATTATTAATTATTAATTACAACTAGACTTGCTATGATCTGTTATGACTGAAATGACTTCCAGGTGCAATTTTAGATATACACAGTAAGAAATATGACTGACTTTAAGCACTCCTCTGAGTGGTTTGGAACTGTGTCCTTGAATAGTCATCTCCTCAGACTTATTTTTGAAAACTAGAGGCATTTTTGAGTAAATATTTTATTTAAAAGGCAAAAAGAAAGAAAATAGGAAGAAATAGTTGAATCATATGTCTTGCATACAGAAATTATCAGATTCTACAAAAGTCCCAGCATTCATGAAACTCTTCTGGCAGTCTTCTGTGCACCAGGTTGGTGAGTTTCACCATCCCAGCCAATATTCTGTGGGCTTCTCTAACCATGAGTCCAAGTTGGGAAACTCTTATTGCTCCCATAAAAATTAGAGGAATTTGATGTCAATAATAGCATGGCAAATAGATTTAAGGAATTAGATCTGACAGAGTGCCTGAAGAACTATGGATGGTTCTCAACGTTGTACAAGAAGTAGCAACTAAAACCATCCCAAAGAAAAAGAAGAAGAAATGCAAGAAAGCAAAGTGGCTGTCTGAGGAAGCTTTACAAATAGCTGAGGAGAGAAGGGAAGTGAAACGCAAGGGAGAAAGAGAAAGATACACCCAATTGAATGCAGAATTCCAGAGAATAGCTAGAAGAGATGACAATGCCTTCTTTAAATGAACAGTGCAAACTAATAGAAGAAAACAATAGAAGGGGGAGGACCAGAGATCTCTTCAAGAAAATTGGAGATATGAAGAGAACATTTTATGCAAAGATGGGTATGATAAAGAACCAAAATGGTAGGGACCTAACAGAAGCAGAAGAGATTAAACAAAGGTGGCAAAATTATACAGAACTATACAAGAGTGAACTTAACATCCCTGATAAGTACGATGGGGTAGTCACTGACCTAGAGGCAGACATCCTGAAATGTGAAGTCAAATGGGCCTTAGGAAGCCTGAGCAACAATAAAGCTAGTGGAGGTGACAGCATTCTAGTTGAATTATTCAAAATCTTAAAAGACGATGCAGTAAAAGTGCTACACTCAATATGCTAGCAAATTTGGAAAACTCAACAGTGGCCACAGCATTGGAAAAGGTCAGTTTACATTCCAATCCCAAAGAAGGGCAATGCCAAAGAATGTTCAAACTACCGCACCATTGCACTCATTTCTCATGCTAGCAAGGTTATGCTCAAAATCCTACAAGCTAGGTTCCAGCAATATGTGGACCGAGAACTTCCAGAAGTACAGGCAGGATTTCGAAGAGGCAGAGGAACTAGCGATTAAATTGCCAACATACGTTGGATCATGGAGAAAGCTAGGGAGTTCCAGAAAAACATCTACTTCTGCTTCATTGACTATGCTAAAGCCTTTGATTGTGGGGAGCACAACAAATTGTGTCAAGTTCTTAAAGAGATGGGAATACCAGAGCATCTTATCTGTCTCTTGAGAAACCTATATGCAGGTCAAGAAGCAACAGTGAGAATCAACAACCTCAGATATGCAGATAATACCACTCTAATGGCAGAAAGCGAGTGCAAAAGTTAGCTTGGAAATCAACATCAAGAAAACGAAGATCATGGCATCCGGCCCTCTCAATTCCTGGCAAATAGATGGGGAATGGAGGTAGTGACAGATTTTATTTTCCTGGGCTCCAAGATCACTGCAGATGGGGACTACAGCAAAGAAATTTAAAGATGTTTGCTCCTGGGGAGGAAAGCTATGGGACATCTAGACAGCATCCTGAAAAGCAGAGACTTCTCCCTGCCAACAAAAGTGCGTCTAGTCAAGGCTATGGTCTTCCCAGTTGCAATGTATGGCTGTGAAAGTTGGACCATAAGGAAGGCCGAGCGTCAAAGAATTGAGGCTTTTGAACGCTGGTGCTGGAGAAGACTCTTGTGAGTCCCTTGGACTGCAAGGCGAACAAACAGGTCAGTCCTGGAGGAGATCAGCCCTGAGTGCTCTTTAGAAGTCCAGATCCTGAAGATGAAACTCAAATACTTTGGCTACCTCATGAGAAGGAAGGACTCCCTGGAGAAGAGCCTAATGCTGGGAGCCATCGAGGGCAAAAGAAGAAGGGGAAGACAAAGGGAATGAGGTGGCTGGATGGAGTCACTGAAGTAGTAGGTGTGAGCCTAAATGGACTCCGGGGAATGGTAGAGGACAGGAAGGCCTGTCGCAATGGGTTGGACACGACTTCGCACCTAACAACAACAACAACAATAGTATGGCAAGGGAAAGGGGGAAATACTTTTGGGACATCTTTGTATCCGAGCTTTTGTGACATCTGTCTAATTATGTAAAATATGATGTCTTAGTATTTTAGACATGAAATGAAACACCAGGATTAAAATTGCTGTCAATATTGGCAGCTGGCAAAGCTGTACATATTGATTGCAATAGGAACATAGGGGAGAGAACTGTGCAGCAAACATAGCATAAATTTTGCAGGTGAAGATATGACACTTGATTTAACTGAGGGAATATGAGAATCTGAGACTGAGTTTTAAACATGTTTGTTGTGGGAATCCCAGTGATTTTTGTCACTGTCTTTTTCACAAGTTTGCCTAGGAGTACGGCCATTATCATTCTGGAAACAGTGTGTGTATGGCTCTTCTGTGGTGTGATTTTAAACATATGAAAAGCTTTTTGACATCTCACTGTTTCAATAAAAAGGGTGGCGTAGTCTTTCTCTGCTGACTTTCAAAAATCTCCTTTAGTGACAATTTGCAGCCATGTGACCCAATTGGCTCCCACAGGACTGCAGCAGCATAAGCCAGTCTGTGAATGGCTCTCAGTTTCTTCTGCTGTCTAATTCTGTTCTGTGTTTTGTTGCCTTTGTTTTTAACCTTCATCCAAACTTATTAGACCCAAGTTACTTCTTCCTTGTCTTTTGGCATTTTAATGTGTGTCCTTTCCTCATTTGAATTTTCTTTTGCCAGTGCTGGCTGCACATGTCAGAAGAACTAATTAATGCGTCTTGACTTTTAGAAAATGGATCCTACTGGAGTAAAAGTGCTGGAAACAGCAGAGGACATTCAGGAGAGGCGTCAGCAGGTCCTGGACCGCTACCACCGGTTCAAGGAGCTATCCACCTTGAGGCGGCAAAAGCTTGAAGATTCCTACAGGTTTCAGTTTTTCCAGCGTGATGCAGATGAGCTGGAAAAATGGATCCATGAGAAGCTCCAGATTGCATCAGATGAAAATTACAAAGACCCAACCAACCTGCAGGTAAGAGCCACCTTTAGATTGCAAGTGCTGGGCATATGCTGATAGTTGACTCAGTGGTGCACTTGGAAGAGCTTAAGTATCTTGGAGGCAATTATAAAATCAGAATCCAGTGGCACCCTTAAGACCAACAATGAGTTATTCAGGGCCCGAGCTTTCGAGTGCAAGCACTCTTCCTCAATCTGAGGAAGAGTGCTTGCACTCGAAAGCTCACGCCCTGAATAAATCTTTGATGGACTCTGATTTTATTGTGGTGCTTCAGACTACCATGGCTACCCATTTGAATCTATCATTATGGGAGGCATTTATGTCAGTGTTGTCCATGGCTTATATTTGACACTTCCTCCTTTCAGGGAAAACTGCAGAAACACCAGGCCTTTGAAGCTGAAGTGCAGGCCAATGCTGGAGCCATTGTTAAATTGGATGAGACTGGTAACCAGATGATTAATGAAGGGCATTTTTCTTCTGAAACTATAAGAGTGAGTGTTGAAGAACTTTACTTCTTGCAGGATGTGACATGACTCTTCTAGAACAGGGGTAGTCAACCTGTGGTCCTCCAGATGTTCATGGACCACAATTCCCATGAGCCCCTGCCAGCGAATGCCAGCTGCTGGTTAGTAGCACTACAGTAGCACTGCAATAGGGAAGCAGCATTTAAGTACTATGCCATGGTCCTCACAGTAGCAGCACTGATTCAGATTCCCTTCCAGTTTGTCTTGTAATGTTCTGAAACAAGAGGTGGTACCTGAGCAACATCGTCATGAATGGCGTGGTGGAGGAGGATCCTCCAGACACCAGTGCTGGGGACGATTTCACTTCCCAGTCAGGTCCCCTTCAGCAAGTGATTTGAAAACCACTGAGCAGAGGCTAGAATTCTACTTTGCCCCAGTTGAAGAGATTGAACGAGCATCCTTTTCAGCATGAGTGCCCTTGGACAATGAAGTCCTAAAGAGAGTTTTTCTCACACACACACACATGCACGCACATGCACATAAACCATAGACACACTTGTCAAAAGTTGGGGTTTGAGCACCTTATGAAAAAAAAACTTTGGGTATTTAAAATTTTGGTCAAGGTTAGTTTCTGGAGTTAAATGAATAGGGAGCTGTTATCCTTTCTTACATTTTCTGTTTCTTAGTAATGTATTTAACAGGTCAGATGTCTACCAATTCTTGAGATGTTTTGGGGGACCAGTTTTAAAAGCTAGTTCTCCAGGCTGCTCTTTGCTGCTAAGTGCATTGAATGCTGGAACGGATGCAGCAGGATCAACACTGGCTGCATTAGCTTAGATGCTTGCAGTATGCCATTAAATGACTGTTGTTCATTATCAAATGAGATCTTTAGCTTGTTCTTTTCCCTCCTGAACAGCAGATCACTCTACAAATAATATTTAGGACTATCGCGTTGCAAAACATTTTTTTAAAAATCGAGTGTGTAAATTCTAGTGTCAGAACCACTCATTCTTGTTGCTAGGCAGAGCTTAGGAAAGTGCTAAAAGGTTGTTATGGTGATCTTCTCTTTATAGGGGGGGAAGGGATGTGCTTTTTATGGGGAGCAATCTAAATTGATAATTCAGAAACAGCTTGTGTTAGAAAAGACCTTAGTTATGCTCCCATGAATGGAATGCCTGCAGAGCCACTCCCTAAAAAACAGCTTTGTGGAACACAGCCCAGTTTTTCTAAAAATGTACTAACTTGGGACTCTGCTCATGGATACTGGCTCTGATATGTGTTCTGTTGAAATGGTAACCCATGTGTTAATGGTTCAGTCTTTCACGCCGTACAGGACCGCTCAGCGTCCAATAGTAACTACTATCCAAGTTGGGTCACACATACGAGTAGGTGGATTATCAGCTGTGTGGGTGCTGCTTTTCCCCCTTTGAATGCCTCTGTCTTTTTCTTCCCTTGATTTGAAGTTTTACAGCTTGAGAGTGGAACTACATGTTGCAAGAAGCAACACGGGGCATACCGATAGAATTTCCCCCATTTGTGATGTGTATTAGAATGTGCTGATGTCCTATTGCTGTTGCGTGCATTTCCCAATGTTGCCAACATTTCCCAACAGTGGGTGTAGGGAAATATATCTAGTTGTCAGCACACTGGGTGACTTTTGCGACACTTTTACTAATACCGGGCAAGAAACTTGATGCCAGGATGCCATTTTTGGCAACAGTGTCATTGTTCTTGTAACATATAGGTCTGCCCTGTGATTGTTATAATCCCCAGCAGTGTGAGCTGTTTTGTTTCCCTTTTTAAAACTCACAGAAAATTGGTTATGCTTTTCATACCATTTGATAAGGTATACTTTTCAGCTTGGCTTTCCTGTTGCCTTTATTGATGAACACAACACAGGGAATGCTCTGTTTTTCAAGTGTGTGCTTGATGTCTTCTTTTTATCAGTTTAAAAATTCTTCTTTAATTTTCAGCAGCTCTTTTACATTCTTCCAGTAATTTTGCCCAGACTGTGTTTGACAGTAATTTTTAGTAATTTAGCCATTAAGTAAACATTGACATCACCTTTTCTACCTGTTAATGTTTACACAAGTAAAACTGGATGCAGAAACTGTATTGTTAAATCTGCTCATATAACAGCATCCTACAAAGTTACAAACTTCACAAAGCTATCCATGAGGTTTGTCTTTTATTTTGTTTTGAGAGAATGTTTTAAATCAGGTTTTGTACAGTAATTCATGTGAATAAATTTTGGAGTAAACTTAATCTTGATTAGAAGAAAGGAGTATCAGGATTATATGAGAAGCAGCTGTTGTAGGGGATTCGAGCTTGGATGCTTGTGATTCTAGTTAAAATCCTTGTTTGCTCATCTGTGTTGCAAAGAAATCTTATGGCAGACAGATGCTGACTTGTCCCTGTGAGCAACAACTGACACCTTTTGAAGAGTTTGGGAGTCTGTTCTGCTTGAGAGAGACTTCCAAAGTTTTCAGGTGACTTCTTTTAACTAATTATGTTGAACTGACAGTCTCTAACAAACAAATTCCAGAGAGACAGCTATCGTAATCTATCACCAAACAAAAAGACAGCAAGAGAGCGCTTTGTGACATCTTAAAGGCTAATGGCTTTCATGGACTAATGATCTATTTTACCCAGGGTTCGTATTTTACAAACGTCTCATACACATACAGATAACCAGCAAGGAAACTAACAGCTGCTAAGCTTCGTGTTTTCCTGAGGACGCCCTGACAAGCTACTCCTTTTCTCAAGCTGAATGGCTCAGATATAAAGTTCACTTCAGTAACCAAAACATCCAGATTTTAATGCTTAGGAAAGTTTAGGACTTACAACAGGAACAGATAAAATGCCCTGTAGTTGTAAGTAGTCTATTAGAAATAAAAGATAAGCAAGACTTGCAGAGCAGCAACTGGTGCGTCTGTTTCCTCAGCAGGAAGTAGGTACACATACAGATATAAAAAGATATTAGAGATTGAAAGACCATGAAATGAGTTATAGTATACAATATTATTAGTTACATAAAGTTTGGATTAAAAAATCAAATAGTAACAGTGGTGTATGTCTTCCATGTGCAGCTATTCATTGCATTTTTCTTTGAAATAAAAAAATCATAGACTCGACTGCAAGAACTTCACCGTCTCTGGGAGTTGCTGCTGGAGAAAATGAGGGAGAAGGGAGTCAAACTCCTGCAAGCTCAGAAGCTTGTGCAGTATTTACGAGAATGTGAAGATGTGATGGATTGGATCAATGACAAGGTATTTGCATTGTGGCTAAGATTATGCATTAGGATAATGTAACTCATTGGTATTCTATTCCCTTAATGGAAATTGGTCTTGGTCTTAGGGGGCACAAACATCTGCAATGGTTTTCATTGTGGCACAAAAGTTATTCTGTAAGATCATTTAAGTGCAGTTGATCATTCTTTGCAATGAAAAGGCATTGTTAAAGCATCACAGCCTCACTGGGAAAAATTGGGGGGAGCCTTTAAAAGATGGCCAAGGGTGAAAATGAGTGAATGAAAAAGATTTACTTAACATACAGGTGCTAGAAAGCAAGACTGGCATTGCTTTTGAAGTATGCATATTTTGCAGCAGTTTAGCATTGGTTTTAAGCTCCTTGCCATTGGTGAAAACCACAGCACAGCCATACATATGGTACATGTTGCTTTTAAGACTCCAAGGCAAAACAGCCTGCCCGTTTGAATCTTGTTGTTGTTATGTGCGAAGTCGTGTCCGACCCATCGCGAATCTAGTATACGTAAATGAAAGAATGCATTTTGAAAGAAATAGCCCATTTCTTCCATGGCTGAAAAATGTCTTGCTTGTTAAATAGCAACATCAACCATGATTAGCCTGTTAAATACCTCAAATAGCCCATGTAACTTTTCCTGTAACACTTTGTTTTATACCTCAGATGTGGTATTGGCTTGCTAAATTGCTCTAGAGCAGTGGTTCTCAAACTTCTAATGCTGCGGCAGCCCAAAGAAGCTCTGCCCTGATGACAGACATGCCTTTTTACCATTAGGAAAACAGAAGAGGCCAAACTGGACCTGTGTGTGTGTGTGTGTGTGCTGGCTGACTGCTGTCGGTTTTTCTGCGCGGCTCCTTTTTCGGGCTTTCAATTGGGACAGAGGCTCCCGCAGGGCCTGTAAGAGGTAACTGGGGTCCCTTTGGGTGGGTTGCAGCGGCCTCAGCGACCCCTGGGGAAAGGGTCGATCAACCCCCCTGGTGATTGCGACCCCCAGGTTGAACCACTGCTCTAAAGGATCACAATGCCATTTTAAGGAACAGGATAACCCTTACTGGGCCAAGTAGACTTCAGAATGCCAGAGCTAAGCTTTTGACCTACAAAGATGCTTTCTGCAGTGTCCTTGGGATTCTTTCTTCTTTCAGTGTTCTTGGATTAAATGCCAGTGGAAAGGCTTTTCTTATGCTTTATTAAAATACTAGTTAAAAAGCCCATTGTATGTCTAAATACAATGGGCGCTAGCCTGTCGCGGCAGGGAGGCCCTGGCAGCAGCGCCGCTGGGCCCAGCTCACTCACCGGGCGGCTGGCGTCGAGCTGGGGCTGCTGCAGGTCGGTGAAGAGTCGTTTCAGGGCGTGGCGCCAGTAGGTGTTCTGGCCACGGCTGCCGGGCGGCTCCTGGGCCTCCGGCGGCTTCTGGGAGCGATTCCCGGGCTGGTGAAGGGAGCAAGGCTGGTGGGCGTCTCCTGGGGCTTGGGTGGCGGCGGCGGCGGCTTTTGGGGCCAATTCCCGGCCTGTTGAACGGAGCGAGGCCGCTGGGCGGCTCCTGGGGCTGGGGCGGCGTTGGCGGCTGCTTCTGGACACGATTCCCGCCCTGGCGACGGGAGCGAGGCTGCCGGTCGGCTCCCAGGGCTCGTGCGGTGGCGATGGCTTCTGGGCGCAATTCCCGCCGCGCAGCTCCCGGGCCTGCGGCAGTGGGTTGTGCGGCGGGCTGAGGCGTCAGGTGGCACTTGGCGGCGGCGCGGCTGGCACTGGGCCAGCGTGGCAAGTGAAAGTGGCGGCGGCTGGGCGGCAGGCGAGTGTGGCGGCGGGCGAGAAGAAGCCTGTTGGGACGGCGGCAAGGCGGCCCGCTGGCGACAGGAGGAGGCGCAGCTCCTGCTGGAGATGCATCCAGCTCAGAGGCAAGTGGGGAAATGGTGGATGTGGGCGGCGAGTCCAGGGCGGGCCAAGTGGCCAATAGGGATGTGCGCTATGCGCGCCTCCCATTTGGCCACTTGGCCCTCGAGTGGCACTCGGAGGGGTCCAATCAGGAGCTGCTTCGTGGCTCCTGATTGGACCCCTCCGAGTTTTTATCCCGGACCGGTCCCGCCCTTACTCCTCCCCACCACCCCTTACTCTTTTATTTAGTCCGCGGCGCCGCGGGACGTTTAAAGATGCTGAGAGTTGCAAAGATGGGTCCCAGTTCTCCTTGTTCTGATCTCATTTATGTATTCTGGTGTATTTGAAATGGGTGGGTTGTTGTTCTTGCCAGGAGGCAATAGTGACATCAGAAGAGCTCGGACAGGACCTGGAACACGTTGAAGTTTTGCAGAAGAAGTTTGAGGAGTTCCAGACAGACTTGGCAGCCCACGAGGAGAGAATGAATGAAGTTAATCAATTTGCTGGCAAGCTCATCCAGGTAATAACTTTTGGTGGCAACAGAAGTCCTTGTGTATCCTACTTAAAAGTATAATTAAGTGAGGTGAAACTAATTCCCGCCCCCCAACTACTGAAATTTGTACTTCAAAGCACTTGCTCTCAGTAAGGCTGACTGGAGTCTGTATTGCAGGCATGTGTGAAGAAAACAGGTGTTTTATTTATCAGTCAGATCAGACGGCAATGGGAGAAAGAGCATTTCTAATGTTCTCAGGGCCTGAACGCTTATTACTCCTAACCCTAGCATGGGAACTCTGCGCCTCCCTTTCCCTCCCACCCCCCCAATCTCCTGCTGGAGCCCCATCAACCTCCGTACCCAGCAGCTGGTAGGGGCATACTGGTGGCGATAGCACCAGAGTGCCCCTGGCCAACTTTATTATTATTTATTATTATTTATTATTATTATTTATTATTTTATATTTATATACCGCCCTCCCCCGGGGCTCAGGGCAGTTTGGTGGGAATGGGCACTACCGATCTGCAGGTACATCCCAATTGGCCCGCAAACCAGAAGTGAAATTCGGACAAGGGCTGCCCACCAGGACCTTGCTCAATTATTATAACAGCACAAGCTGTTACAGATGGATAGATTTTTGTGTTCGTGTCCATCCCTTCTTTCCAGTTCTTCCCTGGCTTAACACTTCACTAGGGGGAGCATTGAGTTATACGTAATCCATGTTACTTGCCAAGGAGACAAGGAACAAATGAATTTATGAACATACTGGGATTACTGAAAAGAATGCTCTGGAAAAATAGAAGCAGCTTGATACATGTAAATTCACCCAAAGGCTTCCCTCCCCTTCACTTTCTAGGAACAGCACCCTGAAGAGGAATTAATCAAGTCTAAGCAAGATGAAGTCAATGCAAGCTGGCAGCGTCTTAAAGGACTGGCTCTTCAAAGGCAGGGGAAACTGTTTGGAGCAGCAGAAGTGCAGCGTTTTAACAGGTATGAGTTTGGCCATGTTCTGTCAATAGCTTTTATCTGAACAATTACATTATTTTTTCAAAAATTACTGTTTAAATCTAAACGTGTGAAACTTCCTTCTATCTAGTCAGACCCTTGGCTGTCTGTCCTAGCTATCAGTGGGTCCCCAAGGTCTCTGCCAAAGATCTTTCTCTGATTTGTTACCTGAGATCTTTTAACCCAAGATACCAGAGACCTCTGGTTTAGAGGCCATTGCATGCAAAGCATGCGCTCTGTCACAAAATTGTGGCTCCCCACCCCAAAGTTATATGGATGCTTGCCTACTTCTGCTATAGTTCTACTTCTTCATGAAATTGAGCACTTTGTGTTGGGAATATATGTGCATGAAGCTGTCTCTCATTGAATCAGACCATTGGTTTGTCAAGGTTAGTAATATTTTGGTGGGGATCACCTCAGGATCTCAGGTAGAGGTCTTTCATAGCACTTTCTGCCTGATGCTTTTAATTAGCGATGCCAGGAATTGAGCCTGGGACCTCCTGCGTGCAAAGAAGATGCTCTGCCACTGAGCCATGGCCCCTCCATAACTGTCTAGTGAATGTGTCATATATGGAGAGTCATTGCCTAATTTTTTATTGGTTAAGCATAAAGAGGCTTTTCTAATGGCAAACTTGTCTGAGCCAACTCTGTAACTGAGCAACCAAAGAATTTCTTTTGTCCCCTGTTTCTGTAGAATCTGTTTGCATTGTCTGCCAACTTTTGCGCCATCAGCCCTTTTCACTGTTTGCTGTGGAACAATGCTGTGGAACCGTTTGCTGTTGGACAGTGCTTGGCAGACTCAGGGAGTTGCAGCATAATATAGCTGTGCTTTGAATATGGGGGTTGCTGTGCCATGATTGGGTTCCCCAATTTTTGTCAGTTGTAAAAAGAGAATATTGGCAAATGTGGCTTTTCTCATTGTTGTTTGCGATGGTAACAAATGACTCCTCCTGAAATTTGTCCCTTGATGCAGCTCTTACCTCTTATAGATTAGGATACCCTTCTAAGATGGCCAGATACTTGTGTAGGTGTGTGGGTATTTTCATCAGTTTATAATGAAATAACATCAGAACAAGTTTACTGTAGTTTGGTAACAATTACATGAGACTTTATCACACCAAATAAAGCAGCAGGTGGGATTTTTTTCTAGTTTAATTTTCTCCATAGAGGAGACAAATGTCACTTCTTATGTCGATAGTGATATAATAATCTTTTCTGCAACCACTATAGCCCGAAATTCCTGTGAATTTCCTTTGGGGGCTTTATTTTTGCCTGCATTGCATGATTCTCATTCAAAATGTAGTAGTGTCTTGAGGAAGTAAGATCTTAATACAATACTTTTTTCTAATGCAATACTGTTTTTCCTTTTTTTGAAAAATTCTTAACACAAAACTTGCTAAGCCTGAAGGCCAAAATCCATGACACTGAGTGGCAATAAAGAATTAGATAAAATGTATGTTATATGCTGATAAAAGCAACAAACAATTTTGGAACTCATGTAAATCATCTTAAGGCAACTTAAGAGAAATAATAAGAGAAGGATAAAGGATAAAGACCTGGATGAGAACAATAACAATAACAGGAGGGAACATCAGACAGGAACTTATTGATTATATGCACATAGTGGAAAGTATGGAGGGGAAGGGGAAGGAGGAGGGTAAAGACTGGGGCAGGGACAACAACAACCCACAAAATAGAACCCTTCACAAACCCCAACAACACAATACCCACAGCACCCCCAATCAATTCATCCACCTCAAATTGATTGACACCTTACCCATCTTGATCTAACCCCCAATTAACCTACCCAACTACACCCCTAATTAATTAAAACACCTACCTTATAGGTTAATTAAAACACCTACCTCCAAACTGTTAATGCTCATAATGAATTACCTCACCCATCCAACCAATACCAATTCGGATTACCTCTTATTCCAACCTGACTAATCCCCCCCCCCTTGGACTCTCCCCTACCCAACTAACCTAATCCTACGTCTATTCTTACCCCAATCAACCCTCATGGATACCCAAGTAAGTTCCCTCTTTGGACACACAACATGACTCACTCATCACGCATCTGGACTGGGCAACCCTGAGATGCCACAACTGGCAATCAGGGCCACCCCTCCAGAACCAAGCCCCCACAACAGCCCATACCAATACACAATACGGAATGGGAAGGCTTGAGATGCCCTAAGCGATCGGGACTATCCCTCCGAAGACACAAACTCTCCCTAAATACATCTGACACTATCCCCAAAAGACATAGCCAGGGTCCGAGGGAACCCTAGAAAATTAAACCACCAAGTAAACTAGGCACCTACTGAGACCCATGTGAATCTATAAATCAATAAACCAGAATAGACATGGACTCGTCTCATCCAATACACACATCAATTAATTCAAAGGGAGTACCAATATTAAGGTGGCCAATAGAGTCAGGGATCCCGATACTGAAGGGAAGAGGCGGAGACAGCGGTTGGAGGAGGTGGGAAAAGACAAGGGACCCGAGGCACAGGCACCCTCGGGACCCTTCCCGCCTCTGTCCCATCCTCGAGTTACTAGGGAAGAGGTAAAGGTGTATAATCCGCCTACGACACTGATGTTGTGCAATGCCAGGTCAATCAAGAACAAAACCCGCACTCCGCAAGACTACTTTGCAGCTAACAACGTGGACCTGGCATGCGTGACAGAGACCTGGGTCAGGGATGGCGAAACAGTCGCCCTTAAAGAACTAACCCCACCCGGGTTCTCTGTCCTTCATCGGTCTTGGACTGCGTGGCGGGGAGGAGGGGTGGCTACTCTGATCCGTGAAAATTACTCCTTTAAGGCTTTCCCTGTGCTGTCAATCCCAGGAATTGAATGTGTTGGCCTTGAGTGGGAGTCAACCGAGAGCATGACCATCTGTCTGGTGTACCGTGCGCCCAATGCACCTTCAGATGCCCTGCCAGCCCTACTGGAGGAGGCAGCGGCCTGGGCGCTAAAGTTCCCAGACTCCTAATTCTGGGTGACTTTAACATCCATGCTGCGCTGCCACCCTCTAGGAATGGGCTGAACCTAGTGTCAGCCATGGCAACACTGGGGCTCTCGCAGTTTGTTGTTGGCCCCACCCATCAAGCAGGCCACATCCTGGATCTCATTTTTGGTGCAGGGCTGAATGTGGATCTGGTTTTGGTCATGGCCGTGCCATGGTTAGACCGCTATGCCCTAAAGGTCTGGCTAAGGCTGCCACCCCCTCCTCAGTTGGGCGCCGAGCAGATTTTAGTTCGAGTGCGGAGACTTATGGATCCAATAGGATTCCTGAATGCTCTGCGGGACCCAATGCCTCCCGGCAATTCTCTAGATGGCTTGGTCAGTGACTGGCACAACAGAATGCTGGCAGCCATCGACGAGATAGCTCCCAGACATCCTCTCTGCCCCCGTTGCAAGCGACCTCCTTGGTACACTGAGGAGCTCCGCAAGAAGAAACAAGAGCTGGGACGACTAGAGCGAGTCTGGAGGAAGACTCATGACCAAGTGGCAAGAGCATCCTATAGAATGCAGTTAAGAGCCTTTGAGATGGTGGTGAAGTCTTTATATACTTTAGATACAGAAAGTGAACTAGAGGCCCCTTGGCCACCTTTGGAGAGTTCTCTGAGTAACTTCAGATGACTCACGCTGACCAAAGTGGACAAGTTGCTAAAGACAGCAAAGCCAACCACTTGCTCTCTAAATCCATGTCCATCATGGCTACTAAAAACATCCGACATAAGAGTAGTAGCCCCCCTCCGGGAGATAATCAGCCTCTCCCTTTCAACAGGAGAATTCCCGGAGGGACTAAAAGAGGCAGTGGTTTGCCCACTACTTAAAAAATCTTCTCTGGATCCACGACAACCATCCAACTATCGCCCCATCTCACACCTAGCATTTCTGGGGAAATTGCTTGAAAAAGCGGTCATGGAGCAATTGTCAGCATACTTGAAGAAGCTTCGGTCCTAGATCCATCACAGTCTGGTTTTCGGCCTGGCCATGGGGTAGAGACAGTGCTAGTCGCCCTGATGAATGACCTCCATCGCCACCTGGACTGGGACGGGTCAGCGCTGCTTATATGATTAGATCTCTCAGCAGCATTTGACACAGTAGATCATGAGCTTTTAGCTCACCACCTCGCCTATGCCAGGATCAGGGGGACTGCCCTTCAATGGCTGATCTCCTTTCTCCGGAATTGCAGACAGAGGATAGCATTAGGAGAGAGCTCATCAAGCCGTCACCAACTGGCTTGCGGAGTCCCCCAAGGGGCAATTCTCTCTCCAACTCTATTTAACATCTTTATGCGCCCTCTTGCCCAACTGGTGTGGAGGTTTGGGCTGGGTTGTCACCAATATGCTGATGACACCCAGCTCTTCCTCCTGATGGATGGCCACCCTGACTCTCCCCCAGAAACATTAGCTAGCTGCCTGGAAGCGGTGACGGGGTGGCTCAAGCAGAGTCGTCTGAAGCTCAACCCTTCAAAGACGGAGGTCCTGTGGCTGGGAAGGAAAGGTCCAAGCAAGGAAGCACACCTACCCAATCTGGATGGAGTTCAGCTAACAGTGGCCCACTCCGCAAGAAAACTGGGAGTGATACTTGATACCTCTATGGAGGCTCAGATCACTATGGTAGCGCAGCTGGCATTTTACCACTTTCGCCAAGCCAAATTACTAGCACCCTACTTGGCCCCGGAACACTTCGCCACAGTGATCCACATGATGGTCACCTCTAGGCTGGACTTCTGTAATTCGCTCTACTCTGGCCTACTCTTATCCTTGATCCGGAAACTGCAATTGGTCCAGAACGCGGCTGCCAGGGTCCTCACAGCAACACTCCGGAGGTCCCACATCCAGCCCATCCTTCAGCAGCTGCGCTGGCTCCCAGTTGAATTTCGGATCAGGCTTAAGGTTTTAGTTATCACTAAGACCATAGGTGGTCTGGGCCCAGTATACCTGAGGGATCACCTCTCTGCTTACACCCCTCAAAGAGCCTTGCGCTCTACCTCCTCCAACCTCCTGGTGGCCCCTGGCCCAAAAGAAGCCCGCTTGACCTCAACCAGGGCCAGAGCTTTCTCCATTCTGGCCCTCACCAGTTTGGTGTAGTGGTTAGGAGTGCGGACTTCTAATCTGGCGAGCCGGGTTCGATTCTGCGCTCCCCCGCATGCAACCAGCTGGGTGACCTTGGGCTCGCCACGGCACTGATAAAACTGTGCTGACCCAGCAGTGATATCAGCGCTCTCTCAGCCTCACCCACCCCACAGGGTGTCTGTTGTGGGGAGAGGAATGGGAAGGGGACTGTAAGCTCCTTTGAGCCTCCTTTAGGTAGGGAAAAGCGGCATATAAGAACCAACTCTTCTTCTTCTTCTCACCTGGCGGAACGAGCTCCCAGAGAAGATCAGGGCCCTGATGGTACCCAAACGGTTCCGCAGGGCCTGCAAAAGGGAGCTCCTCCGCCAGGCATTCGGTTGAGGTCGACCCAAACCACCGCTTCCAATTGGCTCTCAGGCCCCCCGCCTCCTATTATGACCGCCACTAATCTGCCTAATGCACTGGGTCCCAATAAGAGTTGAGCTGAGGCTCCTTTGCAGTTCTATCATATTATTATTGCTGTTATCATATTTGGGTTATTGTTGCTGTATTGTTTTTGCTGTTGTCATATGTGTTAAATCATGTTATCTGTACCTGTTTCCTGTTCCCTGTAAACCGCCCTGAGCCTTCGGGGAGGGTGGTATATAAATATAAATAAATAAACTGTCCAGCAGAATTTGTTCTGAAACTTGCCAGAGATCTTAGGTCTGCCTCTCACTAGTATTTGAGAACATAGTATTTAATTTTGTGCAGATAATTTAGTTTTTGTTTATGAGAAATGATGAGAACAGCCGTGTTTGAAAGAATATAGTTTAATGGAGATCTTTTCCTTTGTACCCTGGTAGGTAATATAAACTAAATTAGGATTTGTTTCTTGCAGGGATGTGGATGAAACTATCAGCTGGATTAAAGAGAAAGAGCAGCTGATGGCTTCTGATGACTTTGGCAGAGACCTAGCAAGTGTGCAGGCTTTGCTACGCAAACACGAGGGCTTGGAGAGGGATCTTGCTGCTCTGGAAGACAAGGTAATTGGAGCAGATGCTTTTATTTGGAGAAAAGTTAAATGGCATATCTGGCCTTGCTGTTACTTGTGGGATTCTCTCTGCGTACAGGTGAAGGCTTTGTGTGCAGAGGCAGAAAGATTGCAGCAGTCCCACCCTCAAAACGCCTCTCAGATCCATGTGAAACGAGAAGAACTGATTGCCAACTGGGAACAGATTCGCACTCGGGCAGCAGAGAGGCATGCTCGCCTGAATGATTCCTATAGGTAAGAATGTTGTATGTCTGGAAAGACTGCATGTGTTTTTTTTTTTTTAATGCATGATTCCACACCCAGATTCAATTTACCTTCAATAGTAAAGAAAAAACAGCCATCAATACAAGTTTCGTGTGGGTTCATATTTCATGAATCTGTATATTTGTCTTGGCTTGTACTTCAAAAGTAAATATTTTAATTAACTGCTGCTGGTTGAGTGAAATAGGTCTGTTTTGTCATCTGTAATCCTGACAAGTATCTAATGGTTTCGGTTTGTGGTATGGCTTTATTCCATTTTTAGGAACTTAAACCATTAAGATTATCAAATCCTTCCAGCTGTGGTTCATATAAGGAGGAAACAAGCATGGGACCCACAAAATCAGAGGCTATCTCATAGAATCATAGAGTTGGAAGGGGCCATACAGGCCATCTAGTCCAACCCCCTGCTCAACGCAGGATCAGCCCTAAGCATCCTAACGCATCCAAGAAAAGTGTGTATCCAACCTTTGCTTGAAGACTGCCAGTGAGGGGGAGCTCACCACCTCCTTAGGCAGCCTATTCCACTGCTGAACTACTCTGACTGCGAAAGTTTTTCTCTGATATCTAGCCTATATCGTTGTACTTGTAGTTTAAACCCATTACTGCGTGTCCTCTCCTCTGCAGCCAACAGAAACAGCATCCTGCCCTCCTCCAAGTGACAACCTTTCAAATACTTAAAGAGAGCTATCGTGTCCCCTCTCAACCTCCTTTTCTCCAGGCTGAACATTCCCAAGTCCCTCAACCTATCTTCATAGGGCTTGGTCCCTTGGCCCCATCTCATTTCCTCCTTCCCTGTTATTTTGACTTCCCTTTCCCTGGAAGCCTCCATAGCCTCTCATTTTTTCCTGCTTCCTTCTTTCCTTCCTGCCTACCAGCCAACCTACATTATTCGTTCCCTTCCTTCATTTTTTCTTCTTTCCTCTCTTCCTGGTAGCCTCTACTCATGAAACTATGCCCTAGTTGCACATAGCTGGATGCTGGCCCAAGTCCATTTGCAGTGGAGAATCCATACTGTCATTTAGTGTGTCCATCTAGCCCGGCCGTTATGCCCTTAGATAACCCAGATGCTTTCATTTTGACATCCAAGGTTGATTTCCTGCTGTTGTATTTTATGCATCTTAACCTCCCCAAACATTCCTCACCTCCTCTCCCTTATTGCCCTCTATTTCTCTCCCCGTTTGATCCCCTTAGTTTCCACATCTTCCTATCCTTTGATGCCTGGGCTGTTATCTCCATATTATGACTTTCTTTGAACTGTATCTGGTTCTAGTTCCCAGGGGAGGGGAGCCCCCTCAAACCCCCCTATATATCCTATCCTATGCTTTGTGGGTCAGTTCTGACTATGTCTCCAATATAGATGCTTGCATTTCTAATAAAGAAACTTCAAATCAAGGAGTTTGCTTATTTAGAATTTGAAGACTCTCATACCTTCCCTCCTCCAAATCCATCATCCAAGCTTTTATCTGTCCCGCTATCTTTAGCTTTACTAATTATGTATTTACTTCATGGTTTTTAAGAATGGATTGTTTTAACATACTGTTACTCACCCTGAGCTTTCAGGAAGGCCGGGAAACAAGAATGTTGTTGTTGTTGTTATACTCCACCTTTCTCCTCAATTGGGTCCCAAAGCAGCTTATAATTTTCCTCTTTCCAACAATCCTATGAGGTTGGTTAGTTTGAGAGTGTGTGATTGGCCCAAGGTCAAGGGGAGCAGTTGAATTACTAACATCCCTACACTGCAGAGCCAAAGGCCAGGGTATAATTTAAATAATTTCTTTTCATAGAGGTATTGAAGTACCAATTCATTTACAAGTGAGAGGAACAACCACCGAGGGAAATTTATATTGAAAATGGGCGATATCTAGAAATCCGTTTTGTTTGGATCCCGCAATAAAGCCACACAGAAAGAAGAGACATTTTATCATTTTCCTTATTCTGTATAAAGTTTGCAAACATTGCTAGTAGCTTTGGGATAGGTTTTTCTTTCTTTTTGGTTGTATGCAATAACCTTACCAGCAGTGTTCCCCCTGAGCCATGCATGTGAACAGCCACTTAGCAGCAGTCCAGAGTCTCACAGGTGTTGCCCATTTTAAGATGACAGCAGTTATATGCTGCTCAGAATGTGAACTGCTCTAAGCAACGGGGGGGGGGGGGGGATAAGAACATTGCTTACATCAGTCTTTGAGAAACCCCCGAAACATTATTTAGTCTTCAAGACCCCCCCCCCCCAGAAGTGGTGCAATCGTGCAGAATATGGTTAGGAGACATAGCTGTGTACAGGCCCACCCAGGACCCCTTCACTTCCCACCCCCTCCAGGCCCAGCATTGGCTATTTTGGAGGGAGGGGACAATATGGCCTTATATGGTCATATCTCCTGATAAATGTTTAACACATTTAAAAAAATATATTAAATTAATTAACTCCTACCCATTTGGGAAACCCTTCCAGGACTGTCAAGAAACCCAGGGTTTCACAAAACCCTGGTTGAGGAAGCCTGGCTTATATAGTAAACTAGCATTAGAATCTCCATCTTATTGCTTGTCTGGCTCATGAGTTTTGAACCGAGTACTTCCCAGGAGAGGCAGTGCAGGCTCAACTTTCCCATCACTGTGGTTGTGAATTTGGGAGTCTCCACTTCAGCTTAACTGTTCTTGTGTAAGTAGAACCTGTGATTCTTTATTTTCATACTCTTTTGAAAATAAACATTTTCATACTGTTTTGTTTCGGAACTTTTCATGTTTTTTCCTTCAAAGTGTACGTGATTATCATTGTTCAGTTGCATTGTATATATGCTCTGCGTATCAGTGACTTACATTGTGCATATAAATATGATATAAATGTATATGCAATACAAACAGATCTACAGAATTAAAAGACCCTGGGAATAAAAACTAAAAAGCACCTAGGTTGTTGTGAGGTATGACGAGGAAACGCAACAGTGATAATTGTCCTGAATTGGCACCAGTGAGAATGATGTCTGAATGTGAGGCAAACAGGAGTTCATGTACAAATCTAACCAGTGGGTTGACTGTGTTATCTCTATTTCATTTCTAACATCTTCCTTCTGAAGGCTACAGCGATTCCTTGCAGACTTCCGAGACCTCACTAGCTGGGTAACTGAAATGAAAGCTCTGATAAATGCTGATGAACTTGCCAATGACGTGGCTGGAGCTGAAGCCCTGCTAGACAGACATCAAGAGCACAAGGTAATATCTTAGGACCAATGCCTGCTGCTGCTGTTGGTGTTCTAAGCAGCTGAATGGTAATTCCATGATCTTGGAGGGGTTGGATCGTAGTGCAGCTGGAATTTCTACCGGTCTGGAAAGTGTGGCTGCGTCAGATGTGATGGGCGGTGAGTCCCGCACTTTTCTGTCCACCACCAATTCTCTCTGCAGAAGGCTGGTGTAGCCAGATGGGAGGGGGGAGTGGAGAGAGAACTGTTACACTGCCAGTTCTAGTCAGAGTGGGTTTGTGCTTCCAGGTTGGAGGGATCCTTTCTCAGCTGACTGTGTTGTCTCGGAGCCTGGCTTTTAGGAAAAGAGGTGAATTTAACAAATACTATAGGACAAGACAGTAACTGCCACAGAGACTAGCTTCTGTTTAAAAGTCTTGATGTTAAACTGTGGGATGCATAAGGTTGCAGAAAGGCCAGATAGTCACATCAGAAATTTAAAAGCTTGGCTCATAACTGTTCTCTACACCCAGTAAGTGAATGAGCCCAGCAAATGCTACTGTTTTACGTTTGTAAATAATTTTAAGTGTCTTTCCTGAACTGTGCTAGAGGGAAGAACTCTAAACACCATTATAACTGTAACAGGCAGCAAGATGTGGTAAATTCCGTCTTGTGTACTTACATAACTACATTTAGAAGCCGCTTAGCTTCCAGGTGTCAGTTGGAGGTTGAGATGGAGAACATACTTGACATTGTGTTTACCTCTATTCTAATGCCATTTGACATCTCAGCTTTCACAAGGGGTATCACAGAAATAAGCAGGATGGGATTTTATCACAGCTGTTCAGTGCCAAGGCCTAAAATCTTCGTGCAAATGCACAAAAGCCAAAACAACAAAAGTTTCAATAATCCAAAATAAGTCAGCCAAGAAAACTGGATGAAGCAATGAATTTGCTGAGGGTCTCGGGTCTCCAGGATGCACCTCAACCAGGGCCCAGGGCCTTTTTGGTCCTGGCCCCTACCTGGTGAAATGAGCTCCTGGACGAGCTGCAGGCCCTGCGAGAGCTCTCAGCTTCCCGCAGGGCCTGCAAAACGGAGCTCTTCAGTCAGGATTTTGGTTGAGGCTGGGTGGAATGCTTCATGGTATGTGATCAGGTCCCCCCTACACACACACACACACACACACACACACACACACACTCCTGTGCACTGTGTTAGACCATATTGGGAGCAGGCTGTCAACTTAGTTACCAACCTAATTTCATGTCATCTGCCTCAAGACCAATGCCCAGAGCATGAGAAGGGACTTTTTGGATCATACTGGAAACCTGTTAGGGTTCAGTTTTAAATTGTTATTATTGTGTATATTTTTATGGGGAGTATGATATTTTTTCTTCTGGAAACCACAGCGAGCCAGCTTGCTGGGAGCAGCGATCTAGAAATCTAAGCATAAATAAATATAAATAAAATAAATAATATCAGATCCATTGTTTGGGATCTGCTCTGATAGGTCAATAGAACCCTCACTCTGGTGTTAGGGGTGGGCATCATAACATCATTTCCAAAATCACTCACATGGGAATTGCCCTTGGATGGGCACATCTTTTATTTTCAGTTTGTAACAATTACCATATGAAGGAACAAGTAGGTAGCCATGTTGGTCTGAAGTAGCAAAACAGAAATTGAGTCCAAGAGCACCTTTAAGATCAACAAAGATTTATTTGTTGATCTTAAAGGTGCTCTTGGACCCAAAATCTGAAGGTACTGTGGTTAGTCTCCCTAGAACCTAACAGGCTTCTTTGTATTAGTGCTACTGGACTCCAAGAGGCACGCAGTGTCCACATGCTCTCTGCTTGCCCACAATGGCACCTCCTGACCTTCTGGGTGAACTTTGGTAACTTTGGTCAGCCTGGGCCAGAATACATGCTGGTTCTGATTCAGCTTCACAACTATGCAAAACAGTGACAATTAGTATTCTTACTAAGTATGGATCTAATAAGAAATAGTCCCACAGTTTCTACAAAGCAAGCTTTTCTGAAGTATCCTCTCTCAGGCCTATTACAATCATGACCAGTTGTTTTAAATTAGGGAGTCAAGCAGAAGAAATGTGAAAATCTAGGTGGGTGAGGGCACACATAGCATTGCTTAGAGGAAGAGATTTTGGCTACCAAGGAGGACACAGATGATCCAGAACAAGGAAGTTTCTTCTTTTCAAAGGGCACTAACTGCAACTTGCCCACCCCTTCAGCAACTATAGGCACATTAAAATGTGTTGGTTTATTGTTAACATGGTCAGATGAACTGCATCATCGTCGTCAAGGGGACATGATCAGTGTGCTTTCCTTTCTCCTTTCCAGAAGGCAGCAGTTATTCTGTTCCTAATGTGGCGTAAGTATTACACTTACGCCACAACAGCCGAATGTCTATATATATGAACCCAATTTGTGCCTTAATTTCCAGGACTCGGCTTTAAGGGGATCTCTGTCTCTGTGTGTATTCTTTATGTTTGTTTTAAAATGGCTACTTTGCCATTTTGGAAAATTAAGATATGTCTTGTCATAGGGAGAAATCGATGCCCATGAAGACAGTTTTAAATCTGCTGATGAATCCGGGCAGGTTCTGCTCGCTGCTGGCCATTATGCCTCTGAGGAAGTCGGAGACAAGGTAGGCTATTATCCAGGAGAAATAAAAACTTAAAAGGGAAAAGCACCAATGAAATTTAATACTATCGAGTCAAAAAGATTTCTGTAAAACTGTTCCATTGCTATTAATTATTTGTTTAGGGTAGCTCGGTCCCTTACTGCCCTTGACGAAGGGTGCCAATTTCTGCATTGGTTGTCAGACCTGGAAATTGCAGCTAATGCAGAATGCAGCTGCTAGGGTCCTCATAGGAAGGGCCCCCTATCCAGCCAGTGCTGAAGAAACTGCATTGGTTGTCAGTTGCAACCCAGATCAAGTTCGAGTTTTTGATGCTGACCTTCAAGGCTATCCACAGTCTGGGACCCACTACATCCTTATGCCACTCCTGCAGGGCTCTTTGCTCTGTGGGTGTGAATTTGCTGGCAATCTCTGCCCCCAGGGAGGTATATCTGGCCTCACTCAGGGCCAGGGATAAAAAGGCTTGACCTAGTGGAATGAGCTCCCAGGAGAGCTGAGGGCCCTGTCAGAACTTTCTCAGTTCCAAAGGGCCTGCAAGACGGCACTCTTCTGCCAGGTCTTTGGTTGAGGCCAGGGCAGTTAAGATTGAGGGCTCTTGAAAGACGACCACGGCGCCATCTTCACCTCTGATTGTCTCTTGCCTCTGGGGCCACCGTGGTAAATTAGCTATGATTTGTGTTTTGCTAGTGAAAGCAAATCACAAAGGGCATCAGATTTGCCACTGATCCAATTTTCAGTGTTTGTCTTTGACAAAACGGACATCGTTATTTCTGGATGCCAGCAGTTTAACTTGACCACCAAAGCATTCAAGTGTGCACGTAAACTACAGTTCCTCTAGTAGAGCTTGGAATATCATCCAGGCTTGAGAAGCTAACACTTGAGAGACTGTAGGTGGGTGTGGTCTTTTTTGAGGGGGGAGGTTGTGCTCCCCTGTATTAGTGCTAAGGCATTAGAACTCTTGCCGACTTGAGTTCGTCACTTGTGTAACTGGTCTCTTCCTTTCCTCAGTTGATCATCCTGTCAGATGAAAGAACTGCTCTTCTAGAACTGTGGGAGCTTCGCAGGCAGCAGTATGAGCAGTGCATGGACCTGCAGCTTTTCTACAGAGACACTGAGCAGGTGGACAATTGGATGAGCAAACAGGAAGTATGTGTCATGCTGAATACACTGAATATAGCTTAATGAGCGGGCATACTTAGCCAGAGGGGAAGGGTAATACTTTAAATTGTGCAGGAACTTAAGAAAACAGCTAGAATCTCACCCATTTTTGGTCCATCATCCTGTTTCACCCAATTGCCCTCGACAGCCAACAAATATTCATTCATTCATTCAATTTGTATCCCGCCACTCCCCAATGGGCTCGTGGCAGGTAACATAATATTAAAACACCCCCATTAAAATGTTTTGTGCCTTTGTTAACTCCCTGATGCCGAATGTCCTGTTAAAACGCTGTAACAATGTATGTGGTCTGTAGATACTTTGATGCTGGTCAATTACCGTAATAAATATAATAATAATAATAATAACCACCATTAAAAGACTTAAATACACCTTCCCTTGATGTAGCCTCCTAGCACTGATATTCAAGGTAATCATGGCGCATATGAAGAAGAATGCTCCCTATATTTTTAAGCGGCTTTCTCATAGCTGCCATTCTGCTGGATTAAAAAAGCCCCTGTGCAAGCACCGAGTCATATCTGACCCTTGGGGTGACGCCCTCCAGCGTTTTCATGGCAGACTCAATACGGGGTGGTTTGCCAGTGCCTTCCCCAGTCATTACCCTTGGTGATGTGTAATTCCCAGTTCATGTTCTGCTGAGTGTGATATCTCTTGAGAGCTAGTATGAAGACTGGCCATTTTCAATTCCAGACCAAAGGTTTCAAGATTGCAGAAAGACATCCTAAGAACATGTACAGCAAAAGATATCATTCTCCTAGATCCCGAGGCCTTGTTAACTTGAGAATGCCCAAATGCACAAATGGCTTCATTTTTCTTTTCTCTCTTTCAGGCCTTTTTGCTAAATGAAGACCTGGGGGATTCTTTGGATAGTGTGGAAGCCTTGCTAAAGAAGCATGAGGACTTTGAAAAGTCCCTCAGTGCCCAAGAAGAGAAAATCACAGTAAGGCCTTTTTGTACTAGGTTATTTGCTTCAAATTCGGCATTGTTTTAAAGAGACAGAAACAGTATCATAAGCTCAGCAACAAATATTATCAACTAGCTACTAAAAGAGAAAGGATCTTTTTTTGTTAAACATTTATCAGGTGATATGACCATATATGGTTATGTCAATCTCTCCCCCCCCCCAAAAAAAATGGCCAATGATGGACCTGGAGGGGGTAGGAAGGGGAGGACCACCAGGTGGGCATGTACACAGCTATGCTTCCCAACCATGTTCTGCATGCTCGTGCCACTTCTGGGGTTTCTCAACAGTAAAATAGTTGAGAAAGGCTAGATATACCCCAGTTCACTGAGACATCTGAATAGATAGTCCAACAATCTGTTGGTTGGCACCAAACTCATATTTCAAACTGGAGATTGTAGTTTGTTAATTAACTGTGAGATTCTTTTGGGTAAAATCTGAGTACACAAACTGCTGTTGGTGGTGTAGCACCACCCCTCATACCTTCTTGGCTATATAGACTGGACCATCGAGGGGATATCCTTCCTGGTGCTGATGGGAGCAAACCAAGAAAAAGATAACACAAAGCACTTCCTTTATGCCCAACTTCACCAAGGCATACAATGTGGGCTACCTACATTTTAACAGTTAGTAAATAATTTGTTAACCTATGCTGTCATTCAGTTTCAGATAGCAGAGGAAGGGACATCTGATTTGTCTAAAATATCTTTGTTGTTTCCCATTCTAAAGACAAAGCTACACGGTAAAACTGTTACTAGGGAACTTCCGTGAGGCACCAGTGTTTCCTGCAGTTTAGTATCATGCAATTTTTCACTAAGACCTTCCTAACTAGGTCGAGTGTTCCCTAATTAGAGTGTCCTAGATTTTCAGGAATTTGGTTTTCTATAATAGGCCCTTTCACTGATTCCAAGAAAGGGCTTCTGCCATACAAAATTCCAGTTTGGATGAGTAGCATGCCCCAGGGCTTTCTTGGGGCCTTACACGCCATCATTTGACAAATGCAAACTTGATCTTGATTCCAATGAAGACAAACCAGCATCCTGTGTGCTCTGAATTGGTATTCGCATGAGGGACGCGTGCCATCTGCAAGGAAATAAAAATCCTCTGCCTGTGGAACATTATCTATTGAATCTGCTTGGTTTTCCAGGAAGAATTCCTTTTGCACATTTTCCTCCCTTGTAGCAGCTTCTTGATTTATCTTGTAGAGCTGTGGCCTTAGGTAAACCTGCGGTTCAGCACTTTGCTGACAGAATGATGGAGCTAACACAGTTCCACAGGGCCTGCAAAAGGGAGCTCTTCTGCCAGGCATTTGGTTGAGACCAGGCGTAACCAACATCATCTGCAGGGCCCCTGCTCCCTCCATCAGTGTGTTCTGCCCCTGGACCTGTTTGCACTAATTACCATTGTTACAATTATCAGTGTTAATAGTATTAATGTTATGGAAAAACTAAGTTCCTTGTATTTTTTTTCTATGTTTTATGTAAACCACCTCCAGCCTCTGGGGAGAGCGGTATATAAATATAATAAATAAAATAATAATAAATATAAGAGTATTAACCTGCTACTGAGTTTTCTTGCTTTAGGTAGATGAATATTTCACAGGGTTTTTCACAGGGATTTATGTCATCCTGATTTCTGCTGCTTTCTTGGATTTTTTTTAACTTTAAGATGCAGCTCCCTTTTCCTTACTTTGAGTATGTCCCATTCAGCTTGATGGAACGTTCTTGTAGGAATGTCTGAAATCGGACATGTGGTCACTTAGGAATGTAGCATTGAGATCAGCAGGGCTTGCTTCAGAATAACTGTGTAGAATCAGAGCCCTCGGATGGCTTCAGAACAGAACACTTTCACATTAATTTGTATGCCATTTTAGGCCTTCATTTACATATTGGAGTTTTTTTTCTGGTTCTGGTTTTTACTGCTGCTTTTAATAAAAATTTTCTGTGGTTAACCAGCTTGCTGGCCAGGGCACACAGGCAGGCTCCAGGTAAAAGCTTTCTTAATCAGCATACTTGGTTACCCAGCAACTCCTATTCCCGAAGCATGTTGATTAGCAAAGATTTTATTGTATTGAAAGGAGAAGTATGAACAATTTTTGCAGAGAACCGGTATATTTCATAGGGAGTTTGAGTATGTAGCATTCTTAAACAGGTTGCTAAGGAAGTAGTCCAGAAGATGTTAATACAAAAATTATTTATTTAGGTCTTTGAGTCTTCCCCAAAGGATTATTTCATTGATTCATTGCAACATACTAAGTAAATAAAAATTCTTTTCAGGCCTTAGATGAATTTGCAACAAAGCTGATACAGAACAACCATTATGCTAAGGAAGATGTCGCTACACGAAGAGATGCTGTAAGTTTGTCTCACTCCAACTTGTATATCTTCATATTAAAAGAATATTGCTATTGGATTGCTGTGATTCCAAGAAAGCTCCATTGTGGCAAAAGGAAATTCCAGTGCTAGCCATTCTTAACTGACTTACCACCACTGCTTCTTCCAGCTACTGAGCCGGCGCAATGCTTTGCATGAACGGGCCATGTACCGCCGCACACAGCTTGCGGATTCTTTCCACCTGCAGCAGTTCTTCAGGGATTCTGATGAGCTGAAAAGCTGGGTGAATGAAAAGATGAAAACTGCAACTGACGAAGCTTACAAGGTAGTAACAATATCTTGTCGATTCAAAAGTGGCTTGAATGTGTCCGTTCTGCGGTTGCTCTCAATACGCAGCAGCGCTTTCCACAATGTGGAAGTTCACCTCTCTCAAGACTGTAAAGTCTGGTCATCTCCTCTTGTTTCTAGGACCCTTCCAATTTGCAGGGCAAAGTCCAGAAACATCAAGCTTTTGAGGCAGAGCTGTCAGCCAATCAGAGCCGCATTGATGCCCTGGAGAAGGCTGGGCAGCAGTTGATTGATGTCAAGCATTATGCATCCGATGAAGTAGCAGCTCGCATGAATGAAGTCATCAGTTTGTGGAAGAAGCTGCTGGAAGCGACTGAGCTAAAAGGTACGATGCTGCTGGTGGTTGAAAAGAGCCTGGGCTCGGTTAAGAGGATAAAAAGAAATAGTTGCATTGGAATCGCTTTGCCCAAATGCTTGTAGATAGAGCATCTGCTTTGCATGCAGAAGGATACAGTAAGTTTCCAGCTTCTCCAGTGAGAAAGATCAGAATTTGGTGATCTAAAAGACCTCAGCATGAGACCCTGGAACAGGCTTTCTCAACCAGAGTTTCGTAAAACCCTGGGGTTTCTTGACAGCCCTGGAAGGATTTCCTGAATGGGTGGGAGTTTATAATTTTTTTGTTATTGTTAAACATTTATTGGGTGATATGGCCATATATGGTCATATTGCCCTCCCAGCCCCAAATGCCCAGTGATGAGCCTGGAGGGGGGTGGGAAGGGCCCCAGGTGGATATGCTTCCCAACCATATTTTGCATTATTGCACCACTTCAGGGATTTCTCAATGTTAAAAAAGTGGAGAGGAGCTTCCCTAGAGAGCTGCTGCTAGCTGAGTGGGCAGTGTCAACTTAAGATTTATACACTGAGAAGGCTATGCCAAGAGGGCCAAGCCTAATAAATAGTAATAAGTGTGGCTGATTTGTTACAAGGCAGCATGACATGTTCAGAGTAAATAAGAGCCAGCTTGGTGTAGTGGTTAGGAGTGCACACTTCTAAACTGGCAAGTTGGAGTTGATTCCACACTCCCCCACAGGCAGCCAGCTGGGTGACCTTGGGCTGGCCACAGCTGTTCTAACCGAGCAGGCCTCACACCTCACAGGGTGTTTGTTGTGGGGAGAGGAAAGCGAAGGTGATTGGAAGCTGCTTTTCCTTCTGGTAGAGAAAATCGGCATATAAGAACCAACCCTTCAATACCAATTCATTTGTCTTCTTTCTTGATTAACTAGGGATCAAGCTGCGTGAAGCCAACCAGCAGCAGCAGTTCAACCGCAATGTGGAAGACATCGAATTATGGCTGTACGAGGTGGAAGGGCACCTGGCTTCAGATGATTATGGCAAAGACCTAACAAACGTTCAGAACCTTCAGAAGAAACATGCCCTACTGGAGGCTGATGTTGCTGCCCACCAGGTACAACACTGGCCTGCCTTTATTTCTCTTCCAGTCTTGACCAGAGATGGACTACATGTCACCTGTGGGCCCTTAGATGCTCTCTGAGACTTTTTTTGTAGTGTTTGGCTAGCCTTTGTGTTTTAAAAGTAAGTTTCTGTATCTCGTGGTGCACTTGATAAGTTTCCCATGTACTGTTTTGAGTCACTGTGTTGTAGCAGTCAGAGTATTGGACTAGGACCTAGGAGATCCAAATTCAAATCTCTTAACCAAATTATTTTTTCTAGGATCGCATTGATGGCATCACTATCCAAGCTCGGCAGTTCCAAGAAGCTGGCCACTTTGATGCTGACAATATAAAAAAGAAACAGGAGGCTTTGGTTGCCCGCTATGAAGCCCTGAAGGAACCAATGGTGGCGCGCAAGCAAAAGCTTGCTGATTCTCTTCGCCTGCAGCAGCTTTTCCGTGACGTTGAAGATGAAGAAACCTGGATCAGAGAGAAGGAACCCATTGCAGCTTCAACCAATAGAGGTGCTATATTGGACCGGGGCCATTCTTTTGTGGGTTCACACATCTTTTTAGGTCCAAATCTTGGACTCCCAAACTTTTTGGCATATATTTAGCCTGCATATTGTTAGTGAAAGTAGCTCGTTGTTATCAAGGAAACCATCCAGGTGTGAATGCAAACTCAGTGTGGTCCCAATTCTTTTTGTTGCATGTTTCGACAGGGTGGGTGGTCGGGCAGGCCCTAATTCTTTTGCCAATCTCCATATTCAAATTAGGCAGTCAGTAAAACAGGGAAGAATGTCAGAGCAGGGCACTTCAGTGGTCTCAGAGGCTTTTTGAAAAGGTAAAACCATTTACAAAAGGGAGCTCTTGACTTCACCTGATATGCAATGTGCCAAATACTTTACAACAATACTTTGGCAGCTGTGAACAGGTCTGAGGCTTCTACACTGCCCACTAGCATCCCAGTTCTGTAGAAGTAACCGTAGGTTTCTTGTGTCTCTTCAGATGGTCTCATACAAAATTTATTTCTGTGACACCGCCCTTTTCTCCAATTGTCTTTCCCAGAGAGTTTCTGCCACTTTCCTCTCCCATGAAGCCACCTAGCTTAGTGTCTTCTACTGACCATGTGCTGCAGTCTCTGAACAGGGCTCAAGAAGGAGCATAACTTGGCAGCGGCCCAAACTTAGGACTGCCAGCAAGTCGGAGTTTTAGTTTTGTAAAATGCTTTTTTGCCCAATTGACAGAATCACCGAACACAGAGACAGAAAATGCGTTCCTGCCAATCCACCATTGTTTACCGGAACAGAAGCATTCTTTCCATTGTATTGGCATCCCTCACTTAGCTGCATTTCACAGTGGCAGCTTCTGTTCAGTGACTTACTTATTTACTAGCTTCAAAGTTCGTTCCTAAGAACGGGCCCTGAAAGGGTCCCTTTCCCTGGCCAGGCAGCTTAAGGTGGCTTTGGGCCGCAGCTCGCAGCCGGATCAAGTAGGGTGAGCGGGGGCTGGGCAGCTCGTTAGTAGGGCCCGGACAGAGGTCCTTAACAAGCAGTCAGCAGGCCAGGAGGCCCTCGTTAGCAAGCCCTCCACCATGACCTTTTGCCCAGGGCCTCTCCCCTTACCTGCTGCGGGCTCCAGGCACTGAGGCATCTGAGAGCAAAGAGACGAGTCCAGGGCTGGAGGGCGGGAGACTCAGGGGCAGGACCAATCAGGACACAGCTGGCTGCACCCTGATTGGCCCTATTCCAACTTGAACAGCTGGACACGTCCCACCCCCTATGCTGTTTCAGAAAGGAGCAACAATAGATAAGGATTACAGTCATAGACCAGCATAATTCAGTGACTTAACCACTTATGATTCAAATTGGCCAGTCATGATGTCTGCTGTGCTTACTTTCAGGCAAAGACTTGATCGGGGTCCAGAATCTGCTGAAGAAACACCAGGCCTTGCAAGCTGAGATCGCTGGCCATGAACCACGCATTAAAGCAGTCACCCAGAAAGGAAATATCATGGTGGAAGAAGGTGTGTGCATCTAGATTTTTCCTGTAGAGGTGTAAATTATAAGGGACTTGTATCTTGTCTGTCTCCTTGATACATGCCTAGGGGAAAAAGACCCCCTCCGGGCAGTCAGCATTTTTTTTTACACAAGGTGGTCCCTTTTGCCTTTAGGTCACAAGTGTCCAATAAGAAATAGTGCCCCAGTTTAAAATGTTATGGCCTAATCACTGCTGTGGACATCCTTTCAGCATTAGCTTAGCAATCCTGGACACTCTCCAAGCCAGCCAGCCAGGTGTTCACTGACTGGAGTCAAGGTTGAGTATCCTCTGCATTTAAAAATTGTTTTAATCATAAGAATAGATGAATGGGGTGGCCTCTAAATCCTAAAGTCTGAGGTGACGGCAGGTTTTTATCTGCTTCCTAGTCAGAAGCAGATAAAAGCAGGGGACTGTCAGCTGCAGCTGGATCTGAGCACAGCAGAGGGGTGTCTGGTTGTGTCTTCAGCTCAGCCTTTTACCATGGAGTTGACAAAGAGAACTTTTTATCCTCAAAGTACTAGAACTTGAGGGAATCCAATGAAGCTACTGAGCAGTAGGTTCAAGATCAACAAAAGCAGATACTTCTTTACACAGAGAGTGAATAAATGAGGAATTAGTTGCCAAAGGATATAGTGGTGGCAACAGGCATAGACAGCCTCAAAAGGGGATTAGGTAGGTCTATCAGTGGCTCATGGCCATGGTAACTAAGTAGAACTTCCATGTTCAGAGGCAGTGAACATCAGAGGAAGGGCTCAGCCCCTAAGTTGTATAGGCAGCCACTAGATGAGAAAGGATGCTCCACTAGATGGACCTCGGGTCTGATCCAGCAAGGCTCTTCTTATATCGTTGGGCTCATGCATCCCATTCCCCAGTCCTCTTTGATTTGTTTGCATCCTTTCAGGGTCTCCCATAAAACTGGGAAGGGCACCCATAATACTGAGGCCTTCTCCCAGAAAAGAACTGGGGGTGTGGGGGAAGATAGGTACTAAGTGCCTGAGTGGTTCCGGATATTTTTCCATGCTTGCATGCTACTCGGAATTCTTGTGTCTTAGGACACTTCGCTGCTGAGGATGTGAAAATCAAATTGAATGACCTAAACCAGAAATGGGAGTCCTTGAAAGGCAAGGCGTCCCAACGCAGACAAGACCTGGAAGATTCTTTGCAAGCCCAGCAGTATTTTGCTGATGCCAACGAGGCCGAGTCCTGGATGCGAGAGAAGGAGCCCATAGTGGGCAGCACTGATTACGGGAAGGATGAGGACTCTGCAGAGGTATGTCACAGCTAGCCTTGAGAATGAGCTGACACTTTCAGAGTCACAGGACTCTCAGTGGTAGTATGTGTGGAAATCTGCCTTGAGGCTTTCTGAGAAAAGCAAACTATCAGTGCTGTAAAATAAAAGCAGAAAAGGAGGCGGGGCTCAGTGGTATAGACTAGGGTTGTGCACTTCAGCTCAGTTTGACCACCTCTACGATCACCGAAGTGGCCAGGAGGCCAGAGCCACGGAGGGGAGGCGGTGATGCGCCGGCCAGCGGCTGCACACAGGTGCAGAGCTCTGTCCCTGTGTGTGGCTGCCAGCTGGCATGCTGTTACTGCCCCTCAAGATGGTAACCAGCACAAGCCAATATTCACCTAAAAGTTTGTTTAGAAAGGCTGAGTACTTTTGTACATCTACAGCGAGTGTGTCTAGAATATCTACAATGTCTTTCCATAAAATCTCTTAAATAAAAGATCCAATGCTTTAGTTGAAAATGAAAGGTCTTAAGGACATGTTTAAATGTCCTTAAAATGCATTAAACGGTAATGACTGGGGAAGGCACTGGCAAACCATCCCGTATTGAGTCTGCCATGAAAACACTGGAGGGTGTCACCCCAAGGGTCAGACATGACTCGGTGCTTGCACAGGGGATACCTTTATCTTTAAAATGCATTAAGTGCACATTGGGAAATACGTAAATATATATTCAGTAGCTGAAACAGCTTTTACATTTAAATATTCTCTATTAAATTATATTTTGTCGCTTCCTAAATGCTAGAGGTGGTATAAAATTTTTAATTACAGAAGACACACTTTAAAAATATCGACATTTATAAGACCAATAAACCAGCAACAGTGAGAACACTAAGGAAATAAATACAGCAAGAAACAGTTTAAACAGTAAACCTTTTAAATATAGTCTCAGGAAAGGGGGGTAATCAGAAGAATGCAGAATAGATGTTTTCAATTAGATCTCTCTTGCTTTTCAAAAAACAAGTAATCAAATTCCAGGGTAACCCCTATGACACATAAATTAAATCTCTCAAAGTCCAGGAGGTTACCCATTGAATTGTTTTGATAATTAATTGCTCACTTTTGTTTGGTTTTGACAGATTAAAGAACTATTTTCTGCCTGCACATTCTGATGTGCTTTGTTTTTCTGTTCTCAGGCTCTGCTCAAGAAGCATGAAGCGCTGATGTCTGATCTTTCTGCCTATGGCAGTAGCATCCAAGCCCTGAGGGAGCAAGCCCAGGCATGCCGGGTAAGCAGGCTCCAGGAAAGAAATGCTTGCTGCTGCTCTCTGGTATCCACACAGGCAGGTGGCCCCATTACGGAGAGGGTTGATTTACAAAAGTCCTTTTTTCATCAGTGAACCTTTAGAAATATGTAAGTGTTGTAATGTTCATTGGCCCCATTTGCAACAGATTATTTTCCCCAGGCAAAGTGACTGTGAATCGGATGGATCCGAGGGTGTTCCAGTTTGTCCACAGCAGACCAGGGACTTCAACTCTGCTTTCTCCAATCCAGTGTTGGCAACAAGGGACAGATTTATGTCATTATTTTTTTTAATTAACTATCCTGAGACAGGAGCAATACAATCTCTGGGTCTCTTTCCAAATTTGGAGAGTGCTGAACTTTTTAGATGCATTGTTAAGCAGAAGCTACCGTTAAATTGCTTACTGATAGTAGCTTCCTGTTCACGATGATTGAGGCTCAGAGAGTGTTTTAGCATCAGGGGATTCCCCAGGGTAATGGAGCCATCCATGGTCTTTTTTCAGCAACAAGTGGCTCCCACAGATGATGAGACTGGCAAAGAACTGGTCCTGGCCCTTTATGATTACCAAGAGAAAAGTCCCCGGGAGGTGACCATGAAGAAGGGAGACATTCTGACTCTGCTGAACAGCACCAACAAAGTAAGCCTTCCTTTCCTGAGACTTGAAGCTGTTTCTCACACAAACAGAAGTGGTTGTAGCCTCAGGGTAGGCAGGGCCCCCTACATGTTACACTGTCAAGATTCAGAGGAAAATTGTCCTCTGACAGTCTGACTCTCAGAGGGTATGTGGGACACATACCTGCTCTGAAGATACCTGGTCAGGGCTCCCTCCCTCCCTCCCTCACAAGCACACATATGCATAAACACATACACAGACTCCCTGTCCTTGCCCCTTTACCTGTTGGTTTCCCAACCTTCTTCTTGGTTCCCCCTCCCTCGCTCACAAATACACACAGAGACTCCCTCCCCCCGTTTCCCCCCCTTACTTGTTTGTTTCCCAACCTCCTCCTTGCTTCCCCCCCCCCCCCCCCGCCATGCACACATGCACACACACACAGAGACTCCTTCCCCTTCCTCTTCCCATTTCAACTTTACCTGTAGGTTTACCTACCTACCTCCCAAGCAAACACACGTACACTCCCCCCCCCCCATCCTGCTTACCTGTTGCACGGCAACTGCCTAGGTCCCCCGGGACCTCCGCAGCCACTGGCTGGGCCCTTCTGGCGCACTTCATTGGTGGGTCTACAGACATCATGTTTGTCTACATTTACGTTTTATGAGGCATGCCAAAAGATGTGTCCCAGATCAAAAATCCAAATAGCAAAAGTTGTAGAAGAAGAAGAGTTGGTCTTTATATGCCGCTTTTCACTACAAGGAGTCCCAAAACCGCTTACAATCGCCTTCCCTTTCTTCTTCCCACAACAGACACCCTGTGAGGTGGGTGAGGCTGAGAGAGCCCTGATATTACTGCTCGGTCAGAACAACTCTCATCAGGACTTTGACAAACCCACGGTCACCCAGCTGGCTGCATGTGGAGGAGCATGGAGTCAAACCAAAACTCAACAGATTAGAAGCTACCACTCTTAACCATGACACCAATACCTTTGCTGGGACTAACTGAAACACCTCCACCTCTCTGAGGGACCACTTGTCTCTTGGAGAGCCAGTTTGGTGTAGTGGTTAGGAGTGCGGACTTCTAATCTGGCATGCCAGGTTCGATTCTGCGCTTCCCCACATGCAAGCAGCTGGGTGACCTTGGGCTCACCACGGCACTGTTAAAACTGTTCTGACCAGGCAGTGATATCAGCGCTCTCTCAGCCTCACCCACCCCACAGGGTGTCTGTTGTGGGGAGAGGAATGGGAAGGCGACTGTAAGCCGCTTTGAGCCTCCTTCGGGTAGAGAAAAGCGGCATACAAGAACCACCTTTTCTTCTTCTTCAGTAATCTCAGGGCTCTCTCAGCCTCACCCACCTCACAGGGTGTCTGTTGTGGGGAGAGGAAAGGGAAGGCGACTGTAAGCCACTTTGAGACTCCTTCGGGTAGGGAAAAACGGCCTATAAGAACCAATTCTTCTTCTTCTTCTTCTTCTTCTTCTGGCCCTTGCAGGGCACTCTGCAGGTGCTAATCTACTGGAGGTCCTTAGCCCCAAAGATTTACATCTGGCCCTGGCCTGGTGGAATGAGTGTCCTGGGAGAGCCGAGGGACCCAACAGAGCCATCAGATTTCCTCAGGGCCTGTAAAACGGAGCTCTTCCACCAGGTCTTCGGTTGAGGTCAGAGCCAGGAACAACAGGGGACCCTCCTCACGTTCCTCAATAACATCCAGCATACCCCGCCCTGGTACGAGTCCCCAGAGAGTGGCAGGCTAAAAATCTAAGGAATAAATAAATAAAATAAATAAAAGTTGTACAGCAGTGAGCCACCTTTTAAATTTCACAGAGCCTATCCTGAGGCTGGCTGTTGAACAAAAATGTGTCAAGGGGAGAAGAGAAAAGGCTGCCTAGTGACAAGGAATGTTGTGGCAGCCTTGTCCACAGTTCAGACACTATCCTCAGTTTCTTAGGCCTGCAAGGACTTGACCATGCACACGTCGGTTAACAATGTGTCCTCGCAGCTTGCCAATACCTTGAACCATTCATGAGTGACTGCTTTCCCTGTGGGCTGCCACATGTCAGAAATAGCAAACCCTTCTATTGTTCACACAGTCCCTTATCTTGAGAGTGGGTGGAGACTCTCTTCTTGGTTGGAGCTGAGGACTTTCATCTCCAATCTCTGATTCATCTCCCCTTCTTTCTGTGCATTAGCAGTCTTTGCTTGCAGTGACTTCAGGCAGTAAATAGGCTGCATCTTTCCTTTTTCTTCTAGGACTGGTGGAAAGTGGAAGTGAATGACCGGCAGGGTTTTGTACCAGCTGCCTACGTAAAGAAGTTAGACCCGGCCCAGTCTGCATCCCGGGAGAACCTCCTGGATGAGCAAGGCAGCATAGCCTTGCGACAGGAGCAGATTGACAACCAGTAAGATCAAACAAGGAGGAGCTACAGACCTTAGGGGCGGGGTTATCCTTTTTCCTGCCATCGACAAAGGGCTTAGAGAGCTGTCCACTGCAAATGTTACATTGAAACACTTGCTATATTCTTTTTTATTTCATTAGTTTAACTTAGACTTCTCTTTCTTTTCTTTCTTCAATTCTTAATTTTTAAAAAAACTTAACTACCTGACTTTTTATCTGTGTTTTTGTGAGTGTCTCACTGTTCCCACCATTTCAGTCCTGAGCATCCTTTTATTTTGACAATCATCATTCCCAGATTTTTCTAAGCATGTGATTCTGACTAAGATGCCTTCCTCACTCTAATCACCTGAAAGCACACTACCGGCCCTTTTCAGGGCTGCCTGTAGACAACAAATTACTCTTGGGGGAGTTAGTTCAGCTGTTTTGTTCAGCTCCAGGGCACATATGTGTGCATTATATATGCATGTGTGAATGCATTTTCATGCATAGATAGATACAGATGTTTCTAAGACTTTGCTGGGCAAAGAAGCAAAGCACCCACAGAATTTAATTAACTGCTACCTCCTTGAGTGCCTGGCAACTGCAGATTAAGTTCTGGGCAGAGCAGTGGCCAGTCAGAGACAGTGCTAAGTCCACCATATAAGAATCATGGGAAGAGCAGAGCTACATTTTGGTGTGTCTTCCTAACTGCCACTTCAAGCCACCATGCCTCCTTGCTCCTGAACAAGAAAAATATGCACAGAGAATTGCATTGCCTCTACAAAGATAGCGGTTCATCCCACATAGGATGAGTGGTGCAACAGTCCTTTGTTTGCTGGCATCATCCACCAACTAAGGCCTCCCAGGGTTACCAGCTGCATTAGAAGCCAAACAATATTCAGTCTCTCAGCATCCCTTAAGAAGCCTCGTTTACCCCTGCTATGTCGTTGGGAAGTTGAAAGCGAGTTCATGGCCAAAACAGGGTTTGCAGTCAGATCTCCTGGCCCTGAGTCAAATTCTGTGCCCCTTTGACTGCTGCTGGAGAGAAGAAAAGATTATACCTGCTTTTGGAATTTAATCCAACCCTCCCCCCATTTTCTTTTTGGTTTTCAGGGTGGGGGAACGCTGATACATTGCAAGAGATGAGGCAGCCCTGTGGGGAGAACGGAACAGTACTGCTGATGGTTTCCTTTACAGTCATTTGCACCCATGCTCAGATCTGCTTCACGTTGCTTTTGTCATGGCATCCTCATTCCTTCCATTTTTTATGTCTTCCTCACTTTGCTGTCCCCCATGAATGATCCCTAGGCGGAGCCTCTGCCTTCACTTATTTTGTTAATCTGACTAATTTTGTGCATGCTTTCTGCTGTGCTCCCTCTGTCTGTGCAGGACTCTCATAACTAAGGAAGTCGGCAGTGTATCTCTGCGTATGAAACAGGTGGAAGAACTGTGAGTAGGACTAGCCCTTCATAAGCCATGCTGACCCTGCACAGTCGCCTTCTCATTCCTTCTCTGAGACTGTCATTCCTTTTCTCTTTCTGGAGCAACACTGTAGGACAGTTTCAAAATAGGGGATTTAAATGGTTGTTTGCTGTTAGGGTTGTGCACTTCAGCTCCATTCGGCCGCCTCATTGATCACCAAAGCCTGAAGCGTCGCGTAGGAGGCCAGCGCCGCAGAGAGGAGGGGTGGCACGGCAGCCAACGGCTTCATGCAGGCGCAGAGCTCTGTGTCTGCGTGTGGCTGCTGGCTGGCACGCCGCTGCCGCCCTTCCGCACCACGCCGCTGGCCGTCTCGGGCTGCGGTGATCACCGAGGTGGCCAAACTGAGCCGAAGGCCACACCCCTAATGCTGATATGTCTTGGCTCTGGTGTTCTTCAAGCTGTCTCAGGTCTGTCGTTTTATTGTTTTTGCTGAGTTAAAGGCTGTGAGCGTACTGCTTTTTGTAAAAAAAAAACCCAGCGACTGTGGGAACTCGAGTTTCCTGGAATGGGGGCAGGGAGCGAGCAAGGAGAAAGAAACTGCAGGTTATTAGATAAAATATTACCTAATTTAGACTGGGTGCCTCCACAACTTGGAAAACTTGGAAAAGTTTGCATTGTATAAAAGTTGTATTTATTATGAAGCTTTTAAAACGAATCTGCACAAGTGATCAGGCATTTTAACTGGTCAGGAAAATCTTTACCACCTTTGCCTGGACTCTGAGTGCATCTGTATAGCTGGTTTATTTCACCCTTTAGGAGATGTGATGATGGAATTCTGTATGAGACCAGTTTTCCATTGATGGGTTCCGCTCCTAACCTGGCTGTCACCCCTACTGTTATGCCCACAGTAGAATTCCAGGAAAGCACTGGAAGCATTCCGGAATCCAGAACAGCCTGTTTCTTCTCAGTGATACAGCCATAGTGTGAAACCATTCTGGTTTTAATTGGCCACCATAGAAGACTTTGCCACTGGCCTGTTCTCAGCTAGATGGGAGAATCGGTTCTCAAATGTTACAGTTTTGCTAGCCTTGAAATGTGTAGTAGCAGCCATAGCAAAGAATGGGTTTAAGAATGAGTTTTCTTGTGCAAACTTCTAGCTTGTCAGATGTGCTCTTCTCAAGGCAAAATGTTCCTGTCTTTCCTTCATTTTGGAAAAGAAAAATCCTCAGACAGGTTAGCTGCTTTTTGTCAGGGGCTTGGAGCCCGGTAGTTTGCTTCAGAGATTATGGACATGCCAGCATTTTTTAATCAAGAAAACAGGCTTGGCTTTCAGGAATATAATAAAGGGCATCCCATTCCCTTGGCTTCATGTTACAACAATAGTAGTTTATAAGTGTAGAGGGAAATGCTTTCCTTTGGAGAGCTGCAGCACCTGTTGTAAAGGGATGAATCTGTTTTTGCACGTAACAGCTGCAATTATGTTGAAGCCGGCATTTGAGACATGTAGTATATTTCAGTTGGGAGCACTCATCCCAAGTACCACATTCCGTTTCCAGGGGCTGAAAGATGGGAAACATTTCTGCTGAGTGACAAATGCACTGCCTGCAGAATAGCTTTGCAGGAGAAGTAATGTCGGCCTGAGGCTCCTGCATTTAGATACTCTGCATTAAATTGGCTTTCCCCGTATTGCAGCTCCATTCTGCCTTAGTGATGGCTTTGACTCTTAAGTTGTGGTTTGCTTTGCATCTCCGCTTCCAGAAGCCTTGTGTGCTTAGAGGCCCTGTTTCAATGTTCTGGCTTGTTTAGGAGGTAGAACCCTTCAGGGTTTGCAGTTGTGTGGCTTTGTAGAACACCTTGTTGTCACGAAGGCATTCCCTCCTCCCATGCCTCAAGTCCATGTGAAGTCATTTCCACGTATCAGTGACAGAGTTTTCAGAGCTGACTGGGCTCCCCCCTCTCCCTCCTGTCCTCCAGGTATCACTCTCTCCTTGAACTGGGTGAGAAACGTAAGGGCATGCTGGAGAAAAGCTGCAAAAAGTTCATGCTTTTCCGTGAGGCGAACGAGCTCCAGCAGTGGATCAATGAAAAGGAGTCTGCACTAACCAATGAAGAGGTTGGGGCAGATCTGGAGCAAGTTGAAGTGTTGCAGAAGAAATTCGATGACTTCCAGAAGGTGAGCTGTGGTGTCCCATGTGGGACTTCTTTGTCCTCCTCCAGAGCAAGAGTTTTCTGTCACGTTTATATCTTGCCCTTCTTCTGTGCTCTGGTATTTGAGAAACATCAGCTCCTGAAGAGAGTGAGCAGCCCACAATCACCCAGCTGCCTGCAAGCGGGCGCCGGGTCACACACCGCCACTGGCGCTGCCCCTCCCTCTGTGCCGCGGCGCTGGCTGTTTCAGACTTGAACGGCTGCTTTGGCGGCCGAAGCACACAACCCTAGTTTGGATCAGGATACCCTCTAAATCTATACAGCCTGTGTGCTCCTGCTCCGACAAGGCACTTGTCTAACTCAGCCATTGAGAAACCCCTGAAAGATTCTTCCGGCTTTGAGAAACCGCAGAAGTGGTGTGATCATGTAGAATGTAGCTGGGAAGCATAGCCCTTCCTCACCCCCTGCAGGCCCATCAGGGAGAGGGGGTTGACATGGCCATATATGGACTTATCTCCCAATATGATATACCAAGGCATCCCCTGCAAGTTGAACATCATGGGGCTAACGTAAGTATGGCCATTGGTCCGGCTAAGGGAAGAGGCATCTCAGTTAGTTTAGGCACTCCGATCTCTGACAGCATGAAATAGAAATCAAACAGAACACTAGTCCTATTCAAACCCACTGATCCAATAGTAGCACAACGGAAATGGATAAGCATCTGCTTTTTCTTTCTTTCATACGTTTTAGTATTGTTGGAAGATGAATCTGGTAAAATAAATACGAGATTGGGTGTAAGGAGCTGCCTTATACTCATTAAGACTACTGGCCTTGTACTTGACAGGATCTCTTGAAAGCCTCAAGAACACACGTTATGACCGCCTGCGGTTCACAGACTCCCTCTGGTGGAAACGTTTCCTCATGACTTTAACTTTCTGACTTTGCTGCTCTGTGCAGGATCTGAAAGCCAATGAGTCTCGCCTGAAGGACATCAACAAGGTGGCGGAGGACCTAGAATCAGAAGGACTAATAGCAGAAGAAGTGCAAGCGGTACAGCAACAGGTCTGTCCCCATCTTATTTGAGTCCAGCCACGTAAGAGAAAGGAGTCCAGTGGTCTCCGTTCCAGCGAACTGCAGCTGCAGATCAGTCTTTTGTCTCCTGATGGAGCTTTTCTGAGATGGTTTTGTATTCAGTTGCACTGAAGTTTGCTTTTGGAATCATAGAATCCTAGAGTTGGAAGGGGCATCCTGGGTCATCTAGTCCACCCCTTGCACTATGCAGGACACTCACAACCCTCTCGCTCCTTCACTGTCACCTGCCACCCCCTTGAGCCTTAACAGGATCAATACTTCAGGTACTGCTCTTGGCTCTTTGCAATATTTTCGCATGATGAACATGTGGGTGGCCGTCTTTTCCATCACAGGGTTTGCTGCAGATTCATAGGAAACACACAGCAACTTCTATAATATGTAAAGAGCCCTTCATCGGGTCGTATCAAGGATTTCTTTGGCTTTTTTGGTGTGTCTTCTCCACCCATAAATCAAAGAAAGTCCATCCTTTACTCTTAAGTCTGATTTTATAGGCTTAACCCCTTCACAGACCATTTTGCATAGTGAAACATCATTAGCTTTCCACATCTGTTTCTGTTTATCATCCAGCCTGATGATCCAAAATCTGCTAATGTGAGACATTTCCCTTTCGAATCTCCCTACGTAATAAATTGCACTAATACAGTGGTTCTCGGCCTCCTTACGGCTGCAACCCCAGCTGTGGTGGGGCGGGCGGGCGCGCGCTCAAGTGCAGAGCAATCTGGAGGCAGAATGGAGGCGCCCATTGCCATGGCTCCGTTGCCACCTGCCGTTGCCTGCTGCTGCCATCGTCGCAGTGGCCACCAACCTAGCAACCCAGTGGAAGGGGCCAGGCGACCCCAAGGTTGAGAACCACTGCACTAATATATCCAGAGCATCTGGGAATATTATTGGCCGATGAAATACCTTCAGGCCAAATTAAGGTAGAGACGAGGGCCTGGATAGCTACTTTTAAATTTTGGGTCAGACTCCATTTTAGAGTAGAAACTGGCAGCCTTTTAACTTGTCTAAAAAGTGACCCTCTTAAATTTTGATGGTTCCAGGCTATTGAACAAAAATTAGTCTCCATTGGCATCGATCTGAACTCCCTACTACCTCTGGAAGAAAAATGTATCTTCCGGATTATTAAACAGAGAATGTTAGACCACGAGCATCAGGAACTCATGCCTACCCAGCCTCGAGTCTGCTCACCAGCATTCTTTGGCATCACTATGCAGAGAAATATTATGCCTACATATTTGCATCTTCTTGATGACCCACCCCTGAGAAGAGCTTTTCTCCTGGCACAAATGAATGCTTTCCCCTCAAAGGTCTTAGAGGGAAGATTCCACCGTATCCCATACCATGCGAGACTCTGTCCGTGTGGTTCTGGCTGCCCTGACTCTGTCTCACACATTTTGTTAGATTGCCCCTTATATGAGCAGTGTCGGGATGACAGCTTTGTTGCTTTGCTGGGAAACAAGCCTTCTGTAAGTGAATCTATGACCTTGCAATTTCTGCTCTCTGACAAAGACCCAGAGGTAACCATTATAGTCGCCAGTGTCTTAACTAGGATGCTTTTATAATATGCTGCCTATTTTGTATTTTATCTTTTATAGTTTATCTAATCATTTTAAGATCTATTCGATTATGTAACCCCATGGCCTATTTTATTATTTCGTTGAAATTTTAAGCCCTATTTCTACATGTTTTATACATATTTTATGCCAATAAAAGGTTACTGACTGACTAAATACCTTCAGAAAATTAGGACATTGTAGAGTTCTGCCTGTCCTTAATTCAAGGCATGGGAAAAAGGCTCTTAACTTCCCCTTCCCAAAGAGTCCACATTCTCCTGGAGACTCTCACAGAAAGCTAAATAAGCATTTTCTTCTCTTCCAGGAGGTCTATGGAATGATGCCACGGGTAAGCCTCTTCTCTAGTATGTAACCATTGGCCTCTAAAAAACATCTGCTAAATGCATGTCATGCTCAGGCTGTGGCACCCAAGAGGAAGTGCATTAGGCCTTAGGCCTTCATTTATTCATATAATTTGTAAGCCTCCCCTCACTGTGTGGATGTGGGAAAGGGACATAGAATATTTGGAACAATATAAACAAGAAAGGATATAAACAGTTGACAGCACAACATGTGGGTTACCAAAACAGTTGAGGAAGGTAACAGCAACAGTTAGAGGCATACTGAATCTCAAAGTTGCCTGGTGAAGTACAGATTGTAGGGAGGTCCCCATCATTGGCCTCATAGAATCATAGTTGGAAGGTCCTCTAGGTCATCTAGTCCATCCCTGCACAATGCAGAAACTCACAGCTACCTGCCTGCCCATAGTGACCCCAATTTCATGCTCAAGTGATCCCCCTAATTTCAAACTTGTAGTGAGGTCAAACCTGATGAGATGAGGGGCATCCCTGAAGAGTTTGGGCATAAAGCAGGCTTGGGGAAATAAAGTGTCCTTTTTAAATGTACACATACTTATGTGAGTAGGTAAGAGAAGCTAAATCCTGCCCTTATTTGTCTGTCTTTGGTTGTTGCAAATACTCATGGCTCAGCTCACTGCAGTATCAAAAGTACTCTGGGTGTAAGAAAATGTGTAAAGAAACAACACAGTGAGTAAAGGAAGAATAGGGACAAAGCTTCCTCCCCTGTATGCTATTTAAGGAGAGAACACCCTTCTCACCTGTTTTCCACCTAGATAGACGCCAACTTACTCCATCATTCAGTGCTGTTTAAACAATTCTTTTATCAGTGTTTCTGTCTGCTTGAAATGTCCATCTCATTAACCCATTCATACCCCATTCTTGGTAAGATTGTGTGAACCCTGGAATTATTTACATCCCCAGCTCTGAACACCCACTTTCCAGTCCCAGTGCATGCTCACTCAGAAGTCTGTTCTGCCAAGTTCCATGGGATACGATCGCGAGTAAGAATTCATGGGGCTGAAGCCTTGCTTTTGCTTTTCTTGTTCCTCTATGGCTTTAGCCATAGATACAGCCTGTTTTTTAGATCTTAACCGAAGTGCTGGACAGTCGCATTCAACATAAGGGTGTGGTGGATTTTATTTGTTTGTCATATTTGTGAAGTTGTAATTGTTCTTTCCAACAGGATGAAACTGACTCAAAGACAGCTTCTCCTTGGAAGGTAGGCCCAGTAACTGGAATATGAACTAGCGCCATTCAAGTGGGGTTATTTATCTTATCAATGCATTTTTCTTGCTTCTGTGGTAAACCACTTTTATGACTATATACACACACACACACACACACACACACACACACACACTGAGCTCTCCTGGGGCCTCTTCTGCTTGTGGAAAGGTGGTTTTGTATTTTGTGTTGTGCACAAGAAGCAAACAGCCTACAAAGTTCTGCCTGCACAGCTTTCCACAGGAACCTGATGTCTTCTCCAGCCCCTCTGTGCTTCAGCACTTGCAGGGGAGTCTTTGCAGAAGTGCCCCCTCACCTACACACCCCATGTCCTTGGGAGTTAGTGAATAAGTCATTGCTTTCACACCAATGAAAAACAACATATTAAATTGGAAAAGTAACTTAAGAAAGGAACTTGCACAACAGGATTTGTCCCTTTCTCATGTACTAAGGTGGTTTGTGCGGGACGCTAGGGTGCTGACATGCATGCCACAGTGCATCCTTAATAACAGTGTTTGAGCCTGAAAAAGGCATACACCTAAAACACTTTTTCCCTCCCCTCTTTTTAGTCTGCGAGGATGATGGTGCACACTGTGGCAACATTCAACTCCATCAAGGTAAATCCTCAGCATCTTGCCCATTCTAAAGGAAACTGTTTTCTCTCCAGTGTTTAGCAGTAGGCATTTATCTCCTTCATTGCCCCTTTGAATTAAGTTGTCCAGAGGAGGGTTTCCCTTATCCAGTTGATCATAGGAGTTAACCAATTTATTAATCAATTGGCATAAATTTGCATATGCCTAAAATTGTTGCTTTAAATAAAAAGGCGTGCTTTGGTTTTAGATAGAGGCATAGCCCTGCTAGATGACAGCAGATGTCTGCGTGGTCCAGCGTGAACTGTTTCGTAAAGTGGTTGGCCGGGTTCTCTTATTACCCACCCCGAGTCTTCAAGGAAGGGCAGGATGTAAAGACCATTTCACATTCCATTCCACGGGATAGCTGTAGCCCTGGAGGCCTCCTCTGTTGTCCTCTGCAGCATCTGGGTGTCTCTGAATGTGAAGCTTCTATTTAGTCCTCACGGCTAATGCGATTGATAAACACGACCTCTGTGACTGTGTCTGGTGCTTTTTGAATAATCACATAAAAGCCATGCATGTTTCAGTGGACTTCAATGTAGCCGAGGCTTCCTCTGCTGAACGTGAGAGGAGGAATGTCTCTCTTGAGGTGGCATCTACTGTAATTTTTGAAAGTTCAAAATAGTTATCTCAGATGCATTTCCTTGTTAATCTGGGCACCTTTTTAGCTAACCAGACAAGTCCTAGAAGGAATGCCTGCAGATTGAAATGTTTTTAAGCTCTTCTTTCTTTGTCTTCCAGGAACTAAATGAGCGCTGGCGATCTCTCCAGCAGTTGGCAGAAGAGCGAAGCCAGCTTTTAGGCAGTGCCCACGAGGTCCAGCGATTTCACAGGTCAGAAGCTGTTCTTTTTCCGTGCTGGATGATAGGCTGGCCTCCTACTGGTTCTCTCTGAGGGGAGTTGCCATTCAGAGTTCCACCATTCATGACTGGTCAATATGTAAAAGGATCTTATGAAGGCTGTTCATATTTTTAAACTCTAAAAGTGAAAGAAGGGTTAAAGCCACCTGAATTTTAAATGAATGGGTATTTAATTGCCTTCTGAGAAAAAGCTGTGTTTAACTTCAGATGATTGATTGATTGACAATGTATGTTGGATCATGGTCCCCAAGGGCCATTACAACATTTGAGCAATGTTGGCCTCAACCAGGGCCAGAGCTTTCTCCATTCTGGTCCCCACTTGGTGGAATGAGCTCCCAGAGGGCTCCTCCGCCAGGCATTTGGCTGAGGTTGACCCAAACCACCCAAGCTCCCCCCCCCCTACGACCAACACTAATTGGTTTTACCTACTGGGTGCCAGTAAGAGTTGAACTGAGGCTCTCGCAATTTCTATTTTATAATGTTATTGTTATTTATTTATTTATTTAGATTTCAATACCGCCCAATTCTTTGCAGCTCTTGTTATGATCTTGTTATTACTGTTATAATATTATTACTGTTACCTGTTACCATATGTTAATTGTATCTCCTGTTTTCTGTAAATCACCCTGAGCCCTTCGGGAGGGAGGTATATAAATATAATAAAATAAATAAACAAATAAAACAACATTTAGAATCTGTATCTGTAACCGCTCCTGCGGAGCGGTATAAAAGCCCTAAGGGCAAGTTGGGAGGAGAAAGGGGTAGGCTCCATCTGTGATAAAAACTCGGAGGGCCGAATCAGGAGCCGCAAAGCGTCTCCTGATTCGCCCCTCCGAGTGTTGCTTGCCGCCCAAGGAGTCTATGGGGAGGTGCGCAAAGTGCGCCTCCCCATTGCCTGCTAGGCCCATCCTCCCGTCTGCGCTCCGCCGAGCCGGCCAGAAAGCCTCCCAACTTGCCCACCCACCCACAACCGAGCCTGCCGCGCTCCCCCCCTCTGACAATCGTCCCTCCGATCCCCCCTCTTATGCCACCCCCTCAGAACTCCCCCGCCCACGGACCCCTCACAGCCACACCCCTACCTTCCCAACCCACCTGAGAACGCCCGCCTGAACAACCTCCACGGCCTGCTCACTCAATCTCACGCCGCCGCTGCTCCATCCGGCCCCGCGCCCTGCCTGCCCTGCAGCCCTGCTACGCCCCAATGTCTCGCCGCGTCCACACCTGCGCGCCACGCTGCCCCAGGGTGGCCGCCACGGCTCCTGCCGAGCCCGCCTTCTCCCGCACACGCGCATTGCCGGGGGCCCGGCCAAGCCGCACCATTAAGGCAGCCCCTGCTCGCCCCACTTTGTTGATGCCTCCAGCCTTCCGCAGTGCCCAGCCACAGCCCCGGCCTCTCTAGGCCGTGCCGACGGTGTGCCGCGGCCCCGCACAGGCCTCCAGCCAATGCCGCCCGTTCCTCCGCCCCTCTGCCGGGAACACCAGCCGCGTTGCCGCGTCCAGGAGCCGCGGGTCCTGCCCCTGCCCGGAACCACGCCTCCTCCCCCTCTGCCTATTCTCCGGTAAGCTGCCAGGAGGGCCCTCTGCCCTTTCCCCCTTCTCCCCTTTCAAAGCCCATTTTTATAAATGGGCTTTGAGACTAGTTACAAAATAATTCAACAAAAATACATAATGGGCACCAGAAGCCACTTGTATTGGATAATGGTAATATGAACACAACATGGCTGCCGCAGAGGAGGAGATGAGATGTTGAGGAGTGTCCACACACATGTGCGCGCACACCACCACCACCACCACATTGTTGGCTTAGCTGGGACCAATGGCTATTTGGCTCCTCCCTTCTTGGAAATCTCCCCACCAGTGGCTATTCCTTCTGTTTCTGTTTTTATTCATTTTTATTCTGTATCTTTCTATCTTCTTGTAAGCCATTATCTTACATTATATATATTGCTTTAAGTGTATTTTGGGTTATATTCATCCCCTCAAGGCAAATTCAAATGTGGGTGGAAGAATGTTCCACTTTCATATGAGTCAGAAAATATCTAATGTTAAGAGTGGCTAATGGTGTTTATCTGGGGGATCTGAACAGCCTTCCTCTGCAGTGAGGTAAATGTTTTATTTATTTTTACTTATTATATTTATATACCGACCTCCCCTTGTGGCTCAGGGCAGTTTAAATATAACGCTAGAAACAAGAACGCACATATATTATCATTCAGGGTATTAGCAAATGAACAACAGTAGTAACAGTGGTTGCATAATAATTCATAACTGATATAACATAGCAACATTGGTCTAGGAACCGGCTTGGTCTGGGAGTGGCAATAAATATAAAATATAAACAAAATAAAACATTAACATATTAACTATAACCCCAAGAGTTGGTCAGTTCAGGATTCAGTTCAGGAAGGGGGGGTGTTCTGGGGGGTCCAGTGGATAGTTGTTGGTTCAATTGACCACAACCATGGACCCCCAATGCTGGCAGAAGAGCTCTATTTTGCAGGCTTGGCTGGGCCTGGAGTTCATAGAAGGTTCAGTGTGTGTGTGGGGGGGGTGCCTAGACGTATGGTCCCTGCCTTGCAAGTCCACTTGGAGGGGCAGACTTTAAATCCGTTAGATATTTTTGGTACAGACTATCTCTGTGGCCTTGGGGGCTGAGATGGCAGCGCCTGGAGTTAACTTTGGTTTCATAGAGTGAAAGGTGGGGGGTGGATGAGATCTGGAGGTTTTGCACCCAAAGTTGGGATCAGGTAGAATTATGATGGATGTGTTTAGGTATAGTGGGACTGACCCAATGTGCTTCAGTCTTGGCAAAACCTTAGAGATGTCCTGATTTACCATTTTCCAAATAAAGAGATTTGCCACAACGCTGTTATCGATAGGAACTACACAGATTGCTAAGATTCTCCTCCAGTAATGGCCACCAACAAAAAGCAGGAAACAGTAAGTGTTCCTGCCCCTTGCATGGTCAGCTCAACTAGGAAATCTCCCTTCTTCCCCTGAGATTCCCTTTGTATTTAGTGGCAGTCATTACATGTACTTTCATTCCTTTGAGCTGTTTTGCTAGCCAAATTCTGGCTGAAAAGTAGAATAAAAATTAGCATACAAAATATCTCCTTAAGAATTACTTAGAAGGCTTTAGACATAATAGTCAGCCAATGTGTGATCATTAATGCCTCCTTCTCAATGGAGGTAGACCCGCTGGCATCTATGCCAAGCACGGCTACTAGCACCCTTCCTGACTTCAGAACAGCTGGCCACAGTCACCTTCTGGTGCAAAATGCAGCTGCTAGGGTCTCACCAGAACTCATATCCAGCCTGCGCTGTGGCAGCTGCATTGGTTGCCAGTTGAATTCTGAATCAAGTTCAAGGTTCAGGTATTGACCTTTAAGGCCATTCATAGTCTGAGCCCAACATATCTCAGGGACCGTTTAAATACCTATGCCCATCGCAAGATCTTATGCTCTTCAAGTGCTAACAAATTGGTGATCCCTAGTCCACATATTCACCAGGGCCAGGGCCTTTTTGTCCTTGGCCCCTGCCTGGTGGAAAGGGCTCCCAGAAGAGCTATGGGCTCTGACGGAGTTAATGCAGTTCCACAGGGCCTGTAAGACCAAGCTCTTCCACCTGGTTGAAGCCAGGTGGAAGATTAAGGGAAGATCTTGGGTCCCTCTTCTGTTACTCTCCAATGATGTTACCTATGACCTCCTGAGTTGTTGGTTGCCTGCGGACAGTTGGGAAAGGGTTTCTTAGGAGAGTGGGGTAATCAGTTTTTATGCTGTATATTTTAAATTTTGTTATATTTGTTGTGAGTTTTCACAAGCTGGTTGTGCCAAGAGTGGCAGCATATAAACATAATAAATAAATAGATGCTAGACATCGCCACTGCTAGTTTATCCCCTAGCTCTCAAGAAGCAGACCCAGGCACAAAGTTATATAACAGTTCTTCAAGAAAGAGGAAAATGCCTGATGGTAAAGTTTTAATTTCATTTTTTGTCTTGCCTGTCTTGCAGAGATGCTGATGAAACAAAGGAGTGGATTGAGGAAAAGAACCAGGCCTTAAATACTGACAACTATGGGCATGATCTGGCAAGCGTGCAGGCCCTTCAGCGCAAGCACGAGGGCTTTGAGAGAGACCTTGCAGCTCTTGGAGACAAGGTGAGAGCAGAACAGTTTACAGTGCTGTCTCTGTGTTTTGTGAATGTATTATTGGGGAATCAGTGATGAGAATGATAAATAGCTTTGGAGAGGCCATTGCATTTTCACTGCTAAAGGTTTCCTACTTTCATGGTGCTGCAGGTGAATTCTCTAGGAGAGACCGCTGAACGCCTGATTCAGTCTCACCCTGAGTCTGCTGAAGATCTGCAGGAGAAATGCATGGAGCTGAACCAGGCCTGGAGCAGCCTCGGGAAACGTGCCAACCAGCGCAAAGAGAAACTCGGGGACTCCCACGACCTGCAGCGTTTCCTCAGCGATTTCAGGTCTGTTTCTCCTTGGAGGAGGGTTTAAGTTGGGCCCACTGAGAACTGGTTGCAGCTTCTGGACTCAGAACACTTGTAATTCCATGCATGCCTTTTGCAGGGACCTCATGTCTTGGATCAATGGAATCCGGGGGCTGGTCTCGTCAGATGAACTGGCAAAAGACGTGACTGGAGCAGAGGCTTTGCTAGAGAGGCACCAGGTACCTTAAACAAGCTTGCAGCCACACACACTGCCTCCTTATGCTGGCAAGTGTTCTGGCCCTGGAATGATGCCGTTGCACGTGATGTGCTGGGAGAATGCTCCGTCTGGAGAGCCTTGTGGGGATGGAAGGAGTTGCTGGCAGGGCTGCCCGCCATCTCTTAACGTGTGTCCCAAAGCACTTTTTGGTCTCATCAACAGCAGATCAACCAATTCAGCCAAGTACTGGTTTTTCCTGCCAGTAAGAGCCTGGCATCTGATGCCGCAGCAGGCAGAGCAGCCCTGCTGAATGAATAGAGAGTATGCTGTCGCCTTTGAGCCTCAGAGTAACAGAAGAAAGTTGGTCTATATAGTGAAAATCTGGTTAAAGTCACGTTTGTGTCCACCGTTGGAAATGTGTTACCCAAACAAAATGCTGCAGTTGTTGTTGTTGAGCCAATGCCTGTCACTTTACCATAGGAACATCGCACTGAAATAGATGCCCGAGCTGGCACTTTCCAGGCGTTTGAGCAGTTTGGGCAGCAGCTCCTGGCACATGGCCACTACGCCAGCCCAGAAATCAAAGAGAAGCTGGACATTCTGGATCAAGAACGGACTGATTTGGAGAAAGCCTGGGTGCAACGCCGGATGATGCTGGACCAGTGCCTGGAGCTACAGGTATCCCTGATTTGGCTAAACCATGTCCTTCCAACGGAGAGTTTTGTGAGCTGGTCAGTTCAGTTAACATGTTTGTTTTTTCTCGTTAGCTGTTCCACAGGGACTGTGAGCAGGCAGAGAACTGGATGGCAGCCCGGGAGGCTTTCTTAAACACTGAAGATAAAGGGGATTCCTTAGATAGTGTGGAGGCTCTCATCAAGAAACATGAGGACTTTGACAAGGCAATCAATGTTCAGGTGAGACAGAGCATCACAGTTAGGGGAAGGGATGGCTCTTCATGGCACAGGATTCTTCAGCAAAAAAAAGCAACCCGTTCTTGTGCCAAACAACATCACCAGAATCACAGTCTTATTTTAAAAATATTTATGGAGGTCGTGTGGTTCAATGATAGAGGAGTCATTTTGGCCTGCAGGAGATCCCAGGTTCAATCCCCGGCATCTCCAACTGACAAGAACCAGTCAGTAGATGTAAAAGGCTTTGAGGCTGAGACTTTGGAGAACAGCTGTCAGTCAGAATAGGCCGTGCCGACTTTGTCTGATTCTGTGTAGGGCAGCTTCTTATGTTCACAGAAGTACTTAATTGCTCCCCTGCATTTCACATCACTGTTTAAGTTTGAGTATCATAATATCCTGTATATGGTGAAGCCTCATTTGGAATGTTGTGTACAGTTCTGGTCTCCCCACTTCAAAAAAAGATATCATAGCCTTGGAAAGATGCAGAGAAGGGTGACTAAAACGATTAAGAGGATGTAACACCTTCCCTATGAAGAAAGGCTTAAAGAGGTTAGGGCTCTTTAGCTTGGAGAAAGACGATTGAGGGATGACTAAATTTTATATAGAGTGGAGAATGAAACACTTTTTTCCCTTTCTTAGACTACAATAACTCATAGGCAATCTACGAAACTGATGAGCAGTAGATTTAGAACAGATAAAAGGAAGTATTCATCCAAAGAGTGATTCATGCATGGAATTCCCTGCCGCAGGAAGTGGTGGCGACTACAAGCATAGGCAGCTTCAAGAGGGGATTGGAGAGCCCTGTGGAGCAGATGTCCATCAGTGGCTCTTAGCCACAAGGACTAGATGGAACACGCTCTTTGGGCCAGTGGTGCTCTATATTCTGGCTGCTTGGGGGGACCACAGTTCTGGCCTCTGGAGGTCTGGCCCTGCAGGTATGCCTCCTAATGGTTTTGGCCACTGTGTGACACATTGTGTTGGCCGGACCCAACATGACTTCTCTTATGTTCTTATGAGTTCTTTTGTCTCCTCATGATATCCTGACTTCCCCCACCTTGCCATTTCTCTCTCTTGCAGGAGGAAAAGATTGCTGCCCTGCAGTCTTTTGCTGATCAGCTAATCGCAGCTGACCACTATGCCAAAGGGGTCATCTCTAACAGGCGGAATGAAGTTCTGGACAGGTTGGTGGACTGGCTCAGAATCCTGGATGGATTCCATACATCTGTTAGGCATTGCTGTAATGTCAGATAAATATTTTGGGTTATGCATTGATACCAATCGGAGGATTTATTATAGGTGGCGCAGACTGAAAGCTCAGATGATTGAGAAGAGATCTAAGCTGGGAGAATCTCAGACCCTCCAGCAGTTCAGCCGTGATGTGGATGAAATCGAGGCTTGGATCAGTGAGAAGCTGCAAACTGCAAGCGATGAATCATATAAAGATCCAACAAATATCCAGGTAGCCCATGATTCCATAGGTGGCAAAGTGGAGGGCGGCACACCTGTAGCACGTGTCCAGACGCTGAGAGCAACATATGCCCCAAGTGTGTAAAGCAGAGAAAGCAGAGCGTGCCTCAAGTTGGCCCCTCCCCAGACAGGAGAAAATCCTGAATACCGGGCTGCTTTCTGTCACAGTGGAGGAGGCAGGCACTGCACTTACACAAAGCAGAAGGTTATGTGTTAATGAAGTGAACTGGCGTTTGAATAAAAGCCTGATTCACACAACAGGATGCTGCACAGAATTAACTGAGAGGCCACGTTTCCCCCTTGCTTCAGCACTCAAATAGCAAGATAGGATTTTTATTTATTTTTTACATTCAGGCACCATGTGCCGTTCTAGAGGTTAGACCACAAATCTGCTTTTCATTACAGCAGGAAAAATTGTTTTTGGTGATAGGTCGGTTTGTTTTTTTGGTTTTGTTGGTTTTTTTAAAAATTCCATTGTATGGATCAATATGAAATGCCCTGATCTCTTCTTCTCTCAATCTGTTTTGTAGCTTTCCAAACTACTGGTAAGTTTTATTGGTTTGACTGGATTTGGCTTGATATATGTTTGTCCCTCTGCACAAACCACGTGTGGGCAGAAGGGCTGCTTGTCTTTCGGTGTCATTCATCCACTCACCCGTCCATTCGTTTGGTCTCTCGTTTTCTTTGTTTTGTATTTTTTTACACCGCTCAGTGTCTTCTGCGCGACTGACTGACCCGCAGACTGAGTGTAGCTTTTGCCCACTGCATCAGGATGTGTCTCTCTCCCTCTCTGTTGTTTTCCTCAGTAATTGCCTCATCAGCGTCATATTAACATATTCATTTTCCAGCAGTGTTCTGCATGATCTGTGGACTTAGCTGGGTTGTTGCTGGCCTGTTCTGAGAAAGGGCCCCAGTAGATCCTGGAATGACAGTTAATCTTTTTGGTCCTAACAAAACAACAGCTGTCTGGCTCATAAGAGTCCTCTTCTTCTGTGAATGTGACAACACTAATGATGGAATTGGTTCCATGTTTGGCAGTATTTGAATGGAAATTCCACAGGAACGTGGCCAGCACTTTTCTCTAAGTCCATAATGTTAAATAAAACCAACAGGACAGGGCAGAGTAATAGATTTCTGGTCCAGGAGCACACCTGCTTAGTGGACATCCTCCAGCCAGGAACAGGGAAGTTTCAGAGCCAGGAAGCCCCACCCCCCTTCTCGGGGCCAGGAAACAAGAGTTGACCTCCAGCTTCTCAGTCTGTTTGGGCCTCAGGGGAGCAGCTGTCCTTCAGCAGTGCTCTGCTGGGCTCTGTGCCTTTCTGTGGCCTTATCCACTCTGCTTTTCTTTATTCCCATTAGCATCAAATTGCACCCACCCAGATAGTAAAGGAGCATTAGGGAATTGACAGGGAATTGAGTTGATGGCAGCTGCTGCAGCTCTGGGGCAGAGAGGGGGAGGCGTGGTCTTCCCAGCCTCATCTCTTGCCCTTGGCGGAGATCAGGCTTGGGAGGAGGACAGATGTCTCGCTCTTCTTTGCCACAGCAGTGTAGTGCCTGTGAGATCTGCCCCCCCCACACACACACACAAAAAGAAGCAGGCAGGAGGAAGATGAAGAAGAGAGCATGCCTGTCTTCTCAAATACCTGCTGAGGTGGCAGGGCAGCTGCCATGGCAGCCTTAATATTGTGAGAGTTGTAAGGAGGGCTGCTGGCGAAGGGGTGTCAGGCTGCTGAGCTCCTGTAAGAGAAAGGAAGTTGTCTCTTTTCCCTCTAGACATTTGGAAAGACCTCAAGCTCTCCTGATCCCAGGGATTCTGTCTGGGAGAATCCTGACACTTCATAAGTCCTGGAAAGGATGGGTAGATAATAAAGGCTTGCTAGTCAGACAGCCCAATTAGGCTTGTGGAGAGAGCTGGAGCTTTGGGAAGGTCTGGGGCCCTCATCCTTTCCTGTAGAGCTCGTTGGGAGTCGTGGTCTCTTGAGGTACCTTAGCTGGGTGGATCTCGAGCTACAATAGTTTGGCCTGGGCCTCGAGAAGTTCTTTTTCTGAAGCCGTTCTTCCATCGCAGGAGCAAACCAATCCTTGTTCACTGCTACGTATTAAAATGATGGAATTGGCCAGTTGCTGCTGCCAGGGGCTGCTGAATTGTCCTGCAGACACTGGAGCAGTCAGTTGTCTCAGTATCCATTTGGCCCTTGTTGCATCAGGCTCACCACTCCTCCCATCTGCAGAAAGGATGTTTTTGCCTGGATGGTGGCCAAGGGGACTCTTCATCCAGGCCCTGCTCATTTATTTCCCCTTGAGGTGTGTTCAGAGAATTAAGGCCACCGATGACTCTTCCCTGTCGTTTCCTGGTTGTAAATAAATTCCTCTGTGCCTTGTCATCCCTCTCCCTTGAGTAAGGGCACCTCTGTACTTCTTGCCTCAGGTGCCCACGGAAGCTGATAATTGCTCCTGTCCATATTCTCTGAATAAAACAAAATCTCCCTTTCTGAATCTATAGGACGGGGAATGAACAGAAAGGGACTGAGTGTCCTCTCATTGCTGAGGGTTGTAGCCAGAAGTAGAATGACTGTCCTAGACCAGGGATTCTCCAGCATACCCTGGACGCTTCCCTTGGTCAAGAAAATGGCAAACGGAACTCAGTCCAAGTGAGGACAGATGATTCTTCTGGAAATAGTGTTTTCTTGAAGTCAGGGTTAAGCAAACAAAAGATAAATGCAAAGAGAGTTAGCTGAAGGTCTGGTTCGTGTACCTTAGCTTAGCACTGGCTGCTGTTAAGGATGCATGAAACACCTTCCTTATTACTTCCAAGGCTATGCTTAGGAGTCCTGGGCCAAATCCAGTAGGATGCAGCGGACGCACATAAGAACAAAATGACCTTCGTGTCTCTAGGTTTTGAGGCCCAGCCAATGATGCGGCCCATTAGGAATGTTCTCGGTCATCACCTGCTGCTTAAATGAAAAATTGGAATCTGTACTAATGGCCAGTTATACGAGATGTAAGCATCTGTCGCCTTACTCTGCCTCTGTCTCTCATTCAGAAGGCTGAATTTAAGTAAAAATTACAGTGCAGCCTTCCATGGTGCGTCAGGCAGTAGCAGCTTTTAGCAACAGCTGCCTTCCAGTATAAAGAGGTTCATGCAGAATTCTTGATGACAGTGCTGTAGAGCTTTCCATGTTTTGTTTTTCAGCCACTGCCCTGCAGCGTGGCATATTTTGCCACATGCCAGGTGTGGTCAGTCTTTTCACGTGGCATTTGTGAAATGCTGCCTTGTCGTTTGATTTCTCTTCATTTGCGCTTGCATTGGGACTACGCATGGCCCATATTCACGCTCTCCCATGCCCTCTTCTTGTGATGCTCCTTTTATTCAGTTGGAGAAAGATGAAATGTTCACAGAAGTGGACAGCTGCAATGTTTGCCTCATGCTTTCATTGTATGGGCAGAAGTCACAAAATTGAGCCCATTTAAAGCATCTTGGGTAATCTGTCTGGGAGAGGCCTTGGAGAGTTACTTCAGGTCAGAGCTAGAGAGACCATCAGTCTGATGCACTTCGGATTCTCCTGTAGCAGGTGATCCTTCTCTGTTTGCAGAAGAGATGGGTAACTGGATGGAAAACTTCTCCCACATCCCTGAGCAGCAACCAGGACTTTCTGTGAGAGCCTGTCACTCCTAGTCCCTTCTCCTTCCCTGTACAGGGTCAAGTCTCCGTTCTGCTGCTCTATTTTCACTATGGCTGGCTCTGTGCCTTAAGGCCGTTTTGGGCAGCTGTGCTTTTCTTCCTGTGAGGACCGTCCCTTTTTTCAGGTCCTCTTAGAATGTCTGGAAACCCTTTTCTGCCATCCCTAGAACAACCGTGGACTTTTTAAGTGCCAGAGATGGGTGAAGCTTGCTGCTGAAATACCCTCCCACCATAGAATTTACTCAGTTTTCCAAATTTAGGAACCCACGAGAGAATTGTTGGTTTTGAAATCTCAGAAAGATGTTGGCAGAGAGAGGTAACAACCCCATACTGCTATTTCAGAGCATCCAGTTCCAAGTTGTAGTCTGCTCTGGGATATAATGAACCCTTCTTGGACTGGAAGTAGTTTTTATTTATTTAAAATATTTGTATGCCGCCTTTATGCTCAATTAGGGTCCTGAAGGCAGCAAGCAATTAAGATAATAAAAATCAACTTTTTAAATCATGGAATATAAATATTTTCTTCATTCAAGTCAGAAATACTCCCTATTCCCCCACTGAGTAGATTGGTAACAATAAAAGGGAATACGCACAGGTATATTCATATATTGGGGGGGGGGGGGCTTGAGAAAGAGCTTGGGTTGAAATTTCATAACATTCTTGTTCTGGGTGGGAATAATCACAAGCTCACCAACTCCTGGTTTCCATCCAGTGGACCAGCCTTCCGGTTTCCGCCACATGTGTGCTCTGTGGGAGATACTGTCCCCAGCAGGCTCAGTCTGAGAGCTCCTCGTGCTTGTTGCTAAGGCGCTTCTATGGGTTTGTCCCTTTCAGAGCAAGCACCAGAAGCACCAGGCTTTTGAGGCTGAGTTGCACGCCAATGCTGACCGGATCCGTGGCGTCATCGACGTGGGGAATGCCCTCATTGACCGTGGAGCTTGTGCTGGCAGCGAAGAAGCCGTCAAGGTGGGTCTCACCATCCAAAGCAAACTGCTCTCGTTGAACATTATACAAATTAGGGTGGGATTCCTCCAGCTCTAGAAGCTGGTGTGTTTTAATTAACCTTCTCATGATCCACCTTGACTTGAGCCACAAGACAATTTTTTCCTGGTATTTTCCTTCCCAAAGCAGAAAAGGGGGAGGGAAACCTACACAGAGTTTTCAGCCCTTCTTTTTAAGAGGCTAATTGCAAACCCTACGCTCTACATGTAAGGAGGTTTTAGATTTGGGAAGCTGTGGTATAGGGTGGGAAGACAACACTCGCCAGTCCTCTCTGTGCCTGCTTGGGCCCCAGAGCAGCTGACAGTCAGTGAGGACCCATGGAATGCCAGGGGCCTGGAGGGGCAGCAGTGGGTGGAAAAGTCCCGTAAACTGCCAGTCCTGGCCAGGGAGGGTTGGTGCCTCTGCAGGAATCCTTTCTCAAAGGGCCGGGTGGTCTCAGAACCTGTCTTCGGAGAGAAAGTAGGCTAAAGTAACCAGTTTCTTTATCCCTCTGAGAAGGGCAGAGGCTGGAAGCAATCCATTATTAGGAGGAAAGCTGGCTAAAGATTTTGAGCCTTATACATTGTAATTCCTGAATATGTGAGGAAATAGTGATTCACCTCAAGCGTTTTATATGACTGGCTGCTAACTGTTCTTTGCACCCAGCAACTGTCTACTGGAATGTGGCAGTGTGGAAACAGGGAGATGCCAGGGCCAAGAAGGAGAGATTTTGGGGGTGCCTCACCCTGGCCTTGTAAAGCCAGCTCACAGAAGTTGTTAGACCACCAAAAATTAATTTACTGGCCCCTATATTAGTAAATTCACAGCCTGGAATTGTGGGGGGCAGGAGCTGCCTTCTGAATTGTTCTTGCTTCTCAGCTTGTTTGAGTGGAAGAGGGGTTTTGCCCCAGGCTGTTAAACGTTTGTCGACCCATCAGCCTGTCATTATTTATTTATTTATTTTTTATTTATTTATCATACTTTTATACCGCCCTCCCCGGAGGCTCAGGCTAATTATCTTGCTGCCCAGGGTCGCTTGCGAGGGATTTTGTTTTCATTCTTGCGTCTTTCTGTTCTTCATCTTAGGCTCGCTTGGCCGCTCTGGCTGACCAGTGGCAGTTCCTGGTGCAGAAATCGGCAGAGAAGAGTCAGAAACTGAAGGAAGCCAACAAACAGCAGAATTTCAACACCGGGATCAAGGACTTTGACTTCTGGCTGTCGGAGGTAGCCCAACTCCTGCTCTGGTTTGAATTGCCTTTAGAATTCATCATACTGTAGGAAAACCGTTTGCCGACTATGGAATGCAGGCATGTATTTGTCTCTTTAGATGGAGCACCTTGTTTTAAGAAACTTGTTTAAGGAACTAGCTTAAAGCATTGTGAGCTTTCCAACACCACACCCTCGAAGGGCTCATCTGCTTGAATTAATGTGGTGAAGTAGGAAGCAGAGGCACAGTTTTAACAGGTTGTAAAAGCACAACTTCTGCAGTTGCCCCACCACAAAGCATGACAAAGCCAGGTTCTTTTCCTTCCATAGGTAGAAGCACTCCTTGCATCTGAAGATTATGGGAAGGACCTGGCCTCTGTGAACAATCTCCTGAAGAAGCACCAGTTGCTGGAGGCCGACATCTCTGCCCACGAGGTGAGAAAGGAGAAAAGGTCATTCACGGGCAGTGAGTGCAGCTGATGTAGCAGGCTCTAATCCACAGAAGGCGATGCCACCATAAGCCAGTTTCTGACTTAATTTTAATTCAAAGCATTATCAAGCTGCCTTTCCACCCAACTAAGGGTCCCCGGGGTGACAAACAAGAAAACCAAGATGAAAAATACACATGTTTGTAAAAAAAAAATTAAGTTAGGAACACATAAGCACAGATTTCTCCCTTTCTACTCAAAGGAAGAAGCTGCAGGCAGTGCGCTTCATTAGAAAGAGGCTCCCTTTCTCGGTGGTTCTTAACGCTTAGATCAGATACTGACCTTTGTGAGGCGATGCAGAGCCAGCCCAGGTGGAGGACAAGATGGGAACCAGGTCCAAAGCTGGGTGCAGAAGTGGGACCAGCAAGTCAGGGTGGTGCTGGTGTGGGACCCGGCAGGCTTAGTGCTGTAGAAGAACAAGATGGGAAGTTTGCCCTCTCTTCAGGCTCCAGTGCTGGTTGCTGAACAGAGCATGGTTTGACTCATCACGCCAGGAAAACGTGAACTGGTTGGCTTCTCTGCCTGTGGATCGCCATTTCATTTTCCTGACATTCTTCCTAGGCCAGGACTGTAGGAACCAACATATGTGCTTCATTTCTCACCTGCTCTTGGCCTCTCTGTGTTTTCCCAGGACCGCTTGAAGGACCTGAATGGCCAAGCTGACAGCCTGATGACCAGCAGTGCTTTTGACACCTCCCAAGTCAAGGACAAACGGGACACGATCAACGGGCGTTTCCAGAGGATCAAAAGCATGGCAGCCGCCCGCCGTGCCAAACTGAATGAGTCCCATCGCTTGCATCAGTTCTTCCGGGACATGGATGACGAAGAGTCCTGGATCAAGTACGTACTAAAGCCGTTTAAACCGTGGTGCTGGCCACGCAAAGAAACTGCTAGAGTTGGGGGAGGAATTTTCCCAACCTGTTTCCTACCTTTTCCCTCTGGCTTGCAGGGAGAAGAAGCTGTTAGTTAGCTCAGAGGATTATGGCAGAGACCTAACGGGAGTGCAGAACCTGAGGAAAAAGCACAAGAGGCTGGAGGCAGAATTGGCAGCTCACGAACCTGCCATCCAGGTAGAACCTTGGGATGTAACACCTTTCTGCACGTTCACCTAATACAGATCCTAACTGACCACAATTCTGTTACTGTAGAATAAGCTGCGTATCTGCAAGTCACCAATGACAGGGTGATGCAGAGCACTTGCTTGCATATTCAGGACCAAAACTTGTATCAGTCGTGGTAACAGCTGTGTTTTATAGAATTTCTGCAAAGTTTAAATTGTCTGTAAGAAGTGGAAAACAGTGAAAGAGTAAATTGGAAGGCAGAAGGCCTTGGAGCACTGAGAATATTCGGGATGGGATCTGTGCATGATGAAGACATGTCCCAGAGAACTGGGAAAGCAGGCTGTGCTAATTGTGGAGAATTCCATTCCTAGCAATCATTTATTAATTTTTACCATGAGAGTGCAAGCAAACTGCAGTTGCACTTCCTGTATTTATAAATGTTATTATCAGGTAGCTTGATTTATAATTCTGCAATTGCAAATAATGTGCATCCAGTGTTTTGTCTGTGGCTCAGGGTGTGCTGGACACAGGAAAGAAGCTGTCTGATGACAACACCATCGGCAAGGAGGAGATCCAGCAGAGGTTGGCTCAGTTTGTGGAACACTGGCAAGAACTCAAGCAGTTAGCTGCTGCTCGGTGAGTAAGATCTCCTTCTGCCTCTAGCTTGCCCTTTCTTGTAAAAAAGCCTCAGAGTATACCTAGAGCCAAGTCAGTAAATGTCCATCTTCGTGCCTTCTGTGCAGTCCCACACAGAGTGAGACTGCACAGAATCCCACTCAAACAACAATTACAGGTAAGTGCAAACCGTTTTTATATCACTAGGCTGCTGGCTTTGTAGGCCTGTCTAGGCCCACTCAGGGTGAGGCTGTCTGTTTAGTTCCAAAGGTTTGTTATTTAGTCCTCACAGACAAGATTTCTTGAGAAAAGCACCTGCGTGAACATGGCAGCAGATTGGTAGGAAATAATATCTGCTTACTTTGGGAATGTAGAATTGAAGACCCAACCCACTAAACCATATTTCTTCCTTCCTTTCACTGCCAGGGGCCAGAGGCTAGAGGAGTCCTTAGAGTACCAGCAATTTGTGGCTAATGTGGAAGAGGAGGAAGCCTGGATCAATGAGAAGATGACGCTGGTGGCCAGTGAAGACTATGGGGACACCCTCGCCGCTATCCAGGTGGGCAGGCGGTTACAAAATGAGGACCTTCCCATATCAGTTTTGGGAGCACATCCCAGTTCTCTCGCAGGAGGGAAGGGTCTCGCCATGTGGGCTCCTAGAATCACGCCAGATCCCTTTGCAATTGGTGTGCATGACAAAACCACCTGTCCACCCAAAAGTGAATTGTTCAACCAACTTTCAGCTCACTCTCATAAAGTTCTGTTCCAGAAAGCCACTGAAGTCCTGCCCTTTGGCAGTTGTGCCTCTGAGAAATGTCTTTGGATTTATTTTACTTGACTAGAATGCTTCTGTCATGCCGTCAGCAGCAGCAGCAGCAGCAGCGTTGGCTGTTCCGTTTCGGCTCTTAGAACTGTGCCTTCCTTGCAGGGCTTGCTGAAGAAACATGAAGCATTCGAGACCGATTTCACAGTGCACAAAGACAGAGTGAACGACGTCTGTGCAAATGGCGAAGATCTCATCAAGAAGGTCAGTGGAACCACAGTGCAGCTCCGCAGGCTGAGCAAAGCAGCTTCTGGTCCTTTGGTATAAAATTACACCCTTCTCTGCGTAAGGAATCTGAACAGTTGACTCTGAGGGTGGAAACGAATGGTGAACTTGAGCCAAGACAAACCACATGTGTCGTCCCCCCCCCTTTCTGTTTTTTGTATTTTTTGCAGAACAACCATCATGAAGAGAACATCACAGCGAAGATGAAGAGCTTGAGGGGCAAAGTCTCTGACCTGGAGAAAGCCGCTGCCCAGAGGAAGGCCAAGTTAGATGAGAACTCTGCCTTCCTCCAGTTCAACTGGAAAGCCGATGTGGTGGAGTCGTGGATAGGTATGTGCATCTTGCCTCCTTCTGAAGACTGAGATGTGTCAGACAGGGGGACTGGAGAGGTCCCTGCTGGAAGCGAAGGCTGTGTATTTGATAGTAATTATATTGTTTTTTTCACATTTTCACATATCAGGTGATATGACCATATATGGTCAAGTCGACCTCCCCCCTGACTAATGATGGGCCTGAAGGGGAGGGCGTGTCCGCCGTGGGCATGTCCACAGTGCTGCTTCCCAACCATATTCTTCATGGCCACACCACTGCTGGTGTTTCTTGAAGCCTGAGGAGTGTTTCGGGGGGTTCTCAGTGGTACAAAAGTAGAGGAAGTCTGTAGTTGATCACAAGCAGCCCTTTCCCTCCGTTTCCCCTGTCCAGTGGGTTTGTGAATGCTGTAGACTCCTAACTAAACAGAGGAGGGAAATTGGAGACACAAGGCTTGGTGCGAAGAAAGCAGCTTCCCGTACCTCCAGCTCAAAGTTTCCTCTCCCTTGTTTCAGAAAGTGGGATGTTGACGACAGTGTAGTTGTAGTGGTGTAGTTTGGTGTCCTGGTTCGGAGTGGCGGTCTCTAGTCTGGAGGAAACGCCCACCTCACGGGTCTGTTGTGGGGAGAGGAAGTAAGCTGCTTGGAGACTCCTTTGGGTAGTAAAAAGGGTACATAAAAACCCAGCTGTTATTATTATTCTAGGAGAAAAGGAAAACAGCCTCAAGACAGATGACTACGGCCGAGATCTCTCTTCTGTGCAAACACTCCTCACCAAACAGGTTGGTAAAAGCTGGTGGGGACCTGAACCTCCAAAAGACTAGTTTGGACAACTGGGAAGATCCCTAAAGGCAGCAGGTATGAAGCAGAATCTGTTCCTGCCTTTATCGTTCTAGGAAACCTTTGATGCTGGCCTCCAAGCCTTCCAGCAAGAAGGGATTGCCAACATCACAGCCCTGAAAGACCAGCTACTTGCCGCCAAACACATCCAGTCCAAAGCGATTGAGGCCCGGCATGCCTCTCTCATGAAACGTTGGAACCAGCTGCTGGCCAACTCTGCTGCCAGGAAAAAGAAACTCCTGGAAGCCCAAGAGCATTTCAGAAAGGTCAGTGTGAAATCAGTAGAAGTCAGCGATTAATAGGCAGGCAGGAGAGGCCAGTGTCCCCCTTCTGCTCCCCTTACCAGCCTGCGTAGGGCAGGGGCTTTCAGCCCTGATAGGCATCTCACACAAGTGCTGCAAGGCTTGTGCTGCTGGTAGAAAGCAGCCAGCATCTGGCAGCCCCATAGAGCAGAGCTGTTGCTTGTTAGAGTGGGCCCTACTGAGTTAGGTGGGCCAATGCTGAGAATAAAATGATGTCCCATATTGCTATTAATGTTGTGTACACACAATCCCATTTTTCAGTGTTTACAATAAAATAACAAAAAGTAAACTCAGACTTGGACACAAAGAAGGTTAACTATTCTAGAAAGCAACCATCATGCATGAAGGCAAGGGTTAAAAAGGAGGACCTGCCCTTTGACGATCCCCCTCAGCAATCTAAAGGCATCATCACGGGAAAGGGTATGATTGGTTAAGGCACCATGTCGAGTCCAGTGGCACCTTTGAGACCAACACCTTTTCTTCCAACCCTGCCATTTCCCAGCTAAAACCAACTCGAGTAGCAGGGCTGGGAAAGATTCCCTCTACTTGAAATGTCAGGGCCAAGGCCCAGGATCTCGTGCACCCCAAGCATGTCCTTTGTCCCCGATTAGTAGGTCCCTTTTCTTGCAGGCCTTTGCTGTGTCTAGCCCCACAGTCCTCTGCTCTCTCTGCAGTCAGATAGAGGTCTTCCGTGGCCCTGCTCCCTCTTGAATCGATGACACCAGAGGTGGAACCTGGAGGGTTCTTCTCCCAAAGTCTTATCCTACGACTGAGCTGCTGTCCCTGGTATTGCCAGCATCTCTAAAACAGGCAGTCTTGCCCCTGAATAAAATCTGCCCCTTTCGAAACAGAGGGGCATCCTGAATTTGAATTATGAAGAAACAGAAAGAATGGAGCCAAAACCTTTCAAAGCCTTCCTACTTCAGACTGGTTGTGTGCCCATTGCTCTCCAGCGAATGACACGCTAGAGGGGGAGTTGCAGTGTGCCTTGTGTTTTGTGTGTGTGTGTTTTGTTTTGTTTTTTTTTGGGGGGGAGACCTTTGGTTGAGATGGCAAACCCAAAGCGTCTGGCCAGCTGAACAGAAATGCTATGCCCAAGCCCGCCTAGCCAGCCAGATCAGCCGAATCAACCCTGGCGATCAATGGGGTGACAGATGTCGCAGCCAGATCGCCATCACATCAGGAGCTTATCATGAGAGATCATCTTTAACAAACTTCATCCCCTCCCTTACTTGGTATGAATATTTCTTAAACCTATTCCATGAGGACAGAGTAAGCTCTTGTAGCCTCTCCGAGATCAACTTGTCAGATATCCCAGACTGGGCCCCAGTGATGCCTCATGAAGTCAGGGCTTGATTGATCAACTCGCTCCCAACCAATCATAGACCCATCAGCCTCCTCTCTATTGTTGGGAAGCTACATGCCAAACTCCTATCAAATAAACTTACCTTGTGGTTGACTAAGGAAAAGATTCTAGGCCCTGAGCAGGTTGGATTCTGTCAAGGGAAATCCTCCCTTGATCATTGCACCATCCTTGCCCACCCTGTCAACAAATATAGTAAGAAAGAGGGTCCAAAGCTCTTTGCAGCTTTTCTGGACCTTAAGGGAGCCTTTGATTCTATCCCTAGAGATCTTCTCTGGGACAATCTGTTAAAGATGAAGATAGATAAAAGGCTCCTATAAGGAAACTCTATTCTTCTACCTGTTGCCAAGTCAAACTCACCCCCCTTGGGAGTCTTACTCCTAAAATACCAATCAACAAAGGGGTGAAACAAGGATGCATTTTGGCTCCCCTCCTATTTAACCTTTTTATAAATGACCTTGCTCCATCCCTATCCCCCAATTCTGGCCGTAGCCCAAAAATTGGTTCTCTTCACATCCCACTGCTTTTATACGCAGATGATGCGGTAGTGCTGTCCCATTCACAAACTGGCTTAAAACGCTTACTGGTTCAATTCCTGGACTTCTGTGAAGTAAACAAACTTGCTCTGAACTTTGAGAAGTCAAAAATTGTGGATTTTGGAAAGCCTCGGAAGCCTCTTAAATGGAATGTAAGAGGTAACAACATTGAACAAGTTAAAAGCTTCAAGTACTTGGGAATATTTTTTCACCATAATGCAAATTGGGCTACACAGAGGAAATATGCAGTCACATCTGCAAAAAACTAGTGCCCTGGCAATCACACATTTCTTCTACACCAGTGGAAACCAGTACGTGCCAGCAGCCCTCAAAGTATTCAATGGGAAACTAAGTGCCCAACTGCTCTGTGGCATCCCTATTTGGATCAACGCTTTTAACCAAGCAGTCGAAAGTCTCCAATCTGTCTTCCTTCATAAAATCCTTGGGACCCCGAACTGTGTCTCTTATGCAGTCCTATGTCTAGAAACCAGCCAAAGACTATTGGAAACCAGAGCATGGTTGTTAACAATCAAGTTCTGGCTTCGCATTCATCTTAGATCTGACCCCAATAGTCTAATTTCCCTTATGCTATCTGGACATGAGTCATCTACTTGGTTAGGACACATTGAGGGGAAAATTAAATCTATAGGAATCTCTTTAGACTCCTTGTATCCAATATCTGAAAAGACTGCATTTAATTCAATTAAACGCAGACGGTTGGACATAGAACTGCAGGAACTTAGCAGTAAAGCTAGAAACATTTGCTCGCCACTGAGCTTGGGGATCTCACCAAGCTCTCAGCCCCTAACTGCATACTTCTACCATCTAATCATCCCACAACAGCGTAGAGCAGGGGTAGTCAAACTGTGGCCCTCCAGATGTCCATGGACTACAATTGGGAATTGTAGTCCATGGACATCTGGAGGGCCGCAGTTTTGACTACCCCTGGTGTAGAACATTCATGCTAGCTAGAACTAATGCTCTACCTTCTGCTGAGCTGTATGGGAGATTTCAACAGATCCCGTATTCAGCTAGATTGTGCCCATGTGGACAATGCTGTATAGAATCAATTACACACGTTTTCTTCCATTGTCCATTTTATTCCTTGATCCGAGCTAAATTTCTTAACTCACTGCTGTGTAAAAGAGAACTGCATTCGGATGAACGTAAGACTCAGTTTCTTTTGACATCCCAAAACCCTGATATAATTGAACCAGTTGCAAAGTTTGTATATCTTGCCATGAGAAATCGTGAATGTATTATGTCTTATCCTAAAGCAGGGGTCCCCAACCTTTTTATCTCCGGGGACCGGTCAATGCTTGACAATTTTACTGAGGCCCGGGGGGGGGGGGGTAGTCTTTTGCAGAGGGACATCGCCGCCACCGCCTGAGCCCCTGCTCCGCTTGCTTTCCCACCGGCACCCCTGACTTCCCGCCTCTCACTGAGGGGTGCTGCCAGCAGCAGCTGCGCAGTGTCACAATGAGGGGGGCCCCAGCCATGGCGGCTGCCGGAGAGCACCAAAGGTGAGCTGGCGGCAAAGTGGCAGGGCAGCCCCTGAGGCAGCTGCCAGGGAGGAGGACAAGGAGGAGCCGCGGCCCGGTACTGACTGATCTACGGACCACTACCATTCCCCGGACCGGGGGTTGGGGACCACTGTCCTAAAGCATTATGATCTCTGCCTTTGTTTTCACTAGCAGTGGATCCTTTTGCACTTTCCCTTCTTATATTGTACTTTTATATGCTATTAAAGGCTTGTTATTGTTGTTAAGTCTCTGGATGGGCTTCTCTTTCCAAGGTGGAAGACCTGTTCCTTACTTTTGCCAAGAAAGCTTCGGCCTTCAACAGCTGGTTTGAGAATGCTGAGGAAGACTTAACTGACCCTGTGCGCTGCAACTCCCTGGAGGAGATCAAGGCCCTGAGGGAGGCCCACGATGCATTCCGCTCCTCGCTTAGTTCTGCCCAGGCCGACTTCAACCAGCTAGCTGAGCTGGATCGCCAGATCAAGAGCTTCCGGGTGGCCTCCAACCCATATACCTGGTTCACAATGGAGGCTCTCGAGGAAACCTGGAGGAACCTGCAGAAAATTATCAAGGTAACTGAGCTGCTCCCACTCAGTATTGTCCCGGCCTGCTCTGCAGTGGCGGGCTTTTGCAGTCCCTCTTACTCATCATTGAGCCTCCCTTCTCCTCCCTTCGGCCTTTCCCAGATTAGCTATTTGGGTTAGGAAAGGAACCTTCATCCATGGCAGCTCTTGCAGGCATCGTCTGTGCAACTTGAGCAGCAGTTAGCGCAGGCAAGCCTCTGAAAGCTACAGAGTGGGGCTTTTTGTTTTCCAAAACCTGAGATGCTGAGATCAGTAGGGAGTCCTGTTTACACAAGAATCTAGTCTGGCATAGAGGAGGCCGGCAGCAGATTCCCCTGGCTTTTGCGTGTGAAGCTAGCCAGGGCCAAATAAAAAGGTATTTTGGAGGGATTCGGAATTGAATACTTAAAGGGGGGAGGGGTAAGGAAGTCAGGCTGGAAAGAGCCGATTGTGCCCCCACCCCTCAGGACTCCCAACTGCGAATCTTCAGTCAGAGCAGCAGTGGGATGGGCTGCCTAAGGAGGTGGTGAGCTCCCCCTCACTGGCAATCTTCAAGCAAAGGTTGGATACACACTTTTCTTGGATGCTGTAGGATGCTTTGGGCTGATCCTGCATTGAGCAGGGGGTTGGACTAGATGGCCTGTGTGACCCCTTCCAACTCTATGATTCTATGATTCTCTGTCTCAGAAGAGAACTGCCCATCTCCCACCAGTCAGACTGGCAGAAGAAATGCACCCAGAGTACCTGAGAGCCTCTCTGGCATGAAGCTCAGTGGATGGCCAAGCATAACCTCCCTCTCAGGGTGTGGCAAAGACGAGGGACCATCATGCACAGGGGCCCTGAACTCTCTGGGGGAATGGTGGAGTGCTGACCTGAATCTGACAGTGGAAAGAGAAAAGGGCTGCTTTGCAGGGTCCCAGAAACACTGCTTAGCCCACTATGGAACCCCTAGCAGTTTGCACATGAAGCTGCTTCAGGCCGAGTCTGACCCCTGAGCAGGCAAGGTCAGCCTGGTCGGTGCCAGAGACCAAACAAGGGATCTTGTGCCTTCAAAGCAGATGCTCTGTCACAGAGCTACAGCCTCTGCCCCGCCCCTCCCCTCCCCCAAAGCCTCTGCTGAATTCTTAGGCTCATCACCACCACCACCACCGGGAGTCACATGGCTTTCTTTGCTTCAGGAGCGTGAGCTGGAACTGCAGAAGGAGCAGCGCCGGCAGGAGGAGAATGACAAGCTGCGCCAGGAGTTTGCTCAGCATGCCAATGCTTTCCACCAGTGGATTCAAGAGACCAGGTGCCAACTCCCGTCCCCCCACCTTGCTCCCTGTGAGAGACCACAGACTCCCCTTGTAGATCCACCATTAGGGAATCCCAAGCTACTTTTTCCTCTTGATAGGAAAGCACCCACGACAATATACTCGTGTTCAGCCTAGGGGTGTATACCACAGTATTTTTCAGGTTCATGTATACTGAACCTAAAAAGTACTAGTATTTCCCAATAATCTGAATCCCAGTGGCAGTATGCTATTCTGATTTGGTAAATATTTGGGAATGCTAAATTTGGGGAGTTCCAGTATAACCTGAGGGGACCATTACACTCAATAACTTAGGCTCCTTTTGCAAGCCGTGGCATAAGTAAATGCCAAAGACATTTAAAGGGCTTGCAATCCCTTTAAACACCTTCTCTAAGCTAGAAGTTCACCCAGAAGGTGTTTAAAGAGACTGCAGCCCCTTTAAACACCAGCTATCCTGCAGTCCTGGAAAATTACAGATATTATCAGGATTATTCAGGCTCAGACAATATTACCACTGGCTAGTGTTCAGTTAGGGGTTGAATGAATAAATCATTAATCAGTCCAAAGGGTGGCTTTGGGGCAACTTTGTCATATTCTCTTCCTAGAGAAAATGTGAGAGGAAAAACTTGGTAAGCTGCGAGAGAGAGAGAGCTGATGTTGAACTAGCACACAGCTGAGGACTCCCCTTTTCTGTCCTGGGAAAGAATGCTGTATCTTCCTCTCCTTCGTTCTGCTTCTCAGCATCCGACTTCCCAGCCCTCAGGGTGCAGCAGAAGGGCATTAGAGGAGGGGGTTGGGGAGAGAGCAGGCAGCTTGCAGGGCAAATGGCCTGCCCATGAGCCCCACCTCTGGGGGGGGGGGAGTCTGAAATGCCTATGGGAGCAGCCTCTGCTAATGTACATTTCTCTTCTCCCTCCCTCCATCCCTCCCCTCCCCACGTCTGGTGCGATTTGGGCCTCCCGTTCTTCAGGACCTACCTGCTTGATGGGTTAGTACACAATGTCACGTTTCAGAAAAGCTTGTGTGTGTGTGCGTGTGTGCATGTGTGCGTGTGTGCTTCCTCCTGCCATTGCTTTTCTTGTGAGAGCTGTGTCAGCAGCTGTCTTGTCTGAGGACCTCTGCCTGGGATGTGCATGAGCAGCTTCCCCGTCTGCTGTCAGAGGCCCAGGAAACAGAGCACAGAGCAGCGAAGGAGGAAGAGACATCCCTTTCCTGCCCCATCTCCTGGCCAGATTGGCCTTCTGGCTTTCCCCCTGGCCAAAGGAGATCCGGACAGGAACGTGCAGCTTCTGTGGAGCTGTTTTCCGTTATTCTGAGGTTAACAGCAAGCGTCATCAGTACCTCCACGTGCTTCAAAGCAGACATCTTAGCCACACATTGGCTTCAGCTGCATTTCAGAGAGTGGTCCATGCTAGAGAAGCTGTTTTCCCCCCTCAGGATAATGGGTGAAGAAAGGTGTTCTACTTTTGCCAACTAGAAATGGTCCATGAGCTCAAACAGTGCTGTGTGTTCATAGGACTAACATGATAAGCAGCTGTTGCTTGGTGGCTTAACTTGACGGCTGCTGCTTTCTGCTACAGCAAAGGTATCATTCGTCTCTTGCCCCCTGAATCACAATAAAGGAATTCTGCGCTTTTTGTTGGAAGTTGGGAGGAGAACATATGCCCTAGTCCTCAGCTGTGTGCTGATGGCCCAGAATCAACTTGCCTGCAACAAGCAGCACAATAAGTCCAGCACAGGAAGGGCGGTCCTTCTGCAACAAGTGGTGTGTCTGTCGCCAGAGGCAGAGGCCATGCAGCCTGTTTTTGAAATGGAAAAGGGGGGGGGGGTGCGTGAAGTGGCCAGCCAGATGCCTGCTGAGCCACAAGGGAGGGCAGTTTGTAAATATAATAAATAAAAATATTAAACCCACAGCCAACTCTGAAGAGAGAGAGCTGGGGAGGGGGGATAAAGAGTAATTTTCACACTTTTAAAGCTAAAGCCCAGGGGCACCTTTAAAACCAACAAGTTTAATTTTGGATATAGAACTAGAGCAATTAGCCAACGTCCCCAGAGGGGCATTTTGGGCATCAGAGCTAGAGCAGTTGGTCAACAGCTCCAGATGACAGAGCTGTTCCTGGGCTCTGCCATTTCAGACTTCAGGGGTGGCAGGGGGATGAACACTGAATGCTCCCCCATAGGTGAAAAAAATAACACCCTCACACAGCTAAGCCCTGGGTTTGGGAGAAGGCCAAGCCGGTGCTCCTTCAGCAGCAGAGGTTCTCCAGGAGTGAGTTACGTTTCCTCCTTGACTCAGAGGCAGGGCTCCACGGGAGGCTGTTTGCCTGGTCCCCTGCAGCACATAGAGCCTCCACTTTGCTTTAAAAGATCTCAGGTAGTTGTTTTGGGGTGGGTGGCCTCAGGTGGGCTGGACCTGTGGTTTGACTCTGAAGAGGAGGGCAGCTTTCCCAAGCCAGTGCCTGGAGGGGTGGCCCTTGTCCTGCTGCCCGCACTAGGTGGCGGGGGTCTGCTGGGGCAGTGGGCATGCGCTGCTGCTGCTGCTGCTGCTTGTGACTGCTGCTGTCTGAGAGCTGGTTCTGGTTTGCAGTTTTGTGCTCCCTTTTTCCCATCTGGAATTCACTTGGTTTCTTTTCTTTGACTAGCATAGCATATCGTCGTGTCATTCGTGTCTATCAGTATGAAGTTGGGGATGATCTGTCTGGAAGGTTTTTCTCCTTATTTTTCTTCTCTCACTGTGTTTATTTTTTATTTTTTTTACTGCGCACTCCTAATCCCAAAGACTCGCTTTCCTTTTGACTAACTGTCACTGCTGTGAGATGCTTTTGGCGGGAGGGAGCGTGTTTCCTGGGGTCAGCTCACAGCTTGCCTGCCACCCAGAACATCCTGGGCACACGTTTGGCCGCCTTTAAAACCCCGCACTGTGAGCTGTGAACTTTCTGGGGGTGATCATTGTCCCCAGGGCAATTCTGCCCCTTTGCATTAATGCCAGGCAATTCTGCCACCAAAGTTAGCTTGGAGGGCAGCCTTTGGTTGGGATGAGAAAGGACACCCCGCTTCCCACCAAGAACCGCCATTTCACAGGGGCTCAAAGGAAGTGCAGCTCACCTGCACGGTAGCCAAGACTCGCTGTTTGTCCACAGGTTGTCCATCGTGATCTTGCACCATAAATGTGTCAGGACAGGGGCTCTGAATGCACTGCGAAAAAAACTGCTGCTGCCTTGTTGCTGTTGAAAAGGAAACATGGAGCGATTTTATTTGGCTAGTTCAACCCTCCAGTGTCAATCTTGGGCTGGCCTGCCGAAGGCCTTTTTTATTAACTTCTCTGTGCCCAAGTTGCAAACAAGCCCTGTAATCATTAATGTTTTGAAAAACACGAACCCTTAAATTCTGGATGCCTCAGAGCTCCCCCCCCCCCTTCCGCTGGGGTGCCAGCGGGACAGGTCCCTCCTTGGACCCAGCCCCTCTCGAGGTGAGAGGCGCATAAGGCCTGCTGAGGGGAGAGTGACCCCATGACTTTTGGTGCTCCAACCGGGCCAGTGGTTTTGTGCAGGTTTTCCACACCCCTTCTCTGTGCCAAGCCTCGCGAGAGTGCCTGTCGTTCATTGGCACTCCGAGCTCATCTCAAGCGACTCACCTGTGGTTTGTGTGTGTGGGGCACAGTTGGGGGGGAGGGGAGGTTGCACTGGGGAAGCCAACTCAGCCCACGGAGGAGGTGAGCGCTTTGGATTTGGCATGATGTGTTTTCATACGGCTTGTGGGATGGGGCTTGAAATGAACTGCCCACAGCTCAGAAGAACCCACTGGCATCTTTGGATGTGAACCTTTTCTCTCATAGAAACTGGTCGTGATTCAGCCTCTGGAAAAATCTCCGCGTTGTGCTGGAGGTGCTGCTGGATTCTGACCAGGGCTCTGGTGTAAAAAGAAAAACACCTCCATTTAAAACCCTGCCTTGGCAGTGAGATCAGGTGCTGCCCTGAACAGGGCTGGCATTGATTTTGAGCCCCATCTGAGCTCTTTGTTTTGTTTTGGTTACGGAGAGCCCCGCCCTCACTGGTACTCTTGTGTTCTAGGTCTTGTATGGTGGAGGAATCAGGAACCCTGGAGTCCCAGCTGGAAGCAACTAAAGTATGGCTCTTTCCCTGCAGTTAATCAGAGGGCGTGGGAAGAGGGAATGACCCCGTGAGAGTCACTTGGGCGACTTTTAATACAGGAGTGAAAGTGTGGTGTCTTGGACAGGATTCTCATGGTTCCACTTCCCTCTTCCATACAGCGCAAGCACCAGGAGATCCGAGCAATGAGGAGCCAGCTCAAGAAGATCGAGGACCTTGGAGCAGCGATGGAGGAAGCTCTTATCCTGGACAACAAGTACACTGAGCACAGCACGGTGGGGCTGGCACAGCAGTGGGACCAGCTGGACCAACTCGGCATGAGGATGCAACACAACCTAGAGCAGCAAATACAGGCCAGGTAATGCCCCTTGAACGGGGACTGTGCCTTGGAAACAGGTGGCCGAGCCAAGCAAAAGCAGCTCCTGTCTGAACCACCTGCTGATCTAACTGGATGGGGCCCAGGTGGTCCGGCAACACTCCCAAGCTACAGACGCACTCTTTTAGGTGGAGTGCCCCCCTCTCAGAACAGGAGAGAGCCCAGTTCCTGGATCCAACCTCCTCCCCACCAGCAGCACCTCCATTCTGTTAGGATTAGGTCTCAGCACACAAGCCTCAAAAATTGCCTCCAGGCACCTGCTCGGTTTCCACAGCCACCTGGGAGTTTACAGGACATGAGAAGTAGAATTGTGTGTCATCTGCATACTGATAGCCACTCAGCCCGAACCTCCGGATGACCTCTCCCAGGAGATTTATGTAGATATTGAACAACATGGGGGACTAGATAGGCTTGTCCACCAGCTCCTCCTAGGGGTTGAGAATATTTCCAGGACCTGCTTCCACTAAACTGCTTCCTCCCTCTTCTAGAAACACCACTGGAGTCACTGAAGAAGCCTTGAAGGAGTTCAGCATGATGTTTAAGTAAGTTTGCGGATTCCATTGCCCAAAATGGTGAAAGACCCCAAATCCTTTCAGTCTACTAACAGTCATGGAGCCCTCCCTGGATTTGTCTTTTATTTTTGAAAAAATAGGCATGTTTTGGTTTTGATACTGACCTTCAAGGCCCTAAGCGGTCGGGGTCCTGTGCATCTGAGGGACCATCTCTCCCACTGTGCATCTGAGGGGCCCACTCTATCTCCCACTGTGTCCCCCAGAGAGCATTCCACTTTCCAATCTGGTCCAAGATCAGGGCCCTGACAGAGCTATCACTGAGCCTGTAAGATGCCAGGCCGATGGTTGAGACCAGGGCAGTTTGCCACCCAGGCCTCCCTCCTTTCTGCCCTCTGTTGGCAAGTACTGCCAGCCCTGCAGGACAAGATGGAGGGGGGGGGCTTTGTTAATTGCTGACAGTTAATTTTAGTAATTCATGATTTTAGTAATTCATGTTGTTGTATTGTTGTTTTTAAATCTTACTGTTGTGAACCACCCTGAGACCATTTGTGAAGGGCAGCAATATGCAGTCTGAATAATAACAACAACGCTGTGCACTGGGATGTAAACTTCCATCACAGTGTTGTGCTGATGGGAGACAAAGGCAGGAGGATAGCTCTATCTTGGACGATCTGCAGTTTGCCATTAGTGATTGACTGCAGTAGTGGCCCGGGGCTGTATCGTTGAGTCCAGCGTGTGCATACGAAAGCTTTCCCCAGAAAGCAGCTTGGTTGGAATGAAAGGTGCCACTGGACTCCAGCTTTGTTCTGCTGCTTCAGACCATCATGATGACCCACCTGAGCCTGGCGGGAGAAGCAGGGAAGACAAGCTGGGGGTTTCTGCATACCTGGGGAATGGTGGAACCACTAGCTGGACGTAGTGAGAGGGAGACATTGGCCTACTCACCTGGTGGTAGGTGGAGGGGAGGAATTCCCGAATCAGCCCTCTTCACCATCCATTTTGGGAGAGTAAGTGACCAGGAGGGAGCCGGCAGTCAAATTCTTAACATCCGTTGTAGGATATAAATCCTTAATTAGGTGGATAGGGAATTGGTTAGAGAACCGCACTCAAAGAATTGTTGTCAAGGGTGTTTCATCAGACTGGAGGGAGTTGAGTAGCGGGGTACCTCAGGGCTCGGTGCTCGGCCCCGTACTTTTTAACATATTTATTAATGATCTAGATGAGGGGGTGGAGGGACTACTCATCAAGTTTGCAGATGACACCAAATTGGGAGGACTGCCAAATACTCCGGAAGATAGAGACAGAGTTCAACGAGATCTGAATACAATGGGAAAATGGGAAAATGAGAACAAGATGCAATTTAATAAAGATAAGTGTAAAGTTCTGCATCTGGGTCAGAAAAATGAAAAGCATGCCTACTGGATGGGGGATATGCTTCTAAGTAACACTGTGTGTGAACGAGACCTTGGGGTACTTGTGGATTGTAAACTAAACATGAGCAGGCAGTGTGATGCAGCGGTAAAAAAGGCAAATGCCATTTTGGGCTGTATCAACAGGGGCATCACATCAAAATCACAAGATGTCATAGTCCCATTGTATACAGCACTGGTCAGACCACACTTGGAGTACTGTGTGCAGTTCTGGAGGCCTCACTTCAAGAAGGACATAGATAAAATTGAAAGGGTACAGAGGAGAGCGACGAGGATGATCTGGGGCCAAGGGACCAAGCCCTATGAAGATAGGTTGAGGGACTTGGGAATGTTCAGCCTGGAAAAAAGGAGGTTGAGAGGGGACATGATAGCCCTCTTTAAGTATATGAAAGATTGTCACGTGGATGCTGTTCCCATTGGCTGCAGAGGAGAGGACACGCAGTAATGGGTTTAAACTTCAAGTACAACGATATAGGCTAGATATCAGGAAAAAAAAATTCAGTCAAGAGTAGTTCAGCAGTGGAATAAGCTTCTTAAGGATGTGGTGAGTTTCCCCTCACTGGCAGTCTTCAAGCAAAGGTTGGATACACACTTTTCTTGGATGCTTTAGGATGTTTTGGGCTGACCCTGCATTGGGCAGGGGGTTGGACTAGATGGCCTGTATGGCCCCTCCAACTCTATGATTCTATGAATTGCTGCATTCTTCTGGAGGCAGGTGTGTCGGGGCAAGGGGGCCTTTGGTCATCTGCCGGCAAAGCAGCAGGCCTGATGTCTTAACTGAATAGCTTGTCATCTTCACTTCTAGGCACTTTGACAAGGATAAATCTGGCCGGCTGAACCACCAGGAGTTTAAATCCTGCCTGCGGTCTCTAGGCTATGACTTGCCTATGGTGGAGGAAGGGGAGCCAGATCCAGAGTTTGAAGCTATCCTCGACACAGTTGATCCCAACAGGTACGCATGCTTTAAACTGGGATGGGGATCGCAGGGCCGGGGGGCACCCTGCCACGCTTGAGAATTCCCACTTCACTCCAGAGGAAATGGACTTGGCCCAATTCCTCATCGTGCCACTTGCTTCCCAGTTGTGCTGTTTTAGACCGTTTCTGTTAGGTATTTCTGCCTTGCCTTGGTTGACTGAGCTTGCAGGGGAAGACCTTCCTTTCCCAACTCGTGTTTCTCTCTGCAGGGATGGACATGTCTCTCTGCAAGAATACATGGCGTTCATGATCAGTAGGGAGACCGAGAATGTGAAATCCAGCGAAGAAATAGAAAGTGCTTTCCGTGCCCTGAGCTCGGAGGGCAAACCCTACGTGACCAAGGAGGAGCTCTACCAAGTAAGTGCTTATTCCGAGTTGGGGATTGTTCTTGGGCCATTAGTTTGCTCTGCGGAGAACACTGCAATCTTGATGCCACTTTTGGTCTGAAGCAAAAGCCTGAGTCCAGTGGCACCTTGAAGGCCAACAAGGTTAAATTCTGGCTATAAGCTTATCCTCAGAACATCAAGATTCTCGCCTTTTGGCTAATGTTGAACTGTAGAGTGTGCCGTAGAAAGGTAGGATGCGGACGTTTTAGATCAACTGCAAGCTGAGGCCGTGAACCCAGGAAGCTGCCCTTGGCCCATCCACACCGTTGCCTTCTGACTGGCACCAGTTCTCCAGGGTCTCAGGCAGAGGTCTCTCGTATCGCCTACTGACAGATCCGTGCCAGGGAATGAATCTGGGGCCCTCTGCCTGTCAAGCAATGCACTACAACTGAGCCATGGATCCCAGCACAGGCAGGCTTTCTGATTGGCTCACACCCAGCTGCCAGCTCTAGGTCTCATGGTTTTTGTAGCAGGCAGCTATATACCAGGTTTTGTTCTTCTGGGGTTACTTCTCCGATCATCAGGTATTTGCCAGGCTTTCTTGGCAAGGCTGGGGGGGAGGGGGTTATGCTTGGTGGCAATAAAGCTGGGACAAGGCATTGACAAGATAGTAATTAGGGAGGCCTGACCAAGAGCCTCCCTCCTGCCACATCTTTCTATAAGCAGCAGCTGCCGTCTCCCCCCACCCGCTCCATCCTTGCTGATTCTCTCTCTTTTGCCTCTCAGAACCTGACCCGGGAACAGGCGGACTACTGCATCTCTCACATGAAGCCCTACATGGACAGCAAAGGCAGAGAGCTTCCTTCTGCCTACGACTACATTGAGTTTACCCGCTCACTCTTTGTGAATTGATAATCCAGCACTAGCACTACAGCCCCCCTCCCCAGTGCACTTGCGTCTGCTGCCTCTTTGCTCTCTGCATGTTTCCATCGTTGTGCTCCAAAATAATCAATGTGACTCTCTGATGTAACCTTTAACTGCTTAGCTTCAACTTTTCTTAGTGCAAGAGCCAAACCTGTTGCCGTGTGTGCTTAAATAAAAGTTACTGGTCCAAGTGAGACTTGACTCTTGGGTGGTTCATGATGCCCTAAAACTGCCCCACAGCTCATGTCTCTTTCAAGCAGTGTCTGCAGCCTGAATGTACAGAGTGTCTTGCATAGATGATGAACACCTGATAAAATACAGACTTTTATTCATGTCCCTGTTAATCTGTGATCTCATTTGCTAACTGGTCAAGGTGGCTCAGTTCTCGTGGCCCTCCTTCGGTGAAGTCTGAACTTAACTGCCATATTTTCACCGTACCGCTGCCATCTCCTGCAGCAAGAAGCTGGGACTGTCTGCTGTTGAACTCTAAACAGTAGACAGGGGTGTGGTTGGAGGTCTGCTGGATAGAGATGGATGGCTTCTGAGAGCTTTTCCCAAAGTCAAACAGCTGCACTTCCCCTTCAAAGCAAAGAAAATCAGCACGTTATGCTAGCTCATGGCGTGAAAAGCAGCAACTGTTTTGCAGCGGTGCACTTTTAGTAATGTGCATTCTTAATAATCGCAGTACAAAATTCTGACACAAAATCCTAAGAGCCTCAGCAGACAATGAGGGAAACGGAAGGGCGATAAAAGTTTTAAATAGTCCATGGTTGTGATCAGTGGACAGCTGTTGCTGCTGGATGGAATCCAAGTGACACTTGCAATGCCCTGAACTGCAGTGCCAGTCATTTCATGGCAAGTGTTTTGACAGCCAGATCCAGGGCTCTGCTTAGAGAGTGGCCGCAGGCGGCCTCTGGGGGCTGCGGGGGCATCAGCTGTGATCACCAGTTAGCCTCTGCCTAAAACAAAATTATGCAAAACACGCCAAATTGGGCAGTCACATACAATTCCAGAGAGGAAGCTATGCTGTCTGCCAGTCACACAATTGTAGGTTTCACACAGTGCCTCACATAAATTCACCAGGTAGCAATTGATTCCAAGTTTGTTTTTACCATGTCTACATTTTTCACTCTCCACACCATCCTATTGTTAAACACCTTCTACTTTAGTGCTGTTTTAATCATTGCTCCATATTAAGAGCCCAACATTTCTTTTGAAATCAACTTTTACAATCGCTGCTTGAATATGTTGCCCATTCTTTCCTTGAGTCTGATTCCAGTTTGCGTTTTCTCCTTGGGCAACTTTCTTTGAAAAGTTAGCACACACCTACCTTCACCAGTAGCAGCTGCAAAAACCAAGGGGCGCACTGGAGACCACCTCACACTGAAAACATATTTCTTCGATAACTGAAGAGAAAGAAGTGGCTGAGCTTGTAACATGGAATGCAAATGGATGTGTCCATCAGTCCCGCCACTCAAAAACAGATTCCTGGAAGCAAGCAAATGTTGAGTCAGGAGACGGGAAAGTTCAGCAGTGCAGGGGGCCACCTTGGCAGGGAGAAGGTTTCAAGTGGCTGCTGGTCTGAAGCAACAGAACACAGTTTGGGTCTAGGATAAGGGGACAAGATTTTAACATTGGTAAAGTGGGACAGCATTGACCGAGGGGGTTCCTAATTAAAAATTTGGTCTATATGGAGCAACATTTTTCATAGAACGCCAAAATAGTATTTTTTACTTGCAACGTAAGTACAATTTGCCAGGTACCTCCAGATATCTCTCCAAAAGTGGGACAATCTGGTCACCTTAGGGTGACCCTAGGGGACACCTTAAAGCCCAACAATGTTTAATTCTGGGTGTACGCTTCTGTTTGCACGCACATGAAATTTACCCAGAATTAAACATTTTTCTATTGTCTTATATAAGGCGATTAATTCCCCCCTTGTCCAAACTCAACATCTGTGAACCAAAGCCTCTTGCAAACATGCAGCCAGCGCTTAAGCGTGGGTCACAGCATTTAGAGAAGACCCTAAAGAGCATAAGAGAAGCCATGTTGGATCAGGTCCATCCAGCTGAGCACACTGTGTCCCACAGTGGCCAAAACCCAGCTGCCATCAGGAAATCCTGATATAATTTCTGCTTGGATTTGGGCTTTCCAGTTTACCAGCCTGTGTTTTCAGAACGCCACAGGGGCAACACATCAGGAAGTCCTCCACCAGGGCCAGAACTCCAGATGCCCTCCCACTGCTGCCCCCCAAGCACTAAGAAGTCAGAGCATCGCTGCCCCAGACAAAGTGTCACGCCTGTGCCTTCAGGCTTATAGCCGCTGATGACTCTTGAACCTTAAAACCAGAAATCCCTGCAGCTTCTTATCTAGGCTATGCAGGTCAAGCCTCTACTTAGCAAGTAGCTGATCTCCAAACTAAGCAGAGGTACAACATCATGGATCCCCTTGATGAGCTGTTCAAATACTTGCCACCTTTCTAGTTCTTGCGGGGCCTAACCCTCTGCCGCCTCACTCCCTAGCTGCTGTCCAGGTTGAAGTGACACACATCGACTTGCCTGTGGAAAGGTGAGCAGCTCACAGAATAAACGGGTCCTCCATGGGGGGAGAAGACAAACTGGGCCGGGGCCTTCAGCGGGAAGGAGCTGCCTCTCGGGAGGACGGCAACTGTCTCAACGGCAGTGGAGCACTTCAACACGCAGCCGCCTTCGGTGCCCATGACAAAGATGCTGGGCTCAAAGTGGGAGAAGGAGAGGGAGGTCACGCCCACGGCTACGTCTCCTCGGGAATGCTAGGAGCAGGAAGGAGGGCATCTTGAGGTTCAGAGGCTGAGGCAAAACCACACTGCCTTTTAACGCATTATTGTGGAGAATACCAGTCAAACTGTTTCCAGAGTGCGGGCTGGAAGCAACGGAAACCGCCTTAGTGAACAGCAACTCACAGCCACAGATGTCCCTGAAATGCTGTTTCTGGCAGGCAGGGGACCCACAGGAACAGCATGAGGGGGCAGGGGTGAGAACGGTGGAAATTAGGGTTGTGCGCTTCGGTGTAGTTCAGCCACCTCGGTGATCACCGAAGCCCAAGGAAGCCAGCGGCACAGAGAGGAGGGCAGTGGTGGCGCACCAGCCAGCAGCCACCCCTCCTCTCCACGCCATGGCGCTGGCTGCTTGGTGCTCGCTGAGGCAGCCAAACCACACCAAAGCACACAACCCTAACCTCCACTGGATCCAGGTGGCACTATGGGGGGACATTAAACAGCTACACAGCAAGATACACAGAGCAGGGGACCCCTGCCAGCACAGATCACTCCTGCTGCTTCTCCTGAGCTTCCATTCCATCATGGGTGACTGTAAGTTGCACAGTCTGGACAAATTAGCCCTCCTTGTCCCTTGGCTTGGCTGACTTGGGTGGAAAGGGAGCAGACCCTGTTAAATAGTTGTGAGAATGTACTGGCTGTTGACCTGAGGAGGACGGGAAATGTGAGGAGAGGCTGGCTAGTTTAGATTCTCTGCTCTTCTCCCAAAGGCAGAAGCCCCGAGGCCCCAGTGCCCATTTGCAACCCCACAGCTCTCTCACCTTCTTCAGTTTTGTGCTCCTGGGGATCTGCTGCGACACCAAGGCAAAACCGTCGGTGATCTTCAGCAGGCCGTCTCTCTCCTCCTGCCACACCAAGATCTTCCCATCCGTAGACACACTCAGGACATGGAAGGGGTGGCCATGCCTGGTGTGCTGTAGCCAGCCAACCTGACAACAAAAGCGAGAGGTCATAGCCCAAAGACTGCGCCAGGTGAAAGCCCCTGGACCTCTCAACAAGCAAGACCAGGTGAGAAGTCCGGCCTCTGAAGAAAGGGCTTCCCTAGTGGAATCTGCCCCAGCCCTCTCCAGAGGCAAGCGGGCATTCCTGGACAACCCCATTGGGATGGTGGCACAAGCAGGAACCTGTGAGCCAGTGGGTGCCAGCAGGTGGCCTCTTGGGCTCTTGCTGTTAGCAGGGTAAATAAGTCATAGATATGCACACACTGTATTTTAGGATAAAGGAGATAAAAGTATTTATTAATGGAATGACACTCTGTGATAATACAGCAGAGGGATAGGGACAGGCGTCTCCCCTACATGGCTACCTAAGAAGAAGAGAAAGACCGAAGCTTCCGAGAAGAAGCAGGATATTTCCCTAAGAGCAGCAATCTAAGGACAGACAAGAAAGCACACTTAATAGGAGAGAAAGGTCCTGAACTCTCTGACCTATCAAACAGCCCTCTTGCTGCCCCCTTCAGGGTCTTCTTCTCTTCTCATCTTTGTACACCAGACATTGTCTATTCCAACACTTGCAAGCCCAGACCAGCAGGTCAGGGCAGAGCTGGGAGCATAAGCACGAAGGCAGCATGAATCCTATGCAGAGGAAAGAGCCTGAGGGTGTGTGACCTCCACAGGTATTAATTGTAGAGCTCATTTGTACTCTCCACATTGGCGGGGAAGGAAGCAAGATGAAGGCAGCAAGTTTGATCCTATTGCCAGATTTCCACAGATACTGAGAAATGTTTTTAGCAGAAAATTCTCAGGAGGGTGAGGTTGGCATTCAATGGCAGAATACGCTGCTCTGGCCCAGAGGAATGTTGGTTTGTAGTATAACAACCCCGTCTCCACCGGGCTGGTCTTCTCTTAGGACACTCTTGCCTTCCCCACTTTCACTTCAGGTAGGATACAAATGGTATTGGAATCTCAGCCCTTTTGTAGGCTGATCGGTCCGGCCCTACATATGGCCCCAACTTAAGGCAGGCTTTCTCTATCAGGGTTTCTTGAAACCTTGGGGTTTCTTGAGGGAGTGAGAGTTAATATTTTTACGTATTTTAAACATTTGTTAAACATTTATCAGGCAATGTGACCATATATGGTCATGTCATCCCACCCCTCCCAAAATGGCCATTGATGAGCCTGAACAAGGTGCGAAGGGGAGGAGGCCCATGTGGGCATGTCTACAGCTAGGCATCCCGGCCCTATTCTAAACCATCACGCCCTTCTGGGGCTTCTCGAAGCCTGAAAAATGTTCTCAAATTATCAAAGAGGTGAGAAGGGCTGACCAAGGAGAAAGGAGGGAGCTATGCAGAGGCAGCCCAGCACTTCTGAATCACCACCCTGGGAGTCAAAAGGGAAGGTACGCTCAGCTGTAAGAGGTTATCCTGCCATCGCAGGATTGTCTGATTGACCAAGGGCCAAAGGAGAGCACGGAAATGGCCTCTGAAAGACATCACCCCACCCCCAACACCTCACCCCCCACCCCAAGCAGCATCCTGGCTTTCCCCTGCACCTGATAAACTGGGTCTGTGTGAGTGTCGTCAGTCATGCCTGTCCTCCAGACCAAGGGGTCTTCTAGCCTGCTGGTGTCCCAGACCAGGACCTCCCCGCTGAAGAGGCCTCCTGAAAGGGACAAGAGACACAAGACTCCATGAGTAGCTGACGGCACACAGACTAGTGGCTATTCTTCACCCGGCTGGGCTGAATCATCCCTCTGCAAGAAGAGATCCAAGTCCCCTCCCTAAGGCTGCCTACCCCAGCTAAGTAGGGGTTCAGACACAATGTTTTGTCCGGTGCATCACTCCAAACTCACAGGAGCCAAGGGGAAAGATGTGCCCATCACACACTAGCTCAGCTTTCTTTTTCAAACAAAACTTGGCTAGCTAGTCCTCGGGACTGGGGGTGGGGGGATGAGTGTGTGTGTGTTTTTGGCTGGAACCTCTTCACACCAGCCGTCCTTCTCCATGTCCCCAGTCCAGCTCCTCCTCCTCCATAGATTATTTCCTCCAGAATCCTCTCCCTCTTACCATCGTGGTCCACCCCTTCAAAGGCCTAATGCTGCAAGACGCTGGTTTCTGCTGCAGCACCTAAGAATTGGAGCCAGTGTAATTACAGGCAACAAGATGGGAACACAGGAAGAGAGAGAAAGGGAGTCAAGCTACCGGCTACCAGGGAAGGCTGCTGTGGGTGGAAGGCCAGGCACATCACAGAACTGGGGATTTCCACCACGAGATCAGGACGATTGGGATTCAGCCCCCTACGATCCAGATTCCAGGTGCAGACATACGATTTTTCTGTGCTCCAGTCCCCATCTTCCATTCTGAAAGAGAGCATGGGGGGGGGATCAGAAAGGGGTTTCCTTACAACTGAACTGGGCAATTTCTAGGCTGGCTGCAGGGGGCCACCAGAAGGGCCACGAGCTTCTCTGACAATCTGGGCTTGGACTGTTCCTTCCCTGCCAGCCTCAGCTTAGGGGGCCCACAAATTGACAGCTACAGCTAGAATTCCACCTCCCCTGATCCTGGAGGAATCAGGCACCTTGAAGTGGGTCTCAGGGGGTTTAATAGAATTTACTTCCAAATATGGGGCTGATAAGTTCAATTTTTAAATTACTTCTAGGGGAGTGGATTGCATGACTGTCACAGTGAATGAAAACAAAACACCAAAGATGGCCCCCCTTTCCAACAAGAGGACATAAATTTGGAGTCTTCACCATTTGTATATAATATATTCATCATCATCATCATCATCATCATCATCATCATAGTGAGCCATCAAGTCAGCACTGACTTGTGACCACCCCAGATGTTGCTTGCCACAGCCTCCCTCTGCTTTGCCACCCCGGTCTGATTTGGAGGTCTCCCCTCCAAGTACTGGCCACATCTGATCCTGCTTGGCTTCCAAGCTCCAACAAGAGCAGGCTGCTCTGGGCTTTTCAGGCAGCTGCATCATCCATCCATGGCTCCTTTATATAATTGGGAAACTGCCTTGGGGCTGGACCATGTCTTGAATCTGGGCCAATCAGGGTGCAGCCAACTAAGCGGGCCCCTACACCACCCGCCCTCCCTCACCGCCCCCTCGCCTCTCGCCTGTGCACACACGGGGCCGCCAAAGAACTGGAGCCGCTGCCTTGACACGACAAAACACCCAGAGCAGGTCACCAGCTGCGGGGAGGCCCCTCACGAGTGCCCGCTGCCTTCTTCCTTGCAGTGCGCTTAGCGGCTAGTCATTCTTATACTACTTCAAAAAGCCACATTTATCAAGTTTTTGATAATATATGCAGGCAGATTTCACCAATTAACCTTTTATAATTCCTATGAGGAGCAGACAGCCTGAGAATAAAGAGAAGGCACCTTCTATAAAGTTCTGAGGCCAAAGGCAGCCCAGTAGATACTTTGGAGATGTCCACACGCATGAAGTTGCTGCATGCTGAGTCAGATCCTTGGTTTACCTAGCTCAACATGGTCTCCTCTGACTGGCAGTCACCTCCAGGGCCTCAGCCAGAGCGGAGTCTTCAGCAGCCCTGCTACCTGGCTTGTAGATGCCAGAAACGAGACCAGAGCACTTCCGAACATGGGGGGATGTCTTCCACTGAAGACAGCCTCTGTTCACTCGGGTCAACTCACCTGCCATAGGAACACGCAACAACTGCCCCGGTGGCATTCCAGGAAACACTCGTGACTTGCAGTTTCTGTTCTTGAGCCTCAGGGTATGTTAGACTGTGCAGGCAAAAGACCTACGAGAAGCAATGCAATGATGCTGTACAAAGGCAGAGGAATGAATAAGATCATGGGAACAAGGGAGCTACCAAACCTGCCCAGCCCATTTACATATCCAAACTCTTCATCCTTTGGGGATGGCAGCCTGAAGGCAGAACCGTGTGCAGTATTGACTGCCCAAAGAAAAGCAAGGGACTCTAAGGGAGCACACCTCTGAGCCCCAAGTGTTTCCAAGGTGGGACCACATAGCTCAGCTTCCACCTACGGCTCAAGAACAGCATGGAATGACTCCCTAAACGATAGTATCTCGAGGTTTGTGATGAGACCTCACAGTAGGAGGGTGGCAAGTTGTTGGGATGGAGTCCTGAGTAAGGCTGACTCAGGTTTGCTGGTTGGAGAACTGCAGAGGAAAGAAGAGGAGGTGAAGAAAAAGACCAACAGAGTTTCAAAGTGGCCTGCAATCGCCTTCCCTTTGTCTCTCCACAATAGACACTCTGTGAGGGAGGTGGAGCTGAGAGCTCTGAGAGAACTGTGACTGGCCCAAGGGCACGCAGTTGGCTGCATGTGTCTCAAAGTGGCCTACAATCGCCTTCCCTTCTTCTCCCATGGATCCTACATTTCCAGCAATATTACATCCCTCTTCGAGAGCTCAGAGGACTGTAGGATTGTGTCGTATGCTTTCTATTGTAAGTAACTCACACAGAGGCCAACCAGTTCTGCTGGAGGTTCAGCAACATGGCATTAGAGACCAAGGCCTTCCACTGATGTTGCCTCCTGGCAGTCATATTTAGAAGAAGAGTCGTTTTACACCCCACTATTCACTACCCAAAGGAATCTCAAAGTGGCTTACGATTGTTTTCCCTTCCTCTCCTCACAACAGACAACCTGTGAGGTAGGTAGGGCTGAGAGCACCTGACAGGACTGCTCAATCAGGGCTCTGATAAGCCCATGGTCACCCACCTGGCTGGATGTGGGGGAGCGGGAATCTCCTTTTAAAGCTGTCTATAAGAACATCATCTTATCTCTTTCCCCATGACTTGTGAGAAGCAGCTGAAGGCTCAGTTTTGATCCAAGCATCAGAGCAGTGCAAGGGAATCCCACCTGGTGCTCTAGTGCTCTTCCGTGCCCAGTGCTGCAGCTTCAACCACTTATCAGACTTTTAGTTCTTCAAGGAGCTCAAGGCTGTGTAAACTGTTCTCCCTTCCCCAACAATCCTGTGAGGGAGGCATGGTGTAGCGGTTAAAAGCCAGCATAGTGTACTGGTTAAGAGTGGTGACCTCTAATCTGGAGAACTGGGTTTAGTTCCCCCCCTATTCCTCATGTAGCAAGCTGGGTGACCTTGGGTTAGTCATATTAGAGCTGTTCTCACAAAGCAGATCTGTTAGAGCTCTTTCAGCCCCACCTACCTCGCAGGGTATCTGTTGTGAGGAGAGGAAGGGAAGGTGTTTGTCAGCTGCTTTGGGACTCCTTCAAGTAGTGAAAAGGAGAATATTTAAAAATAGCTCTTCTCTTCTAGGCAAAGCTGGGAGAAACAGTGACTGTGGCTAAAGGTCAGCAAAATATTTCCTGGCACAGCACAAATTTGAACCCAGTGCTTAGTCACACACTCTCAGCTACTACATCACAAATTTTCCAGTTGCTCTTTGCCATCCTCTAGAGCAGCGGTCCCCAACCTTTTTGCGGTTGAGGACTGCCTCCGGGGGTGGGGGAGACACGGTGGCCCAGGCACCGTGCACGCGCGGCAGCTGCCTGCAAACGTGCATGTGCAGTTGCCACGCATGTGCGTTTGCGACAGCAGGGGACGCTAACGTGCATGTGTGGAGCTGCCGCTCATGTGCGTTTGCGAGGGGGCGCAAGGGGCGCAAATGCGCATGCACGGCAGCTCCACACATGCATGTTTGCATTCGCCGGCATGCCAGCGGCCGCACCTGCCTCTTCCCCCCCTCTTGCAGCCTCTTCCCCCCCTCTCGCAGTGAGAAGCCAGCTGAGCCATGAGCGAAGCGGCCGCTTTGGCAGCCGCTTCAGCAGCCCCTTCGCTCACAGCCTGAAGAGCTTCTCGCTGTGGGGGGAGGGGGATAGGGAGTTGCGGCCGCCGCCGGCCCGGTACCAAGCCACCAACCGGGGATTGATGACCCCCGCTCTAGAGACAAAGCTCAGAGCAAATGAAAAAAGAGTTTCACAGGCACTCTGACATCAGTCTTTCCATTTTCCCATTCTCTCTTTCCGCACAAGAGCAGCCAGGAGGGTCCAGCCGGAAGAGGATTCAAACTCTCCATGTCCTGCGCTCACTTGCAGAGGAAGCGCAGGGGGAGGTGACAGCAGCAGGGTGTGTCTACTGAAAAGTAAATTGCTATGGGAAGACAGCAGGAGGGAACAACAACCTCAGACATCAGCCTGGTTCCCAGCATTCGCAGGGGTTTACCGTTTACCGTTTCGTTCTGGTCCAGCCAATTCACTTCAAAGCCATCGAAGGCATGGCTTCTCCAGTTCTTGTTTAGCTCCCTGACCACAGCCTCTTCCACGTTCTGCAGGAAGGAGAGCAAACCGGCGTAATCCACAGGTGCTGCTGGCCGGAGCCCAGCTGCTTGAAGGTTCTCTTTGCCCGTATCTGTTTGCACGGCGGCATCTTGGGAGGAGCAGGACTGGGTTACAGCTTCTGTCGTGGAGATCCCCCCTGTCTGGGTGCTCTTCTATGAAAGGAAGCATTAGAGCTGCATAGTCAAACAGGAAAAACTCCCCTGATTCAGGTAACTGCCTGATTCAGACCTCCCCTCTTTTCCATGTCCATTATGCCTTTCTTCGCGCCCACTTCACAACAGTCATTCTTGGCACCTGCATAACTCTTTCAAGTCATCAAAGCACTTCTGACTAGAGATCCAAGGGGTCACACTAAAAAATTTCCACAATTTTCTTCAGTGGACATTGTTTCCTTTTTTCCAAAGGAAAACTTTGAAAATTTGGGGGAGTTGTGGGAAAAAACACCTTTGGAATTTTTCTTTTTCTTTTAGAATCAGTCCAGTGCTTCTTAAAGCAAGGGTTTTCACGCTCCAGATGTCTAGCATGAAAAAGTAAGGGGGCCTTTTACATTTTTCTGATGGAAAATTTTGTCAAAAATTGAAAAATCTGCGAAGCAATGAAAAACTCCCTATGGAATACTTTCTCTTTTTGATTGTGAAAAACCATGTCTTACAAGCCATTTAACTTTTTCCAAATGTACTGCATAAAGAAGTCTGAAGATGTTCTTAATTTTTCCAGTAGAAATTTCCAATTCAGAAATTTCTGGAATTACCAAAAAAAGTTTGTACTCTGGACATATACAATGTTTTCAAGATTTTGGGAGGGTATAAATATCAATATACTTGACAACAATGCTAATGAGTTTAATGATAATACAGTATTCAGTATTTTCCATTCAAACAGTCATACCTACTGTAACTCTATTAGTGAGTTTCTGTTCAAATAAGGCACTTTTAACATGGAATTTGTTTTCTACCTTCAGTTTGTTTCCTCTCAGATAAAACTCAGATAGTATTTTTCTTATAGTAAACAAAAAATTACAATTTTAAATTCCATGACTATGCCAAGTCATACAATTAAATATGCTAAACCTAATCTACCGTATATACTCATGTATAAGCTTTTTTTCAGCACAGTATTCACACTGAAAAAGTGCTCCTCAGCTTATATGCAGGTATATACAGTAATTGAAATAAACGCCTGCTCCCAGCCAGCCAGTCGTTACATTGCTTCTGCAAGCCTCCTGCCAGCTGAAGCTTGCTTGCTCTGGCTGCTTGTAGGACAGCAATGGTTTGAGTGAGGAACTCTGATCTTTTTTTTCCTTTTGCCTTCACTTCTTCCAACTATTCTACTTCTTCCAACTATTCTTTTGGTTTCTGTGGGTGGAGTGGGTTTTGGGGGTGCTTTGGGATTTACTGTTTCTCCAAATGTTTATTTCTTCTTTTTTCTGAGGGGCAGCATTGTTTGCCTTTTATTCTTGGGGGTGTGTTTCTTTTAAAAGTTGATTTTTACAGTTCGTTCTTTCAGTGTTGAGTTTCACAGTTCTTTATTTAAGTGTTTTGTTCTGAGGGGGGGCACTGTAGCTGTAGTTAGAGTAGTCCATTCTCCCAGTTTCGTAGCTGTTGTACTTGCTGTAATAGGTTGCCAACTTTGTTCTGCTCTGGTTTGCTGGCCCTCTTTTGCACTGACAGAGCACTGACAGAATACAAAGTATTCAAAGAATACTTTGAAATAAGTATTCAAAAACATTTAACCTAATGGTGCCTCAATTAATGTAAATTTACCAGTAACTGCTGCATTTCCCACCTTCGGCTTATATGAGAGTCAATATGTTTGCCCAGATTTTGTGGTAAAATTAGGTGCCTCCGCTTATAAGCAGGTCGGCTTATGTGAGTATATATGTGAGTATATATGGTACCTCACAAGGTGTTTGTTGTGGGGAGAGGAAGGGGAAGGTGGTTGTAAGCTAGTCTGAGATTCCTTCAGGTAGCAGATGAACTTGTAGGAGAAGGGGAGGTAGAATGTTATCATGGGGCCTGGCCTTGATTGGCTGGATACAAGTGATGTAATGTTATATGATGTAATATCCAGCACTTTGTCTTTGGGAGCATTTGGGGTGGGTTTATGCTTGTAGGGCACAGGAACTTGGGGCTATAATAATCAGTGTATTGCCTATCAAATCATTTTCAGCAAGAGTAATCATAAGCCTTGTATTGCTTCTTCAATCAATCACTTTAGCTGTTTTGCCAAGTATATTCATTGGAAGGGGAATCAACAAACAAGGCAGAAGCATATCCCCAGGATATCCCCAGGATATGGTGTAACCTAAGGGGGGGGGGGGCAACCTTAGAGTGTAAACGGCAAACAGCTGGAAGTCCTTGTAAGCAGAAGAGTGCCAAGCACCAAGGGGGGGACAGGGTACAGCATCCTAAGGGGCTATGGAGGTGAGTGGTAATTAGCTAGGGTGGAAACCTCCTGGAATAAGAAAGGGGTTCTACCATAGGATGAAAATCCTCCCCCTAAGAATGTCCAGAGAAGGGTTTCATAACAAGGGTTAGAATGGTAGAGGACACTGCGACAAAGAAAGGGAGGTGACACAGGCAATAAACGTCACCATAAACTACATAGAAGCAATGTTCTTCTTACACTGGCTCCACCTACCCGTTTAAGAGGCTAAGGCAATACATTTTTCCCTCCTCATTAATATAATACACAGTTTTAATGCTTAATATTATTTATGGCTTTATTTATGGCTGGACAACTCCTCCCCTTCCTCTTCCCACTGCCAAACTCTAGCGGCTGTTGTGTTCTTGGATACAACGGGCTTTGCCCCTAGTCACTAAATAAGGATCAACATATGCTAGCAAAGACCCTGCCTGATAGCTTGGGCTAGTCTGCTCTTGTCAGATTTTCGAAACTAAGCAGGGTCAGCCCTGGCTTGTATTTTTAAATGGGAGACCACCAGTGTTGTGGAAACCAAGTTCAGAGTTGCTAGGCAGAGGCAGGCCATGGTAAACAACCTCTGATTATCTCTTGCCTTGAAAACCCTACAGGGTTGCCAGATGTTAACTTGACTCAATGGCAGAACAAAAAACAGAGAACCTGCAATTAAATACTGAGACACCCCCGCCCCCAAATCAAGGAGCTCATTTGAGGTTGACCCCTGCTTCCTACTGCCCTATCATCTTCCTACACTGAAAAGAGATCCAAAGAACAGAGAATGGGCAAAAATCTCTAATGTAAATATGACAAGTTAATTGTATATCTGTCAGGATCGCATGATGACTGCCATGATTTATGCTTGACCTGAGTGGTTCCATCTTGTATCAATGTGTGCTTGTTTCGCTTGTGTAACCCTGAACTGTCTGTGTTGTGATTTAGTTATTGTAACAATTATGCTAAACTGTGTTATCTCTGAGACGAGGAGCTTTGTAACATTCAAGGCTAAGAATACCTGGCTATCACTTCTGGCCGAGAGCCCAGACTGGCACCTGCAGGAGGCGGCTCTGGAAAAATGGTCAGGTTTGGGCAGGAAAATGAACCTGTAAAAGTGAATGCATTCTGTGTATTGATTAGATTTGACTATGGACGTCTAGGGCTTCTGATCTGCTTAGCCAGCAGTCCGCAACCTTTTTTCAGTTGCTAACCGCTGCCAGGGGGGCGACCCGGAGCCCCGCACATGCACAGCAGCCCCTGCGCAAACACACACGCGCGGACCTGCCGCACATACGCGTTTGCAACCGGCTGGGCCACAAACGTGCACGCATGTGCGAAACTATTGCACGTGCACATTTGCACTCCCGGCGGGGATGCTTCCCTCCCCCCCCCCCCACCTCCCGCAGAAAGAAACTTGCCGGGCAGCAAGCTAATAGGCCGCTTTGGCGGCTGCTTTGCTCTCGGCCTGGCGAGCCTCTTGCTGCGGGGGGGGCAGGGAGAGGGAACCGCGGTCTGCTGCCACGGCCCGGTGGTTGGGGACCACTGTGCTTAGCAATAAAGCTTTCTATTATCCCAGAGGTTTTGTTGCTGGTCTGTCAGCCCTGACAATATCCCATTATGGGCCAGGGGTGCATTGTCCCCTTCCAAGGTACTAAGCGTTAGCACTGATTGGATTTGCTCACAGTAACATCCATGTTGGAATATCTGCTTCTCTTTTAACTTCATGGCACTGTAAGGTGCAAACAAAGGTGGTCGGAGCAACTCCTGCAACAGACACATACTTCTTTGGAAAGCCCGGCTTTAGTTTGTTTGTTGGATGGTGTGGAGTGCCCATATTAGATTCTGATCCTAATCTTGACATCTGGACCCCCAACTCTAAAGCTGTATCCAGCTGTACAGTAACTCGGTCTCTGTCTACACCTGCTGGTCAAAGGAATGTACTGCCAAGCCAAGGGCTACCATATTTTGAAAAGCAAAAGAGGGCATATTCCCAGCTGACTCCTGCAAATAGGTGATCGACAAGCCTCATTTTATACACCTCTTCTATTTGAGCTGCGATAATGGCTGCTAACTAGGAATATTCCTAACTTTCCAACCCCCAAAAGAGGTCATTTTCATCAGGGCTTTAAACAGTCCACAAAGAGGATGGACACCAAAAATAAAGAGGACACCCGATAACCCTAATGCTGATTTAGTTTGGGGAATGGCAAGTAGTTTAAAGCGAGCAAGAATCATTACAATAATTTCCTCTCTCCTACACAAAAGGTTTTGATTTCCACAGAAAAATAATTGACATACTGCAATGTGCAAACCAACAATGTATAGCTAATAAAAACATGTGAGAGGATTCCCCAATTTAAATTTCAGCTGTCGAGATGTCATCAGGCAATCAGAAAAGCCATTACCTCTCACAGACCGTTTATGCACTGGGAACTTCCATGCCCCACCTCCCATGCAGGAGCACAGATTGGGGGTGATTGAGGTGCACCAGGCCAAATGCTCCCCTGTGTGGGTGCAGGAAGAGGTGGGGCTAACTGCCACGACTAAAACTCCAGCCTGCAGCCCAGCATGAAGCCTCCAGTGCGTAAACAGTCATATGTAAAATTACTTACAAGCTCTTATTCTCACTTACAACAAATCAAGTTCTCCCTCAGGGGGTGGTTGCAAACAACAGAATATCGCTGAGAGACTATTAACTATGTGGTGCATTGAAATAATGTACTTTTATCAGCACCCTGACAAGGATGGCCCAGGCTGGCTCGATCTCTATGCAGGGATGGCCCTAATCAGTATTTGGATAAGAGACCACCGAGGAAGGCCAGGGTTGCTACACAGAGGCTGGCAATGGCAAAAAACAACCCTCTGGATATCTCTTACCTTGAAAATCCTATGGGGTCAGCATAAGTCGGCTGCACCTTTACGGCACATTCCTCCAGCACCACAACACAAGTATTCATGGTTATTATTACACACATACACCTTCCAGCAAGTGAACATCAATATATTTTGTGCAACTCAAATGCTCACATTTACCAGGGGCTGAAACCAAAATGTAGAGGTCTGCAACTGGACACCCTGGGGCCAAATATGGAATTCTGAAAGGGTGCCCACTGGTTCTCCTCTTGCCAGCATAGAGGCTGAAAAGGTGTGTGTGGGGGGGGGAAGCAAGCTTGGTAAAAGACCAGGCTGGCAAAACATTTACAGCCAAGGGCAGGGGTGGCCAAACTGTGCATGCTGGCAGGGACTCGTTGGACCTGAAGTCCATCAACATCTGGAGAGCCACAGTTTGGCCATGCCTGGCCTAGAGGGTGCAATGGTGATCCATCAGCCCTTGCTTGCTTCTCAGCGTGGCTGTCCAGAATACCAAGGCCAAGGTAATTCAGATCGTTGTATGTGGAGGAGTGAGGCAGTCAGAGCAGTTTCTCAATGGAACAGGCTTCCTCAGGAGATGGTGGGTTCTCCATCTTTGGACATTTTTAAACAGAGGCTGGATAGCCATTTGACAGAGAGGCTGATTCTGTGAAGATTCAAGGGGGTGGCAGGTTACAGTGGATGAGTGATTGGGTTCAGGGTGTCCTGCATAGTGCAGTGGGTTGGACTAGATGACCAAGGAGGTTCCTTCCAACTCTATGATTCTATGACTCTATGATTTCATGATTCTATGAGAACAGTGCAAACAAATAGAAGAAAAAAATAGAGAACAGAGCAAACAAATAGAAGAAAACAATAGAGAACAGTGCAAACAAATAGAAGAAAACAATAGAATAGGGAGGACCAGAGATCTCTTCAAAAAAATTGGAGATATGAAGAGAACATTTCATGCAAAGATGAGTATGATAAAGGACCAAAATGGTAGGGACCTAACAGAAGCAGAAGAGATTTTTAAAAGGTAGCAAAATTATACAGAAGAACTATACAAGAGCAAGCTTAACATTCCTGATAACCACGAGGGGGTAGTCACTGACCTGGAGCGAGACATCCTGGATTGTGAAGTCAAATGGGCCTTAGGAAGTCTGAGCAACAATAAAGCTAGTGGAGGTGACAGCATTCCAGTTGAACTATTCAAAATCTTAAAAGACGATGCAGTAAAAGTGCTCCACTCAATATGCCAGCAAATTTGGATAACTCAACAGTTACATTCCAATCCCAAAGAAGGGCAATGCCAAAGAATGTTCAAACTACCACACCATTGCACTCATTTCTCATGCTAGCAACGTTATGCTCAAAATCCTACAAGCTAGGCTCCAGCAATATGTGGACCGAGAACTTCCAGAAGTACAGGCAGGATTTCAAAGAAGCAGAGGAACTAGAACATGTCATCCGGCCCTCTCAATTCCTGGCAAATAGATGGGGAAGAAACGGAGATAGTAACAGATTTTATTTTCCTGGACTCCAAGATCACTGCAGATGGGGACTGCAGCAAAGAAATTGCTTGCTCCTGGGGAGGAAAGCTATGGCAAATCTAGACAGCATCCTAAAAAGCAGAGACATCACCCTGCCAACGAAAGTGCTTCTAGTCAAGGCTATGGTCTTCCCAGTTGCAATGTATGGCTGTGAAAGTTGGACCATAAGAAAGGCCAAGTGTCAAAGAATTGAGGCTTTTGAACTCTGGTGCTGGAGAAGACTCTTGCGAGTCCCTTGGACTGCAAGGCGAACAAACCGGCCAGTCCTAGAGGAGATCAGCCCGGACTGCTCCTTAGAAGGCCAGATCCTGAAGATGAAACTCAAATACTTTGTCCACCTCAAGAGAAGGAAGGACTTCCTGGAGAAGAGCCTAATGCTGGGAGTGATTGAGGGCAAAAGAAGAAGGGGATGACAGAGAATAAGGTGGCTGGATGGAGGCACTGAAGCAATTGGTGCAAACTTAAATGGACTTCCAGGAATGGTAGAGGACAGGAATGGTAGAGGAAGATCATTGTCCATGGGGTCGTGATGGGTTGGACATGACTTTGCACCTAACAACAACAACGAGTGGGAAATCAAACCGGACTCTCCAGATTAGAAGCCACCGCTCTTAACCACTACACCATTTGTCCAAATTGCTTCTGTGTCTCACTTTAAAACCCCAAAAACATCCACACCCCAGTTCTACACTTTACAGTTCTTAGCTATTGAAGGAAATCCAAACACAAAATGGAGGGCCAACCAATTATTTGATCTGGAAGTCCTCTCTTTCCGTTCCTATGTGTTGTGGAAGCAAGAATTTGGTTGCACATCTTCAGGAATAAAAGGCACCTTCACATGGGACTCCAGACCACTCTTTCCTTCTCTCTCCTTTCCCAATATTTATTATTTATTATTGGACTTATATTCTGCCCTGTCTTTGGAAACTCAGGGCAGATAAATTACCTGCATTCTCTTTTGCACACTACAGGCTTTCAAAGGCATTCCCAATATGCATGACTTTGGGCTTAAGTTTGGGTGCAACAGAGTTTAAGTGGATCAAATGTACTGTTAGTCACTTTGGCAGCTGTGATGAACCCACAGGAGCCCAAGGGGAGTCATAGAGCAGCTAGGAATCCCTAGAGGGAGGGGGCACTCTGGAAGGGGAAGGTGGGAGTGGCCTTGGAGGGTTCTAATTCCACTGGCAGTTAGTCAGAGAAAGAGTGGGAGTTGAACAAGTCAGAGAGACTTGGTACTGGAGAGAAGTCTGAGTTTGGTGAAAGAAAGAGGATATAGGAGACTAACAAGGTTGTGTGTCTCAGGAAGAAGGGGGAATTGTGGCCGCCTGTTTAAGGCGAGCCCAAGACAGTTGAAGCAGAACACTTATATTTCACATGAAGCAACACAAACAGACAGGATGAAAATCTACCTTGTACAAAATAACAGCCTGGAAAAGACCTACAAACAGATTTATAAACCTTTATGTTGGACAGTTTAACAAACATTTTATTAAAAAGTTAAACTGAAGGGACACAAAAATCCCCTTCTCCCCCAGAAACAAAAGCATGAAGTGACAGAGGTGGGAATCTCACACAAACATATCAGGAAATATATTTTTCCTAAACAATGGAGATGTCTGCAGAGTGCTTGGCTGAAATAAAGCAGGATATTCATTACAACAAACTTAAATGGACTCCGGGGAATGGTAGAGGAAGGCCTGGAGGATCATTGTCCATGGGGTCGCGATGGGTTGGACATGACTTCACACCTAACAACAAATTCATTACAACAAATCAAGAAGCATTAGGACTGCTTCACACCGTCAGAACAGAAGTCCAGGAGTGGCCAGACTGTGGCTCTCCACATGTCCGCAGACTACAATGACCATGAGTCCCTGCTGGAAACCGGCTCATGGTCATTGTAGTCCACGGACATCTGGGGAGCCCCATTTTGTCCCCCCTGAAGTATCCCGATAACGAGAGGGGCAGTCCAGACGCGCCCTGAGAACCCAAAGCCTAGGAGGCCTCTCCACCCAGCAACAACCTTCCAGAGGTAGACTGCCTCGGCACGCGGAGGCTCCATTGCCGAGCAGCCGCCGCGCGGCCTGGCCCTCACCTCCTCGCAGCGAGCCCCCCAGCCTTTCCTCCACGCCGACTCCACATCGGCCCCGCTCACGGCCGAGTCCCCGAACATCCCAACGGCCGCCGCCTGAGGGGAGTGGTGGGCGGAGACGATCCGGTTGCCATAGAAACCGAAGCGCCTGTTGGAGGCCGAACGCAACGGTCCTTCTGACGTCACCGAAAAGCGCCGCAGGGACGGAAAGAGCGCGAAAGTCGCCATGGTGCGTAAGGGCATGAAATAGGATGGATTTTGTCCGTGGGCGCCAATTTTGTCTTTCGCCGTCGGTGATCTTCCATCGCTCTTCCTGTGGCAGATTTAACTGAGTAGAGCGAAAGAGACGTCGCCCCTGCGTTGGAATAGAAGCCGGAGTCTGCGTGTCTGCCAACAGTAAAGATGGCGCCTGTGGCGTGCTCGACCACGGCAGCGAAGCAAATGGTGCAGGAGAGCGGGAGCTTTGTGAAGAGCTACTGAAGGACCCGAACGGGGACCAAGGAGACGCCTCCACGTCAGCCCTTACTGTTTCTGGTCATCGGTTTCATTTGGCCTTCTTGATAGCTGTTTTCTCCTGGATTCTGTATTTCAGAGTTACCAGCTCCGGGTTGGGAAATAGGGTGGAGCCGCGAATGGGTGGGATTTGGGGTGGGGAGGAACCTCAGTGAAGTCTAATTCTACGGAGTCCACCTTCCCAAACAGCCATTTTCTTCAGTTGAACTAAATGATCTCTCTAGTCCGGAGATGAGCTGGAATACTAGGGGATCCCCAGGCCCCACCTGGAGGTTGGCATCACTCTGTCCCCCTCCCAAGCAGCCCTTTCCTCCAGGGGAACTGAGCTCTGTAGTCTGGAGATGGGCTGGAATTCCAGGGGATCCCCAGGCCCCACCTGGAGGCTGGCATCCCTCCGTCCCCCTCCCAAGCAGCCCTTTCCTCCAGGGGAACTGAGCTCTGCAGTCTGGAGATGGGCTGGAATTCCAGGGGATCCCCAGGCCCCACCTGGAGGCTGGCATCACTCTGTCCCCCTCCCAAGCAGCCCTTTCCATCAGGGGAATTGAGCTCTGTAGTCTGGAGATGGGCTGGAATTCCGGAGGATCCCCAGGCCCCACCTGGAGGCTGGCATCCCTCCGTCCCCCTCCCAAGCAGCCCTTTCCTCCAGGGGAACTGAGCTCTGTAGTCTGGAGATGAGCTGGAATTCCAGGGGATCTCCAGGCCCCACCTGGAGGCTGGCATCCCTCCGTCCCCCTCCCAAGCAGCCCTTTCCTCCAGGGGAACTGAGCTCTGTAGTCTGGAGATGAGCTGGAATTCCAGGGGATCTCCAGGCCCCACCTGGAGGCTGGCATCCCTCCGTCACCCTCCCAAGCAGCCCTTTCCTCCAGGGTAACTGAGCTCTGCAGTCTGGAGATGGGCTGGAATTCCAGGGGATCTCCAGGCCCCACCTGGAGGCTGGCATCCCTCCGTCCCCCTCCCAAGCAGCCCTTTCCTCCAGGGGAACTGATCTCTGTAGTCTGGAGATGAGCTGTAATTATAGGAGATCCCCAAGTCCCACCTGGGAGGCTGACATCCCTAAACTAGCATGAAAACGTATTAAATTAAAGTGGGTAGCTATGCTGGTTTGAAGCATCAGAATGAAGATGCAGTAGAGGTGCCTCCATACTTGAGATACTGGATGGCGCATAAGGGCAGGCTCTCAGCACTTAGTTAAAGATGCATCAGCTCCTAGTGTGATATATTTATTTCCTTCACTGTTTTCTCCTGGAATTGAGCCCAAACAAATGGTAACTTTATAAACTAAGCTTGTTACCTCTGCTTGATTCTAGAATCTGTTAAATATTTTCATTATGCTGGATGTTAATTAACTCTCACACTTTACCTTTAAGTATGGACTGGTAACTCCCATTTCATTGTATCTAAGGAAGTGTGCGCACACACAAAAACTTTTACTTTGAATAAAACTATGAAAACAAATTGGTGAATGTGTTTGTTGCAGCTTTTCTCAAATAAACTTTGCCCTATCCATTGTGAGATTATATATTCTGTTCTGCATTCCTACGTTGTTGCTTTTAAAATCTGAGGAAGAATGCGTCCACTTGACAGCTCACACCTTGAATAAATCTTTGTTGGCCTTAAAATTTTTATTGGACTCTATTTTTGTTTTTAAAATCAGACATTCTGGTTGGTCTTCTAACATGCTCTAGTTTTGAACCCAGTGGAGGGCAGACTGTTGCAAAAGCAAAAGACAGCAAATGGAGAACAGCAACATGCAACAGGTGTTATAACTGGGAGGGGTAGGAAACTTCTCTGATGGGAGAATAGATATGTTACAAGCAGGCCTTTATTTTCATTTGTGGAATGTTCACGGGGATGGATGCGCCTCTGAGGCCAGAACCAAAGAGAAAAAGACCCTCTATAACAGCTGCACTGTGAACAAGAACAGCAATTGAAAGGGAATGAGATGAAGTGAACATACAGCCAAGAAAGGGGTAAAGAATGAATGAGTGGTGGTAATGAAAACCCATGAAGAAGCCCATGGCATCATCAAAAGCAGTATACTGATTGTAGCATAAATGTTGCAGAAGATGGGAGTTGTCTGAAAAGACATTGAGTTGTGGACGATAATTATTTCTGTTTCACAGACAGCATACAGTTTCTTAGGACACAAGAAAAGCCCTTCTGGATCAGACCAGAATCCATCAAATCGAGCATTCTTTTTCAAGCAGCAGCCAAGCAGACGTCCCTGATGGCCTGCAAGCAAGGCACAGGAAGGCAAGCTTCCCTTCTGCTCTTGCCTCCAAGAACTGGTATGAGGGTTGAAGAAAAAGAAGAGTTGGTTCTGATATGCCGCTTTTCTCTACCCGAAGGAGTCTCAAAGCAGCGTACAATCACTTTCCCTTTCCTCTCCCCACAGCAGACAGCCTGTGAGGTGGGTGAGGCTGAGAGAGCCCTGATATCACTGCCCGGTCAGAACAGTTTTATCAGTGCTGTGGGGAGCCCAAGGTCACCCAGCTGGTTGCATGTGGGGGAGCACGGAATCAAACCCAGCTCACCAAATTAGAATTCTGCGCTTGTAACCACTACACCAAGCTGGCTTCTGATTCCATCTAGGCCATAATTTTCTCTGGCTACCATTCTGGCTTTGTTAATCTGTTTCTTGACTTCATTGGGAAGATATTTTAGTTACCAAAAAAGTTAGTTATAGATCCCTAAGGTCTTACCAGTTTCCTTCATCCAGCTTTAGCTTTATTTACTGGTCAGTTATTTATGCATCTTGACTCTAATTGGCCTTTCCCGGTAACTTCTTTCTCAGCTGCCACCTGTGTGTAATGTGTGAAATATCTGGGTTCAAGAACCACATGACACTGGACTCGTTGCAGCTCTTTAATGGTGACCATACATGATACAAATAGCACCAGGACTTCACTCTGCTAAAAAAAAAAAAAAACAAGACCTCTAACACATATACAAACAGAGAACCATTGGGCTGGCCATGGCAGTGAGCCATTAGCTCAGACCTCCTCTTGATTAATTTAAACTGGTTGGCTGCTGCGGTGGCCACAACAGTTAGAGTCCAGGTCTTCCCGATTCTATTGCAGGACATGTGCTCAGTCCTAGGATCGCCCGCATGCCAGCATACCCAACATAATAGTTGGTGATGTCTCTTTCAATGTATCTGAATAAGTGGGAATGCTTATAGCCACTGGACTCAAACTTTATACTGTTGTTTCAGACCAACACAGAGACCTGCATGAATCCACATTCAATGAAGTTCCCCTTATATAAAATAAGAATACTGTGGTTGCTGTCAAACATCCCAGTCCTGTGAAATTCTGTCGGATGTACTACATTTCAAATTATATAATTCTCCCTCTCCTCTTTTATCGTAATTTTATCTTAATAACCTTGTGAGGCCCGTCAAGCTGAGAGTGCTTGAGTGGTCCTGGCATCCAGCAAGCTTCCAGGGCAGAGTAGGGATTTTAACCTGCGTCTCCCAGATTCTAGTCCAGCACACTCTTCCTGCGGGACTGGAAACAATTCCACCAAGCCTATGGTAGAGGCCTACAAATCCCAGCACAAAGATGACCCCCCCCTACAAAAATGACAAATTCGCATATGCCATTCAGCCCCTCCTTGTTCCCTCCTTGTTCCCTCCTACTGGAGAAAAGGTGGAGAGGTGTTTTTTTTTTTTATTTTACTGTTTTAAAATGTTTAATATATTTTAACCATTTTTTATCTTATGCAATGTTGTGAGCTGCCCTGAACCCTCCGGGAACATCAGCATATAAATTAGAAAATAAATAATAATAAATCACTGCACCATGCAGTCATCAAATACTGTCCCTAGTTTGTGGTGAAATGTAGAAACGGCTTTTTCAAATGTTGCTGGTGTGCATATGTCCTAATTCAGGGGTAGTCAAACTGCGGCCCTCCAGATGTCCATGGACTACAATTCCCATGAGCCCCCTGCCAGCATTCGCTGGCAGGGGGCTCATGGGAATTGTAGTCCGTGGACATCTGGAGGGCCGCAGTTTGACTACCCCTGCCCTAATTCATCAAGTCTACCCTCCCCAACTCTAGAATAGGGATTCCCAACCAGGGCCCGTGGCCTTTCCCCTCCTACCTTAATGGATTCAGCCGTGGGTGTAAAATAAAAAGGGAGGAATCAGTTAGTTACTGGGTTCTCAGCTCCTGCCATTCTTTCAAGCCAACATGAGGCAGAGCCACTGTAGTAGCAGTAAAGTCAGGGAGAGGGAGAAAGAGGGCAAAGGTGTTCTCACTTCTAGTGATGCGTCACTTCTAGGGGGGGGGGCTGCTGACCACTTCCGGGGATCCTCAAAACCTTAAATTTTATTTCAGAGGTTCCTCCACAGTCAAAAGGTTGAAAAGAGCTGCTCTAGAAATTAAATTTTGGCAGAGGGAAGGAGATGCCACTGGACTGTAGGACACATGTCTAAATGCACACACGTGGCTGGCAAATGATGCATTGCGTTCCTTCCCCCCATAACATATCATAGATGTGAACGAATGCCTGAATTTCAGCTCAACCAAATTTCAGCACAACCAAATCCAGGGTGAAACTAAACAGTAGTCTGAAAAGAAAATATGTTCTGGTCAATTTATAAGCTTCATATCTAGGGTTGCCAACCTCCAAGTGGTGGCTGGCAATCTCCTGCAATTATGACTGATCTCCAAGTGACAGAGATAAATTTGTCTGGAGGAAAGGGCCACTGAGGAAGGTGAACTCTATGGCATTCTATGCCAGTGAAGTCCCTCACCTCCACCCCTTCCCAGGCTTCACCCCCAAAATCTGTAGGTATTTCCCAACCTGGAGCTGGCAACCCTAATTATATCAGAAGCCAGTACAGGATGACAACATCAGTACAATGTAAGCAGCGAACGGCGGCTGGAATAATCCAAACTTGTCATAGCTAGGAAGCTAAGCAGGATTGCCCATAACGGGTGGCCAAACCATGGCTCTCCAGATGTCCATACTGCTGGCAGGGGCTCATGGGAATTGTAGGCCCTGGGTATCTGGAGAGCCATGGTTGGGCCACCCGTGCCATAGTGACTATGATGGACCAAGGGTCTGATTCAGTATAAGGCAGCTTCATGTGGTAATGCATTGAAATTTTACATCCATTAGGTTCCCAGCAAACAAGGAAGCATCTCAGAATAGGTGAGATTGCAAATGCCCCCGGCCATAAAAAGAAGACCATATTCTTGCCTGATCATATCCCTTTAACTGAGGTCTGATCCGTCAGAATCAGCAAAGCCCCCAAATGCTACCGACTTCCTGCTCTACACAAGTATGTCTCTGCAAGGAGCATTCCACATTTGGGCCTCCTCTACTGCAGTTGGCCTGAGGTTGAGAAAGGCTGAGCTAGCGGCTCAAGGGTACTGGTGGATTGAATCTGGGACCTTCTACATGCCAAGCCGTTGCTTGACCACGAAGCCCCACTCCCTGGAGGGATGTAATGTTGTTCTCTAGGACTTCTATTTCTCCTGGACTCTATGGTATGCTGTAGAGCAGTGGTTCTTAACCTTCCCAAAGCAGCAACCCTTTAATACAGTTCCTCCTGTTGTGGTGACCCCCAACCGTAAAATTATGCAAGTGTTCTTTCACAGAAATTAAATTGAAACTGACCAATGGCATGAAGATCCAGCGTTTATGATTGTATATACATTGGTTATAAGGTAAAGGTATCCCCTGTGCAAGCACCGAGTCATGTCTGACCCTTGGGGTGACGCCCTCTAGCGTTTTCTTGGCAGACTCAATATGGGGTGGTTTGCCAGTGCCTTCCCCAGTCATTACCGCTTTACCCTCCAGCAAGCTGGGTCCTCATTTCACCGACCTCGGAAGGATGGAAGGCTGAGTCAACTTTGAGCCGGCTGCTGGGATCGAACTCCCAACCTCATGGTCAGCTTCAAACAGCATTTCTGCCACTTACCACTCTGCCCCACAAGAGGCTTTACATTGGTTATAAATTGTATATAAATTGGGGGGTGCCTTCAGGAGGAGTGGCAACAGTGGCGGTTCCTCCCCCCCCCCCTCGGCAAAGCTGCTCACCCTGCCACAACCCCTGTTAACGGGGTTGTTCGACTCCCAAAGGAGTCCTGACCCCCAGGTTGAGAACTACTGCTGTTGAGCATGCCCTTTGAAGCTGCCATTTCCTCACAAAATGCATCCAGTGAGTTATCATGTCATATATATACATGCACACTTATTTTCCTGGACTGTTGCCCAAGGCTGGTTCAAGGTATTTTTTCACACCAAAAGGGAATATCCAACCCTACCCGAGCAGTCCCTTGGGTGGGTTGGACAGAGGACTGTCCTAAGCTGTTCCAGTCCCTGGCAGCTCTGGCTCTTCAAAAGGAGGGCCCCTTCTGTGAGACAGCACCCTCCTTTTTAAAAAGAGCTTTGCTCGGCCAGTTCGGGTTGATGGGCCTGTTGCTATTGCCCCAGCATGTTTCACTGACAACTTATTTTGTGATTTCCGTGTTTGCTTTAGTGAATTTTATATGCCTGTTAATGAACTGCGTGTGGGTTGCCTTTGGCTAAATTGCAAGGTAAACATTTGTGACGAACTAGCAATTACACATACAATAAAGAAAATAAAAAAAAACCTGCTGCCTTCCAGCTTTGCCTTGCTAGAAGCATAAATTGATTTGAACTGTCCTAACTCATCCCGCCTGCCATGATACCTGAGGATTTTGACTTCCCATGGAGGCTATGGAATAGATTTTCTTCACAGAATTCTCAGCACCTCACAACATTCGCAAAGTTCCTGGGCGAATGCCATGAGAACAAATCCAGTGGCAGCAGGCATAGAGCATTAAAAACACTTGAAGTTATAGAAGACACAGGAAATGTACTCATCTTACAAATGTGTTTATAGCTCCCATTGAAAAACAGAGAGAGAATCTTGTAGTTCAGAAGAGGAGGGGCTTCTTTTACCTCACAGCAGGAATCCAGTGTCTGGAGTGAGCATAGATATTCTGCCTCACAGGATATTAATTCAGAAAACAGCAGACTTATCTTAAACCGCTACTGCGGAGCGGATTAATTAAAGGGTAAGGGCTGTTTGGGAGGAGTTAGGGCGGGCCCTGTCCGGGGAAAAAACTCGGCGGGCCCAATAAGGAGCCACAAAGCGAGTGTCCATCCAGGGCCAAGCCGCCAATGGCTGCTGGGCCCAGCCTTGCCTGCCTGGCTGGGGACTCACCTCGCAGATTCAGCTGGCAGCCTGCAGGGTGAGTCCTCCGGCCCAGGTCCTCCTCCATCTTCAGAAAGGAGCAGGGACGCGGTGTCAAAGACACCGCGGTGTCAAAGGACGCGGTGTCAAAGACACCCTGCTCCTTTCTCGCCCCGGGAACCCTGGCCATGGGGGGGGCCTGCCGTTGGTGGGGGCCTTCTCCCAGCCCAAGGGATAGCCTCGCCACGTCACAGACGTAGCTGCATGGTGGGGGGGGGGTCGCCGCCTTCTCCCGGGCACAGGAGACCAGCCTGCGGCCGGGATAATGCCCCAGGTCACAGCCCACTCGCCCCCGTGTCCCAGACCCCCGGGAAGCCTTCACCCTGTGAAGGCTTCCCCAGGGACAGGCCCCTAGCGCCCATTTTATTTCAACATAAAATGGGCTTTATTCCTAGTATAAAACAGCACTCTTGTTCCCAATATTGCCAAAGTTATAGTCTAACTGTTTCTGGCAAAACTAACTTTCTCAGCACACTGGCAGACTGCTGCTCAGAGATGCTTAAGAGCATTTGGTCATGATTGCGCCCCTCTCAACAAAAAAGAATAAGCCTTTATTGGAACTGAATTCAAGGACGTATCGAGATTCAAAGCAAATAATATGAGCAGGAATCTTTTTACAACCACCCTATAAAAGGAGACTTTCGGAAAGCAAAGCTCTCCTGTGTTAGTCCCCTATAAATGTATGTAGTTGCTCAGCCAGTACGACTTCCCCATGGAAATGAAATATAAGAACTGGGAAACTACTGGAGAGTTAAGCATTTCAAAGGAGATCGTCTTCTCCATATTTGATAGTTGGTATGCTGGTGTTTAAGTGTCATTTTAATAAAGCAATTTAGAATACTTTTTAAAAACCCTTAGATTTTTCTAAAATTAGGTGCATATACTGTTTTGGTCAGCCTTTTACAGAGGTCGTATTCTGTGTGCCCCTACTCACAGGTAGTGGAGAACCGGGGAGGGGGGTGCACCAAGACTCTTTCCCCAAACAACGTTGCCTGGCACTAAAATCTTTTTGACATCCGAGCTTCGGAACAACCATCCCCCTTTGTGATCATGTTGATGTACTTTATTGCTGATTTAATTATGGCTTGATCTCTCGCTATTGTTTTCATGTTGTCATCATGGGTGACTTCAATTTCCCAGATGTGTGCTGGGAAACAAACTCTGCGAAGCGTCCTCCGTCATGCAACTTTCTGACCTGCCTGGCTGACAATTTCATTTATCAAATGGTAGATGAACCCACAAGAGGTTCAGCCATACTGGACTTAATACTGACCAACAGGCAAGAGTTGGTGGATGAGGTGAAGGAGGTAGGGACCCTAGGGGGAAGTGACCATGTCCTCATAGAATTCCTTTTGAGATGGGGAGCCAAGGAAGCTTGTAGCCAGACGCGGATGTTGGATTTTCGTAGGGCAAACTTTAATAAACTCAGAGACATGATGAGTGTCATACCATGGATGAGAATGCTGGAAGGGAAGGGAGCATGTGAAGGGTGGGCGCTACTCAAACAAGAGCTATTGCATGCTCAATCAATGACTATCCCAGAAAGACGAAAACACTGCAGGAGCTCTAAGAAGCCTATTTGGATGAACAGAGAACTTCAAGAGCAACTAAGAAAGAAAAGGGAAATGTTCAGGAAATGGAGGGAAGGACAGAACTCTAAAGAAGAGTACCTACAGGTTACCAGGCACTGTAGATCAATCATCAGAAAGGCCAAAGCTGAGAGTGAGCTAAGATTGGCCAGGGAAGCCCACTGTAACAAGAAAAGATTTTTCAGTTATAGAATCATAGAATCATAGAGTTGGAAGGGGCCACGCAGACCAAGAAAAGATTTTTAAGTTATGTGAGGAGCAAACGTAAAGCAAAGGAGGCAATAGGCCCACTGTTGGGTGCAGATGGACAAACTCTAACGGAAGATGCAGAGAAAGCAGAAAGGCTTAGTGCCTATTTTACATCTGTTTTTCCCCACACGTCAAAGGGTTTAGGCACATCTAGAGATGGCAGTAGCCAAAGGATAGTGTCTGGGTGGCAGGTTAACATGGATAGAGAGGTTGTCGAGAGGCATTTAGCTGCACTGGATGAGTTCAAATCCCCTGGGCCAGATTAAATGCACCCGAGAGTGCTCAAAGAACTTTCCAGAGAACTTGCACAAACCTTGTCCATCATCTTCAGGACCTCTTTAAGGATGAGAGAGCAAACGTTCTTCTGATCTTCAAAAAAGGGAGGAAGGATGACCTGGGAAACTACAGACCGGTGAGTCTGACCTCTGTTGTGGGGAAAATAATGGAGCAGATATTAAAGGGAGCGATCTGCAAACATCTGCAGGACAATTTGGTGATCCAAGGAAGTCAGCATGGATTTGTCTCCAACAGGTCCTGTCAGACCAACCTGGTTTTCTTTTTTGACCAATTAACAGGTTTGCTGGATCGTGGAAATTCGGTTGATGTTGTTTACTTGGATTTTAGTAAAGCTTTTGATAAGGTTCCCCATGATGTTCTGATAGATAAATTGAAGGAAAGGACTGCGATCTGGATTTTCAGATAGCTAGGTGGATAGGGAATTGGTTAGAGAACCGCACTCAAAGAGTTGTTGTCAATGGTGTTTCATCAGACTGGAGAGAGGTGAGTAGCAGGGTGTCAGGAATCAGGCTGAGCCCAGCCTGTGGAGTCCCAAGTGAAAGCGCATCAAGAATCCAACAGTCGGTTGCAAATTCCAGAGTAGAGCTTTATTAGGCAAAGTCCACAGTAAGCTAAAGCATGCCAAGATCTTCCTAAGCAAAGATCTTGATAATAACAAAGTACATAGGGGATAGGTAGGGTAGATATAGGGCCCACCAAATAAGGGAGGGGGACCCAGAAGGTTTCGGCGGGAGAGCGGGTACAGGTGACAAAAGGGGTTCTGTTCCCAGGCTGCCAGATGGCCCGGAGCCTTATCGGGAGGTTGGCACATTGTTGAGACTTTGCTGTCTCCGCAAGGACACTTACAGTAAGATTGATACATTTGTTGGGGCTCCTCACCCGCTGGGAAAGGAAGGGAGAGAAGTTCTCAGAAGACAGGTTTATTGCTTTATGGCCTTGGCTAGCCTTGGCCGGAGAAGGCATGAGAGTGTGAGAATATGCAGGGTCGCAGGGAACAAGATGGCATGAAGCATTGGGGTTCATTTAACTCGCCTCCCCTTAAGGCCCCCCCCCGTTCAGGCGCCCGCGGCGACAGGGGCCGGGCCTGGCTTGTCGGGGAAGCGAGAGTGGAACTTGCGGAGGAGAAGGGGGGCGGCTACGTCCTCCGCATCGACCCACTCGTTATCAGAGTCAGGGAAACCTTTCCAGGAGACCAGATACTGCAGCTGTTTACGAAAAAGGCGGGAGTCGACTATGTCGGCCAGCTCATAGTGGGTGTCCTCCCCCACCATGACAGGGGGAGGAGGGCGTGACTGTGGGTGCCAATCGTCCGGCGGGGGGGCTTTCTTGACCAGGCTGACATGGAAAACAGGGTGAACCTTGCAGTAGGCTTTGGGAAGTTCCACCCGTATAGTGACTTCGTTCAACACCTGCACCACTTTAAAGGGACCCACGAATTGGTAACTTAGCTTTTTACACGGCCGCCTGTTCTTGAGGTGTTTGGTCGAAATGTACACCTCATCCCCCACGGCGTATGGGGGGGCGCTCTGGCGCTTGCGGTCCGCCCACCGTTTAAAGTCCGCTTTCGCTTTTACCAGGGACTCGGATACGTCCCCCCAGGCTTCCCGCATCGGGCCGCCCACTCGTCCACCCCTGGCGGGGAGGCGGCGGGGTCTCCCGGCGGCTTCGTGAGTGTGGGGAAGGGGGGCGCGGCGTAGCCGTGCACCACCTCAAAGGGGGACTTCCCCGTACTGGAATGTGGCGCGTTGTTGTAGGCAAGGGCAAGAGGGAGACCCAGTCGTCCTGGTGGTAGTTCAGGAAGCATCGGAGGTATTGCTCGAGGACCTGGTTCACCCGCTCCATCTGCCCGTTTGTGGCGGGGTGGTAGGCCGAGCTAAGCCCCCGGGACACCCCCGCCAGGGTCATTAAGGCCCCCCCAGTATTTGGCAACGAACTGGGCCCCCCGGTCGCTGATTATTTTGCGGGGGAACCCGTGGAGTCGTACCACGTGGGCAATTAACAGTTCGGCCAGGCGCTGCGCGGTGGGCAGGCCTGGGCAGGGGACGAAGTGGGCCTGTTTCGAGAACTGGTCCACTACCACCCAAATCACCGTCTTCCCCTGGCTAAGGGGCAAGTCCGTGATGAAATCCATGGAAATGATCTCCCAGGGGCGGTCCGGGATTTCCAGGGGTTTCAACAGGCCCTGGGGTTTCCCCACCCCATGTTTGTGCGCGAGGCACACTGGGCAGCCCGCGACGTATTTCCCCACGTCGCGACGGGCCCCCGGCCACCAAAACTGGCGTCGTAGCAGCCCCCACATTTTCAGGAAGCCAAAGTGCCCAGCGGCTTTGCTGTCATGGCACAGTTCGAGGATCGATTTGCGGAGAGAGGCGGGAACGTACAAGCGGTCCCCCTTATACCAGACCCCCTCGTGGGCACGGAGCTGTGAGCGGAGGTCGGTCAGCTGCGGATCCGGCCCTAAGGCCGAACGGAACTCTGACATGGGCACCAGGGGCGAGGTTCCCGAGGGCCCCGGCGGGGAGTACCGGACCGGTTGTCCCGTCTTGACCTGGCTGCGGGTTTGGACCAGGAGGCCCAGTTGCTTCGGGGTAAAAACCGTGTCCACCCTGGAGGGGCGATGTTCGTCCGGGTGCATGCGGGAGAGGGCGTCCGCCATGAAATTCTTACGCCCCGGGATGTGGACTAGGGTGAAGTCGAACCTGGAGAAGATGTCCGCCCATCGGATTTGCTTGGCATTTAGCGTGCGCGGCTTCCTCAGGGCTTCCAGGTTTTTATGATCAGTCCAGACCTCAAACGGGATAGTGGACCCCTCCAGGAAGTGGCGCCAAGTGGAGAGAGCGGCTTTGACCGCCGCCGCTTCTTTCTCCCAGATGGGCCAGTTTCGCTCGGTCGGGGAGAACTTGCGGGAGAGGTAGGTGCAGGGCTGGAGGTTTCCCCCCTCCCCCCTCTGTAGGAGGACCCCCCCGATGGCCTCGTTGGAGGCATCGACTTGCACCACGAAGGGCTTGTCGGTTTCGGGGTGGGCTAGAATGGGCTCGGAGGTGAACAACCGTTTGAGGTGCTCGAAGGCACGGGTGCAGTCCAGGGTCCACGGTAGTGGTGCCCCCGGGCGGCCGTCCCTGGCGCCCTTTCCTTTGGTTTTCAGGAGGTCGGTGAGGGGTAGGGTCACCTTGGAAAAACCCGGGAGGAAGTCACGGTAGAAATTGGCGAACCCAAGGAAGGATTGGAGCTGTCGGCGGGTACGGGGGGCCTCCCAATCTAGGACCGCCTGGACCTTTGCGGGATCCATCCCAATTCCCTCCCCGGAGACCCGGTAGCCCAAGAAATCAACCTGGGATTTGTGGAACTCACATTTCAGAAGCTTGGCGTAGAGCTTATGGTCGGCGAGGCGGCGCAGGACCTCCCGCACCAAAGCCGTGTGCTCCTCCTCCCCCTTGGAATAAATCAGCACGTCGTCTAGGTAAACCACCCCCCCCCCCGGTACAACAGGTCGTGCAGCACCTCATTAATTACATTCATGAACACGCCCGGAGAGCCGCTTAAGCCGAACGGCATGACGAAATACTCAAACTGTCCGAGCGGGGTGTTGAATGCAGTCTTCCACTCGTCCCCCTTAGCGATGCGGACCCGAAAATAGGCATCCCGTAAGTCCAGTTTTGTAAAGATGCGCCCCTCCCCCAAGCGGCTGAGCAAGTCCTTAATGAGGGGGAGGGGGTAGGCGTTGACGCGAGAAGCGGCGTTGATCGCCCGGTAGTCGGTGCAAAGTCGGAGGGTGCCGTCCTTCTTCTTGGCGAATAAGACCGGGGCCGCCATGGAGGAGGTGGCCGGGCGAATGAAACCCCGGGCCAGGTTCTTGTCCACGAAGGCGCGTAGCTCCCGGAGTTCGGACGGGCTCATGTTGTAGAGTTTCGCCTTTGGGAGCTTTGCTCCGGGGACCAGTTCGATGGCGCAGTCGGTTGGGCGGTGGGGTGGAAGCTGGTTGCACTCTTCCTCCGAAAAGGCTTCGGCAAGGTCCCGGTAGCAGGCAGGGATCCTTTCGTCCGGCTCGGGGTAGAGACCCATCGCTCTTAGCCAGGGGTTGAGGGTGGCGGGGCTTTCGGACCACGGGACCACGGTCCCCACGATGACCACAAGCGGTGCCTTGGGTTGGTTGCAGTACCAGAAATGCAACTTGCAGTTTGGGTGGGAGAACACGAGGCGTTTCTCATCCCAGTCGATCTCGGGGCGGTGGAGGTCCATCCAGTCCATGTCGAGCAGGATGGAGAAGCCCGCGACGGGGGCGATGGTGAGCGAGAAGCGCTCCCAGTGGGGGCCCAGGTTTAGGGCGAGGGCATTGGTGGCGTGGCGGTTGGCCCCCCCCGCCCACCGGGGCCCCGTCCACCTGTTGCATGATGAACGGTCTGGCCAAATCTTCCAGCCGCGCACCTAGAGCCTGCGCAATTCCGGGGGTCACTAGGGAAGTGGAGCACCCGGAGTCCACGCATACTTGGACCTCAACCCGGGTGTCGGCTTCCTCATTGATCAGTACCGCCGGGAGGAGGACGGGGGGTTGGACTCGTCTTGGGGGCGCCGGTGTGCCGACTGGGAGGGTCCGCCAAGGGGCGCCCGGCAAGACGGACCGTCCTCGTTTCCCGAACTATCCGACTGGGAGGATTCGGGACTGGTTTGGGAAGAGAGCTCCACGTCCGTCGAGGAGGTGGCCGGGGCGAGGAGCGCCCTGGGCCCCCCCTGTTTGTTGGCTGGTTTGTCCGACGGGCGCTGGCGGTCGGAGGCCGGGCGGGGCTTGTTTCTGTCTTGTTGGGGGGAGGGCTTAGCTTTTGCCAAACGCGTTGGGCAGACCGAGGCGAAGTGCCCCTTCCCCCCGCACTCGTGGCAGAGCCCCATTTGCTTGCGTCTCTCACGGTCGGGCGCCGGCGCAGCGGTGGGCAGGGCGGCGATTGGTTTGGGGGCCACCGGGGCCCTGTCCGCCCGCGACGTGCGCAGCAGGCGAGCCGCCTCCTGGCGGCGGCGGTAGGCTCTATAATCAGCCAGGTTCGCCTCGATCACCCCCGCAGCGTCGATCCACTGCTGGAGGTCTCCGTCCTCGGGCGGTCCCCGGTTGAAGACCCCGTCAGGCACGGGGCGATCCAAGCCGTCTACGAAGGCAGTGATGATCTGGGTGTCATTCATGGTGGTAATCCTGGCCGCGATGGCGCGGAAGTCAATGACATAGTCCATCAGGGGTCTCCCCCGCTGCTTCAGTTCGGCCAGCGCCTTCGTCGCTTTTCGTTCACGGAAAGGGTCCCTGAAGGCGTCCCGGAGGGCGGCCCTGAAGGATTCTAAAGAGGTAGCTGCCTCCGTCCCCCTCTCGTACGGGGTGATCCACCATTCCATGGCCTTGCCCTCCAGGTTGCAGCCCAGGGTGCGGACTAAGTCTGCCTCGTCCGTGAAAGAGTCCCCCCACTCCGCCAAGAAACCATCCACCATAATCAAAAAGTAGGTGAGCCTCTCCGAAGACCCATCGAACTTCACCTTGAATTTCCGGCCGCCCAGATGGTCGTGGCATTCCCCGCAGGGTCGTCAGGCTGCCGCGGGGGTGGTTGTCGGGCCGGTGAGGGCGGAGGGGCGGCTGGCAGTTGAAGTTGAGGATGGTGGGGCCGGGTGTCCACGGTGAGAGGGGCATAGGTCCCCCGCCTCAGGGCTGCGGGGCGATCCCACTCCCACGCTCGGTGGTCTCCCCGGGGCGCCGGGGGCATCTCTGGGGGAGTGGGAGTCCGCGTCGGGGGTTCCCCCCATGGGCCCGATAGAAACGTACCGGGGTCCGGGGCCCCCGACCGGGAACGTGATGGTAAGGTTTCCCTCCTCGGGCGGCGGGGTTCGTGGCGTGGGAGCGGCTCGTTGAAGACTGTGATCCGGTGGGGCCCTGGCCGGGGCTCGGGTTCGGTGTCTACATCGTCCTCCTCCAGCCAGGTCATCGTGCCGCCCGGGCGCGAGAAGGCCAATTGCTTGGGGGGGGGGCAAACGTGGAGAGGAGGCCTGTGGCAGCGGCCCCCCCCAGGGACTCGAGAGTCCCGTACCCGAGCGAAGGGGTGCTGTGATGCTTGGGCCTGGCAACGGGGCCCGCAGGGGGGCGAATAGCAACTCGGGTAGCCGGGGCAGTAGAATCGCCTGGCAGGGATGCTGGCAAGGAAGATCGGCCCTTCCTCCCCTTCTCGGAGGCAAGGTGGGCGTTCCAGAGTTCGCGGTAGGTTTCGGCTTGGCGTAGGGCCTCGGTCTCGGCCCGGCGAAGGCCTTCGATTTCTCGGCGTTGGTCCCCCACGTGTAGCATCAGACCCTCGAGTTCTTCGGCAGGAACAAGGTGTTGGCGTCCTTCTCGGGTGAAATCGACTCCCACTTGACGGCCCATTTCGACCAGCCGGTCGGCATCTCCCGGGTCTTCGGGGGCTCCCTCATCCTCGTCCTCGCCCGGAGTAGAGGGGGGGCGATTTCCCCGTCGCACTCGCAGTATCCTTCGCGGGGCTCGGGCATGGCGGGGTCCGGTGGTCTCCGGCGTCAGGAGGGGTAGCCAAAGGTACCGTGGTCGCGCCGTCCTCGGCCCGTTCCTCAATGGGGACGTGGATGATCAGGCGCTGGCGGCCCCCGTCCGGGGACTGCTCCACGATGTCTAACCCTGAGTCCTCCGGGGCTGCCGCGGCCATGGGTAGCGAGGCACACCAACGGATGGATTAACAGGGAGAAGTGGTTATTATCAATTTGTCAGGAATCAGGCTGAGCCCAGCCTGTGGAGTCCCAAGTGAAAGCGCATCAAGAATCCAACAGTCGGTTGCCAATTCCAGAGTAGAGCTTTATTAGGCAAAGTCCACAGTAAGCTAAAGCATGCCAAGATCTTCCTAAGCAAAGATCTTGATAATAACAAAGTACATAGGGGATAGGTAGGGTAGATATAGGGCCCACCAAATAAGGGAGGGGGACCCAGAAGGTTTCGGCGGGAGAGCGGGTACAGGTGACAAAAGGGGTTCTGTTCCCAGGCTGCCAGATGGCCCGGAGCCTTATCGGGAGGTTGGCACATTGTTGAGACTTTGCTGTCTCCGCAAGGACACTTACAGTAAGATTGATACATTTGTTGGGGCTCCTCACCCGGTGGGAAAGGAAGGGAGTGAAGTTCTCAGAAGACAGGTTTATTGCTTTATGGCCTTGGCTAGCCTCGGCCGGAGAAGGCATGAGAGTGTGAGAATATGCAGGGTCGCGGGGAACAAGATGGCATGAAGCAGGGGGGTTCATGACACAGGGTACCTCAGGGCTCGGTGCTCGGGCCCGGTACTTCTTAACATATTTATTAATGATCTAGACTAGATGAGGGAGTGGAGGGACTATTCATCAAGTTTGCAGATGACACCAAATTGGGAGGACTGGCAAATACTCCGGAAGATAGAGACAGAGTTCAACGAGATCTGAACACAATGGACAAATGGGCAAATGAGAACATGATGCAATTTAATAAAGATAAGTGTAAAGTTCTGCATCTGGGTCAGAAAAATGAAAAGCATGCCTATTGGATTGGGGATACGCTTCTAAGTAACACTGTGTGTGAACGAGACCTTGGGGTACTTGTGGACTGTAAACTAAACATGAGCTGGCAGTATGATGCAGCAGTAAAGAAAGGCGAATGCCATTTTGGGCTGTATCAACAGAGGCATCACATCAAAATCACAAGATGTCATAGCCCCATTGTATACGGCACTGGTCAGACCACACCTGGAGTACTGTGTGCAGTTCTGGAGGCCTCACTTCAAGAAGGACGTAGATAAAATTGAAAGGGTACAGAGGAGAGCAATGAAGATGATCTGGGGCCAAGGGACCAAGCCCTATGAAGATAGGTTGAGGGACTTGGGAATGTTCAGCCTGGAGAAAAGGAGGTTGAGAGGGGACATGATAGCCCTCTTTAAGTATTTGAAAGGTTGTCACTTGGAGGAGGGCAGGATGCTGTTTCTGTTGGCTGCAGAGGAGAGGACACGCAGTAATGGGTTTAAACTACAAGTACAACGATATAGGCTAGATATCAGGGAAAAAATTTTCACAGTCAGAATAGTTCAGCAGTGGAATAGGCTGCCTAAGGAGGTGGTGAACTCCCCCTCACTGGCAGTCTTCAAGCAAAGGTTGGATACACACTTTTCTTGGATGCTTTAGGATGCTTAGGGTTGATCCTGTGTTGAGCAGGGGGTTGGACTATATGGCCTGTATGGCCCCTTCCAACTCTATGATTCTATGATTCTATGAATCATGTTAAGACTTTTAAACCAGTATCCTACCAGCTTTAACTGCTGTCACTCCCTGATTACCCCCACAAAGTTCTCCTTGGAGACTTTTGCTGTGGCTGTTTTAAGTTCCTCTGCTGTGTTCACCGTTGCCAGGGTCTCTGTGCAGTTGCTCCCCACCTTCTTGGTGTGCTCCTAGGATTTGCTCACAGGCTGGGTGGGAGGGGTGTGCAGATGAAAGTGGGGGGTTGGCAACAAGACCTGAGCAACAATTTGGAAGCAACATCAATATTTATGACACACCTGCACATACACCTGTCTGTCTTATATTCTCCTTTTCAGCCACAAGACTCAAGAGAACTCAGCTGGTCTCCTACCCAAGCAGTGATGGGACCCAGGGCTGGTCAGATTAACTGCATTTTGTGCATTCAGACCAGTCATATCCATGTCTGACTTTCCGAAGCAGGTAAAGTCTTGGTATTAAAGAGGGAATGTTTGAGCTGTCTAGGCCCATAGCTTACATGTTTTAATTAAACAGGGAGAGCTTCGTGTCATAGTTAAGAACAGTAAACTCTAATCTGGAGAACTGGGTTTGATTCTGCATTCCCCGTGCAGCCAGCTGGGTGACCTTGAGCTAGTCACAATTCTCTTAGAACTGTTCTCATAGAGCAGTTCTTTCTGAGCACTATCAGCCCCATCTACCTCACAGGGTGTCTGTTGTGGGGAGAGGAAAGGAAATGTGTTTGTAAGCCACTTACCCACATGCTTACCATCAACTGTGGGAGATCCAGACCAAAGTCTGCCATCTGGAGGGACTGGGGAATTTTTTGTAATCCGCCTTGAGTCCCACCAAGGAGGAAGGCGGACTATAAATGTAATAAATAATAATAAAATAATGATGAGTGAGATAGCAAGAGATTAAAGGAATCGGACTGCTGACACTAAACATTTTAAAACTGGAAGCTGTTTTTGTTCGTTAACTGTTTTAATTCTATTTTTTAAATTTTAATTTTTGGTATATGTGCCTATGGTATTGCTCACTGCCCCGAACCAGTCTACTGGGTGATATAGAAATACATAAACAAACCGCTTTGGGGCTCCTTCGGGTAGTCAAAAGTAAGGTATAAAACATCAGCTCCTTTTATCTTCTTCTTAATTATTACATGCCACTTCTGACTTCCCAAGTGTTCCCAAGCTGCCTCTGGCAGCTTCAAAAGATGTTAGCTTGCAAACAGAAGAGGCTTCTTGCATCTCTGTGATAGGATTGCCACTCTGGGCTAAGAAAGATCTGGAGATTTTGGGAGTGGAGCCTGGAAAGTGTGGGGCATGGGAAGGGGTGGGACCTCAGCAGGGCATAATGCCACAGATCTCACCCTCTAAAGCAGCCATTTTCTACTGGAAAACTGATCATGGCATCTGGAGATCAGCTGTAATGGCAGATCTCCAGCTGGCACCTGGAAACTGGTCACTCTAGTACTTGAGTTGCTTTGTTACGTCCCTGAACAACAGAGTCCTTTATGCTATCTGCCAAATTAATGGGGTGGGAGGGGTGTCAGGGTCTTCTCTGAACAGCTCAGCCTCTCAGCCCAAGGAGCCAAGCTGTGCACTGAGGGTGATTTGGGGGATCAGGGAGTGCTCAGCACTACGGAATTGTCTGCCAAGAGTGTAGGTTGCCCAACTCCAGGAGGTAGCTGGAGATCTCCTAGGATTACAATTGATCTTCAGGTGACAGAAATGAGTTTCTGTAGAGAAAATGGCCATTTTGGAGGCACCATACCCCACTGAAGTCCCTGTTGTAAAAACCAATATCCTTTTCTGAATATAAATCTGTGTGATGGCCTTTAGACCAGCCATTCTCAACAAGGGAGCACTGGCACATTTGAAGAGGGCCACAGACTGAAAAATGAGAGGGGGGTGGGCTAGTAACTGATCTGATGAAATGCCCTTATTGTCACATATTATGTCATTAATTGCTAGAAAGTCCAACCTTCTCCAAGGGAGATAAAAATAAATAATTTAATCTGTCCCATTGTGTGTGTTTGAATTAATGCATTCAAAAAATGCACCTGCTTCTCTTGGTCGAATGTTATACAAATCTGTCTCACCTGTGTGTAAGATAAGGTATGTCGAGTACAGTTAGTTCACCCTTAGCTTAGGCCTTTTCTATCCTAGCTCATTGTGCAAGTGGCCAGCCCACTGCGGGGGGCTCTGGGGCCTGAGGAGAGCTCCTTAAAAGTCCATGGCCCAAAAAAGGTTCAGAATGGCTGCTTTAGACTTCACAGAATCCCAGGCAGGGTGAATGGGGGCGTTGTGTTTCGAGACCCTGCTGCTGCATGGCAGTTAGTCTTTATCTGAAAGAATCATTCTGTGGTCTTTGAAGAACTGGTAAACAAGTTGATTTACTTTGGTTCATAGTAACAGAAGAACAATTGTAGAGCTGGCAGCCTATTTTCTTTTCTTTTCTTTTCTTTTCTTTTCTTTTCTTTTCTTTTCTTTTCTTTTCTTTTCTATCTATCTATCTATCTATCTATCTATCTATCTATTTATTTTCAAGCAGTTAACATGTAATAAAGCAAATACATAATCTATCTCGCTGAGAACACACTTCTTTTCCTGAAACTGCCTGGGACTCTCGCTTTGTCTCAGACATAAAAGCGCAGATGGAGAATTCCACTTAACCGACAAATCTGACAGAAACAGAATCGTAACAGTTAGATTCTCCCATCATGCACTGCTTCTCCCTCCAATTTGAAGGCACGGATGTAAAACCCAACAGCCCCTCCCCTCAGGCCCCACCTCCCCAATCTCCAGCAGGTATTTCCCAACCCACAGCGGGCACCCCTATGACCGTGGCCCAAGAGCGCCAGAGGCCACCCTCCCTGAGCCTTGCCACCGGCCCCTGTACGTCACCTTGCTGCCACTGGCAGGATGCAGACCTGGCCCAAACAGTGTTCCCTGATAGGTCCCTCCTGGCAGGGGATTTCATAGAATCATAGAGTTGGAAGGGGCCATACAGGCCATCTAGTCCAACCCCCTGTTCAACGCAGGATCAGCCCAAAGCATCCTAAAGCAATTTGGCTTATTGGGAGCAGGAGGGAGGCCCAGCTGACTTGCAGCATCTCCTATAACAACCCTATTGTACATTTGGCTTCTACCACAGAGTTCCTGCCCAGAACCAGTTTGGTGTAGTGATTAGGAGTGTGGACTTCTAATCTGGCGAGCCGGGTTCGATTCTGCACTCCCCCACATGCAGCCAGCTGGGTGACCTTGGGCTCATCACAGCACTGATAAAACTGTTCTGAACGGGCAGTGATATCAGGGCTCTCTCAGCCTCACCCACCCCACAGGGTGTCTGTTGTGGGGAGAGGAAAGGGAAGGCAATTGGAAGCCACTTCGGGTAGAGAAAAGTGGCATATAAGAACCAACTCTTTTTCAGTAATATCAGGGCTCTCTCAGCCTCACCCACCTCACAGGGTGTCTGTTGTGGGGAGAGGAAAGGGAAGGCAATTGGAAGCCACTTCGGGTAGAGAAAAGCGGCATATAAGAACCAACTCTTCTTCTTCAGATATCAGTGTTACCTCAACATGATGATGTCCCTTCCGGATCTAAGGATGCCAGTCCCTTGGAGGGCTCTGGGGATCCCCTGGAATTCCAGCCCATCTCCAGGCTACAGAGCTCAGTTCCCTAGAGGAAAGGGCTGCTTGGGAGGGGGACTGAGGGATGCCAGCCTCCAGGTGGGGCCTGGGGATCCCCTGGAATTCCAGCTCCTCTTCAAACTACAGAGCTCAGTTCCCTGGAGGAAAGGGCTGCTTGGGAGGGGGGCTGGGGGATGCCAGCCTCCAGGTGGGGCCTGGGGATGCCCTGGAATTCCAGCTCATCTCCAGACTACAGAGCTCAGTTCCCTGGAGGAAAGGGCTGCTTGGGAGGGGGACTGGGGGATGCCAGCCTCCAGGTGGGGCCTGGGGATGCCCTGGAATTCCAGCTCATCTCCAGACTACAGAGCTCAGTTCCCTGGAGGAAAGGGCTGCTTGGGAGGGGGACTGGGGGATGCCAGCCTCCAGGTGGGGCCTAGGGATGCCCTGGAATTCCAGCTCATCTCCAGACTACAGAGCTCAGTTCCCTGGAGGAAAGGGCTGCTTGAGAGGGGGACTGAGGGATGCCAGCCTCCAGGTGGGGCCTGGGGATCCCCTGGAATTCCAGCTCATCCCCAGACTACAGAGCTCAGTTCCCCTGGAGGAAAGGGCTGCTTGAGAGGGGGACTGAGGGATGCCAGCCTCCAGGTGGGGCCTGGGGATCCCCTGGAATTCCAGCTCCTCTCCAGACTACAGAGCTCAGTTCCCCTGGAGGAAAGAGCTGCTTGAGAGGGGGAATGAGGGATGCCAGCCTCTAGTTGGGGCCTGGGGATCTCCTGGAATTCCAGCCCATCTCCAGACTACAGAGCTCAGTTCCCCTGGAGGAAAGGGCTGCTTGAGAGGAGGACTGAGGGATGCCAGCCTCCAGGTGGGGCCTGGGGATCCTAAACCAGAGTTGGCAAACCTACCCGGATCACATTCCACTTTAGGAATATACCCTTCCACTTAAATCCTCCCTTATTTACCTGCATTTTTACTTCTGTGCCTTTATTCATTCTGTCATTTTGTTTCACGGCATTTTAAATACTCCAGTAGCTTTGGTATTTTTTGGGTACTTACACTGGAATTTTCTGATGATAGACATTTTGGTCTGAAACATAACACTAGTACCTTAAGAATAACTGAATTTTATTCAAAGGTATAGGCTTTTGTGAGCGATTAACAAGATTGTGAAAAATATTTCGCCATTCTCCCAGAATTTAGTGAGATACCCAAGGCAGCAGGGGAACAAACATATGGTTGTGGGGGGGACATTTTGACTTTTCAAGATCAAATAGTCTTTGATTCAAAATATTAAGGTTCTCAAACTCATTGGACATCAGAAAAAGGTCAATTGAGAATCCAACCTGAGTAATATTCACTTCAATAAGAAGAAACCATGAGCTATATTGGGGGGATCTGGCAAGTAATACATTATTCATAAATTATTAATTCGTAATGCTTCTTCAGAGATTACTCCTCGTGGATTGGGCCCCTGTGTATCTGAACAAATGTGCATGGACCTGAAAGCTTATACCTTGGTCTTAAAAGGTGCTACTAGACTCAAACTTTGCCCACCTGAATAGTATGTGCATTTTGGTTCTTTGCTTAATATAACATAGGTGACCACAGCAGTTCTTTGCACGTTATTTAGAAATTTCAGTTTAAATCTTTTATGAAGGCCTCTGAGGCTGGAGGTGGTTCTTGCTCCTATTTAATTACACTTTTGTTTACTGGCACCCCATGAAAGGAAGGCAGCTCCTGGCTGCATGTCACAAGCTTCTAAGCAATAGCCCCTAAATCTAATCACTCCGCACTAGAAAGTGTAATTGGGTCAGGGGTTTCGTGTGTGTATATGCATGATTACCAAACGAACTGAATGGAATTCTATTCTTATTTGTGCGTCTGTCTTTACGTACTTTGGAAACAAAGCGGTTCTACAGCCAGTCAATTGATACTACCCCTAGATAAATGGTCAGAAGGCGCTTCCGAGCTTAGCGTCTAGGCAGATACGCAAACCTCTCTTCTCACAGAAACTTGGGAATGTAGCTTGTTGGGGCCTCCTGAGTTTGTTCCAAGTAATGCAAAAGTATTAATAACCAGGGCATTGCCCTCGTCGCCCACCCACACTGTACTTAAAATGAGATCTCCCTTCCTGTGGCTTTGACCTTGTAAGCAGTCCCAGCCTCGTCCAGCTCCTGTCTCCATTTTGCATGGCTAGCTTTATGGTAAAAGGGGTGGGTTTTTTTTCTCTCTTCCAGAATGCAACGCTGGGGAACGGCTTTTCATAACAGCCATCTGCAGATGTACACTGGAGACATACAGTCACCAGTTTACACTTTTAATGTGGAATATATTCCGGCATGTTGATTGCAAGTCACCACTCAAGGTCGAGTTTCCCTCAAGGGTTAGAAACCTTTTATAAGTAAAGAGCCAAATTTCGGAAGGCGAGATCAAGGAAGAGCCGGTACCAAAGAAAAAAGGTCCAGTTGGAGAACTGAAAATATACAGATTACCTTTAATGGCACAGAATCCAAACAGATACAGATAGCCACAACTCAGATGAACACAGATGGTATACACTGAAATCTGATGCATGGTGTAGCATTTGTACAAACACAATAATTGAATGTTAACATTTTTCAAAGTACATTGGAAACTTTGGAGAACTGAAAATATACACTTTATCATTAATAATTGACATGTGGATTAATAAATTAATCAGCATTTCTGCACCATAACCATTCTTCTTCTTGAAAAGCTTTCAATAAGCCATAAATATACATAGGAACACTGTGGACAATTGCTTTTGTACATGAGCATTAAACCGGCATGCCTCATGCTCAGTATTATGGCAACTCCTCATCCCTATCGTTTCCTGTGCGGCATCCCAAAGAAATCCCACAAATACCTTTGCTTTGCCATTCCCTCCCTGTACTTTTTAGTCTAGCTGCCCCTCCATTATTCCTCAGTGTCAAAATTTCATTTTTTTTTTAAACAACCACCCTTCTCCATCACTCACATAGCTTTCTGTGCCCAGGGAATATGAGCAATACTCTGGCAATGGCTAAAAGGGAAACGATAACAAAGACAGGCCTTAGAGTTTGAAGGGACCTCATGGGTCATCTAGACCAGTGGTCCCCAACCTTTTTATCACCGGGGACCACTCAATGCCTTTTACTGAGGCCCGGTGGGGGGGGTAGTTTACTCCTCTACTCTCAACCACTGCCCTAACGCTCTCTGATCACTATGGTAATGTTTAAACAACCCTTCAAAATAAGAGACAGACACGCCACAACAATGAACACAAGGAACATCTTATTTTCATGGAAATTTTAACTCATGACAATGACAAATCAATGGGAACCCTGAGCTTGTTTCTCTGCAACGAGAGTGATGAGAGACAATGACACCCGAAGTGTGTTGTAAAGGGCCGGGGGGGGGGGGGGGGGATGAAGTAAAGGGGGGGGGAGAAGGTGTCCTTCGGGGCCCACCTCCAATTAGTTGAAGGGAGGGGCCATTCGTTCTGGTCTGTCCGTCTGGGGCAAGAAAGAACAACTATGCTCCATCCATGATATGGCAGCCTTTTAAATACTTGAAGATGGTTATCAAATCCCCTCTCAGTCGTCCTCTCCAGGCTAAACAGACCAAGCTCCCCCAACCTTTCTTCCTACGTCTTGGTCTCCAACCCCTCACCATCTTTGTTGCCCTCCTCTGGAAATGCTCCAGTTTGTCAACATCCCTCTTCAACTGGGGTGCCCAAAACTCAAGCCTATCAAGATCATCCTGTATTCTGTTGCTGCCATCAGTTGTGTTTGCTACTCCTCCCAGTTTAGTATCATCTGCAAATTTAATGTATCCCCTCTAATCCCTCATCCAAATCTAAATCATTTATAAATATGTTGAACAACACAGACCCCAGGACAGATCCTTGGGGAACTCTACTTGTCACTCTTTTCCAAGAAGATGCTGAACCATTAACAAGTATCCTCTGGGTACGATCTGTCAACCAGTTATGCGTCCACCGGACAGAATTAGGATCCATACCACATTTTGCCAACTTGTCAACAAGAATATCATGTGGAACCTTATCAAATGCTTTACTGAAATCCAGATAAACTATGTCCACAACTTAGGCTGCCATTCCCATCTCTCCTGTTGTGTTATATTGGCTGGTCCAATATCACAAGATGGGAAGCAGTTTATAAACTCCCAGTTATAGGGGGGGGTGGATGGGGGAGGGATTAACTGATTTGTAAAGGGAAAGGGGCAAGTGGCTGATTAAAGTGGAGTCCTCCCCATCTAGACCGCTTGTCCCAAAGCCAGAGCACCGCCTATGGAAACAGATAAACTGAGTAGTTACCTGGAAAAGGTAAAGCCAAGGGGCACCTTAAGGAAGACCAATGGCCCAGCATCCCATTCCCCATAGCGACTGACCAGATGTCCCTGCAAGGGCTCAAAGAACAGGCAAGCCCGTCAGTTGTCTTCTCCATCTCTGAACATGGAGGTTCCATGTAGCCGTCCAGGCCTTTGATAGGCCCTTCCTCTGTGCCTTTCCAGCTGCAAATCCCCACTCTGCCTCAGAAGCTCACCGGGGGACCTGCGACCAGTAGCTCCCACCTCACAGGGTTGTTGTCGAGAGGATAAAACTGAGACCGTGCCGCAAGCCGCTTTGACCCCCCGTGGAGAGAAAAGTGGGGTATAAATACATGAATGGCTGAATCAGTCTAACCCCTGCCTGCACAGCCTCCCACACGAACTGCAATCGCGAGTTCAGCCCCGTCCTCCGGGGGACCTGGGCTGGATTTCCGGGGCTCCCCAGGCCCCCCCTGGAGGCTGGCATCCCGAGGAGCAAGCCCGGCCCGCAGCAGCCCCGGGGGTGGGGGTGGGGGTGGGGGTGGGGGTGGGGGGCGCGCATTCCTGGCCGGCCCGCCGCTTCCTCCTCCTCCTCCTCCTCCCCCCCCCCACGTGCGGCAAAGACTCCGCGCGCGCCCCCGCCGTCCTACTTTCTCTCCTCCAGGGGCGGCGAGCGCTGGAGGCCCCGCCTGTCGCCCGATGTAGCCGGCAAGGATCGGGTTAAATTCGAGGGGCGCGCGCCTGCGCGCACGAGTTGCTCTTTAAAAAAAAAACTGTTACGAGAGAAAACTGCGCGCGCGCAGGATCTCACTGTCCCTTTTTCTTGGGGGGGGGGGGAGGAGGGCGAGCTTGCGCAGTTAATCCACAAACCACTCGTGGGCCCGTAGAGAAAGCTGGCATTCTTACGCTTGCGCAGTTATTCAACATGCGTTTTTCTTTTATACCCGATGGAGGGGGGTAGGGAAAGAACCAGTAGACTTGCGCAGACAGGGTCAGACAGAAATTTATGCGCATGCGTATAAAACCCCCATCTGCGTACCTATCCATAGACACACAGCGAGAGCAAAGGAAGACTGAGCGTGGCGCAGGCGCCTTGGGGGAGTATGGTGGCCGCGGGCAGTGAGGGAGAGGAGGGGGAGGAACACCCTTTCTGCGGCTGCGCACGCATCCTCTCGTGCGCGCTGGAGGAAGGCGGAGGAGGGAAACTTTCGCGCATGCGCGTGGCGGCAGCCCTCTGCCTGTGGTGGCAGCCCCGGGAGGAGGAGGAGGAGAAGGAGGAGGGAGGGGGAAGAAAAGCGGAGGGCTTTTCTGCGCGTGCGCAGAGCTGGCTCGCCTCTCGCCAGAAGCAGCAAGAGGAGGAGGCGGAGGCGGCTCTGGCTGTGTGGAGATCGCGTGAGGGGAGCCCAGGCGCCGCCGCCGCCGCCACCCGACCCAGCGAGCGAGCGACGCGCGGAGAGCCCGGGCGCAGGCAGCGCGGGGAGCGGAAGGCCTTGCGGCGGCGGAGGAGGCGGCGGCTGCAGCGAGCGGCTCTGAGGCGCGGCGAGGCTCCGGCGGGCATCCCGCACGGCCTCCCTCCCTCCTCCTCCTGCTGCTGCTGCTGCTGCTGCTGCCCCCTCCTCGCTCTCTCGCGCGCCCCCTCCCTCCGCCTCCTCCAACATGTCGGCGCCGGCGGCCAAAGTCAGCAAGAAGGAGCTCAACTCCAACCACGACGGGGCCGACGAGATCTCAGGTGGGCGAGGGGCGGGCGGGCGGGGGGAGGGAGGGGGTTGGCGCGCCCGGCCCTCGCCGCCATCTTCCCCGCGGCCGCCATCACCGGAGGCGGGAAGCGACGCGGGCCGGATGTGCAGGCCGCGGCGGCCGCCAGGAGGAGGAGGAGGCCATGTTCGGCGGCCCTTTTGTTTCGGCGCGCTCCGGCCCCGCTGCCTTCCCGCCGCGCCCGGAGAGGGGCCGCCTCGCGCCTGCCTGCCCGCCCGCCTGCCTGCCTGCCTTCCGCCGCCGCCGCCATTCCGCGCCCGAGAGCAGCGCCCGCCCACCCGCCTGCCCGCCCTTGTATTGTGCTTTTGTGCCCGGGAGGGGGACAAGCGCCATGATGGCCCGCGCCGCATGGCTGGCTGGCTGGCTGGCTGGCTGGCTGGCGGGTGCTGCTGCTGCTGCCGCCGCCGTGCCCGGCCCCGAAGCCCCCGCGCCGGCCCTGCGGAGGAGCTTTCTGATCCGGCGCTTTGCGAGGCGTCTCGGCGCCACGTGCGGTTCGCGGCCGCCCAAGGGAGCGGGCTGTTTTTTTCATTGCAATGGGCTGCTCTGGTTGTGAGTCGGTAAGCGGGTTTCTTTTCTCTTTTAGCGACTAACGCCGCGATCTTTTCTACGGAAAAGTCCCCCCCCCCCCAAAAAAAAGCCTAAAACGGAATGCGCGCCCCTGAAAGGGAGGGGAAACAGCTGGCTCTTTTCGAAATCAACTTTGTTGCTCGTAACTCCCTCCCTCCCTCCCTCCCGCGGACGGGCTCGAGCCCGCGTGTGAAGACGCGGCGAGGGCGCACGTGGAGTCCCCTTCGTGCTGCCGCTTGTCTTGAAAGAGGGCTTTCTGGCGGGATGGCCTCAGGGGCAACGGTAATTGGGGGTCGGTCTTCACACACGCTTGCCCAGTTCCCTGGGGCTAGCCCCCAAATAGCGTACAAAGGATCACAGTAGGAGTTGAGGCAGCACGAAAAATTCAAGGGCAAATTACGTTCCCGCCTTTTAGCTGTCCAAACTCCCAAACTTTATGTGTCTGTAAGGCAAACTTCTTGTTTAGTCATTATGATGTGTTTATGTTGAAGGTTTGAAGACTCATACTGTTTTAGTTAAGCTTGTCACAGTCATTTCAGTTCAGTGCACGTTTCCTCTTGAATAAAGTTGTGTTGAGCTTTAGAGCTCTACGTTTCTGTCTAAATCATCTTAGAGAAGTGCTGGCAGCGGTGGTCATCTGCAAGGCGAAGGATGCGTTGGGTGAAAAACCTTTTAATGGATTGTGTTTAAGTATGGCAATACAAGTTGAAAGAGAATTCTTTGGCATTTCTCAGCTTATCTATGAATTTGAGGAGCCAGTACACTTCAAAAATTTTTTAAATCAAGCCCATGTCAAATGTTATACACTGCAGAGCTCAAAGTTTATAATTCAGATAAAATAAAATGTGCACTCAGGATGGTGACCTTGCTGATAAACTAGCATGTTTCCCTCTGAGGCCAGGATCAGAAAACAATAACCTAATTCTCAGGGGAGACTTTGTGAAGATGATCATTAATCTCAAGTGATTTTTTGCTCCATTTATAACAATATTAGTGTTATTTGTCTTGAATTGTCCCTGGAGCCTGCCTTAAGCATCTTACTGACAATGTTTTTGTTTTGTTTTCAGACAAAGAGCAACAGGAAGCAATTGAACATATTGATGAAGTACAGAATGAAATAGACAGGTAATCTATGTGCTCATGTTTCTAGTGTAGAAGTTAAATATGTTATGCTGAAGTAATATGGTGATTCACAAAACATATGGGTTCCAAAATCTGATGATCTGATTGAAAAGCCACTATTGATTGTACCCCTGTTCTAATTATGAGAATCGTAATTGAAACAATATCTTCACATGAGATATATGTCAAAATCTAGGCCTTGGTTGAAAAGAAAATAAGCAACTTTAAACCCAAATGAGTAGAAACTATTACAATTATAGTGGTACCTTATGTACCAAAAGTAGACTCTGCAAAACTGAAACATTAGCAATAATTTTAATCTGCAGTCCTTAAAGTATTTAATTATTATTAGTAGTTTTACATAATCATAAAAACCTTACCAAAGCTCAGTGAAAGAGCCACTTCATTCAAAGGCAGATCTATATAAATCTTTGCTCAGCCTAGTATGGTCAGTCCTGAATGACATTGATGGTAAAGTGAAACTTCTAAAGGTTTATAAGGCTTGATTCAAGTCCCCTTAGTAGTCAGAGAAGCCAATAATCAAATGGGGGTTTTATGCAGGCAATGCAGTCTGCTGCTGATTTGATGCTCTTCTGAGTTAAAATGAGTAGAAGACAAGAGTTGCAGCGTGGAATCTATGATGCAGTAGAATGGCTGAGTGAAATTAACAGTATGTCAAGGTTTGCCTATCATTCATGAGAGAACTATACTTAATTAAGCGCTGAATTCCTCAACAAGTCTTGATTAGTGGAATCACATAGTTTGTAGTGTTAACTTTTGCAATGCAATTAGATTTGTTCGTTTCAGCAATTTTTGTTGGGAGTCCGGTATGAGTATAATCTAATAAGGACTAAGTTCAACTGGCATCAAGATAAATCATCATTAAATAGTTGTTCATAATATGGTGCTGTTATTGAGTTTTAGTTGTGCTAGCTTGTCATCACAGGACTATCACACTTTATAATTATTTACAACTGAAGTTGAGTCTCTGCCTCTTTGAAACTTCTAAAAGCTTCTGATCATCATGCCATATCTTGACACATATTATTGCAGACTGAATGAACAAGCCAGTGAGGAAATTTTGAAAGTAGAACAGAAATACAACAAACTCCGCCAACCATTCTTCCAGAAGAGGTCAGAATTGATCGCCAAAATCCCAAATTTTTGGGTAACAACATTTGTCAACCACCCACAAGGTAAACAAGTCAATATATATATATATATAATATATTTGAAAGCTGTTTTGTTTCTTATTAATATTGCCGATTTCAGTAGCATCAGACTTTCTGGATCCTAAACAAGATATCCCACATAAAGATCATTTAGTGACTATCTTCTCTGGTGTTTTCCTAGAGTCTAACTTTCTGCATCCATTCTTTTGATTTATGTCTATAAATAACTTTGAGGCATACCCTGAAGGTTATTTGTTCTATAGTGGTTATGAAATAACTTTGTAGTAGGGAAAATGTATAATTAAAATATTAAATGACCTTTTGACTGTTGTATGATGTGATGTTTTCCATTGCTTTTAAAAGAAAATCCCTGAACCAAAGATTCTGTATTTTGAGAGCGAGGTTTTGTTGCAACCCATTTTAAGGACAATCAGGTGTACTGTATGCTGCTTTTAAAGCACATGTAGAACAGTTTTATGATAGACATCTCATAATTTTGCCTTAGTATCTGCACTGTTGGGGGAAGAAGATGAAGAGGCATTGCATTATTTGACTAGAGTCGAGGTGACGGAGTTTGAAGACATCAAATCAGGTTACAGAATAGATTTTGTAAGTGTCGGTGCACTGCATCATTCTTGCATGTCTCTGCATGGCTGGGAGAAATATTTGATGCTGCTTGATACATACATTTGACATCTGTGTGATGTATAGTAGTATCTACGTTCTTAATTTTCTTTTTCCTCTGCCACAGTATTTTGATGAGAATCCATATTTTGAAAACAAGATGCTCTCCAAAGAGTTTCACCTGAATGAGAGTGGGGACCCGTCATCAAAATCCAGTGAAATCAAATGGAAATCTGGGAAGGTATGCACCTGTTGAGTATGGCATGATAACAGCTTTTGTTTCCTTGCTGGATTCTAGCCACTAATCTCATTACCTTCTCTAACTGGAATATGTTTCTGCTTGATGGTAAGATTGAGTTGGCCCGCATCTTCATAGAGAATTTGGTGATCTCCTATTAAACCTTGCTAAAGGAGAGGAGAAGGGGGCATATGTATTCTGTGGGTATTTTCTAAATTTCTCAAAGCATGAAATTCTTAATATTGGATTAATTGATCTGCTTCAATTCAGTTAGGAACAGTTGCAGTGAAGTTTTGAAGGCAAAACTTGTCTGTTCAGTCTGTTTGCAAGAGTTGTGTGGAGGTCCAAGTTAATAAAAACCAGTTGCTGTTTTCCTAATACTGTAATAGGTAGAGAGCTAGAAATACATGTTAAATAATAGATCTGTATTGGTCCCTTCTATACTTCTGTTAACATGGCTTAGCTGAAGTACCCTTGGGCAGTTGACATCTCAGTGGCCCCACTAAAGGGCTACCTCAATATGGCCAGCACCCCAAAGAACTTCACAGCTACCTGGGCAGGCTTCGGGGCTGGATTCTGGGAAAGTTGCTTTTGCACTATGGCTTGAGGTTCTGTTTCTCAAAGGAGAGGGGGCATTACGCTGTGTAGTTTCCTGTTACTTGGCCAATAAGTGCCTTGAGGAGTAATCTTTGAATCGGGTGACAGCTGCTTAGCGGTCATGAATGTGAAAAGTCCACCCTTTGGAAGGAAAACTTAAAACATTCTGTGCATTCCTGTTTCAGGATCTGACAAAGCGTTCAAGCCAGACACAGAACAAGGCCAGCAGAAAGAGGCAGCATGAAGAACCAGAAAGCTTCTTCACTTGGTTTACTGACCATTCTGATGCAGGAGCTGATGAGCTAGGCGAGGTCATTAAAGATGACATCTGGCCAAATCCCTTGCAGTACTATTTGGTAAGAGGCCTTCAATAAGCTCACCACATTTGAAGCTCTGTTATTTTAGGCTGCTGAGTAAGATGCACTAATGTTAATTGTCTGCGTTTCATATAAGGTTCCTGATATGGATGACGAAGAAGGTGAAGGAGAAGAGGACGATGATGATGATGAAGAGGAGGAAGGATTGGAGGACATTGATGAGGAAGGTGATGAAGATGAGGGTGAAGAAGATGAAGATGATGATGAGGGTGAAGAAGGAGAGGTTAGAAACCTAAAGCTGTACTCTTGTAACATCCCAGGTGCCAGAGTCTGCTCTGTAAATTGAACAGAACTGGTTACAAGCAAAGTAGCAACATCCCACTATGAGAAGCACAAACATTGAAATTTGAATCCTGGCTATTAACCTGTGCAGTGATTTAAGGAGGATAAGACAGCCTTGCAAATAAGGCCCCTAGTAAATCACACATAGTTTTACTAGTGCACTTGCTTATGTGTGCCTTGGGATTTCCCAGAGTGTTAGTAGGCTCAGAAATTCTTCTAATGGGGGGGGGGGGGTGTCATATCTCCTGAGCGGAGGTGATGCTGTACTTGCCAGGGACTAGCTACTTTGAAACTTAGTGCCATCATGTGAGTTTTTAGGTATATTATAAGGAAACGTGCTTGGTGGGGAGGGGATATAGAGTCCATAATATGGATTTTGGAAGTTAGTTCAGTTGAAAGATTTCAGAGAAGTATTGAGGGATTATAGCAGATTGTGGAATGTGTGAAAAAATAAGTGCTGAGTTTTTAAGTCTCCTTAATGAAGGTGGTAAATAGCAGTAATCTAAAGGTTACTTCTCTTTCAACAGGAGGATGAAGGAGAAGATGACTGAACACTGATGGATTCCAACACCCTCTATCCCCTCCCCTCTTTTCCCACCCCTCCAGTCCCTGGGAGCAAGTTACCGTCGATTCCCCCTTCCTTTTGTGCTCAGTCACCTTGTTCTCTTGAGGTCTTTTTTTCTCTCCTCTTCACCATGGTTCACAAAATTTTTGGAGAAAATAACTTGAGCAGAATACAGTGGAAAAGAATCTACTCATTTCAATTTTTTTATCCCTCTGTTTTGAAACAAACTCTTAAATTAAATCAACACACTGTGTTCTGTGGGGAAGAAAGAGAACCTTCTGCTCCCTTCCCTGCTGGAAGCTGAAGAGCGCTAGGCCCCTGTGTAGTAGTGCATAGAATCTAGCTTTTTCCTTCTTTCTCTGTATATTGGGCTCGGAGATTACACTGTGTCTCTATGTGAATATGGACAGTTAGCATTTACCAACATGTATCTGTCTACTCTCTTGTTTAAAAAAAATGAAAAAGCTAAAAAAAGGGGTTATAGACAGGGTAAGCGAGGGTGGGTTTCAGATGTTGGGGTGGGTTAAGTGGGCATTTTGACAAAACATGACTTCTCCTTTGGCATGTTTAATTGTGATGTTTAAACAAACATCCTTACAGTTTAAGATGACACTTTTAAAATAAAATTCTCTCCTAATGATGACTTTTGAGCCCTGCCACTTGATGGAGAATCAGCAGAACCTGTAGGATCTTATTTGGAATTGACATTCTCTATTGTAATTTTGTTCTTTGTTTTGTTTTTTCAATTTTTTTTGTTTCACTGGAAAAGAAAGATGCTCAGTTTTAAACGTTAAAAAGTGTACAAGTTGCTTTGTTACAATAAAACTTAATGTGTACACCAGGGGGCTGATAGTCTTCACTGAAGAAGCATGCTTTGACCCAGAAACTTTAGTTTGGTTTCTCAGTGTACAAATGTTCCATTAGTGCTAAATTTATATATTGCAGGAAAGACAAAGATTAAAAAGCAATGTCCGTGTGTATATAAAAATCATTGGCAGTTTCCCTCCCTTTCTCTAACCAAACCTGTAAATCTCTCATGCAGCCAACTACTTTCCAAAGCTTACGTTGTAGGGAAGGCTTCTTGATTTTGGCAGAAGAGGCATTTGCCTGTTCCCTGCTACCCTAGTTTCTTCAGAGCTTACTTGGGACTTGTTTCTCCGTCTATATGGAAGCTAGCCCAGCAAAGCTCTGTTTTAATTCTCTCAATTTGGCCCTCGGTCATCCTTGGGACTGAGCAGAGACCGAGGACCTGTTTTGAGATCTAGTAGGAGTGATAAATCATATTGATGTAGGTGGAATTAACTGTAACTTCATCTATTGGTATCAATAAAGATCACTGGATTGGCACATGTAAAGTGAATATTGGTCCTTCAGAGTCTCTTGAATTTTGGCCTCTTCCTCAGAGTTCGGTTTAAATACTTGTTTTTCCAACACTTCCTAATCCTAGTTGACATCGGAGGAACCTTCACTGCTCCTTGAGAGAAGTATGTGAATATGACTTCCATATAGAGTAAGAAGGGAAAAACAGATTATAAAAGTCAAGCAAGAATCTCTACAAATAGGTCAGCAGAAAATTTTTCCATGCCACATTCTGATGAATGATGAAAAGGAAATCTGTTCGGTTTTAATAATATTTTACTCTATAAATATAACATGTAAAAATGTATATGCAGCTACTTAGGCCAAGAAAATCTACTGAAAAGTGTGTTTTGGAGTAGAGTAGTTCTAGAGCGAATCATTTGTATAGCCTTGCAAAATAGCGTGTTATGCAGAAAAGTGAGAAACTTTTTCCCCTTCCGCTCATCAACAGGTTCTAGCAAAAACTGCTTTTGACCTCATTTAGCAACTTCGCAACACTGGTCATGTCTTCTATTGTAAGAATTTTGAAATGGAGGAATCTTAATTCCCAGACATTGATGGCTGGTGCAAAGAAGCTTAAGCAGCTGTTCTTTACCTCGGAGGAACAGAAGGCCAGGTTAGATTCAAGCCGGTAGCTGTGTTGGTCTGAAGATCAGGTTGCTAAGGCATGTTTTTTTTTAAGTGCCCTGACAGTAAAGGCCCACCAGCAGCAAGTTGGAACGTTTGCAGCTCATTTTCACTGAGGCAAGGAATTACTCATGTTGGAACAGAATCGGGAACAAGTAGAATGTTGTGCAACAGAAGAGTGGAAAGTGCCTTCAGGTACCCCCCCCCACACACACACACACAAACAGAGATTAGCATTGGCATGCCTTCATTCGTGAGCTTTGGAAGTTCTTATTTTCAAGGTTTGTGAATCTTCAAATTGAATAAAATGTATTTTAATATGGAGGAGGGTTACGTACAGAATGTTTACACAGTCAGTTTACGAGCTGGATTAGAGAAGGATGCGAACAATGCTTTCTTGTAGACTAACATGGCTGCCCTGCCATATATTGCAAAAAAAGTTGGATGCTGGAGAAGGTTATGTAAGATGGTGACAGGTATGTTTAAACAAAATCAAAATATTTTAAGACAACTGTGTCATACACTTATTTTTCCCAACTACACAAAAATCCCATAATAGTATAGGATTAAAAAAACCCAACCCATAGTTTAAATTTTGCACTGGTTTGAGATTTACTCTTCCACTATTTCACTACAAAGACTGATGAGGGAGCAGAAATGTCCCAGAGAGAGTAAGGTGGGTGTGGATCAGTTGAACATTGTCCCAGCAAAAAGGTTCTAGCTCCATAAAGTTTGGAACTGGTAAGTATATGCAAGTAATTTTAGTTCAAACATTTCTAGGTTTAATTTTACCTTCAAAAATTCTGGGGAATTTGCTCCTTAAGTGCTTGCTACCAGATATGTTTTAATGAGACTTGAAAAACTAGTTTCTTCCTATGATTTTGGGTTGATTTAAAGAAACAACCAACAACCAATGACAAGAAAATGTCATTTGCTAAAAGTCTGAGTTAATGGCTGCTGGCGTGACCCTTAAAAGGTAGGTGCCTCATACATTCCAAATAGTTCAAGCTGCTTCTGCCAAAAAAAGTATGTGCTGAATGCTTAACCCCTGGCCAAGGAGCAAACATGGCTGGCACCTGTTCCTTGGGAAGGAGGGCAGGACTGTCCCAGCCCTCGTCAGAGAATGCTGCTGAGTTCTCAGGGTTTCTGACCACCCGTACTTGAGTCTGGCTGTCTTGTCCTCAGTGGATCCAAAACAGGACCAATGAACCTTTTCTGAGCATCACTTGTAATGACTTGAGTCATTACAAGCCTTGATATTCATGTACTTTTTTTCCATGGTGGAAGTGCTTTTTCTGCATGATGTGATCTTTCCAGCTGCCTGCTGAGGTATTCTATATTGCAGGGGATGTCGGGAGGCTTAATGAAGGCCCCCCCTTCTGAGTTTGTAGAACAGGTGAGTTTGGAAGCAGGGACCAAATAGGCCACTGACTGAGTGGTAGTTCTTTCCTGCTTACAAACGAAGAACATAGTTTTAAAGGCGCTGAATGGGTGCTTGGTGGCAAGATGCCAAGGGGAGGGGTGTGTCGGTCCTTAAAATGAGGGGGGTGACATGATGGGTCCCTGTGGTTGCCACTCGGTGCCAAAGCAGGGTCTGTGAACCCCAGCTACAGATCCCCCATCTTCATGAGGCTCATTGGGGGGCATTGGACCAACACCCTCCTCTGCCTAACCTACCATCCAGGGTTTACTGTCCAAACTAAGACACGGAGGTACTGAAGGTGCGGCACCTATCTTAAGCAATCAAGTTGTGGGCTTTCCCCCCCTAACTCACCAGAGTGCCAGTGTGACGTGAGGGGCATGTCTGAAATGGGGTTTCTGTAGTCCTTACAGTGAATCAATCAAGACTGCTCTCCTCATGGCCTGTGCTGAAATCCACCTGTAGCTGAGGGGGCTCCATGAGTGTTTTGGAAGGAGCTCTGCTCATTTAAAGGGTCTCAAAGTTGCTGTAAAAGCCTTCAGGTGGAAGAACATAAAATTGCAATGCTCCATTATTATGTTAGGCCTAACATTTTGATCAATTAAAAGGATACTCCAAGTAGGTGGCAAAAAAAAAACAAAAAAGGGGTTTGGGTGGGGTGTTTGGAACTCTGGGTTTGGAATTTCTCAAGAGAGCAGGGCGCAATGCCCCTGAAGCCTATCTGAAGCAGAGCACTCTGGCGACACTTAGAGTGTTTACGCACTGGAGATTTCATGCCGGCCTGCAGGGTTTTAGTCGTGTCAGGTGGCCCCACCTCTTCCTGCACCCACATGGGGGAGCATTTGTCCTGGTGAGCCTCATCCGCCCCGGATTTGTGCTCCTTGCGCGGGAGTTGGGGCAGTGAAGTTCCCAGTGCATAAACGGTCTTATAGGCCACTTGTAATTTCTGAAGATCTCTGGAAGTTGGCAGCTCAACATTGGGATCCCTACTAGCCTTGGGAGAGTTCAGAGTGCCTCTTCTAAGAATGGCGCCTGCCACAACATCCCGGGCAACCAAGAACCCTCTTTGTAAGCTGTTGCTCCATTGCCTACAGTTACGTTGCCAATAGAGGCAGGTGCATTGAAATAACTGGTTCATGCATCCATCTGATTTCATGAGATGCCTTTAATTGCACAACCCCTTAATCAAGATCTAATAATAATAATAATAATAATGGGACCTGAAGGGCAGGCACTGCATCCTCATGAACGTTTAACTCCGGCCCAAAACCACATTAAATAGAACAAAATGTGAATCCAAGGGTACTTTTAAGGCCACCAAAGTTTATTTCTGGATATAAGTTTGGTGTGCTTGTTCAGATGTCTGAATAGTGCATGTGCATGAAAGCTTATACCCAGCATTAGACGTTGCTGGCCTTACTGGTGCCCCTGGACCCTGTTCTCTGGCTCCGGATCACCAGTGCTGCCGCCTGACCCTATTAAATACCCTCGGGTTGACCACCCAAGCCGCCCTGGGGAAAAGGGCCGCTCCAGATTTCTCGAGTCTAGGTCTTCTTCCCCAGCGTCCCCCCCTAACGCTCCGGCTCCAGGGGTTGCAACTCTGAAATGGCGCTCCGGAGCGCGGCGACTCGAGCCCCGTTGCTCCAAGTGGGCGCTCCGGGGACGGCCAGGCGCCCGCAAAGCTCCTCGGTGTGCGGGAGAAGCCGGGGGCCCCGCCGAGGAGCCGGCAGCCTACTCCCGAGGAAGCCCGCGGAGGGTCGCTCTGCCCCGGGGGCTTCGCAGGAGCCGCCCAGTCGCCCGCCCGCCCGCCCGCCCGTCCCAGCGCGGGGCCGCCAGAGGGCGGTGGCGCGCAGGAGGCTCCTCCGGGACTCGGGCGGACTTTGAAAAAGTGGCGGCGGGGGACCTGCGGGAGGCTCGCCCGGAGCCCGGCCGCACCTGGGAGGGAGGAGGTCTCGCAGCAGCCATGGCGGCCGGAGAGATCCAGCAGCAGGTGAGGGGCGAGGGGCGCCTCTGGCTTCCCAGCCTTGCCTTGCCTTGCCTGCATGCATGCTTGTGTGACGCCCCCCGCCCCCGTTCCTGGGGTCGCCAGGAGCTGGGCGAGACGGGGTGGTGTTGGGGAGGAGCGCCTTCACACGTGCTAAGGAACGCGCTGCCTGCAACCCCTGCGGCCGCTTCCCCGGGGAGGTGGTGGTTCCCGTCGGGGGGGCGGGGTGTCCTCTGCACGTTCTCAAGGCTCCTTGCGGTGGATTTGCACGGGGGGACCTACTAGCAACCCCTCCCCCAATAAGGTAGCTGTGCAACGCAGCCCTCGGGAGGCAGGAGAGTGGCAAAGGTGTGGGCGAGCTGGGGGGGGGGGGCGGGGAGTGGGGCTTTTCAAATCCCGGTTCAAACCCGCGCAGTTTTGGCCCACTTCTTTTCTCGCTTAAAGTAGCCTACTTGGCAGGGCTGTTGTAAAGAAGCTGGTTGAGACGCGCGTAGCAAACCTTCAAGCCCTCCAGTGCCCGTCTTGAGACTTGAAAGGGCTCGCGACTCTATGGGAAGGTGTCTGAAGGCAGGAGGGGCGGGGGGGGGGGGGAACGAAGCCCGGAACCTGCAGTTTGTAATGGGGGATATTTGCAGGCTTCGGTCCCCCTGGTGTGGGGCAGACACAAGATCCAAGGTGTCCTGGAGGCTGCTGGGAGTCAGGTCACCAGCTCTGCTTTGGGAAATCCTTGCATGTTTGAGGCCTGCCAGAGGAAGAAGGTGTTTGGGGGAAGGAGGAAGCTTGGTGGGGATGTGATGCCACTCTAGGAATTTCATGTCTCATAGGTGCTATGGTATACCACGGAGGCTGCCTTTCTGTTCGGGGGAAACTGATATCTGTAGACTGGATAGCTGGGTCGATCGCTTTTGTGTTCCTGCCCGCTAGAAATAAGGGGCCGTTCCAAGAGAGAGCCCGGTTCCACATGGAGGTTGACAATCTTGGTTGGCATAGAAAAGCAACAAGATCAGCTGCTTTCTGAGGACAAATTAAATGAAAAACCTTTTAATTAATCTGAGTGGGTGCAAAGTGAGCCCAGGAGAAGTTGTGGGGTTGGAAGGATACTCACCTTCCATGGGTTCACCTGAAAGTCACAAGACAACGGGCAACCTTTTACATTTCATAAGACTCTTTCATGTCTTGACATCAAACCAAGTTTATGTCCGGTGGCACCTTTAAGACCAGCAAAATTTAATTCCAGGTATGTCAGTAGGTGGATTTGAAGGAAGGGGGGGGAGAGAGACACCCAGAGAGATGTTTCTGGCTCCCCCTGTGCTGGAAAGTGAACGGGGCCATTTGGGGGAGCCCTTTAGGTGAACAAGAGTTTTGGTCTCCTAGAAAACACTTGCTGTTGCCCTCGAAGGCACCCAATACTCTGGTGCAGAATTGCTGAGTTTAGAACTGTTCAGCAAGTTGGATCAAGGGAAAGATTTTCTTGCTTCCAGCAGGTGAGAATTAGCTTTGCAAATCTAGGAGGATTGTTATGTCAATGTTGGGGAAAGGCCAGAAGAAGAGTGGTTTTTAAACTTTGCTCTTCACTACCCGAAGGAAACTCAAAGCAGCTTGCAATCGCCTTCCCCTTCTCTCCCCACGCCAGACGCACTGTGAAGTAGGTGGGGCTGAGAGAGCTCTGAGGGAACTGTGACTGGGCCAAGGTCAGCCAGCTGGCTTCATATACCTCAAAGCGGTTTACAATCACCTTTTCTTCTCCTGCCTCATAACAGGCACTTTGCGAGGGAGCTGAGGCTGACTCCAAGAGAACTGTGACTGGCCCAAGGTCACTTAGCTGGCTGCACGTGGAGGGGCAGTAACCCCGGTTCTCCAGATAAGAGGCCACCGCTCTTAACCATGAACACCACGCTGGCTCTCATCACTGCACCATGTGGGCCACTGTGGCTGCCTTGTGCTTTGTGGGCAAATGTCACAGTTGTGACGCTTCTCACACTTCCCCCCCCCCATGCCCCATATTTGCCATTTCTGTACATCAAAGGATAGGCTCCAGTGCCCAGCTGAATCTTCTGGGCATGCTCTGTTGCCCAGTGGTCAACAGAGTGGTCTGCTGGGCCAGGAACAGAGCTGGGGTAGGCAGCTGCTGCTCCATCACCCCCTGTGCCCCCCAACGTGGTTAAGGTAAAATGAGAGTACTTACCTTGTTAAAGATTTATCAGATGAAATGACCATACATGGCCCTGTCAACCTACTCCCCCTCCCAAATTGGCCAATTAAGGGCCAGGAGGGAGTGGGAAGGGGAGGGGCCCCAGGTGGGCGTGTCCGCAGCTACACTTCCCAACTATATTCTGCACCATTGCGCCCCTTCTGGGGTCATTTCATCTGATAAATGTTTAACAATTTAAAAAATACATATTAAAAATTAATTCCCCCCCCCCCATCTTTTCAGCGCTTTCAAGATACCCCGGGGTTTCACGAAACTCTGGCTAAGAAGTGGTACACAAGACACTGCATTGTCAGCTTCTGTGATCCAGCATTTGAGTCCTGCAAACTTGTTCTTTGGTCAGCACAAGAAAGAAAGGGAAGGGCGTGTGGGCTGAGTTTAAATATGTAAAGAAGTATAAGGCATCAGGCTGCCCAAAAGAATCAAGTTCGATGTTTTATTAAGAGGAGAAAGAAACTCTTTATAGAAAGAGGAAAGAGAGTCCTAACTGTTCTGTGGTCCTCATTCAGTCTGTTCAGGAGGCGGCAAGCAGGGAGGCAAAAGGAGCAGGGAGTCTCCATTGAGGTGGAGGTAATTTGGAAACTATCAGGAAGTCCCTCTTCTAAGTATGCTTAACGCACTGATGTTGCCTAGCCTGCCAACCCCAGATCAGCAATATTTGGAGGTGAAGCTTAAGAGGGAGAAGTTTAGGGAGGGGAGGGTATAATGCCCTACAGTCTGCCTACACTGCAGCCCTTTCCCCCAGGAGAAGTGAAATAAATATTCTTGATAAAATGAATAGTAAATGTCCGTCTAGTCTGGAAATCAGTTGTAATTTCAGGAGATCTCCAGCCCCCACCTGGAGGTTGGGAACCCTAATGTCACCCTCAGTGGCCAGAAGGAAGGGTGAGATAAAAATGAGCTAAATGGGGGGGGGAGGATGATACTCTTAGCAGTAGGATAAAATAAGTACTGAGTGAGAAGTCTGCACGAAAGATAAAATTCTACATGGATAACAATGTGAGGAACAAATAAGCCAGACGTCCAGTGGCATTAGATGAAAATTTCATTCATTCATTTATATCACACCTTTCCTTGTGATTCAGCACTGCTTACAATATAGTTGCAAACAGTTCCATTTAAAGCCAAAAGTAAGATAGCAAACCTCAAATCTCTCCCATGCCGAAACATAAGTTTGTACATCAGGGCAAGGTTGCAGCCCTTTTTATTCTAAAAAAACTGGCAAATGGTGTGTGTGTGTGTGGGTGTGTGTGTGTGTGTGTGTGTGGCAGCTTAAAGAGAGGGCAGCTTAAAGCCAAATCTAATTAGAGGAGTCATCAATCTACAAAGACAGGGTGAGAACTACTCCCAACCCTTGAAAGATATGCATAGTGAGGTTAACAACAGAAAAAACTGAAACGAGATATCCCGGAGGAAATACTTTTGCTCCCTTGTCCTTAAAAGTGTTGGCAGTCAGTGCGGTCTTTGTTTCCGTTCTAAGGAGCCGGCTTCCTTGCTTTGTCTGGAGATCGTCTCTTCCCACATGGGCTTTTCACAGTGCAATTTCAGGGGGACAGGCAACCCCCCACAATCACACCTTTTTAAAAGTCCCTCTTTAAACAGCACACCTGACCCAAGGTACATTTAATTTAAACTTTTCCTATTCTGTGTCCCCTCTCTGCTGGAGATAATTTTGGAAAGAAAGAGTTTTAAAAAATGTGCCTCCACTCATTTATGTTGGTGGTCGGCTGGAAAGGAGCTGACCCAAGTGAAGTGCTTCAAAGAGATACTGCTTTTGATGTGCAGTCCAGTTCTGTGCATAACTACTCCGTTGGGGCTGTGGGCATTAATGGGATTTGGGGCGATAGCTGTGGGTCAGAGCCTCTGCTTGGCATGCAGAAGGGCCCAGGTTCAATCTCTGTGGGGTAGTCAGGTCCCACATGGCCACTGGTAGGAAATGGGGGAGGGGGTAGATTTGCCAGACTCAAGTTGGGAGAAGAATCCTGGAGATGGAGTACAGAGTCATAGAGCCCACCCTCCAAAACATCCCTTTCCCCCTGAGGAACTGAGCTCTGTAGGTGAGCTGTAATTCTGGGAGATCCCCTGCTGTCACCTGGAAGCTGGCATCCCTAAATCCATGGCACCTCCAGCTAAGAGCACCTAAAGGTAAAGGTAAAGGTATCCCCTGTGCAAGCACCGAGTCATGTCTGACCCTTGGGGTGACGCCCTCTAGCGTTTTCTTGGCAGACTCAATACGGGGTGGTTTGCCACTGCCTTCCCCAGTCATGACCGTTTACCCCCCAGCAAGCAAGCTGGGTACTCATTTTACCGACCTCGGAAGGCTGAGTCAACCTTGAGCCGGCTGCTGGGATCGAACTCCCAGCCTCATGGGCAAAGCTGTCAGACAGCTGCCTTACCACTCTGCGCCACAAGAGGCTCTTCAAGAGCACCTACAGAGCGGTAAAAATAAAAGAGTAAGAGCTAGGTGGGAGGAGAAAGGGGAGGAGCGAGTCCATGATAAAAACTCGGAGGGGCCAATCGGGAGCTGCTTTGGCCTGTCCGAGTGTCACTCTGGGGCCAAGTGGTCAATGGGGAGCCGCGTACAGCGTACATTGGCCACTTGGCCTGTCCTGGACTCTGTGGTGAGTGGGCCGTGGGAAGAGGCTTCGCCACTGGAAAAGGAGCAGGGTCGCCGCAGGGTGGCCCTGCTTCTTTCCCGCTGGCAAGCCCGGGACCTTGGGCGGGGAGGGGGGTGGCGGGAAGGCTTTGATGCACCCAGAGCTCTTCTGTCCGCGCCAAAGCCAGGACCTTGGGGGGGGGAGAGGGGGGATAATCCAACACTGCGGTGAGAAGAGCAGGCCTGATGCGTCGGCGGCCCGACTGCTTGTTTTGCCAGGCCGTGCCCAGGAGGGGAGGGAGGGGGGGCAGGAAAGACTTTGCTGTGGCGCAAAGAGCAGGCCCGGTGCGTCTGGTAGAAGAGCTCTGTCTTGCAGGCCTTGCAGAAGTGTGCCAGCTCTGACAGGGCCTAGGTCTCCTTCGGCAGTGGTCCCCAACCTTTTTGAGGCTGGGGACCAGCAGGGCAACTGCCCGCCCGTGCATGCGCGCCCGCACCAGTGCATTGCGCATGTGCGATGCGTGATTTTGGCCGCGCATGTGCGGTCCTGATTCCCTTTCCCCCCCTCCCGCAGTAAGAAGCTTCCCGGGCTGCAAGCTTGCGGCCTGGGAAGTTTTTTACTGCGGGGGGGGGGGCGGGGAGAGGGAGCCGCGGCCCAGCACCGGGCCGTAGCCCACGGGTTGGGGACCACTGTCTTTCGGGACCTCATTTTGCCAAATAGGGGCAAGGACTGAAAACATCCGGCCCTGATTGGGGCCAAGCGTACTTTCTTGGGGCCAGAGACCACGAACTGGCTGTAATTTTTATTTTCGTTGTGTTTGTTTCTTTGTCAGGGCGGCTTTTATTTACCAGATCACTTCTTCTCTGGCAGGGGACAAACAATATGTCCCAAATCTCTCCCAACCACACGAGGAATCCCTTCCAAATGTACGTTTGCAAACGGCCTACCTTTTGTTCTCTGCTCACACGCTGTGCAAACAGACTCTTGGGTTTCTGGCCCTTGGTTAATACTTAGCTAGAATCCTCAGTGCCTTGCGCATGTCATTTGGCAGTGAAAGGCTTTGCTTTTTCCCGCTCTGAGTCTTTGGCTCAGCTCCTGGACATCTTACTCATCAGGGAGAGAACTTCCTGAAGTACCGGTGTTAAATTAAAGCCACTTTGTCTTGTTTCCTGTTCTGACAACTAACCTTTCTAGGATGGGAACAAAGTTTGACCCCAACAAAGTTGTACTTGGGGTATAAACCTTTGTGTGCATGTATACCTCTTCACCTCTGAAGAAGCACATGCACATGAAAGCTTATACCTAGAATTGAACTTGGTACTGCTGGACTCACAATTCGTTCTTCTGCTTCAGGGCCACATGGCAACCTGCCTAAATCTTTCTAGGGCGGGTTAGTTCAGAGTTCTGAGGCTTTGATTTGTCTTGAATCCACGTTTTGAAAAGGAATCTTTAAACCAAGTGATTTTCAAAAAGATGTTCTGTACCAGGGGTTCCCAACCTTTTTGAATCTGTGGGCACCTTTCGCATTATGACCCAGCATGGTGGATGCAGTTCCATGTTGGCAAATACCAGATTTGGGGGTGGACCCTAAGGAAGGCAGGGTTTGCGAAGGGGAGGGACTGAGGTATGATGCCATAGAGTCCAAGTTATCATTGCCACGCTAACACACTGTATTTCCCTGTTCATCCTTGTCATTTTTTCTTGATGGTGTTGGATCACTTGCAGGGCAGCTGTCTCCAACAGTTGAACAAATGGGCGGACTTCATGGATCCAGGTTCTCAGCAGAAACTGGAAAACGAGAAGGAGCTCATCCGTCGGGCCATCCAGAAGGAGCTGAAGATGAAGGAAGGGGCCGAAAACCTGCGACGGGTGACCACCGACAAGAAGAACCTGGTGCACGTGGAGAACGTCTTGAGATCTTCAAACCGTAAACTGGAGCAGCTGCACAGGGAACTCCAAGAACTCAATTCTCGAATAGTGGCCACTGAGGAAGAGGTGGAGAAAATAACAGGTGGGTGGTAGCAAGACGACATTGGGGAAATAATGCATCATCATCAATTTCAGCCTGTCTGAAGAAATGCCCCTTGGCAAGGGCTTCATCAGAGATGGCCAAACTGAGGCTCTCCAGATGTTCATGGACTACAATTCCCATGAGCCCCTGCTGGGGCTCGTCTGGAAAATGTGTACATCTGGAGATGTATAGTTTGGCCACCCTATAATGATATTGGCAGTGAAATCTGCGGATGGCAGGGTGTGAAGAGGGCAGAGACCTGTTCGGAAAGACCACCTGTCACTGGGGTGACAATCACAGGTTTTGGCCCTAGTCTGCAATGTCTCCGAAGGACGAAAGAGGTACCCTGCTGGGTCAGACCAGTCTCCGTGAAGGGCCGTTTCCTGCCTTGCTTGTAACCTGTAGGAATGGAGAGTTGTTGAGACTCTCTTGCAGGGCCAGAGTTGTCTGGGGGTACAGCATGGGCTTTCCATGGTAAAGGTTCCAAATTCGATCTCCCTCAAGTTTAACAAAAGAAAAAGGAAATTTTGGGAAAGTCCTGCTCCTATTAGATACCCTAACATTGAGCAGATTCAGCTAAGGTTGAATGGGCAGTACTGGACTAGCAGACATATGTCAAGGGTGTTTCATCAGACTGGAGGGAGGTGAGTAGCGGGGTACCTCAGGGCTCGGTGCTCGGCCCGGTACTTTTTAACATATTTATTAACTAGATTTAAAGCCCGTTGTATGTTTAAATACAACGGGCGCTAGAAAGGGTGGAGTGTCCTTGGTGGCTGGGTGTTTGTCTCCTTAAGCCGGGAGAACGTTGGGGCTGCGCTGGGCGGCTTCTGCTGGGGCCGGGCACTCCTTCGCTGCTGCAGAAGCCGGGAGTGGCAGGGCTGGAGGACTTACCCCGCGGGCTGCGAGGCCAATCTGCGAGGTGAGCCGGCAGCCGGCAGCTGGCGGCCGGCCTGGTGAGGCCGGGCTTTGCGCGGCTCCCCATTGGCGGCTTGGCCACTCAGGGGGACCAATCAGGAGCTGCTTTGCGGCTCCTGATTGGTCCCTCCGAGTTTTTATCCCGGACAGAGCCCGCCCTAACTCCTCCCCGACAGGGCTTACTCTTTTATTTAGTCCGTGGCACCCCGCGGGCGCCACGGGACGTTTAAAGATGATCTAGATGAGGGGGTGGAGGGACTACTCATCAAGTTTGCAGATGACACCAAATTGGGAGGACTGGCAAATACTCCGGAAGATAGAGACAGAGTTCAACAAGATCTGAACACAATGGAAAAATGGGCAAATGAGAACAAGATGCAATTTAATAAAGGTAAGTGTAAAGTTCTGCATCTGGGTCAGAAAAATGAAAAGCATGCCTACTGGATGGGGGATACGCTTCTAAGTAACACTGTGTGTGAACGAGACCTTGGGGTACTTGTGGACTGTAAACTAAACATGAGCAGGCAGTGTGATGCAGCGGTAAAAAAGGCGAATGCCATTTTGGGCTGTATCAACAGGAGCATCAGATCAAAATCACAATATGTCATAGTCCCATTGTATACGGCACTGGTCAGACCACACCTGGAGTACTGTGTGCAGTTCTGGAGGCCTCACTTCAAGAAGGACGTAGATAAAATTGAAAGGGTACAGAGGAGAGCGACGAAGATGATCTGGGGCTAAGGGACCAAGTCCTATGAAGACAGGTTGAGGGACTTGGGAATGTTCAGCCTGGAGAAAAGGAGGTTGAGAGGGGACATGATAGCCCTCTTTAAGTATTTGAAAGGTTGTCACTTGGAGGAGGGTAGGATGCTGTTTCTGTTAGCTGCAGAGGAGAGGACACGCAGTAATGGGTTTAAACTACAAGTACAACGATATAGGCTAGATATCAGGAAAATATTTTTCACAGTCAGAGTAGTTCAGCAGTGGAATAGGCTGCCTAAGGAGGTGGTGAGCTCCCCCTCACTGGCAGTCTTCAAGCAAAGGCTGGATACACACTTTTCTTGGATGCTTTAGGATGCTTAGGGCTGATCCTGCCTTGAGCAGGGAGTTGGACTAGATGGCCTGTATGGCCCCTTCCAACTCTAGGATTCTATGATTCTAGACCAATGGTCTGAGTCAGTGTAAGGCCATTTCCTCTCTTCATAATGAAAAGGACAGAAGAGCCAGTTTGGTGTAGTGGTTAGGAGAGTGGACTTCTAATCTGGCAAGCCGGGTTTGATTCTGCACTCCCCCACATGCAGCCAGCTGGGGGACCTTGGGCTCGCCATGGCACTGATAAAGCTGTTCTGACTGAGCAGTGATATCAGGGCTCTCTCAGCCTCACCTCCCTCACAGGGTGTCTGTTGTGGGGAGAGGAAAGGGAAGGCGATTGGAAGCTGCTTTGAGCCTCCTTTGGGTAGAGAAAAGCGGCATATAAGAACCAACTCTTCTTCTTCAGTAATATCAGGGCTCTCTCAGCCTCCACTCCTTCACAGGGTGTTTGCTGTGAGGAAAGGAAGAGAAGGCAATAGTAAGGGGCTTGGAGACTCCTTTGAGTAGTAAAAAGATGGGTACAAAAAATCCAGTTACTCTTCAGGTCCTCTTTGGAAAGTGCCCATTAGAGATTATATTAACTTTGTAAATTGTTTTTTAAACCCTGCTTTGTCAGCAACTGCTGCCAAAGGACAAGAGTCTTCACTGTGTGACTGAAGATAAGCTGCAGCAGCCATTTTGTGATTTTCTCCTGTGGCAGCCATTTTGAGGCTACCTCTAAGGCTCTCATCCTCCAGGTGGTGTCAGAATCTAAAGGGTGCCTAAGATCACAAAGGTTGGGGACTCCTGGTGCAATGCATTGGAGTGAATGGCAGCCATTTGTGAATGGGTGGAATCAATAATGCAGCAGCAGCTTTGGGTTTTTCCACCAGGCCCGAGTTCTCCAATATGGAGCCCATTGCTTTTACCTTGGGTGAGCTTTTCAATAAGAGGGAGGGTCCATTGTATGGACAGGCTTTTTACTGGCTTCCCTCATTCAAATTGAAGGTTTTTCAGTTGGAGGATCAAAAGGACTGGTAAGCCATTGGGGTTTCCTTAGTCAGCATGTGGTTCCATTTGCCCTTTAGGATTTCCTCCTTCTCTGGGGGTGCGGGACAGGAGGGATTCCATTTGGCTCCACCTCTAGAGGCAGCCATTTTGGATTTTCTTCAGCCTCCTGTGGTAGACATTTTGGAGTTGCGCACGCTCCTTCTCCAAGGCCTTACCAGAAATATATAATGGAACAGATGGCATCATATGGTTTAATTTGGATATTATGACACAGTTTACTAATTTGCTACAATTTACTTTTGCCTTATATCTGTATGTTTATGATCCTTGTTCCATTTAGTCTGAGGAAGAGTGCTTACACTCGAAAGCTCACGCTTTGAATAAATCTTAGTTGGTCTTAAAGATGCCATTGGACTCAGTAGCAGAGAAGAGTTAAGACCAGTGTGCAGTAGATATTGGACTAGGATTTGGGAGACCTGGATTCGAATCTCCACACACCCATGGAATATCATTGGGTGACCTTGTGTTGGCCCACACTCTCAGCATAACTGAAAACACAGGTTGTTGTGAGGAAAATGGAGGAAAGGTGAATGATATAAGCTACTCTGGGTCTGCTTTGAGGAGAAAAGCAGAGTACAAATGAAGCAATTAAATAAAATATAATCGTAACAACGCAGATTAAAGCCAGCAGAGGCACTTACAAATAAGCTTCTCCACATAGTTAATAGTTTTGATTATTAGTTGTGATGATTCTTGGAGAGTTTGCCCCTTCATTTAAAAGCAGGTATCTAGAAAGAATGGACTAGTAAGTCGTTCTAAGAGCAATAAAATGTGCTAGAAATAAAGGAAACTATAAGCAGCACAGGCTCCTTCTGCCCCCTTCTACCCCCTCCCACATGCTTGCATACACAAGTCTGTATTTTGTGTCCGGTAGGTTTTGAGAACCAGTATGTTTGGAGAAGTGGCACTAAATATAAGGACTGTATTTACAGATACATCTGGGGAGATAACACTTCTGCTGGTGAGTTCCAGAGAACTACTGAGATTCACAGCTGTTGCTGTCTTCATAATCCCACCCCTTGACTCTATGGCCCTGCCTTGGAATTGTTTGCTTGAGAAGAAGAGGGGAATGTTGTTTTCAATCTGGCATTCAGGCTGCTTCTTTCTGCTGCTGCTGTTATTTTTTTTTTAATCGTTTTGTTTTGCCATATTGGAAGCCCCCTAGAGAATTCCTTTGAGCATGTGATTATCTTATGTAATACATAAATACGCTGGCTTTTATAGAAAGAGGTTGGCAACATGCCTGCCCTAAGGACGTCAGAGCCCTTCTGGAACAGGCCTTTGTTGGCATCCTCTCCCGCTCAGTGTGCAACCAGATGGCCTTGTAAAGCCCCAAAGTCTTCTGTGGTCGTCGCCTCAAGCAGCTGGCATCCAGAGAGCTGCTGACTCTGAAGCAGAGGTTCTGGGTAGCTGTCATGACCGGTAGCCATTGATTGACTTTCTCCGTGAATTGACCTCATCCTTTTTAAAAGTTAGCAGTCATTGCTATTCTACATGATAATTGTAGATTATCTTCTATAAGTTAATTGCAGATTGTCTGACCAATAAGTCAAAAATCAAAATGGCACAAATATATTAAAGTTTTTTTCTTTTTACATTAATGTATTTCTAATTTTCAACTTATCAATATCCAGTAATTTCCAGCAACCAAAACAGGTTCTTATCCCGCTTTCTATATCTTCTTCAGTGATTGCCAGACAATATTTGAACAAAATATCATAGTTATTACATTTCACTTAGGAGAATGATCCCCAGGCCCCACCTGGAGGCTGGCATCCAGGACTCAGCTCTTTGAGGGCTAGCCCCCAAAGAGCTGCCAGTTAGAGGCTGTTCCTTTTTGAAAGGGCCTGTTGCTGAGGCCCCTGTGTAGGAAGCAAGGATGCCATGTCTCCTTTCTCACTCTGCACATTGAGAAGCGTAGCTGGACAGCAAGGCAAGCTCATTCAGTGGTAGAGAGGATTCCTTCTTCGCCCAGGTAGGCTGGCAGATGTGGCTCGCATTCTTCCTGTCATGTGACTTCGATGTCACCTGCTTTCGGGGCTGTCACCTGGGTGTTCCAACTGCGTCTGGAAAGGTAGAAGACCAGTTTAAACCTTGACCAAGTTATCAGTATTGAACAGTATTGACTCTTTCTCAGACGCCGTCCACTCTCAGTGTACTTTTGTGATTCCTTGCAAGTGGATTTTGCCATTCTACACAATAAAACCCAGTTGCACAGAAAGCGGATCAAAAGTACATTATTCAGCGAGTGTGGAAGTAAATCCGAGCTTTGTATGTTCTGTTTCAGGGCTGGCCACTGTAGGGTGGAGAGATCCTTAATCTTGGATGTGCGTCCAGGAATGTGGTTAGAGAATAAATCTGTAGTTAGTTGCTACGTTTCCGAAGGGAAGGGTTTGGCTTCCAGTCGCCTTTCTTTGGGAGGTGCTAAGCTCAAATGGGACTTGAGGAAGACAGCGTAATGGGGTGTTGTCAAAACCTTGTACCCCCAAGCTTCTGCCATTTGTTCTGTCTGCATTTGATGCTGTATTATTGTTAAGCGTAGATATGAATGTCGCTGGGTTAGGATAGTGGAGCTGTGCTTCGGAATCCGGCCATAAATGGTTTGATGTTTTGAGAACAGGTATCTCTCCTTGACCTTGTGGACCTGAGGCGCCAGTTGTTTCTAACTTTTGTTTTTACATCGAACTATGGAAAATGGCTTCTGGAGTGTTTTACACCCAAATGGGTGCTCGGAGGGAAGCTGCAGGGGCTGGAGGGGGCCACAGTCTTGTGAGGGAAATAGTGATCAATGTGGTAAAAATGTAACATAATACAGGAGATGGGAATAGTGGCCTAGGATCACTCTTGGAGCAGTCCACAAACACCTAGTTTCTTTAAATGAAACAAGGTTTTCTGGGCCAGATGAACTGCATACAAGGGAACTAAAAGAACTTGCAGATGTCATCTCTGAACCTCTGTCCATTATTTTTGACAGATTTTCAGATTCAGATACCTTTATTGGCATAGATTTGATATACTTAAAACAAAATTTAAAACGGAAACAAATTCTGGACATAGACAACAGTAATAAGGCCGTACAGCCGGTCTGCAGCAGAGATAGATTAGTTCTCGAGATAGTTGACAGGATTTTTGCGAGGTCCACTATCTGAGAAGGCTCCTTTACACTCAGCAACATCTTCACTAGATGTTTCTAATCGCTGCACAGACACTTCAGTTTTCCCATAAAACCCCCCAGATAATGATGGAACATCTGAAATTTGGGGCAGTTGAATAATAGGTGGCTAAGGGAATGTGGTACATTGCACCCATGCAGACAGATTCTCTCATTTCGAGGGATTTGAAGGAAGCGTCCTCTTGATAGGTTTGAAGGGAAGATGTTTAGGCGTGCAAGGAGAAAGGCCCTTTTAAGGGAATAGTCACCTAACACTTGCAGATATAGGGGCATTGATTTATAAGACCGGGGGATGTCCCAGTGGCCTGGTGAACAGATCCTGTGGCTATTATCTGAATATCCTGGTCTTCTAGTCTTTTAGTGATCAGCTTCAGGACTGTGCTCTCATCATAATTAACTAGAGTAGATAGATCTAATCCTAAGCAACGAAGTTTATGAAAAATTACTTCATTAAAGCCCTTAATAAAATAAGGATCTCCTAAAGTGTTAGAAAGTAGAAATAGTGGAAAAGAATGGAAGTGGATTTTTAACCAGTATTTGAATGTACAAAGCCAGGCTCTGGTTCATAGGGTCTGTTGACCAAGCTCCGCTAAGAGTGTATGGTTTGCGACACAATTTGGTACATCCAACAATTGCCTAAAAAAGGTAGATTGACATTTTTCAACTTTGTTGCTGAACGCACCAATCCAAATTGGGCTTCCAAAAAGAATCTGGGGGATTATTTTAGCTGCATAGATTTTCATTGCGGCCGAGAAATTCCCATTACCCTTCTGGTGGAAAAATTTTGCCAGTATAGCCAGTTGCCCCTTAGAGGATTTGACAAGCTAAAATTCATACCAAGATATTTGAAGTGATATACTTGCTCGATTTGATTGTCTCTCACCTTCCACTGGTACTTATGTCTAGCTTTGGCAAAAATTAACATCTTAGTTTTTCAAAATTAATCGTGATTAAATTGTTATTTTTTACACTTCTTGGAGAACAGGTGAGGTGCCAGACGATTCAAGGCGGGCAAATGTTGTCCCCATCTTCAAGAAAGGGAAAAAGGAGGATCCGGGTAATTATCGACCCGTCAGCTTGACATCTGTAGCTGGCAAAATTTTGGAACAAATAATCAAACACTCGGTCCTTGAGCAGCTGGAACTGAGAGCTGTGATTTCTAAGACTCAGCATGGGTTTTGCAAGAACAAGTCATGTCAGACCAACCTTATCTCTTTTTTCGAGAAAGTGACTACCTTGCTGGATCAGGGGAATGTCGTGGACATAGTTTATCTGGATTTCAGTAAAGCTTTTGATAAGGTTCCACATGATATTCTTGTTGACAAGTTGGTAAAATGCGGTATGGATCCTAATTCTGTCAGGTGGATCAATAACTTGTTGACAAATTGTACCCAGAGGGTACTTGCTAATGGTTCAGCATCTTCTTGGAAAAGAGTGACAAGTGGAGTACCCCAAGGATCTGTGCTGGGGCCTGTGTTCAACATATTTATAAATTATTTAGCTGAGGAATTATAGGGGATACCTATTAAATTTGCAGATGATACTAAACTGGGAGGGGTAGCAAACACAACTGAAGACAGCAACAGAATACAGGATGATCGTGATAAGCTCGAGAAGTGGACTAAATTGAATAAAATGAAGTTCAATAGGGACAAATGTAAAGTTCTGCATTAAGGTAGGAAAAACGAAGTACACCAGTATAAGATGGGGGAGACTTGTCTTGGCAGTAGCATGTGCGAAAAGGATCTAGGAGTCTTAGTAGACCATACATTGAACATGAGTCAGCAGTGTGACTCAGTGGCTAAAGAGGCAAATGGGATTTTGGGCTGTATCAAACGGAATATCGTGTCCAGATCATGGGAGGTGATGGTACCGCTTTACTCTGCTCTGATTCGGCCTCACTTGGAGTAGTATGTTCAGTTTTGGTCACCCCAATTGAAGAGGAATGTTGACAAACTAAAATGTGTCCAGGGGAGGGCAACAAAGATGGTGAGGGGTTTGGAGACCAACACGTATGAAGAAAGGTTGGGGGAGCTTTGTCTGTTTAGCCTAGAGAGGAGACGACTGAGATGGGATCTGATAACCATCTTAAAGTATTTAAAAGGGTGCCAAATGGAGGATGGAGCAGAATTGTTCTCTCTTGTCCCAGAGGGACAGACCAGAGCGAATGGGATGAAATTAATTCAAAAGAAATTCTATCTAAACATCTGGAAGAAGTTCCTGACAGAGTGGTTTCTCAGTGGAACAGGCTTCCTCGGGAGGTGGTGGGTCCTCCATCTTTGGAAATTTTTAAACAGAGGCTAGGTAGCCAGAAAGGCGGATTCTGTGAAGGTTCAAGGGGGGTGGCAGGTTACAGTGGATCAGAGATAGGGTTGTGAGTATCCTGCATAGTGCAGGAGGTTGGACTAGATGACTCATGAGGTCCCTTCCAACTCTATTATTCTATGATCCTATGATTCTAACAAGGTCTGCTTACCGGGAGGGATCAACTGGACTCTCACAGGGGTTTGGCTTGGCTTGCACAGATGGAAATGTGTCCCCAGACCCTTGCTTCTGGGAGAAGAACCCGAACCCTGTGACAAGAAGAACAGAGGCTCTGAAGAAACAGCTCCACATTGAACTGAAGGTGAAGCAGGGAGCAGAGAACATGATCCAGATGTATTCTAGCACCCCAAAGGTGAGTCCAACTTAGCAGAAGATGCTAAAGCAAAGGCTGTGGCAGATCTTGACTGGATGTTGTAAAGATGTTTTTATTTATTTATTTTTAAACATTTAAATTGTTTTTAGGTTTCCAAAGTTGCTATGTTTGCAGTATAAATTTGAATGGACTTGAATTGAGCCCACATTGCATCTCTGCAAGGTTGTCTCAGTTGGAGCCTGCTGCCGTCAGTGGAAGGAGATCCTGGTGGGCTTGTGGACTAGTTCCTGGGCTGATACCTAGTTGACCCCAGGCCTGGGGGGACAGAGGGAAGGTCTGGTGGAGGAACCCCTCTTGCAGGCTCTCCAGGGCAGCCCCTGCAACAGATGTCCCAGGGGAGGTTCCTCTCTCTCTCCCGTGCCATGTTTCTGGCCCTTCCTCTGAGGTGTCCAAGTCCAGCACCAGCTCAGTGGGGCCATGGCAAAGGGCATTATACCTATGCTGGGAGCCAGTTCTCAAGCTCCACATGGCCGGCAGCAGGACCTCCCCTGTCTTTTCCTTCCCAGGAACGGAAGCTGCTGGCCGCCGCACAACAGATGCTCCAGGACAGCAAGATGAAGATCGAGTTGATCCGGATGCAGATTGTGAAGGCATCTCAGTCCACGGGTGGTGGGGAGGATCCAGTGGGCCCAGCAGGTGAAGGCCTGGAGAGTGCTTCCCAATCAGGCTGGCACTTCAAAACTCCATGCCAAAATAACACACTTGGCACAGGGCGGGAGGGGGAGGGAATGAAGCCTGACCCCTGTATAAAGGGAAGCAAATCCGTTTTTAAAGGGGGGAACGTGGAAAAGATATTTAACAATTTGTATCAGTGGCTTATGGGGAGGGGGAAGCTGTTATGAAGAGCATTATAGCCCCACACTTTACTGGCTAGAAACCATGTTTGGCTGCTTCTCATGGGGTGGGGGGTCTCCGGGCAACTACGGTAACCTTCTCAGCCTGGCTGTGCAGCCCTGACGGTGAGCTAGGAATTTGCTTGAAAGAGCAGGCAGCGTGAAGGTCTTAGGATGTGGAATGTTGTGCCTCCACAAAGCCTGTAACCGTGGAATGCACCAAACCCGGACGATGCACGGCTGTGCCGCTGGCTGACCACATTTTCCGGTTTGCCTCTGCAGTGAGGAATGGAGGCACAATCAGCCTTCTGGACCTGCGTCTGGAGGAGCTCCGGCATCGCCTGCGGATTGAAGCCGCGGTGGCTGAAGGAGCCAAAAACGTGGTGAAGATTCTGGGCAGCAAGCGGGTGCAGGACCGTAAAGTTCTGGCCGAGGTAGGCAAGCTGGGGCTCTCGCAATTTCTATTTTATAATGTTATTGTTTATGATCTTGTTCAGTTATTATTGTTATATTGTTATTACTGTTTACCTGTTACCATATGTTAATTGTATCTCCTCCTGTTTTCTGTAAAACGCCCTGAGCCCTCGGGGAGGGCGGTATATAAATATAATAAATAAACAAACAAACAAATAAATAAATAAGGTTGTCCCCTGATTTCCCATTGGCTCCACTTAGATCTGGTAGGATCACAAGGTTGGCAGCATTATCAGTTCTCTTCCCAGCCTTCCCAGGCCCATCATTGGCCATTGGGAGTGGGGTCAACAAGACCATATACGGTCATATAACTGATGAATGTTTCAAATTTTTTAAATATATTAAAAATTCCTACCCATTTGGGAAACACTTCCAATGTCCCCAGGAATCCCCAAGGCTTCACGAAAGCCTGGGCTAGAATGTATCATTGTACACTTACAGCTTTCCTTAAATGTTACCTGTCGGTAGAGTTAATAAGAATGAATATGCATAATTAGCCAGGCAATAAGTACAGATAAAGAGCCTCTTGTGGCGCAGAGTGGTAAGGCAGCCACCTGAAAGCTTTGCTCATGAGGTTGGGAGTTCGATCCCAGCAGCCGGCTCAAGGTTGACTCAGCCTTCCATCCTTCCGAGGTTGGTAAAATGAGTACCCAGCTTGCTGCTGGGGGGTAAACGGTAATGACTGGGGAAGGCCCTGGCAAACCACCCCGTATTGAGTCTGCCATGAAAACGCTGGAGGGCGTCAGCCCAAGGGTCAGACATGACTCGGTGCTTGCACAGGGGATACCTTTACCTTTACCTAAGTACAGATAATTCAAACAGCATAATCGATAACACATTTAATGAGGCATATACAGATAATAAAGCAATAAACAAAAGATGTGGGAACTGAATGTGTGTTAAGTGGCTCCTCCCCAACCCCCCAACCCCCCCCCCCAAAAAAGTTCCATTTCTTTGCATCAGTGGGTCCACTTACGCTTCCAGTTGACATTTCAAATAAACACGCTTGGCATGTTTAGCAAAAGCAATTTACTGAAATGAAACAAACTAAGCTCATGAGACTTTTTTGTTAAGACTAATTTGCAGTACCCATACAGATCGATATATTCCCCATTGGCTCCACCTTCAATTCACAGCATGCCACCACACTTTGGATGGTGCCTCCCTGTTTTCCCATTCACGTTTGGTTGAACACCAGACCACCAGACGGCGCTGTCGATAGCCCTGAAGCTTCCTCTCCTTCCAACACCCATCTATCAACATGAAGCAACACATAGCCTGCACTATAAACAACCCCAGACTCCCAGGCAGTCCCAAGATCATCCAATGGTTACTTCCCCCCTTCCACAGGAAACATAAACATACAAACAGTAAAGAACCGTGGACAGAATGCTGATGCCACCACTGATCCTGACACCTGATCCTGGTTTAGCATTTATAGTGAGATAAGAAGCTGATGTCCCCATTAAGCCTTGGGGGCTGCATCGCCCTGAGTGTTGTAACCACTTGCAACTCAGCCATCTCCTATTCCAGGCTGTTCCTGAAATTCCTTTGCAATAAAGCAGCTACTTTGAGGTCCCCCATTGATTGCCTTGGGAGGTTGAAATATTCTCTGACAGCAGGGGTGGCCAAACTGTGGCTCTCCAGATCTCCATGGACTACAATTCCCATGTCCCTGTGTATGTGCTGGCAGGGGCTCATGGGAATAGTAGTCCATGAAATCTGGAGAGCTACAGTTTGGCCAACCATGTCCTACAGGTATCTTGGTTTTGTAACTCTAGCTATTACCAGAAGCTCTACGGTCAAAAACTTTATTTTCCTTTGTAATTTTTGTCCCCTGGGTGATCATTCCCCCCACCTGTGACTTGGCCCCAGTTTCTGCCTGTCAGTCAGTTGAGCACTGGTGGGCAATGACTGCAGTTGCCCAGAGGTCTCCCTGCACCAGTGTGCACATGAGAGTCCTGCGCCAAGTGTGTGTTGACGGGTGCCAGCCTCCAGGTGGGGCCTGGGGATCCCTGGAATTCCAGCTCCTCTCCAGACTCCGTAGCATTACGCTCCACTGAGGCCCCTCCCTGCCCCAAATCCCGCCCACTCCAGGCCCCATCCCCAAAGTCTCCACAGATTTCCCAAGTCAGCTGGCAACCCAGTGTGTATGGCATGCCAAGAAAGAGCTGTTTGCAGCAGTGTCGGGGTACAGCCGGAGGAGTGCCCCCAGCGGTGGTCGCAAATGCCTCAGCTTTTCTTTTATTTGGACCTTTTGCCTTGTTCCAGGCCCAGGCTTGCTTGCAAGAATCGGCACAGAAAATCGACCTGTTGCGTCTCTCCCTTGAGCAGCTTCTGGGCGAACTTTCCCCTGATCACCCCAAGAGGGCGCTCATAAAACAGGAGCTGGTGAACACCTTCTGCCTGGGCGCTCAGCAATGCAGCGGGACGCCCTTCAGTGCTCTGATCAAGCCCTCGGCCCTGACGGGTACGGCTTCTATTTGGGGTGATTTGGAGGGGGAGGGGGTCTCTGTGACAATCCAGCACTCACCCCCCCCCCCCCCGCGGCTGAAAGAGAGCCATGAATTGTGTGATCGAGCCAGTGGGGTGTGTTGGTTAAAGAACAATGGACCCTAATTTGAAGAGTTGGATTGGATTCTCTACTCTTCCATGTCTAGTCAGCTGGGTGACCTTGGACCACTCACAGTTCTCTTAGGGCTGTTCTTGCAGAGCAGTTCTGTTAGAGCTCTCTCAGCCCCACCTCCCTTTCAGGGTATCTGTTGTGGGGAGCATAAAAACCAGCTCATTTTCAGACCTGGGCGGCTAGGGTTAAATTCTCCATTCAGCCATGGAACTTCCAGGGCAGGGTGGTTAGCATAACATTAGAGATTATTTAAGGTCCCTTATTCTTGGAATCCAAGAGCCTCTTGTGGCGCAGAGTGGTAAGGCAGCCGTCTGAAAGCTTTGCCCATAAGGCTGGGAGTTCAATCCCAGCAGCCGGCTCAAGGTTGACTCAGCCTTCCATCCTTCCGAGGTCGGTAAAATGAGTACCCAGCTTGCTGGGGGGTAAACGGTAATGACTGGGGAAGGCACTGGCAAACCACCCCGTATTGAGTCTGCCATGAAAACGCTAGAGGGCGTCACCCCAAGGGTCAGACATGACTCGGTGCTTGCACAGGGGATACCTTTACCTTTTACCTTTATTCTTGGAATCCAGTGAAGAGCAGGATTAAAACAAAGAATGTTTGAGAGATACAGTTGCCAACCTCCAGGTGGTGGTTGAAGAGTTTTTGGGATGACAGCTAATTTCCAGATGACAAAGATCAGTTCCCTGGAGAAAATGGCTGCTTTGGAGGGGGGGACCCTGTGGCATTATAGCCCATTGACGTTTGTTCCCAGCCTCTGCCTTCTTTGGGCTCCACCCCAAAATCTCTAGATATTTCCCAACCTGAATCTGGCAATCCTATTGATGGGATTTGCCAAATCTGTGAGCCCTTTCGTAGATGTAAATCCCATTGGATTTAGTAGGATTTAATTCTGTGTTAAGGTGTGTAGGGATGAGGGGGAAAGTTATTAATACAGTGCAATGGCTAGTATTATGTTTTGATATGTCAGATCCTGGGTCAAAATGATACCACTGTTTAGTACTTATAAAGTGTTTTTGAATGTTTAAGGGATTTTACATACACTGGCTTAATAAACCTTTACATTAGCCCTGTTAAGTAGGGCATTGTTCTTATCCCTGCTTCTACAAAATGGGGGGGGGGGGATATAAAGTTTGTTATACACACAGGGAAAGCAGATAGATGCCTTTTGGTTGGGGACAGTCTTGTTTCAAAAGCCAGTCTGTTCTCCAGTGGCCTGAATTATAGGTGCAAATACTTCTGCACAAATCAACTCCTTCAAAGGCTGTCAGACTTTATAATTTTCTACCTTCCCTCTTCTGTATTGCTTTCGATATAATCTCCAGATGTGGCTCAGAGTTCTCCTAGAGTTATCAGTTACTCTGAAGATCAGCTTCCCTGGAGCAAATGTCAACTTTGGAGGGCAGAATTTATAGAATGCCACAGAATCTAGGACAGCCTTTTTCAATCTTTTGACCACGGAGTAACCTCTGAAACATTCTTCAGGCTTTGACTCTGATATTAGCTGACCAGGCCTCTCTGCCAGGTGCATGGCATCACTAATAAAATACAGTGGTTCTTAAATAAGAAATTAGTTTCATTTTTGTGCGTACAGCATGCTAAATAGCAGCCCTTGCCTACGCAAAACAAAGCAGCATTGGGAGGAGCCAATGGGGGGGGGGCAGTGCAGCAGATTCAACTCTTCCTTCCCACTCCTTTTCCATTGTATGTAAACTTGACAAGGCCGCTACAGAAATCCCAAAAGATGCCCACCCATAATTGGTCACTTTGGGAGGGGGGCGAGTCGACCTGCCCAAATAAGGAGAAAACCATTCAGGTAATTTTTTTAAATAAAAAAAAATATTTTAAAACAATTAAATCTCTCCCAAGCACAGTAACCACTCTGGAGCTCTGGTGTGACCCTGGAATTACACGTAGCCCAGGCTGGGAATGGCTGGTCTAGAAGAAACCGCCTCTAATTCTCCAGGAATTTCCCAAGGTGGAATTGGTGGCCCTGCGTATTGTGTGATATATATCCCCTGAGTGGAGGTGTGATGTGATTGCCTGGAGAGATTCCTCTCATTGCATCTGATGATGAGAGCTGCAGGCCAGAAAGCATTTTCTAGCATGTGTGTGATTTTTTAAAAAACCTGGTTAGTCTTCATTGTGCTGCAGCAGACTTACAGGGCTCAGCCTCCAGGAGTATTTGGCAAAGGAGAACAGATGCTCTCCCCACAACAGACACCCTGTGAGGTGGGTGAGGCTGAGAGAGCCCTGATATCACTGCTCAGTCAGAACAGTTTTATCAGTGCCATGGCGAGCCCAAGGTCACCCAGATGGCTGCATGTGGGGGAGGAGTGGGAAATCAAACCCCGCTCACCAGATTAGAAGTCTGCCCTCCTAACCACTACACCAAACTGGCTCTACACCAATTCATGGTGACCCTATGAATTAAAGACCTCCATAAAGCATGCTTTCATGAGTAGCCTTGTTCAGGTCTTGCAAACTGAGGACCTTGATGGAGTCAATCCATCTCATGTTGAGTCTTTGTTTTCTGCCATTTCTAGCTTTTTCTAGTGTTATTGTCTTTTCCGGTAACTCTTGTCTTTTCATAATGTATTTCAAGTACAATAGCCTCAGATTAGTCATTTTGGCTTCTAATGGGAGTTCAGACTTGATATGATCTGGAGCCCACTTATTTATCTTTTTGGTACCCCACCTGTATACAGTTATCATCATTATGATTTTATCCATTAACACTACCAAGCACGTTTTCTGCCACAGTGTTGCATATCTTGGAAGTATCCTTACCTTCCAGTTGTTTGCAAATAGCATTCTTGCAGCTGCAAGCAAATTCAAACTTTAAATACCAACATTTGTTGTTGTTAGGCGTGAAGTCGTGTCCGACCCATCGCAACCCCATGGACAATTATCCTCCAGGCCTTCCTGTCCTCTACCATTCCCCTGAGTCCATTTAAGTTTGCACCTACTGCTTCAGTGACTCCATCCAGCCACCTCATTCTCTGTCGTCCCCTTCTTCTTTTGCCCTCGATCGCTCCCAGCATTAGGCTCTTCTCCAGGGAGTCCTTCCTTCTCATGAGGTGGCCAAAGTATTTGAGTTTCATCTTCAGGATCTGGCCTTCTAAGGAGCAGTCAGGGCTGATCTCCTCTAGGACTGACCGGTTTGTTCGCCTTGCAGTCCAAGGAACTTGCAAGAGTCTTCTCCAGCACTGAGCACCAGAGTTCAAATTCTTTGACGCTCGGCCTTCCTTATGGTCCAACTTTTGCAGCCATACATTGCAACTGGGAATACCATAGCCTTGACTAAACGCACTTTTGTTGGCAGGGTGATGTCTCTGCTTTTTAGGATGCTGTCTAGATTTGCCATAGCTTTCCTCCCCAGGAGCAAGCGTCTTTTAATTTCTTTGCTGCAGTCCCCATCTGCAGTGATCTTGGAGCCCAGGAAAATAAAATCTGCCACTATCTCCATTTCTTCCCCATCTATTTGCCAGGAATTGAGAGGGCCGGATGCTATGATCTTTGTTTTTTTAAGCTGGGGTACAAGCCAACTTTTGCACTCTCCTCCTTCACCCGCATCAACAGGCTCTTTAGTTCCTCTTCACTTTCTGCCATTATAGTGGTATCATCTGCATATCTGAGGTTGTTGATATTTCTCCCTGCAATCTTGATCCCAATTTGTGACACCTCTAATCCCAGCTTTCTCATGATATGCTACGCATATATGTTAAATAGGCAAGGCGACAGTATACAGCCTTGCCGAACTCCTTTCTCAATTTTGAACCAATCAGTGATTCCATGTTCAGTTCTCACTGTTGCTTCTTGACCTGCATATAAGTTTCTCAAGAGACAAATAAGATGCGCTGGTATTCCCATCTCTTTAAGAACTTGCCACAATTTGTTGTGCTCCACACAATCAAAGGCTTTAGCATAGTCAATGAAGCAGAAGTAGATGTTCTTCTGGAACTCCCTAGCTTTCTCCATGATCCAGCATATGTTGGCAATTTGATCTCTAGTTCCTCTGCCTCTTTGAAATCCTGCCTGTACTTCTGGAAGTTCTCGGTCCACATATTGCTGGAGTCTAGCTTGTAAAATTTTGAGCATAACTTTGCTAGCATGAGAAATTAGTGCAATGGTGCGGTAGTTAGAACATTCTTTGGCATTGCCCTACTTTGGGATTGGAATGTAAACTGTCCTTTTCCAATCCTGTGGCCATTGTTGAGTTTTCCAAATTTGCTGGCATATTGAGTGTAGCACTTTTACTGCATCGTCTTTTAAGATTTTGAATACTTCAACTGGAATGCTGTCACCACTACTAGCTTTATTGTTGCTCAGACTTCCTAAGGCCCATTTGACTTCACATTCCAGGATTTCTGGCTCCAGGTCAGTAACTTCCCTTTTGTGGTTATCAAGGATGTTAAGCTCGCTCTTGTATAGTTCTTCTGTATAATTTTGCCACCTTTTTAAAATCTCTTCTGCTTCTGTGAGGTCCCTACCATTTTGGTCCCTTATCATACCCATCTTTGCATGAAACGTTCTCTTCATATCTCCAATTTTCTTGAAAAGAGCTCTGGTCCTCCCCATTCTATTGTTTTTTTCTATTTGCTTGCACTGTTCATTTAAGAAGGCATTCTTATCTCTTCTAGCTTTTCTCTGGAATTCTTCATTCAATTCGGTGTATCTTTCTCTTTCTCCCTTGCCTTTCACTTCCCTTCTCTCCTTAGCTATTTGTAAAGCTTCGTCAGACAGCCATTTTGATTTCTTGCATTTCTTTTTTTGGGGGATGGTTTTAGTTGCTACCTCTTGTACAATGTCGCGAACCTCCGTCCATAGTTCTTCAGGCACTCTCTCTATTAGATCTGATTCCTTAAATCTATTTGTCACCTCTACTGTATATTCGTCAGGGATATGATTTAGTTCATACCTGAGTGGCCTAGTGCTTTTCCCTACGTTCTTCAATTTAAGCCTAAATTTTGCAACAAGAAGTTGATGATCTGAACTACAATCAGCTCCTGGTCTTGTTTTTACTGACTGTATAGAACTTCTCCATCTTTGGCTGCAGAGCACATAGTTAATCTGATTTCTGTGTTGACCGTCTGGTGATGTCCATGTGTAGAGTCGTCTCTTGGGTTGTTGGAAAAGAGTGCTTGCTATGACCATTGTATTCTCTTGACAAAATTCTACCAGCCTGTGCCCTGCTTCATTTTGTACTCCAAGGCCAAACTTGCCTGTTATCCTGGTTATTTTTGGCTTCCTACTTTAGCATTCCAACCCCCCATGATGATAAGCACATCATTTTTTGGCGTTGCTTCTAGAAGGTGTTGTAGGGCTTCATAGAACTGGTCAACTTCAACCTCTTCAGCAGCAGTGGTTGGGGTATAGACCTGGATTACTGTGATGTTGAATGGTTTGCCTTGGATTCGAACTGAGATCATTCTGTCATTTTGGGGATTGTATCCCAAGACTGCTTTTCCTACTCTCTTATTGATTATGAAGGCTACTCCATTTCTTCTGCGAGATTCTTGTCCACAGTAGTATACCTGATGGTCATCTGAATTAAATTCACCCATTCCTGTCCATTTTAGTTCACTGATTCCTAAAATGTCGATGTTCAGTCTTGTCATCTCTTGTTTAACCACATCCAGCTTGCCTTGATTCATGGATCTGACGTTCCAGGTTCCTATGGAATAAAAATCTTTACAGCATCGGACTGTCTTTTCTCCACCAGTTACTTCCACAACCAAGCGTCCTTTCGGCTTTGGCCCAGTCGCTTCATTCATTCTGGTGCTACTCGTACTAGCCGTCTGCTCATCCCTAGTAGCATATTGGACACCTTCCGACCTGGGGGCTCATCTTCAGGCGTCATATCGTTTTGCCTATTGGAACTGTCCATAGAGTTTTCATGGCAAAGATACTGGAGTGGTTTGCCATTTCCTTCTCCAGTGGATCACCTTTTGTCAGAGCTCTCAGCTATGACCTGTCCGTCTTGGGTGGCCCTGCACGGCATAGCTCATAGCTTCACTGAGCTACGCAAGCCCCCTTGCCACGGCAAGGCAGCGATCCTTGAAGGGGAAAATACCAAGATTACTATAACCAAAAAGCCACATCAGTGGTATAAGTTGCATGTTTTTATTTATAGTCTCTTTTATTCCATTCTGAATCATTTCTTTTAACAGAAATATGTTCCACCACCATATAAGAAGAGGGTTCTGTAATCTGAAGAGAGTTCTTCTGGCTGTTGAGGCCTAGACCAGGTGTTCAACCTTTTGGGACTACAAGCACTACTGAAATTTTGAGAGGGGAGTGGTGAGCATCACCTCAATATGGCTACTACATGAGGTAGAGTCAAGCTCAAAATGGCTGCCTCTGGAAGTGGAGACACATGCTTTGAGTCCTGGGTACTAGAGGAAAACAGGGCAGAAATGCTTTGATTTTGTGAGATGTTTGTGATTGGATGGGCTTTGGTCAACTTTGGATGCTAATGTGTTCTGAGTCCATGCTGAAATATTGCCCCTCAAGTCTTCTTGTTCCTTCCTTTCCCCTTACCCTCTGGTCTCTGGTGGCATTTCTCAGGGATGCTGGAAGTGCGCTTGATGGGCTGCCAGGATCTTTTGGAAAGGGTGCCAGGCCGTTCCCGAGTGGCCAGCTCAACGCCCATCTTTGGGAGCCCCGCTGACTTGAAGCCCTTGACCAGGACGTGGGCTGGCATGAGCATCCATGGCCGTGGGGCTTCCACAAAACACATTCGGAATGAGGAACTGGGCAGTAAGTTTGCGGATTCTGGTTGGATTTGCTTGGCAGTGTCTTTCCTGAGTTTGTGGCTGGCTGTCGGTGCGTTTTCAGGGGCAGCCAGATGTGCTTCTGGGAAAGGAAGCAAAAAAAAAAAAAGGTGTTTACTGACTAGCATAATTGCAGCCTGCATTCCTGTGCGGTCCCACATGGGATCTGCATCTGACACAGAAGAACTCGCAAGCTCTCTCTCTATAAAATTCCGGGAGCACCCAAGAGTGCTCACCTGTCCCATCCCAGAGGGTGACTTTCCTGCCCAGAATCACATGATGTGGGAGGGGCTAGCACTCTCCCCTCAGTTCTCCAACTTCCCACCGCTGAGAGAAGATTGTTCAGCAAGCTAAAGAGAAATTTTACCTCAGATTCAAAAGAAGATGCGAATTACTAAATTCTGATATTACTGGCCCCTGTTGTAGGACAGGACCTTGTTTAAATCTGTAACCATAGTGCCTCTATATATTTTGGAAACGGCACTAGAGGTGGTCTGCTCGGGACAGTGTCTGGGACACATCCGGTGTCTGGACTCTGTTTCCAGCATGGTGGGCTGCACCCAGAAGGGGTTGGCCCCCACAGCGCCTGTCCCAAAACCTGCCCATGAGGCATGCACCATCTCACTGACACACTCCTTGCTAGCTGCCAAGCCCTGCCCAGGATACTGCTTCACGTGGCTGCGGTGGTGGTGGCAGCGGCCAGGTGCCACTGCTGGCCCCAAGGAGGTGGTGGCACCAAGGTGGCAGCCCCGAGGCGGAAGCAGCTGTGAGGAGGCAGTAACCATAGCTGCAGCTGCTGCCGCCAGGATGACCCGCCCACAGCTGCGATGAGGAGGAGGTGCCCTGAGGCATCGCAGGCACCTGGGGCCACAAGAACGAGCCGCCAGCAGTCACTGGGTGAAGGAGGCAGCCCGAGGTGGCAGCCAAGAGGAACTGGTGGCTCCTAGGGGGTGGTGCTGGCCCTGGGGAGCAGCTGGCTTTTGCGGCCCCGAGCCGCTGGCAGCTTGAGCCAGCTGCCGTGGCCCTACTCTGCCACCACCGGCTACACCCTGCCACCACCTATGCAGTGGTTGCGAGGCTGCTGGCAGCTCACCCAAGGAGCACCAGCCCTGAGGCTGCCCGCCTGCTCCCCGTGCCGCATTCCGGAGGGAAGGTAAGGGAGGGTGTGGGAGCCTGCTCCTGCCTCCACCTCCCCCCCACCCAAAAAAAAACAATCCCCTGCTAGCGCCTACTGCATTGAAGTATGCAGCAGGCTTTTTACTTAGTAAATAAATATTTTTAAAAGGAGAGAGAAAATAAATGGGTCAAAAATGGCGCCAGAAATGGCTCTGAGTCTGTCACCTGTGTTCTGACAGGACCTTTATAGACAGAAGGCATCTCTTAGATGCCGGCAAGCACCATCTCCTTGATGTCGAGATCTGGTGCTGCTGGCTGACTCAATCAATGCTGGTAACCCAACTGCTGCCCAGCACTGAAAGTCCTTGATCACGTAAGTCATGGCTGCATGGGATGCTAGGACACCGTCTGTGTTGAGACGCAGTTCACCAGTTTTTCCATTTTCTAACAATGAGACCCTGAGCCTGCTTGCCTCCATAGCATTGCCACCAAGCGTTGCTGCCAAGCTTTGGCACTGCCAGGCATCAGCACCAACAGTCACTGCCAACCCGTGCCACTGAACTTCACTGCCAAGTGTCACCACAAAGTGTGGGGAAATTCAAGGGACAGGCAATGGTGCCCCCCCCCCCCAACACTGACCATTAGCTGTAGAAGTAAGTAAGCTCTGCCCGTATTCCCAACACCCATGAAGGACTGGGAAAGAGGTTGGATATGGGCTCTTAAGCTATAAAGTTGCTATCACCTGCTGCCACCATGAGTGAATCTTTGACACAGTTGCTGGCAAAGGATCTGAGACCATCTCAGAACTGATTATTATAAGGGCAAGGGTGCTATAGCCTTGTCTATAAAGGCCCCAAGTAAAGCTGCATTCACACCTGCATTAGCAGAAAATGGGACGTTTACACTCAGGAGGAAAGGCTGTGCTTAGTTTTGATTGCTTTAAGCATCCCAGAGCCACCTACATCAGTTTGGATGTGCAACCAGCAATGATTATATCTGTTTGTCACCTTCCCACCCCCTTTCTTTTTTGTTTCATGAAATGAGCTGATCCAGGCAATGTGTTGTTAGGTGCGAAGTCGTGTCCGACCCATCGCGACTCCATGGACAATGATCCCCCAGGCCTTCCTGCCCTCTACTATTCCTCGAATGTAGGAATCCTTAATTGCCTTACTGACTTTTTAAGGCCTTTCATGGTCTGAGCCGCACATATCTGAGGGGCTGCCTATTGCTTTATGCTGCCCGCAGGGCCTTGTGTTCCGCAGGTACTAACCTGTTGGTGATTCCTGGTCCTCGAGAGGTTCGCCTGGCCTCGACCAGGGCCAGGGCCTTCTCAGTCCTGGCCCCAACCTGATGGAATAAGCTCCCAGAAGAGCTAAGAGCCCTGCAGGAGCTTTCACAGTTCCGCAGAGCCTGTAAAACTGAGCTCTTCTGCCAGGCCTTTGGTTGTGGCCCAGGAGATCACAGGAGCCCCTCCACAACCAAGAACTGTCGGCATCCCTGAGGACTGGGGCCCTGAGGCGCTGATGAAGAGGGGGACAGGGGAGGTTAAGGAGGAGCTTTTATCTTTCTTTTCTTGTCACTGGAGACTTTGGGTGGGAAAGGCACCCTCTGTGAGTGGAGGGGTGGGCACTCTTGGGAGCTTCTATATATATATATATATCGCTTGCGAGTTCTTCTCCATGGCAGGCCTTGCATCAGACGCAGATCCCAGGTGTGACTGCACAGAAGGCCACTCAATGAACAATAGTTACAGGTAAGTGCCACCCTGTTTTCTCCAGGTGAACTGATCTTTGTTGCCAGGAAATCAATCGTAATAGTGAGTAATGGGTAGCAGCATTTTAAAAACAATAATTATCATTATAAAACATTATGTATTAAAATTCGTAATAGGTCCCTTAAACAATTCTAACCACTTCCATTCTTACAGCAAGATCTAGATTGTTTCGGATTCAGATGGAAATTTGAGTGGGATTTTGAACAGGGAGGTCAGGTTTTCGACACCGGGCTTGTCACTGCTGCTGGATGGCTTAATTTGATTTTCTCCAGCAGCCTCAACTGCATCTGATGCTGGGTTTGGGGGATCAGGAGTCTTTGGGTGACTTATAGCAGGGATGCCTCCCGTCTCCTCCTGAGTGAGGTGGCCCCTCTAAGAGCAGCTGTGTAACCTTCCCTCACTTCCTTCCCTCTTGCAGGTGAAGTTCTTGCTTTGCTCAAGGTGGACAACAAAGTGGTTGGGCACACAAACTGGGGGCCAGTGAACAACCAAGCTTGGGACCAAAGCTTTGTCATCGAACTGGATCGAGTAAGCAGACGTGCATTGTTGGGCTCCTGTAACTAGGGATTCCTTAAGTTTTTAATCCCTTTCAGTGTGCCACCGCAGATCTGGCATTAGTCCTGTTTATGTCTAGGGTGCCCTTGCTAGAACCTGGATGTGTAGAGGAATAGGTGCATCACTCTGGAAAGGATCTGCTCCCATGTTGTGGTGCTGCATAAATTGACAATAAGAGCTCACAATCCATTGATTATTAGGGGTGAGCAGTTTTTCTTTAGCTGGGAGACCACAATTGGGTCTCTGCCTACTTGTGATGTAGGTGTGCAGCCACTCTCGTTTTGCTGCACTGAAATTGTGCTGGCAGGATGTCTATTTCTGACACCACAGAAGTGGGAGGAGACCCAGGGGTGGCCTCCTCTGCTGCTCTTCATTGTACTTGACCCTCAAGTTGCTCCCCCTTTTTTCAGTGGGCATTGGCTCCCTATCCAGTGCTGGGCTCCAGCAGCTTTTGGTCTACCAAAAAATCTCCTGTGGGTGATTTGTGGCCCAGAGCATGATTGCTTCCCTCCGGGTGTCATCATGCTGACTCCTGTGCCTTCTGCTCTCTTGCTTCTGTCTGCCTACATCCCTCCTTGAACTTCTGGTCCTCTGGAAACCAGTGTGACTTTCTCTGGTCCATCACTGTGCCTTCTGTCTTTCCATGCTGCCTGTTATTTGGTCTGCTTCATGCCCCAGCACATGTCAGGCTGTTCTTCCCAGTTAAAAAAGCAGTTACCTCTTTACTCTCTCTTGCTAAGCAGCTCACTTTGATCGTTTCCCTGATGCAGCCTGGAGCACAAACATAGGGGAGGAGGAGGGGAGGGGGCCCAGTTAATTCCATCCCTTTGCAGGCCAGATCGGTTTGGGGCTGCTGACAGAAGAACATTCTTCATGTTTCTGGTTCCCCTCCTCTGCAGACCTGGGGCAAAATACTAGGTTCCAAATGTGATTGTGGTCCTGCCCGCCAACTTGTTTTCCTTCTGTCATGGGAATGTGATTTGATTTGATTATTATTACGGTCTTTGAGCAGCATGAAAGTATCTACAGACCACATCTGTACAGTCATGGGAATGTGAGCGATTTGCTTTCCAGGGCGATGTGACGGAGCTCTTTATTCTCTCCCCTGCTGTAATTGAGTGGATTCAAAATTTAGATATTAGTGTGTAGGGGAATTGCCCTATCTGTCTGCATAACCGTTGTCCCTGCTTGGCTACACATTTTGCATTGTCATTTGTTTCCTGTGTGTCAATCAATCAATCCCTGCAGTCTCGAGAGCTGGAGATCTCCGTTTATTGGCGCGACTGGAGAGAGCTGTGTGCAGTGAAATACTTGCGCCTGGATGACTTCCTAGATAATGAACGCCATGGCATGTGCCTCTCCCTTGAGCCTCAGGGGCTGCTTTTTGCAGAGGTAATAAGGGGACAGATGCGCTTCCTCCTTTTTGACAGCGACTTCATTTCAGTTTACAGTTCCAGGAATGGAAGCAGGTTTGGCCCCAGAAGCAGTCTTGAGAGGAGACTGTCTGAGAAGCATAACTAAACAACCGGGAAGAAACAAAAGGGTGAAATTGAAATGCCTGCCATATAGTTAGGGTGCTGTTTCAGCAGTTTTTATATTTCATATTCAATGCAAGGTTAAGCCTTTGCTTTGTATCTCAAAGATCACAGGTTGAGTTCCCAGTCTGCCCCGTCAGAGAATTTCAGGTCGCAAGGCTAATATGCCAAACAACTGAGGTTCTGTTGGTTGATCTCTCTCTTTCTCCTCTCCCCTTCTTCCCAAGGAGTTCAAGGCAGCATGCATTGGCTCTTCCTCCATATTTTATCCATTAAAAAACAAACAAACCTGTGAGAGAATGACTAACCCTGTGTTAGCTGTGTAACTCACTGGACCTCGATGGAGTTACATTGTCTCCAAAATACGAAGTGGCAGTTTGGGAGGGAGGATAATTAAATGGGGTGCTTCATTTGGATGTTGAGATCTTATTGGTGGCTTCATAACCTGGCTGAGTTATGTTGCCAGATTTCTTCTTCCTTGAAGATCTAGCCACAGATCTGGCCATGCGTGGATAGCATCCCTGCTTGACTGCTGCTGCACACTCTACTTGGGACTGCCCTTGAAAGCTGTTTGGAAGCTACGTTTGATGCCAAACTCAGAATCCGCAAAGTGATAGGAACTTGTATCAAATAGAACAGTTTTTTTGGTTTACCATTCAACAATGGATCATTTGTCTCAGTTTTACTGCATTGTGATTCAGTTCTTCTTCTGTGAGTGCAGCTGATGATGGGAGGGGCCCCTGGGCTCTGGTTGGTGGGGGTTTGTTGACTTTTCTCAACCAAAAGCTTGATGGAAAAGCTCCAGTGTGCAGGCCCTGTGGAATTGCTTTAGCTCTGGGAAGGCCCTGGTATTGTCTGGAAACTTGTTCTGCCAAATGAAGGCTAGGACAGAGAAAGGCCTGGCCCTGGTTGAGGTCATACAAGTTTCCCTGGGGGTTTCTCAGGTACTCAGGGTCCAAACCACGTATGGCCTTGAAGGTGATTACCAGAACCTTAAGCCTGATCTGGCATTCAACTGGGAACCAGCGCAGCTGCTGGAGTGCAGGCTGGATGTGGGCCCTCCAAGGTGTTCCTGTAAGAATCCTGACTGCTGCGTTCTGGATCAGGGATCAGGGTAGGCCCGCACAGAGCAAATTTCAGAAATCCAACCTAGAGGTGTCCGTTGCCTGGGTCACTGTGGCTAGGTGTTCCGGGGCCAGGCTGGGCACTAGTAGCTTGTCTTGCCGCAGGTGGAAGAACGCTAGCTCAGCTACTCTTGTGACCTGCTCCTCAATGGAGAGGGAGGTGTCAGAGATCACGCCCAGATTCCTGGCTGAGTGTGCTATTGATAGTTGCACCCCATCCAGGTTGGGCAGCCGCACTTCCTCGCCTGGACCTTTGTTACCAAACTACAGAACATCCATCTTTGAAGAATTAAGCTTCAGGTGGCCCTGCTTGAGCCAGCCTGCCACTGCTTCCAGACATCTAGCTGATGAGTCTGGGGGTGCGTCACGGTGACTGTCCATCATGATAACAACCTGGGTGTCCGGCACGCAGGTCCCAATCTGTCTAAGCACTTTTAAAGGCAAAAAATAGCAGTCCATCAAATTATACCCAGAAACAGCACAATGTGAGTCCAATAGCACCTTTAAGACCAACAAAGATTTATTCAAGGCATGGGTTTTCGAGGGCATGCCTCTTCGTATTCAGGATCTTTATCAAAAGGCCTCTTGGGACAGGGCCTTCTCTGTGGTGGCATATTGTATGTGGAGCTTCCGTGAATTTTAGATTCCAGCCTTCTCTTAAGTGTTGTTGTTGGCTAGTGTCTTAAACTCTGAAATTCTGCTTTAATTCCGCTTTTGTTTGTTTGTTTGGTACGATTTTATAATGTGGTTTATTTTCTTACCATGTTATTTGCTGCCATTTATTGCTTTGATGTTTAATGCGAACTTACGTTTCATATTTTTTTGCAAACTGGAAGGTTCGTTTATTCCAAGATAACTCATTAAAATTTAGAAACAAAAATAGATTAATTCCTACGGAGAAACAAATACATCTCATTCTTTTTCCTCCCCACTATTCCTCCACAGGTAACATTCAGCAACCCCGTGATTGAGAGGCGCTCCAAGCTGCAACGTCAGAAGCGGATTTTTCCCAAGCAAAAAGGTTAGTGGGGACTTGGCAGATGGGCAACTCTGCCTGTAAGAGTGTGTATGCCCAGGTCACTGGTTCATTGTTTATTTTCTTTGATTTTGATCCTGCTATTCCCCAGCAATCAGGGCTCAGGGCGGTTACAACATCAGTATAGAGCAGGAGTAGTCAAACTGTGGCCCTCCAGATGTCCATGGACTACAATTCCCATGAGCCCCTGCCAATGGGAATTGTAGTCCATGGACATCTGGAGGGCTGCAGTTCTGACTGCCCCTGCTGCAGGATCAAGGGAAACTGCTTGGCAAAGATTGCTCTACATCTCTTCATGACCCAAGACTTGGGCAGCTCAATGATCATGTGTTCCCTGTATGAAACTAGATTAGCACTCCCTTGGATTTTACTGTAATTTCTACTACTTCTTTGCTCAGTTTAAGATCCTATCTGCATTCCTGCAGTCTGCAGAGGTTTGTACTAGATGATCAGAATCACAGAATCATAGGGCCACACAGGCCATCTAGTCCAACCCCCTGCTCAATGCAGGATCAGCCTAAAGCATCCTAAAACATTCCAGAAAAGTGTGTATCCAATCTTTGCTTGAAGACTGCCAGTGAGGGGGAGTTCACCATCCCCTTAGGCAGCCCATTCCACTACTGAACTACTCTGACTGTGAAATTTTTTCCCCTGATATCCAGCCTATATCATTGTACTTGTAGTTTAAACCCATTACTGTGCGTCCTTTCCTCTGCAGCCAATGGAAACAGCATCCTGCCCTCCTCCAAGTGACAACCTTTCAAATATTTAAAGAGGGCTATCATATCCCCTCTCAACCTCCTTTTCTCCAGGCTGAACATTCCCAAGTCCCTCAACCTATCTTCATAGGGCTTGGTCCCTTGGCCCCAGATCATCCTCGTCGCTCTCCTCTGTACCCTTTCAATTTTATCCACGTCCTTCTTGAAGTGAGGCCTCCAGAACTGCACACAGTACTCCAGGTGTGGTCTGACCAGTGCCGTATACAATGGGACTATGACATCTTGTGATTTTGATGTGATGCCCCTGTTGATACAGCCCAAAATGGCATTTGCCTTTTTTACCGCTGCATGATCCTGGAGGAACTTCCAACTGTATGATTCTATCTGTCGTAGGACTGATTCTGTGGACCGGCCTACCAGAGGAGGTCTCAAACATAATCCTTGCCTTCTTGGGTTGAAAAGTAATCTGTCCTTTTTCATGGGGCTTTTAGTTGAAGTTAAAGTTTCTTTGAACCTTTATGGAAGGCAGCAGGAGGGCTGAAAAAATATTTTTTCAGTAGGGGATATATTTCTGGATTGGTGGCCTTCATGATTTTGTTGCATTCTTTTCTGTTGGCATTTAGTTTTTTCTTACCCTTCTCACCTTGCCTCAAGTCAGGCTTTGCGACCACAAAGTCTGGGTGTGGGGAAGGGATTTGGAGGGGGGTGGGAAATCGATGGGAAAAAGCTGGTGAACTTTGGTCATGTTAAGGTGGTAGTTAAGTGCACACTTTTCCTCCATGCACATAGTATGCTCTCTGCCTCTTCTTCCTCTGAGGATTCACAGGTGTTCCTAGCTCAGTTCATCTGCTTGGTTTGAGCATTGCACATTTTCTCCACCTCTGCCACACACCATAAATCTGTGCTCAGCGCCAGTAAGAAATCTTGTGGGAAGCGAATCATGCAGTGAGGCACTGGGAATCTTGATACCTCTGCCCACCACAGAGTGCTGCTCTTGAAAGTGGGCAGACTTTCTGAGTAACCCACAGGCCAGGGGAAACTGCTTTCCCATGATGCCTTTCTTAGGCGAACAGTCAAAGACAACTTCTAGAAGCTCAACTTGGCACTGCCAAATCAAGGCCATTTTGTGGGCTGCAGTAGCACAAGGACAAAAAAAACTGTGTTATTTATTATTTATTTATTTGTTAGGCTTGCGTTCATGTCAAATCAACACATCTTTTGTTCTTGGACCACTAGTTGAGAAGGATACAAGTGTGTGTTGTATTTAAAGAAATGGAAAAATCTGATTGGCAGCTACACTCTTTATTGTGTGTATAAAAGTGTCAAGGCTGCTGAGAGGGACAAAACTACCACAGATTTGGGCAAAGTGCACCCGAGTGGTGTTGGGTGGGGGAGAAGTAGGACTTTGGTCTGGTGACGGCTTCTCACCAAAACTACCATGTGTCCCTGTGAGCCAACTACAGCCATCAGGCAGCCATTAGCTGGCTCTCCCACCCCACGGGGCTGCCCACCGAGCATCAGCCAGACCCCAGGCCTTTTCTTTCATGACTTCTGCTCTGGGCAGGGGGCTCCCTTGGAGATCTTCAGGAGGTGTGGCAAGGCCTGCCTGCTTTCCTGGGCTTCTGAGGGAATATGAATTGACAGGCACCTTTTTAAGGGAGGGGAGAGGAAGATCTTTTCTTTTTAAGGCTTTGAACTGAAAATGTTGCAAACTATTGTAAGCTGCATCAAACTACAAGGAAATTCAGGATAGAAATGTTTTAATCAAAGAATAACAAGTACCATCCAGAGTTTCTGTGAGGATAAAACCTGTGTTGGGGGGGGAGTCATATATTAATCGCCTGGCAAGAGATGAAGTGTGAAATATAAAGTTGAACAGTGGAATTTTAAAAAGAAGACGGTAAACCACTGAATGCTAGTGAAACACTGAATCCCAGAATTGAGGGGCAATATCAGGGGAAGGCCTCGAACTCTATGCCCTATTGCTGACCCTCCATTGGTTGGCCCCTGTGTGAGGCAGAATACTGGACTAGAGGGACACCCTGGTCTCATCCAGCAGGGCTCTTGTTATATTTTATATTTTAAGTCATATAATTTGGGTCTATTAGTATCAAAGGTCCATAAAGGTAACTATCTTATAAATTTATAGACCCAAGATTTAAAATATAAAATATAAGGTATATAAAATATAAGAATTAGGTAGTGGGTTGAAGACTTTGTATCCCTGGGGGAAAAAAACAATTCAGAAATAAGTTTACTGAGGAAGTAAAATACAAAAATGAGGTTTTATACCTAGGAACTTGTTCTGAATAAAGCTTTTTGCCATTGCCAGCTTGGAAATTTCTTTCTGTTGATGCAAGGTGCTTTGGCAGATTGAATTGTTGTGGGGGGAAATGGACATAATGCATGACAGAGGCCGTGTGCAAATGGTGATCTTGGTATGTCCCTAAGGCTTAGCCTCTTGGGAACTACTGAGAGAGCCAACGACCCAGGTGATTTCAAGGCATGGCAGTTTTCTCCTGAGCTTGTGAGTTTTTATTCCGGCAGGGAAAGAGTTCCTCCGAGCCTCTCAGATGAATATCAACATCGCCACATGGGGGCGCCTGATGATGAGCATCTTACCGCCTTGCAGTTCCCTGACCACCTTGAGCCCCCCTTTCCGGCCCTCCCCCCGCACGGACCTCGCTTCTGCAGCCCCTTCTCAGAGCCGAACAGAACTGGTGCCAATGCTGGACTGGTAAGGGCCCGAGTTCTGATCACGGTCAGCCAAAGGCAGCAATTGCCGATGCATCTAAGCATGCTTGAGAACAAAACAGCGGGCGTACTGGGTTTCAGGCACAGTAAATAAACACAGCTGATTCCATGGAACGGGGCTGGGTGATCAAGGGATGACACAGCAACGAGGGGCATGGGGCTAGGATCAGAGAGGCCAGGTTCAAATTCAGATTGCTGAGTGACTTTGGGCCACTTTATAACATGGAACGGTTAGGACAAGTTTGAGGTAGCAGTTCAGAGCGACGTCCTCTAATCTGGAGAACCAGGTTGGATTTTTCACTCCTCGACATGCAGCCAGCTGAGTGACCTTGGGCCAGTCACAGTTCTCTCAGAGCTCTCTTAGCCGTACCTACTTCATAGGATGTCTGTTTCGGGGAGAGAAAGAGTAGGCTACTGTCAGCTCCAAGTAGTAAAAAGTGAGGTACAAAAAAAGAGCTCTTATTCTTCATACCAAGGGCCAAACTTGTTGCATTCAGGAATACAGCAGGTGCTAGATTGGGGGGGGGGGGGCTTGGAGTGGAAGAACTCTGTGGACAGCTTCCCTCTACCCCAGAAAGGCTGCAGGCTGGAGGCCCCCGGGTAGGGAACTCACCAGCAGGGGCAGTGGAAGGAGGGAGGGAAGTGGAAGGACGAGGGGGTGGTCAGGGGTGGGGGATGGAAGGTGATTGGCTGGCCGCTGGACAGACAGGCAAGCCGGTTGGAGAAGGAAGCACTCGGGCGGGACAGCTGCCCTGAATGGGTGTTAAGCGCTGAGTGGCACTTAAGCCACGAGAGACGCTCCTCCCCCAAGCCCTTGCCAGAAATATATTATGTGGAACAGGCATTGGATATGGGGGGCAGAATCCCCGACCGTGTGCAAAGAGTCAGACCGTTTGTCCAGTTACCGCCGTATGGTTTATTCTGACTGGTGGCAGCTCTCCGAGGCCTTGGGCAGAGCAGGGTCTTTGCCACCTCCTGCTTTCCATGATCCTGTGGCTAATCTGGGCCTGAAATCGGGACCTTTTGCATGCAAGTAAACCTGATCTCTAGTGCCGATCTGTGGCTCTCCCCATTGAGAGAGATGCTGGGTTCTGAACGAAACAGCACAATTCAGTTTCTTCCTCTCGGCCCTGAGCCCCGCTTATTGAGACCACAAACTTTACTCCTTAATCATGCATAAGCTGGCTGATGGCTGATGATGAAGAAGTGGAGCCAGGTTTATTTTTGAAGCTGAGGGTTAAAAGACACCCCCCCCCCCAAGCTAGACTTCTGAGGCCATTTTATCTCCTGCGAGTTAACACATTGGAGAATGAACAAGAACAACCCTTGTTGTGGCCAGCCTGCCTTTCCCACAGCTATAAGTTTCTCGTTCTTCCTCTCAAACAGGCACTGAGGATGAGGCAGCAGCAGAAAATGTTTAGAGCAAGCGGCTGTTGGGCCGAGTCAAGAGCAAATATTTGAACGGGTGGTCAGCTTGTGTTTAGTTCAGAACAGCAACCTGGCTGCTTTGAAAGGCTGGCTTTTCTGTGCCTCGAAGGGTCCGGTGGGATGCTCTGGGGGAGAACCGGGGCTGGTTTAGTATTGAAGAGCCGCATTGGGAGGAACAGCCTAAGGAGAGCAACAAGACGGACATCTGTGCTGTCCCTGGGGCGGGTTGCTGTAGCTGATGCTGTGGGGTGTGCCTTCTGATGTCTGCCTGCAGGACTGTGGAAGAGAGATCTCCCCCCCGAAACATGTCTCCCAAAGGCAGCCACTGCCCAGTGGCTAAACTGACGTTCGATGCTGAGCCTCCTCCGAAGCCGCCCCGCCTCTTCCTGGGCTCTTCTCCCAAAAAGCTGGAACAGGCTCCTGTGGATTCTTTGGTAATGTGGACGCTTTTGATGTTGGGTCAGGTTTCTATAGAGACCTTGTGGTCAACTTGGATACTTTAGGCCAGGCTTTTGTGGACCCCTGGGGTTTCTTGGCGTCCCTGGAGGGGTTTCCCAAATAAGTGGGAGTTAATTAATTTTTATACATTTTTTACATTTGCTAAACATTTATCGGTTGTTATGACTATCTATGGTTGTTTTGACCCACCTTTCCCACCAATAGCCAATGATGGGCCTGGAAGGAAGGGGAAGGGGAGGGGCCCCGGGTGGGCGTATCCACAGCTCTGCTTCCCAAACAATATTCTGGATGATCGTGCCACTTCTGGAGTTTTTTGAAGCCTGAAGAATGTTTCAGGGGTTTCTTAACAGTAAAAAAGTCGAGAAAACTTGGCATGGAGGTGGCATGCCCTGTCCTAACAGTCTCCCAGTGTGCCTCAAGCACTTCACTTGGCCCCAGTACAGGAGAGCTGTTATGCTTCCTAGGCTGAATTCTGTACTATCTCAAGTCATGAATGGCCATCAGGACAAGGGGCCCTGTTTGGTGGTGAGGCCAGCTTATGGGCTATTGAGAAAATTGATACCCTGGAATAGTCTTAAATGGAATGGCCCTTTTCTCAAATGTGAGAAATGTGTGAAGGATTCCATCCCTTGGAGATACGGTGGGTACATCAGTGGGAGGAAAAATTGGGGAGATTTTGGGATGAGGTGGATTTGGAGGTCACCTTGCAAAAAAAAAATTGTACATTATAGCAAGTAGAAAATGATCTTAAGATGAATGTTTAGCCCAGGGGTGGCCAGACTGGCTCTTCAGATGTCCATGGACTACAATTTACACGAGCCCCTGCCAGCATGGGCTCATGGGAATGATAGTCCATGGATAACTGGAAAACCACAGTTTGGCGACCCCTGGTTTAGCTTGTTCCTGCAGATTCTAATGTGGCACTATTCAGAGCCTATAGGTTAAATGAAAAATATCATTTAAGTAAGTTATCTCAGGGTGGGCTGGCAGAAAAATCCTTCCGACTAGATAAGGCGAAGGAGCGGCCGGCTATCAGCTTCCTTGCCTGCGTTAGGCGTGAATAGGGTGGGTCATATCTGCCCCTTCTAGAGTATAAAGGAGAAGCAGGAATTTGAACCTAGGTCTGCTCGAGGCCTTGAGTCTCTGCCCACATTGCCTTTTTAGTCCAAGAGTAGGAAGGCGAGGGGGCATCTTCTTCATTCAGCAAGAACGGGACATTGGTTTGTTCACTTGGCAACACCCAGCCCTCATGTGGGATGTGCAGGTGAAGTGGAAAATGTGTCCTCTGGCTGGGGAAGGAATTCGCATTCTTGAAGACATCCTTACAAACTGAAGCGTCTCTTTTCTCTGGGCTGTTCTTTCAAGGAAGGCCCCAAGTGGAGCTGAATAACTGGGGCTGCTTTCTGCTCCAGCAGAGCTTTGACAGCCCTCTGGCTCAGCCATGACCCATGGTGTTTCTTTTTCCTGCTTTTACAGCCTCTCAAAAAGTTACACCTTGAAGAAAGGCCTCTTGGCCAAGAAATGGTTAGCCGGGCTTCCCTGAGGTGAGTTCTGCAAGTGGAGAGGATAGATATCCAAGGTGAGGAAGAGGAGAAGGAGATACTCTCAAATTAATAACAGTGCCTGTGTGTCAAGTGACGTTGAGCCACCGCCAACTTATGCAACCTCAGCAAGGGGTTTTGAAGGCAAGTGGAAAGCAGAGGTTGGTTGCTGTTGCCTTCCTCTGCAGAGTCTTTCTTGGTGGTCTGCCAAACAAGTACTGAGCCTGCTTAGTTTCTGGGGCCTCACAAGATGGGGTGATACTATACCATTCCACATCCATAATAGCATAGGTCAGGATGACTATGGACTACAATTACCATGAGCCCCTGCCTGCATGTTGGCAGAGTCTCATGGTAATTGTAGTCCATGGACATCTGGAAAACCACAGTTTGACCACCCCTGCCATAGACCTTCACGTATATTGGATCTGATCCAGTCACTTCCTTTCTGTTGCATCATCTCAGGAACACCGAGGGAGATCAGAACATACCTTGTACTTAGTTGTGGCAAATGTTAGCATGTTTGTCTTTTTTTTAAGTACTTTGGCTAAATGCAAAGCTCCAGAGGTCTCCCCGTTCCCTGGGAGAAACTTTTGGGCTCTAGAATGGCCCCTTGTCCTTCATTTGCTCTTTGGTAGCGTTTTCATGCAGCTTTTTCGGAAGGAGTGAAGGGAGAGGAGGGAGGGCCTCCGGCTCACCTGTTTTTGCCTCGTTTTCGGTCCCTCTCATGAGTGTAGGGCACGGAGGAAGGAGCCACAGTGGCAGCAGGAGAGAAAGGGGCCAGGCTCAGATGGAGGAGGCCAGAGTGGGCTAGTGCTTCTCCCTGCTGCGACCGCAGAGAGCGTGTGTGTGCAGGTGCGCTCTTAGTTTCCTCTGAGTCTCTTGGCACCACATTGTTAAAGTTGCATGGGGGTGAGGAGGGGGGAGAGGCTGTGGCCCTGATCCATGGGGGGAAGGCACCACTTGTCCCTGCTGCACATGCTACATATGCTCCCTAAATAAACTGGCCCTGACTGACAGGCCCCTTTATCCAAGGAGACATCGACTTTTCTTTTTTCTTTTGTGTTATGATTGTTTTGGACTATGCTTTTAGCAGTCTCATTTTCTTCCCGCCTTCCAACACTCCCCGCCAGGTTCCTGGAATTTACTCCAGAGTTTCCTTGGTAACAGCTTGTGGTCCACAAAATGTTCTAGGGCATCTGTTAGCTTGAGCTGTGCATTCTCTCTCTTTGCCTCTCCCTCTTTCATTTATAACATTGGCTGGTGTTGTGCAGGGATGGAGGATCTTCCTTGCCTCTTTTGATGTCCTCCGGGCTCCTTTAGAGCTATTTGGGGTCACTTCCTTTCTTTCTTTGACTTTTAGAACCTTCTCTTCTCCTCCTCCTCCTCCTCTGTTGAGGGCTGCCCTAACCCTGACTTGGTTTTGCATCCCGGGACGTTTTTGTTGTGAGCTGCCTCAGTCATGCTTTTCTCTGCCAACAGGAAGAAAACCGTCCAACTCGAGGACTTCAGCTATCTTGCCATGCTGGGTCGGGGCCACTTTGGAAAGGTGACGCGTGAGAATATGCTTTGTCCTTTTCTCTTAGTAAGGCATGTTAGGAAGGCTGGGAGGAGCCAGTGGTATCCTGGACTGCTCTGGTTTCAGATGGTGGCTGGGGCTGATTCCACTCCAGACTGTCCTTCCTGCAAGCAGAAAGCAGGACCTGCCCCTGCTCTTGGCTTCGCTGCACTGTCTTTGTTTGCAGGGAACACAGGGGAATGGGGGAGCTGGTTTTCATACCCTGCTTTCCGCTACTCTGAAGGGTCTCAAAGCAACTTCCTGTCGCCTTCCCTTAATCTCCCCATGACAGGCACCTTGTGTGGGAGGTGGGGCTGAGACAGTTCTGGGAGAACTGCGATTGGTCCAAGGTCACCCAGCAGGTGGAGGAAAACTGGGGACTCAAGCCTTGTTCTCAAGATTAGAGATTTGCTGCTCTTAACAACTACATCAAACTGTCTGTGAACTTCAGTCCAGTTTCCGGGTGCTTCTCCTGCATATGTGAACCAGACCTGACCCTATAGTTCCATCTCAGCAAATGTCCACATTCGTAGAGCAGGGTGGATGTGTATGAATAGAAGCCATGCTAGAGGGCAGGTATTTGAAACTAAAGTTACTATTTCCCCGTCCACCAAAAGGAAAAGTGATTGTTCTGGAAGAATTTTGAGGAAACGGGAAATAGCTGCATCAGTAACCCAGGTGCTAAATGGGAAGTCCCGTGGCTCAGTGGTAGAGGGCTCTGCTGGGCATGCAGGAGGCCCCAAGTTCAATCCTCAGCATCTCCAAAAAGGACCAGGCAGAAGGCGTTGGGAAAGGCCCTGGAGAGCTGCTGCCTGTCTTAGCCTTGATGGATCACGGGTGACATTCAGGATAAGGAAACTTCAGGTGTCCTGGAGAGGTGGAGAGGTCTAAAAATTATTGTCCATCTGGATCGAAACATGTCAGGTAATTTTGTTATAGATAGTTTTGTTGTTGTGTTCCTCCTACTGTTCCTGTATATTTTCTACTGAGATTTTAATGCATTGCTATTAATTGAGTTTTAGCACTGTGCCATAAAATGTGTACTTACTAGATTTTTGTGATAATAATTTTTAGACTTCTCAACCTTTTCCCCCCCAAAATTCTGCCCAGTTCCATTCCAGAAAGAGGAGGAATTCCATCTTGCCAAGAAGTCTGAGGGATTTGGGGCTTGCTATTTTAGCTTTGTTATTTTAGCTATTGTTTAACTGCTGTTCAGCAGTTGTTGTACACCATGGAATAGAATGTTATCCATTTCAGGTGTTGCTGGCCCAGTACAAGGCCACAGGCAAGCTGTGTGCCATTAAAGCCCTCAAGAAACATGACATCCTCAGCCGGGATGAGATGGACAGGTGAGAATTTGTCCAAACTTGGTATTGCAGCTGCTGGCCCAGCGAGCGTGAGTCAGCATGCATGATCTGCAATGAGTTTCAGCCACAATCGATATTTGAGAGAGAAGCTACTGGATTCATTGTCATCGAAGTCGACCTCATAGTTATGGAGGTTAACCATGGCTTGTCTAAATTAGGAAGGCTGCAGCTGGTGAATCGGAAATAGTAGTACAAAATGGGCATTCAAACTGTGGTTTGCGCTACTTGGTATGGCATGATGTCTGCATTGACAAACCCTAGTTAAGGCTTTTCCACCTACAAAGCAAGTGCATCTAGAGCAGCCTTCTGCAAATTGTTTATCATTGAGAAACTCCGGAAACATTCTGCAAGCTTCTAGAAACCCAAGAAGTGGTGTGATCATGTGGAACATGGCTGGGAAATAGAGCTGCATACCTGCCCACCGGGGACCCCTCCCATTCCCACCCCCTCTAGGCCCATCATTGGCCATCTTGGAAGGCAGGTGGTGAGTCGACATGACCATATGTGGTCATAGCAGCTGACAAATGTTTAAGACATTTTAAATATATATTATTTAATTTATTTTTATTTATAATTTGATTTGCTCCCAGCGACCTGGCTCGCGGCGGTTCACAGCATAGGTTGTTGTTGTTATGTGCGAAGTCATGTCCGACCCATCGCGACCCCATGGACAATTATCCTCCAGGCCTTCCTGTCCTCTACCATTCCCCAGAGTCCATTTAAGTTTGCACCTACTGCTTCAGTGACTCCATCCAGCCACCTCATTCTCTGTCGTCCCCTTCTTCTTTTGCCCTCGATCACTCCCAGCATTAGGCTCTTCTCCAGGGAGTCCTTCCTTCTCATGAGGTGGCCAAAGTATTTGAGTTTCATCTTCAGGATCTGGCCTTCTAAAGAGCAGTCAGGGCTGATCTCCTCTAGGACTGATCGGTTTGTTCGCCTTGCAGTCCAAGGGACTCGCAAGAGTCTTCTCCAGCACCAGAGTTCAAAAGCCTCAATTCTTTGACGCTCGGCCTTCCTTATGGTCCAACTTTCGCAGCCATACATTGCAACTGGGAAGACCATAGCCTTGACTAAACGCACTTTTGTTGGCAGGGTGATTGTCTCTGCTTTTTAGGATGCTGTCTAGATTTGCCATAGCTTTCCTCCCCAAGAGCAAGCGTCTTTTAATTTATTTGCTGCAGTCCCCATCTGCAGTGATCTTGGAGCCCAGGAAAATAAAATCTGCCACTATCTCCATTTCTTCCCCATCTATTTGCCAGGAATTGAGAGGGCCGGATGCTATGATCTTTGTTTTTTTAAGGTGGGGTTCAAGCCAACTTTTGCACTCTCCTCCTTCACCCGCATCAACAGGCTCTTTAGTTCCTCTTCACTTTCTGCCATTAGAGTGGTATCATCTGCATATCTGAGGTTGTTGATATTTCTCCCTGCAATCTTGATCCCAATTTGTGACTCCTCTAATCCCGCATTTCTCATGATGTGCTCTGCATACAAGTTAAATAGGCACGGCGACAGTATACAGCCTTACCGAACTCCTTTCTCAATTTTGAACCAGTTAGTGATTCCATGTTCAGTTCTCATTGTTGCTTCTTGACCTGCATATAAGTTTCTCAAGAGACAAATAAGATGCTCTGGTATTCCCATCTCTTTAAGAACTTGCCACAATTTGTTGTGCTCCACACAATCAAAGGCTTTAGCATAGTCAATGAAGCAGAAGTAGACGTTCTTCTGGTACTCCCTAGCTTTCTCCATGTTCCAGCGTATGTTGGCAATTTGATCTCTAGTTCCTCTGCCTCTTCGAAATCCTGCCTGTACTTCTGGAAGTTCTCGGTCCACATATTGCTGGAGCCTAGCTTGTAGGATTTTGAGCATAACTTTGCTAGCATGAGAAATTAGTGCAATGGTGCGGTAGTTTGAACATTCTTTGGCATTGCCCTTCTTTGGGATTGGAATGTAAACTGACCTTTTCCAATCCTGTGGCCATTGTTGAATTTTCCAAATTTGCTAGCATATTGAGTGTAGCACTTTTACTGCATCGTCCTTTAAGATTTTGAATAGTTCAACTGGAATGCTGTCACCACCACTAGCTTTATTGTTGCTCAGACTTCCTAAGGCCCATTTGACTTCACATTCCAGGATGTCTGGCTCCAGGTCAGTAACTACCCCATTGTGGTCATCAGGGATGTTAAGCTCGCTCTTGTATAGTTCTTCTGTATAATTTTGCCACCTTTGTTTAATCTCTTCTGCTTCTGTGAGGTACCTACCATTTTGGTCCCTTATCATACCCATCTTTGCATGAAACGTTCTCTTCATATCTCCAATTTTCTTGAAAAGATCTCTGGTCCTCCCCATTCTATTGTTTTCTTCTATTTCTTTGCACTGTTCATTTAAGAAGGCATTCTTATCTCTTCTAGCTTTTCTCTGGAATTCTGCATTCAATTGGGTGTATCTTTCTCTTTCTCCCTTGCCTTTCACTTCCCTTCTCTCCTTAGCTATTTGTAAAGCTTCCTCAGACAGCCATTTCGATTTCTTGCATTTCTTTTTTTGGGGGATGGTTTTAGTTGCTACTTCTTGTACAATGTCGCGAACCTCCGTCCATAGTTCTTCAGGCACTCTGTCTATCAGATCTAATTCCTTAAATCTATTTGTCACCTCTACTGTGTATTCGTTGGGGATATGATTTAGTTCATACCTGAGTGGCCTAGTGCTTTTCCCTACTTTCTTCAATTTAAGCCTAAATTTTGCAACAAGAAGCTCCTGATCTGCATAGGTATATAAACATATTTACATAAAAATAATCTTATGACAATAAAATCCCCAAATCTCAACGCCATAAAATAAAATATTGTTGAACAATAAAATCCGATAAAATTAACTATTTGGGAAACCCTTCCTGGGCTGCCAAGAAACCCCAGGATTTCATGAACCCTGGTTGAGGAAGCCTAGCCTGGAGTCTAGCAGACCAGTTGCTCTGGAATGTGATTTGCCTGTCCATTTTGAACTTTGAGCCATAATTCAGATTTTTAAATGCTGGCTTAGCCGAATTCGTGGTGTGATGTCTGAAATCAGCCGGTCGAATTAAAAGCACTTTAGCTGGTTGCTAAGGCTTCTCCATGACAGGCTTAACACAACAAATATGCAACCCGAGTAAACTTTATTGTATTGGGCTATTGTCCCTCTGTTTGTAAGCCGCCCTGAGCCAACTTGTTGGGAGGGGTGGGGTATAAATTTAATAATAAAATAAAAAATAAAATAAATGACTGTGATTGCCATCCTACTCAAAAGACACAGAATGCTGCAATTCAAACATTTATTTTAGGGGAAAAATAGATTTCTTATCCTCATAGTACTAGGAAGATTTCCCCCCCCCCCCCAAAAAAAAGAAGAAGACGAAGAAGAAAAACAACAGCTCTATTTTGGCTCGCTGACACTGTCCTGTTTTATTCCCGGCAGCTTGAATTGCGAGAAGCGAATCTTTGAAGTGGTCAACTCCTCTGGCCACCCGTTCCTGGTGAACCTGTTTGCCTGCTTCCAGACACCGAGTCACGCTTGTTTTGTGATGGAATACACTCCTGGGGGGGACCTCATGATGCGCATTCATTCCGATGTCTTTTCAGAGCATGTGACACGGTGGGTTGCTGAGATGATTTTCTAAATACTGTCACAGGTCTGATATATTTGGGCGGCACAAAAAAAAGACACCTCATCTGCTTGGGATTTCCAGATGTTAAGTGGCTGTCTGCCTCCGCAGGGTGCTGGCAGGGCTCATGGGAACTGTAGTCCGTGGCCATCTGGAGAGCCACATTTTGGCCACCCCTGCTGTAGGGTTTTCAAGGCAAAAGAGGTGTTCAGAGGTGGTTTGCCAGGGCCTGCCTCTGCATAGAAACCTTGGTGTTCTTTAGTAGTTTCCCATCCAGGTACTAGCCAGAGCCGACCTTGTTTAGCTTTTGAGATCTGTTGGGATTGGGCTAGCTCAGGGCCATCCAGGTCAGGCTCTCTTCTCCTAGCTAAATCCTGTAGCTTCACGAAGGGTTTGATATCTAAGTGGGAACGAACAGTCAGAGGGAGGCTCCTGCAGCAGCGGGCAAGCAAGCAGAATTGGTTGGGTGAGAAGAGGGTCTTCAGGAGCCTGCCCCTTGAAGAGATTATTTCAGTATTCCTGGTGGCTGCCACCAGAGCAACAGGGTGACTAATGGATTAAAGGGGCAACTTTAAGACCAACAAAAGTTTATTGAATGAGATACAGACTGCCTCTGAAGAAATGTGCCTGCACATGAAAGCTTGAATCAAACTTTGTTGGCCCCAAAGGTGCCACCGGACTCAAACTTTGTTCCACAGTAACTAATGCTGACTGATGAAAACAGCTGTTAGCATAACATTTCCAGCTTGCTATAAAACCAAACTTAAAGGTAGCACCAGCATGATAAGCACCATAAAAGGAACAATAAAACTAGAGGTCAGTATCACCACCATAATGCAACAATATATATGAGCTGAGAAATAAACAGCTAAGAGATTGAAATTCAACCAACAAAGATTTCAAAGGTTTTTTGTTGGCAACTAAAATTCACCAGATTCGTGGCAGGCAGGGTGCCTACAAGGCAAGAATGTTGTGCTGCAGCAGAGAAGGCCTCTGTACTTGGAGGCCACCACCCACTTCTCCTTGTGACTTGGGGGTATGCAAAGCAGGGCAATTGGTGCGCCTTGGGATGGCTTGTTCCATGAAAGGGAGGGAACGTGAGACGATGTGTAACAACCCACAGACAATCAGTATGTTTTACTTCCCAATATCATAGAGCCAAAGAAACCTGGTATTCCCAAGTTCCCAATGCTGGTTTGGGATTTGGATCTGAGGATTCTTTTCTAAATATAATAAACAAACAAACAAACAAATAAATAATCCAATTTTTTTCTTCATTATTCCATAAGGGGAATCTTTCCGGGGGGTGTAGGGGCTGTTTTTAAACCTAATAACACCAATATTGCTGCAGAGCTGCTGGTGCTCTATGATTATATGATTCTATGATTTTATAATATAACGGGAATTGGGCAGCCCCTGGGCAAATTTCTCAGCATATCTCAGCCTCTATCTGCAGTATGATAATTTTGCCTTCAAGAGCTGTTGCCAGGATTATGACAAGCTAACAAGGGGAGAGATGTAGCTCAGTGGTGGAGTGTTTGAAGGTGCCAGGATCTGGCATCCCATTATGTGAAAGACCCCTTTTCTCCTGCGATTCCAGAGAGCCACTGCCAGTCTGAGTGGACAGTTTTGACCTGTGTGGACTGACAGTCTGATTCAGTATGAGTCAGCTTCATGTGTTTGTGTCATGTGCGTGAAGTGGACATGACAGTTGTTGTTACAGATTTTAGTGTGGTGCCACATGGGCAGGACTGGAGGGCTTGCAGTGCTGCCTGGTTGCCATTTCTGTGCTGAAATCTTGCTTTTGTAGGTTCTACTCTGCCTGTGTGGTCTTGGGCCTCCAGTTCCTACATTATAAGAAGATAATTTATAGGTAAGACAACAGTGATATCGAGGGAAAGGGCCCAAGGGGGGAATCATAGAGGGGAGCTTTCCTCAAATTGAACTGAATCTCCATCTTTGATTTGGTCTCCTAAATATCATACATTGCAAATTTATGCTTCTCTTATTGTTCTAGTTTTTTAATAGGGGTATTAGTCATTGGAATAGGGGAAGGGGCTCATGGGAATGGTAGTTCATGGACATCTGGAGAGCCACAGTTTGGCCACTGCTAAATTATGTTGCAAGGAAATAAATGGAGTGGTCCGCTATGCAGGACTAGATGCAGGACAAATGGGTGGTTTTTGCCGATGCAGTTTGCAATTGTCACTTTGTACACTGGTCTCCTCCTGGCAAATAGTTGGGGAAGAAATGGAGATAGTGACAGATTTTATTTTCCTGGGCTCCAAGATCACTGCAGATGGGGACTGCAGCAAAGAAATTAAAAGACGCTTGCTCCTGGGCAGGAAAGCTATGGCAAATCTAGACAGCATCCTAAAAAGCAGAGACATCACCCTGCCAACAAAAGTGTGTTTAGTCAAGGCTATGGTATTCCCAGTTGCAATGTATGGCTGTGAACGTTGGACCATAAGGAAGGCCAAGCGTCAAAGAATTGAGGCTTTTGAACTCTGGTGCTGGAGAAGACTCTTGCGAGACCCTTGGACTGCAAGGCAAACAAACCGGTCAGTCCTAGAGGAGATCAGCCCTGACTGCTCCTTATAAGGCCAGATCCTGAAGATGAAACTCCAATACTTTGGCCACCTCATGAGAAGGAAGGACTCCCTGGAGAAAAGCCTAATGCTGGGAGCGATCGAGGACAAAAGAAGAAGGGGACGACAGAGAATGAGGTGGCTGGATGGAGTCACTGAAGCTGCAAACCTAAATGGACTCTGGGTAATGGTAGAGGACAGGAAGGCCTGGAGGATCATTGTCCATGGGGTCGCGATGGGTCGGACATGACTTCACACCTAACAACAACACCACATTGGTCTCCCCTCAAAATCAGCTTGGAAGCTCCAGATGTTCCTGAATACGGATTGACACCAACTGAATTTTTGTGGTTCAGTTTGTAGTCTGTGGCTGAACTATGAATACCACATACCAATATGCCGGTTTGCAAACCGAAACAGTTCATATCATTTCATGAGCCCTTTGAAGTGTAAGCCCCTGCTCCCTGCTCCAAGGCTCCAGTCAAACAAGCAGACTGCGTGGGAGACAATCTCTTGATTTAGGAAAAAGCGAACCAGGGCATCGAACCCTGGTAGTTTAGTGAGTATTAAGAATTATGTTTCAGGTTATCACAAGCATGCCTACGCAGGACTAAGATGCCCAGATTTCTTAGGGAGAGAAATAGCAGTGCTAGACCAGTTCATTGCAAGGAGTCCCACTGAGTAGCCTTGTTTAATCTAGCTGAATTATTTTCAAACAAGCCCAGAGTACATCACTTGGCTGTAATAAACATCACTCAAACATGATTGTCCATAGTCAGGTCATATTTTTCCACATATGGACACAGTTTAACAAACCAAATTAAGTTGGTGAACAGTGTCTTGTGCCATAGATTCTCCCAGATCAACCCACGTATCCTTCCTTAGGACTTTAAAAGCCCAGCTTTATATTCGTACTAAGGACAAAACATATTGCATTGGGGGGAGGGGTTTGAGTGGAAGAACTCTGCGGATGGCCTCTCCCTCTCCCTCTCCCCAGGACCTGGAAAGGCTGCAGGCTTGGAGGCCCCTAGGTAGGGAACGCACTGGCAGGGGCAGGTCTCACGCAGCAGGGATCTGCAGCCTCTGAGCCTCAAAGGGAAGAGGAAGGAGGAGGGGGTGGTCAGGGGGTGGGGGACGGAAGGCGATTGGCTGGCCAGTGGACAGACAGGCAAGCTGGTTGGAGGAGGACGCACTCCAGGGCGGGACAGCCTCTCTGAGTGGGTGTTAAGCACTGAATGGTACTTAAGCCATGAGACCAGCTCCTCCTCATAGCCCTTACCAGAAATATTAAGTGGAACAGATTTCTTAAATACAAACGGTGAGCACAGGGTAATTGGTTCCAGATAGCTAAAGCCACCACCAAGAAGACCGTGCTCTGTATCATCATCATACTGCCTCAACCCTGTGTTGAACATGCATTTTATTTGCAGTAATCATGATACCTACAGTCTTCTTCTGTCTCTAATCTAAAGTATCACCTCCTCAGTCTTCAGCCCCAGGCATGAAGAGTGGGCTAATGAACTTTTGGATGCTAGGTCTCTTAGCACCTTTTTCCTGAATTTTGCTCTGTTCCTTTTCCCTGTCTGCAGGGACCTAAAGTTGGATAATCTGCTCTTAGATGCACGGGGCTTTGTGAAGATTGCTGATTTTGGACTCTGTAAGGAAGGTGAGTAATCTTGGCCCTGCCTACACCTTAGTTAATTTGGAGCATCTGTCTTTCAAGGCCTGTATGGAGTTTCCTAAGAAATTCTGCACTGCTTAACTTCTTCATAAATAAATCGGGAGTCAATAAGGAAGTTGTCCAATTGGCAAGAACCACCAAAACTAATCAGGGTTGCGAAAATCCTAAACATACCGAGAATTGCTCTTAAACTAAGTGACCTGGCAACCAAAACCAGAGCTTGTGAGTGCCTTGTGATTCTGTGCAAGTTCTGATTATGATTCACAGAATTTAATTTCACATAATTTAATTTCTTGCTGATCTTAGCTTGCTTCCCTTTGAAAAAGAGAAACCAAGTTTCTAGCCCCTATTAGCTGCAAAGATGGACTGCAAAGAGCTTGGAGGTCAGGAGCTATTCCTTTTGGGGTTTTGCAGTGGCCCTACAGCTAGACCTGTATCACAAGGGATTTCTGTGACTAGCCAGGCATGCAGACACATGGGTGTCTGTATGCCTGCCAGAAAACCCATACCCTGAAGGGAAGGAGGATCAGGCAAGGCTGAAGACGGCAGGGCCACAAAGTTCTCACAAAATAAATGAGCAGGTTAGAGGAGGCAAACCTGGAGTGGGTGTCCATTTTGCAGGAGGAGTAGCCAGCTGGCAGAGCCCGAAGCCGGGAGGGCCTTTCTTTCTGGCTGCACTCTCAGCGAGGAGAGCACAAGTGCCTTGCTGGCTTATCTGCCGCAGCTGCCATCTCCATGCCCGAGGCCCATCTTCACAGGGAGGCCTTTACACTGGGCAGGGACTCAGGAAGCTCCAGAAGGCTGGGGACAGGGGAACTTCGGTGCTGTGCCCGACCCAGTGTCCCTGTATGACTGAGAGCCACAGAATCGAGTATGCAAGGGGAGCCAGGCATGCATGCTTTGATTCATGTACCGCAGAGGCCCCCAGTATGGCGCCTGTGGGCCCCGCAGTGCTTGCCAACTGTTTTCAGAAAGTGGGCGGGACCAGGTGTGACACTCGGCACAGCAGCGCTTATGACAGGTCATTGGGGGCCTGATTGGCTAGGCAGATTAGAAATGAGGCCGTTTCAGCAGCAGCCACCACAGTGCTCATTTCCTCCTGTCTCATTTCACTTTCCCTGTCTCCCCTGTATTTCGGCTTCCTGTTTGTGGTTGGATCCGCCTCTGGTGGCAGCCATTTTGTAGTTGCATCCTGTGGCAGAATGTCAAAGTTGTCCATAGGCCCCAAAAGGCCCCAGAGGAGCCCAGTTGCATAGACTGAAATATTCCGCTTCTGCCAGTGCAGGGATTGCGCTGAGTTTGGAACTTTCAGAGCAGAGAACACCCAGCCCAGCAGGGGTGACTTTGGCTAGTTGTTCCTGGTGTATTAAAATGATCTATTTACAACCTTCTAGGGATGGGCTTTGGCGACCGGACCAGCACCTTCTGTGGCACCCCAGAGTTCCTGGCTCCAGAAGTGCTAACGGATCCCTCTTACACCCGGGCCGTGGACTGGTGGGGGTTGGGCGTGCTCGTTTTCGAGATGTTGGTTGGTGAGGTATGTGAGTCTTCATGTGGCAAAGCTTTTGTGGCAAAGTTATCCTGGCCTCAATGTGAGATATCCAAGCAGAGGAAGAACCAGGAAATTACTACGTTATTATAATAAAAAAAAAAACATAAGGCATTAAATCTTGAATGAACGGGTAATCTCTTCCTTTCCTACAGTCTCCGTTCCCCGGCGACAACGAAGAGGAGGTTTTTGACAGCATTGTCAATGAAGATGTCCGTTACCCACGATTCCTTTCGACAGAGACTATCTCCATCATCCGAAAGGTAGAGTCCAGGCATTGCTCTAGGACAGCGATTCCCACTTGCCACCTGCTTATTTCTTTCCCAAAATATGTTGCAGTTCTGGCTTTCTTCCTCTTCAGTGGGAGGAGCATCAGATGAGCGCTGGAGGCATCAGAAAGAGCCTTCTCCAGTGTTTGGCCCTGGCCCTGGCCCCTCCATAGCAGCCATTTTGTAGTGACACCTTGTGAGGAGGGTTTAGGGGAGTCCCCTTCAAACCTTCGTAGGTCCTCCCAATTGCAGAAAGCCAATAAACACACTGAGGCCAGGTGATTGGAAAACAGAAAAGAATCTATTTTTAAAAAGCGGGGCCTTTTTAGCAAGCTGGAATGAAAAACGGGATGAACATGTCTATAAGTCTTAGGCAAAGCAAGTTCCACAGTCACTGCATTTATGACCCGAACAACTTTAAATGGCCCCACAAACTTGGGCCCCAGTTTGTGTGAAGGTTGTTGACAGGCAAATTCTTTGTGGACAAAAATGCCAGATCCCCCACCGTCCAGGCACGGGGCTCACTCCTTTTCTTATCAGCAAACGTCTTGTAGTCTCGTTTCGCTTTCTCCAAATTCTCCACAATAAAGGGCCACGGATCCGCGATGGACTTTTCCCAACCCTGTAAGTCCTTTAAACAGTCATTTCGCGGAACCCAGGTGGGGGCTGCTTGTAAATCAGTTCCATACACCATTTTGAAGGGAGACACTTCAGTTGAAGAATGTGCTCCATTATTATACGCAAATTCAGCCAGGGGCAATAGGGCCAACCAATCTGACTGCTTTGTAATTAATAAAGCACCGCAAATATTGTTCCAAGATCTGATTAACTCTCTCAGTTTGACCATTAGTCTCTGGGTGGTAACCTAAGATCAAAGCCTGTTCCACCCCCAACGTCTCCAGAAGCTCCCGCTAAAACTTGGCAACGAACTGGCTTCTGCGGTCTGAGAGGCACCGATCCAGAAGCCAGTTTGCACACGTGTTCCAGAGAGAGGCCCGCCTGGACGCAGAAGGCAAACCTGAGCAAGGAATGAAATGGGCTTGCCTCGAGAATGCGTCCAAATCCCTGTTTTCCCATGGCAAGGAGGAAGATCAGCAACACAGTCCATGGTCATTCCTTTCCAGGGGGCCGAGGGGGTTGGCAGTGGTTGTAACAGACCTGTTTCCCCCCCGCCGGCTTGGCAGCCAGACAAACGGAGCACCCTTTTACGTAATGCTCCACATCCGTGCACAAGGTAGGCCACCAGTAATGCCTACGCACCAGATGTAAGGTTTTCACAAACCCCAAATGGCCGGCCGACTTGGAATCATGGTAAAGTTTTAAAACGTCCTTTCTGGCGGCTGCAGGCACAAAGTTTTTCGCCCTTGCAAAACACCCCCTCCTTCAGTTGCAGCGATTCCCAAAGTCAGGGAAACTCGGGATCTGTGGTGACGTCCTTCTGAATCCAGCCCCCAGGCGTGGGGGCTCCTTCCTTGGCTGCACTGCGCGTCACAGCCACCAACCCCAACTGGGAGGGACAGAACACCGTGTCCACCAATGGTTCTTTTTTACACTCGTATCAGTGGAGGCACGACAGCGCATCGGCCAAAAAAATCATTTTACCAGGGAAATGGTGCAGAATGAAGTTGAAGCGGGAAAAGAACTCAGCCCACCACATTTGTTTGGCTGAGAGAGTCCGGGGCTGTTTCAGAGCCTGCAAATTTTTATGGTCTGTCCAAACCTCAAAAGGGACTGCAGACCCTTCAAGCCAATGCCTCCAATTTGACAATGCCAATTTTACCGCAGCCACCTCTTTTTCCCAAATGGCCCAGTTATTTTCCTGGCCAGAAAATGTCTTTGAAATATATGCCAGCGGGTGTAGTTGCCCCTCCTCCCCTTTCTGCAAAATCTCTGCCCCCATGACCACATCCGAGGAATCTACTTGCACCGTAAACTTTTTCCTGAGATCAACGTGGGACAGGATGGGTTCAGTGGTAAACAATGTCTTTAATGCCTCAAACGCCACCTGACAGTCTTTGGACCAAACCAACGGAGCAAAGTTGGGAATGAACATTCTGTAAAAACTGGCGAACCCTCGGAAGCCTTGCGACTACTGACGGGTCTTCGTGGGCTCCCAGGGCAACAAGTCGGAATCCATTTATATTCCCCCAGCAGAACCACGATGACCCAAAAAGTCCACACTTTGCTCGTGGAATTCACATTCAGAAAGCTTGGCATGCAACTGACTGGCTCTTAAGCGCCTGAGTACCTGTGTCACCCAGGCCACATGTTCCTCCATAGTCTCTGAGTATAATAAAATATCCTCTAAAAAAACCAGGGCCCCTTCATACAATACATCATGCACCACTTCATTGATCATGTTCATGGACATAATGGGCGGGCAATATTCAAATTGACCAAGGGGGTTTTAAAGGCAGTCAAGTACTCTTGGCCTTTTTAATTCTCACTCTGTAGTCGGCTTCTCTTAAAAATCTTTCCCTTCCCCAAATGTCCCAACAAGACCTTTATCAGGGGCAGGGGGTACGCATTTGAAGTAGACGCTGCATTCAAACCCCGATAATCCGTGCACAACTGCCAGGTGCCGTCCCTTTCCTTTACAAAGAGCACCGGGGCAGCCATGGGAGAGGCGGCCGGCCGAATGAAACCCTGTGCCAAGTTCTTGTCGAGGAAAGCGCGTAGTTCAGTCATTTCCCTGGGGCTCATTGAATATAATTTTGCCTTGGGCAGCAGTTCCCCCGGCTTCAATTCAATGCAACAGTCTGTCTTTCGGTGAGGGGGAAGCTGGTCACATTCTTTCTCCTTCAAATCCCAATATTCCCTGGGCAAACGGGGGACCTCACTGCTACAGAGAGCAACATGCTCACACCGCCCTTCCGCAATATGCTCACACCGCGTGACAACAATGAGGCCGGCATCCTAGGTTGGTGAATCAGAGGACCCTGGACCTCCACCGCACACGGGGGTCATATTTGTGCAACTAGACCAACCCCAACACAAATGGAAACGCCGCACAACCGCTTGAATTCATTCCCAATGCTATAGGGAGTGTTTGGGACACCCCGTCTCCCCCTTTTGCACAAATCTCAAAACCTTCTTAAGTGGCTCTGTCCCCACACCCAGGGCTTGCACCAGTGTCGGGTTTATGATAGTCCAGGTGCATCCAAAGTCCAAAATGCCCTGGACCTTCACTTTCTTCCCCGACTCTGGGATGGATAAAGTCACTGGTAGGAGGAGTATGGGGATAGGACTTACCGAGTGCTTGCCCCGGACTCTGACCTTCTGGCGGGGCTGTCTCGTGGCAGGTCTTCCTCGTTTCCCGGCAGTTCTGACGCTTCGGTGTCCTTGTTGGTGCCACTTGAGGAAGAGGTGTACTCGAAAGGCTCCAGCAACGGAGTTAGGAGCACCTTCACCGTCTTCTCCCCGGCAGGCTTCGCGTTGGGAGTCTCCAGTCTCTAACCAGGCATCTTGGGCAGACAGTTGGCGAAGAAATGGCTGGCCTCCGCTGCCCAGACACAACCCCTTCTCCTGGTGTTGGGCTCTCGCAGCGGCATCCGGCGTAGACGTCTTCCCCGGGGTGGATTTCTTTTGTGGCCCCGGTTTCTTTACATTTTTCGCCTTCTCACCTTCCAGGTGGGTCACCAGGCGCATCCATATTTCCACTTCTCCGGCCAACCGGACCCAACCCATGACCGTTTCTGGATCATCTAGGTTCATACATTTCTTCAACAAATCCAAGCGAAGGCCATGTCAGTTAAGCTTCCACTCTCTGCACCTCCATCCAGTCAGGCACGGCCGAACTCCTGGGTGTTCTGGGCCACAGTCATCGATAGACAATAGAATCAGAGTCCAGGAGCACCTTTAAGACCAACAAAGATTTATTCAGGGCGTGAGCTTTCGAGTGCAAGCACCCTTCGTCAGCCATATACACTCCAGTGCCACAATTACTGGACCTAACAACATCACCTACACCATCAAAGGCCTATACAGCTGCTCATCTTCCAACTTAGTATATGCCATCAAGGGCCAACAATGCCCCCCTGTTCTCTCCATAGGGCAAACAAGTCAAACCCTTTGCCAAAGAATTAATAGGCACAAGTCTGACATCAAAAACCACAACACTGAAAAACCTGTGGGGGAGCACCTCAACCTTCCAGGACATTCAATAACGGACCTGAGAATTGCTTTTGTATTGCAAAGGAACTTCAAGAACAGGCTAGAAAGGGAGATTGCAGAAATTCAAGTTATTACAAAACTCAATACTATGACATACCCAGGACTCAACAGGGACAAAGGTTTTTTATCTATTCATGCTAACCTTTTTCAACTTGTGTATCCATATTCCTCACTGTGTTTTTTATTTGTGATAATATGACTGTAAGATATGGTATTGTAATGGAATTTTGATTTTGACTTCCTGGCCCTGGGAAGTGACCAGCAATTCCCTGGGAGGAATGTCTCACAGTGGGATGGAGCAAGTAACCTATGGGGAGGTGAGAACCTTTGATCACTAATAAAATGCAGTTTGGTTTCTCCCTATGTTTTTGTAAAGTACACTGAATTCTAGGGGATTGTTTGGCTGTTTTGACAAAGGATTATCATTGGCTGTATTTGGTTGTGACACAGTCTACTGATGTAGCAGAATTGATTTTTGCTATATATTCCCTGTGATGTAAGGAGATCATAGTCTGACGAAGGGTGCTTGCACTCGAAAGCTCTGAATAAATCTTTGTTGGTCTTAAGTGTGCTCCTGGACTCTGATTTTATTGTGCTACTTCAGACCAACACGGCTACCCATTTGAACCTATTGCATCGTTAGAGAGAGGTCTCATACAGCCCCCATTCATTTCAGTGGGACTTGCTGGTGGATTGTTCACAGTGAATGGCATCTGTGCCTCTCTGAGGCACTAACTGCTTGCAGGAGGTACCCCCCCCCCTTGGCTGACTTGACAGACCTTACTACTCTGCGGTTATACTTTGGGGGGCAATATTTGCAATGTATCGTTTCCTGCAGCTTCTCCGGAAGTGTCCAGAGCGGCGCCTTGGAGCTGGAGCAGCAGATGCCGAGGAGATTAAAATCCAGCCCTTTTTCAAGGTAGGGAGTTGCCTCCATCTCATAATGAAGAAAGTGGCCGCTGTTTTTTTGGTGATCCATTGCTGGCCTGGAAGTACACAGCACAGTTCTTCTGTGGGACTAGAGAGGTTCAGTCCCGAGTGTGACCCCCCCCCCCCCCACGGGGAGAATACCTAGAACAGGGGTCATGTAACTGTAGGAATGCTACTGGGAATTCCAAATCTAAACGAGGAACTGGTAAAGCCTGGATGACAAAAATAGAGTCCAGTAGCAGCTTTAAGACCAACAAAGATTTATTCAAGGTTGGAGCCTTTGAGTGCATGCACAGAGAAAGCTCCTTCCTTGATATTGGACTCTATTTTTGCTACGCTACTTTAGACCAACACAGCAACCCACTTGCATCTATGGTAAAGCCTGCGTTTCACTTGTGTCTGCTGCTTCAGTGAATCCCAGCCCAAAACATTATACTGCACAAGCGCCCAGCGGCCTCTAGGTAACACTCATGTCCTGATGATTCTCGTCATGGTTTCATTGCAGAGGAACAACTCCTGAGGCATGTAAACTGTGGTATTCCTACGGCTGCGTAACATTTGTGCAGAATTGCTATGTTATGTTTATGCTTTTAAGTGGTGGTTCCCAACCACTGGGCTATGGCCCGGTGCTGGGCCGCAAAGGCCCTGGCACCGGGTCACGGCTCCCTGCTTCCGCAGGGCTGCGCCGGGCCACGCATGTGTGTTTGCGTCATGCGCAGCCACAAGTGCACATGCGTGGCACTCCCGCGCACTGAGCTTTGTTGTCCACAGTCTTTTAACTGAGGGTTGCAGGCAAAGAGGTACCAAGCATGGGCTCTGCTAGGGTTGCCAACCTCCGGGCGGTAATAATCAAATACAAAATGGGGTACACGGTGTGTTGAAGTTGTACAAAAGAAGAAAAACGACTCTGTAACGAGAACACAACTAAATCAGAATTAGTACAACGCAGGAAAAGTCCATCCAGTGCTTAAAAGCAGTGGTCCGCAACCTTTTTCAGGTGTGCCGCGCATGCGCGTTTTGCGGCCGTGCCTGGCGCAAACGCCCATGCGCGGGCGGGCGATCGCCCTCCCTGCCGCCGCCGGTCCGCAGCCTGAAAAAGGTGGTGGACCACTGCTTTTAAGCACTGGATGGACTTTTCCTACCTTATACTAATTCTGATTTAGTTGTGTTCTCATTACAGAGTCGTTTTTCTTCTTTTGTACAACTTCAACACACCGTGTACCCCATTTTGCACACTTGACAGGCCCTTGTGTAGCTGAATTGTCTTGATGCCAGTTAAAGTCGAGTGCTGTGCTAGAGACCAATCTGTCTCATTGGACAGATGCACAGCTCAGTGGGAAGGGGTGTGCTTTGGAGACAGAGGCAGGCAGACTACTGGACTACTTCTGCTTCAGACATCTCGGAGTATTCCTCTGGTCTGTATTCTGCTTGCTCGTGTTCTAGTATTTAGCAGTGGAATCCTTTCCATCCTGCTTTGTGAGACTCTGCACTGATCACTGGGAGTTAATTGCATTGCTCTCTTTTCCAGGAGATTGATTGGGATGCCCTGTTTGCCAAGACCATAAAGCCCCCGTTTGTGCCTACTTTGAAAGGTGCCACTGACGTCAGCAACTTCGACCAGGAGTTCACCTCGCAGAAGGCCGTCCTGACACCGCCTGACGACCTCCCAGCCCTTACGCCAGAGGAGCAGGCCATCTTCAAGGACTTTGACTTTGTCTCCCGACACCTCCTAGAAGCCTGATCTGCTCCAACTGAAATCCCACCCACCCTTTCTTGGCTGCTGGAGGCAAAATTCAGACACTGGCTGGGTATAATGAAGTTTGCAAAATGCCCGTGAATGCACAGGAAGACTTGCTGGGAATGGGATCAGGTTTTCCAGTACCGATGGGGACAAAGTATTTTTACCTGGAGAACTTCACCTTCTGCACCGCTTAGGCATGGCGCTCTGCTGGAGCACTTTGGGCGATTAAAAAACGAACTCCACTTGGAAACAAGGCTGCCGATACTTTGACATTATGGCAGAAAGGGGAGTCTACTGCTCTCTTCCTGCTCTCTCTGTTTATTCCAAAGCAGAACTCGTGAAACTTTCTCCACGTGATGTTCTAAAGCTCCTTGGAGGTTTATTTCAGGCCAGGGACAGGAACCACAAGGCACTGAAACCTCCCTCAACATCCTCCCCATGCCAAAATAAACCCACAGAAACACACCTGTGTAGAGAGATAAGCAAGTACCTCTTCAGGAGCGATCTAGCAAGCTTTCTCAGGGATGGACGGATGGGATCTCCGCATAAGGGATGAGGATTGACCTGGCTCCCCAAGCTGGGCTTGGGTTTGTTACTGTTGTGTTGTTATTGTGCTGGATGAAGTCCGCCTCAAAACTAGGCTAGTGAAGGAGCTGTCGGATCACAGGCTGCTAATCACTCCTCTGATGCAATGTTTTCGGGACCCAAAGGATGGCTCTCGGCAATTCCCAAATGTGTAAATGACTTCTGTGGCAGGCGGGTCAGCCCTGCCTTGCACTCCTGTTGGTATCGGGAGGTGTGGGCTTGAATGTGATCATTTCCCCCAAAGCTCAGGCCCATCACAGAAGTGTCATCCACAAACCATTCCTGTGCACATGGAACTCCTGCCACAAGTTTACCGTTGTAGAGAAATGCGTTTGGAATCAGTCCCAAGGCTTAGTTAGGAAAAAAACTCTCAATCTTTGCTTAGCGGTCTAGTGGTTCTCTTATGAAGATTGTATTAAAATTGCACAGCTTTTCCTTATGCTGTGAAAGCTGCTGAGTTTGCTCTGCCTTCCCACCCCCTTGATTATTCTGATGCTGCTCAGTAAGGGCAGCATCTTGAAACACCTGACCCTTCCCATTAGACGTGCCAGTTTCTCCCCCATGTGTTTGTCAGAAAAGATGTCACTGCAATGGGTGTGCTGAAATCACACTTTTGTTTCTGTGCAATTTCTTTACAGCTCGGGCTGTATCTGTCGAGTGGCAAAGAGACACTTTATATTAAAGAGGAAATGAAGTATTTGGCAATGACTGGGAAAAGAGCCAACCCAGACAGTGCAACTTGAGGTCTGGTTGGGATCTTTGAGAGATATAAGCAACAAATGCCTTCAAACACCTACTGCGATTTGCTATTTAAGATTAAATTGCTTTGAATGTGAACTTGGGAGTGAAATATCCTTTGTGTGGGACCCAGGGATCATGAAGCTGCAGGATCCGGAGGGGAGGGTCCCGGTCTTCTTTTTTCATCCCCTCTTTCTTTCTCCATGACGTGCTGGCAAGAAAACGTTTCCCCCAAGACCAGGTTCAGGCCCTGAAACGCCAGCTGTGGCTGCGGAAACCAATCACAGTTGCTGCCCTGAGCTCTCGGGAGTTCCGGGGGGGGGGGGGGGAATCAAACTGGTCAGCCAGAGTCCTGTTTCACTGGCAGTGCTGCCCTCAAGTCAGCAGGAGAGAAACCAACTGGGAGAGAGGAAATGTACTGATGCCACAATTTTAAGTTAAAGCCCTGAATGATTTCAAGCGGCATTTGCACTGTTTAGGCTGCTAGGCAGGATTTAAGTCAGTCACAGTCACGAGTCCAGCGTTTACATTCCCTCCTCTGCTAGCTGCTCTTCAAATTGCTTGTAGGATCCAGGCAGAATCCTACAGATTTTTCAGAAACTGCTGAAGGGCAGTCAAGAGGCTGTTCTCCTCTCCAGACTGAGAAGTAGCTGCAGATACTGACCCTCTTGCTGATCATTTTCCTACTCTCCAAGTCTGCTTGGGTTTATGATGAGCTCAGGCTTGTTCCTGCCTTCCTTCTGAGCCTTGTCTGCACTGTGGGGCCCTTTGGGCCTGAAGCTTCAACTCACCTGGGTGCCAAGGGGCAGGCACCTATCACCCTCAACCTGCTCATCCTGAGATGAAACCGAGATCTAGAATTGGGGGCAAAGGAGAGAAGGTCCCTCCCCCAAGCACCCATCTGTCACAATGAGCTGATTAGTGTCAGATGGATCACCATGTTGGTCTGAAGCAGCAGAACAAAGTTTGAGCCCAGGGCCACCTTGAAGACCCACAAAATTCTAGTCAAGGTGTGACATTTTGTGTGCAGGCACACCTTGAATTGAACTTTAATCGGTCTTGAGGTGACAACAAACTGGTGTGTGATCAAAGCAGAAAAGTTTTCATAGAAACAGAGCTGGAAGGGACCTCAAGGGTCATCTAGTCCAACCCCATGCACAACACAGGAAATTCCCAGCTACCCACCCCCATTCCCTCAGTGGCTCCTGCTCAATGCCCAGAAGCTTAATGGAGGGAGATAGGTATTATACTCTTTGAATCACCATATACTGAAAGCAACTGCTCATAATCATACATGTGTATATTCTATCTGAAACAATATTGGCTTAGCCTTGGAACCTGCTGTTTCTTACAGGGAGTTACTGCTGGTGCTAACTTCCAAGTTGCTGCCTGTTAAGACATACAATGGAGAGTCGTCAGAATACAGAACTTGGTTACTGGGAGTCACCATTAGCGTGTGTGAGTCTTTTAATGTAAGGAAAGTTCAAAGCATGCATTACCTAGCACGACAAGGTAGAAATTGTGGCTGCTCCCCTGCGGTCATGCAGCCACTTTGGCCTCCCCCATCACACTCACCTGCTGGGAGAAAGAGGCTTGCTGCTTACCACAAAAGGGCAGAAGTAGAGTCAACCACCTCTCTTAAGATCTCAAACTGTTTGACAATCACCTTCATGGAAGACCCAAATTGCTGCACAAGATGTTCTTCCCAGAGCAGTTCTCAGGTTCCAGTATGTGCTTGATTACAATGGAGGTTGGGAGTTCCACAGAACCAACTGGGTATTGGGGGGGGGGGCGCAGGAGCCATGCATGCAGGGATCTGATCCAGACCCTGGTTTCGACTGGGAAGGAAAAGTGTGAAGCCTCCGTCCTACCCTAGTACAAGCTTCATGATCTGAAATACCTTAGTAAACCAGATGCAAGAGGAATGCAACTTGAGGTCTGGGATCTGGCACCGCAGCGCTACCAGTAGTGGCATATGCCTCCTCCTTGGACTGGCACTCTATGCCCACAACATCCCACTCGGTCGAGGCTTGGGCAAACCAGACGGCATGCCTGGCCAGACCACCATCTCCTGTGCTTCAGCCTGACTCAGGGACTGGGTGTAGCCTGGAGATTGAAGGAGCCTCTGCCTGGCAGAGTTCCTCCGCTCCACCTGTCATCGTATTGCTGATCAGTGCTCAACAGCGTCTTTTACTTGCTTCCTCGCTTAGCTTCTTTGTCTCTAGCCATGCCCCACTGAAGGGCAGTTTTCCCCATGGAGACTCCAGATAGCCTCTAGGGTCCCTTGGAAGATTCCCATTATGCCTTTTCTCCTGAGCCATCATCTCACCCATCTAGACCTTCATCTTGTCTTGGTTCCAGGCCAGCCCACTGACCCATTGACCCATTTCCCCTGACTCTATTCATTTCCAGGGCTTATTTCCTCTTATTTAGTGTGCTTGCTCTGTAAGTCTATTTTCTTTTGTTTATAATAAAGCTTGCTCATTGTTTCATTTGATACATGTTGTCTGCCTTGGGTTCTTAAGGGGTAATTACCTTGTATTACATAGGCAAACAGATTCTCCGTCCATTCCCTGCCTCTTGCTAGCCATTCCCCACAAACACGTGTCTCCTGACACACATTTTGGTAACAGCATTTCAAAAGGCTGTGCCTGTATGCATTGTATGCAGCATGTTTAACTGGTTCTTGGTCTGCTCAACAACACTGCTGAGTCCTTGGCGCGTGCCCACCTTCCAGCAGGCCCACGTGCCCACGCCCTTCCTGGAACAGCTGCCTCAAGAGCAGGTTAGGACAGCGTATTCTTCCTTTCACTGTGAAGAGGCTTTAGGAGGGGAAAGGGGCCTAGTCCTTCAGGAGCTTCTCCTGGAAGCAGGTTGAGCCTTTGAAATGTTGAGGTCTGGGAGCATTTCAATCACCACATCTTAATCAAAACCTTTAGAAGGAAAAAAGAGCACGATTTTAGAGAAAGGACAAAAAAAACTCAAAGCCTCAGATTTGGTCAAAATGTGGTTCTGCCTACTAAAAGTGTAAGTATGAAGTTCTGCTGGTTTCAGGCACAATGTAAAAGCAAGAAGGCCCAACAGGGAGTCCCTCCCTGACACCTCGTCTGTTGTGGGTGACAGGGTTGCTAATTGCTTGGCAGGAGCTGGAGATCTCCCAGTATTACAACTGGTCTCCAGGCAGCAGAGCTCAGTTCCCCTGGAGAATATGGTTGCTTTGGCAGGTGGACCCCATGGCATGGCACCCCAATGAGGCCCCTCCCTGCCCCAAAACCTTCCCCCCCAAACTCCAGGTATTTTTCAACTCAGAGTTGGCATCAGTAAGAACAGAGTTTCATCAGGAACAAAATTCCCTCCTTCAAGTACAATTAATGGCGGCATTATTAACTAAAGCCTACTGTTTTATGCTGCATCAGGTGTGGCCGAACTATGGCTCTCCAGCTGTGTCCACCGTCCTCAGACTCTGCCCTACAATGCACTGGTTAGGATGGAACTCTGGTTGCTTCTACTGTGTAGCTCTCCTGCTCAGGCTAAGGGAGACTCCGTGGTTGCTGATGCGTTAGCCACAGTGCGAAGGGAGCTGGTGTCTCTGTTGCCTTGCCCAGGCAGCAGCCATCAGACCGCCTCAACAACTCTGGTTTGTTCAGAAGAACAAGTCAGGAAGTCTCCCATGTTATTTGGGCACCCTCGAATGTCTGCTCAGAACTAACCAAGGTTTTGTTTCCTGAATCAGAGAGAACAGCTTTGTTCTTAGCCTTCAAGCGGAGACTAGAGGATCAATTCTGTTCATCACTTTGCCCAGCTCAGGCAGCACAACAGATTGAGGACTTAAGGTTGATCTTAAAAGACCCCACTGAGGTTTGTTTATGACGTCTCCGTGACAGCAGAAGTCTCCAACTAGGGTCGAGCGCTCCGACACACTTCGGCCGCTTTGGTGAGCACCGACGCTCGAAGGCGCCCAGTGCCCCCTTGGGAGTTGGTGCTCACCGAAGCACGCCGGGGCACTCGACCCGATCTCCAACCCTTTTTTGAGCTTGCCGGCACCTTTGGAAATCTGACACAAGGTAGTGGAATGTCCACAAAATGGCGGCCACAGCTTCCCTTTCACACAGTTCAGACAATAGTGCTGTGGTGGCAGCAGCTGCCACAATGTTTTCAAAAATCTGCACGGCCAATCAAAAGAGTTGCTGGCCCACCTAGCCCACCCACTTTCCAAAAACACTTGGCAGGCACTGGGAATGGTAGCGGTAGTCAGTATGGTGCCCACAGGTACCATGTTGGGGACCCCTGTAAAATGGGGGGGGGGGAGGACACAAAAAAACACCACCACAAATCCTGGGTTTCCAGTCAGGTTAAGAGTCAAAGGCAACAGAGTTTTGGGGGTTTTTTTGGGACTTATATTCTTGTCTGACACTTCGACTATGCCATTTTAAAAAATGAAACAGATCCGTTGTTGCAGGGGGAAACTTGCCCCTTTGGCCAGAACCCCTGCATATTCCCAAACAACAAGGAGCTGTTTTTTGTCTTGTGGTTCTCTAGGAGCAGCAGCAGGTGGCCTGCACACTCCCCCCCCCCTCCCCAATACATAAAAGCACTTTTGTGTCAACAACAAAGGAGTTTCTTGTTCACAACTAAGGTCCCCTCGGGCTGTGCTGAAAACAGCTCCCAGCTCTTTGAGCCTCTCTGTGCAGCAGCCCATGAAAGGCCTCACTCCCGAAGCTGCAGAGGCCTCTGGTGAAAGCTTGTGGATTTCTCGGCCCAAAGACGGTGGTCTTGTAGCGGCACAGGCTCCCCGGTGGCACCCTGGCTTCACACGATGTCCCCGTCCCCCTGGGAATACAGATTCTCCCAGGCGACTAAGCGGCAGGCACAGAAGAACTTCCAGAGATTGCGGCAGATGCCCTGGTCGAAAGGGTTCTCCTCTTTGCACTGTTTCAGATAGGAAATGCGGTGGCGGGACATGAATTCCCACGTGGTGGTGTTGCATGAGACCAGGTACAGGTGCGAAACCAGCAGTAGTAAGACCACGACGGTGAAGACAACAATCACAAGGAAGGAGAGGAGGAGGAGGAGGTTGTGTTGGAGCCACAACCAGGACGGCTCAAAATTAAGTCCGGACCTTATGTTTAAGAGAAGAAAAGCAGACACTGAATTCCCAAGCTGCTCACATGAACAGTCCACACACCCATAAGGCTACCTATCAAACCTGAATCAAACCGTCGGTCCGCAAAGGCTCATAGCATCTACTCAGACTGACAGCTCCTCTCAAGGGTCAGAGGCCTGGTCCTGTTAACTGGAGATGCCGGGGATTGAACCTGGGACCTTCTGCGCACCAAGCAGAGGGATTCTTCCACTGAATGTTGCATTTATTCCTGCTCTCAGATGAACACACAAAGCAAAAAAACCAAAACCAAAACCAATTAACCGTGTGGCCGAATCTATGTCTTCGGAGCACAATGAGGAAAAGGGTACTTGAAAACTCTCTTTATTGTGCTTCCTTTAAACAATGGTGAAAGTTGATTGCTGAAAGCTGAACAAGGTTCCAGGATATCCTTTCAGCATCAACTTTGGCCATACCATTTGTTGTTTCTTTTGATTTGCTATTTTGTTTTCGTGTTCTATAGCAGTGGTCCCCAAACTTTTTCCGGTTGGGGACCGGCGGGGCAACTGCCCCACCCGCGCAGCGCGCATGCGCGGCCGGGACATGCATGCACACATGCGCGGCCGAAATCGCACATGTGCGGCACTTTCGCGCATTTGTGAAAGTGCCGCGCATGTGCGATTTCGGCCGCGCATTGCGCATCCGAGGCCGCGCATACATGACGCGGCCCTGATTCCCTCTCCCCCCCTCCCGCAGTAAGAAGCTTCCCGGGCTGCAAGGTTGCGGCCTGGGGAAGTTTTTTACTGCGGGGGGCGGGGAGAGGGAACCGCGGCCCGGCGTCATGGCCTTCGCGGCCCGGCACCGGGCTGCGGACCGCAGGTTGGGGACCACTGTTCTGTAGAACTTCTGTTCTACTGAGCCGAGTCACAAACCGAAGGCTGAGCAACATATATTAAGAATTAAAATACAAATATTAATTACTATAAGTGCACATTAAGCAGATTGAAAACGCCATTCAAACACATGAATCACGGTCTGCGTAATGTTGCAATCTCAATGGTTGCACATGGTGTGGCCATAGACGAAACACATTTCAACCCAGCGGGTCTTCATCAGTGGTCAAGTAAGCGATCAAAACTTTATTACAGTCGTTCAGACCAAGTTATATGAAGTTAGTACATAAAAGACCAAAAGAATATGGTCATTTAATATAATACAATTGAAAACAGATCATAAAATAGAACTGAAAACTATGCTACTTTAGAACATCGGATTTTTAGGGCTGCGGCACGAAACCTAGCCAGCGGAGTTGTCACCTGGGGGGACTCATCCCTTAGCAGCCTCTTTGCTCGGTCTACATCATGATCTTCTGGCAACTTTTTAAGGAGTGCTTCAATCAAGTTGCTACGAATGTCTACATAAGCAGGGCAGTGGAACAATATATACTCTCTTGTATCAGTTTCGCCACTCCCACAAAAACATTGTCTTAGAGTAAGGGGAATGTTCTTATAGTGACCCTCTACAAGAGCTGAAGGCAGGATGGAGCATTTTGCAAGGGTAAATGCCCTTCTTTGCGTACTTATTACCAGCTAAGACAGATAAGTGGCAGGGGCCAGAACATACCTTGTTTTAACTGGGGCCAAAAAAGCTTTACACAGGTCCAGTTGACGTCGATTGTCTCGTATCCACTGCTTAACTAATGATGCAGCTTGATCATGAGCTAATTTGGATAATAAGTAAGTATTCTGCGTACATATAATGGCACACTATAAGAAGAAGACCTGGCTGGTGGCATAAGAATCATAAAAAGTGAAGCTCCCAACAATCTGTGATAATAATTTCAGACAGCTGAACTCGCAATCAAAAATCAAAGTAATCAAGAACCACCATGCTGCCTGAGTGTGCGCCCTCATGCGTAAGGTGAGTCAAACCACTGGTCCATTGAGTCCAGTGTTGTGGACAGACTGGTAGCACCTCTCCGGGGCTGTTCCCATCCCCTCCTGCTGCCTGGTCCTCTGAACTGGAGATGCCGGGGATTGAACTGGGGACCAAGCAGAGGCTCTGCCATGAAGGCGCAGTCCCTCCCTTCCTAACCAGCAATGGCCTAAAGCAGCTGAGAGTTTCATCTGTGCAGCGTCAGCTCTCACCTTGGGACCGAGGATACAGCCTACCACACGGTCCCTAAAATGACCTGAGCGTTTGACAGAGAAATAAAATATAACCGGGGATCTCAGCTTGCCGGCAGTTCTTGCTGCTGTGTCATGCGTGGGGTCACTGCTTGACAATGGGGAAATGAAATGCAATCTGTATTCCACTCTGTATTCCAAGTTTGCTGTTTGAGATTTCTGCCTCCACCCCTGCATCGGAGGCAGAGACCCCAGCTTCCTGGACACTTACACTAGAAGAAGGGGCACCGATATCTAGCCGGTACTGTTCTATGCATAGTTTAAAGCCAGTACTGCAGGTCCTCTCCTCTGCAGCCTATAGGGACCTTTCCCTGCCCTCCTTCAAGTGAGGACCTTTCAGATCCTTCAAGAGAGCCATCCTGTCCCCTCTCAGCCTCCTCTTCTCCAGGCTGAACATTCCCAGGTCCCTCAGACTGTCTTCCTTGGCCCCCAGGCCCCGCATCATCCTTGTCGCTCTCTTCTGAACCCTCTCCATTTTGTCCACGTACTTTTTGAAGTGAGGCCTCCAGAACTGCACCCAGGACTTGAGGTGAATTCTGACCAATGTGGTCTGACCAACACCAGGGAAAGTCCTCAGCCTCTCTGCCCTGTTGTCTGTCATCCGTGGGTATTTCTGGCCACTGTGTGAGACACAACGCTGGACTAGATTGACCACTGGTCTGATCCAGCAGCGCTCTTCTTATGAAGGCCTTTATGGCTCCTTCAGAGGAACTGGTTGGCCTCCATGTAATACAGGATGCTCAACAAGAGGGACCCCTGGTCTGACCCAGCAGGGCTCTCCTGATGTTCTCAGGAAGGCCTCGGCCTCTCTGCCCTGCTGGCGGCCCTCCAGATGAACTGGCTGGCCACTGTGTAAGACAGGAGGCTGGACTGGAGGGACCCCTGGTCTGACCCAGCAGGGCTCTCCTGATGTTCTCAGGAAGGCCTCAGCCTCTCTGCCCTGTTGCTGGCCCTCCAGAAGAACTGGCTGGCCACTGTGGGAGACAGGATGTTGGACTAGATGGACCCCTGGTCTGACCCAGCAGGGCTCTTCTGATGTTCTCAGGAAGGCCTCGGCCTCTCTGCCCTGCTGTTGGCCCTCCAGAAGAACTGGCTGGCCACTGTGGGAGACAGGATGTTGGACTAGATGGACTGCTGGTCTAACACACCAGGGCTCTTAAGTACAGATTGCTTTTCTATCAGTTTAAAGTTAATGCAGTGTGCAGTAGGTGTGCATTGACTGGTTATACATTACTGCCTCCTTGTGATGTAAAACTTATAGCATGTACCAAAGACAAACCAGGGTCAGCCTCTGAGACTTTCTTTCTTAGGAAAGTTCCTTGGTCAATCAATCAAGTTTCTACTCCAGTTGTTCGCAGAGATTTGGACCCCTTCTTTGAACCCAGCTAATATCTGAAATTGCCCCATCAGTGACCCAGCACCCCTGCACGAACGGAAGGTCCCAGGTTCTCTTCCCGGCATATCTGGGTCAACTACTGGAGATATTTTCTGCCATATAACCAGGAGGAACTGCCTGCCAGTTAGTGCTGACTTTTGTGGGCAAACTGTCTGTCTCTTGTCTAAAGCGATGGTGCATGCTGAGACCCACCCATTTGTCACAGACCACCCCGTTCTGGGCTGTGTTGGGGAATGATGGAGGACTGAGTTATGCAGTTCTTCAGGGTGGCCACAAAATGGCTGCTGCAGGAAGCAGAGCCTGACGAATACAGGAAGCCCAAGCCCAGTGGAGAAGAGGGACCTTTCACAAGGAAAGAGAAGGGGGAGGGGGCATGACAACTGGAAGGATCTTATTTTCATTTACAGATCCAATCAGAAGCCGTGCTAGGCAAGAGCCCACCCTGCCCCACCCACTTCCTAAAAATACTTGTGGGAGGGGGGTGCCTGGAAGGGTATCAGCAGGCACCATGGTGCCCAAGGGCACCGTGCTGGGGACCCCGGCTTCACATTCTTCTCAGTGTTGTTTTTAGCTTTGGGTGGGGGCTGTTTTCCTTCTCACCCTGCCCCAATTAAAGAGGTCGAGGCCCGTTCCGTCTACATACTTACCAGGCCACTTGAAGGGCCCACAGCAGCACCCCCATCTGGACAGTCAAGTAGACGACAAAGAGGGGGTGATTCCTCTCGCCCACACAGTTCTCGATCCAGGGGCAGTGGTGGTCATAGCGACGGACGCAGTGCTGACAATCCTGGCAATGCTTGGCTCTCATGGGCTGCTACAGAACAGCAACAGGCAAGGAGGGGAAAGGATCACGTCAGAAGACGTCCATTCTTCAGCATGACTAGGAGTGTGGAGGTGGTTCTCTTCTCCATTTAACCCTAACAACTGCCCTGTAAGGAAGGCTGAAGGGTTGTGAAAGGGATTGTCCCACGCTCCATGTCCAAAAAGAGATCAGAACCCAGATCCCCAGTCCTTGTCTGATATATAACCACTACACTGCCTCTGTGCATGCTAATATATCAGGCCTCCAATGGGTGACTTCAGTAAGTGGCCTGGGAATGCTTTTGAACAGTGACCGGCTGGGCCACAGAAGGTGCAGTGATGCACAGAGGTCAGCACAATGAAGACAGCCCTCCCCGAGTTCAAATCCCCACTTAGCCACTGACTTTCCTTGGACCCGTCACTCACTCAGGGGAACCTGCCACACCAACTTGAGGAACAGATAAAGGGGGAAAGAGGAGACAGACGGACAACTTCTCAAAAGAAGGAGGGGGTAAAAGTGTGGAGGAGGACAACTACAATGGTCTCCGCGCAGTCCTCTAATGCAGTGGTCCCCAACCTTTTTATCACCAGGGACCGGTCAACGCTTGACAATATTACTGAGGCCCCTGGGGGGCAGTCTTTTGCCGAGGGACGTCACCACCGCCTGAGCCCCTGCTCCACTTGCTTTCCCACTGGTTCCCCTGACTTCCTGCCGCCCGCTGGGAGGTACTGCCAGCAGCAGCTGTACAGTGCCACGCCCAGGGGGAGCCCCAGCCATGGCGGCCGCCAGAGAGCACCAAAGGTGAGCTGGCGGCAGAGTGGGAGGGCAGCCCCCGAGGCAGCAGCTGGGGAGGAGGACGAGGAAGAGCCACGGCCTGGCACTGACTGATCCACAGACCAGTCCCCATCCCTGGACCAGGGGTTGGGGACTGCTGCCCTATGGGATCTGCATCCTCTGCAGGGCCTGCCACGGAGAAACAACTAGCCAGCTCAGGGTGGCCAAACCTTGGCTCTTCAGATGGCAGGAAGCAGCAAATGGGGATTGTAGTCCACGGACATCTGGATAGCCACGAATTGGCCATCATGAGGCTCACGGAAAGACAGAGACTTTCCCGCCTAAGTCAGGCAGAGGGGGCGAGGCCTGCACTCTCCCCTCAGTCTTTCCTTTGCTACCACTGCCACGAGGGAAGGATGGCAGCTAGCCAGCTAGTGAGAGGAATTCACCTCAGTGATTTCATCTTGGTGGGAGACACCTAAAAACAAAGCAACTCTTTCTGTTTTGATCTCACTGGTATAAGGAACTGTCGTTGTTAATTCTTACTTCTCTTCTGATGGTCTTAGTCAAGAAATGTGTCCAGCACGGCGCCTAGAGGGCCCAAATCGGTGGGCATTCAGCTTGTCTTTCATGCTTAGGAGAAGCGCACTCAGGCCGTGCTGCCTCTAAGTGCCTAACCCCCAAAACGAGAGGCAACAGGGCCAGACGGCTGGAAGGGGCTTGGTGGGGGAGGTTGCTGCAGGCCACGATTCAGCTGTCATGGCCAAGCCCTTCGACTACTTTGCCGCCTGCCGTGGCAGGAGAGAAGCCTGTGCAGTGGGGAAGAGAGAATTCTGCATCTAAGAAAAAGCAGAAGGGAGGAGTGAGGGCTCCGAGCGAGAATCGCCCATCCTCTGCCTTAACCGTCCCAGGAAGGATGTGGGGCCCTGAAAGTAAATTTCTGGAGGTAGAGGGATGCCCTGCACAAAATACCTACCTTCAGCATGCAGTAGCCACACCGTCGGAGCCGCAGGGCAGTTGGGACTTGCTGGGGGATCATGGCTTTTTGCTCTTCCCTCACACCTTCCTGCAGGAGGGAAGGGCAACAGGAGAACTTCAAGCAGGGCCTATAGTGAGGATGCACTGAGGACAGAACATGTCCAAATTGTGCTATCACAAACCAGTTTAGCACCAGGAGCGATGCTGAACAGGATAGGACAAACTGTGGCTTAGTGGTACATCCCGGGGTCAATCCCTGTCATCTCCAGTTAAAAGAGCCAGGTGGTGGTTGATGAAAAAGATCTTTCTCTGCCCAAGACCCTGGAGGGATGCTGCCACTCTGAGTAGACCAGACTGATCTTGATAGACCAATGATGAACAGCAGCTCTCTGTGTACGTGTGTGTGTCCTGTGATGCTGTCTCTGCCCCACAGAGCTTACAATCAAGTTAGACATACAAGACAGAGGGATGAAACCTCCCCCACAGGAGACAAAGGTATAATGCGGATAGGAAAGATGCACCATGGCAGTGCCACATTAATCCTAGTGTGACAGATGTGTGTTTCTTTAAATGCAATGTGATATCCAGGGCCACTTTCCCTCGGACAAAATGGACTGTACCACTTCAGACCGGAGTCAGAATATGGCATGATTAAATGCTCCCTTTGGGATAAAATTTCCCACATGCTAAACACTCCCTGCAGCATGTCAAAGCAAAGGCTCCATTGAATCCTTCCCTCTGGGATGTTATTGGGCTCCTCCACAAGGGAGCACTCAGACTTGCCATCTTCTCACCTGCCTCCTCAAGGGGTACAAGCCAAGCAGGGCTCCCCCAGGTTATTCTAATAGCAGGCCAACAGCTGGTTCCTTAAAACTGACATCTCCTACTATTCAGGCAAAAAACTCTCCACGGCCATTTTGAATTCTTTAAAAAATCACTTTTAAAATAATAGATAGGAGAATGAACATGTCAAAGGTGTATTTTTAGAGGCAAATGGCCTTCATGGGAGCATGCCAGCAGGCCTGCTTTCAGAAGGGGGAGATCTGCAGGTGAGGAAGCAGCACATCTGTGCCATCCAGCAAGGTACCTTTTCTTCCGCCTCCTGCTCAACGTAGCCAGGATCCATGAGAGACACGATGAAGTAGAGCAGGATGGAGCAGAGGACCAGTGAGACAAAGCCCAGTGGCTGAAGCAGCTGTCCCTGTTCTTCTTGACGCCGCAGGTCTGGAAGGCAGACAAACAGAACAAAAAACATCACAGGAAAGCCAAGGTCTTTAAGCAAAAATGGGAGGGTAGATAAAACTTCTGCTTTCAACCTTCCACAGCTCCTGTTTCCACCTTACAGAAAGATGGTGACTGATCTCTCGAGGAGAAAGAAAAGCAGAGCCACCCCAAGCTAGATGCCATCAAAAAAACCCCAAAGGAAAAGAGATCCCAAGTGACAGCTGTGCTGTGCTCCAAAGCCCTTCGTTTTCACTTTTCTGTAAAGGCAGCATGCAGTCCCATGGTGTTGGAGTCATTTTTACCTCCAAGGGCCTTAAGGGGGAGACTGACTGACCCTTGGAGCAAAATTGACAGAAGTGCAGTGCCTCTCTGATGTGATCACCGGCCGCTGCTGCTGAAAGGGAATCTCGCATGAAGGGCTGTGGCGGAGCCCTTCCGATCTGCTTGATCTTTAGTGTTGCTGGTGGAGCCCCGCGGTGCACGGAAGACAGGCGATTCCTCTAACTCTTGCGGGAGGCGGGAAATCGCACTTGCTGCGGTGCCATGAGGATATCAGAGTGGTGGATCCCAGTTCAGGAATGTGGATGTGGCGGGGGGGGGGGGGGGGGAGTTTGGATCACATCACGTTTTCCACATTTCCTAGTGTGAAAAGATGCTTTTCAATTCATGTCCAGAGCAAGAGTCCAGGAACACCTTAAAGACTAACAAAATTTGTGGCAGGGGAAGAGCTTTCAGGATACTTCATTCTGGAGAAGTGAGCCCTGATTCCCAAAAGCCCCTCCCTGACATAAATGCTATAAGTCTTATTATTATTATTATTATTCAATTTATTTCCCGCCACTCCCTACAGGCTCATGGCGGGTAACAATAGTCTTAAAATCCCCCATTAAAACCCCCGTTAAAAGACTATAAAAAAACCCAACACGGCGGAAAATACCACTCTCCCCTACCCGAACAAGAGCATTGGGGGATGGAGGGTGATGATGACTCCTTCAAACCCCCCAGGGGGGCAACGTTCTTCCTCGCCAATCCCAGCCTCAACCATAGACCTGGCGGAAGAGCTCCGTATTTGGGAACCACTAAGAGAAACGTTTCACTTTAGCTCCAAATTAAATGCTGGCAACAGCCAGGGGTCCCAAGAGCCAAGATCAAAAGCACTTTGGTACAAGTAGAGAGTCTTTCCATCAGGGCTCCTATGATCCAGAAGAGAACAAAGTCCAAAGTTTGACACCTTTAAAACCAACAATGTTCCAGTCTGGGAATGAGGTTTCACCTGCAGGGACTGCTTCAGGTACAGAGAAGGAAGGGCAGGTTAGAGTCAAGGTGCAGCTGTAACCGGCTGCTAAGTATGGCTGAGACTGCGTGAGGGCAGTTGTGTATACACCTGCGCATGCTAGCAAAATAGCACACAAATACAAGAGTTCACAAAGAGATGTGAGAACTAAGTTTGAGTCCAGCAGCAAGGGACAGGTAGGTCCATGCAGAATTCCCAGGTCAGACCACGCCCCCCGCACAACTGGGATTCCGGGGCCTGCAGCCGCTTTTGGGGACCCCCCCCCCCCTGAGGGGCTTTCAAGGCAAGGAGCCTTCAGAAGTGTCTTTTCCATTTCCTGCCTCTGCGCGGCACCCTCCGTCGCCTCCCATCCCAATACTAACCTGCCCACCTCTGCTCAGTACCCAAGCCCGGGCAAGGTCGCGCTAGCAGGGGCGGTCCAGCACCGCAGCCCTGCCCTTGGGGAGCAGGAAAGGCCGCTCACTCGCGACGCTACCCGCCCCCCCCCCCCCAGAGCCGGCAGGATCAGTTGGAGCAGCGGCAGCCCTCGTCGAGCGTTCCTGCCCACGTGCAAAGCGCTTTCCACCCCCCACCCCCCACCCCGCCGCCGCCGCCGCCGCCGCCGCCGCCTTGGCCCGTTGACTCCCGCTGTGCACCGCCTCGCACGGGGGGGCCGCGGCGCTTATTTGCCCCTTTGATTAGTCTCCAGCAGCGGCCTCCGGAGGCCCATGGCGAACGCTGGCAGGGGCTCATGGGAATTGTAGTCCATGGACCCCCCCCCTGAGCCGCGGCGCTTATTCTGCGCGGCCGCCTCCGAAGCACGTTCCGCCCCCCCCCCGTTTTTAGTTTGTTTTTTAGGGCGTGGCCGCAGCTCACCTGTCGGGTAGAGGAAAAGGCCCAGCGTGATGCCCCAGGTGAGCCCCGTGTGCGCCGCCCGCACCAGGCACCCGCGGCCCCCCGGCGCCCCCCGCCGCATCCTGGCCCAGCCGCGCCCGCCGCGCCCCCCCCATCCGAGGCGGAAGCAGCCGGGCCCCGCCTCTCGCGCCGCATTGGCCGGGAGGCGTCGCCAGGGCGGAACGGGGCGGGACCCTCCCGCGGCCCCGCGCCTTGATTGGCCGGGAGAAGCGCCGCCCCGCCCCGCCTAGCTTAGCGTCAGGGAATCGGGCGTTTCTAGGCGGAGTCGCACGAGCGCCTGAAGTCTCCTGCTCCTGCCCGCCCTGCTGCTGCCGCCGCCGCCGCCTGTCCTTGGGAGAAGCGGGCCGCGACTCTTCCCTTCGGCAGCGCTGCACGGATGGCAGCCCAGCCCCACACGCCGGCCCGCTGCGCCTGTGGCGGCCCCGAACAGGGCGTGTCGCCGGGCGGTTCTCGCCCCCGGCCTCGAAGGGGCCACCCGGAGTCCCCGCGCCGGGTCGGTGGGGGTCGGGAGGGCCAGCCGTCAACAGCTTGGCCCCGGGCGGGGCCAGGCTGGAACAGCCCCGTGCAATTCCTCAGGTGCGCCACGACGGTGCGCTCCGCTTCCTGCCCCCGAAATGGCAAACCCAAGACGGCGTGGCCCTCGGTTGGGCCAGGGGCTCCAGGCCCGTCCCCCCCATTTCCCCCGCAGCCTCCTGGACAGTCCCTGGGGCCGGGGCCAGATCTCCTCGCCCCCAGCGCTCCGGGACGGGGTCAGAGGGGCACGCGAGAGGCCGCCGGAGCTCCCAGAAGCCCCCCAACTTAGGCCCCGTCGTTTCATTTCGGACGGCCCCGTGACGACGGATGCCAGAGGCGGGGTCGCTTTAAATGACTGGGCTGTTTGGGATGGGCTGGCATCCCCTCCTTGGGCCACCTCCTCTCGCAAGCCTCTGTCTTCAGCCAGCGTGATGTCGCAGGAAGAGTTGTTGGCAGGGTTCGAATCCTCGCTTGTGCCTTGGAGGCTCACTGTGCAACCCTGGACCGTCCCATGCCCTTAGTACGACCTACCTCGCAGGAGTGTTGAAGGATAAAGCAGGAGAGAATGATGCAAGCTGCTTTGGGGTTCCCACTGGGGAGAAAAGCAAGGTTTTAAGTGAAGTAAATTTTAAAATACCGTGCTATGCCATGCCTCGGGGAGTTTTGTTGCCTTAGATCCCCAGTCTGTTCAAGCCTGTGGTAACAGCCACAGAATGGCTGCCGCAGAAGGCGAAGCAAGCCACAAAATGGATGCCGCAGTATACTTGAAACACACAGTGAAGATCCTTATGTTGTGGTGGCAACTGCTGCCCAGGCAATATCTTAATAAATCTGCTCAGCCTAAAACAGCATGCTGTTTCAGAATAGATGTTTAATTTTAAGTTTCCTATGAGAGCACAACACATGTTGTTAAGTTTGTGTCCAGGCACACCACCCTCTCAAGCCAGAACTTATTTCTTCTATGTACAACGGCAGCAAGACTAGTTTTGGCCAAGACCTAGAAGTCTTCGGAAATACAAACTATTGTGTTATGGCTGGGTAAAGTCGCTGATTTATCAAAAATGGCGGAACTTACTCAACAAATGGCGGAATTGTCAACAAAAAAACAACGGAAGAATTTCAGGAGCAATGGGAATACTTTCTGGAATAGCTTGCTAATTGGAGACCCCAGGAGAGACTAGGAACCGTGGGAGGGCAAGGGATGGGGATACAAAGGAAACAGATGCTGTTTCTTCTTTTCTCTTTCTCTGTATATTTCGATATCTAAACACCGCCCGCGGCGCCACAGGCGCCGCAGACTAAATAAAACGCTAAGGGGTTCTGGGGCGGGATGTGTCCGTGATGAGGAAGAGTCTGGATTGGACCCTTCCTCTGGACAGACAATCGGAGGGATCAATCAGCAGGCGCAAAGCGCCTGCCGATTGGTCCCTCTGATTCCAACTGCGAGCCGCGCACAGCGCGGCTCACAGTTGCTCCCGGCCTGATGCGGTGAGAGGCACTTTGCGCCTCTCGCCGCGTCAGGCCACCGCCACACACAGCCGCCGCCCCACAGAGCCGCCACCGGGGGACACGACAAACTGTAAGTTGCTAGCGCCCGCTGTATTCCTCATACAGCGGGCTCTATTACTAGTCTTAAAAATAAAAAGATTTGAAAAGAGAAAATTGGCTGAGCAAAATCCCCAACCATTTTCTCAAAACACTTGGGGGGCGCCAGGAAAGGTATTTGTGGGCACCGTGGCACCTACAGGCAATGCCAGGGATGCCTGCCTAGGACAGGTTTTGGCCTGCACTAGGTTCCAGTTGTACCACATTTTGGGGAGGGGGGGGAGGTCATTGTTGTTCGATCAAATTGCTTCTCATATTTTGTAATCTACCTTGTTTCTCGGTAAGAAAGGCAAGGAGAGTTGTCACATATTATCCCCAGACAGGTCTAAGCAGGGGACCGGAAAAAGCTGTAAAGCTTGCAGAATACCTTCCTTTCTGGATAAAGCATGTCCCGGTAACGAAACGTGCATAACCCCAAAACAACAAAACAGAAAGTAGACAGAGCCGGATCGTTCTTCCTTATTTAATTAGAACACATGACAGCAAACAGAACAGCCGTGCCTTTGTCCAAATGACACCCTTTGTCACAGATGCCTGAAGAGGCAGTTGGGTGGTGGGTTCTGAATGGAGCACGGGTCCCAGCGGGTGCCATGGACAAAGTCAAGCCTGTTCGAACTGCACGATAGCCACCTGGAAGGTGCTCCTTTCTGCTGTAAAAGACAGTGAACCAGACCATTCTTAGCAGTTACCGGAAATACAGTGGAAGCAGAGATTAGTAATACATACACACACACGTCATCCCCATTCCTTTAATAAGGAATGGCACACTTTTGATCAATTTCTAGCCCCAGCATCAGTGGCTGCAAGTTTTAGGAAACAAAAGACAAATAAAGCCAGGCCCTTCCTTTCAGCTTCTTCAAAAGTGAGAGGGAACGTGGAATGCAGTCGGCAGGGTCCGTTCAGGGCAAAAATGGCTGGAGAGCAAGAGCTGTGAGGACACTTGGTCATGCTTGCAATGCCCATGGAGCTTTTTTGACATGGAGGTCAAGGTTTGTTGGCTGCCTCTCTGGGAAGCCCAACCTGGAAGGCCACTGAAGTTCATGGCCCTTCTTCCCTGTGCGCTTATAATGTGCTGGGTATATGTTTTACTGGCCTGAGGAAACCAAATCCACTATGGCAGATGTGGCCAAATGGTGGCTCTCCGGATGCCCATGGACTACCCATGAACCCCTGCCAGCAGCGTGCTGCTGGCAGGGGCTCATGGGAATTGTAGTCCATGGGCATCCGGAGAGCCACCATTTGGCCACCTCTGGTCTAGACATTTACTGAGCTGGCTAGTTCTTTCTCTGTGGCAGTCCCTGTGGAGGACACAGATCCCATGGAGGACTGCACCAAGCCCACTGTAGAGCCCTGCTTTGGGCAGCATTAAGCACTTATTATTCCAGCCTTGTAAGCCTTTTTGAAGAAGATGATTTTGTTTAGCTGTAACAATTGAAAACAAGCCTCTATCCGGTGGCCCTTCTGCTTTTACTTACCGTGAAGAGACCAGTCTTTTGCAACAGGGATGTGCTGACGGCTTGGCCTGAATAAGTACTCTGATTATACGTTACAGACTTTGGCTGCAGTATCCGGCTTGTTCAACAGGGCTTAGGCATGAGTACCGCCGAACTGAGCCAGGGACTTCACGTGTGGATTGCTGTGCCTCTCTTAACAGATTGCATGTGGGTCCCATCCAGTTCGACGCCTGCTTGGCTTCAGATGGAAATAGGCCCCAGGCCCCAGACGCCCCCCCCCCCAAAGCCCTCTCTGGTGTTTTATCTACATTCTTACCTGATAGTTTCAGAGGTTGCCGTGTCAGTCTGCACAAGAACTGCCAAATCTGAGTCCAGGAGTGCCTAACAGACTAGCAAGATGGGTAGAAGCTTTCGAGAGCTTTCCTCAGACACCAGCAGAGGGCTCTGGCTCTCCAAGGCTTAGACCCTGATGATTTTGCTGGCTTCTATGGTACAGCTAGATTTGAATCTAACTGTTCCAAACTTTTCAGAAGCAGCTTTGTAGTAGATCTGCAGGCACGCTGCTGCCGCATGCACAGGGATCTCTGGCCAGCCCTGGATCCCTTGCAAGTGCCCCTGTCTGGTGACACACTTAAAGACTAGTTGATGGGTAGATCTTGGGGTCCATGGCCCCAAAGGCCAGCTGGGTACTAGGTTTGGTGTCATGGAGCACCACTGCCCCCCTCCCAACTAAGGTAACTAGCTAAAGAACAAGTTTTTGAGTGCCTGCACACGTCTTCAGATTTATTTATTCATTAGATTTCTATTCTGCTCCTGTCTCAGTTGATTTAGAGTGGATTAGGGCCTAAAACAGCATAAAATACAAATGAAATAAGACCCACGCATCCACATGAAAGCTTATCCACAGAATTAAACTTTGTTGACCTTAACGGTGCCACGTTGTTCTGTTGCTTCACACCAACATGACTGCCCATCTGAATGAATCGAGCTACAGTTTAGGGTCAGACAAAACCAGTTACTTTTCGCGGTCACTCGGGTGAAGCACTCCCAGCAGTCTGAGCCGAGCGACTGATAAACCAATCAGAGCTGCCTGAAGACAAGGGGATCGTGCCAAAGGGCTACTGGGCTTCAGGTGACCCGCAGACGTGTCCCAGCGGTTGCCAACCCGGAAGATGCATTCACCTGTGAGTAAGGCAGCGGGGGCCGGGGGGGGGGAGACTTCTAAGAGGGGGTCTGACTGACATGCTTCAGCCCCCCCTCGTGGCTTTCACACCGGAGCCTCTCACCTGCAGGGGGGCCTGGAACCCGCAAGTCCTCCGCAACGCATCCGCAGGGCCCTGAGCCAGAGGAAAAGGCTGGTGCTCTGCCACACTTTAGTGGGCGGCCAGAGGGCGGAGCTGCAGCTCAGCAGGGGTCAGGTGACATCGAGGGGCCAATAGCATTCCGGCAGGCCTTTCAAGAGGACACATGGCAGCTTGCCCCCCACCATGGCGTACCAGGCAGACTCCCTCTGGAGAGGATCCGGCCACATTGCTTTCGGATCCCCTACTCTTCGGCAGGAGCATCACCTCATGCAACCCAAACTGGAAGGCAGTCATCTAGACCAGGGGTAGTCAGCCTGTGGTCCTCCTGATGTCCATGGACTACAATTCCCATGAGCAAATGCCGGCAGGGGCTCATGGAAATTGTAGTCCATGGACATCTGGAGGACCACAGGTTGACTACCCCTGGTCTAGACGTTTACGGAAGTTGAAAAAAGGAAAGAAAGGGGACAGAGACCACGTCTCCATCTGACAGTTCCATCTTTGCGCTCGCACCCACTGGATGCATCTCATGTGCTCTAGAAAAGGTCGACAGATAATGTGATGACACTGTTGCACTTTTTATATACAGAAATCATACACACACAAACACACAAACTCCAATCTGTACGTCTTCAACAAAAGGAGGGGGTGGGAAACACCACGACTGAAAGGAGCGCATTCTGCTGTGCAATATGTCCCCCTGGCCACTGCCACTCATGTGCCTTTCCATTGGCCAACAGTCTTTGTACACACACGCACATGCGCGCGCACACACACACGCACACACACAAATATTCATAAAGGCTCCTTCCAACAACTAAGCTGGTGAGAAAGTCCAACCTATGTACAGTGAAATCGGAGAGATGCTGGATGCAGTGCTGGCAGGAGACGGCTGCCCCAGTCGCCTCTATCTTGAAGTGTCCATGCTCTCATCCATAAAGTTATTGCAATGTTCTATGACTTTCCTGGAAAGGAATCGAGAAAGAATTGCAGGAAATGGCAGAGACACAGTTTCCACCAACAGGGAGGCTACCGGGGGCGGCGGGCGGGGAGGGGAGGGGAGGTTTTGTTTGCTTTAGAAATGGACACCTGGTTTTTCAGCAACCCAACCGCTGTGTGGTTTGCAAAATAGAGTTCAAAACGAAATACAAGGTAAAATTAGAGGCCATTGAGAACTACCAGCGCAATATAAGTATGATAAATAAATAAATAAATAAAATAAGAGAATAAATTTTAAAAAACCCTTCAGTGTATGAACAAAAAGGAAGAAGGCCAGCGTCAGGGCATGGCAGAGTCCTTGTGATTTCAGGTTCCCCAGACGACAACCGGCTGCCTCAGGTGAGCTCATTACACCCTCCTGTGATGCCCTTTCACCTCCAAGAAACACCCCTTCCTCAGGGAAATTTGCATGCAGTTGATCAAGTTGGGCTTATTTTACGCAATTATGCCCAAGACCCCTTTGGTGATCCAAACTCAGGTTGTCACCTTTGTTTCTAAAGTTCAATATTCCAAAATCATAAGCAGGCTGTGTCAGGCCCCTCCCACAGCTCTGGGTCCGACCCTTCGTTGCCTGGCCTCCGAACCTCTTTCCCTGGGGCAGGGGCCTGCGGGTCCCTCCAGACAGGCGGGGGTGAGGGGTTGTCCCACTCTGGCCCGGAGTCCGAGTCACCTGGGCTCCACTCGCTCTCACTGGCAGCCTCCTCCAGAGTCAATAAAGCACTAGAACACTTTCCAGATGCTTGAGTGCTTTTTTATTGTTCCCGGGACACAGGCAACCGCTTCACTTCCCCTTCCTCTCCTCCCCCCTTTCCCAGCCTTTCTCCTCCTCTTGTCTGTGTTTCTTGCTTCCCGTTTCCTCCCCTCGGCTGCATGCCTGAGGTGTCATAACCCCCCCCCCTTGCTCTGTGTTCAGCGTCTTTCCCCCACCCCGCCCTCTGTCCTTTCCCAGCTGTGGGTGAGTTCGTCCGGCTAGCAGGCCTCGTGCCCCCTCGTGCCCCCGCGTCTTCTGCCATGCTGCCCTGCCTAGCATCAGTCACTGTCGCTCCCATGGGGCCTCGTCCGTCTTCTCCCTCTCTACCCCTCCCCTCGGCTCGAGTGTGTTTGGCATGGGTGCTTGAAAACGAGCTGGTATTGTGTACGGGGGTAGGGGGGTTGGTGCCTGGTCTGGGCACACCGGACTCTTCGGGGCGGGGGCGAAGGGTCGGATACGTCCGGACAGCCTGCTTGAAACCAATGCTGCTCCTGTCCAGTTTGCAGGGCACACCCTTTGCCAAGAAGGTCACGGCCGAGACCCTGGATGTCTTTTGAGCTTGTGTGTCTCACTTGCAAGCATACGACCTCGGGCACATGGGCTTTATAGTCACAGGGCAGCATACGAAGGCAGGCTTTGGCGCACAGAACCCATGGTGCAGTGTGACAGTGAGTGCAAAGGCTTCTGGAACCTCACCAATGCGTACTTTTAGAGATGGGGTGCCAACAGATAAGTGTTGCGCCAACCAAGACTTGCTACCTTATACTAGTGCAGAACAAGCAAATAGCTGCACTTCCCAAGGATTAGGGTCCCTCCCCTTATTCATGGCGTGCCAAGAGAACATACCTTCCCATCTCCTTGGTTTCTGGTCGCGCAGAAGCCATTTTAATCATGTCCCGGAGGAGAAGGAGCCCACCCTCTTTGATCAGCAGGGGGCAGTATTTGTCAGCTGCAAAATAGATGAAGGAAAGGCAATTGTAAGCTCCTTTGAGACTCCTTAAAAGGTTTAGTTTTCTCTTTAGACTCCGGAGTCACAGGCTGCAAGCCCTGACCGTAAGTAATGCAACTGACTGTGGGCAGTTAACAGCATCAAGAAGATGTAGGCTTCCCATTCCAAGAGCTTTGCATACATCTTGGGGACTGGAAGATGAGGGACGAGCGAGTCTCTTTTTGCCCCTCCCTCCTCCCCTTAGCTGCATGGAGTTAATATGTGTCAGTTCCTGGTTCAAGCAAACCGCAATAGTCTGGTCTTTCCTGAGCAGCCAACCATTGTATATACTCTCGATCTCTCAAACCAACCTGGGAACTAGTTTCAAAAGATGATTTCTAAGCCTGCCCCAGGGGAGCAAGCACAGCACCTAGCTGGCAAGTTGGTTTCTAACGGGAAACTACGATTAGCTGATCTTTTAAAGTCAACTTACTGATCCCATCAATTAAGTGCCAGAGCGCTAACTGAGCTAGACTGTCACCACAAAACAAAGAAGATCGTAGTCATTAAAAGCATTCTCTGTCCTGGCCCCCACCTGGCGGAACGAGCTCCCGGAGGAGATCAGGGCCCTGACGGAGCTTAAACAGTTCCGCAGAGCCTGCAAAAGGGAGCTCCTCCGCCAGGCATTTGGTTGAGACCAGGCACAACCAACAGCGAATGAAGGGCCCCCGCTCCCCCCCTCTCCCCCCTTCCTCCCAGAACTCCACCAGAGCGCTCTGGACCTGTTGTGGTATTGCACTGTTCCATCGTTATACTATTTTATTATATTGTTATACTGTTACATTATTCTGCTATATGGTTACAACCACTGTTATTAATTACTGTATGTTTTTAACGAAGACTGTTTCATGTATCGTTGACTAGTTTTAATGTAAACCGCCCTGAGCTCTCGGGGAAAGCGGTATATAAATCTAAATAAATAAATATATTGCCGGTTGGGACGGGGAGGGAGGGGGCTTAGCCCAAGTTAAGACACAGGTTTAATGAACCCTGATTCTAACAATGGCTGCTGCAGGAAAATTCTCTCCACGGTGACTTACGATAGACAGAAACGAGGTTGTAGAGCGCCCATGTTGCCCAGTGCTGGCTCACTGGAGAGATGCCTTGGGGAATGAGTCGAAGGATTGGCTCAAAGGACCTGCAGAAAAGGAAGCCAAGCACCCATGAACCACAGAAGAGGTGCCTTGAGTCAGATGAGGAGGATAGACGGGGTTCATCCTCCACATCTCATTAGGAAGCAAAAAAAAAAGTTTTAGGCACCCCAGTTGAAGAGGGATGTTGACAAACTGGAACTGGAACATGCCCAGAGGAGGGCAACAAAGATGGTGAAGGGTTTGGAGACCAAGACGTAGGAGGAAAGGTTGGGGGAGCTTGGTCTGAGGAGATGACTGAGAGGGGATCTGATCACCATCTTCAAGTATTTAAAAGGCTGCCATGTAGAGGATGGAGCAAAGTTGTTCTCTCTTGCCCTGGTGCAACAGACCAGATCCAATGGGATGAAATTAATTCAAAAGAAATTCCATCTAAACCTCCGGAAGAAGTTCCTGAGCGGTTTTCTCAGTGGAACAGGCTTCCTCGGGAGGAGGTGGATTCTCCATCTTTGGAGATTTTTAAACAGAGGCTAGAGAGCCATCTGACGGAGAAGCTGATTCTGTGAAGGTTTAAGGGGGTGGCAGGTTACAGTAGATGAGCAATTGGGATGTGAGTGTCCTGCAGGGGGGTTAGACTAGATGACCCACGAGGTCCCTTCCAACTCTATGATTCTATGATTCTATGACTGATAATCGTGATTGCTGTTCAGACATATTTTCTAGCTCATAAAGTTCAAAACTGTCTTTCATGTCAGAAACTGGTGGATTCCAGTGGGTCGCCATGTTGGTCTGAAGCAGCACAACAAAAATAGAGTCCAGTCAGGCACCTTTAAGCCCAACCAACATTTCTTCAAGGCGGGAGCTTTCGAGTGCACGCACTCTTCCTTAAGCAAAATGGAACAAGGATCATAAGGGTACAGATATAAGGCTAAAACAAATTATGGCTAATTAGTAAACTGTGTCACAATATCCAAATTAAGCCAGCTAATCATTCCTTTTGAGTTCAGTTGCTGTTTATCTGTTTTAGCAAAGAATTATCCTATGGCATCATATGGCTTAACTTGGACATTATGACACAGTTGACTAATTTGCCACAATTTGCTTTTGCCTTATATCTCCACAGTTATGATGGTTGTTCATTCAGTCTGAGGAAAGGGCCTGCACTCGAAAGCTCATTCCTTGTTGTTGGTCTTAAAGTAAGGTGACCAAATTGTCCTACTTTTGGAGGGACATCTGGGGGCACCTGGCAAATGTTGAAATTAAAAAATATATATTACAATACTATTTTTGCATTCTATGAAACTTTTTGTTGCTCCATATAGACCAAATTTTTAATCAGGAACCCCCCCCCTCCCCGGTCAATAGTGTCCCGCTTTACCAATGTTTAAATCTGGTCACCTTATCTTAAAGGTGCTATTGGACTCTTATGTTTGTTGAGAAACTGGTAGAATTAATGATATATTTTGGGATGTTGGACCCAAGCAATAGAGGGTGGCTATTTCTGTTGTATGCTCTTGGAGTATTTCCCAGAAGGATCTGGTCTGCTTTTCTTAAGCAAGAGTATCTGCACAGGCCTATTCTACAGTTTGGGAGATGAGGCTGTGGCTCAGTGGAAAGGACATCTTTTTCTCATGATGAAGGTCCCAGGTTTGGGGGTTGCATCCTTGCATACAGGCACTCTCCATATTGGAAGGAGGAGTGCTACATGCTGGGAGAATTCTGTTATGTTTTGTCAGAGTCAGTTAACAGAATCTCTTTCAGTCAGTCATTGAGTCAGGGAGTGCCTCTGCTTCTGGGCACTTGTGTGTCTGAGATGGAGTCAGGGTCTCAATAGGTTATGAACAAAGGTTACCTGACTAAGAACATAAGAGGATGAATCTATGTTTCATATTACCATTTTACCAATTGAGAAGAAATGAGAAAAGCCTGTCAGCTGTACCAGAAATTTTCTTTGTGTTTGTTAACTATAAATATAAGTAAGTAAACGTGTTTAACAGTTGCCCAAAGAAAACTGAATATTCCAAGAAAAAGAAGAACTGCCCAAGTGGAAAACAAGCTGATCTTAACAGATACAGCAACACGGTCTCAAAACAACATTTCTCTGCTGATTGCCTGGAATTCTGTGAAGTCTAAAGGCCATCCCACAGATTTATGCTCATACTAGCAAAATAGCCCGATGTAATTTATATTATGACAGGTGCTAGGCTTCTGTCCCCTGCACCAGGCAGGCCTACTGTGGCCTGCAGAGGCTGTGGTGGGCCTTCTCAGGGCGGGGGAAAGCGCTGCCGGGGACTTGCCTCCTTCCTTCCCCCCCACGCATGCCCCAGGCAGGCCAATCAACATCTGGAAAGGCCACGGCAGGCCTTCTTGGGGCAGGGGGAGCCATGCAACAGTGAGGCCAGGGCTTGCCTCTCTCTCACGCTCACCGGCTGATTTACCTCTCACTGGCAGTGGAGTGGGATGTGTCCAGGGGCAGGACAGCCTACCTGACTGGCTGATCCCACCATCCCTGTCTGGTTTTACTTATGGTACAGATGCAGCACAGATATTGGTTTAAATCACAAACCCAGCCCAAAATGCAATTCAATCCCCAGCATTTTCATCTAAAAGGATCAGGCTCTAGGGAATCGGAAAGATCTGGATCTGAGACCCAGTAGTCCAAAATAATATAAGGCAGCTTTCCTTACTTTTGCCAAAATTGTGAAAAGTTCCCTGATAGAGATGAGTGCTTTGTAAAATTAAAAAATATCCGTGGACCATGGGGATTCTAATTTTTAAGAAAGAAGAAGTTTTAGCAGCCAGCCTGCCCTTGAGAACAATCGGCAGCTAGATTTGGTGGCCAAAAGCAAGATTTGTACTTATAGGCTAGATCTTAGATCAGCTAAAGAGACTTCCTTTTCACAACTGAGATCCAATTCCTGATCACCTGTAATTGATGTTTCTTCTGGAATTGACGTCCCAGCGCTGAATAGCTGCCCACATCCTGTTCACAACTTCCTCTCTGGGTGGTTCGGGAATCACCCAGGCATCTGGCCCGTCAAACATGATGTGGGAGAGGACCCCGCACGCATTGTAGGAGACCTCAATCCCGTCGGCTTCGCTGTCCAACAGGTTACTGTCACAAAATACACCACAAAAAGTCAACACCTGCTAGAAAACGGGAGTCTTAGAAGCCTGCTTCCCAGGGCTGTTTTGGGGATAACCACCTGCAAACTATTTAGTTAAGCTCACACTGATCCCTAACCCACCAGCAAGAAGATGCCTTGGAAAAATAGGCCGGAAAATGTAAGGTCACAGGTGAGGTTCCCCAACATGGTGCCCACCACTACTTTCCCTTGTGCCTACTTTTCAAACACTGGCCAGGCTATTGTAAGGCAGGGCTCGTGATTGGCTGCTCTCATTCAAAGCCACTGCAGGATCAGGAAAACTGGCAAGTCCCCAAGCTTGTTGTCCCATCCCTCCTCCAGATTGTTGTTCTTTTTATTGCCCCTTCTCTCCCTCCCCCCTCCAATTCCTGGAGTTTCCTTTGTTATTTTCTATTCTCATTCTGAAATTGTTTTGCAAAGTGAGGAAAGGGGTATTTGGTTTGGCTCTGCCTCTTATGGAATCCATTTTGAAATGGCATTTAGCACCACCTCTCAAAGTTCAAAAAGTGCCGACAGACTAGAAGAAGAAGAGTTGGTTCTTCTATGCCACTTCTCTCTACCCAAAGGAGTCTCAAAGTGGCTTACATTTGCCTTCCCTTTCCTCTCCCCACAACAGACACCCTGTGAGGGAGGGGAGGCTGACAGAGCCCTGATATTACTATGCCAGCGGTCCCCAACCTTTTTATCACTGGGGACCACTCAACACTTGACAATTTTACTGAGGCCCGGTGGGGGGGGGGGATTGCCATCGGCAATCAAGTGAGCGCTCCTAAGCACTGGGACTCCGGGGGGGGGGAGCCGAGGCGGCGCTTCTGCTCAGGGAGGCGGGGTGGCTGGTGCGGGGGAGGGAGGCACAGCTATGCCAGCGAGCGTAGGCACAGAGCTCTGAGGCTGCACATGTGCACCTGTCAGATCATTGATGAAGTAAAAGGCTGGGGGGGGGGGAGAAGGCATCCTTCGCGGTCCACCTCCAATAAGTCGACAGACCACATGTGGTCCGCAGCCCACAGGTTGGGGATCGCTACAGTACAGTATGTTTATTCGGTTGATTGACCCATAAAGGTCAGGAGATTGCCAGTTGAATTCCTGATCAGACTAAAGGTTCTGGTAATTACCTTCAAGGCCATACGCGGTCAGGGCCCAGTGTACCTGAGGGACTGCCCCCCTGCCTACGCCCCCAAAAGAGCCCTGCGCTCCACTGCCACCAACCGGCTAATGGTCCCTGGCCCTAAAGAAGTCCGCCTGGCATCAACCAGGACCAGAGTATTCTCTGTTCTGCCCCCCACCTGGTGGAACGAGCTCCCAGAGAAGATCAGGGCCCTGACGGAGCTTAAACAATTCCGCAGGGCATGCAAGGAGGAGCTCTTCCGCCAGGCATTCGGTTGAGACCAGATATATATAAGCAACAATGACCAAAGGGCCCCTGCTCCCCACCCCCCCTCAGAACACCACCTACACACTCTGGACCTGTTTGTATGTTACAACGTTGTATTGTTTATTGGTTATACAATTATAATGTTATATGTTTACAATTATCAGTTATTATTGCACGGTTACTCAAATGTTCTATAAGACTGTTCCATGTATTGTTCTTATGTTATTATGTAAACCGCCCTGAGCCCTCGGGGAGGGTGGTATATAAATATAATAAATAAACAAACAAACAAACAAATAGATAAAGATAGCAAAGGGGCAAGTAGGAAGAAATTTACTGCAGGCCTCCCTGGGGCTGAAAAGTCAGAATAACAAGATTCTCAAGACATTTCCCAACTGCTCTGTTCTATGGTTAAGCACAGCTAAACAAGGACAGTGGATAAATGACAGAAAAGCACACGGGATAAATGCCTCACAAATACCAACAAATGTAACACAGATCATGAAAACATCATGATGGGGTTGGGCGCAGCGCTGGCTGCTTCGGTCAGCAACGGCAGCTTCGGACGCCAAAACACCCAACCCTATGTCATGACAAGAACACGCTAGAGACTTTAGTCAGATGAAGTGGAAGCGAATCCCCTGCCACAAATTTTGTTTAAGGTGCTACCTGGACTCTTGTTCTTTTCCGTTGAGATTGGGTTTTATACATTCTTTCTCCTCTGTTTGATATAATATTGGAAAAGCGTTTGGACCAAATCCAGTTACAGACTTTCCTCAAAATTTACATGCTCAAATCTGGTTCTACCATAGGAGCCAGAAAATTTTAGGTATCAGTCAGATCAGACCTCTTTTAATGTCACCTATCAATAACCATTCAAAGTTATTTTGGAAGAGCTTTAATGGTGGCCAGCTAACTTTCGTTTCAGCAAAGAAATTCATGTACCTGTTTTGCTAAGCCTTCAATACATTAAAAAAAAACAATTTTTTAAACAAATTAAAAATTAAATTTTAATTTAAAAAAATTAGTGTTCAGCCAAGAATCTACTTTTTGGAGGAAATTGACAGGAACCTGACAATTGGAAGAAGTGAACAGAGACTCACCAAAGCTCCTCCCCTGCTACCAATTCTGTTAACTTTCTCCAACACCAGTCATACCTGACACCACCTTCACTGGGGCTGATCAACATGAGTAGCCCTGTTGCTCTGTCTGTAGTCCAGGGCAGAGTCTGCACTTACTTTCTTTATTCCATTGTCAATCCTGTTGAATTCAGATCTCTTTGAACTCGATTCTTCCTCTCCCCCCCCCCCATTGAAACAGGAAAGTCTTCTGCACGTGGTTAGGGAGGCTCAGAAGGGGGGGGGGAGGCAAGCCTCTTTCTTTCTTTTCTTGAAGGGGGGGGGAGAGGAGCCAGGCAGGGAGCCTCTTTCTTTTCTTGGAGGGGAGGGGGAGAGGATCGAAAAAGGCAGAGGAGGGAGGAAAAATCCAGGACCGACAGAAGTTGAGAGAAATTAGGGGCTTCTCCTTTAAGGCAAGCGTGTCACATGACCAGGTGTGGCCTATCAGAGGTTCTCTACCAGGGAGCTTTCTTTCCCAAATGAATATTGAGCATTTTCAGCACTCTGGGATATCGCACCATAAAGGTAGAGTTACTCTGAATCAGTCCTTCTTGCTGCAGAAGGAAAATTAAAATCGCCCAAAATCCAAATGGAAATCGCATTCTGTGTAGAGGGCAGGGACTGAATCGATCTGGGGCTGGAATAAAAGCTCTGTGCAGTTTACACCCAGGAGCACCTTAAAGACTAACACAATTAGCGGCAGGGAAAGAGTTTCGGTGAGTCACGGCTCACTTCTTCACTTCTCTACTTCTCTCGGACCCAGATATTTGCTGGCAGTAACTCAAGTCAGGAGACCAACTGCTCTGGGTTTCCTGGCGATACCCTGGAAAGAAGCTGCTGCTGCTGCTGCTGCAATAACAGGCAGGACTGGCTCTGATTGACCGTTCACCCAGAGCTGCCCAGCAGTGAGCAGTGGCTCTGAAAGAGGCAAGCCCACAAGAGGCAAACAACAGGCAGCCATCTCTCCAGCATGGCGCCGGGGACAAAAGCAACAGATTCTCATCTGGAGAACCAGGTTCAATTCCCCACTCCTCCTTCACATGCAGCCAGCTGGGTGACCTTGGGCCAGGTCCAGTTCTCTCAGAGCTCTCTCAGCCTCACCTCCCTCACAGGATCTCTGTTGAGGAGAGAGGAAGGGAAGGTGATTGGTAGTGAAATGGGAGGTACAGAACCCGCTCTTCTTCAATGCACCAACCAATGGCTGCCAAGGGCTTGTCTGCACTGACACAAATTTGGAATGGAGTTTCCAGTTCTATCACAATTTTAGTTCTTAAAGACTATTTGATACATCTTTCTACAACTGTTTCCCTGAGGTCTGCTCCTGAGGTCAGCTATGGACCCTGACAGGTTCGACATGCCATTGGACAGCATTTGAGCAACGAACACGTTAAAATCTCAGCAGCGGCTGCTTCGGGAAGTTTGCGCTGCGTCAGGGAGGCACCGACCTGAACACACTGATGAACTGCGATGTCATCAGCTGAGGGCGGAGTTCTTGCACTTCGGCCACGTTCCCCAGAAGGCCCAGCATGTTACGGTGCAGCTCCTGTTTGTTAGGGAACTCCTAAGAGAAGACAACAAATAATGGTGCAAGTTTGGTTGTGGGAAAAGGGACAGCAAGAGCCGGGGTAGCTTAAAGGCGAAGAGGGGCCCGGCTCAGGAGCAGAGCCTGGTTTTTTTTAGGGGTCAAGTGGTAAAGACTCTGCTTGGCATGCAGAAGGCCCCAGATTCAGCCCCTGGCACCTCCCACTAAAAGGAGTGGGTGACATAAAAGACCTCCACCCCTGAGTCCCAGAAGATTGGTCGCCAATCTCAGTAGACAAAACTGATCTGGATGGACCAAAAGTGCCTAGTTCACTAAAAAGCAGCTTCCTAGTGGAGCTCCTGCTCCCACAGGAACCTGCCGGAACTTGGGGACCATTAGGTGAGGCTCCTTCTTCTCCACATGATCCCTTCCCTCAGAAGGGAAGCTCCAAGGCTGACTGCGGCCTCTGAGTTCTTGGAGAATTACGGCCAGTCACGAGTCCCCACCCTCAACCAATGGCCCAAACTTTCCAGCTTTCAGGAGGGGGCGTGGTTTGATGGCAGAGCCCCTGCTTTGCAGTCAGAAGGTCCCATATTCAAAGGCAGGTAACAGGTGGTGCCAAAGACCCCGGAGAGCCACTGGCAATCAGGCTTGTTGGGTGGTCCAGGGAGCACATGGCTGTCAGATGGTTATTTCATAATTTAGAAGGGGGAGCCCCTGCTTTGCCTGCAGAAGAACAGGCATCCTGTGACTTTTCCACGGGAAGGATCTACAGTAGCATGGCTGAGAAAGACCAGTCCCCCAACATCCCCTATGCAAGGATGACTCTATCCGAATGGGGGAAGGCACTGGCAGAGTGCCTGTTTTGCAAGCAGAAGATCTTAGGTTCAACCCCTGGCACCTCTTCTTAAAGGATTTCAAGCAGCAGGGACCGGGAAAGGCCTTTCAACTGAGGTCATTATGATCATCTGACCAAAACCTGATCAGGATCCCCAGCCCAGGGGAGGTGAGACTGGCTTGTGCCAGGACCTTTTTGCTGTTGGCCCAGCCTGGTGGATCTCTCTGCCAAGAGAGATCAGGACCCTGTGGAACCTTAGCCAGTTCTGCAGGGCCTGCAAGGCAAAGCTGTTTCACCAGGCCTAGGGTTGAGGCCCCGATGGACCATCACAAAGAGAAGAAGAATTGCTTTTTGGTGTAGAGCCATTTTGGTGTAGTGTTTAGGAGTGCGGACTTCTAATCTGGCATGCCGGGTTCGATTCTGCAATCCCCCACATGCAACCAGCTGGGTGACCTTGGGCTCGCCACGGCACTGATAAAACTGTTCTGACCGAGCAGGAATATCAGGGCTCTCTCAGCCTCACCCACCCCACAGGGTGTCTGTTGTGGGGAGATGAATGGGAAAGCGACTGTAAGCCGCTTTGACCCTCCTTCGGGTAGGGAAAAGCGGCATATAAGAACCAACTCTTCGTCTTCTTCTTCTTTTATACCCTGGTTTTCTCTACCAGGACTCTCAAAGTGGCTTACAGTGGCCTTCCCTTTCCTCTCCCCACAACAGGCACCCTGTGAGGGAGGGGAGCATGAGAGAGCCCCAAGATTACTGAAGAAGAGTTGGTTCTTATATGCTGCTTTTCTTTACCCGAAAGAGTCTTCAAGCGGCTTCCATTTGCCTTCCCTTTCCTCTCCCCACAACAGACACCCTGTGAGGGAGGTGGAGTGAGAGAACCCTGATGTTACTGCTCTGTGAGAACAGCACTATAAGGGCTGCAAGTGATCCAAGGTCACCCAACAGGCTGCATGTGGGGGGAGCGGGTAATCAAACCCAGGTTGCCAGATTAGAAGCCGCCGCCCTTAACCACAACACCACGCTGGCTTTCACTACTGCAAACTTGAGGGAATACCTACCTTCTAAAGATCTGACCCTCCCAACCTAAACTAGTTGGGAGCTACTGAAATAAAATGTTTAATGAATTTATATATGATTATATATATTTATGGACTGAGTATGTTGGTACACCACCTTGACGGTTCAGTGAGGGAGGGCTATAAAAATATGTATTTATTTATGTTATTTCTCTGCCATGATTCCCCTGCGGTGCTACTCAAAGTGCACAGGAAGCTGCCTTGGACCGAATTGGACCCTCAGTCTATCAAAGTCAGTACTTAGATCAACAGTGGCTCTCCAGTGTCCCAGGAAGAGGTAGTTCAAATCACCTCTTGCCAGATCCTTTAACCGGAGATGCTGGAAACTAGACCTGGAACCTCCTGCAGGCCAAGCAGATGTGCTGCCACCGAGCCACAGCCCCCCCCCCCCCCCCTACATGGCCTGACGAGCTTTAGATGGCTTTCTGTGTTGAAGATCCAGAGATGAAAATAACAGGACGTCCCCGGTCCAAGTACTTTCTATACCATGAACTTGGCATATGTCCCCACTGCCTCTCCCCTAACCCATGTGCAGTGCAAGGAAATTAATAAAATGGGATTATCAGAACACGGAAAGCCACCAGTCAATCAGAAACTGCAGCCGTGGAGCATTCTGCCGTAAGTTGAAGGTTTGGGACAAGACGACCCACTCAGATCCCCTGCCCTCGCTCCCCTTCTCTCATCCACGACCGAGACGGCTGGCAACAAGAGCCGCACAACTTGCACACCTTCAAGCACTCCAGAAACAGCTTCATGCCGCTGTAGTTGAGGAACATTTCACAGTTGTCGGGAGTCTCGTCTGTGATGTTCCACAAGGCGCTCCAGGAGAATTCCATCACCTGATCGCACTGCCAGGGCAGAGGAAGGAAGAGGGTGACGTCTTGGGACAGACAGAGCCAGCTGGAAAAATGCATCAAGACTGCGAGTGGGTGCTGACGACGGGCAGGTCTTTTCTGGCTGTTCATTTCAAAGTGACGGCGCTTACCTTCAAAGACCTAAATGGGTGTTGGACCTAAGGGACTGCCTACCCCAAAATGGGCCTACCCAAGCTTTTGGGTTGCTATTTGAGTCCCCGGCTCCCTTGGGCCTCTACCCTGTGGCCCAAACCTCTTGGAATTCCAGTACTAGACTAGATCTTTTTTCTTTTCTTTTCCTTGACCTTTGTTAATTTGGCAAGGTGGATCTTTGCCTGTTTTTAAGCCTCCAGACCTGTCTGTCAGTGCTGCCACATTCAGGCAACTTTCTGTTGCTTTCTTCTTCCGTGTCGATGCATAGCTAGACAGATTAGCCTTTTGAAGAGAGGAAGAGAGAAAGCAAGAGCTGAACAAGTCGCCACCAGCATTATCATGCACACCATCCGCAGGCCCTAGGGACCCTCCCAGCTAAGCATGCTTGGGCAACTGGTGACCCATCAACACAAAAAGCTTCTCCCTCTCCATCTAGGGCATCATAGCTCAGGAGGGCAAAAACAGACGGTGAAGAAATGTCATGCCTTCCAGAATTCCACTGCTAGCTGGTCTACACTACAGGGTTGTTATGAAGAAGCAGCAATGGACACTTTGGGGGAGGGGGAGCCACTGGGTCTTGACTAAACTTGGAGGCAGAGATTCTGTTCTGCTGCTCCAGACTGACACAGCCGCCCCACCTGGAACGATCTCCACAAGATGCAGAACGCCATCATGGCCCCAAAACAAGCCACAGCCACCCCTCATTTCCTCCTGATCAGCAACGGGCCTGATCCGGCTACCGGTCTCAGAGTTGCCTGCCCACCTGGATACCTTGAGCCCTTTGGGAGATCTGGCTCTTACCATTTTATCCACCAGCTTCTTCTGAATCAGCTTCAGCATCGTCTGTTGGCCAGAGGCAAAGCAGAAATAAAACATGAGCTTACAAAGAGCAGGAGAGAACACAAAGACCAGCAGCCTGGGCAGAGAGGCAGGCCACAGTGAGCACCGTTTGGGCCACCCGGTTCCTTGAACTTAAGCGGCTCAAAGCAGCCACATCCCAGGCACTTCAACCCCCTCTCATTTATAACCCTTCTGTTCCTACCCACAATAACATTATTTTTATCCTCAACAATTAATTGTTTTAACATTGTTTTACTATTGTAATATTTTATGTAGCAATATTCTTGTATTTTTTCATGTCACCATATTTATTAGCTTCTATAATTAATTACAGTTTTCTGCAAATGTATATGGGTCAACTGACCGAATAAACATGCTGCTGCTACTACTAATTCCCTCTAATGCTGTTCAGTGCACACTGAACAACACAATCAAGTAGGGTTACCAGTTCTGCGTTGGGGAAAACTTGGAGACTTTGGGGATGGATTCTGCAGAGGGTGTGATTTGGGCAGGGGAGGGACTTCAATGGGATATAAGGCCATACAGTCCGCATTCTAAGTGGCCCTTTCCTCCAGGGGAACTGAGCTCTGTAGTCTGGAGAGGAGCTGGAATTCCGGGGGATCCCCAGGCCCCACCTGGAGGCTGGCATCCCTCCGTCCCCCTCCCAAGCAGCCCTTTCCTCCAGGGGAACTGAGCTCTGTAGTCTGGAGAGGAGCTGGAATTCCGGGGGATCCCCAGGCCCCACCTGGAGGCTGGCATCCCTCCGTTCCCCTCCCATGCAGCCCTTTCCTCCAGGGGAACTGAGCTCTGTAGCCTGGAGATGAGCTATAATTCCAGGGGATCCCCAGGCACCACCTGGAGGCTGGCATCCCTCCGCCCCCCTCCCAAGCAGCCCTTTCCTCCAGGGGAACTGAGCTCTGTAGTCTGGAGAGGAGCTGGAATTCCAGGGGATCCCCAGGCCCCACCTGGAGGCTTGCATGTCTAGTATCACGTGACAGAGAGGATTTCTTGTCCTTAAATAAGGAGGTATCTCTGGTGCTACTGTAACAGTGCTAAAGGAGGCGTTAATGAAAAGAGAGTCTGCCCTCACGTCTATAAAAAAAGCCCTCTACGTAGCAAGCGCTTGAGCAGCCCCCCTTGGGCCACACTGACCATGACGAAGCCCATCTTGCCGACTGCTTCCTTGTGGTCATTGTCCACCTGGCAGACCAGGGCGTTGCAGAGATGGACGGCGATGCGCTGGATGGACTCGTCCTGCCGCGTCGGGTTGAGGATGTTCAGGAGCAGCTCGTTCACCCGGCGGTACTGGAACTCCAACTCCTCCGGGATGCTGAAGTTGCAGAGGGTCAGGCAGCAGTTCCGTTGCACCTGGGCAGAGGAAGCAAGGTGGACCGATGGCTGGGCGGCCCAGAAGGCACATCCAACAGACACTGACGGTTACTCTCGGGGCTCCGTGGCTGCCGTGGCTCCATTAGTGCGCATCGCACAAGCACAGGAATAAGTGGGATTCAGCCCCTCGGAAACCTCACTCAACTGGCGATTAATCAAACAAGGCAGACCGAAAGGTGCCCAGGGCTGATGAGGATGATGGCCCAGGCTCAAGATTGACTCTGCCTATCTAAACGAGAGTCCGATGGACCTTGAAGACCAACAAAGATGTATTCAAGGCGGGAGCTTTTGAGTGCAGGCACTCTTCCCCAGACTAATGGATCATAAGTGTACAAATAACAGGCAAACGCAAATTGTGGCAAATTAGTAATTAGTAAACTGTGTAATAATATCCAAATTAAGCCTTATGATAATTCTTGTCTAAAACAGCTCACAGTCCTTTTGAGTTCAGTTGTAGTTCACAAAATATGGCGAAATAAAACTGTCCCTGTTAGCAATTAATGGCAGATACTGTCCCAGTTGTGGAAAGACATAATTAAAAGAGACTCGTTGCTGGTCCCATCCATCTCCACCCAAACATCGGTCTTAGAGGTGCCTGATTGGACTCTATCTTTGTTGTGCTACTTCAGACCAAGACGGCCACCCACTGGCATCTGCCTATCTAGGCAGCCCAACAGCTTCCCCTGAGCTGGGAAGGGTACTGCTCCACCATGACAGCTCTGCTCAAGTCAGCACAGGTTTCGGCAGGTGCCAACCTGCCAGTGGACAAAAGCACCTACTGCCCGTACCCGCGTGTTCTTCCTTATCGCTCCCACCTTGTGCGATGGCTGCCCCAGGAGGGAAGGAGAAGTTTCACTCTCCTGGCTTTCCCCAAATTATGCACAACTGAATCCTTTCAGAGGGCTTTCCCATGAAGGCAAGGCGGTCATGCTGCACAAAACAGTCCTACAAACTTGCTTGGAGAAATGACGAAGGACTATGGTCTGTGCCGCTCTGTGCCCCTTAAAGTGTCGTGCGAATGCTTCATTTCTTTCTGGGGGTCCCAGACTTCTACAATCCTAGTGCAATGCAGGGGTCCCTGAAAGTCCCATTTGGTTGCCTCTCGCGACTCATGAGCCTTGATTGGCTGTGAGAAGGAGAGACTGTAAATAACAGAAATAAATAAATTGCGCAGCCTTGGTCACGGCTAGCAACGTCCAGGCAGTTCTACTCGGCGAAGCTGGCTTTGGCAAGCCCTCAGTTCCAACTGCTGCCGCCACATGACTTAGCAGAGCTGGCAGTTTCAAGGCAGCAGTTGCTGGCCCCTGAGTAGCAACCCTGGACTTCCTTGGGGTTCTCCCACCCAAGGACAGACCGGGCCAACCTTGCACAGCCTCTGAGATCTGACCAGATGGGGCTAGTCTGGGCTATTTTCATAGAATCATAGAATCATAGAGTTGGAAGGGGCCATACAGGCCATCTAGTCCAACCCCCTGCTCAACGCAGGATCAGCCCTAAGCATCCTAAAGCATCCAAGAAAAGTGTGTATCCAACCTTTGCTTGAAGACTGCCAGTGAGGGGGGAGCTCACCACCTCCTTAGGCAGCCTATTCCACTAGCCCTCTTTAAGTATCTGACTGTGAAATTTTTTTTCCTGATATCTAGCCTATATTGTTGTACTTGAAGTTTAAACACATTATGCGTGTCCTCTCCTCTGCAGCTAGCAGAAACAGCATCCTGCCCTCCTCCAAGTGACAACCTTTCAAATACTTAAAGAGGGCTATCATGGCCCCTCTCAACCTCCTTTTCTCCAGGCTGAAAGAAAATACAAGAATATTTTGATCAGGGATTATTTCTGGACCTAATTCCAAGAGCTATTTTTAATTAACGATTTGGGTCCAGGATCTATCAAGGATCACCTTCTCCTGTGCAAACCAACCCGACTGTTAAGCTCTTTCTCAGAAGCTCTGCTTCGCAGGCCTCCCTTAACTGGAAAGTGCTGGGGAAGCAACCATGCTTCAGCAGTGGCACCAAACCTTTGGGTGTCCCTTTCTAGGACAGCCTTCAAGGAGCAGGTGAAAATATTATTCCAGGGGGGATTTGGTTGTCATGCCTAGCTAGGACTGTTCTTGAATTGTTATGCCAGTGGGCTCTGAGATATATCGATATATATATATATATTGATAGCTAGGTGGATAGGGAATTGGTTAAAGAACCACACTCAAAGAGTTGCTGTCAATCGTGTTTCATCAGACTGGAGAGAGGTGAGTAGCGGGGTACATCAGGGCTCGGTGCTTGCCCCGGTACTTTTTAACATATTTATTAATGATCTAGATGAGGGGGTGGAGGGACTACTCATCAAGTTTGCAGATGACACCAAATTGGGAGGACTGGCAAATACTCCGGAAGATAGAGACAGAGTTCAACGAGATCTGAACACAATGGAAAAATGGGCAAATGAGAACAAGATGCAATTTAATAAAGATAAGTGTAAAGTTCTGCATCTGGGTCAGAAAAATGAAAAGCATGCCTACTGGATGGGGGATACGCTTCTAGGTAACACTGTGTGTGAACGAGACCTTGGGGTACTTGTGGATTGTAAACTAAACATGAGCAGGCAGTGTGATGCAGTGGTAAAAAAGGCAAATGCCATTTTGGGCTGTATCAACAGAGGCATCACATCAAAATCACAAGATGTCATAGTCCCATTGTATACGGCACTGGTCAGACCTCACTTGGAGTACTGTGTGCAGTTCTGGAGGCCTCACTTCAAGAAGGACGTAGATAAAATTGAAAGGGTACAGAGGAGAGCGACGAAGATGATCTGGGGCCAAGGGACCAAGCCCTATGAAGATAGGTTGAGGGACTTGGGAATGTTCAGCTTGGAGAAAAGGAGGTTGAGAGGGGACATGATAGCCCTCTTTAAGTATTTGAAAGGTTGTCACTTGGAGGAGGGCAGGATGCTGTTTCTGTTGGCTGCAGAGGAGAGGACACGCAGTAATGGGTTTAAACTTCAAGTACAACGATATAGGCTAGATATCAGGAAAAAGTTTTTCACAGTCAGAGTAGTTCAGCAGTGGAATAGGCTGCCTAAGGAGGTGGTAAGCTCCCCCTCACAGGCAGTCTTCAAGCAAAGGTTGGATACACACTTTTCTTGGATGCTTTAGGATGCTTAGGGCTAATCCTGCGTTGAGCAGGGGGTTGGACTAGATGGCCTGTATGGCCCCTTCCAACTCTATGATTCTATGATTCTATGATTCTATCTATCAGTCAACGGATAAATATAGCGATATGTCCTTGGCTCAGATAGGTTTTATTTTTTATGTTCCAAAGTTTAGAACAACAACAAAAAGATTTGGCTGAGAAGGCTGTTGTGGGACCCCCCTTTGGGGAAGGCTGCTGCAAGGTCCAATCCAAAGGTGTGTTTCATTTCCATGGGGCAGAACTGCCTGGGCAGGTAGGCCTGGGATCCCAGCAGGGACTGTTCTAGCCAGAACGGATGGAGCACTATTCAGCAGGGTGCTTACCGTCACTTCCTGGTACGACTCCATGCCATTCAGCACCACCTGGATGACCTGCCGTCGTAATTTGATGCTCTGCTCCATTCGGTACTCTGAATTAGTGAGGTAGAAGAGGGCGGCGCTCCCCGTCACCTGGATGTTTTTGTCGTACTTGTGACACTTGAGAGCGGTGATCACCAGCTGCCCCCAAAAAAGGCACAATGTTCTACCACGTGTGTTTTAAGCAAAACAAATTGCACAGATTGGCAGAGAAGTCCTGAATTCAAATCTTTGTAGAAATTTTGGTGTCACCTTGCCGCTTCAAACGGCAGTCATCTTTCTAAAAGTGGCCACATAGATCTCTTGGAAACTTGACAGTTTCCCCCCAGGTTCACCCAACTCCTCCACCGACAGGCGTTTTATCTTTGTGATCCTGATAGCCTGCTCTAAGCTGGTAGGAATGCATGCAGTGCCTGAAAGTTAGCGTACACGTTTGATGGGAAAACTTAGATTGGGAAAGTGGGGGCATGGTACATTGATGAGTGTGCCAAGATTTGAATTGGGAGAAGGACTGAGAGAGGTGCATAAAAGAATGCTTGTAGTTTCCGCAAGGAGAAGCCTTGCTTCTGTGCATCATTTCCTTCAATAAAGAGATTTCACAACAGATCTGTTTATCGGAACCTTGACAGGGGCATGACATATGACCCCCTCCAAGAATGAAGCCTGGGGCAATGCTCCCTTGTGGGAGGGATGGCCAGGACCCATAGACTCTCACCTTGAGGGCTCTCAGGAGCTGGGTGCAGCGTTCAATGCGGGCAATGTCAAAGAGGATGTTGATGGCACGCGACGTGATCTCCTGCCGGTGTTCAGTGTATGCTTCGATGGCATTAAGCACCTGGTCTTCATTCTTATCCCCGGTCACCTGGCATTGGGGGTAGAAAGGAGAAAAGAAGTGCGGTGCAGTGGACAGAGATTTGAGTGGGGGAGATTCAGATTCAAACGGTCCTTTCCTGCAGATACAGCTCAGACGTCAGCTGCAGACAATGTGGCCTAAATTCACTGGGGCATGAATTTTGTTTGCCTGAAAGAGCTGTGAGCTGCTATGGATCTCCAACAGAGAGCAAACAAGGTGCTTGGAATCCCCTTTCGGGAGAAACACAGGGTAGAAATTAAGCAAATCAATAAATGCACAAATGGCAATTGTTCTAATGGCAGATAAACCAGCTGGCCCCTGAAAAGAGCACCTGAAAAGAGCACAAACTAGGCAAGGCCTCTGTGGCAATCAACCTAAAATGCCCAGCCTTTCCTCCAGTGCTCTGAACCAATCCTTGTGATTTAGTCCTCCTGCCAATCCAGGCGGATGTCAGAGCCTGCGGTGAGCCTTTGGAGTGAGATTTTGTGGCTCTGGAAAGGAAGGTCAGCTAAGCTGGGCTTGTATTTGGCTTTTGGGTTAGAGTTTAGCTTAGGAAAGTTTATTTTAGCATGACAAAAAAACCATCCTGTTAAGGGCTCATCTCTCCTAGGGGGCATGTACAGTTTCTGTGGAAAGGGGCTCTGGGAGACAGAGAGCAGCCTTGAAACTCCTGAGGTCACCTGCCCAGAGAAAGGGAAATCAAATCTCCCTTCAGGAATTATTTACTTTATTTCTGAGCTCTCTGTTCTGATTCAGATGGCTAGCTGTGTTGGTCTGAAGCAGCAGAAATGTTTGAATCCACCTTTAAGACCAACCAAGTTTTGTTCATTGAAACTTGGTTGGTCTTAAAGGTCCTGCTAGACTCAGCCTTTTAAATATATATGTGAGATCCACACATCATATTTATCTTATTAAATATTCATTGTTCATCTCCACCTCTGTCTTTTCTGTCAAGTCAAAAAACTAAGCAGTTTTTTTTTACCTTCCCTATGCGGACCGCCTTAGTCTAGCACGGCCTTTCTCAACTATTTTACCCCTGAGAAACCCCTGAAACATTCTTCAGGTTCTGAGAAACCCCAGAAGTGGTTTGATCATGCAGAATATGGCTGGGAAGCAGAGCTGTGGACACGCCCACTCTCCCTTTCCCACCCCCTCCAGGCCCATCAGTGGCCATGTTGTGGGGGGGGGGGGGAGGGTTGATATGACCATATATGGTTGTATCACCTGAGAAATGTTTAACAAATTTTAAAACCATATTAAAAATTAATCACCTCTCACCCATTTGGGAAACCCTTCCAGGGCCGTCAAGAAACCCCAGGGGTTCACAAAGCCCTGGCTGAGAGAGTGGGGTCTAGCAGGTTTCCAACGAAGAGGCCCTTAGGGAGCACACAGCTGCCAGCCTTTAATGTATAGCTTGCGTCCCCCTATTCAGTTGATTGTGGGCAGGTAGGATATCTAAAAAGAGGCCTGTGTGGGGGACTGAAGGCAGCTGCCCCAGAGGCCCCGCCCTGACATGCACTTGCTGCCAAGTCTGCAGAAAAATGGGATCTTGGGGGAAAGGGGGGCTAATCAAATGCGACCCAGTGAGGAATGGATATGCTGCTCCTGGAGCTTGGAATTTTGAGAGCAGCCAAGAGTCAGTGAAAGGAGGAAGAGAGGGTGGGGGGCACACATTAGACCTCTCCAGCCCCTGACCTGTTCTTCACGAAAGGAGCAAGAGACCAGACATTTTCTGTTCTGGTTCCTGCCTTACCTTGTAAGCCGGGATGTAGGAAAGACGGCAAAGGGAGGTCTCAAAGAGGCCCAGAAACTGGAGGGGCCGCTTCAGATTCCGGAAGGGAGCGATGCTGCTCGTCTCAGGATTGGTGCTGGGGGAGGACAAGGGGAAAGACAGTCACGTGATACCAGAAGTCTGTGCCACCTTAAGGCCTGGGTTCCAATCACCACCATTACCCAGGCTTCCCATCCCTTCTTGGAAATACCACCGTGAGCTCCTTCCCAAGCACCCTAACCTAACCCAACTCAGATGACTCAGGTTTTCAGCACTATTTAAGAACATTAGAAAGGCTATCCTGGAGCAAACCAAGGGTCCTTGTAGGTCTCCCACAGAGAGATATGAAGGTCTGGGAGAAAAAGACACACACCCTTGTTTTAGTTTTTCCATCTGAAAAATTATAAATTTGAGAGAGTACGGGAGGGGGGACATCTATGAAATATTTTCTCTTTTGAAAGGAATGTGCAACAAACCTTTTTATGACAAGGTATATTCACTCAGAATGTGTCATCTAAGCAGTAAGTCAGGATGACTGGGAGGGGCTCAGTGGAAGAGCCTCTACTTGGCATGCAGGAGGTCCCAGGTCCAGTCCCTGACACGGCCAGCTAAAAGGATCTGGCAGGAGGGGATACGAGAGACCTGTGCCGGAGACCCTGGAGACCTGGTGCCAGTCTGAGTCAACAACACTGACTTTGATGGATCCAGGAGGACCTGATTCAGTACAAGGCAGCTTCATGAGTGCACCAGCCCCCAAAACACTCACTAATATGATCTACACAGGTCCCTGCACATGGCTGCTGTTCAGGAAATACTAAAAGCGTAGCACTCAATGACTTTATTGATCTAATGCACTCATTCCTGCTACATGTGCCATCCGTTCAGCCTGCGGGTCTCACCTCGTCTGGCCTGCTTTCTCTTCCATGCTCGGGATGGTGCAGTTCTCCAGCATGGTGTGTCCCGAGATGTCCAGCGAGGTCAGGTTCACCAGGTTCTCCACAAAGAGGTTCAGAACTTTGCGGGTCAGCTTGAATTTGTAATAACTAGACAGACGGTCTCGGGAGATGTCCAAATGCCTGGAAACAAACAAGGAGGAACAACTTGTTGGCTACCGTTCACCCAAATGGGCTGCAGAATTAAGACTTCTGTCTAACAGGGGCTGCAGTATTTTACCAATTAATCAAAATGATTTATCCAAATATTTCAATCAAAAGATATCCCTGATTCATTAGGTAAGTAAAGGTAAAGGTAAAAGTATCCCCTGTGCAAACACTGGGTCATGTCTGACCCTTGGGGTGATGCCCTCCAGCGTTTTCATGGCAGACTCAATGCAGGGTGGCTTTGCCAGTGCCTTCCCCAGATTCATCAGGTAGTACCTTTCAAACACTAACTATCTGAGTCATAAGGGAAGGGTAGGAAGAGGAATGCCACTTCCTCTCTCACACACGAGGGAATTCTTCTTCCAGTACCATCTCAGAAGAGGCATTCCCCTTCTACCTCTCATCTTATAAAATATATTCCTACTCTCTCACGTAGGAGGCAAGTGTCTTTTGAAGGATGATCACAGCTGTGAAAGGCTCATCTGATAACAAAGAACGCCTTTTGCTTTAGAACCGCCTTACTTACCTAGAAGAAGAAGAAGAAGAGCTGGTTCTTAGATGCCGCTTTTCCCTACCTGAAGGAGGCTCAAAGCGTCTTACAGTCGCCTTCCCTTTCCTCTCCCCCCAACAGATACCCTGTGAGGGAGGGGAGGCTGAGAAAGCTCAGATATCACTGCTCGGTCAGAAGAGTTTAATCAGTGTTGTGGCGAGCCCAAGGTCACCCAGCTGGCTGCATGTAGTACATACATACATAAGACTTTATTGTTTCCAGCCATAGGCCATTACAATGCAATGCAATCAATATTATATCAGTTGATATAAAAACAGTAAAAGAATTAGAACAATACATGCAGTAGTCCATAGATAATAAAAGACAATAAGAATTCAGGTTTCTAGCTCTCTGGTGGCATAAGTTTGGCTCGAATATTCCTTGCGGCTAATGCAAATAGGGAAACATTATAACTAATTAGGGGGTTGGTATCTGATAATAAAAAGACTATTTTGTCCAAATTCATAGGGAAGTTCTGGCCACTCAAACGTCTCTCAATATATTTGGTTCTTGGCTCCAAGTCTAGTGGGCAATCCAAAACATAATGATAAAGGTCTTCAACGGCAGGTTCTCCACAAATACATAGGCGAAGGGAAAAAGGTACACCAGAAAAACGGCCTGAGAGTAGGGCTGATGGCATAACTTGAAAGCGTAAATGAGCAAACGCCATTCGAAGTTTTTGTACAGAAATGGTTACTAAATAGTCTGATCTGAGATGGACTGTTTTGAATAGTTTAAACAAAGGAGAAAAGTTAGATTTCATTATTGTTTGTCTATCCAGTATGGCATCAGTATTAAAGATCCAGTCTCTCAGATTAGACCCATCAACTTGTGCTCTTAATAAATCATCTGGGATGGAATACCGTGATTGTATTTTATCATAACTGGCAAGTCGGAAAGGTTCAGGATTCAAGGTTAGTTCAAAACATTGCTTGAATATTGAATTGGTAGTGTTTTTCCTATGTTTTGCCCAAAACTTTAACAAAGCTAAGTGGACTCGAGCCCTGATCGATGGAAGCCCTAATTCTGCACGCATATGTGCGGCAGGAGTTCCTTTAGGTAAGGCCAAGATACGTCTAAGGAAGTAGGTGAGTGCAGAATTGAACTACTTAATCAAACAAGTTAGAACTCATCTAATTAACTAATTAAGCACAGCTGTGTGTATGCCACAATTGTTTGGGCAAGCTCAGACAATATCTTCTGGTTATCTTTATTGTTATGTTTTCTAAGACGAGAAAGCTTCTGATTGATTAAAACAACGCTTGAACAAATCTCAGAAAGGGAGGCTTTGGCTACTAAGAAGGACTAGACCTCAGAGACGGTTGATCCTTCCTATGATGAGCAGAAGGAGAACAACACATATATTAAAACAGAATTGTGCAAAACAAGGGCACATGTCAATCGGTTAGCTCTGTACAAGTTACATAATGTAGCATGTAATGGTGCAGAATCTGGGAAGCCCTGCAATTATACATCGGTGCACCTTGTGACTGAAATGCCCCCAAGCCAGGTGAGTAATTTGATACACAATGGCAGTGTCACCTGGGACACGAATGGGGTACCAGATCACAGCCAGCTTTCCTGGAACAAAAAAGAAATGGAATGGTTTCCCTCCTGCTGACTTCCAACATGATTCTAGTGTTTGCTTCCTTACACTTTTGAAAAGCCAACATTGCAAGAGCATGTTGCAGTAGGTTTCAAATCCAACATCAGAAGAGCCATCAGAAGAACATCAGAAGAACATCAGAAGAGCCCTACTGGATCAGACCAATAGTTCACCTAGTCCAGCATCCTGCCTCACCCAGTAGTCAACCAGTTCCTATGGAGGGCCAACAAGAAGGCAGAGAGGAGGAGGCCTTCCCCTGATAAGAACATCACAACATCCCTATAGGATTAGATTAGATTATTTATGACCAACATCAAACCTTTAGACCAGTGGTCCATCCTGTCTCACACAGTGGTCAATCAGTTTCTCTAGAGGGCCAACAGCAGGGCACAGAGGCTGAGGCCTTCCTAAGAACCCCAGAAGAGCCCTGCTGGGTCAGACCAGGGGTCCATCCAGTCCAGCCTCCTGTCTCACACAGGGGCCAGCCAGTTCCTTGGGAGGGCCAGCAATAGGGCACAATAGGGTCGAGGCCTTCCCCTCATGTTGCCTCCAGGCTCTGGGAATCAGAGGCCATGTTCAGCAAGTGATGCTCATGAGGTCAGCTTGGGCCAGTCTAATATATTGGGTTGTGAGAGGGTAAAATAGCAGAGGGATAGAACCACATGTGTTATTCTGAGCTCCTTAGAAGACACAGGAAACTCCCAATTATGTAACCTACCCTAATTTCCACAAAGGAACAGCAATATAAAACTAGAAATGTATGTGCAAATATTTGGTTTTCATAGAATCATAGAGTTGGAAGGGGCCATACAGGCCATCTAGTCCAACCCCCTGCTCTACGCAGGATCAGCCCTAAGCATCCTAAAGCATCCAAGAAAAGTGTGTATCCAACCTTTGCTTGAAGACTGCCAGTGAGGGGGAGCTCACCACCTCCTTAGGCAGCCTTATCTTGCTGTTCCTTCAAGGAACTCAGGGTAGATTACATAATACTTCCATCTCCATTTTATCCCTGGACCAATCTTGTGAGGTAAATTATGCCCAATCCTTTCCCTCAGTAGAGTCCCAAGTAGCTTACCCCCTTCACCTCTCCTCTGTTCTTTTCGTCACAACAGCCCTGTGAAGCAGGTGAGACTGAGAGTCTGTGTCTGGCCCAAGGCCACCCAGAGAGCTCCCAGGGTAGACCAAGGATTCAGTCCGGGTTCCCTGTATCCCAGCCGGACACTCTAAACAAGAGGGAGTAGCCCAACATGATCCAACAAGCTTTGCGGTCAAGCAAACATTCAAACCCTAAATGGTTCAAGCCCTAAATGACGCCAACACGTTTCAGGATATGGTGCAGCTTTGTTCACTATGTAAAACAAACTGTACCGCTTGATATTAATTAAAAATCTGGGAGCCAACCTGGCTGAAAATCAAAACTCTAAATATATTATATTAAATTGCTTTAGTCACTTTTACTCTAAGGATTTAAACTGATGGATTTTTTATGATTAAAAAAAAATCCAGTGTTATGAACCTCAATAAGCCACCTCAATAAGGTTTTAAGCAGGGGTGGGCAAACTGTGGCCCTCCAGATGTCCATGGACTACAAGTCCCATGAGCCTCTGCCAGCAAATGCAAATGCTGGCAGGGGCTCATGGGACTTGTAGTCCATGGACATCTGGAGGGCCACAGTTTGCCCACCCCTGGTTTTAAGATTCAAATGCCTTTAGCAGCCTTGTGGAGTCAGACCAAAGACTCATGCTACATAACCAGGGGTATGCCAGAGCCCCAGAGGGGTTACGCTAGTGGGAGGGGGGGAGATTTAATTTGGTCTATATATATTTGGTCACGGCGGTGGGCAGAGTGAGCTCCTGCTCTCCAGCTGGGTGAGTCCTCTTGCGGTTGGTTAGGTGGGGGGTGATTTTTTAAAACTCTGGGGTAGGGGTGGGGGGGTCTACCCTTGGCAGAGCCACCCATTTGGGGGTGGGTCAGGGTGTTCCATTGGGTTTTTTTAAACTTTAGCTGTGAGGAAGAGGGGCTGGAGTGACTGGGTGAAGTCACTTCCAGTGACAAGGCACTTCCGGGGGTGTGGCAGTGCCGCGTGACCAGCTGACATCACTTCAGGGTTACCTGGAAGCCAGCAAAATTTTTCACCGGTTACTCCACTGTCAAAAGGTTGAAAATGGCTGGCCTTAGGTCACCAAGAGCAGACAGATTAATACCTCTCAGGAGGAGCCCCACCAGACTGGACCAAAGTTCCACCTGGCCTAGCATCCTGTGTCCACTCTGGTGACTTCCAGAAAGCCCACGCCTGCCTCCCCTTGTTGCTTGTCCCCAGGATCTAGAAGAGACAGGCTGAAAATGGAAGGTTCCATTCTGCACTACTGCAGGTAGGAACAAATCAGGTGGGGGGTGGAACAACCTGTGGAAGGATGGTGTAGTTTTGTTTGTGGGCTTCATGGAAGCATTTGGCTGGCTGGGAGGTGGACTAGAGTTCTGACATTCCTTTAAAGCAGACGTGGCCAAACTGCAGCTCTCCGGGTGTCCGTGGACCACAATTCTCCTGGAGAGCCACAGTTTGGCCACGTCTGCTTTAAAGGAATGTCAGAACTCTAGTCCACCCCCCACCCCTCAATTAGCCGTCGCAGCAAATACACTGACACAGCTTGCCTTCATGAATTCATCTATTAAAAGCCTCAAAGACAGTGGCTACCACCCTGTCCTGTAAGTTCCACAAGTATTAAGGCAGCCAGGGCTGCATGCTGCAACTTGGAGAGCACGCAGAATGTAGCACTGACTGCAGGATTCCCCCTCCCCCCAAAAAATACCCACTCAAAAAAAGTGTCTAACTCTTAAGGATATGAAAAATGTAGATCACAATCTGAGGATCTCGGGAGGGGAAAGCTGATCACCAGTGGCTGGGCAACAGCTTAATAGCTCTTTAACTTTAAAAAAGCAGAATTAAATGTGCAAAAAAGTTAAAATTCAGAATAAAATATGCAAAAGGCATGAGAAAGCACACACATCTGTCATGGACAGTATTTATCATTTACTGATTTCAGTTTCGCTTGGCACAGCATGCACACCACCCAAGTACAGAATTTGCTTTGTTCGCCTTCTCCTGCTCTCTGATTACCCCACCTGCCAATGCTTCTGAATAAGGGGGTTCAATTGTTAACTACCCTGGCTAATGCACTTGGAGAAATCTGCCCTCCACAGCTTTTCATCAAAGAGTCAAAGCCTACATCGTGTGAAGGCAGGTTCCGCAAGGCAATTCACGCATGCTGTCGAGGCTAAAGAGGGCAGAAGACCATTTGCTGACCTTAGCTTGCGTAGCTGCGCAATCACTTGAATGTGCTCCTCACAGAGGTCCATGTTGTAAAGCACCAAAGAGGCCAAACTGTCCTTCCACTGGGTCAGGAAAAGGATGTCGTTCAACTGGATGTGAGAGAGGTCCAGGGCCGTGAGGGAGGCCAGCGGCCGGATCAGGGTCTCCACATTCACCCCCTCGGTCATTCGGCCCAAGTTGAGGAAGCGCAGGCGGCTGAAGCCCTCGAAGGTGAAGTCCTTGACCAAGACCTGGCGGCTGGGGTTGAAATCATCCTCACAGCCCCCCGGATTCTCCTCCTCCAAGAAGATGTTGCTGCATCCAAAAAGGCTGAGGGAGACGAGGGTTGGGCTGAAGGCCGTGAGCGTCTGCAAGCTCTTGGCTGTCAGCTTCTCACAGTTTGTTAAGAAGAGCTCGACTAGGTCCTAAGAGCAACAAAGCAAGGAATTAGAGACGGCTGGCGCCCTCTGAAACACCTGGCTGCCTAGCAAGCCACCATTTATTATGAAATACCAAGGGGATGGCCCCAATTACAGAAGAACCATATTTACTTTAAAAAAAAGACATGCTAAGTCTCTCAGTTCTTGCTTATCCGTGGAATTGAACTTCGTTGTTCATGGAGGTGCTCCTGGACTCGAATGCCAGATGTTTGGGAGAAGTGTCTGGGTGGCTCAATTGGAGCCACCTGAAACTCAGCCCCTCCAAGATGGAGGTCCTGTGGCTGGGCAGAAGGGGGGCAGGACCAGGAAGTAAGCCTCCCCTCCCTGGATGGGGTACACCTTGAGGAATTTGGGGGTGATCTTCGACACCTCCTGATCAATGGAGGCACAGATCACTAGAGTGGCTCCAGGGGCATTTTTCCATCTATGCCAAGCCAGGCTAATAGTGTTCGACCTGTTTCCAGAAGACCTGGCCACAGTGGTCCAAGCAAGGGCCACTTCCAGACTAGACTTCAGTAACTAGCTCTACGTGGGTCTTCCCTTGTCCTTAACCCAGAAATTACAATTGGTCAAAAGCTGGCTGCTAGGATCCTCTCTAGGGCCTCTTGGAGGGCCCATATAAAGCTGGTGCTGAGGCAGCTGCATTGGCTCCCAATTGCATTCCGGATCAAGTTGGAGGTATTTGACATTAACTGTTTTTAAAAATTAATTATGCACATTTTAGTCAATTAATTGAGCAAATGCATTAGAATTTAAAGCCCTAGATGGTCTGGGACCATCACGTGAGTGGGACCATCACACGCCTCTTTCTGCACACACATACACCCCTCCCCCAAGGGCATTAAGCTCAAGCCAGCAAAATTTGCTTAGGGTTCCCGGCCCCACGGAGATGAGACTGGCATCAAGCAGAACCAGGGCTTTCTTGGCCCTGGCTTTGATCCTGTCCCTGGCCTGGTAGAACACTCTGCCAAACGAGATTGGAGCTCTGTGGGACACTGAACGTTTTTGCAAGGCTTGTAAAACAGCTGTTCCACCAGGCCTATGAATATCGCTGAGCTGGCCTCCCTACCAAAACCCCATCATTTGGAACCGATAAGACTCTTCTGCACCCTCTCTGCTTCCTTGCCCCCAGAAGCAGTAGCCAGCTGCATGGAAACAGCTCAGAGTTTCTGAAGTTCAATCCTTCAAACACAGAGGTCCTATGGCTAGGCAGGAAGGGGCCACGGGGGGGCAGTATACAAAGTAAGTAAATCTGTAACAGTATTCTCTAAATAAAATGCTAAGAGGGTGCTGGGAGGAGCTGGGACTCACCGCTTAACAGACTACCCGCCAGCACTCCCCCCCCCCCCGACGTGTGAAGAAGGCCCACTGGCAGACCTTGGCAGACACTTTTTGGCGGTGGCAGGGGGGAGGATGGGCTGCCAGCCAGCACCTTCCCTCCCTGCCCCACGAAGGCCTGCCGAGGCCCCTCCAGGCCTTAGCTGGCCTGCCCAGGCAGGGGGGTGTGTGGCCTAGCGCCCACTGTACTCAGGGATACCAGGAGCTTTTCCGCAAGTAAATAACAGGCAGTTATGGATGGAACTGGTTTTTAGATGCTTTAGACTTTTAATTCTTTATTGAACGCACTTATATATTTTATTATCTTGCATTGTTTGTATTATGATGTAGCCCATCCTGAGTTCAAAGAGAAATGGCAGGTAATAAATACATCGACGACAACAACAGTGACTATGTGAGAAATGTTCAGAAAGGGCTTGTCAAGGCCGGGGTCTCCCATCCAAGGCTGACCCTGCATAGATTCCCAGAGAGCCAGCCAGCCTGGGCTATCAAGGCCAAGGCAAATGAGGAATACCTTTAGCATGTAAGAGGAGCTCCATGGGGTGTAAGAAAAGAAGTGAAAATGTCTTTTCTGACCGATTCCCTCTGCTGTGAAAGGAAGTGGAAATAGTTCTTCTTAAAGGGCATTATCATTCCCTCAACCATGGAAAAGAGGACCTCCTCTTCTAAGATGGTGTTAGAAGAATCCTTGAATAGTAGAGTTGGAAGGGACATCCTGGGCCATCTAGTCCAACCCCCTGCACTACGCAAGACACTCACAACCTTATCGCTCATCCACTGTAACCCGCCACCCCCTCAAACCTTCACAGAATCAGCCTGAGGTATCCTTGTTGTCATGAATGGAAAAGGAAATGCTTGGAGGAGAGATGCGGATTTCAGCTGAGTGGGTCCTAATTTCTAACCACTTCTCACACAGGTCCCTGGCTCTCCTCAGCACTAGTTCACATGGGATTGGTGCTGAGTGGATGCTGCTGCTCCAGAGGGATCAGGACAAGCGGTACCTGCTTTCTAATGGCTTCCAGATCCTGATCCTGTACAATGTCCTCCCGCAAATGGATTCGAGCCAGTCTGGTGCTCCGTGGATCAGAAAACAGTGTAAAGAAGCTCTCATTGTGTTCAAAGATGCTGTCGGAATTCACCAGCTCCACGTACCTGTGCAAGAAACAGAAATCAAGGCACTAGGGGGTGGGGCTCAGCGGCAGGGCATCAAAATCTGGCAGGAGAAGATGTGAAAGACTTTCCTTTACTCGTGATCCTGAATTGCCATTGCCAATCTGAATGAACAATACAAGCTTTGATGGTTTGGTTCAATATAAGGCAGTTTCATGGGTTTACTGTAACATAGTAATGTAGTCAGCCAACGAAAGGAAACTTAGCAGAGTACTGTTTTAGATAGTTACACCCTGCTTGTCACGCCAGCAGAGACCCAAAGTGGCTTGTAACATCATTCTCCCCATTTTCCATTTCATCCTCACAACAACCCTGTGAGGTAGACAAGGTTGAAAGCATGTAACTGGCCCATGGTCACAGAGCAAGATTATATGGTGGAATGAAACCTGGATCTCACTGATTCCAGTCCAGCACTCTAACCACTAAACTGTGCTGCCTAGTATGAATTGGTTCGTTCATTAGGCATTTGAAGCAAAAAAGCATTTCTCCTTTGTAGGCAACATCTCAACATATCTTATTTAGGAAGAAATGCTCTTTAGAACCCTTCTTTTTAGAAGACAATGTCCCTCAGAGGGCCACATACCCGCTGATTGCCCAACTTGAGCAACAAAGACGGACAGGGCTCCAGGGGGCACGCGGTCGCCCTCACTGACCCCAGCAACTTGCCCACTTTGGTTAATGAGAGCTGACTGAAGCCATCAAACATTAACCCACATGACGGCGAAATAATCCTGCAATGTAGAGGTCTTGCTGTTGATTGACCTGGTGTCGCAAACTGCATCAATCATGGCATAGTGGAGTGACAGAACTTTGTCTGCAGATTAGCTCAATAAAGCCACACAGCTCAATTCCCTTATCGTTCTCAACCAACTCCCATCCTAGGCCGACACAGTCTATCCCCAGAACCGATGGCACAGAGAGAGCCCTGAAGGGAAAAGTCCCTCTGTCCAGGATTGCCACCCGCCCTCCCCGACCTTGGAGCCGAGGCTGGTGCAGGACCGAAAACCCAGGTGGTGCCAGATCTTTCAAAGCAGCTGTCTCACCTTCAGTCATGCCTTGTGAAATAATCCTGCAAGGTAGAGGTCTTGCTGTTGATTGACCTGGTGTCGCAAAGCATCAACTCTGGTTCTGCCCTAGCCCTCTGTCCCACAAATCTGGGGATGGGACGGAGATCTGAAGGGTAGTGCCTGGGCCCCCTTGAACCTATATCCTTTGCTGCTCCCCTATTATTGAGTCTCCTCCCACCACTATAGTTGCCTTGGCCCAGAAGTACTGAGATCTGCATCCCAGGCAGGATGCCCTTCCGATTATCCCCGCTCCCATGCATCTGACTCCGCTGTTGTTCCCTGAGCACAGACCTTACCTATCTAAACTAGATCTATAGCTGTCTAAACTAACCACCCACCCACATCCCACGCAACTCCAAAAAACCCTCCCCCACCCCACCCCAATACCGAACTACAGCTAAGGAAAAAACCAATTCAGGGAGCATTGGGCCGGGGATCCCACTGGGTAACCAGCAGCTCTCCTCCAGCTCTCCAGTCCCCTGCCTAACTAACTAACTCCTCTGACAGTTTTTATGCAGTAGGTTAAGACTGGAACAGGATTAAATTTGCTTATATATTCCCACTGTCATGATGGTCAGTTCATAGTCTGAGGAAGAGTGTTTGCACTTAAAAGCTTGCACCTTGAATAAATCTTTGTTGGTCTTAAAGGTGCCACTGGACTCTGATTTTGTTTTTAATAGTTAAAAAATCCCCCCTCTCCAGAACTAAAAATGCACTTGGCCAAAAGAAGTTTGCTTGTCCGACAGAAGGTGGCGCCATCCGACCTCCTGTTCATCCTCCTCGGCTGCTCATGAATCCAGGCTGAAGTGCATCCTTCAGAATGTCTCTCACTCCATCGGCTGCAAACACACTGGCCAGATCTTCGTGGAAGCAGGAGATCTAAAACCAAAAAAGGTGGGAGGCATCCAAGGCTTCCCCTCACACTGTTGGTTCTCTCTAAATTGTAGCTTAAACAAGCCCCCTGCAATTCTCTCCAGCCCTGCCACAGCTGAGCCAGTCAATTGGGGTTCTGAGATGGTCCCATCCCACAATGGACTTGTCAAGCCTACGGCTCAGAAGAAATAGCACCTCCCAAGAGGTGGAACTGACCGGGGGAGAATTGTTCACTGGAGTTAAGCACTCCGCTGCACACCCACACACCCGTGCGAGGGCAAGTGGGGCGAGAAGGAGGGAATGGGGAGCAAGCCACGAGGCGTTAATTCGACCGTGGAGCATTTTTCCAGCACCCAGAGCAGGCACAGCAAACCCAGTTCTCCGGGCTGCCTGCCAGTCACAACTCACCGGGCTCCCTGCTGGTCCATGGCACATCTCCATTCTGCCCTCTGCTCATGGGAAAACCAATTCTCAGCAGATACCCAGGCCTGTACTTCGTCTCCACGTCCTTCCAACTCTCCCTCTCCGCCTCCATTTGTTTCGCCACTCTGCCTCGCCTCTCACTCACAGGCAGTCCTTCCTGCCTCTATCTTCCAATCCAGCCTCTTTAACCCCTTGTTCAAACAGTCACTTGGGGTGGTCTGTGCACTCCCCCAGCTGGAATTTGGGGTGGCTGAACAAACCTAATGCCTAAAATCCTCTAAAAAATCCAAAACGCTCAGCATCCGTCCTAGTCGCCATCTTGAAAGGATCTGAACTGACTGGCCCTCACTGGCAGAATGCTCTGTCTCTATTGGTGGCACAGTCCCAGAGAGGGCCAATTAGGTAATGGGTGAGCAGTCAGTTTGGATTTTTTAAGGTTTACTGATGGTAATATACAGTGAAAAAAGAATTTCCTCAAGGGAGCATAGGAAGGGAGCATGTTAGTTGCCAGCATGGGCTAGATAAAGTCAAGATGCATAAGTAAATGGGTGATTATAACTGAGATTGGATTCAGGCAGTTGATAAGATCTGTGAATGGCAATAGACTAGCATGCAAATACGTGAATTAACAAACCGATGAGCGAACAGAGTTTGATGTGTGCTCGCACATGAAAGCTTATCCTCAGAATAAAACTTTGCTGGTCTTAATGCTGCCCCTGGGCTCAGACTGTTCTGCTGCTTCCGACCAACACGGCTGCCCACCTGAACCGTTTGTTGAGCCAGCCACTCTCAACCTCACAGGATTGTTGAAAGGACACAACAAGGACACATATTTATTCACTCTTCTTCCTTCCACTAAGATCAATAACAATAAACGGATCCCAATCAATGTTCCCTCTCATTCCCTCCCCACCACTGACCGGAGCAGTTCACATCCTGAGCAGAATAGGACTGTGGGGATCTTAAAAAGAGCAACAGGCGGCAAGACCCTGCGTGGCTCCACGGGGCTGCTGAGCCGGACCCCCTGTGTTATTGCGTGGCCGCTTAGAGCAGGGGTAGTCAAACTGTGGCCCTCCAGATGTCCATGGACTACAATTCCCATGACCCACTGCCAGAAAACACTGGCAGGGGCTCATAGGAATTGTAGTCCATGAACATCTGGAGGGCCACAGTTTGACTACCCCTGGCTTAGAGGGACTCCTGATCCTAATTGATCACCATGAAATGTGATGCTGACCAGTAGCCTAGATGGCTTCCCAAAGGGATTAGACCAGCGGTTCTCAACCTTCCTGATGCCGTGGCCCTTTAACACAGTTCCTCATGTTGTGGGGACCCCCAACCATAAAATTATGCAAGGGTTCTTTCACAGAAATTAAACCGAGACTGACCAATGGCATGAAGATCCATGGTTCATGATTGTATATAAATTGTTTTTCCCCCCAGGATTTCTCAGTTCTGTTCTGCCTCTTGTCCCACCATGACGATCTTGCTCTTTTCCACTGCTCCAGACAGACGAACACTCTCTCGATCTACCCCACAAGGCTGTTGTGTGGATGAAATGGAAGAGGAGTGATGTCAGCCACTGTGGGACCCCCTTGAAGAGAAGGGTGGGGTACGAACTGATTAATGAAAATCTGGAGCACCTGGTAGGAGATTGCACCGCGCTGGATGTGCTGCTGGAGCAGCCGGTGGGCAAGCACGGGTGCCTGCAGGGGGAGTGGCAATAGTGGCACCGCCCCCAACCCAAAGGGGTCCCGACCCCCAAGTTGAGAACCACTGGATTAGACAAACTCATAAGGATATTAATAACTGTGGAACCTCCACGTTCAGAGGCAGTATACCTCCAATTCCAAGATACTAGGGACAAACAGTAAGGGAGAGTTGTTGCCTTTGAATACTCTGAAGAGGCAGGCTAGCTTTTGCTGGAAACAAAATCCTGAAACAGGTAATGCCCAAGGGCACCAGGGTGACCACTTCCTGCTTTTGGAAAGTGGGTGTGGCTAGGCAGGGCTTTTGTCCAGCAGGGCAAAACAGAACTTCTGCCACAAACGTTGACTATTTTGTGGTTGGCTCTGCCTCCTGCAGCAGTCATTTTGTGACTGGCCTCACCTCCTGCGGCAGGCGTTTGGCCGCTGTGCCCCCTGCCCTGTGCCAGAATACCAAGGCAAACATTAGTGCTTTGGACCAGAGATTTGTCTAGGGGGTGACGGCCGCAGCACATGCCCTAGGTGCCATGTGCAGAATGCGGGAAGGAGCCACCTGTGCCCTGTCCGCCACCAGAGCGGGCCTGCCACGTGCAGGAGGCCTGCCAATGATCCCAGGCACCCCTGCCAGTTGAGGATGGCAGCGCCCGCCCCTGTGGGTGGAGGTCGGCAGCATGCAGCACCCATCCAGACATTGCAGCCAGTCCAGAGGCAGGGTGTGACAATGTGCTGCAACGGTGCGCTGACAGAGAGGCCAACCACCCTGGGTGCCCTCTGCCCGCACCACTGATGCCTGACCCTGCGGGCAGAAGATGGCAACACACGGCACCCCTCCAGATGCTGTGGCCCCGAGACAGGGGCAAAAGACTCACAATCCAAGGCAGCTGACTCCCTCCCTCTCTACCCATGGGGAAGGGAGGGGGACACTGGGTGACAGGGTGCACCAAGCCATAGGTAGACTCTCTGGGGCAGCTATGGGGTTTGGTCCCCTTGCCCCTTGTGTCACCAAGTCCCACCCCAGGCCTCAGGTGCGAAAACAGCCAGGTACGCGCCTGCTTTGGACTGATCAGCTTGTTCTAACATGACAATTCAGGCCAAACACACAAGTTCTAAACAAAATCTAGCAGGAGGGAATGCCCAGGTTGCCAACTTACTCATTGACGAGTCTGTCGCAGATTTCACTTGGCAGGAAAATGTCCGGATGGAGCCGGAGGGTCTCATTGTCCAGCAGATAGCAAAGTGTCCCTTCCAAGTTGTGCAGACAATAATCCGCACACAGCGTCATGAGTGACTCGGGGCTGTCGGAAGCCATCTTGTGGCAGCAGACAGAAGGGGAGAAGGGGAGAAGGGAGGGAGGGGAACGTAGGGCGAGGAATGCTTCTTTCTTCCCGAATTCCCTCTCCTTGCTCTACGGCGATTCCTGACGGGATTGACAGCAGTAGCAGGAGAGCTGCAGGAGGATGCAAGAGGTACAGTCAGCAATTAGGAAAGGATCCCCCCCCACACACACACACATACACTGGTCCACTGGCAACTAAGGCCGCAGCCACTTCAGATGCCCCACAAGGAACAGAAGGAAGGTCTTCTGTGGTCCTGGGTAGGCAAAATCCCATACCTACCCAAGGTCTGAGGGGGAGAAAAGGGTTTTTTGGTGAAATGTTTGAAAATGCTTAGGTTAAGAAAGACAGGGAAGCAGCAGCATCTCATTGGCTTCTGGCTCCATCGACCAATGCCAAAACTTGGACTAGGGTGCATTGGAATGTGTGAGAGAGAGATAAAGGAATCAAGTAGGAAGTCAACTTCATCCCTGTGAGTGTGATGAAGATTTATGAGTTTACATTTTGTCCTTCCTCCAAGCTGAACAATTCTCTCTCTAGAGTGGTTAAAAGTTTTGCGCCACATCTCTAGACAACAGAGATCAGTTCCCTTGGGGAAGATACCTGCTGTGGAGTGCGGTCTTGAGGGCATTCTAACCCACTGATGTCTCTGTCTTCCCCAAACCCTCCCCAGGGGCCATCCCCAAATCATGGTCCATCTGTCCATTCTAGCTGTACCAGAAGAGAGCAGCGACTCACGAAAGCTCCTCCCAGCACAAATGTTGCTAGTCTTTAAGGTGCTGCTGGATTCTTGCCCTTTTCTACTGCTGCTTTGGCAAGTTCCTTTTTGAAAAGGCTTCTGTGTAGGAAGAGGTCAGACTAAAATTTGAGAAACTAGAGCTCCAAACCCTATTGTGAGTACGTTGAACTCTTGTGTGCAGTTCTTTGGTGACAAGCAGGAGAGAATAAATCATTACCAGTCACCACCTTTGGATATGCTGTAGCCATGTGCAGAGCTTCTTAAGAATATGCTGGAATTGGATTTAAAATCCTATATTTATTTTTGGCTAGAGATGGGTCTCCCCTGACCAAATTCCTTTCGAAATTCAAGGATCAATCTAGTCATAATTCAGTGTCAGTCACAGTTTATTCCATGTGGCCATAGGCCATTACAATTTTCCATTCCAAACAATCTGTTCCACATAATATATTTCTGGTAAGGGCTTGGAGGAGGAGCATCTCTCATGGCTTAAGTGCCACTCAGTGCTTAACATCCAATCAGGGCAGCTGTCCCACCCCTGAGTGCCTCCTCCTCCAACCGGCTTGCCTATCTGTCCAACAGCCAGCCGATCACCTTCTGTTCCCCCACCCCTGACCACCCCCTCCTCCTTCCACTTCCCTCCGAGGTTTGGAGGCTGCAGATCCCTGCTGGGTGAGAGCTGCCCCTGCCAGTGAGTTTCATAACAGCTGCCTGCAGCCTTTCCAGGTCCTGGGGGAAGGGGGAGGCCGTCCACAGAGTTCTTCCACCCCCTAATCTAGCACCCATTTTCCTGAATGCAGCGGGCTTAACCCCCAGTTAGAAATAAAATTACCCCATACAAATAAAATACTGTTAAAAAGACTAAAGGGAGAAGAGTTACAAAACACCTTTATAGCCTGAAATCAATTAGTATCTTGTTTGTTCTCAAATGATTTGGTCCTAATCTTTTTTGCAGCCAAAGTATGACGTGATAGTTCAGAGGACATCCCAAGCTTTGTACAAGAAAAATTTCTGGTTTCATTCCCGGCAACTCCCAAAAAACCACAAAACGCCACCAAAATCCCCACAAAAAACAAAGAGTGCAGATGCTGGGCTCTACATCCCTTCTGCCTGGGGCCCAAGTCCCAGACCTCTGAACCCAAATCTCCTCTCCAGTCAGTCAGGAAGCTCACGGGATGACTTTAAATTCAGGAGGGTGGCCAAGTTGGTCTGAAGCAATAATAATAAAGTTGGAGTCCAGCGGCACCTTGGGGTCCAACAAAGTTTCATTCCACGTATAAGCTTCCAAGCACAAGCCCATTTCATTAGCTACACAGAAAGCCTTCCATCCAGGGAGAGAGAGGGTGGGGAGGTTAGTTCCAGGCTGGGCAATAAGTAAAACTGAGATTGGATTAAAGCCATTGTTAATCCCTGTCAATGGCGGCAAATGAGAAGAGTTAACAAACAGTTCTCCCATCTGATTCAACATATCTGGTGAAGTGTGTGCACACATGAAAACTTACACCCAGAATTAAACTTTGTTGGTCTTAAACGTTCCAAGGGACTCAGATTTTATTCTACGGTGACCTCAAGTCAAGAACCTCTCATCTGGAGAGCTGGGTTTCATTTCCCACTCTTCCTCCACATGCAGCCAGCTGGGTGTCCTTGGCCTAGTCACAGGCCTGTTAGAGCTGTTCTCACAGAGCAATTCTATCAAAGCTCTCTCAGCCCCACCTACCTTTCTGTTGTGGGGAGAGGAAGGGAAGGCCGCTTTGATACTCCGTTAGACAGTGAAAAGTGGGGTATAAAAACCAACTCATCTACTTCTTTCAGCCTAGCCTACTTACGGTGCTATTGTGAGCGTAACGGGGGAAGAGTCAAGATGCCCGAGTTCCCTGAGTTCCATAGAATGATAAAAAACAGAGATCTGGAGAAGCCTTGCCAGCCCAGGGGGCCTGGAGTCCTGGAATTACATCTGGTCTCCTGACCCCAGAGATCAGTTCCCCGGGGGATGGGGGGCAGAATGGCTGCTTTGGAGAGTGGCTTCCATGGCATTATCCCCCACTAAAGTCCCTCCAGCCTCCACCCTCAAACCTCTGGGAATTCCCAGACCCGGAGCTGGCCACCCTACCTGTCAGGCCACCGTGAGCAGACCAGCCGTTTGGTCAGGCTGAGCCTCTTTCACTTTCTCTTTCTGCCCAGAGGCCTGGCACAGCTGACCAATCCCTTTTGTACCTTCTTGCCGGCCTGGTGCACAAGGCTGGGATAGATTCACTGCAAGCCCAATACCAAGCTGCGCAGCCTCCTCCAAAGGCACAGCTACAGAATGGCCTTCAAACAGATGGAGAGAAGCAGAGAGCCTATGTGTTTTGGGGGGGGGGGGCGGGCAGGCGAGATAATGCAAACCCAACAGCCGGAGAAGGAAGGCTGAACAACGGCTCCAAATTACAGCCTCAGCTCTGAAGAGAGAGTGCTTTGTCATTCCGGCTTGCGCCTCCACAGACTGCCACAAAGGTGGACCTTTCAAACAACCAGCTGGCAACAGACCAATGCGCCTTCCTTTCACAGGAGAGGCCGCCCAGCTATTTTAAGCCATAAGCCTTCATGCGATTATGTAGAAGCAACTGAAATTTGTGCTTGTGACCTCCAAATCAACAATTGAGCTATTTGAGGGGGAAATCTTGTCTACACCGAGAGTTAAACCCCAAATTCAGGATTCATTTGGTTCTCTGCTCGCAGGCCTTCTTAACTGATCCTGTATTGAGCAGGGGGTTGGACTAGATGGCCTGCAAGGTCCCTTCCAGCTCTAGGAACCTATCTCAGTCACACCATGAGGCACTTTCAGTAGCTGTCTCTTAGGAGCTTTGGCTCAAAGGAGGCACTCTGCCTTCCATTTCAGCCAGTTTTGCTACAGTCCCCTGCAGAGCCAGGAAGAGTGCAGAGGGGGACAACGAAGATGAAGAGGGGACAGGGATATTTTCTCAAGGAGCACAGGCTGAAGAATCTGGGACTTTTCTATATGTTTTTTCCTCTCCCAAAAGACTGGAACTGAAGGGCATCCAATGAAGCTGATGGGCAATAGATTGAAGATGGATAAAAGAGAATAATTTTTTATAATGAGTATGATTAAAATGTGGAAATGATTGTCAGAGGATACTGTGATGGCCACAAGAATAAACAGCTTTAAAGGGAGATTAGATATAGATTCATGGAGTATAAATCTATCAATGTCTAACAGCCACTGTGGCTGAGGGAAACCTCCCCATTCAGGGGCACTAAGCCTCTAAATCCCAGAGCCAGAAGGCAACAACAGGGGAAGGCCTCAGCCTCTGTATTCTGCTGTCGGCCCTACAGAGGAATTGGTTGGCCACTATATGAGACAGGAGGCTGAACTGGATGGACCATGGCCTAAGCTAGCAGGGCTCAAATGATGTTCTTATCCTACACATTCAGAGGCACTGAACCTCTGAATTTCAGAGCCAAGAGGCAACATCAGGGAAGGCCTCAGCCTCTATGCCCTGATGTTGGCTGCCCAGAGGAACTGGCTGGCCACTGGGTGGGACAGAATGCTGGACTAGATGGATCCTCACTGGTCTGATCCAGCAGGGCTCTTCTTACATTCTTATGAAGGCCTTGGCCTCTATGCCCTGATGTTGGCTGCCCAGAGGAACTGGTTGGCCACTGTGCGAGATGGGATGCTGGACTAGATGCACCGTTGTTCTGATCCCATAGGGCTCTTTTTATGTTCTTATACAATACTCTGGAGTGTGCTGGCTCCATATGGATCTGTGTGTCCATAAGCACTTTTTTCTTGGTGCTTTTGCCTCCCTTGACAGCTAGTTTCTTTTGTATTTTACAGTTAAGCCAGGAGAATCCACCACTAAGCTGTTGCCACAAAACAACAGGTTCCTACATGGGGTGACTGACTGCAAACTCACATGGAAATGCCAACTTCACAACAAGCCTCTGCAACTATGCCTTTATAACAGCAGCTTCATTAGGGCGATCAGGAGGTGACATAACAAATGCCTCCATGAAATGAAATGATTCATCTCCATCTGCAGGCCAAATCTCTGGCAGAAGCACAGCTACAGGGGCTGGTTGAAAAGCTGGCAACCCCAAAATCCCAAGAAGACTGGCAGGTGTGACTGAGCTGACCCCATTAAGCTCAGCTGACTCAGCTTTCAAGTTATTGTTTCAGAACAGGTTGTTGACCATCCAGCTGTGAATCACTGACCAGCGAATAAGAGATTGCAGAAATCAAGAGTTGGCAGACAGTCAATATTTGCAGGAACAGGGCCTTAGTCGATCGCCCCTTCTATGCCAATGCCAGATATTCTTTTGCATTGACTTATACATTAATACAAGAGCCTCTTGTGGCGCAGAGTGGTAAGGCAGCCGCCTGAAAGCTTTGCCCATGAGGTTGGGAGTTCGATCCCAGCAGCCGGCTCAAGGTTGACTCAGCCTTCCATCCTTCCGAGGTAGGTAAAATGAGTACCCAGCTTGCTGCTGGGGGGTAAACGGTCATGACTGGGGAAGGCACTGGCAAACCACCCCGTATTGAGTCTGCCATGAAAACGCTGGAGGGCGTCACCCCAAAGGTCAGACATGATCCGGTGCTTGCACAGGGGATACCTTTACCTTTACCTATACATTAATACACTCATTATACAGAACATAACATGCTTTTCAAAAAACAATTATGTGAGATGAGTCATTGTGATTTTAATTTTAAAATCATGCATAAGGCTTGAAGGAGGCAGTACACAGAATTGGCTAAGCCCCTGAGTTTAGATCAGCCTTACTCAACTTTTTTACCCTGCGAAACTCCTGAAATGTTCTTTAGGCTTTGAGAAACCCCAGGAGTAGCGCAACCATGCAGAATATGGTTGGGAAACAGAGCTGTGTACATGCCCACCCAGGGGCCCTCCCCTTCCCATCCCCTCCAGACCCATCATTGGCCCTTTTGGGAGGGAGGTGCAGCAGGTCAACATGACTATATATGGTAATAAAGGTAAAGGTATCCCCTGTGCAAGCACCGAGTCATGTCTGACCTTTGGGGTGACGCCTTCCAGCATTTTCATGGCAGCCTCAATACGGGGTGGTTTGCCAGTGCCTTCCCCAGTCATTACCATTTACCCCCCAGGAAGCTGGGTACGCATTTTACCAACCTCGGAAGGATGGAAGGCTGAGTCAACCTTGAGCCGGCTGCTGGGATTGACCTCATGGTCAGAGCTTCAGACAGCATGTCAGCTGCCTTACCACCCTGCACCACTAGAGGCTCTATATATGGTAATATCACCTGCTAAATGTTTAACAATTTTTTTAATATAAAAAATTAATTAACTCCCACCCATTCAGGAAACCATTCCAGGGACATCAAAAAACCCTGGTTGAGAAAGCCTAGTTTAGATTAAGGAGATCTGCGTTTGGGGGACAGCCCTTCAGTGGCTGAGCTCCTTTCTCCGGAACCGGACACAGAGGGTGGCAGTGGGGGATGAGTTGTCGTATCCCGATCAACTCCCTTGCGGAGTGCCTCAGTTCTCTCTCCCACATTATTCAACATCTTTATGTACCCCCTGTCCAGTTGGTCCAGAGTAATGGGCTGGGTTGTCACCAGTATGCAGATGACACTCAGCTCTATCTCCTAACGGACGGCCATCCAGACTCCCCACCTCCCCAAAAAAAAGTTTGCCAGATGTCTGGAAGCCATAGCTGGATGGTTAGAGCAGAGTTGCTTGAAACTGGCCCTAAAGAGGTCCGCCTGGTCCCGACCAGGGCCAGAGCATTCTCTGTCCTGGCCCCCACCCGGTGGAATGAGCTCCCAGAAGAGATCAGGGCTCTGACGGAGCTTAAACAGTTCTACAAAAAGGAGCTCTTCCGCCAGGCATTTGGATGAGACCAGGCACAACCAACAACGAATGAAGGGCCCCCGCTCTCCCCCCCTTCCTCCCAGAACTCCACCAGAGTGCTCTGGACCTGTTGTGCCATTGCACGGTTGCATTGGTATACTGTTATATTATTGTTATACTGTTTACTATACTGTTATACTGTTACAACCACTGTTATTATTGTATGATTATTAATGAAGACTGTTTCATGTATTGTTTATAAGTTTAATGTAAGCCACCCTGAGCCTCTGGGGAGGGCAGTATAGAAATAAATAAATAAACAAACAAACAAACAAATAAATAAATAAACTTAACCTCTCCAAGACAAAGGTCGTGTGGCTGGGCAAGAAGGTGACAGATCAGGAAGTGTGCCTTCCCACATTGGCTGGAGTCCAACAACATCTCGCCCTTGGCCAGGAATTTGGGAGTGGTCCTGGATGCCTCCCTTTCTATGGAGGTCCAGGTCACCAGAGTAGCCTGCACAGCATTTTCCCATCTATGCCAGGCGAAGCTACTAGAGCCCCACCAGTTCCGGATTGCATGGCCTTAGTCATCCATGTGACGCTCACCAGACTAGACTTCTGTTACTCATTCTATGTGGGCCTACCCTTGTCCTTGATCCAGAAATTACAGCTGGGGCAAAACAAAACCAGCGTCCAGTGGCACCTTTAAGACCAACAAAGATGTATTCAAGGCATGAGCTTTCGAGTGCAAGCACTCTTCCTTGCTTAGCCTGGGGAAGAGTGCTCACACTCGAAAGCTCACGCCTTGAATAAATCTGTGTTGGTCTTAAAGGTGCCACTGGACGCTGGTTTTGTTGTGCTGCTTCAGACCAACACAGCTGCCCAGCTGGGGCAAAATGCACCTGCTAGGGTCCTCACAGGAATATCCAGTCTGTGCTGAGGGATCTGCACTGGTTGCCAGTTGCAGTCTGGATCAGGCTCAAGGTTTTGGTTTTGACCTTTAAAGCCATACAGGACCACCTATCTCCTTATGCCCCACGCGCTCTGCAGACATGAATCTGTTGGGGGGCTCTTGCTCTGAGGGAAGTTTGCCTGGCCTCAATCAGAGCTAGGGCCTTTTCAGTCCTGGCCCCTACCTGATGGAATGAGCTCCTGGGAGCACTGCGGGCCCTGCGGGAGCTTTCCCAGTTCCACTGGGCCTGCAAAAGGGAGCTCTTCCGACAGGTCTTCAGTTGAGGCCAATCAAGGAAGATCTGGACCCCTCACTGGCTCCCCCCTGGGAAGATCCCCTCTGAGGGATGTTATCAGAAGGGCTGTTGAGCTGCAGAGGGGGAGGAGGGAGTTTTTGCCATCAAGGGGGATTTGTAATTGGAGGGTTTAATGATTGTTTTATGGGCTTTTATTACTGAATGGTTGTTAACTGCAATAAGCCGTTTTTGGGAATGTCAGTATAGAAATTGAAACATAAATAAATAAATCACCACTCTGGCCATGAAGCTCACTGCTAGATCTCAGTCTTGGTTCCCAAGGCACAAGTTTTGGGGATCATTCTCAGGGCAACAGGTTGAAATATCAGGACTTCCAACCTGCCCCCACATTCTCACATGACTTGTGTATATACCGACTGCAGGCATCCATCAGAAATGGGAAGCAATAATTTGGCAGGGGATAGTCCATCTCTTCAATGCCATCCATATGACTGGGATGCCATATTCACAGATATCACATGCCACAATTCATGTAAGATGGCCACTGGTTCAGCTACACTGCACAACGCAACACCACCAAGTTTCTTCCCATGAGGCTGGAGGTGCTGAGTACCTGGCAGCCCTATCTCTGAGTTCCCTTTGGCTCAATCCTCCTCTCTCAGCCTAACCTACTTCAAAGGGTGGCTATAAGAGGGGAAACAAGGATTCCTCTAAGCGATCATGTGCTCCTTCAAGAAACGATGAAATAAAGCTGTAAAGAATGAGTGAATGATGTGTAATCCTGTAATTGGTAGGTTTATAACTTGCCCTTTCTCCAGAGAGCTCAAGTGTATTCTGTTCTCTTTTCTTCATCTTCTTTTCACCTCAACCTTGTGATGTTGAGAGAGAATGACTAGCTCATTCTCTCTGGGCCATTGAATTTCATGAGAAATAGAGATTTGAACCCAGGCCTTCCTGGTTCCAATCTCGTCTCTCATATGAACTCATTGCGTTTAAATAATCTGTTGTCTTTCAGCCACACCTCTACTTCTATGAGGTAGTATTACTGATCTACCTTATAGAACTGTTCCAACGACTATTGATTTAATCTTCTTCCACCTTTTCTCTAAGGACCTAAATGTAGCACATATGATTATTGACCCTATTTGATGCTCATGACAATCTTGTGTGGTGGGTTAGGTGGAGAGAAAGTGACCCAAGATCACATATTGAGCATCAAGGAAGAGTAGGGATTTGATATTAGGACTCATAATTCTAATCATCATACCAGTAAGGTGTCATTACCGTAAATACATCAAATTACTGTAAAGGTGTCATTGACTGGCAAATTACAAAATACATTCTTTGCACTGAGAAAGTCCAAGACTCAATGGCTAATATCTCAGATTCAGATTCAAACTTTATTACAGTCGTTCAGACCAAGTTATATGAAGTTAGTACATAAAAGACCAAAATAATATGGTCATTTAATGTAATACAATGTAAAACAGATCATAAAATAGAACTTAAAACTATGCTACTTTAGAGCATCGGATTTTTAGGGCTGCAGCACGAAACCTAGCCAGCGGAGTTGTCACCTGGGGGGACTCATCACTTAGCAGCCTCTTTGCTCGATCTACATCATGATGTTCTGGCAACTTTTTAAGGAGTGCTTCAATCAAGTTGCTACGAATGTCTACATAAGCAGGGCAGTAGAACAATATATACTCTCTTGTATCAGTTTCGCCACTCCCACAAAAACATTGTCTTAGAGTAAGGGGAATGTTCTTATAGTGACCCTCTACAAGAGCTGAAGGCAGGATGGAGCATTTTGCAAGGGTAAATGCCCTTCTTTGCTTACTTATTACCAGCTAAGACAGATAAGTGGCAGGGGCCAGAACATACCTTGTTTTAACTGGGGCCAAAAAAGTTGGAGCTTTACACAGGTCCAGTTGACGTCGATTGTCTCATATCCGCTGCATAACTAATGATGTAGATTGATCATGAGCTAAATTGGATAATAAGTGTATGGAGAAGCCCAGACTTCCAAGATGATTGGAAGTTGTCATTCAGGGTTAAAGAAAATATACCCTGTGGGTTATGTATTAATTTCAGCCACATTCCTATTGCTGAGAGGCAGATTTTGTCTTGGACCATTAACATTCCTGTTTCCAGAAGCACCATGGAAGGCTAATATCTCCATTTATCTCCAGTTGTAAAGCTGAATAACACCACTGCCTAATTTGTCTGAGGAAGTGTGCCTGCACATGAAAACTCACATCTTGAATAAATCTTTGTTGGTCTTAAAGGTGCCATTGGACCTCTGCCTAATGTCAGCCACAGTAATCATGATGAACTACATCACAGTCCTATGCAAAAGTTCTCAGAAATAAGTACCTCTGAGCTCAATAGGAATTATTCCAGGCAAATCCTAACATTTGCAATCCTACACATCCCTTCGTGTGGGCTACATATATCCTAGCTCAAAAAGGCAAATCTTTCAAAGAACTGCAACAGCAAGCAGAATGAAAATTTCAGCACAGAGTTCACCAGTTCTTGTCTGACAGTGCATTTATGTATATTGACTACATGCAAAATGATCCAATCCTTCACCCAATCTATCACAATGGCAAATCCTGAAACAGCTTTTAAAACTTCTTTTGTTAAAGGGGGCCACAAACTCTCTGCTAATGTCTCACTGGAAATGTTTTGCTTTGCTCCATTTTCTTGCAACAGATCCTGGGCTCCAATTCTACCTGTCAATCCACACCCCCTGGGTGGCAGTTGAGCTTGCATTTCAGACCCAGCCTAAGGATCACACTTGCAAAAGGAGCTTTGTATAAAATCCTGTCTTCCCACACACTCTTCACAATGCTTGTTTGTTTTTATTTAAAAGCACCCAACAACTTCTGAAAACAGTGTGCAGAATGTTTAACAGTGGTTCAACTTGCCACAACTCTACAGTCGGAAATATGGAATATAAATACCTTAAACAAATCAAGGGAACAGGTACCAGGAAAAGGAGTTTCTCAGGGCAGGCTTTGCAGGGAGACTGATTTACAGCTTTTTGAGCCAGCTACATCACAACCCGCTCAGCTGCAACTAGTAGATCTCACATCCCACTTGCGGGGTGGAATCCTAGAGATCAGGTTACCAGCACTATTGCAAGCAATACCAAGACTCGGACGCCTCCTGACGAGTGGACAGATTTCAGAATGCGGAAGGAGACACGCCCCCCCCCTCCCCAAAATAAAGCAGGTCACTCAACCTACTTAGATCAACCCCAGCATCCTTGGGAACAAATGGATCCCAGAGTGCCGGGGAGAGGGGGTAGTGCTCTCCTGTCTCCACAGGTGAATCCCGGTGCTAAGGTTCCAGAGCACATTTCTGAGCAGATTCCAAGGCGGCAGAGAACGGGGACGGCCAATGCACCTTTGCAAGGGGCGGATCCCAGGGCTGGGGCAGCCATCCCCTCCCCGAAGAGCGCAGCAGGGTGGATCTTGCTGGATCCCAGCTTGCAGCAAGGATCTCTTGCCGCAGACACCGTGTCGCTTCCCTCCCTCCGCCCCATCAGTCACTCACCTGGCTGCCCTATTCCCTGGCCGAGAAGGAAAGGCTTCAGGTTGGACTCGGTTCCGGTTCCGGGAGGAGAGGGGGAGTCCCTAGTTCCCACCGGGGTCCGCTCCCCCCTTCGCTCGCTCGCTCGCTCGCTCCCTCTCACAGCGGCATCAGCGGCCCCAGCATCGGCAGCCGCTGTCAACAATTCAGACGTCACTTCCGGCGTCCGGCCTCCCTGCGAGACCCACGGCGCCGCAGCGGTCCCGCTCTCCCGGGAACAAGGGCTGCGGCACGAGAGTTCCTCCTCACACACACGCCCGGAAGGGGCTCGCAAAGAAATGGGGCGCAGCGCAGATGTTTTCCGTACCACAAATACTGCTTGTTTGGCAAAACCCGGCAAAAATGCTTTCGGCTGCGGTCTCAAAGCAGTTCGAAGGAGCTCTCTTGAAAAGCGAACGCGGAATGCCGCTTCCTGCCTTATAGAATCCTGATGATAATGAAGTCGCCGAGTCGGAAGGGTCCGTGCAGGGAATCTAACCCCGTCCTCTGCTCCATGCAGGATCAGCCCCTGGCTGAAGACCGCCGCGGAGGGGAGCCCACACCTCCTTGGGCAGCCCAGTCCATGGCTGAACGACTCTGAAATGTTTCCCTCTGAGATCTGGCCAATATCGTTCTACGTGTAGTTTGAACCCATTACTGTGGGTCCTCTCCGCTGCTGCCAATAGGAACTGCTCCCTGCCCTCTCCCAAGTGACAGCCTTTCAAATACTTAAAAGAGAGCAATCGTGCCCCCTCTCAACCTTCTCCGGGCTGACCATTCCCATGTCATAGAATCATAGAATCATAGAATCATAGAGTTGGAAGGGGCCATACAGGCCATCTAGTCCAACCCCCTGCTCAACGCAGGATTAGCCCTAAGCATCCTAAAGCATCCAAGAAAAGTGTGTATCCAACCTTTGCTTGAAGACTGCCAGTGAGGGGGAGCTCACCACCTCCTTAGGCAGCCTATTCCACTGCTGAACTACTCTGACTGAGAAAAACTTTTTCCTGATATCTAGCCTATATCGTTGTACTTGAAGTTTAAACCCATTACTGCGTGTCCTTTCCTCTGCAGCCAGCAGAAACAGCATCCTGCCCTCCTCCAAGTGACAACCTTTCAAATACTTAAAGAGGGCTATCATGTCCCCTCTCAACCTCCTTTTCTCCAGGCTGAACATTCCCAAGTCCCTCAACCTATCTTCATAGGGCTTGGTCCCTTGGCCCCAGATCATCTTCGTCGCTCTCCTCTGTACCCTTTCAATTTTATCGATGTCCTTCTTGAAGTGAGGCCTCCAGAACTGCACACAGTACTCCAGGTGTGGTCTGACCAGTGCCGTATACAATGGGACTATGACATCTTGTGATTTTGATGTGATGCCTCTGTTGATACAGCCCAAAATGGCATTTGCCTTCAGCCTTTCCTCTTAGGGCTTAGTCCCCAGGCCCTGGATCATCCTGGTTGCTCTCCACACTCTCAATTTTGTCCATGTCGTTTTGGAAGTGAGGTGAAGTCTGACCAATGCGGTATACAGCAGGACTATAATGTGATTTGGATGTGATGCCTCTGTTGAGACACCCAAGACTGCATTTGCCTTCTTTACCACCACATCACACTGTCTGCTCATATTTAGCTTGCAATCCACAAGTACCCCGAGATTTTGTCCATATACACTTTTACCAAAAAGTGTATCTCCCATCTGGTATGCATACTTCTCCTTTGTTTGACCCAAATGTAGAACTCCTTATGGAATTGTATCTTGTTCTGTTAGACTTTGCCTTTTAGCAAGAATCAGCCACTGACTGTCAGTTAAAGGATTAAACTGTTTGTTTACACTTGTTGCTAGTGGGAACACATTGAGTGGGTCATGTGGTCTGTTTATGGATATGCAAAATTGTTTAGGGGCCATTGACTTCCTGCTTGTTTACCATGTCTGTTCCGTTCCAATACCACAGCTACTTTCAGGTCCGTTATTGAATGTTCTGGAAGGTTAAAGTGCTCCCCTACAGGTTTTTCAATTTTGTGGGTTTTGATGTCAGACTTGTGTCCATTAATTCTTTGGCGTAGGGTTTGACCTGTTTGCCCTATGTATAGAACAGAGGGGCATCATTGGCACTTGATGGCATATACTAAGTTCGAAGATGAGCAGCTGTATAAGCCTTTGATGGTAGCTGACATTGTTAGGTCCAGTAATTGTGGCATTGGAGTGTATATGGCTGCAAAGTTGGCATCTGGGTTTCTTGCAAGCTCTAGTCCCAGTGTCCATGTTCACATTAAATGCTGCATTGCTGTGGGTGAGGAGTTGTTTGAGACTGGGGGGCTGTCTGTGCGAAAGAAACGGTTTACCCCCCAGTGCTTGGGAAAGAGAACTGTCATTATCCAGTACAGGTTGTAGGTCACTGATGATGCGTTGTACTGTCTTGAGCTGAGAGCTGTATGTAACCACTAGTGGTGTTCTATTGTTTTGTCTTTTGGGTCTGTCTTCTAACAGGTTTTCTCTTAGTATCGTTCTTGCTTTGTTAATTTGTTCCTTGACCTCACTGGCTGGGTATTGTAGTTCCAAAAAGGTTTGTTGTATATCATTTAGGTGGGAATCTCTATCCATGGGATTGGAGCAGATGCGGTTGTAACATAGCGTCTGTTTGTCGACCAGTAGGCTTTCGGTATAAAATGTTCTCTAGGCATCCATTGTTTATTTTTATCGTAGTGTCCAGAAAATGTATTGCTTGCATAGAGTGGTTCATTGTCAGGTTGATAGTGGCGTGAAAGTCATTGTGTGCCTGGTGAAAGTATCCAGGGCTTCCTTACCATGTGTCCAGACAATAAAAATGTCATCAATGAATTGCAGGTATACGAGAGGTGTGAGTGGGTGAGCAATCAGGAAGCGTTGTTCCAGGTCTCTGATTCTATTGTGCTACTTCAGACCAACACAGCTACCCATTTGAATCTATCAGGAAGAGAAGGATTCTCCTCCCTCACTTTGTTTGAGAAGAGATCTGCTTTAGAAAATCAATTTTCTTCATCATGTAACATCTTAGGTGTAGAGCTCCTGATTGAGCTCATAGAAGCCAGAGCAAAAAAACTGCAGATAAGCGCCTGATAGCATCAATAAATGACCCGTGCCAACAAGTTCTCATTTGCCCACTTTTTTCAGCATGTTCTGATCTTGTTGAACTCTATCCCTATCTTCTGGACTGTTTAAGCTTCCCATAGTCAGTCTTTGAAAAGTAGAGTTATAACTGTAGCCGTATATGAGCATTATATATTTCAATTGTCTTATATATTAGGACAACCATATTTTCTGACAAGGGTATCTGTTCCCAGAAAGTTATTGCCCATGTTCTCTCCCTACTTTTGACTGTGTGTGTAGTGTGTGTGTGTTTGTGCTTTAATTGCTAGTATGAACTACTGATTGTTCACTGCATTTAGATTTTACCAGAGCCACTAGAGGCTAAATCTCAGAGCAGAGAAAAAGATGGGTGTTGTTTTTAACATGGCATAGCTGAAAAAGTCACCTCAGCAATTATAGTATGTGAAATAGCAAAGTTTTAAAACATCTGCCTGAAAAGGCAAAAATAGAGGTAGAGATTTTGTGAGAACGGGGGCCGTAAAACAGGAAGGAGTGGAGAGAGAGTTGTGCTCAGTGGCAGAGTATCTGCTTGGCATGCAGAAGACCCCAAGTTCAAGCCTCAGCATCTTATTTAACATCTTCATGTGCCTTCTTGCCCAACTGGTGCGTAAGTTCAAGCTGGGATGTTATCAATATGCAGATGACACCCAGCTTTTCTTCCCGAAGGAGAAAACTGCTCCAAAAGCCCCAGTATTTCAAGTGTTGATGTCTGCGTTTTCCAGATTAACTTCCTCTGCGCTTCCAACGTTGACATAGTGAAGCAGTCTGCCGCTGATTGTTCAGGGCATCAATTCAAAGACTGCAGGAAAACTGTGTTTCTCAGTTGCCATTCCCTTGCAAGACTTATTTTTGCCTTCTATGTGCTTTTGCCTTTTGGATTGTCTTCCCCCCCCCCCTCGTTCTCCCCCCCTCACTTGCTCAGGAAAAGAAAAATAAACAAACAGCCTTGTGCTCTGCCCCCCCCCCACACACACACTTTGGCAGTAGAGAAGACAAAAGGCAGGGAATAAAACCCTCTCCAGCCTTGTTCTCCTTCAGTGCGGGTTGGAGTTTCGAGACCACCACTCCACGCCCCCCTCTTAGCTTCCCCAATCAAGTAGGAAGGAGAGAGCAACCATACAATTAAGTATAGAAGGCAACGTCTGTTTTAATTAAGGAAAAACAAAGGCAGACGTTCAGATCTATCCGAATTCTGCAGGATTGACAATGGGGGAAAGAATGTAAGTGCAGAACCAGTCCTGGTTCCTATGTAATTTAAGGATTTTATTCAAACTGTTGTGAGCCACCTTTCTGCCTCAGGGAAATCAAGGTAGCTTACAATATAACCAGAACATCATCAAAACACAATAAAAGTAACAATTATAAAACCTATAAAAATCACAGATTAAAAGGCAGAGACCTCCTCCTGCCTCATCCCTTTTATTTTTCTTCTTCTCACAAGCCAGCCAACCTACTTTTCCTTGTTCCCCCATCTTTAGCTTTCCCCCCTCCTTTGCTATCTATCATGGTCTCCCTGCAAAAGGTTTGGCTCCAATTGGGTGCTGGCTGCCAGCTTACGACTAGTCTCAGTTGTGTACTAGCTACTGCTATTATCAATTTGGGACTAATGCTCCATAGGCACTGCTGCCAAGTCAAGCTCAATAATCGCATTCGTGAGTCTGCAGAAGTTACGCCTGGGTCTTTCATTGGCAAGGAGTCCTCCTCCATCCAGGGATCAATCAGCTGGGAGGGGGGCCCTTTCTGGGGCGGTTTTGACACCCCAGTCTTCTCCTGCCTTCCCACCCACTGCTTGGCTTTCCAGAAATCAAGACTTGGAATGCTGGCAATACTGCTGTGGTTGCCAAGCGACTCCCAACAGCCACAGAATCCAGTGGGCATCTTTAAAGCAACAGAAGTTGTTTATTTTTTTGGGGGGGAGCGGTTAGCAGTGGAGGCATAGCAGATAATTAGGGTCACTATTAGGAGGGAAGGAGGGCTGGTGTGCAGTTTGGGGCAGCTCTCTCTCCCTCCGTGGCAGCAGGGGTGTCACTCTCTGTGTTGCTGTCAGCAGCTTGTGGCAGTTCTCTCTGTGTGACTCTCTGCCTCCCTCGCAGCAGGAGTGATAGGAGGGAATGAGGGCTTGCGTTTGGTCTGTGTGTCTCTCTGTGTGTCTCTCTCTGTCTTTGGCGTGTCTGAGAGGAGCGTGGCTAGCGTCCAGGGATGGAGGACGGGAGCTGTAGGGGCAGGGCCAATCAGAGTGCAGCCAGCGTTGCAAGTGTTCCATCTCCACAACAACCTGGGTGGGAGGCCTTAAATATTTCTTTTGAATAACAACCCTGTCCACCCTCCAAAGCAGCCATTTTCACATGAGAAGCTGATCTTTATAATCTGCAGGTGAGCTGTAATTCCAGGAGCTCTCTAGGCCCCACCTGGAGGTTCGCTACCCCTGGGTTGGAAATATTCCTGGAGCTTTGGAGCTTTAAGGGCCTTAAAATCACAGAATCATAGAGTTGGAAGGGGCCATACAGGCCACCTAGTCCAACCCCCTGCTCAACGCAGAATCAGCCCTAAGCATCCTAAAGCATCCAAGAAAAGTGTGTATCCAACCTTTGCTTGAAGACTGCCAGTGAGGGGGAGCTCACCACTGCCTTAGGCAGCCTATTCCACTGCTGAACTACTCGGACTGTGAAAATTTTTTTCCTGATATCAAGCCTATATCGTTGTACTTGTAGTTTAAACCCATTACTGCGTGTCCTTTCCTCTGCAGCCAACGGAAACAGCATCCTGCCCTCCTCCAAGTGACAACCTTTCAAATACTTAAAGAGGGCTATCATGTCCCCTCTCAACTTCCTTTTCTCCAGGCTGAACATTCCCAAGTCCCTCAACCTATCTTCATAGGGCTTGGTCCCTTGGCCCCAGATCATCCTCGTCGCTCTCCTCTGTACCCTTCAATTTTATCTACGTCCTTCTTGAAGTGAGGCCTCCAGAACTGCACACAGTACTCCAGGTGTGGTCTAACCAGTACCGTATACAGTGGGACTATGACATCTTGTGATTTTGATGTGATGCCCCTGTTGATACAGCCCGAAATGGCATTTGCCTTTTTTACCGCTGCATCACACTGCCTGCACATGTTTAGCTTACAATCCACAAGTACCCCAAGGTCTCGTTCACACTCAGGTCCATTCCGCACAGGTTTAATGTAGCAGGAGTGTGGCAAATTGTAATCGCAACTAATATGCAGTTATGCACAACGTCGTACACAATCTGCCACACTCCTGAAACAGTCCCGCTAGAAGCGCTTCGTTGTAGCGCTTCCAGGGAACTCCCCAAAAGTGGATTCACCCTCTGGAAAGCGCTACACTCCTGCAATCAATCTGCAACAATAGTGAAAAAGTTCTGTGCATTACCATTGTTGTGGTTTCAGCAAAATCCCTCCCCCTGGCTCTCTCTTCTCAACTTCCGGCGAAGCGATCGCCATTTTTTTTCCTCGGAGCGAGTGGAGAGCAACGAACCGGCAAGCCTTCATTCACCCAGCGAGGCTTCTCCGGCTGCAGTCCCTCCACAGAGCTGCTTTAAAGCTCGCCTCAAGTCACCAAACAGAACACAGCCCCGTTTGCAAGTTCCCTTTATTTTCGGCCGAAAATCGCGCCCATGCACGGGGGGGGGGATTTTTTTTTCACTCGGGGGAGCGTGGCAACGATGAATCGGCAGCTCACAGGCCAGCTGCCAGCTAGAAGAAGCAAGGAATCAAGGCACATTCATTGCAACATGTGTTTTTTTTTTTTTTTTTTTAAACATGTTCTTAAAGGCAAAGGGGCTTTTCCAGAGCATGGTAACAACTGCCCATTGGCTGCTCATTTGATTGACGGCCAGGGGTGGGACAAAGCACGGCAAAAATCGCTTCCTTTCCCGGGTCATCCTTCCTCCCTTTTTTGAAGATCGGAATAACGTTTGCTCTCTTCCAGTCCTCCAGGACATCTCCAGTCCTTAAAGAGGTCCCAAAGATGATGGACAAGGGTTCTGCAAGTTCTCCGGAAAGTTCTTTGAGCACTCTGAGTTCACCCTCCAAAGTAGCCATTTTTGCCTGCAGAACTGATCTTTATAACCTAGAGATGAGCAGCAATACTAGAGATGATGGGAGAGGCTTGCAGACTGAGGCTGGGGTGGAGTGGTGCAGGTGTGCCCCTCTTGGGCTATGGGCTTTGGCAAGCCCTTACCAGCAACTGTTTGTATTTTGGGGCGCATGGGTCCTGCGAGTCTGGAAAGTGCAGGAAGATCTAAATAAAGAATATTTATAGCCTGAAACTGTAAATGGTGAACAAGAAAATGGCTGGAGAGACAAAGGAACTGAAGTGATTTTTCTCAAGTTTGGCCTGGTAAATAAAAATCGGTATTTGCCAGGAAGGTCCTACAAAATCAAAAGCATAAGTGGCCCAGAATTTAAAGTGGAGTTAGCTTTACAGGAAAGCAGACAGTGAGACTTTGGGGGGAACTAGGTGATCCACTGTTATTAGGCAATGACTTGGCCTTGCAGACAACAACACAAATTGCAGTTGCCAGCAGTAGGCCTCAGGTGTCAGAAGGGCAGACATCACTAGCCAAGCAACAGACCGGTGCTAGTCAAGGGGTGTCTGTGATCACAAGCATTCCTATTGAAAGGGTGCATGTGAGGGGGCAAAGCTTTCCCTTCAGCCTAACTGCCTGGAGATGAGCTGTACTTCCATAGGATCCTCAGACCCCACCTGGAGGATGGCATCCCTAAACCTCAATGGGGTACAATGCTACAGAATCACCTCTCCAAAGCAGCCATTTTTGCTTCGGGAGATGATTTTTATAGTCTGGAAATGAGCAACAATTCCAGGAGATATTCAGGCCCCACCTGGAGGTTGGCTGTCCCTGAAGTTTGGAAGTGGGGCCTCCACAGCCGCCTAACCAGCCACATAGCACCCCCTAACCTATTTCTGGTCAAGAAAACATTGCAAAGAGCAGGTGGAATTCCACACTACCTAGGTGTGCATACACCTGACTAGGGTCAAGACTGCTGTGCGTAGGGAGACCACCTCTTAGGGTTGCCAGCTTCCAAGTGAGGCACTAAACCCACCAAAACCTAAGAGCTAGCGCCTGTTGTATTACAGAACGCAATGGGCTTGTTTGTTTTGAATAAATAAAAAGAGCCCTGATTAACCAGATCAGAACAAAGACAACATCCTTTTTCCTGCAGTAGCCAACTAGAGATGCCATCTGGAAATCATGCAGAGAGAATCAATAGTTATTACATTTTAACATTTAAGATAGTTTAATGACTATTTTATTCATTTACTCACTAAAATGTAAAAGCTGCTTTTTAACAACTTCCTCCACAAAGCCCTGCTGGGTGACCTTCGGCTGGTAACGGTTCTCTCAGCTCTCTGAGCCCCACCTATCTCACAAGGTGACTGTTGTGCGGAGACCATCCGATCATAAGCTGCTTTGAGACTGCACTGAGTGATAAAAAAGCAGCATGCAGAAAATAGCTCTTCTAAACTCTCTGGGTTCCACAGGGCCTGCAAGATGGAGTTCTCCTGCCAAGCGTTTGGTTGAGGCCGGATGTTGCTGATACTGGGGGATGAGATTGGGTCCGCCTGCCCCCAGGTTCCAGGGTTAGTTGTTAGACCTTCCTGGAACCACTGAATGATCCACTCCTTGGTTTTTCCTTTTTTCCATCTCCAGTTGTTTATATGCTGTGCTGGTTCAACTGCTTTAGATGTTGGGGATGGAGTTTGTATTTTGACCGCCATCTTGAATCTAATAATTTTAGGGAGTTATCCGTAAACTGCTCCGGGAGCGGTATAAATATAGCAGTAAGGGTAGTTGGGGTGGGCCCAGTCCGGGATGGGGAAGAGGGGGCATTGGCTGCTTGGCCCCGGAGTCGGGAGGCACTGACCCACCCACACCCTGCCGGATGCGTGGGTAAGAAGGAGGTGATTGGGGCGGGGAGGAGGCATCGGCAGGAACGGGGGCCGAGGGCTAAAGACTTTGGGGAGGGCAAAGGAGCCATGCTCCTTTCCCTGCTCCGAAGCCGGGAGCCAGGGGAGGGGATCCTTTCAGGGCCCGTTCTTAGGAATGGGCTTTGAAGCTAGTTATAAATAATTACAAAACGTTTTTTGCTTTCAGTCCCCAAAGATCTGCCTTGAGTCCCCAAAGGTAGGGCAGAATATAAGTAAATAAGTAAGCAAATGAATGTAGTGGGAATAATTGGGGGGGTTAAGAATCTTTAACCGCTCCTAGCGGAGCAGATTAAATATTTTGTTAAGGGCACCAAAGGTGGGCCCTGTCCATGATGAGGAAGGGTGCCCATAGGCCCCTTCCTCTGGAGTGACAGTCGGGGGGCCCAATCGGCAGGCGGTTTGCGCCTGCTGATTGGGTCCTCCGATTGTCAGTCCGGCGGCAAGGGACCAATTGCGAGCCGCGCACAGCGTGGCTCCCAATTGGTCCCTTGCCGCCAGACTGACTAACTTGCCGCCAGACTGACTGGCAAAGCGCCTCCCGATCCGCCCCCCTTCGGCCTCGCCCGTCTCCGCCTGCCCGCCGCCATCACTACAATCACCTCCACCAGGCCCGGTTGCCGCCTCGCAGCGCTGCTGCAGCCTCGCTTCCTCGCCGCCACCACACTAAGAGACTCGAAACGGCCCCAGGTAGCCGCTGACGTGACCGTGGGGCCTCGATGAGCCACCCCGCCCCGCACTGCCCCACGCCTGCATTGACACCAACGATTCCCGCGACCCGGCCAAGCCGTCCCACGATGCACAGCCCCACCCCCGCCCCGGACCCGCCGACTCTGAAGCCCCGCTAGCACCCGCTGCATTAACACTGCAGCAGGCTTATTTACTCTTTAAAGGATAACACATGGACAAAATAGCACATGGCAAATGTGTGGTAACATCTGCAAGCAATATAAAAGGAAATCTGATGGTCACCATCAAAAAGACCAGCTCAATGCTGTTGTGGGCGAGGTGATGTACAAAACAGTTTTACACACTTGGAGAAACTGTTAGGGACCGTGGGTTTATACTGCTGTGTATTGCTTATTGTAGGTAGGGTCCTATTATGAAACTTCTTGTACCAATGCCTCACATGAATCCTCTCATGCTTTACTTCCATTCTTTCTGGTGGTTCCAGACTTCTCAGATCCTAATGCCCAGGTTACTGAATGTCCCATTGGGTTGACTGTGTGTACTCACACAGTCCCTTTGAGAAAGATGAGTCCCTTTGAGAAAGGTGAACTGCAAATAACGTTAACAGATAAATTGCTGAGGAGAGGTTGTTCCACAGCTCTTGGCGCCACCATCCCAAATGTCCTGCTGCACATGTGAATATTATTGTTGGCCAGTTTGGGACTTAGGAGAGCCAAGGTGTGGGTACAGGAGCCACAAAATGGATTTTTGCCAGGCATGTGTGTGTGTGAAACCACCTCAGGTACAGTTTTGAGCCAGAGACATAATTTACCTTGACCGTTTCCTTTCCCTAACCTAGGGTGGCCATATTTTAAATATATAAATTGGTCTGTTACCAGATACTAATTCTTAGATTAGTTCTAGTGTGTAGTTGTTTGCACTGGCTCAAAAAGAAGATTGGAGCCAAACTTGCCCCCACCAGAACGTTTTCATTTTTAACCTTTTAGTGCTTGGCATTAACTGAGATCTGATTTATTTCCATACCTTTGTTTATACTATTTTTACCAGATATTGATTTAAACTGGATATACAATATTTATTTGTTTATTGGACTTTTATCCCGCCACTCCCAGACGAGCTGGCTCGTGGCAGCTCACAATATACATAAAATAGAAAACCCATAAAATACAAAACAGACAAAACAACACAGATGGCAATCACATAATCCCATATTAGACCTTTAATCTTCAATCATCTGTCCCTGGCTGTGGCAACCAGATGTAAAGTGGGGGCTATGGTAGCCCCCCCCCCCGGCGTTGTAATGGCCTTTGGCAAGAAACAATACAATCTCCTCACATTTTGGAAGGCAAAAAAGAGGGTGTCCTAATTCGTGCCTGACCCCTGGGACCCATCATCTCCTTTTAAAGCTCTCCCAGGGGGCTGCGAAGTGGCCCCTGATGAGGAATGCCCCTAACCTAACCCCCTTCCAAACTGTGGGCCCCAGATACCCATGAACCACCATTCCCGGGAGCCCTGCCAGCCTGCGGGAGCCGCTGAGCGCCATACAAGGGGCTGAGTTAGGGGGCTCGCACCCCCCCCGCCCCCGAGGCCTTGAATAGACCTTGGTTGGTCGGAAAGGTGCCTGACTGGACTCCAGTTCAATCTCGAGGAGCACTTTGGCCCCCCCTGTGCCCGGCCCCCCAAGAGGAAGGTGGCCAGTTTGCCCCACCTTTGCAGGGACACGCAGACCAAATTTTTAATCAAGAACGACCCCCCCCCCCGCCGCTTGACCGATGTTAAAATCTGGTCCGCTTGCAGAGGAGGCCGCCTGAAGGCCGCCCTTGGCCTCCCCAGCTGGGACCCGGCCCTTCTCCCGCCTCCCGCCTCCCGCCTCCCGCCTCCCGCCTCCCTGCCTGGCTCGCCACCTGGCCCGCCGGGCTGCCGCCTCCCCTCGGCGCCCTCAGGGCCGGCCTCCAAGCGGGGCCTGCCAGGTAGGGCGAGGCGGGCCGGGCCGGGCCGCCGGGGCTCCGCCTCCCGAATCGATCCCCCTCCGCCAGGCCGGGTTTCCGCCCGACTGGGCGCCGCTGCTCGCTGGCCCGGGAAGCGAAGCGGCAGAGGAGACGCTGGAGGAGGAGGAGGAGGAGGAGGCTCCATCATGTCGAGCCTCCACAAGAGCAGGTTGGGGGGCTCGGGGGGGGGAGAGGAGGAGGAGGAGGAGGGTTTGTCGCGGCTGCCCCTTCCCCTTTTGGGGGTGGGGGAGTGGTGAGTGCCCCCCCCCGCTGTTATGTGGGTGTCCCCTGACCCCCCCTCTTCCCCCCCTTCTAGCAAATCTCCCCCTCCCGAGAAAGCGTGCTGCTGCGGGGGGGGGGGGGCTGTTCCTCTTGCCTGGCATTTTCTTCCCCCCCCTCCCCCGTTTGCTGCTTCTTCTTCTTCTTTTCCTTGAAAGCAGGACTGAGCTTCCGACTTGGAGCTGCCCTCCCTCTTTTTTGACAACAACTTCTCTTCTCCCGGCTTCTTCGGGGCTGCCCCTTTTGCACCCTTTCCCGTCCCCCCCCTTGAGAATTGCAAGGGAAAGCAGCTCCCCCCTCCCCCCCCCCGCATCGGAACTTTCCCGTAAAAAAATGCTTTTCGTGGCGGGTCTGTAGCCTCATCCCGCCCCCCATTTTGAAAGGAACTTTTGGCACCCCTCTTTTTTTTTATATAGAGCTTCTTCCCCCCCCTCCCCACTTTTTCATTCGGAAAGGCACTTATTTTCTCTGGGGGGGGTCTCCTTAGGTAGGGGGGGAGATCTCTTGATAAAGGGGGAAATTGGACCGCCTCTACTTGTGACAGTCTGTAGCAGGTTATGATGAAAGCCCCCCCCCCCACTGGTGTGTGCCTGAAATGAAGGGAGTTCCTCCTAATTATTGAGTCTGTCCCTGCCCTTTCCCCCCCCCAGAGGGCTTCCCTGCCTCCCTCAGTCTGAATGGGCCTCTTATAATTGTCTCTTCGCTCATTATTATGGACTGACTTCTGTCAGAAGCAGGTCTGGGATCCCCACCCTGCTTGCCATATAGGAATGCCAGCCTCCAGGAGCGGGGCCTGAGGACCCCCTGGAATTAGAGCTGTCTCCAGATTACAGCAATCAGTCCCCCCAGGGGAAATGGGTGCTTTGGAGAGGGGACCTTGTGGCATTATACCCCACTGGGTTCCCTGCCCGACCCAAGCTCCGCCCCCAAATCTCCAAGAGTTCCGAACCCTAACCTGGCAACCGTGTTTCTGTATGGACTAATGATGTGAGCCTTGGAGGTTCTCCCGAGTTCCCCTGCGCATGGCGCCAGCGTAGAGAATGAACATGCAAAAGGGACTGCCATCTTCTTCTCTGTAGCTCTTGGGGATACCCGAATGGACACTCGTGGGTTTCCCAAGTCAGCCAAATAACACCAGGGAAATGGTGTAGGAAATACAGAATTCCTGCAAACTGTGATTGGGCACTATGTGCAAGGGGACTGAGGAGACCTCACCTTGGGTCCTGCAAAGTTTGGGAGACAGCTGGGTATAAAAATACATCTAAGAGCTCTGCTGTGCTCCCTGTCTCTGCACATCTGCCCATCTAGCAAGCTTATGGTGGTATACATTCATGCTCTCTTAGGTTATCCTGATGATGTCTGTGAGGTGGGTTAAATGGAAGGATTGTGATGAGCCCAAGATCCCTAGCCCAGTTTGCTTTGAGGCTGAGCAGGGACTTTGAACTCAGATCTCTGATCAAAGCTCAACACTCCACCTGCTGTGGTGACTGCATTGGCCTTCTCTACAGGAGTTCAACTAATCTGAGGAAGAGCTGTTTTTTTATACCCCGCTTTTCACTACCTGGAGGGAGTCCCAGAGCAGCTTACAAACACCTTCCCTTTCTTCTCCCTACAACAGACACCCTGTGAAGTAGGTAGGGCTGAGGGAGCTCTAAGAGAACTGCTCTGTGAGAACAACCCTAAAAGAACTGTGACTACCCCAAGGTCACCCAGCTGGCTGCATGTGGAGGAGTGGGGAATCAAACCCAGTTCTCCAGGTTAGAATTCTCCACTCTTTAACCACTACACCCCTCTACTCCTGGGTTTTCTCTCCTGATGCAGGTGGGGAAGCAACTTTTTTGCCAGGTGCTGCTTCTTTTGAATATGTTTGCATAAAATTCTCATAGACCTTTTGCCTCTCATCTTTACCGGCAGTTTCTCTGTATGTGTGTGTATGTGCAGAGCAGACTAACAATGCATTTGACAAAGTGGAATGTAGCCTGAATTAAGCTTGTACCACATAAAATTGATTAGTCTCCAAAGTGCTGCTGCCTAATGAACCTTAACCTTTTGTTTTCTCATAAAACTGTCCCATCCCCCCAACCAGCCAGCTCTCCCTGCAGATTAAAAAAAAAAGATGTTTGTGTTTCTCCCCCCCCCACCCTTGGTTCTACAATGCTGTTTGTCAGCCTGTTGAACTTTTTAACATTCTGTGTTAGGCGTGTGTGTGTATGTGTGTGGAGTTAAAATTCCCCCTTAGTTTCTAATACTCCAGGTTAATCCAATCTTGTCAGATCTCAGAAGCTCAACAAGGTTAGCCCTGCAAAACAGTTTATTTCTCCAATGTTTTTGTGAACTACAACTGAACTCAAAAGGACTAATTAGCTGTTTTAGCAAAGAATTATTATATGGCATCATATGGTTTAACTTGGATATTATGACACAGTTTACTAATTTGCCATAATTTGCTTGTGCCTCCAGAGTTATGATGGTTGTTCATTAGTCTGAAGAAGAGTGCATGCCCTCGAAAGCTCCCCCCTTGAATAAATCTTGGTTGGGCTTAAAGGTGCCTGATTGGACTCTGATTTTGTTGTACTACTTCAGACTAACATGGCGACCCACTTGAATCTAAGGTTAAGCCTGGTTCTTACTTGGATGGATAAGAGACCAGCAAGGAAGTCCAGGATCGCTGTTCAGAGGCAGGGAATGACCACTTCTGTTTGTTACTTGATCCAAAAACCCTCTAAGGTCGCCATGAGTCAGCTGTGAGCTGACGGCACTTTACACACGCTCTGTTTCTACACTTTGGCCCAGATGGTGAAATTGTTAGTCGCTTGCCACAGAGTCTATGGACAATATGTTTTGCATACCCACTCTCATCTGGAGTTGATGCTATTGCCGGATGCTTGTCAGAGACTTCCCTATCTAAAGCATTGTGGAAAGAATGAAACTGGAAGGGAATCTCTCCTCACCAACAGGTCATCCTTCCTATTCGGTGGAGGCCTGCTTTTATATGTTGTTTTTCACAAGTGCAGACTTTATGCGGATAAGTGGCTGTCTGTGAAATGTCCCAGAGGGTGTGTGTGCAAGTGCAAAGGAGTAGAATCTGTTTTGGGGGCCATGATGTGGCTCTGGAACACATAAGGAAAGGATTTGCAAAAACAGTGCCTTTGCTGAGTAATAAGAACATGTGGAATGAGGAAGGGGCAGCCACTTAGTCAGCAAGCATTTCTCATTCTTAAGAATGAAGTCCATGATGTGAATTAGCACTGAGCTCAGAACTAATTTCCATCATATTGTTTCTCCTAGGATGTTAATGTTTAGGGTTGTTGTTGTTGTTAGGTGCAAAGTCGTGTCCGACCCATCGCGACCCCATGGACAATGATCCTCCAGGCCTTCCTGTCCTCTACCATTCCCCGGAGTCCATTTCAGTTTGCACCGACTGCTTCAGTGACTCCATCCAGCCACCTCATTCTCTGTCGTCCCCTTCTTCTTTTGCCCTCGATCGCTCCCAGCATTAGGCTCTTCTCCAGGGAGTCCTTCCTTCTCATGAGGTGGCCAAAGTATTTGAGTTTCATCTTCAGGATCTGGCCTTCTAAGGAGCAGTCAGGGACTGACCGGTTTGTTCTAGGACTGACCGGTTTGTTCGCCTTGCAGTCCAAGGGACTCGCAAGAGTCTTCTTCAGCACCAGAGTTCAAAAGCCTCAATTCTTTGACGCTCGGCCTTCCTTATGGTCTAACTTTCGCAGCCATACATTGCAACTGGGAAGACCATAGCCTTGACTAAACGCACTTTTGTTGGCAGGGTGATGTCTCTGCTTTTTAGGATGCTGTCTAGATTTGCCATAGCTTTCCTCCCCAGGAGCAAGCGTCTTTTAATTTCTTTGCTGCAGTCCCCATCTGCAGTGATCTTGGAGTCCAGGAAAATAAAATCTGTCACTACCTCCATTTCTTCCCCATCTATTTGCCAGGAAATGTTTAAGGTAGATGTTGGGAAATAAGCCAGTAAAAGATCATTATTGCCTTACTTGGCCAAACTAAGGGTCCATCCTTTCCAGCCAGGTCTTATGGAAAGTTTGTAGACAGTGCAAGATATCGCCAGCTCTGCAACCACTCCCCTTTCGGAGGAAACTGCTTCTACTTGTGGAGGCCCAGTTAGTTTTGTTGTTTCTGTCAATATTGACTCTGTCTCCTCTCAGTTATCTGAAGGCTTGGTTCAGGTGTAAGGGCAAATTGTAGACAGTAGCTGTGTTAAAGAGCTTGGGAGTTCGATCCCAGCAGCCGGCTCAAGGTTGACTCAGCCTTCCATCCTTCCGAGGTTGGTAAAATGAGTACCCAGCTTGCTGCTGGGGGGTAAACGGTAATGACTGGGGAAGGCACTGGCAAACCACCCTGTATTGAGTCTGCCATGAAAACGCTGGAGGGCGTCACCCCAAGGGTCAGACATGATCCGGTGCTTGCACAGGGGATACCTTTACCTTTACCTTTAACAAGCTAATTAGGGCTTTGCCTGGCAAACCGCAGCTTGCAGTTACATCCCAAACTGTCATGCTATAGTTTGTTTCCAGTGTACGGTCCTGGTTTGAAGGAGAAATAATAGTTTGATGGTTTAGCCACAATGACAAATCACAATGTTCTGCTAAAATGAACATAATGAAGTACCTCCCATGACGGAAGAGAACAGCAAGGCTTGTGTATGTGAGTCTGAAGCTCCTTCAGAACCTGTCCAAGCTTTTAACCCTTTTAACAAACATCTAAGGTAGTTGCTGTGGTAATGAATTACTTCATTTTGTGTCCTGACTGACTTATCCTTAGATGGTTAGACATTTGTGGGGGGGGAAAGTCCTTCAGTGGCTACTAGCCATGGAGACTAAGTAGCAAACCTCTGACCCTTTTGTTTGGTCCTTTCAGGAAAACTGGTTGACTACTGAATGCTAGACTAGACAGACTGTTGATCTAATTCAGCGCACGCTACTCATGTTTTGTGTAATGTAGAACTTGTTCAAGTGGGTTTTCAGGTGCTGAAAAGCTCTCAAGATGATTTTTAGCACTTGATAAGTTCTCAAAGCCTTTTTGGTGCTAAATGCTGCCCTATACAAATTTGATGTTACTGTTCCCAGAGAGGACAAATCTTAATTGCTCAGAGGTCAGGTTGCCCTTAGCTCCTTGTTCATGCATGCTGCTACGATTACTCTTCAGTGATTCTGCAACAAAGGTGGAATTGCTGCAGTTCATAGAACTAAATCTCTCTCTTGGTCCCAGAGAGAAGGGTCCTTGTAGACTTCTTCCCCCAACTCCTTTCAGATGGATTTTCCACCTTATTACTAGTTACTAGTCTTTAAGAAAATTAAGAAAAATCAGGTGAGAACTTGAGACGCTGGTACTGCCCTTGTTGTACACGCGACTGTTTGTTCCTGTGATCTGCCTAGTACTTGTGTTTCCTTTGTTCTGATAAAAGTCCTTATCTGAACTGCATGTTTCTCCAGTTGTTTTCAATGAGTTTGACTCTGTTTGGAATGTCCTTGGTGGGGGAATGGAGCACCATCCAAGTCATGGTTTTATCCCAGGAAGATAGACATGAAAGAAACCAAATATGCCTTTAGCCTACATCATAAATATGTTAATCCAAAACTTCCAGTGAAGAATGTCATTGGAATTTCTGCGCAAATGTGACTGTCCTCCCATCCACCTGGCAATTCATGCATCTGTTGTTTTTATTTTTGTCTGTGTTTGTGATTCCCCTTCCTCTAGGATTGCAGAATTTCAGGAGATCCTTAGCGAACCCAAGATTGTGCTGCAGAAGCTCCGCAAACTTTGCTTTAGTGGTAAATGACTTTTGGCAAATTCTTGCTGTTACAGGCAGGGGCATAGATCAGGTTTCAGTGTTCATTCTAAGGCTGGGTTAATCCCTTGCCAGGAGGTATGAGTTGCAACTGTTTTATCCTCACAAAGATGAGGGCTGCTAGCATTTCACACACAAAAAACCGTCACAGGGATTGGGAGATCAGTACCTGTGGCTTGTCTCAGCCATGCCTTGGGGCTTCTGATAAGAGATGCAGCCTGAACTGCATTGTGATGTATAGAAAGTAGCTGATAGCGTAATACTGTGTGGTTCTTCACCCAAAAAACCCGCTCTGTCTGCCACCGTGGGTCTTCTTTCCTTCCCCAATAGGCATGTGTCTGCTTGGCTGAGTTCATATGAGAACAAGACCCTATACCCTGGCCTGTTCTGCATGAACTGGACCGTGTATGCCAAGAGCAAGCAGAGAATTCTAAGGCCAGCATGCAAGAGTTTCATTTAATATATTTATTTTTAAAATTTATTGAATTTTTTACCTACTGCTATAAAGTTGTCTCGCGGCGGGTTATAATTAAAAGATAAAATCTTCAATAAATAAAACATTAAAACCATTAATCATTAGTTAAACAGCATACTCCAGTGGTGAGAAAATAAAAACCCACCCCCTCAGGTCTTCCCATGCCCCACCCTTCAGTCCTGCGCCTCAGGGCTCAGACTCCCAGGGGTGCTGATTGATCTTAAGCATAATTCTTGTTCTAATTCCTAGTTGTGGAAGGGCCCTCTTGATCTCCTGTGTCCTGGCCTCTACCAAAGACTTGGCGGAAGAGCTCTGTTTTGCAGGCTTCTGCAGGGCCCTCAGCTCTTCTGGGAGCTCCTTCCACCAGGTCTGGGCTGGGATCAAAGAGCCCCTGGCCCTGGTTGAGGCCAGGCAAACCTCCTGCAGAGATCATCACACGCAGAGACTGTTCTGTGGAGGAAATTAGAAAACTTGACGTTTCTGAAACTTACTTTCTTACAAAAAAGGGAGCTTTGCAAAACAGAACTCTTCCTCCAACAGCAACTAACTGCATTAAAAGCCAAACCACAACCAGATGGATTGCCTGATTGGGGCCAGGCAGACTTCCCTCAGGCCAGGGATCATCAGCCTATTGGTATTGAAAAGCAGCATGCTCTCCAGGGGGCAAAGGTAGACAAGCAGTCCCTCAGGCACACTGGACCCAGACAACGGATAGCCTTAAAGGTCAAAACCAAAACCTTGAAGCACATCTGGAATTCAACAGGCACAGGCTGGACATGGGCCCTCCAAGATGACCGCTTGAGGTCCCTAGCAGCCGCATTTGGGACCAGTTGCAGTTTCCAGGTCTGGGAAAAGGGTAGGCCCGCATAGAGTGAGTTACAGAAGTCTTGCCTGGAGGTGACCATCGCATGGATCACAGTGGCCAGTTGCTCCAGGGCCAGATAGGGTGCCTGTAGGCTAGCTTGGCAAAGATAGAAAAACATCAGCTGGGCTACTCCCGTGACCTGCGCCTTCATGGTAATACTGGGTATGTATTTGGCTATCACTTCAGTAGCCAGGGATTGATTTCTGTGCACATCCTATTTTTTTCTCTCTCCATGAGCCCATTTACTTTTTAAAGCTATAGTACCATTTTTTCTGAAAGCCTTTACCTAATCCACACTGTGAACAATGTATTTTGAAAAGAGAATTATAGTCTGACTAAATACTTTAGCCACCTTGTTCTAAAAACAGATGCAAGTAGTAAATGTTTAGAAATTGACTTTATTACACTTACCCCTAGAGCTTCTTGTGGCGCAGAGTGGTAAGGCAGCAGAAATGCTGTCTGAAGCTCTGCCCATGAGGCTGGGAGTTCGATCCCAGCAGCTGGCTCAAGGTTGACTCAGCCTTCCATCCTTCCGAGGTGGGTAAAATGAGTACCCAGCTTGCTGGGGGGTAAACGGTAATGACTGGGGAAGGCACTGGCAAACCACCCCGTATTGAGTCTGCCATGAAAACGCTGGAGGGCGCCATCCCAAGGGTCAGACATGACTGGGTGCTTGCACAGGGGATACCTTGACCTTTACCTTTTACACTTACCCCTTTCCCCTAACACTTACTTAGCAGAGAGTTAACAGTGCCAGAGGCCATCCTTGCTGTCTCTGAGTTACTAATTCTATAAATATTTAACTTCCAAACTTCTTACAAACTTGAACCCTTGTGCTGAATTTGACAAGTTTCTTATCCTCCTAAGTTTGTGTGAAAGAGCAAGCCAGTGTGGTGACATGGCAAGCTTGCTGGACTTAGACCAGTTGTTTTACAGCCCCATTCAGCTGCCTCCTGAAGACCAAAAGTGAAGGGGCAAGGCATATCTCCCTGGGGAGTCATTCCCTAGTTGTGAGGCTGCTGCCGAAAAGGAACTCTCTCGGCATCCATCAAATGAGCTTCTTTGATTGGTGGGGCAGTCCAGAGGGCTTCTCCCTGTGATCTTAATTCCTGAGCAGGAACAGATGCTTGAACAGACAGGAACAGCTATCACCAGTAGATTCATGGAACAGTCCGTGTTTGAAACAGGGACCTCACTGTTCATTCTCTTACCCCAACCTTTCTCAACTTTTTTACCATTCAGAACCCTTTGAAACATTTTTCAGGTTTTGAGAAGCCCCAGAAGGCACGATCCTGCAGAATATGGTTGGGAAGCAGAGCTGTGGACATGCCCACCTGGGGCCCCTTCCCTTCCCACCCCCTCCAGGCCCATCATTGGCCATTTTGGGAGTGTGGGGGGGGGGACTGGTTAGCATGACCATATGTGATCATATCACCCAATAAACGTTTTAGAAATTTTTAAAATATATAACTCCCACTCATTCAGGAAATCCTTCCAGGCCCATCAAGCCTGCCTTAGCCATCCTGACACCCAATTCTTTGCAGAAATTTGCATTAAACTGCAGTGCCCTAAAACTGAATACAGAACATAAATGTGTTACCTCTCCCTTGAGCATTGCATCACTTATGCTCCCCACTTAATTATGGAATTAGTATGTTTTTTCAGTTGCTAAGCATACCAGCAGATTATTGGCAGAACCTCCCTCTCCACGTGGTTTGTTACCTGCCGAAACTTTTCATTCCTACTCCTAATGGCAGTAATAGCACCATAGTGTAGTGTGAAAAGGCCAGACGTAGCCATCCCTAATGGATGCTGTTTCTTTTGTACTGCAGGGGTTCCTTTTGAAGGTGGATTGCGCTGCCTGTGCTGGAAGGTGGGTCTGAGAGGGGACCGCCGTGCTTTGTTTCTCATTGCATTTGGGGAAGGCTTGGTGATGCGGGTGGGGCTTTCAAGAAAAGTGTCTCTAAGTGCTTTATGAAGCTCTGAGGCAATCTTCAGAACAACCCCCATTTTATAGGTGGGGCTATGAGAAGAGTGCCTTGCCTGAATGTCATACAGATTGGATGTCTAGATCAGGGGTAGTCAAACTGCAGCCCTCCAGATGTTCGATGGCAGGGGCTCATGGGAATTGTAGTCCATGGACATTCGGAGGGCCGCAGTTTGACTACCCCTGGTCTAGAATATTTGTTTATTTATTTTGGGATTTTCACACTGCCCTTTTCGGACTCTGCCATCTCGGGGCAGTGTACAATTAATTTGGTAAATAGTAAAACAGATAAAATACATAAAACCATTCATTGACAATAAAATCACAGTTATAACGATGTTAGCACCAACATAAAGCACTGAGGTGAGTAAGTGACTTCCAGGAGCAAATGGGAGGCAGTTTGATATTGATATTATCCTACTGTCCTGGCTGGCATCAACCATAGGCCTGATGGAAGAACTCCGTCTTACAGGCCCTGTCGAACTTGGCAAGTTCCGGCAGGGCACTAATCTCTCTGGGATCTGTGCGATTCTCAGCTAGAAAACTGATTTTGTTGCCCTTCAGCGATTCTCTGGAGAGCACGGCTGCATCAGTCATCCTGATTAGTTATCATCATGGTTTATAAATGGAGATCTGATCAAAAGCTGAGGTGCTTCATGATATGTTGGTAGTTAGCGATAGTCAACTCAGAGAGGGCCGTTGATTGGCACTGAACCAATAGCTGGAATGTTAAATCAGTTTCTACAGGTTGCATTTTGCTGTAATGTTTAAATTCACCAACTGCAGTTTGTTAGCCGCAGAGGGGTAGTGCAGATCGTTCCAGCTGGGAGACAGAGGAGAAATGAAATGGAAGCCGAAGAAATCCAACCGATGGAGACACAAGTTGACGAAAGAAACATAATGAATATTCCTAATTTTTATTTCAGATGCAAGAATCCAACAGTCAAACAGCCAAAATGAATCCCAATTCCTAGTAACTCATTTTCTAGGGTAAGCCTTCTTCAGTGGCTTAAATGAAAGAATTTTTTCAAAACTTTCTGTGTTTTTTTCTTTCCATAAATGAATTATCTTAACATTATCAAAGCGACCTATGGTTCGGTCTTTTAACTCTTAGTGAGGGATCTCCTGAATGTAACCAACTAGTTTATATCTTATGGAAAGAAAAAAAACACTGAAATTTTTGGAAAAAAATCTTTAATTTAAGCCACTGAAGGAGGCTTATTAGGTACCGGGTCTCGTTTTGGCTGTTTGGCTGTTGGATTCTTTTATGTGAAATTCATTACGTTTACTTTGTTGGCTTGGGAGACAGGAGAGAGGAAAGAAGCAGAAAAACTTAGGGTTGGCATAGAAATCATGTTCTGTTATGCAGTTGTTATACTAAGCTATTTAGTGCAAGCCAAAATGTATTGCAATATTCTTTATGTGTGTGGTTCTCCCTGCGCAGATCCTCTTGAACTACCTCCCTGTGGAGAGAGCCTTATGGAATTCCCTACTGAAAAAACAGAGGTGAGTTAATATTTTCTATAGTCTCCATTCTCTTGTACAACTCACTAACCTCTTCTTGGAGCTCAACAATGAGAATTGGCTCCCTGATCTAGGCATTGCCGCAATATTAACGTTGTCCCTGGGCTCAAAAGTTGAGCAAAGCAGTATCGAGTAAACTCTTTTTAGGGCATCTTTTAGAATTTCTAGTCTAATTATTAATCTGTTAGCAAAACGAAAATAACTGTGTACCTCAAACCTCATTTAGAGACTTTTAAAAAGAGTCAGCCATAAGGAAAGCCTAATAAAAATTCACATAAAAGTAGTTAGGAGAGGTCATTTTTTTAGCATTTTGTTTAAATGGCATCAGATATTTCATGATGATGCAAGCTTGAAGTCCAGATGTGTTTCCCAAAGCGAAGGAGTCCACCCTGAGCCAGATGCAGTGCCCCAAGCCTGAGAAGCTCTTGGAAGATGGAGTCTTAATTCTAAATGCTATAGCTGCACAACTTGTCACAGGATTGGAGAGGATATGTCAGAGGAGGAACAGAGAGAAAGGATCAGGTGGGGAAAACTGCTCTGTAGAGGCAACGGGTGAGCCGCGTGGCCTGCGGCCTGCGTTGTCACGCCAGCAAGAACAGTACTAAATCTGCCATAATATCTGTATATCTGATCTGGATCTGTTGTTTGCACACGACTGTCTGCCCCTGCTTTGAATGTACTGATAGCTGCTCTTTTAGGGGCTAGTGGATCTAGCCCTGAACATTGGACAAACAGGAGAGAAGGCGTGACTCCATGCCAATCAGCATACTAAATTTTGTAGATGCTGTTCGTTTCTTATGTGCACTGGGTTGTCTTTGGCTCACAGTCTTGTGTAGACTGCTTTGAGTTCAGAATTCTGTGAAGAAACGTGATGTGGATGTGTCACTCTAATGGCACGACTTTTTCACTTTCAAGATGAATTTATATTATTGGTAGTTTCAGCGGGTGCAATAGAACTGTTTGGTTGGAGTCCAGTTGCGTCCAGAGACTAACAAGAGTTTCAGGGTGCAAGTCTTCGAGAGGCAGACACTGTAGAGCAGAACTGTTTCTGTCGAGGGGAGCTTTGACTCTCAAAAAGCTTATGTCCATGTGCAACTGGACTCTCATCTACCTGTTATATTGTAATTCATAAAGCCTTTTCCTAAGGGGCCAGTCTACATATGTGCTATCTCTGAGTCTTAGCTGTAGTGCTGGCAGTTTTGTGTTTCTGCCAATGAAGAGCTCTGGGGCGACCGTTGATGGCCTCTTAGCAGTTAAAGCCGTTCCAGGAAGGATGTGGAAGTCAGTTAATGCTGAGAAGTATTTAGAGTGCTTGTGGATGAATGAACATCGGCGTCTCGTAGAGCAGCCGTCCGCAAGCTTTCGCTTGCTGTGGACCGCTGCGGCATAGTGGAAGGAGAGGGCGGCCCGGGGGCCCACGCATGCGCAACAGCCCCAGCCGCAAGCACGTTTGTGCCGCCGCCATGCCGGCGGCCGCGGCTCTCCCTCCCGGGCCCCTCCGGGCCGCGAGCAAATTGGCCGCTAAAGCGGCCGATTAACTTGCGGCTCGGCAAGCTTCTCTTCCCTCCCCTCCCCTCCCGAAACAAGAAGCTTGCCGGGCCGCGAACTAATCGGCTGCTTTGGCGGCCGATTTGCTCGCGGTCTGGCGAGCTTCTCGCTTCAGGGGGGGGGAGGGAAGAAGGAGCTGCGGCCCGGCTCTGAGGCCTTCGCGGCCCGGCACCGGGCCGTGGCCCGCGGGTTGGGGACCACTGTCGTAGAGAAGAGAGTAAATACCTTTGTGTAAAAGAGACCACTCTAAAATGAAGGCAGTATAGTTGCTCCAGACATTTAGAATTGTGGCCCCTGAATTCCAGCCCGGATGAGAGGTAAGCAGTGCTCCTTGGTCTGCCCTTGGACAACCAGCCTCTGTGCTCCATAACGGCACAAGCGGAGGAGAAGGCCTCTCTTGGCATTCTTCCCTGACAGGATACTGCACGGTAAAGAGGTAGCTTTTGCCCCCAGTGGTATGACAGGGCAGAAAGGAAGAGAGATTTGGAGCATGTATGTCCTAAATAATTTAGGTACCAATAAGCAAAAAAAAAAAAAAAAGTATTTAGATTCAAGTGGGTCGCTGTGTTGATCTGAAGTAGCACAACAAAAATAGAGTCCAAGAGAACCTTTAAGACTCGAAAGATCCGCCTTGAATAAATTTTTGTTGATCTTAAAGGTGCTATTGGACTCTATTTTTGTTGAGTATTTAGAATTTGTCTGAAATAAATAATTGCCAGTATATATTGGTTCATTGGCCCTCTCGCTCCCCACATGGCACGCTGCTTTATTGGGCATCTCCGTAATTTAAACAGCATTGATTGTATTACAGTAGTAAACAGTTTCAATCAGTTCTCAAGATTGAACTGTTCTGTACTTGGCAGACTGACATGGAGAGAATGGAGGATACCAGATTCAAATGTGCTTTCTGTCTCCCCTCCCCCACTTTTGCTCTCTCTTTTTCTCTTTAAAGAGATTTGTATGCCCAGTTCTTGAAGGAAATGATTATACAACCTGGGATAGCCAAAGCCAACCTTGGGGTCTCCAGGGAAGATGTAACTTTAGAAGACCATGTAAGTTATGTCCCCATTAACCTGAGGAAAAATTTGGGCTGAATTGTACAATTCTGTTATACTGATATGGTGGCCTGTTGGAGGATGTGGAGTGCTTTGTCTTCTTTTTACTCTGAGAAGGGATTAGAGGAGGACCAAATGTTCTTCATATTTTTTGTCTTGAACAATTGTTTAAACAGTACATGGTTGTTAAAACTGGCTATGTTTGTGCAAAGCATTCTTCTCAAACGGAAATGTTTAAATGTCCATTTAAAAGTCTTACCTGCTCCCACAACATGCCTTCCCCCTGCTCAAAGTCCTACAGACTGCTGATCCTCATAGTTTGGCAGGCTGTGCACCAGGGGTGGAGGCATTTAGATGCCCCAAACAGCTGATCTACGGAGAGAGGTTTATCTCCACGGATCATCTGCTTGTTGGGCTGTGGCCGAATTGATGGGGCTGTGAAAGCCCCCCGCCTCCTCCGAGCTTTCCACCGTGCCTTCCCTGACTGCCCTCGACCAGTGGATGCGGGCTAATGTGGGGGGGGGTCCTTTTTAGGGTGGAAGAATGTCAGGATTGTTAGAAACCCTGCCATAAATTAGCCTGAGTTCTTCCATGACAGTTATATTGCTTGGCGCCTGGTTGCTCCAGGTCCTGTAATCATGCTAACAAGTAGAAAGTAAAATGTATGTTGTTGTAACCCTTATCATTTGCTGGGGCCTCTCGGCTGGGCCTGTTTTCACTATCAACTGTGGAAAACAGTCAAGGCCATGAGAATGAATCGTTGTTTTTAATTGCAAGTGTCTCTTCTCTCCTTCTCCCCTCCCTTGGGAACTTTCAAGTTTTAGGCGGGAGAATCGTATTGATAAGAAGAAGCAAATCTGCCCTCAAGCCAGATTTGATTTCGCCAGTCTAGACGAATGTAGTGCTTCTCAATAAAGCTTTCTTATTATTAAGAAGCTCGTTGTGAGTTCTTTCAACGTCTGACACTGTCCTCTGATCACCCGAATCCCTGTACCAGTAATAGGATTCGGGTGATTTGGGGATACCCAAATCTATTTGGTCCAAATTGAAACAGTACCAAATGTTTTTCTTGGTGCTCATCCCTGCTCTGCACAGTGTCTCCTTGGTAGGTTTGTTTGTGCAAATATGTCTCCCCATTGGCCCACTGCTGCATCCAGGACTGCCTCTCCATCTCTGGTCTGCCAGTCCTTTTCTTTCTTTGCTATCCATTCCTTCTTGAGACTAGCTCTTTCACCATAGCCCATCCCTAAACTCACTTTCATTAGCTGCACTTCTGCTTCCCTTGCTACTGATTTGTCATTGCCTGTTGCCTGCTTTCGGAGTATCGTGCAAAAACTGTAGCATTTGTTTGTTGTGCCCAGTAGAAGTGTGGAATAATACGTGCCTTTTTTAAAAAGTACCTTTTGGCCTCTCATTTTGGAGATGGTTCACATGGTCAAGAATTTCTTCTGCATGGAGCCAGGGAGATGATGAAGTGGGGAAGGGCTGGATTCAGATTCCCTTGCAGATTGCGGGGCAGACCTTGGGTCAGCCACTGTGTCTTGGCCTAACCTACCTCACAGGGCTGTTGTAAAAGGGAGGAAATGGGCTAAAATCATGAGAGAGGCAGCTTGCAATTCTGAAAAAAGTGGCTTCATCAATTCTTTATCCCTTCTTGTTGATACTGAAAGTTCCTTCAGAGAGCGACTAGTCCAGTGGTTCTCAACTCGGGGGTCAGGGCCCCTTTGGGGGTCAAATGATCCTTTCAGAGGGGTCGCGGCAGGGCGAGCAGCTTGGCGGGGAGAACGGGGGAGGGGACACTGCCACTGTTGCCGCTCCTCCTGCAGGCGCTCGCACTCAGCCGCTCCAGCAGCACCTCCAGCGCAGCGCAGTCTCCCGCCAGGCGCTCCAGGTGGCGGCACAGCTCGGCAGCACAAGAGGCAGAGCTGAACTGAGACACCCCAGGGGAAAAAAAGCCCATTTAGATACCATCATGAACCAGGGATCTTCACGCCATTGGTCAGTTTCGGTTAAATTTCTGTGAAAGAACCCTGGCATCATTTTATGGTTGGGGGTCACCACAACAGGAGGAATTGTATTAAAGGTTGAGAACCACAGGACTAGTCTCTTTCTCTGCAAAGCTCACTGTAATGCTGGCATTATATGAATGAGGGATGTATATTGTGAGCTGGGCATAAGCTCACCAACAGAACAGCTCCTGAGGGGCTCAGCGGTATTGGCGGGCAGGTCCACATTCAAAGAAGCACTCCTGGGAGTGGTAGGGATATTTTACACACACAAGCACACACACACACTACCCACTGCTCTCTACCAAGGCTGGCTTGCGGCAGCTTATAATTTAAAACATTAGAATACAATAAAATACAATACTATAAAACACCAAAACCCCTTAATTAGAACATATTATATAGTACAGCAGTAGAGAATTAATCGTTAACATTTCTCCTCCCCAGCAGCCAACCCGGGCTCTGCAGACCTCCTCATCACCAAATCCCATGCTTCAAAGGGGGTGGATGGGAGATGTAGTGATGTCTAAGATGTCGACATCAAGAAAGGGGGACCCAAGGATCTTCCTGCCCTAGCCTTGACCAAATGCCTGATGGAAGAACTCTGTCTTGCAGGCCCTGCAGAACTGTGATAGGGCCCACCGCTCTTCCAGGAGCTCATTCCACCAGGTGGGGCCAGGACTGAAAAGGCCTGGTCGAGGCCAGGCACACTTCACATGGGCCAGGGATCACCAGTTTATGAGTACCCGCAGAGCCAAGAGTGCTTTTTGGGCACTGAACTGTCAAAGGCTTTCTTGCTGTCAGAGCAACCATCGGTGAACCATCGGTCTGATTCATTGTGAGGCAGCTTCATGTGACAATCCTTTCTATGTTTTGCCTTTTTGAAATACTCCTGTGCAGCCGCTAAACCCTAATCCAGACAGCCGATGGAACACTTACTTCAAGGACAACGAAGTGTTGCTGCAGATAGACAAGGATGTCAGGTGTGTGAAAAGGACTGGGGAGCAACTGGGGGCTTGCCTGTCGTATTGAATCCTAGTCCAGGTTTGCCTGGTTTCAGAGAGCCCTGAGTACTCTAGTTCTAGCATCCAGCTGCTTTGAGACTCCTTTGGGTAGAGGAAAGCAGTATATAAGAACCAACTCTTCTTCTTCAGTAATATCAGGGCTCTCTCAGCCTCACCCACCTCACAGGGTGTCTGTTGTGGGGAGAGGAAAGGGAAGGCGACTGGAAGCTGCTTTGACACTCCTTCAGGTAGAGAAAGCGGCATATAAGAAACAACCTTTCTTCTTCAGTAATCTCAGGGCTCTCTCAGCCTCCCCTCCCTCACAGGGTGTCTGTTGTGGGGAGAGGAAAGGGAAGGTGACTGGAAGCTGCTTTGAGACTCCTTCAGGTAGAGAAAAGCGGCATATAAGAACCAACTCTTCTGCTGCTGCTGCTTCTTTAAAAACTCTTAAAAAACAAAACTATGATCTTGCCTGTCCAGGAGGCTGTACCCTGATATGGCATTCTTCCAGCGCCCAACCGAATACCCTTGCCTGTTGATCCTGGACCCCCAGAATGAGTTTGAGACCCTTCGCAAGCGAGTGGAGCAGACCACACTGAAGTCACAGACAGTGGCACGAAACCGGAGCGGCGTTACCAATGTAAGAAATTACTTCAGTTGCAGACATCCCTGTTGTAGTCAGGTGGATGAAGGTACAAAGAGAGTTTTCTCTATGAAAACTGGCAAGGTAGTGCTTGGTGGCTGGCTTTCTTCGTGTACAGTTACTCCTCATTGCTCCAGTGGTAAGACAGGTCTCTGCAAGACCCCTTTCACTGGGCGATCCTAGGCAATGTTATGTCCACATTTGGCTACACAAATGCACATAAATCTGAGTTTTCTGATAGGTGTGCTTTTTGTGCTTCAAATATATAAAAGAGCAAGCAAAAAATATAAATTCTGGCTGTTTTTGAATGAGAAACATGGGAGATGCTGAAACCACCTTAGGAGGAGGGGGGAATATTTATTTGTTATTTGCTTTGAGAAATCTATGCTCTGCTCTACTTCTTCTTGGGCAGCAGAGGAATGGCATTTACGTGCCTCCTTGCAATCTCAAATGCGCAAATAGTACCCTCTCAACAACACCTCTGATAGGGTACTATAGGATACATCTCTCAGACATGCTGGACTGAGAAAGGGTTTTCTGTCTCTTTAAGAAGTACAGGGAAATTTTGTTAGTATGCTTCCCCTAGCATAACCAAACTACTCCTGTAACATTTTAAAGAATCCATGCATTTATTGTGAGCCTAGGGACGATCTTGCAGACTTATTGCAGCAGAAACTTACTCTTCTCCTTCCCCTTTGCTTTCCTAGGTGAGCTCCCCTCATAAAGCATCAGCGCCTCATCCCCTGAGTGAGTATGAAGTCCTGCCCAATGGCTGTGAGGCTCACTGGGAAGTGGTGGAGCGAATCCTGTTCATCTACGCTAAGCTCAATCCGGGGATAGCCTATGTCCAAGGGATGAACGAAATAGTAGGACCTCTTTACTACACTTTTGCTACCGACTCCAACAGTGATTGGAAAGGTAAGAGGACCAGCGGCCTCCTCAGTACGTTCTTTGGTTAGGGTGCTTGGAAATGAAAACTGACAGTATCCTCTTATTAGTAAATTACATTATTATTAAATACACACCCTTCATCTGACTTTCCTCCCAATAGGCTGGAGATAAAGGAAGTATACTAGGGACGAGCACTGTGGCACGGTTCGGCCACTTCGACGATTACCGAAGCGTGACTCAGCCAGCGGCATGGAGGGGAGGGCTGCCCCTCTGCACCGCGGTGCTGGCCGTCTCAGACTTTGGTAATCTACCAGGCAGCCGAACTGCAGCGAAGCGCTCACCCCTAAAATATACCCACCTTCAGGGCATAAAGGTTAAATCATTGCAAAATTAAAAACAACCTGGAAAACCAAGGGGCCCATACTTAATGCCTACAAACAGGAATTCCATGTATTATTTGCCTAGAAACATAACAATAAACCACAACTCTCCACCACTTTCAGCAGAAAGCCCTTTGGGAAAGAATCGTCTCACAGCTGTTTCTGAATGTTGGTAAAAACCTACCTCTTCCTCTGGCTTCCGGGGCCACAGAATCTGTGCTGCAGCCAAGTGACCCCTAGAAACATAGAATTGGAAGGGACCGTGGGTCATACAGTCTCCTGCAGGAAATTCACAATTACTTTCCCCTTCCGCACACTCCCCTAGAAGGAGGCCAAAAACCTCCAGGATCCCTGGGCCAATCAGACCTGGAGGAAAATTCCTTCCTGACTCTAAAGCGGCAACCAGCGTTACTCCAGGCATGGCAGAAAGCACAAAGGCTGCCAGTTAATGCACCTCTTCAAACAGCTGGAACAGGGAGCAGGATCTGGTTGGAGGAACTCAAGCAGCAGATGGGGATTGGATAGGGGGGGCCAGCCCTTCACGTATGCAGGTGCCAGGCTGTGAAGGTCTTTAAAGGTAACAACCAGGACCTTAAATTCAGCCCAGAAACAAACCACCAGTCAAGCTGTTTCAGAATGGAGGCTGTTCAGAGGTGTTTGTCCCAAGTGGGAAATGAAGAGCTGCATTTTGCACTGGAGGGAGTTTCCACACTCCTGTTAAGGGCAGCTCCACACAGAACACTTTACAGGAGTTGAGAAGGAGGTTCTAGTAGGGTGAATTAGGCCAGTCTGGTCCAGAAGAGGCAGTGTTGGTTGTTGTAGTTAGGTGCGAAGTCGTGTCCGACCCATCGCGACCCCATGGACAATGATCTTCCAGGCCTTCCTGTCCTCTACCATTCCCTGGAGTCCATTTAAGTTTGCACCTACTGCTTCAGTGACTCCATCCAGCCACCTCATTCTCTGTCGTCCCCTTCTTCTTTTGCCCTCGATCGCTCCCAGCATTAGGCTCTTCTCCAGGGAGTTCTTCCTTCTCAGGAGGTGGCCAAAGTATTTGAGTTTCATCTTCAGGATCTGGCCTTCTAAGGAGCAGGCAGGGCTGATCTCCTCTAGGACTGACCAGTTTGTTCGCCTTGCAGTCCAAGCGACTCGTAAGAATCTTCTCCAGCACCAGAGTTCAAAAGCCTCAATTCTTTGATGCTCGGCCTTTGTCGGTTACACCTTATTAAAGGGTATATGGCACTTCTTGTTTCCTGCACAGAGCATGCGGAAGCTGATACCTTCTTCTGTTTCACCAACCTCATGTCTGAGATCAGGGACAACTTCATCAAGAGTCTGGACGACTCCCAGTGCGGCATCACCTACAAAATGGAGAAGGTCTACTCCACTTTGAAAGAGAAAGACATGGAGCTTTATATGAAATTGGTAAGGAGTTTGTCAGTACCAACTTCGTGGGTCTCCATGTTTCAGGTGTTATGCCAAGCCATCATTTGTCTTGCTGCCAGCTTAGAACCCAGGTCAGTAGGCAAGCAGTGGTGAATATGCTGAGCTCAGCGTACCGGACTGATTTCTCTGCACAAGGGAACAAGATGAATCCCTGAGATGCTGGCACTGCCTCTGGAGCTCACTTTGCTCCCAGAGTCTTTGGCATGGTGCCACCCTCATTCCCCCTCCACTTGGTTTGCTGGCCTACCAAAACCTTCTTGGGCCAAAAAAGTGCCTCCCCCTGACCCCTGGTGTGAGAGCCAGTTTGGTGTAGTGGTTAGGAGTGCGGACTTCTAATCTGGCATCCGGGTTCGATTCTGCACTCCCTCACATGCAGCCAGCTGGGTGACCCTGGGCTCCCCATGGTACTGATAAAGCTGTTCTGACCAAGCAGTAATATCAGGGCTCCCTCAGCCTTACCTACCTCACAGGGTGTCTGTTGGGGGGAGAGGAAAGGGAAAGGGCAGAGGAAAGGGAAACCGCTTTGAGCCTCCTTTGCGTGGAGAAAAGTGGCATATAAAAAACCAACTCTTCTTCTTCTTCAGTAATCTCAGGGCTCTCAGCCTCACCTCCCTTACAGGGTGTCTGTTGTGGGGAGAGGAAAGGGAAGATGAATGGAAGCCGCTGTGAGCCTCCTTTGCGTGGAGAAAAGCGGCATATAAGAACCAACTCTTCTTCTTCTTCAGTAATCTTGGGGCTCTCTCAGCCTCACCCACCTCACAGGGTGTCTGTTGTGGGGAGAGGAAAGGGAAAAGCGATTGGAAGCTGCCTTGAGACTCCTTCGGGTAGAGAAAAGCGGCATATAAGAACCAACTCTTCTTCAGTAATCTTGGGGCTCTCTCATGCTCCCCTCCCTCACAGGGTGCCTGTTGGGGGGAGAAGAAAGGGAAGGCCACTGTAAGCCACTTTGAGAGTCCTGGTAGAGAAAACCAGGGTATAAAAAGCAACTCTTCTTCTCTTTGATGGTCCATCAGGGCCTCAACTCTAGGCCTGGTGAAACAGCTTTGCCTTGCAGGCCCTGCAGAACTGGCTAAGGTCCCACAGGGTCCTGATCCCTCTTGGCAGAGAGATCCACCAGGCTGGGGCAACAGCAAAAAGGCCCTGGCACAGGCCAGTCTCGCCTCCCCTCGGCTTGGGATCCTGATCAGGTTTTGGTCAGATGATCATAATGACCTCTGGGGGAGTGTAGTGGGAAAGGCTCTTTCCCAGTTGAAAGGCCTTTCCCGGTCCCTGCTGCTTGAAATCCTTGAAGAAGAGGTGCCAGGGGTTGAACCTAAGATCTTCTGCTTGCAAAACAGGCACTCTGCCAGTTCCTTCCCCCATTTGGATAGAGTCATCCTTGCATAGGGGGCGTTGGGGGACTGGTCTTTCTCAGCCATGGCGGCCGCCGGAGAGCACCAAAGGTGAGCTGGTGGCAGGGCAGCCCCCGAGGCAGCAGCCGGTGTGGAGGACGAGGAGGAGCTGCGGCCCGGTACCGACTGATTGGGGGTTGGGGACCACTGCTCTGTGGTTAAACTGAGTTTCCATTTAGCCACTACATTGCTTGAGAGGAAGCTTGTGGTTATCAACCAGCCGCACTTCCTTCCCCCCCTAGATTTGAGAGAGAATAGCTTCACAGATCACTGGACATTTCTCTATGTGGCAGAAAAAAGAGGAGCCTTTGGAGCGATTCAAACGATATTTGCCCTGCTAGGGAATAGAGAAGGGCTGCTGCCAGATGCTTCTTCTTCCTCTTCAGCGAGAACGCAACATATTACGTTTCTCATAAGCGAAAATTTGCACTGCTTGCATAGTAGAATAAGGGGTCAGCATCGCAGGGGTAGTCAAACTGCGGCCCTCTAGATGTCCATGGACTACAATTCCCATGAGAATTGTAGTCCATGGACATCTGGAGGGCCGCAGTTTGACTACCCCGATCCAGAGAGTGGAGGATCACATGGTGGAACAGCTGAAGGATGAGGCCAGGTGGGCCCCACCATTTAGCTTTCCCAGCTGGATACCATTGGGAAACATGGCGTCCTTTGGAATGTTAACGCCTCTTTCTTAGCTAAGCCAGTTTGGTACGTTTCTTATCTGACCCTGACTTTCAGATTCAATAAGACCTTTTCTTACGCATGGGGTGGGGGAAGATTTGAGAAGGAGCTGGCCCTTCTGTGTGCGTGTGTGTGTACATACGCACACACACCAATTTGAATCTTGTTTTCTTTATTTCCTTTACGTTTCTTAGGCCGCACTCTAGTTCTGTAAGCTGTATTTACTGGATAGTTGAGGACTGTAGTAATAAAATCATATTCGTTAAAGAGACTGCATAGAATCATAGACTTGGAAGGGGCCATACAGGCCACCTAGTCCAACCCCCTGCGCAACGCAGGATCAGCCCAAAGCATCCTAAAGCCCAAAGCATCCTAATGGTCTTGGTTCCTTTCCAGGGTGGTGGCACATTGTGAAAATGGTGGCACATTGTGAAAATGTACCACCTGGCAGCAGACTACAGACCCCTCTGGTCAGGAGGTGATAGCGAGCTGCTTGATGGTGGGCTCTGACCCCTGCTTCACAGGGAGTTGGAGAGCACAGTGGATTTCTCCAGGATCAAAGTATCTCCCTTCCCTTAGTCTCTGAGCAGAGCTGTATCTCTTGCATGCTCAAGGGCTGTTTGCCTGAGTGGTTGGTGGGGCAGAAGTGTCACAGTCCCTGCAGACAGAAAGCCAGCATAACATAGCAAGGGCAGAAGAGTGGATTAAACACTTCTTTACACGTTGTTGGCTCCCTATTTGCAGTCAGTTTTGTTGAATTTTTTTTAACACTCGGAACTGGAACTAGCCACACACAGGCCCATTCCGCACAAGGACCAATGTTGCCAATTGGTTCCTGAAAGCGGAAACGCTATTTTTAATAGTGCAATCATGGTGTTACGCATACCTGCCTTTGTAGTGGAATCCAGTAGCGTTTCAATCATTTCCCACAGGTTTCTGGTTTCGCAAAAATCGCTATCCAGGAAGCGATTTTTTCTGTGCTTTGTCCCGCCCCTGGCTGTCAATCAAACGAACAGCCAATGGGTGGCTGTTATCATGTTCCCAAAAAGCCCCTTTCCTTTTAAGAACAGGGTTTAAAAAAAAGAAAAACACATGTTGCAACAAATATGCCTTGATTCCTCCTAACGTAGAGACCCATCTAGCTGGCAGCTGGTGTGTGAGCTGGCGAGTCATCATTACCACGCTCCCCCAAGTGAAAAGAAAAATCCCCCCCCCTGCACGGGTACGATTTTCGTCCGAAAATAAAGGGAACTTGCAAACGGGGCTGTGTTGTGCTTGGGGACTTAGGGGAGCTTTAAAGCACTTCTGTGTAGGGACTGTAGCCGGAGAAGCCTCGCTGGATGAATGAAGGCTCGCCAGTTCGTTGCTTTCTGCTCGCTCTGAGAAAAAAAAAATGGCGATCGCTTCGCCGGAAGTTCGGAGGAGAGAGCCAGGGGGAGGGACTTTGCTGGAACCACAACAGTGGGAACGCACAGGTCTTTTTCGCTACTGTTGCAGATTGTTTGCAAGTGTGTAGCGCTTTTCGGAGGGTGAATCCACTTTTCTGGATTTCCCTTTAAGCGCTACAACGAATCGCTTTTTGCGGGACTGTTTCAGGAGTGTGGCAGATTGTGTGCGACGTCATGCGTAACTGCAAATTAGTAGCGTTTACAATTTGCAAGCCTTTGGCAACATTGAAGTCGTGCGGAATGGACCTCAGGCTGTTGTTCCACTTCCTTCTCCTGCAAGTGTGAACTCGCCCTCATGTTATCTTGTGGCAGAATAAGTGGGGCTGCCCTCAGGGCTAATTCCAGGGGTCTGAAACACAAACACTGGCTTACGGAGAGGAAAAAAGCTTGGGTTTTGTGCTCCATACTAAACGGTTGTGGAAACCTTTAAAATAAAGAGTGAGGGGGTAGCTGGGGAGTGGGTCTCTTTTTATTTGCTTGCCCCCGGGGTATTATTTTAATATGGATTATTGGATTTTTAATCATTATTTATGGGGTTTTTTATTGCTATTGTAACCCACCGTGGGACGTTTATCGAGAGTGGCAGGCAATAAACCCAATAAATAAATAAAAGCATTAAGGTAAGAAACAGATCTTAAATCTACTAAAAGCACAGGGGAGGAGAATGTATTGCACCCCACACCTAAGCATTAGCAGCAGTAGCACCAGGCAGAAAGACTAGGCCAGGAGGAGAGAGTTGTTCAGTATAGGCACCACCACTGATAAGCCCATTCCCCTTTAGGGTAACCTCCCTCAGAAGTTACATTTTTCCCCTCTCCTTTTTTAAAAAGCAAACTGACTCGGTGACTTAATCCCTCTGTCTCTGTCCTCACTGTGTCCTCACAGCAAGAACAGAATATCAAGCCCCAGTTCTTTGCCTTCCGCTGGCTGACACTGCTGTTGTCCCAGGAGTTCCTGTTGCCGGACGTCATCCGCATCTGGGATTCCCTCTTTGCCGACGACAGCCGTTTTGACTTCCTGCTGCTAGTCTGCTGTGCCATGTTGACGTGAGTGGTTGCAGGCCCTGCATGGATGGTGCTTGTTCTTTAGGACTTGTAGCTAGAGATGGGTATGAACCAGCAAAATGTGGGCCAGTTTGGCTGGTTTGGAGGCCAGGAACTGATGTTCAGGGAAGATGCATTCCCTGAATATTTACTTTTACCTGTACTGAAGAAGCAAAAAATATTTGCTTTAATATAATACAAGTGTTCTCTCTCCCCCCCCCCCCCATTTCCTCCTAAGGCTCATTCGGGACCAATTACTGGAAGGAGATTTTACGCTGAACATGCGACTTCTGCAGGTAGAATGCAATGGACTTAGTCAAGTGTGTGTATACAATGACCAAATGAATCTGTTTTGTGCTGAATGAGACTCTTAGTCTGTTTACTGCAGGGGTAGTCAAACTGTGGCCCTCCAGATGTCCATGGACTACAATTCCCATGAGCCCCTGTCAGCATTCGCTGGCAGGGGCTCATGGGAATTGTAGTCCATGGACATCTGGTGGGCTGCAGTTTGACTACCCCTGGTCTACTCAAATTGGCAGTGGCTCTCCAAGGTCTCAGGCAGAGGTCTTTCACGTCACCTCCTTCCTGATCCTGTTAACTGGAGATATTGGGGGTTGAACCTGGGGCCTTCTGCATGCCAAGCAGATATATCACCCTCCCAGCCGCAGCCCCTCCCAGCCCTTAAACGATTGCCTGCTGTAGAAGATATTGAGCCCAGCCATCCTGGGATAGTTGGTCTGGTTACGAAGCAGCACAAAGAAGTTCTTTCAGGCAATGAATTCTGGAGGCCGTTTCATTTTTCAGCTTCATGCAGTTTTTTAAGGTTGTCATTCTGCCTATTTGCTTCCAGTATGAAAATGCCCAGTCACATATGAATGTCACTCAGCCTGATGCAGGATAAGCTTCAGATGAGGTTACTCGATTAAGTGCTGGAAGACTAAAATATCCTCAAGTGGGTTTTGCAGAGTGTGTGTGTGTGTGTGTGTGGGGGGGGGGGGTCTTTTCCAACCAGCCTGTGTGTCAGTGTAAGCTGCCTCCCAGTGTAAGGATCCTCCCAGAGCTGATTAGTGAGAAGGAGCCAGGAGCAAGTCTTGTGTGTCATCAGGGTCCTAAATATGAGCTGGTTTGGAAGTGGTTTCAGTACAAAATGCAGATATCATGTGGAATGTTTGTTTACTTCAGCTTTCAGGTGAAAAGTAGAACTTCCCCCCTAAAAGACCCTTGAGAGCCAATGTGGGTGTAATGGCTAGTCTAGGACCTGGGTGGCCAAGGTTCGAATTCCCTCTCTGCCATGGACACTCACCTTCAGCCTAACCTACCTCACAGGCTGCTGTGAGGCCAGAATGGAGGAGAATGATGGAGGCTGCTTTGGAGAGAGAGACAGAATAAAAGCTCACAGTGAGGCCCTAAACTGGAAGGCCCACCTTGCAACTATACAGGTCTCTGGTCTAAAAATCATTGGAGCCATTCTGAGATTTTACTACACCAGGGGAGGGTTTCTAGTTGACCCAGCTCTAAAGCTCTTTGCAGCCAAGGTCATTCCTCACCTACTATATGGCATCGACATCTGGGGCTGGAAAGAACAAATAATCAATAGCTTGGAGCCCATTCAGAACTTCCTGGCTCTTCCAAAAGGGTCCCCTGCAGCCCTGATGAGGGCAGAGCTTGATTTCCCCTCACTCAAAGCCCGTGCCCACTTAGCTATTCTGAAATCTTGGAAGAAAGACACAACAACCAAATCAGATTCTTTAAGCCATCAAAGTTTTAAGCTCTTATTGAGCAAAGACAGGAATCAGTCTGATTTTTTTAGCTCCATTCTTTCATGCTATACCATACCAGATGACTTACTGAATACATCAGCCAATATTTCTGATTTACGTGATTGGGTGCTCAAAGCTGATTCATTGATTGATCAATTCTGCTATCACAGTCAGCTCCATGGTATAAAACAATTTAAAACGACCACTCTAGAGCATTATATTTAGTAAACATAACACGCAATCTTAGAATGGCCCTAACATCTTTGCAGTTTGAAATGATGCCATCAGCCATGCTCTCTGGGCGATATCTCCAAATACCCACAGCCCAACGCCTGTGCATATGTGGAAATCCATCTGTGGAGGACCTGCCCCACTATGTTTTTTTTGGCTTGTCCCCTGTACTCCGAACTCAGGGGCAAATTCCTCACCAAGTTATTACCAAACTCACACCCTATTTCTGATTTTAACAAAGTCACCTATCTGTTATCAGATGTTGACCCCTATATTTCATATAGGGTGGCACTTTTCGCTGTTGCTGCCAGGAAGATCCGAGCCAAAGCTTTTTTACAGGTGTCCCCACCTTGATACACCATATTTTTTATTGTAACTCAGTAGCCCTTGTTTATAATTTTATGTATGCAATATTGGAGAAATATTGTTTTATTCGTATTTGTACCATATTGTTTTTAATTATGTTTTGTAATGGCCTTTGGCTATATACAGTAAATGTTATCATATTGTATTGACAGAATAAAAGTAAATTAATGGTACAACTCCCCCCCCCCCCTAGCCTTCCTTGCTCCAGAGCATCTGAGAAATAGAGCCCTGGCCAATGAGAAGGGTTGCAGAAATTCATTTGTTCTTAAAAAGCTGCACAGATTTGTTGTTCTTATTTTGGTGCAGCAGACTAACAAAGGTAGCTGCTGTTATGCTGTTGGTGTGACATCACATCTAGAACCAGTAGAGTCAGGCCAGCTGTCCTTGAGGGCCAGGCTCCCCCCATCCCCTTTTCAACTTACTTCTACTCAGTGCAAAGAGGAATATCTTGCATTATTCTAGGTGGCTTGTTTGGCTTTACCTCTGAATCCTAGAATGTTGCTAACAGAAAGTGTTTCCCTCATGCCAGCTTGGTATAGTGGTTAAGAGTGGTGGCCTCTAATCTGGAGAACTGGGGCTGATTCACCACTCCTCCACATGCAGCCAGTGGTCCCCAACCTTTTTATCACCGGGGACCACTCAACGCCTTTAACCGAGGCCCGGTGGGGGGGGGGGGGTTGTTTACTCCTCTACTCTCAACCACTGCCCTAACGCTCTCTGATCGCTATGGTAATGTTTAAACATCCCTTCAAAATAAGATACAGACACGCCACAACAATGAAGTGTGTTGTAAAGGGCTGGGAGGGATGAAGTAAAGGGGCGGGGGAGGGGGAGAAGGCGTCCTTTGGGGCCCACCTCCAATTAGTCGAAGGACCACATGTGGTCCATGGCCCACAGGTTGGGGATCGCTAAGCTAGGGGACCTTGGCCTAGCCTGTTAGAGGTGTTCTTCCAGAGTGCTCTCAGCCAAGCCTACCTCACAGGTGTCTGTTGTGGGGAGAGGAAGGGAAGGTAATTGTAAGCCCCTTTGGATAGTAAAGAGTGGGATGCAAAAAACCAACACTTCTCATTGTATCCATTGTTTTTAAACACAGGATTACCCCATCTCAGATGTTCATCTGATTTTGAAGAAGGCAAAAGACCTTCAAGATTCCAAGTAGCCCCCCCTTCCCCCAGGATTCATGGTATGTAGGAGAGAGACTGCGTGACCGTGCACCGTGGAGGTGGAAGCTGCTGGTGCATCTTGTGGCGTGCCCAATATTGTGTCCTGGCAGGAAGTCTCCTTCCACTCTATTTATTAATTCCTGAAAGAGCGACCTTCGGGTTAGTCAAGCTCTGCACTCTGGATTTCTTAGATCTCAACTGCTGAAATGACTCCATGTTGAGCACAATGTTTTTTTCCTATGATTAAAAAAAAACAAAACCTGTCGCCAGGTGCGGAGACAACAGAAGATGAGCTACGTATTTCTCCAGCTTTTATGGAACCAAGAGCAGCAAATGGTGTTATGGAGCAAGTCCTCAGGTGTGACACATTCTGGACTGTGCATGGAATAGGCTGGGAACCAGTGGCTTTTGCACAGGGGAGGAAAGAGCAGCTTCTGTCTGAGGTTGCCCCGATTTCTTTTCCCCCCAAACTTTGAACAGGGGTGGCACGACTGCTTTTCTCCAAGCAAAGCTGTTGCTGATGTTTGCCCCTGATGTGTCTAGTTTTGATGCTGACTTTTCACAGAAGGCAGAAGTGGACCGAATGAAACCGTGCGAGCCTTATTGCCCACTGCCTCAGGGCAAGCACCCTGCCATTGCCACCAATAAATTTCGAGCCACCTGTTGCCTGGAGTGCTGGCACTGCACATCACTGGCTGGTACGGCAGCTTTAAAAGGCAGGCTGGAGATCAGATTGTTGCGATTATTTTGCGTTTGGGTTTGATTCCACAGGGAGTGGGCATAGAATCAGACACGCTTTTAAAAGTTTGTTCTCTGCCTCTCGTTTACACGGCAACCCCAGGATGCTTCCATACTTTTCTGTTAAAGGATTATGTCCCATGCATGATGTGGAGGTCTCAAAAGATTGTTCCATAGTACATCTCTCGCCCCAGCCATTTTTGTGGCATTCAAAGAGCTCATTCTTGACCTATGTGTCCCACATCAATTCCCTTGCTGTCTGTTAACCCAAGTAATTTCCAGGTGCAGATGCTTCAAAGTGATAACCAGGCCAGCTTAGAGCAGCTCTGATTTATCATCCCCATTGGTGTAGCAAAATCTGAGCTGCCTTTAGTGGTGAAATTAAACGCCTCTCTCTTGCCAGGGAGGAAATCTGCCACAAGAAATGGTAATCAGTGGGGTGACATGGCTTGATGTCTCTGTCTTCGTCTGAGACAGCCTGAACCTTTTGCAACTTAGTATAGTGATGTAAGATAACCTGTTGCTTAGTCTTCAAGGCTTGCTTTACTTCTATTGTTGCTCAGCTCAGGTAAAGGCTGGAAAAGCTTTAAGGAAATAAGGCATTGCCCACTCTCTGTTGACATGCTTTCTGTGTTTGTAACATTTCAGAAATTGTGTTTACCTAGTCGGAACTGAGTAACAAGAGAAAAGACTGTCTCCACCATAGGAAGTGAGGCATCTTTGTGTGTCCGGCCACATAATAGCGTGCTCTGATAAGAAATTGGTGCTATTCTGATGTAGTTAGGGGGCTTTTATGCTGGAGGGCAGCAATTAGGGGGTCTCTTGGTGGGCTCACTCCCCCATATATACTGGGTTAGCACCTGTCCCAGTTTGCCACCCAGAAGCAAAATATGAGCAGTGGCTGCAGCAACTAAGGTCACTGACGTGAGGTTCCAAACATTTCATTTGTGTGAGAAACATTCCACAGAAAGAACCCTTGATCAGGAATGACCTTCCAGATCTCCACCTGCCTTTTTGCTGAAGGTGTCACGGGCAGCTGTTTTGAGAGAAGCCGGGAGGGTCAACTGGGTATCTGCCAGGTGCACAGACTTGAATTTTTCCTCAGTCACAAGACATGTGGGGGGAACCACCTGCAGCTGTTAATTAATCTGGAGCTGCCTCTTTGGATGTGTCAGCTGTGATTTCAGTTGTGATTCACAGGATCCTCCCCCATGGGAGAAGGAGAGAAAACTTGGACACTAGTTTGTCAAGGGGAATGGGCCTAGCACAGCACTATATATTGGGGGCGGGGGATCCTATAGAAGAGGATTCTGTGATGTGAGCCACAGCTCAAACTCTGACAGCTACATCAGGTGGTGGGAGGGCCGTTGGCACTTCATCTTTTGTTTCTTAGTGTGTGCTACCTCTAAGAAAATGAGCTGCTAATGGGTGGTCTTAGCAAAAATAGTGAACCTGCTTCCTCTTTCTGCCGAATTCATATCCATCACATGTTCCCCTTCATGCTTCCCTCCCAGTGTGTTCTTTCCTGGACCAGCTGTTCCATTTCCTTGAATCAGGGACAATCCCATTCTTTGATTCTGTTAGTGGCTGAAGAATGGAAATGGGTAAGATCATGTTGTTAGAACCTTAGCTTTGTGCTCCCAAACCCTGAGACTTGATTACCTGCAGGCTGCTGGTTACAGAAATGCTTGCTGTGAAGCTCTCGTGTAGCTTGCTACAAACCAGGGTGCCTGTTGCAGAGGATTACCTTCCCCCATTCCAGCCTTGCAGCCAAGTTCTTAGTGATATGGACAGGAGGCAGCATCCTGGAGCTAAGTGGTCCTTTGGACTTGCTGCATAGCAGTCCTTAACCACAATGAAGGAATTGATCTAAAAGCACACAACACACAAGGGGGGGGAGACATGAATGGGGCCAGCAAACACACTCTACACACAGGGGTGGCCAAATGGTGGCTCTCCAGATGCTCATGGACTACAATTCCCATGACCCTCTGTTAGCACGTGCTGGCAGGGGCTCATGGCGATTGTAGGAGAGCCACAGTTTGGCCACCCCTGGTAAAACTGGCAAAGAAATCTTGACCTGCTCCAAACCTTGAATAGCTGCTAAGGAGAAGGGAAGCATGCACCCAGGAAGGGTTTCCTATTTGGTTGGAGTTAGGGATGCAGGGCATGATGTGACCCATTAGACCTAAGTGCCTTTGCACTAGCCCCCTGGTGTCTGGGTTTTGGCTGCGGACAAATTCCAGAAGCCGCATGAAGCCTAACTGGATTTCATTTTAAATCTCAATTCAGCGTTTTTTCTGTTGGGTAGCTGCCCCAAGATGCATTGGGAGAGATTAGAGACTGTGCTTGCAACATTTAGAAAACTCATTTGACCACCTGAATGTCACCAGACAATAGCTGGGTGATAAGAGTGAGGAATGTCTGCATTATTTGAATCTGGAGCAAGTTATTTTTAAAAGGGCATGTTTTGCATAGCAGTACTTCAGAAGTCTATTGACCGGCATCTGCTCAGCTAAGCAGAAGGGTTGGGCTTGCTCTCCCTTCCTCCCACCCGGCTCCCAATATTGCTTCAAGGGTCTCCTTGGGTGTGTTTGTCCAGCATCTTGATAGTCAGCCACAGAGCTGGAAACATGCAGGGAGCACACAAGCGTTTTCCATGTGCTTGCCAGTCTTCCTTGCCTTGCCCTGCATAAGTGCTCAACCATGGCTGATCATCTGGCCCAACTCCACAATGTGGTTTGCTGTGAGAGCAGTTTGGTGAGTAGGCCCCCAGAAAGGCCCTGGACTGTTTTCCAAAGCCCCCCACCCCGCCCTTTGCTAGTGTCGCATAGTGCCTTGTGATGTCTCGTGACTTCCTGGTGGAGCCACTCCACTCGCTTTGGCCTTTCAGCTTTGGCCCAGCACGATCATGGGCCCTTTTACAGAGGAGTTTTCCCACCTGCCTTCTCCCCTGGGAGGGAATCAAATTGATGGCAGAAGAGAAAGGTGAATGGATTTGCTTTGGGGGGTGACTTGTCCTCCAAAGCAAGGAAGAAATGGGCTAACCAGAATTAACGTAAATCTCTGGCTGTCACTGCTGCACATCATTGGCCAGTTGGGAACCCTTTCAGCACCACAACCCCCCAGCATCTGTCAGTTGGGTCTGATGGTGGGGAGGGCTGCTGTGCTTGGTGGCATCCAGTGCACACTTTTGGTCTCAGTAATAAAAGGACCTTGGGACAGCCAGCAGGTGGCCGAAAACTTGTTCAGAATTCGGCCACTGAGTGGAATAAAAATGCAGATGTTTCTCCAACACATGGGTAAAGTACCCAAGAATAATGTTCAAGATTTCAAGATTTCTTTTCTGAAATTCTTGGCGGAGGGGGAGAATTATGATAGGCCTCACTGTACAATTCCCCCAGAATTTTCCCCTCTGTCTGAAGAACAAGGATTTTGTTCGAATGCATGTTCAGTGAATGTGTCTTAAGGTTGTTGTTTTTCTCCCACTTTTCTATTCCTGGCCTGCTTGCTGTGTTTTTTAAACTCAGAAAATCCTTTGTTCTTGCTTTGGTCTACTTGACTGTGTTTTGTACCTTTAGAGTTTTTAAAAGATGCTCCTGTGAGCAATTTCAGAAGTCTTAAAATCTCTCATGCAAAGCAGAGAAACACTGTTTAGGTAGAGCATATATATAAAGCAGGACTTGTGGTGTGTGCACACGGCATCTCACCTGTGTCCTTATGATGGAGGGGTGGGAAAATCCAGAATGTAGCACCTTTGGCTCAGATGTGAGCTCTCAAACATTTAACATGCGGGGAAACTTTAAGCAAACAGAACCATTGATCAGGAATGACTTTCCACCACCTGATCACTGGGAGGAATAAAAGGGAAACAGTTTTGAGGGAAGCTTGATGGGCCTCCTGGCTATCAGCCAGGTGTGTGGCTTTGATGTTCCTTGTGTGACAAGGCATAGAGATCAGTGGCCTACCTGCAAATGTCAAGTTAGTTCTTTGTCTCAGAGAGGAGGCAACTGGCAGCCTGTGTGAGCAACGTGATAATGGGGCATTTTATTGAGTAGGATTTATTTTGCCACATCTCAGATGCTGACATTTGTGCTGGGAGTTGTTGGGACTGTTTAAATGTCATCCAGGAAGGTTTAGGATTGAATCCTTTTATACGACAAAAGTTGTTCTGGGGTGTGGATGTGTTTTGTGTTTGCTCAAATGGCAAGCTTTGTTTCTGTTATCGATAAACCACAATAGTGTCAGGATCTCTGCTTCCTCCCTACTTTTTGTTCTGAATAAAGATCTTCCTTTATATAAGTCATGGCCTGCTTTTGTTTTGGGGGAGGCTGCTGTCTAAATATGGAAGCAGTAGGAAAAACAGTCGAATTCCTACAGCATGTTGAGTTTTGGCAGGAAGGAAATATTGACACAGGCTCCTTTTTCTGAAGCAGGAAATTCAAGAAAGAGCCTGCAAAGGAAGAGGAGGAGCCAGGGATGAGGGCAGTTAGAAGGTAGACCATGTTCTACAGCCTGAAGCCCACCCCGTCGTCCTGTTAGCACCCTGTGGTTGCTGAGACAATGCCGCAACAAATGGACACTTACAGCAAATCTAGCATGTCCTGTTCAAGTGCATATATGCAGGATCCCTTGCATGTCAAAGGGCCACAGCCACTTGAGAAGGGTACATGCGACATTTTGAATGCGTCTGTCCCGGGTTCCCCTGGCCCTGACTTTCCCCTCAGGCGCACAGCAGCTGTGGGCAATGGCTTTTTAAAGCCCAGCGGGGTTGGACTGCAGTGGGCTTCTTGTGCTGGAATGGCCCCAGGACTTCCAAAGCCTGATTCAGTCTTGCCAGGTGCGAATTGGCTCCCCAGGGTGAGGGCTTCTTCCAGCAACTGGTCTCTCCCTGGAGTGGGTGTGTCTGAGAGTGCATTCTGTCATCAAGGGCACTCTCCCACAAAAAACGCCCTTCTCCTCTGCCCAAAGGTCCTGCAGGCTGGAGTTCTCAGAAGCGCTCATTATAGCTGTGCTAATTGTGGCTGCTGAGGAAAGGTTCAGCAGCAGAAGCAGAACAAGGAGCATAACCAAGGTCCATTCCGCACAACTTAAATGTAGCCAAAAGCTTACCTTTTGTAAACGCTATTAATTTAACGTTCCGCATGACGTCGTAAACAAACCGCAAAACTCCCACCAAACTCTAGCCACAATTGGAATTTTATAGCGCTTAGGGAGAAATCCAGAAAAGTGGATTCCCCTGAAAAAACCGCTACACTTCTGAGCACAAGCCGCAACACATCAGCGAAAGACGTGTGTTCTCAAAATAGCAGTAGAAAGAATTCCCTCCCTAGCTCTCGCCCCCGAGGCTTCTCCGCCTTCCTGAGCACAATACAGCCCCCTGTTCGACGCTGCCTGTAATTTCGGCCAGAAATTGCACCCTGGGGGAGGGATTTTTTTTTTTACTTGAACAGCGTGTAAATCAGGGGTAGTCAAACTGCGGACCTCCAGATGTCCATGGACTACAATTCCCACGAGCCCTTGCCAGTGTTCGCTGGCAGGGGCTCATGGGAATTGTAGTCCATAAACATCTAGAGCAGTGGTCCCCGCGAAGGCCATGGCGCCGGGCCGCGGCTCCCTCTCCCCGCCCCCCCCCCCGCAGTAAAAAACTTCCCAGGCCACAAGCTTGCGGCCCGGGAGGCTTCTTACTGCGGGAGGGCGGGGAGAGGGAATCAGGGTAAAAGGGTAAAAGGGCGGGTGGCTTCACTCGTAGCCCGCTTTTCTGCACTCCAAGGGGCGGGCGGGCGGGCGGGCAGCCAGCCTGTGAGTCAGGTGGGGCCGAGAGAGCTCCCCGAGAGCTGCGACTGGCCCAGGGTCCCTCCACGGGCGAGTGGGCGGCCCGGGCCTCCCTCGGGGCGCGCAAGGGCCGCGACTCCTCCGCGAGGCTTCCGCCGGGAGCGCGCGCCACGCAGGGCCTGGGCAGCCGCCGCCGCAGCAGCAGCAGGAGGGAGGGAGCGCGCGCCCGCCCCCCCGCCCGCCGTGTCCCTCTCCCTCCCTGGGCGGGCGATGCTGAGGCGCGGGCTGGCGCCGGCCGCGTCCCTGGCACTGGGGCTGGGGCTGGGGCTGGGGCTGGGGGCGGGCTGGGCCCGGGGGCGGCCGGGGGCGGCTGAGGAGGGGCCTGGCTTGGCGCTGCCGGCGCTGGATGCGGCCTCCCCGCCCTCGCCGCCGCCGCCAGAGGTGGGCCGCTTCGGGCTGCCGGGGCCGGGCCTGCTGCGCCGCCGCGAGTCCTACGTGCTGTGCTACGACCCGCGCGGGCGGAGCGCCCTCTGGGTGCTGGAGCGCCTCGACGCCCACGAGCTGCGCGGCCCCGCCGAGCGCGCCCGCTGCGACTTCCGCGAGGACGACTCCGTGCACGAGTTCCACCGCGCCACCCGCGACGACTACCGCGGCAGCGGATTCCATCGCGGACACCTGGCCGCCGCCGCCAACCACCGCCGCAGCGCCCAGGCCATGGCCGACACCTTCTACCTGTCCAACGTCGCCCCCCAGGTGCGCCCCGCCCCAGGAGACGGCGAGCAGGTGCCCGTCTCTGCCCCCGAGCCCCTCACACTCGGCTGCGTTTGAACCCCTAAGGAGGGGGCCAGGTGGCTCTGGTATGCCGCTTTCCCTCTACCCGAAGGAGGCTCAAAGCGGCTTCCCATCGCTTTCCCTTCTTCTCCCCACAACAGACACCCTGTGAGGTGGGTGAGGCTGAGAGAGCCCTGAGATTACTGAAGAAGAAGAAGAAGAAGAAGAAGAAGAAGAGTTGGTTCTTATATGCCGCTTTTCTCTACCCGAAGGAGTCTCAGAGCGGCTTCCCATCGCCTTCCCTTCCTCTCCCCTCAACAGACACCCTGTGAGGGAGGGGAGGCTGAGGGAGCCCTGAGATTACTGAAGAAGAAGAAGAAGAAGAAGAGTTGGTTCTTAGATGCCACTTTTCTCTACCCGAAGGAGTCTCTAAGCGGCTTTGAGGCAGGGAGGGCTGAGAGCTCAGACAGAACTGCTCTTTGAGAACAGCTCTGACAGAAGAGTTGGCTCTTAGATGCTGCATTTCTCTACCCAAAGGAGTCTCAAAGCGGCTTCCCATCGCCTTCCCTTCCTCTCCCCTCAACAGACACCCTGTGAGGGAGGTGAGACTGAGAGAGCGCTGATATCACTGAAGAAGAAGAGTATATATCTTATATACTGCTTTTCTCTACCTTAAGGAGTCACAAGGGGCTTCCAATTGCCTTCCCATTCCTCTCCCCACAACAGACACCCTGTGAGGTGGGTGAGGATGAGAGAGCCCTGATATTCCTGCTCAGTCAGAACTGCTTTATCAGGGCTGTGGTGAGCCCAAGGTACCCCAGCTGGCTGCATGTGGAGGAGCAGGAATCAGACCCAGCTCACCAGATTAGAAGTCTGCTCTCCTAACCACTACACCAAGCTGTCTTTCAGAGGGGCCACAGAATTCATCCTTGGTTCTGCTGCTTCAGACCCCCTGAATCTAGCAGGGATTGTGCTACATAGAGGAAGTGATGAACACCCTGGACGCGCTCCATCTCTTAAAAATGAAGACCTCCTTGGGCATGTGGGGGGGGGGAGGTTCTTTCCCAGACTTCTTCATGCTGTGCTCATTTTCTGCTTAGGGGGAGCTCTTGGGGGCTTTCCGCACCAGGATCCTTGTAGCAAATTGTTTGCTGAACGAAAAATCGCCATTTAAAATAGTGGAATTCGTCATTATGCATACCTGCCTTTGTAGTGGAATCCAGTTGTGTTTTGTATCGTTTCCCACAGACTTCCGGTCTTGGCAAAAATCGCTAGAAAGGAAGCGCTATTGCCAAGCTCGTCCCGCCTCTGGCTGTCAAGCAGCCAATGGGCGGCCGTTAGCATGCTCCCAAATAGCCCCTTTCCCTTTAAGAAAGTTAAAAAAAAAAAAAACACACCCGTTGCAACGAATCTGTGTTGATTCGTTGCAACGGAGAGACCCACCCATCCAGCTTGCAGGTGTGTTTGAGCTGCTGTTTCATCGTTGCCACGCTCCTCCCGAGTGAAAAAAAATCCCCCCCCCACAGGCGCGATTTTCGGCCGAAAACTGTGAAAAATAAAGGGAAAATACATCAGCAAGTGGGCTTCTCTGTTGTTTGTGCTTAGTGACTAAACAGCTCTGGGGAGGGACTGAAGCCGGGGAAGCCTCTAAACGGAGGCTCGCCGGTGCGTTGATCTCCGCTCGCTCGAAGAAAAAAAAATGGCGATCGCTTCGCCGGAAGATCAGAGGAGAGAGCCAGGGGGAGGGACTTTGTAGAAACCACAACAATGGTAACGCACAGAACTTTCCCGCTAGTGTTGCAGATTGGTTGCAGGAGTGTAGCGCTTTCCGGAGGGTGAATCCACTTTTGGGGATTTCCCTGAAAGCGCTACAACGAAGCGCTTTTTGCGGATTGGTTTCAGGTGTGTGGCAGATTGTCAACGACGTTGTGCATAATGGCAAATCAGTAGCATTTTCAATTGGCAACCATTGTGCGATTTTGAAGGAGTGCGGAAAGCCCCTTGGTATTCTCTTTGTGTTATTGGAGCCCTTTCCTTTATGAAAGGATATAGCTCAGGGGTCCCCACCCCTTTTTGGCTCTTGGACACCATTGGAATTCTGAGAGGTCACTGGGGACCTCTCATTTTGCAGCATTATGGCACAGAGAGTACAAAAATTGTCTCCCATGCCTCATTGGTTGTCTTTTCCATGAAATTTTCCTCCTAGACCAGGGGCAGCCAAACTGATGCTCTCCAGAACTGATGCTCTCCCCCTGCTGTTTACAGGGCTCATGGGAATTGTAGTCCATGGACATCTGGACATTTTGGCTGTTCCTGCCCTAGACCCTTTTGCTTTCTTTCCTCATAGGAAAGGTGCTCCAACCGTGTAGTCACTTGAGTTCCTGTCTGCAAAACAGTTCTAAAACAAAAGCATATATTGTTTAAAAATAGAAATGGCAATGGTATGAGAAGTAGGCTGTGTTAATTGAGTGCCCTCAGCCAGACACTGTGGATTTGTTTTGCTTTTAGAATCCTCATCTGAATCAGAATGCCTGGAATAATCTGGAGAAATACTGCAGGAGCCTAACCAAATACAACGAGAATGTCTACGTCTGCACTGGACCACTTTTTCTACCCAGGTAACATTGACTGACCTTCCCTGTAATTTATAAAGCAACATTGGAGGGCCACTGTGACACAGCCCCAGACTCATTAGCCAGATGTCTGGAAGCAGCGACGGGGGCTGGCTCACACAGAACCATCTAGGGTTGGGTGCTTTGGACGCCGAAGCAGCCTATCCTTGTCTGAAGCTAAATCCTTGAAAGACGGAGGTCCTGGTGGTTTAATGGGAAAGGTCCAGGCGAGGAAGTGCGATGGCCCAACCTGAATGGGGTGCAACTATCAGTAGCAGAGCCAGGAACCTGGACGTGATCTCTGACACTCCCTCTCCATGGAGGAGCAGATCACAAGCGTAGCTCAGCTAGCATTCTTCCTCATGCGCCAAACTACTAGTGCCCTGCCTGGCCTCAGAACACCTAGCTAGAGTGATACAAATGACTGTTACCTCTAGTCTGGATTTCTGCAGTTCATTCTGTGCGGGCCTACCCTTATCCTGATCCAGAACGCAGCAGTCAGGATTCTTACGGGAACAGCTTGGAGGGCCCACATCCAGCCTGCACTCCAGCAGCTGCACTGGTTACCAGTTGAATGCCAGATCAGGCTTAAGGTTCTGGTAATCACCTTCAAGGCCACCCTGCTCCTTTCCCCATGCTGAGGCCCGGCCCTCAGGGGTGGGGGGAAGGCAGCGGGGGTGGCAGGGTGAGGGGGGCTGCCTGATGGACTGCAAGCAGGGCCAGATTTTCCTATAGGCTAACTAGGCTTCAGCCTAGGGCCTCAAGATCAAGAGGGGCCTATATTCAAATTGTTAGCAAAATTAAAATTACACTATTATAAAAACAGTGAACACTCGCCTTTTGAGTTCAGTAGGTTCAAAACACTTCACTATATAGACTATTGAACAATTTTTTTGTGACAATATCTTCATTTTGCGGAATTCTAGGGAGGTGAAAGGGCCACATAAGTGGAATAGCTTAGAGCTTCTTTTCATGTAAATCCGGCCCTGGCTGTGCAAGGGGGCCAGGGGAAGCAACAATAGGCTTTAACTCTAGTATTCTACTGTTTCATGAAAGTTCCAATCAGGGCAGTATAGAAATATAATAAAATAAATCTTTTATGAACCTGGTACGACATACGTCTTATGCTGATGACCAAGCTAAAACACTATTGCTTATTATTTAGCTCACAATTCTTAAACATTTATGTAATTCTTTTCTCGCCAGTGGGGACTTAAGCAACTTACTTCCTTCTCTCCTCACAGCAATCCTGTGAGGTAGGTTAGGCTGAGATTGAGACCCAGTGGCCTTCCATGGCAGTGGGGATTCTCACTGGGGTGTGCCAGATTCTAGTTCCAAACACTTTCCTATGCACCGGGCTGGCTCTCAGTGCGGCTCAGAGGTTGTAGAATTCTGTGCAGGGGGTAATGTATAGTATAGTAGAATTGTTGTTTATTACCATAATTATTGAAAAAAGAAATACTTAATCGGTAGGCTTAACATTAAAAGGTTGCCATGTTTTTCTTCACTTGTGCATTATTTGAAAGGGATCTTTGTTCTGGTTAGTGTGGAAAGAGATTCCACATAACTGGTGGCTTTTACATTTTCAGAGGGGAGAATTCGTTGTGTGCTGAAATGTGCTCCACACTAAACATCAGTAAATTGATTTTGTCTGCTTGATGCCTTGTGTTACGTTTCGAGATGGTTATGAATTGCAGAGTGTGGGGCTTACATATCAAGCCTTGAAACCTTTCTTTTTCTATCCTTTTAAAAAAATAACTGAAAGTCCAAAAGCTTTCTAGGGAACTTACACATTTGCTGACTGCTTTTTGACGTGGGGAGCCTGTAATGCAGTGGTCCCCAACCTGCGGGCTGCGGCCCGGTGTCGGGCCGTGAAGGCCATGGCGCCAGGCCGCGGCTCCCTCTCCCCGCCCTCCCCCCGCAGTAAAAAACATCCCAGGCCGCAAGCTTGCGGCCCGGGAAGCTTCTTACTGCGGGAGGGTGGGGAGAGGGAATCAGGGCCGGGCTGCGTGGCCGTGCGGGTGCGGGTGCGACCCGATGCGTGGGCGTGGCCCGCGGGGGCGCGGGGCGCGGCCCGATGAGCGGCCGCAGTCTGCACGGGCACAGCCCGATGCCCTGCCGGGCCCCAGCCTCAGAAAGGTTGGGGACCACTGCTGTAATGCACACCTGTAGATTCTGAACAGGCCTGGACCATAGGTTTTTACTCAAAGTTGGGTTTACAGCCAGAGTGGCCAAACTGTGGCTCTCCAGATGTCCATGGACTAAAGTCACCATGAGCCCTTGCTAGTGCTGGCAGGGGTTTATTGAAATTGTAGTCCATGGACACCTGGAGAGCCAGTTTGGCCACCCCTGGGGGCCCCTCCATCTGGGGGCCCCTCCATCACCTCCTGTCTCATCCTCCAACTTAAAATTGCACCCATCTTGCCAGCTACACTGCAGAGCAGAAAATACAACTTTCTCACACTCCTTTTAACCCCATCAATGGTTGTAGGTCTAAAAGGAGACCCTGATTGCCATTGTGATGTTAGAGGGGGTTTGGGTGAAACGAGGGCCCACTGCGAGGACACAATTCCCTTTACAGTTTCCTGCCTCCAGGTGTACTGAGACTGAGAGACTGAGCCAGCCTCCCCTGGCTGGGGGGTTGGGGCTCAACAGGTCCCTAATCAAGCTGGTTCTTGATGCCGGCCCTTCCCTTTGTGTTGCACTGATTAAAACATAGCATCAATTCAGCCCTAAAACCACACTTTGGCTGTTTACGGAGCTGCTTTAGACGGGGACACATTCCCCTCCTCCCCCCAAGCTGAACCTGACAGCGGTGCAGATCCCATGCACACAGCTTCTCACATCCTCTTTCTGCACAGGATGGAGGCCGACGGGAAGATGTATGTGAAGTACCAGGTAATCGGCAAGAACCACGTGGCTGTCCCCACTCACTTCTTCAAAGTGCTGATCCTGGAGAAGCCTGGCGGAGAGATTGAGCTGCGCTCCTATGTCATGCCCAACTGCCCCGTGGACGAGAAGCTCCCGCTGGAGCGCTTTCTGGTGCCCATTGAGAGCATTGAGCGGGCCTCGGGGCTGCTCTTCGTCCCCAACATCCTGAAGAGGACAAACAACCTGAAGGCCATCACAGCCGGCAATAAGACCTATCTTCCTTGAGACCTCGACAGCGGCCTGCCTGCCGCTGCAGCGGAGCCGTACAATTTGCGTCAGTGCTTACTCAAGCCCATTCTGCAGGGGAGTCAATTTCCGGCCCAGCAGTCGGGAGGCCTTGCAATGCAACCTGACTGCTGGTTCCAGGTCTGCGATTATGGCCTTGAGACAGCAGAGCCTAGTTCACGAGCAGGGAGATGTCTTGAGCTGCTCAACTGTGCGGGAGGCAGGCCTGAGATGGCTGGGCCCCGCTCCCATAACAGCCAGTCACTCTTTTAAGGGTGTCCACTGGAAGGGGGCTGAAAGCAACCTGGTTTTTAGCAGTCAACAGCAAAGCAGGATTAGAATGTTGCGAGAGATGTGGACATTTTCACCTCTCTCTTTTTTCCTTGCAAAGCCAATGTGGAGAAGGGTTTTTTGCAGAGGGCTAGTAGTGGACCCGGAGGGTGCTTGGCCCTCTCACTGCAGCTGCCCTGCAAACACCCTTCCCCCTTATTTTTACTGCAGCTAATCTCCAAATAAGCTGAAAATAAGCTTGGTGGAGATAAAGCAGTGTGCTTGCCGAGGGGGGGGGGGACTTAGAAGAGTTATAAAGGCTTACATAGTTCTTTGGCCCTTGCGTTTGTTACCATTGCAGACATGGACTAGCCTTGTTTTCATATTAGCCTGCAGCTTGTCGCATGGAACCCAAGCGGATTTTCCCACCAGTTCCTGCAAATGCTGCTTCCTGGGAATATAATGAGGTGGAAATGCAAGAAACCAGTTCTCCATTCTGTTGGACTGGGAATAATTAAATTTGTTGCTAGTTAGAGAATTGGATTAATTTGAAAATTCTAAATTTAATAAAGTATGTTATTGGGGTATTTTGATTATGTTGTAAACTATCTTGAGCCCAATTTGGGAGAGAGGCAATCTAAAAGTCTAGTAATAAAGAAATCATTATTTGGAAAGCAGCAAGTGCACACCCCACTGACTTTATTATGGCGTTAGGCACATAGCAGAGCTTCCACGACATACGCTAAGCTGTAAACAAGCAGTCTATGGCAGAGTTGCCTTCCTGCCCCCTAACCTGGAAGTGAGTGACTGCAGCCCATTCAGGTCAGATGTCCTCCACCAGATGCAGCTACTTCCATCAATGCCTGTTACTTTCTAATGGGCTTAGACTGGAGTAAATCCTCTGCAAACATCTCTTTATCCCAGCTGTCTCTGTAGCCTTGTGGTCCTGACCAATCATCAGGATGAAATCCTGATAGGAAAAGTGTATGCGCATCTTCCTAGTTAAATAAACATGCCAGCAACGGGATTCTCGGCCGTTATTATTAATTACATTTATATACCGCCCTCCCCAGAGGCTCAGGGCAGTTGGAGCGGTGGCTGCTGAGGTCTGGCACAGAGTCCTGGCCGCTGCACCTCTGCTGCCACCACCAATCGCCCTCCAAGGCCTTTTGTGCTCTCCCAAGGTTGAGGACGGGCTCAGAAGACAAGCAGTGGCAGCGCAGTGGGCGGTGCCATCCACCAAAGACTCTGCTACCCATCTCCCAAGCTGTCCCTGCTCTCCTGAGGACAGCCTCAGAAGACAAGTGGCAGCGGTGCAGCAGGTGGTGCTCCACACCAGGCCTCCTCAGCCACTGCCATCTTTGCTGTCCATCTCCCAAGCCGTCCCCACTCTCATGGCTGGGATGGTGCCACCATGCCAGGCTTCACCAGCTACTATCTACTGGCACACTCCCTGGGGCAGGGCTACAGATGTCACATCCGCTTCAGGGATTGCACCAGTAGATATTTCCACATCAATTCAATAAGTCTGAAATAATACCAAAAATCCACTAGCCTCCCTACCCAAGTCCACCCAATTAAATCCCATTGGAGGGCAGTATCAATCCCCGCCTTGGCAAATGAGTTCTAATTTTAGATTTTTAATAACTTATTTTAAATCTCTAGTTTTGTATATTTATTGTAAATTTTAATCAGTGTAATATGCTCTGAGCATTATATATATATATATATATATATATATAAATAAAGGAACAGGATACTGTTCATTTCTTGCAGTACAGAAAAAATTAATCTCAAAACGTGTACTTACAAACCAATTTTATTATATTTCTGCAACATCCTATTTTGTTATGTCAAAGACATTCAGTTTTTAAAATTCGAGTCTGCCCAGTGGACTATGCAAACTATCAACGTTCCTGATTGACAGCTACAGAAGGGTTCAGAGCTGGGATTTTCTCCTTCCGAGATGATGCAGCCACAGCCGCTTTCTCGGTTCTTCCTCGGCATGCCTCTGGTCCTCCAAAAGGGTTTGTTTCCATCAAACTGCATTTCACCTGGTTCCTGATCCTTCCCAGGTGGCAGGAAGGACAACTGAGCAGCTTGGGCAACTGACGAACCCCATTGCCTTCTCTTGTAGCTTAGCCACGAAGGTCCAATTTGGAGGTAGGGGCAGCAGGAAGAGTTAGACTTGTCACATTTTCTGGTCAGGGTCCTCCATTCAGTTGCTCCTCTTTTTCTTTGCTGCTTCCTCAATCCAGGGTCTCAGGGCTGACAGAGAGATGAGGATTGCTTCCTAAAAGGAAGCCCAAAACAGCAGCCTTAAGACATGCAAACTGCTCACCCCCAGCTAAGATCCAGAGGCAGAGCAAACAGCTTGGGGGCTGCTTAGTTAGAGGGGGAGAGGGCTCTTGTCCTGGAGAAAACTGAGCTACACAGCCCACCCACCTGTCATGGGAAAAGGAGCCAACTATGCCTTCCTCCCAGGAAGGAGGAACACGGACATCCTAAATCCACGAACTAAACGGACAGCTTGTGCAGCGTTTTAAGACGAGGACCCAACTGCAGGCAGGATCTAGACTGAGTTTTGCAACTGGCCCCCCAGTTGTGTGTTTTGCCTTTTAAAAGCACCCAGGGAAGCTGATGGACTGTAGATTCAGAACAGACAAAAGGAAATCCTTTTTTAATACAGAGACTGTTGAAAATGTGGAATTCAACACCAGAGGGTGTCATGGACCCAGGCAGATACCTTTAAAAGGGGATTAGGCAGATTCAAGGAGGAGAGGTCTATCCAGCTACTGGCCAAAGTAGCTAAAGGGAAATCTGAAGAAGCAAGCTGTTACTCATAAACTCCTACCACAAATCAGGTTAGTCTTTAAGGTGCTCCTAGACTCTTTTTCTTTTCTACTGCTCCAAATACAGTGGCAGCAAAAATCTGAATCCCCGAGCCAGGAGGCAGCATCAGGAGAAGGCCTTTGCTTCTATGACCTGTTTGCCCCTTCGAAGGAACTGGCTGGCCACTGTGTGAGACAGGAAGCTAGACTAGATGGACCCCTGGTCTGAGCCAGCAGGACTTTTATGTTCTTATATCCTCCACAATCACAGGAACTAAACCTTTGAATCCCAGAGCCAGGAGATATCAGGGGAAGGCCTCTGCCTCTATGCTCTGTTATTGGTCATCTGGTGGAACTGACTGGCCACTGTGAGACAGGAGGCTGGGCTAGAGGGACCACTGGTCTGAGCCAACAGGGGCCTTCTGATGTTTGTACATAGCTGCATGGTGTGTAGCACTGAGGAAGGAGGAGTTGAATTTTCTCCTGCACTGATTCCGTAATTTACAAAATGCCCCTTCCCCCAGTGGAGCAGGAGGCTCAGTAAATGAATCCCTGAAGCAGCTTGAAGGAGGTTCAGGTCAAGCAAGTGCTGAGATTGGAGGGCAGAGCCAGAATCCCCTCCCCAGTTTCAGTCTCGCTCTCTCTCAGGGGAAGGCCTACAGAAGCACATATGACTCTACTGCAGCGGTTCTCAACTGCCGTCACACCATGACCCCAACTGCGGGGGTGCTGTGCACACTCACTGGGGCGCATGAGCATGAGTGGGGGGGGGCCCAAGTGCACAACGACCTGAAGGCGGTGTGGAGGCAGCCAGTGCCATGGCCAGCCGCCAACCTCTCCTGCCAACCCTGCGGAAGGGGCCAGGAGACCCCACTTGGGGTTGGGACCCCAAGGCTGAGAACCACTGCTCTACTGGGAGCCCCCATCACAAACTCCACTCTTGCCGACAGAGCCTGGCCTCAAGCAAGACGTGTTCCAGCAAGCCCCACTTCAGAAGTCAGGGGGTGGCATCCAACAAGTTTACTCCTCTCTCTCTTCCAGCCTCTGTTCTGTCACCTGCAATAGGGGATTAGCAAACCCATCGTGTGTCATGCAGTTTTCAGAGAGATCATGGAAACAAATAGTATTTGAAAAGTATCAGCCTGCAAAGCATTTTTAAAAATTGCTCAAGTGTTTGTTGCTCAGCACTTTATAATCATAGAATCATAGAATCCTAGAGTTGGAAGGGGCCATACAGGCCATCTAGTCCAACCCCCTGCTCAACGCAGGATCAGCCCAAAGCATCCTAAAGCATCCAAGAAAAGTGTGTATCCAACCTTTGCTTGAAGACTGCCAGTGAGGGGGAGCTCACCACCTCCTTAGGCAGCCTATTCCACTGCTGAACTACTCTGACTGTGAAAAACTTTCCTGATATCTAGCCTATATCGTTGTACTTGAAGTTTAAACCCATTACTGCATGTCCTCTCCTCTGCAGCCAGCAGAAACAGCATCCTGCCCTCCTCCAAGTGACAACCTTTCAAATACTTAAAGAGGGCTATCATGTCCCCTCTCAACCTCCTTTTCTCCAGGCTGAACATCCCAAGTGCATCAACCTATCTTCATAGGGCTTGGTCCCTTGGCCCCAGATCATCTTCGTCGCTCTCCTATGTACCCTTTCAATTTTATCTACGTCCTTCTTGAAGTGAAGCCTCCAGAACTGCACACAGTACTCCAAGTGTGGTCTGACCAGTGCCGTATACAATGGGACTACGACATCTTGTGATTTTGATGTGATGCCTCTGTTGATACAGCCCAAAATGGCATTTGCCTTTTTTACCGCTGCATCACACTGCCTGTTCATGTTTAGTTTACAATCCACAAGTACTCCAAGGTCTCGTTCACACACAATGTTACCTAGAAGCATATCCCCCATCCAGTAGGCATGCTTTTCATTTTTCTGACCCAGATGCAGAACTTTACACTTATCTTTATTAAATTGCATCTTGTTCTCATTTGCCCATTTTTCCATTTTTTTTCAGATCTCGTTGAACTCTGTCTCTATCTTCCGGAGTATCTGCCAGTCCTCCCAATTTGGTGTCCTCTGCAAACTTGATGAGTAGTCCCTCCACCCCCTCATCTAGATCATTAATAAATATGTTAAAAAGTACCGGGCCGAGCACCGAACCCTGAGGTACCCCGCTACTCACCTCTCTCCAGTCTGATGAAACACCATTGACAACAACTCTTTGAGTGTGGTTCTCTAACCAATTCCCTATCCACCTGACTATCTGAAAATCCAGATTGCAGTCCTTCAATTTATCCATCAGAACATCATGGGGAACCTTGTCAAAAGCTTTACTAAAATCCAAGTAAATGACATCAACCGAATTTCCCCGATCCAGCAAACCTGTTACTTGGTCAAAAAAGGGAACCAGGTTGGTCTGGCAGGACCTGTTGGAGACAAATCCATGCTGACTTCCTTGGATCACCAAATTGTCCTCCAGATGTTTGCAGATCGCTCCCTTTAATATCTGCTCCATTATCTTCCCCACAACAGAGGTCAGACTCGCTGGTCTGTAGTTTCCCAGGTCATCCTTCCTCCCTTTTTTGAAGATCGGAATAACATTTGCTCTCTTCCAGTCCTCTGGGACATCTCCAGTCCTTAAAGAGGTTCCGGAGATGATGGACAAGGGCTGTGCAAGTTCTCTGGAAAGTTCTTTGAGTACTCTCGGGTGCATTTCATCAGGACCAGGGGATTTGAACTCATCCAGTGCAGCTAAATGCCTCTCGACAACCTCTCTATCCATGTTAACCTGCCACCCAGACACTGTCCTTTGGCTATGGCCATCTCTAGATGTGCCTAAACACTTTGACCTGTGGGAAAAAAACAGATGTAAAATAGGCACTAAGCCTTTCTGCTTTCTCTGCATCTTCCGTTAGAGTTTGTCCATCCGCACCCAACAGTGGGCCTATTGCCTCCTTTACTTTACGTTTGCTCCTCACATAACTGAAAAATCTTTTCTTGTTACAATGGGCTTCCCTGGCCAAACTTAGCTCACTCTCAGCTTTGGCCTTTCTGATTATTGATCTACAGTGCCTAGTAACCTGTAGGTACTCTTCTTTAGAGCTCTGTCCTTCCCTCCATTTCCTGAACATTTCCCTTTTCTTTCTTAGTTCCTCTTGAAGTTCTCTGTTCATCCAAATAGGCTTCTTAGAGCTCCTGCAGTGTTTTCGTCTTTCTGGGATAGTCATTGATTGAGCATGCAATAGCTCCTGTTTGAGTAGCGCCCACCCTTCACATGCTCCCTTCCCTTCCAGCATTCTCGTCCATGGTATGACACTCATCATGTCTCTGAGTTTATTAAAGTTTGCCCTACGAAAATCCAACATCCGCGTCTGGCTACAAGCTTCCTTGGCTCCCCATCTCAAAAGGAATTCTATGAGGACATGGTCACTTCCCCCTAGGGTCCCCACCTCCTTCACCTCATCCACCAACTCTTGCCTGTTGGTCAGTATTAAGTCCAGTATGGCTGAACCTCTTGTGGGTTTATCTACCATTTGATAAATGAAATTGTCATCCAGGCAGGTCAGAAAGTTGCATAACTGAGGACGCTTCGCAGAGTTTGTTTCCCAGCACACATCTGGGAAATTGAAGTCACCCATGATGACAAGGTCCTGCCGCTTGGATATTTTCTCAAGCTGCTCACAAAGTGCAGCATCCACATCCTCTCGTTGGTCAGGCGGTCGGTAGCAGACACCAACCACCACAGTTTGTTTTCCCCTCGCTTATTTTCACCCAGATGCTTTCCACTGTAGATATGCTCTCCTCCACTAGAATTTCCTGACAGGTAAGCCCTTTCCTCACATACAGTGCCACTCCTCCACCTCTTCGATCGATTCTGTTTTTTCTGAACAGTTCATATCCATCCACCATTACATTCCAGTCATGAGAATCATTCCACCATGTTTCTGTGATGCCTACTAGATCATACCTTTCCATCAGCATGAGAAGTTCCAGCTCTTCCTTTTTATTGCCCATGCTTCGGGCGTTAGTATAAAGACATCTGAATCCTTTTACTTTTGGTTCCCTATGAGCTGGCCTTGCCGGTTGGGCTGCCTCCGATCGTTTTCCTTCCATACACTCCCTATGTTGATCATCTCCTTCCCCTAGTGGCTTCAGTTTAAAGCTCTCCTGATGAATCTCCCCAGGTTCCTGCCAAATACATTCTTCCCCAGCTTCGATAAGTACAGTCCATCAGGTGCTAGTAGGCCTTCCTCAAGAAAGCCTATCCCATGGTCCCAGAAACCAAATCTCTCCTGCCGGCACCAACTACGCAGCCAGTGATTCACCTCCATTATCTTCCTCTCCCGACGCATTCCTCTTCCCTTGACAGGCAAGATTGAAGAGAATACCACGTGCCCCCATTTGCTTGAGCTTCCTCCCCAGATCTTGATAGTCTTTTTTAATAGGAGCGATGGTATTCAGGGACATGTCCAAAGTGGTTCCATCTTGTCAGATCTGGGAAGCTAAGCAGGGTCAGCCCTGGCCAGCATTTGGATGGGAGACCTCCAAGGAACACCAGGGCCGCTAAGCAAAGGCAGGTTCCCAAAACCCACCTCTCAACACCTCTTGACTTGAAAACTTTAGAGTTTCCTGCAGGGTTGCCACTTTGTAGCAAAAAGAAAAAGAAAAAAAAGCCTTTAAGATTATCCAAATGGCCGGCTTTACAAGGCATCAGCATCTTAAGTGCAGTGAGTCCTTCTGGAACTGGGTGAAATTCTTTCACGTCTCCCCCACCCCCCACCCCTGGCCATGGGAGCAGGCAGGAAGGACACCAAACCTCAGTCCTGATGGTGCAGCTTCCTTGCCCTGGGCAGGTGTCAAAGTAAAGTTCAAGCACGGTGCTCAGGTCTGAGACCTCCAAGTGTGGGTCGGCCTCCACGCCAGCTTCTAGGCCTCTCAAGCCGCCAAAAACGATCAGAGCGTGGCTGGGACAGAGAAGAAACCTGGGGGGTCACCACAGTTCCCAAAGGATGGCAGAGGGCCTGCCCACCTCCCACTGGAAAGGCCTGGCTTTTGGCTGGAGGCAGCAGAGGAAGCTGTGCACACAAGGACCATGCTCTGCTGTGAAACGACAGGCATTCCTTTCTGGCTTGTTTTAGTTCTGCTGGCACTGAGGGGGCAGGGGCAGCAGGGAGGGAAATTTCATTCCCTGAGGTAGGCCAGTGATTGGGTGGACAGGACAGAGCCATCATTTGGAGGTAAATGCATCCATGATCAGCCAGAATGGAAGGGTGCAAGAACACTCTGTGGCTCATAAAACTCTGCATTTAGGTAAAGTTTGCTGGCGTTTGCTGGCAGGGGCTGATGGGAATTGTAGTCCATGAACATCTGGAGAACCACAGGTTGACTACCCCTGCTTTGGAGCACCCTCTCTGGCACTGTATCCTGCTGAGGTCCCTGGCCTCCCCAGGCTCCATCCCCAAATCTCCATGAGTTTCCCAACCTGGAGCTGGCAACCCTACCCGCCCCCCTCATCCCTTGCTAGTGGCCAGGAGGGACCTTGCAATGCTTGGGCTTTGTGTCTTTTGTACAAGCAGATCTGCCCCCTTTGTGCGCAGCTGAATTCTCTTGTTTTTTCTGAAAATCAGGGGGCTCAGTGTCAAAATCATATGCTTTTGCCTTGCCATACTACACACCATGTTTTACATTGCATATTTCTGTTCTGCCGTGTGATTTGTGTACTTCTATCCTGTGACTTAATTCCTCTCAATGACCAGGCCTTAGCAGAGTTTCCATGATCATCTCATTCATTATTTTTTCAGTGTGGGAAGCTGTGAGTGCTGCTGTTGTGAGCTGCCACTTGCCTTCTCTTGTTCACATCTATGTTTTGTACTGGAATAGCACCGAATGAACATTTCATGGCCCTTCCATCCTGCCGAGTGTCTCGTTTTACAGATACTGCTTTCAAGAACAATGAATGGATCCAATGGGGATCCTGTGGCCTTCTTCACTGACAGCTGTCTTGAGTATCCTGGTGGCCAGAGTATTTTCAGAGTTCAGTCTAAAAGGCTAACATTTATTTGGGTAACTCTTCAACCTGCTGACACCTGCTGGGCCACCTCTGTACCCTCAGCACCATTTGCTGACCAGTTTGATTAAACATCTCACCTACTCAGTCAAGCATAATCCAGAGGAAGAAACAAAGGGGCTTTCTCTGTGGGGTTCCTTCTCTCTGGAATTTTCTTCTCGAGGTCAGGAAGGGGGTTTGCCATAATTCCTTCAGTTTAAGCAAAACACATCTAGCTTACAGCTATAATTTGAGGGCAACAAATTTGAGAAGTCTGGAAGGCTTTGGAGCATTGTCAAAACCTCATAACTAGTGTTTTGCATGGCTTTATCGATTTAACATTGCCTTTGTCATGTTATTACCCACTGTATGCCACGTATCCCTGAAAGAGGTGAACCAAAGACCCAGGAGTCCATAGGACAAGTTTTGCTGTTCTATTCCGGCCCCCCCCTGGCGGGGAGGCTGGGCTCATGATCCACATGTAGCCAGTTCCCAGGAAATGGAGAATTCCTTCGTGATGTTATTGGTGTGTTGTGGCTGTGGTCCCTTTTGGCCTGTATGTGTAGAAATTGTAGCTTTTGCTTTGTTCTAACTGTTCTTTGAAGAGGAGCTGGTTCTTATATGCCGCTTTTCTCTACCAGGAGTCTCAGAGTGGCTGACAATCCCCTTCCCTTTCCTCTCCCCACAACAGACACCCTGTGATGTAGGTGGGGCTGAGAGAGCCCTGAGATTAATGCTCAGTCAGAACAGCTTGCTGTGGCGAGTCTAAGGCCACCCAGCTGGCTGCATGTAGGGGAGCGAAGAGTCTAACCCGGCTCACCAGATTAGAAGTCACTGCTCTTAACCATACCACCACGCTGGCTCTTTGATAATAAAAGCCTCCTGCTGTGGGAACAGCAAACGGGAATTGAAATGTTGTTGGGGGCATGGGGGTGTCCCGTATATATTCCAGCACTGGAAAGACCAGTCATTCTTAGCAATAGATTTTCTATCATGAAGCTTCCAGATGTCCCCTCTTGGATACAATAAAACTCTGAACCTTTTGCTAAGAAGAATGCCTCAGTTTTTCTTGTCTCCTGTGAGAGTAGCCTTAGTTCCTGACTTCCTTCATTGGTAATAATTCTTTGTAGTGGGTAAACTGGTAGTCTATCAATGGTTTTAATAAACCAAAACCTCTTTGCTCACCAATTACTGACACTGGTATAGTTACTGCATTCATTCCCCGCTCCCTTCCCCACAACCCTAGTTTAATAAAGTTGCTTCTTAAAAAAAATGAACCCTATTGACTAAAGATAAAACCAGACTAGCCTAGCAGGATGAAGAATCACAGAGACAAACAGGAAAGTTTGTATGGTACTCCCCTCCCCAGAGAGGCAGTAAGGGATACGTGCTTGTATAGTCCTGCAATCTACTGAATCACAGCCAAGGAGGTTTGGGTTCAAAATTATGAACAGCATCCAAGACAATACAGACAGTAGTTTTATAAACATAATCCCATAATGATCCACTTTGAAACGGGTGAAAACATCCACTAAGTTCAGCTCATTTGGAGCCAGCTTTCTCCAGATCTTCAGGCAAGACACGGCCCTTCTTGCGGGCCTTGCTTTTCTTCCACTCCATCTTGGCCAGCTTTTTCTTCTGGAGGTTCTTGCGGCGCTTGTCCTGCCGCTGCTGCATCTTCTCTACCACTTGCTCAGTCCTCTTTTCCCACTGCTTCTGGCGCTGGGACTTGCGCTGCTCTTTCCGCTTGAGGGCTTTCTTCAGCCGGTTCTCATCATCATGAATCTTGACTCCTTCAGCCTTATACAGGACGTTGGTCCACCTCATCTTGGTCTCCAACTCCTGGGCCTTCTTCTCATCTTTGTCCTTCAGATCTTCCAACTTGTTCTTCTGAATCTCCAGCCGACTCAAGAGCTGCTTGTAATTCTTCCCTGTCAGCGGGGTGAGGTTGCCTTTCAAAGTCTTCCTCTTCTCTTTCCTCTTCTCCGCTTTGCTGAGCTGCTCTTTATGCACTTCAACCTTGTTGAAGGCTACGTTGGACTGCCCAATGTTCTTGGTGGTGGCGAGCTCCAAAGTGGCTCCTGCTGACACTTCTCCCATTTCCTTCTCCTCAGTTTTTTCCTTCATCCGTAATTCTTTTCTCCGGCGTTTCTTTCTTTCTTTCTCGTATTTCCTTCGCTGCTGCTTCTTCAGTGCAGCTGCTGACAGTTCTTTGGACCTTCCCTGTCAAGAAACAGCAACTTGAAAAGAAAGCAGGATCACTTATGGGACCTGGACAAGGTTAAGATACTAAGTGGCAGGGGAAATTATGTCCTGTAAAAACTTTAAAAAATTGCAGAATGCTACTAGACTCTGCAATGTGCATGAATTAAGACAATGTGCTTAATCCATATGTTTTGGCTTATTTGCATAATTTATTCTGCCTGTCCTTGTAATGAAGATCAAGGAGGCATACAGCACCACCCCACTGGACAACACACTGACTTTGCAGCCATTGTGTTGAGAAGTGTGAATTTGTGAGCAAAGGGGAAGGGAGTGAAACCTATCAATCAAGATCATCAGGAAGTTGAATTCAGCATTTAGCATCATATCTTGGGGAGTGGAAGGTATTTGACACATTAAATGAACACCCCATGAATGTGGAAACAGATTTTTTAGGCTGATCTTGCATTGAAAGTTGGGCTAGATGGCCAGTAGGGCCCCTTCCAACTCTAGGATTCTATACTGGGAACAAAAATAATTCCTGCCACATCTTCCACTCAGAATTCAGGCAACAAAAACTTCTTAACACAATCACAAGACCTATCCTTGTGTAGGATTTGGAATCCTTTAGTTAGGATCCAAATAGCAGACAGAAGGCAACAATTGCTAGGATATAGATTAGTGGAGGAGCAAGAACCACGCCTCTCAACTGGCCCTTCACCTTCCCTTGGGAACCATCATTTTAACAAGGGTGCTGACCATACCTGACTAGAGACTTCTTGTATTTTCTCATGCAGCCTCTGACGCAGCAGAGCCATGGTGGAAAAGGCATCAGGCCTACTCTGGCTACCTGCATGGAAAGAAGGGTGGAGACTCTTTAAGCAAGAGACAGGAAGCAGCAGTGAAACCCAGAAAGGGCATGTACTCCTTCTGTGAGACCAGGCACTTGCTTTAGTCAAAACAAAAAAACATACTTTGGAAAGTGAAGAAGACAGCGAAGAATCAAAGGATACCAGATGCTCGGTCCTGTGCCTGTGTAAAGAAGAATGCTGCCCCACCCCTCCTGCCTGCAAATCTTCTGGTTCACGCAGCACAGCCTTCGAATGGGTGGGAGTGAAGACAGATTGGAGGAGGCAAGAGGTGGTGACTGGCAGCTGGTGAGCATTGCTCTGGCTATAAGCTCTTTATTCATTTATCTTGAGGGACTTATACCTTCTCCTCTCTTCTTCTACTGCCTTATACGTAGCTATTTAGCTAATTAGACATCTGAGTGATGAAAACTAGAGATAATTCTTAATGGCTTCTGGGAAACGGCCAGCATCTAAACAAAAAAAGATCGACGACTTCTGTTCAGGAAGATCTGAGAACACAACGTTCTATTTGTTGTTGTTAGGTGTGAAGTCGTGTCTGACCCATCGCGACCCCATGGACAATGATCCTCCAGGCCTTTCTGTCCTCTACCATTCCCCGGAGTCCATTTAAGTTTGCACCTACTGTTTCAGTTACTCCATCCAGCCACCTCATTCTTTGTCGCCCCCTTCTTCTTTTGCCCTCGATCTCTCCCAGCATTAGGCTCTTCTCCAGGGAGTCCTTCCTTCTCATGAGGTGGCCAAAGTATTTGAGCTTCATCTTCAGGATCTGACCTTCTAAGGAGCAGTCAGGGCTGATCTCCTCTAGGACTGACCGGTTTGTTCGCCTTGCAGTCCAAAGGACTCGCAAGAGTCTTCTCCAGCACCAGAGTTCAAAAGCCTCAATTCTTTGAAGCTCGGCCTTCCTTATGGTCCAATTTTCGCAGCCATACATTGCAACTGGGAAGACCATAGCCTTGACTAAACGCACTTTTGTTGGCAGGGTGATTGTCTCTGCTTTTTAGGATGCTGTCTAGATTTGCCATAGCTTTCCTCCCCAGGAGCAAGCGTCTTTTAATTTCTTTGCTGCAGTCCCCATCTGCAGTGATCTTGGAGCCCAGGAAAATAAAATCTCTCACTATCTCCATTTCTTCCCCATCTATTTGCCAGGAATTGAGAGGGCCGGATGCCATGATCTTTGTTTTCTTGATGTTGAGTTTCAAGCCAACTTTTGCACTCTCCTCCTTCACCCGCATCAGCAGGCTCTTTAGTTCCTCTTTCTGCCATCAGAGTGGTATCATCTGCATATCTGATTTTGTTGATATTTCTCCCTGCAATATTGATCCCAATTTGTGACTCCTCTAATCCCGCCTTTCTCATATCCTCCGCATACAAGTTAAATAGGCAAGGCGACAGTATACAGCCTTGCCGAAATCCTTTCTCAATTTTGAACCAATCAGTGATTCCATGTTCAGTTCTCACTGTTGCTTCTTGACCTGCATATAAGTTTCTCAAGAGACAGATAAGATGCTCTGGTATTCCCATCTCCTTAAGAACTTGCCACAATTTGTTGTGCTCCACACAATCAAAGGCTTTAGCATAGTCAATGAAGCAGAAGTAGATGTTCTTCTGAAACTCCCTAGCTTTCTCCATGATTCAGCGTATGTTGGCAATTTGATCTCTAGTTCCTCTGCCTCTTCGAAATCCTGCCTGTACTTCTGGAAGTTCTCGGTCCACATATTGCTGGAGCCTAGCTTGTAAAATTTTGAGCATAACTTTGCTAGCAAAAGCATTCTATAACTACTGTCAAATAAGTATTCAATACTGACTGAAAATAAGAGAAGTGAGGTAGAGTTAAATATAGAACAGATTGATGGCTTAGCAGAATCCATCTTAGCAGAATCCATGACTGTTCCTTTAAAAAGTAAAGAATTGACTAAAACAGTAGGATATATTTTAAAAGGAATTACTAAGATTATTGAGAAACTTACACAGGCTGTGAATAGATCGACAGTAGAGATATGAATCAATCCATAGTGCAAAGGAACCAGTATTCAATTGCCCTTATATCTCAGCCATGACAACAAAAAGGGTCAGCTCTTTGGCTCATTTAATAACTTTAAGAAGAACAGCATCACTCAAATTTAACTGATCCTTCATCCTAAAAATATATGTTTGACAATCTGCAAGTATAGAGGTTGGCTTCCCCTGTGGAATTCAAAATCTAAAGTATTAAACTATTTAAGTCTGACATCAAGAACCACAGAACTGAAACACCTGCAGGGGAACACTTTAACCTTCCATGACATTCAATAAGGGACCTGAATGTAGCTGTTTTATTGCGAAGGAACTTCATTTTATTTGGGGCAATGTGAATGTAAGGTGATGTAATGTAATTTTGAATTTAACTCTCTAGTCTCAGAACAAGGTAGTTGCCAGCACAGCTTGTTACATGCAGGGATGATTCCATGCTTGGGTGGAGACTGATGGGGCCAGCAACAACTGGGAAAGTGTCTATTAATTATGAATGTGGACAGTTTTATTTCTCCAATATTTTTATGAACTGCAGTTGAACTCAAAAAGATTGATTTACTGTTTTTGCAAAGAATTATCATATGGCTGAATTTGGATGTTGTGACACAGTTTACTAATTTAACAGAATTAACTTTAGCTTTATATTCCCACTGTTATGATGGAAGTTCATAGTCTGAGGAAGAGTGCTTGCACTCGAAAGCTCACGCCTTGAATAAATCTTTGTTGATCTTAAAGGTGCTATTGGACTCCTTTTTTGTTATGACACCATAGTATTCATGATCTCAGGGAGCTGGACGACAGGGTGTGCAGTTTTAACTCTTTAGAAGAAAAGAGGTGGTACATCTCCCACACACTGCACTAGTCTTAGCTCAGAAAGGGGCCCAAACGGAGGCACATCTCAGCATTAGGCCCACAGTGCAGTCTCAGAGGCAAAGTGTAAAAGGTGTCTACAGTTTCCTCTGGCAAGTTTCTAGTCCCTGTGGTTACAACATGCTTGTTTGTTTGTACATAACCAATCCCTGTAAAACACTCAGAAACTAGAGGAATGGCTGAGTAAGATTTACTTGAGAAGTGGAAAGAAAAGCTGCACTTTCTACATCCTGCACAGCTCTTTGTGCAAATCTGAATAATTTATGCCAACGAGTACAATTGTATACTCAGACATGCATGCCTGCTCTGTTTACGTAAACAGGGAATAGAATTGGGCTCATCTTGTGATGGAATTCTCTCTCCATCATCAAATCCATCACCAGAAAATGGAGAGAAGCATTTTAAGAGAGCATGGTTGAGAACAGCTCTTGGCCAGCTGGATGAGATCGGAGCTGTTTCTGTTTCTCCTGCATATCAAGTAAGCCTGGGAATGGCCAGAGGCACAAGCCAAAGGGCTCTTGTGCTTGTTTTGTGGCCCATGGCTTACAGCTGAGGCCCTAAGGGAACCAGGAAAGGAGATCCTGGATGTGGCGTATCATACTATTGTTTTTTCTGCTTGTGTTTGCTCCCTACCACAGAGAAACATGGGGTGAAAACACTCAAAAGAAATAATACAGCCCCAATGATCATGGAGAATACAGTCTGACCCATCTGTACAGCTCTTACCACAGTTCTGTTTCTCTGTCCTACCAACCCACTTCCTGCTTTTGCTGACCACAGAAACATGCTCACCTGTATCACCATTCTGGCTTCTGCTCCCTTTCTCCCCAGCAGCAGCCAACTCACTGGAGCTGGATGCAACATGAGCCCCAGCACCCAGATTTTTAACTTTTGCTGTTGGTGGCTTAGCCTTTGCTTTGCAGGCCTCAGTGACTGCCAGCTTGCCTGGCAAGGCATCTTCCACGCCCTGGGCATGCTTCTTTGGCTTCTTTCTTTTCTTCTTCTTTGGCTGAGCATCGTCCTCCCTTGACACAGTTCCTGGGGAAGCAAGAACGCAGAGGAGTGAGTTTCACTTACTGAGAAGGAAACAATCTAACGTGGCAGGAGGAGGAGGCCAGGGAGCTTCTGCCTTTGGTACTGTACATCAGCCCTGAACATCCCCACCTAAGGGATGGCCCTTTCCCTGTGTCCTGAAACGACAGCCGACAACTGGTCCATTCTGCTTAGACTACCGCAAACAGCCAAACCCCCAGTATGATTTCTGTCACTCATTGTTTTTTGGCTTGTTTTTTGTATTTAAATTGCAAAGTACTTTTTGTCAACTTAACAGAGTGGCATATTCCTGCATTAAACACAAAAATAAATGCCATAACGTCCTAAGACATTTTCCAATTTGAAAGAGTTTCACACCAGCATGAAGGAAAACTGCCTGAATGGAGGGGTGGGGAAGGAGTTTCCCATCAATCTGTTTTCTGAGACAGGTTTTTTATTTTTAATGGGAAGGATATACAGTATTAATGGTAATACATCACAACAGCAAATTGGGACCTTCATGTTCAGAGGCCGTCTATCTAACCTGAATGTGCATCCTGAGGATAACCAATGGGGGGGGGGGGCGGCGGGTAGGAGCTACTTACAGGATTCAGATGATACCGGCTACAATAGAGGGATGTTTAATTGGATCCCAAAAAGGAAGCTCTTACAATAAGTGTTTTGAAAGTCTTTTTTTAATTGAGGCAATTGTACTTTGCTCACATTCTAAGAAGATGAAGAGTACAATGGTGGGAAAGGCCACAGGCAGCAGGAAAAGGTCAGAGGAAGGCCTCCAGTGGGAAATCCCCAGACATCGCAGAGGGGGCCTAGAGGTCAGAAGGGCAGCAAAGGAGCCTCCATGAGGGGCAGTCCAACTGCGGCCCTCCAGAACGCTGGCAGGGGCTCATGGGAATTGTAGTCCATGGACATCTGGAGGGCCGCAGTTGGACTCCCCTTGCTCCTGCTGAACGGAGGAGGGAAAGAGGCGCCCCCCGCCCCCCCCCCCGTACCACGTGGTCTTCCGCGGGGCTCCTGCCCCTCCCGGGCGCAGATCCTCCGGGCCAGCGCCTGCAAGTAGCCGTCCTGGCGGGCCAGAGCGGCCATCGCGGGTCCGCCTCCGTCCTGCACGCGCGCCGCGGCCCTGGCTGGCTGGCTGGCTGCGCTGGGGGGGGGGGGGGGGGCGGGGGGGAGGAGCCGGCCAAGGACCACGAGGCGCCCCGCCCTCGCCCTCGCCCCGCCCTCCGGCCCCACGTGCCTCGCTGCCAGGGCGCCGAGCCGATCTCCGAGCGTGGCCTGCCGCCCGCTCCGCGCTCCATCGGGCCCCCCGGCCTCCCCCCGCCTCCAAGGGCCCGAGGGGATCGCTCTGGAGCAGGGCAGGCCGCCCGCGGCGCGCCAGGGGCCCTCATGGGAGTGGCAGCCGCCCGTGGACCCCTGGCCGGGCCCGCTAGGCCGGGCGCCGTTGCAGCCGCTCGTGGCGAATGGCCGTGAGACCCCGCTCTGCGCTGCGACGCCCTCAGCCTCGGGCCCCACGCAAGGCCGCGGAGGGAGGGAGGGAGGGAGGGCGGATGCATTTACTTCAGTAGCTGAAGCGGAATCGCGGGCCTTGCGCTCTCCGGGGCCGGATCCCGGCAGGACTGTCGGACAGGCCGATGCTGCAAGGAAGCTCCGGGCAAAGGCCTGGGAGGCTGGTAAGGCCAATGGGAACCGTTCTTAGAGAATCGGACCTGGAAACTCCACAGTTCTATAAATCACCTTCGATCCCCGAGACCGTGAAATGGGCGCCAGGAAGACCGATCGTGGCACGGAAAGGTTCGGCCCTGGAGCCCCTTGCAAAAGGCAAACCATCCCTAACACACCCGGTCTACTAAAGGCCACCACCCACTCCATCGATGTTCTAGAGAAGTTGAAGGCCTCTTTACTTTAGATTTAAATGCTCTGTGCACAAACATTCCACACAAGGAAGCAAGAGAAGAGGCTTTGAAATACTTGGATTCTAGATCAATTTGCCACCCTCCAACTCACTTCCTTTTAGACTTGATTGACATTATATTGGAAAACAATTTGGGGATCAATTGTATTTACAAACAAGCCATGGTCATGCCATGGGAAGCCCAATTGCACAGAATTGCTATAGAATCATAGAATCATAGAGTTGGAAGGGGTCATACAGGCCATCTAGTCCAACCCCCTGCTCAACGCAGGATGAGCCCTAAGCATCCTAAAGCATCCAAGAAAAGTGTGTATCCAACCTTTGCTTGAAGACTGCCAGTGAGGGGGAGCTCACCACCTCCTTAGGCAGCCTATTCCACTGCTGAACTACTCTGACTGTGAAAAACTTTTTCCTGATATCTAGCCTATATCGTTGTACTTGAAGTTTAAACCCATTACTGCGTGTCCTCTCCTCTGCAGCCAACAGAAACAGCATCCTGCCCTCCTCCAAGTGACAACCTTTCATATACTTAAAGAGGGCTATCATGTCCCCTCTCAACCTCCTTTTCTCCAGGCTGAACATTCCCAAGTCCCTCAACCTATCTTCATAGGGCTTGGTCCCTTGGCCCCAGATCATCTTCGTCGCTCTCCTCTGTACCCTTTCAATTTTATCTACATCCTTCTTGAAGTGAGGCCTCCAGAACTGCACACAGTACTCCAGGTGTGGTCTGACCAGTGCCGTATACAATGGGACTATGACATCTTGTGATTTTGATGTGATGCCCCTGTTGATACAGCCCAAAATGGCATTCACCTTTTTTACCGCTGCATCACACTGCCTGCTCATGTTTAGTTTACAATCCACAAGTACCCCAAGGTCTCGTTCACACAGTTACCTAGAAGCGTATCCCCCATCCAGTAAGCATGCTTTTCATTTTTCTGACCTAGATGCAGAACTTTACACTTATCTTTATTAAATTGCATCTTGTTCTCATTTGCCCATTTTCCCATTTTTTTCAGATCTCGTTGAACTCTGTCTCTATCTTTTGGAGTATTTGCCAGTCCTCCCAATTTGGTGTCATCTGCAAACTTGATGAGTAGTCCCTCCACCCCCTCATCTAGATCATTAATAAATATGTTAAAAAGTACCGGGCCGAGCACCGAACCCTGAGGTACCCCGCTACTCACCTCCCTCCAGTCTGATGAAACACCATTGACAACAACTCTTTGAGTGCTGTTCTCTAACTAATTCCCTATCCACTTAACTATCTGAAAATCCAGATTGCAGTCCTTCAACTTATCCATCAGAATAATTTATTCTGCTAATTTATTTATGCTTGAGTTTGAAAATATATGGTGTTCTGTTCAGCCAGGCACCCTGGAGTTCTGAAAAACGAGATAGGATGCTGGGAATTGTAGTAAGCTAGCCCTTTCCAGTGTTCCTCAAATTTGATTGGAAGTTAAGCCCAAACAGCCAAACTGTGAAACGCCCCTTCCCCTTTCTTTCCAAACTCTTTGTTAGTCTTCAGCCATACATAGCAGATAGATGCCTCACTCATTTTCATCAGTCCGAACTTGTAAAGAATCACTTTTCTGTTAGAGGAATTACTGCAATCATGCAAGTCTGCTACTGATATACCTAATTAAAGTGATCTAAATACATTTGGTTTTGCATTGAAAACTTTCTGCAAGCAGCTCTACAGCCACTTGGGCTGTGGGACAGAAGATATGGCTTTGCAGCACCAGCATTAACTCCTTCTACCATTTAATATTTTTTATACCTGTTTTCCTAATGATGTTCTTATTATTTTAAGGATGTCAATCCTGACAAAGGGATTCATCCCACTTGGATCAATTTGTGGTTTGAAGTGGGGTTTTCAGGCCTCTTCCTGTGTCAAAAGATTTATATTAGACCCACCCCACCTACATTTGACTTTCACACATTGCTCGAGATCCCAACCTTCAGGAGAAGCCTGACAATTAGGGTGGTGCGCTGAGTCATGAGCCGGCGCCCGCACCTCCCCTCCCCTCCTGCAGTGTGGTGCTGGCTGCATCAGCATGGAACAGCCGATTTGGATGCCGCCATGCACAACCCTACAGTGGCAATCTCAAAGAAGTACAAGCTGATCTTCTTTGCTTCATGAGCAGAACAAGACCTGCACTCAGCAGAACATAAGAGAAGCCATGTTGGATCAGGCCAGTGGCCCATCCAGTCCAACACTCTGTGCCATACACTGGCCAAAAAACCAGGGGCCATTGGTTGATTTCTAGTGCAGGAACTTTAGGGATTTGTATTTCACATGGCTTTCCATATCTGGCTCAAGGGCTCCTGATGGCCCTTGGGATTTGGCCACTGTGTGACATTGGGTGGTGTACTAGATGGGCCACTGGCCTGACCCAACATGGCATCAAAGACCCGGCGGCCCTGCTCTTTTTCCGCCGCGCAAAGACTTCAGCTGGGGATGGGGATGGGCACCAGGGAGGAGGGACGCCTCACGCTGCCACGTCAAAGACGTGGCGCCCCTGCTGCTTTCCCTCCGCCCAGTGACAGCCCTTTCTCGGGGAGGGACCTCCCCGCTACCCATGCCGTCGTGAACACCTCCCCCCCACCGACACCCTGTCTGCCCACCGCCGCATGCACGCAACTTACCCCTGCCAACGCCCGACCCTGCCCAGCCAACTCGACGTGCCTCCCATCCTGTTTTGCTGCCGCCCATCCTGCCACGTTGCCCGTACGGCCACAGCTCGCCTCTCCAGCCGCTGCCCTCGCACTTCCCACCCGACCCCGCCCGTCCCTTTGGGGGCCCGCCTAACCTTCTCCCCACCCGTACTTATGCTTCTCCAGTTCGGCCGCTTTGCCGGCTGTTCCTTTTGCTTGTAGCCAGCCCCGTGCGGCCGGCACCATGACGCCGGCCGCAACCATGCAAGCACGGAGTCCCACACCTGCGTCGTCACTGCCTCCTGACCCCCTGCTCCACTCGCTTTCCCGCCAGCACCCCTGACTTCCTGCCATCCGCTGGGGGGCGCTGCCAGCAGCAGCTGCACAGTGCCACGCCAAGGGGGATCCCCAGCCATGACGGCCGCTGGAGAGCACCAAAGGTGAGACGGCATCAGTGGCAGGGCAGCCCCCGAGGCAGCAGCCGGGGAAGAGGACGAGGAGGATCTGCGGCCCGGTACCGATTGATCCACGGACCGGTCCCCGGACCGGGGGTTGGGGACCACTGTGTTACAATACAATCTAAAATCACTTTTTCTGTACATTCATATTCCCCCTCAGTCCTCAAAGTTATCATTCCATTTTTGCTTGTATCATGCAGGAAGTTTCCAAATAAGTATAAATACCGTCATGTTTTTTTCCCTAATTAATGCTGAAAGTGTTTATGAGTTCAGACAGAACATCTTGGTCTATGGAAGAAAAGCTTTTGGAGCTTGAATTAAGAAACAAAAATGAGATGAAAGAGGATATGGGCAAATACTTTGACAGGGGAGTTGCCGTCTCACTTTTGTCTGCAATCTGTTCATTCCCAGCTGAACAAAACAGCTGCATACATGTGTTTGTAGCAATACATACAATGGGTGTTATTCAGCCTTCTACTTAGAGAAACCTTTTGCTCTACACACAAACTACAGAACACTGCAATGCTTACATCCCAGGTCACCAGCTTTTATTAGCCTTGCTCCTGATCTCTAGAAACACAGATATGAAGAAGGCAGAGCTGCTGAAGACAGAAAGCAAGGGGAGAAATACTGCTGCTGAATGGCTGCCTGGCAACCGGCCATTATAGGACAAGGAGGACCAGGAAACCAGTTCCATGTTCGTTTTAGATGGCCCAGCCCCCCATGGCATGTGGGCCACAATCCCTAGCCTATACCGTAGAGTAGGCTTCCCATGGCGGATGGCCATTTTTATTGCTGAATGAAGGAGGTGATTTCTGCTGGGACCTTCCCACTACAACCCCAAATACTCATAAAAGGGAGGGGGAGGGAAGAGAAATCCTGTTCAAGAAGCTCTGCTTAATGATCTCTTAGGATACAAGGCTGTAGCCCAAAATCCAATTCTAAGTAGATCTACTAAGCATTAAAGTCAATGGCACCTTCTTCCAGCAAAGTGTGACTGGAACGGCAGCTGCAGTCAGCTACAAAGGAAAAGGAGATACACTGTGTGGTGCTGAACAAATTTAGAGCCAGGCACCTTTAAAACCAACAAAGTTTTATTCAAGATACTAGGTAAAAAGCCCACTGCACATGTAGCGGGGAGGAGTGTTTTTTTTTTTGGGGGGGGGAGGAATGCAGCAGGTGCACAACTGGCCTGTGGAGCAGAAGTAGTGTCCGGACACCTGAACACCCCTCCATTCATAGTGGCTCTTCCCAATTATATAGAGACACTATGTCGTAAGGATGAGCTTTCACATACACGCACAATTCCTCATCATCAGATATAATAAAATGGAATGGAAGTAATCAGTTCAAACTTATAGGTAGAGTGTGAGAGTAAGGTAACATCTAGCATAATGAAAATGGTTAACAGATTCCAGAAATAGGAAAAAAGAGCAATTTGGATCTGTTTGTGTTCACTGTAGATTGAATTGTATGGGAAACATTTGGCATAAAATAATTTTACCACATTAAGAGAATAATGGGGAAACAGATAATTAGTTGCTGACAACAGATAGCCGAAACTTTGCCCTTGTGCCCTCTGCCTGTCCTCTCAAGCATGAAAGCATCTTGGGGCATCATCTACTTTGAAGTAGAGCCGATTACGTCCATTCTGTTATACTGTACCTGTGTGTGTGCACACAAAGGCTCATATATATCTTGAATAAAACTTGGTTGGTCTTAAAGGTGCCACTGGACTAAATTAGTTCTGCTGCTTCAGACCAACATGGCTAACCACTTGAATATGAATCCTTTCACCAGTTGCAAAGAGACTGGGAAACAGTTGGGGGTGGGATGGGGAGCTAAAAGGTGCAATAAGCATTTGTGGGATGAGGAGGGCAGTACTGGTTTAGCTTACATGTCAGATCTAGAGGAAGAACACTGAAAATGAGATACCCAATATTTCGGGCCAAGCACCATGGGATCGTTCATATGAGCACTTTCCAACACGCAACAGAAAATTGGACAGAACTTTCTCCCTCATTTTGTTTCTGTGCCCAGAAAACTTCACCTGCTTTTCTGTGCTGGGCTATTCAAAAGGCATGGGAGCATGGGTAAAGAAACAATTAAAAGATGGCAAACCCTTCAAGGTGCCAAGTGGAAAGCAGGGGCACATCCCATCTCTGCTTGTTTTATTGACCCTGTGCCCTTGAAAGCCAGACAAACATGCAGGAATTCAACAGCCTTCACTTTACCTGCTTACTGCCCACACAGAAGGTAGACAGGGGAGACAAAAAAATGGCTCCTCCAGTTCTGCCCATCTCTATAAAGGATACTGAATATTCAAGAAATCCAATTCCCTTAGAATCCAGAGAACAAAATGTGCGTAAAATATAAAAAACTATTCCAAAGCCCCTACTGAGGTCATTCTAGCTTCATGTTCTCTGAACACATATTTTTCAGAGGGATTCGAGGCCAGTAGCAACTCGGAGAGCAACGAGATCTTCAGGAGCTCTGATTTGTAGTCAAGGCTCGCTCTGTCAGACACAAGACACAAAGGGAGCTTTGACTCAGAGAAGCTTACAGCCCCCCAAACCCTGTTGGGTCTCCAAGATGCTAATATGCTAACTGTTCTCCTGTAGACCAAAACAGCCCACAGAACAATAATCCCCAGCTGCACTGTCTTAAGCCCTCATATCAAACTGCCATAGTCCAAACATTTCTCAGAGCAGGCTCCTTTGCCTCTGGCTAACTAGTCTCCTTTCACATTTCCTCTGCCAGTTCACACGACGCAGCTAAGAGTTGCCGCTGGAGAATGGAGCAGACCACTGGAGAGCCATAAGCTTCTGGGCTTAACACAAGAACTGAAACCTTCCAGCCTCATAATGCAGCCAGGCTGCAGGACAGAGTTGTCCCTTTCAGGCATGCTCCGTGGGGGTAGCTCCGTGTCCGTTGATGTGAGGGTGCGAGGGGGTGGGCCCCTGGGGGGCTGGGATGCTCTGCTCCATCATGGCAGCTGCCAGAGGTATGGGGAGGCCTTCAGGGGAGCCCCCAGCAGGTTCTTGTCTCCAGTAGGCCTCACACAGCGGAAGATCGTTGGTGTCGCACAGGCTGTAGCTTTCCAGCAGGAGGCAGGAAGAAGATGAAAGCAGAAAGGAGCAGCACAGGAAGAGAAAGGGAGGGAGAAAGCAAGAGAGGCAAGCGTTAAGAAAACAGCAAACTGTTGTTGGACCCAACAATAAGGCTCTCTCACCCCTTCTTTGAGGCTTAGCAGCTTGTCTTGAAGGAGACATGATGAAGGGCAACTTCAAATATTCTCTTCGGGTAAATAGAATGCAATTTATTTTTTCGTCTAGAGAGGGTAGGAAGTCTGAAAAGGCTTTGCCATTGTATTTTGGAAAGAATCAGGAATCTATGAAGTTGAGGGGGAAATTCTCAAAATAAAGCACACAGGAGGAGGTGGGTCCAGGATAGGCCCATGGGAATGACTGCAGCCACCCCTCTTCCCCATATTCCTCAGGGGGCTGGAGTTGGCCTCCCTTTGCTGACTACCTCATAGTTCTTCTGGGTAATACTTGAGCATGCCATAAACACATGTGGAAACTGCTCAGGCAGAAGGCCTGAGCAGGCCCATCTCTAGTTCTGCTTCTGAAGCACACAGGAGATGCAAAAAGAAGTAGAGGAAATATCAAAAGTCTGAGAAACAAAAATAGGTAGAGAAGCAGGAGGGGAAAAGGAGCTGCTTGCCCAAGGGTTGGGCTGTTTTTCAAGAAAAAGAAAATACAACCAGTCCAAGACAGCCATGGTAGTTTTGTTCAAGGCTGTTTTATTTATTAGAGAGATTTTTGTGGGATATATTTAAAGTATAAACGGATGCTACATATATCTTTTAGCCATACATATGTATGTATATAGATAGTTATATAAAAGCATAATTCAATGCTTACGGTGAATATAACAACTTGTCAGCATTGAGGGCCACACAGAAAAAAATGACGCTTGAAAGCTGAGAGATGTGGCACCAGGCCTGGGAACTGGAGATCTGAGGCAGTTGCCTCAGCCCAGCAAGGGATATTGGGATTATGGAAATGCTCAGGGCCAACTGGCCGAAGGCACATAAGCCCCACTCCCCCCAGGCTTCTCCAGGCTCTAACACCAGAAGCCTGGCCTTCCACGCTGGCCTGGTCAACGCAGCAAGATGTGCTGCCTGTTGCAAGCCAATCCTCTGCCTGCAGGGAAGGTGTGCTGGAGACCAAATGGGCCAGATATGCTTTCACCAGCTCCCAAGCTTGGGCCTAACCTTGGTTTCTTTGGTGCACTTGACACAAAGTGTCACCTTAAACAGGAAGCCAGAAGGGTGCAGGGAGGAAAAGGCGATCCAGGATGAACCGGAGGGCCAGCTGACAACTTAGAGCAGCTCTGCTGGAGGCAGGAAAGGTTTATGGCCTAAAGATCACCGCAAAACAGGCTCCTTGGATCAGGCTAATACCCCTCCTAGTCCAGCAATCTGCATCCCAGAGCAGCCAGCCCTATTTCCTCATTTTGTCACCTTACAGGACTGCCTCCAAACATGGAAGTCCCATTGGACTAGCGCAACTCTCAAACAGACCTAAGGTGCCATGAATGCACATCATTCTAAAAACAAAGAGCCACTGAAGTGAATGGCCATCCCCACAACTTGTGGCAGTGAATGCCACAGGGAAGGGACTCACGCCTCACGTGAATCACCTCCCTTTTCAAGTTCTGAACTGAGGGTCTTATCAAATGCCCTGCCAGGAGGCAAAAATGTCAACTGAAACCTTTCAGAGGCAAAAGAATTTGGCCATTCAGCCTATCAACTTCTCCTGCCCGTAACCGCCACTGCCAGCATGCTGGTCTTGGCCAACAAGGAGGAGCCAGAAAGGTTATGAGAGTCAATTCCTGTTCCAGGCACATATGACTGATAAGAATCACATAGTCAGCTCTGAAAGGAAGTAACTTTTGTTGACACGTCTGCAAGACAAACACTGACTGCAGAGAGGTCCCATTAGAATGAAGCACCTTTGTCAACTTGTCAGTCTTTCAAAGCATTTCAATCTCCAATTCTTCACCTCATCAAAAATGGTACTCTGTTTTCACATTATATGCAGAATGCAGAATAAAAATATTTATGCTATATGATGCAACACCGAAGTGCAGAAAAGCTTTTACCCTGCCACCCAGAGAGCTGGTAGTGTTGGTAAAATGATTATAAGAGGTTTATAATTTGCATTGCATGTTTTTAACAACTACATGGAGGCGCTCAATTGTAAACAGAAAGGGTTAATCCAATTGCCTTGGGGTTGGACCCCATCCTCCAGGGTGGATTCTGCGGCCTAAACACTGATGCTTCAAGAGGTTTGCCAGAGCAGCTCAGCAGCAGGCCAAAGGGGGAGACAAGTCTGGGTTGCCCAGAGCTTTATTTATACCTGGAAGAGTAATATTCTTCTTCCAACTCATAGAGGTCAATGGAGATCTCGTCCCGCAGCGCGATCAGCTTCTTGTCACACTCCTCCTGCAGGCCACGCAGCTGCTGGTTACGCTGATTGATGGCTTCGTTGACGGAGGGGAAGTCATTGAGGATCAGGAATTGCTTCAGGTCAGAGACGAGCTTCATGAGTGACTCCCCAGCCCGGACCTGCTTGGAACAGTCAGAACTTATAACAATATGGCCACTCTATCCTGAAGGCATTGATCTCTGTTTTGTTTTTTGCCATCGAATCAGAGCCAATTTATGGCAATTCTAAAGTTTTCAAGCTAAGAGGCATCCAAGGCAAAGAAACGTTTTCCATGGCCTGCTTCTGCATGGCCAACCTGGACTTCCTTGGTGGCCTCACATGCAAGAACTAACTTTTACGATTTGTCCAGGTCAGGGTGAAGACAAAAATATATGAGTTTAATTATAAGATTATGGGCCACTGTGGCACTATTTTTCTTCCTTGCATGGCTTTCCAAGGAGCTGCAGGCACAGATGACCATAGATACATTTTCTACAACAATGTCTCTTGTGTTGGTGAACTTGTTTACCTGCATTTTCCAGCTTTGCCAGCACTGGCAAAAGTGGTACCTCCTGAAACCTCTCAGGTGAGGAATAGCCTCAAATGCTCTTCCTCCTAAGACCTGCAGAGGGCAGAATCACTCCTTTAGGTGTCAAATGGTACTGATGTGGCAGGAGTCCACCTGTGCATGCCTGGGGCATGGCTAAATGTGTATTTGGCACCTCTGAACCAGGCTAGGAACCAGCTACTATTAGACCTGACACCCAGCATCCCCTTCCAGGGATTCTGGTCCCCCAACTCACAATGTTTGCTGCTCTGACATGCATCTCATAGTTATCTTGCTCGCCTTGGGTTGCCCGAGACACCTGGGTTTCTTCTTCAATCTGCAGAAGGAAGTGAAAAACAGCATTCTGGGGTCATATGAACTTCCTAGAAGAAGAAGTCTTCATTTATTTTGTTTATGCCTCACCTTTCTTCTCAATGAGAACCCAAAATAGCTGACATTAGTCACTTATCCTCCATTTTATCCTCATAATTACCCAAGATCACCCAACAAACTTCCATGGCAAAGCAGAGGCTTGAACTTGGGTCTCATACTCTAGCTGCTGTAGCCCACTGGCTTAATTTCTGTTCCCCAGCAGGGATTTCACTGCACTCAGAGATTTCTTTGCACTTGTAACTGCTCTACATTAACCACAACTGGCTTGGTATAACACCCATCAGCCAACGTTATTCCTTGTGCTATTTTAATGCCCCAGCCCTGCATCTTCCCAAGTCCAACTGGCTAGCAACCCTGTACTGACTACCAGTTAAACTGCCACTGACTTAAGGTTTTGGTAATCACCTTTAAGGCCATACGTGGTTTGGGCCCAGTGTACCTGAGGAGCTGCCTCACTGCCTATACCCCCAAAAGAGCTCTATGCTCAACCACTTCCAACCAGCTGGTGGTCCCTGGCCATAAAGAACCATGTCTGACCTCAACCGGGACCAGAGCCTTCTCTATCCTGGCTCCCACCTGGTGGAATGAGCTCCCCAAAGAGATCAGGGCTCCACCTTCTTCAGGGTTTACAAAACAGAGCGATTCTGACAGGCATTTGGCTGAGGTCGCCCAAACCACCATCTGCTGCCCCCCCCGAAACCCCTCCCCATGGATGGAACCCACCTTGACCAATCTATGGGACCATATGAATGCCGTTGGAACTGTTCCTACTGTTGAATGTATTGTTGTATTTATTCCCATGTAAAGTGCTCTGAGTTGCAAGGGAGGGCAGTATATAAATATATAATAAATAAAATAAATTCTCCATCATCCCTACAGCTCATGTCTGAATCACTTTAAAGCACTGCTGATCAAGAGTCTGGTCTACAAAAACTGGGGAAAATTGGGAGGGGAAAGAGTGAAAACAAAAGATGTGACTTCTGTGGGGTTGTTTGGGTCTCCCCTCAAACACACACCTTTGCGGTTTTGATGATCTCTGTGAAATTATCCATGATGGACTTGATATCATCTTTCAACCTTTTATTAAAGGACTGAAGGAGGGTTTCTTTACTCTGAGGAAGAACACGTTGCTGCGACATTATGGGAGAGGAGATACTTTTGCTGGGAACAAGGGGGAAAAATATATTAGAGAACCATCAAGGCCTGCGCTTTCCTTATGCGCCTTCAAAATCTGCATGTTGCAAAGGTGTCTACTGACATGAAGGATCTGTCATTACTCTCCTGTCCCGCACTCCACCTATCGTTCTGAAGCCAGATGACCGGAACACACCTAGAAAAGCATCAGGCCCCAAACAGGCTTGAACCCAAATTTAAAGGGCGGAATTCTTGTTTCCACGCTCCGTTTACCAAACATGCAAACCAAAGAGGGGGAGGCAAAACGCAGCATCTCGGAAGAGATTCTTCTGACAAACGGATCTTCCGGCAGAGACCCCCCCGCCCCCCCCGGGTTCCGAATACGCACTGCTCGGCCGGCCCCGGGTACTCCGCCTCTGGCCTGGCCTGGCCTGGCCTGGCCTGGCCTGGCGCCGGCTCGGTGGCGGGGCAAATCCTCTCTCTGCGGGGGGGGGGGGGGACAGAGCCTCAGGCGGCACCCTTTTGAACACGGCCTGCCGCCCGCTCAGCGAAAGGACCCGGAAGCTGAAATACCGCTCGAGCAGGAAATTACGTCAGCAAACCGCCCCTTCCCCTTCCGCGCGGGACTCCCCATTCAGGGTTCCCGCGGGTTCCTCCGGCGCGTCTCGTGGGCTTCAAAGACTCCCCCTGCTGGCCCCGCCCCTTCGCCCTCCGGAGCTGGAGCTTCCATCCCGCGGGAAACAGAAGGCCGGGGGCGGGGCGAAGAAGGCCTCGAACCAAGCCCGGAAGTGGAGGGCGGGAATTGGCCTCTCCCACCTCTACGGACTCCTCCTGCCCTCGCGACATCCGTCAGAGCTCTCGCGGGAGCTGGCACCGCTTGGATTATATTACCCGGCGTGCCTTGCGCTCTTCCTTTTCCCTCCCGCAAGACAAGATGGTGAGGAGAGCGGTGATCATGGCGGGGCCTGGGAGCCGTTCAATCCGTCGCCATCCGCCCTCAGAGCGGGAGGCCGGCCGGGCCGGGGCTGGTCGCCGAGAGACGTGGCCGCCGGGCGCCTCTGTTGGGGCTCCTCGGGGGCGTTTGCGGGCCGGTCGACCGGCGTCCTGCAGGGGCCGGGCTGGGCCGAGCTTAGGCCTTGGCCACCGCCGTGGTCCTCCGCGGATTGCGCCTGCGCGGGAACCGGTGTTCGCGGCCGGGTTTCCCTAGGCGGGGAGGCAAAGGGAGCTGCGAGGCTCCGTCCCTTGAGAGGCCGCTGGCGGCTGGGCTTGGGCTGCGGGCGGAGGCAGACGTCTCTCGTCCCTGGAGGGGCCCTTTGCAGGACCCACATCTCGCGCGCTTCTGGGGGAGGGGTGTGTAACTTCTGAACGGCAGTCACAGTTGTTATACGTTGTTTTCTGGGCCAGAGTGGACCATGGCTGGCCCTATGGGTGGGGGCGGTGAGAGCTGGGCATTTTCGCATGGACTGATGAAGCTGCCTCCTATTGTGTCCGAGGAAGAGTGCTTGCACTCGAAAGCTCACGCCTTGAATAAATCTTTGTTGGTCTTAAAGGTGCTCCTGGACTCCGATTTTATGGTTCTATTGGATCAGACCTTGTTTCCTCAGACTGGCAGCTGCTCTCCAGGGTCTGAGGCAGGGGTGTTTCCCATCACCAATTACCTGAGCCTTTTTAACTGGAGGTACTGCCAGGGATTGAACCTGGACTTTAGTTTATTTATATACCGCCTTCCTCTGAGGCACAGGGCAGTTTATATGGAATATAGACAACATTACATTGAACTTAGTTTTTACATAATGTAATAATGTATGTCAATGATAATAATAACATTAATAATTATAATAGTGTTAAAGGAGTACTAACAGTGCGAACAGGTCCTGGGGCTAATGACTGCCAAGCCAATGCTCTGCCACTGAGCCAGCCAACTTGGAATGTTGAGATTTCTTTAATTGCTCTCTCTTTCCAAATATTGAGCCCCTTTAAAAACTGATTTTTAATACATAGAATCAATAGCATTATCCTTTCTTTATAGAGTTGTTTCAGTTGGGGGGAAAGAGTAACACTCCCTGGCAATGCGGTTCTGGCTCTTGGTTAGAAAGTGGCCCTTCAGACTGAAGACTTGTAGCTTTCCAGAGCGTCAGAGACCTTGAGACTTTGTGAGTGTTGCTGAGTTCTGATTCTTCTCACATTATTGCTCCATTGTAACTACAGATTGTTGAGAAAAGGTATTAATGTGCCTGCCTAGCCATAAAGATGTAATGGTTTAGGGAAAAAAAACTTTCCAGCCAGGATTGGTTCTCTGCCTGAGAATAGGCTATGCAGGGAGAGTGTATGTGCGCATGCATGCACGCCCCAGCTTAACATGGTTTTGTGGTGAGTTTCCTTGAATGCAGAGATGCCTTAACCATACCCCATTTCAACTCAACAGCCCAAGGGGAAGAAGGCCAAAGGGAAGAAGGTGGCCCCAGCCCCTGCCGTCGTCAAGAAGCAGGAGGCCAAGAAGGTGGTCAACCCTCTCTTCGAGAAGAGGCCCAAAAACTTTGGCATAGGTGAGCACACGGACAGGCAGGGGAACAAGGGGCCATGGAGATGAAGATGGCTGGTTCGTTGCTAGTGAACAGCTGCTGGCCAGTCATTCTCAGCAAGGAAAACATGTTAATGCAGAAATGTGGAAAGCACATTTGCAAGGTAAAATGTGCCCATGGAATTTACTGAGTGCTGAAGACCACAAACCATATTCAACTGAGACTATCTTGCCTGAAGTTCTCCAGCTTGAAAACTGGGTGGTCAAATTAAAATGTGGTGTTAACCAGATGGGAAAGATGCCTAGAATTTAAGCAATCATGTGGAAGGGTCGTGGATAGTTAAGGGATGGGCAAAATGCTTGTGTATATAACTGTAGAAAAAAATTCAGGTTTAAGCTAGTCTAGAGCTGCTGAAGGAGTGAAAGGCCACAAGCAAATGATGCAAAGGAATATTTGCTATCTGAATGATCTTGCTGACAAGATACCCACCAAGATCGCTGATGCTTGTGCTCCTTTGGCCCTGAAGGTAGCCCAAATATGGGTCCGAGAGTGGTGGATTGAGTTGTGCAGTATCTTTCCAGGACAGGATATCCAGCCTAAACGTGACCTGACCCGCTTTGTGAAATGGCCCCGGTACATCCGACTTCAGCGTCAGAGAGCCATCCTTTACAAAAGGCTGAAGGTGCCCCCAGCGGTTAACCAGTTCACACAGGCATTGGACCGCCAGACAGGTAACGGATGTGCTGGGCTTTCTGGCTCATAGTTTTGCTAGTTGGGGTGTCTTTCTGGGTCCCTGAGTGGATACTTGTTGGGATCACAGGGATGTTGCAGGCAAGCAGATAGCCTTACAATTTTCAAGTAGTTTTGGACTTGGAAAAGTAAAAGAGGTTGGCTGGATGGATAGTATTGATGTTGTTAACTCAGGCAGTAGACTCCCCAAACTGGATTCTTAAATGTTCAAGGTGCTGTTTGGACCTGCTGAGGGTGGTCCTAATAAAGCCAGGCCAACTTGTAGCAGACTAGGGGGCATGTGCTTTTCCTGTGTACCTGCAGGATGATCCTGACTTCTTGGCCATTGTGTTTCTATTGGACAGTCCCTGGTATAAATTCAGCTAATACCCAGGAGACACAAGGATGAGCAGCACCTTTGACAGTGGGATGTTGTGGAGGACAGTTAAGATAAGTGTTGACTTGTGAGCAGAAGTGGCTGCCGAGAACTTAATGCTATTAGTTGGAAGTTAGGGACAGGAGAAAAAAAATCTTTGGCCAAATGCAGATGAAAAGCTAGTGGAACTCGGGAGACTATACCATGCAAAAAGCCCATCCCAATGAAGAGAAGCTTTCTTTAATGTGCAGATGATGCTAGCAAATATTTGCTATCTGAGTTTTCTTGATGACTCCCAACCACCAAGATCTCTGATGCACAATGATCTCCCTTTTTTGAGGGTGGGGGGATCAGTAAGATATTGACTGCCGTTTAACAGAATCTGCATTGTTTTAACAGCTACTCAGCTTCTGAAGTTGGCACACAAGTACAGACCGGAGACCAAGAAAGAGAAGAAACAGCGACTGCTTGCTCGGGCAGAGCAGAAAGCTGCAGGAAAGGGAGATGTCCCTACCAAGAGGCCCCCAGTGCTGAGAGCAGGTAACATACTAGAGTCTACATGCTGGTGTGGCCTGGAAGAATGGTAGACCTTGTGGGGGCTTCTTCCTTGGAAGAGTATTGATGGCTAAACAACAGGCTATAGCTGTGATGTATGAATTTCTTCACCTGAACTGCAGACTGAAGAGCAAAAACACGAGCTTTTTAACCCTGAGCTTTAGCAGGTTGTTTTTAACTTCGATTATAACTTTGTTGGTCTTAAAAGGTGCCACTGAACTCAAACTTCTGTCCACAACTATCATTTTGCAGGTGTTAATACAGTCACAACACTGGTGGAGAACAAGAAAGCCCAGCTAGTGGTGATTGCACATGATGTAGACCCCATTGAGGTAAGGAGCTTGCTTCCAGTGTGGAGCTCGTTGCAACAAAGCAGCCTTTTCCAACCTTTTGACTACGGATGAGTCCCTGAATTAATTTTTCAAGCTTGAAACTGATGGCAGCTGGCCACGTCTTGTCTGCTATATCCCCAGGAAGTGACATGGCACTGGAAGTTGGCCTTAGAAGCCCAAGGTTGCCTTGCAGAGGCAGTCAGCGGCTAGCCACCTCTGCACAACGGTCACCATGTCTGCCACCACCTTCAGAGGTGCACACAGTATTCCAAATGTAGCAGCACTGTGGAGCCAGACAAGGTCATTATAGTACTGCTTGATTTATTTCTGATTCCTACTATGAAGCTTACCTTCTTTGCTATTGCTGCACACTGACTTAAAACTTTTGTTGAACTGTTCATCAGTTCAGCCATATTTAAATTGTGTGGTGGTGGTGAATTGCTACATGCAGAACACCTTGCACATTGAATTTGCTGTGTTGCTGCCCACTCACCAAGGTTATAGCTATTATTTCTAGCTTTTCAGGGTCCACTTTGGTTTTCAATAACTTAAACTTTGTATCATCTGCAAATTAATCAGTACTATCTTCTCATGCACCTCCATGATGAGATCTGAACACAATGGAAAAATGGGCAAATGAGAACAAGATGCAATTTAATAAAGATAAGTGTATAGTTCTGCATCTGGGTCAGAAAAATGAAAAGCATGCCTACTGGATGGGGGGGATACGCTTCTAGGTAACACTGTGTGTGAGCAAGACCTTGGGGTACTTGTGGATTGTAAAGTAAACATGAGCAGGCAGTGTGATGCAGTGGTAAAAAAGGCGAATGCCATTTTGGGCTGTATCAACAGGGGCATCACATCAAAATCACAAGATGTCATAGTCCCATTGTATACGGCACTGGTCAGACCACACCTGGAGTACTGTGTGCAGTTCTGGAGGCCTCACTTCAAGAAGGACGTAGATAAAATTGAAAGGGTACAGAGGAGAGCGACGAGGATGATCTGGGGCCATGGGACCAAGCCCTATGAAGATAGGTTGAGGGATTTGGGAATGTTCAGCCTGGAGAAAAGGAGGTTGAGAGGGGACATGATAGCCCTCTTTAAGTATTTGAAAGGTTGTCACTTGGAGGAGGGCAGGATACTGTTAAGTGGCACTGGGGTGGATGGAAGTCTATCAGTGGCTACTACCCTCAAGGTATAGATGGAACATCATGTCTAGGGCAGTGATGCTCTGTGCTTGCGGGCAACAGTGGGAAGGCTTTTGGATTTCTGGCTCCCCTGGTGGGCCTCCTGAGGGTTTGGTTCCTGTGACATGGAGGGTTGTGCACTGGGCCACTTGCTTGATCCAACCTAGTTTCTTTTATATTCTTCCTTCTGTTCTGTACAGCCGGTTGGTGAAGCAGGATTTCCCCTTGCGAGAGCCAAGCCAATATTAGGTTCTGATTTACCCTCAACTGATATTATATTAACTGTTCTGTGATTTCTAGACTCTCCCCTTAATATTTGATAAAAATCTGTCGCGTGTCCTGCCTTCCAGTATTCACAGAGCAGGGTGTGGCTACTGCAATGATGTTTGAATTTCTTTACCTGAAGAATTTGAATTTCTTCACCTGTGAAGAGCCAAATGATAAGAGCTTTTTAACCCTGAGCAGTGGCCTACCCAAAAAGACATTAGCAAAGACTCCATGTGTTAGTAAGTGTATCACTTGTCATCTTTGTTAAAGCTGGTGGTGTTCCTGCCTGCTCTGTGTCGCAAAATGGGAGTTCCCTATTGTATCATCAAGAGCAAGGCCAGGCTGGGCCGCCTTGTCCACCGGAAGACCTGCACCTGTGTTGCTTTCACACAAGTTAACCCGTAAGTAACCTGCAAAGTCCATGTTGGTAGGGGATGGGGGGGGGGGGGTCAGGTACCAGCTGAGCACTGGGTTTGAGGCAGCTTCGTAAGCCCCCAACTGTCTCATGACATTTACACTATTCAGTCAGATAACAAAACAACTCCAGTGGAATTTTCATGGCTAGCTGGCTTCCTGTTTTCTGTAACAGATCAGTATAGCTGGCATTCTGTCATTATGCTCTGGTAATTGTAGAATGTAGGAGGAAGTCTCCCAAATCCCAGGCAGGTTGAAAGAGAACAGAGACCCAAATGGCCATCCCTCAGCAAGGACCTATTCTAGGGTTGTGAATAGTGGTGTCTGAATCGGCTATTCCAGGCCGACGCAGGAAGCGCCACGTGTGTGCCCTGAGTTACACACCGGGGCCCCGTGCCTTCCCTCCCTGTGGTGCGGCACTGGCTGTGTCGACCTAGAATGGCCAGTTGGGATGCTACCATGCCCAGCCCTAATTCCCGCTGCTTTGCACAGAAAACTGCCAGTGGGTTCTGCACTGAAAAGTCATAATGCTTCTGCTTAGGAAGGCTCCTCGTCAGTGACGCTTGGCACCCTCTCCGTTGTGACGTCAGGATAGTTCTGACATTTCATTGTCCTCCAAGGCTGTTCTTGCTTTGTGAAATTGTGTTTTTCCTTGATAGGGAAGACAAGGGAGCCCTGGCTAAACTGGTGGAAGCGGTGAAGACCAACTACAATGAGAGATATGATGAGGTAAGCATGTGCTGATTTGGTTCCTTAGGGCTGTCTTCCAGTTTGAAAATGCTGGAAAAGCCATTTCCTCCCTGTGTTTGTTGATGCAATGTGGACCACTGCCTGGCTTCAGTTATGGAGAACGTTAGATTAACACATACTGATAGCCTGGTAGGTTGGGTGGAACTGCAATGGGTGCCATTAGGACAGGAGGTTCAAGGGGGGGGCATGGGAAATGGTAGTCCAGGTCGACCTCAACCAAGACCCTTGCAGAGGAGTGGCCTTTTGCAGGCCCTGTGGAACTGTTCAAGTTCTGTTAGGGCCCTGATATCCTCTTGGAGCTCATTCCACCAGGTGGGGGCCAGGAGGGAGAAAACTTTAGTCCTGGTTGAGGTCAGGTGAGATTCCTTGGGGCCAGGGATCATCAGGCAGTGAGGGGTGTAGGCAGAAAGGTGGTCCCTCAGATACACTGGGCCCAGACCACATATGGCTTTAAAGGTGATAACTAGAATTTTAAGTCTGATCCAGAATTCAACCAGAAGCCAGTGCAGCTGTTGGAGGATGGGCTAGATGTGGGACTTTTGAGGTGTTACTGTGAGAACGTTGGAAGCTGCATTCTGGACCAGATGCAGTTTCCAGATCAAAGTTAAGGGCTGGCCTATGTAGAGTGAGTTGCAGAAGTCCAGTCTAGAGGTGACTGTCGCATGGATCTCTCTGGCTAGGTGTTTTAGGGCCAAATAGGGCACTAGTAGTTTGGATTGGTGAAGGTGGTAGAATGCCAGCCTTGCTACCATCGTGATCTGGGCCTCCATTAAAAGGAGCAAGAATAGCTTATATAGCAAGAAGAATGAAGATTAATTTGGCGGCCGGTTCTGTGCCCTAGTCAAAGGTTTTGTGAAACCTTGGGGTTTTCTAAAATTTTGTTAAACATTTGCTAAAAATTTGTTAAGCATTTATTGTTTGATGATACAGCCATCTCCCAAAATAACCAATCACTGGCCTGGAAGGGGTGGGAAGGGGCACACACAGCTCTGCTTCCCAACCCTATTCTGCGCAATCATGCCACTTCTGGAGTTTCTAGAAGCCTGAAGAATGTTTCAGGGGTTTCTCAATGGTAAAAATGTTGGGAAAGGCTGCCCTAGCCCACGTGTAGATGTTGCAACATTATATGCACAAAAAACATGGAAAGGAACACAAGGCAATACTCCTAAATCCAGCTTATTGGTGGATTTAAACCTGTTTAAAGGTTTCAGGAAGTCTGAACATATGAGAAGGTAAATGTCTGGCTGTGTCTAAAATGAGTCTTTTCTCTCCCTTCCAGATCCGCCGTCATTGGGGGGGCAACGTCCTGGGGCCCAAGTCAGTGGCTCGCATTGCCAAGCTTGAGAAAGCCAAGGCTAAGGAATTGGCCACTAAGCTTGGGTAGATAACTCAGATTTGCCTGGAGTCTTTATGTACATAAAAATAAAATTATAAAAAAAATGGAGTGTTTCATAGAGAACAGTTCTTATATCTCTTATAACTAGGGGCAAAGCCCGTTGTCTCCAAGATTACAAGGGGCGCTAGAGCTTGGCAGTGGGAAGAGGAAGGGGGGGAGTTGCCCAGTCTGTAAGGGCATGGGGTTGAATATGTGTGTTGTGTGGGAGGTTGTGGTGGCGTGGTGGCAAATGAGGGCATGGGTGTGGAGAGATGGGTGTCAAGAACCTGTGGTTTGGAATGTTTGTTGAGTGTGGGAGAGGACTGACCGTTGGGAATTGTGGCATAGTGGTTACAGATGAGCTTTCCAGAGCCATGTCCTCAGATATGTGAAGGGAAAATCAGACTGGAGACTCTTCTTAGGGGAAGATTACATGGCAACCAATTCTCCCCAGTTCTGCATCATTTCCTTTCTTGTGTGAATTAGGCCACATTCACCGAAATGCCCCTCTGCCCTAATACACATGGGGTAGTCACAGTACACAGGTGTCCACCCTGTTCCTTCTTCTCCATTTTTTCATTGTTGATAAAATGTTATGTGCCCACATGCTTCTTTCATGGTTGCTCATTAGAAGAACGGATTTTTGTACCCTGGTGTTTACTACCCAAAGACTGTAAATATTTATTTAGATCTTCCTGCACTTTCCAAACTCACAGGACTGATGCTGCTCTGCCTGTCTGTGCCCCAGAATACAAACAGTTGCAGCTAAGGGCTGGCCATAGCCCATAGCCGAGGAGGGACACACCTGCACCATTCCCTCCCAACTGCAGGCAAAAATGGCTCCTTTGAAGGCTGGACTCTGAGGCATTATACAATTTTGAAGTCCCACCCCCAAACCTCCAGGAATATTTCCAACCCAGGGGTAGCCCACCTCCAGGTGGGGCCTGGAGAGCTCTTGGAATTACAGCTCACCTGCAGAGCATAAAGATCAGTTCCCCAGGCAGAAAGGGCTACTTTGGACAGGGTTGTGGTAGAGAAGAAACATTTAAGGCCTCCCACACAGGTTGAATTTAGAGACTTGAGGCCTACTGCACAGGGTTGTGCAGATGAAACAGGAGACAAAAGAAACTGCAATAGCATCGTTTTGTCTGCAGAATAACGCTGCGCAGTAGGCCTCAAATCTGCAGAGAGTTGCAAAGAAGAAAGATACACGGCTTGGCTGTGTCTAACCCCCGGCCAGAGCAGTCTTTTAAGTGAGAAGGGGCTTATCTCAGGTCCTGCAAGTTCTTCCAGGGCTTAAAATCCAGGACCCTTATGACTGGGGCGGAGCTCTGCTAGATACAATATGCACCTCATCAATGCAAAATTCTAATCTTTGCAAACGAGAAGGTACCTTTCATAACTTTACAGGGTTTTTTTGTCCCCCCCCCAAAACAAAACAAAAACAGGCATCCAGTTCACATTCTCAGCATGGAGAATGTGACAGCTCTTGTTTTTAATGCAGAGGGAGGCTGGGAAAATTCAGCCTACCCCATCTTTAGACTTCTCACCTTATGGGTATAGAAATAATAGCAGGGTTTGAGTCTTGCTGTGAAAGAACTTTCCTTCAATCCTGGACCATAAGTCAGGGTGGGGGTAGCTGTGCAGCTTGGGGAGGCTTCTTTAGGGCTCTTCCGTAATCCTGGGTGTTAATTGAGAACCAGGCTTGGAAATGTGCTGCCTAGAGGGGGCAGTTGCCTGTGCACTACAGGATCCCAGGTTACTTGTTCTGGGAGATTTTACTGTCCACTGTCAGGCCTGGTGTTGACCACGAGAGCACTAGAAAAAGGGCATCAAGAGAATTGTGGATAAAATCTTGACCTTCCCCAAACTTAATACAGTAACTGAACTAAGAGGCCCCTTGGTTATCTTTGGGGACTGGCTATCAGAATTTCAGGGGGCTGATGCAAAGGGTGGTTGTCACAATGAAGTGACCAGGATCCCTGTCCCTTGTGGTTCATAATGATGTGCGATGACAGCATTGGGAAACCTCTCCAGGAAATAAATTTCGTTCAGCCCCCAATGAAGGAACCATCTCTTGATCCACATAACCTGGCCAGCTACCACCCTGTTTTGCTTTTGGCATTCCGGATCAATTGCAAGGATTCCTGGATGAAGCACTGGTTCTGGAGCCATTCCAGTTAAGGTTCTGGCCTGATCACTTGTGGATGACTTCCTGAGACTTGAGCCCTGGTGGAACAATTCAAGTCCTGCAGGCCCTGCAAAATGGCACACTTCCATCAGGCATATGGTTAAGGCCAGAATAAGCAACATCACATGGGCCTGCCCTCCTTCCCTCCAGAACAAAATCCCACCACTAAATACAGAGATACATAGTTGGAGCATTCAGCATATTTACGGTGTTACTGTGTTTTAAGCCAAATTTTGACATGTAAACTGCCTTTAGCCTGTTGAGAGAGAGAGGGGTGGCTATTACATTTCATTTAATAGATAAAATTTAAAGAAATGACAGACAAAAAAATGATTTATTCACCAGCTCTTGATTTATTTGGCTTGGGGGTTACAGTCCGACCCCAAACGTCCCTCCAGCCCTGTGCAGCCACTGGAGTTAAATTTGCTTTTCCAGCCTTCAAGCCCAGCATGATGGCATCCTGTGTTGTCACAGTAAGCTCTGAAATCGTCAGCTCCTTTGTGACTCCTCTGGCTGAACTAGACAGACAGCTCTTACAAGCTGCTGCATTAAGAAACTCCAGCTCAAAGATGCACTTTCTGGATGAACTTCTTGTACCACATGTAGGATGTAGCTGCACACAAGCTATACCTGTGGAGAAGGAAAGAACAAAGTAAATTCAGGAACCACATTCACTGGGCTATATTATGTACCTATGGTTCAGGGAACAAGTGGGTTAAAATTCAAGATCTTGTTTTTTAGTGCAAAACCCAAAGTACAGCTAAGGGCAGTGTATCCCATCTTTAAACCGCCCGTGGCGCCACGGACTATATAAAAGAGTAAGGGGTGTGTGGGAGGAGTTAGGGCGGGCTCTGTCTGGGATAAAAACTCGGAGGAGCGAATCAGGATCCGCGAAGCGGCTCCTGATTTGCTCCTCCGAGTGCCACTCCAGGGCCAAGTGTTCGCGCGCCTCCCTATTGGACACTTGGCCCGTCTCCCAGACACCGCGCCTCCAACTCACCAGTTCTCCCGAACAGCCATCCTCGCTGGATGGCTGCCAGGGAGGACGCTCGCCACACGCCGCTCCGGTCTGGGGAACCTGCTTCCCTGCTGAGCGACTGCCCTTTACCTACCTGCGACTACCGCGGCCATCCCCCCTTCCCACCCCAACCCCAGACGTCCGTTCCCCGCCAGCGCCACCGCTCGCGGCCTCCCCCCCCCCATTCCCACTCCCCGCGCAGACTACCACGGCCATCCCCCTTCCCACCCCCACCCCAGACGTCCGTTCCCCGCCAGCGCCACCGGTCGCGGCCTCCCCCCCCATTCCCACTCCCCGCGCAGACTACCGCGGCCATCCCCCTTCCCACCCCCACCCCAGACGTCCGTCGCACGCCAGCGCCACCGGTCTCGACCTCCCCCCCATTCCCATTCCCCGCTTCGCCGCGCACCCCGGACGCCCCTCCCTGCCCTCCACCCCCCATTCTCGATGTCCTCGGAGGCCTGCCGCAGCCCGCACACTTCCCCCACCCAACCCCAGCCGACGTGCGCCTTGCCGCTTCCCCCAACGTCCCAGAACATCCCCGCCGCAGCCGCCACGAGCCCCGAACTCCTCGCCCCCCCCTTACCCGCTTGCCCCGCTGGGGCCTGCACAGACGGCGCGCCTGAAAACGGGCCGCCGCCCAAGCTCAAAGATGGCGGCCGGGGCCTGGACGACGACGACGAGCCCGTGCTCACGAAGACGCAGGGCACAGGCCGCCGCCCACGCGGCCAGATCACTCCACAGACGCTGCAGACTACACTCAGCCGCGACAGCAAGCCACGCCCAAGCCGCAGCCCGCGCCGCTACAGACCTCCTCACTCAGGTACGACTCGCCCTGCCCTGTAATCTCTCCTCCCTTCTTCCACCTCACCTCCCCTCTTCCTCCCTCTGCCCCCGGGACCCCTCGCTTCCTCCAGCCTGCTCCTCCATGGACACTTCCACAGACCCCTGCCACACCCCATGGGAAGCCACGCGGCCTGCTAGCGCCCATTGTATTCCCACTACAATGGGCCTTATTCCTAGTTTTATCATAATTCTGTGAGGCAGATTAGGTTGAGACAGAATTACAGGCACAAAGTCACCCAACAAGTTTGTGGCACAGTGAGGATTAACTGAAATGATACAGCTTTATTGGCCTAAAGACCATGAGCTGAACCACACTGTCATTTTCTGTCATTACTCTGAAAACAAATCTTGCAACCTGATATGGTTCCAAAGGGTATGAACCAGCCAGCAAAAATTTCAGTTTATTGCCTATATAGGTGCTTCAATAACTCCTTGCAAACCGCCCTGAGCCATATGGGAGGGCAGTATAAAAATCAAATAAAGAAATAAGTAAATAAAAGGAGAAATCAATTTCTTCCTTATGTGTATGGGTTACACTCTAAAGATAATGTTCCAATGTGTCTGTCTGATGCACACAAGCACATCCTATCAGAATAAAGCCTATTACTATATCAATATAAAAAAAATCTGGGACGGTGAGTAGTTGAACCTGGCTCTCTCATCCACACCCCATCCAGTACATTTCCTTGCAACTATACGAGTGTTTTCTGCACACAATGACATAATTGGTTAAGAGTTTTACAAAACCAGACCCGCAATATTTGCAGGGTGGTATCCTGCCTGACTGCAGCTTCCCTACCACTAGCTTTGCTGCCTTCATGGCCCAGCCAGAGTGGAAGTGCAGGAGCTTGTGCAGACAATAATATTGTATGCCTTCCGGCAGTGTAGCCCTCATCCACAGATGGATGATACTGTTTCTTCTCTTCAGTGGGAGCCCCTCAAGCAGCTTTGTCCTAGCAGCAGTCCTGTGAAGTTAAGACGAGAGAGCAACTAGCCCACGTGACCCTGTGAGCTTCCATGGGAGGATGAGGACTCAGACTTGGATCTCCTCAATCCTAATCCAGCATTCTTTAACCGCTAACAGCCCCATGTTCCTCACAGGCTACTAAGAATGCAAAAGTTGGCCCAGGAGCCTGATAGCCTGGTGGTAAAGAAAATGATTGCGACCTTCCAATCATAGTTATTAGAAATTGACTATAATTCTGCATATTGGTTTGACTGTTTCTGACCCTTGGTTCTTACCAAAACACTCTTCCCATGAGAGGGAGGAGGGAATGTTTTGAGCAGGGTAAAACTGGCCTTATCTTGTGCACCAAGGCCAGAAGGCAGGAGCAAGCCATTAGAATCTGTAAACCTTCGAGGCTGGGATTGATGCCAGGCAAAGACCCAGATCCCTGTCAGAGGTTCTTGGAAGGCTGGCCTAAGGGCTGTAGGGTGTTCCAGGGAGGGGGTGTGGGGAGGCAGAGACTCCAGGCAATTGGCTCATCCTCCAAGGGAAGGGCATTTAACACGATGTAATCCTATGCAGAGATCTGGGAACTCCCCTGTGTCTATATTTCTTCTGCAGTAAAAATATTAAAAAGGTTTTTCTCTCACAGTGATTCATTGGGGCTGGGCAAAAGAACCCTAATTGGACCGTGGACTATCAATCTGTGCAAGCAAGTCTTGCTACAACAGCCACCATTGTCTCCACATATCGCTTTGCTGTGTCTGCTAGTTGCTGATTCCTTAACCTTGCAACACAAGATCCTCTACTGGTTGTGTGGTCAATCTCCCTACTATATGCAACTGCGCACACTGAAGGGCATCCATCAGTTCTCTCCTGTTGCTTCCACTGTGGCCAAAATCAGGAGCAGTGGGACAGGCAGGATATCTGTCACACAAACAGGCTTATAGCACCTTTCAGCCCCTGAGGTCGCAGCAGACAGGCAGAGATAATCCAGGTTTCCCAGAAAGCACCTCCAGCCCGAAGAGCCAGGTGCTAAAGCAGCAGAGATCCATCCAAGATGCTGAGTCTGCTGATTAGCATTCAGCATCAGGATACCCACCCTCCATCCTAAATACAAGATTTGCATCAGTGAATCTCCTACATTCCGCCCCGGGAACAACTGCCTGGTAAAGCCCAGAGGGAAAGGCGTACTCACCAGGTGATCACATACTGCATGTGTTCATTTCTCAAAGTCACTCTTGTCTGGCCTCCAACTGGCCCTCCTGGGACTGTGCTCTCTACGGAGGTGGAAGACACAGAAAAGTGAATCTTAGCTAGGCTACAGGGAAAGAAGACAAGCCTTTCTTTTAGAAATAAAATGCCGCAAAGTATGGGAAGGATTCCCTTCCCAGTCCTCGGCTCTTTCTGTGCTCCTGGGAGGAACCCCTTTCCCTGCCATCACGGCCGGAAGGGCTGAACTGTCCCTCTCAGCACTGAAATCTGCAAATGGTCAGTGCAGCTCAGCTGAACTATGTGGGCCCTACAGTGGTTGGGTAGCCCACCAGAGGCCTCTCCTCTTCATGGACCTGTGGGCCTCCCCTGCCTGGATGGGATGCAGCTTACAGTGTGCCTGCGGCCAGGAATTTGGGGGTGATCCTTGATGCCTCCTTATCGATGGAGGCTCAGGTCATAAAAGTAGCCCAAGTGGCGTTTTTCCACCTGCAAGTCTACTAGCACCCTACGTCCTCAGACCACCTGGCTGCGGTGATCCATGCAATGGTCACTTCCAGATTAGACTTTTGTAACTGACTCTACACAGACCTACCCTTGTCTCTGACCTGGAAACTACAGTTGGTGCAAAATGTAGCTGCTAGAGTCCTGACAGGGTCATCCAGGAGGGCCCATGTCCAGCCTGGGCTGAGGCAGCTGCACTGGTTGCCAATCTGCTTCTGGATCATGTTCAAGGTTTTGGTTCTAACTTTTAAGGCCACCTGCAGCTTGGGTCCCACCTATCTGAGGACACGTTTATCTCCTTGTGCCCCTTGCAAGGCTCTTCGCTCTGCAGGTAGGAATTTGCTGGCTGTTCCCGGCTCCCAGAAGGCAAGCCTGGCTTCAACCAGGGCCAGGGCCCTTTTCCTCCTGGCCCCAACCTGGTGGAATAAGCTCCCAGAAGAGCAAAGGGTCCTGCCGAAGTTGTCAACATTTCACAGGGACTGTAAGATGGAGCTCTCCCACCAGATGTTTGGTTGTGGCTGGGCCAGGAAGAACTGCCCCCTCCTTGCATGGGCCATGTGTGGGCCTAAGAGAATCGTCTGGACCAGACTCCCTTGGAAGCTATCTCTTGGTGGGCTGATTGTTCTGCATATGGAAGGTGGTGAGAAGGAGTGAGGAGAGGGACATCCTACAGATTGTGTTTTGACTGCCATCGGGGGGGGGGGTTTAATACTGTGCAAACAGCCATGAGCTGGCTGGACCAGAAGTGGCGGCCCGGCAAGCTTCTCTTCCCCCTCCTCCCAAAGCAAGCTTCGGTGGCCGATTTGCTCGCGGCCTGGCGAGCTTCTCGCTGCGGGGGGGGGGGGGGGGAGGCGGGAAGAGGGAGCCGCAGCCCGGCGCCAAGGCCTTCGCAGCCCGACACTGGGCCGCAGCCTGGGGGTTGGGGACCACTGCTATAAGGGCCTTCCAGGGTCATCTAGTCCAACCCACTGCACAATGCAGGAAGTCACAACTACCACAATGTCATGCCCAAGTGATCCATCCTCCAAAAAACTCCCGAATCCAGCCTGGCCTGGAGGAAATTCACCAACCATCCCACAGTGACAATTAGCAGTTCCCTGGGTATGCAAGGGTCACAAAAGACAAGCACTGGCGCATCCCTTCCTGCCCACCCACTCACACTCTGCCCAAGTTCATAAAATCAGCATGTCATGTTTGTTATCAGTCCCAAAATTAGGGTGGGGAAAGTGCACTAGTGGGAGGGGGAGAGACTTACTGTAATCAGCATCTATAAAAATGGGCTCAGTGCCGGTCACTCTGGCCATGGCTTCGAGGTCTCGGTAATGCCAACGGTTCTGCTCCACATTGTTCTGTGGGACAAAGGGCTTGCGGGATTCGGACAGCCTCACCACTCCAGTGAGCTCAATTTCTTCCTGGATCTGCAACAAACAGTCAGAGAGTAGTCCCCTTCGGCTTTTGCAAACCCCACTCAAAGACTTTCCAAGGACTTGTTGGAGAACCCAGCAAGGGAAAGGGTGCAATTCTCTGAGGCTACTTGTGGTGTCTCACTATAAAGTATTTTGGATGTTTTAATGTGGAGTTTTCTATGTATGTCGCTGAGAGTTCAGCCCTTGACCCATTTCAGTTGGGCTTCCGGCCTGGCCATGGGGTGAAGACAGCGCTAGTTGCCCTGACGGATGACCTCCGCCGCCAGCTGGACCGAGGCGGGTCAGCGCTGCTGATACTATTAGACCTGTCAGCAGCGTTTGACACAGTCGATCATGAGCTCCTATCTCACTGCCTTGCCGACGCTGGGATACAGGGGACAGCCCTCAAATGGCTGATCTCCTTCCTCCAGGGTCGCGGACAGAGAGTAGCAATAGGAGAGAGAGTATCTAGCCGTCACCAGCTCACAGGTGGAGTCCCACAAGGAGCAGTCCTCTCTCCTATCATATTTAATATCTTCATGCGCCTTCTTGCTCAGCTGGTGCAGAGGTTTGGGCTGGGTTGCCACCAATACGCAGATGACACCCAGCTCTTCCTCCTGATGGATGACCACCCTGACTCCCCCACAGAATCCTTAGCCAGATGTCTGGAAGCAGTGACAAAATGGATCAAGCAGAGTCGTCTGAAGCTCAACCCTACAAAGACAGAGGTCCTGTGGTTGGGTAGGAAGGGACCATGGGAGGAAGTGCGCCTGCCCACCCTGGACAGTGTGCAGCTCCTAGCAACTCACTTCACCAGGAACCTGGGCATGACCCTGGATGCTTCCTTTACAATGGAAGCCCAGGTCACAAAGGTAGCGCAGCTGGCATTTTACCACCTCCGCCAAGCCAAACTACTAGCGCCCTACCTGGAACCAAAACACCTAGCCATAGTGATCCATGTGATGGTCATTTCCAGACTGGACTTCTGCAACTCGCTCCACGCAGGCCTGCCCTTATCCTTGATCCGGAAACTACAGCTGGTGCAGAACGCTGTGGCCAGGATTCTCACTAAGCCATCATGGAGATCTCATATCCGGCCGGTACTCCAAGAACTCGGCTGGCTCCCAGTTCAATTCCGGATAAGCTTAAGGTTTTGGTAATCACCTTTAAGGCCATATGCGGTCTGGGCCGAGTGTATCTGAGAGACCGCCTCCCTGCCTATACCCCCAGAAGAGCTCTACGCTCCCCCACCTCCAACTGGCTATGGATCCCTGGCCCTAAATTTTATCCTTTTTGGAGACAAATTCCTAAAGTCACCACTCTTTGCTCTCATTAAGTTCAGTACTCAGAGTGTAATCTCATGTGCGTCAAAAAATTTACACATTACAGATCCCACTCAACCATTGAGCTATACATTATAGAGAGTTCTATATTTCTATATAGAGTGTATTATTATAATCTTGACCACTGAGGAATACCCGGAAGGGTCGAAACGCGTTTGGTCCTTGGTTCTATGTGCTGTTAGTTCGGTATAGTTTTTAAGAAGTTTTTATTCTGTTTTTAATTGTGCACCATAATAAACAAGCAACAAGTTTTACATTATTTTTATTGTTCAGCTCAGCTTTTGAGTTCCTACCTGTTAAGGTTGGGTTTTGTTCCTTTTTTGGTTTAGCATTACCATGGCCACCAACCAGGGTTAGCTGAGGTTTGTCTGCAAAAGGTACTCCTCCAGAGTCCCTTTCCACTACTGCCGCTGTCCAGGATCTGCCCTGCCACGATGCCTCTGCTCCCTGGCTCCACTGGAGCTGTCTCTTCTCATCTGCCGAGGTGGCCCTTGATCCCCAAAGGGGAGTGGATGCCTCAGAGTCTGGAGTCTCAGACATGGTCATTCTGCCATGAGAAGCTCTACTAGAAGTTTAGACCCCTTAGACCCCTTTCTCTCACCTTTACTCACACACACAACCCCCCTCAAACAAATTAGCTTGTGCATTCAAGAGGGGGGTTCAAAGAAACACATGCATTTGCTTTGCTTGGAGAGGATGTAAAAATCAGCCAGTGATTTGGGGCATGTCCAGTAAGTGGCCTACTCATCCAATCATATTGCTCCTGTTCACTGGAAAACCTTGGTCACACTGGGACCACGAGTATCCTACAATGATATAGGCTAGATATCAGGAAAAAAATTTTCACAGTCAGAGTAGTTCAGCAGTGGAATAGGCTGCCCAAGGAGGTGGTGAGCTCCCCCTCACTGGCAGTCTTCAAGCAAAGGTTGGATACACACTTTTCTTGGATGCTTTAGGATGCGTTGAGCAGGGGGTTGGACTAGATGGCCTGCATGGCCCCTTCCAACTCTAGGATTCTAGGATTCTGTTAGTAAAATCATTACATGGTTGTTGTATGCAGAACTGCAGCCTTCCAAGTCCAATAACGTCAAGAGGGCTTAGGAAGGCCCTGGTTCTGTCTAGGACTGCACTGCAGGAACAGAACCAGGTGCACTAAATAGATAGAGTGGTTCTATCTGCCTTTACCTGTCCTTGCTGCCTGGTCTCTGGCTTCACCTTCTTCCTGGGGACAAAACCCCTGTTGACGAGAATTGAGATTCTGTGAGGATAAGAGGGAGAGATGGGAATAAATACTCCATTAGGCAAGAATAAATAGAGGAAGCTTTAAAGGAACGGAAGCCACCAATGTATGCTTGGCCTGGATGTTGGATGCCTTCTTATCCAGCAATGTGCTGCTCCACCTGCATGCTTACTGTTCCACCAAAATGATTTCCCCCACCCGCTTGCTTTGGGATCTCTCTCTCTTTTCACTTGGCTGGCCTGTCTGCATCTACTGAGATCAGCTGTGTCCCACCCAAATGTATGGTGCGATGGGTCTGTTGGTCTTGAGGATGCCACCCCATGACTCACTTGTTTGAGACAGGGAAAAGAGACTAAGTAGCATTGTGATGATAACAGTTCCAAGACCAGCAGCAAAATAATGGATAGTACAGAAATGGCCTGTCTGAAAGGAAAGGAAGGCAGAAATTGCCAGGCTGGGAGGGCAAGCTGAGCTTGCCTGTTATTAAACCGATCAGAAGCTCTCACTTGAAGGTTTGGAAGCTCTGAATTCTTAGAATAAGGTCTGCTCACAGGACTCTGGGGGAAAGGCAGGATGTGTTACCGATGGAGCCCTACCTCTGAATGGGACCAGACACTGGATTATAACTAGTGACAACCAGACCCTCTGGACTGTATTCTATGGTGCTAGACACCCTGAATCAGCACCTTTAGTAACAGACCTCATCGTGGGATGAGACTAGCACCTGTGTACTCTTCAAGCAAGACTCTGAATTCTGGACTTTGGACATTTGCTCTGGCCTAGACATAAGGCCAAAAAGCCAGGCCAACCTGTCTTTGCAGAACATCAGTGGAGCTTGGCATGACGGACTGTCCTTGTGAACCCTGACAGCCTGTGAGAAACAGGCACACAGCTCTGGCAACTTCAGAGCATCCTTCTTTCTGGTACCCCCCCTCCATTAAACATGCAATAAGCATTCTTGCTCTCTAGTTTTTTCAGAGCACTCCCTTTGATCACTTTGATCCTGGGCCACCCTAGATAAATCACCCTTTTGGTTCCATATCAAAGGGAGCACCTTTTTGTCCCAAGCCCACTTTTGCCAATGTGACTCTTACCACGTACCTGGCTAAGGAAAGGGTACAAAAATTGTTCCTTGGAGTCCCCTGTGTGCTCGCTCACTCGCTCCCCTCTAGCGATGCCCAACTTGGATGCTGGTCCATTCCTGTTGCTGACCCCCCCCCCCCAAATGCATCAAACTTCTCCATCTGAGCAAGATAGGTAATTGTATGATTTCTGCTGCCCCTTTCCCCCTCAGAACTTAGCTATTTCCCCTGTAATTGTTAGTGTTATTCTGTGTCTTATTTCTTAAACCTTATTTCATACACCTTATTATTAATCAGTATTTGTCTCCCGTGGATTCCTACAAGGATTAATCACCTCATTAAATTGCAAACAGCTTTTGCTATTTATCCCTTTTTGTGCATAGCTAACTTCCCCAATGTTTGATCAGAAACATTAAGGGATAATTAAGCCTTTTGCTTAAGAGATGGGCTTTGTGGGGACTCTATCTGGCAGAGCTTCTTCTCACTGATCCTTTTCTAATTACCTTTTTCTTAAGTTAACATCATTTTGCTGAACACTCTAAACTGGTAAAAAAAAGTTTCATAACACTGTTTTTTCCTGCACAGTCCCCACGCGTCACCCATGCAGCTTCAGCCTTCTCTAAGGGCAGCCAGGGAGGCACCTCCTGCAGAACATTCATCAGGGACTCTGTTTCTTGGAGGGCTGTTCTCTGCATCCTGCGAGTGCTGCCAAAATCTGAGTGAAATGCTCAGAGCGGCAGAAAAGGTACTTCCAAGCACTTAGCAGCCTCCCAGCTGGCCACCAACAGGATGCAAAACTGCACTGCCTTCAACTCTTACTCACAGAATCTGTCCCAGTGCCTCGCCCCCCCCCCCCCCACGGCGCTGGCTGCGTCAGGAGTGAATGGTCACTTTGGATGCTGAAGCGCCCAACCCTCACAGGCACAGGAGGCATCAGCTTCAACCCAGACGACGTGAGCACTGCCAGCCAAGGGGGCAGAAGGGGAATCACACAAAGAGATCTCTAAACACTCCTGCACAACAGCCAAAAGCACAATCAAAGGCCGAAACTAGACTGTACAATGAATTTTGGGCCGGCTGCTCCTACTGGCTAGTCTTGACTACATGGTGAGTCACACAATGCAGCCTCAGAAACAGAATTGGGTACTATTCAGTGTCCAAAATTACTTTTATTAGCAGAACAAGTTGTTAGTCTTCTAGCTTGTGCAGCACAGCCAGCATCTATGATACAGTCATACTCCTGCCTAAGCCTTCTAGCTACTCACCAACCTACCCAAGATCTGTGCAGTAAAAGGGTGTGATGACGTTTGCGCCGCTCTCCGGACTTGACATCAGTTGGCCAGCAGCCCTGGCCTCCTTCTCCGCATCTACCCGGGAGCGTGGAAGTACGTACAACTCCTTGGTATGGTCAAAATATCCTCGGACTTTGACTGGCCTATACTCCAACTCCTTCAACTCCAGGAGGCTGCAGAAAGATGGAAAATGGCAATACCAGTTGAACTGCAGCCAAGAGCAAAAGTGCAGAGAGGTGTGATACCGTCTTGGTTCCTTTGCTAATGCAAATACTTCACAATGGATGGGAGAACTACTTACACCAGACCAAAACTGTTAGCCTCTTCTAATGCCACTGAAGGAAAACGCACATTACAAGACAAATGTGTGTAAGATCTGCAGAGCTTTCCTCTAATGTAAGAAACCTTTTGCTGTGGCAAGAGCCTCTTCTTTCCTCAGTTGTAAAGATGCTTCTTGCCCAGACCTGGATGCTCCAGGCTACCCTGATCTCATCAGATCTCAAAAGTGAAGCAGGGTCAGCAATGGCACACCACCTCTGAGCGTCTCTCGCCTCGAAAACCCTACGAGGTGACCAGGAATCAGCTGCAGCTTGATGGCGCTCTCTGCCACCGCCAAGGACCCTTCTTCCATGCGGGGGGGGGGGGGGAAGCACTGCCACCATGAGTGGAAATGATGTGGGATCCAGCCACGCTCTAGTCTCATTTGCAACAATGATGCCAATGCGGAAATGTAAAAGGACAGTGAGCAGAAGCAGAAAAGGGGCCAAGGGAACACTTGGGACAGGGACTGGAGGATGGAAGGCTAATTTTAATAGCCCACTTTTCTCCACCCTACAGCATCTCAAAGCTGCCTCCAATCACCTTCCGTTCCTCTCCCCCCCACGGCCACCTTATGAGGCAGGTAGGATGGAGAGGGTAAGGGAGGTCTATAAAGGGTGAATGCAAGGGTTAATTTGGGTTAATTAAGATGGCGACCGGGACGGACGTAGAGCTCTAGCTTGCCACCCCTAGAGATTTTAAAGAAAAATAGTGCTTGTTCAACCCAAATATTCAACGGGGGTAGAGCAGAGATTTCCCTCCTGACAAACAACCTTGCGGTGGGAGTCCTTTTGATCTGGACTGTGAAATATCGGAGCTGGAGTGGGGGAGTGCAATGAGGCATGTGTGAGAGCGCAGAGAGAGGAGAAGCTGAACAACGGAGGCTAAACAACGGAGGCGAGAGAAGACCAGAACGGTGAGCAGAGCCTGGCAGAGATACGGAGGGAGTGTAAAGCAACTGAACTGAAAGTCTGAACTGAGCAAAGCACTAATCTCGAGAGGCTTCGTGCCTGAAAATGCTCCAGGGGTCACTGACTGGAGCAGTGATCACCCCTGGAACCGCAAAGACTTACAGCTAACTGAGATCTTGGTGGATCTTCAGCATAATCCCTACTCCCTTTGGAGGGTACTAGCTGTAGTTAGGGGTGGGTTGAGGGTGGGATTCTTTCCTTTTTGGGGTTGGGTGGGATGTGGGTGGGAGGGTAGTTTAGTCAGCTAGGGTCATTGGTCAGTCTAGCTAGGAGCTGCTCTACCGAGATGAGGTCTATGGAAGAGAGAGGGGATGCTGAGCCAGGGATCCAGCCTGAGACTAGGATTCCAGTGATTCTGAGACAAGGCAACTAAAGCGGTGGGAGGAGATAAAATAATAGGGGGGCAGCGGCGTACGTAGGTCCACAAAGTCCTCGGCCATGGAATTTCCACGGCCGTTGGCTCGGTCGATATGGACGCTGCCCTTCAAATCTCCAGCCCAACCCCAGGTTTGTGGGAGAGAGGGCTAGGGTGGAACCAGCGTTGATCTTAAGCAACGCCAGGTCAATTAAGAACAAGTCCTCTACTTTGCAGGAACTTTTGCAAGGCATGAGGCAGACCTGGCTTGTGTGACCGAAAGCTGGGTGCGCAAAGGGGAGACAGTCGCCTTGAAAGAACTCACGCCAGCCGGCTTTTCGGTCCTACATCAACCCCGGCTCCATGGGAGGGGAAGCCACCTTGGTCAGAGAGTCCTTCTCCTTCAGGGCCCTCCCTGCGCCTTCTATCTCGGGGATTGAGTGTGTCGGCCTAGAGTGGGAATCGGTCGAGAACGTGGCGATCTGGTTGGTGTACCGAGCACCCACTGCCTCGCTGGACTCCCTGCCAGACCTACTGGAGGTGGTGGCTGCCTGGACGTTGCAGTTCCCAAGACTTCTGGTCCTGGGGGACTTCAACGTCCATGCGGATGCGCCGCCTTCAGGACATGGCCTGGACCTGGTGTCTGCCATGAAGACTCTGGGGTTCTCGCAATTTGTTGCTGGTCCCACTCATCAGGCCAGTCACACCCTCGATCTGATCTTTGGCGCAGGAGTAGCGGTAGATCTGGTGGCGAATAACATCGTTCCATGGTCAGACCACCATGCCCCAAAGACTCGACTTAAGATGCCACCCCCTCCCCGTTTTGGTGCCGGACATATTTTAGTCCGCCCGCGGAGACTTATGGAATCTCAGAGATTCCTGAATGCCCTGCGGGACCCGATGCCCTCCGGCAACTCATTGTCAGCCTTGGTGGAAGACTGGCAGTCCTGCCTGACGGCCGCTATCGACAAGATTGCTCCTAGGCGCCCTCTCCGCCTTCGCCTCCAACAGGCTCTGTGGTTTTCCCAGGAGCTCCGGGAGAGGAAGAAGGAAGTGAGACGGCTTGAGTGAGTGTGGGGGAAGATCTTTGGCGCGACGAAGTGACAAGGACAACACATCGCACGCTTATGAAGGCGTATGAGAACACGGTGAAAGCGGCGAAACGAGACTTCTACGCCGCGAAAATTGTGTCCGCAAGCTCTCGCTCCGCACAACTGTTTAGAGTGATTAGGTCACTTACCGCCCTCGAAGAAGGGCGCCCAAAATTAAGGGAATTGGATCTGAGCTGTGTGGCATTTTCAAGCTATTTTGTGGATAAGGTTCTGTCACTCCGCCGCCACCTACCTGCCACGATTGATACAGTTTGTGAACTGGAAGCTCCGTGGCCGCCAAGGGGGTCAGTGTTTGATGGCTTCAGGTGGCTCTCTTTAACCGGAGTGGACAAGTTACTAGGATCAGTGAGGGCGAACCACGTGCCCCTTGGATCCCTGTCCGTCTTGGTTGCTTAAACAGGGCGACCAACGGATAGGAGGCCCCCTGAGGGAGATTATCAGCCTCTCTTTGACATCTGGAGAGTTCCCCGGGGGGCTTAAGGAAGCCGTGGTTCGCCCTCTGCTGAAAAAACCATCGCTGGACAGGCGGGACCCCACCAGCTACCGCCCTGTCTCGCACCTTGCGTTTCTAGGGAAGGTAGTAGAGTGGGCCGCAGCAGACCAGTTCCTAGTTTTCTTGGAGGAAACTTCGGCCCTTGACCCATACCAGTCTGGTTTTCGTTCTGGCCATGGGGTGGAGACCTCGCTGGTCGCTCTGACGGATGATATCCGACGCCCGCTGGATCGAGGCGGGTCCGACATTCTCGTGTTATTAGATCTGTCGGCCGCATTTGATGAGGTCGACCATGAGCTATTGGTTCACCCCCTCGCCGGGACCGGAATTAGGGGGACTGTGCTGCAATCCTCCTTCCTCCGGAACCGGACGCAGAGGGTGGCAGTGGGGGATGAACTATAGGATCCCTGCGAGCTCCCCTGTGGGGTTCTGCAGGGGGCGGTACTCTCCCCCACGTTGTTCAACATCTACATGCGCCCTCTGGCCCAGCTGGTTCAGGGTTATGGGCTAGGGTGCCACCAATATGCGGATGACACCCAGCTCTATCTCCTAATGGGCGGCCGGCCGGACTCCCCCCAAATACATTTGCCAGCAGTTTGGAAGCAGTGGCTGGATGGCTCAGGCAGAGGCGCCTGAAACTCAACCCCTCCAAGACGGAGGTCCTGTGGCTGGGCAGAAGAGGGCAGGATCAGGAAGCGCGCCTCCCATGCCTGAATGGTGTACAATTAACATCTACCCAAGTGGTCAGGAACTTGGGAGTGACTTTTGATGCCTCCCTGTCTATGGAGGCTCAAGTCACGAAAGTAGCCCAAACGGCTTTTTTTCATCTTCTCCAGGCCCGGCTACTAGCGCCCTACCTGTCCTCGGAACACCTAGCCACTGTGATCCATGCAACGGTCACTTCCAGACTATACTACTGTAACTCGCTCTATGCAGGCCTATCCTTGACTCTGATCCGGAAGTTACAGCTGGTACAAAATGCGGCAGCTAGGGTCCTCACTAGGACACCTTGGAGGGCCTATATTCAGCCGGTACTCCGTCATCTTCATTGGTTACCAGTCTGTTTCCGGGTCAAGTTTGTTGGTATTAACCTTTAAGGCCATATGCGGCTTGGGTCCTACTTACCTGCAGGACCGTTTGGTTGCTTATGCCCCCTGCAGGGCTCTCCGCTCTGCGGGTATGAATCTACTGACTGTTCCGGGCCCCCGGCACATTCGCCTGGCCTTGACCAGGGCCAGGGCCTTTTCGGTCCTGGCCCCAACCTGGTGGAATGACCTCCCGGAGGAGCTAAGGGCCCTGTCGGAATTACCATCCTTCTGCAAGGCCTGTAAGACGGAGCTCTTCCGCCAGGCATATGGTTGAGGCCAGGGCAGAGACCAGGTTCCATCCAAGATCCCTAATCCATCGGCCAGTCTTTCTCTCCTCTCTCTCTTACAGGATTAACGCCCGATCTCTCTCTGAACAAGCGGGGAAAGTTATAGAATAGAATGCCATCTTTTATTGTAATAATGGAATTTTATGTGATTTTAATTTGATTTTATATTTTATTGTGAACCGCCGTGAGACCTTTTGGCGAACGGCGGTATATAAATCCAATTATAAATAAATAAATAAATAAGTTGGACCTGCTGTGCCTTTGACAGAAGCCCAAGAGGCTGGGTTAAGATTCTCCCAACACTTTGCTTTTTATCAAGAAAAACTTCACCCATTCAATTCAGGAGCAGAGCCGACAAATGAAATCACAACTATGTGCAGAACACAAACCCTCCTTTTTAACTGATTATGAGCAAGCTCATATACTTACTTACTCAAATGGCAACGGGACTGGCTCTGCCTGAAAGCGTGCTTCCAAGTCAGCCATCAGCTTCAGTTTCCATTTCCTCCGCTGAACCTGATAAACACACAAGAATTTAGAAGAAGAGTTGGTTCTTATATGCCGCTTTTCCCTACCCGAAGGAGGCTCAAAGTGGCTTCCAGTCGCCTTCCCTTTCCTCTCCCCACAACAGACACCCTGTGAGGGAGGGGAGGCTGAGACAGCCCTGTGATTCCTGCTCGGTCAGAACAGTTTTATCAGTGCCGTGGTGAGCCCAAGGTCACCCAGCTGGTTGCATGTGGAGGAGTGCAGAATCGAACCCAGCATGCCAGATTAGAAGTCCGCACTCCTAACCACTACACCAAACTGGCTCCTAACCACTACACCAAATTTAGGGGCCCTATGGGACAGTGGGGTACCTGAAGATTATCCCAGCCAGCTGAACCCATGTATTTCTGGACCAGATCCAATTTCATGCTTGGAAGATCATTCAGGCGCACACTGACACCAAAATGCAATTACTGCTCCCCTCTCAGAACTTAGCAAACATAACTTCTAGCTATCTGATGAAGAGAACTTTGACTCTCAAAAGCCTACAGCAGAAAAATCTTATTGGTTTCTAAATAGCTACTGGGCTTGAATGTAGCTCCTCAGGAAAGAAGAAACAGGAAACCCTTAATAGTAAATGATAAACCCAGAGTCCAAAGTCACCATAGGAGAGGAGCAGATGCATCCAGTGCCCCCTCCTGTGTCTCAGCCTCCCTAAGTCATTTATTTGAACAAATATGACCACAGCAAGGCAACAGCTTCGGGAAGGAGATGGTGGACTAAATTGGCCTTTCTAGCCGAATATAAAGGACTGCCCTGCCAAGAAACAGTAGTAACAAAAAAGCATCAGCTGAATGCCAATTAGAAGATTAATTCAGTAATTCTCAAGAAACTGATTCCAGCACATTAGTGTTACCATCATCCCCAGACTCCAGGAGGGTCTCACTTTAGGCCACATAGCGAGTTCTTGACTGAGTAAACCAGGAACCTCCTCTTAGTTTATTTGTTTATACATTGTCCTCCCTGAAGGTTCAGGGTGGTTTACATGAAACAGGAATAATACAATTAACTCAGTTTATTGTAATGTGGCAACAGTAACAATAACAACAATATAATGATAATATGAGCCTCTTGTGGCACAGAGTGGCAAGGCAGCAGAAATGCAGTCTGAAAGCTCTGCCCATGAGGCTGGGAGTTGACTCAGCCTTCCATCCTTCCGAGGTCGACAAAAGGAGTATCCAGCTTGCTGCGGGGTAAATGGTAATGACTGGGGAAGGCACTGGCAAACCAGTGAGTCTGCCATGAAAACACTGGAGGGCGTCACCCCAAGGGTCAGACAGGACTCGGTGCTTGCACAGGGGGTACCTTTAACTTTTAATGATAATAATAAACATTGTAGAATACTAGAAACACTGATTAACTCAGTGGCCCATTGGGTTGGGTGGATCTGCAATGATTGTCGGAGGGAGGCTCGGGGGCCAATGGGAAATGGTGGTTCGAATCAACCTCAACCAAATGCCTGGCAGAGGAGTTGCATCCACTCTCCACTAAGCGTCCCCAAAAACCAAGTGTCAGATTTACCTGCCATGTGCCAAGGCAAAATGTAACGACGGGGATAGTGAGGAGGCCCCATTTCAGTGCTGCATCCTCTCTAGTGGAAATTCCAGATCTGAGAGGCCTCTGGGAAGTCTCTGGGAGAACAAAGCAAGTCAGAAAGTGTTTATGGCAATGACAAAAAAGACCAAAGACATCTGACACTGGATGCAGCCCCCCATGGAGACTGTGTGACTGTTTGACAATAACGTACACAATTGTGCACCACAGAATTGGAATATCTTCTTTTAATGAACAGAAGCTGCCTCATACTGAATCAGACCTCTGGCACATCTAGGTCAGTATTGTGTCTTCAGACTGGCAGTGATTCTCCAGGGTCTCAGGTAGAGGTCTGTCATGTCATCAAAGGCATGACTAGAGAAGTCAAGGATTGAAATTGGAACCTTCTGGATACAAAGGAGAGGTTCTTCTACTGAGCCAAACCCCTTCCCACAGCTGTGGAGGCAGCCCTAGGCAAGTGAGCTCCTGTGACTTTAACATTCACCCTGCCCTAAAGAAAAGGGCAGGAGTACCAACTATTTCTCCACCTTCTCACAGTCCCAAGGGAGCAGAGAAACTAGACATAAGATTTTATGAAAGACAGATATTGAGTGGGTGGGCAGAAATGGGTCAATGTTTGTCTCTTGTGGCCCTTCCTTGCAAATTGCTGATCACCACTGTGGGATTGTAGGTGAATTTTCTCCAGACCAGGCCAGGCTGGATTCTAGAGTAGCAGTCCCCAACCTTTCTCAGGTCAGGGACCGCCTCCGGAGTGAGGGAAGAGCCGACGGCCCGGGTGCTGCGAAAACGTGCGTGCGCAATTGTGTTTTGGCCACCAGGTGGCTCTAACACGTATGCGCGGCAACATGTTTTCGCCACTAGGGGGTGCTAACGCGCATGCGCGTTTGCGTCACCGCCATGCCGGCGGCTGCGCCTGCCTCTTCCCTTCCTTCTTGCTGCCGGCGGGGAAAGGCAGGTGTGGCTGGCAGCAGCCCGATACCATGGCCTTTGTGGCCCGCCACCGGGCCGCAGACCGAGGGTTGACGACCCCTGTTCTAGAGGGTTTTGGTGTGTGTGTGGGGGGGATCATTTGGGCATGAAACTCGGGTCATTGTGGGTAGATAGGTAGTTGTGAGTTCCTGCACTGTCCTGGGGGTTGGACTAGATGATCCTGATGTTCTCTTCCAACTCTATGATTCTAGGGAGCCTGGGCAGTGAAAGTCTTCAGCAAGTGAACTATTGGGTTGGAATCCTTGTAACACTCCTTGTGCTCCTTTTAGGGGACAGATGGTATTGAAATGCCTGGCTATTAGAAGAACAGTTAGAACCGCTGTCAGCTAAACCAGAATCTGGTCTACTTTCCTTACCCACATTAGCCACATTCCATATTGCCCTCTTCCTCTGCTTGGATAGGTTCCAAACAGCATCCAGCACATGAAATATCATCATGGCCCTCTCAAAAGCCTCCTGCAGCTCACCTTTTTGCAGCTGAATCAGCTTGGGGGTAGCTTTATCGTTGGGGCGTCTAAAGAATGTCCTTCTGTCCAAGCGGTTTGGTAGCTAAAAGCAAAATAAAGAGACCTCCTGTATTACAACCCTTACTTTTAAAACCATATAACTTAATTCAGACTTCCTTTTAGGCAACAGGAGAGGCAGCTTCCTGGTGTAAAAGTTATACTGGGAAATACTGATATTTATTTATTTATTTAGATTTATATACCACCCTCCCCGAAGGCTCAGGGCGGTTTACATTAAACTAATCAACAATACATGAAAGAGTCTTCGTTAAAAATCATACAATAATTAATAACAGTGGTTGTAACAATATAACAGAATAATATAACAGTATAACAATATAATAAATAGTATAACGATGCAATAGTGCAATGCCACAACAGGTCCAGAGCGCTCTGGTGGAGTTCTGGGAGGAAGGGGGGGAGAGTGGGGGCCCTTTGTTCGTTGTTGGTTGTGCCTGGTCTCAACCTGGCGGAAGAGCTCCTTTTTGTTGGCCCTGCAGAACTGTTTAAGCTCCGTCAGAGCCCTGATCTCCATTGTAAGGGAAGCATCCAGAATCACGCCTAGGTTCCTGCTGGAGTCAGCCGTAGAGAGCTGTACTCCATCCAGGGCAGGCAGGTGCTTTTCCTCGCATGGGCCCTTCCTACCCAGCCACAGGTCCTCCGTCTTTGAAGGATTGAGCTTCAGGTGACTCTGCTTCAGCCATCTCGTCACTGCTTCCAGGCAGCTGGCTAATGCTTCTGGGGGGAGTCAGGGCAGCCATCCATCAGGAGGAAGAGCTGGGTGTCATCGGCATATTGATGGCAACCCAGCCCAAACCTCCATACCAGTTGTGCAAGAGGGCGCATAAAGATGTTGAATAGGATAGGAGAGAGGACCGCTCCTTGTGGGACTCCACAAGTAAGTTGACGATAGTCTGATGTTTTCTCTCCTATCGCAACCCTCTGTCCACGATCCCAGAGGAAGGAGATCAGCCATTGGAGGGCTGTCTCTCGTATTCCGGCATCGATGAGGCGGCGAGCTTGAAGCTAGTGATCGACTGTGTCAAACACTGCTGAGAGGTCTAGTCATATAGAATCATAGAATCATAGAGTTGGAAGGGGCCATACAGGCCATCTAGTCCAACCCCCTGCTCAACGCAGGATCAGCCCTAACCATCCTAAAGCATCCAAGAAAAGTGTGTATCCAACCTTTGCTTGAAGACTGCCAGTGAGGGGGAGCTCACCACCTCCTTAGGCAGCCTATTCCACTGCTGAACTACTCTGACTTTGAAAATTTTTTTCCTGATATCTAGCCTATATTGTTGTACTTGAAGTTTAAACCCATTACTGCGTGTCCTCTCCTCTGCAGCCAACAGAAACAGCATCCTGCCCTCCTCCAAGTGACAACCTTTCAAATACTTAAAGATGGCTATCATGTCCCCTCTCAACCTCCTTTTATCCAGGCTGAACATTCCCAAGTCCCTCAACCTATCTTCATAGGGCTTGGTCCCTTGGCCCCAGATCATCTTCGTCGCTCTCCTCTGTACCCTTTCAATTTTATCTACATCCTTCTTGAAGTGAGGCCTCCAGAACTGCACACAGTACTCCAGATGTGGTCTGACCAGTGCCATATACAATGGGACTATGACATCTTGTGATTTTGACGTGATGCCCCTGTTGATACAGCCCAAAATGGCATTTGCCTTTTTTACCGCTGCATCACACTGCCAGCTCATGTTTAGCTTACAATCCACAAGTACCCCAAGGTCTCGTTCACACACAGTGTTACCTAGAAGCGTCCAGTAGGCATGCTTTTCATTTTTCTGACCCAGATGCAGAACTTTACACTTATCTTTATTAAATTGCATCTTGTTCTCATTAGCCCATTTTTCCATTGTGTTCAGATCTCGTTGAACTCTGTCTCTATCTTCCGGAATATTTGCCAGTCCTCCCAATTTGGTGTCATCTGCAAACCCTCCACCCCCTCATCTAGATCATTAATAAATATGTTAAAAAGTACCGGGCCGAGCACCGAGGTACCCCACTACTCACCTCTCTCCAGTCTGATGAAACACCATTGACAACAACTCTTTGAGTGCAGTTCTCTAACCAATTCCCTATCCACTTAACTATCTGAAAATCCAGATTGCAGTCCTTCAACTTATCCATCAGAACATCATGGAGAACCTTGTCAAAAGCTTTACTAAAATCCAAGTAAATGACATCAACCGAATTTCCCCGATCCAGCAAACCTGTTACTTTGTCAAAAAAGGAAACCAGGTTGGTCTGGCAGGACCTGTTGGAGACAAATCCATGCTGACTTCCTTGGATCACCAAATTGTCCTCCAGATGTTTGCAGATCGCTCCTTTTAATATCTGCTCCATTATCTTCCCCACAACAGAGGTCAGACTCACTGGTCTGTATTTTCCCAGGTCATCCTTCCTCCCTTTTTTGAAGATCGGAATAACGTTTGCTCTCCTCCAGTCCTCCGGGACATCTCCAGTCCTTAAAGAGGTTCTGAAGATGATGGACAAGGGCTGTGCAAGGTCTCTGGAAAGTTCTTTGAGCACTCTCGGGTGCATTTCATCCGGACTAGGGTATTTGAACTCATCCAGTGCAGCTAAATGCCTCTCGACAACCTCTCTATCCATGTTAACCTGCCACCCAGACACTATCCTTTGGCTACGGCCATCTCTAGATGTGCCTAAACACTTTGACCTGTGGGAAAAAACAGATTTAAAATAGGCACTAAGCTTTTCTACTTTCTCTGCATCCTCCGTTAGAGTTTGTCCATCCGCACCCAACAGTGGGCCTATTGCCTCCTTTACTTTACGTTTGCTCCTCACATAACTGAAAAATCTTTTCTTGTTACAATGGGCTTCCCTGGCCAATCTTACCTCACTCTCAGCTTTGGCCTTTCTGATGATTGATCTACAGTGCCTAGTAACCTGTAGGTACTCTTCTTTAGAGCTCTGTCTTTCCCTCCATTTCCTGAACATTTTCCTTTTCTTTCTTAGTTCCTCTTAGTTCCTATCAGCAGTGCTGACCCGCTTCGGTCCAACTGGCGACGGAGGTCGTCCATCAGGGCGACTAGCACTGTCTCTACCCCATGGCCAGGCCGGAAGCCAGACTGGGATGGATCTAGGACCGAAGCTTCTTCCAGGTACTCTGTTAGTTGGTTTGCGACAGCCCTTTCTATCATCTTCCCCAGAAATGCTAAATGCGAGACGGGTCGATAATTGTTGGGCTCTCGCAGGTCTAAGGATGTTTTTTTCAGCAGTGAGCGTACCACAGCCTCTTTCAGTCCCTCCGGTAATTCTCCCGTTGTGAGATACTTCCTTACAATGGAGGCCCGGGTCACAAAGGTAGCGCGGCTGGCATTCTCCTCCGCCAAGCTGCTAGCGCCCTCAAAAAAAAAATTAGAGACAGCTCAACTTTAAGAAGGTATTTGAAACACATTCCTGCTCAGGGGCTCCTTGGTTTCCCCTCTCAGACACACAAATACACACAAACTCCTTTCTCCCCATTCCTCACCCGTCTTACTTCTCCCTTGCCTGACCTCCCTGGTCCCTCCCCCACCCTCTCTCTCTCTCTCTCTCTCTCTCTCTCTCTCTCACACACACACACACATACATGCAAATATCAGGGCTCTCTCAGCCTCACCCACCTCACAGGGTGTCTGTTGTGGGGAGAGGAATGGGAAGGTGACTGTAAGCCGCTTTGAGCCTCCTTCGGGTAGGGAAAAGGGGCATATAAGAACCAACTCTTCTTCTTCTTTTAAAAGGGGCTGCACATCCACTCTATTTAGGCGGGGGTGGCTATCACATGGCTCACTGTCCTTGCTGTGACATGGGGACTTGTGTGCTGGCACAGCTTCCAAGACAGAACCTCCTGCTTCCCACCTTCTTGGTCAGCACAGTTACACTCATCTTTTCATCCAGCATTGTGGTTCTGCAAATCACCCAAGCAGCTGCTTGAATTGTTGCCATGTTGGAAAACAGAACTGAGAGAGACAGGTGAATTCTGTGACTATGGCATTTAGATATATATGCTCTTAAGAACAGCTGACATAAGGATAACGGGCCACCTCCGGGAGATAATCAATCTCTCTCTCACAACGGGAGAATTCCCAGAGGGACTGAAAGAGGCTGTGGTACGCCCACTGCTGAAAAAAACATTCTTAGACCCGCGAGAGCCCAACAACTATCAACCCGTCTTGCATTTAACGTTTCTGGGGAAGATTATAGAAAGGGCTGTCGCAAACCAACTAACAGAGTACCTGGAAGAAGCTTCGGTCCTAGACCCATCCCAGTCAGGCTTCCGGCCTGGCCATGGGATAGAGATAGCGCCAGTTGGACCGAGGCGGGTCGGCACTGCTGATATGACTGGACCTCTCAGCAGCGTTTGACACAGTCGATCATGAGCTTCTAGCTCGCCGCCTCATCACTGCCGGAATACAAGAGACAGCCCTCCAATGGCTGATCTCCTTCCTCCGGGATCGTGGGCAGAGGGTTGCGATAGGAGAGAAAACATCAGACCGCCGACAACTTACTTGTGGAGTCCCACAAGGAGCGGTCCTTTCTCTTATCCTATTCAACATCTTTATGCGCCCTCTTGCACAACTGTTACGGAGGTTTCGGCTGGGTTGTCATCAATATGCCGATGACCCGCACGACCAGGGCCAGAGCATTCTCTGTCCTGGCCCCAACTTGGTGGAACGAGCACACAGAGGAGATCAGGGCCCTGACGGAGCTTAGACAGTTCCGCCGGGCCTGGAAAAAGGAGCTCTTCCACCAGGCACAACCAACAACGAACAAAGGGCCCCCGCTCTCCCCCCCTTCCTCCCAGAACTCCACCAGAGTGCTCTGGACCTGTTGTGCCATTTGCACGGTTGCATTGTTATACTGTTATATTATTATTATTGTTATACTGTTCACTATACTGTTTTCTGTTACAACTACTGTTATTATTATTATTATTGTATGAGTATTAATGAAGACTGTTCCATGTATTGTTTATATGTTTAATGTAAACCGACATGAGTCTCCAGGGAGGGCGGTATAGGAATATAATAAAATAAAAATAAATAAATCCAGGATCACGCCTAGATTCCTGGCGGAGTGTGTTGGTGAGAGCGGCACCCTGTCCAGGGTGGGCAGGTAGTGGTAGGTGGGCACCCAAAGAGTAAATGACTTTTAAAAGGTACATGGAGACCTTGGTGAAGAGGAAAAACTGGGAGTAGTTTTCGGCATCCCCCCAGCCCCGGCCCCTCCCCCTGCGAGCGAGCCCCGCCCCCGCGGCCCCTACCTGGCCGGGGCCCCAGAAGCCCCGCAGGCCGCCCAGCGCCCGCCCCCAGCCGGCCATCTCGCTCGCCGCTTCCCGAGGCGGAATCCGTCCGCTCGCGCCGCATACGCCTCGCCTGCTCCTTCCGGGGAGCGGGACTCGAGCGGAAGCGGAAGCGGAAGCGGGAAATCTCCGAGGGCCATTTCCGGGCCCCAACGGACCAATGGGGAGGCCCAGCGCCCCCCCCCGCGGTGCACCGGAAGTGAGGCGCCGGGATTGGGTCTTCCGGCGCAGGCTACGAAGCGCGCGGGCCATGGAGGCGGCCTTGGCGGGGCTCCTGGCGCAGCATCCCGCCCTGCGAGTCCTCCCGCCGGGGACGCGGGTGAGGCCGCGAGGAGAGCCCGCCTTAGCCCCGCTGGGCCGCCGGCAGGGGAGGAGGGTGGGCTTGCCAGGCCCAGGCCGGGAGGTTTGGGGATGGAGCCTGGCGAGGGGGGCCTCAGTGGGGCACAGTGCCCCCCCCCCCGGCCGGCCCGTCTTCTCCCGAGGCGCTGAGCTCCGGAATCTGATGAGCAGCCAAACCGGCGGGTCCCCGGGCCTCCCCTGCAGGCGGGCACCGCTCGCTTAGAGGCCCCTGGGTGCCGCAGGGATCGGGGGTGGAGCGCGGAGGCCCTCGGGGCAGAAACCGCCCAGCAGGCTTATCAAAGCGGGGAGGCCGCACTAATGCTGGAGCGAGGGCGACCCCGCTGAGTCCGGTGGGCTCAGAGCAAAGGACAGAGCCGGAGGGGCAATGCAGAGCTCCCCTGTGGGATCCACTGCCAGGAGATGGCGGTCCCTCCTCGTGTTGGTTTTGGCTTCCTCTAATGTATTTTTATTTCAGTTCAAGAGAAGAAAAAACACAACTAAAGACGATACAGCAAAAAAGATAATACCAAAAGGAATCCAAATAGTCTGAAACATTATTCATTCCAAATCCTATAAAGACATAATTTCAGTTGCCATTTGAATCCCTTACTAATTATCTCATGTCTCCCACATTATCATTTGACTTCTATTACATTCTGTAAAGTTCCTTAAGTAATTTACCATACTGATCTAAATTTTATCAACATCCTCATTCTTCCCCCCCTGAAATATATTAATATTCTTGGTTAATTCCCCCCAAATCATTAATTACCCTATTTTGACATTGAACTAATGAGATATTTTCTGCACTTTTCCAATTTATGGAAATTATCACTCTGGCTGCTATAATAAGGAAGCTCCCCAATGTTTTTTGCTTACACTTAGTATTTCCATTCAAAAATAGATTCATTCAGAAGAACTAATTAAACTGAGGATTCTAGTTACTCTTATAATTTTACCAGTTTCTATAAAAATGGTTTGCCAATTTCTATTGATTTGATCATATTTAGGGAGGAGGTGACATCTATATACTTTATTTCAGTTACACCCCCCTTTTCTCCCCAGTGTGGCTCCAATGTGCCTTCCTCCATTTTAGCCTCACAACAACAACTTTGTGAGGTAGACTAGGCTAAGAGAGTGAGTGGCCGAAGTGTCCATGTCAGAGTAAGGATTTGAACCTGGGTCTATCCTATTTTTAATTCCTACTCCGCAGTTCTTAGAATCGTAGAGTTGGAAGGGATCTCCAGGGTTGCGGAGACATGCCCAGGCAACTACACTAGCCGAGGGTCTTGTCCTGCTTTAATAGTTATTCCTTCTCGTTAGGGAATTCTAGACTGTTTACAGGGGAAATCTAACACCAAAATGCCCATCATCTTCAGCACTCCACAGTCCTAGGGGGAAAGTCATGACATGACCTGGCATGAATTTGGTACGCATGTCATGGCAATTGTGCACTCTGATTGGCCCTCTAGAAAGTGGCTTACGTTTGGCTTGAGGCTCCTGCTAGAGTTACTGTGGACTTCAGTCAACAAGTCTGGCATGTCTCTTTTGCATATATTTTTTAACCCCAACCTTTGTTCAAGGAACTCTGAGAGGCTCATGGGGTGATAATGTTGCCACCTGTCTCAAAACTCCAGAGCGACTGCTCCCAAATCCTGGAGTGCTAAGAGGCAGACTCTTCTGAAATGAAAGCTAGATTTTAACAAGGGAAGTTACAGTGGAATAAGATTTGTTCCTCTTTAGTTTTACCACCATACTGGTACGGCTTTTCCCAATGTACACAATAAGTTCAGATATTTCAGATTCCCTTTGAAAGGGTGCTCATTTGAAGATATAACATGAGACTAGATACTATTCTTGTGGAGCCCTAAGGAGGGCAATACAGTCCCAGTCATTTCCAAGGAAGAGATTTCAGCACACGCCCAACTCAAATAATAGGGGTGGAGTCTCCTTTTCACCATTCTGCACATGCTTCTCCTCCCTATATTCCTGCCAAGAGAGAATAGGGAGAGGGGGGAACTGTGCATTTTTTAAAAGGACCCTAGGGTAAAAATGTGAATATTTCAGGGTTCATTTTGCAATTATTTGGTGTTTAAAGTGAATGTGATTAAGGACAGAGTGCCTTTGGCCATGTGCAGAGTTTCCTTCTGCCTCATATAAAAGAGTGGCTACTGACTCCAGCCTTTCTCCTTGTGTTATTCACCTAGGTGCAGTGCACATTGACTGGTCATGAGCTGCCATGCCAGCTGGCTGCCCTACAAGCCTATACTTCCAGCAAAAAATACCTGCGGCTGAACAAGGTCCAAGGAGTCTGGGACTACCGGGAATACGAGCCCCACATTGTGCCCAGCACTAAGAATCGGTAGGTGTTGTGATGGTCTTCTGTAATTGCAGGGGACTTTAGGCTAATATTGTTAGTAGTTGTATGCGTTTCAGGGGCTTTACAGCCAGCTTGGTGTCGTGGTTCGGAGTGCGGACTTCTAATCTGGCGAGCCAGGTTTGATTCTGCGCTCCCCCACATGCAGTCAGCTGGGTGACCTTGGGCTTTGCACAGCACTGATAAAGCTGTTCTGACCGAGCAGTCATATCAGCCTCATCTACCTCGCAGTGTGTTTGTTGTGGGGAGAGGAAAGGGAAGGCGAATGTAAGCTGCTTTGAGACTCCTTGTAGAAGAAGAAGAACCAACTCTTTTAGAAACAGTGAGTTTCCTAATATGAGATGAAATGTTATTTTTCTTTCTTAACATTCAGGTTCTTGAGACAAGATTTATTTATTTATTCATATTTCTATATCTTTGCAGCTCTGGGCGGGTTACACTGAACATTATATAACTTACATGGAACATACAGACTATAACATCAAAACAACTTTCAATAAAGCATCAAAAGATTACAACATATTTATAATATAAATAACAATTAACAGTAACATTGGGAGAGTCATGGATGGGCAGGTGTTCTGAGTCGATTGGCCTCAAACGAATACCTGGTGGAAGAGCTCCCTCTTGCAGGTCCTGCGGAACTGTGGAAGTTCGGGCAGGGCTCTGATCTCCTAAGGGAGCTCATTCCACCAGGTGGGGGCCAGGACCAAGAAAGCTCTGGCCCTTGTTGAGGTCCGACGCGCTTCTCTGGGGCCAGGGATCCGCAGCCAGTTGGAGGTGGTGGAGCGTAAGACTCTTTTGGGGGTATAGGCAGGGAGGCGGCCTCTGAGATACACTGGGCCCAAACTGCAACTGGCCTTAAAGGTGATTACCAGAACCTTAAACTTAATCTGGAATTCAACTGGGAGCCAGTCAAGTTGTTGGAGTACTGGCCGGATGTGGGATCTCCATGATGTTTTCGTGAGAATCCTGGCCGCAGCATTCTGCACCAATTGTAGTTTCTGGATCAAGGATGAGGGTAGGCCTGCGTAGAGCGAGTTGCAGAAGTCCAGCCTAGAGGTGACCGTCACATGGATCACTGTGGCTAGGTGTTCTGGGTCCAGGTAGGGCGCTAGTAGCTTGGCTTGGCAGAGGAGGTAGAATGCCAGCCACGCTACCTTTGTGACCTGGGCTTCCATTGTAAAGGAAGCATCCAGGATCACACACAGGTTCCTGACGGAGTGTGTTGGTGAGAGCTGCACACTGTCCAGAGTGGGCAGACGCGCTTCCTCCTATGGTCCCTTCCTACCCAACCACAGGACCTCCGTCTTTGTAGGGTTGAGCTTCAGGCGACTCTGCTTGATCCATTTTGTCACTGCTTCCAGACATCTAGCTAAGGATTCTGTGGGGGAGTCAGGGCGGTCATCCATCAGGAGGAATAGCTGGGCGTCATCCGCATATTGGTGGCAGCCCAGCCCAAACATCCATACCAGCTGAGCCAGAGGGCGCATAAAGATGTTAAATATAATAGGAGAGAGAACTGCTCCTTGTGGGATTAAAAGGAACATCAGAACAATTGTATTCTTCTTATCCAAAGGATTTAAATGTTTGTCAGAAGTGCAGTGAAAGATCACAAAGTAACATTTCAGCTCAGGATGAACTAAAATATCTTCCCAAATTACAGTGTACAAAAATTAATAATGTGTGGAGATTTACAGTTTATCTCCCACATTTTAAGGAATGAACTGAGTCAGATTTATTTAAAACACCAGCCAAAAAAAACATTCTATCTGAAAATATCTGGGTCCAGTTTAAAACACTACAAATCCCTAAGCAGTTGGTGTATGTCCTTCCTTTTATTGTTATGCTCCTCTGACTGAAGATGAGAAAAGTCCATTTGTGTGTGGGACCAGCTCCCTCTCTCACTGGAGGGATGGCCGGGCCTCAGGCTGAACAGGATGGGACTAGAATAGATGATAGAGGATGTCCACTGCTGCCTGTTACGTTGTTTTTACTGTTAACGGGGTAAATTAAGGGTGTTTTATTGTATTTTTAATATTTTATTATGTAAACCGCCGCAAGACCTGTTGTTGAGCGGCAGTATATAAATCTAAAAATCTTATCCATTTGGTGCCTCTTAATAATTGTGAAACAGCCTTGGGGGACAAACGGTCCAGCCTCTCCAGGGGCCCTGCCCTTACAGCTCCCGCCCTCCCTGTCCGAATTGGAATAGGGCTAATCAGGGTGCAGACAGCCGCACCCTGATTAGCCCTGCCCGTACAGCTCCCGTCCTCCCTCACCAAGCCCTCACCCTTTGCCTCATAGACGTGCCTGGCTGCTTGAGCCAGGCACATCTGTGACTCCGCCGCTCCATGTCCAGGGCCCCAGGTGAGAGGCCGCGGGGGGGGGGGGGGCAGGGGCAGAGGTGGCGCTTTCCAAAGGCCTGGAAAGCACACTCGGGGCCTCCCGCCTGGAAAGCAGCCGGGAAACTGACGGGGAGGACCCTTTCAAAGCCCGTTCTTATGAGTAAATAAAGCTAGTAAATAAATAAATAATACACACACGCGCACAATATAATACAGAGCAGGGCATGTTTTAAAACAGCATGGCAGTTTAAAATCTATCTATAATGGCATAAAGAATTTGGCAACGAAATGTGGTGTCTCCCAGCAAAGATCACATGAAATTCAACAGGTAGCTGATGCGGACTCAGAATAGATGTATTCCAGAGATCTTGTAATGGTGTTCATTGATCACAAAATAAGATGATGTGCTCTAGGGTCTCTGTTACCTCAGAGGCATAGCAACAGAATGTAGAGTTTGGGTGCAGTTCCTCCTGAGTGCTGCAGTTGGCAGGACATTCAGTGTGCCTAACATCAAAATGTTCCTCTGACCAGCAGTTGCCAGGAGGCTTAGATACTGGGGGGGTTGGACATGTGCAGAAAGGACAGTCTTGCAGCTGTGTATCTGTGTTGTGTGTCATATAGGGAGAGGGACTTTGAGATTGGCACTATGAGAGTGCCTAGAGAAGCCCAGCAGTTTCCATCTTTGGTCATCAGGCAGCAGGTGGAGGTGGTGCTTTTTCACAAAGCATTTGGAATGTACTGTGCTATTTGTTTTCTTACTATTGAGGCATGCGCTTTCTTCTGGTCTAGTTGGCAGTTTAAAATTTGTGATTGTGTGTTAGTGGGGGAATAGCTTTTAATGGATTTTGTTAACTGTCCTCTGGATTGACAAGCTAGAAGTTTGAATGTAAAAGGCATTTGTCTTGTGTCTCTAGACATCAGTTGTTCTGCAAGCTCACCCTCCGGCATTTCAACAGAACTCCTGAACAAGTTCTTGATCACGTCCGAGGGCAGCGGTATCAGAAGGCTCTGAGGAGATGTAGGTTGTCCTGGCAACTGTTGTTCCAGATGTTTGGGGATTGCCTTATGTCATTCTGGTTACTTTGTTAATAAGTTAATTTTTACAGCATTTTAGTCCATCTTTCTCTGGAAATAGATTTACAATAATACTATTGAAACCCCCCAAAAAACCAACAAGCATATATAATTAACCATATGGTGGCAGATCAAAAACCCTCCAGAATAATTCCACCTTGGACAACTTCTGAAATGGCCATGGATGCTGTTTGGAGAAGGAAACTTTCCCAGAGTCATTTGATTCCAGCCCACTCTGCAGGCACGGCACTTCAAGATAACATTCTCACTTCTCAGCCTTTACAGTTCTAAGCTGACATCCGAACTTGGCTCCTAGGACGTCCAGCCAGGAAAGTGCTGTCGGGGAATATAGAGGGGATAGAAATGCCCTGCTGCTGAGTAATTTGACCACCCCAAGAGGCAGGTCCAAGGGGGGAACTGTGATGCGGTTCTGATGTGTGCCCCCTGCCTGAGCCACAGGAGCAGGGGTTGGAAGTCGGGGTAATGAAGATGCCATCCCCAGCTCCAGCAGGGTTCCTGGGTTCCTTTGCCCCTCAGTCTCAAGGCCTGGAGGCTACACTTCCTCTTGGAAAACACACGCAGCCTGAGAGTGGGGTGGGGGCCTTCTTGCAATCTCATGGCAGCAGCTTTGGGAATGGGCTGTCTTTGAAAAGAAGTCCCTGCAGTGTCCTGAGCAGCTTTCCTCTTGCAGACGAAGAATGCCAGAAGGCAGGTGTGGAGTACATCCCAGTCTGCCTGCTTCAGAAGCGGCGGCGGCAGCAGCAGCAGCAGGAACAGCAGCCAAAGAGCAGTCGGCAGCCCTGCCAGAAGGAGTTCTGGGAGCCTCTGCCCAGTGACGAGGATGAGAAGGAAACAGACGACAGCATGAGCGACCTGTACCCAGGTGAGTGGAGGGGGGAGGTGCCCTGGCCTCCGTATGACACGGAAGAGGAGATGTGAGTCGTCAGAAGAGTCATCCCTACTTGAGCTTGACTCAGTACCCCCTGGCAGAAATGTAGAGAGCAGCCATGAAGGCAAATCCAAGTTCTCTGCAAACCTGGCAGGAGTCCTCATTCTAAGGACAAGTTTATTTATCTATTTATTATATTTATATACCACCCTCCCCGAAGGCTCCGGGCAAGGGAGCAAGTTGGAGCAAGGGAGTCTGTGGTTAGACTACTGCCAGATTTCCGAGGATGCAAACCTAGGAAGCACAGAAGGTTCTTTGAACTATCCCTGATTCTGCGTATTTCGTGGCTCAGGGAAAGTGCTGTTCAAACAAATTACAAAGATGATCTCACTCTAGTGGTAACAAGTGAAGGAAATTTTACTTACAAAAGTAGTATCTCACATGACATGTTCATGTAGGTCCATTTAACTTATTGTGAACCAGTTAGCTTCAGAATTTGCTACAGCTCCAGGCCCATCTAAGAAAGAGAAGAACATGGGCCCCAGAGAAGATAAAACTAGGGGCAAGCAGCGGCCACAGAGGCTCAGAATCTCACCAATGAGAGGGTGATGCCAACTGCCAAGTATAGCTGGGTGAGAGAGTTTTCTTATCCCTTTCCCTCTTAGACCCTCTTGCCTGCAAAATTACGATATCCAGTACTAGCTCTACGCAGGGCTTCCCTTGAGACTGACCCGAAAACTCCAACTGGTTCAAAATGCAGCAGCTTGGGTCCTTATGGGGACACATGACACTGGTGTTTGCCCAGTTGCATTGACTTCAGATTGGAGACCGGATCAGATTCAAGGTTTTGGTCTTGACCTTTAAAGCCCTAAACGGTCTGGGACCATTATACCTGCGGGACCACCGCTCCCATTACGTCCCCCAAACAACAGTTATGGGCTATGGACCAAAACCTGCTCAGGGTCCTGGCCCGAGTGAGACTGGTGTCAACCAGGGCCAGGGCTTTTTCCTGATGAAATAACCTGCCAGCTGAGATCAGGGGCCTGTGAGACCTCGATCAGTGTTGCAGGGCTAGGAAGATAACACCCTCAGCATCTCTCAGCTGGCCTCCTTACAAGAACCCTGTCTGTTGGAACTTCGTGGGAAGATGCAGCTCCCAAACAAGAATACCCTCCAATAACAAGAGTAATATCAAGGTTACTATTCAATAGGGAATACTTTTATCAGTGAGCAGCAGGAGGGTTAGTTGAAACTGTTTTAATATGAATTGTGGTTTTAAATTTTAATGTATTTATGATTGTTGTTACCCGCCCTGAGTCTTGGGGGAAGGATGGAGGAGAAAAAATGTCTTCAGAGGGTGCAGCATTCTTGTAGCCTCTAGGGCAGGGGTAGTCAAACTGTGGCCCTCCAGATGTCCATGGACTACAATTCCCAGGAGCCCCTGCCAGCATTCGCTGGCAGGGGCTCCTGGGAATTGTAGTCCATGGACATCTGGAGGGCCGCAATTTGACTACCCCTGCTCTAGGGTCAGGGAAGACCTCCATTCAGTGCTGAGGATTAGAAGTGAGCATTAATGGATGTGGAGTCAAATCACTCTGTTTCCATGCCTGAATATTTTGGTCTGTGAGCCCAGTTACTACCCTGACCCACCACACACACTGGTGCTCTCTGCTAGAGTCACCCTCATACCACCAGCATTCATGCAGATCTAAAATGAGTTCTTTTCATTTTAGCCGAGATGTTTCCAGAAAGAAGACCAGCTGGAAAGGAGGGCAATGACGAATTCAGGATGGACAGTGATGAAGAGGTAGCCCAGCCGACCACAGAGGATGGCAAGGAAAGCGAAACCATGGCTGCCAGTTCAGTGTTGGGTGGTAAACGAGGAAAGGTGAGCCAGAAGGACTGAGATGATAGGGAAATAATGCCACAGCTGCCCCCACCCCCCCCCCTCCACCCGCAGTCATGATCTGCAGTCAGGCAGCTCAGGGCTGTAGGGACCTAGCAGATACAGCACAGGTAGACCACCCTGATCTGTGGGGTAGTCTGAGAAGCAGCGTTTGTGCAGGAAGGGAGGCAAGGGTTCTGCCTGGCCAGGAAGCCCCCCACCCCAGTGGTTTGCAAAACTACTTGAATTGTTCTGCAGGGCAGAATTTTAGACTGCCTGGGAGGGTGGAGTGGACAAGCACTTCTTCATGTTTCTCCATGTCAGAAGGTTCTACTGAGCAGATTTGGACTTTCTGTTGTCATGTTGGATTTCTACATGCAGGGAGATTTATAAATAGATGAGTACCTAAGTATTGAATGAGCTTCTTGTGGCGCAGAGTGGTAAGGCAGCAGACATGCAGTCTGAAAGCTCTGCCCATGAGGCTGGGAGTTCAATCCCAGCCCCTGCTTGCACAGGGGATACCTTGACCTTTACCTAAGTATTGCGTTTTTGTTCCAGCCTTCCTTGGAGGAACTTATGTAGCTTTGGCTGGGGGTGTGGCAGGCCAGCAGGCAGGATGGAGCCTGGCTCCCAGTTTGCGTTCTTAGGTGTCAGAGTTGATTAAAAAGTATCCAGTTTCTATGGCCATACTTGCCGTTTTGTGGTCCCCGTAGTGGTGGTGCCCACATAGCACAGGAGGTGTGGTGGCCCAGGCCACACTGCAGGTCAGAGGGCTTGACTGGAAAGCCCAGCTGTATGATTCCATGTAGAGTACAAGTGACTGAGTTGGGGGAAAGAGCAACCAGTGCTTAAAGCTGTGACTAAGAAGTCCTGGAGCTAAACAGCTCTTAGAGACCCTGAGCAGGCATTCAGTGGGGTTTGCAGGGAGGTTTCCAATTTAAAATCCCACCATGATCACTCATTTGGACACCTTAAGCAGATTTCTCCCAGTGGGTTAAAGCAAATGCCACACCCTACCTAGTTGTCTCCCCCCACTCCCCACCTGTACCTGCTTACATGGCCTTTCTTTTTGCAGAAACAAGCAGGCAATTCTCTCAAGAAGTTCAAAAATCGACACAGAAAACCCAAGAGCTTTCGGAAAGCAGTGAATGGGAATGATGTAATGTGATCTGCATCTGTGATGTCCTTCAAGAACATTAAATGCTGCTTATTCTCTTTTTGTGTGTCATTTTCTAGATGCCTTGCAAAGGAGCCCAAATAATATATGTGTGATTTTTGCCTGCGCCACTGTTTGTGCACTTAAGAAGAGTTGGATTTTATATGCCCCTCAAAGTGGCTTACAATCTCCTTCCCTTTCTTCTCCCCACAACAGACACCCCAGGAGGGAGGTGAGGCTGAGAGCTTCTGGCAGGACAGTTAGGCCAGAGTAGCGCTATCAGGGCTCCAACAAGTCCAAGGTGACCCAGCTGGCTGCATGTGGAGGAGCAGGGAATCAAACCCAGCCCACCAGATTAGAAGCTGCTGTTCTTCACTCCACCAAGCTGGCTCCTGTAAAAACCTTCCTGTACTTGATCACTTGCTGCAGGCCATTTTTTCTTGTTGGGGGAAGTAGGCAAGATGGGTATTTAGAGCCTGACTTTGCCCAATGGCAGAACTCTGCTGGGGCGTGTGTGTGTGTGCAGACTGACTATGATTAGGTCAGAGCTTGGTGTACCCATGAGTGGAACCTGGGCCACTCACAGCAGCCCTTTCTGCTGCCCTAAGGAACCTTCTGCTCCTGCAGCAGTTACTTGCATCTTCTGGTGCTACTTCAAATGGATTCTGAAACATTCTTATTTCCGATTGATTTGATATCTTACCTGCCACTCCCAGCAAGCTGGTTCCCAGTAGGTTACAGCAATAAAAACCCCAACGTTAGAACCCACTCAACAGTGACTAAACACCTTGCTCTGCTTGTTCAACTTGGCACATCAGAGGTTTATCAAGGTAGCCATCTGGCCTGGCTGAAACGAGGAGGATCCCCTGATCTTACCTGCTCTGGCCTCAACCAAATACTTGGCAAAAGAGCTCCATCTTGTAAGTCCTGTTGAACTGCGGAAGCTCCTGCAGGGCCCTCAGATCTTCTAGGAGCTTCCATTAGGTTGGGGCCAGGACCAAAAAGGCCCTGGCCCTGGTTGAAGCCAGGCATACCTCTCATGGGCCAGGGACCACCAGCAGATTTGCACCTCCAGAGTGCAAGGCCCTGCAGTGGGCATAAGGTGACAGGCAGTCCTTGAGATATGTGGGTCCCAGACCATGGATGGCCTTGAAGGTTAGAACCAGAACCTTGAACTTGATCCGGTCCTCAACTAATGCAGCTGCCTTGGTGCTGGTTGGTTATGGGCCCTCCAAGGTTTGGCAATGAGGATCCTAGTAGCTGCATTCTGTATGGAAAAGCGCCAGGTGGGCTACTGTGGTGACCCTCGCCTCCATTGACAGGGAAACATCAAGGATCACACCCAGATTCCTAGCAGCAGACAACTTCTTAAGCTAAACCCTGGCCAGGCTGGGTAAGTGCGCTTCCTGATCTGACGCTTTCCTACCCAGCCACAGAAACACCATCTTGGAGGGATTGAGTTTCCTGGGGGAATCTGGGTGGCCATCAACGAGGAGTGAGTGCTGAGTGTCATCTGCATATTCTTTACAACACAGAGGTCAATGTTGAAGAGTGTTGGGGAGAGACACCACCCCCCTCACGGAACTCCACAAGGGAGTTGAAAGGTATGCGCTAACTCTTCCCCCACTGCAACCCTGCGTCTGGTTCTGAAGGAAGGAGATCAGCCACTGAAGGGCTGTCCCCCATATCCCAGCCCCAGCAAGGCGGTGGCTTAACAGCTCATGGTTGACCATGTCAAACACAGCCAACAGATCTAACATCACGAGACTAGCTGAACCACCCCTCTCCAGCTGATGCCAAGGATCATCAGGGCGACCAGCACCAATCCCTGGCCAGTAGGGGTCAAGTGCTGAAGCTTCATCCAGGAATGCCAGGAGCTGATCTGTGGCAGCCCGTTCAACCATCTTACTCAAAAACGCAAGGTGCGAGACTAGGTGGCAGTTGGCTAGGCTCCGCAGATCAAGCAATGGTTTCTTCAGAAAAGTGTGGACCCCCCCCCTTTAGTACCTCAGGAAACTCCCCGAATGACAGGGAGAGATTTCCCTGTCAATCCTTATGGCAATCAGTGATGGAATTTCAACTGCAATAGGTTCACTGCTTTGATGTCTTTCAACATTGATCGTAAATTCCCATCAAGTTTTAGTCTATTGTTGCAGCATGAAAAGCTATCTTGATTAACTTGCTTCTCGGCCTTTTGGCTAAGATCAAGTGTATAACTTGCTCCAAGATGTTTAGTTTAACTTCAAAAGGTTTCCATGCATGTCACACAAAAGTTTCCTTTCCCCTTAAACCTTAGATTCCATGTGTTCAGATGCTTTGCAATATCAGTTTAGAAAGCCAAATCAAAAATCCATTCAGGGTCAGAAAGTACTTCTTGAGCTATTCTTTTCTCCTTGAGGACATCAAATTTATGATGAAGACTGAAAATTGTTGGAAAGCTTTACCTCTGCTAAGCCACCTGATGAGCATACATTTTCTGGTGTCTTATCACTGAGATAAAATTTTGAAACTGACAATAAGGTGTAATTAATTAATACAGGATACAACAATACGCATCACAATTACTCACTGAAAAATCTTACTACACAAGGCTTGCTGATGGATGATGCAGTGAAATTGTATGGGAAGTGTACTGTTTAATTTCAATATCTTCAGATTCTTGAAACTATATCAGTTTTACTTCCCATCATATTTCTTGTCCCATTGTGATATTTTTCAATTTATCCCAACTCAGACCAAGATTTTCTGATTTGCAGCAAAGACGCTTGCTCCTGGGGAGGAAAGCTATGGCAAATCTAGACAGCATCCTAAAAGCAGAGACATTACCCTGCCAACAAAAGTGCGTTTAGTCAAGGCTATGGTGTTCCCAGTTGCAATGTATGGTTGCGAAAGTTGGACCATAAGGAAGGCTGAGCATCAAAGAATTGAGGCTTTTGAACTCTGGTGCTGGAGAAGACTCTTGCGAGTCCCTTGGACTGCAAGGCGAACAAACCGGTCAGTCCTAGAGGAGATCAGCCCTGACTGCTCCTTAGAAGGCCAGATTCTGAAGATGAAACTCAAATACTTTGGCCACCTCATGAGAAGGAAGGACTCCCTGGAGAAGAGCCTAATGCTGGGAGCGATCGAGGGCAAAAGAAGAAGGGGACGACAGAGAATGAGGTGGCTGGATGGAGTCATTGAAGCAGTAGGTGCAAACTTAAATGGACTCCGGGGAATGGTAGAGGACAGGAAGGCCTGGAGGATCATTGTCCATGGGGTCGCGATGTGTCGAACACGACTTCGCACCTAACAACAATAACAACTTTAAGTTATAGTGCCTTTCAAACTCTCCAGTCCATACAACTCTTCTGTAATTTTGAAGTTGGAATCTACCCCCTTGATAAAAATTAGTTGAGCAGTGTCTGTTGCTCTAATCTAATGCCAAAAAAAGGGGGGGATTAAACTTTTCCCCTTGGCAGTCAGTGATATATGCAGCTCTTCTCCTAGTTCTTCAACAAACCTGGTGATAGTAGATGCTGACACAACTCAAGGTACCTTTATCCAGGCACTTTTCATCCATTACTTTAACCCATGTATTTTTTTTTAACAAATTCACCATCTGAATGGTTCAGCACTCTCAGCAATACATTTAGCAACATGACAGATAGCCATCACAGTAGACATGTACTCAATGTGCTTTCTCAAATTACTTTGTTGCAAAACCATTAATTTTAAAGAGATTTTATCTTGTTCACTCACACCTCTTCTTGGTATACTGAGTAGCTCTTACGACAGTGCCCTTTAACATTGTACTGAGAATTTTAGGACATATCAAGCAAATTGCTTTATCCTTGTTTAAAACTAAGTACGCAGTAGTCCATTTATCTTTAAAGACAGTGCTCATCTGCAATTTTGTTTCTTTTAAATAGCACATTCTTTTCCAGACACAGAATTTTTAGCAGAGCAGCTGTTGCAGTTTCAACATAATACTTGAGTATATAAGAGAATGGCCTTTATACTCGGCTGAGGTCCCTCCCCAGGCTCCACTCCCAAATCTCTAGGAGATTCTCATCCTGCAATTGGCAACCCTGGTTGCCAGAGATTTTCCTCTGAACAATCACAGGTTGTAAACTTTCTTCTTCTTGGCACTTCTCTGGCTTTCAGCAGCTACAGTTATGGAGAAAAAATGATCCAAATTCAACTTGCCTTGGGGCTGTTGAAGCTTCCCTCCCCCCTTGTGCTACAAGTCCAAGTAGTATCACAGCAGCCCACCTTTCCCTCAACAGACTGGAATGCAACAACAAGGTATGTATCAGCTGCCTCTTGGAAGGAGAGATGGCAGAAACATTTATGTCCTTAAGAGGTCCAGATTATTCTCTGGAAAATGTATAACCATTCATACAAATGCATCCACCTTTTAAAAATTCCAGGTACAGCAAAGTAACAAAAAGGGGAAATGCAACGGGGGAGTGGGTTATTTTTCCATCAGTGGAGTCTCACTTTCAAGGTAATGCCCTCCTTGGGGACTGTGGTAAATTCTTCATGGCACAATTGTGGAAACACCAACAGTTCACAAGAACTGCTAAACCACATGACCTTCCGCAGTTCTCTGCTCCCCTCCAGCAGAAAGCGGGATATACAAGACCCAGTTCCAGCCCAAGCACAGGCAGCTGTAGTCTCCCACTTGCAACCTCCACGGTGAGTTTTAACCATCCTCTGCACTAAAATTATGCCTGGCTTGTTGACAGCACAAAGACAAAGCCAATGGCAAGGAGGTCCAGAGCAGGCAGAAAAGCCATTTCACATATCAGTAGAGGAATGAATTGCCACCTTTGCAGGCTCTCTTTTCTATGGCTTCAATGCACACCTGCAAGGGTAGTGGATTCCACAGCCATCTGCAGCCCTCAGGGCCACTTCTTGGGAGGTGGGGGATGCACTATAAGGAAGATTGTGTAGCACAGGGGCCGGGCCCAGCCCTAGAATAGCAAACTACTAGCTGTTGGTTTTATTGTCTCTTGGCCCAAAGGCATGGGTGTTACCTGAAGCAGCACTCTCAGACTTGCTGTCACATCCTGAGGAATATCTCCTCCTCTTTGTAAACATTTTACCCAGTCACAAGAAAGACCAATGAACTCAAAAGCTCAAAGTGTCATTTGGTTGGTCCTAATCAAAGGCATTCTGCAGACTGTTCCAATTAAAAAACAGCTGGTGTCCACATCTAGGGCATGCCGACTTGGACCTGGCTGGCCACAGAGGGGATGACCATTGTGAGTCTGAGTGCCTGGAGGCAGAATAGATGCACAGATGGCTGTTAATGCACACAGAGGGGCTTCAGGTGTGATTCTCTTCACCCCTCAACTCCGGAGAAACTGCTCCCAAAATCCCAGAGACGTTTAATAGAATCACAGAATAACAGAGTTGGAAGGGACTTCCTGGGTCGTCTGGTCATCTAGTGCACAGTGCAGGACACTCACAACCCTATTGCTCATCCACAGTAACCTGCCAAATAGGATGTGCATTTGAATATACCACATTACAGAGGAGTAGGTTTGGAGTTCTCCTTGCCTAAAAGTACAGCAAAGATTTCCACTCAATCAATTTCTTCCCTCTGTGCCTTTACTGGTACAGCTTTCCCCAATTTTAATGGGATAGATCCAGATGTTTTAAATTCCCTCTAAAAGGATGCTCATGAGCAGGTCTAACACAGGCCTCTGTAATATTCTTTTGGATCCACAAGAAGGACAATACAGCTCAATATAAGTAACTTTAAGCCCCAGTGATTTCAAAAGAAGAGATTTCAGCACCTACCCAGCCTAAGCCCAGTCGCAGACAGTGCAGGCTAGCATAATCTCAGAAGCAAAGCTGGGTCAGCCCTGGCTAGTATTCTGAAGGGAGACCACAGCAGAAGTCCAGGGTCACACTGCAGAGGCAAGCAGTGGCAAAACCACCTCGGTGGATCTTTTGCCTTGAAAACCCTATGAGGGTCACCCTACAGCAGCTGCGACTGGGCAGCAAAAACAGAAGCCCAGCCCGGAGAAACAGAAAAGAAGCTTCAACTGCATCTCCTAAAACCACTTTCCCTTAGCACAAGCGGCACTCGATCCATCCCCGACATTGTCAGTGCTCAGCCTGGGAGATGACTTTGTTTAATTACAAGAATGTAAACAAAAACAAAAAATTAACCATCACATTGAAAAGTATATAACAGGTTATCCAATCACAGTAATTTAAATTTTGTTTAAAAAATCAAGGAGATAACGTGGGGGTGTGGTGTGCCCCCACCCAGTGGCCCCTGCTAGCCAGCTTCTTTATTCCAATTTTAGGAATTACAAAACAGGAAGAACAGTGACCCTGGGCAAAAGTTCCTCACAAGGCATGATCAAATCTTGGATTATCAGGGAGGTTGGACGTTTTTAAAAAACTGAACTCTCTCCAGAAAAATCGGTGCCTTGCACAAGGGGTCTCAGACACATCTATGTCAAATGCTGGCAGGGAAGGAGGTCGTCCCTTCTCCTCTGGACTCCTCTGGAGAGTCAGTCCCCAGGTTCTGAGATGACGTGTGTGTGTGTGTGTGTGTGTATGTGGGGGGAGTCCTCTCCCCTTCTACCATTCTTTCTTCTTCTCATCCATCGAGACACCCCCAGGCCCAAGTGCCACCACCAGGAGGAGGCCTCCAATGACTGACATGGTCTGGAAGAAGTCGTACTTGAGGAAGTCGTGCATGGGCTTGTAGGCTGGAATTGTCCAGAAGGCGTTGAAGTAGACGTTGATGGCAAACAGCCAGATGACCAAGGTCAAGGCAGCCAGTTTAGTCTTGAAGCCAACGGCCACGAGGATCATCAGAGCTGTGCCCACAATGTTTTGCAGAATCTGCCATGAGGTGGGGAGAGGCAACGCAACGTCAGAGGAACTCTAAAGCTGGAACCAGGCCACACCAACCCTACATCTAAGTAGATGCCCCAGAGGTAGGCTGGCCCTGGCACCGAGTGCACATCAGTGCAGATACATAGGAGCCAGAATGCACAGTAACTTCAGGGGGTAGACAAGGGCCTCAGCAGGAGAGCTGGAGCATGACTGGTTACTCTGGGGATCTTCTGCAGAAAAACAAGGCTCTGCTTAGGCTTTCTCCTCTACCAAGGGCCAAAAATGTCCAAGGAAATCCTGGCAAGAGAAGTCCCTCTTCCTCCACCCAGACCAGAAGCCATGAAGGCGCTCACAAGGTGGCCGAGGGAATGTGGGGAGGGCTTCCCCTTCCATGTTAACACCAGAGCAAGTTAAACCAAGAAATTTGGTCACATTCAAACAGGAACGGTTTGGGCAGAAGACATCCTGCAGCCACCTCACTACTGTCCTGCACACAGGCAGGCTTTTACTCAAGTAGCTGCTGCAGAAGTACCACCGTTTCTTAACTCAGGGCAAGGATTCAGTCTAAAAGGAAACATTCTGTGTAAGCAAGGACATTTAGTCTGGAATGCTTCAGAATGTTGGCAGCCAGAGACCATCCAGAACAACCTCAAGAAGAGATAAGAGAGAAACCCCATGAGGACTATGAGCCATTGTGGCCCAATTCTGCCAGAGGATGTGTAGCTGGTCCTGCTGGCCCTTGGAAGCTAATTCCTTGCTCGAGTTGGACAGCAGGATGGACAGGTGGTGTCTCTGCTGCACAAACACAATGGCTAGGGTGCAGGCTGAGAGGAGGCTGAGAGTTACCCTCTTAGTAGGAGCTGGCTGGAACTAAAGAGGCAGATTGCCACCCATATAGATCAATCTGCCTATTCTTGCCCGTTAAGATTCACCAGCTGTGAAGGGGTTTTTTTTAAAGGAAAGAAGATCCAAGCACTTACCGAAAAGAAACGAGAGTCAAAATGCAATAGTGTCATGAACATGAGGACTAGCAGCACCCGCCCGCCCAGCTGCATGTACTGCTTTGGAGAGCTCTCCCGCATGGTGGGCACACCAGCAAACATGCTCTTTCCCTCCGACCGAGACTCTGCCAAGAGTAGCAGCAAACCACCCCCAAGAGCGAGGTTCCTGCAGGAGGAGGCAGAGTTAAAGCAGAAACAAAATGAGAATGCACGTTCCTACTGATCTCGCAAGGCATATGCACCATCCCAAAACAACCAAGGAGATAAGCAGAAGTTCTGCCATGGCCATATGCCAGGATATTTTGCCAAGTGCTTCCCATTCTTTTCTGAACACAAATATCTCCAGAGAAGAGACAGACGCCCAGCGATTAGCAACCTCAGCAGGCAAAACCCTCAAGGCTGCTGTGGATTAGGGTTGAGTGCTTCGGCTCAGTTCGGCTGCCTCAACCATCACTGAGGCCCAAGGTGATGCGTAGGAGGCCGGCACTGCGGTGTGGAAAGGAGGGGTGGCGCTGCGGCATTGGCCTCCTATGCGCTGCCTCAGGCTTTGGTGATCAACGGGGTGGCCAAACCGAGCCCAAGCACTCAAGCCTATGTGTGGCTGGTTTTCCCCCAGTCCTTCCCTCCCCAACAGAAGCCACCAAAAGGTAAGAAGGCAAGCAAAAGGAGTCATACCTCATCAGAAACTTCAGGTCCCACAGAATGCTGTATGCAATTGTCTAGGAGAAAACAACCACTCATCAATATACCCTGAGGGATTCACATTCCTGTTGAGGGCTTTGGGGTCAGAACCAAGGGCAGACCTTTACCCAGGCCAAGGTATGTTGGGGGCTCCCTTTTCTAAATCTTAAAGATTATTCTTATATATAATTTAAAGTTAATACTTTTTGAAATTTTAATCCTGCCATTCCTCCAAGGAACTCATATAAATTTGGAAGGGACCTCCTGGGTCATCTCATTCAACCCCCTGCACTATGCAGGACACTCCCAACCCTCTCGCTCATCCCCTGTAACCCCCTTGAGCCTTCACAGAATCAGCCTCTCTGTCAGATGGCTCTCCAGCCTCTGTTTAAACATTTCCAAAGATGGAGAACCCACCACCTCCCGAGGAAGCCTGTCCCACTGAGAAACCGCTCTGTCAGGAACTTCTTCCAGATGTTGAGAATAAATTCTTTTGAATTTATTTCATGTTTCTCCCTCAGAGCTCTAACTGTCCCTTTTTTAAAAAGACTCCATTTTCACATGCTGCAGCAGCAGCACAAAGACATGGCCATGCACTCCCCTGTCAGTGTCACTGGTGACCACAACATCTGAGAAGGGGTGGAAAATAGCTTAAAATTGAGCCCACACCATGCTCCAAATATTTTTTTAATTGAGTGAGAAGCACCACACTAAGGCGAATAAAAAGGAAGATGGTAATTTTCAGAAAAATATTTGGGGATTCAGAGCTGCAGCCATTGCTCACCTGTAAAGCTATAATTCCAAATAATCCAAAGCAGGCATATTGGACAAAGTTCCTACTCAGAACCAGGATGCAGCCGCCTGAGAAAGGAAGGGGAAAAATAGAGATGGGTGATTCACAGTTCCAGACCAGCCACCATCAGCATACTCTGGCTGCCGTGCCATGCAGGTATGAGAGGGAAAGCGCCACTGGACTCAGCAGGACTTCCTTTAGAGCCAGCGCCCTTAGGGTGGCACTGCTGGGCATACGGTGCCTTTAACTAGCCTCTCCTGAACCAAACCTTCAAAGCTTTCAACAGCAGGTTTGCCTCTATCCTTCTCCCTTATTTCCTGCCTGTGACCTTCACCTTCCTGGGATCTACTGCTCTCTTAAAGAATTCCACCCTTTCTCCTTTGCTGCTTTATATACCTGAGCCTTCTGCCAGTGCAGCTGGGTGATGCCCCATCCCATGCCTTCAGATCCCTCCTCCAAGCTAAAGCTTTCAGAGGAACCTTTGGCTTATACCTTGCATTCTAATGCCAGTGGAGACCTCAACTGCAGTTTAGCTGACAGGTAGCTTCAGGAGCAGGTGCTGGTAAAGATCAGGGAATCACAGTACTGGCAATCACAGTAGACCAGAGCTTTCTAGTCTGTGGGTCAGGACCCAAATGTGGGTCTCAGGGCAGCCCTCTCTATTGAACAGGAGAAGATTTTACCCTCTTTTCTTCCTCATTCATCTTGGCCCATTCTGAAAGTGGTTAAAGTTGGCATAGTGCTCACCATTAAACAGTTTTGAGCAAACGGTTGTTGAAGTAGCATCTGCCTCCTCATGTATTTGTTGTTGTTAGGTGTGGTCGTGTCCGACCCATCACGACCCCATGGACAATGATCCTCCAGGTCTTCCTGTCCTCTACCTTGAGTGGTTCTTTAGTGGTTCTTACCCAGTGGTGAAAAGAACCATATCTGCCTTCTACATTTAGCAGTGATTCCTACCCAGTGGTAAAAGAACCATATCTGCCTTCTAAGTGGAGCAGTGGTTCTTACCCAGTGGCTTTTGATTCATACCAGTCGGGCTTCTGTTCTGGCCACAGGGTGGAGACAGTATTGGCTGCCCTGGTGGATGACCTCCAACACCACCTGGACTGAGGCAGGTTGGCCATTCTCGTAATGCTAGACCTGTCAGCTGCCTCTGATGTGGTTGACCATGAGTTATTGGCCTACCACCTCACTGGGACAGGGATATGGGGTACAGCCCTCAGTTGGCTATGCTCCTTCCTCCAAAACTGGACACAGAGGGTTGCAATGGGGGAAGAGATGTTACGCCCCTATCAACTCCTGTGTGGAGTTCCTCAGGATGTGGCCTTCTTTCCCACGCTTTTTAACATCTATATGCGCCCTCTGGCCCAGGAGTTTTGGGTTGGGCTGTCATCAATATGCTGATCACTCAGTTCTATCTCCTCATGGCCTCCCCCCCCCCCAGAACCATTTGCCAGATGTTTGGAAGCAATGGCTGGATGGCTTGAGCAGAGTCACCTGAAATTCAGCCTCTCCAAGACGGAGGTCCTATGGCTGGGGTGAACAGGGCAGATCAGGAAGCACATTTACCATTCCTGGCAGGGGCTCATGGGAATTATAGACCATGGTCATCTGGAGGGCTGCAGTTTGACTACCCCTGCTCTATAGGAAAGCCATCATGGATGAAGCAACTTCAGTATTTCTTTTGAGACAAAGCCTTGGCCTGTATTTTAGAAACCTTGAAAACAGTATCTCCCAAGTAGTTGCTATTTTTTCTCTTTACTGGATACACTTCTTGATTGAAAAAGAATGTGTCCTGGTTTGCCCTAGAGTGACCTTCTTAGAATCGGGGGGGGGGGGAGGTTTAAGAGGGTAATGGGAAAGAGGATGCTCAAAGGTAAGGTCCATGTGCAATGGCCATGTCCTTCAAAACACCAGTTGCTTGGAGGTCACAGTGGGAACAACTGCACCTTTAGGGTCATGCCTGTTGACTTTTTAAAAACATCTGGTTGGCCACCGAAGAAAATGGAACACCGAACTAGATGGGTGCCAAGGTGATGGTTTGCCTGGGGCTCCAGAAACCCTTAGGCTAGCCCTGGATGAGTCACCATTCCAGGTGAATTTGGACTTGGGAGTCACCATACCAGGTTAGGAACCCCTGGAGAAGTCCATGTTGAGTAACACGAGCCAATGGTTTGATTCTACAGAAGGTGCTCAAAACTCAGGGCACAGCATGGGCGGCAGCTCCAACTGAAGGGTTCAGATAGACCCTGGAGGCAGGATTGAGGTAGATGGACTACAAGCTACATACACATTAGTTGAAAATGAAAGCTCAGGAGCTTGCCTAAGGCAATCGAATGAGCTTTGACCCTGGGGCAGTCCTGGCTCACCCTGCCTATCAATGCTGCATTAACTGGAGGTTTGCTTTATGCCCCTTCTAAGGGCTCAGAGGGGTTTACTGAGATTCCTGTTTTATCAGCACCTCTCTTCTCTTTCAGCCTAATGAAACACCAGAGTGTTGAAAACTGAAATCCATCCAGCTTGGCTAAACAGTCAGAAGCTGGAGCTTAGAACTGAAAGTTTCTGGTTTCAAAGTTTGTCATTTTGTTTCTTAACATGGAATCATACAAGCCATTTGGGACCACTTACTTAACTGTCCAAAGAGATTTATGAACACAAAGATGGAGGCCAGGAAATAGCCACAGCTCCATGTGGCGTCTATGTAGTCCCTCTGCTCGCTCCACTGGAACCACATGCGAATGCCATCTTCGAGGAACGTGCTGATTAGGCAGAGCCGGGCCACATGAGGGAGGTATTGTTTTGTCACCCGCAAGAACTGCCACAAGAAGGAGAACACAGGTGTGAAGAGCAGGCAAGGAGCAAGGCAGAGCTTCCACGGTGTGACATCTGGGCACCATCTATCCTTCTCCGTTCCTGGGGGGCGGGGGGTGTTGTTCACCAAAGAGAGCCTCCAAAAAGGTTTACCAGGTTCCTCTAACTCCCAGCAGTAGATAAAATCCCATTTGGAAACAGATTTCATTCACAGTCTTATCCGCCAAGTAGCCCAGCCCATGTTTAGACAGTTGCAAGGAGGGAACCTTGCAGAAAACTGACTCCTGCAGAGACACAATGGGTAGCCTCATCTAAGGACAAGCAACTCTGTTCTGGATGGGATGAATAATCCAGCAAATAGCTGATACAGAAACTCCACAAATTTATCCACCCACAGCCAACAGAGACTAACCAAACAAGGTCAAACCAGATCTGTGACTGATGCACAAATGTAGCAGACAGGCTCTTTATGAGCCTATATGATTCCTCCCAACACTCTAGCATTCTCATGCCCTATTAACACCGGCATGTTTGCACTGTCCTCCAGTAGCAGAGAAGGGATAAATCGGTACTACGTGGGACTTTCGTATTAACCATTGACGCTTTACCATAGCAGGGCAGGGAGTCTAAGCAGCAGGAAAGTGATTGATATAAACCATAAGTGAATTTTGTGGGGGCTGGGTAGTACAGAGGGTTTTTCTCTTTCCTTTCCTACAGAACCAGACACAAAGGGTAGCAATGGGGGAACTCATATCAACTCCTGTGTGGAGTTCCTCACGATACAGTCTTCTCTCCCATACTTTTAAACATCTTTATGTGCCTTCTGGCCCAGAGTTTTGGGATGGGTTGTCATCAGAATGCTCCTCCTCTCGGCATGGACGGGCACCCAGACTCTCCGCTTTCCCCGGAACCATTCGCCAGATGTTTGGAAGCCGTAGCTGGGTGGTTCGAGCAGAGTCGCCTGAAACTCAACCCCTCCAAGATGGAGGTCCTGTGGCTGGGAAGGAGGGGGGCAGACTAGGAAGCACGATTGCCTGACCTAGGCAGACTCTGCACTTACTTTGTTTATTCCATTGTCAATCCTGTTGAATTCAGATCTATTTGAACTCAGTTCTTCCTCTTCTCCCCCTCCCCATTGAAAAAAAAATGTTCTGCACGTGGCTAGGGTAGTTCAGAAGGGGGGAGCCAAGCCTCGTTCTTTCTTTTCTTGAATGGGGGGGGGAGGAGCCAAGCAGGAAGCCTCTTTCTTTTCTTGGAGGGGGGGGGAGAGAGGATCGAAGACGGCAGAGAAGGGAGAAAAAATCTGACAGAAGTTGAGAGAAATTAAGGGCTTCTCCTTTAAGGGCAAGCTTGTCACATGAGCAATTTTGGCCAATCAGAGGTTCTCTACCACAGAAGAGAGCCCAGATTCAAAACAGCCTGCTTTCTCAATCCAAATCTTGAAATATTGAGCATTAAAAGCACTCTAAGATATCGCACCATAAAGGTAGGGTCACTCCGGATCAATCCTTCTTGCTGCAGAAGGAAAATTTAAATCGCCCCAAATCAAAACGGAAATCGTATTCTGTGTAGAGGGCAGGGACTGAATTGACCTGGGATTGGAATACAAGCTCTGTGCAGTTTACACCCTAGCCGGAGTGCATCTTAACATCTCGCCCTGTGCCAGGAATCTGAGAGTGATCCTTGACACCTCCCTTACTATGGCGGCGCAAGTCGCAAGAGTAGTGCACCTGGCATTCTTCCATCTTTGCCAGGCAAAGCTACTAGTGTCCTATCTGTCCCCAGAGTACTTGGCCACAGTGATCCATGCAATGGTCACCTCCAGAATTGACTTCTGTAAATTGCTCTACGCAGGCCTTCCCTTGTCCTTGAACCAGCAATTGCAGCTGGTACAAAATGCAGCAACTAGGATCCTCACAAGAACACCTTGGAGGGCCCACATCCAGCTGGTTCTGAGGCATCTGTATTGGTTGCCAGTTGTAGCCTGGATCAAGTTCAAGCTTTTGCTATTGACCTTCAAGGCCCTTCGCGGTCTGGGACCCAAATACCTGAGGGACCGCCTATTGCCTTATGCTCCTTGCAGGGCTCTGCGGGTACTAATTTGTTGGTAGTTCCTGGCTCCCGAGAAGTTCACTTGGCCTCAGCCAGAGCCAGGGCCTTTTCAGTCCTGGCCCTGACCTGGTGGAAGAGCTGAGGGTCCGGCAGGAGTTTCCATGGTTCTGCAGGGCTTGCAAACTGGAGCCAGGTGTTTGGTCGAGGCCAGGGCACAGAAGATCTAAGGCACCCCTCCTCAGATTAGAAAGATAGTCGGCACCCCTGGAAATCTATGCCCTGAATGGAGGTGGACTGGGGGGGGGGGAGGGGATGAGTTCTTGATTTTTTCATTACCAGAGCTTGTTATCTTGTTGTTAACGTTTTTAATTGATGTGGGGTTTTATTCTGTAACCTGCCACAAGTCAAAATACAAGAATTCAGGATCATCCATTTGTGTCAGACAAGGAAGCATGGCTTCAGGGAATCTGGTTATTATGTGCAATTGATTGCTACATGATATTGGGAGGGTCACTAACATACGTGGTCTCCTGTAATAAAAAGAGGTCAGTTCATCAAGTTACACGTTGGAATCCAGGAACTCTGCAGGTTTTTAGAAGCACAATCAGGGTTCTGCAGTGAGAAGAATTGTTAACTCTGGACAATATCCCAGAGGGAAGCTTCACTGTTGATCTTTCCCTTTGATCAAATTTATTTAATTTACTTAGGCAGATGAAAATTTGGCACAGAGTTTGTGAAAACATATGAGGCTTTATATCCAATTACTCAAGGACATGAGGAAGGTAAAGAGGAGGAGGCTTCCATACAGGGACTGTTTTTGCCTTCGACAACAATCCTTCAGCCCAACCCACATGGCTTTATTTTGTTCTATTAAGCACCTTTGCCCTTATTACTGAATTATCACATTTTGTACTCTACTCTGGTTGACTGAACAGTCTTCTGTGTTCCTGTCCTCCACACAAACCACTGGCTTGCTCTGTTTTACTGGGGATTTCTGCTGTTCTATGCAAATGTTTTTATACCATACTATGTAATCCACTTGATGACTGGACAGGATTCTACTTGAAAGCTGTCTCACATCCTTGAGAGAAAGACAGATGTCAAATGAGGCTGCTACTGCTGATAACAACATATCATCATAAATTATCCTCAACGTAGGGACAATCCTCTCCACACTATCCATGGATCTACTTGCTAAAAAACAGTTAAAAATAATACAGAAACCCAAAGGTATGTAGATAAGAAATCCCAGCTGGAAAAACCAGGCCACTAGCTCAGGACACAGTTATGAACTCAACAGAAACCGCGCTGAATAAAGGATTGTGGAAATATCAGGATTTTGTGCCAACTGTACAAAATATGAAATTTCAGTTATTAATCTAACTGAAGATGAACATTAAAATATTTCTAAGTTCAAAGATTAAAGGATTTCCACTAGAGTTGTGTGCAGTGGTGTCCAAATTGGCCGTTCCAGGCTGACACAGCCAGCATTGCGCCACGGAGGGGGAGGGGGGAGGCGCGGGCGCCAGTGCGTAACTCAGCACACACATGCCTGCAGTTCTCTCCTATCCTATTCATCATCTTCATGCACCATCTTGCACAACTGGTAAGGAAGTTCGGGCTGGGTTGTCATCAATATGCAGATGACACCCCAGCTCTTCCTCCTGATGGATGGCCGCCCTGACTACAGCTGGTCCAAAATGCAGCAGCCAGGGTCCTCACAGCAACACCATGGAGGACCCACATTCGAACCATTCTCCATCAACTACAGTGGTTGCCAGTTGAATTCCGGATCAGGCTAAAGGTTCTGGTAACTACCTTTAAGGCTGTACACGGTCAGGGCCCAGTGTACCTGAGGGACCACCTCCCTCCTTTATGCTCTGCCACCACCAACCGGCTAATGATCCCTGGCCTTAAAGAAGCCCACCTGGCATATTATGAAAAACTAAGTTCCTCGTACTGCTTTCTGCATTTTTGCAGGCCTCCAAAAGGGAGCTCTTCCACCAGGAATTTGGTTGAGACCAGGTGACCAGCAACAGCTATTATTTAATGTATTTATTTATTTGATTTCTATACCGCCCTTCCATATGGTTCAGGGCGGTTTACATACAATATCATGGGGGGATAAATGGAACGAATTAATATATAACATAAACATATACAACAACAACAATCTAAATTAGCAATCCCCAACCTGTGGGCCGCGCCTTCGACTAATTGGAGGTGGGCCGCGAAGGACGCCTTCTCCCCGCCCCCCGGCCCTTTACTTCATCCCCCCCCCCCCCGGCCCTTTACAACACACTTTGGGTGTCATTGTCTCCCATCACTCCCAGACGGGACTATCTCGTTGCAGAGAAACAAGCTCAGGGTTCCCATTGATTGGTCATTGTCATGAGTTAAAATTTCCATGAAAATAAAATGTTCCTTATGTTTACTGTTGTGGCGTGTCTGTATCTTATTCTGAAGGGATGTTTAAAATTACCATAGCGATCAGAGAGCGTTAGGGCAGTGGTTGAGAGTAGAGGAGTAAACTACCCCCCCCCCACCGGGCCTCAGTAAAAGGCGTTGAGGGGTCCCCGGTGATAAAAAGGTTGGGGACCACTAATTTAAATAACACAATAAAATCAGAGTCCAGTGGCACCTTTAAGACCAACAAAGATTTATTCAGGGCGTGAGCACTCTTCATCAGACTATGAACTCCCTACATCAGTGGTCCCCAACCTTTTTCAGGCCTGGGGCTGGGAGGGGGGAGAAGGAGGCCCGGGGACTGGGGGGAGAGGGGCACTCAATGCACGGTGCTTGCCAGTGAGCGCAAACATGCAGGTGCCACAGCTCCTTGCCTGCGCTTTTGCACTCGCTGGTGAGCATCATGCGGCGAGCACCGCTCTCCCTCTCCCCCCCCCCCCCGCCGGTCCCTGGTCCTCCCTCTCCCCTAGGCTTGAGCGATTTGGCCGCCGACTGCTCCCGCCGCAGTGAGTGCCGCGTCGTGGGTGGAGGAGGGAGGCGTGCCCAGTGGGGCGCCGGCGCCTCCCTCCCCCCCGCCATGGCCTGGTACCGAGGGCTCCACGGCCTGGTACCGGGTTGTGGCCCGGGGGTTGGGGAACACTGCATACATGACTGCCAATGGCTAAACTACATGTGACGCTGAGTAATAAATAAGTTCTATTTCCCACAAAATTCTGCAATCCAAAATAGTCTTACCAGGTGAGGTGTTCCTTAAACATTTCCCCACAAGCCATTCTTCCAACTTAAAAATCAGTCTGTTCTATAGCCAATAGGAGAAAATACAAGCAGTGTTATATGCAGTTGCCCCCTGAGGAAAATAACTGCAAGTTTAAAACACAGCACTGATTGGCTGGTACCAGTTGAATCAACACATCCCCCTTTTAACAAAATGGTAATGCACAATAAAAAATGTGATATTCATGGAGCATTTTGTCCTTGCCACATCCATCCAAGGAAGTAGGTTAGGTTGATCCACAGTCACCCAGGGTGCTTCTGGGTGTAGTGAAGATTTGAACCTGGCCCCACGCCCAATTTTAATCCAGAACTCTAACTTTATCCAAAATGCTAAAACATATGAAGTACCAAGTTTGCTTGAAATGAGAGTAGGAGGGGCCAGGTCAGGAGCAGAGCCAATGTCTCACTTGCTAATGCGTTCTTCTGTCATTTCAGTGTGAAGCCAGGAGACCGGCAGGCTTTTCACATTCTGTTTTCCTCAAGCCATTTTATGCTTTATTTAGGACCCAGCAAAATGTCTATGGCTGGTGAGAAGGAAATGGCCAGGGAACACGGCAGCCGCACAAGGTCCGGGGGGCCAAAGGCAGGTTTTGCCACCACCATGAAGGAATCCCTCCAGGCAGCCAGTGAGGGAGAGGGGAGGGGGAACTCAAGAGCAACTCGCTTCTCTGGCTTCCTTCCTTCAGTGGTGCCAGCATCTTTCAAAGAGGCCCGTGCCCACTGTAAAGCAGCTTGGTAGGGCTGGCAGCCACCCTGCCATGCCACCCTTGTCTGTCCCTGTGGCACTGCCCCGTCCGTCACTTGGCCACTTTAAGCATAACTAATTGAGACTTCGACTATGTGGAAACAGACCTAAAGCCACAAGAAGACGCCTGCCTTTCTGCACTACAGATGCCTCTGTGCGCTGCCAGCGGGATCCTGGGGATCTTAGGGAAGCTCACTGTGAAAAGCCCTGACCAAAGGATTCTCTCGTTGGATCCAGCCAGACCTTTCTCCAAGCGCTTCTTAACTAGCCCACGTAGATTGTATCGCTGGCTTATCACAACAGAGGGCAAACTGCCAACAGATGCCTCTGCAGCAGAGGCTGTTTTCCCAGACACAAGCGCTGTGCAGGCTTCGTCATTCTCGTGGGCAATTCCCTTCGTTCTGTCACCGTCTTGCATAATGAGGACAATAACCCATCTGCCAGCACCCATTTCCACTACAGCTGCTGCTGCCTGGAAGGCCCAAGCCAGCCTGGTCTGATGAGCTCCCAGAAGCTCAGCAGGGTCCGCCTGTGTTGGCACTGGGGTGGTCTACCTTGGCAGAGGCAGGCCACGGGGCAGGCCATCTCTGGAGGCCTCTTGCCTGGAGAACTCTGTGCAGTTGCCAGAAGTCAGCTGTGGGGTCACTCTGTTCGGCCACTGCTCCCAAGGGAGGGAATGAGGGCTGCGCTTCATTGTGTGGGTGGTGGGAAGGGGGGCAGAATGGGGCCTTGGCTGCAGAATTCAGTGTCTCCATGAAATAAAAAGCACCTTGCTAACCCTTGCAGGTGCAGAGTAGTGCTGTTGAATGCGTGGGGAGCACCTGGCACAGAGACGACTGACATCAGTTTGGGGAAGGGGTTTCAGTGCCCCTTCCCCCTAGGATTAGCAAACTGGGCGATACTAAGATTAAGGAAATCTGCAAATGTGCTTATTTCCTACATTTTATATACTTGGCCAAATTCAACACTGTGCTTTCAAAACAAAGACTATGCAAAGCATCCCTTTATTAGTAGTAACCATACACAGAGACAGACAAACAAAACTGCCTTACATGGAACCGGACCATTGAATTGTTTTTGTTGTTGAATTTATTTCTTATACTTTGAGTTTTAAAGTTTTATCCTGTAATGTAAAAATGTTTTAACCCCTTTGCTGTGACATCTGTTCCACATAATATTTCTGGTAAGGCCATGCTTAACAACCACTCAGGGCAGCTGCCTCACTCCTGTGCCTCCTCCTTCAACCAGCTTGCCTGTCTGTCCAGCAGCCAGCCAATTATCTTCCGTCTCCCACCCCTGACCACCCCTCCTCCTTCCACTTCCCTCAGAGGCTTGGAGGCTGCAGATCCCAGCTGCCCCTGCTGGTGAGTTCCCTGCCTGGGGGCCTCCAGCCTTTCCAGTTCCTGGGGGGAGGGAGAGGCCATCCACAGACTTCTTCCCCCCCCCCCCCATCTAACACCAATTGTATTCCTGAAGGCAACCGGCTTGGTGTTTCTGATAGGATGTTTGGCTACAACAAAGAACTCTACCACTCCATCTACTATCAATCTATCAAAGTCAGTACTGCTTATTTTGATAGGCAGCGGTTCTGCAGGTTTATCAGGCACAGATCTTTTTATTGTCCACTAACTGATCTTTTTAACTGGCGATGTCAGGACTGAACCTGGAGCCTTCTGAAAGGCAAGCAGCTGTTCCACCATTGACCCATACCCCCTCATAAATAAATATCATAAATATCCTTCCAGCAATTTCCTCACTCTTAGTTGTCCAGTACAAAGTGACCCCTCTACTCCAAAGTCTTCTGTGCATGGCAGAGTTCTGGAGGTTGGTGGCACTATCACTTGGTGACCTAAGGCAGCCAGAATTCTGTTCAGAACTTAACAAGTTTTTTTCCCTTCTAATTATTTTAGCTGGTGACAAGGCAGACTACAGCTACCAACCCATCTGGCATCTTTGATAGGATACACAATTTGCCTCCTTATTCATCTGAAACAGGTATTTTTCAAGAGATGCCCCTTACCCCAAGAACACAGAAGCCCAAGGGCACCTCAAAGACTAATACATATTCCACTATGAGCATCTGCCTGCCAACTGTGCAGATACATGCAGCCCTTACACATAGCCTGCTATTTTGCAAATCTCTGTACACCATATAGTTATGTAGTTCACTGTTATCAACAGCAGTATAGGTGGTAGTTGATATATCTGAATCAGCTGGGGAGGCCTGGAAGAAAAAGCAGGATCAGCAGAGGAATTGCTGGGCTGAGTGAAACGTTAACAACTGGTTTGCAAGAGGCTGGCAAAGCACTGGGATACACACTCTGCCTTTGCAACCTGCGTGCATCACAGATGTGAAAATCCAGGGTTTCTACAGACTCCAAGGGCCAAATCCAATCCAACAGAGCCTCTTTTAAAAACCTCTAGCCTCTCCTGGAAGAAGCAAGAGGGCACAGAAATGGCAAGGAAAGAGGGGTCTATTGACCCTTCCTGCAACTGCCATGTCTCCACTCACCTCTGAATTATACTTTTCCCCCTGTGAGGCTTTAAACACATAACACACACACACACACACACCCCACACACACAGAGGATTTGTACTGGGGGTTGTAGCAGATATATCTGCAGCTACACAGAAGAAGAGTTGTTGGGGAGGAGGAAGCAATTTCAAATGGTATAATTTGCTGGTGGGGAAAAGGTTATCAAACCCCCCAGGCAATCCATGGGATGTGGGAACCACTCTGTCCAGCTGTCCAGCAGCCACAAAGCAGTCAATGAGAAGCATTAAAAGCTTCAATGCTAGCCTTCAAATAAATTACACAACAGAAAATTCAGATTTTTGTATAACTAAACAAGCGCCAAGAGCTGATGAGTCATTCTTTTGCCTTTGTACTCACTGGCACAAACACAGACCAAGTCAATCCCATCATACGCATCCAATGAAGTTGTCTCTAGCTCATGAAAACTTAAGCTGCAAAAGGTGGCTAGTTTTTAAAATGCCTGAAGATCATTGCCGGGCGGGGAAGCTAAGGAGGAAGCCCCGTATCTCTAAAAAATGACTGCAAACAAGTTATTGTTAGGGAAGCAAGAAATTGCTTCAATCTGGCAATTCATATCTGAAGAAGTGAGGTCTGACTCATGAAATCTCATACCGAAATGTATGTTATTAGTCTTTAAGGTTGCTTTCATTTGGCAGACAGAATGTCTAAGAAGGCCTTCTGTGCAGGGTCTCCCAGCACACCAATGCCTCTCTAAACATGTTTTCAAGGAGCTGGGCAAAAGACAAGACTTAGTAGTCCTCGGTTACCTGCAGGACAGCTTGCCTGTGGTCTCCAAAGGGTGAACTCTGCAGGACACTAAACCACGAAGAAACTATTCGTGCCTTGAGTATTACAGGCAACAAAGAGGGGAAGAAGGCTGGAGACAGAGGAGTAGCAAATCTAAGGTTTTGCACCACACGGGAGCCATGAAGGTGTTGAGCCAAAGAACTGAGCTTTGGAATGGGTCAACAAAAGGAGAGGAAGGGCCCAGCATGAGAGGGAATTATGACCATGAAGGGTTGCAGAGTGATCAGAGGGTGACAGTGAGGGCTGCTCTTCTGACAGCAAGGAGCTCCTCTGAACAAGAATCATAGTTGGAAGGGACCTCCAGGGTTATCTAGTCCAACCTCCTGCAGAATGCAGGAAATTCACAACTACTTGCCCACCCATAATGACTCCAATTCCATGCCCAATTGATGTCCCCCCCCCAAAAAAAAAGATAACCCCATAATCTCTAGCGAGTCTGGCCTGGAGAAAATTCACCTCCTGGCCCCAAAGTGGTGATCAGCATTTTCCTAGACAAGAGGAGGGAAGCGACCCAGAGTGCACCCAAGGTAAGGAGAAGGAGCTTGCACTGGATGCAGAAGGGAGGGCAGTGCAGGGGCCCATGGAGGGACAGGCTCTACAAGGATCCCCTCACTCCACGGCCATACAGGCCATCTAGTCCAGCCCCCTGCTCAGTGCAGGATCAGCCTCAAGCATCCAGGTTAAGTCTCTGTCCAGCCGCTGCTTGAAGACCACCAGTGCGTGGGAGCTCCCCACCTCCTTAGGCAGCCCTTCCACTGCTGAACTAAACTTTCCGGTACCATTCTAAACACTGAGACCAGTGCTGACCTTGGGCCTTCCCCGGTTGCAGGCACTGGAATGTGGGTTCTCCAGAGCACCACCCCACAGCACAGCAGGAAGCCAGAGACCAGCTGCCCCTTAAAGGCTAACAACACTGATTCCCACACAAGCTGTCCTCAATCAGATCTCATTTAATCAGTTGCACAAAGGATTCATCCAGCTTTGACTTGAGAAAGTTCATGTTGGAATCAATGTAGAAGAAGAAGAAGAAGAGTTGGTTCTTATATGCCGCTTTTCCCTACCCGAAGGAGGCTCAAAGCGGCTTACAGTCACCTTCCCTATCCTCTCCCCACAACAGACACCATGTGGGGTGGGTGAGGCTGAGAGAGCGCTGATATCACTGCTCGGTCAGAACAGTTTTATCAGTGCCGTGGGGAGCCCAAGGTCACCCAGCTGGCTGCACGTGGGGGAGCGCAGAATCGAACCCGGCATGCCAGATTAGAAGTCCGCACTCCTAACCACTACACCAAATTGGCTCTCCTGTAGTCTTTTAGGTGCTCCTGGACTGTTCACACTTGCTGCAATAGAACTAACGCAGCTGCCCCACCCCCACCCCCACCCCGGCAGGCCTGTCGGGGCAATAGAGGGTCCAGCCAAACTGCCACGATCACACTTGCCATATACTGAGCTCCACCTTGGTGGCGATTTATCCCGAGGTAAACTGGGCTCATACAGTTAAGGAATCTGTTACAAAGGGATCATTCTTTCCTCTTTCAATCCTAGAAGAGCAGGGTGCTCTAACATAGTTATGTGCAGGCATTTACTAGTCCAGGGCGATAGTTTCACAGGATGCATGTGTTGAGCCCTGAACAAAAAGATACACACACACCCCCCAGTTCCCACCGGCTGGTTACTTCTGGACCCCCCCCTCTCTCATACACACACACACAGCTGCTCAACCTGTGGCCTCTCACAAACATATGTTCACCATCACAGGCAAGAAGTTACTGTTTTCAGGTTCCTGGGTGAGAATGCCAGTTGTACATTGTGGAAAAGCAAGTGTGTGCCGCAGCAATGGCGTACTTGAACATTAACTGAGAATAAGCAGACTCTGACAGCAGCTGTTTCATTTCCCCGGTTATACTTGTTGATATGGACATTTTGTTTGTTTGTTGAAGGGAGACCAGACACGTTGCCGGGATCAGCATCCTCCTAGTCCACCTTTTTCACTTATTGTAGGCCTGGTGAGGAGCTGCATGTCACAGCAGGGCTGTGGCAATGAAACCAAGGAAACTTCATTCATTCAAGCAGATGGGCTGTTGTAGGAAAGGAAAACCCATCCGATCCAGAGCAGATAGCCGTGTGGCCAATTGACAGAATGAACAATGAAATCCCATTCTTGGATGTGATCATTTTCTGTGAGCAACCAGGAGACTGGAAAGAGGACAATACTCCAGAAGACAGTTCCATATAACTCTTTAGGGTCACACCTTTTTGGGCTTACACTTGCTTTTTACCACACAAAGAGGTCTGCTTCATTTTATATGTATTCATGGGCCTGCACAACACCGTTGACTGGTCTCTTTATAGCAGGGGTGGGCAAACTGTGGCCCTCCAGATGTCCATGGACTGCAATTCCCATGAGCCCCTGCCAGGGGCTCATGGGAATTGCAATCCATAGACATCTGGAAGGCCAGTTTGCCACCCCTGCATTATAGGGTCCCAGTCTCCAAGGAAGTGCCACCTGGCACACACACTCTCTCTCTTATGGGGGGAGGAGGGGGGCACCCCAACCCTGAAGACCACAGGCCATGCAGAAATGCCCAGTTTTAACTTCTTCCCACAAAGAGGTTCTCAGTGCTCTCAGCCCCCCTGTGCTGCCCAGGAAGAGCAAACGGAAGAGTGGTGAATTCCCTGCTTTGAGCAGGCGGTTGGCCTAGGCCAGGGGTAGTCAAAGTGCGGCCCTCCAGATGTCCATGGACTACAATTCCCATTCGCTGGCAGGGGCTCCTGGGAATTGTAGTCCATGGACATCCGGAGGGCCGCAGTTTGACTACCCCTGGCCTAGACGGCCCGGGATGCCCCTTCCCACTCGCGAGGGCCGGTGCGCGGCCCTGCCTCCCTGCCCTCCACAGAGCGCCTCATTCCACCCAGGCACCCTCCAGCGTGCAAGGCCGGCCCTGGGCCCCTTCCGGCGCGATCTCCAAACTTTCTCCTTCCCAGTCTGGAGACCAGGCCCGGCAGCTGGGCACGGGCAGCTTTCCTGGAAGAGGAGCAAATGGTCCAGGAGGCGCAACCCTGGGAGGGGGAGGAGGGGTGGGTGGGAGAGGGGAATAAGAAATCGGGCCCCAGCGACGGCTCTCTCCGACTGGCAGCGCGCAGGGCACGGCCACTTCCCCAGCCAGCCAAGTTCCGAGCGGGGCTGGAGCAGAGACAAGAAGTGGCCCCGTGGATGGGCAGCCCTCGCTTAAGGCACGGGGCGGCCTCGCGCCCTCCCGGGGAAGCGCTTGCCAGGCGTCCCTTCCACATGGGTCCCCCCCCGCCCCCCCAACTGTCCCGGGGGCGGCAGACGCGCTTCCCTCGCGCACCAGCAGCAGCTCGGCTTGCCCCGCGCGGGAGATCCAGTCCGGAGAAGCCTCCCTCCCCCTCCCCTCCCCACCCCTCCCCCTGCGGGGTCTGCCTCCTTCCCGGGGGGGAGGGGGACGCGCCCCACCTGGTCCGCGAAATCCTCCGCCGCGCCCATCAGGTCGTTCTGCCCCATGGCTGCCCGCCGCTGCTGCTGCTGCTGCTGGTGCTGCTGGGGTGGGGTGGGCTGGGGGCGGCGGCGGCGGGCGGGCGGGGAGGGGGGGGGCAGGGCCGCCGCTCCTAGCTGTGGCTCCGGCTCCGGGAAGGCTGCGCGCACGGGACGTGGCCGCGCTCGCTCGGGCGCGCTCCTGGCCCCTGCCACGTAGGCCAGCCCTTAAAGGCGCAGGCCCGGCGGGGGAGGCGGCCGCCAGGCGGCGGGCCCCGATCCCCCCTCCCTGCAGGCGGCGACCTGCGCACGTGGCCCCGGGGAAAGCCGCGCCCGGCACCAGGGCTGGCTCCCGGGGAAGCGCGCGGGTGGGGGACCTGCGACGGCCGCGCGCCACGCTGCGGGGCAACTGAGCTCGGAGGCCTTCGCTTGCGGCCTCCCACCGGCCTCTCAAGGCCAGGCTCACTTCGGCGATCTCGGGAGAGCAGGCCCGCCTGGGCCCTCCGGTGCCCGGCAGAGACCATGATTCATTGCTAGCAAGAGCCCCGTGGGCCAACAAGACGGAATCCAAAAATGAAAGTTCAGTCGTGCTCTTTTTCAGGACAAACCAAATCTTGTGATATTTGGGTTGGTCTTGAAGGCATCATTGAATCAGAGCTCACAGAGTAGGAAGGGACCTCCAGGGTCATCTAGTCCTGCCCACGGTGACCCCGATTCCATGCCCAGATGATGTCCTCTCCCCCCAATATGGAATCCCTGGCCAATCTGGTTGGGAGGAAACAGCATTTCCCTGGGCATGCAAGAAAGCATCCCTTCTGTCCACCCACTTACAATCAGCCTAAATTCACAGCATCAGCATTTCTGTGAGGTGGCTATCTAGACTCTGCTTAAAAACTTTCAAAGATGGAGAACCCACCACCTCCTGGGGAAGCCTGTTCCACTGAGGAACTGCTCTAACTGTGAGGAACTTCTTCCAGATGTTAACCGCCCAGAGCCACCTCTAAGCTGGACTTCTGTAACTCGCTCTATGCTGGCCTGCCCTTATCCTTGATCTGGAAACTGCAATTGGTCCAGAACACGGCTGTCAGGGTCTTCACAGCAACACCCCGGAGGTCCCAAATCCAGCCCATCCTTCAGCAGGTGCACTGGCTCCCAGTTGAATTCCGGATCAGGCTGAAGGTTTTGGTTATCACTAAGACCATACGTGGTCTGGGCCCAGTATACCTGAGGGATCACCTCTCCGCCTACACCCCTCAAGGAGCCTTGCGCTCTACTACCTCCAAGCTCCTGGTGGTCCCTGGCCCCAAAGAAGCCCGCTTGACCTCAGCCAGGCCCAGAGCTTTCTCCATTCTGGCCCTCACCTGGTGGAACAAGCTCCCAGAAGAGATCAGGGCCCTGACGGAACCCAAACAGTTCCGCAGGGCCTGCAAAAGGGAGCTCCTCCGCCAGGCATTTGGTTGAGGTTGACCCAAACCACCGCTTCCAATTGGCCTTCAGGCCCCCCGCCTCCTATTATGACCACCAGTAATCTGCCTAGCCGACTGGGTCCCAGTAAGAGTTGAGCTGAGGCCCCTTTGCAGTTCTATCATATTATTATTTCTGTTATCATGTTGGGGTTATTGTTGCTGTTTTGTTATTGCTGTTGTCACATGTGTTACCTCATGTTATCTGTACCTGTTTCCTGTTCCCTGTAAACTGCCCTGAGCCTTTGGGGGAGGGTGGTATATAAATATAAATAAATAAATAAATAAATAAGAATGGGCGGTATAAAAATCCAAATAAATAAATAAGCCAAAAATTCTTCTGCATTAATTTCAACCCATTGGTTCTGGTCCGTCCCTCAGGGGCAACAGAAAAACTCTGCTCCATGAAACAGGAAAATCTACTGTTAAAGTGCATCAAATAAGCCATAATTCTATGGGCCATTCCGCACTCGTCCAAAATAGCACAATGGTTACAAATTGAAATAGCTACAGTTTTGCCATTATGCACAACGTCGTTGACAATTTGCAACACTCCTGAAACCGATCCGCAAAAAGCGCTTCGTTGTAGCGCTTTCAGGGAAATCCCAAAAAGTGGATTCACCCTCCGGAAAGCGCTACACTCTTGCAACCAATCAGCAACACTAGCTAAAAAGTTCTGTGCGTTACCATTGTTGCGGTTTCTGCAAAGTCCCGCCCCCTAGCTCTCTCCTCTGATCTTCCGACGAAGCGATCGCCATTTTTTTTTTCTCCGAGCGAGCAGAGATCAACGCACCGGCGAGCCTCCGTTTAGCCAGTGAGGCTTCCCCGGCTGCAGAGCTGTTTTAAGTCACCAAGCACGAAACAACACACAGCCCCGTTTGCTGGTTTATTTTCCCTTTATTTTTTACTGTATTTTTGGCTGAAAATCGCGCCCGTGCCGGGGGGGGGGGGTTCACTCGGGGGGAGCGTGGCAACGATGAAACGGCAGCTCAAACACCACCTGCTACCTAGATGGGTCTCTCCGTTGCAACGAATCAACGCAAATTCATTGCAACGTGTTTTTTTTTTTAAACTTCCTTAAAGGGAAAGGGACTTTTTGGGAGCATGATAATGGCCGCCCATTGGCTGGTTGACGGCCAGGGGCGGGACGAGCTCGGCAATATCGCTTCCTGGCTAGCGATTTTTGCAGAGACCGGAAACCTGTGGGAAACGATAGAAACGCAACTGGATTCCACTACAAAGGCAGGTATGCATAACGACGAATTCCACTATTTAAAATGGCGTTTTTTCGTCCCGCAACCAATTTGCCACATAGATCCTGGTGCGGAATGGCCCTATGTTTTCAAGACATGATCAGATTTCAAGTGGAGGAACTAGTGGGGGTGGGCAGGAATCTTACCGTCAGCAATCAGGTCTCCTGTATCGCAAGCTGGCTAGAGCTGATCTGGGCATTTTAGGTGCCAGTGGAGTTCAAAAGTTGCTGAATCCTGGCCGTGGTGTTTGTGGCTGGAGATTCAAATCGCCTGGGTTTCTCCTGGGACTGATGGTCACTCCTCTGCCCCTTCAGCAGAAGCAGGAAAGACAGACTGTTGTGGGCTCTGCACTAAGGGAGGCAGCAGGCATGCTTGTGCTGATGCCCAAGGGAAGAGGGTGTGTAGAGGATGATGTTTATTACTATCACTATCGTTTACTATTATTACTACATTATTAACATTATTACTACAATGTTTATTACTATTACTATCTTTTTGTCATTGTTATTGTTGTTACCACATCACTATAAGCTGAGTTAATTTGTACTGTTCCTGTTTTATGTAAACCACCCTGAGCCTTCGGGGAGGGCAGTATATAAAATGAATAAATACATCTTCTCTATGACAGCCCTTCAAGTACTTGAAGATGGTTATCATATCAACTCTTAGTCACCTTCTTTCCACAAGTGACAAGCCGTGCTGAGTTTATCGTGTCCTGAGACCAGGCAGATCCTAAATTACATTACATACTTACTTGCAACACATTACATTCTCATTGTCCCAAATAAAATAAAAAGATGTAAGGAATCTGTATCTGTAATCTGTAACATAAATAAAGCCCAACTGGAATAGTGGGAGTTGGCCAACAAACGGCCAATCAGGTAAGCTGTCCCGCCCTTGGCCACATTAACCTACAACTTCTTCCACATGAAAGAAGTTCCAGCCTGCAGTAAACCAGGCAGCGAGCAGGAGTGAGAAGGGCCTGGGACTATGGGACCGGGTTAGTCCCTACCAGCACTCCCCCCTGCCCTGAGAGGAGGTTAGTCTGACATCACTTGTTCTTGAGAAAGCTGTTCTGACTCTTAGACATCACAGCTAGCGATCCCCAACCTGTGGACCACGGACCACATGTGGTCCTTCGACTAATTGGAGGTGGGCCCCAAAGGACGCCTTCTCCCCCCCCCGTCCCTTTACTTCATCCCCCCCAGCCCTTTACAACACACTTCATTGTTGTGGCGTGTCTGTATCTAATTTTGAAGGGATGTTTAAACATTACCATAGCGATCAGAGAGCGTTAGGGCAGTGGTTGAGAGTAGAGGAGTAAACTACCCCCCCCCCACCGGGCCTCAGTAAAAGGCGTTGCGTGGTCCCCGGTGATAAAAAGGTTCGGGACCACTGATCACAGCCATCTGCTATAGCTCCTCATGGACTGATTGATATTTGTTCTAAAATTTTGCCAGCTATAGACATCAATGTTTGCTCGCCTCCAGTCTTCTGGCACTTGTTCTCCAAGAATTGTCAAAAATTTGATAGAGGTTCAGAAATTACATCCGCAAGTACTTTTAGTAGCCGTGGATGCAATTTATCTGGCCCAGAGGAATTTGTTTTGTTTAAAGAAACGAGGTGTTTGTAGACTACCACTGCAGTGATCCTAGGCTGCAGTTCCCATCCCTCATCACTGTGAAATGATTTTGCCACAGTGAGCACAATTTCATAAGAATCATAGAATCATAGAGTTGGAAGGGGCCATACAGGCCATCTAGTCCAACCCCCTGCTCAACACAGGACTAGCCCTAAGCATCCTAAAGCATCCAAGAAAAGTGTGTATCCAACCTTTGCTTGAAGATTGCCAGTGAGGGGGCGCTCACCACCTCCTTAGGCAGCCTATTCCACTGCTGAACTACTCTGACTGTGAAAAACTTTTTCCTGATATCTAGCCTATATCGTTGTACTTGAAGTTTAAACCCATTACTGCGTGTCCTCTCCTCTGCAGCCAGCAGAAACAGCATCCTGCCCTCCTCCAAGTGACAACCTTTCAAATACTTAAAGAGGGCTATCATGTCCACTCTCAACCTCCTTTTCTCCAGGCTGAACATTCCCAAGTCCCTCAACCTATCTTCATAGGGCTTGGTCCCTTGGCCCCAGATCATCTTCGTTGCTCTCCTCTGTACCCTTTCAATTTTATCTACGTCCTTCTTGAAGTGAGGCCTCCAGAACTGCACACAGTACTCCAGGTGTGGTCTGACCAGTGCCGTATACAATGGGACTATGACATCTTGTGATTTTGATGTGATGCCCCTGTTGATACAGCCCAAAATGGCATTTGCCTTTTTTACCGCTGCATCACACTGCCTGCTCATGTTTAGTTTACAGTCCACAAGTACCCCAAGGTCTCGTTCACACACAGTGCTACCTAGAAGCATATCCCCCATCCAGTAGGCATGCTTTTCATTTTTCTGACCCAGGTGCAGAACTTTACACTTATCTTTATTAAATTGCATCTTGTTCTCATTTGCCCATTTTTCCATTGTGTTCAGATCTCATTGAACTCTGTCTCTATCTTCCGGAGTATTTGCCAGTCCTCCCAATTTGGTGTCATCTACAAACTTGATGAGTAGTCCCTCCACCCCCTCATCTAGATCATTAATAAATATGTTAAAAAGTACCGGGCCGAGCACCGAGCCCTGAGGTACCCCGCTACTCACCTCTCTCCAGTCTGATGAAACACCATTGACAACAACTCTTTGAGTGCGGTTCTCTAACCAATTCCCTATCCACCTAACTATCTGAAAATCCAGATTGCAGTCCTTCAACTTATCCATCAGAACATCATGGGGAACCTTGTCAAAAGCTTTACTAAAATCCAAGTAAATGACATCAACCGAATTTCCCCGATCCAGCAAACCTGTTACTTGGTCAAAAAAGGAAACCAGGTTGGTCTGGCAGGACCTGTTGGAGACAAATCCATGCTGACTTCCTTGGATCACCAAATTGTCCTCCAGATGTTTGCAGATTGCTCCCTTTAATATCTGCTCCATTATCATCCCCACAACAGAGGTCAGACTCACTGGTCTGTAGTTTCCCGGGTCATCCTTCCTCCCTTTTTTGAAGATTTTTTTTCACAGTCAGAGTGGAATAGGCTGCCTAAGAAGGTGGTGAGCTCCCCCTCACTGGCAGTCTTCAAGCAAAGGTTGGATACACACTTTTCTTGGATGCTTTAGGATGCTTAGGGCTAATCCTGCGTTGAGCAGGGGGTTGGACTAGATGGCCTGTATGGCCCCTTCCAGCTCTATGATTCTATGATTCTATGATTCTATAAGATCGGAATAACGTTTGCTCTCTTCCAGTCCTCCGGGACATCTCCAGTCCTTAAAGAGGTTCCGAAGATGATGGACAAGGGCTGTGCAAGTTCTCTGGGAAGTTCTTTGAGTACTCTCGGGTGCATTTCATCCGGACCAGGGGATTTGAACTCATCCAGTGCAGCTAAATGCCTCTCGACAACCTCTCTATCCATGTTAACCTGCCACCCAGACACTGTCCTTTGGCTATGGCCATCTCTAGATGTGCCTAAACACTTTGACCTGTGGGAAAAAAACAGATGTAAAATAGGCACTAAGCCTTTCTGCTTTCTCTGCATCTTCCGTTAGAGTTTGTCCATCCGCACCCAACAGTGGGCCTATTGCCTCCTTCACTTTACGTTTGCTCCTCACATAGCTGAAAAATCTTTTCTTGTTACAATGGGCTTCCCTGGCCAATCTTAGCTCACCTTCAGCTTTGGCCTTTCTTATGATTGATCTACAGTGCCTAGTAACCTGTAGGTACTCTTCTTTAGAGCTCTGTCCTTCCCTCCATTTCCTGAACATTTTCCTTTTCTTTCTTAGTTCCTCTTGAAGTTCTCTGTTCATCCAGATAGGCTTCTTAGATCTCCTGCAGTGTTTTCGTCTTTCTGGGATAGTCATTGATTGAGCATGCAATAGCTCCTGTTTGAGTAGCGTCCACCCTTCACATGCTCCCTTCCCTTCCAGCATTGTCGTCCATGGTATGACACTCATCATGTCTCTGAGTTTATTAAAGTTTGCCCTACGAAAATCCAACATCCGCGTCTGGCTACAAGCTTCCTTGGCTCCCCATCTCAAAAGGAATTCTATGAGGACATGGTCACTTCCCCCTAGGGTCCCCACCTCCTTCACCTCATCCACCAACTCTTGCCTGTTGGTCAGTATTAAGTCCAGTATGGCTGAACCTCTTGTGGGTTCATCTACCATTTGATAAATGAAATTGTCAGCCAGGCAGGTCAGAAAGTTACATGACTGAGGACGCTTCGCAGAGTTTGTTTCCCAGCACACATCTGGGAAATTGAAGTCACCCATGATGACAAGGTCCTGCCGCTTGGATATTGTCTCACGCTGCTCACAAAGTGCAGCATCCACATCCTCTCGTTGGTCAGGCGGTCGGTAGCAGACACCAACCACCACACTGTTTGTTTTCCCCTCGCTTATTTTCACCCAGGTGCTTTCCACTGTAGATATGCTCTCCTTCACTAGAATTTCCTGACAGGTAAGCCCTTTCCTCACATACAGTGCCACTCCTCCACCTCTTCAATCTATTCGTTTTTTTCTGAACAGTTCATATCCATCCACCATTACATTCCAGTCATGAGAATCATTCCACCAAGTTTCTGTGATGCCTACTAGATCATACCTTTCCATCAGCATGAGAAGTTCCAGCTCTTCCTTTTTATTGCCCATGCTTCGGGCGTTAGTATAAAGACATCTGAATCCTTTTACTTTTGGTTCCCTATGAGCTGGCCTTGCCGGTTGGGCTGCCTCCGATCGTTTCCCTTCCATACACTCCCTATGTTGATCGTGTCCTTCCCCTAGTGGCTTTAGTTTAAAGCTCTCCTGATGAAAGAAAAGGCTGAGGAGCAGGAATTAAGCAGTTCAGCCCTCATTCATTTCACTTTCTTGTCTCCATAATGGTCCTATCATGTCCTTACTCTTTTTCTTACTTTGAACATAACTAAAGAACCTTTTATTTTGTTGTGTTTAGCTTTTCTTGTTAGCCTATGTTCATACTGAGAGCACGTGGAGAAAGCTGCTGGGGAGTGCTGCTGCTGCCAGGTGAGGCTATAGTGGTGCTGAGTGAGGTGACTGCTGGGTGATTGTTGGGAGGATTAAAAAGGGCTGCTCCTCGCCAGAGGCTCGAGAGACAAAGGGCTCTTGGTCTGCGGCTCTTAGCCTGGGGTTCTTGGCCTAGCAATTAGAATCAGTAGATTATATTTCCCTAGTAGTTGCACTGCCTACAAGTTACAATGGACCTCCAAGACACCCATCCCATCATCTGCAGTGAGTGTGACATGATTGCCTTCCTCCCTGAAAACAAGATGGACTACATCTGCCCCAAGTGTAAGCTGGTAAGACTTTTGGAGGAAAGGATTAGGGCCTTAGAAGAGAGGATTATTACTCTGACCCAAATTAAGAAAGGGAAGGAATTCATAGACCAGAGCTGTGCAACTCGGAATAAAGAGGATACAACCAGTCTTGAAGAGGATAAGGGGATTGACCTCATTACGAAACCTCTGCAGACAGTTAGGAAAAACACTCAACGGCATAGAGCAAGACAGTTCTCGGGACCTTTGGAGCTCCAAAATAGATTTCAGACCCTTGCCGAGGAGGTGCAAGTGTCAACGAGGGAAGAGGTCCCAAAACGAAGTCTAAGACAAAATGAAGAGGCCATGGGGATATGAGGAAATGGTATTGAGAAGAAAAGAAAAAGGAGAGTACTGGTAATTGGAGACTCCCTGCTAAGAGGAATGGATCGCCATGTGGCTGGGCCCGACCCCCTAACCCGAGAGGTGTGTTGCTTGCCAGGGGTGAAAATTAAAGACGTTTCAGAATGGGTGCCCAAACTCCTCAAATCTATGGATCGCTACCCATTTGTGATGGTCCATGTGGGAACAAATGACATGTCCGTGAATACCATAGCTTCTATTAAAACAGACTATCAAGATCTAGGGAGGAAGCTCAAGCAAATGGGGGCACAAGTGGTATTATCTTCAGTCTTGCCTGTCAAGGGAAGAGGAATGCGTCGGGAGAGGAAGATAATGGAGATGAATCAGTGGCTGCATAGTTGGTGCCGGCAGGAGAGATTTGGTTTCTGGGACCATGGGATAGGCTTTCTTGAGGATGGCCTACTAGCACCTGATGGACTGCACTTATCGAAGTTGGGGAAGAATATGTTTGGCAGGAACCTGGGGAGATTCATCAGGAGAGCTTTAAACTGAAGCCACAAGGGGAAGAAGACGTTCAGCATAGGGAGTGTAAGGAAGGAGACCGATCGGAGGCAGCCCAACTGGCAAGGGAATCAAAAGTAAAAGAATTCAGATGCCTTTATACTAACGCCCAAAGCATGGGCAATAAGAAGGAAGAGCTGGAACTTCTCATGCTGATGGAAAGGTATGATCTAGTAGGCATCAGGGGTTCCTATCTAAAGTTTTGTCAACAAACTAGGCTTTGAATATATGTTTTGCTCCCCCACTGGATTTAAAGCCCTCCTCACCAGGTCTGCAAGGCTCTTTGCAAAGGCATTTTTTCCTACCCCTGTGAGGTGAAAACCATCTCCCGAGATGGTGTGGTCCAAATCCCCAGTCATTTATTTGTATTATTTTTCTTTCCCTTCCACAGCCATTAACAGCGAGAACTGACAAAACCACAACTGGCCCTCCCAGGCCCTTCACCTTTTCCCCCAGAGCCACAAAGTCTCTTTTAATATGCACCATGCTGCACTGGGCAGGATCATTTGTTCCCACATGAATGAGGAGGAAGGGATAATGATCCGTGGGCTTTACGGGCCTTTGCAGCCTTTCGGAGACATCCTTGATGTGTGCACCACGTAGACAGCAGACCTCTCAGGACAGCAAGTCCGGCTGACATACTTTGGCCTCCATCCCTCTCAGTAGGGAATCCTCAATTATCAGCACCCGCCTCTTCTTACACTGGGGAAGTCCTCTCATCTTCTAGTCCTCTCATCTGAAGGGCCCCATGAAAGCTTTTGAGCTTTGGGGATCTGGGGAATAGTCCTTGCTCCTATGGTCCTGTATCAATATCTTCAGGCAAATCCTGGAATCAATTACTGACAGTCAAAGGGGCAGAACATCTCATTTTTCCACACCGATTTGTAACTTTTCTTCACGTGTTGTCCTCCTGTTTTGTGTGCTCCTCCATTTGGTGAGATGTCTACTCCCCCAAACGTACTTCATTAGTTCTGTCCAAGAACTCTTCATCCTCCTTTATAGAATTCAGTGTAGACAGGTGTGCCTCTAGCCTTCTCGTCTAGTAGAGCTACCAACTTACACTTGCTGCAAGTTATCCTGAGGTAAAAACACAAATGTGCCACAGACCATGCCTAGGATTGCCTCAGCTCCATCACCAGGCATGCCGCCTTGGTCCATTACAAAAGGAGTTTGTGTCTTCCTGCACTGCCCTGAATACTTAGGGGAGCTTCTGGCTTGACCCCCAGGTACGCCTGGGCAGCAGGAGCCTTTTATAGTGCAAAGGTCCACCCAGCAGAGGGCTGAATCAGCAGTCAGTCCGAAGCAAACAGTCCCTCCCCTCTTTGCACAAGAATCAACCACCTAATCCAATCAGCTCCAGTTACTTACCACCCCACAATAAACAGACAAAATCAACACCCAGCCCCCACTCCCCTGCAGTTATATACCTTCACAAACACCGAGAACAGAAATATAACAAAGATAAAGAAAGAAAGAAGCTGCACTGACCACTTCAGCAGCGGAATACCTGGCTCCTTCTTCCCTAGCTGCCTGTCACACATTTTTTCTCTAGGCATTAGTTTATTAGAATACATAAAGCAATTAGTATTGTTTAACAAAACCCCAAGCCCCTTTTTTCATAAAATGTTTTTTTTAACATGCACCAGAGGTTTAGTTTGCCCTTTTTAAAAAATCCCCTTTGTGTGTGTTAAGTGCTATCAAGTCACTTCAGACTTATGGCGACTCTCATGACGTGATGTTCTCCAGTCCAGAACATTCTCCGGCCTCGCAAACTGTTGCTAGCTTCAGGCGGGCAGCCGTGTTGGTCTGAAGCAACAGAACAAGTTTTGAGTCCGGGGCTATCTTGCAAGACCCACGAGACACATACCCAGAATGGAACGTGGTTGGCCTTCAAGGTGCCCCTGGGCTCAAGCAGCTCTCCGTCTCGTGCGGACTCTCCTCTTTCAGAATTCCCCCTCTAGGCTGGTCCTAATGAGAAGCCAGCTGCAGTTCTGCAACTCTTCTATGGGCCCAAGTGGCTCCTTCCAAGCCTTGTCACAGAGCGCGGTCGGGGGTCGTCCACGGATGGGGGGATGGAGCCCAGGGAGGGCAGTGGGGGTCTAATGAGGGCGGGCCCCGTCCATCTCTCCCGGGGTTGCCGGCAGAGGTCAGTTCCCCTGCGGGAATTGGCCACTTCGGGGGGGGGGGGCGTCCAGGATGGCTTGATAGCCTGCAGAAGCCCCCGCCCTCCTCTTCCTCCGGAGTCTCCAGGAGGTGGCCACGTCCCCCTCGCACAACAGCCGCTTCCCCCAGGAAAACGTGCTTAAATCCCGGGCCTGGCCTCGAGGCGGGCATTAGACCCCCCCCCCGGAGAGCGCTCGGAACCCGCGGGGGGGGGGGCGCGGCCCAGAGAACCGCCTGCCTGGCCGGGGCGGCCTTCGGGGGGGGGGGGAGGGTCGGGGGGAGCCGTTGGGGCCGCCGCCGCCGCCGACCGGCCATGGAGAAATACGAGGTCGGGGGGCTCCGGGGCGGGGGGGGGGCTGCTTCCGACGCTCTCCCGCCGTTTTCATCCGGCCCGACTTTCCTCCAAGGCAGGGCTAGTCAAACTGCGGCCCTCCAGATGTCCATGGACTACAATTCCCATGAGCGAATGCTGGCAGGGGCTCCTGGGAATTGTAGTCCATGGACATCTGGAGGGCCGCAGTTTGACTACCCCTGCTCCAAGGAGTTCGGGGGGGGCGGGGCGGGGCGTGGGGCTTGAATGACCGGGCTCCCCTCCTTTGATCCTCACAACAACCCGGTGAGGTAGGCTCGGGGTCCGACTAGTCCAAAGCCGCCCAGTGAGTTTCGCCACACTGGGGTTTTGAACTAGGGTTGCCAACTCCAGGAAATGCCGGTAGATTTGGGGGTGGAACCCGAGTAGAATGAAGGTTGGGGGGAAAGGAGGGGCCGCAGCAGGTCAGTGCCACAGAGCCCACCCTGCAGAAGAGCCATTTTGTCCAGGGCAATGGATCTTTTCCCTCTAGGAGTGAGTTGTAATCTCCAGCCCCGACCTGGAGGTTGGCAACCTTAATCCGAACCCTGGTCTCCGTGGCAAGTGCCCCAGATGGGTCCCAAAAAGCCAGAAGGGATGCCTAATAGGAATCGTGGAAGTCAAGAGCTTTTCTCAAAGTGCTTCCTGGGGTGGGGGCAGGGTGTGGGGTCCCGTCCGGTGGTAGAGACCCCCCCCCTCCATTCCTGGCAGGGCTGCCTGCAGGGGGGAGGGGGGAATATGATGGAGCACATGAACCCGGACTGCTTCTGTTAGGCCTGGCAGCAATAGGGTGGGGGAGAGAGAAGAAGCTGCCTCATGCACTTTGGGGTTCCCAACCTCCAGCTGTGGCCTGGAGCCTTCCCAGAGGTACAACTGAGCAGTTCCCCTAGAGAAAAACGGCCGCTTTGGTGGGTGGACTCTGTGGCATGAAGCCCTTTTGGGGTCCCTGCCATCTCCAACCCTGCCCTTTTCATGCTCCACCAAACATCTCCAGGAATGTCCCCACCCAGAGTTGGCACCCTTGCTCAGTACACAGTTCAAACGTCGTGCCATGGCATTGTGTGTGGGGGGTGTACCTGCACGTCATCGGCAGGGCTGTCTGGGATGCAGGTGAAAGGGGATGCTGAGGGGGTGTGAGGCTGCGTAGGGGTAGGGGGCTCTTCTGCTGCGCTGGCTTCAGAACTCCGTGAATGGGAGACGGAGCCCTCCCTCTGGGTTGGGTTGCAATTGCCTCCTGACTAAGCTGACCAGATTTTAACATTGCTAAAGTGGGAAACCATTAACAGTGGGGGGGGGGGAGGGTTCTTGACTAAAAATTTAGTCTATATGGAGCAACAAACATTTTCATAGAACGCATAGAATGCAAAAATAGTATTGTAATATATATATTTTACTTGCAACATAAGTACAATTTGCCAGGTGCCCCCAGATGTCCCTCCAAATGTGGCACAATCTGGTCATCTGACAGAGGATGGACGTGAAACCACTAATCCAGCATTAGAAGCAGAGCAGCAGCAGCAGCAGCAGCTGAAGAAGAATTGGTTTTGATACCCCACTTTTCACTACCAGAAGGCGTAGTGAAGCTCAACTGGCTGACAATCCCCTTCCCTTCCCCCACAAGTGAGGCAGGTGGGGTTGAGAGAGCCCTGACAGAACTGCTTGGTCAGGAGAGTGCTGGAAAGTGAGTGTTGTCAGGTGGCACCTGACTTATCACACCCGCTGATACGGCTTTCATGGTGAGAGATGTTCAGAGGTGGCCTCTGTGCAGCACCCCTGGATGTCTTGGGGGCCTCCCATCCCAATACTAACCAGGGCCGACCCTGCATAGCTTCCGAGATCTGATGCGATTGGGCAAGCCCCGGCTGTCTCGTGTTCCTCACCCTGAACCACTCTGCGGGGCTCACAGTCCAGGTGCTTATTGGACCCATTATTCCTCGTTTTTCACTGCATGCTTCTGATTTAATTACCTGGGCAGCTGCGGTCGTACGCTTCATCTGGGATTGTGGCTGTGAGAAGCAAGAGGTTTTGATATTATTATTCCAAAATAAGTAAAACCAAATACAAAGGGCACAGCTGTGTTACAGACTGACAGTTGATTTACGTCACTGTAATAATTCCATGGCTTTCGCTACAGGAAAGGTCGACGGAGAACGGTGAGAAGGGGCGTTGATGAGGGTCCTGGGAATTCTATTCCAAGGGGCTCAGCTGCTTTCTTGCTAAACTATAGTTCTCAGGACAATACTCCTTAGGCCAGTTTAAGACTGTCGCATAGATATGGTCAAATATGTTGATAAGCAAACTGGGGGGGGGGGTCAAAATCACCAGGGTCTTCCAGGAAAATATTTTATTTTAGGCCCAGCATATACTGTTTAGCCTCTACCCACCTAGTGTAAGGAAAACCTGAATGCTTTGTCTGGCTCTGCAAACCACTAGATTGACCAGAGGCCTAGGGATTTTGTCTATCTGGTTCCCCTCCAGACAGTTCCGGCACAGAGGCACACTGAACCAGATCTGAGGAACAGTGGAACTACTCTGACTGAATTTTCCCTGATATCTAGCCGATGCTATTCTACACTCTTTTATCTTCTGGGGTGTTTGTTACTCCTCCCGATTTGGTGTCATCTGCAAATTTAATGAGGAGTCCCTCCACCATGTCACCCTGGTCATTGATAAAAATGTTGAGAATTACTGGACCCAGTACCTGTGCCATCCCGCTGTTCTCCTCCCTCCAATCTGATGAAATACTCTGTATTTTTCTATCCTCCTAACCACCCAACCCCCCAGTCTGCAGTCCTTCATTGTACCCCTCATGTGGAACCTTGTCAGGAGCCTTACTGAAAATCAGGAATATCACATCCACTGAGTTTCCACTCTCTACTAAGCACACCACTCTCAGTCATCTCCTCCTGTGCCCGGACTGGCTCAGTGGGAGACGTCTTGCTTCTTTGGGCACACAGCATGGTATCATGGTTAAGAGTGGTGGCCTTTAATCTGGGGGGCTGGGTTTATTTCCCCACTCTTCGTCATGTAACCTTGGGCTATTCACAGCCCTGTTAAAGCTGTTCTCACAAAACAGTTCTGTCAGAGCTCTCTCAGCCCCACCTGCCTCACAGGGTGTCCGTTATAGGGAGAGGATGGGAAGGTGTTCGAAAGCCACTTTGAGACTCTTTTGAGTAGTGAAAATGAAGAACAGCGGTTAGAAAGATTGCTAAGACTCTCTTCTTTCCCCCTTTATCTGTTTCTCTTTACAAATAAAATGGTTTGGTTCTTTTAAGTGGCTTGGTGCTTTCCACTCTCTTGCATATTTAAACTCTGCCAACAAATGGTAGGTTCCTTGGATCTGAAGGACGTACTGCCGTGAGCGGAGTCCAAGTCATAATGTGTCAATCAAGACCTACTTGTATAGCTGGCATGAAATGGCAGTTACACCTTGATCATTCTTATTCTGAATTAATCATTTGAACTGGATCTGTGGTGGTGGAAGAGTGCATATGCATTGCTGTGCATGCGCATTTGTGGCCGTGCTTGGCGCAAACGCGCATGTGCGGTCCTGCTGTGCATGCGCGTTTGCGTATGGGCTGCCGTGCATGTGCAGCGGCCAGATAGCCCTCCCCCCCAACCGGTCCGCAGCCTAAAAAAGGTTGATTTAGACCAGTGGTCCCCAACCTTTTTATCACTGGGGTCCACTCAACGCCGGGGACCGCTCACTGGGGACCACTCAACACCTTTTACTGAGGCCCGGTGGGGGGCGTAGTTTACTCCTCTACTCTCAACCACTCCCCTAACGCTCTCTGATCGCTATGGTAATGTTTAAACATCCCTTCAAAATAAGATACAGACACGCCACAACAATGAACATAAGGAACATTTTATTTTCATGGAAATTTTAACTCATGACAGTTAAACTGACAGTTTAACTCATGACGGGGGGTGGGGGAGAAGGCGTCCTTCGGGGCCCACCACCAATTAGTCGAAGGACCACATGTGGTCCGTAGCCCACAGGTTGGGGATCGCTAATTTAGACTACATGAAAACTCTGCTTCTGCCTTTCTCTTTACTTTTTCTCCCACCCTTCACTTATGCATACCTGTCCCCTTTTGAAGGTGTTGCAGGAGATGCATCCTGGGGCTCTCGGAACAATGTTATTAGTGGAATCAAAAGCAGAGGAAGAAGAACATGGTGCCAGAAAGAAATATGTTGTAAAAAAGGTAAGAGAGATGGGAACAGTAAAGAGGCCGTCTGGGTAACTGCAAGATGCTGCTTTCTGGCACATCTGACAGACCAACCATATTAGAAAGCCACCTGGCCAAACTGTTTATGAAGGGAAGGTCGTCTTTTGTTCCCCCTCAGGAACCAAGGAATCGTATTTTGCTTCAGGATAGGTAGCCATGTTATAGAAGGCGCCCTCCAGGCCACCTAGTCCAACTCCCTGCTCAGTGCAGAATCAGCCTCAAGCATCCAGGATAAGTATCTGTTCAGCTGCTGCTTGAAGACTCACCATCTCCTGATTCCATTCCACTACTGAACTACTCAGACTGTGAAATTCCCCCTCCCGTATGTAGTCAATATCATTCTCCATGCAGTTTAAACCCATTCCTGCGGGTCCTCTGATGCCAACAGGAATCTTTCCCTGCCCTCTTCCAACCTCCTTTTTTCCAAGCTTTCCTCCTAGGGCTTGGGCCTGAGGCCCTGGATCTGTAGCAGTAAGAAGGAGCAAGAGTCCAGTAGCACCTTAAAGACAAACCAAATTTGTGGCAGGGGAATAGTCACAGAAGTTCATACCCTGCCACAAATTTTGTTACTCTTTATTTTGCCTCAGTTCCCATTTTTCATGGAGTTTTTTTCATTAACCTATTGGAAATAAGGGCAAGTTCAAGGCTTAGGACCTCTTTTCTTAAAGCTCCCTTCCCACTCCCACTCCTTGGCTCCACACAAGAGGGAAAATACAGGCTTCCTTGGGGCCAGGGATCACCAGGCAGCAGAGCATAAAACTTTGAGGGGTGTAGGCAGAAAGGCGGTCCCTCAGGTACACCCTTAAAGGTGACAACAAAAACCTTAAGCCTGATTCGGAATTCAACTGGAAGTCAGCGTAGCTGTTGGAGAATGGGCCGAATGTGGGCCCTCCATGGTGGTGTGGTGAGGTTCCTGGTTGCTGCATTCTGTACCAGCTGTAGTTTCCAGGTCAAGGTTAAGGGAAGGCCTGTGTAGAGCGAGTAGCGGAAGTCCAGTCTAGAGGTGACTGTTGTGTCAATCGATGTGGCTAAATATTCCAGGACCAAGTAGGGTGCTAGTAGTTTGGCTTGGCAAAGATAATAGAATGCCAGCTGCGCTACTTTCATGAGCTGAGGTTCCATTGAGAGGGAAGCATAGAGAATCTCGCCCAGGTTACTGGTGGAGCGAGCCATTGATAGCTGCACTCTGTCCAGGTTGGGAGGGCATGCTTCCTTGCTTGGACCCTTCCTGTACAGCCACAGACCTCCATCTTTGAAGGGGTGAGGTTCAGACAACTCTGCTTGAGCCACCTCATCACTGCTTCCAAGCAGCTGGCTAATGCTTCTGGGGGAGAATCAGGGTAGTCATCCATCAGGCGGAAGTGCTGGGTGTCATCGGCATATTGATGACAACCCAGTCCGAACTTCTGCACCAGTTGAGCAAGAGGGTGCATAAATATGTTGAATAGGATTGGAGAGAACTGCTCCATGAGGGACTCCACATGCAAGCTGGTGGTGGCTTGATAAACTCTCTCCTATTACTATCCTCTGTCCACAATCCCAGAGAATAGAGACCAGCCATTGAAGGACAGTCCCTCTAATCCTGACATCGGCAAGGCGGTGAGCTAGAAGCTCATAGTTACCTGTGTCAAACGCTGCTAAGAGGTCTAATAATAAGAGCAGCGCCGACCCTCCCCAGTCCAATGGCGATGGAGGTAATCTGTTAGGACGACTAGCTCTGTTTCTACCCTATGGCCGGGCCGGAAACCTGACTGAGATGGGTCTAAGACTGAAGCTTCTTCCAAGAATGCTGACAGTTGGTCCGAGAAAGCCCTTTCAAACATCTTCCCCAGAAATGCTAAGTGCGAGATGGGAAAAAATCTGCCTGATGCTCAACTGAGGAGTGGGTGGCAGCCTTAGCTGTGCCTTCGCAGCATAGCGGTCTGACCATGGCATAGCATTAGCCAGGACCAGATCCATGTTCAACCCCTTGCCGAAAATGAGGTTCAGGGTGTGGCCTGCTTGATAGGTAGGGTCAACCACAAATTTCGAGAGCTCTAGCGTCACCATGGCTGACACTAGATCCATCCCATTTCTAGAGGGTGGTAGCTCAGCACAGACATTAAAGTCTCCCAGAATTAAGAGTCCAGGGAACTATAGCATCCAGGCCACCATCTCCTCTAGCAGGGCTGGCAGGGTATCTGGAGGTGCATTGGGTGTACAGTATACCAACCAGATGGCCATGCTCTCGGTTGAGTCCCACCCGAGATCTACACATCAATTTCTGGAATTGATGGTGTGGGGAGAGCCCTGAAGGAGAAGTCCTTTTCGATTAGGATTGCCACCCCTCCTCTCCTCCCCGCAGTCCAAGACTGATGGAGGACATAGAATCCGGCAGGGGCTAGCTCTTCTATGAGCGACGGTCTCTTCCTCCCTAACCCAGGTCTCCATCACACATGTCAGGTCCACGTTGTTATTTGCAAAGTAGTTTTGCAAGGTTTGGATCTTATTAGAAATCGACCTGGCATTGCACAGCATCCGTGTCGGAGGCAGTTGTTCACCTTTACCTTCACCCTAATGTCCTGAGGGATGGGGTGGAGGTTGGAAGGGATCTAAATATGTCTGCATCTCAGAGTCCTTGTTCCACTTCCTCCAACCACTGAATCTGCCTCTTCCCCTCAATATTGGGATCCCTGACCCCCTTTGTCCTGCTGGCTTGGAACCGGCATGCTCAGGTGTGCATGGCAAGTGCTAACCTGCAAATGTGCAAAACGTGCACCTGTCCATACCCAGGCCTGCTGTGTGGTGGCCTACACATTGAAGAGTGTTCTTCCTTAGGAGATCAGGAGGGCTCTCCCTTGTCTGGCTTTTAGCAAACTATGCAAACCTGAATTGTTCAAGGGGGATGACGATAGGATAGCACTGTACAAAACAATTCACACAGACATTTGGAGGAATTATTAGGGACTCTGATATCTATTATTCGTATCAAGTATATTCTCCAAGAAGCTGGATCCTGCTGTGTAATTTTGACTCATTTATTGTATCATGTTAATACTTTGGCTTTGATCCAGTTCAGTTTTTTAGGTTTCTGGGTAATTCCGCAGCCCTAATCCTTTTGCATTGTCTAATGAATGCCACTCCCTCGAGTCCCAGTAAGGAAAGCCGACTAAAAATTAAATAAGTAAATAAATACACTTTAAATAGATTATCCTGGGCATTGTAAATGCTTGCATTTTTTATCTGAAGGGACAGGTCAGATGAAGGCTCTTGGCAATTCTCTGTTTTGTTTTGCTTTCACAAGATGTCTTCTTCTCTTCTCATTTGGTACAGGTTGAATGCATTGATGAAAATCAAGCAAACAATGCTCTCAGAGAGGTATTTGCTCCTCGCTTATGTTGTGTATTACACACCTGACCCTGTCTGCTTGTGCAGCATGCCAGTGTGTATGTGCATGCGGGGGGTGGGGGGACAGGACTGCAGGGCACAACAGAGTGGTGGAACTGCATGCCACTCAGACCACAGGGCCAGCCAGGGGTCCTGGGGTTCTAGTGGGAACCAGCAGAGGGGTGCACAATCTAGAAGCAGGACAATAGGACAGACAAGCCTCTTTCTGGCACCTGCCACAAAGTGGGGAAAACAGTTATTTTAGCAACTCTCGGCACTCTGCTGTTTTTTACTAGTATATACTAATTGTACCTTCCTAAACAGGGTTAACGTGTACTGATTATTTCAAAGCTTCTCTCTTTTTGTCAATTAGATTTTTTTGTTTTAAAATGCAAACTTCTTTATTTTCCTATAATAAGGGCAGCCATATGGGTATGCCCATCTAGTATAGATGGTAAAAGAAGTATCTACAAGTAATGACATCATCATAACCAGTTGACCAAGTTCTGTGACTGTGTTTGTTCCTTAAGGACTGAAGAACCAGTGGAAGAAGTGGAGTATGTTAAACCCATTCATATTAACAAGAGCACCAGTGACTGGCTGCATCACTTATGTGTCCACAGTTGGACCAAGACAGACACCTGCTTCTCAAGTGGGCTGCCCTCATTCCTGAATTCTAATTCACACTCCCAAATAATTTGAAAATGGTTCCTTCTGGTTGTGGGAAGAACAAACCAGCCAAGCCATTGATCTGGCTGTGCTTGGAAAAGATATCTAGTCTTCAGTTTCTTTGACAAAAGAACAAGATAGAGTATGATCCTGTTTACAGTTACACAGGAATAAATCCCATTAAACTCAGTAGGACTACAAGAATATGCATGGATTCAGGTTGCTATAGTTTTGATGGTATCACACAGAAGGCCTTGGTAGCTGGGGCTAATACCAACCCACCAGTTTTGCTGGACCCATTGCCTGACACTGCATCATAGACAGTTTTCTCACTTGTTGTCTTCCTGGCAGGCAATGGTCTTGCTGAAAGTGAAGCATCGAAACATCTGTGCCTACAAAGAAATGTTTATCATCTGGGACAAGAAAGTAAGTGTGAAATGGCATCTCTTAAACGCACACACCTTTGTTTACTTGTTTGAGAGTAAGTTTCATTGAAGTCATTGAAGGGACATTGTGTGTGTAATACGTCAAGAAGGACGTAGATAAAATTGAAAGGGTACAGAGGAGAGCGACGAGGATGATCTGGGGCCAAGGGACCAAGCCCTATGAAGATAGGTTGAGGGACTTGGGAATGTTCAGCCTGGAGAAAAGGAGGTTGAGAGGGGACATGATAGCCCTCTTTAAATATTTGAAAGGTTGTCACTTGGAGGAGGGCAGGATGCTGTTTCCGTTGGCTGCAGAGGAAAGGACGCGCAGTAATGGGTTTAAACTACAAGTACAATGATATAGGCTGGATATCAGGGGAAAAAATTTCACAGTCAGAGTAGTTCAGTAGTGGAATGGGCTGCCTAAGGAGGTGGTGAGCTCCCCCTCACTGGCAGTCTTCAAGCAAAGGTTGGATGCACACTTTTCTTCGATGCTTTAGGATGCTCTGGGCTGATCCTGCATTGAGCAGGGGGTTGGACTAGATGGCCTGTATGGCCCCTTCCAACTCTATGATTCTATGATTCTAAAATGCTGTCAATTCACTGGAAACTGAGTTATGGTGGCCCCAGTGTCATGGCAAGTGAGAAGCAGAGATGGCTGGCCACAGCCTTCCTGCACAAATCTTCTTTGGTGGTCTCCCATCCAAGTACTGACCCTGCTTAGCTTCTGAGTTCTGACGAGCTCGAGCTATGCCTTATCAGTCTCCCTTCCCAAGTAAACATGGACACGCTTAAACAGCCATTCCAGACTGGTGAACAACGTAGTCATGAGTGACTTGTGGAGCACTGTGCTTCAGTGAGGAGGGTATTTGGAAACTGAGGCTCGAACCCAAACATAAGTGTGAGCTGAGCAGCAGACTGACATGACATTCTACTGCTGGAAGGAACCAATTCATCCAATTTGAAATCGTGAATGTTCTCCCATATTATAAAACAACATAAAATAAAACACCGTCCATGTAGAAAACGAGTATGTCTGCAGAAGTCTTCTAATCTAAACTGTTGCCACTATCTAAAAAAAATGAACATCATGACATTGTATCTGAAGAAGTGTGCGTGCACACAAAAGCTCATCCCTTGAATAAAACCTGGTTGGTCTTAAAGGTGCCTGAATTTGTTCTGCTGCTTCAGACCAACACGGTTACCTGCTTGAAAAGATTTCATTCTGACAGCAAGCTTATTCCCCTCCCCCTTTACAACCCAGTCCTACCGAATTAGATTCCTTAAGTTAATTGAGTCCAGTGGTTATTGACATTTGGAAAAGCTTAAACTAATTTTCTTTCTTGAATTAGACGGGAGTGAGGGAAGACTTTCTATGAGAACGTCCGGGGTAAGCAACGTGATGGTCTTGATTTTCATTCTGCTGCAGATCTCGTCCCTCTTCCTTTGTCTGGTGATGCATCACTCAGATCAAGGGGATCTTTCCACTCTGGTCATGGCAAAAAGGCAGAAGTACGAAAACATTCCAGACTGGGTAAAAATACAGATTATGTTAAGACAGCATTGTAAAAAACTTTATGCATGTTGCATTTCTCCCTCAAGCCAAATTCCAGTGTGTCTTATGGTAAGAAAAAAATCCCATAAATTTGTCATGGCAGAAATCATTGGGTTTCACGATAATAAAAGATCCAGAGATTGAAAACACACTTTGACTTGAGGCAAACTGTTTCTTTTGCATCTTCCTTTTTGCATATTGAACCACTACGACCACTGAGGTCCATTTACAAAGCTATAATTGTTTTAAAAAATTGGGAGAATGAAAGTAATGGTTTGTATCTAAGATATTAGACAATTAAAACTTACATTAATTTAAAAGGAAAATATTAACGTTTTTGATATTTGTGGCATTTTTCTATGGTGCAATGAATGTTCTGAACATGGTTGGGAAAGGTCTTCATGCTGTCAGGAAAGGCTCTTAAAAATGGTTCTCTGGACCAGAGCTTTCCAAACACACTCCTGGGGCATTTTTTAACCCATATGCTAAATGGGTTTGCCAATGGCAAATCAGAGATTTCTCAGATTTTGTTATTAGGCTGGAGCTTTTTTGTTTGCAGAAAGCGAACTGTAAGGCAGTTGTTTTACTTTGGAGGCACTGTTTACTACCGTATAGATGACAAATGTCTTTTCTGCACATGCAGCATACTCTCAGTTTTTATTGTACTCAAGCTGGTATGGCTTAATTTGAATGCTGTGCTTGCACACTGCATCTTCTTTTTTCTCTCTGATATTTCTCCTTGGGATTGCAGAGGATATATTCTGATGCAGAGGATAAAGCCCAGGTTGTGTTACATTGCTGATTTTTTGTGGGGTGAATGGCTCATTAATCTCAATCATCAAGAGATTTCTTAATAAGCGTGTTTATTAAGCCATCTTGACTTTAGCCGACACTCCTCCCCCTTGGTGTAAAATCTTTAAATATATATATATGTATTTACTTCAGGGCTGATCGTGTGAAAAGGCATGTGGATTTCTGTAGTTGCAGAAGTCTAACTGTGAGGGAGAAAAATCGATAGCTGAAATGACTTGCTGTGAGGTTCCTGTTGATATTCCCAATAGGCAGACTTTTGGAAGAATAAATCTCTTTATTCAGGAACAAATGACCCAAGATTTCTCCAGTTTCTTGCTAAGATTAAAGCATGCCTACTCAAGCAGCCCTATATCTCCAAACACGCTCCCTCCCCCCAATTCTAAATCCAGGCCCAAAACTCAAGATGACACTCTTCCCATTTCTTCTCATGTTTCTCAAAACACAACTACCTGCCATACATAACATCCCTGCCTGGGTTCAAAGGACAGGGAGATGACCCAAGCCTAGACCGAACAGATTTACTGCCTCCTCCCCCTCCCGACAGAATGGCAGAGGTGGCAGATACCAACCCTGCCCTCCCCACCTTCTGATCCCTTGTTGTCCCATCCCAGCCACTACAGAGCAAGGCAAATACTGAAAGCAAAGACATCCTTATCCATTGTTGTTCCTCTATGTATTTATGAAACAGCCTAGGGGGTGGGACGTGTCTGGCTGTCCAAGTTAGAATAGCCACCTTTAGCTGCCTGGCCAGGTGGGAGCCCTTTCAAGGCCCATTCTTAGGAACGGGCTTTGAAGCTGGTAGACCTATCAAATGGACTCACAGTAGTCATAGCAAGAGCATGTAGATACAGGAACTTGAGCCTTGCACCCATTTTAGCTGTCTGCTTTCAGCCTGAAATTTTAGCAGTCTCTTTTGCTCCCCCACCTTGGAAAGAGGGGGGAACAGACCAGCTCAAACCAAACTGTTCTCCCCCCCTCCCCTCAAAGACAGAACATATCCTTGGGTGTTATCCACCCCTGGCTTGAGGGAAGCAGAAACACTTTCCCCCCCTCATACTATCTGTAGTGGGCGTGGCTTCTTCTCCAGTTCTCTTCTGCCCCTTAGAGTGAGAGCAGCCTTCTTTCAGAGCGCAAACAGGCTTAGTATCTTTTTCCTCTTCTATTTTCTCTGGCTTTAACTATTCTCCAGTTAGAATCATAGAATCATAGAATAATAGAGTTGGAAGGGACCTCCTGGGTCATCTAGTCCAACCCCCTGCACTATGCAGGACACTCACATCCCAATCGCTCATCTACTGTAACCTGCCACCCCCTGAACCTTCACAGTATCGCCCTCTCCGTCAGATGGCTATCTAGCCTCTGTTTAAAAATTTCCAAAGATAGAGAATCCACCACTTCCCAAGGAAGCCTGTTTCACTGAGAAACCGCTCTAACTGTCAGGAACTTCTTCTGGATGTTTAAACAGAATTTCTTTTGAATTAATTTCATCCCATTCGTTCTGGTCTGTTCCTCTGGGGCAAGAGAGAACAATTCTGCTCCATCCTCCATATGGCACCCTTTTAAATACTTGAAGATGGTTATCAGATCCCCTCTCAGTCGTCTCCTCTCTAGGCTAAACAGATCAAGCTCCCCCAACCTTTCTTCATATGTCTTGGTCTCCAAATCCCTCACCATCTTTGTTGCCCTCCTCTGGACATGTTCCAGTTTGTCAACATCCCTCTTCAACTGGGGTGCCCAATACTGAACACAGTACTCCAAGTGAGGCCGAACCAGAGCAGAGTACAGCGGTACCATCACCTCCCGTGATCTGGACACGATACTCTGTTTGATACAGCCCCAAATCCCATTTGCCTTTTTAGCCACTGAGTCACACTGCTGACTCATGTTCAATGTATGGTCTACTAAGACTCCTAGATCCTTTTTGCACATGCTACTGCCAAGACAAGTCTCCCCCATCTTATATTGGTGTATTTGGTTTTTCCTACCTAACTGCAGAACTTTACATGTGTCCCTATTGAACTTCATTTTATTCAGAGCCATTTCACACAAGGAAATTTCAGCGAAATCCTTACCAGATGCTCTTGCTTTAAAATCATGGTTTCAGATGATGCCCTCAGCCTCCCGTCCCAGTTTCGCTCCATCTGCCAATTTATAGCGGAAGTAGGGAAATCGGTTAAACTGCATTCCCCTGGGCAAAATCACGACAGATGGCGCAATCACCCGTTAGGTTTCAGTGAGGAGGTGTCATCAGTACTCATTTCGCCACGGAGATGCCCCTCCCCTGGTCCCGCCTCCATGGCTTCCGGGGGACGGGGGGGGTGTTTTTTAAAAATGGAGAATGTTGAGTAGCAACGCATAATCGCAAGTCTATTCAGAACCCTTTCAATTATCTGGTTCCCCCCTTGCTCTTTATTTGAGTGCATGTGTCACATTTTAATTTTTATTCTTTTTCATTGGGGGGGGGGTTGCATGTAGAACTCCAGCAAAATATACAGCAGAGGAGCAACGCATATGTGTTAGTTCGCCACTCAAACGTCATTGCAGAACGCGCCACCTTAGATGAGAGACAAATGCTTCTTAAAGGAGCCGCAGCCGTCTTCGGCGGTAAGGCTCGTCAGCACAAGGCAGTGGAATGGTCTGAAGTGCGCACCGCTTTTTATACTTGTCCGCCCTTCCCGGCGCCCAGGAAAGGAGCTGGGGCAGCAGGTGCGCCATCTGTTTTCCTGGCGACGAAACCCTCTCCCCCTGGGCCCTCCGACAGAGGACTCTGGGCTTTGCGGCCAGGAAAGGAGGCGGGCGAATGGGGCGGCGACGATTGCAGGGTGAGGAGCGGTTGAATGGCGGGTCCTCGTGGTGGCGCGGCGGCCTCGTGGTGGCGCGGCGGTGGCTGCTGGAAGGGGATGGCGGGGGGGGGGGGTGAGGTTGCCAGATCCAGACAAGTTCACTGCCAGGGAAGGGCAAAGACCTCAGTTGGAATCAACTATCCAAGGGATACATTTTTTTGTTTTTACTTCTTTCAAGTCTGTTTCCCCCCCTCCACACCCACACATACACACTCCCTCCCTCCAAAATAAAATGTCCTTCTCTCAGAGACCCTGCTGCCCTTGTGGTGTGGTTTTTTTGTTGTATTGACAAAACCTTTGGCCCCAAAGCATCACCTCTGTGCTTCTGAGAAGGGGCTGCATTTTGGGGACATTTGCACCCTGTTCCTTGCCCCACTCACAAAGGCCAGATTGATTAATTTTTATTGAATCAATAATGGACAGGGGTTCAGAGATGACATCTGCAAGTTCTTTTAGTACCCTTGGATGCAGTTCATCTGGCCCAGAAGACTTTGTTTCATTTAAAGAAACTAGGTGTTTGTGGACTGTTCCAACAGTGATCCTAGGCCACCATTCCCGTCCCCCGTGTTGTATTACATTTTAGCCACATAATCACTATTTCCCTCACAAGAGAAGACTGAGGAGAAATAGGAGATAAGCAGTTCAGCCCTTTCTTCATCATCTTTAAACCGCTCTGCAGTATTAAATAAAAAGGTAAGGGCTAAGTGGGAGAAGAGTGGGCGGGCGCTGTCCGGGATAAAAAGCGGCTCCTGATTCACTCCTCCGAGTGGCACTCCAGGGCCACTTGGCCCGTCTCCCAAACACCATCCCGCAGACTCCGCGCTCCTCCCGAGTGGCCATCCTTGCCGCTCGACCCTCCAGAAGGTCGGTCGCTCGAGGACAGGGGTGGCTGCCAGGGAGGAGAATGCCCCCATGTTGCTGCAGCCACTAAAACCTCCTTTCCCTGGTGGCAACGGCAGCCCTTCCCGCCCCTGGCAACTGCCACTTCCCTCCCCTCAACCAAAAACGCGCCCACGGATGCTCTCCGCACCCTTCCCACCCCCAACGCCGGGATCCCCATCCTTTCCCGTCCCATCAACCCTTCTCCACGGCCAACTCTTCTCCTCTACGCCACGGCCAGCCACCCCTGCCGCCGCCAGGAACTCGCCCCGACCTCGCTCTGTACTCACGGGCTCGTCGCTGCATCCCTACGCCGACCGCTGCCGCCCTCGCCTCTGCCGTCGCGCCTCAGGAGGCCCAACACCCGCCGTGGCCAACGCCCCAGGCCTGTGCTCCTGCCGCAACGCCCAGGTAGGCCGCCCCACGGCCGTACTCACAGGCCCGCTGCCGCCTCAAAATGCCACCCGCTGCCGACCTCGCCTCCGCTGACAGCCCTTGGGAGCCCCGCAACGCCCAACGCCCCGGCTCTTCATTCCCAAAACATGTACCTCATTCCCCACTGGCAATGTTGAAGGACCTAGGAATCCTTATCATAGGACAAGCCGATAGGCTGAGTCTAACCAGACATTCGTTATATTGGACACAGCTGGTTGGCAGTATCTGAGTCTATTGTGGAGGAGGACTTACTGAGAAGAAGCTGCAAAACCAGGGAGGAAGGCAGGGTGAGTTGCAAGTTCTTAGAGCCTTTTTGGCTATCATTAGTATGGACTCTTATGCAAGACAGATTTAATAAGTACATCAGATAAAATTTGCTTTGGGAAAATCAAAAGGCCACGGCCCCGCTAGCGCCCGCTGTATTTAGCCTACAGCGGGCTTATTTTCTAGTCTGTTATAATTGCAGTTTCTTGTCCTCGCAGTGGTACTATGGTATACCTATTCTTTTTCTTGCTTGAAATATAACTAAAGAAGCCTTTTTTGTTATGTTTAGCATTTCTTGCTAGCCTGAGCTCATATTGAGCTTTAGCTTTTCTAAAACTCCCCCTACAATTATTGAGTATTTGTTTATACTCATCCTTGTAATAAGGCCTTCCTTCCATTTCCTAAATGACTCTTTTTTATTCCTCAAATCTTTTGAACAACTGCTTATGGAGCCAGCTTGGCTTCCTTAGGCTCCTTCCATCTTTTCTTCTCAAGGGAATTGTTTGTGATTGAGCCTTCAGTAGTTCACTTTCTTAAAACTCCCAGCCCTCTTGGACTCCCATCTCTTTAAGTCTTTCTGACCATGGGACTCTCCACAACATACGGAATGGGTAGGTGACTGTAAGCCTCTTTGAGCCTCCTTCGGGTAGGGAAAAGTGGCATATAAGAACCAACTCTTCTTCTTCTTCTTCTTCTTCTTCTTCTTCTTCTTCTTCTTCTTCTTCTTCTTCTTCTTCTTCTTCTTCTCTTTAAGTCTGTGAACATCAGCTTTCCTGAAGTCCAGTCTATACGTACGACTACATAAACGTTTTCTCTTTCCCACGATTGAAAATTCCAAAATCACTGCTACCAAGTGTGCCCACTGCTTCCACCTCATCTACCAGTTCTTCCCTACTGATGAGAATCAAGTCTAAAATAGCAGAGCCTCTGGTTCCCCTCTTACTTTCTGGGAAATTAAGCTGTCGGCAAGACAAGTTAAGAATTTAACGGAGTTTGCATTTTTAGCAGAGTTGGTCTTCCAACAGATATCTGGTTAATTGAAGTCACCCATGACCACTGTTTCCCCCTTTTTTGAAAATTGTGTAATTTGGTCTAGCAGTATCTCATTCAAGTCCTCCGACTAGCTTGGTGGTCTATAGCAGACACCCACAATAATACCACTCTAATTTCCTACTTTTATATTTACTCAAATACACTCAACTGAACTTTCATGCTCGGGTACCTGTATTTCTTCACAAGTATAAAGATTCCTAACATATATTGCTACACCTCCCTCCTTCTTTTCTTCTTTCCCCTCCCTCCTTCTTCAGAGCAACCTATTTGCTTCCCAATTAGGAAAGCAGTATTCTGCTAGCACTCAGACCCCCTGAGCATTAGTTTTGGTTAGGGGATAGAGGTGAGGAGGTACGACAATTTCCTATCAGAGGATGATGCCTCCAATGTGATAGTGGAGAGGAACAATGAGCTCCCTAGGCTGGTGGACATACTATCTATGGCTGTTCCATGTCAAGTTGGAGCACATTGCAGTGGCCATGAGGAAAAGCGCACTAAATTGTTGGCCTTGGATGCAGTGAGGTGCCATCTTGAATCTGAGGCAGGAGTTTCCAGCGGCCATTTTATGATAGATCCACAGCATGATTCCGGCAGCAGAGATGTGGTGATGGGAATTGGTGATGGTGATGCAGAGCAAGCAGCTGGTGCAACAGTAAGGCCTGGTGGGCAATCATCTGTTTCTGCTTACCTTCTTTCAGCTATTAATGCTTTTATTGCCAAACAATTACCTCCCATATGGCAGGCTGTGGGGTGCAGGCAACAGAGCAGGGGCAGATCAGACTCTTCTCCATCCCCCCCCCCCGTCTAGATTATATGTCTGATAATACACTGACTAGAAGTTCCTGGCTCACTAAAGCGGCCAGAAAGCAGCGTTACAGCCCAGATGGTTGTGTAGATCCTCAGACAGCAACTCACAGACAGCAACTCCAGATAGATCCTCAGACAGCAACTCACAATCCAAAGAGGACACTGAATTTTTAAGGGATGAGGATATAAAACTACAGAAAACCATCTAAAAGGTTCTTTAAAATAGAAGAGTATAATTTGCTGTTAGGGAGGACACTGGCAGCCTTAGACCTCAGGCTCCCCATCAGAGATGAGGATGAGGATTCCCCCAGTAAAGCCAAACTGAGGATGAGGATTCTCCCATAGGAAAGCAGAGTTCTTCCCTCAGTGAGAATATTCTCATTGCCAGACTATTTCAAGAGACAATTTAGGAAGGAGTGGGTAAAGCTGATGGCTAACAAACAGTTTCCTTCTTATGCTAGAAAGTTATATGAGTTGCCTGATTATATTGATCAGTTTCTTCAGGTCTCAGCCACTGATGCCCCTTTGGTGGCCTTACAGCCAGCAGGCCTCTTGGCGGAGGATGATGAAGGGACACTCAAGGATCCCCTTGACAGGAAGGTGGACTTGCATTACCTATGTCACACAAAGCCTCGGCTACGGTGCTTCGTACCTCTTCTGCTGCCTGTGTCATTTCTAGGGCACATATTGTATAGGCTTGCAAGATGGTCCAGCTCATTGGGGACAAGGACAAAAGGCTAGCTGAGGGTACCAGTAGGATTCTTTAGGCGAATTCCTTTGTAGCTGACACCACCATGGATGACACCCTCAACATAGCTGATACATCAGCAGCAAGGAGAGCTATTTGGCTCAGAGCCTGGCCAATGGACCTTCACTCTAAGGCAGTTGTCACTGCTTACCTGTTCCAAGGGGGGCAGACTATTTGGGGATGCCCTAGATAAGGTGCTCACAGTTTCAAAAGAAAAGAAAGGGAATATGCCGAGGTTTGTCAGAAAAAGCTACAGGTGCCCCTATTCCCACTATTCTTTTTGTGCCTGAAGTTCTTACAACAGAAGCAGAGATGAGAGGTCTTCTTGGCCTCAGGATAGAAGATCATTTAGATGAGGAGGATTCTTTTCAAAGTTTAATAAAAGTGTCAAATCTGACAAAACAAAGTATGGTACATAACAGTAAGGACTGATTACACCGGTCTCCCAGTGAGGAGGGTGGCTGTTTTACTTCCTTTACTTTCTTGAAGCACATTTGGCTTCAAGAAATTTCAGATCAACAGGCACTAGAAGTTGTAATGCGGGGATAAGCCATAGAGTTTCACCATCGCCCACCAGAAAGATTTATTTGATCCCCGCTAAGCAAGAACGCCGAAAAAAGGCAAAGAACTCTTGCAGCCATTTCACATCTGCTCCAGTTAGTGGCCATAGATCCGGTGCCACAAGAGGAAAAAAGAAAGGCCAGACATTCAGTATTCTTCACAGTCCCAAAACACAACAGGGGCTGGCAAGCAATATTGGACTTCAAGGACTCAACCATTCTGTCCAACATAAAATATTTGAATGGAGACTCCAATCAATCGCGGAGGCCCTACAACCTAAGAGTTCCTATCCTCTCTGAACTGATCAGGTCAAATCATCGATGCCTGCTGAGATTCTGCATAGACAAGAACCATTTTCAGTTTCATTTGGCCTGTCATTGGCACCAAGGGTTTTTTCCAAAGTATTAATCAACCTTGTGGTTCTACTAAGACACTACAAATCCATGTCCATCCCTTTTTAGATGATATCTTGATTAGGGCAGTGATCTTGGACCAGGCAATCACCAGCACAAACAGAGTCATCGAGGTCCTACAGAAGTTCAGATTCTTAATTAACATTCAGAAGAGCCATCTCAGCCTATCACAACGTCTCGAGCATCTGGGTGTTGTCATCAATACCAGTCAGAGCAGGCTATTTACTTTCCAAAAGAGGATACAGAAGATCACCTTGTTGGCCTTGCAGGTCATTCAGAACACCTCATTTTCCCTAATGTTCCTGGTGAGGCTGATGGGCCTCATGATCTCTTGCCTGGACACGGTCTGGTGGGCCAGACTACATTCGAGACTTCTTCAAGGCTTTCTTCATCCACATCAGTGGAACATGAACAAGAGAGACAGACCCCTAGTGGTCCTGGTGACAGTCAAGTCAAGCCTCCACTGGTGGACAGAAGTATCTCACCTCAGTGAGGGGAAACCTTTTGTCTTGGATCAAGAGGTGGAGTTATTCTCCGATGCCAGCCTGTCAGATTGGGGTGCGACATACCAGGACAGGTTGATATGAGAGGAAACTCCCTATCAATGTTTATCTCTCTCTCTTTAATTATTACTGTTGCCTGTTAATATGTTATTTAGTTCATGTTATAAGATTCCCCCTCCCCCACATGGGCTACGTCTTGTGGCTTTATGCAATGTTTTTTTAGAAGTGTTTCTTTGGGAGCTTTGGCAGTTCCGAACTGGGGAAGAAGCCACGCCCACTACGGATAGTATAAGGGGGAAAAGTGTTTCTGCCTCCCTGAAGCCAGGGGTGGATAACACCCAAGGATGTCTTCCGTTCCTCTGGGGAGAAGGATCCCGTTACAGGTAAGCCACTGGTCGATTTGTTTGGGGGCTTTGAACTAGGCTTGTTTTGGGTGTTCGGTTTGTGAAAGCCCCAAGCACCATATCAGAATTTATAAATTCTGTTTTAACTCTATGAAGATAATATGCAGGGTGAAACATTATGTAGTCACATCCTTAAGGACTTTACAGATGCTGTTTGCCTTTGGTCAAGGGTGGACGGTGGAGTGGTGGAGAGTGGGACACAAGAGTGGACAGTGTGAACCTTCGGCTGCTCTTTTTTATCACAAGGAAATTTATCTTAATGTTAAGCTGAGGACTATCTTGCTGTAATCTAAACACATTGGATCTCCCCATGTATATATATTTCTTTCTATAGGTGATCCAGATATTCCTTGGGCAGATGGTGGATGTTTTGGTTTACCTTCATCAGCAAAGCATTTTCCATCGGTGAGAAAAAAACATTGCTTTTTTTTTTTTGCAATGTTTCTGTCCAGTATTATGTAGGACAAAAAATATTATTTTTTCAATGGTTCATTTCAATGGTTCATTTCAATGGTGCATTGCAGTGTTCGAGCACAATATTTTGTGGTGCAAAAGCTAAGTTCCATTAAGAGTGCTCACTTTTTTGTTGACAAAAATATTCTGATCTGTTGCAGGAACCTCAAGCCATCCAACATCCTTCTAGCTGGCGAGGCCTCCTTCAAGCTCTGTGATTTCAGCTCTGAAACCCTTATGACCGATGAGATGAAGTGGAAGATCAGAGTGGAAGAAGGTAGCAGGGTCCCCACCAGCACCACCACCAACATCAGTAGCCTTTTCAAAAAACAAACACATTGAGCCAGAAGAATTTAAAAAGTCCTCAGAAGGAAAAAAAAACTTCACACCATGTTTATTTTACCTAAATATACAAAAAAAGGGTAAAAGTACCAAGATTGTAATATTTAGGTAACTGATTGCAAAAACTTATCTTCAGGACAGTAATGACTTAATTGTTGTTTTCCTACCCTTTGAATTATACATTGAATTAGTTTAGTGGGTTCAAGTCACATCATCATATCCTTCTGCTTGCCACATAATCAGGTAGGGTCAGGCATTTCCCACCATTCAGGTTGAAAGACTTGGCAGAAAGATTAGGTTTACTAAGATAACTCAGTATCACCAGATTTCAGTCCATAGGTCGGTGAGAGGGATGTAGAAAAGGATAAAAATGTCAAGGTATCCCCTGTGCAAGCACCGGGTCATGTCTGACCCTTGGGGTGATGCCCTCCAGCGTTTTCATGGCAGACTCAATACGGGGTGGTTTGCCAGTGCCTTCCCCAGTCATTACCGTTTACCCCCCAGCAAGCTGGGTACTCATTTTACCGACCTCGGAAGGATGGAAGGCTGAGTCAACCTTGAGCCGGCTGCTGGGATTGAACTCCCAACCTCATGGACAGAGCTTTCAGACTGCATGTCTGCTGCCTTATCACTCTGCGCCACAAGAGGCTCATAGAAAAGGATAGTGTAGTCCAATCTCATCAGAGCTCAGAAGCTCAGTACTTGGATGAGAGGCCATCAAAGAAGGCAAACCAGCCTCTGCTTCTTACTTGCTTTGACAACTCTGTGGGATCAATATAAGTTGGCTGCAACATGATGACGTTTTACACACAAACAGGACTTTGAGAAAAGTTACTATGTGGGATTTGAATCCAAAGAGAGCCCCCCTCTCACAAAACACCAACTTCAGCAAACTACAGTTTATAATACCACTGGAGAGAATTAAAATGCATTGCTACAAATAGCGTTGCAGATCCTATGTATATCCCAGCCCTATTCATGTTTAGTCTCACGTAAGTCCCACTGATTTCAGTGGGGCTAACTGTCCAGGATAGCTTGATCTCATCAGACCTTGGAAGCCAAGCAGGGTTGGCCCTTGTTAGTATTTGGATGGGAGACCACCAAGCAGGTCAAGAGGTTGCCACACACAGGCAGGCTGTGGCCAGTCACCTAAGAGGGGTGGGCAAACTGTGGCCCTCCAGATGCCCATGGACTACAATTCCCACAAGCACCTGCCAGCATTTGCTAAGAGCATCTCTTGCCTTGAAAACTCTATCAGGTGTCCATAAGTCAGCAGCGGCTTGACAGTCCACCACCAGCAGCTCTTAAATGTACACAGGTTTGAAGCTCTAAGGCTAATCTTGAAAAACACATTTTTGTTAGCAACCATTGATTTCTGCATGGTATTCTAAGATGCAGTGTGGCTTCTTTGTACAGTCCATGAATCCTTGCTAGAATTCTAGCCTCTACGCATTAAAAGACAAGCATCAAAACAGACTGACCTCTTCTTCCGAACACAGTTTAAAAACTGATCTCATGATATGTAATTTTTTTTATAGTTTTATTATTTATTATTATATAAAGCATTTACAGAAAAATTAAGAAAAAAGCGACCAGCTGATATGGTTTGCCATCTCTTTTAACATACATATTCAGTTCCCATCACATATTATTCCTAATCTAGGAGTTTTTACCATTTTTCTTAGCAAAGTGATTGTTAATACATATGAGAATATGATCTATTATAAGAATATATTCTGTTATTATCTTAAATGATATAAGGTCAGTCCCCTTCATAAATTGGCCCTGACCTAGGAGTTACTACTGCCGTCTTGTTAATACCTATGAAGCATAGTTTGTCATCCTCTTTTAGCATACATATTAACATACATATTCAATTCCCATCACATATTGATCCTGATCTAGGAGTTATTACCATCTTTCTTAGCAGAGTAGTTGTTAATACATATGAGAGTATAATCTATTAAAAGGATATATTCTATTATTGTCTTAAATGATATAAAGTCAGTTCCCTTCATATATTGGTCCTGTCCTAAAAGTTACTGCTGTTGTCTTTCCCACAGGAAGCCAGGAGAGTACTCCATTGTTCAACTCATCCTTCAGGTGGTCGCAGAAAGTGAAATTGTGTTTTTTTCCATAGTAGAGTGTTTCTGATTGTCCTTCTGTCAGTGCCAAAGAAGTCTCTTACTTGATTCTTGCTTGCAGTCGCCTTTGAGTAGGCTCTGTATACTTTATCAATCTGGATCTCTTCCTCTGGTCGCACAGGAATATCTCCTGATTGCTTCCTGGGTGCTGTCGCTTTTGGATAGACTCTTTTTATTTTGCTGATCCAAATCACTTCCTGCTCTGAATAGATTTCCAGGTTTTCGGTGCTTTCCTTCCTTGAATCTGTTTTCCCAGGTTCTTCAAAGGTACTTTGGGTTTTTACATCCCTCGCTCTCTCCCCCTCCGCTCTCTCCAGACCGTCAGCTCCGTCCAAAAGCTCCCCCTTAATCCCACGGATTTCCTTTTCCAGCTTATTGACTGCTTTTAGTATCTTTGAGTTCCCTTCGCATAGCAGATGGAAAAGCTGTGCCTTAGTTAATTTTTCCATAGTTCTAGGCAGTCACAAATTATAAACAGAAAGTCTCGTAAGGTCTCGCGGGAGCACGAGCGATCCCAAATTATCAGTTTGTCGATCTCCGTAACAAGTCAGCAACCCCCACTGACCTTTCACCGACAACACTTCAAAGCTCTTTCTTTGTTTGGTTAGTGGGTATAATTAGCTGGGAGTCTCTCACTCGAAGAAAGAGGGAATTCACTTGTAAATTGGTTGAGGAGGGGGGGGGAGAGCTTGTGGGAAAAGAAAGGGAGAAGCCAGAAAGCTTTCAATCCTTACTGTTGTAAACTTCAGCTTCTGTCAGCGCTCCTGTCAATCTGGTAAAAGATGGTCTGGGAAGAATGTAGGTTCAGCTGGTCGTTTCAAGCTTAAAAAGTTGTTTGCGACAAGGGCGCCATCGTGACCTTGAGCACACGCCGCTGTTGATCAGGGGAGTTCGGTATCCCTACCTCCCCACGGATCTGTAGGACCCTCAGGGTGCCGTTCCCGGTTCCTGGGGCGACCGGCGAGCAGATTTGCGTATCTGCTCAGGTCAGCCAGGTGCAGATGCTCCTGACCCTCGGCATGGCTTAAGAGCTTTTACGGCGCCATCTTCAGTCAACTCCTCATGATATGTAATTGACAAATTATTCTGAGTATTTTCAATTGCTATGGGAAGTTTCAGCTGGCTTACTGAGGAGGAATTGTCACCCTTTTTCATCAAAGCAGGAATAGTTTCTCTAAGGGCATTTCTGCACCCGTTAAATTTAGTGAAATGCTTACCTTACGTAGTCATAGTCCAGCCCCTCCGTATAACGTTGCCAACATCCAGCATCTGGGCAATTACCAGCTGGCTACATCCTCCATTTTAAAGCGCTAGTTGGGGAATTGCATAAAGTGGATTCCCCCACCTATTTAGCACGAGCTACAGGAGACCAATCAGCAGGCAACCAGCAGAGGGAAGGTATGGAGGCTGAAATGCACTAAAGGCGCTTGCCTCATCCCGCCCTCGCACCCGCCTCCTCCCTTGTTCCAAGGGATGGGAATGTCTTTTTAAAAATGGCAACATGCCTGGAGCAACAAATCGGTGGACAAGTGTGCAGCTGATGCAAAAAAATCCCCCACCAAAGTTGTAACCCAAAGCATGCCTCTCTAAAATCTCCCCCAACGCAAAATCAGGAATGAGATTAATTTTCTGAAGTATCAAGACTCATGATTCCATAAGGGGTGGCATTCAAAAAGCACTATGCATCTGGGACTGGATGCATAGATGTTTAAACAGAGAACTACTAATTTAAAAAAAGCGGGTATCATGGGACCTTTAAAATATGGAGAAAGAGGGATTGGCTGCCTGGCTTGATTGACAGGCAGAAGAGAGCATATAAAGCACATTGCTGTCTTCCACCATTTCCAGCAGCACTTGTGCAGGGTGAGAAGCACGAAAAGACGGCAAACTAGAATGAGAGACCAAAAAGGTGAGGAGGGGCTGAGAGGCGCGATATGTTTCGTGCTATGCCATTAAGCTGGAGTAATGCTATTTTTTCTGATGTGCGGAAATGCCCTAAAAATCAAATGCCATAGATAAGTGAAAGATTTGTTCATGTAGCTCAGGGATTTTGTTATTGTGGTTTTTAGCATTGTTGTAGGGTTCCTAGGTTTCCCAGTAGCTTTATCACTTTCCTTTCACCCAAAGCAAGGATGCCATTGGACTTGGTTTAGCAAGAATAAATGACTGAGCTTTGGGCTGATCCTGCTTTGAGCAGGGGGTTGGACTAGATGGCCTGTATGGCCCCTTCCAACTCTATGATTCTATGATTCTATGACTGTTGGAAAGCCTAATGAGAATTCTGGCTTCTGAAATGTCATCAGCCGTTGCCCGTAGGTTTTCAGACCTAATTTACCTGCACAGGACCTTGAAACTAATTTTTACAAAAGGAAGAAGTGACATATGCTGGATTTTGAATTCTTCACCAAGTAATAGACATTTTGCTTTGTTTTAGTTTTGCATAGGACCACAGAACTTTTCTTTTGTGTGTGCATGTGTGCGCACATGCATGTAGAAAAGGAACGAAGGTTAACCACCAGTTGATAGAACCTCTTCTGCCCATGGCAGATCATGGCTGAACTACTCTGACTGTGAAAAACTTTTTCCTGATATCTAGCCTATATCGTTGCACTTGAAGTTTAAACCCATTACTGCGTGTCCTCTCCTCTGCAGCCAGCAGAAACAGCATCCTGCCCTCCTCCAAGTGACAACCTTTCAAATACTTAAAGAGGGCTATCATGTCCCTTCTCAACCTCCTTTTTTCCAGGCTGAACATTCCCAAGTCCCTCAACCTATCTTCATAGGGCTTGGTCCCTTGGCCCCAGATCATCTTCGTCGCTCTCATCTGTACCCTTTCAATTTTATCGACGTCCTTCTTGAAGTGAGGCCTCCAGAACTGCACACAGTTGGCCCAGCTTGTTATGCTTCCATTGGTTCATCTGTTTTCAACTCCAATGGGATCAGTGGGAAAAAATATGACAAGGATATGTTAACTAGTTCACAGAGAGAATGCTCTCTTTGAAAACAGGGAATCTGTCCCTGTTGAGAACCACCATGATGCTTAGAGCACTGCATTAGTGGCTGGCAAACCCAGAATCTGGCAAACCCAGAATCCCTGCTTTGCCATGGAAACTGGCTGAGTGACGTTGGGCCAGTTGTGTAAAATGGAGGAGAGGAAGATGATGTAAGCTTCTTGAAGTCTTGCCTCAGCATGCAGGAAGAGAACACGGCATACCATAGAAACACTGACCACTCACCTTTCTGTTCTCTCCAACAGTGTCCCTTTAAAGCTCAGCTGAGTTTCTTAGGGACAACTTCCTGTTTCCTGCATCTCTCCGCTCCCAACTAGCTAGATGAGAACTAATGTCATACCTGTCCTGTCTAGAATGGAGTTCTCTAATAAATGGCAGTTTCATTAGTTTAATAGCACTACCAGAGTCTAGGCTTTCCATGTCAACTTCTGTATCAGAAACATTCTGCTGCTGTCCTTTGTTCCCACAGCTCCGGACCAGAAGTCCTGGATGGCTCCAGAAGCACTAAAGTTTTCCTTCAGTGACAAATCTGACATCTGGTCTCTTGGCTGCATTCTGATCGATATGCTCAACTGCTCCTACTTGCATGTACGTAGGGCTAGTTTTCTTCCTGACAGTAACTATGAAAAAGATGATTTAAAAAGTAATTATAACTCTACCCAGCCTGACTTGGAACTGACGCTGGGGATGATGGTGATGACTCACTGCAGAAAAAAGGGATTACACTACAAACCATAGAGCCTTCTCAGGATGTATATGGATATCGTGATGCTCCATTTCAGTGTTGTTGTTGTTGTTGTTGTTGTTAGTTGCGAAGTCGTGTCCGACCCATTGCGACCCCCTGGACAATGAGCCTCCAGGCCCTCCTGTCCTCCACCATTCCCCGGCGTCCATTCAAGCCCGCTCCCACTGCTTCAGTGCTTTAGTAGAAATGTGATAAGGCAGAACTAAAGGAGAAGGTACAATAGTGCATAGAGATTTTCCTCATAGGCTGAGGACTTACACTCTTTATGTCATTATTTGGCACCCAGAAGGTGAGAAAATAATTTCCTGTAGATTCCAGTGGGTAGCCTTGTGTGGCTGAAGTAGCAGAACAAATTTTGAGTCCAATGGCACCTTTAAGACAAAGTTTTATTCAAGGTGTGAGCTTTTGTGCACCTGCACACTTCCTCATCTCACTTATTAACAAGGTTCCTTGGTGGAACAGGCTTCCTTGGGAGGTGGTGGGTTCTTCTTTGGAAAATTTTAAGCAGAAGTTAGATAATCATCTGACAGAAATGCTGATTTTACAAACTCAGGGAGATGGTGAATGGGTGGGCAGGAAGGGATGGGCCAGGGTTTGTCTCTTGTGGCCCTTCCCTGCATACCCAGGGGATTGCTGAGCGCCACTGTGGGATTGTAGGTGAACTCCCTCCAGGCCAGGCAGGATTCTTGAGATTGTTTTTTTGGGGGGGGAGTGATCACTTGGGTATGAAATTGGGGTCGCTGTGGGTGGGCAGGTAGTTGTGAGTTCCTGCATTGTGCAAGGGTTGGACTAGATGACCCTGGATGACCCTGAGAGCTGTGATTTCTAAGACTCAGCATGGGTTTCGCAAGAACAAGTCATGTCAGACCAAACTTATTTCTTTTTTCGAGAAAGTGACTACCTTGCTAGATCAGGGGAATGCCGTGGACATAGTTTATCTGGATTTCAGTAAAGCTTTTGATAAGGTTCCACATGATATTCTTGTTGACGAGTTGGTAAAATGCGGTATGGATCCTAATTCTGTCAGGTGGATCAATAACTGGTTGACAAATCGTACCCAGAGGATACTTGTTAATGGTTCAGCATCTTCTTGGAAAAGAGTGACAAGTGGAGTTCCCCAAGGATCTGTCCTGGGCCTATGTTGTTCAACATATTTATAAATGATTTGGATGAGGAATTAGAGGGGATACTTATTAAATTTGCAGATGATACTAAACTGGGAGGGGTAGCAAAGACAACTGAAGACAGCAACAAAATACAGGATAGAATCATAGAATCATAGAGTTGGAAGGGGCCATACAGGCCATCTAGTCCAACCCCCTGCTCAACGCAGGATTAGCCCTAAGCATCCTAAAGCATCCAAGAAAAGTGTGTATCCAACCTTTGCTTGAAGACTGCCAGTGAGGGGGAGCTCACCACCTCCTTAGGCAGCCTATTCCACTGCTGAACTACTCTGTGAAAATTTTTTTCCTGATATCTAGCCTATATTGTTGTACTTGAAGTTTAAACCCATTACTGCGTGTCCTCTCCTCTGCAGCCAACAGAAACAGCATTCTGCCCTCCTCCAAGTGACAACCTTTCAAATACTTAAAGAGGGCTATCATGTCCCCTCTCAACCTCCTTTTCTCCAGGCTAAACATTCCCAAGTCCCTCAACCTATCTTCATAGGGCTTGGTCCCTTGGCCCCAGATCATCTTCATCACTCTCCTCTGTACCCTTTCAATTTTATCTACGTCCTTCTTGAAGTGAGGCCTCCAGAACTGCACACAGTACTCCAGGTGTGGTCTGACCAGTGCTGTATACAATGGGACTATGACATCTTGTGATTTTGATGTGATGCCTCTGTTGATACAGCCCAAAATGGTATTTGCCTTTTTTACCGCTGCATCACACTGCCTGCTCATGTTTAGTTTACAATCCACAAGTACCCCAAGGTCTCGTTCACACACAGTGTTACCTAGAAGCGTATCCCCAATCCAGTAGGCATGATTTTCATTTTTCTGACCCAGATGCAGAACTTTACACTTATCTTTATTAAATTGCATCTTGTTCTCATTTGCCCATTTTTCCATTGTGTTCAGATCTCGATGAACTCTGTCTCTATCTTCCGGAGTATTTGCCAGTCCTCCCAATTTGGTGTCCTCTGCAAACCTGATGAGTAGTCCCTCCACCCCCTCATCTAGATCATTAATAAATATGTTAAAAAGTACCGGGCCAAGCACCGAGCCCTGAGGTACCCTGCTACTCACCTCTCTCCAATCTGATGAAACACCATTGAGTGCGGTTCTCTAACCAATTCCCTATCCACCTGACTATCTGAAAATCCAGATTGCAGTCCTTCAATTTATCCATCAGAACATCATGGGGAACCTTGTCAAAAGCTTTACTAAAATCCAAGTAAATGACATCAACCGAATTTCCCCGATCCAGCAAACCTGTTACGGTCAAAAAAGGAAACCAGGTTGGTCTGGCAGGACCTGTTGGAGACAAATCCATGCTGACTTCCTTGGATCACCAAATTGTCCTCCAGGTGTTTGCAGATCGCTCCCTTTAATAACTGCTCCATTATCTTCCCCACAACAGAGGTCAGACTCACTGGTCTGTAGTTTCCCAGGTCATCCTTCCTCCCTTTTTTGAAGATCGGAATAACATTTGCTCTCTTCCAGTCCTCCGGGACATCTCCAGTCTTTAAAGAGGTTCCAAAGATGATGGACAAGGGCTGTGCAAGTTCTCTGGAAAGTTCTTTGAGTACTCTCGGGTGCATTTCATCCGGACCAGGGGATTTGAACTCATCCAGTGCAGCTAAATGTCTCTCGACAACCTCTCTATCCATGTTAACCTGCCACCCAGACACTGTCCTTTGGCTATGGCCATCTCTAGATGTGCTTAAACACTTTGACTTGTGGGAAAAAACAGATGTAAAATAGGCACTAAGCCTTTCTGCTTTCTCTGCGTCTTCTTTTTAGAGTTTGTCCATCCGCACCCAACAGTGGGCCTATTGCCTCCTTTACTTTACGTTTGCTCCTCACATAACTGAAAAATCTTTTCTTGTTACAATGGGCTTCCCTGGCCAATCTTAGCTCACTCTCAGCTTTGGCCTTTCTTATAATTGATCTACAGTGCCTAGTAACCTGTAACCTGTAGGTACTCTTCTTTAGAGCTCTGTCCTTCCCTCCATTTCCTGAACATTTTCCTTTTCTTTCTTAGTTCCTCTTGCAGTTCTCTGTTCATCCAAATAGGCTTCTTAGAGCTCCTGCAGTATTTTCGTCTTTCTGGGATAGTCATTGATTGAGCATGCAATAGCTCTTGTTTGAGTAGCGCCCACCTTTCACATGCTCCCTTCCCTTCCAGCATTCTCGTCCATGGTATGACACTCATCATGTCTCTGAGTTTATTAAAGTTTGCCCTACGAAAATCCAACATCTGCGTCTGGCTACAAGCTTCCTTGGCTCCCCATCTCAAAAGGAATTCTATGAGGACATGGTCACTTCCCCCTAGGGTCCCCACCTCCTTCACCTCATCCACCAACTCTTGGCTGTTGGTCAGTATTAAGTCCAGTATGGCTGAACCTCTTGTGGGTTCATCTACCATTTGATAAATGAAATTGTCAGCCAGGCAGGTCAGAAACTTGCATGACTGAGGACGCTTCGCAGAGTTTGTTTCCCAGCACACATCTGGGAAATTGAAGTCACCCATGATGACAAGGTCCTGCCACTTGGATATTTTCTCAAGCTGCTCACAAAGTGCAGCATCCACATCCTCTCGTTGGTCAGGCAGTCGGTAGCAGACACCAACCACCACACTGTTTGTTTTCCCCTCGCTTATTTTCACCCAGATGCTTTCCACTGTAGATATGCTCTCCTTCACTAGAATTTCCTGACAGGTCAGCCCTTTCCTCACATACAGTGCCACTCCTCCACCTCTTCGATCTATTCTGTTTTTTCTGAACAGTTCATATCCATCCACCATTACATTCCAGTCATGAGAATCATTCCACCAAGTTTCTGTTATGCCTACTAGATCATACCTTTCCATCAGCATGAGATGTTCCAGCTCTTCCTTTTTATTGCCCATGCTTCGGGCGTTAGTATAAAGACATCTGAATCCTTTTACTTTTGGTTCCCTATGAGTTGGCCTTGCCAATTGGGCTGCCTCCGATCATTTTCCTTCCATACACTCCCTATGTTGATCGTCTCCTTCCCCTAGTGGCTTTAGTTTAAAGCTCTCCTGATGAATCTCCCCAGGTTCCTGCCGAACACATTCTTCCCCAGTTTCGATAAGTGCAGTCCATCAGGTGCTAGTAGGCCTTCCTCAAGAAAGCCTATCCCATGGTCCCAGAAACCAAATCTCTCCTGCCGGCACCAACTACGCAGCCAGTGATTCACCTCCATTATCTTCCTCTCCCAACGCATTCCTCTTCCCTTGACAGGCAAGATTGAAGAGAATACCACTTGTGCCCCCATTTGCTTGAGCTTCCTCCCCCGATCTTGATAGTCTTTTTTAATAGGAGCGATGGTATTCAGGGACATGTCATTCGTTCCCACATGGACCATCACAAATGGGTAGCGATCCGTAGATTTGAGGAGTTTGGGCAGCCGTTCTGGGCAATCTTTAAATCTTTAATTTTCGCCCCTGGCAAGCAACACACCTCTCGGATTAGGGGGTCGGGCCCAGCCACATGACGATCCATTCCTCTATCAAGGATGATCTTGTTAGGCTCGAGAAGTGGGCTAAACTGAATAAAATGAAGTTCAATAGGGACAAATGTAAAGTTCTGCATTTAAGTAGGAAAAACCAAATACACCAACATTAATGGCGGTAGATTTGTCTTGGCAGTAGAATGTGTGAAAAGGATCTAGGAGTCTTAGTAGACCATACATTGAACATGAGTCAGCAGTATGACCCGGTGGCTAAAAAGGCAATGGGATTTTGGGCTGTATCAAATGGAGTATCGTGTCCATATTACAGGAGGTGATGTTACCGCTGTACTCTGCTCTGGTTCGGCTTCACTTGGAGTCCTGTGTTCAGTTTTGGGCACCCTAGTTGAAGTGGGATGTTGACAAACTGGAACGTGTCCAGAGGAGGGCAACAAAGATGGTGAGAGGTTTGGAGACCAAGACATATGAAGAAAGGTTGGGGGAGCTTGGTCTGTTTAGAATGGAGAGGAGATGGGTATAAATAAATAATAACCATCTTCAAGTATTTAGAAGGCTGCCGTTTAGAGGATGGAGCAGTGTTGTTCTCTCTTGCCCTGGAGGGACAGACCAGAATGAATGGGATGAAATTAATTCAGAAGAAATTCTGTTTAAACATCCAGAAGAAGTTCCTGACAGTTAGAACGGTTTCTCAGTGGAACAGGCTTCCTCGGGAGGTGGTGGGTTCTCCATCTTTGGAAATTTTTAAACAGAGGCTGGATTGCCATCTGACAGAGAGTCCCATTCTGTGAAGGTTCAAAGGGGCGTCTGATTACACAGTGGATGAGCAAGAGGGTTGTGAGTGTCCTGCATAGTGCAGGGGGTTGGACTAGATGACCCAGGAGGTCCCTTCCAACTCTATGATTCTATGATTCTATGGAGGCACCTTCCAACTCTTTGATTCTGTGATTATGTGAAGGTGCCGCAACGGCACTTTTATCCAGTGCCTGTTATCAGCCACTTGTTGGTGTCTCTAGCTGGGGACAAGGTCTTTGCCAAACTAGACCTTGCCCAGGCTTACCAGCAGCTGCCAGTAGATGATGCAGCTGCTGAAGCCCAAATGATAGTCATGCACTCTGGCGCATTCCAGATGAGGTGTCTACAATTCGGGGTTAGTGTTGCATCTGACACTTCCAAAACATGATGGAAGATCTCCTCAAGGGTATTGCAGGCATCATTCCTTATTTTGATGAAATCTTATTCACTGGGAGCACTGCACACGAGCTCGCTGACTGCCTCTGTGAAGTCCTCCAGACCAGTGGTCCCCAACCTTTTTATCACCGGGGACCGGTCAACACTTGACAATTTTACTGAGGCCGGGGGGGGGGGAATCTTTTGCCGAAGGCCATCGGCACCACCGTCTAAACCCCTGCTCTGCTTGCTTTCCCACTGGCGCCCCTGACTTCCCCGCCGCCCGCTGGACACCGCTGCTAGCAGCAGCTGTGCAGTGCCACACCGAGGGGGAACCCCAGACATGGCAGCTGCCAGAGAGCACCAAATGTGAGCCAGTGGCAGAATGGCAGGGCATCCCCCGAGACAGCAGCCAGGAAAGGATGAGGATGAGCTGCGGCCCATTACCAACTGATCCACGGACTGGTACCGGTCCCCGGACCGGGGGTTGGGGACCACTGCTCCAGACTGCAGGCCTGACAATCAAGCATGAGAAGTATTGGCTTGGTGTGCCATCTGTGGAGTTCCTGGGGTTCAGGAATCTACCCCACAGTTGACAAGGCCAAGGCCATCCAGAATGCGCCTCCACCATAGTCCAAATACAACCTGCAAGCCAAATACAACCTGCAAGACTTTTGAACTTTTAGCACTTGTTGCTACCCAACAAGGCCATGATCATGAAGCCTCGTTCCAGGATAAGAAAACACAACGGCCCTCCTTTGCTGCTGTCGAGCACATTGGACAACCTCCTCATCTACCCAGCCTGTTGGCCTCAGCTGCACCACCTCCATGCATGGCATCAGCTCCATCCTTAACTACCACCTGTCAGAGGGGCACGAAGCCCCAGTGGCTTTCTACTCTCCGACCTTGTCCTCTGCTGAATACAACAAGGAATTGCTCATTATAGCTACCAGAGTAAAGACGTTCCATGACTCTCTTTATGGTTGTTATGGACCACAGTCCTCTGCTGGGACTGTTCTCAGTGGATTGCCAGGGCAGATCCTGTCTCCCTGCAGGCTGCGCTAGCCCATTTTCCAGCACAGCTATGACCTCTGGCTTTACTATCACCCTGACAAGTCTATCCGCCACACAGATGCCCTCAGCTGCCTCCTGCCTTCCCAGGTCAACTTTATGCCGGCGTTCAGCGTTCTTCTGCTGGACTCCCTGCCTCACACACCGTGTGCTCTGCGGACATCGCTGCGCATTTGTCTCATGACAGGCTCCTCTCCCACATCCCCAGCTGGGCCTAGCAGCAAGCAGGATCCAAACTTTGCTCCTTTAGTTGCCAGGCAAGTTGAACTGTTGGCACATAAGGGCTGTTTACTTTGGGGGCCCTGTGCCATGGTCCCTCCCACGCTGTGCCAATCTGTCTTCGAAGCATTGCACACACAAGTTGAGGCCTGGGTCCACCGGTGCTCAGCTTGCCAGGAGCGCTGGCTAGAAATACCACAAGCTCCTGTGCAGGCTTGGAAATCAGCTAAGAATCCAGGCCCTTCCAAGGACGCATGTTCCTGGTCGTGGTAGACTCGTTCTCCAAACGGCTGGAGGTGGTGCCTGTGACAGCCGCAACCTCTGCCCTTGTCCTCAGAGTCTTTTTGCAGGTTGCCGGACAGTATTGTCTCCAACAAATGGGGCTCAGTTCACCTCATCCTAGTTCAAAGACTTCCTGGACAAGTGTCTGATCCAGCACGTCACTTCGGCTCTCTTCCACCCTTAACCAACAGACAAGCCGAGCAGACTAACCCAGGGAGACTGGCATCAGTGGCTCTCGCACTTCCTGGTGTGTCAACATGTCTTGGGCTGGAGATTCTGGACTCTCCTTGACTGCCTGCACCCAGACCATGATGCAATCTGGAATGCCAGCCAGTGCGAGACAGCAGTCATCCCTTTCTCCTGGATTCTGGGCAACCCAGTCTACATCTGGAACTACAGGGTTGGCTTCAATTGGGTCCCTGCGACCATCACCAAAGCAACAGGAGTGGTGTCTTACCAGGTCAAGACACCAAATGGCTGCAAGCTACAACAGCATGTAGAACAGATTTGTCGCCACGACACCGGACCTGTCACCACTGAGGAGCCTTCCAACTCAACTGCACTATACACGGCCACTCCGAGGGAGTGTTGCCGCCGACAACTCCTGTTCCAGCCCAGCCGGCACAGTCAGTCATGGAGGCTGCGGCCTGCGAGTCATTCCAGCCATTAGCATGGCGGTTCCAGCTCCTGAGCTCCAACGGTCACTAGAACCCCAGGACTTGCAGGACTTTGTCCACCACTCTCTAAGGGGGGAGGGGGGTTAATTTATGTGGTCCTGTTAATGGTTCTACGGAGGACTGAGTTTGAGGTCTGAGATACAATCAGCGTGGGCAATGTAATTGACCAGGGCACTGCTAGATCACCTTCTCAGGATCCGGTCAGTTTAAACTGAAACTGACCAACAGCAGGCACTGGTGGGAAGATCCGTTGTTCATGTGTGTATATTTGTTGGGGCTCTTGAGTAGTTTCTTGGTTCAGTTTTGCGTCTTGTACCACCATGCTGAGATCTTAATAAAGTGCTGATTGAACTCCCAGTGGTCCTGGCTTCCTTTGAAACCCAAAGTTACAACACTTATGAAAGCTCATCTTCACTTTGTATTTGAAGCCCTTCCTTCATTTTGTTGGTCTCTGAGGTGCTACTGGACTAGAATCTAGGTGTTCTGCAAGCAAGCCAGTGTGCTGGTGTGGTTAAGAGCGGTGGCTTCTAATCTGGCGAGCTGGATTTGATTCCCCACTTCTCCTCCACAGGCAGCTAGCCAGGTGACCTTGGGCTAGTCACAGCCCTGTTAGAGCTGTTCTCACAAAGCAGTTCTGTCAGAGCTCTCTCAGCCCCACCTACCTTACAGGGTGCCTGTTGGAGAGAGAAAGGGAAGTGAAAAATGGGGTACAAAAAACAGCTCTTTGTCTGCTTCCACTTTTCTTTCCACAGCGTTGATTGCTGAGGGGCAAAGATGCATGTTCTGCTTTAAACTGTGCTGCCATCCTGCAGGGTCCCACCTCTCTCTTTTCTTTTATGCTTATCGAAGGGATTTTAAGACACTTTTGGGACAGTGCACGGTTTTAGGAAGATTAGTTGTGTTGGTTGGGAGACATCTTAGCCTGGTGGAAGGATTTCTCCGGGCCTCAGGACCTGCCTCTGACTCACCTTTTCAGAGCTTGAAAGAAGACTTTATCCACCAAGAGAAAGCGTGCAGGCATGAGGCTTTGGGTTTTTTCCGTTTCAGGAAGAGGAGGCGATTTCCTTATTGGGCAGAATTAAAGAAAGCAGCCTTAGTCTTGAGAACGCCCTGAAGTGTATGAGGCAGGACGGAACACCCTTCGCTGCCATTTTGCTTCAGCTGCTGCAGATCCAGCCGGCGCTGAGGCCCACAGCACTGTGAGTCCCTCCCTCTTCACGTCACAGCTTGTCATTTGATGAAGTCCCAAACTGTGATTTCAAAATCTGGCTCTTGTGTGTTTATTTCGTCTGTATCGGAAGCCACCTTGAACTCCTTAAGGAAGAAAGGCAGCTAAGAAATGTTTTGAACAAATAAATAAAATATAAATATCTATTTACTATCACTTTGCTGAAGTCCTAAGTCAGGGGTAGTCAAACTGCGGCCCTCCAGATGTCCATGGACTACAATTCCCAGGAGCCCCCTGCCAGCGAATGCTGGCAGGGGGCTCCTGGGAATTGTAGTCCATGGACGTCTGGAGGGCCGCAGTTTGACTACCCCTGTCCTAATGTTCTTAATTCCTTCAGCTGCTTTTCACTTTTTTGGGTGGCATAAACTCAAGCTAGATGTTTATTGCAGGTTATTATTAGAACTATTGGGTTCTTGTTTTAAAATGTATCTATTTGTATTTTAAACTGCTTTCTCATCTAAGCGTATGGTTTATGGAATCAACTAAACCATCTGATTCTCTTCCACTTTTTAGTGAGCTAGTTATTAATCCATTTGTTCAAGAATGTTTGATTCTGGCCAGATCTCCCCTAATCAAAATAAAGAAGCCTCTTCCTCTGGGAATAATTGAGGTAATCAGCGAAAGCGGAATCCGTACTGTTTTAGGTAAGGCAAGGTCAGAAGACGGGCAGACTGCCTCAGAAATGAAGGTTTTTGCTGGCCTTGAAAACATACCATGTAGCTCGCTGGAGATGAAGGCATGGGTAGGCTGGGTGGACCGGGTCAAGCTGGATCACGGCTGCAAGAAGCTGACTTAGGAGTAGTTAAATTCAAGTGAGTAGCCATGTTGGGCTGATTCAGCAGAACAAAGTTTGAGTCAAGAAAATTTAATTCTAGGTATAAACTTTTGTGAATGCACATTAAAGCTTATACCTTAAATAAAACTTTGTTGGTATTAAAGGTGCCCCTGGGCTCAGACTTTACTATTAGTTAAGTTTAAGAACTGTGGAAACAGCAATGGCTAAAGTACAGCCTATATAGGAAGCTGATACCACACCCCGTTCCTGTAACCAGAGCTGGGTCCTGATTTTGCCAGGACTTAAGGAGTGGCATTGGCCTCCTGTGCACAGCTAGATGAAGGCAGCCCCTGGCTAACAGGTGTGTGCTCATTAGCCTGATTTGGGGTGTCTTCCCAGTCTCTCCACCTCCTTTGCTTCTGGGAGAGGTTGCATGGGGAAAGGTGGCAGAAGGGTGTCCTGATTAGGGTTTCCAGCTCCAGACTGAGAAATATGTGGCAATTTTGAAGGCAGAACCTGAAGGGAGTGGGGTCTGGGGAAGGAGGGATTTCAGTGCCATAGAGTCCACCTCCCAAAGTGGCCATTTTCTCCAGGTGAACTGATATACAGAATAAAATCATAGAATTGGAAGGGACCTCCAGGTTCATTTAGTCCAACCCCCTGCACAGTGCAGGAACTCACGATTACCTGCCCACCCACGGTGACCCCAATTTCATGCCCAAGTGATCCCTCCACCCAAAATCTCCTGAATCCAGCCTACCCTGGAAGTAAGTCATCTACCATCCCACGGCTAGAATTAGCAATCCCCTGGCTATGCAAGGAAGAGCGACAAGAGACAAACGCTGGAACATCCTTTCTGGTCTACCTAAGTTCATAAAATCAGCGTTTCTGTCAGATGACTATCTAGCCTCGGCTTAAAAACTTCCAAAGATGGAGAACCCACCACTTCCCGAGGAAGCCTGTTCCACTGAGAAACTGCTCTAACTGTCAGGAAATGCTTTAGGATGATTAGGGCTAATCCTGCGTTGAGCAGGGGGTTGGACTAGATGGCCTGTATGGCCCCTTCCAACTCTATGATTCTATGATTCTATGAAATTCTTCTGGATGTTTAGCTGAAAACTCTTGAATTCATTTCAACCCACTGGTTCTGGTCTGACTCTATGGGGCAAGAGAGACCAACTTTGCTCCATCTTCTCTATGACAGCCCTTCAAGTTCTTGAAGATGGTGATCATATCACCTCTTATGTCACCTGGAGATCAGCTGTAACAACACCTACTGGAGGCTGGCGAACTTCTTGCTCCACTTGAGACTCTGGCTCTTGAGTTGGTCCCTGATCTAACTGAGATGCTGGCTCTTGGGCGGGAACCAGTTGTAACAGAGACGTCTGGAGGTGTTCTCCCAAAGATCCTGGGGTCAAGGAACCTGGGATATAACAGCAATCATAGAGTGCTCTTCTTCTTCCCTCATGGAGCCTCCCTCCCCCAAGGATTCCGCATTCTACTCCTCCAGGAACTTGAGAAACACCCCAATGCATAGCCCAGATCTGAACACTACTTTGAATCCACCTCTGTGGGCCACAACTGGCAGAACAGTGTGGAGCATATGCTTCCATGGATATATGGGGCGGGGCAGGGCGGGGGGGGGGTTGGAGGCCTTGTGTTTGAGGCCCACACAGCAGGTCAAGGAACTCCTTAGCTGCAAGGAAAGACTTGAGGTTTGTCATCTCTTGGTAATGCAAAACCTTTAGTATGCACTTCCTTGGATTAGATACTTTGGCCAGCCGTATATCATACAAAATTGAGCACAATCCTCATATGAATGACTGTGTGCAGCTGGCTTTATCTGTGAGGCCAATGCAGAAGTGAGTTGCTACAAAGAGTCTGCACAATCCACAAGGAAGTTCTGCTGTGCAAGCTCCACCACTCCTGTACAGCTGCCATGCATTTCATCTTGTGCATGTGGGCAGGAGCACTTCCTGGCAGATTGTGCTCTTAGCTGGTCATTAGGACTGACTGCATTATCATAGAATCATAGAATCATAGAGTTGGAAGGGGCCATACAGGCCATCTAGTCCAACCCCCTGCTCAACGCAGGATTAGCCCTAAGCATCCTAAAGCATCCAGGAAAAGTGTGTATCCAACCTTTGCTTGAAGACTTCCAGTGAGGGGGAGCTCACCACCTCCTTAGGCAGCCTATTCCACTGCTGAACTACTCTGACTGTGAAAAACTTTTTCCTGATATCTAGACTATATTGTTGTACTTGAAGTTTAAACCCATTACTGCGTGTCCTTTCTTCTGCAGCCAATGGGAACAGCATCCTGCCCTCCTCCAAGTGACAACCTTTCAAATACTTAAAGAGGGCTATCATGTCCCCTCTCAACCTCCTTTTCTCCAGGCTGAACATTCCCAAGTCCCTCAACTTATCTTCATAGGGCTTGGTCCCTTGGCATTGGACAAAGGGCCTTCATTGTCTACTGTGTCATGGCCCATGCCCTGATAGGGAGCCTGCAGGCAGCACAGCGCCAGCCAATAGCTTTTAGAAAGTAGGCAGAGCCTGGTGGGACTTTTCTCAGCAAGGATTTGGACTGGGCACTGAAGATTGGTTGTGCAGATTAAAAAAACCAACAAACATTGCTTTGGCAGCAGCTGCCCCCCCCCCCCAGCACGAGTCCTGTGGCTGCTGCTTTGTGGCATCCATTTTGTGCCAGCACCCACTGCACTGTCGGAATTCCAAAGGTACCCAACAGGCTCAAAATGTTTAGGTAATGCCGGATCATTAGAGCATGATATTGTGCTGTTTAAAACAAAACCTGTTTTAGTTTGGAAGCAAAGTTAGGGGGGGGGGAAGCCTGTGTATGGAAACAGCCCATGAGTAATTAGGAGAAATGAAAAAACTCCCTATGAGTCTTGCTGAGATAGAGACTTGTTTCACAGCACTTCATGTCTATATGGTACTTTCCTCTACGTGTGCAAATTAGTTTAATTATAATTATGTTTGTAACCCTTACAGTTCAGACAAAATCTGTATTATGTCTACTTTGCATGTACAAGGACTGAGAAGAAGCCATGTACAAACTTTAGGTCCCAACCTGTAACCCCCTTCAGCCAAGACTTACTCCAGTGGAGAAAGTCTTTTACATCTAGAGCTAAATGTGCCTGCATCATCTTGTAGGTCCTCTGTCACCCTACTGACTCCAAAGGGTTCTCAACTCCTGCAGAGATGGTCTCTTTCTTTCTCTCTATGGTAACCTCTGCCACAACTGACTTTTATATAGAATTGCCCAACAAGAAGTTCAGGTCTCCCGGCTTCCCTTTTCAATTCTGAGACCTTGCCTCGATGTTTCCCACTACCCAGTGCTTGGCTACCATAGGGACAATTTACTGCCAGGCATACCCCTGAAGGTATAGCCACTTGCCAATTGTCGGGTTCCCTCACCTTCTAAGGCGTGTACAAGATGGTGGGAATCTATGTGGTATATAGAGAACCACTACTAGCACCAAATAATAAATACTTTATTATTTAAAAGAAAATGTTTACATGCATACTTTAAACACACATCAGATTGAGCAAGAAATTCCAAAATAATAGGTAAAAATGTAAATTCTTGTGCTCCTCTCGCTATACATGGCCCATCAGATGTTAAAATATAGGACGGGCTCCTCAAGAAGTTCCTGCATTGAACAGGGGGTTGGACTAGATGGCCTGTATGTCCCTTTCCAACTGCCAGGACTTGACTGTAAAGGGAGAGTGTTTTTTTTATAATGTTTTTAATTTTATGTGGGGTTTTATCTTTTATGTAACCCACCTGATAGTGGTGGGGAAGAAATAAATGAACAAACAAGTTGCAGATTTCCACAGAATTCCCATTACCCTAAAGCTTTCTACAGAGCTCCAGGTGAGCACATGGTTAATGGCTGCTTCCTCCAGATCTCAGTTAAGAGATCAGTCTCCTCTGATGAATCCCATATAAAAGAGACACCCCCCTACCACAGCTGTCAGGAGTTTCCATCATCTCTCTTTCTCCACCCACTGACCTGGCCAGGCTAGATCAGAGAAGCATATCCTGAGAATCTCCAGGAATCTGCTTCCTTGAGTCTGTTAAGCATTTAAAACCTCTAAATCTCTGCAAGGGAGGACAGGGGAGAGGGTGACCATCCATTGCTTTTAGCTATTTGTATTTGAATAAAGCTGAGCCGATACTGAAAAGCCGTTTACTTAACTTCCTCCTCTCCAGCCCAGAGAAAAATAGCCTGTTAAAATGTCCATTTCAAGCCAGAGAGAAAATGCATTTCTTTACACCATCTCAGGAAATCTGTCTTATTGGAAAAAGCCTTTCTCTACTGTAGGGGGCCTTGGTAGAAAGAAGTCAGGGTATCTAAGAGCAGAAGAAAGGTGTAGGCCCATGAGGAAGGAGACTGCTGTTCTCTGGAGCTACAACGGCCTCATTCCTCAGAGCTGAGCTTGAGGAAAACATTTGTTTGCAGAAGCAACTTACCATGCATGGTGTTTGTGGGCTCAAGTTTGTGCAATCGCAGATCACCCTTCCCAGATGAGTCTGACATTTTAAAAACTAAGGTGATTTGTTTTTAAATAAGGAAATAACTTTTGATTGTTTAAATATTCAAATGAGCATCAAGACCTCCCCCCAAACTGGAAAGGCTACCTGAATCATAGGGGTGGGGGCAAGACTGATGACAAACTCCATAGGGAAACCTCTGGAAACACATGTTCAGTGTAAAATGAAGAGGGAAGAAAGACATTGGGTACAACAGAAAAACACACACATTGCGTTTGTAGCTATGCTTGTATACCCCTCAAGCTGCCCAGTGAGCCTGTGGGTGGAATGAGATTTGCTTATTTTACTTTAACTCTGGCTGCCAAGCAAGTGTATGGAAAGTTGTGACTTTGGAGGCATCCGGTCTTTTTATGAGGGCATGTCAAAATAATAACTGGTAATGACTTTTCTGCCATAATTTTGTGTACAAAAGGTTCTTCAAAAAGGTGCAAATGTTTTTTCTTCTGCAGAATTTATGTTTACTTACCCAGACATAGAGGAAGCTCAAGAACGGGGTATTGAGCGCCTTCATACCCTTTTGAAACATGCCAAGGGTAAGTTATGTCCCCAAAACCCTTTTCATTTCACTTGGGAATGCACAAAGGTTCCACATACAGTGGCACAAGGCACAATCCAGTCTGAGGCATTGGGCATGGAGTCCTTGCTAACAGAAGGGCCCAGGGAAAGGAGTGCCATGAACACTTGTGCAAAGATAGTGCAGAGATGGTGATCCTTCCCCTATACTAGCGCACTAGACCTCTGAGCAGCTCACACACAGGGTGAACTTCGTTGGGTTCATCTGGAACCTCATCAGGTGGGGATAGGTTCTGTTGGTAGGGAGAGCTGGCAAAATTTGTGACAACATGTGGGTTGCAACACATATCCTTAGGCCTTCCCATCTTGCGAGCAACTCTCCAGAGTTTGGGAGGAGATTGGCTGCTGCCTGGTGGCAGTTTAGTTACAGCCCGTTCAGTTGGCTTCTGTGCCCGAGTACATGAGGCAGTCCTAGCAGGCATGTCTATGCACATGCATTTCTCAAGCAGCTGGGCAACAGGGATGTGAACCAACAAAGACATTTTAAGAATGTAAAACAATGAAAACAGCTGGAAAGCAGTAATTGTAACTCAGTAGCAAAAAATAAAATAAAGCAGCTGTGGTTTCTTTTCCACAGCCAACCTAAATAGCTGCCACGAAATTATCAGTTCTGTGACCTGTACCGCGAAGAATCACATTGATTCTCTTGAGATCCAGTTAGCCACATGCGCTTTGCTGCTTGACATCATTGGCAGAGGTAGGGCGATGACCAGCAGTTGGGCTCCAGGCCTTTGTCCTGACTGTTATTTACCATTTCTGTTGCTCTTTCCAGCAAAGCACAGCAGTTCTTGGCACTGTTCATTTTGCACTCGTGAATTGGCTTGAGGCGAATGAATGGCTTCCGCAAGTGATGACTCTTCATTTGGCCCTCATTGTTGGTGCCTGCACAAGGGCAATGCAGCTTGCCTGGGGGCAGGACAGCCTCCCGCCTGAGGGCTTTTAAAAATTGGGTCTAGCAATATAGCACTATCACAAAGGGTGGGGTGTGCATTCGGATCTTCCCAAGCTGAAAATGTACCCAAAATACTTTGTTAGTGTTTTTCAGGTATATTTTGGTATCCTAAAAGAATTTAGAATCCCCCCCCCAAAAAAAAAAATCCTGGATATTTTAGGAACCAGGAAGATCGGAAAAATAGCTGTGAGGCGGGCCTCTCAGATGGCTCCTCCCCTTCTTCAACAGACTGATTTAAAGGGACTGCAGAAAAAATCTGGATTTAGTGGCTTTCCCATTCCTGTTTGTTCTCTCCCCTGTTTCCCCCCCCCCCATTTTAGGACTATTGAGCCTTGGAAAAATTTGGATTTCTAAAGAATCTTAAATCTGAATACTTAGCTGATTTTTATGGAAATCTCAAAATTTTGGGAGATCTAATGGACCCAAACTGAAAAATACTTGGGAGAAAACACTGCACCCCCAAGCCCAGGAGAGAGGGCGGCAATTTCCATGTCATCGTGGATCCGCAGCTTCCAAGTGTCCTGACTCGTTGGGACGCTTTCTGCATCCTAGTTCTGCGGCCAATGTGGGTGCCCCTCCACTGCATCCCTCCCATGGAAGTGGTCATAGAGGCCTCTTATTCCCCCCAGCTGTGAAATGCTGCTATCAGTGCTGCTGGATTTGTCTAGTGGCACTAATAGAGGCCATTTCCGATTTGGAAAAGGGAGTGAAAGCTTAAACACTACACCCCCCCCCCAAACACATTGTGGTCCTAGTCCAAATTAGGTGGATTGTTCAAGAAAAATAAACATGGGAACTCCTATGTCACATCTTTAAGAGTCCCCGGGGTGGATAGGTTGTCATTTAAAGGAGGGCAGGGAAAGGTTCCTGCTGGTGGTGGCAGCAGCAACAGAAGAACATTTGCCTTCCCTTTCCTCTCCCCACAACAGACACCCTGTGAGGTGGGCGAGGCTGAGAGAGCCCTGATATTACTGCTCGGTCAGAACAGCTTTATCAGTGCTGTGACTAGCCCAGGGTCACCTAGCTGGCTGCATGTGGAGAAGGAGTGGGGAATCAAATCTGACTCGCCAGACTAGAAATCCATGTTCCTAACCACTACACCAAGCAGAGGATAGGACCCATAGTAATGGATTTAAACTACATGTAGAATGGTACTGGCTAGATATGGGAGGTGGGGGGTGGGATTCACTGAGTAGTTCAGCAGTGGAATCGGCTGCCTAAGGAGGTGGTAAGCTCCCCCTCACTGGCAGTCTTCAAGCAGCACTTGGACAGATACTTCTCATGGATGGTTTAGGCTGATCCTGTATTGAGTTGAACTAGAAGGCCTTCATTTCTGATTCTTCTAAAAATTCTACCACCAATAATGTGTATGTGATGCTGACAGAAATTCTTAAAGATATAAAAATAATGGAAGGAAACATTATTTGTTTAAGCGAGGCATTTGCTGTAAGCAAACACCTGTCCCCAGGACTGTAGAAGTTCCTTTTGGTGGTGAGGGAATCCCTGATTCCCCAACCATTCCTGGACTTCCCACTTGGCCGACTGCAGCCCTGCCACCTCACCTGGCCTGCAGAGCGTGAGGAGGGGCTGAGGCGAGATTCTTTAGGCCCTCTCATGAAGTGAGAAGCTTAGCCTCACTGAGTCAGCCATCTTTACCGGTCTGACCAATGTTGGTCTTCCTTCAAGGAGCCCCTTATTATTAGTCTTAAATTCACTAACCGCCCCTCTCTTCATCCAGTACAAAATATATTTCTACGATAGTGTTAAAATCAGAATATAACAATTATAACAGTAACACTATGTCCCAGTGCTCTGTCTCAGTATATCGGGGGGGGGCTTGGGGTGTCCGGGGTAGCGGGGGTACAGTTCATCTGTGCATCCTGGCCTCAGCTATATCCCTGGTGGAGGAGTGCTGTTTTGCAGGCCCCAGGGAACTTTGATAGTTCCATCAGGGCCTGTGTCTCTGCTGGTGGCATATTCCACCAGGCTTGAGCCAGGACCAGTTGCACGTCTTAGGGCCGGGGACTACCAGCATGTGTAGATCTCAGAATTCATCTGGGGGTACACAGGGAGAGGCGGTCCCTCAGATATGCAGGGCCCAGACTGTGCAAAGTACCCCGCAATATAGTGTGAAAACCACCAGTGCTCCTTCCCATTCTATATGGCGGATGTCATCACAAAATGGAGTCCTGCCCCAAAGCAAGTCTGAATGCTGCCCCTTCCGCCCACACTGCTGCAAGCTGCTCGCTGAGCAACACCACATTGAAAAACAAGGCATGGGTGTGCCGTGCCCAAGGGAGGAAGGACCCCTCTGGGGCAGTGCAACTGACTGATTAGAACTCCTACGGAGCAGCAGGTAGCCACTTTTCCACACTGACCAGGCTGCCCACGAGCGTCCTACACTTGCTTGTTTATTGTATTTACATCATTTCTAGTCCTCCTTCCTCTCTGAGACTGAAGACAGGTCATGCAGCATGAAACCAATTCAGGTCCATGGGAACAGGCAAGTGCTGTCAAGGTGCCACTGATTTCTGGCAACCCTTCAGGGGCTCTCAGGGCAAGAGACACGCAGAGATGGTTTGCCCTGGCCTCCTTCTGCAGAGCAACCCTGGACTTGCTTGATGGGCTCCCATCCAAGGACTAACTAATCAGGGCTGACTTGGCTTACCCGGAGAGATCCGGCAAGATCAGGGTAGCCTGGGCCATCCAGGTGGGCTGTGGAAAATAGGACAGGGGAAATGGCTGTGGTGTGGGTGGGGCCGGGAACGCTAGTTTCCTGCCCATATAAAATCAGAGTCCTGTGGTACCTTTAAGACCAACAAAGATTTATTCAGGGCGTGAGCTTTCGAGTGCAAACACTCTTCGTCGTATCTTTCCTGCCCATATGACATCCAGCCCAGGTTGGGGAGGGATTGCGGAAGAGGCAAAGGTTTTGCATGGGCCAGGCTGAGGACAACCAAAGATGAGGACAACCCAACATGTCCTGCTGCTGCACAGTGTATGGCAGGGGAAGGTCCCCTACGGGCACATTTCAGGGAGGTTTATCTGATCTTGACATGCTCAGGCTCTTGGGGACACTCCTTTGAAGCCCACAGGTATGTCACTTCCAAAATGTTCCAGGCACTTCTGAGACCCTACTCCTGCAATCAGCCAGTGTTGTGTTCACATCTGGATACAGGGAGGACTGGGCAGGGGGAGGCTGAGAAACTGGCCTCCAGAAGGCCACTTCAGTTAGTCCTCATCACCTCTCAGTCATGAGTAATGGCCACACTTCATCTGAGATGGGGGGGGGGGTACATAATGCACCATTGCCACCAGAATGTCAATCTGCCTCCAGCACTTTTGTTGCCATGTTTGTGACGCAGATGTTCCAGCACACAGTGTTGCCGGATCCTGTCTCATGCCCCTTAGGAAGAGCTGCCCAGTTCACAGGCATATTTATAGTGCAATGAGAAAACAGCCAGGGCATCTGACAGCTCCTGTCCTCTGTTCTGCTTCTGACAGCTGTGGGGAAGACCCCAGATATAGAAATACTGGCCAGTGAAAACACAATCCATTGCCTGATGACTTCTATGAAGGCCTACGCAAAAAATGAAGGGCTGCTGTGGATGATCTGCACGTTATTCATGATGATGTCGAGTAGTGGTAAGGGAACACTGCTGTCTTCTGTCCCACCAATCATTGTTTCCCAAGAACTCAGCCCATGAAGGAAACAAAAAGCCCACTTGGCCAAGAAGGGCGTTGGTATCTTTACAGGCATTTTGTGATTAGTAATAGCAGGCTGGAAGGTCACAGAGGGCAAGGGAGGGTTGGCAGGAGATTTCACGTGGCTGGCATTGCCTCCTATGGTAGCCATATTGTATCAGAATTCTGAAGGTGCCTCTTGGTGTCCTTTCTATTGAGGCACAGGAACTACAATCTCATAGAATCACAGAGTTGGAAAGGACCTCCAGAGTCACCTAGTCCAACCCCTTGCACAATGCAGGAACTCAAAACTACCTACCTACCCACAGTGACTCCAATTTCATGCTCAAGTGATACCTCCCCCCTCCCCCCCCCCCAAAAAAAACAATCCTCCAGAATTCAGCCTGGCCTGGAGGGAATTCACCTAGCATCCCATATGCCTATTATGCACGGCCGCTGAAACGGCGGCATGGAGAACGTGGAGGAGGAAGAAGTGAAGCAAACCGCTTACGCATGGGATGGAACACAACAGTGGCAAAACCCAGAGTATCCGATTATGCATGCGGCTACTCTGAAGCCGCTTCTGGTTGCGCCCTGGTCCCGGGAAGCTCCACTTTCTTCCGCATCTCACTAATGCGGCTTTTTCAGCAGCATACGTTGACTCTGCGCCTGGTTGCCGCCTGCAGCATGCATAATTGGTGATTTTAGCCACTGCCATTCCACCCCGAATGTGGACCTTCCACTCCGTGCATAATGGGCCATAGTGGTGATCAGAAAATCCCTGGGCATGCAAGGAAGGGCCACAAGAAACAAACATTGGCACATTCCTTCCTGCCCACTCACAACTGAAAAAAGATGTAGAGAAACTGGAGCCTGTCCATGTCAAACGTGAAGAGAACTCACAACAGGCTTCTTAATTAAAGAAAGCTTTATTGAGAAGTACTACACGCTCTAGGACTGAGAAGTCAAATCTGACTAGAGTACAGATTTGCTTCAGCTTATCAATACAATTCTCCCGCTCAAAACTTGACAGTTCCCAAGGGAGGGGAGCAAGAGAAAAGACACATGTGTAATTAAAACAGAAATACATTCTCATGGCCTTGACTAGGTGATAACAAATCCAGGCTCAGCCGAGAGGCCGCAACATGTGATAAGGTTACAACAACAAACTATTCACTTTTATGGTTAGCAAGAATACAGGACCTGGGGCAACCAGGCGCCAAGCAATATAACTGACATGGAGGAACTCAGGCTAATTTATGACAGAGATTCTACAAACCTGACATCCCTCCGCACTAAAATATACCTCCCCCACCCTAGCCCGCATCCACTGGACGAGGGCAATCAGGGAATGCGCGGTGGAAAGCCCGGAGGAGGCGAGGTGCCTTTACATTTTCTGCCTCCACCCACTCCCTTTCTCCTGAGGGGAAATCCTTCCAATCCACTAAATATTGGAGGTGACCCTTGTGCACACGAGAGTCCAAGATTTGGTTGACTTCGTAGTGAGTGTCTTTATCAATGTAGACCGGTACAGGTGTTGAGAGCGGAGGGTGCCACACATCAGGCACAGGGGCTCGCCGCAGCAGGCTGGAATGAAAAACCGGATGTACATTCCTGTAAGTTTTAGGCAAACACAATTCTACAGTCATAGCATTGATCAGTTTCACAATTGGAAAAGGTCCCACGTATTTAGGACCCAACTTCTTAGACTTTTGCTGACAGCGTAGATTCTTTGTGGACAGGTACACGAGATCACCCACTTTCCACACGGGCGCTGGTGCACGTTTTTTGTCTCCCTGGGTTTTGTAAGCCTGTTTTGCCTCCTCGAGGCTAGAGACAATGTCAGGCCAACCAGCACTAATCGTTGCAGCCCATTTGGTGACTTCAGGGGCCTCGGTGGAAATTAGATCCCAGGTGGGTGCAGCCACTAAATCTGTCCCATACACCGCTTTAAAAGGTGACACTCCCGTGGAGGAATGCACCCCATTGTTATAGGCAAACTCAGCTAGAGGCAAGAGGGCAACCCAATCGTTTTGTTGGTGGTTAATAAAACAGCGCAGGTACTGTTCAAGAATCTGGTTCACCCTTTCAGTCTGGCCGTTGGATTCAGGGTGGTAGCTTGATGTCAAGGCTTGTTCCACTCCCAGCAACCTCAGGAGCTCCCACCAGAACTTGACAACGAACTGGGGGCCCCGATCCGTGAGCAGACGCCTAGGGATCCCATGTAGGCGGATTATGTGGGTCACGAACATGGAGGCCAGTTTGGCCGCTGAGGGCAAGCCAGCGCAAGGAATAAAATGGGCTTGCTTGGAGAATGCATCTACCACCACCCAGACCACCGACTTGCCCTGGCTGGGAGGCAAGTCCGTGATAAAATCCATGGTGACATCGGACCAAGGACGGGCGGGGGTGGGCAGGGGCTGCAGCAACCCCCGTCTTTTCCCTCCAGAGGGTTTGGAAACCAGACAGGTGGGGCAGCCTTGCACGTACTTCTCCACATTGCTCCGCAACGTTGGCCACCAATAATGTCTCCTGACCAGGTGCAGAGTTTTCACGAAACCAAAATGCCCTGCGGTTTTTGCATCATGGCAAAGTTTTAAAACGTCCCCGCGCGCTGCCGCTGGGACGTAGAGACGCTCCCCCTTAAAAAACAGGCCCCCCTTATCGGTTAGGTTAGGGCGGAGGGAAGCAAACTCAGAGTCCTGTAACACCTCCTTCTGAACCCACCCACCAGGAATCGGGTTTCCCTTCTTTGTTTGACTGCGCGTCACTGCGGCCATCCCCAGTTGGGCGGGAGTGAAAACTGTGTCCACCAATGGTACTGTTGTACTGGGGCAAGCGGGATAGAGCATCCGCCCAAAAGTTCATTTTGCCTGGCAGATGCTTAAGAGTAAAGTTGAAACGAGAGAAAAACTCCGCCCACTGCATTTGCTTGGCAGAGAGTGAGCGGGGCTGCTTGAGTGCTTGGAGGTTTTTATGGTCTGTCCAAACTACAAACGGGACGGCGGACCCTTCCAACCAATGTCTCCATGTGGCTAGGGCCAACTTTACTGCAGCTGCCTCTTTTTCCCAAATTGCCCAGTTGCGTTCTGCTCCGGAAAACTTCTTAGACAAATAGGCTAATGGGTGTAGCTTCCCATCCTCCCCCTCTTGTAGGATCACGGCCCCCATTGCTACATCCGAAGAATCTACTTGCACGGTGAATTGCTTAGCCGGGTCAGCATGGGCCAACACGGGCTCAGATGTAAACAGAAGCTTCAAATTCTCAAAGGCTTCCTGACACCGGGGGGTCCACTGGAGTGGGGCGCCTGGTCGACTTGCCGCTTTTCCCCCCTCCTTTGTTTTTAACAAGTCAGTGAGAGGCAATGCCACCTTGGCAAAACTAGGGATAAACGTTCTGTAAAAGTTTGCAAATCCTAAGAAACTTTGGAGTTGCCTTCGCGTCCAGGGTGGTTCCCATGCCAGCAAGTCACGCACCTTGCCCGGGTCCATTTCGATCCCCGCTTGAGAAACCCGGAAGCCTAGAAATTCCACCGCATCCCGGTGGAATTCACACTTTGAAAGTTTAGCAAACAAATGGTGCTTCCGCAGTCGGCGGAGCACTTCGCGGACTAATTTGGCGTGCTTGCCCACATCTTCAGAATACACCAAAATATCATCAATGTACACCAACACCCCCTGATACAATAAATCATGCATAATTTCATTAATCATGTTCATGAACACGCCCGGAGCGCCGGCGAGGCCGAACGGCATGACAGTGTACTCAAATTGGCCCAAGGGGGTGTTAAAAGCAGTCAAATACTCATGCCCCTTCTTTATTTGGACCCGGTAATAGGCTTCTCTCAAATCCAGTTTTGTAAAAATCCGAGCCCTCCCCAAATGTCCCAGCAAGTCCTTAATCAAAGGCAGCGGGTAAGCATTACAGGTGGAAACGGCGTTCAGCCCTCTGTAGTCCGTGCAGAGGCGCAAGGACCCGTCTTTCTTTTTCACAAAAAGGACCGGGGCCGCCAAGGGCGAAGTCGCGGGTCTGATAACTCCCCGGGCTAAGTTTTTGTCCAAGAACTCCCTAAGTTCTTTCATTTCTCTCGGGCTCATAGAATAAAGTTTGGCTTTGGGAAGGGGCTCCCCTTTCTTTAGCTCGATGGCACAGTCTGTTTTACGGTGGGGGGGAAGTTGGTCGCATTCAGCCTCTGCGAACACATCAGCAAAGTCTCGATATTCCCAAGGGATGGCCGCCCCCCCGGCGGTCCCTACTGCGGCCACGGCCCTGCCGTTTTGAGCGAGTTGGGGCCGCACATGCCGCTTGTAACTGGGCGAGGAAAACTTCACTGTTCCCTTTTTCCACTTCACCGTGGGGTCATGCTCCCTCAACCAGTCCAAACCTAGAACGCATGGGAAAGCGGAGTGGGGTGCTACTAGGGGTTGAATTTGCTCCCAATGTTTCTCAACGTCCAAGTCCATCGGGAGCGTTTTCACCGTAGCCTCCCCCCCTGGAGCACATTTCCCATCCAGTTGGGTAATGGGTAGGGGCTCCCCCAAAGGCACCTTTCCCACCCCCAAAGTCTCGGCTAGCGCTGGGCTTACTAGGGTTTTGGTACACCCTGAGTCCACAATGCAACGAACCCCCACTTTTCGTCCAGAATTGGGCTCTGTGAGGGTTGCGGGCAAAAGAATCAGGGGGGGAGTCACTCACCACGCGTTTGCCCCTGCCGGAGGCCTGCTGGCGGGGCGCCTTTACAGCAGACCGTCTTCGTTTCCCGACTGCTCCTCCGATTGAACTTCTTCGTCCTGGCCGCTGCTCTCCTCTGATTCCTCCACCACAGTCGTGGCCCCAGCTGGAGCCAGCAAAGACTTGGCACTTTTCTTCGGGGCCGTTTTCTTAGTAGTGGGCGCTTTGGCTGGGGTTCCTCCCGTTGACTTGGCGCTGGGCGACGTCTTGGTTGGGCATTGTGCAAGGAAGTGGCCAGCCTGACCGCAACCCAAACACAGTCCCTTTTCCATGCGCCGGGTGCGCTTGCTCGGCTCCAGTCTCGCATTTGGCTTGACTTTCTTGGGGGTAGAAGTCTTCGTCCCCGTCTTGCCGGCAACTCCTTGATATTCATCCGCCCTTTCCAGGCGGCTCTCCATCTCTCCTGCCAACTGCACCCATCCTGCCACCATAAGTGGGTCTTCCAGGAGGAGGCACTTGCTGGACAAATCCCCAGAGAGTCCCCCCACGAACGCGTGCACTCTCTGGGGCTCAGTCCAATCCGGCACGGCTGAGGAAAGCTCCTTGAATTCCCTGGCATATTCGGCCTCCGTCATTTTCCCTTGCTTCAGGGACTTGAGTTTCTTCTCCGCCGTCTCCTTCTCGAACGGTTCCACGTACATCTGGCGCATGGTTCTCAGGAAGTGATTGTAATTACGGACGGCTCTCAGGTTGTAACGATAGAGGTCCATGAACCATTTCGCTGCCTTCCCTTCCAGGCATTCCCCCACAAAACGAACGCGCTCGGCATCATCTTTAAAGGTGAAACCCATGTCCATCATGTAGGCTTGGAGATGCACCAGGAACGAAGGGAAGGTTGATGGATCCCCCGAGAATTTAGCTTTAAACTTGTAGGTGCTCCGCATTTCCACTCCCCTGAGATGGGGAGGCAGCCGTCCCGGTCCCCAATCCATCGGGGCTCTCGCTCCACGGCCCAAACCTCGACCTGCTCCTGCCGCTGCTCGCGCCGCCGCCACTACTCGCGCCGCCGCCGCTCGCGCCACCGCCGCTCGCGCCGCCGCCGCTCGCACCGCCGCCGCTGCCGCTGCCCGCGCCGCCGCCGCATCCGCTCCGTCCGCATCAGCCGCCACTCCGTCCGCCGCCCCGGCACCTTCGGCGGCTCCTGCTCCACCACCAGCCCCGGCCCCACCAAGACCGGCTTCTTCTTCCTCCTGCCGCTGCGCTGCTGCCCTCGCCTCGGCCAAGGCGGCGGCTTCGGCCTCGGCGGCCGCCTGCATCACCACCTCCTCGCGCTCCCGCAGGGTGGGAAGATCCCCCAGCCTCCGACTGCTGGATTCGCGAGAGTCTCCGTGCAACTCGCGCAGCAGGCGCCGCGCTTCGCGCTGCTCTTCCGGATCCAACCGGCCCGAGACATCCTGCAGCCAATTGGTCACCTTGTCCAGTTTATGCTGCAAGTCGCGCACCTCCAAGGTGGACTCCAACCCGTAGCTAGGCATCCCCAGTTGATCCGGCCACTGCTCATCCCCCGTCAGGTGGTCGTACTTTGACAGACACCTGCGTTCGGTGATGTGCTTTTCCAGGAACTCTGCATGACCCGGAGTCGCCTCTCCCAAGGCTCTGATCATGCCCGAGCTGTACGGACCCACACCGGCCCCGTCACTCTGAGAGAGGTCCCAATCCAGGCCCTCTCCCTGTTCAGTATAGATATTGCCTTCGTCCTGCATGTTGGCAGGCGAAAGGGGTTGTGAGATTTGACTTAATGTCAAACATGAAGAGAACTCACAACAGGCTTCTTAATTAAAGAAAGCTTTATTGAGAAGTACTACACGCTCTAGGACTGAGAAGTCAAATCTGACTAGAGTACAGATTTGCTTCAGCTTATCAATACAATTCTCCCGCTCAAAACTTGACAGTTCCCAAGGGAGGGGAGCAAGAGAAAAGACACATGTGTAATTAAAACAGAAATACATTCTCATGGCCTTGACTAGGTGATAACAAATCCAGGCTCAGCCGAGAGGCCGCAACATGTGATAAGGTTACAACAACAAACTATTCACTTTTATGGTTAGCAAGAATACAGGACCTGGGGCAACCAGGCGCCAAGCAATATAACTGACATGGAGGAACTCAGGCTAATTTATGACAGAGATTCTACAATCCTGAAAGTCCAGAGGAGGGCTATGAAGATGGTGAGGGGGTTTGGAGACCAAGCTGTATGAGGAAAAGTTGAGGGGTATAGGTCTATTTAGCCTGGAGAGAAGGTGACATGTGATATGATAATTATCTTCAGGTACTTGAAGTGCTGTTTTATAGAAGATGGAGCAGAGTTGTTTTCTGTTGCCCCAGAGGTTCGGGCCAGAACCAATGGGTTGAAATTAATTTCAAAGAATTTTCGGCTAAACATCTGGAAGAAGTTCCTGGCACTTAAAGCAGTTCCTCAGTGGAACAAGCTTCCTCAGAAGGTGGCGAGTTCTTCTTTGGAAGTTTTTAAGCAGAGGCTAGATAGTCATCTGACAGAAATGCATATTTTATGAACTTAGGCAGATTGTGAATGGGTGGGCAGGAAGGGATGTCTCAGTGTTTGTCTCTTGTGGCCCTTCCTTGCATACTGAGGAAAATGCAAATTGTTGCTATTTGTAGTTGAATTCCCTCCAGGCCAGGCTGGATTCTGGAGATTTTTGGTGGAAGATTGTCAGGATCAGCCCTTCCGATCTCTGCCATGATTTGTGATTGACCTGAGAGACTCCATCTTGGTTTGATGTGTGCTGTTTGAAGAATCTTTTATAACCCTTTTTATAACCCTGAGCTATTTGACACTGCCCTGCTTGTCCGCTCATGCTGTGCTTTGTTGTTACAAATATTTCTCTGTACTTTGTTATCAGGAAAGGAGAGCCTGGCGAGGGCCTGGAAGGGCACCCAGGATGGCACCTGTGGGAGGGGGGATTTCACTCCCTGGGAATGATGCGAGTTTGGGTGGGAGAGAACCCTTAAAAGTGTTTGCTGTCTATGTATTGATCAGAATCGACAATGATCGTTGAAGTGTTCTGAGCTGCTAACAATAAAGCTTTCTATTAACCCAGAAGCAATGTTAGTCTGTCTGTCTTTGACAAAGGATCACTTGGGCATGTTATTGGGGTTACTGTGGGTATGCAGATAGTTGTGAGTGCTTGCATTGTGCATGGGTTGGACTAGATGACCTTCTAACTCTTTGATTATGTGAAGATGCCGCAACGGCACTTTTATCCAGTGCCTGTTATCAGCCACTTATTGGTGTCCCTAGCTGGGGACAAGGTCTTTGCTGCCAGTAGATGATGCAAATGGGTGGGCAGGAAAGGATGTGCCAGTGTTTGTCTCTTGTGGCCCTTCCTTGCATACTCAGGGAATTGCTGATCATCACTATGGAATGGTAGGTGAATTTTCTCCAGGCCAGGAGAGGAGCGCCTGGGCCCGGCAGAAGCTCTCCAGCTTCTCCGTCCTGGACACCACGAGGGAGCTCCTGGGCCCGGCAGAAGCCTCCGCCGCCCGCCGCCGTCCTTCTTAGGCTTCTGCTGGGCCCCAGATGCCCCTGGCTCCTGCAGAAGCCCGCGCCACACACACACATACCCTGCTCTTTCCCCTGCCCTGCCCTCCCCACCTCACCTCTCCCTTAACCCTCCCCTTCGGACCCAGCTCTACCCACACAAACGCACGTACACACACACACACAGTCATCTCCCTCCCACTTGCCTCTTCACATATCCCTCTCTCCCATCCCATTCTATCTACCTTCCTGCCTGCCTTCTTTCTTTCCTTCCTTCCTTCTTTCCTTCCTCTCTTTCTCCATCTCCTTCTTCTCTCTCTGTCTCTCCCTCTCACTTGCTTCCTCTCTTACTTTCTTGATCCCTTCCTGTTCTTCTCCCTTCTATCCATCCCTGCAAAATCCTCTTCCCCTCCTTTCTCCCTTCCACTCCTTCTCCCCTATTCTACCTTCCTTCGCTACATTCTTCCTCCCCACGCACTAGCGCCTGCTGTATTTCCCTTCACAGCGGGCTTAATTTCTAGTCAGCTCTAATGCAGTTAGCAGCAGTCCCCCACCACCCAGGCAAGGAAGGCTGGCACTTTTTCCTTCCTACCTAGCTGTTGTCTCTTTCATTAGCATCTTGCCGGTATGAACAGTGTCAGAGTCTCCATCAGAGTTCTCTTTTTATGTGTGTTGGTGGCTCACTCCCATATGCGGAGGGGGGGGGCATGGAGAAGAGCAGGTTGATTTATTGTAAAATTGTAAGATTCATATCCTTGGGACTCAAGATCACTTACATATCACAATTGAAACATCAAAACCAAAAGAAGAAAACTCTAGGTCCTCCTTTCCCTCCAAGGATAGCTGCAATTTAAACACCATTAAAAGCCCTGGCAAATAAAGTGGCGAATTGTCTCTTGAATGTTTTATTTATTTAAAACATTTATAACCTGCCTCTCCTCTTGGCTCAGGGTGGTTTCCAAATAACAGTTGGGTTATCTCTAGCTAAAACCAAACTTTAATCCCATTCATCTATCAAGGTGCCGGTTCCACAAAGGGCCTCTGGTTGCTGCTGGGAGGGCACCTTAATGGGGGTCAGCCAGTAGGTGGCCACCTCAAGAGCTCTGCACTTTGTTTCCATTCACATGGAAGTGCACCCATCAGTGGGGAAAGCCTTTTAGACCTTCCACAATACAAAAGAGGACCTCAGGTTGAAAATCAGTCATTGACTGTTGCTGTTGAGTACTAGCAAATCAAAAATGTAACTGGACGAGAAAAATGGGAAGTCCCTGAAAAATTTGGGTGCACACACATCATCTTATTTTGTATTAGGGCTCCCTGTAAGAATGCCTAATCTTCTGGCCCATAAGTTTTTAGGTTCAGTTCATGATTTACCAATTGTTTACGTCTCTTGCTGTTAGGGGCAAAGTCATGTCCGACCCATCGTGACCCCATGGACAATGATCCTCCAGGCCTTCCTGTCCTCTACCATTCCTTGAAGTCCATTTAGGTTTGCACCAACTGCTTCAGTGACTCCATCCAGCCACCTCATTCTCTGTCGTCCCCTTCTTCTTTTGCCCTCAATCGCTCCCAGGATTAAGCTCTTCTCCAGGGAGTCCTTCCTTCTCATGAGGTGGCCAAAGTATTTGAGTTTCATCTTCAGGATCTGACCTTGTAAGGAGCAGTCAGGGCTGATCTCCTCTAGGACTTGTTTGCCTTGCAGTCCAAGGGACTCACAAGAGTCTTCTCCAGCACCAGAGTTCCAAAGCTTCAATTCTTTGACGCTCGGCCTTCCTTATGGTCCAACTTTCACAGCCATACATTGCAACTGGGAAGACCATAGCCTTGACTAGATGCACTTTTGTTGGCAGGGTGATGTCTCTGCTTTTTAGGATGCTTTCTAGATTTGCCATAGCTTTCCTCCCCAGGAGCAAGCGTCTTTTAATTTCTTTGCTGCAGTCCCCATCTGCAGTGATCTTGGAGCCCAGGAAAATAAAATCTGTCACTATCTTCATTTCTTTCCCATATGTTTGCGAGGAATTGAGAGGGCCGGATGCCATGATCTTCGTTTTCTCCTCCTTCACTCGCATCAAGGCTCTTTAATTCCTCTTCGCTTTCTGCCATTAGTGTGGTATCATCTGCATATCTGAGGTTGTTGATATATCTCCCTGCAATCTTGATCCCAATTTGTGACTCATCTAACCCCGCCTTTCTCATGATGTGCTCCGCATACAAGTTAAATAGGTAAGGCGACAGTATACAGCCTTGTCAAACTCCTTTCTCAATTTTGAACCAATCGGTGATTCCATGCCCGGTTCTCACTGTTGCTTCTTGACCTGCATATAGGTTTCTCAAGAGACAAATAAGATGATCTGGTATTCTCATCTCTTTAAGAACTTGCCACAATTTGTTGTGCTCCACACAATCAAAGGCTTTAGCATAGTCAATGAAGCAGAAGCAGATGTTCTTCTGGAACTCCCTAGCTTTCTCCATGATCCAGTATATGTTGGCAATTTGATCTCTAGTTCCTCTGCCTCTTCGAAATCCTGCCTGTACTTCTGGAAGTTCTCGGTCCACATATTGCTGGAGCCTAGCTTGTAGGATTTTGAGCATAACTTTGCTAGCATGAGAAATGAGTGCAATGGTGCGGTAGTTTGAACATTCTTTGGCATTGCCCTTCTTTGGGATTGGAATGTAAACTGACCTTTTCCCATCCTGTGGCCACTGTTGAGTTTTCTAAATTTGCTGGCATATCGAGTGTAGCACTTTTAATGCATCGTCTTTTAAGATTTTGAATAGTTCAACTGCAATACTGTCACATCCACTAGCTTTATTGTTGCTCAGAATTCCTAAGGCCCATTTGACTTCACATTCCAGGATGTCTTGCTCCAGGTCAGTGACTACCCCATCTTGGTTATCAGGGATGTTAAGCTCACTCTTGTATAGTTCTTCTGTATAATTTTGCCACCTTTTAAAAATCTCTTTTGCTTCTGTTAGGTCCCTGCCATCTTGGTCCCTTATCATACCCATCTTTGCATGAAATGTTCTCTTCATATCTCCAATTTTCTTGAAAAGATATCTGGTCCTCCCCATTCTATTGTTTTCTTCTATTTGTTTGCACTGCTCGTTTAAGAAGGCATTCTTATCTCTTCTAGCTTTTCTGTGGAATTCAGCATTCAGTTGGGTGTATCTTTTTCTTTCTCCCTTGCTTTTCACCTCCCTTTTCTCCTCAGCTATTTGTAAAGCTTCCTCAGACAGCCATTTTGATTTCTTGCATTTCTTTTTCTTTGGGATGGTTTTAGTTTGTACCTCTTATAAAATGTTGTGAACCGCTGTCCATAGTTCTTCAGGCACTCTGTCTATCAGATCTAATTCCTTAAATCTATTTTTCACCTCTACTGTATATTCGTTAGGGATATGATTTAGTTCATACCTGAGTGGCCTAGTGCTTTTCCCTACTTTCTTCAATTTGAGCCTAAATTTTGCAACAAGAAGCTGATGATCTGAACCACAATAGGCTCCTGGTCTTGTTTTTACTGTCTGTATAAAATTTCTCCATCTTTGGCTGCAGAGCACATAGTCAATCTGATCTCTGTGTTGACCGTCTGGTGATGTCCATGTGTAGAGTCTCCTCTTGGGTTGTTGGAAAAGAGTGTTTGCTATGACCATTGTATTCTCTTGACAAAATTCTACCAGCCTCTGCTGTGCTTCATTTTGTACTCCAAGGCCAAACTTGCCTGTTATCCCGGTTATCTTTTGGTTTCCTACTTTAGCATTCCAATCCCCCATGATGATAAGCACATCATTTTTTGGCGTTGCTTCTAGAAGGTGTTGTAGGGCTTCATAGAACTGGTCAACTTCATCCTCTTCAGCAGCAGTGGTTGGGGCATAGACCTGGATTACTGTGATGTTGAATGGTTTGCCTTGGATTCGAACTGAGATCATTCTGTCATTTTGGGGATTGTATCCCAAGACTGTTTTTCCTACTCTTTTATTGATTATGAAGGCTACTCCATTTCTTCTGAGAGATTCTTGCCCACAGTAGTATACCTGATGGTCATCTGAATTAAATTCACACATTCCTGGACATTTTAGTTCACTGATTCCTAAAATGTCGATGTTCAGTCTTGTCATCTCTTGTTTGACCACGTCCAGCTCGCCTTGATTCATGGATCTGACGTTCCAGGTTCCTATGGAATAAAAATATTTACAGCATCGGACTGTCTTTTCGCTACCAGTTCCCTCCACAACTGAGAGTCCTTTCGGCTTTGGCCCAGTTGCTTCATTCATTCTGGCGCTACTCGTACTAGCCGTCTGCTCATCCCCAGTAGCATATTGGACACCTTCCGACCTGAGGGGCTCATCTTCCGGCGTCATATCGTTTTGCCTTTTGGAACTGTCCATAGAGTTTTCATGGTAAAGATACTGGAGTGGTTTGCCATTTCCTTCTCCAGTGGATCACCTTTTATCAGCTATGACCTGTCCGTCTTGGGTGGCCCTGCACGACATAGTTCATAGCTTCACTGAGCTACGCAAGCCCCCTTCCCACAACAAGGCAGCGATCCTTGTATACCTCTATGAGCCTATATAAGCCACTGGGATCATGGACAGAGGGTAGCAATAGGAGAGAATTCTTCAAGCCACAACCAGCTTACATGTGGAGTCCCTCAGGGAGCAGTTCTCTCTCCAATCCTATTCAACATCTTTATGTGTCCTCTTGCTCAACTGGTACGGGAGTTTGGGCTAGTTTGTCACCAATCTGCTGATGACACCCAGCTCTTCCCCCTGATGGAAGACTGCCCTGATTCTCCCCCAGAAGCATTAGCCAGCTGCCTGGAAGCAGTGGTGAGGTGGCTCAAGCAGAGTCGCCTGAAGCTCACCCCTTCAAAGACGGAGGCCCTGTGGCTGTACAGGAAGAGTCCAAGCAAGGAAGCATGGCTTGCCAACCTGGATGAAGTGCAGCTATCAGTGGCTCGCTCTTCCAGGAACCTGGGCTTGATTCTCAATGCCTCCCTCTCAATGGAGGTTCAGGTCATGAAAGTAGGGCAGCTGCCATTCTATCACCTTCACCAAGCCAAACTACTATCATCCTACATGGCCATGGAATACCAACTACAGTGATCCACGTGACAGTCACCTCTAGACTGGGCTTCTGCAAATCACCCAGTGTACCCGAGGGACTGCCTTTCTGCCTAAACTCCTCAAAGAGCTTTACACTCCACTACCTCCAACTGCCTGATGATCCCTGGCCCCAAGGAAGCTCACTTGACCTCAGTCAGGGCCAAAGCATTCTCCATCCTGACCCCAACCTGGTGGAATGAGGTCCCAGAGGAGATCAGGGCCCTAACGGAACTTGAACAATTCCTGCAAAAGAGGCCTGCAAAAGACAGCTCCTCCAACAGGCATTTGATTGAGGTCAATCTGAACAAATCCTTTTGCCCCTGAGCCTTCCTCCCATGAAAACCACCGATTTGTCCAACGCACAGGGCCGTCAGTATGCTGTAGTTAAATTACTTTTCTTACCATTTTTCTACGATTCCACTGTTCTACTATACTGTTCTATTGTCATCACTGTATTGTTACTGTTTAACTACGAAGTATAATATAATAATAATAATACCCTTGTCTCACAGAGCGTTTATGTTATCTAGACTAAATGTATTTCCCTCTGCAGTGGTTGAAGGCAGGTATAGGAGAACTCCCCATAAAGAAAGAATTTGCTGTGTCAATTTGCCATATTATTTTATGATGTGATGTCATGATCTGATTTCCCCGCTTTTACCTTCCACTAATGTTGCAGACCTCTCGTGGCACAGAGTGGTAAGGAGTTCAATCCCAGCAGTCGGCTCAAGGTTGACTCAGCCTTCCATCCTTCCGAGGTTGGTAAAATGAGTACCCAGCTTGCTTGCTGGGGGGTAAATGGTCATGACTGGGGAAGGCACTGGCAAACCACCCCGTATTGAGTCTGCCATGAAAACGCTAGAGGGTGTCACCCCAAGGGTCAGACATGACCCAGTGCTTGCACAGGGGATACCTTTACCTTTACCTTTTAATGTTGCAGATGTAAGATCTCTTAATTTGCTGCTAGTCCATAAATGCTTGGAGACCACTGAACTGTCAGCCAAGTTTTTATTTATAGTTATGGCCCACAGGACAAAGTAGTAAATGTCACTGATTTTGACACTTTTGTAACTACTATTATCTTGTCATCTGCAATTTTTTATTGTTTTATAGATCTGTGTCATTTAATTATTTTGTATGCTGTTTTATACCTTGGATGCCATTAAAGATTTTTGTATTATATTGTATTGTTTACAATTACTAAATTAACTGTACTGTTCCCTGTCTGCTAAATTCTATGTAAACCACCTGAGTCTAAGGGGAGGGCAGTATATAAATATAAATTTAAGAAATAAAATAAATAAATATAATCTTTCCATTGCTTACCAGACATTGCTGCGGAAGCCCTGAGGAAAGCAGGGCTCCTCTCAGAAGTCCTGACCGTTCTGAGCAATTGTGCCCACCACAAAGACATCAGCCTTGCTTGCTGCGGAATCATCTGGAGCTTGGTGGCAAATGGTATGCAGAAGAGTTGGCTTCACATTAGCAGACTTCCACCCATCCCACCTCAGAGCTGCTGCAGACAGTGTCTCTGCTCATAACTTGACCATTCTTGGAATCACAGTTTGAGAATACTCAAGGGAGGGGAGATGCCAGGTCATGTCTCAGTACTTTCTCAACCTTTTTACCATTGGGAAACTACTGAAACATTCTTTAGGCTTCAAGAAACCCTGGAAGTGTTATCAGTAGACCATACCTTCCTGACATCACCCAGATACTCCCACTGGGTGTGACATGAGCAGGCCACTCCCATAGCACAGGAAGTGATAGCACAGAAATATATTCAGATGATTTGTGAACTGAACCATGCTTGTACTCTGGGCTGGCTACCACAATTTGCTCTTTTTCACCAAACGGAGCCTGCAGAAACAAGGCCGGAGCAGGCCTGTGACACTCTGTCCCCCCATACACACACAGTTAAATTAAAATGAGAGTACTTACATCTGTGGACTCCATTTGCCACCACCTCTGATGAGCCTTGGTCAGCAAGGATTTGTATGGGGAGGGACATGACCGTATATGGTGATATCATTGATCATTTTTTTATAATTTAAAAAAATATAAAAATAATTCCTACCCAATTGGTGAAACCCTTCAAGAGCTACACAAAACCCTGGTTGAGAAAGACAAGAGTAGAGACAGGGAGCTATCTAGAATATGTATCTAGAATATAGGAAAGAAAAAGAAAATGATAGAGCCGTGGGGCATGCTCTTTCCTAAATCACGTTTTGTTTTGTTTATTTTAAATGGTCCATCCATTTAAAATTGATCTCATGGTTCACAAGAATTAGTAATACATAGAATCATAGAGTTGGAAGGGGCCACACAGGCCATCTAGTCCAACCCCCTGCTCAACGCAGGATCAGCCCTAAGCATCCTAAAGCATCCAAGAAAAGTGTGTATCCAACCTTTGCTTGAAGACTGCCAGTGAGGGGGAGCTCACCACCTCCTTAGGCAGCCTATTCCACTGCTGAACTACTCTGACTGTGAAAAACTTTTTCCTGATATCTAGCCTATATCGTTGTACTTGAAGTTTAAACCCATTACTGCGTGTCCTCTCCTCTGCAGCCAGCAGAAACAGCATCCTGCCCTCCTCCAAGTGACAACCTTTCAAATACTTAAAGAGGGCTATCATGTCCCCTCTCAACCTCCTTTTCTCCAAGCTGAACATTCCCTCAACCTATCTTCATAGGGCTTGGTCCCTTGGCCCCAGATCATCTTCGTCGCTCTCCTCAGTACCTTTTCAATTTTATCAACGTCCTTCTTGAAGTGGCCTCCAGAACTGCACACAGTACTCCAAGTGTGGTCTGACCAGTGCCGTATACAATGGGACTATGACATCTTGTGATTTTGATGTGATGCCTCTGTTGATACAGCCCAAAATGGCATTTGCCTTTTTTACCACTGCATCACACTGCCTGCTCATGTTTAGTTTACAATCCACAAGTACCCCAAGGTCTCATTCACACACAGTGTTACCTAGAAGCGTATCCCCCATCCAGTAGGCATGCTTTTCATTTTTCTGACCCAGATGCAGAACTTTACACTTATCTTTATTAAATTGCATCTTGTTCTCATTTGCCCATTTTTCCATTGTGTTCAGATCTCGTTGAACTCTGTCTCTATCTTCCGGAGTATTTGCCAGTCCTCCCAATTTGGTGTCATCTGCAAACTTGATGAGTAGTCCCTCCACCCCCTCATCTAGATCATTAATAAATATGTTAAAAAGTACCGGGCCGAGCACCGAGCCCTGAGATACCCCACTACTCACCTCTCTCCAGTCTGATGAAACACCATTGACAATAACTCTTTGAGTGCGGTTCTCTAACCAATTCCCTATCCACCTGACTATCTGAAAATCCAGATTACAGTCCTTCAATTTATCCATCAGAACATCATGGGGAACCTTGTCAAAAGCTTTACTAAAATCCAAGTAAATGACATCAACCGAATTTCCCCGATCCAGCAAACCTGTTACTTGGTCAAAAAAGGAAACCAGGTTGGTCTGGCAGGACTTGTTGGAGACAAATCCATGCTGACTTCCTTGGATCACCAAATTGTCCTCCAGATGTTTGCAGATCGCTCCCTTTAATATCTGCTCCATTATCTTCCCCACAACAGAGGTCAGACTCACTGGTCTGTAGTTTCCCGGGTCATCCTTCCTCCCTTTTTTGAAGATCGGAATAACATTTGCTCTCTTCCAGTCCTCCAGGACATCTCCAGTCCTTAAAGAGGTTCCGAAGATGATGGACAAGGGCTGTGCAAGTTCTCTGGAAAGTTCTTTGAGTACTCTCGGGTGCATTTCATCCGGACCAGGGGATTTGAACTCATCCAGTGCAGCTAAATGCCTCTCGACAACCTCTCTATCCATGTTAACCTGCCACCCAGACACTGTCCTTTGGCTATGGCCATCTCTAGATGTGCCTAAACACTTTGACCTGTGGGAAAAAACAGATGTAAAATAGGCACTAAGCCTTTCTGCTTTCTCTGCATCTTCCGTTAGAGTTTGTCCATCCGCACCCAACAGTGGGCCTATTGCCTCCTTTACTTTACGTTTGCTCCTCACATAACTGAAAAATCTTTTCTTGTTACAATGGGCTTCCCTGGCCAATCTTAGCTCACTCTCAGCTTTGGCCTTTCTGATGATTGATCTACAGTGCCTAGTAACCTCTAGGTACTCTTCTTTAGAGCTCTGTCCTTCCCTCCATTTCCTGAACATTTCCCTTTTCTTTCTTAGTTCCTCTTGAAGTTCTCTGTTCATCCAAATAGGCTTCTTAGAGCTCCTGCAGTGTTTTCGTCTTTCTGGGATAGTCATTGATTGAGCATGCAATAGCTCCTGTTTGAGTAGCGCCCACCCTTCACATGCTCCCTTCCCTTCCAGCATTCTCGTCCATGGTATGACACTCATCATGTCTCTGAGTTTATTAAAGTTTGCCCTACGAAAATCCAACATCCACGTCTGGCTACAAGCTTCCTTGGCTCCCCATCTCAAAAGGAATTCTATGAGGACATGGTCACTTCCCCCTAGGGTCCCCACCTCCTTCACCTCATCCACCAACTCTTGGGAAATTGAAGTCACCCATGATGACAAGGTCCTGCCGCTTGGATATTTTCTCAAGCTGCTCACAAAATACCTCGCATTCTCTCCTCACAGGGTGGCCATCTTAGAAGGTTCTTCCCCCTTCATTGTTGTGGAAACACATCTACTGGCACACCCCCTGAAACTGATATGACTACAGACATGACATCCATTGTCCTGCTCCAGCAAGCGCCCCGGTAGATGGTGACTGGCTAGGCCTGGCACTGAGCCCTGCCTGGTGTGCTGCTGTCCATTTCAGCTGCCAGGAGTTCAGGGACAGCCTCAGAAGACAGGTGGCAGGAACTGGCAAGGCCCGGCACTGAGCTCCACCTGCTGCGCTTCTGCTGCTGCCAGTCTTCCACAGCTAGTCTCGTCCTCAGGAGAGCAGGAACAATCTTGAAAGACAGGTGGCGGAGGTGGTGGCGCAGTGAGCAGGGCTCAGGTCCATGTGTTACCAGCCGCCACGGTGCCCATTATGTGGAATGTGTTTCCACATAATGGGCGAGAATCTGCTTGTTGCTGGATTTTTGGTTTCCAGTACTGTTTAAGCATTTATTTTTTTAAATCCCATCTTAAGTCTAGTGATAATTGGGGTTCATCGTTAGTGTCAGAACTATAGACAAGCCTTTCATGTGGTGCCTCAATTTCCTCCAGTCTCCCCCCCCCCCATTCCTTCCAACATGTTAATCACACAGCAGGGCGTTCAGAAATGCTGCCAGCCCCCCCAAGGGCTGCCGTCTGCCTTTCTCCTTCCATCTACTCAATTACTTCCTTTTTTTTAAAGGAACGACTCTAGTGAAGCATCACTGCCTGGCTAGTCAAAGTCCTGATTTTGTTTTTGTTAAAAAAAAAATGAGGGAATCCTTTGTATGCTGTTTATGTACCCTAGATTTCTGCATACACTATTGCTCAGCTTGGCAAGGCTTTAGCCTGAAGATCAGGAGATTGTTGGTTCAAATCTTGCTATGGGCACAAATTTTTCCTCAGAAAATTGGCTATGTCAGTTTAGTTTACAGTTATTGCTTTTGAAAACATGGTTCAGCCATTTTAAAAACATCAGATTTTCAAAAGCATAATTGGAGCTTAGACAAAGATGAATGTGGGGAGAAGTGAAAGCGGCTTTAAGAATCTCTCCTCACAATTTCAAAAAGCCTTTCATGTCTGAAACTGACCAATAAGAAGAGACCAAACAACGGCACAAAAAAGAACAGAAACAAACTTGGCAATCCATTTTTTTCATTAGTATGCAAAGTAAAACCATGATTTGCTCAAACTGGGCAGAACTTTAATAAAATAATTTTGCTTTTTTAAGTTTGCCTAGGTCATTTGGAAGGGAACAAGATGTAAATAATGTAGTCAACATGCATTTTCCCCAGACAACTTGTTTTTCTTTCTCCATTGATTTAGTAACTGATGTGTCTGAAATCCCACTGAAATGTGCTATTGAGATTGTCTCTACAATCCTCCACATGCACCTTCAATCTGGAGATGTGGCAGAATCCGCATGCTGTGCTTTCTGGGCTCTGGCCCTGCATGGTGAGTTTTTATTATCCAGCTGCAGAGGAAGAATTTCACCTATGGCTGGTATTTTTCATGCCCTGTTGTTTTCCTAGGCAACCTGGCTATACGAAAAAGTCCTTTTCTAAGAAGGCTGATGATGGCAGAAAAAACAGGACATGTTGCCCCCACGACTAATGTAACCTTGTAGTGCTGGACATCCACACAGATTGTGAAGGATCACACTTAAGCTCAAAAGCCCCAGGCAAACTCTAGAGCAGCCTTTCTCAACATTTTTGCTGTTGGGAAAGCCCTGAAACATTTTTCAGGCTTCAAGAAATCCCAGAATTGGAGTGATTGTGCAGAATATGGTTGGAAGCATAGTTGTGTACATTCTCACCTGGGACCCCTCCCTTTCCCATCCCCTCCCCTCCAGACCCTGGTTGAGAGAGCCTGCTCTAAAGCACACCATCTGCAGCCTCCTGAAATATTCAAGAAAGCTACAGTGGAAGCATAGATCAGTTCAAGTAGAAAGGAATCTCCTGTGTGTGTGTGTGGGGGGGGGGGGGATGCAGAAAGTTCTCCGTGATTTTGTGCTGTATTAAAAGAAGTATAATGTCCAGATTATGTGATGTGATGTTACCCATCCACATGTGATGTTTACTCCACTCTGGCTAAGCCTCACTTGGAGTCCTGTGTTCAGCTTTGGGCACCACAACTTAAGATGTAGAGAAACTGGAGTGTGTCCAGAGGAGGGCTAAGAAGATGATGAGGGGGTTGGAAACTAAGTCATATGAGGAAAGGTTGAGGGAGCTTGGTCTGTTTAGCCTGAAGAGAAGGCAACTAAGAGGTGATATGATAACCATCTTCAAATACTTGAGGGGCTGTCATATAGAAGATGGGGCAGAGTTGTTTTCTGTTGCCCCAGCGGGTCGGACCAGAACTAATGGGTTGAAATTACCGTATTTGACGGCGTATAAGACGACCCCCCAACATTTCCACTCAAAATATAGAGTTTGTTACATTACATTACAGAACTATGGGCCACTATGGGGAGCTATGTCTATCCCAACTGAAGTGCACCCGGCATATAGGATGACCCCCCCACTTGGAGGCATGTTTTTCAGGGGGGAAAAGTAGTCTTATACGCCAGCAAATACTGTAATTCAAAAGAATTTTCACCTAAACATCCGGAAGAAGTTCCTTAGAGTGGATCCTCAGTGGAACAGGTGGCGAGGTCTCCTTCTTTAGAAGTTTTTAAGCATAGGCTAGATAGTCATCTCACAGAAATCCTGATTTTATGAACTTAGGCATATGGGGAGTGGGTGGGCAGGAAGGGATGTGCCAGTGTTTGTCTCTTGTGGCCCTACCTTGCAGACCCAGGGAATTGTTAATTGCCATTATGGGTATGTGAATTTCTTCTAGGCCAGGCTGAATTCTGGAGATTTTTGATGGAGGGATCACTTGGGCATGAAATTGGGGTCACCGTGGGTAGTTTCAGCTCTATGATTCTATGATTCTAGACCAGGGGTAATCAAACTGCGGCCCTCCAGATGTCCATGGACTACAATTCCCATGAGCCCCTGCCAGCAAACTCTGGCTGGAGGGCCGCAGTTTGACCCGTTCTAGACTCTAGCAACTGCACAGAATCTGGCAACTGTCTGAGGCTTCAGATTCAAGGGCTGCAAGAAGAAAGGAAGGTTGCCATTCCTCCAGTCTTCCTCAGGGCTTTTAGAATCTTGGTGCCATAGAGTTGGAAGGGGCCATCCAGGCCATTCAGTCCAGCCCTCTGCTCAACGCAGGATCAAGCCTAAAGCAGGGGTAGTCTTCCTGTGGTCCTCCAGATGTCCATGGACTACAATTCCCATGAGCCCCTGCCAGCAAATGCTGAGCATTGTAGCCCATGGACATCTGGAGGACCACAGGCAGACCTCAAGTATGGCTGTCAGGAATTTGACCTTAATTATTTCAAAGGGTCTAAAAGTTGACATATGAACATAACCAGGAGCCATATAGCAACTGTGTAATAACCTTGGCCATAAAGGCACAGAGAGCTGAAGGTTCATAATGGCCTCCTCTGATATAGAAAAATTTTCCCAGGAAAGAAACCGTTCTACATGCATTCCTCCAGGATGTGATTGTTCCCAGGGAATTTAAGCAAAAGGTGAATTCATCCCCTTCCAGAGATGAACTGGAGTTAAACATCCAAGAAACATAAATTTTGAAAAATTTTCCCGTTTGAGCTATTGTCACACACTTCCTTTCTCTAGGCATTGTAATGATTGCATAAAATGCTCCAATTTTTCTTCCTTTTCTTTCAAAAATGGTACAGTTGTTGCAAGGTTGTAAAAAAACAAACAAACAGATTTTATTCCACTGGAAACTTGCGATTTTTGCCTTCCAGACTGTGTGGATGAAGCGAAGTATGAGCCGTATTCCCTGCTTCTGCTGAATGCTCTCCGGCTGCACCCCGAAAGGCCAGTGCTGGTGAAGAATGCTTGCCTGGCGTTGGCAAGCCTTTTGAGGACTTCTGGTAATAGCTGGAAACAGACAGGCGCTTAAAGGTGGAAAAGCAACCAGGGATATAGTCACTGCACTTACTCCATGCCTCAGAAGGATCTCTGTACATCACGCAAGGTTTTGCACATGGTAACTGTGGGTCCGGGAGAGGTTGGCAGCATGCATCAGTGGCTTGAGCTGTGGAGGCTGGCCTTGTTAACACAAACAAGTGTTTTATTTAAATCACACTAAGCCTGCCTGGTGACTGAGCACCCTCTCCCAGAAGACAGAGACCTCTCCTTCCAACTTTCAGCTTTGTGCAGAGGGACATTAAAGCCAGCTTGAAGATTTGCTTATCTTTAAACCACTCGGGGAGCGGTATAAATAACTGGTTAAGGGCTAAGTGGGCGGAGAGTGGGCGGGCCCTCACCAGGACAGGCCAGAGTTCCAGCCAGGCGCAACAGTGTGAGTACAGAGGGAGGCCTTCCCCCTGGGCCCAGAAGTGGTGTGCTTCTAGGCCCAGCAGGAAGGCCACACCGCTGCTGGGGGGTGGGGGGGAGGAGGCCTTCCCACTGGGCCTAGAATCACACACGGGGCCTTGAAGAGGCCCAGGGTGTGCTTCTAAGACCAGCGGAAAGGCCGGCCTACTATCTCTATACTTTCCTAAACCTCCCGCATCCCTTCTGCCAAAAACCCTACAATACCCCTGCCACAAACCCACTACCAGGCAAGACACTCCCCCATCCACCCTTTCTAGCGCCCGTTGTATTTACAAGTACAACGGGCTTTAAATGTAATTGATTTATAATTAAGTTTCTATATTGCCCCTCCACACAAACAGGCTCGAGAGAGTTTACAATATAAAACAGAAACATCAAGAAAAACAGTAAAATGAATAGTAAATACCCCACTGCCCACCCCGTTGCCTGTTCACCATCAGACCATTTTGTTTATGAAGTTACCTAGTTTTGGTGGGGAAGGGGAACCCCAGAACGGGAGGGGAAAAACGAGAGAAAGGAGAAAAATAGGGAGGACGAAGTCATTCAATTGATAATTTTATCTGTTTATTATATTTTGTAAGCCAACCCAAGATTCCAGAAAAGCTTCCAGAGAAGCTTCCACTCAGCAGTGTCTCCCTCTTTCCAGAACTGTCTGGTTTCCGATTCATTGTCACCGATGAAAAGGGCAGTGGCATGACCGTGCTCAAGGAGTGCTACCAGCTTCACCGTGAAGACCCTGAAGTGGTGGAAGACCTGTGTGTGCTGATTGACGAAATGTTCAACTTTGGTAAATCAGGAGAGTTGGGATTTTGATTCCCCCACCACTTGAAACCCCAGCCTGGCCACCCTGAAAAGTACTCATAATAGTGACCTGCCTCAGGACCACGTTGCAGCAGAAGGAAATTTTACTCCAAATTTTGAGAGATTGAGTATATCAGAAATATAGACCCCAGAACGAAGAGGTTCCTTAGCCACCTCCGATGACAAATGTGCATGGGGCTTGAAAGGGAGGCTGAAATACAGCTGGTGCAACTCATTCAAAATGTAAAAGCCATCCTGTCATGTCCTAGAAGAGGGCATCCATCAGACCCAGATTACTGTAGGCTTTCGGGCCTCAAAGATTGCCTTTCTTTGCTGCATGCCATTGCAGTGACCTCTCCACTTGAGATACTGTCAGGAAGGGGAGGTGTTTCCCGCGCACCGGGCCGCAAAGGCCATGGCGCCGGGCCGCGGCTCCCTCTCCCCGCCCCCCCCCCCGCAGTAAAAAACTTCCCAGGCCGCAAGCTTGCGGCCCGGGAAGCTTCTTACTGCGGGGCGGGGAGAGGGAATCAGGGCCGGGCTGCGCCCATGTGGGCCGCGCCCGCTCGGGCCGATCCGTGGGCGTGGCCCACGGGTGCGGCCCGGTGCGCGGGCATGGCCCGCGGGCACAGCCCGCGGGCGCAGCTCGGTGCGTGGGCGTGGCCCGCGCGGGCGCGGTCCCCGCGGGCTTGGTCCGATGCCCTGCCGGTCCCCAGCCTCATAAAGGTTGGGGACCACTGCCCCAGAATACAAACAGTTGCTGGTAAGGGCTGGCCATAGCCCATAGCCCAGGAGGGACACACCTGCACCACTCCCTCCCAACTGCAGGCAAAAATGGCTCTTTTGAAGGCTGGACTCTGAGGCATTGTACGATTTTGAAGTCCCACCTCCAAATCTCCAGGAATATTTCCAACCCAGTGGTTGGAACAGGCTTGTGCAGATGAAACAGGAGACAAAAGAACCAGTTTCATCTGCAGAATAATGCTGTGCAGTAGCCTCAAATATGCAGAGTTGCAAAGAAGAAAGACACATGGCTTGGCTGCGGCTAACCCCCGGCCAGAGCAGTATTTTAAATGAGAAGGGGCTTTTCTGTGGTCTCCTGTCAGCCAACTCTTTGGCAGAAGGGGAAAGCTCCCCCCCTCAAAAGGAATGCCCTCAGGCTCCCCTGCGTTGCTCTTGGAAACACCTCCCTACCCTCAGTCAGGGCCTGTCAGGGGCTCCTTTGCAGCAGGCCTGAAGGGAGGGGGAGGGAGTGCACTCACCAGCCTCCTGCCAGCTGTGAGTGTTCTGAGGCAATTTACAGTTGGATGTGACAGGACAGCCTTGGGGTGAAAAAGGCTGGCACACCCTGTCCAAGCCTCTGTTTTCATCCCCCTTGGCAGCCCTACTGACCTCCTCTCCCTGCGGTGGTCAGGAGCAGACTGGCAGCAATGTCTCCAGATTGACCTGGAACTCTGGTCTGTCCCAGTGAGGGCCCAATCGGAAGGCGCTTTGCCTTCCGATTGGCCCCACCGCTTGTCAGTCTGGGGCCAAGGGGCTAATCCGGGAGTTTTGATCACGGACACAGCCCATCCCAACACCCCTTACTGTTTTATTAAGAGGGAACAGATGTTTGTAAGATAGCCAGGAGACCCTAACATTAGCTTGCTGCCAGGCAAGAGACATTCAGGCTGCTTCCGCATGATGAATTAGGGCCCAAAAACCTGTAATTTGCACTCAGTTTCTAAATCCCCATTCTTCATGGAATTGGGCCCCTCCTGGGGCAATCTCAAAGTTGGTCCAATTCACGCCCTCAGTCGGTCCGCGTCAGGGGCACTCCAGAGGCAGCTGCTGACCCAGATCTGCCTGGGCCAAGTAGTCTCCCAGAGCTGGAAACATTATTGTACCCCCCCCCCAACAATTCAGCAAGCTTGGTTTGGATGGATTTGAGTTCAACAGCAACTGAGGGAGCTTCCAAGGGTCAGAGCTTCCTTAGTCAGATATGACATCAGCTCTCAGCCACTTATTTGTGGGTTTCTAAGGTGCTCTTGGATTTCAAGCTCAACACCGAGGCAGACGAGATACACCAAAAGATAAGAGGAGTGAACAGCTTGAGGAAGGAGGTTGGTCAGACAGAATTGAGAAAACTGGGCCAGGCTAAGATGGCTTGGTTCAATGGGGTAGACCTTTCCAACGGCTGGCATTCCTCTGGCCAGTGATGGAACCCAAAGTGCCCTTTTCTTTCCCTTCTCCTGGCCGAGGTCAGAGCAGCTGGCAGCTGAAGTTCTTTTTGATATGGGAGGGCGAAGAAGGCACCCAGTGCCCCAAATAATCTTCTGGCTACTGAGACAAGCCACGGCTTACAGTGCCTCTATTTCCTACCACGACTAGGGCTTAAAACCATTGTTCTTAAAGGTAAAGGTATCCCCTGTGCAAGCACCGGGTCATGTCTGACCCTTGGGGTGACGCCCTCTAGCGTTTTCATGGCAGACTCAATACGGGGTGGTTTGCCAGTGCCTTCCCCAGTCATTACCGTTTACCCCCCAGCAAGCTGGGTACTCATTTTACCGACCTCGGAAGGATGGAAGGCTGAGTCGACCTTGAGCTGGCTGCTGGGATTGAACTCCCAGCCTCATGGGCAAAGCTTTCAGACGGCTGCCTTACCACTCTGCGCCACAAGAGGCCCCTGTTCTTAGGGTGACCTAAATATTCTGACTGTGCATAGGCTGGGCTCAGAAGTGTGTCTCAGAGGCCATTTGTGTTTGTTACCACTTTTGGATACATTTCTTGCTCTTTCCTAAATACGTAATAAATAAATAGTCTGTGCTGAAGAGAGATTCCCCCCATTTCTTTGACTGACAGAGGAAATTGTGGTGGAGATGGTCTCTCAGAACATCAGAGAGATGCTGACAGAAATGAAGAACCGGTTTACGTCCAGTTTGGTAAGCAAAAACATCAGTGATTGCTGAAACTTCAACAGACAGTCCTTTCCTGCCTATGAGGGCACTGCATAATCCATACATTCTGCTGAGATCAAAACTTGTGTTTTAAGGATGGGGGGGGGAGAACTCTGCGGATGGCCTCCCCCTCTCCTCCCCAATCTAATACTCGTTGTATTCCTGAATGTATGTCTGATTAATTTTTTCTTGCACCTCAGGAAATTGTTGCTGTCGCAGACAAGGCACTTTCCAAACTGCAAAAAAAAGGTAAATTTAAAAACATCACCTTCAGGAATTCTATTTAGAAAGGTCTCAATTCTTTTTAGAATGTCTGTTGGGTTGAATCCTGTGGCTTCATTCTGCTAGTAGCTGTGTTTTCCTCCAGCACCACAAACCTACTGCAGACACAAGGGGCTCTTCTGCCAGACAGAGAACGGCACTTCAATTAAGGGAAGAGATCTGCAGAATCTTGTCAATTCTTTTAAAATATATGTATTCCCCCCCAATACTTGCAGGGTACTTCCCCTGAAATGTACGTCTGCCAGAGCAAGAGATTCCACCTTTGTCAGCGGCCTCAAGGTAAACAGCAACAAGATTCTAAGGGATTTCAAGTTTTGAAGAATTTTAATTCCTTTATTTGTCATAAGATGTTGTTGGACTGTTGCACAGTTAATAAACATGAAGCGAGACTAGTGCCTCTGTTCTGGGTCGCTGGGTCAAATAAAAAAGGTGTGGTTTTCGTTCAGAAATTTGTAAACCAAAGAGATATTGAGGCTCATGGAAGAGAGAGATCAGATTATTACTTTGCTTCTCTATGAACCACTTAGTCAGGGCCAAAATACAGATGACACAGGCCAATGCCACCATTTTAAATGCATTTGTGGTGCTTTAAAAATTGCTGCAAGAACTACAAAAGCTTTTAAAACAGCAAGGGTTGCCACCAGTCATCCCATCAGCCCCACCCACCTCACAGGGGTGTCTGTTGTAGGGAGAGGAAGGGTAAGGCAAATGTAAACCGTTTTGAGACTCCTTCTGGGAGAGAAAAGCGGTATATAAGAACCAACTCTCCTTCAGTTATATCAGGACTCCCTCAGCCTCCCCTCCCTCACAGGAGGTCTGCCGTGGTGAGGAAAGGGAAGGCGAATGTAAGCCCCTTTAGTCTCCTTCGGGTAGAGAAATGCGGCATATAAGAACCAACTCTTCTTCTTCAGTAATATCAGGGCTCTCTCAGCCTCACCCACCCTACAGGATGTCTGTCGTGGAGAGGAAAGTGAAGGCGAATGTAAGCTACTTTGAGATTTCTTCGGGTAGAAAAAAGCGCCATATAAAAACCAACTCTTCTTCTATGTCACCTGTATTTTAGCCTTCTAATGCTGTATCCAACTGTTTTCCTGTCAATCCAACTGCTTCCTATCAATATAGAACCATAGAGTTGGGTCATCCAGTCCAATCCCCTGCAGAATGCAGGAAATTCAAAACTACTTGCCCACCCACAGTGACCCCAATTCCATACCCAGATGATGTCGCCCACATGAGAATCCCTGGCTAGTATGGCCTGTTAGATACTTGTTTCCTGACCCCAAAGCAGCAAATGGCATTTCCCTGGGCATGCAAGATAGGGCCATAAGAACCAAGCACCGACACAGTCCCTTCTGCCCAGCCACTTCTTAATCTGCCTCTTCACAGAATCAGCATTTCTGTCAGATGGCTATCTAGCCTCTGCTTAAAAATTTCCAAAGGAGACACCCCCCCCCCCCAAGAAGCCTGTTCCACTGAAGATCTGCTCTAACTGTAGGAACATCTTCTGGATGTTTAGTCAAAAATTCTTTTGAATTAATTTCATCCCATTGGTTCTGGTCTGACACTCTGTGGCAACAGAAAACAACTCTTCTCCATCTTCTATACGACAGCCTTCAAGGATTTGAAAATGGCTATGATATTACCTCTTATCTCAGGCTAAACAATGCAGGAACTCACAACTACCTGCCTACCCAGAGTGACCCTAATTTCATGCCCAAATGATCCCCCCACCAAAAAATCTCCACAATCCAGCCTGGCCTCATAGTATCCTCATGGCCATCAGATGCTCAAAGGTAAACTAAATGTAACAGCATGAGCACTCGGAAGTCAGCAGTATAAGGCAGAGCACAAAATGCAACGGTGGGATGTTGCTGCTCCAGGGTTTGCACAGCAGATCAACCGAAAATTCAGGGCTCAGGGTGAACAGCCAGTGGCTTCCTCCCCAATGAGCTCTTCGGGTCTTGCATCTCAGGTCGGCCACCGGCTAATGGAAGCTAACCAATTCGGGCATTTCTAGAGCTGTCTGAGTAATAAAATACTGAGTACACTTCTGCTGCTCTCCATACTGGAGCCTGCACCCATGGAAAGGCTCCAGGACATTTCTGTGGTGTTATAAAAGGCACCACGAAGTGAGGTTTAGTAACCAAATTATTTTAAATCAACACCTGCATGGTGACAGATTCGGCACAAGAAGAAACCGTCCAAGAAGAAAAAGCATTCTGGAGCTTCAGAGATTTCAGCTAGAACAGGATGATAATACTGACAGACTCATTTTCTCTCCGTCTTCGCTGGTGTTTTGTGTGATGCTTCCCACTGCCTCTTCACCATCATGTAGAGTCTCATCGCTGCCTGGGCATCCTGGATCTGAAAAAGGAAATCCATCCATGAGATTCAGATCCAATGAGCTAGCAGATCTTGGAGCCCAGTCACAATTGGAAAAGAGTGCAAGATCATGCTTGCTCATGTTGGGACTGCTGCAAAATGGCTGCAGCTGACCGCTCTCAGATGAGCCTAGAAGAATCATAGACTCTTAGCCCACCCTCAGCTCAAGGCAGGATCAGCCTAAAGCATCCAGGAGAAGGATCTGCCCAGCCACTGCTTGAAGATGGTCATTGGAGCTCCCCACCTCCTTAGGCAGCCCATTCCATGGCTGAACTACCCTGCACTGCTCCATTTCTCTTGGGAGGAACAACTTACTCTTCAGCAGTGAGAACACAGTGCGGACTCAGCATTCTAACCATCACAATGCTTAAAAGGTCCACTTGACCTACTGTCGAGCCCCCAGTGCTATCAATTTGAACTGTGCCACAGAGGATCTGCCCTGAGGGATGAAATCTGGCCCAAATCGCAGGAAAATACTATAGCTGAAATCTGAAGTTCAAGATTTATCTTGAAGGTGCTGAAAATGTATAACTGATATTTGGGCTTCAAAAAATCTGTTTGCAAGTTAAGGTTCTGTTTTAAAATATCACAAATAACTGGAGCTTAAGTGTTTATTAAAATGTTTCCAATGGGCCTTGTTTCTCTCTACAGATATAAAAGCAGGCCATAAATTATATATATATAATACTGATGTTATGATCTTTTGCTAGGATTTCCTCCTTCCTGTACTGGGTGGTATTTCCATTAGTTTTTATTATTTTTAACTGTCCTCTCATCGGAACTATTCACTGCTTAACTGATTGCTCATGGGTTGATGAAATGAATACTGGAATTCACGTTAGGTGGCTGATGAAGATTTCTCAACGTGACTGCCCTTTTCAGATGCAAACCCCTCCCCCAAATCTGTCTTACCAGGGCAGGGTGTAAAGCATAGAGACAATCTCTATTAGCAGCCACAGATCTTTGAACGCCATTTCATACATGAAGTGGTGAACATGGATATAGAATCATACAATCACAGAGTTGGAAGGCACCTTCAGGGTCATTTGTCCAACCTCCAGAATGCAGGAAGTTCTCACCTACCTGCTCACCCACAGTGACTCCCCCCCCCCTTCCAATAAACCAGAATCCGTGGCCAGTATGGCTTGGAGGAAATTCACCTCTCAACCCCAAAGTGGCAATCGGCATTTCCCTGGGCATGCAAGAAAGGTTTGCTACCCATGTGAACTCATCTTTATTTTTGAGCCTCGATGCACCTTAAAATAACAACAACAAATATCCTTGCTGCTAATACACAAGTTAAATTGGTCAGATCTAGTTATGCTGCTTTTGGGACAGAATACATACCGAGCTGTGCTCCGAACACTGCACTTGTGTATTCAGAAGTCTTTCACACAGTAGTTTCAAGGACGGTCTCCCACTCTATGGAAACAAGAAGCCATTGTGTTTGAAGACAAGAACTTTGCTCTGTTGATGGTTGTTGGGAAACTACCCACACCTTGGGCTGCAAGGACAACCAGATAGATTAGTTGTTCAGAAAACTCAAGGGATCAGAGATCCTAAATCTGGACACACCCAAACAAAAACAAGTGAACTTGTAAGCAGAAGTGGAGAACTGCTCCTGAAGTTCCCCATTTGCATTATTCAGCTTAAGATGCTCTGAATATGAGAAAAGCAAGGCATAAATCCAAATATATGAAATGACTTTCATTTAAAAGAAAAAGCATATGAGTCTGCAGGTGGTCCCACCAGCTGAGACTGCCCTGTTCTTGCTAGATAAAAGCAAACCCTCAAGAGGGCATCCTTGTTGCCACAGAGAGCCTGGCTCCAGTTCAGGAATAGTTCCTACAACATCTTGGAGAAGACAAGGCAATGGTATTCCTTTCTAAGAAGAGGAAAAATTAGAAGCAAAATGATAACCTGTTTTTTTACAGATTATTTCAAGTGCCTGAACTGGCAAAGGGGTTCTTTACACAAATACACTGGTTCTACTGCCAATATACTAAAACTGTCCATCGTTCTGCTATTAATGGCTCATGGTCTCCTCAGGTCAGTGTTATGGTAAAAGGCTGAACTTCAGCTCAGGGCTTACCTTAACCTGTTGTTTGAAAGGTTTGTATCGTTGCGTGTCCCGAATTCTCTTTTTAGGGTGATCAAGAAGCAGAATCTGAAAGGTCAAATGCATCTCCTGTAATTGCTCAGGGATCAGAGAGCAGGTACTACGGTAATCAGAACGATATATCCAAGTGGAAGACTCAGCTGCAAGACTGTGCAACAGTTTGAAATTTATAAAACAACCCACCCACCCTAAGATGGAAGCAACTAACTGACATTTTGCACACCTCTATCTCAGGAAGGCTGTCACACTCAACTAGTGCATATTACAAAATGGAAGATTTCTGTGAGTTATTAATGGTGAGATTATTCATCTCCAGTGGAAGAAAGGAACTATTCAAAGCTCCATAGATGTCAACACTGAAATGCAAGGATGCGATGCTGTACCTTTAAGTCATTACGAAGAGCGTGTCCAACCAGAATCCTTCCCTTTAGGATGTCAGCAACCTCATTCTGGACAACTTTAAAGTCGACCCCTAAACAACCAAAAGGGAGGAAACAGGTTCAAATAACACACAATGGAAACCCCCATTCAAGGATTCCTGCTTTCCAGAAATTCCCACTGGTATTTCTGACCCGTGTGAAGCAGCAACGAGGAAAGCAATGCTCGCCAGGAGCAAAACAAGTCCCACTTCCAGAGGATTCCACGCCTCCCGTTGCTTACATGTGCACAAAATAATGAGCCTCAGTTAACTTGTGGAGAGAATTTACTGGGTTGTAACCCTTCCCCCTTTCTTTGGCTCTCCATCAACGTGGGCCTCCAAGACACTGAAAAGCACTGTGACTTTAAATCAACAAAACCCAGTTAAAAGTATTCAGCCATCCATCAAATGAACAGCAGCAGCTTAACAGGCACTGTGGTCCAGTGGTCAGAGTCTCAGACTAAGATCGGGGAGGTGCACGTTTAGCTCCCCACTTGGGCCACTGAAGCTTGCTGGTGATTCTGCTCCCGGCATACACACACACACAGTCTGACCTACCTCACAGGGCTGTTGTGAGGTTACAATGGAAGAGAGGACATTGTAAATCTCTGCTTCCAATCAGAATGGCCCACACCAGGCTCAGCAGATCTCGGATCTGACTGAATAGAAAGCAGCATCTGCCTTAGGTTAGGAAGGCAAGCCTACAGAGCATGTATTTTGCACGTGAAAGATCACAACTCCAACCCCTCCTGAAAGCTCTTAGGCAGTGCAGCTGATATGGCTGACGAAGGCAGCTCCAGGTGTTCTCTGAAGCACAGCAACCCCCTACCTGTTTTTAAGTTCTCCGGCCGAATGCCACTAACAGCTGTTCTGTAGTCTGTCACTTTTTCCGTGGGCTTGACATACTTGTCATAAATGCATTTGCCAAACTGGTTCACGAGGGACACGCGGGCCACAATGCTGTCTTCTCCCTTTGGCCCCACGCCCACCATCTCGCAATCCATGGCCACGGCTTTGGTCAATCTGCCAAAGAGAGTGTTGTTAAGTCCATGAGTTTGCTCACATGGAAGCACTTCAATGAGCACAAGGCTAGATGTCGAGATTGGCCCCATGAAAACGCCACCCACGTTGGAGTCTTCAGCCTCCATGCTTGGCTCAACTGGACACAAACATCCTTCTATTCTACACTGCCGTTACTACTACTCTAGACTAGTATCAGGGAGACCTAGGTTCAAATCCCACTTGTCCCAGGGGCGTTCACTGGGAAACCTTGGGCAGTCACTCACTCTCAGCCTGACCTACCTCACAGAGCTGTGGTGAGGATAAAATGGACGAGAGGAGACATGAGGCCCTTTGGGTCCCCATTGGGGAGAAAGGTGGGAAATAAATCAAGTAAACAAAGAAACCATTTTTGCAAGATTTACTTTGCACTGATGAGTCCTGGGAAAGGCAAAAAGTTATGCCAAACAGTCAAACCACCACCAACAACAACAATTTGTGAGTTTTCAGTAGGAATGTTTTCAAGCACAGCTTCACAGCAATAAGGGCTAGAAACTTACTCAGTGAAAACGTCAAGGCCAGGTGAGCTGGAGGGAGAGCAGTTAGCTTTCTCATTTTGGAAGACTAACTGCAGTGTTACAGAAAAGTAGTAATCAATGTAACTGGTACCTTAATCCAGTAAGTCTTCAGCTGGGAGAAGCCAAATTAATTAGTGAAGGGAAATTTTAATGGGGGGGGGGCTGTAAGATGAGAAGCTTGATTTCTTTTTGGTTTTGAGATACTGGTGATACCGAAGAGCTGTCACCCTACCTAAATGCACCAGCATCCAGGTTTATGAGAAAGCCAAACAATATAAAAGCTGAACTACTAATTATTTGATGGAATGGCAGTGCTAGCCAATCACACTGGAACAGATACCCTTCAAAAGCCTCCTCCTTCACCAAGGTCAGTTCGGCCAGCTGCTGAGGCTTCGCTTCAATCCCCAGGTGTTTCCGGGCAACATTTGCTGCTTCTCGCCCCAATGCTGCTTCAATGTCATCTGGATCCACGTCGTCAAACCAGATGCTGGAAGGCAAGGCAACAGCCACATGGGCATCATGCAATGGCAGAGGTTTGAACTTGGCCTAAGAAGACTACAGGTCAAGCTACTGCTTGGTTGGGCTCAAGATAGTGGCTCTTAGCCTAGTCTATTTCATAGGACTGTTGTGTCTGAGGAAGTGTGCACAGTAAATACAAAAGCATACACCTTGAATAAAACTGCTGATTAATTTTGTTCCGTAGGGTTGTTGACAGACGATCCCACTAAGGGCTCCCTGGTTCATGAAAGATGGAAAAGCTGCATCTCCAATAACTCAGATGCATATTTATCTGTCTGAAACCAGATGAGAGGCTATTGCATGTCAAAATCCCTGGTAGCATGGAGTGGGATGCACGACTGTGTAGGCTCATGCAACTTCCCTTTCATCACCTCACCAAGTATTTGCAAAGTGCACCACCCATGGGACTATGGATCACTTTTTTAAAGGGTGGCATAAGAGGTTTTAATAATTACATGCAAGCAAGATGGGACTTGCATCACTCTGACCCAACCCCCTCATGCATCTCGCTGCCCAAGTGCATGAATCTGATACGGAACCTAAAAAGCTGAAATCCTTTTCTGGCTAGAACACTGTCAAGACTGACCATTTGGGGCTGACACTAGGGAACCCATTTAACCAAATTTTCCTAAGCAAAGGACTTACTCTGGCAGCTCTTCGGGTTTCCTTCTTGTGTGTTTAATGTCCCTGCAGTCGCGCACCGCACAGCCATTGATCTCGCCTCCTTTGGGCTCTTTCTTCTCTTCCTGGGCTTGGCTCCAGTCCCTTCCAGGGACAGATCTTTTCCATCTGGGGAGAGCTGGCCAAACGAGGGCTGCACCACAATCCTGCTGGGCAGGATTCTCCCCAGGTTTGCCTTTCAGCCTCTTCTCAGCTCTGCTCGCTTCTGCCAGTCGGGGGCCAGCGCCTTCCCCTTTGGTTGCATGTTTCTTTTTAGAGCACGCATCAAGTCCAGTAACAGCAGAATCCTGTTTAGCAGTTTTCTGCTTCAGCAGCTTATATGATAAGAAAAATCCACACATTTGAATTCAGCAGAAGTCAAGGGGCTCAATCTAACTCCCCCCCCGGCTCCCCCCTGCCTCCCCCCCCCCACTACAGCATTTACAAACTGTACTCGTCCATGGAAGAACAAGAGCCATGTAATACCCTTTATTGGGGCTAACCAAACTAGTACACAACAGCGTGTAAGTTTTTGAGCTCATGAGAGCTCTTTATCAGGCTAGATGATATAAATTTAAGAAGCCAGAAGGACAGCTGGCAGAATTCTCAGGCCATGATCTCAAGGTCTAATCATAGGGGCATCCTTTGCCAGTTCTTCCAACCACCGCATTCCACCTTACATCTTTTTAATTTTGTGACATCCAGTCTGATGAAGAGCTCTGGTATCCATGCAAGCTGGCACTGTCTTTTGTGTTGGGTTGGTTGGTCCTAATAAAAGACATTATCTGGAAAAAGCTCCACAACGTACCAGTTGACCAGTGTGAGTGCAAACATGGGCACAGATCAGCTGCTGATCCAGCAGAGGCTGAGAGGCAGGCAAAGCAATTAGCCAGATGCAGGAAAGACGAGTCTATTGGGGTTTCTTGATGGCCCTGGGTTTCCTCAACGGGTGAATATTAATTAATTTTAATATATATTTTAAAAATTGTTAAACATTTATCAGGTGATATGAGAGGCTGATACGACATACATAGCCATATATGGTCATATTAACTCCCCCCCCATGGCCAGTGACTGACCTGGAGAGGGTGGGAAGGCGAGGGGTCTTGGGTGGGCATGCCTCCCAACCATACTCTGCACAGTCACGCTATTTATGGGGTTCTTTGAAGCCTGACGTTTCAGGAGGTTCTCAAAAGTAAAAAAGTTGAGAAAGGCTGACTTAAAGAGAGCAATCATGTTCCCCCTTGCTCTTTTCTCTAGGCTGAACCTTTTGTTTTGTTGTTTTGTTGTGCTGCCTCAGACCAACATGGCTACCCACTTGAATCTATTCCCAAGTCCCTCAGCCTTTTCTTATAGGACTTGGTCCCCAAGGCCCCAGATCATTCTTGTCACTCTCCTTTGAACCCTCTCAGTTTTGTTCACACCCTTTTTGAAGTGAACCATACAGTTGTGGAATTTTCTGGCAGCCAAGCAAGAGACTTTAGGGGTGGTTTGCCTCTGCCTACTTCTATGTCATTTTCTGCTACTTCTTCTTGGAGGTATCTGAATATTAGCCCTGCTTAGCTTCTGATGAGATCAGGTGAGCCTGGGCTATCCAGGTCAAGTTTCACAGTGACAAACTAGAACAGGACAGGAAAAAAAAATCAAAAAGCAATATTAGATAGCCTTTTGGGGACATTCTTGAATGGATATCAACAATCCTCCCAAGCCCAGATTGAATCCAAATCCAGGTGTCTGGATCTGTCTGGATCTACTACAGCACACAGGTGGAGAAACCATTGCTGGATCATACCTCCTGCAAGGCCTTCCAGTTAGATGAAACTTCCTGGGAAGTTTTGGGTGGCAACCACGTCACCATATAGGTACTTTTTTGTTCCTTCTTCTTTACCAGCTTGAATTTTTGCTTCCAAAATAATCTTTTCTTCTTCTTTCTGTGTTGGTTTTTAAGATTCTCAGGCTTGTTTGTGCCACTACTTGTTGGAGCTTTTGAATCTTGGCTTCTTATTTTTGCCATCAAGCCATTCAATTACTTCTGGTCACAAACATTTCTGAACCAAAAAGAAACAAAAAAAAACAATTACTGATATTGTTATTTTCCCTATGTACGTATGTATGCATGCATGCATGCATGTACCGCCCTCCCCAAGGGCTCAGGGCGGTTTACAGAAAACAGGAAAAGATACAATTTACATATGGTAACAGGTAACAGTAATAACAATGTAACAATAATAACTTAACAAGATTATAACAATAACATTATAAAATAGAAATTGCGAGAGCCTCAGTTCAACTCTTACTGGCACCCAGTGGGTAAAACCGATTAGTGTTGGTCGTAGGGTGGGAGCTTGGGGGGCCAACTGGAAGCGGTGGTTTGGGTCAACCTCAACCAAATGCCTGGCGGGGGAACTCCCTTTTGCAGGCCCCGTGGAACTGTTTAGGTTGTCAGGGCCCTGATCTCCTCTGGGAGCTCGTTCTTCCAGGTGGGGGCCAGAATGGAGAAAGCTCTGGCCCTGGTTGAGGTCAAGCGGGCTTCCTTGGGGCCAAGGACCACCAGGAGGTTGGAGGTAGTAGAGCACAAGGCTCCTTGAGGAGTGTAGCTAATTCTCTTTAACTCTTTTGGGGGTCTTTATAATATTTGCATTATAATCTGTGTATGAACACAGCAGAAACCTAATTGTTACCTGCAAATTGCTTCTCTACCACAATGGTGTCATCTTAAGCCGAGACACACATGAAACAGCCTAATACTGAATCAGAGTATTGGTCTATTAGAGTGAGTATCCAGCCACTCCTACCAGCAGCCATTCTCCCATATCTCAGTCTGGAGTCTTTCCCCTCTGTACTGCCTCTTTAGCTGGATATGCCAGGGACTGAAACTTGGATCTGCCACACACAAAGCCACAATTCCTCCGTAGGGCACAACTTCTGTAGGGCAGAATACCTCCGTAGGGCACTGCTAATGGATTGTCTGTAAACAATGTGCACTTCAGTTTTGGGGGTGGCGTTGCTATCCTAACCCTTGACAGTGCAAAAAAAGTATTATTGTGGCAACTAAACCAACAGATTTACCACATCATGTGCAACTGGTGCATTACTACCATATTTTGAAAAGCAAAACAGCTAAAACAGTTCTGCAAGGGCCATGCACTTCTACCAGGCATGTGGTTGAGGCTGACCAGAATCAATGACTGCAGGGCCCCTGGGCCTCCCTCCCAAGAACCGTGGACCTGTTGAACGGTTGTGAATTAGACCCTGACTTTCAGTTGCGGCTGCTATTGGTATCACTGTTATAGTCCACTTATGTTATTATGATGATGACAAAGAAACAAAGCTCCGTGTATTGTTTCTGTTCCAGGTGAACTGCCCTGAGCCTCATACAATATATACAAATATAATAGGATGGAAATCAGGGGTAGTCAAACTGCGGCCCTCCAGATGTCCATGGACTACAATTCCCAGGAGCCCCTGCCAGCATTCGCTGACAGGGGCTCCTGGGAATTGTAGTCCATGGACATCTGGAGGGCCGCAGTTTGACTACCCCTGATATAGATAAGAGACGGTACTTCTGGACCACTTTCTGCAAACAACTGAGGACTATGACAATTCTCATTTCAAATACGCCCACTATTTAAGCTGCGGTAATTGCTCCCAACTCCAACCGAGGCCTTCTTCGTCAGCTGTTGCTGTTTTTAAGAGCCCTGCAAAAGAGGGCCCTGCCGGCGCCCACCGAGGCACGCGAGGCCTTGCGCATGACGCGCCCCCCCCCCCCCCGGCCACGGACTTGCCTTCTTCGCGCCGAGCCCTCTGCACGCGCCCAGCAGCACGCTGGAGTCCGAGGGGAGGCTGGGCCGTCCAGCCGCGCCCCTTCCGCCCCTGCTTGGTCCGCCGCGGAAGAGCGCCGGCGGGGAACGCGGCCTCGGCCCTTCGGGTCCGCCTGGCGGCCGAGCGAGCGAGCGGCTACAGAGCCCTCCCCGAGAAGGAAGCGCCGAGCAAGAAGGGCCCAGTTAGGGTCGCCGTGTGGGCCTGCAGCAGCGCAACGAGCAGAGTCCGAGAGGCCCCTGCAGACCCGCAAAGGTTTATCCCCCGCCCTCGAAAGCGCCCGCCTGAATAAGCCTCTGCCGGTCTTAAGGGGCTCCCGGGCCTGTTTCTGTTGAGGTCTACGCCGCTTGGTGCGGCGCCCGTTCTCATGACTGTTCCCGCTTGAAGACGCGGCTGGAAGAGGTTTGTCTTGCTCGGGACTGGGCACCTTTCCAAGGTCGACCGCCCTGAGCCGAAAGGGACGCGAGGAAGTCCCCGCGCGCGGAATCAGACGTCTTCAGTCGGAGAGCCCGCGAGGGTGAGGCGCCCCCCTGGGACCACAAATCTCCAGGAATCCCCAGCCCGGAGTTGGCAAGGGCTGCTCTGGAGTGCTGTGCTGGAGCGTTTCCTGATCCCACGCGCCACTGCCCGAGCCCAGCCCTTTAAAGCCGCATGCCCACCCCCTTGGAACCCTTCCCCACACAGAAACGGGGTCATTCCGCAGGACTTAAATGGAGCAGAAGTCTTACCTTGGGTAAACGCTACTAATTCAATGTTCTGCACGACGTCGCACACAATCTGCAACACTCCCGCAAAAATCGCTTCATTGTAGCGCTTTTTGGGGAATCCGCAAAAGTGGATGCCCCCTGAAAAAAACACTAGATTCTTGAGAACAACCTGTAATACATCTGAAAAAGACATGTGCGTTCTCAATGTAGCGATAGAAAGAATGTCTCTCCCTCACTCTCACTCCCAAGCTTTCGGAGACGCGATTGCCATTTATTTTTCCTTGGACCGGCAAAAGCAATGAACGAGCGAGGCTTCTCCGGCTAAAGTCCGTCCACAGAAGTGATTAAGAGTAAAAACTCCCTACTGCAAGTGTCTTTAAAGTTCCCAAGCACAATACAGCCCCCTGTTCGACACCGCCCGTAATTTCAGCCACAAATCGGCCACAAATCGCACCTATGGGGGGGGGGGGTTACTTGAGGAATGTGTAAACGATTAAGCACCAGCTCCTAAGCCAGCAGAAAAGGTCTTTCTGAGACAATGAATGAACAAATATTCATTGCAACTGGTGTGTTTGGGTTTTTAAAAAACAGTTTTTAAAGGGAAAGGGGCTTTTTGGGAGCATGAACACAACAGTTCATTGGCTGTTCTGTTGGATTGACGGCCAGGAGCGGGAAGAAGTGTGGAAAAACATTGCTTCTTCCTTTGTTGTGATTCCAGTAAGCCCGGAAACCTGTGGGGAATGAATACAATGCTACTGGGACTTCTGTATTCCACTAGAATTAAAGGTATGTGGAATGATGAAATGTCACTATTAAATATAATGTTCCTGCATACTGCAGACCAGCAAAATTGGTCCTTGTGTGGAAAGCCCCAGGGAGTCTCCTCAAGCAAACTGGCGGCAAACAACACCCCTTTGCCGCTCCTTTGCTTCAGTTGCCTTGCATTCCTTGCAGCTGGAGAAGCTTAAAGCGCCCGAGTACGAGGGACAGGAAGCTTTTCCTTTTGAGTTACTGCCTGCGGGATATTTGTGTTTAATTTCCCGAGGAGGAGGGAGGTTTTAAGACTGGGGCACGTGGAAGGGGACTGGAAAAACTAATGGTTGGAGCCGATGTTCAGCTCATCAAATGAATATTAAACGCACTAGACAAACTGTGGTGACTTTCTATAATACCTTAAAAATTGAAGCATGTGAGTGAAAATGCCCTATTGATTGGAGGAAGAACCACAGGGTATATAAGAACGCATTGAGAGTGACCGATTGGTGCATTGGTTAGGAGTGTGGACTTCTGATCTGCCAAGCCAGATTAGATTCTACGCTCCTCCCCGACATGCAACCAGTTGGGTAACTCTGGGCTTGCCACAGCGCTGACAAAGCCGTTCTGACCGGCTCTCTCAGCCTCACCCACCTCACAGGGTGTCTGTTGTGGGCAGAGGAAAAGGAAAACAAATGGAAGTCACTTTGAGACTCCTTCGGGTAGAGAAAAGTGTCGTATAAGAACCAACTCTTCTTCTTCTTCTTCAGTAATATGAGGGCTTTCTCAGCCTAACCTCCCTCACAGGATGTCTGTTGTGGGGAGAGGAAAGGGAAGGCAAATGTGAGCTCCTTTGAGAATCCTTTGGATAGAGAAAAGTGGCATATAAGAACCATGTCTTCTAATCGCCTGCGCTTAGAAAATTGCCTGTGCTTATTGCCTAGAAAATGGAAATGTGCCTCATGCATTGGCCCCTCCGATTCTCCGATTGGCCCCTCCGATTCTCAGCTCCAGGAACTGCGAGCCGCGCGCAGCGCAGCTCGCAGTTCCTCCCGGCCTGACGCGGCGAGAGGCGCGAAGCCTCCTTGGCCGCCATTGCCTCCGAGTTGATGCGGGGGAAGGAGCAGGGCTGCCGCGTCGCAGACGCGGCGGCCCTGCTCCTTTCCAGCCGCACACCCGCCCAACTCTGCCTTCTCCCGGCCGCTGGGTCGCCGGCTTTCTTTCTCCCGGCTGTCCGACGGCCAGGAGCCGCTTGAAGATCGCCGGCCTGGGCCCTCTCGCCTTCTCGGCGCAAAAAGTTTCCCGATGCCTCGCGGTGGGGGGGGGGCCGCGCCGCCTTCTCCCGGCCGCTCCAATGGCCGGGAGCCGCCTGAAGATCGCTGCCGGGCCCGGCCGGCGCCCTCCCGGCTTCTCGCCGCCGCGCCGCCACAAGCCTCTCCATGGCTTGCAGTGGGGGGGGGGGGCGCCGCGCTGCCTTCTTCCAGCTGCTCCAATGGCCGGGAGCCGGCTGAAGATCGCTGCCGGGCCCGGCCGGCGCCCTCCCGGCTTCTCGCTGCCGCGCCGCCACAAGCCTCTCCATGGCTTGCGGCGGGGGGGGGGGGGGCGCCGCGCCGCCTTCTCCCGGGCTCTCCAATGGCCGGGAGGCGCCTGAAGATCGCTGCCAGGCCCGGCCGGCGCCCTCCCGGCTTCTCGCCGCCACGCCGCCACAAGCCTCTGCATGGCTTGCAGTGGGGGGGGGGGGGGCGCCGCGCCGCCTTCTTCCGGCTGCTCCAATGGCCGGGAGCCGGCTGAAGATCGCTGCCCGGCCCGGCCGGCGCCCTCCCGGATTCTCGCTGCCGCGCCGCCACAAGCCTCTCCATAGCTTGCAGTGGGGGGGGGGCTGCGCCGTCTTCTCCCGGCCACTCCAATGGCCGGGAGCCACATGGAGATGGCTGCCATTGCCGCCCGTGGCCCTCTCGCCGCTGCTGCAGCGCCCTTGCTGCCTCAGGATCGTCGCCCCACCGCACCTGAGCTGACAAAAAGGCACGGACGACGCCCACAAGGTCAGTCTAGCGCCCATTTTATTAAAAAATAAAATGGGCTTTAAATCTAGTTTCATATAATTCTGACAGGGTTAAATTTTATTATTTGTTTCTTTTTAATAATAATAATAGGTAGTTGCAATTAGCAGCTTGCATTAGGGATTTCAACATGTAGTTTTAAGTTCAATGGAAATATTAGGGACATAGAATCTGATGCTGAATATAAAGTAGGCGTTTTTTAAGATTAAAAAATATATCTGCCAAATCTGTGTTATTTTATTAAAGGTGACAGGGCAGGTGGGGGGAGTGTTGGCAGCATATTGCTAAAATCATTAAGATCAACAGTAATATTTTCTTTATAGACACCAGAAGCAGGGAAACAAAAATATGTAGCTTGTCACCAAAACTGAATTAGAAATTAAACACAGTGCCAATATTTTAAACTTTCAGGTGGGCCTGCAGTAGAAGATTCTAGGCCAGTAGCACCTGAAAGACCAACAGAACCTCATAGCATCCACCCTCCAAGGGACCTTCACCAGGGGAACACAAGACACAAACAGTTAGCAAGGATTGGGTGCCCTCTAGCAAGGATTGGGTGCACTGTGTGAGTGCCCCTCTGCTACTAGAGGCCTTATTACATCCTTAGCTTCCAATAAATCACCTGGAGAATATCTGATTCTACCTGATTTGTTTAAAGCGTTCCCTAACTGGTGGGCCCCAGTCTTAGCTAGGGTCTTCACCCAGATAAATGAATCAGGCATTTTCCCCAATGGCTGGAAGATGAGCATAGTGGTTCCTATCCACAAAAAAAGCAACAAGATCGACCCACAAAACTACCACCCCATTAGTTTACTAAATATTGCATCTAAACTCTATGGAAAATTCCTCTTACATAAACTAGAGGACTGGGCTGCTGACAACCATATCTTACTCCCACACCAAGCAGGATTTAGAAGAGGCCATTCTACCATTGACCACTGTCAAACGCCTACTCCAGCATAGAAGGCCCTACGAGAGCCCTATACGCAGCTTTCATTGATTTAGCCACAGCTTTTGACACCATTGATAGGGACAGACTCTGGTCAAAGCTGAGGGAAACTAACATCGATAAACGCCTACTGGTTCTGATGCATGAACTGCACTCAGGCAGCCAAACAAAAATTAGGGTAGGTGCTTCAGGCTCTCTAACTAATGAAATTGCAGTAAGGAAAGGGGTAAAGCAGGGGTGTGTACTAGCCCCTCTGCTTTTCAATATTTATATCAACGATATAGTTCAAAGACTATCGGGCCCAGAATTTGTACCCCCTTCTGTTGGTCAGCAAAAGGTCTCTATCCTGCTTTATGCAGATGACATGGTCCTGGTTTCCCTTACAAGAGTTTGTCTAAAAAAACCACTTAACAACTTGGGTACTTATTGTAAGGAAGAGTCCCTTTCCATCAACTACACAAAAACAAAAGTTATGGTTTTTAGGAAAAGACCTAAAAAAATTATCTGGAGTATAAACAATATTCCTATAGAACAGTGTAGTACATTTAAATATCTTGGAATCACTTACAGTGAGACCCTAGACTGGAATGCCCACCTTGCAACTATAAAGGCCTCTGGTATAAAAATCATTGGAGCCATTCTGAGATTTTACTACACCAGGGAAGGGTTTCTAGTTGACCCAGCTCTAAAGCTCTTTGCAGCCAAGGTCATTCCTCACCTACTATATGTCATTGACATCTGGGGCTGGAAAGAACAAATAATAGCTTGGAGCCCATTCAGAACTTTTTCTTCAGACGTATCCTGGCTCTTCCAAAAGGGTCCCCTGCAGCCCTGATGAGGGCAGAGCTTGGTTTCCCCTCACTCAAAGCCCGTGCCCACTTAGCTATTCTGAAATCTTGGAAGAAAGACATCACAACCAAATTAGATTCTTTAAGCCATCAAAGTTTTAAGCTCTTATTGAGCAAAGACAGGACTCGGTCTGATTTTTTTAGCTCCATTCTTTCACGCTATACCATACCAGATGACTTACTGAATACATCAGCCAATATTTCTGATTTACGTGATTGGGTGCTCAAAGCTGACTCACTGATTGACCACTCTTCAATTCAGCTATCACAAGCAGCCCCATAGTATAAAACAATTTAAAAAGACCATTCTAGAGCATCATATTTAGTAAATATAACAACACGTAATCTTAGAATGGCCCTAACATCTTTGCGGTTTGAAATGAGGCCATCAGCCATGCTCTTTGGACAATATCTCCGAATACCCACAGCCCAATGCCTGTGCATATGTAGAAATCCATCTGTGGAGGACCTGCCCCACTATGTTTTGGCTTGTCCCCTGTACTCCGAACCCAGGGGCAAATTCCTTGCCAAGTTATTACCAAACTCTCACCCTATTTCTGATTTGAACAAAGTCACCTATCTGTTATCAGATGTCGACCCCTATATCTCATATAGGGTGGCACTTTTTGCTCTGGCTGCCAGAAAGAGCTAATGCATTTTTTTCAGGAGCCTCCACCTTGATACACCATTTTATCCCTTTTATTGTAACTTAGTTGTCCATGTTTACATTTTTTAGGTACACAATATTGGAGAAATATTGCTTTATTTATTTATATTTGTGCCATATTGTTTTAATTGTGTTTTGTAATGGCCTTTGGCTACATACAATAAATGTTATCGTATCGTACTAGAGGCGGGAAAGGGAAATCTGCTTCCCAGTTGTGCTGCGGCATACTGCAATAGCCAGTTAAGCAGCTCTTTGGCTTCTGCCCCAATTGATCTCTTAATTTCAAGGGTGATGCTGCAAGCAGACTGTCTCTTCTGGCTAGACTCCTCTAGTGGTACCTGAAATTGCTTGATTAGGAGCATTCATCAGACATAAATAGAATGGAAGGTTGTACTGCGAACTTCAGGGTGGGCGGGGTGTAATCAAGGCTTCCACGTCTGTCATCAAGTTACATTGAACATGATTAAGGCAGAGTGCATTTACCAGCACTGGTTGGATGTGAACCCTCCAAGATGCCCATGGGAGGACCCTTGCAGTCACATTCTTCACCAGTTGCAATTTTGGGGCAAGGGTAGCCCCGCGTAGAGCGAGTTACAGAAATCCAGTTTTCTGTTTTCTGGCATGGTTTTAGGGCAAGGCATGCCAACATCTTAGGTTCCGACCTTGTCATCACCACATGGCCTGGACTACCACCCCTAGTCTTGCTGAGCAAGGAGCTATCCCCAATGAGCCTACCGGTTTCTGTGACCTGTCAAGCAGCCAGGAGCCCAGCTACCTTCCCCTCACCAACAACTGGTGGCAGCCTGAGAAGCTTTCAGTTAACATGGCCAGCAGTTTTAGGCAAGGTCCCTATAATGAGGGAGCAGATCCTTTCCATGGGAAAAAAGTTTTTCCTTTTGCATGCTTAGGGGATGGATGAGGCATGCATCTTGAGAAAAACCACCACAGGTATTGAGGACAGCACGACAGAGTGACAGAGCAGTGGGGTGAGGTTAGCCATGTCAGCATTGGTCTCAGGGGTAGAGACCCATATGACATTGGACACAAATGCCACTGCATTCCCTGAGCCCTGGGTCTGTTGCTCGTAGGTAGTTGTGCTCAGCAGGTGTTAGGTGGATAGATGGCAGGTAGAAAGTTGGGTACATTGGTGAGTAGATTGATGGGAAGTCGGAGCACCTGACCCAGGATCCAGGGAGGATGTTGGGAGTTACACCCCATCCAGGCCCCTCCAAGCTGTACCCTCATGGTCATATGTGTGGGCACCACTTAGCTCCCATGGGGGCTCCTGATGCCCATTTCAATAATCATCCATTAAGTCCATAGCAAAACATGCTCCTCTCTAAAACGTTCCAGGATGACCACCTTCCAGGACCAAAGCGGAGAAGGAAGGACACTGGACAAGACCCAGAAACCATGTCCACAGTGAGGTGATATAGTCAGGGGGCTCCACAGTGAATTTCATAAATATAGCACCCCAGGAAACAGCTAAACAGTTAATGAGCACAAGTGAACTCAAAGATTTGTGAACACAGGGGGTCTGTGCAAGTTCGGGATTCAAGGTTCATGACGTTGTCCTGACCCACAACTTCTCACAAACTTCCATTTTCCAGGGTCATGCCCACTCTAGTTGGCAGCTCTAAGGTAAAACTGGCAGATGTTCCCTTAGGAGTCACTTAGACCACTCCTAGCCACTGGCCAGGATTCACAGTACATGGTTATTGTCATTTTCCAGAGCATCCCCCAGAATTTCCAGGCCAGGGACAATGGCAGGCCACGTAGAGCGAGTTACAGAAGTCAGTTTTGGAGGTGACCATCGCATGTATCACCATGGCCAAGTGCTATGAAGACAGATAGGGTGATAGTAGCCTCACCTGACGAAGACAGAAAAACACCTGGTGGGCTACCTTCTTGACCTGTGCCTCCATGGCCATTGAGGCATCCAAGGTCACTCCCAAATTCCTGGCCTGGAGCATGGTGTTTCTGTTCTGCCCTCTTCTGTTTTTTCCTACTCCCCAGCCATAGGATCTCCATCTTGGAGGGGTTGGGTTTCAGGTGACTCTGCTCAAGCCATCCAACCACGGCTTCCAAACATCTGGGAAATGGTTTCAAGAGGGAGTCCAGGCAGCTGACTGGGGAGATAGAGCTGGGTGTCATCTGCACATTGATGACAGCCCAGCCCAAAGCTCCGATCCAGCTGAGCCAGAGAGCACATAATGATGTTGAACCATGTGGGGGAGAGCACTGCCCCCTGAGGAACTCCACAAGGGAGATGACAGGGACACAACAGCTCATCCCCCACTGCAACCCTCTGGGTCCAGTTTTGAGAAAGGAGTGTATCCAACTAAGGGCTGTACCCTGTATCCCCCGTCCCGGCAAGGCAGTGGGCCAATAACTCGTGGCTGACCACATCAAAGGTGGTCAACAGATCTAATAATATGAGAATGGCCAACCTGCCATGATCCAGCTGCCACTGGAGATCATCCACCATGGAGACCAACATTGTCTCCACCCCACGGGCAGGATGGAAGCCAGACAGATATGGATCGAGGGCCGAAGTTTCCTCCAAGAATACCAGGAGCTGGTCCGCAGTAGCCCTTTCAACTACCTTACCCAGAAACGCAAGATGCAAGGCCAGGCGGTAGCTGGCCGGGTCCTGCAGATGTAGCGATGTTTTTTAATGAGAGGATGAACCACTACCCCTCCTTCAGTAGCTCAGAGAATTCGCCAGTCAACAGGGAGAGGTTAATAATATCCATGAGATGACCTCCTATCTGCTGGCCGCCTCCCTTGAGCAGTCAAGACAGACAGGGATCAAGGGGACAAGTGGTAGCCTTCACCAATCCCAGCAACTTCTCCACTTTGGGTAAAGGGAGCTGCCTGAAACCATCAAACGTTACCTCCAAAGGTGGCCAACAGGTCTCAGTTCCCTTTCTGTATCAACCATGGCAGGACAGTCCCAGTGGAGTGACAAGACTTTATCTGCAAAATAGCTCACTAATGACTCACAGCTAATTTACTAGTATTTTGGTGCCCCTTCTTGAGGGCAGTAAGAGATTGAACTACCCTAAACAATTGAGCCAGGCAAGAAGTCCCATTTTGCCACTTTCACTGCTATATCATATGCCCTCATGAATGTGCGATAAGACAGTGGTCCCCAACCTTTTTATCACCGGGGACCACTCAACGCCTTTTACTGAGGCCCAGTGGGGGGCAGGCTTAGAAAAAGGGAAAAAGAGAGAGGGAGGGAGAGAGAAAGTGAGAGAGAGAGAGAGAGAGAGAAGACGAGAAAGGAGAGTAAACGAGGGGAGCAAGAATGGGAGAAAGAAACGCAGGAGAGTAATGGGTGCGAGAAAGGAAACTAAGGGATGGGTGGATGGATGGAGAGAAGGAAGGAAGGAAGAAAGGGAGAAAAGGAGAAAGAAAGGAAAGGAGAAACAGAGCAAGTGAGAGGGAGAGAAAGAGAAAGAGGCAGAGAGGGAGTGAGGGGGGGTCTCAGGGGAAGAGAGTGGTGGGTGGCTGGGTGTTTGGGGGCCGAGAAGAAGAGGCGGAGCATGAGGGTGAGTGGGGGCCCCGCAGAGGATCACCGCAGGGCAAAGAGGGGTGGGCCTGGCAGCCCCCCCCGGCCGGCTCCTTGGTCACCTTGGGGCTTCTGCCGGGCATAGGGGCAGCCCCCCCCGCATGCCTGGCTGTGACCCCGGGGCTTCTGCTGGGCCCAGGAGCAGTTTTGCCACGTCACAGACCCGGCAAGGCTGCTCCTGGGCCCGGCAGAAGGCCACTGCCCGCACGGGCGCCCACCTGGCCGCCACCCTGGGGCTTCTGCTGGGCCCAGGAGCAGCCTCGCCGCATCTGCGACACAGCGAAGGTTTCCCTGGGCCTGGCAGAAGGCCCCTCTCTGACCAGCTCCCACCCGAACATGGGGCCGTGGGCCTACCTTCTCTCTCGGCGGCCAGCACAGGAATGGCGCCTCCCAACTGGTCAGTCCTGGGGCAGGGGGCCCCGCGCTTCGCACAGCTGCTGATTGGCTCCTTGGCCCCGGATTGACAAGCAGAGGGCCCAAGCGGAGGGCCAATTGTTGCCCCCCCCCATCCTGGACAGGTCCCACCTTACTACCCCTTACTGTTTATTTATACCGCTCTGCGGAGCGGTTACAGATGGTAATGACATTTTTATTTCTCAATGTTTTTTGTGAACTACAACTGAACTCAAAAGGACTGATTCTTAATTCTTAGCAAAGAATTATCATACTAGTATCCAAGCCCGCTGCAATCTAAATGCAGTGGGTGCTAGAAGCAGGGAAGTGGAGGGTGGGTGGGAGGCAGGCTGCTGGAGCCGTGGAGAGTTGTCCTGGCTCATTGTTTACCTCTCAGGGCAGAAAGTGGTGGGGCAGGGTTGCATCAGGCACGGTTGTGGTGGGTGTGGGCCATGGCCGGGCGCCGCCATACCTGGAAGGTGGTGGTGGGCCCCCTTTGTGGCTGGTGGTGGTAGCAGCCCCCATGAGGGCTTACTGCGGGCACAGGGAGTGAAGGCGGCAGCATGGCATGCGATGCAGCAGGTGCAGGGACACCTCTTTGTCCTCGGCGGGCACTGCGTGTGGTGGCATCAACTTGTGACCGTGCTTGCTGTCGCGTTGGTCTTGTCACTGCCGCCTACTCCCCCCTCAGAGGTGGGCTCAGTGTGCGTCAGTGGCGCCTCGTGGCCGCACTTGCTGGCGGCCTCTCCTCATCAGTGGCCACTGCGGGCAGTTAGTCGACGGCAGCATGACAGATTCTTCAGCAGCACTTCCTTAGGCGGTCCCTCGTTGCCGCCTCGGGCTGCAGCTGTGCTCCGCCTCTGCAGGCCACCAGGTGGAGCGGCTGAGGTTCAGAAAGGTGCTGGCTTCGGTAGGCAGACACGTCTGCAGTGAGCGGCCGGGCTTGGAGGGCGTGAGCTGTAGGGGCCAGCCTAGTCAGGGTTGATTGGCCCGTATTCCAACCTGGACACCCTGGACATGCTCCACCCCCCCGGCCAGCTTCACAAATATTAAGAGGAACCATGGATAAGACTTTGACACAGTTTACTAATTTGCTGCTAATTTACTTTTGCCTTATATCTGTACTCTTACTATTCTTGTTCCATTTTGTCTGATGATGAATGCATGCACTCGAAAGCTCACGCCTTGCATAAGTCTTTGTTGGTCTTAAAGGTACTCTTGGACTTTTCGGTTTTGGATAATGTTCATGGGGTTGCCAAACCTGGCCTCTCCAGGCTCCACCCCCTAATCTCCAGGAATTTCCCCAAATACTCTACATTTCTGAATGCTTATCAGCCTAGCTAAGTCAGCAATCCCATGTGCATGCTCCCTTGAGAGCTCCCTTGATCCTAACAGGACTTGTTTCTGAGTAAATGTCCCTAGGAATGGGCTGTGACCTGTGAGTAGCACGAATGCCCCCTCTTTACTGCTTCTGTCTTCCTTCTTTAAAACTGACTCTGCAGCTCCAGTTTCCATCATAGCCTGGTGCATCCAAACAAGCATTGCCCAAGAGTGTCCTCTGCCCTCTGGATCTCCTGGCAGACCTCTGGCCTTGAACTGGCCGTGAAGCCACCCTTGCCCTCCCCCACCCCTCTCTTGTTTGTTTACACTTTGTGCGCTTACAGCCTCCCCTGAGCCGAAAGACCACAGGACGCTTCTACTGGCTCCGAGGTGTCCGTTGCAGCCTTCACGTCATGCTTGGCAGTGCCCTGGCCCTCTTCGCTGCCTTCTTCCTGGGAGTCTGCTGGGTGTCCAGGCCACAAGAGGTAAGTCTGACTCCTGGCCAGAGGCACTCCTTGCCTGCTTGTGCACCTGATTACTCCAAAAGGCATTCCACAGAGCATCCGGCGTAATGTCAGCCCCCCATGTCAGCAAAAGAAAGCTTTTGCAGCAAGTGTATTCTTTCTTTTGAGATTTAATTAGGAACTGTTTTATTATAAGGAAAGGAACTGAGGTTTGATTAGGACACTTCCCAGCTGCCTAATAAAGTCAGTTTTATGTTTTTGCTGGTCCCTTCAAGCAGCATGTTATTTAAACACAACATAAAAATAAAACTGTAGCTGGTCCTAATGAAAACTGTTTGCTAGGAAAAGTTGAAGGCAGCAGGAAAAGAGGAAGTCCCAACAGGAGATGTATATCATGTGGGTCGGACCACACCTGCGCAGTTCTGGAGGCCTCACGTCAAAAAGGATGTGGACAAAACGGAGGGTGCAGAGGAGAGGGACGAGGAAGATCTGGGGCCTGGGGACTGAGCCCTATGAAGAAAGACTGATGAGGGGCTTGGGAAGGTTCAGCCTGGAGCAGAAGAGGCTGAGAGGGGACATGGTTGTTCTCTTCGCCTGATTGTGAACATGGTTGTCTTTCACCTGATTCTCTGGGCTGGTTTGGAGGAAGGCAGGCTTTATCTGGCTTTGGTCAAACAGCAACCAGAGCACGCAAATATCCGTTAACTGGGCTGGGTTGCAACAGCAGGTTTGTGCAAGGAACACTGAAAGATGGCATGTAGCGTATGAACCATGCACCCTTTAAAAAATTCTTAATTTCAATTTAGACATATAAAAGAAAACAAAAAGATAATACAGAAAAGTCACAATAATGGTTCCATTTTCAATTATCTAACAGTACACATTTTAAAGCTACTTATCCATATAGTCTACATAGAAGTGCCAGGGATCTTGGAATTCTTCAAAGGGTCTTCTGTTTACTAAGCTCATCAGCTTAGACATCTTACAAAGTTCTTGAAGTTTGTTGTGCCAATCTGTTGCCTTGGGTAACTCCAAAAGTTTCCAGTAAAGGGTAATGACAATTCACACCACTCTGGTCGCATAAAAAAGAGTTGTTCAGTGTTATGAGGGAGGTTGACAGGAATAAAGCTTAACAACACTTATTCAGAATACATGGGGAACTTAATGTTAAACATTTTTTCTGATACAGCATGAATTTTGATCCAAAATTTTCTAACCCTCTCACAATTCCACCACATATGATAAAAAGAACCAACCTTTTCATAACACTTCCAACATTTACCATCATGTTGCTTAGACATTTTACTGATCACTTTTGGTGTTATGTACCATCTATAAAACATTTTATACCAGTTTTCCCTCAATAATTGACATCTTGTGAGTTTTATATTCCCCCCCTCCCCCCTCCCAAGTTGTTCCCATTCCTCCAAAGAAACATTATGATTTAGGTTCTTAATCATACAGTTTTTAACGTGTTCAGCCTCAATCTCATATTTCAACAGTAGCTTATATAACTGTCCTTGGCATAAAATGGTTTCAAATTCTGTCATGTCACCAATGGGGCTTATCTATTCCTTAAACTTCAATTTAAACTTTGCCATTCTTTGCAAATATTCAAACCAACCAATACTCTTCCCTTCTTTTTAAAATAATTCCCAACTTTTTAGTTGCCCCGTGAGCTGATTAACAAGGCATTATATTTAAAACAATCAGTTCTCATATGTTGAAATTTGTTTATATAAGCTTGGACTGGGGATTTCAACATAGATAGCCTAGAAATTATTCTCGGTTTGTATCTCAACCGTCTTTAACAGAGTCATCCTCCAAGAATGAAAGCTCACTTTTGTCTTAGGTCTTCCCAGGGGCCACAGTGAATTATGGAGACCTTCATCCAATCCACTCTTCCCAAAGGTCAAGTCCCTTGATAATGGATTCATAATCCAGTCCGAGGAGACTACCAGAGGAGAAGATGGGGGAGACTAGTGTGGCTTCCCCATTTCTACTGGTCACTTTTACAACTGGCCCACATCTGGTGGCTGTGTGCAACTCCAACTGCACACCGTCCTGGGTGGGTAAGTATGTTTCTATCTGAGTCCTTCCTACCAAACCACAGGACCTCAGTCCAGAATCCAGCAATGTAAGGAATGAACCACTGCTCCACTATCAACTTTTAAAAACTACTACATCATGTTTACTAAGCTCCTTTACAGTCATGTGAGCTTCTTTAGACATGTTAAATCACCATCCTCTTTTTTTCTGATTCCAGTTTTTGTGTATCAGCCATAACCAATTTATTGAAAACCTGAATCGCTGGATCCTCAGGGCCATTTTGCACGAGGGAATTTCAGCGAAATCCTTACCAGATGCTCTCGCTTTAAAATCATGGTTTCAGATGATGCCCTCAGCCTCCCGTCCCAGTTTCGCTCTATCTGCCAATTTATAGCGGAAGTAGGGAAATCGGTTAAACTGCATTCCCCTGGGCAAAATCACGACAGATGGCGCAATCACCCGTTAGGTTTCAGTGAGGAGGTGTCATCAGTACTCATTTCACCACAGAGATGTCCCTCCCCTGGTCCCGCCTCCATGGCTTCCGGGGGACGGGGGGGGGGTGTTTTTTAAAAATGGAGAATGTTGAGTAGCAACGCATAATCGCAAGTCTATTCAGAACCCTTTCAATTATCTGGCTGCCCCCTTGCTCTATACGTGAGCGCGTGTGTCACCTTGTATTTTTTGTTCTTTTTCATTTGGGGGGTGCATGTAGAACTCCAGTAAAATACCCCCCTGTTTTTTGTTTGTGAATGGCTGGAAATTACAGGTAACCCCCCCCCCCCCTGCTGGAAGGGGATGGGGGGGGGGTGAGGTTGCCAGATCCAGACAAGTTAACTGCCATGGAAAGGCAGAGCCTACAATTGGCATCAGCTCTCCAAGGCATACCTTTTCCCTAGGAGAAGCGATCCCTCTAGTCTGGAGATGAATGACTGGAAAGTCCAGGTTACCCCCGCCTTGTTTTTGGCTGGAAACTACAGGTTATCCCCCCCCCCCCCAGGGCTGACAGGTCCCCTCTGGCTGCTGGAAGTGGATGGGGGGGGGCGGATTAGGTTGCCACAAGTTAACTGCCAGGGAAGGGCAGAGACCACAGTTGGAATCAACTCTCCAAGGCATAAATTTTCCCTGTCACTGACAACACTTTTGGCCCCAAAGCATCACCTCTTTGCTTGAGAAGGGATTGTCGTTTGGGAAGATTTGCTCAGCAGTCTCTAAATATAAGTTTGCACTATGAAACTATCAAAATTTGAAGACGGAGCTGTGAGAGATAACCAATGCCTCTGTGAACAAATGAAATTGCGTTGCAATGATTATTTCAATGGTTTTTTTTTTAAAGGAGGGGGGAGGCGGGCTTTTTGTGGCTAGCCGAGGCTGATTGGTTGTCCGGTTGTGGCGTTTTCATTGCTCCTCGGCAAGGACCAGATGTAGGTGAGGAATGCTGGAAGAGAAAGAGTTTCGCTAGAAAACAGAGGCCCATTCTGCACAAGGTTCAATGTGGCAAATTGCTTTTGGAAAGAAAAAAACAAATTTTAAATAGTGGAATTCGGCGTAACGCATACCTGCCTTTGTAATGGAATCCAGTTGCGTTTCAATCATTTCCCACAGATTTCCAGTCTCACCAAAAATCGCTAGAGAGGAAGCGATTTTTCCATGCTTTGTCCCGCCCCTAGTCGTCAATCAAACGAGCAGACAATGGGCGGTTGTTACCATGCTCCGGAAAAGCCCCTTTGTCTTTAAGAAAAAGAAAAACACACGTTGCAATGAATATGCCTTGATTCCTTGCTTCCTCCTAACGTAGAGATCCATCTAGCTGGCAGCTGGTGTGTGAGCTGCCGTTTCATCGTTGCCACGCTCCCCCGAGTGAAAACAAAATCCCCCCCCCCCCGTGCACGGGCGTGATTTTCGGCCACAAATAAAGGGAACTTGCAAACGGGGCTGTGTTGTGCTTGGTGACTTGAGGCGAGCTTTAAAGCAGTGGAGGGACTGCAGCCGGAGTTGCCTCGCTGGGTGAATGAAGGCTTGCTGGTTCATTGCTCTCCACTCGCTCCAAGAAAAAAAAATGGCGATCGCTTCGCCGGAAGTTTAGAGGAGAGAGCTAGGGAGAGGGACTTTGCTGAAACCACAACAATGGTAACGCACAGAACTTTTTCGCAACTGTTACAGATTGTTTGCAAGAGTGTAGCGCTTTCCAGAGGGTGAATCCACTTTTTGGGATTTCCCTGGAAGTGCTACAACGAAGCGCTTTTCACGGGTCTGTTTCAGGAATGTGGCAGATTGTGTATGACGTTGTGCATAACTGCATATTAGTAGTGATTTCAATTTGCCACACTCCTGCTGCATTAAACTTGCGCGGAATGGACCAGAGTTTTTGGCCAGGTATGAAATGACGAAGGAACGCTACAATACACAGCAATGGAATATTCAGTGTTGATTACGGATTTCTACCAGCTGTGCAGAATGGCCCTCATTACTGGGAACAAAAGTGGAATTGGGTATAAAAGGATGTGCCTCAGTGTCTATCTTATCCATAAGCAATAAACTCAGTTTTAACTGCCTAATTGGGTTATAACAATCTACTCTTGTTCTCATAACATTATACCTGGGGGTTGGAACAAAATTTAGGCCCAAATTTAAAATGTCCTTTACCTCCAATGTTAGCTCTTTAGAAAAAAAATTAAAAATGATGTTTCCTGACATCTTGATGGTTTGTGGTGCTGGGCTAAAAAGACGAAGGTGAATGTTGCAGCCCAGATTTTGTCTGTCTGAATTGATAGGAATGACTTTCCTCCCTGGTGTCAAGGGCAGACAAAACTCACAACCAGGCTTCTATAGAAAGAAAGCTTTATTTGGAAGTAGATCTGAACACTTAAACATTTGAAAAGACTGTTCGATATCGGGGATGCAAGCAGTTATCAATACAATTCTCCCGCTGAAACCTGAACCGTTCCCAAGGGGATGGGTCACTCCTCACCCAGGTGCCATCCCAGGCTTCCTGCCAAGGTGCCAGAGTTAGCACGGCCTTGGTCAGGCCGGCGCCCCAGGCTACAGATAAGATGTTTACAGGGACACTGGCAACAATGTATCACAGCAGGGAGACTATGCAGTGTGAAAGCGGGGGGGGGGATCAAAGGAGGGGGGGATCAAAGAGATACTACAGAGTCATAAGCATTTTGGTTACACGGGAAAGGTAACAAGGACAAAGCACACCAGATGGAGTCTCTTAGGTTCACTGAACTCAAACAGGGCAGAGAGCAGGAGCTGATCCTGACACCTGGAGGATCCAGCACTCTCTGGAGCTGAGGAGGTGTCATAATCTGTTCTTTCCAATGGGTTCTTGCCAACCAACTTGCTTCTTGAAACCAGTAGGCTGAGAATGATCTCTCAGATCACATTCAAATTTCTTATTTTTATATATGAAATCAATGTTACCAGAAACCGTTTAATTCTTGTTCTTGATAAACAAATTAAAATAAGGAAGTTCTAACAATTACAAAATAACTAGACACTTTCGTTATACCTTTACCTCTCACAGTCTTCATGCTTAACTACCTAGAGGTTGGCAGCCTTATCTCAGCCTCAGCCTTCCTCCCCTGCCGCCACAGCCCAGAATGATGCAGCCCCTGACAGGCAATCCAGTTAGCCTGAGTGACTTTGGGCAGGATTTCTGCGGAGCAGTCGATCAGGAAAGAAAGGCTGGGGGAATAGGCAGGAAACTCTGCTGGGCAGCCATAGATTCAAATATGTGCCTTGGGACTGAGCTTGGTTTTTTAAAATTTATTTAAAACATTTATTAGTCATCTCTCTACCTTATGGGAATTTGAGGTCTAGTAATGTTGCTGGCAACAAAGACTTTGGGCTCTTGAAAACAACCGATTAGCCACCTTTGAGGGGGCCATTTCAGATTGGGAAAATGGTTCAAGGAAGTCGGGTTGCCAGCTCTTGGTTGCGAAACACCTGGAGATTTTGGGGTGGGGCCAGGAGTGGGTGGGATTTGGGGCGGGGAGGGACCTCAGTGCAGGATAATGCTATGGAGTCCCCCCTCCAAAGCAGCCATTTTCTCCAGGGGAACTGATCTCTTTAGCCTAATTCAGGGTATCCCCAGGTCCCACCCTGGGGATTGGCATCCCTTTGAGGAAGGCTCCTTTTCCCTCACATACCCTGTGCTCCCTTCCTGATCTGAAATGGACTCCCTAGCACCTGAAAGTTGAGCTTAAAAGCTGCAGCCACAGAATTATTGGCCTGTATCTGGTTTGCCTATCACAAGAAAATTTTCCTTCCATAATTTAGATGCTTCTTTCTTTTGCTCTACTGTCCATTACTGCTTAGTTAAAAAAACGAACACAAACTTGCACTGTAAATCAAGGCTGATAACGTAAGGGTGGGATTGTATTTCCTGCAGCAAGAAGTTGCCATGTTCCCTGGAGAGAAGGTTCCTATCTGGCCTGTAAGAAGCAAACACTGGAAGCTGCTGGAGGGCCTGCCTCAGCCCAAGCCTCACATTGTTCTCAAGACTCCCCATGACCACGCAACAGAACTGCCAGGTAGTCTTCTAGTTGGTCCACAGGAGAGCCCGGAGGGGGTGGGCAGGGCAGTGTGGGGAATTTTAACATGACCTTGCCCCCCCCAACTCCCCTCCCTCAGTTATTTCCCCAGGGAATTAAACAAACATGTTCACTGCTCTGCAGGGCTCTCGGTTCATTGGTGAGGTCTAGAAGCCTGCTTTTTCAAAAGGCAATGCTAGAACTACCACAGTATCCTGATGCGGAGAGCATCTGTCTGCCATTCAGACTTTTGCTCAGATGTTTTTTCCTCCCCAAATACTCTCCGTGCCACAGGAAGACGGCTTCTATCCCGGGTCCAGAGAGGAGCTGAGTTGACTGTGAAACACCTGGAGCTGCTTGTTGTGGTGGGGCCAGACGTCTTCCGGTTCCATCAAGAAGACACGGAGAGGTACATCCTCACCAATCTGAACATTGTGAGTGATCTTGGCCTGTTTTTTGGCAGTGGTGCAGCTAGAACACATGGCTGCCAATGGAAGGGGCATCCCTTCACCCAGCCTCCCCCCGGGACGTCCAGCAGAACTTGCCTCTGTCCTGCTGACCTCACAGCACTCTGGGTTCCCCTCTCCCTGTTCTGCATGACTGGCTTCCATGGGTCAAACTGTCATGCAAACTGTTAGGACCAGAGCCAGTTTAAGGATTTGTGGGGCCCCAGCAGAGCACAACTGCAGTGGGAGTAGCCAGACTGCGGGTGGAGGGCCCCACGCAGTGGAAAGAGTCCTTAAAGAACTGCATCAGCCAAACTCACTTTGTAAAAAAAGGCCCTTGCCAAGAGTGTGTTGGAAGGAGCGAAGGAGGAGGGGGATCCGATTCACCTGCTGCTGCTTCCTTTGTGGTCCTGTGCAGTAGCGGGGGCGGGGGGCAATAGGAGTAGCCATGGGGGCCAAGAGACAGTAGTTGAGAAAGGGACAAGGCTTGGATGGAGAAGGATGAACTGGGCTTCTTCTTCTCTCCATGGAGGCCCAGAGAGCATGTATGTGCTCTTAGTTCCTGCCAGGTCTCTTGGCTCCATTTTCTTAGAGCTGCATCTGCACAATGCAACCTTCCTTCATGCCTCAACCCTTTGATGCCTCAATCTCACCATCCTTGTGCTGTAAAAGGTGGAGAGAAAAGAGGGGAGAAGAGAGGCTATGGCCCTGATCCATGGCAGGGAAGACACCATGCAGGTTTTATTGCATTAGCCACTGCCATATAAAAAGTGTTCAACTGCAGAACTAAAATCTTTAACAATGAGCTATTATAATAACTTGCTAAGGGCTAAGTGAGTGGAGAGTGGGCGTGGCCTGTCCAAGGCAGGACCTGTGATTGGGCCCTGCCTCGCAGAGGCCATGCCCACTCCCACCTACCCAGCTGGCAGTTTGCCCCTGGATGCTCCCCAGGACACATGTAAGTGCCTTGGGTGTGGGGTCCTCCATTCCTGTTGGGCTGAAAAGCCCTCTTGCCACCTAAGTAAGGCGGTGAGTGGGCTTCTCAGCCAAGTGGGAAGCTGGCAGGGGGGGGAATTTCCCTCAAGTATGATGTGCCGCCGATGCCGCTGAGGAAGAGAGGACCACATGGATCCCGCAACTCGGCTGGGAGGCAGTATGCTGAAGCTGAGTTGGAGAGAATGGCGGGGCGTCCCCTTGCTCTCTCCACCTCGCCTTCAGTGTGCTCCATCCCAGCTGTACTGTGGGGACCATGTGGATCCTGCGACTCAGCTGGGAGGCTGCACACTGAAGTCGAGCCAGAGAGAATGGCGGGGAGTCCCCCTGCTCTCCCTGCCTGACCTTCAGTCTGCTCCGTCCTAGCCATGCGCGGGGACCTTGGGGAGGCGGGGGGGGGGGCGGAGGTGCAAGGCTGCCTTTCCTTCCTTCCTTCCTTCCTTCCTTCCTTCCTTCCTTCCTTCCTTCCTTCCTTCCTTCCTTCCTTCCTTCCTTCCTTCCTTCCATTCTTTCTGTCTGCCTGTCTACCCCCTCTAGGACCCCACGAGTGCCCACTGCATTCCTGACTGAAGGGGGCTTTTTTTTACGTTTGTGTGTGTGTGTGTTGTATGTACACACACACACACACACACACAGCATAAGAATGAGTTTAAAATGCATATATTGGCATGTGAAATAAAATTAAGCACGCAAAATTCATAAATAAAAGTGAAAAAAAATACTCATAACAGAAAACTGACTAACTCTTTTCATGCCACAGCTTTATAAGGCCTTGCAAGAATGCCCCTCCTCTTTCTCAGTGGCTTCAGATGGGCAGTTATTCAAGAGAGAGGAGTCAGAAAATCCTGTCTTGTTTTCCAGGATAACGTTTAAATATTCTGTACAGGTATCTGTGTAAGGGGAACAATAGGAGATGCAGAATAGTTTCAATACAGCTTCCTTTACCAGGGCAACGCCTATCTGAATATGCTACTTTTAAGTATCCACCAAAAAAAGCTTCCTTTAACCTTTTTTGGGGTATTTTTTCCTCCTGCAGGGTGCTGAATTGCTCCGAGATGTGTCATTGGGAGTTCTGCTCAGGGTTCACCTGATCCGAATGATTGTCCTCACAGAGCCGGAGGTGGTAAAATCCGTTCGAGGCAGATAGGGTTTCCCACTCTCTCTTGGAAAATTTCTGCAGACTTGGGAATGTTGTGGGGATGTATGCATGCAAAAGGTCTGCCCTTCAGAGCTGACATGTCCTCCAAGGAAACTGAACTCTGCAGTCTGCAGAAAAATTGTAGTTCGGGAGAATTTCAGGCCTCATCTGGAGGTTGGTGACCCTAGGTAGAGCTTGTCCACGGGCTCTTCATGAACATAACAGAAGCCATGTTGGATCAGACCAATGGCCCATTCACTCCAACACTCTGCATTACACAGTAGCCAAACAACCCCCCCTCAGGGGGGCATAAGGAGGTCCACTAGCAGGGCCAGAACTCCTGAAGCTCTCCCACTCTTGCCCCACAAGCACCAAGCAAAAACAGCAGAAAAAGATACAAGAGCATAAGAGAAGCCATGTTAGATTAGGCCAATGGCAGTTATGGTTGCCAGTTGTGTTCCGGATCAAGTTTAACGTTTTGGTTTTTACCTTTAAGGCCATACGTGGTCTGGATCCAGTGTACCTGTGGGCCAGGTCTCTTTATGCCCTTAGCAGTGCTTTACGTTTTGCGAATCAGAACAGGCTGGTAGTCCCCAGCCCACGAGAGGTGCGCCTGGCCTTGACCAAGGCTAGGGCCTTTTTGGCCCTGGCCCCCGCCAGGTGGATTGAGCACCTGGGAGAGCTGAGAGCCCTATTGGAGCTCTTGCAGTTCCACAGAGCCTGTAAAACAGCTCTTCTGCCAGGCCTCATGGCAAACATCGACCAGGTCCCTCCCCTGAATACACCCCCAAAAAGGGTAAAAATAAGGAAAATGGGCTTAAGCCTGCGTAGGGTAAAATGCGTTGTAAAATTAAATATTATTAAAGATCTCAGCATACTTAGGAGAAAGGCTGGCTCCTACAGGACACTCACTCAGCACTGGAAGTGCTCCTCTGGACTAAAGCTCAAAGAATTTTAGCTGGCCTTCTGGTCCATAGAATCGATTAAGGTCCTTAGTGTCCTACATAGTTAACATAGTTAACGTATTATATCACTGGATGTAAAGGAGCCAACTGTATATTTAACATTTGTGTTCCTGTATTTTATGTCTGCTTCTTTATTTATTTATGCCTGACCATTGAGAAAGGCAGAGATGCTGAAATGCATCTGGTCAGTGATGGTATCAATGTACACTTGGATTTTAACGAGGCTATATTTTAAGCCTTGGGTTTTTAATTTTAATAAATATTAATATTAAATTTTACAACACGCTGTACTTTACTGAGGCTTGAGCACATTTCCCTTTTTGGGGGTGGGTTCCTGATTTGGGTCAGGATATTTTCTCCTTTTTGTTGTGGGACCTCCCCTGAATAGATCTGAGGTGGCATATGTAATCCCCCCCAGGGGCCATCGGGAGGTCCACCAGTGGGGCCAGAACTCTAGAAACTCCCACTGTTGCCCCCCAAGCACCAAGGTTTAGACCAGCAACAGAATAGCCAGTTCAGACAAAATATGTTATATATGTACAGTCTGAAGACCACTCAACCTCAATAATAACACAGTAATATTTTTTTAAAGAATCTAAAATTCAACTCAATCTGGAAATACCACCAGTCTAAAATCTGAATAAAATGAAGATGCTTATTGATCATATTTAACCTTTACTGTGTATCTTAATGTGTATCTTAATGGCAGCAGGACAAAACTGAGCAATGCAGTTGGCTGAATGGCTTCCGCCGTCACTTAGCTGCCAAGCACCAAGGATACAGAGCACCATTGCCCCAAACAGAGAGTTCCATCTAGACTCTGATGCACCTCATGGCCTGAGGCTGGAACCCATGTTAGCAGCTGTGTGCTTAGAGCCCTTTTTGGGCACAGAAGAGAAGAGGGCTAGAGGACCTAAGGTCACAGGCCATGAGCTGATTTTGGGTTTGATCACATGCATGTGCTTGGAGAAAATCTAATCCACATCTCATTCTTCCATATCATTTTTATAACTGAATTTGAAAATGGACTACAACTTTTGAGAATTTCAGCCTAGTTGGTTAAGAGGAGGGAAAGTAGTTTCACACTGTACCAGTGGTCTCTAATAAAGCATGGAATACAGAGTATGAATGTGTTAAATAATGGAAATGAAGAAAATGCACACCATGATAGACGAGTTAAATGCAAATCCCGCTTGCGGGCGGCCTGCTGCTTTTATCCCAGGAAGGCATCAGCATCACCCCCAACCTGACTTCCTCCATCCTCAGTGTCTGTGACTGGGCCAGGAAGATCAACCCTGAGAAGGACTCAGATCCCAACCATGCAGATCTTGTTCTCTATGTGACCAGGTAACAAAGATACTTTTATTTATGTAATAGTACGCTCCATTTCTACCCCACATTTCTCCCCAAAGTGGCTGATGAGGTTCTCCTCTCTCACATTATATCCTCACAACAACCCCTCAGGGTAGGTTCAGCTGACAGTGTGTGACTGGCCAAAGTTCCTAGCAAGCTTCTATAGCGGAGTGTGGATTTGAAACTATGGGCTTTTAGAGATGGTGGGGTTCAGATAAATAAATCCTTCTACACTTGACACTGATTTCCAGTCAGGATTTTCCCCCTCATCTGCACAGGTGAGCAGCCTGGAGTCAAACTACTTATTCCCCAGCATATCCAAAAGTGGATTTCCCCCACTTCATCAGAGAAATGTGAGTTCATGACGCTCTATTCTGGGTGCAGGTGGGCTGCTTCATTCGGCTTTCCCCTCCCCACCCACTGTAGCCACACCTCCAGCACTGACATTGTGCTGAGGTTTCTCCTGATTGGTTGATGGAAGTATTTTCCTGCTTTTCCTGGCCGCTTAAGTACTGCATTAATCATCCCTAGCAGAAGGAGTTAAAGATGAACATGCAGTGGTCGTCTTCCAATCTGCTGCACATGTTTGGGCAGGGAGAGGGGGAAACTTGCAAAGTTTGTGAAGGCTTGCAAAGCTAGTGAATGTTCTGAATAGGGAAACAGGAAGTAAATAACTTGCCTTGAAGCCCTAGCTTTATGAGTTCAAGGCTGGCTGCTGGTCTTTTCCCCCCATGCCGGAGTGTTTATTTATTTATTTTGTTTTTATACAGCTCATGTTTTTAAAATACATCATTTTCAAAAGTTAAAAAAATGTAATCTCAGAACTTCTGTCCATTATTTTTGACACTTCTTGGAGAAAAGGTGAAATGCCAGATGATTGGAGGCAGGCATATGTTGTCCTCATCTTCAAGAAAAGGAAAAAGGTGGATCCGGTAACTTATCAAACAGAGTATCATGTCCAGATCATGGGAGGTTATTGATACCACTTTACTCTGCTCTGGTTTGGCCTCCCTTGGAGTCCTGTGTTCGGTTTTGGGCACCCCAGTTGAAGAGGGATGTAGACAAACTGGAGCTTGTCCAGAAGAGGGCAACAAAGATGGTGAGGAGTTTGGAGACCAAGACATATGAAGAAAGGTTGGGGGAGCTTGGTCTGTTTAGCCTGGAGAGGAGACGACTGAGAGGGGATCTGATAACCATCTTCAAGTATTTAAAAGGTTGCCATATGGAGGATGGAGCAGAGTTGTTCTCTCTTGCCCCGGAGGGACAGACCAGAACGAATGGGATGAAATTAATTCAAAAGAAATTCCATTTAAACATCCGGAAGAAGTTCCTGACAGTCAGAGCGGTTTCTCAGTGGAACAGGCTTCTTCAGGAGGTGGTGGTTCTCCATCTTTGGAGATTTTGAAACAGAGGCTGGAGAGCCATCTGACGGAGAGGCTGATTCTGTGGAGGTTCAAGGAGGTGGCAGGTGACAGTGGATGAGCGAGAGGGTTGTGAGTGTCCTACTTCTGATATTAATGCTCTTTCCAATTGGGGGAAATGATCTTTGTAAAGATCAGAGTCTGATTCGAACAGAAATCAGCAGGACAAAGCCTGAGAAATATGTGGGTGCAGACTCAGCCTGGGTGCAGACTCATGTGGGTGCAGACTCAGCAGACTCAGCCAGATCCTTGTCCCTAATTGCCTTAGTCATCAACTATGAAAATGATTTTGATCATCAAACTAATTATGAAGCATGCTAAATGCTTCCTCATGTACTACAATAGTAACGGAACCTCCTTCCCCCCCCCTTGCATATACAGAATTATGGCATCATAACACTGCCACAAAAAAAGCTAAAGAGGAAGGGGGTGTGAAGATACAAGTGCATGGCATGAAGGCTTTTGTTATTTTATTATTTATTTAATTTGTAGCCTGCCACTCCCAGACTAGTTGGCTCATGGTAGGTAACACAGTAAAATCCCTCCAATAAAATAGAAAAAACTTATCCCTCCTCAGCAGTGAAAAAAGACCCCCCCCATTCAATGGGCTACCTCGTACCTTGGGAGAACAGGCAGTTGGTCATTTTGGGGCGGGGACTAGAGCTTAATTGCCCTGTCCTCAACCGAAGACCTGGCGGAAGAGCTCCATCTTACAGGCCCTGTGGAACTGGGAGATCTCCGGCAGGGCCCTCCTGGGAGCTCATTTATGAAACCTTGCTGCTTGTTTTGTCCCTACAATATAACGTCATTTCGTGTTTTGTTCCCATGTTATAATGTTGCTCTGTTATAATGGTGAAAAAACTGTGTTGTAATCAACACTGGGTTTTTAAAAAAAGCTGGTTTGCTCAGGGATCAATGTGAGGAGGGGATGAGAGACTGGAAGGTGAGATGAACATGCAACACTGAATACACAAAATAGTGGCATGGCGGGAAACCAAAGTCAAATTTGAGAATTCCTTACTGGAAGGGGGCATGAAATGTAGATCTACTGGGAAAGCAAAATTATGTGTGGAATGTTTTGCATTGTTCTATTCTTTCAGAGGGCCAATGCGGAGGATTGCTCTTGTGCAGAAATGGTATCAGAGCTCTCTCAGTACAGGACAGGGCAAGTCAGCTGGTTCAGCTTTCTTCCTCTGGGTCTCTCTCTCTTTTTAGGTTTGACCTGGAGTCACCAGATGGGGACCATCAGGTGCGGGGTGTCACCCAGCTTGGGGGGGCCTGTTCTACCCTCTGGAATTGCATCATCACTGAGGACACTGGATTTGACCTGGGAGTCACCATGGCCCATGAGATTGGGCACAGGTCAGGCAAGGGCTTCCCTTGTTGGCTTCTCAACCAAGTGCCAACCATGGCCTGCCCTGCTGAGAAGCTCAGGCAAAACTGGGCTATCCAGGAATTCCTGATGTACTGAGGGTTTATAAAAGCACATATTAAAATTCCTCCTCCTGTTCCCCCTTCTGCTCCTCTTTCACAGCCTTGGGATCCAGCATGATGGAGAAGGTAACCAGTGCTCTGGGAGTGGACACATTATGAGCCCTGAAGGAGATCTCAACAGTTTGGATCTAGCGTGGTCTGCATGTAGTAGAGAGCAGCTCCTTGCCTTTGCCAGGTAACGGGGCTGGCTGGTGTTTGGTCTGCTGGGGCTTCTGAACACATACTTTTGGGCAGGCAGCTGACAAACAATGGTGGGACCTCCTGCCTCAGATGTAGCAGCAGCCCAGTGCTGGGAATGGCTCAATGAATGTCCTCAAATGAACCCATCGTGGTAATGCTGCCTCCCCAACTCCTCTTGCCGTCTGTTTTGTTGTTCCTCCCCAGGACAGGTCAAGCAGATTGCCTGAGTGACCTGCCGGACCTGAAGGACAGCATCCCAGGAGGGAAGCCCGGCCTGTATTACGGGGCGGATGAACAGTGCAAGATCGCTTTTGGGGGCACAGCCTCTGCCTGCACTTTTGCCCGGCACAACATGGTTAGTACAGCTGGACCACTTAATGATATTTCACATGTTTTACCCAAATTGACTACCTTTTTCATTGAACTTCTGCAACCTTTCTTTGTAACACCCCTCCCATCTTCATAAGAAACCACAGATCTCCATTCCTACTTCTGCTGCGGAAGGGAGCTTGACTCTCGGGAAATCAAGCCCTGAAACTTGCTCTGGTCTCTATGTGCTCATGCACTCAAATCTGGCTCTTTGACTGTGGACCAACACGGCTGCCTCTGAAGCTCCCATGTCTGTGGCACTTCAGAATGTTCCAGTCCATTGGCCCTGTAGTGCCTGCCACATCCTTTCATGGTAGATTGGAGCGCTTGTGGAGGGGGCACTTGTCAGGATTGTAGAATCTCTGTCATAAATTAGCTTGAGTTCCTCCATGTCAGTTATATTGTTTTATATTGCTTGGCGCCTCCTTGCTCCAAAGACCTGTATCCGTGCTAGCCATAAAAGTGAATAGTTGTTATGTTAACCTTATCACATGTTGTGGGCTCTTGGGATTGTTGTCACCTCCTCAAGGTTGTGAGAATGTATTCCTGTTTTTCTTATACATATGGCTTTTCTCTTGCTCCCCCTCCCTTGGGAACTGTCAAGTTTTGGGCGGGAGAACTGTATTGATAAGCAGAGGCAAATCTGAACTCTGGTCAGATTTGACTTTTCAGTCCCTAGCGTATAGTACTTTCCAATAAAGCTTTCTTTCATTAAGAAGCCTGTTGTGAGTTTTCTGTACGTTTGACATTAAGTCAAATCTCACAACTCCTTTCGCCTGCCAACATGCAGGACGAAGGAAACACCTATATGGAACAGGGAGAGGGCCTGGATTGGGACCTCCAGCGAAGGCGCTGGAGCAGCGGCTGGAGCGGCTGCGGCAGCAGCGGACGTTGCCGGAGCGGAGGCAGCGGCAGCAGCGGTGGCGCGAGAGGCGGCGGCAGCAGCAGCGCGAGCCGCGGAGGCGGCGCGGGCCGCGGCGGAGGCGAGGGCGGCGGCAGGAGTCGGTCGAGGCATCGGCCGTGGAGCGAGGGCCCCGGTGGATTGGGGCCAGGGACGGCTGCCTCCCCACCTCCGGGGAGTGGAAATGCGGAGCACCTACAAATTCAAAGCTAAATTTTCGGGGGACCCCTCGACCTTTCCTTCGTTCCTGGTGCACCTCCAAGCCTACATGATGGACATGGGGTTCACCTTCCATGATGATGCCGAGCGTGTGCGCTTCGTGGGAGAGGCCCTGGAGGGGAAGGCAGCAAAATGGTTCATGGACTTGTACCGGTACAACCCAAGAGCCATCCGCAATTACAACCATTTCCTGAGAACCATGCGCCAGATGTACGTAGAGCCGTTCGAAAAGGAGACGGCAGAGAAGAAACTCAAGGCCCTGAAGCAAGGGAAACTGACGGTGGCTGAATATGCCAGGGAATTCAAGGAGCTTTCCTCAGCGGTGCCGGACTGGACCGAGCCCCAACGTGTGCACGCGTTTGTGGGGGGCCTCTCTGGGGACTTGTCCAGCAAGTGCCTCCTTCTGGAAGACCCCCTCACTGTGGCCGGATGGGTCCAGCTGGCTGGGGAGATGGAGAGTCGCCTGGAAAGGGCTGCGGAGTATCAAGGAATTGCGGGGAAGGCAGGGGCTAAAACCTCTACTCCCGTGAAGGCCAAGCCGAAGGCGAAGCTGGAGCCGACCGAGCGCACTCGGCGCATGGAGAAGGGGTTGTGCTTGGGTTGTGGTCAGGCTGGCCACTTCCTTGCGCAATGCCCATCGAAGACGGCGACCGGTGCAAAAGCAACGGGCAGTACCCCTCCGAAAGCTTCACCTGCCAAGAAAACGGTCCCGAAGAAAAGTGCCAAGTCTCTGCTGGTCCCAGCCGGTGCCGCGGCGATTGTGGAGGAATCGGAGGAGGGCAGTGGCCAGGATGGCGAAGATCAAGCGGAGGAGCAGTCGGGAAACGAAGACGGTCTGCTGTAAAGGCCAGCAGGCCTCCAACAGGGGCAAACGTGTGGTGAGTGATCCCCCCCTGATACTCTTGCCCGCAACCCTCTCCAATCCCAAGTCCGGGAAGACAGTGGGGGTTCGCTGCATTGTGGACTCAGGGTGTACCCAGACTCTAGTAAGCCCAGCACTAGCCGAGACTCTGGGGGTGGGCAGAGTGCCTTTGGGTGAGCCCCTACCTATCACCCAGCTGGATGGGAAATGCGCTCCCGGGGGGGAAGCTACCGTAAAGACGCGCCCGATGGACTTGGACGTAGAGAAACATTGGGAGCAGATTCAACCCCTGGTAGCACCCCACTCAGCATTCCCGTGTGTCCTGGGGCTGGATTGGTTGAGGGAGCATGACCCCACGGTGAAATGGAAAAAAGGAACAGTGGAGTTTTCCTCTCCCGGTTGTAAGCAGCACGTTCGGTCCCAGCCCTCCCTAAACGACCGGGTCGTGGCCGCGGTGGGGTCCACAGGGGAAGCGGCTCTCCCACCGGAGTATCGAGACTTTGCAGATGTGTTTGCCGAAGCTGAGTGTAACCAGCTTCCTCCCCACCGTAAAACTGACTGTGCCATCGAGTTAAAGAAAGGGGAGTCCCTCCCTAAAGCCAAACTTTACTCAATGAGCCCGAGGGAGATGGCTGAACTCAGGGAGTTTTTGGACAAAAACCTAGCCCGAGGGTTCATCAGACCTGCCACTTCGCCCCTGGCGGCCCCGGTTCTTTTCGTGAAAAAGAAAGACGGGTCCTTGCGCCTCTGCACGGACTACCGAGGGCTGAATGCTGTTTCTACTTGCAATGCCTACCCGTTGCCTCTGATAAAAGACTTGCTTGGGCACTTGGGGAAGGCACGGATTTTTACGAAATTGGACTTGAGGGAAGCCTATTACCGAGTCCGGATAAAAAAGGGGCATGAATATTTGACTGCTTTTAACACCCCCTTGGGCCAATTTGAGTACACTGTCATGCCGTTCGGCCTCGCCGGCGCTCCGGGCGTGTTCATGAACATGATTAATGAAATTATGCATGATTTATTGTATCAGGGGGTGTTGGTGTACATTGATGATATTTTGGTGTATTCTGAGGATGTGGGCAAGCACACTGAATTGGTCCGCGAGGTGCTCCGCCGCCTGCGGAAGCATCAGTTGTTTGCTAAACTTTCGAAGTGTGAGTTTCACCGGGATGCGGTGGAATTTCTGGGTTTCCGGGTCTCCCAAGCGGGGATTGAAATGGACCCAGGCAAGGTGCGGGATTTGCTGTCCTGGGAACCTCCCCGCACGCGGAGACAGCTGCAAAGTTTCTTAGGATTTGCAAACTTTTACAGAACGTTCATTCCCAGTTTCGCCAAAGTGGCGCTGCCTCTCACTGACTTGTTAAAAACAAAAAAAGGGGGGAAGATGGCGAACCGCCCCGGCGCCCCACTCCAGTGGACCCCCCAGTGTCAGGAAGCTTTTGAGAATCTGAAGCTTCTGTTTACCTCTGAGCCGGTGCTGGCCCATGCCGACCCTGCTAAGCAATTCACCGTGCAAGTGGATTCCTCGGATGTGGCAATGGGGGCCGTGATCCTCCAAGAGGGGGTGGATGGGAAATTGCACCCGTTGGCCTATCTGTCAAAAAAATTCTCCGGGGCAGAAAGAAACTGGGCGATTTGGGAAAAAGAGGCGGCTGCAGTAAAATTGGCCTTAGCCACCTGGAGACATTGGTTCCCTTTGTAGTTTGGACAGACCATAAAAACCTCCAGGCGCTCAAGCAGCCCCGCTCGCTTTCGGCGAAGCAAATGCGGTGGGCGGAGTTTTTCTCGCGCTTCAACTTTTCTCTCAAGCACCTGCCGGGCAAAATGAACTTCTTGGCAGACGCTCTTTCTCGCTTGCCCCAGTATAATAACAAGCGCGACCCATTGGTGGACTCAGCTTTTACCCCCGCCCAACTGGGAATGGCCGCAGTGACGCGCAGCCAAACCAAGCAGGGAAATTCAATCCCGGGGGGATGGGTCCAGAAGGAGGTGTCACTGGACTCTGAATTTGGCTCCCTCTGCCCCGACCTGACTGAGAAGGGGGGCCTGTTTTTTAAGGGGGAACGTCTCTATGTCCCGGCGGCGACGCGCGGGGACGTTTTGAAACTTTGCCACGATGCAAAAACCGCTGGACATTTTGGGTTTGTGAAAACTCTGCACCTGGTCAGGAGACATTATTGGTGGCCAACTTTACGTGCTGATGTGGAAAAGTACGTGCAGGGCTGCCCCACGTGCATTGTCTCCAAACCCGCTGGTGGGAAGAAAAAGGGGTTGCTGCAGCCCCTGCCCACTCCCTCCCGCCCGTGGGCCAATGTTACCATGGATTTTATCACGGACTTACCCCCCAGTCAGGGGAAAACTGTCATCTGGGTAGTAGTAGATGCATTTTCCAAACAAGCCCACTTTATTCCTTGTGCGGGCCTGCCTTCAGCGGCCAAATTGGCCTCGATGTTCGTGACCCACATAATACGCCTACATGGGATCCCGAGGCGCCTCCTCACGGATCGGGGCCCCCAGTTCGTTGCCAAGTTCTGGCGGGAGCTCCTGAGACTGTTAGGGGTGGAGCAAGCCCTAACATCGGGCTACCACCCGGAATCTAATGGCCAAACTGAAAGGGTGAACCAAATTCTTGAACAATACTTGCGCTGTTTTATCAACCATCAGCAAAATGACTGGGTTGCCCTGCTGCCTCTAGCTGAGTTTGCTTATAACAACGGGGCCCATGCCTCCACGGGTGTGTCACCTTTTAAGGTGGTGTATGGTACTGACTTGGTGGGCGCCCCCACTTGGGAGCTAAGTTCGTCCGAGGCGCCAGAAGTCACCAAATGGGCAGAGACTATTAGGGCCGGGTGGCCTGTGATTGTGTCAAGCCTCAAGGACGCTAAACAGGCTTATAAAACCCAGGCGGACAAGAAACGGGCACCAGCGCCTGCGTGGAAAGTGGGAGACCTGGCTTATTTGTCCACCAAAAACCTGCGCTGTCAGCAGAAGTCCAAGAAACTTGGCCCTAAATATGTGGGGCCCTTTCCTATTGTGAAACTTATTAATGCTGTAACTGTAGAACTGTCTTTGCCAAAAACTTACAGGAATGTGCATCCGGTTTTTCATTCCAGCCTGCTGTGGAGGGCCCCTGTTCCGGATGTGTGGCACCCCCCACTGTCTACGCCGGTGCCAATCTACATCGATAAAGACACCCACTACGAAGTCAACCAGGTTTTAGACTCTCGTGTGCACAAGGGTCGCCTCCAATATTTGGTTGATTGGAAGGATTTCCCTTCAGGGGACAAGGAGTGGGTAGAGGCAGAGAATGTGAAAGCACCTCGCCTTCTCCGGGCTTTCCACCGAGCATTCCCTGACTGCCCCCGCCCTGTTGATGCCGGCTAGGGTGGGGGAGGTCCTCTTAGTGTGGAGGGATGTCAGGATTGTAGAATCTCTGTCATAAATTAGCTTGAGTTCCTCCATGTCAGTTATATTGTTTTATATTGCTTGGCGCCTCCTTGCTCCAAAGACCTGTATCCGTGCTAGCCATAAAAGTGAATAGTTGTTATGTTAACCTTATCACATGTTGTGGGCTCTTGGGATTGTTGTCACCTCCTCAAGGTTGTGAGAATGTATTCCTGTTTTTCTTACACATATGGCTTTTCTCTTGCTCCCCCTCCCTTGGGAACTGTCAAGTTTTGGGCGGGAGAACTGTATTGATAAGCAGAGGCAAATCTGAACTCTGGTCAGATTTGACTTTTCAGTCCCCAGCGTATAGTACTTGCCAATAAAGCTTTCTTTCATTAAAAAAAATTGTGAGAAGGGAATTGTGAGAATTGTGCCTGTTGTGAGTTTTCTGTACGTTTGACAGCACTGTGTGAGAGAGGCTTGCTTGAAGCCTCCCCGAGTTCGGCCTGGCAAAACACAGGAATTCTCCTCCATTCAGGAGCACTGAAGTGCCCCCTATTTCTCTCTCACTTCTCCTCCAGGATATGTGTGAAGTTCTCTCTTGTCATACGAATGCAGACGACCTGGCCAGCTGTACGCGGCTTCTTATCCCGCTCTTGGATGGAACTGAATGTGGGGTTAACAAGGTAAAACAGGTCTCTGCTAAGGATATACAGAAGGATGCTGTGGTTGCAGCCAGAAGTACAGCTGGTAGAACTGCATTTCTATAAGTGCTAGTGCAAGTGCAGTAGGATCAGGCCTTGATAAGGACTCAACAAAGAATGAGAACAGGTAGCTGGACTGGGCATCACCACAGAGACTGGGCATCACCACCATCAATGTGGCAAAAATGTAACACAACACGGGTGATGGGAATGGTGGCCTAGGATCACTGTTGGAACAGTCCACAAAGACCTAGTTTCTTTAAATGAAACAAAGTCTTTTGGGCCAGATGAACTGCATCCAAGGGTACTAAAATAACTTGCAGATATCATCTCTGAACCTCTGTCCATTATTTTGACACTTCTTGGAGAACAGGTGAGGTGCCAGACGATTGGGGGCGGGCAAATGTTGTCCCCATCTTCAAGAAAGGGAAAAAGGAGGATCTGGGTAATTATCGACCCGTCAGCTTGACATATGTACCTGGCAAAATTTTGGAACAAATAATCAAACACTCGGTCCTTGAGCAGCTGGAATTGAGAGCTGTGATTTCTAAGACTCAGCATGGGTTTCGCAAGAACAAGTCATGTCAGACCAACCTTATCTCTTATTTCAAGAAAGTGACTACCTTGCTGGATCAGGAAAATGCCATGGACATAGTTTATCTGGATTTCAGTAAAGCTTTTGATAAGGTTCCACATGATATTCTTGTTGACAAGTTGGCAAATGCGGTATGGATCCTAATTCTGTCAGGTGGATCAATAACTGGGTACAAGGGTACCTGTTATTGGTTCAGCATCGTCTTGGAAAAGAGTGACAGGTGGAGTTCCCCAAGGATCTGTCCTGGGGCCTGTGTTGTTCAACATATTTATAAATGATTTGGATGAGGGATTAGAGGGGATACTTATTAAATTTGCAGATGTTACTAAACTGGGAGGGGTAGCAAACACAACTGAAGACAGCGACAGAATACAGGATGATCTTGATAGGCTCGAGAAGTGGGCTAAACTGAATAAAATGAAGTTCAATAGGAACAAATGTAAACTTCTGCATTTAGGTAAGAAAACCCAAATACACCAATATAAGATGGGGGGAGACTTGTCTTGGCAGTAGCATATGCAAAAAGGATCTAGGAGTCTTAGGAAACAATACATTAAACATGAGTCAGCAGTGTGACTCAATGGCTAAAGAGGCAAATGGGATTTTGGGCTGTATCGAACAGAGTATCGTGTCCAGATCACGGGAGGTGATGCTACCACTTTAGTCTGCTCTGGTTCGGCCTCAATTGGAGTACTGTGTTCAGTTTTGGGCATCCCAATTGAAGAGGGATGTTGATAAACTGGAACGTGTCCAGAGGAGGGTTGGGGGAGCTTGGTCTGTTTAGCCTGGAGAGGAGACGACTGAGAGGGGATCTGATAACTATCTTCAAATATAAAAAGGGTGCCATGTGGAGGATGGAGCAGAATTGTTCTCTCTTGCCCCTGAGGGACAGACCAGAACGAATGGGATGAAATTAATTCAAAAGAAATTCCATCTAAATATCCAGAAGAAGTTCCTGACAGAGCGGTTTCTCAGTGGAACAGGCTTATTCGAGTTCTCCATCCTTGGAAATTTTTAAACAGAGGCTAGATAACCATCTGATGGAGAGGCTGATTCTGTGAAGGCAAAGGGGTCGCAGGTTACAGTAGATGAGCGATTGGGATGTGAGTGTCCTACATAGTGCAGGGGGTTGGACTAGATGACCCATGAGGTCCCTTCCAACTCTATGATTCTATTATTCCAGCTGGGAAATCAGTCACTCTCCCACTAAGCCATATCAACTGTGTTCTGTTTATGCTGACAATGAGCCAGCAGCCATCTCCAGGCTGTCGTCTGATACTGGCTGTGTTGGAGCTGAGTCTGGGCACATGACCAGCTCCTTCCTATCGGTCTCTGTGTGATCTTCATTGTGTTCAGATGCATCTCACTCTTCTGCTGGCACTGACTACTCGGCCGATTGATGTGTAACAGCTGGGTCTGGTTGCTATGGCTTCGGAGGGCCGAGGAGGTGTCGGCTGCAGAATGACACTAGAAGCCAAGTCTGTTGTATTCAGGAATACAACAGGCGCTAGATTGGGAGGGTGGGATGGAAGAACTCTGCGGATGGCCTCTCCCTCTCCCCAGGACCTGGAAAGGCTGCAGGCTGGAGGCCCCTTAGGAAGGAAATTAACCAGAAGGGGCAGCTCTCATGCAGCAGGGATCTGCAGCCTCTGAGCCTCAGAGGGAAGTGGAAGGAGGAGGGGGTGGTCAGGGGTGTGGGATGGAAGCTGATTGGCTGGGCACTGGACAGACAGGCAAGCTGGTTGAAGAAGGAGACACTAAGGGGCGGGACAGCACTTAAGCCATGAGATCGGCTGATTCTCCAAATCCTTACCAGAAATATGTGGAACAGATAATTTGGGCATCAGGACCCCCAGTCACAGCCTTCGTTGTTACAGTTAGCTGACAAATAATATCAGGTCAGAGTCCCTCATGAGGTCTCTTCTTAATTTATTTATTTTATGTCTCAACTTTTATTCTGCCCTTTCACTCTATTCTGGGTGCAGGTGGGCTCAGGGCAGATTTATTTAACTAAGAGGTGATACGATGACCATCTTCAAATACTTGAGGGCTGTCATATAGAAGATGGGGCAGAGTTGTTTTCTGTTGCCCCACAGGGTCGGACCAGTTGAAATTAGTTCAAAAGAATTTTCGGCTTAACATCAGGAAGAAGTTCCTGGCACTTAAAGCAGTTCCTCATGGAACAGGCTTCCTTGGAAGGTGACGAGTTCTCCTTCTGAAGTTTTTAAGCAGAGGCTAGATAGTCATTTATTTATTTATTTATTTATTTATTTATTTATTTATTTATTTATTTATTTATTTATTTATTTATTTATTTATCTATCACATTTTAAAGGTTTTCAGCGCAACAGATGTGCCAAGGTGGTTTGTTATTGCATCACAACCCGAGTATTCCTGGGGGGGGGGGTCTCCCCCCCAAGTGCTAATAGGGCCGGCCCTGCTTAGCTTCTGAGACCTGATGCAGTTGGGCCAGGCTGGGCTTTCCAGCTCAGGGCCACATTACCACAGTCTGAAGGAAGACATTTTACTGTTAGAAAAAGATCGTACCAATTTATTGAAGTTAAATTGTAACACTTTTTCTTTTCTTTTCTTTTAACAATAGTTAACAATAACTAAAATGGAACCCCTGTGTATAGGGGCAGGATAACTCAGCATTAGATGTTAGGATCTGACTCAGAAAGGTAATTGCCATGTTGGCTTGTTTGTGAAGTTCCAGAGCAAGGGTGCCCACCAATGCCCTTCTTGATGCCCACCAAGTGTTTTCAGAAAGTAGGCAGGACCTGGTTGTTTTAGAGGATGTCCTTCTTTGTTCTGACCCTTGAAAGCAACATTGCTGCCGCTGCTGTTCTCCCCAGAATCACAGTCTCTCACCATCCAGCACATTTAACTTCTTTGCTTCTGCACTGTGGTGCTAGCACCACGATCTAGAAGGTTGCCCTGGAGCCATGCACTGCCTTCCTCAATGGGGCCCCTTGCCGCTGACAGCTCCACTGTCCTCCCTTCCAGTGGTGCTTCAAAGGCCGCTGTAGCTCCTTGGCAGACCTGGGTCCCATCGCAGCAGTTCCAGGACACTGGTCCAGTTGGACATCTTTCATGGCCTGCTCCCGCAGTTGCGGAGGGGGAGTAGTGGTTCGAAGACGGCAGTGCAACAACCCCAGGTAAGGGAGGACTCAGCGGGCCAGCTGCTCGGGGCAGGCTGGATGTGGAGTGTGTCTGGGTTCAGGGTTGCCTGGGAGAAGAGAGCTGAGTAGACCCAGGGGCTTGGAACTTTCTCAAAACTACAGTTCCCAGCTTCTTTAGAGAAAAACACCACAGTTCTGTTGGCCTGGGAAGGTCCTTCACGGTAGAGAGTTTGAAACCCAGACCACGGCTCTTCCTCACAAGAGACTGGCCAATGCTTTCTCAACATTCAAATGAAACAAAATAATACTAGGGCCTGCTTAACTCCCAGTGGTCAGCTGCCCAGGCCCTGCAGAGTGGCTCAGAGTGGCCTTGTTCTGGTGTGGACTCTTCTGTGTGTCTGGTGTCCAGCCTTGGCATGCTTGGGGGATGGAAGCCTTTCCTGGGCTGGGTCAGCAGCCTCATGAGAGCCGTCAAGGTCTGGGCTCCCATTCACATTTTCCCCTGTGCCACACATACATTCTCCTCTTTCCTCCCAGGCCTGCTTTTGGCGGACATCCGTGTGAGGGGGAAGCCTTGCAAGCTGAAATGTGCAACATACAGGTAAGGTGGCCTTTTTCTCATTGCTGCCTGCCTTGCTCCAATAGTCCAGGTGTGTTTCAGTGCAGCACTTCTCTCATACGGGCAGTCAGTGGTCTTTTGGGATTCCTTCTACTGAGGGATGTGCCTGGTTCAGATCTGCTGCAGGCTTTGAGTTTTTACTTTCCAGTCTACAGGGAAAGATTCTGCAGACATTACTTGGCCATTGCCTAGTGGCTGCCAGCAGCCTGCTCTGCACCACGGTAAGGATTTTGTTGACTCAAGAAATAGGTAGTTACTACATCACCATAGTGTTATAATGCTACAGTGTTATAATGGTATCTTGGATTATAATAGCCATGCATAGTCCCCATCTACAGGTAGCTAAATCCATGGATCAGGGCCACGTGGAAGGCTAAAGAGATTTTTCTACAAACTTGGGGTGCTCCTGAGGTTTGCAGACAAATCTTAACAAAAAACCCCAAACAAACAAACAGTGGGGAATTTCCCCAAATAAAGAAGAACTGGTTCTTATATACTGCTTCTACCCACCCAAAGGAGTCTTAGATACAGAATCAAAGGCACAGAAATCAGGAGCCATGCTGCAGTGCAACAGCCTAGAACCTGAGCCAGACCTGGTGGCTGCAGTACAGCAGACAAGCCCAGGAGATGCAGCAGATGGAGGAGGGGTGCGTGATTCCCCTTCCTGCAACTTTTGCTGACCCCCCCCCCCAAGCTGATGCTGGCCTACCGAAAGTTAGGGTGGGAGGTGAATGGGAAGGGTGGGGGTTAGTGGAGTGCCCGGGGGAGGATCAATAGTGTTAGAATTTGTTTTTTAGCAAGAGTCAGCCACTGACTGTCAGTTAAAGGGTTAACTATTTGTTTACGTTTGTTGCTAGTGGGGAACAGGCAGAGTGGGTCCTGTGGTCTGTTCATAGATATGCAAAATTGTTTAGGGGCCATTGCTTCATGCTTGTGTCTGCAAATTTAGCAGGAAGAGAAGAATTCTCTTTCCTCACTAAATTTAAGAAGCGATCTGCTTTAGACAGAGGAGAGCTCCACTGTTGAATCTTCACCATGTAACTGCTAAGGTATAGAGCTCCTGAATGAGCTAAGGAAGCGATGTATTTTTTGTGTTTTATCTTCCAGTTGCCCCTATTCTATTAGCTAGTAAAATTGTTTTTTAGATACTTAAAAATATACTTTAAAACTGCCTTGTCTGGTCTCATCTGCATCTATACCATATAAATAAAATGGCAAGGGGGTAGTGGGAGGAGTTGGGCCTCACCATTTACTGGCTAATCAGGTAATCTGTCCTGGCTGTGTCCTTCTGCAGCCTGATTGGCTGGCCATCCAGCGGCTCCCCTCTTCGAGTCCTGTACTCAGAAATTTTACATAGAGAAGTCTTTGGGACTTTGATATCTCTCCTCTAATTTTCCCCACATTTCCTTGGCTGATTTAACAGTTAGAAACAGTCTCAGAATCTTGAATAGCTCCAGCACTGCAGCGTAATTATCTATTTTAATTATCTATTTTAAACAGTTCATATTCTGGGGCTTTCTCATCTGGGAAATATTTCTTTATAATGTGTTCTAGTCCATGCATTCATAATACATTTTGCATCTTGAATTTCCAACTAATATAGTTATTGTTACTTAGAATGGGCAAAGGTTGCGTTTTCACTTCCCTGTTTGCTGCAGAGGAATTAGCTTCTCCTTCATTCTGATTCATCTTGGCTGGCTGGTGGATTAATTCCAGAAGGTCTCCAGAAAATTCACACACACACACATACGCACACACGCACACGCACACACGAACACACACATACAGCTGTGTTTCTTTTGCAAAAGGTCAGCATGGGTTGTTTCTTGATGCACAGCTATCAAAGAGGCTTTCTGCAGCTCTTTGCTCTGGCTTAAAAAATTAATCCATCTTCTTTTTGCAAAAAAAAAAAAAAAAGCTCAAGATGATCTCCAAAAGGAAAAATGGAGAAAAAGAAGAAGAGTTGATTCTTATATGCCGCTTTTCCCTACCCGAAGGAGGCTCAAAGCGGCTTACAGTCGCCTTCTCATTCCTCTCCCCACAACAGACACCCTGTGGGGTAGGTGAGGCTGAGAGAGCCCTGATATCACTGCTCGGTCAGAACAGTTTTATCAGTGCTGTGATGAGCCCAAGGTCAGTCAGCTGGCTGCATGTGGGGGAGCGCAGAATTGAACCTGGCATGCCAGATTAGAAGTCCGCACTCCTAATCACTACACCAAAATGGACAAAAATACTTTTGCAAGCAAAAAAACCCCTCCTACTTTGTTCTGGTCTTCTAACTTCACTGCCAGGTCTCACAAAAATCAAACGTGCACAGAAAAAACATCTGGGCCCATAAGCTTATGTTGCATAAAAGGAGGGTTTATATGGCAAATCTAGACAGCATCCTAAAAAGCAGAGACATCACCCTGCCAAGAAAAGTGCATTTAGTCAAGGCTATGGTCTTCCCAGTTACCATGTATGGTTGTGAAAGTTGGACCATAAGGAAGGCTGAGCATCAAAGAATTGAGGCTTTTGAACTCTGGTGCTGGAGAAGACTCTTGCGAGTCCCTTGGACTGCAAGGTGACCAAACTGCAAGGTGACCAAATCCTAGAGATCAGCCCGGACTGCTCCTTAGAAGGCCAGATCCTGAAGATGAAACTCAAATACTTTGGCCACCTCATGAGAAGGAAGGACTCCCTGGAGAAGAGCCTAATGCTGGGAGCGATTGAGGGCAAAAGAAGAAGGGGACGACAGAGAATGAGGTGGTTGGATGGGGTCACTGAAGCAGTAGGTGCGAGCTTAAATGGACTCCGGGGAATGGTAGAGGACAGGAAGGCCTGGAGGATCATTGTCCATGGGGTCGTGATGGGTCGGACACGACTTTGCACCTAACAACAACAATATTGTATAAAAGTAGCAGAGTTATATAAATGATGAGACCAGACAAAGGTTGTCTTTCTTAAAGTATATAAAAAGACATTTTTACTAGTTAACAGGATGGGGGAAACTGGAAGATAAAACAGGAAAAATACATAGCTTCCTTAGGAGCTCTACACCAGCAGTCCCCAACCTTCTTCTGGTCGGGGACCGCCTCCAGGGGTGGGGGAGAGCCAGCGGCCCGGCTGCCACAGTTGCTCATAAACGCGCATGCCCTATTGCTGCGCATGCGCGTTTTGGCCACCAGTTGGCGCTAACACACATACGCAGAGTGGCCACGCATGTGCTTTTTGGCCACCAGGGGGCGCAAACGCGCATGCATGGCAGTTCCGCGTGTGCGTGTTTGCGTAGCTGGTGCACCGGCTGCCGCGCCGGCCTCTTTCCCCCCCTCTCGCTGCAGGGGGGGGGGAGGCAGGCGCAGCTGCTTTCGGCCCGGTATGATGGCCTTTGCGGCCCGCTACCGGGCCGCAGACCGGGGGTTGGGGACCCTTGCTCTACAGCTTAGCTGTTACATGATGAAGATTAAAAAAAAAATGGATCTCTCCTCTGCCTAAAGCAGATCTCTTCTTAAACAAAGAGAGGAAGGAGAATTCTTCTCTTCCTGTTAAAGTTGCAGACATGGTAAACAAGCATGAGGCAATGGCCCTCTAAACAAATTTGCATGTCTATGAACAGACCACATGACCCACTCATGCTAAAGGACAAAAATCTAACACAAACCACGAGTCCCTGAGGGTTTCTTGCCATGCAAGGGTGCTGGGCCCAGTGGCCAGCACCCCACAAATGGACCTCAGTTTTCTAGGCAGAGGCCCGTGGGGGTGGAAGTTAAGGATAGAGATAGGTTGGCTGCTGGGTGGGAATGAGGTATGGTTGCTAACTCCATGGTAGGAAATTCCTGGACTCCACCCTGCAAAGCAGCCATTTATCCCAGGAGAACCAGGACTGCCAACCTCCAAGTGGGGGCTGGAGATGTCCCAGAATTGAGGCTGTTCTCCAGGTGAACAGTCCCCCTGGAGAAAATGGGTGCTTTGGAGGGTGGACTGCCTGGCATCCACATCTGCTGTTTCCCCCCCCCCCCAGCCAAACTCTACCCCCAGCTGCCCAGTAATTTCCCAACCTGGAGCTGGCAACACTAGGGGAGAACTGATCTGTGTGGATGGAAGATCTCTTGTGGTTCCTGGGGATCTCCTGGCCCACCAGGAAGTTGAAAAAAGAGAAGAAAGCAAAACAAAAACAAAACAACCCCCCCCCCAAAAAAAAAAACAAAAACAAAATGGGGAGAGGCTTTCAGGAAACGGAAGGGGGAAAACACTTGTAGTGTTATAATGCTATCCGTTCCTGTTAAATAAAGCAGTAAGGCCACTGGAGGCTGTACCTGTCCGGGATCGGGGCCAACGCCGATTGGCCCCTCACCCAGACTGACAACCATTCCAGCCAGCCAACCAGTCAAGTGAGGGACCAATTGGCAAGCGCAAAGCGCCTGCCAATTGGTCCCTCACTTAACAGGCTGGAGCTCCAGCCCGTCGCCTCCCGACCTGCCCTCTCCCCAACCACCATCCCTGTTTGCCCTCTGCCCTGCTGCCCACAGCACACTGACCAATGTGCCCCGTTGCCCCAGACACCACTATGCTGTTGCCGGCCCCCTAGACGGGCCCGCCGCTAATGCTCCCAGAGGAGGACAGCCTAACACAGAGGACCAGCTCTCCCCCGGCCCGAACAATGCGCCACGCTCTTGCTCCACCCCCCATGGGAGCCACTGCCACCGGGCCAAGCTGCAGCGCCTTAGGAGACAACCAGCTCGCATGCCACGGTAGGGGCCGCCTGCGGAGCCGATACCACATGTGCCCGGCTCAAGCCTTCCTGCCTATGACCTTTTCCCCACTGCCAAGCCGCTGCCAGGGTGGTGTCCGGGATAGAACCCATCGCTGCAGATTGCTTGGGTCTCCCTGCTTTGCTGCAGCAGGGGTTTCTGGCCGTTCCCGTGTCTTGGTTCCATGCTTCGCGACCGGGCGCAGCCTGGGGATTTCCCGCCATCGCTGGGTCCATGCCAAAAGCAAGGGTTGGTTTTTTGGGGGGGGGGGCTGGTTTCTCTACTTGCCGTCTCCTTGCTTTTTGCTTCTCTCCTGCATTCCTGTGTCCAAGCTGCGCCCTTGGGGGCCCGTGGACGCCTCACCGTTTTCACCGCCGCCGGGCCCCTGATGCTCCTTGCGGTTTGCTTTTGCTACACCCCATCCTTGTTGTTTCTTTTGCCCTTTTCTGGCGTGCTTCTTTTCTCTTCTTTTTCCCTTCCCGCTACACGGCTTTGGGAGCGCTCGAGGGGGCTAGTGGGGGCGATACCGTGGGCGGGGGCCACCCGCCAGAGCTGCAAGGCGGCCGGCCCCAAGAAGCGGCGTGCTAGCGTCCATTGTATTTTTACTTACAATGGGCTTTCAATCTAGTATCTCAATAAACCCTGATTGACATTCAAGACCATTCTATCATGTTAAGATACAGACTGTATAACAGAAATACAAATTAAATTTAAAACTCAGCAGCTTCACTTAACACAAACTCACTATCTCCAGTAACCATAAACCCCCAAACAATTAGATGTTCTCTCACTTGCCATTAGACAACAGAGTGCCCAAATCCTTAGTAGGACAAGATTGTGCTCTTTCTCAGAGCCCGAAGGCTAAGAATTGTGCTACACCTTCCATTACTGCAGGGGATGTATCTGCTAATAACTTTTTAATACCATGAGCAATTGACTTGTCAGTCTGTAGGAGAGGACCTAACAAGGAAGAACATTGTGTATCAAAAAGGGCAAGAAAGGAGAATGTGAGAGATAGATTCAAGTTCACCAATACGGCAAGCACACAATCATTGGTTGTACAGAATGTTCTGGTATCTCCCAAACAGCACTGCTGATGGGAAAACATTCATTCTAGCCAGCATGAAAGCTTAGCCATGGAAAGGATTCAGTAAATTAGCAAAATACTGGGCCACAGATTTCTCAGGAGAAAGAAAGAAAGAAAGAAAGAAAGAAAGAAAGAAAGAAAGAAAGAAAGAAAGAAAGAAAGAAAGAAAGAAAGAAAGAAAGAAAGAAAGAAAGAAAGAAAGAAAGAAAGAAAGAAAGAAAGAAAGAAAGAGAAAGAAAGCAAATCCGGCTGGTTGTAATGGTCTAATGATAGTGATATTACAGTTATCTTTTTTAAAAGCTGCTAAGAACTGGTGGAAGAAGTAACTTATGGGGATGGGTCTGGTTAATGGCAGGGCTGGGGTGGAGAGAAGAAACAGCCGTGCCCCCAGCCCACTGGCCTCTTGTTTTCCAGCTATGGGGGTGATACTTGTGGGGGGAATCAGCAAGTGGACACAGCACCATTTCCTGTACTTCCATCATCCCCGTTGCTATTCTCCCCCTTGAGAAGTATCTTTATGTTATCTCAACATTCCCCCCACAAAGGTTACCACACCTGTTACGTGTGGGATTTGAGAGAGATGCCAGTGTGGGTCTGACCCATGGGTTTGGCTTGTCTGTCCCTTCTGTAGCCCTGCCTGACCTCCCAGCTGGCTTTCATGGAGGAACAGTGTGCTGCAACAGATGTGGAGCCCCTTTACCTCAGCCTGGAGTTCCCATCCTTTTACAAATGGATTTCGGCTGCTAGTTATGCTAAAGGTAAATCAGAAGAGAGGCCTTGAATGGAGGGTGCATTTCCCCAAGTCTGTGCATGCATGTGAAGCCCTGGGACACAGTGCATGTGGTGCTTTGCTAAAAGATAGGCCCCAGACCCTCTGGCCTGGCAGTGCTCATTTCAAGAGCACAGGAAACCTTGGCAGAAGGGGCTGGACAACAAGAGATCCGGCGGAGGAGAGACAGCTGCAAAGGCTGGAGGTGGGCTGGGGTGGATGCTGGGGTTCAGTTGCAAAGATAAAGGATTACCCATTGACCTAGTTCTGCTCCTTTAAGGCTTCCAGGTGGGATCTGCTGGCCCTTCCAAGCTCAGGTAGCAGAAAGTATTATGGGCTCTTCCAGACATGCTCCTTCAATGCATCATTTTCAAAGGACGTGGACAAAACTGAGAGGGTGCAAAAGAGAGCAGCGAGGATGTCTGTGTGAGGAAAGGCTGAGGGACTTGGGGATGTTCAGCCTGGAGAAGAGACGGTGGAAGAAGAGGGGACAGGATGGCTCTCTTTGAGTGTCTGAAAAGTTGTCACTTGGAGGTGGGCAGGGAAAGGTTCCTGTTGGCAGCAGAGGATAGGACCCACAGTAATGGGTTTAAACTACATGTAGAATTGTACTGGCTAGATATTATTATTATCATCATCATCATTATTGTTGTCATCATCGTTATTGCTATTATTATTTCTCCTTTGGCTCAAGGGGAAAATTTTTCACTGGGGAGTGGCTGCCTAAGAAGGTGGCGAGATCCCCCTTACTGGCTGTCTTTAAGCACTGGCTGGACAAATGCTTTGGGCTGATCCTGCATTGAGCAGAGGGTTGGATGGCCTGTCTGGCCCCTTCCAACTCTTATGATCCTATGATTCTAATTTGTATAGCTCACAGCCACAAGTTGTGGTCAATGGTTGGCAGCTGGCAGGGGTGATCCAGTGCTGATTCAGTGCTGATTTCAGCTCATCCAATCCAAACTACCTATTCCCTGTATTCAGACAGTCCATATCAGGGTAGCTGAATCACAATGCAGCAATTCAGCTATGATTCGACTATATAAGTGCATCCCCCCCCTTTCTGAGGCAGCACCCGAAAAGGCAGGGTGAGAGATCAGCGCAACCGGACAGCTGATAATGACAGGCACACCACAGGAAGCGCAGCTGTCATTATCAGCTGTTGGGCAGCCACCCACTCCCTTTAAATGCCCCCCTCCATCTTTGCAGGCAGCTTTGGCCGTGAAGTTGTGGGGGGGATTTAAAGGGAGCGGATGGCTGCCTAATGCCTTGTAATGACAGCTGTGCTTCCTCCGTGAAAAGTCCGGTGAAAAGGCTTTAAAGGGCATGCCTAGCAGCCGATTGGTGCACCTTTTAAGATGCTCTCCGTGGCGGGGGTTGATAGATCCAAATCCCTTTCAGACTTTGGACACAGTGATGCAGGAGGACAGCTCTTAGGCACGATGGCTAAAGGGCACCTGAGAGGCAATGCAGCTGCGTAAGGCTCCCTCCCTCATGCCTGACCAAACTTGACACAAGGCACAGAGGTCAGGCAGGCCGTTTGGCTGTCCCTTCAAGGCCACCTCCAGTGGTGGTTCCCCCGTGGAGACAGAAAGGCCTCCCTCGGTCGTGCTTCCTGCCCTACATGTTCTCCTTTCTCACCTCAGGAGACGTGCTGTGCAAACATGTGTGCAGGGCACATGAGACGAACTTCATGGTGAGTCGAGGGGAGCAGTTCCTAGACGGGACCAGGTGTGAGCGAAGTGTCCCAGGAGGAGAAGAGCTCTTCGGCCTGTGTGTGGCAGGGACCTGCATGGTAAGGGAGAAGGCCTTCCAGAGGAGAAATACGACAGCACTCCAGTGTCCTCTCCCAGACCTAAGCCCACTATTGGCTTCCTCGTGAGTCACAGCTGTCTTCTTCACATTCTATGATGAGGAAAAAATCTTCCTTGTTTGCACAGGGGAAATTACTGAAGGGGAAGAGTCTGGGGAAGAGGAAGCTTGGGGTGAACCCCCTGATGAATCTTTGAGGTCACGCCTCTTGCACGGAATGGGAATTATCGAAGGACTGGCCCTACTGTGACTTCTCTGTGAACTCCCTCCCCCAACATACACACTTTTTCAGGGAACTTTTTGCCTACTGGTTGCTGTTAAGACAGGAGTCTGCAATGTGGTGGGCCCAGCCACAAAATGGCTGCTGCAGGAGGCAGAGCCAGCCACAAAATGGCTGCCATAGTTTATCATCAGTCACGCAGTAAAGATCCCTGCAGTGTGATGGCAGCAGCTTCTAAAGCAATATTTTTACAAATCCGCACAACCAATCAAAAGTCTTGTTAGGCAAAATGCCCTTCTGGCCCTGCCCATTAAAAATATAGTTGGTGGGTGTCAGGAGATTGTTGGTTGACACCCTGGGGCCCACAGGAACCAAGTTGCAGACCCCCTGTATTAAAGCATTGACTTGGAAGAGGAGATTTTCAGTGTGGCACTTATGCTGCAACTGGGCATTGTTTCCTTGCTGTATCCAATCATATGGCCTTGTCAATCCCGGAGCAATTTAATTGTTTTTTGTGCTCACTCAGACTTTTGGGTGCGATGGCAAGATGTATTCTGGGAAGAAGATGGATGCCTGCAGAGTATGTGGTGGAGACAACTCTACATGTCTCAGTGTGAAGGGTTCATACACTGAAGGAAAAGCCAGAGGTATAGTAGTGTTTCCCCTTCTCTAGCCTCCCATTTTTTGTGCTTTGCCTCTCTTACAAGCAACCTTTGCATTTTTACACCATTGATATGGAATCAAGGCATGGCTAGCATTTAAATTGTGTATGTGTAATGGAGAAAAAGGAAAAATAAACTGGCAGGTATGGATCACACAAAACCAAAGTGGAGACAGAAGCAGGGAACTGAGCAGCTGGGCAGCTGGGGAGAAGGCAAGGTTGCTGGCAAGGTGAAGGGTTTCCCCTCTTTTTTTGCCTCTTCTGAGGCTCCTATGTGTGAGTGAGCGAGAACAGTATTTGCGGGTGAGTGGTTGTTGTTGTAGAGAGTGGTTTCTGTTAAATCGTGTCAAGTGCTTTTGTCTGTGGCTGATTGAGGAACTGGGTGCAGGGGGGTCTGCAGCAGAGGGATTACAAGCCTTCCCCTGCACTGTGCTGTGCCCCTGTTAGCTTAAAGACGCCTCCTTATTTAGGGAGCTAGGCAGGGAGAAGGAGAAAATGCCATCTCAGGAGCTACTGGTGAGTGCTGCTTTATTTCTCAGTGTGTATACGTAGGGTTGTGTGCTTTGCCTGCCAAAGCAGCCACTTGAGCCCGAAGTGGCCAGCACTGTGACGCTAGGAGGAGGGGCAATGCCGGCGCGCCACTCAGTGCATGCACACAGGCGCAGAGCTCTGAGCCTGCGTGTGAGTGCTGGTTTGTGCACCGCCACTGACGTCACCCTTCCCCCCTGTGCCACGGCACTGGCTGCTTTGGGCTCGAATGGCCACTTCGGCAATCAAAGTGCACAATCCTAGATTCAGGTAGCAGGAGAGTGAGGGCTGTTTGAGTGTTGTTTTTTGGTCTGTTCCTTGCCTGTACATTGGGGGACTGCAGCTATTTGCATTCGCTGATTTGCATTAGTTGGCAGTTTTGTCTGGGGCTGACGGCTGGCTCCACTCTCTACTGGGGGGATCTTTGTGCTATAAAAGGCTCTTGCTAAAGCTAAAGGTCTCTTGGCTTGTGGATGAAGCCAGAAGGCTCCGTAAGTATTCCAGAGTTTGCAGAGGGGATCTGCTTCTTCCTGCAATGGATCGAAATGGCGTAGCTGGCAATTGAGCTGAGGCTGCCATTTGCACGGTCTGCGGCCTATTTGCATTTTTGCCTCTGAGTAACTTGAGATACGCAAGCACCAAGTGCAGGTTAGTAGCACTCCTGGAGGAGAAGGTACAAAGGTGAAAGGAATGCCTGTCCACACTTTATTCTAAAAAGGAGGGTGAAGAGTAATTATTATTATTATTAGTTAAAATAAATCTGTGACATAACTATGCTTAGAACCTGCTGGTGATATGTTAAATTTTACAAATCTTTGCAAAGTCTGGATAGTTTTTTTCATATAATTCCAAAACAATGTCCATTGCTTTGCATATTTTCTAAGATCGGGATCTTTGTAATTGACAGACAATTTGGCAACTTCAGCATAGTCCGCCAGTTTTCTTAACCACTCTTCAGTTGAGGGAATATCAGGGCTCTTCCATTTAGAAGCATAGAATCATAGAATCATAGGGCCATTCCGCACTGGGATCCATGTAGCAAATTGTTTGCTGACCAAAAAATCGCCATTTTAAATAGTGGAATTCGGCGTAACGCATACCTGCCTTTGTAGTGGAATCCAGTTGCGTTTCTATCGTTTCCCACAGGGTTCCGGTCTCGGCAAAAATCACTAGAAAGGAAGCGCTATTGCTGAGCTGTGTCCTGCCCCTGGCCGTCAAGCAGCCAATGGGCGGCCGTTATCATGCTCCCAAACAGCCCCTTTCCCTTTAAGGAAGGTTTAAAAACACACACACACACACACACCCGTTGCAACGAATATGCGTTGATTTGTTGCAACGGAGAGACCCATCCAGCTAGCAGGTGATGTTTGATCGTTTCATCGTTGCCACGCTCCCCCCCGAGTAAACCCCCCCCTCACGGGCGCGATTTTCGGCCGAAAACAGTGAATAAAGTGAAAATAAAGTGAAAATAAACCAGCAAACGGGCCTCTGTGATGCTTGTGCTTAGTGACTTTAAACAGAGGGACTGCAGCCGGCGAAGCCTCACTGGGTAAACAAAGGCTTGCCGGTGCGTTGATCTCCGCTCGCTCGGAGAAAAAAAATGGCGATCGCTTCGCCAGAAGATCAGAGGAGAGAGCCAGGGGGAGGGACTTTGCAGAAACCGCAACAATGGTAACGCACAGAACTTTCCCGCTAGTGTTGCAGATTGGTTGCAGGAGTGTAGTGCTTTCCGGAGGGTGAATCCACTTTTTGGGATTTCCCTGAAAGCGCTACAACGAAGTGCTTTTTGCGGATCGGTTTCAGGAGTGTTGCAAATTGTCAACGATGTTGTGCATAACGGCAAAACTGTAGCAATTTCAATTAGTAACCATTGTGCTATTTTGGACGAATGTGGAACGGCCCATAGAGTTGGAAGGGGCCATACAGGCCATCTAGTCCAACCCCCTGCACAACGCAGGATCAGCCCTAAGCATCATAAAGCAAAAACAATTCTGGCTGCAGAAGTAGCATACATAAATAAAACTCTATGATCTTTGTGGACCCTGCCCTCCAAAAGGTTCAATAGAAATAACTCTGGGTTTTTTTTCAAAATTAAATGTTAACATTTTTTAAAATTCCACAAGTATATTCTCCCAATACTGTCTTGCTTTCTTACATTCCCACCACATTTGAAAAAAGTCACCCCTCTCCTGTTTACATTTCCAACACTTGTCACCTATTTTTTTTATTCCATTTAGCTAACTTAACTGGAGTAAGATGCCAACAGTAAATCATTTTATAAATATTCTCTATAATAGAGTAACAAGGGGTGAATCGCATATCAAACTTCCATAACCTTTCCCAAGTGTCCAAACTCACCGTGTTGCCAAAATCCCTAGCCCTAGAAATCATTACTTCTTTGACTTTTTCGTCTTCCATATTCCATTCTAACAGCTGCTTGTAGATTTTTGAAATTTCTTTACCCTCCTGTTCTAATATTTCTTCCTGAAATCTAGATTTTTGTATATTGAAACCCTTTTCTTTATGTATTTTAAACAATTCTGCCATTTGATAATATAAAAACCAATCTATCCTATGATCTGAAAGGTCTTCTCTTGATTTCAGTTTAACAGTTTTTCCATCAATATACATCAATTCCTTATAGGTATACCAGTTAGGGGTTTCCTTTAATCCCCAAAGTCTTGACATTTCTTCCGGACTTCTCTAACAGGACTTGTTATCTTGAGAGGTCTGCTGTCTACTTGGCACAAGAAATAAGGATGTCACAGGAAGGGTGGAAAGACTTGTGAAGAACAAAGATAGATATCCCTTCCTGCTCATTCATGTGGGAACAAATATAACAGCCCAATGCATATGAAGCAAGACTACGTGGCCTTGGGGGAAAAGTGAAGAATTTGGGAGCGCAGATTGTGTTTTCAGCAGGACAAAATAGAGAGGGTGCAGAGGAGAGCAACAAGAATGACAGGGGGCTGGAGACCAAGCTTTATGAGGAAAGGCTGAGGGACTTGGGAATGTTCAGACTGGTGAAGAGGAAGTTGAGCAGGAACAGGATTGCTGTCTTTAAGTATCTGAAAAATTGTCACTTGGAGGAGGACAGGGAAAGGTTCCTGTTGGCAGCTGAGCTGACCTGCAGTAATGGGTTTAACCTATGTGGAGAACAGTATTGGCTAGATATCAGGGGGGAAATTTTCACAGCCAGATTAGTTCAGCAGTAGTATAATCAGCTGCCTAAGGAGGTGGCGAGTTCGCCCTTCAAGCAGCAGCTGGACAGATACTTATCCTGGATGATTTAGGCTGATCCTGCATTGAGCAGGGGGTTGGACTAAATGGCCTGTATTGACCCTTCAAATTCTTGGATTCTATGAACTGTATGTCAAAAGAGAGGCACAACAGAATTTAGTAGAGAGACAGCTTGGTGTAGTGGTTAGGAGTGCGGATTTCTAATCTGGCGAGCTGGGTTTGATTTCCTTCTCCTCCCCCATATGCAACCAGCTGGGTGACCTTGGGCTCACCACAGCACTGAGAAAGCTGTTCTAACCAAGCAGGAATATCAGGGCTCTCTCAGCCTCACTCACCCCACAGGGTGCCTGTTGTGGGGAGAGGAAAGGAAAGGCAACTGTAAGCCGCTTTGAGCCTCCTTCAGGTAGGGAAAAGTGGCATATAAGAACCAACTCTTCTTCTTCTTCATAACAGCATGGGAAAACTCAAACTCCATAAAACATTTCCCTTGCTCTGTATTGTATGAACACTAAAGGCATAGTAACAAAGTCTTCTTCAGTCTCTGCTTTTCTCTTCCTAGATCATCTTGGTATGAGTATGACCTTAACTCCTCTCTGTTTTCTCCTTCCCAGAATATGTTACCTTTCTGGTGCTTTCTCGTAACACTACCACAGTCCATGTGGTTAACCGGAAACCACTTTTCACACACCTGGGTAAGTGGAGCCCTAAATGGCAGGGACATGGGGGAATTGGCACCATTCAATGCCGTGGGGATTAGGCACCATACAATGCCATGGGGATTGTGTAGTAGACCTCCCCTCCTAAAAAGGAGAATGCCGAAAAGCGGAGCCCCTGGGAACGGCAGGTCTCAAGGCAGCCGGCCGCGTCCAGCAAGCTGTGTGGACTACGTTCTGCATTGACTTTTTAAAATCCCCACCAAATTCCATAGACAGAGGCATGATGAAACATGACTGTTGTTTTATTCCAGCCGTGAAGATCCAAGGGCAGTATGTGGTGGCTGGATCTGGCAGTATTTCTCTGAATGTCACATACCCCTCTGTCCTGGAGGACAGCCGGCTAGAATACAAGGTCTGTCTTTCAGAGGACAACCTGCCTAGCTTGGAGGAAGTTTCCATGGATGGACCACTGCAGGAAGATGTAGAGATACAGGTAATATAGCAGAGAGGTGGTGGAAGCAGGCAGAACTAGCCCAGGAACCTCTGGACTGGGCAAGAGGAGACGTTATTACATAACTCTGTGCATATATCCACCTACTTCTCTAGGCCAGAATCCAGGCTGGTCTTCTTTCTTAGGACTAAAATAAATATTATGTTTTACATTTTTATTTACTTTATTTATGGTCCACCTTCCTCACAGGGGCTAAAGGGAGTCACGGAGTCAATAAATCAACAAAATGGGGCAGGAGGGATGGAGCTAACCAGAACTCTAAAAGAGAAAACCAAAGCATGGCAGAAGTTAATAACATGACTCATTAAGCAGTGCTGGAATCACATAATAGAATCCTATTCTCCGCCCCACCCTGCTTGAGGGACAGCTGTCCTGTTGGACTGTCAAGCCAAGAGATCTCCAAATGTGGTTTGCCATGGCTTGGCTTTGCAAAGTAACCCTGGTATTCCTTCCATGCTAATACTAGCCATGACCAACCCTGCTTAGTGTCCGAGAACTGAGAAAATCAGCTAGCTTGGACTATCCCAGTTAGGGGTCTGAGTGACTTGCAGGGACCTGTTGAATAAGGAACAAGAGAATCCAGAATAGAACATTCTTGGGGAGGAACTAAGACCCAAAAGTAATAATGGCTTCTAGGAATATGAAGAGTCCAGTCCATATCGGTAGATCTTGGTATCTTCTCAACCAGGGTTTCATGACGTCCTGGAAAGGTTTCTTGAATGGGTGGGAATTAAGTAATTTTAAGTATATTTTTAAAATTTGTTAAATATTTATTGGGTGATATGACCACATATGGTTGTGTCAACCTGCTCCCCCAAATGGCAGTAATGGGCTTGGTGGGGGCGGGAAGAGGAGGGGCCCTGGGCGGCCATGTACACAGTTATACTTCCCAACCGTATTCTGCACAACTGCACCAATGCTGGGGTTTCTGAAAGCTTGAAGAATGTTTCAGGGGTTTCTCAAGGGTAAAAGTTGAGAAAAGCTCTGTAGATAGAGCAAGGATTGAGGTCCAGGTGCAAGGAGTGTCTCAGAATGGAATATCCCAGTGAGGACAGAAGGGCAGTAGCTAGAGTATATGGACAGTTGATAATTTTAGGGAACACCTGAGTATCACTTTGTGTTTTGTGTGTGTGACAATTATTGAACGCGACAATTATTGGTTTATATGACTCTGAAAGCCTATAAACAGTAGAGTCTGAATTGATGACCAGCCTCTTTTGGGGGGAAGCCTTGACATCCTGCTGGCATTGGAATAAGAGACATTCACTGGGCACATGCAGCTGCTCTCCTGCTTCGAGAATTGCCATGTTATTACCCTCCTTACCTTTTAAATTAGTATAGGAAGAATGGTAATGCTGTCTTGATACAGGATAAAATGAAGGCAAAGATTCTCTGTGTGCTCTACTCACAATGTGACGACCTAAGCATGTTGCTGCAAGATTATTGATCGGATGATGCCAAGGCATATTAGGGCCTCATCTGGCTCTGAGTCAAGGTGGACAACAGTCCTCTGGAACAGCTTCTTTCAGGCTTCTTCTCCCTCCAGGTTTATAGGAGATATGGGAAGGAATATGGGACAATCACCAGTCCAGACATCGTATTCAGCTACTTTCAACCTAGTGAGAAACTGGAATTCACATGGGCTTCCCGGCTTGGGCCCTGCTCTGTGAGCTGTGGGGAAGGTGAGGCATGTTGCCCTTGAGTGCCAAGTCTATTACTCCAGGGAAGAAATGACACCCAGGGAAAATACAGGCAAGTGGTGCAATGTCAAAGCTGTGTATGTGCCATGGTGTGCCCAAGGATCCCGAATGCAGCATCAGAACACAAGATTATCTTGACAGGCTAGAAAACTGGGCTCAAATGTATCAAATGGAATGTAAAGTTCTTTATTTAGGTAGGAAAAATCGAATGCATCACTATAGGATGGGTGAGACTTGTCTTGGCTGTAGTACATGTGAAAAGGATCATCAGACTGGAGGGAGGTGAGTAGCGGGGTACCTCAGGGCTCGGTGCTCGGTCTGGTACTTTTTAACATATTTATTAATGATCTAGATGAGGGGGTGGAGGGACTACTCATCAAGTTTGCAGATGACACCAAATTGGGAGGACTGGCAAATACTCCGGAAGATAGAGACAGAGTTCAACGAGATCTGAACACATTTGAAAAATGGGCAAATGAGAACAAGATGCAATTTAATAAAGATAAGTGTAAAGTTCTGCATCTGGGTCATAAAAATGAAAAGCATGCCTACTGGATGGGGGATACGCTTCTACGTAACACTGCGTGTGAACGAGACCTTGGGGTACTTGTGGTTTGTAAACTAAACATTGAGCAGGCAGTATGATGCAGTGGTAAAAAAGGCAAATACCATTTTGGGCTGTATCAACAGGGGCATCACATCAAAATCACAAGATGTCATAGTCCCATTGTATACGGCACTGGTCAGACCGCACCTGGAGTACTGTGTGCAGTTCTGGAGGCCTCACTTCAAGAAGGACATAGATAAAATTGAAAGGGTACAGAGGAGAGTGATGAGGATGATCTGGGGCCAAGGGACCAAGCCCTATGAAGATAGGTTGAGGGACTTGGGAATGTTCAGCCTGGAGAAAAGGAGGTTGAGGGGGGACATGATAGCCCTCTTTAAGTATTTGAAAGGTTGTCACTTGGAGGAGGGCAGGATGCTGTTTCCATTGGTTGCAATGGAAAGGATGCGCAGTAAAGGGTTTAAACTACAACGATATAGGCTAGATATCAGGAAAAAAAAATTTCACAGTCAGAGTAGTTCAGCAGTGGAATAGGCTGCCTAAGGAGGTGGTGAGCTCCCCCTCACTGGCAGTCTTCAAGCAAAGGTTGGATACACACTTTCTTGGATGCTCTAGGATGCTTTGGGTTGATCCTGCATTGAGCTGGGGGTTGGACTAGATGGCCTGTATGGCCCCTTCCAATTCTATGATTCTATGATCTGGGGGTCTTAGTAGACCAGACACTGAACATGAGTCAGCAGTGTGACTCTGTAGCTAAAAAGGCAAATAGGATTTGGGGCTGTATCAAAAGGAGTATAATATCCAGATCTTGCAAGGTGATGTTACCACTTTACACCACTCTGGTTAGACCTCACTTGGAGTATCATGTTTGGTTTTGGGCACCAGAACTGAAAAAAATATGTAGAGAAACTGGAGCTTGTCCGGAGGAGGGCTACGAAGATGGTGAGGGGTTTGGAGACGAATTTGTTTGAGGAAAGCTTGAGGGAGCTTGGTCTGTTTAGCCTGGAGAGAAGACGACTAAGAGGTGACACAATAACCATCTTCAAATACTTGAGGGGCTGTGATATAGAAGAGGGAGCAGAGTTGTTTTCTGCTGCTCCAGAGGGTGGAACCAGAACCAATGGGTTGAAATTAATTCAAAAGCATTTTCGGCTAAACATCCAGAAGAAGTTCCTGACAGAACTTCCTCAGTGGAACTGACTTCCTCGGGAGGTGGTGGGTTCTCCTCTTTTGGAAGTTTTTAAGCAGAGGCTAGATAGTCTGCCAGAAATCTTGATTTTTATTAAATTAGGCAGATTGTGAGTGGTTGGGCAGGAAGGGATGTGCCAGTGGCCTTTCCTTGCATACCCAGGGAATTGCTTATCACCACTGTGGGGTGGTAGGTGAATTTCCTCCAGGCGAGGCTGGATTCTGGAGATTTTTGGTGGGGGGGATCACTTGTGCATGAAATCGGGGTCACTGTGGGTAGGCAGGTAGTTGTGAGTTCCTGCATTGTGCAGGTAGTTGGACTAGATGACTTTGGAGGTCCCTTCCATTCTATGATTCTATGACATAGTAGATTATGAGCTTTTAGCTCACTGCCTCACCGATGCCGGGATCAGAGGGCCTTTAGTGGCTGATATCCTTTCTCCAGAATCGCAGACAGAGGATAGCAGTAGGAGAGAGCTCATCAAGCCGCCACCAACTGGCTTGCAGAGTCTTCCAAGGGGCAATTCTCTGTCCAACTCTATTTAACATCTTTATGCGCCCTCTTGCCCAACTGGTGTGGAGGTTTGGCCTGGGTTGTCACCAATATGCAGATGACACCCAGCTCTTCCTCCTGATGGATGGCTGCCCTGACTCTCACCCAGAAACATTAGCCAGCTGCCTGGAAGCGGTAACGGGGTGGCTCAAGCAGAGCCGTCTGAAGCTCAAGCCTTCAAAGAAGGAGGTCCTGTGGCTGGGCAGGAAAGGTCCAAGCGAGGAAGCGCGCCTACCCAAATGCATCACTATAGGATGGAGTGCAGCTAAAAAGTGGCCCACTCTGCCAGGAACCTGGGAGTGATACTTTATGCCTCCCTCTCAATGGAAGCTCAGTTCATGACGGTAGCACGGCTGGCATTTTACTACCTTCGCCAAGCCAACTAGCGCCCTACTTGACCCCGGAACACTTCGCCACAGTGATCCACGCAACGATCACCTCTAGGCTGGACTTCTGTAACTCGCTCTATGCTGGCCTACCCTTATCCAGTTGGCAAGATGGCAGCGCGGCCGGACGCTGGGATTTAGAGCTCCCACTCGGCCTGGGCTATGAGAGCCTTTAAGTTTCGGGGGTGTTGCTCCGACGCAGTTTTGGGGGGTCAGGAGTTAGCTCCATCCCCCTCCCCCCTTTTCACCACAGGACTGGACTCCCAGCAGCGCAACAGGTCGAAAAAACAGGTAGTAGAAAGAGGGGGGGAACTGTGGCCCAAGGCACCGGTCCATCACCGGACTCGCGTATGGACGCCTCCCAGCATAAGGCACCGTGGCTGGGGGAAGGGAGCCAACGCGAGTCCTGAGGTGCAACAGGGAGAGGCCGCACGGGGGGCACCCACTGAAGACCTACCCCCCCCTCGGACCGCTACTCCCCGCTGGTAGTTACACTTTCCCCCGACAAGGGAGCAAGAAAGATCGTCGGCCTACCAGGAGGCGCGCCCCGGCGGTGTGGGGAGCTGGGGCTGGCTTGTTTCCCTGTCCGCTCTTCACTGCCGGTCCCTTGTTGGTCCTCGGGCTCGGCTTGCTGGGGGCTTTATTCCAAGGGTTCCCCTGGGCTCCCGGGGCTCCTCTGGAGGTGCTTCCCTGGGCTTCATTGAAGCGGCGAGTGGCGGCTGGGCGCAGCGACGGCAACGGCGGGGGCCTCCGCCAGGAGCCCAGCTTCTGCCGCGAGGCTCCAGAGCGGTGCACAGGTCCTGTGGCCAAAGATCCATCGGCTGGTGGCGGACAGCTTCTGGAGGGCTCCTGCTGCCGACGGCGCTTTGGATCTGCCCCCCCCCCACCCTTCCATCTCCATTGGTGGGGCTGCTGCCTCGAGGAGAGCGTGGAGAGCGGAGATATCGGTGTTCCCCCTTTAAGATCGGGACCGGGAATGAAGATTTGGCCTTGGACACCATCTAGTGGCGACTGGAAGAACTACAAGGATTTGCTTGTTTTGCTGAAAATCGCCCTTTAGCTCCACCTGGTGGCCAAGCGAAGAATATCGACCAATTCTTCTTTTTTCCTTTCTTCTTCCTGTGGCTGTCTGGGTTGGCCCCCTCCTTGGTAACAGGGTGGGCTAGTGGGGTAGGGATAGGGGATTTTCACCCAGAGAGGTTAGACACTAGAGCAAACTTAGCAGTGCCGGGGAGCAAACTGGAAGGGCTGGGAGAACCACCCTTACAGCGTAGCTTGGACCCACCAGCTGCTAGTTAAAGTGGGGGGGGAGGGTTTGGTGGTGATAGTTAAATAGGGTAGGGCGGGTTAGGGTGGGTTAGTGCAGCCAGGTGGGGGAGTAGATAGGAGATTAACTGGTTATTCTTTCTGGGAGCAGGGTTATGGAGAGGGAGGCCCAAACAGAGGGGGGGGTCATGCTGGGGCTGGGATTTCAACGATCACGGGCCTGGGGCGTTATGGCGGGGGGAGGAGGTTGGACAAGAGAAGGGGTGGGAGCACTGGTGTCCTGTATAGGGCCTGGTCGTGGAGACACGGTCGGCGTCCTGGGTGTGCTCGATCCCCTTCTAACCTCCGGCCCATCCCCAGGAATGTGAGGGTGGAGGCTAGGGTACAGGGTCCGACATTGGTCTTGTGCAACGCAAGGTCGATTAAGAACGAAGCCTCGACCCTGCAACATTTCATCGCGGAGTCGAAGGCGGACCTTGCTTGCATGACCAAGACCTGGGTGAGGGAAGGCGAGACAGTGGCCCTGAAAGAACTAGCCCCACCAGGTTACTCGGTCCTCCACCAATCTCGGACCCATAAGAGGGGAGGTGGGTGGCTATTGTGGTCCGGGAGGTCCTCACCCACAGGGCTCTCCCGGCGCAGAAAATCGAGGGGGTGGAGTGTGTTGGTATTGGATGGGACTCGGAGAGTGTGGCTATCTGGTTGGTATACCGTCCGCCCAACGTGCCGCCAGATGTCCTGCCCCGCCTGCTGGAGGCGGCAGCCGCCTGGGCGTTGCAGTACCCCAGGCTTTTGATCCTGGGTGACTTCAACGTCCACGCGGACGCGCCCTCTTCAGTCCATGGCGGAGACCTGGTGTCATCCATGGCGACACTAGGACTTTCGCAATTTGTTGCTGGGCCCACCCATCACGCCGGCCACACACTCGACTTGATTTTCGGCACTGGGATAGAAGTGGATCTGGATACAGCTTTAGCTGTGCCGTGGTCAGACCACTACGCCCTGCGGGCCCGGCTCAGGATGCCACCCCCCCCCAGTTGGGCGGCGGGCGTATTTTAGCCCGCCCGCGGAGACTCATGGATCTAATTGGATTCCGGAATGCTCTGCGGGACCCGATGCCTCCTGGCGACTCACTGGCGGCCCTGGTGGCGGACTGGCAGTCCCGCCTATCGGCTGCTATAGATGAGATCGCCCCTAAACGTCCTCTCTGCCCTCGACTCAAACGGGCACCCTGGTATACCAGGGAGCTCTGGGAGAGAAAAAGGGAAGTGAGACGACTGGAGCGAGTGTGGCGGAGGACTCGCGACGAAGCTACGAGAACATCTCATTGCACGCTTATGAGGGCGTATGAGATGGCGGTGAAAGTGGCAAAACGGGAATTTTTTGCCGCGGAAATCGCGTCCTCGCCCGGCCCAACTATTTAGGACAGTTAGATCTTTTACCGCCCTTGAGGGGCGCCAAAATAGTAGGAAATTGGAACTAGGCTGTGAGGCTTTAATGAGCCATTTTACGGACAAAGTCTCGTCGCTCCGCCGTGCTCTTCTCGCCACAGTTAATACAGTAAACGAACTGGAGACCCGTTGGCCGCCTTTGGAGGTGACGTTTGATGGCTTCAGACGGCTCTCCCTACCCGAAGTGGACAAGTTGCTAGGTTCGGTCAGGGCGACCACTTTCCCCCTCGATCCCTGTCCGTCATGGCTCCTCAAGGGAGGTGGCCAGAGGATAGGAGGCCAGCTCAGGGATATTATCAACCTCTCCCTGGATTCCGGGGAGTTCCCTGGGCAGCTGAAGGGGGCAGTGGTTCACCCTCTCCTGAAAAGACCCATGCTGGATCCATGGGACCCAGACAGCTACCGCCCGGTATCGCGTTTGGCGTTCCTGGGCAAGGTGGTTGAAAGGGCCGCGGCAGACCAGCTCCTGGCATTCTTGGAAGAAACTTTGGCACTCAATCCATATCAGTCTGGCTTCCGACCTGGCCACGGGGTGGAGACGGTGTTGGTCGCCCTGTTGGATGACCTCCGTCGCCAGCTGGATAGAGGCAGGTCGGCAGTGCTGGTTCTTCTGGACCTGTCGGCCGCTTTTGACACCGTGGACCACGAACTACTGGTCCACCGCCTCGCCGAAACGGGGATACGGGGCACAGCTTTACGCTGGATACGCTCCTTTCTCCAGGACCGGACCCAGAGGGTAGCAGTGGGAGATGAGCTCTCGCGCCCCTACAGACTTCCTTGTAGGGTCCCACAGGGCGCGGTCCTCTCTCCCACATTGTTCAACGTCTTTATGCGCCCTCTGGCCCAGCTGGTGCGGAGTTTTGGGCTGGGTTGCCACCAGTACGCTGATGACACCCAGCTCTATCTCCTCGTGGACGGCCGCCCGGACTCTCCCCCGGAACCATTTGCCAGATGTTTGGAAGCGGTGACAGAATGGTTCGAGCAGAGTCGCCTGAAACTCAACCCCTCCAAGACGGAGGTCCTGTGGCTGGGACGTAGGAAGAGCGCTTACCCACCCTGGGAGGGACGCACCTTACCATCGCGTCCCAGGCCAGGAACTTGGGTGTGATCATCGATGCCTCCCTGACTTTGGAGGCACAGATCAAAAGAGTAGCAGGCTGTCAAGCGTTGCAAGAACTCACAACAAGCTTCTTAAATGAAGAAAGCGTTTATTGAAAAGTTACTTCATACACCTAAGCTAAGAAAGTCAAATCTGCCTGAGTTCACATTTGCCTCCCCTTATCAATAGTGTTCTCCCGCCCAAAACTTGAGAGTTCCCAGGGGAGGGGGGAATGAGGCGCCAGGTGCCATAAACCATAGTGTTACTTCTCGCGCGTCCTTGGTCGCCTCCGGACAAGATAAGATGTTATGGTTACAAAAGGCAGACCCAGCCGGCAGGTTCAAAAGAGATAGCAGGATGCAACAGAATAGTTTCGATTTCAGGCATGCAAGCATAATATATGGGCCTTGGTTACAAGGGGCCCCCGGAGCAGAAAGGCAAAAAGGTAAAGCAAACAAACATGGAGATTCTCATGTCAATTCATGGTAGGAACAAGCAGTGATCCTGACACAGGCCAGGCATTTTTCCAGCTTCGCCAGGCCCGACTACTAGCGCCCTACCTGTCCCCCGAACACCTGGCCATGGTGATTCATGCAACGGTCACCTCCAGAATAGATTTCTGTAACTCGCTCTATGCGGGCCTTCCCTTGTCCTTAATCTGGAAACTTCAGCTAGTGCAAAATGCAGCTGCTAGGGTCCTCACTGGTACACCTTGGAGGGCCCACATCTAGTCAGTGCTGAGGCAGCTGCACTGGTTGCCAGTTGCTGCCCGGATCCGGTTCAAGGTTCTGGTTCTAACCTTCAAGGCTTTACGCGAGTTGGGACCCACATACCTGAGGGACCGCCTATTGCCCTATGCCCCCCGCAGAGCCTTACGTTCTGCGGGAGAAAATCTGTTGGTCATTCCCGGCCCTAGGGAAGCACGCCTGGCCTCGACCAGGGCTAGGGCCTTTTCAGTCCTGGCCCCCGCCTGGTGGAACGTGCTCCCAGGAGAGCTGTGGGCCCTGCGGGCCCTTCCATCATTCCGCAGGGCCTGCAAGACGGAGCTCTTCCGCCAGGTTTACGGTTGAGGCCAAGGCTAACATCTATGCCCCCCCCCGGGACCTGGGGATTGGGATTAGAGACGGGTACCACCAATATCCCCTCTCCACCTGCCAGTAGGGGAAAGGGTAGTTGACTAGCCGCTCTTGCCAGGTTAGCTTGCTAACTAAAAATTGTTGGACTGTAGATGTGTTAATTGGATTTTTAATGGTTTTTATGGGGTTTTAGAATGTTGTAACCCGCCACGAGCCGCAAGGGAGTGGCGGGCAATAAATCGAATAATAATAATAATAATAATAATAATAATCCTTGATCCGGACACTGCAATTGGTCCAGAACACGGCTGCCAGGGTCCTCACGGCAACACCTCGGAGGTCCCACATCCAGACCATCCTTCAGCAGGTGTGCTGGCTCCCAGTTGAATTCCGGATCAGGCTTAAGGTGTTGGTTATCACCTTTAAGGCCATACGTGGTCTGGGCCCAGTATACCTGAGGTATCGCCTCTCCACCTACACTCCTCAAAGAGCCTTGCGCTCTGCTACTTCCAACCCCCTGGTGGTCCCTGGCCCCAAGGAAGCCCACTTGACCTCAACCAGGGCCAGAGCTATCTCCATTCTGCGTCAGCATGTCGGCGGAGCGGCTCTGTGGCGTTGAGCTGTTGTTGGGGGCTATTTTGGGGCCTGGAGTGGCTCCGCGGCGCGCAGTCGTTGTTGGCGGCCATTTTGGGGCTGGGCCGTGATCCGTAGGGGCGGCGGTGGCTCCGGAGTGGCTCAGCGGCGTCCTCTTGGTCTGCGGCGGCATGTTGTGTCATGGGGCTTGAGCGCAGTGGCGGCCGCGATGGTCGTGGAGAGGCCGCAAAGCAGGGAAGCGCCCTCTGCAGTTGGGGCATGTCAGCAGCAGCGGCGAAAGCGGTGGAGAGGGAGCAAAGCGGTGAGCTGTAATTGGGGGGGTGGGGCTGGGGGTGGTTGGGAAGGGTGTGGGTGGCGGCGGGTGGCGGCGGACGGTCAGGGTGGGGGTGGGAAGGGTGTGGGTGGCGTGAGCTGTAAGTGGGGGGGTGGGAAGGGCGCGGACGGGGACGGGCGGGGACAGACACTCAGAGTGGGAGTGGGAAGGGTGCTGCTGGCACCGAGCGGTGTAGGCGGATGATGTGGGAGCTGCGTTCGCAGGCCAGGGCTGCCTCTGGGTGGAGGGGAAGTAGTGTTCCCAGAGGGCTGCGGCGTGGGGCGAGCCTCCTCCCTGGTGGCCATCCGGCGAGGATGGTGGCTCGGGAGGAGTGGAGTCTATGGCGCGGCATTCGGGAGATGGGCCAAGTGTCCAACAGGGAGGTGCGCTTTGCGACACTTGGCCCTGGAGTGCCACTTGGAGGAGCGAATCAGGAGCCACTTTGCGGCTCCTGATTTGCTCCTCCAAGTTTTTATCCCGGACAGAGCCCGCCCTAACTCCTCCCCAACAGCCCTTACTCCTTTATTAAAGATTGTTATGATTTTGTTATTATGATTATAACTAGAGGCAAAGCCCATTGTATGCGGAAATACAATGGGCGCTAGCCTTTCCCCGCAGGGAGCCACTGGCAGCCGCGCTCTGCGTGGATGGTGGTGGCTTCCTTGCCGGCGGCCTGACACGTCGGAGGCGCTTTGCGCCTCTCGCCGCATCAGGCCGCCGGCAAGGGAGCAACTGCGAGCCGCACTCCGCTCTCGCAGTTGCTCCCTTGTCGGCAGGTGCCTGCCGATTTGCCTGGCCGATGGTCTGTCCGGAGGAAGGGGCCAATCGGCACCCTTCCTCATCCCGGACAGAGCCAGCCCTAACTCCTCCCCCTAAGCCCTTACAGCTTTATTCAGTCCGCGGCGCCCGTGGTGCCGCGGGCTGAGTAAAGATGTTATCACCTGTGTACCATATGTTATCTGTATCTTTTCCTGTTTTCTGTAAACCACCCTGAGCCCTTGGGGAGGGTGGTATATAAATATAATAAATAATAAATAATAATAATAATTAAGGAAGAAACTTATTGGCATAACAAGAAGGGCAAGTGAGATGGTCAAGGGATTCAGAATCAGGATTTATTTAATGCAGCCTTTAGCCAGAACATAATCTACATGTGTAGGCTACTAATAAAATAATTTTAAAAACATTTAAAAACTATCAAAACTGTAAAAACAATGGAGTTGGTTTTAAATAACTGAATCCCATTTCGACCACTAATTATCTTTGGGCGTGCTCTGTGTACAGAGACACAGTATTTAGTGACCTGCCTGAAAGTAGGCTCTTTCCCTTGCCACAGGAGGAACTTAAGTTTTCCTTTTTCTGAGTTAGTGCCAGTCTTACTAAGTAAGGGGAGTTAAGACGAGCTCTAGCTGGGACATAGGCTGGACATCTGAATAGCACATGTTCCACCATCTCCAACTCTCCAGAATGACACAGGCAAATTCTTTCTGCTCCAGGAATTTCCTTATATCGATTCTCTAGAATTGTTTGAAGGGTTGGAATTCATGCCTTGTGCGGAAAGGTTGAGAGAGTTGAGCATGTGTAGTTTGGAGAAGAGGAGGGGCTGGGGACAACTTGTTTGCTGCAGCTTTTGAGAGGCTGGGAGCGATCGAGGGCAAAAGAAGAAGGGGACGACAGAGAATGAGGTGGCTGGATGAAGTACCGAAGCAGTTGGTGTGAGCTTAAATGGACTCCGGGGAATGGTAGAGGACAGGAAGGTCTGGAGGATCATTGTCCATGGGGTCGTGATGGGTCAGACACGACTTCGGAACTAACAACAACAACAAGGAGCAATGGGTTCCAATTGCAGGAAAGGAGTTCCACTTAAATATTAGAAAGCATTTTCTGATAGTAAGGGCTGTCAATAGATGGAATATGCTGCCTCAGAGGGTGGTGGATTCGCCTTGGTTGGATGATTTTAGGAGGAGATCAGATGAACACCTGTCAAGAAGGTGTGCTTTTTAAGTCCCCAAGAATATGGGGGGGGGGGGGTTTGGACTGGATGGCCTTTGGGGGGATCTTCCAGCTTTGTGTGATGCTGATTCTGAAGAAGTGCTAGTTAACCAGTGATGTCCGTAGCTGCCACTTGCTAGCATTTTTCCAGAAGTGGCTCCCGTAGCCTAGCTAGGCCAGCTTGAACCAGACAGAGTGATGGTGCTCCTGAATCAATGCAACAGCACTAGGGCTGCCTTGACATTGGACTGCAGCGGTTTCCTCCCAAACTCTCTTTGCCTTCTTCAGAATCACAGGAAGGGGACATTTGATCTTTTCTTACTGACTCCTTTCCCAGGGTTTCTGCAAGTCAATCACTCCTGCTTTGACCAGTCAAGAGGTGAAATGACCAGTGACCTGCATTGTCTGAGGATCCCTCGCCCTCCAGCCAGGCAGCAGCCTTGTTCCCTGGCGCCCTGTCCACCTCAGTGAGTAAAGGCCCTTTCCACACGTCCTGCTTACAAGAAAGGCAGGGTCTTATTTATATTTCATTTAGATTTGGATTTATATGACTGCCCCTCCTGGCATGCAAGCCCAGAGTGGTTGACAGCAATATAAGAACATTTAACACTCAAAATAGTTTAAAACAATAAAGTGCATTTCAAATTCCATTATACACCTGTGTATGAACATTATAGCTCCTTTTCCAGTGAAGAAGAAGAGTTGGTTCCTAGATGCCACTCTTCTGTATCTGAGTCTCAATCGCCTCCCCTTTCCTCTCCCCACAACAGGCACCCTGTGAGGGAGGTGAGGCTGAGAGAGCTCTGATATTACTGCTCGGTCAGAACAGCTTTATCAGTGCTGTGGCAAGCCCTAGGTCACCTAGTGGAGAAGTCTTGTAGGAAGAGGCCAAATAAATGTTATTCTACAGCTCATTGGCCCCAACCAAATGCCTGGTGGAAGAGCTCTGTTTTGCAGGTCCTTTGGAACTGTGCAAGCTCCTGAAGGGTCCGCAGCTCTTCCAGGAGCTCATTCCATCAGGTGGGGGCCAGGACTGAGAAGGTCCTGGCTCTGGTTGAGGCCAAACATAAGTCACCAGCCCTGCAGGGCCAGCAGCTCTTCTGGGAGCTCATTCCACCAGGCTGGGGCCCTGGCCCTGGCCCTGGCTGAGGTCAGGTGAACCTCACGCGGGCCGGGGATCACCAACCTGTTGGTATTTTCAGAGTGAAGCACCCTGCAAGGGGTATAGGGAGCAATAAGCTCCTTCAGATATGCTGGGCTCATATCATGTATGGCCTTGAACTTGATCTGGAATTCAACTGACAGCCCACTGGCTGTTTCAGTGCAGGCCACATATGGACTTTCCATGGACTTCTAGTGATAATCCTGGCTGCTGCACTCTGTACCACTTGCAATTTCTGGGTTAAGGGCAAGGGAAGGCCTGCATAGAGTGAGTTACAGAAGTCCAGTCTGGAGGTGACCATTGCATGGATCACTGTGATCAGGCGTTTTGGGGCCAGGAAGGGTGCTAGTAGCCTTGCTTGGTGTAGATGGAAGAATGCCAGCTGTGCTAGTTTTGTGACTTGGGCCTCCATAGATAAGGAGGTATCCAGAATCACACCCAAGTTCCTGTCTGTGTTTGAGATTTTGAATTGCACACCATCCAGGCTGGGCAAGGACACTTCCTCCTCTGCCCCCTTCCCAGCCAAAGGGTTCAGAAGAAAAAGAAGATTTGGTTCTTATATGCTGCTTTTCTCTACCCCAAGGAGGCTCAAAGCAGCTTACATTCGCCTTCCCTTTTCGCTCCCCACAACAGACACCCTGTGAGGTGGGTGAGACTGAGAGAGCCCTGATATCACTGCTCGGTCAGAACAGCTTTATCAGTGCCGTGGCAAGCCCAAGGTCACCCAGCTGGCTGCATGTGGGGGAGTCCAGAATCGAACCTGGCTCACCAGATTAGAAGTCTGCGCTCCTAACCACTAGACCAAACTGGCTCTTTGCTTAAGCCAGATACAAGAATGTACTGGTGACAACCCAGCTCATAACACCAGACCAGCTGGGCCAGAGGGCACATTAGATATCAGGAAAAAGTTTTTCACAGTCAGAGTAGTTCAGCAGTGGAATAGGCTGCCTAAGGAGGTGGTGAGCTCCCCCTCACTGGAAGTCTTCAAGCAAAGGTTGGATACACACTTTTCTTGGATGCTTTAGGATGCTTAGGGCTAGTCCTGCGTTGAGCAGGGGGTTGGACTAGATAGCCTGTATGGCCCCTTCCAACTCTATGATTCTATGATTCTATCAGGTCCCACAGAGCATTCAGGAATCCATCTGGTTCAATAAGTATCTGCGGGTGGGCAAAAATACTCCCGCTGCCCAAACAGGGAGGGGGTGGCACTCAGAGTTGGGCCTTAATGGCATGGTGGTCTGACCATGGGACACCATTTACTGCCATCAGTATGTTAATTTAATGAGTGAGTTTGGCAACATATTGCAAGAACTCTAATGCTGTCATGGCTGCCAGTGGGTCCGAGCCAAGTCCTGGGGGTGATGCTTCTGCATGGATGTTGAAGTCCCCCAGAACCAATTGTCTAGGGAGCTGCAATGCCGTCTCCTCCACCAGGCCCGACAAGACATCTGGTGGTGTATTGGGCGGATGGTACACCGACCAGATGGCCAAGTTCTTGACCAATTCCCATCCTAGATCAACACATTCCACCCTCGGAATTGAAGGCACTGGGAGAGCCTGTATGGGCATCTTTCCTGGACCAAAATTGCCAAGCCTCCACCTGAGGTCCAGGACTGATGAAGGACTGAGAACCTGGGCAGAGCCAGATTTTTCAGGGTGACCATTTCACCCTCTTGTGAAAGATGTCTCAAGCAGATAAAATACTCTGTAGAACTTATATCTGCTGTTTCTTCCTATCCAGATGGAAGGCATCCAAGCCGGGCAAGTGCTCTGCCATTTGTGGCTTGGGAATAGCCCTGCAGAATTTATCCTGCATCCAGGTTCATGGGGGCCTGGAGATTGTAGTGGAGGATGCCCTGTGCCCGGTGGAGAAGAAGCCCCATGCCTTTGTCTCTTGTTTGGTGAACATTTGCCCTTTGGGATGGCATAGGGTATGTATGATAGTCCTCCTTCCCTTGGGCTAAGTTCATGCCCATGTGTAGATGTGCTAAATACTAGTTCTCTTCCTCCTCCTCCTCCTCCTCTTCTCAGAAGGGATGGCTGTGGAGTGTAAATGTGCGTGATTGGGATATGGGTGGGCAATGTCTCCTTCCTAATTTCCGCAGATTGCGGAATTTCCGCAGATTGCGGAAATTTCCCAAACTGCAATGACTGGTTTCTAGTTTGCACAGACACTTGTTAAAAGTCTGTCTGGTGACAGGATCTTCCCTGGACTTGCAAGGTCAACCGACATTGACTGAGACAAGCCACACATAACTGACAGCTGCAGCAGCTCGGCTGGATGTGCCTAGAAGCAGCAGGGAAAGCCACAGGCTTTGGGATCAGGAGCACAGTTTTGCAGCCAGGTGATGGTGGTCCCATCATCAAGTTCTGCCAGGGAAAGGGAGCAAGCTGGGGGTCAGCAACGGATGAGATGGGGCTCCAGGACCCTTCTGGTTGGGTGAAGGATAGAGGGGAAGGTGTTGAAAGAGTGGCAGAACAAGGCAGTGTGACCCCCTCTCCACTCCATCTTGAGGCCCCCCCACCACAAGGAAGGTCACAGCAGAGCAAGGGCAACACAACATGACAGTGGAGCTCTCTCAGCATCCTCCTCTTGGATGCTGCTATAGCAAGAGTCGCAGGACAAGGAGGCAGGGGATGCTTGAGAGGTAGTGGGTTGTCATGATTAAGAGCAGTAGCTTCTAATCTGGAAAGCCGGGTTCATTTCCCCATTCCTCCTTCACAGGCAGCCAGCTGGGTGACCTTGGGCCAGTACCAGTTCTCTCAGCAGCAACTGCTTCCCCACTTGGCCCAGACTGAGCTGCTGGACACACCTCAGGACATTCCTGCTTCTAGCCCCTTTTGGGTTTCCACTAGGCTGAATCATTTACACCCTGTGTACTTTTGTTGCCCTTTTTGAAGGAGAGAGACATACCTCCGCTGGAGCCTTCCGTCCCCTTTTGGCCCCATCAGAGTGGCAGTCGGTCAGTTTATGTCTGGAGCCCTTTGGCTGGAGAATGCCCCGTCAGCTGTGGAGGAGGTGAGCTGCCTTCCATGAAAGATTCTTTTCAGTGAGGCTTGTGTGTAGCTTGTCCTTCCCACCAGTGCATTGAATCTTCTTATGTTTGGAAGTTTGTAGTTCTGAATGGAGCTTCTGGTTGGATGGGTGGGAGAAGGACTGATAAGGGGCCAAGTGACAGGCTTCAGGTAGAACTATGTGACCCCCCCTGACGTGCATTGGGTCACAGGTCCATGACCAGACTTGCCATCAGATGTACATTGTGGGAACTCACCTCCTCTGGTGCTGGGCTGGGGGCAGAAGGAGCTTCCCCCTTCCCTCTAGACTATTTTTTTGACAGTGGCATTTCCAATGCAAGAAGAATGCCAAATCAGTTATTAATACTGACATTTTTTTCTGACATCTAACTTTTTTATTTTTATCTGTAAACCGCCCATGGCGCCACAGACTAAATAAAAGAGTAAGGGCTGTTGGGGAGGAGTTAGGGCGGGCCCTGTCCGGGATAAAAACTCGGAGGGGCCAATCAGGAGCCGCGAAGCGGCTCCTGATTTGCCCCTCCAAGTGTCCATCCAGGGCCAGCAGCCAATGGGAAGGCGCGCGAAGCGGGGACGGCGGGGACTCAGTTTCTAACGCACCGAGCCTGCCCAGCCGGCCGGGAAAACGCTCGGCTGAGTCTGGGCTGGGGGGTGGGCAGGGCAGCCTTCTCCCGGCTGCCGGAACCACCTCGCATTACCACCGCGCCGTCCCTCCCCCCTTTCTAGCGCCCATTTTATTGCTTCTTAAAATGGGCTTAAAATCTAGTTATATATAAAGTGTTTACAGAAAGATGAAAAAAGAAAAAAAACCAACCAGCTAGCAAAGTAATTATTGATACATATGAGAGTATAGTCTGTTATTATCTTAAGAAATATATAGTCATCGCATATTAGCCCTAACCTAAAAGTTACTTCTGTCTTTCTTAGCAAAGTAATTATTGATACGTATGAGCATATAATCTGTTATTATCTTAAGAAGTATATAGTCAGTTCTCATCGCATATTAGCCCTAACCTAAAAGTTACTGCTGTCTTTCTTAGCAAAGTAATTATTGATACATATGAGAATATAGTCTGTTATTATCTTAAGAAGTATAAAGTCAGTTCCCATCGCATATTAGCCGTAACCTAAAAGTTACTGCTGTCTTTCTTTAAAAAGTCCAGGTAATTGCTCCACTGTTCGTCATATTCTTCAGGTGGTTGCAAAAAATGAAATTGTGCTCTTTTCCATAATGTATCTGCTGGCAAGTCTTGAAAGATTTGTGCTTCTTGATCCACCAATTTCAGTGGCGTCTCCCGATGCTTTTTGAATAGATTGTTTCTTGCAGCCTTGCTGTCAAAGCTTACAAAGATATCTCTTGGTTATTTCTTGCATGCGACCGCCTTTGAATAAACTCTGTATACTTTGTCAATCCGGATCTCTTCCTCTTCTAAATAGACTTCCAGGCTTTCAGTGATTTCCTTCCTCTGGTCTGTTTTCCCAAATTCTTCCGAAACGCCTTTGATTTTTACGTTCCTAGCTTTAGATTCTACTTCCAGGATTTCGAATTTGTCTTCTGCCACTCTCTCCCGCTCCTGTTGATTTACTTCCAGACGTTGGATTCTTGTTTGATGTGTTGCCAGCTGAGTTGTGTTTTCATCAGCTACTTTTTTCAAACCATCAATTCTGTCTGAGAGCTCTTTCTTGGTATCTTCAACCTTTTTGACTACTTCCAATATCTCTAAATTGCCCTTGCATAATAGGCGAAACATCTGTGCATTGGTTAGGTTTTCCATTGCAGTATTTATCAACTCTGCAGGATGCATACACCACCATGTAATCACAGATCACGGACAGGGCGTCTCGCGAGAGTTCAGGAGATCAGGAATTATCAGTTAGACAATCTCCGTGTTCTGTCAACAACTCCCGCTGGGCTCTCCGTCATAAGATCTTAAGCTCTTTCTTTTATTTATTTTAACGAGTGTATTTAGCTGGCTTGCCTCCCGTCCAAAGAAAGAATTCCCTTGTGAATTGGTTAGGGGGGGAGAAGGGGGGCTAGTGCCTGGCTTTAAAGAAAGAGAAAGCAAGTGGAGAACTCACAGTCTTTATGATAATTCACCGGCTGCCGCTCCTTGTCTTGATTAAAGCTGGGAAGAGATATCCTGAGAAGAATGCAGGATTTTATGCGGCTGGTCGTTTCAAGATTAGAAAGTTGTTTTCAACAACGGTGCCATTATGGCCCCGGGCACAAGCAGCGGTGTTCTGGAGAACTAAGTCTCCGCAGATCTGTAGGACTCTCAGGATGCCGTTCCTGGCTCCTGGGGCGACCAGCAAGCGAGGTTTGAGCATCTCGCTCAGGTCTGCCAGGTGCTTCTGCTCCTGGCCCTCTGCTTGGCTCAGGAGCCTGTTACAAAACGGGCTAGCACTGCGCCATCTTCTGTCGTCTCCTCAATACTGACATTTTTTTGTGCATCTGGTGGGTTGTCCTCTTTTAAAAATGATTAAATTATAAACCATATATGCTTCCATCTGAACCACTGCAACATTTTCCTGTGAATTGAATGGGAAGGGCTAGTAGCAATTAGACATCAGCCAATAGGAGCCTTCCACAGCTGCCTTTTCCCTCTTTATGTTTGAAATTTGCAGAAGGGGGGCTTGAATTCACTGAAAATACCTCTCAAACTGCCTCAATGTTTCATAGTTAAGTTTGCTTTCACTCGAGGGAAAGATTCCAAGCAGGAGTTCAAGATGGGAGAAAGTCCCATATAACTAACAGCATGCATCCCAACCATTTTGTCTTCCAGGCTCAATTCTGTTGCACTATGTCTGTCTGGACTTTGAGACCAAAGAAGAAACTGAGGAGGATTATTGTGACCAGGGGCTGAAGCCAGAGAGTCAGGTGGAAATCTGTAACCCTTTGCCCTGCCCGCCAAGGTATATTGGGCACTGTATATATGTAGGTGCTAGAAATACAACAGCAGATCTAAAGAATCCTATAGAAATTTTTAATAGCTAGCCTTGTTGTTAGGTGCGAAGTCGTGTCCGACCATGGACAATGATCCTCCAGGCCTTCCTGTCCTCTGCCATTCCCCGGAGTCCATTTAAGTTTGCACCGACTGCTTCAGTGACTCCATCCAGCCATCTTATTCTCTGTCATCCCCTTCTTCTTTTGCCCTTGATCGCTCCCAGCATTAGTATTTGAGTTTCATCTTCAGGATCTGGCCTTCTAAGGAGCAGTCCGGGCTGATCTCCTCTAGGACTGACCGGTTTGTTCGCCTTGCAGTCCAAGGGACTCGCAAGAGTCTTCTCCAGCACCAGAGTTCAAAAGCCTCAATTCTTTGACGCTCGGCATTCCTTATGGTCCAACTTTCACAGCCATACATTGCAACTGGAAATACCATAGCCTTGACTAAATGCACTTTTGTTGGCTGGGTGTTGTCTCTGCTTTTTAGGATGCTGTCTAGATTTGCCATAGCTTTCCTCCCCAGGAGCAACCGTCTTTTAATTTCTTTGCTGCAGTCCTCATCTGCAGTGATCTTGGAGCCCAGGAAAAATAGCTAGCCTACCTAGCCACAAAAACCTGGCAGGTCATCCTGTCCCTCAAGTCTCTTTCCTCTCTGCAGCCCAAAGTGACTTGCCAGGGTGCCCACTGACCACAGATCTGAAGGTCTGTATTCTGGCACAAGCACCCTGATGGCTGCTGCCTGGCTCAAATCTGCCTGCAACCCTGAAATATAGAATTTGATGTCCCATGAACTCTGTCAGTCTTTTTTCAGGAAGAACAGGTATTATGTGTTTGGCAAATATCATCCCCTGAGTCATGAAAGGATTAAGCTGAAGATTCTGTAAGCTAATTAGCTTAGCATAGAACCAGTTAGGTTTTGTTGACAATTATTTTTGAAAATTCATGGAGAACATGTGAACATTGTTCCATGGTCAGACCACGCCTTGAAGGCTCGACTTAGGATACGACTTCCTTCCCATTTGGGTGATGGAGGCATTTTAGTCCGCCTGTGGAGATTTAGGGATTACGAGAGATTCCTGAATGCTCTGCAGGGCAGGATGCCCTCCAGCATCTCGCTGATGTCCTTGGTGGAGGACTGGCAGTCCTGCCTGATGGCTGCCATCGACGAGATTGCTCCTTGGCACCATCTCTGCCTTCCCCTTTGGTATACCCATGAACTTCGGGAGAGGAATCATAGAATCATAGAATCATAGAGTTGGAAGGGGCCATACAGGCCATCTACTCCAACCCCCTCAACGCAGGATCAGCCCAAAGCATCCTAAAGCATCCAAGAAAAGTGTGTATCCAGCCTTTGCTTGAATACTGCCAGTGAGGGGGAGGTCACAACCTCCTTAGGCAGCCTATTCCACTGCTGAACTACTCTGACTGTGAAAAATTTTTTCCTGATATCTAGCCTATATCGTTGTACTTGTAGTTTAAATCCATTACTGCATTTCCTTTCCTCTGCAGCCAATGGGGACAGCATCCTGCCCTCCTCCAAGTGACAACCTTTCAAATACTTAAAGAGGGCTATCATGTCCCCTCTCAACCTCCTTTTCTCCAGGCTGAACATTCCCAAGTCCCTCAACCTATCTTCATAGGGCTTGGTCCTTTGGCCCCAGATCATCTTCATCGCTCTCCTCTGTACCCTTTCAATTTTATCTACGTCCTTCTTGAAGTGAGGCCTCCAGAACTGCACATAGTACTCCAGGTGTGGTCTGACCAGTGCCGTATACAATGGGACTATGACATCTTGTGATTTTGATGTGATACCCCTATTGATACAGCCCAAAATGGCATTTGCCTTTTTTACTGCTGCATCACACTGCCTGCTCATGTTTAGTTTACAATCCACAAGTACCCCAAGGTCTCGTTCACACACAGTGTTACCTAGAAGCAAATCCCCCATCCAATAGGCATGCTTTTCATTTTTCTGACCCAGATGCAGAACTTTACACTTATCTTTATTAAATTGCCTCTTGTTCTCATTTGCCCATTTTTCCATTGTGTTCTCGTTGAACTCGTTGATCTCGTTGAACTCTGTCTCTATCTTCCGGAGTATTTGCCAGTCCTCCCAATTTGGTGTCAGCTGCAAACTTGATGAGTAGTCCCTCCACCTCCTCATCTAGATCATTAATAAATATGTTAATAAGTACTGGGCCGAGCACCGAGCCCTGAGGTACCCCGCTACTCACCTCTCTCCAGTCTGATGAAACACCATTGACAACAACTCTTTGAGTGCGGTTCTCTAACCAGTTCCCTATCCACCTAACTATCTGAAAATCTAGATTGCAGTCCTTCAACTTATCCATCAGAACATCATGGGGAACCTTGTCAAAAGCTTTACTAAAATCCAAGTAAATGACATCAATCAAATTTCCCCGATCCAGCAAACCTGTTACTTGGTCAAAAAAGGAAACCAGGTTGGTCTGCCAGGATCTGTTGGAGACAAATCCATGCTGACTTCCTTGGATCACCAAATTGTTCTCCAGATGTTTGCAGATTGCTCCCTTTAATATCTGCTCCATTATCTTCCCCACAACAGAGGTCAGACTCACTGGTCTGTAGTTTCCCGGGTCATCCTTCCTCCCTTTTTTGAAGATCGGAATAACGTTTGCTCTCTTCCAGTCCTCCGGGATATCTCCAGTCCTTAAAGAGGTCCCGAAGATGATGGACAAGGGTTGTGCAAGGATGATCTTGATAGGCTCAAGAAGTGGTCTAAACTGAATAAAATGAAGTTCAATAGGGACAAATGTAAAGTTCTGCCTTTAGGTAGGAAAAAACAAACACACCAATATAAGATGGGGGAGACTTGTCTTGGCAGTAGCGTGTGTGAAAAGGATCTAGGCATCTTAGTAGACCATACATTGAACATGAGTCAGCAGTGTGACTCAGTGGTTAAAAAGGCAAATGGGATTTTGGGCTGTATCAAACAGAGTATCGTGTCCAGATCACGGGAGGTGATGGTACCGCTTTACTCTGCTCTGGTTCGGCCTCACTTGGAGTCCTGTGTTCAGTTTTAGGCACCCCAGTTGAAGAGGGATGTTGACAAACTAGGATGTGTCCAGAGGAGGGCAACAAAGATGGTGAGGGGTTTGGAGACCAAGACATACGAAGAAAGGTTGGGGGAGCTTGGTCTGTTTAGCCTGGAGAGGAGACGACTGAGAGGGGATCTGATAACCATTTTCAAGTATTTAAAAGGGTGCTATGTGGAGGATGGAGCAGAATTGTTCTCTCTTGCTCCCGAGGGACAGACCAGAACGAATGGGATGAAATTAATTCAAAAGAAATTCCATCTAAACATCCGGAAGAAGCTCCTGACAGAGCGGTTCCTCAGGGGAACAGGCTTCCTCGGGAGGTGGTGGGTTCTCCATCTTTGGAGATTTTTAAGCAGAGGCTGGATAGCCATCTGACGGAGAGGCTGATTCTGTGAAGGCAAAGGGGTGGCAGGTGACAGTAGATGAGCGATTGGGATGTGAGTGTCCTGCATAGTGCAGGGGGTTGGACTAGATGACCCATGAGGCACCTTCCCACTCTATTATTCTATGATTATATGATTCTATTATCCCCCATATTCCAGTGTTGACGAGCACTGGAGCAAGCTAGACCCTAATGGCTGGCTGGTAGCAGCAAGCTAGACCCTAATGGCTGGCTGTGTCAAATGCTGCTGTGAGATCGAGTAACATGAGCAGTGCTAACTAGGGTTGGGTGCTTTGCCGCCCGAAATGGCCGGTCTCTCCCAGAACAGCCAGCACCGGACCGTGTGTGTGTGTGTGGGGGGGGAGGCACATGGGTCAGCGCACCGGCAGGCACACACACACAGGCACGGAGCTCCTGGCAGTTGGCAGGCTTCCGCGGATCCAAGAATGTTTTCTTTGGTAACATCTGTACCGTTGCTTCCTTCAACCTCTCTAGGAATTCTCCTATTGAGAGGGAGAGATTGATTATCTTCCGGAGGGGGGCCCTTATCCTCTCATTGGCCATTTTAAGTAGCCATGTGGGGCAGGGGTCTAGTGAGCCTCACTGAGGTTAGCACTCTGTCCACTTCTGTCTGCATGAGCTGTCTCTACTCGTCTGGTACTCCCTTCAAAGGCAGCCGTGGGGCTTTTAGTTCCCTTTCTATATTATTATTATTATTATTATTATTATTATTATTATTATTATTATTATTATTATTATTATTATTATTATCTTTCGATTTATTGCCCGCCACTCCCTTACGGCTCGTGGCAGGTTACAACATTTTAAAACCCCCAATAAAATCCATTAAAAACACTCAGCAACAATTACAATATAACATTATCGGTTAGCAAGCTAACCTGGCAAGATAGGCTAATCAACATCCCCCTCCTACTACAAGCAGGTGGAGAGGGGATACTGATGGTACTAATCCCCAATCTCAATCCCAGGTCCCGGGTCCCGGGTCCCCGGGGGGGCATAGATGTTAGCCTCGTCCTCAACCGTAAACCTGGCGGAAGAGCTCCGTCTTGCAGGCCCTGCGGAATGATGGAAGATCTCGCAGGGCCCGCAGCTCTCCCGGGAGCTCATTCCACCAGGTAGGGGCCAGGACCGAAAAGGCCCTGGCCCTGGTCAAGGCCAGGCGTACTTCCCTGGGGCCGAGAACGACCAGCAGATTTTCTCCCGCAGAATGTAAGGCTCTGCGGGGGGCATAGGGCGATAGGCGGTCCCTCAGGTATGTGGGTCCCAACTCGCGTAAAGCCTTGAAGGTTAAAACCAAAACCTTGAACTGGATCCGGGCAGCAATTGGCAACCAGTGCAGCTGCCTCAGCACTGGCTGAATGTGGGCCCTCCAAAGTGTACCAGTGAGGACCCTGGCAGCTGCGTTTTGCACTAGCTGGAGTTTCCGGACCAAGGACAAGGGAAGGCCCGCGTAGAGCGAGTTACAGAAATCTATTCTGGAGGTGACCGTTGCATGGATCACTGTGGCTAGGTGTTCGGGGGACAGGTAGGGCACTAGTAGTCGGGCCTGGCGAAGCTGGAAAAATGCCTGGCCCACTACTCTTTTGACCTGCGCCTCCAAGGTCAGGGAGGCGTCAATGATCACACCCAAATTCCTGGCCTGGGACGCGATGGTAAGGTGCGTCCCTCCCAGGGTGGGTAAACGCGCTTCCTGTTCCCGCCCCCTACGTCCCAACCACAGGAGGGGTTGAGTTTCAGGCGACTCTGCTCAAACCATTCTGTCACCGCTTCCAAACATCTGGCAAATGGTTCCGGGGGAGAGTCCGGGCAGCCATCCATGAGGAGATAGAGCTGGGTGTCATCAGCGTACTGGTGGCAACCCAGCCCAAAACTCCGCACCAGCTGGGCCAGAGGGCGCATAAAGACGTTGAACAATGTGGGAGAGAGGACCGCGCCCTGTGGGACCCTACAAGGAAGTCTGTAGGGGCGCGAGAGCTCATCTCCCACTGCTACCCTTCGGGTCCGGTCCTGGAGAAAGGAGCGTATCCAGCGTAAAGCTGTGCCCCGTATCCCCGTTTCGGTGAGGCGGTGGACCAGTAGTTCGTGGTCCACGGTGTCAAAAGCGGCCGATAGGTCCAGAAGAACCAGCACTGCCGACCTGCCTCTATCCAGCTGGCGACGGAGGTCATCCAACAGGGCGACCAACACCGTCTCCACCCCGTGGCCAGGTCGGAAGCCAGACTGATATGGATCGAGTGCCGAAGTTTCTTCCAAGAATGCCAGGAGCTGGTCTGCCATGGCCCTTTCAACCACCTTGCCCAGGAATGCCAAATGCGACACCAGGCGGTAGCTGTCTGGGTCCCGCGGGTCCAGCGTGGATCTTTTCAGGAGAGGGTGAACCGCTGCCCCTTCAGCTGCCCAGGGAACTCCCCGGAATCCAGGGAGAGATTGATGATATCCCTGAGCTGGCCTCCTATCCTCTGGCCACCTCCCTTGTTGAGCCAGGATGGACAGGGATCAAGGGGGCAAGTGGTCGCCCTAACCGAACCTAGCAACTTATCCACTTCGGGTAAAGAGAGCCGTCTGAAGCCATCGAACGTCACCTCCAAAGGCGGCCAACGGGTCTCCAGTTCGTTTACTGTATTAACTGTGGTGGGAAGAGCGCGGCGGAGTAACGAGACTTTGTCTGCAAAATGGCTCGCTAAAGCCTCGCAGCCTAGTTCCAATTTACTACTATTTTGGCGCCCCTCAAGGGCGGTAAGAGATCTAACTGTCCTAAATAGTTGGGCTGGGCGAGAGCTTGCGGACGCGATTTCTGCGGCAAAATACTCCCGTTTTGCCACTTTCACCGCCATCTCATACGCCCTCATAAGCGTGCGATGAGATGTTCTCGTCGCTTCATCGCGAGTCTTCCGCCACACTCACTCCAGTCGTCTCACTTCCCTTTTCCTCTCCCGGAGCTCCCTGGTATACCAGGGAGCCCGTTTGAGTCGAGGGCAGAGAGGACGTTTAGGGGCGATCTCATCTATAGCAGCCGATAGGCGTGACTGCCAGTCCGCCACCAAGGCCGCTAGTGAGTCGCCAGGAGGCATCGGGTCCCGCAGAGCATTCCGGAATCCAATTGGATCCATGAGTCTCCGCGGGCGGGCTAAAATACGCCCGCCGCCCAACTGGGGAGGGGGTGGCATCTTGAGCCGGGCCCGCAGGGCGTAGTGGTCTGACCACGGCACAGCTAATGCTGTATCCAGCTCCACTTCTATCCCAGCGCCGAAAATCAAGTCGAGTGTGTGGCCGGCGTGATGGGTGGGCCCAGCAACAAATTGCGAGAGTCCTAGTGTCGCCATGGATGACACCAGGTCTCCGCCATGGACTGGAGAGGGCACGTCCGCGTGAACGTTGAAGTCACCCAGGATCAGAAGCCTGGGGTACTGCAACGCCCAGGCGGCCGCCGCCTCCAGCAGGCGGGGCAGGACATCTGGCGGCGCGTTGGGCGGACGGTATACCAACCAGATAGCCACACTCTCGACCGAGTCCCAACCAATACCGACACACTCCACCCCCTCGATTTCCGGCGCCGGGAGAGCCCTGTGGGTGAGGACCTCCCGGACCACAATAGCCACCCCCCCTCCCCTCTTGTGGGTCCGAGATTGGTGAAGGACCGAGTAACCTGGTGGGGCCAGTTCTTTCAAGGCCGCTGTCTCGCCTTCCCTCACCCAGGTCTCGGTCACGCAAGTAAGGTCCGCCTTCGACTCTGCGATGAAATGTTGCAGAGTCGAGGCCTTGTTCTTAATAGACCTTGCATTGCACAAGACCAATGTTGGACCCTGTACCCTAGCCTCCACCCTCACATTCCTGGGGATGGGCCGGAGGTTAGAAGGGGATCGAGCACACCCAGGACGCCGGCCGTGTATCCAAAGTTTGTGGACGTTTGTGGCAGAGCACCAGGATTGTATCTATGAAATAGCTTGCAAATGCCTCACAGCTGATTTCCAATTGACTGTTCAACTCAATTCATTTATTTATGGTTCTTTGACCAGCAATTTCCAACAAATGGATACAATTACACTATCAGCGTGCTTAACAATGGCAGATCAATACATAGGGATTAAATCAATAAGGCAAAGATACATAAGATTAACAATACATATCAATAATAATTTTAGAAAGGCTCCAATAAGAAATATGAAAATAATAATAATAGATAATACAGGTTATAAAATTACATAGATTCTCTTACGCCTATCATTCAAAAAATGTCTTAGTATTAGGCCCTTAGCATGTTTGAAATTTTTTTCAAGAGGGTTAAAAAGCAAAAGGAGGGACATCATTAACAATTTCCTCTCTTCTACATATAGTGGCTAAATAATAAAACATGGGCAATTGTCTCTATTACATCCATAGAGCACAGACAATGCCTCAAGTGCACATGGGTACGGGAAAATCTACCCTGGAGGACTGCTAAGGGGAAAGCATTAAATCTTGCCCTTGAGAAGGCCCATCTAAATCTTGAGACCAATTTACTGTTATTTTGGTGTCCTATGAAACCAGACTATCCTAAGCAGTTATGCTAGGCGTGAGTTTGCGGATGAGAGTAAAAGTCACATTGTACTGCTTTCACCACTATCTCATAGGCTTTCATAAGCAACCTATAAGATGCTCTCCTCCAAACTTGCTCTAGCTGTCTCAGCTCCCATTTCGTTTCATGCTGTTCTGTATACCAGGGAGTCAGCTGGGATGGGGGTGGAGAGGGCATCAGAGAGTGATCTCTTCAATGGCAACCTGCTTACAGTCATGCAAGTCGCTGGCCAAACCATTTAGAGAAGCACCAGGAGGCACTGGAACACGCAGAGCAGTCAGGAATCCATTAGGATCCATAAATCTCTGTGGGCAAGCCAAAATCTGCTCGGCACTCCACTGAGAAGGGGGTGACAATCAAAGCCGGGCCTTCAGGGCGTAGTGTTCTGACCATGAGTGGTACAGTAAGGAAGCGGTGGTACAGCATTAGCTGCTATCAGTTCTACTTCCAATCCCCCACTGAAGTTAAGGTCCAAGGTATGGCCTGCCTGATCGTGGGGCCAGTGGCAGGTTTAGAGAATCCTGGAGTTACCACGGCTGACCCCATACGTGGCCCATTTCCAGAGGATGGCAGCTCAACATGGACATTAAAGTCTGCCAGGGTCTGTAATCTGGGGAACTGGCTGCCCCTGTCTCCAGCAGGACTGGCAGGGCATCAGGTGGTGCGTTGGGTGTGCAGTTCACCAGCTCTCAACTATGTCTCACCAGAGGCCAAGACATTCAGTGCCTGGAATCGATGGTGCAGCGAGGGCTTCAAAGGAATTATTTTCCCAGATTAGAATTGCCACCCCTCCCCTGATGAGGAGGGAGCATGGAGAGCAGCCATAGGTGTCACTGACTCACCAGTCTGTTTAATTTTCCCGTTCTGAAAAGATGGAAAGTGGCTGGGCTCAGCCCGTGTTCCTCCTCCTGTGGTCTTGGAGTGGTCGTCCAGACAATTATTTGTGTACAGTTTTCCAGCGGCCAAGACACTGAAGTGCCAAACATCTATTGCCGGGAAGCAGAGAAGCCCCCTTCCACCATGCCCTGTGTCGAAAGGATGTGCTCTTATGAGTGGAGATTCACCAAATGGACCGAGGTACTTTCCTCATTTTACTGAGCTATTTTCTTTTCCTAACACTCCCAATTTTGGGTCATCTTCTGTCTTGGTTAAAGTAAATGTAGAATTGTCAGGGTCAAAGCTCTGTGAGGATATGAGCCATTCCTAGAGGCTCTGTTCTAATCATAGAATCATAGAATAATAGAGTTGGAAGGGACCTCTTGGGTCATCTAGTCCAACCCCCTGCACTATGCAGGACACTCACATGGCTATCCAGCCTCTGTATAAAAATTTCCAAATTTAATAAGTATCCCCTCTAATCCCTCATCCAAATAATTTATAAAGGAAGAGCTCTGATTGAAACACTATCTTGTTTTGTATTTAGCTGAACAAATTTAGCATCCAGGGGCACCTTTAAGACCAACAGAGGTTCATTCAAGGTATGAGCTTTCGTGTTCACCTGCACTCTTCCTCAGATACAATGTCAAGGAATGGAAGTATTCAGTTCAGGCTTCTAGGTAGAGAGTGACAGTAAATTCCAGAGATAAATAGGAAACAACATCGATTTGGATTTGTTCACATACACTTGTGGTTGAATTGCAGGGGAAACATTTGGCATACAATAAATGTCCACATCAAGAGAATAATGTTTTATTTTTAGTTGTTATTAATATTCTTCTATAATAGATATATACTGCTCACATGATTTTTATCTGTTATATCTTTTGACCACAGATCTGAAGATTTCATATTCGTGATTTTGTCTGTGTTTAAATGTTGTGCCTTTCTCAAACTTTTTACTGTCAAACTTTTTACTCCTGAAATATCCTTTAGGCCAGGGGTAGTCAAACTGCGGCCCTCCAGATGTCCATGGACTACAATTCCCATGAGCCCCTGCCAGCATCTGCTGGCAAGGGCTCATGGGAATTGTAGTCCATGGACATCTGGAGGGCCGCAGTTTGACTAACTACCCCTGCTTTAGGCTTTGAGAAACACTGCAAGTGATGTCAGCAGGCCACCCCTTCCTGCCACACTTCTGGAAGTCACATGTTACCACAAGTGACATCACCCCAGCACTCCCACCAGATGTGACATCACCAGGCCACTCCCACAGCTCAGAAAGTGCCACCACAGAATATTTTCAGATGATTTGTGAACAGAAGCACATCTGTACTCCGGACTGACTACCAGTTTGATCTTCTTCACAAAAGGGAATCTGCAGTTGGAGCCTGCAGAAACAGGGTTGGGGCAGGCCTATGCTTTTTCATTGCTGCCATCCCCCAACACCAGAAACCGGAGCAGACCTATGCCACTCTGTAGCCCCCCCCCCCCCACACACAGTTAAGTTAAAATGAGAGTACTTTATTCTCACAGAATCATAGGCTTGGAAGGGGCCATACAGGCCATCTAGTCCAACCCCCTGCTCAACGCAGGATCAGCCCAAATTCTCTGGACTCCAGTCGCCAATATCCATGACAAACCTCAGCCAACAAGGATTTGCATGGCTGGGGCCCCTCCCCTTCCCATCCCCTCCAGGCCCATCATTGGCCATGGGGGGCAGCTTGACATGACATATGGTAATATCACCTGATTGATTTTTGTAATTTAAAGATATATAAAAAATTAAGTCCCAACCAATGAGTGAAACTCTTCCAGGGCTGTCACAAAACCCCAGGGTTTCATGAAACCCTGGTTGAGAAAGCCTGCCTTAGAATTGGAGAGGCATATGTTAAACCTGTCTCTGGGGTTAGCAGGGCAGTTTTTTGTGGGAGGGAGTGGAGCTGAGGTGATTTTGGGCACCTGCTGGAATAAAATGCAGAAGAGTTTTAGAACTGGGCTGACTTCTGGGCAACTAAAACTTTGTTGGTCTTAAAGGTGCCACTGGACTCTAAATTTGATCTTTAAGATGAATCCTTTAAAAATAGATTTATTAACTTATTAGCTACTTACAGTTATATCTATAGTAATTTCCTTTATTTTAAGATGAGAAAAGCACCCCTAATGTATTTTTGAAAAATAAGTTTATATAAGGATATCTATATACTATATGAAAATCATATGGAGTGGGAGGAAGCTAGTCTATTATTCTATTAAACGTACTTTCAGTTCTTAGTAATAGACAACTTTTGTAATCTGTAATATGAATCTAATAAGTATTACACGGGGGTGGGCAAACTGCGGCCCTCCAGATGTCCATGGATTCACTGGCAGGGGCTCATGGGAATTGTAGTCCATGGACATCTGGAGGACCACAGTTTGCCCACCCCTGAGATGGAGTTCTTTTTTATAATTTTAAAAAATATTTTCTATTAATGTTTTATGTAGTATGTTGGATTTAAAATTGATGTATGAGGCAAGACAGAATCCAAATAATTGTTATTAAGTAATAATAAGGAGAATGTAACAATATTGTAATGCAAGTTTTATCAATAATCTGTGCTTAAAAAATATAATGTATTAAAAAAAGAAAAAGAACTGGGCTGAGTTTTAGGAGCCAATCTTGAATCCAGCTCTTGGCCTCCAAGTATTCAGCAGCCTCTTCTGGCAGTTAAAGGGGCTGAGGGTGGGAGTACTTTGTGACAAGGGTCATGGTGTACCTGGCTTATGTGCATTTAAGAACTGAGCTTCTCCTTTGCCAGTGTTCTGTGTCTTGTGGGGACGGCATCCAGACCCGGGAAGATTTTTGCGTCAGTCCCCAAATGGGAGCTCCAGTGAACCCCATCCTGTGCATGCATTCCCCCAAGCCTGTGATGGTGAGGAGGTGCTCCCTGGGCCCCTGCCAGGAACAAGCCATGACAGACATGCCCCTCAGGTGGGAGAATTGGACTCCAACACCAGGGGATGAGCAAATGGCAACAGGAGCCACTGCCAGCCCCAAAGTCCCAGGAGAGAATGCCCTGCATCTCCCATGGCCTACAGAAGCAGCTCCTTTTGGGAAACAGCAGGAGAAAACAGCAGGGGAAGAGAATACGGGTGAGTGCACTTGGGTAGCATGGTTTGTTTTTATGGGGATCCAGATGGAGGCGGTCAGTGGGACAGGGTAAAGGACAACAACCTCATTTCCTTTTTAAAGTTTGGGTTGCATTGAGCCCAAGTGAAACTCTACTTGAAACAGACATTGAAATAGAAACCCTTCTGTACTTGAGGCTGCTTGTCTCTTTCCTTTCTTGAAGGGGTGAGCGGGTGGGGGGGGGGGGGAGCTGAGCCAAGCCAGCAGCAGCCTCACAGAACAAGGCAAATCTCTGCTGAGAAAAGTGTGGGATTCTGGAACGCAGTCACATTAAAACAGATTTCACAAGGAGGGCAAAAATAAATCTTGGGAGGAAAGTTTTGCAACAGAGAACTAGGAAGTCTTTGAAGTGATGCTCAGCCAATCAGGGACAGACAGCTTCTCTACCTCAGCGGGTAGGACGTTAATCTGGCAAAACACAGAACTACACTTTAATACTGGGAGCCCTCAAAGCAGTTTGATCAGTTATACCGAGTTATATCCGCTCCTGGATATTGCGGGGGAAAGGCTCAATCATGCATGTTGCAGAAGGAAAATTTAAAACACCCAGAATCAAAATGGAAATTGAATTCAGTGTAGATGGCAGGGATTTATTTGGAGTGGGACTGGATAAAAGGCCCCGTGCAGACTCCACCCTAGAATGCTCTGCAGAAAAGCCTCAGAGTCCCAAAACTAACTAGGCCTAATTTTCAAGCCCTGCTTGTTGAGAATTGCACCATAATTCCTTTGGTCTTTCTCCCTTTCTCCAGCTGTTCCTTTTCTGGATTTAGTGCCACCAGTCTTCACTTAGCAGCTGCCGCCTCCTTGTCTGTTGCCCGCCCCTCTCCGTCTGCTGGGGCTGTCAGTTACTCTGGTCCTTTGATGCTCGTGTTCAAAGTGGAACATGTAAATATGTCCAAGGGCACTTCTCCAATCTGGGGCAGCCCATTTCTAATGAGTCATCAATGAGGTTTCATGTATTCAATTCACTAAGTAATGTCCTTTCGGGTTCACTGCAACCAGGGGCCGAGGCCCGATTGCTCACTTCTTCCTCTCTATACCTTTGTACTAGATTGTCAGGGCACGGCTATGCTTCGGATCTGGGCCATTGGGGATCAGGTGATGCAAGGTGCAGCAGTGCGCGCGCACACACACACACACACACACACACACACACTCCCATTGCTTGAGATCAGTCAGGGCTGGCTGGAGCTGCTTTCCATTTGCTCTGCCTCAGCCTGCATCTCTAACCTGCTGGCTTCCATTTTTGCATGCAGGCCTCTGTGGGCGACTGTTCCTCAGTTCCACTGGATTGATCAACATGACCGCCCTGCAAGCCAGTGATTGTACCATTGCCATCGGCCGTCCCTTGGGAGAGGTCGTCACAGTTCAGGTGCTGGGGAGCTCCCTCAACTGCAGCATAGGTGAGTGTCCGAGTCAGCCTGAAGCTCCCTCTGGGGCTGTAGTCTACTTGCCAGATCTCATTCGTTAGTAACTGTAAAGCACACCCCAAGCATCTTCAGCCAGAGACAGAAGCACCACAGGGGCTGACTCCTCATGCACACCAGAAGCACAGCAACTGGATCCATAGTCTGCGCATAGCCTCTCCGATCCCAGATGCCACATTGCCTCTTCAGTGTGCATTAACTGGTTCCTGCCCAGAATGTGAGGCAGGAACACATAAAGGATGATGGGAATTGTGGCTTAGGGGTGGGGGCCTATAGCCCTGAACAGAGGTTTTCTTTGTGTATCTAAAACTGCAAATTCTCCAGGATTCTTGGAACTCTCCAATGTTGGCAAAGATTAGAGGCAGCCATGTTGAATCCATAGAAATGACACTTGTTTAATACTTGTTACTAGGCCCAACCAACTGGTCACAATACAGCAATATTTTGAGTGCCCTTGATGCTTCACCTAGTAAGATAGAATCATAGAATCATCATAGAATCATAGAGTTGGAAGGGGCCATACAGGCCATCTAGTCCAACCCCCTGCTCTACGCCAGATTAGCCCTAAGCATCCTAAAGCATCCAAGAAAAGTGTGTATCCAACCTTTGCTTGAAGACTGCCAGTGAGGGGGAGCTCACCACCTCCTTAGGCAGCCTATTCCACTGCTGAACTACCCAGACTGTGAAATTTTTTTTCCTGATATCTAGCCTATATTGTTGTACTTGTAGTTTAAACCCATTACTGCGTGTCCTTTCCTCTGCAGCCAATGGGAACAGCATCCTGCCCTCCTCCAAATGACAACATCTCAAATACTTAAAGAGGGCTATCGTGTCCCCTCTCAACCTCCTTTTCTCCAGGCTGAAGATTCCCAAGTCCCTCAACCTATCTTCATAGGGCTTGGTCCCTTGGCCCCAGATCATCTTCGTTGCTCTCCTCTGTACCCTTTCAATTTTATCGACGTCCTTCTTGAAGTGAGGCCTCCAGAACTGCACACAGTACTCCAGGTGTGGTCTGACCAGTGCCGTATACAATGGGACTATGACATCTTGTGATTTTGATGTGATGCCCCTGTTGATACAGCCCAAAATGGCATTTGCCTTTTTTACCGCTGCATCACACTGCCTGCTCATGCTTAGTTTACAATCCACAAGTACCCCAAGGTCTTGCTCACACACAGTGTTACCTAGAAGCGTATCCCCCATCCAGTAGGCATGCTTTTCATTTTTCTGACCCAGATGCAGAACTTTACACTTATCTTTATTAAATTGCATCTTGTTCTCATTTGCCCATTTTTCCATTGTGTTCAGATCTCGTTGAACTCTGTCTCTATCTTCTGGAGTATTTGCCAGTCCTCCCAATTTGGTGTCATCTGCAAACTTGATGAGTAGTCCCTCCACCCCCTCATCTAGATCATTAATAAATATGTTAAAAAGTACCGGGCTGAGCACCGAGCCCTGAGGTACCCCGCTACTCACCTCTCTCCAGTCTGATGAAACACCATTGACAACAACTCTTTGAGTGTCGTTCTCTAACCAATTCCCTATCCACCTAACTATCTGAAAATCCAGATTGCAGTCCTTCAACTTATCCATCAGAACATCGTGGGGTTGGCTCATATTAATGCAATGAATCATTATCCAACAGCTTCTTTTAAACCTTCTTAGTAATCATATACAAACGGCCAGCGGCTCTTGACAGGACAGGGAGAAGGTGTAAATTACTACGTTCCCCCCTGGAGTTTGGCAGTCCTTTCTACCCAGTGATTGGGCTTCCTCTATGGGGCAGCACAGTTATGAGTGGCTCCACCTCCTTGGGCAGTCGTTTTGTGGTTATATCCACCGCCCTGTGCCTGAATTCCAAAGGTGCCCACAGGCTTCGCAACAATCCTTTGAGGTAGACCAATACTACTGCATTTGGTACATTCCAGTAAAGGTAAAGGTAAAGGTATCCCCTGTGCAAGCACCGAGTCATGTCTGACCCTTGGGGTGACGCCCTCTAGCGTTTTCATGGCAGACTCAATACGGGGTGGTTTGCCAGTGCCTTCCCCAGTCATGACCGTTTACCCCCCAGCAAGCTGGGTACTCATTTTACCGACCTCGGAAGGATGGAAGGCTGAGTCAACCTTGAGCCGGCTGCTGGGATTGAACTCCCAGCCTCATGGGCAAAGCTTTCAGACGGCTGCCTTACCACTCTGCGCCACAAGAGGCTCATTCTCTTGTGTACATTCCAGTACATTACACCAAATTGGGGAGGGAGAATTCTCCACAGGCCCTGAAACATTTAACACCCTCTGCACTTTTGGTTTTTTTTTTAACCTAATATCCAACTTGATAAAGAATTCTGGGCCAGTCAAAAGCTGGCTCTTTTTGCGATAATAGCATGCAAGTTTGGTATGGTTGAAAGTTGAAGATTCCTGGGCTACGGTGCCAGAGAGGTGACTTTTCAAACTAGCCATTTCCTCCAGGAGAACTGATCTTTTTCGCTGGAGATCAGTTGTAATCCCAGGAGACCTCTAGCCTTGCGATCCCCAACCTGTGTGCCGCAGACCACATGTGGTCCTTCGACTAATTGGAGGTGGGCCCCGAAAGACGCCTTCTCCCCCTCCCCCACCCCTTTACTTCATCCCCCCCCAGCCCTTTACAACACACTTCATTGTTGTGGCGTGTCTGTATCTTATTTTGAAGGGATGTTTAAACATTACCATAGCGACCAGAGAGCATTAGGGCAGTGGTTGAGAGTAGAGGAGTAAACTACCCCCCCCCCCCCACCGGGCCTCAGTAAAATTGTCAAGCGTTGAGTGGTCCCCGGTGACAAAAAGGTTGGGGACCACTGCTCTAGCCCACACCTGGAGGTTGGCAACAATAACAAGTGCTGTTTCGTGACCTTCAAGGTGCTGGTGCTGCTGAGCTCTGGAGCACTGAGGAGGAGACGGCTGACCTGAGCCCTTTGGTGTCTTTGGTTCCAGGAGAGCTGCTGGTGTTTTCCAGCCGAATGATGTGGCGGATCGGCTGCAAGAGGTTGACACTCTCTCTCATAAATGCCCGGACCAACACCCTGATGGTGAGACAGCGCCTCCTGCTGCCCAGCCATGGAGTTGTCCTTCAGTACAGCAGCACCGTGGCAAAGAAGAGATACCACCAAGGTGTGCTACCATGAAACCAATGCTGCTGTTTCTGAAGTCAAAGCGGAGCTTTGGGGTTAGAGGAAGAAGCCAAATGGTTTGGATACCGGCGTCTGGTTTCGCAGGATCTGCCTGGGCGTCAACAGAATCTTCCTGCCTAAATGGCTGACTCTACAGCATTCCCCCCAGGGACCAGCTCCTTCCCCTCCCCTACCCCAAACTTGCCCTCCCCAGGCTCCACTGCCTGATTCTAGGAATTCCCCAACCTAGAGCTGGCAGCCCTTTCCCCCACCGCTGCAAGGAAACCTGTGCCCTGCCTGAGAAGCGCTGCCTACCCAACTCCCACAGGGGCACCAAGGGCTCTAGGGCAGCCTCCCCAGAGTTGAGCTAGGGTCTCAGCCAGAGCCTCACCAGGCAGAAGAACTGTGGCAACTTGTTAGCAGAGGTCCCCATCTGCAGCAGGTGGGTGCAGACCTGACCCGACCCGACCTCACAACCACCCCAGTTTGGTGTTGTGTTTAGGAGTGTCGACTTCTAATCTGGCGAGCGGGGTTTGATTCCCCACTCCTCCCCCACATGCAACCAGCTGGGTGACCTTGGGCTCGCCACGGCACTGATAAAACTGTTCTGACCGAGCAGTGACATCAGGGCTCTCTCAGCCTCACCCACCTCACAGGGTGTCTGTTGTGGGGAGAGGAAAGGGAAGGCGACTGTAAGACGCTTTGAGCCTCCTTTGGGTGGAGAAAAGCGGCATATAAGAACCAACCCTTCTTCTGTTCTTGCCACCCCAGATTGTGACATGCAGCTCTTTGGTCCCCGAGGAGAAATCAGAAGCCCTGCTGCATCAGCTGGCGTGGGCACACAAGTAGCATGCAGGACCTTCATTGACGTGGCTCCTCGGCACCGCATAGCCATCCACGCCGTGCACGTAGCTCCGAGTGCCCAGGACGACCAAGCGTACTCCCATTACATCTTGGTGAGAGCACCGCATATACTCCTTCCCACCCGAAGGCAGCAGTGAGGATTTTCATTGGGCAGCTGAAGGCTCCGAAGTGTCTCCCACCTGCTTTCCCAGGGATCTCTTCAGCAGCCCTGTCAGATGCTGGTGGGTGGGAAGTGCTGTGCAGCTGTAGAGACCCTGGTGGGTTTTTGAAGGCCAGAGACATCCAGGGCTAGATTGCCATGGCCTGCGCAGTGACGCCCGACCCGCTCGGTGGTCTCTTTTCTGAGTATTGGCCAGGGCTGACCCTGCTGAGTGTGGGTGAGGTGCCACTTCTGCATCCAGCTTCACCAGACAGGGCTGATTGGCTGACCGACTCCTCCCTTTCTTTAGATTCGAGATGTGAACAACATGAAGACATCGGTCTTCTCTGGGAACCGGCTCTTTTACTGGCAATCAACCGGGAACCGGGCAGAGATTGAATTTAACAAAGGCTTTGCCAATATCCATTTCCGAGCGGACTACTGGATTGTGGAGGGCAACTAAAGCCCCAGGGGGGTGATGTCATTATTGTGGAGGAAATGGCTGCCTTGGAAGCTGAGCTGCAGGGGAGACGCTGACGGGGTGGATTCTCCAACAGAACAGAGAAGCCTCCTGCAGACCGGCAGCCGCCCCTCCCCACTTCGTACAGCTTCAGAAACTCTAGGGACTAGTCGTCCTGGAAGGGGACAAGGGGTTCAGCTTGTGTGGTTTTTCCTTTGCTGCTGGGACACCTGGTGCCCACTGTGCACCTGCATGGCAGCATGCTTCCCCCCAGTTTCCCTGCCCCTGTTCCCAGCAGGAGCCACCCTCTCCTCACCCCCCCCCCCGGGGCTTTCTCACTTCAGAAATGTCAGCAAGTGTCCGTTCTTGCAACTCTGTAACTATCTGTGTATCGGGTGCTCTGAATGCCTCGTTTTCATTTTAAAAGGTAAATCTCTAGCTCCTTTCCTTATGGCAATATGAGGGGGAAAGGAGACTTACCTTTTAAAAAATCTGTTATACAGGTTCCTATATCAATATTTGATAAAGGATTTTTTAACAACCCAAAAGACACCTGAGTGGCAGGGGAGGGGGGAAATGGCTGCTGCGGGGAGGGGAGGAGGAGGAAATCTGGAGTTTCCCACCCCCCACGGCAGCATCCGGGCTTTGAAGCCAAGTGGGTCTGAGACGGATTGAAGAAAAATGGAAGAAAACTTGGGAAGTGCATGAATGTTCCACAACATTGTGGGGAGGAGAGCGGGGAGGGGAGGGGAACCTTCTTCCCAAAAGAATCTGATTCAGGGACAAGCAACCCCTAGTGAGAAATCCTGAGGTTTCACTGTCTGTGTGAATGACCTTTAGCGCGACCCTCGCATGGCCATCCTAAACTGAGTCACGTGCTTCTAAGCCCACCGACGTCCATTCTCAGAGGTTTCAACCCTGCTTGGCATTTTGCTGTCAGTCTCCTCCAGGGTTCCCCCTCTGCCAGGATGCTCGGTCAGTGTACGCACACACCCTTTGGGGATGCTGGTCAAACTGCGATATTAAACTCAACCTAAACAATTTCTGACTGCATCATGACAGCTTCACCACATTACGCTCTAATGAGACAGCAGTAGGTATATGTACTGCACATGCCTAAAACTGCAGCGTGTATCAAACATGTACGATAATCAGGGAGCCGGGATTGTTCCTAAAAGGCCTGATTTAAGCGGGAGACTGAAAAATGGAACCAGGGAGTTATCCCAGTGCGTGGAAGGTTCCTGGCATGTCACATTTCTTTCTGACCCCAAAACTGGAAGAGCAGCAAACTCCATCCACCCTTTAAAAAATATGGCTGTTATTATTATGAAATATAAGACAAATTCAGAGCTAAAATGGCAACTCCCTCCCCAAACATCTGAGACAAGGGGTTGATCTACCTGGAACTGTACCATCCCTTGGCCATCCTGGTCCTGGGGTGTTCAGGGACCTTGACCTGAGCCTGGAAGAGGATAGACGTCCAAGGAAAAGGCACAGATCACCACTCTGACCAGTGGCCTACAGTTGTCTTGCTCCTGTGCTTTGTACCAATTGTCATTTTTGCCCCATCCTCCAAGGCAGCCTAGTCGGGATTTGACTGCAGCATGGCGGCCTGGTCCAGTCCTGCCTCCCGAGCCAACCTCAATCTATCCGGAGGCAACATTGGGACCTGCTGCCCATCAGTCTGTCTCATTCTCCTTTGAAGCTGCCATCAGTGGCTCCTGTGGCAGGCAGTTCCCCAGGTGGTGCTGAGGCCCCTGCCGATCACTGAGCCCCCCCCCCCCCCCCCGAGCAAAAGGAATGAATGGTCTTTTCCCCTGAAAATAAATTTAAAAAGTGCCCACCCCCTTCATCTCCACCCCCTCCCCAAAACAGAAAGCTCCAAACTCAACCCAGTGGTGCTCACACTGGCTCACAGAGAACCATACCTGTAATGATTGCCAACCCACCTTATATCTCTGGGAGCCTCCCAGCTTAGTCATTTGTCTGCAGGCACCAGACAAAACCACCTGCCAGCCAAAAGCCCTACCAGGCGATACATTTACCTGAAGCATGGAGCAGGTGCCACGGTGGGGAGTGGTGCTCAGAAGAGCTACAGGTGGCTTCAGAGTCACTGCTTTAACTTCTTTAACAGGGAAAACCTTCTTGTTAATATATGAGATGCCAGCAGAGATTGAATGCCAGCGTTGGAAGATACACCACCACATCTGAACAACATTGGTGTAACCAGCGGATGTAGTCCCTCTGATGCCCATGCCTTCATGGGTTATTATGGATTCATGGACCAAAATTTGAATCTTGATGGATCCTCAGGGGTTGTGCATTGAGTCACCCCAAATTCACCATCAAATCATATATCATGTCCATGACCACAGTTTGCACTGCAAAAATCTTTCATAGTGTCACCATGCTGTAAAAACATGATTCCAAAGCACAGATCCTAATAGAGAGGCATTTAGCTGCACTGGATGAGTTCAAATCCCCTGGTCCTGATGAAATGCACCCGAGAGTACTCAAAGAACTTTCCAGAGAACTTGCACAGCCCTTGTCCATCATCTCCGGAACCTCTTTAAGGACTGGAGATGTCCCGGAGGACTGGAAAAGAGCAAACGTTATTCCAATCTTCAAAAAAGGGAGGAAGGATGACCTGGGAAACTACAGACCAGTGAGTCTGACCTCTGTTGTGGGGAAGATAATGGAGCAGATATTAAAGGGAGCGATCTGCAAACATCTGGACAATTTGGTGATCCTTGGATTTGTCAGCATGGATTTGTCTCCAACAAGCTTTTGACAAGGTTCCCCATGATGTTCTGATGGATAAGTTGAAGGATTGCAATCTGGATATTCAGATAGGTGGATAGGGAATTGGTTAGAGAACCGCACTCAAAGACTTGTTGTCAATGGTGTTTCATCAGACTGGAGAGAGGTGAGTAGTGGGGTACCTCAGGGCTCGGTGCTTGGCCCGGTACTTTTTAACATATTTATTAATGATCTAGATGAGGGGGTAGAGGGACTATTCATCAAGTTTGCAGATGACACCAAATTGGGAGGACTGGCAAATACTCCGGAAGATAGAGACAGAGTTCAACGAGATCTGAACACAATGGAAAAATGGGCAAATGAGAACAAGATGCAATTTAATAAAGATAAGTGTAAAGTTCTGCATCTGGGTCAGAAAAATGAAAAGCATGCCTACTGGATGGGGGATACGCTTCTAGGTAGCACTGTGTGTGAATGAGACCTTGGGGTACTTGTGGATTGTAAACTAAACATGAGCAGGCAGTGTGATGCAGCAGTAAAAAAGGCGAATGCCATTTTGAGCTGTATCAACAGGGGCATCACATCAAAATCACAAGATGTCATAGTCCCATTGTATACGGCACTGGTCAGACCACACCTGGAGTACTGTGTGCAGTTCTGGAGGCCTCACTTCAAGAAGGACGCAGATAAAATTGAAAGGGTACAGAGGAGAGCGACGAAGATGATCTGGGGCCAAGGGACCAAGCCCTATGAAGATAGGTTGACGGACTTGGGAATGTTCAGCCTGGAGAAAAGGAGGTTGAGAGGGGACATGATAGCCCTCTTTAAGTATTTGAAAGGTTGTCACTTGGAGGAGGGCAGGATGCTGTTCCCATTGGCTGCAGAGGAGAAGACACGCAGTAATGGGTTTAAACTTCAAGTACAACGATATGGGCTAGATATCAGGAAAAACAGTTTCACAGTCAGAGTAGTTCAGCAGTGGAATAGGCTGCCTAAGGAGGTGGTGAGCTCCCCCTCACTAGCAGTCTTCAAGCAAAGGTTGGATACACACTTTTCTTGGATGCTTTAGGATGCTTAGGGCTAATCCTGCGTTGAGGGGGTTGGAGTAGATGGCCTGTATGGCCCCTTCCAACTCTATGATTCTATGATTCTAAGAGATCCTCAGGGTTTTTACACTGGGTCACCTCCATTCACCTTTAAATAAGTGTTCATGTCTGTGGCCACAGCCCAAACCACAAAATCACAGATCCAGTTTTTCATGGTGACACCATGCTGTAAAAACATTATTCCGAAGCACGGATCCTAATGGATCCTCAGAGCTTGTGCACCGAGTCACCCAAACTCAGCATCCAATCACATATGCCCAAGGCCACAGTTTGCACCACAAGATTGATGCACCCACAGCTTTCTTGGTCACCCCATGTTCATTCTCCACCCCCACATGTTGTCCATGGCCAGAGCTTGCAACATAAAAATCACATTGATTTGTCCCACAACCATGAGGTAAAAACATTCTTCCAAAACATGGAGCCTTGCAGTTTTTATATTTGGTGACCTTAACTCACCATTAAGTCACACTTCAATTCCTGACCACAAATGAACCATAAAAACCAAACAGCACTGCCAACATACCTTTTATTAAATGCTTTGATCCTCATTGGTCCTCATGACTGTTAAATGGACCAAAATACATTGTAAGATCACACCAATGTCCATGGAATGACCCACAGAAAGGTATGTGAAATGGTTCTGCAGTAGCATGAACTCTGTATTAACATTCATGTCCACAGCTTCCACTGTGTTAGAATTGCACCTGCACCTGGAACTTCCTGATGCCACTAAGATACACAGAGGATTCAGCTACAAATGGTTTTAGGGGAAAGTTGGTTGCTCAGTGTGTGGTTTTTTGTAATGATTAATATAGGGTTGTGAGCGTTTTGGCCAATGGATTTTTTCACTGCAAACTTCTGAATCAGTGCTCTCCCAAGTGGTGTCCATAGGTACCAGGGCCCCTGCTGCCACCTTTCCTGGTGCCTGCCAAGTATTTTTAGAAAGTGGCAGGATCAGAGTGGTCTCTTTTTATTGGAATAATGCCTGTTTTGTTGTAACTTCAATGAAGTCTGCTTATTGGGAGCAATCAACTGGGCTCTCACACACTCCCTGCATAATTTTGAAGCCTCTATGATGTCCACATCCCATCCCCACCCCCGCCCCCATTTAGTCACTTTGTAATCGGCTGATAATTCCCATACATCACCCTTTTCTCAAAAGAAAACTGTTTTAACTCTTTAATTATTTTGGTTGCTCACTTCCATATGCAAGGTTAATCTGGTTGTGACACTTGTCACCCCATTGATCACCAGGACTGATTTTGCTGATCTGGCTGGCAAGGAATGTGAACACTTTCTCCATCCCTGTGCATCCCTCCCTGAGCTGTACCCTCCATGAAAGAAAACAACCATTCCAGACTGTTCCTAGCTATTCCAAATTCTTTTAGAGATATGGCACCCAAAACTGTACACAGGATTCTAAATGGGACCATGCGATATAGAATTATACAGGCCCCCCTTTTTAAACCAAAAGAGCCACAGGGAGCATCCATCCGCCAACTGAGAAGGCTGTGCATGTACTGATAGGCTACACGAGGATCCATTATTGCACTGGAATATTTGTACCCTGCTGGTGCCACAAAATGGGAGGTTTTGTTCTATGATCCGTAGACCTGACTGTGATATGTGATTAGGTGTTGGCATTTGGAGGGACCTCAACATAAAAATGTGGATTCCTGTTTGCTGTGGAACCTGTTGCAATGGACATGGTTTGCGATTAGACGGTGAATATGGGCAACCAAATGCAAAAACTGTGAGGATCTGTTCTTCAAACGATGTTTTGGTTTTTTTTTTTTTTGCCATGGCACTAACATAAAACGGTGGATCTATGATTTCTGCAGTGCTCTCACTGGTTATTGAGCATGATATGTAACCACAGTACATGCAGGATGACTAAATGAAAATATAGATTCAGATGGGTGTTGGTCTGAAGCAGCACAACAAATTTAGAGTCCAGTGTCATTTTTAAGACCAACCAAATTTTACTCAAGGTACTAGAATTAAAGCCTGTTGTAGCTGATACAACGGGCGGAATAAGAGCTTGGCAGTGGGAAGAGGAAGGGGGGGGGGGAGTTGTCCAGTCTGTAAGGGCATGGGGTTGAATATGTGTGTTGTGTGGGAGGTTGTGGTGGCGTAGTGGCAAATGAGGGCGTGGGTGTGGAGATATGGGTGTCAAGAACCTGTGATGTGGAATGTTCGTTGAGTGTGGGAGAGGACTGACCTTTGGGAATTTTGGCATAGTGGTTACAGATGAGCTTTCCAGAGCCATGTCCTCAGATATGCGAAGGGAAAATCAGACTGGAGACTCTTCTTAGGGGGAGATTACAAGGCAACCAATTCCTCCCAGTTCTGCATCATCCCCCTTCTTGTGTGAATTAGGCCACAGGATATGGGGGCGTTCTCGGGGGGGGGGCAGGGCGGCAGCGGAGGAAGCGCCTCCCGCCCCTCTGGGCGCGCAGCTCCTCGCGGGGCCGGCGGGGGCCGGGGGTCAGTGGCGGCGGCGGCGGCAGGAGAGGCTCCTCCCCGGGCCGGAGACGGGCCCCAGGATGCAGCGCGAAGGGCGGCCGGAGGGGGCCGGGGCAGGCTGGCGCAGCCGTGTCCGCTGGACGGGGCCCGAGTGCGGCGCGCCGCCTAGACGCCATGAGCGCCCCGGCCGAGCCTGCAGCGCCCGCCGCCCCCGCCGCCGACGAAGGCATCACCTGGTGGTACCGCTGGCTGTGCCGGCTGGCCGGCGTCCTCGGCGGCCTCTGTGAGTAGCCTTCGCCGCGCGGGGCCCCTGCCCTGCCCTGCCCTGCCCTGGCCTGGCCGCCTGGAGCCGGGAGGTCGGCCGCGGTCAGCCAGAGAAGCCGGCTGGGCCCGGCACGGTCCCTCGGCGTGCAGTCGCTTCTCCGGCCGCCGCCCCCGCGCCCCGCGCCCTTGGCTAGGCCAGGCCAGGCCAGGCGAGCCCGCCAGGTGCGGCCAGCGGCAGGGCGGCGGGGCGGGGCCGGAGCCCGAGAGAAGGAGGGCGACCCCCTCTTCCTCTCCGCCCCGCGTCTTCTCTCGGCGGGAGAGGCGGGCCGCGCCGGTGGGGAAGAGGCGGCCCAGGGATGCCTCCCAAAATCTCGCCCTCTTTGCCCCCTCCCTTCTGCGGCTGCGTTGGGCCTGAGGCAGCGGGACAGGGTTGGAGTCCAGGGGCAAAGCTTCCCTCCTTCGGGTGCATGCGCCCTTCCTCGGGTTCAAGGACATGGAAGCGAGCCATCCACACGTGCAGGTGCGCAGCACATTTGCACACAGCATTAAAAAAAGGTGTTTGACAGCTGCCAGGATCAAACTGGAAGAACAAGCTTAGTTTATATGGCCACTGTTTGGGCGGGCTTAATTCGGAGGGGAAACAGTGAAGGAAATAAACATGTCCCAAGAGGAGTTTGATGGCAGCTGTACCCTCTTGAACTGTGAAATGCCAGTCTGGACTAAGTGACTAAGGAACCGGAGGTCCTGCACAACTGTGTGCCGGGGAATATGCTTTGCACGTGTGCGTAGATTGGCCCGTGAGCGCTTGAGTGCAGGGAGTGCGGAGGCCCCTCAGTGGCGCTGTACTGGGGGGGTTCCAGAATGGCGGCTGGGGGGAGCTCTCCCGCCTCAGCGGAGCCCCCGGGATCAAAAGGCTGAAAAGGGCTGGGCTAGAACGTCAGACTAGGATCTGGGAGACCCACATTCGCATCTCTGCTCTGCCATGGAAGCTTCCTGAGAGACATCAGGCTGGTCAGATCTACTTCAGAGAGTGGTGGAGATCGACAAAACAGGGAAGGAACAAAGAATTGTACCCCCTCCCCCGCGGTTCTCCCTGGGGAGAAAGGCAGGGTCTAAGCAGTTAAATGAATAATAAGTATGTAAAGTGCCAGGAGCATTTGGGAAGAAGGCTCAGTTCCCCTCTTCTGGCCGTTTCTTGTAAAATCAAAGCGGGATAGAACAATCTCACAATGCCTCGCTTGACCCCCAGCAAGGAGCAAGAGGGGGGTCAGCTGTGAAGCTGGGTGAGCTGAGGCCGCTCCGTGTAGTGTCCGAAGAAACACAATCCATGTGGCGCGTGTGCACGAGTGCGTGGGAGGAAAGTGCCCCCGAATGGCAGCTGACCTGTGGGGGCCCTCGTGGGCTCAAGGCAACAGATGTTGAGGGCTGGTTGGCCCCTGCTGCCCCTGCTGCATCATCCATGACCCTGGAATTCTTTGGCGCTCTCCCGCCTGAGTGCCCACCGGGGCCAGCCTTCCTTAGCCTTCAAGAATTAAGCTTCGTTGTTCTTAAAGTTGCCTGACTGGACTCAAGCTTTGTTTTATTGCTGCAATCTTGTGGGAGGCTGGGTGTGTGTGGGCCAGCAGCTCTGCTTCCTCCAGCATAAGATGTTGGTGGCAGAGTCCCCTGTGAGTCTGAGTGTTTTCTAAGCCTCGTGAAGCCAGACCAGAAGTCGCTTGCAGTCATGGAGCGCTTTGCATTTTGTTCCAGTGACCTGAGGAGGCAAGAGCAGCAGGTTTGGTCCCTGGGCCTGAGTCATTTGCCCTGGGCCCAACGGAGGGGCTGGAGCTGAAGGTTCAAACCCTGGCCATGCCAGCTCCGGCTGCCTGAATCTTTCCCAGGCTCAGTGTTCACCGTTCCAGGGAGGAGCCTATGAGTCTCCCATCCCCCCCCTCCCACTGCCCTGTGGTGGTTTTTGTTTTGGAGTGGGTTTTTTGTGCATTCAGCAAGACGAGCCTCTTGCAGACCTGCCCTCTGGCCGCCTCTCTGCCAGTGGGATAAAGTTACCTGGAAAGGGGATGGAACAGGGTATCGGATGCAGAAGACTCTGTACAAGTTTAATGAGGGTCTGGCTAAAGGGCCCACAGGCCTAGCTGTGAGCAAAGCCATCGGCAGGCACCTTCCAATCCCAATTTGATGGCGGGGGGGGGGGGTGTTTGGGGGATGCACAGAACAGCATTGCCAAGGCTGGGCATTTTCAAACTGGCCTGGCTGATGTGCCTAACAGTAGCCGAAGACAGATACACTTGATCTCTCTGTTGAGAAAAGTTTTGCTATTGGTCGTCTGCTCTTAACAGCATAGGAACAGGGGTAAAAGTTAGGGTGCCAGGCTTTCTGGTAAAAGAACAAAATTTGAGTCCATGGGCACCCTTAAGACTGACCCATTTTAATTCTGGGTATAAGCTTTCATGTCCATGCAAAATGTGACTCTGTTACCTATTGTGGGGGTGTGAGAGACCCGTATCATTTTAGGAGAGGTTGCTGTTTAGAGATTCTAATCCAGGGGTAGTCAAACTGCGGCCCTCCAGATGTCAATGGACTACAATTCCCATGAGCCCCTGCCAGCATTCGCATCTGGAGGGCTACCTCAGTTCTAGTCTGTCTGCTGTCAATAAACCTCCAGGAGGCATTTGTCTTAGAATCCAAATATGGTTTGTCCCTCATGCCTTTCTGACAGGGCGGATGGATGGTAACTCCTAGAACAGAGACATTTCTTGGCCTGTACTGTGGACTTGATCCAAATTAGTGACTTTGTGGCTTCCATTTAGCCAGAAGAAGCATGCTAGAGAGACATACACAGACTTTCTCCATAATTTGCAGTGTCTCATCTGGTTTGACCTTGTGTGGCATTTGAACTGAGGTCCGTATTAGCCCTCAGCCTGCCTCAAGTAGGCTGAGCTGGGTTCACTGCCAAAGACCTGGGCTGGATGCATGCGGTAATTTGGCAGGGGCACAAAAGCAAACTTCCCAATGCTCTTTGCTTTCACCTTAAGAACGGCCAGTTGCTCGTCCTGATGGCTGCAGGGATCTGCTTCAAGCTAATGAAGAGGTGCTGATGAGGGATTTTGCAAGGGCTCCCTGCAGCTGCCCAGCCTGTGCCTCTGGAATGGGCAAAGCCAGAATCAGGTCCGAAAAGTGCTGAATAGTGCCAGAAAAGGGACCAACTTGCTTAATATGTACAGGTTGTCCAGGAGCACAGTGGGGATTTCATGAGCTGACAGCTGACTGATCTGGGCCAGCTGCTCAGTCCTGAGCCCCTTCCAAGTTGTCCTTCCTGCCACTGGGCTGGGAGCTGCAGCTGCTCTCTTAACCTCTCTCTCTCTCTCTCTCTCTCCCCCCCCCCCTTCAGCCTGTGCCTTAGCTGGCCTCTTCAACTGCATCACAGTCCATCCTCTCAACATAGCTGCTGGGGTTTGGATGATGTAAGTAACTTGGGTTCCCCTCATCGCTTGATCTGGAGTGCTGGAGACCAGGATGGCACATGTGAAACAAGCAAATGGGGGCTGCTCAGGTGGTGGGTTGTTTCCAGGAGGCAAGATGACCAGCCTTTCCCCATCAGCAGCCTTTCCCCACCACCCCTCCCACCCCCAGCTCTGCTCTGAATTAAATATTAGCTCTAGGGCTAAATGTCCCTCCCCCCATTTTCAGGGAAAGGTACCCCTCTGGGAGCAGGTTTTGGCTTAGCGAGGCTGCTACAGGTGGATGGGGGCCGAGGCTGGCTGATCCACTTAAGGGCTGATGGAGATTCTTGCAAAGGCCTCTGTGAGTTCATTCTATGCCCAGCTACTGTGGGGGTGGGGGCAGTTGGCAGTGCCAACTTGGCACCAGGTTCTTTTATTGATTTTCCCAGCCAATTTGTAGAACTGTCCTTGACCACCTTCAGGGTTTTTGCTAGAAGGAATACACGTTCTCTCCATGATTTGACCTTGTTTTCATTTCTCTTTTCTTGTTTTGGTGGCTGTTAAATCTTTTTTTGTATGGATGCAAAAGCAGCATCTTTAAAGACACAGATACTGGGAATCCTAAGGCAGCAGCAAACAATGTTTTTGCCATTTGGGAGTGGCGGGAAATAAATTGAAATAATAATAATGTGATGGAAAGTGCCACCAAGTCGCAAACTGCATACGGTGACCCTGTTGGGCTTCCAAAGCAAGAGGCGCTCAGAGGGGGCTTGCCCTGGCCTGCCTCTGCATCGTGGCCATGGGCTTCCTTGCTGATCTCCTGTCCAAGTAGGAACCGGGGCTGACCCTGCTTAGCTTCCAATATCTGACAAGATCAGGCAAACTTGGGCTGTCCAGCAAGGAACTGTAGCACTACACTCCTCCCTGCTCAAAGCAGAGGAGACCCAATCAGGGTCCATGAGCCTGTGAATATTAACACATGAAAATATTTCAACAATTAAAAATGGGTTTCATAATTCAGTTGAAAACACATAAACAACCAGAAGGAAGGCTAGTAATTGTTACTGGGGGTATGCCAGTGGAAACAAAAAAGCCTTCACCTGCTTGCAAAAAATACTGATGGAGGAAGACAGATAGAAGCCCCTGGGGAGGGAGATCCAAGGTTCTGGTGCCACTGCCAAGAAGATCCTTTTTCCAGTTGCCACCTGTCTAGCTTCCTGGGGTGTGGCGTGGGTAACTGGAGTGGGGCCTCTGGAGGGCATGGGTAGCTTCTTGTGAGAGGAGATGGTTGCAACTCAACGGGCACAAGATGGGTTTGACTCTGGTTTTCTTGCTTCCAAGGTTGAATGCTTTTGTTCTCTTCCTCTGCGAAGCACCGTTCTGCTGTCAGTTTGTCGAGTTTGCAAATGCTGTGTCGGCAAGGGCAGATAAGCTCCGCCCCTGGCAGAAAGCTGCTTTCTACTGTGGGTAAGTGAATATGCCAGGCATTGTTGCTTTTGAGAAAGATCAAGGAATTTAATTGTTCTTGGCAGTAGTACTTAGTAGTACTTAGACCTCTTCCAGATATCCCAGCCAGCCATGCTGTCTCCCCTCTTTCCTTTTCCTCTTCTCCTCACATTTGGCACATGATTGAAAGTTTCAGTATACTGTGACGCTGCCATGCAAACTGGAGTTTTCCTCCCCCCAAAATGAAGGAAGTACAGTTTGCATTTGCAGTGTCATGGCCAATTGGAGTTTGACCCATGCTTCACAAACCAGGAAGTTTTCAATCTTAAATGAGCTGTGTTTGTTTGTCTTGGCTGAGGACAAGCAGGGGTTTGTTACAATTCCCGAATGTGTACAGAGCCTTTATAGCACTTAAGAGAATTAAGTAATCCTTATAACAAGAGGGTTTCCAAGGTGCTGCCCAGGGGTGCCATGGGGCCCACCCACATCTTTCTTGGTGTCCATCAAGTGGGTTTAGAATGTGAGTGGGACCAGGTGAGGCTCCAGTCCAGCTGGGGGTCTGAGTGGGCCCTGGAGAACCAAGAAGAAGAAGAAGAGTTGGTTCTTATATGCCGCTTTTCTCTACCTGAAGGAGCTTCAAAGCGGCTTCCAATCGCCTTCCCTTTCCTCTCCCCACAACAGACACCCTGTGGGGTGGGTGAGGCTGAGAAACCCCTGATATCACTGCTCGGTCAGAACAGCTTCATCAGTGCCATGGCGAGCCCATGATCCCCCAGCTGGCTGCATGTGGGGGAGTGCAGAATCAAGCCCAGCTCGCCAGATTAGAAGTCCACACTCCTAACCATGACACCGAACTGGCTCTCCAATTGGCAGTGCAGGTTAAAATGTTATTTCAGTGGCAGCTGCCACCACAGAGTTGGTTTGATGGTCTCTCCCCCCCCCCACTTCCCTGTCCCAGTGTATGCTTTAAAATTACCCCTCCTTTCCCATAGGGTTGAGAACTACTTGGAGATTTTTTTCGGAGGGAGCTTGAAGAGGCAGGGGCTTGGGGAGGGACCTCAGCAGGGTACAATGTCATAGAGTCCGCCCTCCAAAGCATCCGTTTCCTCCAGAGTCTTGGTTATTTGGAGATCAATTGCAGTAGGGGGAAGTCTGCAGGTGCCACCTGGAGGTTACAGAACCGAACAATAAACCTTATGAAATAAAAAAATGAGAGCCGTCTCTTCTTTTGTATTCTTTCTTTGCTTTCTTTGCTTGTTCTTTATTTCTTTATTATTATGTAAGCACATCTACCAGAACAGCGTCCTGGTAATGTCCGTTTTCAATGGCAAACAACTTTCCTCAGTAGGAAGTCCTCCAGTTAGTCAGTTTTCTTAATCATAGAATCATAGAATTGGAAGGGGCCATACAGGCCATGTAGTCCAACCCCCTGCTCAACGCAGGATCAGCCCAAAGCATCCTAAAGCATCCAAGAAAAGAGTGTATCCAACCTTTGCTTGAAGACTTCCAGTGAGGGGGAGCTCACCACCTCCTTAGGCAGCCTGTTCCACTGCTGAACTACTCTGACTGTGAAAAACTTTTTCCTGATATCTAGCCTATATCGTTGTACTTGTAGTTTAAACCCATTACTGCGTGTCCTTTCCTCTGCAGCCAATGGGAACAGCATCCTGCCCTCCTCCAAATGACAACCTTTCAAATACTTAAAGAGGGCTATCATGTCCCCTCTCAACCTCCTTTTCTCCAGGCTGAACATTCCCAAGTCCCTCAACCTATCTTCATAGGGCTTGGTCCTTTGGCCCCAGATCATCTTCATCGCTCTCCTCTGTACCCTTTCAATTTTATCTACGTCCTTCTTGAAGTGAGGCCTCCAGAACTGCACACAGTACTCCAGGCGTGGTCTGACCAGTGCTGTATACAATGGGACTATGACATCTTGTGATTTTGATCTGATGCCCCTGTTGATACAGCCCAAAATGGCATTCGCCTTTTTTTACTGCTGCATCACACTGCCGGCTCACGTTTAGTTTACAATCCACAAGTACCCCAAGGTCTCGTTCACACACAGTGTTACCTAGAAGCGTATCCCCCATCCAGTAGGCATGCTTTTCATTTTTCTGACCCAGATGCAGAACTTTACACTTATCTTTATTAAATTGCATCTTGTTCTCATTTGCCCATTTTTCCATTGTGTTCAGATCTTGTTGAACTCTGTCTCTATCTTCCGGAGTATTTGCCAGTCCTCCCAATTTGGTGTCATCTGCAAACTTGATGAGTAGTCCCTCCACCCCCTCATCTAGATCATTAATAAATATGTTAAAAAGTACCGGACCGAGCACCGAGCCCTGAGGTATCCCGCTACTCATCTCCCTCCAGTCTGATGAAACACCATTGACAACAAGTCTTTGAGTGCGGTTCTCTAACCAATTCCCTATCCACTTAACTATCTGAAAATCCAGATTGCAGTCCTTCAACTTATCCATCAGAACATCGTGGGGTTGGCTCATATTAATGCAATGAATCATTATCCAACAGCTTCTTTTAAACCTTCTTAGTAATCATATACAAACGGCCAGCGGCTCTTGACAGGACAGGGAGAAGGTGTAAATTACTATGTTCCCCACCTGGAGTTTGGCAGTCCTTTCTACCCAGTGCTTGGGCTTCCTCTATGGGGCAGCACAGTTATGAGTGGCTCCACCTCCTTGGGCAGTCGTTTTGTGGTTATATCCACCACCCTGTGTCTGAATTCCAAAGGTGCCCACAGGCTTCGCAACAATCCTTCGAGGTAGACCAATAGTACTGCATTTGGTGGTGAGGGCTCATGCTCAGCTCCTCGGCTAATCCAGTTTCTTGTTGGCAGATTTACTTTATTTTTCACATGTTGTTTATATGTACTGCTATTATTTTCTACTCTTATACTTGCTGTAGTAGCATAATAAATGCAGACTCTTGTATTAAACTGTCATTTTTTAATTGAATATTTCTGTATTTTATTATTTAAAATGTCCTGCACCTTGCCAGGAGTTTGTTTAACTGACTTTGAGTCCAGGGGCACCTTTAAGATGAAGGAAGTTTTATTCATTTAAGGTATGTGTGCACGCAGGGAATAAAACTTTTGCTTGTCTTAACGGTGCCCCTGGACTCAAGCTTAGCTGCGTTACATCAACACAGCTGCCCACCTGGCGTATGACTGTTAGAAAGACAATTAAATACTCTGACTAAAGAGAGGAATAACTAGGATGGGCTTTGCAAGTGTGGCTTGAGTTGGATATTGTTGCCATCCCTGCCTCCAGGTTTCGCAGTGCCTGGTTTCTTGGGCTGGGAGACTGTGGATAAGGGAGGCCTCTTGACCAAGCGTCTGCATCTTTGCCTTGGATGATGGCTGCACTGGGTCTCATCTGTCTCTCTTCCTCGCCCAGGATGGCCGTGTTCCCAGTCATACTGAGCATGACGCTGACAACCGTGCTGGGCAATGCCATTGCGTTTGCAACGGGCGTGCTGTACGGGCTTTCGGCCCTGGGCAAAAAGTAAGAGAAAACGTTGTTCCCTTTCCCTTTGCCTTGAAAGGGGGTGGGTGGGGTTGGCTCATATTGGTTTGAGTGTTCATGTATGCTTGTGGAAAGAGCATTAAGCATGGATGTCCCTCCTACAGGGTCCAATATTTTAGATGATTGTTTAGAACAGGAATGATTTGAAATGATTATTCTTCTGGTCCCATGATTGTGTTTTACGTTTGCACAATCTCTGAACAATGAGGGCATAGCTAATCTCTCTAAATGATCCTCGGCAGCCTTGCTTAAGAAGAACAGCATCAGGATCAGACCAAATTCTGTAGTCCAGCATTCTTGGCAAGAGACCCGGCAACTGACAGGAACTCAGTGGCCCAGGCTAGCCTGAACTCAGGCACTATGGCCATTTCCGCACGGAGGGCCAAATCGCATGATGTCTCCTATCTGCTATTGCGGGATAGTAAATTGTGCTATTTCACACACCCCCCCCATTGCTCTGCTGCTGCGTTTCGCCTTTCCCCTCATTAGCAGCGAAAAAAGCACAAGAGGGAGCAACGTGCTCTTTTAATCACCACTCCTCAGCCTGTCAATCAATGCAGGCAACCAATCGGAGGTTTGTGGGTCTAGCATGATTTTTTAAAATTGCAACCTATGTGTGGCAGTGCGTACTTTTTGCTGTGGATATGCATTGCCACAGAAGGTAAAACGTACACAAAAAAATCCAAACACAGCCAGTCAGCAGACAGCATGGTGAGGGAGGCTGTTTCCCAGCCCTGCAGTAGTTCAGTCACCATTAAAGTCCTCTTTAGAGAAACTTCGATTTCTAAATAAGGAACCTCATAGAATGAAAGTTTATTTAATAAAATGCAAACACCTACAACACAGGCATAGTTTGGACTGAGGTACAAAGCATAGTACAAGCAATATAGGGGTCTGTTCCCCCCTTCCCTGGGAATTCAGACCAGGCACAGTTCAAAGGAGTCAAAACATTGCGATAACCATTTGGCCATCCTGGATAGAAGACTTGGGAAGCTATGGGGTAATAAAAGGAGGGAGGGGGAGGAATGTGGAAGGAGGATAGGGAGGCATAAAAAATAGTGACAAGGAATCGACCTTGGGGTGTCAACTAAAACATCACTGTTATAACAGGCAAAACACTTTCCTGGATTTACCGCATTGCGATTTAAAAATGGTGAAATCACAAGCTGACTACTGGACCGTCTCGGGATGTTGGCAACATCATGTGAAGGGGGCTGAATATGCTGCCAACATGCAGGGGCTGTCCAGCTACATTTTGCATGTGCGGAAATTGCCTAAGTGTGGTCGGCCGTCGATTAGTACTTGGATGGGAGACTACCAAGGGAGACCGGGGCTTCTATGCAGAGGGAGACTATGGCCAACCTCTTCTCAACATTGCTTGTTGTGAAAACCCCTTGGGGTCACCCTGAGCCGGCTGTGACTTGATGACATCTTCCACCACCAGTGGCCAACTCTGAAACCCTCTCTTGCCTCCGCCCTTGAGGCCTTGGCTCTGGGAAGGGCACCCGTGGCTATATGGTGCTGTTTTATAAGGCTTCTTTTACAAGCACCCAAGAGCAATGCAGGCAGCTGCCTCCTCAGAGAACCGCGTCTTGTCCATTGCTTTTGCAGGGGAGATGCCATTTCGTATGCAAGGATGCAGCAGTTGCACAAGCAGACCAATGAGGAGGGACCAGCCGTGACTGTCGAAGGGCAGGTGGTGTGACCCTTCCATGTCGGGGTCAGCAGTTCCCATCTTGACTCTGAAGAAGTGAAGTCTGTACCTCTCCCATTTGTGGTAAAACAGACCTCAGAACTTTTTTTGAAAGCTCTTCCAAACTTCTGTTCCAGGACCAGGAAGTGTGGGAGGAAGGAAATGTGACCCCTTCCTCCCCAAAAACAACTTTCAGAAAACGGAACAAATGTAACACTGTGACTCAGCTATGCTGCAGCTTTTAAGGGGATGGGGCTTAAATCAGGACTCGTCCCTTAGCCCTCACCCACTCATTCTCAGGTTGTATTGGAACCAAATAGGGTGAAAAAGTACTTAAAAGAATCCCAATGTATCCTCAGCCAGTTTTTCAAATGCTGCTTGATAACCTCTCAGTTTGGGGCTCGGTTCGGTACCTCTGGGGCCAATGGGTGCTGAACACTCCTGGCTGCAAGTGAATCTCTGAGCAACCATGCACTGTCTCGGGGGTGACTTTGATGGGCTGCTGACACTGGTAAATTTGCCTCCCCCCCTAAAGGGAGCATTCTTGTACACAGTGCAGGATTAAGCCACTCTGAGCACTCCTGAGGCATGGCGGGGTAAAAATCAAATAATATAATAAATAAATAAATCTTTCCTTGAAGTGTAGGTTTCCAGTGAGATAGCTGAGTAATTAGAGAACTTAATAGGGAAGGGTTGATGAGGAGGTGCTTTTTGTAGGGGGAGATGTGACTTGCAGGTTCTTGATTTGGGTTTTCCCACAATTTTTTCAGCCTTTCCTAGAGATTGCTATATAGAGAGAGAACACAATGTATGTTTCCTGTTTAATAAACTAGAACCTTTTTGCGAGTGTGAGTATGATCCACTCCGGAGGTAGGCATTGACAGGGTCCTGGGCCTATCCAGGGGCTTCCCCCCCAACTGATCAGTGATGGAGAATATGTTTGGATTGTACAGCCCACCCCTTCCAGTTCATCAGAGTGCCTTTATCAGAGTAGCCCCATCCCAGTACTTGGGTGTACAGCACAGAACTCAGATTCTTTCAAGCACAGAACAGTCTGTGATTCTGGTGGCCTTTTTAAAGAACAACTCGGGAGCTGACAGTCTCAGTTGGATTCCTTTTGGATGTATCTGTTTTAATTCTTTACCAGCTGCTAACTGTATTTATGAAGTTATAGAATCACTAGTAAATAAGCCCGCTGTTTCCGAAATACAGCGGGTGCTAGCAGCCCTGAGACCCTTCCCGGGCCGGCTGGCAGCCTTCCCACCGGCCCCCCCGCAGCCGAGGCTGGCCATGGGGCGGCCTGGGAGCCTTCCCCAGCCGCCCCACTGCATGTTTGATGGACACGCCTACTGGTGCTGGTGTCTGCGTTGATCTCAGCGGCGGAGGTGGGCTTGGGAGAGAGCGGGGTCGGGCGTTTCGATGGTGGTGGTGGCGGTGGCGGTGCTGGGTGCGCGGGTGGGCGGCGCCGGGTGCCTCTTGCGCTGTCCACGTCCACCAGGCCGCGGCTCTTTCACCATCGGCGTCCGCCGGGCAGCGGCTTTTGGTGGCGCATATGAGCCGCGGCTGCGGCGCCGTCCTCTTGCTGCTGGTGGCGGTAGGCGGCCGTGGCCGCTGGCCGCCGCCTCTTGGACCTGGCCGTGGTTAGCACATCTTCTTGGTGGCTCCAGCGCCTCTCAGCTCCGCGGGCCGCCGGTCGTGTCGGCGGCCAGGCAGCAAAAGGCGGCAGCCGCACGAAGCCAACCGAGGTTGGAGGGGGGCGGTCGTCAGTCCGGCAGAAGGGGCCTATCGGCACCCTTTCTCATCCCGGACAGAGCACGCCCTCGGGGCCCTTACTGCTTTATTTTATCCGCTCCGTTAGGTAGAGTTGGAAGGGGCCATACAGGCCATCTAATCTAATTCCCTGCTCAATGTCGGATCAGCCTCAAGCATTCAGGATCTGTCCAGCCCCTGCTTAGATCGCCAGTGAGGGGGAGCTCGCCACCTCCTTAGGCAGCTCATTCCATGACTGAACTGTGAATTCTTTTTCCTCAAATCAACCTGGTACTGTTCTACACCTAGTTTAAACCCATTACTGCAGGCTGCCAACAGAAATCATTTCCTGTTTCCTCCAAGGAGAGAACAATCATGTCCCCTCTCAACCTTCTCTTTTGCAGGCTGAACATTCCCATGTCCCTCAGCCTTTCCTCAGAGGGCTTGGTCCCTTGGCCCCAGATCATTCTGGTTGCTCTTCTCTGCACCCTGTCAATTTTGTCCATGTCCTCCTCAATTTTGTCCATCTCCTTTTTGAAGTATGGCCTCCAAAGCTACACAAGGGACTCCAGGTGGGGTCTGGCCAATGTGGTCTACAGCAGGAGTACGACATCTTGCAAGTTTGATTTGATGCCTTTGTTGTCATTGATGCCCAATACTGTATTCATCTTCTTTAACGCAGCATCATGCTATCTGCTCATATTTAGCGTACAATCTAAAAGTACTCCCAAGATCTCGTTCACACTCACACTGCTACCTAGAAGGGTCTCTCCCATCCAGTAGGCCTGTTTTTCATTTTTGTGACCCAGCTATAGAACTCTGCACTTATTGAATTGCATCTTATTCTCATTTGCCTACTTTTCCAGCAGGTTTAAATCTCATTGAACTCTCTGTCTTCTGGGGTTTTCACTACTTCTCTCAATTTGGTGTCATCTGCAAATTTAATGAGGAGTCCTTCTATTCCTTCATCCAGATAATTGATAAGCATGTTGAAAAGTACTGGACCCAAGACCGAGCCTTCTGCCCACCTCCCTTCAATCTGATGCAATATCATTGACAACCACCTTTTGGATGTGGTTTTCTAACTAGTTCCCTATTAACCTAATCATCTAGAAATACAGTCTGCAGTCCTGTAATTTACCCATCAGAACATCATGAGAAACATTGTCAAAAGCCAGAGTTTTCACCATCTCGTAAGCCCATAACTCGGTCAAAGAAGGAAACCAGGTTTGTCTGGCAGGATCTGTTAGAGACAAATCTGTGCTGACTTCCCCAGATGGACAAATTGTCCTTCAAATATTTGCAGATCGCCCCCTTTAAAATCTGCTCCATTATCTTCCCTGCACCTGAGGTTAAGACTCACTGTAGTTTCTCAGGTCATCTCTCCTCCCTCTTTTGAAAATTGGGATAGCATTCACTCTCTTCTGGCTCTTGGAGGTGTGGAATGTGGTCTGAAAGATGATGGCCAAAGGTTCTAAAACTGTTCAGAAAGTTAGAATCATAGAATTGGAAGGGGCCATACAGGCCATCTAGTCCAACCCCCTGCTCAACGCAGGAGCAGCCCTAAGCATCCTAAAGCATCCAAGAAAAGTGTGTATCCAACCTTTGCTTGAAGACTGCCAGTAAGGGGGAGCTCACCACCTTCATGGGCAGCCTATTCCACTGCTGAACTACCCAGACTGTGAAATTTTTTTTCCTGATATCTAGCCTATATTGTTGTACTTGTAGTTTAAACCCATAACTGCGTGTCCTCTCCTCTGCAGGCAACGGCAACAGCATCCTGCCCTCCTCCTAATGACAACCTTTCAAATACTTAAAGAGGGCTATCATGTCCCCTCTCAACCTCCTTTTCTCCAGGCTGAACATTCCCAAGTCCCTCAACCTATCTTCATAGGGCTTGGTCCCTTGGCCCCAGATCATCCTTGTCGCTCTCCTCTGTACTCTTTCAATTTAAGCTACGTCCTTCTTGAAGTGAGGCCTCCAGAACTGCACACAGTACTCCAGTGTGGTCTGACCAGTGCCGTATACAATGGGACTATGACATCTTGTGATTTTGATGTGATGCCCCTGTTGATACAGCTCAAAATGGCATTCGCCTTACCGCTGCATCACACTGCCTGCTCATGTTTAGTTTACAAACCACAAGTACCCCAAGGTCTCGTTCACACACAGTGTTACCTAGACGTGTATCCCCTATCCAGTAGACATTCTTTTCATTTTTCTGACCCAGATGCAGAACTTTACACTTATCTTTATTAAATTGCATCTTGTTCTCATTTGCCCATTTTTCCATTGTGTTCAGATCTCGTTGAACTCTGTCTCTATCTTCCGGAGTATTTGCCAGTCCTCCCAATTTGGTGTCATCTGCAAACTTGATGAGTAGTCCCTCCACCCCCTCATCTAGATCATTAATAAATACGTTAAAAAGTACCTGGCCGAGCACCGAGCCCTGAGGTAACCCGCTACTCACCTCTCTCCAGTCTGATGAAACACCATTGACAACAACTCTTTGAGTGCGGTTCTCTAACCAATTCCCTATCCACCTAACTATCTGAAAATCCAGATTGCAGTCCTTCAACTTATCCATCAGAACATCATGGGGAACCTTGTTAAAAGCTTTACTAAAATCCAAGTAAATGACATCAACCGAATTTCCCCGATCCAGCAAACCTGTTACTTGGTCAAAAAAGGAAACCAGGTTGGTCTGGCAGGACCTGTTGGAGACAAGTCCATGCTGACTTCCTTGGATCACCAAATTGTCCTCCAGATGTTTGCAGATCGCTCCCTTTAATATCTGCTCCATTATCTTCCCCACAACAGAGGTCAGACTCACTGGTCTGTAGTTTCCCGGATCATCCTTCCTCCCTTTTTTGAAGATCGGAATAACGTTTGCTCTTTTCCAGTCCTCCGGGACATCTCCAGTCCTTAAAGAGGTTCCGAAGATGATGGACAAGGGCTGTGCAAGTTCTCTGGAAAGTTCTTTGAGTACTCTCGGGTGCATTTCATCCGGACCAGGGGATTTGAACTCATCCAGTACAGCTAAATGCCTCTCGACAACCTCTCTATCCATGTTAACCTGCCACCCAGACACTATCCTTTGGCTACGGCCATCTCTAGATGTGCCTAAACACTTTGACCTGTGGGAAAAAACAGATGTAAAATAGGCACTAAGCCTTTCTGCTTTCTCTGCATCTTCCATTAAAGTTTGTCCTTCCGCACCCAACAGTGGGCCTATTGCCTCCTTAACTTTACGTTTGCTCCTCACATAACTGAAAAATCTTTTCTTGTTACAATGGGCTTCCCTGGCCAATCTTAGCTCACTCTCAGCTTTGGCCTTTCTGATGATTGATCTACAGTGCCTAGTAACCTGTAGGTACTCTTCTTTAGAGCTCTATCCTTCCCTCCATTTCCTGAACATTTTCCTTTTCTTTCTTAGTTCCTCTTCAAGTTCTCTGTTCATCCCAATAGGCTTCTTAGAGCTCTATCCACCGGAGTATTTTCCAGTCCTCCCAATTTGCTGTCACCTGCAAACTTGATGAGTAGTCCCTCCATCCGCTAATCTAGATCATTAATATATATTTTTAAAAGTACCGGGCCGAGCCCTGAGGTACCCCACTACTCACCTCCCTCCAGTCTGAGTTCTTTGAGCACTCTGGGGTGCACACCATCCGGCCCAGGTTATTTGAACTCATCCTGTTGTTGTGTTTTTATCACCATCTTGGGTTTTATTGGGATATTTTACTATTTTATGGGGTTTTAGATTTATGTAAACCACCAAGAGCCAGTTATTTTCTGGGAGTGGCGGTCTAAAAATTTGAATATAAGAAAATATGGATATAAATCCAGTGTAGTCCAGGTGCCGCTTGACCACCTCTGTGTCCATGACCGCTCACCGCTCAGATACGACCCTTTGCCTGCTCTCATTCCTACTTGTGTGCACAGTCTCCTGACAAGGTACTGAACCTGTCCGCTTTCTCTGACTCTGTCATCTGGTGGGATCTTTGCTATCCATTGTCTCTGTTATCTGGCCTGAGTCTCTCCATATTCACCCAACAGTAGGCCGCCCTCCCCCCCCCCCCGCGGCGTGGCGCTGGCTGCGCCTGGAGGAAATGGGCCGAATCGCACAGGCCTAATGCCAACCACTATACTTTTTGTTTTTCCTTCTCCTATCTTCACACAGATACATTCCACCAGAGTGTCCCTCTCCTCCTCTGGCATCTCTTGGCAGACAAGCCCTCTTCTCACATTCAGCACCATTCCCCCTCCTCTTCGACCTTTTCTGGTTTTGTTTTTTTAATCAACTCATATCCATCCTCTACTTCAGTGGTACCCAACCACTAGGCCGCGGCTCCCTCTCCCCGCCCCCCCTGCAGCAGTGAGAAACTTCCCAGGCTGCAACAAAATGGCCACCAAAGCGGCCGATTAGGTTGCGGCCCGGCAAGCTTCTTTCTGTGTGGGGGGGAGAGGGAAGCAGGGCCGCCGGCACTAAAGTGCATGCGTGGCAGGTCCACGCATGTACGTTTGTGCCATGCGCGGCTGCAAACGTGCATGTGCGGCAGTTTTGCGCGCCCCACGCCGGTCCACAGCCTTAGAAAGGTTGCAGACCACTGCTCTACTGCATTCCAGTAATGGAATCATTCCACCAAGACTCTGTTAGGCCTACTAAATCATATCTCTCTGTCTGCATGAGAAGTTTGAGCTCTTCCTTTTCATTGCCTGTGTTTTAGGCATTGGTATATAAACACCTGAAGCCTCTTGCTGTTGGTTCTATTTGACCCGTTCTTCCCATGGCTGTTTGCTCTCCTACCCTAGAACCCCTACATTGGATATCTCCTTCTCTATGTGGCTTCAGTTTAAAGCATGCCTGATGAATCTCCCCAGGTGTAGAGCCAGTGTGGTATAGTGGTTAAAAGCAGCTACTTCTAATCTGGGAAGCTGGGCTTCATTCCCTGCTCCTTCACATGCAGCCAGCTGGGTGACCTGTTACGAGCTGTTCTTGCAGAGCTGTTCTGTCAGAGCTCTCTCAGCCCCACTTACCTCACAGGGTATCTGTTATGAACTTATGTGTAAGTTCATAAAATCAGCATTTCTATCGGATGACTATCTAGCCTCTGCTTAAAATGAGAGCTCACTACCTCCCGAGGAAGCCTGTTCCACTGAGCAACCACTCTGTCAGGAACTTCTTCCGGATGCTTACTCAAAAATTCTTTTGAATTAATTTTAATCCATTGGTTCTGATCCTACACTCTGGAGCAACAGAAAACAGCTCTGTTCCATCTGCTAAGTTACCCCTTTTCAAGTACTTGAAGATGGTCATCATATCACCTCTTAGTTGTCTTCTCTCCAGGCGAAACAGAGTTAGCTCCCTCAGCCTTTCCTCATACGTCTACAAGGTACAGTGGTTAGAGTGTGTGAGATGAGGATCTGGGAGATGCCCAAGTCTGAATCCCCACTGAGGCACGGGAGCTGGTTGGATGACCTTGGGTCAGTCCCACACTTTCTGCCTAACCTGCCTCATAGGGTCGTTGTGTGGATGAATGGAAGAGAAGGGAACCACACAAGCTGCTTTGGGTCCCTGTTAGGGAGGAAGGCAGGATGTAACTGAGATAAACAAATAAAACCAAAATCTAGTCACAACACAGTTGACCTCTTTTCCTTACTGCATGGAGGTGCCAATGGGTCCTTGTGGTGGGCCTCTTGTCCCCCTCATCTTGCAGGTATCAAGATCTTTTCCTCAGAGATACACCTTGTTCAGGGCAAGTGCCTTTCACCTGGCCACTTTCCAAGGAGTTTCTGCCTTGTCCCTTTCTCTGCCTCCTCCTGTAGAGTGCCTGAGACAAAGGCTGGGGCCATGTGGGCATCCAGGAAGCCCCATTTTTGGACCTCAGCAACTCTGGTTGTTATGCAGAACGCAGGACAGGACATGAAGTTCATGACCTGAGGAGTGGCAGCCAGTCAGGGCAGGCTATAGATGGCTTGGTGGCTTTCCCGGATAGTGGCTTCCGATGTGCATAGATACTTGCAATGGCCATTGTTCTGGGCACCTGATGAGCAGCAGTGATGTGGGAGGAGCAAAAATGGGGGAAGATTCCCCTAACACTGTTTCTGAATGGGAAACTGGCTTGGGGGGGAAGGCAGGAGCCCTCTGACCCCTTACCCCACCCCTATGGTGTCATTCTGAGCATCTGTGGTCTCTCTTATCTTAAAGAAACCATCATTTCATGCAGCTGCTGTGCAGCTGTGGGGAACATGACTTGGCTCCAGGGAATCTGGACCTAACTTGGTGAAAACTGAGCAGATTGTAGTACAAACTGTGGTTTCTACAACCTGCAGCGGATGGTGTCCCTCCGCTTTAAGCCGTGTAGCCCAGGGAGGATCAGGCCCTCCTTGTGTCTTGAGAGTAGGGGTGCCAACCTCCAGGTGCAGTGGGGCTGGAAATCACCTAGAATTACAACTCCACACTACACAGATTGATTATTTATTTAGTATTCATCTAAAATATTTATTCTCCTCCTCCTGGAGAACACAGCTACTTTAGAAGGTGGAGTGTGGGGCATCATGCCCAGCAACAGTTATTCCTCCCCCTAAACCCGCTCCCCAGGCCCCACCCTCAGATCTCTAGGATCTCCAAGGCCAGAGCTGGCCACCCTACCCAAGAAGCGTGTTTTTGTGAAATGTTGAAACTCAACAACGACCATTTTATAGAGCTGTCTGAACTGCCCCTCTTTTGTGTATGCAGTGAATAAAAAGACCTTTCTACCTCTGGTAAGAACTCTGTAGTTTCAAAGTCTCCTTTGTGTTTTGGGAGGGGGACTCTCTGTAGAACATGATGTGCAAGCAGAAGACTGTGCAGTGCTTTGAGCATCTCCTTCGGGCAGAAGCCAAATTCTAAGTTGTCTGTTCTGAGCTGGGCATATTTAGCTTCTCTGCTGCAGGAAACACCTTCAGCAGCACCTTCTAGCTGTAACCTTCTAGCTGTTACAGATCCAGTGAATAATTTGGAGGAATGTTGGTGCCAGTTTCAGAGGCCCAAAAGAGATGGGGCAGCTAAAGAGCTCAAAGGCTTTCCTGGGACTTCGGCTAGCGCTCAACCAATCCTTCCTCTTCCCTCGGCCAACAATTGTAAGTGGGCTGTAGTACATCAAATGGGAGGGAGAGTGCCACCCTTGCCACTTTTGGTGGCCTCTGCCCTTTGGACAGAGATGCCAGAGATGACCAAATTGCAGCTTTTGAAATCCAGCTTCTTCCCGCAAAACCAGTTTGGCACAATAAGTGCAGAGGGAGGTGGAGCAGGAAGTTTCTGCCTTTGCTGGAAAGTAGCTATGGTGTGTGCGATGAAGTGCCTCCTTTGCTATTTAAAAAGGACAGGTTTTTCCCCTCTGGGCTGGAGGGGGGGGAGGGGCTGCTAAACCCTTGTTCACCTTCCCGCTCACATGTTAACTGACAGGGCCAGGAAGCAGGTACCTGGAATGCAGGGAGGGAGAGCTTCTTCCCAGGATTCCAAGGTGAACTTCCTATGGGAGGGGACAGGAGAGTATATCTGATCCTGAGCACAGGGAGGGAGGGAGGGTCTTGGGACATTTGGCTGTTGTTCTTTGCTTGCTGATCAGCAGGGAAGGAGCCTGCTCTTGGAAGAAGAGGTGGGCAGCCCTCTTGGACATGTGAGCAAGGCAATGAGAGACTTTGGGACCGCTTTAAGCGAAGGGGCCTGCCCTCCAGATAGGGGATGTTTAGCAGAGGGTCAGAAGGACTGCGTTTCATCCAGCTTCTTTGGGTCTCTTTTGCTTAACTCTGTGCTGTCCTCAAGATTTGCTTTTTAAACCTTGTTCTTTTAATAAATGTTTTATAAATTTGAAGTGGTTCTCTGATCCACGTAGTGCTCCCCTGCCTTGGAAACACCAGTGGAAGTGCAAAGGGAAGACCCAGAGGGGTGAACCCTTGCAGTATCTCATCCCTTACAGTCCTCAGGAGCTGGGGCTGTGGGAGACCCCAGAGGCAAGGCCCCAGGTGTGGAAGAGGCAGCTAGGAGTCCTGGCTCTCCCAGCTGGGACCCTGTTCTTTAGCCAGGTGGTGGCGGTGGTTACCCAGAGAGTTCATTTTGCCACCCGCTTGGAGGTGGCAACCAGCCAGATCAGGGGGTGGGCCAAGATGTAAGTGGACCTGCAAGGCAGAAGCGGTCTGGTTCCGCCACAAGGTGTGTGCTGAGCTGGACCCATGAAGGAGGGCAGGGAAGGGCATAGCTGTTTTTCTGACCCAGGTTGCCCCCTGTTGATTTTCCCATCCCATGGATAGGAAAGCAGGGGAGGGGTTGTGGCTTGAAATGGGAGAAGGCATTCTTGCCCAGCCTTCCTGAATGGGGTAAACCCTGCAGACAGTGGCAGACCTTCCGCGTGTCCTCGGCCGCCCCCCTCAGAGAACTGAACTTTCAGGCTGCCCCTCCTGAGGCCTGCTAAGCCGTGCGTCACTCAGGCTGCTCGACTTTGGCTCCTTGACATGCAAAGCTGCCCTTGCCAACTTTTTCAACCAGCCCCAATCTTTGCCCAGCTTGAAATGTGACTGGCAGCAGATCCCGAGCAATTCCTGTTCCCTGCCTGTTTCTCTCTCTCATCGTCTTCCTGATTTGCACCAGAAATTACTGAAACATTTTTTACATATTTCAGCACCAAAAGTGGATTTATTGGGGACAGAGGGAAGATATCTAAATACATCTGGGCCACTTCACTAACTCCTTTGTTGTTGTACAATCATGGGACATAAAAGATGACTGGCCTGAAATGTTGCGTTTAACTAGTCAAGTCTATCCAACTCTGCCAACAGAATGTTTAAAGCACCCCAGAGAGCCAGTTTGGACCTGCCCCCCCCCCAAGTACTTTTCTGGGTGTGTTTTTTTTTTTTTTTAAGACCTGGGTGACCTGCTAACGGATCTGTCGGATCTGTCGGCTCACACCCAGCCCCCCCTCTTCCCACACTGACACTCCAGGAGGACAGATGTCTGCCTGGTGAGCAACTGATCTCCTGTAGGGATCGGCACTGAGAGCCTGCTGGGGGCAGTGGAGCAGCAAGAGCCTTGAGGTGCCTGGTGTGACTTCCGGGCCCTTTCTGGCATTTGGAGCCCTGAGGGCCTGGGTGATTATTTTGATGGCTTCTGAATGAACTGAACATCTCTGGCAATTCCCTCAGGGTGGGGCATGGCTGCTGTTCTATTCTGCAGAAGAGCCGAGGTGGGGAGGACAAGTCTTCCCAAAGATCACCGCGTGAGTTCCCGATCAGTGTAGGATTTTCTATGGAGATTTCCCACTTCCCTTTGCTACACTAGCTCTTGGCCACAAGCAAGTTAGCTGGTGCAAATGAACTCCCTCCCCCCTGAAAACTGGTGACCCCTCTTCACATTTGGGCATTCCATGCTGTCCTCAAAATCTCCCACATGCCCTTCTGTCTTGAGTTCTCGTGAGTTTATCTATGGCGCCGGAAGGATTCCAGGAAAGATTTCCGCCCAGTTCGGAAGTATGATTCAATCCGTTCCAAAGACCTGCCTTTGGTTTCAGGAATCAACCATTTGGTAAAGATCAGGTTTGTCACACAGATGATGCTGAAGAAGAAGAAAGGCACTTCCAGGCCAAAGGATTCCTAAGGAATGTAAGAAAGGTTACCAGTGAGAACCAGGAAGGAGGGAGGGTGCGTGGAGTAGGGCTCCCACCTTGGTCTGAGGCAGCCAGATGACATTTATGTCCCGTGACACCTTATGACCAACCACACTGGATTATGGGAAGAAGCTTCCATGTGCTTTGTTTTGAGGAGAGGATAAGCCCATGTTTTGGGGGATTTGGAGTTGTGGTTGAGATCTTGTGTACGACAGGGTAGCCGAATGTGGTGCCCATGTGTGCCGGGATGCCCACCACTACCTATCCTGGTATTCACAGAGCTTTTACAGACAGTGGGGGAGGGCAGGTGGGAGTTTTGCATAGGAAGCCTTCTGGCTGGCCATAGGAGGTTTGATTGGGTGTGCAGAATTTTTAAAAGGCTACATTAACCGGTGCTGCCACCACAGCACACAGATCTTTATTGTGTGCCTGACGTTAAGCTGTGGTAGCCATTTGTTGGCTGGCTCCGCCTCCTGCTGCAGCCATTTTGTGGCTGCCCCTACACAGAATTTGAAGGGTCTCAAAAAGATTGGAGACCCCTTGATAAGAGTGTGCCAAGCAGGGTAGGGCCTTCTGGCCCTCCTATATCTGGCTCAAGAACCAAAACATCTACCTGCAGCCCCCTTGGCCCATTGCTCACCCACCTGTGTTCTGCCTCCCCTCTCCACACACAGCTTCTCTCCTCTCTGGGCTCAGAGGGAGAAGGTTCTCTGCCAATCTCCCTGCTCTTCCCTTTGTTGGACTGGCCACCAGCCTTCCCTTCACCCCCCCCCCAGAAGTCCTTGGCAGGCTTTGTGTTTCTGCAGCACCCCTTTCAGGGGTGGAAAGGGAAGCCATTAGAGGCAATGCAGAGGGCTGGATCCAGCATCCAAAACCCCTCTGTGCAGGATGTAGCCCAATCCTTTGTTGCTGCAGACCAAGGAGTCCACCACAGTGCTGGTTGTAGCTGTAATGTTGGGGCTCTCCCAGTGGCAGAAAGCTCTTGAAGTCCCTCCCCTCTGCACTCTTTCTCAGGGGCCACACTTGCAGGGATGGTGGCCACCGGTCCCATCTGTCTGCCATCGCCTTTTTAGAGAAAGATTTAGTCATTGAAACATGGCTGCTGTGGGTTGGACTTCGACCACTCTTAGCTTGACCCTTCTGAGAGTGTCAGGTCCCAAGTCAGCCAACCAGCAACAGTGGCAGAGGATGAATGCTGAGCTGGGTCTCCTTGGGCCTTTCCTCTTGCCATAGCTCCTTCATTGGGCAAACCTGCCATGGTAAGCTTCTTCATTGGAGGCAAATAGTAGCACCAGCAAACCGTTGTATACCAGGAAAGGAATTTCGCTCGGAATCATGCCCACCTGCTCCCAGACTGCCCCTATTGACCTGCTTGCCTACCTCATGCCTGTGGCGTCTCCCTTACCTTGACTGGCAGAAAGGCTTTTGTCAGGGCAAAGGCCGTCAACCAGCTGACGAGCACACAGAGGCCGGACACCACCCCTCGTGCCTTCAGGGGGAGAACCTCGCCCATCAGCAGCCAGGTGATGGGCCCCCAACCCATGGCATACCCTAGAGAAAGCAAAGAAGGCCAGCAGGGCTATTCAGTGGGAAAGGCCAGCAGGGCTATTCAGTGTCTCCTCCCTGGCTCACCTTTCTGCCTTTCTACCCTTCACAACTGGTTGGACAGCATCTCCACCTCCCATCCCTCCCCAGCCTGCAGCAGGGCCAAACAGGCTGTTGCGTTCTGGAAGATCAGCTCCTACCAAAACCCCCGATCTGGAAATTTCAGCTGGGGATAATGGATTTATTATTATTATTATTATTATTATTATTATTATTATTATTATTATTATTATTATTATTATTATTAAGTTCAGTCTGCTTTTGAGAGCTCTAAGTGGGGTCTCTTATCCTACCGGAAACAGGAACAGGCTGGATCTTGTTGCTGCCTTCATGAAACTGTTGCATTCAGGGGCTATGAGATTCTTGGCTGTTTTGCCCCAGCAGGCTACCAGGGTGACTCTCATGGTTGCTTGCCCTCATTCTGGATTTCTGCCAGTAGCCCAGCTGGTTAAAGAAGCACGCCTGCCGGCCCAGAGTACACTCCTGGCTTTGAATTGCAGTGACATTACTTCTAACTGAAGAAACATCGTCCCCCGGGCTGAGTTTTCCAGCAGCTGTGGTCTTGTCCTGGGGAAGGTTCCCTCATCACCACTCATCTTGCTTTTGAAGGTGGGGATCACTGGACATTTTAGGGAACCTGGGAAGCCCCCATGGGAGCAGATGGCCCTTGAGAGATGCCCAGAGTGGGTCTAGGTCATGTAAAACTGTAGGGGTTACATTTGAATTGCAGTAGAAGGGCGCTGTGAGGCAAATCAAGCTAATTTCCTTCAAGGGAAGGCCTAGTCTGTCCTGCAGATGTTCAGGATTTGGGATCTGTGGTAATTGGTTAAACATGAGAACCTGTGCTCAGTTGTATTCCTAACTCAACAAGGGCCAGGGTCTTTTCGGTCCTGGCCCCTACTTGGTGGAATGAGCTCCCGGGTGAGCTGCGGACCCTGCGGGAGCTTTTGGCATTCTGCAGGGCCTGCAAAACGGAGCTCTTCCGCCAGGTCTATGGTTGAGGCTGGGGTCGGCAAGACAGATCGACGCCTCCCCCCCCCCCCGGGGGATGAGCAGTGTATCGATTCTGACCTCCTTCCTTGCCCCTCTGGTTAGTGGGGGTTGGGTGGGCCAGTTTGGTGTACTGTTTAGGAGTGCAGACTTCTAATCTGGCATGCCAGGTTCGATTCTGCGCTCCCCCACATGCAGCCAGCTGGGTCACCTTGGGCTCGCCACGGCACTGATAAAACTGTTCTGACTGAGCAGTGATATCAGGGCTCTCTCAGCCTCACCCACTCCACAGGGTGTCTGTTGTGGGGAGAGGAATGGGAAGGCGACTGTAAGCCGCTTTGAGTCTCCTTTGGGTAGGGAAAAGCGGCATATAAGAACCAACTCTTCTTCTTCCACCATGTTGGGGTTTTAATGTCTTTTAGTGGGGGGTTTAACGGGGTTTTATGAGACTTGTAACCCGCCACGAGCCAGTCTCAGAAGTGGCAGGAAATAAATCGGAAATATAAATAAATAGATAAATAAAGAGGAGGAGGAGAATTAGGAACAAAAGTGACATCTCCTGGGAACTTTCATCCAGGCGGATTCCTGATTGGAGCCAAGAGGCCAAGTCATGTGAGAGGGCAAAAGCTAGAAGAAGGACATAGGCCAGAGGGAAGCCTGGCTATGTTGATATGTTATGCTTCATCACGATGAACAGCAACATACAGAAATACGCTTATGCTCCTGCTTGGTTTTCACGTCACAAGAAGATTGCCATCTAACATCAGATATTCAATGGACTAGAACGGCTACCTTCCTTTTCTTTGCAGCTGAGCTATGGAAATGGCACTGCATAGTAATATCTGTTCTTTTCCTCTTTAACACTTAGCTGCTCTTATAATATTTGAGCAGCAGCCTCCTGGGCAGAGCCGGTCCGGCCTCTATTTCCAGGCATCCCAATTGGCCCATAGACCAGAAACAGAAGCCAGCTTGGCCCCCAATGAACCAGGCAAGAGGCAGTCTGGCACAGTCGGTGCCAATCTGCCCCTGACCGCTGCTGGGAGAGGAGGTTGGTGGGCCCGGGGGGGGGGAGAAGGGAGTACCCTGGCCCGAAAACACCCACCGAGCCTTGCAGAGGCTGTGGTAAGGCCTTTCTGGGGCAGGGGGGACAGCTGGCGGAGGGGGGGATGGTATTTAAACACACAATGGGCTTTAAAGCTAGTCCTTTAATAAACCTTTATCTATTTTCAGGTCTGCTTTCCTCGTGTGTATTTTGAGGAGCCACAATATGGAACATTGCTCAAAGGATAAGAAGCAATGACCCAGGGGCCCGGGCTTGAATCTCAGACAGGGTCCAAGCAGATATTCCAGGGCAGTGGGCAAGTGCTTGTTACTGCAGATCCATGTTTGGCTGCGTGGCTGATTGTCTCCAGTGCATATACAAGAGTGGAGGCCTAAAGTGTGTACCGTGTTCAAGGCAAAGGCCATCAGTTTTTCTGGGGGGAAAGACATTAATCAGACTTGACTTCCTGCCAAACCTTGGCAATATGGGCCAGGCAGATCCCAAATGGGCTGGGCTTTTGATCATAAGGATCCAGTCCACTGGGAGTTGGGGAGGGGTACTCCCTGAGCTCCTGCTTCACGTGGCTGTGGGAGGGTGCTGTCTGCAGCCTTCCCTGCCAGGGCAACTTTCCCCTGTCACTAGTCAACGGGAAGCCTTCCCCACCCCTTCCCTCGAGGGTGCAGCTGCTTCCCACGCCCACACAGCCGCCTGACCCTCAGCTGCATACCTACAATGAAGGCCATGGTGGCGATCAAAGGAAGGACGGAGAGGCTGCTTGCGGTGGGGGGGGCAGGGCTTGGGTAGCTGCTGTTCACAGCCATTGCAGAGGCGTTGGCAGAATGCAGAGGGACGTAGTGGATGTAGAAGCCCAGCGTCAGGTTGGAGGCGAGCATGATGCAAGCTGGAGGGGGGGGGGGGGAGAGAGAAAGCAGGGATGTCTTTGGCTTCTCCTGGGAGCCAGGAGTTGAGCTCACAGCCCTTCACCTCCCCTTCCCCAACCTCTGGGCCCACTGCCAACCATTTTGCCCAGGCCTCACCCCCCCTCCCCCGCCCCGTATCAGGGTCACCAATGGCAGGTAGGGAAATACCTGGAGATTTGGGGGAAGAGACTAGGGCTGTACACTTCAGCTCAGTTCAGCTGCCTCGGTGATCACTGAAGCAGCACATAGGAGGTCAGCACTGTGGTGCAGCCATGAGAGGAGCAATGGCAGTGACCACCAGCTGGCACACCGCTGCCCCCCCCCCTCTCCACAGCACTGACTGCCCTGGGCGAAGAAGAAGCAGCAGCGTTGGTTCTTAGATGCCACTTTTCTCTACCAGGAGGAGGCTCAAAGCGCCTTACAGTTGCCTTCCCTTTCCTCTCCCCACAACAGACACCCTGTGGGGTGGGTGAGGCTGAGAGAGCCCTGAGATTCCTGCTTGGTCAGAACAGCTTTATCAGTGCTGTGACTGGCCCAAGGTCACCCAGCTGGCTGCATGTGGAAGAGGAGCAGGAAATCAAACCCAGCTCGCCAGATTAGAAGTCCGCATCCCTAACCAGTACACCAAGATGGCCACCAAGCTGGTGACGGCCGAGGTGGCCAAACTGAGCCGAAGTGCCTACTCCTAGTGGGGACTGGGGAGGGCAGGTTTGGGGATGGGAGGGACCACAGTAGCCATTGTTATCCAGAGGTCAGTTGTAATTATGGGAGATCTCCAGGCTTCACCTGGGGGCTGGCCCCCCTATACCAGTATGGCAGTATGCCCTAAAAGATGATCTGAAAGTGGTTTGACTTCCCAAAAAGAGAAGCCAAAGTGTGTGTGGGGGGTGGGATGTGAATGGATGGCACCTGAGGCATAGAGGAGGATCTTTCTGCCGGCTCGATCCATGGAAGACGCAGCAAAGACCACCGACACTAAGCGCACGGCCCCCACGAGAACAGCATCGTACTCTGATGCCTGTGAAAAGCAAAGGGGATGCAAGAGAGAACAGGCTCTTCCATCACTTTCAACATGAAGAGCTATGGGGCAGGGAGGCCTGGAGGGCCTTGGGTGTAATAGGCATAGATTTGGACTCTGGTGCACGTTGGGACAGAAGCCCCTCGCACTCCTCCCTTTAGTAACAGCCCATCTGAAGCCCACCTTATGAACTTTTCTCTTGGAATGCTTTCCTGGTCAGATGGGATACGGTCAGTTCTTGGTGCTCCTCTTGGCTGGGACAGCCGTGGGTCTGGTTGCGTACCCTAAGCCATTGCCACAGGTGAGTCTTCTGCCTCCCAAAGATGCCTCTGGTATTCTGGACCAGTGGTCCCCAACCCCCGGTACGGGGCCGGAACCGGTCCGTGGATCAGTCTATACCGGGCCACGGCCCCTCCTCGTCTTCCTCCCCGGCTGCTGCCTCGGGGGCTGCCTTGCCACTTTGCCACCGGCTCACCTTTGGTGCTCTCCAGTGGCCGCCATGGCTGGGGCTCCCCCTTGGCGTGGCACTGTGCAGCTGCCATCACGGGGCCCCCACCTCAGTCCCACTCTGTGTTCTTTGGAAATGGGGGGGGGATCTCTCCAGCTTAGGAAGCAATGGAAGGCATTTGGGGCAGTCACTGATAGGACTTGCCCTACTGAAGGCCTGGAGAAAGGATGCAGCACTGGCATGGGGCCTGGGGCTCAGTGACCCTCCCCTTCTCTCTGCCCATATATGGGCAGCAGTGTTGCTGCGAGGGCCACCCAAGCTGCCCTAGAGATCGTGCAATAGCTAACAGACATCCTCCGTGGTCCTATGCCTCTGGCGCAGGAGAGCATGCAACGGAACGGGGCCATTCTGCATTTGCCAGGAGTGGGTGGCTGGGAGCTGATGCAGAAAGAAGAAATCCCCCTCCAGGCACTGAAAGACCCCAGGAGTCAGAACCCTGGGAACCCCCAGCCCAAGCCTTTGACTCCCCCAGCTGATCGTGGTACCTTTTGCAGGTGGCGTGATGGGTGAGAATGCAGTTTGGCTGGGAGTGGTGTTGTTTGGGGTGTTAAGCTGTGAAGCCAGGCACTTTGGCTGCATTTGGCTTTCTGGGAATGAGGACTTTAAGGAGGGATCTGGAACATGGGGAGAGGGGTGCCACGTAGGTTGAGGGGAAGCAGGTGATTTTGGACTCGGGCCTGATATCTTCCCAGCAGTGGTTCAGGTGGCTTGCAGCCCTGGAAGACCATGCATGGCCAGCAGTGAGCTGAGGTGTGTGGCCACTCTTATTGGGGCAGCAGCAACAGTATAGGCCCCTCAGCTCAGAGCTGGGGTGCAGCAGCCAGAAGAGGAGGTGTGAGCACCCCTCCTGTGCCCCCCACTGGGCGTGGCTCGCAAATGCAGGAAGGGCTGCCTGAAACGCCCAGAGAGGGAGGCAATGGGGAAGACGGGGGAAAGGAGGCCGGGGCTAGGCTTACCAGAATGACCTTCGTGCTGTCAAAGATCACTTGCAGGTACACGAGGATGGGGGTGACACCGCAGAGCTGCTGCAGGAACCTCATCAGCAAGGTGATGGCCACCGGCTTGTAGATGTAAGGGGTTCGGAGCTCTGCCCAAGTGACTGTCTGGCTCTAGAAGACGTCCACAAGGGAAAAATGTTTCATCCATCTGCCGCACGGTTAAATGTTGCAACACAACCTTTTGTGTATAGCATGGTGTCCCCCCCCCTCCTGCTCCCCAGCATCCTAGATGGGTATGAGTGGCTCTAGGAATGGCTGCCGTTGCCAACCTCCTTGTGTGAATGACAGGAAATTCCAGAAGATGGAACAATTCTGCAGGAGAAAATGGCTGCTTTGTAGGCTGTTTTGGTGTTACAACCTGCTGAGGCCCCTTTCCTCCTCTCCCAAGGCACCACCCTCAAGCCTCAAGAAATTTCCCTAACTGGAGTTGGCAGCCCTGTGATTTGCACATGTAAATGATGGAGCCATGAGCAATTTCTCTGGGAAAAGGCTGGTGTCTGAGCATGCATATTTGCTGCAGATTTCAGCACAGCACAGTGGTTGGCGTGTCAAGCTAGGATCTTACAGTTTGCTTTACACAGATTCAAATCCTGACTCTGCTGTGGTGGCTGGGTGACCCTGGGCCAGTCACTTTCTCTGCCTAAGCAGCCTCACAACACTTTTAAGCTAGCCTTTCTCAACTTTTTTACCATTGAGAAACCCTTGAAACATTCTTCTGGCTTCGAGAAACACCATAAATGGCGCAATCATCCAGAATGTGGTTGGGAAGCCTAGTTGCGTACAAGCCCACCACGGCCTCTACCCTTCCCATCCACCCCAGGCCCAACACTGGTCATTTTGGGAGGGGGTGGGCTGTATGGTCATATCAATTGATAAATGTTTAGCACATTTTAAAAATACTAGAATTTAAGCCCGCTGTAAGCTTAATACAGCGGGCGCTAGCGGGGGGCGCAGGATCAGCCGTTCCCGGGGCCAAGAGAATGCTACCGCCCACCCACCCACCCGGCAGCAACTTGGGGCCTTCTCCTGGCTCCAGGAGCAGCCCTGCCGCATCTGTGACGCAGCGAGGCTGTTCCCAGGGCCGGGTGAAGGCCGCCGTCCACCCAGTCATCCACCCGGCAGCGACCCGGAGCCTCAGGGCGGGAAAGGAGCAGGGATGCCGCAGAGCCCGCCCTTTCTCCTCCCACATTGCCCTTACTCAGTTATTACTACCGCAGGAACGGTTAAAGATATTACAAATCAATTAACTATCACCCATTCAGGAAACCCAACCAGGCTTGAGAAAGCCTGCTTTAAGCCCTGGGGGGGGGGGGGAGAAAAGGAGGGAACACATATTTGAGTAAATACATCTAAGTCTGTTTAATTGCAATGGCTCCTGGCCGGGGAATTTCAGAAGCTGTAGTTCCTTGCAGTGTCAAATGTCCATCTACAATTTCTAGATTCAGGTGGGTTGCCATGTTGGTTTGAATCAGCAAAATAGAAACTGAGTCCAGAAGCACCTTTAAGACCCACTCAAAAAATACAGTTTGCTTCCAGGTTTGGGGCAGCTCTGAAACAGAGCTGGAAATTTTCTGAATTTTGGAAGAAAGGGGCAGGGATCACTTGAGAAAGGTTAAATGGCTCACAGCCATTTAAATCTAAAAGCTGATGGGTGGCCCAGCCAAGCTGTTAGTCTTAAAGGTATACACAAAACAGAGATTCAGCCATAAATACAGGGTGGAAGTGGGTCATTTTCACACATTCTAAAAATCACATTTTGTGCCTCCAGTTTGAATCTGCTGGAAAGTGATGTTTTAGAATGGCTTCCTTTGGTTGCTGCTGTAAATGGAATTTCTCGTCGTTCCCCACCAAGCACTGGCATGACACACCTGCTCCTGCACACTGTCTTTGATCTGTTCGTACTCCCACCAGTAATTGACCTCCTGGCCCCGCAGCCAGGCCAAGGCGCTCAGGGCCTCCTCCTCCTTCCCCTGGGAGATCAGAAAACGTGGCGACTCCGGCATGAAGCACAGCAAGATGACCATGAGCAGGACCGGCACCTCTCCAGCCACGGCCAGCCAGCGCCAGTTGAAGACAAGGCCTGAGGTGGGCAGAAGTCAAGAAGTCACATGGAGAGCCCAGAAGGACCCCACACCCTACTTGGCAATGCAGCTGGGCTGCTCATAATTTCTGCGCATGGTTTGTTCTTGCAGACATGCTTGTGAAGAGCAAAAAAGGTCTGGTCATTTTTTAAAAGGTGGTGTGTGTGTGTGTAAACATTCCATATGAGGCTTGGCAACCTAGGTGAGGCCTGTAGGTCATCCTTTGGAAATCCAGCCTACAAAGGACAGCTTCTCCTCTCAGAGCTGATCACAGGAAGCATTCTACACATGCCCAGAAATATCCTAGCCACAATTTGCTTTACAGTTTGCTTTACACAATTTGCTTTACAAAGTGGAGGCCCTGGCAATACCAAAAAGGAAAAAGAAAACAGAGTAGGTTGGCGGGGTGGGGGGGTCCTCAACCCTCATTTGTATGAGCTGTGGAGGCAGGAGGAATCCCACAGGCTGCAGCTCTGACTGTCAAACACAAAGCAGGGGTTGGACTGGGTGGCCCTTTGTGACCTCTTCCACCTCGCAGTGATTCCAATTTTGGGGTTCTGTGCTTGTTCTGGCGCCACAGTCTGAGAGAAATCCATCAGGACTCAGCCAAACTTTCACGGAGGCCTACAGGGTCATGACCCTAACGAGGGCCTAATTTCAACTATTACCTGTGACCTGGGCTTGCTTGTAGCTTTGAGTATAGAATCATAGAATAATAGAGTTGGAAGGGATCTCATGGGTCATCTTGTCCAGCCGCCTGCACTATGCAGGACACTCACAACCCTATTGCTCATCCCCTATAACCTGCCACCCCCTTAAGCCTTCACAGAATCAGCCTCTCTGTCAGATGGCTATCCAGCCTCTGTTTAAACATTTCCAAAGATGGAGAACCCACCACCTCCCTAGGAAGCCTGTTCCACTGAGAACCTGCTCTAACTGTCAGGAACTTCTTCCGGATGTTTAGATGGAATTTCTTTTAAATTAATTTCATCCCATTCATTCTGGTCCGTCCCTCTGGGGCAAGAGAACAATTCTGCTCCATCCTCCACAGATCCCCACTCAGATCCCCACTCAGTCGTCTCCTCTCTAGGCTAAAGCTCCCCCAACCTTTCTTCATATGTCTTGGTCTCCAAACCTCTCACCATCTTTGTTGCCCTCCTCTGGACACGTTCCAGTTTGTCAACATCCCTCTTCAACTGGGGTCCCCAAAACTGAACACAGTACTCCAAATGAGGCCGAACCAGAGCAAAGTGGTACCATCACCTCCTGTGATCTGGACACGATACTGCATTTGATACAGCCCAAAATCCCATTTGCCTTCTTAGCCACTGAGTCACACTGCTGACTCATGTTCAATGTATAGTCCACTAAGGCTCCCAGATCCTTTTCGCACATGCTACTGCCAGATCCTTTTCGCACATGCTACTGCCAAGACAAGTCTCCCCCATCTTATATTGGTGTATTTGGTTTTTCCTACCTAAATGCAGAACTTTACATTTGTCCCTATTGAACTTCATTTTATTCAGTTTAGCCCACTTCTCGAGCCTATCAAGATCATCCTGTATTCTGTTGCTGTCTTCAGTTGTGTTTGCTACCCCTCCCTGCAAATTTAATAAGTATCCCCTCTAATCCCTCATCCAAATCGTTTATAAATATGTTGAACAACACAGGCCCCAGGACTGATCCTTGGGGTACTCCACTTGTCACTCTTTTCCAAGAGGTTGCTGAACCATTAACAAGTATCCTCTGGGTACAATTTGTCAACCAGTTATTGATCCACCTTACAGGATCCATGCGGCATTTTACCAACTTGTTAACAAGAATATCATGTGGAACCTTATCAAAAGTTTTACTAAAATCCAGATAAACTATGTTCACGGCATTCCCCTGATCCAGCCAGGTAGTAACTTTCTCAAAAAAAGAGATAAGGTTGGTCTGACATGACTTGTTCTTGTGAAACCCATGCTGAGTCTTAGAAATCACAGCTCTCAGTTCCAGCTTCTCAAGGATCGAGTGTTTGATTATTTGTTCCAAAATTTTGCCAGCTACAGATGTCAAGCTGATGGGTCGATAATTACCGGGATCCTCCTTTTTTCCTTTCTTGAAGATGGGGATAACATTTGCCCACCTCCAATCATCTGGCACTTCACCTGTTCTCCAAGAAGTATCAGAAATAATGGACAGAGGTTCAGAGATGATATCTGCAAGTTATTTTAGTACCCTTGGATGCAGTTAATCTGGCCCAAAAGACTTTGTTTCATTTAAAGAAACTAGGTGTTTGTGGACTGTTCCAACAGTGAGCCTAGGCCACCATTCCCATCCCCTGTGTTGTGCTACATTTTTACCACATTGATCACTATTTCCTTCACAAGAGAAGACCGAGGAGAAATAGGAGTTAAGCAGTTCAGCCCTCTCTTCATCTGTTATCATTTTACTTTCTTGTCCTCGCAGTGGTGTCCCTATTCTTTTTCTTGCTTGAAATATAACTAAAGAAGCCTTTTTTGTTATGTTTAGCATTTCTTGCTAGCTTAAGCTCATATTGAGCTTTAGCTTTCCTAACACTCCCCCTACAATTATTGAGTATTTGTTTATACTCATCTTTGGTAATAAGGCCTTCCTTTCATTTCCTAAATGACTCTTTTTTTATTCCTCAAATCTTTTGACAACTGCTTATGGAGCCAACTTGGCTTCCTTAGGCTTCTTCCATCTTTTCTTCTCAAGGGAATTGTTTGTGATTGAGCCTTCAGTATTTCACTTTTAAGAAACTCCCAGCCCTCTTGGATTCCCATCTCTTTAAGTCTTTCTGACCATGGGACTATACGCAACATACCTTTAAGTCTGTGAAAATCAGCTTTCCTGAAGTCCAGTCTATACATATGACTACGTAAAGGTTTTCTCTTTCCCACAATTAAAAATTCCAAAAGCACATGGTCACTGCTACCAAGTGTGCCCACTACTTCCACCTCATCTACCAGTTCTTCCCTATTGATGACAATCAAGTCTGAAATAGCAGAGCCTCTGGTTCCCCTCTTACTTTCTGGGAAATTAAGCTGTCGGCAAGACAAGTTAAGAATTTAACGGAGTTTGCATTTTTAGCAGAGCTGGTCTTCCAACAGATATCTGGGTAATTGAAGTCACCCATGACCACTGTTTCCCCCTTTTTGAAAACTGTATAATTTGGTCTAGGCGTATCTCATCCAAGTCCTCTGTCTGGCTTGGTGGTCTATAGCAGACCCCCACACTAATACCACTCTCATTTCCTACTCCCTTTATATTTACCCAAATACACTCAATTTAACTTTCGTGCTTGGATACCTGTATTTCTTCACAAGTATAAAGATTCGTAACATATATTGCTATACCTCCCCCCTTGTTTTCTTGTCTGTCTCTTCTGAATAGATTGTACCCCTCAATTTTAGTATTCCAGTTGTGAGTATCATCACACCAAGTTTCTGTGATTCTTATTAGGTCATAGCCCCCTTCCTCTATTATGACTACTAGTTCCTCCTGCTTGTTTCGCATACTCTGTGCATTGGTGTAGAGACATCATAATCCATCCTTTGTGTGCCTCATGGTATTGGTTTTTGATCTGCCTTGTAAGCTAGTAGTTCCCTGCTTATGTAACATTCCCTGTAGATTTGAGATCTTCTCATGTTCAGATCTGGCCATCACACCAAGTTCTGAATTTACGTCTTGCTCCTCCTTTGTGTCTAGTTTAAAGCCCTCTTCACCAGGTGTGCAAGGGTTCTCCCAAAAATACTTTTTCCCTCTCTTGTGAGATACACACCGTCTCCTGATAATAGCCCCTCATATTGACATCGTTGACCATGATTCAGAAATCCAAATTGTTCCCATCAACACCACTGACGTAGCCGGTCATTTACTTGCATAATTTTTCCCTCTCTTCCTATGTCTCGGCCACTTACAGGAAGGACTGATGAAAACACAACCTGTGCTCCCAGGTCCTTTACCTTTTTCCGTATATCCACAAAGTCTTTTTGTGCTGAATCTTTTATTAGGTGGTCGACCTTTTCATAGAATCAAAGAATCATTGAGTTGAAATGGGCCATACAGGCCACCTAGTCTCACCCCCTTCTCCGTGCAAGTTTAGCCTAAAGCAGTGGTCCCCAACCTTTCTGAGGCTGGGGACCGGCAGGGCATCGGGCCGCGCCCGCATGGCCGCGCGGCCCGGCCCTGATTCCCTCTCCCCGCCCTCCTGCAGTAAGAAGCTTCCCGGGCCGCAAGCTTGCGGCCTGGGAAGTTTTTTACTGCGGGGGGGGGGCGGGGAGAGGGAGCCGCGGCCTGGCGCCATGGCCTTCGCGGCCCGCAGATTGGGGACCACTGGCCTAAAGCATCCAGGATAAGTATCTGTGCAGCTGCTGCTTGAAGACTGCCAGCAAGGGCAGTCCCCACCTCCTTAGGCAGCCCATTCCACTGCTGAACTATGTGGAAATTTTTTTCCTGATATCTAGCCGATATCGTTCTCCACGTAGTTTAAATCCAGTACCGTGAGTCCTACCCTCTGCTGGCAGCAGAAACCTTTCCCTGCCCTCTGTGACAACTTTTCAAATACTTCAAGAGAGCCCTCCTGTCCCCTCTCAGCCTCCTCTTCTCCAGGCGGAACATTCTCAAATCCCCCAGCCTTTCCTCACAGGGCTTGATTACCAGGCCCTGGATCATTCTTGTCACTCTCCTCTGCACCATCTCAATTTTGCCCACGTCCTTTTTGAAGTGAGGCCTCCACCCTGGCCTCCACCAAAGACCTGGAGGAAGAGACCTGCAGGCCCTGCAGAACCCAGAAACCTTTGTCAGGGCCCTCCGCTTTCCCTGGAGCTCATTCCCTCAAGTCAGGGCCAGGACCAACAAGGTTCTGGCCTCGGTCAAGGTCAGGCGAGCCTCCCTTGTCCAACAGATGCATATCTGCAGAGTGTAATGCCCTGCAGGTGGCCTAAAGAAACCTGATCTGGGACAGGGGTTGGCCGCTTCAGACCACCAGCTGCCCAGAGTGAGGCCTGCCAATCTTGTTCCACTTGAGGAGATTTGCACAGCATACTTGCCTAAAGCGTAGAGGGCGAGGGCACCCAAAACAGCCATGATCTGCGGGCAGGAACCCAGAGCACCTCGGACCCCAGGATGAGAGATCTCAGAAATGTAGACCTGGAAGCACAGAGAGAAGGTCAAGGGGTGCTTGGGACACACCAAAAGGCTGCCCAGACAGTATTTCTGTTGCCTGATCAGCAAACACAATGTTGTTCCTGGGAACCAGAGCCTGCCAAGCTATTAAAGGACAGTTCCTGAACAAACAGGACCTCGAAAACCATCTGGTTCGGCTCTGGTGTCTTCCCTACATGCCAGATTTCTTCAGCCTCTAAAAACTTTGCTGATCTCTGGGTAGGACCTGGGATTGCCCTGGAAGAACAACTCATCTCCATCTTAGGAAGGCAGATTCTGTGGCATCTCAACCCCACAGCACTCCCTCCCTCCCTCAGACATTACCCTCCCTGAGCACCCGCTCCAGCCCCTCGGTCCACCCCCTGCCTTGACCTCATCCCTGGGCTGTACAAGGGAGCACTCCTCATTGAGACCAGCAGCTTCCAGAGGCTAAGCATCCCATGCTGAGGGAGGCCGTGGGCACAGAGACTGGGGTGGCCGGGAGGTCAGTGTGCTGAATGCACAACCCTGGCAGTCATCCAGCACCTCTTCCTCTTAGGAAAACACTTGCCTGCAGGTGCATGTTCTGTTTCAAACGCTTCCACTCAAGCATCATATGACCTAGTAGTAGATGTTTCTTTTAAAAAATTCTAGAACTTATTCTTACCAACAGGATGTCTTTTTTTGGGGGGGGGGGATTTCTGCACATGTTGAGACATGCTTAGCTCACTACCCATGTGCGTGCGTTTGACCAGAAGCAGACCATGCAGGAGTGCAGCAGCCCCACCTGATGGTTTTTCTTTCAAGCATCAGCGCCCCACGTAATTCCTGTCCTCCAGCATTTTCTATCATACATTCAGGCAAGGCACTTCATGCCTCTGTATCCTGTCAATGAAGCACTTGGAAATTCTCTGTCTCACAAACACACAACCAAAGTTCTGGACATAGAAATCCTCCTCTGCACAACCTGGCATAGCCTCTATGCACACTGAGTGTGGTATGGATGAGAAGAGAGGCACCCGAGGGGACACGGATGAACCACGGCAAAGGAGCTGGTTGCAACTTGATGGCACTTAATCAGGTTTTTCGCAACGGGGTGTGTGTGTATGGGGGGGGGCTTTGGGGCACCAGGCTGTTTTGTTCTTTGGCTGCCTTTGTTTGTCTTCATGATGTTCAGTTCAGTTCCAATGGACTAAAACATTTTTGTATATCATCTTGCAAACCACATTTTGAAAAGTAGTGACTTTTTAAAAAAAAAAACCTCAATGTTCTGTTTACTTTAGCACCCTTATCCCAGTCTCCAGGTGATGCAGCAGAGGCCCTGAATTGCTGCCTGGCTGGCTAAAAGTGAACCCTGGCAAACAAAAGCCCTGCTAACTGGGAAGGAGGAGGTGTGCAAGACGGGGCCTTCCCCACTTCTGATGGTGCCCAGCTGGCCCTTGCCCACGCAGTCAAAAGCCGTGGGCTCCTACTGGATCCGGCTGCCCTGTCGGAAAAGCAAGTGAATGCAGCAGCAAGGGTGGCATTCTTCCCACTCAGCCTAGCCCATAAAATGGCCCCAAGACTTGATCCACGTGACCTGGCCAGCCGAGCCCAGTAACATTCAGACCAGACTAGTCTACACTCGAAATCAATTCGGAACTGGTCCAGAAAGCCCACAAAGCATGTGTATTACTTCCATTCTGCAACCCCTCAATTGGTTGCCCATTTGTTATCATGCTATCACTAACGAAGCCTTTCATGGTCTTGTTCCCTCTTATTTATGGGACTGCCTACCTCTCTATGCTCCACCACGACAACTCCACTCATAGCAGCAGAGGGACCTGCAGGTGCCAACCTGCAAATGAGCAAAATCAACTACTGCCTGTCCATGTGTTTTCTCGGTTGTAGCTCCTGCTTTGTGGAACGGCTGGCCTGAGGAGGTCAGGAAAGCTCCTGCTCTCTGGCCTGGCCTTTCATAGGCAGAGCAAAACCGAACTATTCTGGAGGGTTTTCCTGCCCAGGCTGCACAACACAAAATGGTTTCACAAACCGCTATGGGGACTTGGGACTTGTGGTCTGGTCTGCAGCATACCCCACATTCATAGACTCATAGAATCACAGAGTTGGAAGGGACCTCCTCGGTCAGAAAAATGAAAAGCATGCCTACTGGATGGGGGATACGCTTCTAGGTAGCACTGTGTGTGAACGAGACCTTGGGGTACTTGTGGATTGTAAGCTAAACATGAGCAGGCAGTGTGATGCAGCGGTAAAAAAGGCAAATGCCATTTTGGGCTGTATCAACAGGGGCATCACATCAAAATCACAAGATGTCATAGTCCCATTGTATACGGCACTGGTCAGACCGCACCTGGAGTACTGTGTGCAGCTCTGGAGGCCTCACTTCAAGAAGGACGCAGATAAAATTGAAAGGGCCAAGCCCTATGAAAATAGGTTGAGGGACTTGGGAATTTTCAGCCTGGAGAAAAGGAGGTTGAGAGGGGACATGATAGCCCTCTTTAAGTATTTGAAAGGTTGTCACTTGGAGGAGGGCAGGATGCTGTTTCTGTTGGCTGCAGAGGAGAGGACGCGCGGTAATGGGTTTAAACTACTATAGGCTAGATATCAGGAAAAAAATTTTCACAGTCAGAGTAGTTCAGCAGTGGAATAGGCTGCCTAAGGAGGTGGTGAGCTCCCCCTCACTGGCAGTCTTCAAGCAAAGGTTGGATACACACTTTTCTTGGATGCTTTAGGATGCTCTGGGCTGATCCTGCATTGAGCAGGGGGTTGGACTAGATGGCCTGTGTGGCCCCTTCCAACTCTATGATTCTATGATTGCATACAGAATCCTATTATGTACTTTCTGTGTTGCTTAACCGGTCATCTAAACACTTATGTGGTGCTCCTGTTTCCTGTCTCCTCATATCTGAATGCATTCCTCATGGAATGTCTGGTCAACTGTACTGACTCCACCTGGAGTCCCTGTGAGAAAACGATGTGAGGCATAAATAATGTACCTGAACAGTGAGCCCCATCATCTCTCTGCTGGCCAGGGTGCTTTGCGGGTCATTTCAACCCCTGCAGGATCAGGACCAGCCCAGGGGAGGAAGCAGCGGCCAGCAAGAGAGAACCAAGGTCCAGGTTGCATCAGCCTGGGCAGCCCCCGCCTTCCTCATTTGAATCATTGCTCAACAGAAGTCTGTGAAAGCCCCCAGTCAACAGAGGCGGAAGGAAGACTGCAGAAATCGCTTCCCTTGCCCTGGCCAATATTACAGGCGGGGGGGGGGGGGTGGAGAACCCAAGGAGAGCGCCCTTCTCCCCCTTCCTTTGCACTTGGCCCCAGACATCAACAGTCTGCAGGGCTGGGAAGAAGGGAAGAGAACAATCACTGGGCTCCCCTTTAGATGAGTGTGGGCGGTGTTAGGACCTCCAAGTTGTGATTGTCCAAAGTCCTGGAGCCCAGGATGACTTTGACTGGTTGGGGGACAGAGCTTTATCAAGTTATCAAGGGGGTGTGTGTGTGGCAGCCATCCATGAGACAGGTAGAGGCTCATGCAGCAGGCCTCAAATGTTAGCAACCGAGCTTGCCAGCTCCAGATCAAGAAACACCTGGAGATTTTGTGGATAGAGTTTGGAGGAGGGCAGGGTTGAGGGAGGCAAAGGACCCCAGCCCACCTTCCCAAGCAGCTGTCTTCTCCAGGGGAACCTGCTCTCCTTAGTTTACAGATCAGGCACAATCCCAGGAGATCTACAGGCCCCCATGGAGGCTGCCACCACATGGCAACCCAAAGCTTTTCACTTGGATTCTACTTTAAAAGCAAGTGCAAGTAAAATTAGCCCGTGTGCTGTGAGTGGGAGTTGAGTGCTAGGCTGGGATTGGGAAGACCCAGGTTAGAATCTCCACTTGGCCAGACAGAAGCCCACTGCGTTGAGGAGAACAACGTTATCTGGGTGTGGCTTATGAAGTCAGGCTCAGAAGGAGGGGGAGAAGGGTTGTCTTCTGTTGCCCCAGAAGGGCGGACCAGATCCAATAGCTTGAAAATTCAAAAGAATTTTCAGCTAAATATTCAGAAGTTCCTGACAGTTAGAGTGGAACAGGCTTTCAGTGGAACAGGCTTTCTTGGGAGGTGGTGGGTTCTCCATCTTTGGAAATTTTTAAACAGAGGCTAGATAGCCATCTGACAGAAATGTTTATTTTTGAACTTAGGCAGATGGTGAGTGGGTGGGCAGGAAGGGATGTGCCAGGGTTTGTCTCTTGTGGCCCTTCCTTGCATACCCAGGGAATTACTAATTGCCGCTGTGAGTAGGTGAATTTCCTCCAAGCCAGGCTGGATTCTGGAAATTTTTGGTGGAGGGATCACTTGGGCATGAAATTGGGGTCACCGTGGGTGGACAGATAGTTGTGAATTCCTGCATTGTGCAGGGGGCTGGACTAGATGACCCTGAAGGTCCCTTCCAACTCTTCTATGATTCTGAGGCAGCAGGACACATAGGGCCACTGCTCAAAAGTCTCCAACCCTAGATCTAATTATGCTCACCCCTTGATTAGAAGGGGTCTTGACTGCAGACTTAAAGAAGGTCTGCTAGCCAGAGGCCAGTCGAATGATGGGGCTGGGGGGAGACTAAGGAGGAGTCTGGAAAAGGTGGCAGAAACTGCTCACAGAAAGGGGGAACACAGTGTTGCTCCAAACTTGAACTTCTGGCATTTTAACTGAAATCTGCCGTTGTTTATTTTTGTCTATTTGGCTTCCCTCTATGATCACAATATTTGCATTATAAAAGGGAGTGAAAACCAGTTCCATTTCATACAGGAAGGAAGTATAATGTGTGTGTTAGAGATTAAGAAATGTGGGCAGGGGAAGTATCAGGCCCTTGGATCAACCGACAAGCTGATTAAATCAGTTTGCTTACAGTATTAAATCAGTTTGCTTACCCCAAACACAACACATAAAACTTAGGATACATAAAACACCGAAAGAGCCACTAAACTAAGGGAACAGTTCCCATGGAACGGTTGGGTTATAACTAGGGTTGCCATCCTCCAGCTAGGGCCTGGAGATCTGCCAGAATTGTAACTGGCCACAGAAATCAGTTCCACTCAGGTGCGAATGGCCTCTTGGCAGGTGTCCCGCATGGCCTTGTTTCCTGCTGAGGCCTCTGCCCCCCTCAAGCTCTAACCCCAAGTGGCCAGTCCTTTCCCACCCCAAAGCGGGGCCTGCCTTGGAGAAACGGGCTCTGTCGGTAGGCCAAGGGGAGCAGCGGAATGCCTCTCGCACCAGTTCCAGTGGCTCCCGGTCGGTTTCTGAGTTTCAAAGTACGGATTTTAAGAATGAAAGTTTAAGGATGCAAAATCCTTCTTGCCTCAGCTGTTTAGAGAACACAGATGAGGCCTTTCTTCACAGTTACCACTAAAATTTAGGAAGGGACTTACAGGAAGCTGGGCAAGACCTTATGGGTGGTGGCACTTCATAGGTGGAACTCCGACTCCAAAGAAGACGGGTCAAAGCACTTTTTCCACAAGACTGATATTTTATTAGATTTTTAGACTACCTTCCCAGCAAGCCACCTCAAGGTGGTGCACAAGTTTATGTAAAATACAAACTTAAAATTAAGTTTTAAAATTAATTTAGATAAATAACAGCACGTTAAAACAGCAGCGATACTTCCTCAAACCTCTATAGTAAATGGGGCCATAAATAGGTAGGCAGATAGTTAACTCTGGCCCCAACCAAAAGCCCGGCAGAAGAGCTTTGTCCGACAGGCCCTGCGGAATTGTGCTAAGTCTGGAAGGGCCCTGATGAAGCGGGAAAGTAAAGAAAATGACTGCAGCCTTCTAAGTGACGATACAGTTATTAGAAATTGGCTATAGTTCAGCATGTTGGTCTGACTGTTCCTGACTCTTGGTTCTTATCAAGAGGAGAGCAGCATGTTCGTCTCTGGAATGCAACTTCTCTATGAGTTGGCTGAACAAGGTCAGGCCGGTCGTATCTTCTAACTGTCAAGGGCAGGAAGCATGGGTATGCCAACACAATGTGTGCATCATCTTTTGCAGCCTCCAAGGAAAGGGTATTTAACACTATGCCATCCTATTGATCTCTGCGCAGACTTGGAAATGCCCCTGTGTCTATTTTGCTGCAGTAGAGTACATATTAAAAAGACTTCCCTCTCAGAGTGATAACTGGAAGCATTGCACTGAGCATCTCTGGGAGTTCATTCCAGCAAGCAGGGGCCAAGACAGAAAATGTCCTGGCCCTGGTTGAGGCCAGACATACCTCGTTGGGGTCAGGGACCACCAACTGACTGGCGAACAGAGCATTCTTTGGGGGGTATAGATAGAGAGGCGGTCTCTCAGATACACAGAACCTGGACCATGGATGGCTTTCTGGACATGTACAGAAACCATAAACTTGACCTGGAATTCGACTGGGAGCCAGTGCAGTTGTTGGAGCACAGGTTGAATACATGATCTTCAGGGTGTATCTATAAGGATCCTGGCTGCTGCATTGTGGACCAGTTGTAATTTCTGGAGCAAGGATAAGGGCAGATGCTTTTAAAAATTGTTCCTGGATTTTAGCTTTTCACACTGTGTTCATATTTTAAACCTTTTAGTTTTTTAACTCTTAGTCTCAACTGGTTCTTAAAATGGTGTGGCCTCTCTTTGGATCCGAAAGGCAGAACCTCTTCCAAATTCTGGAAGGGATAGAAGAGTCTGCAGCCACGGTGGCTGGCCGCCCGATTGCAAAGGCCACCCTCTCACCCACTCTGAGCAAGGCCTCTCCGTCTCTTGGTCCCGCTCTTGGCCACCAGACCTCTCCGAGGGCAGCAGCCCACCGTCAAGTGCCAGCCAGCAGCCTGACAAGGCGGCCAACCTGCAAGTCCGTCAGCCCATTCTTGCACTTGGTCTGACACTTCCTTACCGGTATGGAGGCAGAGGTGACACCACCTGCAAAGCCCGTCAGCAGCCTTCCCACCAGCAGCATCCAGACTTCTTGTGCGCTGCCCATCAAGAGGTACCCGAGAACAGAAGGGATGGCAGAAAACATGATGCTCAGCTTGCGGCCCAAGCGGTCGTTGAAGTACATGGTGCCCAGACCACCGGCAGCAGCTCCCAGAGTGAAGATGGACTGCAATCCAGAGAGAGAACGGGACAGCATGCAGGTGGGCAACTCTGGAACGTGCAGCAGCAGCAGCAGGTGCCCGTGAGATGGGGTGGGTGACTTCAGCCCCCTGAACTTCTCAGCTTCCATTTTTTAAAAATCCCATTTCTAGTCCTCTTGCTTGCAACTGGGTAGTGGTGGTGGTGGTGGTGGTGGTGGGGGGGAGCGAAACAAGGCATTGCAGGCAAAAGCTGAATACTGACCTCCTCCTTCAGGAGACCCCAGCCTGTATTTGGACACCCAGAGGGGGTGGGTTGAGCTCATGGATACAGCAGGATACAGCAGAGCACATAAATACAGATGCCAACCAATTTTAAATAGAATTCCATGTCTCTGAAGCTTCAGCCTTTTCAAGATAACAGAAGTGTGAAATGGCATACAATGTGATTTTTTTGCTTGGTAATTTTTAGCAGAAACAGGCCCTTGGCAGCCTCAGCCCTTGAATTTGTCACCCCCAAATTGGGAGGGGCTTCTGTGCTGGGAGAAACTTAATCCTTATCCATTGTTCCTCTTCCCTGGGGGGTGGAACGAGTCCGGGGTGTCCGAGTTGGAATAGGGTCAATCAGGGTGCGGCCAGCTTTTGGCCCTGCCCCTACAGCTCCTGCCCTCCTTTCCTGGACGCTAGCCACTTTGCTCGCAGATGCCTGAGGGAGAGACACACAGAGTGCCCTGCCAAACCACAAACGGGCCCTGCTTCCCTACTACAAGCGAGTCCTGATTACCGGCTATGGCTCCTGCTGCGAGGGAGAGAGAGGGGAGAGAGATATATATGTGCTTGCCGGTGTCCCTTGGGTCCTAGCACCCATTACATTCCTGGTTGCAATGGGTTTCTTGCTAGTTAATTCATAAAATCATTAATAGGTCCTTTGACTCCAGAGAGCTCTTTGAATGAGTCATTGGTGTATCATAACAGCAGCCTCTCCTGTGAGTGGATAATGTCTCTGTATCAAATGTGGATCAAATTCTGTCACAAACAATACAGGGAGGTAGCCGAACTAGGATTTGATTCTCTGCATGAGTCACTGCTCTAAAGTTTGTTTCCTTCCAATCAGGAAGCGCCCCTTGATCAGTGACTGATACAGACTATACATAGCTCAAGGCAGGTAATTCTTATTGTCTTGCAGTGTACAGGGTTGTAACAGTTAAATGGCAGCTTCAGCTTTGATTCAGAAGTGTGCCTTAGCTATCGCAAGGTCAGGTAAAGCTGTCTTAGAGCCCACATCCTTCTCAAAGATAGATATGAGAGATCACAGCAGGCTCACCTGGTACTCAGCTTTGAACAGCTGGATACACAGGAAGCTGCCTAATAGACTGTCTGTCTCTCAAACTCAGTATTGTCTACTCCCACTGCCAGTGGCTCTTCGGGGTCTCAGGTGGAGAACTTTCGTTTTGCCTGCTAGGGCATCCATTTAACTGGAAATGCTGGGAATGAAACCTGGGTCTTATCTACACTGGGCTTTTCATCTTCTATCAGCTCAGATTTTAAAAACCACTCTGCACCTCATCTCTTTTCCAGTCTGATGTCAATCGGGTTTATTATTCCATCTGCAAGATCCTGACTTCACTCCATAGTCACACCACCTTTTCTCTGGGATATCAGAGAGTGGAAATTATCCACTTAATTGGAGAAAATGTACTCCAAAATCCACGTGCTTTTTGGATTTTCTTTCCCCCCCTTCTTCCTAGCCTGGCCACGCCTCCATTGTTCTCCCTGAGGCTGTTGCCTCCACTCCCCCCTCCCCCTGCTCACCCTGGCTACAGAGCCAGCCAGGAAAGCAAAAATCAACAAGCCGCCTCTTGTTCCTTCAGCATTTTTCCCTCCCCCAGCTTGCTCCGGCTGTAGAGTTGGGGGACAAAAGGCTGGAAATAAAGCCCTCTCCAGCCCTGTGCTCCTTCAATGCCAGCTGGAGCTTCAAACCACCCCCGCTCCCTCCTCCCAGCTCCTGCACTCTGGCTTCAGAGCTAGCTGGGAGTGAATGTGAAAGTAAAAGGTGCCTACAGCTGCTGGCACATGTCCACCCCCCACCCCTCGATCAAGCAGGAAGGAGAGAGATGGACAATAGGAAAGATTCAAGTACAAATTATAGTGTCTGACTAAAAGTTGTTTCAAGTCAGGGAAAAGCAATGTTGCAGATCTATTGCAAGATCTGGGTTCAGATCTATCAGAACTTGTCAGGATGGGGAAAAATGAGTGCAGATAGTACCGTGGGACCTTCTGCATACCAAGCAGATGCTCTACCACTGAACCGCAGCCTCTCCCCCGAAAGTTAATGGGGCACTGGTCCCACTTTCACAGGTGTGCTCCTGATTTTATGTATTATTGTTTTTACCATCTTGTTGCAGCAGAATTACGCTGACCCCTCATGGGGTTTTCAAGGCTACAGACATTCAGAGGCGGTTTGCTATTGCCTGACTCCATGTACTGACCTTGATGGTCCTTGGTGGTTTCCTAGTGGAAAGCTGACTGGGCCAACACTGCTTAGCTGCTGAGATCTTATTAGATGGGGCTGGCCTGGGCTACCAGGGTTGGGGATTTCTTTTGCGCTCCTCCCTTTCTCCGTGGATCTCAGGGTGGGAAGTTGCTTTTAATTTTCCTGACATGAAGCTTATCAAGGAGGTCAGGCCAAAAGACAGGGTCTGGTTTTGCTTGAATCCAGCCAGAGGACACACGTCCCAACCTGTGGCCTCACCTTGGGTACTTCTGCAAAACTAGATGATGATTCGGGGTGCCAACAAGCATGACCACCTCCTGAAATCAGGGGTGGAGCATCCAAAGGGCAGGTCTAATATACGAGGGGGCGGGCCGGGTAGGAGAGGGAAGGATGGGTGGGGAGGGTCCACCTCCTCCTGCATTCTGTTTGACAACATGCCTCACCATTCGTCCTGGAAGACCAATAGAAAGGACACAGAAGAGGCCAGGGGCTCCACCTTGTGCTGCCTCCCAGCCCTGGGCTGCAGGGGGTTTCTGCCTCTGAATGCTTCCCTGGACTCTTCTTGGCTAATAGAGTCATGGCCCTCGGCTAGCCTGATCTCATCTGGTCTGGGAAGCTAAGCAGGGTCAGCCTGGGTTGGCCATTTGGGGGGAGACCAGCAAGGAAGTTGGGGGCTGCTGTGCAGAAGCAAGCCAGGGAAGCCACCTGTGTTTGCCTCTTGCCTTGAAAACCCCATGAGGGGTCGCTGTGGATCGGCTGTGGCTTGGCAGCCCTTTCCACCCCCAGCCCAGTCATCCACCACGGATCTCTCCGCTGCCTCTCCATCCAACCCGTTGGGGCTCCTGGCCATCAGGGCTTCCACCACGGGGGAACTACTCACTGAGGAAGCAGTACTGCTTTTCCAACTCTCCCATTTCCCAACATTTTCATTGGATGTCCCCATGTTCTACTGTTCTGGAAGGGGGAGAAAATCATAAAGTTGGAAGGGACCTCAAGGGTCATCTAGTCCAACCCCCTGCACTATGCAGGACACTCACAACCCTCACGCTCATCCACTGTCACCTGCCACCCCTTTGAACCTTCACAGAATCAGCCTCTTCATCAAATGGCTCTCCAGCCTCTGTTTAAGAGAGCCAGTTTGGTGTAGTGGTTAGGAGTGCGGACTTGTAATCTGGCATGCCAGGTTCGATTCTGCGCTCCCCCACATGCAACCAGCTGGGTGACCTTGGGCTTGCCATGGCACTGATAAAACTGCTCTGACCGGGCAGTGATATCAGGGCTCTCTCAGCCTCACCCACCCCACAGGGTGTCTGTTGTGGGGAGAGGAATGGGAAGGCGACTGTAAGCCGCTTTGAGCCTACTTCAGGTAGGGAAAAGCAGCATATAAGAACCAACTCTTCTTCTTCTTAAAAATTTCCTGTCAGGAACTTCTTCTGGATGTTTATACAGAATTTCCTTTGCATTAATTTCATCCCATTAATTCAGGTCTATCCCTCTGGGGCAAGAGAGAACAATTCTGCTCCATTTTCTGTATGGCAGCCTTTTAAATATTTGAAGATGGTTATCAGATCCCCTCTCAGTCGTCTCCTCTCCAGGCTAAACAGACCCATCTCCCCCAACCTTCCTCATATGTCTTTGTCTCCAAACCCCTCACAATCCTTGTTGCCCTCCTCTGGACACGCTCCAGTTTGTCAACATCCCTCTTCAACTGGGGTGCTCAAAACTGAACCCAGGACTCCAAGTGAGGCCGAACCAGAGGGGAGTAAAGCGGTACCATCACCTCCTGTGATCTGGACACGATACTCCGTTTGATACAGCCCAAAATCCCATTTGCCTTTTTAGCCACTGAGTCTAATAAGACTCCTAGATCCTTTTTGCACATACTGCCGCCAAGACAGAGCCTCTTGTGGCGCAGGGTGATAAGGCAGCAGACTTGTTGTCTGAAGCTCTGACCATGATGCTGGGAGTTCGATCCCATCAGCCAGCTCAAGGTTGACTCAGCTTTCCAACCTTCCGAGGTCAGTAAAATGAGTACCCTGCTTGCTGGGGGGCGGAATAGTAATGACTGGGGAAGGGAATGGCAAACCACCCTGTATTGTGTCTGCCAAGAAAATGCTAGAGGGTGTCACCCCAAGGGTCACACATGACTTGGTGCTTGCACAGGGAATACCTTTACTGCCAAGACAAGTCTCCCACATCCTATATTGGTGTATTTGGTTTTTCCTACCTAAATGCAGAACTTTACATTTGTCCCTATTGAGCTTCAATTTATTCAGTTTAGCCCACTTCTCGAGCCTATCAAAATCATCCTGTATCCTGATTCTGTCTTCAGTTGTGTTTGCTACCCCTCCCAGTTTAGTATCATCTGCAAATTTAATAAGTATCCCCTCTAATCCCTCATCCAAATCATTTATAAATATGTTGAACAACACAGGCCCCAGGACAGATCCTTGGGGAACTCCCCTTGTTCGCTCTACTCCATTTCTCTGTCTCATGTATAATGTTATACAGCAGTGGTCCCCAACCTTTCTGAGGCTGGGGACCGGCAGGGTATCGGGCCGCGCCCGCGCATCGAGCCGCGCCTGCGGGCCATGCCTGTGCATCGGGCCGCACCCGCGCAATGCACGGCCCGGCCCTGATTCCCTCTCCCCGCCCTCCCTCAGTAAGAAGCTTCCCGGGCCGCAAGCTTGCGGCCTGGGAAGTTCTTTACTGGGGGGGGGGGGCGGGGAGAGGGAGCCGCGGCCCGGCGCCATGGCCTTTGCGGCCCGCAGGTTGGGGACCACTGTTATACAGGATCCCATTTTTCCTCTGCCATATTCTCTCTAAAGCAAACACTTTCCACACCCTGAATAATGCATTTTCAATCTCCCTTTGATGCATTTTGCGACTAGGAAACGATCACTACGCTGGACTGAAAGTGCATAATTCTGCGAGTGGGAGAGGGCTGGGGCAACGATGCCCTGGATTCCTGGCGCTTGAGGGGTTTTGGCCACTGTGTGACAGAGAGCCTCGGACCAGACGGGCCGTTGGACTGATCCAACAAGACACCTCTTATATACTTATGCCTTTTGTGGCTGTTTTTGCTCAGTGTTTGGAAGGCAACAGTAGGGGGGGGGGGCTTCTGGAGTTCTGGCCCTGCTGGTGGACCTCCTGATGTCCACTGGGCTTGGCCACTGGTTGCACTGGATGGGCCACTGGCCCAATCGGACATGGCTTCTCTTCTGTTCTTGTGTCGCTCTGTCTTCTGGGTGCCTGCGGGGCAATAGCTGCGAGGGCTTCTGCACCTCTGCTGGACCTCCCGATGGCAATTGTGTCCGGGCTACTGGGGGCCCAGAGGGGGCTGGACTGGATGGCCCCCCCACCCCACCCCGCCCGGCCTTTCCCCCTTACCGGCGGCTTCCTCCCCACGGAGCCCTCCTCGGCCCGCCCCTGGCCCAGCCCAGCCCAGCCCAGCGCAGCGCAGCGCGCGTCTTACCCCGAACCAGGAGGCGGCGTGGCCGGTGAGCTGCAAGCCGGGGAGCTGCGCCTTCTGCAGGGCCGGGATGACGGGCGACGGGTAGACGAGGGCGAAGCCGAAGCCGAAGTTGCCCAGCACGGCGGCCAGGGCGGCCAGGAAGAGGCGGCGGCTGGGCAGCGACCTGGCGGGCGAGAGGGCAGGGGCGTCGGGCGCGGGCGGAGGGAGAGGCGCGGGTCGCCGGGCCGGGTCGGGCCGGGCGGCGGGGGCTTACCGGTAGTAGTCCTTCTCCAGCTGCCGGGCGTCCCGCTGGCCCACGGCCTCGTAGTCCTCGCCGGGCTCCCGCCGCAGGAGGGGCTCGTGCACGGTGGCCTCCATCGCGGCTCCGTCGCACCGGCCGGCCGAAAGCGAAAGGGATCCCCGCCGCCCAGCCCAGCCCAGCCCAGCAGCCCAGCCCAGCGCAGCGCGGGCGAAAGAGGAAGCGGCCGAGTCCGCGGGCCGGGGCGCCGGGCATGGCCGCCTTTGCGAAAGAGGGGAACTTCCCGCAGCGGCGGGGGGGGGGGGGGAGGGAGGCAGCCGCTGCTGCTGCTGCTGCTGCTGCTGCTGCTGCGCGCGGGGCCTGGGAGGGATGCTGCGCGAGGTGGCCACGGCTGACTCGCCCCTCCAGGCTCCCAGGCAGCCTGCCCGCTGCGCTTCGTGCTGAGCCCACCCGGTGGGAATGCAGAGCCAGGCGGACGAACTAATGGGCCGGGGGGGGGGGGCGGCGGCGGAATCATGTAAATATGTAGCTCCTCCATGTTTAATGGAACAGGCGGATTCTAGCAGTGTGACTTAAAGGTAAAGGTAAAGCACCGGGTCATGTCTGACCCTTGGGGTGACGCCCTCCAGCATTAGCATGGCAGACTCAATACGGGGTGGTTTGCCAGGGCCTTCCCCAGTCATGACCGTTTACCCCCCAGCAGCAAGCTGGGTACTCATTTTACCAACCTCGGAAGGATGGAAGGCTGAGTCAACCTTGAGCCAGCTGCTGGGATCATGGGCAGAGCTTCAGACAGCATGTCCGCTGCTTACCACTCTGCACCACAAGAGGCTCTGTAACTTAGGCTTAGATCAACTTGGGAAAAACAACAACAAACACACACTAATCAGTGCTGATTCAGGTTTCCCTCCCTGACTTCTTACCCAAACAAAGATTTTTCTGGTGTGATTCAGGAGCTGAATTGCAAAAGCTGAGGCAATTCAGGTTTTGATTCTGCCCCAAATTACTTGCCCAAACCACCTGTTGCTGGGGGTGGGGCTGGCTTCTCTGACTGACAGCTGAGTTTATTTCCTTCAGTGCTGCAGCCAAATCCTTCCCCCTGTGTTGTGGAGAATTGCATGGTTAGTCTTTTTTACCCTCACTTAAACTTGGGGGGGGGTGAAGTATTTGAGCTCCCCCCCCCTGGGTTTGGCCCCAGACAACCATCAACAAGCCATATTGACAGAGTCAGGTACAATGGCAGCTGAGGCACAGGACTGCCTTTCCCTGCTGCTGGATCCATAGGCAAAAGCTGCAAAACTCCCACTCAGCAGGAAGTAAAACCCTCCATGTTTGCCATAGCTTCTCCCCAGAGGAAACCGGGAAAAGGCATCTGTTTTGGCATGTGTGGCACAGCTGGTTGGTTTGACTGTGGAGAGAGAATAAACTCTCCGTAGGGCCGTAGTGGAATGGTTTCAGCGTAGGTGCATGAAATTCAACTCCTCATAGATGGAGGTCCTTGGGATTGGTGGGAAAGGGTCAGACCAGGAAGGACCTCCCAAACCAGTTTGGTCTAGTGGTTAGGAGTGCAGACTTCTAACCTGGCATGCCAGGTTCGATTCTGCGCTCCCCCACATGCAACCAGCTGGGTGACCTTGGGCTCGCCACGGCACTGATAAAACTGTTCTGACCGGGCAGTGATATCAGGCCTCTCTCAGACTCACCCACCCCACAGGGTGTCTGTTGTGGGGAGAGGAAAGGGAAGGCGAATGTAAGCCACTTTGAGCCTCTTTCGGGTAGAGAAAAGCGGCATCTAAGAACCAACTCTTCTTCAAACCTGAACAGTCATGCTACTTTAAATTGCACTATTGGTCAGGGACTTTGGCATGATCCTTGACGCCTCCTTAACCACAGAAGCTCAAGGCCCTAAAGCAGCCCCACTGGCATTGCCCCAGCCCTGCCTGTGTAGGGCAAGTGGTGGGTTGTCTTTGGAGGGGAGCCCGCTGGAAGGACGCCTGCAGAGAGCAGCTGGAGCTTGGGCGCTAAGAGGAAGCTGGGTGAGCTCTCCAGCTCGGACTCAGTCCACCTCTCCGGCTCTGCCAGCAAAGACGACCCACCGTTTGCCCTATAGGGGCATTCGTTTTATCATTAGGACCCCACCCCCAATCTGTGCCTGAGCTCTTGTGGGAAGAAGGCTTCCCTCCCCCTCCCCAACAGACTTTTCTGTCTTTTTGAGCTGTCCGGGGAGGGGGGGGCTATCAGTTCCCTGCAATGTCAACATTTTAAAATGACAGAAAAGTCCCTGGGGGTGGGGGAGAAGGGAAAGCTCCCTCCAACCCTCCCCCCCTTGCTGGGCTCTGGGTTTCCCAGGCCAATGGGAATGGAGTCCCCATCCCCTGGGCATTTACATGTGTCCTGGAGATCGCGCAGGGGCAAACTGCCCGCAATGCCAGCAGAGAGCCCCTGGCGGGCTGGGTGGGCAGCAGTGGGCGTGGCCTGACTGAGGCAGGGCCAATTAGAGGTAGGTCTTATTTTCAGGGACGGCTTATACTAGCGGTGCATGAAAAAGCACCGCTAGGTCTTACTTTCTAGTAGGTCTTATTTTCGGGGAAAGACGGTAGCACCCTATTTGGCCCCAGAACACCTTGCCACAGTTACCTATGCAAGGGTCTCCTCTAGGATGGATTACTGTAACTTGCTCTACCTAGGCCTTCCTTATCCCTGCTTTGGAAATGCAGCTGCTCACATCTTTACCTTGGAGAATCCACATTACCCCAGTCCTTCTGCAGCTGTGCACTGAGTACCAGTTAACTGACCAGATTAGGTTTAAGGTACGGGTACTCACCTTCAAGGAATACGTGGACCGGTCCCTGTGTACCTCAAGGACCCTCTGCTTGTCCACATCCCCCAAAGACTGGCATGCTACATCCACTCTAACAGATCGGTGATCCTTGGCCCCAAAGAAGCCCATCTGGTCTAGACAAGAGCCAGGGCCTTTTCAACCTGGTGGAATGAGCTCCCCAATGAGATCAGGGATAGAATTTAAGCAGTTCTGTCAAGCCTGCAAAATGGAGCTCTTCCACCACGCTTTCGGCTGAAACCCACAAGAGTTTCAGCCATACTGGACTTAATACTGACCAACAGGCAAGAGTTGGTGGATGAGGTGAAGGAGGTGGGGACCCTAGGGGGAAGTGACCATGTCCTCATAGAATTCTCATCAGAAAGGCCAAAGCTGAGAGTGAGCTAAGATTGGCCAGGGAAGCCCACTGTAACAAGAAACGATTTTTCAGTTATGTGAGGAGCAAATGTAAAGTAAAGGAGGTAATAGGCCCACTGTTGGGTGCAGATGGACAAACTCTAACGGAAGAAGAAAGGCTTAGTGCCTATTTTACATCTGTTTTTTTCCCACAGGTCAAAGGGTTTTGGCACATCTAGAGATGGCAGTAGCCAAAGGATAGTGTCTGGGTGGCAGGTTGACATGGATAGAGAGGTTGTCGAGAGGCATTTAGCTGTACTGGATGAGTTCAAATCCCCTGGGCTGGATGAAATGCACCTGAGAGTGCTCAAAGAACTTTCTGGAGAACTTGTACAACTCTTGTCCATCATCTTCAGGACCTCTTTAAGGACTCGAAATGTCCTGGAGGACTGGAAGAGAGCAAATGTTATTCCGATCTTCAAAAAAGGGAGGAAGGATGACCCGGGAAACTACAGACCAGTGAGTCTGACCTCTATTGTGGGTAACTCTAGAACTCTAGAGCAGGGGGTTGGACTAGATGACCTGTATGGCCCCTTCCAACTCTATGATTCTATGATTCTATGTTGCTGTTGCCTATTAACTGAAATGCTAGAGTAGCTTCCTTAAAGCCAATGGCTTCAAATTATAGGGAATAGATTCAGTTCTTTGAGAATACATCTTCTGAATAGAGAGGCAAAAGCTGGTTGAGATTTGCTTCTTTCTTCATTCTACGGTTGTTGTTGTTAGTTGTGATGTTATGTCCAACCCACCTCAGCCCCATGGACAATGATCCTCCAGGCCTTCCTGTCCTCTACCATTCCCCGGAGTCCATTTAAGTTTGCACCTACTGCTTCAGTGACTCCATCCAGCCACCCCATTCTCTATCATCCCCTTCTTCTTTTGCCCTCAATCACTCCCAGCATTAGACTCTTCTCCAGGGAGTCCTTCCTTCTCATGAGGTGGCCAAAGTATTGGAGTTTCATCTTCAGGATCTGGCCTTCTAAGGAGCAGTCAGGGCTGATCTCCTCTAGGACTGACCAGTTTGTTCGCCTTGCAGTCCAAGGGACTCGCAAGAGTCTTCTCCAGCACCAGAGTTCAAAAGCCTCAATTCTTTGACGCTTGGCCTTCCTTATGGTCCAACTTTCACAGCCAAACATTGCAACTGTGAAGACCATAGCCTTGACTAGACGGACTTTTGTTGGCAGGATGATGTCTCTGCTTTTTAGGATGCTGTCTAGATTTGCCATAGCTTTCCTCTCCAGGAGCAAGCGTCTTTTAATTTCTTTGCTGCAGTCTCCATCTGCACTGACATTGGAGCCCAGGAAAATAAAATCTGTCACTGCCTCCATTTCTTCCCCATTTATTTGCCAAGAATTGAGAGAGCCGGATGCCATGATCTTAGTTTTCTTGATGTTGAGTTTCAAGCCAGCTTTTGCACTCTCCTCCTTCACCTGCATCAAGAAGCTCTTTAGTTCCTCTTCGCTTTCTGCCATTAAAGTGGTATCATCTGCATATCTGATGTTGTTGATATTTCTAATCTAACCCTGCCTTTCTCATGATGTGCTCTGCATACAAGTCAAATAGGCAAGACAGTATACAGCCTGACCAAAGTCCTTTCTCAATTTTGAACCAGTCAGTGATTCCATGCCCGGTTCTCACTGTTACTTCTTGACCTGCATATAGGTTTCTCAAGAGACAAATAAGATGCTCTGGTATTTCCATCTCTTTAAGAACTTGCCACAATTTGTTGAGTTCCACACAATCAAAGGCTTTAGCATAGTCGAAGCAGAAGTAGATGTTTTTCTGGAACTTTGAGCATAACTTTGCTAGCATGAGAAATGAGTGCGATGGTGCGGTAGTTTGAACGTTCTTTGGCATTGCCCTTCTTTGGGATTGGAATGTAAACTGACCTTTTCCAATTCTGCGGCCACTGTTGAGTTTTCCAAATTTGCTAACATATTGAGTGTAGCACTTTTACTGCATCGTCTTTTAAGATTTTGAATAGTTCAACTGGAGTGCTGTCACCTCCACTAGCTTTATTGTTGCTCAGAATTCCTAAGGTCCATTTGACTTCACATTCCAAGATGTCTGGCTCTAGGTCATTGACTACCCCATCGTAGTTATCAGGGATGTTAAGCTCGCTCTTGTATAATTCTTCTATATAATTTTGCCACCTTTTAAAACATTTCTGCTTCTATTAGGTCCTTACCATTTTGGTCCTTACCATACCCAGCATGAAACGTTCTCTTCATATCTCCGGTTTTCTTGAAGAGATCTCTGGTCCTCCCTATTTTATTGTTTTCTTCTATTTGTTAGCACTGTTTATTTAAGAAAGCATTCTTATCTCTTCTAGCTATTCTCTGGAATTCAGCATTCAGTTGGGTGTATCTTCTCTTTCTCCCTTGCCTTTCATTTCCCTTTTCTCCTCAGCTATTTGTAAAGCACATCATCTTTTGGCGTTGCTTCTAGAAGGTGTTGTAGGGCTTCATAGAACTGGTCAACTTCATCCTCTTCAGCAGCAGTGGTTGGGGCATAGACCTGGATTACTGTGATGTTGAATGGTTTGCCTTGGATTCGAACTGAGATCATTCTGTCATTTTGGGGATTGTATCCCAAGACTGCTTTTCCTACTCTTTTGTTGATTATGAAGCCTACTCCATTTCTTCTGAGAGGTGACATGATTGCCTTCCTCCCAGAAGACAAGATGGAGTACAGCTGCCCCAAGTGTAAGCTGGTAAGACTTTTGGAGGAAAAGATTAGGGGATTAGAAAACAGAATTATTACTCTGACCCAAAGTAAGAAAGGGGAGGAGTTCATAGACCAGAGCCCTGCAACTCGGAATAAAGAGAATACAACCAGTCCTGAAGAGGATAAGGAGATTGACCACAATAGGGAGCCTCTGCAGACAGTTCAGAAAAAGACTCAACGACGAAGAACGAGACAGTTCTCGGGGCCTTTGGAGCTCCAGAATAGATTTCAGGCCCTTGAAGAGGAGGTGCAAGGGTCAACAAGGGAAGAGGTCCCAAAACAAAGTCTAAGACAAAGGGAAGAGGCCACAGGGACAGAAGGAAATGGAATTGACAAGAAAAAAGGAGAGTACTGGTAATTGGAGACTCCCTGCTAAGAGGAATGGATCGCCATGTGGCTGGGCCCGACCCCCTAACCCGAGAGGTGTGTTGCTTGCCAGGGGCGAAAATTAAAGATGTTTCAGAACGGCTGCCCAAACTCCTCAAATGTACGGATCGCTACCCATTTGTGATGGTCCATGTGGGAACAAATGACATGTCCCTGAATACCATCGCTCCTTTTAAAAAAGACTATCAAGATCTGGGGAGGAAGCTCAAGCAAATGGGGGCACAAGTGGTATTCTCTTCAATCTTGCCTGTCAAGGGAAGAGGAATGCGTCGGGAGAGGAAGATAATGGAGGTGAATCACTGGCTGCGTAGTTGGTGCCGGCAGGAGAGATTTGGTTTCTGGAACCATGGGATAGGCTTTCTTGAGGAAGGCCTACTAGCACCTGATGGACTGCACTCATCGAAACTGGGGAAGAATGTGTTTGGCAGGAACCTGGGGAGATTTATCAGGAGAGCTTTAAACTAAAGCCACAAGGGGAAGGAGACAATCAACATAGGGAGTGTATGGAAGGAAAACGATCGGAGGCAGCCCAACTGGCAAGGCCAACTCACAGAGAAGCAAAAGTAAAAGGATTCAGATGTCTTTATACTAACGCCCGAAGCATGGGCAATAAAAAGGAAGAGCTGGAACTTCTCATGCTGATGGAAAGGTATGATCTAGTAGGCATCACAGAAACTTGGTGGAATGATTCTCATGACTGGAATGTAATGGTGGATGGATATGAACTGTTCAGAAAAAACAGAATAGATCGAAGAGGTGGAGGAGTGGCACTGTATGTGAGGAAAGGGCTTACCTGTCAGGAAATTCTAGTGAAGGAGAGCATATCTACAGTTGAAAGCACCTGGGTGAAAATAAGCGAGGGGAAAACAAACAGTGTGGTGGTTGGTGTCTGCTACCGACCGCCTGACCAATGAGAGGATATGGATGCTGCACTTTGTGAGCAGCTTGAGAAAATATCCAAGCGGCAGGACCTTGTCATCATGGGTGATTTCAATTTCCCAGATGTGTGCAGGGAAACAAATTCTGTGAAGCGTCCTCAGTCATGCAACTTTCGACCTGCCTGGCTGACAATTTCATTTATCAAATGGTAGATGACCCCACAAGAGGTTCAGCCATACTGGACTTAATACTGACCAACAGGCAAGAGTTGGTGGATGAGGTGAAGGAGGTCGGGACCCTAGGGGGAAGTGACCATGTCCTCATAGAATTCCTTTTGAGATGGAGAGCCAAGGAAGCTTGTAGCCAGACGCAGATGTTGGATTTTCGTAGGGCAAACTTTAATAAACTCAGAGACATGATGAGTGTCATACCAAGGACGAGAATGCTGGAAGGGAAGGGAGCATGTGAAGGGTGGGCGCAACTCAAACAAGAGCTATTGCATGCTCAATCAATGACTATCCCAGAAAGACGAAAACACTGCAGGAGATCCAAGAAGCCTATTTGGATGAACAGAGAACTTCAAGAGGAACTAAGAAAGAAAAGGAAAATGTTCAGGAAATGGAGGGAAGGATAGAGCTCTAAAGAAGAGAATTTGATCTATGTCCTTCTTGAAGTGAGGCCTCCAGAACTGCAAACAGTACTCCAGGTGTGATCTGACTAGTGCCGTATACAATGGGACTATGACATCTTGTGATTTTGATGTGATGCCTCTGTTGATACAGCCCAAAATGGCATTTGCCTTTTTTATCGCTGCATCACACTGCCTGCTCATGTTTAGTTTACAATCCACAAGTACCTCAAGGTCTGGTTCACACAGTGTTACATAGAAGCGTATCCCTCATCCAGTAGGCATGCTTTTCTTTTTTCTGACCCAGATGCAGAACTTTACACTTATCTTTATTAAATTGCATCTTGTTCTCATTTGCCCATTTTTCTATTGTGTTCAGATCTCGTTGAACTCTGTCTCTATCTTCTGGAGTATTTGCCAGTCCTCCCAATTTGGTGTGCAAACGTGATGAGTAGTCCTCCCCCCCCCCAATCTAGATCATTAATAAATATGTTCAAAAGTACCGGGCCGAGCACCAAGCCCTGAGGTACCCCGCTACTCACCTCTCTCCAGTCTCATGAAACACCATTGACAACAACTCTTTGAGTGCGGTTCTGTAACCAATTCCCTATCCACCTAACTATCTGAAAATCCAGATTGCAGTCCTTCAAATTATCCATCAGAACATCATGGGGAACCTTGTCAAAAGCTTTACTAAAATCCAAGTAAATGACATCAACTGAATTTCCCCGATCCAGCAAATCTGTCACTTGGTCAAAAATGGAAACCAGGTTGGTCTGACAGGACCTGTTGGAGACAAATCCATGCTGACTTCCTTGGACCAAATTGTCCTCCAGATGTTTGCAGATCGCTCCCTTTAATATCTGCTCCATTATCTTCCCCACAACAGAGGTCAGATTCACTGGTCTATAGCTTGCCGGGTCATCCTTCCTCCCTTTCTTGAAGATCGGAACAACGTTTGCTCTCTTCCAGTCCTCCGGGACATCTCCAGTCCTTAAAGAGGTCCCGAAGATGATGGACAAGGGCTGTGCAAGTTCTCTGGAAAGTTCTTTGAGTAGTCTCGGGTGCATTTCATCCGGCCCAGGGGATTTGAACTCATCCAGTGCAGCTAAATGCCTCTCAATAACCTCTTTGTCCATGTCAACCTGCCACCCAGACACTATCCCTTGGCTACTGCCATCTCTAGATGTGCCTAAACCCTTTGACCTGTGGGGAAAAAACAGATGTAAAATAGGCGCTGAGCCTTTCTGCTTTCTCTGCATCCTCCGTTAGAGTTTGTCCATCCGCACCCAACAGTGGGCCTTATTGCCTCCTTTACGTTTGCTCCTCACATAACTGAAAAATCTTTTCTTGTTACAGTGGGCTTCCCTGGCCAATCTTAGCTCACTCTCAGCTTTGGCCTTTCTTATGATAGATCTACAGTGCCTAGTAACCTGTAGGTACTCTTCTTTAGAGCTCTGTCCTTCCCTCCATTTCCTGAACATCTCCCTTTTCTTTCTTAGTTCCTCTTGAAGTTCTCTGTTCATCCAAATAGGCTTCTTAGAACTCCTGCAGTGTTTTCTTCTTTCTGGAATAGTTATTGATTGAGCATGCAATAGCTCTTGTTTGAGTAGCGCTCACCCTTCACATGCTCCCTTCTGTCAAGCTCTAAAAGAACTTTACGTGTCTTCGGGGGTTCCCACGCTAACAAGTCCCGGACTTTGCCAGGGTCCATTTCAATCCCCTTGCCCATTACCCTGAACCCCAGGAACTCCACTGCATCCCGGTGGAATGCACTTGGAATGCATTATAACACTTGGATAGTTTGGCAAACAACTGGTGCTTTTGGAGCCTTTGAAGCACCTCCCGTACTAGCGACACGTGTTCAGTTAGGTTGTCTGAATACACCAAAATATCATCAAGATAAACCAGGGCTCCCCTGTACAATAAATCATGCATAATTTCATTAATCATATTCATGAACATGCCCGGAGCGCCGGCAGGCCAAACGGCCTGAAGGTGTATTCAAACTGTCCTAGGGGCGTGTGAAAAGCAGTCAAATACTCATGTCCCTTCTTAATGCGCACCCTGTAGTAGGCTTCACGCAAGCCCAGTTTGGTGAAAAGGCTCGCCTTTCCCAAGTGTCCCAGCAGGTCTTTTATCAAAGGCAGTGGATAGGCATTACAGGTGGAGACTGCGTTCAGCCCCCGATAGTCCGTGCAAAGGCGCAACGTTCCTTCCTTCTTTTTCACAAAGAGAACGGGTGCTGCCAAAGGGGAGGTAGCTGGCCGGATAAATCCACGGGCCAAGTTCTTGTCTAGAAAAGCCCGCAGTTCCTGCATCTCCCGTGGGCTCATGGAGTACAATTTGGCCTTTGGGAGCGGTTCCCCAGGCTTGAGTTCAATCGCGCAATCCGTTTTGCGGTGCGGGGGGCAGTTGGTCACATTCAGTCTCTGCGAAAACGTCCCAAAATTCCCAATACTATCGAGGCAAGTCCTCACCCCCCGCCTCTGCCACCGCTGCCATGATGGGTGGGGCGCAAGGCTCGGCCCGCTGGTGTCTCTCACACCCAGGGTCTAGGAATTGGACCGGGCCCTTCTTCCATTTTACGGTGGGGTCGTGCTTGCGCAGCCAATCAAGACCCAGTACACACGGGAATGCGGAGTTGGGGGCTACCACCAGCTGTATCCGTTCCCAGTGCTCTTTTATGTCCATCTCTAATGGGAGTGTCTTGCTTGTCGCCTCCCCCCCCCCCCCGGGGCACATTTCCCATCCAACAGTGCAATGTTGGAGGGGTTTCGCTAAGGGCACTTTCCCAACTCCCAATGTCTCAGCTAGTGGGGGTTTAATCAAAGTCTTAGTGCACCCAGAGTCCACAATGCACTGCACCCCCAACTGCTTCCCTGATTTGGGTTCCGTAAGAGTCACGGGGAGGAATATCAAAGGGGGATCACTCACCGAACGTTTGCCCCTGCCCGGGACCTGCTGGCGGGGCATTCTTACAGCAGGTCGCCTTCGTTTCCCGAATGCTCGCTTGAGCTTGGTTCCTCGCCTGTGCCGCTGCCGCTGGAGCTTGGGATTGCTGCGGCGCCACTCAATGGTGCCAGCAATGAACGCACGGTCTTCTTGGGCGCACTCTTCTTTTGCTCTGTTCCTCCGGATTCCACCCGTGCAGGGGTGGCGGCTCCGCTGGTCGCCCGGCTCTCTGCAGCGGTGGCTTGCTTCTTGCTCGGGCACTGGGCGAGGAAGTGCCACGCTTGGCCACACCCGAGGCACAACCCTTTCTCCCGGCATCGGGCTAGCTCGGCGACATCCGCTCTCGCCGGCTGGGCTGCTCTCTTCGGGGTGGAAGTTTTCGGTGGTGGTTTGCCTTTCCCGCCTCCTAAACCGGCCGCCACCAGTAGCCGTTGCTCCACTTCCCCAGCCAAGCGCACCCATCCCATCACCGTCTTCGGGTTGTCGAGGTGCAGGCCAAGCTCTCGTTTAGCCCCTCTCGGAAGGCGTGCACCCTCTGTGGCTCGGTCCAGTCGGGCACTGATGCCGCCAGCTTCCTGAACTCCCACGAGTATTGGGCCACCGTTTTCGAGCCTTGTTTGATCGCCTTCAGTTGGTTTTCCGCCGTCTCGCACTCGAATTGGTCCACAAACATCTCACGCATGGCTCTCATGAACCGGTCGTAGCTCCACACCGCCGTGGGGTTGTAGTGGTAAAGGTTGATGAACCACTTGGCCGCCTCTCCATCCATGCAGTCACCCACAAAACGAGTACGATCCGCATCATCTTGGAAGGTGAACCCCACGTCCCATCATATACGCCACGTCCATCATATACGCATGAGGAAACCCCGGAAGGTTCCAGGATCACCGGTGAAGCGAGTCTTGAAACTATAGAGTCGCCTAATCTCCGCTCCCCTCAGCTACGGCAGCAACCTTCCCGGCGGGGCATTCACTCAGTCGTGGCCAGGCACGTGCGGTCGGGGGTGTGCGCCCCGGCGCCTTCTCCCTCTCCCTACACCGGCTCCAAGCCCACCATCGCCAGCTCCTGCACCTCCGCTGCCGTCTCCGGCTCTTTGGCCTCTGTCGCCGTCTCCTTGGCCTCCGTTGCCGTCTCCTTGGCCACCGTCTTGATCCTCGCCATCTTGCCCGTCGGGCCGGGGTTCCGGCCGGCCTCCGGCCGCACCTGCTCCCAAGTAAGCGTTTTGCTGCTCTTCGTCCTCCGATGACAACGATCCCATGGCTCCTCCGGCTCCGCCGGTACCGGCTCCCGTCCCCGTTCCAGAGGTTCCTGCCGCTGCCATCTGCACTCCGCGAGTAGCTGGCACCTTGAGTGCGGGGAGCGGCTTCACTCCAGGCCGACTGGAGGTTGCCTGCAAATCCCGGAGCAGGCGACGTGCCGCTCTCTGGGGCTCCAGTCCCAATTCTCCAGCCCCCAAATGTAGCCAATCTCCCACGCGACTCATTTGATCCCAGAGCTCCAGGACTTCGAGCACAGTCACGGTTCCGCGGTCTGGGACCCCTTTGGGGAGTCCTTTGGGCCAATATTCGTCCCCAGTAGGTTTGTCATATTTGGACAGCCGCCGCCGCTCGGTGACATGCTTCTCCAAAAACTCTGCGGGGCCCGGGCTGAAGCTTCCTAACGCCTTCGACATCCCGGATGAGCCGCCAAGGCCAAAGGAGCCCATCGCAACAAGGTCTTCCCCGATGTCGCTCGCGTACTCGTCCCCCTCGTCCTCTTGGTCGCTTAAAAGGGTGCCCTCTCCCCGCTTCTCCATTGTGCCGAGAGAAGGGTGTTGTGAGATTTGATTTAATGTCAAGCGCTAAAAGAACTCACAACAAATCTTCTGTAATAAGAAAGCTTTAATGAAAGTTTACTCTAGTCACTATAACTCAAGAAGTCAAATCTGCCCCACAATACAATTGCAAGCCCTTTTCAGTCTGATTCCCAAGGGGAGGGGTGCCCTCTTCCCCAGGTGCCATCCCAGGCATCCTGCCAGAGGTGCTACAAGTCGCACGTCCTTGGACTGGCCGGCGCCAGTGACAAGATACACTGTTGCTGTTACAATATGCAGAGCGAGCAGGCAGAGATCAAAGCACAAACAATTCAGAGCGGGCACTACAAAGCATGATAACATGGGAACAGAGAACAGGCTTTGGCTACATGGAAGCCCAGGAAAAGAACAGTGAAATACAGACAAGATGGAGTGACCCCTGTTCATAGACAAATCATGGCAGAGAGCAGGCACTGATCCTGACACCTTCCCTTCCAGCATTCTCGTCCATGGTATGACACTCATCATGTCTCTGAGTTTATTAAAGTTTGCCCTACGAAAATCCAACATCCGCGTCTGGCTACAAGCTTACTTGCCCCCCCATCTCAATAGGAATTCTATGATGACATGGTCACTTCCCCCTAGGTCACCTCATCCACCAACTCTTGCCTGTTGGTCAGTATTAATAATCTTTCCTCATACGTCTTGGTCTCCAAACCTCTCACCATCTTTGTTGCCCTCCTCTGGACGCACTCCAGTTTGCCTACATCCCTCTTCAACTGGGGTGCCCAAAACTGAACACAGGACTCCAAGTGAGACCGAACCAGACCAGAGTTAAGCGGTACCATCACCTCCCGTGATCTGGACACGATACTCCGTTTGATACAGCCCAAAATCCCATTTGCCTTTTCAGCCACTGAGTCACACTGCTGACTCATGTTCAATGTATTGTCTATTAAGACTCCTAGATCCTTTTCGCACATGCTACTGCCAAGACAAGTCTCCCCCATCTTATATTGGTGCCTTTGGTTTTCCCTACCTAAATAGGGACAACTTTACACTTGTCCCCATTGAACTTCATTTTATTCAATTTAGCCCACTTCTCGAGCCTAACGAGACCAGCCATTTCACTGCTGTCTCCCTAATCTCAGTCCCAGCAAGGTGGTGGGCTGCTTGTGATTGACCACATCAAATGTGATTGACCACATCAAAGTTCTACAAGTACAAGGATGGCGGAACTGCCCTGGTCTAGCTTGCGCAGGATATCATCTGTCAGGGCAACCAGCACAGTCTCCAGCCCGTGGCCAGGATGAAAGCCAAACTGGCATGGATTCAGGGCCAAACTTTCCTTCAAAAATGCTAGCAGCTGTTCCACCATGGTCCTCTCAACTACCTTCCCCGGAAATGCAAGATGCAAGATGCAAGGTGGTAGCTGGTGGGGCCCCACAGGTCCAGTGGTGCTCTTTTCAGTAGAGGACGTATCACTGCCACCTTAAGACTCCCTTCGTGTTAGGGAGAGGTTCACCATCTCCCTCAAGGGGTCTCCTATATGTTGGTTGTCCCATTTGAACAACCAAGATGGACAATTTGTCCACTTTGGTTAATGAGAGCCGTCTGAAGCCATCAAACATTATCCCCTGCGATGGCCACGAATCTTCCAGATCACATTCTGTGTCAATTGTGGCAGGTAGATCCCGTCAGAGCGACAAGACTGTCTGCAAAATAGCTCACTAATGCCTCACAGCGTAATTCCAATTTACTAGAATTTTGGTGCCCTTCCTGAGAGTAGTACGAGATCTAACTACCCTAAATAATTGTGCTGGGCGAGAGCTCGCAGATATGATTTCTGCAGTGAAGAAGTCACACTTTGCCGCTTTCACTGCCATCTCATGCGCCTTCATATGCGTGCGAGGAGATGTCCTTTCCGCCTCACCACGAGTCTTCCTCCACACTCGCTCTAGCCGTCTCACCTCCCTCTTTCTCTCCCAAAGCTGGGAGATCCAAGGGGCCTGTTTGAGGTGAGTCTTGCAATAATGTATTATCTGCAAGATAATTGGGCTTGCCCTGGAAGGTCTCTTTAATCTCTTTTAAAAGTCTTTTCCTTCCTGATCCACTCAGAGCAAACGCCTCCGGTCCAAGTTCCTATCCACACCCCAGGAATGTCAAGCACCCATCTGAAGTTAAGCACCTATTAAGGGGGATTGTAGCTCCTTTTTATCTTTGCCTGGGAAATCCCTCTTCAGGTCTCCCCCAGCCATTATTGTGATATATCTCCAATGACATCATGCTGGCCTTATTAGGACTCTTGGCCAGAACGTTACCCACCTGTCTGCACTTGCATCCCCTTATATGTTCCATTTCCAGCAAGGGGACTGCTACAGCCCCAGCCCAGGAGTCAAGAAGCAGACCTCAAAGTTAATGGTTTTGGCCACACTTCTTAATTGCATTGCTATGCAGAAGTGTAGAAATGATACGTTTAAAAGGGGGAAAGTGCTTTAAAAAACCAGTTAAACTCCCAACATCTTCTCTTCTAGAAAGGAGCACCAGAGCTTAAAATCTTGAACCTCCTTAGATATTTGGAATACCTGAAATGGCTAGCAGAAGGAGATCCTGTCAGGTACTTCTGTGAAGGGCATTAAAACAAAATGGTGCTGCTATGGAAAGAGCTTCCTCTGATAATCACAAGTGTTTAATGGACTTTGGATGGCCAGAGCATCCTGGGAGAGGGGCTGGGCACTCTGTCTGGGACCTGGGGCAAGAATTTTAGGAGAACAGCATCCAGCACTCAGAGATGTATAAAAGGGGTCTTTGCCAACTCTGGCAAACATTTGCTGCAGACTTAAGGGCTTGGAGGCCATCAGTGCACGGAGAATTGTGATGCAAACTGTTTGTCCTCTGACATTGCTGACAACAGTTTGTGTGTGTCATTCCACAGGAAAAGGACTCACGTGACTCTGTTTCCAGAACTGGTTAATCCATTGCTATATAGCTCTTCAGCACATTTCTCCACGTCCAATATGGGAACTGGCTCAGAGTCTTCCCACTAAGCTCCAGAAGACTATGAACATGGTGTCTCTTGGGACACTTGAGGCTGACCTGGAAGAATTCCTCAGAATGTATCGGCTCCTCCGCTAATGACCACAGATGGAACTCTGAAAGAGAGAGCCAGATTCTGCCCAGTGCGGACTTGCCTATTAAAATTTGTTATAACAGGTTAGTGAAGTTCAACATTTACAGAGCATATTTAGAAAGCAGCGGTGTACTTGGCAACTGGGGCAGATAATTTTTTAACACCCCCCCTTCAATTTATTTTACTAACTTTTACTAACACTAGCCAAAGCAGAGATATTAAGCTTCATCAAAGCTTCCAAGGGAGTAAATTTAAACCAGAAAATCTGTGCAATACAAACTGAAGTGGGAGCATTTTTCAAGCTCAGCAGGACCAATGCAAGGTGCACAGGAGCCCAGTAGTACCAGTGCAGTCAGAGTGCCCAGCAGAACCCAGTGCCTTTGTGGCAATGACAGCACAGTTGACAAGCATAGAATCACAGTCCAAGCATAGAAGGGAACCTCCTCAAAGCCTCTGCTTCAGCAATGCCAGGATCAGAACTTTGTTCCTTGAATGCACTCTCCATGAAACTTCTTCCAATCTCTCTTTCTCCAGAGGTTTGAAGGACTCATTCAGAGGGATGAATGCTTTATAGACTCCCATAGCCTTAGTTGGCAGATGCAATATTTGTCCAGCAGAGGGCGGTAGAAGAATAGTATGTGCTGTCAATTTTTTTGCCACGTTCTAGCCACTTTTCAGGTTAAGATGAAGAATGATTGGGGTTCCTCTGCTCTCCCCATGCCGTGGGACCTCTGAGTGGCCCCGTGACTTGGCAGCAGGTTCAGGGCTGTCAGAAGGAAGTACATCTAACATGTAAGTAAGCAAAGGAACTCACGGCCACAAGGGTGGGAATAGCCCTATGCTGACACAATTTATTCGAAGTATTTACATCCTTCCTCTCAGTGTCTTACAGTATAAAGTAACAATACAATGAAACATTTAAAAACAGAAACCAGCAGCAGATAAAACAGGAAATTAGACTAAAAGTGGATAATATGCTAAATATCCAAAAAATCACAGGAAATCATAGAATCATAGAAATGAGCCAGTTTGGTGTAGTGGTTAGGAGTGTGGACTTCTAATCTGGCATGCTGGGTTCGATTCTGCACTCCCCCCACGTGCAGCCAGCTGGGTGACCTTGGGCTCGCCACGACACTGATAAAACTGTTCTGACCGAGCAGGAATATCAGGGCTCTCTCAGCCTCACCCACCCCACAGGGTGTCTGTTGTGGGAGGAGGAATGGGAAGGCAATTGGAAGCCCCTTGTGACTCCTTCGGGTAGAGAAAAGCAGCATATAAGAGCCAACTCTTCTTCTTCTTCAGTAATATCAGGCCTCTCAGCCTCCCCTCCCTCACAGGGGAGAGGAAAGGGATGGTGAATGTAAGGCCACTTTGAGACCCCTTCTGGTAGAGAAAAGCAGCATATCAGAACCAATTCTTCTTCTAAAACCCCAACCTGAAAATAGCAGTTTAAAGTAACTGCAGGATATTGGAGTTTAAATACCCTGTGCCTAAAAGAATATTGGTTTGGTGCCAGGTGAGCCTTTGTGTGTTTGTATGTGTGTGTGAGAGAGAATAAAAGTACCAAACCCCAGGGGCCACCCCTGAAAAGGCTCTGTGCCTAGTGGTTCCAGATTGGTGGTATGCAGGACAGGGGCCTCTGGGTGACTTGAACTAGTGGTCGAGTTTGCTGTTCCTCCGGCAAGACAAAGATTAGATCTATCCACACCTCTCAGCCTTGGTAGCTGTGTGGAATCGCTCTGGGTGGAGAGAGGCCTGGCAGCCTGCCTGCCTGCCGGCTGCATGAGGCCCCAGCTCATTTCTGTCGGGAAGAGAATTCTACTCAAGGGGGCAGTGGCCTGGCCCAGGACGATTTTGGCCCAGGATAGACATACCAGTAGCAGAGCAAAAGTCAAGTCTTCAAGACCTTCACAATTTCAAGACCTTCACCAGGGTAAAAACTTTCATAAGACCAAGCTCACTTCATCAGACACCACAGGCAGTACGAAGACATCTAGAATCATAGAATCATTGAGTTGGAAGGGTCATCTAGTCCAACCCCCTGCACTGTGCAGGACACTCACAACCCTCTTGCTCATCCACTGTCACCTGCCACCCCCTTGAGCCTTCACAGAATCAGCCTCTCTGTCAGATGGCTCTCCAGCCTCTGTTTAAAAGGAGAGCCCGTTTAAAAGATGGAGAACCCACCACCTCCCGAGGAAGCCTGTTCCACTGAGAAACCGCTCTGACTGTCAGGAACTTCTTCTGGATGTTTAGGAACAGAACAAATCTAGAATCCAGAGGCACCTTTAAGACTTAAGTCTTAAAGGTTCCACTGGACTCCAGATTTGTTCTGCTGCTTCAGACCAACACAGCTACCCACTTTATCTACCTTGGAAAACTGTTGGTCTTCTTAGGGTTGTGTACAGCGGCATCCAAATCAGCCATTCCAGGCCGATGCAGCCAGCGCCATGCAGCGGGGGGAGAGGGGAGGCGCGGGCACCTGTGCGCAACATGGCGCACACACGCAGGCACACCTGCGTGTGTGTGCGAGTTGTGTACTGTCGCCCGCACCCCCCCCCTCAGCATGGCACTGGCTGCATCGGCCTGGAATGGCTGATTTGGATGCCGCTGTACACAACCCTGGTCTTCATGATGCTCTGAGACTTGGATTTTATTCTTATGCCTCGCAGGAGGGATGTGGTTGCGTTGTTACCATTTGGAGTGGGTTTTTTTTTTACAGTTTTTTTTTATGCCTGCGTCATGCTTCACCTTAGAAAGGTCTTTATAAGGCCTATTCTGATAAGTTTAGCTAATTCTGGTAGTAGTTTACGCAGACATTTCCTTTGTTCTCCACTAAGCAGATCAATGGCATCATGAAGAGCTAAAAGTTTAACTTTCCGCTCGCATACAATATCCAAAAATATGTCCCAGTGAAGTTGTAGTCAGGCAGCAAACAAGTCAGCTTTGTAAAGGTTTGGAATGTACGCAGTATCATCTTCTCCTATGGAAAACTGTTAACTTTTGTGTGTGTGTGTGGACACACCTGAGAGAAAGCAATCATGTAAATTGCTGTAGACATCCTTATCCATTGTTCCTCTTTTTAAATATATAAACTAGATTCAAAGCCCATTTTATATTGAAATAAAATGGGCACTAGAAGGGCTCTCCCTCCCCCCCCCGACTCCGAAAGGCAGCGGGCCTGGGGCAGTTTAGTGGGGTGGAACTTACTTGGGGCAGGCTCCTTGCATGTCTTCGTCAGGGCACCAGCGGCGTGAGGGAGGCGAGGAGTGGATCGGGTGGCCATGTTGTCCTGTGCTGCCAGCGGGGGCTGTGGGTGGCGCTGGTTCCGGAGTGGCGGCGCTGGTGCCGGAGCGGCGGCGTGGTGGACTCCTTCCGTGCGCGGCGATGCAGAGGCCGGGCAGCGATTTTTCGGGGAACTGCTTGCCGCGGAGCGGCTCGGCAGTGGGTTCATTGTCTCAGTGGCCATCTTCCTGCTTGCTGGCTGGGCGCGGCGACGGCGAAGTTCGGGGAGAGCCCGGGAAGCGTGTAAGCAGCGATTGCGGTGGCGGGGCGTGGTGGCTGGGCGTGGCGGCAGCGCCGAAGGTTGGGGAGAGGGCCAGGAACGCTGGAAGCAGGGAGTGCGGTGGCTGGGCGCGGCTGCTGCGGCGAAGGTGGCTGAGAGGGCAGTGAGCTTGGTGGCTGGTCTTGGTGGCGGTGGTGAAGGTCGGTGAGAGGCCGGCAAGGGGGGAAGTGGACCGTTGGGGAAGGGCAGTTGCTGGGCGGAGGGAAAGTAATTTTCCCTGAGCCCAGCGGCGTGGGGTGAGCCTCCTCCCTGGCAGCCATCCAGCTAGAATGGCAGCTCGGGAGGACTGGAGATTTCTCAGTGCGGCGTTCGGGAGACAGGCCAAGTGGCCAAAACAAATTTTCTGTGAATTTTCTTCTCTTTGCTTTGCTAATAGACAGACCATCTGAGTCAAAATAGCCATATTAAAAATCAAACTTAAAAGCCAACACCAGCCAGTCTTGTGCAATATTTCAAACAACCAGGAGAGGTCCTCACGTAGAAGTTCTGATTGCTTAGAAAGTCACACAGTGGGAGAGATATCGCAAGAGCCGTTATCAATGGAAATCTCCGTATAATGTAAACAGTCCAAATTAGCTCATTTATCTTTAAAAATTGTTCATGTTTCACCTTTCCCCCAGAGTTTGAAAAAAGACAAGAAAGGCAAGCAGGAAAGTCTTTGTGAGAAGGATGAGCTCACTGCCGCGGCTTGGTAGATGAGACGGGGAGGTGTACAAAAACAATTTAGTGTCACTAAAACGTTATGCACTGTTGATAGCAGACGTTTGAAGTTAGAGAACTCTGAAGTCTTTTCAAAGCAGTTCAGAAAATGGTAGAGGAACGAGAAAGAAAAGGCGATCCTTGTTAGAGAAGGCTCTGACGGCAGACTGCTTCTTGGCCTTGGTCATGTGTAGCTTATGATCTGGAGAATCTCTCTCTGCAGATCAGTGACGGGCCTTCTTAGAGCTCCGGAGCTTTCCGAAGATTTAATAAGGAGAATTTAGCAAGGTTTGCGCACCATGCTTCTGCCGGACGTAGATATGTTCGGCCCCCTATACGGACCAAGAGCTCCCCATTTGGAGAACTGCTCAAGCAGCCATCTTTTCCATCTTTTCCATCTTTCTCATCTTCCATTGTTGTTCCTCTTAATATTTGTGAAACATCGCTGGGGGTGGAGAGTGTCCTGGCTGTCTGAGATGGAATAGGGCCAATCAGGTTGCAACCAGCAAAGATGATCGCACCCTGATTGGCTCTCCTTCTCCAGCTCCCACTCTCCATCCGTGGACGCTAGCCACTTTGCTCTCAGATGCCTGAGAGAGGCACACAGAGAGAGCCTTGCCAAACCGCAAACGACCCCTGATTACCTGCTATGGCTCCTGCTGAGAGAGAAAGAGAGAGAGAGAGAGAGAGAGAGAGAGAGAGAGAGAGAGAGAGAGAGAGAGATCTGCGGCTGCCAGTGTCCCCTGGGTCCTTGTGCCCATTGCATTCCTGGTTGCAATGGGCTTTCTTGCTAGTTATTAATAATTTCAAAAAAGATGTTTATGTAGAAATCCTTAGGAGATGGAAACTGGTGAAGATCCAGCATGCATACGCTGTGCAGGCTTTCTGCACTGAGGAACAGGATAACTCTCTACATCTAATGTTTTTTGCTGCCATGACTGGCTGGGACCAGGACTGTTCAAAATTGTTCCACCGTTACTTTGTTCTCTCCTCTTCAGAAGCAAGAAGAAGTTCTGCTTGATGGAACTGTAGATTACTTCTTTGAGGAGCTGTGTTTAATGTTTCCAAATGACCAAACACAGGGATCAGCAGCTGTAGCATTAAGCAAGAAGCGAATCTTGACAAACGTTGCACATATCCATTTGCTTTAGCCCCAGGATCCTCTGACTCCTCAGAAGATGCTTTCTCAAAGAACTGAATCAACTCCCTGTAATTTGAAGCCACCAACTATAAGGAAGCTGCTCTAGCATTTCAGTTAATAGGCAACAGCAACATGATTTAGAAACACGAGCAACTGCAGCAATTGAGAAGGAGGAGACCGTGAGCTTGGGTGTGAGGATCTTCAGTTACCCAGAAAAGCAAACTTTTGACTTGAAGCAAGATTTCATTTATTGAGTAAGAAAGCATGCTCAGCGAAGCATTAGCAAAACTGAGGCAAAAAGTATGGGTCACCACATATAACTCTGACCCCGCTGACCCCCCCCCCCATCCAGATAAAGTGGGAAAACATCAAATAGTCTCAACAACCTGATAGAGGGATCCCAAGGCTGCGTTCTGGAGGGGAGTGAAGATGGATGGGGCAGGGGTGAGAGTTACTGGGAGAGGAGAGGAGGAAGGAACATCAAGGCAATAAAGGAACATAAGGCAAGAAAACATGGCAAACAGGTCAGGTCAACTACAGCCCCAGCTAGAAATCTGAATAGCGAATTAAATAAACACCCCAAATAATGGCAGAAACTACAGGGTTTAGGGAGTAGGCCGAGTGGAAATCCCAGGCCTCCCTGGGTAGCATCCACCCACGCCCGATCTCCTGTAAGAAACTCCTTCCAGCCCATAAGGTACTCGGGTTTGCCTCGATGCACTGAAGTCCAAGATTTGCTTGACCCTGTAAGGCCATTTGTCTGGTTGAGGAGTCTTAGGCAAGGAGAGCACCATTAATGATGCAGGAAATGGTGAAAGGCCCCACAGACCAGGGGCCCGGTTTACGGGAAGGCTGCTGGCAGTGAAGGTGCCTGGTAGACTAATATGCCCAGTCCCCCATCTTCCACAGGGGCTCCGGGAGGCATTTCTTGTCAGCTCATTTTTTGTATTCCTCTTTAGCTGCATCCAGAATAGCCATGATGGTTGGCCAGACTGCTTGGATGTTAGCTACCCAAGCTTTCAGGTCTGGAGGACTGTCACAACAAGGGACCCACGTGGGTGCAGCCAATACATTAGTTCCATAAACTACCTCAAAGGGGGGGCCTCCCCATGCTGGCACGGACCTCATTGTTATAAGCAAACTCAGCGAGCAGGATTAGGTCGACACAGTCATCCTGCTGGTAGTTGACAAGCACCAAAGGTATTGTTCTAGGACCTGGTTAACCCGCTCAGTTTGTCCATTAGTCTCTGGGTGGTAGCCTAAACTCAGAGCTTGCTCAACTCCCAGTGATGCCAAGAGCTCCCACCAGAACTTGCAACAAACTGTGGCCCTCTGCCTGAGATTAACTTGTGAAGCAACACATGTAGCCTAAAATAAAAATGGGTGCCAGTTTCTAGGGTGTGGGTAGGGGAACAGGGCACAAAATGGGTTTGTTTGGAAAACAGGACCACAATCACCCAAAGAATGGTCTTGCTGAGGCTGGGGGGGATCCATAATGAAATCCATGGAGATGTCCCTCCAGGGGGCAGCTGGGGGTTCTAAAGGATTCAGGAGCCCATGTGGTTTGCCTCCTGCTCCTTTTGAGGTGAGACACATTGATCAACCCTGCACATCAGCTTCCACATTCTTATGCAGAGAGGACCACCTGTAATGTCACCGCACCAGGTGGAGGGTTTTCACAAAACCAAAGTGACCCGCTGTCCATGAATCAGGGCATAATTTCAAAACCTCATGCCAGGCGGCCGCAAGGATGAGAGCTGATCTCCTTTGCAAGCTTGGATGGCGTGTGAAAAACTCAGCATCCCTCCCCAAGTTCTTTTGGAGCCACCCAGTGTGTGTGTGTGTGTGTGTGGGGGGGGGGGGGCAAATTGCAAAGCTGGTCCTGACCCATTTCCTGGCTTTGCGTCACCGCTGCAGGCCCAGGTGGGCTGGCATGAAGACAGAGTCAACAAAGGGGTCTACCTTGCTGTCGTGCTGCGGAAGGCGGGAGAAGGCACCAGCCAGACATTTTTGCTTACCCTGGAGGTGCTTAAGGGAGAAGGAGAACCGGGAAAAGAATTCCACCCACCTAAGCTGTTTGGGGGTTTCATTTATTGCATAAATAAGCACACTCAGCGAAGCATTATAGAAACTGAGGCAAAAAGTATGTTCCGGAGGGGAGTGAGGATGGGTGGGGCAGAGGTAAGACTAAATAGGAGGGGAGAGGAAAAATGCAGGAAGGAACATCAGGGCAATGAAACATAGCAAACGTGTCAGGTTGACTACAGCCATAACAGGGCTAGAAATCTGAATAGCAAACTAAATAAACACCCCTAAATAATGGCAGAAACTACAGGTGCTGACAGGGGGCAGTGGGGCTGCCCAACAGAGATGGATCCAGGCTGTAGGAGGCCCTCTATCATTGGTCTTCAGCCAAAAGCCTGGTGGATGAGCTCCATTTTGCAGGCCCCGTGGAACTGTTTAAGTTCTGTAAGGGCCCTGATCTTATAGGGGGACTCATTCCAACAGGTTGGGGCCATGGTTAAAAGGCCCTGGCTCTTGTCGAGGCCAGATGGGCTTCTTTGGGGCCAAGGATCACCAATTTGTTAGACTCGGGCATACCACTCTTCAGGGAGTGTGGACAAGCAGGCACTCCTTGAGGTACGCTACTTTTGAGGTAGGCTACTTTTATGACTTGAGCTTGCATGGTTAAGGAGGCGTCAAGGATCATGCCCAAGTTCCTGACGGATTAAGTTGCACAACATGCAGGTTTGGGAGGCACCCTTCCTGGTCTGACCCTTTCCCACCAATCCCAAGGACCTCCGTCTATGAGGAGTTGAGTTTCATGCAGCTACGCTGAAACCATTCCACTACAGCCCCCCGGCCTCCACCTGGAGAGCCAGCCACATAGAATGCACTTCAGATGTTTGAGATGCACAAGACATGAACAAGCACACACATTTTTTAAATTGCAACATGCACATTTTGTCACAGCCACTGTTGATGTGTTCCTTCTGGATGGTGGGAAGTTTATTCTCTCTCCACAGTCAAACCAACCAGCTGTGCCACACAAGCCTAAACAGATGCCTTTTCCCGGTTTCCTCTGGGGAGAAGCTATGGCAAACATGGAGGGTTTTACTTCCTGCTGAGTGGGAGTTTTGCAGCTTTTGCCTATGGATCCAGCAGCAGGGAAGGGCAGTCCTGTGCCACAGCTGCCATTGTGACTTGGTCCATATGATGTACCACTGGTTGTCAGGAGGAGGGGTTGGAGGCCAAATCCGGGGGGGGGGGGAGGGATTGAGCCCATCACCTCCCCAAAGTTTATGCCCCTGAGTACCACTCATGTAAGGTTGCCAGGTCTCCAGACAAAGTTCAGCCTTGCTGGAACAGTGCTGTTGATCTGAAGCTCTTCACTGGCCATCAGCTGCTCAGTGCTGATAAGCATTTGTTTTAAAGCAAAGGGCTGGCAAAAAGGGCCTCCAAGTGAAGGAGGCGGTCTTTTCCTTAATGGCAGCTGTCGTGAATAGTGGTGTGTTTCACTTGTATACTTTGGACTGGAGTTTAGTAATAGGCAAAGGTCACAAATTGACCTCTTGCTGATTGCAATGGACAATGTGGCCACTAGAGGGGAGACTAGACACACGAAGCAATTTGATGGGCCCAGCTCAATTCTCTTTAGAGGTCCATTTGTTCAGTGCTAAGTGGTCTTCTCAAGGTCTTGGGACCCCTCAGGCAACCCTCTCCTGCAGGCCCCCTCAGTCTGGCAGTGCCTGGGCATGCAAAAGCCCCCCACCCCAGGGCTGCAGTTCTGGCCTGGGAAACTCCAGGGGATTCTGGTAGGATTGCCAGCTCAGGGATGGGAAAGACCTGGCGAATTTGGGGGTGGAGCTGGGACCGGGTGGGATTTCGGGCAGGGAGAGACATCACTGGAGTCTAATGCTATGGAGTCTAATGGAAAATATGCGGGTTTGTAGGAAGACTGCCAGGCTGCTATCATCATCATCATCATCATCATCATCATCATCATCATCATCATCATCATCATCCTCTTTATTCCCTGCCACTATCTGTCAGCAAGCCATCTTGCAGTGGATTACATGATAAAAAACCCTGCATAAAATATAACATTTATTATACCCTGTTAAAATTACCGTATTTGCCGGCGTATAAGACAACTGGGCGTATAAAACGACCCCCCCCCCAACATTTTCCCTCAAAATATAGAGTTTGTTATATACCCGGCCTGCCCCTGCATTGCCCTGTGACCGGCACTAGTGCGCATGTGCGCATGTGCGAGCTCTGCGTAGACAACGGGCGGGGCGGGGCGGAGCGCTGCTGCTTCCCACCGAGTAGAACGGGCCGGTCACGCTGAGAGGGCTGGTACCCGCCACAGCCACGCTGTTGACCTGCCGCAGCCACGCTGGATACCACGCGATCCTGGATGGAATGTAGACTGAGGTGGGCGGGCATCGGGAGGCCACTATGGGCAGCTCCGTCTATCCCAACTGAAGGGCACCCGGCGTACAGGACGACCCCCCCACTTGGAGGCATGTTTTTCAGGGGGGAAAAGTAGTCTTATACGCCAGCAAATACTGTATATACCCCGGTGGCAAAAACCTATCCTCCCACCCTCACAACAACTAACTCCCTCTTGAAGTGCCACAGGGAAATCTATGGATGCTAGTAGCCTACCACGAGGCGATGGTCTGGCCCCTTAGTGATCTCTCCTGGAGAGGCCCCTGATCTCAATCATAGACCTGGCGGAAGGGCTCCATTTTGCAGGCCTTGTGGAACACTGCCAGCTCCCTCAGGGCCCTCAGCTCTTCCAGGAGTTCATTCCACCAGGTTGGGGCCAGGACTGAAAAGGGCTTGGCCCTGGTCAAGGACAGGCAAGCTTCCCGGAGGCCAGGAACCACCAATGTTGGTACCCACAGAGCATAAAGCCCTGTGGATGGCATAAGGTGATAGGCGGTCCCACAGATATGTGGGTCCCAGACCTCAAAGGGCCTTAATGTTCAAAACCAGAACCTTAAACCTGATCCAGGCTGCAACTGGTAACCAATGCAGCTGCATCAGCACCAGCCTGATATGGGCCCTCCAAGGTATTCCATTTTGAGTATGAGTATTCCATTTTCCACCAGCTGCCATTTCCGGGTCCAGAAAGAGCAGGCCTGTATACAGTGAGTTACGTGATAATTGCATTGATCAACATGGCCAGATGCTCCAAAGACAGGCAGGGTGCTAGTAGCCTCACCTGACATAGATGGTAAAATGCCTGGCGAGCTACCCTCATGACCTGTGTCTCCATGGATAGTGAGCGTGCAGGATCACCCCCAAATTTCTGGCCAGGGTTGCTATCTTAAATTGCATCCCGGACAGAGAGGTTAAACCCTTTTTCTACCTACACAAAGGACTTCCATCTTGGAGGGATTGAGTTTCAGGCAACTCTGTTCTAGCCACCCACCTACAGCTTCTAAACATCTGGCAAATGGTTCTGGGGAAAGCCCAGGTAATCATCTATGAGGAGATAGAGCTGGGAGTCATCTGCATATTGATGACACCCCAGTCCAGGGGTAGTCAAACTGCGGTCCTCCCGATGTCCATGGACTACAAATGCTGGCAGGGGCCCATAGGAATTGTAGTCCATGGACATCTGGAGGACCGCAGTTTGACTACCCCTGCCCCAGAAACACAATATGTGAGACTGGGCGGTAGCTGGCTGGGTCAGCTAAAGCTTCATTGCTAAGATCCAATTTATTAACATTTTGGCACCCCTCCTTGAACAATTGTGCTGGGTGAGAGCTCACAGCTGCAAAAATATCCTGCCACGTTCACTGCCATCTCATATACCCTCATAAGCGTGTGATGGGATGTTCTTGTAACTTCATTGCGAGTTTCCGCCACGCTTGCTCTAGTTGTCCCACCTCCCTCTTCCTCTCCCGAAGCACCAAGAGGAAGTCTAGGGGTGATCTTGTTTATGGCCACCAATAGGCGGGACTGCCCGTCCTTCACCACCACCTCAGTCAATAGGAGGCATCGGGGCCAACAGGGAATTCCATCGGATCCATAAGTTGCTGCAGGCTTGGTAAAAAACGCCCCTCACCACCTAGGTCATGATAGGTGGGATCTTGAGCTGGGCCCACAGGGCATAGTGGTCTGACCATGGAATGACAGACATTGCTACCAGATCCACCTGTATTCCAATCGAGGGTGTGGCCAGCCTGATGGGTACAACCAGTAACAAACTGCGAGAGCCCCAGTGTCGCCATGGTCTTCACCAGGTCTGAGCCATGAACCGGAGACGGTCCCTGGTCTGGAGGGAATTCACCTGCCATCCCACAGCGGGAATTAGTAATTCCCTGGGTATGCAAGGAAGGGCCAAAAGAGACAAACACTGGCACATCCCTTCCTGCCCACTCACTCACTATTTGCCTCATAAAATCAGCATTTCTGTCAGATTACTATCAGCCTCTGCTTAAAAACCTCCAAAGGAGAACTCACCACCATCCGAGGAAGCCTGTTCCTTGAGGAACCACTCTAATTGTCAGAAACGTCTACTGGATGTTTAGTTGAAAACTTTTTTGAATTAAGCTCTACTCTTGGTTCTGGTCTGGACAGAAAAAAACTGCTCCATCATATCTATCTATATGCCTGTCTGTCTGTCTGTCTATCATTTATGCTACTCCTGAACAGTCAGCTCATGGCGATTCACAACGAGGTCCACAATAAAATAAAAGAAAATCACATAAAACACAACAATAATAACCATCAACAGCAGTGGCGGAAGTCCTAAACTTTTTCCTCCTCCCCCTCCGGCTGATGACAACGGGCTCCAGAAGACCGCAGAAAAAACATTGCCCTTAGGAGAGATGGCCAAGCACAGATGAGAGGCATGTGCTTCACCAGGCCTACACAGGGCCTATACAGGGAGGGACCAGCTCTCCCTAGCCTGGCTTCAACCAAATGCCTGGTGGCAAAGCTCCGTCTAACACCACTGTGACAATCCTTTAAGTATCTGAAGAGGGTTACATATCACCTCTTGGTCGTCTTCTCTTCAAGCTAAAAAAATCAAGTTCCCTCAACTCTCTTTTAATCCCAATCCCATTTGCCTTTTAGCTACAAAGTCACACTGCTGACTCATGTTCAGGGAGGCGGGTGTGAGGGCAGGACAATACAGAGGAGTCTAGCGAGTTTGAGCCTCCATAACTTCCCTCTGCTGGTTACCTGCTGGTTGCTCTCCCTTAGCTAAATAGGTTGGGGAATCTACTTTATGCGATTCCCCAACTAGCACTTTAAAATGGAGGATGTACCGGTTAAATGGAGCCAGCCGGTTACTGCCCAGATGCTGGATGTGGGCGATGTTATGCAGAGCGGCTGGAATATAACTCCTACATTAGGGAAGCATTTCACTATATTTATAGTGTGCTCCCTGTATATTATTCCGTGGAATGTTGCTGGTTGGAATAACAAATGTAGTGATGTAGATTTTCTTCTTCTTCTTCTTCTTCTTCTTCTTCTTCTTCTTCTTCTTCTTCTTCTTCTTCTTCTTCTTCTTCTTCTTCTTCTTCTTCTTCTTATTATTATTATTATTATTATTATTATTATTATTATTATTATTATATTTATATTTATACCCCGCCTCCCCCCGAAGGCTCGAGGCGGCTTACACAACCCCATCCCCTAATACCATAAAATAACAATAAGTTCCAATAAATTTACAATAGTGGCAACAATGATGGCATAATCTTACTCATTTAGTCTCCACATCCTCAACTAATCTGGAGGAATTCGGTCTACAAAAGTTTGACTAAGAATTAGTGACACTTGACTAAAAGCTTTGCAAGCCTCTGGAGATGGGACAATAATATCCCCTGGGGCTTTACCCTGCGTAAGCAAAAGAAACAAAGGACTTAGCAGGTCTGTTGATAACGGAAAAGATGAACGCGGCCAATTAAGCGTTCCTAAAAGCTGTTGTAGAGCAACTAAGGTTAGAGGTTTTGGCCATTGTAGAGAAGGAAGATGAGGAATAGCAGTTTGTGCTAAAAGACGTCTGCCAAGATAGAGAAATGGTTCAACATGCTGAATTTTTTCTGGGGCAATGTGAAGACCAGAAATAGATAAAGTAGCAGTGAGATCTTGTAAGACCTGAGGACTAAGAAAAGAGCAGAGCAGATTTACTCATCTTCAAAAGTCAATTGAGCCCCTAATTTCTTTAATAAGTCTCTGCCCTAAAGACAGATAGGAATAGGGAGGACATAAGGACGAATTTTAACCACCCTAGTTGAGGAACCTAACAAAGAAAAAGAAAGCAAAGAAGCACTCTGATAAGCAAGATTGTTGACCACCAACTCCCCAAACAGAAGGACACCTTTCAAGTGGCCAATCAGAGGGCCAAAGTGATTAACTAATAACACTTACATCAGCCCCTGTGTCCAAAAGACCCTCTAGCTCTCGGCCTTCCACCAAAAACTTGTGCTTCGGCCGACGAGCTGAAATAGGAGTAGAGAAAGCAATCATTGGGCTGTGAGGCTCACAGAAAGTAGAGGGAAAACAAATGAGATGTGCTGGACTTATGTCAGAAGGAAGAGACTGTGGCAAATTAACCCGCAGCTGCATAGTAATTGGAGAGTGCGTGCCTTCAGGAAGAACTAAAGGAACAACAAAAAGACCTCTTTGATGAGCTTCAGAGCGAGGCAGGATGAGACCCTCATGGCCAGGAGGCACTAGGAACTTAGAAAAAGAGGAGGAGGGTTTTCTTGAAACAAGAACTTTTTGAAAAGCAGAAGTACAGGGGAGGCAAATTGCTCTGACCCATAAAGTTGATCAGAGGTGTAGACACCACCAGATGCAGCACCACGAGTAAGACATTCATGACTGCACTCACTGTCCCACACAACAAATTGTGCAGGTGTCATAAGCATTCTCATAGTCACTTTCCAATCTTCAGGAATCACTTTCCAATCTTCAGGAATTATTACGAGCAGTAGCCTCAAACATGCCTTGTACAAAAGTACTTTGAATTCCCATATCAATAATTGCCCTGCATAGTTCATGAAGAATTTTATAAGAAAGAGGTTGATATTCAACTATATTCTGTCCTTGAGCATTTTGTCTGCCTGTCTGAATTACAGGACAGACTGCCAACATCTCATAAGTTCAAGAATAGTTTCTGGATCTGTAGTTTGAGAAAGTTCTTTTTGAAGATCTTCCCTAGGAGAAATGCGATGAGGAACTGGAGAAAAAGCTTCCTTATCTGGAGGCACAGGGGGAGGAGGCGGGAGAGTGGGGGAAGACGGACTAACAGGCAAAGCAGACAAGGCAGGACAGAGTTGAGGAGCAATAGGAATGCTGTCTGAATTTTCTTTTGGCAGAAGAGAGGCAGAAGAAGAAACAGGACAGATACAATCAATAGCAAAACGACATTGATGCCAGGTGTGAAGAATCTGAACAGAGGCAGGAGGTTCTTTGTGCAAAAGTTTCCCTATTTTTTCCCAGTCTTTGATCTTAAGTGAGCCCTTTTCCGGGTACCAGGGACGTTGTCTATAAATAGTCTCAAGTAATTCTTGAATATCTCGGTCAGAGGTGGACCTGCCACTTTTCTGACACAGAAACCTTAACTCTCTAACATGTTCCTTCTGAGGTTGTGTTAGATTTGAACCCATACTCACCAATGAGGGGTCATGAAGATGACGAAGTGCACTGTGGAGCCTGTTCTAGGCGTTGATGAGTAGGTGATGGTCCCTGGCTCGGGCGCCACTTGTTGGGATGAGAGAGATTCAGACACACATGCAGGTATCTGAGTGTCAGGGAAGTCTGCCCATTTTCAGCCGACCTCCCCCCGAAGAACAGCATCTTTTATTAACGTCACTTGCACATAACATGTATCCATGTATCTCTTTTGGCCTTCAGGCTTGTACTCAAACCCAGAAGCTTCTTGCATGTTAGCATACCTGCAGCTATTGTTCTTTGTGCTTTCTACTTGCATTGCAACAACAGTGTGTTCAGCAGTTCACTTTAGCAATACACACACACACACTAGGCCTGCACCACAGGGGGGTGACACTCTCTACCGCCAGTTTGTGAGGGGGGGGCTGATCTTCTTACCGCCCGGCCTCAGCTATAAGCCTGGCGGAAGAATTATCTTTCTAATTTTCACTGTATTCTTCAAGAAACCAGGCTGGTTGATGCTCCTAATTTCAAAGATTTTCTTTATCATTATCCTGCAACCAGAGTTCACTGCAAAGTTTGTTGTAGAGATGTTGGGTTAGTATGTTTTGTTAAAGCTGACTCAGGATTTAAAAGTCTGTATTTAGGGCCTTTTCCCCGATTGCCATAGCCATTCTGGTATCGTTTTCTGTTTCCTATCATATTATCCTGATCAATATCTATTTACCCCCAGAGATAACTGAGAGTAAGCTGAGTGGTAATTGGTCCAGACTTTCAGAATTCACTCTAACCACTCAAGGACAATTTCCCATGGCCCACTTAGACTTGGCTGCTTCCCTGGTGATTGATACAGATGATCATATACTTTTCTATTTTGCCTTCAACTGGTAAAATTGGGCAGGTCTTAAATTGATTGAATACTATTTGGTGCACAATCTGCTTGTTTTAAATGGCATTAATCAATTTCCTGGTTCAAAAGATTTTACCTTTTACCATGGTAGGAGTGTACTTGCCTATAACCTATGCTCCTTTAATTTTCTCACCTCAGTTTATTCTTTGACAATAGAATCATGCATTGAAAGTGATCATTTACCTCTCCAACTCTCATTCCATGTCCCTTATGCTATAATCTCAGACCAAGTTCAACTTTCCCCCCTTGAAAATACTATGATTTTTAATAGAATTAGATGATCACCTAACGTCAGTACTGAATTTGCCCTCTTTCTCAATTCTGCTCAGATGCTTACCCTAAAACAGGCCATTAGCAGAGCAAGCTCCCCTTTTGAGATTGTAAGTATACTAGAAACAAAGCCCATTGCAAGTTGGAATGCAGTGGGCACTAGGATGGGCTTTGAAAGGGACGGGGCTTACAAGAGTTCTCTTGTTAATATAAACAATTGCATCCGGCCTTGAGAATAGAACATATCAGCCTTGGTAACATTTCAAAATACAGCCAAGGACAAGTTTCTGGGCCTTCTTTTATGAAACAATCTGGTATACCAAGCTTCTCTTTACAGAACAATAAGTAAGAAAATATTATTTCACCCCTTTCTCCATCAGGAGGCTGACAGTGGGACCATTCAGGGCAAGTGCAGCCTCATGACAGAGCAAAGAGCAAGCCCCTCCATACCTTGAGGACCCCCCCCCCCCAGATTTCTGCTGCCCAACGCAGCATGGAGAGGGGAGACATCTTTCCCATGTACTGTAGCCCCAATCAGAATTGGGCCCATTTGCCCTCATTAGACAGGAGTTGCTTCTGGGAACTCACAACTCTAGTATGACTGCAAGTCTCCACGGCAAAATCATGTGAGAAATAATGTCTAGTCTGAGTCTGATGAAGCCAAGGTTGCAAAAAAGTCACACAAAGAAGCCAACAATCAAGCCTTCATAGGCCATCCCTTTTGGGGTCCGACTTCTCTTCTGTGATTTAGTTGTGTTCAAGAGTCCAAGGCATGTCTCTCTGGCCCTTTTGAAAGGCAGACAAGGTGGTCAGGGCCAGGCAGGACTCCAAGGCTGTTTCTTGAGAGCCATCTCTCTCCTCGTCTCTCTCGCTCTATTGATTAGTGTAGTGTGGGTTGCTCAAGTGCTTTGACTATTGGCAGGATCTCTGCTAAGGAATGTTAACACCCCCTTTCCCTGTAGCTTATTCTAGAGAGCTTTTCAGCAAGTCCTGCCTTGGCCAACACCATCCTTGCCTCTCCTTTCAGTTGCTGAAGCTGTATTTTGTTTTATGTGCACTGCCATCAGCTGTTGTGCTGAAAGTTAAGCTGTACTGGAACATAATCTGAAATTAAAATGCTACTTCTCTTTCCCTTTACATGGCTTCTTGGAGACGTGGCCAGAGACTTCGTGGTCCAGCCATAATTTTTTATCAAGACCTGGTGCTGCCTCAAAGGGTCAACTGGTCATCTTCTTTTCATTGTTTGGGCTCCTATAGATTAAAATCAGCCTAACTACAAGGGTTGCCAACTCTTCTGTTCAAGAATCCATACTTCTGGATGGCTCCAATGATTGAAGCTGGTCAAGAAAACAGCAAGATAGGGATGGAGCCAAAGTAAACTTTGCAGGCTGGAGAAGAAAACAGTGTGGGCAGGAATTGACAGGTCAGGGTGGAGTCAGGATGCAGGTTGGCAGGTGATGGGCAGAGCTCTCTCTCTCTCTCTCTCTCTCTCTGTGAAGTGCCATCAATTCCCTTCAAAATGATCTCCATAATGTTCTGTCATGAACAGTCTTGCTCTGATCTTGCAAATTAAGGACTGTGGCCTCCTTGATTGAATCGATGCCTCTCATGCTGGGACTTCTTGTTTTTGCCTTGTCGTCCCATAATGTGACTGAAGTACAAAAGCCTCAGTTTGGTCATTTTCACGTCTGTGGAGCGCTTTGTCTTGATTGGTTCTTATTTGTCTTTTTGGTAGTCCACACTTTCCAGAAAACTTTCCTCCCAAACATTTCCCATGAATTGACTTGAGTTGAATTGAGTATTCTTTACCGCCATCACCGCGACCCCCGCCGCCCCCCCCCGGCTGCAGCCCTGGCGCTTACCCGTGCCCTGCACCGCAGAGGGGGGTCCCCGGGAGCTCCCTCCCCTTCCTCCTCCTCTGGCCATTGTTTCCCAGTGCAGGACCTGGAACTCTGCCCACTCCTGCCAGTCCCGCTCATCCTCCGCCCTTCTGAGCTCCAGCAGGGCAGCCTCGAAACGGCGCCGCTCAGCCAGTTCCTCCTGCCCCTGCTCCAATAGTCGTTCCCCGACTGTGGTGACGAGCGCGACGCGGCAGCGGCAGCGGACTCTCTGTTCCCGTTGTAGGTGCTCCTCAGCTGAGAGCGCCCCAAGGTCCAGGCCCGGTCCCTCCCCTTTGTCGCCGCCCTCGCCATCCCCACCACCATCACCTGCATGCAAACAGGGTTGGGGTGCTGGCCAACAGCCATCCCGTCCCGTCTGCCCCCCTCCCTGGAACCCCGCACCGGGCCACGCACCTGCAGAGTCCTCCCCCTGCCACTCGCACTCAGAGGTGACGTCCGGGGAAGGTGGGCTCCCGTCCGGGCCGCCCCCCCACACTGCACCTGCGGGCAACATAAAGGGCGGTGCCTTGGTAGCAGGCTGCCGTTGCCCCCGGACACCTGGGGACCCGGGCATCGCCCGCCAATGTCCGCTGACCCCAAATCACCCGTTCCCCCAGTACCCATGGCCTCCTGGGTTCCAGCCGACTCCTGGTCTGTCTGCCCGCCATGGTCGCTGTCCCCCTCGGGCGACTCCGCCGGGTAGATGGCCCTGGTGGGGTTCAGAGACAGGGGGTGGGTTGGCAGCCTGTGTTGGGCCCCCCAGCCCCAACGCCCAGTTGCCCACCCACCCGGGAGCGGTACCTGGCTGAGGCTCCCGCGGCCTGTAGGGCACACTTGGCAGCGGTGGGACCCCGCCGGCGGAGGCCAGTCTCTTCGGTGGTCGGCCTCAGGCCGCCCACTCTGCCTCCACCATCTTGGCCTGCTGGGGAACACGCTGCAAACTGAGGCTCTGCGCCACCCGTTGCTGCCGCTCACTGCCCCGCATCCCCAGGATGTCGGCCAGCCTCCTGTAGTGTGTGGGCATGTAGCTGGCTCGGCTCCTGTCCGGTCGTTGTGTTCACGGATGCAAAAATACTCTTGCCACAGTGCCTTGATCTTGGTCTGGTGTTCCAAGGCACTGTGGACGAACCCTCGTGCCTGGAGGTTTCTGGAGATGCGCTCAAAGACCTCCTGGTTCTTATGGGATGCGTGCAGAGCCTCCTGGATGTCTGGGGCACCCCAGACGTCCAGCAGGGCCACGACCTCATGCTCCCTCCAGTACGGCCCCATCCCCCCTGCTCGCCGGTACTTGACAATGCCAATGAGCTGGGCATTGGGTAGTCATCCAGAGGAGCAGGGGGACCCTTGGCCGTGGGGGCGGGGGGCCTCGGACGGCGTGCTGCCAAGGTCTCCTTGCTCGCTGTGGCCACGTGCCATTGTACTCTGTGGCTTGGTAGCCGGCGACGGGGTCTACACGGTGTGGCCGAGCAGCAAGGGCAGCGTGGGCACGGATGGGCATTCCTGCAAGGCACCGGTGCGTCCGAGGGATGCCGGCTTCCCAGCAACGTCGGAGGCGGCCCAAACGCCCCTCGTGTGGGCCGGACGCCAGGGGGGCGTGGTGGGAAGGGGCAGGAACTGGGCGCGGCTGGTCACTTTCGACCATGCTGCACCCCTGGCGAGAGCATGATGGGGCTTGGTGGCAATGCCGGGCAGTGGAGCTATTCTTGCCCTATTAACTATTGACTGTTCCACCAGCTGCCACTGAGATCCTGTTCACGCCTGGCCAAGTGGGCTGGTGACACTGCACAGACTTCTTGTTTCTAGCTAACACTGTGTGTGAACGAGACCTTGGGGTACTTGTGGATTGTAAGCAAAACATGAGCAGGCAGTGTGATGCAGCGGTAAAAAAGGCAAATGCCATTTTGGGCTGTATCAACAGGGGAATCACATCAAAATCACAAGATGTCATAGTCCCATTGCATATGGCACTGGTCAGACCACACTTGGAGTACTGTGTGCAGTTCTGGAGGCCTCACTTCAAGAATGACGTCGATAAAATTGAAAGGGTACAGAGGAGAGCGATGAAGATGATCTGGGGCCAAGGGACCAAGCCCTATGAAGATAGGTTGAGGGACTTGGGAATGTTCAGCCTGGAGAAAAGGAGGCTGAGAGGGGACATGATAGCCCTCTTTAAGCATTTGAAAGGTTGTCACTTGGAGGAGGGCAGGATGCTGTTTCTGTTGGCTGCAGAGGAGAGGACACGCAGTAATGGGTTTAAACTTCAAATACAACGATATAGGCTAGATATCAGGAAAAAGTTTTTCACGGTCAGAGTAGTTCAGCAGTGGAATAGGCTGCCTAAGGAGGTGGTGAGCTCCCCCTCACTGGCAGTCTTCAAGCAAAGGTTGGATACACACTTTTCTTGGATGCTTTAGGATGATTAGGGCTAATCCTGCGTTGAGCAGGGGGTTGGACTAGATGGCCTGTATGGCCCCTTCCAACTCTATGATTCTATGATTCTATGATTCCAGCCTCCAGGTGGGACCTGGGGTTCTCCCAGGATTCCAACTGATCTTCAGACTATAATGGCTGCTTCAGGGCTTGAACTCTATGGTATGCCATAAATGCTAGGTGAAATTTCTCACTAAATCCCCCCCCCCCCCCACTCACACACACCCCTCCAACTCTCCAGGAATTTTCCTGGCCAGAGCAGGCAAGTGGTTATTCGGGTGGCTTGGCTAAAGACCTGTCTTGGCGCTGGTCTGGCAATGCAGTTTTTGAATCCAGAAATCCAGACTGCCTATTGCAACTGGATGTGAGATAGAAGGTTGGTGTGTCCCATCTCAGTGTTCATGACAGCTAACACAAGTTGTCAAATTAGTGGGTGAGCATTCCTGGTCTCTTCGACTTTTCCATGGTGCATTATTATATGCCCCCTGTGGGGAGCGGGAGAGGTAGAACTTGAAACCAGAGTGTGTTTTATGCTTCCCCAGAAATATAATATTTCTCTAACTAGCACACAAGTATTTGCTTGGAGAAACTGATGGATGGCTTCAAAAAACAGCAAAGAAACAACTCCAAGGTGGAACCGCAATGTTTATAAAATGGGTCACTGAATTATACATAAAAATATTTTCCTTGTGGATGCAATTACTTCCTGGATTTGTTATCCCACCAATGCTGCTGGTTGCTTTCAGCCACTTTAATAATCTTCACAGTCTGCTGGATCAACAGTAGCAATCTTGGAGTGAATTGAAGAGCCCGGTTTCAGATTTGGCAGTGAAACCACATGGTGCTTGTTAGGCATGTGCTTCTGAACAAAAGAAAAAAAAAACTTTAACAAAGTTATGCGCAGTCATTCAGTCCACCCCCCCCTCCCTCCTTTATAGGCTTAATGTATTTTGCATTTGCTCCTGCAGAGGGAGGGGCCAGGGGCTAGAAGTGCCTGATAGTTGTAAGTAGTTTGGTTCTTTGGCACTATTTGCTTTCCTGGTATGTCTGGTTCTCCCCCCCCCCCCCCCCCCAAGGTTTATCAGTGACAGCTGGTGTATGGTGGGCCAGGCCTTACGATTCATGTTAGCTTAAACGTCAGCACTGGGGAAATGTGATTGTGGAAGTGGTTGCAAGCCTCAGGAGAAATGAAAGCCTGGAGCTGTCTTGCCTACTGGGTCACCTGAAGGTCACGGGACGGAGACCATGGTGCCCGGGATCCACTGCACAAGCCCACGGTTATCTCTGCCTTTTGCTCAAACTAATTGGCCACTGGGGAGACACACCTGTCCGCTGCATCTACTTATTCAGTCTCTCCTTCTCGGAACTTACAGCTCTTTTTGTTTTGCCTCTGATTGGCTGTTTGGGAAGATGCTGGGGAAGCTTTTTTTTTTAATTATTATTATTATTTTCTGTATGTACAGACAGTTCTCTCAGTTCCAGCAGCTCCTCCAGAAATTGCATCTGTTTTGAGTTTCCCAAGAAAGACGGACTATAGCTTAAGCAAATAAACAGTTCTTGACTTGGCTGCGTAATGGCTGCTGGGGGTGGGAGAAAAAGATAATTAAAACAATTGGTGGCAGTGACTGCATAATGTCACATCTGGGAGAAACCTCTCTAGGAATCACTGAAAGCTCTATGTTTTTAGCCTGTTCCTCCCCCCCCCACCACCAGAAGTGACATAACACTGTTGCTGACATGTGTGGTAAGTGCCATCAAGTTGGTTCTGACTTAGGGTGACCCTGTGAATGAATGTTCTCTAGAGCAGGGGTGGGCAAACTGTGGCCCTCCAGATGTCCATGGACTACAATTCCTATGAGACCTTACCAGCACTGGCAGGGGCTCATGGGGATTGTAGTCCATGGACATCTGGAGGGCCACAGTTTGCCCACCCCTGCTCTAGAATGTGTGTTACGTACTGAGTGTTGGGATTGAAAGTTAATGGTGTGGTGGGGCTGGTCCTGTGCACAGGAGAACTGGGTGGGAAAAGACAGTAAACAAGGTGGGGTTACCGCTAAGGCAGGCTCCTAACATTCTTGCATCTCTATATTTTTGCATGCTGTTCTAAGGTTTTAAACTTTATGCTTTTATGCAGTTTTATTCTATTTTATTGTTTATAAACTTGTCTCTTATATGTTGTAAAGGCCCATGGTTAAATACAAATAAAATCTCCCACCACTACTATAAGGTGGGATGTTTTGTTAACTTTGCCAGTTCAGATTAGTTGTGACAGTTGTGAGTTGATAAAGTTGTGTTCCTTCATACGGGAGTAGCTTTGTCCTTGGAACAGAATAACGTGTTTTCATTAACAGCCTCACTCAGGCCCTGCAAGCTGAGGGCTGCGGCTTCCTTGATGGATCCCTCCACCTTCCGTCGGGTCTTGTTCCTTCTCTGCTGCCTTCGAATCCTGCCAGCATGGCTGTCTTTTCCAGTGAGCCTTCTCATGATATGACCAGAGCACAATAGCCTCCATTGAGTCATTTTAGTGTTGAGAAAGAGGTCAGGTTTGATTTGATCTAGAGCCCCCATATCCCCACCCCCCAGCTGCCAGGCAGGACTTGGCGTTGTCAGGATGACAGACTTGAAATAAAACTTCACTTGTGAAAAAAGTGTTAAGTTTATTCAAAGCAGTTCTCCCAGGACTCACAAAGCCGAATCTGATTATTACAAGTCATGCACCAGTTCTTATCCCCCAGGTTTTCCTGCCTTCCCCAGGCCCGTTGAGTTTCACAGACCAGCCAGGCACAACACCCCCCCAGCCGCAGGTGCCCGGCTGGGACCTCAGCCAGACATGATAGCATTCAGTCAAGATGACCTTGGAGCACAGCGCCTAATTCTACAAGCGATACAAAATGCAGCAGGGAGAAGTTCAAAAATGAAAGGAGACATTTCAAACTGTAGACAGCCATACATCACAAAACTCATGACAGAAACCTTGGGGTTCTGACAAGCGTGGCAACACTGCTCTTGACTCTGGCGTGTTTGCTTGGGTCAGAGGACCCAGTTTTCCTCCTAGGTGCCTTCTACATCACACGGAAGTCAAGCCAGAACAGGGAGCTGCCAAGTAAATGAGCAAGAAACAGAGCAGGGCTGGTCACGTGGGTAAACACTGACTTTGACTTTTTCCACATCCCCCCTTTTGATGCTGTTGGGAAGTGGGAATTATTCCTTGCCTTTTTTGTTGCGGAGATAAAAGAGGAAAGGTATACATCAACTAAAGGGGCTAGAAAGGCTTGCTTTAAAAAGAAAATTAGGAAACCTGGTATATGTGATGTGAGATCCTGTCTGGCCCCTCTAGCAGCTCCGCCCCATTCTGCCGTTGTGTCCTCTGCCCTCCCAGGCGCGGTTCAGCAGACACGAGACGTTCAGGCTTTTCCAATGCTGCCTTAATTCATCATCTGTCACCATACAGAAAACCGTGCTTCCAACTCTTTCTTCGCCTATTTTCCTCACCACCTGTGTTTCTCCCATTTCTCCTTTTATCCCCCTCTGACTTGCCCTGCCCCAGTATTTAAGCTCCCCCGCCCCCGTCTACCTTCCGGTTCCACTCCTCTGCAGCGACGCCGCTCGCTCCCGGCTCTTCAGGTAAGTTTCTCTGTCCTTCTTTCTCCAGGAATCAGCAGTGTCTGCTCGTCAGTCAGGCCCTTCCCTGGGGCACACGGGGGCGTCTGTTTCCAACCTCGGGCCGGTGGACTCTCCTCAGCTCTTCGGGACTGCATGAGATGCCTTGGAAATTGCAGGTACGTCTCGTTGCAGATATTCTGCCCTCCCGCCTCCTTGGTTCCTTGCTCCTGTTCCCCTGGTGTTCCCCTAAGTCTGGGCAAGAAGGGGGTCTGCTTGGGTGCCCCCCCTTGGGCGTGTCAACTGTGAGCTGTGCCACTTGGGTGTTTGGTGGGCTGCCCTTTGCTGTTCAGCAGCCATTATGCCCGCCGGCGCCCAGCCCCACTGTGCCTCCCTGCTGTATGGGCCTCTGTCTCCCATCTGGGTCCCTTCTCCGGCCTCCTGCTATTCGCCCCGTACTTGTCTCCCCTGCCCAGGAGGTGGTTGCTCGGCCTGTCTGGGACTTCCTAGCGACTGTGTCTGGCCATCCTCCATGTCCCTTCCCCTCTTGCCCGGACACACCTCCCCCCTCGCAGAATCCAAGGCATTCAGGTCGCCCTCATATAACCGGGAGAGGAAGTCAGTGTTGGTTCCCAGATGACCAGGCCTGTGGACAATCTGGAACAAAAAAGGAGATAATGACAAGTACCACAGTAATATGCGAGCATTGCAGTCTTTAGCCTTCACCATCCACTGGAGCGGCTCATGATCGGCCACCAGCGTGAACGGGTTATCTGTCAAGTAGAATTTCAATGCCTTTACCGCCCAAAAGACAGCCAGCACTTCCCACTGATGGGCCATTCTGAACCAGATGGGCCGTTACATGCCATCTTGCACCTGGGCTAGGACCGCTCCCAACCCCGTCCCGGAGGTGTCCATTTGCATAATGAACGGCTTATCAAAATTTGTATTGTGTAGCACTGCCCCATGGGACAGTGATGCTCGGAGATCCGCAAATGCCGCTTCATGCTCCGGAGTCCAATGTATGAGTTGCGAATTGGTTTTCGTCAAGGCCCCTGTGAGCACTGCTGCTCGATCTGCGAATCGGGGTATGAACCATTGAATCCCAGGAACTGTCTCATCTGGTGTTTCGTCTGTGGCCTCCTATAGTTCTCTAACCGCACCACTTTCTCCGGCACTGGTTGGAGCTCACTGTTGACCACAATGAACCCCAGGTACTAAAGACTCTGGAACCCCAATCGGCTTTTCTTAAGGTTGACTACCAACTCGGCTCATTCTAAGGCTGTAAACACCGCCGTGAGGTGTCTCATGTGAGCGTCCCAATTCGCACTGCAGATGAGGATGTCGTTGATGTATGCGAAGGCAAACTCCATGCAGTCCTGTAAAGCCAGGTCAACCAACATTTGGAACGTGGCTGCCACTTCATGCAGTCCAAAGGGCATAACCGTCAACTGGTACAGCCCCCTCGGCATAGCGAACGCCATCTTCTCATTATCTTCACTTCTGAGGGGAACCTGCCAGTATCCCATTGTTAAGTCTAGGGCAGAGATGATTTGCACCTTTCCCAACTGATTCACAAGATACTCCGCTCGGGGCATAGGTTATGTGTCAAACTGGACCTTCTGGTTGACCTCCTGAAAGTTGATGCAAAACCGTACTGATCCGTCAGGGTTCGGGACCAGGACTATCGGACTCCTCCAGCCGCTTGTCGAGGGCTCAATGATGCCTAGGGATAACATCTCTTCCACTTCTTGTTGGATTGTAGGCCACTTCTTAAAGCCGATGGCCGAACAACAATTTGAAGGGGGAATACCCAGTGGATTCTTGAACCGTCTCTCATAGGGCAAAGTGTATGGGGTCCACAAACAAATCCCACTTTACGGGTTTTCCATACGCCAGGGCTTTCAACCTGCTTTTCAGCGTTTGGTTTTACAAATCTGCTATATACCTATATATATATATATACCTATATATATATACCTTTATTGGCATGACAATAAGAGGCAAGTACAGCCAAGCAGGGTAAAATTATAATAGAGTAAAATAAGCTAATATTATAGACTAAAATACAGTAAAATCAACTGATTAAAACATCTTAATTCTAGCTTGATAAACAGCCATTAAAAATTCAGCTACATGCAATGTGCAGAAAGATCGTTAAGCAGAAACTGGAGTGTAGCTTCATCATTTACTAGACTTCTGGGACAAAGTAGAGGATCCAGAAGTTTTCTGCGAAGACTCACATGAAGTTCACTATCTAAAATAATATGTGAGGTTGAATCAGGGCAATTCGCAGAACACAATCTTTCCCTCCTTGGGCCATGCTGGCATCTTCCTGCAAGGACGCTTGAGGGAAGACAACTCATTCTTGCCAGCATGAAGACTCTACGAAGGGCTGGACTAGTAAGATTATAAAAATAATTAACAATTTCCCCTCGATTTAATTGAATCCCCAGAGCAGCAGGAGAACATGCACAGGGTTGTGCTGGAAACATTATGGACTGTTCGGCCGACACTAATCTTTGTTTTAAAAATTTAAAAATTTCAGACTCATTAAACATAAGAAAAAAGTCTGTTAAAAATCCTAGTTCTACAATTTTAGCTTCAATACTGAGAAACCATGAGCTGCATTGTGGGTCCATCCAGTAAAAGAGTAAGCTATGCGACTCCACTCTGAAAAGTATTTTAAGCCAAAATTTAAAAATTATCAGCCAAGCCTTCGTTTCTAAAAAATGTTGACCAAGCTCAGCACACAGCACACTATAGGGCACACACATGGGAGCACCAAGAATTTGTCGAAAGAAGGTTCCCTGAATCCCTTCTATCTTCCTATTGAAAGCCTTTGCCCAAACTGGAATACCATAAAACAACTGGGATAAAGTTTTAGCATTAAAGATTCTTATGGCCGCTGGGACAAATTGGTTGCCTTCCAAAAAATAAAAACGTTTAATTTGAGCTGAGGAACACTTAGCTAAATTCACAGACCGGTCCCGGTGGATAGACCATTTAAGGTTATAATTGAATGTAATGCCTAAGTAACTAAAAATTTTTACTTGGTCAATTATCTTGCTACCCAAGCAAGATAATTGTGGGGATTCGTCAATATTTCTTTCGGTAGGCCCACATGCGCAAAAAACCGTATCAGCACCCGGGCCATGCCCTCGCTTTGCATAGGGTATGGCTTCTGGGTGTCATGGCCAACGGGTGGTATAGTCCATAATGAACAATAGAAATCAAGACCCGCAGGTTGTGCGGGGTAGGGGACCAACGAAGTCCATCCCGATTTGCTTGAAGGGGGCCACCTGGATGGAAAGAGGTTGCAGGGGAGCACACGGTGGAGCTTTACCAGTGGTTCGCTGGCACACTTCACAGGACTTACAATATGCGTGGACGTCGGCTGTGACATTGGGCCAGAAAAACCATTGTAGCACCCTTTGCAATGTAGCTTTGGTCCCCTGATGCTCAGCCCATTGGTAATCATGTGCTGTCTCAAGGACCTCCTGCCTGTACCTCTGGGGCACCAGCAACTGTTTCAACGTTATGCCTTTCTTCTTCTGACACCAGAACCATAGCCCCCCTTCCTTCACCACCTGCGGCCACTGACCACTCCACCGCGGGTCTCTTACATGCCTGTCTTCCACTGCGACGCGCCCCCTCAAGTCGGCCAGGGAATTGTCCGCCTCTTGTAGGGGGAACAATTCGGGGTCATTTTGTAGGTTGTCCTGCAGTGTGTCACTTGCCTCCGGTGGTTCCGGGTCTTCAGTCTCCTCATCTTAGTCCTCTGCTGGACAGTTGACTGTCTCTGACCCCTGCACCTCCCACTGCAAGGCTTCTTGGAAGATTGGGGCATCCAGGCCTAGAAGCAGGGCATATGGGTGCCGGAGTACCCACTCATCAGCAGCGCTCAAGGTACCCCAGGCGGATCTGCACCACTGGGAACCGTTCGACATGCCCATGGCAACACATGATCTGGGCCCACTAGAGTATTGGGAGAGCCAGGGGCAACTGGTCTTCTCAGGCCATTGACATGGAACTGCCGATATCCACCAGGGACCCCTGGCCTCCCCTTCGACTGTTACTGGTAGCAGTTGGGGTGTTTTTGAGCTAGTAGGTTATGGTTCCGTTCATGGCCATGTCCCAGCCCATGTTCAGCCATACTGGACTTAATACTGACCAACAGGCAAGAGTTGGTGGATGAGGTGAAGGAGGTGGGGACCCTAGGGGGAAGTGACCATGTCCTCATAGAATTCCTTTTGAGATGGGGAGCCAAGGAAGCTTGTAGCCAGACGCGGATGTTGGATTTTCGTAGGGCAAACTTTAATAAACTCAGAGACATGATGAGTGTCATACCATGGACGAGAATGCTGGAAGGGAAGGGAGCATGTGAAGGGTGGGCGCTACTCAAACAAGAGCTATTGCATGCTCAATCAATGACTATTCCAGAAATACGAAAACACTGCAGGAGCTCTAAGAAGCCTATTTGGATGAACAGAGAACTTCAAGAGGAACTAAGAAAGAAAAGGAAAATGTTCAGGAAATGGAGGGAAGGACAGAGCTCTAAAGAAGAATACCTACAGGTTACTAGGCACTGTAAATCAATCATCAGAAAGGCCAAAGCTGAGAGTGAGCTAAGATTGGCCAGGGAAGCCCATTGTAACAAGAAAAGATTTTTCAGTTATGTGAGGAGCAAAAGTAAAGTCAAGGAGGCAATAGGCCCACTGTTAGGTGCAGATGGACAAACTCTAACGAAAGATGCAGAGAAAGCAGAAAGGCTTAGTGCCTATTTTACATCAGTTTTTTCCCACAGGTCAAAGTGTTTAGGCACATCTAGAGATGGCTGTAGCCAAAGGATAGTGTCTGGGTGGCAGGTTAACATGGATAGAGAGGTTGTCGAGAGGCATTGAGCTGCACTGGATGAGTTCAAATCCCCTGGTCCAGATGAAATGCACCCGAGAGTACTCAAAGAACTTTCCAGAGAACTTGCACAGCCCTTGTCCATCATCTTTGGAACCTCTTTAAGGACTGGAGATGTCCCGGAGGACTGGAAAAGAGCAAACGTTATTCCGATCTTCAAAAAAGGGAGGAAGGATGACCCAGGAAACTACAGACCAGTGAGTCTGACCTCTGTTGTGGGGAAGATAATGGAGCAGATATTAAAGAGAGCGATCTGCAAACATCTGGAGGACAATTTGGTGATCCAAGGAAGTCAGCATGGATTTGTCTCCAACAGGTCCTGCCAGACCAACCTAGTTTCCTTTTTTGACCAAGTAACAGGTTTGCTGGATCGGGGAAATTCGGTTGATGTCATTTACTTGGATTTTAGTAAAGCTTTTGACAAGGTTCCCCATGATGTTCTGATGGATAAGTTGAAGGACTGCAATCTGGATTTTCAGATAGTTAGGTGGATAGGGAATTGGTTAGAGAACCGCACTCAAAGAGTTGTTGTCAATGGTGTTTCATCAGACTGGAGAGAGGTGAGTAGCGGGGTACCTCAGGGCTCGGTGCTCGCCCCGGTCCTTTTTAACATATTTATTAATGATCTAGATGAGGGGGTGGAGGGACTACTCATCAAGTTTGCAGATGACACCAAATTGGGAGGACTGGCAAATACTCCGGAAGATAGAGACAGAGTTCAACGAGATCTGAACACAATGGAAAAATGGGCAAATGAGAACAAGATGCAATTTAATAAAGATAAGTGTAAAGTTCTGCATCTGGGTCAGAAAAATGAAAAGCATGCATACTGGATGGGGGATACGCTTCTAGGTAGCACTGTGTGTGAACGAGACCTTGGGGTACTTGTGGATTGTAAACTAAACATGAGCAGGCAGTGTGATGCAGCAGTAAAAAAGGCAAATGCCATTTTGGGCTGTATCAACAGAGGCATCACATCAAAATCACAAGATGTCATAGTCCCATTGTATACGGCACTGGTCAGACCACACCTGGAGTACTGTGTGCAGTTCTGGAGGCCTCACTTCAAGAAGGACGTAGATAAAATTGAAAGGGTACAGAGGAGAGCGACGAAGATGATCTGGGGCCAAGGGACCAAGCCCTATGAAGATAGGTTGAGGGACTTGGGAATGTTCAGCCTGGAGAAAAGGAGGTTGAGAGGGGACATGATAGCCCTCTTTAAGTATTTGAAAGGTTGTCATTTGGAGGAGGGCAGGATGCTGTTTCTGCTGGCTGCAGAGGAAAGGACACGCAGTAATGGGTTTAAACTTCAAGTACAACGATATAGGCTAGATATCAGGAAAAAGTTTTTCTCAGTCAGAGTAGTTCAGCAGTGGAATAGGCTGCCTAAGGAGGTGGTGAGCTCCCCCTCACTGGAAGTCTTCAAGCAAAGGTTGGATACACACTTTTCTTGGATGCTTTAGGATGGTTAGGGCTAATCCTGCGTTGAGCAGGGGGTTGGACTAGATGGCCTGTATGGCCCCTTCCAACTCTATGATTCTATGATTCTATGATTCTATGATTCTATGTCACACTCCATGAGGGGACAGTCCCTTTTGAAGTGTCCCTACTGTCCATAAGTGTAACACGGTCCCTTCTCACCTCCGACCCGGGGTTTCCCTTAGGGTCAACTACCCGACGGGCCCCCAGCGCTGGAGGCCTGGGAGGGTCGGGGTTCTACAGGTCCTTTGGCAAGCCACAGTGGTCGGGGTGTCGGTGTACTCATTATCCTGGCCCGCCCCGCCTTCTGGCCCGTTAGGTGTTGGCCCCCTCCGGGGTGTGCAGGACTTTTTCCTAACTTCCCGCTGGCCAAACCCCATGGCCCTTCTTTCACATTTTCTTTCACAGAGGTTGGCCGCCTGAACCAGGGACTTCGGCTTCTGGCACCCCAACCAGTGTCGTATCCAGGCAGGCAGGATTTGTAGCAGTTGCTCGAGGATGACCTGTTCCATCAACCTAAGTTCCCTGTCATTGGTGGTTAAGAGCCACTGTTTCGCGGCATCTCTCAGCTTATTGATGATCGCTCGAAGCCGGGCTCCTTGAGGAAATGTAATGGCTCTCAATCGTTGCCTGTGGGTTTCTGGTGAAATGTCGTATCGATCTAATATGGCCTTCTTCAATGAATTATAAATAGCAGAGTCCTCTTTAGCCAAGTCTTTCAGGGCTGCCTGAGCCTCACTTGTGAGATAAGGGCCGATGATGTAGGACCACTGGGCCCGTGGCCAGAGGGCCGCCTCTGCTGTTCTCTCAAAGGCATCCAGATAGGCCTCCACATCATCCTCCGGACTCAACTGGGCCAGGGCAGGCCAAGGTACCTGCCCCAAGGGGTAGGTGGCGTCTCCAGAGTCCCCTCTGGGCCTTTTCCCCCAGGTTCTTCGCATCTCCTGTATCATACGTTCTTGTACAGCATTCTGCCTTTCCATGACTTCTTGCCACGCCTGGGATTGGTGCTCGACAATCCACTGCCCAAACTGGGCGAGGTCCACATTCCCTTCTTCTGACATCTTCTCAATCACCGACCCGGTGGACGAGGCCTTCGAGCTCTCTTCGTCTGAACTGCTTGCAATACCCACTGGCCCCAATGGACTACTGCGATACCTCAGGGGTGGGGTCCAGCCCGGTGGGGTCTGCAACGATGGGCGGGGCTTGGCTGTGCCCACATTCTCCACCACTGTGAGGTCCCGTCTGGCCCCTCTAGCAGCTTCGACCCGTTCCGCCATTCTGCATGAATTGTTACAACGATATCTGTATGTGGATTTTAAAACATCTGAAAAATCCTGGTGGTGCTAGGAGAGGGGATGGTGTTTGCTGCAAGGGAATCAGGGCAAGGGGGAAACTGCTGGTACAGTGTGTAAAAAGGGAACTACAAAGAGGTATTTGCATAGCTTTGTGAAGGCGTGTGAGAGAAAGTACTCATGGTAGCTTTAATCTATTTGAACTGTATTTAGAACAGCAAGAAAGTTCAGCTCTCAGTATATCTTCAGGAGAGAAGGATTTTCAAAAGGATGGGTTAGATCAGGCATGCAAAATACAGAGCAGAAACCCACCAAATTAGGCCCTTTTGTAGGCATAATCATTCATACTGCTAATACAGGGCGAGTAGTGGGAAGAGAAAGCTCGTCTTATTACTTGCTGGAATCTCCTTCAAAGCACCCTCTGCATTGTTGAACTCAAGAGAAAATGGCCTATCTTGGCTTGCCAGCTTCTCAGGAGCAAACTAGATGGGAGGGCATTGTCACGGCTGCCATGCCACTGTTTTGAAATGGTTTAAATATGTCATAATGGCCCTACAGTGCAGCAGTCTGGTTGCAGGAGGGGGCTCTTTCAGCACTTGGTAAGGCACCAGGAGAGGAAGCAGAAGCAACACCCTCCAGAGAGGCCCTGAGAGGCATTTTCAAGTGGCATTCAGGTCTAGTCTGACCCTGATTCCAACATATTTTGGCCTCTTAGAATGGAACTGGAGTAAACTTAGAGTGGTGCTGGCTGTAAGTCAAGATCAGAATGAGCAACTGGGAGACCTGACAGAAGAAAAACCCTGCCTACATGCCAATTAATCTTGCCATCTACCAGGAACAGCTGGAAATCCCCAGAATCACAACTGCTTTACAGAGTATAGAGATGAATTTCCCAGGAATCAGAATCACACAGAGTCAGAAGAGACCCCAAAGGGTCACCCCCACCCTTCTCAGGGACTTAAAAACACACACAGTCCAATCTCCTCCTAAAAGCTTCCAACAAGAATAATAGAATCTTAGAGCAGGAAGGGGCCATCCAGGCCATGTAGTCCAACCCCTTGCTCAATGCAAGTATCCAGGATAAGTATGTTCAGCTGCTGCTTGAAGACTGCCAGTGAGGGGGAGCTCACCACTTCCGTAGGCAGCCCATTCCACGGCTGAACTACTCTGTGGAAATTTTTATCCTGATAACTAGCTGGTAGCATTCTACACATAGTTTAAACCCATTAAATCTGTAAATGGCCCTGAGCTGCAAGGGGAGAGTGGTATATAAATATAATAAACAAATAACTGTGGGTCCTATCCTCTGCTGCCCACGGCAACCACTCCCTACCCTCCTCCAAGTGACAACCTTTCATATGCTTAAAGAGAGCAATCATGTCCCCTCTCCACCTCCTTTTCTCCAGGCTGAACATTCCCAAGTCCCTCAGCCTTTCCTCACACGCCTGGGTCCCTAGGCTCCTGATCATTGTCATCACTCTCCTCTGCACCCTCTCGATTTTGTCCACGTCCTTTTTGAAGTGAGACCACCAGAACTGCACAGAGTACGCCAGGAGGGGTCTCACCAATATGGTATACAGTGCGACTGTGACAACTTGTGATTCTGATGCGGAGCCTCAAGAGGATGCTTTTGCCTTCTTTACCACCAAATCACATTGTCTCTTCATATTTAACTTACAGTCCACAAGTACTCCAAGATCTCATTCACACACACTGATACCCAGAAATGTATCTCCCATGGTTCTCATTTTTGTGACCCAGATTTATCACCTCCCTCCAGTCTGATGAAATACCATTGATATTCTTCGGAGGTGGTTTTCTAGCCAGCTCCCCATCCACCTAACCATTCGAAAATCAAGTCTACAGTCCTCAAATTTACCTGCAGAACATTGTGGGGAACCCTATCAAAAGCCTCCAGATAAACAACATCAGCTGAGTTTTCAAGCCTGTCACTTGGTCAAAGAAGGAAACCAGGTTGGTCTGTCAGGATCTTTTGGAGACAAATCCATGCTGACTTCCCCTTCAAATGTTAGCAGATTATCCCCTTTAAAATATGCTCCATTCTCGTCCCAGAATCACTGGCCTGTAATTTCCCAGGTCATCTCTCGTTCCTCTTTTGAGGATTAACATTAACTCCAGTCTTCTGGCACCTCTCTAGTTCTCTAACAGATACTAAAGATGTTGGACAAGGGTTCTGCAAGCTCTCCAGGAAGTTCTTTGAGCACTCTTAGGTGCACACCATCTGGCCTAGGGGATTTGAACTCATCCAGTGCAGCCAGGTGCCTCTCGGCAATCTCTCTGTCCATGTCACCCTGCCACCCAGACACTATACCTTGCCTACTACCATCCCTAGATGGTATTCTTCTGGGAAAGTACAGAGGCAAAATAGGTACTGAGCCTTTCTGCTTTCTCTGGGCCATTCTGCACAGCGCTAATGTTGCTGAAGTCGTACCATTGTGTAACGCTATTTTTTTTAACATTACACACAATCTGCAACACTCTGTTGTACACAATCTGCAACACTCCCGCAAAAATTACTTCATTGTAGCGCTTTTTGGCAGAAGAAATGGAGTAGCCTTCATAATCAATGAGAGAGTAGGAAAAGCAATCTTGGGATACAATCCCCAAAATGATAGAATGATCTCAGTTCGAATCCAAGGTAAACCATTCAACATCACAGTAATCCAGGTCTATGCCCCAACCACTGCTGCTGAAGAGGATGAAGTTGACCTATGAAGCCCTACAACACCTTCTAGAAGCAACGCCAAAAAATGATGCGCTTATCATCATGGGGGATTGGAATGCAGAAAGTGAAAAGGAACTAAAGAGCCTGTTGATGCGGGTGAAGGAGGAGAGTGCAAAAATTGGCTTGAAAGTCAACATCAAGAAAACAAAGATCATAGCATCCACCCTCTCAATTCCTGGCAAATAGATGGGGAAGAAATGGAGATAGTGACAGATTTTATTTTCCTGGTCTCCAAGATCACTGCAGATGCGGACTGCAGCAAAGAAATTAAAAGACACTTGCTCCTGGGGAGGAAAGCAATGGCAAATCTAGACAGCATCCTAAAAAGCAGAGACAGTCACCCTGCCAACAAAAGTGCGTTTAGTCAAGGCTATGGTCTTCCCAGTTGCAATGTATGGCTGCGAAAGTTGGACCATAAGGAAGGCCAAGCGTCAAGGAATTGAGGCTTTTGAACTCTGGTGCTGGAGAAGACTCTTGCGAGTCCCTTGGACTGCAAGGCGAACAAACCGGTCAGTCCTAGAGGAGATCAGCCCTGACTGCTCCTTCGAAGGCCAGATCCTGAAGATGAAACTCAAATACTTTGGCCACCTCATGAGAAGGAAGGACTCCCTGGAGAAGAGCCTAATGCTGGGAGCGATTGAGGGCAAAAGAAGAAGGGGATGACAGAGAATGAGGTGGATGGATGGAGTCACTGAAGCAGTCGGTGCAAACTTAAATGGACTCCAGGGAATGGTAGAGGACAGGAAGGCCTGGAGGATCATTGTCCATGGGGTTGCGATGGGTTGGTCACGACTTCGCACCTAACAACAACAACAACAAGCGCTTTTTGGGGAATCCACAAAAGTAGATTCCCCCTAAATAACCCGCCAGACTCGTGAGAACAACCTGTAACACATCCGACAAAGACGTGTGCTTTCTCAATATAGCGGTAGCAAGCATGTCCCTCCCTAAGCTCTCGCACCCGAGCTTCTGGTGTCGCAATCACCATTTCTTTTCCTTAAACCGGCAAAAGCAACGAATAAGCGATGCTTCTTTGGCTGAAATCCCTCCACAAGCAATTGTCTGTAAAGTTTCCAAGCACAATGCAGCCCCCTATTCGACACTGCCTGTAATTTCGACCAGAAATTGCACAGGGTTTCTTTTTCTTTTTTTAACTTTTAGAGCATATACACGATTAAGCACCAGCTCCTATGCCAGTGAAAAGGATTTTCTGATACATCAACTGAACAAATATGTGTTGCTACAGGTGTTTTGGGGTTTTTAAAAAACAGTTCTTAATGGGAAGCAGGAACACAACATTTAATTGGCTGTTCTGTTTGATTGATGGCTAGGGGTGGGAGGAGCGTGGAAATATATCGCCTCCTTTGTTGCGATTTCGGCGAGACCGTAAACTTGTGCTTTACGAGAACAGTGCTAGTGGGAGAGCCTTTTTTCCGATAGAAGCGGCTGTGTGCGTTACTGAGACCTGCCGCTATTGATTACTGCGTTTTTCAATAGCACACAGATTTAGCAACATTGCCCGTTGTGCGGAATGGCCCCCTCTGTCCTTTGTCAGAGTCTCTCCATCTTCATCCAACAGTGGGCCTATTGCCTCATTTAACTTACATTTCCTTGTCACATATCTTAAAAGCTTTTCTTGTTTTAGGGGGCTTTATCTGGCCAGTCTCAGCTCACTCCCATCTTTTGCCTCTCTGATGGCTGACCTACAGTGCCTAGTAACCTGCAGATACTCTTCCTTAGTGGTCTGTTCTTCCCTCCATTTCTTGAACATTTCTTTTTTCTTCCTTAGTTCCTCCTGAAGTTCTCTGTTTATCCAAATAGACTTCTTGAACCTGCTAACATTTTCCCATCTAACTGGAATAGTAGTGATTTGAGCATGCAATAGCTCTTGTTTAAGGAGAGCCCACCCATCACTTGTTCCTTTCTCTTCCAGCATTCTGATCCACGGGATGACTCTCATTGTGTCTCTGAGATTATTAAAGTCTTCCCTAAAGTCTAACAGATGCACCTGACTACAAACTTCCTATAAGAAATTCTATGAAGACATGGTCACTCCACCACCATCACCAGGGTCCCCACCTCCTTCACCCCAGTCACCAGCTCTTACCTGTTGGTCAGTATTAAGTCACGTATGGGTGAGCCTCTCGCAGATTCTTCCACCATCCTTATCCATTGTTCCTCTTATTATTTGTGAAACAGCCTGGGGAGTGGAACATGTCCGGGGTGTCCGAGTTGGAATAGGGCCAATCAGGGTCGCCCAGCAAAGCTGGCTGCACCCTGATTGGCCCTGCTTGTACAGCTCCTGCCCTCCATCCCTGGAAGCTAGACACTTTGCTCTCAGACGTGTGAGAGAGACACAGAGACACAGAGAGCCCTGCCAAACCGCAAACGAGCCCTGATTACCTGCGTGAGCCCTCCTATGGCTCCTGCTGTTATTGAGAGAGAGAGATGCCCCAAACTGCAAACTGCAAACTTCTCTGCCCCCTCTTTCATTCTTTGCTGCTATAATTATTAGGATAGGCAATTAATGATGAAACTACTTTTAAACATTTTAGATTTTTAATTATTTATTGTATACTGAATTTATATATGGTTTATTATTTTCCATATGTTTTATTGTGATGAACCCCACTCTGAGTCTGAAGAGAAAGGGTGGGTAACAAATAAAATTTATAACGATAACAACAATAATAATAGTGCACAACTTCTTTTCCACACATGTTCAGAACTTACCGCCTAGGAAGTATATGTAAACTAGGGGCAAAGCCCATTTTATTTTAAAATAAAATGGGGGCTAGGGCCCCTCCCCCGGCAAAGCCTTTGCGGGGCAAAGGCTTCCCAGAGCCTTCCGCTCCCCCCCCCCTGTGTGGCGGGTGTTCCCCCCTGGTGCTGTCGCGTGTTCAGCACGGCTAGAAGACCGGGGCCGCCACGTCTGCTACGTGGCAGTCCTGCTCTTCTGGCCGCATTGAAGGCCTTGCGCCCCTGGCCTTCCCCCCCATAGTCCCTGCCTCGTGGGTGGGAAAGGAGCAGGGCCGCCGCAAGGCCGCCGCGTCAAAGACATGGCATCCCTGCTCCTTTACCGCGGCCCCATCCCTGGGCAAGGCGGCAAGCTGGGTACTTGTAAGATTTTACATTGAAAAATATAGGTTTGCGGTCGCACTGCAACACGGATCGCACAATTTTTAAAAATAAAAATTACTCGCACACACACAATACTTTTATTGGCATAAAGCATGGTAGGAGCAAGATAAGCAGAGGTAGTCAAAATACATTGGTCAGTTTGAATTTAAAAACTGAAGGGGGGCATTTTTTAATACATTACTCAAAGCAGGAAATGGAGGGTGGAGGGTGGGACAAAGCTGATGAGACTATCCTATATTCTCTCCTCCATACAGTCTTTTCCCTGGTAGCTCACTGGTGGTTCTCCAGGGGGGTTGCGCATTTTAGGGTCGTAAATCCAGTTTTCTGGATTTACCTCATTCCAATTTTAAAATGGTGAAATCCTGAGCCGTTTACTGGACAGCCTCGGGATGGTGGCGATGTCATGTGCAGGGGCTTGAATATGCCGCCGACCTTCGGAAGCTGCCCAGCTACATTTTGCACGTGCGGAAATGCCCTTAATGTGGCCGCACGTCACATGGAGCTCAGCCACTGGGAGGAGTCCAGCTGAACTTCTTATGAGCAGACAACCATCCTAGAATGAATCAACCCCAAGATGGTATCTGATTGGCCTCCAGGTCAGGAGGCAACCTTTGCCCACAATCCCATCTTTGTTAAGAACTATGCCAGCAGCCCAGACTGCTTAACAGTAGTGATCACCTGGGTGACAAAACCCATCTCATATCAGGTCCCATTGCTGGACAACTACATATTCTGTCAGTGCATGGCCCAAATGAGGTGGCAACTGCCCATGTCTGGGAAAAGAACACCGACAGCAGCCAACCTGGTGTTGGAGCCTGCAGTGATGGAACCCACTGATGGCAGGGAAGATATGTTGCCCCAGAACAACCAAGAGATAGCCAAGCAGGAAGCTGTGCCAGCATCTTCCAAGGCAGCCCAAGGCAGGACTCTGCCAGAACCCCACTGCTCGCAACAACCAACCCCCTGCACTTGCAAGCTTTTGTGTACCAACTGGTATGACCTAGTTATGGGTGTTGTGGATGTGGACATTCTGAATCTCTGAGCTTGGAGAAAAGATTGGGATCCTGAACTCTTGTTGGGGTTAGGGATTCGCCAGTTCCAATCAGCAAACAGGTTTGTGGACCTATCACAGGGCTCCATTAAGGACCAATTACATGTCTTGGCAGGAGACTCAAGCATGTATATACGTTCTCCCATTATGCTTGTCTGTGTTCAGTGTTTTCTGGTTCCAGTAAAGTGTTGGTTGGTTTGGAGTTGTGTCCATGTCTTCTCAAAGAGCCTCTTGTGGCGCAGGGTGGTAAGGCAGCAGAAATGCTGTCTGAAGCTGTCTGCCCATGAGGCTGGGAGTTCAATCCCAGCAGCCGGTTCAAGGTTGACTCAGCTTTCCATCCTTCCCAGGTCGGTAAAATGAGGACCCAACTTGCTGGGGGGTAAATGGTAATGACTGGGGAAGGCACTGGCAAACCACCCCATATTGAGTCTGCCATGAAAATGCTGGAGGGCGTCATCCCAAGGGTCAGACATGACCAGGTGCTTGCACAGGGGATACCTTGACCTTTACCTTTTACCATGTCTTTACTGAATCCATGGATATCCGCCCCCCGCAGTTTTGTCGTAGAAGGGAAACAAGACATGTACAGTCTATTGCCTTTTTTGTTGGAATATCCAAGATCTGTAGTGTGCATGATTCAAAACATATGAAAAATATACAATCTCTTTCAGTGTCCTGCATGGCTCAGCTGGAGACTTCCTGCTCATAGAATCATAGAATCATAGAGCTGCTCCTTTAAGCTTGCCTCCTCAACAGACTGAATGAAGAATAACAGGACAGGTAGACAGGTCTCTCTCTCTCTTTTTATAAAAAAAATGTTTATCTTTGTAATAAAAATGTTTCATTCTTTTAAGCTGTCAGGTATTTGCTTCTCTTTGCATATTTACACTCTACCAACACTTTCCCCCCTCTCTTTTAGGGCTAACACCCACTGCTGTTCACCACTACTGATTTTGTGAGCTTAGGCAGATTGTAAGTGGCTGGGCAGAAGGGATTGTGTCGGTGCTTGTGGCCCTTTCTTGCCTGCCCAGGGAAATGCCCATCGCCACTTTGGGGTTGAGAGGTGAATTTCCTCCAAGCCAGACTGGCCACGGATTCTGCTTTATTGGGGGAAGTGCATCATCTGGACAATGAATTGGGGTGAACTTCCTGCATTCTGGGGGTTGGACCAGATGACCTTGGAGGTGCCTTCCAACTCTCTGATTCTAGGGGATGTGGTCTGATTGGGCTGGATTAGCAATCCAAGGCTGAGAGGATTAAACCCACTTGCCCAAGAAAGCCAGCAAGGTGCGGTGGTGAAGAGCAGGAGCTTCTAATCTGGCAATCTGTATTTGATTCCCCACTCCTCCAAATGCAGCCCCCTTGGTGACTTTGGGGTTGTCACAGCCCTGTTAGAAGCTGTTCTCACACTGCAGTCTCTCTCAGCCTCATATACCTCACAGGGTGCACGATGTGGCAAGTTGCTCCTTCAGACAGTGAAAAGTGGAGTAGAAAAACCAACTGTTCTTCTTCTACTAGGGCTCCAGTCCTAACAGGGCTGAGGATTGCATTGTTTGAGTCCAAATACTCTTGCTTCAGATGCCAGGCTTGGCTACTGCAGAGTCAATGAGTATGGCTGAGTTAGGCTTTCAGCAATGGGCTGATGTAGGGTTATGAAGTACCTGGGGGTTTGGTGGTTGGAGCCTGAGGAGGGAGGGGTTTGGACCTCAGTGAGGCATCATGGAGTCCAGCCTCCCCTCCAAAGCAGCCATTTTCTGCAGGGGAACTGATCTCTGTCAACTGGAGGTCAGTTCTAATTCCAAGACATCTCCAGGCACCATCTGTATTACACGTGTTAGATTATGGTACACACATTTGCAGTATTGTATGGTTATTACAGATGCTGCTGCTTTATAAATGTCGTTTTCAAGCCACTATTACACAGCTACTCCCCCCCCCCCCGTTTTCTATTTGTTTATTGTATTCAGCACCTGGGGGTTGGCAGTCCTTTGCTGATGTTGGGGTGGAGTGTGAGTGATGCTTGGTGTGAGGATGAAAGGATGCATGAGAATGCAAAATGTTGTGAAAGTTGTGACAAAAAACGGGTCAGGGATCCCAATTAGGGTTGCACACTCTGGCCGCTTTGACAAGGCCTGAGGTGGCCAGCACCGTGGCGCACCCCTCCTCTCCACACTGCAGCGCTGGCTGCCTCAGGCTTCGGTGATCTCTGAAGCGGCTGAACTGCGCCAGAGCACACAATCCTAGTCCCAGTAATCAGAGGGTATAGCAGGCCTAGTGGTGAGAGGAGATTGGATAAGAGAAAGTGTGGGAGATCTAATCAACCAAACAGCAACTGGCCTGAGGCTGGATCCCATGGGGCTACACATGCACACTTTCTCATCTCCCTCCCATCCCCAGAGACACAGGGCTGGAGGCTAAGGTGATTAGCCTGTCTTTGATACTGATGTTGGGCAATGCCAATAACAAAACCTCGACCTTGTAGGCATATTTTGCTGAGCATGAGGTGAACCTGGCATGCACGACAGACTCTTGGGTCAGGGAGGGCGAAATCATAGAATCATAGAGTTGGAAGGGGCCATGCAGGCCATCTAGTCCAACCCCCTGCTCAACGCAGGATCAGCCCTAAGCATCCTAAAGCATCCAAGAAAAGTGTGTATCCAACCTTTGCTTGAAGACTGCCAGTGAGGGGGAGCTCACCACCTCCTTAGGCAGCCTATTCCACTGCTGAACTACTCTGACTGTGAAAAATATTTTCCTGATATCTAGACTATATTGTTGTACTTGAAGTTTAAACCCATTACTGCGTGTCCTCTCCTCTGCAGCCAACAGAAACAGCATCCTGCCCTCCTCCAAGTGACAACCTTTCAAATACTTAAAGAGGGCTATCATGTCCCCTCTCAACCTCCTTTTCTCCAGGCTGAACATTCCCAAGTCCCTCAACCTATCTTCATAGGGCTTGGTCCCTTGGCCCCAGATCATCTTCGTCGCTCTCCTCTGTACCCTTTCAATTTTATCTACGTCCTTCTTGAAGTGAGGCCTCCAGAACTGCACACAGTACTCCAGGTGTGGTCTGACCAGTGCCGTATACAATGGGACTATGACATCTTGTGATTTTGATGTGATGCCCCTGTTGATACAGCCCAAAATGGCATTTGCCTTTTTTACCACTGCATCACACTGCCTGCTCATGTTTAGTTTACAATCCACAAGTACTCCAAGGTCTCGTTCACACACAGTGTTACCTAGAAGCGTATCCCCCATGCAGTAGGCATGCTTTTCATTTTTCTGACCCAGATGCAGAACTTTACACTTATCTGACAACAACTCTTTGAGTGCGGTTCTCTAACCAATGCCCTATCCACCTAACTATCTGAAAATCCAGATTGCAATCTTTCAACTTATCCATCAGAACATCATGGGGAACCTTGTCAAAAGCTTTACTAAAATCCAAGTAAATGACATCAACCGAATTTCCCCGATCCAGCAAAACTGTTAGTTGGTCAAAAAAGGAAACCAGGTTGGTCTGACAGGACCTGTTGGAGACAAATCCATGCTGACTTCCTTGGATCACCAAATTGTCCTCCAGATGTTTGCAGATCGCTCCCTTTAATATCTGCTCCATTATCTTCCCCACAACAGAGGTCAGACTCACTGGTCTGTAGTTTCCCGGGTCATCCTTCCTCCCTTTTTTGAAGATCGGAATAACGTTTGCTCTCTTCCAGTCTTCCGGGACATCTCCAGTCCTTAAAGAGGTCCCGAAGATGATGGACAAGGGCTGTGCAAGTTCTCTGGAAAGTTCTTTGAGTACTCTCGGGTGCATTTCATCCGGACCAAGGGATTTGAACTCATCCAGTGCAGCTAAATGCCTCTCAACAACCTCTCTATCCATGTTAACCTGCCACCCAGACACTATCCTTTGGCTACGGCCATCTCTAGATGTGCCTAAACCCTTTGACCTGTGGGAAAAAACAGATGTAAAATAGGCACTAAGCCTTTCTGCTTTCTCTGCATCTTCCGTTAGAGTTTGTCCATCCGCACCCAATGGTCAGAAATGGTCAGAACTGGTTCCTCCCATGTTTCTCCATCCTCCATCAGCCCCATTCTACAGGCTGAGGATTCTGTGTGGCAATACTGGTCCGGGAGGCTTACTCCTTCAGGACAGTCACAGCACCCAAGAACCCAGGCACTGAATGTGCAGGCTTGGCCACCTAGTTGGTGTACTGCCTGCCTAATGCACCTGCTAATGTGATCCTTAAATGTTCCCCTTATAATGCAATAGTCAATCATAAATGGGCTAACCACTTGTTTAAGCAGGGGAGTGTTTATACCTGCAGCCTCCTTCTCCCTCAACCTGAGAGGGGACAGCCTGATCAAAGTGTCACCACCACCACCACCACATCAGTGCTCATCCACGACCCGCATTCCAGGCTGTCTCAGGAGGGAGCAGGAGGGAGTCCAAGTCCTGTCTTCAGTGTGTGGAGCAGAACAGCCTCCCCGCAGCAGTTTGGTCTTCCTTGGAGTTTTGCCTAGCTTTGCTTCAGCCAGTATCTGTTTGTAAATAGTTACTTGCCAGGTTGCCTGTAGGGAACAAAAGAAGACATTGACCAGGAAACAAAGTTTTTGCAACTGGACAAGGGATTTATTTATTTATTTATTTATTTATTTATTTATGCTTAGTTGTGAATGTAGGTACGTGTGGAAAGGTGGGCTAGGAGAGGTGCACCAGTCTGCTGTTGTCTGGCTGATCTCCAGGGGCCAAAATACCCACGTGCTTTTCTTTGTTAGACTATTGCACTGGATATTTCTGCAGACAGTTTGACATTTATTTCATGAAACCATTTTTTTCAATTCCCACTCTGCTTCCCCTGTCTTCCTTTGCAAGAGGCGATAAAATTCAGGCTTTTTCAGACATCTCATAAATACAGACAGCAAAAACCCGCATAATGGTGGCGGGGGGGGGGGAATACTTCGTTCCAGCTGAAACTTGAGAAATGGACGGCAGTTTGTTTAATGTTCCCCCTTGTTGTTCTTGGAACTCATGCCTTCCTGACGGAATCAATGCCAGGAGTTATTACAGGGCAGACATCTTGTTCTGCCGATGGGCTTCTAGTATGTCAGAGTCAGAACCCAGAAGGCAGGAGGGAACTGGAGGGGAGTGGGGAGCCACTTCCCACTAGCACTGGGGAGAGAGCAATTTTGGGTTTGCCTGATATTATCTTGTGGCTTTTGACGTTTATCTTGTGGTCTGCATGGCAGGTAACTTTCCCCTCTAATGAGGATTTGTTTCCCCTTTGGTCCATTGCAAATGCCAAATGGTCCGCAAAAAGGCACACACTTTCAAAGATCTGAGGATCATTTTGGCCTGGTTCTGGAGCTACAGTTGACTTCTGGACAAGGTTATGAGCGTAGCATCACGGTGAAGGGTACGAGATAAGCACTCCTGAATTCCGAGCTGATCTCAGCCACCGCAAACTGGTTCAGTGGACAAGTTCTATTGACTCAGTGTCAACCAGCTCCTGCCCTGCATGCTGTCTGAGGTGGAACCCTGAGCTCATTCAAGGTATTTTGCCCCTCTCAGCCCCTCTGGGGCCTGCACTCCCACTGGCCATGTTCCTACAGGAGCTCAGCTCAGACCCAGCTGGCAATGCAGGATCAGAAGGGAAGTACCTATTTCATCCTGTGGCATTGATGATACTTGTGGTGCATCAGTGTGCCACCCTAATAAGGTCAACATCCTCCAGGTGGGTTGTAGCTCTCCTGCAACCATGACTGATCTCCAGGCTGCAGAGATCAGTTCCCTGGAGGAAACAGGAGCTTTAGAGGGTGGACTCTATGGAATCATATAGGAGTCAAACTCCTTTCCTTCCCAAACCCCGCTTTGCCCCCAGATCTCCAGGCATTTCCCAAGCCACACTTGGCAACCCTACACCATAAGCCCAACCTTTGGAGCCTGCAGACACCTTTGGAATTCTGAGACAGGGTGGTGGGCAACAAGTTGCCAAAAGAGGCAGCGCCAGCTACAAAATGTCAGGAAATGAAGTTAGGAATAAATCTAATAGTAACTCTTCCACAGTTTAAGCAAAAGCTTTATTCAACAGGATGTATTTCAGTTTGCACATCCAGTATGATCTTCAGTGACCAATCAGAATCCCTACTGTGCAAAGCTCTGCTTGGCTGGGTCTCCTTTCTAGAAACAATTAGAATAATAGAATAACAGAGTTGGAAGGGACCTCCTGGGTCATCTATCACAATGCAGGACACTCACAACCCTATCGCTTATCCATTGTAACCTGCAATCCCCTTGAATCTTCACAGAATCAGCCTCTCCATCAGATGGCTATCCAGCCTCTGTTTAAAAATTTCCAAAGATGGTGGAGTTGGTGGATGGGGTGAAGGAGGTGGGGACCCTAGGGGGAAGTGACCATGTTCTCATAGAATTCCTTTTGAGATGGGGGGGGGGCAAGGAAGCTTGTAGCCAGACGCGGATGTTGGATTTTCGTAGGGCAAACTTTAATAAACTCAGAGACATGATGTCATGCCATGGACGAGAATGCTGGAAGGGAAGGGAGCATGTGAAGGGTGGGCGCTACTCAAACAAGAGCTATTGCATGCTCAATCAATGACTATTCCAGAAATACGAAAACACTGCAGGAGCTCTAAGAAGCCTATTTGGATGAACAGAGAACTTCAAGAGGAACTAAGAAAGAAAAGGAAAATGTTCAGGAAATGGAAGGAAGGACAGAGCTCTAAAGAAGAGTACCTACAGGTTACTAGGCACTGTAGATCAATCATCAGAAAGGCCAAAGCTGAGAGTGAGCTAAGATTGGCCAGGGAAGCCCATTGTAACAAGAAAAGATTTTTCAGTTATGTGAGGAGCAAACATAAATTAAAGGAGGCAACAGGCCCACTGTTTGGATGGACAAACTCTAACGGAGGATGCAGAGAAAGCAGAAAGGCTCAGCGCCTACATCTGTTTTTTCCCCACAGGTCAAAGGGTTTAGGCACATCTAGAGACGGCAGTAGCCAAGGGATAGTATCTGGGTGGCATGTTGACATAGACAGAGAGGTTGTTGAGAGGCATTTAGCTGCACTGGATGAGTTCAAATCCCCTGGCCCGGACAAAATGCACCTGAGAGTGCTCAAAGAACTTTCCAGAGAACTTGCACAGCCCTTGTCCATCATCTTCGGAACCTCTTTAAGGACTGGAGATGTCCCGGAAGACTGGAAGAGAGCAAACGTTATTTCGATCTTCAAACAAGGGAGGAAGGATGACCCGGGAAACTACAGACCAGTGAGTCTGACCTCTGTTGTGGGGAAGATAATGGAGCAGATATTAAAGGGAGCGATCTGCAAACACCTGGAGGACAATTTGGTGATCCAAGGAAGTCAGCATGGATTTGTCTCCAACAGGTCCTGTCAGACCAACCTGGTTTCCTTTTTTGACCAACTAACAGGTTTGCTGGATCGTGAAAATTCCCGACTTGGGAATGTTCAGCCTGGAGAAAAGGAGGTTGAGAGGGGACATGATAGCCCTCTTTAAGTATTTGAAAGGTCGTGACTTGGAGGAGGGCAGGATGCTGTTTCTGTTGGCTGCAAAGGAAAGGACACGCAGTAATGGGTTTAAACTACAAGTACAATCATATAGGCTAGATATCAGGAAAAAAATTATCACAGTCAGAGTATCACAGAATCATAGAGTGGGAAGGGGCCATACAGCCCATCTAGTCCAACCCTCTGCTCAACGCAGGATCAGCCCAAAGCATCCAAGAAAAGTGTGCATCCAACCTTTGCTTGAAGACTGCCAGTGTTGACATCCCTCAGAGTTCCCCAAGGGGTGGTGGTTCACCCTCTCTTGAAACCATTGCTAGATCCACAGGACCCTGCCTGCTACTGCCTGGTCTCATACATAGCGTTTCTGTATGGCTGAGAGGGATGCTGCAGGCTAGCTCCTGGCATTCTTGGAAGGAGCTTCAGTCTTTGACCCATAACAGTCAGGCTTCCGTCCTGGCCATGGGGTGGAGACCACACTGGTCACCTTGATGGATGATATCCGACGCCAGCTGGGTTGGGGCAGTTCAGATATTCTCATGCTTTTAGACCTGTTGGCCACATTTGATGTGGTTGACCACGGGTTGTTAGCTCACTGCCGCACTGGGATGGGGATTACGGGGATGGCCCTTCAATGGCTTGTCTCCTTCCTCCAAAACCAGGCACAAACAGTGGCAGTGGGGGAAGAGTTATCATACCCTTTTGCGCTCCCTTACAGGGTGCCGCAGATGGCGATACTGTCCCCCACATTCTGTATTCACCCTCTGGCTCAGCTGATCCAGAGTTTCGGACTGGGATGTCACCAGTTTCCAGATGACACCCAGTTCTATCTCCTGATGGATGGCCTGTGGAGCTTCCCTCATCTCTGATATGGAAATTGCAGTTTGTCCAAAATGCGGCTGCTAGAGGCCTCACACAGTTATCTTAGAGGGCCCATGTCTAGCCTGTGCTGAGGCAGCTGCATTGGTTACCATTTAGCTTCCGGTTCATGTTTAAGATTTCTTACCCTAAAGCAGTGGTCCCCAACCTTTCTGAGGCTGGGGACCGGCAGGGCATCGGGCCGCGCCTGCGGGCCGCACCCGCACGGGCCGGCCCTGATTCGCTCTCCCCGCCCTCCCGCAGTAAGAAACTTCCCGGGCCGCAAGCTTGCGGCCCGGGAAGTTTTTTACTGAGGGGGGGGGCGGGGAGAGGGAGCCGCGGCCTGGCGCCATGGCCGCAGGTTGGGGACCACTGCCCTAAAGGCCATTCACGGCCCAGGCTCTGCTTACCTGAGGGACCGCTTCTCTCATGTCCCCCGCAGAGCCCTCCACTGCTGGTTCTCCCCGGCCCCTGGGAGGCATGCCTAGCCTTGGCCAGGGCCCGGGCCATCTGCGTCTTGGCCCCACCCTGGTGGAATGAGCTCCTGGAGAGATGATGGAGCTATTGCAGTTTTGCAGGGCCTGTAAGACAGAGCTCTTCCGCCAGGCATTTGGTTGAGGTCAGGCTAGGTAGATTGGGTCCCTTCCCTCCATGTATAGGCCCTATAGAGGCCCAATGTGTTGGTTATCTGGGTAGAAGTAACCCCTCCCCCCCAAGATGGCTGTGTGAGGTTGCATGAGCTGTGGTCAGGTTTGGGTGGGAAGAGAGGGGAGGGTTTTTAGATGGGGTTTTGCCACTGGTTATAGGGTTGTATTTTTGTAATTGTATTTTATATGGTTTTAAACTTAGTAAAAGGTAAAGGTATCCCCTGTGCAAGCACCGAGTCATGTCTGACCCTTGGGGTGACGCCCTCCAGCGTTTTCATGGCAGACTCAATACGGGGTGGATTGCCAGTGCCTTCCCCAGTCATTACCATTTACCCCCCAGCAAGCAAGCTGGGTACTCATTTTACCGACCTCGGAAGGATGGAAGGCTGAGTCAACCTTGAGCCGGCTGCTGGGATCGAACTCCCAGCCTCATGGGCAAAGCTTTCAGACGGCTGCCTTACCACGCTGCGCCACAAGAGGCTCTTTTAAACTTAGTAAACCACCACAAGCCGGCAGGGTCTGGGAGTAGCAGTCAATAAATGTAATCATAAATAAAATAAAATAATAAATTACTGTGGGTCCTATCCTCTGCTGCCCATGGGAACCACTCCCTGCCCTCCTCCAAGTGACAAACGTTCAAATACTTAAAGAGAGCAATCTTGTTCCCTCTCAGCATCCTCTTTTCCAGGCTGACTTTCTAAAAAAAGGAAACGTCCATGGCTCTCAGAGTTGTGAAAAATGTATAGAGCCTTCCCAAACAATGATTTAAATCAAATGCACACCACTTTAAAAGCATGCTGAAACAAACAAAGGCGTGAGCAGCTGGGAGTTGAGGCCTCCCGGACATGAAATATCATGCAATCCTTGCTGTAGCTCTTCCCAGACACCTGGCACCATGAAGAAGTGGCACAAGAGTTTTCTGCCTTGGAAAACTCCTGGAGATTTATGGAGTGGGGGGGTTTGGGGAGGGGAGGGACATCAGCTGGATCTAAGGCCATAGAGTCCATGCTCCCCCCCCCCCCCCCCGCAGCCATTTTCTTCTGGGAAATAAGTATCCTGGAGATCAGTTGTAATTCTCCAGCCCCCACCTGGAGGTTAGATTGGCCACGGGGTAGTGAAGCTTGAGAAAATCCCGTTAAAGGAGAGCGTTACCTGGAGGTAGATCACCCTATGCATTTCACCCTGTTTCTGTTGCAGGGCAGCAGCTAGCTTTCTACACACAGAAAGTATCAGAAATTACTGAAGATTCAACATGTGACTCTTTCTAGGATGGGCAGAAAAGAAATTCAGACCTGGGCTCGTTTGCCTCTCCATGATCGATTATGCATGGGGAGGAAATGCCGGGCTGGCATGGCTGTGGGGCTAATCCCCACTTATGCATGATGTTGCTGCCAGCCTGGCCCCCTCCCGGCCCTGTCCCATGGCAAAGGCATGCAAGGCCCTTGCACACAGGAAGAGGTGGGCCTGGAAGGCCAGGCTTCTTCCTGTGCTACGGTGGCTGAGAGGGGACCCAAAAGGCCCCACTCGTTCCATGGCATTTCATGGTGCCTTGGAGCTGAATGGGGCTTTGTTTTGCTATTTTGCAGGGAGGTGGGATTGGTGTGAAATAACCCTCCCCCTGCCGTTCCCCCATGCAGCGAACCTTTCCGCTGTGGTTGAGTTCCCCAGGGCGAGGCATTAGGTCTGCAGGTTCAGTGAACACAGACTCCGATTCTTCAGGACAGCTCTTCTTATTTAGCAACTCCAGCAACAAACTCCAAATACTGAACAGAGAAAAACAGACAAACTCATGCGCTTTTATACCTTTCAGGCAGCCTGCTGCTGCCTCTGATTGGCTCTAAGCAGAGCAATCCGATTGGCCCTGAGCAATCCGATTGGCTCTAAGCAGACCAATCTGGTTGGACCTTAACAGGTTCCTTTGATTGGTTAGTTCCTTGGCTCGCAAAACCCCTCATTTGTATCAGTGGCCGAATGCCCACAGACATAACAGGAGGCATGTTGGTGTGGAGATGGTCAGTTGCCAAAATATGTTACTGCGGGAATGCAAAAAGTTGCGCACCTGCTTGCGCCACAGAAATGTGTTCCTTGTGGGGACACAACAATGCTCTGCCTGCAGCCTGGCATGGCTGCTGCTGTGGGGAATAGGACCATGTGGCTCCTCTAGCTCTTGTGGATCAGGCCATGCTGACATTTTGGTGCTTGGAAGGTAATTCCTCAACACACGTGGTTCCCTCAAGCCTTCCCTGCCATACCTGAAATGGAACCAGGAAGTGGTTATTGGCCATGCTGGAGACGCAGGGCTCACCATCAGCATCCCCTCAGTTCCCCTCACGGCACAGGGGGAAGACTTCAGCCCCTCTCTTCAAATCAGGTCATGGAATCATGCCTGGAAATTAAACAGGGTTGTCAGCTCAGGCTGGGAAGTGCCTGGAGCTTTTGAGGGTGGGGCTTGGGAGGGGAGGGACCGCAGCAGAGTAGGGTGCCCCAGAGTCTGCCCTCGCAGCTGCCATGTCCTCCAGGAGTTATAATTCCAGCTGTCCAGCCCCCTCCCAAGGCTGGCAAGAAAGGTCCAAGCATGATGTTCCTAGTCCCCATGTGCCTCTGTCCCATGGGATCTTCAGCAGCTGGAATGTGCCAATGGAACAAGGAGGGGGATATTTCTTCAAGGGTTGTGCTTAGGTGGCTTTATTATGATCGGCTGTTTTAAACAAATGGCTTGCATTTTAAACCCTGATTTCTTCTCAGTTTAGTTTAATTCAAAACTAGGACTTTTTCCAAGGGGGCATCAAAGAGGGGCAGGCAAAGGTCTCCCTCCCCAGGGCTCTTCTCCCGCTGAAGGCTGTTCTCCTTGTGGTTCAAAGCATCAGAGTGCCTGGGGAGGCCCATTGGAATGGCCTCATGAAAGGAGGTCACTGGGCCCCACCAGGGCTTAGCTTGGTCTGACTTCTCTGGAGAGACCATTGTACATTTCTCTGGCTGATGTTTGCCAGAGTTGATACCTAAAAATGTGATTGACAGGCAATCTGCTTGGTGCTTTCAACAGGCATGTGCTCAAAGTTGCAACATTTTTGGATCACAGGCTGTGTACAAAGGTCCTAGGTTCAGCCCTTGGCCTCTCCAGCAAAAAGTGGGGTTTAGGAAAGGCTGATGAGAAGAGGGAGGAGAGAACTCTTTCTTGAGCCGTTCTGGTCTTTCCTCCCAGGCTTAATCCATTGGCAGGGCCTGGAACAGAAACCTCTCATGCAGGAGTCCTTCCCTTCCTGTAAGGGAATGCCACAGGCTTGGTGAGGTCAGGGTGGATGGCAGCATGAGGTATGTTTGGAACAGGACTTCAGCAGTGAAGGAAAAGCACTCTGCTCATGCCCAGAGTCACCTTTTTCTTACTATTGGTTTGGAGCTGTCAGTGCTATTTCTAGCACAATAAGAGGTCCTGTGAAGTTGGAGGAAGGGGAACAGAAAGAACGGGAAGAAGAAGGAAATAGAAAATGGGGGGCTACAGAAGAAAATATTGACCGGCTGACAGTCGCCAGCTAAGGCATGTGGGAGTGGGGGGAGGGGTTTCGGCCTTCTTCCAAAAGTCAGTTGTGAGGCACAATTTTTAGGTAAGCTTTCTTACTGTGGTGTTGTGGTTTTTCTACCGCATATGTACTGATAATATAGATGCATTCACCTTTCCTTGGACGTCCACCATGTGTTTGGAATTAGGACAGTGATTACAAGGGAAGAGAGGCAGCTGGATTCCTCCTGAACATTTTCAGTGCTTAATCTCCAAAGAATGCAAAAATGTCTGTCTGTGCATCACAGCCAAAATCAACTCCACGCCATGGGCGGGCCAATGTAAACGGTCATGTTTTGTGTCCCAGGGGTTTCATTAGATGTTTTTTATGTAATTGCATCAGGAGAACTACTGTGATGAAAAAGCAAAAGATGCGGATAGAGAAGGCCGTGGTGCAGAAAGCCTCCCTGCAGCAAGACAGACTCTGGGCAGCTGCCACCAGAGAGGAAAATCCATCAAGCCTTTGCTTAAGCTGTAAATAGAGGAGCTGGGGCAAAACAGTCTTCCTCTGCATTTTGAGAGGCATGTGAGCACCCATTGGAGCACCCGGCCACCGTAAAGAGAGTGGGGCTGCGCCCCTTCAGTCACCTTGCCTGCATTCCATACTGAGTGCATGAATCCAAAACAGCAGCCCCCCCCCCCCCAATATATCTGCTGCCCAAATTATTGGGCTCTTTAATCAACCAGCCAAAGCTAGTGGGTAAACTTTGCAACCCTAATTTTCATTTGAATTCTACAGAAGGGGAGTTGGAAATGGATTTGCTAGATTAGAAACTAGAAAATGACTGTGTGGAGAGTTGAAGGTTTGAAAAGATACCAGAAGAAGGAACCAGAGGGCTGACTGCAGGGAGACACGCCGAAGAGGCTCCTGACTGTCAGAGCGGTCCCTCAGTGGGACAGGCTTCCTCGGGAGGGGGTGGGTTCTCCATCTTTGGAGATTTTTAAACAGATAATCATCTGACAGAAATGCTGATTTTATGAACTCAGGCAGATGGTGAGTGGGTGGGCAGGAAGGGATGGGCCAGGGTTTGTCTCTTGTGGCCCTTCCTGGCATCCCCAGGGAACTGCTAATCGTGGGATGGGAGGTGAGCTCCCTCCAGGCCAGGCTGGATTCTGGAGACTTTTGGTGGTGGTGGGGATCATTTAGGCATGAAATTGGGGTCACTGTGGGTGGGCAGATAGTTGTGAGTTCCTACATTGTGCAGGGGGTTGGACTAGATGACCTTGGAGGTGCCCCAACTCTAATTCTATGATTTTAAAGTTCTTTAGCATAGAGGTTGGAGAGTATCTCTTTTGGTTCATGGAGTATCAGAGAAACGAAAGGGCTGAGGAGGCGCATGAAGTCATAGAGACTGTTTCCGTATGTGGAATTCAGGCCGACACACTGCTTGTCCGGTTGGGGGGCTAATTCCCACTTCCAGATGATGCTGGTGCCGGTCAGGAGCAGTCATTGGCCTGGGGAGACTCAGGAACTCAGTTGGTCCATGGATCTCATCGGAGTGTATGTCAGGCGTGGCCCGTCTGGGAGGGGAGAAAACGGGCCGTCCTGGCCTGGCTTCTCTCCCCTAAAGGCGACGTACCATGTTAAAAAAAATAAAAGCTGCACAGCATGGCAGAGCCACCTGGGGGATTTTAAAAATTATCTGTAAGAATGTGTGATTGCGTTACAAAGAGAGTACAAGACATTCTGCCCTGACCTGGCCTGGATAGCCCGGGCTAGCCCCGTCTTGTTAGATCTCAGGTCAGCCCTGGCTAGTATTTGAATGGCAAGGAAGGCCAGGGCCTAGGGACAGGCAGTGGCAAACCACCTCTGTTCAGCTCTTGCCCCGAAAACCCCAAGAGGTCAGCACCCCCCCCCCGGCAAGACAATAGGACGGGGAGACTCAGTATGGAGGACAACCTTGAGAGGCAACATGATCAAAATGTTGAGGAGGAGACTGTAGCCAGGTTCCTTGCCGTGGCCAGGCAAGAGAAAGGTGTTTTGCAAGCAAACAAGGAGCAGGGAGAGGGAGCAAAAGGACATCAGACTCCTAATATCTAAAATCCTAGACAAGATAACTTCTCCACTCTCATTGTTTGTTGATGTCCGTCTGAGGGGTTTTATTCTGCATGAATAATTCAGGTGGGTCCCCATGTTGGTCTGAAACAGCAGAACAAAGTCCAGGGTCCATCAAGAGCTGTCCTGGGCGATGCCTGGTAAGAAGCGGAAGTGGAGGTGGAGTTGAAGCCCTAAAGCCCTGCAAAACTTGGCATGGTGGCTGCTGCCATATCGAGGGGATATCACGTTGCGGTGAGGCAAGTGGCAGCTTGGAGTAAGGAACAGCGAGTCCCGGCACATTAGATTGTGAAGAACTGTGGAGCTGGATAGAGCCCGGGAGGTTGCTGGTAAGGAGGAGAGACTCGTCTCCTAGAGGAGATCTGCAAGGGAGCTGGACCTGAATGACATCTGCCTCTGAATGTTATCGGGTGGAGCTGGAGGATGTCTGACATGGCCTGTCTGGTCCTACCTGCTGAAACCATCTGGTGGTGATTGGTGCTTCACTGGCAGTCTTCAAGCAAAGGTTGGATACACACTTTTCTTGGATGCTTTAGGACAGTGTTCCCCAACCTTTTCATCACCAGGGACCGGTCAATGCTTGACAATTTGACTGAGGCCCGGAGGGGCGGGGTAGTCTTTTCCCGAGGGACGCCACCGCCGCCTGAGCCCCTGCTCCACTTGTTTTCCCACCAGCGCCCCTGACTTCCCGCCGCCTGCTGGGGGTGCTACCAGCAGCAGCTGCGCAGTGCCACGCCGAGAGGGAGCCCCAGCCATGGCGGCCGCCAGAGAGCACCAAAGGTGAGCTGGCAGCAGAGTGGCAGGGCAGCCCCTGAGGCAGCAACTGGGGAGGAGGAGGAGGAGGAGCCACGGCCCGGTACCGACTGATCTACGGACTGGTACCGGTTCCCAGACCGGGGGTTGGGGACCACTGCATTAGGATGCTCTGGGCTGATCCTGCGTTGAGCAGGGGGTTGGACTAGATGGCCTGTGTGGCCCCTTCCAACTCTATGATTCTATGATTCTATGATTCTATGATTCTATGATGTGAATGCTGCTCTTCAAATCTCAGTAGCTTCCCCAGACTTGGGGGGGGAGGGCCAGGGTGGGGAGGGGAGGGCCAGCTCTGATGTTACGCAGCACCAGGTCGATCCATAAGAAATCCTTGACCTCGTGGGACTATTTTGCAAGGTACAAGGTCGACCTGGCGTGCGTGTCCAAGTCCTGGGCATGGGAGGGTGAAACAGTTGCCCTGAAAGATCTGGCTCTGTCTGGTTTTCAGTCCTTCAGCAGTCTCAGCTCTGTAGTAGGAGAGGGAGGGGTGATGATCCTTGTCTGGGAGGATGACTCCTACAGAGATTGTGCCATCGATCCCAGGGGTCGAATGTGTGGGTCTAGGGTGGGGATCAGTCGAGAACTTGGCCATCTGGTTGATGTATCATGTGCCCAGTGCACCAGCGGATGCCCTTTCAGGCCTACTGGAGGAGGAGGCTGCCTGGGCATTGCAGTTTCCCAAGATCATAGTCCTCAGTGACTTCAATATCCATGCAGATTTGCTGTCCCCAGAACTTGGCCCGGGCCTGGTGTTGGCCATGGCCCCACTGGCATTCTCGAAGTTTGTTGCTGGTTCCACCCATCAGGCTGGCCATACTCTTGATTTGTCTTTGGTGCAGGGGTAGAAGTGGATCTGGTGGTGAGTAACATTGTCCCGTAATCAGACCATCATATCCTGAAGGCCCGATTGAGGGTACCACCCTCCATCTGTTTGGGCAACAGGCATCTTTTAGCCCACCCATAGAGATTCCTGATGCCCTCCAGGAACTCATTAGCAGCTGTGGTGCAGGACTGGCAGTCCCACCTGATGGCCGCCATTGGCAAGATCACTCCTTGATGCCCTCTCCGCCTTCGACTCCAGCAGGCTCCAGGGTATACCCAGCAGCTCCATGAAAGGAAGAAGGAAGGGGGGTGGCAAGAGCAAATGTGGCGGAAAACATCCTTCCGCACACTTATGAAGGTGTATGCCGATGAAGGTGGAGAAATGTGACTTTTATGCCACTGAAATAGCATCCACAAGCACATTTATTTAGGGTAGTTTCAACTTTTACCACCTTCAAGGAAGGGTGGCAGAACAGTAGTAAATTGGATTTGAACTGTGAGGCATTAGTGAGCTTTTGGGGGGATAAAGTCTTGTCGCTCTGCTATGACCTTCCTAGAATGTGAACTGGAAGCTCCGTGGCGATCATGTGACTTTTGAGGGCGTCTGGCAGCTCTCTTTAACCAAAGTGGACAAGTTGCTGGGTTTAGTGAGGGCAACCAGCTGTCACCTGAATCCCTGCCCGTCATGGACGCTCACATTGGGCAACCAATGGACAGGAGGCCTTTTGATGGATATTGCCAACCTCTCCTTGTAATCCAAAGGGCTCCTTGTAATCCACCGTCTTCTGAAAAAATCATTGCTGGATTCGCGGGACTATGGCAGCTACTGCTTGGTCTCACGTGTAGTATTTCTGGGACCCTTTATGCATGGCAGCAGCTACTCCGTGCTGCTGCTGTGCCGTATATGCATGGGGACGGGGCATGCAGGGCTGCCCTGGCGTATTGCGCACACTTTTTGAGCTGGGGCCAGGAGGCCTGGGATGCTGCCAGCCAAGGTAAGTGGCAGTGGCCAGGGGGGAGGGCGGAAGGGGGAAGGGGAGTGGGGGGCCAGGCTCCCTCCACACGCTCTGGCGGGGCAGGGGGTCCACAGAGCCCGCAGGGGCATGCGGTGTCCCTATAGGGACACTGTAGGTCGGGGCCCGCCAGGCCCAGCGCTGTCAATTATGCACAGCTATCCCCAGCCCCTGCCCGGCGTAACCAGGAAGCTGCGGAAGTTGCGGCATTTGCTTAACGCAGGCCTTCCGTAGCCCTGGGCCGGGCCACACCCGTACTGGCGGCAGCGGCGAGCGTTATCGGAAATTTTCCCTGAAGCCCTGCCGCTGCCAGCGTGGGCATTCTGGCCCATGCATATTATTTAATAGCTATTTGTGCCCCCTGGCTCAGCTTTGGGCTGGGGCGTCACCAGTATGCATATGAAGCCCAGCTCTATCTCCTGAGGGATGGCCGGCTGGACTCCCCTTCAGAAACATTTGCCAGAGGTTTGGAAGTGGTGTCTTGATGGCTCAGGCAGAGTCATCTGTAGCTCAACCTGTCCAAGATCGAGGTCTTGGGTAGAAGGGGCGGGATCAGGAAGTGTGCCTACCTTCCCTGGATGGGGTGCAGCTTATGGCTGTACCTACCGCTAGGATTTGGGTGTGATCTTTGACGCCTACCTATCTATGGTGGCTCAGATCACAAGAGTAGCCCAAGTGGCGTTTACCATCTGTACCAAGTGAGGCTACTAGCTCCCCATCTGTCCCCAGAACACTTGGCCACTGTGATCCATGCAACGGTCACTTCCAGACTAGACTTCTGTAAATCGCTGTATGCAGGCCTTCCCTTTCCCCTGACCCAGAAATTACAATTGATCCAAAATGCAGCTGCTAGGGTCTTCACAAGGTCATCTAGAGGGGCCATATCCACCCTGCACTGAGGCAGCTGCATTGGTTACTGGTTAGCTTCCAGATCTGATTTAAGGTTTTGGTTCTTACCTTCAAGGCCATCTGTGGCCTGGGTTCTGCATATCTGAGGGACTGCTTGTCTCCTTATGCCCCCCCCCCTCGCCAGAGCTCTCCACCCTGTGGGTTTGAACCTGTTGGTTGTCCCTGGCCCCCAGGGACTGTTCAGTCCTGGGCCCCACCTGCTGCAGTGAGCTCCGAGAAGAGCTGAGGGCCTTGATGAAGCTGTTGCAGTTCCGCAGGACCTACAAGATGGAGCTCTTTTGCCAGGCATTTGGTTGAAGCCAGGCCAGGAAGTGCGGGTTCCTCCCGGTATAGGCCCCATGTGCCAGACATCTGGTCAGACGTTACCCACCAGGGGCATTGCTAGGGGGTTGCTGTTGGGCAAGGACAGGTGTGTCTGTGTGTGTGTGGGGGGGAGATGTAGATTGGATATTGCTGGCAGTATTTGTATTTGTATCTTGTATTTTATCTGGGTTTTATGATTTTACTGTAAACCACCACAAGCTGGCAGAGTCCTGAGCCTAGTCTGCACCCATAGGATAATGCACTTTCAATGTGCTTTGGCAGCTGCATTTTCTTGTGCAGAGCGGGATAATCTACTTCTAAAGTGCATTGAAAGTGCATTATATATTGTGTGCAGACTAGGCCCTGGAGTGGTGGTCAATAAAAGCAAAAACAAACAAACAAATGAATGATGGCTTTGGGTGGGGGACGTGAAAAAGGGTTATTAAACCTGATATGAGATAGGGGGAATGTGAGAATTTGTAGCACCTGTGTAGTTGGTGGCTGGTAGATTCAGACAAAAAGGATAGACAAAGAGAAGGACTTCTTCATTCAATTAGTAATTAAACTGCCAGTGGATGTAGCAATAGCCTTGCGTATTGCTGACTTGAGAAGGGGGTTAATGGAAGAGAAACCAACAAGACTAAAGGAGACTCTGTGTTCTTAGGCAGCCCACCTCTGATACCGTTGTGAGAAGGTAACTTCAGGGGATCTTATCAACATCCATCAAGTCTGAACTCTACAATCTCTTTCTGGGGATAGGCTCATCTGAACTGTACCTTCTGGGGGCAACCCCTAATCTTCCACTTCCACTTTGCCAAAGGTAGTATCTGCCCCCCCCCCTTCCTCAGACTTCCCTCCCAGCATTCTAAACAAAGCAAACAAGGGCCCAAGAAAAGAAAACAGGCACATAAAAGAGAGAATCTTTCTGCTGGACTCTTGACAATATCACAGGCTGTGCGAAGACAATGAAGCTCTTGAGCATCTGTATTACTGAGTGAGCCGTTCCACTTCCTCTTTCACAAGAGGCTCCTGCTAAGCCAGGATAACTGTGAGGATTCTGCTTCTGCAAAGCTGCTCTTTGGGATGCAAAGCAAAATGGGGATGCTTTTGTTCCCCATTTAGAAATCCAGGCACATTTTCTTGAAAATGTCTTTTCCTTCCTTCCTTCCTTCCTTCCTTCCTTCCTTCCTTCCTTCCTTCCTTCCTTCCTTCCCTCCCTCCCTCCCTCCCTCCCTCCCTCCCTCCACGTCTTTCTTTTTGTCCAGGCGTAATTAATATAAACCAAATGCTTTGCAAGCTGCTGCTGGCATTCTGGAATCTTTTTGTGTGTGGTCTTTCCCCCTGTCTGACCAGAGCTGGAGCAGAGCTGTCCAACTTCTGTTCCAGGTCCTGTCCTTGGTTGCAAAACAAGAGCCTGCAGCCACAGGTGGAACAGACTGGGGTCAAGCGTGGGCAAACTGGGTCAGATTTAATAGGACAAAAACTTGTGCTTTGGTCCAGTGGTATTTGCACATTTGGTTTTATGAGACCTCTGGAAAACTAGACTGCTGTGGCCTGGCGAAATAGACAAAAGGGGAGGAGGATTCAGAGGCTAGTCCATCCTCAGAGCAAAGGGAAATGGCATCAGTGTTACGACACCTCCAAGGAAGTGAAATTTGCACCCCAATGTTTGATGTTTCCTAGATACTCCCCAGGTTCACAGACTGCCTGATAATCCATAGAAAGCTGCATTTTACATCCAGTGGTGTTTGAATTCAACACCTGGAGTGCAAGGGTATGTAAGATTGGATGTGTTTAAGATGATAACGTCATGTGGCTAGGTGTGTTGCTTGCCAGGGGCAAAGGTGAAAGATATTATGGACAGAATGCTGAAACTGATAAAACCTATGGATCCCTACCTGTTTGTGATGGTCTACGTGGGAACGCATGACATGGCCATCAACACAATTGCACGTACTAAAGCTGACTATGAAGATCTTGGGAGGTAGTTGAAACAAATGGGGGCACAAGTGGTTTTCTCTTCAATCCTGCCTGTCAGGAGAAGAGGGATGAGTCAGGAGATGAAGATGAAACTGAAACGCTGGCTGCATCGGTGGTGCTGGCAGGTGGTATTTGGATTCTGGGACCATGGGATAGGTTTTCTAGAAGAAGTCCTGCTAGCACAGGATGGGCTTCACTTGTCCAAGGTGGGGAAGAATGTGTTTGGCAACAACTTGGGGAGATTCATCAGGAGAGTTTTAAACTGAAGTCACAAACGGAAGGAAATGTCCAACATAGGGACTCTAATGTAAGAGAGCAAATACTGGTGGCCTGCATGGGAAAGATGGGTAATATAAAGCCAAAGGTAAGAGGTTTCAGGTGCCCACATGCCAACATCTGAGGCATAGGCAATAAGAAGGAAAAGCTTGAGCGTCTCATGCAGACAGAGACAGATGATTTAGTAGGCATTACAGTGGATGATTCCCATGACTGGAGTGCAGTAGAGGATGGATATGAGTTGTTAAAAGAAACCCAGAAAAGGTTGAAAAGGAGGTGGAGTGGTGCTGTATGTGAGGAGAGGGCTAGCCTGTCAAGAGAAACTAGCTGGCCGGCCGGCTGGGAATGGCCAGCCGGCTGGGAATGGCGTTCTCCTCCCCCCCAGGCCGCAGCCATTCCCAGACGGCCGGACAGCATGGTCGCTGGCTCTTCGAGGCGACAGCCACGCTGGCCGGGCGGCGGGGAAGGGTGTTCTCCCCCGAGACTTCCCCATCTTCCCAAGGCAGGGGTTTGGGGGGCAGGAAAGAAGCAGGGCCGGTGTGTCTGTGATGCGCCCGCGCTGCTTCTTTCCTGGCACCAAAGGCTCCGCCCTCCGCCCTCCTGCGAGGTCCGACGACAACCTGGCTTGTCAGCAGGCCGGCAGCGAATGGCGGCAGTAGGGAGAACATGGCGCATGGCGGGGAGTGGGCGGGTCAGGTCTCGGGCCAGTGGCCAATCGGCAACCACGATACGTGCGGCTGCCGATTGGTTCCTTGTTGCGGGAGTGACATGCGGAGGGCCCAGTCAGCAGGCGCAAAGCGCCTGCCAATTGTGCACCCCGCTCGTCACTCTGGGGGAAGGGGCCAATGGCCACCCTTCCCCATCCCGGACAGGGCCCTCCTCGAGGGCCCTTACTGCTTTTTTTATACCGCTCCTGCAGAGTGGTTACAGATTTTATGATTCCATGATTCTATGATCTATTGTTGTCTTTCCTACCTATTTAAATACCATTTGTAATGCATTTTATATATATATAAATTACATAATTATTCAGTCAATCAATTTTATTTACAGTCATAGACCAACCAGTAGAAAACGTAATATTACAGATATAAAATCAATCATGAATGGATAAAAATTAAGAAATAAGAACAATTGTATATGGATCCAGTGTAAAAGTATTACGGAATTGGTTTGGTCCAGCTCTGCCTTATTTTAATAGCTACCCAAGTAAATTTAGCAATAGTTTTCGTTAGGTATTTATTTGTGTCTGACAGTATTAGCTTAAGACGCTGTTTCTTCAGACCTCTGGGGCATTCTGCAAGCGGCGAAGCCAATGAATCTGTACGGAGGTGACGATAGAGTCCGCACATAATAATTATTCAAAAATGTGGAACCTTTCCCCCCATAAATTGTCAATCTTCACATTGAAATTCATGCCCCACGTTTTAGCTTAAGTTAACATAAATTCCTTAATAATACTGCTCCCAGTGTCCAAATTCAAGCATTTAAATATTTTTATTTATATATTTTATTTGGATTTTTTGTTTAACAATCATATAAGCTTCATAAGTACAGAAATCATAAGTAATTTGCTATAGGCTATTATAACATAGCATTCAGTACCCCCACCAACTATTTAGAACATGATAATAGCATTTTGATGAGTGTCAAAAGCCTGGTAACGGGGTGGGGGGGGAGTAATTGTTGAAGGTCTGGCCCCTGCCTGAAGCAGCTTTTCTGAATACAAATATCTTCAATCTCTTTTTCCTCCTCTTATTTTTGGTTTAACCTTTGTTCGTTTTTGTTTGGTGGGATCCAGATTCATCTGCTCGTGATTTTCAGTATGTCCTCAGGAGAAGTGGATAGCCATTCTAAATTCCTTTCCGACTTGGCTTGCCTCTTTGTTTGCACAGGAATCTTTGAGATCGATCAGTGGGGATGCCTGGTATATCTAAGGAGAAGGAAGAGAAGGACAAGCCATAATCAATTTGTTCAGAGATTCATTAGAGAAGAGGGGTACAGAGCAGAGAAGAGGGGAAGAGCGGAGCAAGAGAGGAACTGCAATTGTATACATTTTTATTCTTGTACTCTCCACACTTAAATTGTCTATTAAGTCTCCACATTCTTACAAGGCTTTTACATTTGTATAGCTTATTTTCCCTTATATTCCAGAAAACATTCCCAATGTTCTAAAAAGTTTTCAGAGGATTCTCTATGCAGTAGGCTTGTCAACTTTGCCATTGAGACCAGTTCCTCCAGCTTGTTCCTCCAAACCTCTGTTTCTGGCAGCAGTGGTTGCCTCCATCTCTGTGCTACTTATAACCTGGCCTCTGCTGTTGCGTAAAAGAACAGTTCCTTCTGCTGTTTTGGCATCTTCGGAGGTAAAAAGCACGGGAGCATGAATTTGGCAAGCACTGGAAGTTTGTGTTCCATGATATTTTTCATCTGAGTATGGATTTTAGCCCCAAATTTTTGAATTTCCTTACATGACCACCACATAGGACCTGATTGCCTTTCTGCACCTCCAGCTCTTGCCATCTGTTTTTTGGGGAGATTTTTCTTATGATCTTTGGGGTAATATACCACATGTAGAACATCTTATACTGACCCTCTCTTAATTGTTGACATTTGGTTAGTTTTATATTTTAGACCATAAAGGTAACGGTAAAGGTATCCACTGTGCAAGCACTGGGTCATGTCTGACCCTTGGGGTGACGCCCTCCAGCGTTTTCATGGCAGACTCAATACGGGGTGGTTTGCCAGTGCCTTCCCCAGTCATTACCGTTTTACCCCCCAGCAAGCTGGGTACTCATTTTACAGACCTTGGAAGGATGGAAGGCTGAGTCAACCTTGAGCCGGCTGCTGGGATCAAACTCCCAGCCTCATGGTCAGAGCTTCAGACAGCATGTTGGCTGCTTTACCACCCTGCACCACAAGAGGCTCTTTTAAACCATAATTGTTCCCATTTTTCAAATTGAATTTCCTACCAAAAGTTCTGCATCCACTTGACCATGCAGCTCTTCACTTTGTTCCGTGTCGAGTTTCAATAAGACCTTATATATCCAACTCAGAAGGTACGGCTTATTTGTTTTAACTTGTTTTTCGAATTCAGTAAGGACTCGTTGCTTGTTTGCCTGGTTGTCCCATTTCCTCCTTCATTCTGGAGACCAACTGCCTGTATGATAGTCAATCTAAGTTTTTATGTTTTGACCAGTTGGGTGTGTTCCTTAAAGCTTCCTTCTGGGGTTACCAGGTTCTGATATCGCAATATACCAGGCCTGTGTTGTTGTACCTTAACCATTTTGGCTTTGACTGGTGATTTGGGTGGAGATGTTCCAGGGCTAATTCTTTCTTGGTACCTCCTCTGAATTTTTACTAATGGTACTCTTACTGGGTGTATGTCTCTTGTTCTTTCCTTTCCCTGGTGTCAGAATCCCCAGGTATTTCTGACATGATTTTATTCTGTTTATTCTGATGCTTGTTAGAGTCCTGCTCTGGCCTGGCATAATTGTCCTGAGGTAAGACAGATGCTTTGGTTTGACACTCCAAAGTTGATTTCCTGCCACTATGTTTTATGCCTTTACCCTCCTTTCACATTCCTTCCTCTACCTTGTTTTAGTGCCCTGTAGTTTCCCAGACCTTCCTATCCCGGATGGCCAAATGATTATCTCTGTGTTTTGACATCTTTGAAGTGTGACTGGTTCGAGTTTCCTAAGGGAGGGAGTCGAACCCCTATATTGTTGGCCTTATACTTTGTACCTGTCTTCAATAGTTAAGGTGACATCATCTGCATAGATTCTAATTTTAAATTTTTGGTTGTCTGTTCTTACGCCTACAGTCCCTGGGTCTGATCTTATTTTGTTGGCCAACACTTTTAATGTTATTTTAAATAAGAGTGGGGATAGTGGACAACCTTGCCTTGTTCCTTTGTTTATCTTGAGCTACACTTTGGTTACCATTCCATTGACCAGGATTTTAGCTTCTTGTTTAGAATATATTAGCTGCACCCATTGCAGGAAATTGTTGATGCAGTTCATCTGTTGAAGGGTGGCTTGCAGGAAGTCCCACCTAACATTATCAACGGCCTTCTCTGCATCTAGGAAAATAAGAGCTATTTCTTTGTTTCTGGAGTTTGCTAGCTTCATAGCATTTTAACAAGAAGCGGATGTTGTCTTTCATGAGCCTTTTTAGCATAAACCCAGTTTGATCTTCATGAATCACATCCGTTATACACTTCCTGCTAGAATTTTGGTAAATATCTTGTGTACGCTGAGCAGCAAAATCGGTCTGTAAGACTGTGGATTTAGCAAGTTTGCCCTTTCCTTCAGAAGTAGGGTTATAAAGGCTTGCTTCCATGAGTTGGGGAAGGGCCGGTATCCTGCTTAATCATTTCATTCACTGTTTGTTACAGTAGTATTGCAACAGGATGTGTCATTAAAAAAAAATACTGCTGGGAGACCACCTGGGCCTGGCGCCTTACCTTGTTTCAGTGATGATATTGCTCCTGTGACTTCTTCAACGGTGATCTTCTGATTTAAAACTTTTTGATTATCCGAGGTAAATTCCCTTATTGGTATATTTTTTAAAGAATTCATCCAGCTTTGGGTCTCTTTGTTCTGGGGCATCATAGAGTTTGTTATAGAAGTTGACAAAGCATTGTTGAATCTTACCTTCATTCTGATATTCCTAATTACTAATTTTGATGATAGGGATAGTTTTATTCCCAATTTCCTTTCTTACTCAGGATACCAGCCATTGCCCCAGCTTGTTGGCTAGCTCAAAGCTCTGCTGTTTCAGGATGTAGAATTTTTCCCTCATTTCTTCTGTTTCTAGCATATCTCTTTGTACTCTCTTAATAAGGTCCTGGAGGGGTTTTTTGAAGACTGATTTAGAATGCTCTGCAGTTTTTCTGTAATTTCCTTTTTTAGAATAAGGTGACCAGATTTTAACATTGGTAAAGTGGGACACCATTGACTTGGGGGTGCGTGGGTGAAATCCCTTAAAAATCAAGTGGTTGAGTAATTCAGCACTATTGCGCAGTGTGAGATAAATGCTGATGTTTAAAAAAAATTAAATGTGTACATGCTGGACAAGCAATGGCTCTGCCACTATGCAAAAGCCCCTTTTCCTCATCCAGGTGAGGCTTGATCCTGCAGATTTTGGTGGAGGGATCATGTGGGCATGAAATTGGAGAAACCATGGGTGACCAGGTCGTAGCGAGTTCCTGCCTTGTGCAGGGGGTTGGACTAGATGGCCCTGGAGGTCCCTTCCAACTCTCTGATTCTGAGATCAAATTGAATGGGGGGGGGGGCAGTCTGAAAGTGGAAAACACTGTATCTCCATGTCCCCACCTCCCCCAAACCCAGCAAGTGGGAAGGATCCTCCAATGAGGCCAACTGCACATACATGCTGTACAAGTGGAAGAGCTGCAAGGGTGGGGAGGAGGAGGCACCAACCCAGCAAAAGATGCAGTCCTTTGCGAGCAAGAGATGAGGGGGCCCCTGCAAAATGGGCACTTTCCCCATTGCTGCTGCCAGCACCAGGGCAAGACAATAATGCTTGCCTCCCCCAGTCCCCACCTGCCAGCCCGCCAGCCAAGCGGGAGGAAGATCAGACCCACGCAAATGATTTTTTCTGCTGCACCGATTATTAATATTAATATTATTAGATTTCTAGTCCGCCGCTCCCCTGAGGCTCGCGGTGGGTAACAACATGTAAAACCCCCATAAAACCCCTAGTACATAAAACACCTAAAACAATCCCCAACCCACCCGACCCTCCCTACCTGATGGCAGCGGAACTATCCGAAAAACCAGGGGTCACTGCTGATGTAGATGTAAATGTATCCTGGTCCCAGCCCTCTGCACTCACAGGAGTAGCGGGAAGGAGCAAGGCTGCTGTGAGGCAGGCGGCCGCCGTCGTATATGGCGAGCCGCTCCAGCCTTCCTGATCTGACCTGACGGGCGAGCTAATGAAAGACTAGATGGGCACCAAGCTCAACGCCAGACCCCTGCGCAAGGAGGATGAATCCCCCCTCCACCCATGGTAAGCCCCTAGGCAGGGGGGTGGCACAGGTCCGCAGAGCCCGTCCGCCACTCTCTCGGCATCTGCTAAATGGGCTGTGGCTGTGAGAGCTGTGCCAGGCCCCCGGCTCTCCCAGCATGCCTCGAGCAGCTCCTGGACACCGCAGGGAGCAATCCGCTCCCGCGACATCCTTGGCGAAGAGGGCAGGACCTGCGCACCTGGTGCCCCCCCCCCCGCCCGTCCTCTCACGTCCTGCTTGGGCCAGCCTTTTGCTGTTCCCCCGTCTCCTTCCAGTTCCAGCCCCCTGGTGCAACAATCTTCCCGAAATTTGGGTGGGACTTTTTAAAAATGCTGCGGGACGTGGGACGAAGTCTTAAATATTGGGACAGTCATGCCATATTTGGGATGTTTTAGAAAGAAGTTGTAACTGATTAGCCTACCCCCTATGAAATCTTTATTTGTTTCCCAGACTGTTGCAGGTTTAGTGTCTGCTGTATTGTTGAGTTGAAATAATTCTTTTAATTCAGCTTCATGCTTTTCTGATCTTGAGTTGTCATTCAGGAGAAATTCATTCATGAGCCATTTCCTCAAGCCTTTTCTCCCATAATCCATTTCTACTTTTATGATCAGCAAAAGTATTTGGCATTATCTTAGTATCTTCTGCTCTTAACATTAAGCTCCATGAGATCCAACACTGATCCATCTGGAGTAGGACGTCTGCCACTCAAAGAAGGCATTCTTTATTTTCGGTGGATTCCTTTCCCTCCAGAGATCTACAATCTTATGTTGTCTCAGAGTTTGCAAGGCCCTCGTTGGTATTCTAGCACCTTTAATGTAGTTTGTTTTTTCCATCCATGGGTCAGGGACGTCATTGAAGTCCCCTATGATCATAGTTTCATAGCTTCTTGTCAACAGGATTTTCATAATGCCGAAAGAGAGTTGTAAAGAAGGTATCTTTCACCATGTTTATTGCATAAATGTTGATTAGGGTCCAGTTTTTTCCATCGGGTAGGGTCAGCTTTAGAAAAATGAAGCGGCCTTGAAGGTCTTGTACTCAAATGTCCACCGTTAGAGTTAACTTTATATACCACCACTCCTTGTTTCTTTTCTTTGGCAGAGGCATTGTAACCATGACCTAGTTTTTTGACATTCAAAAGATGTTCATGTTCTTTTTTGATGTGAGTTTCTTGTAGACAGATGATGTCGGCTGCTTCTTTTTTTTCAATTGGTGAAAAAACTTTAATCTTTTGGCAGGAGCGTTGTGACCATTCACATTTAGTGAAAGAATCTTCAACTTGGCCATAGTATTAGTCTAAGGATCTAATTTCTGCTTTACTTACCTTCCAGCATCACTGAATTCTATTCGTTATTGATGTCCTGGGAGGATAATTTGTCAAATAGTTTTTGTCTCAGGAAGTGAAAGTCTGCCCTTCTCTGGAAGGTATCTGATGGTAAATCCTGGAAAATTGCTGTTTCTTTACCTTGTACTTGGAAGGGTTCAGACCTATTCTTCTTAAGAACTGCGTTTCTTATATGTTTATTCTCAAAAGTTACTAAGACATCTCTGGGGAGACCTTTCCAGCCTGCAAACCTAGATATGATTCGATGGATTTTTTCTATTTTGACTTCTTCTTCCTATATGTATTCCTGGACAGCCTCTTTGAATTTTTGTGCCAGATCTTTGCTAAAATCTTCTAGTGCCCCGATGCATAAATTCTTTGCCCTTCCTTGTATTTCTAAAGGCTCTAGTTTACCTTCAGCTATATTTTTACACTGTTGTAACTCTGCTCCTTCTTTCACCAATTCTTTAACTCTGATTTTCACATCTTCTATTTGTTTTGCATTTGCTTCAACACTTTTTTTGAAGATCAGTGATTCTGGAGGTAAGTTCTTCCTTAGAGTTGAGCACTTCCTTTTTAACATCCGTATTTCAGCAGCCTCTCTTTTTATTACAGAAAATCCTTTTTGTAGTTCTGCTTTGGTTTCACAGATTTCTCTGGTGAACTTGCCTAGGCTCTCTAGGACCAATTTAAGTTGATCTTGTATGGTGTCGTCTACCTCTTCATCACTATCTAACTTGGTAGGCTTCTTATTTCCTTTTCCTGCTGCCATATCTCTGCTTCTTTTGAAATGAGCTGTTAACTCTGCAACTGTTCTTCTTCCCTTGGGAGACATTTTGAAATATTTTGTTTTGATATATGACATATACCAGGGGTCCCCAACCTGCGGCCATGGCCATGGCGCCGGGCCGCGGCTCCCTCTCCCCGCCCCCCCTCCCCGCAGTAAAAAACTTCCCAGGCCGCAATCTTGCGGCCCGGGAAGCTCCTTACTGCAGGAGGGCGGGGAGAGGGAATCAGGGCCGGGCCGCGCCCGTGCGGGCCGATTCGCGGGCGTGGCCCAATGCGCGGGCATGGCCCGCGGGTGCGGCCCGATGCGCGGTCCGCGGGTGCGGCCCGATGCGCGGCCCGCGGGTGCGGCCCGATGCCCTGCCGGTCCCCAGCCTCATAAAGGTTGGGGACCACTGACATATACGACATATAAACAGTCTTGAATATAAGTGCCCCCTAAGCTTTTTGTTTGCTTTGTTTTGGTTCACTATTAGTATCAGGCTTTTATGATCAGCCTGGGTTCAAGACTTAACAGTTATCTTTAGCCATGAAGCTGGAACTGAAGGTGTACTTAATTAATCAGTCAGATAATTAAGCAATCTTAGTACTGTATAAACAAATAATCAGTCTCATTTTGTTAATTACAATTCTTCTAAAACATTGAATATCACAGAAACCCTTAAAGCTTCATAGTTACTGACACTCAAGGGTGCCTTTATTAATTCATTAAGGTATGCCCTGGTTTACTGGATTAATCACATATTCAGATTACTTAATAGACGATTACTGCATTAAACATTTGGTACTCTTTGGGTGACCTATTTACCATTCCTGAGCTTAGCCTGCCCGAAGCTCGTGCTAGTTAATATATATGAATATTACAAAAATGAGTTGCTATTGCAGCTAACTTTGCGTTGCTGGCCAAGTCAGCCAGGATTCATTCCTCAGTTTTGTGAATTTTTTACTTCTTTCTCTTCGGGCCGCCTCCACTTTCTTGTCCTTCTGTCCTCTTCGGTCAGCTCCATAACCTTTCTCCTCATTTTTGCCTCAAGTATGTGGTTTTCAAAAGTCCACTCTATGGCTCATCCTAATGACCCCAGCACCGAAAATGCCAGCTTAGAAAGCATTTTCACTTCCTACCTTTCTAGGCCACCATATGCAAGATCTATGATACTGACTAACTTGCCTGAGTCATCTTCTTAGCCTCCGTTTACAGGTCTCATGAGACTGTGTCTTTAATGTCAATTTGGAAATTAAAGAGACCACGGGGAGTAGAAAAAAAGAGAAGGAAAATGGGAGAAAGAAAAGAAAGGGGAAGGGGGGGGGGAAAGAGAAAATAGAAGACTTCCCGATATCCATGTAGGCTCCAATTGCTAATGGAGGTTTAGGTACTCAGAGTTAAACAGCCTACAGCTTGTTTGACTGTGCTAGAGGACCCTGCAAATTGGTGAGAGTCAAATGGCGAGAGAGTTTGAAAGCTTAACAGGTTTTCTTAGACCTGTAGAAAATAGTATGCTATTCCCCCCATTAGATCAAGCTGAGTCCTGGAGCTCAGTGGGGATAGTGTGGGAAGGGAACAGAAGGAAAGAAAGAAGAAATGAGTGAAAAGTTTTGTCAGGTAGGTGGAATCTGGCACCATGGTGTGTGATCCTAACACCTCACCATCGTCCCTGCTAATCTCTTCCAAATTCAAGAATTTTTTATATATATTTATCAAATGTTCATTATTTTTCAATAGTTGGGTTAACAATTGCATAGGTTTACTTTCAAATCCAAATTCTATATTCTATTATTCTAAATTCTTTTTTGTCTTCAACAAATCTATCCTTTAGTTGAGCATAACACCAATCTTTTAATTTGCCTTCTTCCCATAATTGTTCTAAAGATTTTAGTTTAAATTCTATCTTTCCTTTTGTCAATTATACCAATAATTCTTTATATGCAAGCCATACTTCCTATACTTGTCTAACTCCTAGATAATGCTTCATGGGGAGGCAGCCATGATGGAATTTGATCTAATAATTTCAATTTATACTTTCTCCATACCCTATTCAGTGCAAATCTTATTTTATGGTGACCAAACTGATGATGATTTATTTTATTTATTATTTATCTATATTTGTATTTGTTGACCACCATTCCCGGACAAAGCCAGCTCGTGGTGGTTTACAATTAAACCTTTAAAAAAAACATCAAATCCAATACTTTAAAAACCCAATATGTTGGTAAAAAATCAACCTACAGAACTCCCCCTTTCCCATCCATCCCATCCAATGCAACAGTCACCATTGCATTGGCATGTTATCTAGTGGCAATGCCTGGCATATGGGCCTATGGAAGGAGGGACCCGGCCTTCCTAGCCCGGACTGAACCAAACACCTGGTGGATGAACTCCGTCTTGCAAGCCCTGTGGAATGCTGACAGCTCCATCAGGGCAATCTGGTCTTCCAGGAGGTCATTCCACCAGAGACCGGGGACAACCAGCAAGTTCTTACTGCAGAGAGAAGAGCCCTGCAACATCATAAGGAAACAAATGGTCCCTCATATAATTAGGACCCAGGCTGCAGGTGGCCTTGAAGGTAAGAACCAAAACCTTGAACCTGATCAGGAAGCTAACTGGTAACCAATGCAGTTGCCTCAGCATAGTCTGGACATGGGCCCTCCAAGATGATCTAGTGAGGACCCTAGCAGCTGCGTTATGTACCAATTGCAATTTCCAGGTCATAGAAAAAGGAAGGCCCTCATAGAGCGAGTTAAGGAAGTCTAATCTGGAAGTGACTATGGCGTAGATCACTGTGGCCAAGTGATCTGGGGACAAGTAGGGCTTTAGTAGCCTAGCTTGGTGCAGATGGAAAAACAGAATTTGGGCTACCTTCATGATCTGAGCCTCCATAGATAAGGAAACATCAAAGATCACCCCCAAATTCCTGGCCATACCTACATATAAGCATGCCAACCAAAAATAGTCCCTTCTCCTTCTATTGACAAAAGTCTGTGATTTTTAAAAAATAATATCCATTCTTTAAGCCAGATGAGGGCCATTGCTTCAAAATAAATCATAGAATCATAGAATCATAGAGTTGGAAGGGGCCATACAGGCCATCTAGTCCAACCCCCTGCTCAACGCAGGATTAGCCCTAAGCATCCTAAAGCATCCAAGAAAAGTGTGTATCCAACCTTTGCTTGAAGACTGCCAGTGAGGGGGCGCTCACCACCTCCTTAGGCAGCCTATTCCAATGCTGAACTACTCTGACTGTGAAAAACCTTTTCCTGATATCTAGCCTATATCGTTGTACTTGAAGTTTAAACCCATTACTGCGTGTCCTTTCCTCTGCAGCCAGCAGAAACAGCATCCTGCCCTCCTCCAAGTGACAACCTTTCAAATACTTAAAGAGGGCTATCATGTCCCCTCTCAACCTCCTTTTCTCCAGGCTGAACATTCCCAAGTCCCTCAACCTATCTTCATAGGGCTTGGTCCCTTGGCCCCAGATCATCTTCGTCGCTCTCCTCTGTACCCTTTCAATTTTATCGATGTCCTTCTTGAAGTGAGGCCTCCAGAACTGCACACAGTACTCCAGGTGTGGTCTGACCAGTGCCGTATACAATGGGACTATGACATCTTGTGATTTTGATGTGATGCCTCTGTTGATACAGCCCAAAATGGCATTTGCCTTTTTTACCGCTGCATCACACTGCCTGCTCATGTTTAGTTTACAATCCACAAGTACCCCAAGGTCTCGTTCACACACAGTGCTACCTAGAAGCGTATCCCCCATCCAGTAGGCATGCTTTTCATTTTTCTGACCCAGATGCAGAACTTTACACTTATCTTTATTAAATTGCATCTTGTTCTCATTTGCCCATTTTTCCATTGTGTTCAGATCTCGTTGAACTCTGTCTCTATCTTCCGGAGTATTTGCCAGTCCTCCCAATTTGGTGTCATCTGCAAAAGTTAAGTTAGGAATTTTTAGACCTCCTCTCTCTTTAGTATCACAGAGTGTTTACATTTTGATCCTGCTTTTCAACCCTGCTAAATGAATTTCACTAAATCCTTTTGCTAACAGTTCATTGGTTTGTCTGAATTTATAACAGATATATTTTGAGAAAGAAATATAATCCTGGGTAAAATATTTGCTTTAATCACAGAAATTCTTCCTAATAATGATACATTTCATTTTTCCCATCTATTCATATCTTCTATTATTTTTCCAGATCTTCTCATAATTATTTAGGAAGAGTGTTGCTTTAGTATTAGTTATCATGATTTCTAAATATTTTACTTTACTTTTTGAAAACCCAATTTTTCTACCAAAATCTTTTGTTTGTGTAGATAAATGTTTTAACAATAATTTTAGGTATATCATTAACTTTTAAACTCGACACCATGCAACATTCTTCTAATTTTCTATGAAGGTATTGAATACTATCATCTGGATCCTCTAAAATAATCAGTAATTCATCTGCATATGCCTTTGTCTAATGGATGGAGTGAAGGGGGTAGGAACCGGGGGGGGGGGGAGTGAATGGTTTGTCATCTTCTTGGAGAGACGTGATGAGTGGACTGCCTCAGGGATCTGTCATGGGCACTCTGCTGTTCAACATATTTATAAATTACTAGAAACTAAGCCCGCTGTACTTTAAATACAGTGGGCGCTAGCGGGCCTCGTGAGTTCTGTGGGCCGCCTCCCCGGCTTCGTGTTCCCCGCCCCTGCCCCTGAGGCCAGTTGTGGGCTGAGCTGCGAGCCGCCGGCGTCTCCTCCAGGTGCCCCCCCGCCCTGCCGCCTACCCGGGAGAAAGTAGACAGCATCAGTCTTCTGTGGGCGCCGCCTCTGCCGTCACGACGGACGCCGCCACCACTCCGGCAGCGTCCGCCGCTCCGGCAGCATCCGCCGCCTGGCGCTTCTGGCCGCATGAGCCGGCGGGCGAGGTTCCCTGGTTGCGTTCAGTGCGGCTAGCAATGGTGCTGCTGCTACTGTGCCTTACAGTGCTAGCTGCTGCCGCCGCCGCTCCCGCAGCTTACAGTGGCAGCCTCTCCTGTCCTGCTCAGGGGCCGCTCCTGTCCTCTTCGCCGACCTGTCCTCTCCGGGGGCGGCATGGCCGCCACCATTGCAGCTGCCGCCACTGCGCCTGGCGCTGCTGGGTGCCACTGCCGGGCGCACCTGCCTGTGCAGGGTGGCGGCGAGGCATCCTGTTTGCAGCCATTGCCACCACCGCTGCTCCTGCTAGCTCCTGCCACCGCCGAGGCAGCAAATGGTGGTGGTCGGCCGCATGCAGCCGACGTCGGAGGGGGGCGGATCGGGAGGTGCAAAGGGCCTCCCGATTTGTCAGTCCAGCAGCAAGGGACCAATTGGCACCCTTCCTCATCCTGGACAGGTCCCGCTCTCGGGGCCCTTACTGTTTTATTTTATCCGCCCCGCAGGTTAAAGATTTGGATCAAGGAATAGAGGGGGTACTTAATTTTCAGATGACACTAAACTGTGAAGGGTAGCAAACACAGAAGAAGACAGAATCAGTCTTGACAGGCTAGAAAACTGGGCTAAAACAAATAAAATGAATTTCAGTAGTGATAAATGTAAAGCTCTGCATTTAGGTAGAGAAAATCATATGCATCACTATAGGATGGGTGAGACTTGTCTTGGCTAGTACTATATATAAAAAGGATCTGAGGGTCTTAGTAGACCATGCACTGCACATGAGTCAGCAGTGTGACTCGGTGGCTAAAAATGGTGGTCTGAACCACTGGCTCATCTATTCACCTTAATTGATGAATTTGGGGTCTTACCTGATTCATGGCTGAATTCCATTATAGTCCCAATTTTCAAAAAAGGTAGCACTAACATTCCTAGCAACTATTGCCCCATAAGTCTATTATCTGTACTGGGGAAACTATATTCAAAACACTTATTGGGACGTTTATTAGTCTGGATGACTATTAATAATCTACCAGGCAAAGAACAAGCAGGATTCCGCTCTGGATGTACGTCACTTGACCATTTTCTTGTATTATCCTTTCTAGCAGAAAAGTACTCCTTACATCTAAAAGGCAAATTATATGCAGCTTTCATTGATTTATGGGGAGCATTTGATTCCATCAATAGATCCCTATTATGGAATAAATTAGCTGCTCTGGGAATGGACAAGCGATTGCTTTTCCTAATTCATAAATTATACACTTCAAACAGCTGTCGAGTGAGGTTTGACAGTAACGGTTCCTTAACTGAAAAGATCCCGGTCACTAAAAAGGCAAACGGGATTTGGGGCTGTATTAAAACCATTCTTGGTTATTTTTAATTAGGTCTATAGGAATGCCATCAGGGCCCGGTGCTTTACCTGATTTCATGAGATCACAGATCTCTTCTTGAGAAACAGGAGGCCAGAGAGGTACATTACATGGAATCAGGGAATCATCCTCTGTTAGTACTGATTCTGAAAAAAGATTTGAAAAATGTCCCATCCAATCAAAGGCTGAAATAGATGAAGAGTAGTTCACATTAAGTGGCTGAATGGAGCCCGATACCTCTGCCCAGAAGTCTTTAGTATCTTTATTAAATTGCATCTTGTTCTCCATTTTTCCATTGTGTTCAGATCTCGTTGAACTCTGTCTCTTTCTTCTGGAGTATTTGCCAGTCCTCCCAATTTGGTGTCATCTGCAAACTTGATGAGTAGCCCCTCCACCCCCTCATCTAGATCATTAATAAATATGTTAAAAAGTACCGGGCCGAGCACCGAGCCCTGAGGTACCCCGCTACTCACCTCTCTCCAGTCTGATGAAACACCAATGACAACAACTCTTTGAGTGCGGTTCTCTAACCAATTCCCTATCCACCTAACTATCTGAAAATCCAGATTGCAGTCCTTCAACTTATCCATCAGAACATCATGGGGAATCTTATCAAAAGCTTTACTAAAATCCAAGTAAACGACATCAACCGAATTTCCACGATCCAGCAAATCTGTTACTTGGTCAAAAAGAAACCAGGTTGGTCTGATAGGACCTGTTGGAGACAAATCCATGCTGACTTGCTGATCACCAAATTGTCCTCCAAATGTTTGCAGATCGCTCCCTTTAATATCTGCTCCATTATCTTCCCCACAACAGAGGTCAGACTCACTGGTCTGTAGTTTCCCGGGTCATCCTTCCTCCCTTTTTTGAAGATCGGAATAACGTTTGCTCTCTTCCAGTCCTCCGGGACATCTCCAGTCCTTAAAGAGGTCCTGAAGCTGATGGACAAGGGCTATGCAAGTTCTCTGGAAAGTTCTTTGAGCACTCTCGGGTGCATTTCATCCGGCCCAGAGGATTTGAACTCATGCAGTGCAGCTAAATGCCCCTCGACAACCTCTCTATCCATGTTAACCTGCCACCCAGACACTATCCTTTGGCTACTGCCATCTCTAGATGTGCCTAAACCCTTTGACCTGTGGAAAAAAACATTTCCTGAACATTTTCCTTTACTTTCTTAGTTCCTCTTGAAGTTCTCTGTTCATCCAAATAGGCTTCTTAGAGCTCCTGCAGTGTTTTCGTCTTTCTGGGATAGTCATTGATTGAGCATGCAATAGCTCTTGTTTGAGTAGCACCCACCCTTCACATGCTCCCTTCCCTTCCAGCATTCTCGTCCATGGTATGACACTCATCATGTCTCTGAGTTTATTAAAGTTTGCCCTACGAAAATCCAATATCCGCCTCTGGCTACAAGCTTCCTTGGCTCCCCATCTCAAAAGGAATTCTATGAGGACATGGTCACTTCCCCCTAGGGTCCCCACCTCCTTCACCTCATCCACCAACTCTTGCCTGTTGGTCAGTATTAAGTCCAGTATGGCTGGACCTCTTGTGGGTTCATCTACCATTTGATAAATGAAATTGTCAGCCAGGCAGGTCAGAAAGTTGCATGACTGAGGACGCTTCGCAGAGTTTGTTTCCCAGCACACATCTGGGAAATTGAAGTCACCCATGATGATAAGGTCCTGTCGCTTGGATATTTTCTCAAGCTGCTCACAAAGTTGGATATTTTCTCAAGCTGCTCCACATCCTCTCGTTGGTCAGGCAGTCGGTAGCAGACACCAACCACCCAGATGCTTTCCACTGTAGATATGCTCTCCTTCACTAGAATTTCCTGACCGGTAAGCCCTTTCCTCACATACAGTGCCACTCCTCCACCTCTTCGACCTATTCTGTTTTTTCTGAACAGTTCATATCCACCATTACATTCCAGTCATGAGAATCATTCCACCAAGTTTCTGTGATGCCTACTAGATCATACCTTTCCATCAGCATGAGAAGTTCCAGCTCTTCCTTCTTATTGCCCATGCTTTGGGTGTTAGTATAAAGGCATCTGAATCCTTTTACTTTTGGTTCCCTATGAGCTGGCCTTGCCAGTTGGGCTCCCTCCGATCGTTTTCCTTCCATACACTCCCTATGTTGATCGTCTCCTTCCCCTAGTGGCTTCAGTTTAAAGCTCTCCTGATGAATCTCCCTAGGTTCCTGCCAAACACATTCTTCCCCAGTTTCGATAAGTGCAGTCCATCAGGTGCTAGTAGGCCTTCCTCAACAAAGCCTATCCCATGGTCCCAGAAACCAAATCTCTCCTGCCGGCACGATAGGGAAATGCCCCATGTATTTTTTTCCTAACTTCTTTAAGGGCTGACTGCCCCTGCAGTGTTTGGTAGAGACGTACACCAGATCGCTCTCTCCTCAATTGGGCTTGGGAAGGTACTTCTTGTCAGCACACTCCTTGTAAGCATCTGCAATTGTGGTCAGAGGAGTAAATAGTTTGGGCCACAATTGCTGAATATGGGCAGCCCAGGCCTTCAGGTTTTCCAGTCCACTGGTCGTTCTCAGGGAGGGAGAGAGCATACCGCCACCCCATATGCCACTTAAAATGGAGACATTCCAGAACTAGTGTGGACAGCCTTGTTTACACAAATTCAGTGAATGGCAGCAGTTAAGTCCAGTTGTTCTGTTGGAAGAAGATGTAGTATCATAAATACTGCTCGTATTCACACATTTGGTCTGGCTGTTAGGGTGATACCCAGAGGGCAAACCTGACTTTGCCCCTGAGAGTTTCAGGAGCTCCTGACAGAAGTTGGCAATGAACTGAGGAGCTTGATCCAAAATGACGTTGTTGTTATTGTTGTTATTAAATTAAATTTCTAGACCACCACTCTTGGCCAGACCAGCTCATGGCGATTTACCATAAAATAGAAAACCAGTTTAAACACCAGTACATATTAGAATCATAGAATCATAGAGTTGGAAGGGGCCATACAGGCCATCTAGTCCAACCCCCTGCTCAACGCAGGATTAGCCCTAATATTAACACATTGTTGTCGGTGGCAGCTGCAAATTAAAACCTATTAATTCCTGCAGAGCCTCAATCTACTGCTCACTGTCTGTGTCCACTATAGATGGACGGCCACTGCAAGGAGAAGAAAGCGGACAACTCTGCTGCAAGCCCAGGTAAGCACACTTCACTTCTTGTCCTTTATAACATTCAAACTACAGCATGTAATAAACATACATGTCTGCATTGACCCTTGATCGCATCCTGTTCCTGGGCTGACCGCTGCAGTGGTGGTGCTGGAGTGCAGCAGAGCCAAACATGCAGCTCCCTCTTTTGGCAAACGACCAAAGAGGCAGAAGAAGCCGGGCATCTTGATCCCCTTCCCAGAATCCCAGTGGAAATGGCGTCTTTATTTCTCCAAGCTTCTGTATGTGACCTGTATCTGTAGGTCACAGATATTACCCATCAAATAAATTACCATCCGATAAGAAGAAGAAGAAGAAGAGTTGGTTCTTATATGCCACTTTTCCCTACCCAAAGGAGGCTCAAAGCAGCATACAGTCGCCTTCCCATTCCTCTCCCCACAACAGACACCCTGTGGGGTGGGTGAGGCTGAGAGAGCCCTGATATCACTGCTTGGTCAGAACAGTTTTATCAGTGCCGTGGCGAGCCCAAGGTCACCCAGCTGGCTGTGTGTGAGGGAGTGCAGAATCGAACCCGGCATGCCAGATTAGAAGTCCGCACTCCTAACCACTACACCAAACTGGCTCTTTATCTGTCTCCTAACTATCTGTCTCCTCTCGGCAAAGATACAGCACCATACAAACAGGGTCATCACATCAAAATCACATCAGAATCACAAGATGTCATAGTCCCATTGTATACGGCACTGGTCAGACCACACCTGGAGTACTGTGTGCAGTTCTGGAGGCCTCACTTCAAGAAGGACGTCGATAAAATTGAAAGGGTACAGAGGAGAGCGACGAGGATGATCTGGGGCCAAGGGACCAAGCCCTATGAAGACAGGTTGAGGGACTTGGGAATGTTCAGACTGGAGAAAAGGAGGTTGAGAGGGGACATGATAGCCCTCTTTAAGTATTTGAAAGGTTATTACTTGGAGGAGGGCAGGATGCTGTTTCTGTTGGCTGCAGAGACGCGGTAATGGGTTTAAACTACAAGTACAACGATATAGACTAGATATCAGGAATTTTTTTTTCACAGTCAGAGTAGTTCAGCAGTGGAATCTTCAAGCAAAGGTTGGAAACACACTTTTCTTGGTTGCTTTAGGATGCTTTGGGCTGGTCCTGCGTTGAGCAGGGGGTTGGACTAGATGGCCTGTGTGGCCCCTTCCAACTCTATGATTCTATGATTCTATGGTCCTGGCAACATCAGCCTAGGGGTACTGATCACAAGAGGGGGAAGGGAGGGACCCGATCTTACTACTCCCCTCCCCGGACTCCAGCCCGGCCTCAACCAAATGCCTGGTGGAAGTGCTCCATCTTACAGGCCCTGCAGAATCCAGAGAGCTCTGTATGGAGTCTTAAGATGTGCTGGACAAACACTGCCAGACATTGTGCAGAGGGTAGGGGGAGCACAAGGGGCAAAGTAAGCTTGTTTGGAGAACAAATCCACCTCACCCAGATGGCTGTAGTTCCATGGTTAAGGAATAAATCGGTGATGAAATCCATAGAGATCACCATCCAAGGGGGAAGGGGAGTTTCAAGCGGTTGCAGAAGTCCCCTGGGTTTGCCTCCCACCCATATGGCCATGAGGCACATGAAGCAGCCCTGAATCCAGGCCTCAATGTCTTTTCTTATGCTGGGCCAGTATTGCCACCCAGCCAGGTCCAAGGTTTTCACGAAGCCTGAATGCCCTGCTGGCCAACTGTCGTGGCACACTTGCAACACCTGCCTGCAGGCAACTGCGGGGACATACAGGGGATCCCTCCTATAGAAACGTGGCACAGCAGGGGCAGGGAGCCTAGCTTCCAGGCATGATACTTTCACATCTACCCCAGACAATAACCAGGACCCAAGGTGAAAAGACTAGGCTACACACCAAAGGGCTACATAAGATGCATGCATATGTAACAGACCAAGACCTGCGAACAGCAGGAACCAGGCTCCATGGCAAATTATTATTATTATCCTTTAATTTATATCCTGCCTGCCCATGGAGGCTCGAGGCGGGTCACATAAAATCAATCCCCTAAAAACAGTAACTAGAACAATAAAACACAGTACACCAATCACAACAAGGCAAGACAAGAATGGCGGCCAGGTTCATGCAACTAACCCAATTTCCATAACCCCACTAAAAGGAAGAAAAAAAAGGGGGGGGCTGATGGCACACGCAACCGTCACATTTGTGAGGGGGGGCGGATCTCTCTTGCTGCCCGGCCTCAACCAAAAGCCTGGCGGAAGAGCTCCATCTTGCAGGCCCTGCGGAACGTTGAAAGTTCCTGCAGGGCCCGCAGCTCTTCCGGGAGCTCATTCCACCAGGTGGGGGCCAGGACCGAAAATGCCCTGGCCCTAGGTGAGGCCAGGTGAGCTTCCTTGGGGATAGGAATGACCAATAGGTTAGCCCCCGCAGAGCGTAAGGCCCTGCAGGGGGTATAGGGCGATAGGCGGTCCCTCATATACGCTGGGCCCAGACCACGGATGGCCTCGAAGGTCAAAACCAAAACCTTGTACCTGATCCGGAATATAACTGGTAACCGGTGCAGCTGCCTCAGCACTGGCTGGATATGGGCCCTCCAAGGTGTAGCTGTGAGGACCTAGCAGCCGCATTTTGGACCAGTTGCAGTTTCCGGGTCAAATCCAAAGCCAGGCCAGTGTAGAGCGAGTTACAGAAATCTAATGAGGTGACCGTCACATGGATCACTGTGACAAAGTGTTCGGGGGACAGATAGGGCACTAGTTGCTGAGCCTGGTGAAGATGGAAAAATGCCTGGCCAGCTACCTGCTTGACCTGTGCCTCGAGTGTTAGTGAGGCATCAATGGTCACCCCCAAATTTCTGGCCTGAGACGTGAGCTTAAGTTGCGTCCCGGACAGAGAGGCTAAGTACGCTTCCTGGTCTGCTTCCCTACGGCCCAACCATAGGACCTCCGTCTTTGAGGGGTTGAGTTTCAGGCGACTCTGCTCGAGCCATCCAGACACAGCTTCCAAACATCTGGCGAATGGTTCTGGGGGGGAGTCCGGGTGGCCATCCATGAGGAGAAAGAGCTGGGTGTCATCAGCTTACTGATGGCAATCCAGCCCATAACTGCGCACCAGTTGAGCCAGAGGGCGCATAAAGATGTTAAATAATGTGGGGGAGAGCACCGAGCCCTGTGGGACTCCACAAGTTCATCTCCCACTACTACCCTCTGTGTCCGGTTTTGGAGGAAGGAGTGTATTCAGTGCAAGGCTGTACCCCTTATCCCTGTACCGGTGAGACGGCTCGCTAGCAGCTCATGATCGACCATGTCAAACACGGCCAACAGATCTAAAAGAACTAGCACAGCAGAGCCGCCTCAGTCAAGCTGGCGACGGAGGTCATCCAACAAGAAGACCAACACCGTCTCAACCCTGTGGCCAGGACGGAAGCCAGACTGGTATGGATCGAGGGCTGAAGTATCTTCCACAAAATCATACAGTATCCTACTGTATGTCATGGCTGTTGTTGGGGCAGAAGGACTGAGAGTAGTTGTTGTTCTCCCCATTGAGTTCAAGCGGCATGCTTATATCCACTGGGCTGATTTGTTGGTATAATTCTTCTTCTTCCATTAAGTCCACCAAGGGGCTCTAAACTCTGGTGACCAAAATCTGGTTAGGATCCTTGGCCCCAAAGAGATCAAATTGGTCTCAACCTGAGCAAGTGTCTTCTTGGTACTGGCTCCAGCCTGGTGGAGCACTCTGACAAATGAGATCAAAGTCCTGTGAGAATTTAGGAAGATCTCTTGCATCAGGCTGAGGCCTAATAATTAGGGTTGTGCACTTTGGCTTCAGCCAGTTCGGATGCCGAAGAGCACAAGCCTACTAATAATTAACACCTCATGGACCTCTCTGCCAATACCTGCCAAGCTATCTTCCGTAGGGAGGTCTACTGAATGCCCCCCACCCCCAATCTCATGATAGGAATTTTATAATGGGCAGTATTAGAGTTTAATTTACCTGGAAATTTTAATCAAATTAGATTTTATATTGTATCACAGAATTTTATGGGGTTTTAATTGTGTTTTGAGCTGCCGAGAGAGGGTGGTCATACAATTAATTAATTAATTAATTAATTAATACTCGTTTAACATGATTAATTAATTAATTAATCAAAATGTTGCACTGGTGCCTGGATCGAAGCGTAGGCTGAAGCGGGTCTCGATGTTAATGAAGCCCTGCCCCCCCCTCCTCCAGAGGGCCCGAATCACTCCTCACTTCTGGTCTGCAAGCCAGAACCGCAAGGCCACGCAAGATTTACATCAGCACACTGCTGGCGGTATACTATGCACAGCACCCTGTCACACCACCATGGGACATAAGAAAGATCACCCACTCCTTCACAGATCTAACCGATTGCTACGGTTATCTTTGGAAGCTCTGGTTCTGGTGCCCCTGCCTTTTCAGATTAGGAGTGTGGCAAACTGGATAAGGGCCTTTTTGGTCATGGCACCAAAACTCTGGATCAATCTCCCCTTCTTCTGGGCAAAACCGCAGTATGCAAATAAGAATCAATGGGGAAAGAGAAACTGCTCTATAAAGCCAACAAAGATTTAATCAAGGCGTGAGCTTTCGAGTGCAAGCACTGATTAAATCTTTGTTGGTCTTAAAGGTGCTACTGGACTCTGATTTTATTGTGCTACTTCAGACCAACACGGCTGCTCATTTGAATCTGCTCTATAAAGGTAGGTTCATAGAATCATAGAGTTGGAAGGGACCTCCAGGGTCATTCAGTCCAACCCCTGCACAATTCAGGATCTCACAGTTAGCTGCCCATCCACAGTGACCCCAATTTCATGCCCAGGTTGGATTAGGTGGTTGATTGTTCTGCAAAGAGGGGAGGGACTGTTTGTTTGGGGCTGACTGCTGATTCTGCCCTCTGCTGGGTGGGGTTTTGCTCCTTTGCTCCTTTGGCGTGAGCCTATGGGCAAGAGCTGGGGGTCAAGCTGGAAGTTTTCCTAAGTATTCAGGGCAGTGCAGAAAAACACAAACTCCTTTTGTAATGGACCAAGGCGGCATGCCTGGTGATGGAGCTGAGGCAATCCTAGGCATGGTCTGTGGCACGTTTGTGTTTTTACCTCAGGGTAACTTGCAGCAAGTGCTTGCAGCTGCTTTGGCGGCTGATTTGCCCGCGGCCTGGCGAGCTTCTTGCTGCGGGGGTGGGCGGGAAGAGGGAGCCACGGCCCGGGGCCGAGGCCTTCGCAGCCCAGCACCAGTGCTGTAGGACACTCCACAGAGCAGAACCACCTCTGCAAATGGAAGCCAGCCTGAGGCTCCAGGCCCAGCTTATCTGCACCAGAGCTGCCCTGTTGGGCTGGTTTTACTGTTCTGGAAGCTGCAAGGGAGGTATTTTGTATACAAACAAAGATTGGCATTAACACAAGATCCACCCCTGCTGTCCCAGAGGCTCAGGGCGTAGATTGTTCTATCAACTGCCCTTGTGGGGAATCAAAAGGCAGAATTTCTTGCATTCTCCCCCTCCCCCCCCCCACCACCTCGTTAATCTTTTTGAAGGCTGCAGACAGACGTTCCCCCCTTCTCTTCTGTTCTTTTTTTTAAAGACTCTGCTGAGACTCTCAATGCCTTTTGCAGCCTTGAATGCAGATTCTTCTAAGTAATATTACAGCTCTGGAGAATCAGGCAGTATATGAAGTAGACGGGGAACTATAAAGCGGCTTTAAAGGGGCAATAAAAGTTTTGGGTTTCATCTCATCTTACCGAAGAGGAGAATAACAGAGAAGCAGGAAATTTCAGTAGCAGACCTGGGGAAGGTCACCGGTCTCAGACAGCACCTTAGACAAAAACATCTCCTCTTATGAAAACAGCCAGGGTAGCTGGCAGGCAGTCAAAACCCTCATACAGGCTGAGCTCCCAGCAGTGCTGAAAAGTGAGAAGAGGCTGTTTTGTCTGCGTTCCCTATAAATGTTTAGAATTATTCTTTGGCATTAGCTGCTGAAGGCTCCTTGGCCTGAAGCCGTGCCCAGTTCCACTACCAGGACGCTGCTTGGAGCCAGAATTCACATCTGGCACTGCACACACAGAAGGTTTAGAGCACATTTGGAGATGTGTCCGACTTATGGGATCAGCAGACTCGTGGGCCAGGCTGCTTTGGGGGCTCAGTCTGTTTCGGAGGCATACAGGAAGACGTGCAGAAGGGGACAAGGGGGCACACGTCACAGCTTCTTGAGAATTTCAGCTTTGTTTCTTTTTCTATCAAGTTACTGTTTTTTCTACCCTGAAGAACATTTTCAGTGGCTATAGTCTGGCCAAGGTCAGAAGTTGGTAAAACCAGAATAAATTGGGTAAAAAAGGGGGTTGTTTTGGGGTGTTTTTCTTGTTTGGGAATGGGGAATTGAGCTCATGAGAATTGTAGTCCATGGGCATCTGGAGGGCCACCGTTTGACTACCCGTGGACTAGAGAATGCTGGATTGTGTCCATGTAGCAGCAGGCTTCCCTGGGCAGTCTAAGCAGCAGCCATCTCCAACGCCTTTCCCTCCTGCAGCACAGCACAGAAGGCCAGGCAGGGCTCTGTTCTCATGGACGGGGCAGCCCAATGTACGGAGCCCTGGGCTCTGTTGCTGTACTCTTGTGCCGGTGTTCATTGGTCTGGATAGCAATAACCTCATGTTTTTTATGTTTTGTTTTTGCCAGTTGTGCACAATCCATGTGGCTAGTTGAGCATTCTGTTTTGTATTCGGAAGGACAGAATTTAGCGCACTCTGAGTTATTACTACTTGCTACAGGACCTAGCCATCTTTCCATTGGCAAAACCCTCCCTGTCTCTTTCTTTCTTTCTTTCTTTCTTTCTTTCTTTCTTTCTTTCTTTCTTTCTTTCTTTCTTTCTTTCTTTCTTTCTTTCTTTCTTTCTTTCTTTCTTTCTTTCTTTCTTTCTTTCTTTCTTTCTTTCTTTCTTTCTTTCTTTCTTTCTTTCTTTCTTTCAGGATGTTGTACAACATTCAGTCCGTAGACATTGGTAACATAAAACTAAAAACAGTAAAATCTATAATATTAATAAAAATGAAGTTATTAAAAGAGTTTTAAATTACCACTAAATGTCAACACCAATTGATGTCAAGTTCTGGTCTCTTGAAAGTGGGGGGAGGGCAGTGGAGGAGGGGAGAGGGAGGCCCAGCCAGATACGCTGCTTTCTTACCTCAAGCTTTCTTACCTCAATCAGCCTTTGGGCTCATCCTGCGTTGAGCAGGGGGTTGGACTAGATGGCCTGTATGGCCCCTTCCAACTCTATGATTCTATGATTCTATGATTCTATGAGTTCTTTCCTACTGCAGAGATCAAGGCCAGTGTCACTTTATTAACCTAGCCAAAGACTTTCTGTGACTGGACCGGACACTGATCATGGGCTGCAGTTTCAACAGATGCTCTTGTAGCCTGGGCCAGAGTTAGAAACATAAAACCATTAAAAAGTTGGAAGGTTCACCTGGCTCAACACCCTGCCCAGTGCAGGAAATGTACAATTACCTTCCCCCAGTGGCTCCTTCCTCACTGGCAAATTCCTGGAGATTTGGTGGCTATCCCTGTGGAGGGTGAAGTTTGGGGAAGGAATCGAACAAGGATGCAATTCCACAAAGTCTACCCTTCGAAGACACCACTTCTCCCGAGGAAAATGACCTCTAGGCGAGTTGTAATTCCGGGCTCTCCCTGGAGTCTCACATTGGGTGTATTGTGATTTGAAAGTAGCCGAGTTAATCTATCAATGATATGATGAGACAAGGCAGTATTAAAGTATAAAGAAGTATTTTACTAGACTACCAGGATAAGGGAACTTGGAAATAAAACAAAAAAAAATGCATAGCTTTCTTTAGCTTATGGCAGACCTCTACAGCCTAGCTGTTACATGGTTGATTTTCAAGATGGATCTCACTCTCTGCCCTAAACAATTGAAGAAGAAGAGTTGGTTCTTATATGCCACTTTTCTCTACTCGAAGGAAGCTCAAAGCGTCTTACAGTCGCCTTCCCTTTCCTCTCCCCACAACAGACACCCTGTGGGGTGGGTGAGGCTGAGAGAGCCCTGATATCACTGCTCGGTCAGAACAGTTTTAGGACTGCATGTGGGGAGGAGTGGGGAATCAAACCCCGCTCGCCAGATTAGAAGTCCGCACTCCTAACCAGTACACCAAACTGGCAGTTCCAGAGAAGACAAGGTAGGAAGGACAATTGCTTCTCTTCTGGTCACTTGCCATGCCCTGTGAGAACTAGACATGTTATCAATAGTGGTAAACACTTTGCATATCAATAAACATATCACATGACCCCTATGCCTGTTCCCACAGCAACAAGTGTCAACAAAACTGTTAACTCTTTTTCTGACAGACAGTGGCTGGCTCTTGCTAAAAGACCAAGTCTAACAGCTGGCAAACCTAAACACCAGCTAAGTCGCCGTAGGGAACATAAATGAGAAAAGGCAGGGAAATCAGCATTTGTAGAGGCAGGTTAGGACCTATCTAACCATAGCTAAAAGCAGGCGTAGCTCTGTGTTGTGTCTGAACCAAGCCTGTGTCTGTGCATGGGAAGCCAGTGAGGAGTCCTGTGCCAGAGAAAGAGCCCCAGCTGGGCGGCATTGTCAAGAGGCATAGCAGTTTTGGTCTCCCACATTTGTTGATTCAGCTGTGGTAAACTTCTTCATTGGCTCCCCGTTTGCCAGGCTTCCTAACGAAATGCCAGAGGGGGAGGTGAAATCTGCCACTCACCTTCCTTCTATAGTTGGTACTAACAGGTTTTAAATTAGACCAAGTCAGTTCCCTTCAGACAGTGCTTCAGTCCAGCTGGATCATGCCCAGACCCCGGGTTTTTGAAGGCAAAAAATACTTTTGTGGCACTTTTCAACAATTAGATATTCATAGTCTGCCTTTCTTATTAAGGTGGATTATGCAGAGTCCACCCTCTAAATCAGTCATTTACTCCAAGGAACTGATCTTGGAGATAAGAGGTGATGCTAGGAGATCTCCAGGCCCCACCTGGAGATTGACACCCATAGTGACTGAAAGGCCTCACCAATTATTTAGGTTGTAATCCATTCTGGGTGGGGTTGCTCTAACCTGTAAGGATCAAGTCCATAGACTTTGGGCGCTCTTGGACACAGGCTTATGGCTGGAGAAGTAGGCAGAAGCTGTGACCAGGAGTGTCCTTGACCAGCCTTGACTGTTTAACCAGTTGCAGGGCCATTCCACACCCAAAAAGTATAGTGAAAGGATTATCTTTTGCAGGCGCCACATTTTTGCCATTTTTCACAACATCGTCAACATCCAGCGTCCCAGCAGCAAACCAGTAGCTACATCCTCTATTTTAAAGCGCTAGCTGGGGAATTGCATAGAGTGGATTCCCCAAAATATATAGTGCAAGCAGAGGAGAACAACCAGCAAGACACACACCAAGGGAATGTGTGGAGCCAAAGTAGTGCTATCTCCGCTTCCAGTGCCCAGCCTCGCACCCGCCTCCCTCTCCCTTCTCCTGGGGGTGGTTTTCTCTTTTGTTATTTTAATCAAACTGCCTGGAGCAACGAATAGACAAAGCAAAAAAAAAAAAAAAATTCCCCTCACCAGTTAGCACATTAAGCATGCCTCTCTAAACCCCCCCCCCAAAAAAAACAGGCTTGAGATTAGTTATTACAAGCTTCAAGGCTCATGATTGCAAAAGGGGTGGCATTAAAAAAGCACTCTGCATCTATGATCAGATGCATGGGCGTCTCAATGGAGAATTTTTACTTTTAAAAAATTAGCTGGCATTGCGGGCTCTTTAAAATATGGAGAAGAGTGATTTGTGCCTGTCTTGATTGACCGGTGGAGGAGAGTCGTGGATAAAGCGCATTGCTCTCTTCTGCCATTTCAACCAAGTGTGCAAAGTGCCAAGAAGCGTGAGAAGGCAGCAGAAGAAAGCGAGAGAGCCAGAAGGTGAGGAATGGCCAGATGTGCGTTATTTTTTAGCGTTATGCCATTTCCCTGGCGTAATGCTATTTTCTTAAATGTGTGGAATTGTCCACAGTCTCCCTGGGCAGAAAAGATATGGGCACTGTGGTGCATGCCAGGATCAGACTACTACAGTGCCCTCTGCATGGGCGGAAAAGGCCGGGATGGTGCCCATACGGCAGCAGGGCTAGTCCCTGCAGCCGCATGACATCAGCGCAGTGTGGCTCCATCCTGGGCCTGGCCTGCTTTAGGCTTTCCATTACCCTGCGGCAAGAAAACACAGATGTTTCCATGGGGGCAACGGAGCCTATCCAGCTGCAGGCCCATGTGGACAGGGAAGAGCCGGGCCTCCTCACCTTGTTACAGCATCTCAGAAGGGACAAAAAATGTCCCAGTCATCTCCATGGCACTTTGCGGTGCCACGGTCCCAAATGGGGCATTTTTTTTTTGCATGAAAGTTGTAATGCAATCCCACCTTTGTGAAATTTTTTTTTTTAATCCCTCACCGCCCCCCATGCAGTGGAACCTTCTGCCCAGCTGTGTTATGGGGATGCAGTAATCCAAGGTGGACAGTGTGCGCCATGGAAATAGGTCCCCTGTGGGGACACAGGAAGTAGCAGAACATGTTGTTCTGCTGCAACTTACTCCCAGTGGCCCAGAGCTGAGCCACTTATGTGGAACTGGTATAAGTGAGACGGCCCTTGAAAATCCTTTTGGTGCAGCCAAGATGTTGACTGTGGTGGGTAGTAGAGACACCTGTGCTCCAGTCGTGGCCCATTTGTACTGGCTCCCAATCTGTTTCCAGGCACAATTCAAGGTTCCGCTATGAACATTCAAAGCCTTCTTCATCATGGTACCAAAGCTCTGGGACTCTCTCAGTCTCTTCACAGATGTGAAGATTTTGCTGTTGTGTATGGCATTCTTCAGTTATCCTTTTGGCCCTATGTGTAGTTTTTTAAAAAGATTTTGCTTGTGTATTTTGGTTTTGGCTTTAATTGTTTTGTGTATTTTCACTTGATTGTAATGGTTTTTCAAATGTGTTTTTATTATGTATATTTTGGTAGTCCTGCTGAGAACAGAAGGGAAGGGTATACATTTGGTAAGCAAATAAATAGCTTTACTAGGATTAGAGAAATCTGAAACAAAGCACAAAGCATTTAACATATGTTACACAATGCAGAAAATGATAATATGAGAGCAAGATAATACATACAGCAAACAGATAACACACTTTATGCAGTAGCATAATCCCCAGTCCTCTTTCTTTTATTACAGCACCTGTCTGAACCATTCCATTATAGCCCCTTTACTTTCAAAATGTTCTCCAAACAATTCTTATTTGATTTGTATGCCACCGCTCTCCAAGACTTGTGGTGGTTAACAATAAAATGATAAAACAACAATACCCATAAAATCCCCCATACAAAAGATGGCTCACCAGCAGAGTTAACCCCTTTTAACCCCCCCCCCCCCGTCCAGCTAGCAGTCCGAAGCTCTTCCATTTGGAGCAAGGGACCTGATCTTAATAATTCGGTAATTCTGAGACCTCAACCCGGCCTCCACCATATGCCTGGTGGAAGAGTTCTGTCTTACAGGCCCTGTGGAAAGCTGTTAATTCCGACAGGGCCCTTAGCTCTTTTGGAATTAACAGCTCTCCGCAGGGCCTGTTAACATAGTTTGGAAAGGACAGATGCTTGGGAACCTGGGAATGTAGAAACTTGGCCATACAGAGGAGAACTTTTCAGGGTTGATAGGGCAGGAAAAGAGGCACCCAATAAGCTTTTGAGTCTGAACAGGATAATTCTGTACTTCCTCTACTGGGGTTTCCTGAACAGGTGGGGGTTAATTAATTTTGTATATATTTTTAAAATGTGTTAAACATTTATTTGGTGATATGACTATATACGGTCATGTCAATCTGCCCCGGCCCCCAATGGCCAATGGCAGGCCTGGGTGGGTGTGTACCCAGCAATACTTCCCAACCATATCCTGCACGATCCTGCCACTTCTGGGGTTTTTCAAAGCCAGAAGAATGTTTCAGGGATCTCTCAATGGTAAAGAAATTGAGAAAGGCTGTTCTGCTACATGACCACTGGTTTAGCTTTTGGGACTCTAGTGCTGGTAGGGAAGAGCTCATTTGGATGGTCCTGAATGGGCACTTCTCTCATGACCAAGTCTCTCTCATTAGACTGTTGCGAGGGTAAAAGAAAAATAATATTTGAAGGGCTGGCGACCTGTCATAATAGCCCTCCCGGTTTCCTTCGGAGCGTTGATTTAGCCGTCTAATGGCCCAAGAGCCCTTCATCCCTCCTAACCCCCGTGCTCCTTTCCTTTTTTCTGTGCTTTCCCTCGCATCTTCATCCCCTGGTTTATGACCTGTCTCTCTCCCTCCCTCCCGCCGCTAAGAGGCCTCTCTTATCTACCCACGTCCCTGGTTCACATAGTGGAGGAAGGAAATTTACTGCCAGGGATGGCAAGGAGAGCAGACTGGATGTACCTTTAGACCCAAAGCTCTCCCTATGGGAACTGGATCTCCCGCTCAAGCACTCCCTCCTCTATGTAGCCCTAGGGGGACACCCATGTTTGTCTCTGTCATGGTTCCTGTTCTTGCCATGCTTTGCCTTGTGGGACCCTTCAATGAAGACTGACTTCTTTGCACAGCTTGTGTATAGCTCAGTTCTCTGCAAGGGGGTCTCTTCTGGGTCAGCCGGACCACCCTACGGTTCGTGACATGACCCCTGTGTGAAATCTCATTGATTGCCGCAGTACCCATCAAATGACCTACTTTGTTATCTGAAGTAAGGGGGGTAGCCACACATAACAGGGCTTTGTCTGTGGTGTCACCAAACTGTTTTGAGAAGGACAAAATTATTTAAAGCTTTTTATCTCACTACTCATGTTTTGAGAAGGACAAAATTATTTAAAGCTTTTTATCTCACTACTCATGCTAACCTTGTTCAACGTGTATCCATATTCCTCACTGTGTATTTTATTTGTGATAATGTGACTGTAAGGTAATGGCAATATAATAGAATTTTGAGTTTGACTCCTTGGCCCTGGGATAGTGACCAGCAATTCCCTGGCAGGAATGTCTCACAGTTGTATGGATCAAGCAACATTTGGGGAGGTGATAGCCTTTGATCTCTGATAACAGGCAGTTCGGTCTCTCCCTGTGTTTTTGTAAACCACACTGAATTCAGAGGATTGATTGGCTGTTTTGATAAAGGATTATCATTGGCTGTATTTGGTTGTGACACAGTTTACTGATGTAGCAGAATTGATTTTTGCTATATATTCCCTGTGATGTAAGGAGATCATAGTCTGACGAAGAGTGCTTGCACTCGAAAGCTCTGAATAAATCTTTGTTGGTCTTAAAGGTGCTCCTGGACTCTGAGTCTATATCCAGTCATTAACGGGGCACACTGTCTGCATAGTAATATTTCTTTCCTTCTTAGTAGTGGTGGTTATAGAGGAATGGCCTCCACTTTAGAATTCACCCCAGTTATTCCACCACCGTGACTGCATTCTGCTTGTGTTGGAGCCTGGCTGCAAACTTGTAGCTGGCAGAAAGGAGGAGGCCAGGGATGAGCACTTGAGTGCTTACAGATGCTAATCATCTGGCTAAAGTAGAACAAAGGGTTACCCTGCTGGAAGAGACAGAGACTTGGACAACCAAATGGCTACATAGTAATTCCTTCCTCTTGATCAGGAAGAGTGAGAATGGGCCAGAGCAGAACAAACTCTCAAAGCAGAGATTACACATTTTCAGACCAAGGAGAAATGCTTCTCTTTTTATCCTGCTTTTCACAGACTCACAGAATTATAGAGTTGGAAGGGGCCATACAGGCCATATAGTCCAACCCCCTGCTCAATGCAGGATCAGCCCAAAGAATACTAAAGCATCCAATAAAAGTTTGGATCCAACATGTGCTTGAAGACTGCCAGTGAGGGGGAGCTCACCACCTCCTTAGGCAGCCTATTCCACTGCTGAACTACTCTGACTGTGATATTTCCCCCCCTGATATCTAGCCTATATCATTGTTGTTGTTGTTGTTGTTGTTGTTGTTGTTGTTAGGTGCAAAGTTATATCCGACCCATCGCGACCCCATGGACAATGATCCTCCAGGCCTTCCTGTTCTCTACCATTCCCTGGAGTCCATTTAAGTTTGCACCTACTGCTTCAGTGACTACATCCAGCCACCTCATTCTCTGTCGTCCCCTTCTTCTTTTGCCCTCAATTGCTCCCAGCATTAGGCTCTTCTCCAGGGAGTCCTTCCTTCTCATGAGGTGGCCAAAGTATTTGAGTTTCATCTTCAGGATCTGCCCTTCTAAGGAGCAGTCAGGGCTGATCTCCTCTAGGACTGACCGGTTTGTTCGCCTTGCAGTCCAAGGGACTCGCAAGAGTCTTCTCCAGCACCAGAGTTCAAAAGCCTCAATTCTTTGACGCTCGGCCTTCCTTATGGTGTAACTTTTGCAGCCATACATTGCAACTGGGAAGACCATAGCCTTGACTAAACGCACTTTTGTTGGCAGGGTGATGTCTCTGCTTTTTAGGATGCTGTCTAGATTTGCCATAGCTTTCCTCCCCAGGTAAAGGTAAAGGTAAAGGTATCCCCTGTGCAAGCACTGAGTCATGTCTGACCCTTGGGGTGACGCCCTCCAGCGTTTTCATGGCAGACTCAATACGGGGTGGTTTGCCAGTGCCTTCCCCAGTCATTACCGTTTACCCCCCAGCAAGCTGGGTACTCATTTTACCGACCTCGGAAGGATGGAAGGCTGAGTCAACCTTGAGCCGGCTGCTGGGATTGAACTCCCAACCTCATGGGCAGACAGCTTCAGACAGCATATCGCTGCCTTACCACTCTGCGCCACAAGAGGCTCTTCCTCCCCAGGAGCAAGCATCTTTTAATTTCTTTGCTGCAGTCCCCATCTGCAGTGACCTTGGAGCCCAGGAAAATAAAATCTGTCACTATCTCCATTTCTTCCCCTTCTATTTGCCAGGAATTGAGAGGGCCGGATGCCATGATCTTAGTTTTCTTGATGTTGAGTTTCAAGCCAATTTTTGCACTCTCCTCCTTCACCAGCATCAACAGGCTCTTTAGTTCCTCTTCACTTTCTGCCATTAGAGTGGTATCATCTGCATATCTGAGGTTGTTGATATTTCTCCCTGCAATCTTGATCTCAATTTGTGACTCCTCTAACCCCACCTTTCTGTGTGCTGATGTGCTCCGCATACAAGTTAAATAGGCAAGGTGACAATATACAGCCTTGCCAAACTCCTTTCTCAATTTTGAACTAGTCAGCGGTTCCATGCCCAGTTCTCACTGTTGCTTCTTGATTTGCATATAGGTTTCTCAAGAGACAAATAAAATGCTCTGGTATTCCCATCTCTTTAAGAACTTGCCACAATTTGTTGTGTTCCACATAATCAATTTGTTGTGTTCCACATAATAATTAAGAGCCTCTTGTGGCGCAGAGTGGTAAGGCAGCCGTCTGAAAGCTTTGCCCATGAGGCTGGGAGTTCAATCCCAGCAGCCGGCTCAAGGTTGACTCAGCCTTCCATCCTTCCGAGGTCGGTAAAATGAGTACCCAGCTTCCTGGGGGGTAAACGGTAATGACTGGGGAAGGCACTGGCAAACCACCCCGTATTGAGTCTGCCATGAAAACGCTGGAGGGCGTCACCCCAAGGGTCAGACATGACTCGGTGCTTGCACAGGGGATACCTTTACCTTTACCTTTACCTTACATAATCAAAGGCTTTAGCATAGTCAATGAAGCAGAAGTAGATGTTCTTCTGGAACTCCCTAGCTTTCTCTATGATCCAGCGTATGTTGGCAGTTTGATCTCTAGTTCCTCTGCCTCTTCGAAATCCTGCCTGTACTTCTGGAAGTTCTCGGTCCACATATTGCTGGAGCCTAGCTTGTAGGATTTTGAGCATAACTTTGCTAGCATGAGAAATGAGTGCAATGGTGCGGTAGTTTGAACATTCTTTGGCATTGCCCTTCTTTGGGATTGAAATGTAAACTGACCTTTTCCAATCCTGTGGCCACTGTTGAGTTTTCCAAATTTGCTGGCTTATTGAATGTAGCACTTTTACTGCATCGTCTTTTAAGATTTTGAATATCGTTGTACTTGTAGTTTAAACCGATTACTGTGTGTCCTCTCCTCTGCAGCCAAAGGAAACAGCATCCTGCCCTCCTCCAAGTGACAACCTTTCAAATACTTAAAGAGGGCTATCATGTCCTCATGTCCTTTTCTCTTTGGATGGGCACAATCCATGAAGGGTGGGCACAACCCTCCATGTGGTGAGGGACAATGGGAAAGTCCCAACTCTAAGGTAATGATGGGCTTTTAAATGCTGCAACTTCAAGAAGTACTAGCGTATTGTAATTACACATAATTTAGCATAAGTACAGAGTGCAAGGTGAGAGGACTGCATGTTTTTCTTTACATCTTTGCTCAGTCTGATTATTGTACAGACCATGTGTGTTCTTTATTTTTGTTTATTAATTTTTAAATATATTTTGGATGCTCTTAGCCTGATCCCTGTAGCCACACTGATATCTCCAGCATTTAGGGACCCATTCATTTGCACCCATTGTGGGATAAGAATGCAAATCATCCACATCAGGTCAAATAATTCTTTCAAGATATCATTTTAATGGTTGCAGCCAATATGAGCCAATTAATAAGTGGCATTGGGGCTATTTTCCCAAATAGAATGCCTAGAAAAATGCTGACATAGATTTTTTATAATCAGCATGACACACCCAAAATTAGATCATTATCTCATCAGCCACAGCTGTACAATCCCTGATAAGCATCGTCCACTCAGCTCAAGGCCGGTCGATGGCCAAGAGCCAGGCCTGGCATTATGTCATTCTCTTGACTCATGTCTCTCATCTCAGGCACATGCTGCCTTACTCTATACAATGCTATGGAAGTGTGCCAAGACACCTGCAGACATCATACTCTATACAAAGGTCAGCCTGAAACAACCTCCATTTCTCTAAGGGCAAGACATTTTACAGTGACTAAAATGGTCACTCCATCAACACCACACTATCCAAACACATCTTGCCATCTAAAATGCCATAAAGGTGGTACTGGGTAAGCTTGCTATTCCTTGTGAGAACTTGAAATTGTGAAAGTGCATTGTAGGGGTAGTCCATAAACACCTAGTTTCTTTAAATGAAACTAAGTCCTCTGGGCCAGATGAATTGTATTCAGGGGTAGTAAAAGAACTTGTGGATGTAATTTCTGAACCTCTGTTCATTATTTTTTGACAAGTCTTGGAGAACAGGTGACGTGCCAGAAGATTGGAGGCAAAAAAGGAGGATCCCAATAACTACTGACCCATCAGCTTGACGTCTATAGCTGGCAAAATTTTAGAACAAATCAAAAAACAGTCAGTCCTTGTGCAGCTATAGTAGATGGTTGTAATTACTTAGAGTCAGCATGGCTTTCTCAAGAACAAGTCATGTCAGACTAACCTGATGTCTTTTTTTTTTTTGAGAAAGTTACTATCTTGCTGGATCAGGGAAATGCAGTGTGTAGACCATAATCTTAGTAGACCACAAACGGAACATGAGTCAACAGTGTGATTTGGTGGCTAAAAAGGCAAATGAGATTTTGGCCTGTATCAAAAGAAAGATACTGTCCAGGTCGCGTAGGGTGATGGTACTGCTTTACACTGCTCTGGTTAGATCTCATTTGGAGTACTGTGTTCAGTTTTGAGCACCACAATTGAAGAAGGATGTAGACAAACTGGAGTGTGTCCAGAGGAGGGCAATAAAAATGGTGAGGGGTTTAGAGACCAAGATATATCAGGAAAAGTTGAGAGAGCTTGGTCTGTTTAGCTTGGAGAGAAGAGGTAATATGATAGCCATATTCAAGTACTTGAAGGGGTTTCACGTAGTGTAGCGATCCCCAACCTGTGGGCGGCGGACCACATGTGGTCCTTCGACTAATTGGAGGTGGGCCGCGAAGGACGCCTTCTCCCCCCCCCGGCCCTTTACTTCATCCCCCCCCCCCGGCCCTTTACAACACACTTCGGGTGTCATTGTCTCTCATCACTCTCGTTGCAGAGAAACAAGCTCAGGGTTCCCGTTGATTTGTCACTGTCATGAGTTAAAATTTCCATGAAAATAAAATGTTCCTTATTTTCATTGTTGTGGCGTGTCTGTATCTTATTTTGAAGGGATGTTTAAACATTACCATAGCGATCAGAGAGCGTTAGGGCAGTGGTTGAGAGTAGAGGAGTAAACTACCCCCCCCCACTGGGCCTCAGTAAAAGGTGTTGACTGGTCCCCGGCGTTGAGTGGTCCCCGGTGATAAAAGGGTTGGGGACCACTGACGTAGTGGATGGAGCAGAGTTATTTTCTTTTGCCCCAGAGGGTCGGATCAGAACCAATGGGATGAAATTAATTCAAAGGAATCTTCAGCTAAACATCTGGAAGAAGTTCCTCACAGAGCAGTTCCTCATTGGAACAGGCTGTCTTGGGAGTTGGTGGGTTCTCCTTCCTTGGGAGTTTTTAAGCAGAGTCTAGATAGCCACAGAAATGCTGATTCTGTGAATTTAGGCAGATTGTAAGTGGCTGGGCAGAAGGGATTGTGTCCATGCTTGGCTTCTGTAGCCCTTTCTTGCATGCCCAGGGAAATGCTGATTGCCACTTTGGGATTGGGAAGTAAATTTATTCCAGGCCGGACTGGCTATGGAATTTGGGGTTTTTGAAGGGGCCATCATCTGGGCATGGAATTGGGGTCACCATGGGTGGTCTGGTAATTGCAAATTTCTTACATTCTGAAGAGGGTTGGACTAGATGACACTTCCAATTCTATGATTCTATGTGGCTTTTCGCACGCCTTCAAAATCGCACAATGGTTGCCAATTGAAAACGCTATTGATTTGCCGTTATGTACAACGTCGTTGACAATCTGCCACACACCTGAAACCGATCCGCAAAAAGCGCTTCCTTGTAGCGCTTTCAGGGAAATCCCCAAAAGTGGATTCACCCTCCGGAAAGCGATACACTCCTGCAACCAATCTGCAACACTAGCGAAAAAGACCTGTGCGTTAACATTGTTCCGGTTTCTACAAAGTCCCTCCCCCTGGCTCTCTCCTCTGATCTTCCGGCGAAGCGATCGCCGTTTTTTTTTTCTCCGAGCGAGTGGGGATAAACGCACCAGCGAGCCTCTTTCTGTTTAGAGGCTTCCCCAGCTTCAGTCCCTCCCCAGAGTCACTAAGCACAAACAACACTTTGGACACAAACAACAGAGAAGCCCGTTTGCTGATGTATTTTCCCTTTATTTTTTACACGAAAATCGGGCCCGTGAGAGGGAGGGGGGATTTTTTTTTTTTACTCGGAGGGAGCGTGGCAACGATCAAACGACAGCTCAAACACACCGGGCAGCTGGATGGGTCTCTCTGTTGCAACGAATCAACACAGATTCGTTGCAATGGGTGTGTGTTTTTTTTTTTTTAAAAACTTTCTTAAAGGGAAAGGGGCTGTTTGGGAGCATGCTAACGGCTGCCCATTGGCTGCTTGACGGCCAGGGGCAGGACGAGCTTGGCAAGAGCGCTTCCTTTCTAGCGATTTTTGCCGAGACCGGAAGCCTGTGGGAAACGCTACAAAACGCAACTGGATTCTACTACAAAGGCAGGTATGCATAACGACGAATTCCACTATTTTAAATGGCGATTTTTCATTCAGCAACCAATTTGCTACAAAGATCCCGGTGCGGAAAGCCCCTATGAATTGATTTTCTCCGCACTAGCATCTAGGAGTGAAGTAGGAGATGTGGCAGCTCAGTAGAACCTGCAAATGGCAATACAAGGATGTTGATTGGGCAAATCCGTTAAGCAAGAAATACTTCTAGATGTCCTGGTGGCAGCAGTTTGTACCCATATTAACTTTGTTACTCCCCAGGAGTAAGGGAAAGGAGCAGCAGCAAAGAGTGGAGACTTGAGACAGTTGTGGGGCTTCCTGAACTCTTAACACCCAGGGGAAAAGGCCTTATGAGTTTCTTCCTTCACACTGATGTTCTTAATGTCTAGGTTTTTGGGGATCCAACTGGAATCTGCCTTGATGGGCAACTCTGGTGCAAAATGTTCCAGAGTGAAGGTGGATTAATGCAGGCCTTGTTAGATAAATGGGAGTGGACATTCATGCTACTTCCGTTTGTCCGTGACACAGAGACCTTGGCTTCCTTCCAGATAGTATGAATAAATTGTACACTTTTGCAACACTCATCTATTTGCACTGGGGTGGGGCTGGCTTTCAGGCTGCCCTTTATGGGAGCTCATGTCTTTGCTTCTCAATTTTCTGTGAATGGGATACGCTAATAAGGCACAGGTAAGTACCCCTGCCAAATGTTTAGTAACCCCCTTCCCCATACAAAAGGGATTTTTCATTTTGGATTCAAAATTACCATTTTTTTCCCCTTGGAAGAATGTCTAAATTACACATTTATACTTATACTAGGAATAAGGCCCATTGTAGTGGGAATACAATGGGTGCTAGCAGGCGGCGCGGCTTCCCATGGGGTGCTGGCAGGGGTCTGTGGAAGTGTCCGTGGAGGAGCAGGCCGGAGTAAGCGAGGGGTCCCGGGGCCAGAGGGAGGAAGAGGGGAAGTGAGGTGTAGGAAGGGAGGAGAGAGTACAGGGCAGGGCGAGTCGTACCTGAGTGAGCAGGTCTGTAGCGGCGCGGGTTGCGTCTCGGCCGTGGCTGGCTGTTGCGGCTCAGCGGCGTCTGCAGCGTCTGGGGAGTGATCTGGCTGCGTGGGCGACAGCCTGTGCCCTGCGTCTTCATGAGCACGGGCTCGTCGTCGTCGTCCAGGCCTCGGCCACCATCTTGGAGGGTGGGTGGCGGCCCGTTTTCAGGTGCGCCTTCTGCGCGGGCCCCAGCAGCGGCGAACTATCTTACAGCAGGGCAAGCGGGTAAGGGGGGCGAGGAGTTCGGGGCTCATGGCGGCTGCGGCGGGGATGTTCCGGGACATTGGGGGAAGCGGCGAGGCGCAAGTGGGGTGGGATTGGGCTTGGGTGGGGGAAGTGTGCGGGCCGCGGCAGGCGTCTGAGGACATCGGGAATGGGGGGTGGAGGGCAGGGAGGGGCGTCCGGGGTGCGCGGCGAAGCGGGGAATGGGAATGGGGGGGAGGTCGAGACCGGTGGCGCTGGCGTGCGACGGACGTCTGGGGTGGGGGTGGGAAGGGGGGATGGCCGCGGTAGTCTGCGCGGGGAGTGGGAATGGGGGGGAGGCCGCGACCGGTGGCGCTGGCGGGCGACGGACGTCTGGGGTGGGGGTGGGAAGCGGGGATGGCCGCGGTAGTCGGCGTCGGAGGCATTCGCAGGCAGGTCATAGGCGAAGGGCAGTCGCTCGGCGAGGAAGCAGGTTCCCCAGACCGGAGCGGCATGTGGCGAGCGTCCTCCCTGGCAGCCACAGCCTCCCTGGCAGCTTCGCGCGCCTCCCAATTGGACACTTGGCCCTGGAGTGGCACTCAGAGGAGCGAATCAGGAGCCGCTTTGCGGCTCCTGATTTGCTCCTCCGAGTTTTTATCCCGGACAGAGCCCGCCCTAACTCCTCCCACACAGCCCTTACTCTTTTATTTAGTCCGTGGCGCCCGTGGTGCCACGGGCGGTTTAAAGATGAGCCTCTTGTGGCGCAGAGTGGTAAGGCAGCTGTCTGAAAGCTTTGCCCATGAGGCTGGGAGTTCAATCCAGCAGCTGGCTCAAGGTTGACTCAGCCTTCCATCCTTCCAAGTTCGGTAAAATGAGTACCCAGCTTGCTGGGGGGTAAATGGTAATGACTGGGGAAGGCACTGGCAAACCACCCCGTATTGAGTCTGCCATGAAAACGCTAGAGGGCATCACCCCAAGGGTCAGACATGACCCGGTGCTTGCACAGGGGATACCTTTACCTTTACTTATTTGAAGTACTTTTTGGTATCACTTCCTTGGTCTCTTCCTCTTCTTCTTTGAATGAACAGAATGTGACTGCTGCTTTTGTCATGACAACTGATGTGTCTGTTGACACATCAACAGTTAAAACCCTGTGTGATCATTACAGCCCATCTGATCAGCAAAGATTGAGTCCAGTAGCACCTTTAAGAGCAATAAAGTTTTATTCCCATTTGATCAGGTTGCAGGACTGTGACCCTGAGAGCAAATGAGGGTGTATTATACACAGCAGGGAATCTTGCAAAAGTCTGCCCCAAAGACGCCTTTTTTTTATTTCTGCAAGTGGCACCATTTTTGCCGTGGAGAAGAAGAAGAAGAAGAAGAAGAAGAAGAAGAAGAAGAAGAAGAAGAAGAAGAAGAAGAAGAGTTTGTTCTTATCTTTACCCGAAGGAGTCTCAAAACGGCTTCCAATCGCCTTCCCTTTCCTCTCCCCACAAAAGACACCCTGTGAGGGAGGTGAGGCTGAGAGAGCTCTGATATCACTGCTCGGTCAGGACAGTTTTATCAGTGCTGTGGCGAGCCCAAGGTCACCCAGCTGGCTGCATGTGGGGGAGTGCAGAATCAAGCCCAGCTCGCCGGATTAGAAGTCCAAATTCCTAACCACTACACCAAACCCACTGCAGTATTTTTTATTCTGCATGACCCTCATAGCGGCAACTGCGTCTTTTCAGTGCAGCATTTAAAATTAGCTTTACAATTATTTTTCTTTTACGATGTTACCAAGGAAGTCCTTTTCCTCATGCATAAACTTTAGTGTGTTTTTGGTCTCTTCCCCTGTGCCCCTGTGACAGCCCCTTTTCTGCTTGTCCACCAATGGGAGCCGATTCTCTGCTGAAGGAGACAGGCTGCCTTAGTTATAGGGAAGTGGAGCCTCTAGCTGTGTGGAATCTCATGGACTTCAAAACTGTAGCTTCTCCGTAAAACTGTAACACACAAGTCATGATGTGCAGCGGAGGTCTACCTCTGAGCAGTGACGTTGGTGGCGGGGGCTGTTGTTTGACAGTTTATCAGGATGGCAAAGTGGAGGGGTCTTCATTTGGCCCCCTTGGGTGGGCTCTGCGGCCGGCTGAAATGACAGTTCCCTCTTGCAGGAGAATAAGGAAGCAGAACTGCTTGAGGTTATGGGAGGCTCCCATTTTGGACTTGTTCACCAGTGATTTCAAAAAACTTGGGGGTGGGGAACGTGTGGTGGGAGCTTTCAGTTTGCATGGGAACCTGTAGTCGGCTGTGATCCATCCTACGAGGAACAGTATACCTTGGAGGGAGGAAGGTGGTAGTTTTGGCATTCAAAAGGCTATGTAGCCCCACAGAAATTTCTTGTTGAAGTCTCCTTGTCCATGAACTGCAATTCCCACGAGGCCCTCCCACTTAAATAATTACTGTTTCAAATGCATAATCACTGCAAAGAAAAATGAATGCAGTATCAGAGCACATGGGCTCGTTTTAAAATGTTTTCTAAAAGAATGATTTAAAAGGATCAGCGATTTGACTGTGGTGAAAACCGGTACGTGCAGAATAGCCCAAAGACAATTCAGAGGGGGAAACACATTTGAGCCAGAGTTGTCCAGGGAGGGCAAGTGAAAGCAAAAATAGCAACCCTAAACAGGTCTACTCAGAATCCTACTTGAGTTTATTGATTGCAGCTTACTCCCAGGAAAGTCTCCTTAGGGTTCTGTGTCAGACAAACAAGCAAAATTGTTTTGCAAACAGTGCAGAAAATTGCTGTAAGTGGGACATATTTTTGAGCTCTGCTGAAACTGTCCCATCAAACAATGTTGATGGTTTTGGCTCTGCCCTACTTGGTTGCAGTAGAACTTTATCATATGGAAAGGCCTGAGCATTTAAAAACGGGCAGTTCTTTTATTAAGCCTGTCGCCCCATAAACAGTTTTTAAAAAGCTGAATATGCTGTCTGTGTCCTTTCTCTATTTCGAAAGATGTTTTTTCTTACCATTATTTCCCCTTTACTTTCTGACACTATTTTGTCCTGTGTTGGTTTTGCCTTATTTAGGCAGCAAGACTCTCTCACGTTTCCTCCACAATACAGTGAGAACTCCTCAGTGCTGTAGAAAATATTGGGATACTGTCCTGGGTCGTCAGACTCCTTCCTGGGTGTTGAGGTATCCATGTGTGACATGAGGTATGCATTATTCCCATAAATCTATGACTCAGATGAAGATATTTATTGAGGCAAGGAGCTATAAATAAGACAGAGAATAATAAAAAAATACCAAATCAGTTGTGTTTTCTTCCTGTACAAAAAGAAAAAGAATAAAACCGTGGCCCTCCTCAAAGCAAATTTTTGTCCCCAGACAAAAAAGGAAGGAGACACACTCCAATTTAATTTGATTCTGTTGTGCAAAATTGTAGTAACATCTACAGAGTTGAATAGTCCAGGGCACCCAGAATCAAATCCAGCCCCCAATGGCTTGACTCATGGTTGGTAGGTGGCATTCAGTGGTGAGGGCAGCTAGCCATTCAAGATCTGGTGCAGAGAAGTTTACAGTTCCCATGGTGGACTCTTCCGTGTCTCCCTCCAACAAAGGCAGACTGAATCAAGTACAGCAGCAAAGGGTGGAGCAGTCCAGTTTGGCTGGGGATCCTCCATTGCCTGCTTTCTTGTTCACTTTGGGCAGCAGGAGGACAAAGGACATGGCCAGGGCACAATGGTAGAAGCTGTGGACGTAGGTGTAGTCCCACTCCTGGAAGAAAAGGCAGCAACAGTGCACTTAATGGACAGGCTCCACGATGGGGGTCAGAGGGGTGGGATAGAATGGAAAGAGAGATGGCATCCCTGGCCAACCACCAGGGGGCCTCTTACCCTCATCTGCCTCACAGCTGTGGGGGGGAGGGGTGTGGGGGGGTCGCTGTGTCAGTCTGAAAGGAGAACAGAGGGGCACCTTTAAGACCCACAAAGGCTAATCCCTTGAGTCAACCTTTGTGGGTCTTAAAGGCCCCACTGGACTCAAACTTTCTTCTTCCTTAGAAAGTTGTTCTGAGGGTGAGCAGTGGATGCCAATTACTCATTTAAGGAAAGATGAACCACTTAAATAATTCTGCTGGATAAAGGGCAGTGAAAGTGTTTGCCCCACCCCAATTGCAATTGCCTCTGCCTAATTGCTTGGAGGAGGGGCCAGAGCCACTCTGATGAGGGATGGGCCTTACAGGAACCAGGAGGGCTGGACAGGCTCATCAAGCCCGCAGCTCATCATCCCTTCCTTCTCATCCAAGTAGGAACAAGTAATACTGCCCAGCACAGCATGGAACATATTAAGAAAGACTTTGTGCATTTGGGGAGAAAGGCAAAGATCTGGGAGCACAGGTTGTGTTTTCATCAGTCCTTCCTGTAAGCCGTGGCTTAGGAAGAGATAGAGAGAAATCATGCAAGTAAATGGCCGGTTACGTCAGTGGTGACATCTGGAAAGGTTTGGATTTCTGTGTCATGGTCTCTGATGTCAATATGAGGGGCTACTATCAGGAGACGGTGTGCACCTCACAAGAGAGGGAAAAAGTATTTTTGGGAGAACCTTTGCAAACCTGGTAAAGAGGGCTTTAAACTAGACACAAAGGGGGAGCAAGATGTAAATTCAGAACCTGGTGTGAGGGTAAGAACTCAAGATGAGAAGAATGCAAATCTACAGGGGATGGCACATAAGCAGGGAACTAACTTGCAAGGAAGCTCAAAAGCCAAAACCATGGGGCACACAAAGGATGGATTATGATTAAGGTTGGGAGCTTCGGTGTCTGAAGCATCTGTTCCTGCCTGAAGCAGGGGGGGGGGAGAGGAGGTGTGGTTACTGACAGATGGGTCGGCACACATGTGCAGGCACAATGCCACGCCTCCACTCCCCCCAGTGCATTGGCGCTGGCTTCTTCGGGCAGGAACGGTCGCTTCAGACGCCGAAGCGCCCAACCTTAATTACAATGTCTCTACACTATTGCACAGAGTATGGGGAACAAGCAGGAGGAACTAGTAGTTGTATGACCTAATAGGAAACAGAAACTGGGTGGGATAATACTCACAATTGGAATACTAAAATTGAGGGGTACAATCTATTCAGAAGAAAAGAAGGGGGGAGGTGTAGCAATATATGTTAGGAATCTTATACTTGTGAAGAAATACAGGTACCCGAGCACAAAAGTTCAGTTAAGTGTATTTGGGTAAATATAAAAGGAGTAGGAAATGAGAGTGGTATTATTGTGGGGGTCTGCTATAGACCACCAAGCCAGACAGAGGACTTGGATGAGATACGCCTAGACCAAATTACACAATTCTCAAAGAGGATGGAAACAGTGGTCATGGGTGACTTCAATTATCCAGATATCTATTGGAAGACGAACTCTGCTATAAATACAAACATTGTTAATTTCTTAACTTGTCTTGCTGACAGCTTCATTTCCCAGAGAGGGGAACCAGGGGCTCAGCTATTTTAGACTTAAATCTCATCAATAGGGATAAACTGGTGGATGAAGTGGAAGCAGTGGGCACACTTGGTAGCAGTGACCATGTGCTTTTGGAATTTTCAATTGTGGGAAAGAGAAAACCTTTACATAGTCACACATATAGACTGGACTTCAGGAAATATGATTTTAACAGACTTAAAGATATGTTGGGTAGAGTCCTATGGTCAGAAAGACGTAAAAAAAAATGGGAGTCCAAGAGGGCTGAGAGTTTCTTAAAAGTGAAATAAAAAGGTAAAGGTAAAGGTATCCCCTGTGCAAGCACCGGGTCATGTCTGACCCTTGGGGTGACGCCCTCTAGCGTTTTCATAGAATCATAGAGTTGGAAGGGGCCATACAGGCCATCTAGTCCAACCCCCTGCTCAACGCAGGATCAGCCCTAAGCATCCTAAAGCATCCAAGAAAAGTGTGTATCCAACCTTTGCTTGAAGACTGCCAGTGAGGGGGAGCTCACCACCTCCTTAGGCAGCCGATTCCACTGCTGAACTACTCTGACTGTGAAATTTTTCCTGATATCTAGTCTATATCGTTGTACTTGAAGTTTAAACCCATTACTGCGTGTCCTCTCCTCTGCAGCCAACGGAAACAGCATCCTGCCCTCCTCCAAGTGACAACCTTTCAAATACTTAAAGAGGGCTATCATGACCCCTCTCAGCCTCCTTTTCTCCAGGCTGAACATTCCCAAGTCCCTCAACCTATCTTCATAGGGCTTGGTCCCTTGGCCCCAGATCATCTTCGTCGCTCTCCTCTGTACCCTTTCAATTTTATCTATGTCCTTCTTGAAGTGAGGCCTCCAGAACTGCACACAGTACTCCAGGTGTGGTCTGACCAGTGCCGTATACAATGGGACTATGACATCTTGTGATTTTGATGTGATGCCTCTGTTGATACAGCCCAAAATGGCATTTGCCTTTTTTACCGCTGCATCACACTGCCTGCTCATGTTTAGTTTACAATCCACAAGTACCCCAAGGTCTCGTTCACACACAATGTTACCTAGAAGCGTATCCCCCATCCAGTAGGCATGCTTTTCATTTTTCTGACCCAGATGCAGAACTTTACACTTATCTTTATTAAATTGCATCTCATTTGCCCATTTTTCCATTCCATTTTTCCATTCCTCGTTGAACTCTGTCTCTATCTTCTGGAGTATTTGCCAGTCCTCCCAATTTGGTGTCATCTGCAAACTTGATGAGTAGTCCCTCCACCCCCTCATCTAGATGATTAATAAATATGTTAAAAAGTACCGGGCCGAGCCCCGAGTCCTGAGGTACCCAGCTACTCACATCTCTCCAGTCTGATGAAACACCATTGACAACAACTCTTTGAGTGTGGTTCTCTAACCAATTCCCTATCCACCTAACTATCTGAAAATCCAGATTGCAGTCCTTCAACGTATCCATCAGAACAGACTCAATACGGGGTGGTTTGCCATTCCCTTCCCCAGTCATTATCGTTTAACCCCCAGCAGCAAGATGGGTACTCATTTTACCGACTTCAGAAGGCTGGAAGGCTGAGTCAACCTTGAGCCGGCTGCTGAGATCGAACTCTCAGCCTCATGGGCAAAGCTTTCAGACTGCATTTCTGCTGCCTTACCACTCTGCGTCACAAGAGGCTCAAAAAAGTGAAATACTGAAGGCTCAATCACAAACAGAAGAAGAAGAAATGATGGAAGAAGCCTAAGGAAGCCAAGGTGGCTCCATAAGCAGTTGTCAAATGATTTGAAGAATAAAAAAGTCATTTAGGAAATGGAAGGAAGGCCTTATTACCAAGGATGAGTATAAACAAACAAGCAATAATTGTAGGGGGAGTGTTAGAAAAGCTAAAGCTCAATATGATCTTAGGCTAGCAAGAAGTGCTAAACATAACAAAAAAGGCTTCTTTAGTTATATTTCAAGTAAGAAAAAGAGTAGGGTCATGGTAGGACCACTGCGAGGACAAGAAAGTGAAATTATAACAGATGATGAATATAGGGCTGAATTGCTTAACTCCTATTTCTCCTCAGTCTTCTCTTGTGAGGGAAATAGTGCTCAATGTGGAAAAAACGGAACACAACAGGGGAGGTAGGAATGGTGGCCTAGGATCACTATTGGAACAGTCTACAAACACCTTGTTTCTTTAAAAGAAACAAAGTCTTCTGGGACATATGAATTGCATCCAATGGTACTAAAAGAACTTGTCCGTTCTTTTTGACACTTGCAGAACAGGTAAGGTGCCAGATCACTGGAGGCGGGCAAATGTTGTCCCCATCTTCAAGAAAGGAAAGAAATAGGATCCGGGTAACTATTGACCTGTGCGCTTGACATCTGTAGCTGGCAAAATTTTGGAACAAATCATCAAACACTCAGTCCTTGAGCAGCTGGAACAGGGAGTTGTAATTTCTAAGATGGGTTTCGCAAGAAAAAGTCATGTCATCTCTTTTTTGAGAAAGTGACTAAATTGCTGGATTAGGGGAATGCTGTGGACATAGTTTATCTGGATTTCAATAAAGCTTTTAATAAGGTTCCACATTATATTCTTCTTGACAAGCAGTAAAATGCAGTATGGACCCTAATTCTGTCAGGTGGATCAATAACTGGTTGACAAATCGTACCCAGAGGGTACTTGCTAATGGTTCAGCATCTTCTTGGAAAAGAGTGACAAGTGGAGTTCCCCAGGGATCTGTCCTGGGGCCTGTGTTGTTCAACATATTTATAAATGATTTGGATGAGAGATTAGAGGGGATATTTATTAAATTTGCAGATGTTACTAAACTGGGAGGGGTAGCAAACATAAGAGAAGACAGAATCAGAATACAGTATGATTTAAACAGAATAAAATGAAGTTCAATAGGGACAAATGTAAAGTTCTGCATTTAGGTAGGAAAAACCAAATACACCAATATAGGATGGGGAAGACTTGTCTTGGCAGTAGTATGTGTGAAAAGGACCTAGGAATCTTAGTAGACCATACTTTGAACAAAAGTCAGCAGTGTGACTTGGTGGCTAAAATAGCAAATGGTATTTTGCCCTGTATTATACGGAGTATCGTGTCCAGATCACGGGATGTAATGCTACCACTTTACTCTGCTCTGGTTCGGCCTCACTTGGAGTACTGTGTTCAGGTTTGGGCACCCCAGTTGAAGAGGGATGTACAAAAACTGGTGTGTGTCAAGAGGAGGGCAACAAAGATGGTGAGGGGGTTGGAGACCAAGACATATGAGGCAAGGTTAGGGGAGCTTGGTCGGTTTAGCCTGGAGAAGAGACAACTGAGAGGGGATCTGATAGCGATTTTCAAGTATTTAAAAAGGTGCCATATAGAGAATGGAGCAGAGTTGTTCTCTCTTGCCCAAGAGGGACGGACCAGATCCAATGGGATTAAATTAATGGAAATAAATTCGGTCTAAACATCCAGAAGAAGTTCCTGACAGTCAGAGCAGTTTCTCAGTGGAACAGGCTTCCTTGGGAGGTGGTGGGTTCTCCATCTTTGGAAATTTTCAAACAGAGGCTGGATAGGCATCTGACGGAGAGGTTGATTTTGTGAAGGTTCAAGGGGTGGCAGGTTACAAGGGAGGAGCGATAAAGTTGTGACTATCCTGCATAGTGTGGGTGGTTGAACTAGATCTCAGGATGTCCCTTCCAACTCTATGATTCTATGATTCAAGGGGTAGGTGGGTAGGGAGCTGTCTGGACTTCATTTCTGGAGAGCACACATACCTGATTGGCCCGGTCCCACTGGCACTTGCCCCCAACAGCCCAGTTAGGAGCAATCTGGAGCAATTGCTTCTAGTTTGCCCCTGGCTGCCATTGGGAGAGGAGGCCAGTAGGGCTCCTGGCTGGGGGCTGGCCTGGCACAGTGTGGCCAGGCCTCAGAGGGCCGTTACAACAGACCCTGAGGCTTGCCCAGCCCACACCAGCCGTTGCAGGCCCGGGTGGAGGCCCGGGTCTGGCCTAGTATTGGTGACCTGCAAAAGTGGCCCCTGAGGCTTTGCCAGGCCCTGCCAGGCCTTCGCAGGCCTAGGAAAGGTCTGCCAGGGTGATAGTGAAGTTTCCACCACCACTCCACCTGGCCCTGTACAGCCCTCCAAAGCTCGGGCAAGTTTTGCGGGGCCTCGGGGTGTGGTGGCAGGATGGTTGGTGGAGCGGGGTTAAAGTTCCTACCGACACTCTGCCCAGCCCCGCAGAGCCCCCTCGAGGCCCCAATGAGCTGCAGTTGGGCTTTGTGGGGCAGCAGAGGATACTGGACTGAGGCCTGGCGGTGGAGGTGACAGTTGTTCCTCCTCCTCCTCCTCCTCCTCCTCCTCTTCTTTTCCCCCTCCTCCTCCTCCTCCACCAACACCAAGTACACCATGGGGCAAACTACACTGGCCAATCTGCAGGGTTGCAGTTGATACGTTAAAGGTTCAGTAACTAGTGATGTTATTGTTATTGCTGCTATCACTGTTATTATTAATTGAATTTATATTATATCTATCTTATGATTTCATGTTCTCTGTAAATCACCCTGAGCTGCAAGGAGAGAGTGGTATATAAATATAAAAATAAAATTATATATATACTAGACTTAAAGCCCGTTGCAGGGCTAAATGCAATGGGCGCTAGTGGGGAGTGCGGAATGTAGACTGGAACTCCCTGTTCCCCCTCATCAGCCCTTCCACCACTACCCTGCAGAGGAAGAGGAGGTGGAGGAGGAGGAAGAGTTGGTTCTTATATGCCTCTTTTCTCTACCCAAAGGAGAAAGCGGCCTTCCCTTTCTTCTCCCCACAAGAGGCACCGTGTGGGGTGGGTGAGGCTGAGAGAGCCCTGATATCACTGCCCGGTCAGAACAGTTTGATCAGTGCCGTGGCGAGCCCAAGGTCACCCAGCTGGCTGCATGTGGGGCAGAGTGGAATCGAACCCGGCTCGCCAGATTAGAAGTCCGCACTCCCAACCACTGCACCAAGCTGGCTCTCTAGGGGGGTAGTTCTAGGGTCCAGTAGTTGTTGTCAATTCAAATGGCCTCAACCAAATGCCTGGCAGAAGAGCTCTATTTTGCAGGCCCTGCAGAACTTTCCTTTCTCCAACAGTGCCTGGATTTCCTCTGGGAGCTTATTCCCCCACATGGGAGCCAGGACAGAGCATGATCTGCCCCTGCTTGAGGCCAGACGTGCTTCCTTGGGATCAGGGATCACCAGCCAGTTGGAGTTGGCTGAGTATAGTGCTTTTTGAGCGGTAGAGCAGAGAGGCAGTCGCTCAGGTTCACTGAGCCCAGACTACATATGGCCATAAAAGTGATTACCAAGACCTTAAGCTTCATCTGTGATTTAGCTGGTAACCAGGGGAGTAGTTGGGAGTATGGGCCAGATGTGGGCCCTCTAAGGTGTTCCCTATGGAACCCCAACCACTGCATTCAGGACCAGTTGTAGTTTCCAGATCAGGAATAAGGGTAGGCCTGTGAAGAGCAAATTGCAGAAATACTTTCTAAACGTGGCCCTTGCATGGATCACTGTAGCTAGGTGTTCCGTGGCCAAGTAGGGCGCTAGTAGTAGTGACAACGACTGATGCATGTAGTTTCTATTTCCTGTCCATCGGCTACAGTGCAGTAGCACACATCCAAATACAGCCAATGATAATTCCCTTGAAATTCAAGGGAATTGATTGGCTGTTTTGGCAAAGAATTGTATTGGGATGTGTGACACAGTTTACTAATGTAACGCAATTAATTTTTGCTACATATTCCCATGGTCATGTAAGGAGTTCTTAGTCTGACGAAGAGTGCTTGCACTCGAAAGCTCACGCCCTGAATGAATCTTTGTTGGTCTTAAAGGTGCTCCTGGACTCTGATTCTATGGTTAAGAATGGTGGCCTCTAATCGAGAGAACCAGGTTTGATTCCCCCCTTCCTTCTCCACATGCAGCCAGTCACAATTCTCTCAGGGTGTGGGGAGAGGAAGGGAAGGCAATTGTAAACCACTTTGGGACTCTTTCACGTTGTGAAAAATGGAGCACAAAAAAAAAACAGCTCTTCTTCAGTAGCACCTCAGACACTCACAAGATTTTGGAAGATGAGCTTTCAGGAGTTAAAGCTGTCTTGCAAAGGGAGCTTTGACTCCCAAAAACTGATACTGCTCAAGTCGGGGTAGTCAACTGCGGCCCTCCAGATGTCCATGGACTACAATTCCCATGAGCTCAAACCCAGCTCTTCTATTGAGCCGAACAGAGTGGTGGGATCCAGGCCACAGTTTCTCATAATCAGATAGAAAAGACATTCTCATAGCTGGTGAAGCAGAGCAGCTAAGAGCTGAGTCCCAGATTCAAATCTTGCTTCAGCCACTCCCTCTTTAGCCACAGTTCCCGACCTGCAATGTGTTATCAGCCTACACTACAGGGCTGTTGGTAAACAAAAGAACGAGATGCGCGTTAAGCATGATTTTAATTTTGGGCCAGGAGTGGTGGATGGGTGACTCTGAAATCAATGCCTTCCAGAATAGCCTGCCCCCACCCCACCCCACCCCATTGAAACTGTCTGTTTGGCAGCTCAGGGCTGTGGTGGGGAGAGACATTTCTCTTGCTGGGCCTCCTTCCAATTTTCTCTTACAGTCAGAAGCACCCTGAAAGTGTACTTGTGCGGAGAACTTGAGCAGATGCTCATGGGGAGGGAACTGACAAAGAAGGCATGAATTTGTGGTGGTGGTGGTGATGGTGGGGAGGCAGTGTAGCGATCTGGGCTGCTGGCTGAATGCCGCATCTGAGCTGATAAGCAAACTTTCTTGCACTGCGAGTGACTCAGTTACAAAACACGTTTGAACCATCCCTCCAAGTCAAGTGAGGAATTTCAGGACCTCTTCCCTAAAATGGTATCATTGCTTCTAAGCCACTGAGGATGGCAGAAGATTCATCCAGAAACTGGAAGATTGCTACCCTCCCTTTCCTTTCCCTCTGGGGTGGGAAATGTGCTCTGGTTGGAACTTGTTTCTTGCAAGTGTTTGCTACATGGGGTAAGCCCCAGAACTGGGTCCAAGTATCACCTACTGGGGCTGCATCACTAACCATGCTCTCTCTCTCTCTCTCTCTCTCTCACACACACACACACACACACACACATTCAGATTGAAATTATTTCAGGATTGCCATGTTCTGTTCACAAAAACAGGCTTCGGCTAATTTGCCTTGCCCAAAGGGAGAAAGAACATTCCCCAAACAGCTTCCTGGTCCCTGGCCTTCAGCAGGTCCATGCTTGTGGGGGTGGCCAGGTGGATGTGCTAGTTCAACTACATGGCCGTTTGCAGGCCAATGTGCCAGAGTACAGATATAACACAGAGCCAACATGGCCTCTGGCGTTCAGGGCATACATTTGGTCTGCCTGAACATAATATCCACTCAAGGAAAGCTAAACAAGTTGGCTGGAAGGTCAGAGGACAAAACCCTGCCCCCTTGGAATTCTTCAGCCTTATGGACTCTGATTCCCTATCCCGCTGGATGCTTCTGCTGATACAGGGGTATGTTTGAGACCCTCCTCAAATAAAAAATTACGACAACAGTTCCTTTGTCTGCACCGGTGACCCCTTGTCTCCGCTCTTTTTAATTTTCAACCTTTCCTCATATGTCTTGGTCTCCAAGCCCCTCTTTTTAATTTTCATTCTGCCCTTTGTACAGTTCTGATCAGACCACCTATCAGACCCCTTCTACTGTGTTCCTTACCCATCAGCAGCCTGTATTTATCCCTCAGGCTTCGGTTACCATCAAGCTATTATTGCCCTAAGGGACGCTAAGTCCTTAAGTACACAAAAAAAATTATTTGAAACTTTTGCATGTTCTGTATGATGCATTTATTTCTTGTGGAAATGCTTTGTATTTGCTCTTGCTCGATGCCGACTGACCCAAAACATCTGCTGTTCCCCCCTCAGACACCCCCTTCCATGACTGAACAAACCGACATACCCAAGGTCTGCTCAGGTCTACTGTTCCTATTAAAACAGTGTCTGGTTTACAAGTTAAGTTATGATGGTGGCATTTGTTACAAAGTTCCATATCATTACCCCGTGACATTCTATGTAAACCACCCAGAGCTGTATGGAAGGGCAGTATAAAAATCTAAATAAAGAAAATCTTAACCGCTGTTGTTGCTCTTAAACAAAACAAAAAGGCCGGAACAGGCAGCGCCTGTCTGGGCCTCTCCGACCCTGTCTGGCCTTCCCTTCCAGTCCGCGGCCCACTTGGGCTGCGGACCGGTTGCGCCCACCCACACCGACCTGCCAGCGGGCACTCTGGTGCAATAGATGCCAGTGCGCCCCTCCCTGCCGCCGCAGAAGGAAGTGGGTGGCCCAGCCTCCACTCGCCCCCTCAAGCCCCTCACCAGAGCTCTGACAGCTCGCTGCGAGATGCACACCGGCTCTTCCTGATGATGCGGGAGGGACAGATTGCCTGCCCCCTCCCCCTCCCCCCTCAAGACCATCATGCACCTTGCTGGAGCTTTGCCACCAGAGCCACTAACTCCCTTCAGCGTCACACAGAGGAAGGGCAACCTGCCCACCGGCTTCCCCCGCCCCCTCAAGCCCCGCCACACACCTCCCCGGAGCTCTGGCAGCGAGATGCTTGGCTGTTCTTCGCTGTGGCACGGAAGGAGGCCGGACTGTCCAGTGCCTCCCCCGCCCCCCATGTCCACTAGCACCCGTTGCATATGTGCATACACCAGGATCGCAGCCTAGTCCTTACCACAGAAAGGGCCATCTGGGCGGTGCTGGGACAGGAACCCGTGGTCCAGCCTGCGCTTTCGCTGCTCCAGCGGGCTAATACAGATCGCTGGGCGCATCCGTATTGGGCCAGCCCCTGGAGCACTCACCTCTGCAAACCGCTTGCGAGCCGCTCGCCCAGACTCACTGCCAGACGTTTCTTGGACAGCAAGCAGGGCGCTTCCACGGCTCCCACCCTTCCCCCTCACTGGACTTGGGTGCCATGGGGCAGCCTGGCTGCTGCTGCGCGGCTGGACGAGTGGCGCGGGCTCAGAGGCGGCAGCCGTGCAGGTTGTCCAAGCGACGGGCTTGGCACCACGTCCATGGTGGCCAGCATGCCTCCGACGGACCGCTGCCTCTCCAGCCACATGCCACCAGCCTGCGAGGCAGCGAGGCACTCGCCCAGTCTGGCCACCAGAGGCCGGCCACTGTGGACACACCGCTGACTGGGAGGCTGGTACGGGGGGGGGAGCTGGCGGGGGGGGGCTTTCCAGTGTCCATTGCCCTGCGAAGTCCTGTCGCTGCCTCACCAGTGGGAGGCTGGCACAGGTAGGGAGCCGGGGGGGGGGGGCTTTCCAGCGCCTGTTGGCCCACAAAGTCCTGTCGCTGCCTCTTTGCCGGCCAGCGAGATGCTGGCCCAGGGAGGGAGCCAGCAGGGGGGGCCTTCCCCTGACCTGTTGGGCTTCCCCTTCCCTGTTGGACCCCATTTTAAAAATGGACTTTGATTGTTGTTGTTAGGTGCGAAGTCGTGTCTGACCCATTGCGACCCCATGGACAATGATCCTCCAGGCCTTCCTGTCCTCTACCATTCCCCGGAGTCCATTTAAGTTTGCACCGACTGCTTCAGTGTCTCCATCCAGCCACCTCATTCTCTGTCGTCCCCTTCTTCTTTTGCCCTCATTCGCTCCCAGCATCAGGCTCTTCTCCAGGGAGTCCTTCCTTCTCATGAGGTGGCCAAAGTATTTGAGTTTAATTTTCAGGATCTGGCCTTCTAAGGAGCAGTCAGGGCTGATTTCCTCTAGGACTGACCGGTTTGTTCGCTTTGCAGTCCAAGGGACTCGCAAGAGTCTTCTCCAGCACCAGAGTTCAAAATCCTCAATTCTTTGAAGCTCGGCCTTCCTTATGGTCCAACCTTCGCAGCCATACATTGCAACTGGGAAGACCATAGCCTTGACTAAACGCACTTTTGTTGCCAGGTGATGTCTCTGCTTTTTAGGATGCTGTCTAGATTTGCCATAGCTTTCCTCCCCAGGAGCAAGCGTCTTTTACTTTATTTGCTGCAGTTCCCATCTGCAGTGATCTTGGAGCCCAGGAAAATAAAATCTGTCACTACCTCCATTTCATCCCCATCTATTTGCCAGGAATTGAGAGGGCCGGATGCCATGATCTTTGTTTTCTTGATGTTGAGTTTCAAGCCAACTTTTGCACTCTCCTCCTTCACCCGCATCAACAGGCTCTTTAGTTCTTCTTCACTTTCTGCTATTAGAGTGGTATCATCTGCATATCTGAGGTTGTTGATATTTCTCCCTGCAATCTTGATCCCAATTTGTGACTCCTCTAATCCCGCCTTTCTCATGATGTGCTCTGCATACAAGTTAAATAGGCAAGGCGACAGTATACAGCCTTGCCGAACTCCTTTTTCAATTTTGAACCAATCAGTGATTCCATGTTCAGTTCTCGCTGTTGCTTCTTGACCTGCATATAAGTTTCTCAAGAGACAAATAAGATGCTCTGGTATTCCCACCTCTTTAAGAACTTGCCACAATTTGTTGTGCTCCACACAATCAAAGGCTTTAGCATGGTCAGTGAAGCAGAAGTAGATGTTCTTCTGGAACTCCCTAACTTTCTCCATGATCCAGCATAGTTCAATCCTAGCAGCCGGCTCAAGGTTGACTCAGCCTTCCATCCTTCCGAGGTCGGTAAAATGAGTACCCAGCTTGCTGGGGGGTAAACGGTAATGACTGGGGAAGGCACTGGCAAACCACCCCGTATTGAGTCTGCCATGAAAACGCTGGAGGGCGTCAGCCCAAGGGTCAGACATGACTCGGTGCTTGCACAGGGGATACCTTTACCTTTACCTTTACCTTACATAATCAAAGGCTTTAGCATAGTCAATGAAGCAGAAGTAGATGTTCTTCTGGAACTCCCTAGCTTTCTCTATGATCCAGCGTATGTTGGCAGTTTGATCTCTAGTTCCTCTGCCTCTTCGAAATCCTGCCTGTACTTCTGGAAGTTCTCGGTCCACATATTGCTGGAGCCTAGCTTGTAGGATTTTGAGCATAACTTTGCTAGCATGAGAAATTAGTGCAATGGTGCGGTAGTTTGAGCATTCTTTGGCATTGCCCTTCTTTGGGATTGGAATGTAAACTGACCTTTTCCAATCCTGTGGCCATTGTTGAGTTTTCCAAATTCGCTGGCATATTGAGTGTAGCACTTTTACTGCATCATCTTTTAAGATTTTGAATAGTTCAACTGGAATGCTGTCACCACCACTAGCTTTATTGTTGCTCAGACTTCCTAAGGCCATTTGACTTCAGAAAACAGGATGTCTGGCTCCAGGTCAGTAACTACCCCAATGTGGTTATCAGGGATGTTAAGCTCACTTTTATATAGTTCTGTATAATTTTGCCACCCTTTTAAAATCTCTTCTGCTTCTGTGAGGTCCCTACCATTTTGGTCCCTTATCATACCCATCTTTGCATGAAATGTTCTCTTCATATCTCCAATTTTCTTGAAAAGATCTCTGGTCCTCCCCATTCCATTGTTTTCTTCTATTTGTTTGCACTGTTGATTTAAGAAGGCATTCTTATCTCTTCCAGCTTTTCTCTGGAATTCTGCATTCAGAATTCTGCATTCAGTTGCTACCTCTTGTACAATGTTGCGAATCTCCGTCCATAGTTCTTCAGGCACTCTGTCTATCAGATCTAATTCCTTAAATCTATTTTTCACCTCTACTGTATATTCGCCGGGATTATGATTTAGTTCATACCAGAGTGGCCTAGTGCTTTTCCCTACTTTCTTTAATTTAAGCCTAAATTTTGCAACAAGAAGCCGATGATCTGAACCACAATCAGCTCCTGGTCTTGTTTTTATTGACTGTATAGAACTGCAGAGCACAGTCAATCTGATTTCTGTGTTGACGTCTGGTGATGTCCATGTGTAGAGTAGTCTCATGGGCTGTTGGGAAAGAGTGTTTGCTATGACCATTGTATTCTCTTGACAAAATTCTGCCCTGCTTCATTTTGTACTCCAAGGCCAAAACTTGCCGGTTATCCGAGTTATCTTTTGGCTTCCTAGTTTAGCATTCCAATCCCCCATGATGATAAGCACATCATTTTTTGGCGTTGCTTCTAGAAGGTATTATAGGGCTTCATAGAACTGGTCAACTTCATCCTCTTCAGCAGCAGTGGTTGGGGCATAGTCCTGGATTACTGTGATGTTGAATGGTTTGCCTTGGATTCGAACTGAGATCATTCTGTCATTTTGGGGATTGTATCCTACTCTCTTATTGATTATGAAGGCTACTCCATTTCTTCTGAGAGATTCTTGCCCATAGTAGTAAACCTGATGGTCATCTGAATTAAATTCACCCATTCCTGTCCATTTTAGTTCACTGATACCTAAAAGGTCGATGTTCGGTCTTGTCATCAATGACTATTCCAGAAATACGAAAACACTGCAGGAGCTCTAAGAAGCCTATTTGGATGAACAGAGAACTTCAAGAGGAACTAAGAAAGAAAAGGAAAATGTTCAGGAAATGGAAGGAAGGACAGAGCTCTAAAGAAGAGTACCTACAGGTTACTAGGCACTGTAGATCAATCATCAGAAAGGCCAAAGCTGAGAGTGAGCTAAGATTGGCCAGGGAAGCCCATTGTAACAAGAAAAGATTTTTCAGTTATGTGAGGAGCAAACGTAAAGTCAAGGAGGCAATAGGCCCACTGTTGGGTGCAGATGGACAAACTCTAACGAAAGATGCAGAGAAAGCAGAAAGGCTTAGTGCCTATTTTACATCAGTTTTTTCCCACAGCTCAAAGTGTTTAGGCACATGTAGAGATGGCTGTAGCCAAAGGATAGTGTCTGGGTGGCAGGTTAACATGGATAGAGAGGTTGTCGAGAGGCATTTAGCTGCACTGGATGAGTTCAAATCCCCTGGTCCAGATGAAATGCACCCGAGAGTACTCAAAGAACTTTCCAGAGAACTTGCACAGCCCTTGTCCATCATCTTTGGAACCTCTTTAAGGACTGGAGATGTCCCGGAGGACTGGAAAAGAGCAAACGTTATTCCGATCTACAAAAAAGGGAGGAAGGATGACCCGGGAAACTACAGACCAGTGAGTCTGACCTCTGTTGTGGGGAAGATAATGGAGCAGATATTAAAGGGAGCGATCTGCAAACATCTGGAGGACAATTTGGTGATCCAAGGAAGTCAGCATGGATTTGTCTCCAACAGGTCCTGCCAGACCAACCTAGTTTCCTTTTTTGACCAAGTAACAGGTTTGCTGGATCGGGGAAATTCGGTTGATGTCATTTACTTGGATTTTAGTAAAGCTTTTGACAAGGTTCCCCATGATGTTCTGATGGATAAGTTGAAGGACTGCAATCTGGATTTTCAGATCGTTAGGTGGATAGGGAATTGGTTAGAGAACCGCACTCAAAGAGTTGTTGTCAATGGTGTTTCATCAGACTGGAGAGAGGTGAGTAGCGGGGTACCTCAGGGCTCGGTGCTCGGCCCGGTACTTTTTAACATATTTATTAATGATCTAGATGAGGGGGTGGAGGGACTACTCATCAAGTTTGCAGATGACACCAAATTGGGAGGACTGGCAAATACTCCGGAAGATAGAGACAGAGTTCAACGAGATCTGAACACAATGGAAAAATGGGCAAATGAGAACAAGATGCAATTCAATAAAGATAAGTGTAAAGTTCTGCATCTGGGTCAGAAAAATGAAAAGCATGCCTACTGGATGGGGGATACGCTTCTAGGTAGCACTGTGTGTGAACGAGACCTTGGGGTACTTGTGGATTGTAAACTAAACATGAGCAGGCAGTGTGATGCAGCGGTAAAAAAGGCAAATGCCATTTTGGGCTGTATCAACAGAGGCATCACATCAAAATCACAAGATGTCATAGTCCCATTGTATACGGCACTGGTCAGACCACACCTGGAGTACTGTGTGCAGTTCTGGAGGCCTCACTTCAAGAAGGACGTAGATAAAATTGAAAGGGTACAGAGGAGAGCGACGAAGATGATCTGGGGCCAAGGGACCAAGCCCTATGAAGATAGGTTGAGGGACTTGGGAATGTTCAGCCTGGAGAAAAGGAGGTTGAGAGGGGACATGATAGCCCTCTTTAAGTATTTGAAAGGTTGTCACTTGGAGGAGGGCAGGATGCTGTTTCTGCTGGCTGCAGAGGAGAGGACACGCAGTAATGGGTTTAAACTTCAAGTACAACGATATAGGCTAGATATCAGGAAAAAGTTTTTCACAGTCAGAGTAGTTCAGCAGTGGAATAGGCTGCCTAAGGAGGTGGTGAGCTCCCCCTCACTGGAAGTCTTCAAGCAAAGGTTGGATACACACTTTTCTTGGATGCTTTAGGATGCTTAGGGCTAATCCTGCGTTGAGCAGGGGGTTGGACTAGATGGCCTGTATGGCCCCTTCCAACTCTATGATTCTATGATTCTATGATTCTATGATTCTATCTCTTGTTTGACCACGTCCAGCTTGCCTTGATTCATGGATCTGACGTTCCAGGTTCCTATGGAATAAAAATCTTTACAGCATTGGACTGTCTTTTCGCCACCAGTTACTTCCACAACTGAGCGTCCTTTCGGCTTTGGCCCAGCCGCTTCATTCATTCTGGTGCTACTCATACTAGCCGTCTGCTCATCCCCAGTAGCATATTGGGCACCTTCCGACCTGAGGGGCTCATCTTCCGGTGTCATATCATTTTGCCTTTTGAACTAGTCCATTGGGTTTTCATGGCAAAGATAGTGGTTTGCCATTTCCTTCTCAGTGGATCACCTTTTGTCAGAGCTCTCAGCTATGACCTGTCTGTCTTGGGTGGTCCTGCACGGCATGGCTCATAGTTTCACTGAGCTACGCAAGCCCCTTCACCACGACAAGGCAGCGATCCTTGAAGGGGGAGGGCTTTGATACTAGTAAATAAATAAAATATATTTTGGAAAGCTCTTCTTGGAGTATAGGAAAAACTTTGTTTTTGTATGATTAGTTGTTTATTGTTGAGCTGGTTCTAATGCATGTTTTCTTGCATTACGTAAACTGTTTTTTAAATTTTTTTATGTCTTGTAGAATTTTCAATTGAGAAGAGTCGTATTGACAGAAACAATCAATGATTTGTTGTGAACATTTCAAGCAATAAATTGAAGAGAAAAACTTTGGACAGCAATTCTTGCAGAAATTGTTTATTATACTTAAATCCATTATTTGCGTGGGCATTTCTTTTGGGCACGTGGAAAACCCAGTGGTGGTGGCTAGAAGCAGAGGCAGCTGCAAGCGGCAACTGGATGAACATCGGGAGCAGAACTGCATGAGCAGAACTCTGATCCACCAGGGAGGGACCACTGGGGCAAGGATGCTCTGCCTGCTTGGTGCCCTTGAGGGCAAGAGTGGGCGGGCTCCTGGGTTCTGGCCCTTGGAGCTCTTAAGGCAAGGGAAGAGCAGGCGTGGTTTGCCACTGTCTGTCTTTGCTTAGTGACCCTGGAGTTGCTTGCTGGTTGACCCAGCGTAGCTTCCAAGATCTGGCCCGATCAGGCCACCCCGGGCTCTCCTTTCAGTTGTTTTCAGGCCTGTGTTCTCGTTGTTTGTCTCCAGCCTTTCTGAGCCAGCAGACACCACTGGGATTCTGACACAGAGGCTGCCCCATGAGGCAGAGCCAGCCATGGAACGGCTACTGCAGATTACCTCCAGTCACACAACAAAAAGCCAGGTGCTGTTGTGGCAGCTACTGCCAAAGCAACATTTTATGAAATCTGCTCAGCCAATAAAAAGGCTTGCTGGAGAAACGATCCAGCTGGCCCTGCCAACTTTAAAAAAATCATCTGGCAGGCAACCTGAAAAGTTTCAGCAGATGCTATGGTGCCCATGGGGACTCCTACCTTAGAGGCATCTAAGCAAGGCAACTGAGGATTTCTCCATTTCTTGCAAAGATTGGAGCCGTTTGTAATTCCTGAGTGAAATCCTTCATGTCCCCATGGAGGACCAGTACATGCATGCTGCCAAAATGCCAAAGAAGGAGAGCATGGGATTCTGCTAAATGACACTTTTATGTTCTGTTAGGACATGCAATTATTTTCTGCTTTGAACAACTAATCCTCACGGATCTCTGTGAAGCCGTATCTGCTTCCAAGGCCCGTGGCAGAGGCCATGTGAGAGCTAAGTGCATCCATGGATAAGCGTTGGAGCCAGTCCATTTTTCTTCTTCCACCTTCCTTTTGGTAAAACTGGAATATTGTCTATTTTTTATGTCTCTAAATTCTGAAAAACTAATCTGTCTGTATTTGAGAAAGTGCCATTTTAAATGACTAGATACATTTTGCCGAAAAGATCTTTTCTTCCCTCCCCCAACTGAAAACCTCATGGAACATGTTACTTTCCTCCCACTCTTAGAAAGTAGAATTTATTTGCAGAGGTTTCCTAAACCAGATGTGCAGCATGAATTTCTCAGATGCAGACGAGAAGCAGGGGTGTTCAGAGATCACCCGTGTTCAGAGATTTCCTGCTTGTACCGAGAGCCCCCCCCCCCGCAGTGCCTTTTGTGCCTGCAGCTCTTTCTGAGAGGACCACTGTGCTTCCCCGCCCCCTGCAAATCCCTCTGCAGAACCCTTTCTTGGAAGCTGCTGCTGAACACTTAATCCTCATTAATGATGTACTCAGAGGGCAATTTGATTGCAAACTGAGAGCAATTCCCTTGAACAATAGAGAAAAAGGTTCCTTTTTTGCTGTGATTGTTCTAAATTGTACTGCAATTTTTTTTGCATCTGCTTTTACAAGGCTGCCCCTTTTTCTCACCTATCATCTGCCTCACCCTCCATCAGAAGAAAAAAAATGACTTGCCAAAAATTGAACTTTTTACCATGGCAAATATTACATTTCATTCATTCATGCATGCATAAGTCCGTTGTACTTAAAAATACAGTGGGTGCTGGGATCCCCACCCCGGGCAGGCCAGCCGAGGCCTAGAGAGAACACAGCAGCCCTTTTTGGGGCAGGGGAGAAGCACTTCTCTTGGCAAACTCAGGCTCTTAGAGCAAAGGTGCACTCTAAAGGCTGTTGTGCAGTGTGAATCCCAGCCCTCCCACCAGAAATTTTGGCTGTGCTGAGGTCAAGGAGAAAGCACCTTCCCTATAAGGAAGGCCAAGTATATGGGTGTTGAGACCGAGAAAAGATCACAAGGTCAGTGGAGTGATCTTGTCAGATCTCAGACTCTAGCCAGGGTTGGCCTTGCTCTGTATTTAGGCTAGATATAGGCTAGATATCAGGAAAAAGTTTTTCACAGTCAGAGTAGTTCAGCAGTGGAATAGGCTGCCTAAGGAGGTGGTGAGCTCCCCCTCACTGGCAGTCTTCAAGCAAAGGTTGGATACACACTTTTCTTGGATGCTTTAGGATGCTTAGGGCTAATCCTGCGTTGAGCAGGGGGTTGGACTAGATGGCCTGTATGGCCCCTTCCAACTCTATGATTCTATGATTCTATGATTCTATTTGGATGGGAGAGATCCAAGAAGGCCCAGGGCTGCTACACAGAGGCAGGCTATGCGAAACCACCTCTGCTCACCTCATGCCTTCAAAGCCCCATGGGGTTGGTGTGTTAGGTGCCATTTGACAGCACTTTCCACCCCACCCAGAGAGGGAGAGGTCCCTCATAGCAGCAGAAGCTGGGGTCGGTCAAATAAACCGGCTTGCAATAGATTCAGAACAGACACAGCATGTCATTTAATGAGTGATATTCACTGCAGCCAACTCTCTCAATGATTTCGATTATGACACTGGGCAGATCTTTGGAAGAACTGCTTAAAAGTTGTTAGTTGTGATAGCTGAATATATGCAAATGCAGTCTATCTTTGAATACCATTGTATTTTTAATAGGCCTTTGAGTAGTAGGTGCTGGGGTCACCTAGGGCAGGGGTAATCAACCCAAGGTCTGCGGCCCGGTGCCGGGCCGCAAAGGCCACAGTACCGGGCCACCGGCAGCCGCGCCTGCCTCCCCCCGCCCGCAGTGAGAAGTAAGGGTAGAGGCAGGCGCAGCCGCCGGCACGCCAGTGACGCAAATGTGCATGCGTGCAGTTGCTGCGCATGTGCGTTAGCGCCCCCTGATGGCGAAAACGTATGCACTGCAAGTCCGTGCATGCGCGTTAGCGCTACCTGGCGGCGAAAACACGCATGTGCGGCAACTGCGCATGCTCGTTTTCGCAGCACCCGGGCCGTTGACTCTCCCCTCACCCCAGAGGTGGTCCCTGACCTGAGAAAGCTTGGGGACCGCTAACCTAGGGCAGTGGTCCCCAACCTTTTTATCACTGGGGACCCGTCAATGCTTGACAATTTTACTGAGGCCCGGGGGGATAGCCTTTTGCCGAGGGATGTCGCTGCCACTATCTGAGCCCCTGCTCCGCTTGCTTTCCTGCTAGTGCTCCTGACTTCCTGCTGCCCGCTGGGGGGCGCTGCCAGCAGCAGCTGTGCAGTGCCATGCCAAGAGGAAGCCCCAGCCATGGCGGCCACCAGAGAGCACCAAAGGTGAGCTGGCGGCAGAGTGGCAGGGCAGCCCCCGAGGCAGCAGCTGGGGAGGAGGACGAGGAGGAGCCGCGGCCCGGTACCGACTGATCCACGGACCAGTACTGGTCCCCGGACTGGGAGTTGGGGACCAATGACCTATGGCATTTCTGCACACGGGTAATGTGGCGTGCCAGCTGCTGAAGGTAGGCGGCATATTCTGTCCCCTCCAGATAACGTTGCCTACCTCCAGTGGTTGGCTCACTGTATCTGCCATTTTAAGCCACAACAGGGTGAATCCCAAAAAGGGGATTCACCACCGAGAAAAGCGTGATCTCAAGCAAACGACCTGCCCGCAAATAGCAGGAAGAACATTTGGAGGGGGAAACGCACTTTAGCCTATGTTCCGCTCTCCTCCCTGCATTCCCTGCCAAGGGAAGGTGGCAGCTCCCCCCCCCCCCCGGCATTGCAAACAGCATAATTCTCATTAGGCATTCCTACCTCCGTGCAGCCTTCCCATTCTCTTTGGTCTGAAGACCCCCACTATGCAGGCGGCGTGGAGGCAGCACCCGGCATACGACATGCTGAAGACGGAGAGAAAGCGTCCGGGGCAACTGGACTGTCAGTGACTGGTGGAGCAGCGGGGGGGGGGGGGGGGGACGACAGAGCAGCAGACAGAACAGGGGTCTGTGGCTGCACAGAGATAGGAACACCTAATGAGAATTGTGCTGTTTGCAATGCTGGGGGGCTGGGGGGGCTGCCACCTTTGCCATGCCCTTCGCTGGCCAGCTGTGGTTTCCTTTGTGTATTTGCTGCTTGCGCAGCATGTGGGAAGGAGAAGGCACGCAGAGAGAGTGTAATGTGTGTGTGGGGGGGGGAATTGTGTGATTAATTATCACACTATTGCAGGCAGGAGGTGTCCCACCATTTGGGCCACTGTGCAGAGATCCCCCTTGTACAGGGCGATCATTTTTATGACTCATTCATGACCTTCTCAAGAGTATGACTGACAATTTCATTTATCAAATGGTAGATGAACCCACAAGAGGTTCAGCCATACTGGACTTAATACTTAATACTTAATACTGACCAACAGGCAAGAGTTGGTGGATGAGGTGAAGGAGGTGGGGACCCTAGGGGGAAGTGACCATGTCCTCATAGAATTCCTTTTGAGATGGAGAGCCAAGGAAGCTTGTAGCCAGACGCGGATGTTGGATTTTCGTAGGGCAAACTTTAATAAACTTAGAGACATGATGAGTGTCATACCATGGACGAGAATGCTGGAAGGGAAGGGAGCATGTGAAGGGTGGGTGCTACTCAAACAGGAGCTATTGCATGCTCAATCAATGACTATTCCAGAAATACGAAAACACTGCAGGAGCTCTAAGAAGCCTATTTGGATGAACATAGAACTTCAAGAGGAACTAAGAAAGAAAAGAAAAATGTTCAGGAAATGGAAGGAAGGACAGAGCTCTAAAGAAGAGTACCTACAGGTTACTAGGCACTGTAGATCAATCATCAGAAAGGCCAAAGCTGAGAGTGAGCTAAGATTGGCCAGGGAAGCCCATTGTAACAAGAAAAGATTTTTCAGTTATGTGAGGAGCAAACGTAAAGTCAAGGAGGCAATAGGCCCACTGTTGGGTGCAGATGGACAAACTCTAACGAAAGATGCAGAGAAAGCAGAAAGGCTTAGTGCCTATTTTACATCAGTTTTTCCCCACAGGTCAAAGTGTTTAGGCACATGTAGAGATGGCCGTAGCCAAAGGATAGTGTCTGGGTGGCAGGTTAACATGGATAGAGAGGTTGTCGAGAGGCATTTAGCTGCACTGGATGAGTTCAAATCCCCTGGTCCAGATGAAATGCACCCGAGAGTACTCAAAGAACTTTCCAGAGAACTTGCACAGCCCTTGTCCATCATCTTCGGAACCTCTTTAAGGACTGGAGATGTCCCGGAGGACTGGAAAAGAGCAAACGTTATTCCGATCTTCAAAAAAGGGAGGAAGGATGACCCAGGAAACTACAGACCAGTGAGTCTGACCTCTGTTGTGGGGAAGATAATGGAGCAGATATTAAAGGGAGTGATCTGCAAACATCTGGAGGACAATTTGGTGATCCAAGGAAGTCAGCATGGATTTGTCTCCAACAGGTCTTGCCAGACCAACCTAGTTTCTTTTTTTGACCAAGTAACAGGTTTGCTGGATCGGGGAAATTTGGTTGATGTCATTTACTTGGATTTTAGTAAAGCTTTTGACAAGGTTCCCCATGATGTCCTGATGGATAAGTTGAAGGACTGCAATCTGGATTTTCAGATAGTTAGGTGGATAGGGAATTGGTTAGAGAACCGCACTCAAAGAGTTGTTGTCAATGGTGTTTCATCAGACTGGAGAGAGGTGAGTAGCTGGGTACCTCAGGGCTCGGTGCTCGGCCCGGTACTTTTTAACATATTTATTAATGATCTAGATGAGGGGGTGGAGGGACTACTCATCAAGTTTGCAGATGACACCAAATTGGGAGGACTGGCAAATACTCCGGAAGATAGAGACAGAGTTCAACGAGATCTGAACACAATGGAAAAATGGGCAAATGAGAACAAGATGCAATTCAATAAAGATAAGTGTAAAGTTCTGCATCTGGGTCAGAAAAATGAAAAGCATGCCTACTGGATGGGGGATACGCTTCTAGGTAGCACTGTGTGTGAACGAGACCTTGGGGTACTTGTGGATTGTAAACTAAACATGAGCAGGCAGTGTGATGCAGCGGTAAAAAAGGCAAATGCCATTTTGGGCTGTATCAACAGAGGCATCACATCAAAATCACAAGATGTCATAGTCCCATTGTATACGGCACTGGTCAGACCACACCTGGAGTACTGTGTGCAGTTCTGGAGGCCTCACTTCAAGAAGGACGTAGATAAAATTGAAAGGGTACAGAGGAGAGCGACGAAGATGATCTGGGGCCAAGGGACCAAGCCCTATGAAGATAGGTTGAGGGACTTGGGAATGTTCAGCCTGGAGAAAAGGAGGTTGAGAGGGGACATGATAGCCCTCTTTAAGTATTTGAAAGGTTGTCACTTGGAGGAGGGCATGATGCTGTTTCTGCTGGCTGCAGAGGAGAGGACACGCAGTAATGGGTTTAAACTTCAAGTACAACGATATAGGCTAGATATCAGGAAAAAATTTTCACAGTCAGAGTAGTTCAGCAGTGGAATAGGCTGCCTAAGGAGGTGGTGAGCTCCCCCTCACTGGAAGTCTTCAAGCAAACGTTGGATACACACTTTTCTTGGATGCTTTAGGATGCTTAGGGCTAATCCTGCGTTGAGCAGGGGGTTGGACTAGATGGCCTGTATGGCCCCTTCCAACTCTATGATTCTATGTGAATCGCAGCCATATGGGATGAGGGGATGACCGCTCTAATGCACTGGACAGACCTACCTCGAAAAAAAACCTGAGCATCAGTGCCAGGGCTCCAAAGCAGAGGCCAGGTCCAATCTGCTGGGTGTAGACGCTTCTGTCAGGATACAGGCCTTTTTTCTCTTTCATCTTTCGCAACTGAAAGGAAAAAGACCAGCTGGTGATGGATACCTGAAGTGCCTTCAGTCCCAAGGACCTTTGTGAAAGAAAATCCATCGGGATATGAGAACACTGTCCCATAGATATTTCCTTTTCGTATGAAAACTCTTTCTGCTTCCCCAGGGAACGCTTTGGGGGCAGCAGGAACAGCCACAGAGACCTTGCGTTTTGTACTGCGGTAGATGAAAACTGGGGGCAATTCCACACCCGAGAAATAAAGTGGCATTTTGCACAACGTTGCCAATATCCAGCATCCATGCAGCAAACTGGTAACTACATCCTCCACTTTAAAGCGCTAGCTGGGGAATTGCATAAAGTGGATTCCCCAAACTCTGTAGTGCAAGTGAGAGGAGAGCAACAAGCAAGCCACGCCCCAAGGAAATGTGTGGAGCCAAAGTAGCACTATCTCTGCCTCCAGTGCCTCCAGTGCCTCCAGTGCCCGCCCTCGCACCTGCCTCTTTCTCCCTTCTCCCAGGGCACAGTGGGTTTTTTTTAGTTTTCTTTTTAAGCAAACTGCCTGGAGCAACGAATAGGTGTTAAATCATTCAGGCAAAACAAAACACACACACACCCTGTTAAAACACAAAGCATGCCTCTCTAAAGTCCCCCCCCCCAAAAAAAATCAGGCTCAAGGTTAATTTTTAAAAGATTCAAGGCTCGTGATTGCAAAAGAGGTAGCATTAACAAAGCACTATGCAGCTATGATCAGATGCATAGGCGTCTCAACAGAGAAGTTTTACTTAAATAGCTGGTACCGTGGGCCCTTTGAACCATGGAGAAAGGTGATTGGCATGTAAAGTGCGTTGCTCTCTTCCATCTTTTCAAGCAGGCATGCTGAGTGCTAAGAAGCGTGAGAAGGCGGCAGAGGAAAGCAAGAGAACCAGAAGGTGAGGAATGGCCGGAGGTGCGTTATTTTTTAGCGTTATGCCATTTCCCTGGTGTAACACTATTTTTTTCAGTGTGCAGAACTGCCCTGGGTGAAAATTGCTGTGGTTATTTGCGGGCTTACCCATTTTACGGTTATCACCAGAACGGCTGTCCCGATTGGTCCTGAGTAAACACCATATCCCCATCGGTCGTGGTAGATCCTGACAGCAATGGTGAGCACACCGAACATCAGAAAAGTGGACTTTTTGGGCTCATCAAACTCTGCCAGGGCTGAGGAAAGGAGAATTTGGGGCTTGGTTAAGTCATCCTGCAAACGTGGTTCATTTTAATGACCCTGCTTGATTTGTGGCTTATACTACAACTAGTTATACTACAACTAGTTCAAAATGCAGCAGCCAGGATCCTCACGGCAACACCGTGGAGGTCCCATATCCGGCCTATTCTTCATCAGCTGCAATGGCTACCAGTTGAATTCCGGATCAGACTAAAGGTTCTGGTAATTACCTTCAAGGCCATACGCGGTCAGGGCCCAGTGTACCTGAGGGACCGCCTCCCCGCCTATGCCCCCAAAAGAGCTCTACGCTCTACTGCCTCAAATCAGCTAAGGATCCCTGGCCCTAAAGAAGTCCGTCTGGTCTCGACCAGGGCCAGAGCATTCTCTGTTCTGGCCCCTACCTGGTGGAACGAGCTCCCAGAAGAGATCAGGGCCCTGACGGAGCTTAAACAGTTCCGCAGGGCCTGCAAGAAGGAGCTCCTCCATCAGGCATTTGGCCGAGACCAGACGTAATCAACAGCGACCAAGGGCCCCTGCTCCCCCCCCACCCCCCCTCAGAATTCAATCAATAAACCACCCCTCTCAGAATCCCATCAACAAGCCCTGGACCTGTTTGTATCACAACTGTTTACTGTTATACTGTGTTGTGTTTGGTTGCAATTGTTGGTTATTGATGTATATGTTTTACAGACTGTTTTATGTAAGGTTCCTTGTTATAATGTAAACCGCCCTGAGCCTCCGGGGAGGGCGGTATAGAAGCATGATAAATAAATAAATAAATAAATACAAATTCCTTCAATGCCTAGTTTGTCTTGACGAACGCTGGTTTCGTCACCTCACTTTCGTTGGTCACCCCACAAAGATATGGCTGGCTTCCCAGCATGCATTGCAGTGAGTCAGGATTAAGCCAGATGCTTGCATTCATATGTCACTTAGATTAACTGTAGCTAATAAACCAACTTCAAACTGTGGATTCAGGTCCTGGTTTGAAGTCCCCTAACCACAAGCCTGGTCTGAGCTTGAATGATCTCAATAACTGAGGTTGGCTTGATTCAATCGCGGTTTCCTGTGATGTCTGAACTGACCTGTGGAAGAATCCTGGTTGCCCTTTCTGAGGGTTCTTCGTTCCAGACTGGGACCTGGGATGCCTACGGACCCTCTGAGTACAAAGGCTGCTTCTGCACAGATATCTTGCCCTGCTTTGCAAGCGAAACTGGAGTGCTTTTGTTGTTGTTTTCTTATAGCATCCTCAAGATGTCCTCTTTCCCTCCTCTTCTGCATCTCTCTCCCTCTGCCCTCGACTGTGGTCTTTTCTAAACCTGGTGCACTGCCGTGTTTTTTGAAAGATCAAAATTTGCCTCTGCCACTGGAGGGCTTTGGGAGTCTTTTTTTCCAAAAAATTGACCTGTTGCTATGGCATTATAATGATATTGTCATGGTTCTCTGAATCCAGCTTTCATTTGAAGGACTTTAATCCGGTTTAATGTTTTATTTTTCAATTAAATATGGAAATTCAGAGGAATTAGTACATTGTGGCAATAGATCATTCATTCATTCATTCATGCCGCCACTCCCAGTCCAGCCGGCTGGCAGTGGCTTACAAGAAGTATAAAAATTATAGCTTTAAAACCCTTTGCCATCCCACCTGAATCCCAATGTAAACCCCAAAACCAAGCCAGCAACAACTGCCATGTGCCCAGGGAGGTGTAACAAGGCAGGCATCAGCACCAGGCAGCAGGCACCAAAAGAAGCGCCAGAGGAGGAAAAGAAGCAGAGTTGGCTTTTATAGGACTCTTTTATCTACCAGAAGTCTCACTTACCTTTCCTCTCCCCACAATAGACACCCTGTGAGGTAGGTGAGGCTGAGAGACTGCTTAGTCAGAACATCTCTATCAGTACTGTGATGAGCCCAAGGCCACCCAGCTGGCTGCATGTGGGGAATCAAATCTGGCTCGCCAGATTAGAAGCAGTCACTCTTAACCACTATGCAAGCTGGGGCCAGATTTTCCGTAACCTGGCCTCAATGCAACGCCTGGTGGAAGAGCTCTGTCTTGCAGGCACTGCAGAACTGTAAACGTTCTGTTAGGGCCTTCAGCTCTCCCAGGAGCTCATTCCACCTGGCAGGGGCCAGAGCTGCAAAGCCTCTAGCCCTGGTTGAGACCAGACCAACCTCACGAGGGCTGCGGACCTCCAACCTGTTTGCACCCGCAGAGTGCATAGCCCTGTGAAGGGCATAGGGGGTAAACAGTCCCTCAACTACATTGGGCCCAGACTGCAGATGGTTTTAAAGGTCAAACTAGAACCTTGAATTTGATCTGGTATTCAGTTAGTAACCAAGGCACTTGCCTCAATGCCGGCTGGATGTGGGCCCTCGGTGCTGTCCCAGTGAGGACCCTAGCAGCTGCATTTTGCACCAACTGGAGTTTCTGGATCAAGGACAAGGGAAGGCCCACATAGAGAAAATTATAGAAATCTAGTCTTGAGATGACCATCATGTGGATCACTGTGGCAAGGTGTTCTTGGGACAGATAGGGTGCTAGTAGCTGTGCTTGGTGCAGATGGAGAAATGCCAGCTGGGCTACCTTAGTGATCTGGGCCTCCATAGAGAAGGAGGAGACCAGAGTATCTCCCAAATTCCTGGCGGAGTGCGAGGTCTCTAGTTGCACTGCATTGGTAGACAGGTTTCCAACTCTGCATGCTTCCTACCAAACCACAGGACCTCCGTCTTGGAGGGGTTGGGTTTCAGCTGGCTTTTCTTGAGCCAAACGATCACTGCTTCCAAACATTTCGAAAATCTTTCACGGGAGGGGGCGGAGGAGGAAGGGCAGGCGTCCATCCAGAGGCAGACGGTGATAATGTTAGAATGCTGTAGCGCTTGGATGTTCAGGTTTTTCAAAAGTGCAGGAGAGACTGCTGCGTGGGCCCCGCTGCCTGTGCTCCAGTGGCAGCCATGGAATCTATGCAGAGCATTGTCCCTGTGTGGAAGCAGAGGAAGAATGCTTCTGCTTCACTTAAAAAGCAGCTGGGCCAGAGCTTTGGGCTGGGCTGTCATCATAGGCAGCTCTGTCGCCGGATGGACAGCCACCCGGAATCCCCCCAGATACATTTGCCCGTTGTTTGGAAGCCAAAGTTGTATGGTTACAGCAAGATGGAGGTCCTGTGGCTGGGGACGGAGGAACCGGACCAGTGGCTGCCCGCTCTGGCAACTTTTTATCCTCAGCTAGGAACCTGGGTGTGATTCTGGATGCCTCCAGAGGTCGAGGTCACCAGAGTAGCCCGGCTGGCGTTCTTCTATCTGCGTCAGCTGAGGCTAGTAGCGCCCTATCTGTCCTCGGATCATTTGGCCACAGTGATCTGTATAACAGTCACCTTCAGACTGGACTTCTGTAAATCACTCTACTCAGGTCTTCCCTTGTCCTTGACTTGGAAATTGCAGCTGGTGCAGAATGCAACTGCAAGGGTCCTCACAGAAACATCTTGGAGGGTCCATATCCAGCCAGAGCTGAGGCAGCTGCACTGATTACTGGCTGCGGCCCAGATCAAGTTCTTGATCTTTAAGGCCATTTGTGGCCTGGGCCCCACATACCTGCGGAAACGCCTACCCTCCTATGTCCCCCACAGAGCTCTTTGCTATGAGAACCTGTTGGTAATCCCTGGCCTGCGGGAGATACACCTGGCCTTGACCTGGGCTAGGGCCTTTTCGGTCCTGGCCTCAACCTGGTGGACTGAGCTCCTGGGAGAGCTGAAGGCCCTGTTGGAGCTTTCCCAGTTCCACAGGGCCGCCAAGATGGAGCTCTTCCACCAGGTCTTTAGTTGAAGCGCAGGCAAGTAAATCTAGGGCCACTCCTGAATCGGCTAGAACATTGGCCTACTCCCCTATAATCTGTCCCCTGAGGCATGAGGTACTGGGGAGCTGCTGAGTAGAGGGGGAAGGGTTATTTTTGCTGCTGGGGAGGGATAATCTTATTTTTTAATTGGGACTTTTACTGTGGGTTTTCCCCCCTATGTTACCCACCAGAAGCCAGCTTGTCTGGGAGTGGCAGGCTAGGAATTAAATTAATAAACAAACAAATAAATAAATAAAAAGGGGAAATATTGACTGGAATAAGCTCCACAGAGAAGATTTGGGTTCATCTCTCCCCCTCTCCCCCTCCAGTTGTCTGAGGATGATTTCAGGCTGGTGCCCAGGCCAGGGCTTCTCTTCAGACACCTGTCTGTAGTCTGCTCCCTTCAGTCAATGAGGCTGTGAATTATTGGAGGCTGCTGCGGAGCACAGAATGGGGTCATCCCTGATGGAAGTTATGGCTCCCACAGGGATCCACTCCATGTGCTTCCAGCTCACACAGCTGGATCATGCCTGTCTGGGATTTGCAGTCCTGGGAAGCATGCCTGCAGTGGCTACGTATGCACACGGATACATTCCATGCTTTGCAAGTGACATGGGGAGAGGTTTTCTTCACGTCTCAAGCACCACACCTTCAGTGTCCTTGGATCACATTTTTATTAAGGGGTTATGTTGTTGTTGTTGTTGTTGTTGTTTTGCTGCAGCATAATATCCATTTTTTTTTAGTTCTGCTGCATACCTTCTGAATTGACCTTTTCAAATAAATCTGGAGCTGAATGTCTTGCAGAGCCAATTAACAAAAAGATTGCAATTCTGGACCACCAAACTCAGTGAGGTCAAAGGCACATCTTCTAGACCAGTGGTTCTCAACCTGGGGGTCAGGACCCCTTTGGGGGTCGAATGACCCTTTCACAGGGGTTGCGGCAGGGCAAGCAGCTTGGCTGGGGCACCATCCACACAACAGCCCTACAGAGTAGATCGAGATAGAATGTTCATTTGTCTTGAGCAGAGGAAAAGAGCAGGATCAAGGTGGGACAAGAGGCAGAGGACTGAGAAACTATGGGGGAAAAAACAAAACAATTTATATACCATCATGAACACTGGATCTTCACGCCATTGGTCAGTTGCGGTTTAATTTCTGTGAAAGAACATTTGCATCATTTTATGGTTGGGGTCACCACAACACAAGGAACTATATTAAAAGGTCGCCGCATTAGGAAGGTTGAGAACCCCTGTCCTAGATGTTGGGGAAGAGGGGGGAGAGGGATGTTCATGTATTTCAGATATTTCTACACTGCCTCTTCAGAGCCCTGGTTGAGACAATCTACAATTAAAAAGTCAATATAAAAATAAGCCATAAGAAACCAAATCATTAACAATGAGAAAGGAATGTTAAGAACTTGAGTTTACCTGTATTAAAAAGAATTTATCAACTGCCTTTATAATTTCTCTTTAACTTGGCATTAATAACAACAACACTTATGTTTGGACTGATTAATTTATCTTAGTCGAGTGAGATTCAATGTGGGGTACAAGTTGGTGAGCCAGTCTAGGGGGAGATAATCCCGGTTTAGACCCGAAGCCTTGCTGATCTCACATGCTTGTTGAGGGGACAGAAAGTAGGCAGGGACAACCAGGCATGCTCACGGGGACATCCTTGGAGGAAGGGTGGGACAAAAAATATGATAGTTCCATGACACTGTACTGAAGCAAAAGAAAGAATCCAAGGACTCATATTTTCAGTATCCTGTAATCATCTCAAGAACTATAAACTCTTCTGGAAGAAAATGTCTTCCTTCCTTCCTTCCTTCCTTCCTTCCTTCCTTCCTTCCTTCCTTCCTTCCTTCCTTCCTTCCTTCCTTCCTTCCTTCCTTCCTTCCTTCCTTCCTTCTTTCATCCCCAATGGGTACCCCAAGGAATGTGTTTGTTTGTTTGTTTATTTATTTATTTATTTATTCCACATTTATATACCACCCTCCCTGAAGGCGCATGGCGGTTTACATGGAACTGAAGAAACTATACATGAAACAATACATATAACTAATTATGACATTAATATTATTGACTGACACTAGCAAAGCAACTGTATAACATCTTTAATCCGCTCCTGCGGAGTGGATTAAATAAAAGAGTAAGGGCTGGTGGGGAGGGTTAGGGCGGGCTCTGTCCGGGATAAAAACTCGGAGGAGCGAAACAGGAGCCACAAAGTGGCTCCTGATTCGCTCCTCCGAGTGGCACTCCAGGGCCAAGTGTCCAATTGGGAGGCGCACAAAGTGCGCCTCCCTATTGGACACTTGGCCCGTCTCCCGAATGCCGCGCCACACACTCCAGTCCTCCTGAGCCGCCATCCTGCCCAGATGGCCGCCAGGGAGGAGGCTCGGCCCACTTCCCTGGGCTCGGGGAAAATCGCTTCCCCTCCGCCCAGCGAGTGCCCTTCCCCGACTACCTTCCTCACTCCTGCCCCGCCGCCTCAATCTGCGCTCGCCGCCGCTCCGGGCCCACCTCCAGCATCAGCATGGACCTGAAGAGCATGCCGACGAGCTGCCCGCCGCGCTCCCACGTCGCTGCCAATACGGGGAGGCCGCCGTCGAGCCGCCGAAGGACCACTGCGCCCTCCAAAATGGCCACGAACATGGACAAGCCGGCGACGAGCCGCCGCCCGCCCTGGCACTTCGCCGGCGACATGAGGAGCCGAAGCCGAAGAGCCTGCCGACGAGCTGCGGAGCGCGGCCGAATATCACCACCAATATGGGGAGCCCGCCGACGAGGCGCCAACGGAGCGACCCGCCCTCCAAAATGGCCACCAACCCAAACTACCCATTGACAAGCCCCCGCCTGCCCTCGACCTTCACCCGCAACATTAGGAGGCCGCCGCCGCAGGAGCCCACGGCCTCCCATCTCACCTCCTCTTGCAGCCCCCCACCACTACAACAACTCCGCAGAGCCGCCGTCCGCAGTCCACAATGGCCGCTCTCACCGGTAAGCTGCCTTGACTCTCCCTGCCCTCGCCTCTTCCTCCCTCTGCCTCTGAGATCCCTCCCATACAACGCGCCACTGCCGACGCGGCAAATCTACCACCCCTCTCTCTTTCTACTCACTGCTAGCACCCATTGTATTTTTACTACAATGGGCTTTATTCCTAGTTAAACAATAATAATACAACAGGTCCAGGAGTCTTGGTGGATTTCTGGGAGGGGGAGAGGGAGAGGGGGGCAGGGGCCCTGCCGATGTTGATTGATTGTGCCTGGTCTCAGCCAAATGCCTGGTGGAGGCATTCATTATCCTCTCCACCATTATATCTTCACAACAACCCTATGAGGTAGGTTAGAAGAAGAGTTGGTTCTTAAATGAATCTGAGGCTCCCAGCTCCTAGTCCAATCCTCCACTGGCTCTTTCTGTTGCATCAAATATATTAATTCCATCCCTCCAATGTATAGCAGTTTTAGAAGCCTCAGATAAAGGTGGGTCCTTACCCATCAGTGACACCCACATGGATAATGCTGTTCCATAGATGCTGAAGTACTCAAGGATATCATATTGCATGAAGCAGAGGATGGCTAATCCTGGACCGTCACACGCATGGTATATCTATGAGAGAAAAGGATTATGCAAAGACCTCATGAAACAGCAACTCGAGCCTGTAAATCATATAATCATAGAATTGAAAGGGACCTCAAGGGTCATCTAGTCAACCCTCTGCACAACTACCTGCCCACCCACTGTGACCCCAATTTCATGCCCAAGTGATCCCTCCACCAAAAATCTCCAGAATTCAGCCTGGCCTAGAAGAAATTCACATACCCATAATGGCAATTAACAATTCCCTGGGTATGCAAGGTAGGGCCACAAGAGACAAACACTGGCACATCCCTTCCTGCCCACCTACTCACCATCTGCCTAAGTTCATAAAATCAATATTTCTGTGAGATGACTATTTAGCCTCTGCTTAAAAACTTCCAAAGAAGGAGAACCCACCACCTCCCGAGGAAGCCTGTTCCATGGAGGAACCGCTCTGTCAGGAACTTCTTCCAGATGTTTAGCCAAAAATTCTTTTGAATTAATTTCAACCCATTGGTCCAACCTTCTGGGGCAACAGAAAACAACTCCAGGCTAAATAGACCAAGCTCCTTCAACCTTTCGTCATATGACTTGGTCTCCAAAACCCTCACCATCTTTGTAGCCCTCCTCCCAAAATACTCCATTTTCTCTACATCTTTCTTCAGTTGTGGTGCCCAAAACTAAAAGTACTCTAAATGAGGTCTAAAGAGAATGAAGTAAAGTGGTAATGTCACTTTGCATGATCTAGACACTATACTTTTTTTTAATACAACCCAAAATCCCATTTGCTTCTTTAGCTACCAAATCACACTACTGAGTGATGTTCAGGTTATAGTCTACGAAGCCGCCAAGATCCTTTTCACATTTAATATTGCAAATGAGAAGTCTCCCCCATCCTATAGTAATGCATTTGATTTTCCCAATCTAAATGCAGACCATTACATTTTTAAGTATTGAAATTCATTTTAGCCCAGTTTTCCAGCCTGTCAAGACCATCCCGTATCCTGATTCTGTCTTCTGGTGTGTTTGCCACCCCCCCTCCCCCAGTATAGCATCATCTGCAAATTTAATAAATAACTCCATGTATTCCTTCATCCAAATCATTTATGGATATGTTGAACAACAAAGGGCCCAGGACATCCCTGAGGCACTCCAATCGTCATTCCTCTCCAAGAAGATAACAAATCATTTACAAGCTATCTGTCAACCAGCTCTTAATCTACCTGACAGAATTAGGATCCATATCACATTTTACTAAATTGCCAATAAGAATATCATGTGGAACCTTATCAAAGCTTTACTAAAATCAATGCATACAATGTCTACAGCATTCCCCTGATCTAACAAGGTAGCCACTTTCTCAAAAAAAGAGATAAGGTTGGTCTGACATGACTTGTTCTTGTAAAACCCATGTCCTAGACTCTTAGGAATTACAGCCATCCACTCTAGCTGCTGTTTCATGATTTGTTCTAAAATTTTGCCAGGTACAGATGTCAAGCTGATGAGCCGATAGTTACCCGGATCCTCCTTTTTCCCCTTCTTGAAGATAAGGGCAACTTTTGCTCACCTCCCATCTTCTGAGACTTAACCTGTTCTCCAGGAAGTGTCAAAAATAATGAACTGAGGTTTTGACCCAGATGCAGAACTTTACACTTATCTTTATTAAATTGCATCTTGTTCTCATTTGCCCATTTTTCCATTGTGTTCAGATCTCATTGAACTCTGTCTCTATCTTCTGGAGTATTTGCCAGTCCTCCCAATTTGGTGTCATCTGCAAACTTGATGAGTAGTCCCTCCACCCCCTCATCTAGATCATTAATAAATATGTTAAAAAGTACCGGACCGAGCACCGAGCCCTGAGGTGCCCCACTACTCACCTCTCTCTAGTCTGATGAAACACCATTGACAACACCTCTTTGAGTGCGGTTCTCTAACCAATTCCCTATCCACCTAACTATATGAAAATCCAGATTGCTGTCCTTCAATTTATCCATCAGAACATCATGGGGAACCTTATCAAAAGCTTTACTAAAATCCAAGTAAACGACATCAACCGAATTTCCCCGATCCAGCAAACCTGTCACTTGGTCAAAAAAAGAAACCAGGTTAGTCTGACAGGACCTGATGGAGACAAATTCATCCTGACTTCCTTGGATCACCAAATTGTCCTCCAGATGTTTGCAGATCACTCCCTTTAATATCTGCTCCATTATCTTACCCACAACAGAGGTCAGACTCACTGGTCTGTAGTTTCCCTTCCTCCCTATTTTGAAGATCGGAAAAACGTTTGCTCTCTTCCAGTCTTCCGGGACATCTCCAGTCCTTAAACAGGTCCCGAAGATGATGGACAAGGGTTCTGCAAGTTCTCTGGAAAGTTCTTTGAGCACTCTCGGGTGCATTTCATCCAGCCCAGGGGATTTGAACTCATCCAGTGCAGCTAAATGCCTCTCGACAACCTCTCTGTCCATGTCAACCTGCCACCCAGACACTATCCCTTGGCTACTGCCAACTCTAGATGTGCCTAAACCCTTTGATCTGTGGGGGAAAACAGATGTAAAATAGGTTTTGAGCCTTTCTGCTTTCTCTGCATCCTCCGTTAGAGTTTGTCCATCCGTACCCAACAGTGGGCCTATTGCCTCCTTTACTTTATGCTTGCTCCTCACATAACTGAAAAATCTTTTCTTGTTACAATGGGCTTCCCTGGCCAATCTTAGCTCACTCTCAGCTTTGGCCTTTCTGATGATTGATCTACAGTGCCTAGTAACCTGTAGGTACTCTTCTTTAGAGCTCTGTCCTTCCCTCCATTTCCTGAACATTTTCCTTTTCTTTCTTAGTTCCTCTTGAAGTTCTCTGTTCATCCAAATAGGCTTCTTAGAGCTCCTGCAGTGTTTTCATCTTTGTTGGATAGTCATAGTCATTTTAAAAAACTAGGACTAGCCCTACAGTGATCCTAGACCACAACTCCCATTCCTCATCATATGAAATAATTTTGCCCTGTTGAGCATGATTCCCCTCGCAAGAGAAGGCTGAGGAGAAGTAGGAATTCAGCAGTTCAGCCCTCTCTTTGTCAGCTGTTACAATGTCACTTTCTGTCCCGGCAATGGTCCTGCCATGTCCCTGTTCTTTTTCTAACTTTGACTATAACTAAAGAACACTTTTTTGTTGTTTTTTCCTAGCTTAAGCTCATACTGAGCTTTAGCTCTTCTAAAACTCTCCGTACCTGCTTTGGTTGGTTCCAGGAGAAGAAGAGACGACTAGAGTGAGTGTGGCGGAAGACCCGCGACGGGGCTACAAGAACATCTCATCGCATGCTTGTGAGGGCCTCTGAGAAAGTGGCGAAACGAGAGTTTTTTGCCACATAAATTGCGTCCGCAAGCTCTCACCCGGCCCAAGTATTTAGGATAGTTAGATCTCCTACGGCCCTTGAGGGGCGCCAACATTGGATGGGAAAATTGCAGCATTACAAGGAATTCTACTCCTTCTCATAGAATCATAGAATCATAGAGTTGGAAGGGATCTCCTGGGGTCATCTAGTCCAACTGCCTGCACTACACAGGGCACCCTGAACCCTCTCGCTCATCCACTGTCACCTGCCACCCACTTGAACCTTCACAAAATCAGCCTCTCCGTCAGATGGCCATCCAGCCTCTGTTTAAAAATGTCCCAAGATGGAGAACCCACCACCTCTCTGCCAGTGAAGGGACTGCCATTGGGCATGCATCTCGAACCCTTTCAAGATAGCCACACTTTCTGACAAGCAGCTCCTTGTGCCAGGATGTCCAGCCAGAGGCTGCCTTAAATCACCTCTGACATTGCCCAGTCTGCAGCCTGACGGCAGTTCTCCAGTCCTTCCCAGTCCTAAAGCCAGCATGGGAAGCAGGGGCTATGCCCTACCCAGTGGAGTCACCGCAGTCCAAGTGGGGTTGCCACCCTTGGGGGAGGGGGACCAAGGTCTCCAGGAATTAACACTGCAAAGATCAGCCCCTCTGGAGAAAACAGAGGCTTTGAAGGGTGGGTTTGGAGGGCCTTTCCCTTCCCCAAACTTTCTTCTCCATAAACTCCATCCCCAAACCTCCAGGAAATTTCTAAGACCAGAGTTGGCAGCCCCAAGGTTGCCAAGAGCAAGAAAGCTACTGGAATAAAAAGCTAGTTAGTCTTTAAAATGCTCCTTGAGACTGACTGACTGACTCCCCCTCCCCCCCCCCCTCTCTCAGCACCGGCCCTGCAGAGGAGAGGTCAGACAAGAACTCCCTGGACATGCCAAGTAGAAAGGAGGTTCTTACCGACACAAAGAACATGGTGAAGAAATAGACCATTGCCTCCATGTGGAACTGCCTCTTGGCTGCGATGCTGATGGTCGGAAGGAAAGCCAGGCTGCTGAGAGTTGGCAGGAGCAGCTTGGCAACCAAAGAACCCATCGGAAGGAGGAGGCAAGCTGGCCCAGGAACAGACCGTTCAGAGGAAGGAAATCCCACCAAATCCCAGAGACGGCCGAGTCGGAAGCTGCGTGCTCCTCAAGGACCATGAAGACAGCTGAGGCCGAGGGGTGCTCTGTTTAAAAGCCCAAAGGCCGGGTTCACTCCAGGGTGACATCAGCAGATGACAGGTGCCGGGAGGCCTGTTGGGTACAGCTGACGGCTGGGGCTGGGAGCAGCCTTTGCTGGCGATGTTTGGGAGGCCTCCTGGGGAACAAATGGCCTGCGGTGAGAGACAGCCCGGGCGCTCCTTCCACGCCTGCCCAGCCTGCGAATGGAGCAGCTGAGGTCCTCCAACTCTGGGGCCACTCTGCCCAGCTTCTCTAGCGCTCCCCAGCCACAGGGCCAAGAGAGGGCCCGTCTGGGGTCAAGGCCTCACCCCTTCGGCAGGCCTGGCAGCTGTCCCTTTCTCGTGGCAAAACCTCGCTCTCTCTCTCTCCCACCAAGGGTACGATGAGGAAAGAAGGGCAGGAGGACAATGTGGAAGCCACACGGGAAACTCTTGCTTCGGGCCAGGCCAGAGGCCTGGTGGAATTCTGTGCCTGGAGGTCCCGAGGGGGGAGGCACGGCCCCTCCCCCACCCCGTGGGGCGGATCCGAAAAGAGGCCGCACAGACCTGGAGCAGGAAACAGAACATCTTCCAGGCAAATGAACTGCAGGACGCATCAAATGCCGGGACCCATGCTAGGCAGGGGCCCTCAAGTGAGCATCCCCAGCGCACTGTGGATTGGCCCACAGCCAGCCTGTGGGCGCAGGGCAGGCACGGCTTGAGGGTGGAGTTCTTTCCCTAGAGCAGAAGCCCCCAGCATCCTGCCCATGGGCACAGTGAGGCCTGCAGGCATCTTTCCTGGTGCCCCCCAAGTGTTCTTAGGACATGGATGGAGCCTGATGGGCCCTTTGCCCAGCAAGGCTTCTGGCTGGCCTGTGGAGATTGTAGGAAATGCTGCTTTGGCAGCAGCTGCAAACAGAGCACAAGGGCCTTGATGGCGTGACTGAAGGCGAGCTGCAACAGCTGTTTGGTGGCTGGCTCCATCTCACGCAATGGCCATTTTGTGGCTGTCTCAAAGGTGCCCATGCCCTGACAAAGGCTGGAGACCCCTGCTCTAAAGGGTGGTAAAAGGTAGGACTTTCGTGCATTCAGAGAATGCCACGGGTAAGCAGGATAACAGGAGTGCACACATGAACTTCCACAGGCAGCTCAATTAGGAGAGTGGGTGCTTCAGTAGGCCAAGGAGAGTGAGAACAATTGAGAGTCACTCCAGTTTGGGAAAAGAGTGTAGCAGCGGCTTGCCAACCTTGGGGTCTGGAAATCTCCTGACTACAGAAGTCAGCTCCCCTGTGGAAAATGCCTGCTTGGTAAGGGAGGCTTGAAGGCACAGAGGGCACCCCACAGAGGTCCTGGTCTTCCCCAAGCCCTGCTCTACCCCTTGACTCTAGCTTCTACAGGCCCCTGCTCACCATCCTCGGCCTTCCCCCCTTCTTCATCTGACTCAGCATTTGGTGTAGTGGTTAAGCGTGTGGACTTCTAGTCTGGCAAGCTGGGTTCGATTCTGCACTCCCCCACATGCAGCCAGCAGGGTGACCTCAGGCTTGCCACAGCACTGATAAAACTGTTCTGACCAAGCAGGAATATCAGGGCTCTCTCAGCCTCATCTCCCTCACAGGGTGTCTGTTGTGGGGAGAGGAAAGGGAAGGCGACTGTAAGCCGCTTTGAGCCTCCTTCGGGTAGAGAAAAGAAGCATATCCCATTCTGCACTTTAGAAGTAGATTTTGCTGTTCTGCACAGGAACATCCAGCTGCCAAAGCATATTGAAAGTGCATTATCCTATGTGTGTGGAATGGGCCTATAAGAACCAATTCTTCTTCTTCAGTAATATCAGGGCTCTCTCAGCCTCACCTCCCTCACAGGGTGTCTGTTGAGGGGAGAGGAAAGGGAAAGTGACTGTAAGCCCCTGAGACTCCTTTGGGTAGAGAAAAGCGGCATATAAGAACCAATTCTTTGTCTTCATGCGGTGTCGTAAAAACTTCAGAGCTGTAGAGCAGTGGTCCCCAACCTTTTTATCACCGGGGACCGGTCAATGGTTGACAATTTTACTGAGGCCTGGGGAGGGGGTAGTCTTTTGCCGAGGGACGTCACCACTGCCTGAGCCCCTGCTCCACTTGCTTTCCCGCCGGCACCCCTGACTTCTCACCGCCCGCTGGGGGGCGCTGTCAGCAGCAGCTGCGCAGTGCCATGCCGAGGGTGAGCCACAGCCATGGCGGCCGCCAGAGAGCACCAAAGGTGAACCAGTGGCAGAGTGGCAGGGCAGCCCCCAAGGCAGCAGCCGGGGAGGAGGACGAGGAGGCCATGGCCCAGTACCGACTGATCCATGGACCGGTACCGGACCCAGGACCGGGGGTTGGGGACCATTGCTGTAGAGGATCGCTTTTTGACCCATGAGCACTGGGGCTGTTGCTTGATTTTTGTCACTAAAAATAGAGTCACTTTCTGGGACCAGGCAGGCATTATGTGTTTGTATTATCTCTCATTGGGTTGCCAACTGTGCACTGGAGAATTTCTGGAGATGTGGGTGGGATGGAGTCAGGGGAGAGTATGTGTTTGAGAGGGAAGAGACTTCAGCAGGCGACTAGGCCACAGAGTCCATCCTCCAAAGCAGCCCTTTTCTCCAGGGGAACTCATCTCTAGAGGCTGGAGATCAGTTGTAATTCTAGGAGATCTCCAGGCCCCACCTGGAGATTGGCAACAGTTCTGCAGAGGAAGGCTGTTAACATAAAATAAGAAAGAATGGGTCACCATTTAGGGCCAAACTAGATGTTGGGTTGGGGTTCTGCAAGACAGCATATAGACAGACATTACATTGCGAGACCCAATCCACTTGGAGAGCACAGTGTGGGGTGCAAGGGCTGCAGGGAGACCCTGCTGTGGGGCTCCAGGTGCACTGATGTCACAGGTGGACTTTTGACTGCTGCCAGTCCAGGAGGAGGCCGGCTAGAAGGGTCAGGCTCCTGGACACATATAACTGAAAAGTTATTACCTGCAGGCTGACTTCTGCACACAGGCAGGGTTGCCAACTCTGGGCTGGGGAATTCCTGAAGATCTGGGATTTGGATCCTGAGGAGAATGGGTACAATGACATAGAGCAAAGCCAGCAAAACAGCCAGCCTCTCCAGGGAACTGGTCTCCATAGCCTGGACAGCGGATGTAAATCTGGGAGACTGCGGGTCCCACCTGGAGGGTTGGCGACCTTTGTGCAACCCATGGAAATGTCAAAGACCTCATCCAGCATTGTGATGATGGGGAGTCTGCTGGCCAGCCTCCCTCTAGACTTTATTAGGATTCAAGCAAACAAGCCAGCCTTTGTAGCCAGCCTCCTGCTTTCCCCCTTCTTTGGGATTAATATCTTTTCCTTGGAAGCCCGTGCAGATTCTTAGCGTCTTTTTGAAGACAGCTGTTCTGATGAAGCAAGGCGAAGGAATGCGAGACAGGAGGGACCAGCTGGCCCCGTGGTTTGGGCTCCGGTGGGGTCATGATGATAGCAGCTACTGGCGGGGCCCGCCTGGATTAACGGCCCACAGTCCGTCTCCCCTCCTAGAATAGCCTTGGTTGCTTCTCTTCCCATATTAGGAGAGCAGAGGCCATAGAAAGATCTGCGCCTCTAGACTGCCAAGAGTGGGACGTCCCCTCTTCTGCTTCTCATCGGAGCCCCTGGCAACTCTTTGCCTCTATACAGGGCTTCAGAATGTTTAGGGCTCTTAATGTTCATCCTTGCAGCAACCTTCCTAACAACCCTGTAAGGTGGGAGCACTGACATTTCCCCCATGTTTCAGACAAGGGAATGAGGTTGGGGGAGTAGCTTCTCAGGGGTTGCATTTGGAATTCAAGGCAGAGGAAGGATTTGAACCAGTAATGTCCCAATTTGTTTCACAGGAATATAATACTGTTTCTGTGCTGGTCTCGACACAAGTCAAAGGGGCATCGCGGGAACTTTCACAGTCTGAAATACCAGGGCAGTGGCTGACCGTCCCCTCGTGTCTACCTTGGGCATCCTGACTGGGTAGAAAGGGGGCATCCAAGGGTCTGTTTCCCTGCAGGGCGTGAATGCCCAGGGACCAAGTCGTCCTTTACAAAGAGCAGAGCTGCATTTGGCTTCCTGCCTTCTCGTTCTGCCCCAGGTGTGGTGCTTGGTTCGGATCAGAACCACAACGCCCAGGCCTTCAGTTCTTTGACTTTTAATGGTTGGAGGAGAGGGACTATGACTCGGTTGTTTTGGGTCGGGCGCTTCGGCATCCAAGGCGGCTGTTCGCGCCTGATGCCGCCAGCTGATGGCCGCTTTGGATGGCAAAGCCCCCACCCCTAGATGGGGCACAGAGCAACATACAGCAACCCCTGTGCCCGCTTGCTGTGGCCCCAATCCAGGTCAGGTATCACACGTGCAGGAACACAGGCAAACCACCAGGTCGGGTTACCATCTCTGGGATGGGCAATACTTGGAGGATTTAGGGGCAGGACCTGAGGAGGTTTCCAGAGTCTGAGGAGGAGAGAGACCTCAGTGGGGCAGAAGGCCAATAAGGCCATAGAGTCCACCTTCCAACGTGGACATTTCCAATTGCCTGAAGACATAATAACAGGAGATCTCCAGTTAACAACTGGAGGTTGGCTTCCCTAACAAGCTCAGAGGTCTAGGAATGCTCCTTCCATATCAAATCATTCCTTGCTGAGTGAAAACTAGCATGTCAGGGAGAAAATTAGGTCAGGGTGCTTACAGCTGGTGGTCAACCTGGAGGGGCTGCAGTCTGCAGTGGGGTTGCCCAGGCATCAAGGGAAGGACAGGACCATAGCACCCCAGGCAGCAGAGTGAGGCACGGACAGCTCCAGGTTTCATGGACTGATTGGGGGAGGGGGGGTTGAACTGAGGGTGCCCGGGGGATTTTCCCCTTGAGTCTTCCCCGCTCCTTGGACTAGCCCTGCTGGATGTTGTCAAGAGTTCGCCCCGGAGTCTCCCCCCCCCTCCAAAGCCATAAAAAGAGCTCTAGTTCTGAGAAGTGAGAAAACATTCCAGAGGGCTTTCTAAAAAATCCACAGCTGTGGACCTGGACACAGAGCTGGGACAGAGCCAGAGTTTGGCCTGAAGGGGGGAGGGGACCCACCAGGTTTGTGCACATGTTCTAGGAATGACTGAAAATGGGTCACTTGAAAAGGGGCTAGCCCTGGGGAAGGCAGGTGGCCGGGTCTTATGTCTCTGGCCTGGCCAGCCTCAGGCCTAGAAGGTCTCTTCACACTGGGGCTGTGAAGTGGGGTGCAGGCTCTCTCCTTCCAGCTCAAAACACACTCAGGACTGCAGTGTGGCCTGCATCGAATGTGGAAGGTCAGACTCACAGAATGGTGGGGAGTTGATTTGGTGTGTGTGTGTGGGGGGGGGGGCGATTCATGCACCACAAGAGGTGTGAGGAAGGAGTAGAACAAATTGTAGTTCTTCAAAGGGAATCAACCAGGCAGAAAGCAAGGTGGTCAAGGTCACAGTGCTGCATTACGGAGGCAGGAAAGATGGTTTGGGGGTGGGGGGAGAAGGTGTGAAAGGGAAAAAGAAGGGAAGGAAACAGGGGTAGTCAAACTGTGGCCCTCCAGATGTCCATGGAGGGAATGCTGGCAGGGGCCCATGGGAATTGTAGTCCATAGACATCTGGAGGGCCACACATCAAACAGAATCAAAACAAATGGCAGAAGCATAACATTCTGACATCCCGCCCCTCCAAATTTATCTGGCCTCTGCCAAGGCATTTCAGAGGGTATGCAGAATGAAAACCTCAAACCAACTTGGGGGCCCAGACATGGGAAGCATCCATCCATTCCCAGTCCCCCACAGGAAATTCCTTCCAGTCAGCTAGGTACCACTGATGCATTCTAGAGTCCAAGATTTGCTGACTCCGTAGTGAGGGTCTTCATCAGCATAGATAGGAAGGGGAGCATCTGGGGTCACATGTCATTCAGCAGGTTCTAGAGTGCAGCAAAGCATGCCACAATGGGAAACAGCATGAATGTTTTTATAGATCTTAGGGACCGTAAAGTACAGTAGTGACACCATTTATCAGATGTGAAACTGCAAACGGGCTGACAACTTTAAGGGGAAACGTTCTTGGGACGGTTGCTGGCAGCAAAGGTTTTTTGTGGATAGACAGGCTTTGTCCCCCATACGCCAGGGGGGTTCTGCCAACTCGGAGTTAGTAGTCAGCTTTCGCAGGCTCCAAGGCAGATGCGAGCGGCCCTGGGGGGAGGCCTCTGCTGTATCCTCCTTGGGGCTGGTGTCGGGACAGGTATCATGGTTGGAGCTGGAACTTGAGTTACTTTCCGCAGGCATGTTGGCCGACCAAGGAACACGAGCCCAAGTTGTGTGAGTTACAACAATTGGTCAGGTTTCTTCAGTTGCTCAGAAAACACAGCCCTTGACTCGGTGCAGAAAGGGAGAAAGGGTGTGAAAGGGAGAAGGAAGGGAAGGAAGCTGGGTGAGATAAACTCTCTGCATCTGCACACCTAGCTCTATATATCAAACAGAATCAAAACAAATGGCAGAAGCATAGCATTCTGACAACCAGATCAAAAGGAGCCCCTCTGTCAAAACCAAGGTGCACCAGAGACCCGGTGGGAGGAGAGTGCTGGGACCAGAGCACAGCTAGACCTGCTCCCTTTTGTTTAATGTCACTTTGCTCTACAAGAACTTTCACCTGCTCCATGCCATGAACACTGCAAGGGCAGATCTGAAAGCCACCTCCTGGGTCATCTAGTCCAACCCCTTGCACTATGCAGGACACATCCCAATCACTCATCTACTGTCACCTGCCAACCCCTTGAGCCTTCACAGAATCAGCCTCTCTGTCAGATGGCTCTCCAGTCTCTGTTTAAACATTTCCAAAGATGGAGAACCCACCACCTCCCTAGGAAGCCTGTTCCACTGAGAAACCGCTCTGTCAGGAACTTCTGGGTGATTAGATGGAATTTCTTTTGAATTCATTTCATCCCATTTGTTCTGGTCCGTCCCTCTGGGGCAAGAGAGAACAACTCTGCTCCATCAGTGGTCCCCAAACCCCGGTTTGTGGCCCGGTGCTGGGCCGCAAGAGCTTCGGCAGCAGGCCGCGGCTCCCTCTCCCCGCCCCCCTGCAGTGAGAAGCTCGCCAGGTTTGTAAGCCTCCCTTATGTAACCCCATTTGGCTTACCCCTTAGGGTTGCCATTCTCCAGGTGTTGCCTGGAGATCTCCCACTTTTACAATTTATGTCCAGATGATAAATATCAGCTCCCCTGTGGAGAAAGTGGCTGATCTGAAGGGTAAACATGGAACCCTGCCAAGGTCCATCCCCTCCCCAAACCTTGCCTTTTCCAGGTTGTTGTCAGCCATTCAGTTCTTGTTGTTGTTAGTTTTATTATTATTATTATTATTATTATTATTATTATTATTTATTTGATTTGTATGACCGCCGCTCTCGGAAACCGGCTCGCGGCGGTTCACAACATTTTAATACAAATACAATATATTAACCATTAAAATTCCCCATTAAAACCCCATTAAAACCCCATTAAAACAATGACTAAGTCACAATGATGGCGATTAAAACTATTCCCGTACAGGCCCACTGGATGAGCAGAAGGGAACGGAGGATAATTGGGCATAGGATGGAACACTCTGGGGAACCAGGTCAGTTTAGTACTGGCCTCCCCCCTCCGGGGAGAGGGGTCCGATCTTAGCCCCGGGCCATCACCCGGCCTTAGACAAACGCCTGGCGGAAGAGCTCCGTTTTGCAGGCTCTGCGGAACTCAGAGAGCTCCGACAGGGCCCGCAGCTCTTCAGGGAGCTCGTTCCACCAGGTAGGGGCCAGGACCGAAAAGGCCTTGGCCCTTGTCGAGGCCAGGCGTGCCTCCCGGGGTCCTGGGATCATCAGCAAATTCTTACCCGCAGAGCGAAGTACCCTGCGGGGGGCATAAGGAGATAGGCGGTCCCTCAAGTATGCAGGACCCAAGCCGCGTATAGTCTTAAAGGTTAATACCAAAACCTTGAACCTAATCCGGAAACAAACTGGCAACCAGTGCAGCTGCTTCAGCAGAGGCTGAACATGGGACCTCCAAGATGATTTAGTGAGGACCCGTGCAGCTGCATTCTGTACCAGCTGTAACTTCCGGGTTAGAGACAAGGGTAGGCCCGCGTAGAGCGAGTTACAGAAGTCTAATCTAGAAGTAACCGTTGCATGGATCACAGTGGCCAGGTGTTCTGGGGGCAGGTAGGGCGCTAGTAGCCGAGCTTGGCGTAGATGGAGAAACGCCGTCCGGGCTACCTTAGTGACCTGGGCCTCCATGGAAAGTGAGGCATCCAGAATCACTCCCAAATTCCTGGCTTGGGGCACAGATGACAATTGTACCCCGTCCAGGCAGGGAAGACGCGCTTCCTGTTCCTGCTCCCTTCGGCCTAGCCAAAGGACCTCCGTCTTAGAGGGGTTGAGTCTCAGGCGGCTCTTCCTGATCCATCCAGCCACTGCTTCCAAACAACTGGCGAATTTTTCTGGGGGGAGATCTGGCCGGCCATCCATCAAGAGATAGAGCTGGGTATCATCAGCGTACTGGTGACACCCAAGCCCATAACTCCGTACCAGCTGAGCCAGGGGACGCATATAGATGTTAAATAACGTGGGGGAGAGCACCGCTCCCTGTGGCACCCCACATGGGAGTGCAAAGGAGTCGGATAACTCCTCCCCCACAGCGACCCTCTGTGATCTGTTCTCTAGAAAGGAGGATAGCCATTTAAGAGCCACCCTTCCAATCCCAGTATCAGCGAGGCGGTGAACCAAGAGCTCGTGGTCAACCACATCAAATGCGGCTGACAGGTCTAATAGCACGAGAATGGCCGCCCCGCCCCGGTCCAGCTGGCGCCGGAGATCATCTGTCAGGGCGACCAGCATAGTCTCCACCCCATGGCCAGGACGGAAGCCAGACTGGTATGGATCAAGGGCCGAAGTTTCCTCCAAAAATGCTAGGAGCTGGTCCGCGGTTATTCAGTTGTGTCCAATTCTTGGCGATCTCATGCCTTCTCCAGGACCCAACCGAAAAATCTCCAGGTATCTTCCAACCCAGAGCTGGCAAGCCTGCAGCCCCTGGATCTTGATTCCAGGCCGTGTTTGGCCCCACCTCTTCCTGGAAGTAATAGAAAGCAGAGTGATGCCCCTCTCAGGGCTGCCTGTCCTTTGCACTCCCTCCTGCACCAGAAAGGTTTCAGGCTCAGCCTCCCTCCTCCATCTTCTTTGCACCTGAATATAGGCAGGCCACGTGAACTGGCCATGTCTCCAACCACTCTCTAGCAATGGACCTGCTGGGCTAGCCACTACAGGATTCCTTGTGGCCTTCCTCTCTGGGCAAGGCCCTTAGGGTGCTGGGGGGCTTCTAGCCTGCCTGGTGGGAGAGCTGTGGAGTTGGGCCCAGCCAAGATGCTGCCTGCCACTGACTTCCAGAAGCTGGGGGACAAACAGCAAGCAATCCCAGTCACACTGCCAGGCTCTGCAGGGGAACGTCTTGTGGTGCCTGGCTGTCCCCTACTGGAAGTCAGGTGCATGGGCTGATTCAGGAGGGCTCTGCTTATGTCTGCTGAGAGTGGGCATAGGGCAGGGTTGCCAACTCTTCTTTGGGAAATTCCTGGAGATTTGGGGCTGCAGCCTCAGGGAAGATAAAGCCATCAAGTCCATACTAAAAGCTGTTCTGTGCTGAGGAGATGCTCTTGCACTGGGCCACACACTTCCCCAATGGTGGATTACAAAAATGGGGAAAATTAAAAATGCAATAAATACAATAAAAACAAAGAGTAAAATATGGTCCAAATGACAAAGATTTTCACAAACATTAAAACTATACAAACTATTTTGTGCTGGAGGATTACCCTTTTCTATTCACCCCATATCCTGACCCACCCATCAGCCCTATTGATGAAACTGCCAATCTTTGGCATGCCTGCACAGGTAGGAACATTCAAAAATAATATTGGAAATGAAATTTGGCCCCCATATTCAGGACCTAATGGTACATGTCATGTTTGTATACTAGCTCAGCCCACCATCTTTAACCGCTCCTCGCGGAGTGGAAGAAATAAAACAGTAAGGGCCCCGAGGGCGGGCCCTGTCCGGGATGAGGAAGGGAGCCGATAGGCCCCTTCGCCTGGACTGACAAGTGGATTGGGACCTCCGCTTGTCACTCCAGCCTCAAACTGCCAACAACCAATTGCCCAGCCAACAACCAATTGAGAGGCGCAACGCGCCTCTCAACCCGCCCCCCCCCCACGAGAGTGAACCTTCGCTCCATGGCGGCCATTACTCAGCTGGCCGCCAAGAGCAAAGGTAGGCCCGCTGACCCCGGCCTCTACCCCAGAACAGCTCCCCAGACCCCAGGGAGGCTGCTGGCCGCCTTGCCGAGCCCCCCCCCCCCCCGCACCCTCCCCGGGGCCTGGGGAGCCTTTTTGCACATCAAGCCACGAAGAAAAACGCTCCCCAGGCCCCAGGGCCTGGGGAGCGTTTTTGCAAGTTGGGGGCGGGAGAGAAAACGCTCCCCGGGCCCCGGGGAAGGCGTCCTCTCCGGGGGCCCGGGGCGCGTTTTTGCAGCACTGGAAGCTCCGGGCCCGGCCTGCTGCCTGCCGGCCCCGTTGCCCTTCCTGCGCTTCGCCCGCCCCTGCTGCCTTCTCCCCAACCCTCCACATGCCCATTTTTAAAAATGGGCTTTGTTTCTAGTCACCAATATTGCAGGTAAATGACGAAAATACAACCAATAGAGCAGTGCCATGTCTGCCTTGGAGATGAGGATGTGAGAAGTGAAGTTGGTGCCCGATCTTTCGGAGTGGGTTGACATTTCAGATTGGAACTCTGTCCCAAGGTTCCTCAACATGGTGCCCGTGGGTTGATGTCCTAGTGCTCCACTAATGTTCTTAGAAAGTGGGCAAGACCAAGGGCTACTTTGCAATGTGGTTTGTACTTTCCTCTCTCACCCAGCAGGGCTTCTGACGGGCCAATGGACATCTGATTGGCTGTGCAGACTTTTTGCTTTTACAGCAACTGCCTCCACAGTCCAAGGATGTTCTCCCTGTACCTCCATATAATGAAAGGGAAGCAAGAAGAGTGGCAGCTGGTTAGGAGTGACAGCTTCTAATTTGGTGAACCAGGTTTGATACCCCGCTCTCCCACATGCAGCCAGTTGGGTGACCTTGGGCTTGTCACAGCCCTGATAGTGCTGTTCTCAGACCAGTTCTCTCCCAGCCCCACTGACCTCACAGAGTGTTGTTTGTGGAGACGCAGGGAAGGCAATTGTAAGCCGCTTCGGGGCTCCTTCACCTGGCTCCACCTCTTGTAGGAGTCATTCTATGGTTGTGCCCATCATCCAGTTTCAGAATTCCAAAGTTGCCCATAGGCTCTAGCTATTTGGGGGGCCCGGCCTGCATCCTGGGGTGTCACCAAAAATGGATGTCAGAGCAGCCCTACAACTGCCAGCCTTGCTTGTTCTCTCTCAGCAGCCCAGGGAGGGGGGCCAGACACACGCATGCCCCCTGCCCTCGTTTGTGTAGCCGCCCCTCTGGAAAGATTGCCCTGAGCATGCACTTGCTGTGGGGTTTCCGAGTGCCCATGTGTGGGTTGCACAGCTCTAGCATGCGCACTTAGCAAAAAAGGAAATAGGACTGGTCAGAAGTGTTACTCATAACTGTCTGAACAACTTGGCCAGAATTCCAGCATTTACACAAAAGATTCTGGCGCCTGGCCCAGTTGACAAAACGAAGCTTGGCAGGCGGGCCCGGGACATCCTTCTGTGTTTGGCATCTGCAGTGGAGTCTGCTACGAAAAGAGCACACAGAAGCTCAGGGCGGTTGGGGGCTGGGGCACATGTCTGGGGCTGTGGCGTAGAACCAATAGAGCCAGCTGGGGGCAGAGAGTAAGAGCAGCAGCCTCTAATCCGGAGAATGGGGCTTGATCCCCCCACCCGTCCTCCACTTGCAGCCAGCTGGCTGACCTTGGGCCAGTTGCAAGTTCTCTCAGAGCTCTCTAAGCCCCACCTATCTCACAGGGGGTCTGTCGGGGGAGAGGAAAGGGAAAGGGATTGTCAGCCGCTTTGGGACTCCTTTGGGTAGTGAAAAGTAGAGTATAAACACCAACTCTTCTTACAAGTAATGGAATGAAACTTGCTAGTGTGTTTTGCATCATCATTAGCTCTTCTGATTCAAGACAAAAAGAGTTTCAAAGTATTTTCAGGTATATGCACAGGAACCTGTATGGGTAAGTAATACCGATTCTTCCCAAATTCCTCCCAGTACAAGTAAACACCTATGTTATGTTTCCAGTGTTGCGGAATAGCTGACAAGCCCCACAGCCGGCATATCATTATAGGACTAGGGGCAAAGCCCATTGTATCCAAGAATACAACGGGCGCTAGAGCTTGGCAGTGGGAAGAGGAAGGGGAGGAGTTGTCCAGTCTGCAAGGAATATGTGTGTTTTGTGGGAGGTTGTGGTGGCTTGGCGAAAAATGAGGGCATGAGTGGGGAGAGTTGGGTGTCAAGAACCTGTGGTGTGGAATGTTGAGTTGAGTGTGGGAGAGGACTGACCTTTGGGAATTTTGGCATAGTGGTTACAGATGAGCTTTCCAGAGCCATGTCTTCAGATATGTGAAGGGAAAACCAGACTGGAGACTCTTCTTAGGGGAAGATTACATGGCATTCAAAAAGTTTCCACGTGATATTCTTGTTTACAAGTTGGTAAAATACAGTATGGATCCTAATTCTGTCAGGTGGATCAATAACTGGTTGACAAATCGTACCCAGAGGGTACTTGTTAATGGTTCAGCATCTTCTTGGAAAAGAGTGACAAGTGGAGAACCCCAAGGATCTGTCCTGGGGCCTGTGTTGTTCAACATATTTATAAATGATTTGGATGAGGGATTAGAGGGGATACTTATTAAATTTGCAGATGATACTAAACTGGGAGGGGTAGCAAACACAACTGAAGACAGCAACAAAATACAGGATGATCTTGATAGGCTCGAGAAGTGGGCTAAACTGAATAAAATGAAGTTCAATAGGGACAAATGTAAAGTTCTGCATTTAGGTAGGAAATACCAAATGCACCAATATAAGATGGGGGAGACTTGTCTTGGCAGTAGCATATGCGAAAAGGATCTTAGGAGTCTTAGTAGACCATACATTGAACATGAGTCAGCAGCGTGACTCAGTGGCTAAAAAGGCTGTATCAAACGGAGTATCATGTCCAGATCACGGGTTGTAATGGTACCACTTTACTCTGCCCTAGGCAGAGTCTGCACTTACTTTGTTTATTCCATTGTCAGTCCTGTTGAATTCAGGTCGATTTGAACTCGGGTCTTCCTCCCCCCCCCCCATTGAAACAGGAAAGTGTTCTGTACGTGGTTAGGGTAGTTCAGAAGGTGGGGGGGGGAGCCAAGCCTCTTTCTTTCTTTTGTTGAAGGGGGGGGGGAGAGGAGCTAAGCAGGGAGCCTCTTTCTTTTCTTGGAGGGGATCAAAAAAGGCAGAGAGGGGAGAAAAAATCCAGGACCGACAGAAGTTGAGAGAAATTAGGGACTTCTCCTTTAAGGCAAGCTTGTCACATGACCAGATGTGGCCTATCAGAGGTTCTCTACCATGGAGCTTGCTTTCCCAATCCGGATTTGAAAAATATTGAGCATTAAAAGCACTCTGATATTGCACAATAAAGGTTGGGTCGCTCTAGATCAATCCTTCTTGCTGCAGAAGAAAAATTTAAATCGCCCAAAATCCAAATGGAAATCGCGTTCTGTGTAGATGGCAGGGACTGAATCGACCTGGGATTGGAATAAAAGCTCCATGCAGTTTACACCCTGGTTCGGCCTCACTGTGTTCAGTTTTGGGCACCCCAGTTGAAGAGGGATGTTGACAAACTGGAAGGTGTCCAGAGGAGGGCAACAAAGATGGTGAGGGGTTTGGAGACCAAGACGTATGAGGAAAGGCTGGGGGAGCTTGGTCTGTTTAGCCTAGAGAAGAGATGACTGAGAGGGGATCTGATAGCCAACTTCAAGTATTTAAAAGGGTGCTATGTGGAGGATGGAGCAGAATTGTTCTCTCTTGTCCATCTAAACATCTGGAAGAAGTTCCTGACAGTTAGAGCGGTTTCTCAGTGGAACAGGCTTCCTCGGGAGGTGGTGGGTTCTCCATCTTTGGAAATTTTTAAACAGAGGCTAGATAGCCATCTGACGGAGAGGGTGATTCTGTGAAGGCAATGGGATGGCAGGTTACAGTAGATGAGCGATTGGGATGTGAGTGTCCTGCATAGTGCAGGGGGTTGGACTAGATGACTCATGAGGTCCCTTCCAACTCTATGATTCTATGATACTATGATTCTACAATTCAATGATTCTAGAAGAGGAAAGGCAGCTTTGGGCCTCTCAGCCCCTCTCAGCCTCACTTTCCTCATCAATTTGTTGTAAGCATAGAAGTGGGGGGGGCAGGAAGAAGGGGGTTGTCTTTATACAGTTTTGTGGCTGTTTGTTCATTTGTTTATTTATCATAGAGTCATAGAATCATAGAGTTGAAAGGGGCCACACAGGCCATCTAGTCCAACCCCCTGCTCTACGCAGGATCAGCCCTAAGCATCCTAAAGCATCCAAGAAAAGTGTGTATCCAACCTTTGCTTGAAGACTGCCAGTGAGGGGGAGCTCACCACCTCCTTAGGCAGCCTATTCCACTGCTGAACGACTCTGACTGAGAAAAACTTTTTCCTGATATCTAGCCTATATCGTTGTACTTGAAGTTTAAACCCATTACTGTGTATCCTCTCCTCTGCAACCAACGGAAACAGCATCCTGCCCTCCTCCAAGTGACAACCTTTCAAATACTTAAAGAGGGCTATCATGTCCCCTCTCAACCTCCTTTTCTCCAGGCTGAACATTCCCAAGTCCCTCAACCTATCTTCATAGGGCTTGGTCCCTTGGCCCCAGATCATCTTCGTCGCTCTCCTCTGTACCCTTTCAATTTTATCCACGTCCTTCTTGCAGTGAGGCCTCCGCTAGGGTAGGGTGCTTTGGCGCCCGAGGCAGCCGGTCGCTCCTGACGCAGCCAGCGCCACACCGGGAGTGACCGGCCTCTTCGCCTGCCAAAGTGCTCAGGGTGGTTTACATGGAACTGAGAACTATGCAAGAAACCATACATATAAATAACTATAACATTAATATTACGAACTGAGCTGCCTTAGGTGGGCCTCTGGATGGATGACATACAAATAAATATTATTTCCGTATTGTATGGTATGTGCAGTATAGCCAGAGGATCTGAGATTTGTTTGGCAGCCAGGCAAGGGACATTGGGAGGTGGCTAGAAATAAATAAATACATCAGGACGGAAGAGAACAGGGGAAACTCCAGAGCCCACGCAGAGAGAATCCACAGTGAGCTGATTCATGCCACCAAGAAGCACCTGACTGGCTGCCATGGGATGTCTGGGATGAGTGGGGGGCGGGGGGGGGAGTCTTGGAGTGAGTGAATATGCTTGGGCACTGCATCGCTTGAAGTGTGGATAGGTGCATTCTCCTTGAATGGGATCCTCCTCTTTGTTTTAACCTGGGAGCTTCCCTCTGAGCCCTCCTTACTCACTTCTCTTGTTCCTTTCATGGCCTTCCATGGAGACACGCGTCTCTGCAAGTCTCTCTTTTACAGGCAATGCCCTCAGACTCCCCCCCCCCCATATGATGCCAGATTGGCTGGCCAATGATAGGGAGCGTATTAGTTAGGTTAGATTTCTCTCTCTGCTTTTGACTGCAACTTGAATATAACCTGGCCTTACTGAAGTAAATGTCAGTTTAGCTATTTTTTGCAAGATGCTTCTTGGGAGATTTATTTGCAGCACTCTGTCTCATGCCTATAGGACTGGGCAAACTCTGCTCTGTTCACCAAACATCCCAGTGCTGAGGATATCTCAACTGGGGGCCCAGGGGGCTCTTGGCAGCTCGACTTTTAGTGTCCAAATAAGGAATTGGAGACATGCTGGCCTGGCAGCAAAAATGCAGGACAGATGGGTGGAAGGAGTCCAGTGGTGGAAATCCTGTTCATAACGGTACTGGAAGGACGGTCCCTTTCCAGATGCCCCTGGGCACCAACTGTGCTCATCAGGCAGCTATGTGTTGGCTAGCTGACCACTTAGGGACCACTCTGGCATCGACCAGAGCCTGGGCCCATTCCCTCACTCTGCTGGCCATGTGGGTGGGGCCTCTTCCTTCAAGGCACTGCAAAGGCCTGCCTGTTTGCCAGGGCTTTGGAGTGGGTCTCAATGACAGGCAGCTTTCAAGGCTGGATGGGCTGGGAGCTCGCAATTTCATTGTTTTTAGCTGGGGATATTTTAGCTAGAAAAATCACTAATGCTCGGCATGGTCAGCGGCAAAAGGAAACATGGTCACCAAAGGATCCGCTGGCTCGACACGATCAAAGCCGGTACGGAGATGACCATGAACCAATTAAAAGAAGCAGTCAGAGACAGGGGGCGCATGGCAAAGACATTCCTATAGCAGGGGTAGTCAACCTGTGGTCCTCCAGATGTTCATGGACTACAATTTCCATGAGCCCCTTGTGGGAATTGTAGTCCATGAACATCTGGAGGAGCACAGGTTGACTACCCCTACCTACAGAATCGCCAAGAGTCGGACACGACTGAATGGATAACATCATCATCATCACCTTAGCTATTCTTGTAATGTGCCTTGAACTGGGAGGAAAGGGGCAATATCCATGTTTTAATTAATTAATTACATTTTCTTAAAAGATTAAAGGGATAATCTATATGTTTATTTGCATTTTTCAGATCCTGCCCTTCTCCCCAATGGGGGCCCAGCCTGACTGATACCATTCTCCTTTCCTCCATTATCTCCTCACAACAATCCTGCGAGGTGGGTTTGACTGAGAGCATGGCACCCAAGATCGCCCAGCCAGCTTCCATGGCAGAGGCGAGGTTTGCATAGGGGCTGCCCAGATACTACTCCCACACTTTAACCACAGTGCAACATTGGACTGCAGTGAGGGAGGGACAAGGCTGGCCACCCTTGTCCCACAAACTCACAGGAATATTTCTGCCCAATTACTTTGGCTATCTCCCTATCTATGCATTTGTCTGCCTGCCTATCAGTCATCCATCTCTCTCTCTGTTACTTCATGCCTTTCTCCCCAATGGGAACACAAAGTTTCTTCCATCATTCTCCTTGTCTCCATTTTATTCTCACAGTCGCATGAAGGTTGCTGATGATGTGCCTCAAATACTGTGGAGGATATTAATTCATAGACTTGCAGTACACTCTTAGTATCCTGAAAGTTAGCAGAGCGCCTGGTCTGGCTGAAGCGTAGCATGGTCAAAAAATAACAAAGAAAAATGCATTTTCTAAGGTTCTACTAACTAATATGAGGGCTATTTATCAGTAGACTTATAATGCTACCCATGAAAAAGTAAACCGAAGATTCCTGTTCTAATCTAAATAGCTGGATGGGGAGAGATGCAAGAGGCATCTCTGCTCCCACCATGTTGCAGGCTTGAAGGCTACAGCAACATGCATCCCCAGTGCTGCTAATCAGCCATCTCCTGGCGTCTCTGGCAGGGGGCAAGGTGTTCGCCAAACTCGACTTGGCTCAAGCCTATCAACAACTGCTCCTCGGCAGGGCAGTAGCAGAGGCCCAGACAATCGTTACCCACCAAGGGGCGTTTAGAGTCAAGCACCTACAGTTCAGAGTCAGCGACGCCCCTGGAATCTTCCAGGACCTGATGGAAGATCTCCTCAAGGGAATTAGAGGGGTGATTCCATATGTTGATGGCGTCCTCCTAGCAAGGAGCACAGTCCCGGAACTTGCCAGCTGGCTCAGGGAGGTCCTGCGCCATTTTGCTGCGGCCCGGCTGAAGGTGAGGCGAAAGAAATGCCACCTGGGTGTCCCCGAGGTGGAGTTCCTCAGGTTCCTCATCGACGCGGCAGAAGTCCACCCGATCTAGGACAAGGTGAAGGGCATCCAGAACGTGCCACCACTGAAAACCAAACACGACCTCTAAGCCTTCCTGGGACTCCTGAACTTTTGCCACTCATTCCTGCCCAATAAGGCCACCGTTGCAGAGCCTCTGCACAGGCTCCTCAACAAGAAGACCCCCTGGGTATGGGGTCCCAAACAGAAGGCTGCTTTCGACTCAGTCAAGTGTCTCCTCACAGCCGACAGTGTACTGGCATACTTCGATGAGATGCAGCCGGTTGTTTCGGCCTGTGACGCCTTGCAACACGGGATTGGCGCCGTCCTAAGCCACCGCCTGCCCGATGGCCACGAGGCTCTGGTGTCCTTCTATTCACGTACATTGTCCCCAGCTGAGTGAAGCGATGCGCAAATCGACAAAGAGGCACTCACTATTGTCGCAGGAATAAAGAAATTACATAACTACCTCTATGGCTGCCAGTTTATGATCATCATGGATCACAAGCCCCTGCTCGGCCCCTTCATGACGGACCACCAAACACCCCAGATCTTATCACCGCGGATGCTGTGAAGGTCCATTTTCTTGCATGGCTACGACTCCAGCCTCTTGCACCGGCCTGGGAAGTCTATTGGGCATGCCGATGCCCTCAGCCGCCTGCCGCTACCACAGGTCAACGCGGACCCAGCCCCTGCTGCGGAGGTGCTGCTAATTGAATCTCTGCCACAGCCACCCCTGCGCTCGGCATACATTGCTGCCCACTTGGCCAAGGACCGCCTCATTGCCTGTGTGCTCAACTGGGCGTGGAGGACATGGCCAGCGGGCAAACCAGACACGGACTTTGCACCTTTCACCACCAGGCAAACGGAACTGTTGGCACACAAGGGGTGCCTACTGTGGGAGCACCGAGTTGTGGTCCTGCCCGAGGTACACCAGCGGGTCATGGAGGCGCTGCACGATGGGCATCCTGGCATCGTACACATGAAGGCGCTGGCTCGCAGAGCAACCACCGGGCCTGCCACTGATGCCACCCCCAACGGGGTACAGCAACCCTGCAGTCCGGTAGCTGAGCCCAGGACAGAGCCAGCGCGGCAGCGGCCCTTGGAACTGTGGCAGTGCAGCCTGGCAACAGCCAACCCATGCCGACACCACAGCGTCAAAGAATTGGGGCTTTTGAACTCTGGTGCTGGAGAAGACTCTTGCGAGTCCCTTGGACTGCAAGGCGAACAAACCGGTCAGTCCTAGAGGAGATCAGCCCTGACTGCTCCTTAGAAGGCCAGATCCTGAAGATGAAACTCAAATACTTTGGCCACCTCATGAGAAGGAAGGACTCCCTGGAGAAGAGCCTAATGCTGGGAGCGATCGAGGGCAAAAGAAGAAGGGGACGACAGAGAATGAGGTGGCTGGATGGAGTCACTGAAGCAGTAGGTGCAAACTTAAATGGATTCCGGGGAATGGTAGAGGACAGGAAGGCCTGGAGGATCATTGTCCATGGGCTCGCGATGGGCCGGACACCACTTCGCACCTAACAACAACAACAACATCAGTGCCTAAGTCTTTGAGAAGCTCTTGAATCCATTGCAGCTCTTGACAGCCGTGGGCAGCAAGACACATATTCTGCACCTGATGTGGATTTAGCCGTTTTCTCTTGCTTGGCAGTGGCCCAGCTCATGATGCTGCTGCCATTGAAAATTAGGTAACCACTAGTGTTTGGGGCTGCAACTAGCTGGTAGTTTAAGTTCTGTAGTTCCCTTTAAACATTTAGCAACTCTCTTGAGCACTGCAGTCCTTAACTGTGGGCTTCTGTCTTCCTGCACAAGCCATCAACAGCAGTGGAAATGTCTGGTCTGCATTTGTATGGAAGCTTCCCAAGGGCTTGACGATGCCTCACATCTATTTATTTATCTATTTATCTATTTATCTATTTATCTATTTATCTATTTATCTATTTATCTATTTATTCGTTCGTTCGTTCGTTCGTTCGTTGTTTGTTTGTTTGTTTGTTTATTTATTTATTTATTTATTTGCCACCCTCCCAGGAGGCTCAGGGCCATTTACATAGGAACAAGGAACAATACATAAAACAGACTATAAACCTTACAATAATACCTTACAATAATAGTACTAATAGTTGTAACATTGTTTGTCAGCAGTGCACTCACATCTCTTTGCTTCCCATAGGTGACTTCCATGGGTGTGGGTGCATGGCAGGAATTTTCAAGATTTAGAAGAGTCGACAAATGTTTAATTTTCTGCTCTTGGTGGATGAGAAAAGTCCCATCTTCATCTCTCTGTACTTGAATTCCCAGGTAGTGGCTTATTGGTCTGAGATTCCTTATCAACACTTCTTTGTTCAGATGATACACAGTCTGCTTGCTGTCATCTCGATTTCTGTAAGCCAAAAGTAAGTCATGAACGTAAACCAAAACATAGGTCCAATTGCCTTTCTTGTGCTTGATGGACAGGCATGGGTCAGCTTCACTCCTTTTGAAGTTAGCTTGTTGTAACATGTCATTAAGCTTTATGTTCAGGCCATGGCAGATTGCTTGGGCCCATAGAAACTCTTCTGCAATTTACAGACATGTTCTGCTTTGTCTTTCTGTAGAAACTCTGGTGGTTGCTGCATATAGATTTCTTCTCTCAGGTCACCGTGCAAGAAAACAATTTTAACATCCAGGTGATCAGCCTACATATCATATTCTTGCTGGCTGCGGCACTTAGCAATGTCCAAACCACCAGCTTGGTGTAGTGTTTAAGAGCAGTGGCCCCTAATCTGGAGAACTGGGTTTTAATTCCCACTCCTCCACACGCAGCCAGCTGGGTGACTTTTGGCTAGTTGGTGAGTTTCCTCCAGGCCAGGCAGGATTCTGGATATTTGGGGGGGGGGTGATCGCTTGAGCGTGAAATTGGGGTCACTGTGGGTGGGCAAGTACTTATGAGTTCGTACATTGTGCAGGGGGTTGGACTAGATGACCCTGGAGACTCCTTCCAACTCTATGATTCTGTGTCCTCACTGTGGTGTGTTTGGCAACTGCAGCAAACGTTTCATCAAAGCCCACCCCATATTTTTGTGAGCTTCCCTGAGTCTGGCTTTGTAGCACTGGATCTCACCTTCTGAGTCATATTTCAGCTTAAATACCCACTTACAGTCAATTACTTTCCTTCCTAGTGGTAGATCTGTAAGACTGTTTATGCACTGGGAACTTCACTGCCCCAGCTCCCGTGCAGAAACACAAATTGAGGGCGGATGAGGCTCACCAGGCCAAATGCTCCCTTGTGTGGGTGCAGGAAGAGGTGGGGCAACCTGACACGACTAAAACTCCAGCCTGCAGCCCAGCATGAAACCTCCAGTACGTAAACGGTCTAAGTGTCTATGTGTTATTCTCATGGAGTGAGCATATTTCCTTGTGAGCTGGTTCCTTCCAATGCTGTGCTTCTGCCAGTGAAAGTAGCAATACTGCATTCCATGATGCGGATGTAGTTGGTTCTGCTGCTTTTGCGAGGTAGGACAGTCTGTCTGGTGGAATGTTCTTATTGGGTTCACCTCAGCTGGATTTCCATGTTGGGTTGCACCTCAGTAGGCATCTCTGGTGGTTGACCTGAGGTCCAGTCTGTATCCAGTGCAATTCTGGAACCTCCCTCTGCTGAATTCAAATCCACCTCTACCGCACATGCAACCTCTGGAACATCTGCAGGCCTCTCCACTGGAGCGACTGCAAAATGGAGCTCTTGGTCAAGACAAGTGAACCAACTACCAACAAGAACTCAGAGGTCCTTCCCACCATCAGCTGAGCCCACAGAAGAAGAAAAAACAACTGAAGCACAGTGCAATGTCCCGAGTTCAATGTCCCATTGTTGAATGACATTTTGTAAATGGTTATAATGCAAGTTCTTACTGTTAAAAATGTTATTTATTCAATACGCCTATTTTATTGTACATTTTCTATGCAAGCTTTCAATGTAAACCATCCCAAGCTGCAAGGGAGGGCAGTATATAAATAAATATATATATATAAAGAAATAAACAACTCCTGGATAATTGCTTTCATTTCCCATACATGCAAATCAAATGGTTCCCCTTCCTGGCATTTTATAGTGTACAATTTCTTAATCATCAGTCTGGAGCAGTAATTCCATCCCCTTTTAACAAGAACTGACTCCCGACGTTTCAACACATCATGGGCAAATTTTTGTTCTAGTCTGTTGTACTCATGCATGAGATGATAATTGCTGGTGCTTTTGCCTTCTGTCTCATCTGTTGCTTGTGGTTTTCCTTTTCCTCTTGTGTGGCATTTTCACCTGGAGCTGTTGGTGCAGCCTTCTCTGCAATCTCACACAAATTTGCTTGTAGAACAATCTTTAGACAGCAGAGACAGTCATGAAAGTTATCCTCTCTCAAATGAATAAGACCAGTCTTCAGGTCTGATTTCCTGATTTCACTCATGCCTGAGCAATAGAGATCAAGTTGTGCTCTTCTAAAAAGGGAGAAAACACACTGATTTCTTCATCTAGTGATTTCTGCCACAGAATCATAGAGTTGGAAGGTACCTTCAGAGTCATCTAGTCCAATCGCCTGCATAATTCAGGAACTCACTATTACCCGCCCACCCACAGTGACCCCAATTTCATGCCCAAGTGACCCTCCCCCCACCAAAAATGTCTAGAATTTTGCCTGGCCTTGCATCCCACAGTGGCCATCAGCAATTCCCTGGGTATGCAAGGAAGGTCCACAAGAGACAAACACTGGCACATCCCTTCCTGCCCACCTATTTGCCTCATAAAATCAGCATTTCTGTCAGGTGGCTCTCCAGCCTCTGTTTAAAAATTTCGAAAGAAGGAGAACCCACCACCTACCGAGGAAGCCTGTTTGACTGATAGAGTTGGGCACTTTGGCTTCTGGGGCCGCGTTTCGGGGGGGGAGGGGAGTCTCCGACGCCATGGCACCAGTTGGAACAGACATGCCGGCACTGGGTTGCGAGTCCCCACCGGCACCCCCCCCCCCAGAAGCGCTGGGTCGTTCAGCCTGGAAAGGCCACTTCGGATGCCAAAGCCTTATTATTATTATTGTTGTTGTTGTTGTTGTTGTTATTGTTGTTATTATTAATAATAATAAATAAAATAATTTATTTATTTATTTATTTCATGCCACTCCCCAGCAGGCTCGTGGCGGGTAACAACAGTCTTTAAAAATCCCATCAAAATTCCCCGTTAAAAGACTCGAGAAATCTCCCAATATGGCGGAAAGAACAACCCACTCCCACCCCTTATTAAGTCCAGTATGGCTGAACCTCTTGTGGGTTCTTCGACCATTTGATAAATGAAATTGTCAGCCAGGCAGGTCAGAAAGTTGCATGACTGAGGATGCTTAGCAGAGTTTGTTTCCCAGCACACATCTGGGAAATTGAAGTCACCCGTGATGACAAGGTCCTGCCGCTTGGATATTTTCTCAAGCTGCTCACAAAGTGCAGCATCCACATCTTCTAGTTGGTCAGGTAGTCGGTAGCAGACACCAACCACCACACTGTTTGTTTTCCCCTCGCTTATTTTCACCCAGATGCTTTCCACTGGAGATATACTTCACTAGGGCAGAATCTGCACTTACTTTCTTTATTCCATTGTCAATCCTGTTGAATTCATGACCCCTTTGAACTCGGGTCTTCTTCTCCCCCCCCCCATTGAAACAGGAAAGTCTTCTGCACATGGTTAGGCAGGCTCAGAAGGTGGGGGGGGGGAGCCAAGCCTCTTTCTTTCTTTTCTTGAAGGGGGGGGAGAGGAGCCAGTCAGGGAGCCTCTTTCTTTTCTTGGAGGGGAGGGGGAGAGGATCGAAAAAGGCAGAGGAGGGAGTAAAAATCCAGGACCAACAGAAGTTGATTGAAATTAGGGGCTTCTCCTTTAAGGCAAGCATGTCACATGACCAGGTGTAGCCTATCAGAGGTTCTTTACCATGGAACTTTCTTTCCCAAATGTATATTCAGGATTAAAAGCACTCTGAGATATCGCACAATAAAGGTAGGGTCACTCCGAATCAATCCTTCTTGCTGCAGAAGGAAAATTTAAATCGCCCAAAATCCAAACAGAAATTGCATTCTGTGTAGAGGGCAGGGACTGAATCAATCTGGGGTTGGAATAAAAGCTCCGTGCACTTTACACCTAGAATTTCCTGACAGGTAAGCCCTTTCCTCATATACAGTGCCACTCCTCCACCTCTTCGATCTATTCTATTTTTTCAGAACAGTTCATATCCATCCACTATTACATTCCAGTCATGAGAATCATTCCACCAAGTTTCTGTGATGCCTACTAGATCATACCTTTCCATCAGCATGAGAAGTTCCAGCTCTTCCTTCTTATTGCCCATGCTTTGGGCGTTAGTATAAAGGCATCTGAATCCTTTTACTTTTGGTTCCCCATGAGTTGGCCTTCCTGGTTGGGCTGCCCCCGATCAGTCTCCTTCCTTACACTGCCTATGTTGAACGTCTCATTCCCCTTGTGGCTTCAGTTTAAAGCTCTCCTGATGAATCTCCCCAGGTTTCTATGCAGACACTGATTCACCTCCATTATCTTCCTCTCCTGACGCATTCTTCTTCCCTTGACAGGCAAGATTGAAGAGAATACCACTTGTGCCCCCATTTGCTTGAGCTTCCTCCCTAGATCTTGATAGTCTGTTTTAATAGGAGTGATGGTATTCACGGACATGTCATTTGTTCCCACATGGACCATCAGAAATGGGTAGCGATCCGTAGATTTGAGGAGTTTGGGCAGCCATTTTGAAATGTCTTTAATTTTTGCCCTTGGCAAGCAACACACTTCTTGGGTTAGGGGGTCGGGCCCAGCCACATGGCGATCCATTCCTCTTAGCAGGGAGTCTCCAATTACCAGTATTCCTTTTTTTCCCTTCTCAACACCATTTCCTTCTATCCCCGTGGGGGATAGACTCTGTGGTTCCTGCAAAAGGCTTATCAGGAAGCCGGCAGCGCCGGCTTGACCAAGGCCGCGTGAATTTCAACACCTCTGGCAGGAAGCCTGGGATGGCACCTGGGAGAGTGGGCACTCCCTCCCATGGGAACACTCAAGTTTTGGGCCGGAGAATTGTATTGATAAGTGCTGGTTGTTCCTGTGTTGGGTAGATTTGACTTCTAAAGTTATAGTGACTAGTGCTAACTTCCATTAAAGCTTTCTTTCCATAGAAGTTTTGTTATGAGTTTTGTCAGCACTTGACAGTAAGTCAAATCTCACAACGCCTTTCTCTTTGTACGATGGCCGTGCAAGACGATGGCACCCTTTTAAGCAAATACGAGCACGAGGAGGACCTGGCTGCGAGCGACACCGAAGGCGACCTCGGGGTGCTGGGCTCTCTCGACCTAGGAGGCGCGTTGAGCAAGGTGGTGCTACTCTGACCCCCTTGAGTACCCAGACAAAGACCACCACCCAGGTGCCGATGCAGTCCGGGATGTCGAAAACGCTGGGCAGCTTCAGCCTGGCGCCCGAATTATTCCTGGAGAAGTATGTCACCGAGCGACGCAGGCTGTCCAAATACGACCGGCCGACGGGACAGGAGTATTGGCCGGAAGTGCTGCCGAAAGGTGTTCTGGATCTCAGGACCGTGGCAGCGCTCAAAGTCATGGACCTCAGGGACCAGATGAACCGAGTGGGAGACTGGCTGCATTTGGTGACCGGTGAATTGGGATCGGAGTCCCAGAGAGAGGCGCGCCATCTTCTCCGAGAGTTGCAGGCGGCCTCTGCCAGGCCGGGAAGGAAATCGCTTATCGTCCTTCCAGCTCCGCCGACCCACGGAGCGCAAGCACAGGCGACGGGCTCAACGGGGTTGGGAGCCGGAGCTGGGACAGGAGGCGCTGGGAAAGCCGCGTATTCTTCCTCCTCAGAAGAGGAGCAGCAAGACACTGACCCACAGGCTGGTGCAGAAGGGGGCCAGCAAGGTCCCCGCCCAGGCGAGCAAGGAGCTGGAGCCGGGGATGGTGACCAAGGCCAGGGAGCTGGCCAAGGAGTGGGAGCCGGGGACGGTGACCAGGGCCAGGGAGCTGGCCAAGGAGCGGGGGCCAGGGACGGCACCGGAAGGGCAAGAAGACAACGGGGCATTTGCCCCTGACCCCATGTGCCTTATCGTGACTGGATGGATGCCCAGAGGGGCAGGTTGCCTCCGCAGCTGAGGGGAGTGGAGATCAGACGACTCTACCATTTCAAGACTCACTTCACCGGCGACCCCGAAACCTTCCCAGGATTTCTCGTCCATCTCCAGGCATACATGATGGAAGTGGGGTTCACATTCCAAGACGACGCAGAGCGTATCCGGTTCGTAGGCAACTGCCTGGATGGCGAGGAGGCCAAGTGGTTAATCTGTCTGTACCGGTACAACCCCACAGCAGTGCGGGACTACGACCGTTTCATGCGAGCCTTGCGAGAGATGTTCGTGGACCCGTTTGAGCTTGAGACGGCCGAAAATCAGCTGAAGTCAATCAAGCAGGGATCAAAGTCGGTGGCCCAGTACTCTAGGGAATTCCGTAAGTTGGCCGCTTCGGTACTCAGCTGAACCGAACCCCAGTGGGTGCACGCCTTCTGTGAGGGGCTGAACGAAAGCCTGGCCCGCAAGTGCCTGCACCTAGACGACCCGAAAATGGTGATGGGTTGGGTCCGCCTAGCCGGGGAAGTGGAGCAGCGTCTGAGAGTAGCGGTGGAACTAGGGGGAGAAAAAAATAGGCCCCCCCCAGAAGACCTCCACCCCCCAGAAAGCTCCGGCGGACAAGTCTTCGAGAGTGGACGCGGCGGAGCGGGCTAGGTGCCGAGAGAAGGGGTTGTGCCTGGGCTGTGGCCTGTCAGGCCACTTCCTCGCCCAGTGCCCCTTCAAGAGGCCATTGCCGGCGGCAGGGAGCAAGGCAACCAGCGATCCCACCACATCTACCGGAGCGGTGGCCACTGGTGCTGCAAAACGGAAGGGGACCACCAAGAAGACCGTACGTTCTCTGCTGGCCCCATTGAGCGGCACCGTGGCTGTTCCCAGTTCCAGTGACAGCGGAATGGGTGAAGCTCCAGCGAGCAGTCGGGAAACGAAGGTGACCTGCTGTGAAGAAGCCCCGCCAGCAGGTCCCAGGCAGAGGCAAACGTTAGGTGAGTGCTCCCCCCTTAGTTTTTCTTCCCGTGACTTTGACTGAACCCAAATCGGGGAAGCAGTTGGGAGTACGGTACATAGTAGCTTCCAGGTGCACTAAGACTTTGATCAATCTCCCGCTTACCAAGACTCTGGGGGTCGGGAAGGTGCCTCTGGCAAAGCCTCTCTGAATTGCGCAGTTAGATGGGAAATGTGCCCCAGGGGGAGAAGCAACGAGCAAGACGCTTCCCTTAGAAATGGACGTGGCAGAACACTGGGAAAAAATACAGCCCGTGGTGGCTCCCAGCTCTGCCTTCTCTTGTGTCCTGGGGTTAGATTGGCTGCAGTGAGCTGGAAGAAGGGCACGGTCAGTTTTCAAGACCCGGGGTGTAGTACGCACCGGTAGGCCAAGCCTGGTGAATCCCTGACCAGCGCCTTCCCTGTGTTGGCGGCCGTGGCTCATGCCGGGGAAGGGGGCTTGCCCAGGGACTATTGGGAGTTCCGATATGTTTTCGTGGAGACGGAATGTGACCAGTTGCCCCCCCCCCCACAGCAAAACCGATCGCGCGATTGAACTCATACCCGGGGAGCCACTACCAAAGGCCAAACTTTATTCGATGAGCCCCCAGGAGATGCAGGAGCTGAGAGCTTTTCTGGACAAGAACCTAGCCCTTTGATTAATCCGCCCAGCCACCTCCTCCCTGGCAGCACCCGTCCTCTTTGTGAAAAAGAAGGACGGATCTCTACGTCTCTGTACCGACTATAGGGGGCTGAATGCGGTTTCCACGTGTAATACCTACCCGCTGCCATTGATAAAAGACTTGTTGGGGGCACCTGGGGAAAGCCTGTATTTTCACAAAGCTGGATTTGCGGGAAGCCTATTACCGGGTGTGCATAAAAAAGGGACATGAGTACTTGACTGCTTTTAACACTCCTTTGGGGCAGTACGAATATACTGTCATGCCATTCGGCCTCACCGGCGCACCGGGCGTGTTCATGAACATGATTAATGAAGTCATGCATGACCTATTGTATAAGGGGGCCCTGGTTTACCTAGACAACATTTTGGTGTATTCTGACAATCCAGCCGAACACGTGTCTTTGGTGTGAGGGGTGCTGGGCAGACTCTGGAAGTACCACCTATACGCCAAACTGTCTAAATGTGAATTTAATTGGGAGTTGGTGGAGTTCTTGGGGGTCCGGGGGTCTGACTTGTTAGCGTGGGAACCCCTCGAATGCGGAGGCAGCTCCAGAGTTTCTTAGGATTCGCTAACTTCTACCGGTCCTTCATCTCCAACTTTGCTAAGGTCGTGCTCCCCCTGACTGATCTCTTGAAAACTAGGGAAGGGGGGGCAATTCGGCGGCATGCCCGGGCGTGCCTTTGGGGTGGACACCAGAATGACAAGCAGCTTTTGACAGCCTAAAAGCACTGTTCACCTCTGAGCCGGTGCTCGCCCATGCAGACCCCCTGAAGCAGTTCACGGTGCAAGTGGACTCTTCGGACATGGCCATGGGGGCAGTGATCCTCCAGGAAGGGGGGGGATGGCAAATTGCACCCAATCGCCTACCTCTCTAAGAAATTCTCCGGTCCGGAGAAGGATTGGGTGATTTGGGAGAAAGAGGCTGCCGCAGTAAAACTAGCCCTGGCGACTTGGCGGCACTGGCTAGAAGGGGTGACCCTCCCGTTCGTGGTGTGGACGGACCACAAGAACTTGCAGGCGCTCAAGCAACCCTGCTCGCAGTCCGCCAAACAGATGCGGTGGGCGGAGTTTTTCTCTCGCTTCAACTTCAATCTAAAGCATCTGCCGGGCAAAATGAACTTTTTGGCTGATGCACTCTCGCACCTCCCCCAGTATGACAGTAAACGCGACCCATTGGTCGACACAGTGTTCATCCCTTCCCAGCTCGGTCTGACGGTTATGACGTGCAGCAAAACAAAAGGGGGAGGGCCGTACCCAGGGGGCTGGGTCCAAAAGGACATCCAAAGTGAGGCTGAATTCTCCCTGGAGGAGAAGGGGGGTCTATTCTTTAAGGACGCTCGCCTGTTTGTACCTCAGGGCGCCCGGAAGGAGGTTTTAAAGTTGTGCCATGATTCCAAACCTGCAGGGCACTTTGGGTTTGTGAAAACTCTCCATCTGGTCAGGCATCACTATTGGTGGCCCTCGCTGCACAAGGATGTGGATTCCTACATTCAGGGTTGTCCAGTTTACCTGACTTCAAAACCCATGGGGGGAAAGAAGAAGGGACTGTTGCAGCCGCTGCCCACTCCTTCCCAGTCCTGGTTGGATTTTACCATGGATTTTATTACTGATCTTCCCCCCAGCCAGGGGAAGAGTGTGATCTGGGTGGTGGTGGACGCCTTCTCGAAGCAAGCTCACTTTGTCACTTGCGCAGGGATGCCCTCGGCGGTGAAGCTTGCCTCTCTGTTTGCCACCCACATTTATCGACTGCACGGGATCCCTTGTAGACTGCTCACGGATCGGGGCTCACAGTTCGTTGCCAAGTTCTGGCGGGAGCTGTTGAAGCTCCTGGGCGTGGAGCAAGCTCTCGCATCAGGCTACCACCCCGAGACTAATGGACAAACTGAGAGGGTGAACCAGATTCTGGAACAGTACCTCCACTGTTTCATCAACCACCAGCAAAATGATTGGGTGTCTTTACTCCCGCTGGCCGAGTTTGCCTACAACAATGGGGTGCATGCGTCTACAGGGGTTTCCCCCTTCAAAGCTGTCTATGGGGTGGATTTGACTGCTGTGCCTACCTGGGAAATCTCTTCCCCTGATACCCCGATGTCCTGAAGTGGGCAAGTGGAATCTCCCATTCTTGGCCGTCCATTGTCATGTGTCTGGATGAGGCAAAACGTGCCTCAGACAGATAAGAAACAGACAGCTTGCCCAGTGTGGGCTGTGGGGGACCTTGTCTACCTGTCCACTAAGAACCTCCAGTGCCAACAGGCCTCCCGGAAACTAGGGGGCAAAGTTTGTGGGTCCTTTTCGGGTGATACGTTTGATCAATGCAGTGACTGTGGAACTTGCCCTGCCTAAGACTTACAAGAATGTGCACCCCATTTTTCATTCCAGCTTGCTGAAACGTGCCCTGCCTCCGGATGCTTGGCACCCTCCATCTGCGGCACCCATCCCCATTTTCATCGATAAGGACACGCACTACGAGGTCAACAAGGTTCTGGACTCTCGTTGGCACAAAGGCAAACTGCAATACCTGGTTGATTGGAAGGATTTCCCCATGGGGGACAGGGAATGGGTTGAGGCCTCTGATATCAAGGCCCCCAGACTCCTGCGGGCTTTCACAGAGAATTCCCGCAGTGCCCACAGCCTAGAGACAATGGGTGAGGGGAAGGTGTTTTTGGGCTGGAGGGATGTCAGGATCAGCTCCTGTTCTCTGCCATGATCTCTGTCTGGTGAACCTGTGTGACTCCATCTTGCCTGTTGAATATTTTGCTTTGTCCTTGTGACCCATGCCTTCTCGCAGTTCCCATGTAACCATGCTTTGTAGTTGTCTCCTTTGATTTGCCTGCTTTGATCCCTATCTGCTCACATTGCATATTTCCCCCCTCACTGTGAAACATTGTTACTAAGACTCTGCGGTTCCTGCGAAAGGCTTATCAGCTAGCCGGCGGCACCGGCTTGACCAAGGCCGCATGAATTTCAACACCTCTGGCAGGAAGCCTGGGATGGCACCTGGGAGAGGGGGCACCCCCTCCCATGGGAACACTCAAGTTTTGGGCGGGAGAATTGTATTGATAAGTGCTGGTTGTTCCTGTGTTGGGCAGATTTGACTTCTAAAGTTATAGTGACTAGAGCTAACTTCCATTAAAGCTTTCTTTCCATAGAAGTTTTGTTGCGAGTTTTGTCAGGACTTGACACGTGGCCTCTATACTTAGACTTTGTTTTGGGACATCTTCCCTCGCTGACACTTTGCAAAGGCCTCAAATCTATTCTGGAGCTCCAAAGGCCCCGAGAACCATATCGCTCTACACCGTCTTTATCCTAACTGTCTGCAGAGGTTCCATAATGAGGTCAATCCCCTTATCTTCTTCCGGACTGGTTGTATCCTCTTTATTCCGAGTTGCACAGTTCCAGTCTATGAACTCCTCCCCTTTCTTAATTTGGGTCAGAGAAATAATCCTTTCTAAGACCCTAATCCTTTCCTCCAAAAGTCTTACCAGCTTATACTTGGGGCAGATGTAGTCCACCTTGTCTTCAGGGAGGAAGGCAATCATGTCACACTCACTGCAGATGATGGGATGAGTGTCTTGGAGGTCCATTATAACTTCTAGGCAGTACAACTACTAGGGAAATACAATCTACTGATTCTAATTGCTAGGCTAAGAACCCCAGGCCAAGAGCCGTAGGCCAAGAGCCCCTTGTCTCTCGCCCTTTGACTGCTGCCAGGAGCAGCCCTTTTTAATCCTCCCAGCAATCATCCAGCAATCACCTCACTCAGCACCACATTAGCCTCACCTGGTCAGCAGGAGCAGCAGCACTTCCCAGAAGCTTTCTCCACTTGCTCTCAGTTGATTAATGACACTTTGTGGTAGCCCTAACAATTTCTCATTCCATAATGGACTCCACTAGCAGTTTAGAGGAGAGAAGGTGGCATGGAATAGCCTGCCCTGGTCAGATCTCAGAAGCTAGGGAGGGATGGAACTTGGATCAGAGGCTCTGCCAGGGAAGGTGATGGCTGACCACCTCTGGCCTTGAAGGCCCCGTGCTGCTTCACCACAAGGCTGCTGCCACTTGGCAACACTTCACAGATGGATGCATGCAGCACCTCAGAGCCCAACAAGACAACTGAGGGTTGAGTTTTTGCGTGCATTCCCTGAAACACTCCTTGGTCTCAGTTCCTGGGCTTGAATCCCGCAGACCAACCTGGCAACGCTCTGAAGTAACATACCCATTGAGAAGAGCAATTTTAGGCTGGGGAGAGGAGTCTTTGTGAGTCATGGCTGCAGATATCTGAAGAAGTGAGCAGGGACTCACAGAAGCTCCTCCTGACCCCAAATCTGGCTGGTCTTTCAGAGGCTCCTGGATTCTTGCTCTTTTCTACAGCTGCAGACAAGCTGACACGGCCGCCTGTCTTGAACTAGCTATGTTCCCAAGAACTTTTGAAGAACTGGGTTCCAGTTAGGGAGCCGGGAGTTCCAGACCAGCTCTAGGAGGGGCAACTTCCAGGTCAATTTGAAGAACAGAATCCGAGGTAGAAACAGCCACAGGCCAAGTCATGACCCCACCCTCCCACCTGACTTGCCATGGGAAAAAATATGCATGCCATTCTAGGCTGTCCTGCCCATGCTAGGAGTGGATTGTGAGAGCCACAGTGTGTCCTCTGGAATTTGGGCAGAGGGGGAGGAATCTATTCTGAACTTCAGTGAAGCCTGTTCCATTCTTCTTCTCATCTCACACATTGAAATGCTCCTTGCAGACTCCCAATATGAGCATCCTCTGCACATACAATATCCACAGAGGACCAAGAATGCACAGGTAGACAAGATGTCTGTGCCTCAGTGCCAGAGAAAAGTTGGATTTCCCTGCATTCTCCCTGAATTTCTCGTTTATCACATAACACAGCACAACCCAGCATACGACTCTGTCTGGCACATAGAATTCACTTAATGAAACTCAAACCCTCCAAACAAAAGGATGCACATCCAGAGGTCATGTTTCCATGTTCCATACAGGTGGGTCTTATCTTTGCTTCAACACTTTTTGCACAGCACTATAAGCATTTCGGTAGTAAATAACATCTGCTTGTAATTTCTTGCACCACTGCCAAAAGGATGTGGGATGCAAAAACCATCATATGCAATTGTCTGCCTGTGATTAATGATGCACCTGCCCAAAAACCCAGCCGACATGGCGGATCCAACCAGGGCAGGTAGGTCATTAATCACGGCATGTTGATGGGATCAGGTTGATTTACTGGCAGTAAAGGAGCTGGCCATGTTCATGTTCTTTTGACTTGGCCTGCTGTAGTGGCCACTGCAACATTTTAAAATCTAGAGCCAATACTGTTAAGCATGCGATGAACGTCCATAATTTTCTCTTCCCTATGTGAAAGTCACAGACTTGCATATATAGGTAAGTGTCCTAAACACACAGCAAGTTTGAAAACATATTATGAAAGTTCAAAGGCAGAAGCATCGGAGCAAAGCTACAAAGGATTCTTGTGGCAACTTAAAAACTAGCAAAATTATAATGTTTTGGTGGGTCTGGTCCAATAAACTCCTCTCTTGTCAGCTTATTTAATTAATTAATAGGTTTAAACTACAAACTACAAGTACAACGATATAGGCTAGATATCAGGAAAAAAATTTCACAGTCAGGGTAGTTCAGCAGTGGAATAGGCTACCTAAGGAGGTGGTGAGTTCCCCCTCACTGGCCGTCTTCAAGCAAAGGTTGGATACACACTTTTCTTGGATGCTTTAGGATGCTTAGGGCTGATCCTGCATTGAGCAGGGGGTTGGACTAGATGGCCTGTATGGCCCCTTCCAACTCTATGATTCTATGATTTTATGATTCTATTTCTACTACATATTCAATACATGAAAATAACTTTTTGGGGGCCATCCAGTTGCAGCAGACTTCTGACAACCCCTCCTGGGGTTTTCAAGGGAAGAGACATCCAGAGGTGGCGGTTTGCCCTGGCCGGCCTCTGTGTCGGGGACCTAGATGAGGGTTGTGTGCTTCGGCTCACTTTGGCTGCCTTGGCGATCACTGAAGCCCAAAGCAGTGCGTAGGAGGCCAGTGCTGTGGAGAGGAGGGGCGGCAGTGATGCGCCAGCCAGTAGCCACACCCATGCACATTTCTCTGTACCTGTGTGTAGCCGCTGATGGAGCGCCGCCCCCCTCCTCTCCACACCGCAGCACTGGCCGCCTTGGGCTTTTGGTGAACTGCTGAGGCGGCCAAACCGAGCCAAAGCACCCCCCTTCCCTAGACTTCCTTGGTGCCCTCCCATCCAAGTACCAACCAGGGCTGACCCTACTTAGCTTCCCATCTCTGATGGGATCAGGTCAAGGAAAAACTGACTTTGATCTACATTCTATACCAGGGGCCCTTCTTCTAAAAGGGGAGAAAGCACACTGATATCTCCATCTAGTGAATGCTGGCAGGGGCTCATGGGAATTGTAGTCCATGGACATCTGGAGGGCCACAGTTTGACTACCCCTGTTATATACCATTGAGAGATCTCATACCTCTGAACAGGGAATACGATGTGCAATGGAACCAGTTATGCAGGGCACAACAGTTATTCAAATCTACATTGTATGGCTTTCTGTGCTTTTGAATGGGGGACTTTGTTCTGTGAGGCCAACGACTCATGAAATTCACAGCTGTTCACTGCACCATCAGGCTGCCGTCTATGCTCTTGGATGAGGAACATGACGTGTAATGTCTCATCATGCACAACCGTTATTTGGATCTGTTATGAAGTGTTCTGAACATGTCATGACAGGACACCCAAAGATGGACATTTCCCCCCAAATAAATGGGCAATCACTAAAAATTCTCCTCCTCCTTCAAATCCTTCTTAGTCTGCTGAGTAGTGATTTCTGGGGGGAGAGAGGAGACTGCTTTGGCTACGAAGAACCACTGCCTCATTTTCCTGGGCGGCTGCGGTCATTTACTGCCCCAACCCCTGGCTGCATAGTTGGATTTTACCTGATCCTCTTTATGCAACTGTGTGCATGTGTGTGCTTTCTTGGTCTTCGTAGTCTTGAATGTGCAAGTGTGCACCCATCAGATTTGCAAGGATCTGATTCCAGAGCCTGGTTCTTTTGCGGGAGTAGACTCTTTGCATCACACTTACCCAAGATTGCGTTTGATTAACCTCCAGAGTAAACCGACCGAGGATTGCCGTGTTCAAGGGAGATGCTTCCTGGGAAGTTAGCTTGGTAGATTCCTGCCTTTGCTCAGCAGCAACATGATACTTCCTGGACCGAACTGGACTGCTTAAGAGCCCTCAGATTGCAGACCCTTCTCCCAGCGGTGATTTCTCGCTTCATTCAAGCCTACATTCCCCGTCCCTTTTAAGATTCTCACCCACCCAGCCGAGCTGCAGGAAACCAACTGGCTGTGGTTGGCGGAGCACTTCGAGTGGGGAAGAAGCAGAGGGAGTGAAATCTGGGGGGGGGGTCGGGGGGGCATCTCAGGGAGGCTGTGGAGTCCCTCACCGTCTGTCTGACAGCTATAAAACTGACTCGAGTTGACTTGGGATAACCGCTAAGGAGCTCCTCCTTGTTGGAAGTCTGGATCCTTTGGCTGCCCTTTGAAGTTTGAGGAGAGAGAAAGAGGGGGAGGGAGGGGGGAGAGGGGGAGGGAGGGAGGGAGAAAGTGTGTCTGCGATTTCTGCACCTCCTCCTCCTCCTCCTCCTCCTCCCGCTGCTTCTGCTCCTGCCACAACTCCGGCTCACTCTTCTCTCTGCAGACCAGCCTGTTGCACCTTGTTCCTGGAGCATCTTTCCGTACCTGAAAGCCACCGTCTGGCAGGCAGTCTGCAATTCTCCAAGGTATGCGTCCCCCCTCACGATCAATTTTACTCTGTCCATGCAAACTGCTTAATGTGCTGCTGGGGATGGGCTTAATTGTAATAAGACCAGCGCCTGCTTTTCCAAACTGGCCCCCTTCTAATCTTCTGTACTGCTTGCAGGAGAAATGCATTTACACTTGGGGCAAAGAGAGGCATTCTCAGAGGCTAGGTACTGTGAGAGTCAGGAGACAGTTATATAATGCTAGTGCAGCAATAACAGATGTGCAGCAGTTAAAGGGCTTCCTCTCTTGTTGCTTTTCTAGCAAGCACATAATTTTACTGTTGTTTCTTACCTGCCCTAAGTAACCAGATTCAGGTGGGCATTTTGAACTAGCTGACCATGTCTTTGCAAGAATGCATGGCAGACATGCCTTTTGCTCTTTTCTGGACTGAATGGAGAATAATTATTTTACTGGCTTTGGACCAGAGGTGGCTTGAAGCTTTAATGAAAACCAACTGTTTCGGGTAAGTTCCAGCCACCTGTCTCCAGGATGCATGGCCAAGAACTCGAGGGCTTTAAATTAATTGTTGTAGATTTTGAGCCACTCTGCTCAGCCTGCAGACGGCATTTACACGGCAAACTTGGATGGAAGCAGAGACGGTGATGCCCTTTTGGAACACTATTAGACAAAACAGTCTCTACGGAGACATTTCTTGGTCTAAGGACATGATTGGCATTGATAGTGCAAAATCCAGGTTTGAATCCAGGTAAAGCCTTTCTTCCTTAGTTTACTAGGGTGGGGGTGCACTTTAAAGAATTCTGCCCCTGCCAAAGGGCCTAGGATTCACTCTAGAATTGTGCCAAGGCAGTTGTGGGTTCCAATCACAGAGTCCTCTTAAACCAAACTGGAGCAGGAGACTGTAGCACTGACAAGCGCTTGGAAGGGGCCCGTGTTCCACGGCAGAGGGTACATGGTCCCTGACATGCCTCATCTACTGACTAAGACTCTAATCTGGGATTGCCTGCTCTTATTGGCAGCAGCCTCCCAAAGTTTGGGCTGAGAGGGGATTTGCCCACCCATGTTGTCAGCTCAATGGACTGGGATGGAAAGTGCTTGTGTGTGCAGCATCTATTGGCCCCTGCTTGGGGCGGCATCGGTGAGTTCATTGGTAGTCTCAGTGTGCAGAGGATATCTATCTGTACAGTGGCTAGAAACACCAGCCCTCCCAGTGACCTCCCAGAAGCATCTGGCTGGCCGATGTCGCACTACCGTCGTATTCTTCCAGCAAGCATAAATGCTCCAGGTCAGGAGCATGGAGGCAGGGGGGAGCATTGGTGGGAATGGCTTGGCAGGAGGGGTGGCCTAGCTCTTTCCAGGCCTTCCCTCTGTCCACCACCATGAAGAAATCTCCAGGGCAGCAGGATAGACTTTGTGTAAACCAATCCGTCAATTAGCAATGCACCCCTCCCTCCACCCAGCTGGTTCTCTCCATAGACACATCTTTCTGAACCAAAAGCATGCTGGGTGATTCAAGACTACGAAGACCAAGAAGCATGCTTTTGGTGTGGAAAAGATGTGGCCGTGGAGAGTGGCATTTACAAGGGAGAATCGGCTGGGCGGAGGAGGGTGTCCGTTGCAAATTAATGGATTGGTTTACAAAAAGTCTATCCTGCCACCCTGGAGATTTCTTCATGGTGGTTCACAATGTTAAAAAATGCAATAAAATAATAAGACAAGAATACAACAATTAGCAGTATTAAACCATAAAAAGAAACTACGCAGGCAATAGCTAGCATACCCCCACATCCTTGACTATTACATCTCTCTCCCATGTCACTCCAAGGGTAGCATCACATGTAGTTCTCTGCTCTTCCATTTTCTGCTCACAACAATGTTGTGAGGAAGGTAAGGCAGAGAGAGGCCCGTTAAAGGCCACCCAGGGAAGCTTCCTGACTGAACAGGGATTGGAACTCAGGTCTGAGCATTCCAAATGCAGCACTCCCCCCCCCCCCCGTGGCGGCTTCTGTCACCTCATGGAGTCGTTGTGCAAAATGGCCATGGCATTCGCATGCTGGATCTCACTCAGACAACAAGAAGCACCGCTCAGCCTGCTCAATTGGACCTTTGTGCTTTGCTGAGTTCAGAAAGGCATTTGTGGGCAGCTGAGGGGCCCCTGCCCTGGAACCTGAATTGGGTCTCTCACTGCCAGAAGGTTCCGTGGAGAGTTTGGGGGGGAGGAGAAGAACCTACTCAAAGTCGGATCCTAAGAGAAGCAACCCTCTGACCTTTGGGGGAACTTCCTCAGCCAACCCACCCACCATTGGACCCTCTTCCAAAGGACTTCAAGGACAGAAGGCCCAAGGTGGTGGCAGACGGTCCCCGTTGTTCTCACCCCAGGCTCCACCTCGCTCACCCCAGCACTGAGGGTGGGTCATGAGCTCCTCCATGGGTAGCGGGTTAGGGCTCTGGGGAACTGGGGGACCAGCACTTGAGGTGGGGGATGCTGGGGAGTGGCCTGGCTAGCAGAAAAGAGGGACGGCTAGGGAGAGTTTGTGGGCTGGAAAGGAATCCTCTCACCTTGCTAGCCTAATGCTCTGTTCTGTGTTGTGTGCGCGCACAGGGAGGCAGGATTGCCAGACCACAAGGAGGCCCCAGAGGGAAGCACAACTTGCCAGAGGGGGCCAGGCCACGAGCTGCATCTCAGCCTCTCCCCGTCCCCAGCAGATGGGCTGGAGGGTTCAGCCATCTAAGGCCCAGCTTGGAGGCAGGGACATTTGCCCCCTGGGCTCTGATGGAGGGTGTAGCAGAACATTCTGCTCCTTCCCGCCTGGCTCTGATCTCCCAGGGCAGGCTTGCTCAGTTCAGTCAGCAGATTGAGCTACTCAGATGCAGGTTGGAAAAGGGCATGGGGGATTCCTGGGAAATATTAATATAATAATACTAGCTTCAAAGTCCTGGGAGTGCTTGGTGGGGCACGGGGAAGCTGTGCACTCGTGCCCCCCCCCCAGGGCTTCCCTGCACCCCGCCAAGCACAGCGGCCACCTTTTTGGTTCTGGCCCCGACCTGGTGGAACTACGTCCCAGATGAGCTGAGGGCCCTGCGGGAGCTTTCTGCTTTCCACTGGGCCTGTAAGACAAAGCTTTTCCACCGGGTCTATGGTTGAGGCTAGCCCAGGATGATCCTGATGACAGATCTTGATGACCCCATGACAGAGAAGAAGAAGAAGAAGAAAGATCTGAATTGGAAGTTCCCCCTGGCAGACTATCGCTGGGACTGATGGGGCGGCGCTCAGGTTCCCCCTGCAAACAGATTTCTAGCTAGCTCTGTCGCCTGGCCTCTTTCACTTGTATGCGGAGCACATCAGGAGAAAGGCGGGGTTAGAGGAGTCACAAATTGGGATCAAGATTGCAGGGAGAAATATCAACAACCTCAATTATGCAGATGATACCACTCTAATGGCAGAAAGTGAAGAGGAACTAAAGAGCCTGCTGATGCGGGTGAAGGAGGAAAGTGCAAAAGTTGGCTTGAAACTCAACATCAAGAAAACAAAGATCATGGCACCCGGCCCTCTGAATTCCTGGCAAATAAATGGGGAAGAAATTGAGATAGTGACAGATTTGTTTTCCTGGGCTCTAATATCACTGCAGATGGGGACTGCAGCAAAGAAATTAAAAGACGCTTGCTCCTGGGGAGGAAAGCTACAGCAAATCTAGACAGCATCCTAAAAAGCAGAGATATCACCCTGCCAACAAAAGTGCGTTTAATCAAAGCTATGGTCTTCCCAGTTGCAATGTATGGCTGAGAAAGTTGGACCATAAGAAAGGCCGAATGTCAAAGAATTGAGGCTTTTGAACTCTGGTGCTGGAGAAGACTCTTGCGAGTCCCTTGGACTGCAAGGCGAACAATCCGGTCAGTCCTAAAGGAGATAGAATCATAGAATCATAGAGTTGGAAGGGGCCACACAGGCCATCTAGTCCAACCCCCTGCTCTACGCAGGATTAGCCCTAAGCATCCTAAAGCATCCAAGAAAAGTGTGTATCCAACCTTTGCTTGAAGACTGCCAGTGAGGGGGAGCTCACCACCTCCTTAGGCAGCCTATTCCACTGCTGAACTACTCTGACTGTGAAAAACTTTTTCCTGATATCTAGCCTATATCGTTGTACTTGAAGTTTAAACCCATTACTGTGTGTCCTCTCCTCTGCAGCCAACAGAAACAGCAACCTGCCCTCCTCCAAGTGACAACCTTTCAAATACTTAAAGAGGACTATCATGGCCCTCTCAACCTCCTTTTCTCCTTTTCTCCAGGCTGATCAGCCCTGACTGTTCTTTAGAACAGTGGTACCCAACCACCGGGCCGCGGCTCCCTCTCCCCGCCCCCTCCCCTGCAGTGAGAAACTTCCCAGGCCAGAAGCAAATCAGCTGCCAAAGTGGCCGATTAGCTTGCGGCCCGGCAAGCTTCTTTCTGTGGGAAGGGGGGAAGAGGGAAGCACGGCCGCCAGTGCAAACGCACATGAACAACACTTCCGCGCAGGCACAGCACTTTCGTGCATGCACATTTGCACTCCTGGTGGGGCTGCAAACGTGGATGCGTGGCAACATGCGCATTTGCAGCTCAACCGGGCGCAAACGCACATGTGCGGACCTGCCACGCATGCACATTTGTGCATGGGCTGCCGCACATGCGCAGCGCCCAGATCGCCCTTCCCCCCACCGGTCCGCAACCTGAAAAAGGTTGTGGACCACTGCTTTAGAATGCCAGATCCTGAAGAGGAAACTCAAATACTTTGGCCACCTGATGAGAAGGAAGGACTCCCTGGAGAAGAGCCTAATGCTGGGAGCGATCGAGGGCAAAAGAAGAAGGGGACGACAGAGAATGAGGTGGCTGGATGGAGTCACTGAAGCAGTAGGTGCAAGCTTAAATGGACTCCGGGGAATGGTAGAGGACAGGAAGGCCTGGAGGATCATTGCCCATGGGGTCGTAATGGGTCGGACACCACTTCGCAAACATGGGATTTGGAATTGTCGCTACCATGGGGTTTTTTTAACTGGTGTTTTAATGGGGAAAAATGTTGTATATTTTATTGGGGAGGGGGTTAGTGTGACCCGCAAGGAGGCAGCTTGCTAGGAGCGGTGCGTTATAAATTGAAAAATAAATAAAATACATGAAGCTGCCTTATAACTGAAGTTAGTACAGTCCAGTCAGAGCTGGCTGCTGCTTTCCAGGGTCTCAGCCAGAGGACATCCCTTCACCTCTTGCTAGATCATTTTAGCTGGAGATGTTGGGGATTGAACCTAGGACCTTCCGCATGCCAACCAGAGGCTCTGCCGCTGAGTCATGGCCACTCCTCCATGGGCTTTGTGACCTATGTTGAAGGTCCCAGTCAGATGCCAAAGAAGCTGGTGCTTAACTCTTCCTCATGGAAACCCCTTTCTGATGGCAGAATCAGGCTGACCTCTGGGCCTCCGTCAAATGTGATTTGGACATCAACCACAGATAGGTGCTTTAGGATGCTTTGGGCTGATCCTGCGTTGAGGAGGGGGTTGGACTAGATGGCCTGTGTGGCCCCTTCCAACTCTAGGATTCTATGATTCTATAGACCATGCCCATGTCCTGCTCTCTATGATTGCAGTGGCATGCACAAAATGCCAACTCTGGGTATGCTTGCTGGCAAGTAAGAGCGACTGTAGTCGTGCAGAGCAGCCTTTCTCTCTGCCTTCCAGGGCTATGCTTAGTCTGCAGGAGAGCGCAGCAGCCACCAGAAGGATCCTGGTTCTTGGGAGTTGCAACGCCTGCTCCAGCACCTCTCTCCCTGACCACTGCTTTCCATGCAGCTGGATCCCTGTGCCAGCTCAGAGCCCCCCCCCTTCCTTTAAGGCATCTCACACGTTGCTGGTGAACCCCCTCCCTTCAGAGAGGCCCTCAAGATCTGGTGGAGATTTTACAAATAATGTCAGGGGAAAGGTTTATGTTTTGTCCTTTGCTGTGACAGGATGAAGACCCTGCAGTGGAGCTGGAACAGTCTCTTCGGCTGCCTGAAAGGGACGCTTGCTGTCCTCATCCTGGGGAATGTGGCCTTCGTGATTGCCCAGGTGAACCCTGCAGGGGACCCAATGAGTTCCTTTTAAGGGATGCCCTGAAAACCCGAACTCTGAAATCTTTTGGTTTGAGAACAGGCTGAACTTACAGCTTTTCAAAATTTGTGACCGCATTTTTTTTTAAGTCCCCAGTCTAACATCCCATTGAGAAATGTTCTTCTGTTCATTGTTTGTGTGCTCAGCCAGCCGCCTCAGTAGCGATGGAGCAGAGTCCAAAAATGGGAGCGATGGATGTCTTGGACCCCCCCCCCCTTTGATCTGTTCAGGCATGGGCCCAGCTTGGGAGAGCCAGTTTGGTGTGGTGGTTAGGAGTGCGGACTTCTAATCCGGCGAGCCGGGTTTGATTCTGCACTCCTCCACATGCAACCAGCTGGGGGACCTTGAGCTCGCCACGGCACTGATAAAACTGTTCTGACTGAGCAGTGATATCAGGGCTCTCTCAGCCTCACCCACCTCACAGGGGGTCTGTTGTGGGGGAGGAAAGGGAAGGTGAATTTAAGCTGCTTTGAGCCTCCTTTAGGTAGAGAAAAGCGGCATATAAGAATCAACTCTTCTTCAGTAATATCAGGGCTCTCTCAGCTTCACCTACCTCACAGGGTGTCTGTTGTGGGGAGAGGAAAGGGAAGGTGACTGTAAGCTGCTTTGAGCCTCCTTTGGGTAGAGGAAAGCGGCATATAAGAACCAACTTCTTCTTCTTGCCTTCTTCTTCTTCTACTGACACCCCCTCTCCGCCCAGAACGAAGGCTCACAGCCAGATTCTGAACATGGGCCGAACAGGGCAGAAATCTGTCCCACTTTAGTCCTCACAATCCCTGGTTGTGCCAAAAAGGAAATATGGGAGGTGGGGAAGGCTGTGGGGAGAGCAGAGGACATTTCCAAGCCCTTGTCAGGGGCCCATGATGATGCCAGAAGGGCCCCAGGACCAGGCATGTGGAGCCCCTGCAAATGCTCGGTGTGACATGAGAGACACGGTGGTGGAAACAAGTGCTGTCCGACCAGAATTTGGGGCAGGTGGCAGCCACCAAGGGCCTGTGGATTCTTTTTGATTCTGGACCCTGCACTTCTCCCCAGCTTCTGTCTGCCTTATTTTTTTTTGGACTTTCGTGGTATTTGATGCAGTCTGTCCTTATGCATGGAGGCCCTTTCCATTTCCAGATTCGACGTAATTGTGCTGTTTAAATGAAGCTCCACTTGGGGCCCTGGGGACAGGCACCCAACCTCCCCCCACAGGGCCATTGAGAGGCTAAAGCAGATAAGAAGAGAACCAGGCATGGCTCTCAGAGCTCTTTGGGCATGGGCAAGTGGGAAAATATGGAAATGGGTCATTTAATTACTGCATGTCAGTGATGCTTCCTCAGTGGCTCATGAGCCACATGTGGCTCTGATATTTTGTGGTTCCTCAATTCTCCAATGTGGTTCCCATCCCACATTCCAGGGAAGGGGGCCAGGCCATCCCCCAGGCTTTGCAACCTTTGGGGGCAATTGGGATAAAATGGAGAAGAGGAGACTGATGCAAACTACTTTGGGTCCCCAGTGGGGAGAGAAGGGGCGGTTCTCTCCCCCACCTTGTTCAACATCTTCATGTACCCTCTGGCCCAGCTGGTGCGGAGTTTGGGGCTGGGTTGCCATCAGTACGCTGATGATACCCAGCTCTATCTCCTAATGGGCGGCCACCCAAACTCTCCCCCGGAACCATTTGCCAGATGTTTGGAACCCGTAGCTGGATGGCTCGAGCAGAGTCACCTGAAACTCAACCCCTCCAAGATGGAGGTCCTGTGGCTGGGAGGAAGGGGGCGGGAACAGGAAGCACGTTTACCCACCTTGGCGGGAGCGCAACTTACCATCGCGCCCCAGGCCAGGAATTTGGGGGTGACCATTGATGCCTCCCTGACTATGGAGGCTCAGGTCAAGAGAGTAGCAGGCCAGGCATTCCTCCATCTTCACCAGGCCTGGCTACTAGCGCCCTACCTGTCTTCCGACCACTTGGCCACAGTGATCCATGCAACGGTCCCCTCTAGATTAGATTTCTGTAACTCGCTCTACGCAGGCCTCCCCTTGTCCTTGATCCGGAAACTTCAGCTAGTGCAAAATGCAGCTGCTAGGGTCCTCACTGGCACACCTTGGAGGGCCCACATCCAGCCTGTGCTGAGGCAGCTGCTCTAGTTGCCAATTGCTATCCGGATCCGGTTTTGGTTTTAACCTTCAAGGTTTTACGCGGGTTGGGACCCACATAGCTGAGGGACTGCCTGTCGCCCTATGTAATCCGCAGGGCTTTACAGGGGGAAATCTATTGGTCATTCCCAACCCAAGAGAAGAGTGCCTAGCCTCAACCAGGGCCAGGGCTTTCTCTGTCCTGGCCCCCACCTGGCGGAATGAACTCCCAGGTGAGCTACGGGCCCTGCGGGATTTACCAGCTTTCCGCAGGGCCTTTAAAATGGAGCTCTTCCACCAGGTCTATGGTTGAGGCAGGGATTGGCGAGGAAGAGCATTGCCCTCCCTGGGGTTAGAAGTATACACCACTACTCGCCATTCTCTAACGTCCTTGATTGGGTAGGGGGAGAGTGGTATTTTCCACCATGTTGGGAATTTTTTAAAGTCTTTTAGTGGGAGTTTTAATAGGGGATTTTAAGACTGGTGGCTGTGCCCACTTTCTAAAAACACTAGGAAAAGTGCCCAGAGGCACCACCCCGGGGATCCCTGAGGTCTACCCACCACTGCAGGAGAAGAGCCTCTCCTCTGGTCCATATGGTAGGGAGGGTCCTTCCAGAGCCCTGTGGCTGCAACAGACGTCCACATGGGTTCCTCTCAATCCAAGGGCAGGCCACACCCAGGCGGCTTGTGCAAGAGGCCACAGACTCCCCCCCACCCCCATTGTGAGAGTTGATCTACATATAAAGTCCAAGTGCTGAAAGGACAGCTCCAAGCTTACCTGCCAAGCTCCCTGGTGGTGGTGGGCTGGCCAATGGGGGGGAGGTGTTGCCATCCCCCCAGGAGGAAGGAACGGTCCCTGTTTCCTCAGGGGGACATAAGGCCCTCCAATTCCCTGCCCTAAACATATAAACCATGAGCAGCCTTAATAGGTTTAACCTCTCCTCCCATTTTTTCATCTGAGCTGAAGGCTGATCCCCAACCTTTGTGTGTGGGGGGGGGGGGAGGAGGAGAAGAAAAGCCTTTCAGTGACTAAGACATGTTAGAGTTTTAAAGAATTACGTATTAGATGAAGTATTTGTTAACTAGTCTGGAATCCCTGCTCTTTGGGAGCTTGGGGCACCTCTAGATCTTTTTTAATAAACAAGAGCAATTAAAGGAAAGCAGAGAGATGACCTTTCCCAAAATACTAGAACCAGGGGCACCAAAATGCAGTAGATTTAGGACAGACAAAAGCAAAAATAAAAAAAAAAATCATGCAACGTTGCTACAAGACATTGTGGTAGCCATTGGCATAGATTTTACTCTTATTTTATTTTTAGATACTTGATTATTATTTGTAGTCCTCCTCTCTTGCTGAGACTCAAGGCAGAGCACAGGCTGCAAAGCGGGCAGTCAGGCACTGTGAGGCAATCAGTGGGCAAGGCAGCCAAGACAGGGCGAGGGCTGCAGAATTAGGCAACGCTAATGAACATGAGCTCATCCTGGATCTGGACTGCGAGGCAGAGCCCCTCTGAGGTCAGTGCGGCATAGTGGCTGGGGAGACCTGGACCCGAATGCCCACTCTGCTACGGACGCCTGCCGGGAGATCTTGGGCCGCTCACTCGCCCTCTGTTGGGGCGAGGATAATTGAGAGGAAAGTGAAAGTATGCAAGCTGTGTTGCCTCCCCCCGCCCCCGGGAAGAAAGACAGGGTCTATGTGACACAAGTCAACCAATGGTGGTCTTCTCTGGAGCCAAAGCATCCTTCCATGTGGAAGCTGATCACCCTGCGTGGAACTCCTTGTATGGGCTTCCGTAGCCATTCCACCCTGCCTCTCTTTTTCTCCTTGGGATTCCCTTGACTAGGAGAACACACAGACTTCCAACAGCCTAGAAGAAGGTGTGGATGTCACTGCGCACTGGTGGGGGGAGTGGACCAAATGGACAGCCTGCACCAGGACCTGTGGGGGAGGCGTCAAGTCCCAAGAGCGGCACTGCCTCCGGCAGAGGTAACCTCCCCCTGACCATTAAGGTGGCCAGCTCTGGGTTGGGAAATACCTGGGGATGCAGGTGTGGGGTCTGGGGAGGGGGGGCTCAGCAGAGTGCAAGGCTAAGGAGCCCACCCTGTCAAGCAATCTGGAGGGCAACTGCTGGCAGCCCTCCCCCCCTGACCTTGCCTCCCACTCTCTCCCCAGCTGCGACATTCTGCAGCACACAGCAACATTTGAAGCGAAGCCAGCAGCCAGGAACAAGTTTTTCTGCCCCCGCCAGCAGTTTCCATGATGGGGAAATGTGTGTGGGTCAGATATGTCTGCCCATGACTGATGACAGGGGCGGTCGATCACTCAGTGGGTGTTCGAGCCTGGTGCTGCTGAGAGCAGACAGTGCTGGGCCAGAGGGACCCAAGGTCTGACCCAGATAAGGCAACTGGGTCTGCTTACTGCTTCTGTTGACCTTTGGGCACTGTGCTAGACACACCGGTTCAGCTTGTGGCACCCAACTTATGACGATCCCCTCAAAGGGGGCTCAAAACAAGAGATATGCAAAGGTCATTTGGGGCAGTTATTTCTGCCTCTGCATCATGACCCTGAGCTTCCTTGGTGGTTTCTCATCCAAGGACTAAGCAAGGCCAACCCTGCTTAGCTTCTGAGACTGGGCCACCCTGGTCAGGGCAAGGTATAAGATCATAGAATCATGGAGTTGGAAGGGACCTTCAGGGTCATCTAGTCCAACCCTCTGCAGAATGTAGGAAAGTCACCACTATCTGTCCACCCACAGTGACTCCAATTCCATGCCCAGATGATCCCCCCACCAAAAAAAAACAGAATCCGTGGAGGGAATTTCCACTCATAGAATCACAGAATCATAGTGTTGGAAGGGCCCATACAGGCCATCTAGACCAACCCCCTGCTCAACGCAGGAGCAGCCCTAAGCATCCTAAAGCATGACTCCAAAAGTCATGATCAGCCTTTCCCTGGGCATGCAAGGAAGGGCCACAAGAGCCAAGCACCAATACAGCCCCCTCTGCCCACCCACTCACCATCTACCTAAATTCACAGTCAGCATTTCCGTTAGATGGCACTGCTTAAAAATCCCCAAAGAAGGAGAACTATCAACTCCCAAGGAAGGCTGTTCCACTGCTCCAACACAAAGTTCAGAGTGGCCCCCAAATCAATGAGGGGATCTAGATGAGGGGGTGGAGGGACTACTCATCAAGTTTGCAGACAACACCAAATTGGGAGGACTGGCAAATACTCCGGAAGATAGAGACAGAGTTCAACGAGATCTAAACACAATGGAAAAATGGCCAAATAAGAACAAGATGCAATTTAATAAAGATAAGTGTAAAGTTCTGCATCTGGGTCAGAAAAATGAAAAGCATGCCTACTGGATGGGGGATACGCTAGGTAGCACTGTGTGTGAACGAGACCTTGGGGTACTTGTGGATTGTAAACTAAACATGAGCAGGCAGTGTGATGCAGCAGTAAAAAAGGCAAATGCCATTTTGGGCTGTATCAACAGGGGCATCACATCAAAATCACAAGATGTCATAGTCCCATTGTATACGGCACTGGTCAGACCGCACCTGGAGTACTGTGTGCAGTTCTGGAGGCCTCACTTCAAGAAAGACGTAGATAAAATTGAAAGGGTACAGAGGAGAGCGACGAAGATGATCTGGGGCCAAGGGACCAAGCCCTATGAAGATAGGTTGAGGGACTTGGGAATGTTCAGCCTGGAGAAAAGGAGGTTGAGAGGGGACATGATAGCCCTCTTTAAGTATTTGAAAGGTTGTCACTTGGAGGAGGGCAGGATGCTGTTTCCGTTGGCTGCAGAGGAGAGGACACGCAGTAATGGGTTTAAACTTCAAGTACAACGATATAGACTAGATATCAGGAAAACATTCTTCACAGAAAGTAGTTCAACAGTGGAATAGGCTGCCTAAGGAGGTGGTGAGCTCCCCCTCACTGGCAGTCTTCAAGCAAAGGTTGGATACACACTTTTCTTGGATGCTTTAGGATGCTTAGGGCTGATCCTGCATTGAGCAGAGGGTTGGACTTGATGGCCTGTATGGCCCCTTCCAACTCTATGATTCTATGATTCTATGATTCTATGATTGTATATTCATAAAAACATTTTAAATGGAATATTTTAAAATGGAATAGCTGACACATAATGAATATTCCATGGGACCCCTGGTGGGAAAATGAATTTTGGTGCAGTTGTGCCCCCCTTTGGAGATGACCTTTCTCTTTCTCTTCTCTGTTCAGAAGGAAGGCTGTGACAGGGCTGGCAAATAAAACATGCACCGGAACCTCCAAAAGATACCAGCTGTGCAAAGTACAAGTAAGAATATTTTGTTCTTGTTTTTAACGAGACTTAAAGAAGAGTGCCTCAGAAGGCAGCGGCTGCTGAGCAGGCAGAAGGTTTGAAGGGCGAGGGGACAGAGCCCATCCTCTGGAAGAGGACCAGGGAGAGATGGGGGAGCTTTGGGCACGCAGGTGAAGGAGGCCGAAAGTGATGCAGAAAGAAGAAATATTTACGATATGGAGGGGGAGCTGCATGAGAGGGGGAGGGAGGCATCAGAGGGAAGCCAGCAGTGTGCACCTGAGCCCTGTGTGGGTCACAGCTGAACAGCCTTGTTGGAACATAGACCCATGGAAAGGAATGGGGAGGATCCAGAGAGGCCCACTTTGGACCCAGTCAGGAGGGCAGCAGCGGGGCATCCTTCTCCCCCTCAGCAGCGCTTCCTCCTGCATGGAAGGTGACCTAGCCTTGAGGGGTTGGAGGGACACAGACCACGCAGGCCTTTGGATCCTGGCCATAGAACTGCACGTTTGCACATAATGTGACTTCTGGGACTGTAGGACCACCTGGCTGCGTTCGGGACCCAGTCACTGACTCAAGATCTCTGTTCTCCATTGTCTTGCTAGGAGGCTTTGGAAGGGAGGCTAATGCGGATGACTGCATTGGGCAGCCCAAATGAGTGGGAATTCTTCCCATCTTTCTTTCATTTGGCTGTTGGTCTCTTCTTCGTTTCCAGCAGTGCCCTCCAAATGGACGGAGCTTCCGAGAGGAGCAGTGCTCCTCGTTCAACTCTCACGTGTATAATGGGCAGGCGTATCAATGGAAGCCTTTGTATCCAGGTAAACAAGAGGGCCTTTTTGAGTGTGGTTTTGACAACACAAAATCAATTTTTAAAAAGAGAGTTCAAAATGAATGTTTACTTCTTGTGAAATTTGATCTGATTCAGAAAGGATGCCACACACATTCTTTCCCTAGCCCCAGATACAGCAGTTTTTTTTTTTGGGGGGGGGGAGTTATTACTAAAGAGAGCTGTGCGATGTCAGGGTGCATGTTGAAATAAACAAATAAAGATTGATTGATTCTGCAAAAGATCTGCCCCCCCAAAAAAAGTTTTTTTTGTGATTACTCATTCTTTTCTTTCACTCAGTTGTTCACATACATGTAGGTGTGATCCTATGTTGTTAGAGTGACTGGGGTCATAATGCCAGTTTATGACTAGTGCCTGTGTATAATGCCGAGAATTCTGGCTGAGTTTAGGAAGAGCCCCTCCCTCTACTGCCCCCTTCCCTCCTGTTGTGGTAAGCAGTGTCCCCCGGAAGCTCCTGCTGGCCTGTCTCCGCCTCTTTTCCTTTCTCCCCTGACAAAATCCTGCAAGAGCGGCTTCCCAGGGCTCCGGAGCTTGGGCAAGGCTTCTGCCCTGGTTTTAGGGGTCAAGGGCCTCTTCGAAAGAAGCCAGGGGCTGCTTAAAGATCAAGGTATCCCCTGTGCAAGCACCGAGTCATGTCTGACCCTTGGGGTGACGCCCTCCAGCGTTTTCATGGCAGAATCAATACAGGGTGGTTTGCCAGTGCCTTCCCCAGTCATGACCGTTTACCCCCCAGCAGCAAGCTGGGTACTCATTTTACCGACCTCGGAAGGATGGAAGGCTGAGTCAACCTTGAGCCGGCTGCTGGGATCGAACTCCCAGCCTCATGGGCAGAACTTTCAGACATTTCTGCTGCTTTACCACTCTGCGCCACAAGAGGCTCTTAAGGGGCTACTTAGCACCAGGTAAATATAAACAATAGTGAGTGAAGCTGGGCTTGTGGCTTAAGGGGGAACGGTCAGATCCCAGGGGTGAGGTTGAGGGGGATATTTGGGATTCTGTTGTACTCCTGCAATAAGAGCAAAATGGGGTTTCTGAATTCAGAGTTGGGTCTTTCTGACTTTTCCAGGAAAGCCCATAATAAAGCCAGGTGGGTGGAGGTTGCCGATCATTAGCAGGGAGCAGGTTCACTCCTCATCCCTCAGAAGGAGGCGCTCATGTCATTCCATGACACTCAAAGTTAAGCCCCTGCGGACCCGCCTGCAAGCCCATGCAGTCCCTTCTTTTTCCCCAGGGGAGGCAAGCAGAGGCCTCCAGAGCTTGCTGACAAAGCAGCGACTGCCTCCCCGCAGTTATTTATTCCTAGGCTGCCTGCAGCCCTGAACGTTCTCCTTGGCTATCGATTCGGGACTTGACAGGCCTGTTGTCAGAGAATGGGAGAGGCTGACTTCTGTGGGAGAAAAGGGAAGCTCCGCATTCAGGGACATCTTTGATAGTGCGGCCAAAGCCCAACCCCCTTCCCTGCAGGGTCCTTGTGGCGCAAAAGCCCCTTTTCTGCACACATCTCACTGACGTGATCTCCAGTGACATTTGATCAGTGACTGCACAAGTGTGTGATGAGATGCACAACATGGTCTATCCTTTTCTCATTAGATGACTACGTTCACATCTCCAGCAAGCCCTGTGACCTCCACTGCACAACTGTCGACGGCCAAAGGCAACTCATGGTCTTAGCCCGGGATGGGACGTCTTGTAAATACTCTGATTTCCGAGGGGTTTGCGTGTCTGGAAAATGTGAGGTTGTTAAACATTATAGCAACCTTATTGACAGTCGAATTTCTGAAATTGTAGCCGCTCCCTCCTTTGCTTGGCCCTCAAAACCCTCTTCATGCTGTTTTGCAGCCCATTGGTTGTGATGGGGTTCTGTTCTCGACCCACACGCTGGACAAATGCGGGGTCTGCCAAGGGAATGGGAGCAGCTGTACCCACGTGACGGGAAGTCACAGAAAGGGAAACTCACACCTTGGTAAGACGTCAGGGGGCCCCTTCCTGCCCATATTCTGGGAATGGCTGCTGGAAGGTACCTTAATGGGCAAGAGTTGCCGTGGGAGCTGAATATGGACTTGTCATCCCTTCGGATGCCCAGTGTTATGTATCCCAGACCTCTTTAGACATGGCATCCAGGGAGAAGGCAAGACACAAAATCCTGATGCTCTGGGCTTCTGGGGTGCACGTGCCACCTGGGGAGCAGGATACAGCTGCCAAACTCCATGTAGGGCCTGGAGATTTCCCAGAATTACAGTTGGTTTCCAGACTACAGCAATGTTCCCCTGGAGAAAATGACCTTCTTGGAGAGTGAACGCTCTGGACGCTTGCACACCTCTGAGGACCTTCCCTGCCCTCCTCAGGTTCCACTCTGAAAATCTCTAAGAATCCCCCAGCTCAGAGCAGGCAGGCAACCCCACTATTTATGACCTGGATCTAGTTTCCTGTTGCTGCTTAAGCTAGAAACATGGATTATATTCTGCATTTGAATGGAAACAAATGTGCCCTTCCTTCCCTCTTCCTTAGCATGGGAAGATTAATCAAGGCAACTTTTTTGAATTGGCTGCCACCTCTAAAAGAAACACCTCTGTTCCATGGGGGGCGGGGGCGGGGGCGGGAATACCTCCAGAATTGTTGCTGGGCAGCCCTTCAGGTGCCAGGGTGGCTCCTGTACCTGAGTGGCTGTTGCAGCTCCCCTTTCATTCACACACGCAGTTATTTTGCAGGCTACTCTCTGGTGACTCACATTCCTGCCGGAGCAAGAGACATCCAGATTGTGGAACGGAAAAAATCAGCAGACGTTTTGGGTGCGTATGAAGCCTGTGGGGACCAATGTGAATGCTCCTCAACAAGTCGCTTTCTGCATAAGTGATTCTCTCCAGTGAAATTCGGTCTTCCCACTGCCTCTTGGGCTTCCTCCTGCCCTGGGCTAGCCAGCCCAAACTTTCCCAGCATCAGGAATGGCATGCCCCTTCTTTGCCCAGCTGCTCAAAGCCCTCTTAGCCCTGGCCCTGAGTGAGGCTTTTGTTTCGTGGGCCCATCCCTCCCTTTCCTCCTTCTTAGGCCCTTGCCTGCTCTGTGCTTTTCTGATAAGCTTCTCTGCCTCTGGTCCAACCATTCCTGAGCCCCATGGGCTGGCTTCCTACCCCACCATAGCCAGCCCCCATCCTCACTTGTTCTTGGCCCCTCTTTCAGCAATAGCAGACCAGGGTCTAGTCTGCACACAATAGATAATGCACTTTCAATGCACTCTAGAAATAGATTTTGCTGTTCTGCACAGGAAAATCCAGCTGCGAAAGCACATTGAAAGTGCATTAACCTATGTGTGCAGAATGGGCCCTAGTTCCCTGTGAGGCTCTTTGTCAAGATAATTCCTAAACTCTGTTTTGAGAAGTCCAAATGTTCTCCAACATTCCCTAAATAGCACAACGATTTCTGCTCACTGTGGGGAGGGGGACTCAGGCCCTTGACCCATCCGGGACAGTATATGGTTTGCTTAGGCTGGCAGCAGCTCTCCAGAGTCTCAAGCAGGAAAGGATCTTTCACGTCCCCTGCTGCCCGGTCCTTTGTAACTGGAGATGCTGCCGGGGATTGAAATGGAGAGTTTTGTTTGCAAAGCTGAGGCTTGTCTGCTCAGCCATTGGCTCCTGGACTATAGGTGACAGACAGGTAATCATAAGTCAGTAGCCAGCTATCCCCCCCCCCTTGAATTTTCAGGGTATGTTTTGATGTGCAAATATCTTATGCCACGCACATAGCTAGGCTGTGCGACGGAAGTAGTTATGGAAGTGGGGGGGGGTGAGAGGGAGGGGGAATTCTTGCAAATTTGGGTGTGCTCCAGAATGGCCTCAGCCCGAGGAGGCAGCCGCTGTCTTTGCGGCCTCGTCAGGGGAGGGAGAGGGAGAAGCCTCTGCGAGTGGGAGGGGGCTGCCGTCTTCAGCATTTCTTCAGGTGACAAAGAGGTAAGAAGCCCCTAAGACTGGGAAGCGCCCCCCCCCCCCATCTTCAGTGCCTTCCCAGGAAGGATGTAAGAGTAAGGTGAGCCCCCCCTGCTCCGTCTCCCCCCACCACCTCCCTTCTTGAAGCTGCAGCACCCACGGGCCGCCTGTCACCCACCCACGGGCCGCTGCCATCCTGCCGGCCACTTTCTTGTGTTGACTTGAGGGAGAAGAGCTGGAGGCGGGAAAGCGACTGGGCTCTGTCAGAGGCTTCCGCTGCCTCTGATTTCTCCTTCTTCTTGTTTCCTTTATTGTGGCGGCAGCCCCCAGGCAGGGAGGTTTGGCAGGGAATGGGCCTGCCTAGCCCCCTCCCCTACCCGCTGACTCTCTCTCTCTCTCTCTCTCTCATGGGGGTGGGATACATGATTTCATAGAAGGATTTCACTTAAGGATTTGATTTCTGCTACTTTGGGGGGTGTACTTCTTCATTAATTTAAATCAAGTAAATAAAGAAATAAATCTGTAAAGAGGGAAGGCTCAGTGTTAAAGGCAAGGTATATATTTTAGCAAACCTCAAGTTTCCAGAAAAATATGCAAACTTATGGGAAGGCTAAAAACCCAAAGAGGAGAGGAGGTAGTATTTCTGGTTGTCTGCCCGACAAGGGTGCTCTACAGTGGGAGGGGGGGATGGGGGGCATAATTTGGGCCGCAAGGAAGAGAGCCAGCCCAGGGCAGGGTGAGGAAGCAGGAAATTGATTGAGCAGGTAGGTAGCAAGTGGAAGAGGAGAGGAAGGGGCTCTGGAGGCAGTGTGATGGGGGCCGGAAGCAAAGGAAGGGCAGGGCTGGCCAGTGGGGAAAAGACAGTTTAGGCTTGTGCGCTTTGGAGCACTTCAGGCGTGAATGGCCACCAAAGTGGCTGAAGTGCTCCGAAGCGCACAAGCCCAAATTCTCACGGTTGCAAGACCTTTGGGGCTCCCTCCTGTCTATGGTACTTCAGTGTGTTGTAGCAGGTAAAGTGTCCTTCAGCAGGCTTCTACTTCCCCCTCCATGATCTTTGGGACGACCATTTTCCTTCTCTTTCTGCTTATTTTTTTACAGCTGTTGCAGATGAAGCTGGCTATTATTTCTTCAATGGGAACTATAGAGTCGATAGCCCCAAAAACTTCAACATTGCAGGGACTGTTTTCAAATACAGGAGGCCGATGGACATTTATGAGACAGGCATAGAGTACATTGTGGCACAAGGGCCAACCAACCAGGGCCTAAACATCATGGTAAGTGTGGAGTTTTGTACCATAGAGACAACTTATGTGCCACTCGCTCCCTTTGAGTGAATTTTATATGCCTTGTTGGTGCATTCTCTGGTGAGCCCTGTCTCTGTGTAAAAGGTGACCAAATTCTCAGCTCCCTGCAAGCCTGCATCTTATCTTTTGGTAAAGTCAAGTAAATCACAGGTCCTTCAATTTCACAAGAGGGAGCTCAGTGTCGTTGGAGGGCAGCGACCAGATCACAAAGTGTACCTCCTAGCAGAAATTCAGCTCTGTGGAGGTTTCTGAGAACTTCACTCTGTTCAGATATTTGTCTTTGAAGCCAGGCTTCTCTCTGGGGCCACTCCTGATTCCCTGTGTCTTTTCAGCCCTTTCGTTATATTCTTCTACCTGAGGATTCTGCGCATGTGCACACAGTATCTAGCTATTGCCGTCTCTGTCAGGTGTCTCTCCCCATTTTGTCCTCACAACAACCCTGTAAGGTAGGTGAGGGTGTGAGAGAGTAAATGGCCTGGGGTCATCCAGTGAGCATAATTTCTGGGCCAGGCTTTGAATCTAGGCCTCCCAACACTGTAACCAGTCTCCCACCCTTGTACCCATCAGAGCCTTTTCATTGCTTCCTTTGCAAAGGCGCCTGGGGATTGGTTTCATTTTGTGGATTGTTCTACATGTCTTGAATATGCTGAAACCCTTGGTTAGGATCCTGTTTTCCAAACAAAATGAATTAAGCTGACGAATGACTGTCTTCTCCAAATCTTTAAGAAATCAAAATGCAGACTGGTAAACAATTGTTTTCATCAGTGATTCAAAGATTCAAAAGATTTCCACACAGACATTGTCCTGTGGTTACAGCAGTAACCTACCAATTTTACAGTAAAACAGGGGACGGGGTAAAAATGCGCTATTTTTTGCCTCTCTCTCTCTCTCTCTCTCTCTCATTGTTTGTCATTTGGGGATGGACGGACTGAAAGACCTCAACCAATTTTACTGCATTGTTCTGCTTTCTTTTTCCTGGACCTTCCCAGCCTCAGCCTGGCCTCCCACTTGTTGTTGACTGCAAAGGGACCAACTAGTTTACTGTTCAATATGACGGTGTTTCAGTTACCATGATAATGCTTTTCCCTCTCTTCCAGGTCTGGAACCAAAATGGTAAAAGCCCTTCAATAACATATGAATATACCCTTCTGAAGAGACCACATTTGAAAAATGCCCAGCCTGTTTACTATACCTTTTCTGAATCAGACAGCGAAGAAAGCCGTGAGTTTGACAGAGAAGGGCCTTTGGGATTTATTCTGCATAATGCGAGTTTCTTTGGGACACATTCCAAAGAAAAGATTCATTTTGAAAATCAGGTGTTGGAAAGGCAAGACTCAACAGAAGATCTAGACCTCAGCAAAATCCAGGAGACCAATGAAGTCTACGAACAGACAGAAGCCAATGCCTGCACTCCAGTGCTGAAGAACAAGCAGCCCAAAGGTGAGGAGAGGGAAGTCTATGATTCTATGATTCTAAGTCAGGACTTTAAGTTGTGATTGGTTTTTCCACTGCAACAGTATATAAGCAAGGTTATCCTTCACTGTGGCATTGATGTCTGGGGTTGGGAGGAGCAAATGCTTAACAACTTGGAGCCTGTCCAGAATGTTTTCCTTAAAAGAGTCTTGGCACCTCCAAAAGGGTCTCCTGTAGCCCTGATGAGGGCTGACCTTGGTCAAAGCCCGTGCCAACGTGGCCATTCTGAGATCTAGGAAGAAATATACAAAAGCTTCAGGCTTTTAGGGGGCGTGGCAGGGGGGCGTGGACAGCTGACAACTTCCAGGGGTCCTCAAAGCCTAAAAATAGATTAGATTGTTTTATTTACGGTCATTGACCAGCAATAAAATAATCTAAAATAAAATAATGTAAAAATAAATTTCAGGGACTCCTCCATGGTCTAAAGGATGAAAAAGGCTGGCATAATGGGAAAGGATGGAGCTTAAAAGACTCACTCTCAGGACCCCTGGAAGTTGTCAGCTGTCCACACCTCCCTGCCACGCCCACTGGAAGAGGCATAACCCTTCACCCTTCCTTCACTCCCTCCCCCCACCTTTACTACTCCTGCTACAGGGGCTTTGTCTCATGTAGCCCAGAAAAAAGGGCAGGAGCTGAGAAGGCAGCCCAGGACACCCCATACCATGCCACAACTGACCCCCCCCCCTTGATTTTTACACCAATGGCCTACCCCCTCCGGATGGAGGCAGTCAGTTCCCTAACTTGTGGCCAAATCCATTTAGGAAGGAGGAGAAAGGTTGCGGACCCCCTCTGGAGCTCTCTTGGACCACCAAGGTGCCCACAGACTTTTGGTTCCTAATCCTTGCATATACCAGATGATCTGCTGCACATATCAGCCAACATTTATGATGTGCAGGAGTGGATTTACAGTGGAGATGCCGGGTTCGATTCTGCACTCCCCCACATGCAGCCCGCTGGGTGACCTTGGGCTCGCCACGGCACTGATAAAACTGTGCTGACCCAGCAGTGATATCAGCGCTCTCTCAGCCTCACCCACCCCACAGGGTGTCTGTTGTGGGGAGAGGAAAGGGAAGGCGACTGTAAGCCACTGAGCCTCCTTCGGGTAGAGAAAAGCGGCATATAAGAACCAACTCTTCTTCTTCTTCTTGATAGACCACTCTTAAACCCTACATTCAAAATCAATATAAAACAGTTTAAAAAGATAATTCCAGAGCACTCTGTTTAATAAATATGTCAGCACGCAATCTCAGAATGGCATTAAGATCTTTACAGTGTGAAGCAGTGCCATCAGCCATGCTTCCTGGGCATTATTCTCAAACACCTAAGACACAACATCACTATATATGTGGAAATTCAACTCAGGATGATCTTCCTCCTCATGTCTTGCCTTGCTTCCTGTACTCAGAACCAAAGGACAAATTCCTTGGCAAGATAATACCCAATTCACACCTTACTTCCGATTCTGACCAACTTACCTAACTGCTATCCGGTACCGATTCTCATGTTTCACACAGGCTGGTCCTTTTTACTCTGGCTGCTAGAGAGATTCAAGCTAAAGTACTTCCAAGAGAGCCCTCATCTTGATATATCAATGCTGTATACCTTATTGTGGTATATTGGTTTATTTTCACTATTTTTATGTATTAACTGGAGAAATGCGGTTCTATTTTTGTATTTTACTGTTTTAGTTAGGCAGTGAAAAGGCCTTTGGCCATATACAATAAATATCTATCAGTGCAGAAGGAAGCTCTGGGAAAGCCAGTTAATAGGCATCCTTGGCAGGACTCTTGAGCAACAGTTCTCATCTTGATGTTGAGCTGTTGCATCTCAGAGGGCTCGATTAGGCATGGCGGCAGCCACGCTGGACTGCTGCCGAGCCCTTACTGTAGGGTGGCATGCCCCACTGCTTCACGCGTATGCACAGGGGAGGGAATACCCTGGCGTATGCAGACTGCCCTCGTGTAGCACATGAGTGTGTACAACGCCGGGGACCCCCACTGCATAATGGCAGGGGAGCGGCATGCCACTCTCCCGCCAAGGTGGGAGTGGGGAAACGCCCGCGGAGCTGACGGGCATGTGGTGTCCCTGCAGGATTATGCACAGGGCTGGCGCTGGAGGGCCACAGGTAGCGCCTGCGGTGTCGCAGGGACTGCAGAAGTTCTGCTTTCGTATACTGCGGGTTATCAAGGGCGCTGTGCCAGGCTAGGGCTGGGATGGCGGCAGCGTCATGCATAATCGGGGATTTGCCCTGCTGCTGCCACCCTGGACTACCCGCCCCATGCATAATTGGTCAGTGGAGTAACATTTTGCGAGGGGAATGGGCAGCCCTGGCGAGCATGTCGCACCTCTCCCATGTGAAGCTGAGACAGGGGAAAGCAGCTGGAGACTAGTCTTTAACTCCTTCTGATATGAGTGCTTCTTGAATTACTTAAGGGGGCTTGTAAAGCACAGGGAAAACTCCTTCACAGCCTGAGACCTCAGACAGAATGAAGTGAGCATCAGAAGTGAAAGGGTTTTTTCCTGCCAGGAGCCAATCAAGCAGCAGAGACCTCTGCAAAACATCCATGCTGGAGGCATGGCAGGAGGGGGAGAATATCTCAAGAGGCAGGATAGAATCAGAGTCCAGCATCACCTTTAAGACCAACAAAGATTTATTCAAGGCATGAGCTTTCGAGTGCAAGCACTCTTCGTCAGTCTAAGAACTGACCATCCTAACAGTAGAATCATAACATTATGATGGTCAGTTCTTAGTCTGACAAAGAGCACTCGAAAGCTCACACCTTGAATAAATCTTTGTTGGTCTTAAAGGTGCTATTGGACTCTCATTTTATTGTGCTACTTCAGACCAACATGGCTACTCATTTGAATCAAAGAGGCAGGGCATCTGCACTAAGAAGAAATTGCCATGGGTTCTCATTTCATAGAATCATAAAATCATAGAATCATAGAGTTGGAAGGGGCCATACAGGCCATCTAGTCCAACCCCCTGCTCAATGCAGGATCAGCCCAAAGCATCCTAAAGCATCCAAGAAAAGTGTGTATCCAACCTTTGCCTGAAGACTGCCAGTGAGGGGGAGTTCACCACCTCCTTAGGCAGCCTGTTCCACTGCTGAACTACTCTGACTACAAAAATGTTTTCCTGATATCTAGCCTATATCGTTGTACTTGATAGGGCTTGGTCCCTTGGACTTCATAGGGCTTGGTCCCTTTTCTCTGATAAACAGAGAAAATCCACTCTCAGATATACCGGGGAATAAGTAGTGTGACTCCAGAATCGATCCCGAGCAGTGCAGATTAGAGAGAAAAAGCAAGCAGCACCAGTGGAGACTGGGATCCGGTGCAGATTGCTTTTTTAAAACCAAGCCCAACAAGCTTTAAAAATCAAGTGCAAATAAACCCCTGGTTTACGGTGACCAGATTTTAACATTGGTAAAGTGGGACACCATTGACTGGGGGGGGGTCTTGATTTAAAATTTTGGTCTATATGGAGCAACAAAAAGTTTCATGGAACGCAAAAATAGTATTGTAATATATATATATATATATATAAGTACAATTTGCCAGGTACCTCCAGATGTCGCTCCAAAAGTGGGACAATCTGGACACCTTAACCTGGTTCCCATTAAACCATTTGCCCTGAGGAGACAGAACACATCCCCAGAAAACTCTGTTGGACATTCCTTGAATGTCTGATTATTGGCTGAATGTGTGCAGACTGTGTGAGGACTACATTTCACTTGCATTTTCAGAATCCTCTAACAGAGCAGACATAGTTTGTGTCTGAGACTTGGTGGCTTTTGAGATTTTAGTTGCCTGTCAAAATCAAAGGAATCAAAACATGTCAACAAGTAGTCAGATTCTGAGGGAAAATGTTCCATTAAAATTACAGCCTGAAATACTTGGCATCTAAAGAAATCCCACAAGTTCAGATCTCTCATTTCCCCCAATTATTTTCTCTTCTCCCTTTTTCATTCTTCATCCCAGATTCAAATGCAACCAAGTCCAGTTACATGGCAGAAAGGAGTGGAAGGGAATTTGATGCTCAGCTTGTTTCCAAAGAATTCCTTTCAGAAAATGCCATCACTCACAAGCTTCTGGACAAGACATCAGACTCAAAAGAGCTGGCCTGGAACAGGACTGTGAACAGCATCTTTTCTCCAAGGGACCCAGCCAACTCTATTGGATCTCACCTGGACAGCCTTTATGTTGATTATGATGACAATGAAGAGGTGGTGCCATTCCCTGCCAATGGCACTTTCTTGGAACTGAGCAGTGACAAAACCATTAACACGTCTTCTGAGACACAATTTTCCAATGCAACTGTTTCTGCTGCTAGCCCTCAAGGGAACAGAACTCATAAAGCCAGGTAAGAGGCATGGCTCCGGCCACTTCCTTCCAACTGTGACTTTACGTGGGCATTGGCGGGGTGGGCAAAAATTATCCACACCTCCTTTGCTACAGAAAAAGTCTCTCAAAGGTAAGTTGGATGTGTTATTCCAAAAGTTAATGCAAGGCATGCATTTCACAGGAAAATTTCAAGTATTTTGTAGTAGGAAAGAAAATTGCACAGGCCCTTTAAAATATAGATATTTGTGATGCAGATATTTGTGATGCAGTTTCCAGGCTTGGCCCAGGCTAATCTCCATGTCACGGCTGATACGTATTTACTTGGAAGAAAATTCCACTTTGTTAAATGGGAATGACCTCACAGAAAGGGGGCCTTGGAGCACAGCCCTGTGAGTTGCCTGACAGATACCATTCATTTAGAGAAAGGGAGGGGAATCCAAAACTCAACAGAAGGGATACTGTTGAAAATTTTTGGAGCTGTTAATGGAGATATACTCTTCCTGCTGAAGATGCTTCATATAAAACCTAACGACTGAACACCATACTAAGGAAAAAATCATCAAAACTCTGCTTGAAGAAAAGATAAATTTGGCAACCCAAAAACTGGGGAAGACCCGTGGGCAGAGCACATGCATGCAGAAGGGAAATTGCTGGCATCTTCATTTCCAAGAACCTCCGGTAGCTGATTCTGGCCTGAGATATCGGAGAGTTACTGGTGGTTAGAGCAGGCAGCACTGGGCTAGCTGGACCTATCTGACGTGTGCAAGCTGATTCTGTTCTGCGCCTGGATTGGCCTCCATAGCTCAGTGGCAGACCATGAGAGTTCTACTCTGAAGGTCCCCAGTTCAGCGCCTGACCTCTCAAGGACCAGCTCTTTGTTGGAGCAGGCAACATGGTACAGGGTGCAGCTCAAGGGTCCAGCTCAGGAGACAGCAGCACCAAATGTTCATGACTGAAGGAATTTTGCATATATTGTTTTCATTTGCCTGGTTCTGGTTCCGATAGTCAAATGGTACAAGGAGACAGGGTCATCTTTTAAACTCACTTTTCACTTGTGAAATTTCAGTAAGAATTAGGATAGCACCAGATAAGATGTGGGAATAGGACTTGACCTTTCAGAGGAAATGGAACAAGGGAAAAGGTCTACTGTGCCAGCAGGGCCCCTGACTGAATTGGAAGAGGGGGCCTCTGATTTGGTGCTGAAGAGGACCAGAAAGAAGAATTTTTGTGGGGATTTCAACATACATGCTGAGGCTGCTGTAGTAGTGGGGACAACAGGACCCATCAGCTTGCCTCCGCTTAAGAAAGGTTTTCATTTAGCTCTCTGGTCCTTTCTCTCTCTCTCTTTGGCAGGGCCTTCTTGCACTTGGCCTCTCAGTCAACCGGCTCAGCTCCAGATTGCCATGTGAGCCGCCTGATCCTAAGGGGAGGGCAGTATAAAATGACATAAATAAATACAGGAGCCCTGCTGGGACAAAACTCTAAGACCTGAAAAGCAGTAATTTGCCCCCTAGAGGCTGCTTTTACGCATTGCAACATCTGCCCGGTTGGGTCCCGCTCATGACTTGATGGTCACCATGACAACCATGGGACCTGCAGGCATTCCTGTACTGAGCAAGCGGCTTGCTGATGATCTGAGGAGGGAGCCAGGGATGGGCATGAAGCAAACGATAAAGGAAAATTCATGATGAATTTTGCCCTGTTGGAACAGAAATTCACAATGAATTCACTATCATGAATTTCCATTAACTTTTACAGCTTTCCATGGATAGAGCAGAAAGTGGGGGATTAAATGGACTCTGGGTCCCTTTAAACCGCTGCTTTCAGTTTTCTAGGAAAGCCACAAAGACAGGTATGTGGTGGGGAGGAGCTTCTTGCTGCTCAGCCGTTTCAGGCTGTCTTCCGCAGTCCCTTGAGACGGGGAACAGAGGAGGACTGCTGTTCATTGGGCAGGTGCGATTTGGAGCAAATTGGAAAACACCCAGGATGAATCAGAGCGAACACGGAGCCCATGGGCCATCCTATGAGGTGGCAAAAGAGGCTCCCTTCGGTGCCTGAATTGTGCTCAGCTGTTTAAAGAGATTGCGATAATTTGATAATTCCTAAGTACAGTCGTCAATTAGGTTAATTTGGCCTCTAGCTATGTTTTTGCTACATTCTTTGGTGATGAAATCTCGCGTTTTCTGCGACAGGTTCTGTGACATTCTGCTCTTGACCCATTTCAGTCTGGTTGGGAACCAAGATGATTTTAGTTGCACTTTTGCTGGCTTAAATATTTATTTATTACATTTTTATACTGGTCTTAGAGCCTCTTGTGGCGCAGAGTGGTAAGGCAGTAGACATGCTGTCTGAAGCTCTGCCCATGAGGCTGGGAGTTCGATCCCAGCAGCCGGCTCAAGGTTGACTCAGCCTTCCATCCTTCCGAGGTCGGTAAAATGAGTACCCAGCTTGCTTGCTGGGGGGTAAACGGTAATGACTGGGGAAGGCCCTGGCAAACCACCCCGTATTGAGTCTGCCATGAAAACGCTGGAGGGCGTCACCCCAAGGGTCAGACATGACTTGGTGCTTGCACAGGGGAGACCTTGACCTTTTTTACACTGGCCTTCCTTGCAGCTCAGAGTGGTTCACAGGGAACATGGAACTAATCCTTACCAGTTCCTCTTTATATTTTTGAAAGGGCCATCTGGGCAGCGCTGTCCGGGTCTCGGGCTGCTGTCCAGGCCTGTCCAGCCCTCCGAAACCACAGGCAGCGGACCAATCCAGAGGCACCCAGCAAAGCTCAGTGCCTCTGGATTGGGACGGCCCCTAGTGCGCCCACCTCCCCAAGCTGCATGGCCCCAAGCTGCTTGCCCAGTCTCACCACCACACAGCTCCTGGCCGGCTCGGGCAGCGCTTCACCGACTCGCATCTTCCTTCCTGCCACCCGCTGCCGAGGCACCCGCTCCCAAGACCTGTGTCTGGCTGCGGCGGCCCGCAACCCTCTGCTTGCCTGCCAGAGCCACCCGCTCCAGGAACACCTTATCGGCGGAGGCGTCACCCTGCACCCCTCCACCCGCCCGCCCACCACAGAGCAGCCGCCTCTACAGAGGCCTTGCCCACACCGCCCGCTGGCTGCCTGCCGCTGAACACGGCCCTCTCAACAGCCCTGGCCACAACCGTGCAGCTCCCCAGCCGCTCGCTGACCGACTAGGAGGCACTGCCAACGCCGCCATTGCCCAGCTGCCGTCCTCTCCGCCGCCAAGACGCCAGCTGCCAGCCCTCCATGCACCCGTCGCTACTCAGGCTGCTTCCCATCCGCCTGCTCGCCACGGACCTGCTCGCCGCTGCGCACTTTGCCTCTGGTATGTCGCCCCCCCTTGGCCTGCATTCCTTAAAGCGATGGGCTTTCCGGCTATTAAGACATATACAACTTGAATTTAGTAATTGCATCAATTAACAAGAGTAACATCAATAACATTGAACATTTAGTGATTGATTTAACAGTCCAACCATAACGCTGCAGATTGGTCAGATCGGGGGGGGGGGGTGTCTGGAGGGCCCAGTTGTTTTCGGTTTCACTGGCCTCAATCAAATGTCTGGCGGAAGAGCTACATTTTGCAGGCCCTGCAGAACTGTGCCAGCTCCATCAGGGCCAGGATCCCCTCAGTCAGTTATATCAGCTTCATTGGTACAAGCCATATCATCTCAACAACCCAACAAAGGATTTCACATAAATGTCAAACAAAACCAAACTTAAAATAGGAGAATTAGTGCCTTATAGAGTTAAAATTAGCTATAACCGACCCAGCTTTCACCAGAAAGCTTTCACCAGTAGCAATTCCAAGGTGGTAGTCGTTCAGTAAATGCTGGCATTCCTTCTGTTTGCTCACAAGCTTGGGCCACTGAACTGTTTCCTTAGATTTCCATCTTGCAATAGGGTTAAAAAAAGTTTCCTTCGGGGAACTTTATCAAAGGGCCACTCTTAAATTCTGTGTAGTATAGAATCAGGCCTATGCATTCTACAGAACAAAGCCTTTTATGGTAGGGAATAGGATGGAATCTTCCATGGGAGCTCCTTCCACCAAGTGGGTGCCAGGACAAAGAATAATGGCGACCTGATTGAGGCCAGGCATGGTTCTTTGGGGCCAAGGATCACCAGCCAGTTGGAATTAGCTGAGCTCTTTGAGGGGCATAGGCAGAAAGGCAGTCCCTCATGTACACTGGGTCCATACCACATGTGGCCTTAAAGGTAATTATCAAGACCTTAATTGGTAACCAGGGCAGCTGTTGGAGCACAGGTCAGACGTGAGCTTTCTATGGTATTCTTGTGAAAAGCCTAGCTGCTGCATTCCGAACCAGTTGTAGTTTCTGGATCAGGGATCAGGGTAGGCTCACATAGAGTGAGTTGCAGAAATCCAGTCTGGAGGTGACCATCGCATGCATCACTGTGGCTAGGTGTTCCGGGCCTAGGTAGGGCACTAGTAGTTTGGCTTGGTGCAAGTGGAAAAATCCCAGCCGCACTACTTTTGTGACTTACGTCTCCATAGAGAGGGAGGTGTTCAGGATCATGCCCAGGTTCCTGGAGGAGTGGGTTACTGACACTTGCACCCCATCCAGGCTGAGTAATTGCACTTCCTCGCTAGGACCCTTCCTGCCTATCCTCTGGACCTCTGTCTCTGAACAGTTGAGCTTCAGGTGACTCTGTCTGAGCCATCCCATCACTGCTTCCAGGCATCTGGCTAAGGATTCTGGGGGCGAATCCGGGTGGCCATCTTCATATTGACGACACCCAAACCCGAACCTCCATACCAGCTGAGTGAGAGGGAAGATAAAGATGTTAAACAAGATTGGAGAGAGGACCGTTCCCACAGTGGCTTGATTGTTTCTCTACAATTGCTATCCTGGAAAAAGGAGATCAGTTCCTGGAGGGCTGTCCCTTGTATTCCAGTATTGGTGAGGTGGTGAGCTATTCGTCTCTGGTGATAGATCCATCAGCGGCCTTTGACACTTTTGGCCTCTAAATTCTTATACATTCGCTGGAATATGGTATTGGTGTTAAAAGGAGTAGCCCTTGTGCTGGTTTTGGTCTTTTCTGCCTGGTGCGGTACAAAGAGTTTCCTCTGGAGTAGCAGAATCCTCCCCTGGACTGCTAGAAGGTTCTGTTCTCTCACCCACCTTGTTTAATATATATAGAGGCGGCCACTGACTGAAATTGTCCTGAGCTTTGGCGTTCAGTGTCATCAATATGAATGACAGAATCATAGAGTTTGAAAAGCAAGTTGGTACGGAGACCAAGAGCTCGTTCTACCAGCGGCGTCTTAGACTCACCCCATCTAGCTGCATTGATTCCTCCCTGCCTTTGTATTGCTATGGCTGGATTACTGAAATACACTCTATGTTGGACTGCCCTTGAAGACAGTTTTGGAACAGCAGCTGGGCCAGAAGGCAGCAGTACAAATGTTATAATAAATAATCTTTGCTGCCTTAAGAAGTAGTAAAAATGCTTTTTGTTTTAAAATGACATTTCAGTCAAATTCAAAGAAATGGAACTCCTTCAAAGAAATGGATCTCCTGCTGAAAACAGTGATTCCGTTCCTTGTAGCCTGTAGCAGGCCCATAATTACTATCATGTGACCATGTTGCTGCCAGTAGAGCCCAGGAAGGAGGATTCTGCATGTTGTCACTTCCTGTCACACAGGGCATTGCGGGAGGTCAGGAAAGAACAGGGCTCCGAGATGCTGTTTTGACAGCATCCCCAGTAAGATGCACGTTCTGCCAAGTTGAGGCACTTGGAAGGGATGCTGAATTCTGAGGGCAAAGACATGCTACACACAGTCTGAAGAATGTCCTGTGGTTGCTAAGCAGCTGCCAAGCGCTGTTCCCATCAGCTGTATCCCCAGAGTGGAATTATAGGGCTGCTGCTGATCTGTCATAACTGTCATCTCAGCTATTTTAGCAGTGCACCTGTTAGGTAGGCCAGTAATATACTCAAGGCAGGCAATGCACCTGCATGAGCTCAGCTCCTCTCAGGAGTCACCAATATTTGCCGAGCCCGGACAGGTTTTCTCAACTGTGAGGAAGAAGAGCTGCCTTCCTTGATTAACTTCTTGTGGTGCAAGCAAAACTATCTAGCTTCGCAGGGCTTTGGATGGTTATTGTGATGTGGTGTTTTGACTCTATTAAATATTATGATTGTTTTAATTGGCTTTAAGTTATTTCTTATGGCAAGTTGCTGGGGAAGCTGGAAGGGAGAGGAATAAATGTTTCCAAAGGCAGCCTGTTATCACAGACTGCTTGAAAGTGCCGTGAGAAGCTGACTCTAATTTGTTTCTGCTAATCACATTTATAGCTTTTGTATCATTTCAAAAACCTGTCTTCCAGGAAGCAGCAGAAATCTCTGCACACCTGTGGGAAATTATGCCTCTCTGAAAAGGCTTGGAAGAATGTCTTTCTTCAGCTTTCTTATTCTCAAATTGTAGATTAGAGGTTTAAGTCCAAACTTTGCATGATGGTTTTTAAGGCGTTGTGTTAGAGCTCCCCAACTTTGACTCACAGTCCTCTGACTGGTATGATGGGCCCTGCTTCCCAAATTGCAGGGCCTCCATTCACATCATGGCCCCAGAATGGAGGAATTGGGCTGGGGGTAGAGCCTGAGGTGGGCAGGGTTTTGCAAGCAGAGGGAACTCAGCAGGGTATAATGCCATGCAGTCTATCTCCTAAGCAGGCATTTTCTCCAGGGAGGCGATCTCTATAGTCTCGAAATCAGTGGTAATTCTGGAAGACCCCCAGCCACAACCACCTGGAGTTTGGCAACCCTATGGGTGGGGGGATAGGGGGATTTAGCCTTTCTTCCCTTGTCTTTTTCCTGACTTGAAATGGCCCTTAGAGATGCTGTTGGCCCTTCTGGGGGAGGGTGCTGCCTATGTACTGATGGGCTACATACAGTTTGACCTTCAGACTGAGAAGAGAGACATGCAAGAGAGCCTTTGTGGCTGGGGTAATTTGTTGTTCAAAACCTAAAACAAAAACTTCCTCATTTATTAATACAAATTTAAAAGGAAAGTTTTATTTTGGCACCTAGTTTTCTGGCTTCGAGTTCTAGAAATGCGGGCTGGAGGGTGGGGGGCAATTTTCCAGGCAAAAGAGTTATGCACAGATCTTGGCACCAAAGGAGATTGCTGATTTGTCTGTTTCCCTATGCTATTGTATGGGTGGTGGTTAGAATCCTAGTTGGAAGAGTCCTCCAGGATCATCCAGTCCAACCCCCTGCAGAATGCAGGGAATTCACAACTACCTGCCCACCCACAGTGACCCAAATTCTTTGCCCAGATTATTCCCACCCCCAACTGGAATTCCTGGCCAGTCTGGCCTGGAGGAAATTCGCCAACCCCAAAGTGGTGATCAACATTTCCCTGGGTATGCAAGGAAGGGCCACAAGAGACAAACACTGGCACATCCCATCCTGCCAATCCATGCACAATCTGCCTACGTTCATGAAATCAGCATTTCCGTGAGATGACTATCTAGCCACTGCGAAAAAACTTGAAGGAAGCCTGTTCCACTGAGGAACCGCTCTAACTATCAGGAACTTCTTCCGAATGTTTAGCCAAGAATTCTTTTGAATTAATTTCATCCCATTGGTTCTGGTCTGTCCCTCTGGGGCAACAGAAAATAATTCTACTCCATCTTCTCTATGACAGGACTTCAGTATTTGAAGATGGTGATCATATCACCCCTTAGTCATCTTCTCTCCAGGCTAAACAAAACAAGTTCACTCAGCCTTTCCTTATACAATTTGGTCTCCACACCCCTCACCATTTTCGTAGCCCTCCTCTGGACTCACTCCATTTATTTATTTGTTTGCTTATATATTTACTAGCTTCAAAGCCCATTCCTAAGAACAGGCCTTGAAAGGGTCCCTTCCCCTCCCCTCCCCTGGCCCATGGCCAGGCAGCTTAAGGTGGCATTGGGCAGCAGCTGGCAGCCAGATCAAGTGGGGCGGGTGGGGGCTGGGCAGCTCGTTAGCAGGGCCCAGACAGAGGTCCTTAGCAGGCAGTCAGCAGGGCAGGAGGCCCTCTTCAGCAGGCCCAGCCTAGCAGGCCAAGAGGCCCTCGTTAGCAAGCCCTCCACCACGACCCTTTGCCCAGGGCCCTCTCCCCTTACCTGCTGCAGGCTCCAGGCACTGAGGCATCTGAGAGCAAAGAGACTAGAGTCCAGGGCCGGAGGGCAGGAGCCACAGGGGCAGGGCCAATCAGGGCAAAACTGGCTGCACCCTGATTGGGCCTATTCCAACTTGGACAGCTGGACAAATCCCACCCCCCAGGCTGTTTCACAAATAGATAGAAGAGCAATAATGAATAAGGATATATTTACTGCCCTCCCCTGAGGTTCAGGACGGCTTAGTCTCCAGTTTGTTTGAATTTGATTCTACGCAAGGTCAGTGACTCCAGTTTGCTGGGAATGCGAAGCACAGAAGGAGTATTTTTGCCCACACATGCTGCTATAGTGGCGGCAGTGCTGGGGATGGAGGTGCACATCACAGTCCTTCCCAGCTATTAAGGGCACTGCTGCTAGCCAGAGGGATGTATGGGTGTAGCAGCAAAAAGTCCTGAGGCCTGGGAGAGGAAACGGAGCCAGTCACCACACTTGCTCCCTTCTGAAAGCCAGGCAGCATCTTAATGTGCTGCCTTAATGTCCGTCAAGCGCTAAAAGAACTCACAACAAAACTTCTATAGTAAGAAAGTTTTAATGGAAGTTTACTTCAGTCACTATAACTAGCGAAGTCAAATCTAACCTACAATGAAAATGCAAGCCCTTTTCAATACAATCCTCCCGCCCAAAACTTGAATGTTCCCAGGGGGAGGGTTCCCTCCTTCCCAGGTGTCAGCCCAGGCATCCAGCCAGAGGTGTTACAATTAGCGCGTCCTTGGACTGGCCGGAGCCTATTGACAAGATACAATGTTATTGTTACAAAAAGCAGAGCTAGCTTGCAGGGATCAAAAGACAAACAGTTCAGAGCGGGCACTACAAATCATGATAACATGGGAACAGCAGACAGGTTTCGGTTACAGGCAAATAGAAGAAAATAGTGGGCTTGGGTTACACAGAAAGCCCAGAGTTAATACAAGATTACAGGCAAGATGGAGGGACCCCTGTTCATGACCAAACTATGGCAGAGAGCAAGCATTGATCCTGACAATGTCTCAGGGAGAAACCGCCAAACCAGATGAGACATGCAAGAAAGTGCAGCCATATAGCAGCTGACTTGGGGCAACCCCTGATGGGGGCTTCAGGTGGCCTGCCTCTCCATAGCAGCTCTGGACTTCCTTGGTGGGCTCCCATCCAAGTAACAATCAGGGCTCTCTCCATTCAGCTTCTGAGAGCTGATGAGATCAGCCCAGATTGGGCTGTCCAAGTCAAGGCTGTAGTATCTTTTAGAGTTCCTTCAAACAGCTGGGGGGGGGGGGCAAGGATGGAGGGGAAATGTTTCACTCTGTCTGCACCGTTTCCTTGCTATTGCGTATCCCCCTATTCTATTAGTTCCAGCATGGGGGGAAAGGACAAGTTCCCAGTCATTCATAAAGGAAGGAGATGGTGGCACTTTCTCTAGCCATGCAACTTTCCCTCCAATGCAGCCTGATTTTGGTATCAGAGAGACAAAGGCTTGAGGCACAAGAATACAGCAAAAGAAAGCACAGGAGCAGGTTAGTTTTAGGGTGGGTCTTCCCCCTGTTTTAAAATAACCATTTCTGTTTTAAAATAACCCCATACACATTTTACGTGTGAATGAATGGACTCATACAGAAGAAACCAGAGTTAGGTGCGTAGCTGGTTTGGTCTGAACCAGCAGAACAAAAGTCCAGTTGCATGCATGCACAAAAGCATATCGCTGTATAATAATAAAAAGCTACAGCCTAGATGGGCGGAGAATGGGCGGGGCCAGTCTGATCTTTTTTTTAAATATGATTTTTTAAATTTTTATATAGAAACAACAAGGAAAAATATCTTTGATTACAATATTACAATATCATCCCTCCCTCTGCTCCCCAAAGTCCCCATTTGCTTGAAGTTTTGCATTGCTGAATACTGTAGATGTCTGTTGTCTGTAAATATAAAAACAAAGCGACAACAAAAAAAAATCAAACTTTAACATAACATTTCCAGCACGTACAGTCAATGGGTGTTATAAAAATTACCCTTAGAATTGAACCAAGGCATATCCTTAATCTAGAAAATCAGCTGGTCCCTGCACTTGTTTACAACAACATATTTTAAGTACTTAACATTAAGCATTTCTTATAAAACAATATGAACTTTAATCTAGTATTTAGAAAAAGAAAATAAAAAGGAAAAAAAACCCTTTATCATGACATTTACAGCTACTTTAGCCCAGTTTTTTTTAAAGGGGGGGAAAAAGAAGCCCGCTATATCATAACATTTGCAGCTCTTAAATTCTTCAATTCAAATTGTTTTAAAATCTTTGCAGTTACTGTAAGTATTAATGCCATCCATACAGAAACAGAATATGGAAAAAATATCAGCCCCCCCCCCCCTTGCCTCCTCCCAATCTTCTTAAGGAGGTCTCAATTCGAGGCTTAGGAAATGAAGTTGTGCCCCTTTCCACAGAATATCTACCAATGATTCTTGAAACAGTTGCACCTCCTGATCTCCAATCTGGGGTGTGTTAGGACCATTTTTTTTCCTGGCAAGCTCTTTTAGAATAGTTACTTTCAGGACAAACCAGTGTGTCTTTTGGCTGATTCTTTTGTGCTTCTGCTTTGAGATATGCCTTTTCAGTAAAGGTAACCTCATCTGGGGGAACTTGATCAGTGATGATAATAAGTTCTTGTTGCAGGTCTTGCTTTCTGAAGGACTCCATCTCCAATGCTTCAAAATTTTCTTCCGCTGAAGATTTCCAATCCTGTAATTCTTCACTCTTGCTATTTTTTTGTTCCAGTTGGTTAATATTATCATTATCATTTGGTTCATCATTCCTGTTCTTGCCATTTCGGATCTCCTTAAAAATATCTTTCAACAAATTTTCTGTGAAGGCATTCAGATCTTCTCTTTGGGCCATTCCGCACTCGTTCAAAATTGCACAGTGGTTGCAAATTGAAATCGCTACTGTTTTGCTGTTATGCACAACGTCGTTGACAATCTGCAACACTCCTGAAACCGATCCGCAAAAAGCGCTTCGTTGTAGCGCTTTCAGGGAAATCCCAAAAAGTGGATTCACCCTCCGGAAAGCGCTACACTCTTGCAACCAATCTGCAACACTAGCGGGAAAGTTCTGTGCGTTACCATTGTTGCGGTTTCTGCAAAGTCCCTCCCCCTGGCTCTCTCCTCTGATCTTCCGGCGAAGCGATCGCCATTTTTTTTCTCAGAACGTGCGGAGATCAGCGCACTGGCGAGCCTTTGTTTACCCAGCGAGGCTTCCCTGGCTGCAGTCCCTCCCCAGAGCTGTTTAAAGTCACCAAGCACCAACCAACACAGCCCCGTTTGTTGGTTTATTTTCCCTTTATTTTTCACTCTATTTTCGGCTGAAAATCGCGCCCGTGCGGGGGTGGGGTATTTTTTTTTCACTCGGGGGGAGCGTGGCAACGATGAAACGGCAGCTCAAACACTACCTGCTAGCTAGATGGGTCTCTCCGTTGCAACGAATCAACGCAGATTTGTTGCAACGTGTTTTTTTTTAAACCTTCCTTAAAGGGAAAGGGGCTTTTTGGGAGCATGATAACGGCCACCCATTGGCTGCTCGTTTGATTGACGGCCAGGGGCAGGACAAAGCTCGGCAATATCGCTTCCTGGCTAGCAATTTTTGCAGAGACCTGAAACCTGTGGGAAACGATAGAAACACAACTGGATTCCACTACAAAGGCAGGTATGCATAACGACGAATTCCACTATTTAAAATGGCGTTTTTTCGTTCCGCAACCAATTTGCTACATAGATCCTGGTGCGGAATGGCCCTCAGACTTAGAAGTCAACACCAGCCAGTTTTGTGCAGTGTTTCAAACAGCCAGGAGAGGTCCTCCCGCAGAAGTTCTGATTGCTTAGGAAGTCACACAGTGGGAAATCAAGGGAAATCTCCGTATAATGTAAATAGTCCAAATTAGCTCATTTATCTTTAAAAATTGTTCATATGTTTCACCTTTCCCCCAGAGTTTGAAAAAAGACAAGAAAAACAAGCAGGAAAATCTTTGTGAGAAAGATGAACTCACTGCCGCGGCTTGGTAGACAAGACAGGGGGAGGTGTACAAAACAATTCAGTGTCATTAAAATGTTACTCACTGTTGATAGCAGGCATTTGAAGTTAGAGAACTCTGAAGTCTCTTCAAAACAGTTCAGAAAATGAGAGAGGAATGAGAAAGAAAAGGCGATCCTTGTTAAAGAAGGCTCTGATGGTAGACTGCTTCTTGGCCTTAATAGTCATGTATAGCTTAAGATCTTGAGAATCTCTCTCTGCTGATCAGTAATGGGCCTTTTTAGAGCTCTGGAGCTTTCCGAAGCTCTTATAAGGAGAATTTAGCAAGGTTTGCGCACCTTGCTTGCTTCTGCCGGACGTACATACGTTCAGCCCCCTATACAGACCAAGAGCTCCTCCTTAGGAGAAGTGTTCAAGCAGCCATCTTTCCTATCTATCCACCAGTCCGATCTTTGATCAGAATGGCCCCACCTCCCTGGACTTGGGACCAATAGGGAGGCAACACAGCCCACCCCCTAGCCCGGATACTAAGGGAAAAGGTGTTTGTTACCACTTTGAGACTCCTTTGGGTAGTAAACAGCAGGGTACAAAAATCCAGCTCTTCTTCTTCTAAGGAGCAACTGTGAAAGAAGCATTTGGCCACATAACATTTTATCAACAGTAAAAAAATGGAGACAGAAGGGGCTGGGTGGACACCTGTGTACTGTGACTACCCCATGTTGATTAGGGCAGGGGAACATTTCAGAGTCTGTGGCCTAATTCTCATAAGAAGGGAAATTATGTTGAACAATGACGTTGGTTTATGATGCTCTGGGCTGATCCTGCGTTGAGCAGGGGGTTGGACTAGATGGCCTGTATGGCCCCTTCCAATGCTATGATTCTGTGGTTTTGTGATTCTGTGAACACCGAACTGGGAGGAATTGGTTGCCATGTAATCTCCCTCCAGTCTGATTTTCCCTTCACATATCTGAAGACATGGCTCTGGAAAGCTCACCTGTAACCACTATGCCACAATTCCTAAAGGTCAGTCCTCTCCCACACTGAATGAACATTCCAAACCACAGGTTCTTGACACCCATCTCTCCATACCCATGTCCTCATTTGTCACCACACCACCACAACCTCCCATACAACACACACATTTGACCCTGTGCGCTTACAGACTGGACAACTCCTCCCCTTCCTCTTCCCACTGCCAAGCTCTAGCACCCATTGTATTCCTGGCTTTGCCCCTAGTGCCTTGAATAAAACTTTACTGCTCTTATACGTGCCACTGGACTCACCCACAACAATTCATTCATTCATTCATTCATTCATTCATTCATTCATTCATTCATTCATTCATTCATTCATTCATTCATTCATATTTCGACATATAGGCCCACCAGTCTCTCTGCAGTCTCGAGACAGCTTACACAATGTTTAGGTTTTAAAATATGTAAAAATGAGCTATCCACTCCTGCTCTCTCTAAGTGCCTGGGGGTAAGATGGTTACGGTTGTTCAGCCAGGCACAAAGCGGAGGACAGTGGGGGTTCTGACTGGGCCCCAACTTGATGGTGATGGTGGTCCTTGGCCTCAACTAAATGCCTGGTGAAAGAATGCCTTCTTGAAAGCCTGCCAGAACTAAGGAAGCCCGGCGAGGGCTCGCACTGCAGCTGGCAACTCGTTCCACCAGGCTGGAGCCAGGGCCTTTTTGGTCAAGGCCAAGCACACCCCTCTGGGGACAGGGGTCATCAGTAGGGTTGTGCGCTTTGGCTCGGTTCAGCCATCTTGGCGATCACTGAAGCCTGAAGTGGCCAGCGCTGCGGCGCAGCAAGGAGGTGCAGTGGTGGTGCACCATCCGGTTGCCACATGCAGGTGAAGAACTCTGTGTCTGCGTGCAGCTGCCAGCCGGTGTGTTGCCATGACCTCTCCTCTCCGCACCGAGTCACTGGCTTCCTACGCGCCACTTCAATCATCGAGTTGGTCGAACTGGGCCGAAGTGCATAACCCTAAGGTTCTTCAGCAAGTTGGTATTTGCTGAACAAAGAGTAATCCAGGGGGTGTATTCAGAGAGGCAGGTCCAAGACCACGTAAGGCCTTAAAGGTTAGAACCAGCACCATGAACCTGATCGGCAACCAGTGCAGCTGTTGGAGAATGGCTGTATATGTGCTCTCCAGGGGGGCCTTAATAGGGCCCATGCAGCTGCTTTCTGGATGAACTATGGCTTCTGGGTCGGGAAGGCTGGCATAGAGCAAGTTACAGTAATCTAATCTGGATCGCTGTGGCTAGGTGTTCTGGGGCCAAGGAGGGTGCTAGTAGCTTCACCTGGCGCAGATGGAAAAAAGCCTGGCATGCAACTTTAGTGACCTGCATCTCCATAGTAAGGGAGGGACTTGGGAATGTTCAGCCTGGAGAAAAGGAGGTTGAGAGGGGACATGATAGCCCTCTTTAAGTATTTGAAAGGTTGTCACTTGGAGGAGGGCAGGATGCTGTTTCTGTTGGCTGCAGAGGAGAGGACACGCAGTAATGGGTTTAAACTACAAGTACAACGATATAGGCTAGATATCAGGAAAATATTTTTCACAGTCAGAGTAGTTCAGCAGTGGAATAGGCTGCCTAAGGAGGTGGTGAGCTCCCCCTCACTGGCCGTCTTCAAGCAAAGGCTGGATACACACTTTTCTTGGATGCTTTAGGATGCTTAGGGCTGATCCTGCGTTGAGCAGGGGGTTGGACTAGATGGCCTGTATGGCCCCTTCCAACTCTATGATTCTATGATTCTCCTCTGGAGCTTTCTTTCTGGGACCTCTATCTTCCGGGGACTGGGCTTCATTATGTCTACATCACAGCACTTCTGCAGAATGAGTCAGACCAGACCGGTCCGCCTCAAGTGCTTTCACATCACCTGTTCTCTGATCCTTTTAACCAGCAAGGGTGGGACCAAACCTTGGAACTTCTGTATGCAAAACGGATGCTTTGCCACTGAGCCATGGCTTCAACCAGCCTCCTTTCTTGGGTTGCCAAATATATATTCCTGTCCACTTTGTGAAAACTTAGATTTCCTACAAAATCCTTCTCTGCCTGGAAGTTGGTAGGGTGCATCTCTTGGGAGAAGGATACAAAGCAAACACTAAAATCTGGAAATGTCCTTTGTCGTCCCCCCATAGAAACTAATATAATGAAGAAAGCGAGGCTGTTTAGTGAGTTGGTTGGCTGAGGCAAGCTACAGATCTCCCAGATGTCTGGGGAGGGGGAAGTTAAGGCTCTGATCCAGTATCTGTGTAGTCAGATAACATTTACCCTGGAAAACAATTCCAAAAGATGTAGCCACACAATTCTTTTGAACAGTTGGGGGCTCTAAGGCTACCTTGCTTCCCAGCAAAAGTGCTGCATCGCAGGCTGGGTGACCTGAACTTCCGGATATCGACTGTGCAATGCAAGCAAGCGCCTTTGTGTGCCAGGACAGGCAGAGCTGTGCCCTTGTGTACTCCTGGTGCATTGCGGACTGCATGAATCCACCAGTCTGGGGGACGGCGAGTGGATGGTGGAGATAAGAGGGTATAATTTATAGCAGACAAGGAGACAGTGTAAGGCGAGCTGTCAGCTGACAAAAGAGCCCAGCAGAACAGACCGCATGAGCACTGCCGGCTGGCTGGAGCAAGTGAAGTGGGGCCAGGCGCTTGTGTGGGTGGAAGGGGGGGAGGGGGAGGCAGGTGCACACTGCTTTCTCCCAGTATTAAATGCCCTGCTTATGGGAGGCCTCAGTTGGAGTTAAGGTTGCCAATTAGGGGCTCTTCCTGAGCTTTTAAGCCTGAGTCTAGATTCTGCCCAACGAAGCCCGTAACTGAAGCTTTTCTGAGGATGCTGATAGAACTGGTAGAAAAGCATCACCAACTTAATTTTTTGGGGCACAAATCTTTAAATTCACAGGAGCAGCAAAGGGTGACAGGAGCATCAGCTACTTGCTGCATTCTTGCCCCAGATCCCCATCTATATTATGGGGATTATTATAAGGGGCTACTTTACAGGATTGTTGTTCAGGGAAGCGTACTAAAGAAGCTGAAGCCCTTCTCACATCAATTACTGCCATGCTTTGTTAACTGCAGCTAGTACAGAAACTTTTGGGAGGACATAACTGATGAGAAAGGCTAAATTCGTTCATAGAAGGCTGTTAGACAGAGGATCAGTGTCCTTTGAAAAGGTGGCCACTCCAATGAGAAACTGCAAAACCCAGAAACATCTCTGCTAATATATTTTTCCTGGCAGGGTCCTGTGCCTTTAAATAAATGTATATAATAAAATGGTGCTGAAACAGGCAATTAGTCAACTGGCTTGGAGTAATCAGTGCAACCAGAAAGGAAAGAAGACGAGTTTAATGATCGTCTGCTGGGCTGCAAGTGGAGATCTGTTCACCGCAAGATGACACCATGTCTAGCCTACCTCAGACACCGTGGTTGTGACATCATTACCCATAAATGCAGCTCTTTCTTTTGGAACAACACTCAAAGCTGCTTGCTTCTGAGAAGCTGCCTGACCACTAGTCCATCTAGACCAGGATAGCGTAGTCCGAGCTGACAGCAGCTTTCCCAGGCTGGTACCTGCTGCCCAAGATTCCTTTTAAGGGAGGGCTAGGCATTGAACCTGCCTGAAGCAAAGCTCACTTTGCAAACAAAAGCCTTTTGCAGAAATGCCATCCTGCAGGCACGGAGGTTTCAAGGCCAGAACACAGAAGACCTTGACCCAATACTGCCCAGAGCCGTAGGGAAGGGTGGTATAAAAATCTAAATAAATAAATAATTTCTCCATCAAACATGGAATTCTAAGACGCTTGCAGTTCCCCCAAAACTTTTGATCCTGGAGGTCCATGATTCCTTTTCAAAGCAGATTTATGTTAGAGCCACAAGGCTTTTTTTGGGGGGGGGAGGGCGGGGTGAAAGGTTAATCCTCCAGCTACCTCTACTTATAAGCACTAGACGGAGGAAAAGTCTGGCCCTCTTTCTTCACTTGTCTTTTTTCTTTCCTAGGATACAAGCTCTAATTCACCAGTTAAGGACTAGGCCATGATGCTCTGTCATTATATCATTTGGTAAATAACCCAGCAGAGCAAGTTTCATTTATTTTTGAGGGTTTTTTAGCTCCAATATGACCTTGTCAGAATGAAGAAAAAAATAAGGAGGGCCTTTGTTTGATGAAAGGCGGGTAATTTATCTTTCATTTCCTTAAATATTAAGGTGACCAGATTTTAATATTGGTAAGTGGGACACCATTGACGGGGGGGGGGGGGGTTCTTGATTAAAAATTTGGTCTATATGGAGCAACAAAAAGTTTCATAGAACGCAAAAATAGTATTGTAATATATCTATTTTAATTTCAACATAAGTACAATTTGGCAGGTACCCCCAGATGTCTCTCCAAAATTGGGACAATCTGGTCACCTTATTAAATATTGGAAAGTCACATAATCTGAGGTTTTGATAGAAAGGAAGTATGCTTGATCTTTACTAAACAGTATAGGATTTAATGCAAAAAATTCTTTAATGGGTTGACAGCCTTAAAGCATAATTTCTCTGCACTGGAAAAAGTACATATTTAAAATGGAAAGCATTAAAAAGGGAGGGGGGAACACTCCACAGTGTCTCTTGAACATTTTCCTGTGAAAAAAAGACATGAGGTCCCTTTTCTTAAGAATGTCTGAACAGGGCAATGCCAGAGCTTCTGCTGTCCAGAAATGATCACAAGCAAGATGATTTGGCAATCCAGAGTCAGCTCGATTTTCAGTGTTATGTTTGATGTCCATCTTAAAGCAAGACTGCCATTCTGAATGTTTTTAAAGTGAGCTATGAGTGTAGTTTGGAATGTTTGATTACTGTAAAGGTGCAGTATCCTCTGTTGCTCTTAAAATGTTGATGGGATTTACCTGTGTAATGATGTACTTCAAAGTGCTATTTCTTAATTTAAAACAACAGCAACAAAACTTGCTGCAGTATCACTGAGCAGGGCTGCCTGTTTGCATTTAGCTAGATGAAGAAGAAGAGTTGCTTTTTATATGCCGCTTTTCTCTACCAGGAGTCTCAAAGCGGCTTACAATCGCCTTCCCTTTCCTGTCCCCACAACAGACATCCTGTGAGGGCGGTGGGACCGAGAGAGCCCTAATATTAGGTCAGAACAGCTCAATCAGTGCTGTGACCAGCCCAGGTTCACCCATCTGACTGCATGTGGGGGAGTGGGGAATCAAACCTGGCTCTCCAGGTTAGAAGCCACTGCTCTTAACCACGATACCCCCTTAACATTCTACTCCTAGGCAATCCAAAATTTGCTTGAAAGCCAACTGAATTCTCTAGCCAGAACACTGATCACACTTCCCATAATTTATCTTATTTTGCACAATATATTCTGTTATTTTTACAGTTTATTTTGGCTTTGGTGTAGATGGGGAGGGACCAAGAGCTACTTGAACATTGAGACTCCTCCTCTTTGCTCTTAGAAATCTCTTTCTCTTGCCTCTGTACCTTCTGGGATTTCAATACACATCTTCTAAAACACATCTTCCCATTTTGTGGAGCTGGAAACTTGCTTTTAAATAAAAGAACAGAGAGAGAGAGAGAGAGAGAATTTAGATTCTCACGAAGCTACCCTCAGTTCCACAATCAGGATTTTGTTCTGGGATTATGCAGAACACATAGATAACAATGAGGAGGAAGACAGTCTGTAATAACACAAACTCGAAAATGGTAATGAGCACCACACTATTTCTGTAGAGCTACAAACCATAAGCACAGTAACAGATAGCAGTTTCACAATATAGGCTGTTCTTTCTTTTGTAATGAATGTATATGCATCATTTACAATGTGTCTGATGTTTAAATTGATCCCTTATGTTTAGGATATTCTGTCTTGGATAACATATGCATCATAGTATGGTGCTCATTCGCATTTTTGATTTTGTATTGTGCCGAGTGCAGATGTCATGAACATTAAGAGATAAATGGAATTGGAATTATCCATACTTAAAAGCACGTAGATGGTCTACCTGGACGGAATCCAAGCAAATGCCAACATGTGGTAGGGAGGGAGATCCATAGAATTCTGCCTTGCTAAAATAAAAACAGTGTGTGTAGGGTTGCCAATCTTCAGGTGGGGTCTGGAGAACTCCTGAAATTACAGCTTGTCTCCAGATTATATGAATCTGTGTCTTGGAGAAGCTGAAAGCTTTGGGGGCTGCCTCTAGGGCAGTGGTCCCCAACCCCCAGTCCGGGGACCGGGACCGGTCCATGGATCAATCAGTACTGGACCACGGCTCCTCCTCGTCCTCCTCCCTGGCTGCTGCCTCGGGGGCTGCCCTGCCACTCTGCTGCTGGCTCACCTTTGGTGCTCTCCGGCGGCCGCCATGGCTGGGGCTACCCCTCGGTGTGGCACTGCGCAGCTGCTGCTGGCAGTGCCCCCCAGCGGGCGGCAGGAAGTCAGGGGTGCCGGCGGGAAAGCAAGTGGAGCAAGGTCTCAGGTGGCAGCAACATCCCTCAGCAAAAGACTACCCCCCCCCCGGGCCTCACTAAAATTGTCAAGCGTTGACTGGTCCCCGATGATAAAAAGGTTGGGGACCACTGCTCTAGGGCATTGTAACCTGCTGAGTTCTCACTCTTCTCCAGGGACCCTTTCTAAGCCTTGTCCCCAGAATCTCCCGGAATTGCCTAACCCAGAGTTGGCAACCCTAACTGCACAAATTATGCAATACACACAAATTGGTGTGATTTGTCTTGAATGGCACAATTTGACCTGATTCTGCGAGTCTTAAAAACCTTTGCAGGGCGACAGCTGAAACCTTAATCCCGCTGCTGGTCTGGTGTCTGGACTTTTCCAAGGCTGTGCCCATTAGAGCTCGAAACCTTGCAGGGAGTCGGGGATCGGGAGTCTGTTGGCTTGCAACCCTGGCATCTTTTGCTGTTTGTTTTATTTCATTTCCCCCTGCCAAAGCAGCCTTCATTCCTCTCCTCTGTCCCAGGAAGGTTTCTCGTGGCTTCCAGCCACCGTGAGCCAGTTCATGTGCTGCTCTCCTGGAACAGGGTGGGGGTGGGGTGGGGATGAGGGTCTGCTTTCCCTCTCTGTCTACCCAGTGTGCTGGCCCAGGGCACACCTGGTTTAGCCCCAGGCCAAGGAGATACTGCACCTTTAGTCCCTCTGTGTTTAGCAATTGAGTGCAAACTCTGTATCTATCTTTGATCGATATATTTGTCTTAAAATTTGAACTGTTTCTGCTTGTGGGTATTTTTATCCCCATTCTTTCTATTTCTAGACAGTGGAAGCTCTGCCTCTAACCAGGCTGGGGATTCTGCTTGGGGATCAGGACAGGTAGGTTGGACCAAACAATCCCAGATTTTGAATTTAAAAAGAATCCTTCACTCCCAAATTGTTTTTGTTAAAGCACAGCAAATACCCCACCAAAAACCCAAACAGACCAAAGTTGTCTTTTTTCCTTCCTTCCCTGTTGATGCTGAATGTGAAGCAAGAAGCTGTCCTTCACAATTGCGCTTCTTGTTCTTCAGGAACCGGCTGAAGTTGTTTAGAAAGGGTCAAAATATGAGTCCTGCGGACATGTACCGGTGGAAGCTGTCTTCCCACGAGCCCTGCAGCTCTACCTGCACCACAGGTAGAATGGGGGAAAGGGGCAAAGGGGCAGCAGGGAGAGGAGGGAGCAGGTGGGCAAACCTGGCACCTTGGCCTGATGGGCAGCGGTTGTAGCCAGGGCTAGGGGATCTCTTCAACAGGCAAGTTGTATTGTCTCCTATAGGCTCTGGTCCTCCTTTGCTGCTCTTGGGCCAGTCTTTGGGCCCCGGAAAAGCCTGGAGGCCCTTGAGACCTGCCCCAAGGCAGAAACCATGGCTACACCCTGAGGCTTCCTGCTGGCTCCCTCGCATTGCACAGCTTTTGCCTGGGGGGAAGCCCCAACTTCCAGGGCATGGGCTAGCCGTGCCCCAGCATCCTACCACTCTGCCCTTTGTGCCAGGAAAGAAGCGGCTGGTCCTCTCAGGCTTCCTGACTCTCCATGCAAACCACGGTTCACCTGTATAAGCTGACAGGTTCTTAATTCCTGGCTTTCTAATATGCAGCAGATAGATCCAGGTGAGTTGGTCTGAAGCAGCAGGCCAAAGTTTGAGTCCAGGGGCACCTTTCAGATGTGTGCACACAAGCAGACGTTTATGCCCAGAATAAAACTTTGCTGGCATTAAAGATGAACCTCGACTCAGATTTTGTTACTATGCAACAATTATTCTAAATCCTTTAGTTGCCCTTTGTTCTGGAACGACATTCTAGAAAATAGGCAAAGAACAAAAGTTACCTGATACTAGCTTCAAAGCCCGTTCCTAAGAAAGAGCATTGAAAGGGCCCCTGTCCCCTGGGCCCTGGCCCTGGCCAGGCAGCTTAAGGTGGCTTTGGGCCACAGCTCCCAGCAAGATCAAGTGGGCAGGCGGGGGCTGGGCAGCTCGTTAGTAAGGCCAGGACAGAGCTCGTTACCACACCCAGCCTAGCAAGCCAAGAGGCCCTCGTTAGCAAGCCCTCCACCACGACCCTTTGCCCAGGGCCTCTCCCCTTACCTGCTGCTGGCTCCAGGCACTGAGGCGTCTGAGAGCAAAGAGGCTAGAGTCCAGGGACGGAGGGCGGGAGCTGCAGGGGCAGGGCCAATCAGGGCAAAGCTGGCTGCACCCTGATTGGCCCTATTCTAACTTGGACAGCTGGACACGTTCCACCCCCCCCCCCCAGGCTGCTTCAGAAATATCTAGAGGAACCATGGCTAAGGATGTATTGCAGCATCTTTTCTCATAATACAGGTGCCAGTCACTGAAAAAAACTGCATTCTTTTCCTTGAATTCCTCTAGTTTTGGGATTCCTGGTAGTTTTGTTAGAAATGTTCAGCCTTCGTACAGAACTTTAGCTCTCAAGGTTTCCCAGGAGAAGTCAAGGCAGACGAGACAGTTTGTACTAAAGACAGGCCATGAATGATGTGAATATGTGGGTAAATGGTGTCCCTAAAAATGGAAACTGGGTCCAAAGGAGGGGCTGAGCCTAGTATTTTTAGGAGTTCTGCTGCAGACTCCAGGCAAAAGTCTATCAATGAAAGGTGAGCCACTAAAAATAATTGGCTGGGTGGAAGGGGGGAAAACAGGCTTTGCCACTTTTCTGGCATCTGCTCTACAAGCCAGTCTTCCTGGTCAGTTGGCAATTCTAAGGTGGTGTGGTTTACATATTTTCTTAAACATAGGTGTGATGTCCACCTATGCCATGTGTGTCCGCTATGATGGGATCGAGGTGGATGACATGTACTGTGATGCAATGACCCGTCCTGAGCCAGTCCACGAATTCTGTGCAGGAAGAGAATGCCAACCAAGGTATTATATCTAGAGAAAGACTGCATTTGGGACTACAGACCAGCCTAAGTAGTTGCAGGGAAAAACCTGACAGGCAGCAGGACAGGAGAAGGCGGTGCCCTTCTCTTACAGTGCATTTTGCATCCTGTTCTCCAGAGATGTTGCCCCCACCGTCCCAACACAGCTGTGGGCGCCTGTTTCAGACAGACACAGCAGCCATTCTCCCGCCCCTGAATGTCTTCCCTGGTTATGGATCTGCGGCTGTTTCTGAATGTGCACCAAGTAACGGGGCCCTTCATTGGTCCACGCTTTATTTGCAAGTGCTGTCCTGACTGCCACGGAAGAGTCTGCTGCACGTCTCAGTTCTTAATGTGGTCGTATGTGAGATTGTCACAAGATTATTTCTGAAGGGTCTTGCACAGGACAGGACCACTCAGTGGCCAAGGATGCCTGCGTGCGTCAGTAAAATCCTGCACCACAAGAAGCCAGCTGCCCTCAGTCCTAGGCCCACTTCAAGGGGCGTTTTGTTCCATGGTGGAAGGTCCACCCACAGATGGCTGAGATAGTGGGAAGCCAGGGGGTTGTCTGATTGAAGCTGGAAAACTCCTGGAGATTTAGGGGTGGAGCCTGGGAAGGGGAGGGGCCTCAGGCCACCCTCCACAGCCTCCATTTTCTACAGTAATTCGCTTGTAATTCCTGGAGATCTCCAGACTCCCGCCAGGCTGCCAGGCCTTGGAATGCAAGGAGGTGAAGGGAGTGCTTGCGGACCAACAGGCAGGCAGCGAGGAGGCCAGGGTGCTTGTTTCCTCCCATGCCTGCCGGGGCCCTTCTGGGAACTGTTTTGCCCCTGTTTGCAGGACAGGATTAAGGTTGTGCGCTTCAGCTCAGTTTGGTTTCCTCGACGATCAGCGAAGCCCAAAGCGGCGTGTAGGAGGCCAGCACCATGGTGCGGAGAGCAAGGGCGGTGGCGGCAGCACACCAGCCAGCGGCCACTACCCCTCCTTCTCTCCACGCTGCGGCGCTGACCGCCTGGGACTTCAGTGATCGTAGAGGGGGCCAAACCGAGCCAAAGCACACCCCTCTATTTGAGACCGTCCATCTGACCTGGGGAGAATGGGGAGTGGGGAGAATTTTATCTCTTTCCCTCTCCCCTGAAAGTATCTCTTGCCCTGTGTTTGCTTTTCTGAGGAATCGCTGAGGAATCGCAAATAAGGTCTTTTAGAAATGGGTTCGGACATGCCTCCTGCCCCGAGGTCAGAAACCTACACAAGAGTGAGAGGATCAGTGGATCCTTTCTGCCCTGTCCCAAGGGGAGAAAGAGTTTATGATTGGTGATAAAGAATATGACTTCATTGGACACGATTGTGGCTTTCTGTTTTCCCTTTATATGTTTCCCTTTATATGTGGTTTCATGCCTCCTTTGACTTTGTTTAGTGACAGACTGTGCAGTGCAGAGGAAAAACTGGCGTCTATCAAGTCTCTGTCCAAGTAACTGTTGAGCCATGAAGCTCCTCTGCTTGGTGCCTCAGTGTATTACAATTCCTCAGCTTATTTTGCCTCATAAAGTTATTTTATGGATGTCAAATTGTACATGACTCTGAATTCCTTGATATAAAATCAGCAACAGACATAAAAATTCTTCATCAATTAAATGTGTTTGTTTAATTATTGGTATTGTTTGATACATGCTTGCTCTGTTAGTCAGGAGGTGAGAGTTGCACACTCCTCCTTGACCAGGGCAGTCTTATTCTCAGATGTTTCTCTGGTCATCTTCAAAGCCTCAAGGATCAAAAACGTCCTTTGCTTTCCAGCACTGAGTTAGGGAGGGCACTGGAGCCCCCGGGAAACTTCACTCGGGCATGTTTAGTGGCCATGGAGGTCTCTGCAGGTTTCAGTCCCTACACATTCAAGTATGCCAGGGCAGCCACAAGATCTAGGGAGGTGTAGAAGACTCAGAATGGCATCTTTAAGGGTCGATGGTGCATTATTTGTTCCAAGACTGAGGCCTACCCACACCCCTAATTAGGGTGGTGCACTTCAGCACGGTTCAGCTACCTTGGCGATCCCCAAAGGGGTGCGTAGGAGGCCAGCACTGTGGCAAGGAGGGGTGGCGGCCGCACTGGCCGCCTAGGGCTTTGGTGATTGCTGAGGCCGCCAAACCATGCCGAAGCGCACCACCCTAACCCTGATTTTAGGATTATGTAACTCAGTATATAAAGCAGCTGTAATTCTACCCCTATTCTAACCAGAGTGCCTGATGTGCCACGCAAATCCTAAGTGGGCAGAGCTTTGCATCCCTGCAGCTGGCCCCCGTCATCTGGTGCTGAGTTCCCTCTTGCAGGTGGGAGAGCAGCAGCTGGAGCGAGTGCTCGCGGACCTGCGGGGAAGGATTCCAGTTCCGCATTGTCCGATGCTGGAAAATGATCTCGCCTGGCTTCGACAGCTCCGTCTATAGCGACCTGTGTGAATCTGCAGACCTCGTGCGGCCAGAAGAGAGGAAGGTCTGCAGAAACCCCGCCTGCGGGCCACAGTGGGAGATGTCGGAGTGGTCAGAGGTAAATGCAGAGTGGGCATCAAGGAGCGACAGCTAAGTTGGATGCATGCGTAGATTAAATTGCTGAGTCCTTGAGGGAGATGTGAGAGCACTAACTGTCGGGTACAGAAGAGATCCAGTCGCCAAACCCATTCCTGGGGCCCTCTGAGCAGGACAACCCCAATCCCAGGACTGCCCTCTGCTCCGGGGAGAGACTTCCTTTGAGCTTGGCCCAAACATAGGTGGCACAGCATGCAAGGATCCGCAAGGCACTCAGACACCCCCCAACTTGTGGCCCCAATTAGTCAAACACCACAACAGACAAGGAGGCACTCTCTGAGCCCCGAGAGGCACTTCTGTGGCGCTTCAGTGGACTGTGGGTTGCACTCTCTGACCCTGCTTGTGCAACTGCACCAGCCCTGCCAAAACCAGGACAGCGTCTCTGCAGATGCAGCCCTCTGTCTTCCGCCTTGTCCTCCACGAAGGGGTCAGGAAGCTGCTGGGACAGCACACTTTTAGAGGAGGGAAGGAGCATCTGGGGCCAACCTGTCTGCTGGGCAGAGGCCCCATGCTGTGCCAAGATATACGCGCCATCATTTGTCCCGAGGAGATGCTGGCAATCCTCCTGGTTCATATTTGAAATGCCTCTTCCACATGGAGCGCCAGGAGTGAGTCCGGCTGGCTTCCATCCCCACTGAAATTGTGGTGCTCTCTTTCCTTTCATCGGATGTTTTTGATTCTCTTTTTAAAAAAACACTGCTTCCCTTTTGCGTGTGCTGGGCGGGACTTTCTTCACGGAGTCCCACAGTGCAAGAGGGCCTGCCGTTGAAGACTGCAGTAGGCGTCAGGGACAGATTGCTGAAGTGAACATGGCCTCTCCCAGCAGCGCCTGAGTCTAGCCAAAAGCAGAACTCATCTCCTTTGGGGCCAGGGCTGGTGTGGAGTGCCAAGTTGGCCTGGAATTCCTGCCTCTCTTTCCCTGTCCAAAAAGTACTTTCCCCTCCCAGTGCCTGGTTTGATTACAATAGCTGGACCGCCAGGGCAGATCACCGTTTTGCTTTTTGACACATTTCTGACATAATTGTCACCTGTGACCTACAATGTATCAAATAAATTTGTAAATTTTATACTGATGTAATTCTAAAGAATGCCCATGGATTTGACTCACAAGTAGTACATGAAACAAATCAAAACTGAATTGCTACACTTGTGTATTAGAGTGTGTGCAAGAGAAGTTACATCACTGCATTGAACATACAGCAAAAGCATTTAGCACCTTTGTATTTTATACTTTCATAAGTGTTTTACAGTCCTATGGTATTAACGTTTATGTCTTCTATGGTTTTTTTGCTATTTTATTTCTTACTAGCTGTTAAGCCTGCTTTAAAAGTGGGCTAGAATCTGGCACCCTCTGCCTTTCTCATGATGTGCTCCGCATACAAGTTAAATAGGCAGGGCGACAGTATACAGCCTTGCCGAACTCCTTTCTCAATTTTGAACCAATCAGTCATTCCATGTTCAGTTCTCACTGTTGCTTCTTGAGCTGCATATAGGTTTCTCAAGATACAAATAAGATGCTCTGGTATTCCCATCTCTTTAAGAACTTGCCACAATTTCTTGTGCTCCACACAATCAAAGGCTTTAGCATAGTCAATGAAGCAGAAGTAGATGTTCTTCTGGAAATCCCTAGCTGTCTCCATGATCCAGCGTATGTTGGCAATTTGATCTCTAGTTCCTCTGCTTTTCCCTACTTTCTTTAATTTAAGCCTAAATTTTGCAACAAGAAGCTGATGATCTGAACCACAATCAGCTCCTGGTCTTGTTTTTACTGACTGTATAGAACTTCTCCATCTTTGGCTGCAGAGCACATAGTCAATCTGATTTCTGTGTTGACCGTCTGGTGATGCCCATATGTAGAGTCCTCTCTTGGGTTGTTGGAAAAGAGTGTTTGCTATGACCATTGTATTCTCTTGACAAAATTCTACCAGCCTGTGCCCTGCTTCATTTTGTACTCCAAGGCCAAACTTGCCTGTTATCCCGGTTATCTTTTGGCTTCCTACTTTAGCATTCCAATTCCCCATGATGATAAGCACATCATTTTTTGGTGTTGCTTCTAGAAGGTGTTGTAGGGCTTCATAGAACTGGTCAGCTTCATCCTCTTCAGCAGCAGTGGTTGGGGCATAGACCTGGATTACTGTGATGTTGAATGGTTTGCCTTGGATTCGAACTGAGATTATTCTGTCATTTTGGGGATTGTATCCCAAGACTGCTTTTCCTACTCTCTTAATGATTATGAAGGCTACTCCATTTCTTCTGAGAGATTCTTGCCCACAGTAGTATACCTGATGGTCATTTGAATTCAATTCACCCATTCCTGTCCATTTTAGTTCACTGATTCCTAAAATGTCGATGTTCAGTCTTGTCATCTCTTGTTTAACCACATCCAGCTTGCCTTGATTCATGGATCTGACGTTCCAGGTTCCTATGGAATAAAAATCTTTACAGCATCAGACTGTCTTTTCGCCACCAGTTACTTCCACAACTGAGCATCCTTTCGGCTTTGGCCCAGTCGCTTCATTCATTCTGGCGCTACTCGTACTAGCCGTCTGCTCATCCCCAGTAGCATATAGGACACCTTCCGACCTGAGGGGCTCATCTTCCGGTGTCATATCGTTTTGCCTTTTGAACTTGTCCGTTGGGTTTTCATGGTAAAGATACTGGAGTGGTTTGCCATTTCCTTCTCCAGGGGATCACCTTTTGTCAGAGCTCTCAGCTATGACCTGTCCATCTTGGGTGGCCCTGCACAGCATAGCTCATAGCTTCACTGAGCTACGCAAGCCCCCTTGCCACAACAAGGCACCGATCTTTGAAGGGGGGGTGAATGGCTATGTACAGGTAAATAATGTTGATACTGATACATGATACAGCAAAAGCATAAGAAGAGCCCTGGCAGGTCCGACCAAGACCCTCCCAGCTTGGCGTTTTGTTCTCTGCAGTGACCAGAAGACAATGAGACAAAAAAAGTCACCCCACTACTCCTTCGCATCTGTCACTCGAGTGTAACCAGGATTTACTATTATGCAGTTTGCCTATTCAATTTCTAAACTCATCTAAGTGAGTGGCTGTTATGTCTATTGAGAAAGTGGCCCTTGTAAAAATTGGCTGCCCGTCATTTTCACTGGATGGTCGTGCGTTATCATGGCACGCAAGAGAAAAGATGTGATCTTTTTCGTTATCAACATTCTGTGCTCCATTTGTAATCTTATTTAATTCTCCTAGCAGAAAAGCCTGTTGTACAAAAAATACAAGGGGCGCTAGCCTTCCCCCTGCCGTGCCCTGAGCAGGCCCACAGTGGCCTGGCGAGGCCGTGGCGGGGCTGCTTGGGGTGGGGGCGAGTGCTGGTGGGGGTTGCAGACTTCCCTGCCCCCCCCATGCAGTGGTGAGGCCAGGGCTCATTGTCCCCTCCCTCCCAGGTCCCACCCACTAGCTGCCCGACCTCCTGGCAACAGGTCAGGTCCCAGCCGGCCTGTGCAGCCACCCCGAGCACAGGCCACATGTGGGCAGATGAACAGGCAGTGGCAAGGCTTCAGGTTGTGGCGTTCTCAGCCTCCCCCATGCGTCAGTGAGGCGAGAGCTCACCCCTTCCCTCCCAGACTGCTCGCCAGCTGGGCAACCTTCTGGAGGCCACTGACTGCAGTCTCAGGCCCTCTCCCAGCTTGGTGTAGTGGTTAGGAGTGCGGACTTCTAATCTGGCATACCGGGTTCGATTCTGCGCTCCCCCACATGCAACCAGCTGGGTGACCTTGGGCTTGCCACAGCACTGATAAAACTGTTCTGACCCAGCAGTGATATCAGGGCTCTCTCAGCCCCACCCACCCCACAGGGTGTCTGTTGTGGGGAGAGGAATGGGTAGGCGATTGGAAGCTGCTTTGAGCATCCGTCTTGGGTAGGGAAAAGCGGCATAAAAGAACCAACTTTTCTTCTTCTTCTTCTTCTTCTTCTTCTTCTTCTTCTTCTTCTTCTTCTTCTTCTTCTTCTTCTTCTTCTTCTTCTTCTTCTTCTTCTCCTTCCCCTCCCTCCTGCTTGCTGCCTGGCTTACCTTCCACAGTCAGTCCAGTAGAGTGGGTTGGCATTTCTTTCATGCGGAAGAAATTGGAGTGGGATGCAGCCAGGGATGGGAAAGCCTATTTTATTGGCCATTCTTTGGATGGATGGCCCAACTCTTCCCACCCCCCCTAGTTGCATTTTATATATGTTACAGATTAGTCAATTCCTTTTACTTTTCTTGTCTTGGTTTCCTATTTCCTTGCACTTTTCCCAGTTCTGTAATGTTCTTTTTGATGCAGCTACACTGTAGAGTTGTATTAGATTCCTTCTTCACTAGATGGCAGGAAGCTGCAAGGGCACCAGCTGCAAGGTCAAGCTCTGTGTTAGTACCAGACAGTACAATCCTAAGAACATTTTCCTGGGAGTAAGATCCACAGTTTAAAACTGAGTAGGATTCAGAGTAGACCTGCTTAGGAAGCTTTTGGGGGTGTTTTTCACAATGTGTACAAGACAGTGTAGGTGGTTCCTGGTACAGCAAGGGGACCACAGTACTTGCACCAGGGCGCAGGGTGGGGGAGGCTTCCCTGCAGTCCCCTGGCACCCTTGTACCACCATCCCAGGTTTTTTCAGATTTATTTACATTTCATAATGAATATCAGTATGATGTTACAGCAATGTCTATTCCCAGCTTTCACTTTTTAAAAAAAGTAAGTATCTAGATCCTGCTAAGAGGAATGGATCGCCATGTGGCTGGGCCTGACCCCCTAACCCGAGAGGTGTGTTGCTTGCCAGGGGCAAAAATTAAAGACATTTCAGAATGGTTGCCCAAACTCCTCAAATCTACGGATCGCTACCCATTTGTGATGGTCCATGTGGGAACGAATGACATGTCCCTGAATACCATCGCTCCTATTAAAAAAGACTATCAAGATCTGGGGAGGAACCTCAAGCAAATGGGGGCACAAGTGGTATTCTCTTCAGTCTTGCCTGTCAAGGGAAGAGGAATGCGTCATGAGAGGAAGATAATGGAGGTGAATCAGTGGCTGCGTAGTTGGTGCCGGCAGGAGAGATTTGGTTTCTGGGACCATGGGATAGGCTTTCTTGAAGAATGCCTACTAGCACCTGATGGACTGCACTTATCGAAACCGGGGAAGAATGTGTTTGGCAGGAACCTGGGGAGATTCATCAGGAGAGCTTTAAACTGAAGCCACAAGGGGAAGGAGACGATCAACATAGGGAGTGTAAGGAAGGAAAACGATCAGAGGCAGCCCAACCGGCAAGGCCAGCTCATAGGGAACCAAAAGTAAAAGGATTCAGATGCCTTTATACTAACACCCAAAGCATGGGCAATAAGAAGGAAGAGCTGGAACTTCTCATGCTGATGGAAAGGTATGATCTAGTAGGCATCACAGAAACTTGGTGGAATGATTCTGATGACTAGAATGTAATAGTGGATGGATATGAACTGTTCAGAAAAAACATAATAGGTCGAAGAGGTGGAGGAGTGGCACTGTATGTGAGGAAAGGGCTTACCTGTCAGGAAATTCTAGTGAAGGAGAGCATATCTACAGTGGAAAGCATCTGGGTGAAAATAAGCGAGGGGAAAACAAACAGTGTGGTGGTTGGTGTCTGCTACCGACCGCCTGACCAACGAGAGGATGTGGATCACTTTGTGAGCAGCTTGAGAAAATATCCAAGCGGCAGGACCTTGTCATCATGGGTGACTTCAATTTCCCAGATGTGTGCTGGGAAACAAACTCTGCAAAGCGTCCTCAGTCATGCAACTTTCTGACCTGCCTGGCTGACAATTTCATTTATCAAATGGTAGATGAACCCACAATAGGTTCAGCCATACTGGACTTAATACTGACCAACAGGTGGATGAGGTGAAGGAGGTGGGGACCCTAGGGGGGAGTGACCATGTCCTCATAGAATTCCTTTTGAGATGGGGAGGCAAGGAAGCTTGTAGCCAGACGCAGATGTTGGATTTTCGTAGGGCAAACTTTAATAAACTCAGAGACATGATGAGTGTCATACCATGGACGAGAATGCTGGAAGGGAAGGGAGCATGTGAAGGGTGGGCGCTACTCAAACAAGAGCTATTGCGTGCTCAATCAATAACTCTCCCAGAAAGATGAAAACACTGCAGGAGCTCTAAGAAGCCTATTTGGATGAACAGAGAACTTCAAGAGGAACTAAGAAAGAAAAGGGAAATGTTCAGGAAATGGAGGGAAGGACAGATCTCTAAAGAAGAGTACCTACAGGTTACTAGGCACTGTAGATCAATTATCAGAAAGGCCAAAGCTGAGAGTGAGCTAAGATTGGCCAGGGAAGCCCACTGTAACAATAAAAGATTTTTCAGTTATGTGAGGAGCGAACGTAAAGTAAAGGAGGCAATAGGCCCACTGTTGGGTGCAGATGGACAAACTCTAATGGAAGATGCAGAGAAAGCAGAAAGGCTTAGCGCCTATTTTACATCTGAACACAATGGAAAAATGGTCAAATGAGAACAAGATGCAATTTACTGGCAGTCTTCAAGCAAAGGTTGGATACACACTTTTCTTGGATGCTTTGGGATGCTTAGGTGTGATCCTGAGTTGAGCAGGGGGTTGGACTAGATGGCCTGTATGGCCCCTTCCAACTCTATGATTCTATGATTCTATGATTAATAAAGTGTAAGGTCTGCATCTGGGTCAGAAAAATGAAAAGCATGCCTACTGGATGGGGGATACGCTTCTAGGTAACACTGTGTGTGAACGAGACCTTGGGGTACTTGTGGATTGTAAACTAAACATGAGCAGGCAGTGTGATGCAGCAGTGAAAAAGGCAAATGCCATTTTGGGCTGTATCAACAGGGGCATCAAATCAAAATCACAAGATGTCATAGTCCCATTGTATACGGTACTGGTCAGACCACACCTGGAGTATTGTGTGCAGTTCTGGAGGCCTCACTTCAAGAAGGACGTAGATAAAATTGAAAGGGTACAGAGGAGAGTGACGAAGATGATCTGGGGCCAAGGGACCAAGCCCTATGAAGATAGGTTGAGGGACTTGGGAATGTTCAGCCTGGAGAAAAGGAGGTTGAGAGCGGATATGATAGCCCTCTTTAAGTATTTGAAAGGTTGTCACTTGAAGGAGGGCAGGATGCTGTTTCTGTTGGCTGCAGAGGAAAGGACATGCAGTAATGGGTTTAAACTTCAAGTACAACGATATAGGCTAGATATCAGGAAAATATTTTTCACAGTCAGAGTAGTTCAGCAGTGGAATAGGCTGCCTAAGGAGGTGGTGAGCTCCACCTCACTGGCAGTCTTCAAGCAAAGGTTGGATACACACTTTTCTTGGATGCTTTAGGATGCTTAGGGCTGATCCTGCGTAGAGCAGGGGGTTGGACTTGATGGCCTGTATGGCCCCTTCCAACTCTATGATTCTATGATTCTATTATTCTCTCCCTTTGTTGCCAAAATGTAAGGGAAACCTTTGTTGCCATTTGTCTTTCTGGTTTTGTATTTTCATGTTTGTTTTTCTTCATGGTTTCTCAAATCAGCCTGGATCTGATTTGAGGAAACATGGAAAAATGATGAAGAAACCGAAAGGACAAACAATGCAGACATGAGAAATTTCAGAGAAAAAACTCTGCAAGTTGGTTCTCAAGCCATGGGGGAAGTTCCCTGTGAAGAAACACAGATTCATCAATAAACCAGCTTCAAACTGGTTTCAGATCCTAGCATGACAAATGCATGCTGGCCACCATGAGTAGAGTGTCCTGTGTCCAGATAATCACATGATGGATTTATGAGAACTGTTTAGGAAATGAACCTTATAGCACAGAAACAAAAGGATTTTATTCCTTATTTCTGATTCTCCCTTATTCTTTTCCTGGCGCTCTCAAAACAGAAACACAGACATCAGCATTCTCATAGCAGGAAATTCTCTCTTTTGCTTCCGTTACCATTCTAAAGGAAAGAGGGCAGCGACTGAAGTAACTGGAGAGGGGAAAATGGCCTTCCATGGAGGCCTTTCTTAGCTGTCAGTAAACTCGCCTTTTGATGGTTCTCTTTTCTTTCCTCTCCCTGTCCCCCCCCCCCCCCCCCAGTGCACAGCCCGGTGTGGCGAGAGGAGCACGGTAAGCAGAGACATCAGGTGTTCCGAAGAAGAGAGGCTGTGCGAGGCCAACCCCAGGCCGCCAGCTGAGAAGAACTGCTCTGGACCCCCCTGTGACCGGCAGTGGACAGTCTCGGACTGGGGACCTGTGAGTATTTGGGATATGGTGCACATGTTGTTTCCTGAGACGTACCCCAAAGATTCAGCGACCCCAAAGATTCAGCCGTTTGGATGTTTGCATGAAGGCAAGAGTCCTCTTGTTTTGTTCCCAGCATCTATCACTCAGAGAGGTAGACTGCCTCTGTATATGGCAGTTCTGAAAAGCTGTTCCAGCTAATAGTTAGAAATATTCTGATCTTACCTGAATTTCATTTTTCTCTAATGTCTTTGAGAGCTATCTAAGCTGGTGGCCATAACCCTGTCTTGTGGCAGTGGATTCCTAAATACAAGGTGTGAAGAAATACTTAATTTTGTCTGTTCATTCAGCTTCACTGAGTGATTCTCTCTCTCCCCCCCCCCTGCGGCCACTAGAGCCATTGTCCAGCTCAAGTTAAACATTCTTATGTCATCTTGATGTCTGTCCTCAACTCTCTATTTTAAATCAGCAGGACATAAAAGGGCTCAGCTTGTGCCTGGGCAGCCCAATGACTTAGATCGGACATTTCCTGACCAGCATTCTCTCCATTGTGAATTGTATTTGCAATATCCTGGGAGTGTTCAGTTACCCCTACATGATCCTGGAACTTTCCTTTGCCAGGCAGATGTTCTCCCAGGGAGTCACAGCCTCCCCCTGTTCTCGTGGTGTGCCAGTTCTGTGTCCAATATCATTGGCCATCTGATGGTTTTTCAATAGTAAACATTTGACAAAAATGGTATGCAGCTCTCAACACTGAACAGATCTGGCAGCTGATGTCCCAGAGTTCCTGGTTCTGGATATGCAGTTTGTAAAACATTTGATCTCAGTGGCATCTACTATAGGATGGCGTAAAGTTGTGTTAAAATGTTCTAAAATAAACAGATGAGGAACACCAGCACTGCAAATGATAAAGACCCATGAAAACCAAAAGATCAGAAAGGGGCATCTTTGATGTCCTCCGGCTGAGACCCTGGAAAGCAGCTGCCAGTTCAGTTATAAGGCAGCTTCATGTATTTTATTTATCTTTCAATTTATAGCCCACCGCTCTCAGCAAGCTGCTTCCCAGCGGGTCACACTAACCCCCTCCCCAATAAAATACACAACATTTGTCCCCATTAAAACACCCATTAATAAACCCTGGTGGCGAAAATTCCAAATCCCATATTGTTGTTAGTTGCGAAGTCGTGTCCGACCCATCACCCCATGGGCAATGATTCTCCAGGCCTTCCTGTCCTCTACCATTCCCCAGAGTCCATTTAAGCTCGCACTGACTGCTTCAGTGACTCCATCCAGCCACCTCATTCTCTGTCGTCCCCTTCTTCTTTTGCCCTCGATCGCTCCCAGCATTAGGCTCTTCTCCAGGGAGCCCTTCCTTGTCATCAGGTGGCCAAAGTATTTGAGTTTCATCTTCAGGATCTGGCCTTCTAAGGAGCAGTCAGGGCTGATCTCCTCTAGGACTGACCGGTTTGTTCGCCTTGCAGTCCAAGGGACTCGCATGAGTCTTCTCCAGCACCAGAGTTCAAAAGCCTCAATTCTTTGACGCTCGGCCTTCCTTATGGTCCAACTTTCACAGCCATACATTGCAACTGGGAAGACCATAGCCTTGACTAAACGCACTTTTGTTGGCAGGGTGATGTCTCTGCTTTTTAGGATGCTGTCTAGATTTTCCATAGCTTTCCTCCCCAGGAGCAAGCGTCTTTTAATTTATTTGCTGCAGTCCCCATCTGCAGTGATCTTGGAGCCCAGGAAAATAAAATCTGTCACTACCTCCATTTCTTCCCCATCTATTTGCCAGGAATTGAGAAGGCCGGATGCCATGATCTTAGTTTTCTTGATGTTGAGTTTCAAGCCAACTTTTGCACTCTCCTTCTTCACCCGCATCAACAGGCTCTTTAGTTCCTCTTAACTTTCTGCCATTAGAGTGGTATCATCTGCATATCTGAGATTGTTGATATTTCTCCCTGCAATCTTGATCCCAATTTGTGACTCCTCTAATCCCGCCTTTCTCATGATGTGCTCTGCATACAAGTTAAATAGGCAAGGCGACAGTATACAGCCTTGCCGAATTCCTTTCTCAATTTTGAACCAATCAGTTATTCCATGCCCGGTTCTCACTGTTGCTTCTTGAGCTGCATATAGGTTTCTCAAGATACAAATAAGATGCTCTGGTATTCCCATCTCTTTAAGAACTTGTCACAATTTGTTGTGCTTCACACAATCAAAGGCTTTAGCATAGAGGTGGAAGCACTGGTGTCCCATATAGGACCCGGCCGTGGAGATACGGCTGGTGCCCTGGGTGTGCTCGATCCCCTTCTAACCTCCGTCCCATCCCCAGGAATGTGAGGGTGGAGGCTAGGGTAAAGGGTCCAACATTGGTCTTGTGCAACGCAAGGTCGATTAAGAACAAGGCCTCGACTCTGCAACACTTCATCGCGGAGTCGAAGGCGGACCTTGCTTGCGTGACCGAGACCTGGGTGAGGGAAGGCGAGTCAGCGGCCCTGAAAGAACTAGCCCCACCAGGATACTCGGTCCTTCACCAATCTCGGACCCACAAGAGGGGAGGGGGGGTGGCAATTGTGGTCCGGGAGGTCCTCACCTGCAGGGCTCTCCCAGCGCCGGAAATCAGTGGAGTGTGTCGGTATTGGATGGGACTCGGTCGAGAGTGTGGCTATCTGGTTGGTATACCGTCCGCCCAACGCGCCGCCAGATGTCCTGCCCCGCCTGCTGGAGGCGGCGGCCGCCTGGGCGTTGCAGTACCCCAGGCTTCTGATCCTGGGCGACTTCAACGTCCATGCGGACGCGCCCCCTTCAGTCCATGGTGGAGACCTGGTGTCATCCATGGCGACACTAGGGCTTTCGCAATTTGTTGCCGGGCCCACCCATCACGCCGGCCACACACTCAACTTGATTTTCGGCGCTGGGATAGAGGTGGATCTGGATACAGCTTTAGCTGTGCCATGGTCAGACCACTATGCCCTGCGGGCCCGGCTCAGGATACCACCCCCCCCCAGTTGGGCGGCGGGCGCATTCTAGCCCGCCCGCGGAGACTTATGGATCCAATTGGATTCCGGAATGCTCTGCGGGACCCGATGCCTCCTGGCGACTCACTAGCGGCTTTGGTGGCGGACTGGCAGTCCCGCCTGACAGCTGCTATAGATGAGATTGCCCCTAAACGTCCTCTCTGCCCTCGACTCCAACGGGCTCCCTGGTACACCGGGGAGCTACGGGAGAAGAAAAGGGAAGTGAGACGACTGGAGCGAGTGTGGCGGAAGACTCGCGACGAAACTACGAGAACATCTTACCGCACGCTTATGAGGGCATATGAGATGGCGGTGAAAGTGGCAAAACGTGAATTTTTTGCCACGGAAATCGCGTCCGCAAGCTCTCGCCCGGCCCAATTATTTAGGGTAGTTAGATCCCTTACCGCCCTTGAGGGGCGCCAAAATAATAGCAAATTGGAACTCGGCCGTGAGGCATTTGCGAGCTATTTTGCGGACAAAATCTCGTCTCTCCGCCACGATCTTCCTGCCACAGTTAATACAGTAAATGAACTGGAGGTCTGTTGGCCGCCTTTGGAGGTGACGTTTGATGGCTTCAGACGGCTCTCTTTATCCGAAGTGGACAAGTTGCTAGGCTCAGTTAGGGCGACCACTTGCCCCCTTGACCCCTGTCCATCATGGCTCCTCAAAGGAGGCGGCCAGAAGATAGGAGGCCAGCTCAGGGACATTATCAACCTCTCCCTGGAGTCCGGGGAGTTCCCTGAGCAGCTGAAGGGGGCAGTGGTTCACCCTCTCCTGAAGAAATCTACGCTGGATCCGCGGGACCCTGCCAGCTATCGCCCAGTGTCGCACTTGGCGTTCCTGGGCAAGATGGTTGAAAGGGCCGCGGCAGACCAGCTCCTGGCATTCTTGGAAGAAACTTCGGCATTCGATCCATATCAGTCTGGCTTTCGACCTGGCCACAGGGTGGAGACAGTGCTGGTCGCCCTGTTGGATGACCTCCGTCACCAGCTGGATAAGGGCGGGTCGGCAGTGCTGGTTCTTCTGGACCTGTCGGCCGCTTTTGACATCGTGGACCACGAGCTGTTGGTCCACCGCCTTGCCGGCACGGGGATACGGGGCACAGCGTTACGCTGGATACGCTCCTTTCTCCAGGACCGGACCCAGAGGGTTGCAGTGGGAGATGAGTTCTCGCGTTCCTATAGACTCCCTTGTGGGGTCCCTCAGAGTGCGGTCCTCTCCCCCACATTATTCAGCATCTTTATGCGCCCTCTGGCCCAGCTGGTACGGAGTTTTGGACTGGGTTGCCACCAGTACGCTGATGACACCCAGCTCTATCTCCTCATGGACGGCCGCCCGGACTCCCCCCGGAACCATTCGCCAGATGTTTGGAAGCAGTGACAGAATGGTTCGAGCAGAGTTGCCTGAAACTCAACCCCTCCAAGACGGAGGTCCTGTGGCTGGGACGTAGGGGGCAGGACCAGGAAGCGCGCTTACCCACCCTGGCAGGGACGCAACTCACCATCACGTCCCAGGCCAGGAACTTGGGTGTGGCCATTGATGCCTCCCTGACTTTGGAGGCGCAGGTCAAAAAAGTAGCAGGCCAGGCGTTTTTCCACCTTCGCCAGGCCCGACTATTAGCGCCCTATCTGTCCCTCGAACACTTAGCCACAGTGATCCATGCAACGGTCACCTCCAGAATAGATTTCTGTAACTCGCTCTACGCGGGCCTTCCCTTGTCCTTGATCAGGAAACTTCAGCTAGTGCAAAACGCAGCTGCTAGGGTCCTTACTGGCACATCTTGGAGGGCCCACATCCAGCCAGTGCTGAGGCAGCTGCACTGGTTGCCAATTGCTGCCCGGATCCGGTTCAAGGTTCTGGTTTTAAAGCCTTCAAGGCTTTACGCGAGTTGGGACCCACATACCTGAGGGACCGCCTATCGCCCTATGCCCCTCGCAGGGCCTTGCGCTCTGCGGGTGAAAACCTGTTGGTCGTTCCCGGCCCTAGGGAAGCACGCCTGGCCTCGACCAGGGCCAGGGCCTTTTCGGTCCTGGCCCCGACCTGGTGGAATGAGCTCCCGGGAGAGCTGCGGGCCCTGCGGGATCTTTCAACATTCCGCAGGGCCTGCAAGACGGAGCTCTTCCGCCAGGTTTATGGTTGAGGCCGGGGCTGATAATAGATCTATGCCTCCCCCGGGGACTCGGGTTCTGGACCCGAAGCAAAACATCATCAGGACCTCCTCTCCACCCGCTAGTAGTGGGAGGGAGGGGGGGGGGAGTTGAGCTGCCATTCTTGCCATGCCGGCAATATTGGCAATGTTATTATTGTTTTATGGGGTTTTAATGGGGAATTGCGATATTGTTACCCGCCACGAGCCGCAAGGGAGTGGCGGGCTATAAATCTAATAATAATAATAATAATAATAATAATAATAATAATAATAATAATAATAATAATAGTCAATGAAGCAGAAGTAGATGTTCTTCTGGAACTCCCTAGCTTTCTCCATGATCCAGTGTATGTTGGCAATTTGATCTCTAGTTCCTCTGCCTCTTCGAAATCCTGCCTGTACTTCTGGAAGTTCTCGGTCCACATATTGCTGGAGTCTAGCTTATAGGATTTTAAGCATAACTTTATGTAAATGTTCCAAAATGTTTTATGTAAACTGCCCAGAGCCGTAGGGAAGAGCGGTATAAAAATCTAAATAAATAAATAAATAACTTTGGTAGCATGAGAAATGAGTGCAATGGTGCGGTAGTTTGAACAATCTTTGGCATTGCCCTTCTTTGGGATTAGAATGTAAACTGACCTTTTCCAATCCTGTGACCATTGTTGAGTTTTCCAAATTTGCTGGCATATTGAGTGTAGCACTTTTACTGCATCGTCTTTTAAGATTTTGAATAGTTCAACTGGAATGCTGTCACCACCACTAGCTTTATTTTTGCTCAGACTTCCTAAGGCCCATTTGACTTCACATTCCAGGATGTCTGGCTCTCCAAAGTGTTGATCGGCATTTCCTGAGGCATGAAGAAAAGGCCACAAGAGCCAAGCACCTTCTGCCCACCTACTCACAACCTGCCTAAATTCAAAGAATCAGCCTCCTCTTAAAAAACACTAAAGTTTTTTTCTCTCTCTAGATTTTAACCCAAAATGTTTCTGTAGCTGGTGCTATTAAATAATTACTTTTCTAAAACAGTAGAAAAGAGTGTCCAGGAGCCCCGTATAGACTAAGGGCCATTCCGCACAGATTCTTTGTAGCAGGAGTGTGGCAAATTGAAATCGCTACTAATTTGCAGTTATGCACAACGTCATTGACAATCTGCCACATTCCTGAAACCAATCCGCAGATCAATGCAGATTCGTTGCAACGTGTTTTTTTTTTTTTAACCTGCCTTAAAGAGAAAGGGGCTTTTCGGGAGCATGATAACGGCTGCCCATTGGGTGCTCATTTGATTGACGGCCAGGGGCGGGACAAAGCTCGGCAATATCGCTTCTTGGCTAGCGATTTTTGCCAAGACCGGAAACCGGTGGGAAACGATAGAAACGCAACTGGATTCCACTACAAAGGCAGGTATGCATAACGACGAATTCCACTATTTAAAATGGCGTTTTTTCGTTCCGCAAGCAATTTGCAACATAGATCCTGGTGCGGAATGGCCCTAACAATTTGTTGCAGGGGAGGAGTTTTTGTGAGTCTCTAACTTCTTCAGACACTTTTCTAAAACAGATGATAGTGTTGCTTTTTTTAGTTTCTCAGGGCACATTAGTGTACCACAAGTGATAAAATGTGAGCAGATGGATTGATAACTGGTTGTTCTTTTAGGGTTAGCTTTCCAATAAATTAGAAGGTCTCAAGGTCATGGCAGGCCACTCAGTGAAGCCCATTGACTTTCTGCTAGCTGCCAGAAGGCAGGCATCCCATCCAGCCAGCATGCTGCACAGACTGGGCCAGCTGCCCGATTTGTGTGTGGGCCTTGCTTCTGCTTTCTCTCCAGCATGCTCTGTATGGATCCTGTTTTCCCTTGCTTACTTGCGATATGTAAATGCAAGTGCCTGCTTCAATCTGAGCTTGGCACCCCCCCCCCGACCTATGCTAGCTGGGGTGCAACACCATTAGAATTCAGGGCCGTGTTGGGGACATTGGTGGTCATGGGGGGAGCCATTGAAACATGATGCCTGCATTTGTAACGAAGCAGAGATCAACTATGGCACTGGGTGGGAAGAAGCAGGTACATGCCAAAGCCTGGCAACAGGCAAAGGTTTGTACACCAAGTCAGCTAGTGTCTTCAGCGTGTGAAACACTTTATCTGGTCACTGCAGGGGTTGTGTGTGTGTAAAATGATCCAGGGGTAGGACCGCCTTCTTTTCAACAAGAGCTCCTGGGTTAACTTAAGGGAAGGACATCACGATATTGTTTTTAGCATGATGTGGAGGAAATGGATGCTAAGAATTTCTGCTCCCTTCTCATAAGAGAACTCAGCGTCACCAAGATAAAAAGGATCACTCCACACAGCACAGGATTGCTTAAAGGAACACACAGTGATAAGGTGCAGGGACAGCCATCGAAAAGGCTTTGGAGAACATGCTAAATATACCCAATGGCCCAATGAGCCCATGGCCAGCTGCAGGGGAGCTGCTTTGCTTCCTTCCTGCCTTGCTGGAGACACCTGCCACAAATGGCCCCGATGGGAAACAGCACATGGAGGGCCCGGGCCGTCCTTAAGCACTTGGGAGAAATTGCAGCCATCTTCCCTTCTGGTTTAAGAAGTGGGTGAGGCCTCCCTCCCTCATTCAGCCTCTTGGGTAAGGATTACAGCAACTAGGCGTTTTGTCTCTCCTTCCTCAGTGGAACAAAGCTTATTTTCTGCCCTGTTCGGCCCATGTATAGAAGCTGGCTGTGAGCCTTTGTTCTGGGCGGAGAGGGGGTGTCAGTAGAAGAAGAAGAAGAGTTGGTACGTATATGCCGCTTTTGTCTACCTCAAAATGGCTTCCAGTCGCCTTCCCTTTCCTCTCCCCACAACAGACACCCTGTGGGGTGGGTGAGGCTGAGAGAGGCCTGAGATTCCCGCTTGGTCAGGACAACTCTATCCGTGCTGTGAGGAGTCCAAGGTCACCCAGCTGGTTGCATGCGGGGGGGGGGGGCAGGGAATCAAACCCGCTTGCCAGATTCGAAGTCTGCGCTCCTAACCACTCCCCCAAGCTGGCTCTCCCCCACAGGAATCCTTCTGAAGGGAAAGGAGGGGGCAGTTGCTGTCTGCTCCAGGCGTCACTCTCAAAGAAATGAGCTTTTCCTTTCTTCTGAGAAACATTAACCCGCTTCGTAGCAATTTTCGTGTTCAGAGGGGTGCAGGTGTGATATGGAGCTGCTGCTTTTTCTAGAGTTATTTTTACTCCAATTTTTCAATTTTGTGGAATTGTCTAAAAATAAGCAAGTCTCCATGGAGCTGGCTGGCAACTGTGAGAAATACATCTCTTGAAGAGAGAAATTGGGGGGTTGAAAATAGTCATTACAATACCCTGGTCAGCTCCCTCCTCCTCTGGTGACAGCAGTGGAATAGATTTGCAGGCATTTCAGTTTGCTGACAGGAGTGGAGAAAGAGCACCTCCCTTTGCATGGATTCTGAGGCCAATCCTCATGTTGCTCTCTTGGCCGGGAAGGGGAGAGGAGGCTGGGAGCAAAGAGCTGAGCCGGCCTTCGTCCCCTTGGCTGCTGGGCCACAGACCCTGCCCTGTGCAGCTCCCTGTTTTGCACCAGATGCCATCCTGGTCCCATGGAAGCAGCTCAGCCAGGCAGGCCAGAAGGCAAACCATGGCCTGGAGGCAGAACCCACTCTTGGGGGGCAGGAGGGAGGGAAGTCAGCTCTCCTGCTGTTGAGCTGGGGGGGGGGAGCAGCCGAGGCAGGTGTGAGGATGGCGAGGGAGGGGAGGGCTCTGGTTGAACTCAGTCAGAAAAGACTCAGGTGGTGGTGGGGAAACTGCTGAGGGAAGGGCTTGGTGTCTGGCTAAGCTAAGGGAGGTCATTATGGTCTCTTCTAGATTAGACTTCTGTAACTTGCTCTACGCGGGCCTCCCCTTGTCTTTTTGACCCAGAAACTGCGGCTGGTACAAAACATGGCTGCACTAGAACACCATGGAGGGCCCACATTCAGCCGGTGCTCCTGCATCTGCACTGGTTACCAATCTGCTTCTGGGTCAAGTTCAAGGTATTGGTATTGACCTTTAAGGCCATACACGGCCTGGGTCCCAGTTATATGTGGGACCACTTAGTTGCCTGTGTGCCCCACAGGGCTCTTTGCTCTGCAGGTATGAATCTACTGGTTGTCCTGGACCAGGGCCAGGGCCTTTTCAGTCCTGGCCCCCACCTGGTGGAATGAGCTCCCAGAAGAGCTGAGGGCCCTGACAGAGTTGGCAGCTTTCCACAGGGCCTGCAAGACGGAGCTCTTCCGCCAGGAGTATGGTTGAGGCCGGGGTAGGGTCTTGGTGTTACTATTGGAGGATTCCCCCGCCAATGTTTGATTTGGTCTGGTCCCTCACTCCCAGCGAAACAGAACTTGATCCATAGGCTGAATGGGTGGGGGTTAGAGCTCCTATAGGAATAGATCACCATCTGATTAATTGTAATGTATGGGCTGTTTTAGGGATTTTTATTGTATTTTATTATTGTTGTGGACCACTGCAAGACCTTCTGGAGAGAGGTGGCATAGAAATTTCAAAATGAATGAATGAATGATGTTTTACCCTTTTGCTGTCCTATAATGTTTGGCAGTTAATCAGAGTTTGTGTCGTTCTCGGGAAGACTTGCAAGCTTCAGGGCTTGTTTGAGTGGGCTGCAGTGGATATTTTTACGAATGCATCCCTCCCCCCCCCCTGTCTGTCTGTCTTTCAGTGCAGCGGAGGCTGTGGGCAGGGGAGAATGATCCGACATGTATACTGCAAAACCAGTGATGGGCGAGTGGTGCCTGAATCCCAGTGCAACGTGGAGACCAAGCCGCTGGCCATACACCCCTGCGGGGAAAAGAACTGTCCTGTGCACTGGCTGGCCCAGGACTGGGAAAGAGTAAGAGAACTCTGTGGCTGCCTTCTCCTGCAGGGCTCTGAGTCCCTCGTGCCGCCGTTCCCCGTGGCTGGCACTAGACAGAGAAGAGGAGGAGCTGTTTTTTGTAACCAGCTTTTCCCTACCCAAAGGAGTCTCCAAGCAGCTTCCAATGGCCTCCCCTTCCTCTCCCCACAACAGTCACCTTGTGAGGCAGGTGGGGCTGAGAGAGCTCTGAAAGAACTGGGACTGGCTCAAGGTCACCCAGCTGGCTTCATTATGGGGGGGGGGATCAAACCCAGTTCTCCAGAGTAGAGGCTGCCGCTCTTAACCACGACCCGACGCTGGTGTGAGCAGTGCAACTGTCTCACCTGCAGACAGAAACAGAGAGAGAGGCCGGAATGCAAGGAAAGTAGCTGACTGATGTGTCAAATGGGTTCTGGGGGAGGTGCACATGGATGCCAGGGAGGCCTGGATGCCTGCTTGCAAAAATGCTGCTGACATGGGGAACATGAAACTCAGCGAAGCCTTCGTTTGTCAGAAGGGGACTTCCAGTTGGTGCGTTCTGCTGTCAAGCGCCAGATGCCCTCCCCCGTTCCGCATCAGATGAAATGTCAGATTCTCCAATCTGTTTAAATTATGGAACTGTGTGTGTGTCTGCTTATTCTGCACAGTCCCTTCTACTTCTTCCCATCATGCAGAAGTGCAAGGAGGACAGTGGTGTTCCCAATTAATTGGGGGTTCAGATTACCTAAGGTTCTGTTAACATATTCTCAAGGACCTGCATCCCTGAGCATGAGAAATCTGACGTTAATTAATGTTTCAAACCCTACCGTTCCCAGAGCAAGGTTTCCTGCAATACACGCAGCCTTGGGTGGAAAGGAGGCAGTGAAAAGGCCTTTGGGAAGGTGGTGGGTTAACTCTTGATTTCCATTTGACCTTTACCCTGGCAGTGTAACACCACATGTGGCCGAGGAGTGAAGAAACGGATTGTACTTTGCCTGGAGGTCATCACTGGGAAAATCAGGACCCGCAACCCAAGTGAATGTGACAGCACCAAGAAGCCCTCTGAGGAAACAACCTGCTTTGAACGCCCTTGTTTCAAGTGGTACACGACCCCTTGGTCTGAGGTGAGGGCTGGTTTCCAGCGGAATGCAGTCAAGGGATTCAGAAGGTTCTCTGGATTCCCTCACACATAAGCAGGACTTCAGGGCTTCTGGAGATGCTGACGCAAATATCTGCTAAGAGAAAAAGGCATTGTTAGTATTTTCTAATCTGAACATATAAATAAAAAGGTAAGAGGGTGCTGGGAAGAACAGGGACTCATTGCCTACCAGTCAGGTAGGCTGTCCCAGCTGTCCCATCCCTGGTTGGCCGTCCATCCAACAAATGGCCAATCAGATAGGCTGTCTGCCACTGGCTGCACCCCCTCAAACTTCTTCCACTTAGAAAAAGTGCCAGCCTGTTCTACTGCGCTGATGGCCAAAGGTGAGCCAGGAGTTGAGTGAACTGGGAGGGACGGATGGGGGCCCTGGGACCATGGTCGGGGGAGGGCGGTTGCCCAGCCAGTGACTGGAGACTGGGAGGGAGGGGGAGCCTTTCCCTGGCCTTGCATGTGAGGGGGGGCAGGTTGGGATGCCTGGCTGCCGGCGGGTGGGATCTGAGAGGGAAGGCCTGGGAGAGGAAGGAAGGCCTGGGAGGAAGGCCTGGGAGGAAGGCCTGGGAGGAAGGCCTGGGAGGAAGGCCTGGGAGTGAGGGGGACCCGCAACACGAGGCCTTGCCACTGGCTGCCTGTCTGTATGTGACCCGCACCCATCTCCATGCCTTGGGCTCATGACCCAGCTGGGCCCTTGCTGGAGGGCAGCCACACCAGCAAGTGGGAGCTTTTTCGGGAGGACCTTCCTTCCTTCCTTCCTTCCTTCCTTCCTTCCTTCCTTCCTTCCTTCCTTCCTTCCTTCCTTCCCTCCCTCCCTCCCTCCCTCCCTCCACCAGGATATCCTCTTGGCAGCAGAGGATAGGACCTACAATAATGGGTTAAACTCCATGGAGAACAATATCGACTAAATATCTGGAAAAAATGTACATAGAGTAGTTCAGCAGTGGAATAGGCTGCCTAAGGAGGTGGTGAGCTCCCCCTCACTGGCAGTCTTCAAGCAAAGGTTGGATGCACACTTTTCTTGGATGCTTTAGGATGCTTTGGGCTGATCCTGCATTGAGCAGGGGGTTGGACGAGATGGCCTGTATGGCCCCTTCCAACTCTAGGAATCTATGATTTTGAATGAGTGGATTCCCATGGCCTGCCTCTTCCCAGCCAAGTACTGACCAGGGCTGACCCTGCTGAGCATCTTGAAACTGGATGCAGTCAGGCTAGCCTGGGCCATCCAGGAGAGGACTAACTTGGTGCGACTATTGAACTGCTGCCTTCATAGATTCAAATTCCTCCTAGCCAGTGAACTCTTTAGTGGACTGATCTGCTGCCTAATGTCCTTTGCTTGATGCTCAAAGGCCTTCCTGGGCCTTGGCCTTCCCACCTTCCGCTCCTCACCCTGCCTACTCCCCCTGGCCATCGGTGTCCTGCTCTAGGCCTTGTCCAGGCTGGCCAGTGAGTGCCAGGGGGTTGGGCTCATTTTTTCACTCTGTTCCCCAAGAGGGTGATGTCCCTTGGTGGCTACCAGGCTGCATCTGACTCTGGGAGGCAGGAAACAGCTTCTCTCGTAGAAAGGAACACTCTGGGCTCTTCAACGGCGCTTCAACATTTCTTCTGCAGCTTTCACAATGAATATTAATGGAATTTTTGATATATTCTCTGGAGAAGGATGATTGCATGTTTTATAACTGAGAGAACTTTTTTGTGAATTTCTAGAGGCCGTGGCTCCCCAAGACCTCAGGCAAAAAACAGTCCCATCCTCCTGTCTACCCTTTTAACAAAGTTTTGCTCATAAGGAATCCAAACTCACCTCCACATTCATCTTATGACTACAACTGTTATAAATTGTGCAAAACTGACCCAGTTTCTTGTAGAACATAAAATTCTGCAGATTTCACATCAGTTACTCTGCTCTTGGTCATTAACACCCACTCCCTATTGTTCAGTAGCCTTAAGCAACTGCATCTTGAGGGTTTTCCACTGCTTTCAAGCCTATTTTATAGCCTGAGGGCTAGAAACTTGCTTTATAAAGCAAATGAAAGCTGCCTGCCTTCACAATCATGGCACATAGAGAGCCCTAAACAACAGCTCGATTTCAGTTTCAAAATGTCACTGTTAAAATGTGCAATTTTGGTGAATTGCGAACGTTCTACAAACATTAATTTCAATCCAAGTAACAGATCAGCATGACCATTTCTGGTCTTAAGCTGCTTGTTCCTTGGTCTGTGAGCTGGGATTGTGAGCAGGACTCAGCTCTGAAACAGTACTCAGACAGTCAGTATTGGGCATGTGTGTTGCAGTTGCTCTTTTTGTTGTTGTTTATTAAAATTGGCTGGCCAATTGAATTTATGAACCTTTTCCTAGACTTTGAACCTGGCCCAAGGGTCTCAAGGAGTTACACTTGACTCTGCCAAGGAGAAAAAAGAAAAAAAACATCTTCTCTGTTTCTCACCTGTCCAGTGCACCAAAACATGCGGCATCGGCGTGAGGATGCGAGACGTCAAATGCTACCAAGGGAGGGATCTGGTCCGGGGCTGCGACCCTCTTGTGAAACCTGTTGGCAAACAGACCTGTGACCTTCAGCCGTGCCCCACTGAACCACCAGGTAATAGGGGAGAGTGGCTGGCAGGGTCAGGGATGTGGGAAACACGCGGTGCCACGTTCAGAAAGCAGAGAGGCTTTGGGGGCTGCCTGCTCCTTTTCCAGGCTTCCGTGAGTTTGATTTCGCTTCGATAACTCACTCAAGCAGGGCCTTCCGAATTCACACGTCGCCATCTTGAAAAAACTTACTGGAACTTAAATGTAAGCCGGCAACCACTCAGTCCTGGGATGCTCACACGCAGTTCATACCTCCTGGCCAGTTACCTTGTGCCCCTGCTGGCTTCCTTGCCTTTCACGCCCTTTTTGTGATTCCTGCCATTCCCTTGGGCCACCTGGGCATCTGGGCTGTTCCCACTATCTTCTTTACGACTTCTTGTGATAGTGGCCAGCCCCCATCACTACCGTGCTGATCATCTGCAACTCAAGGTGAAGCATTGCCTTGTGGGGGGAGTGGAGGTGGTATTCCAAAAGCAATATAGGATCTGGCCTGGGACCCATCCTCAGTTCAAGAAAAAGTATATCTGTTGCTGCTCTAATGCTACCTAATAAAGAAGTCTGATTTTACAGTCACAAGTCTTGTTACTATCTACGGGGGTGGGGGTGGCGGTGGGGCAATCCTCACAATTCCGAACTGGCATTTTTATTGACCCCAAGATCCCTTTCAGCCTCAGTCATTCAGACCCCATCAATTTGTCCCTGCAGATGGGACTTCCCATTGGGCATCACTTCCTTCTTATAGGCACTAAACTTCATTTGCTGCAGCTGTTCAGTGGCCAAACTAAGGGAGATCCTCCTGGATGTCTTCACAAATAGGCCTTGATTTTCATCATGCAGAATATCATCGGCACTGTTCACCTGCCCCTCCCAATGCCCTGCTGGGCCTGCTGGAGGCGGCGGCCGCCTGGACATCGCAGATCCCCAAATTATTAATTTCGGGGGACTTCAATGTCCATGCAGATTCGTCAGCTCCAGGACTTGGCCCGGACCTGGTGTCGGCCATGGTGACACTGGAGTTCTCTCAGTTTGTTGCTGGTCCCACTCAGCAGCCTGGCCACACCCTGGATCTGATCTTTGGTGCTGGTGTTGAGATAGATCTGGTGGCTGACAATGTTGTTCCATGGTCTGACCACCATACCCTGAAGGCTTGCCTACGGATGCCACCCCTCCCCTGTTCGGGTGACGGACACATTTTAGTCTGCCCACGGAGACTTATGGAATTTGAAAGATTCCTGAATGCTCTGCGGGACCCGATGCTCTCCAGTGTCTTGCTGGAGGCCTTTGTGGAGGACTGGCAGTCCTGCCTGTTGGCCACCATTGACAAGATAGTTCCTGAGCGCCCTCTCCGCCCTTGTCCAAATCAGGCCCTGTGGTTTACTGCGAAGCTTTGGGAGAGGAAGAGGAAGGTGAGACGGCTAGAGCGAGTGTGGAGGAAGACTCGTGATGAAGCTACAAGAACATCTCCTCGCACACTTATGAGGGCGTATGAGATGGCAGTGAAAGCGGCAAAGTGTGACTACTTTGCCTCAGAAATCATGATCGCTAGCTCTCACCTAGCCCAATTATTTAGGCTAGTTCGGACCCTTACTGCCCTCACGGGAGGGCATCAAAATAGTAGTCAATTGGAACTTGGCTGTGAGGTTTTTGCAAGCTATTTTGAGGATAAGATCTTGTTGCTCCACCGTGACCTTACTGCCACAGTTGATACAGTTTGCTAACAAGAAGCTCCGTGACCGTTATGGGGGATTAGGTTTGATGACTTCAGGCAGCTCTCTTTATCCGAAATGGACAAATTACTAGGGTCAGTGAGGGCGACCACTTGTCACCTTGATGGTGACCTCCATCGTGGTTGCTTAAGACCTGCGACCCATGGATAGACATTCCCCTGAGGGAGATTATAAACCTCTCCCTTACATTGGGAGACTTCCCTAGCAGCTCAAGGAGGCAGTGGTTCGCCCTCTTCTGAAAAAACCATTGTGGGACCCGAAGGACCCTGCCAGCTACCGCCCAGTATCGCATCTTGCATTCTTGGGCAAGGTAGTTGAGAGGGACACCACAGACCAGCTCCTAGTATTTTTGGAGGAAACTTTATCCCTTGATCCATACCAGTCTGGCTTCCGTCCTGGCCATGGGGAGGAGACTGTGCTGGTCGCCCTGACAGATGATCTCTGGCGCCAACTGGACCGGGCGGGTTGGTCATTCTTGGAAGGGTGGCTTCTAAGTGGCTAACCTTTCTAGAGAACAGATCACAGAGGATCGCTGTGGGGGAGGAGTTATCCCACTCCTTTGTATTCCCATGGGGGGTGCCACAGGGAGCGGTGCTCTCCCCCACATTATTTTAACATCTATATGCGTCCTCTGGCCCAGCTGATATGGAGTTATTTGCCAGCTGTTTGGAAGCAGTGGCTGGATGGCTGGATGGATCAGGAGAAGCCACCTGAAACTCAACCCCTCCAAGACGGAGGGAGCAGGAACAGGAAGTGCATCTTCCCTGCCTGGATGGGGTGCAGTTGTCATCTGTGCCCCAAGCCAGGAATTTGGGAGTGATTCTGGATGCCTCATTTTCCATGGAGGCCCAGGTCACCAAGGTAGCCTGGATGGCGTTTCTCCATCCACGCCAAGCTCGGCTACAAGCGCCCTACCTGCCCCCGGAACACCTGGCCACTGTGATCCATGCAATGGTGCAATGGTCACTTCTAGGTTAGACTTCTGTAACTCGCTGTATGCGGGCCTACCCTTGTCCGTAACCTGGAAGTTCAGCTGGTATAGAACACAGCTGCACGGGTCCTCACTAAATCATCTTGGAGGTCCCATGTTCAGCCTCTGCTGAAGCAGCTGCACTGGTTGCCAGTTTGTTTCCGGATTAGGTTCAAGGTTTTGGTATTAACCTTCAAGGCTCTGCGCAGCTTGGGTCCTGCATATCTGAGGGACCGCCGACCTCCCTATGCCTCCCCACACGGGCACTTTGCAGGTAAGAATCTGCTGATGATCCCAGGACCTCGGGAGGCTTGCCAGGCCTTTTCGGTCCTGACCCCTACCTGGTGGAATGAGCTCCCTGAAGAGCTGCGGGCCCTGTTGGAGCTCTCTGAATTCCGCAGGGCCTGCAAAATGGAGCTCTTCCGCCAGGTGTTTGTCTGAGGCCGGGTGGGGCCTGGGGCTAAGATTGGGCCCCTCTCCCTGGAGGGGGAGGTCAGTATTAGACTGACCTGGTTCCTCAGAATGTTCCACCCTATGCCTAGTTATCCATCCACTCCCTTCTGCTCATCCAGTAGGCCTGTATAGGAATAGTTTTTTCTTAATTGCCATCACTATGACTGAGTCATTGTTTTAATGGGGAATTTTAATGGGTTTTAATGTACTGTATTTGTATTGAAGTATTGTGAACCGCTGCGAGCCGGTTTCCGAGAGCAGCGGTCATACAAATCAAATAAATAAATAAATAATAATAATAGGTCACAGACCATTTCTGGACAGATTAAACAACAGCCCTAGTCCCGTTCCTAGTCCCTGTGGGAGCCCAGTGCTCACTTCTCTCTGTTTATTCCCATCTTCTGCTTCCTGTAATTTATTCACCTTTAATCAGGGATCTGTCCTGGGCCCTGTGTTGTTCAACATATTCATAAAAAATACACATGAAGGAATGGTGGGGGGGGGGGTACACAGCAGAAGACAAAATCAGGATACAGGATGATCTTGACAGGCTGGAAAACTGGGCTAAAATGAATAAAATGAATTTCAATAGTGATAAATGTAAAGTTCTGCATTTAGGTAGGAAAAATTGAATGCCTCATTTTAGGATGGGGGAGACCTGTCTTGGCAGTAGTTTGTGCAAAAACTATCTAGGGGTCTTAGTAGACCATAAACTGGACATGAGTTTTAAACCCCACTTTTCACTGCCTGAAGGAGTCTCAAGGCGATTTACAGTCGCCTTCCCTTCCTCTCACAAAAGACTCCTTGCGAGGTCGGGGAGGCTGAGAGAGCCCTGAGAGAACTTTGTAAGAATAGCTCATTCCAGCGATGTGCGCTTCTTCCCTGCTGTGTTGTTCGCTTAGTGAGGACAGAGGAGCATGTTGGGTCCCCTTCCTAGATGTGCATGGCACTTGCAGGCTAAAAGGCTTTGCTCCAGAAGGTTCTCGGTTCACCCCTGTATGGGCATGACAGCATTTGGGAGAATGGCAAGTATGTAGTATTTTGTTTTGAGGGCCTGCATTCGCTGCAGACTGTGAGACATAAACCCACAAAACAGTCATTTCAGTGGCTCTTATGTCTGCAGCAATGAAGTCTCAGACGCTTTCACCTGAATGCATCCTGTGGGTTTGAGCTGAGGCTGCTCTCTGCTGCATCTATGTCTTACACCTGAGTCTGACCCCCATGTGTCCTGTCTCCCTCCTTCCCCCCCCCCCCTTGCAGATGACAACTGCCAAGACCAAGCTGGAACAAACTGTGCCCTGGCAATGAAGGTGAATCTCTGCAGTCACTGGTACTACAGTAAAGCCTGCTGCAGGTCTTGCCGCGCTCCGCATTCCTAGGAGGGGACAGCCAGTATGTGCGAGCAAAGGGGAGACCCTCCTGCCCGTCTGCCATACCGACTGCCAGGGCGAGAAAGCCTGGCCTTTGGCGGTCTCCTCCCCTGCCTGCCTGCCTGCCTGCCTGCCTGCCTCTGTCTCTTCCATGCTGCAGCATGGAGGAATTGGCCGCTCACCCACTTTGCCTTTCAGCACAGACTTTGGTACTACTGTCTACCAGCCCTGCGTGTTTGCAAAGAAGCTGTGTGCCATCAATATGCATCCGGTTCTGCTTTGGACTTGCTTTTGTTGCCATTTCCTAGTGGCCTAGCAAGATTTTATCTGGAGGAGTATTTGCATTTTTGATGGCCCCCCATAAATGCCAGAGTTATTCTGAGCCTGTGTGTACTCCCCATCTCCCTGCATGGCACCAAGAACCCCTCTAGACAAGACCTGTTTGCACCCAGGCTAGCTGCAGAAGCTTTAATGGTTGGGTAGGAACACGTCACGTGGGACGAGAGGCCTCACTGCTTGGGGGTCGTTTCTGAACCAGCAGGGCAAACCTCCCAGGCTTCCCGATCCTGTGGCCGGGGTGTGTGCTGTCAGTCCAATGCCCGGGCAGCCTTCTGTCGTGCTCCGGGCAGAGGGCCCGTTTCCAAGTGAACAAGCTCGGTGGCCACCTATTGTTTCATCCATTCCTGCTTTGCTTTATTTAAGAAATTAGATATTTTAAGAAGTTACAAAACTGATTTGGGAATTGTGTGGGTGGGCTTTGTGTGGGAATGTTTTGGTGACATCGTGAATCTATATGTGCTTTTCACAGAACCAATTCTTTTTCGGGATTCAGTCCCAGAGAGGGAAAAGTGCATTTGGGCAGGATGAAGGAGGGCCTCTCAAACAGCCTCTTCACTGTGCTGTGACTGTTTTGTCTTTCTTTGGCTCCTGATGTCTCTTAGATGCCGTGTCTTTCCTATTCAGCCATATTTGTTTTTCTTTGCAGCAATGATGAGATGAAATTAATGCTGTCCAGGTAGCTAAGCCAAAGCCCATTAGATGTAATATGTAGGTGTGTATTTTTTCAGAGAATTTTATCTTGTAATCTAACTCCAGGCCTGTAATCCATAATTAAAATGACATAATGCTGACATATTGTAGAGAATAATGAAACCATAACAGCACTTTATATCACAAAAAAGAGATGTGTGCTCTTTTTTAATATATTTGTTTACAAATGGTGAACTTTATCCCTGTAACCATAGAATTGTACCCATATGGACATTTTAAATAAATGTTTGTTGTATTTATGGTGCCAGATACTTCTCTTGGAATTTGTCTGTTTTCGATACTGAATCCAAAGGGGGAAACACTGACAACTAAAACTGTATTAAAACCACCTGAGGAGGTGGTTTTTCTACAGCTGGCCCCCAATATTTCCAGATTCTTCCAAATATTTCCAGAGTTTTTCAGCAGAAACCTTTGGGATACCTGAAAGATACCAGAAGAATACAAAACATGCCTCCAACTACACTCTTCCCCCAGCTTTCTTTTGGGGGGCAAGTCTCTCATCTTGACGGCAGTGGTACCTTGCCAGTAGACATCTGGACTGCAGAGCTTGGTACCTGGACTCAGGGTTGTCTTCCATCCCACCTGAAGGATTAGGCAAATACAGGGACAGGGCAACCCATGGCAGCTAACTGGAATCTCCACCTGAGGAAGGAAGGAGGGAGGGAAACTGTCACATCCAGGTCTTATGCATGAACTTCCCAAGAATGGTTAGAAACCAAACAGTGGCTTTGATGGATCCAGCAAATCCTGTTCAAATCCCTGAGAGAATTCATTAGAACTGCCTTGAAATGATGGGGGTGGGGGAAAGGCCCCCTTTTGCAGGGTAGCAGGATTGTAAGAAGAGACATGGGTTCAAATCCTCACTGTGTCAGTGGGCCATTTGGTGCCAGTAACTCTGTGGCCGAGGTAATCACCAAAGGTGCCATGAGAACAAAATGGGGAAGAGGACCATGTGCAGAAGAACCCTGAGAGTTTTGGAAATCTTGTTGATCCAACTAGGCAGGACTGATGAGACTTCACTGGAATAGATTCAGGTGCATTGCCATGTTGGACTGAAGCAAGAAAGCAAAGTTCAAGTCCACGCACAAGTTTAAGCTTAAAACGCAAGCTTTCATGTTCATGCACACTTCCTCCAACACAATGAAAGGGGAATTTACTCCTCTGCACACATAGGGTCTCAGCTAATCTCTCAGGGAGTCCACAGTTGGGGAGGCATTTGTCCAAAAGTCCCCAATCTTGACAGATTAATTTCTTCACTGTTGCCCCCCCCCCGGAGTCTAACCCAGAGAAATGATAAACATATATATTTAGCTTTTTATTCATGTATCATCCATAAATCTGTCTTTATGCCTCCTTCTAGCATCCTGCTCACCCTCTGGCTGCAGGTGTGGAGTGGGTTGTTCCCCTTCCATTGTGTCTGAGATAGGGTAGGTGCACACGAAAGTTTACACCTTGAATAAAACTCTGTGGGTCTTAAATGTGCTGCTGAACTCAAACTTCAGACTTCACTGGGTTGCTGTAAAAATCTGTGCTGACACTGACTGTCACGGGCTCATTTCACGAGTCCTGCTACAGAAAAGCAACAGAATCCTACACCCTCAGTGGAGGGTGCCTATCACATCCAAATGAGTTGGGGTCTCACACATGTCTTTCTGGCCAGGGGGCTGGCTCAGCACCGTGAGTTGTGCAGAAATCACAGTGGGCTCGACTGAGGTTCAGTAATGCTCTCTTGTTTGTATTTCAAAAATGGAAACACAATTCAGAAAACAGATGTGCCTTCGCTATCACAAATTTGGGAAACACAAAGCTAGAATGATTTTGATAAAAGTTGAAATACTGGGGTTTTAGCCCTTGCATGGCTTTTCTGGCCTCTTGCAGAATTCCAAGCCTTGCTGATGCTACTAAGAAAGTCAAAGATAAAAGTTTATCATTTTTTTATTTTTTTGTTCTCAGAGTTTGTTAAGTCCTGTACAAGTTTACCACATGTGAAGGTGAAATCATGAGATGGAATTTAAAATATGTACTAGAAAAAATGAGAGAAAAATAGGAAGATTAATCACAGTCACAGATTAAATGTAACAAATCCAAAATGTTTCTTTGAAACGCTGTTGAAACAAATGCAAATTTTAAGAATTGTACAAAATTGACCCAGAATTCTGGAGAAGCGGCTGCTGTCACATCAGATCACGTCAAAGACTGAACACCAATCCCCAGCAAAACACAGCAACAAAAACTGGGTACACTTTCCCCCTGACACTGTGGGCCTCCAAATTGGATACAATCCAGGTAAGATACTGAAATTAGTTACGAACCGAAAGAGGAAAAAAATAACCTCCACTCCAGCCAGAGACTGATGCTTGTGTTTAAGCAATCGAGCTGCAAAAGAACCGACTTGTTTGGGAAAACAATGCCCAACGAGTTAGAAAATTTCTAACCAAGACTGTCGAAGAGCTTTTGCAGTCTTAAAAGCATTGCCTCCCCCCCCTCTCCCCCCAGCATGTGTGCGTCACACAGAATTCTCTCCAAGCCACTCATTTGAATGTACAGCCCCCTGGTGCCAGGCAGTGTGTGAAATCCAGAAATCATCCAACACTGCAGAGAAAGGAGCAACAAGTTCTTAGTATGCCCCAGTGGCAACATGTTCTCAAGGCGAGCCAAAGGCCTGCTTCATTTCTTGGCCAACATCACTTGGCTTGAATGAAGGGATGAGAAGATCATGTTAACTGTAAGGCAAAGAACAAGTCCTGTGACCAAGCTCTTGGTAACGGTGTGTGTGTGTGTGGGGGGGTGTTAGAGCAGAAAAGCTACCCAAGGGATGCGAGAGGGGGATGGTTTGGCACATGTGACATTACATTTTGCCATTTTTTCCCAAAGAAGCAAGCTGAGGCTAGATACACACTTTTCCTGGATGCATTAGGATGCTTTGGGCTGATCCTGCGTTAAGCAGGGGTTGGACTAGATGGCCTGTGTGGCCCCTTCCAACTCTATGATTCCAATGCTGTACCTTCTCTTTGGACAGCATTCTCTGCTATTGTCTCCCCATGCCGCTCTGACCCAAATGTGGAGTCCAAACTACCACCAGGTGATCCTTTGCTGCTGAAAGGAATGCTCGTTTTAGCTCCAGTAGGATTCACAAATGGTGCCTAGGATAAACCCACTGTTGATCCTGAAGGCCACATCTGGGCCCATGCTGGACATAAGAACCACCGTCAAACTCAGAGTCACAGCGACTGAGTAGGGCCTTGTGCTCTTCCCTTCTGCTTCTCTTGAGTTGTTTTGCCCATTGAAGAGGAGCATCAGCCCTGATAGCTGCTGAGGAGACAACTTTCCTCAATCTGTCAGCAGCATTGGATGGAGTAGACGACGAGCTTCTTGTTCACTGCCTCACCAGAGCTGGAATTCGAGGGACAGCCGTACTGTGGCTGGTCTCTTTGCACCAGAACCATAGACGGAGGGTTGTAGTGGGAGAGAATCAGCTGCAGGCTTTCCAGGTCCCCTGTGGAGTTCCACAGGGTAGGATGCTTTCTCCCACATTGTTCAACATCTTAATGCGCCCTCTGGCCGAGGTGGTCTGGAGCTTCAGTCTGGGTTGTCATCAATATGTGGATGATACCAGCTCTACCTCCTGAGGGATGGCCGACCCGACTCCCCCCCCAGAAACATTCGCTATATGTTTGGAAGCAGTGACGGCTTGGCTCAAGCAAAATCAACTGAAACTCAACCCTTCCAAGACAGAGGTTCTGAGGTTGTGTAGGAAAGGTCCAGATCAGGAAACATACATGCCCTGCCTGGATGGAGTACAACTTCAGGTCACACAGTCTGCCAGGAATTTGATCTTCAACACTTCAATTTCTATGGAACTGTAGATCAACAGAGTTGCCCAGTCAACATTTTCCCATCTTTGCTAAGCAAAGTTACTTGCATCCTACCTGGCCTCAGAACACCTGGCCACAGTGATCCATGCGATGGTCTCCTCCAGATTAGACTGCTGCAACTTGCTCTACGCAAGCTTATCCTTGTCCCTGATTTAACTGGTTCAAAATGCGGCTCCGAGGGCTCTTACGAGAACACTTTGAAGCGTCCACATCCAGCCAGTGCTGAGGCAGTTGCATTGGCTATCAGTTGAATTCCGGATCTGATTAAAGATATTGGTTTTGACCTTTGAGGCCATATGTGGTCTGGGTCCAGCTTCTCCAAGGGACTGCCTGTCTGCCTATGCCCCTGGAGAGCTTTCTGCTCCTCAAATGCCAATAGGATGATTGTTCCTGGCCCGAGAGAAGTCTGCCTGGCCTTGACCAGGGCCAGGGCCTTTTTGGTCCTGGCCCCCACCTGGTGGAATGAGCTCTCGGAAGAGCTGAGGTCCCTGATGGAACTCACTCAGTTCCGCAGGGCCTGTAAAATGGAACTCTTCTGCCAGGTGTTTGGTTGAGGCCAGGATAGCCACAAACGCCAACTAGAGTCCCTACTCGAAACCCTGAAGCCTCATGCTGCCAGAAGATCTCAGCCTAGAGTTAATCGTGATGCATACTGTATTTTAATTCTGTATGATTATACCGCTGGGTTGTTGTTATGTGTTGTTTTAATTGTACTGCTTTTACTGTATATTTTAAATTGTTATATGCCATCTTGGGCCAGTGACCCCTGGTGTGGCGGCATAGAAGTCAAAAGTATAAATAATTAAATCCAAAGGCCAGATTAAAAGTTTCATTGTCCAGATATGGCGGGGAGCATAATTTGCACAAAGGATTTTGAGATGTCCCAATCAACTCAAATGATGTGTCATTTTGGTGTAATGGTTAAGAGCCGCATTTTCTAATCCAGCGAACCGGGTTTGATTCCCCACTCCTCCACATGCAGCCAGTGGGGTGACCATGGGCTAGTCACCCCAGAGCAGTTCCTCTCAGAGCTCTTTCAGCCTCACCTACCTCACAGGGGCTCTGTTGTGGGAAGGGAATCGGCTTTGAGACTCCTCTGGGGAGTGAAAAGTGAGGTCTAAAAACCAACTCTTCTTCCTTATTCTCAATGTTACTCCATTGGAACCAAATCCCCTCTCCAGATTTCCAGCCTGATTACACTGCTCAGTGGATAGATCCTGATCCGGTGGAGGAGGGTTGTTCTATAAAAGGAAAGCTGCTTCCACCCACATCTCTCTTGTTGGACCAACAGAAGTAGCAATTAACATTCTGACCTTTACTACAGATTCACAATAGGTATCAGAAGGCCTCACACGTGGTTTTCTTTTCTACTTTGAGAAGCACGAGTGCAGTGCTGCAGAAGGGTTTCTGGCCAAAGTGCCTTTTAAAAGAGAGATCATGATAATAATCTGCATGTATTCCTGGTGGGATGCATCAGATCAAAAGACAATGGGGAAAGACAGAGGCAGACCTGAAAAGGAGCAAGCCCCAGGGGGAGCACAGTACTGCTGAGAAGAGCTTGCTGGAATGCAGAATTAGGGCTGTAAGGTAAACCAGCCAAGTAAAAGAAATTCATTTAATGCCTTTTAATTGCACAAAGTAATGATTTTTTTAAAGTTCAGTTTTAAAGGAAAAGATTGCTAAGATGTATGCTATAAATAAAAGACTGACTGGTATGTTCTACAGCAGTGGTCCCCAACCCGTGGGCCGCGAAGACCTTGGCGCCGGGCCGCGGCTCCCTCTCCCCGCCCCCCCCTGCAGTAAAAAACTTCCCAGGCCGCAAGCTTGCGGCCCGGGAAGCTTCTTACTGCGGGGGGGGGGGAGAGGGAATCAGGGCCGCGCCCGTGCATAGCGCATGCGCCATGCACAGCCGAAATCGCACATGCGCGGGCGCATGCCCTGCCGGTCCCCAGCCTCAAAAAGGTTGGGGACCACTGTTCTACAGGTTTTTAGCTGAGACTAGAGAGGAACTGGTCAACTTTACAGAAAAATGGGATGGAGATCTGAGGGTAGTTATAGCAGCTGAAGACTGGAGATGAATTTGATCTAAAATCTTCTCCCTTTTAATTCCAGCACATCTTAGGAAGAAGAGTTACCCATCTCCATTCCAATGGTACTCAGCACCGTCTCACCAAGGCTGTGTCTATAATCCTCTTCTGGACAGATGTCGCTGCTGTCAGGCTGAGCTCTGGAGCAGACTTTCTACATATGTTTTGGCAACAGAAAAATATCAGAAAGGAATCTTGACACTAATCACAGAAATATAACTTTTTGATGAATTCTAAGAATCCATGGGGAAGATTCAGAAATTATATGGATTTCATCGTCGCAATCCATATAAGTGTACTTATTGAAGGGGGGGGGGTGAATAAATGTTTTAGGAGGAAATTGTCCAGAACAGGAGGATTTCAGCAACTGCATTCATGTCAAAATATTATTATTAATACTATTATTGGATTTATTACCTGCTGCTCCTAGCAAGCTGGCTTGCGGTAGGTTCCAACATTAAAAAGCCTACAATAAAATATAACCATCCCCAACTAAAACCATTCTAAATCCAATGACCAATTAAGCCTCTCCCCACCCCTCTTTCAACAACGCCCCCATCTGACGCCTCAGGGGAAAAGATGCGGTGCAGGAGAGCCTGAAGTTCAGGCCGAACTGAAAAGGGGCCCTTGATCTTATTGCCACCCGGACTCAACCCAATGCCTGGTGGAAGAGCTCTGTCTTGCAGGCCCTGCGGAACTGCACATGCTCCGTCCAGGTCCTCAGTTCTTCCGGGAGCTCATTCCACCAGGTTGGGGCGAGGACTGGAAAGGCCCTGGCCCTGGTCACGGCCAGGTGTACTACTCGTGGGCCGGGGACCCCCCGCAGATTCATATCCGCTGAGCACGAGGCCCTGCGGGGGGCATAAGGTGACAGGGGGTCCCTCAGATATGTGGGGCCCAGACAGTGGATGGCCTTGAAGGTCAAAACCAAAACCTTGAACCTGATCCGGAAAGCAATCGGTAGCCAGTGCAGCTGCCGGCTGGGAGTGTCTGTTCTTCAACAGTAAATACAGAATGACAAATCCATTGAAAATGGGCAATATTTAGAATGCATGTAAAAAACAAATATCTTGACAATGTACAATAGTCATTTTTACTATGTTACAAATGGGTAGTTCTTTTTTATTCTCGTTTGTGTGTATGAATGTGTAAGCATAATGGTGACCACATTTAAAAATACCATCGGCTGGTGTCCCCTCCACTGATCGCAGGTGGGCTGCCTCTCAGTGCAACAGAATCAATTTATCAGTCTACTGAAACATATATGATAAATTGACAAAAAAGATTCCTTCAGTCAGCAGACAGGGCGGAAATACTTCTAAGGTATTTTATTCTGTGTTTTATCTATGCTGTAAGCCACCTTGAACTCAGCAAAGAAAAAAGTGGCTAACCAGTGTTTTAAGTAAACAAATAAAATATAATAAATTTTATTACAGGTTAATTTTGTTTAACTTGTAAGGTGCGGGGAGGAGGGGGACTTGTGTCAAGGGCCAGGTACTCAGGAAAAGCACCCGGTCGGTCACAAGCAATACTTAATCAACTAGCTTCTTTAAAGATAATGCTCAATGAATGTGGTTACTGGTGAGGCTGCAAGAATCAAACCCACGAGGCTCATCAGGCACCTGCAGGGTGACTGGGTGCCACCTCCTCTTCCCTCCCCTTCAGAGTCCACTCCTGGTCTGTTAAGATAGGAGGAGTCCTTTGCAACCTGAGTCCACCTGGGAGCCTGCTCTGGTCTGGGAAGAGGACTGTAAAGTTGGACGAGGCAGCCCACCTAGGGATGAGGGAGAGAAGGGTGGTATGCCAGGGCAGCTGATGATGCCCCCTCTTGTTCCTCCCTCCAAAACAGGCATGCCAGACACCCTGCTCTTCCCACTGGCTCAAAGGGGGATGTTCTTTGCATACAAAAGGAGGCCCAGTATCAAAATCTTCTCTTTATATATAAAAAAAAATCAGTTCCAACGCTTAGCTTTAGAAAACCTACATGGCCACCCCTCCCCTACTGGCATCCTGTCCCCTCCCCCTCCCTTTAAGCAATGCTTTATTAGGTGGTACATGGAGCTATATGTAATAACATACAAATACATTCATCCATTCAAAAGACTTCCGTAGATTTTCTTCATGAAAAAGAGCAACGCTGTTTTAAAAGCTGCAAGAAGGTAGAAAAACACCCATCGCCTTTTGGGTGGCTGCTGGAGCTGTGCGTCAGACATCAGTGCTGATGCTACGGCTGCGGGAGAAGGCCTCACGCATGGCCGTCAAGCGGTTGGGATTCAGGGCCTGGAGGCTGCTCACAGTGACGGGCAGCTCCAGATCTTCCTGGCTGATGGCCTTGTAGTTGATGCGGTCCCCTCCATTCCGGACTTCCTCTTCAGGCTCTTGCAGGAAGAACGTGGGGGGCTCAAAATGGGAGCAGTTGGGACAGACCGTCCGGCACTGGGAGGGCTTCTTGTAGGGGGAGGAATGGTACAAAGAAGGGCCGTTGGTCAGTGCCACATTGCGGTTGCAATGGAGCGGAGGGATGTGAGAATCCACAGCAAAGTCCGGCTCATCTGCGTCTTCTTCTGATTCATCCTTCTTGCAGCAATAATACTGGGGAAAGACCCAAAATAATTTAGTGGCCAAAGATCAAGAGCCCACCACCCCAACTCCTCTCTCATTACCCTTTTATAGTTATGCCTTTTGACAATATTCACAAAGCAGCCTAAAACATCAGCGAACCAATCGCAACCACAATCCCACAATAGCCACCAGAACAATTATGAATCACAGCCCAACTGAGAGGTCCCAATAACCTAAAAAAGGCAAAATAAGATTTCCACCCCCCCCCCCACACACACACATAGTCTTCCTGAGAGGAGCTGGTCTGGTGTCTTTGGTGCTTTCTGTGTTCACAACTTAATTTAAATTCTCAGTGAATTGAAGCTTTAGACCACATTCACATCCTGTTCCTACACTCTGCATCTATCTTCTTTCTCAGATTTTTCTCCTACAAACTGCAAAGTTTAACTGTGCATACTAATAAGAAGTAAGAGCCTCTTGTGGCGCAGAGTGGTAAGGCAGCCGCCTGAAAGCTTTGCCCATGAGGTTGGGAGTTCAATCCCAGCAGCCGGCTCAAGGTTGACTCAGCCTTCCATCCTTCCGAGGTAGGTAAAATGAGTACCCAGCTTGCTGGGGGGTAAACGGTAATGACTGGGGAAGGCACTGGCAAACCACCCCGTATTGAGTCTGCCATGAAAACGCTAGAGGGCGTCACCCCAAGGGTCAGACATGACTCGGTGCTTGCACAGGGGATACCTTTACCTTTACCTTTTTACTAATAAGAAAAACTGGATTGCCAAGATTTTTTCTTCCTTTTTTGTATGTGTGCTGTTGATTGGTCTCTGCTGATTGGTTTCCAGCAGGAGCAGGTGCTTTCACTTCTGGGATCACCATTCTAGTACTGTTTTCATTTTGTCTCAGCTTCTATATAAAAGCATTTTTTCCTGTTTTATAAGCAACCCCCCCCAAGTGTTGTGATAAGCAGGGTTCAGTATTAATGTTGGAAAAAGAAAAGATCATCCCTTCTTGCCTACAGCCCCTTCCTCTTCTCCTCTCCTTCCTGACATGTGCCTTACATAGTGGGGTGTGGGTTGAGAAATAGGATTGGGTGCTTCAGATGACAAAGCGCCCAAATGTAGTGAGAAATGCTTGCCTCTCTGTTCTTTTCCCCTGCCCTGTTCCTCCCATCTTGGCAATTTATTTTTTTAAGGGAAGGGGAAAGAACCTAAGGAGCCATTGCATTTCTTTCTTTTTTAAGAGAGAGAAATTATCAGATAATCTTGTAGATAAGGTTTATAGGCTTTAAGCTAAGGTGGTTCAGTCAGTCAAGTGCTTGTCTGGAGCTTACAGCTTTGTGAGTTTGAACAAGCCTAGCTGTAGGGTAGACACTGGTGTCAGGTACAGATGGATCTTTTTAAACCTTCAAAAGCCCAGTGCATAATCGACCTTTCTTCCAGTAGGGCATTCCTGGGGTGGGTTGCAAGGCAGGAGGAGAGATTGCTAAATGCTGGGCTTAAAGAAGCTGAAAGGACTTGCAACCCTAGAGAATAAAAGACTTCAACAATACCAAACAAAAACAGGAATGAGGTAGAGAAAAGGCAAAGTGGGGACTTAAGAGGAAAAAGTGGGCGAAGCACTGGAAGGTGACTGAGACCCCAACTATTTCTACATGGCTAGACTTAGCAAAAATGGCAAGACTCGCTAACATGGTTAATAAGAAACCACCGGAAGAATATGACGAACAGTGGAGCGATTACCTGGACTTTCTTAAGAAAGACAGCAGTAACTGTTAGGTTAGGGTTAATTTGCAATGGGAATTGACTACATATTTCTTGAGATAATATCAGACTATACTATGTATGGTATACATATATAGACTATGTATTAATAATTACTTATTAGTTGGTCACTTTTTTTTCTTTTTTACCTTTCTGTAAACGCTTTATATAACAATAAATAATAAAACTTGGGGAAAAAAAGAAAGAGCAGGAGAAGGTAAAAAATTTGACGGTAATTAAAAAAAAATTAAGTGATCACCCTTCTACAAAATGCCATATATATAAAGCTGATTTTCCAAACATTAAAAAAAGAGAGGAAAAAGTGAGATATCAGGGGAGAAGATGGGCTTTCACACATTTATGTGTGTGCGTGTGTTTTTGTGCACGTGTGGGGCTTCTTTTGGCTCTGGCCCCATCTTGCTTCAGTTTAGCCCCTGATGTCCTCAGGCATGTTGCTCCTTTATTTTTCACTTTGTTCTTGCTTTTTTTGTCTCCCCTCTTCCTCCACAGTTTGTGTTTTTGACCACTTTTACCCTGATCTTTTTTTGGACGCTGATTCTAAATTGCCTTTTCCCGTGAGTATAATATTTCTGCGGCATTCTTTGTCCAGTCCATTCCCACACATCTCCAGCCCACTTTTGGAAAATTGGGCTGTGGTGGTCAAACCCTGAAAGACAACTTGTTTCTTTGCATTTTTTCAATGGCACCAAAATATCAATATATCGCAAGAATGTAGTAACCAAAAGCATGGCAGGCACACTGAATTCCCAACTTTCCCCCTCCCTCACAGAGATACAAAGAGAAAGGCATATTTCTATGAGCAAAGAAACGTATCTTCTGTTTTTAAATGAAAGCTGAAAATTCAGAGGACCTGTCAAACCTCTTGTTCCCATGCTCTAGTCTAGTGACATGTCCAAATGGCTCCATCTTTCCCCTCTAACCCTCTATTTATTTATCCACTAGTAAAAAAGCTCGCTGCAGTCAGGATTGCAGCGGGCACAAACAGGGTAGTGGAGGGGGAAACAAAGAAAGACAAACAAACGGAGAGAAAGAAAGACAGGAAAAAAGACAGGCAGGAAGGCAGAAAGGAAAGGCAGCCCCCCCGGGGGGGGGGTTTCCTGTCATTTTGCAATGGTGCAGAGGGCAGGAGCCAGCTCCCGCCCACGGTGCCATTTTAAAATGACAGGAAAGCCCGGGGAGAGAATGACCATTGAATACATACTGAGAAGGGTCCTGGGGTATAAGAGGACATCCTGCTGGGTGAGATTCCACCGTCGGATCAAGGGAGGCAGGAACTTAACAGTTCTTCTTCTGGGCCTAGGTGGCACTCACCCGGTCCCTTCAGTTCGGACACTGCCAACGGCATTCTTATATCAGGCTCAAATATCAATAACTTTGCCAACCTAGGAACCATCTAACAAGAGAAGAACTAGAGAAACAGAACATTTAACCACAAGGGAAAACACACAGCATGCCATGAATACAGACTCTGCTCTGAGGTATCACTTCCAGCTGCACGAAAGCCAAGTAGCCTTCTTGACCTTCTTGATGATGGAAGGGAGGGTTCAAGATATCCTCTTATACCCCAGGAGAGAAGGACCCTTCTCAGAATGTATTCAATGGTCATTCTCCTCCTGGGGTGAGGACATCTTGCTGGGACCTCCCATAGCAGTCCGTATTTAGGGTGGGCCATTGTCATCTGTGTTGATTATGTTTTGCAGCACTCTTCGCCCAAAAGCAGCTTCTGCTGAGCTGTATGCATCTATCTTGTAGTGGCGAATGAATGTTGAGGCGCTCAACCACACAGCCGCCCTGCAAATTTCATGAATTAATGCTCTGCCAAAAAATGCTGCTGACGTTGCTGTACTCCTCACTGAATGAGCCATAATGCCCGTTGGTGGAGTCAATTTTTGTGCCAAGTATGCTTCAGCTATAGCTGCCTGGAGACAACTACCTATAGCCCTGCTGGGTAGCTTCAAACCCTTGTTTGTGGCTGCAATGGACACAAATAGTGAATCAGTCCTTCTAAAAGTCTCTGTTCAGATAAGATAAGCTTTTAGAGAGTGCCGTACATCCAGAGTATGCCATTTTATCTCCTTTGGATGAACCGGTTTTGGACAGAACGATGGTAAGATCAAATCTTGGTTATGATGGAAGTTGCTAAACCAAAAAAGAAACAAAACCCAACCTTAACAGGTAGGAACTCAAATGTTGAGCTGAACAATAAAAATAACGTAAAACTTATTAATTATTTATTATAGTGCACAGTGCACAGTTAAAAACAGAATAAAAACTTCTTAAAAACTATACCGAACTAACAACACATAGGACCAAACGTGTGTCGACCCTTCCGGGTATTCCTCAGTGGTCAAAATTATAATAATACACTATATAGCACTCTCTATAATGTGTAGCTGAATGGTTGAGTGGGATCCTGAAAGATAAATAAATATTGGAAAATATCAGAACGAGCATAATTAAAAGAAGAGTCTAATATGTAAATCATTCAAAAATAAGTGGTGACTTACTGTGAATTATGGCTCCAACCAATATGTATAAATTATATCCTTTTTGGAGACCAATTCCTATGTTATGTCCCTAAAGTCACCACTCTGTAAAAATAAGACTTCTTTTGAAAAAAATCAAGGGTAAAATTGCCCATATTGCCAACAGGGTATCCCCATACATACCTTCACTATCATTAAGTTCTGTACTCAGAGTGTATTCTCATGTGCGTCAGAAAAAGCTATATCATTGTATTAGGAAGGAAACTATTTATGCCCATCTGTAAGGCTGATGCAGTCCTGCTATTGTTGCATCAGCTTCTGTGGACTGGCCTTGAAGTCCAGCAAAAAAATGTGTGTGTGTAGGGGAGGGAAAGGGGGTGGAGGACACCTTATCCAGTCTCCCAGCTGCAAACTAAAGTACATTAATACAACATTGATACATATTAAAATGCCGACATCCAGTCCATCTCTTCATTAAGGCCATGTGTAAAAGAGTTCAGCTGGTATATCCCAAACAGTTCTCTTTTCCTCAAAAGTTTGGATGATACATCTGCCGTGGCAGACACCTGTTCGATGGCCCAGAACCGCAGCTGCGTCTCTGTGTGTCCAGATTCCACAAAGTGCTTTGCCAAGGGAGCTGTTAACTTCTTGCATTTGATGTTGCTCCTATGCTCACAAATCCGTGTTCTTAGGGTCCTAGATGTGCAGCCCACATATTGTTTTCCACAGAGACATTCAATCACATATATGACATAATTACTTGAACAATTTATAAATTGTCTTATCTGGTATGTTCTATCACCAGCCTGATTCTGGAATGCGCTTCTCTTGCAAGCCAAAGCACATACCGAACAGTGACCGCAGGGGAAAAACCTTGAGGAATACCCTTCCCATCTATTGTAGTAGTTACTGTTTTGTTATTGTTGTTAATTCTACTTTTGACTACCATGTCCCTAATATTTTTTGATCTCCTGTACGAGAATAGAGGTGGAGCTCTGCATCTAGGGATGGTTGATGAAAGATGCCAGTGCTTCTGACACAGTTATAAGATCTGTTGTATGTAAAGACAGCAACCATCCTATCTGCATCTTGATTTCTTGTTTTAGGTATCAGAAGGGACTCTCTCATTATATTTTTGGCTTTGTAGAGGGCATATTTTAAAATTTTTGCTGAATAACCCCTGCCTGCCAGTTGCTTTATAACTATATTGGCCTCCTTTACAAAGTTCGAGTAAACACTACAGTTCCTTCTGATCCTTAGCAGTAAGGAAAATGGTCAATTCTTTTTTAGGTGGAAAGGATGAAAACTATCTGCAGCTAGGTAGGAATTGACATCTGTAGGTTTTTTGTACAGTCTTGTTTCAATTCCTATGCCATCCCTATTAACCATTACGTCTAGGAAATTTATCCTGGATGCATTAAATTGCATTTCAAATTTGATGGTATTATGGTTTGAATTTGCATACTTCTTAAATTGCATCAGCTCCGTTTCAGAGCCAGTCCAGAGAATGAAAATGTCATCCAAAAATCTCTTGTACATAGCTATATGTCTTTTGTACGGATTTTCATCCTGAAAAAAAAAAAATTATTCTCAAAGCTGTCCATAAATAAGTTCGCTAACTCTGGAGCAAACTTGCAGCCCATTGCTGTACCTGAGATTTGCCAAAAAGAATCATTTTCAAATTGGAATTTTTTTTTCTTGAGACATAGTTCCACAATGTGGCATAAAAATGTTGTAGGGGGGTTTAAGTTCTGGCTTTTTTCCAGGACTTCATATAATACCTGTAAGGCCTCATCCTGTGAGATATTAGTGTACAGTGACATGGTAACCAATAAAATGTCCTTCTCTATTATCTCCACTTGATGGATGTGGTTTAAAAAATCCATAGTGTCTCTGAGGTAAGCTTTGGCAATAGGAACAAATGGCTTGAAAATACCACTGGGGGTATTCGGAAGGGTCGAAACGCGTTTGGCCCTTTGTGTTGTTAGTTTGGTATAGTTTTTAAGAAGGTTTTTTTCTGTTTTTAACTGTGCACTGTGCACGATAATAAATAATTAATATGATGGAAGAATGCCAGATCTGTTCTTAACACTATAAAATTGAAAAAACTGAAAAATTGATAAAATTGAAAGGGTACAGAGGAGGGCGACGAAGATGATCTGGGGCAGTGGTCCCCAACCTTTTTATCACCGGGGACCACTTAACGCCGGGGACCACTCACTGGGGACCACTCAACGCCTTTTACCGAGGCCCGGTGGGGGGGGTAGTTTACTCCTCTACTCTCAACCACTGCCCTAACGCTCTCTGATCGCTATGGTAATGCTTAAACATCCCTTCTAAATAAGATACAGACACGCCACAACAATGAAGTGTGTTGTAAAGGGCTGGGGGGGATGAAGTAAAGGGCCAGGGGGGGGGAGAAGGCATCCTTTGGGGCCCACCTCCAATTAGTCGAAGGACCACATGTGGTCCGCCGCCCACAGATTGGGGATCACTAATCTGGGGCCAAGGGACCAGACACTATGAGGATAGGTTGAGGGACTTGGAAATGTTCAGCCTGGAGAAAAGGAGGTTGAGAGGGGACATGATAGCCCTCTAAGTATTTGAAAGGTTGTCATTTGAAGGAGGGCAGGATGCTGTTCCCATTGGCTGCAGAGGAAAGGACGCGCAGTAATGGGTTTAAACTACAAGTACAACGATATAGGCTAGATATCAGGAAAAAAATTTTCACAGAGTAGTTCAGCAGTGGAATAGGCTGCCTAAGGAGGTGGTGAGCTCCCCCTCACTGGCAGTCTTCAAGCAAAGGTTGGATACACACTTTTCTAGGATGCTTTAGGATGCTTTGGGCTGATCCTGTGTTGAGCAGGGGGTTGGACTAGATGGCCTGTATGGCCCCTTCCAACTCTATGATTCTATGATTCTATGACTACTCTATCCTTGTGGAAATCTCTTTTCTGACCGATAGGGCTGCCAGCTCCGATATCTGTCTGGCTGAAGTCACAGCTGTAAGGAAGATTGTCTTCATTCTTAGATGTTTCAACGAAATATCCATTATTGGCTCAAAAGGGTGTTTTGTCATTCCGGTTAAAACCTTATTCAGATTCCACGTAGGGAATCTATGGGCGGTTGGGCCCTGATCTGAGTAGCTCCTTTGAGAAAACGTATTATATGAGGATGTTTTGAAATTGGCTTCCCTTTATAATTTGGCAGAACAGACATCAAAGCCGCAACTTGATGCTGAAGAATGGCGACATTCAACCTTTGTGCCAGACCATCTTGAAGGAACTGTAAAACTTCTCTTAGTCTTGGAGAGAGGTGGTCCACCGGACGACACCAACGTATGAACGCCTTCCATGAGGTATTGTAGATCCTGTTGGTTGACTGGCGTCTCAAAGCCATCATGGTATCAGTCACTTCTGTACTGTAACCTTCCGTCATCAAGTGGCCCGCTCAACCTCCAGGCTGTCAGTTTGAGCCATTCCGGGTCTGCGTGCTAAATGGGTCCTTGTTGAAGCATATCCGGTTGTACTGGTATCTGTAGAGGCTCCTGAACCGACATGCGGATCAGGGTTGAAAACCATGGCCGTTGAGGCCGTCTTGGAGCTATTAGTATCACCTCCGCCTTGAGTACTTTTACTTTTGCGAGCATGCGTGTGATCACCGGGAAGGGTGGAAATGCGTATAGTAGACCTGCTGGCCATTGGGTCTACAGTGCGTCTGTCTTCTCCGCTGATGGGTGAAAGTACCAGGAGAAAAATCTGGGTAGCTGACTGTTGTCTGCTGTTGCAAACAGGTCTAGTTTTGGCCGACCTAAGATTGATGTTATCCAGGCAGAGATTTCTGGCTTCAGGTGCCATTCTGCTGCTGAAACTGTCGCTCTGCTGAGCCAGTCTGCTCGTATGTTTTCTTTTCCCTTTATGTACTCTGCTCTTATCGATAACAGGTTGGCTTCCGCCCAACATAGGGTTTTCAGGGCTTCTCTGGACCCACCTTGTTTAGGTAAGCTTTCGTTGCAATGTTGTCCGTTCTTGCTAACATATAGGAGTTTTTAAATCCAAATTGGAAGTACTGCAGAGCCCTGAACACTGCCTTCATTTCCAGGACATTTATTGGAAGAGTCGCCTCCACTGTAGACCATAGTCCCTGGGCTGAATGACCATCCAGCGTGGCATCCCAACCCCTCAGGCTGGCATCTGTGAATGGTTGTTTTTCCAACCTGAGGCCGAATAGCTTTCCTTTGACAGGTTGCACTTCTTGGTCTACCAAGACAAGCTGGTTTTGGCTGCCTGTGGTACCTTTACTTTCTTGTCCAGTTTTATTGATATCTCGTGCTGGAACAAACTCTGCAGTTGCCAAGAATGTAATCTTCTCCATTCCACGGTGCACAGGTTTGATACCAAGACGCCCATCATACTTGCTGGTGTCATTAGGGACGGAGTTCTCCCTTTTATTAACCGATTCGCCAACTCCCTGGTTTTCTGTACTTTCTCCTCTGTCATGAATAACCTGGAGGCCACCGTATCTATCAGGACTCCCAGATGTTGAAGGGATTGTGAAGGGATTAGTGAGCTCTTTTGAAGATTCACTATGAATCTGAAATCTTGAAGAACTTGCAACGCAATTGAGATGTGGCTGATGGCTTGTTGTAGAGATTGCGCCCTCAGTAACAGATCATCTAAATATGGATGCAGGTGAATTCCCTGCTTCCGTAGAAAGGTTACCGGGGCGATTAGCAACTTTGAGAATACTCTGTTGAGAGTCCAAACGGTAATGCCCTGTATTGATAATGGTATCGACCCACACAGAACCTGAGGAATTTCTTGTGGCCTTCTCGAATTGGCACGTGCAGGTACGCTTCCGTAAGGTCCAAAGATGTGAGGTATTCTCCTCTCTGTATCACCTCCAAAATGAACTTAGAAACATAGAATCATAGAGTTGGAAGGGGCCACAAAGGCCATCTAGTCCAACCCCCTGCTCAACGCAGGATCAGCTCTAAGCATCCTAAAGCATCCAAGAAAAGTGTGTATCCAACCTTTGCTTGAAGACTGCCAGTGAGGGGGAGCTCACCACCTCCTTAGGCAGCCTATTCCACTGCTGAACTACTCTGACTGTGAAAATTTTTTTCCTGATATCTAGCCTATCTCATTGAACTTGTAGTTTAAACCCATTACTGTGTGTCCTTTCCTCTGCAGCCAATGGGAACAGCATCCTGCCCTCCTCCAAGTGACAACCTTTCAAATACTTAAAGAAGGCTATCATGTCCCCTCTCAACCTCCTTTTCTCCAGGCTGAACATTCCCAAGTCCCTCAACCTATCTTCATAGGGCTTGGTCCCTTGGCCCCAGATCATCCTCGTCACTCTCCTCTGTACTCTTTCAATTTTATCTATGTTCTTCTTGAAGTGAGGCCTCCAGAACTGCACACAGTACTCCAGGTGTGGTCTGACCAGTGCCGTATACAATGGGACTATGACATCTTGTGATTTTGATGTGATGCCTCTGTTGATACAGCCCAAAATGGCATTCGCCTTTTTTACCGCTGCATCACACTGCCTGCTCATGTTTAGTTTACAATCCACAAGTACCCCAAGGTCTCGTTCACACACAGTGTTACCTAGAAGCGTATCCCCCATCTAGTAGGCATGCTTTTCATTTTTCTGACCCAGATGCAGAACTTTACACTTATCTTTATTAAATTGCATCTTGTTCTCATTTGCCCATATTTCCATTGTGTTCAGATCTCATTGAACTCTGCCTCTAAGACTTGAGAGTTTCCATCCTGAAGTGGTGAAGTCTGATGAAGCGATTCAGGAATTTTAGGTCTAACACTGCTCGCTAGTCCCCGTTGGATTTGAGGACTGTGAAGAATATTTACACTCCCATTTTCTCTTCTCCCGAAGGCACCAGTTCTATTGCCCTGATGTCGATCAAATGTTGTATGGCAACTTGAGTCCTTTCTAGCTTTGATTTTGTTTTTGGGTAAGGATACTGAACGAAATAATTTGGTGGGAAATTGAGGAACTCTATGACGTAACCCTGTTTTATTATTTCCAACGACCAGCTGTCTGCCTGGTATCTCGTCCACTGGTTTCAAAACAGGGCTAGAAGTCCTCCGACCTGGATAAGGGAGTCACGCCTTGTGAGGTTTTCCGTCTCTCTCCTGCTTTGGAGGAGGATTTCCTCAATGGAACCTGTTGGAGTAGCTGCCTCTGAAGTTCTGTCTGGATGTGGACCAGCTAGATCTTCTGTCTTGTCTTTGCTTGTTGTATGAGTTGAAGGGGCGAAGGGAGTTACCTGAAGATTGGTTGAATCTCCTGTCTGTTCTATGCAGAGTCCTGGGCATTGCCCGCTTTTTATCACATGTCTCCACCAGGACCTTGTCCAAGGATTCTCTGAAAAGTTTTGACCCATGGAAAGGATAAGCAGTGACAATTGATTTTACCCTTGTGTCTGCCTGCCATGCTCTCGGCCACAGTGTTCTTCTCGCTGCTGCTGTTGTAGCCATGGCTCTGGCGTTGAAAATGGATGCGTCCAAATTGGCGTCTGCTGAAAAACAAGCTGCCTTTAGTACTCTATTCCTTCCTTCCGCCACTCTCTTATCTGGCTCCGGCAGTAGTTGAATCAGCTTCTTGACCCACCTAATAGTTGCTCTGAAAACAATGGAAGATATCGAAGATGCTCTTAGGGACAATGCTAGAGTTTCATGTGTTCTGCGCAAGGCAAAGTCTGCCTTCCTGTCCATTACATCCCTTACTGACCCCTGACCATCTTCAGAGAGGAGGCCATAGGATTCCAGCCCTCCTACGGGGCCATCCACAATAGGTGTCTGCATAGTCAGGCATTGTATACAGCTTTTTGGCATATGCTGGTAACTGTCTGTTTGCCATGGGCTTCTCCCACTCCGCCCTGGATTTTTTCTCAAAAAATACTGGCAGTGGAAAATTCCTAGGAACATCTTCCTCTGGGGGAAAGTATTCTTGATTACCATAAGGCCTTCTGGGGTCCAGATCCGCTGGATCATCCAGCCCCTCTTTCCATTTTAAGTCCATTTAGACATTTTGACAGCAAATGTTGGTAGTCTTCTGGTTTGAATCTTTTGGATACCTCAGGTAATTCCATAATTTCAATCACTTCTTCATCGTTCCCGGCCCTAGGGAGGCACGCCTGGCCTCGACCAGGGCCAGGGCCTTTTCGGTCCTGGCCCCTGCCTGGTGGAATGAGCTCCCGGGAGAGCTGCGGGCCCTGCGGGATCTTCCATCGTTCTGCAGGGCCTGCAAGACGGAGCTCTTCCGCCAGGTTTATGGTTGAGGCCAAGGCTAACATCTATGCCCCCCCGGGACCTGGGATTGGGATTGGAGATGGGTACCATCAATATCCCCTCTCCACCTGCTAGTAGGGGGAGGGGGAAGTTGACTAGCCGATCTTGCCATGTTAGCTTGCTAACTAATAATTGTTGGATTGTAGTTGTTGTTAATGGATTTTAATGGATTTTATGGGGGTTTTAGAATGTTGTAACCCGCCACGAGCCGCAAGAGAGTGGCGGGCAATAAATGGAATAACAATAACAATAACAATAACAATAACAATAACAATAACAATAATAATAATAATAATAATAAGATTAAAATGCCCATCTTCCCTCACTGAGGAATCCTCTACGAGAGGCTCCTGCTCCGTGGGTTCCATTGGTGCCTCTGGCTCTCCTTCTGACAGGAGGGATTCTTGTTCACATGATATTCTTGTTGACAAGTTGGCAAAATGTGGTATGGATCCTAATTCTGTCAGGTGGGTCTATAACTGGTTGACAAATCGTACCCAGAGGGTACTTGCTAATGGTTCAGCATCTTCTTGGAAAAGAGTGACAAGTGGAGTTCCCCAAGGATCTGTCCTGGGGCCTGCGTTGTTCAACCTATTTATAAATTATTTGGATGAGGGATTAGAGGGGATACTTATTAAATTTGCAGGGAGGGGTAGCAAACACAACTGAAGACAGCAACAGAATACAGGATGATCTTGATAGGCTCGAGGAGTGGGCTAAACTGAATAAAATGAAGTTCAATAGGGACAAATGTAAAGTTCTGCAGTTAGGTAGGAAAAACCAAATACACCAATACAAGATGGGGGAGACTTGTCTTGGCAGTAGCATGTGCAAAAAGGATCTAGGAGTCTTAGTAGACCATACATTGAATATGAGTCAGCAGTGTGACTCAGTGGCTAAAAAGGCAAATGGGATTTTGGGCTGTATCAAATGGAGTATTGTGTCCAGATCACGGGAGGTGAAGGTCCCGCTTTACTCTGCTCTGGTTCGGCCTCACTTGGAGTACTGTGTTCAGTTTCGGGCACCCCAGTTGAAGAGGGATGTTAACAAACTGGAACGTGTCCAGAGGAGGGCAACAAAGATGGTGAGGGGTTTTGAGACCAAGACATATGAAGAAAGGTTGGGGGAGCTTGGTCTGTTTAGCCTAGAGAGGAGATGACTGAGAGGGGATCTGATAAGCATCTTCAAGTATTTAAAAGGGTACCATATGGAGGATGGAGCAGAATTGTTCTCTCTTGCCCCAGAGGGACAGACCAGAACGAATGGGAAGAAATTAATTCAAAACAGAGAACTTCAAGAGGAACTAAGAAAGACAAGGAAAATGTTCAGGAAATGGAGGGAAGGACAGAGCTCTAAAGAAGAGTACCTACAGGTTACTAGGCACTGTAGATCAATCATCAGAAAGGCCAAAGCTGAGAGTGAGCTAAGAGTGGCCAGGGAAGCCCATTGTAACAAGAAAAGATTTTTCAGTTATGTGAGGAGCAAACGTAAAGTAAAGGAGGCAATAGGCCCACTGTTGGGTGCGGATGGACAAACTCTAACGGAAGATGCAGAGAAAGCAGAAAGGCTTAGTGCCTATTTTACATCTGTTTTTTCCCACAGGTCAAAGTGTTTAGGCACATCTAGAGATGGCCGTAGCCAAAGGATAGTGTCTGGGTGGCAGGTTAACATGGATAGAGAGGTTGTTGAGAGGCATTTAGCTGCACTGGATGACTTCAAATCCCCTGGTCCGGATGAAATGCACCCGAGAGTACTCAAAGAACTTTCCAGAGAACTTGCACAGCCCTTGTCCATCATCTTTGGAACCTCTTTAAGGACTGGAGATGTCCCGGAGGACTGGAAGAGAGCAAACGTTATTCCGATCTTCAAAAAAGGGAGGAAGGATGACCCGGGAAACTACAGACCAGTGAGTCTGACCTCTGTTGTGGGGAAGATAATGGAGCAGATATTAAAGGGAGCGATCTGCAAACATCTGGAGGACAATTTGGTGATCCAAGGAAGTCAGCATGGATTTGTCTCCAACAGGTCCTGCCAGACCAACCTGGTTTCCTTTTTTGACCAAGTAACAGGTTTGCTGGATCGGGGAAATTCGGTTGATGTCATTTACTTGGATTTTAGTAAAGCTTTAGACAAGGTTCCCCATGATGTTCTGATGGATAAGTTGAAGGACTGCAATCTGGATTTTCAGATAGTTAAGTGGATAGGGAATTGGTTAGAGAACCGCACTCAAAGAGTTGTTGTCAATGGTGTTTCATCAGACTGGAGAGAGGTGAATAGCAGGGTACCTCAGGGCTCGGTGCTCGGTCCGGTACTTTTTAACTTATTTATTAATGATCTAGATGAGGGGGTGGAGGGACTACTCATCAAGTTTGCAGATGACACCAAATTGAGAGGACTGGCAAATACTCCGGAAGATAGAGATAGAGTTCAACGAGATCTGAACACAATGGAAATATGGGCAAATGAGAACAAGATGCAATTTAATAAAGATAAGTGTAAAGTTCTGCATCTGGGTCAGAAAAATGAAAAGCATGCCTACTGGATGGGGGATACGCTTCTAGGTAGCACTGTGTGTGAACGAGACCTTGGGGTACTTGTGGATTGTAAACTAAACATGAGCAGGCAGTGTGATGCAGCGGTAAAAAAGGCAAATGCCATTTTGGGCTGTATCAACAGAGGCATCACATCAAAATCACAAGATGTCATAGTCCCATTGTATACGGCACTGGTCAGACCATACCTGGAGTACTGTGTGCAGTTCTGGAGGCCTCACTTCAAGAAGGACGTAGATAAAATTGAAAGGGTACAGAGGAGAGCGACGAAGATCATCTGGGGCTAAAGGACCAAGCCCTATGAAGATAGGTTGAGGGACTTGGGAATGTTCAGCCTGGAGAAAAGGAGGTTGAGAGGGGATATGATAGCCCTCTTTAAGTATTTGAAAGGTTGTCACTTGGAGGAGGGCAGGATGCTGTTTCTGTAATGGGTTTAAACTTCAAGTACAACGCTATAGGCTAGATATCAGGAAAAAAATGTTCACAGTCAGAGTAGTTCAGCAGTGGAATAGGCTGCCTAAGGAGGTGGTGAGCTCCCCCTCACTGGCAGTCTTCAAGCAAAGGTTGGATACACACTTTTCTTGGATGCTTTAGGATGCTTAGGGCTGATCCTGCGTTGAGCAGGGGGTTGGACTAGATGGCCTGTATGGCCCCTTCCAACTCTATGATTCTATGATCCAAAAGAAATTCCATCTAAACATCCGCAAGAAGTTCCTGACAGTTAGAGCGGTTCCTCGGTGGAACAGACTTCCTCGGGAGGTGGTGGGTTCTCCGTCTTTGGAAATTTTTAAACAGAGACTGGATAGCCATCTGACGGAGAGGCTGATTCTGTGAAGGTTCAAGGGGGTGGCAGGTTACAGTAGATGAGCGATGTGAGTGTCCTGCATAGTGCAGGGGGTTGGACTAGATGACCCATGAGGCTCCTTCCAACTCTATGATTCTAGGTCATCTGCCATGGTTTTTTGGAGCGGAGCTCATAAAGTAAGTTTAGCTGGGAAGTTTTGCCTTTATCGGCTTTCTCCCGGAGCAGAAATCATGAACAAGGGAGGGGGGGATTTTTTTTTTTTTTTGAGGAGAGGTGAGCACACAGGAGGTAAACATGAACAAACAATGAGACAATAGGAATGAGGTAAAAGGTAGAAATAGGAAATAAATAACTGCGTGGGTCTTCCAGCTCAACTGCTCTCCCTCCGGGGTAGAAACCGAACTGAAGGGACTGGGTGAGCGCCACCTAGGGACCGGAAGAAGAACTGTTAAGTTCCTGCCTCCCTTGATCCGACGGTGGATCCCAGCAAGTTGTCCTCAGCCCAGAGGAAAAAGGGAGGCTTCCCTCCCCACACCCGGCCTTTCCTGTCATTTTCTCGGGGGGGGGGGTTTCCTGGCCCAAGGGGGAAGGGACACCCCCTCCCTCCCAGTAGCTTCCCTTTGAGCCGGGAAACAGTCACACCGCCTCAGGAATACAACGGGTGCTGGGTTGGGGTTGGGGTGGAGTGGAAGAACTCTGTGGATGGCCTCCCCCTCCCCCCAGGGCCTGGAAAGTCTTCAGGCAGCTGTTAGGGAAATCCCCAGCAGGGGCAGCTCTCATGCAGCAGGGATCTGCAGCCTCTGAGCCTCAGAGGGAAGTGGAAGGAGGAGGGGGTGGTCGGGTGAGGGGTGGAAAGTGATTGGCTGGCCGCTGGACAGACAGGCAAGCCGGTTGGAGGAGAAGACACTCAGGGGCAGGAGTGGGTGTTAAGCGCTCAGTGGCACAAGCCATGAGACACGCTCCCCCTCCAAGGCCTTACCAGAAAATTAATACCGTATTTGCTGGCGTATAAGACGACTGGGCGTATAAGACGACCCCCCAACATTTCCACTCAGAATATAGAGTTTGTTAGATTACATTACAGTACTATGGGCCACCATGGGCAGCTATGTCTATCCCAACTGAAGTGCACCCGTGATATAGGACGACCCCCCCACTTGGAGGCATGTTTTTCAGGGGGGGGGAAGTAGTCTTATACGCCAGCAAATACTGTATGTGCGTTTTGAATGTATTAGTCTGTTTCTATTCAGGAATCTTGCCCCACCAATAGGTTCCATTTGGGATGGCAATATGGTGAACTGGGGGTGGCTCTCAGTTCTGCCTTCCTGAAGTCCCCTTGTGGCTACATGCAGAGCCTGCATCACAACCTGCACAATGTTTCCGAGGAAGACAGAATGAACTGATCTGGGCCACCCACATTGTTTGGTCCCAATACCTGAAGCCTACAGTAGCAGAGCACAGCTATGATACAAAGTAAGATGACAGTTGCTAAGATTCCGCCTGTGATGACCACAGTTCCGGCTGTCATTCGACCTCTTCTCCATCAACACCCTGAAAGACACAACAGGAGGAAACTGCAGTCCAAAAAACAATGTGTTAAAGCAATGCATACTAAAAGCAGCTCCTATTTGTTAGGAGCAAAAAGGCATGATCCAAGAGGTGCCACCAACGACCTCTGGCGCAAGGTTGGGGCAGCATAGTCACTTGTGGGCGGAGTCCTGGGATCCCCACCCAAGCTCCATCAGGCAGCACAGACCACAGCCTTCCTCCCCATAGGACCCATTTCCTACAGGGAGTCAGCCGTATTCACTGCAGCACTTCTGTCCCCCCCGTTTTCCTCCCTGGGGTCTCAAAGCAGCAGACAAAGAAACACATGATAGAGGCCCACAGAAACACCCAGTGCTGATTCCACCCCCCACCCCCCTCCCCAATGATAGAACGTTTACTGGAACCAAATAAGTAGTCGAGGATAAGATAGAGGAGAATAGATGTCGTCGACTGAATGAGGGATCAAGGAGGTGGAGGTGGTGAAATCTGGGGTGCTGCAGGAGTTGCATTTCTGGAAGCTGCACACAAAAAGAAGGCCACAATAATCTGCCGCAAAGACCTACTCCTGCATACCAAAACACATGCTCTTTTGAAACAAAATAATAACAACCCTGGCAGATGGGAGGTGAGTTTTGACCAGCTTCATTTTGTTTCTGCCTGGCTTTGATGCCCTGCTCTGCTGTGGCACTTCTGCAGAAAGCCAAAAGCAAAAAGAGAATGTGCTTTGTATGGGAAATAGATTGTATTATTTGAAAGATATTTGCCCAGGACAAAGTTCAGTCGGCTCTGTCCAACTGGCCCTCAGTGGCAATATGCCTCCAAGAGGGAGTGGATCAAATGAACCAGTGGGGGTTGCAGTACGGAAATTAAACATTGAATTGCTCTCGGTTGCTTGGCAACAATAAGCATGAACTGAGCATGGAAAAGCCTGACTACCAAATGTAGATTTGTTGGATCTATCATATTTCCAATAGCCACTTATGGCTGTGGAAGTTGGACGATAAAGAAATCAGACAGGAGGGGAGTTCACTCTTTTGAGCTCTGCTGCTGGAGACGGCTTCTGCAGATTCCACGGGCAGCAACAGTCACAAACAAGGGAATACCAGAGTGTATAAACCCTGATCTGGCACTATTGGGCAAAATCACAAAACTCTGGCTCATTTACTTTGGCCGAATCAGGTGATCCAACTCAATGGAGAGAGCATTTCTGCTAGGATTACTCAGTGGGAAAAGGAAAAGAGGCCAACAAAGATCACGGGGGTTCGACACAATAATAATTCAACTAAAAGAAGTTGGACAAGATCGAAAAATGTGGCAACAGTTGAGCCATAGGATCAGCAAAAGTTGGACATGACTGAATAACCAACATCAGCAGCAGCAGCAGCAGCACAACCCACTGAATCGTGGGTATTCCCTGCCCCCATCCTCCCCCTCCTGATTCCCCTTCTGGGCACTCGGGAGGAGGAAGAGCCGGCGAACGGGCTCCTGTGCCAGCACTGGCAGCCTGGCTCTCCCGGCCTCAGACACTCCTCCGTCTCCCATCCACTAAACCAGTGAGGGGGGAACCAGGTGTGCTCCACGGCCCTGCTCAGACCTCAGCCGCCCTGTTATCACCATTTCCTCCCATTCACTGGGTGGGTGGGAGGAGCCAGGTGTGCTCTGAAGCACTTCACCTGCCACCCTGCATAGGCCTCAGATGCCCCAAGCTCTCCTTTCCCACCTGGCCACTAAGCAAGAAAGGAGGGGGCTGCTGGGCATGGTCTGTTGTGCTGCACCCCACAGCCCTGTGCAGGCCTCAGTCACCCTGCTCTCTCCCATCCCACCCATTAAACAAGTGAGGGGGTGGCCAGGTGTCCCCGCCACCTTGCGCAAGCCACAGTATATCCTTCCTTCCCTCCCACACTGCTCTATCCTGGCCCTCCCCTCCACCAAGTGAGCGTGGGGGCGGCTGTGCGTGCTCTGCAGTGCTGCAGGCGCTGAACCAGGCTGAACTGCCTGGATGCCCTGCTCTCCCCACCACAGACATCCTGGGAGATAGGTGGGGCTGAGTGAGCTCTATAAGAACTGATCTACAAGAACTGCCCTACTACAACTGTGAGCAGCTCAAGGTGCCCCAGCTGGCTGGCACATGGACGAGGAATGGGAAATCAAACAAGGTCTCCAGATTAGAGTCCACCATTCCTACCCTGGATGGCGTGCAGCTCTCTACGGCTCACTCCGCCAGGAACCTAGGCGTGATTCTGGACGCCTCCCTCACAATGGAGGCCCAGATCACAAAGGTAGCGCGGCTGGCATTCTACCATCTCCGCCAAGCCAAACTACTAGCGCCCTACCTGGCCCCGGAACACCTAGCCACAGTGATCCATGCGACGGTCACCTCTAGACTGGACTTTTGTAACTCGCTCTACGCAGGCCTGCCCTTAGCCCTGACCCGGAAACTACAACTGGTTCAAAATGCAGCAGCCAGGATCCTCACAGCAACACCGTGGAGGTCTCATATCCGGCCTGTTCTCCACCAGCTGCAATGGTTACCAGTTGAATTCCGGATCTGACTAAAGGTTCTGGTTATTACCTTCAAGGCCATACGCGGTCAGGGCCCAGTGTACCTGAGGGACCGCCTCCCCGCCTATGCCCCCAAAAGAGCTCTGCGCTCTACTACCACCAACTAGCTAAGGATCCCTGGCCCTAAAGAAGTCCGTCTGGTCTCGACCAGGGCCAGAGCATTCTCTGTCCTGGCCCCCACCTGGTGGAACGAGCTCCCGGAGGAGATCAGGGCCCTGACGGAGCTTAAACAGTTCCGCAGGGCCTGCAAAAAGGAGCTCCTCCACCAGGCATTTGGCTGAGACCAGACGTAATCAACAGCAACCAAAGGGCCCCTGCTCCCCCCCGCCCCCCCTCAGAATCCCATCAATAAGCCCTGGACCTGTTTGTAGTACTATATTGTTATACCGTTATATTGTGCTGTTATTTTGGTTACAATTATTAGTTATCAGTTATACATGTTACAGACTGTTTTATGTATCGTTCTCTGTTATGATGTAAACCGCCCTGAGCCTCCGGGGAGGGCGGTATAGAAGTATGATAAATAAATAAATAAATAATAACTACTCTACCATGCAGGCTCTCAAGATCAAGCTGGGAGCAGGAAGAGGAGGACCAACACCCACGAAAGCCAAGTATATCCCTAACTCTCAAAGGAATACATTTTTCCCTTGCATTATATCATTTATCTTGGGCAGTGGGCGGTACTGCCTCCTTGGGGGCAGAAGAAGGATCGAGGGGGCGGTAAGGAATTTGGGGGCATTAAAAGGGCAGTGAGGAACTTTGGGCAGTAGAGTGGTGATGAGGAATTTTGGTACTGAAGGGGAGCACAGTGGCTGCACGAAAGAAGCCGCTCTGCTGCATTTGCTTGTCTGCTTCCCACGCTCTGCCACCTGATTTGATTCCTGAGCTGCTTGCAGACTTGCCTCGTTGCTCCCGAACTGTTTTCCCTCATTCCGCTGCTAACTTCTTCCTACACCCCCAGGCTTCTGTGCCACCCCTGACTTCATTGACTTGTAAGCAGAGTGCTTGTGGTGGAGTGAGAGAGAGGGAGAGCGTGCTAAAGGTTAGCTTTGGAGGGGGGGGGCAGGCCTACTCTGGATAGCAAAAGGGGAACTGCAAGAGTTTGCCTTCATCTCCTTCTCCCCCCCCCCCAGCTGACTGTGCTCCCCCACGTGGAGTTACTCATGGGCAGGCCAGTGAGCTGCATTGCAGGGGGCCACTGAGGACAGCCTCACTGAAGTCTGGCGTGGGGGTCTTGTGGACTCCACCATGTGGACAGGAATGGGATCTTTTCTCTTTTGCCTGCAGGACTGAAAACAGGCGGAGCTGCTTCCTAGAGAGGCTGAGCAAGTTGGGGGGGGGGGGGAGGCTTTACTATTGAATGGCCAGAAACGAGGGAGGGCTTCAGATCTGCCCTTGCAGCCAGATCCCAGGAAGGTTTTCTCACAAGTAAGTTATGAGGGGGATAAGCTTTTCAGTACTGGAAGAGAGAAATGTGACTATAATGTGCTCCCCCCCCCTTTTTGATAGGGGGTTTGTATTAAATAGTTTTAAAATGTAATGACAAATTTTAAAGATCCAGCCTCCTTTGGGCTCCTGCTGGGCTTGCACAGCAGACCCTGCCCTCTTGTTGGGGCCCAGAGCCTGTGGGTTGGAGTGGGCTTTCCTAGCCAGAGAGGTTCCGAGGTGGCTTGCCTCTGGGTAGGCAGGACTGGCCCTGGACTCCCTTGGCGATCTCCCCTCCCAGTGCTGACCAGGGATAGCCCTGCTTAGCTGCAGAAGGGGGGCTGGAGGGGATCGTATTCCTGCTGGGCTCCTTCCCCTCCTCAGACTCTTTCCTTCCCAGGCTCCACACCAGATCTCCAGGAATTTCTTAACCCAGGGTTGGCAACCCTTCTCCAAAAACCTCCATCTTTGGGAGGCTGAAAAAACCTTTTCCTGCTTGCTCCTGGCCATGAGATTTTCCATTGCTTGCTTCTCTTTTTCTTTCCCCATCTGTCTTTCTCCCCAGTGGCTTTTGCACATGACTTTTACATAGAACTTGTATACTTTTTTTCCAGACTAAAATAGGGTCACTGCACAAAACAAAACAAAAGAAGTGTAGGCAATACAATGTGTTCTGAATTTGCAATAGACCTAACTCCAGGAAAGAGGTGTATGGGGGGCGTGCATGCAAGTGAGTGGGTGTGGGGGGGCACTAGGGATGTAGCCTGGGAGCCAAGGGGGTGGCAGCCTGAATAAGTTTGGGAACCACAGGTTGATTTGTTCTCCAAAATCCACCCTTCTTGTTAGAAGATATCCGAAGGAGAGCAAAAGACAGAGTAACAGCAGAGTGGAAGAGATCACTCCCCTCTTTTATCAACCGCTCTTTCCCCCTTCGAAGGTTAACAGCCATTCTTCCCTCCCCATGAGGCCCTGATCTAAAGTGTGCACACATGGATGGAAAGCTGTGACCTTCTGCATCACTCTGGGCTTTTGGACAGATGCTTGCAGCCTGAACTGCAAGGAGGCAGGCTGAGCTAGGATAGACTCTGAAGCCCTCCTCCCCCCACTCACGGGGTGATTCGCAGCATGCTGGGGCTACAGGAAGATACTGAAACCGATGGTCACCTGACCTTCCTAGGAGGAATGACATTCACCTGCCAATGGATTCTGAAAACAAATCACTGAGCTTAAAAAGTATGTGGACAAAATGGAGAGGGTGCAGAGGAGAGTGGTGGGAATGATCCCAGGCCAAGGCTGAGGGGCTTGGGAATGTTCAGCCTGGAGAAGAGGAGGTGGAGAGGGGACAGGATTACTGTCTTTTAAGTATTTCACTTGGAGGAAGACACGGAAAGGTTCCTGTTGGCAACAGAGGATAGGACCTACAGTAATGGGTTTAAACTATATGGAGAAAATTTCACAGTCAGAGTAGTTCAGCAGTGGAAGGGGCTGCCTAAAGAGGTGAGGAGCTCCCCCTCACTGGCCGTCTTCAAGCAGCAGCTGGACAGATCCCTCTCCTGGATGCTTCAAACTGAGCCTGCATTAGGTTGGACTAGATGGACCCTGCATGGCCCCTTCCAACTCTATTAGCCTATGAAATGAATTTTCATAAATATTGCAAATCCACCAAGAGTTTAAAACAGAAAACGGAATTCAAATTTACATTTTGACTTAGACGTTCCACTCAAATTTGAGTGCTTTTGGCTTTTCTTGCTCCTTCATGGGATGGCATCCAGGATGTTACACCAGATGCAGCTGCATTATGTACTTGAGTTTGGGATATTAGCATCTCACAGTATTTTCTTTCAAACAAAACAATGGACAAACATTGAACAACTATATTGTGTTTTCAGAGAATACCTAGAGCACATTCAAAATAAGAATTTACAGGTGAAAATCTGACAGGAGAACTTTTGAAGAGACATGCTCTGTTTAAGGAACATGACAGCCACACACACACAAAACAAGTGGCAGAAACACCCACAGCTGTGAAGTCTTTGCGGTCTACCCTGCCAAGGGAGTTGCAGCTCTCAGGCTGCAATTTTATGCTTATTAAAACCAGAAGGGCCAGGAGTCTGGGCTCACTTGACCGCATCACCAGCAAACCACCAAGCCCTCCATTTTGCTCACTATCAACTGCAAAAGTGTGGTTTTTTAAAACTCTAGTGCAGTGGTAGTCAAACTGCGGCCCTCCATATATCCATGGACTACAATTCCCATGATCCCCTGCCAGTGTTTGCTGGTGTTGCATTAGTGTTGCAGTGTCTGGGTGGCAGGTTAACACGGATAGAGAGGTTCTCGAGAGGCATTTAGCTGCACTGAATGAGTTCAAATCCCCTGGGGTGGATGAAATGCACCTGAGAGTGCTCAAAGAACGTTCCAGAGAACTTGCACAGCCCTTGTCCATCATCTTCGGAACCTCTTTAAGGACTGGAGATGTCCCGGAGGACTGGAAGAGAGCAAATGTTATTCCGATCTTCAAAAAAGGGAGGAAGGATGACCCGGGAAACTACAGACCAGTCAGTCTGACCTCTGTTGTGGGGAAGATAATGGAGCAGATATTAAAGGGAGTGATCTGCAAGCATCTGGAGGACAATTTGGTGATCCAAGGAAGTCAGCATGGATTTGTCTCCAACAGGTCCTGTCAGACCAACCTGGTTTCCTTTTTTGACCAAGTAACAGGTTTGCTGGATAAGGGAAATTCGGTTGATGTCATTTACTTGGATTTTACCCATGATGTTCCCTTGGGAACTCTGCAAGAGAAGCAAGTAATCTGTCTTTCTGGTGATGACAGCTAAAGATGTCGAGATAGTAGCCAGCAGCGACTCCAGCATCACCAGCAAAGCTAAAGGGAGCAACAAGGTCAAAATCCAGCCAGTGGCAAGGTATGATTGGGAGCAGAAATATTACTACGGCCACCTGATTGCTGTGTCAAATGCCTGCCTGGCGTCTGCCATTAGAGTGGCCAGCAACGGATCTGCCATGGTGCGAGTCCTGAGCATCAGCACACCCGAACAGACCCTGTTGAAAGGCTTCACGGGCGGCGGGGCAGACCTGGCTTTTGCCCACCTCAACGTAGGGAGCATTCGCTTGGGAATGTTCAGTCTGGAGAAGAGGAGGCAGAGAGGGGACAGGAGGGCTCTCTTGAAGTACGTGAAAATTTGTCCCTTAGAGGAGAGTAGGGAAATGTTCCTGTTGGCAGCAGAGGGTGGGACCCACAGTAATGGGTTTAAACTACATGGTGAATGATATCAGCTAGCTGTCAGGAAGAAATCTTTCATAGTCGGAGTAGTTCAGCAGTGGAATTGCCTGCCTAACAGCGTGCTGAGCTCAAGGGAATGCCTGCCGCCTCACTGCACACAGAGGCCAGAGTGGGGGAGGCACAAGGGCCAACAGTGAGGGAGCACCTGGAGGTTGCTGCTCAGGTGAGTCTTCTGAGCAAAGCAGGAGAAAAATCTGTATGGCTCGTGGTGAGGGGGTTGGGAGGAGTGTTCCTCCTGAGAACACAAGTGTGTTTAGTGGAACAAAGAAGTGCTTGACAGCTTGTGCTTTGTGTGTGGGAATGCTGCACACAGGCTGGGAGGACACCAATCCCTTGGGCAGCAGTGGCCTTTTGCAGGGGCCCCCCAAGAACTCAGCTGGTCCCCAGGACAGCATCTGCGTTGCCAGCATCACACCCTGAGGAGCAGCCTTGCAAATTAAGGGACGGCTTGGATGGAGCAGACAGGGAGCCCGGTAGGGTATCAAGGGCAGTTCCCCCTCCACAGTTATGCCTGGAGTACTCCGTGGGTGGATGCTGGCAACATCCGAGGGCAAGACCTCTCTAGCCAGGCAGAAAGCATCCTGTCCTCTGGTCCGTCTGGGTTCTCGCTCCTTCCTCTGGAGACTCTGCCAAGGGGCTCAAAGCTGCAAGGCCTCGGGTCACCTCCAGAGACCTGGCAACGCACCGTTCTTGCTGTTATGCACATGAATCCGGAAGCCTGCATGAAATTAGGAGCAAATGTTGAAAAGAAAGGTCTAGACAGGAACTGTGCTGCCTTTGGGCCTCCACATGCTGCAGGCCTTGTGCTCTTTCTCCCCCCCCCCCCCATGCCCTGGAGAGCTTCAGACTCTCTCTATGTATATATAGTTAATGCAATAAATATGTTACCAAGATCCTGGCCCATCTCTGTTTCCCTCCCCCTCCCTGCTCTTAAAAATCTCTTGGAATCTCTGGCTGGCAACACACTCTCTGTGTGGAGTGAGGCGCTGGGTGCACAGCAAAGCCACTAGGCTCTCTTGTCCCCTGGGGGAGACGGGCAGAGGAGACAGTGGGTCACAGCAGGGGCAAGGCCTTCTGGGGGCACCCAGGGTTTAGCCTCAGGTCTCTGGGGTGCAGAGCTCAGTGGGGCTTAGAAGCCCGAGGGCGCTCAGGTGGGGCACTTCAGCAGAGGTAGGATCTACAGAGCACTTGGAATCCACACATTGCTGGTCTGTCTGGGATTGTCTTTGCTCCCCTCCAGTTGGAAAACCCAGGAGCCGACGGCTACCCTAGTGCAAATATCCAGCAGCCTGGGACTCATCAAACTGACAGAGCTAGTTTATGGTGGGCAGAGTTCACTTCTGCAGAATCAGGAAATGCTGTGGGGAGTTAGCTGGCATCACAGGGACCTGCCTGTATTGAATCATAGAATCATAGAGTTGGAAGGGGCCATACAGGCCATCTAGTCCAACCCCCTGCTCAACGCAGGATCAGCCCTAAGCATCCTAAAGCATCCAAGAAAAGTGTGTATCCAACCTTCGCTTGAAGACTGCCAGTGAGGGGGAGCTCAACACCTCCTTAGGCAGCCTATTCCACTGCTGAACTACTCTGACTGTGAAAATTATTTTCCTGATATCTAGCCTATATTGTTGTACTTGTAGTTTAAACCCATTACTGTGTGTCCTTTCCTCTGCAGCCAACGGGAACAGCATCCTGCCCTCCTCCAAATCACAACCTTTCAAATACTTAAAGAGGGCTATCATGTCCCCTCTCAACCTCCTTTTCTCTAGGCTGAACATTCCCAAGTCCCTCAACCTATCTTCATAGGGCTTGGTCCCTTGGCCCCAGATCATCTTCGTCGTTCTCCTCTGTACCCTTTCAATTTTATCTACGTCCTTCTTGAAGTGAGGCCTCCAGAACTGCACACAGTACTCCAGGTGTGGTCTGACCAGTGCCGTATACAATGGGACTATGACATCTTGTGATTTTGATGTGATGCCCCTGTTGATACAGCCCAAAATGGCATTTGCCTTTTTTACCGCTGCATCACACTGCCTGCTCATGTTTACTTTACAATCCACAAGTACCCCAAGGTCTCGTTCACACACAGTGTTACCTAGAAGCGTGTCCCCCATCCAGTAGGCATGCTTTTCATTTTTCTGACCTAGATGCAGAACTTTACACTTATCTTTATTAAATTGCGTCTTGTTCTCATTTGCCCATTTTTCAAATGTGTTCAGATCTCATTGAACTCTGTCTCTATCTTCCGGAGTATTTGCCAGTCCTCCCAATTTGGTGTCTTCTGAAAACTTGATGAGTAGTCCCTCCACCCCCTCATCTAGATCATTAATAAACTAGAAATTAAGCCCGCTGTAGAAACTATACAGCGGGTGCTAGGAAGGGAGGCAGGCAGGCAGGCAAGCAGGCAGGCAGGAACAGACACAGGGAAAAGGAACATGCAGTGAAAGGGATCACGGCACAGGGGAAGGAGGGGGAAAGGGTTATGAGGACGGTTGAGGGTGGGCAAGTGGTGAGGGGTGGCAGGGGGGGGAAGAGGTGGAGGTAGAGATGAGGGGGTGTTGGGGGGGCAGTAGCTGCGGAGTGCAGGGGAGAGAGAGACAGAAGGTGGGGGAGAGAGAGAGAGAAAGGGGAGAAGTGAAGAGAGGTGGCAGGTGGGTAGAAGGGGGCAGGTGAAGCGGCTGCGTGGGGAGGTGGTCCCTCCTCCATTGCCGGGTCTGGAGTTTTCCGGACGGGCAAGGGGACAGTCCCTCTGCGGCCATGCCGTGGCTGTCTCTTTGCCACCCGGAAGCTCAACGGGCCTGGCAAGCAGGAAGCCGGGTCCAGAGTTTCCGGGCAGGCAAGAGACAGTCCCGGTGCGGCTGTGCCACGCCGGGTCTGTCTTTGGCGGCTGGAAGCTCGAGTGGCCCAGCAGGCTGCAGGCCGGGTCCAGAGCTTCCAGGCGGTCAAAGAGAGAGCCCCAGCATTCTCCCCGGACCGGGAATAGCCTGGGCTTGTCTGTGACGTGGTGAGGCTGTTTTAGGGGCTGGGAGAAGGCAGCCAACCGGCAGCAAGTTGGGGCCTTCTCCCGGCCCCTGGAGCAGGCTCACCGTGTCACTGATGCGGTGAGGCTATCCCGGGGACAGGAGAAGGCCGCTGGCCACCCACTGACCCGGCACCCACCTGGCAGAAGAGCCCCGGCAACTGCCCCCCCCCAATTAATTGACCGGGGGCGGGAAAGGAACAGTCTTTGACGCAGCATCCCTGCTCCTTTCCCTTGTTAGAGGAGAACCCGTCCGCAGGACTCACTGTGCAGGCTGCCTTCTTTGTCTGTGCGGTGACTACGAGACCAGGCCAGGGCAGGCCAGGCCAAGTGGCCAATGGGAAGCCGCACTTTGAGCAGCTCCCCATTGGCCGCTTGGCCCTGGATGGACACTCGGAGGGCCCAATCAGGAGCCGCAAAGCTCCTGATTGGGCAAAGCGGCTCCTGATTGGACCCTCCGAGTTTTTATCCCAGACAGGGCCCGCCCTTTCTCCTCCCACACTGTCCTTACTCAAATATTACTGCCGCTCTGCAGGAGCGGTTAAAGATATGTTAAAAAGTACCGGACCGAGCACCTAACCCTGAGGTACCCCGCTACTAACCTCCCTCCAGTGTGATGAAACACCACTGACAAAAACTCTTTGAGTGCGGTTCTCTAACCAATTCCCTATCCACTTAACTATCTGAAAAGTCAGATTGCTGCCCTTCAACTTATCCATCAGAACATCATGGGGAACCTTATCAAAAGCCTTACTAAAATCCAAATAAACGACATCAACCGAATTTCCGCGATCCAGCAAATGCCGGATCAGGCTGAATGCTGGGCCTTTATGGAGTCCAGCTTTATGGAGAATCTGGAATCTGTACCCAGAGTGGGAGACACGCAGGGCTGAGGTTGGCGCAGCTCAGTGGATGGCAGTCATGGTGCTGCCAAGACCATTTCACCCCTATCAGTAATTCACCACCACAGGAGTAACACTGAGGGTTGCCAGCTCCAGGTTGGGAAACCCCTGGAGGTTTGAGGTTGGAGCCTGGGGAAGGTGAGTTTTGGGGAGGGGAGATAAAATGCCAAAGGGTTCACCCTCCAGAACTGCCGTTTTCTTCAGCAGAACTGATCTCTGTTGAATGGAAATCAGTTGTAGTTCTGAGAGATCTCCAGGCCCCACCTGGAGACTGACGTCCTCAGTAATACTAGTTGACCACAGCAAATTAAAAGATCAGCAGAAACTTGAAATGAAATGTTCAAAAATCCATTTAATGCTCATTGCCATGGTTCCATGGTGCACTTTGGCAAGAGATTCCCAGGGCCTTCCATTTGGACTGCATGTTCCAGCGGTTTGCCATTTCAAGATGCCTTCAAAAATGTTGCTAGTGTTAGAAGCAAGAGTTCTTCGAGGTCCAGCTCAGTTCAGGATCTCTAGAACTGTCATTTCTGAGTTGGAGGGCCTGTTTCATAAACAGTAACTGCTTTTTACTGCTTTACTGTTTTACTGCTTTTTTTTTAAAGGAAAAGCAGTCTTGGGATACAATCCCCAAAATGACAGAATGATCTCAGTTCGAATCCAAGGCAAACCATTCAACATCACAGTAATCCAGGTCTATGCCCCAAGAGGATGAAGTTGACCAGTTCTCCTGTCTAGCAAAGTGCTGTGACGGGGGAAGGGGGCAGATCTCCAAGAAGTAACAGAAAACAGATCTTGGAAGGTCTCCCCCCCCCCCCCCCCGCTTTTCTTTTCACAATTGCAAAGTCAGAGGCGGATTGTTGATTTAAACACACAGCAGCCCAAATAAAGCCCAACACACCCACAAACGAACCCAAAGGCTCGGTCGGTGCCATGATTTGTTCTTTCCCATCCTATGCTGGGAATGAAGAACTGCAGAAGTGCCTTGTGGGATCGGAACACACTGCCTAGCTCAGCATTTGGTCTCCAGCATGTAGAATCTTCCCATGTTGTCTCTCTCCCCCCATCCTGCAATCAGAGGTAGACTGCTTCTGAACAACAGTGCGCCATTCAGTCATAATGGTGAGCTGCCCCTGCAATGGCCCCATCCAGTTAGGAATTCAAGAAGAGATCTGCAGCACCCCCTGCAGGCCACAGCAGGAACCTACCAAAGGCCTCGCCCTAAATAGGGGATGTGGCCCCTGTACTTTGCATCTAGGCTCTGGCAGTCTAAAATATACCCCAAACCAGGGGTGGGCAACCTGCAGCCCTCCAGATGTCCATGGACTACAATTCCCATGAGCCCCTGCCAGCAAACACTGCCCCAAACCCTGCTCCCTGGCCCTACACTCAATCTTAAGGGCAGGACACTTGGTTACTGAAGGGGCAAAACAGTAAGCATACCATGAAGGAACCAAAAAGAACAAACTATGCAAATCTAAATATATACAAGCTGCAGAATCTTGTTTTTCATGCTCCAGAATCCTTTTTCAAGTTCACCTTATGTCTAGCCTATTTGATGTTCCAATTTGTGCCACACAACTTTCATGAAAATGAAGCAAAAAATGAGCTTTTAACAAAAATGTGCAAAAGGTTACTCAGTTGTCAGCATTTTCCATTTTGCCTAAGACCCCCTTTGACATTGCTTTCAAGTGTCACTTCTGAATTCTTTATTAATGCCCTCACAACTTGGGTCTAGTGCACAGACTGATAAATTAAATGTACATTATTTATTTATTAGACGGCATTATTATTATTATTATTATTATTATATTTATATTTATACCCCGCCTCCCCCCGAAGGCTCGAGGCGGCTTACATAACCCCGTCCCCTAAAACCATAAAATGACAATAAAAACCAATAATTTACAGTAATTGTAACAGCGATGGCGTAATCTACTCATTTGCTCTCCGCATCCTCATCTACGGCGGGGGGTGACGCTCTCTGCCACCAGTTTGTGAGGGGGGGGCTGATCTTCTTTCCGCCCGGCCTCAGTTATAAGCCTGGCGGAAGAGCTCCATCTTACAGGCCCTGCGGAATGCTGGTAATTCCCGCAGGGCCCTCAGCTCTTCCGGGAGCTCATTCCACCAGGTTGGGGCCAGGACCGAAAAGGCCCTGGCCCTAGTCGAGGCCAGGCGGGCTTCCTTGGGGCCGGGAACGACCAGTAGGTTAGCCCCCGCAGAGCGTAAAGCCCTGCGGGGGATATAGGGCAAAAGGCGGTCCCTCATATATGCTGGGCCTAGACCACGGATGGCCTTGAAGGTCAAAACCAAAACCTTGAACCTGATCCGGAAGGCGACCGGTAACCAATGCAGCTGCCTCAGAACTGGCTGGATGTGAGCCCTCCATGGTGTAGCTGTGAGGACTCTAGCAGCCGCATTTTGGACGAGTTGCAGTTTCCGGATCAAGCCCAGAGGCGGTGTAGAGCGAGTTACAGAAATCTAGTCTAGAGGTGACCGTCGCATGGATCACTGTGGCCAGGTGTTCGGAGGACAGATAGGGCGCTAGTAGGTGAGCCTGGCGAAGATGGAAAAATGCCCGGCTAGCTACCTGTTTAACCTGTGCCTCGAGTGTTAGTGAGGCATCAATGGTCACCCCTAAATTCCTGGCCTGAGATGCGATATTAAGTTGCGTCCCGGCCAGAAAGGGTAAGCGTGCTTCCTGATCAGCCCCCCTATGGCCCAACCACAGAACCTCCGTCTTGGAGGGGTTGAGTTTCAGGCGACTCTGCTCGAGCCATCCAGCTACGGCTTCCAAACATCTGGCAAATGGATCTGGGGGGGAGTCCGGGTGGCCATCCATGAGGAGAAAGAGCTGGGTGTCATCAGCGTACTGGTGGCAACCCAGCCCATAGCTCCGTACCAGTTGAGCCAGAGGGTGCATAAAGATGTTAAATAATGTAGGAGAGAGCACCGAGCCCTGTGGGACCCCACAAGGGAGCTGGTAAGGGCCCGATACTTCCTCTCCCACGGCTACCCTCTGAATGCAGCATGGCCTCACATTGTCTGGCGACCAGGCAAGAGGCATTCAGAGGTGCTCTGCCATTGCCTAACTCCATGCTATGACCTGGGTGTTCCCTGGAGGTCTCCCATCCAAATGCTAGCCAGAGTCAACCCTGCTTATCTCCTGAGATCGGGCTTGTACATATTTTCTTCATATCTGATGCAACTGTACTATGAAAGCCTCAATGTAAGATTTAATAGAATACTGACACCCGAATTCAGCTCTGGCTCTGCCACCAAAGGTCAACTTTGTCCTTTTTTAATATACCTTTCCAGACCAGACACATCTGAGAGCCTCCAGATCAGCAGTGGGACCCCAGAAGCCTGCAGGGCGACTGCCTAATAACCCCCACGATGCCTCCTCTTTGCCTTTGGCCGACTCCCAGTCCACACACAGTGCCGGTGCCAAAATGTAAGGCATAAAGAAACTGGCTGGCATTAGGTTGTGTTGGACTTAGGAAGGGAAAAAAGGAAGACACACTAAAGAGCATTGATCAGTTCTGTCCGTATGTCTACACGCATGTGCAGTGTGCTGTCAAGTCGCAAGCAACTCACAGGGGTTTTCATGGGGGGAAATGGTCCGAAATGGCTTGCCGTTGCCTTCCTCTACCATCTGGGTGGTCTCCCCTCCAGGGTTGATCCCGCTTGGTTTCCAAGATCTGACAAGATCAGACTAGCTGATCCAGGCCAGGGTATCAGTCATGCAATAGCTTACACCAATAACCTTGGGGGCTGTAATTTGCTAGAAAGCCTCCTAAGAGACTCGTCATTTCCTTTATGGAACTACCATTCTCAGGGCGTGGGGATGGTGGGGGCTACAGACCGCAGGGGTGAATCTGAGGGGCGCAATTGCCTTAATGCTGGATGATGAAATCAATTGGCCAGTTTCATGCTGCTGGAAGGCTGCAGCCAGGCGATTCTGCCAGTTCTCCAGGGGTCTGTGATGCCAGGGAACACCGCTCCCTGCAGCCAGGAGAAACCAAGCCCACAGCCGCTTGGCCTGCAGCACTCAGCTCCTCTCACCTTGACAAGGCAGCACCACCCAGGCAGCACCATCTGTGTGAACCAAACAGTCACAGTGTCTTCCCATGAGAGAGAATGCCGCTCTCCCCACATCTTAATACGCTGACTGCAGAGGGTGGACAATTCTGCTTTTGCTGTGGCTTCCCTCAAAGAATCCTGGGAAGAGCAGCTTGATGTTTCATTCACAGCACCGTGGCTCAGTAAACAGGAAGGACTGTTAAGCCACATTAATTCCAATGGGAAAGCGTTAAGTAGCTGCTCAGCTCTTGGACTGCCACGGATAATACTTATCTGCAGCTCTGTATGGATTGAGCATCTGGCAATTCTACAGAATTCTGGGAGCTCCACACCTTCCTCTCCAGAGCTCTCCAAGGAAGATCCACATTCTTGTCTTCCGACCTCCCAAAGTGAGTCCCCAGGTGAGAGAATCTGACTGCCGTGAGTGTGGCTGAGGCAAAGTATGCAGAATGACTCCCCCCCGCCCCCCCCGCCCCCCCCCCCCCAGAGCTGAGGAGAACGATGATTCAGAGCCTGGGGGAACGATTGCAGGCCCTCTGGGTGAGCTCCCATCTGAAGGGAGCTGTGATCCAGGGATAGTCCCACTCACCCCCCCCTCTCTTGCTGACCCCCACTTGGCTCAACCATTCAAAAGAGCAGCCCTTCAGCAGCGATATCCCCATTGGTTTTCCTCACAGCCAGCCATTTTGGACTCCAGAGTACAACAGCTAAACGGGCTTCATTTCAGCCATGGGCAGGCTGTATTCCCAACAGGGAGGGCAGCAGACATCACAGGAAAGAGCACCTCCAGAGCCAGGCCAGACGCTCCCTGCCAAGTCCAGCAGAATGAGGGTTGGGGAAAAGGGCATCAAGATCAGATGTGGCTCCTGAGCAGGCTTGAATGCCAGCTCCTTTTCTTCTTCTTCCCTTACAAATTAAGCCCTGGGGAAAACAAGATGGCCCTTTTTCCATCCATCCTAGGTGTCAGAGATTGGCCTACTGTCAATCTGAGACAGGAATATCCTATTAGCACACAAGAAACTTCAGTGCCAGATACTGAGAAAGCAGCACTTCAGCCAGAAACAAGGGAAATAATTTGGCGGCCGTTGCATTTGCCTCTTCCCCCATCTCCTGTAATCCTACCCAGTCAATGAAGAAAGGCAAGCTCAACAGGGCAGACTTCCAGCAGCCGCTGTTGCACATAACGGAGCCAGCAGATGGGTGTGCATAGAACTCTGCGGGAAAACTGGTCACACGAACTCCAGTCACCGTGTGTTCAAGGGAGAAGGGGACTTAGAGGTCATCCCCCCCCCCAAACAGGGTTATGCACCTACAGTGTCCTGGATGCTCATAAGTGGCTGTAGGGACAATGCTGAAAGACAGACTTCTGGGAAAGGGAAGCCCACCGCCTCCTGTTTGACTGCTCAAGAGCTCTTTCCATTCACAAGTTTCTCCTGAAGGTATACCAAAATCTGCTTCCGTCATTTCCACCTCTTGGTTCTCATCCTGACTACGGCCCTCTGGACAAAGAGAAACATCCTGACTCCTGCCCTCTGGACAAAGGGCATCATAGAATTGAGGGTTTTGAACTCTGGTGCTGGAGAAGACTCTTGCAAGTCCCTTGGACTGAGAGGCGAACAAACCGGTCAGTCCTAGAGGAGATCAGCCCTGACTGCTCCTTAGAAGGCCAGATCCTGAAGATGAAACTCAAATACTTCGGCCACCTCATGAGAAGGAAGGACTCCCTGGAGAAGAGCCTAATGCTGGGAGCGATCGAGGGCAAAAGAAGAAGGGGACGACAGAGAATGAGGTGGCTGGATGGAGTCACTGAAGCAGTAGGTGCAAACTTAAATGGACTCCGGGGAATAGTAGAGGACAGGAAGGCCTGGAGGATCATTGTCCATGGGGTCGCGATGGGTCGGACACGACTTCGCACCTAACAACAACAAAAATTCTATTATTGGGATTTCTATCCCTATTTTGAAAAAGATTTGTCCTAGGTATAATACCTGCCCTAAGCTTCCTCAGGAGGTGATGAGTTCGCCTTCCTTGGAAGTCTTTAGCAGAGGCTAGATAGCCATCTCACAGAAATGCTGATTTTATGAACTTAGGCAGATGGTGAGTAGGTGGGCAGGAAGGGATGTGCCAGTTTTTGTCTCTTGCAGCCCTTCCTTGCATACCCAGGGAATTGCTAATTGCTGCTTTGGGATGGTAGGTGAATTTCCTCCAGGCTGGGCTAGATTCAGGAGATTTCTGGTGGTGGTGGGGGGGGGATCATTTGGGCATGAAATTGTTCTTCTCCCAGGCTGCCATTGTTCCACTGGCTGCAACTCTTGGCTCCGCCAGGTCCACAAGCCTCCTCAAGGGGCAAAAAGGCTCCCAAGGATGTATAGAGACCATGGAAAGTTCACCGAAGGGTCCACCTCTGTGCCCCTGCCAATTCTCCTAGTGCTCTGCGCCAATTCCTCCAGACCACTTCAAAGCTTCGTGGAGCTCCAAGGAGCCATTGGAGAAAACGTCTTTGAATAAGATGTCATGGGAGATTGGGGAAGAGGAAGTCACTCTTAGTCCCCAACCCATACTTTCTGCAGCACAACCTGGTGCGCATCTCCAGCCACATCCACCTCAAGCCCAGCAGCCACTTCCAGGCAAGCTCATGGATTCCTGCCGCTTCCCTATCCCGTCCCCTTCCAAACTCAAAGCAACTTCAGAAGACCAGTCAAACTCCATACTAACTTTTAACCACCAGGTCTGGAGCTTTCCCATCCTAAAATAGCGTACAATTCATCCCCTTACTGTAAATGAATTGTGAGCAGCCACCATTTGTGAGTTTCAGGATGGAGAGTTCACAGCATTATCTCCGTCCTCAGCAGCATATTACCCCAATTTTTACATTTTTGATTTAAAATGCTTTCAAACTCTGAATTCTTCTCTGAATCAAGGGATTTCCAATATATTTACCATGTATGAGAATATTTGTTTCTACTCTGACTCAGATTCAGATTCAGAGTACCCTTATTGGCATAAAATTGCAAAGCATAAAACGAAAATTTCAAATAGTTCCAGATGTAAAATATATTGTAAAAAGATTTTCATTTAAAATTGCCAGTAAAAACTTTGCTACTTTTATAATAGTCGCTGAGCCCCTCACATTTAAAGGTAAAGGAAAAGGTATCCCCTGTGCAAGCACCGGGTCATGTCTGACCCTTGGGGTGACGCCCTCTAGCGTTTTCATGGCAGACTCAATACGGGGTGGTTTGCCAGTGCCTTCCCCAGTCATGACCGTTTACCCCCCAGCAAGCAAGCTGGGTACTCATTTTACCGACCTTGGAAGGATGGAAGGCTGAGTCAACCTTGAGCCGGCTGCTGGGATCGAACTCCCAGCCTCATTGGCAGAGCTTCAGACTGCATGTCTGCTGCCTTACCACTCTGCGCCACAAGAGGCTCTTCTAAATGTGAGAGGCCCTCACATTTCGTATCATTTTAATCCAACGTTTCTTGTTAACACAGCTGAATTTCAATTTCTTCAGATGATTAGCTAACGGGCGACGAAATACTTCAAACTTAGGACACACCAGAAGTATGTGGCACAACATGTCAGGGACACGACATCCATGTAAACAGTATCTCTCCGGAGGAGGGATCTTCAAAAATCTACCTCGGGTGACATTTGAGGGAAAGATGTTTAAGCGAGCTACTGGAAATGCTCTTCTGAACTGGTGTGTCTCCAAAATTAGGAGATAAATGGGCATGGATTTGTATGTTAAGGGAATATCCCAGAAGTGGGGAGAACATACACTGTTGTTAGAGGAGCCCAGAATCTGGGTATCCTGATATTCTAGTCTCTGTGATAATCGTTTTAGTAGAGTCTTCGTCTGATATAAAGACTGATCTCTTCTCTAAAAGTCAAAGGTTAGGGTTTATTCAGTTAGGGTTTATTCAGAATGACTGGGATCCAAGGGTTATTTAGAGGATTGGGGGGGGGCATCATAAGCGACTTATGGCCACCTTGTAGGGTTTTCAAGGCAGAAGAAGAAGACTTGGTTTATATGCCCCACCTTTCACTGCTCAATAAGGTAGCTTATAATCACCTTCCCTTCTTTTCCCCTGTGAGGCGGGTGGGGCTGAGAGAGTTCTGACAAGACTGTGAGTAGGGTTGGGTGCTTGGGTGCCCAAAGCGGCTGTTCATGCCCAAAGCTGCCTGCGCTGCGCTGTCAGGTCGACCACCTGCTGGTACCTGTGCCTCCCCTCCCCCTCTGAGCCACAGCGCAGGCAGCTTCGGGCGCAAACGGCCGCTTCAGACACCAAAGCGCCCAACCCTAACTGTGAGGAGCCCAAGATCACCCATGGCGAAGAGGAGTAGGGAATCCAACCCAGCTCTCCAAATTAGAAGCCACTGCTCTTAACCACTACACCAAGATGGCAAAAATTGTTCAGAGGTGTTTTGTCTCTGCCTGCCTCTGGGAAGCACCCCTGGAGAGCCAGTTTGGTGTAGTGGTTAGGAGTGCGGACTTCTAATCTGGCGAGCCGGGTTCGATTCTGCGCTCCCCCACATGCATCCAGCTGGGTGACCTTGGGCTCGCCACGGCACTGATAAAATTGTTCTGACCGAGCAGTGATATCAGGGCTCTCTCAGCCTCACCCACCCCACAGGGTGTCTGTTGTGGGGAGAGGAATGTGAAGGCGACTGTAAGCCGCTTTGAGCCTCCTTCGGGTAGGGAAAAGCGGCATATAAGAACCAACTCTTCTTCTTCTTCTCTTCTGGACTCCTTGATGGTCTCCCCTCCAAGGAGTAACCTGAGTTGAGCCTGATGTACATCTGAGATTTGAGAAGAGCGAGCCAGGTTGGGGCTCCTAAGATCTTACACAAGGCCTAATATATGCACAGACATGGGGATGGCAGGTCGATCCTGTGGCTTTTCAAAAAGTGGTCAAAGGCATCTATGGACAATGGCTATTGACCATAATAACTAAATGGAACCTCTATCTTCAGAGGTAATCTACCTCTGGCTACATTTTGTAGTTTGGTGATCCAGGGCTGCGGTCTGTTGTAATGTCTCCAGTCAACCAGTCCCAGCAGCGCAGTTTAAACATATAAGTAGTAGTAGTTGTTATATTTATTTTATTTACTTTATTTAGACCCCAACTTTCTCCCTGGCAGTTTATCCTCACAACAACCCTGTGAGGTAGGTTGGACCGATAGCAAGTGACTGGCCCAAGCTCCCATGGCAGAGTGCTGATTTTGAGCTGAGTCTCCCAGCCTTTATCCAGGCAAATGCAAGACCCCTTTGCCCTGTCTCCACAGCCAGGTCATTCCCCAAGAATGACAGCAGACAGGAGTACCCGTTTGACGGTAACCAGGCACCAGAGCCAGTTGCCAGCTGGATTAAGCTGGATTGAGGTGGGTCAGCCGTGCTAATTCTGTTAGCTCTGTTGGCATCGTTTGATGTGGTCAACCATGAGCTGCTGGCTCACCTCCTCGCTGGGACAGGGATATGGGGCACAGCTCTGAGCTGGATATGCTCCTTTCTCCATAACCGGACCCAGAGGGTAGCGGAGATGGTTCTTGCGCTCCTACAGACTCCCTTGTGGGTTTTCTTCCCCACACTCTTCGACATCTTTATGTACCCTCTGGCCCAGCTGGTACGGAGTCTTGGCCTGGGTTGTCATCAATATGCAGATGACACCCAGCTCTACCTCCTCATGATCAGCCACCCAGACCCCCCCTCCCCGAAATCATTCGCCAGATGTTTGGAAGCAGTGACAGAATGGCTTGAGCAAAGTTGTCTGAAACTCAATCCCTCCAAGACAGAAGACCTGTGGCTGGGAGGAAGGGGGCGGGAACAGGAAGCACGTTTACCCACCCTGGCAGGGATGCAACTTACGACCGCGTCCCAGGCCAGGAACTTGGGTGTATCCAATGATGCCTCGCTAAATATGAAAGCTCAGGCTAGGAAGGTAGCCGGCCAGGCATTTTTCCATCTTCGCCAAGCTCGGCTACTAGCGCCATACCTGTCCCCTGACCACCTGGCCACGGTGATCCATGTGACAATCACATGCAGAATAGATTTCTGCAACTGGCTCTATGCGGGCATACCCTTATCCTCGATCCCGAGACTCCAGCTGGTACAAAACGCAAAATGCAGCTGCCAGGGTCCTCACTGGCACACCGTGGATGGCCCACATCCAGCCAGTGCTGAGGCAGCTGCACTGGTCGCCAGTTGCTGTCCGGATCCAGTTCAAGGTTTTGGTTTTAACCTTCAAGGCCTTACGTAGGTTGGGACCCACATACCTGAGGGACCGCCTATCGCCCTATGCCCCCCTCAGGGCCTTATGCTCTGTGGGTGACAATTCACTAGTCGTTCCCAGCCCCAAAGAAGCCTTTTCAGTCCTGGCCCTGACCTGGTAGAATGAGGTAGGGGCTCATGGGAATTGTAGTCCATGGACATCTGGAAGGCTGCAGGTTGACTACCTGTGCTCTAGAGGTAGGGGTGGGGGGGATGGGGGGGTTCCTGCCATGTTGTTTGGTTTATTGTATCCTATTTTTTTGTGTGTCCATTTTAAAGGGGTTTTAATGGGGCTTTAACTGGACGTCTGTAACTCACCATGAGTCGGTCCGGGAGTGGCGGGTTACAAATATAATAATAATAATAATAATATTATAATATAATAATATTATTATTATTATTACTACTACTACTACTACTACATATGAAAAATAATATTTGCACAGATTGTCCAAGGCAATTGTGGAGCTTACTGGGTCTGATACTGAATTTAAATAATCTTTTTTCTTTCCTGAAGATTTTTTCCCTCTGAAACACAAATACTAAAGCCCCTATTTGAGAAACAGGGGTTATTCAGAGTTCATGTATAACATCTAAGATCTCACACAACGTATAGTTTACTTATGACCTGCACTGCCACATAATGTAGGGGTGGAAAATAGATCAGGTTGCTTCATGGACAATAAAGCTCAGTAGTTATTAACCATACTAGCCAAACTGAGCCTCAATGTTCAGAGGTAGTCTACCACAGAATACCCAGTGCTGTTGCCCGCCGGGCCTACATGTGACTGTCCATAAGCACCTTGCCAATCACCGTGGGAAACCAGATATTGGATGAGATAAACTTTTGGTCTTATCTAGCAAGGCTGTTATGTTCTTAATGAATGTTGTTTCTAGAAAATTACATTATTTATCATCCTCACTTGGACTCAAGGAAATTACACAGTCAATGTAATTGACAGGATAGGACATTCAATAAGATTAAGGTTGTAGAACCAACTAGAAATCTAAAAAGCAGAACTAAAGCAAAGCATGATGTAACACAACAAATTAAATTATGTTAAAAGTAGGATCCAGCTTACAGCGAACCATACGCAGTGACCTACAGGCCACATCTTTAACCCGCTCCTAACCCGCCCCAGCCCGAGCCGCCCCTGCCCCAGCGCGACCCGCAAGACTCACGAGCTCACTAGCGCCCGCTGCATTCAGACTGCAGCGGGCTTATTTACTAGTTCCCTTAAAATTTGTACAAGTCACTTTGTGAATCCTCTTGCACAGTGCTATCCTGTGGTCTGAACAGAAAAGTCCTCTTGGGCCATTCCGTCTTCTGTCATTTGCAGAAAGCCAGGAGAGGTAACAATGCGGACCTCTCATGGTAGGCCCATTCCACCAGGTGGGGGCCATAACACGGAAGCCACAGACCTTGCTCAGGTGAGGGAAGTTGTGATGGCTCTCTCTGCCCCAAGAGCAACCCTATGCAAATGGGGACCTCTCAAGCCAAACACAGGCAAGTCCCATAGGGCAGACGACCGGACCCTCAACAAACCATCTTCTTGGACTGCAGCCCCCAGGGGGTGGCCAGCCTCAATGAGAGGCCACTCATTCCCCTGGCTTGGAGAAAGAAAGAAAGAAAGAAAGAAAGAAAGAAAGAAAGAAAGAAAGAAAGAAAGAAAGGAAGGAAGGAAGGAAGGAAGGAAGGAAGGAAGGAAGGAAGGAAGGAAGGAAGGAAGGAAGGAAGGAAGGAAGGAAGGAAGGAAGGAAGGAAGGAAGGCTCCTTCCTCACCAAGCCTCCCCAAGGACTGAAAATGGCACTGCATCCAGGACCAGCTCCAGGCCACGGCGCCATTTTTAGGTGACAAGAAAAGAAAGAGATTCCTGCTGCGCTTGGCTCCCCTCCCCCCACTAAGCTTCCCCAATCAAGTGCAGAACACTTTCTGTTTCAATTGGGAGGGGGGATAGAGGAAGACCCGAGTTCAAATCAATCTGAATTCAGCAGGATCCACAACAGAAAAAAAAGTGCAGAATCAGACCTGGTTTCTAATCCCTGCTCTGCCATAGAAGCTGGCTGGCCAGCCTTGGCCCAGTCATATACTTTCAGCCCACCCTACCTCGCAGGGTCGTAGAGAGGTAAGATAGAAAAGAGCAGAACAATGCATCCCCACTGGGCAGAAGGGGTGGGTATAAATGAACTAGCCACATACTAACTGGGAGCGTGATTCTGTGGGGCAAGCTGGCAAGTTACAGACTTGTGGGGCAATCTTCTCCTCCTTGGAAAGAGGCAAGGCAGAATGTCTGAGCTGTTGGCATCTTGTTTTAATCCCTGTGCTGAAAATATATTTACTGCCTGTTTTAGCATGGGGAGTATATTAAACTCCAGCAATGGAATTTAATTCCTTTACTTTCTCCCCCAGGCAATCCAAACACTCATCTATTGCATAAGTATCAGGGAATTATTTCCATACACCAGTCATTAATCCACAACATGCATAAGCTGCCTCCATGCCTTAAAATAAAGATAGGCCTGGTTGGGCTTGTTTCAGGGTGATTTTTTTTTTAGCTTAGATTTTCTCCGCACCGCATGTAGATCACCTAATCACGTCTTGAATTAATATTAAAATCAGCCATGGACATTAGCATTCAGAAAGAAGATCAGTCTGTTGCTAGCCTTATTAGCTGCAGAGAAGACAGCAGAAATTGCTGCTAAAATAGGAAACTAAATCCAGAGGTAGAAATAGATATATGTATTTTCTCATTTATTTTATTAATCTCCTTTGGCCAGGCTAATAGGAACCTTGTCCTCCCTGAATATCCGCTGAACAAAATACAAAGAACTGAGGAGTGGGGGAGGTGCCCTGGGGGAGAAAAGCCACCCCAAACTGGCAGAAAGAACAGATGTAATGAGATTTAATGGTAACTTGCTAATATTTCTCCTGCCTCTTCCTTTTTGCTGGGCTGGCCACATCCAGGCATAGTGGGAAGAGAGGGTTTTGCATCTTCTGGGGCTCACACACAATGTAATCTGCAGGAGAACAGACTGAGAAAACATAAACCCTTAATTATTCAAACAAACGATGCCAGGAGAGACTTACAAGAGGGAACAGGAGAGATGGGAGGTGCTCGCTAGCCAGAGCAGAAACAAGAAACAAACCAGCCAACAAAAGCCATAAGCTGTTAGAGGAAAAACAATGTGAGGGCAACACCCAACATTTCCATGGGTTCCTTGGCCCAGGTAGAATTCAGGTGAGTCATATCCAGGTTCCACCTAGGCCAGGAGAGGGGGATGTCCACATTCATAGAATCATAGGATCATAGAGTTGGCAGGGACCTCCAGGGCCATATAGTCCATCCTGCTGCACGATTCAGAAACTCACAACTACCTGCCCACCTACAGTGACCCCAATTCCCCCACTCCGAAGAGCGACCCCTACTCGCTCTATGCAGGCCTGCTCTTGTTTTTTATCCAGAAATTGCAGCTGGTGCAAAATGCAGCTGCCAGGGTCCTCACGGGAACACCCTGGAGTGCCCACATCCAGCCAGTGCTGAGGCAGCTGCATTGGCTGCTGTGCAGATCAGGTCCAAGGTTCTTAAGGCCCTTCGCGGTCTGCCACCGAACTATGCTGTGGTTTTAACGTTTTACCTTGTGGGGATTTATTTTATCCTGTAACCCAACAGAAGACGACTCGCTCAATGGACCTCCCCTCTGTTAATCTGTCCAAAATCCTCTAAAAACCACACAGACTAATGGCTTCTTTCCTCACGTAGAAATGGGTCCTCTGTGCTGTTAAGAATGCTCAAAAGGATCTTTCACTCAATTTTTTTCATAACTTATTAAAAAGAAAATGTTTCTGCAAATGTATAGATCATTTATGACCCCAAAAGAGCTCTCTAGAGTTGCCGGCCTCCAGGTGGAGTCTGGACCACTCAGGATTACAGCTGAATCCCAGATTACAGAGGTCAATTCCCTTGGAGAAAATGGCTGCCTTGGCAGGTGCATTCTGTGGCGTGATGACCCACTGAGGACCCTCCCTCCCAGCCTCCCCCCCAAATTCCAGGAATCCCCCACCTGGCAGATTTCTGCTGCAGATCCATGTACATTATGCATCAGAGGCCAGCTTTGCAAATCAAGTATCACGCGAGTGCAAAATATGGAGTCTCCATGCAGAAGGACTTGTGCCTTGTAGTGGAATCTGTGGCCAAGGAACCCAGCCCACTGCAACAGAACTGAAATGCTTCTCCACAGGCTGCCCTGCCACTCTGCCACCGGCTCACCTTTGGTGCTCTCCGGTGGCCACCATGGCTGGGGCTCTCCCTCAGCCTGGCACTGCGCAGCTGCTGCTGACAGCGCCCCCCAGCGGTGTTACGCATGGCAGGATCCCTGCCTTATGCCTTGGCACACTGTACTCCTTAACCAATAGCGCAGCGCGACAGTCTAGACTTGGGAGCAAGCTAGACACAGGACAGACCAAGTCACTCTGGCAGGGCAATGTCAGAGCAGACTCCATCTTGGGAACCAGGACAAGCCCAGGCTTGTTCTCAGCTACAGGTTTGGAAATCCAGGTGCCTCCATACCCTACTCTCGACCCCCCCCCATTGTATTTCTAAGTGAGTGGACTGGCTTCCTCCTGTTTGCCTAAGGGCTCCTAGGAAAATCCTTTGTCTTGCAACATTTTCACACTTGGCCCCTCTGCAATGGGAAATCTCTTCCCCACATCCTGCCAGCTAGACCTGATGGCTCTCTTCCTCAGAGCCATTAAAACCTTTATCCAAATCCATTTATGGCCATCCCCCTCCCCACTTGGCCAGGTATTGTCCTAATCTCCGGGGACCCTGGAAACTTCCAGCACATGCTTACCTGAGCCTTGTCACGTAGCCCCCTTCCCAAAACCCCATAAAAACTGTGGCTTCACACAGCCACTCTGAGTGTCTTCCAACCTGGGACCTCCCATGCTGGTTCATGCTTCTTCCTCTGACCCACCATTCCTCGGACAGGTAACTATCAAGCCTTCCACTCTTCCTCCCCCTTCTCTATATGACTGCTTGTAGGTGTGTTAGCTATTTGTGTGTCTTTTTTGTTGTTTTCCTTTCAATAAAGCTTATATTACTATTTTACCATTTACATCTGTGTTTACCTTGCGTTCCTACGGGTGTAATCAACCCTGGTATATATAGGCATTTCGATCCATAAACGCTAAGTTACCCCCCTCTCGCAGCATTTGGGCTAATCCTCCCCATAAGCTCAAAGATACGTGTTTTAGGACATGTGTCCACTCAATTTGCCTAACAGCGGGCGGCGGGAAATCAGGGGAAGTCAGGGGCGCCGGCGGGAAAGCAAGTGGAGCAGGGGCTCAGGTGGTGGCGACGTCCCTTGGCAAAAGACTACCCCCCCCCCCACCGGGCCTCGGTAAAATTGTCAAGCGTTGACCAGTCCCTGGTGATAAAAAGGTTGGCGATCATTGTTTTAAACCATGAAACGTCTTGAGAATTAGTTGGAAGTCTCGCTTCTTTCAACAAAAGAGATGCCTTCTTTTCACACAAAGGAAAATTAATACATAGAATCCACTCCCTCTAGCTAAGGAAGGTTTGTTATATTGTCCTTCCCCTGGAAGAGCTGAGGGGAGAGTACGTGTTTCCCCTTTCCCCAGCCTACTCTCACAAAAACTCAGTGAGGCTGATTAGGTGGACAGATTTACTGGCCCAAAGTCACCTGACCTGAAGTCAGGTTTCCTAGGTCTTAGCCCACCACTCTACCTGCTGCACCACCCTGCTTTAAAAGGAAATCAGACAAATTCATGGAGGATAAATGAAACAAGTGTTATTAGTATCAGTAACCCAAAGGAACCCAGTTTGCAGGCAGCATAACCCCCCCACCACCACCACCACACACACACACACACTGACACACACCACCTGAAACTTTGATCAGACAACAAAGGATGACAGTTTCTTGAGAGCTGCAAAGGCCCCATGCAAAGGGGCTGTCACCTTCTCCTCCAGCTCCAGCTCCCCACCAGCAACGTGACAGCAAAACCCCCACTGATCGATTGAGGAGTGTTATATAAATGCTAGGAATGGGAGAAACAGATATGCCTCCCCAGACACCCAAGAGGCCCTCCAAAAGCAAGCCCATACTTGCTGAAAAGATGCCAGCAGTCAGTCAAGGTGAGCAGAGGGCAGGTGGCACACAAGGAAGCTGGGCAGCCACGCCAGAAACCAGGGTAGGACTGCGCTCTTAGCAGGAGCCACCTGCGGGAGGGTACAGGGAGGGCAAAGGGACTTTTCAGGGCAAGGATCTTCCTTAGACAAGGCCTCTGCTGCAAGAAGCCCTATTATCTGAGGGAGAGAAGCCAGAAGGTCCTTCTTCCCACTTGTGGCCCCAAGCAAATGAGCACTTCCTGAGGTGAGTGGCCCTGAGGCACATCTGACAGCAAGTCTGGCCACATGGCCTCCTGTCTTGGGAGATTGTGACCTCCAAGCACAGCATCAATGCTTCTCTGGACCCCCTTCCAGCTCTGTCGATGCCTCATGGCCTCTGCATTTTTTCCTTGCTAGCTTCACCTTTCCCTTCTCAAACTCTGGATACATCAGCCAGTCCCTGCCATAACCTCCCCTCATGTTGTCATCTCGGCTCTCCCTCCCAGGAACTCAGGAGGGGTCTTCCCTACTCGTATGCTGCACACTGACATCTTTAGCAAGTGGGTGAGGCTCGGTGGCTTCTGATTGGCTGGGCAGATTGTTTTAAAAAACATATTCTTGGCAACAGCTGTCACCATAGCACAAGGATCTTCCTATATTAATTGGTTATTTGTTTATATTCCAGTTTGGTTATAAGGTCCTCCTCCCATTTCCTAAATGAGTCTTGTTTTATTATTCAATTATCGTGAAAGCTGTTTAAGGAGCCACCCTGGTTTCTCTAGGTTCTTCCCTGTTTTCCTTCTCAAGGGAATTTTCTGCGATTGTGCCTTCAGTATTTCACTATTGAGAAACTCCCAACCGTCTTGGACTTCCATCTCCTTAAGTTTTCAGACCATAGGATTCTACACAAGTTTGTTAAAATTCGCTCTTCTGAAGTCCAGCCTGTATGTCTGACTATGTACCTTTTTTTCTCTTCCCCAAGATCATAAGGTCCAAATCACTACCAGGTATGCCCACAACTTTTCCTCATTAACCAGTTCTTATCTATTGGTAAGAATCAAATCTAAAACAGCAGACCCCCTGGTTGCCCCTTTCCACTTTCTGGGAAATGAAGTTGTCAGCAAGAGAAGTCAAGAATTTATAGGACTTTTCATTTTTAGCAGAGCTGGTGTTTTAATATATATCTGGGTAACTGAAGTCTCCCATGACCATTCAGTCTTGTCTTTCTGCAAACTTTGTAATCTGGCCTAGGAACATCCCACCCAAGTCCTCTGCCTGGCCTGGCAGTCTATAGCAGAACCCCACCATAATAGCACTATTATTTACTACTCCTTTTATTTTTACCCAAAGACTCTCAGTGAAACTCTCATGTTCAGACACATGTATTTCCTCATATGTAAATATATTCTTAAAATATAGTGCTACTCCTCCCCTTTTTCTGTCTCTTCTAAATAAATCCTATTATTATCTCACCAGGTTTCTGTAATACCTATTAGATCATAATCCCCTTTGTTTATTAGGCCTTCCCATACTTTGCACATGAATCCTTCATACCAGCACCCCAGGGTTGTAACTTTTGAACTTTCCCTTTAAGTTAAGAGTTCCCTGTATGTGTGCCATTCCCTTTACATCCGCAGTGTTCCCCTCTACAGTTATCACCATCAAACTAGGCTTTGAATGTACGTCTCGCCCTCCCATTGGACTTAGTTGAAAGCCCTCCTCACCAGGTCCGCAAGACTCTTCGCAAAGACATTTTTTCCCACCATTGTGAGGTGCAAACCCTCTCCGGATTGAACAGCCTCATCATGCTAGTGCGTTCCATGGTCCAAAAACCCAAACCTTTCCCAATGACACCAACGTAGTTAATCATTTATCTGCATTATTTTCTTTCCCTTCCTAAGTCTCGGCCATTAACAGGAAGAACAAATGAAAATACCCCCTGCACTCCCAAGTCCTTCACTCTCGCCCCCCCCCCAAGGCCACAAAGTCTCTTTTAATATGCTCCATGCTGCACTGTCCTAACACATTGGGGAGCAGAAGAGGTGGTCCTCTCATCCCCAGGGGCCTGTGAAACATCTTCTGTGCTTCGGGGGAGTTGGGGGAATAGCCCTTGTTCCTGTGGTCCAGAGTCACTATCTACAGGCAGATCCTGGAAACGATTCCTGAGTGTCAGAGGGGCAGAACATCTGCTTATTTTTTGACACTTCTGGGTAACGTTCTTCCAACCACTGTCCTCTTGTATTGGATTCTCCTTTAATTGTTGAGACATCTTCCCACCTCTCCCAAATGCCACTGTGTCATTTTCACAAGTGCCTGAAGACTCAACAAGGCTTGAGACCCCTGTACTACTTAGTACATTACTGTCTGCTTGACCTATAGCACTACTAATGAGTAACTAAAACTAGTGTGTAATTGTCCTGGGCTGCCTTCACCAAGATATTCCTTCCTTCCTCTCCACCCCCCCCCTCCTCTTATATTTAAATGGTAAACTGTGTGGGGCAGAGACCTTTATCTTCTGATGCTATTCTGTAAAGTGCCACATTTATTGATGGGGCTATTTAAATAACAATATTTCGTTCCATCAGATGCTTGGTGACTTAGAGTACAGAAGTTACACCTATAAGAAATGCATATGGTACAGCTATGGCAGATGCTCTCACCTGCCTGTCAAAAAGAAAATGAAATGTTCTTGTACAGTTTCTCCTTGATAGCCTAGTTTCTTCGCACAAGGAAGATTTTTTTTAACCACAGAAAGGATTTCAGCCATATGGTTTCCTCTCCCACAGCCACGCCCACCTAAGAGGAGCCGTTCTGAAAGGGGCCAATTGGCTCACAAACCTTGAGAAAAGGGTCTACGATCAGCATCAGGTGGGAAGTTGGGGAGGCACCAGGTCCTGGGAAAGGAGGGGGGGATGGAGGAGGAGGAACGAGTCAGGAAGCCACGGAAGGGAAGCCGCGGGATAAGCAGGGCTTTTATCACAAGGGTCGTGTCACGTGTTTAGACTGAGACACAGAGACGCACAGGATGAAAAGGGATGTCTGACCTGCCCCCACAATTGCCCTTCACAATCCAAATGATACACTAAACACTCATTCATTCATTCCATTCCATTTCTATGTACCACCTTCCCCAGAGGCTCAGGGGAGTTTACATAGAACAAAGGAAGAGGAACATACAGAGAAGTCCTTAATCATTAATCAAAGAAAAAAGGAGCAATAAATGGAAAACAGTAGAACAATAAATTCCTAACTAAAACACGTTGGTGGACCTATGAATGGTGTGTACAGGCATTAGTTTCAGTTTCATGGGAGGGAGGCTTGGGGGCCAAGTGGGAGAAGTTGGAGCTAGTGGATCTCAAACTGAATGCCTGGCGGAAGAGCACCTTTTTTCAGGCTCTGCAGAATTGTTCTATATCAGCTAGGGCCCTGATCTCCTCTGGGAGCTCATTCCACCAGGTGGGGGCCAAAACGGACAAAGTTCTGGCCCTGGCTGAGGTCAAGCAAGCTTCCGTGGGACCAGGGATCACCAGGCGGTTGGAGGTGGTGAAATGTAACGCTCTTTGAGCTATGTTGACAGGGAGGAGGTCCCTCAGGTACAGTGGCCCCTGACTGCATATGGTCTTAAAGGTAATTACCAGAACCTTAAGTGTGATCTGGAATTTGACTGGAAGTCAGCAAACTTGTTAGAGAATGGGCTAGATGTGGGACCTCCGAGATGTTGCTGTGAGGATCCTGGCCGCTGCATTTTGGACCAGGTCAAGGTTAAGAGCAGGCCTGCATACAGCGAGTTATAGAAGTCCAGTCTGGAGGTGGCCATTACGTGGATCACTAGGGATAGGTGTTCCGCAGCCAAGTAGGGCGCTAGTAGGGCTTGGTGAAGGTGATAGAATGCCAGCTGCGCTACTCTCATGACCTGAGCCTCCACTGAGAATCATGCCCAGGTTCCTGGCGGAGTGAGCCACTGATAGCTGTACTCCGTCCAGGTTGGCGAGGTGCGCTTCCTCGCTTGGACCCTTCTTACCCAGCCACAGGACCTCCACCTTTGAAGGGTTGAGCTTCTGATGATTCTGCTTGAGCCACCTCGTCACTGCTTCCAGGCAGCTGGCTAATGCTTCTGGGGGAGAATCAGGGCAGTCTTCCATCAGGAGGAGGAGCTGGGTGTCATCAGCATATTGGTGTCAACCCAATCCAAACTTCTGCACCAGTTGGACAAGAGGGTGCATGAAGATGCTGAATAGGACTGGAGAGAGAACCACTCCCTGAGGGACTCCACAAGCAAGCTGATGGTAGGTTAATGGACTCTTTTCTATTGCCGCGATCCTGGAGAAAGAAGGTCAGCCATTGACAGGCAGTCCCCTGAGTTAGGAGCTTGCGATTGAATGTGCTGATCGAATGTGCTGAACGCTGCTGAGAGGTTTAATAACAAGAGCAGCGCTGACCTGCTCCGATCCAATCGGTGACGGAGGTCGTCCGTCAGGGTGACTAGCGCTGTTTCTAGCCCATGGCCAGGCCGGAAACCTGACTGCGACAGGTCTAAGACTGAAGCTTCCTCCAAGAATGCTGACAATCCGTCTGTTACATGATGTTATAGTGCCACAAAGCCAATGAGCTCTGACTATATGGTGATATTTCAGGGTCGAAACCCTTCCTGTGTAAGATAGGAGCATTTTAATGTCCCCTTGTGCAACTGAAATCCTCCCAAATGAGATCTTCTGGAGAGTCCACTAGACTTGGTCCCATGATTATGGAACGCCCGCTCCCAGCCCCCCCCCCTTTCAATCTTCAGGAGGCAGCTGAAGACAGTTTTTGGAGGACTGTATTTCATTTACTGGCACTATTAGTTGAGATTTTAAGTTGTGATTTTTAATAATAATTTTATCCACAGCCAGAGGAGAAAGGTGGCTAATAAATGTTTTTACAAATTAACTAAATAACACATGCACTTCCAGCATGACATTACTTTTAAGACCTCAAAATCATGCTGGCAAATTGCATTCCAGGAGTTTGCTGGTGATCTGCAACCGAAGGGGTGGGCTTGCCAACCTCTGCTGCCCTCCGTTCTGCTCTCAAAACCCGACAGGTCTTGAGCTGGCCATGGGCGAGAGGATGCCACCACCAGAGAGCAGCCCCAGGGATTCTGGAAGTATGGAAATCAAACACCCTGGCTTATGCTTCCCACAGCTGTTTCTTGCTAATACCTGAATAATGATCTTTCAAAAAAGAAATCAGAAAAGAAAGGGCTTTTTTTTCAGCTGTCAGTTATATAACATCTACCCCCCCTCCGAAGTATTACATTCCATCCTGAATAGCAGATCACCAGCAGGCTATAAAACTCCCACAAATAAAATTGCAGTCTTTTGTTATAACAAGAAGCCCCAAGTAAGCAGTCATTGTTGCCTTCGCCAGGTCTCTTGTCAAAGTCTGCAGAGAGACACCTCAAGGCTGACTTTAATTACTGCCCAGGATGTGGCTCCATTTCTCTCTCCCTCTCCCACCCCCCCCCCCTTTGTACTTAGTATTCCCATCAAAGGGGCAACTAACTGCAGCTCTTTCTGCTATTGTTGTTTTAAACTCCCAGAGCACATTTTTTAAAGTTCTTCCAAGGCAAACTATTCCCCTGCTGAGATTTTGCTCCCAACATAAATGTCATTTGAAAAAAACAAACCCAAGGAGGCCTGCCAGTGAGATGCCAGGGCAGCAAGCTCAGCCACTGAAATAGTAAGAAATAAAATTGACTTTCTAAACCCACAAAATGCTTATTTACCATTTCCTTATCCCAATCTCAATTCCACCCAACACAGGCCACTGTGTGGGAGTGGTGGGCTATAAACTGGACTATAAATAAAAAATTAAAATAAAAGCAGCCTCTTCCCACATTTAAAATCTGCACACAGGGCTGTGCCTTTATGGGACAAGCCAAGCAAAAAGGTCGAAAGTATCAGCTACATGGGAGGAAATTATGGAGGGTTTTTTTTAAAGCAAATGCACTTGGGGCTCATCATGGCCGCTATCCATGTGGCCTCTTAAGAGAACATCAGAAAACTCTGTGGTCCACTTGGCTGCTCTTTCCCGGTAGACATGCAAGAATTCCACTTTTACTAGAGTGTGAGGGGAAATGGCTCTCCTTGCCATCCAGCTTTGTTCTCAAACAGGAACATACATACATGAAGCCGCCTTTTGCTGAACCAGACACTTCGTCTGTCCATACTGTCTACTCAGACTGGTAGCACCTCTCCAGGGCCTCAGGCAGAGCACTTTAACATCGCCCCTGACAGATCCTTTTAAATAGAGTTGCATGTGATTGAACCTGGAACCTTCATTCACCTGAAAACCTTGGGGTACTTGTGAATTGTAACCTAAACATGAACAGGTAGTGTGATGCAGCGGTAAAAAAGACGAATGGGTGGTTGTATTATGTTGATCGGTGGTTCTTAACCTTCCTAATGCTGCGACCTTTTAATACAGTTCCTCATATTGTGGTGACCCCCCAAACCATAAAATTATGCAAGTGCTCTTTCACAGAAATTAAACCAAGATTGACCAATGGAATGAAGATCCATTGTTCACGATTGTATATATATAAATTGTTTTTTCCTCAGTTCAGCTCTGCCTCTTGTCCCACCATGCCGATCTTGCTCTTTTCTGCTGCTCTAGACAGGCAAACGTTCTATCTTGATCTACCCCGCAGGGCTGTTGTGTGGATGGCGCCCCCCGCCAACCCGGCCAAGCTGCTTGCCCTGCCGCAACCCCTGCCGTGAAAGGGCCTGCCGTGAAAGGGCCATTCAACCCCCAAAGGGGTCCCGACCCCTAGGTTGAGAACCACTGATGTAGACTAACAGATCTCCAGCACCACATTCTACAAACCACGATTGTCAGACCCCACATGGAATGCCACACATAAATAAAATAATGAACGAATAACCCACAAATCTATGTAGACTAATGCATGTTTTAGGCTGATCCAGCATTAAGCATGGGAAGGACTAGATGGCCTGTATGGCCCCTTCTAACTTTATGATTCTATTCTGTTTTATTTCCCAGTAACCTTGATATAGTTACCTTATGTCTACTAGCATCATGTCAGCCTATTATCTGAGAAACCCAGGTTTAGATGTCGACTCTGCCATGGCAGCTAGCTGGATGACCTTGGGCCAGTCATACTCTTTCAGTCAAACCTACCTCACAGGGTTGTTGTGAAGATTTAATGGAGGAGAAGATAATGATGCCAGCTGCTTTGGCTCCCCATTGGTGAGGAAGGCACAATATAAACCCGCTTGGTGTAATCGTGAAGAGAGGCAACTTCTAATCTGGATAGCTGGGTTCGATTTTCTGCTCCTCCACATGCTGGGTTAGTTGAAGTCCTGATAAAGCTGTTCTCACAGAGATTGGGAGATGAAGGGAAAGTTGTTTGTAAGCCACTTTGGGACTCTTTCAGGTAGTGAAAAGCGAGTTATAAAAACTCTTCTTCTGTAGTTGTTGTTAGGTGCAAAGTCGTGTCCGACCCATCGCGACCCTATGACCAATGATCCTCCAGGCCTTCCTGTCCTCTACCATTCCTTGAAGTCCTTTTAAGTTCACACCGACTGCTTCAGTGACTCCATCCAGCCACCTCATTCTCTGTCGTCCCCTTCTTCTTTTGTCCTACATCGCTCCCAGCATTAGGCTCTTCTCCAGGGAGTCCTTCCTTCTCATGAAGTGGCCAAAGTATCTGAGTTTCATCTTCAGGATCTGGCCTTCTAAGGAGCAGTCAGGGCTGATCTCCTCTAGGACTGACCGGTTTGTTCACCTTGCAGTCCAAGGGACTCATAGGAGTCTTCTCCAGCACCAGAGTTCAAAAGCCTCATTTCTTTGACGCTTGGCCTTTCACTAAACAAAGTAAATAATAAATACTGCCTAACCTGTAGCTGCCCTTTATTTCATGAGTTGGCATAATCCCTGTCTGAGCATCTGCCTACAGGAACACCACAGTTCCTTGACAAGGAACTTGGAGGAAGGATGACCCGGGAAACTACAGACCAGTGAGTCTGGCCTCTGTTGTGGGTAAGATAATGGAGCAGATATTAAAGGGAGTGATCTGCAAACATCTGGAGGACAATTTGGTGATCCAAGGAAGTCAGCATGGATTTGTCTCCAACAGGTCCTGTCAGACCAACCTGGTTTCCTTTTTTGACCAAGTAACAGGTTTGCTGGATCGTGGAAATTCGGTTGATGTCATTTACTTGGATTTTAGTAAAGCTTTTGACAAGGTTCCCCATGATGTTCTGATGGATAAGTTGAAAGATTGCAATCTGCATTTTCAGACAGTTAGGTGGATAGGGAATTGGTTAGAGAACCGCACTCAAAGAGCTGTTGTCAGTGGTGTTCCATCAGACTGGAGAGAGGTGAGTAGCGGGGTACCTCAGGGCTCGGTGCTCGGCCCGGTACTTTTTAACATATTTATTAATGATCTAGATGAGGGGGTGGAGGGTTTGCAGATGACACCAAATTGGGAGGACTGGCAAATACTCCGGAAGATAGAGACAGAGTTCAACGAGATCTGATCACAATGGAAAAATGGGCAAATGAGAACAAGATGCAGTTTAATAAAGATAAGCGTAAAGTTCTGCATCTGGGTCAGAAAAATGAAGAGCATGCCTACTGGATGGGGGATACACTTCTAGGTAACACTGTGTGTAAACGAGACCTTGGAATACTTGTGGATTGTAAACTAAACATGAGCAGGCAGTGTGATGCAGCGGTAAAAAAGATGAATGCCATTTTGGGCTGTATCAACAGGGGCATCACATCAAAATCACAAGATGTCATAGTCCCATTGTATACAGGTCAGACCACACCTGGAGTACTGTGTGCAGTTCTGGAGGCCTCACTTCAAGAAGGACGTAGATAAAATTGAAAGGGTACAGAGGAGAGCGATGAAGATGATCTGGGGCCAAGGGACCAAGCCCTATGAAGATAGGTTGTGGGACTTGGGAATGTTCAGCCTGGAGAAAATGAGGTTGAGAGGGGACATGATAGCCCTCTTTAAGTATTTGAAAGGTTGTCACTTGGAGGAGGGCAGGATTCTGTTTCTGCTGGCTGCAGAGGAGAGGACACGCAGTAATGGGTTTAAACTTCAAGTACAACGATATAGGCTAGATATCAGGAAAAAGTTTTTCTCAGTCAGAGTAGTTCAGCAGTGGAATAGGCTGCCTAAGGAGGTGGTGAGCTCCCCCTCACTGGAAGTCTTCAAGCAAAGGCTGGATACACACTTTCCTTGGATGTCATCGTCGTCATCGTCCTTCTATTGTTCTGATACCCATTTTTGGGAAATAACATTGTTACTGCCTAGGGTTACAAGATTTCCCCTTTTTAGCAGATGTTTCCTTTTTTAGTGTCTGTCCTCTTTCAGGCTCTTTAAATAAAAACTGATGAAAATGCCATCATCTTGGGTTGGAAGCTTAGGAATATTCCTAGTTAGCAGCAATGATCACAGCTTCAATAGCAAAGGTATTTAAAATAAGATTTGAACCAGTGATCACTTGTTTGAAGTAGTGAAATATGCCTTCTTTTTTGCTTTTCAAAATATGGTAACCCTATTACTATCAGAATTTTGAGGTGCCCTGACACACTTCAGGTATCCTCCAGTGCACACTGTAAACACATAAGTTGTATTAGAAGTGGTAAGTGGACCCCAAACAAGTTTGCTAAATTTCCATACCATTACATTATAGGTAATGCCCATTTTTCACCACTAGATGGCAAGTAAACGGGGCACTATCAGCTACAGCACCGGGTGAAACTCTGCTTCAGGCCCCTTTCGTCTGGGTGAGCAGAGTTTCTGGGGTCCAGGGCAAAGCCACATGACAGGACCAGGAACACTAAACTGTTTTGTCAAGGATCTTTTGCTATCTGGCTGGAAAGCTCCTGTTTATATTTTCTGTATTTATGGCAATGGAAGATGTGGAGCATAAATTTGCTGCTCTTTAGAAACTGCCACAAAACTACTGGTAGTTCGTATTAACAAGGACTAAACAGCCAATAAGCACGCCACAAATAGGGCTTCACTCCATGCAAGGACTCCAGGCAAGCAGTCTTCCACTGCTACGGTCATTTTTCACCCAGTCTGAAGACCTGGCAAAGGATCCACATTTTGAAAAACAAAACCCAGAGAAACACCTAAATGTTTTGGAGGATGTGGCTTCGGCAAGAGAAAGCCTGGAAATCCAAATAAACTCAACTGCTGTCTGAAGGAAAACACGCACCCAGAGCAGACAACTGTTTCTGACTCCGTCTGGGCAGAAAGAACATGTTGCCAAATCAGCCTCCAGCAGCCAAAAAAAGAGCCCACCAGTCCTAATTTTTAAAAGCAGATGGCTGAGTGTGAAAATTAACACATACAGGAAATAGCAAGCATTTGGGGCCAAATCCTCTACTTGGTAACTCCCTTAGCAGCTTGCCAGACATTAACAGAAATTGCCACTTCCCACAATTTCAGAACAGCAATAAAGCCAAGAATATCCCATGGTTTTTGCCTCACTTTTATCCAGACGGGAAACATGGGTCAGTTTGGACTGATGGGTTCCAATCCACAATGGCCGTCAGCAACCCAATCCCAAACAACCTGTCAATGGAGTTGTGAGAGAAACATGGGCTGGAGGCACAAAGCCCTTCTGTCTCTGCAGCAGCCAGCAGTTGAAAGATAGTGGCTTGGTAGGCAACTGGATGGCCAAGCCCTGGACAAAAGGCTTCAACTTTCCTTCGTGCTCCTGCACACTCCTCCTTATCCATGGAGATGAGCATCTGAACTAACAACAGTGCAGTACCTGACATCGTAAAATTCCTTTGCCAAAAGTTGTTTTATCTTCTTTCAGCAGGTTGTTCAGTAAGGGCACTCCTTCTCAATAGTGTACCATGCCCCCAAAACCTTTTCCCTTCTGTAGTGTATTCGGGGGGGGGGGGGGGGGGGGGGTCAATTGCTGAGATGGCATCTACCTTCTTTCTGTCAAGATTCAACTTTGTGACATCCAAAGTAGAAAATGAGCTCTTTCTGGCATAGGAGACATTTGCTTTCATTTGATTTTAAGCCTGCTTCCTTCGCAGTTGCTAGGACTTTGTTTAGTCTGTCATCATGTTCTTCTTCGGAACAGCCGTATACCAAAACATCATCCATAAATACAGGTGTTACAACACTTCTGTCATTTCCCTTTGAAACAATTCTGGGGTACTAGAAATCCTAAAAGGTAATCTGTGGGGGGAAAGTCTCCCAAATGGCGTGATGAACTCGGTTAATTTGACAAACACCTGTTAGTCATGGGAGGACATCATCTATCTATATTTCTATATTTCGCTTTGTACTGCTTTAGTCAGCTGTTTCAAGTCTACACACATATGTACAATGCCATCCTTTTTTGGTTATTGGCACCACCAGGGCACAGAAGTCTGTAGGGTCTGTAGCTGGTTCTATTTCACCACATGTGACTATCCTATTTAGTTCCGCTGTACTTTTGGGAGTTAAAAGATTGATATTGTTCTGACTGCAGACAGAATAGGGCACAGCTTCTCCTTTGAGCCTTACCTGCATTGGAGCACTTTCCAAAGATCCGATCTTGTTCAAAGCTCTTCTAGGCAATGGAAGTATCACGGGGACGTTTTTGGCCAGAGCAAGAACTCCTGCAGAGTTTGAGTAGTGTCTTCCAGGCTGTTGAGGGACTGCAGATGTCTGTCACAGATTGGGAAGGGGCTATTGAAACATCTATAGACTTACATTGGCTTCAGTGTCAATTCTGAATTTCACTGGGAGGCCATGAATCTATAGTTAAGCTTCCCATGGGTCAGAAGGATTACTGAAAAAGGAGCCAGCTTGGTGTAGTGGTCAGGATTGTGGACTTCTAATCTGGTGAGCCAGATATGATTCCCCGCTCTCCCACATGCAGCCAGCTGGGTGACCTTCGGCCCCCCACAGCACTAATAAAGCTGTTCTGGCAGCTTTATGCTCCTCTTCCTTCTTACTGGCCCCAGAAGAAACTGGTCATTGGCATTCTCTTGCCGGACTATTTCCTGCAACCTTGAGTGTGAAAGACCACTGCAAAGTGCCCTACTTTCTTGCACTTGTGGCCCTTTGGAGTCTTTGCCAGGATATCTCCCCCATATTTGCCCTTTTCCACTGTGCCCTTATGAGCCTCTTGTGGTACAGAGTGGTAAGGTCTCCAAACCCCTCACTATCTTATTTGCCCTCCTCTGGACACGCTCCACTTTGTCTACATCCCTCTTCAACTAGGGTGCCCAAAAATAAACACAGTACTCCAAGTGAGGCCGAACCAGAGCAGAGTAAAGCGGTACCATCATCTCCCGTGATCTGAACACGTTATCCGTTTGATACAGCCCCAAATCCCATTTGCCTTTTTAGCCACTGAGTCACACTGTTGACTCATGTTCAATATGTGGTCTATTAAGACTCCTAGATCCTTTTCGCACATGCTACTGCCAAGACAAGTCTCCCCCATCCTATATTGGTGTGTTTGGTTTTTCCTACCTAAATGCAGAACTTTACATTTGTCCCTATTGAATTTAACTTTATTCTGTTTAGATCAGTTGTCAAGCCTATCAATTTGTTAAACATTTATTGGGTGACATGACCACATATGGCCACGTTGACCCTCCCCCTTCCAAAATGGCCAATGATGGACCTGGATGGGGTGAGAAGGAGAGGGGCCTGGGTGGGCACGTATCAAATTCAAAACATTTAACGCTATATAAAAGGATGTCTGCGCGGAAATGAGTAATAACAGTTACACATAGATACAATAGATAAAAGATAAAAATAAGTAATATCCAGTTATACATTCCTCCATAATCTTCTTTAAACCGCCCGTGGCGCCGCGGGCGCCACGGACGAAATAAATGGTTAAGGGGTTCTAAGGTGGGATTTGTCCGTGATGAGGAAGGGTCCGGATTGGACCCTTCCCCGGGACAGACATTCGGAGGGACCCATCGGCAGGCGCGCAGCGCCTGCCGATGGGTCCCTCCGATTCCCAGCCCCAGCAACTGCGAGCCGCGCGCAGCGCAGCTCACAGTTGCTCCCTTTCCCGCCGGGCTGACGCGTCGGAGGCGCAAAGCGCCTCCGACGCATCAGCCCGGCCGCAAGGTACCCCCCGGCAGCCGCGCAGAGGCGGGCGGGGCGGCGCTGTTGATGGCGTTGAAGTCGCAGGCGCGCCGGGTGGTGCGAAGGCGGGCGGAGGCGCTGGCGGCCAAGCGGCGGAGCTCCGAGCCCAGCACCGCCGAGCCCAGCGGGGGCCGCCCCACGCCACACGTCGCGCGCCAGACCCACCTGCTGCGTCTGCAGCGCCCGCAGATGCCAGCACAGGCCCCGCGCCCGGCCCCACAGCGCCACCCGACGCGCCCCGCGCCGCCGCCGCCCCGCCCGCCTCCGGCACCGCCGCCGCCGCCACCATCCCAGCCCGCGCCCGCCGCCACGGCCTCCCTCACGGCGCACGGGCAGGCGGACGCCCAGCCCATGGGCCTCCCTCAGCCCCGTGCACGCATGCCGCCGCCGGAGGGAGCCCCCGGCAGTCGCGCAGAGCGCGGCTGCCGGGGACTCCCTGCCCACCAAATGACCGCCGCCCGGGGGAGACACCCCATCTCTAATCCTTTCCCACCTGGGGTCCCTTCCCGATGGCCATTCCCCACCGCCGCTTCCCCGCACCCACAAACACACAAACACACACACACACACAGCCTCACCACCCAAACCCCCATAGCCACCCCCTTGCCCCGCCGCCACTTCCCAGCGAACACAGACACACACACACACACACACAGCCACCCACCGACCGCGCTCTGCCACCCCTTCCCCCACCAAACACATCCACGCACACACTCCTCTCTACCCCTTCTTCCCTCGCCACCTCCCCCTCCCCATTCGCCGCCCGCGATTCCTCCCCACGATTCCCCCCCAACCTTCACACACACACTGGCCCCTGCCCTTTCACCTACCTCTCTGTCTGCCTTCCTTTCTTCCTTCTTACTTCCTGACTTCCTCTCCCCCACTCCACACATCCAAGCACACACTCCTCTCTACCCCCTCTTTTCTCCCCACCTCCCCCTCCCGATTCGCCCCCCATTCTCCCCCAACCTACGCCCCCTGTCCCCTCCCCTTTCACCCACCTCTCTGCCTTCCTTCCTTCCTTCCTTCCTTCCTCCTTCCTTCCTTCCTTCTTACTTCCTGACTTCCTCCATTTCTCCATCTCCTTCCTGTCTCTCTGTCTTTCCATCTTACTTGCTTCCTGTCTCTCTCCTTTACTTCCTTTCTTTCTCCCTTCTACCCATCCCTTCAACCACCCCTTGCCCTTTTTTCTCCCTCCCCTTCTTCCTTTCCTCTTCTTCCTTCCTTCCTTCCTTCCCCACAGTCTGTTCTCCCCCCCTCTGCTAGGGCCCGCTATATTTCTTCGACAGCGGGCTTATTTTCTAGTATGCTCAATAAGTAATAATGTTCACCAACAATAAATGCCAACAGCATGGAATTATTTCTTGCCTATCCGATTTCCCTTTTCTCTCACAGTAGCCAAAAATTCGGCTACTGGTTCTGTTATATCCAGAGACTTATCAGCTAGTAGATGTTAAGTATTTCTATCCATAGGGCCAAGGAATTTTACAATAATAGGGTCAATCAATGCAATGGTCAATGGAGTAAAATATGTGTTATATAGTCAAGCTCCAATTGGAAATATTTGCATAATCTACTCTCTATCAGTACAGTATTAGATCTACCTGAGAGTACCACTAAAGGGTACTGTTTAATTCAGCGAGCACAAAGGCCTGATGGTGGAGCAGATTAATAAGATTTTACATGTAAGTAGCTCCACGGCCTGAATTAGAAGTCAGGCCAAAAAGGTTGGCCTTTTCCTGCATCAATATTCTATCTCTCAATATCCAAGATTCTTTGCCTAATAATGGAGAATGTCTGAGACTCAACATAATTAACCAAAAACTCTAAATTTATTACCTAGAGTAGCGGTCCCCAACCTTTCTCAGGTCAGGGACTGCCTCCGGGGTGAGGGGAGAGCCGACGGCCCAGGTGCTGCAAAAACGTGCACGCGCATTTGCCGCACATGCACGTTTTCACCACCAGGGGCGCTAAAGCACATGCGCGGCAACTGCGCGTATGCGCATTTGCATCACCAGCATGCTGGCGGCTGCGCCTGCCTCGTCCCTTCCTACTCGCTGCGGGCGGGGGGAGGCAGGTACGGCTGCTGGCAGCCCGGTACCGTGGCCTTAGCGGCCCGGCAGTGGGCCGCAGACTGGGGGTGGATGACCCCTGACCTAGAGTACGGATTTTATGCAGGATCTGCTGGTACCATTTGGAAACAAAGGGATCTCTTAACGTACAAAAGACTATTAGGTCTTGAGCTCTGCTTCCCAATGAATTCTGCATCATCACGCCACTTCTGGGGTTTCTTGAAGCCTGAAGAATGTTTCAGGGGTTTCTCAATGATAAAAATGTTGAGAAAGGCTGATCTAGATGCAACAACATCCTCCTGACTCTCAAGGAATCGTTTGAACCTTCTCACACATACATACCTCCAGATGCCTCCAGCATCTGAGGAGCTTACAGATGGTCTACCAGGCTCAATTCTCCACTGGCTTCCCTCCCCCCCTTGTCTGACTCCAAACTACTCTCAAACTTATGTCCTTCTGAAAGCATGCTCATCGGGCTATTTTGTTTTGAAAACTTTTTCATAAAATCATAGAAACAAAGAGTTGGAAGGGATCTCCAGGGTCATCTAGTCCAACCTGTTGCACAATGCAGAAACTCACAACTCCCTGCCTACCCACACTGACCCCAATTTCATGCTCAAATGAACCCCCACCCCCCACCCAACAATCTCCAGAATCCAGCCTGGCCTGGAGGAAATTCACCTACCCACAGTGGCAATTAGTAATTCCCTGGGCTTGCAAGGAAGGGCTACAAGAAACAAACACTGGCACATCCCTTCCTGCTCACCCGCTAAGAATCTGCCTAAGTTCATAAAATCAGCTATCTAGCCTCTGCTTAAAAACTTCCAAAGAAGGAGAACTCACCACCTCCTGAGGAAGCCTGTTCCACTGAGGAACCATTCTGTCAGGATAATTTTTGGATAGTTTATAAAGCTATATTTTTCTGCACGCTCCTGCCCCTTGGCTTATCTGGTTTTGATGTTCTCATGCACAAACATGCAGGGACTAGTCACTTCCTTATCATGAGGAGTGCACACATCAGCAAGGAAGGTATAATGTCATCCATATGCGGTCAGCGGGCCAATCTGATTAGCCTGGCTCCACTGGCACCCACCCCAACCCAGCGAGGGGCAATCTGGTGCAATCACCACCAGTCTGCCCCTGACTGTCATTGGGAGTGGAGGTAAGTGAGGCTCCCAGGGGAGGGACAGAGTTCCCACCCACCCCCCTGGGCGCAGCGATGGCGGGAGAGGGGGCCACATGGCGCAGACTGACCAAGCCTTGGCAGGCAGCAAAAATGGCCACCGAGGCTCAGCCAGGCCCTGCAAGGCCTTTGCGGCACCAGGGTGGGTGCCTGCCACAGCCGCTCCAAGCCTCTCCGGGCCTTCTTGGGGCTGGGGAAGGGACGGGCTGCCAAGACACCCTAAGTCTTTGCCACACACTAGTTGAGGAAACCTGGCCCACAGGCACTCTTAAAGCCAACCCAGTTTCATGCCCCCCCCCCTCTCTCTCTCCCTCTGTCAGGATTGTTAGAAAACCCTGTCATAAATTAGCCTGAGTTTCTCCATGACAGTTAGATTGACCTTTGCAGCTTGGTGCCTGGGAGCTCCAGGCCCATATATTATGCATGCTTGCTTAAAGTCGAAACTATGTTTATGTAGCCATTATCTCTGGAAGCTATGAATGTTCTTCTCTTTGAAGCCTCTTGGCTGGGCCTGCTTCTGGTAACCATAACACCTTATTTCAGCCTGAAGACAGCCAAGGACATGTGAAAGTAACACTGTTTTTAATTGTACCTGTCTCCTCTTCCTTCCTCCCCTCCCTTGGGAACTTTCAAGTTTTGGGCGGGAGAACTGGATTGATAAGGAGAAGCAAATCTGTCCTCAGGCAGATTTGACTTCTCTAGTCTAGGTGTATGAAGTACTTCTCAATAAAACTTTCTATTTCAAAGAAGTTGGTTGTGAGTCCTTGCAACGTCTGACTCACTCCCTCCCTCCCTCCCTCTCTCTCTCTCTCACTTCACCCTCTCCCCACGCTAGCGCCCGTTGTATTTACAGCTACAATGGGCTTTTAGTCTAGTTTTAGTATAAAATGCATGTATTGAGAAGAGTTCCTTAACAGAACTGCTTATTTCACTCAGTTAACATTCACAAATACACAGTAAAAACTTATTTATACCCCACTTGTATATCCTAGGGGGGGCCAAAGTGGCTTACAGCACCATTCTCCCTTCCTCCAGAGAGAAGCTTGGTGTCATGGTTAGGAGTGCGGACTTCTAATCTGGTGAGCCGGGCTTGATTCCCTGCTCCTCCCCCACATGCAGCCAGCTGGGTGACCTTGGGCTCGCCACAGCACTGATAAAGCTGTTCTGACCGAGCAGGAATCTCAGGGCTCTCTCAGCCTCACTTGCCTCACATTTTAATGTTTTAAGGCAGTGGTCTGCAAGCTTTCAGCCGCTGCGGACCGCTGCGGTGGAGTGGGGGGAGAGGGTGGCCTGGTGGCCCGCGCATGCGCGGCAGCCCCAGCACAAACGGGCATGCGCGGACTGCTGCGCATGCGCGTTTGCGCCCGGCAGGGGCGCAAACGCGCGTGCGCAGCAGTACGCTCACGCGCGTTTCCACCGCCGCCATACCGGCGGCCGCAGCTCCCCCTCCCGGCCCCTCTGGGCCGCCAGCAAATCGGCCGCTAAAGCGGCCGATTAGCTTGCGGCTCGGCAAGGTTCTCTTCCCTCCCTTCCCGAAACAAGAAGCTTCGGGAGGGGGGGAGGGAAGAAGAAGCCGCGGCCCGGCGCCAAGTCCTTCACAGGGACCACTGTTTTCGATTACTGTTGGTTTATAATTTTTTTCTTTCTAATCTGCTGTGAGACGTTCTCGAGACCGGCAGGCAAGAAATCAGATAGATTAGATAAGATTAGGATAGACAGACAGACAAGACTGCCCTGAAAGGCAGGTGAAGTTTTAAATTAAATATAAAAAATTAAACAAACTAAATTGTATCTATATTATCATTATCATTATTATTTATATAGACTCTGTAAGATTTGTTCCATGCCATTTCTTAGACAAGCAGCTTTCTTCCCTTGCCAACAAGTGCCTTGCAGTAGTGGAGTGCCTGAGACTGGCCCATGATTTAAATTTGAGTCTCTCTGGCATACATCCAACAGTCTACCTGCTACTTTGCACAGGCTGTGCCTTACGGGTAACACAGGAACTGCCCCCAAAGCCCCAGGGAAAGTGGCAGAAGGAACAGCAGTAAAACACAGCCTGTGTAAAATAGCAGCAAGGATGTATGGCAGGGAGACCCGAATTCAACTCATGGGCCCGTCTCAGACACTCCAGTACTAAAGGCACTTGCTGGCAGGGAAGGCAAGTTCAAACTGGGGGTCACCAGTGTCTCCCAGTCCCTTATATGGGTTATATGCCTCTTTATCTACAAAAGAAAAACCAAAGAAGTACAGTAGCTATGGACACAAAAGGAAGAACACAATGAGATGCTCATTAAAATAAAGACTTTGGAAAAAGGGTGTATGGTGGGGTGAACAAGTTGTACCCAAAGCAAATTGTACACAAATACCTCCTCCCTAACACTGCTACTCCAGCCTAAATCCACTGCTTTCAATTGGTTTAGCCTCCTTTCCCTCTTTTTAACAATATTTTATTTGTATGGAGATAATTTTTTAATTCATATTATATAAATTATATGCCTGTGTGTGTGATCATTATAATCCAAAATGCTTGGAACGGAAAAGTGTAATGACCACATGCGATAATCTTCTGGCTGACAGCAGGTTGAGCCTGAAGCAGCTCGGAAGAGGGAGGAGTCCCCTTCCTTGGATGTTTGTGGAAGAGATGGGATGAACACCTGCCACGAGTATGTGATCGTTTAGACCCTGAGAAGGCTGGGGGCTGAACTGGATGGCCTTCTGGGGTCTTTTCCAGTCCTATGCAGTTGGGATTCAGAATTCTGTGTGCAGCTGCACTCACTGTGCCAAGGAAGGGCATTGCCTTGAGAGGAAATAGGAACATGTCAAAAACCCAGAGAAGCCAGGGCTGGTACTCGGCTCCAGCACAACTCCACAGCTGGATGGCGGTGTGGATCAAAAGAAGGAAACAAGGAGCACTCCGTTGGACAGTGGAGAATGCCCCATCGATTGCACATGCTGTGCTGGCAAAACCTGCTGCACAGCATTTGCCTCACCACCCATCCCAGATGTTCCAACTGTCCCATTCTTGGGACAGCATCCTCCCTTTCTTCTGCCTGTCCTTGCAAAGGCTCTGGGGTACTGCCCCTTTTAACAATGATGAAGTTCCCTTTTGCACTCACACATTGCAGCCATTCCTGCAAAGGTGGCAGGACTCCCCTGTGCCTCTGAGTCCCTGCATACAGCACAGGCAGGTGCCTTGGACTGCGGCTGGCCATCATCTACTCAGAGTGGCAGCAGTTCTCCAGGGTCTTTTCCCATCACCGACTTCCTCTTTAACCTGAGATGTGGGGACTGAACCTGGGACCTTCTGCAAGCCAGGGAGATGCTCTGCCACTGATCCGCAGCCGTTCCCCAAATCTCCCAACAGGAGTACTGGTATAAAAATCCATTCCTAGGGACACCAAAGCATCTGGCACCCACGCCCCTGAACAGACTGCAACCAGTGAGATCTATATAGAGCCATGAAATATTGTGAGGCAATCTGCTTTTATAGAACATTTTTAAACCAAACAACAAACACCTCAAGTCACCAGATTGGTGCTGTGACCATGGGGATAATTTCTTGGCTATTTATATTTTTGCCTTTTCCCTCAGCAAGGACCACAAATTACTTTCATTAGTCTCTAGTGACAGTTTTCCATTTTATCATCACAACAACCCTGCAAAGTAGGCTAGGCGGAGAGTGTATGACTGGCCCAAGATCATCCAGCCAGCTTTCATGGCAGAGTGGGGATTTGAACCTCGGTCGCAAGATCGTAGTCTGGCACTCTAGCCACTACACTGTGCCACAGTACTTATCTGGCTTCGTTTCCACCCCAAAGGTCCTCTGCAGAAAATGAATGCTCCAGAGTATGCCAATACTGCCCTGAGCTCATGCTGCCAGGGCGGAAGCAAGCATCCTGAAGAAGGGAAAACATCCCACGCAGTTGATGCCAGGGCAGGACAGGCAGCAGCAGAGAAAAAGAACAAGGAAGACAGTAGACAAGGTGTTGGGGGGGGGGCTCCTCAACCAGATTCTCCCCCCCCCCATGAGACTGCGTGTGGCAGTGCCAAAGATAGGCACACAAATGGCTCCGTTTTCAACCCTAAATTTTTTGCTAGAGGTTCCATGATAGGGGCATAGTCTAAAAATTCACCAGAGAATGAGATGGCACACTATGCAAACTCAGGCAAGGTGTAGCCGGATCCGAAAGAACAATATTCTTAATTTCTTTCTCACTTTCCCTTAGTTTTTAGGATTATCAAACTGGAGCAAATTGCCCAGACAAAAGGAGGGCACAACCTCACTGGGGTCAGAGCCCTGGTTTTTTTGCCATTATTTAGTGATGATGTTGATGATGTTGCTAGGTATATCAGCCCTGTAGGGGTTGGAGGCAGCTTGTCTCCTTTACTTGGTTTATGACCCCGGTGCTCCTTCCTGCATTCCACCCCTCCCCGTCATTTTCACCCCTAACCAATTCATCTCTCCCCCCCCTCTCTTTCCCCTTAGAGCAGGGGTAGTCAAACTGCGGCCCTCCAGATGTCCATGGACTACAATTCCCAGGAGCCCCAACGCTGGCAGGGGGCTCCTGGGAATTGTAGTCCGTGGACATCTGGAGGGCCGCAGTTTGACTACCCCTGCCTTAGAGCCTTGAATCCCCTTACCTGGGTGTTTGATATTCTCCAACTTTCCCAGGATTCTGGGGGGGGGGGGGTGAGCAGGGTCAGGGTTATATGTGAAGACCTGCATCTTTGGCTGCAGCTTCAACGATGTTTTGATGAGAGTACTTTCTTTCTCAATAAATGAAATCTTTTGCTTCAAGTCAAGAATCTGCTTTTCTGGGTAACTGAGATGCCCACAATTGGTAACATGGAAGAACAAAAAGCTGTGTGTGTGTGTGTGTGTGAGTGAGAGAGAGAGAGAGAGAGAGAGAGAGGGGGGGGGGATATTCAGGAGTAGTCGGCTACCAAATACCTACCTACGGAGGGAACTGACTGCCAGCACCCTGATTCACTGCTTTGTTTTGGGGCTGGTAATTCAAAGTCCCCTCTGCATCATGTGCACTGGATCACTCGGTCTCTCTTGAGACAAGAGAGGCAGCAGAATTACCTGTTGTTGCATCTCTGTGTGAGTCACTGCTCTGTGAGGGCCTATTTCCACTCAGGAAGCACGTCCACAAAACAGCGATTCTTACCCAAACATAAGAGATGCTGCTCAGTGTGACCAGTTCTTAAGAGAGAACCTTCCCAGAGAGAAGAGTGCACTCCCAAAATTGATACAGAAATAGCGAAGGATTTGGGGAGCCTTCTGGTAACCCAAGCCAAAGCTGGGTGGCAAACAACTCCAGGAACAAGCCCAGTTCACAAGCTGTGCAGCAACCAGAATGCAACCAGTTCTATTCCATCCTTGGGCAGCAAACGGATGGCATAGATTTGTAATCCATACTCAGCCATGTTAAAACAGGAATAGATAAATAGTGTCTCAGCTACTTGCTTCCTTACTCATGCATCAAATCATTTTTCTGAAGCCAGAAAAAGAAGCTAAAAAAAATAAAACTGTCAGAAATTCCATAATGGTTATTTTTCTAAAACTTACTAAAACCATCAAACTAAACTGTTTGAATCTCTTGCTCCCTTTACAAATCTATATCTAAGCCCCAGCATACGAGAACGCTGACGCTTTAATTACAGCCTTCATGAGTTGAATAATCAACGGCACAGGCAACAATCCACTGACTGCTCACTTGAGAAAGCCCATGCAAAGCCTTCTTCTTTGAGGGGCAGGCCCTGGTGTTGCTGGAGCAACAGAAGGAACACCCCACACAAACACCCCCGGCTTCTTTTCTGCAGGCTTCACAATACAGCACCTTGCCAGGAAGTGGAGTCAAATTTAATCAACCATGGAAAAGACCAACATGGTCCTAGGGCTAGTCCTCACATTCCCTGCAGATGGGACCCCAAGTGATTAATGGACTTTTCTAGTAGCTTTCCTGAGAGACCCAAGGCTCCCTCCCAGAGGAGATGGCTCACAGGCTCAGCAGCCTCAGCAGCCTCCAAGGGTGTGATTCAGGCCACTAACAGACATTATCAGGTGTTCTAAGGATGCAGCATTCCCCTTCCTTATGCAGCTGAGATATAAATCCAAGGCTGAAAAAGCAGAGCTGAAGAGTCACACACACACACAATACAAAAACCTTCAATGGCATCCATAATAAAACTGTTTATAAAATAGTTCTGTAAATACAAATCTATAAAGCTGTAAGAAAAATTACAGCAGGCAAAGGGGCAGCAAATGCAAAAGGATAAAACCAGCGACCTTCACTTCTTTGCCCTGTGGGTCATTGCTATAGATGAAAACGTGGCTACCCGTTCAGTGGTCTCCAAACAATTATCAATAAGCAGCCGTTCAAGACCCCCCTGCCGCCTGAGACATTAGGGAAGGGCAGAAGTGGGGAGGTCAGGTCAGAACGTTGGTTGTGCTACATCTCACATCGCAGAATGATATGGCAAACTGAGTCTGGTTCTGCATGGCAATACCCACAAATTCTCCTATACCTGCCTTCAGCCATTGCAGAAGGAAATACGTTTAGTCTAGCTAACATAAACGCTCTGCGGTTTGAAGGTATTATAAGGTTGGAGAAATAATGTGCCATAGTGTTTGGGGTATAGGATAGACTAAGAGCTCGTGGAGAGCATGCCCCCCCTGCGCCAGCATAAATTATCTGGAGATCAATATCCAGGATTCTTCTTTGGATGGTTTGAAAAATATGGTCCTCTCCAGAGTTAGCTAGAGAATAAAGGCCTATGGATTTAATTTTATGGCCTGAGACCATTTCGAAATATAATGGAGCTGCGGAGTCATAAGTGTCTCTTTCCTGAACCTGAGTCCAGGGGCACCTTAAGGACCAACAACATTTCATTCTGTGTACACCCAAAAGCTTATAGTTTGAATAAAACTTTGTGGGCCTTAAAGATGCCCCCAAACTTGAACTTTGTTCTACTGCTCCCACCTGAATGGTGGCAAAAGAAAGTCGTACCTTTTGATTCAGGAGCTCTACCCCCCTCCAGAGGCCTCCCATGCCATGGTTGAGGGTTTTTAAAGAAAGCAAGGGGACTCTTGGGTGCAGGGATTTATGTATTTCTCAAAATATTTATTTATTTATTCAACCTCTTAGTTCAAAGCAGCTTACAATAATAGCAAAAACAGCCCCAGCTGAAAGCAAAGCTATTAGGGCAAGTCCCCTTAAGGCGGCTGGCTGCCCCCTCCAAAGCCTGGCTGGATCCTGAAGGCCTCCAAGGAGGGGGCCCCTCTCATGTCTTCAACACAGCCAGAGACTCCGTGGGAAAAGGCCAGGCTCTGGGCAAGGTCTGGCAGGCCACCCTCCGTGGTGGGACAATCAAGAGACGGTTGCCTGCTGATGGATGTTGTGGAGAGGGCTCTCCCTTCCTGCAGAATCAGCACTCTGCGTTATCCAGGGTCAACATTCAAAATGTAGGTTGGGCAAGAGGTCCCCCACCCTTTTTGTGTTTAAAGAAGCAAGCTTCTAGTCCTTAAGTCAGAACTTCCTGTGGCCATCAGGGGATGGGGCTTGAGTGGCCTGCATTGCCTTTTGCCACTGACCACGAGCAGAATGATGCAAAATAAGCAACCATGAGCAGGTCTGCTTTCATCGGCAATTGCTGTACAAGGTCACCTAATTCAGGACTCCAGGAGAAGAACTCTGATTTATTGCTTAGCACAAAGTACACACAGTGCTGAGCATAAACCTCAAGGTGCGTCTACACTACTGAGAACTGTCATTTGAGGGAGGTGCCCCGAATTATCTGCCAGAGATTACAAAGGGGACAGATTTGAGTTACTGGTCATGGGCATGATTTGCGCCTCCTCCTGAAGGAGACAAACCATTACATCTGTCATGCTCTATTCCTATCCTTTTGATATTGGCCAGTCCTACAAAACGTCTGGTCCTCAGGCCCGCAGCACGCTCCTCCCGTACCTTTCATGATTCCAGTGCCTTCTCAGGGCGGACCAGGACACTTTTGGAAGATCTCCCAAAATGAGTCCTACTGGAGGGAACAGCCACCTGGTGTGACCAATGAGAGCACTTTCTGCCAGCCGAGTCCAGGCTCCTCCCATCCCCTCCAAGCATCTGCTCCTGGATCTGCCTTCCTGACCCCAGCCCTGAGCGCAATCCACCCCACCACCACCTCAATCAAGCTGACAGCAGACCCTGAGCCCTGGAAGGTGTCGCTTGCCCAGTGAGGATTCCAGCTGGGTGCCTTCACCAAACCTTGCCAAAGAAACAAAATCCCAAGAAGCAGCCAGATCAGGCAGCAAGCCTCTGAACAGCCACAGAAGAGCATCCACACCAGGCCCCAAGGGGCCCAGGAACCAGCCTGAGGCACCAGTGTTCTGCAGCTGCATCATGGTGCACAAAGCCCAAACCTCACCTGTCATGCTGTCCACTCAAGGCAGGCTGAACAGGTGAGCTCAGAGGAAACAGCTGCCTCCCCCCCCCCCCAAGCCTGAGAAGAGAATACAAAAATCCTCATGCCAGAGCAGGTCACAGCACTTCGACTCAAAAAGCAGCCAACCAGAGGTTCCTAACCCAGGCAGGGTCACCCTAACCGTCGGCCCCCCAAGCGGGGGGGGGGGGAGGCTGATGCTGACATGCCTCGCAGCCCTGGATCTGGGAGCGCCTCTCCAAGGCCTTCGCAACTAACTAGCAGCCTTGGACACATCTTGTTTTCCCCGGCCAGGCCCCGGAATGTGGGGAGGATAGCAGAGAGACTAGGAAAGGACTTCTACCCTACACCGCTTCCTCTTCTGCACCATTTCCTTCCCATGGATGCAATGTCCGGAGGCGGGCACTGGCCCGTGCAATGTGTGCGGTGTGTCCTGGGAGAAGGTGAAGAAGCAACACAGCCAGCCCCACAGTGCTCTATGGGGCTTCTCTAAGACACAGAGTGGCCAGGTCATTCTGAGTGGTGCCTTTGGTCCTGCTGAACCCTGGGAAAGCGGTGTGTACTCGGTGGCGGTGATTCAACAGGGGCCACCAAGTCTCCCACAGAACAATCTGCAAAGTTTGAGGGGCACCCATAATTTTGGGGTCAGATGGGGTCTCAGGTAGCTCCTTCTACCCCGGTTAGTGGCTTCTGGCTGCTTGTGGGGAAAGAGCCCCCCAGAGCATCAAACCTCTGCTATCTGCCCCAACCCTTTAAAAGTGGCACGCCACAAGCAAAGATTTAAACCTTTTGGGCCAGAAAGGACAGAGAGCCATCATGCAAAAGGGTCACATGGGTGCCTGCGGCTGAGACTCCCATCCCCTGAGTAGATAACCCAGAGGAACCCAGAGAGAGACAGTGGCCTTCTGTGTTGTTTCTCCACCCTCATTTTTCACTTGTGGGGGGGGGGGGGCTTTTGACACTGAGGCCACTGAGGCCACTTCCTTGGCAGGCAGCCCTGGGGTCAAGGGCTTGATGGGGTCTGGGGGAGGGGCCTGCCTGCTGCAGGGGGACAATTCTAGGTTTCCAGGAGGGGGGGGTTATACCTTGAGCTCTAAAGACAACTCTAGCCCTGACTAGCCCTGACCTCCGGCCATCTCCTCACGCTCATTTACGCAGGGGGGCACTTGGGGGGGGGGAGCTTGGCGGTGCTCCACAAGCCCCTTCCGCGCATCTCTTGCCTTGAACACCCAAGGGGGTCACCATAAGCCGGAAAGTGGCCTTCCTGCCTCCGTCCCAACTTTCTGCCCAGGCGCCGCCGCGGCTGCTGCTGCTGCTGCTCTCCAGCGCGGGACGGAGAAACGTTGGGAGAGGACCGAGGCCGCCGCCCCCGCCCCCGCCCCGGTCGAGCCCTGGTGGCCCGGCGGCTGCTCCCCGTTGGCCCGCCCGACGCGGCTGTCAGGCCCGGGGCCGCCGGGGGGGGGCAGGCTCGGGAGCCTCCCGCCGCCCTCTTACCTCGCAGCACTGGGACGGTCCCCGGGTCGCCGTGGGTCTCCCTTGGCGCGAGGTGGCCGGCGTCGCTCGGAGCCTCCGCCGGGGCGGGCATCGACCTCCCGCGGCTCCCCCGCCCCCAAGGCCGGCCGGGACCGGGGCGCGCTCGGGGTCGACGGCTCCAAGGTGCAGCGCGGCGAGAGTGGCGGGGCGGCGGGCGGCCGGGAAGCCCGAGCGCGGCGGAGGAGGAGGCGGGCGGGCAGGGATGCGGCCAGGGATGCGCCCGAGCGCCGCGCCTCTCTTCTGGCAGCCGCCGGCCTGGGAACGCCGGCACGGGAGCAGCGCGCGCGCGCCACTCGGGCCAGTCCGGGGGATGGCAGGCAGGGCGCAGGCGCCGGGGAGGGGTGAGGAGGGGGCGGTGCTGCTCCTCTGGACTCTCGGCCGGCCTCGCGCACCCAAGGAGACCTCCCTCCCTCCCGCTCGCGCCCGCCGGTGCCAACTGCGTCACGTCACGGCGCGCCCCTGCCCCTGCCCCGGCCCCGGCCCCTCCGCCGGAGCCCGGTGGCCTTTGGCAGGGGCAGAAAGTGACCCCCCCCGCCGCCGCCGCCGGTGTGCAGCACCCTGCAGCAGCACCCCCCCCCCCCCCGGCCCGCAGACCGTTCCTCAGCGCTAGACCCCTCTTCCGAAGAGCTGGCTGAAGTCCTCCTCAATGCCAGTCAGCCGGTCACCTTTATTGGCATCGGCCATTGCATCAACAATGGAATCAGTTAAAACAGTAATACCATAGCAATAAGATTAAAGTGAAATCGGAGCTAGGTTAAACATTAGGATGATTGACTATTAAATCGATTAACAGTAATGAATAGAATTGTTATGGTAGGAAATGTTCTACTCAATGTAAATGAGAATAATTTCACTCCATCTTCTCATTTACTGAAGAGCACTGAAACTTGGATCACTTCCTGCACCCCGACTCCATCAGCTGCCAAGAGCAGAATCATGGCCTGTCATTAATCACCACCACTCATTTTCACACGTTTTGCACAAGGCCAGCTTGGTCAGCAATTGTGAACGCTGGGACGCTTCATAGAATCATGGAAGGGACCTCATGGGTCATCTAGTCCAACCCCCTGCACTATGCAGGATGCTCACATCCCTATCGCTCATCTACTGTAACCTGCCACCCCCCTTAGCCTTCACAGAATTATTATCATTATCATTATCACTCGCCGCGCTCCGAGCGACGCTGGCCACCTCGCGCCAAGGGAGACCCACGGCGACCCGGGGACCGTCCCAGTGCTGCGAGGTAAGAGGGCGGCGGGAGGCTCCCGAGCCTGCCCCCCCCGCCGCTGCCCCCCCCCCGCCGGCCCCGGGCCTGACAGCCGCGGCGGGCGGGCGGGCCAACGGGGAGCAGCCGCCGGGCCACCAGGGCTCGACATGATGAGTGTCATACTTCAACCATCCCACCGGGAATATGGGAAGCACATTATAAGGCGCTATACTCTTCATTAGAGATAAAGCTAATTCAGGCAACAGATGTGGGAGAGCTGACCAGGATACCGGAATGGCCACAAGTTAATCACTCTGAAGTCAGGAAGCTCATTGGTACCCTTAAATCAGGGAAAGCCCCTGGCTATGATTTAGTACCTCCTGAACTAATTAGAAGGAACATAGAATGGTGGGTGCCAGTATTGGCTAAGTTGTTTACAACAATTGATAGAACAGGTATCCTTCCAAAAGGTTGGGAAGTAGCAGTGGTGGTACCCATATACAAGAGAGGAAATAGGAAGGAACCCCAAAACTACAGACCAATAAGCCTCCTCAGCACCATAAGTAAGCTCTATGCTAGGCACCTATGCTGGAAATATAGAGACTGGCTAGAAGAAGAGAACATCCTAGCAGAGGAACAAGGAGGCTTTAGGGAAGGACATTCCACACTGGATCATTGTATGCTGGTAGATCACCTAATAGCTAAATACTCCTCAAAGAAATCAACCTCCCTTTATATCTCATTTATTGATTTTAAATCTGCATTTGACTCTATTCCAAGAGATCTGTTATGGGCCAAATTAGGCAGGACCTCCATAGACAGGAGGCTACTTGTGCTTATTAAAAAACTACATGAAAATACTGCCATAAGAGTTAAATGTAGCCCTCAAGGACATCTCACAGATTTAATCAAGACAACAAAGGGAGTTAAGCAGGGATGCATATTGGCCCCCCTTCTATTTAATTACTTTATTAATGACATTGGCAGCTATCTCAAAAACCCAAATTTCCATCCTCCAAAAATCAGTGGAAAACACATTTCATTTTTGCTTTATGCCGATGATCTAGCCTTATTCTCTAGGACTCCCATAGGAATGAGAAGAGCTTTGAGTGCCTTAAACTTGTACTGCCAAGCAAACTACCTTGAAGTGAACCACAATAAAACTCAGGTGATGGTTTGTGGAAAGAGGCCAAAATCTCACATTTGGAGAATAAATGGGACCCTGATAGAGCAAGTAAAACAATACAAATATTTGGGAGTCATAATTCAGGCCACACAAGCTAGAACTGCACATATAAATTATATCTCAACAAATGCGCAGAAAAGCTCAAGTGCAATTCAGAAATTTTTTTGGCAAAAAGGTGGAAGATGCATACAAGCGGCCATCAACATCTTTAAGGCCAAAGCTCTTGCACAACTAACCTATGGGGCCCCAATAAGCATCTCTGGTAATCTATCTAACCTAGAGAAGGTCCAGTCTAAATTTCTGAGAACTATTCTACAATTGCCAAATAACATCTCCAATATCGCAATTAGGATAGAGACTGGAATGGTTAATGTTCAGACTAGGCTCTGGATGGCAACCCTTATGTTCTGGCTTAAACTGGTATTTCGGCAGAGGGGTCTTATCAGCCTCCTACTGACAGATTCATTTGTCGCACCCTGGTTAAAAGCACTACTAGAGAAGCTGTGCTCCTATGGTCTGTCCTATCAATTTATTCTGGGCCTGGGACATGACAAAGCGAAAGAACTAATAAGGAACAGAGTAATAGATGTAGAAAGACAGCATGATATCAATAAGATATTGGACCCACTTTTTGGGAAAGACCTTCTTAACAAGGCTGTCTCAATGCCATATTTAACTGATCTTCTAAATTCTGAACAAAGAAGATCTTTTACTCTTCTCCGCTATAATGCCCTCCCTTCCGCTTTCCTGGAAGGAAAGTTCAAGGGGCTACCAATAGAAGCACGTAAGTGTGTCTGTGGCGAAGGTCAAATAGAGACAGCTGAACATGTCCTATTTGAGTGCAGGCTCTATCGTCACCTCCGTATAAATACACTGGCCTCATTGCTCGCAGAATGCCCCAGAGGATTGAGGAAACAGCGCCTTAAGCTACTACTTTCAGACACAAATAAAGATCTAACAAAAATTATTGCTAGATTTGCTTGGGTAGCTATAAAAATAAGGCAGAGCTGGACCAACCCTGTTCCCTAGTGCTTTTATATTGGATCCATATACAACTGTTCTTATTTCTTAGTTTTTACCCATTTATAATTGATGTTATATTTGTAATTTTATGTTTTTTACTGGCTGGTCTATGACCGTAAATAAAATTGATTGATTGATGAGTGTCATACCATGGACGAGAGTGCTGGAAGGGAAGGGAGCATGTGAAGGGTGGGCGCTACTCAAACAGGAGCTATTGCATGCTCAATCAATGACTATCCCAGAAAGACGAAAACACTGCAGGAGCTCTAAGAAGCTTATTTGGAGGAACAGAGAACTTCAAGAGGAACTAAGAAAGAAAAGGGAAATGTTCAGGAAATGGAGGGAAGGACAGAGCTCTAAAGAAGAGTACCTACAGGTTACTAGGCACTGTAGATCAATAACCAGAAAGGCCAAAGCTGAGAGTGAGCTAAGATTGGCCAGGGAAGCCCATTGTAACAAGAAAAGATTTTTCAGTTATGTGAGGAGCAAACGTAAAGTAAAGGAGGCAATAGGCCCACTGTAGGGTGCGGATGGACAAACTCTAACGGAAGATGCAGAGAAAGCAGAAAGGCTTAGTGCCTATTTTACATCTGTTTTTTCCCACAGGTCAAAGTGTTTAGGCACATCTAGAGATGGCCGTAGCCAAAGGATGGTGTCTGTGTGTCTGGGTGGCAGGTTATCATGGATAGAGAGGTTGTCGAGAGGCATTTAGCTGCACTGGATGAGTTCAAATCCCCTGGTCTGGATGAAATGCACCCGAGAGTACTCAAAGAACTTTCCAGAGAACTTGCACAGCCCTTGTCCATCATCTTCGGAACCTCTTTAAGGACTGGAGATGTCCCGGAGGACTGGAAAAGAGCAAACGTTATTCCGATCTTCAAAAAAGGGAGGAAGGATGACCCAGGAAACTACAGACCAGTGAGTCTGACCTCTGTTGTGGGGAAGATAATGGAGCAGATATTAAAGGGAGCGATCTGCAAACATCTGGAGGACAATTTGGTGATCCAAGGAAGTCAGCATGGATTTGTCTCCAACAGGTCCTGCCAGACCAACCTAGTTTCCTTTTTTGACCAAGTAACAGGTTTGCTGGATCGGGGAAATTCGGTTGATGTCATTTACTTGGATTTTAGTAAAGCTTTTGACAAGGTTCCCCATGATGTTCTGATGGATAAGTTGAAGGACTGCAATCTGGATTTTCAGATAGTTAGGTGGATAGGGAATTGGTTAGAGAACCGCACTCAAAGAGTTGTTGTCAATGGTGTTTCATCAGACTGGAGAGAGGTGAGTAGCGGGGTACCTCAGGGCTCGGTACTCGGCCCGGTACTTTTTAACATATTTATTAAATATCTAGATGAGGGGGTGGAGGGACTACTCATCAAGTTTGCAGATGACACCAAATTGGGAGGACTGGCAAATACTCCGGAAGATAGAGACAGAGTTCAACGAGATCTGAACACAATGGAAAAATGGGCAAATGAGAACAAGATGCAATTTAATAAAGATAAGTGTAAAGTTCTGCATCTGGGTCAGAAAAATGAAAAGCATGCCTACTGGATGGGGGATACGCTTCTAGGTAGCACTGTGTGTGAACGAGACCTTGGGGTACTTGTGGATTGTAAACTAAACATGAGCAGGCAGTGTGATGCAGCGGTAAAAAAGGCAAATGCCATTTTGGGCTGTATCAATAGAGGCATCACATCAAAATCACAAGATGTCATAGTCCCATTGTATACGGCACTGGTCAGACCACACCTGGAGTACTGTGTGCAGTTCTGGAGGCCACACTTCAAGAAGGACGTAGATAAAATTGAAAGGGTACAGAGGAGAGCGACGAAGATGATCTGGGGCCAAGGGACCAAGCCCTATGAAGATAGGTTGAGGGACTTGGGAATGTTCAGCCTGGAGAAAAGGAGGTTGAGAGGGGACATGATAGCCCTCTTTAAGTATTTGAAAGGTTGTCACTTGGAGGAGGGCAGGATGCTGTTTCTGCTGGCTGCAGAGGAGAGGACACGCAGTAATGGGTTTAAACTTCAAGTACAACGATATAGGCTAGATATCAGGAAAAAGTTTTTCACAGTCAGAGTAGTTCAGCAGTGGAATAGGCTGCCTAAGGAGGTGGTGAGCGCCCCCTCACTGGAAGTCTTCAAGCAAAGGTTGGATACACACTTTTCTTGGATGCTTTAGGATGCTTAGGGCTAATCCTGCGTTGAGCAGGGGGTTGGACTAGAGCCAGTTTGGTGTAGTGGTTAGGAGTGCAGACTTCTAATCTGGCATGCCGGGTTCGATTCTGCGCTCCCCCACATGCAACCAGCTGGGTGACCTTGGGCTCGCCATGGCACTGATAAAACTGTTCTGACCGAGCAGTGATAGCAGGGCTCTCTCAGCCTCACCCACCCCTCAGGATGTCTGTTGTGGGGAGAGGAATGGGAAGGCGACTGTAAGCCGCTTTGAGCCTCCTTCGGGTAGAGAAAAGCGGCATATAAGAACCAACTCTTCTTCTTCTTCTTCTGTATGGCCCCTTCCAACTCTATGATTCTATGGTTCTATGATGTTCTCATGGATAAATTGAAGGACAGCAATCTGGATTTTCATATAGTCAGGTGGATAGGGAATTGGTTAGAGAACTGCACTCAAAGAGTTGTTGTCAATGGTGTTTCATCAGACTGGAGAGAGGCGAGTAGCGGAGTACCTCAGGGCTCGGTGCTTGGCCCGGTACTTTTTAACATATTTATTAATGATCTAGATGAGGGGGTGGAGGGACTACTCATCAAGAAGATAGAGACAGAGTTTTGGCTAAACATCTGGAAGTAGTTCCTGACAGAATGGCTCCTCAGTGGAACAGGCTGTCTCAGGAGGTGGTAGGTTCTTCTTCCTTCGAAGATTTTATGCAGAGGATAGAGAGCCACCTCACAGAAATTGTTTCTATGAATTTAGTCAGATTGTAAGTGGCTGAGCAGAAGGGATGGTGTCCATGCTTTTCTTTTGCAGCCCTTTCTTGCGTGCCACTTTGGGGTTGGGAAGTGAATTTTCTCTAGGCCAGACTGGCCAGGATTCGTTTTTTTTTTGGGGGGGGGGGTATCATCTGAGTATGGAAATGAGGTCACTGTGGGTGAGTAAGGAGTAGTTAATTTCCTGCATCCTTCAGGGAGTTGGACTAGATGACCCTGGAGGTACCTTCCAATTCTATGATTCTAGAAGAATAGTTCATTTACTATTTCCCCAACCCACCCGGGGAAGGGGGCGGGGTTACCTTCATCCTGCAGTTGTTAAAGACCTGAGGATCACAGGCAAAAATTTCATTAATAAAAAATGGCAGCAACCTGAGAGTGAAGGCGGGCTGTGCAATAAAAAAACCCCTTCTCTCCAAGGCTTTAATTGCTCTCATAAAGAAAATGCTGGAGCAGGTGCTGAGTTGTGAAATCAGAGAAGTGCCTGACCTTGGGAGGCAATTTAGGGACTGCCAGCTACTTCTGGTGCATTTCTGACAGTGGAGGCTGTGGGGAATCTCTGCATCCCCTTTAATAGCAGCGGGGTGATAACTGAAAAGGAAAGTTTAGTTCCAACTGCATGAAGTAGCTGAAACAACCAGCCAGTTTTATGAACTGGCCAACTAGTCAGAGATGGATGTTTTTCCCAAAAAGGTCTTTGTAGTAGAATAATTCCAGTTATCTATATGTGGCGAATTTCAGTGCAGAAATGGCCAAAAAACTCAGCCCTTTAAAAATGCAACTCTGAACAATATCCCTAGTGTGGCACAGGCCTTCTTTCAGAGGAGGTCGACCTTCATATGAACAGATCCCTCCCATTCTCTTCGTCTGCCACATTATTTTATTGGCCATTAATAGAGTTATTGGTCACTTACCTCTGATAGGGTGGCTTTGGCTTATGCTGGCATCTCCCACACTAATGTTTTTAAGTTGCTACAATACTTTGGGTTGTTTTGGCTGTCACAGGTAGACAAGTGGAATTATTCCGCTGCAATCATTAGCCAATCATTACAATGCATCTTTACAAAAATTCTCCAAGAGTCAGAGAAGCAACTACCGGAGCAGCAGCAGCTCAGCAAGGCCCGGAAGCAGCTATGATACCAGGTAAGGCCCTTCCACAGCTTTATAGCCTTTTTTTACAAAAATGCATTGCAATGAGGTCTTGCAGCATGCTAACCTTACTGCACGTAAGCCAAGGTGGGAGGGAAGGCAGGGATGGAGGTTTTAGCTTATAGGGAGGATGCGGTTCTTTTTTTGGGGGGGGGGGGGCGGCAGCTCTTGACCAATCATAGAAGGTTTTTCCTTTTTGAAAATCTTTTGTGCATGGTCAGAGAGGCTATAAAGCTGTGGAAGGGCCTTACCTGATATCATAGCTGCTTCCGGGCCTTGCTGAGCTGCTGCTGCTCTGGTAGTTGCTTCTCTGACTCTTGGCGAATGGGCGGGTTGGCTGGCTGGCTGGCTGGCTGCTTGTTGCACTGGACCTTGGAGGATCATCATTACTGGAGAAGACTTCGACTGGTTTGGCCTCAGGGATCCTCCTTGAAATTTATCCTCCTTAAACTTTATTTCCTCTTCTTTTCTCTTTTTTCTTCTCATTTGAAACTTATTTTTCTACCTTTCAATCACTTTGGGGGAGGTTGAGATTCTCTGGGTTTTTTTCTAATTTTTCTTCCCTTTTCCTTTTGGATTTTGGAGGCTGCTGTTTGCTTCATCTATTTTTGAGTAAGGTGACCAGATTGTCCCACTTTTGGAGGGACATCTGGGGACACCTGGCAAATTGTACTTATGTTGAAATTAAAAATATATATATTACAATACTATTTTTGCATTCTATGCATTCTATGAAACTTTTTGTTGCTCCATATAGACCAAATTTTTAATCAAGAACCTCCCCGGTCAATGGTGCCCCACTTTACCAATGTTAAAATCTGGTCATCTTATTTTTGAGGTCTGCTCCTATTGTAGAGTAGCTGCTCCAGCTTGGTGTAGTGGTTAGGAGTGAGGACTTCTCATCTGGTGAGTTGGGTTTGATACCCCACCCCTCCCCCACATGCAGCCAGCTGGGTGACCTTGGGCTCGCCACGGCACTGATAAAGCTGTTCTGACCAAGCAGTGATATCAGCGCTCTCTCAGCCTCACCCACCCCACAGAGTGTCTGTTGTGGGGAGAGGAAAAGGAAGGCGACTGTAAGTCACTTTGAGACTCCGTCGGGTAGAGAAAAGCAGCATATAAGAACCAACTCCTTGTATTGGGAGGGCACTATGTTGTTTCTGGTTTCTTCCCCCCTTCTTGATTGATTCATTTGATTTATTTTTTGATTTGATTTATTTATTTGTGGGCTTTTGTTTGCCATGTAGTTTTTGCTTTCTGTTGCTGTTGGGGGGGGGCATTGTTGTTTTTGGTTTCTTCCCCCCTTCTTGATTGAGGCTTTATTAGTAGGTGTCAGAGGCAGACAAAACTCACAACAAGGCTTCTATAGAAAGAAAGCTTTAATTGGAAGTAGATCTGAATACTCAAACATTTGAAGTCAAGACTGTTCGATATCGGGAAAGCAAGCAGTTATCAATACAATTTTCCCGCCTAAACCAGACCTATTCCCAGGGGAGGGGTGACATCCCCCAACCAGGTGCCATCCTGGGCTTCCTGCCAAAGTGTCTCTGTTGGCGCGTCCTTGGTCAGCTCGGCACCTCAAGTTGTAGATAAGATGTTTACACGGGTACTGGCAACAAAGTATCACAGCAGGGGGAACATGCAGTGTGAAAAGCTAGGGGGGATCAAAGGGAGGACAGAGGATCAAAAGGAATGCTACAGAGTCGTAAGCATAATGGTTACATGGTTAAAGCAACAGAGGTTACACACACACAAAGATGGAGTCTCTCTGGCTTGCTTGGTTCAGACATGGCAGAGAGCAGGGGACTGATCCTGACAGTAGGGGCAGGGCCTGTTGTTGTTCTGAACATTGTGCAGTGTAATCTCAGGGTTGCGTACTTGTGTTCCTGTGTTTTGCTAGGGTTACCTGAGTGCTGGTGGTTTACTTCGTGGGGACAGAAATTTGTCCAGTTAGGTTTTCCCACCTAAAATAAAAGAGGGACTATTTTAGGAAATTGATTGATTGATTGATTGATTGATTGATTGATTGATTGATTGATTGATTGATTGATATACCGCCCTCCCTGGGGGCATGCTAATACTATAGGATAGACATGCTAATACTATAGGATAGGGTTTCAGTTCCTTCTCTAATAGACTGTTTAGGAATTATAAGAGAAAAGGCAACCTCTACATTACAGTTAGAAAACAGGTTGTACGTTCTTGATTGAAGGCCAGTTTTTCTGCTAGAGAGGACCTCAAGCTCACTAGTGTCTTGGATTCTTAGGAGCAGGGGTTCTGCATCTAATTGGGGCCTGCTCCTACAGTAGATAGTCAGATTTCATAGTTAGACCATTTTCTTACAGAGGGATAAAATCATAGAAACATAGAATCATAGATTTGGCAGGGGCCATACAGGCCATCTAGTCCAACCCCCTGCTCAACGCAGGATCAGCCCAAAGCATCCTAAAGCAATGCAAGGGGCTTCCTGCTAGCAAACGCAGGATGGTAAATCCATTGCAGCCCTCCTCACAGGAAGACCCCTCCCACATTTTCCCTCTGCCCCATCCCAGCTTTTTGCCTCCTGACGAGGCCGCAATGGAAAACAAGCTGAACTTCTCCCTCTGCTTGTCAGTCACAGCTAGCCACCAATCACAGCACAGGAGTTCTCTTGTGGACTAAAACTTTCTCCTTCACCCCAGCCCCGAAATTATTATTTTTTTAAAGGCATTTCTGTGTTGCTATGCAGTAAAGCCATAACACACATGCATTTTTAATAGAAATTGACACAGCCCCATTGCTATGGAGATACACCAGAATGATACAGCATTCCTCTCCTTTTTGGGATTCATTTTTTTTTTTTAAGTTTATTTCTGTCTGGGTGGATTTCTAAGACACTGTACATGGTCCCTGGAACCCCCCAAAAAAACATTCTGTACTAATGGCTGGCTTTATTGGGAGAAGGCAGCCTAATTCTCCCTCCCACTTTCCCAGCTCATTCGCCACCTCCAGAAAACAGAAAGGCGTTGTTTTGCCTGCCTGATCCCAAATTGACCGTGGACACTTTAAAAAAGATTTTATTTCATCTTTGATCATGTAGATTTGCGGTTGCACTGCAACATGGACCACAGCATTTTAAAATTAAAAAATTACTCAGAGCAGGAAATGGAGAGGGGAAGGCGGAACAAAGCTGCCGAGACTATCTCGTGTTTCTCCTTCCATACGTTCTTATCACTGGTTGCTCACCAATGGGATGTACAATTTAGGGTGGTAAATACGGTTTTGGCGATTCCCGAAATCATGAGTTAAAAATGGCCAAATTGCAACCCAGCTACTGGACAGCCATCCACTTCAAGGTATTGCTGTTGATATTCAAGGCTATTACATGGTCAGGGCCTGGTGCACCTGAGGGACTGCTAGCCTTATGTCCCCCAAAGCAGGGGTAGTCAACGTGTGGTCCTCCAGATGTCCATGGACTACAATTCCCATGAGCCTCCGCCAGCGTTTGCAAAGGACACAATGATTGTTCAGCAAGAACAAACTAGTGGTCCCTGGCCCAAAAAAAGTACTTCTGTCCTCAACCAGGGGCAGGGCCTTTTCTGTCCTGGCCCCAACCTGATGGAATAAGCTGCTGGAAGAGCTGAGGGCCCTGACAGAACTGGGCCAGTTCCTCAGGACCTGTAAAATGCAGCTCTTCTTCCAGGCGTTTAGTTGGGGGCAAGGAACAGGTAGACTCCCTCTACATAGATGCCCCACCCCCTGAAAAGCCAAGGTGGTCTTAATTGATCTAGTTGTCTACACAATTTGCATGATTGACTTTTAAGATGATTTTAAATTTAATATTATATCTATTTTTATTTACTGATTATGTTTTATGGAATGGTATTGGAAGCCGCCCCAAGCCAGCAATGCCACGAGTGGAGGGATAAAAAAAAACATAAATTGAAACAAATAAAATAAACTGCGATTTGACAACACTGTCTTCCACCCCCGAGACTCCTGCTGATTTTTTACCAGCTAGGGAGGGAGGGTGGGCTAGCAGGTGGAAGGTGTTACCCGAAATACATGCCAGGAGATATGTGTATGTGGAGAATAGCTTGCGAGAGGTGGGTAACTACGGTAGGATTGAAATGCCTATGTTATACAAGGTAATTCTCCCCTCAAGGCAGACAATATATAGCAAATAAATAAGTAGCAATCTTTATTATTAACAGAAATTAAATAAAATAGACAGTAGACTAACATATAGCAGATACTAACATGCTAACAAAGGGGAAACGAGCAACAGAGTCAGGGGAATGGGCGAAGAGAAGAGGTGGACAGAGACAGGATGGCACCACGACCAGCAACATGACAGGCAATCTGGAAGGATCTGGGAGTCCAGAATGGCAATTTGGCTTGCCAGCCAGGGGCTTGTGCTGGAAACTGCACATACACGGGATGAGCTGGCCCAGCACTGAGACTAAAGAGAGAGGGGTCTTCATGGGTTTAGGTGATGGCTCAGGATGGGCGATAGTTACTCAGGTGAAAAGGAGACATTGGGGCATAATAGGAATCTTCCAGGGGCCTCTAGATGAGGGAAATCCTTTCCTGGCAGAGTGGTAAGGATGAGACAAAGAATTTGGGCAAGGAAACCCTTGAGCAAACAGGGTCGGTTGACCACTGATCAACAGTTACAATGGAAGAAGGTAGAAGAGAGAGAGCTGGAGATGTTCTGGTTTCTGGTTCTGGTTACTGCAGATGTTCTGGTTTCACCCAGGGGCTTCCGTCAGGCTGAAGTGCACAGAAAATGGTGCCAGGCCCGATTCCTGGCTAATGAGAGTCTGGCTTGCCTAAGGGTCAATGCCACGGGGAGCTGGGCAGTGGGTCAGTCCAGTGATGAGAGTTAGATAGTTAGCTAAATTTATTACGGTCATAGACCAGCATAAGATGATGTGATACATCTATTGAGAGCCAGTTTGGTGTAGTGGTTAGGAGTGCGGACTTCTAATCTGGCATGCCGGGTTCGAATCTGCGCTCCCCCACATGCAGCCAGCTGGGTGACCTTGGGCTCGCCATGGCACTGATAAAACTGTTCTGACCGGGCAGTGATATCAGGGCTCTCTCAGCCTCACCTACCCCACAGGGTGTCTGTTGTGGGGAGAGGAATGGGAAGGCGACTGTAAGCCGCTTTGAGCCTCCTTCGGGTAGGGGAAAGCGGCATATAAGAACCAACCCTTCTTCTTCTATTAAAACCAGAATTTAAAGCATCCTAAAATATAGTAAAACAAAGTAAAACATGCGAAGAGAGATGCCATCAAATCTAACAAAGGTGATACAAACACCTCAGTGCTATCATTCTTTAGTACTGGAAACGTATTTATGAGGTCTACGCGAATATTCCAATAAATTTGTCTTTGTACCAAATCAGAGTCTCTTATTGTGGCAACTGGTAGAAATCTCACAGCTGGCTTTTACCAGTTAGGCAGATGGTGAGTGGGTGGGCAGGAAGGGATGGGCCAGGGTTTGTCTCTTGTGGCTCTTCTTTGCATACCCAGGGGATTGCTGGTTGCCACTGTGGGATGGTAGGTGAATATCCTCCGGCTCAACTGAATTCTGGAAATGTTTGGTGTGTGTGTGGGGGGGATTATTTGGACATGAAACTGGGGTCACCATGGGTGGGCAGTAGTTGTGAGTTCCTGCATTGTGCAGGGGGCTGGACTAGATGACCCTGGAGGTCCCTTCCAACTCTATGATTCTAGGTCACATGTTCCAATCTATGATAATCCCATGCATAGTAAAAACTACCATGTCCTGAAGAAAGCTAAACTGGATCCCTTTTCCTAGCATTGCCTTTCTTCTATGCTCAGAAGTGGTACAGTCCTGACAGGATTCCATCTTTACCTGCTGTTTCTGGGAATGGAGCCTGTCCTCACCGGCTTGTACCAGAGAAGGCTGCAGGAAATTTGGAAACTTTTTAGGTGAGGATTTTTGATGACAGGAAATCTGAAGTACGATTGGATAATCAGAAGGCAATTTAGATCAAAGGGCCTCTAGGAAGTGGAGATTTGTGCAGTCTTAAAAGATTATTAAAATTTGTCTTTATGCAAATAAGACTGCACTAAGTTGACAGCAGAAGATAAAACTACTTTCATAGTAATGCACCACTTGAGGTCACCGTCAAACATGGTGACAGCTGAGCAAGAGGAAAAGGAATGACTTCCACAGAAGCCCCCCAGGGCAAGGATCGCGGCAGCCAGCAATGAGGCTCCACTAGACAGGGGGAGGGAGTAGAACTGTTGAGACTGCTGCCCTCTGGAGTATGTGGAAGGTTTTCCTCACTTAAAATCAGAGGATCCAATACATGCTGACCTTTAAAACCACAAATGTATTATACTGTTATCTCCAAGAAATACTGGGAACCAGCCCCCTTTCTAACTGCAGGATACTTTACATATTCATTCTTCTGTCTTTTTGTAACATCTAACCTAAGGAAGAATTCTGGAGATCTTGGAAACTCGGAAAGGGTTCTTTAGTTATATTCAAAGTAAGAAAAAGAATAGGGACTTGTCAGGACCATGACGGAGACCAGAAAGTGACATTGTAACAGGTGATGAAGCTGAACTGCTCCATTCCTACTTCTCCTCAGTCTTCTCTTGGGAGGGGAATCGTGCTCAACATGGCAAAATAATTTCATGTGATGAGGGATGAGAGTTGTGGCAGAGGATCACTGTAGAATTGGTCAATAAACTCTATACAATTTGTGCACTAGGAATTTTTTGCATCACAGTCCCCTAGTGTTGTCAGCTTATTGAGCCCCCTCCAAATGACACTGACAACATTCAGAGGCTGTTTTGCGATATGGCCATTTAAATTTTTTTATTTAGATTTTTACACCGCACTTCCCAATGGCTCTCGGCAGTTTACAGAAAACATTGTACAACATTTACATAGACCAATATCAATATAACAGATATCAATAACATGCCAACCAAAACAGCATTTCAACAAACAATAATATTGACATCACCCTGCCAACGAAAGGGCGTCTAGTCAAGGCAATGGCCTTCCCAGTTGCATAAGGAAGAATTGAAGCTTTTGAACTCTGGTGCTGGTGAAGACTTTTGCGAGTCCCTTGGACTGCAAGGTGAACAAACCGGTCAGTCCTAGGCCGGACTGCTCCTTAAAAGGCCAGATCCTGAAGAAGAAACTCAAATACTTTGGCCACCTCATGAGAAGGAAGAGCCTAATCCTGGGAGCGATTCAGAGCAAAAGAAGAAGGGGATGACAGAGAATAAGGTGGCTAGATGGAGTTACTGAAACAGTCGGTGCGAGCTTAAATGGACTCTGGGGAATGGTAGAGGACAGGAAGGCCTGGAGAATCATTGTCCATGGGGTCGAACCCACCACCTCCCCAGGAAGTCAGTTCCACTGAGAAACTGCTCTAACTGTCAGGAACTTCTTCCAGATGTTTAGATGGAATTTCTTTTGAATTAATTTCATCCCATTTGTTCTGGTCTGTCCCTCTGGGGCAAGAGAGAACAATTCTGCTCCATCCTCCATATGGCACCCTTTTAAACACTTGAAGATGGTTATCAGATCCCTTCTCGGTCATCTCCTCTCTAGGCTAAACAGACCAAGCTTCCCCAATCTTTTCTCAGATGTCTTGGTCTCCAAACCCCTCACCATCTTTGTTGCCCTCCTCTGGACACATTCCAGTTTGTCAACATCCCTCTTCAACTGGGGAGCCCAAAACTGAACACAGTACTCCAAATGAGGCCGAACCAGAGCAGAGTAAAGCGGCACCATCACCTCCTGTGATCTGGACACAATACTCCATTTGATACAGCCCAAAATCCCATTTGCCTTCTTGGCCACTGAGTCACACTGCTCACTCATGCTCAATGTATGGTCTACTAAGACTCCTAGATCCTTTTTGTACTTGTTACTGCCAAGACAAGTCTTCCCCATCTTATATTGGTGTATTTGGTTTTTCCTACCTGAATGCAGAACTTTACATTTGTCCCTATTAGTCAACCAGTTATTGATTCACCTGACAAAATTAGGATCCGTACCGCATTTTACCAACTTGTCAACAAGAATAACATGTGGAATCTTATCAAAAGCTTTACTGAAATCCAGATAAACTATGTCCAGCAAGGTAGTCACTTTTTCGAAAAAAGAAATAAGGTTGGTCTGACATGACTTGTTCTTGCGAAACCCGTGCTGAGTCTTAGAAATCACAGCTCTCAGTTCCAGCTGCTCAAGGACCAAGTGTTTTATTATTTGTTCCAAAATTTTGCCAACTACAGATGTCAAGCTGATGGGTCAATAATTACCCGGATCCTCCTTTTTCCCTTTCTTGAAGATGGGGACAACATTTGCCCGCCTCCAATTGTCTGGCACCTCACCCATTCTCCAAGAAGTGTCAAAAATAATGGACAGAGGTTCAGAGATGACATCTGCAAGTTCTTTTAGTACCCTTGGATGCAGTTCATCTGGCCCAGAAGACCTTGTTTCATTTAAATAAAATAGGTGTTTGTGGACTGCTCCAACAGTGATCCTAGGCCACCATTCCCGTCCCCCGTGTTGTGTTACATTTTTGCCACATTGATCACTATTTCCCTCACAAGAGAAGATTGAGCCCTCTCTTCATCATTTGTTATAATTTCAGTTTCTTGTCCTCGCAGTGGTCCTATGGTGTCCCTATTCTTTTTCTTGCTTGAAATATAACTAAAGAAGCCTTTTTGTTATGTTTACCATTTCTTGCTAGCCTAAGCTCATATTGAGCTTTAGCTTTTCTAACACTCCCCCTACAATTATTGAGTATTTGTTTATACTCATCCTTGGTAATAAGGCCTTCCTTCCATTTCCTAAATTACTCTTTTATTCCTCAAATCTTTTGACAACTACTGTATTTATGGAGCCAACTTGGCTTCCTTAGGCTCCTTCCATTTTTTCTTCTCAAGGGAATTGTTTGTGATTGAGCCTTCAGTATTTCACTTTTAAGAAACCCCCAGCCCTCTTGGATTCCCATCTCTTTAAGTCTTTCTGACCATGGGACTATACGCAACATACCTTTAAGTCTGTGAAAATCAGCTTTCCTGAAGTCTAGTCTATACATACGACTATGTAAAGGTTTTCTCTTTCCCACGATTGAAAATTCCAAAAGCACATGGTCACTGCTACCATGTGTGCCCACTACTTCCACTTCATCCACCAGTTTATCCCTATTGATGAGAATCAAGTCTGAAATAGCAGAGCCCCTGGTTCCCCTCTCTACCTTCTGGGAAATGAAGCTGTCAGCAAGACAAGTTAAGAATTGAACGGAATTTGCATTTTTAGCAGAGTTGATCTTCCAACAGATATCTGGGTAATTGAAGTCACCCATGACCACTGTTTCCCCCTTTTTGAAAACTTGGTCTAGCAGTATCACATTCAAGTCCTCTGACTGCCTTGGTCTCTATAGCAGACACCCACAATAATACCACTCTCATTTCCTACTCCTTTTATATTTACCCAAATACACTCAATTGAACTTTCATGCTCGGGTACCTGTATTTCTTCACAATTATAAAGATTCCTAACATATATTGCTACACCTCACCCTTCTTTTCTTGTCTGTCTCTTCTGAATAGATTGTACCCCTCAATTCTAGTATTCCAATTGTGAGTATTATCCCACCAAGTTTCTGTGATTCCTATTAGGTCATAGCCCCCTTCCTCTATTACAACTACTAGTTCCTCCTGCTTGTTTCCCATACTCTGTGCATTAGTGTAGAGACATCATAGTCCATCCTTTGTGTGCCTCATGGTTTTGGTTTTTGAACTTTCTTGTAAGCTAGTAGTTCCCTGCTTATGTAACATTCCCTGTAGATCTTGTTCTTCATGGGCTCCTGGGTTCCTGAATCAACCTCTTCAGGCAGACCTTGGAACCGATTGCTGAGCATCAGTGGGTCAGACCTTCTCCTTATTCTTCTACTCCTATGTATAACATTCTTCCAATTATTACCCTCCTGTATTAGGTGCTCCTGATTTTGTTTTAATAGACTTCCCTCCTCCTGCAGTGTAATCAATCGTTTCTCTAATCCCCGGACCTTCTCCTCCAGCAGAGCCACTAATTTGCACTTGCTGCATTTGTAAAAATTGTCCCCCTGAGGTAAAAAGACAAACATTCCGCAGATGGGACATGTCACTACGCAACCTTCTTCATTCTTCATGCCACCTTGATCCATCTGAACTGCTCCACAAACAGTCCACTTCACTGAAACCTTCGGTTTGATCCTCAGGCGAAAAGCCAACAGCCAAGAGTCCTTTAGCTCTTGCTCTTGGCTCCTCATAGAGTATTATGGTTTAATCCCAACCCCAAGAGTTTTATGGGTTTTGTTTGTTTTGTTTGGATTTTGCCTCTGGCAATCAAGAGCCTTTTATAGCACAAAGGCCTACTCAGCAGAGGGTGGAGCTAGCAGTCAGCTCCTGAGAGAATCCTTCTTCACCCAGCTCCTCCGCAGACATTCTTTTCCTTTGTTTAGATTCTGTTATCTCAAAGGACTGGAATGCTGTAATATATGGGTCTGCCTATGGAAACTCTTTAGTAGCTGCAGCTGGTTCAGAAAACTAAAGCTAGACCCCTTACAAAGGGAAGCTGTAGAGTCCTATCCCCAATTTCTGAAAGTCCTCTACTGGTAGACAGTTTGTCTGGGCTCAGGTCAAAGTCTAGCCACTTACCTCGACAGGACTATAGAATCATAGAATGATAGAATCATAGAGTTGGAAGGGACCTCCTGGGTCATCTAGTCCAACCCCCTGCACTATGCAGGACACTCACACCCCAATCACTCATCTACTGTCACCTGCCACCTCCTTAAACCTCCACAGAATCAGCCTCTCCGTCAGATGGCTATCCAGCCTCTGTTTAAAAATTTCCAAAGATGGAGAACCCACCACCTCCCGAGGAAGCCTGTTCCACTGAGAAACCGCTCTAACTCCCAGGAGGGTCTCCTGTTCCCATATGCTCTTGGGAAGCCCCCTCACAAGTCAGGTGGGTGAGCATGAAAGAAAGGGTTTTTGCAGTTTCCGCACCAAATATTTGGAAACCACCCCTCCCCCCAGGTTCACTACCAGATGCCCAAACTGTTGCCTCTGAGGCCTTCAGGATCCTTCACTCTGCCCGTGCAGGATTTAACTGGGTTGGCTGATCATCTGTTGGTGATTCCCCTCAAATTGTACTGGGGGGGTGGGGGGGCAGACACTTTAAACTGTTTTGATCTCTTGCCTTTTTCTTTTAGGCTTGTTCTATTTTCTTCCCTTGACAGGTGCAGCTGTATTTGGTGTTGTTTATGGTTTTTTTTCAGCTTAGTGTTGCTTTTGAAATTGTTGCCAAGCTGCTCCAGGAAGGCATTGATGGAGCAGGATAAGAATGTTTGAAATAAATTTATAAATAACTAGCAAGAAAGCCCATTGCAACCAGGAATGCAATGGGCGCTAGGACCCAGGGGACACCAGGAGGTGCTTTTTTTTTCTGCTGCTTGGAGCTGGGAAAGGCTCCTACAGGGTTTTGTTTTCTGCTGCTTGGATCTGCGAAAGGCTCCTACAGGGTTTTTTTTTCTGCTGCTTGGAGCTGTGAAAGGCTCCTGCAGGGTTTTTTTTTTCTGCTAGCTCTCGTGGGCTTGGAGCTCCTACAGGGGTTTTTTTTCCTGCTGCTTGGAGCTGGGAAAGGCTCCTTCAGGGTTTTGTTTTCTGCTGCTTGGATCTGTGAAAGGCTCCTACAGGGTTTTTTTTTCTGCTGCTTGGAGCTGTGAAAGGCTCCTGCAGGGTTTTTTTTTCCTGCTAGCTCTCGTGGGCGTGCCGGCTTGGAGCTCCTACAGGGGTTTTTTTTCCTGCTGCTTGGAGCTGGGAAAGGCTCCTTCAGGGTTTTGTTTTCTGCTGCTTGGATCTGCGAAAGGCTCCTACAGGGTTTTTTTTTCTGCTGCTTGAAGCTGTGAAAGGCTCCTGCAGGGTTTTTTTTTTCTGCTAGCTCTCGTGGGCGTGCCGGCTTGGAGCTCCTACAGGGGTTTTTTTTCCTGCTGCTTGGAGCTGGGAAAGGCTCCTTCAGGGTTTTGTTTTCTGCTGCTTGGATCTGTGAAAGGCTCCTACAGGGTTTTGTTTTCTGCTGCTTGGATCTGCGAAAGGCTCCTACAGGGTTTTTTTTTCTGCTGCTTGGAGCTGTGAAAGGCTCCTACAGGGTTTTTTTTTCTGCTGCTTGGAGCTGTGAAAGGCTCCTACAGGGGTTTTTTTTTCTGCTGCTTGGATCTGCGAAAGGCTCCTACAGGGTTTTTTTTTCTGCTGCTTGGAGCTGTGAAAGGCTCCTGCAGGGTTTTTTTTTCCTGGTAGCTCTCGTGGGCGTGCCGGCTTGGAGCTCCTACAGGGGTTTTTTTTCCTGCTGCTTGGAGCTGGGAAAGGCTCCTTCAGGGTTTTGTTTTCTGCTGCTTGGATCTGCGAAAGGCTCCTACAGGGTTTTTTTTTTCTGCTGCTTGAAGCTGTGAAAGGCTCCTGCAGGGTTTTTTTTTTTTCTGCTAGCTCTCGTGGGCGTGCCGGCTTGGAGCTCCTACAGGGGTTTTTTTTCCTGCTGCTTGGAGCTGGGAAAGGCTCCTTCAGGGTTTTGTTTTCTGCTGCTTGGATCTGCGAAAGGCTCCTACAGGGTTTTTTTTTTCTGCTGCTTGGAGCTGTGAAAGGCTCCTGCAGGGTTTTTTTTTCCTGCTAGCTCTCGTGGGCTTGGAGCTCCTACAGGGGTTTTTTTTCCTGTTGCTTGGAGCTGCGAAAGGCTCCTACAGGGTTTTGTTTTCTGCTGCTTGGATCTGCGAAAGGCTCCTACAGGGTTTTTTTTTTTCTGCTGCCTCTCGTCGGCGCGGCGGCTTGGAGCTCCTACAGGGGTTTTTTTTTCTGCTGCCTCTCGTCGCGCTAGCGGCGAAAGGCTCCTCCGGGGGTGTTTCTTTTTTTTCTGCAGCTTCTCGGCGGCTGGAGTCTTGTGTTGTGTTTGCGGCGGGGGCTTCCTTGGGGCCGGCCTGACGCGGTGAGAGACGCTTCGCGCCTCTCACCGCGTCAGGCCGGGAGCAACTGTGAGCCGCGCTGAGCGCGGCTCGCAGTTGCTGGGGCTGGGAATCGGAGGGACCAATCGGCAGGCGCTTCGCGCCTGCCGATTGGTCCCTCCGATTGTCTGTCGTGAGGAAGGGTCCAATTCGGACCCTTCCTCATCACGGACAGAGCCCTCCTCAAGGCCCCTTAACCATTTATTTAGTCCGTGGCGCCCGTGGCGCCACGGGCGGTGTACAGATACCAGCTGCTGGGGTGGGGGGGGGAGGTTTGGAATGAGATTCCTCCTATGAGTTTTGCTGTTCCCTCTAGTCTCTTCCCTGCACCCTATCATCTCTCCAGCCTCAAATACTCTGATATTTTGTACTTATCAACCCATCTGCCAGAGGCTCAGCCTTTACGGAAGGATTCCCTCGCCCCCACCCCTCCCTCCTTGTATTTCCCTTCGGAACCTGCCCCTTGTAGCACGTCTCAGTACGGCTGGCCCTGTAGCTCATGCCTGTCTGTTTTAAACGCTCTGCAATCTGTCTACTTGTAAGCATTCAAGGAAAATAAGCCAGGATTAGAGCAGGATTCTTAGCAAGCACCTCTCCTGGCAGTGAACACTATTAACCTCCCCACAGGAAGAGGACAAGTCAAATGGAGAATGTGCTGCAAACTGAGAATACAGTTTGATTCCCCTTCCCCCCCCCCAAAAAAAAAACACACACACACACACACACACACACAGCAAAACTGCATTTTACCAAATCTAGTGGAAAGAGAATTTGGGAGTCCTGCTTCCATTCAAAGAGCTGCAAGAGAACAGTCTGTTCCTTCATAGAAAAATCCCCCCTTATTGACTCTCCCACTGGTTGGGCCTTTGACCTGCGAGGGTGCTTTTGTGTATGTTGCTGTTCAATGTATTTAAAGCTCCAGTTTCAGAAGACAGCAGAATCTTTCTTTCTTTCTTTCTTTCTTTCTTTCTTTCTTTCTTTCTTTCTTTCTTTCTTTCTTTCTTTCTTTCTTTCTTTCTTTCTTTCTTTCTTTCTTTCTTTCTTTCTCTGTCAGGAAATTCTTCCGGCTGTTTAGACAGAATTTCTTTTGAATTTCATACCGTTGGATCTGGTCCATCCCTCCGGGGCAACAGAGAACAACTCTGTTCCATCCTCTATATCAGCGGTGCCCAACCCCCAGTCCGGGGACCAGTACCGGTCCGCAGATCAGTCCATACCGGGCCGCGACTCCTCCTCATCCTCCTCCCTGGCTGCTGCCTCGGGGGCTGCCCTGCCACTCTGCCGCCGGCTCACCTTTGGTGCTCTCTGGTGGCTGTCAGAGAGCACCACCGGCGCTCACCAGCTCCCCCTTGGCATGGCACTGCACAACTGCTGCTGGCAGCGCCCCCCAGCGGGCAGCGGGGAGTCAGGCATCGGTGGGAAAGCAAGCAGAGCAGGGGCTCAGGCGGCGTTGGCCTCTCTCGGCAAAAGACTACCCCACCCCTTGGGCCTCAGTAAAATTGTCAAGCATTGATCGATCCCCGGTGATAAAAAGCTTGGGGACCACTGGTCTATATGGCAACTTAAGTATGATAAGTATGATAAATAAATTACATCTTGTTCTCATTTGCCCATTTTTCCATTGTGTTCAGATCTCGTTGAAGTCTGTCTCTATCTTCTGGAGTATTTGCCAGTCCTCCCAATTTGGTGTCATCTGTAAACTTGATGAGTAGTCCCTCCACCCCCTCATCTAGATCATTAATAAATATGTTAAAAAGTACCGGACCGAGCACCGAACCCTGAGGTACCCCGCTACTCACCTCTCTCCAGTCTGATGAAACACCATTGACAACAACTCTTTGAGTGTGGTTCTCTAACCAATTCCCTATCCACCTAACTATCTGAAAATCCAGATTGCAGTCCTTCAATTTATCCATCAGAACATCATGGGGAACCTTATCAAAAGCTTTACTAAAATCCAAGTAAATGACATCAACCAAATTTCCCCGATCCAGCAAACCTGTTACTTGGTCAAAAAAGGAAACCAGGTTGGTCTGACAGGACCTGTTGGAGACAAATCCATGCTGACTTCCCTGGATCACCAAATTGTCCTCCAGATGTTTGCAGATCGCTCCCTTTAATATCTGCTCCATTATCTTCCCCACGACAGAGGTCAGACTCACTGGTCTGTAGTTTCCCGGGTCATCCTTCCTCCCTTTCCCCCCTTTTTTGAAGATCCTCCTGCTTCCTATTAGGTCATAGCCCCCTTCCTCTGTTACGACTACTAGTTCCTCCTGCTTGTTTCCCATACTGTGTGCATTAGTGTAGAGACATTGTAATCCATCCTTTGTGTGTCCCATGGTTTTGAACTTCCTTGCAAGTTAGTAGTTCCCTGCTTATGTGCCATTCTATGTAGCTTTGCAGTCTTCCCATCTTCAGTTCTTGCCATCACACCAAGTTCGGAATTTCCGTCTTGCTCCCCTTTTGGATTTAGTTTCAAGCCCTCTTCCCTTGGTGTGCAAGGGTTCTCCAAAAAATACATTTCCCATCCCTTGTGAGGTGCACGCCGTCTCCTGACAATAGCCCCTCATATTGACATCTTACACCATGATCCAGAAATCCAAACCTTTCCTGATGTCACCACTGACGTAGCCGGTCATTTACTTGCATGATTTCTCTCTATCTCTTCCTAAGCCTCGGCCACTTACAGGAAGGACTGATGAAAACGCAACCTGTGCTCCCAGGTCCTTTACCTTTCCCCCCAGATCCACAAAGTCTTTCTTAATATGTTCTTAATATGTTCTTTGTGTGAGGAATAGGTGTGAGAGTTTGCCTATGGTTGAAGGGAAAATGTTTCCAGCTGCCTCAGTCAGAGGCGAGGCTCCTCTTGTGAGGCTGTGAAATCAATTATCCAAGACGTTTGCCCCAGAAACCTTGAGAAAGCGGAATCCCTCAGCATTTCATACCAGGAAGGCCGAACAGCACCTGCATTAACAAAAACAACCCAAACCCCAGAAATCTGCCTTGAACGTCTCCAAGCAGGCAGCTGTTCTCGATCAACAATCAGAACATGAAGGACAATTTAAATTAAATTAGTGGAGGAAGAAGCCAGGGGGGGAGGGGGGGAGAGCGAGGGGCCTCCGTCTGCTCTGCAAAAGAAAGAGGCGCTTCTGAGTGGCCAGACCAGGCTTCCACGCCTCGGGCTTCATCCTGACATTCAACACAAGTTGATGTCCTCCTGATCAAATTTTCTGGGATGCTGATCAAGTTAGAGAGAGCCTGAGTCAGGCCACACATAGTGGGGGAGGGGAGCAGAGACCAATAGAGCCACGCTTACAAAAGGCGATAGCAGCAATGCATGATGCATGGCAGAGAGAGAGGGCTGGCAGCCTCCAGGTTGGGGTTTACAAATGAACTCTAGTTCCCCTGTAGAAACTGGATGCAGGATGGCCCTTGTAGCCCCCTGAAGTCCTTCCAAACCATGCCCTCCTCAGGCTCCACCTCAAGGTATTTCCCAACCAGGAGCTGGCAGCTCGAAGAGGAGGGTAGGGGAGGAGGAGGCAGGTCCAGCTCGGGGGCAGACCCCCCTCAGCGAGATGTCAGTCTTTGTGATGGGCGGCCAGCTGACGTGCGGGAGGGGAAGGGCTGTGCACCAGTTCCCAGGATGGGGGTGTGGCTGCCAGACCGGGCTGTCAATTCTGGGGTTTCAGGGGTTTCTCAGTGGTAAAAAAGTTGAGAAAGGCTGGCTTAAGCATTTGTCGTTCCTCTTGGACTTATCCTTTGTTGGCCTTACTTTAGGGCCTGGTCTTTTTGTGTCATCGTACTTGTGTAGTTTGAGACCATCCTGGATGCTGAATATTTTGTTGGTCTTGTGCAAGAAGTTTACAAGACTAATGATTGCAAAACCCTCTTGCTTGTGAGTATTGACTATTAAGTTAGTTAAATACTTTTATTATTTTCAAAGTCAAAGTCAAACACCTTTATTGGCATAATCATAACAAAACATCTATATAAAAAACAAAGCAATTCAAATCCCGATCCCTTGAAGAAAATCCCGTGGAGGAATTTTGCAATGCCTTCGGTTACTTGAGGATTGTGGTCCAATAAAAGAGAGGACTACTGTTGAGGGACCGTGGATCTTGCTTGCCTGCATGAGAGGATATATGGAGCATTCTCTGATGGTTGTGTTGCTCACAGAGGAGGAGAACGTGTTCCACACAGTCTGGTTTCTTGGCAGGACATGGGCAGAGTCTGTCGGCATATCGGATTATAGCATATCGACCTTTAGTCACTGCCACTGGTAGGAGGTTTAGCCTTGCTAGCAAAAAATCGCTTCAGGGAAGACGATTTTAAAGATGTAAAGTACTCGGGACCCTTCTTGCTGCGGGATAGATATCAAAAAAGATGTGAGAGCATGTTCTGTGGGCTCCGGCAATAGTGTTTTGATAGTCAATGTCCAAAATTTGTTGCCTGATGTGTTGTAAGCTTGGTTCTCTTCAGGGTTTTCCAAGAGCTCAATAGACAGGCCTAAAGACGGTAGTTTGATGTTAATCTTCATGAAGCAGGGAGATAGAAACTTATCAGACAACATAAGGTAGACTAAGCTCCCAGCTGGGGCTCTAAAGTTCAGGCGGAGCCAGTATTTAAAGGTACGGAGCCAGCCTAGAGAGGCCAATTGGGTGATGCCAGTCTCCAAGTGTATTGTGGAGGCAGAAATGCACTTGGGAAGACCCAATAATTGACAAAGGAAGGCAGATTGCAGCCTCTCTACTCCTACAGGGAGGTCTGGTATGCCATAGGAAAGTTTTGGGATCAGCATAGCTTGAAAGATCTTAATGGCAGCAGAGAGGTGTTGGCCTCCCTTAGAGAAGTAAAATCTCGCTATTGCATTTGCCCTTGAGATTTGTGCAGGTTGAGGTTTGGTTCCAATGTAGGGTCCATCTCAGAGAGTGGTGGAAATGGACTCCTCTAAGTATTTACAGTGGTGCATTTTTTCACTACCTGTATAGCTTGCTGTGTATGCTCCTTAAAGACATATCAGTTATTTCATCAACTTTTGTCTGATTCTTAGAAGTGTTACAGGAAACACCCACGCAGTGCCTTCTTCGTTACAGCTACCCATACTTTTGGTTTGGGAGTCTCCCTTCCCTAGATTGGGTTGAAACATCCCGCTTTTTCCCCGGATAGACTTTGGGGTTGCCCCTGGGATAGATTCAGAGGTGGTAGCAGCCTACCAGAGGGGTTAACCTGATTCCCTCTTCTGTAATTTGCAATGGGAGCTTCTCTTGGCTGCTTCAGCAATTCTTGCCCTTCTGACTGCATAAGCCAGAAAGATGATCCAGCCCAGTACATCCGGTCTCTCAGGCCCTGCAAAGGCCGAGCAAGCGGAGGGATGCCTGGGAGCTGCCGGCTGCCCTCTGCAGGGGAGCTGGAGGTTTCTGCTGCAGCAGCGTTTTCTTTAGTTGCCACCCTCAGCTCAGTCAAGAGCCTTCAGGGGCCATTTTCAGACAAGGCTAAAAAAGTCTGCTAAACCAAAACCAAAAAATGAACACAACACAACCTTAACAGGTTGGAACTCAGAGGTTGAGCTATACAATAAAATAATGTAAAACTTGTTGATTATTTATTATAGTGCACAATTAAAAACAGAATAAAAACTTCATAAAAACAATACAGAACTAACAGCACATAAGACCAAACGCGTTTCGGCCCTACTGGGTCTTCCTCAGTAGTCAGAACTGTGATAATACACACTCTATATAAAATATCTACATTAAACTCATAATAAAGTGTAGCTGAATGGTTGAATGGAATCTGACGCACATGAGATACACTCTCCGCACAGAATTATATAATGGCAAAGAGTGGTGACCCTGGGCACGTATCATAGGAGGTGGTCTCCAAAAAGGATAAAATTTGCATATATTGGTTAGAGCCATAATTTACAGATCCAATTTTTATTCTGTTTTTAATTGTGCACTATAATAAATAATCAACAAGTTTTACATTATTTTATTGTACAGCTCAGCTTCTGAGTTCCTAAAAACATCTGCTAGCCATGGTGACCCAAAAACACTGTTGACTGACCTGTGGATACAGTTGCCAGCTCTAGGTTGGAAAATACCTGGAGATTCTGCTCAATTAGGCCATCATTTCATGCATCCCGTAATTTCTAGGACTGGATTCTTCCTGCCCCCCCCCCCACTCCAGCACTCTCCCAAGGGGCACACGTTCTTCTTCCATTCAGTTATTAAGTGAATGACCTGCCTTCCTGAGTTGTCTCACAACTAATAACAAGGCCATAAATCAAGTGAGTCTCAGGGGAAAAAACATTTTATAGGGGAGGCCATCACTGAAAAGGCCCTGTCTTTAGTCACCACCCACTTCGCCTTTGAAGGTGGGGCTACAGAGAGCAGTGCTGGACAGGGCAAGCTGTTCAGGCCTTCAAATGTAACAGCCAGTGTTTTGAATTGTGCCCAGAGATAGACGGGCAGCCAGTGCAAATCCTTCCTCAGCTCAACATGTGCTTTCCTATCTCCAGTTGTTCTGCTAGACAGACAGAATCTCTTGGTTTCCCACTCACTCCTGGTGCACAGCCCCATAGCTGCTCATCTACCCTGTCCTCCAGGCTCCTCAGCTGCCTCCAGCAGGGTCCTCCTGTCACTGGGCTTTGGCATCAACAATGCTTCCTATATCAGCCAAAGAATGGCACCACCAGCCCTGCTGCACTGAGAGTACCTTTGCTGCTGCAAAACCTGCTGCCTTCACCACCTGAACGTTGCTTCCAAGCTAGTCATCTGGATACCACCATCTTGTTGGAAGTGAAGGACTTTGTGCCAAGCCACAGAGAGAGACCAGGTTCCTGGGCATCCTCCTCTGATGCTATCCCTTGAATGTGTAGAGTAGTTCCCTACTCTTAGGGAAACTTCGTTCCTTCTGGCCTGACACCTTCTCTCCACAGTCTGTCAGATTTCTCCATCTTGGCACCATGAGGGCAGGACGTGTCTCCTTCATCTCTGTCCATCCACGTTAGATTAGTCCTACATGTGCTTTTCTGTTGTCTTCATGAGCAGTTCATCAACCCACTCTTTTCTAAACCACAAGGACCTGACAATGAGACTAAGACATTTTCCTATTAGGAAACAAAAACTCTCAAGTTATTGATTCGGTTGCCAAGTTTGTACAGCTGGCTATGAGGTACCATAACTGCAGAACAATTAATACTTTATAATGTATTTTTCTGTCATCTTTTTTTTGTATGTCAATAAAGGTCTTCTGATAGTGATTCTGACTAGATTAGAGTGCTGTCTCTATCTCTATCTTATTAGCCAGAATCACTACAACTACAGTGCCTTACAATAAAGAACTCTTATTAGTTTGCAAAGATCAAGAGACTCCATTTGTTGTTCTCTTTCTTACCAGATGTCTGCTGTGTTATGTGCCTTGAGCTCTCTGCTAACTTTGTTGTTGTTAGGTACGAAGTTGTGTCCGACCCATCGCGACCCCATGGACAATGATCCTCCAGGCCTTCCTGTCCTCTCCCATTCCCCGGAGTCCATTTAGGTTCGCACCGACTGCTTCAGTGACTCCATCCAGCCACCTCATTCTCTGTCGTCCCCTTCTTCTTTTGCCCTCGATCGCTCCCAGCATTAGGCTCTTCTCCAGGGAGTCCTTGCTTCTCATGAGGTGGCCAAAGTATTTCAGTTTCATCTTCAGGATCTGGACTTCTAAGGAGCAGTCAGGGCTGATCTCCTCTAGGACCGACCGGTTTGTTCGCCTTGCAGTCCAAGGGACTCACAAGAGTCTTCTCCAGCACCAGAGTTCAAAAGCCTCAATTCTATGACGCTCAGCCTTCCTTACGGTTCAACTTTCCCAGCCATACATTGCAACTGGGAAGACCATAGCCTTGACTAAATGCACTTTTGTTGGCAGGGTGATGTCTCTGCTTTTTAGGATGCTGTCTAGATTTGCCATAGCTTTCCTCCCCAGGAGCAAGCGTCTTTTAATTTCTTTGCTGCAGTCCCCATCTGCAGTGATTTTGGAGCTCAGGAATATAAAATCTGTCACTATCTCCATTTCTTCCCCATCTATTTGCCAGGAACGGAGAGGGCCGGATGCCATGATCTTTGTTTTCTTGATGTTGAGTTTCAAGCCAACTTTTGCACTCTCCTCCTTCACCTGCATCAATTGGCTCTTTAGTTCCTCTTCACTTTCTACCATTAGAGTGGTATTCATCTGCATATATGAGGTTGTTGATATTTCTCCCTGCAATATTGATCCCAATTTGTGACTCCTCTAATCCTGCCTTTCTCATGATACAAGTTAAATAGGCAAGGCGACAGTATACAGCCTTACCGAACTCCATTCTCAATTTTGAACCAATCAGTGATTCCGTGTTCAGTTCTCACTGTTGCTTCTTGACCTGCATATAAATTTCTCAAGAGACAAATAAGATGCTCTGATATTCCCATCTCTTTAAGAACTTGCCACACTTTGTTGTGCTCCACACAATCAAAGGCTTTAGCATAGTCAATGAAGCAGAAGTAGATGTTCTTCTGGAAATCCCTAGCTTTCTCCATGATCCAGCGTATGTTGGCAATTTGATTTCTAGTTCCTCTGCCTCTTCGAAATCCTGCTTGTACTTCTGGAAGTTCTCGATCCACACATTGCTGGAGCCTAGCTTCTAGGATTTTGAACATAACTTTGCTAGCATGAGAAATGAGTGCAATGGTGTGGTAGTTGGAACATTCTTTGGCATTGCCCTTCTTTGGGATTGGAATGTAAACTGACCTTTTCCAATCCTGTGGCCATTGTTGAGTTTTCCAAATGTGCCGGCATATTGAGTGTAGCACTTTTACTGCATCGTCTTTTAAGATTTTGAATAGTTCAGCTGGAATGCTGTCACCACCACTAGCTTTATTGTTGCTCAGACTTCCTAAGGCCCATTTGATTTCACATCCATTCAGTAACTACCCCATTATGGTTATCAGGAATGTTAAGCTCGCTCTTGTGTTTAATTTTGCCATCTTTTTAAAATCTCTTCTGCTTCTGTGAGGTCCCTACCATTTTGGTCCCTTATCATAGCGATCCCCAACCTGTGGGCCGCAGACCACATGTGGTCCTTCGACTAATTGGAGGTGGGCCCCGAAGGACGCCTTCCCCTCCCTCCCGGCCCTTTACTTCATCCCCCCCCCCAGCCCCCTGCATTGTTGCGGTGTGTCTGTATCTTATTTTGAAGGGATGTTTAAATATTACCATAGCGATCAGTGAGCGTTAGGGCAGTGGTTGAGAGTAGAGGAGTAAACTACCCCCCCCCACCGGGCCTCAGTAAAAGACATTGAGTGGTCCCCGGTGCTTAGTGGTCCCCGGTGATAAAAAGGTTGGGGACCACTGCCTTATCATACCCATCTTTGCATGAAACGTTCTCTTCATATCTCTAGTTTTCTTGAAAAGATCTCTGGTCCTCCCCATTCTATTGTTTTCTTCTATTTGTTTGCACTGCTCGTTTAAGAAGGCATTCTTATCTCTTCTAGCTGTTCTCTGCAATTCTGCATTCAGTTCGGTGTATCTTTCTCTTTCTCCCTTGCCTTTCACTTCCCTTCTCTCCTCAGCTATTGGTAAAGCTTCCTCAGACAGCCATTTTGCTTTCTTGCATTTCTTTTTCTTTGGGATGGTTTTAGTTGCTACCTCTTGTACAATGTCGCGAACCTCCGTCCATAGTTCTTCAGGCACTCTGTCTATCAGATCTAATTCCTTAAATCTGTTTGTCACCTCTACTGTATATTCGGCAGGAATATTATTTAGTTCATGCCTGAGTGGCCTAGTGCTTTCCCCTACTTTCTTCAATTTAAGCCTAAATTTTGCAAAAAAGAAGCTGATGATCTGAACCACAATCAGCTCCTGGTCTTGTTTTTATTGACTGTATAGAACTTCTCCATCTTTGGCTGCAGAGCACATAATCAATCTGATTTCTGTGTTGACCGTCTGGTGATGTCCATGTGTAGAGTCGTCTCTTGGGTTGTTGGAAAAGAGTGTTTGCTATGACCATTGTATTCTCTTGACAAAATTCTATCAGCCTGTGCCCTGCTTCATTTTGTACTCCAAGGCCAAACTTGCCTGTTATCCCGGTTATCTTTTGGCTTCCTAGTTTAGCATTCCAATCCCCCATTCCAATCCTCCACAATGATAAGCACATCATTTTTTGGCGTTGCTTCTAGAAGGTGTTGTAGGGCTTCAGAGAAATGGTCAACTTCATCCTCTTCAGCAGCAGTGGTTGGGGCATAGACCTGGATTACTGTGATGTTGAATGGTTTGCCTTGGATTCGAACTGAGATCATTCTGTCATTTTGGGGATTGTATCCCAAGACTGCTTTTCCTACTCTCTTATTGATTATGAAGGCTACTCCATTCCTTCTGCGAGATCTCTGCTAACTAGATAGTCCAAATTTTCTGTTCCCCATCAGCCAGCTTGACTGCTACAAGGGGATCCGGTACGTTTGTTCCCGGAGTGCCTGGTTCTTCATTCCATCTCAGTCGCTGCAGCTCTGTACAAGGGAACACACAGCCACTCCTGACACAAATGTTAACTGTACACCACTTCCCAGAGGACCAGTTTACATATTACAAAATCCCGCCTGGACTTTAGAAAGACGTGTTCTGGGAGTTTTTGGCTCAGAAATCGATTTTCAGCAATGTAGGGGCTCAGGGTAGCTATGGAGAGAACAGGCTTCTTTCTCCTTGGACCATTTCCCAGCCACAACCAGCCTTGAGAAGCCATCGCTTGGGCACTCATGGAGCTTCTTTGACCTCATCAGGACTACCTCTAAGATTCCCCCATAAGACTCCTTGGGCTGTTTCTGGCCATGAAAATTGTGTGGGAGGCAGCTTGCCCGCCTCCTTCCTGAGTGCCATGTAAGGTTGCCAACTCCAGGTTGGCCAAAAAAAGGGGGGGGGGGAAATGCCCTGTTATGAGAAGTAGATTTATTGTGCAAAGTCCCTACAAATTTTGTGGTGTGGGCTTCTTCAGGGGGAATCAGAATAGGCACCTGGTGCTGACACTGTTCACAGCATATAAACCTGACGAAGACTGCATGGCAAAACACATAGGGACTTGGTAAAAATAAATCTATTTCTTATCACCTGGCATTTTTTCCCTTTTTGATTTGTGACACATTGCTGGGTGCAGCCCACTTTTTCTATTCAGGTTGGGAAGTCCCTGGAGATTTGCAGGGTGGTGCCTGGAGAGGGACCTCAGCAGCTTCCACAGAGTCCCCCCTCCAAAGCAGCCATTTTGCCCAGGGGAATTGATCTCTGTTGTCTGGAGATAAGTTGTAATTGTGGAAATCTCCAGGTCCCACATGGAAAGTGGCAACTCTGTGGTCCCTATCCAAATCCTGTCTGTATGTGCTTGGGAATTAAGTTCCCAGGAGGGACCTCCCAGAATATGTCTCATGGTAGACACATGACCTTTCCTATTTGATTCTTTATCCACAAACTGGTCCCAGCAAATCAAGAGCTGGCCCCTAATCCTTGCCTGCCACATTGTTGGGGCTCCCAGGGATCCAAGGAACTGGGATGCAAAGAGGGGAAAGGTCGCTGCTTGCTACTTATCCCTCCACTCCTGTAAGAGTCACTAAGCAGAAATCAGATTACAGTAAGCAGATTGCTTACATGACTCTGATGCTGAGGCAGGCCTTGGGCCCCGCAGGCTCTCCATACGCCACACTTTGACAGCAGTTCACTTGCCTCGTTTCCTTCTTCTACATCAGTCAGAGTTGCCAATCTCCAGGTAGTGATCACATAAATAAATTGGCAATGCGATATGGGCAGCTGAGCATGAAGACCATGAGAGGCAAATGTATAATAAAACTTCTAAGCTTATTTTGGACTAGTTTATCAAGAATTATATAGAGGACTAGCTTATCAAGAATTAAACAGTTTCCTGTAATTCCACTTTCAAATCATAAATCCATCAGAATTTCAATCATATGGACATCTAAATAAACAAGGGAAAATAGTCAAAACAAGATCATGGACACAATTTATAGCTACTTGCTCAGCTATACGAAATAATGCTCTACCACAGATGTGAGGGTTTCATTAGCACTGCTCCCAGCATAGCTACTTTATTTATCTTTTGAGAAGAGTTTCATTTTAATGCAAAGTGCAAACCCTTCGATGATAAGATCATAGTCTTCAAGAGGTTTATAAATGATTTGAGTTTTCTATACTTCGATGTTTGCTGCTAAGAAAAATTCACTGTGAATGAGTGTCTTTGTTTATTTTTCTTTGTATATCAATACACATATAATTGGAATTCCAATGAAGATTTATGATTTGAAAGCAGATAAGGAGGAACAGAATTGGGTGTCATCCACATATTGGTACTTCCTCATGTCAGGTCCCGATGATCTCCCCCAGCAACTTCATGTAGATATCCAGCAGTACAAGGGACAAAATGGACCACAGATGGCCCTCTTAGTATAAATGCCATAGAGGCAAGGAGCCCCCCCCCCAAACTTCACTGGCTAACTCTAGAAGGTGATGAAAACATATGTGTTCCCTACTCTCAGACCAGCCAGGCTTTCCATGATCAATAGGAACTGAAAGTCACAGATGGTCCAGGAGAACCAACAGAGACTCTTCCCCCTGTCACTGTCCCCTAGAGATCATAGTCAGGATGAACAAAGCCATTTCTGCCTAAACCCAGGCCTCAATGCAGACAGAAATGGGTCTAGCCTTCATCAGCTCTAGCAAATGTGGTCAAGATTACCCAAATCCAGTTTGTCAAGAGACCAGGCACTTCTCTTCCCTCACCCTGCCTTATGAGTCAGCCCACTTACTGAGAGAGTGCAGAATTTCCATTCAAGACCTGACTATCAGTGAAAAGTAGACGTCTCTAGTTGATGTGTTTTCACTTTTCTTACGCCAGAAATGTTCATATGGGCAATCATTGCTCTTCATTCAAAGGGTAAGGAATCTTTCACAAGCCTTTGGATTGACATTAACTCCCCTCCCCCATGCCCCAGGCATTTTTTCTCCTTAGCACTAGCTATCTTTATTCTGTCTCTCATGGGCTAAAAACTATGCTTACCAGCCAATCCAAAATAGGAAATTTCAGTCAACCAGAAATAAATAAACCTAACTATGATTGTATTTGGGGCAAATCTTGTTGCCCCCAGGAATGCAACAGGTGCTAGGACACAGGTTTGCATGTGTCCTTCCTGGGTGCTGGCCCACCTCCCCCTGCTTGATCTTGAGATCCAGCACAGTGAAGTGGTTAAAAAACAGCAGACTCTAAAGGGTCAGGTGTGAGCCCCCACTCTTCCTCCATTTGCAGGCAGCCGAGTTGCCAACCTCCAGATGGGGGCCAGGAGATCTTCAGGAATAACAACTGATCCCCAGGCACCGGTTCCTCTGGAGAAAACAGCTGGAAGGAAAAGAAATCAATAAGAAAAAAAGGAGGAAGGAAAGAAGAAAAGAAAAAGAAAGAAAACGGGAGGAAGGAAGAAGGCAGGAAGGAAGAGAAAGAAAAAGAAAGAGGGGGAAGGAGGGAGGGAGGAAGGAGGGAAGGAGGAAAAGAAGGAGGGAGGGAAGAATAAGGGTGTTTCTGCCCAAGGACCAATGTTGCCAATTGGTTCCACAAAGCGGAAACGCTATTTTAAATAGTGGAATCTCGGTGTTATGCATACCTGCATTTGTAGTGGAATCCAGTAGAGTTTCATTCGTTCCCCACAGGTTTTCGGTCTCGCAAAAATCGCTAGAAAGGAAGCGATTTTTTCTGTGCTTGGTCCCGCCCCTGGCCATCAATCAAACGAACAGCCAATGGGCGGTTATTATCATGCTCCCGAAAAGCCCCTTTCCCTTTAAAAACAGGTTTAAAAAAACACACACACACACGTTGCAACGAATATGCCTTGATTCTTCCTAACGCAGAGACCCATCTAACTGGTGTGTGAGTCATCATTACCACGCTCCCCCAAGTGAACCCCCCCCCCCCCGCACGGGCGTGATTTTCAGCCGAAAATAAAGGGAACTTGCAAACGGGGCTGTGTTGTGCTTGGGGACTTAGGAGAGCTTTAAAGCACTTCTGTGGAGGGACTGTAGCCGGAGAAGCCTCGCTGGATGAATGAAGGCTCGCTATTTCGTTGCTTTCCACTCGCTCCGAGAGAAAAAAAATGGCTTCGCCCGAAGTTTGGAGGAGAGAGCCAGGGGGAGGGACTTTGTTGGAACCGCAGCAATGGGAACGCACAGGTCTTTTTCGCTAGTGTTGCAGATTGTTCGCAAGAGTGTAGCACTTTGCAGAGGGTGAATCCACTTTTCCCAATTTCCCTAGAAGTGCTACAACGAATCGCTTTTCGCAGAACTGTTGCAGGAGTGTTGCAGATTGTGTGTGATGTCTTGTCGGAACTGCAAATTAGTAGCGTTTACAATATGAAAGCCTTCTGCTACATTAAAGTCGTGCGGAATGGACCTAAAAGAATTAAAGGAAGCAAGGGAGGGTAATGAAGAATAGAAAACAGGAAAGAAGGAAGAGAGAAATGAGGGAGAGGGAGAAAAAAGGGAGGGAAGGGATTAAAGAAGGAAGACAGAACAAAGGAAGGGAAGGAAAACAATAATGGGAGGAAGGAGGGAAGGAAGGAAGGAGGGAGCAAAGAAAGGAAGGGAGGGATGAAAGAAGAAAAAAGGGTGTAGGGAGGGAGGGAAGGGGGGAGGGAGGAAGAAAGAGAGGGGGAAGGAGAAGGAAGGAAGAGAGCAAGGCTCTCTTTGTCCGTCTGTCCCACCCACCCCTTGCACTTGTTAGATTGCACAAAGGAGCACCTCAAGCACCTGGGCACAATGGGGCCTTTGGGCAGCATTTCCCAGGACTTCTATTCTGGGGGGGGGGCTTTCCAGGGCCTTCCATAGTGCCCCTGGACAGGGACAGGTCATGGAGAGACCTCTACAGGCCCCGTAGGTCTGGCGGGGGGGGGGCTTTCCATGGCCTCCCACTCCCACCCATTGGCTACAGGCCACAGCAGGTGCCATTTTGAGGTCTCCCATGGGTGCCCCAGAGCGCAGCGGGCCACAGAGGTGTCTACATGCCACAGTGGGCATCATTGGACTGGCAGGAGAGCATCTACAGGCTGCCGTGGGCCCCGTAGGATTGGGGGGAGCCATTCCTGAGCTTCCTGCTGCCCCCAGGATCTCAGGCGGGTGGCTGTAGAGGCTGGGCTAACTCCCTGGGTCTGGCCTGCAGTTCAGCCTCTCCCTCTCTCCGGCTGACTTACCTTTCAGAGGTGGGCCAGCAGAGCAGGCCAGCTCTGCTTCCAGCTGGGAGAAAGAAGAGAAGGAGGTGCCCAGGGATGGGGCAGACTTGCCAGTGGCCACTGTGGGAAAGTGAACGCTCCTTATTGTCCACAGATGGCCAATCATGTAGGCAGTGAGTTGTCCACCCATTTGGGTTTCATTATATTGGGGAAAGGTCTTTAAGTATACTTTGCACTCCTCCTGGACATATCTGACCCTGGAGTTTGAACAAAATGTTTGTAGGGTTCTGTTTCTTTTTATAATAAATATTTTTCCAATGAAATATGAAACTGGGATGCTGGAATTACCCCTTTGCCTTTTTGTGAGTGGACAAACTGGTTTCCTGGGAATTTAATTTATTGACTTAAAACATTTATTAGCTGCCTTTCTACCTTAGATGAACTCAAGATGGCTTACAACATAAATAATAGCAAAATACCTAAGAACACTAGTTAAAATACAAAACTGCTAGTAGGCAGAAGTAAGAAATACCATATTTTATTTAAATATTGAGAATTTTCTACTATTGTACAAGTGGACTGAGGGAACTTTTAATATCCATAACGGTGGCAGTTTATGTTTTTAAAATAAAGTTTTAGGGAAAGGTCTGGGAATGCAAGGGAAATCAATATACATGTCCCCAGGACCTGGGGAAACTTCCTTATTCACTTTCCACTGCAGGAGAATTAGGTTTGCCAGTTTCCAGTTCAGGCCTGGAGATCTCCTGGAATTACCACTGATCTCCAGACAACTGAGATCAGTTCCCCTGGAGAAAATGGCTGCTTTAGAAGGCATACTCCATAGCGTCATATACTGCTGTGGTCACATCCCTCCACAAACTCTGCCCACTCATCTGTTATAACACTCCTTCCTCCCAGTGTGCTTCACCCATCCCTCCACTTGCTGCTTTGCCACCAGAGTGCTCTCCTGCTCTCCCTTCCCCTCAGCCACGACCCCAGAGGGATGCCTGCCATGCCAGAGAGAGAGAAGAAACACTGGAGGGGTGTGTGTGCAGGAGCTAAGTGGCACATGGAGGAAGGCTGCAGCGGGCTCAAGGCAGACCTGCCACTCGTCTGGCACAAATGGCTTTGCAGTGGAGGAAGGGCACGGGGAGTTCCCGAGCAAGCATTGGCCACCAAGCAAGTATTTCCAGCCTAAATGTCAGCCTAGCCTTTTATGGGTAAAGAAGATGGTAAACAAAAATGGCACGTCTGCCATTTTCATCAGCTGCCGAATACATTCTTGGAGGCTGTGTCTTTCAGGGAGCCTTGAACCCTGGCACTTCCTGAACAAACGATCCTGCGGCTGACAGAGAGAGCCCTTCCCTGCTGCCTGGTGTGAGGAGGGAGGGGGAGAAGCGCAGGACAGGCACACAACACTTTGCAGGTAAACAGCTTCCTTTCTGGCCTGCTGTTTTCCAGAAACATTGCGAGGACATTTTGAAAAATCCATCTAGTCCAGTTCAATTCCCATTGATAATGTCCATGGACAATTAGAGCCAATTAGGGAGAGGCAAAGAGCGACAAGTTAGGGAAGGGGAGGGGGATGAGGGGGAGGGTCAATGCTGCAATCCAATTTCCCAACCACTAAATGTAATTAAAGGGTATTACTTATCCAGTTGCCCAGGAGGGCCAGCATATAATTGGGGGAAGCCAACAGCTTTCTGTTCCAACAATGCAAACCATAGGCAGGCGGCGGCGGCTGAGGCCCTCCTGCCCACCTCTCAAGCTCCGAGAAGCAGCGTCTGTGTATCTCACAATGCTTGCGGTCTTCCTAGTCATCTTGGTTGCCGCCCTGCAAGGCACGGTTCCCCGAGAGAACGACTTCCCATATAGAGTGCCCCTGGATCCACAAGGCAGTGTGGAGCTCTCCTGGAATGTCAGCTACCACCACGAAGAGGTGCATTTCCAGATCTTGCTCAAAGAGCTGAAATTTGGGCTCCTCTTTGGCATGTCCGACAGAGGTGGCTTTGAGAACGCTGACCTGGCTGTCCTCTGGAGTGATGGATTCCAATCTTATTTTGCGGTAAGTAAGCCTTTGACGCGGGGGAGTGGTGATCACACCTCCCATTTGAAGATGTCCCGGAGGTTGCTTGTCCATGAGCCCCCAGGAAATGTGATATTTAACGTTATTGAGCATTTAATCTCAACTGGAAGGTTCATTTTTTAAGGGCTGGCTTCTCTAGAGTTTTGGCCATTCCATACTCAATCATTTGATGGGTGTAAAATGGTCCTCCTCTGAGGCCCTAGTGAGCCACTAGATTCATAGACTATGACTTTTAAGTAGAATTGATTTTATGAGGTAACAATTGATCAAGAGGCATAAGAACTGAGGTGGTAACACTCCTGTTTTGAGCATGGAATTTATTTGGAAGATTTAGATATATGCAAACTGCCACCATCTCTAATTTTAAAAAATGGCTTTAACTTCCTTCGGAAAGTCGATCAGGCTCCTCATCTAAAGTTTACATTTCTGAGGAAAGCTAGCTAAGATAAGAAAGGATGCAGAGAGCAGATGGTCAGCTGGAGCCCCCAAATCTGCCCCTCTCCTTGTTGTGCCTCCTGCCAGTGACCAGCCCCAGGGAAGATGGTGATAGTGGGACTCACGGCAGTCAGGCCAGCCCAGCCCAGCCCAGGCCAGCCCACAGCTTCCACCTCTACCTCAAAATGGGCCCCATAAAGCCAGTTCTGACCTTGGAGATGAAACAGTGCCGTACAATGAATCCCACCTGGGGCTCTCTGCAGAAGTCCTGTCTGCTAAGAGCAAGCCTCTGGAAGCACAGACATGTTTGTGGAGAGGCCGAGGCACAGCTCAGGGCTTTATTTAATCAGTGGCAAAGAATCAAGCTTCATCAATGAGGTGGATTCTGAGGAGTATCAAGTAAAATTAAAACTCCAGGGGACATAAAAAAAAAAAAAACCCTCAAACTTGCTGATGAATGTTGGGATGAAAATACTAAATTTTAGGTCCATTATTATATTACATTTTATCCATACTCATTGCAATCCATAACACAGGGGGAAACGTTCCTATGAGGGGAAAATGTATCAGAGCTTTTGGAATAGCAAAACTTGTTCCCTGTAAATTCCTCTGCCTAGGAGAATGCTCAAAGGGAAAAGAAGAACACGTTTTCTGCCAGCTTCAATCTGAGCAGTTACTACGGCAGATGCTTTTGTAGGCCGGAGTGCCATTTGCCGGAGAGCAAAGTAGAGACCGGCCCTCAAAAACTGTTCTCCATTTAAATACAAAATGTTGCCCCAACACTTCAACTAAAGCCAGCAAACCAGACAATGCTGTGGCAACAGTTTATGTGAAGCCATCCTGAAACCCAGAGAGCTGGCTTGCGCATGCCTATACATTAATGTGATGTGTAGTGGAGCAGATAAAAGGCCTCCACTGTGAAATGGCCAGTGCAACATATTGCCTTTGAGTCTATTATTTCACCTGTGCAGAGATGAGACTGCTTTTCACAGCCTTGCTGATTTGATTTGGAAGTCACTATTTGTATTTTGCTTCTTGTGCATGAGAAATTATCAAGGAATCATGCACACAAACTGCATGTCCTGAAGATGACAGACCAAAATCTATGGCAACATCAACATTTGGAACCAAAAGGAAACAAAAATGGCCATGTCAGAACATCCTTAGATCTGCTTTTGTAAATTCATACATGAATGTAACTGCTTAATGCTTCGTCACTTGCATGTATACACCAGCCCCAAAACCACTTTTTTATGGACTGTACCCTCCAGATAGCACTGATCTATTTAGAGAGAGGAGAATGCTCACTCCTGGTGCAGCCCTCTAAAGAGTTATGTACTTTGGGGGCCATTGATATCAACAAGCTTACACGGATGTAACTCTGCTTACTACTGCACTGTAAATTTGTGGAGAGGGGTGGGAATCAGTGGATTTGTCATGCCCTGGTGTGTGCTGCTGCCTTCAGTATCAAAGCTGCGCATCTGCTCCATGTTGAGCACCAGAGGCCAGACAGATCTTCCATTCTGCTTTAAAAAATAAATAAAAATGTGAAGCAGTTAATATTTAAAGCTCCCTCTTCGGATAACATATCTCCATACCGGAAGGCTGAGCTTGGCTTACAGTTGTCACAATGTTAAACGGAGAGAAAGACACCCAATTATAGTCTCTTTCTCTGTCATCTTCTCGAGACACCCTGTCATAACTCCTACTTTGGCATAATTAAAAGATGGGTAAAGAGGGTTTGTAAAAACTGTGCTCTGGGATGACTTTTCCATCTAATTACCTGCTAATTGCTCACATGGGTGACCTGAATGTTAGTCTTTCTGAAAAGCCAGTCTTTTAAAATAATTTTGTTTCTAGACCAGATCCCTCAAACTCCCTCCATCCCCCTGGGGATAGAAATCATAGAATGAAAAAGAGGAGGCTTCTTGAAAAGGGTTTTGACTTCCATGTATGTCTAGGGAAGGAGACTTCCATAGACCTTATTGCATCAGGAGACTTACCGTTTCTGTCAGAGTTAAGTCCTATTTAATTATAGTTGCCAGCCTTCATAGCAGGAGATCTGACTTTGAAAATTTTTTCCTGATATCTAGCCTATATCGTTGCACTTGTAGTTTAAACCCATTACTGCGTGTCCTTTCCTTTCCATGGGGAACCTTGTCAAAAGCTTTACTAAAATCCAAGTAAACGACATCATTCATATTTCCACAATCCAGCAAACCTGTTACTTGGTCAAAAAAGGAAACCAAGTTGGTCTGACAGGACCTGTTGGAGACAAAATCATGCTGACCTCCTTGGATCACCAAATTGTCCTCCAGATGTTTGCAGATCGCTCCCTTTAATATCTGCTCCATTATCTTCCCCACCACAGAGGTCAGACTCACTAGTCTGTAGTTTCCCGGGTCATCCTTCCTCCCTTTTTTGAAGATCGGAATAATGTTTGCTCTCTTCCAGTCCTCCGGGACATCTCCAGTCCTTAAAGAGGTCCCGAAGATTATGGACAAGGGTTCTGCAAGTTCTCCGGAAAGTTCTTTGAGCACTCTCGGGTGCATTTCATCCAGCCCAGGGGATTTGAACTCATCCAGTGCAGCTAAATGCATCTCTGTCCATGTCAACCTGCCACCCAGACATCTCTAGATGTGCCTAAACCTTTTGACCTGAATATTTCCCTTTTCTTTCTTAGTTCCTCTTGAAATTCTCTGTTCATCCAAATAAGTTTCTTAGAGCTTCTGCAGTGTTTTCGTTTTTCTGGTATAGAAAAGGTCACAAGTGTATGTATTACAAACACCACAAGAAATATCTTTAATATTACAGTGCAGTTTCATGGTTGATTAAAAACTCCAAATAGCTAATTAAAAACTCACAGAGCACAAATGCTCACAATGAGTGAGGTGGTGTTCAGCATGATTATAGCATCTCTCACTCTCTTGGGTGTGGCTATAAAGCCACAGTTAATACTTTGAATCACAGTACTATTTTGGAATGACCCACAACAGCTTGCATGGCTAACTACAACACAGATTCCTTCATATAGTGCATCTGAAGTGTTAAGCAGAGACCACTGAAGAAGAACTCTGTGGCTGAAATGCATCTGGTCCAAATTTTATTGGTTTACAGGTTCCAATCAATACTAGTAAGAGTAAATTTCCATAAAATGAAGAGTATTCTAAATGTAATGTGTCCTCTGCAGCCTATTTTATTTTTAATTAACTCTGTAAGGGCACGGTAATATTAAATATATATATGTGTGTGTGTGTGTGTGTGTGTGTGTATTGTTTAATCTTTTGTATATCTGCTTGTGACCACCATCTTTCAGGCCTCCAATTTACTTTTTGCAGGGCCTATAATAGCAATGGTCTCTATTCCCTCCAAGGTAACACAGAGATTTTTCTCACCTACAGGATGCCTGGACTGACCAAAAAGGGCAGCTGCACCTGGACTCTGAACAGAACTACAAGCTCCTTGGAGCACAGAAAACCTCTGAAGGGCTCTACCTGCTGTTTAAAAGACCCTTTAGAACCTGTGACCCCAAAGACTATCTCATAGAGGTAACATCTCTCTGTGTCCACCTGATGAACATTGTACCCAATTTAAATATGGGGCTGGCAGGACAGAAGAACTCACCTGTACAACTTTGGGTTGCTGGTTCTGACTTGGAATATTTCAGGAAATTTGGGAGGAAGTCTGTGGAGGGGGGAGGGGAGAGCTTTGCAGGGATGTGAGGCCACAGAGTCAACCTTTCAAAGTTGCCATTTCCTCCAGGGGAACTGATCTCTGCAGACTGCAGGTGAGTTTAGGGTATTTCCACACATTGGTAAAAATAGCATTAGCCAGCCGAATGGCATAGCGCTAAATATTATTTGGACACGAAAAGAAATGCCTATGCAAATAATGGATTAAAGTATAATGAACAATTTCTGCAAGAGTTGTTGTCCAAAATCTTTCCCTTCAGTTTAAATCATAAAGGCAATCATTTCTGTCAATATGACTTTTCTCAATTGATAACAAAGTTTTTCATATACTCCAAGAGTTTTCCAAAATGTACAACGAATTTCATTGGCAGTTTAGCCCACATTTATTGCTATAGTCACAGAAGCCTGAGGGATAAATGTAGGCTAACCTGCCAATGAAACTCTTTGTATATTTTGGAAAACTCTTGAAGGAAAAGACTTTGGCTACGCCGATGAACAGCCAATCAGGTAAGCTGTGAGTTGTCCTTTTACAACTTTGCCTTTTAATGTTTAGTCACACATTATGGCTTATATTTAGAGCAGGTATTTTACAGTGTTTAAATTTCATAGTTTGCCAACCCTGGGTTAGGAAATAACTAGTGATTTTGTGGGAGTGGAGCCTGAAGAAGGAAGGATTTGGGGAGGATTTGGGAAGGGCCTTCCATGGGGCCTACCTTCCACAGCAGCCATTTTCTTCAGATAAACTGATTTCTGTCAGATGGAGATCAGATATAATCCCAGGAGATCTCTGGCCACCTTCTGGAGGTTGGCAACCCTTATTTGCATGATGAATTTCATATCTGAATTTCGAACATGAGTTCACATTTTTAGGGTTTTGGGGAGCATACTTGGCTAGGATACTTGGGTTCTTAGGCTTGCAGCCTTAAGACATTTGGGAATCCTTGTTTTGCCCTTCCCTCACATTTGTTTTGTTTTTAACAGGGACTGAACATAAACTTTCAGATGCTGTAAAGTGTGTTCTCTGCATTTTTAGTGTGCATTTTTCCTTTGACCACTTCTTGTGGCTGGGTTTCAAATAGCAATCCCATTGGTGTGTCAGATAAAAAAATACAGGAACATGTCAAATCTTAAGCTAATTTACTTGCCTCAAAAACTGAAGTTAAGGCAGTGGGATCAGGTATTGAATAGCCATTATGCTAAGCACGCTGTTGAGGAAGGAGAACTCTCTGCCCAGCCCCAGGATCAACTGGCAGAAGTCCATCTAATGGCAAGCCAGACAGTAAGACAGTAGTTAGCCTGGCCATGCAGAACCAGACAATGAGGGTCTCCCTTAGCAATGAACAAGGAACGGCCGCTGCCCTGGGAGCTTTATATCAGCCACAGGATGGGCCATGTGGTATCACCTGATTCTCCAGGACCATTGTGGGTTTGGAATATACAGAAGAGGGCAACCAAAACATTCTGAGGGTTGGAGCAACTCTCCTAGGAGGAAAGGCTGAAGAGCCTGGGACTTTTCGGCTTAGAATAGAGACAATTAAGGGGGGACAGAATAGACGCTTATAAAATTACTAGAGGCAAAGCCCTTTGTACACCAGAATACAATGCATGTTAGGATCTCGGAAGGAAGGAAGGAAGGAAGGAAGGAAGGAAGGAAGGAAGGAAGGAAGGAAGGAAGGAAGGAAGGAAGGAAGGAAGGAAGGAAGGAAGATCCCTCTCGCAAAACCCTCTCGCAAAACCCTAGAACAAGGACAGTAGAATTTGTGATGGATACTAGATGCAGTGATGGCTCAGGAACAAAAAAGCTTATTGAATACATTCATAGAAGATAGGTCCATCAGTGGCTACTCACCACAGGATGCTGGACTAGACAGACCACTGGTTTAATCTAGCAGGACTATTATGTTCCTATAGTGGACTGGCCAATGCACATTCTGCCCTTTCTTCTAGGATGGCACCGTGCACTTGATCTATGGCATTCTGGAGAAACCAGTCCCTTCTCTCCAAGCAATCAATGTTTCTGCAGTCCTCCTGAAAGGGTTGCAAAGGGTGCAGCTGCTGAAGCCAGAGATCAGCATTCCCAGATTTCCTGCGGACCTGAAGACCATGGAGATAAGAGCCCCCAATGAGGTCATACCTGCCCAGGAGACCACCTATTGGTGCTACATTACTGAGCTCCCTGAAGGCTTTGCAAAGCATCACATTATCATGGTATGTGGCAGAGTGAGGTGGGACTGGCTGGTTGCTTGCAGGTCTCCTGCATCATTTCCTCAGTTCTTGGTCAGTTTGAGCCCTCATTAGTGCCTCCTTGCTTTATGTTTCCTGATGTGTCGCTTTCTCTCTCCTGCTCTACTGCATGGTCACCCTTCCTTTTTCCTTGCCTGGACATCATTAGCTGGCCTAATCTATCCTGTTCATTTTTATTACTGTTTCTCCCCTCTTTTCTCCTCTCTACATTTGGCTCCTGTGAATCTTATTTCAAATGTCACCAATCTCTCTCTCTGCCTCAACTTGGTTTCCTTAAATGCAAAATTATATCTTCCATTGTCTCCTGTGTACTTTTCTCCTTTTGCTCCATTAGACCTCCCAGGCTCCTTCTGCTTATGTTTGATGCGTCTCCCTTCTATGTTGGCATTTTCTAGGTGCTCTCATGAGCTTGCCCTGTCCTCCACGCCTTTCTGACCCCTTTTCTGTCTTATTAACATGATCTTGACACTAAACTTGTGGGGGAGGCCAGGGATGTTCAGTCTGCTTTTTCAGGATATTGTCTACTATTACATTAAGGTGCCATAGAAGTCAATCAGTTGCCAATCATTCCATTTTACTGGGTTATTAATTCAGCAGGTGGGTCTAGCTGAGTTTGGAAGGAAATCCTCTTGTCAGATTCTCTTGCGATGGTGTTTGCAACAACAAGTCATGTCAGACCAACCTTATCTCTTTTTTTGAGAAAGTGACTTCCTTGCTGGATCAGGGCAATGCTGTGGACAGAGTTTATCTGGAAAAGCTTCTGATAAGGTTCCACATGATATTCTTGTTCACAAGTTGGTAAAATGAGGTATGGATCCTAATTCTGTCAGATGGATCAATAACTGGTTGACAGATCATACCCAAACAGTACTTGTTAATCGTTCATCATCCTCTTGGAGAAGAGTGACAAGTGCAGTTCCCCAGGGATCTGTCCTGGGGCCTGTGTTGTTCAACATATTTATAAACTAGGGGAAAAAGCCGTTGTATCCAAGAATACAATGGGCGCTGGAGCTTGGCAGTGGGAAGAGGAAGGGAAGTCCAGTCTGTAAGGGCATGGGGTTGAATGTGTGTGTTGTGTGGGAGGTTGTGGTGGCATGGTGGCAAATGAGGGCATGGGTGTGGAGTTATGGGTGTCAAGAACCTGTGCTTTGGAATGTTCATTGAGTGTGGGACAGGACTGACCTTTGGGAATTGTGGCATAGTGGTTACAGGTGAGCTTTCCAGAGCCATGTCCTCAGATATGCGAAGGGAAAATCAGACTGGAGACTCTTCTTAGGGGAAGATTACATGGCAACCAATTCCCCCCAGTTCTGCGTCATTTCCCTTCTTGTGTGAATTAGGCCACAGACACCAAAATGCCCCTCTGCCCTAATACACATGGGGTAGTCACAGTACACAGGTGTCCACCCTGTTCCTTCTTCTCCATTTTTTCACTGTTGATAAAATGTTATGTGCCCACATGCTTCTTTCATGGTTGCTCCTTAGAAGAAGAATGGATTTTTGTACCCTGTTGTTTACTACCCAAAGGAGTCTCAAAGTGGTTTACAAACACATTTCCCCTTCGTCTCCCCACAATAGACAACTTGTGAGGGATGTGGGGCTGTGAGAGGTCTGAGAGAACTGGGAATGGGCCGCAGTGACCCAGCAGGCCTCAGGTGTCTCAAAGCATTTTCCAATCGTCTTCCCTTCCTCTCCCCATAGCAGACTGCCCATGAGGGAGGTGGGGTAGAGAGCCTCACAGGGAAGCTGGCAACCCTAAGAGGAAGATTCTCTGTGCACAGCAGTCTTGACTTTAGTAAGGTTTTTAATACTAGGAGGGACACTCCTGCACCACTCCCTCCCAACTGCAGGCAAAAATGGCTCCTTTGAAGGCTGGACTCTGAGGCATTGCACGATTTTGAAGTCCCCTCTCCAAACCACCAGGAATATTTCCCACCAGAGGTAGCCAACCTCCAGGTGGGGCCTGGAGAGCTCCTGGAATTACAGCTCACCTGCAGAGTATAAAGATCATTTCCCCAGGCAGAAAGGGCTACTTTGGACAGGGTTGTGGTAGAGAAGAAACATTTAAGGCCTCCCATACAGGTTGTTGTTGAATTTAAAGATTTGAGGCATACTGCACAGGGTTTTGGGCAGATGAAACAGAAGACAAAAGAAACTGTGCAACAGCATCCAGTTTCGTCTGCAGAATAACACTGTGCAGCAGGCCTCAAATCTGCAGAGAGTTGCAAAGAAGAAAGACACGTGGCTTGGTTGTGTCTAATCCCCGGTCAGAGCAGTATTTTAAGTGAGAAGGGGCTTTTCTGTGGCCTCCCTGTCAGGCAACTGTTTGGCAGGAGGGGAAAGTTCCCCACCCTCAAAAGGAATGCCCTCAGGCTCCCCTGCGTTGCTCTTGGGGCGAAAAGGGCTGGTGCAGCCTGTCCAAGCCTCTGTTCTCATTCCCCTTGGCAGTCCTACTGACCTCCTCTCCCTGCAGTGGTCAGGAGCAGACTGGAAGCAATGTTTCCTGATTGCCCTGGAACTCTGGTCTGTCCTGTTGAGGGCCCAATCGGAAGGCGCTTTGTGCCTTCCGATTGGCCCCTCCGCTTGTCAGTCCGGGGACAAGGGGCCAATCCAGGAGTTTTGATCCTGGACTCAGCCCACCCCAACCCTTCTCACTGTTTTATTAAGAGGGACAGAAGATTTGGATGAGGGATTAGAGGGGATACTTATTAAATTTGCAGACAATACTAAACTGGGAGGGGTAGCAAACACAACCAAAGACAGAATCAGAAGACAGGATGATCTTGATAGGCTTGAAAAGTGGGCTAAACTGAATATAATGAAGTTCAATAGGGAGAAATGTAAAGTTCTGCATTTAGGTAGGAAAAATCAAATACACCAATATAGGATGGGGGATTCTTGTCTTGGCAGTAGCATGTGTGAAAAGGATCTAGGAGTCTTAGTAGACCATACAATGAACATGAGTCAACAGTGCGACTCGGTGGCTAAACAGGCAAATGGGATTTTGGCCTGTATCATATGGAGTATCGTGTCCAGATCACGGGAGGTGATGGTACCGCTTTACTCTGCTCTGGTTCGGCCCCACTTGGAGTACTGTGTTCAGTTTTGGGCACCCCAGTTGAAGAGGGATGTAGACAAACTGGAGCGTGTCCAGAGGAGGGCAACAAAGCTGGTGAGGAGTTTGGGGACCAAGACGTATGAGGAAAGGTTGGGGGAGCTTGGTCTGTTTAGCCTGGAGAGGAGATGACTGAGAAGGGATTTGATAACCATCTTTAAGTATTTAAAAGGCTGCCATATCGAGGATGGAGCAGAGTTGTTCTCTCTTGCGCTGGAGGGATAAGACCAGAACCAATGGGATGAAATTAATTCAAAAGATTTTTAAACAGGGTGTGGCTAAAGATGTCGTCCTGAGAGGGTGGCAGGGCAACTGCTCTGCTATCTCTGAAGCCTGACAGGGGTCAATTGTGCAAGCAATTGGCAGAAAAGAGGAGGGGTACGCAAACCCCACCTCACCTTTCTACCCAGGAAGTTCTTGGGGCCGTCTCCAATCCTTTAGGGAGTATATCTCCCTGGATTATAGGCTGTCAGCGTTCCAGGTCCAGAGGACGACTGCCATTTTCTACCTCGGACTTTCTTTTCTTTCTTTAATCTTAAAGTATCTGCTTCAACCCTACATGATGATTTACCACAAATGAACGCTTTGAACTGAGGGGAGGACATCGGCTGAGTTCCAAAACATCATTTACTGCAAGTATCTCTCGCTTTTTTTTTCTCCGTCTCTCTTCCTGCATCAAAGCCCTTTGTTTCCCCCCTCCTCTTACTCTGCTCTGCCTGAAGCCACCTCGTTAAGAGGCAGGCTAATTCTCCTAACTAAGCAGAAGAAGGATTCAAATCAACTCGAATTAATTGGCAAAAGCTCTTATTGTAATTGTTTTGGTTTTCGGAGATAGAGATAAGAGCAGTGAATGTGAAAATCTCACGAGAACTTTGTGCCAGTACGAGAATCCCTGCCTTAACCGGCTTCAATACGTCACATGCCTGTGCCGGAACATTAGAGGATAAAACAGAGGACCTCTACTGGCCACTTGTAAAATTGTTTGGGGCTGGGTTTTTTAAAAGTCAAAATCATGTCTATGTTAAAAAGATTGGCTCATCTAATAGAGATACAAACCCAAGATTACAAAGTATTTTTAGATGGATTGATCAAAAATATCTCCAAGGAGATCCAAGATGGCAAGGAAGAAGTCTTCAATAGGAATGATGGATCAATAACAGTGACTGATGACAGCTTTAAACAAGGTGGAAAACCAACAGCAGAAGAGAAATCTGAAATTCATATCTTCAAGGAGATCCAAGATGCCAAGGAAGACGTCTTTAACAGGAATAATGGATCAATAACAGTGGCTGATGACAGCTCTAAACAAGGTGGAAAACCAACAGTAGAAGAGAAATCTGAAATTCTGGAGACGGAAAATGGGATGCCGGAGTTCTGCAGCCCAGATAAGGACACCCTTTTTAAAAAGACATACAGCCATCTCAAAGCAACAGTGTACAAAAATCAATCAAAAGAAATATGGATCTGCAGTGAAAGTAACCGATTTAAAGGATCTCTCTGGGGAAAAAATTGTATTGATACTGGAGTCCAGGAGGTGCAACGGCCTCAAGATTTATCGATGCATATTCTGCGGGAAAGAGTACAACTGCACTTTCTACGCCAAAGGCCAATGGGACAGAATATAATTTTACGGGAACGACAAGATGTAGCAAGCCTCGAGATGAGACCCCCTTAAGAAGACCGAAAGCTCATATTGTTTTATGTTTAATGTTATACTGTATTCTATATTTCCATTTTTATGAAAAAGGGGAAGCAGTGTCTCTTTCTCTCTTGTTTTTTTTTTGTCTCTTTTCTTTTGTAGGCATATAGGTAATATAATCATTAGTGCTGAAAATGTAAAATGGGGTTCCCCCCCCTTATTTTTTCTTTCTTCTATTAGGGTATTGTCCTAGGACTAAAGCCTACACTGACTTGTAGAAAATGTTTAATGTTAAGCTTTCAACTTAAATCTGAAAATATATCTGTCAGGATGGTTCTTAGAATGGGTCAAGCATAAATTGTTTTGTAGATGTATCAGAACCAAGGATAAGGAGAAGCTATAGAAGACTGAAAGCTTATATTGTACTATGTTTAATGTTGAGCATTTAATCTAAACCTGGAAATCTTATTATTCTCTGTATTAACAACATATACTGTATCCTACATTGCTATTTTTATGAAAAAGGGGAAGCAGTGCCTTTTTTCTCTCTTGTTTCTTTTTCTTAGTAGGCATATAGGTAATATAATCGTTAGCGTTGGAAATATAAAATGGGGCTTTCCCCCCTTATTATTATTTTTTTTATTGGTGTATTGTTATAGGGCCAAAGCTCATATTGATCTGTAGAAAATGTAAAGCTCTCAACTTATACCTGTCAGGATGGCTCTTAGAATGGGTCAAGTATAAATGGTTTGTAGATGTATCTGTATTAAGGATAAGGAGAAATTATGAAATCCTTTTGTAATTTTTTTTCTTTGTACATCTTTAAGGCAAAGCCCTACTTTCCTCTCCCTTCATCAGGGTATTGATACAGGGCCAAAACTCATACTGTGCTATAAGAAATGTTTAATGTTAAGCATCTAACTCAAACCTAGAAATATCTGCTAGGATAGCTCTTAGATTGTATCAAGCAGTTAATGTGAGGTCTACGATCTCTCAAGTAAGTTGATTAATAATAACTTTTCTTTTGTATATCTAAACAGGCCTTTTTAATGTAGTGGAAATGTGGATGGCTCTTAGACTCATGGCTCTTAGAGTTTTGGGCAAAAGTTTATATCACTGTGGAGTCAATGTGGGGTCGTATATTCTCAAATGATGATTATATTTCTATCTTTATGAAAATAAAAAAAATCATTATAAAAAAAAAAAAAAGATTTTTAAACAGAGGCTGGATAGCCATCTGACGGAGAGTGCAATTCTGTGAAGGCTCAAGGGGGTGGCAGGTGACAGTGGATGAGCAATAGGGCTGTGAGTGGCCTTCATAGTGCAGGGGGTTGGACTAGATTACCCAGGAGCTCTCTTCCAACTCTATTATTCTATGATTCTATGACAATTTTAATTATAATTAGCAAGATTTTATTCCTCATGGCTGTATGTATTGTCTTTAAAGTGATTAGTGCCCAGCAAAAGCTCTGAAGGTCAAAGGGAGCTGAGAGGAATTTCCAGTGGTTGGGCCCCTGACCAAGGAAACGGACAATTGGACTACAGATTGCTACAGATTGAAGAATCCAGGTTTTTTCAACGCAGAATTTATTTTAATGCTCAGCATACAGTGCAACAGTTGCTTTCCAGCTTATTTTTTTATATCAGTAAAAGGGTAAAAATCTCCCTGGAAATCTTGATTTGGAGGGGGGAGGCGGGGGCGGAAGAGAGGTATTTATTAAACAAAACATAGAGATGTATACCCCCTTCAAGGATCGCTGCCTTGTTGTGGCAAGGGGGCTTGAGTAGTTCAGTGAAGCTATGAGCTATGCCGTGCAGGGCCACCCAAGACAGACAGGTCATAGCTGAGAGCTCTGACAAAAGGAAATGGCAAACCACTCCAGTATCTTTGCCATGAAAACCCAATGGACAAGTTCAAAAGGTAAAACGATATGACACCGGAAGATGAGCCCCTCAGGTCGGAAGGTGTCCAATATGCTACTGGGGATGAGCAGATGGCTAGTACGAGTAGCGCCAGAATGAATGAAGCGACTGGGCTAAAGCCGAAAGGACGCTCAGTTGTGGAAGTAACTGGTGGCGAAAAGACAGTCCGATGCTGTAAAGATTTTTATTCCATAGGAACCTGGAACGTCAGATCCATGAATCAAGGCAAGTTGGACGTGGTTAAACAAGAAATAACAAGACTGAACATCAACATTTTAGGAATCAGTGAACTAAAATGGACAGGAATTGGTGAATTTAATTCAGGTGACCATCAGGTATACTACTGTGGACAAGAATCTCGCAGAAGAAATGGAGTAGCCTTCATAATCAATAAGAGAGTAGGAAAGCAGTATTGGGATACAATCCCCAAAATGACAGAATGATCTCAGTTCGAATCGAAGGCAAACCATTGAACATCACAGTAATCCAGGTCTATGCCCCAACCACTGCTGCTGAAGAGGATGAAGTTGACCAGTTCTATGAAACCGTACAACACCCTCTAAAAGCAACGCCAAAAATGATGTGCTTATCATCATGGGGAATTGGAATGCTAAAGTAGGAAGCCAAAAGATAACCGGCAAGGGACTACTCATCAAGTTTGCAGATGACACCAAATTGGGAGGACTGGCAAATAGTCCGGAAGATAAAGACAGTTCAACGAGATCTGAACACAATGGAAAAATGGGCAAATGAGAAATGGGCCTTGGAGTACAAAATGAAGCACAGGCTGATAGAATTTTGTCAAGAGAATACAATGGTCATAGCAAACACTCTTTTCCAACAACCCAAGAGACGACTCTACACATGGACATCACCAGACGGTCAACACAGAAATCAGATTGATTATGTGCTCTGCAGCCAAAGATGGAGAAGTTCTATACAGTCAGTAAAAAGAAGACCAGGAGCTGATTGTGGTTCAGATCATCAGCTTCTTGTTGCAAAATTTAGGCTTAAATTGAAGAAAGTAGGGGAAAGCACTAGGCCACTCAGGCATGAACTAAATAATATCCCCACCGAATATACAGTAGAGGTGACAAATAGATTTAAGGAATTAGATCTGATAGACAAAGTGCCTGAAGAACTATGGACGGAGGTTCACAACATTGTACAAGAGGTAGCAACTAAAACCATCCCAAAGAAAAAGAAATGCAAGAAAGCAAAATGGCTGTCCGAGGAAGCGTTACAAATAGCTGAGGAGAGAAGGGAAGTGAAAGGCAAGGAAGAAAGAAAAAGATACACCGAATTGAATGCTGAATTGCAGAGAACAGCTAGAAGAAATTAGAATGCCTTCTTAAATATATTGTATTTGTATTAAAATGTTGTGAACCGCCGCGAGCCGGTTTCCGAGAGCGGCGGTCATACAAATCAAATAAATAATAATAATAATAAATAATAATAAAATGAACAAAGGTGGCAAAATTATACAGAAGAACTATACAAGAGCGAGCTTAACATCCCTGATGACCACAATGGGGTAGTTACTGACATGGAGCCAGACATCCTGGAATGTGAAGTCAAATGGGCCTTAGGAAGTCTGAGCATCAATAAAGCTAGTGGTGGTGACAGCATTCCAGTTGAACTATTCAAAATAAGATTTCGTCCTTTAAGAGATGCAGTAAAAGTGCTACACTCAATATGCCAGTAAATTTGGAAAACTCAAAAGTGGCCACAGGATTGGAAAAGGTCAGTTTACATTCCAATCCCAAAGAAGGGCAATGCCAAAGAATGTTCCACCTACTGCACCATTGCACTCATTTATCATGCTAGCAAAGTTATGCTCAAGATCCTACAAGCTAGGATCCAGCAATATGTGAACTTCAAAGAGGCAGAGGAACTAGAGATCAAATTGCCAACATACGCTGGGTCATGGAGAAAGCTAGGGAGTTCCAGAAGAACATCTACTTCTGCTTCATTGACTATGCTAAAGCCTTTGATTGTGTGGAGCACAACAAATTGTGGCAAGTTCATAAAGAGACGGGAATATTAGAGCATCTTATTTGTCTCCTGAGAAATTTATATGCAGGTCAAGAAGCAACAGTGAGAACTGAACATGGAATCACTGATTGGTTCAAAATTGAGAAAGGAGTTCGGCAAGGCTGTATACTGTCGCCTTGCCTATTTAACTTGCACATCATTAGAAAGGTGGGATTAGAGGAGTCACAAATTGGAATCAAGATTGCAGGGAGAAATATCAACAACCTCAGATATGCAGATGATACCACTCTAATGGCAGAAAGTGAAGAGGAACTAAAGAGCCAGGTGATGCAGGTGAAGGAGGAGAGTGCAAAAGTTGGCTTGAAACTCAACATCAAGAAAACAAAGATCATGGCATCCGGCCCTCTCAGTTCCTGGCAAATAGATGATGAAGAAATGGAGATAGTGACAGATTTTATTTTCCTGGGCTCCAAGATCACTGCAGATGGGGACTGCAGCAAAGAAATTAAAAGACACTTGTTCCTGGGGAGGAAAGCTATGGCAAATCTAGACAGCATCCTAAAAAGCAGAGACTGCCAACAAAAGTGCGTTTAGTCAAGGCTATGGTCTTCCCAGTTGCAATGTATGGCTGTGAAAGTTGGACCATAAGGAAGGCCGAGCGTCAAAGAATTTAGGCTTTTGAACTCTGGTGCTGGAAAAGACTCTTGTGAGTCCCTTGGACTGAATCATAGAATCATAGAATCATAGAGTTGGAAGGGGCCATACAGGACATCTAGTCCAACCCCCTGCTCAACGCAGAATTAGCCCTAATCATCCTAAAGCATCCAAGAAAAGTGTGTATCCAACCTTTGCTTGAAGACTGCCAGTGAGGGGGAGATCACCACCTCCTTAGGCAGCCTATTCCACTGCTGAACTACTCTGACTGTGAAAAACTTTTTCCTGATATCTAGCCTATATCGTTGTACTTGAAGTTTAAACCCATTACTGCGTGTCCTCTCCTCTGCAGCCAACAAAAACAGCATCCTGCCCTCCTCCAAGTGACAACCTTTCAAATACTTAAAGAGGGCTATCATGTCCCCTCTCAACCTCCTTTTCTCCAGGCTGAACATTCCCAAGTCCCTCAACCGATCTTCATAGGGCTTGGTCCCTTGGCCCCAGATGATCTTCGTCGCTCTCCTCTGTACCCTTTCAATTTTATCTACGTCCTTCTTGAAGTGAGGCCTCCAGAACTGCACACAGTACTCTAGGTGTGGTCTGACCAGTGCCGTATACAATGGGGACTATGACATCTTGTGATTTTGATGTGATGCCTCTGTTGATACAGCCCAAAATGGCATTTGCCTTTTTTACCGCTGCATCACACTGCCTGCTCATGTTTAATTTACAATCCACAAGTACTCCAAGGTCTCGTTCACACACAGTTTTACCTAGAAGCGTATCCCCCATCCAGTAGGCATGCTTTTCATTTTTCTGACCCAGATGCAGAACTTTACCCTTATCTTTATTAAATTGCATCTTGTTCTCATTTGCCCATTTTTCCATTGTGTTCAGATCTCGTTGAACTCTGTCTCTATCTTCCGGAGTATTTGCCAGTCCTCCCAATTTGGTGTCATCTGCAAACTTGATGAGTAGTCCCTCCACCCTCTCATCTTGATCGTTAATAAATATGTTAAAAAGTACCGGGCCAAGCACCGAGCCCTGAGGTACCCCGCTACTCACCTCTGATGAAACACCATTGACAACAACTCTTTGAGTGCGGTTCTCTAACCAATTCCCTATCCACCTGACTATCTGAAAATCCAGATTGCAGTCCTTCAATTTATCCATCAGAACATCATGGGGAACCTTGTCAAAAGCTTTACTAAAATCCAAGTAAATGACATCAACCGAATTTCCCCGATCCAGCAAACCTGTTACTTGGTCAAAAAAGGAAACCAGGTTGGTCTGGCAGGACCTGTTGGAGACAAATCCATGCTGACTTCCTTGGATCACCAAATTGTACTCCAGATGTTTGCAGATCGCTCCCTTTAATATCTGCTCCATTATCTTCTCCACAACAGAGGTCAGACTCACTGGTCTGTAGTTTCCCGGGTCATCCTTCCTCCCTTTTTTGAAGATCGGAATAACATTTGCTCTCTTCCAGTCCTCCGGGACATCTCCAGTCCTTAAAGAGTTTCCGAAGATGATGGACAAGGGCTGTGCAAGTTCTCTGGAAAGTTCTTTGAGTACTCTCGGGTGCATTTCATCCGGACCAGGGGATTTGAACTCATCCAGTGCAGCTAAATGCCTCTCGACAACCTCTCTATCCATGTTAACCTGCTACCCAGACACTGACCTTTGGCTATGGCCATGTCTAGATGTGCCTAAACACTTTGACCTGTGGGAAAAAACAGATGTAAAATAGGCACTAAGCCTTTCTGCTTTCTCCGCATCTTCCGTTAGAGTTTGTCCATCCGCACCCAACAGTGGGCCTATTGCCTCCTTTACTTTACGTTTGCTCCTCACATAACTGAAAAATCTTTTCTTGTTACAATGGGCTTCCCTGGCCAATCTTAGCTCACTCTCAGCTTTGGCCTTTCTGATGATTGATCTACAGTGCCTAGTAACCTGTAGGTACTCTTCTTTAGAGCTCTGTCCTTCCCTCCATTTCCTGAACATTTCCCTTTTCTTTCTTAGTTCCTCTTGAAGTTCTCTGTTCATCCAAATAGGCTTCTTAGAGCTCCTGCAGTGTTTTCGTCTTTCTGGGATAGTCATTGATTGAGCATGCAATAGCTCTTGTTTGAGTAGCGCCCACCCTTCACATGCTCCCTTCCCTTCCAGCATTCTCGTCCATGGTATGACACTCATCATATCTCTGAGTTTATTAAATTTTGCCCTACGAAAATCCAACATCCGCGTCTGGCTACAAGCTTCCTTGGCTCCCCATCTCAAAAGGAATTCTATGAGGACATGGTCACTTCCCCCTAGGGTCCCCACCTCCTTCACCTCATCCGCCAACTCTTGCCTGTTGGTCTGTATTAAGTCCAGTATGGCTGAACCTCTTGTGGGTTCATCTACCATTTGATAAATGAAATTGTCAGCCAGGCAGGTCAGAAAGTTGCATGACTGAGGACGCTTCGCAGAGTTTGTTTCCCAGCACACATCTGGGAAATTGAAGTCACCCATGATGACAAGGTCCTGCCGCTTGGATATTTTCTCAAGCTGCTCACAAAGTGCAGCATCCACATCCTCTCGTTGGTCAGGCGGTCGGTAGCAGACACCAACCACCACACTGTTTGTTTTCCCCTTGCTTATTTTCACCCAGATGCTTTCCACTGTAGATATGCTCTCCTCCACTAGAATTTCCTGACAGGTAAGCCCTTTCCTCACATACAGTGCCACTCCTCCACCTCTTCGATCTATTCTGTTTTTTCTGAACAGTTCATATCCATCCACCATTACATTCCAGTCATGAGAATCATTCCACCAAGTTTCTGTGATGCCTACTAGATCATACCTTTCCATCAGCATGAGAAGTTCCAGCTCTTCCTTTTTATTGCCCATGGTTAGGGCGTTAGTATAAAGACAACTGAATCCTTTTACTTTTGGTTCCCTATGAGCTGGCCTTGCCGGTTGGGCTGCCTCCGATCGTTTTCCTTCCATACACTCCCTATGTTGATCGTCTCCTTCCCCTAGTGGCTTTAGTTTAAAGCTCTCCTGATGAATCTTCCCAGGTTCCTGCCAAACACATTCTTCCCCAGTTTCGATAAGTGCAGTCCATCAGGTGCTAGTAGGCCTTCCTCAAGAAAGCCTATCCCATGGCCCCAGAAACCAAATCTCTCCTGCCGGCACCAACTACGCAGCCAGTGATTCACCTCCATTATCTTCCTCTCCCGACGCATTCCTCTTCCCTTGACAGGCAAGATTGAAGAGAATACCACTTGTGCCCCCATTTGCTTGAGCTTCCTCCCCAGATCTTGATAGTCTTTTTTAATAGGAGCGATGGTATTCAGGGACATGTCATTCGTTCCCACATGGACCATCACAAATGGGTAGCGATCTGTAGATTTGAGGAGTTTGGGCAGCCATTCTGAAACATCTTTAATTTTCGCCCCTGGCAAGCAACACACCTCTCGGGTTAGGGGGTCGGGCCCAGCCACATGGCGATCCATTCCTCTTAGCAGGGAGTCTCCAATTACCAGTACTCTCCTTTTTTTTTCTCCTCAACTCCATTTCCTTCTTTCCCCGTGGCCTCTTCCCTTTGTCTTGGACTTCGTTTTGGGACGTCTTCCCTCGTTGACCCTTGCACCTCCTCTGCAAGGGCCTGAAATCTATTCTGGAGCTCCAAAGGCCCCGAGAACTGTCTCGCCCTTCGCCGTTGAGTCTTTTTCCAAACTGTCTGCAGAGGCTCCCTATTGTGGTCAATCTCCTTATCCTCTTCAGGACTAGTTGTATTGTCTTTATTCCGAGTTGCAGGGCTCTGGTCTATGAACTCCTCCCCTTCCTTACTTTGGGTCAGAGTAATAATTCTGTTTTCTAATCCCCTAATCTTTTCCTCCAAAAGTCTTACCAGCTTACACTTGGGGCAGCTGTAGTCCATCTTGTCTTCTGGGAGGAAGGCAATCATGTCACACTCATTGCAGATGATGGGATGAGTGTCCTGGAGTTCCATTGTAATGTCTAGGCAGTGCAAGTACTAGGGAAATATAATCTACTGATTCTAATTGCTCAGCCAAGAACCCCAGGCTAAGAGCCACAGGCCAAGAGTCCTTTGTCTCTCGCCCTTCGGCTCACACCTCTGACGAGGAACAGCCCTTTTTAAGCCTCCCAACAATTACCCAGCAATCACCCCGCCCAGGCAGCACAATAGCCTCACCTGGTCAGCAGCAACTCTCCCCAGTAGCTCTCTCCACGTGCTCTCAGTTGTCTGAGCCTAGTAACCTGTAGGGCGAACAAACTGCAAGGCGAACAAACCGGTCAGTCCTAGAGGAGATCAGCCCTGCCTGCTCTTTAGAAGGCCAGATCCTGAAGATGAAACTCAAATACTTTGGCTACCTCATGAGAAGGAATGACTCCCTGGAGAAGAGCCTAATGCTGGGAGCGATCGAGGGCAAAAGAAGAAGGGGACCACAGAGAATGAGGTGGCTGGATGGAGTCACTGAAGCAGTCGGTGCAAACTTAAATGGACTCCGGGGAATGGTAGAAGACAGGAAGGCTTGGAGGATCATTGTCCATGGGGTTGCGATGGGTCGGTCACGACTTCGCACCTAACAACAACAACAACAACAAGAGATGTATAAGTTCACCGATAAACCAGGGCATAAGAAAGTTTTCCCACTGCACCTGTGATTCAATAGAAACAGGCAGATTTTTGCAAAAAGCTCTCTTCCGCTCCAAAAAAGTCTTTCTTCCACTTTCCATCTTACCATACCCCCCAAGCCCTGCCTAAACCTTGCCTTGCTAGGCAAGATCAAATCTCTATCTCAGGGGTGGGCAAATTGTGGCCCTCCAGATGTCCATGAACTACGAGCCCCTGCCAGCATTCGCCGGCACTTCATTTCTTCCCCTCTTCCCCTTACAAATGATACTTGAAATGTTTAAGCACCATAGAGCAGCTCCTCAGCACTGAACTGATCCCTATTGAGGGAGCAGTCTAATGTGTTCACTGTTAAATTTGTGGGTTAGCAAGAATGAATGCCAGGCAGCAAGGCAAACAAGCAGCTCTTTATTGATCTCAGCAGTAGAACCACCATAGAATCTCCCACGGTTGAGCCCAATTGGCTCAGAGGTGTTTGATTAGTTTTAAGGATTGGCTCCCTTGGCTGGGAGCCTTGAAGTGCATCGGCTGCTTTGGAGTCTGCCAGAATCCTACCTCGGGCCTCAAGCTCAGTCCTGTGCAGATTCACCCCTCCCCTCAGACAGTCTAAGATACGTCTCATCTGAGGCCGCTGCTCTCAGCTTATGCCTCGCTCTACATCAAAGGTGCATCCCCACGTGTGCTAGAAAGAGGCTTGTTAGAAGGGGGGCTCCAAATAAGAAGCTTTGAAAATACTAGTTGGAGCTATACCTGACAGATCTTTCTTTGCTACCCAGCAAGCCTTTAGATTTTGATCTTGTACAAAAGAGCATTCCACACAATAATTTGACCACTGAGGAGACCCCCTTGGGGTCAAAACGCATTTGGTCTATTCAGGCACGTGCAGTTAGATATGTGTTGTTTTAAATATGTTTTTAATGTATATCAGTGCACTTTGTTTAATAAATATTTGTAAGATTTTTTAATATTGCTTTTGCAGCTCAACTTTGGGGTTCCTGACTTTTGTTCAAATTGGGTTTCAGTTCCTTTTTTTGGTTTTGCAGCTCAAGGGGCACCACAACTCTGTGCTCCCACAGCAGACGGCTCTTGCGTGCGGACAACTTGTCCAAGTGGGCAATGCAGGGTGTGAAATCCGAGTCCTGTTTGCCCGTCGGCCAGTCCCTCCACACCCATTGAGCACTCGGGTGATGAGGCAGTCCTTGGCGGAGTGGGCAGTGATGTCTGCAGAGCGCAGTGGTGGCTGTGGGAGAGACTTGAGCAGCAGAACCTTTGTGGCTGGGGCAGGGTCCATGTCAACATGAGGCAGTGGCAGGTGGCTAAGGGCGTCGGTGTGTCCAGTAGACCTCCCAGGACAGTGCTTGGAGGTGGCTAGTGAGGTCAGGGACTGTGCTCCCCGCCAGTAAATTGTCATGAAAATAGAGAATTACCCACAGAATTTCCTTGAGGAGATCTTCCATCATTTTCTGGAAGATTCCCAGAGCCATGCTGACATCGCATGACCTGAAATGCCCCCCAATGGGTGACAGTTGTTTCAGCCTCAGCCATGGCATCATCAACTGTCATTTGCTGATAAGCTTGGGCCAGGCCAAGTTTGGCAAAGACCTTGCCCTCTGCCAGTGACACCAAAAGTTGGCTAATAACAGGCACTGGATACACGTACTGTTGCAGCGCCTTGTTCAGCATGCACTTATGCGGACATCCTCGTGTTTGATGAGGGTGACTATTGGGGGTATCCCAATACGCGTTCGGCAGTTGCTTGAGGATACCCTGTTCCAGAAGCTTGTCAAGCTCCGCATAGATGCAAGGCTTCAGCACGAAGGAAACCCACCTGGCCTTGAGATGGATTGGCACCACCTGTGGGGTCAAGAGCTAGGGAAATCAGTGGCCTGTGTAGTGGCTGAGCAAGTCATTGAAAACAGCTGGGAACTCTCTGCAGACATCGTCTAAGGATGTGGACAGGAGCCAATGGATCCTGCTGATCCTGCTGATCCCAAGTGTTTTGACCTAGTCCAGGCAGAAGAGACCGGTACATCCCCCCTTGACAATAACTATCAGCAAATGGCCTGAAAAATTCTGAAAACAAACATGAAAATCTTCCACACCCTTTATTGGAACAAGTCCCTCCTGGTAGTCCTTTACTATGTAGTACAATGGACTCAGAGGGGGACCCCCTTCGGGCAGAAGCACCTGAGGGTCACGCTCAAAATGATTGAGAGTGACAACCCAGTGTCCAGTTCCATGAAACAGCGAGCCCCCTGAATGCTCACTGACAGACAAATCTTCTTGGGGCAATTCTGTGTGGAATAAAAGAAGACAGCATGGGTACTGTTAGTGTGCTGCCCCAGCCGGGCACACGCAGGGTTAGTGCAAGGGCAAGCACGGTTACAGAGTCAAACAAGTTCAAAGTGCGTACCAGAGAGTAATCAAAAGTTCAGGCCGGGTCTTATCAGGAATTGTTAACGAATGAAGTCCAAAGGAGAACTGAAAGAGTTGTCGTTTATCTTTACCAAGGTCAAGCTGGGAATCTGTGGAGCATTCAATCAAAGCGTAGTCTAGTCGGGTGAAGCAGGGTCAAGCCGGGAATCAGTCAAGCAGAGATTCGCCGAAGCGTCGGGGAGCAGGAAACCAGTCAAGGCAACGGGTGGACATATGCACAAGGTTGCATCCACACTGGGAAGCACCTTGGCTGTGCTTAAGAACAAGCTGAGCTGTCACACCAAGTGGCTGCACCTGGCACTCAGCCTTCCTCCGATGAATGAGCCCCACCTGAGCCCAACTTAGCCTGTTGCTGTAGTCTAAGCCGAGCACTTTGCCTGCGTGTTGCCAACGTTGTCCTCCTGCATCCCCTCCTGCGCTCTGGAGATGAGTCTGGGCTGTTCAGGGGTGTTGCTGCAGGCTGAGGTAATGCTGGTGCAGAGGGCATGGTGCTTGTCTGGCTGGGACCTGGTTGTGGCTCCCTATTGGGACTTGCCTCTCTAAGCAGCACCCTGCTGCTTTGCTCCAGCTCCTCCACTTCTTCCTCCGAGGGAGCTGGCAGAATGAGCTCAGGCAGTGGTGCAGAGGCACCCTCTGGAGACGGGGCCATGACAGTTGATCTCTAAACGATGTCGGTGGATGGCAGACTCACGCTGTGTAGTTGAAGTTTTTTTCTGATTTTGTAGTGATTGCTGTTGGTCCCCTTTGTGGGGCACGTCCTCATTCGGCTGCGGATGAACCGTGGTGGCGGGCTGCGTACAGCAAACTCGGACAACATGCCCCTTCTTGATGCAGGCCCAGCAAATGATATCATAGAACTTACATGCACTCCGCGCATGCTGGCCTCTGCAGCCAGCACATGGCCCTGTTGGGGTTGCTGGATGGCAGTTTGGATGAGCAGTAGTCCACTTCAGCTATGTCTTCCTTGGAGTCCTTGCTGATGTCCTCATGGTAGACGGTGATAGTTGGATGCACTACTTGTGAGTGCTGGGGCAACATGTGGCCTTGGACAGCCCTGGTGCTGCAGGTGACAGCTTCAGCATTGCTGGTGTCCTCCAGTGCATCTTTGAAGGTCAACCACTTCTTCCCAAAAAGCCAGTTCTGGGTGGTGTCGTCCTGGAGACTGTAGACAAATCTCTGAGTGCCTCCTCACAGTTGGAGAAGTGGCAATCTCAAGTGAAGGTTGCAGAGGGTGGCTGTGTAGTCAGCAATGGACTCACCCTTCCACTGCACTCGATGAAATAATACATAGTGGCAGGAGATCTCCCCTGGCTGTGGGTTTCAATGTTCCTGGACGCGCCAGAGGATCTCATCCAGGTCCATGGTATCCATGTCGTCTGGAGCAAAGAGATCTTGTGCTACATATGTGGTCTGCACAAGCTCAGGAACACCTATAGTTTCCTTGTCCCATCGGTGATGCCGTTAGCTATGAGGAAATGGTGGAATTGCTTCTCATGGGACTGCCAATGGGCCGGCTGAGATCGAAGGGCGCATTGCATTAATTCTGCCGAGTCTGCTCTCCAGCAGCGCATTCAGCAAGCGGTCATTGCCTTCTCTGGAGGTCAGGTACTGATGGTCTCAAGGGATTTGGTGGCAGTTTGTCCCTCCTTGGTGGCAGGTTCCACTCTAGTGCTTCTGCTGACAGATAGTCCCCCCCTCGGAAGGCTGGGCTACACACCAGTGGAATTCAGCGGTTATGTCCTTCCTCAGAAGGCGGGGCTGTGCATCGGCGGCTGGTCCCCTCAGACGGTGGGGCTCCGCATCTGTGCTGATTTCAGTTGTAGATTGTTTACTAGCGTAGTTTGCTAGCGTCGCAATCCCACCTTCGTTGCCAGTGTTAAATAGGTGGGTTCGCAAGGATGGATGCCAGACGGCGAGGCAAACAAACAGCTCTTTATTGATCTCAGTGGTGAGAGCAAGTTGAAGGAAGCAACAAGACTGAAACCCTCGAGAACAAACCCCAACTTATATACACATTCACATTTTGCAAGTTGAAGCCCCCCCCCAAAAAAACCCCACTACTCAACAGAATAAGGTTTCAGAGACAAAGAAATGTATAAGAATTGCAGGACTTAGAATCATAGAATCATAGAATCATAGAGTTGGAAGGGGCCATAGAGGCCATCTAGTCCAACCCCCTGCTCAACGCAGCATCAGCCCTAAACATCCTAAAGCATCCAAGAAAAGTGTGTATCCAACCTTTGCTTGAAGACTGCCAGTGAGAGGGAGTTCATCACCTTAGGCAGCCTATTCCACTGCTGAACTACTCTGACTGTGAAAAACTTTTTCCTGAGATTCCTTGTAGTTCAAGCCCATTACTGCGTGTCCTTTCCTCCAAGTGACAACCTTTCAAATACTTAAAGAGGGCTATCATGTCCCCTCTCAACCTCCTTTTCTCCAGGCTGAACATTCCCAAGTCCCTCAACCTATCTTCATAGGGCTTGGTCCCTTGGCCCCAGATCATCCTCGTTGCTCTCTTCTGTACCCTTTCAATTTTATCGACGTCCTTCTTGAAGTGAGGCCTCCAGAACTGCACACAGTACTCCAGGTGTGGTCTGACCAGTGCCGTATACAATGGGACTATGACCTCTTGTGACTTCATTGGACCCAGAATTCAAGTTGACAACTCAGGCTAAGAAATGCCTTGAGGTTTAGGGGTAGAGCCTGCAGAAGGCAGGATTTGCAGAGGGGAGGGAGCTCAGCCAGGGATAATACCATATTGGTATTATCCAGGGGATCCCAACTCTGTAGTCTGGAAATGAATTGCAATCCCAGAAGATCTCCAGGACTCACCTGAACACTAGCAAACCTATTCAGACTAGGGTTGTGTGATTTGGCTGCTTTGGTGGCCGTTCCCTCCGGGCACAGCCAGCGCCACGCCGAGGGGGGAGGGCAGTGCCAGCAGCAGCGTGACAGCAGGCGCAACCACGCAGGGCCGGAATTCGGCGCCTGCGTGGTTGCGCCCGCAGTCACGCCGCTGCCGGCACCGCCCCCCCCTTGACGCGGCGCTGCCTGGGCCCAAGAGAACGGCCGCCGAAGCGGTCGAATCGCACAACCCTAACTTCCACATACATGAATGCATACATACACAACCGCACAGAGAGCAGAACAGCTCGTTTTCTGTGTTGTAAGATAACACAAAGCCAGGAATTCGCTCTACAGACATAGAAGTTGAATGAAGCCCCTCACCTTCAAACAATGAACCAGCAGCCTGAGCTGGAATAAGTAGAACTGTCCAATTCAGTTGGGACCGGGCATCTCCCAGAAATACAACTCATCTCCAGCCCACCGAGGTCAGAATAGCTGCACTGGAGCATTATATACCCTGCTAAGGTCCCTCCTTCCCCAGCCTGCACCCCCAAATCTTCAGGAATGTCCCAACCCAGAGCTGGCAACCTGAGGTGTAAGATATGCTGGATCTAGAAAGAGAGTCTTGGGATCTCCAGCAGGAGTTAGCATTTTCCAGGAATTTTGATCACAAAATAACAACAACTAGAGGCAAAGCCCGTTGCACCCAGGAATACAACAGGCACTAGGACGCACGCCTGCACTGTGTCCTTCCTGGGTGCTGGCCCTCCTCCCCCTGCTCCCTGCTTGATCTTAAGACCCAGCACCGTTAAAGAGTAGCAGACATTAATCGCAAGGGCTGGATCTGACCCCCTCACACACATCCTCCATTTTCAGGCAGCTGGATTGCCAACCTCTAGGTGGGGCCTGTTGATCAAAAGACCAGTCCCCTGCATGTAGCTAAAAGAAAGAAGCTGCCGAATGGCAAACAGTTCCCATAAAGAGTCTTCTTTATTATAACAGAGCCCACCTTGCTTCTGGTATATATTATTTTTTATTTGTAAAGATACGTTAGAGCCACTGAAGAAAACTTACTATTTACTTCTTATATTTTGGGGAAGAGAAAACCTTTACGTAGTCATACGTATAGACTGGACTTCAGGAAAATTGATTTTCACAGACTTAAAGATCTGTTGCGTAGAGTCCTGTGGTCAGAAAGACTTAAAGAGATGGGAGTCCAAGAGGGCTGGGAGTGTCTTAAAAGTGAAATACTGAATAATACTTAAAATTGAAATTCCAGACAGAGAGCAGTTTCTCAGTGGAACAGGCTTCCTCGGGAGGTGGTGGATTCTCCATCTTTGGACATTTTTAAACAGAGGCTAGATAGCCATCTGACGGAGAGGCTGGTTCTGTGAAGAGTCAAGGGGGTGGCAGGCCACAGTGGAAGAGCGACTGGGATGTGAGTGTCCTACATAGTGCAGGGGGTTGGACTACATGACCCATGAGGTCCCTTCCAAATCTATTTTTCTATGATTCTATGAAGGCTCAATCACAAACAATTCCCTTGAAAAGAAAAGATGGAAGGAGCCTAAGGAAGCCAAGTTGGCTCCATAAGCACTTGTCATAAGATTTGAGGAATAAAAAAGAATCATTTAGAAAATGGAAGGAAGGCTTTATTACCAAGGATGAGTATTAACAAATAACCAATAATTGTAGGGGGAGTGTTAGAAAAGCTAAAGCTCAATATGAGCTTAGGCTAACAAGAAATGCTAAACATAACAAAAAAGGCTGAACTGCATCCAAGTGAACTGTATCCAAGGGTACTAAAAGAACTTGCAGATGTCATCTCTGAACCTCTGTCCATTCTTTTTGACACTTCTTGGAGAACAGGTGGGGTGCCAGACGATTGGAGGTGGGCAAATCTTGTCCCCATCAAGAAAGGGAAAAAGGAGGATCCGGGTAATTATCGACCCATCAGCTTGACATCTGTACCTGGCAAAAATTTGGAACAAATAATGAAACACTCGGTCCTTGAGCAGCTGGAACTGAGAGCTGTGATTTCTAAGACTCAGCATGGGTTTCGCAAGAACAAGTCATGTCAGACCAACCTTATCTCTTTTTTCGAGAAAGTGACTACCTTGCTGGATCAGGGGAATGCCATGGACATAGTTTATCTGGATTTCAGTAAAGCTTTTGATAAGGTTTCATATGATATTCTTGTTAACAAGTTGGTAAAATGCGGTATGGATCCTAGTTCTGTCAGGTGGATCAATAACTTGTTGACAAATCGTACCCAGAGGGTATTTGTTAATGGTATAGCATCTTCTTGGAAAAGAGTGACAAGTGGAGTATCCCAGGGATCTGTCCTGGGGCCTGTGTTGTTCAACATATTTATAAATGATTTGGATGAGGGATTAGAGGGGATACTTATTAAATTTACAGACAATATTAACAGAATACAGGATGATCTTGATAGGCTCGAGAAGTGGGCTAAACTGAATAAAATGAAGTTTACAACAAATGTAAAGTTCTTATTTAGGTAGGAAAAATCAAATACACCAATATAAGATGGGTTAGAGTTGTCTTGGCAGTAGCATGTGTGAAAAGGATCTAGGAGTCTTAGTACATTGAGCATGAGTCAGCAGTGTGACTCAGTGGCTAAAAAGGCAAATGGGATTTTGGGCTGTATCAAATGGAGTATCGTGTCCAGATCACGGGAGGTGATGGTACCACTTTACTCTGCTCTGGTTCTGCCTCACTTGGAGTACTGTGTTCAGTTTTGAGCACCCCTGTTGAAGAGGGATGTTGACAAACTGTAGCTTGTCCAGAGGAGGGCAGCTAAGATGGTGAGGGGTTTGGAGACCAAGACATATGAAGAAAGGTTGGGGGAGCTTGGTCTGTTTAGCCTAGAGAGGAGACGACTGAGAGGGGATCTGATAATCATCTTCAAGTATTTAAAAGGGTGCCATATGGAGGATGGAGCAGAATTGTTCTCTCTTTCCCCAGAAGGACGGACCAGAACGGATGGGGTGAAATTAATTCAAAAGAAATTCCATCCAAACATCCGGAAGAAGTTCCTGACAGTTAGAGCAATTTCTCAGTGGAACAGGCTTCCTAGGGAGGTGGTGGGTTCTCCATCTTTGGAGATTTTTAAACAGAGGCTGGATAGCCATCTGACGGAAAGGCTGATTCTGTGAAGGCAAAAGGTTACAGTAGATGAGCGATAGGGATGCGAGTGTCCTGCATAGTGCAGGGGGTTGGACTAGATGGCCCATGAGGTCCCTTCCAACTCTATTATTCTATAGTTCTATGAAAACAAAGTTCTATCTGGAACTCTTTCTGGCTCTGTTATAATAAAGAAGACTCTTTATGGAAACTGCCATTTGTCAGCTTCTTTCTTCTTAACTTCCAGTGGGGCCTGGAGATCTTAAGGAATAACAACTGATATCCAGGTACAAGTTCCTCTGGAGAAAACAGCTGGAAGGAAAAAGGAAATAAACACAAAAGGAAGGAAGGGAGGGGAAAAAGAAAAAGACACGAAGGAAGGAAGGATTGCAAGGAAGCACCCCCCACCCACCCACCCTCACTCAGAAGTGCCATGGAGAACCGTCCCAAGGGTGCCCTCATTCCCGCTATCTTGGGCATGTGTAGACGGCACGCTTGGTGCCCCATGGTTTGCTTGTAGCCATTGTTTTTCACTCCCTACCAGCCATCCGCTCCTTGGATTGGCTGACCTTTCCAAAGTGAGCCAGCTGAGTAGCCAGCTCTTCTTCCAGCAGGAAATAGGCAGAGAAAGAGAATGCCAGGGGCAGGGCAGGCCCGCCATTGGCCCTGAGTGGCTGCTCCCTATTGGGGGCCTACACCCACAGAGGGTCAATCAGTCATCCCTCGGCAATTTGAATTTTATCTTGGTTAGAGATTACTATTAAATTTCTAGAGTGCCCCTCTCCCATTGGGCTCGAGGTGGTTTACAAGCACACGTAGAGAGCTAGCAGAGCCGAGAGCCTAATGGCTGCCCCTTGCTTGCTTCCGTAAGGCAGACACTAAGCTTCTTCTTCCTGAAGGAGGAGGAATTGGGCACTGGCCGGCTCAAATGAAAGGGAGCTCTGAAACCAGGATTTCTCAACCAGGGTTTCATGTAACTTTGAGGTTTCTTGATGGCCCTGGAAGGGCTTCCGAAATAGGTGGGAGTTAATTTTTAAATATTTTAAAGATATGTTAAAAATTTATCAAGTGATATGACCATATGAGGTCATGTCAACCTGCTCCCCCCCCTCCCAAAATGGTCAATGATGGACTTGGAGGGGTTGGGGAGGGGAGGGGCCCCACAGCTGTGCTCACAACCAGATTCTCTACAATCGTGCCACTAGTGGGGTTTCCCAAAGCTTGAAGATGTTTTGGGGGGTTCTCAGCAGTAAAAAAAATTGTGAAAGGCTGTCTTAGACCACGTGCTGAGGTTTTTCCACTGCTCATGACTGCAGTTCCAGCACTGACCACCCAGCACCACTAGTGAGCACCTAGGTACAGTTCAGTTGTTTAAACAGCTGAACAACTCTTCAAGACGGACTTCACTAAATTACTTGTCAATTGTTATTCCAACACTTTCCCTACACTGTTCATCATGATTTGTGGGGGTAGAGGCAATTCACACCACACACACACACAGAAAGACCATGCCTGGGTTGATTCAGATGAGATTCTAAAGATCCCTGGTGAGAAAAGGACCATTTACGCACTGGAAACTTCACTGCCCCCGCTTCCATGCAGGGGCAAAAATTGGTGACAGATGAGGAGCACTGGACCAAATGCTACCCTGTGTGGGTGCAGAAAGAGGTGGGGCAACCTGCCCATATTAAAACTCCATGAAACCTCCAGTGCATAAACGGTCAAGGTCTTGTATCTCTTCCCAACAGAGGTCAGTAATGACGGGAAAGTGCTTGCAAACTGCCATTGCAAACTACTCACCCTTCCTCACCTCCCATTAGCTGCCTGTTGGGTAGAAAAGACAGACAACCTCTCCTTCATATGTAAAGAGAGCAAGGTGGGTGGGTACTATTTTTAAAAAATATAATGTGGATGAAGGGAGTTAACCGTTCTATCTCCTGTGCCTTAAAACATTGACTGCAGCTTTACAAAGCCCAGCAAGGAGAAAACCCTGAAATCTTGGGTGGGGGTGGCAAAGGCTGGTGGGGGCTGGGTCCACCTCCTCATACCCCTGTTTCCATTTCAGCTTTCAAAGAGACTCCCCACTTGAGTATCTGGGCAAAGGAGGGGGGAAATGTATGTACATGCCAGTTCATGACTGTCTGTGCCCACTCTGCTAATGAGAATGTTAAAGGTCCGCAAAATCGGGGCTTTTTCTGTAACTTCCTGAAGGTTGGGTGGGAGCATCAAGAGGGTGGCAGACCAGTAGAATTTCAAGCCAATTTGATGGTGGAGTGGGAACTCTTACTGCCAGAGATGTGTTTCCCACAGACTCAAAGTAATAAAAATTCACTTTGTTGTTGTTAGGTGTGAAGTTGTGTCCGACCCATCGCGAGCCCATGGACAATGATCCTCCAGGCCTTCCTGTCCTCTACCATTCCCCGGAGTCCATTTAAGTTTGCACCGACTGCTTCAGTGACTCCATCCAGCCACCTCATTCTCTGTCGTCCCCTTCTTCTTTTGCCCTCCATCGCTCCCAGCATTAGGCTCTTCTCCAGGGAGTCCTTCCTTCTCATGAGGTGGCCAAAGTATTTGAGTTTCATCTTCAGGATCTGGCCTTCTAAGGAGCAGGCAGGGCTGATCTCCTCTAGGACTGATTGGTTTGTTCGCCTTGCAGTCCAAGGGACTCGCAAGAGTCTTCTCCAGCACCAGAGTTCAAAAGCCTCAATTCTTTGACGCTCGGCCTTCCTTATGGTCCAACTTTCGCAGCCATACATTGCAACTGGGAAGACCATAGCCTTGACACACTTTCATTGGCAGGGTGATGTCTCTGCTTTTTAGGATGCTGTCTAGATTTGCCATAGCTTTCCTCCCCAGGAGCAAGTGTCTTTTAATTTCTTTGCTGCAGTCCCCATCTGCAGTAATCTTGGAGCCCAGGAAAATAAAATCTGTCACTATCTCCATTTCTTCCCCATCTATTTGCCAGGAATTGAGAGAGCCGGATGCCATGATCTTTGTTTTCGTGATGTTAAGTTTCAAGCCAACTTTTGCACTCTCCTCCTTCACCCGCATTAACAGGCTCTTTAGTTCCTCTTCACTTTCTGCCATTAGAGTGGTATCATCTGCATATCTGAGGTTGTTGATATTTCTCCCTGCAATCTTGTTCCCAATTTGTGACTAATCCCGCCTTTCTCATGATGTGCTCCGTATACAAGTTAAATAGGCAAGACAAAGACCCAGAGGTAACCATTTTAGTTGCCAGAGTTTTAACTAAGATGCTTTTATAATATGCTGCCTACCTTGTATTTTATCTTTTATAGTTTATTTAATCATTTTAAGATCTGTTTGGTTATGTAACCCCATGGCCTATTTTATTATTTTGTTGAAATTTTAAACCCTATTTTTATGTCTTATACATATTTTATGCCTATAAAAGGTTACTGACAGTATACAGCCTTGCCGAACTCCTTTCTCAATTTTGAACCAATCAGTGATTCCATGTTCAGTTCTCACTGTTGCTTCTTGACATGCATATAAATTTCTCAAGAGACAAATAAGATGCTCTGGTATTCCCATCTCTTTAAAAATTCACTACAGTAATAAAATAACAATCCTCATCCATTGTTGTTCCTCTATATATTTAAGAAACAGCCTAGGGGGTGGGACGTGTCCAGTTGTCCAAGTTGGAATAGGCCCAATCAGGGTGCAGCCAGCTTTGCCCTGATTGGCCCGGCCCCTGCTGCTCCCGCCCTCCATCCCTGGACTCTAGCCTCTTTGCTCTCAGATGCCTCAGTGCCTGGAGCCAGCAGCAGGTAAGGGGAGAGGCCCTGGGCAAAGGGTTGTGGTGGAGGGCTTGCTAACGAGGGCCTCTTGGCCTGCTAGGCTGGGCCTGCTAAGGAGGGCCTTCTGGCCTGCTGATGAGGGCCTCCCAGCCCCCATCCGCCCCACTTGATCTGGCTGCGAGCTGCCACCCAAAGGCACCTTAAGCTGCCTGGCCAGGGGCCAGGCTAGGGGGCCCTTCTAGCTTTGAAGCCAATAATAAGAATATTTATTATCTGCCCTATCTTGTGGGACTCGTGGGACTAATTAAAAATTCCACCATCTGTAACAGCACTAATTGAGATAAGGATTTTTTTTAAAGCAGAATGAACTGAAAATGAACCAATAAAATTTCTGTGCAAATACTTATCTGCCATAAATTTATCCAACCATTACAAAAAAACATTCTATATCAGTGGACTCTGTAACTTACTTATCGTGTGTAGAACAGAGTTTCATGTCCTTGGTTGGTCTCAAACCTCCTGCAGTAGACTCCCGGTGACCCTGAGTTATCGGGGAGGGGAGTGATATCTTTTCTCTCCATGCCATTCACAGTTTTGCAATTTTCTCTCTTATAACATTCTTTCAGTAATCCATAAGACAAGTGGGCCTCAGCCATGGCAAGATGAGAGCAAATGTGAGAAATGAACTAATGATGAGGGAGTCAATCAGTCAGGAGGCCCATTCCAGAGAAAATTCCCGAGTCATCTGCTGTGGAGAGCTGCCTGTCAGACCCTGCGGCCTCGCCTGTCAGGAGGCAGATTTGAAGGTCAGTCGACAGCCATTCTCCAAGTGGCTAGAAGGCCAGGCATAGAGTGGTGGGAGGAGGCACCAGGAAAAGAGAGACACCTCAAAGCCACTTCAGTTCCTGGTTGCATTCATTAGGGACGGCAATTTCACAGCACATTAGTGCTGCTAATGAAGAGCAGTCAGACTGAGACGGGCCTCTGTAGCCAGTGGGAGCAAGATCTCCCAGTCATGAACTTTTAGCAGACACAATTTGCTCTAGTCCGTTTCTGAGGGAGAGCTTCCTTCCTTAGTTGGTCATTGCATAGAGCTGGACATTTCTCAGAACAAGTTGGGGTAAGCACTCATTGAATAGTGCCTGTAAGATCAACAGGACATTTACAACATGTCTCTAGAGCATAGAATCATCTAGAGCATAGAATCATAGAATAATAGAGTTGGAAGGGACCTCGTGGGTCATCTGGTCCAACCCCCTGCACTATGCAGCTCACATCCCAATTGCTCATCTACTGTAACCTGCCACCCCTTGGCCTTCACAGCATCAGCCTCTCTGTCAGATGGCTATCTAGCTTCTGTTTCAAAATTTCCAAAGATGGAGAAGCCACCACCTCCCAAGGAAGCCTATTCTACTGAGAAACCGCTCTGTCAGGAACTCCTTCCGGATGTTTAGATGCAATTTCTTTTGAATTAATTTCATCCCATTCATTCTGGTCCGTCCCTCTGGGGCAAGAGAGAACAATTCTGCTCCATCCTCCATATGGCACCCTTTTAAATACTTGAAGATGGTTATCAGATTCCCTCTCAGTAATCTCCTCTCTAGGCTAAACAGACCAAGCTCTCCCAATCTTTCTCCATATGTCTTGGTCTCCAAACCCCTCACCATCTTTGTTTCCCTCCTCTGGACAAGCTACAGTTTGTCAACATCCCTCTTCAACTGGAGTGCCCCAAACTGTACACAGTACTCCAAGTAGGGCTGAACCAGGGCAGAGTAAAGCGGTACCATCACCACCCGTGATCTAGACATGATACTCCATTTGATACAGCCCAAAATCCCATTTGCCTTTTTAGCCACTGAGTTATACTGCTGACTCATGTTCAATGTATGGTCTACTAAGACTCCTAGATCCTTTTTGCACATGCTACTGCCAAGACAAGTCTCGCCCATCCTATATTGGTGTATTTGGTTTTCCCTACCTAAATGCAGAACTTTACATTTGTCCCTATTGAACTTCATTTTTTTCAGTTTAGCCCACTCCTCGAGCCTATCAAGATCATCCTGTATTTTGTTGCTGTCTTCAGTTGTGTTTGCTACCCCTCCCAGTTTAGTATCATCTGCAAATTTATAGAATCATAGAATCATAGAGTTGGAAGGGGCCATACAAGCCATCTAGTCCAACCCCCTGCTCAACGCAGGATCAGCCCAAAGCATCCTAAAGCATCCAAGAAAAGTGTGTATCCAACCTTTGCTTGAAGACTGCCAGTAAGGGGGAGCTCACCACCTCCTTAGGCAGCCTATTCCACTACTGAACTACTCTGACTGTGACATTTTCCTGATATCTAGCCTATATCGTTGTACTTGAAGTTTAAACCCATTACTGCGTGACCTCTCCTCTGCAGCCAACAGAAACAGTATTCTGCCCTCCTCCAAGTCACAACCTTTCAAATACTTAAAGAGGGCTATCATGTCCCCTCTCAACCTCCTTTTCTACAGGCTGAACATTCCCAAGTCCCTCAACCTATCTTCATAGGGTTTGGACCCTGGGCCCCAGATCATCTTCGTCGCTCTCCTCTGTACCCTTTCAATTTTATCTACGTCCTTCTTGAAGTGAGGCCTCCAGAACTGCACACAGTACTCCAGGTGTGGTCTGACCAGTGCCGTATACAATGGGACTATGACATCTTGTGATTTTGATGTGATGCCCCTATTGATACAGCCCAAAATGGCATTCACCTTTTTTACCGCTGCATCACACTGCCTGCTCATGTTTAGTTTACAATCCACAAGTACTCCAAGGTCTCGTTCACACACAGTGTTACCTAGAAGCGTATCCCCCATCCAGTAGGCATACTTTTCATTTTTCTGACCCAGATGCAGAACTTTACACTTACTAAAATCCAAGTAAACGACATCAACCGAATTTCCCTTATCCAGCAAACCTGTTACTTGGTCAAAAAAGGAAACCAGGTTGGTCTGGCAAGACCTGTTGGAGACAAATCCATGCTGACTTCCTTGGATCACCAAATTGTCCTCCAGATGTTTGCTGATCGCTCCCTTTAATATCTGCTCCATTATCTTCCCCACAACAGAGGTCAGACTCAGTGGTCTGTAGTTTCCCAGGTCATCCTTCCTCCCTTTTTTGAAGATCGGAATAACGTTTGCTCTCTTCCAGTCTTCCGGGACATCTCCAGTCCTTAAAGAGGTCCCGAAGATGATGGACAAGGGCTGTGCAAGTTCTCTGGAAAGTTCTTTGAGCACTCTTGGGTGCATTTCATCCAGCCCAGGGGATTTGAACTCATCCAGTGCAGCTAAATGCCTCTCGACAACCTCTCTATCCATGTTAACCTGCCACCCAGACACTATCATTTAGCTACTGCCATCTCTAGATGTGCCTAAACCCTTTGACCTGTGGGAAAAAACAGATGTAAAATAGGCACTAAGCCTTTCTGCTTTCTCTACATCTTCCGTTAGAGTTTGTCCATCCGCACCCAACAGTGGGCCTATTGCCTCCTTTACTTTACGTTTGCTCCTCACATAACTGAAAAATCTTTTCTTGTTACAGTAGGCTTCCCTGGCCAATCTTAGCTCACTCTCAGCTTTGGCCTTTCTGATGATTGATCTACAGTGCCTAGTAACCTGTAGGTACTCTTCTTTAGAGCTCTCTGTCCTTCCTTCCATTTCCTGAACATTTTCCTTTTCTTTCTTAGTTCCTCTTGAAGTTCTCTGTTCATCCAAATAGGCTTCTTAGAGCTCCTGCAGTGTTTTCGTCTTTCTGGGATAGTCATTGATTGAGCATGCAATAGCTCTTGTTTGATTGGTGCCCACCCTTACTCCCTTTCCACGTACTCCCTTCCCTTCCAGCATTCTCGTCCATGGTATGACACTCATCATGTCTCTGAGTTTATTAAAGTTTGCCCTATGAAAATCCAACATCCGCGTCTGGCTACAAGTTTCCTTGGCTCCCCATCTCAAAAGGAATTCTATGAGGACACGGTCACTTCCCCCTAGGGTCCCCACCTCCTTCACCTCATCCACCAAATCTTGCCTGTTGGTCAGTATTGTCCAGTATGGCTGAACCTATTGTAGGTTCCTCTACCATTTGATAAATGAAATTGTCAGCCAGGCAGGTCAGAAACTTGCATGACTGAGGATGCTTCGCAGAGTTTGTTTCCCAGCACACATCTGGGAAATTGAAGTCACCCATGATGACAAGGTCCTGCTGCTTGGATATTTTCTCAAGCTGCTCACAAAGTGCAGCATCCACATCCTCTCGTTGGTCAGGCAGTCGGTAGCAGACACCAACCACCACACTGTTTGTTTTCCCCTCGCTTATTTTCACCCAAATGCTTTCCACTGTAGATATGCTCTCCTTCACTAGAATTTCCTGGCAGGTAAGCCCTTTCCTCACATACAGTGCCACTCCTCCACCTCTTCGATCTATTCTGTTTTTTCTGATCAGTTCATATCCATCCACCATTACATTCCAGTCATGAGAATCATTCCACCGAGTTTCTGTGATGCCTAGTAGATCATACCTTTCCATCAGCATGAGAAGTTCCAGCTCTTCCTTCTTATTGCCCATGCTTCAGGTGTTAGTATAAAGACAATCTGAATCATTTTACTTTTGGTTCCCTATGAGCTGGCCTTGCCAGCTCATAGGGAATTAATAATTTTAATTTAATAATTTAATTAATTAAAAATTTAATAATTTTCCCCATGTAATCCCTCTTCCAAATCATTTATAAATATGTTGAACAACATAGGCCCCAGGACAGATCCTTGGGGAACACCACTTGTCACTCTTTTCCAAGAAGATGCTGAACCGTTAACAAGTACCCTCTGGGTACAATTTGTCAACAAGTTATTGATCCATGTGGTGCCTCCTAACTGGACGGAACTCTTGTCTGTCCTGGTGAGGGCCCAATCGGATTGGCTCCTTGGCCCCTGGCTGCACATGCCTCCGGATTGGCCCCTTGCCCCCAGACTGACAAGCAGAGGGACCAATCGGGGCCAATGCGCCAATTGTTGCCCCCCCCCCATCATGGACTGAGCCCACCCCCACACCCCTTAGTCTTTTATTTATACTGCGGAACGCAGTTTACTGATTGTACACCTTAAGGGTAGCTAAAAGATTTTTATTACCTTTGTGATGGTAAAACTTTATGAAATGAGCCAGAAGGCACAAACATACAAGTTCCTAAGAAATAAAAGGAGGAATATTGGGTAATATTGATATTTACATGTCTCCCAACCTGCCCATGAGGTTGGGAGTTTGATCCCAGCAGCCGGCTCAAGGTTGACTCAGCCTTCCATCCTTCCGAGGTCGGTAAAATGAGTACCCAGCATGCTGGGGGGTAAACGGTCATGACTGGGGAAGGCACTGGCAAACCACCCCGTATTGAGTCTGCCATGAAAACGCTGGAGGGCGTCACCCCAAGGGTCAGACATGACCTGGTGCTTGCACAGGGGATACCTTGACCTTTTATGGGTGATTTGAGAGGGCAGTACATCTCCCAGATTGTTCCTCCAGAGCTAAAATTTCAATTCCATTGATGTCCAAATCCAGTACAACACAGCCATTTCCAATGGCAGCACATCTGGGCTGAGTTGTGGTCTTAGATAAAGTTTGCACTGAGGTTCCAGTAGTTTCTCTCACCTCCTGATTATTATAGTCATCTGCGAGTTCAGTTGATTCCGTTGGATCTCCTCCTAATGGGGAGTGGCAATTAAATAGTCTAGGGAGGGAAACGTTTTGACATATTCAATAGTTTGTTGCTTATGTGACTCAGCTGAGCAATTATGTTACGTTGGAATTCTGTCAAAGAGAAAGAGGTCAGAACGTTTTCCTCCAAAGAGTTGTCAAGTCTCTTGACAATTTCCTCGGTATTTAAATGGTGTATTTAAATGGTGGATTCCTCAGGGTTTAAATTTCCTCAGGATTTAAACGGTGATATTCAGAGACTGGTCAGTCTTTTGAAAGAATTCTTGATGAATGCCAAGAGCTTGTAGTGGAGGTTTCATGGGACCCGTCTTACTGGCTTGGTCTAATGACAATCGGGATGGTAGTTCCAGTGACGCTATAACTGAGTTTGAATAGACCCTTGTGGGGACGATTCCCTTAGATTGAAGAAAATGCCTCCTACACAGACGGCAACCGTGAAACTTAAACTCACTCTTTGGGGATAGTGAGAGATCTTCAGAGCCTCATGAGGCATCAGGTAAACCTGGGAAGGATTTATGCCTATTAAAATGACCTTAAGTGTTCTTTGATTTGATGGTATTTTAGCCAGGAGGAAAGAAACCTCTGTTTTTGAATATTGTCCGGATTTTGGTCCGTTGTAGAACTAGGTTTTGCGAGGGGCAGGTGTATTTTTTCTGACATTTGACACCATGTCCTCAACATCTGATTTTCGGTTCTCTTTCCTCCCCAGGGCTTCAGATGTATTAATTAACTAGCAGGGAAGCCCTTTGTATGCCAAATACAACAGGCTCTAGCACCCCCGCCCAGCAGTGGCAGCAGCACAAAGAGCATGCAGGTGGTCGCGGGGCATTGGGGGGCAGGGGAATGAAGCGGCAGACACGGAGCAGGGAATGGCCACTTCCTTGTCCCCCCCCCAACATCCTGCAGCCACCTGCATGCTCTTAGTCCTGGCGCCACTGCTGTGGTGGGGGGGGCCGCTAGGGGCCACTATGCCTGTGTTATGCTGTCCGCAGAGAAAAATCCCAATGTGAATGATCGTGAGCGTACTATAGCCAATGAATCAATCTCAAAACTCGTCATTTGTGCCCATAATCCCCATTCTGGGAGGAAGGGGGAGAACACAGACAATGCCGGCATCATCTCGAATCACTTTCCTTCAGTGAAAACACAGCTTCTCTCCCCTGTGGGAAGCCCTCGCTCTCGAGAGGATGTTTTAATGGAAGTAAGGAAAGAGTAAATTATATCCTCATGGTGTGTTAGGGTGGGCTGAGGCCACACCATGAGCCTCCACAGTGTAGCAGCAAAGCTGATGCTCCACACACCAGACCATGCTGCCTCTTCCTGTTGCTGGGGATGTGTGGCTCCAACCGTGGACTCCAAACAACCCACCCACCAAACATCACTACTCACATCGTCCGCTGTGGGAGGGGGGAGGAGGTGGCCATCCGCCGCCTTGTTGGCGTGACGGTTGAGTGGGTGACTGAGGGAGCCACAGGGCTTTGGGAGGGGGGGAGGCTGCGGCCATTCCCCCCTCCATCCCCATGAGGTGTGATAGCTCCACAGAGCACTACGGCAGGCAGCTACGGAGGCAGCTACGGGGCTTTGGGAACAGGGGAAGGCAGCAGCCATTCCCCCCTCCATCCCCATGATGCTCCAGAGGGCTATGGAGTGGGGCGGAGGCAGCGTCAGGGCTTTGGGAGCTGGGGGAGGTGGCAGCGATTCCTCTCTCCCTCCTTGTCACCTTTAAGAGTGCTGCGGAGCACTGGGCAGGCTAGTGGCTGGCGGCACTGCCATCTGTTGTCCTATGTTAGCAGCATGTGTGACTTGAGGGGCGGGAAGCAGGCAAGGGAGGGCGGGAGCTTTAGAGGCCGGGCCCTGATTGGCCCTATACCAATTCGGACACCCCAGACATGCTCCACCCCCTAGGTGGTTTCTCAAATATTAAGAGGAACCATGGATATTTCTTATTAAGATGTTCAAGTTTCGTCTTTAAGTCTTTAATCCCAATGAAGATTAATTCAACGGTTCTTGCCACCAGCCTTAGCATTGTTTTACAGTCAATTGCACACTTATCTCTTGGGAGTTCCAAATCAGGAGAGGCAGAGATCTGAGGTGGCAGAGGGGGGAGGGAGCCAGCCAGCACCTCCGGAGCGAGAACTATGCTGGGGACAGCCATTGACAACCAAAAAGCGGCCCCTGATGACTTGCCCCCCTTCTGCCATGCCTGCAAAGAAGAGGGCCAGGCAGGAAAGAGTCGCAGATGGGGGTGGGCAGCCGCAGGAAGCCATGCCTGTGTGCAACCTGTTGTCAGGTAGCATGAGCTCAGACAGTGGGAGCTCCACCACAGGGGAGAGCTCCACTGAGTCGCCTGGATCGCTGGTGGGAACAGGGAAATGACAGACTTCCTCCCGAAGGCAAGGGGCCAGGGGGAGGCCCAATGACCTTTTGGAAGGGGGGTCATGACAGTGGCCTTCCTCCACGCATTCGATGGGGGGAGTTACTCTTTGCCCCTCGGGATTTGTCTCACAGCAGGGCTGGGGGCCAATGGTCTGGTCCTCAGATTTCTTGGGGGGTGCTGGGGGGCCCAGAGCACGCACTCTCTACCTACTGGTGGCACACAATGGGCACCAGGGTTGGAGTGGGGCTCCCTCCTGCAGTACCAGCTGTCCACATGGGGGGCTCTTGGACAGGGGGTCTTCCAGCCCCAGGGGCCCATAGGCAGCAGACTACTCTTCTGGCTCAGTGGGGGCATGGCCTCCAGCCCACCCAGCCAGGGGCAGGCTTCCTCACAATGCTCCTCAAAGAGTCAGTCTCGGGCATCCTGCCCTTTCAAAGATCAGTCCACCACGGCGCCTGGGTTTGTTCCTGTTCGACCAGTAGGAGCGACTGTGGGAAGCTATGTGAGAGGAGGAGCTGTGCAACTGGTCTAAGGGGGGGGAATGGAGCAGCTGGTGAGATGGAGGCCACGGAGCTCGAAGGGGCAGCTTGCAAAGGACCGAGCAAGAAGTGGGTGAAGAAGTCGCGCTTTTGACACCAGTCCAGGACAACAAGCAGTGAGTCGTCATCATTGGATGAGGACGATGGGGTGGGCCGGTGGGGTGGTCCGGTGGGACCCTGACTACTGGATCCAAGGGAAGTTCCTTCTGGGGTTTCTGCCATCGTGAGGCACGAGAGTGTCATCAGAAGATCCATGGGGGGGGCGGGGGGAAGATAGACCCGCCTGAGGGTTATAAGGACCGGGACGTCCCCCCGGGTACCGATTTGTCAGCAAGGCTTCGTGGCAAAGCCCTCAGCGGATGTTACGTGGATCTCTTCAAATTTATCAGGCCCATTGAGACGGCGGCACGAACCAGCGTGTGAGGCAAGAAAAAGGAACGGTCCCTGTGGGCTTGGATGAGGGGTTTTGCCGAGTACCTCAGATTAGTGACTTCGGTATTTCCTGAGAGGGGGTCACACCTGGGTCGCCACCTGGCCAACGTATTGGATGCTAGAACCATTGGGGGGGGGATGCTGCAGCCATCAGCTATGACGAGTCCTTCCGAAAGCAGCCGTCCACTAACCCGGTAGCTCGGTGGGATCGGCTGAATGCAGAAGTGTGGCTCATGGCATTCGGCCAGGGCCAAAAGTCAGGTGGGACACAAGAGGGGGCTCTTGCATCGGGGTGTGTGCTGAGAATTTAATCAGGGTTCATGTGACAGGAAGTGAGGCTTGCGGGGGTTCCCATGCCAAAGCAAAGTGCAGTGAGCGGTCCTTTCAGAAGAGCCGGCCCGCCTCCAAAAAGGTAGCTGGGTCTGGATCTTCTGGGGGGAGTGCAGGGGCCAGCAGGGATGGAAGACCAGCCCCCTAGCTGGTCATTGCTGAGGCTTAAGGTCCCCTCCCCAATTAAGCTCCCCGCCTTGCTCCCACTGCTTTCCAGGTACCATGACCAGGGTGCAGCCACCTACCTCAGGGGCGGATTTTCTCAGGGTTTTCGCATCCCATTTACAGGGGATAGGGTGGCAACCTCCTGCGTAAATTTAAAATCGGCCAGGCGTAGTAGAGGCAAACCTGTGGAAGGAAATCGCTGCCGGCAGGATGGCAGGCCCCTGCACGACTTCCCCGTTGGTGAATAGGGTCTCCCTGCTGGGGGTGGTCCCCAAAAGGACTCCTGGAGAATTCCAGCTAATTCATCACTTGTCATACCCAAAGGGGTCTTCGGTGAATGACTTCATTGACCCCGCCGTCATGCACACTCCGCGAGCTGCAAATGCTTTTGGGTCATCACAACTTTGCATGCAAGGCAGGGCCTTCTGCAGGTGCATAGCACGGGCCACAGTGGGCGTTCCCTCCCCCCACTACCACATCCGCCTGACAAAATCATTTAAGGCCGACATGGTGGTCTGGCTCTCCTTTCTGGCCAGCTTTAATGGAGTGGCAATCTGGCAATCCCCTATGCTCCTGGAAGAGGGTTTCCCGGTTCATTCGGATGCCTCAGGCAGCCTTCGGTTTGGGATGTTCTTCAATAACAGGTGGTGCGCCCAGCGCTGGCCCAGCAGCTGGGCCGGGTCGGGCCTGCTCAGGGTCCTCATGTTCTTGGAGCTTTTCCCTATACTGGTAGCAGTGGTGATATGGCGGGATTCATTCCAAAACCGGAAGGTCAAATTTTGGTGCAATAATCAAGCAGTGGTCACAGTGGTCAATAGGCAATCCTCCCGCTCCAAGCGGGTCATGAGATTGGTGTGCAGTCTAGTCTTAACCTGCTTGAGGGATAACATTGTGTTCCCTGCCAAGCTGTCCGAGTGTTGACTGTCCAGGTGTTGACAACAGCATAGCAGACTCGTTATCCCATTTCAACATCGAACGCTTCAATCTCTTTGCCCCAGGGGCGAACGTGGCCCCAGAGGACTTCCCAATGGAGCTGTGGAGCCTTGGAGAATTATAGTCCACGAAGGTTTGCGGGCGTCAATGGCACCTTCGACAAGTCGGGTCTATGCAGCAGCAGTGGCAGGCTATTGAGCCTGCCTTGAAGGTTGGGGTCTTCCAGCTGTGATGACACCATCAGAGGAGTCAGTGTTGCGTTACCTGACGCACCACAGCCGATCTGCCAGGACTATGAATGTTCATCTGTCGGGCATAGCCCTCTTTAAGTATTTGAAAGGTTGTCATTTGGAGGATGGCAGGATGCTGTTCCCATTGGCTGCAGAGGAAAGGACACGCAGTAATGGGTTTGAACTACAAGTACAACGATATAGGCTAGATATCAGGAAAAACATTTTTCACAGTAAGAGTAGTTCAGCAGTGGAATAGGCTGCCTAAGGAGGTGGTGAGCTCCCCCTTACTGGCAGTCTTCAAGCAAAGGTTGGATACACACTTTTCTTGGATGCTTTAGGGTGCGTTGGGCTGATCCTGCATTGAGCAGGGGGTTGTGGGCAGGGCCATTGACAGCCTTGATGTCCCAATGATCGGGGGCCAAGTACAGATTCGCCTCCAGTAGTCCAGAGAGCGAGCATGTGCGTGGTGGTCCTACACCCTACACCCTAGGGGGTCGGATCATGTCTGCCCAGTCAGGGAATATCTGAGAGTATGCCCACCCATTCCAGGTGCATTCTTCATGCATCAGGACGGGACCTCCCTATCCCGGTTTCAATTTTTGGCCGTGCATCACATAGGGAGTGTAAGGAAGGAGAACGATCGGCGGCAGCCCAACCGGCAAGGCCAGCTCATAGGGAACCAAAAGTAAAAGGATTCAGATGTCTTTATATTAACGCCCGAAGCATGGGCAATAAAAAGGAAGAGCTGGAACTTCTCATGCTGATGGAAAGGTATGATCTAGTAGGCATCACAGAAACTCGGTGGAATGATTCTCATGACTGGAATGTAATGGTGGATGGATATGAACTGATCAGAAAAAACAGAATAGATTGAAGAGGTGGAGGAGTGGCACTGTATGTGAGGAAAGGGCTTACCTGTCAGGAAATTCTAGTGAAGGAGAGCATATCTACAGTGGAAAGCATCTGGGTGAAAATAAGCGAGGGGAAAACAAACAGTGTGGTGGTTGGTGTCTGCTACCGACTGCCTGACCAACGAGAGGATGTGGATGCTGCACTTTGTGAGCAGATTGAGAAAATATCCATGTGGCAGGACCTTGTCATCATGGGTGACTTCAATTTCCCAGATGTGTGCTGGGAAACAAACTCTGCGAAGCATCCTCAGTCATGCAAGTTTCTGACCTGCCTGGCTGACAATTTCATTTATCAAATGGTAGATGAACCCACAAGAGGTTCAGCCATACTGGAGTTAATACTGACCAACAGGCAAGAGTTGGTGGATGAGGTGAAGGAGGTGGGGACCCTCGGGGGAAGTGACCATGTCCTCATAGAATTCCTTTTGAGATGGGGAGCCAAGGAAGCTTGTAGCCAGACGCGGATGTTGGATTTTCGTAGGGCAAACTTTAATAAACTCAGAGATATGATGAGTGTCATACCATGGACGAGAATGCTGGAAGGGAAGGGAGCATGTGAAGGGTGGGCGCTACTCAAACAAGAGCTATTGCATGCTCAATCAATGACTATCCCAGAAAGACGAAAACACTGCAGGAGCTCTAAGAAGCCTATTTGGATGAACAGAGAACTTCAAGAGGAACTAAGAAAGAAAAGGAAAATGTTCAGGAAATGGAAGGAAGGACAGAGAGCTCTAAAGAAGAGTACCTACAGGTTACTAGGCACTGTAGATCAATCATCAGAAAGGCCAAAACTGAGAGTGAGCTAAGATTGGCCAGGTAAGCCCACTGTAACAAGAAAAGATTTTTCAGTTATGTGAGGAGCAAACGTAAAGTAAAGGAGGCAATAGGCCCACTGTTGGGTGCGGATGGACAAACTCTAACGGAGGATGCAGAGAAAGCAGAAAGGCTTAGTGCCTATTTTACATCTGTTTTTCCCCACAGGTCAAAGTGTTTAGGCACCTCTAGAGATGGCCATAGCCAAAGGATAGTGTCTGGGTGGCAGGTTAACATGGATAGAGAGGTTGTCAAGAGGCATTTAGCTGCACTGGATGAGTTCAAATCCCCTGGTCCGCATGAAATGCACCCGAGAGTGCTCAAAGAACTTTCCAGAGAACTTGCACAGCCCTTGTCCATTATCTTCGGGTCCTCTTTAAGGATTGGAGATGTCCCGGAGGACTGGAAGAGAGCAAACGTTATTCCGATCTTCAAAAAAGGGAGGAAGGATGACCCGGGAAACTACAGACCAGTGAGTCTGACCTCCGTTGTGGGGAAGATAATGGAGCAGATATTAAAGGGAGCGATCTGCAAACATCTGGAGTACAATTTGGTGATCCAAGGAAGTCAGCATGGATTTGTCTCCAACAGGTCCTGCCAGACCAACCTGGTTTCCTTTTTTGACCAAGTAAAAGGTTTGCTGGATCAGCGAAATTCGGTTGATGTCGTTTACTTGGATTTTAGTAAAGCTTTTGACAAGGTTCCCCATGATGTTCTGATGGATAAGTTGAAGGACAGCAATCTGGATTTTCAGATAGTTAAGTGGATAGGGAATTGGTTAGAGAACCGCACTCAAAGAGTTGTTGTCAATGGCGTTTCATCAGACTGGAGAGAGGTGAGTAGCGGGGTACCTCAGGGCTCGGTGCTCGGCCCGGTACTTTTTAACATATTTATTAATGATCTAGATGAGGGGGTGGAGGGACTACTCATCAAGTTTGCAGATGACACCAAATTGGGAGGACTGGCAAATACTCCGGAAGATAGAGACAGAGTTCAACGAGATCTGAACACAATGGAAAATGGGCAAATGAGAACAAGATGCAATTTAATAAAGATAAATGTAAAGTTCTGCATCTGGGTCAAAAAAATGAAAAGCATGCCTACTGGATGGGGGATACGTTTCTAGGTAACACTGTGTGAGAACGAGACCTTGGGGTACTTGTCGATTGTAAACTAAACATGAGCAAGCAGTGTGATGCAGCGGTAAAAATGGCAAATGCCATTTTGGGCTGTATCAACAGGGGCATCACATCAAAATCACAAGATGTCATAGTCCCATTGTATACGGCACTGGTCAGACCACACCTGGAGTACTGTGTGTAGTTCTGGAGGCCTCACTTCAAGAAGGACGTAGATAAAATTGAAAGAGTACAGAGGAGAGCGACGAGGATGATCTGGGGCCAAGGGACCAAGCCCTCTGAAGATAGGTTGAGGGACTTGGGAATGTTCAGCCTGGAGAAAAGGAGGTTGAGAGGGGACATGATAGCCCTCTTTAAGTATTTGAAAGGTTGTCACTTGGAGGAGGGCAGGATGCTGTTTCTGTTGGCTGCAGAGGAAAGGACACGCAGTAATGGGTTTAAACTTCAAGTACAACGATATAGGCTAGATATCAAGAAAAAAAATTTCACAGTCAGAGTAGTTCAGCAGTGGAATAGGCTGCCTAAGGAGGTGGTGAGCTCCCCCTCACTGGCAGTCTTCAAGCAAAGGTTGGATACACACTTTTCTTGGATGCTTTAGGATGCTTAGGGCTGATCCTGCGTTGAGCAGGGAGTTGGACTAGATGGCCTGTATGGCCCCTTCCAACTCTATGATTCTATGATTCACCTCTGCCTGAGGGGCCTTGGCCTGCCCACGAGGGGTTTCAGTTTGCATTCTTTCCGCATTGGGGCGGTGAGTCAGGCAGCCAGGGATGGCACAGGCCCAAAGGCCATCAAAGAGCTGGGCCATTGGTGGTCTGTTTAAGGCAAACATAAGAACTGATACCGGTCTGTGATATTATTTTATTATTATTATTATTATTGTATTTATTTCCCGCCTCTCCCGATAGGCTCGAGGCGGGTCACAACAACTAATCCCATTAAAATTCCCATTAAAACATCAATCTACTAACATGACTGCTAAAAATCCCATCCCTCCCCCAATTATCAAAGAGGTGAAGAGGAAAGGATAGGGGAGTAGCATACACTCCAGCTCCTGGGGGGGGGGGGGGGCGGTGTCCCTGATTCGCTGACCCCAGCCTCAGCCATAGACCTGGTGGAAGAGCTCCGTTTTACAGGCCCTGCGGAAAGCTGACAAATCCCGCAGGGCCCGCAGATCACCCAGGAGCTCATTCCACCAGGTAGGGGCCAGGACTGAAAAAGCCCTGGCCCTGGTCGAGGCTAGGCGCGCTTCCTTCGGGCTGGGGACGACCAACAGGTTCTCACCCGCAGAGCGTAAGGCCCTGCGGGGGGCATAGAGCGGTAGGCGGTCCCTCAGGTATGTGGGTCCCAACCTGCGTATGGCCTTGAAAGTTAAAACCAAAACCTTGAATCGGATCTGGGCAGCAATTGACAGCCAATGCAGCTGCCTCAGTACTGGCTGGATATGGGCCCTCCAAGATGTTCCAGTGAGGACCCTGGCAGCTGCATTTTGTACCAGCTGTAGTTTCCGTATCAGGGACAAGGATAGGCCTGCGTAGAGCGAGTTACAGAAATCTATTCTAGAGGTGACTGTCGCATGGATCACTGTGGCTAAGTGGTCAGGGGACAGGTAGGGCGCTAGTAGCCGGGCCTGGCGAAGGTAGAAAAATGCCTGGCCTGCTACTCTCTTGACCTGAGCCTCCATAGTCAGGGAGGCATCAATGGTCACACCCAAATTCCTAGCTTGGGGCACGATGGTAAGTTGCACCCCTGCTAGGGTGGGTAAACGCGCTATCTGTTCCCGCCCCCTCCCCCCCAGCCACAGGACCTCCGTCTTGGAGGGGTTGAGTTTCAGGCGACTCTGCTCGAACCATTCTGTCACCGCTTCCAAATATCTGGCAAATGGTTCCGTGGGGGAGTTCGGGTGACCGTCCATTAGGAGATAGAGCTGGGTGTCATCAGCGTACTGATGGCAACCCAGCCCAAAGCTCCGTACCAGCTGGGCCAGAGGGCGCATAAAGATGTTAAACAATGTGGGGGAGAGGACTGCACCCTGAGGGACCCCGCAAGGGAGTCTATAGGGCCGCGAGAGCTCTTCCCCCACAGCAACCCTCTGGGACCGGTTCTGGAGGAAGGAGCGTATCCAGCACAAGGCTGTGCCCCGTATCCCCATACCAGTCAGGCAATGGACCAACAGTTCGTGGTCCACAATGTCAAAGGCCGCCGATAGGTCTAAAAGGACCGACACGGCTGACCCGCCTCTATCCAGCTGGCGATGGAGGTCATCCAGCAGAGCGACCAAAACCGTCTCCACCCCGTGGCCAGGGCGGAAGCCAGACTGATATGGATCGAGTGCTGAAGTTTCCTCCAAGAATGCCAAGAGCTGGTCTGCTGCCGCCCTCTCCACCACCTTGCCCAGGAACGCTAAATGCGACACTGGGCGGTAGTTAGCAGGGTCCAGTGAGTCCAGTGATGGTTTCTTCAGGAGAGGGCGGACCACCGCCTCCTTGAGCCACTCAGGAAACTCTCCCGTACTCAGGGAAGAGTTGATGATGTCTCTGAGCTGGCCTCCTATCTTCTGGCCACCTGCCTTGAGGAGCCAAGAAGGACAGGGGTCGAGGGGGCAGGTGGTCGCCCTGACCGAACCTAGCAACTTGTCCACTTCAGAAGAAGAGAGCCTGCTTGTCTGTAGGTTTAGGCCCTCAGCGGAGGTGCGCCTGGATTATCGGCCACAGCATCGTTCATTGGGCTGCCAAGTATGCGGAGTGTTCACGTTGTGGTGTCCACCTTGACCTGGAGCCGCACTGGGAAGTCTTCTGGCACGGGATCTGGGGAATGCGCTGGCCTGCCCTAATCCCGGCTGTTCGGAGCTTGCTGGCAAGGCAGGGAGGCCCTGAGGTCATCATCATCATCCAGCTGGCGGGCAATGACCTGCCAGCCATGTCGGCTTGGACCTGGCCCTAGCGGTAATGAGGGACCTCCTCATCTTGCAGATGCTTTGCCCAGGAGCTGCGGTGTGCTGGTTCGAACTTTTGGAGCGGCATTCATGGCACAATGCGATCAACCCACGCAAGGTGGACATAGCGCAGCATAAGGTCTGCCGTCTCGTAAGGAGGTCATGCGTTTCCCGTCGCTGCTCGGTTCTACCTCATCCTGGGATTACGTTCCGGGGTGAGAATTTGTACAGGAGTGACAGCGTCCACCTGTCAGACCAGGGCCTGGAGCTGTGTCTGGATGACGTCAGGGCGGATTTGCAGGGCTCATATCAGCATGAGCGTTGGCAGGAGCAGGGGTGAAAATAATTCGCCCCGGCTCTGTGGCAGTAGTTGAGGAGTAGATCCAGGGCCCAACCCGTGCCAGTGAACTGGATTGAGGCACAGATGGGGAGTCTCCATAAGAGGCTGCCAGGGAACCAGGACAGCTTCTAAGTGGGAGAGCTGGCCTTTACCCCGTGGCAGGGCAACTGGGTAGGCTCCAATCGAGGTTGACACCAGTGGGGCCTGCACAGTATGGCTTTCCCTGGGGTTAGCGGGCCTGATGCTTATGGGAGCTGGGCGAGTGGTCGCCCAGTCCCCGTGGGCAGGCTTGCTACGGGGACTTCCCCCTCTTCACTTGGGCTGCCACCTGCTGGCAGCAGCGGGAAGAGGTGGTTAGGGATCCACCCCTCACCAGGGGTGAGCCGACGCTCATGGCTTGGATGTAAATACTTGAATAAATGCTGTGGCCCTGCTTTGCCAATGGAAAATGACTCTCATGTCTGACCTTTTGAACAACAAGATACCTGCCTGCTTCCGCAATGCTCTCCCTTTCCAATTTCGCACCCACTTCTTGACAAGCCGCACTCTGGAGATGGCAGCAAACCGAAATAAAAGTGTTTGTGTGTTTGTTTGTGTGTGGGGGGTTGGGGGGGGAAGCCTCCAGGCCCAGCAGCTCCTCACTCCATGTTCCAGCTAACAGGAGGTAGGGAAACAGGCACAGTGCCGGGCGCCGCGGACTAAATAATTCGTTAAGGGCTTCTGGGGCGGGATGTGTCCATGATGAGGAGGGGTCCGGATTGGACCCTTCCTCTGGACAGACAATCGGAGGGACCAATTGGCAGGCGCGATTCCCAGCCCAAGGAACAGCGAGCCGCGCACAGCGCGGCTTGCAGTTGCTCCTGGCCTGACGCGGCGAGAGGCACGAAGCGCCTCTCGCCGCGTCAGGCCGCCACCTGAGGGAGCCCCCGGCAGTCACACAGAGCATGGCTGCCGGGGCTCCCTGCCGCCGCAACTGCCACCGCCGCAGCAGCCCTCCCTGTCACCGCTGCCGGGGCCTCCCTGCAGAGGTCTTCCGCATCACCTTTTTACTGGAAGTGAACCTGGGACCTTCTACATGCAAAGCAGATCCTCAGCCCCTCCTGTTTTGCCACATTTTTAAAAAGCTATTGGGGTGAGGGAGGGGATTTGATTTGCTGATAAGTTCAACTTCCCAGGGCCAGCTGTGGAGACAAGTTCATTTTTCAGCTGGAGAAAAGCTGCCCCTGTTGTCATTCAAAGGCTTACATAGCTTGAGGAAGAGAGCATGCAGAAGTCCAGAGCACCACCGAAGAACCTCAGAAATGCTTATAGCCACTATCCCTTCCTTCTCTTGTTCTCCTTTGCAGTATGAGTCAGTTATCACCGAGGGAAATGAAGCTCTTGTCCATCACATGGAGGTCTTCCAGTGTGCTGCGCAGTTTGACACCTTCCCCCATTACAGCGGGCCTTGCGACTCCAAGATGAAGCCGGAGCGGCTGAACTACTGCAGGCACGTGCTGGCTGCCTGGGCCATGGGAGCTCAGGTGCGTCCATCTGAAGCAGCCACTGCTCTTATCACTCTATTGCCCCAGCCTTTCCTTTTCTCTTTCCTACAAGCAATGTAGGTGGCTCTCTTCTTCTCCAGTTGATCCTCACAATTCTGTGAAATGGATTATGCTGAGAAGGAGAGAGAAAGAGCCCAAGATCACCCAGCAAGCTTCCATGGCAGAGGGGGAATTCAAATCTGAATGTAGCCACTACTCCACAATGTCTCTTTTACTATTAAGACGAGAGGCAAAGCCTGTTACCCCCAGGGATACAACGGGCACGAGCACCTGCACCTGCACCGTGGCTTTCCTGGGCTCTGCCGCTTCTCCCCACTCGATGTTGAGGTCCAGTGCGGTGAAGTGGTTAAAGAGTGTCGCTGTTGTTAGGTGCGAAGTCGTGTCCGACCCATCGCGACCCCATGGCCAAGGATCCTCCAGGCCTTCCTGTCCTCCACCATTCCCCAGAGTCCATTTAAGCTCTCACCAACTGCTTCAATGACTCCATCCAGCCACCTCATTCTCTGTCGCCCCCTTCTTCTTTTGCCCTCAAGGCTAAAGAGTAGCAGGCTCTAATCTCAAGAGCTGGGTTTGATTCCTGACTCCTCCTCCATATGCAGCCAGTGGAGGTGCCAACTTCCAGGTGGGGGGCTGGAAACCTTCAGGAAGATGAGAGAAAGAGACAGAGAAAGAAAGAGGGGGGAGGGAAGGGAGGAGGGGAGGGAGACATCGGTTCTCCTGGAGAAAACAGTTGCTTGGAGGGGCACTGGCCCTCTTACCCCCATCTCCATACAAGAGTGTCTCCACAGATTGGTCCCCACTGTCCCACCTTCCCATCGTTCTTCTCATGCCCAGGGTTGGGACTTCTGGGAGCAGGAGAAGTTTAGTCCAATTGTTCTATTAGCTTTCTCCTTACAGGCTTTTTACTATCCAGAAGAGGCAGGACTTGCATTTGGAGGTCCCAGTTCCTCCAGATTTCTCCGCCTGGAAGTTCACTACCACAATCCCCTGGAGCTCAAAGGTAAGCAAGATCCACCTGAATGACCACATTGGCATTTTGCTCAACTAAGATGGAAGGAAAGACATGCCAAGGGGACAATCTGAACAAAGGAGGCAGCAGCTAGGGATGAGACCCCTGTGGGGACAGGGCAGTCATCGGCAAGACAAAGAAAATACCCCCTGAACTGCTTGGAGTGGGAAGGGGGCATACTCGGTCTCAATGAGTCTGAGAGCTCTAGATCAGGGGTCCCCCAATCTCTTTGAGCCTGTAGGTGCCAAGGGGATTCTGACACTTTGGCAGGAGGTGGAACACAGCAAAGGTTCTTATGAAGGGCTGGCAGCTGCTGCCAAAGCAACATTGTAAGAAACCTCCAATGCCCGTCAAATCTTTTTTTTAGACAATTTATATTTTATTTCAGTAGCAATAAAGATTACAGAAAAGAGAGAATAGTACAGAAAGAACCTTCCTGATTTTACAAACATTTTAGGAATTCACCCCTGTGTCTCTGAAATCCTTCAACTGGGCTTTGATTTGCCATGTCCATTAACTGAGCCATCACAGGAAGCTCCCTACGTTTCTCACCCCAGGAGACTCCTGCTCTGGTTTCCATCCAGAGGCAACGATGAGTCTTCCCAGCACTGTAGCATGGAAAAAGAACGTATACCTTCCTTGGACATATTCATAGACGCCTGTGGGAATTCACATTTAAAAACAGCTTCTAATTTGTTATGAACTTTTATGCAAAATTTTTGGATTAATTTACAATTCCACCTTGTGTGGGCAAAGGAACCAATATACTCATGACATTCCAAAGTTTACCATCAGTACAATTTGACATTTTACGTATAGCTTTCCATCAAATCTTCAATGGCCAATCAAAAGCCTGGCTGGGAAAAGCCCCCACCCTCGCCCCTGGTGAGAGCCAGGAAAGGTGTTGGGGAGGGCCTTGGAGCCCCTGGCTCCCTGGTCTAGATCTCTTGCTAGACTTTTGAACTGGGGATGTGGAGCCTTCAAGGACAGGGGAGGGCTTGGTGGTTTGGTAGAGCTTTGGCAGGATAGAGGGAGGTGGTGTCATGGCAACCCCTTTCTGACTGAGAGAGAAAAAACTTAAAGCCAAAGGCTTCATATCAAAGGAAGCAAGGAGAGGTCCTTGCTGTGGGGTCCTTCTGAGAGAAGATTCCTGGGGAAAGGAGAAACTAAAAAGGCATTTAGGGCCAAAGCCCATAATCTCCACTAGTACTCATGGAATCCAGGAGATGAACATTTCTTCTTTGTGTGTCAGGGGGGAGACAAGGCATCATTAGTTGAAGTTGTGACTGCCAGGCAGCTGCTAGTCTTGCCAGATAAGGTGACGACCTTTTGGCTGAAAGAAACTTTTCTCCTCTCCTGTGAGCAGGATCCTCAACTCACAGGACCAAAATATCTCTGGGGGGAAGCATCTCCCACGTATCTCACCCCCCTCCCCCAACCCAGCAGCAGCTGCTTAATCGCTGTGCCTCCATTGGCTGGAGCACAGGAGAACTCGCAACTGGTGTCTTTGGACCAGGAGCCAAAACTCTCCATGCATTTGGACAAGGGCAGAAGGAAGCACAGGGCAGCCACATTTATGCAGACTCCACACGGCTGCCTCCTTGACTCTCCAAGAATCTTTTTAGACAACTGGAACAGATGTGCTGCTACTGTTCAATCCTGTCACACACAAAGAACTTAGGATGTGCCATGGGTTTGTCTGTGTGTGTATGTGTTGGTGTTATGTAATGAAAGGAAGGTGCTGCTGGCTGTGGCTAGCTTTCAGGCGCCTCTCCCTCCCAGACCAGCTCATTTTGCAGAATATTGGTACCCAGAGGGGCCATTATGCTGCAGTGACATTTCAAACTGAGTCAGACTTTGCCAGGAAAGCATCTTCTACCAGGATCCGCTACTAATTACAGCCTTGAGCCGAAAAAGATGTTACATTAACCGGTGAAGTGTACATACCGTATAACACCAAAATCTCTCACTTGGTTTTCAAACCTAGCTCAGATTTTTTTAAAAACCCAAAATCTAAATCCTAGAAGCTCCAGATTTAAATTAAAAATAGGAATGTAAGGAAGGGAGGAAGACAGACAAAGGGAAGAAAAATTCAGAATGAGTTCTTAAAAAGAACAAACTTGGCTGCAATAATGTCAGAATGATATTTCTTTTGGTTTCAGTGGGAAAACACTATCACATACGCAATTTCATCCCACCCAGACAGGTGGAAATTCTCAGGGATTGTACCACTACTCTTACAATCCTTTATGCCCCATCTTAGACAGCTAGGAGCCCAGAATGTTCACTGCCATGAGATGGTGATTGTTGAAAGCTCACCTGAAGGTGAGAGTTGTCTTTTTATATTTATTAGACTAGAATTAAAGCCCGTTGTAGCTGATATAGGTTGAATATGTGTCTTGTGTTGTGGCGGGGAGGTTGTGGTAGTGTGGTGACAAATGAGGGTGTGGGTGTGGAGAGTTGGGTGTCAAGAACCTGTGGTGTGGAATGTTGAGTTGAGTGTGGGAGAGGACTGACCTTTGGGAATTGTGGCATAGTGGCTACAGATGAGTTTTCCAGAGCCATCTCTTCAGATACGTGAAGGGGAAATCAGACTGGAGACTCTTCTTAGGGGGAGGTTACATGGCAACGAATTCCTCCCAGTTCTGCGTTCAACCTCATTTCTCCTCTTGTGTGAATTAGGCCACAGACACCAAAATGTCCCCTAATTCAGCAGTCCCCAACCTTTTTCAGGCTGGGGATCGGGGGGCCACAAACCAGCAGGTGCGCCTCCCTCCCCCCTGCACGCTGCTGGGAGCATGCTGCAGGGGGAGGAGGTACGGTCGCGAGCGTGCACAAACGCGCAGGCGCAGACCCGCCCGCAAACGTCTGCCCACCCAACAGCACCCGTGCCTCCCCCCCCCCGCAGTGCAGCGCAGCGCTTGATGCACAGGGAGGCGGCTGATTGCTCCTGGCGCAGCGAGCGTGCGCCGTGGGGGAGGGGTCAGGAGGCGCGCCTGCTGGGGTAGTCACAGTACACAGGTGTCTGCCCTGCTCCTTTTGTCTACATTTTTTCACTGCTGATAAAATTTTACATGCCCACATGCTTCTTTCACTGTTGTCCCTTAGAAGAAGAGCTGGATTTTGTACCCTGCTGTTTACTACCAAAAGGAGTCTCAAAGTGGTTTACAAACACCTTTTCCCTTTGTCTACCCACAATAGACAACTTGTGAGGGATGTGGGGCTGTGAGAAGTCTGAGAGAACTGGGAATAGTCCACAGTGACCCAGCAGACCTCAGATGTGTCCAAGCAGTTTAAAATCACCTTCCCTTCTGCTCCTCATGACAGACACCCTGTGAGAGAGGTGGGGCTGAGAGCTCTGAGTGAACTGGGAATGGTCCACAGTCACCCAGCAGACCTCAGGTGTCCCTAAGAAGTTTAAAATCACCTTCCCTTCTGCTCCACATAATAGGCATCCTGTGAGGGAGGTGGGGCTGAGAACTCTGAGAGAACTGGGAATGGCCTACAGTCACCCAGCAGGCCTCAGGTGTCCCTAAGAAGTTTAAAATCACCTTCCCTTCTGCTCCACATAATAGGCATCCTGTGAGGGAGGTGGGGCTGAGAGCTCTGAGAACTGGGAATGGCCCACAGTCACCCAGCAGGCCTCAGGTGTCCCTAAGAAGTTTAAAATCACCTTCCCTTCTGCTCCACATAATAGGCATCCTGTGAGGGAGGAGGGGCTGAGAGCTCTGAGAGAACTGGTAATGGCCCACAGTTGCCCAGCAGGCCTCAGGTGTCTCTAAGCAGTTTAAAATCGCCTTCATTTCCTCTCCACATAACAGACACCCTGTGAGGGAGGTAGGGCTGAGAGCTCTGAGTGAACTGGGAATGGTCCACAGGCCTCAGGTGTCTCTAAGCAGTTTAAAATGCTTCCCTTCCTCTACCCATAATAGGCACCCTGTGAGGAAGGCTGCTAGGGAGGGCGGCAAGAGCAGGGGCTGGCCCAATCAGGGTATTCGAGCGCAGATACCACGGACACTCTCCTCCCACAGGGGTGTTTCACAAATATATAGAGGAACCATGGATAAGGATTTTATACTGCCCCTTTCAGCGATCACCATGTCATGGCAGTGAATCATATTGTTACGCCAAATGCGTGTCTTAAGGACACGTGTCTAAATTTAGTTGTGGGGAATCAGCTAGTAGAGCCAGCAAGAGGCAGCGTGGCGTAACGTGGGACCTTGTATTGCACAGTTTACTGGGTAATTATGTCACTGAGATAGAACCAAGGCAGACAATGATCTAAACATGGAAGAACTTTATTAACACACACACTAATTAGACAAAAGACAACACATGCATACTCTAGCAAAGAAATGTACATTCCTAGCCACTAGCACACAAGGAAAAGGCTTATAGGGGAGGAACCTATACTAAGGGTTGATTGGAAGGGATATCTACCTGTCTTCTGGGTGGAGCAGAGTTCCGGAGGTCCAGGGAAGCAATTTGGGGCGACAGACGAGGGACCAAGACGAATGTCGGACAGAGTTTCTGTAGCCTGGAAACTGACTGCAATTTGTGGCTGTGGGAGCCCAATATTTAAAGGAAATTTGTGACCTAAGGTGATAGGGGGCTGATCCTACCTTGTCCAGGGCTTGGACAAAGAGTTTGATGGCTGGAGCCGGGTCCCAACAAAGAAACGGGTTGCTGAGACAAAGAAACTAGCTGCTGGGAATATGAAGAAATATTTCCTGTCTAGAAAGGCTGATGGCCCATTTCTGGCAAATCCTGGATGATTGCTTGTGCCTGGGGATAGTGGTAAGGGAAAAGACAAAGACCAAATCTTGGATTAGATTTGGTGTTGAAAGAGAGTGGCCAGTTCCCCTTACAAGACAATGTGCTTGGCTGGCTGGAGGGGAGTCTTGGGTGGGGTGCCTTTGTCTCTCTGTACTTGCCAGGTGTGCTGACAAACTCCTCTTTTGTTTGCAAGCAAGTAGGTTGGGGGAAGCCTAACTCCAAGTCCTGCTTCTGAGCCAGAAGTGGGTTTTAGTTGCTCTCCCATTATGCTTTGCAAGGCTTGACCTGGCTTTTCTCTCTCTGGTGCCAGGGTCTGCTCAGGAGTGTCAGGAAGGGTTGACACGGGTGCGCCAGCCTTTGATGGAGGGGTGGCAGCCCACATAACAATATGACCTGCATTACATACACTAAAATTGTAATAAATAGGATAAGGGGTTGGACTAGATGGTCTGTATGGCCGCTTTCAAATCTATGATTCTATGATTCTACAAGGGGCAAAGCCCATTGCTCCCAGGAATGCCCTGGCCACTGGGACGCACACTTGTGCCATGCCCTTCCTGGGTGCTGACCACATGGCAAAAGCATAAATCATGGTTTTGACATCCTCCTCCCTCCGCTTTCCACTAGATCTTGAGATCCAGTATGATGCACTTGTTAAAGAGTGGGCGACTCTAATCTCAAGAGCTGGATTTGAGTCCTCCTCCATGTGCACCCAGCTGAGTTGCCAACCTCCAGGAGAGGCCTGGAGACCTTCAGGAATTACAACTGATCTCCAGGCATCAGTCCCCCTGGGGAAAATAGCTGCATTAGAGGGTAAGAGGCCAAGCTAATGCCTTCTCCCATTGTATGGAGGTTGGGAGGGCAGGGTAAACTGATGTCCATCCAGGCAAGGAGCACTGCAGTGGCAAGCTTTTGGGATGGAGAGGAACTCTCTCTCCCTCTGCCCCTCTTTGGACACAGGGAGAGCAGGGAAAAGCACTCATCCAGCAGTTGCTAACCCATTGCCTGGTGTAGGACTTGTTAGGGAACTTCACACACACAGCCATGCATGTCATCTCAAAGCGCTCATCTCGAGACCTTTAGGTCAGCCCTGCAGGGAAAAAGGGCTGCTTTGAAGGGGGGACTGTGAGGCATTGCACCATTTTAAGGCCCCACCTCCAAACCTCAAGGAACACCCAATCCAAGGGTCACCAATCACCAGGTGGGACCTGGAGATCTAGAAGTGGAGTTCATCTACAGTCTATAGAGATCAGCTCCCCAGGGGAGAAATGGTTGTGTTGGAGGGGTAACTCAGCAGTGATAGCTCACCTAGAGGTAACAGAGCTGCTTTGGAGTAGGGATATTGTGGCATTGCTGCCCATGGAGCTTCAGGGATGCCAGCCTCCAGGTGGGACCTGGGGATCCTCTGGAAGGACAACTCTTCCCCAGACCATGACAATTAGTGCCTATGGAGAAAAAGGCAGCTTTGGATGGGGGACCGTTGTTATTGTTAGTTGTGGAGTCATGTCCAACCCATTGCAACCTCATGGATAATTATCCTCCAGGCCTTCCTGTCCTCTACCATTCCCCAGAGTCCACTTAAGCTCACACCGAATGCTTCAGTGACTCCATTCAGCCACCTCATTCTCTGTCGTCCCCTTCTTCTTTTGCCCTCGATCGCTCCCAGCATCAGGCTCTTCTCCAGGGAGTCCTTCCTTCTCATGAGGTGGCCAAAGTATTTCAGTTTCATCTTCAGGATCTGGCCTTCTAAGGAGCAGTCAGGGCTGATCTCCTCTAGGACTGACTGCTTTGTTCTCGCAAGAGTCTTCTCCAGCACCAGAGTTCAAAAGCCTCAATTCTTTGACGCTTGGCCTTCCTTATGGTCCAACTTTCACTGCCATACATTGCAACTGGGAAGACCATAGCCTTGACTAGACGAACTTTTGTTGGCAGGGTGATGTCTCTGCTTTTTAGGATGCTGTCTAGATTTGCCGTAGCTTTCCTCCCCAAGAGCAAGCGTCTTTTAATTTCTTTGCTCTGCAGTGATCCCCATCTGCAGTGATCTTGGAACCCAGGGAAATAAAATCTGTCTCTACCTCTATTCCTTCCCCATCTGTTTGCCAGGAATTGAGAGGACCGGATGCCATGATCTTTGTTTTCTTGATGTTGAGTTTCAAGACAGCTTTTGCACTCTCCTCCTTCACCTGCTCTTTAGTTCCTCTTTACTTTCTGCCATTAGAGTGGTATCATCTGCATATCTGAGGTTGTTTATATTTCTCCCTGCAATCTTAATCCCAATTTGTGACTCATCTAACCCCACCTTTCTCATGATATGCTTCACATACAAGTTAAATAGGCAAGGTAACAGTATACAGCTTTGCCAAACTCCTTTCTCAATTTTGAACCAATCAGTGATTCCATGCCCAGTTCTCACTGTAGCTTCTTGGCCTGCATATAGGTTTCTCAAGAGACAGATAAGATGCTCTGGTATTCCCATCTCTTTAAGAACTTGCCACAATTTGTTGTGGTCCACACAATCAAAGGCTTTAGCATAGTCAATGAAGCAGAAGTAAATGTTTTTTCTGGAACTCCCTAGCTTTCTCCATGATCCAGCGTATGTTGGCAATTTGATCTCTAGTTCCTCTGCCTCTTCGAAATCCTGCCTATACTTCTGGAAATTCTCGGTCCACATATTGCTGGAGCCTAGCATGTAGGATTTCGAGAATAACTTTGCTAGTATGAGAAATGAGTGCAATGGTGCGGTAGTTTGAACATTCTTTGGCATTGCCCTTCTTTGGGATTGGAATGTAAACTGACCTTTTCCAATCCTGTGGCCACTGTTGAGTTTTCCAAATTTACTGGCATATTGAGTGTAGCACTCTTACTTTTAAGATTTTGAATAGTTCAACTGGAATGCTGTCACCTCCACTAGCTTTATTGTTGCTCAGACTTCTTAAGGGATATGATTTAGTTCATACCTGAGTTGCCTAGTGCTTTTCCCTACTTTCTTCAATTTAAGCCTAAATATTGCAACAAGAAGCTGATGATCTGAACCACAATTGGCTCCTGGTGTTGTTTTACTGACTGTATAGAACTGATTTCTGTGTTGACCGTCTGGTGATGTCCATGTATAGAGTTGTCTCTTGGCTTGTTGGAAAAGAGTGTTTGCTATGAGCATTGTATTCTCTTGACAAAATTCTACCAGCCTGTGCCCTGCTTCATTTTTTACTCCAAGGCCAAAACTTGCCTGTTATCCCGGTTATCTTTTGGCTTCCTAATTTAGTATTCCAATCCTCCACAATGATAAGCACATCATTTTTTGGCGTTGCTTCTAGAAGGTGTTGTAAGGCTTCATAGAACTGGTCAACTTTGTCCTCTTCAGGGCTGGATTACTGTGATGTTGAATGGTTTGCTTTGGATTCGAACTGAGATCATTCTGTCATTTTGGGGATTGTATCCCAATACTGCTTTTCCTACTCTTTTATTGATTATGAAGGCTACTCTATTTCTTCTGTGAGATTCTTGCCCACAGTAGTATGCCTGATGGTCATCTGAATTAAATTCACCCATTCCTGTCCATTTGAGTTCCCTGATTCCTAAATTGTCGATGTTCAGTCTTGTCATCTCTTGTTTGCCTTGATTCATGGATCTGACGTTCCAGGTTCCTATGGAATAAAAATCTTTACAGCATTGGACTGTCTTTTCGCCACCAGTTCCCTCCACAACTGAGAGTCCTTTCGGCTTTGGCCCAGTTGCTTCATTCATTCTGGCGCTACTCGTACTAGCCGTCTGCTCATCCCCAGTAGCATATTGGACACCTTCCGACCTGAGGGGCTCATCTTCTGGCGTCATATCGTTTTGTCTTTTGGAACTGTCCATAGAGTTTTCATGGCAAAGATACTGGTTTGCCATTTCCTTCTCCAGTGGATCACCTTTTGTCAGAGCTCTCAGCTATGACCTGTCCATCTTGGGTAGCCCTGCATGGCATAGCTCATAGCTTCACTGAGCTACACAAGCCCCTTCACCAAAAAAATCCTGCCCACTCCCCAAAATCCTGCCCACTCCCAGCCCCACCACCAAAGCCTCCAGGTTTTTTCCAACCCCCCCCCTGAAACTTTTTGGCCATGGAGAAGGGGGGGAGGAAGAGAGGGAAAATAGGCAGCTACCCATGGAGGAGGGGGAGAGGGCGAAAGGAAGGATGGAAGAGGAACCAATACTTGTTAGCACACACGGAGGAGCACCTTATGGGGACCCTATGGGGCCTTTGGGCAGTCTTTCCTGAGGCCCCTGTTGGGCCAGGGTGGGGTGGGGGTGTTTACAAGGCCTTCCTGCCCCCCAGACTCTTAACAGGCAGCAGCATAGGCCTCAGCAGTCCCAAGAGGGGGGAACTGGTTTTTGCTGGGCCTTCCAGGTCCCTCTGGTCCTGGACGGGCAGCACCAAGGCCTGCAGAGGCCATGGCAGGCCCTTTTGGGCCATGGGCAGGTATTTCCAGGGCCTTCCCACAGACCTGGCCTCCCGCCCCTACCCCCAGGACCTCAGGCTTAGAGGCCGCAATGGGCTCTGCCTCCCTCCCAACCACCTCTCTCTTGCCTTGGCTGACCTTCTGGAGGTGGGTCATCAGAGCAGTCTGGCTTTTCTTCCAGGTGGAAGGAGAGGGAGGCGGCCAGGGTGGAACAGACTCACCATTGGCCATCCGTCAGTCAGAACAGGCTCACTATCGGGTGCCTAAGCCTACAGATGGCCAATGAAGTAGTGGCAGAATTGTCCTTTTACAACTTCAACCTTATGATGTTTAGTGATTAGTCTAAAATTTAAAATCAACAGCTAGCAGCAATTCCTATATTGAGTTCTTGAGTTCCCATCCCCGTGACTAATATCTCTGCCTCAGAGCCCTTCCTGGTTGCCTGATGCTGGAGGACAGCCATGCTCTTGGGGGAGGGGGGTTGTATTCAGAGAAGCAGTCCCTTAGATAAGCCAGTCCCAGACCATGAATGACATTAAAGATAAAAACCATCACCTTGAATCTGAATTGAAATTTCACTGGAAGCCAATGTAGCTGGCAAAGGACCAGTTGCAAAGGGGAGCACAAGGGGAGCACACATTAAGGCTTATTTCCTTCCTAGCTGTACTCTGTTGCTTTCAGCATTTTTCTCTCAGCTCAACTTATATACTACCATTCGGAGGTACAAGCGCTAGGAGGCCTGCAGGAAGGCCCAGATAAGGCCAGTTTCAGCTTTCTGGTCTTGGCAGCTCTGTTGATGTTGCTGGTTTCCCCCTTGTCTTTCTTTTTTTTCCCCTTTGGCTGTCTTTTTCTCATAACACCTGGGATGGATGACAGTTTGAAAGGTCTCAGATGTTGTCACGGGTCTCAGAACCTTGTTGACGTCCTTGTCCTGGATCTCTCATGCAGGAGTGCATCGCAGTTCCTTCTTTGGCAGAGGTTTTTAGCATTTTGTACAAACAGCCCCAGTCGGGGGGATCTCCGTGCTGCCCCAGCTGGAAGTTGGGAATCCCAGTCTGCCAGTATGAATGAGCACCTGGGTCAAGTTCATGCTGTCAGCAGGATTTGCACAAGCTTCTGGTGTCCCTGGGACTCTGGCACTGAATTCTAAACACTGTCCATAAGAATAGAATGGAGGCAGCGGGTCCAATCCTGCCCCGGCAAGTATTGTGTCACTCTCTAGACATATCTGTTTGCTTGCCAGGCCACCATGATTCTTCAGGGATCCGCCTCTATTACACGGCCTCTCTCCGCCCTCACGACGCTGGCATCATGGAACTGGGCCTGGTGTACACTCCCGTGATGGCGATCCCACCGGGCGAAAGCCACTTCTACCTGACAGGGTACTGCACTGATAAATGCACTCAGGTGGTGAGTACATCAAGACAAAGGGAAGCACCTGCAGGAGGCACTGCCAGCTCCCCACGTGAGCATGTTCTCTTTTTGGCCACTGCCTCACCATGTAGGGATCTAGGGGGGGGGTGCAGGTGGGGCTTCATGGCTCAGTCCTGGGGGGCACAGCTAAATCTGGGGAAAGGGCAGGGTCAAAACAGGGCCCAAAAATGAAAAGCTCAAAAATTAACCAAGAAAAACAGATCTTTGTTATAAAAATTAGAAATAAATTTACTGTAGTTCACTCAAGGACACCAGTTTGGCATAGTGATTAGGAGTGCGGACTTCTAATCTAGTGAGCCGGGTTCGATTCTGCACTCCCCCACATGCAGCCAGCTGGGTGACCATGGGCTCGCCATGGCACTGATAAAGCTGTTCTGACTGAGCAGTGATATCAGGGCGCTCTCAGCCTCACCCACCCCACAGGGTGTCTGTTGTGGGGAGAGTAAGGGAAGACGAATGTAAGCTACTTAGAGACTCCTTTGGGTAGAGAAAACAGCATATAAGAACCAACTCTTCTTCTTTTGTTTTGACCAAGAAGAAATATCAGGGCTCTCTCAGCCTCACCTTCCTCATAGGGTGCCGATTGTGGGGAAAGGAAAGGGAAGGTGACTGGAAGCCACTTTGAGACTCCTTTGGGTAGAGAAAAGCGGCATAGAAGAACCAACCCTCCTCCTCCACCTCCTCCTCCTTCATTTAGAAGAAAAGTATTCAGTGTACATGTTGCTAAAATCCTTCATTGAATGTATTACTTTAATTGGTGCTTTCTATAACATCAGGGTAAACTTGGGCTGAGGGTTGGAGCCCCATCTAAATTTCCTACTTCCCTTTGTGATGAGGACAGCTATTTCTGGCTGTGTGATTAGCTATACCAGCTGGACCCCAGGAATCTGTTAGGATAGAGGAAGATCCTCTGGAGCTCCTATACCTATTTCCCACAGACCATTCCAGTCCCAGTCCATCTGAACTGCAGTGAATTTTGCTACACTTAGCAAAACACTCCTGGGTGTAAACTGCACAGAGCTTTTATTCCAACCCCAGATCGATTCAGTCCCTGCCCTCTACACAGAATGCACAGTCCCTGCCCTCTACACAGTTTGGATTTGGGGCGATTTAAATTTTCCTTCTGCAGCAAGAAGGATTGATCCGGAGTGATCCTACCTTTATTGTGCGATATCTCCGTTGGGAAAGAAAGCTCCCTGGTAGAGAACCTCTGATAGGCTACACCTGGTCACGTAACACTCTTGCCTTAAAGGAGAAGCCCCTAATTTCTCTCAACTTCTGTCGGTCCTCCTCTGCCTTTTTCGATCCTCTCCCCCTCCCCTCCAAGAAAAGAAAGAGGCTCCCTGCCTGGCTCCTCTCCCCCCCCCTTCAAGAAAAGAAAGAAAGAGGCTTGCCTCCCCCTTCTGAACTACCCTAACCACGTGCAGAAGACTTTCCTGTTTCAATGGGGATTGGGGGGAGAGGAAGACCCGAGTTCAAAGCGATCTGAATTCAACAGGATTGACAATGGAATAAAGAAAGTAAGTGCAGACTCTGCCCTGGTTTCAGAACATGGTTTGGTTTTCAGATCATTTATCACCGAAAAGTCTAGGGCCAGCCTAAATCGGGAGGCCAACTCATCCGTCTCTCCTGCCAGCTTGAAGGGAAGAGCTAGGAGCATTGATGCCAGCCAGAACCAGCCGTGGTCCTGAGGAAGATATTTCAAGTGGGAGCTCTGTCGAGTTGCTACCTGTTGTGCTCAGAGGTAGCCTAAGGAGGCAGAAGCAAAGGTGGGCATTCCTTGTACTGCCTGGCAGCCAGGTGCCATTCACCTCCCCCCCCCCCCGTGAAATGAGTGTCCATCACTGGCATATATGACTCAGCGGTGTGTAACTGGCTGGATTCCACAACTGCCATTCTCCAGGAGGGGGCTGGGGGGCAACATTCTCTGCTGGTGGAACTCTTTCTCCACTGGAGAAGGGAGCTCTAGGAACCTCCCCAACAGCTATCTCAAAGGCCACGGTTCTTCTCAGTGGCTGGCTTCTTGCTCAGCAAACATTTTAGTTTCTGCCTGTTGGAAGTCGTGGGGATGGGGGCACATTAGACAGTACCAGTGTTGGAACTGAATGGGGCAGTTTGGCTCCAGGTGAACACCACTGAGCAAAAGACATTTAAACTTGAGTGATGTTCACGGCTCTGAGAATCCATCTCCAGGGAGCTACGGGGCAGGTGTAAGAAGGAAGTGAAATGTGAGGCCACCAGTGAATCTAGCCATGTGGAAATACATTTTTTTCTGTGGCAATTTATACACCATCTTTTTGATCATGCTAAAATCTTCATGGCAATGCTACGCTATTTGAAAAAAAAACTTAAGAAAACCAGAATAAATAAACAAAACAGCAGAAAAAGGGATAAGGAATGAAAGCTGCTTAAGCTGCCTGCCTTGTCCTATCCTCTCCAAAAAAAATCTGGCAATAGCCTGCCCACTGTTTCCCCTTAAACACAAACCCTTAAAGTTCATCATAAAGTTTCTCAAGTCCTAAAAAAGAAAGGGGACTATCATCTAATAGGCATTATAGAAACCTGGGCTGATTCTGCAATTATATTGTTTATTCCTTTATGGATCCTATTGAATTCAGATTGATTTGAACTCAGGTCTTCTTCTATCCCCCCCCCCCCATTGAAACAGAAAAGTGTTCTGTATGTGATTAGGGAAGCTCAGAACAGGGAGGGGAGCCAAGTACAGCAGAAGCCTCTTTCTTTTCTTGAGTGGGGGAGAGAGGGTTGGCGACAGCAGAGGAGGGGGAATAAATCCAAGAGGCAAATCTGCTGAGAGAAGTTAGGGCTTCTGGAGCTTCTGTCAAGAGAAGTTAGGACTTCCCCTTTAAGGGAAGCTTTGCAACCTGGGAACAAGGAATCCTTTGAATTGACTTTCTGGCCAATCGGGGCTTTTCTACAGCTTTGGAGGCTCAGCAGCAAGTTATTTTGAGGAAAGCAGACAGCTGCATGCTTGCTCATGCCAATTTTTCAAATATCAAGGGTTATATACACTCCAGGATATTGCAGGGGAAATGTATGGTCACTCTGGATCAATCATGCTTGGAAAATTTAAATTGCCCTAAGTCAAAATGGAAATCACTTTCAGTGTAGATGGCAGGGATTGAATTGACCTGGGATTGGAATAAAAGCTCCGTGCAGGTTCAACACTCACAACTGGAATAATAGGATTGAGAGGTACACCTTATCTCTCAATAACAAATAAAGAAGGGGGAGGACTAGCACTATATGTTAAGTATGTATATACTTGTGAAGAAATATATGTGACTGAGCATGGATGAGATGCTCCTAGACCAGATTAAAAAGTTCTCAGATGGGACCTAGTGGTCATCAGAGATTTCAATAACCCACATCTGTTGGAAAACCAGCTCTGCTAAAAATGAAAAATCCAATACATTCTTGACAACTTTATTTCCCAGAAAGTAGAAGGGGCAACCAGGGGGTCTGCTGATTAAGACTTGTTCCCAGTAATAGGGAACAACTGGCTGATGAGGTAAGAGTTGTGGGTGCATTTGGTAGTAGTGACCATCTGATTTTGGACTTTATGATCTTGGGGAAAAGTTGTATGTAGTCACCCATACAGACTGGGCTTCAGGAAAGCATATTTTAACAAACTTAAATTATTTTGAATAGAATCCCATGGTCAGAAAAACTTGAGGAGATGGAAGTCCAAGAAGGTTGGAGTTTCTCAAAAGTGAAATACTGAAGGCACAATCACAGACAGTTCTCTTGAGAAAGAAAACTGGGAAGAACCTAAAGAAACCAGGGTGGCTCCATGAACAGCTTTCAAAAGAACTGAGTAACAAAAAAAGTCTCATTTAGGAACTGGAAGGAGGATCTTATAACCAAGGAGGAATATAAAGAAATAACCAATGCTTGGACGGAGAATGTTAGAAAAGCTAAAGCTCAGTATGAGCTTAGGCTAGCAAGAAATGCTAAAAACAACAAAAAACGGTTCTTTAGTTATATTCAAAGTAAGAAAAAAAGGGGACATGGTAGAGTCCCTGGGGGAAAAGCTGTGAGACAGATAGTCCCTAACTTCCGCTACACAATTCAGACGGTTCCTGTCAGGCCAGGTTAGGCCTGCCCAGGCGTTATGGGCATAGGAGATCACACCTCTCATGGTAATCAGGTTAGAGTCCCTGATAGGCTCCAGTTAACTGAAATACATTTTACAGATGAAAGCATCTTTTCACCTGGAAATAAAAATTCGCTTTGATACACAAGCAGAGCTAGTGAATCATGGATAAACTTAGATTCAAAGCCCATTTGTGAGAATGGGTTTTGAAAGCCCCCTCCCCTGCCGCAGACGCCCATCAAACACATAGAGGCGACATTGCCCCGGGTGCAGCATTTCGGGGCCCGGTGGGAAGGCCTCCTCCCCCCCAGCGGCGGCGAGTCCTTCCCCTGAGGCCTTCTCCTGAGGCCTAGAAGCACACCCGGGGCCTCGAAGAATTGTGCTTCTAGGCCCGAGGGGAAGGCCTGCTCCCCCCCCTTCGGTGGCCTTCCCCTCGGGCCTAGAAGCACACTTCTAGGCCCTGGGGGTGTTTTAGGCCCCAGGGGAAGGCCTCCTTCTGTACTCAAGATGTCCTGCCGGTTCCCCGTCGCTCTCTGTCCTGTCAAGGGTTTGAATAAAGAAAGGGTTCTTTATTCAAAGTAAGAAAAAGAATAGGGACATGGCAGGACCATTGTGGGGACAAGAAAGTGACGTAACAGCTGATGAACAGAGGGCTGAATTGCTCAATTCCTACTTCTCAGCCTTATCTTGCAAGGGGAATATGCTCAACATGGCAACATCATTTCTTGTGATGAGGGATGGGATTTGTGGCCTAGGATCACTGTAGGGGTAGTCAATAAACACCTTGTTTCTTTAAATGAAACCAAATCTTCTGGGTCGGATGAATTGCATCCAAGAGTACTAAAAGAACTTGTAGATGCCATTTCTGAGCCTCTGTCCATTATTTTTGACAAGCCTTGGTGAACTGGTAAAGTGCCAGAAGTTTGGAGGCGGGCAAATGTTGTCCCTATTTTCAAGAAGGGGAAAAAGGAGGATCTGGGTAACTAGTGACCCATCAGTTTGACATCTATAGCTAGCAAAAGTTTAGAACAAATAATCAAAAAGTCAGTCCTTAAGCAGCTAGAGTGGATGGCTATAATTACTAAGAGTCAGCATGGCTTTTTCAAGAACAAGTCATGTCAGACTAACCTTATCTCTTTTTTTGAGAAAGTTACTACCTTGCTAAATCATTGGAATGCTGTGGATATTATATACTTTGATTTCAGTAAGGCTTTTGATAGTTTTTCACATGATATTCTTATTGGCAAGTTGGTGAAATGTGGTAAAAGGTAAAGCACCGGGTCATGTCTGACCCTTGGGGTGACGCCCTCTAGCGTTTTCATGGCAGACTCAACACGGGGTGGTTTGCCAGTGCCTTCCCCAGTCATGACCGTTTACCCCCCAGCAGCAAGCTGGGTACTCATTTTACCGTCCTCGGAAGGATGGAAGGCTGAGTCAACCTTGAGCCGGCTGCTGGGATCGAACTCCCAGCCTCATGGGCAGAGCTTTCAGACTGCACATCTGCTGCCTTACCACTCTCCGCCACAAGAGGCTCATAAAAATGTGGTATGGATCCTATTTCTGTTAGGTGGATTGAGAACTGGTTGATAGATCTCACCCAAAGGGTGCTTGTAAGTGGTTCGTCATCTTCTTGGAGTGGCAAGTGGAGTGCCTCAGGGATCTGTCCTGGGTCCTGTATTGTTCAACATATTCATAGATGGTTGGGATGAAAGAATAGAGGGGGTGCTTATCAAATTTGCAGGTGATACTAAATCGAGAAGGGTAGTAACAGAAGACAGAATCAGGATGATCTTGAGAGGCTAGAAAACTGGGCTAAAATGAATAAAATGCATTTTAATAATGAAAAATCCCCCCTCCCACAGGTGCCATCCTGGACGCTCTTCCAGATCCTCGCCGGGCTGTCTGGCCTTGGGTGTCAGACAGCCCTCCCTTCCTGTTAACATAGTCCAGAGAAATAGTTGTAACAACACAGCACAGCAGGACTGGATAAAGCAGGGCAGGGACAAATGGTTCAGGGTTATAAAAGGTTCTTCAAACAACACACATCAAACCAAAATGGAGTCTCTCAGGCCAATCACAAATCATGGCAGAGATCAGAGGGACTGCTCTTGACAGTAGGAAAAATCAAATGCATCACTATAGGATGGGTGAGACTTGTCTTGGCAGTAGTACACGTAAAAAGGATCTTGGGGTCTTAGTAGACCATAAACGGTGTGACTCTGTAGCTCAATGGTTTTCAGCCTGGGGGGTCGGGACCCCTTTGGGGCTGGAACAACCCTTTCACAGCTTGGCTGAGGGGGTGCCATCCACATAACAACTTTGCAGGGTAGATTGAGAGAGTGTTCATCTGTCCAGAGTGGCAGAAAAGAGCAAGATTGGCATGGTGAAGCAAGAGGCAGAACTGAACTGAGAAACCCTGGAAAAATACCAATTTATATACTATCATGAACACTGGATCTTCACGTCATTGGTCAGTTTCGGTTTAATTTCTGTGAAAGAACACGTGCAAAATGTTATGGTTGGGGGTCACCACAACACGAGGAACGGTATGTCAACATTACTAAGGTTTAGAACCACTGCTGTACAATGGTACAGCATACAAGATGGTACAGCATACAGCAAAAAGGCATACAGGATTTGGGGCTTTATTTTTATAGTGTCCAGATCAGATCACTTTATTCTGCTCTCGTTAGACCTCACTTGGCATACTGTGTTCAGTTTTGGGCACCACAACTGAAGAAAGATGTAGAGAAACTGGAGCATTTCCAGAGCGTTTCCACATGGTGAGGCTTTTGGAGACCAAGTTGTATGAGGAAAGATTGAGGGAGCTTGGTCTGTTTAGCCTGGAGTGAAGGTGACTAAGACATGATATGATAACCGTCTTCAAATACTTGAAGGGCTGTCATAGAGAAGATGGGGCAGAGTTGTTTTCTGTTCCCCCAGAGGGTTGGACCAGAACCAATGGGTTGAAATTAATTCAAAAGAACTTTCAGCTAAACACCTGGAAGAAATTCCCGATGGTTAGAATGGCCTGCAAGATTTGAAGCCTGATGAAAGCTTGTACACTGTTTAGGGTTCAGTTTTTTTCAGATGATGCCAACCAGACATCATACAATTGCAGGAAGTAAATGTTTTGACTACATCTGGGTCTCTGCCCACTTTTGAGTTGAGTTGAACACCCGCTCTAGGCCTAGAAGCCCATCTTCTGTGCCAGAAGGAAAGCCGCAGGCAGCAGGCACAGACAGGAGGGGGCTCACAATCACTTGCTGGCTGTTTTGTCACACACACAGACACCCCCGACAGCCACATGCAACTAGCATTCCTGTTTTAAGGAAGGTTATGTTTTTGCCATCTGTCGGGTTCTTTTATAATTGTGTATATTGGGGGTTTTAATGGGTATTTTACTGGGTTTTATTGTATGGATTGCTGTTGTGACTGGTTTCCGAGAGCCGGTTTCCGAGAGCAGCGGGCTATAAATCCAATAAACAAACAAACAAACAAATAAATAAATGACGCTGTTTCCCCCCAATTGCCAATGGTGACATTGTCCTCCACAGACTCGCAGCCCCTTTGAGAGTTCTTCTAAGCCAGTGACTGTCTCTCCACCCCATAGCTGGGTGTTCCATAAGTGAAAGGGAAAACCCGCAAGCCTCCCTAATTGTTTGTGGAAATCAGTCAGTTCCCCACTATCTTCCTTTTTTCCATCCTAGAGATACCAGGATTCCCTGCAAGCGATTAGCGAATTACTAGCATTTAATAAAGCAACACATAAAAATGCAGACTTTTAGGTTCTTCCCACTGATTGTTTGGCTGTTGCCAATGAGTTTGTAAGGGTGTGTTTTGGGGGAATGACCCCAAGTGGTGACTGCTGGTGATTGCATTCATCCCGTTTGCCGGCCCCACTAGGCTTTGCCTCCCACTGGGATTCATGTCTTCGCCTCCCAACTGCACACCCACCTGACGGGCAGGAGCGTGGTGACAGTGCTTTCCCGTGAAGGGAGGGAAGAAGAGATTGTGAATGCGGACCGACACTACAGCCCCCACTTCCAGGTAGGTGGCCCTTGGGCCCGGGGGTTGCCTATCCTTCAAGCTCTTAAATTGCCTTTGGGTGGAGGCTCTGGTTTTGTGGGAGTAGGCTGCATATGACCTAACCCTCCCTGCAGGTGCCTTTTTGAGCTATTGCAAGAAACATGAGATAACATACAAACCTAACAGTGTAACTTCACCTTTCACCCTAACCCTAACCCTAACCCTTTCCTGGGAAGTACTCTGTGGGTGGAGGAGTCCCCAGCCTGGCCAGAAGAGCTTCCTTGCCCCGTGCTGGTGGTGCAGACCTTGCAGAAGACCCTTGACTGGGGACTTTATGGCTGGTGGCAGGTTTGCGGGGGAGAGGCGTTTAAAAGGGTGGCTGGAATCATTACAGCCTGACCCTGCCCCCCCCCCAGGAGGAAGGAGAAAAACAATAAATATTGTCATCACACAGCACAGACTCTTTAGCAGACTTTTCTTGACAGCCCTGGAAGGCTTTCCCAAATGGGTGGGAGTTAATTAATTTTATATATATATTTCAAATTTGTTAAATATCAGATCTTATGACCATATAGGATCTTGTCAACCTGCCCACCCCCTCCTAAAATGGCCAGTGATGGGCCTTGAGGGGATGTGGGAGAGGGTCCCTGGGTGAGCAGGTACACAGCTGTGCTTCCCAATCATATTCTGGACAATCACACCACTTTCTTGAAGCCTGAAAAATGTTTCAGGGGTTTCTCAGTGGTAAAAAAGTGATCCTCAGAATGAAATGGGGGCATTCTTGACTCTCGGTTGCATCAGGATAGTCACACACACACACACACACACACACACACACACACACACACACACACACCCTTCATCAGCCAACACTTCAGTTGATTGATATATTGATTAAAACTCATGCTTCTCATTCTGTGCCAAGGTGTGCCTCTCTATAAGGTCGTGGCTGGTCAGGAAAGCAAATTTAGGATTATGCAGTTCTTCACAGAGCCTACCCTATACAGAACTCCAAAAATCATGCCATTGTTTCATGATGATTTTCTTTCCTAAGGTAAGGTTCCTAGCAATCGGGACTGTAGAGGAACACTGGAAAACAGACAGCAAACATTTTAGGATATGTGCCCTGCAGAGAACACCTCCCCCCCCCCTTTTATGCCTCTTCTGCACACCCACTGATTGGCCTTCTGGCTTTTTTTTTATTTTAGGAGATCCGCATGTTAAGAAAGATCGTGACCGTTTTGCCGGTAAGAGCTCCATTCACATCTGTGGGGTGTTCTGTTTAAGGTGTCAGAGTGATTCACTGATGAAGACTTTGCTTTTCTTACTTGATAAATCCGTCTTGTAGAGAGATCTGGAGTCATGAGAATAAATATGAATTGTTGCTGTCTTTTGCCCAAAGAAGGAAACCAGACATTCAATAAGGGGCCAGAAGTTGGGGTGAATCCTTGGTTGGCAGGAGCTGTGCTCTAGGCCCTGCACTGCATAGGAGAAGGAGACCCGGGGAGCTTATAGACTTCATGGCCTCCTGGAAACACACCGGTGGAAGTGGAGCCAAGCCCTTGCAGCTAGCGTTGCCAGCCTCCAGGTGATTTCCAGATGACAGAGATCAGCCCCCCAGAGAAAATGGCTACTTTGGCGAGGGGGGAGGGGGGAGAGGATGGCATTATACACTGCTAAACTCCATTCTCTCCCAAACCCCTCAGCCCCCCAAATCTCCAGAAATTTTCCAATCTGGAGTTGGCAAGCCTAATTGCAGGGAAGCTCCGCCTGCTTCCCCAGTGGGTACCAAAGCCTTTGGTATGCAATTTAATTTCCAAAAGGAGATGAATTATCTTTAAAAAAAGATCCATTTAGATCGATCACCGGAGGCCTTTGAGCTGTTTGTGACTGTTTTTCAGAGGCCTTGGCACAACAACATACAGCAAAGCCCAAGCTGGAAACTAGAAAACATGTAAGGAGCTAAAACATTAAAAAAAAAAAGAATTTATAAAAGCCTAAACAAAATGAGGTGGTCTTTCTCAAGAACAGGCAGAATGCACCTGCTTTTCTTGGACCATTTTGTTTCTCTTAAGTTTATCCCTTCAGATGTTTAGTTCCTTGCTTAAGTCTGCACCTCCATGGGCTCACCGGCCGAAAGCTGCAGTTAGAAGTCCCAGACCAGGCAGCCCAGGAGCCTGGGAGTGGCTCTGGCCTGAGGTTGACATGCGCTGGGCCATCAAAGCACTGCTTGGCAAATGGTCCAGTCCCAAAGATGAGAAAGGGCAGCGCAGTCTTTTGGGCCTGTCAAGCGTCATCGTCTAGACCTGTGTGGCATATTTTCCCAGGGGGAACTTGGGAGCCTGATAAGGGAAGGGCATCCCGGTGGCCCCCCCTCTCCCCCGGGCTTCCCACCCACTCCCTGCCTGGCTTGCCCTTCACGCTCCGTAATAGATCAGCATAAAGAAAACATTTTGATTAAAATACAAACAGGTCTAAAACAAAAGAAAATGGAAGTGCTAAAAAGGCTATTAAAAACAACAGCAAAGGGGCAGTGAAAACATGTCAGCATTTTGGACAAGGAAACCCTGAGGTGATGATCAGTGCCGTCCCAGGAGGGATGCTGATCCACAGAGGCCCAGGACTGCACTGCAAAGCCACTGACGCACCAAGGCCACTCTCCATTGCTGTCGTGAATGCACACGCATTTGCACTAGCAACAAGTATCCAGCATGGCAGCTTCCTCTGCACTTTCACTGACTCAGATCTGCATGGACAACACAAAACACAATGGCATCCACTGGAGGTATGTTGGAGAATCACTGCTGAACAGTCTTCAAGGGTAGTCCCACATGCAGGTAAATGTGGAGTGCAACTTCATCCAGAACAGGTTGACCCAGAAATATTGCTTGGCCTTATAATCCACAAAGAACCTTATCCGGCCTTGTAGTTTCCCTGCAGCTTCCACAGTTGGCTCCTTCTGTTGATGGGGAAAGGTGGCCTTAGCACGGCCTGCAGCAAAATCTTCTCCAGCCTTCAGCCTTCAGCCTCTCGTCTGGGCACTTGTCCTCTTTCGGCCCTGTAGGATTCAGCCGGGCTGCCAGATAGCATCTCAGCACATCTTTCATATTTCTATCAACAGGGTGACATGCTCAGGACCACATGTGCTTACAACACCGAGGACAGAACTCAAGCAACTGTGGTAATTATGTCTGCCTGTGTTCAAATACACTTGGGATCCTCTGGAGGAATCAGCTGAAGGCTAGAAGCTGACTGGGGCCCCAAATTCTCCATTGAAAAGATTGATCTCCAGGCTATGCAAAATATTCAACAAATATTTGAAGATGCAACATTTATCTGCTGTGCACTTTTGATGTCTTTTGGTAATAGATTTCAGTGTTAGTTGTATGTTGAGTATCTCACAGGTCCAATAGATCAGTGGTCCCCAGCCACCGGGCTGCAGCCCAGTGACGGGCCGCAAAGGCCCCGTCACCGGGCCGCGACTCCCTCTCCTCCCCCCCAGTGAGAAACTTCCTAGGCTGCAAGCAAATCGGCTGCCAAAGCGGCCGATTAGCTTGCGGCCCGGCAAGCTTCTTTTTGCGGGAGGGGGGGAGAGGGAAGCACAACCGCTGGGGCAAACGCGCATGCACGGCAGGCTTGCGCATGCGTGTTTGCGCCATGCACGGCCGCAAATGCACATGCGCAGCAGTTCCTTTGGGTTTATATATCGCTTTCCTGGTGCAGGGCTTGAATGCCTCTGCACCAGTTGCCTGATTGGGTGCAATTGTCTGTGTGTATTGAATGGATGGCAAGGGTAGGATCTGGTCACACCACGAGGGGGCTTTTGGCAGGGGGAGCTGAGGCCGTGGGCACCATTTGTAAACAACAGACCTTAGCGTTGGCGCTGGAACCTGCATGACTCTTTAGGCTCCTCTCTTCTCTGACCCCCAGGGTGGCTTTGGGATCATGGAAGAGATGTGTGTGAATTACATCCACTACTACCCGCAGATGGAGCTGGAGCTCTGCAAGAGTGCCGTCGACTTGGGCTTCCTCCATCGGTATTTTAATCTCGTGAACAGGTGAGGCCCTGCAGGTCCAGAGCCAAGGGCATCTTCAGGCCCATTGGGAGAGGGGGGGGGATCATTTTCTGTTATTTTGACTCATTCAGAAGCACATTTAAAGAATTCTTTTATATTCAACAAAATGGGTTATAAATGCAGAAATGTACCACATTCAAACTATTACATAAAAACAGTCCTCAAAGAGGGTGTTACTAATCCAGTTGTGCTCGCTTTGGCAGCACATATACTAAAGTTGGAATGATACAGAGAAGATTAGAATGGCCCCTGAATAAGGATGACACGCAATCCTGTTCAGCGTGTCCAGAGGAGGGCAACGAAGATGGTGAGGGTTTGGAGACCAAGACATATGAAGAAAGGTTGGGGGAGCTTGGTCTGTTTAGCTTGGGGAGAAGACGACTAACAGGTGATATGATAACCATCTTCAAATACTTAAGGGGTTGTCATAGAGAAGAGGGAGCAGAGTTGTTTTCTGTTACCCCAGAGGGTTGGACCAGAACCAATGGGTTGAAATACATTCAAAAGAATTTTCAGCTAAACACCCGGAAGAAGTTCCTGATGGCTAGAATGGTTACTCAGTGGAACAGACTTCCTTGGGATTCTCCTTCTTTGGAAATTTTTAAGCAGAGGCTAGATAGTCATTTCACAGAAATGCTGATTTTATGAGGCAGATGGTGAGTAGGTGGGCAGGAAGGGATGTGCCAGTGTTTGTTTCTTGTGGCCCTTCCTTGCGTGCCCAGGGAATTGCTGACCGCCATTGTGGAATCGGAGGTGAATTTCCTCCAAGCCAGGCTGGTTTCTGTTGGGTTTTTTTTGGGGGGGAGGATAATTTTGGCATTAAATTGGGGTCACTGTGGGTGGGCAGGTAGTTGTGAGTTCCTGCATTGTGCAGGGGTTGGACTAGATGACCCTTGAGGTCCCTTCCAACTCTATGATTTTATGAGTAGAAGCCAACAAATAAGAACAGCTATTTACTGGACAGGGTTTTCATATATCGTTAAAAGTTCTTCTTAAAAATCATTATTATAATCTAGCAGTCTCCTCAAGGACTGGATACATGCTGCCTTCCAAAGAACAAGAGCTGTTTTTTACACCACACCTTTTTTCTACCCGAGGAAGTCTCAAAGCAGCTTATAATTGTCTTCCTCTCCCCACAACAGACACCCCGTAAAGTTGGTGAGGCTTAGAGAGCTCTGAGAGAATTGGGTGCCTGTGGAGGAGTGGGGAATCAAACCCAACTATCACAATTAGGGGCCACCACACTTAACCACGACACCACACTAGCTCTCAGGAAGAAGAGCCCTTTCCCCCCTGCTTTTCACTACCTGAAGGGACTGTCATAGCAGCTTAGAAACACCTTTCTCCTTCCTCCCCCCACACTCCAGGTGGGACTGAGAGAGCTCTGAGAGGACTGTTTATATATATTTGTTAAACATTTGTTAAACATTTGTTAAACAGATAACCATTAAACATTTACATAAACAGGTACAATGCTATGGAATGAAAGTAATCAGTTCAATCTTATAGGAACAATGTGAGAATAAATTAACAGACAACATAATGAAAATGGTTAACAGGTCCCAAAGATAAATTTATATTTGAGGAAGTGTATGTGCACATGAAAGCTCATACCTTGATGTGTTGGTCTTAAAGGTGCCACTGGACTCTAAATTTGTTCTGCTTCTTCAGACCAGCACAGCTATCCACTTGAAGATTACTATAAATGGTCATGTCAACCCACCCACCCCTCCCAAAATGGCCAGTGATGGGCCTGGAGCAGGTGGGAAGGTTGCTTCCCAACCATATTCTGTACCATCGTGCCTCTTCTGGGGTTTCTTGAAGCTTTAACAGTATTTCAGGGATTTCTCAGTGGTAAAAAAGCAGAGAAAGGCTAGTCCAGAGGGTTCACAGAATCACAGAGTTCTCTTGCAAATGAGAATATTGGCAAAAATCTGTCTTGATTATGCTGAGCCCCTAAAGGTCAAGGCAGGAGAACCAGGTCTGACTGAGAAGGAGATGCTCCCTTTCTTTATTCTGTTGGGATTGCTATGATAAGCCAATGACAGCCATGCTCTACTGTACTGAACAATTTTACTGCATATTTGATCTTGTGAGGAGCTATGGCCTAGTGCAATAACATCTGACTTGACAATAGATTCAAATGGGTAGCCGTGTTGGTCTGAAGTAGCACAATAGAATCAGAGTCCAGGAGCACCTTTAAGTTAAGATTTATTCAAGGCGTGAGCTTTCGAGTGCAAGCACCCTTCATCAGACTATGATCTTCTTACATGACAGGGAATACATAGCAAAAATCAGTTCAGTTACATCTGTGTCACAACCAAATACAGCCAATGATAATCCTTTGTCAAAACAGCCAGTTTTATTGCGCTGAATTCCAGGGGATTGGCTGTTTTGACAAAGGATTATCATTTGTTGGTCATAAAGGTGCTGCTGGACTGTGAGTGGACAATGACAGCCATGCTGGTGTTGTAGTAGGTTGTCTGTGCTTCATCTGTGCAAGGGGAATGTTGGATTGGGAATCTGGGCTGGATGTAGGTCACATTTCCTATTGGGCACTTCCATAGCAAGACATTTCTCCTTCTTGTAGGTTTAATGATGAAGAAGTCTGCACATGCCCAGACACCTCTGTCACACAGCAGTTTTCTTCAGTCCCTTGGAATTCTTTCAACAAAGGTGTCCTGAAGTCCCTCTATGACTTTGCTCCAATTTCTGTGCATTGCAACAAGTCCTCAGCTGTCCGATTTCCGGTATGTATGGTAAGCAGAGAAAATGAGCAGACCATGTGCTTTGTTTAGGCTTGGCTAAATGCAAGATCCCAGAACCCCAGGCCCTCCATTCCAGTAGCTGAAATACCCTTTCACCATTGCATTTTCATATACTAGCCTTGTGTTTCTCAGTCCCAGATCCTTGAAAGCAGATTTGAGGAAGTAGTGGATCCTCCAGGGGCTTAATTGTGCATCATAAACCCCTACAGCAGAATGTATAGATCTGTATTAGTGTTGCTCATTACACGAGCAAGTAACAGTGCATCAGGCAACCAGTTAAAAAGTGCAAACATCCCGTTCACTCAATCTCACCCCATTCCCCTCCCTTCTACATTGCATGTCTCTCTTGTCTTGTGCATGTGCAGGTCCCATGATGTCTAGCATAGCTTTCTTTCCTGGTTAAAGGGAATCCTTCTTTCCTGTTTCACCATCAGAAAAGCTGGTTCGATCCAACCCTAGGTGTGAATTACTATTATTATTATTATATTTGGATTTCTATCCTGCCACTCCCAATGGCTCAGGTTACAACATATATAAAAACCCCAATAAAAATCTCATAAAACCAGTTACTCCCTAGTTTCAAAAAACAATCCACAGATGTCCAAAATGTCATAGAATCATAGAATCATAGAGTTGGAAGGGGCCATACAGGCCATCTAGTCCAACCCCCTGTTCAACGCAGGATCAGCCCAAAGCATCCTAAAGCAGGGGTCCTCAACCCCCGGTCCGTAGCCCGGTACCGGGCCGCAAAGGCCATGGTACCGGGCCGCCAACGGCTGCGCCTTCCTCCCCCCCCGCAGCGAGAGGGGGGGAAGAAACAGGCACGGCAGCCGGCACGCCAGTGACGCAAACGCGCACGCACGGAACTGCCGCGCATGCGTGTTTGTGCCCCCTGCTGGCGAAAACGTGCACGTGCGGTAGCTCTGCGCATGGGCGTTAGTGCCACCTAGTGGCGAAAACGCGCATGTGCGACTGCGCGTGCGCGTTTGCGAGCGGCGGCGGTGGCTGGGCTGCCGGCTCTCTCCAACCCTCGGAGGCGGTTCCGACTACTAGAACGTTGGGGACCGCTGTCCTAAAGCATCCAAGAAAAGTCTGTATCCAACCTTTGCTTGAAGACTGCCAGTGAGGGGGAGCTCACCACCTCCTTAGGCAGCCTATTCCACTGCTGAACTACTTGGACTGTGAAAATTTTTTTCCTGATATCTGGCCTATATTGTTGTAGTTTAAACCCATTACTGCGTGTCCTTTCCTCTGCAGCCAATGGGAACAACATCCTGCCCTCCTCCAAATGACAACCTTTCAAATACTTTGTTGTTATGTGCGAAGTCGTGTCCGACCCATCGCAACCCCATGGACAATGATCCTCCAGGCCTTCCTGTCCTCTACCATTCCCCGGAGTCCATTTAAGTTTGCACCTACTGCTTCAGTGACTCCATCCAGCCACCTCATTCTCTGTCGTCCCCTTCTTCTTTTGCCCTCGATCGCTCCCAGCATTAGGCTCTTCTCCAGGAAGGCCTTCCTTCTCATGAGGTGGCCAAAGTATTTGAGTTTCATCTTCAGGATCTGGCCTTCTAAAGAGCAGTCAGGGCTGATCTCCTCTAGGACTGACTGGTTTGTTCGCCTTGCAGTCCAAGGGACTCGCAAGAGTCTTCTCCAGCACCAGAGTTCAAAAGCCTCAATTCTTTGACGCTCGGCCTTCCTTATGGTCCAACTTTCGCAGCCATACATTGCAACTGGGAATACCATAGCCTTGGCTAAACGCACTTTTGTTGGCAGGGTGATGTCTCTGCTTTTTAGAATGCTGTCTAAATTTGCCATAGCTTTCCTCCCCAGAAGCAAGCGTCTTTTAATTTCTTTGCTGCAGTCCCCATCTGCAGTGATCTTGGAGCCCAGGAAAATAAAATCTGTCACTATCTCCATTTCTTCCCCATCTATTTGCCATGAATTGAGAGGGCCGGATGCCATGATCTTTGTTTTCTTGATGTTGAGTTTCAAGCCAACTTTTGCACTCTCCTCCTTCACCCGCATCAACAGGCTCTTTAGTTCCTCTTCACTTTCTGCCATTAGAGTGGTATCATCTGCATATCTGAGGTTGTTGATATTTCTCCCTGCAATCTTGATCCCAATTTGTGACTCCTCTAATCCCGCATTTCTCATGATGTGCTCTGCATACAAGTTAAATAGGCAAGGCGACAGTATACAGCCTTGCCGAACTCCTTTCTCAATTTTGAACCAGTCAGTGATTCCATGTTCAGTTCTCACTGTTGCTTCTTGACCTGCATATAAATTCCTCAAGAGACAAATAAGATGCTCTAGTATTCCCATCTCTTTAAGAACTTTCCACAATTTGTTGTGCTCCACACAATCAAAGGCTTTAGCATAGTCAATGAAGCAGAAGTAGACGTTCTTCTGGTACTCCCTAGCTTTCTCCATGATCCAGCGTATGTTGGCAATTTGATCTCTAGTTCCTCTGCCTCTTTGAAATCCTGCCTGTACTTCTGGAAGTTCTCGGTCCACATATTGCTGGAGCCTAGCTTGTAGGATTTTGAGCATAACTTTGCTAGCATGAGAAATTAGTGCAATGGTACAGTAGTTTGAACATTCTTTGGCATTGCCCTTCTTTGGGATTGGAATGTAAACTGACCTTTTCCAATCCTGTGGCCATTGTTGAGTTTTCCAAATTTGCTGGCATATTGAGTGTAGCACTTTTACTGCATTAAGATTTTGAATAGTTCAACTGGAATGCTGTCACCACCACTAGCTTTATTGTTGCTCAGACTTCCTAAGGCCCATTTGACTTCACATTCCAGGATGTCTGGCTCCAGGTCAGTAATTACCCCACTGTGGTAATCAGGGATGTTAAGCTCGCTCTTGTATAGTTGTTCTGTATACTTTTGCCACCTTTGTTTAATCTCTTCTGCTTCTGTGAGGTCCCTACCATTTTGGTCCCTTATCATACCCAACTTTGCATGAAACGTTCTCTTTATATCTCCAATTTTCTTGAAAAGATCTCTGGTCCTCCCCATTCTATTGTTTTCTTCTATTTGTTTGCACTGTTCATTTAAGAAGGCATTCTTATCTCTTCTAGCTTTTCTCTGGAATTCTGCATTCAATTGGGTGTATCTTTCTCTTTCTCCCTTGCCTTTCACTTCCCTTCTCTCCTTAGCTATTTGTAAAGCTTCCTCAGACAGCCATTTTGATTTCTTGCATTTCTTTTTCTTTGGGATGGTTTTAGTTGCTACCTCTTGTACAATGTTGCGAACCTCAGTCCATAGTTCTTCAGGCACTCTGTCTATCAGATCTAATTCCTTAAATCTGTTTGTCACCTCTACTGTGTATTCGTTGGGGATATGATTTAGTTCATACCTGAGTGGCCTAGTGCTTTTCCCTACTTTCTTCAATTTAAGCCTAAATTTTGCAACAAGAAGCTCATGATCTGAACCACAATCAGCTCCTGGTCTTGTTTTTATTGACTGGATAGAACTTTTCCATCTTTGGCTGCAGAGCACATAGTCAATCTGATTTCTGTGTTGACCGTCTGGTGATGTCCATGTGTAGAGTCGTCTCTTGGGTTGTTGGAAAAGAGTGTTTGCTATGACCATTGTATTCTCTTGACAAAATTCTACCAGCCTGTGCCCTGCTTCATTTTGTACTCCAAGGCCAAACTTGCCTGTTATCCTGGTTATCTTTTGGCTTCCTACTTTAGCATTCCAATCCCCCATGATGATAAGCACATCATTTTTTGGCGTTGCTTCTAGAAGGTGTTGTAGGGCTTCATAGAACTGATCAACTTCATCCTCTTCAGCAGCAGTGGTTGGGGCATAGACCTGGATCACTGTGATGTTGAATGGTTTGCCTTGGATTCGAACTGAGATCATTCTGTCATTTTGGGGATTGTATCCTACTCTCTTATTGATTATGAAGGCTACTCCATTTCTTCTGCGAGATTCTTGTCCACAGTAGTATACCTGATGGTCATCTGAATTAAATTCACCCATTCCTGTCCATTTTAGTTCACTGATTCCTAAAATGTCGATGTTCAGTCTTGTCATTTCTTGTTTGACCACGTCCAGCTTACCTTGATTAATGGATCTGACGTTCCAGGTTCCTATGGAATAAGAATCTTTACAGCATCGGACTGTCTTTTCGCCACCAGTTACTTCCACAACTGAGCGTCCTTTCGGCTTTGGCCCAGTCGCTTCATTCATTCTGGCGCTACTCGTACTAGCCGTCTGCTCATCCCCAGTAGCATATTGGACACCTTCCGACCTGAGGGGCTCATCTTCCAGCGTCATATCGTTATGCCTATTGGAACTGTCCATAGAGTTTTCATGGCAAAGATACTGGAGTGGTTTGCCATTTCCTTCTCCAGTGGATCACCTTTTGTCAGAGCTCTCAGCTATGACCTGTCCGTCTTGGGTGGCCCTGCACGGTATAGCTCATAGCTTCACTGAACTACACAAGCCCCCTTGCCACAACAAGGCAGCGATCCTTGAAGGGGGAAATACTTCAAATACTTCAAAGTATACTTCAAATACTTGGATTTTAGTAAAGCTTTTGATAAGGTTCCCCATGATGTTCTGATGGATAAATTGAAGGACTGCAATCTGGATTTTGAGATAGTTAGGTGGATAGGGAATTGTTTAGAGAACCGCACTCAAAGAGTTGTTGTCAATGGTGTTTCATCAGACTGGAGGGAGGTGAGTGGCGGGGTACCTCAGGGTTCGGTGCTCGGCCCGGTACTTTTTAACATATTTATTAATGATGTAGATAAGGGGGTAAAAGGACTACTCATCAAGTTTGCAGATGACACCAAATTGGGAGGACTGGCAAATACTCCAGAAGAGTTCAATGAGATCTGAACACAATGGAAAAATGGGCAAATGAGAACAAGATGCAATTTAATAAAGATAAATGTAAAGTTCTGCATCTGGGTCAGAAAAATGAAAAGTATGCCTACTGGATGGGGGTACGTGTGTGAACTGTGTGTGAACGAGACCTTGGGGTACTTGTGCATTGTAAACAAAACATGAGCAGGCAGTGTGATACAGCGGTAAAAAAGGCAAATGCCATTTTGGGCTGTATCAACAGGGGCATCACATCAAAATCCCAAGACGTCATAGTCCCATTGTATACGGCACTGGTCAGACCACACCTGGAGTACTGTGTGCAGTTCTGGAGGCCTCACTTCAAGAAGGACGTAGATAAAATTGAAAGGGTATAAAGGAGAGCGACGAAGATGATCTGGGGCCAAGGGACCAAGCCCTATGAAGATAGGTTGAGGGACTTGGGAATGTTCAGCCAGGAGAAAAGGAGGTTGAGAGGGGACATGATAGCCCTCTTTAAGTATTTGAAAGGTTGTCATTTGGAGGAGGGCAGGATGCTGTTTCCGTTGGCTGCAAAGGACACGCAGTAATGGGTTTAAACTACAAGTACAATGATATATCAGAAAAATTTTTTTCAGTCATAGTAGTTCAGCAGTGGAATAGGCTGCCTAAGGAGGTGGTGAGCTCCCCCTCACTGGCAGTCTTCAAGCAAAGATTGGATACACACTTTTCTTGGATGCTTTAGGATGCTTAGGGCTAATCCTGCGTTGAGCAGGGGGTTGGACTAGATGGCCTGTATGGCCCCTTCCAGTTCTATGATTCTATGATTCTATGTACCTGGCTGAGACTCACCTTGGAAAGCTGCTGCCAACCAAAGTAGACAGTTCACGCTAGGACATTCCAAGCTCCAACAGACCTTTCCCACATGGCTGACTACTCATGATTTTCATGGATGTCAATCCATAAACACTAGAATCAATTCAGGAGTGGTTATTCTGCTTGACTGCCCACCCTCTACATTTTCGCAGTTGAGGAGGCTGTTTATTTTCTTCTGTTCCTTTAAAAATGAGGGGATGTCATCATTGGTGGTGTACACTAAAACAATATATTGCTAGACTGTTGGAAGTGAGTATCTAGCTTTTCCGTTCGCATAGATATATATAAAAAGGCAGATGTCTGCATGGGAAGGGGCCACTTTCAAAAATGAATGCTTGAAATTCAGGGAATCGGTTGTATTGTTACAATGCTCTTGTGATGTAGGGATATTTTATTTTTATTTTTTTAATATATATATTTATTATTTTCATAAAGATAGAAATATAGAAACGAGATAGTATAAGTTGATAATACAAAGAACAGTAAAATATAGTCTTCATTTGTTATACTTAAACTCCCTCCATTAGGTGTCTCCTTTTAGTTAAGCTTTAAATTTAGGCTGGGAGGCACTGCGGAGATATATTTAATAATACAGATTCAGCTTACTTAGGAGATCTAAGACCCCACGTTAACTACTTGACACAGTCTAAGAGCCTTCCTGACAGATATTCAACGCCATATTTTCAGATTTGAATTAAATGCTTAATATTGAATACTTCTTGTAGAACAGTAGGAACTTTGGCCCTATAACAATACACTAATAAAAAAAGAAAAAAGGGGAAAAAACCCCACTTTTTCATGACATTTCCAGCACTTGCAATTATATTGCCTTAAAAGTGTACAGAAGAAGAATAAAGAGAAGATTTCAATCATTGCTTCTCCTTTCCCTTAATACAGATTCAGCTTGCATAGGAAATCTAAGACCCCATGTTAACTACACAATGGTATGAACTTTTGCCCAAAACATATAAGCTTTTTCACATTTCCACCACACTTAGGAAAAGAAGCCTACTTTGTTACCACATTTCCAACATTTGTTAACATAGTTTTTAGCAATTTTATCAGTCACTTTTAATGTCACATACTTCTATAAAACATTTTATACTTGACACAGTCTAAGAGCCATCCTGACAGATATTCAACACCATATTTTCAGATTTGAATTAAATGCTTAACATTGAACATTTTTTGTAGAACAGTATGAACTTTGGCCCTATAACAATACACTAATAAAGAAGAAAGAAAGGGGAAAAAACCCCACTTTATCATGACATTTCCAGCACTTATGATTACATTGCCTTAAAAGTATACAGAAGAAGAATAAAGAAAAGATTTCAAACATTGCTTCTCCTTTCCTTTCCCCAGTCTTCTCATATCGAGGCTTGCTGCATCTTGTTGTTCCCGTAGACTTATATTCTGTCCAGTTAGACTTTGGCGTAGAAAGTGTAGTTGTACTCTTTTCCGCAGAGTATTCACCGATGAATCTTGAGGCAGTTGCACCTCCTGGACTCTGATATCAATGCAATTTTTTTCCTGAAAAGCTCCTTTAAATCGATTACTTTCAAAACAAATCCATGTATCTTTTAATTGATTCTTGTGTACTGTTGCTTTGAAATGGCTGTATGCCTTTTTAAGAAAGGCGTCCTTATCTAGGCTGCAAGGCTCCGACATATCCTTTTCCATCTCCAAAATTTCAGATTTCTCTTCTGCTGATGATTTCCCACTTTGTTTAGTGCTCTCATCAACCACTGTTATTGATCCATCATTCCTGTTAGAAACTTCATCCTTGCTGTCTTGGATCTCCTTGAAAATATTCTTAAGCAATCCTTCTGTAAATGCTTTCAAATCTTGGGTTTGTTTCTCTATTAGATGGGCCATTCTTTTTAACATAGACATGTTTTAGGCTTATAAGTCAGCAACCAATCTCAGACAATTTTGCAAATAGTCAGTAGAGGTCCTATACAGTCCTAGGCGAAAGCGAAAGTATGTTTTGCCTCTGTCGTTCTTAAAAACAGAGCAATTCAGAACTAAAGCACTTTCAGCAAGTTGCATTTAGTATAGCCAAACAAGGTGTCCTTTATGAGCTGGTCGCACATCAAGATTTCCTGGCACTAGTAGATGACGTTTTGAAGTCAGTGAAGCCAATAGTCTCGTTCTGGAGCAGAGTTCTCGTGGGAATTTTCCCATTCACGGCTCTTATCTCTTATCTCTGGAAACCAAAACAATTGCAGTAAGAGCTATTGCTAATTAATTTAAGTCCTCTTCCTCTGCTTAAGAAAGAAAATTAGCCTGCCTCAAATAGAGAGAGGTGAAAAAACGGAGAGATACTTGCAGTTTCTATGCCACTTGCAGTTATCTATTGAAGCGTTGATTAATGGCTTTCGTTGAGGCTATCAGATGCTGTCCTTCCCTCAGTCCACAGCGTTCACTTGCAGTAAATCATAGTGGAGGGTTAAAGCAGTTTCTTTTAAGAGAGAAAGGAAGAAAAATAGTCCAAGATAGAATATGGCGGTCGTCCTTTTGACCTGAAACGCTGACAGCCTGTAATCCGGGGAGATAAACTCCCTAAAGGATTGGAGATGGCCCCAAGAGTTCCCTAGGACTTCCTGGGTAGAAAAAGTGAGGTGGGGTTTGCGTACCCCTCCTCTTTTCAGCCAATTGCTTCCACAATTGGCCCCTGTCAGGCTCCAGTGATTGCACTGCAATCCCCTCAGGACGACATCTTTAGCCACACCCCCAATGTAGGGATATTTTAGAGCTGTTTAAAACACACACAGACATCTTCAGAGGAAGGGAGGGAGAACAGTTTGACCACCATAATCCAATAAAGGAAGATTAGGCTGGAGGTAGGTGTGAGTGGGTGGGACAAAGAAAACCGAAAATAACATTACACACAAGAAAAAAGGTAAGTCAAAATCAGCTTCCGGAAAAAGATCAGGGTTAATGGAGCCTCAAAAGAACTAAGAAAAGAATGGCCAAAACCAAGCAAAAAGCAAAGTGTAAATGAAAAGCACAAACACAAAATGCATCAGAAATCAGGACAAACTGACTGGCGGTGTACGGGACCAGAACTGAAACAAGAAATAAAACAATAAAAAAAGGTCTTAGGGAAGGTGACCAGCTGACCCGAAAATGGCAGGACACTCACGCCTTGGGCGCAAAAGTCCCATGTCCCGCCCGAGTTCTCCCTGTGTCCTGCTTCCTGGCTGTGGGGAAGCAGCTGCGTTGAAGTGGCTCTGGCGGCAGGGGAGGGGTTTCCCTTCCCCTCGGCCCAGCCAGTGCGCCCGGTGCGTCTCAGGCGCGGGGGTGTGCTGGCTGGGACGAGGGGAAGCTGGTCCGGTGGCAGAGGGGAAGGGCGGAGGACCCAGCAAGCGCCCAGGAAGCAACTGTCCTTGGTGGCTCCTCAAAGTTTCAAGTCTTTATCTCCACTTCTACAAGTACCTGCTTGATTCACCAAGAACTATTTTGGCACCTCGGCTGAGACCATGGAAGACTTGAGATACCCATTTATGTGCCAGACTTAACTTCTGAGATAAAATGGAGGAGAGGCACTAGTGTAGTGGTTGGGCAAGGACAACCCTATTAGCATGGATTATATTATTAGAATTATAATTAGAATTATATATGCAGCTCTGAGGTCCCTGGAGGAAGCGCAGAATAAAAATGTGAGAAAAGGAATATGAGATAAGGAATATGATGTTGAATAGCAGCCCTACTACTGAGAATATCCAAAGTGATGAACAAATGTTGATTATTATCATTGAAAATTCCATAAACTTAGGGCCATTCCACACTCGTTCAAAATTGCACAATGGTTGCAAATTGAAATCGCTACTAATTTGCTGTTATACACAATGTCGTTGACAATCTGCCACACTCCTGAAACCGATCCGCAAAAAGCGCTTCGTTGTAGCGCTTTCAGGGAAATCCCAAAAAGTGGATCCACCCTCTGGAAAGCACTACACTCTTGCAACCAATCTGCAACACTAGCGGGAAAGTTCTGTGCGTTACCATTGTTGCGGTTTCTGCAAATTCCTTCCCCCTGGCTCTCTCCTCTGATCTTCCGGCGAAGCGATCGCCATTTTTTTTTCTCGGAGCGAGCGAAGATCAATGCACCGGCGAGCCTTCGTTTACCCAGCGAGGCTTCCCCGGCTGCAGTCCCTCCCCAGAGCTGTTTTAAGTCACCAAGCACCAAGCACCACACAGCCCCGTTTGCTGGTTTATTTTCCCTTTATTTTTCACTCTATTTTCGGCCGAAAATCGCACTCGTGCAGGGGGGGGGGTATTTTTTTTCACTCGGGAGGAGCGTGGCAACGATGAAACGGCAGCTCAAACACCACCTGCTAGCTAGACGGGTCTCTCCGTTGCAACAAATCAACGCAGATTCTTTGCAACGTTTTTTTGTTTTTTTTTAACCTTCCTTAAAGGGAAAGGGGCTTTTTGGGAGCATGATAACAGCCGCCCATTGGCTGCTCGTTTGAGCAGGGGCAGGACAAAGCTTCGCAATATCGCTTCCTGGCTAGCAATTTTTGCCGCGACCGGAACCCTGTGGGAAACGATAGAAACGCAAATGGATTCCACTACAAAGGCAGGTATGCATAACAACGAATTCCACTATTTAAAATGGCGTTTTTTCGTTCCAAAATCAATTTGCTACATAGATCCTGGTGTGGAATGGCCCTTAGAATGAATGCAGCTTGATTCAATTTAAAGTGAGAAGTAAGAATCTGTCTTAGAGACACACGAAGGTCTGTGTTGTAACGCTTACACTTACAATTTGAAGTAATGTCACAACCATATGGCAGACCTAAAAGTAAGAAAATCCATGTTCCACACTGACTGATTCACCATCTTCTGAAACTTCTCACTCAAGCTCCATGGGAGAATATTTCAGCCTTAATTCATGGGTGGTTCATAAGAAAGTTTGCAGAAAGCAATGAAGAAAATGGAGACTGAGAGCCAGCTTGGTGTATTGGTTAGAAGTGCAGACTTCTTATCTGGTGAGCCACGTTCAATTCTGCACTCCTCCACATGCAACCAGCTGGGTGACCTTGGGTTAACTGATAAAGCTGTTCTTTATTAATATCAGGGCTCTCTCAACCTCACCTACCTTTAGGTATTAAATGAATTTATGGTTATTGGTAAATCATCATAACTTCACTGTCTAAATGGTTGGTTTTTAACAGCTGCACTCAAACTCATAAAGAGGTGTAGAAAAAGTGTTTTTCTCAAGAGACAGAGAACAAGAAATAGGAAAAAATCTCCAGAATCCAACCCCCTTTTTAAAAAGCCCCAGGAATTTAGGGGGGAAGTGAAATGTATTCAAAACTGAAAGTGCTGTCCTAAATTGTTATACCCTTCCAAGTCCTTTGAAGTTGGTGATATTACATATAGACCAAATTTGTAATCAAGAACCCTCCCCCCTTGATCTCCAAGCTGTGCAGGCTTGAGAGGTGATCCCAGAACTCCAGGCCACGCCTGGAGGTTGGCAACCCACCGGTGTCTCCAAGCTCTGCAAGCTTGAGTGGTGATTCCAGAACTCCAGCCCATACCTGGAGGTTGGCAACTCTCCGGTCAATATGAATCTTAAAATCTTTATGAATCTTAAAATCTGGTCACCTTAGCCTTAGGCCCACGTCCTGCCTTCACTGTGACTTCTCCATTGCTCTCGTGTTCGCAAGACCTTACTGCAGAAGGACTACTGCGGTAGTTCAGCCCGTCTGAAGCATCTTTTTTTTTCTCTGCAGGGAGAATGGGAGAAACAGCCTCTACCGAAAATTGCTGAGGCGCTTCCCAGTTCGGCCCCCCCCTGTGAGCACAGTCTAGGCCACCTTCCGACTTCCCCCACTCTTGTGAAGCTCGACAGACAAGCAGCGGGCCTGGCCTGACCAACAGCCAGCATGGATGTGTGGGGGGCCCAGGAGTGCTGCTCTGGCCCAGATGTCTGCAGCGGGCCAAGGCCCGGTGTTGTTCTGTGGGGAAGGACGTGGCTCTGGAGTTCAAGCGTGGCCACTGGTTGTGGCTGGTAGTGGAGGGACTGACCCTGGCTGCCTGGGCAAGCAGAATCCGATCAGCCAGGAGCTTGACAGCATGCAGAATAGTTAGCCGTGTCAGTCCCTAATTCAGTCTGGTCACCTGGTGGAGCCAGAAAAAAGTCAGCTTGTTCCAGGAGCCTTTTGTGGCAGAACCGGTTGGCCAGGCAGGCCGTCAATGCTCCCCGCCAGCCCTACACACCCAAAGGGGGCTACGCTCACTCCTCCCACAGGGGGCTGCTCTGGGAGACTGCCAGAATGAGGCTGGCCCTGTTTTGGCAGGCCTTTGCCTTCCTGGCCATCTCTCGAGGCCTGCCACCTCTGTCCCAGTAGACCCTCCCTAAAGACCTTGGCCCTCAGGCTGCCTCATCTGCCTGAAGAACAGGACGAGGGCCGTGGAGGCAGTGGAACTCCTTGCCACGGGGGCTCTGTGCATTTTCTGGCCTGGGAGGAGGGGAGAATTTCCCCAGAGAAGCTGCAGGGCATGGTGGGTTCTAAGTCACAGCTTTGATTCAACTCCCCCACCCCTTGCTTACACAAACTCGTTTTGACGTTTATTAACTCCAGCAACAATTTGCTTACTGATTTTGAAATATTAATTCTTACTTTAGTAGGTATATCTGAATGGAATCTTCTTATTCACCTTGTGGAGGAACAAACTGACAGACATGACTGAAAAACATTTCACCCCCTTAGGGCCATCCCCAGACCCCCCACTCCCACCACGTCCTGCCTGGCCCATCAGCTCCGGACACCAGGGTCACTTTGTACATTTAACATCTAACCGCTGCTACCCTTCCTCCATTTGACTGGTAGTATCAAGTAATTGTGAGCAACAATGTGGTTTTTTCCTGTGCTGGGGGGGGGGTGCACTGATGTGACGGAGAATCCTGTGTTGCCTGTGTGCTTGCACCTGAACACACCCATTATTCATGCCTGTTCAACCTGCACATTTTGTAAATAAAACTGATTACTACAAAGAGACCAACCAGCTTTACTGTTTGCCTCCTCTGAAGGAAGCGAGCCTTTTCTGACATCTCCACACACCTCTGGGAAGCAGCATGTTTGAAGGAGTCCATGGGCCAGCTAACAGGAATTGCACACAAGGAAACCTGTTGCATGCCTGCCTGATTCTTCCAGATTAATCAGGGCATGGATGAAATAGTTACTTTTAGACCAGCCCAGGGGAGGAGGTGGCACTGTGATGCACTCCTCCTGCAGCTATAGCTCAAGGCTCCAGCCGTCTTGTGGCCTCTGCCTTGGTCGACCACCCACTGCCTCTCAGGGCCCTTGCCTGTGTCCGTTTGGCTGTCTTAGACTGGGGAAGCACCTTGGAAGGGAAAGAGGAATCCACTTAGTCCTGTCTGAGCCATGCAGGCAACCCCGAGTCATGCTTCATTCTGCAGGGAAGGCTTCTTGATAAAGGCGAAATCACCCCACATGCAGAGACAGAGGGTGGCTTTGCTCCATAGCACCCAAGTTTCCAGGTGCACATGTGTGTGCGTGGGGTCCTTTTCCAGGTGTGGCCAGGGTTGGAAGCAAAAGGCCATGGCACTGCTTGTGTTGCATGCACTTGCAGAAAGAGGCCAGTGGCCTATCAGGGTCTATATTGCCTCTGCTTTGGCTGCCAGGAGCTCTCCAGGTCTTTCATACCACCTAGTCCCCAATCCTTTGAAAGGGATGCTGCTGGGCTTATACCTGGGATTCTCAGCGTGCACAGCAGGTGTTCTACAAGTTCTTCTCCAGCGCTCCCCTCCAGCACATTGGGGGAGATTGGAAGATAATTTTTGCATGCCAAATGATGAATGGCAGTGGCAACAACCGCGCCAGAACAGAACAGAAACGCCTACCAGCACCTTGCCATGAAGCTTGAAGCATGCCCGTTTGAGTGCAAGACTGCCATGGCGTCACATCTGGGGGACTACGAAGGTGTCCTTCGAGGCAGGCTGACACCGTCTCATCCCCCTTTGCTGCGTGCTGGATTAGTCAAAGATGATGAATCATTCCTGCAAGGGTGGGGGCAGACAGGAAACAGGGCCATTTGCTCCCCCCACCCAAGGTTGTCACAGAAAAAAAGCAACTCCCAAATCAAAATCCCTATTTCTAACCATTAATCTAAACTTGATATTCTTGAGGGCACTAAATTAATCAGTTGCTGTTCAGGATGATTTATCCCTGAGGTCAAATATCTAGGTAATAAGCAAACATTTTCAAATGCAGTCTGTTGTGAATGAAAGAAAGCAAAAAGAAGAACGGCCAGCCAGGGCCAGGAAATTTTCAGCAGCCAGTAAAAGGCCGCAGAGCCAGGCCAGAATCATAGAATCATAGAGTTGGAAGGGGCCATACAGGCCATCTAGTCCAACCCCCTGCTCAACGCAGGATCAGCCCAAAGCGTCCTAAAGCATCCAAGAAAAGTGTGTCTCCAACCTTTTGCTTGAAGACTGCCAGTGAGGGGGAGCTCACCACCTCCTTAGGCAGCATATTCCACTGCTGAACTACTCTGCTGTGAATTTTTTTTTTTCCCTGATATCTAGCCTATATCGTTGTACTTGAAGTTTAAACCCATTACTGCGCGTCCGTTCCTCTGCAGCCAACAGAAACAGCATTCTGCCCTCCTCCAAGTGACAACCTTTCAAATACTTAAAGAGGGCTATCATGTCCCCTCTCAACCTCCTTTTCTCCAGGCTGAACATTCCCAAGTCCCTCAACCTATATTCATAGGGCTTGGTCCCTTGGCCCCAGATCATCCTCGTCCCTCTCGTCCTTCGAGGCAGTAGGTATGCTTCAGTAGGTATCCAGTAGGTATGCTTTTCATTTTTCTGACCCAGATGCAGAACTTTCACTTATCTTTATTAAAGTGCATCTTGTTCTCATTTGCCCATTTTTCCATTGTGTTCAGATCTCGTTGAACTCTGTCTCTATCTTCCGGAGTATTTGCCAGTCCTCCCAATTTGGTGTCATCTGCAAACTTGATGAGTAGTCCCTCCACCCCCTCATCTAGATCATTAATAAATATGTTTAAAAGTACCGGGCCAAGCACCGAGCCCTGAGGTACCTGGCTACTCACCTCTCTCCACTCTGATGAAACACCACTGACAACAACTCTTTGAGTGCGGTTCTCTAACCAATGCCCTATCCACCTAACTATCTGAAAATCCAGATTGCAGTCCTTCAACTTATCCATCAGAACATCATGGGGAATCTTATCAAAAGCTTTACTAAAATCCAAGTAGAAGTCCTTCTGAAGCACCTGACCTTGGCCTCTGCTCCCAGGCTGTCCAGAAGTTAGGATGTGACCCAGCCCTGATCTTGGATAGGTGGTTTCCTCTAGCATTTGTGCATTTGGGGTACTTTAACATTTTACATGTTGTAATCACCCTGAACAAAGAGTAAGGTGGGATAGTTTTTCAATCTGTTCCAGTTAATATTTCTGGTAAGGGCTTGGACCCCCTTCAAGGATCGCTGCCTTGTTGTGGCAAGGGGGCTTGCGTAGCTCAGTGAAGCTGTGAGCTATGCCGTGCAGGGCCACCCAAGACGGACAGGTCATAGCTGAGAGCTCTGACAAAAGGTGATCCACTGGAGAAGGAAATGGCAAACCACTCCAGTATCTTTGCCATGAAAACTCTATGGACAGTTCCAATAGGCATAACGATATGACGCTGGAAGATGAGCCCCTCAGGTCGGAAGGTGTCCAATATGCTACTGGGGATGAGCAGACGGCTAGTACGAGTAGCGCCAGAATGAATGAAGCGGCTGGGCCAAAGCCGAAAGGACGCTCAGTTGTGGAAGTAACTGGTGGCGAAAAGACAGTCCGATGCTGTAAAGATTTTTATTCCATAGGAACCTGGAACGTCAGATCCATGAATCAAGGCAAGCTGGACGTGGTTAAACAAGAAATGAGAAGACTGAACATCGACATTTTAGGAATCAGTGAACTAAAATGGACAGGAATGGGTGAATTTAATTCAGATGACCATCAGGTATACTACTGTGGACAAGAATCTCGCAGAAGAAATGGAGTAGCCTTCATAATCAATAAGAGAGTAGGAAAAGCAGTCTTGGGATACAATCCCCAAAATGACAGAATGATCTCAGTTCGAATCCAAGGCAAACCATTCAACATCACAGTGATCCAGGTCTACGCCCCAACCACTGCTGCTGAAGAGGATGAAGTTGATCAGTTCTATGAAGCCCTACAACACCTTCTAGAAGCAACGCCCAAAAATGATGTGCGTATCATCATGGGGGATTGGAATGCTAAAGTAGGAAGCCAAAAGATAACCGGGATAACAGGCAAGTTTGGCCTTGGAGTACAAAATGAAGCAGGGCACAGGCTGGTAGAATTTTGTCAAGAGAATACAATGGTCATAGCAAACACTCTTTTCCAGCAACCCAAGAGACGACTCTACACATGGACATCACCAGACGGTCAACACAGAAATCAGATTGACTATGTGCTCTGCAGCCAAAGATGGAAAAGTTCTATCCAGTCAATAAAAACAAGACCAGGAGCTGATTGTGGTTCAGATCATGAGCTTCTTGTTGCAAAATTTAGGCTTAAATTGAAGAAAGTAGGGAAAAGCACTAGACCACTCAGGTATGAACTAAATCATATCCCCGACGAATACACAGTGGAGGTGACAAATAGATTTAAGGAATTAGATCTGATAGACAGAGTGCCTGAAGAACTATGGACGGAGGTTCGCAACATTGTACAAGAGGTAGCAACTAAAACCATCCCAAAGAAAAAGAAATGCAAGAAATCAAAATGGCTGTCTGAGGAAGCTTTACAAATAGCTAAGGAGAGAAGGGAAGTGAAAGGCAAGGGAGAAAGAGAAAGATACACCCAATTGAATGCAGAATTCCAGAGAAAAGCTAGAAGAGATAAGAATGCCTTCTTAAATGAACAGTGCAAACAAATAGAAGAAAACAATAGAATGGGGAGGACCAGAGATCTTTTCAAGAAAATTGGAGATATGAAGAGAACGTTTCATGCAAAGATGGGTATGATAAGGGACCAAAATGGTAGGGACCTCACAGAAGCAGAAGAGATCAAACAAAGGTGGCAAAATTATACAGAAGAACTATACAAGAGCGAGCTTAACATCCCTGATGACCACAATGGGGTAGTTACTGACCTGGAGCCAGACATCCTGGAATGTGAAGTCAAATGGGCCTTAGGAAGTCTGAGCAACAATAAAGCTAGTGGTAGTGACAGCATTCCAGTTGAACTATTCAAAATCTTAAAGGACGATGCAGTAAAAGTGCTACACTCAGTATGCCAGCAAATTTGGAAAACTCAACAATGGCCACAGGATTGGAAAAGGTCAGTTTACATTCCAATCCCAAAGAAGGGCAATGCCAAAGAATGTTCAAACTACCGCACCATCGCACTAATTTCTCATGCTAGCAAAGTTATGCTCAAAATCCTACAAGCTAGGCTCCAGCAATATGTGGACCGAGAACTTCCAGAAGTACAGGCAGGATTTCGAAGAGGCAGAGGAACTAGAGATCAAATTGCCAACATACGCTGGATCATGGAGAAAGCTAGGGAGTACCAGAAGAACGTCTACTTCTGCTTCATTGACTATGCTAAAGCCTTTGATTGTGTGGAACACAACAAATTGTGGCAAGTTCTTAAAGAGATGGGAATACCAGAGCATCTTATTTGTCTCTTGAGAAATTTATATGCAGGTCAAGAAGCAACAGTGAGAACTGAACATGGAATCACTGACTGGTTCAAAATTGAGAAAGGAGTTCGGCAAGGCTGTATACTGTCGCCTTGCCTATTTAACTTGTATGCAGAGCACATCATGAGAAATGCGGGATTAGAGGAGTCACAAATTGGGATCAAGATTGCAGGGAGAAATATCAACAACCTCAGATATGCAGATGATACCACTCTAATGGCAGAAAGTGAAGAGGAACTAAAGAGCCTGTTGATGCGGGTGAAGGAGGAGAGTGCCAAAGTTGGCTTGAAACTCAACATCAAGAAAACAAAGATCATGGCATCCGGCCCTCTCAATTCCTGGCAAATAGAAGGGGAAGAAATGGAGATAGTGACAGATTTTATTTTCCTGGGCTCCAAGATCACTGCAGATGGGGACTGCAGCAAAGAAATTAAAAGACGCTTGCTCCTGGGGAGGAAAGCTATGGTAAATCTAGACAGCATCCTAAAAAGCAGAGACATCACCCTGCCAACAAAAGTGCGTTTAGTCAAGGCTATGGTCTTCCCAGTTGCAATGTATGGCTGCGAAAGTTGGACCATAAGGAAGGCCGAGCGTCAAAGAATTGAGGCTTTTGAACTCTGGTGCTGGAGAAGACTCTTGCGAGTCCCTTGGACTGCAAGGCGAACAAACCAGTCAGTCCTAGAGGAGATCAGCCCTGACTGCTCTTTAGAAGGCCAGATCCTGAAGATGAAACTCAAATATTTTGGCCACCTCATGAGAAGGAAGGACTCCCTGGAGAAGAGCCTAATGCTGGGAGAGATCGAGGGCAAAAGAAGAAGGGGACGACAGAGAATGAGGTGGATGGATGGAGTCACTGAAGCAGTAGGTGCAAACTTAAATGGACTCCGGGGAATGGTAGAGGACAGGAAGGCCTGGAGGATCATTGTCCATGGGGTCGCGATGGGTCGGACACGACTTCGCACATAACAACAACAAAGGGCTTGGAGGAGCTTGGAGCATGTCTCATGGCTTAAGTGCCATTCAGCGCTTAACACCCACTCAGGGCAGCTATCCCGCCCCTGAGTGACTCCTCCTCCTACAGGCTTGCCAGCCAATCGCTTTCCATCCCTCTCCCCTGACCACCCCCTCCTCCTTTCACTTCCCTCCAAGGCTCAGAGGTTGCAGATCCCTGCTATGTGACAGCTGCCCCTGCCAGGGAGTCCCCTTCCCAGGGGTCTTCAGCCTGCAGCCTTTCCAGGTCCTGGGGGGAGGGAGAGGCCATCCACAGAGTTCTTCCTCTCCCACCCACCCCAATCTATCATCATCATCATCATCATCATCTTATTTATATCCCGCCTCCCCCCGGAGGCTCGAGGCGAGTCACATAAAACCAATCCCCTAAAACCAACACAGTAAAAACATGGTACCCCACAGAACCAATCCTTAACAAAATTATGACAAGACGAGAATGGTGGCAAGGTTCTTCACAGACTAACCCGATCTCCGCAACCCCACTAAAAAGGGAGGTGGAGGCAATCTGATGACACACAGGGGGGCCCAGATCTTCCTTGCTGCCCAGCCTCAACCTGGCGGAAGAGCTCCGTTTTACAGGCCCTGCGGAATGTGGGAAGTTCCCACAAGGCAAGTTTGCAGATGACACCAAATTGGGAGGACTGGCAAATACTCCGGAAGATAGAGACAGAGTTCAACGAGATCTGAACACAATGGAAAAATGGGCAAATGAGAACAAGATGCAATTTAATAAAGATAAGTGTAAAGTTCTGCATTTGGGTCAGAAAAATGAAAAGCATGCCTACTGGATGGGGGATATGCTTCTAGGTAACACTGTGTGTGAACGAGACCTTGGGGTACTTGTGGATTGTAAACTAAACATGAGCAGGCAGTGTGATGCAGCGGTAAAAAAGGCAAATGCCATTTTGGGCTGTATCAACAGAGGTATCACATCAAAATCACAAGATGTCATAGTCCCATTGTATACACACATTGTATACAACCCCCGGACCGGGGGTTGGGGATCACTGTTCCTCACCATCTCCTTTGGCAGCCCATTTCACTGCTGAACTGCTCCAACTGTGGAAATCCCCCCCCCCTATATCTAGCCAATATAGTTTACCACAATATTTAAACCCACTAATGTGGGTCCTATCCTCTGCTGCCAACAGGGACCTTTCCCTGACTCCTCTGAGAACCTTTCAAATACGCAAAGACAGCAATCACATCCCCTCTCAACCTCCTCTTCTCCAAGCTGAACATTCCCAAGTCCCTTAGCCTTTCCGCATTGAGCTTCGTCCCCAGGCCCTGGATCATTCCCATCACTCTCCTCTGCACCCTCTCCATTTTGTACCCATCCTTTTTAAAGAAAGGCCTCCAGGGCAGAGTCTGCACTTACTTTGTTTATTCCATTGTCAGTCCTGTTGAATTCAGATCGCTTTGAACTCGATTCTTCCTCCCCCCCCCCACCTGCTCCCCATTGAAACAGGAAAGTCTTCTGCACGTGGTTAGGGTAGTTCAGAAGGGGGGGGGGGAGCCAAGCCTCTTTCTTTCTTTTCTTGAAGGGGAGGGAGGAGCCAGGCAGAGAGCCTCTTTCTTTTCTTGGAGGGGAGGGGGAGAAGATCAATCCTTCTTGGTGCGGTTTACACCCTGGAGTACTATGTGCAGTTCTGGGTGTAAACTGCACAGAGCTTTTATTCCAACCCCAGATTGATTCAGTCCCTGCCCTCTACACAGAATGTGATTTCCATTTGGATTTGGGGCAATTTAAATTTTCCTTCTGCAGCAAGAATGATTGATCCGGAGTGACCCTACCTTTATTGTGCGATATCTTAGAGTGCTTTTAATCCTTAATATCCGGATTTGGAAAGAAATCTCCATGGTAGAGAACCTCTGATAGGCTACACCTGGTCATGTGACGCGCTTGCCTTAAAGGAGAAGCCCCTAATTTATCTCAACTTCTGTCAGTCCTGGATTTTTCCTCCCTCCTCTGCCTTTTTCGATCCTCTCCCCCTCCCCTCCAAGAAAAGAAAGAGGCTCCCTGCCTGGCTCCTCTCTTCCTCCCCCCCCCCTCTTCAAGAAAAGAAAGAAAGAGGCTTGGCTCCCCCCCCCTTCTGAACTACCCTAACCACGTGCAGAAGACTTTCCTGTTTCAATGGGGAGGGGGGGGGGAGAGGAAGATCCAGAGGTCAGGAAAGGAAATACAAGTTGAATAGGCATGTAGCCTGTTCACACTGCAGAAACTGAGATGCCGGCATGAGAAACAGAAAGTGGCATTCCTAGTCTCTGTTGCTCTTCAAAAGTTTTAGGCAATGCAGGGCTGGTTAATTTTTGGGGGGTGGGGGTAGGGGATGGGACTGTTTCAAGGGCCCTATCTTCTTCCTTCTCCCTTCCTAACAGACAGAAAAAAAATGTTGCTATATAAATCTAAATAAATAAATAAATAAAAATAAATAAATCTGTAGATTTTAATAATGAAAAGACAGATCTTTTGACAAACTTAAGCCCCAGGTTTGTAGAAACACCTGAAAGTTTTTTTAAAAGAATACACGGCGGGCAGGGGGGGGAGGGAGAACCTCTTGGAAATACCCGTAGCTTTAAGAAACCAAGCCCTCTGTGGCTGTTGCTTCGCATAGCATTGCCATGTGAAGCCTCGGTTTCTGCCAGTAAAAGGAGAGGAGAGGGGCAGGGAGGGACCTTTTGGCATTTGAGGGCCACGCCTGGCAGCAACCTCCAGGCAACGTGATGCCATATGACTTGTGTGCCTCCCCTAGGCCTGGCTCCTTCCTAATGTTCACCTGTTTATGATCTACGATACTCTACTGAGAGGGCTGACTGTATCCATGCCTAAGTCCACCTCTAAACTGAAATTCAGCAGCTGCACCAGCACCAGTTTCAGTTTTCTTGCCAGCAACAGGAGGTGCAGCGAGCAGGACAGTCAATCCTTTGGGTCATGGTCTGCAATGCCAGGTGGGAGGCACAATTTCAGGTGGCAGGTGGAGATAATCCCACAGGCGCTGGATGCCTTCACTGGGCAGATATCTGGTGGAATGATTCCCATGACTGGAATGCAGGAGTGGGTGGATATGAGTTGTTGAAAAGAAACAGAAAGGTTGTGGAGGAGGTAGAGGGGTTCTGTGTGTGAGGGGAGGGCTGGCCTGTCAAGGGAAACTAGAGGAGGAGGGTGACACTCCAGTCAAAAGTGAAGGGGAGGGAAAAACAAAGAAAATAGTGGTTGCTGTCTGCTGCAGACCACCTAACCAGGGTGAAGATGTAGATGCTGCCCTCCTTGAGCAGCTTGATGGAATGTCTGGGCAACAGGACCTTGTCATTATGGGTGACTTCGATTTCCCTGATGTATGCTGGGAAACAAACTCTGCTAAGGGCCCTAAGTCAGGCAACTTTCTGACCTGCCTGGCTGACAATTTCATTTATCAAATGGTCGAAGAACCTACAGAGGCCTGATCATACTCAACCATACTCAACAGACAAGAGCTGGTGGATGGGGTGAAGGAACTGGGAACCCTGGGGGGGGAGGGGGGGAGTGACTGTGTCCTCCTAGAATATTTTATAAGACACAAGGCTAATTTGTTGATCCAGAGAACCCAGCATGAATTTATCTCCAACAGGTCCTGCCAGACCAAACTAGTTTCCTTCTTTGGCCGAGTGACGGACCATGAGGTTGAGACAGCGCCTCAAAGAGCCTTATGCTCTGCTACTACCAACTGCCTAGCGATCCCTGGCCCCAAAGAAGCCCACTTGACCTTAACCAGGCCCAGAGCTTTCTCCATCCTGGCCCCCACCTGGTGGAACGAGCTCCCAGAGGAGATCAGGGCCCTGATGGAACTTGGTTCTGCAGGGCCTGCAAAAGGGAGCTCCTCCGCCAGGCATTTCGTTGAGCTCGACCTAAACCACCGTGTTCCATGGGCCCTCCCCCTGAGCCTCCCTCCTATGGCACCCAGTACACTTCCGCCCAGCCCACTGGGCTATCGGTATGTTAATTTACTGTTCTCCATATTTTTCTACTGTTCTAAGTTGCTTTTCGTTATCATTTGATTATTAAACTAAGTTATCTGTATTGTTTCTGTTTTATGTGAACCGCCCTGAGCCTTTGGGGAGGGCGGTATATAAATTGAACAAGCAAACAAACAAACAAACAGATAGATTGTGGAAACTCAGTGGATGTTGTTTACCTGGATTTCAATAAGGCTGTTGACAAAGTTCCTCATGATGTTCTGATAGGTAAACTGGAGCAGTGGTCCCCAACCCCTGGTCAGTCGGTACCGGGATGTGGCTCCACCTCGCCCTCCTCCCCGGCTGCTGCTTCGGGGGCTGCCCTGACACACTGCCACTGGCTCACCTTTGGTGCTCTCCGGCGGCTGCCATGGCTGGGGCTCCCCCTTGGTGTCGCACTGTGCAGCTGCTGCTGGCAGCGCCCCACAGTGGGCGGTGGGAAGTCAGGGGGGTCGGTAGGAAAGCAAGTGGAGCAGGGGTCAGGCAGTGGTGATGTCCCTTGGCAAAAGACTGCCCCCCCCCCGGGCCTCAGTAAAATTGTCAAGCGTTGACCGGTCCCTGGTGATAAAAAGGTTGGGGACCACTGAACTGGAGGACTGTAGACTGGATTTTCACATCATTAGGTAGACAGGGAACAGGTTAGAAAACTGCATCAGACTGAAGGTAGGTGTGCAGCGGAGGGCCACAGGGCTCAGGGCTGGGTCTGGTACTTTTCAACATTTTTATCAATTATCTGGACGAGGAGGTAGGGGGACTCCTTATTAAATTTGCAGATGATACCAAACTGGGAGTAGCAAACACTGAGGAAGACAGAGCACAATTAGATCTGAACACTCTGGAAAAGCGGGTGAATGAGAACAAGATGCAATTCAATAAGGAGATGTGCAGAGTTTCTACATGTGGGCCACACAAATGAGAAACAGGCATACTGGATGAGAGATACACTTGTGTGTAGCAGTGTGTGTGAGCATGATCTTGCGGTACTTGTGGACTGTAAGCTAAATATGAGCAGGCAGCATGAAGCTGTTGCAAAGAAGGCAAATGGGCTGTGTCAACAGGGGCATCACATCAACGTCACAAGATGTCCTAGTCCCACTAGATACCACATTGGTCAGACCCCACCTGGAGTCCTGTGGGCAGCCTGTCTTCAAAAAGGATGTGTACAAAATGGAGAGGGTGCAGAGGAGAGCAATGAGAATGATCCGGGGCCTGGGGGCCAAGCCTTGTGAGGAAAGGCTGAGGGACTTGGGAATGTTCAGCCTGGAAAAGCTGAGGGCGAAAAGTAACATGATTGCTGTTTTTACATATTTGAAAGGTTCTTACTTTCAAGGAAAGTTCTTACAACAGGGTGTCAGGATCAGTGCCTGTTCTCTGCCATGATTTTTATATTAACCTGAGTCTCTCCATGTTTGTTTAGCCTTAGTGTTACCTTTTGCTTTTTGGGTCTCTATGTAACCTCGACCCAATATATTTAGCTGTCTGCCTGAAAACGAAACTTGTCTGCTGTGCCTTTGTAATCATGATTCGCTGTGAACTATTTGTCTTGTGAACCGGCCGGGGAGGCCTGCTCTTCGTAACAAAAGCAGTTATCTTGTCAGGGGGCGCCAAGCGGTCCAAGGACGCGCTAGAAGTAACACTGCTCCTTGGCTGATTGCCCAGCCGGGCCCCTGGAGCTCTTCCCCCTCCCAGTGGGAACCTTCAAGTTTTGGGCAGGAGAATTCTCTTGAAAAGGGCTTGCATTTGTAACGTTGGGCAGATTTGACTTCGCTAGTTATGGTGACTGAAGCAACTTTCCAATAAAGCTTTCTTATTACAGAAGTACGTTGTGAGTTCTTCTAGCACTTGACACAGGGAAAGGATCCTGTTGGCAGCAGAGGATAGGAAACACAACAATGGGTTTAAACTATGCAGAGAATGAGATCAGGAAAAAATTTTCACAGAGTAGTCCACAGTGGCCTCAACTGCCCAAGTGTCAGGAATCAGTCGGTTGAGACCCAGCAGATTGGCACCACAGACCTCACTCTCGGGCTTCAGGCTGAAGCTTTAAGTAAAAGTCTTTATTTGGAGAATCAGGACAGGAATCAACACATTGCATAAGCTCTTAGGCAGGAATCTTGACAGAGAGGCTGGGCCAGGGGGGTGCAAAGCAGATATGCCTTAGCTAGGCAAGGGGGGCTTTGGGGCAGCATTTGGTGGGAACATCATTTCATACAGAAAGAACAATACAGTTTTCTTTTGATCTACAAGGTGCAAAACAGTCAAGTCAGCCATCTGGTATTTAAACTGTGCTCGCAGTGGGAACCACCTTGAGATAAGACAATGAGGACTGGATGAGCCTTTGAAATGCAGACGGAGATGGGAAGGCGCTCTCGAGTGGATTTGGGAAGGTGCCACAACTCAGTGGGAGACAGTCAAGCAAATCTCAAAAGGTGGTGAGAACTATGGGTCAAAAACTAGGGGTTCTGACACTAAGGAGGTGGGGAGCTCCCCCTCACTGGCCGTCTTCAAGCAGCGACTGGACAAATCCTTCTCCTGGCTGCTGGAGGCTGATCCTGCATTGAGCGGGGGTTGGACTAGATGGCCTGTGTGGCCCCGTCCCACTCTTTGATTACATGATACCAGTAGAAATGCCCCCACAATATCAGTGCCCTGCCTGGCTTTCATGGCATGGAGGTTGGGCTGCTTCAACATGTGAACATCTTTCTTGGCTCTGATCACTCCCTACTTATAAAGGAGCTCATAGATGGCAATGCAGTTCTTAGGCAGCAGCAATAGGCTCAAACTTCCTACTGCTCAACAGCAGCCATATCCCCAAAGCCAGGTGATGTAGTGGTTAGGGTGTTGAACTAGCATCTGGGAGTCCCAGGTTCACAGAAGCTTACTGGGTAACCTTAACCAGACAGCCAGCTTTGGTATCATGGTTCAGGGCAGCAACCTGTAAGCTGGAGAACTGGGTTTGATTCCCCACTGTTCCTCCTCCACATCCAGCCATCTGGGTGACCTTGAGCCAGTTCCAGTTCTCTCAGAGCTCTCTCAACCCCACCTACTTCACAAGATGTCTATTGTGGGAAAACAAAGGGTCAGTTCACTTGAGACTCCTTTGGATCGTGGAAAAGGGGGTACAATAACACAATTTTCCTCTTCTTCTCAGCCTAACGTACTCCCCAGTGAGGATCACAGGGAAGAAAGGAGAATGATGTAAATGGCTTGGTTGGGGATGGTAGCCATACTGGGTGTGGTGAGGGCAGACTGTCGTGTTGCCATCAGCCAGGCAGTGCAGTTTCTCCTCCTCCTCCTCCTCTTGCCTGCAGGCGTACCGGGGCTGGCTGCATCGGTTGTCTTCCTCCCTCCCCTCCAGGGCCACTGCCGGCTCCTCTGCACTGAACATTCCTGCTAAAAAGAACCAGCAACAGTGGGACATGCGGTGTCAGAAGCAGTGCCATACAACAGAAAGGATTTCCGTGGGGGGTGGGTTAACACCCCAATTCAGGCAAGTTTGCAGTTTTTTTCTCAAAGTTCTCAAAGTTTGTGGGTAAACCTCTCTTCTCTCCACCAGGCCCTGATCTGCAAATTTATGTAGCTGCAGACTAGGGACACAACTGGCTCTTAGAATATGAGATGGTGGCAGGATAAGATAAATCAGCTTGAGGGAAGTTTTGTCTTTGGCACATGCTGTTTGAAATGTCAACATGCCACAACTCTTGATTCAACTGCTCATTTTAACCTCAATTGTGTGTTTCTTTAGGAATACGTTTGGTTCACGTTCATTTGTAAACAACAAACCATCTTGTAGTTGTCAAGTTTTACCTTGGGCCTGGGTGGGTTAGATCCAGACACTACCTCTTTTTTTCTGTCTGGGGACCAACAGGGTTGCCATGCCAATGTTTCCCGGTTTTCTCCAGGGCTGGAGGTGGGTTCCTCCACTCTACCCCTCCACTCTGGATTCCTCTGCATTTTTCTGTTCAAGCGCTATTCCAGCTAATTCCTGTGAAATGCAAATGCTATCTGAACAGCCTTGCCCTGAGATGCAAACACCTAGGCTAGCTGTGAGAGGCAGATGTGGTGATCTAAGAGTGCCGTGCAGTCTCCAAATTTTGCACCTTTGTTGATCAAACGGTTCCATCCCTGGGAACTACATTTCCTGCGCATTGTTGGGGGCGTGGGACTGAGTTGATATGAACCCCACTTCTTCCTCTGCACCCGTCTTTGCCAGTTCCCTAGCTCTGTGTGTTCCTCCTGCTGGTGCTTGTTTAGAGGTGCTTGTTTAGAAGTGCCTTCAATAAAGCGAGACGTCTGCTACGGTCGTCCTGTCTGGGAGTCTGCTTTGTTGGTCGTGGGGGCCAGCTATCAGGCTGCCTTCCGTGGGTCGGGACAGGTGGGTGGGAAATGGTGGCACAGTGGAAGCACTTTGGGTGGGTGCCAGCCCCCCACAAAGCAGCAAGCATCTCTCCTTCTCTTTCATGCTTCCAAACTTCACTTCTGACAGACGGAACCTCCCTCGCGCAGCCCACGGCTCCCAACAGCTGACTCAGAGCACTGTTCTGACTGGCTGCTCTGTCTCTGGAGGATGTTCTGGGCTCTTCTGGACTCAGTCAGGAATGCCCCTTTCACGCATGGCTTTCACACACGCACCACGGCAAGGCTAAGGCATTTTTCCTTCAAGCAGGACCTCTATTCATATGCAGCCATAGAGCTCCAGTCAATCGATTACAACTGACATGATGGATTAAGATTCTTTCACTGGGTGATGGCGCTGACTTTCGAGAATGTCAAGGGCAGGGAGGCGGCTGACGCTGTTCACTTCTTGCTGTTGTCATCATGGACAGCAAGACCTCCAATGAAGCTGAATGGAACCTCCCTGTTCATGGGCACAGGGACACCAGGTCCAGGTTGGGAAATACCCAAAGATTTTTGGGATTGAGCCTGAAAACGTCAGGGTTTGGAGAAGGGTGGGACTTCAGTGGGGTATAAATGACACAGAGTCCACCTTTCAAAGTGGCCATTTCATCCAGGTAAACTGATCTCTGTTGCCTTGTGGAAACTGCCAAGTCGTCTAGGGATCCACAAGAACTGGACAATTCTGATGCAGTTCAGGGTGTTCCTGAACCCAACCCCTGGACCAAAATTATTCAGAAGTCCCAATACAAAGTGAGAGAAAGAAAACAGGACAGGCGTGTCAGGCTGCAAACCATTTCAGGGAGCAAAATCAATGGCTTGTATTCATTTCAGTCTCACAGCGCAAGGGGGGGGGGCGGGGGACTATCCACTATGATGCTGATTTAAAACCTCCATTTTGCTTCCCTCTGGATGGAGGGGGGGAAGCAGAACGGAGAGTTTAAATGGCGCAAACCCCGAACCAAACCAAACAAAAGGACGAGAAATGTTCAGGGGAAGCATCTTCTCTGAACCTAGGTTTGAGGGGGTGGGCGTGAATCAATGAGACAAATTTAAGGTTGTGAATCAATCTGTGCCCATTCCTAATCTCATTCTCATATGAGAACAAATGTGCGAAAAGGATCTAGGAGTCTTAGAAGACCATACATTGAACATGTGACTCAGTGGCTAAAAAGACAAATGGGATTTTGGGCTGTATCAAACGAGGTATCGTGTCCAGATCACAGGATGGTACCGCTGTACTCTGCTCTGGTTCGGCCTCATTTGGAGTCCTGTGTTCAGTTTTGGGCACCCCAGTTGAAGAGGGATGTTGACAAACTGGAAGGTGTCCAGAGGAGGGCAACAAAGATGGTGAGGGGTTTGGAGACCAAGACATATGAAGAAAGGTTGGGGGAACTTGGTCTGTTTAGCCTAGAGAGGAGATGACTGAGAGGGGATCTGATAACCAACTTCAAGTATTTAAAAGGGTGCCATATGGAGGATGGAGCAGAATTGTTCTCTCTTGCCCCAGAGGGACGGACCAGAATGAATGGGATGAAATTAATTCAAAAGAAATTCCATCTAAACATCTGGAAGAAGTTCCTGACAGAGCGGTTTCTCAGTATAATAGGCTTCCTCGGGAGGTGGTGGGTTCTCCATCTTTGGAGATTTTTAAACAGAGGCTAGAGAGCCATCTGGCGGAGAGGCTGATTCTGTGAAGGCAAAGGGTGGCAGGTTACAGTAGATGAGCGATTGGGATGTGAGTGTCCTGCATAGTGCAGGGGGTTGGACTAGATGACCCATGAGGTCCCTTCCAACTCTATGATTCTATGATTCTATGATTCTATGATTCTATGAAAAGGACATCACAGAGATCCTGATGACTTTCTGTGCCCCCCCCCCAACAAACACACAAATCTTGATCTTCTGTGGCTGCAGTCAACTCATCCTCCTCTTTTCAATGGTCCATTCATCTCAGTATATCCCTCTCACTCTCTTGTTTTCTGGGTCAAAAGGTGACTTCATATGGGCTTTGGCTGGATAAGAAACTCCCATCCTTTCCAGGGAGTAGTCACCCATTTTCACAAACTCTGTGGTGACCTAAAGAGGAGAGAAGGCAGAGTGGTTTTATAAATAGGAGGCTGGTACATTTATGTCAGTTTTCATCGGTAGGAAGAAATGGTCTCACCTTCCTTTCCTTGCTCAAACAACTCAAGAACAACCAGGCCTGTGAGCATTCCAAGTGAATCCTGCAGGAGTGCAGATCAAGTATAGGCTAGGAACTGGGCACAGGATTCAGCTTCTTTTTCAAAGAGCAAGATATTAACTCTTGTGATGGCAGAGAAATGCTGGAAAAGACATGGTGAGTGCCAGGTGGACTCTCAGAAGTCAGAGAAGTGGCTGCTTAAGACCTCCAGTGGCCAGAGAATGAGGGGACTCTCCATAGGATATAATGGAGGAATGGGGGCACCCACTTCGGGAGCCCCTAGAAGCCGACCCCTTGAGCCAATCCTTTTGAAATTTGGTGGGGAGTCAGGGAAGAGTCTCCTGGAGCTATCCTGAATTTTGGAGACTGTATACCTCAACCCCCTGCTCCTCCAGACTCCTGGAAAGGTGGAAAAGCCAAAATTCCCATTTTAGTCAATGGCACCATTGACTTACATGGGAGCTACAGCTGAAGCGGCCAACTCGGACTCTTGCACAAGCCTCCTGATTTTGGGGTGGGGAGTGGAGAATTTTAGAGAGGTATGTTTTGTATTTAAACTGTGAGAAAAATTTTTTTTTGCTTTGCCTACACGATCGAACACCTATTCGTTGCTCCAGGCAGTTTGCTTTAAAAAAAAACACCCTGTCCCCAGGTGAAGGGAGAGGGAGGCGGGGACATTGGAGTGCGAGAGCGGGACATTGGAGGAGGAGATAGCGCTTCTTTGCCTCCACACATTTCCTTGGCGTGTGGCCTTCTGGTTGCTCTCCTCTAGCTTGCACTTTTTAGCTTGAGGAATCCACTTTATGCGATTCCCCAGCTAGTGCTTTAAAATGGAAAATGCAGCTACCGGTTTGGTGCTTGGACACTGGATGTTGGTGACGTCATGTGGAACACCAAAAAATGTAGCGCCACTAGGTAAGCATTTCACTATATTTATGGCGTGTGGAAAGGCCTTCAGTGTTGCAAAAATCAGATAAAAGAGCAGCATGATCTGCGCAGGCCCCAGAACCCTCCTCAACCAGATGACGGATGCAGCAGGAAGAAGAAAAAAGAATGGCTGCAACAGATCTTCTTCACAAATTACAGCTGGAGAATATTCATCCTGCCTGGTGGGAGAATGCAGAGAGGCTTCCTTCCTGAAGACTTCCAAAAATACTACCTACAGGGCCATTTCCCAAGGTCATGCATCCTTCTCCTTCTCCCAGGGCTGGGAAAAGCATGCACATTAGAGGGAGGGATCCTGCAAAGTTGTTCCCCCCATGACAACACAAATCCCGCACCTGCAACTGACCAGAAAGCGGGGAACCTAGGGCATTTCCGCAGAGAGGGTCAAAGTGCATAATGCCTACCCACAATAGTGGGATAGTAAATTGCACCATTTCTCCCCTCCACATTTTACAGCCTTCCTGCCATTGCATCTCACCTTTTCCCCTCATCACTAGCTGCGAAAAAGCAAAAGAGAGAGCAATGCGCTCTTTCACTCATCACTCCTCGGCCTGTCTATCAATTGAGGCAACCAACTGGATGTTGGCTGGTCTAGCATTAAAAAAAAATGAAACCTACACATGGCAATGCATATTCATTGCTATGCATACACATTGCCATGGAAGGTAACCCCCCCCCCCAAAAAAAAAACCCCAAACATAGCCAACCAGCAGAGGGCATGGCGAGGGAGGCAGATTCCCATCCCTGTGCCAGTTCAACCTCCATTAATCTCTCTCTAGTGGTTTTTGATTAAGTGCCTTCTTCCTCAGACCCCTGTCCCTTCTGCTCCTCTTCCCCCCCTCACCCCGCTGGTCTGCCCACCTGCCGCGCAGCCATTCCCCTCCTCAATCGCCGAGGACTCCTGCCCTCCCTCTTGCTCCCTGAGCACTTCTTAAGCGGGGGGGGGGTGCTCCTACCGTGCCACTGAACCTCCTCGCGGTCTGAGCTGCCTCTGTGCCTCTTGTGCTGCCTCTGTGCTGCCCATGCTGCTACTGCGCCACACGAGTTGCTGCCTTGGGAAGGAGGCACTTACTATCATTCAATCAATAGTTATTTACAGTCATTCAGATCAAAATTGGAGGCACTTACTAAAAAAACATCAGAGAGAGATTTAATGGAGGTTGAACCAACAGAGGGGCATTAATCAGCCTGCCTCGCTGGGTAGGAAATGGAGGGGGAGGGGGGAGCAAGGGCGGGACAAAGCTGCCGAGACTATCGTGCCTTTTGCCCTCCATACGTTCTTTTCCCTGGTTGCTCACCGGTGGCTCATGTATTTTAGGGTGGTAAATCCACTTTTCCGGATTTACCACATTGCAAGTTAAAAATGGAGGAAACCGTGAGCCTGCTGCTGGGTGGCCTCTGGATGTAGGCGACGTCATGTGGAGGGTCCAGAATATGCCACCTACATTCGGACGCTGTCCAACTACATTTTGAACGTGCAGAAATGCCCCCTAGTCTTGCTGGTGAAAAACAGGTTGATTGAGTGTATTATTGCTGTAAAACAGCTTCCTGGATTCATAGGAAGGTATTTGCTTTCCCCTGAGCTGGTGTTCCAACTGGGCTCCCTCCTCTGTGGTATTGTCTCCATAGATTTCAAGGGCCTCCCGCCACCTCTTGCTCTCTCCCAGTTGCCATGCACATGCAGATCATGCCAAGCTGGAAAGAACAGCCGCCTCTCCTTCAGCATTTGGGGCATGGCAGAGCATCTCTGTGGGGCATAGCAGAGCATGTGCCTCTGGAGACAAAAGCACCAATGTGGCACCACAGGATCTGGGCCACGCTTGAAAGAGGCAGCCCTGCATGGTGCTGCTTCCATCAGCATTAATTGGGAGTTCATGTTGCCAAAGAAGGCTCCTGTGATTTGGGGGGTGGAGCTCCTCTGGCAAAGAACTCCGTGTTTCTGTCACATCCCATCCAGAAAATTTGTGTGTGGGTGTCAGAAAATGAGGAAAAGGAGTAGTGCTTAAGCAGCCTAGCGGCTGATGGCTTGCTTCCCTAAAACAAGGTCAAGGCAGTGGAAGGCAGACCTCCTTGTACTCTATGTCCCCCTCGCCTTCCTCCAGTCAGCCAGCAGGGAAAGGGGATGACAACTCACAGGATTCATCATCTGTCCTCTGACTAATCAATCTAACCATTAATTGAGTTACATGTTTTAATGTGCCAGTTACACAAACCTCTGTGGTTTAATGCATCATTCATTCACAAGTTTAAACGGAATTCCCAAGAAGGTTTTTAAAAGGTGCGAGGGACAAGAAACTGAGAAGACCCTCACCTGCATGCTCAGCTTGTGACCCTCTGAAATGCCTTTAGTTGGCCACTGCTGGAAACGGGATACCAGCTGAGACAGAACTTCTAATATAGCTCACCTCACAGGGCTGCTCTTCTCCTCCATGCACACATAGGGTACGTCTGAGATCCCATGTTCTCAGCCACTCAGTACCTGCATGCTGGATATCATGTTTGCAGAAGGGACTTCTCCTTCCCTATGCATGTGGACCATGAGCATTATGCAAATATTATATCCTGTGGGCACTGAATATCTATTCATCTAAGCTGTCATTTCATGTGAAAAGGACTGGGGCTACCTGGAATTGCTACAACCCCCCCCCCCGCATCTGCCCAGAGGCAATAGAGGAGCTTTTCTGAAATACTGCAGAAAGCAAAAAGTGACTTCCAGCTTAATAAAGCAAAGCCACCATTCATTGTTAAGAGGATGGGACATTCAAAGTACCTTTGTTTTATTATTACTTGTGATGAGAAAAAGTCTTTATTGTCTACTGAGGATTTGGCAATATGAAAAAACTCCAATGTAACTGATTCATCTGGTGATCAATCAGCTACCAATTGACAGCCCTAACTTCACAGCAGGGCTTGGCCAACTCGAACAGCAAATCTAATGAGCCAACAGCAGGGTGACGTCACTGCGTTTCATAACATTGTCAACCTCTTGAGCACAGACACACAAACTCACAGCCCTGGGGGCTCATCCATCTGGTCCAAAGAAAACTGTCTTTTACCCTCCCCCTTTGAAGCAAGTTTCTCTCTGCTTTGGGCTGCTTGTCATTTTGCTAGAGATCAGCAAAGACAGAAAGGATGGTGGTGGGGAAAGGCCCTCCGTTGCCAGGTGCCAGGATCTTTCAGATGCTGGAGTCTGGTCCTGCCCTTCTGCCCTTCCCTACAGAAAAAGCAGGGGCAGCTTGTGGGTCTGAGGGCTCTGACCCACAATACATGTGTTTTCTCTCTCTCTCCCTCCCCCTCTCTCTTTATAAATTGGCTCCTTATATAGCCTGCTCCAACCTTCTAGGAAACTGATAATTATATTTTAAACAACCTAGATTTGAATGAAATATAAACTGAAATGGAGCTAAAACCTCTTAACACTCTCTTTGATGTGGAATGGGGGGGGGGGGTGAGAGAGAGAGCAAGGAGTCTGGATGGTAGGGAGGTCTCAAGGGGCCAGGGCAGAGGCTGCAGAGTTTCAGGGCACGGGCTGACTGCCCTCTGGGCCTCTGGGGGGCGAGGCACAGGTCGCAACACCAGCACAGGCCCAGACATTGCCCTCCAGAACAGAGGAGGCTGGAGCCCTCCTGCGAGAAGAGGTAAGAAGGGAGGGGGGAGGACTCTGAGTGTGGGTCTGGAGTGGGGAGGGACTGGGCACTAAGTCAGGGAAGGAGGAGGGAAGGAGAGCGAGGGGAGGGGGAAGCAGGGAGGGAAGGACTCTGCATGTGTGTGTTTGTGTATTTTGAGTGAGAGAGAGGGAGGAGGGAAGGATTAAAGAGCTCAGGAGGTGGTATGTGTTCCACATACTTATGAAAGCCTGGGTATCACTACTTTTATTTAAAACAAAGGAGAGAAAAGATGAGTCCTCAGTCATGCAACTTTCTGACCTGCCTGGATGCTGCACTTTGTGAGCAGCTTGAGAAAATATCCAGGCGGCAGGACCTTGTCATCATGTGTGACTTCAATTTCCCAGATGTGTGCTGGGAAACAAACTCTGCGAAGCGTCCTCAGTCATGCAAGTTTCTGACCTGCCAGGCTGACAATTTCATTTATCAAATGGTAGATGAACCCACAAGAGGTGGAATTCCTTTTGAGATGGGGAGCCAAGGAAGCTTGTAGCCAGACGCGGATGTTGGATTTTCGTAGAGCAAACTTTAATAAACTCAGAGACATGATGAGTGTCATACCATGGACGAGAATGCTGGAAGGGAAGGGAGCATGTGAAGGGTGGACGCTACTCAAACAAGAGCTATTGCATGCTCAATCCATGACTACCCCAGAAAGATGAAAACACTGCAGTAACTCTAAGAAGCCTATTTGGATGAACAGAGAACTTCAAGAGGAACTAAGAAAGAAAAGAGAAATGTTCAGGAAATGGAGGGAAGGACAGAGCTCTAAAGAAGAGTACCTACAGGTTACTAGGCACTGTAGATCAGAAAGGCCAAAGCTGAGAGGGAGCTAAGATTGGCCAGGGAAGCCCACTGTAACAAGAAAAGATTTTTCAGTTATGTGAGGAGCAAACGTAAAGTAAAGGAGGCAATAGGCCCACTGTTGGGTGCAGATGGACAAACTCTAACGGAAGATGCGGAGAAAGCAGAAAGGCTCAGCGCCTATTTTTTACATCTGTTTTTTTCCCACAGGTCAAAGGATTTAGGCACATCTAGAGATGGCTGTAGCCAAAGGATAGTGTCTGGGTGGCAGGTTGACATGGATAGAGAGGTTGTTGAGAGGCATTTAGCTGCACTGGATGAGTTCAAATCCCTGGGCCGGATGAAATGCACCCGAGAGTACTCAAAGAACTTTCCAGAGAACTTGCAGAGAACTTCCAGAGAACCCTTGTCCATCATCTTCGGGACCTCTTTAAAGACCGGAGATGTCCCAGAGGACCGGAAGAGAGCAAATGTTATTCTGATCTTCAAAAAAGGGAGGAAGGATGACCCGGGAAACTACAGACCAGTGAGTCTGACCTCTGTTGTGGGGAAGATAATGGAGCAGATAATAAAGGGAGCGATCTGCAAACATCTGGAGGACAATTTGGTGATCCAGGGAAGTCAACATGGATTTGTCTCCAACATGTCCTGTCAGACCAATCTGGTTTCCTTTTTTGACCAAGTAACAGGTTTGCTGGACCGGGGGAATTCGGTTTACTTTGATTCCTGTCCGGTCTTTAAAGAGGTCCCGAAGATGATGGACAAGGGTTCTCTGGAAGTTCTCTGCAAGTTTACTTGGATTTTAGTAAAGCTTTTGACAAGGTTCCCCATGATGCTCTGATGGATAAATTAAAGGACTGCAATCTGGATTTTCAGATAGTTAGGTGGATAGGGAATTGGTTAGAGAACCGCACTCAAAGAGGTGTTGTCAATGGTGTTTCATCAGACTGGAGGGAGGTGAGTAGCGGGGTACCTCAGGGCTCGGTGCTCAGCCCGGTACTTTTTAACATACTTATTAACAAGCTAGATGAGGGGGTGGAAGGACTACTCATCAAGTTTTCAGATGACACCAAATTGGGAGGACTGGCAAATACTCCAGAAGATAGAGACGGAGTTCAACGAGATCTGAACACAATGGAAAAATCGGCAAATGAGAACAAGATGCAATTTAATAAAGATAAGTGTAAAGTTCTGCATCTGGGTCAGAAAAATGCCTACTGGATTGGGGATATGCTTCTAGGTAACACTGTGTGTGAACGAGACCTTGGGGTACTTGTGGATTGTAAACTAAACATGAGCAGGCAGTGTGATGTAGCGGTAAAAAAAGCGAATGCCATTTTGGGCTGTATCAACAGGGGCATCACATCATAGTCCCATTGTATACGGCACTGGTCAGACCACACCTGGAGTACTGTGTGCAGTTCTGGAGGCCTCACTTCAAGAAGGACGTAGATAAAATTGAAAGGGTACAGAGGAGAGCGACGAAGATGATCTGGGGTCAAGGGACCAAGCCCTATGAAGATAGGTTGAGGGACTTGGGAATGTTCAGCCTGGAGAAAAGGAGGTTGAGAGGGGACATGATAGCCCTCTTTAAGTATTTGAAAGGTTGTCACTTGGAGGAGGGCAGGATGCTGTTTCCGTTGGCTGCCAAAGAGAGGACACGCAGTACTGGGTTTAAACCGGTGGACCCCAACTGGGGACCGGTACCGGGTCGTGGATCAGTTGGTACCAGGCCGCAGCTCCTTGTCGTCCTCTCCGCAGCTGCTGCCTCGAGGGCTACCCTGCCACTCTGCCGCCAGCTCACCTTTGGTGCTCTCCAGCGGCCACCGTGGCTGGGGCTCCCGCTCGGCGTGGCATTGTGCAGCTGCTGCTGGCATTGCTCCCCAGGGACGGCGGGAAGTTAGGGGCGCTGGCAGGAAAGCAAGTGGAGCAGGGGCTCAGGATGCTTAGGGCTAATCCTGCGTTGAGCAGGGGGTTGGACTAGATGGCCTGTATGGCCCCTTCCAACTCTATGATTCTATGATTCTATGATTCTATCTTTGCTGGAACAAGCTTTTCCTAACATGCCCACCAGAGAATGCTTGTATAGCAAGCTTCATTGGGCAGGATGTTCCAGAGTGCAGGTGCCAGCACTGATTACTGCGTGACTGACCTTGGAGGGGAGGGGGGCTGAGGTTGGGCTCTGACTACAAATTCCTTTGGCTGAGATTTCTCAAAGGGACTCTTTATAATATTGTAGTCTTCTACAGGACAGCTTTTGGTGGATCCCAATCAGAAGACAGGATTGTTGGGACTGAAAAATCTTAGGCAATTCTTCAGAAAAGATCTCCTTGAATCTGTACTGGCATGAATCCTATCAAAAATCCCCTCTAGAAGCATCAGTGTATAATACATGTGTGTGTGCACATGCACACAGGACTTGTATTTAAGAGCCAGAAATAAAGAGGAGAGAGCAATTTGGGGGAGTTGTATCTGACGGTGGTCACACTGAGGCTGTACTTTCTGGGACACGCTAAGGGAGCAGTTGGCCTATGGTTATGTGTCACACTGTATTTTTAACATGCATCTGAAAAACCTTAGGCTCTAGGCAAGACATGGCATGAGGCTTCATGTAGCCTCCCAGAGATCCAAATGCCAGTTCTGCAAGCTTCCGCATTAGAATGGCACCCAGGCCAAGAGGCCAGCCTGGCACATGCTTGATCCCTCAGAAGCCTCCCAATGGACACAGGCATCCTCATCCATTCATCTCAGCCTGATGGAGAACACCCCAGTAGCAGGACTCCCCCATACTCACCGGCCCTCCCTCTGGATCCCGGATATATCCATACACAATGGTCTTGTTAACAGCATATCCAAAATCAGCCCTCCGGACGTGTCCGATGACTTTGCCATTTCTCCAGATGGCCTCCAGCCCAAACATCGGAACTCTTCTGAAGAACACAAGCAAAGCAAATATCGGGTCTCATAATATGGCAAACAATAAGTATTATTCCTTGCCAGCCATCTCGTGTGGTCAGATAATAAGTACCACTACAGAGCAGCCACCAGACAATATTAGGGGCCATTCCGCACAATGACCAATGTTGCTAAATGTTTGCAGTATGCAGAAACGCTATATTTAATAGTGGAATTTCATCATTCCTCACACCTTCAATTCTAGCGGAATATTGAAGTCCCAGTAGCGGTCTATTCATTCCCCACAAGTTTCAGATCTTGCTGGAATTGCAACAAAGGAGGAGATATTTTTCTGCCCTTCTTCCCGCCCCTGTCTGTCAATCAAACAGAACAGCCAATGAACTGTTGTGTTCGTGCTCCCGAACAGCCCCTTTCCTTTAAAAACTGCTTTTTAAAACCCCCCAAAACACCAGTAGCAATGAATATTTGTTCATTCAATGTCCCAGAAAGACCTTTTCGCTGGCATAAGAGCAGGCACTTAATAGTTTACATGTTCTTCAAGTAAAAAATTTTTTCCCCCACGATGGGTGCAATTTCTGGCCGAAATTATGGGCAGTGTTGAACAGGGGGCTGTATTTTGCTCGGAAACTTTAAAGACAATAGTAGAATGGAGCTTTGTTTTACTGTTAAGCACTTCTGTGGAGGGACTTCAGCTGAAGAAGCCTCGCTTATTCGTTGCTTTCGCCGGTTTAAGGGGGGGAAATGGCGATCGAGTCTCTGGAAGTTTGGGGGTGAGAGCTAGGGAGGGACATTCTTTCTACCACTATTCTTTCGCTGATGTGTTGTGGCTTGTGCTCAAAAGTGTAGTGTTTTTTTCAGGGGGAATCCACTTTTCTGGATTTCCCCCTAAGCACTATAAAATTCCAATTGTTGCTGGAGTTTGGTGGGAGTTTTGAGGTTTGTTCACGACATCACGCAGAACGTTAAATTAATAGCATTTACAAAAGGTAGGACTTCGGCTACATTTAAGTTGTGCGGAATGGCCCCGGAAGTTAAGCATTCTATCACATCAGATTCCAATGGCGACACATGCTGAATTCTAAATCTCAGATCATTCAAAATATCATAGGGCATCAAGTACAGAAAGCAAATCATGAGATCTGAGTCCAGGAGCACCTTAGCAACAAACAAAAGTATTAAGGAGGGATGGACCAGAACCAATGGGATGAAATTAATTCAAAAGAAATTCCGTCTAAACATCCGGAAGAGGTTCCTGACAGAGCAGTTCCTCAGTAGAACAGGCTTCCTCGGGAGGTGGTGGGTTCTCCTTTGGAAATTTTTAAACAGAGGGGGTGGCCGGTTACAGTGGATGAGCAATAGGGTTGTGAGTGCCCTGCATTGTGCAGGGGGTTGGAATAGATGACCCAGGAGGTCCCTTCCAACTCTGTTATTCTATGATTCTAAGTCAAGCTTCCTTCGCCAGGTGTGAGCAGAGCAGAAGTGGATGTCTCAGAATCATTTTTTTCTAGTCAGGTGGGAAGAATGCTTCCAAAAATGTCTCTAAGGTGCTACTGGGCTTGAATCTAACTGTGCTGCAGAACAATTCAGCTACCCTCTGAAAATACCACATAGGGATGTGCACCCCAAAAAATGTCAGTACCGTTTCACTTTGTACCCATTCAATTCTGGTATAACCAAATCACCCAAATTCTATTATCAATTTTAGAATTTGGGTGTTTGAGTACAGCCAAATAGATTTGACCACAGGCCAAAAAACAGCTGGTCCATGTGGATCAGCTGTTTGGGGTATTTAAATGCCTTCCCAGAGCCTGACAAACAACCTGACAAACAGCTGAGGATCAACTTTTTTTCTAAGGGGGGAGGACGGCTGGGGTAGGTGACCTAGGTCCATTTAAATGCCTCCCCTTTCAGCACAGAGCTAACAGACATCTGAGGATCATCTGCTTGTCAGGCTCTGTGCTGAGGGGGGGGGCATGCTGGGGCTGTTTGTTAGGGTCTTTTTCCCCAGCAAGCCCCATCTGAGGCTGTGCAGTGCCCACTCTCTGCAGTGCCCACTCTCTGCAACTTCAGCGAGGTCTGCTGGAGAGAGATGGGAAGACTCCACGAAACAGCTAATGGGCAGGGTCTCTCAGTCAGTCAAATCAAGCCCAAATTGCTTCAAGCTTCTCCGATTTGGTTTGTTTAAACTGACAGGATGTGAGATTTGGCTCAGATGAACCTGGAAAGTACTCAAATCAATAGTAAACAATGTTTGTGCATCCAGGAAACCAAAACCCACAAGGCAGATCATTGGGCAGCACAGCTCCACTGAAGAAGCCTTTTGGCATGTGAACGCCAACCAGTTCCATCCAAATTGTCAAGCCATCCACAACCCTCTAGCCTGGTCTCTGCCTCTTGCTACTTACTCATCAACAGTGAAGCAGACCAGGCGGCGGAATATGCCAGCTGTTTTCTGGGCCTCTATGGCTTCACGTCCAAGGAAAGGGATGTCAGTTTTGAGTTTGCACGTAAAGGCCAGGCCAGCTTCCAGAGGTGTGTCATCAGGCCGAAGGTCAGCATGCCAGTGTCTGTAGCCTGCCAAGAAAGACATCAGCCAATAAGTTCTGATCACAGCTGGCTAGGAAAGCAGGGAAAGCAAGCAAAAGTTTCAGCCTGGGCAACAATATGGAAGCTTCATAACAGAGAAAGAGCTCCAAGCGATAGGCTTTGGGCTCAAGGTAAATTTCAACTACCGTATTTGCCGGTGTATAAGACAACTGGGCGTATAAGACGACCCCCAACATTTCCACTCAAAATATAGAGTTTGTTACATTACATTACGGTACCTGTCATTGCCACCATTGTACGGCCGCAGTGCGAACGCCCACCCCTGCATCTCCCTGTGACCAGCACTAGTGCGCAAGTGCGCATGTGCAAGCTCTGCGTAGACAAGGGGTGGGCCGGAGTGCCACTGCTTCCCGCTGAGCGGAATAGGCTGGTCATGCCGAAAAGGCTGGCACCCCTTTCTCGCTGCTGTTGCTCGCCGCAGCCATGCTGATGACCCGCCGCGCTGGATACCGCTCAATACTGGATGGAATGTAGACTGAGGTGGGCGGGCATCGGGAGGCCACTATGGGCAGCTATGGTGCACCCAACTGAGGTGCACCCGGTGTATAGGACAACCCCCCCCACACACACACACACTTGGAGGCACGTTTTTCAGGGGGGGGAAGTAGTCTTATACTCCAGCAAATACTGTAATTCTTGCACACATTTTCCATTCAGGACGAATGCTGTTGAGACGGCACAACTTTGTGGGTTGACACAGTCCTACAGCATCTTGGATTTTGAGAAGCATAAAATTAAAATAAACAACAAATTTGGGATATAGCCCTTCAAGCTAGCAGATGAGCCCTCAGAGTTACACAGGCTGGGAAGTCAGGTGTTCAGACAAGATTTCCAGGCACATGGAAACTATGACAGTGGAATCAAAGCTCTCAGCACGCGGGGACGATGCACACACCCCCCCTTCAAGAATCATTCTCTGCCACTCCTTTCAGAAGCAACAGCGCATGTTAGAATGGCAGCTGTAAGGTGGGAACGAGCCAGAGCTTCTCTGGCCTGGCTGCTTCACCAGGTGGAGAATCTGGGGTTGCTTTGCAGGCTTTAAGGGTCCATCTCCAAGCTGTTCTCACAAGCAAAACAAGGACTTGGACAAACCTTTTTCAATGCTGAGGGAGTCAATGGCTCTGTAGCCAGCATTGGTTATGCCATACATGGCACCAGCGTTCATGATGGCCCGGTAGACCCTCACACAGTGCTTCCTGGGTACATGAAGCTCCCAGCCCATCTCTCCGACAAATGACAGTCTCATGGCTCGGACCTGAGAGGTGAAGGGAGATTAGAGCTACTAAGAAGAGAAGAGTTATAGAATAATCTACTTGGAGGAGGTCTAATTGGCTATCTAGTCCATCCAACCTCCTGCCCAATAACGCAGGCGTTCCTGAACTCCAGTATCCTCAAGGGACCAGTGTCCAGCTTCTTCCTTCCAGTATCCTCAAGGGACCAAGTGTCCGGCTTCTTCCTTCACACCATCCACGGCAATGAATTCCTTTGTCAAACCATTCCTGCTGCCAGGATGCTTCTGCTAATGTTCAGCTGCAATTCACCCTCCTGTAAGCCCATTAGGTCTGGTCTTGCTTGCTGCTGAACAAAGAACAAGTCTTTGTCCTGGTCCTGGCTTGACTCCTCACTCTCAGCCTTTATTTCTGCCTTCAGTCCTCTTCCTTGACCAAGTGCTCCAGTGCTCCAGCTGCTTTGCTGCCCCTTCTGCCTGCAACTGTGCTTTGGAGCAGTGGTCCCCAACCTGCGGGCCGCGGCCCGGCGCCGGGCCGCAAAGGCCATGGCGCCGGGCCGCGGCTCCCTCTCCCCGCCCCTCCCCCCCCGCAGTAAAAAACTTCCCAGGCCGCAAGCTTGCAGCCCGGGAAGCTACTTACTGCGGGAGGGCGGGGAGAGGGAATCAGGGCCGCCCGCGCGGCCCGCGGGTGCGGCCCGATCCACGGGTGCGGCCCGCGGGCGCGGCCGGGCGCGGCTCGTGGGCGCGGCCCGATCCGCGGGTGCGGCCCGCGGGCGCGGCCGGGTGCGGCCCGATCCGCGGGCGCGGCCGGGCGCGGCCCGATCCGCGGGCGCGGCTCGCGGGCGCGGCCGGAAGCGTGGGCGTGGCCTGCGCGGTCCCTGCGGGCGCGGCCCAATGCCCTGCCGGTCCCCAGCCTAATAAAGGTTGGGGACCACTGCTTTGGAGGAGCTGGGAGGAGAGCATTATCTCAGGAGCTGACTCAGGAGCTGATTGCTAGCTCCGCCCTCTGCTAAGTAGACCTTTGTGCTATAAAAGGCTCTTGCTTGCCACAACACAAACAAAACCCAAAAGACTTTTGGAGTCTGGATTAAACCATAATACTCTGTAAGGAGCCAAGAGCAAGACCTAAAGGACTCTTGACCAAACCGAAGGATCAAACCAAAGGTTTCAGTGAAATGTAGGACCGTTTGTGGAGCAGTTCAGATGAATCAAAGTGGCATGAAGACTGAAGAAGGTTGCATAGTGACATGTCCCATCTGCGGAATGTTTGTCTTTTTACCTCCCGGGGACAATTTTTACAAATGCAGCAAGTGCAAATTAGTGATGAGCGATACAGTGACAGGTTACAGTAGATGAGTGAGTGTCCTGCATAGTGCAGGGAGTTGGACTAGATGACCCATGAGGTCCCTTCCAACTCTATTATTCTATGATTCAAACACCACCTTGCATCAATGGTTTCTCTCTCTTCCTGCAACCCCTCCTCAAGGCCGCCCCTGCATGGGAATTAAAGCTCACCCAGTTCCCCCTCATCTAATCTGTTGTCAAATGCCCTCCAATAGTAGGGAGTCACTTTTGTCTTTTTGTTTCACTGTACAGGGCTTGGGCTGGCACCCTACTGCCTCTTCCTTCTAAATTCTGACGACACCAACATAAAAAGACAAAGGAGCTGATATGCCCTCCATGAGATTCCAATCCAGACTCCCATTCCCCTCAGCAGTATGAGCTGCCTGCCTGCCTCCCAGTGTTCTCCCAGTGGGGTTGAGCTAATGAAATCAGACAGAGCACACACTCATCTCTACCTCGTTGTTAGCTCTTATGCCTACTTGATGTTCCCATGGGATAGATTTTAAAATAGCCGATCTGTTTTACAGCCTCAAGTCCCAAACAGCACACCAACAATTACACTGGCACAACAGGGGCACCTCAGCAAAACACGTGGCATGACAGTGGAACAGAGCCATCCACCCAGCTCCTTCCAAACTTCCAGAGATGCTCACTGAACGTGACACAGCACGTAAATCTAGATTAGGCACATGAAATATTCATGACTCATAACTGAGAAGAGCTATTCAAATCCGGATATTAAGAAGCGGCAACAAAGAAAGACATGGGAGGCACTACCAGCTACCAGCTTCATTTGGGCATGGGATATACGCTTGACCTCAATTCACAGGGGATTTGGAGAAAGGACAACCCCCCCCATCCCCCACACACTGTGATCTCTTCTTGAGTAGCCCCTCAAACCTGCTACAATTTCCTTACATACACAAAACATCAGTTAATTTCACAGTCCCTGCTGAAGGTAGAATGCTTCCTCCTGTTTGCTTCTCAGGCACCTGCTCAGAATGGTCAGCTTCCTCTATGACTCCGTTCCAATCTTTAACAGAGGTAGCTAACTCTTTATATTGTGAATTCCTAGAGGAAATTGGAGGAGGAGGAGGAAGAGGATGATTTGCATTGCCCAAAGTCAAAAAGGCTCCTTTACTTTCCAGCAACTTTCTCCTAAGTCCTTCGAGCCTATCCACAATAGTCACCTGGTCTTCAGCTGGCAAATAGTTGAAGGATTTCATCAGATCTTCCTCAACTGAATTTTCTAGATGTAGTGTACTGGGGGAAGGACTGTTGTTTGATCGGAACAGCTAATTAAATTTTCCATTGCCCTTACTTCTGGTTTAACCTTAGTGTGGGCTACAGTCTTATCCACTCTGGCACCCTTTGGGTAATTAAGGAGGAGAGGAGAAATTACAGAGTTGCGAAAAACTCTTGTTGGAAGGATCCCTTTACATCTTAAGTTCAACTTCCGTCTTAACAATAGTGATGGTATTGTTGAAGAACTGAAGGAAAGCAAGTCTTTCTGTTCTTGTAGAGTACTTTTAAGTACAGCTACCTCTTGAATACCAGTTGAATAAACAATTCCCCTCTCAAGCAGACAACTTAGATGGCTAATTACTTCATGCTTAGTACTCCAAGCTGGAATTCGTCATTTGTAAGGATGGACAATCAGACATACATTGTTGCCTGATAATATCAAGTTTTGGGAAGAATTTAGCCCCGACAAGCCACTTCCCTTTGGTTTATGCTCATTAAAAGCCAAGTCTTTTTCTGTAACATTCATATTCTGGGCTACTTTACTGTTAGGCTGACTTCCACTTAGTCTCTTTGCCACTCCAGTTAGTGCCTCAAGACAGACTTTGATATCTTTCAGTGAACCAAAAATAGCATTTACTGTTCTGGCTGTCAAAACTACCAGGTCGAGGTGTTCTTTTACAGTCCCACCGTCAGACTGTTTACTGTTGGCCTCACAATTGAAATTCTCTGCACACTTGTCTTCAACCATTTTAATTCCAAGGCTGGTTGTGATGTCCTCGCCCTCCCTCAGACTTTCTGCCAAGCTTCCAGCCAAGGGGGTGTCGTAGTTTGCAACTGGAATCTCATACTCTATTAATTTCTCTGATGTAAAATAATCAACCATCTTGGTCTGTTTCTTAGCTGGAGCACACAATAAAACCTCCTTATCATCTCTAGCTTTCCATTGCTTCTTCCTAATTACAAAAAGACTATACTTTGGAGCAGTAATAAAACAATAAAACAATCAAGTGTCAATCAGTCAGTTACAAGCCATCTTCCCCTACTCCAGTCTGAGCAGCCACAATAACAATAACAATAGCAATAGCAATAATAATAACAATAGCAATAATAATAATAATAATAATAATAATAATAATAATATGATGATGATGATGATGATGATGATGATGGTGATGGTGATGATGATGATAACAAAAACAACAATTACAGTCCAAGTTTTATCATCAATCAGGCCCAATTAAAAAAAAACAACAAAAAATAACCATATGGGTCTTGAAGCAACTTTTAAATTCTCAATTTTGAATTTTCAACATAAATAACATCTCTCTATTTCATTTTAGTAGAGGCTATATATAATTGTCCCAATTTTTTGCAATGAAGCAAATGCTCATATTCTTCTTTAACATGAGTTTCTTGAAGATAGACAATATCAGCTCCAGTATTCTTAAGTTGACTGAACACCTTAGATGTCTCATTAGGTGAATTTTATTATTTATTTATTTTTTACTTGTAGTTTGACTTATTAGTCGCCACTCTCAGTCATGCCAGCTCGTGGCAACTAACAACAATGAAAATACATCAATACAATAGTAAAACTCTATTAAAATCCCAACTTACAAAGAGCAAAAATTAAGGAACAAAGAAAAAAGGCAGCGGCAAAATAGCCCATAATCAAGTTCTCCCTTGGTAAATATCAGACCCCATGCTGCTATCAGAGTAACAAGGAGGATGGAGTATCTAGGATGGAGATGTTGTCCAAAGAAGGGAGAAGGAGAAAGGGGAAAAGGAAAGGGAAAGAGGAGAGGGGAAAGAGGGACCTAGAGATCTATCAACCCTAGCCTCTGTCAGGTTCTTTGACTCCAAATAAGTCTGAAAATTCTTTATTAGAGGTTTCTTTATTACAGACGATATTTATTAAATTTGCAGACAATACTAAACTGGGAGGGGTAGCAAACACAACAGAAGACAGAATCAGAATTCAGGATGATCTTGATAGGCTCAAGAAGTGGGCTAAACTGAATAAAATGAAGTTCAATAGGGACAAATGTAAAGTTCTGCATTTAGGTAGGAAAAACCATCTATACCAATATAGGATGGAGTATCATGTCCAGATCACAGGAAGTGATGGTACCGTTTTACTCTGCTCTGGTTCGGCCTCACTTGTGTTCAGTTTTGGCCACCACCATTGAAGAGGGATGTAGACAAACAGAGGAGGGCAACGAAGATGGTGAGGGGGTTTGGAGACAAAGATGTATGAAGAAAGGTTGGGGGAGATTGGTCAGTTTATCCTGGAGAGGAGACGACTGAGAGGGGATCTGATAACCATCTTCAAGTATTTAAAAGTCTGCCATATAGAAGCTGTAGGAGATTTATTCTCCCTTGCCCCTGCAGGATGGACCTGAACCAATGGGATGAAATTAATTAAAAAGAAATTCTGTCTAAACATCCAGAAGTTCCTGACAGTTAGAGTGGTTTCTCAGTGGAACAGGCTTCATCAGGAGGTGGTGGGTTCTCCATCTTGGGAAATTTTTAAACAGAGACTGGATAGCCATCTGACAGAGAGGCTGATTCTGTGAAGGTTCAAGGGGGTGGCAGGTTACAGTGGATGAGCGATAGGGTTATGAGTGTCCTGCATAGTGCAGGGGTAGGAATAGATGACCCAGGAGGTCCCATCCAACTCTATGATTCTAAGATTCTAAGTGAAAATAACCCTACAACATCATTGAATCACTGAATCATAGAGTTGGAAGGGGCCATACAGGACATATAGTCCAACCCCCTGCTCAACGCAGGATCATCCCAAAGCATCCAAGAAAAGTGTGTATCCAACCTTTGCTTGAAGACTGCCAGTGAGGCTCACTACCTCCTTAGGCAGCCTATTCCACTGCTGAACTACTCTGACTGTGAAAATTTTTTTCCTGATATCTAGCCTATATTGTTGTATTTGTAGTTTAAACCCATTACTGCGCGTCCTTTCCTCTGCAGCCAACAGAAACAGCATCCTACCCTCCTCCAAGTGACAACCTTTCAAATACTTAAAGAGGGCTATCATGTCCCCTCTCAACCTCCTTTTCTCCAGGCTGAACATTCCCAAGTCCCTCAACCTATCTTCATAGGGCTTGGTCCCTTGGCCCCAGATCATCTTCATCGCTCTCCTCTGTACCCTTTCAATTTTATCTACGTCCTTCTATCTACGGCCTCCAGAACTGCACACAGTACTCCAGGTGTGGTCTGACCAGTGCCATATACAATGGGACTATGACATCTTGTGATTTTGATGTGATGCCCCTGTTGATACAGCCAAAATGGCATTCGCCTTTTTTACCACTACATCACACTGCCTGCTCATGTTTAGCTTACAATCCACAAGTACCCCAAGGTCTCCAAGTCTGCCCAGTCTGCTAAGGTCTCCAAGGTATGGCAAATCTAGACAGCATCCTAAAAAGCAGAGACATCACCCTGCCAACAAAAGTGTGTCTAGTCAAGGCTATGGTATTCCCAGTTGCAATGTATGGCTGCGAAAATTGGACCATAAGGAAGGCCAAGCGTTAAACAATTGAGGCTTTTGAACTCTGGTGCTGGAGAAGACTCTTGCGAGTCCCTTGGACTGCAAGGTGAACAAACCGGTCAGTCCTAGAGGAGATCAGCCCTGACTGCTCCTTAGAAGGCCAGATCCTGAAGATGAAACTCAAATACTTTGGCCACCTCATGAGAAGGAAGGACTCCCTGGAGAAGAGCCTAATGCTGAGAGCGATTGAGGGCAAAAGAAGAAGGGGACGACAGAGAAGGAGGTGGCTGGATGGAGTCAGTGAAGCAGTAGGTGTGAGCCTAAATGGACTCCGGGGAATGGTGGAGGACAGGAAGGCCTCGAGGATCATTGTCCATGGGATCGCAATGGGTTGGACACGACTTCGCACCTAACAACAACATTCTGGGTGAAAATAAGCGGGAAAACAAAAGCATCTGGGTGAAAATAAGCGGGAAAACAAACAATGTGGTGGTTGGTGTCTGCTACCGACCGCCTGACCAACGAGAGGATGTGGATGCTGCACTTTGTGAGCAGCTTGAGAAAATATCCAAACGGCAGGACCTTGTCATCATGGGTGACTTCAATTTCCCAGATATGTGCTGGGAAACAAACTCTGCGAAGCGTCCTCAGTCATGCAAGTTTCTGACCTGCCTGGCTGACAATTTCATTTATCAAATGGTAGATGAACCCACAAGAGGTTCAGCCATACTGGACTTAATACTGACCAACAGGCAAGAGTTGGTGGATGAGGTGAAGGAGGCGGGGACCCTAGGGGGAAGTGACCACGTCCTCATAGAATTCCTTTTGAGATGGGGAGCCAAGGAAGCTTGTAGCCAGACGCGGATGTTGGATTTTCGTAGGGCAAACTTTAATAAACTCAGAGACATGATGAGTGTCATACCATGGACGAGAATACTGGAAGGGAAGGGAGCATGTGAAGGGTGGGCGCTACTCAAACAAGAGCTATTGCATGCTCAATCAATGACTATTCCAGAAATACGAAAACACTGCAGGAGCTCTAAGAAGCCTATTTGGATGAACAGAGAACTTCAAGAGGAACTAAGAAAGAAAAGGAAAATGTTCAGGAAATGGAGGGAAGGACAGAGCTCTAAAGAAGAGTACCTACAGGTTACTAGGCACTGTAGATCAATCATCAGAAAGGCCAAAGCTGAGAGTGAGCTAAGATTGGCCAGGGAAGCCCATTGTAACAAGAAAAGATTTTTCAGTTACGTGAGGAGCAAACGTAAAGTAAAGGAGGCAATAGGCCCGTTGTTGGGTGCGGATGGACAAACTCTAACGAAAGATGCAGAGAAAGCAGAAAGGCTTAGTGCCTATTTTACATCTGTTTTTTCCCACAGGTCAAAGTGTTTAGGCACATCTAGAGATGGCTGTAGCCAAAGGATAGTGTCTGGGTGGCAGGTTAACATGGATAGAGAGGTGGTCGAGAGGCATTTAGCTGCACTGGATGAGTTCAAATCCCCTGGTCCAGATGAAATGCACCCGAGAGTACTCAAAGAACTTTCCAGAGAACTTGCACAGCCCTTGTCCATCATCTTCGGAACCTCTTTAAGGACTGGAGATGTCCCAGAAGACTGGAAAAGAGCAAACGTTATTCCGATCTTCAAAAAAGGGAGGAAGGATGACCCGGGAAACTACAGACCAGTGAGTCTGACCTCTGTTGTGGGGAAGATAATGGAGCAGATATTAAAGGGAGCGATCTGCAAACATCTGGAGGACAATTTGGTGATCCAAGGAAGTCAGCATGGATTTGTCTCCAACAGGTCCTGCCAGACTAACCTAGTTTCCTTTTTTGACCAAGTAACAGGTTTGCTGGATCGGGGAAATTTGGTTGATGTCATTTACTTGGATTTTAGTAAAGCTTTTGACAAGGTTCCCCATGATGTTCTGATGGATAAGTTGAAGGACTGCAATCTGGATTTTCAGATCGTTAGGTGGATAGGGAATTGGTTAGAGAACCGCACTTAAAGAGTTGTTGTCAATGGTGTTTCATCAGACTGGAGAGAGGTGAGTAGCGGGGTACCTCAGGGTTCGGTGCTCGGCCGGGTACTTTTTAACATATTTATTAATGATCTAGATGAGGGGGTGGAGGGACTACTCATCAAGTTTGCAGATGACACCAAATTGGGAGGACTGGCAAATACTCCGGAAGATAGAGACAGAGTTCAACGAGATCTGAACACAATGGAAAAATGGGCAAATGAGAACAAGATGCAATTTAATAAAGATAAGTGTAAAGTTCTGCATCTGGGTCAGAAAAATGAAAAGCATGCCTACTGGATGGGGGATACGCTTCTAGGTAGCACTGTGTGTGAACGAGACCTTGGGGTACTTGTGGATTGTAAACTAAACATGAGCAGGCAGTGTAATGCAGCGGTAAGAAAGGCAAATGCCATTTTGGGCTGTATCAACAGAGGCATCACATCAAAATCACAAGATGTCATAGTCCCATTGTATACGGCACTGGTCAGACCACACCTGGAGTACTGTGTGCAGTTCTGGAGGCCTCACTTCAAGAAGGACATCGATAAAATTGAAAGGGTACAGAGGAGAGCGACGAAGATGATCTGGGGCCAAGGGACCAAGCCCTATGAAGATAGGTTGAGGGACTTGGGAATGTTCAGCCTGGAGAAAAGGAGGTTGAGAGGGGACATGATAGCCCTCTTTAAGTATTTGAAAGGTTGTCACTTGGAGGAGGGCAGGATGCTGTTTCTGCTGGCTGCAGAGGAGAGGACACGCAGTAATGGGTTTAAACTTCAAGTACAACGATATAGGCTAGATATCAGGAAAAAGTTTTTCACAGTCAGAGTAGTTCAGCAGTGGAATAGGCTGCCTAAGGAGGTGGTGAGCGCCCCCTCACTGGAAGTCTTCAAGCAAAGGTTGGATACACACTTTTCTTGGATGCTTTAGGATGCTTAGGGCTAATCCTGCGTTGAGCAGGGGGTTGGACTAGATGGCCTGTATGGCCCCTTCCAACTCTATGATTCTATGATTCTATGATTCTATGATTCTATGATTCTGTTAAATTTGTAAACTGTGTCATAACATCGAAATTCAGCCATATGATGCCATATAATCATGTTTTAGCAAACAGCCAATCAGTCCCCTTGAATTCAGTTGCAGTTCACAAAAACATTGAAGAAATCAAACTGTCTACGTTCGTGATTAACGGCTGTCACTTTACCATTTGTTGCTGGCCCCATCCGTCTTCACCCTAGTGTGAAAAACTATCTTGACCTGAGAACAGAGAGTTAAATTGGGATACCACGGGGGTATCTGGCTATATGGACCCTATGCCATCAAGGCTTCTAGTTATGTTCAAGACACTAGAGACTTTCTGAGGAAAATGCAATCTTTGAAGAACCTTCCAGAAAATACCATTTTAGCCACCATGGATGTGGAATCCCTGTATACCATCATCCCACACAAAAATGGATTACAAACCATTAGGAATACAATTTCTAACAACACCACAGCTAACTCAGCCACCAAACTGCCAATTTGTTCTCACCCATAACTACTTCAGATTTGGTGACAGCTTGTATGTATGTATGTATGTATGTATGTATGTATGTATGTATGTATGTATGTATGTATGTATGTATGTGTACCCCCTTCAAGGATCGCTGCCTTGTTGTGGCAAGGGGGCTTGCGTAGTTCAGTGAAGCTATGAGCTATGCCGTGCAGGGCCACCCAAGATGGACAGGTCATAGGTGAGAGCTCTGACAAAAGGTGATCCACTGGAGAAGGAAAGGGCAAACCACTCCAGTATCTTTGCCATGAAAACTCTATGGACAGTTCCAATAGGCATAACGATATGACACCGGAAGATGAGCCCCTCAGGTCGGAAGGTGTCCAATATGCTACTGGGGATGAGCAGACGGCTAGTACGAGTAGCACCAGAATGAATGAAGCGGCTGGGCCAAAGCCGAAAGGACGCTCAGTTGTGGAAGTAACTGGTGGCGAAAAGACAGTCCGATGCTGTAAAGATTTTTATTCCATAGGAACCTGGAATGTCAGATCCATGAATCAAGGCAAGCTGGACGTGGTTAAACAAGAAATGAGAAGACTGAACATCGACATTTTAGGAATCAGTGAACTAAAATGGACAGGAATGGGTGAATTTAATTCAGATGACCATCAGGTATACTACTGTGGACAAGAATCTCGCAGAAGAAATGGAGTAGCCTTCATAATCAATAAGAGAGTAGGAAAAGCAGTCTTGGGATACAATCCCCAAAATGACAGAATGATCTCAGTTCGAATCCAAGGCAAACCATTCAACATCACAGTGATCCAGGTCTATGCCCCAACCACTGCTGCTGAAGAGGATGAAGTTGATCATTTCTATGAAGCCCTACAACACCTTATAGAAGCAACGCCAAAAAATGATGTGCTTATCATCATGGGGGATTGGAATGCTAAAGTAGGAAGCCAAAAGATAACTGGGATAACAGGCAAGTTTGGCCTTGGAGTACAAAATGAAGCAGGGCACAGGCTGGTAGAATTTTGTCAAGAGAATACAATGGTCATAGCAAACACTCTTTTCCAACAACCCAAGAGACGACTCTACACATGGACATCACCAGACGGTGAACACAGAAATCAGATTGACTATGTACTCTGCAGCCAAAGATGGAAAAGTTCTATACAGGCAATAAAAACAAGACCAGGAGCTGATTGTGGTTCAGATCATGAGCTTCTTGTTGCAAAATTTAGGCTTAAATTGAAGAAAGTAGGGAAAAGCACTAGGCCACTCAGGTACGAACTAAATCATATCCCCGACGAATATACAGTAGAGGTGACAAATAGATTTAAGGAATTAGATCTGATAGACAGAGTGCCTGAAGAACTATGGACGGAGGTTCGCGACATTGTACAAGAGGTAGCAACTAAAACCATCCCAAAGAAAAAGAAATGCAAGAAATCAAAATGGCTGTCTGAGGAAGCTTTACAAATAGCTAAGGAGAGAAGGGAAGTGAAAGGCAAGGGAGAAAGAGAAAGATACACCCAATTGAATGCAGAATTCCAGAGAAAAGCTAGAAGAGATAAGAATGCCTTCTTAAATGAACAGTGCAAACAAATAGAAGAAAACAATAGAATGGGGAGGACCAGAGATCTTTTCAAGAAAATTGGAGATATGAAGAGAACGTTTCATGCAAAGATGGGTATGATAAGGGACCAAAATGGTAGGGACCTCACAGAAGCAGAAGAGATTAAGCAAAGGTGGCAAAATTATACAGAAGAACTATACAAGAGCGAGCTTAACATCCCTGATGACCACAGTGGGGTAGTTACTGACCTGGAGCCAGACATCCTGGAATGTGAAGTCAAATGGGCCTTAGGAAGTCTGAGCAACAATAAAGCTAGTGGTGGTGACAGCATTCCAGTTGAACTATTCAAAATCTTAAAGGACGATGCAGTAAAAGTGCTACACTCAATATGCCAGCAAATTTGGAAAACTCAGCAATGGCCACAGGATTGGAAAAGGTCAGTTTACATTCCAATCCCAAAGAAGGGCAATGCCAAAGAATGTTCAAACTACCGCACCATTGCACTCATTTCTCATGCTAGCAAAGTTATGCTCAAAATCCTACAAGCTAGGCTCCAGCAATATGTGGACCGAGAACTTCCAGAAGTACAGGCAGGATTTCGAAGAGGTAGAGGAACTAGAGATCAAATTGCCAACATACGCTGGATCATGGAAAAAGCTAGGGAGTTCCAGAAGAACGTCTACTTCTGCTTCATTGACTATGCTAAAGCCTTTGATTGTGTGGAGCACAACAAATTGTGGCAAGTTCTTAAAGAGATGGGAATACCAGAGCATCTTATTTGTCTCTTGAGAAATTTATATGCAGGTCAAGAAGCAACAGTGAGAACTGAACATGGAATCACGGATTGGTTCAAAATTGAGAAAGGAGTTCGGCAAGGCTGTATACTGTCGCCTTGCCTATTTAACTTGTATGCGGAGCACATCATGAGAAAGGCGGGATTAGAGGAGTCACAAATTGGGATCAAGATTGCAGGGAGAAATATCAACAACCTCAGATATGCAGATGATACCACTCTAATGGCAGAAAGTGAAGAGGAACTAAAGAGCCTGTTGATGCGGGTGAAGGAGGAGAGTGCAAAAGTTGGCTTGAAACTCAACATCAAGAAAACAAAGATCATGGCAGCCGGCCCTCTCAATTCCTGGCAAATAGATGGGGAAGAAATGGAGATAGTGACAGATTTTATTTTCCTCGGCTCCAAGATCACTGCAGATGGGGACTGCAGCAAAGAAATTAAAAGACGCTTGCTCCTAGGGAGGAAAGCTATGGCAAATCTAGACAGCATCCTAAAAAGCAGAGACATCACCCTACCAACAAAAGTGCGTTTAGTCAAGGCTATGGTATTCCCAGTTGCAATGTATGGCTGCGAAAGTTGGACCATAAGGAAGGCCGAGCGTCAAAGAATTGAGGCTTTTGAACTCTGGTGCTGGAGAAGACTCTTGCGAGTCCCTTGGACTGCAAGGCGAACAAACCGGTCAGTCCTAGAGGAGATAAGGCCGGACTGCTCCTTAGAAGGCCAGATCCTGAAGATGAAACTCAAATACTTTGGCCACCTCATGAGAAGGAAGGACTCCCTGGAGAAGAGCCTAATGCTGGGAGTGATCGAGGGCAAAAGAAGAAGGGGACGACAGAGAATGAGGTGGATGGATGGAGTCACTGAAGCAGTAGGTGCAAACTTAAAAGGACTCCAGGGAATGGTAGAGGACAGGAAGGCCTGGAGGATCATTGTCCATGGGGTCGCGATGGGTCGGACACGACTTCGCACATAACAACAACAAATGTATGTGTAGCGGTAGATCTGGTGGCGAATAACATCGTTCCATGGTCAGACCACCATGCCCTGAAGGCTCGACTGAGGATACCACCCCCTCTCCGTTTGGGTGACGGACGTATTTTAGTCCGCCCGCAGAGACTCATGGAATCTGAGAGATTCCTGAATGCCCTGCGGGACCCGATGCCCTCCGGCACCTCGTTGACGGCCTTAGTGGAGGACTGGCAGTCCCGCCTGACGGCCGCCATTGACAAGATTGCTCCTAGGCGCCCTCTCCGCCTTCGCCTCAAACAGGCTCTATGGTATTCCCAGGAGCTTCGGGAGAGGAAGAAGGAAGTGAGACGGCTTGAGCGAGTGTGGAGGAAGACTCGTGACGAAGCTACAAGGACATCTCATCGCACGCTTATGAAGGCGTATGAGAATGCGGTGAAAGCGGCGAAACGAGACTTCTACGCCGCAGAAATCGCGTCCGCAAGCTCTCGCCCAGCACAATTATTTAAGGTAATTAGATCACTTACCGCCCTCGAAGAAGGGCGACAAACGATAAGGGAATTGGAATTGATCTGTGTGGCATTATCGAGCTATTTTGCGGACAAAGTCCTGTCGCTCCACCGTGACCTACCTGCCACGATTGATACAGTTAGTGAACTGGAAGCTCCGTGGCCGTCAAGGGGGTTAGTGTTTGATGGCTTCAGGCGGCTCTCTGTAACCGAAGTGGACAAGTTACTGGGTTCAGTGAAGGCGACCACTTGCCCCTTGGATCCCTGTCCGTCCTGGTTGCTCAAATCGGGCGACCAGCGCATAGGAGGCCCCTTGAGGGAGATTGTCAACCTCTCCTTAACATCTGGAGAGTTTCCCAAGGGGCTCAAGGAAGCAGTGGTACGCCCCTTACTGAAAAAGCCATCATTGGATCCGCGGAACCCCGCCAGTACCGCCCAGTTTCGCACTTGGCGTTTCTGGGTAAGGTGATAGAGCGGGCCGTGGCGGACCAACTCCTAGGTTTCTTGGATGAAACTTCGGCCCTCGACCCATACCAGTTTGGCTTCCGCCCTGGCCACGGGGTGGAGACCGTGCTGGTCGCCCTCATGGATGATATCCGGTGCCAGCTGGATCGGGGCGGCTCCGCCATTCTCGTGCTTCTAGACCTGTCGGCCGCATTTGATGTGGTCGACCACAAGTTATTGGTACACCGCCTCGCCGGAGCTGGAATAAGGGGGACTGCGCTTCAATGGCTGGTCTCCTTCCTCCAGAACTGGATGCAGAGGGTTGCGATGGGGGAGAGTATGTCGAGCCCTTGTGAGCTCCCTTGTGGGGTTCCGCAGGGGGCGATACTCTCTCCCACACTTTTTAACATCTATATGCGCCCTCTAACCCAGCTGGTCCGGGGCTATGGGCTGGGTTGCCACCAATATGCGGATGACACCCAGCTCTACTTCCTAATGGACGGCCGGCCGGACTCCACCCCGGATACATTTGCCAGCTGTTTGGAAGCGGTAGCTGGATGGCTCAGGCAGAGTCGCCTGAAACTCAACCCCTCCAAGACGGAGGTCCTGTGGCTGGGCAGAAGAGGGCAGGACCAGGAAGCGCGCCTCCCATGCCTGAACGGGGTGCAATTAACACCTGCACCAGTTGCCAGGAATTTGGGAGTGACATTTGATGCCTCCCTCTCTATGGAGGCTCAGGTCACCAATGTAGCTTGGATGGCATTTTTCCATCTTCGCCAAGCCCGGCTACTAGCGCCCTACCTGTCCTCGGAACACCTGGCCACAGTGATCCATGCAATGGTCACTTCCAGATTAGACTTCTGTAACTTGCTCTACACGGGCCTTCCCTTGTCTTTGACTCGGAAGTTACAGCTGGTCCAAAATGCGGCTGCCAGGGTCCTCACTAGAACACCTTTGAGGGCCCACATTCAGCCGGTGCTTCGTCATCTGCACTGGTTACCAGTCTGTTTCCGAATCAGATTCAAGGTGTTGGTATTGACCTTTAAGGCTATACGCGGCCTGGGTCCCGTCTACCTGCGGGACCGCTTGGTTGCTTATGCCCCCCGCAGGGGACTCCGCTCTGCGGGTATGAATTTACTGGTTGTCCCGGGCCCACGGGATGTTCGCCTGGCCTCGACCCGGGCCAGGGCCTTTTCAGTCCTGGCCCCAACCTGGTGGAATGAGCTCCCAGAAGAGCTAAGGGCCCTGCAGGATCTACCAGCTTTCCACAGGGCCTGTAAGACGGAGCTCTTCCGCTAGGCATATGGTTGAGGCCAGGGCAGCTCTCCCACTAATCCATCAGAGGATCCCCTCCAATATTGAGATCTCTAACATCGAGATTATGGTTAGATCTATTGTATTGGTGCCACCCTCTTCTGAACATTATTCTCTCCACCAGGCTGAACTAAGATCAGAATTGTGACGACCGCCGCTATATGTTATATGTAACTTTTAATTGGGGTTTTTATGGGGATTTTATTGTGTTTTAACTATTTATGTTGTAAACCGCCCTGAGACCTATTGGGAGAAGGGCGGTCTAAAAATCAAATAATAATAATAATAATAATAATAATAATAATAATAATAATAATAATAATAATAATATGTATGTATGTATGTATGTATGTATGTATTTTACTATATTCTGTTGTTGTTTTTATTATTATTATTTTCTATTATTTTACTATTTACCAATTTCACTTGCAGGAGTGTTTTCACACTTGGGTGGAGAAGGATAGGGCCAGCAACAAATGGTAAAGTGACAGCTGTTAATCACTACCGTGTTTCTCTAAAAATAAGACACTGTCTTATATTTATTTTCCCTCAAGAATACACACTATGGTTTATTTTCAAGGGGTGTCTTATTAATATTTAGAAAAGTCGAAGCCATCAACCAAAGTGTGTGGGGTGAGAGAGACCCTCAGACTCTTGCTGGTCAGTGCTGGGGGTTCATGGGGGTTGAGAGAGACTGGGGTGGGGTGCTGAGGCTGGTGGTATGCCACCTGGCGCCCGCACACAGGTGCAGAGCTCTGCGCCCTCGTGCAGGTGCCGGCTGGTGTGCTCTACGCCTCCCCTCCGTGCCGCGCTGTTGGTCACTTCGGGCGTCCATGGGTGCTAAAGCAGCCGCAACCCTACCTCAGACTGTTGTTGGTTGGTGCTAGGGGAGAGAGAGACCCACAGTGCTAAGTAAAATGGCAGCCACAGCTATACTTCTATGGTGTATAGTGTGCAAACACTTAGAAATCCTGCTATGGCTTATTTTATGGGTAAAGGTAAAGGTATCTCCTGTGCAAGCCCCGGGTCATGTCTGACCCTTGGGGTGATGCCCTCTAGCGTTTTCATGGCAGACTCAATACGGGGTGGTTTGCCAGTGCCTTCCCCAGTCATTACCATTTATCTCCCAGCAAGCTGGGTACTCATTTTACCGACCTCGGAAGGATGGAAGGCTGCTGGGATTGAACTCCCAGTCTCATGGGCAGAGCTTTCAGACTGCTGCCTTACCACTCTGCGCCACAAGAGGCTCTTATGTCTTATGTATGTCTTATCAATCAATCAAACTTTATTACAGTCGTTCAGACCAAGTTATATGAAGTCAATACATAAAAGACCATAGGAATATGGTCATTTAATGTAATACAATTTAAAACAGATCATAAAATAGAACTTAAAGGTATGTATTATCTTCGGGGCATGGCTTATATTGCGCAAATGCTTAGAAAATCTGCTACGGCTTATTTTATGGGTATATTTTATGGGTATATCTTATATTCAGGAAAACAGGGTAACAGTTTTATTTCTCTAGTTTTTTTGTGAACTACTACTGGACTCTGATTTTGTTGTGCCACTAAAACAATTCATGGTAACAGAGTTTCAACATAGTAAAAACCCAAGGTGACAACATGACATTCTCCCTGCAAAGGAAAATAAAAGATTAGCTAGCATACATAATTTTAAAACAACTGTTAAAGAATACAACATGCCAGGAATTAGCATAAGCCACAATGCTTGGCTGGACATTCCAATGTAAATGACATTTTTAGAGTCACAGGTTATAAAATCCTTAATGATAACTGATAATTGATTGGAGTGTTTATTGACTTATAAAATATGCACTAATTTTCAGATTTCTCTCACAAGGTAAAAAACATTAGTTTTAGGCATTGGCATCTGGTAGCTCACATTCCGGGCTACCAAATGAAACCTTTCTTGGTGTGGTGCAGGCTGAAAAAACAATAAGGAACTGATTACTCCAAGAACAAAACCAAAAACAAATGTACCTATAGCAAATCATCATTGTGGGAAATGTGCAATGTGTAGGTTCATGTTAGAAACAAAACAATATACCCACTCTAGTCAATTATCAGTTAACATTAAGGATTTTATAACCTGTGATGATGGCTAAAAATGTCATTTACATCAGTGGTCCCCAACCTGCGGGCCGCAGCCCGGTGCCGGGCCGCGGCTCCCTCTCCCCGCCCCCCCCCGCAGTAAAAAACTTCCCAGGCCACAAGCTTGCGGCCCGGGAAGCTTCTTACTGCGGGAGGGCGGGGAGAAGGAATCGGGGCTGGGCGCGGCCGGATGCGGGGGCACGGCCCACGGGCGCGGCCGATGCGTGGGCGTGGCCCGCGCGCGGGCCGCAGGCCACGCCCCAATGCCCTGCCGGTCCCCAACCTCAGAAAGGTTGGGGACCACTGATTTACATGATAAAGTGCAATTGTGGCTTAGGTTACATTGGAAGGTCTAACAGAGCATTAAAAACACAAATTATGGAACGCAGGTCTCAGATCCATAACCAGGTCCTGGATGCCCCTATTGTCCAACACTGGATCAAACAGAAACATGATGTGAATGATTTTGTCTTTTTTAGCTTAGAAATTATCAAATCAGGTTTATATTTTGAAAGCAGCAACCAAATCCATTTACAACAAAGAAAATGCTATTTCATTTTCAGTCCAGACCCCATCTCTAGGGGAGCTTCATTATATTTGTTACAAGTTGTCTCCCTGTTTAGCACTTTAATCAGAATCACATGTCAGTTCCAAAATTCAAGACGCAGATTTTTCTCACAGCAGGTAGTATGGGTAGAGGAGGGGACTCCTGTTCCCCCCAGACTTTCCCCTGAGTCAAAAGAACTGCCCAGTCCAAAATTATCTGCATACTTCTGGAGGTGTCACATGCAGTTACAAAGTTATGCAAATGTCATCCCACTGAGGGTTCTTTAGGCACAGGAAAAAGGCTGTAGGGGGAGTGCGAGCCCTGGTCCTCCACCCATCTTGCCTGTCCCTAGCAAAATCAATTTCTTGGGCTTTTAAAGAACACAAGGGCACACAAAAGTTTATACCCAGAATAAAACTTGATTAGTCTTAAAGTTGCCACTGGACACCAGCTGTGTTCTGATCAAAGCAGTGAACCCAGAAGTGCATAAACAAAGGTATCATGTAGTTGAACCCTCATGCAGATGTTCATAAAGTTAGCGCAGAAGTGCCTTGTCTGAGCTGACTGTCTTATGCACCAGGCAGCTGTGCACAAACCCTGGTCAGGATGCATGGCTCCTTTCCTCCCTCTATTCACAGTGGGGGAAGTTTTTTATTCCCTCACTCCCCCCCTTCCCCGACACAATGATTCCCTGCACACCTCCGGAGAGGACCACCTACCTGCAGTCTCTTTGCTGTGCCTAAAAGAGCATAGCAGCTCCTGCCAGGCAATTCATTTGTCAGGGAGCCAAAAATAAACTCACAATATCTTTTGTATTTTCCAGTCTATTGTTGCCATGGGTGTGTATCTTATATGCCAATTGATTTTATTGTAGAATCATAGAATCATAGAGTTGGAAGGTCCCACAAAGGCCATCTAGTTCAACCTCCTGCTCAACACAGGATCAGCCCAAAGCAGCCTAAAGCATCCAAGAAAAGTGTGTATCCAACCTTTGCTTGAAGACTGCCAGTGAGGGGGAGCTCACCACCTCCTTAGGCAGCCAATTCCACTGCTGAACTACTCTGACTGTGAAAATTTTTTCCTGATATCTAGCCTATATCATTGTACTTGAAGTTTAAACCCATTACCGCGCGTCCTCTCCTCTGCAGCCAACAGAAACAGCATCCTGCCCTCCTCCAAGTGACAACCTTTCAAATACTTAAAGAGGGCTATCATGTCCCCTCTCAACCTCCTTTTCTTCAGGCTGAACATTCCCAAGTCCCTCAACCTATCTTCATAGGGCTTGGTCCCTTGGCCCCATATCATCCTCGTCGCTCTCCTCTGTACCCTTTCAATTTTATCTACGTCCTTCTTGAAGTGAGGCCTCTAGAACTGCACAAAGTACTCCAGGTGTGGTCTGACCAGTGCCGTATACAATGGGACTATGACATCTTGTGATTTTGATGTGATGCCCCTGTTAATACAGCCCAAAATGGCATTCGCCTTTTTTACCGCTGCATCACACTGCCTGCTCATGTTTAGTTTACAATCCACAAGTACCCCAAGGTCTCGTTCACACACAGTGTTACCTAGAAGCGTATCCCCCATCCAGTAGGCATGCTTTTCATTTTTCTGAGCTAGATGCAGAACTTTACACTTATCTTTATTAAATTGCATCTTGTTCTCATTTGCCCATTTTTCCATTGTGTTCAAATCTGGAGTATTTGCCAGTCCTCCCAATTTGGTGTCATCTGCAAACTTGATGAGTAGTCCCTCCTCCCCCTCATCTAGATCATTAATAAATATGTTAAAAAGTACCGGACCGTGTACCGAGCCCTGAGGTACCCCGCTACTCACCTCCCTCCAGTCTGATGAAATACCAACAACTCTTTGAGTGCGGTTCTCTAACCAATTCCCTATCCACCGAACTATTTGAAAATCCAGATTGCAGTCCTTCAATTTATCCATCAGAAAAGGTGTCTTTGGAAAATCAGGAGGAGGGTGGTGCTTGAGGGGGTGGGAGTTTCAACAGTTGCCTCTTTGGCTCATCTTAATTCAGCCCACGGTCATGCTACTCAGCATCAGTCCCATGTTTGCTTGCTCCCCTCTATCTTCTCTCCTTAGAAAGTCTTAGTACCTTAACAACAGGCAGAAATTCACCATGTTGAGATGAGCTCCAAAAAGCACTTCTGTTCAGTGAATTTTAGTCTGCCTTCAGTCTGTTTGAGTTCATTCTGCACACGTTGTTGGATAATGCACTTTGAATGCACTCGAGAAGTAGAGTTTCCTGTTTTGCATAGGAAATTCCAGCTCCAAAAGCATATTGAAAGTGTGGGAAATGACTGCTAGTATAGTCTTCTCAGCTTAGCAGTGGCTTGGCAGTCTTTTAGGCAGAGAAAGGTTATCTTAACAGCAGCAATGCACTGGGGGGGGGAATGTTTGTCAGGAAAGCAGGTCTGAAAACCTAGAAAAACCACATCCTGTTTGAGTGAGTCAACAGATTCACAAAAACATGGAAGTGTCTCTGTGGTCCATCAAGGGCACTATCCTAGGCCCCACCCACTTCCCAGTTCTGACCATGTCCTGCTTCCTTCTGGCTGGCTTCATTCTCCATGCTCTGTCTCCCATTGGTTGATTGTCCTATGGGGCACTGGGATTGTTGTAATCAGCTTTTGGCATCCCTTGTTCAGGGTGCATCTTTGACCTTTTTAATGGGTCTTTTCAGTTGCACTTTTATATAGAAACGGCCCCAGAGGGAGAGGTTATATACAAACCTCCCCAGTCTAAGAGGCAGATGCAAATAGCTGAACTGTGATTTTAAGTTTTGGGTTTTATGTTTTTAATGTATTTTATCTATATTGTAAGAAGAAAGTTGACTAATAAAAACATTTATTAATACATATGTTTATTATATTATATAATATATTATTATAGGATTATATATGTTACTAGCTTCAAAGCCTATTCCTAAGAACGGGCTTTGAAAGCATCCCCTCCCCTGGCCCCCGGCCAGGCAGCTTAAGGTGACCTTGGGCCACAGCTTGCAGTCAGATCAAGTGGGGCAAGCGGGGGCTGGCCAGCTCATTAGCGGGCCAGGACAGAGAACCTTAGCAGGCTAGAAGGCAATCGTTAGCAGGCCCTGCTTATCAGGCTAGAGGCCCTCGTTAGCAGGCTAAGAGGCCCTTGTTAGCAGGCCCTGCCTAGTAGGCCAGGAGGCCCTCGTTAGCAGGCCCTGCCTAGCAGGCCAAGAGTCCCTCGTTAGCAGGCTCAGCCTAGCAGGCCAAGAGGCAGGGGCAGGGACAATCAGGGTGCAGCCAGCTTTGTTGGTTGCACCTTGATTGGCCCTATTGCAACGTGGACAGCCTAACACATTCCACCCCCCCAGGCTTTTTCACAAATATATAGAGGAACTATGGATAAGGATATGATTATTTTTATAAATATATATTTATTATTGTATATGTTTATATAAATACATATCTTTAAATAGGACAGGGTCCTATTAAATAAAAGAGTAAGGCCACCTGGGGAGGAGTTAGGGCGAGCCCTGTCCAGGATAAAAACTCCGAGGGCCCAATCAGGAGCTGCTTCGCGACTCCTGATTGGGCCCTCCGAGTGTCCATCCAGGGCCAAGCAGCCAATGGGGAGGCACGCAAAGTGCCTTCCTATTGGCCCCTCACCAGGACAGACCAAAATTCCATTCACCCAGGCCAGTCTGTCTGCCAATCTGCTCCTGACCACCAAAGGGAGAGGAGGTCAGCAGGGCTGCCAAGGGGGATGAGAACAGAGGCTGTGCCAGCCCTTTTCGCCCCAAGGCTGTCCTAACTGTCATGTCCAACTGTAAACTGCCTCAGAACCCTGACAGAGCTGGCAGGAGGCTGCAGAGTGCGCTCCTTCCCCCTCCCTCCCTTCAGGCCTGCTGCGAAGGAGCCGCTGACAGGCCCTGACTGAGGGGAGGGAGGCCTTTCCAAGAGAAACGCAGGGGAGCCTGAGGCCCTTCCTTTTTTTTGGGGGGGGGAACTTTCCCCTTCTGCCAAACAGTTGCCTGACAGGGAGGCCACAGAAAAGCCCCTTCTCACTTAAAATACTGCTCTGGCCGGAGGTTAGACACAGCCAAGCCATGTGTCTTTCTTCTTTGCAACTCTCTGCAGGTTTGAGGCCACTGCACAGCATTATTCTGCAGAGGAAGCTGGCTCTTTTGTATCCTGTTTCATCTGCACAACAACCCTGTGCAGTAGGCCTCAAGTCTTTCAATTCAACAACAACCTGTGTGGGAAGCCTTAAATGTTTCTTCTCTACCACAACCCTGTCCAAAGTAGCCCTTTCTGCCTGGGGAGCTGATCTTTATACTCTGCAGGTGAGCTGTAATTCCAGGAGCTCTCCAGGCCACACCTGTAGGTTAGCTACCCCTGGGTTGGAAATATTCCTGGAGGTTTGGAGGTGGGACTTCAAAATCGTACAATGCCTCAGAGTCCAGCCTTCAAATGAGCCATTTTTGCCTGCAGTTGGTAGGGAGTGGTGCAGGAGTGTCCCTCCTGGCCTATGGGTTATGGCCAGCCCTTACCAGCAACTGTTTGTATTCTGGGGTGCAGACAGGCAGACCAGCATCAGTCCTGTGAGTCTGGAAAGTGCAGGAAGATCTAAATAAATATTTACAGCCTGAAACTAAACAGAGAACAAGTAAATGTCTGGAGACACATCGTAACTGAAATAGTAACTGGCAAATAACCTTGGCCCGGCAAATAAAAAAAACAGTATTAAAAACCTTACTAAGGTCAAGACTGCTGTGTACAGACAGTCTTCCTCTTAGGGTTGCCAGCTTCCCTGTGAGGCTCGCTACCCCACCTCCCTCATGGGGAGTCTGCTATGGGGAGAGAAGGGGAAGACGATTAGAAAATGCTTTGAGACACCTGAGACCTGCTGGGTCACTGCGGCCCATTCCCAGTTCTCTCAGATCTCTCACAACCCTACATACCTCACAGGTTGACTATTGTGGAGAGACAAATGGAAAAGGTGTTTGTAAACCGCTTTGAGACTCCTTTGGGTAGTAAGCAATAGGGTACAAAAATCCGTTCTTCTAAGGAGCAACCATGAAAGAAGCATGTGGGCACATAACATTTTACCAACAGTGAAAATATGGGAGACAGAAGGAACAGGGTGGACACCTGTGTACTGTGACTACCCCATGTGTATTAGGGCAGAGGGGCATTTCGGTGAATGTGGCCTAATTCACACAAGAAGGGAAATGACGCAGAACTGGGGGGAATTGGTTGCCATGTAATCTTCCCCTAAGAAGAGTCTCCAGTCTGATTTTCCCTTCACATATCTGAGGACATGGCTCTGGAAAGCTCATCTGTAACCACTATGCCACAATTCCCAAAGGTCAGTCCTCTCCCACAATCAACGAACATTCCACACCACAGGTTCTTGACACCCATATCTCCACACCCATGGCCTCATTTGCCACCATGCCACCACAACCTCCCACACAACACACATGACAACCCCATGCCCTTACAGACTGGACAACTCCTCCCCTTCCTCTTCCCACTGCCAAGCTCTAGCGCCCGTTGTATTCTTGGAGACAACGGGCTTTGCCCCTAGTCTTTAAACAGCCCCGTGGCGCGGAGCGCCATGGACTGAATAAAGCAGTAAGGGCACTATGGGAGGAGTTAGGGCGGGCCCTGTCTGGGATAAAAACTCGGAGGGGCCAATCAGGAGCCGCGAAGCGGCTCCTTTGGCCCCTCCAAGTGTCCATCCCGCCCCAAGCAGGCAATGGGGAGCCGCGCAAAGCGCGGCTCCCCATTGCCTGCTTCACCCACACAGACAGCCACGGGTGAGCGGTGGGCCGCGCCACCTTCTCCCAGCCGGCGGAGCGGCCTCGCCACGTCTACGACACAGCAAGCCCGCTCCGCCGGCCGGGAGAAGATTTGGGCCGGGAGAAGGTTTGGGAGAGCCTCGGGGGGCGGGGGGGCCTGGCCGCTGCGCCGCTGCGCTGCAACAGACGCCGCCACCCTGCACTGACGCCGCTGCGCTGCAACACGTACCCGCACAGCGACCACCTCGCCTGGACCCTAGGCCGCCCCCCTGTACTGCCTACCACCCCGACGATGACCGCTGCCACTCCCGCAGAACCGCCACGAGGTCACTCTAGTAACTAAATAATTTCATAAAGATGGAATTAGGCTTCAGAGAGATCTCTCAAACTCCTCAGACTCTCATCTCCAGTATACAGATAATCCAGCTGCCTGCTCACATTGGGTCCAATTTTACTCAACACAGAGAGTCCAGCAGGAAGTACAATTATTGCTAGAATTCACTGGCATTGGAGAAGGATGTTCTCACACTGAGATCTGCTTTAAATTGAGCCCCAAGGTAAAGTAAAGAGGCCAAATGTGATTTCTGCAGTAAAGATAGTGTAATTTGGAGAGAAGCACTTCCAAGGGTGCAGATGAATTTTGGGGGCTGCTTTATGATCATAAATTTCACTGTGCAAACATTCTGGAATAGTTAGAATCCAGGAAGAAATAATGTTTAAAAGACCCACCGGGGTCAACCAAGCTCATCTCATTTTCTCTGAACATCTTGTCAAACTCTCAGGTCAGTGTCTACAGACAAGTATTCTGGACTGGTTAGCTCATGGCTGACACATGTCAAATGAGGCTCTTTATCCTTTTAAAAATATCTTGAACCTCCTTTGACTGTGCAATAGACTTTGTTGGCATGCTCAACTCCTTGTCCCACATCTGCTTGATGAAATGTATTTATCTCCTGCACATGCACAAGCCGGAGACCAACAACTCTCCAAGCTTCGATATTTGTTGGAGCCAGAAGAAAGCATTCACTCCTTTTCATGAACATTAAAGAACTAGATTCAAGTGAATAGCCATGTTGGTCTGAAGCAGCACAACAAAATAAAATCAGAGTCTAGTGGCACCTTTAAAGGTACCACTGGATTCTGATTTTTAAAAGCTACTATTTTTCCCACTTCAGAAGCATTCATCTAGCCAGGAACCAATTCTCTCACTTGGAATTAGCTTTCCTTGCTCTCACTGATACCAGCTGTACAAATAGCGGATGTCTGATTGGATACACACTGCAGTGACCTCATATTCATTATGGGATCCTCTGGCTAGCAAGGATCACCCACATGATTAGTCCAGGAAGTACTATCCTCCTTCTGAATGGATATTTGTTTGGCCTCAGTAACAACAGCATGTATTCCAATCTAAAATAAAAGGAACTTCAAAGAGAATGGGCATGGTGGGGCAATACAACATGCAGAAAGAAAAGATACAAAATCCAGATGCATCCACTCAATCTGATACTGATGAAGTCCTAAAGGATAAAGATCTCTACTGAAATACAATCTTCACTCAGCCACATCTGGAGTAAAGTCAAGGCTGCTTAAAGTATCCTAATGAGCTTCCCACATTCCAGAAGTCTTCACAGCTGATAAATATCCTGCTTGAAGCAGATGCTTGAGGGTCCTATTGATAGAATGCTACATTCCACACTCCAATGAACTGGAAAACACCCTCTTTGCAGCTGGTGAAAATTCACAGCTGGCATGAAAAAGAGGCTAGGAAATACTGTTGATGTAATGCAACTCTACGAATATTTCTGGAACTGAAAAACTTTGATGGCAGGTCAATCCAATGGAATTTGGTTAAGGCATTTTCTCAGTGATGAGTTAACCAAATTATAAGAATATGGGAAATCCTGGAGGCTTTGCATTTGTACACAAGAACACGGCAAACTGTTTCTCTGTCTGTATCAGCTGCCACATTCATACATTCTGAAGAATGTGTTTTGAAGATAGCAGCCACAATGTCCTTTGGAGCAACTGGGAAGTGTTATTGGGGGGGGGGGGCGGCTATAATATCCTTCCCACACCTCTGCACTGACACTGCAGTCTTTTGTTCCATACACAGACTCCTAAGAGCCATGGAAAAAATTTGCTTTATTGACAACGCCCAGCCTGAGAGGCCTACAGTTTGTGCACCATCTTCAGTCATTTGTTCTAATGGACCAACCCGGCTGCAGACATGAGGCGAATTAGCTTTAGAGCTTTCTTTTTCTGCTCTTTTTATTGCAGAACCATGATTTAGCCCTCCCCCAGCCCATTTCTCTTGCAAGGTGCCACTCAATAAGCCAGGGCAGGCTCAGAGGCTGAACTGCTCTTGCTCCATCATCTGGAGTTTTTGACATGTGCTGGCTTGCTGAAAGCTGCTTTGACTTCTGCCACAGTTACTGTTTTTTCAGAATTGGTGAAGACCCTTCCTTTTTCTTTTCTTTTCTTTTCTTTTGTTGCCAGATTACTGAACTCCTAGCTCTGGCCCATGGACAAATGATCCTGAATTTCTCATTCCACCATCTTGACCTACACACCTCTAATTTCTTCTGCTCCTTTGTGTGAATTAAACTCATGATTCTTTATTTTCCCCTTTTTCTTTTTCCTTGCACTAAATATTCCCCAGCAAACATAATAGGTGTTGCTAAATCAGTATTATACATTGGTCATGTTAGAACATGTACCATACATGCAAGTACCATATACACTATGTAATAAAACCATACAAGATGCAAATACCAAGTCTAGAGAGCCAACACCAAAATCAGAGAATGGAGCACATTGACAGGGGTATAAGTGAATAAGAAAACATAAATTAAATTGGGTAGGTTGACTCCCAAACCTGGGCAGCACCCTCTCCAGACCTCATTCTAAAAATGGCTGCTATCTTGGGTGCTGCTTTGAAGGTTGTCCAGTTTCTTACTCTTGGTCCAGGCAAAACGGATTCTCTAGAAATCACATGATTCCACAATCAATTGACTTATGGAGTGAAACTATTCATTTCTAGGATACTCTCTTGAAGTCCAGAAAATTGGACCACATTTCAAATTAATTTGGTTCAGGCCTCTTGGTCCTCACCCATGGCAATGGGCTGTTATATTTATTAAAGCATTTATATCTCACTTTTCCTTGTGATTCAAGGCATCTTACAGTAAAAGTCACAACCATTCCGAGTTAAAACAAAAAAGAAAAGCAGTTTCCAAATTCCTTCCCCCCTCCCAGCTTTATATCCAACTTTGCGCCATCATCAGTGGGGCACTGGCTGCATTATTGGTGGGATGCTCTGCCTGCTGAGATCAGGACCCTGTGGGACCTGGGGCAGTTCCGCAGGCCTGTAAGACAGACCATTTCCACACTGAGATGCATACCTCATTTTACCTCTCTTTGGACTGATTGGATGATGTGAGTTGGCACTCTGCTTTCCACATTTGGGCTTTCCTCCCCTCTTTTCCCAGGTTGCAATTCACTATATATTTTCCACCTTGGGGTCAAAAAGAAGCAGCCTCCCAGAATGCTTTGCTCCCTTCCCCATTCCAAAATGGTGCCTGCTTGCATCTTTCTTTTAATTGTGCCCCTTCATTTCACACTCCCTTGTCTCACCCCTTCTCCCCTCCCCATGTTGTTACAAGCAAGACTGGGGGGTTTTTTGTCCCTGGAGGAGGCGAGCCTGCAGCTGGCTTCTCAAGGATGGGGGTGGGGTGGGGGAGAAGTAAAGGTGGAGCAACTGAGATTATTCTGCAATAGACTGTCCTGAAATAATTTTAGAAGAATATTTGGGGAGGAAATCATTAATAGGGAGAGCAGGTTCCCCTACATGCGCAAGTGGGGGGGGGGGTCCTGATTTGAAGTAATTTCAGGCTTCGGGAATACAGGTAGCATTTGGAAGGGTGTGTGTATGAAAGTGTTCATCCCTCCTGGATGGTGGCGGCAGGGCAGTCGCAAATGGGTGTGTATATGTGACTGAGGACCCCCCCCAGGGTGCTACTTTTGGTCACCACTGCAGTGTGAGGCAGACAGGTGAGGATTACTACCATTCCTTTTGCACAATGCTCCCCGATGCCCGCACTGCACAGTCTAACAGCCGCCCCTATGGCAGCATCAGAGAGCATCATGCAAAAGAGATCTCTGTGGCTTCATTTGCTACGGGGCAAGTCAGGGGGCAATTTGTGCCTGTGCCCGATAAGGTGAATTTCAGGAGGGAAATGGATAAAATACTCGACCCTTTGAAAATTCAAATCCAAGAAATATCCCTAATGTGGAAATGATCACAGAGTTGTCCCACCAGGCCTATGGTCGAAGCCAGAAAAAATAATTAATTCTGGTCTCCCTGCTCAAAAAAGCAGTTAAATTATCACAAGATTATACTACCCCTCTCACTAGAGGAGAAGAGGAGAATTTGGAATTGATCGCATTTTAAAATGATTTATGATTTTAATGTTTCTAATGATGTTGATTGTGTCATTTTATTGTTCATCATATATGCTGTTACCTGGCCTGAGCCAGGGAAGGGTTGGCTGTAAATATTATTACTGCTACTGCTACTACTTGAGGGAGGAAGGGTGCGAACTGTCTTCACACTGGGGACCTAAGCTGTCTTTTCTTTAGGGTGGGGGAAAGTGAACACTGTAGCCCTTGGACTCCAAACTGGATTCCTCCTTCTCCAGCGAAGAGAATACAGTAGCAGGGACCAAAGACACCCCCATTCTCAGTTCACTGTGCCATTCTCGCTTTGCTAGTTCCACACACCAACTCACAGTGCTACTGGTCCCTCTGTAAGCCCTTGGCAAAATGCTCTCTAGCACAAAATGGGCCTCTAGAGCAACCAATCAATTCTACAGGTTCTTACCATGCAGCCCGCAGCTTTCACCAGCTTGTGGGTGGAGAAGGGGAAAGCTTCATTGCTGAGATCTGAATCCAGCACTTCTTGCAAAACAGTGCGACTGCAAGGGAGGAAGACACAAAAACAGGTAAGAAGGACATGGCAGGCAACAGACAGGCAACAGCACGACTCTTTGACCCAGGCATGGCAGGAAGAAAACCCACTGGCCCAGATTGGCCAGCCTCTCTTGCTTCTCTGCCTGCATTTCATGAAATCCAAAGTTATACATAGTCACACGACTCCAAATGAAATATTTCATACAATTTCTATGAATTCTGAGGGGCTTTCTGCACTCCTTCAAAATCGCACAATGGTTGCCAATTGAAATCACTACAGTTTTGCCATTATGTACAACGTCGCTGACAATCTGCCACACACCTGAAACCGATCCGCAAAAAGCACTTCCTTGTAGCGCTTTCAGGGAAATCCCCAAAAGTGGATTCACCCTCCAGAAAGCGCTACACTCCTGCAACCAATCTGCAACACTAGCGGGAAAGTTCTGTGCGTTACCATTGTTGTGGTTTCTACAAAGTCCCTCCCCCTGGCTCTCTCCTCTGATCTTCCGGCGAAGCGATCGCCATTTTTTTTTCTCCGAGCAAGCGGAGATCAAATCACCGGCAAGCCTTCGTTTACCCAGTGAGGCTTCCCCGGCTGCAGTCCCTCCCCAGAGCTCTTTACAGTCACTAAGCACAAACAACAGAGAAGCCCGTTTGCTGATGTATTTTCCCTTTATTTTTTATACTGTTTTCGGCCGAAAATCGGGCCCGTGAGGGGGGGGGGTTCACTCGGGGGGAGCGTGGCAACGATGAAACGACAGCTCAAACACACCTGCCAGCTGGATGGGTCTCTCCGTTGCAACGAATCAACACATATTCATTGCAACGGGTGTGTGTGTGTTTTTTTTTTAACTTTCTTAAAGGGAAAGGGGCTGTTTGGGAGCATGCTAACGGCTGCCCATTGGCTGCTTGACGGCCAGGGGCAGGACGAGCTCGGCAATAGCGCTTCCTTTCTAGTGATTTTTGCTGAGACCGGAAGCTTGTGGGAAACGATGGGAACGCAAATGGATTCCACTACAAAGTCAGGTATGCATAACGACGAATTCCACTATTTTAAATGGCGATTTTTCGTTCAGCAAACAATTTGCTACAAGGATCCCGGTGCGGAAAGCCCCTGGATCTGATGCCATATTTCACCCACAGAGGCCAATGAAAGAGAGGTAAACAGGTTATTATCAAATGGCCTAGATTCTGCTATAAATCAGTGTGCTGCAGGCTGACTTATAAGGCTGCAGAGAAGAGGAGACGCAGTAATGGGTTTAAACTTCAAGTACAACGATATAGGCTAGATATCAGGAAAAAAATGTTCACAGTCAGAGTAGTTCAGCAGTGGAATAGGCTGCCTAAGGAGGTGGTGAGCTCCCCCTCACTGGCAGTCTTCAAGCAAAGGTTGGATGCATACTTTTCTTGGATGCTTTAGGATGCTTAGGGCTAATCCTGCGTTGAGCAGGGGGTTGGACTAGATGGCCTGTATGGCCCCTTCCAACTCTATGATTCTGTGATTCTATGATTCTATAACTGACTTATGACCACCCACAGGGTTTTCAAGGCAAAAGTCAGATGGCTTGCCATTGACTGCCTATGTGTTGCAACCCAGGATTTCCTTGATGGTCTCCATCCAAATGCTAACCAGGGCTAATCCTGTTCACTTCTGCAATCTGATGAGATTGTGCCAGCCTGGTTCATTCAGATCAGGGCACACAAGGTTAGGTATTCTTCATTATCGATGCCTGCTAAACTTTAGACCCTGAATATAACAGGGTCGCTTACCTGTAACTGCTGTTCATTGAATTATCTTGTGTGCAGGCACCTATGGGGCTGTGTATAAGCAGGCCTGCCCTTGGAGATGCTAAGAGCCTCCAGGGGAGACTGTGTGCCGGAGCCAGAACTGTTCCTGCCCCAGGTCATTTAGACCAAAATTTTAGATGCACTACTATTCAATAGCAGTTTATAAAAGGGAAAGTAATACATAAAAAAGGTTAAAAACGCATCAACAATAAAATTTAAGAACTTCACTATAAAAGTTTTATGCTCGCCCAGATGCTTTGCCGCCGGGAGAGGAGAAGGGCCGCCGTGTCTTTGACGCGGCGGCCCTCCTCCTTTCCCGGCGGCAAAGCATCGCCCTAGCCTGTGGAGATCCCGGGTGTGAACGGACCGCGCCTGCCCGCCACAGCCGACTCCCGGGGACTGCCACGCCGCCGCCTCGCCGCACGCCCTCCTGCACCCCCACAACCCTCACGGTAAGCTTACCCACCCCTCAACGCCGCCTGGCCCCCCAAAACACCCCGCTTACCACCCTCCAAACACCCCCACACAGCAGTCCGTACACCTCACATACCCGCCGGCCCACCCTCCACTCGTACCACCCGCACGCTCCCTCAACTGACTGCCCCCTCGCTCCCACTTACCTGGCCACTCACATTAGCCGCGCGTCCCGCCCACACCACAACAAGGCCGCGGACAGGCCGCCAGGCCCGCCCAGCCGCCAACAACACCTTGCAATGAACTACGCATGCGCGGATCATAGAATCATAGAATCATAGAGTTGGAAGGGGCCATACAGGCCATCTAGTCCAACCCCCTGCTCAACGCAGGATTAGCCCTAAGCATCCTAAAGCATCCAAGAAAAGTGTGTATCCAACCTTTGCTTGAAGACTTCCAGTGAGGGGGCGCTCACCACCTCCTTAGGCAGCCTATTCCACTGCTGAACGACTCTGACTGAGAAAAACTTTTTCCTGATATCTAGCCTATATCGTTGTACTTGAAGTTTAAACCCATTACTGCGTGTCCTCTCCTCTGCAGCCAGCAGAAACAGCATCCTGCCCTCCTCCAAGTGACAACCTTTCAAATACTTAAAGAGGGCTATCATGTCCCCTCTCAATCTCCTTTTCTCCAGGCTGAACATTCCCAAGTCCCTCAACCTATCTTCATAGGGCTTGGTCCCTTGGCCCCAGATCATCTTCGTCGCTCTCCTCTGTACCCTTTCAATTTTATCGATGTCCTTCATGAAGTGAGGCTTCCAGAACTGCACACAGTACTCCAGGTGTGGTCTGACCAGTGCCGTATACAATGGGACTATGACATCTTGTGATTTTGATGTGATGCCTCTGTTGATACAGCCCAAAATGGCATTTGCCTTTTTTACCACTGCATCACACTGCCTGCTCATGTTTAGTTTACAATCCACAAGTACCCCAAGGTCTCGTTCACACACAGTGCTACCTAGAAGCGTATCCCCCATCCAGTAGGCATGCTTTTCATTTTTCTGACCCAGATGCAGAACTTTACACTTATCTTTATTAAATTGCATCTTGTTCTCATTTGCCCATTTTTCCATTGTGTTCAGATCTCGTTGAACTCTGTCTCTATCTTCCGGAGTATTTGCCAGTCCTCCCAATTTGGTGTCATCTGCAAACTTGATGAGTAGTCCCTCCACCCCCTCATCTAGATCATTAATAAATATGTTAAAAAGTACCGGGCCGAGCACCGAACCCTGAGGTACCCCGCTACTCACCTCTCTCCAGTCTGATGAAACACCATTGACAACAACTCTTTGAGTGCGGTTCTGTAACCAATTCCCTATCCACCTAACGATCTGAAAATCCAGATTGCAGTCCTTCAACTTATCCATCAGAACATCATGGGGAACCTTGTCAAAAGCTTTACTAAAATCCAAGTAAATGACATCAACCAAATTTCCCCGATCCAGCAAACCTGTTACTTGGTCAAAAAAGGAAACTAGGTTGGTCTGGCAGGACCTGTTGGAGACAAATCCATGCTGACTTCCTTGGATCACCAAATTGTCCTCCAGATGTTTGCAGATCGCTCCCTTTAATATCTGCTCCATTATCTTCCCCACAACAGAGGTCAGACTCACTGGTCTGTAGTTTCCCGGGTCATCCTTCCTCCCTTTTTTGAAGATCGGAATAACGTTTGCTCTTTTCCAGTCCTCCGGGACATCTCCAGTCCTTAAAGAGGTTCCGAAGATGATGGACAAGGGCTGTGCAAGTTCTCTGGAAAGTTCTTTGAGTACTCTCGGGTGCATTTCATCTGGACCAGGGGATTTGAACTCATCCAGTGCAGCTAAATGCCTCTCGACCACCTCTCTATCCATGTTAACCTGCCACCCAGACACTATCCTTTGGCTACAGCCATCTCTAGATGTGCCTAAACACTTTGACCTGTGGGAAAAAACAGATGTAAAATAGGCACTAAGCCTTTCTGCTTTCTCTGCATCTTTCGTTAGAGTTTGTCCATCCGCACCCAACAGCGGGCCTATTGCCTCCTTTACTTTACGTTTGCTCCTCACGTAATTGAAAAATCTTTTCTTGTTACAATGGGCTTCCCTGGCCAATCTTAGCTCACTCTCAGCTTTGGCCTTTCTGATGATTGATAACCGCCCATGCATCGTTCCTATCCCCCATGGCCTCCCCGCACTCCACCCACTCCACACACCAGGCATGCGCCAACTGCGGCACATGCCTGGTCCTGTCCCCGTCGACCGCTCACCACCCACCCACTCCCGTGCTGCCTCTGCTGGCAGTGGAGCCTCTGGCGGCGGCGGAAACGGCGGCAGCGCCCCGCGCCCCTGCCCCGCCCGCACACAGACCTGCTCGGACTCCAGCCGCCCTCGCCAAAGAAGAGGACCATCTACTGCGGCCTCGCCTCCTGCTCCAACGCCTACATTTCCGTCAGGTAGGCCGCACCGCGGGGTGGGGGGCCCAGGACGAACCGCTAGCATCCGCTGTATTTTGATTACAGTGGGCTTATTTTCTAGTTTAGGAATAATTGAAATAAAAAGTTGATACATTAATTGACCAGCAAAGAATGAGCTTCAGTTATCCAAGTTGGGGAATAATGTGTTTGGTAGGAACCTGGGGAGATTCATCAGGAGAGCTTTAAACTGAAGTCACAGGGGAAGGAGATGTCATAGAATCATAGAATCATAAAGTTGGAAGGGGCCATACAGGCCATCTAGTCCAACCCCCTGCTCAACGCAGGATCAGCCCTAAGCATCCTAAAGCATCCAAGAAAAGTGTGTATCCAACCTTTGCTTGAAGACTGCAAATGAGGGGGAACTCACCACCTCCTTAGGGAGCCTATTCCACTGCTGAACTACTCTGACTTTGAAATTTTTTCCCTGATATCTAGCCTATAACGTTGTACTTGTATATAAATATGTTATTATATGGGCAGTCAAGCAGAATAACCACTCCTGAATTGATTCTAGTGTTTATGGATTGACATCCATGAAAATCATGAGTAGTCAGCCATGTGGGAAAGGTCTGTTGGAGCTTGGGATGTCCTAGCGTGAACTGTCTACTTTGGTTGGCAGCAGCTTTCCAAGGTGAGTCTCAGCCATGTACATAGAATCATAGAATCATAGAATCATAGAATCATAGAATCTAGAATCATAGAATCATAGAGCTGGAAGGGGCCATACAGGCCATCTAGTCCAACCCCCTGCTCTACGCAGGATCAGCCCAAAGCATCCTAAAGCATCCAAGAGAAGTGTGTATCCAACCTTTGCTTGAAGACTGCCAGTGAGGGGGAGCTCATCACCTCCTTAGGCAGCCTATTCCACTGCTGAACTACTCTGACTGTGAATTTTTTTCCCTGATATCTAGCCTATATCATTGTACTTGTAGTTTAAACTAGCGATCCCCAACCTGTGGGCTTCGGGCCACATGTGGTCCGTCGACTAATTGGAGGTGGGCCGCGAAGGACGCCTTGTCCCCCCCCCCCCCCCGGCCCTTTACTTCATCCCCTCCGGTCCTTTACAACACACTTCGGGTGTCATTGTCTCCCATCACTCCCAAATGGGACTATCTCGTTGCAGAGAAACAAGCTCAGGGTTCCCATTGATTGGTCATTGTCATGAGTTAAAATTTCCATGAAAATAAAACGTTCCTTATGTTCATTGTTGTCACGTGTCTGTATCTTATTTTGAAGGGATGTTTAAACATTACCATAGCGATCAGAGAGTGTTAGGGCAGTGGTTGAGAGTAGAGGAGTAAATTACCCCCCCCCGGCCTCAGTAAAATTGTCAAGCGTTGAGTGGTCCCCGGTGATAAAAAGGTGGGGGACCACTGGTTTAAACCCATTACTGCGTGTCCTCTCCTCTGCAGCCAACGGAAACAGCATCCTGCCCTCCTCCAAGTGACAACCTTTCAAATACTTAAAGAGGGCTATCATGTCCCCTCTCAACCTCCTTTTCTCCAGGCTGAACATTCCCAAGTCCCTCAACCTATCTTCATAGGGCTTGGTCCCTTGGCCCCAGATTATCTTCGTCGCTCTCCTTTGTACCCTTTCAATTTTATCTACGTCCTTCTTGAAGTGAGGCCTCCAGAACTGCACACAGTACTCCAGGTGTGGTCTGACCAGTGCCGTATACAATGGGACTATGACATCTTGTGATTTTGATGTGATGCCCCTGTTGATACAGCCCAAAATGGCATTCGCCTTTTTTACCGCTGTATCACACTGCCTGCTCATGTTTAGTTTACAATCCACAAGTACCCGAAGGTCTCGTTCACACACAGTTCACACACATACCCCCATCCAGTAGGCATGCTTTTCATTTTTCTGACCCAGATGCAGAACTTTACATTTGTCTTTATTAAATTGCATCTTGTTCTCATTTGCCCATTTTTCCATTGTGTTCAGATCTTGTTGAACTCTGTCTCTATTTTCTGGAGTATTTGCCAGTCCTCCCAATTTGGTGTCATCTGCAAACTTGATGAGTAGTCCTTCTACCCCCTCATCTAGATCATTAATAAATATGTTAAAAAGTACCGGGCCGAGCACCGAGCCCTGAGGTACCCCGCTACTCACCTCTCTCCAGTTTGATGAAACACCATTGACAACTCTTTGTGTGCAGTTCTCTAACCAATTCCCTATCCACCTAACTATCTGAAAATCCAGATTGCAGTCCTTCAATTTATCCATCAGAACATCATGGGGAACCTTATCAAAAGCTTTACTAAAATCCAAGTAAACGACATCAACCGAATTTCCACATAACAATAATAACAATAAACCCCCCAGAGCTGCAAAGAAATGGGCGGTATAGAAATCTAAGATAGATGGATGGATGGATGGATGGATGGATGATAGATAGATAGATAGATAGATAGATAGATAGATAGATAGATAGATAGATAGATAGATAGATAGATAGATAGATAGATAGATAGATAGATAGATAGATAGATAGATAGATAGATAGATAGATAGATGGCAATTGGGCATCGATGGGGCTTGGCACACAGGGGACCTGTGATCTGGAAGGTGAGTCTCCACGTATTGGCTTGGGGCTTCTGACGGTTACCTTGATGGTTACCTTGATGCCAACTTGCCTGCACTCAGGATGCTCCTCACATGTCTGAAAAAGCTTTTCTTGTGACAGTGGGCTTCCCTGGCCAGTCTCAGCTCACTCCCAGTTTTGGCCTCTCTGATGGCCTAGTAACCTGAATATACTCTTCTTTAGAGGGCTGTCCTTCCCTCCATTTCTTTAACATTTCCTTTTTCTTCCTTGGCTCCTCCTGAAGTTCTCTGTTCATCCAAACAGGCTTCTTGGATCCCTTACCATGTTTCCATCTTGCTGGAATAGTCATGGTTTGAGCATGCAATAGCTCTTGTTTAAAGAGAGCCCATCCATCACTTGCTCCTTTCTCTTCCAATATTCTAGTCTTTGGGATGACGCTTATCATGTCTCTGAGTTTTTTAAGTCTGTCCTACAGAAGTATAACAGACACATCTGACTACAAAGTTCTTTGGCCCCCCATCTTATATGAAATTCTAGGAAGTCATGGTCACTCACCCCCCAGGGTCCCCATCCTCCAGCTCTTGCCTGTTGGTCAGTATTAAGCTGAGTATATCCAACCATCTCATAGGTTCTTCCACCATTTGATAAATGCAATTGTCAGCCAGGCAGGTCAGAAAGTTGCCTGACTTAGGGCCCTTAGCAGAGTTTGTTTCCCAGCACACATCAGGGAAATTGAAGTAACCCATATTTACAAGATCTTGATGCCCAGATAGTCTATCAAGCTGCTTAAGGAGGGCAGGGTCCACATCTTCACCCTGGTCAGGTGGTATGTAACAGACACCAACCAGTATGCTTTTTGTTTTCCCCTCCCTTCTCTTCATGCAGATACTTTGCGCTGGAGTGTCACTCTCCTCTTCTAGTATCTCTTGATAGGCAAGCCTTCTTCTCACATACAGCACTACTCCACCTCCTTATCAATATTTTCTTCTTGTGAACAAACATCCATCCACTACTGCACTCCAGTCATGGAAATCATTCCACCTAGTTTCTGTAATGCTTACAAAAATCATATCTTTTTCTGCAAGAGAAGCTTGAGCTCTTCCCATGCTTTGGGCGCTGGTATATAAGCAGCCTGAAACTTCTTACCTTAGGTTCTATTTGATTCATCCTTCCCAGGCAGACCATCGGGCTTTGCACTCCTACATTAGAATCCCTACGTTGGAGTATCGGGGTATCTCAGGGCTCAGTGTTCGGTCCGGTACTTTTTAACATATATATTAATGATCTAGATGAGGGGGTGGAAGGACTACTCATCAAGTTTGCAGATGACACCAAATCGGGAGGACTGGCAAATACTCCAGAAGAAAGAGACAGAGTTCAATGAGATCTGAACACAATGGAAAAATGGGCAAATGAGAACAAGATGCAATTTAATAAAGATAAGTGTAAAGTTCTGCATCTGGGTCAGAAAAATGCCTACCGGATGGGGGATACACTTCTAGGTAACACTGTGTGTGAACGAGACCTTGGGGTACTTGTGGACTGTAAACTAAACATGAGCAGGCAGTGTGATGCAGCGGTAAAAAAGGCCAATGCCATTTTGGGCTGTATCAACAGGGGCATCACATCAAAATCACAAGATGTCATAGTCCCATTGTACACGGCACTGGTCAGACCACACCTGGAGTACTGTGTGCAGTTCTGGAGGCCTCACTTCAAGAAGGACGTAGATAAAATTGAAAGGGTACAGAGGAGAGCGACGAGGATGATCTGGGGCCAAGGGACCAAGCCCTATGAAGATAGGTTGAGGGACTTGGGAATATTCAGCCTGGAGAAAAGGAGGTTGAGAGGGGACATGATAGCCCTCTTTAAGTATTTGAAAGGTTGTCATTTGGAGGTGGGCAGGTTTCCATTGGCTGCAGAGGAAAGGACGCGCAGTAATGGGTTTAAACTTCAAGTACAACGATATAGGCTAGATATCAGGAAAAAGTTTTTCACAGTCAGAGTAGTTCAGCAGTGGAATGGGCTGCCTAAGGAGGTAGTGAGCTCCCCCTCACTGGCAGTCTTCAAGCAAAGGTTGGATACACACTTTCTTGGATGTTTTAGGATGCTTTGGGCTGATCCTGCGTTGAGCAGGGGGTTGGACTAGATGGCCTGTATGGCCCCTTCCAACTCTATGATTCTGTGATTCTGTGAACCTCAGGAACTAGAAGAATAACATCAAAGGTTTTAGACAAAGCAAATGTGGAACCAAATAAAGGCCCTCAAGCTTAAAATAGATTTACTAGAAAATGAAGAAACTAGGGGGAAATTATTTTTTTGAAAATGTAGATAAACCAGGGAGATGTTTTTTTTAAAAAATATTCTATAACCCATTTGAAACACACAGCCTACTTTGTCAGACTGAAAAGGATATTCAAATATGTCTTATAGAACTCTTTAAAAACTATATTATCTAGAGGACAAAGGTGAAGGAATATCTCAGGAATGTTCCCATTAAACTCTCTCCAGGGCAGCAACGTATTTTAAATCAAAAAGTGACAATACAAAAAGTGAATGATGCAATTTTGAGAATGAAATCAGGAAAGTCACCCAGTTCTGATGGTTTAATAGCAGATTACTATTTAAAAAATGACCCATATTGTTACCCACCCATTACATCAACTCAGTAATTAAATCATGGGTAATCCAGAACAGCCCTTTCCGCAGATATGGGAACAAGCCTCTGTAATGCTGATACATAAAGAAGGCTCTGATCCATCTGTTTCTTACTCATATAGACCTATTTCTCTCCTAGATGTAGATTATAAAATGTTTTTGAAGATTTTGATGGAAAGCCTCAAGAGGTGTATCTGTGATATCGTATCGGTGATGCAACAGAAACAGCAGCGTACAGCTTTCATTTTTCTTGATGCAGAGAAGGCCTTTGATAATGTTATTTGGAACTTCTTACAAGCAATGCTATGAACAATGGAACGTGGAGGAGCATTTTTAAGGTCAATACGACAGATATATTCCAAGCAAGAAGCCAGAATCTTGGTAAATGGAATATTTACCAAAGAAAGAATTCAAATCAAAAAAGGTATCAGGCAAGGCTATCCGCTATCTCCATTATTATTCAACCTAGTACTTGAAACCATAGCAACAAAATTAGACAATGGTCTAAATCTCTGGCCTCAGAATAGATGAAGGTTTCAAATCAAGAACTTATGCTGATGACATAGTTGTGATGCACACCGGAACATAAATACCTTTACCTAAACTATTTAAATGCTTGAAAGATTTTGGACAGTACTCTGGTTAAAAAATAAACAACAATAAAAGTAAAATTATATTCACAGCAGCCTCAAAACAAATTTTGGATTAATTAAAAGAAGTAACTCAATGTGAAATTAATCCAGAGAAGATATGATACTTAGAAGTTCATATAGATAATGATATTAGATATCTGTATAAAAACAATTACAAAACAATTTAGAAGAAAATCTAAAACTTATATAAATGGTCAAAAACCAACTTCTCATGGTCACCACATGTGGTAAATATTAAAATGACTGTGTTACCAAAGCCCAATTTTTATTCCAAGTTCTGCCCATAAATACTAATGACAAAATATTACACAAATAGCGAACTTGGATATACAAATTTATCTGGAAAAATGAAAGGCCCTGAATGGGGCAAGGTGATACTAAACTTTATCTCCATGTAGCTATGCTGACATTTTTAGCTGACTGGATTATGACTCCAAAAAAGAGAGATCTACCATTTGAGAAGATAGGCCTCAATGAAGGTTTACTCTGCCCTACGGAAAAGTTCAGGAAGAAAACAGACTCCCACATATGGAGAGACTAATTACTGAAGATTTGGAAAAGGTACAAATTCAGACCTCTTCAAGGATCGCTGCCTTGTGGTGAAGAGGCTTGCGTAGCTCAGTGAAACTATGAGCCATGCCGTGCAGGACCACCCAAGACGGACAGGTCATAGCTGAGAGCTCTGACAAAAGGTGATCCACTGGAGAAGGAAATGGCAAACCACTCCAGTATCTTTGCCATGAAAACCCAATGGACAGTAGCAAAAGGCAAAACAATATGACGCCAGAAGATGAGCCCCTCAGGTCAGAAGGTGTCCAATATGCCACTGTGGATGAGCAGATGGCTAGTACGAGTAGCACCAGAATGAATGAAGCAACTGGACCAAAGCCGAAAGGACGCTCAGTTGTGGAGGTAACTGGTGGCAAAAATATTGTCCAATGCTGTAAAGACTTTTTTTCCATAGGAACCTGGAACGTCAGATCCATGAATCAAGGCAAGCTGGACGTGGTCAAAAAAGAGATGACAAGACTGAACATCGACAATTTAGGAATCAGTGAACTCAAATGGACAGGAATGGGTGAATTTGATTCAGATGACCATCAGGCATACTACTGTGGGCAAGAATCTCACAGAAAAAATGGAGTAGCCTGCATAATCAATAAAAGAGTAGGAAAAGCAGTATTGGGATACAATCCCCAAAATGACAGAATGATCTCAGTTCGAATCCAAGGCAAACCATTCAACATCACAGTAATCCAGGTCTATGCCCCAACCACTGCTGTTGAAGAGGATGAAGTTGATCAGTTCTATGAAGCCCTACAACACCTTCTAGAAGTAACGCCAAAAAATGATGTGCTTATCATCGTGGAGGATTGGAATACTAAATTAGGAAGCCAAAACATAACCGGGATAACAGGCAAGTTTGGCCTTGGAGTACAAAATGAAGCAGGGCACAGGCTGGTAGAAATTTGTCAAGAGAATACAATGGTCATAGCAAACACTCTTTTCCAACAACCCAAGAGACGACTCTATACATGGACAACACCAGACGGTCAACACAAAAATCAGATTGACTATGTGCTCTGCAGCCAAAGAACTTCTCCAAGTTCTAAACAGTCATTAAAACCAAGACCAGGAGCCAATTGTGGTTCCAACCATCAGGTTCTTGTTGCAAAATTTAGGGTTAAATTGAAGAAAGTAGAGAAAAGCACTAGGCCACTCAAGTATGAATTAAATCATATCCCTGACGAATATACAGTAGATGTGACCAATAGATTTAAGGAATTAGATCTGATAGACAGAGTGCCTGAAGAACTATGGACGGAGGTTTACAGCATTGTACAAGAGGTAGCAACTAAAACCATTCCAAAGAAAAAGAAATGCAAGAAAGCAAAATGGCTGTCTGAGGAAGCTTTACAAATAGTTGAGGGGAGAAGGGAAGTGAAAGGCAAGAGAGAAAGAGAAAAATACACCCAATTGAATGCAGAATTCCAGAGAATAGCTAGAAGAGATAAGAATGCCTTCTTAAATGAACAGTTCGAACAAATAGAAGAAAACAATAGAACAGGGAGGACCAGAGTTCTCTTCAAGAAAATCGGAGATATGAAGAAAATGTTTCATGCAAAGATGGATGATAAGGGACAAAAATGGTAGGGACCTCACAGAAGCTAAATTATACAGAAGAACTATACAAAAGCGATCTTAACATCCCTGATAACCACGATGGGGTAGTCACTGACCTGGAGCCAGACATCCTGGAATGTGAAGTCAAATGGGCCTTAAGAAGTCTGAGTAAACCATAAAGCTAGTGGAGGTGACAACATTCCAGTTGAACTATTCAAAATCTTAAAAGACGATGCAGTAAAAGTGCTACACTCAATATGCAAGCAAACTTGGAAAACTCAATAGTGGCCACAGGATCGGAAAAGATCAGTTTACATTCCAATCCCAAAAAAGGGCAATGCCAAAGAATGTTCAAACTACAGCACCATTGCACTCTTTTCTCATGCTAGCAAAGTTATGCTCAAAATCCTACAAGCTAGGCTCCAGCAATATGTGGACCGAGAACGTCCAGAAGTACAGGCAGGATTTCGATGAGGCAGAGGAACTAGAGATCAAATTGCCAACGTACGCTGGATCATGGAGAAAGTTAGGGAGTTCCAGAAAAAACATTGACTATGCTAAAGCCTTTGATTGTGTGGAGCACAACAAATTGTGGCAAGTTCTTAAAGAGATGGGAATACCAGAGCAGATCTGTCTCTTGAGAAACCTATATGCAGGTCAAGAAGCAACAGTGAGAACTGAACATGGAATCACTGATTAGTTCAAAACTGAGAAAGGAGTTCGGCAAGGCTGTATACTGTCGCCTTGCCTATTTAACTTGTATGCGGAGCACATCATGAGAAAGGCAGACTTAGATGAGTCACAAATTGGGATCAAGATTGCAGGGAGAAGTATCAACAACCTCAGATATGCAGATGATACCACTCTAATGGCAGAAAGTGAAGAGGAACTAAAGAGCCTGTTGATGCAGGTGAAGGAGGAGAGTGCAAAAGTTGGCTTGAAACTCAACATCAAGAAAACAAAGATCATGGCATCCGGCCCTCTCAATTCCTGGCAAATAGATGGGGAAGAAATGGAGGTAGTGACAGATTTTATTTTCCTGGGTTCCAAGATCACTGCAGATGGGGACTGCAGCAAAGAAATTTAAAGACGCTTGCTCCTAGTGAGGAAAGCTATGGCAAATCTAGACAGCATCCTAAAAAGCAGAGACATCACCCTGCCAACAAAAGTGCATCTAGTCAAGGCTATGGTCTTCCCAGTTGCAATGTATGGCTGTGAAAGCTGGACCATAAGGAAGGCCGAGCGTCAAAGAATTGAGGCTTTTGAACTCTGCTGCTGGAGAAGACTCTTGCGAGTCCCTTGGACTGCAAGGCGAACAAGCCGGTCAGTCCTTGAGTTGATCAGCCCTGACTGCTCCTTAGAAGGCCAGATCCTGAAGATGAAACTCAAATACTTTGGCCACATCATGAGAAGAAAGGACTCGCTGGAGAAGAGCCTAATGCTGGGAGCGATTGAGGGCAAAAGAAGAAGGGGACGACAGAGAATGAGGTGGCTGGATGGAGTCACTGAAGCAGCAGGTGCAAATTTAAATGGACTCTGGGGAATGGTAGGAAGGCCTGGAGGATCATTGTCCATGGGGTCGCGATGGGTCGGAAATGACTTCGCACCTAACAACAACAACAACAACAACAACAACAAATTCAGAATTTCTATGCCACCCATGTTGAAATCCTCAGAAGCTTATTTAAATAGATCATAACAAAAGATAATGGATTATCTAAAAAAGTGGTCTCCAACCCCTGGTCTGGAGACTGGTACCGGTCCGTAGATCAGTCAGTACTGGGCCATGGCTCCTCCTCATTCTCCTCCCCGGCTGCTGCCTCGGGGGCTGCCCTGCCACTCTGCCACCGGCTCCACTTTGGTGCTCTCCAGCAGCTGCCGTGGCTGGGGCTCCTCATCGATGTGGCACTGCACAGCTGCTGCTGGCAGCGCCCCCAGTGGCCGGTGGGAAGTCAGGGGCGCTGGCAGGAAAGCAAGTGGAGCAGGGGCTCAGGCAGCGGCGACAACTTCCTTCGGCAAAAGACTATCCCCCGGGCCTCAGTAAAATTGCTAAGCATTGACCGGTCCCCATTGACCAGTTGGTGACCACTGATCTAAAATATAAAGAACTATTAACTGTTACGATTCAAATAAAAACTTGGGATACACTTAAGAGAAGGAAAGATCATTGACTGGTCTGAATACTTACAAATAAAAGTGAAATATCTGGCTGAGATAAAAGGCAAAACAAGTTTAAAATTGGAAATGACAGAATTGAATCTATCGTTTATCAAGCTAAATTGCATATGCAAGGGTAAATATATGAACTTCTTTTGAGATATGAAACTGAAACAGAAAATTAAAAAACTGTATGGTGAAGTGGATGCAGAATCTAAACCACAATATCACAATGAATGCGTGGGAGCAGCTTTGGGGGGAAAACATAATGTCAATGTTAAGAGAAAATAGTATATAACTCCAAAAGTGTTAAACAATGTCTAAGCAACATGGTAAATGTTGGAGATATCATTAAAGTGTGGGTTCTTTTTTCCATATGTGGTGGAATTGTAAAAAGGTTAGGACATTTTGGATAACCATACAATGTTAGAAAAAATGTTGACAGTAAAATTTCCCATGCATGCTGGTTTTGTTATTAAGATTAATTCCTGTTAATCCTCCCAGAAATGCCAAAGAATTCTTTTTTCATGTGACAACAGCAGCAGAATTAATAACAGCAATAGAGACATTCTGAACTGCCCACAGTGACGCCAGGCTTGAGAAGCTTGGAGAACTATGTAAGATGGCCAAACTGACAAATCTAGTAAACAGGAGACCTCCAGATGAATTTCAAAGTAATTTTTATTTATTTTATTTAGATTTTTATACCACCTTTCCAAATGGCTCTGGGCAGATTACATAAAACATCATGAGGTAATTACATGGAACATCACAACAAATATACAGTATTTGCTGGCGTATAAGACTACTTTTTCCCCGTGAAAAACATGCCTCCAAGTGGGGGGGGGTCGTCCTATACGCCAGGTACACTTCAAACTCTATATTTTGAGTGGAAATGTTGAGGGGTCGTCTTATACGCCCCATCGTCTTATACGCCGGCAAATACGGTAACAATCATATCATATTAACTAGAATATTTCAACAGAACAAAGATAGCAACTTTAAGGGAACCCTTGGGTAGTTCATATTTAGTCATGTAAGGTGGATGTCAGGGGGGACCAGCGGATGTTGTTGGGTCAGTCGGCCTCAAGCAAATGCCTGGTGGAGGAGCTCCCTTTTGCAGGCCCTGCGTATTCTGGGAGTTTGGGCAGGGTCCTGATCTCTTCAGGGAGCTCATTCCACCAGGTGGGGGACAGGACAGAGAAGGCTTTGGCCCTTGTTGAGGACTGGCGTGCTTCTTTGGGGCCAGGGATCACCAGCCGGTTGGTGGCAGCGGAGCATTGTGCACTTTTGGGGGCGCAGGCAGAGAGACAGTCTCTCAGGTACACTAGGCCCAGACTGTGTATGGCCTTGAAGGTACCAAACCCTTAAGCCTGATCCGGAATTTAATTGGGAGCCAGCTGAGTTGTTGGAGAACAGGCCGGATGGGAGATCTCCATGATGTATTAGCTTCCAATGAGGCAGCAGCACATGGCAACAGGGACAACGGGTCAGGGACACCATCGCCATGTACATGTACAAACACCGACCATGTGGGGAGGCACCCCACTGATTGCAGGCAGCCACAGGATACACCCCGCCCTGAGCACCACCACTGCCACCCACCACCCACAGACACCAGCAGCTGCTGTGCGCCGTATATTGATGTGCAGCCATCACATCGGAGAGTACCGTTGCGGCAAGTGGGCCGCATGCGTCCCTGCCGCCGTGCAGCCAATTGGGTCTGGGACTAGCCCCTGCCCCTACATCCGTGGGGAGCGGCCATGCAGTCCCTGGTGGGCTCCAACTCCACCGCCAGGGCCGCGGCAACTGGGAGCGCCTCCCCCGCCAGCAACGGCAGTTGATGGGGGGGAGCCCTCCGGTGGCCTTCCAACTGCTGGCATCAGGCACTCCAGGACTGTAGCTGTCTGCTCCAGGGCTGCCGCCGCCAGGGACACAGGCCCAGCCATGGCCTCCTGGTAGAGCTCCTGGAAGTCAGCCCACCCCCACCGGTCCCAGTTGTCCTCCTGCTCTGTGTGCTCCTGGTCATGCTGCAGCATGGTGTCTGCTGCGCTGCCATGCTGGTGTCCATCGCTGTCACCGTCAAGGCCACCACTTGCTGCCTCTGGCGACCACCCCCGGCCCTTATAGGGGCAGCATGGCCATCAGTTGGCGTAGCACCCCACTCCTGAGGCTGTCAGGCGCTGCACGTCTATCATGCGTCAGAGGCCAGTCCCATCGCCATCACGAGGCTGTCGGCTGGCCACTGTGGGGGCGTGGTTGAAAGGGGCAGGGACCAGACATGCCTCTTCATTCACCAGCATGCTGCGGACCTGGAGGGAGTGGCACAAGGGGTCCCGGTGGCAATGCCAAGTAGTGGAGCTCCTGTGTGTACCTTTGTTCCGCTGGCCCCTCGGGTCCCCCTCCCCTGTGGGACAACCCCCCTGAACTGGGACCATGCCCTCTGGGTCGCAGCTGCCAGGGCAGGTGTTCCGTTCCTGTTCCCCGCGTTCCGTAGCCTGGCTGTGAGTACGCGGAACGCTGTTGCCGGTGCCAGCTAGAAGTGATGTTCTGGTGCCCGCCTCCAGGGTTGCGCTGCCTTGCCGGCCATAGGGCTCCCCAATTATGCACGTTCCTTCTCCAGCGTTGTGTCTGGTTGTGTTCTGGCCGGCAGGCAGCCTGCGCTTTCTTCCGCGCTTCCGTCACACAGATTATTCGGGGGTCTTTGTCAGTCCTGCGCTCAGCCACTGCCAGCGTCATGCATAATCCGGGAATTCCACGGACGCCGGCCCGGCCCTGAGGCGGGCCTTTCTCCCCGTACATAATGGGTCTAGCTGGCACTATGGGGACTGCTAGCAATTGTGTGTGTATTGTGCCATCAAGTTGATTCTAACATATAGCAAACCTATTAACGAGTGACCTCCAAAATGGCCTGTCATTCACAATCTTACTCGGTCTTGAAAGACTGGGGGTCATGGCTTCCTATAGTGGGTGGTCATGGGTACATTTATGGGTTGTTACTCAAAGCAGTGTGCAGGCTGCAAATGCAGCAGTACTGCTGCGCTTCTGAGAACCATGCACTATAAAAGGCCCTTGAAATGCAGATACACAAAACCCTCTTTCAGTTCATGGAAACACCTACAGAAGTCTCTAAAAAGTTCACCTGCATATTTTGCTTTCAGGCAAAATTCAGCAAACTCTTATCAATTCACAAATGCCACCCACACCATGATTTCCTCAAATGGACAAAATGGGAGCCACCAGCTCCTCTCACCTGGATGGCCCTTGAATGCTGATCATTCCAAGCTCTTCTGACTGGTCAATCAGCTGGCACTGAAACTTCTTGTCTTGCAAAGTCTTAATGATGTGTGACCAGTTCTGTTGTGCTATGGCACCTCCAATCGCAAGGTAGTAGCCATCTCCTGCAAAGTCAACCAGGGACCATTACCCAGGTATGTTGCCAAAATGCTGTGGCATGCAAACTCTTCCAGCATACAGACGCATAGACACATATTAGTTTGGAGGCTGTATTGTGGGCATAAAGGTACCCTGCCAGAACAAGACCCCCAAAATCCAGATGAAATCGATGGTGCCTGGAAAATTGCCCTAGACCCATGGGTATAATGGGGCCCACCAACACCTCTCTTGGTGCCAGCCACGTGCTTTTGGAAAGTGGGCAGAACCAGGTAGGGGTTTTCCTGGCAGGGCTTCTGATGAGGCACTGGAGATTGGACTGATCATGCAGATGGAACCATATGACTGGTTTTATTCACTCTCGCTCCTTTTTCCCAGGATATATATATATATTTATTTTTAATTACCCTTCGTCTCTCCTGCACTTAGGCTTCCTGTACATGAAGCTACAGGAGGCTTGTAGCCATTTTGTGGATGGCTCTACCTCTCACCGCAATTTGTGGTTATGCCCACCACCCCATATAGAAATTTCAGTGACCACCAGCCGAAAAAGGTTGGGGCCCCTAGGCTCTGCTACTATTAACCATAGAACCTGTGTCTACAAGGGCAATCCACACCTCTGAGCCAAGGGCAGGGAGGAACCGCCACCATCCTGCTTGCTGATTGCACTGCTCAGCAGGATACGTCTGCGGAGCACCTCCTGGAGCTTCAACTGCATGGAAGGATGGATTCTGTCCCGTTCCCTGTGCCCTGAGAGAGCCCACATTCTAGTCTGTTCTGAGGACACCAACATCAGGGCTGTAAGCCACTGTGGAGCCTTGTGTGTGTGTGTGTGGAGGGGGGGGGACACAATGACCCTGCCCACTTCATTTACAGCTCCAGGAATGCTCCAAATATTGTTCATTGATGGTCAAGTGGCCAAATACTCACCATTCCAGTGAGTGTCCCCCAAGCTTCCCTCCCTCCTTAAGTTCCCTCCCCTTCCCCTCTTTGTGATCCTGCTCTTGAACCAGAACGCACCTCTACATGGGCCCCTCTGGAGTACTGCAGCTCTCAAGCCCTGGACAAACTCATGAAGCCAGAGAGGCCCAATGGTGTCCCTTGGCCTGGCCAGTGAGGCAGAAGAAGAGCGCCTCTCCCAAAGGAATCCAGGGGGGCAAGCCTGTGCAGCATCCATGAAGCTGATATGGAAACATCATGGCTTTGGATCAGGGCTACCGTGATGGGAAGGGGGGGGAATGAAACTTGTGGCGCCAGTAATTCCAGAGCCCCTCCACTGTTTGGAGCTTGCCTGCCTTCTCTTCCCTCCCAGTCCTAAAACTTTCTCCTGTACTTGGATCTTTGCTCTGATCCAACAGGACTCCTCTTGTGTAAGTGAGATGAAGAAAAGTTCCCTTCAGTAAATGCACAACCCCACTAGTGGGCAGAGTGCCTCTTTTCTCCTTTCCAGTTGCCCTTGGTGGTGGCAAACACAGTCTGTGGCGGCAGAGGGGTCACGGTTGCCCTGAGGACTGGCTCAAGCAACAAACGCTGCAGAAAACTCAAGGGACCCACCAAGAAGGAGCAGCAATTGAGTTACAGCAGCTGATGGATGGATGGATGGATGGAGACTCAGAGCAGTAGAAATGTCCACACAGGTATCTAGCCAGAGGTAATGAAATCAAAATTCATGCCAACACCAGCACCAGATGATTTCCCATCCCAAAAGATGACACTCTCAAGATCAACATGTCCTATAGGAGGCAGGTCATGCTTAACCTCCTAATTTGAAAATGACCTCTTTAGGCCGCAGGGTTGCCAACCTCCAGGTGAATACGGAGATAGTGACCTGTTAGTAAATAGGAAGAGACAAGTAAAGAGGCAGAGAAACTGACAGAACGGCTACAAAGAAGTGTGAAAAGGAAATGTCTTTAATTCAAATTAGTACATGATGCCAAAATGTGGACCAGTTAAAAGACACATTTCAGAGCTTTCCTCAGAGGCTTATCCATACTACAAAAATGTTTTAATTACTGACAGAAAATAATTAAACTTGAAAAAACAAATAGTCTTGTATTTTACTTACATGAGTAATAACATATTTTACATGTACATGATGGAGGATTTACAAGCTTTGTGGGCTAAACCACCAGTATTCAGTCCCCTGCAGAAAGTATTTCTGGCACATAATTCTCTGCATACAACTATTATACTTTGTGATTTCAGGTAAGCTCTATTAATATCTATATATATATTTCAATATGAGATTAGTTTTCAAATGTGTTCCTTACACTAAACCGGGCTTTGAATTGTTTTCTTCATTTGAGATACATTGCTCAGAAACATTTGCAAACCAGCATCGTTGTTGCATGCAAAATATGTTATGTAAGTAAAATACAAGACTATTTATTGCTACAAGTTTATTTGATTATTTTCTGTTAATAATTGTAACATATGGCATCATGTACTAGCTTGAATTTAAAATGTTTCTTCTTCACACTTCTTCATAGCCAGTCTGTCAGCACCTCCAAGTGAAGCCTGGGGATTTCATGGAGTTATCATTGATCTCCAGACTACAGAGATCAATTCCCCCGGAGAAAATGGTGGGCCCTATGACATCACTCTGCTCAAGAACCATTTACTACCTGGCTCTTCTCACAGAAGACCTGGTATAAACTCAAAAGCAGCAAGCATGTAAATGATTCTGACAATCACCAGCAATAGAGCAGGGTTACATGGGCTTTATTACCTTTGTGTTTGTTTGTTTTGCATATTATGCTTATGAACATCTACAAATAACATCACCAGAGAACAAAAAAGCCCATAAAACACATACAAAAATAACACAAACATCACAATCACAACCTAAAATTTGACTTCTTACCTTTGAAGGCTGGTGCCAGTGCTGAATCAGAGCTACCAGGCACTATTGGACTGACGGTCAGGTCGCTCTCGACTCCTCCATGTTCATTTAGCATGCATGTGTAGACAGTCATCCCTGGAAACAAATTAGGAGTCCCCAGATGGGTGAAAGATGATCCCTGGGAGGAATGGTGCTTGAAGCTTACATATACAGCATCAAACCCTGGCAGGCTCTCTTCAGGTTCTCCCTTTTGCATCACCTGCTACCTAACCCATTTATCTGGAGATGACAGTGATTGAGCCTGGGACTCTCTGCATGCCAAGAGAGGCGCTACCATTGAGCTATGGCCCCTCCACAAGTACCATCAAGACTGTTCCGAATAATCTGGATCCCTCTTCAGACTTCACTGAGCTAGGATGGCTCATGAGAACTAGAGAAAACAATTCAAGATCTCCAGAAATGGTAGATGAAGGCAATAAGACATTGTCCCTGAGCAGATGCTCAAAATACAGTTTCCAGCTGGGAAACACATGTGCAGCTTTCTCTTCTCCAATGAGTATTGGGGGGGAAAAACAATCCCATGTATGCATGCATGAGTGACCAATGGACATATAATAAAGGTACCTGTTGCTGTTTCCTAAAAGACAGGCATCTTGAAGGGGCAGGCACAAAGCTTGGAAAACTTGCAAAATGTGTGTGTAAGGACTAGGCAAGTTGTGCTGTGGGCTCACCCATTTTCCATGCCACTGTTCGTTCAAGACTAAGAAGTCCCAAAGGGTCACTGTTACTTGCTCCAGTTTCTTGTTTCTCTGCCCTTCTTTTCCCCCTGAGCACAGATAAGGAGACATTTTCCTGCTTATACCAGGAGCTTTTTACTGTTTTTATCTGTATCTGATATCTGATGGTCTATGACCACAATAATAAACTACTACTACTACTACTACTACTACTACTACTACTACTACTACTGGGAGCCCCAGATAAGCCAGAGAACAAAGCAAAGATCATTGTTGGTTTAAGTGCTCCAGGTGTGGGAGGTTCATGTGCCTTCTGTCATTAGACATGAGGCCAACTCCTGGACACTGGGGCCAACTGGTCTGGCAGCTAAGCAGCTCTGGATGTTGCTCAACACAGCATGAACCAAAAGTCCAATGAGACTGCTCTCCAGGAGGACACATCTGCCTTTACCCGCGGAAGGAGAAAGTAGAGGATGAATGCACTCCTCAGTCCATATTTTAATGTAAAAATGGATTTAAGTATATAAGATCTTTCTGGAACAGACCAGTCTCTATCTTGTCCAGGCTTCCACAATGGCTCTGGAAAGGTTTCATCGATTGGGTGGGAGTTAATTTTTCATATATTTAAAATTTCAAAAATTATTGGGTGATATGACCATATATGATCATGTTGGCTCTCTTCCCAAATGATGGGCCTGGAAGGGGTGGGAAGGGGAAGGGCCCCAGCCATACAAATCCTCGCTGGAATCCAGTGAGGTAAGTACTCTCCTTTTAACTCAACTGTAGGGGGTCTATGATGGAGCAGCATAGGTGTGCTCCAGCCCTATTTCTGGAATTGGGGGGGGGGGATGGAGTGGCATAGGCCTGCTCTGGCCCCCTTTCTGGCATTGGGGTGGGGCAATGGACTGGCTTAGGCCTACCCTGGCCCTGTTTCTGCAGACTCCCGCTATACGCTCCCTTTGTGAAGAGCAAACTGGCAGCCAGTTCAGCTATGGCTCTGTTCACAAATCATCTGAAAATATCCCTGTGCTGTCACTTCATGTGCTGTGGGAGTGGCCTGGTGATGTCACTTCTGGTACCATGTGACTTCTGGAGGTGTAGCAGGAAGATGTGGCCTGCTGACATCAGTTCTCGGACTTCTCAAAGCCTAAAGAATGTTTCAGGGCTTTCTCAATGGTAAAAAAATGGTCCAATGTCCTGTCTTGTACAGTGGCCGGCCAGTTCCCAGAATCATAGAATCATAGAATCATAGAGTTGGAAGGGACCTCATGGGTCATCTAGTCCAACCCCCTGCACTATGCAGGACACTCACATCCCTCTCGCTCATCTACTGTAACCTGCCACCCCCTTGAACCTTCACAGAATCAGCCTCTCCGTCAGATGGCTCTCCAGCCTCTGCTTAAAAAGCTTCTGGTGATCCAACAACAGGGTACAAAAGCTGATGCCTTCCCTGGATGTTGCCTCCTCGCATTGGAATTCAGAGGCTACCTTTGACCCTGGAGGTTCCGTTCAGTCACCAAAGAAAGGAATAAATTGAATATATGGACACACAAAGCAGCTATTTACTGAATCAGACCATTGGTCTGTCAAGGTCAGTATTGCCCTCTCACGAGGTCTGTCGCTTGGTTGTTTTAACTGCAGATACCAGGGATTGAAACTGGAAACTCCTTCATGCAAAGCAAAGCAAAGCAAAGCAAAGGCACTTCCACTGAGCCACAGGCCCCCTGGATTTATTTTATTTATTTTTATTTATTTGTTCAGCTTTTAGGCTGCCCCTTTCACAGTCTCAGGGTGGCTTACATTAAAAACCCATACAATAAAAATAATATCATTATTAAAATTAATAAGATTATTTCTTCCCAACAAGTCTGGAATCATATAAGTTGGAACTCAAACTTCCTGTCCAGGCTCAGAAGAAGAGAGGCGGGGGGACCTGTTCCAATACCAAGAAGTTCTGCCTTTGGTCTCAACCAAACGCCCAGTGGAAGAGTGCTGTTCCTCAGGCCCTTAGGAACTCTGGCAGTTCCATCAGGGCCCTGGTCTCTGCTGGCATCTCATTCTACCAGGCTCAAACCAGGCTCTGGCTGATGCCAAGCACACTTCTCTGGGGCCGGGGGTCACCAGCAAGCTGAGCGAAGTGCTTTACAGGGGGTGTATTCAGAGAGGCAGTCCCTCAGGTATGCAATCCCAGACCACATAAGGCCTTGACAGTTAAAGCCAACACCTTAAATCTGACCTGGAACTCGACCAGCAGCCAGTGCAGCTGATGGAGAACAGGTCAAATATGGGCTCTCCATGGGGTCCATGTAAGCTGCCTTCTGGGCCAGTTATAATTTCCAGGTCAGGGCTAAGGGTAGGCCCATGTAGAGCAAGTTAAACTAGCCTGGAGGCGATTGTCACATGAATCACTGCAGCTAGGTGTTCTGTGGCCAGATAGGTTGTTAATAGCTTCTCATGGCATAGATAGAAAAAAGCCTGCTGATCGGCACTTCCCTGGTCAGGGAGGTGTCAAGGATCACCCCCCAATTCCTGATGGTAAGTGCAGCCTGAAGCTGCACTCTATCAAGAGAGGGGAGGCGTGCTTTCTCCTCTGTTGTCCAGACCTTCCTCTCAAAGAAAAAAGGGTTCCAACTAGGGTTCAGCACTTTGGCTTGGTTTGGCCACCTCGGTGATCACCAGAGCTCTGTAACTGCGTGCAGCCGCTGCCTGGTGTGCCGCTGCCACTGCCCCTCCTCTACGCACCTTGGCACTAGCCTCCTATGCGCCGCCTCGGGCTTCAGTGATCGGCAAGGCGGCCAAACCAAGCTGAAGCCTAGTTCCATCCCTCGCATCAGGTTTATCTCTGATGGAGGGGCAGACCCTCTGAGAAAGGGTCTGTCAATGTCACTAATACAAAATAAGCCACATGTTTTTGGTCAAATAAATATTTATTAAAATTGGAGACAAAATAGAACCTGTATGATAATATGGATGCAAAATTTGGGTACAAATATTACATTTGATGAATGGGAACAATTATGGTGTAAGAACTTGAAAATGACAACATGTCAAGCATTACAAGAAAATTGGTATAAAATGTTTCATAGATCAAGTAAATGTGATGTTATGGGTTGGAGATGTCATGATAGAATTGGGTCTTTTTTCATATGTGGTGGTCTTGTAAAATTACAGAAAAGTTCTGGATAAAAGTTCATAATAAATTACAAGCTATTTTTAAACTTACGTTTCCTTTCGATCCAAAAAATATGATGCCAAGTATTTTTCCTGTGGAATTAACGTAACACGCTAGAGAGTTCCCCCCCCCCCATGCAGCCCCTTCAGATTGCATCAAGGTGGAAGCAACAAAAACAAAAACAAAAAACAAGCCTGATATAGCCTCTTAGACTGGGAAGATTAGAGAGCTCACGCTAATGGCAAAGTTAATCAACTTAATTAATAGAAAACCACCAGAAAACTTTCAAGACTGTTGGGACTATTATAGGAAATCTCTGTAACTTTTATGCTGATAGTAAAATTTATAATCATGAAAAAGGTCAACAGTCCCTTGGTTAAAGGAAGAACAGATTCTCCGTATTGGTAAAGTCTGATAATGGCCATGATGGGGAAGCCATAGGAAGCAATCATACCTGGGGGCTTGCTAACATCAGCTGTAAATAGCCAGTCAGCTGCTTTCCCAGCCTCAGGTCCCACAAGGTAAAATTTGCCAAAGTAAGACATGTTGAATACCGCCACCGCATTTCGGCAGGTTAAGCACTCGTTCCTGATCTAAGAATCCAAAAGACAGACACACAGATGTGAAGGGGACACGCCACAGTCCTCGTGGCCACACACACACTCAGACAGAGGCAGTCAAAACTGCTCTCCAGAAGTCGTTTGCATGGAGGCAGAAGCTGGCAGGCAGGCAGGCAGAAGAAAGAAGAGCAAAAATCAGTCTGGGTCTTTTTCTTGGTCCTCATTTTTTAAAAAATGAAGACCTTCCTTCAACGATAATTTAAAGTGTGACCACCACATTCACTGGAAATCCTGCCCTTGACATTGATAATTCATCACCGTCACTCGTATCCCTTCCCTGCCTCTGGGCTTGAATTCATTTCTCTAAAGCCAAATGGAACTTGGTGTACCAAAGAATAGTCAACAGTTCCTTTCATGGGCCTGTCAGCTTTGCTTGAGGAAGTCAAATGCACTACCCTTGAATTAACGGAGAGGACAAAAACAGGCAAGGTTGTGTATTTCTCCAGCCTGCTGGCCTAGGCTGGATTCAGCACACAGAAGGGTGGTGAAATCTGCAAAGCCTGAGGAGTGTAGGAGTGCAACTTTCAAGCTTCCTTGAACCCACAGAAAACAATCTGCCTGGAAAAAACAGCCGCTTTGGAAGGCAGACTCTATGGCACTTTACCCCACTGAAGTCCCAAAATTCTGCTCTCCTGAAGCTTCCCCACTCTCCCTGAAATCTCGCGGTGTTTCCCAACCTGGAATTGGCAACCCACCTGAGCAGTCCCATAACTGCATACGATTCTTCATAAAAAGGGACCCAGGGCATTATGGGAACTGTAGTTTGGGGATTTCTTCCCAGGTAGAAGGCACTGTAACGCCTGAAGCCCTCGTTCTGCTTCCCTCAGCACCCAGTCCAGTGGCAGAGCACCAGCACGGCATGCAAAAAGTGCCATTTCTTGGCAAAGGAACTCAGACAGGTGAACTGAGAAGGTCTCTCTCTCTGAAGCTGGGAAGAACCACTGCAGGGCCTAGGTGCCCACCTTGCACAGCAGCGGGGGCACAAAGCATAATGTGTCCTGGGAGACCCAGGAAGGGCTGGGCTCCATAAACCGGTTCTTGGCTGAACTGCATGCACGCATTCTTAAAAGCAGCACTGATATTATTTCTGGATTGTTTTGGGTCTCTTGGGAAGACAGAAAAGACTCCAGGAATATTCTCACCACACTGGACCGTTTGTTCCCTCCTCATTTTGGCTTTGAACCAGGAGCCTTCACAAGTAGCTCCTTATTCCTCGTGAGGAAAACCAGCCCAGCCCTCTCCCTCCTCGGCTACTTTTCTGCTTGCAAGGATTATAAGATTACCCCCTAAACTTTCCTCCTCCGCTTGTGCCCTGAAGCAGCTAGTTCCCCTCCCAATTATACTGCATGAGGGGATCCAGAGACAGCCTGGCAGTCCTTATGGAGAGGACGGATGGGCCCCTGGCAGGTCAGAGCACAGAGTACTCACCACTTTGTGATGAGGGGGGAAATCAAAAGTGTACTCATCCGACAGCAGCTGGCCATAGGTGTATTTTTCATGAGGTTGATGGTCGTACGCCCCATAATAGTCGTAATCCAAAACCTATATTGGAAATGGTAAGAATAAGCAGCAGCAAAGAATGGGACCTTTCTTTCTTGGCGGAACTTTTCTGATATCCCCTGAAAGGCCGGAAGGCCTGGGGCGGCGGGTCACAAAACTCAGCATGGCAGAGAATTCTTGGACATGTTCTGTACTGCAGGGGATGCTGGTGTCCTTCGAGATTCTCTGGGCCAGCCAAAAGGGCTGGGGAGTGAGGGTGAGCTTGCACAGTCCTTTGCTTAACTGGGCCATTGCTAATGCAGGGCAATAGGGTGCCCATGTGGGCCATGCTGCCCACAGAGAACTTTGCTGAGTTTAGAAAGTTGCTGGGGCTGGTTGGGGTTAATTAGAGACTTAATTGCCACTGCAGATTTTGCTAAATATTGCTGTCATGAACCCTTGGTTCCTGTCCCATTTAACAAACCTACATACTTGCCCCCCCCCCCGAGTTTCCTGGAACTCCTACTCGGCTCTGGCATTTCAACTGAGTGCAGGAGGGTCACCCCTCCCTTTGCCTGTGCTTGCATTTCAAAGGATTCATCCCGAGTCCACAGCACCTTGCTATCTTCCTTCAAGGCTGTTCCTCTCAGAACTCAAAACAACACTTGGAGAAATTTCTCTAACACCCTTCCATATCAAAGAACGTTTTGATCCTGGTTTCCTGTGTGAATGCCCCCTTCCCACCTAGGCTTGTCCCTTGCCTTGCCCCTTTTTCTCACGACCCAGGTATATACCGTATAAACCCGCATATAAGCCGACCCGCATATAAGCCGAGGCACCTAATTTCCCCCCAAAATGCTGGGAAACTTATTGACTCGCATATAAGCTGAGGGTGGTGTTTGGATAGTGGTGTCCTCCCCTCCCCCCTGTTTTGGGCAGGATCTTTATTTCCCTTTCCTTCCCACCTTCCTCCTCCCCCTTTCCCTCTGACCCCCCCTTGCCTTTGGATATCCCGTCCTGTGCTGCTTCCCTCCTTCTTAGCCAGGTGTTGTTCCCTGCACTTTCCATGGCTTCCTCTAGGGGCGCTTCCTCCTTCTGCTCTCTGCCTAGGGAGCTTCAGGGCTTCCTGCAGCTTCCTGCACATGCTGGCCTCCTGCTGGCCTCGCTAAGGCAGGGAGAGGGGCAGGCGGAGACTGTTCTTCCCCTCCCGGGCTGGCTGCCTCTCTCCTTTGCTCCTGCTTCTGCTCTTCAGGCAAGTATGCTTGTCTCCCACCTTCCTGTCTTGTCTGGCAGCTGGTTTTTTAATAGCCGCATATAAGCCGAGGAGGGCTTTTTCAGCTTAAAAAAAGGGCTGAAAAACTCGGCTTATAGGCGAGTATATATGGTAGGTCTTGCCACCTAACACAGTGTCTCTGTCAAAGCTTCTGTGAGCATATGTTACACATGGACTATACTTTGCTGACTTCTCCAAATAAAGACTATTTACTTAAAGCTTTCTCCGGAAGCCCGAGAGTTATTTCTGTGGGGCGAGTTTGCTGAGGTTCAACCACTTGGTTCCTGACAGTTGCTCTGGTGGCAGTGCCCACCTTAGCACAAGAGTCTTCATTGTGTGACTGAAGTTAACAGTGGCAGCCATATTGGAGATGGCTCCGCCTCCTGCAGCTACCATTTTGTGGCTGTGTACACCACAATGTGTCAGAATGCTAAATATGCTTGCAGGCACTAAAGCAGTCATTCCCAACTGGGTGTCCGCAGAAGATCTGGAAGGGGTCTGCGGCATTTTCCCTCTGGCTTTAATAGAAACTGCTGTAAATGCTGCAAACTCGGAATGCTTGCTGGGTTTTCAATCTCTCTCCACCACTGGTGCTTTCCCATTGGTTAGTTTTCAGTGCAAGGGCTCTTGGGACTTGTAGTTCCTGCATTGTTCCTAGTAACCATTTATTCTATGTAGCTGTTGTTGTGTCACATGCTACGGGCTCTGCAGCTGTAGGGGCCTCACATACTGCCTTCCCAGCAAAGCCCCTAAATTGAGTGACATGCAGTTTTCCAAAGAGCACAAGCATGGAGAGCCCCCCTTTGACCCTGGCCCTTCTGGGCTCTGCAGGAAGTGGTGTGAGTAAAGTGCCCCAGGGCCCATTGAGTCCAACATTGTTGCATAGAGGGCCAAATCCAGGCGCTATCAAGAGGTACACCAGCAGAGTCAGAACTCCAGAAGCCTTCCCACTGTGGCCCCGCCGGCACCAAGAATACAGAGGGCCATTCCGCACAGAAAAAAAAGCATCATTAGGCCAGTGCAATGGTGTAACACTAAAAAAATGGACCTCCCTGATTTCCTCACCTGGACTCCTCTGCTGCCGTCTAGCGCTTCCTGCCATTTCGCACACCTGCTTGAAATGGTGAAAGAGGGGAACGTGCTATACACGCTCCTCTCTTCCCCCTGTCAATCAAGACAGGCATCCAATCACCTTTCTCCCTCTTTTAAAGAAACTGCAAACTAATTTTTTTATGACTTCTGAGTTTAAAGACATATGCATCCTTTTACTGCAAACACTCTTGAAGCCTTGAAGCTTTAAAATGTAGCCTTGAAGCTTAAAAAAAATGAGGGGGTGATATTTATTTTTATTTTTTTGGGTGGGGAAGAGACATGCTTTATGGACAAACTGGTGGGGGAAAAAAGAAAAGAAAGCCCCATTCCGGGTCAAGAGAGAGGGAGGCACTGGAGCTGGAAATCTCGCTACTTCAGCCACTTTGGTAACTCACATGTCTTGCATGAGTGTCTTGCTGGCTGCTTTCATCCTGCTAGCGCTACATGGCAAGGATTCCCCTGCAAGCCCTTTAAAACGGAGGATGTAGCAGCCATTTTGCAGATGTTTACACTGGATGTTTACGACGTCGTGCAAAACACTAAAAATATGGCATTTGCAAAGGGTAAGACTCCCATTAAGAGCCTCTTGTGACGCAGAGTGGTAAGGCAGCGACATGCTGTCTGAAGCTGTCTGCCCATGAGGTTGGGAGTTCGATCCCAGCAGCCGGCTCAAGGTTGACTCAGCCTTCCATCCTTCCGAGGTCGGTAAAATGAGTACCCAGCTTGCTGCTGGGGGGTAAAGGGTAACGACTGGGGAAGGCACTGGCAAACCACCCCGTATTGAGTCTGCCATGAAAACGCTACAGGGCGTCACCCCAAGGGTCAGACATGACCCGATGCTTGCATAGGGGATACCTTTACCTTTACTTTACCTAAGACTCCCACTTCCTTAATTGGATGTGGAATGGCTTAGAGCATCACTGCCCCATATGTAGGAACATAAGAGAAGCCATGTTGGATCAGGCTAGTAGCTCATTCAGCCCAACCCTCTGTGTCACACATTGGCCAAAACCCAAGGCTATCAGGAGACCCACCAGCAAGGCCAGAACTCCAGAAGCCCTTACCCATTGGTTTGTTTCCAGTGAACATAGTTCAAACAGCTCTTGGGATTTGGCCACTGTGACCCAGAGCATTGATGGGCTACTGACCTAATCCAGTCACGAGTGGGGCTGGATTCTGCCATACACGTCAAGGAGGCGAGGAGGAAGAAGCTGGTACTGGGCTGGTGACTTCTGGGCAGAGGGAAGACACCTTACTCTGCCCCAAAGAGGTCCAGCTCCCTCACCCAGACTTCAGCCACAGCCTCTCAAATCCACCTCAAGCACCTTTTCCCTGAGAAAACACACTCCCTGAAGAAATGCAAACATGGGTCTAATACATAGCAATTCTGGTGAGGATGTGGTGATGTCACATCCAATGGGAGTGCCTGGGTGATGTCACTTCTGGTGACATGTGACTTCTGGGGTGTGTGGCCAGCTGACATCACTTCCAGGAACCCTCAAAGCCTGAAGAATATTTCAGGGGGTTTTCCACAGTCCAAAGGTTCAAAAACGCTGATCTAAAGGGTTGGGGATCACAGGGCTAAAACAACAACCCAGATAGGTGTGTTTTGAAGTGGGAAAGACAAAAGAATGTTAGGTGATGTGGGAAGCAGTCATGGGAGAAAAAAACAAGGGCAGAAGGACAGCAGGAAACTCTAGGGGTTTCAGGCAAGAAAGCTGCAGGAGTAAAGATTACAGGCAAGGACATATCAGGAAACAAGGGCATGAAAGACATAGAGTGAGGCCAGTGGATGAGTTTGGCCTCAGAGCATGCTCCTCCCACCCCTTGCCCCATGCATGCTCCCCCCCCCCCAATCTTTACCTGTGCCATTCCCCGTGGATTGAACCAGCCTGGCCTCTCCCATCCGTGTCTCTCCTGAAAGATGCAGCCTTGCTGTAGCAGCTCCTAGGAGACAGATGAAGTGGAAGGTAGAGGGGAGAACTGGAAGAACTGACACTCCCTTCAAACTACAAGTCTGTACCCAGGAAATGGGCTGTTTTGTACATACTTGTCAAAGCCTTGTGTCATTTGCCATGTCTAATGTGATTCTATTTGATTCTGCAACGAGTACCATGTTGCAATGTTTGTTGTAGCCATTAAGTCCCGGGATTTGGACACAGAACTCTCATCCTCCAGTCCGTTCCCTTGCCCCCTTGCTGGGGCCTCTTGCCTTTCGCACCCCTTTTGTCATTCACGTCCCCTGGCCCGGCACCTCCTTACCTCCACCAGCCCACACGGTTACCATGCCAACCATTTGCAACTCAAGGCAACCTGTTATCTTGAGGAGGAGGGGGCCTTGGCCATCTAAAAAGGTAATATTGGACCTGAGTGGGGGTTCACCCCCAGGTCAAGCAAAGAGTGTGTTTGTTGCTACCTCAGTGCGACCTAATTAAGAAATCTGATTTTACAATCACAAGTCTTATTGGTGTCTGGGGGGAGGGGTGCATCCACACAATACCAGTGAATAAAATTCACCAACACTGAGGCGGGGGGGGGGGGAGAGAAGACTGTCACCAAGGGTTCTTGGGAGACAACAGTGAAGGGAAGGCACCCATGCCATGCAAGGCCTCAGGTATGGACCTGCCAGCAGCTCTCGGAACAGAGGAAGGCCAAGACTTCTCTCCACTAATAGACTCTTGGATTATGAGAGAACTTCTTGTAATGGCTACATTAACAATGGCTACATTGGTTCATCATAGACCACCAGAAGAATTTCAAGAATGTTGGCATGCATATTTGATTTGCTTGTAATTCCTGTTTTATTCTTATTCTTTTGTATAATCTCTTTACTATATTAAAAATAAAATAAATGAATAAATAAAGGCCAAGACTTTCCCAACCACCTGAAACTGTTCCAAAGCTTGGAGAAGAGCAAGTTTGGTGTAGTGGTTAGGAGTGCGGACTTCTAATCTGGCATGCCGGGTTCGATTCTGCACTCCCCCACATGCAGCCAGCTGGGTGACCTTGGGCTCGCCACGGCACTGATAAAACTGTTCTGACCGAGCAGCAGTGATATCAGGGCTCTCTCAGCCTCACCCACCCCACAGGGTGTCTGTTGTGGGGAGAGGAATGGGAAGGCGACTGTAAGCCGCTTTGAGCCTCCTTCGGGTAGGGAAAAGCGGCATATAAGAACCAACTCTTCTTCTTCTTCTTCAAGTGGCGTCATGCTGAAGTTTGCCTCATACACAGGAATGGTCCACACACGCATGTTCAGCATGAAGGGACTCCCAAACCTAGCAATGACTCCCATGCCTGATGGGCTGGTGGCATTTCTATTGCTTGTCACTGAGCAGAGTTGCCATTTGTTTGATCAAGTAACAGGTTTGCTGGATCGTGGAAATTCGGTTCATGTTGTTTACTTGGATTTTAGTAAAGCTTTTGATAAGGTTCCCCATGATGTTCTGATGGATAAGTTGAAGGACTGCAATCTGAATTTTCAGATAGTTAAGTGGATAGGGAATTGGTTAGATTCCCTATCCACTTTGTCCCACCCCTTTGTCCCACCCCTGGCCGTCACTCAAACGAACAGCCAATGGGCGGCCGTTATTACGCTCCTGAAAAGCCCCTTTCCCTTTAAGACAGGTTTTAAAAAAAATACGTTGCAACAAATCTGCGTTGATTCGTTGCAACGGAGAGACCCATCTAGCTGGCTGGTGGTGTATGAGCTGGCGATTAATTGTTGCCATGCTCCCCCGAGCACAGGCACGATTTTCGGCCCCCCAAAAAGGGAACTTGCAAACGGGGTTGTGTTGCGCTTGGTGACTTAAAGCAGCTCTGTGGAGGGACTGCAACCTGAGAAGCCTCGCTGGGTGAATGAAGGCTCGCCGGTTCGTTGCTCTCCACTCGCTCCGAGAAAAAAAATGGCAATCGCTTCGCCGGAAGATCAGAGGAGATAGCCAGGGGGAGGGACTTTGCTAAAACCGCAACAATGGGAACACACAGGTCTTTTTCGGAACTGTTGCAGATTGCTTGCAAGAGTGTAGCGCTTTTCGGAGGGTGAATCCACTTTTTGGGATTTCCCTTTAAGCGCTACAACGAAGTGCTTTTTGCCGATCGTTTTCAGGAGTGTGGCAGATTATGTACGACGTCATGCATAACTGCAAATTAGTAGCGTTTACAATTTGCCACACTCCTGCTACATTTAACCTGTGCAGAATGGGCCTATGATTCTATGATTCTATAATTCTAAGTGTGGCTGGTTTTAGGCCTTGTGTCATGCCATCTTGAAGAAAATGAAGTATAACCGAGACAGATGGCTGCATGTAGTCTACCTTTTTCATCTCCATCTCATGAAGGCCTTCCAAGTAATGTCATAGATTCTTGTAGTATCTTTGTGACGAGAGAAGTGTTGCCACAGCCTCCTGCGAATATCCTGCTTGGGTCAGCATCGACCTCTCAATTTCCAAGCGGTTAGCTTCATCCAGCCTGGATCTGAGTGCCGAATCAGCCCTTGACGAAGAAGATCCGGAATCTGAGGCAGTGTCATGTGAGGTTCTATGGCCATCTGGAGAATGGTGGAGAACCATGGCCTCCTGGGCCAGTATGGGGCTATCAAGATGACCGTCAAGGCATCTATCTTCTCTGCCCTCGGATGGTAAAACCTGGAAATGAACCTGGGCACCTGGCTGTTGTCTCCTGTTGCCATCAGACCCAGAACTGGTACTCCAAACCACAGAGTTATCTGTTTGAAGACCTCTGCCTTTAAGGACCACTATCCTTCCTGAATAGTTCGATGACTGAGCCAGTCCGCCTGCACATTCAGAGTTCCTTTGATGTGTTCCGCTTGCAGGGAGAGGAGGTTCTTCTCTGACCAATACAAGATTCTGGTCACCTCCTTCAATAGTGATTTGGATCTGGACCCTGCCTGCTTGTTGAGGTATGCCCTCACTGCGATGTTGTCTGTCCTCACCAGTATATGCTGGTTGATGATACTGTTCTGGAAGTGTAAGAGTGCCAGGTAGATTGCTCTCACTTCTAGAATGTTGATGGGGAGAGATGATTCTTCCCTTGTCCACGTGCCCTGTGCCGTGAGTTATCCCTTCACCTCCCCCAACCTGTCAGGCTGGCATCTGTGAAGATCCGTGTTTGACGAAGAGTGGTGTAGAACCTTCCTTGTGTCAGAGTTGACCTCTTAGACCACCATACTAGGCTTTGTTTTAGCTGAACGGTGACTGATCTCTCCTGCCCAGCCATGATAGCAGTCTGGAACAAGTAAAGAAACCTTTGGATTCCTCTCGTGTGCCATCTGCCCCTCTGGAGGGCCTCTGAATTGGCAACTAAGAGTCCTTGGACGCTTGCAAAGGCAATCAGTGACATGCTTCTCTTTTTCACCAGGTCCCTGATGGCCTTCTGTGTCTTTACTATTTTCTTCTCTGGGAGGAAGAATTTTTCTTGCAGTGTGTTTATTATCACCCCCAGATGTTGTATTTTTTGAGTAGGAATGAGAGTACTCTTTGTCCTGTTTACCAGGAACCCAAATTCCTGCAGGGTGGACAGTACCTGGGCGGTGTCTACTTCTGCCTTGACCCTCGAACCCGACCTCATGAGGACATCATCTAGGTACGGATGCAGGTGAATTCCTGATGTCCTGAGGATCACAACAACATTTATCAGAAGTTTGGAAAACACCTGTGGTGCCATGGCTAATCCGAACGGGAAAGCCTGATACTGGTAGTGACTTTTCCCTATGCAGAACCGCAGGAACCTGCGATGCGGGAGGAAGACTGGCATGTGCAGGTAAGCCTCCGTAAGATCTATTGATGTTAGGAATTCTTCCCATCTCAACGATTCCGCGATGGAGCGAAGTGTCTCCATTGTGAACTTCTTCAATTTTATGAACCTGTTGGTTAACTTCAGGTCCAGAATTGCTCTCCAATCACTATTTGTTTTTTGGTATGGTAAAGAAGAAAGAGTACACTCCTTCGAACTGCTCTGAGGCTGGGACTTCCTCGATTGCCTGAATATGTAGTAGATATTTTACGGCTTGAACCATGATCAATCTTTTTTCTTGTCTTAGAGGTAAGGTGGAGCTGACAAATCTGTTGGGGGGCGGGATGTTGGAATTCTATCCTGTAGCCCTGTTCCACTGTATCTCTTGCCCAATTGTCTGTTTGGGGTCTGCTTCAGCTTTGCTTGAACAGTGACAGGCGCCCCCCGGATGCCAGCTGGCAGTCATGCTCTAGACTGCGGGTTGGCATCCCGGTCAGACTTATCGCCCCTGTTGTATGCTCCCCTGTTTTTGTTTATTCTGGAAATTACCTCTTCTTCGGCCTCCCCAAAACTGGGACCAGGAGCCTCTCCGGCATTCCTGGCGAAAACGTGGCAAGGTGCCTTGCGAGCAAAAGGATCCAACCGTGAAGTTCCTGTTATTGGTACTGCACCGAACATACCTTGGCATCATCCTCTTTTTATCCTTAGTCTCAACCAGTATGCGTTCCAGCGCCTCCCCGAATAGTCTATCCCATCAAAGGGATATGCTGCTACTATAGATTTAGATTTAAGATCAGCAGTCCAGGCTCTAAGCCACAAAGCAGCCCTGGTCCTCTTAGCTGGGTGATCTTGAGGATCAGGTTCTTATGACAGCTTCAGATAAACTGCTGCTGTGGCCCTGGCCAGCATGTACTGATAGTCCTCCTGTTTAAAAAATCTCCCAGTCTGATCTGGAACGGAAACGTTTTCTGTAATTATTTCATCTGAAAGAAATTCCGAATCCTCTTTATTAACTTGCTCATTGTCAGAGGAATCATAATGGACTGAGGCACAAGAGCCCCTCTTTCTGGCAGTTTTAGTGGGCCAGTTGTGGGTCTGAGAGTCATAACCATAGGAACTAGTGGAAGGGTGAGGGGAGACCTCCCTTACGAGTCTGGGAACCTCAGATTGACAGAAGGCCACCATCTCCTCTCTCATTGCCTTACGGAAAAGTTCCAGCATTTCAGCATTAAAGGGGTTTTTATCCCCTTGACTCACGTGACCTTGTTGATTGTCCACTGGAGCATCAGAAGTCACAGCAGAGCCAGGAGTGGGTTCTGCCTCCTGCTCAATTTCCTCTGTTGCTGTGGGGGGGGGGGGGGGTTGGCCGCCAGGATGGCCCGGCTATTTATTACAAGCCCTTGATGATGCTGAGCTGCCTTCGCCAGAAGCATGCTTGTGGCTAGCAGATTTTTTATGGGCTTTCTTCGCCTCGGTCGGAGTGGCCCCGGGTGCACTCACCGGGCCCGTTGCCTCTCTTTGCGCTGGCCCCAGGGGGGCCTCCATCTCATCAGCAGAGAGGAAGTCTTCTTGGTCCCGAAAGGAAGCCATAAAATCAATTTTTAAGAGCCTTGAGCTCAGCCACAGCAAGAAAAAAGGTAAAATGCAATCCAAAATGGCCACCGCAGCTCCTGTGGCTTCTCCTACCTCTCCCTCCTTCACTCACTAAGCTGGTAGCTGGGAAGATCTCAGACTAAGGAAAAGCAATGGAGGATAGGCAAGGCAAGGAGGGAAGGAGGAAGGAAGGAGAAATATGAGAGAAAAGGGAAGCAGAGCTCTCTAGCTAAGCTGTCTCCCTATCCTGAGGCAGGGGAAATACTGGGGAAGAGGGACAACAAACATGGCAGGAAGAGGAAGGAGGGTGTTTGGACTTCGACCCTGCCTCCCTGAGAAGCAAAGCCAGCGTTGCAGATGTCCTCCGATCCAGGGGGAGAAAGGCTGTTTCAGGGGAAGAGGGAAGCCTCCTGTACGTGCCAGAGAAACTCCAGCCTGCCACTTCTCCATAGGTTTTTCCAAATCTGTTTCCTGTTATTGTTTCTTGCATCTATTCTCACTCTGGTGTCACTCCCCTGCCCCCCCCCCCACCAACATTTCTTCACATTTGGGGCCCGGCCCATCAGGGATCACATAGTAAACCTTCCAATGTCACCAGACGTGTGGTGAGGGCCAAGCCACCTCTCCAGTCCATGCTCAGGCAGCTTCCCTGTCACCAGGAGGGGCCCTTGGGTGCACTGCCAAGTGCACATCTCTCCCCCATTCTCCCCACCCCCGGCTAGTCAGCTTGGCACGATCAGATCGGGAGGAGGGAGTGTTAGCCCAGTTGCCTTGACAACGGCGGTGTGTTTGTTCCCCTTCCCATCATCTTGCAGACAGTGTGCAACATGTGATCATGGGGTGCAATCACTCAAGGGGGGGGTGGAGTGTATGCTAATTTTAGAAAGGCTAGAAGTGCTCCTGCCAGTCTCTGTCGCAGCTCAGTGTAGTCTTCAGTTCTCCCATCCATTCCCCCTCCTGTCAAATCCTTTCCAGGGAGAGGCTTAATCCAAAGCAAAGCTGGTTTGGCACTTGGGGAGGATGACAACCCATTCTTGACAGTTTGTCAAGTGAGTCTCCAAAGGGGGCTATTCACGTGGATCCAGCAGGCTTGGCTGTCACCATCCACACGCCTTGCACACTGAGGGCACACTGGGGACGGGCACAGCCGGCTCCACTCCAGGCACAGACAGCAAGGCAGGGTGGGGCAAACCCAGTGTTTGGTCGTGTCCCACCCTCTGACCTACCCCCTCAGCTTGGGCAGGTAGGGGGCATGGGAAACGTCCAACTGGGACACATCCTCCAGCTGCCAAAGAGCCTTTTTGCCTTAAGTGTCTCCTTTGCTTTCTTACGCTTGCACGTCCTTCCTTCATCTAGGAACGTTCACCGTGAAGAATCTCAGGATATCGGGGGGGGGGGGGGAATCAGTCTGCAGTGTTTCTCTAGAAGAGGTAGTGCTAGGAAAGAGTCTCTGAGCAGAGGGGCTGTGCAGCAGCACTGCTGGCAGTACAAGCTGCAAGGCAAAAGTGTGAAAGGCCTGCACTGAACCTCTCGAAGGAAGAGGCCAGTCGGTGCAGCAGAGGCAGCTGCCTGGATGAGGCCATGTGTCTGGGCCTCCCAGCCCAGAGCTGGAAGCGGCAAACACAATGGGCCCTGCTAAGGGCAGAAGGCACCACTCCCTGTTTGCCCACCAAGCCAGGCCCATCCAGAGACTCCCCAGTGGTGGTGGAGGTGGAAAGTGCTGTCAAGTCACAGCTGACTTATGGCGACCCAGCAAAGTTTGCAAGGCAAGAGATGTGCAGAGGTGGTTGGCCCTGTCCTGCCTCTGTGGAGCAACCCTGGACTTCCTTGGTGGTCTGCCAGGGCTGACCCTGCTGAGCTTCCAAGATTTGATGCAACTGGGATAGTCTGGGCCACTCAGGCTAGCCCAATTTGGTGAGTCACCTTGGTGTAGTGGTTAGGAGTGCGGACTTCTAATCTGGAGAGCCGGGTTCGATTCTGCACTCCCCCACATGCAACCAGCTGGGTGACCTTGGGCTCGCCATGGCACTGATAAAACCGTTCTGACCGAGCAGGAATATCAGGGCTCTCTCAGCCTCACCCACCCCACAGGGTGTCTGTTGTGGGGGGAGGAATGGGAAGGTGACTGGAAGCCGCTTTGAGCCTCCTTTGGGTAGAGAAAAGCGGCATATAAGAACCAACTCTTCTTCTGTTCTTCTTCAGGTCAGGGCAGAGGCTCCATTCCTTCAGCTCACGCCGAGACCAGATGCTGCTGAGAAGGAGCAGATCCTGGGCAAAAGGCCCAACCTCGGACCCTGCACTTCAGAGCCCCTGGCCCAAGCAGCCAACTGGTTTCCTGACCATTTCTGCACCATGGAGTTTACACGAAGCACCCCCGAATCTCTGGGTGTCTCCCACAGAGAGCCAAGCTTTTACCTCATGTAGAGGGTCCTTCCTCATGTTGCGTCCCGCCAAGGGCTCATCGTAAGGGAAGACGACAGAGTAGTTTTTGGCATACGACTCGTGGCTCCGCTCTCGGAGCCAGCGGTGGTTTCTGGTAAGGGAGTGGGGGAACCTCCTGAGAACCAAAAAGAATACCAGGAAAATCAGGACATGATTCACAGTTGTTTGCCCCCAATTCAAACCAGAAACTTCATATAAACAACAGACCAATTTAAGGATCTATGAGAGAGCAGATTGTCTGGAGGAGAGCTGCGATGCAGGTATTCTGGAAGGTAGTGAGGGGTACTGCTGGAGCAAGCATGCCAAGTGCAACTTTGGGCTAAGGCAGTAATGCAGGCATCCTTCAGCCCAGGCTGCACCTTAATGACAACCGGCATGCTTCTGCATGGGCACGACCCATCGTGGGTGCCAAGATGCTGTGGCAGCAAAGAATTCTGCACCACATAGGGACCTGTTGGCAGATTTTGGCAGAAAAGAGTCCCCCTGACTGCTGCTTGGGAACAGGTTGCATCCTCCACAGAAGAATACCAGGGAATTAAAATAAGTTTTGAGTTCTAGTGACATAGCTGTATTCCTCCAGTTCCTTGAGAGGTAGAGTAAGAGACAGCTTCCCTTTCTATGCAGAAGCATTTCGGTGCCCGAAGCAGCCGGTCTCTCCCAGCACAGCGCCACACCAGTTGGGGGGGGGGGGGAGGCACAGGCGTCAGCACGCCAGCAGGCGCACACATGCAGGCACAGAGCTCTGCAGGAGAGACTGGCCGCTCCAGGCGCCAAATCGCCCAACAAGGGTGGTTTGGAGTAGACCCACCCTACCTTCAACCCACCCTATCCTTTCCTCTCCTGGGGTGAACAAGCCTGACATTTTTCTGAACATTTCAATCCAGATGTAACAAAAAAACAGCAGTCACCATCAACCGGTAAGCACCTGTGTCTTCACCAACAAGCCATACCCTTGTTTCATGAGCAGTTTTGCATCTCATTGCATCTCACTGAAATATCATGAGACCAAATTATGTACAAAACAGCTTTGGCAAGCAGATCCCAGGTTCAATGACTGGAATATCCAGCTAAAAGGATCTGGTGGTAGGTGATGTGAGGTTCTGGAGAGCCACTACCGGTCTGAGTAGACCATACTGACCTTGAGAGACTGAAGGGCTGAGTCAGTTGAAGGCAGATTCATGAGTTCCAGTAAATACACATAGAATCATAGAATCATAGAGTTGGAAGGGGCCATACAGGCCATCTAGTCCAACCTCCTGCTCAACGCAGGATCAGCCCTAAGCATCCTAAAGCATCCAAGAAAAGTGTGTATCCAACCTTTGCTTGAAGACTGCCAGTGAGGGGGAGCTCGCCACCTAAGTTGAAGGACTGGAATCTGGATTTTCAGATAGTTAGGTGGATATGGAATTGGTTAGAGAACCACACTCAAAGAATTGTTGTCAATGGTGTTTCATCAGACTGGAGAGAGGTGAGTAGCGGGGTACCTCAGGGCTCAGTGCTTGGCCCGGTACTTTTTAACATATTTATTAATGATCTAGAATAGATGAGGGGGTGGAGGGACTATTCATCAAGTTTGCAGATGACACCAAATTGGGAGGACTGGCAAATACTCCGGAAGATAGAGACAGAGTTCAACGAGATCTGAACACAATGGAAAAATGGGCAAATGAGAACAAGATGCAATTTAATAAAGATAAGTGTAAAGTTCTGCATCTGGGTCAGAAAAATGAAAAGCATGCTTACTGGATGGGGGATACGCTTCTAGGTAACACTATGTGTGAACGAGACCTTGGGGTACTTGTGGATTGTAAACTAAACATGAGCAGGCAGTGTGATGCAGCGGTAAAAAAGGCGAATGCCATTTTGGGCTGTATCAACAGGGGCATCACATCAAAATCACAAGATGTCATAGTCCCATTGTATACAGCACTGGTCAGACCACACCTGGAGTACTGTGTTCAGTTCTGGAGGCCTCACTTCAAGAAGGACGTAGATAAAATTGAAAGGGTACAGAGGAGAGCGGCGAAGATGATCTGGGGCCAAGGGACCAAGCCCTATGAAGATAGGTTGAGGGACTTGGGAATGTTCATCCTGGAGAAAAGGAGGTTGAGAGGGGACATGATAGCCCTCTTTAAGTATTTGAAAGGTTGTCACTTGGAGGAGGGAACACACAGACACTGGAATCGTTGCAGCTTCTTATTGGTGCCAGAACAGGATACAAAGTAGTTTCCAAGACCGCATTGAAGAATCTCACAATAAACCTCAGTCCTCTGTAGGATCATTAACATGGCCTCATACATAACATTCCTTCCCCATTAGAAAGTTGCTTAGCAGTCCTGCAAGTATCGTGGTGCCATACAGGTCCTCGTTGACCAGCAAAGCTCAGAAGCCAGGGGGCAGTACAGGAGAAGCTAGAAATGCCCACTGTGGTGTTGCTGGGACTAATAATCGAGACCAGCAGCAGTGGTCGAATGGTTACTTCTTCTGGTGCATCTGAACAAGGCTGTGGCCTTTGGGGCAGTTTGGGGCAGCCGGTCATGGAGCATCTCCAGAGCACCGCCACAAACTCGGCAACCATCTTGCCCTCATGTTGCACACACTGGTAGAACATGTGGCTATTTGCGATGATGCTGGGCTTCAGGATTTGGTATTGGTCCAACTTCACAATCATGTCGCTGAAGGTGATGGTCTTGAAACTGGTGGGCGCAGTCAGGTCTCTAGTAAGTTCAAAGGTTGTCATGCCACACACGCTCAAAAATGTGTCCCGCTGGATCTGCGGGTCCATGATAGGATTTGCATGGAACTGGCATTTGAACGTAGGCCGCCCACCCAAGTCCAATGGCTTCAGACACCCATGGAGGAGTATGTCAATTAGGGTTGGGCGCTCACGCCTGAAGCAGCCAGCACCGCGTCGCGGGAGGAGGGGAGGCGCAGGCATCAACACTCTGTGCCTGAGTGTGTGCACTGACCAGCGCATCACCTCCCCTCCCCCCCTTCGACACGGCGCTTGCTGCTTTGGGCACAAGTGGCAGCTTTGGATGCCGAAGCGCCCAACCGTAATCTGCAAGACTGAGTCTGCTCTCTGGACAGTACATTCAGTTGGTCAGATGGTCCCTTTCCTGGAAATAAGGCACTGAGCGGAAGGCAATTTCAGCAGTTTGTCCCCCCTCAAAAGGTTTGTGTAGCCCCCTCCATGGTGTGCAGGGATTCCAGGAGATGGTTGCTTACTTGTGCAAATTTGTTGCCAGTGTTAAATCCATGTTTTCAGTAACACACGGACACTGAAATCATTGCTGCTCTTTAGTGGTGCCAGAACATGATACAAGGTAGGACCAAGGTCGCACTGAAAAATCCCACAGTCCCCCCGATATATACACAAGTAACACAATGGATCAGCCGTGTGTGTGAGTGGTTGGTTGCATGCAGATTTTAATTGATTGGATCCTGGTGTGGACATCCTAGCAGCACATTGGTTGAGAATATGCTCACTTAGATCCTATTTCAGACCTCAAGCTTGTTGCTCCATAGGATTGTTACCATACAATCATGGAATCATAGAGCTGGAAGGTACATCCAGGGTCACCTACTCGAACCCCCTGCACAATGCAGGAATGCACAACTACCTGCCAACCTACAGTGACCCCAATTTCATGCCCAAGTGATTCCCCCCCACACACACCAAAAAAACTCCAGAATCCAGCCTGGCCTGGAGGAAATTCCCCTACCATCCCACAGTGGCTATTAGCAATCCCCTGGGTATGCAAAGAAGGGCCACAAGAGACAAACACTGGCCCATCCCTTCCTGCCCACCCACTCACAATCTACCTAAGTTCATTAAATTTCTGTCAGATGACTATCTAGCCTCTGCTTAAAAACTTCCATGGAATGGGAACCCACCACTTCCTGAGGAATTTCTCAGGAATTTCTGTCAGGAATTTCTTCCGGATGTTTAGCTGAAAATTCTCTTGAATTAATTTCAACTCATTGGTTCTGGTCCAACCCTCTGTTTCAGCAGAAAACAACTCTTCTCCATCTTCTCTATGACAGCCCTTCAAGTATTTAAAGATGGTTATCATATCACCTCTTAGTCATCTTCTCTCCATGCTAAACAGACCTAGTTCCATCAACCTTTCCTCATATGACTTGTTCTCCAAACCCCTCACCATCTTCATAGCAGACTTCAGGATGCGCTCCAGTCTCTCTACGTCTTTCTTCAGTTGTGGTGCCCAAAACCGAACACAGTACTCCAACTGAGGTCTCACCAGAGCAGAGTAAGGCAGTAACATTATCTCACGTGATCTGGACATGATACAGCCCCCAAATTCCATTTGCCACTTTAGCTACTGAGTCACACTGCCAACTCATGTTCAGTGTCTGGTCTACGGAGACCCCCAGATCCTTTTCACGTGTACTGCTACCATGACAAATCTCACCCATCCTATAGTGATGCATATGACTGGCAGGTCTGGTAAGAATTAAGCCGGGTTTTCGTGAAGCCCTTTATCCCAATGAGGTTTGTGCAGGGCTGCCAAATGGGCTGCACCTTTTGGATCACAACTGACCCCTTCTCACATTGTCAACCTTAATGGTTCCTCAGATCCTGATCCTACTTCCTAAGAAGAATGGCTCAGTTTTCTGCAGCATAGGATACCGGCACTGGCAAATTTTGGTTCACAAGCCCCCGAAGCCAGAAAGGAGATAAAAGTTTCCTTCAGAGCTTACTCCCCCATCAGAAATTTCATACAGTTATTAATTTAGCATATAATTCACAGCAGAACTGGAACCCGCAGCATCCCCTCTCCCCTCAAATGTAATTACAGAATAGCTATAATCTGCTTTGCATTTGACCGGTGCTAATCACACAGAAGCCGAAGGGAGGCTAGCAGAACAGGCTGACATGTGAATTAATTAGGACTATTAACCGCAATCAATTCCCAGAGGGAAACAGCTGCAGACAAACCGGACCTGCATTGGCAGAGAAATCTGTCACTTGCTAGAAATCCACATTTGACGATGATCTGGTGTGAGAAACCCAAAGGGCCAACTCCAATTTGGAATATTTAGCAGGGCCTAGAAATTGTACGTATTTAAGCGAGCAAAGCAGTAAAAATCATTGCTGCATGGCCCTCTGGGATTAGTTCAGCAGGGAGACACACAGCTTGGCAAATGTTTACTGCCTAACAGTCATGGTCCTTGCAGGAGAGGGTCAAAGGATTCAAAGGCACGTTGTGTGGCTGCATCTTCTACCGCAGCTGCCTGGAAGCTAAGATCCCAAAAGTGAAAATCTGCAGTTTTGGATTCATTGGAGTAGATACACGTGGAATACAATGCTTTCTCCAGCGATCACCAAAGCCCAAGGTGGCCAGCGCCACGGCAGAGGCGAGGGGTGGCGCTGGCCCACCGGCCGGCAGCCGCATACAGGTGCCACGCCAACTCTGGCGCCACCCCTCCCCTCACTGCTGCTGGCCGCCTCGGGCTTCAATGATCGCAGAGGTGGCCGAACCACCCTGAAGCGCTCACCCCTATCCAGAACTGTCTGCTTCCACAGGACCTGCCTGGCAACTGCAACTGCCTCTATTTCCCCCCACCCCCAAGGCAGAGGAAAGGGAGGGGGTTCAAAAGCCACAGTGCCTTCTCAGGGCTGGCTACTCAGCCTCAGGACTTCTGGAACAAACTCTGCTAACTGGATATGACTTTGAACCAGCAAGTCAACTTCCCAGTCTCATTTGCGGAGAAAAAGAGGCCCCTGATGCTGCCTGGGCTTACTCTGCCACTGGGCACCTGAACAGAAGAAACGGGTGTCCTCTGACAGCAGAGGAAAGTAGATGTTGGTTTTCTGGAGAAGAAAGGGTAGATTTCTGTCACATGTGGTGGGAGATATATTGGGAGAAAGCTGAACTCTCTTCCTTCTAACATTTTCTTAAAGGTAAAGGTAAAGGTATCCCCTGTGCAAGCACCGAGTCATGTCTGACCCTTGGGGTGACGCCCTCCAGCGTTCTCATGGCAGACTCAATACGGGGTGGTTTGCCAGTGCCTTCCCCAGTCATTACCGTTTACCCCCCAGCAAGCAAGCTGGGTACTCATTTTACCGACCTCGGAAGGATGGAAGGCTGAGTCAACCTTGAGCCGGCTGCTGGGATCGAACTCCCAGCCTCATGGGCAGAGATTCAGACAGCATGTCGCTGCCTTACCACTCTGCGCCACAAGAGGCTCTTAACATTTTCTTAGGGAGGTTTAACTGTATTCCTTTAACAGAGAGATTATGTTTTCATAGCGGCAAGGTCCCTGATCTCCCTCCTCATATTATTTTGAGTTGCCCCAAATTCTCTTCTTACTACTTTTCGATATCTGACATTTTGTCCACTTTGAGACTCCTTCGGGTAGAGAAAAGCGGCAAATAAGAACCAAATCTTGTTCTTCTTCAGTATTATCAGGACTCTCTCAGCCTCACCTCCCTCACAGGGCGTCGGTTGTGGGGAGAGGAAAGGGGAGGCGAATGGAAGCTGCTTTGAGACTCTTTTGGGTAGAGAAAAACGGCATATAAGAACCAACTCTTCTTCTTCAGTAATCTCAGGGCTCTCTCAGCCCCACCTCCCTCACAGGGTGTCTGTTGTGGGGAGAGGAAAGGGAAGGCGAATGGAAGCCACTTTGAGACTCCTTCGGGTAGAGAAAAGCGGCACATAAGAACCAATTCTTCTTCTCTTCTTATTTTATTTTTGTAAATTTTGTAATCTTTTTTGTTATTTAGATGTAGATAGAATGTTGTTCTTAATTTTTTAAAACTAAAAGAAAGGGATGTTTTCTTGTTCTCTTCCTGCTACCAGAGCAGGAAGCCACTCACCTGATGTCGTAGCCATACATGTCCTTTTCAGGCCGTCCGTGAACTATCCAGTGAGCCAGCTCTTTCCCACAGCCTCCGCCAAGCATCATCCCTGGGGATAAAGAAAGGAAGTGAAACGACACTCAGGGGCAGGGAACTGCTTAGGACAAAGTACCATTTCCAGCCCACTTTCAGGGGCATCTTTGAAAACAAAGTGTCTTTCTGAATTCTTGCCTAGAGATTTCAAGGCAGGAAGGGAGCAGGAGCTGCTCTGAAGGCAAAGAAGAAAGCTGGCTGAAGACCAGGACCACAACCAGTCCTGGGCCTAGGGGTAGGAAGGTCTGAAAGGTAGAGCACAGCAACTTCCTTTACCTGAAAAGGCACCTGCCAGGGGGGAAGCTTCTCGACCCCGAAGGACAGAAATATCAGCTACTGTATTGTGCCTGGTTATGACAGCCAGTGATGAGGTGCTCTGATCTGTGTTTTCTGGACTCAAGCAGTCCCTGAAGGAAAGTACTTCAGCCAGCGGGAGAATTACGTCAAGCAGGCCTGAGGTCTCCTCTGTGGCCCAGGCAGGTGGCCGGGCAGGCTCCAGGGCTGCTTCTCCACTCAGGCAGCTACTCTGGGTGGGACACAAGACAGAGTTCTGTCCCTCTGAGCACATTGACTGCAGCGGATTTAGGAAGCTACGAAATTGCTTTGAACTGAACTGATGATAACGTGCAAATTTGGATTGTCAACTGACCAGTTATCTATTGGCAGGGCAGGATTCTGCCATTTCTAGCCAGTTAACAGATGACGTCTCCCACACTCCCCCAACGCAACAGAAAAGATGGCTTTCAACTGTTTGGTGCCTTTTGAAGGCAAGAGAGTCTGTTGTGCTATGCATGTATTTCCAGACTGCCTTTACTTTCATTTTCAGCAGAAGCTTTTATGTGTCTCACATCAGCTTCTCTGTCCCTGATCTCTCCTGAACATGAAAGAAATAGGGCCAGGGAGGCACCACCCTTTTACCCCTGATTTTGTGCTGTCTAGCAGGGAAGTTTAGAGAACTGTTCTATTTAAAAACTTAACTCCCATTTGTTACTGAGTTTGATTTCTGTTACAGCCATCTCAAGGATGTCCAGTCTGATCATGTGCATATTTACTTAGCATGGGATCTGAGCACCAACTTTCACTGTGCACAGGATTTCAGCCTGGAACATATGAAACTATAGAGTCAAACTTGTGAGCCATCTGTCTATATCTGGCTTCGCAGTGGATTTCAGGATCTCCACTGCAGATCACTCCCAGCTCAGAGACCCCTTGCCTAGAACTGCCAACTGAGTTTGGAGACCCTCTCTGTGCAAACCATGCACTCTGCCATCAGTTTTCCCCGCCCCCTCAACCAAACCTGCAAAAACTGTATCTGAAAAAATGGATCCTAGTGTCTGAAGCACTATTACCAGAAATGTGTTAGGCACTTTAAGGCTTCCACAAGAACTCTTTGTTCATGGGAAAACTTGTCCTCTTCACTTTGGGACAGGAGTTCTTGGTTCTAGCCCTTTGAACAGAAAATGCATTGTGGGACTAAAGGTACAGGACATTTTTCTCTAGATCTGCTGATAGCCCTGCATAAAACTTGGCTTGCTTTCTTGAGATAGTCCTTGTTTTCAGCTTTGCAGTCTCTGCTCTGGATATCTCGATTATTGCCCTTGGAGAGACTCACGCTTTGTGTTTCCTATCTATAAAATGAGTGCTTAATTCCTTAGGGGTGCACATGGATGTGTTACCTACAGACTGCATGTGTCAGCATTGCTGCTCTCCCCTCTTGTTTCTGGCTTTGCGCTTGTGGAAACCCATTACTGCGTGTCCTCTCCTCTGCAGCCAGCAGAAACAGCATCCTGCCCTCCTCCAAGTGACAACCTTTCAAATACTTAAAGAGGGCTATCATGTCCCCTCTCAACCTCCTTTTCTCCAGGCTGAACATTCCCAAGTCCCTCAACCTATCTTCATAGGGCTTGGTCCCTTGGCCCCAGATCATCTTCGTCGCTCTCCTCTGTACCCTTTCAATTTTATCTACGTCCTTCTTGAAGTGAGGCCTCCAGAAGTGCACACAGTACTCCAGGTGTGGTCTGACCAGTGCCGTATACAATGGGACTATGACATCTTGTGATTTTGATGTGATGCCTCTGTTGATACAGCCCAAAATGGCATTTGCCTTTTTTACCGCTGCATCACACTGCCTGCTCATGTTTAGTTTACAATCCACAAGTACCCCAAGGTCTCGTTCACACACAGTGTTACCTAGAAGCGTATCCCCCATCCAGTAGGCATGCTTTTCATTTTTCTGACCCAGATGCAGAACTTTACACTTATCTTTACTAAATTGCATCTTGTTCTCATTTGCCCATTTTTCCATTGTGTTCAGATCTCGTTGAACTCTGTCTCTATCTTCCGGAGTATTTGCCAAGTGAGGGAGGTCTCTTCCACCAGGTCGGCCAGCTTTTTTTGCAACTGCTGGCACCAAGCGAGGAGGATCTGGGCTCTCCCTCCAAGCTGGCCCCTGAAGCGTTGCCAGGCTAGCTGAGGCATAGCCTACCCCTAAGACTGGAGAAGGGAATAAAAGACCCTGACAGATTCCCACTGCTGGTCCCAGGTTTTGCTGATCCTAAGGCTCTGTGCTGTTGGCAGCCCAGCGGTGCCAAAGGTCCCTGGGAATTCAATTCCTTTGAAAGCTCCAGCATCAAAGCAAAAGTGAATAACTAAAGGATTTTTAGTGGGGGGGGGGAGAGGTTACCACTTACCTGCGCTGTTGAAACCACATCCCAGGAAAAAACCACGGACCTCCGGCACTTCTCCCATGAGAGGCTTGTGGTCAGCAGTAAAGGATTCTAAAGGACAGCAGTCTATTAAGAACTCTGTTATCATAGAATCATAGAGTTGGACGGGACCTCCTGGGTCATCTAGTCCAACCCCTGCAGAATACAGGAAATTCACAACTACTTGCACAGCCACAGTGACCCAAATTCCATGCCCAGATTATGCCATCCACTAAAAAAAGAACCCATAGCCAGTCTGGCCTGGAGGAAATTTGCCTCCCGAACCCAAAATGGATATCAGCAATTCCCTGGGTATGCAAGAAAGGGCCACAAAAGCCAAGCCCAGCCACGTACAATCTGCCTAATTTCATAAAATCAGCATTTCTGTGAGGTGGCTATCTGGCCTCTGCTTAAAAACTTCCAAGGAATGAGAATCCACCACCTCCCGAGGAAGCCTGTTCCACTGAGGAATCACTCTGTCAGGAACTTTTGAATTAATTTCATTCCTTTGGTTCTGGTCTGATCCCCTGGGGCAACAGAAAACAACTATGCTCCATTCTCTATGTGACGGCCCTTCAAGTACTTGAAGATGGTCTTAGTCATATTCTCTCCTGGCTGAACACACTAAGCTCTGGCAACATTTCCTCATGTCTTGGTCTCAAAACCCCTCACCATTTTCATTGCCATCCTCTGGATGCGCTCCAGTTTGCCTACATTGTTCTTCAGTTGTGCTGCCCAAAACTGAACACAATACTCCAAGTGAGGTGTAACCAGAGCAGAGTAAAACACAATCACCCCACAAAAATTTTGCTTTCCTGAAGTCCGCCAATATGTTTGACCAAGTAAAGTTTTTCCCTTCCCCAAAATTGTAAATTCCAAAAACACACCGTCACTATTGCCAAGTGTGCCCAGTTCTTGACGCTGAAGGACTCATCAACTCATCAACCAGTTCCTCCCTGTTGGTGAGAATCAAGTCTAAAATTGTGGATCCCCTGGTTCGCCTCTCCACTTTCTGGGAAATGAAGTTCTCACCAAGTCAAGAACTTATTGGACTTTTGATTTCTAGCAGAGATCTGGTAACTGAAATCACCCAGGACCACTATGTCCCACCTCTTTGACAACTTTGTAATCTGGTCTAGGAGCATCTCATCCAAGTCTGGCCTGGTGGTCTACAGCAGACCCTTTCCATAATACCATTATTATTTCCTACTTTTTAAATTTTTACCCAGACTCTCAACTGAACTTTCATGATCAGACACATACATTTCCTCACAAGTATACACATTCTTAACATATACTGCTACTTCTTCTCCTTCTTTGTCTGTCCCTTGTAAATAAGTTGTACCCCTCAATTCCAATCATGAGTGTTATCCCACCAAGTTTAATGTCTATTAGTTCCCTTTCTCTATTAGGACTTCTCCTGCTTGTTTACCATACTCTATGCATTAGTATAGAAACATCGTAATCCTTCATTTGGGCTGAGGGACTTGGAAATATTCTGCCTGGAGAAGAGAGGGAACATGATCACTCTCTTTAAGTATTTTGAAGGTTGTCAGAGGAGGGCAGGGAGCAGTTCCTGGTGGCAACAGAGTTTCAGGCCCACAGTAATGGCTTTAAACCAGTGGTCCCCAACCCCCGGTCTGGGGACCAGGACCGGTTCGAGGATCAGTCGGCACCAGGCCGCGGCTCCTCCTCCCTGGCTGCTGCCTCGGGGGCTGCCCTGCCACTCTGCTCCCGGCTCACCTTTGGTGCTCTCCGGCGGCTGCCATGGCTGAGGCTCCCCCTCGGCGTGGCACAGTGCAGCTGCTGCTAGCAACACCCCCCAGTGGGCGGTGGGAAGTCAGGGGCGCCGGTGGGAAAGCAAATGGAGCAGGGGCTCAGGCAGTGATGGCCCTCAGCTAAAGACTACCACCCCCCCCGCGGGCCTCAGTAAAATTGTCAAGCGTTGACCGGTCCCCGGTGATAAAAAGGTTGGGGACCACTGCTTTAAACTACATACGAAATGGTACTGGCTAGATCAGTGGTCCTCAACCCCCGGTCCGGGGGCCGGTACTGGCCCATGGATCAGTTGGTACCAGGCCGTGGCTTCTCTTCGTCCTCCTCCCTGGCTGCTGCCTCGGGGGTTGCCCTTCCACTCTGCCGCTGGCTCACTTTTGGTGCTGTCCAGCGGCCACCATGGCTGGGCTCCCCCTCGGTGTGGCACTGCGCAGCTGCTGCTGACAGCGCCCCCCAGCGCGTGGCGGAATGTCAGCGGCACCGGCAGGAAAGCAAGCGGAGCAGGGGCTCAGGCGGCGGTAATGTCCCTCGGCAAAAGACTACCCCCCCCCCCAGGCCTCAGTAAAATTGTCAAGTTTTGTCACCACGGTCCCTGGTGATAAAAAGGTTGGGGACCACTAGGCTAGATAACAGACGGGGAAATTGACAACTGTAGTTCAGCAGTGGAATTGGTGGCCTGTGGTAGTAAGGTCCCCATCACTGGCCATCTTCAAGCACTGCCTGAGAAGGGGAGGGAGAGTGCCCACCAAATGGCTGTGGGCCACTCCCTTTAAATCCCTCCACAGCTTGGAAAGGATTTAAAGAGAGCGGGCAGCATGCCTGTCATTATCAGCTGTTCAGTATGCCACCCACTCCTTTTAAATGCCCCTTTCACATTCAGCTTTGTGTGCAAAAGTTGGATGAGCATTTAGAGGGAGCGGCCAACAGCTTTGCTTGTGAAGGTGGGGCAAGCATTTAAAGGGAGTAGCTGGCACACTGAACAGCTGATAATGACAGGCACCATGCCTGTTCTCCAGCTTAGGGAGGGATTTAAAGGAAGGTGACGCACCTGTCATTATCAGTTGTTGGCGCACACTCCTGAGAAGGCGGGGAGGGGGGAAGCATAGACTGTCTGAATGTAGGGAATGGGTGGTTTGACCCTAAAAAGTATCCAAATAATCAATGATTCAGATAGCTTTTGGCTTTTCCGAGCTTAAATGCCCATGCCTAGCTCCCCACAGAACAGGGGGCCCAATGAGAATGGGCACAATTACATGGCTTGCAAAGATGGTTTGTCTGAAATGGAGCTCTTCAGTCTAAAGGTGCTTAGACTGAGCAAGCATGGGGGATGAGCAACTTTGTGTGAGCAATTGACCACATCGCTCTTGCAGTGACAGTGGAGATGCTTCTTCTTTGGGATGGTGCATTTATCTGAATCATAATAAAGGTGTGGAGGGCTGCAGGTTCAGGGGGTAGGTGGATGAACATCTGGAGGGCCCAACATCCATTCATTCTTATATACTGCCCTCCCATGAGGCTCACAGTGGTTTACATTGAAAACTTTCATAATGTGGTAAAATACAACATTTTTATTTGGAATACATAAAATTTTTAAATGGTAAGAATTATTTAGAACAGTGAGAACTTATAACATAATACTAATTCCTTCCCCTCTCAGAAAGGAAATCTTGGAAGTGTGTCATGATAGTAAGGCGATGGGGCATTTTGGGTTCACAAAAATGTTCTTGCTGGTGCGCAGGCAATTCTGGTGGCCATGGCTCCACCAGAACATGGATGATTACATCAAAGGATTCACAGTATGTGTAACTATGAAACGAGCAATGGGAAAGCTGGTGGGGCTTCTAAAACCCCTGGAAACACCCCACAGGCCCTGGGAAGTTATTTCCATGGATTTTATTATGGACCTTTCCCTCAGCTGTGGGAAAATGGTAATTTGGGTAATAGTGTACATGTTCTCCAGACAAGCTCAGTTTGTTCCCTGCTCCTCCCTCCCTAGTGTACAGAAACTAGCAGAATTGTTTATTTATCGCGTGCTTAGACTTCACGCATTTTCAGACAGAATTGTGAGTGACCACAGAAGTCAGTTTGTTGCTAAGTTCTGGGGGGCCTGCTTACAACTAGCGATGGTCAAGCAGTCACCACCCAAATAATGGACAGACCAAATAATGAACCAGATATTTGAGCAGTACCTCTGATTGTTTTATAAATTATCATCAGGATGATTGGGTTTCACTATTGTCCCTGGCGAAGTATGCATACAATAATTCTTCACACTCTAGTGCAGAGTCTTTCCGGGTCTCCTGAGTTGCCTGGGAGACTTGACTTCGGGGCCAGGTGCCCATTCTCACTATGCTTAATCTTCTCCCATCCTTTGCATTCCTTTGTAAACTACAGCCGGTCATCAATTCATCTCTTCAACTACCTCAGCCCCCCCTCACTGCAGGGAGCTCTGCCTTAACAGCATATGGCCTTGGTTCCCAGGGGAACAGATTGAGAGCCAGCGGGAGACTTCCTGGCATCCAGTAAAAGATCAGTCTGGATGTCTCCAGGTTTCGTGCTTAGATAGTTCAAAGCTTTTAAATGTGAACCCCTTTTTCCCGCTTGTAGTTCCAGCACTATAAAAAGCTGGCTAGATCTTTATTCTGTTTCTCAGTCAATTTTGCGCTCTGCTATGCTTTGGATTTCTATCATGCTTTGGAGATACCTTCATTAAAGACTTTTATTCTCTATCTGCTCTCCAGAGTCATGTGAATTAAGCCAGAGGAATGGTCTCGCTGATGCTGCTGAAACCTCCGTTCCTGACATCAGGTCATTGACAGAGCTAAACGAAAAGCCAGTGATACTCAGAGGCAGTCTGAGGGCTTAATAAGTGTGGTGTGCTTGATGGGCAGGCCATGGACACCCTTACCTGGACCACACACTGTGGATTTAATTCCTGTTCTCTCAAGCACTGGGACTCTGTTGACTGCACCTTCGATGTGCTGTGTGAAGACATCCCAATCGAGGTCAAAGAGCCCAAAGGCAAAGTGGTCGGATACCTGCAGGAGGGAAAATGGACGCCCCCAAGGGCAGTGTCCTGACAATGCTACGGGGATTAGCAGTACATTCCAAAGCACAGCAATGCTTGTCTAAGGCTTAGGGGGGTAGAACTTGCCTTAGAATGACTCCATGGGAGCCTCAGCAGCTGAAATTGCCCCCCCCCCCGTTCCAACAAAGCGAGGGGCAGCCAAACCCATTGGCCTGCTGGCTTGCAGGTAATACTCTTTAGCAGTTTGGGAACTGCAAAATGAACTTCCCTCCCAACAACCCTCCAAGAAATATTGAACACTGTGCTTGTTATAGTGCTTAGAGATGGCTTGGTGTACTGGTTAGGAGTGTGGACTTCTAATCTGGCGATCCGGGTTTGATTCCCTGCTCCCCCACATGAAGCCAGCTGGGTGACCTTGGGCTCGCCACGGCACTGATAAAGCTGTTCTGACCGGGCAGTGATATCAGGGCTCTCTCAGCCTCACCCACCTCACAGGGTATCTGTTGTGGGGAGAGGAATGGGAAGGCAAATATAAGCTGCTTTGAGACTCCTTCAGGTAGAGAAAAATGGCATGTAAGAACCAATTCTTCTTCTTACTGGATTGTTCTCTCTCAATAGGTAGAAATACTAGCACATGATGCAACCCACATGTTATGTCTGTGGGCCTCTGGCTACTGATGCAAATGAGGGCTTCTGCCAGCCAAGGAACTAAGCAATCAAAGCAACCTGTTAAGGTCTAACCAGATCACTCTGCTTAGAGCCAATCAGATTGCTCAGGGCCAATCGGATTGCTCTGCTTAGGGCCAATCAGAGGCAGCAGCGGGCTGCCTGAAAGGTATAAAACTGCATGAATTTGCCTGTTTTTCTCTGTTCAGTATTTGGAGTTTGTTGCTGGAGTTGCTAAATAAAAAGAGCTGTTCTGAAGAATTGGAGTCTGTGTTCACAGAACCCACAGACTTAATACTGGCGACGAGGATGGGATCGCTGTCCTAGGCAGCCTGCCCTGAGATGCGATGGTCCAGCCGAAGCCACTGGTGGACCAGCCTCAGCTGCGCCTGGTGCCCATTGACAAGGGACCAGTCGGTTGAATGCAGTTCCAGCTCTCGACAAAGGAGTCCCTTGCAGTGCCTCTCCCAGGACCGCTGGAGCAACTCTGCTGAGTACTGCCCAGAGAGATTGGCGCTCTGCTTGCTGGATCATTTGGTTTGGGCGTTGCCTCAGAGAGACTGGGTCCAGCTTCTTCTGTGCTTGCCGCGGTACCTTAAGCCACAAGGACCACTGATTAGTCACGGCATCAGCACGCCATGGCCACCACACCAAATTTCAAACCCTTCCTAGGGTACGATGCCGAGGACAGGGAGACCTATGTTGAAAGATTACAGTGAAGCCAGCGACATCATAGATCCTGCAAAGAAGCGCAGCATGATCTTCAGCATATGTGGAAGGGCAACATTTGCCCTTGCCCGGGACTTGCTTGCTCTGGTCCAACCCAGAAAGGCCACATATGAGACAATTGTCAAGAAGCTCCAAGACCATTTTGACCCTCAGCCAGCAGAGATCACCCGTTGTGACACGTTCTACCACCGAAGCCAGCTCGAGGGAGAATCTGTCACTGAGTTCATGACAGCACTGCGACTGGCCGCTCACCACTGCACCACCACTTAAGAATGTCTATTAGATGCTGAGAGATTGTCTTGTGTGTGTCCTGCAAGATGAGTGAACTTAAAGGCGCCTGTTCTCACAGCGGGACCTGACATTCCAGAAAGGCTTCGATGAGGCACTTGAGGCTGAGGTGGCTGCAGCCAGCACCAAGGCTGTTCTCCAGGCTCACACATCTGCCAGACTCTGCCCAAGAACAGCACCGGTCCAGGACACGGACACCAACAGTGAGGCCAGCAAGTCCAAAGAGAAGAGGTTTGACCCTCCTCGTTTGTGTGATGCAGGGACCGGAAACAACAGCCAGCTGCTTGCGCCAGCTGAGGTGGCCCGCACCCAAGGAAGATGTGCTGTTTCCGAGAGGTACTGTGGCAAACGTGGCCACATCGCCAGGGCCTGCCAGTCCAACCCAGCGGTTTTAGAACACCAAGAGACAACCACTTCCAGGGCCGGCAAGGACAGGCACCGAAACAAACAAACAAAAACAGTCTAACTGCACCATGTTCCAGTGCAACGACTGGCACCTTGGCTATCTACCACGAATCACAACCTATCACAATCCAGTCAATTGACAGTACACAGTAGAAGATCCGTGTGATGGTCAACATAGAAGGGGCTCCCTGTAGTATGGAGCTGGACTCCTGTCTTCCTCCTTCATGATTTCAAAAGAGACCCTCAATAAGTTCCGGCGAATTCCATGCCTGTGACCCCTCAAACTGCAATTGACTGACTTCCAGGGTAACCGCATTAACGTCATTGACACCAGCACTTTCCAGGTGCAACATAAGTCCATCACCAAGGACTTATGGCTGGTCATCATCGAGGGCTACCGCACCAGCCTACTGGGTCTTGACTGATTCGCCCCACTCGACACTGTTATCTCTGGCATCCATCGCCTACAGTCCTCACCACTTGAGGCAGTCTGCACTGAGTTCGGGGCCATATTCAACAGCACACTTGGCTGCTACACTTGCCCGCCAATCCCCTTCAATCTCAACCCAGCAGTTAAGCCGATTTGTCTGAAGACACACCGAGTCAACAGGCAAGAGTTGGTGGATGAGGTGAAGGAGGTGGGGACCCTAGGAGGAAGTGACCATGTCCTCATAGAATTCCTTTTGAGATGGGGAGCCAAGGAAGCTTGTAGCCAGACGCGGATGTTGGATTTTCGTAGGGCAAACTTTAATAAACTCAGAGACATGATGAGTGTCATACCATGGACGAGAATGCTGGAAGGGAAGGGAGCATGTGAAGGGTGGGCGCTACTCAAACAAGAGCTATTGCATGCTCAATCAATGACTATCCCAGAAAGACGAAAACACTGCAGGAGCTCTAAGAAGCCTATTTGGATGAACAGAGAACTTCAAGAGGAACTAAGAAAGAAAAGGAAAATGTTCAGGAAATGGAGGGAAGGACAGAGCTCTAAAGAAGAGTACCTACAGGTTACTAGGCACTGTAGATCAATCATAAGAAAGGCCAAAGCTGAGAGATGTCAGGATTGTAGAATCTCTGTCATAAATTAGCCTGAGTTCCTCCATGTCAGTTATATTACTTAATTGGACCTGGCGCCTGCTTGCTCCAGGCCTTGTAGTTTGTTAGCTATAAAAGCGAGTAGTGATGTTATGTTAACCTTATCTTGTTGTGGGCTCACGGGATTGTTGTCACCTTCTCAAGGTTGTGAGAGTGAAATATTGTTTATGTTATACATCTGCCTTTTCTCTCCTTCTCTCTCCTGCCCCCTCCCCTGGGAACTGTCAAGTTTTGGGCGGGAGAAATGTATTGATAAGCTGGGGCAAATCTGGCCTCTGGTCAGATTTGACTTTGTAGCCTCTTTCGTATAGAACTATCCAATAAAACTCTTTTTAAGAAGTTTGTTGTGAGTTTCCTGTACGTTTGACATTAAGTCAAATCTCACAACTCCTTTCACCTGCCAGCATGCAGGGCGAAGGAAATACTTTCACTGAGCAAGGAGAGGGCCTGGATTGGGACCTCTCCCAGGGCGACGGTGCCGGGGTAGGACCGTACAGCTCGGGCATGCTCAGGGCCGTGACAGGAGCAACTCCTGGGACCGAGGATTTTTTGGAAAGGCACGTCACCGAACGCAGGCGTTTATCGAAGTATGACCGACCAACTGGGGATGAGCAGTGGCCGGATAATCTTGGAATGCCTAGCTACGGGCTGGAGCCCGCCGGTGAGACGCAGGACCTGCAGTGCAAACTGGACAGGGTGACCAACTGGCTGCAGGACCTCTCGGGTCGGCTGGATCCGGAGGAGCAACGCCGCACGCAACGCCTGCTGCGAGAGGTGCACAGCGGAGGTGCCCGCGAACCCGGTGGTCGGAGATCGGGAGGTCTGCTCACCCTGCGGGAACGCGAGACGGCCGCGATGCAAGCAGCTGCGGAGGCCGAGGCGGCGGCCCTGGCCAGAGCGCTGAGGGAGGACGAGGAGCGCGAAGACGCCGGGGGTGGCGGAGCGGCAGAAGGCGCCGGAGCGGCGGACAGGGCAGGAGCAGCGGACGGGGCAGCGGCGGCGGCAGCGAACATTGTGGGAGCCGAAGCGGCGGCGGCGGCGGCGGCGGCGGCACGAGAGGCGGCTGCGGCGGCCGCGCGAGCGGCGGAGGCAGCAAGGGCTGCAGCGGAGGCGAGAGCGGGGGCAGGAGTAGGACGAGGCATCGGTCGTGGAGGGAGGATCCCTGCTCAGGCGGGTTGGGGTCCGGGACGTCTACCTCCTCACCTCTGGGGAGTGGAAATGCGGAACACCTACAAGTTCAAGGCTAAGTTTTCGGGGGACCCCACAGCCTTCCCAACGTTCCTGGTGCATCTCCAAGCCTACATGATGGACATGGGGTTCACTTTTAACGATGACGCCGAGCGCGTCCGGTTTGTGGGGGAAGCCCTGGAGGGCAAGGCAGCAAAGTGGTTCCTGGACTTGTACCGTTACAACCCACGAGCCATCCGCAATTATAACCATTTCCTGCGTTCCATGCGCCAAATGTATGTGGAGCCATTTGAGAGGGAGACCGTGGAGAAAAAGCTCAAAGCCCTGAAGCAAGGGAAATTGTCGGTGGTCGAGTACGCCAGAGAATTCAAAGAGCTTGTCTCCTCGGTGCCGGACTGGACCGAGCCCCAACGCGTGCTGGCGTTCGTGGGGGGTCTCTCGCCCGACTTGTCCAGCAAATGCCTGCTGTTAGACGACCCGCTCACGGTTGATGGATGGATCCATCTGGCCGGGGAAATGGAGAATCGTCTGGAGAGGGCGGCAGTGCTCCAGGGAATGGCAGGGAAGGCCGGAGCAAAGACCTCTACCCCCGCGAAAGTCAAGCCGAAAGCAAAGTTGGAGCCGACTGAACGTACTCGGCGCATGGAGAAAGGGCTGTGCCTGGGATGTGGCCAAGCCGGCCACTTCCTTGCTCAATGCCCCTCAAAGACGGCGACCGGAGCAAAATCTACTGGCAGCTCCCCGGCAAAAGCCCAACCCGCCAAGAAAACGGCCCCGAAGAAAAGTGCCAAGTCCCTACTGGTGCCGATGGTCGCCGCATCAACCGTGGACGACTCAGAGGAGGGCAGCGGTCCGGATGGCGAGGATCAAGCCGAAGGGCAGTCGGGAAACGAAGACGGTCTGCTGTAAAGGCGCCCCGCCAGCAGGCCGCCAAAAGGGGCAAACGCGTGGTGAGTGATTCCCCCTTGGTACTGCTACCTGCCACTCTCTCCAACCCCAAATCCGGGAAGAAGGTGGGAGTCCGGTGCATTGTGGACTCAGGGTGCACCCAATCCTTAGTAAGCCCAGCACTGGCCAAGACTCTGGGGGTGGGCAAGGTACCTTTGGGGGAACCCCTGCCAATCACCCAACTAGACGGGAAGTGCGCGCCCGGGGGGGAAGCTACGGTGAAGACGCGTCCCATGGACTTGGACGTAAAAAAACACTGGGAGCGGATTCAACCCCTGGTAGCGCCCCACTCTGCATTCCCATGTGTGTTGGGACTAGATTGGTTGAGGGAACACGACCCCACGGTGAAGTGGAAGAAAGGGACCGTGGAGTTCACATCCCCGGGTTGCAAACAGCACGCGCGGCCGCGATCCCCACCTGACAAAGGGGTAGTGGCCGCGTTGGGCTCCGTGGGGGAAGGGACTCTCCCTCCGGAGTACCGGGACTTTGCTGATGTGTTCGCGGAATCCGAGTGCAACCAACTTCCCCCCCACCGAAAGACTGATTGTGCCATTGAACTAAAAAAGGGAGAGTCGCTCCCGAAAGCCAAACTCTATTCAATGAGCCCGAGGGAGATGGCTGAACTCAGGGAATTCTTGGATAAATATCTTGCCAGGGGATTCATCAGACCTGCTACGTCACCCCTGGCGGCCCCAGTCCTTTTCGTGAAAAAGAAAGACGGGTCCTTGCGCCTTTGCACGGACTACTGGGGTCTGAATGCTGTCTCCACTTGTAATGCCTACCCGCTGCCTCTGATAAAAGACTTGCTTGGCCACTTGGGGAGGGCACGGGTTTTCACGAAATTGGACTTGAGGGAGGCTTACTACCGGGTCCGGATAAAAAAGGGTCACGAGTACTTGACTGCTTTTAACACCCCCCTGGGGCAATTTGAGTACACCATAATGCCGTTCGGCCTCGCCGGTGCTCCGGGCGTGTTCATGAATATGATCAATGAAATTATGCATGATTTATTGTATCAGGGGGTGTTGGTGTACATTGACGATATTTTGGTGTATTCTGAAAATGTTGAGAGTCATGCAAAGTTGGTCCGTGAAGTGCTCCGCCGTCTGCGGAAGCACCAATTGTTTGCCAAACTGTCAAAATGTGAGTTCCACCGAGATGCGGTGGAATTCTTGGGTTTCCGGGTGTCCCAAGCAGGGGTTGAAATGGATCCGGGCAAAGTGCGCGATTTGTTGGCTTGGGAACCCCCTCGTACAAGGAGGCAGTTGCAAAGTTTTTTAGGATTCGCAAATTTCTACAGAACGTTCATTCCCAATTTCGCCAAGGTGGCATTGCCTCTAACTGACTTGTTAAAGACGAAACAGGGGGGGAAGGCAGCGTGTCGCCCTAGCGCGCCGCTCCAGTGGACCCCCCAGTGTCAGGACGCTTTTGAGAGGTTGAAACTACTGTTTACCTCTGAGCCAGTGCTGGCCCATGCCGACCCCACCAAGCAATTCACCGTGCAAGTAGATTCTTCGGATGTGGCAATGGGGGCCGTAATCCTACAGGAGGGGGAAGATGGGAGGTTGCACCCACTGGCCTATTTGTCAAAAAAGTTCTCCGGGGCTGAAAGAAACTGGGCGATTTGGGAGAAAGAGGCAGCTGCAGTGAAATTGGCCTTATCCACCTGGAGGCATTGGTTGGAAGGGTCCGCAGTTCCCTTTGTCGTTTGGACGGACCACAAAAACCTCCAGGCGCTCAAGCAGCCCCGCTCGCTCTCAGCGAAACAGATGCGGTGGGCGGAGTTTTTCTCCCGGTTCAACTTCTCCCTCAAGCATCTGCCGGGCAAAATGAACTTTTTGGCGGACGCCTTGTCGCGCCTGCCCCAGTACAATAGCAAACGTGACCCATTGGTGGATACAGTTTTTACCCCCGCCCAACTGGGGATGGCCGCGGTGACGCGCAGCCAAGCAAAACCTGGGACGTCCATCCCGGGGGGCTGGGTTCAAAAGGAGGTGTTACAGGACTCTGAATTCCACTCCCTCCGCCCAGACCTGACTGAGAAAGGGGGGTTGTTTTTTAAAGGCGAGCGGCTTTTTGTCCCCGCAGCGGCGCGCGGGGACGTTTTAAAACTTTGTCATGATGCAAAAACCGCTGGACATTTTGGGTTTGTGAAAACCCTGCAGCTGATCCGAAGACATTACTGGTGGCCAACTCTGCGCAAGGATGTGGAAAAATATGTGCACGGGTGCCCCACTTGCATCGTTTCAAAACCAGCTGGTGGGAAGAAAAGGGGATTGTTGCAGCCCCAGCCCACCCCATCCCGTCCGTGGACTGATGTCACAATGGACTTTATCACGGACCTGCCTCCCAGCCAGGGGAAAACTGTCATTTGGGTGGTGGTGGACGCTTTTTCCAAACAAGCCCATTTCATCCCTTGCGCTGGCTTGCCTTCTGCTGCCAAATTGGCTTCATTATTCGTGACCCACATACTACGGCTGCACGGGATCTCGGGGCGCTTGCTGACGGATCGGGGCCCCCAGTTCGTTGCCAAGTTCTGGCGGGAGCTCTTGAGACTGCTGGGGGTGGAGCAAGCCCTCACATCGGGCTACCACCCGGAGTCTAATGGCCAGACCGAAAGGGTGAATCAAATCCTTGAACAATACTTGCGCTGTTTCATCAACCACCAGCAGGATGACTGGGTTGCCCTGTTGCCTCTAGCCGAGTTTGCCTACAATAATGGGGCCCATTCTTCCACGGGGGTGTCCCCCTTTAAGGTGGTGTACGGGACTGATTTAGTGGCTGCTCCCACCTGGGAGCTGAATTCCCCTGAAGCTCCTGATGTCAATAAATGGGCCGCGACAATTAATGCAGGGTGGCCAACGATTGTTGCTTGCCTCAAAGACGCTAAACAAGCTTATAAATCCCAGGCAGACAAAAAACGGGCACCTGCGCCCGTATGGAAAGTGGGAGACTTGGCCTATTTGTCCACCAAGAACTTGCGTTGTCAACAAAAATCGAAGAAACTTGGTCCCAAATACGTGGGGCCCTTCAAGGTGGTGAAACTGATTAATGCTGTAACTGTGGAACTTGCTTTGCCAAAAACTTACAGGAATGTGCATCCGGTTTTTCATTCCAGCCTGCTGCGGAGAGCCCCTGCCCCGGACGAGTGGCACCCCCCTCCAGCTACACCAGTGCCGATTTACATCGATAAAGACACCCACTATGAGGTCAACCAGATTCTGGACTCTCGTGTACACAAGGGTCGTCTCCAATATTTGGTTGACTGGAAGGATTTCCCTTCCGGAGACAAGGAGTGGGTTGAGGCTGTAAACGTGAAGGCACCCCGCCTTCTCCGGGCTTTCCATCGTGCTTTCCCAGACTGCCCCCGTCCTGTAGATGCCGGCTAGGTGGGGGAAGAGTTAATTTTAGTGTGGAGGGATGTCAGGATTGTAGAATCTCTGTCATAAATTAGCCTGAGTTCCTCCATGTCAGTTATATTACTTAATTGGACCTGGCGCCTGCTTGCTCCAGGCCTTGTAGTTTGTTAGCTATAAAAGTGAGTCGTGATGTTATGTTAACCTTATCTTGTTGTGGGCTCACGGGATTGTTGTCACCTTCTCAAGGTTGTGAGAGTGAAATATTGTTTATGTTATACATCTGCCTTTTCTCTCCTTCTCTCTCCTGCCCCCTCCCCTGGGAACTGTCAAGTTTTGGGCGGGAGAAATGTATTGATAAGCTGGGGCAAATCTGGCCTCTGGTCAGATTTGACTTTGTAGCCTCTTTCGTATAGAACTATCCAATAAAACTCTTTTTAAGAAGTTTGTTGTGAGTTTCCTGTACGTTTGACAAGAGTGAGCTAAGATTGGCCAGGGAAGCCCACTGTAACAAGAAAAGATTTTTCAGTTATGTGAGGAGCAAACATAAAGTAAAGGAGGCAATAGGCCCACTGTTGGGTGCGGATGGACAAACTCAAACAGAAGATGCAGAGAAAGCAGAAAGACTTAGTGCCTATTTTACATCTGTTTTTTCCCACAGGTCAAAGTGTTTAGGCACATCTAGAGATGGCTGTAGCCAAAGGACAGTGTCTGGGCGGCAGGTTGACATGGATAGAGAGGTTGTCGAGAGGCATTTAGCTGCACTGGATGAGTTCAAATCCCCTGGTCCGGATGAAATGCACTCGAGAGTACTCAAAGAACTTTCCAGAGAACTTGCACAGCCCTTGTCCATCATCTTCGGAACCTCTTTAAGGACTGGAGATGTCCTGGAGGACTGGAAGAGAGCAAACGTTATTCCGATCTTCAAAAAAGGGAGGAAGGATGACCCGGGAAACTACAGACCAGTGAGTCTGACCTCTGTTGTGGGGAAGATAATGGAGCAGATATTAAAGGGAGCGATCTGCAAACATCTGGAGGACAATTTGGTGATCCAAGGAAGTCAGCATGGATTTGTCTCCAACAGGTCCTGCCAGACCAACCTGGTTTCCTTTTTTGACCAAGTAACAGGTTTGCTGGATCGGGGAAATTCGGTTGATGTCATTTACTTGGATTTTAGTAAAGCTTTTGACAAGGTTCCCCATGATGTTCTGATGGATAAGTTGAAGGACTGCAATCTGGATTTTCAGATAGTTAGGTGGATAGGGGATTGGTTACAGAACCGCACTCAAAGAGTTGTTGTCAATGGTGTTTCATCAGACTGGAGAGAGGTGAGTAGCGGGGTACATCAGGGCTCGGTGCTCGGCCCGGTACTTTTTAACATATTTATTAATGATCTAGATGAGGGGGTGGAGGGACTACTCATCAAGTTTGCAGATGACACCAAATTGGGAGGACTGGCAAATACTCCGGAAGATAGAGACAGAGTTCAACGAGATTTGAACACAATGGAAAAATGGGCAAATGAGAACAAGATGCAATTTAATAAAGATAAGTGTAAAGTTCTGCATCTGGGTCAGAAAAATGAAAAGCATGCCTACTGGATGGGGGATACGCTTCTAGGTAGCACTGTGTGTGAACGAGACCTTGGGGTACTCGTGGATTGTAAACTAAACATGAGCAGGCAGTGTGATGCAGCGGTAAAAAAGGCAAATGCCATTTTGGGCTGTATCAACAGGGGCATCACATCAAAATCACAAGATGTCATAGTCCCATTGTATACGGCACTGGTCAGACCACACCTGGAGTACTGTGTGCAGTTCTGGAAGCCTCACTTCAAGAAGGACGTAGATAAAATTGAAAGGGTACAGAGGAGAGCGACGAGGATGATCTGGGGCCAAGGGACCAACCCTATGAAGATAGGTTGAGGAACTTGGTAATGGCCACTGTAAAAGTATGGAAGAAATGGAAGCACGGAATATCAAGTTCAAATTCACTTAGTGAACAATCTTTTAAGCTTTTGTTGGCCAAAGATCCTTCTCGCTCCAGACTTTTAAATAACATTTTATTCCATCCCAGATGACCTGTTAAACTCTTCAGGAGATAATAACCAACTCAGAGACTGGATATTTATCTCAGATGCCTTGATTGATAGATCATTAATCCTGCAATCTAAAAGTTCACCCTGGTACAAATTATTCAAAACAAACCATTTGAGATCTTCCTATCTAGTCTATCTTTCAACTCATAGTCTCAGAGTAGCTTTTACCTCCATGCGATTTCAAACAATGCCAACAGCTGTACTGAGTGGGCGATACCATATAACACCAAAAGATCAATGCTTCTGTATTTGTGGAGCTTTAGTCCTGGAGGATATCCCATATTACGTTCTCACTTGCCCATTGTATATAGATCCTAGGGCCAAATTTCGAGCTGGCCTACTAGATGGGCTAAATGATAAATCCGACCAGGAAAAACTTTTGTTTTTGTTAGCAGATACTAATTCATTTGTTTCTAACAAAATGTCATTATTTGCCCTTGCAGCAAAGAAAATAAGGGCCAGAGTGGTGCTGCAGAGAGCAAGTACCTAGAGGAGCTTTAGGATAGGTGGACATACGTAGTCTGGAAATGTTTTTATGATATTAAGTGATTATTGTCTGAGATTGCACATTCTTTTTATTACTGATTTGAAATATTTTAAATCCTTTTATATTTTCCTTTTGTATTGTAATGGCCTATGGCTACATGCAATAAAATCTGACTTGACTGCCAGTGAGGGGGAGCTCACCACTCCCTTAGGCAGCCTATTCCACTGCTGAACTACTCTGACTGTAAAAAAATTTTTCCTGATATCTAGCCTGTATCGTTGTACTTGAAGTTTAAACCCATTACTGCGTGTCCTCTCCTCTGCAGCCAGCAGAAACAGCATCCTGCCCTCCTCCAAGTGACAACCTTTCAAATACTTAAAGAGGGCTTTCATGTCCCCTCTCAACCTCCTTTTCTCCAGGCTGAACATTCCCAAGTCCCTCAACCTATCTTCATAGGGCTTGGTCCCTTGGCCCCAGATCATCCGCGTCGCTCTCCTCTGTACCCTTTCAATTTTATCTACATCCTTCTTGAAGTGAGGCAGAACTTTACACTTATCTTTATTAAATTGCATCTTGTTCTCATCTGCCCATTTTTCCATTGTGTTCAGATCTCGTTGAACTCTGTCTCTATCTTCCGGAGTATTTGCCAGTCCTCCCAATTTGGTGTCATCTGCAAACTTGATGAGTAGTCCCTCCACCCCCTCATCTAGATCATTAATAAATATGTTAAAAAGGACCGGGCCGAGCACCGAGCCCTGAGGTACCCCGCTACTCACCTCTCTCCAGTCTGATGAAACACCATTGACAACAACTCTGAGTGCGGTTCTGTAACCAATTCCCTATCCACCTAACTATCTGAAAATCCAGATTGCAGTCCTTCAACTTATCCATCAGAACATCATGGGGAACCTTGTCAAAAGCTTTACTAAAATCCAAGTAAATGACATCAACCGAATTTCCCCAATCCAGCAAACCTGTTACTTGGTCAAAAAAGGAAACTAGGTTGGTCTGGCAGGACCTGTTGGAGACAAATCCATGCTGACTTCCTTGGATCACCAAATTGTCCACCAGATGTTTGCAGATCGCTCCCTTTAATATCTGCTCCATTACCTTCCCCACAACAGAGGTCAGAGTCAGTGGTCCGTAGTTTCCCGGGTCATCTTTCCTCCCTTTTTTGAAGATCGGAATAACGTTTGCTCTCTTCCAGTCCTCCGGGACATCTCCAGTCCTTAAAGAGGTTCCGAAGATGATGGACAAGGGCTGTGCAAGTTCTCTGGAAAGTTCTTTGAGTACTCTCGGGTGCATTTCATCCGGACCAGGGGATTTGAACTCATCCAGTGCAGCTCTCGACAACCTCTCTATTCATGTTAACCTGCCACCCAGACACTATCCTTTGGCTACGGTCATCTCTAGATGTGCCTAAACCCTTTGACCTGTGGGAAAAAACAGATGTAAAATAGGCACTAAGCCTTTCTGCTTTCTCTGCATTTTCCGTTGGAGTTTGTCCATCCGCACCCAACAGTGGGCCTATTGCCCCCTTTACTTTACATTTGCTCCTCACATAACTGAAAAATCTTTTCTTGTTACAATGGGCTTCCCTGGCCAATCTTAGCTCACTCTCAGCTTTGGCCTTTCTTATGATTAATCTACAGTGCCTAGTAACCTGTAGGTACTCTTCTTTAGAGCTCTGTCCTTCCCTCCATTTCCTGAACATTTTCCTTTTCTTTCTTAGTTCCTCTTGAAGTTCTCTGTTCATCCAAATAGGCTTCTTAGAGCTCCTGCAAATAGGCTTCATCCAAATAGGCTTCTTAGAGCTCCTATCATCTTTCTGGGATACTCATTGATTGAGCATGCAATAGCTCTTGTTTGAGTAGCGCCCACCCTTCACTTGCTCCCTTCCCTTCCAGCATTCTCGTCCATGGTATGACACTCATCATATCTCTGAGTTTATTAGTTTGCTCTACGAAAATCCAACATCCGCGTCTGGCTACAAGCTTCCTTGGCTCCCCATCTCATAAGGAATTCTATGAGGACATGGTCACTTCTCTCTAGGGTCCCCACCTCCTTCACCTCATCCACCAACTCTGTCCTGTCCAAGTTCCATGGTGCAGGTCTCCGAGAACTGTCAACTGGGTTTCCCTGCAGTTGAATTCCTGGGGTTCCTCGTGGAGGCATCAGGTATCCACCCCACACCGTCCAAGTCCAGGCAATCAAGCAAGCTCCGATACCTCATTCACAGACTGAGCTACATGCTTACCTCAGCCTCCTGGACTTTTATCATGCATTGGTATCTATGACAGAACCACTGCACCGTTTGCTAGACAAAAGCAAGCCATGGTCCTGGACCAGGCAACACCAAGCTTTGATCGAGGCCATCAAACACCTGCTATTGTCGAACAGAGTCTTGGCACACTACTTGCCACTGACCTTGGCATGTGATGCCTCACCCCACGGCATCGGAGCCATCCTGAGTCATTGGTCCCCTGACGGCCGGGAAGCACCCATTGCCTTCTATTCCCACACATTATCGGCTCCTGAGCGCAACTATGCATAGATCGACAAGGAGGCCTTAGCCATTGTGGCCGGGGTGAAAAAATTCCATGACTTTTTGTTCGGCAGGCTGTTCCTTGTCTTTAGAGACCATAAGCCGCTACTAGGGCTCTTCACCCCAGAAAAGCAGACACCTCAAATCCTGTCTCCTAGGATGCTGAGGTGGTCTGTCTTGTTGAATGGATACCGGTTCACACTGCAGCACCACCTGGGCAAGTCCACAGGCCATGCTGATTCCCTCAGTTGCCTGCTACTCCTGGGGATCGATGATGACATCGCATTGCCGCTGACGTTGCTGCTGCATCTGTCCGGAACAAGATTGTCAGCCGTGTCTTGAATTGGGTGTGGAAGGGGTGGCCAAAGGACAAGCCTTCGGCTGTTTTTGACCAATTTTTGACCCATGTTTTTGACCCATTCACCACAAGGCAACACGAACTGTCTGCCCACAAGGGCTGCCTACTGTGGGGGAATCATGTAGTGGTGCCCCCTAAGATGTAATCTCAGGTGCCACCCTGGAATTGTCCACATGAAGGCTCCGGCATACAGCTATGTGTGGTGGCCAGGCATCGGTAGAGACATAGAGAACTGGGTCAAGCGCTGCGGCACATGCCAGGAAAATTGTCCAGAGATGCCGCAGGCTCCAATACAGGCATGGGAGTCAACGAGAACCCCATGGTCATGGGTTCACCTGGATTTTGCCAGCCCTTTCCAGCATCAAATATTCCTGTTAGTCGGGGACTCAGACTCAAAGTGGCTTGAAGTGGCTCCCATGTCCTCAATGACTTTCAAGACTGTCATCAACGTCCTGAGGTAACTTTTTGCAACATACGGACTGCCGGACAAGCTGGTATCGGACAATGGGGCACAATTTGTCACTGAGGAATTCCATGCTTTCACCACGAGCCTCCTGATCCGGCACGTTACTTCCCCCCATTCCATCTGTCCAACAATGGACAGGCTGAACGGATGATATGATCAACCAAAGATGCACCCAAAAGGATAGTGCATGGAAGCTGGCATCAGAGGCTAGCAGAGCAATTGTTCCACCAGCACAATACCCCATCGTTGGACACCGGCCGAAGCCCAACTGATCTCTTAATGAAATGCCGCCTTACTTCTATTTTTGACCGTCTGAACCCAGATCTCAGCACGACCTGGCCTCCCGGGTGAGAGGTCCATAAGACCCCATGCTCCTTCACAAGTGGAGCCGAGGTCTGTCCACAACTACATAGGGGGGTCCTTGATGGATTCCGGCTACAATTCTACAGAAAACCGGACTGGTGTCATATGAAGTACAGACCGAGGCTGGAAACCTGCTATGTTGCCACATCGACCAGCTGCAGGACCGCCTTCCTGTCCTCACCACAGCCCTCCTCAACTCACCAACGTGCCGGCCTAGCCTGATGACAGCGAGCCAGATGACAGCCCCAAGGGGAGCAACCTGAAACCAGCACCAGAGGTGCAAACACCCCAGGAGACGCCGGAGACACCGGCCATGCCACCTCCAACATCACCACAAGAAGAGCTGGTTCCGAAGTCTTCCCCAGCCGCTCCTGAACTGAAGCACTCTACCAGGTAACGTACTGCACCCAAATCCCTGGGGGACTTTGTCTGTAACTTGGTGGGTGCTTATCTTAGGAGGGAGGGGTGTTATGTCTGTGGACATTTGGCCACTGATGCAAATTAATGGTTCTGCCAGCCAAGGAACTAAACAATCAAAGGAACCTGTTAAGGTCCAACCAGCTCACTCTACTTAGAACCAATCGTATTGCTCTGCTTAGGGCCAATCTGAGGTAGCAGCGGGCTGCCTGAAAGGTATAAAAGCGCATGGGTTTGTCTGTTTTTCTCTGTTCAGTATTTGGAGTTTGTTGCTGGAGTTGCTAAAAAAAAGAGCTGTTCTGAAGAACTAGAGTCTGTGTTCACTGAAACTGCAGACTTAATACCACATTTAAATTGTTGAAATAAAACATTTTGTGAGACCAACAAATCCTTCAGAGTGTAGGGGCAGAAGAGAGGCCCCTTAATTCATGGATTTGGGGGTACAGGAAATGCAAAAACAAAGGAAAACATTGGACCCTGCAGAGGGCCAAAAAGGCGTCTGGCTACCATGAGAGTGACCAAGGCAAGCAAGCAAGCTGCTGTTTGCCCAAGAAGGAAAGGAATGTTCTTGACACCCTTGAATTAAACCAATGGCCCCTGGACCTTCAGGCACATTCAGTGGCCTGTTCATGAGTGTCCGGGACACTCATGCCAAATCCAGAGCCAACAGCAAGTCTCTAGCCAGCCTGTGCCTTGCACGCTAACATCTACCATGTTTAAGCAGGAGCCTGGTGTTTAGCATCAGTGCAAAATGGACTCCTCCCTTCCCCAGAACCGGAGGGGGGGGGGGGGGCGGGAAAGCAAAGAAGTCAAGTTTGAAGATAGTAGCAGGACACAAGGGGATGATACACATGTTCTCTCTAATTCCCCCCCACACACACCCCTCCTGAGCAGAATAGAACTGCTGTGATCTTGAAATGGGCCTGTGGGCAGCACAAGAACCTCCAGACAGCTGATGAGGGGGCTTCCTGTGCTAATAAACAGCCACTCACCCACACTGGATGTTATTACTTGATGTAGCAAACCTCAGGGAAACAGCGATTTAACATGGCTCTCTGTCCCCCATAAGAGGGGGCACAGATGTATCAGATGAAAACCACCAGTCCCCTAACCCCTGAGGTCAGCTGATTTCTTGTCTTCCTGCAGGAAATGGAGGTGTTTACCAAGGATCTGACGTGGGCTGATGTCCCCCTGCCCCCTTGCTCCACATGAAGCTGCCTTGTGATGAACCAGAGGCCAGTATTACCCCTTCAGACTGGCATGAGACTTCCAAGATCTCATGGTGAGGTCTTTCACATTAGAAGAAGAGTTGGTTCGTATATGCCGCTTTTCTCTACCCGGAGGAGTCTCAAAGCGGCTTCCAATTGCCTTCCCTTTCCTCTCCCCACAACAGACACCCTGTGAGGTCAGTGAGACTGAGAGAGCCCTGATATTACTGCTGGTCAGAACACCAGTCAGATCACTGATGTGACGAGCCCAAGGTCACCCTTGTGGCTGCTTGTGGGGGAGGAGGAAATCAAACCCGGCTCACCAGATTAGTGGCTCCTAATCACTACACTACATTGAACCTGGGCCTTCTGCACACCAAGCAGATTCTCTACCAACAGCTTCTTCCCTCCTTTTGTGCCCAAAGTGGTCTCTGGGACTAGAGCACATATTCACCATGGTAGTGGACTAGGCAAGACTCAGCTTCCTGTTGGAAAACAGCTCTGCAAGCCCCCTGTTCACCAGTCATCGCTAAACAGGCCTCTCTGGCAGCCTCAGAGGCCCAAGCTCAGTTGAGCTTTTCTCTCCTTCCAGTGCCCCTTTTTATTGTTATTATTTCTTAGGCACACCACTCACCTCCTCCCAGAAGATTGGATTTGACTCATATCCACCCACTGAAAGGGCATCGCCTTGGAGACGCAGATACACTGATGCATCATGATCTCGAACGTTCGGCATATTCTAAAAATACCCAGAGAGGAAAGCCATCAGAACTGGGACAAGACAGAGAGAAAAAAATGCTCCTCTGCTCAGGGCACACACTAAGAGGTTGGCTTGCTCAGACTGTTATGCGTGGTTGTGTTCAGATGTGTGCTTAAAAAGTCTTCAGCATTCATCTAAAAGCACATCATGAGAATGCAGCAAAGAACTGTTTATAAATGTGTGACTCAGAGATGCCTGGCTGCTGATCCTCAGTGAGAATCTACTTGGAAGTGAACCGGGGTTTGCCACAATGGAACGTGTGAAGTGGCCCTCTGGAAATTCAATTGCAATTCATCATTTGAGTAGGTTATATTTTAAGAGGGGAAAACGTTGTTGGCTAAAAGTACTTCAATAAACCAAGCTGCGTTTCTGGGTTCTGCTATTTGAGACCAATACAGCTACCCACCAAAAAAGACTGAATTACATTTCATGCCAGCCTTCATTCATGTCAGTCAACCAAAGCAACAAAAGAACAAGAATCTGGAGAACACAGTGTGAAAAGCAACCAAAACAAGGACCTGTGCAGGCTCTAAACATCAACATGGAATAAAGTTCATGTAGAGAAGCTTGTGTATTAAAGTGACTTCTTTTATTCTAATAAACCTTGTGAAAGACAGAGTTTCCAGAATGGGCCTCTGTTTCGAATTTTTCTTCAGACAAGGTCTAAAACATACAACCTGATGATTACAAACAAATAGACAGAAACAAATACAAAAAGATGGGACACCAAAAACAGGAAAACAATATCGTCCAATGACTTAATGTTGTGAGTTGTTCCCCAAATGGAATCTTTAACAATAGCAACACCTTGGGAGTCTTACTTGCTGCAGCATATATCTGTGCTCCAGTCCTTAATCAGTAGGGAGATTGGCAAAGAAAACTTAAAGTGCACCCAGCAATCTCTTCTTATCCACTCGGTCACATCAGTTACATTACATTCACAAAACACTGCATGCAATACAAATACTATATAAGTATTAAAAACACATTCAAAATATATAAATTATTATTTTCTTAGTACATATATGTTGGGTCCAATATCTCCTACTCCAAATAATCTAAACAAATCAAAAGATGTATTAAGACCATGAAATAGAACTAGACATTGAAAGTCATCCTCTGTATGTCCTGCATCTAGAAAGTGTGAGGATAAGGGTACATCGTTGTTTATGTTTGATTATGCATCTGTGTTCACGGTTTCTGCTCTTCACAGCCCTCTCGGTAATTCCTAAATAAATTTTGTTATATCCACAAATAATTGCAAACAAAACCCTTTTTGCTGAGCATGTACTGAAATGTTCTAATTGGAGTCTATAATTTTCCTCTGTACTCTCAAAAACATTAGTCACTGAACAGAACTTAACACGCAATGCACCTGCCACATTCATGTGGACATAAAGAGAGTTTTATCCCAACAAGAGACAGCCATGATTTTTAGGCTTTGAATAATGGTTCCCCATAGACTTAATACATCTTGTGATTTATCATGTTTAGGCAGTTTGGAGGAGAAGATATTGGAGTAGGAGATATCCCCTTGCAAGAGAAGACTGAGGAAACTAGGAATTGACAAGTTCAGCCCTCTCTTCATCACCTGTTACAATGCCACTTTCTTGTCCCTATTATTTTTCTTACTTTGAATATAATTAAAGAACTCTTGTTTTTAGCATTTCTTGCTAGCCTAAGCACATACTGAGCTTTAGACACTCTCCCTATAAGCATTGGTTATCTGTAACTATAATTAAAGGCCTAATGATCTTTTTGGGCCTCACAATGACCTTTTGGGTCTCGCAATTTAAGGGTCAATGAATGCTCCTGCCTGTATCATCCTGCTGTCTGAGTGGCTGGCTGCCCAATGGCCACCCCAACAGTTGTGTCCAACAACTTCGCTCACTTTGCCTCAGATAACGGAGCTGGCAGGTGCCTGGTGAGTGCACTCCCAGGGGCCAGGGGCCACTGCCTGCTGCACTCCAGTGGTCAAGGGGACTGCGCATGATCTCTGCTGCTGGGCCAGGGCCCAGCCACCACCACACCAAACATCAACTTGCCTTTAAGGCAGTAGTCCCCAACCTGCGAAGGCCTCGGCGCCGGGCCGCGGCTCCCTCTTCCAACCCACCCCCCGAAGCGAGAAGCTCGCCGGGCCGCAAGCAAGTCAGCCGCCAAAGCGGCCGATTAGCTTGCGGCCCGGCAAGCTTCTTGTTTCGGGGGGGGGGGGGAAGCTTGCAGGCTGCTTTGGCGGCCGATTTGATGGCGGCCCGGAGGGGCAGAAAGTGGGAACCGCGGCCACCGGCATGGCGGCGGCGCAAACGGCATGCGCAGATTGCTGCACACGCGCGTTTGTACCCCTGCCGGGCGCAAACGCACATGCGCGGCAGTCCGCACATGCGTGTTTGTGCTGGGGCTGCCGCATGCGTGTGGGCCCCCGGGCTGCCCTCTCCCCCGCGTGTGTGCGGGGCCCTTCCGCCCGCTCAGCAGTCCGTGGCAGCCGGAAGGTTGCGGACCGCTACTTAAAGGAGAACCTGCAGCCACACACCACCCACACTCACCATGCCCTGCCGCCCTCACAGCCCCCTGCCCCTTCGGCGGGGCTCTGGGGGCTTGTGGGGAGGGAGAAAAAACTGGGCACTGCCACATCCCCACCACCCACCAAAGCTCTGCCATGGGCAGTGCAGCCCTCGCAGGGGCTCTTGGGGGTGGCAGGGATGGGGGGGTAAGAAGGCTGTGTGGGTAGGCGGCCAGCCACCGAGTCCTGAGAGGGGATGTGGCCAGAGGTAGGAAGAGGCTGAGATGGTGAAGTTCCTTTCTCCCCTGGGCTGGCTCTGGCTTTAGGCAGGGGGCTGTGAGGGCAGCAAGGCTAGGTAAAGCTGGCCAGTGGGTGGCCACAGGTCTGCCTTACAGGCACGCTGTTGTTTGACGTGGCAGTGGCTGGGCCCTGGGGATGCTGCAGGGATGGCAGGCGGTCCCCTTGACCCCAGGCTCTCAGGGAGCGAGCTCACCAGGCACCTGCCAGCTCCGTCCGCAGTCTAAGGCAAAGGGACTGACTGCGCGGCTGACGCGAAAGCCTCCCCTCCAAACACCCTTTACTGCAACGGTCTCCAGAAATTCCCCCTTAGAATCATAGAATCATAGAATCATAGAGTTGGAAGGGGCCATACAGGCCATCTAGTCCAACCCCCTGCTCAACGCAGGATCAGCCCAAAGCATCCTAAAGCATCCATGAAAAGTGTGTATCCAACCTTTGCTTGAAGACTGCCAGTGAGGGGGAGCTCACTACCTCCTTAGGCAGCCTATTCCACTGCTGAACTACTCTGACTGCGACATTTTTTTCCTGATATCTAGCCTATAGCGTTGTACTTGAAGTTTAAACCCATTACAGAAACAGCATCCTGCCCTCCTCCAAGTGACAACCTTTCAAATACTTAAAGAGGGCTATCATGTCCCCTCTCAACCTCCTTTTCTCCAGGCTGAACATTCCCAAGTCCCTCAACCTATCTTCATAGGGCTTGGTCCCTTGGCCCCAGATCATCTTCGTCGCTCTCCTCTGTACCCTTTCAATTTTATCTACGTCCTTCTTGAAGTGAGGCCTCCAGAACTGCACACAGTACTCCAGGTGTGGTCTGACCAGTGCCGTATACAATGGGACTATGACATCTTGTGATTTTGATGTGTTGCCCCTGTTGATACAGCCCAAAATGGCATTCCCCTTTTTTACCGCTGCATCACACTGCCTGCTCATGTTTAGTTTACAATCCAAAAGTACCCCAAGGTCTCATTCACACACAGTGTTACCTGGAAGCATATCCCCCATCCAGTAGGCATGCTTTTCATTTTTCTGACCCAGATGCAGAACTTTACACTTATCTTTATTAAATTGCATCTTGTTCTCATCTGCCCATTTTTCCATTGTGTTCAGATCTCATTGAACTCTGTCTCTATCTTCCGGAGTATTTGCCAGTCCTCCCAATTTGGTGTCATCTGCAAACTTGATGAGTAGTCCCTCCACCCCTTCCTCTAGATCAGCGGTCCTCAAGCTTCCACTTGCCACGGACCGCTGTGGAGTTGTGGGTGGAGAGGGCAGCCTGGGGGCCCACACACGCGCGGCAGCCCCAGCGCAAGCACGCATGCGCGGACTGCCGCGCATGGGCATTTGCGCCCAGCAGGGGCGCAAACGCGCGTGCGTGGCAGTCCGCGCATGCATGTTTGCGCCGCCGCCATGCAGGCGGCCGCGGCTTCCCCTCCCGGCCCCTCAGGGCCGCGAGCAAATCGGCCGCTAAAGCGGCCGATTAGCTTGCAGCTCGGCAAGCTTCTCTTCCCTCCCCTCCCGAAGTGAGAAGCTTGCCGGGCTGCGAGCTAATAGGCTGATTTGCTCGTGGCCTGGCGAGCTTCTCGCTTTGGGGGGGGGGAGGGAAGACGGAGCTGCAGCCCGGCGCCGAGGTCTTCGCGGCCCGGTAGTACTCAATAGCTCTGAGTACTCAATAGCTCTTGTTTGAGTAGCGCCCACCCTTCACATGCTCCCTTCCCTTCCAGCATTCTCTTCCATGGTATGACACTCATCATGTCTCTGAGTTTATTAAAGTTTGCCCTACGAAAATCCAACATCCGCGTCTGGCTACAAGCTTCCTTGGCTCCCCATCTCAAAAGGAATTCTATGAGGACATGGTCACTTCCCCCCAGGGTCCCCACCTCCTTCACCTCATCCACCAACTCTTGCCTGTTGGTCAGTATTAAGTCCAGTATGGCTGAACCTCTTGTGGGTTCATCTACCATTTGATAAATGAAATTGTCAGCCAGGCAGGTCAGAAACTTGCATGACTGAGGACGCTTCGCAGAGTTTGTTTCCCAGCACACATCTAGGAAATTGAAGTCACCCATGATGACAAGGTCCTGCCGCTTGGATATTTTCTCAAGCTGCTCACAAAGTGCAGCATCCACATCCTCTCGTTGGTCAGGCAGTCGGTAGCAGACACCAACCATCACACTGTTTGTTTTCCCCTCGCTTATTTTCACCCAGATGATTTCCACTGTAGATATGCTCTCCTTCACTAGAATTTCCTGACAGGTAAGCCCTTTCCTCACATACAGTGCCACTCCTCCACCTCTTCGATCTATTCTGTTTTTTCTGAACAGTTCATATCCATCCACCATTACATTCCAGTCATGAGAATCATTCTACCAAGTTTCTGTGATGCCTACTAGAGCATACCTTTCCATCAGCATGAGAAGTTCCAGCTCTTCCTTCTTATTGCCCTTCTTATTGCCCATGCCCCTTGCCACACAGTCCAGACGTGCCCTGCAAGGCTCCTCTAACATCCCTCCCCACCAACATCTCCTGCCCCCCCCAAAAAAAGTGCCTTCATACTTCCCACCTCGTTTAGGCCACTCCATGATGTACAAACTACTAAGCCTCCTGACTGCCCGTCTGTGCCACAAAGCTCTCCAATCACACACCCTCGTGCTCAGCCACACTACCATAACCCACACAACACACCCATGCAGACACATCTCCATCCAGCATCAACAACTCCTGACTTGCTTTCATGACCCCCACACTCTAGTGCCCATTGTATTCCTGGATACAATGGGCTCTACCCCTAGTTTGTTTATATTTCTCCTTGATTATAACGTCCACCTCCCATTTCCTAAATGAGTCTTGTTTTATTATTCAATTATCGTGAAAGCTGTTTAAGGAGCCACCCTGGTTTCTCTAGGTTCTTCCCTGTTTTCCTTCTCAAGGGAATTTTCTGCGATTGTGCCTTCATTATTTCACTATTGAGAAACTCCCAACCTTCTTGAACTTCCATCTCCTTAAATTTTTCTGACAACAGGATTGTACCCAACATAACTTTAAGCTTGTTAAAATTTGGTCTCCTGAAGTCCAACTTATATGTCCGACTATGTACAGCTTTTCTCTTCCCCCAGATCATTAAGTCCAAAATCACATGGTCACTACTACCAAGCACACCCACAACTTTTGCCAGGTGCCCTGTTCTTCCCTATTGGTGAGTACAAGTCTTAAACAGGAGACCCCCTGGTTGCCCCTTCTGGGAAATGAAGTTGTCAGCAAGACAAGTCAAGAATTGATTGGGCTTTCCATTTTTAGCAGAGCTGGTCTTCCAACAGATATCTGGGGAATTGAAATCTCTCTAAGAACTTTGTAATCTGGTCTAGGGGCATCTCATCCATGTCCTCCATCTGGCCTGGTGGTCAATAGTAGACCCTTTCCATAATACCATTATTATCTCCTGCTCCTTTTATTTTTACCCAAAGACTCTCAACTGAACTTTCATGCTCACATACATGTACTTCCTCACAAGTATCCACATTCTTAGCATCCAGTGCTACTCCTCCCCTACTTGGCCTGTCCCTTTTAAATAAGTTGTACCCTCAATCCTGTTGATCTAGTTGTGAGGGTTATCCCACCAGGTCTCTGTAATGACTATTAGATAAGAGTCCCTTTATTAGGACTTCTCATTCTTCCTGCTTGTTTCCCATATGCATTAGTGTAGAGACATTATAATCCTTCATACCAGCACCCCAGGGTTGTAACTTTTGAACTTTCCCTTTAAGTTAAGAGTTCCCTGTATGTGTGCCATTCCCTTTACATCCGCAGTGTTCCCCTCTACAGTTATCACCATCAAACTAGGCTTTGAATGTACGTCTTGCCCTCCCATTGGACTTAGTTGAAAGCCCTCCTCACCAGGTCCGCAAGACTCTTCACAAAGACATTTTTTCCCACCATTGTGAGGTGCAAACCCTCTCTGGATTGAACAGCCTCATCACGCTAGTGCGTTCCATGGTCCAAAAACCCAAACCTTTCCCAATGGCACCAATGACGTAGCCAGTCATTTATGTGCATTATTTTTCTTGGCCATTAACAGGACGAATTGACGAAAACACAACCAGCACTCCCAAGTCCTTCACTTTCCCCTGCAAGGCCACATTTCATTTCCTGATGGGCAAAGATCATCACCCAAAATATTCACAAAAGCCCCCTACTTTCAAAGGCTGCAGATGTTAATCTTTTATGCCCACCTGAGCTACTCAGTATATAGCTGGCCGTAGGGTTGGGCGCTTTGGCGCCCGAAGCAGCTGGTCTCTCCCAGCGCAGCCAGTGCTGCGCTGCAGAGGGGGGAGGGGAGCCGTGGACGTCAGCATGCCAGCGGGCACACACATGCCAGCGGCTGATGCCCGCGCCTCCCATCCTTCTCTGTGGTGCTAACTGCACCGGGAAAGACTGGCTGCTTCGGGCGCCCAACCCTAGCTGGCAGTTATGTCTCATTTTCTTTGTGCACACTGCAGATATTTTTCCCACACTTTAAAAAAGGAAGTTTCTGGTGGGTGCTCTAGTTGGTCTGAAGCAGCAGAACAAAATTGTGTGCACACAAAAGCTTACACTGTGAATAAAGTTTTGTCTTAAAGATGCCACTGAACTCAAACTTTGTTCTTTTAAAAAGGAGGCCATTCTAGATTAGTGGTGTCCAAACTGGTTTTCCAGATGTCCATGCTGACTGGGGCTCATGGTAATTGTAGATCATGGACATCTGAAGAGCCAAAGTATGGCCACCCATGCCCTAGACCAGGGGTAGTCAAACTGCGGACCTCCAGATGTCCATGGACTACAATTCCCATGAGCCCCTGCCAGCAAAATCTGGCAGGGGCTCATGGGAACTGTAGTCCACTGACATCTGGAGGTCCACAGTTTGACTACCGCTGCCCTAGATGGTACTTGACTGACAATGCAATAGGTTGGAATCTGCTTGAAGCGCAATTAACATGGACATTGAAGGACATCTAGAGGCAATTTGAGGTACATACTTCCCTGTCACAAGCAGAACTGGAGAGAACACTTTTCAGAATGAGCTCTCTCCATGCAGCCTTTCAAAAAGAGTTCTAAATCCCTGGAGTTGAAGAAGATTTTCATATTTTTAAAATTATATATCAAATGTGTCCAAACAGTTCAAATCAGCCTTTCTCAACTTTTTTACCATTGAGAACCCCCTGAAATGTTCTTCAGGCTTTAAAAGTGGCATGTTCGTACAAAATATGGTTAGGAGGCATAGCTGTGTGCACGTCCGCCTGGGGCTCCTCTCCTTCGCACCCCCTCCAAGCCCAACATTGGCCATTTTGAGAGTGGTGGGTGGGTCAACATGACCAAAAATCCAAATATGGTCATGTCACCCAATAAATGTTTAACAAGTTTTAAAATATATATACAAATATAATTAACTCCTACCCATTTGGGAAACCCTTCCAGGGCTGTCAGAAAGCCCTGGCTGAGAAAAACGGGTTGAAATGTTTAAAGTGAGCCCCCAGACACCTCCAGGTTCCTCTTCTGTCTGGCAGGAAGGAGACTCCTAAGGCGAAAAGCTGCATCTTCTTGATATTTATTAAATGCACTCCAAAATGGTTGCAAAATTATTTAGGACTGCATTTAATAAATCTCAATAAGATACAACTTTTTGCCTATTGGTTTTATTTGCTTTGGGTGTATTTATACGAGAAACCAACGGTGTTTCTTTATGGCCCATTATGCACGGCTGCCAAAATGGCGATTTCGGGTCACATGGAAAATGCGGAGGGGGAAGAAGCGAAACAAACCGCTTATGCACGGGACGGGACGCAACTGCGGCAAAACCCAGAGTAACCAATTATGCACGCGGCGACCCTGGCGCCGCTTCTGGTTGCGCCCCGGTTACCCGGAAGCTGCGCTTTCTTCCGCGTTTCGCTAACGTGGCTTTTGGGTCGGCATGCACCAAATCTGCAGCCGGTTGCAGCCGGCGTCGTGCGTTATCGGTGATTTTAGTTGCCGCCAATCCACCCCGAATGTGCGCTATCCCCCCCCCCCTGCATAATGGGCCTATAAGGAAATCTTAAAGCCATAAGCTGGTTTCTAACCATGCAGCTATTAGGAAACCTGCATTCTGATGGCTCTTAGGGTGGCAAATACCTTTCCATGTAGGGCACGTTCCCTTTTTACTGGCATCTTATAGCCAACAATTCAGCTGCTGAGACAGCAATTTTTTAACAGGAAGAGGATCTTTTGATTCCTAACTTTAATGTCTTAAAAGTTGGGCATTTTTTTTCTTGCATTGTTTATTGTAAGTATCATGTTGTATGAATGGCATTTTTTTCTAACTAGAGGCAAAGCCTGTTGTATCCAAGAATACACCGGGCGCTAGAGCTTGGCAGTGGGAAGAGGAAGGGGGGCGGGTTGTCCAGTCTGTAAGGGCATGGGGTTGAATGTGTGTGTCGTGTGGGATGTTGTGGTGGCATGGTGGCAAATGAGGACGTGGGTGTGGAGAGATGGGTGTCAAGAACCTGTGGTGTGGACTGTTAGTTGAGTGTGGGAGAGGACTGACCTTTGGGAATTGTGGCACAGTGGTTACAGATGAGCTTTCCAGAGTCATGTCTTTAGAAACATGAAGGTAAAATCAGACTGGAGACTCTTCTTAGGGGAAGATTACATGGCAACCAATTCCTCCCAGTTCTGCATTCAACATCATTTCCCTTCTTGTCCCCCTGCCCTAATCCACATGGGGTAGTCACAGTACACAGGTGTCCACCCTACTTCTTCTGCCTCCATTTTTTTGATATAATGTTGATATAATGTTATATGCCCACATGCTTCTTTCACAGCTGCTCCTTAGAAGAAAAAGAGCTGGATTTTTGTACCCTGCTGTTTTCTACCCAAAGGAGTCTCAAAGTAGTTTACAAACACATTTTCCCTTTGTCTCCCCACAATAGACAACTTGTGAGGGATGTGGGGCTGTGAGAGGTCTGAGAGAACTGGGAATGGACCCAGCAGGCTTCAGGTGTCTCAAAGCATTTTCCAATCATCTTCCCTTCCTCTCCCCATAGCAGACTCCCCATGAGTGAGGTGGGGGAGAGAGCTTCACTTGGAAGATGGCAACCCTAAAAGGAGATCCCTCTGTGCACAGCAGTCTTGACCTTAGTCAGATTTATGCATACCTAGGCAGAGTGCGGAAAAACAGTCCAATGAACCAATGGTGCTATTGCATAATATTTTGGTCAGGTAAAATAGTTCCCTACATGTTTTGCAATATAGCATGTTCAGAGAAAACTGATATAAAAATACACAATTATTAAAAGGTGAATTCAAGTAATTAGACTACATGTCATAAAAGTTGTTTAATTAACCAATGCAAAGTGTATTTAAAAAATCAACTGTTAGTTAAATTAGAGAAGGAGGAGGAGGAGGAGGAGGGTTGGTTCTTCTATGCCGTTTTTCTCTCCCCAAAAGAGTCTCAAAACAGCTTACATTCGCCTTCCCTTTCCTTTCCTCACAACAAACACCCTGTGAGGGAGGTGAGGCTTAGGGAGCCCTGATATTACTGAAGAAGAAGAAGAGTTGGTTCTTATATGCTACTTTTCTCTACCCAAAGAAGCCTCAAAGCGGCTTCCAATTGCCTCCCCTTTCCTCTCCCTGCAACAGACACCTTGTGAGGGAGGTGAGGCTGAGAGAGCCCTGATATTCCTGTTTGATCAGAACAGTTTTATCAGTGCTGTGGTGAGCCCAAGGTCACCCACCTGGTTGCATGTGGGGGAGGAGTGGGGAATCAAACACAGATCGCCTAATTAGAAGTCCGTACTCCTTAACCATTACACCAAGCTGGCTCTTGATTCTTTAATTGTTACACTAGAATTTTCCTGACACAAAACTGGTTATCTTTTCTTTTTAGCCTTCAGAGAATTTTTCTCTTTACATACAATCATAAGAATGGAGTAAGTTTTAACCAGTTTACTTAGTAGCTCTTTAATCCTTGTTTACTGTAGATCTGATTTTTAACTCATCTTGCATTGGTTAATTTAAATAACTTTTATAATACATGCTCTAATATTGGAACCCAGCTCTCATATATAACAAATTTCTGTGAAAAAGATTAATTGCGAAATGTGTAGGGAATCTTGTACCTGAATACAATTACACCATTGGCTGTTTTGCCTGTGTTTATCTCTGCAATCTACTTCCGTTTTCTCCCAGCATTGCATAACATTTTAAAAGTTGGCAAAATCAATCACAGACTCATATATCCATGGAGTCCCCTACAGAAACACAATAGGCAGCCTCTTCCAAGGTGGATACCTGCTTCATCTCTGCATCCAAGGAGAATGGATGCTTTAGGTCAATCCCGCATTGAGCAAGAGGTTGGATTAGATGGCCTGTATGGCCCTTTCCAACTCTATGGTTCTATGACTCTATCCTGGAGCAACATGATCAGTTAGCTAACTTCAGCAGAGTCTGACGGGAAAGGACCTGACAGAACAGAGAATCATGCAGAGATGTAGCAATGGGCATCCTGTTGCTTGTTTTTTTGGGCTGCTAGGGGCCTGTCCACATTTGTACATATTTTAGGAATTACACCTCATTAGTGCAAAGCATAAGCAGGTCTTACTTTCTACTTTCTCAATTACACATGACTGCTGCAATGGCTTCCCTGTTATTAAAAAGCATCAACCGTGCACTAACCTGGATGCCCTCGATCCTCTCTGTCACGACGTAGGCATGATGCATAGCCACGAGGGGCACGTTCACACCGGCCATCTTCCCCAGGGCTTGGGCCCACACACCTGCCAGAGAAGGAAGGCGACCTTTTAGTGGCAGCCAGGAACACCTTCCCAAAAATGCCCTAGTCTGAGGAATCCTTTCTGGTTTGCCTGGAAAGGGAGGATTTGGCAAGGGAAAGAGCCTGGAATCTGGGAGCTGCCCTCAAAATGACTGCTACAGTCAAAATTTAAGCAAATGTGCAAGTTGCTCCTCAGGAAAACGTCAGGGGTGCCAAAGGGGCTGCCCCTGACCTCTTACTGTGGAAAAGCTAGTGGCAATTTTAAGCTGCATCAACAGAGGTCACAAACAGGGATGGCTCAGTTTTCGCAGTCTAGAGCATGCCTGACTACGTCTAGTTCCATTCCCACATTTTCAGAAGAACGCAGTCAAACTGGAATAGGCTTGGAAGAGGAGGTGAAGACCTTTTAGGGAAGGTCAAAGGAAATGGGTATGTTGATGATGATGATGATGATGATTAGCTTTATTTCCCGCCTCTCCCCATAAGGATAGAGGCGGGTAACAACAGCCTCTCAGTCAACAGTCTCAACCCATTAAAATCCCCATTAAAAGACTTTAAGAAAAATAATACCAACATGACAGCCAAAATCCCTATCTCACCCCCACTAGCCAAGGCTACAGAGAATGGAGAGGAGCGATGTACACTTTCAACTCCCGGGGGGAGGGGGGGCATGACCCTGATTCGCTGACCCCAGCCTCAACCTTAGACCTGGTGGAAGAGCTCCGTTTTACAGACCCTGTGGAAAGCTGATAAATCCCGCAGGGCCCACAGCTCACCCGGGAGCTCATTCCACCAGGTAGGAGCCAGGACCGAGAAGGCCCTGGCCCTGGTCGAGGCTAGGTGCGCTTTAGGATGCTTAGGGCTGATCCTGCCTTGAGCAGGGGGTTGGACTAGATGGCCTGTATGGCCCCTTCCAACTCTATGATTCTATACTGCAAGAGCATTCCTGTGCTCTTCAAATATCTGGTGCAGCCTGGCCACTGATCTTACAGGAAATTTCCTAGAGGGTTACTGGTGTTCTGGACCCAGCAGAACCCAGCCTCTGCAACTCTGCCAATACCTCAAGGGTCTCTTGACTCAGACCCCCATCAGCAGCGCCCATGGGTGCCAGCTTCAGCATTGCTGCCACTTTGGGGGAGGATGCAAGGAGGCAGCTAATGCTCTTGTGGATTCCACTGAGCAGGTATGAAGGACTCATCCTTTGGGCTGATCCTGCATTGAGCAGGGGGTTGGACTAGATGGCCTGTATGGCCCCTTCAAAATCTATGATTCTGTGATTCTATGACTGTCTCCTTCCATATAAGAGTCCAACTAGTTTCTCTGGAGGTCCAACAAGAAGGCATAGAGGCTGAAGCCTTCCCCTGATGTTGCTTCTTAACTTTGGGATTCAGAGGATTTGTGACTCTGAACATGGAGTCACTCATCATGGCGAGTACCCATTGATAGACATCCTCCATGAATCTATATAACCTGTCTTATGTTTATTCCTGTAGCCATCACTGCATACTCTGGCATACTCTGGCAGCAAATTTCACATTTTAATCAGCCTCTAGGTCAGTGGTTCTCATCCGAGGGGTCAGGACCCCTTTGGGGGTCGAACTACCCTTTCGCAGGGGTCGCGGCAGGGCAAGCAGCTTGGCTGGGGGGGCGGAGTGCCACAACTGTTGTTGCTCCTCCTGAAGGTGCCCACCAATTTATAACCAATTTATATACCATCATGAACAATGGATCTTCATGCCATTGGTCAGTTTTGGTTTAATTTCTGTGAAAGAGCCCTTGCATAATTTTATGGTTGGGGTCACCACAACAGGAGGAACTGTGTTAAAGGGCTGTGGCATCAGGAAGCTTGAGAACCGCTGCTCTAGGTGAATTAGTTTGTTCCCAAGTGCCAGCTACAGTGGTCAAGAAGCTATGAGTGAGCTTTCCCACCACTTAGGGCGGCCCATTCAGCATCAACCAGAGCCTGTGCCTTTCCCACTATGGCTCCAGCTTTGTGGAACGGACTCCCTGGAGAGGGGACGAGGTTCACTCTTCGGAGGTTTCCAGGAGGTGCTGCAAGACCTGCCTGTTGGCCAGGACTCTGGAGGGGGTCTGAACAGACATTTTTTAAGGAGGCAGAGATTTGGGGCTCGCTATTTTAATTGTGGCTTTCACTAGAAAGGTTTTTAACTATTATTGTAATGACTAGAAATAGAGCCCGCTGTAACGCAGACAGCGGGCGCTAGCGGGGTGCAGGATTGTCGCGGCGCAGCGGAGAGGGCTCAGAGGGCGGGCGGGGCGGGGGGGCGACTTGGCTTGAGTGGTGGCGGCCTACCTGAGGTGGGGATGTCCAGGGGAAGACGGCGCGGACCGTCTGGAGGCGTCATGGGAGGCTCGGAGGCAGGCAGCGGGCTCGGCGCAGGGGCCCCAGGGTCGGCGTGTGGTCGGGTTGGGCGCTGCATGCGCCGGAGGACAGATCGGCGACAGGCTTCTTCTCGCGGCGAGGCAGACATGGCAGCAGCGGGCGCTCCTGGGCGCGGCCGTGCTCTGGAAGCCGGCAGGAAGTGCGGGGCGGCGACAGGGGGCCGTGGGGGGACGGGCGCGGGCACTGGGTGGGCGGCTGCCGAGGGTGGCAGGGAGCCGACCGTTGGGCGGCGGGTGAAAGAATGGCGGTGGCGCAGCTGCGGTGAGCGCAGCCGAGGCTGGGCAGATTGCGAGGAGCTTCGCGCCTCCCGATTCATCAGTCCAGCGGCAAGGGACCAATTGGTCCCTTGCCACCGGACTGACAATCGGGTGGGTCCCCCGATTTTCAGTCATGAGGAAGGGGCCTATCGGCACCCTTCCTCATCACGGACAGGGCCCTCCTTAGGTGCCCTTAGCTGATTATTTAATCCGCTCCTCAGGAGCGGTTTAAAGATGTTGTTACTTGCCATGAGCCACTTTGGGGAGTGGCAGGCTAGAAATCAAAGAATGAATGAATGAGCTTGGCTTGCTCAGGGGCTCTTTTCACTTCCCAGTCTGCTCCAGAGAGAAAGGATTTGGTCTCTGCTGCTCCAACTGAGACAGAATGGACTCTGATTCAGGAAAATAAATTTTGGTTGAATGCTGGAAGAAGTTTCCTGAGGGCCAGAGAGGATTGTCAATGATCTTGGGAAGGAGATCCTCAAGCAAAGACTGGACAAGCCTCTAACTCGATTTAACAGGAGATTCTGCACACCCCTGGCAGGAAGGGAATTAGTAGTCCTGGAACATTCTCTCCCCCACCCTCACTGCAGAAAAAGGCACCATGGACACAAGAGCAGAACATTGCTGTATAATCTTTTTCTGCCCGTGTATTGTTTAATGGGGTTCTTATTGGGGTTTTTAATATGTACAACATGTATCCTGCCAAGAGCCGATTCCTGGGAGTGGTGGGAAAAAAATCTAAATAACAACAACAACAGCAACATGAGGCCTGTCAGATCTAGGGATGTGCACAAACAAAAAAACTGGCCTATTTGGAGTTTGGGTCATATCGACCTGAACCAATTCTATATATCCCGAATCCCACAAATCCCAATACAGGTATTCAGGTTCAGCAAGATTCAAGAAAATTCGGTTGATGTCGTTTACTTGGATTTTAGTAAAGCTTTTGACAAGGTTCCCCATGATGTTCTGATGCATAAGTTGAAGGACTGCAATCTGGATTTTCAGATAGTTAGGTGGATAGGGAATTGGTTAGAGAACCGCACTCAAAGAGTTGTTGTCAAAGGTGTTTAATCAGACTGGAGAGAGGTGAGTAGCGGGGTACCTCAGGGCTCGGTGCTCGGCCCGGTACTTTTTAACGTATTTATTAATGATCTAGATGAGGGGGTGGAGGGACTACTCATCAAGTTTGCAGATGACACCAAATTGGGAGGACTGGCAAATACTTCAGAAGATAGAGAGTTCAACGAGATCTGAACACAATGGAAAAATGGGCAAATGAGAACAAGACGCAATTTAATAAAGATAAGTGTAAAGTTCTGCATCTGGGTCAGAAAAATGAAAAGCATGCCTACTGGATGGGGGATACACTTCTAGGTAACACTGTGTGTGAACGAGGCCCTGGGGTACTTGTGGATTGTAAACTAAACATGAGCAGGCAGTGTGATGCAGCGGTGGTGTGATGCAGTCTAAGACAAAGGGAAGAGGCCACGGGGACAGAAGGAAATGGAGTTGAGAAGAAAAAAAAAAGGAGAGTACTGGTAATTGGAGACTCCCTGCTAAGAGGAATGGATCGCCATGTGGCTGGGCCCGACCCCCTAACCCGAGAGGTGTGTTGCTTGCCAGGGGCGAAAATTAAAGACGTTTCAGAACGGCTGCCCAAACTCCTCAAATCTACGGATCGCTACCCATTTGTGATGGTCCATGTGGGAACGAATGACATGTCCCTGAATACCATCGCTCCTATTAAAAAAGACTATCAAGATCTGGGGAGGAAGCTCAAGCAAATGGGAGCACAAGTGGTATTCTCTTCAATCTTGCCTGTCAAGGGAAGAGGAATGCGTCGGGAGAGGAAGATAATGGAGGTGAATCACTGGCTGCGTAAAATGTTATGTGCTGTTGGTAAAATGTTATGTGCCCACATGCTTCTTTCATGGTTGCTCCTTAGAAGAATGGATTTTTGTACCCTATTGATTACTACCCAAAGGAGTCTCAAAGCGGTTTACAAACACTTTTTCCATTCGTCTCCCCACAATAGTCAACCTGTGAGGTAAGTGGGGTTGTGAGAGATCTGAGAGAACTGGGAATGGGCTGCAGTGACCCAGAAGGCCTCAGGTGTCAGGTGCTTTTCTGTGGCCTCCCTGTCAGGCAACTATTTGGCAGAAGGGGAAAGTCCCCCCCCCCTCAAAAGGAAGGCCATCAGGCTCCCCTGCGTTGCTCTTGGAAAGGCCTCCTTCCCTCAGTCAGGGCCTGTCAGAGGCTCCTTTGCAGCAGGCCTGAAGGGGGGGGGGAGGGAGCACTCTGCAGCCTCCTGCCAGCTCTTTCAGGGTTCTGAGGCAATTTACAGTTGGACATGACAGTTAGGACAGCCTTGGGGCGAAAAGGGCTGGCGCAGCCTGTCCAAGCCTCTGTTCTCATCCCCCTTGGCAGCCCTACTGACCTCCTCTCCCTGCGGTGGTCAGGAGCAGACTGGCAGCCAGACTGGGCTGGGTGAATGGAATTTTGGTCTGTCCTGGTGAGGGGCCAATAGGAAGGCGCTTTGCGCGCCTCCCCACTGGCTGCTTGGCCCTGGATGGACACTTGGAGGGCCCAATCAGGAGTCGCGAAGCGACTCCTGATTGGGCCCTCGGAGTTTTTATCCTGGACAGGGCCCGCCCTAACTCCTCCCCAGGTGGCCTTACCCTTTTATTTAATACCGCAGGAGCGGTTAAAGATTCACTGTGGACAATGTATCCTTGAAAATATTGTGCATGTCTACAACATGCACAGAAAGTATTCTAAAGTTGCAGATTGATTGCTTTATATAAAAAATATCTGTGATCATCATACATATATGGAAACATACAATCTGCAACAATGTGATTCTCGCCAGAGGCCACCCCTGCCCCCATGGCACCTTCCTTCATCTTGGCCTGAATTTTAAAACTTTAGAATGAGAAGCTTTCAGCTGTGACTTCCCTTGTTTCACCAGCAATTTGGATGGCCTGAGATAACATCAGACGCAGGCAGTCCTGGAACCCCTTTTCTGTATGGAAAGGGGCAATTACCCCAGGACAATCTGCCTGATAACAATGTGCCCTGGATCCTGCCTCTGTAAGGAGGTGGTGATCTCCCCCTCACTGGCAGTCTTCAAGCAAAGGTTGGATACACACTTTTCTTGGATGCTTTAGGATGCTTAGGGCTGATCCTGCGTTGAGCAGGGGGTTGGACTAGATGGCCTGCATGGCCCCTTCCAACTCTATGATTCTATGATTCTAAGATGTCCTGTAACAAAGGACAGCCCATTTCCTCAGCTTTTCTTACCTGCACAATTCACCACGCAAGGTGTCTGGATAGTTCCATGGCTTGTCACCACAGCTGCCACCCGCTGTATGCCCAGGTCATCTGTTTTAACCTCAATACCAGTCACTGGGCAGTTCTCAATAATCTAGAAAGAGCAAAGTCAGAAATGAGCTACACATTTCCCATGTTAGAGGGACACAAACAACTCAAGCCCACTAGCACCTGAGCAAATCCAGATCTGCCTTTCTGGGCTACCACTATGCACTGTCTCTGGGAACTGGCGAGTGCTCTCTAACTAAGCTCTGCCTTCTCCTTTCTTAAATCTTCCTAAGCAAGACTCACTCTGTCTACAGCTGCCTACACTGGCAAGAGATCTCCTAGATCCTTCCAGACTTTTGACCTGAAATGCTTTTAATTGCAGATTAAACCTGGTACCTTCTATATAACAAGCAGGCACTCCACTGCTAAGTCATGATTCCTCCCCAATTGCAAACTTAGAATCATAGAATTCTAGAGTTGGAAGGGGCCATACAGGCCATCTTGTCCAACCCCCTGCTCAACGCAGGATCAGCCTCAAGCACCCAGGATAAGTATCTGTCTAGCTGCTGCTTGAAGACTGTCAGTGAAGGGGAGCTCAACACCTCCTTAGGCAGCCCATTCCACTGCTGAACTATTCTGACTGTGAAAAAAAAATTCTACATGTAGTTTAAACCCATTACTAAGGGTTCTATCTTTCCCTGCCCTCCTTTAAGTGGCCACCTTTCAAACAGCAATGATGTCCCCTCTCAACCTCCTCATCTCCAGGCTGAACATTCCCAAGTGCCTCAGCCTTTCCTCATAGGGCTTGGCCCCCAGGTCCTGTATCATTCTTGCTGCTGTCCTCTGAAACCTCTCAATTTTGTCCACGTCCTTTTTGAAGTGAGGCCTCCAGAACTGTACACAGGACTCCAGGAGAGTCTGATCAATGCGGTATACAGTGGCCCCAGGTTCTTGGCTACTGGGCCTCTTCTAATACTGATCTGATTGACGTCCTACCACAAACTAATCCAAGGGCTGTCTTCTCCATTACCAGAGCCCCTCGGGCAGTGGCTGCCCGGGCAAGGGAGGTACAGGTGCCTGCAGGATCCATCGTGCCATCCTTGGGGACATAGAGTGTGCCATAGAGGTCATCCACATTCATCAAGGGATACAAGCTCTTGGTTTCCCCAGGAGAGAGGACATACGACTCAATACCATACACTTTGCCAAGCTGCAAAAGAGGGAAAAGAAAGCCTGTTGATATGGTGTTGCATTTCAAAGTGGGTCTCAAGCGAACCTGGGGTAGCTAGGGGAGAAAACAAGAAATGCTGATTAGCTTCTCTGAAAAACAGTTGCCCCCCTCACTGCTAATCTTTCCCTAGACTGCTCATCTCTAGGGGAGTTTTCGGCTCCATCCAAGCAGAACAGCGGAGAGTCTGAACAAGCATGACTGGCATTATCCAAGGGTGTACCCAATTGTAAGCCCTAGAATCCTCAGCATTGCCCAGCAGACAAGGCAACATGGAAAGGTTTCCTTTGGCCTGAATCCTACAGGGGCACTCCACAGAAAGAGCTCCAGAAGAGTAAGTGTTAACATGGTTATGGCAGAACACTTTTGCTTAGTAAGTCATATTCCACCTTATCCAACCCATTTCTGGCAGGTTGCCACCACCACCTGTTCATTGTATAGGGCTGCCTGCTGGGGGGAGGAGCAGGACTCCTAGCTTCCCTTTCCAGTTCTGCAGCATTGCCTCTATGTCTTCCACAGCCCAGCACATGAGCACCGTGGGGACAATTTACTGCAGGGTACGCCCCTAGAGTAGCTGCTTGTCCAACTCCCTCTCTTAGCTCTGAGGTTTCCCCTTGTTCTGGACTAGTGTTCCCAAGATGGGGTAGGGGGCCACTGCTAGTTGGGGTAGGGAGAGAACCACTGCTAGTTGCAAATTAATAAAGGATTCATTTAAAAGCATATATTTTGCACAGAACTGATTTAAGCAAAAGAATCCAAAGGAAATTGGGTAAAATGCAATTCTTCTGTCTTCTGCTAAAACATATTCTGCCTATGTTAAAAACAGAGTAGGTGCCTTACTTAAGGGGTTACACGTTCCATTTGTATATTCAGTGGTCCCCTGGCAACCAGAAGTCCAAAATGTCTGTCCCCTTCCTCTCCAATCTGAACAACTTCCTGCTTTGATGGTCAGCAGGCAGAAGAGCCCTCACTTCCTGCAGTCAGGAGGAGAGATTACCTCTCTGTGAATAGAGTCTTTCTGGGGGGAAATGCAGAACTCTTTCTCTGAGGACAGTGCTGCAATGTCAGACACCCGCCTCCCTGATGTCACTGCCACTAGGAAAACCACTTTCCAACTTAAATATTTCACTTCTGCTGCTCTCTGCAAAGCTGTGAGTGGCAGCTTTGTCAATGCTATATGAGCTCAGACAACTGAGAGCACATGGAGAGAGCTACTGGGGAGTGTTGCTGCTGACCAGGTGAGCCTATTGTGCTGCTGAGTGAGGTGATTGCTGGGTAATTGTTGGGAGGCTTAAAAAGGGCTGCTCCTCACCAGAGGCAGAGCTCAGACAACTGAGAACACGTGGAGAGAGCTACTGGGGAGTGTTGCTGCTGACCAGGTAAGCCTATTATGGTGCTGATGGAAAGGTATGACCTAGTAGACATCACAGAAACTTGGTGAAATGATTCTCATGACTGGAATGTAATAGTGGATGGATATGAACAGTTCAGAAAAAACAGAATAGATCGAAGAGGTGGAGGAGTGGCACTGTATGTGAGGAAAGGGCTTACCTGTCAGGAAATTCTAGTGAAGGAGAGTATATCTACAGTGGAAAGCATCTGGGTGAAAATAAGCGAGGGGAAAACAAACAGTGTGGTGGTTGGTGTCTGCTACCGACCGCCTGACCAACGAGAGGATGTGGATGCTGCACTTTGTGAGCAGCTTGAGAAAATATCCAAGCGGCAGGACCTTGTCATCATGGGTGACTTCAATTTCCCAGATGTGTGCTCGGAAACAAACTCTGCGAAGCATCCTCAGTCATGCAAGTTTCTGACCTGCCTGGCTGACAATTTCATGTATCAAATAGTAGATGAACCCACAAGAGGTTCAGCCATACTGGACTTAATACTGACCAACAGGCAAGAGTTGGTGGATGAGGTGAAGGAGGTGGGGACCCTGGGGGGAAGTGACCATGTCCTCATAGAATTCCTTTTGAGATGGGGAGCCAAGGAAGCTTGTAGCCAGACACGGATGTTGGATTTTCGTGGGGCAAACTTTAATAAACTCAGAGACATGATGAGTGTCATACCATGACGAGAATGCTGGAAGGGAAGGGAGCATGTGAAGGGTGTGCGCTACTCGAACAAGAGCTATTGCATGCTCAATCAATGACTATCCCAGAAAGACGAAAACACTGCAGGAGCTCTAAGAAGCCTATTTGGATGAACAGAGAACTTCATGAGGAACTAAGAAAGAAAAGGGAAATGTTCAGGAAATGGAGGGAAGGACAGAGCTCTAAAGAAGAGTACCTACAGGTTACTAGGCACTGTAGATCAATCATCAGAAAGGCCAAAGCTGAGAGGGAGCTAAGATTGGCCAGGGAAGCCCCCTGTAACAAGAAAAGATTTTTCAGTTATGTGAGGAGCAAACGTAAAGTAAAAGAGGCAATAGGCCCACTGTTGGATGCGGATGGACAAACTCTAACGGAAGATGCAGAGAAAGCAGAAAGGCTTAGTGCCTATTTTACATCTGTTTTTTTCCCACAGGTCAAAGGGTTTAGGCACATCTAGAGATGGCAGTAGCCAAAGGATAGTGTCTGGGTGGCAGGTTAACATGGATAGAGAGGTTGTCGAGAGGCATTTAGCTGCACTGGATGAGTTCAAATCCCCTGGTCCGGATGAAGTGCACCCGAGAGTGCTCAAAGAACTTTCCAGAGAACTTGCAGAACCCTTGTCCATCATCTTCGGGACCTCTTTAAGGACTGGAGATGTCCCAGAGGACTGGAAGAGAGCAAATGTTATTTCGATCCTCAAAAAGGGAGGAAGGATGACCCGGGAAACTACAGACCAGTGAGTCTGACCTCTGTTGTGGGGAAGATAATGGAGCAGATATTAAAGGGAGCGATCTGCAAACATTTGGAGGACAATTTGGTGATCCTTGGAGGTCAGCATGGATTTGTCTCCAACAGGTCCTGTCAGACCAACCAGGTTTCCTTTTTTGACCAAGTAACAGGTTTGCTGGATCGTGGAAATTCAGTTGATGTCGTTTACTTGGATTTTAGTAAAGCTTTTGATAAGGTTCCCCATGATGTTCTGACGGATAAATTGAAGGACTGCAATCTGGATTTTCAGAGAACCGCACTCAATCTGGATTTTAGAGAACCGCTCTCAAAAAGTTGTTGCCAATGGTGTTTCATCAGGCTGGAGGGAGGTGAGTAGCAGGGTGAGTAGCAGGGTGAGTAGCAGGGTAGAAATCTAAATAACAACAACAACAGCAACATGAGGCCTGTCAGATCTAGGGATGTGCACAAACAAAAAAACTGGCCTATTTGGAGTTTGGGTCCTATCGACCTGAACCAATTCTATATATCCCGAATCCCACAAATCCCAATACAGGTATTCAGGTTCAGCAAGATTCAAGAAAATTCGGTTGATGTCGTTTACTTGGATTTTAGTAAAGCTTTTGACAAGGTTCCCCAGGATGTTCTGGTGCATAAGTTGAAGGACTGCAATCTGGATTTTCAGATAGTTAGGTGGATAGGGAATTGGTTAGAGAACGACACTCAAAGAGTTGTTGCCAATGGTGTTTCATCAGACTGGAGAGAGGTGAGTAGCGGGGTACCTCAGGGCTCGGTGCTCGGCCCGGTACTTTTTAACGTATTTATTAATGATCTAGATGAGGTGGTGGAGGGACTACTCATCAAGTTTGCAGATGACACCAAATTGGGAGGACTGGCAAATACTCCAGAAGATAGAGACAGAGTTCAACGAGATCTGAACACAATGGAAAAATGGGCAAATGAAAACAAGGTGCAATTTAATAAAGATAAGTGTAAAGTTCTGCATCTGGGTCAGAAAAATGAAAAGCATGTCTACTGGATGGGGGATACGCTTCTAGCTAACACTGTGTGTGAACGAGACCTTGGGGTACTTGTGGATTGTAAACTAAACATGAGCAGGCAGTGTGATGCAGCGGTTAAAAAGGCGAATGCCATTTTGGGCTGTATCAACAGGGGCATCACATCAAAATTACAAGATGTCATAGTCCCATTGTATACGGCACTGGTCAGACCACACCTGGAGTACTGTGTGCAGTTCTGGAGGCCTCACTTCAAGAAGGGTGTAGATAAAATTTAAAGGGTACAGAGGAGAGCGACGAAGATGATCTGGGGCCAAGGGACCAAGCCCTACGAAGATAGGTTGAGGGACTTGGGAATGTTCAGCCTGGAGAAAAGGAGGTTGAGAGGGGACATGATAGCCCTCTTTAAGTATTTGAAGGGTTGTCACTTGGAGGAGGGCAGGATGCTGTTTCCGTTGGCTGCGTAGGAGTGGACACGCAGTAATGGGTTTAAACTACAAGTACAACGATATAGGCAAGATATCAGGAAAAAAATTTTCACAGTCAGAGTAGTTCAGCAGTGGAATAGGCTGCCTAAGTAGGTGGTGAGCTCCCCCTCACTGGCAGTCTTCAAGCAAAGGTTGGATACACACTTTTCTTGGATGCTTTAGGACAGTGGTCCCCAACCTTTTTATCACCGGGGACCACTCAACGGTTGACAATTTTACTGAGGCCCACTGCCCTAACGCTCTCTGACTCTGGTCGCTATGGTAATGTTTAAACATCCCTTCAAAATAAGATACAGACACGCCACAACAATGAACATAAAGAACATTTTATTTTCATGGAAATTTTAACTCATGACAATGACAAATCAATGGGAACCCTGAGCTTGTTTCTCTGCAACAAGATAGTCCCATGTGCGCCTGCCGGATCGTGGATGAAGTAAAGGGCCGGGGGGGGGGAGAGAAGGCGTCCTTCATGGCCCACCTCTAGTTAGTCCATGGACCACATGTGGTCCGCAGCCCACAGGTTGGGGATTGCTACTTTAGGATCCTTAGGGCTGATCCTGCGTAGAACAGGGGGTTGGACTAGATGGCCTGTATTTATGGCCTTCCAACTCTATGATTCTATGACTATGGACAAGTTCCAGGATAGGAAGTGGTCACTCACTGGGGGACTAATTGAACCGGCCTAGTTGTCAAGCTCCTGGGCTTTCTGTGGCCCAGAGTTGCACTAATTACTGCCAGGGCCCCGTCAGAAAGTTCCTCAAACAGCAATGTCGATCTTGTCCTGCCCTGTTGGCTGATGTGGGCCTTGGCAAACAGCTTGTCTGTGCCTGTGCTGTCTGTGATGACGGAAGGCCCGCCACTCTTTCCAGTCCACTCGCAATTCTCAACAGCTGATGCTGTCTTTGATTTTGGTCTGTGTCCACCTCCCTTGTGCTGCCTCTTCATGACCCTGGGCTCCCCAGGCTCTTTTGCTGGCATCCCTAGTGATGATAATTTGTCTGTACAGCAGGAACAATGGCCCTTTGGATACGTTCTCCTGAACTGCAGTAGACGCTTAAGCCTGAGTGCCAGTTTGACCGCCCCATGCCTCCTTTTGGCATGGCATGAGAGCCCATTGCAATGATCTGTAGTGAAAGTGGCCCCATGGAATCATGCTTATCGTGGAGATCAGAAGACCCTGTATGGCCACGATGTGCATAAGCTGCTGGTTATGATGTCTTGAACCAGAGTCTTTTTCTTTGTTCTTTGAGGGACAGGTTGATGGATCCTGGGACCCAGATGATTCAGGTCTTGTTAGCCTCAGATTATTCTTTTTTTGGTTGGTCAGGAAATGGTGCTGCTCCAACAGGGAGATTGCCTCTGCTGTGAATCTTTCTGCCATCTGTAAACAGCATTCACTGTTTACATAAAAGGCTAAATCCTTGGTACCGCCATGGGGGGGGTTGGCCGCTCCCTTTAGGCCCCGCTGCTCTCTCCCGCGAGCGAGAGAGCGGCCAGCCCTAAAGAAAGCCTCCCGTGGCAGCAGTGCAGGGGGGGCACCCACTTCCTTAAGGGGTGGGGGGCCTTTCAAAGCCCATTCTTAAGAATGGTCTTTGAATCTAGTTGCAACATAATTGGCTCAGATCAGCCCATCATAATACAGCTATATATCACCACTTTTCTCAGCCAGGCCACCATGACCTTGATAAACAACCTGGGGATAGAGGACCGGCCAAAGGGTAGTTCCTTGTACTAGTGGAAGCTGGGTGGATAGGGATATGAAAATAGGCTACCATAAGGTCCAGAGAGATCCGCATATCTTTGCATTGAAGGGCACACAAAATATGCTGGAGTGATTCCTCGTCGAATTCTGCCTACTGATTCATAGACTGAGGTTCAAAATCTGTCTCCGGTCCGCTAATCTCTTAGAAACCACAAAGATGATGAAGTACAAACCCTTGAATTGCTGGTTCTCAGATGCCTCCTTTATGGCCCCGATTTGAAGCAGGTGCTAAATCGCTTGATCTAGAAGAGATCCTGGCCCTGACGGAGCTATCACAGTTCCACAGGGCCTGCAAAATACAGCTCTTCTGCCAGGCATTTGGTTGAGGTCAATTGAGTCAAGATCTACTAGGTCCCCTAGAACTCCTCCTCCTATACAAGCAGGCCCATGGGCATTTCAGAATTGACCAGCCTATGGGATAACAGAGGACAGGAAGGCCTGGAGGCTTATTGTCCATAGGGTCACGATGGGATGGACACGACTTCGCAACTAACAACAGCAACAACAATGGGATAACAGCTGACATGTTGTTTCAATTTTTAGTGAAATCGTTAGAACTGAATGCTTTTGCTATCACTGTTACTGCTGTTATTATTATCTACTGTTACTACTGATTTATACTGTACATGTATTATGACTCCCACATTTTCTGTAGACCCTCCTGAGACACAAGGGGGGGGGGTAATGGATGGGCAGGCGGGCAGGCATGCAGGCGTTTTCTCTGCTGATGTCTTGGGACTCAAGAAGCTGTTGGGGGGCAGATGTTTATTCCGTAGCCCTCTGATATAACTGAGAGCACCCATCTGTCCAATCTAGTGGCTGTCCATCTCTTCTGGAAGAAATATAGCTGGTGTCTGATCTGGCAGTGAAGCTGATGACGTCTTGATTGGGGCATGTTGTCTTGGCAGAAAACATGTTGTTGTCATTGAATAAACTTGGCCTGGTGGAGACCTCTGTAATCCTTGTTATCTCTTCCTCCAGTCTCCGTCCTGTAGTTACAAAAGAAATGCAGGCATTATCTATTTTTAATGGCTCTGCTGGCTGACGATAATGGCGAGACCTTCTTTTTGTCTTTGGCCTCTACCAGAACCTTGTTTGAAGAGCAGCCAGCCTGAGAACTTCTCTGTGGTCAAGGTGGTCTTTGGTGAAGTGTCCATCTTCCAGTGTTTCAGCCAGATACAATTGTTGATGATGCTCTAGCCCCAAATTACATAGTATCCTGACCTGCATTGTCCATGAACTAACCTACTTAGTCTTGAGTTGCGCTATCTTCCATTCATGAGCACTGGATTTGGGACTCTTAATAAGGTTGTCCAATCAGACAAAACTGGATATCACTGCCCCTGTTTGAATCACCAGTGAAGCCGCCTTGTAAGCTCTCCTGAGCGCCATTTCATTCTTCTGGTCCATAGCATCCTTGAGCGTGTTCTCATCCTTCGGTAGGAGTGCCCTGGAATGTAGATGCACCACTGCAGCATCAATCAAAGGAAATTTAAGGTTTTCCACAGTCTCCTTGGACAGGTTGCAGATCTTTTACCCCAAAGATACTAAAGAGGAACCCCTTTCTGGGGTGGCCAATTCTGCTTTCATGACCTGTTTGTAATGGCGAGGGACAGAGGAGATGATCTGGACCTTTGAGGGGTCCTGAAATGTCCTAGAGCAGCTAGCAAGGTAAGCAGTAGCCTAGCAGGGATCCAAGGAGAGGGAGTCAAGGCAAAGCTGTTTCTCAAGAAGCAGTATGTTGCAGTGGTAAGAGTGCTGGCCTAGGACTGGGTCTCCAACCTTTCTGTAAGCATTTATGGTATCCTGACACAGCATGTAGACACAGCCAAAATGGCTGCCCCTGCTCACTTTCAATTATTCAGAGTAGACCTTTGTGCTGTGGTGGCAGCTGCTGCCGAAGCCATGTTTTCAGAAATCTGCACAGCGAACGAAATCTCCAATGGTCAGGAAGAAGCCTTGCTGTCTCCACTTTCAAACAACGGCAGGAACTAGGAAGTTTTGGCAAGACACCACGGTGCTCATGGGTACCTTGATGGGGGGAAGAGGAGGAGGAGGAGGAGGACTTCTTATATGCCACTTTTCCCTACCAGAAGGAGTGTCAAAGCGGCTTACAATCCCCTTCCCTTTCCTCTTCCCATAGCAGACACCCTGTGAGGGATGTGAGCCCTTATATTCCTGCTCAGCCAGAACAGCTTTATCAATTCTGTGGTGAGCCCAAGGTCACCCAGCTGGTTGCATGTGGGGGAGTGCGGAATCAAATCCGGCTCACCAGATTAGAAGTCCATGCTCTTAACCAAGTGAAGAGCAGCAAGAACATCAAAGCAGGGGATGCCTGGGGGCGGAGAAATATGGCCTCTTGAGCAGTTCACTATCCCGTGAACTGTGGGACCAGACAGGGGTCGATTTGCAGCTGCAATTGGCAGAAAGGTCCGAGGTGCACAAACCTCCCCAATTTTCTACTCAGGAGGTTCTTGGGAGCTCGTGGGGCCAATACTTAAGGAGATTTATCTCCCTGGATATCACAGTCTTTATTCCGGGCCACGAAGAAGCCATTCGCCATCTTCCTTGAACTTTTCTGTCTTCACATATAATTTTTTTAAGACTGTTTTTCTTCTATCACTCCCTGAGCTGCTTGGAAGAGTCTTCAGAATTCTCACGGAGCTTAATCTCTGACTACAAATGCCTAAGAGTGAATAATTCTCCAGTGACTTTAAATTGTTTTCGCACACCTCCCCCTGCTCTGTTATCAAGAAGCAGCAGTGAAGCAGCAGTGAACCAAGAAAGCGTTTAACCAGTCTGTTTATCATTTCACGGAGATTGTTTCCTTGATAAGGCATTCGTGCGACACCCTTCCTGAAGCTCCGTGACTTTCTAAGCAACGTCATCAAAACCCTTTGAGGGAGGACCTGTCCCGGCTATTTGCAATATTGTCTGAGCTTGGCTAAAACATCTCTATGTTAAAAAGAATGGTCTATTTATTAGAGAAACAAAGCCATGATTTTTAAGTTTTTACAGAAGGTTTGCTTAAGAATATTTTCAAGGAGATCCAAGACAGCAAGGAAGAAGTTTTTAACAGGATTGATGGACCAAAAACAGTGGTTGATGATAGCACTAAACAAGGTTAGAAATCATCAGCAGAAGAGAAATCTGAAATTTTGGAGATGAAAAAGGGGGTGTCAGGGCCCCTCAGAAAACATGACTTCCCAGATAAGGACACCCTTTTTTAAAAGGCACACAGATATTTCAAAGCAACAGTACACAAGAATCAACCAAAAGATACATGGACTGTTTTGAAAGTAATCAATTTAAAGGAGCTTCTTAGGAAAAAAATCGTACTGATACATTTTGGATTAGAGACCAGGAGGTACAACTGCCTCAAGATTTATCAGTAAATATGCTGTGGAAAAGAGTACAACTGCACTTTCTACACCAAAGTCTAATTGGACAGAATATAAGTCTATGGGAACAATAAGGTGCAGTAAGCCTTGATATGAGATCCCCTTAAGAAGATTGGGGAAGGGAAAGGAGAAGCAAACAGAAGGGGGAACAAGGTGTTTGAAATCTTTTCTTGATTCTTTTTCTGTACGCTTTTACATAGATGGTATATAACATCTAAGGTAATCAAAAAGATTTAAAGTCAATATAATTGTAAGTGCTGGAAATGTCATGATAAAGTGTGTGTGTGTGTGGGGGGGGGGTTCCTCTCTTTTTTATTAGTGTATAGTTACGGGGCCAAAGTTCATATTGTTCTACAAGAAATGTTCAATGTTAAGTATTTAATCAAACCTGGAAATATGGTGTTGAATATCTGTCAAGAAGGCTCTTTGTGTTAAAAATCTAATTTTCTATGCAATCACTGCAATAAGGTTACATCTATAATCAACAGAAAATTAATTGAAGAATCTCAAGAACTGTGGAATTCTTATGTGAAAAATTCATAAATTTTGGGCTAAGATCAAGATACCATCTTGGAGAAAGAGTGGGCTTTTCCTTTTTTCCTTTTTTAAAATAAATACTGGGTTAAAGTATAAAAATGATCTGAATTGAAGAATTCAGGAGCTGGAAATGTCATGATAAGATGGGCTTTTTCTTTTTTCATTTCTTTTTTATAAATACTGGGTTAAAGTTCATATTGTTTTATAAGAAACGTTTAATGTTAAGTACGTAAAAATATGTTATTGTGAACAAGTGCAGGAGCCAGTTGATTTCCTAGCTTAAGGATTGGCCTTGGTTCAAGTTTAAGGGTAATTTTTGTAATACCCAAGGTTGATTGTAAGTGCTGGAAATGTTATGTAAAAGTGGGCTTTTTTTTGTTGTTGCTTTGTTTTTATATTTACAGGCAACAGATATATGGAATATCTGGCAATGCAAAACTTCAAGCAAATGGGGATTTTGGGGGGTAGAGGGAGGGGTGATATTGCAATCAAATATATTCTTTCCTTGTTCTTTTCTACATCTATATAAAAATAAAAATATATATTTAAAAAAGCAGGCGATGCCCCAGAGCAGGGCTTAGTTGGGGAAGTGCTGCTTACAGACATGAGTCGCTTGTATTCGTCCAACCGTTGCTTGTTGGAAGCAATGAAGAGGCCTCCATTCTGAATCCATCCTGTGTGAAGGCCCGTCTCTTGCTCCAAGTCCCGACTGACCACATCACGGGTGTGAGCCAAAAGCTCCACTTCCACATCGCTGGGGCGCAGTTGCCACAAGAGACCTGACAGAAAGGGAAGGAAGAGTCTGACTCTCCACATGCTGGTGTGAATAACCAGTAGCTACTCAGCCTCAGTTTCCCACTCCACCCTGAAAGGAAGGCATCTTTTCTAAATATTTTGGGGTCGAGAAATGATATGAACAGGCTATATGACAGAGCAGGGTGAATGCTGATGCACATATTGACCAAAATCCAAAATGGCCCACAATTCAAATTTTATCATTCATATTTTGAAAACAAAACTTAAATTTCAGACTTAGAATGTACATCTTGGCTGCCACTGAACCTGAAAGCTTTTCAGAAGGGAACCTGCTTCTTTTAAAATTTAAAACTTTCTACCTTTAGGAATTCAAGGCAACTTACAATGCAAATGAAACAGTAGTTATAAAAAACACATCTAAAAGACCACAATTTAAAATCTCAATTGCGACTGTCAATAAAGAAAAACTAAATTAGTCAAATAGAACAATGTTTGAGCTCAGCAGCCTCTTTAAGATCAACCGAGTTTAATTCTGGGGATAAAGTTTCGTGGACACACACATGAGCACTTGTACTGAGAACGAAACCTTCTTGGTCTTAAAGGGGTCGCTGGGCTCAAACACTGTTCTTTAATAGTGTGCACAGTATAAATTAAATCAAATTAAGCACAGCATAGCAGAGATAATCAGTGAATGCTTGCACACATGAAAGCTCATACTCAGAACAAAACTTTGTTAATCTTAAAGGTGCCACTGGACTCACAGTGCTACAGACCAACATGAATCTAAATTAGACAAATGCAGTCCTAAGTAAAACTGTCTTCAACTGAAGATTTACAGCAAGGGGTTAGGCACACGTCCCTGAAAAGAAGCAGCAGCTTTTTCAGTCCTGGCCCTTAACTGGTAGAAAGAGCTCTCGGAAGAGAGCCCTGTTGGAGCTCACTGGTCAAACTCAAAATTCCATTACAATACCCTGGACTCAACAAGGACAAAGGTTTTTTTATCTCACTATGCATGCTAACCTTATGTAACATTCCTCACAATTTATTTTAATTGGGATTATGTGACTGTTATTACTATGACATACCCAGGATGCAATAGAGACAAAGGCTTTTTAAATTCATGCTAACCTTGTTCAATTTGTGTATCCATATTCCTCACTATGTATTTTAGTTGTGATAATATGACTGTAAGATATGGCATTGTAATGGAATTTTGAGTTTGACTCCCTGGCCTTGGGATAGTGACCAGCAATTCCCTGGCAGGAATGTCTCACAGTTGTATGGATCAAGCAACATATGGGGAGGTGATAGCCTTTGATCTCTAATAGCAGCATTTTGGTTTCTCTTTGTAAAGTACACTGAACTCTAGGGCAGTGGTCCCCAACCTTTTTGAGGTTGGGGACCGGCGGGGCAACTGCCCACCCGCACATGCCGTGAATGCGCGCCCGCGCATACCGCTGGTCCGCACATGCGTGGCCGAAATTGCGCATACGCGGCACTTTCGCGCACGCACGCAGGCACGAAAGTGCCGCGCATGCGTGATTTTGGCCGCGCATGTGCAATGCGTGGGTGCGGCCCTGATTCCCTCTCCCCCCTCCCGCAGTAAGAAGCTTCCCGGGCCGCAAGCTTGCGGCCTGGGAAGTTTTTTACTGCGGGGGGGGGGGGCGGGGAGAGGGAGCCGTGGCCCGGTGCCATGGCCTTCGCGGCCCGGCACCGGGCCATGGCCCACGGGTTGGGGACCACTGCTCTAGAGGACTGACTGGCTGTTTTGACAAAAATTATCATTGGCTGTATTGGGTTATGACACAGTCTACTGATGTAACAGAACTGATTTTTGCTGTATATTCACTGTCATGTAAGAAGATCATAGTCTGACGAAGGGTGCTTGCACTCGAAAGCTCACGCCCTGAATAAATCTTTGTTGATCTTAAAGGTGCTCCTGGACTCTGATTCTATTGTGCTACTTCAGACCAACACGGCTGCTCATTTGAATCTATTGGCAAGGTAGTAATCTTGCCGTCCTATGTTTTTATATTTACTCTGTTGTGAACCGCCGCAAGCCGACTGGTCCAGTAGGTGGCAGTATAGAAATTTAATAAATACATAAATACATATGACTGGGGAAGGCACTGGCAAGGCCACCCTTTATTGAGTCTGCCATGAAAACGCTAGAGGGTGTCACCCCAAGGGTCAGACATGACCTGGTGCTTGCACAGGGGATACCTTTACCTAAATACATAAATAATAAAAGTTGGTTCTTTTCTCTACCCAAAGGAGTCTCAAAGCGGCTTATAATTACTGCTCGGTCAGAACAGCTCTATCAGGCCTGAGGCGAGCCCTAGGTCACCTAGCTGGCTGCATGTGAGGGAAGAGTGCGGAAACAAACCCAGCTTGCCGGTTTCAAAGTCCGCACTCCTAATCATTACATCAAGCTGGGTCTCCAAAATGTTGTGCCATAATTGTGGAGCGGCCACTGCAAAGGCCCTGTCTTGCCTGCCTCCAACATGAGTTTCTTTGATTGGTGGGAGAGTTGGAGGGCCCCTCTCTGTGCTCTTAATTCTTGGGAATATCCCCCAGTCACATGGCTCACACAGTTGGGCCTCCTATAACAAGCAGGGAAATGTACTCAGCTTCCCCAAGACGCCACCTCAGAATCCTTCAGATGACAAAAACACCACCTGCAATACACAGTGAGAATCTTCCTTGAGTAGGACTAAGCCTCTGTCTCCCGTGCTCTGCCCCAACCCCTAGTGCCACCCACATTCATTCAGTCCCAAGGGCAGCTGGCCTTGCAGAATGATGGAAACGGGATGAAACTATGACATCACCACCACCACCACCACCACCACCACCACCAGGCCCCTGTTCCCAGCATTCCTCCCCCTCTCTTTGACCTGCTGTGTGCCAGGTGGTTCCAGAAGTCAACCGATCCCTCTCAAGTAAGACGAGGTTGGCCACCCCAATCTTCGCAAGGTGATAGATGGTCTGGCATCCCATGCTGCCTCCCCCGATGACCACCACGTCTGCTGAAGAAGGGAGGGGCTGGCTGGGCCCTTTCCCTGGAGGGCTGCTTCCCTTCAAAGTCTGCTGATACGGGACATTCTTTTCTGATGTCTGGCTGGGTGCACTGCTGAAAAACTGGACCTTTTGCCTAGACAATGGGGGCTGGAGAGAATAGGCTTTTCGGAACAAATGCCTCAGGTTGGCCATGGTGACCTAACACTGCAAAGGCAAGAGAGAGAAATCCTTTAAGTCTACAACCCAGTCCAACATACAAAGAACTTATCAGGAAGGTGCAGTCCTGGGTGGGGAAGGATGAGAAACGGCTGGCTAAAAACCTTGCAGGTGCTGAGTCCTTTAACAACCAGGGCTGACACATTTCAAATGTCCCTAATCAATTATAAAAACCAAGGGCATTTTCGCATGCAAGAAATCTAGCCATTCAGCCTCCAAAGGTAGGCAGCATATTCCAGCCCCTCCACATGACATCGGCTACTTCCAGAGACTGGCCAGCAGCCTGCTCGCGGTTTCCTCCATTTTAACTCGTGTCTTCAGGAATCCCAAAAATTGGATTCACCACCCTAAAATGTGAGATCCCCTAGCAAACAACCAGCCTACAACCAGTGGAAAGGAGGTCTGGAGGGTGAAATGCACTCTAGCCTGCTCCGTTTTGTCCTGCCCTCGGCCTCCATTTCCTGCCCACCAAAGGAGGCCGTTTGCCCCCCCCCAGTCATTTAAAACAGCATTAAGTCTCTCCTTAGTTGTTTTTAACTAAGTGCATCCTTGCCCTCCTCTTCAGTTCTCAAACCCGTCCCTTCTTCTCCTCTCATTCCCCCGCATCTGGCTGCTCAGACATTCCACGCCATTCCCCAGTCCCTCCAGACCCCTTCCCTCCCTCCCTCCCTCCCTCCCTCCCTGAGTACCTCTTAAGCCGGGTGCTGCCTGCACGCTGCCCATGTAGCCTCCACACCAAGGCTATGGCTTGCTAAAGTACACATCTTTCCCATATCTGGATTCACTCCCATATCTGGATTGCCAAGTGACATAAGGTTGTGAAAGCTGGGCCTTTTGTATGACTGTCACCTTGTCCATTGCCCCTTGGATGTTGTGGGCAGTCCTAGTTCTCCAGACAAGCAGCCTTGAGAACTAAAGAGCCTAAGCGGAGCCATTTCTCCTGCACAGACTGGGCACCACCCCCTGAGAGGGATTCTACAGGAGCACACCAGCCCGACAGCAAAGATCCTCTGGGAAAGGGGCCACTGGAAGGAGTGCAGCCTGTGCAGTGCCAGGACTCCACCACCTCCACCACTGCCCGCCACTGCCCGCCACTGCCACTGCCACCCCCACCACAGCGGCCAGCAACCTGGTGACCCCACGGGAGGGGCCAAGCGACCCCAAATGGGGTCAGGACTCCAAGGTTGAGAACCATTGTGTTAGAGGCTGTTTAATCTTGGGAATGAGGTTGACAGTAGGTGGTGAAGACCTCGAGTGACTCCAAGTCAGCCTGTCCAGGCTCTCTGAACCAGGCTTCCATGAAACCCTGGGCGGGGGGGGGGGGAGTTGACAGGCCTCAAAGGTGTTCCTGAATGGGGGGAAGTTGATTAACTTATTATATAGTTTTTAAAAATGTATTAAACACTTATCAGGTGATATGACTATATATGGACATGTTAACCCACCCCCTCCCCCAATGACCAATGATGGGCCAGGAGGGAAGGGGAAGGGGAGGAGCCCCTGGAGAGCATCTACACAGAGCTGCTCCCCAACTGTATTCTGCACAATTGCACCACTTCTGGGTTTTTGCAAAACCTGATGGATGTTTCAAGATGTTCTCAACTGTAAAAAGGTTGAGAAAGGCTAGCATGGGCAGTTATGTGTAGGGAAATGCCGCTGTGACAGATGCCACGAGGTCCAGCAGGTTACGAGTGCAGACTTCTAATCTGGCGAGCCAGGTTAGACTCCCCGCTCCCCCACAGGCAGCCAGCTGGGTGACCTTGGGCTAGTCACAGCACTGATAAAGCTGTTCTGACTGAGCAGAAACATTAGGGCTCTCTCAGCCTCATATGAGGGCTCACAGGGTGTCTGTTGTGGGGAGAGGAAAGGGAAGCCTCTTTGAGACTCCTTTGGGGAGAGCAAAGCGGCATAGAAGAACCAACTTCTTCTTCTTCTTCTTCGTAAGGAAAATGGCAGTTGAAGCTGTAGATGCGGACGGAACTGTCTCGCTAGGCTGACCCACTATTCTGGAGGTGGAGGTGGAAGGGCTCCCATAAAGAGGTTCTGTCTAGACCCACTTGTAGGACAAGAGCTTTGGCCCGGCCTCTGTTACAGTCAGCCAGGGCTCGAGGTAGGTTCCCCGGGGAAGCCACGGCCGCTCCTTTGGCCAGCCTAGGCCAACGGTCGGACTGGGCTTGCAGGCAAGGGCTGCCCCAGTGGGGAAACCTGCGCTGATTGGCCCCCCTAATTCCACGGGAGCCCCCGCCCCCCCCCCAGACAACCTTTCTTCTCCAGCCTCCCCGGCGGCCACGTCGGAGCTCTGCCTCGCTGCCCGTCAAGCCTCGCCGCCTCCCCCGGCCGGCCCCGGGCACGGCTGCCCACGCCGCCCTCGGTCGCACCTTCCGAGCTGCCAAATGGGGACCGCCCCGCGGGCCAGCCGCGCCCGGCCCGGCCCCATTCCCCATTCCCCGGCGCCTTTGCGCTGCCCACGGGGAGGCAGGCAGGCGGGCGGGCGGGCAGGCAGGCGGGCGGGCAGGCGGGCGGGCGGCTCCCCCGGCCCCGGGCAGGGCAGCGCCACGACGGGGAGGCCGCGCGGAGGAGCGAGAGCGCCTGGGCCGGCCTGGGCCCGGGAAGGCGCACTCACCCGACGGCGGGGCGAAGTCCCGCGCGCTGCCCTGCCTTGGCGCGCCGTCGCTGGGGCTCAGCCGGGGCCGGGCGAGGAGGAGGCGGCCGCCGGAGCGATGCTGATTGGGGCAGAGCGGAGGGCGGGGCTGGGGCGGAGCGCCGAGAGGGCCGCGGGGGGCGGGGAGGGGGGGAGGGGGCTCTGCCTTCGGGAACGAGCTGAGGCCTCGCAGCCGATCCCCCCCCCCCCCCCTGCGGAGAGGTCCCTCGCAAGGCTGGCAGCTCCGCGCTGGCAGCCCTCGGGGACCCCTTCCCGGCCCCTCTCCCCGCAGGCACTCCAATGACCCCTGGCCGCCTCTAGGATGGGGGGGGGGGGTGAAAACCCTCTTTATTCATCCCTTCCTGGCACGAAGCGGAAGAAATGGAAAGCCCGATTCACACAGAGCTTCGCGGATCCTCCACGTTTTAAAGATGAACACTAACAAACGTCGTATCAAATCACATGTGGACGGCAGGACTGGAACACACGCAAAAAATCGATCCCAAATTTTGGGGCGCCACAGCAGCCCAAAAATGTGGCTCTGAGGGCCAGATCCTCATGAATTTTTAATTTTTACTTTGAAATGAAATACAACCACTTTTCTTCTGTAGACCATGTCTCCAAAATCGGGCATCCACTGCATTGTGGCACAGCAATGGGGCAAAAATGTGTTTGTTGCCCCTAAGAATAGGGCACCCATCAATGTGAGCTGCAGCCTGGTCCCTCCTCTGGAAGCAGAATAGACGAGGCAGCTGGGTCTGCATTTGGGGGGGGGGGAGAGGGCAGGAGTCGTAGAACATCTGTCCACTGAGGTACTGGGCCATGCTGGAGTCAGTCTGGCCAGACCTCTCTCAGGTGGGCTAGACATTTTCTCATGTGGGCAACATAGTCTGCACAACAGCACTCGCACCTGGACGCAGATAAAATTAAGCAACAGGCCTTCCAGATCACCGTGGCAGCTTTTGGCTTTGATGAGGCATGAGGTGAGCACAGATTTGCTGTGACTGTATCCCCTCTTTGTGATGGGCTGCTGGAGTGAAAAACATTTTTTGCATCTTTAAAAACAGCGTCGCGAGAAGCAGCAGGGCCATTAACTACTTGGTTGCGGCTTGTGTGACAAAAAATCTCCGCCGCCCCCCCCCCCCAAATCTCCACAGCAAATGTGACTCATCATGTGTCCCCCTCCCCGAAAACCTGTGTGGAACCCAAGTGCACAGTCACAGTGCAGGGGTGGTGGTGATCATTCATCAGCCATGCAGAAATAATCACAGTTAATCCTGAAACTGGGCAGAAACTGAGATGAGGAGCAACGGCAGCACTTTGGCCAGCCGGAGCTCCTACACCTGAGGGCTGGTGTGCGTGCAGATCCTGGTGAGAGAGGAGGATCAAAGCGAACACCATCTCCTTTCCGGGGCAAAGGGTTTCTCTGTGGTGGGTGGATGTGTTTGTTCAGCCAGTCCTGAAGAGGATAAGGAGATTGACCACACTAGGGAGCCTCTGCAGACAGTTCGGAAAAAGACTCAATGGCGAAGAGCGAGACAGTTCTCGGGGCGTTTGGAGCTCCAGAATAGATTTCAGGCCCTTGCAGAGGAGGTGCAAGGGTCAACAAGGAAAGAGGTCCCAAAACAAAGTCTAAGACAAAGGGAACAGGCCAGGGGGACAGAAGGAAATGGAGTTGAGAAGAAAAAAAAAAAGGAGAGTACTGGTAATTGGAGACTCCCTGCTAAGAGGAATGGATCGCCATGTGGCTGGGCCTGACCCCCTAACCCAAGAGGCGTGTTGCTTGCCAGGGGCGAAAATTAAAGACGTTTCAGAACGGCTGCCCAAACTCCTCAAATCTACGGATCGCTACCCATTTGTGATGGTCCATGTGGGAACGAATGACATGTCCCTGAATACCATCGCTCCTATTAAAAAAGACTATCAAGATCTGGGGAGGAAGCTCAAGCAAATGGGGGCACAAGTGGTATTCTCTTCAATCTTGCCTGTCAAGGGAAGAGGAATGCGGCGGGAGAGGAAGATAATGAAGGGGAATCAGTGGCTGTGTAGTTGGTGCCTGCAGGAGAGATTTGGTTTCTGGGACCATGGGATAGGCTTTCTTCAAGAAGGCCTACTAGCACCTGATGGACTGCACTTATCGAAACTGGGGAAGAATGTGTTTGGCAGGAACCTGGGGAGATTTATCAGGAGAGCTTTAAACTAAAGCCACAAGGGGAAGGAGACAATCAACATAGGGAGTGTATGGAAGGAAAACGATCGGGGGCAGCCCAACTGGCAAGGCCAACTCACAGAGAAGCAAAAGTAAAAGCCCGAAGCATGGGCAATAAAAAGGAAGAACTGGAACTTCTCATGCTGATGGAAAGGTATGAGCTAGTAGGCATCACAGAAACTTGGTAGAATGACTCTCATGACTGGAATGTAATAGTGGATGGATATGAACTGTTCAGAAAAAACAGAATAGATCGAAGAGGTGGAGGAGTGGCACTGTATGTGAGGAAAGGGCTTACCTGTCAGGAAATTCTAGTAAAGGAGAGCATATCTACAGTGGAAAGCATCTGGGTGAAAATAAGCGAGGGGAAAACAAACAGTGTGGTGGTTGGTGTCTGCTACCGACCACCTGACCAACGAGAGGATGTGGATGCTGCACTTTGTGAGCAGCTTGAGAAAATATCCAAGTGGCAGGACCTTGTCATCATGGGTGACTTCAATTTCCCAGATGTGTGCTGGGAAACAAACTCTGCAAAGCGTCCTCAGTCATGCAAGTTTCTGACCTGCCTGGCTGACAATTTCATTTATCAAATGGTAGATGAACCCACAAGAGGTTCAGCCATACTGGACTTAATACTGACCAACAGGCAAGAGTTGGTGGATGAGGTGAAGGAGGTGGGGACGCTAGGGGGAAGTGACCATGTCCTCATAGAATTCCTTTTGAGATGGGGAGCCAAGGAAGCTTGTAGACAGACGCGGATGTTGGATTTTTGTAGGGCAAACTTTAATAAACTCAGAGACATGATGAGTGTCATACCATGGACGAGAATGCTGGAAGGGAAGGGAGCATGTGAAGGGTGGGCACTACTCAAACAAGAGCTATTGCATGCTCAATCAATGACTATCCCAGAAAGACGAAAACACTGCAGGAGCTCTAAGAAGCCTATTTGGATGAACAGAGAACTTCAAGAGGAACTAAGAAAGAAAAGGAAAATGTTCAGGAAATGGAGGGAAGGACAGAGCTCTAAAGAAGAGTACCTACAGGTTACTAGGCACAGTAGATCAATCATCAGAAAGGCCAAAGCTGAGAGGGAGCTAAGATTGGCCAGGGAAGCCCATTGTATCAAGAAAAGATTTTTCAGTTATGTGAGGAGCAAACGTAAAGTAAAGGAGGCAATAGGCCCACTGTTGGGTGCGGATGGACAAACTCTAACGGAGGATGCAGAGAAAGCAGAAAGGCTTAGTGCCTATTTTACATCTGTTTTTTCCCACAGGTCAAAGGGTTTAGGCACATCTAGAGATGGTCGTAGCCAAAGGATAGTGTCTGGGTGGCAGGTTAACATGGATAGAGAGGTTGTCGAGAGGCATTTAGCTGCACTGGATGAGTTCAAGTCCCCTAGTCCAGATGAAATGCACCCAAGAGTACTCAAAGAACTTTCCAGAGAACTTGCACAGCCCTTGTCCATCATCTTTGGAACCTCTTTAAGGACTGGAGATGTCCCGGAGGACTGGAAGAGAGCAAACGTTATTCCGATCTTCAAAAAAGGGAGGAAGGATGACCCGGGAAACTACAGACCAGTGAGTCTGACCTCTGTTGTGGGGAAGATAATGGAGCAGATATTAAAGGGAGCGATCTGCAAACATCTGGAGGACAATTTGGTGACCCAAGGAAGTCAGCATGGATTTGTCTCCAACAGGTCCTGCCAGACCAACCTGCTTTCCTTTTTTGACCAAGTAACAGGTTTGCTGGATCGGGGAAATTCGGTTGATGTCATTTACTTGGATTTTAGTAAAGCTTTTGACAAGGTTCCCCATGATGTTCTGATGGATAAGTTGAAGGACTGCAATCTGGATTTTCAGATAGTTAGTAGTCTAGTAGTCTAGTTGTGAGTATTATCCCACCATGAAGAAAGTGCCAGCTCCGGAGCTCCGGGAGAGGCCAGTCCCGATAGGGAGCCACAACCAGGTCCCTTTGGTAAAGTGGCTGTGGAGCAGGTGTAACTTGCACGAGGAAATTTGCTCTTAGAAGATTCTTTGGTGATGGTAGATGGTCTAGGCTTTTTCCCAGGTACTTCGGTAGCAGGGGAAGAGGCTTTTGGATATGCGGTGAAATATCCTGAACTACACAAAGGTAAGGGTTTTGAGTCAGCAAAGACTCTGGTTGGGAATATCCAGAAGTTTCTCAAGAAACGTTGTTTGTTCATAAGTTGAGAAGGAAGCCTTTCCGATCCGAAGGTAACTATTACTCTTCTGTAAAAGGGGGCACTTGGCAGCCAATTAAGAAGAAGAAGAAGAAGAGTTGGTTCTTATATGCCGCTTTTCCCTACCTGAAGGAGGCTCAAAGCGGCTTACAGTCGTCTTCCCATTCCTCTCCCCACAACAGACACCCTGTGGGGTGGGTGAGGCTGAGAGAACGCTGATATCACTGCCCGGTCAGAACAGTTTTTATTGGTTCCGTGGCGAGCCCAAGGTCACCCAGCTGGTTGCATGTGGGGGAGTGCAGAATCGAACCTGGCATGCCAGATTAGAAGTCTGCACTCCTAACCACTACACCAAACTGGCTCTCTGTAATAAGGTCTGTAATATCGATATCGTTAAGCTTGCAGTCCAAAATCTAGGGAAAAGAGAGATTGATTGATCTTCTAGAGTTCCATTTGTTGTGGTTGAATCTTATATTGCCTATTAGCATGGCCAGCTTCTTTGGTTGGAAGCACCACTAATTGTGCGAGGAGGATCAATTAACAGGCAGGGCGACATGTGTGGGATGGCCTTCACTGTTTTAGAGTTAGTAGAAGGTATCTTGGCAGTATTTGCTTGCAGACCTGTTTCGGTACCACAAGGGGGAGAGGAGAGGAGCTTCTCAGAAAGGGACTTCAAAGTTGTTTTAGCCAAGTCAAGTGTTATGTTGATTTGGTCAAGTTTAGTATAGATGTTTAAGCCTGTCTCCATTACTAGAGAAGTTTGTTTGGCTAGAAGCTTAAAAGTGTTGATGTTGTTCTCGCAGCCAGAATTGGTTTCTTGAGGCAGGAGTTCCTTTGCAGATAAGGAATGTTTAGCAATGGCGTCTTCCACAGTCCGCTGAGGGTTAATTTCCTCTTGTGTTTGCACCTGTCCTTTTTCTAGCACAGCAAACCTATTAGATGTGGGGAGAGTATTTAAAATAGTTTCTGAACTGTTGTCGTTTAAAAAGCATTCCATTCTTAACTGTTTTCCAGCTGTTTTCACTGGCTCAGCAGAAAGGGAGCGTCAGCGTTTTTTAGCTTTCATTGGCATAGACAGACAGCTTAGATAAGATAAACGGCAATTAGTGGAGTAGAGTAAGAAAGGAAAGTAAAATGAGTAGATAAATAAGACTCCACTGATAAAAACTATAGGAAAATAATAAAATAAGACTGGCTTATCTGAGAGCTTTTCAAAGAAGGTATCAGACCACCGCCATCTTAGCCGGAAGCTAAGTTTGTCAACATCCCTCTTCAATTGGGGTGCCCAAAACTGAATACAGTACTCCAAATGAGGCCGAACCAGAGCAGAGTTGTTGTTGTTGTTGTTGTTCTTCCTCTTCTTCTTCTTCTTCTTCTGGGGATTTGCCTTTCTGGTTTGCTGGAATTTTGCTTCTGTGAATTGTTTGCTGTGAATGTTGCTTTCCCTGGGATTGTTTTTATGTACTGCTGATATGTGTGGCAGAGCTGTCTGGCCACGCTAGAGTGATGTGTCTGCCCCCTTCTGCTTCTGGCTGGGTGGGCAAGCATTAGTTGGCTTGTGCTGAAGTGCAGTGTTAGGGCAGAGCATGGTTTCAATGCTGGACGTGTTGTTTTTGTTATTTATTTGGCCACCATCACCCCTGAGATTCTCCACTGTGTGAACTTGGGCCGGTGGGCGCTGGTTCACTGCAGAGATTCTCATAAAAGTCCCCCTTTCTGTGTTTTCTGCCCCCTGCGGTTTTGAGGTAGAGACATGAAACTGGCAGCATAGCTGCAGGAGCCCTTCCTTATAATAACCCTCAATTTTCAAAAAGATTGGGCCAGTGGGACCATATATCCAAAGCTGAGAATATATGGACAGATAAGGGAATCTACTCTATTCCCCATCTTTAAACCGCCCGTGGCGCTGCGGGCGCCGCGGAATAAATAAAGCTGTCAGGGCTTGTGGGGAGGAGTTAGGGCAGGCTCTGTCCGGGATAAAAACTCGGAGGAGCGAATCAGGAGCCGCGAAGCGAGTGTCAATCCTGGACCTCCGAGTGTCAATCCTGGACCAAGGAGGCAATGGGGAGACGCGCAATCCCCCTGAGAGGGGATCTGATCTCGCAGACACGGCGAGCCTGCTCCACCGGCAGGGAGAAACCTTCCCATCAGTTGTCGTCACCGCTGGGGCCCGCCGGAACACCAGCCCAATTCTGCCTTCTGCCTGCGAGGACGCTCCCCCGGCCGGCCGAAGGCTCACGCTCACTCGCTGCCGCTGCCGGGGCCCACCGCCTTCTCCTCGACTTTACCGCCGGGGCCCGCCGCCTTCTCCACGCCAACACGGCGAGGCCGCCCCCGAGCACCCAGAGAGCCCGCCGCCGAGTCGCAGAGCACCCCTGGACATCGCTGCCAATACCCTGAGGCCACCGCCGAGCCACCAACGGGCTGCGCCACAATCCAACATGGCCGCCAACCCGACCTGCCCGCAGATGAGCCCCCGGCCGTCCTCGACCCTCACCCGCCGGTAAGCTGCCTTTACTCTACCTACCCTCGCCTCTGCCTCCCTCTCCCTCTTAGATCCCGCCGCTGCAGATGCGTCCACTCTGCCACCCCTCTCTCTTTCTAATCACTCCTAGCGCCCATTGTATTTTTACTACAATGGGCTTTATTCCTAGTAGGAGGTCAAATGAGGAGGTCAAATAATGGAGGTCAAATGAGGGCATTCTCTTTGGATGCTCCTAGGAATGGACCCTTGGGGCTTCTTTTGAGGAGAGGCTCCTGCAACTATGTTGCAAATATTGTGTCTCTACCTCACCCCCAGGACCCAGAAAAGATGGAAAGGGGAAAATCCTCATTGACTTGAATGGGTTTAAATTGCACTGAATTGATTTGGATGCACCTAAACGGTAATGAGCCGCTTGTGGCGCAGAGTGGTAAGTGTCATGGCCCCGTCTCCAGAGGGTGCCTCTGCACCACTGCCTGAGCTCATTCTGCCAGCTCCCTCGGAGGAAGAAGTGGAGGAGCTGGAGCAAAGCAGCAGGGTGCTGCTTAGAGAGGCCAGTCCCGATAGGGAGCCACAACCAGGTCCCAGCCGGACAAGCACCATGCCCTCTGCACCAGCATTACCTCAGCCTGCAGCAACACCCCTGAACAGCCCAGACTCATCTCCAGAGTGCAGGAGGGAATGCAGGAGGACAACGTTGGCAACACGCAGGCAAAGTGCTCGGCTTAGACTACAGCAACAGGCTAGGTTGGGCTCAGGTGGGGCTCATTCATCGGAGGAAGGCTGAGTGCCAGGTGCAGCCACTTGGTGTGACAGCTCAGCTTGTTCTTAAGCACAGCAGAAGTGCTTCCCAGTGTGGATGCAACCTTGTGCATATGTCCACCCGTTGCCTTGACTGGTTTCCTGCTCCCTGACGCTTCGGCGAAGCTCTGCTTGACTGATTCCCGGCTTGACCCTGCTTCACCCGACTAGACTACGCTTTGATTGAATGCTCCACAGATTGACCTTGGTAAAGATAAACGACAACTCTTTCGGTTCTCCACTAGCAATTCCTGATAAGACCCGGACTGGACTTTTGACTACTCTCTGGTACGCACTTTGAACTTGCTTGACTTTGTAACCGTGCTTGCCCTTGCACTAACCCTGCGTGTGCCAGGCTAGGTCAGCACAGTAAGAAAGCAGACATGCGGTCTGAAAGCTCTGCCCATGAGGCTGGGAGTTCGATCCCAGCAGCCGGCTCAAGGTTGACTCAGCCTTCCATCCTTCCGAGGTCGGTAAAATGAGTACCCAGCTTGCTTGCTGGGGGGTAAACGGTAATGACTGGGGAAGGCACTGGCAAACCACCCCGTATTGAGTCTGCCATGAAAACGCTGGAGGGCGTCACCCCAAGGGTCAGATATGACCCGGTGCTTGCACAGGGGATACCTTTACTTTTACCTTTAAATTGATTTAGACAACTCAGTACTAACTGTGAGTGATTTGGACTAAGCGATTCAGCCTTAATTACCCTCTCCTTGCATAAACCACCGAATACCAGGGCTAGGAGGCAGCCCCAGAGGAAGGCCTATGCCTCTCTACCGTGTTCATTGACCACCTAGGGCAATTGCTTGGTCACGGTGTGAAACAAAATTCTGGACTACAAGGACTGCTCATCTTGAATTATCTTTGGGAAATTATTCCAATAAAAAGGCCACCTGGATTCTTCCACTTTCTAAAAATATTTGATGAGTACCAGGAGAGGTGTCTGCAGGTGCCCATGGACACCAATTTGGAGAGCAATAATTTACAAATTTGCAGCAATAAAATTAATTGGTAAAAAAATCATAGTTAAGCCTACAATCGTAATAACAGAAAAACACACCAAACAGACAACTTTTCCCCAAAACCATTTGTACAGATTATTGTTTTTAATGATTACTTTGCTGGTCTCCATGAGTTTGTTATTCTACATTCACAGATAAGACCATGACAATCTCTGATTTGGATATTTTTGCAGCCTGGTGACATCAGATGCAATTCTTTACGGTGGAAGCTGTGTACGTGAATGTGATTTCCCATTTTAATGCAGTGTTCATAATAATGTAGAACCATGTGGATGGAGGAAGAGGTGGGACAACCTGCCATGACTAAAACTCAGCCTCCAGCCCAGCATGAAACCTCCAGTGCATAAACGGTCATGGTGAGTTTGAGATGATCTAATGCAAAAATCATGAGGATCCATGGGAATCCATGCATTTCAACTACGTTTTTGCCCCATTGCGGAACCACAATGCCATGGACGTGTGATTTTTGTGCTGCTGCCTATAGTCTAACTCTAAGACACGGCCTACGGAATGTAGGTAGTTTTATTTCATTTCAAAGTAAAAATCATATGAATTTATGAGGATCCAACCCTCAGATCCACATTTTTTGGCTCCTGCAGTGTCCCAAAATTTTGGATCCATTTTTTTAGGTCCAACCTATAGTCCTGTCTTCTACATGTGATTGGATACTAGATTTATTAGAGTTCAATTTTAAAAAGTGGAAGATCCATGCGAATTCATGCTTTGGAACTATGTTTTTGCTCCGTGGCATGACCATGAAGGCATGGATCTGTGATTATTTTGGTGTATGCTGTCACTATTGATGGAAGAGACGATATTGAGGTGACAACCAGTCTGATTGGCTGTTTTGGCAAAGAATTATCATATGACTGTATTTGGATGTGTTTACTAATTTAACAGAATTTTTGCTTTATCACTGTCATGATGGTAGTTCATAGTCTGATGAAGAGTGCTTGCACTCAAAAGCTCACGCCTTGAATAAATCTTGGTTGGTGTTAAAGGTGCTACTGGACTCCGATTTTATTATGAGTACTAGCCGCAAAGCCCATTTATAAAAAATAAATTATAAAAAATGGACTTTGAAAGGGGAGAAGGGGGAAGGGGAGAAGGGGAGAAGGGGGAAGGGGAAGGAGAAGGGGGAACCCCCCCCCCTGCAGCATACCTCCTCCGATGTGCATAGGTTTGCAATCAAACCGCCTCAGTGAAATGCACAAGGGCAACGTGAGAGTAGTAGAAGAGCCATTTTTGTTGCACCCCACTGTAGACTATGCAAAGGAGTCTCTAAGTGGATTATAGTTGCGCAAAGAGGCTGAATGGCGCTTGCACAGGGGATACCTTTACCTTTACCTTTACAACGATGAAGGCTAGATATCAAGTTTTTCACAGTCAGAGTAGTTCAGCAGTGGAATAGGCTGCCTAAGGAGGTGATGAGCTCCCCCTCACTGGCGGTCTTCAAGCAAAGGCTGGATACACACTTTTCTTGGATGCTTTAGGATGCTCTGGGCTGATCCTGCGTAGAGCAGGGGGTTGGACTAGATGGCCTGCATGGCCCCTTCCCACTCTGATTCTGGGATCTGGGATGCAGGGTCATAACTTCCCTGAAGTTGAAAGAGAGTGGGAGGAGTGTTAGGGGCATCGCCAGAGCTCAGAGGCGCCGCAGTCACCACAGCAACGGCAGCCAATTGATTGCAAACCAGGCTGTCTGCGTTCGTCTTGTTGGAAGGAGGAGATAATTGGAAGGTCGGTGAGTTTCAAGCGGTCTGTTTGGGCCGTGCTAGCAAGGAGTTGGTCTCGAGCAAGAGCACGATTAGCACAAAAGGAGAAGCTTGATTGCGCCACGTGTGCTCTGGTAGGAGAGACGGGGAGGGGGGGGTCCCTTTGTAGGGAAAAGCCCTTTGCATTTCTGTTTATTGTGGCGGGAGATCTAGGGACGTGACGGCTGCTCAGCAGCCTCTCCATCTCTTTGTGCAGGCCGATCCTCCGAGTAGGTTTCCTGCGACTTAAGTGGCGAAGACGTCGTCCTCAACATATCCAGGAGTGCAGCCCACTGTTGTGTTTGTTAAATCAGTATTAGCCCACTGACTTCTGTAGCAGACTTAGAGGAGGCCAGAGCAAGAATGGTTGTACAGGCGACCTTTGCTTCTGTGCCTTCTGCCTGAGCAATCTGTAGGCACGGCTCAGTTGTACGCCCATCCCCAGGAAACTGGGGCAGGTAAGGAGGGCAAAGAGAGACTCCCCCCTGCCCTTGCTTGTCTTTCAGCCAGAGGGTTGTGATGAGGAGCGTAGGCGGCAGAGCTGAGACTGCAGAGAGCAGAGGAGCTGGGCAGGCTGTCCCCACTTGTTAAAAAAATGTTTCCTCAGGCGCTGTTGTGTGTGAATGCGCACGGCTGGATTTGGTGAATGAGAAGCGGAGCTTTCGTTTTTAAGTAAGGAATTGCTGCAGGTTGAAGGCTGGTCGGGAGAGCTCGTGAATAGGAGGATTGTAGTTCGTAGTCGAGTCTTCAACAACGGTAATGCCGTCGATGCAGGTGGCGCGGCCTCGGCAGTGAAGAGGCGCGGCTGGGCCCGGGAAAGCCTTTTGCCGTGTCTTTCCCGGTCCCAGGGCAAGCGGAGAGGCCCACGGTGGGGGGGCGCTGTTCGGGGCGTGCCAATCAGGGTGCGGCCAGCTGTGCTGTGCTGGCCGCACCCTGATTGGCCCTATTCCTGCTCGGACAGCCGGACTCGCTCCACCCCAGGGCCAGTTTCATAAATATTAAGATATAATTGTACTATTAATTGTACTACTCTGAGCCAGTTTTGGGAGGATGCTATAGATATTTGATTCATCAGCATCATCTTGGCTCTTTGGACTGCAGGTTGAAGCTCACCCTGCCTCAGTGTTATGGGGTAACAAGCAACAGTTCTTTTGCAAAAGTTCAACCTATGATTTGTCCCTCTCTGGTATATACTCTCTTCATTTGCTAGTATTTGCATGCAGTAGCTACATTTTAATCAAAATCTGTATGCATGCAATTTGCTGCAGAAACAAAATTGGGCAGAACGACAGAATGACATTCATGTGTGCAGTCAGATTTTGAACTGCATGGTGTAAGTTTTTGGAATCCCCAGAGAAAATCTGAGACTGTTCTCTAACGGTTCTTATGCTGGCAACAGGGAGGGCATTGTTCAGACATTCACAGTTGCCCGTTTCAGAACCTGGAGGCAAATGATACAACCACACCCAAACTATTCACTTATTGGCTGGGCTGTGCCCAACATGAGCTAGCTATGGGTCCACATCACAGGAGCTTAACTCCTGCAGTTTGGCAATGGAGGGAGGGATCGAAAAGGGAAGATAAACAAGAAGGTGTACCCACCAATCATGTTGGGTTGACTCTGGAGTGGAACAAATGGCTGGGTGTGATTTTACATAAGCATATAACTTCTGCATCTCTGGAGGCCTGCTCATGAGAGATCTGTATGATGCTCACTTCTTGTGCAGGTGTAAGCACCCCTAGGAGATGGCCAGTGGCCCTGTCCAGTTGCCGGCCTAGCTCATGGACCTCCCCCTTGGGGGAAGGGCATGTTGGGCCTCCAGGACATCCCCTCTGGCTGCCAACTGAGAGGGGAGACAATGAGGGGTTACTGCATCCTGCCCTGGCTTTACGCATGTCTAGACAGTCAGCACGCCAACTACCAGTTCTGAACTGCACTGTTTTGCAGGCGTCACAATGTGCTTGTAGCTGGAGAAGCAGTAGGATAGAGAGGCAACTAAAAAGCAATAAGGAAAAAGTCTGTTGGAGTCAAATAGTTTCAAAGAGGAACCATGTTGATCTGATGTAGAACAGCCGGATTCGAGTCTAAGAGCAGCTTGGAGACCCACTAGCATTTCGGGGGTCTGAGCTTTGAAAGTCCTTGCTTGCTTCATCAGATGCTCTGTGGAAGGAGCGTTGATTCTCAAAAGTCCATGCCTGCCAAAATGGGAGTCCAATGTTATTGTGCTGCAGACAAAGACACACATAGCAAATGCTCTTCTGCCAAAAAAGAGCAAATGTTTATTTGTGGCAAAAAACTGTGTGTTAAGGGGAGGGGGGATAAGAAGCTGTCAAGACAATTACATGGTGTTTGTTTGGTGGAGAATTTCCCTGGAAACCCTGCAAATTAATCAACAGGTAACAACGCAGGTGTGTGGTGGAAGCTCAAGCCCCGATTCCCCAGTTCCAGCACTCCTAGAAATTGCAAATGGATTGGGAATGTCCTACAGCTGTGAACTATCCCTCGAGCACCCTCGGCTCTCTAAGTATCTTGCCACCTCCCCTCAATCCCCAGATTAGGGTAGTGCAAAGGAAACAATCACAAATAAATCAAGGAATTTACATATTAATTTTTCTGTTGCGCTTAAAAAACCCTGCTTTTGCATAATCAACTAAGATCTATGTACAATATTCTTGCTGTCATAATAAAAAAACTTCCCTTCTTATTCACAAATATAAATTGCAGCAATAGTTGGGTCATGTAATACAAACAAGACAATCCTTTAGGGGAAAAATTTTTACACCAGTAAACAAGAGTCTCTCCATTCTAGGCCCATACATGATTTTGTCCAGAACTGACCCTGGAGGTTGGGCAGCTGTTTCCATTTTGATGACCGGTGACCCCCCCTGGAGTCCAGGTGTGGCTGGCCCCTCTTTGGCAGCACTCTGTTCCCTCTGGCAAAAGAAGTGACCGGCACACCATCTTGTTTATGAGCAAGCAGTACCATTCTAAGGCTGTGGTCCTGAGCATGCTTGCGTGGGGACAAATCCAGTGGTCCAGACACGGCTGCTGGTGATGCTTGTACACCACCTCTGACATTCAGCCACTTCCCCATGTCTGTCCCTGAGAGCTGATGCAAGCCCCGGTGGAAGACAGGGACCCCCTGCATGCCCCCAGAGCCTCTCCCTGGAAGAGGAAAGGTGTACAGGAGCCTGGGCTGAGGGCCATCCCCACAGGTTCCACCCCCCTGAGATATCTTCTTGGTGGAAGGGCTCTCAAGCCAAACTTGGAAGGAAGACGGGGCTGTGGGTACAGCATCCTTCTCCCAGGTGTAGCACTTCCATTTCTTTCTCTCTGCCCATTGGCTCCAAGACCATCTGGCTGCTGTTCTAGGTCCCAGCCAGAACTCTGATTTCGGTGGCCAAGAGGGGCAGGACTCTGGAGTTTGCATGTATGTCGGCTTGTTGTTCATTACTTCTCAGTGAATCTAGGTGGCTTTCCAGAAGTGCTGGGGAGGGTGCAATCAATTGGAAACACCGGGCACACTTGAATTCCCAGGGGAGCCCTGGCAGTTAAGATGGTGTAAACTGAACAGAATGGGTGAGGGAAGCTCTGCCTTTTTCTTACTGCAGTTCCAGTACAGGCTTTGGCTGCGGCTCATCAGCAGAATTGAAAAAGGCCTGGAAACAAGAGGAGCTGTGCTGAAAATTCCAGGTTTTGCATAAAATATATTTGGCTTCTGTTGTTTCATTGTCCAGTCCCACAAGCCCCTGCAACAATGCTGACAGTTTTGCCAGTCTCTCTCTCTCTCTCTCTCTCTCTGTGTATAAGCAGAGGTCTAAATTTGGAGAATAATGGCTCCAGGGTGGGAGGATGGCTCTGAGGCCACATGCAGATGGTGGTACCTGAAGCAGTGAACTGAACACAGAAACATGACTGCTGTGATATCATCCAACTCCCCCCCCCCCCAGGGCACACATGGCACAAAGTTCTCAGCCCTAAGGAAGGACCCCAGGCTTTCAGGAGGTGGCCTACAGATGGCCACAGAGCCCAAGGAAGCACCTCTGAAGCAGAGCTTCGTGGAAGCTCTCAAATCCCCAACACTTCCAATGCCCAGTGGTGAAAGAAGGGGGAGCATGCCTGTGTGAGTATACAGAATAAGGACATAGACATGGGGAAGAAGACCTTGCAAATGCTCCCTGCATTGTAAGTTGATGCTGAGATTCCAAACAAATGTTGGTATTTCTTGTTCCTCACAACACCAGAGCAGTTCTGAATAATGCTTAAAAAGCATATTGCTAAGGGGTGTGCGTGGAAACTGCAGGGCTGATTGGCCCATGCATTTACTGGGAAATTCCCAATGGGCCACTGTTCTGGAGGGCCACAGTCAACCCACACATTGCGATGTGACCAGAGGTAACTACGAGGGTTCCTGGCTTGCCTCTGACCATCTCTTAAGTTACAGGCAGGATGCTCTGTCTGTGGTTATTAACCACTCACCAGGGACCACAGAACTCAGCTCAGCTTCCCCTGGGATCCATTTTATTCTGCTCTGACAGAACTGGAACCCTTTGCAGAGTTCTACCTGCAGCATAAAGGTGACCACTACCTGGACATCAGTGGGTTGATGAGAGTCTTTTCCCCAAGGATATATGTTTTAAACAAAGAAGCATGAGACAGGCACAATTCCAGGTAAGCTGTGGAAGACAACCATCCAAAGTGAGACTGCCTCCATGAATAAGTGGCAGACAAGATCCACTAAGGACCAGCTCCTATAGTCTACAGGCAGGGAAGAGAGATCCATTTCACCTTTATGAAAAATGTGGAAGTAATTCCTGCCCAAGTCATCTATAGCAGGCACAGAAGGAAGGGAGTTTAGAGGGTCAATGTTATATGGCTCCTCTTTCTCAGATGGCTCCCTGAGGATTAGGTGGTGCTTGAGTGAGAAGAAGCCACATAACTGGCCCTGGCCTGGAATCCTGGATCTTGAACACTTGGACTGGCACCATGACCTGGGACTGTGGTAGAGGTCTGCTCCCACATGAGTTTTGCAATGGCAGCCTTTCCTCTGGAAAACTGACAGTTGCTCTAGAGTGGTCTCAGATGTCTTCCCCGCCTCCCCATCAGGGAAAGAATGGGGCTGTTGTTCACCAGCCAGTGGAGCAGGCAACAGTTCTGCTGAATGCCACAGTACCGTTATTCTAATGCAAAAGTCCCTCTGGACTGCAATAAAAATGGGAAGGTCTTCTGTTCTGTGTCACACTCCTCCCCTCCCCCAGGACCAAGAGGTGCCACCCTACCTATTGCTCCATCCCGTTAATCCCCAGGAGCCCCTCAGAGGGGCTTCCACGTTCTGCAGCAGAGCAGCCACCAAGTCTGCCAGGCCAGTCGAGATGATCTTCTGTGGCAAATGTTATGTACAGTTAGAGCTGATCAGAAACTCCCAAATGTTTCCCAACCCCTTTCCCACTTTCAGCACACGACACTCCACATTGATGTGTGCTCCTTCTCTCTCTCTCTCACACATCAGACTGAAAAGGGTCCTTTGTCTCTGCTCTCAAGGTTGAGCAGGTCTTGCGAAGTCTCAGCAGCTGGCACGGATTGTGCGGCTGGTAGAGTCTCTTCCAGGGCTGGCAAGAGATCCAGTTGTCATTGGATGCCCTCCTCCTCCACATAGGTTGAAGGAAACCAGCCAATCTGCGGTAGGGAAAAAGAGAGGATGAAGACCTGCAAGAGGACAGCCCATGTGCTTTATAGGTCCATATTCTAGACGAGGCTGGCTCCGGTGAAGCCTGATGGGCCGCAGTCTGGAAGATGCACATGAGGCAGGATGACTGCGGAGCCCCAGGAGCCAGGTGGCAAGCGCAAAGCAAGGCAGTGAGGAGCTAGCAATTGCCAAGGAACTAATAGACATTACAGAAACTTGGTAGGATAACACTCGTGATTAGAATATTAGGATTGGGGGGGATACAATTTATTTACAAGGGACAGACAAATAAAGAAGGGGAGGACTAGCACTATATGTTAAGAATATACTTGTGAGGAAATACATGTCTCTGAGCATGAGAGTTCAGCTGAGAGTCTTGGGGTAAAAATAAAAAGAGTGGATAATAATAGTGGTATGATGGTGAGGATCTGCTATAGACCGCCAGGCCAGGCAGAGCACTTGAGTGGGATGTTCCTAGACCAGATTACAAAGTTCTCAGAGAGACAGGGCCTAGTGGTCATGGGAGATTTCAATTACACAGATATCTGTTGGAAGACCAGCTCTGCTAAAAATGAAAAGTCCAATAAGTTCTTGACTTGTCTTGCTGACCTCATTTCCCAGAAAGTGAAAGGGGCAAACTGTCAGAAACCCACTTGTATTTTTGTCATGATTTAGTAGTTTGCCACACTTAGACCCAGCTGATACTCAAGGATGAATTCCTTTTGTAGTTCCCTGAGCACCCCAGATGACCTAACCCCCCAGTCTGTTGGGTCTCCCTCCTTCCCGTCATCTTCTCAACTACATGTCGTGATGTCCTTGACATGGTATTTGTTTTAGGAAGGGGGGTACCTATATGTGTTTACCTGTGAGCTGTATGTTATTTCTAACTATGCTGTAGGTGCAGTAACTTGCTTTGCTCTAATAAACTTTTCTAAAGAAGGTTTGCTTTTCTTGGAGTGAACAAAGAAACACACAGTACCAGGGGGTCTGCTGTTTTAGACTTGATTCTTACCAATAGGGAAGAACTGGTTGACAAGTTGTGGGTGCACTTGGTAGTATCATAGAATCATAGGGCCTTTTCGCACGGGGATCTTTGTTGCAAATTGTTTGCGGAATGAAAAATCGCCATTTAAAATAGTGGAATTCGTCGTTTTGCACACCTGGCTTTGTAGTGGAATCAGTTGCGTTTTTTAGCGTTTCCCACAGGCTTCCGGTCTCGGCAGAAATTGCTAGAAAGGAAGCGCTATTGCCAAGCTCGTCCCGCCCCTGGCCGTCAAGCAGCCAATGGGCAGCCGTTAGCATGCTCCCAAACAGCCCCTTTCCCTTTAAGAAAGGTTTTTTAAAAAAAAAACAGACCCATAGCAACGAATCTAGGTAGATTCGTTGCTACGGAGAGACCCATCCAGCTGCCTAATGTGAGCTGTCGTTTGATTGTATGATCGTTTGCACGCTGCCTCGAGTGATAAAAAAAAATTCCCCCCCCCCTTCTCACGGGCCCGATTTTCGGCTGAATTTATGTGTAAAAAATAAAGGGACTTTATTTCAGCAAACGGGCTTTTAAGTGGTTTGTGCTTAGTGACTAAAGGTGAAGGACTGAAGCCAGGGAAGCCTCTAAACAGAAAGAGGCTCGCCGGTGCGTTTATCCCCGCTCGCTCGGAGAAAAAAAAATGGCGATCGCTTCGCCGGAAGTTTGGAGGAGAGAGCCAGGGGGAGGGACTTTGAAGAACCAGCAACAATGGTAACGCACAGGTCTTTAGCGCTAGTGTTGCAGATTGGTTGCAGGAGTGTATCGCTATCCGGAGGGTGAATCCACTTTTCTGGATTCCCCTGAAAGCGCCACAACGAAGCGCTTTTGGCGGGTCGGTTTCAGGATTGTTGCAGATTGTCTACGACGTCGTGCGTTATGGCAAATTAGTAGCGTTTCCAATTAGCAACCATTGTGCTATTTTGAAGCCGTGCGAAATGGCCCATAGAGTTGGAAGGGGCCATACAGGCCATCTAGTACAACCCCCTCAACGCAGGATCAGCCCTAAGCATCCTGAAGCATCCAAGAAAAATATGTATCAAACCTTTGCTTGAAGACTGCCAGTGAGGGGGAGTTCGCCACCTCCTTAGTCAGCCTATTCCACTGCTGAATTACTCTCACTGTGAAATTTTCCCCCCTGATATCTAGCCTATATCGTTGTACTTGAAGTTTAAACCCATTACTGCGTGTCCTCTCCTCTGCAGCCAACAGAAACAGCATCCTGCCCTCCTCCAAGTGACAACCTTTCAAATATTTAAAGAGGGCTATCATGTCCCCTCTCAACCTCCTTTTCTCCAGGCTGAACATTCCCAAGTCCCTCAACCTATCTTCATAGGGCTTGGTCCCTTGGCCCCAGATCATCTTCGTCGCTCTCCTCTGTACCCTTTCAATTTTATCTACGATACAATAGGTACTATGATAGTAGTGACCATGTGATTTTGGACATTATGATCTTGAGGAATAGAAAACCTGTACATAGTCACACATACAGGTTGGAGTTCAGGAGAGCAAATTATCCTGGGTAGAATTCTGTGGTCATAAAAATTTAAGGAGATGGAAGTCCAAGAGGATTGGGAGTTTTTCAAAAGTGAAAAACTGAAGGCACAATCACAGACCCCTTGAGAAAGAAAATTGGGAGGAACCTCAAGAAACTAGGGAGGCTCCATAAACAGCTTTCAAAAGAATTGAGTAATAAAAAAAGACTCATTTAGGAAATGGAAGGAGGAATATAAACAAATAATCAATGCTTGTAGGGAGAATGTTAGAAAAGCTAGCTTAAGCTAGCAAGAAATGCTAAAAAACAAGAAAGGGTTTTTTAGCTAAATTCAAAATAAAAAAGAATAGGGACATGGCAGGACCATTGTGGGGACAAGAAAGTTACATTGTATAAGGTAATGAAGAGAGGGCTGAACTGCTGAATTCCTACTTCTCCTCAGTCTTCTCTTGTGAGGGGAATTGTCCTCAACATGGCAACATCATTACATGTGATGAGGGATGGGAGTTGAGGACTAGGATCACTGTCCATAAACACCTAGTTTCTTTAACTGAAACCAAATATTCTGGGCCAGATAAACTGCATCCAAAGGTACCAAAAGAACTTGCAGATATCATTTCTGAGTCTTTGTCTATTATTTTTGACAATTCAAAGTTGCAACAAACCCAGATGCCAACTTTGCAGCCATATACACTCCAGTGCCACAATTACTGGACCTAACAACGTCACCTGTACCATCAAAGGCTTAAACTCATCTTCCAACTTAGTATATGCCATCAAGTGCCAATAATGCCCCTCGGTTCTCTACATAGGGCAAACAGGTCAAACCCTACATCAAAGAATTAATGGACACAAGTCTGACATCAAAAACAACAAAATTGAAAAACCTGTAGGGGAACACTTCAACCTTCCAGGACATTCAGTAAGGGACCTGGAAATAGCTGTTTTATTGCAAAGGAACGTCAAGAACAGGCTAGAAAGGGAGATTACAGAAATGCAAGTTATTTCAACACTCAATACTATGACATACCCAGTACTCAACAAGGACATAGGTTTTTTATCTCACTATTCATGATAAGCTTGTTCAACTCGTGCATCCATATTCCTCACAATTTATTTTAATAGAATTTTGAGTTTGACTCCCTGGCCTTGGGATAAGATGGGTGCCAGCGATTCCCTGGCAGGAATGTTTCACAGTTGTATGGAGACAGGTGGGGCAAGCAGCATATGGGGAGGTGAGAGCCTTTGATCCCTGACCCAGGCAGTTTGGTTTCTCCTTGTATTTCTGTAAACTACACTGAATTCCAGGGGATTGATTGTATGTTTTGACAAAGGATTATCACTGGCTGTATTTGGTTGTGTGACACAGTTTACTGATGTAACAGAATTAATTTTTGCTATATATTCCCTGTCATGTAAGGAGTTCATAGTCTGATGAATCATAGAATCATAGAATCATAGAGTTGGAAGGGGCCATACAGGCCATCTAGTCCAACCCCCTGCTCAACACAGGATCAGCCCTAAGCATCCTAAAGCATCCAAGAAAAGTGTGTATCCAACCTTTGCTTGAAGATTTCCAGTGAGGGGGTGCTCACCACCTCCTTAGGCAGCCTATTCCACTGTTGAACTACTCTGACTGTGAAAAACTTTTTCCTGATATCTAGCCTATATCGTTGTGCTTGAAGTTTAAACCCATTACTGCGTGTCCTTTCCTCTGCAGCCAGCAGAAACAGCATCCTGCCCTCCTCCAAGTGACAACCTTTCAAATACTTAAAGAGGGCTATCATGTCCCCTCTCAACCTCCTTTTCTCCAGGCTGAACATTCCCAAGTCCCTCAACCTATCTTCATAGGGCTTGGTCCCTTGGCCCCAGATCATCTTCGTCGCTCTCCTCTGTACCCTTTCAATTTTATCGATGTCCTTCTTGAAGTGAGGCCTCCAGAACTGCACACAGTACTCCAGGTGTGGTCTGACCAATGCCGTATACAATGGGACTATGACATCTTGTGATTTTGATGTGATGCCTCTGTTGATACAGCCCAAAATGGCATTTGCCTTTTTTACCGCTGCATCACACTGCCTGCTCATGTTTAGTTTACAATCCACAAGTACCCCAAGGTCTCGTTCACACACAGTGCTACCTAGAAGCGTATCCCCCATCCAGTAGGCATGCTTTTCATTTTTCTGACCCAGATGCAGAACTTTACACTTATCTTTATTAAATTGCATCTTGTTCTCATTTGCCCATTTTTCCATTGTGTTCAGATCTCGTTGAACTCTGTCTCTATCTTCCGGAGTATTTGCCAGTCCTCCCAATTTGGTGTCATCTGCAAACTTGATGAGTAGTCCCTCCACCCCCTCATCTAGATCATTAATAAATATGTTAAAAAGTACCGGGCCGAGCACCGAACCCTGAGGTACCCCACTACTCACCTCTCTCCAGTCTGATGAAACACCATTGACAACAACTCTTTGAGTGCGGTTCTCTAACCAATTCCCTATCCACCTAACGATCTGAAAATCCAGATTGCAGTCCTTCAACTTATCCATCAGAACATCATGGGGAACCTTGTCAAAAGCTTTACTAAAATCCAAGTAAATGACATCAACCAAATTTCCCCGATCCAGCAAACCTGTTACTTGGTCAAAAAAGGAAACTAGGTTGGTCTGGCAGGACCTGTTGGAGACAAATCCATGCTGACTTCCTTGGATCACCAAATTGTCCTCCAGATGTTTGCAGATCGCTCCCTTTAATATCTGCTCCATTATCTTCCCCACAACAGAGGTCAGACTCACTGGTCTGTAGTTTCCCGGGTCATCCTTCCTCCCTTTTTTGAAGATCGGAATAACGTTTGCTCTTTTCCAGTCCTCTGGGACATCTCCAGTCCTTAAAGAGGTTCCGAAGATGATGGACAAGGGCTGTGCAAGTTCTCTGGAAAGTTCTTTGAGTACTCTCGGGTGCATTTCATCTGGACCAGGGGATTTGAACTCATCCAGTGCAGCTAAATTCCTCTCGACAACCTCTCTATCCATGTTAACCTGCCACCCAGACACTGTCCTTTGGCTACAGCCATCTCTAGACGTGCCTAAACACTTTGACCTGTGGGAAAAAACAGCTGTAAAATAGGCACTAAGCCTTTCTGCTTTCTCTGCATCTTTCGTTAGAGTTTGTCCATCCGCACCCAACAGCGGGCCTATTGCCTCCTTAACTTTACGTTTGCTCCTCACGTAACTGAAAAATCTTTTCTTATTACAGTGGGCTTCCCTGGCCAATCTTAGCTCACTCTCAGCTTTGGCCTTTCTGATGATTGATGAAGGGTGCTTGCACTCAAAAGCTCATACCCTGAATAAATCTTTGTTGATCTTAAAAGTGCTATTGGACTCTGATTTTATTGTACTACTTCAGACCAACGTGGCTACCCATTTGGACTGATCTCCAAGTACCAGTTCTTCTGGAGAAGACAGGAGGGAGGGAGGAAGAGTAGAGGCTGTGCTGGGTCCCAAGGGCATGGTGGGCAGCTTTTATTCCTTCTCCCACTCATCTCCCAGATTCTTGAGGCCTCACCTCCAAACCTGAAGAAACATTCCTAACCCATGGGTCACCAACCCATGGATGGGGGACTGCAGCCTTGTGGCCCAATTGGAACAAATCATCAGTCAGTCCTTGAGCAGCTGGAACACAGAGCTGTGATTTCTAAGACTCAGCATAGGTTTTGTACGAACAAGTCATGTCAGACCAGGGAGTTAGGGCAAGTGCACTTTCAGTGCACTCTGGACCTAGGCAGGGGTCGATTTGTGGCTGCAGTTGACAGAAGGGGGTGAGGCACGCTATCTTCCCCCATTTTCTACCCAGGGAAGCTTGCAGAAGCTCCTGGGGCCAATTCTGATCCTTGGGGAATTTTCTTTCTCTGGATCCTAAGCTGCCTGTGCTCCGGGACAAGAGGATTCCTGCCACCATCTTTCTGAACTCTTTATCATCTTTTTGACCAATTGCTACATTTTCTGTTTTCCTTCTCTCACTCCCTGAAGACTCCTGATGCAGCTTAATTTCTGACTTTAAATGTCTGCTATTAAGTGTGAGTAACACTCTAGTGACTTTGAATTGTTTTTGCACACCTCTCCCTGCTTTGTTTATATACTGTTCCTGGAAAGATTTCCCCACTTGTTTTTCTTGTCCTTTTTTAACTCTGGGGGAGAAGGTGATATATACAAACAACTATAAAAACCAAAGTCAGAATTTTGGGAGCAGCGGAGCTTCTATTTGGATTATCTTACTAAAGATGGCTTGAAGCAAGAAAGAAAAGACTGGGGGGAGGAGGGGAAAAGGGAAGGAGGAACATGGTGTTTGATATTTTTTCTTTATTCTTTTTATATTCTTATATAGATGGTATATAACACCTAAGATTGTGTCGTGGTTCGGTCCTTGGTGGCTTGGGAACCAGACCGAACCCCGCCATCAGAGGCGCCCGCGATCACGGAGGTAGGGCATGGTGATCACAGGCAAGCCGGCAGCTGGGCGCCCCACCCGATCGTTGAGGTGGCAATGGCCGCTAAAGAACCTCAATGTCCCCCTCCACCTTTTGACAAGGGCCCGGAGATGGCCCTTTGTTCCAGGAAAATGGGCCATCGGGAACCCCGGAAAACCTCGCATATGTGCATGAGTCATGATTGTATTAGCATGTTCCCTCCGGAAGTACTGGGTGGGGCAATACAGCCAAAGGAGGTGGGTTTTGTATAAAAGAGAGCTTCCACCTGGAGTTCGGTGGAAGCTCTTACTCCATACCAGCGGACTCCACGTTGCTGAAATAAAGCTTGTTCCTGTTGTATCGTCCACCCGGCCTGGCGTGACGTTTTCTTCAAGGGGCACCCTGTTTTTTCAGTTAGCAAGCGGGTTCCCGACATCGTAAGAGCTTCCCACCGAACTCCAGGGTCGGCATCGCATCCGAGCGCTTATCGGGACGGATCCAGAGATGGCGTTTTCAAGCAACGAGGCGGTCTCGACCCCCACGAACCCCGGGAACATGGGTTTAATGTCCCCGGGAGATTTCCTCCGAAAATCGGGGGGCCAGGAGCAGCTGTCCGGGACCCCGAGACCCTCGGCAGCGGCGGCCAAGGGAAGGCGCCGGGCCATGGGGTTCCCAAGCACGGCGGGGAGCGCGCCGAGGTCTGGGGGGTTGGCCCCAACCTGGGACACCCAGCTGAGGCAGGCGCTTCGCCCGGTAAGACCTGAGGAATCCCTAGAGGACCTGCGGCGGGCCATGGCGGACTTGGCCAGGCGCTTGCAGGCAGCTGAAGCCCGTGAGCAAGCTCGGGCCGGGCCCGGAGGGACTGGTAATACAACGGCGGAGGGGATCGCGTCGAGTGAGGACGCCTCCAGCGACGAGGACGAGCCCGGCACTGGTGAGCGGGCCCCGGACCCCGACCCGGAGCAGTTTTCAGTCCCGAGTAGGCGAGACGGCCAGCGGAGAGGCGAGACAGCAGAGGATCTCGGGGGAGCAGGTGAGCCGACGGGGCGGCGAGAGCCGGACCAACGCAGGAGCGACGTGCAAGGCAGGGAGCGGCACGGCGTCGTTGGGCAAGTTGGTAGCCGGTGGAGCGGAGCAGGACGAGACGGCGGACGCCGAGAATCCCGGATCCGGAGGGGGTCGGACTACTCTCCAAAACGTTCCCCCCCAGAGCTTAAGGCGCGTTTCGACGGGACGCCGGACGACCTCCCGCAGTTCCTCCTCCACGCGCTGACGCATGCCCGGAGATATGGAGACCGGTATGAGGACTCCGAGGACTTGGTCTGGGGGGTGGCCTCGTGTCTCCAGGGCAAGGCGGGTCAGTGGTACCTGGGGTTGGCCGAGCGCGGCGACCCGGCAACTCAGGACCTGCAGGACTTCGTGGTCGCGCTCCGCCGACGATTCCAGGACCCCCAGGCTGAGGACAAGGCAAAGAGTCGGATCAAGGGACTTCGACAGGGTACTAGGGGGGTTATGGACTATATAGACATTTTCCGGAGGGAAGCAGGCAAGGTGTTCTCCTGGAACGAGGAGACCCAAATCGAGTACTTCCGGGAGGGCCTTAACCCGAAGCTCAGGGAATGGGCCGTGATCAAGGGGACGGAAGAAGATCTGTCTACACTGGAGGGGTGGTGTTTCGTGGTCGCCAAGCTGGAAGCCAGCCTGGGTTGGGCCGCCGCACCCCCCCGGGAGGCCAAAGGCGGGTCAGCCGAGGCGCCAAGACCGGGCCCCGACAACTCTCGCCCCAAACGACCCCCGAACCCCGAGCGGGAAAGGAGACGCCGGGAAGGACTGTGCCTGAAATGCGGGGGGTCAGGACATTTCGCAGCAGCGTGCCAACGGCAAGGGGGGGAGGACCGCGGGCTCTCCCAGGGGGGAGGTGCGACACGCCCCCAGCAGGCACGCCGGGCGGAGGACCTCCGCAACGAACCGGGAAGCGTCCAGGCGACGGGAAACGGCCAGGACCTGCTGTAGACGGCGCCGGGCAGCAGGTCCCGCGGTGCGAGGGAAAACCCCTACAGCATGAGGCGCGACCTCCGAACGTGGTAATTTTAGAGCTCCGGAACCCGGAGAACGGACTAAGTTGGGTGGGGGAGGCTCTTTTGGACTCTGGATGCGACCACAGCATGGTCCACCCCCAGATAGCCCGGGCTTTGGGGCTACCGAAGCGCATTCGGAAAGGTTCCCCTGGTTTTCGTCCAGATGGACGGCAGCCCGATTCAGGGGGGACCTTTCGGGGAGGAGGTGGGTCCTATCGCCATCCACATAGGGGACCACCAAGAGCTGCGGTGGCTGATCCAGGTCCCCGTAGCGGGATATCGGGCGGTGTTGGGCCTGGATTGGCTGAAGGAACACAACCCCGTGGTGGACTGGCGGGCGGGGACCCTGAAGTTCGACTTGACGGTGGGTGCACGGCATCGGGTCCCCCGCGAGAATTCCAGCCACAAGAGGACGGCGGCGCGTCCCAGGGGAGCGGCGGCGGCGCAGCAGGAGAAACCAGAGCCCGAGGTCCCGCCAGAGTACCGAGACCTCGCAGCCGTTTTCAGCGAGCGGGAAGCGGACGAGCTACCCCCACACCGCCGCACGGACTGCGCTATCAACATCCCAGAGGGGGCGGGTACTGCCCAAAGGGCGCATCTACAAAATGAGTGAGGGTGAGCTCAAGGACCTCCGGGAGTTTTTGGAAAAAAATCTGGCCCGAGGTTTCATCCGGCCCGCTTCCAGTCCCATGGGAGCTCCAGTCTTGTTCGTCCGGAAAAAGGATGGGTCCCGACGGCTGTGCCAGGACTACCGGGGCCTCAACGCCATCGCAGCGGGGAACGCTTACCCCCTCCCGCTGATCCCGGATTTGCTGGCCCGGCTGGGCAAAGGGACTCTGTTCACTAAGCTGGACCTAAGGGAGGCGTACTACCGGGTACGCATCCGGGAGGGGGATGAGTGGAAAACGGCGTTTAACTGTCAATTGGGACAATTCGAATTTAAAGTGATGCCGTTCGGTTTAAGCGGGGCACCTGGGGTTTTCATGAGTCTAATTAATGAGGTGTTGCAGGACCTTCTGTTTCAGGGGGTGGTTGTTTATTTGGATGACGTCCTGATCTACAGCCAAGATCCCCAAGAGCACGTGACCCTGGTGAGGGAGGTGTTAAAGCGCCTGCTGGCAAACCACCTATACGTGAAGCTGGCTAAGTGCGAATTCCACCGTCCCTCCCTGGACTATTTGGGCTACCGCATCTCAGCCCAGGGCATAGCTATGGACCCCGAGAAGGTGCAGGCGGTGCTGGACTGGGAAAGGCCCCGCACCCGGAAACAGCTACAAAGCTTCCTGGGGTTTGCTAATTTTTTTAGAGGCTTCATCCCCAGATACTCCTCCGTAGTGGCTCCCCTCACGGACTTGCTAGGTACCAAGGGGAGAGGTCCTCGCGCCACGCGGCCCAGCGCAGCGCTCGGCTGGAATGAGAAATCGGAGGCAGCGTTCCTGGCCCTCAAGCAAGCTTTCGCGTCTGAGCCCACGCTACTGCACGTCGACCCAACCCAGCCGATGGTGGTACAAGTCGACGCCAGCGACGCAGCAGCCGGGGCGGTTCTCCTGCAGCGAGACCAGGCGGGACAGCTGAGGCCGGCGGCCTACCTCTCACGAAAATTCGCCGAAACGGAGCGGAACTGGTCTACCTGGGAGAAGGAGGCGTTTGCGATTAAGTTCGCCCTCACCGAATGGCGGCATTGGCTGGAGGAAACAGAGGAGCCGTTCGAGGTCTGGACAGATCACAAGAATCTGGAGGCGCTCCGGCAACCGCGATCCCTGAACGCCAAGCAGATGAGGTGGGCGGAGTTCTTTTCGCGGTACAATTTCAAGCTGGGTCACATCCCCGGCAAAGAGAATTTCCTCGCGGACGCCCTCTCCCGGCTGCCGCATCATGGGGAGGGGTACGCTCCCTGCACCAGGTCTGTGTTCGGTGAGGAGCAGCTGGGACGGGGGGTCGTCACTAGGCGTCGGGCCAGGGGGGAATGGGAGCCCGACCCGGCGACCGCCCCGCTCCGAGACCGCCTAGTGGCAGCCTACGGGACAGACGAGGAGCTGGCTGAGCTCCGGGACTCTTTGATTTTGGACTCCGGTCTCTGGCGGAGGGGGGAGGCTGTCTACGTCCCGGAAGGGCTACGACGGGAAGCCCTCAGCCTCTGCCACGATGCTAAGACCGCCGGGCACTTCGGTTTCGTAAAATCCTGGAAGTTGGCCCGGCGGCGGTTTTGGTGGCCCAGTCTGCGGCGGGACACAAAAGCTTACGTCAGTGGTTGTCCTGTCTGCCTGACCTGCAAGCCGGGGGTTGGCAAGCCGAAAGGGCTGCTGCACCCGCTCGAGGTCCCGACCCGGCCGTGGTCAGTGATCTCCATGGACTTTATAACAGACTTGCCTCCCAGCAAAGGGAAAACGGTGATCTGGGTGGTGGTAGATCTATTTTCCAAACAGGCCCACTTCATTCCTTGCGCCAGTGTCCCCAGTGCTTCACAGTTGGCTCGGATGTTCCTGGATCACGTGTTCCGACTGCACGGGCTGCCGGACAAGGTGATTTCCGATCGGGGCTCACAATTCGTGTCCCGGTTTTGGCAAGCTTTCCTGCGCCTGTTAGACATCGAGCAAGGGCTGAGCTCCGCTTACCACCCCCAGACGGACGGGCAGACCGAGCGGGTTAATCAAGTACTGGAGCAGTACTTGCGGTGTTTCGGTTCCTATCATCAAGACACCTGGGTGCCCCTGCTCCCCCTGGCCGAGTTCGCGTACAACAACGCAGACCACAGCAGCACGGAGATGTCGCCTTTTGCCGTCGTCTACGGGACAGACCTGAGACACTTCCCGGAGCTTGGAGAGGTCCCCGCCCGGGAATCGGCCGACCTTCGCGAGTGGGGGAAGCGTGCCGGGAGCTGCTGGAAGTCGCTGCAGGAGCAGCTCCACAAAGTCAAGGCAGCGCAGAAAGAGGACGCCGACCGGAAGAGACGACCAGCTGAGGAGATCCGACCGGGGGATCGAGTTTACCTTTCCACCCGGAACCTCCGGTTGAATTTGCCCAGCAAGAAGCTAGGCCCTCGGTTTTTGGGGCCTTTCGAGGTCTTGGCCCCGATCAACGAAGTTTCGGTCAAGCTCAAGCTCCCCAAGAACCTCCGGCACATCCATCCCGTCTTTCACGTGAGCCTTCTAAAAAAAACTCCGGACGGTGACGTTTGGCACCCCGTGTTTTCCCCGCCAGCGCCCGAGGTCCTGCCGGGGGGGGAGCACCACGAGGTGGCGGATATCCTGGACTCTAGACTCCACAGGGGGAAGTTGCAGTACCTCGTGGAATGGAAGGACTTCGCTTTGGGGGACCGGGAATGGGTCTGGGCAGCGGACGTCCTTGCGCCCCGACTCACTGAACGTTTCCACAAGCGGTATCCTGGCCGTCCCGGGGGGTTGGAGAATGGACCTTTGGGGGGGCAGAATGTCGTGGTTCGGTCCTTGGTGGCTTGGGAACCAGACCGAACCCCGCCATCAGAGGCGCCCGCGATCACGGAGGTAGGGCATGGTGATCACAGGCAAGCCGGCAGCTGGGCGCCCCACCCGATCGTTGAGGTGGCAATGGCCGCTAAAGAACCTCAATGTCCCCCTCCACCTTTTGACAAGGGCCCGGAGATGGCCCTTTGTTCCAGGAAAATGGGCCATCGGGAACCCCGGAAAACCTCGCATATGTGCATGAGTCATGATTGTATCAGCATGTTCCCTCCGGAAGTACTGGGTGGGGCAATACAGCCAAAGGAGGTGGGTTTTGTATAAAAGAGAGCTTCCACCTGGAGTTCGGTGGAAGCTCTTACTCCATACCAGCGGACTCCACGTTGCTGAAATAAAGCTTGTTCCTGTTGTATCGTCCACCCGGCCTGGCGTGACGTTTTCTTCAAGGGGCACCCTGTTTTTTCAGTTAGCAAGCGGGTTCCCGACAGATTGATTGTAAGTACTGAAAATGTCATGTTATGGGTTTTGTTTTTTTTCATATGTGGTGAAGCATTAGCTAAAATGCTAAGCTATTTAAAAAGGTAAAACTGACATCTATAGTCAACAGAAAACCAGATGAAGAATTTCATGAACAGTGGAATTTTTACCTGGAGTACTTGGCAAAATAAAACTTCAAGCAAAGGGGGACTCTAGGGAGTAGAGGGAGGGGTGATTGTGTAACCAAAGTTCTTCTTTTTTATTTTTGTATATCTATATAAAAATAAAAATGTATATTAAAATTAAAAAAAAGAAAAAAATATCTACCAGAACGTGCAGAGTGGTTAAACTGATGGAGTATGGCCAATGACAAAACTTACATATTTGATTAAAACTAATCAATATCAGATTTTAATAGAAAATGGAGTCTATATTGATTAATAAAATTACATGGATCGAAACAATTGATTAATATGAGGTATATGTAAATGATGGATATATGAACACAGGGGGGAACAATAGGTATTATAGTGGGTACAACAGGTATTCTGGAAACATATATAAGACATACTCATAATTCTGTAAATGAAACTTATATTGTGTTTTCTATATTCTGTATTATGTAATCTTGTTTTCTATTCTGAATAAATAAACATTTGCATCTAAAAAAAATGTCAAGTCAGAACAACCTTATCTCTTTTTTCAAGAAAGTTACTACCTTGCTGGATCAGGGGAAAGCTGTGGAGATAGTTTATCTGGATTTCAGTAAAGCTTTTAAAATGTGGCATAGTTCCTAATTCTGTCAGATCGTACCCAAAGGGTACTTGTGTCATGATCATCCTCCCGATCTCCTCGGGAGGGTTAACTTAGAGGTTTAACAGGCCTGCGAGTCCTTCACTGCTCCCTAACCCCCCCCCCCCCCATTCATTTTGTTTTTCTGTACCTTCCCTCCCCTCCTCCATCCCACGGTTTATGACCTGTAGAAGAGTTCTCTCTTATCTCTCCTTGTCCTTGGTTCACATAGTAGGAATGAAAATTTACTGCCAGGAATGGAAGAGAGGGCAGACTGGATGTCTCCCGAATTCACGCCTTTTAGATCAAAAGCCTCTCCTATGGGAACTATTTCTCCTGCTTAATCTACCCCCCTGTATCTACCCCACCTGAGGGGGCCATCTGTGCTTGTTTCTGTCAAAGTATCTATTTCTACCATGCTTTGTTCTGCTCAACATTATGGAATGCTTCAATAAAGACTGATTCCTTTGTATGGAGCAGTTCTCTATGAACGTGTCTCTTCTGGTCAGCCGGACTAGCCTATGGTTCATGATACCTTGTTGACGGTTCAGCATCCTCTTGGAGAAGAGTGACAAGTGGAGTGCCCCAGGGATCTGTCCTGGGCCCTGTGTTGTTCAACATAACACAACAGAAGACAGAAGCAGAATACAGGATGATCTTGTTGCGGAGTACACGTGTGCGCCTCGCGCTCCTCCTCTTGGTTCGAAGCGGCTACGCCAGGTGGGAGGTGGATTCAGGTGGTGAGAACTCTATGCATTTGGAGGGGAATGGTAGAATGGACTGCCCCCTTTTTTTGTCTCTGCCTCCGGCTCTCCATTCGGATTATTTGCTTTTGTTCCACGCAGAGAGGAACTTAATCTATTTTACCTCCATGGTACTTGGTATGTGGGAACAGTGACTACTATATTCATACCAACAGCCTACCATTTCAAGAACATTTTGTTATGGTGGAATCATGTACTATTTGTGACATTGCATTTATCATCGGTCTAAGTTAAATTACTAGGATTTAATGATAATATTTAGTGCAATTATATTCTAATCAAATGCTGTTGTTTTATTCTCTCTTTAGGTACCTGATTTTATAGATTTAGTTTTTTGGCAGAACTGTCTTTTAAAAAATCATTCCTATTTTTACTTAGCATTTATAGTGTAGACTGCTAGTTTTGCTGTTCATCCCAAGTTCATTCTATACTTACATATTTCTATTAAACTGTATTTCTGCAGTTTATGTAGTTAGCTAGCTAAGTTCGACCTGTAGCTTTGAGGGCTTATATTAATCACGATCAGCAGTTAGTATGGGTGGGGCTAAGTGTGCTAGAGATTTGGACACCCAGCCTTCCCAGAAACAAACAAAAATGGAAGATTTCTATTCTGTTCCAACGAAAAACAGATTTACCCCTTTAGCACAAAAGACTGCAGTCTCATTGGACAGTTCGGTAAGCCCTGGGTTAGATGGCACTGTCCCAGTAGAGTTGGATCCCAATGTTAAGGTCTCATCTGATAATTCCCTACTAGGTATTGAGCCTTTATTGGGTGACTCAGTAAATGATAACTGTGAATTGATTTTAAAGCTGGTGATAAGAACTGTTGACTTAATTTTTACAGGGATGAAGGATATTGATGCAAAATTAGTGCAGATAAACAGAAACTTATTAACCACCCATGAATCCTCGGACAGGAATGCTTCAATATGGAGCAAAGAAGTTAATGCCACCACAATTCATTATAATGAATCCTATACAAATGAGCAACAGCAAAAATGAGTATTTCAGCGGACTAAAATCTGTTTATCAGTCTTTAAATACAGAAATATTCTCCCTTCCTGGCTGTCAAGTCACCAAATTAAAAAACACATGACTCTGTTGCTAGGACTAAGTATTAATCAGATTGACTTGCTCTCCTATGAAATTTTAAATATCTCTAAAACTTCACAAAGAGTAATTTTAAGCTTTAGGGGGACCAAACTCCCATCCCTACTGTTAAATTGGCAGAGCTACCTCCAATCCAAGGGAATAATGCCTTCAAGAGTATATTTAAACCTCTTTACTTTCCCACTGTTGACATCCTTTCAAAAGACAGATTACTACAATAAGAGAGCTAGGAACTTGAAGGAACCCAATGGACATCAAAGCTCCCAGCACGAAAAAACAGCAAATACTAGGGAAGAAATGCCTAACTTTGAACAGAATCTTCTAAAAGTACTCTTGGATTCTGGAAATAAAGAACTCTGTTTGCATGACAATTCCCTAGAGGAAAATGTGTTGTCCGCCTTTCCCCTACTTTCTCCTGAACTCCAAATTAACATAATAACTGAACTAAAATTCAAATTCAAATTCAAAAAAACCTTTAATGGCATATAAAACATCATAAGAACAAGGGTAATTCATAATTATAATTAATTGATAAAAATTACATAGTCTAGATAAACAAAGAAAATAAAATAAAATAAGCAGTAACCAACAGTAGATACCCCCTTCAAGGATCGCTGCCTTGTTGTGGCAAGGGGGCTTGCGTAGTTCAGTGAAGCTATGAGCTATGCCGTGCAGGGCCACCCAAGACGGACAGGTCATAGCTGAGAGCTCTGACAAAAGGTGATCCACTGGAGAAGGCAATGGCAAACCACTCCAGTATCTTTGCCATGAAAACTCTATGGACAGTTCCAATAGGCATAACGATATGACGCTGGAAGATGAGCCCCTCAGGTCGGAAGGTGTCCAATATGCTACTGGGGATGAGCAGACGGCTAGTACGAGTAGCGCCAGAATGAATGAAGCGGCTGGGCCAAAGCCGAAAGGACGCTCAGTTGTGGAAGTAACTGGTGGCGAAAAGACAGTCCGATGCTGTAAAGATTTTTATTCCATAGGAACCTGGAACGTCAGATCCATGAATCAAGGCAAGCTGGACGTGGTCAAACAAGAAATGACAAGACTGAACATCGACATTTTAGGAATCAGTGAACTAAAATGGACAGGAATGGGTGAATTTAATTCAGATGACCATCAGGTATACTACTGTGGACAAGAATCTCGCAGAAGAAATGGAGTAGCCTTCATAATCAATAAGAGAGCAGGAAACGCAGTCTTGGGATACAATCCCCAAAATGACAGAATGATCTCAGTTCGAATCCAAGGCAAACCATTCAACATCACAGTGATCCAGGTCTATGCCCCAACCACTGCTGCTGAAGAGGATGAAGTTGATCAGTTCTATGAAGCCCTACAACACCTTCTAGAAGCAACGCCAAAAAATGATGTGCTTATCATCATGGGAGATTGGAATGCTAAAGTAGGAAGCCAAAAGATAACCGGGATAACAGGCAAGTTTGGCCTTGGAGTACAAAATGAAGCAGGGCACAGGCTGGTAGAATTTTGTCAAGAGAATACAATGGTCATAGCAAACACTCTTTTCCAACAACCCAAGAGACGACTCTACACATGGACATCACCAGACGGTCAACACAGAAATCAGATTGACTATGTGCTCTGCAGCCAAAGATGGAAAAGTTCTATCCAGTCAATAAAAACAAGACCAGGAGCTGATTGTGGTTCAGATCATGAGCTTCTTGTTGCAAAATTTAGGCTTAAATTGAAGAAAATAGGGAAAAGCACTAGGCCACTCAGGTATGAACTAAATCATATCCCCGACGAATACACAGTAGAGGTGACAAATAGATTTAAGGAATTAGATCTGATAGACAGAGTGCCTGAAGAACTGTGGACGGAGGTTCGCAACATTGTACAAGAGGTAGCAACTAAAACCATCCCAAAGAAAAAGAAATGCAAGAAATCAAAATGGCTGTCTGAGGAAGCTTTACAAATAGCTAAGGAGAGAAGGGAAGTGAAAGGCAAGGGAGAAAGAGAAAGATACACCCAATTGAATGCAGAATTCCAGAGAAAAGCTAGAAGAGATAAGAATGCCTTCTTAAATGAACAGTGCAAACAAATAGAAGAAAACAATAGAATGGGGAGGACCAGAGATCTTTTCAAGAAAATTGGAGATATGAAGAGAACGTTTCATGCAAAGTTGGGTATGATAAGGGACCAAAATGGTAGGGACCTCACAGAAGCAGAAGAGATTAAACAAAGGTGGCAAAATTATACAGAACAACTATACAAGAGCGAACTTAATATCACTGATGACCACAGTGGGGTAGTTACTGACCTGGAGCCAGACATCCTGGAATGTGAAGTCAAGTGGGCCTTAGGAAGTCTGAGCAACAATAAAGCTAGTGGTGGTGACAGCATTCCAGTTGAACTATTCAAAATCTTAAAGGACGATGCAGTAAAAGTGCTACACTCAATATGCCAGCAAATTTGGAAAACTCAACAATGGCCACAGGATTGGAAAAGGTCAGTTTACATTCCAATCCCAAAGAAGGGCAATGCCAAAGAATGTTCAAACTACCGCACCATTGCACTCATTTCTCATGCTAGCAAAGTTATGCTCAAAATCCTACAAGCTAGGCTCCAGCAATATGTGGACCGAGAACTTCCAGAAGTACAGGCAGGATTTCGAAGAGGCAGAGGAACTAGAGATCAAATTGCTAACATACGCTGGATCATGGAGAAAGCTAGGGAGTACCAGAAGAACGTCTACTTCTGCTTCATTGACTATGCTAAAGCCTTTGATTGTGTGGAGCACAACAAATTGTGGCAAGTTCTTAAAGAGATGGGAATACCAGAGCATCTTATTTGTCTCTTGAGAAATTTATATGCAGGTCAAGAAGCAACAGTGAGAACTGAACATGGAATCACTGACTGGTTCAAAATTGAGAAAGGAGTTCGGCAAGGCTGTATACTGTCGCCTTGCCTATTTAACTTGTATGCAGAGCACATCATGAGAAATGCGGGATTAGAGGAGTCACAAATTGGGATCAAGATTGCAGGGAGAAATATCAACAACCTCAGATATGCAGATGATACCACTCTAATGGCAGAAAGTGAAGAGGAACTAAAGAGCCTGTTGATGCGGGTGAAGGAGGAGAGTGCAAAGGTTGGCTTGAAACTCAACATCAAGAAAACAAAGATCATGGCATCCGGCCCTCTCAATTCCTGGCATATAGATGGGGAAGAAATGGAGATAGTGACAGATTTTATTTTCCTGGGCTCTAAGATCACTGCAGATGGGGACTGCAGAAAAGAAATTAAAAGACGCTTGCTCCTGGGGAGGAAAGCTATGGCAAATCTAGACAGCATCCTAAAAAGCAGAGACATCACCCTGCCAACAAAAGTGCGTTTAGTCAAGGCTATGGTCTTCCCAGTTGCAATGTATGGCTGCGAAAGTTGGGCCATAAGGAAGGCCGAGCGTCAAAGAATTGAGGCTTTTGAACTCTGGTGCTGGAGAAGACTCTTGCGAGTCCCTTGGACTGCAAGGCGAACAAACCGGTCAGTCCTAGAGGAGATCAACCCTGACTGCTCTTTAGAAGGCCAGATCCTGAAGATGAAACTCAAATACTTTGGCCACCTCATGAGAAGGAAGGACTCCCTGGAGAAGAGCCTAATGCTGGGAGCGATCGAGGGTAAAAGAAGAAGGGGACGACAGAGAAGGAGATGGCTGGATGGAGTCACTGAAGCAGTAGGTGCAAACTTAAATGGACTCCGGGGAATGGTAGAGGACAGGAAGGCCTGGAGGATCATTGTCCATGGGGTCGCGATGGGTCGGACACGACTTCGCACATAACAACAACAACAACAAACAGTAGATTCCTCCAGAATGCCCAGCAATCAGTAATTTCCACCAGTTGTAGGTGCCCCTGGTCTAGACCTGATTCTTGCCTAGCCGACTGTCCTTTTGTACCACAGTAGCCAAGAATTCGGCCACCAGTTCCGTTATTTCTGGGGACCTATCAGCTAACAAATGTCTGGTTATTCTGTCCATAGGGCCAGAAAGGTCCATCGTGATAGGGACAACAAGTCGTCGTCTAAGCATAGAAGGTGATGGGCCATAGAGTAGAATATGTGGCACTGAGTCAGGCTCTAATTGGCAAAATTTACAAAGTCTGTTCCCAATTGGTACATTGCTGGATCTGCCTGCTAGGACAGCTGATGGGAAGATGTTTAATCTAGCAAGCATAAAAAGCACGACGATGGAGTGGGTTAATAAGACTTTGCATATAAGTAGCTCCCTGACCTGTATTGGAAGCAAGGCCGAAGAAGCAGGGGGAACAAGTCCGATTGATTCCCGCTCGGAGGGTCTGTCTCTCAATATCACGGATTCTCTGTCTAATAATATAGTATATTTGAAACTCCTCAGAATCATAGAATCATTAATATCCGGAGATTATGTCTGGCACAGAAATCTGCCAGATAAGGCCCTGCTTGGTTGATTACTTGGTCTTTCGAAGCCCTAGGGAATGAGAATGAAGGTGGAATCAGCTCATTACAGTCCCAGTGCATGTGTGCTGCAAGCTTATCATTGTTAGCACCTAGCCTTGCATTCTGGTCACCTACCAGGACAAGGGAAGCCGCTGGATAGTTAGCCATTAAGGATTCTAGGCAGTTTCTCAATGTCGACCAAGCATGGGATAAAGAGTCGATTGTAGGGAAAGGAGGGATATATGCATTTATCAAAAGCAGCTGACCCATAGTATGTTTAAATACAATTGCTTGAGCATAGGGAGGAGTTGCCTTTAAATACGTTACTTTAAGAGTAGATGCCAGATTCACAAGGCAACACAATCCTGCCTTAGGTCAGCCTTTAGAGTTAGTTTTGAAGGCAGGGCTGGTATATGAAGAGAATCCAGATATTACAAAGTCCCTCATTATCCAAGTTTCCTGAAGAAGCACAATGTCAAAAGAACGCAAGTATTTCATTAAGTCAGGATCATTAGATTTCCTCCCCCATCCTGAGATGTTCCAAGATACCAGACGTAGACTTGAGTCTTGAGTGACTGCATTCTGAGGAGATAGTCAGTCCTCAAGCATAATCAGATTGATGGCCTCAAAGGATTCTGGACAAACACAGCCGTTGGTATTAGACTGTCAAAGGGGAGGAGTTTGAGTGGTCACAGCTGTAGCTGTAGAGTTGGAGGACGAAAGCAGCATCACATCTGGTAAAGGAGAGTGGGATAGAATAAAATTTGATAGCAAAGCAGTGTCACTAGCTCCATAGATCTGTAGATTAGAGGATTGCTGAGATGTCGATGAACTTGTCAACTTGTCAGAGTTATCTGGATAGGGGTCACAGTCAATCTCATTTGGATGCGTTGAAATTAGTGCTGTTGTTTGATTCAAGGAGGAGCTCCACTTCTCCTGAAATCTAGTAACATTGTTAGCCACTGCAAGGACACTCTCCTTGAGGCCAGGCTTCATTGAAATGTCTCTCAGATCACCTGGGCTGCTTACTATGGTAGGTTTGTTATTCCCACATAGAAGTTTATGTGAAGAGGTACAGTTTTTAATTCTCGCATTGTAATCTTCAGGAAGCAGTGGTCTTATTGTAGGGTCATGAAAGACCCTAGTAATCATGATCTTAAATTGAGCTAGAAAAGTCTTTCTGTTTCATAGGGTCCTTGGTATACTATCACTTTTAAAAGTTAATACAAGCCTGGTAGCTGATATGAATTTGGGTAGATAAAAAATGAAATCAAATCAATAAATGATAGATCAAAGTTAGTAAGTCAATGCTGCCAATGACGACATTATAGCCATCCGGCTAGACCATCTACCTCTGTTCCTGTGATCTGGGCCTATTAAAAGAGTAATTTGATGTCTGTTCAGCTGGCGAACCTGTGGGCAAATTGGGGCTCCAGAGAACTCTTTTGTTGCCTCCTCAACAGCTGTAGAGGGAGATTGTAGATTAGGTCTCAAGCTGTCCAGTTTTGTCTCTATCTCCTGTAAAAAGCGGAGAATAGCCTGAAGACTGTCACCCATTAATATACTAAATTCCGCCAGGAGGCTCCAGTTAGTAGCAGGAACTGGGGAGGGTGATATCAGAGACTTCTCTTGACAAGGTGCAACGGGGTGAATGCCAATATCCAGATTCGACTGATCTTCCTGGCAATAATCTTGTGAGTCCCTCTCCCTGAGTTCTAGAGCCCTCGAGCAAAGCATCAGGCATGGAATTTCTGTGGTCCACAGAAGGAGTGTCAGTTTTTTTCAAAAAGTTCTCAATGCGAGGGTGTTTTGCCATAACAGCAGGAGGGCTCGAGACTCTAGCTTGCTTCTTTCTCTTCCCCATTTAATTAATATAATTTGAAGACACAGAAGGCTTACTTGTCAGATAAGCTTGAGAGGCTCCTTCTAATTGCTTACTCAGGCGGGAGTTGCCCGTCCGGGAGGGTTGATAGGAGAGCAGGGGTGTAACTCTCTGAGAAATAAATCTTCCACTTCTCTCTCAGATGTTATAGATGTGAGGGGATATATCAGGCAGATGAACACAGTCTTTAAAGAAACTCGCAGGACGCTGGCAGTCAAAACAAGAGAATTAAAACAGAGCAACTCCGCATCGCCTGCTGCCCGCCGCCATCTTCTAAATTGGCATCTCTAATAACCGAACTAAAAAATTTAAGTAACAAACTGTCAAAGCTAATAAAACCTCACTCACCTATGCCTTCCTTAACTCCATCAATTCAAATGGAGCAAGATCTCCCACTAATTGAGTTAATTGATCTAACCGACACACATAATAGTATGGAGGTGAGTGTTGTTGTTAGGTGCAAAGTCATGTCCGACCCATCGCGACCCCATGGACAATGATCCTCCAGGCCTTCCTGTCCTCTACCATTCCCCGGAGTCCAGTTTGCACCGAGTGCTTCAGTGACTCCATCCAGCCACGTCATTCTCTGTCGTCCCCTTCTTCTTTTGCCCTCAATCGCTCCCAGCATTAGGATTTATGCTTTAGGAGGTGAGTGTAACTGAAGAAATCCAAGTGCACCCCCATTCTAACACGTTGACCCAGTGTAAACTAAATTCTGTCAAAAATGGATCTGTAGTTCTAGATACTATTCTCAATACTATTGAAACATTGGCAACAGATGTTGAACCTGGAAGCTCCTCTATTCACTCAATTACTCCAGTAACTGACTCAAACTGACTAGAATTCAGACCTTCATCCTCTACCCTTCAAATACTGGCATGGAACATTGCAGGATGGCATAGTAAGAGGGGAGATACTGACTTTTGTTCATTCCTCCAATCCTATGATATAATTCTCCTCCAGGAAACTTGGGTTCTAGGTGAAGTCCATTTACAAGGATACTACAATTTTTGTACTCCAGCCCTGGCATCATGAGGAAGAGGTAGAAACTGAATGGGCCTCTGCTTCCTTGTGAAAACAAATCTTAAAGAAACAATATCATATATAGGTGATGCCTCCCCCCCCCCAATATGCCCAAGCTCTCTTAATTAATGCCAGTCCAAGTATTATCTTAGTTAACATCTATATTCCCCCAATCTTGGAGGCTACTGAGTGATACTTAAACTGAAAAGAGGTGACACATTATATTGCAACCCTCAAAAGGGACCATCCACAGGCTGAATTAGCCCTTATTGGAGATTTCAATGCTAGACTAGGAACCAAGCACCTAACAAATTCAAATCCAATAGGAATCAATAATAGATGTCTTTATCATGGAATAGACCCAAAATCCAACAGGGCGAGCACAAATTTTATCAAATTCTGCTCTGCTTTGAATTTAAAAATTCTAAATGGCTCTAAAAAATTCCTAAACACAAATGAGTATACTCATCTTTTGATTAGAGGTAATAGCATCATTGATTTTGTTTGTGTCTCCTGGTCCCTTGTTAGTCGATATAATAACATTTATGGTATGTAGCCAAAGGCCATTGTTGTTGTTGTTATGTGCGAAGTCGTGTCCGACCCATCGCGACCCCATGGACAATGATCCTCCAGGCCTTCCTGTCCTCTACCATTCCCCAGAGTCCATTTAAGTTTGCAAAAGGCCATTACAAAACACAATTAAAACAATATGGTACAAATATAAATAAATAAAACAATATTTTTCCAATATCTTTAAGACTAAATAACTGACTAAGGGCTGTGTGGGAGGAGTTAGGGCGGGCCCCGTCCGGGATAAAAACTCGGAGCAGCCAATCAGGAGCCGCAATGCGGCTCCTGATTGGCCCCTCTGAGTGTCCATCTTGCTCCAAGCAGCCAACGGGGAGCCGCGCTTCACGCAGCTCCTCTTTGCCTGTTTTGCCCGGCCATGGAATCACCACATCGACTGACTGGCAGCCAATGCGGTAAGTCCTCTGCGGGGCCGTGCTGCCTTCTCCCGGCCGCTGGGGCGGCCTGGCCGCGTCAAAGACGCGGCCAGGCCGCTCCAGCGGCCGGGAGACGGCTCTGGAGGCCTGCCAATGCGGTAGGGTGCACCGCCTTCTCCCGGCTGCTGGAGCAGCCTGGCCGCATCGAAGATGCACCCAGGCCGCTCCAGCGGCCGGGAGACGGCTCTGGAGGCCTGCCGGTGGGGGTAGGGGGGTAGGGTGCGCCGCCTTCTCCCAGCCGCTGGAGCGGCCTGGCCGCGTCAGCAGCCGGGAGAGGACTACGGACACCTACCGGTGGGGGGGGGTTGTGCCACCTTCTCCCGGCCACTGGAGTGGCCGGCCCGCATCGAAGACTATGGAGACCTGCCGGGGGGGGGCTGCGCCGCCTTCTCCCGGCCGCTGGAGCGGCCTGGCCGCTCCAGCGCCCAGGAGAAGCCTACGGAGGGCTGCCACTGGGGGGGCACCGCCTTCTCCCGCCCGCCCTAGCGCCCATTTTATTCAACTTTAACATGGGCTTTATTCCTTGTTGTGTACATAAAATGGTAAACATGGACTACTAAGTTACAATAAAAGGGATAAAATAGTGTATCAAGGTGGAGGCTCCTGTAAAAATGCATTAGCTCGAATCTTCCTGGCAGCCAGAGCAAAAAGTGCCACCCTATATAAGATATAGGGGTCGACATCTGATAATAGATAGGTGACTTTGTCAAAATCAGAAATAGGGTGTGAGCTTGGTAATAACTTGGCAAGGAATTTGCCCCTTGGTTCGGAGTACAGGGGACAAGTCAAAACATAGTGGGGCAGGTCCTCCACAGATGGTTTTCCACATATACAGAGCCGTTGGGCTATGGGTATTCAGAGATATCGTCCAGAGAGCATGACTGATGGCATCATTTCAAACCGTAAAGGTGTTAGGGCCATTCTAAGATTACGTGTTGTTATATTTACTAAATATGATGCGGTAAAAAAGGCGAATGCCATTTTGGGCTGTATCAACAGGGGCATCACATCAAAATCACAAGATGTTATAGTCCCATTGTATACGGCACTGGTCAGACCACACCTGGAGTACTGTGTGCAGTTCTGGAGGCCTCACTTCAAGAAGGACGTAGATAAAATTGAAAGGGTACAGAGGAGAGTGACGAGGATGATCTGGGGCCAAGGGGCCAAGCCCTATGAAGATAGGTTGAGGGACTTGGGAATGTTCAGCCTGGAGAAAAGGGGGTTGAGAGGGGACATGATAGCCCTCTTTAAGTATTTGAAAGGTTGTCATTTGGAGGAGGGCAGGATGCTGTTCCCATTGGCTACAGAGGAAAAGACACACAGTAATGGGTTTAAACTACAAGTACAACGATATAGGCTAGATATCAGGAAAAATTTTCACAGTCAGAGTAGTTCAGCAGTGGAATAGGCTGCCTAAGGAGGTGGTGAGTTCCCCCTCACTGGCAGTCTTCAAGCAAAGGTTGGATACACACTTTTCTTGGATGCTTTAGGATGCTTTGGGCTGATCCTGCATTGAGCAGGGGGTTGGACTAGATGGCCTGTATGGCCCCTTCCAACTCTATGATTCTATGACCCAGGAGCAGAGGAGCAGAGAAGGTATCCTTGGGGTATTGAATGTGAGCATAATTATCTGTGCCTGGTTTGCATAGTTGAGAAATTCTGTTGAAATAAGGTCTATAGGGAAGTGCCTCTCTGTGAGTAGAGTTTTCAGATGTTTGATAGCCAGGTGTGTAGAGTTCCATGGAAGGATCCGCCCCTTATACCGGCAGATAACCAGGCAAACCTTACATGGTTGTAAAATCAAATGTTGGAGTTTTCTTTTATCTCCTGACTGCCTTGCATAAGGTCCTCATAGTTGAGCCAGAAAGAGAAAAAGGTGGTTGAGGGAGAAGCTCATTAGAGGTTAATTTGGACTCCCCCAGGGTGGCTAGCCTTGAAACCGTCTGGGTGAGTTTTTCAAATTGAAGGCTATTCCTTTTCAACAAAGAAAAAATACTCTCTGCTGTTTTTGCAGTCAGTTCCAGGAGTTCTCCCGCAAGGTTTTCTATGCCTCCTTTACTGTCAGCTTCTAGAGGTAAATTGTTTGAATTTAGGTTTAGGTTTTCAGTTTCTACCAGAGTATTAAAACGATTCTTAGTGGGGATACTAAATACTGAGTAATCCCCTATTCTTGTCTGTTTTTGAGCTGGCTAGTTTAAATCCTCTTCGCACCTGCGTTTTACTCCCATTCATATGATAAATGGCAGCAGAGATACTTGAACAGTTAGTTAAAGAAACAGATAAGCAGACAAGCAGTAAACAACAGTTTTGTAACTTTGTAGCTTTGTAATTTTGTGACATTGTAGTTTTATTTAAGTGCTTGAATTAGGCTGCAATTTATGGCCCTCTGCCAAGGAGGCACTCCTTGATAAGGGCTGCTCTGCCGTGATTGATATAATTAGCAAAATAAGATTAAAGAATGCCTTCAATTCAAAGTAGCTCAAGATATCACAGTCACTGACCATCAAGAATCTTCAATTAGCAGCAGGAAAACAGTATAGGAAAACAGGATAAAATAAAACTTGCAGAGCGAGATAGCCGGTGTTTCTATCTGGACGCCATCTTGAAAGCCCTTACCCCCTTGTTAGTCGGATCAGCAACTTTGTAGTTGGCAGTCGAATAGAAAGTGACCACATGCCTCTAATTCTCTCAGTCAAGATAGACTTGATGGACTCCTATTCAAAGGTAGACTCTGTAACTTTAGACTATCCCCTGAATTTTAGAAAATTAACTTGGGCTCCAATCTTGGTCCCTCAGATTGAGCAAGTGATAAATTCCCCCCAAATGCAGGATTTGAGACATAAGCTCCTTACAGCAGACTCCATTAACTCTATTTTGCAACTCTATGAGTCAATAATTGTGCTTTTTTATCACCTATCAAAACCTCCTAATAAGAACATCTCAACCCCTACTTGGTTTGATAAAGAATGCTTATTGGAAAAGAAACTATTAAGACGCTACTGCATGCTATTCAATAAATCAAGATCTCTTGGTAACCAATCCCACTATCTCAGAGCTAAAGCCGAATACCAGTCTCTTGTTGCTAAAAAAAAATCCGAGTTCCACAACAGAAACAAAGCACTAAATTTATCTGATAATCTGATATTCTGGAGAACTGTGACCAATGCCTTAACAAACAAGTCAAATAAAACTGTATGTCCTATTCCAGCTTCCAAATGGATGGACCATTTTTCCACATTGTTCACATTACTGTCTTCACTAGACCCTCAACTGTCCATTGGACAATCCTCTTCCTTTTCCTGTTGGCCGTTGAACCTGCTGAGATTTCTGAACTGATAAAATCTCTAAAACCTCATAAGTCACCCGGTCCAGATGGGATCCCTCCAGACTTGATTATTCATTATGCTGACTGGTGGGCTGTGCCTCTAGCACATCTGTTTACAAAAATCAACCAAACAGGACTAATCCCAGACTCATGGCTAAATTCCATCATAACCCCAAAATATAAAAAAGGAAAAACTGACCTTCCTAGTAACTACCACCCCATCAGTTTATTGTCAGCTGTAGGTAAGCTCTTTGCAAAATATCTGGCCACTAAACTTATAAACTGGACATCCAACAATTACATCATAGGGTTTAGGGTTTAGGAAGGGATACACTACCTTAGATCATTGTACTGTTTTAGCTTTTTTAAGCCAGAAATACACCAAACCTAAGAGGGGCAAATTATTTGTTGCCTTTATTGATTTAAAAGCAGCCTTTGACTCAGTTTCCAGAGAGAAACTCTAAATAAAATTAACCAATCTATAGACCAACGTCTACTCTTTCTATTAAAACAGCTCCATCATAACAACCACTGCCAAGTCAAATATTCTGCTGAGGGAAATCTAACACCAAAAATCCAAATAAACATAGGAGTGAAACAAGGTTGCATCCTTGCCCCTCAGTTATTTAACCTTTTCTTAAGTGACATCCTTCTATTTTGACAAAGTTAATGGGCATCCTCCCATTCTTGGCAATAGACCCACTCCACTTCTTTTATACGCAGATGACACAGTTATCTTATCTAGAACTCGAGTTGGCCTTATACGCTATCTCCGGTTATTCAGTGATTACTGTAGTAAAACTAAAACTGTAGTCAACTAAAAATAAACTTTGAAAAAACAAAGATCATGGTATTTGCAAAGTCCCGATACACGTTTCCCTGGATAATAAATGGTAAACATATGGAACAGGTCAATCACTACAAGTATTTAGGCATAAACTTTATTTATAATAACAGTTGGGCCAACCATAGAGAAAAAACAATCAAATCTGCAAAAGGCCAGTTGTCCCTTTTAGCCAAGTTTTATCATCAAAAAGGCAATAAAAACCTTCAAGCAGCCATTATAATCTACAATGCCAAAATAATTCCTCAGATTCTTTATGGAATCCCAATATGGATGGATGCATTTAATAATAAATTAGAGAACATCCAATTTATTATTTTTCAGAAATTTGCTAGGAGTCCCAAACTGTCTGGCAAATCATACACTTGTCGCAGAACTTGACCAACAGAGGCTAGAAGCCTGGGCTTGGTTTCAGTCCTTTAAATACTGGTTAAAAATTCACTTCTATGCTCAAACAGGTAGTTTGTTAATTAACCTTTTGAGTGACCCTTATTGTTTCAGCTGGCTGGACAAAATGTCAAAGAAACTTCAAATTATGGGTCTGGACCCTTAGCATGTAAGATGAAAGGTCGATACTAAAACTAATATCACAGAGACTAGAAGATCAGGATACCCAGATTGTGGGCTCCTCTAACAACAGTGTATGTTCTCCCTGCTTCTGGGATATTCCCTTAACTTACAAATCCATGCCCATGTATTTCCTAATTTTGGAGACATACCAGTTAAGAAGAGCATTTCCAGTAGCTCGCTTAAATATCAGGAGAGATACTGTTTACATGGATGTAGTGTCCCAGACACGTTGTACCATATACTTCTGGTGTGTCCTAAGTTTGAAGTATATCGTCGCCTGTTAGCTAATTATCTGAATAAATTGAAATTCAGCGGTGTTAATGAGAAACACTGGATTAAAATGATACTGAATGTGAGGGACTCAGCAACTATTATAAAAGTAGCAAAGTTTTTACTGGCAATTTTAAATGAAAATCTTTTACAATAGATTTTACACCTGGAACTGTTTGAAATTTTCATTTTATGCTTTGCAATTTTATGCCAATAAAGGTACTCTGAATCTGAATCTGAATCAGGATGATCTTGATAGGCTCGAGAACTAGTCTAAACTGAGTAAAATGAAGTTCAATAGGGACGAATGTAAAGTTCTGCATTTTGGTAGGAAATTTGACCTCCCACAGGTCAAAGGGTTTAGGCACATCTAGAGATGGCAGTAGCCAGGAGATTGACATTGGTTGAGGGACTTGGGAATGTTCAGCCTGGAGAAAAGGAGGTTGAGACGGGACATGATAGCCCTCTTTAAGTATTTGAAAGGTTACTTGGAGGAGAGCAGGATGCTGTTTCCTTTGGCTGCAGAGGAAAGGACGTGCAGTAATGGGTTTAAACTACATGTACAATGATATAGGCTAGATAATAGGAAAAACATTTTCAGAGTAGTTCAGCAGTAGAATAGGCTGCCTAAGGAGGTGGTGAGCTCCCTCTCACTGGCAGTCTTCAAGCAAAGGTTGGATACACACTTTTCTTGGATGCTTTAGGACAGTGGTCCCCAACCTTTTTATCACCGGGGACCAGTCAATGCTTGACAATTTGACCGAGGCCCGGGGGGGGTAGTCTTTTGCCGAGGGATGTCGCCGCCACCTGAGCCCCTGCTCCGCTTGATTTCCTGCCACTGCCCCTGACTTCCCGCCGCCCTTTGGGAGGCGCTGCCAGCAGCATCTGCACAGTGCCATGCCAAGGGGGAGCCCCAGCCATGGCAGCCGCTGGATAGCACCAAAGGCGAGCTGGTGGCAGAGTGGCAGGGCAGCCCCCGAGGAGGAGGACGAGGAGGAGCGGCGGCCCGGTACTGACTGATCCACGGACCGGTCCCGGTCCCCGGACCGGGGGTTGGGGATCACTGCTTTAGGATGCTTGGGCTGATCCTGCGTTGAGCAGGGGGTTGGACTAGATGGCCTGTTTGGCCCCTTCCAACTCTATGATTCTGTAAGTGGTTTGTAAGTGGAACAGACTTCCTTTGGGTTCTCCATCTTTGGACATTTTTAAACAGAGGCTGGATAGCCATCTGATGAAGTGGCTGATTCTGTGAAGGTTCAAGGGGGTGGCAGGTTACAGTGGATGAGCAATAGGGTTGTGAGTGTCCTGCATGGTGCTGGGGGTTGGACTAGATGACCCAGGAGATCCCTTCCTACTCTTTGATTCTATGTTTCTATGATCTATGGATTCCAGCCTCAAGAGGGGACCTGGGGATACCCCAGAATGATAGCTCTTCATCAGACTGCAGAGATGAATTCCCCTGGACTAAAAGGCAGCTTGGGTGGGGGGAATTGTGGTCTTCTGCCCCATAGGGGTCTACAGATGCCAGCCTCCATGGATGCCTGGGAGGGGCTTCCCCCCACCTCACCCTACTTCTCCCCTAACTTCTACACCAGGGCAAATCATTGAGGCAGGCTGTACTAGTCCCCCTTCCAAAGCCGAGCTACTTCCTGTGGTCTGCTCATCTGCTACTGTTGCTTCTCCCTCCTCCCTCCCTCCTCCCTCCCTCCCAGGCTGAGCTAGTCACTGGGTCCTCTTCTTCTTCTGCTCCTGCTGCTGCTTCACCCCCTACTCCCTCCTTCCAGGGCTGAGCTACTCACTGGGGCCTCATCTGCTGCTGCTGCTGCTTCTCAACCCCCTCACTCTAGGGCTGAACTACTCAGTGGGGACTTTTCTTCTTCTGCTGATACTTCTCCCTTCCCTCCCTCCATGCCAGGGATATTCACTGGGGCCGTTTCTACTGCTGCTGCTTCCCAGGGTGGCAGAAAGTTGGGGGCAGAAGCTGACTCCTTATCACCTCTTCCTGGCTGAGGGCTCATTCCCAATAGAGGCTCAACTACAGGGGAGGGCTATTACAGGCCAAGTGCCAGTAGTGAATATCCTGTCAATTCTAAAATATATGGCTTACTGATGGTTCTATGACTCTAAGGAACAATCTTGAGTCTTCTCTGACTGGAGCTATGTAGTGGGGAGGGGAATGGCATTGGATCTCTTGGATCATTTCACTCCCAACTGCCTTGAAAAGCCTGCAAGAAGGGGCTGCTGGAAGTTTCCCCTCTCCTATTTGGGCATAAAGATGCACAGAAAAGTTTTGAATCAACCTATAAATAAATAAACATCCCACCTATAGATCCCTTTGAGATCCAATGTGCACTGTGGATGTATCTTAACTGGGGGGAATAATGCTGCTAGTGGAACAGATCCATGGCTCCAACCCATAAGAACCTCCCCCCCTGGAAATGGCCCCTGATCCTTAAGCAATAGTGATATTCAACTAACTCACCCGTCCATTGGTCTCTCCCTTCCACCAGCCTTGGTCTCCACCAATCCGACTGTAGATCTTCACAATGTCCCCTTCTCGCAATGAGAGCTCCCGCATGTCCCGGGCAGCAAAGTTGTACCTCGCAACAGCTGTCCCTACGGCCCGCGGTGTAAACACTGGCAGCGAACAAAGAGCAGGAGGTCAGAAGGCATAATGAGCCTGGAAAGCAGCTGCACCTAACGGGAGACCTGACCCATTTCAACCTGAGCTCTCCCTGGCCATTAGGCTTCTGTCCCTGGGATCAGGGCCATGACCCGAGAGGGCATTGGATTCCTCTTCTGAAACACTTCTGGGGCCATAGAAATAGCTCAGACTGGTCTTTGTCTGAATCTCAGTCTTCTGTGGAGGTTGATTTGGAAGCTGCATTGCCAGGTCTGCGATCAGATTTCCTGGTGGGTTCTCTTTGTTTGACTGCATCTAGTTTTGATCAAAGAATTCATTCTCAAAACAAGGCCACAGTTGCAGCAGTAGAAAGAATAATTTAATGGGGCAAAAACTGAAAGTATTTTGTAAATGTTAAAGGAACATGACTTCTTTACATGGTTTTTGGCTGCCTTTTCCATTCATACTCCACCTTTCTTCCTACACTCTTTCCAAAGAGGAAAGGGAGCAGTCTTCCCCCCCTAGATTAGGCTGGAAAAAAAAAGATTGGTATATCACCACCGCAGGAACTTCTGTGGCTGACTGGACCACTGGAAGCCAGAGCTCCACAACCTGACACCCTCATCACTAGACTGTGCAAGCTAATCAAGACATCCGTTTTCAGTATTTTGCTACCCAAGGTTGAACTGGGTCTGGGCACAAGGAAAAGGGAGGTTTTATACTAGACTTCTTGAGGTCAAGATGGAAAGGAGATGATCCAGAGGGCTCTGGAGGAAAACCATGAGTGGGGAATGGGAACTGCCAACTACGAGTCTCTGGGAAGGAAGATGGTCAGCACAGACACCAGGGTCTCCGATACAGATCCCATCCAAGCAAACAGGAGCTGCACAAGAGCCCAGGAAGGAGTGACATGGTGAAGAAAGGGGAAAACAAATCCACAAAGAAGTCCTGGATTGTCCACGAGGGATGTGCACAGATATATATTTTAGGTTCAGTTTCTTAGTTCAAAATTCTGTCCAGATTCTCCAGCAGAATTACAGGAAGTGTTCTGAGTCATGGCTTGATTCTAGTGACAATGGGAAACACATTCTCACACTCATAACATCTTGTCTCCTGCTCAACAGTGACTTAATCTCTTACTCCCTGGGGGATGCTTAGGCAGGTATGAAAAAGCCTTCTGGTTTGAGAGGCAATTAAAATTATCACTGCAAGGAATAAGATCCTCCATGCAGCCATGTGCTGGGTGCATTTCCCCTGGCCTCAGGACTGCTTTTACATCTCTATCCATCAAAGACACCCTGTCTACTTTACTTATGAGTAGACCAACAAGTGCATCATTGGTCTCCCTCAGAATTCTGAGAGACAAGGACAAATGTCCTCTCAGATTACTGACCTTTCTCTCAATTACCGATTATGCATGGGGCTGGAAATCCGGCATGGCAACAGCAGGACAGCCCCAATTATGCACCGTGCTCCCGCCATCCCCAGCCGTGACCCAGCGCAGCACCCCAGAAGACCTGTGACAAGGGAATGTGGAATCTTCCGTGTTTCCTGGGATGCCATGGATGCCAGCAGGGGCTGGGTCATGCCAACCCCATGCATAAGCAGCCTACGGTGTTCCTGGGGGGGACACTGCATGCCCCTGTCAGCTCCACGGAGCCACAGAGCCGTGGAGCCGACCGGGAAGTCCCTCCACCCCCACCCTGGTGGGAGAGCGGCATGCCGCTCCCTGACATTTTGCGGTGGGGGGCCCCATTCCCCCTAACTCCCCCCCTTGCTATTGCAGCCCATAGTCCGGGGGATTCCCCATGGCTGCTGCCGTGCATAATGGGTGATGCTGCCCTTTTGTTATTTTCTTTTCCTGCTGTCAGAGGGTGGAAGCTGTAGGCCTTCGCATGCCAAGCAAGTGAGATGTGATGGGTAGCGGTGGTGGTGGTGATGGATCATAGCAGCCCTCCCCCTTGCAAGGAACACAACAGTGCCTTTGCTTTCCCCTTAGCTGCTGGTTTGGTAGGGGAGGGGAGATCCACACTGGACAAGGCTAAAACTTCTGCCTCCCATCTGGCTTTTAGGGAGTGTAGACAAAGCTTTTTGAAGGCTATATGTCCAACAGCAGAAATTTCCCAGGTAGTTAGCTTATAAAGAATTCATCCTCCTCAAGCCAGCAATGTGATTAGAGAACACACTGACAACCAATCAGGGACAATGATCTGTGGTGTGAAGATGGGCTAACTGTTCTGGATGGATGGTGTGCTTGTCAGGTACGCATCTGCTGAGTTACTCTCTTCCCTAGCCACCCTTTCCTTACACTTCTCACTGTTCTAAAGCAACAAATACTGAAAGCACAGTGCAGTCACCACAGCACTGCTAGAAAAGTAGTGAGATATGTCTTATTTGATCTGGATCCAGAAGCCAGAGAAACACTCCTTTGGATTAGTTATTGTACATCTGTTAAGAAATAGGCATGTTCATTTTGGGCTTTGATGGGTTACGCTCTGAAGGCACATCCCATGTGTTCTCATCCACGCCACATCCATTCTGTGAAAAAATGAGCTCCATCTGCTGCATTTTGTGCCACACTGTCCTGAGTTGTCCTCAAATTCAGCCTAAAGCAACGTTTTTGAAAAACTCCACTCAGAAAACAAATCCAAAGGAATTTTGAGAGATGCAAAAATAAACAGGAAGATATATCTCAAAGAGGAGTAAACCCCTTCCCCCAAATTCAAGGAATCACCCTGAGCAGCAAGGGAGGGCAGCATAAAATATAATAATAATAATAAATAAAAATAATAAAGTTCTGCATCAAGGTCATGCAAATTCTCTGACCAGAGAAGGGAAATCTAGAGACTGGAATCAATGAGAGATGTTTACATCATTTTTCTTGTTCTCTTTATACTGGTCACAGCCATACAACCCCTCAAACTTTTTCTAAAATTTCTCCAATTAGCAGCAACATACCTTCACACATACTTCTGAAACTGAAGGGTTTAGAAACTCTCAAAAAAGCATTTTAAAAGTGGAATCTCTTAGGAAGCAAAGTTCTGCATGCTGAGAAGCATTTCTTAAAAGGAGAAAGTGACTTCACAACAATCCTAAATTTGATGGAAGAGGCTGTGATAATGTGCAATGTGTTCTTTTACTCTCAAGCATGGCAAGCACTCACACAATGCTTTTCATTATGACAAGAACTGTGGCGTTACAGTACCGTTCCAAAGCTGGGAAGGAATGAACATGCTCAGGGGCCCCTGCGGTGGCTGCTGGCATTTGGGCTGCCCTGGTTAACAGAATGCCTCGCTGGTTTAAAATGAAAAGAGGCCTTTTTTGTTTTGCTCTTTTGCCACACCAGCGGCTGACTGCCAAGGACATGCAGCTGTTCTTTGGCCTCCCGGAAGACCTTGCCTTTCTCTCAGAGAATGGAGGGTGGCTTTGACTCTTTGCATGGGCACACATACATTTATATACCTGACCAGAAAGGAGTGGAGGAATTCTGAGAAGTGAAGTTGTGGCCCTGAGGACTGAGAAAAGAAAAATTGTAGGAAGCACAGGCAGCTGCAGAAAGATCAGAGGGAGAAAGAGCAGCAGGAGAAAGAAAAGGGGGGAAACACAGAATTAAAAAAGGGAAATTTACCAAGAGGGTGGGAATCAATGCAGCAAAACAAGCAAAGAACATGCAACATTGAAAAAAAGGAAAGGCTGCAGAATCAGATCAAGCTCCATCCAGGCCAACACAGAGTGGCAACTAAGCACCCCTGAGAAGCTCACAAGCTGAGCAGGAAGTTGATTGCCTTCCTCTGAACATGGACATCCCATGGATCTGTCACTGCTAACTGTTCTTGGTGTGTGTGCCTATTTCCTTGTAAAACACCCTCAGTGACCAGCATTCACATTTGGGAGGTGTGAGTTGCTCAAGTGAATTCTGTGTGATGTGAAAAAGTGTGCAGGGAGGTATCTGGAGGTGAGAATACTCAGCAGGATGACCTCATGTACTTCCTTAGATCCATGTAACTTCATCCCAGATTTACTTTTAACAAGATGAACAAAACAGGAGGAAAGCCACAGGCCCCGTTAAAACACCCTTCGGTTACCTGGTGATCGAGTTAGAGTTCTAGAGGTGGATCGTTCCCGAGACTTGTATGGATACTTCAGTGTTGTGTCCAGCTGTTTGAAACTCTCCTTCAATGAATGTGTTTGATAGTATTCCACAAGTTCCTGCAGGGGATGGATTAAAACCTGTGAACTTTTCAGAGGGTGACCATCTCCCATTCAGTTGGGAGAAAGAAGAATCAAGATGGCTGCCCCCAACCCAACCTACCAAGAGGCTTTCAAATTTCTTTGCTTCTGTGATGTGAATCCAGTTGTCCTTCTCAACCACCTTAATATGCTTGACTTCATCATTAAACCTGCAGAAGAATGGCAAGTGGGAGCTGCAGCTTAGAAAGATACCAGAGACGAGGTGTGGAAGGAATTTCTGCCTTCCAGTCTCAGGAGGTACAGCCTAGAACTACTGGTAGATATGGCTGAGCAAGTCACATTGCAAACCAAGGGCCAGATTTGGGGGCTGTTTTGAAAAGTGTCAGTGTCCAAAAATGCAACATGTGATGTGAAGACTTGACATCTCAGCCATCAAAACCTGGGATTGAAATGTCCCCTAGGTGGGAAACAATGGTGAGTGCCAAAGGAATGCAACAGGAGAAAATCCAGTTGAGAAAGGTCTCAGCTGATGTACCCTCCCTGAATTGAAAGGGAGATCATGATTGAGCCATCAGTTCTTCATTTGGCTCACTCCTTTCACTGATAAAGGTTGGTGATTTACAGGGGAAGTTGACAGAACAAACAGAATGCAATCTTGCTCCAGCTTGCAGCAGATAGCAAAGTTTGACCTAAATCAGACCTCTTATCTTCAAAGAAAAGGCATTAAATTATTGGCAAGAAGAGTTCTTCCCGGTGACAAAGAGATCTTTAAAAGATTATTTATGGTGAGAGATACAGGTGTGTAGTAGCTGTCTGAAGCAACAGAACAAAGTTTGAGTCCAGGGGCACCATTAAAACCAACAATCACTTGGATAAAACTTTATTGGTCTTAAAGGTGCCACTGGACTCAAACTTTGTTCTTATGGTTAGAGACTATCTTCTTTCAAAGTTCTTAAATTTAAAGGAGGACTAAATATCTGGTTTAACAGGCTTTGTCAGAGGCCTGCTTTATCAAAACAATATAATTAAAAAAAAAAACAGGAAAAGTGCCAGAACCAGATGGCCTGCCAGGACTAGATTATTATTATTATTATTATTATTATTATATTATTATTATTATTATATTTATATTTATACCCCGCCTCCCCCCGAAGGCTCGAGGCGGCTTACATAAACCCGTCCCCTAAAACCATAAAATGACAATAAAAACCAATGATTTACAATAATTGTAACCACGATGGCGTAGCCTACTCATTTGCTCTCCGCATCCTCATCTACGGTGGGGGGTGACGCTCTCTACCACCAGTTTGTGAGGGGGGGGCTGATCTTCTTTCCGCCCGGCCTCAGTTATAAGCCTGGCGGAAGAGCTCCGTCTTACAGGCCCTGCGGAATGCTGGTAATTCCCGCAGGGCCCTCAGCTCTTCCGGGAGCTCATTCCACCAGGTTGGGGCCAGGACCGAAAAGGCCCTGGCCCTAGTCGAGGCCAGGCGGGCTTCCTTGGGGCCGGGAACGACCAGTAGGTTAGCCCCCGCAGAGCGTAAAGCCCTGCGGGGGATATAGGGCAAAAGGCGGTCCCTCATATATGCTGGGCCTAGACCACGGATGGCCTTGAAGGTCAAAACCAAAACCTTGAACCTGATCCGGAAGGCGACCGGTAACCAATGCAGCTGCCTCAGAACTGGCTGGATGTGAGCCCTCCATGGTGTAGCTGTGAGGACTCTAGCAGCCGCATTTTGGACGAGTTGCAGTTTCCGGATCAAGCCCAGAGGCAGGCCGGTGTAGAGCGAGTTACAGAAATCTAGTCTAGAGGTGACCGTCGCATGGATCACTGTGGCCAGGTGTTCAGAGGACAGATAGGGCGCTAGTAGCCGAGCCTGGCGAAGATGGAAAAATGCCCGGCTAGCTACCTGTTTAACCTGTGCCTCGAGTGTTAGTGAGGCATCGATGGTCACCCCTAAATTCCTGGCCTGAGATGCGATATTAAGTTGCGTCCCGGCCAGAAAGGGTAAGCGCGCTTCCTGATCTGCCCCCCTACGGCCCAACCACAGAACCTCCGTCTTGGAGGGGTTGAGTTTCAGGCGACTCTGCTCGAGCCATCCAGCTACGGCTTCCAAACATCTGGCAAATGGATCTGGGGGGGAGTCTGGGTGGCCATCCATGAGGAGAAAGAGCTGGGTGTCATCAGCGTACTGGTGGCAACCCAGCCCATAGCTCCGTACCAGTTGAGCCAGAGGGTGCATAAAGATGTTAAATAATGTAGGAGAGAGCACCGAGCCCTGTGGGACCCCACAAGGGAGCCGGTAAGGGCCCGATACTTCCTCTCCCACGGCTACCCTCTGTGTCCGGTTTTGGAGGAAGGAGCGTATCCAGCGTAACGCTGTACCCCTTATCCCCGTACCGGCAAGGCGGCTCGCTAGCAGCTCGTGATCGACCACGTCAAACGCGGCCGACAGATCTAAAAGAACTAGCACAGCAGAGCCACCTCGGTCAAGCTGGCGACGAAGGTCATCCAACAAGGAGACCAACACAGTCTCCACCCCATGACCAGGGCGGAAGCCAGACTGGTATGGATCGAGTGCCGAAGTATCTTCCAGGAACGCTAGGAGCTGGTCCGCCGCAGCCCTTTCCACCACCTTACCCAGGAACGCTAGATGCGCTACTGGGCGGTAGCTTGCAGGGTCATGTGGGTCCAGGGATGGCTTCTTGAGGAGAGGGCACACCATCGCCTCCTTCAGCACCTCAGGAAACTCCCCCAACTGGAGAGAGCAGTTAACAATATCCCTGAGCTGCTCACCTATCCGTCCATCCCTCCCCTTAAGGAGCCAAGACGGACAGGGATCAAGGGGGCAGGTGGTTGCCCTCATCCTCCCCAGCAACCCGTCCACTTCGGATAAAGAGAGCCGCCTGAAGCCATCAAACGTTACCTCCAAAGGCGGCCAACGGGCCTCTAGTTCATTAACTGTATTAACTGTAGCTGGAAGGGAGTGGCGGAGCGACAAGACTTTATCCGCGAAATGGCTCGCAAATGCCTCACAGCTGATGGTCAAATTCCTACTATTTTGGCGCCCATCTTCCAGGGCGGTAAGAGATCTAATAACCCTAAATAGTTGAGCTGGGCGAGAGCTAGCGGATGCAATTTCCGCGGCAAAGAATTCACGTTTAGCCGCTTTCACTGCCATCTCATACGCCCTCATAAACGTGCGATGAGATGTTCTTGTAGCCTCGTCACGGGCCTTCCGCCACACTCGCTCTAGTCGTCTCAATTCCCTCTTCTTCTCCCGGAGCTCCCCAGTATACCAGGGTGCCCGTTTGAGTCGAGGGCAGAGAAGACGTCTAGGAGCAATCTCGTCTATGGCAGCCGACAGGCGGGACTGCCAGTCCTCCACCATGGCCGCTAACGAGATGCCGGGAGGTTTCGGGTCCCGCAGAGCATTCTGGAAACCAATTGGATCCATGAGTCTCCTTGGGCGGGCAAAAATGCGCCCGCCGCCCAACTGGGGAGGGGGTGGGGTCTTGATCCGAGCCCGCAGGGCATAATGGTCTGACCATGGTACGGCCAAAGCTGTATCCAGAACCACCTCTATCCCTGCCCCAAAGATCAGGTCGAGGGTGTGGCCGGCCTGATGGGTGGGCCCAGCAACAAATTGCGAGAGCCCCAGCGTCGCCATGGCCGACACTAGGTCCGAGCCAAGTCCTGGGGGCAGCGCGTCCGCATGGACATTGAAGTCCCCCAAGATTATAAGCCTGGGGTACTGCAAGGCCCAGGCGGCCACCGCCTCCAGCAGGCTCGGCAGGACATCTGGTTGGGCGTTGGGCGGACGGTATACCAACCAGATGGCCAAACTCTCGACTGAGTCCAACCCAATACCGACGCACTCCACTCCCCTGATGTCTGGGGCCGGGAGAGCCCTGTAGGAGAAATCCTCCCGGACCAAGATTGCCACCCCCCCTCCCCTCCTATGGACCCGGGATTGGTGCAGGACCGCAAACCCTGGGGGGGCAAGTTCCTTTAAGGCGACTGTTTCGCCACCCCTCGCCCAGGTCTCAGTCACACACGCAAGGTCGGCCCCAGACTCCGCGAAAAATTGTTGCAGAGTTGAGGCCTTGTTGTTGATTGACCTTGCATTGCACAGGACCAAGACCGGGTCCACCCTTGCCTCCTCCCCCGTATATCTGGGGATGGGACGGAGGTTAGAAGGGCAGCGAGCACGCCTCGGGCGTCTGCCGTGTAACCACGGCTTGGCCCAAGGACTAACACAAGTGCTCTCTGACCTTCTCTTGTCTAACCTCCTCCCCCAGCCATATCGCCCTTGACCCATTATGGACGAGATCTCGGCCCCAACTTGGGCCCCCCCTCGTGGTGGTACCCCTCCAATCATACTCCCAGGGGAACAAACCCTCAGCTAACTAGCTGCCCTAGAACCCTAGCACTAATACTCCTAGGTTGCACTGAATATCCCACCCTAGCCCCCCCAACCCAATTCCACCCACTAAACCCACCCTAACCTCCCTCCCTAACCTTATCTCTGCAAGCCAGCAGTCCTATTTCACCAGCAGGCTAGGGCCTAGTCAGATCCCGCCTCGAGGGGGTTCTCACGACCTTGCCCCCCACTGGTTCCAATAGATCCCTGCTAGGGCACCTTAACTTATCTAATTCCCCATAGATGGCCTTGAGTATGCCCGTATTCTTATCCTTATCTTGCCCCTTACAAATGTTTTGAAGGTGAACCTTTTCAAGCATTACAGAGTACAATGAATTTTATTCTTCAAAGTAGAAAGCAGATACATGGAAAGAACGTGAATATCCAAAGAAGGACAAAATTCTAGTTGTTCAAAATGAGTTGTTCACAATAATTTTAGCAGAAAGGCTGAAAAATTGAAATTGCCTTTGTTGGGGGGGGGGGTAGTTGTAAATAAAATGAATGTCTTATGCAGAATGTTATTTCTTTTCCAGAGAATACCTGTACTGATTTCTGATGTACCATTTAAACAATGGCTAAAAATATCTCAAAATTCATTTTGCAGGAGAAAAAGTAATGTATTAAATATAAGCTACTGTAAGAAGCTAAAGAAAGATGAAGTTTGGCCTTACTGGATTTGAAAACAATATTATGTCACATACTAGAAATATAGCCCGCTGTAAAAGGGATACAGCGGGCTCTAGATACATACATTCTGTGTTGTCCCGCAGCAACGGCTCTGTAGTTAGCTCTGTGTAGTCAGTAGCGGCGGGGGAGGCGGGGAGGGGCCGGCAGCTGCGCTCCGCGCAACTGCCGGGATCTTTTCCTGCGGGCGAGAGTCTTTTCCAATGCGGCGAGAGTCAGGCGGCTACCCGAGGGATCCTGCGGCGGGCTGACACGGCGAGAGGCGCTTTGCGCCTCTCACCGTGTCAGCCCGCTGGCCGAGGGAGCCCTTGGCAGTCGCGCAGAGCGCGACTGCCGGGGGCTCCCTCGGGCAGCGGCCTGACGTGGCGAGAGGCGCAAAGCGCCTCTCGCCGTGTCAGCCTGCCGGGCAGGGAGCCCCCGGCAGCCGCGCTATGCGCGGCTGCCGGGGGCTCTCTCGGGTAGCCGGCTGATGCTGCGAGAGGCGCTTTGCGCCTCTCGCCGCGTCAGGCCAGGAGGAACTGCGAGCCGCGCTGTGCGCGGCTCGCAGTTGCTGCGGCTGGGAATCGGAGGGACCAATTGGCAGGCGCTTCGCGCCTGCCGATTGGTCCCTCCGTTTGTCTGTCGTGAGGAAGGTTCCAATCCGGACCCTTCCTCATCACGGACTAATCCCACCTCCAGACCCCTTACCGAATTATATAGTCCGTGGCGCCTGTGGCGCCACGGGCGGTTTAAAGATTATCTTGTATGAATGAAAGAATGGCTATTACAGAGACACAATAGACAGTTTGGTGTAGTGGTTAGGAGCAACAGCTTCTAATCTGGCGAGCCGGGTTCAATTCTCCGCTTCTTCTCCATATGCAGCCAGCCGGGTGACCTTGGGCTCCCCACAGCACTGATAAAGCTGTTCTGACCGAGGAGTCCTGTCAGAAGTCCCTAAGTCCCACTTGCTTCACAGGGTGTCTGATGTGGGGAGAGGGAAGGAAAGGTGGTGTAAGCCACTTGGAGACTGCTCTTGGTAGAGAAAAGCTTCATATAAGAATCAACTTCACAGGGTGTCTGTTGTAGGGAGAAGAAGGGAAGGTGGTTGAAGCAGCTTTGAGATTCATTTGGGTAGAGAAAAGCAGCACAGGAGAACCAGCTCTTCTTCTTCTATTAGAACTAGAAGGTCATGGCTTGAGGTTTGGTTGGCATGTGGTATGATAAAATTAAAATGTGGGCTTTAAAAACTTTTATATTAGATATATATGTGATATTGAGATGGAATAAATATTAGGCTAGACTATGTCCAAAAACACCATTGTGGATTTCAAGACAAGCAGGTTTTTATAAACATGAAATGTTAATTAAAGACAAATGGTTAAGTTATTGAGACATACTGGTCTTTTCCCAAAGGGAATGTAAAATGAAACCAAGGGCAAATTTAATTAGGACATAATCGTCAATAGTTTTTTATGTCCAAGTATTAGAAAGATTTAGATAAAAATTGTATTGCTTTGAAGAAATGAAGGCTGTACTACATGAAACTGAATTATGTATAAACATTGAAAGCACAGACAAATTTATGATCAAATGGGGTAAGAACTTTGGATATTATATACAAATGATGTTCTGATGGGTAAACTGGAGGACTGCAGACTGGATTTTCAGATGGTTAAGTGGACAGAGAACTGGCTAGAAAACCACACCCCAAGAGTGGCTGTCAATGTTCTTCTATCAGAGCGGAGGGAGGTAAGACTCAGTACTGGGTCCACAGTAATGGCTTCAGTTCTGGGTCCAGTACTTTTCAACATTTTTGTCAATGACCACCTGGATGCGGGGGTAGAGGGGCTCATTAAATTTGCAGATGACACCAAACTGGGAGGAGTAGTGAACATCCCAGAAGATAGAGATGGATGAACAGAGAACTTCAAGAGGAACTAAGAAAGAAAAGGGAAATGTTAAGGAAATGGAGGGAAGGACAGAGCTCTAAAGAAGAGTACCTACAGGTTACTAGGCACTGTAGATGAATCATTGGAAAGGCCAAAGCTGAGAGTGAGCTAAGATTGGCCAGGGAAGCCCATTGTAACAAGAAAAGATTTTTCTTTTGGGGATAGGAGAAATACTTTCAGAGATCAAAAATGAAGATATATTATTATAATTTATTATAATTTAAAAGTAATCTTATTTTAAATTTATGTTTGAATTAATTTGTAACTGTTTATGTCTTTGTTGCCGGGAAACTCAAAAGTCTTACCATTATTATCTGTCTTTTCTTTGTTTTTCATCTTTTCTTCTTTATATCTGCCCTTTTTTCATAACTTTTTTGTATCAAAAATTCTTACTAAAATAATAACAACAATAATAAGAAAAACTTGGAATTGGTTTGCTTTTAACTTCCCCTCATACACATTGCTTCACACCTGGCCTCAGCCTTGCATCTCAAGCCTTGCACGAGGCTCCTCTCCTCTGTGTCTGTGCCGAGGGGACGCAGAAGGAGCACGACATCTGCTTGCCAACTGTGGCTGCAAACAGTTCCTCTTAATTGTGAGACTCCCTTTGCTAGGGAGCCTCTGCCTGAGAGGCACAGCCCCTGGGTCGGAACTGTACAAAGATGAATTGGGCTGGCCTGTCCAGCTTTGGCTTGTTTGTAATTCAGGCTGAAAACGATCCATGACCTGGACTAGCCCAATCTCGTCAAATCTCAGAAGCTAAGCAGGGCCAGTCCTGGTCAGTCCTTGGACAGTAGACCACCATAGAAACACCAGTTGCTCCACAGAGGCGGCCATGGTGCATCACCTTTTGGCCCTGAAAACTTGAAAACTTGGTCTCCAAATCCAGACAAAGAGGATCTGACAAGGCTCCCTCCCCTTCCACAGGGAGGGGTTGGAGGGAGGGACTCACCTGTCCTGGTGCTACTTGGGCCCCCCTTCAGAGGACAGCTGCAGGTCACAAGCAGCCACTTACTTAATGCTGATGGCGAAGCGTTCCGCCTCTGCTGGCCTCTCTCGGATCAGGTACGTCCCGCTGACATGCAGCTTCAGTAGGTTGTCTGTCTGCTGTCTCTCCATATTGCCTGCAAACCTAAGGCAAAGAGGATCCCAGGCTCAGAGGCAAAGCTCTGGCTCTGCCTACCAGTGACCTTCAACATCTCTGGTTAAAGGATTCCAGGCAGGGCTAAGGCCCGTTCCAGCAGAGCACGGCATTACCCAGGAAAATGAAGCATGAATACCGGGACAGAGGGCAGCTGCTCTCCAAAGCAAGCAGTGCCACCCTTGGTGGAACAGTTCACAGATTTGGAAGAATCACCAGCCCGCTAAATGAACCAAGGGTTGAAACTCAGTCAGTGGGCATCCTTGTATGTTTGTGCTGATGTATATCCCCACATGCAGTGGCCCCAGGAACAATCAATGGTGTCTTGGCTCTTGAAAATAGCATGGGGGGATTATAATCACCCCCCTACACACTGCGGTCCCCCAAGTTCTGAAAAGTTAAAAGCCAAACTCTAAGATGGTGCTGCATCCATGTGGTGGACTTTGGTTTGCCCCATCATGTCATTTGGCTCAGAGAGATGCAATGTCAAAGTGTGTGCTGTCTGGTTTTTAAAAAAAGAGAAACTGGTACTAATCTGAAAAAAATGGGCTCAAGGGCTGGATTTGGCCCTCAAGAGGTCACTGCCTCAAGAACCCATGGGAGCTCTGACCTCTGCCCCCCCCCATCCCACGGAACCCCCTATTGGTCCTGAGTCTTTTCTTGAGATGAATTTGAGAAGTGGGCTGGAAATCTTGAAATCCCCAAGCCATTGGTAGCTTCCTACGTCCCTGTCAAGTCATTGCCCATCTTGTTGCTTGTGTTTTCCCAAACTGACTGAGAAGGGCAAGGAGGGCTCTTAGTGATCATGAGAGACTCAAGCAAAACTCCCCGCCATCCCAGTCAACTCACAACCAACCATTGAAGAGAAAGAGGAGGGGCTTTGAAACCCTTTGAAACCACAGCATCGCTTTTCCCACCTCCATGTCTCCGAATGAGTGAGGGGGCAGGAGAGCCGATGATGGTGAAGATTCCCTAGGGTGGGAAGGAGAGGAAGCATCTCCCCTCTGCTCCAAAAAGACTCAGAAGTGAGGATGGCAGATTTCCTTCCTCACTAATTAGGAACCAAAAGGTTAGGTATCCACAAAGTATAAATAAACAAATTACATTAACATTTATTGTGTACAACTTATAGAGTTAAAAAATTAAAAAGTTAAAGTCCTTGACCCATACGAGTCTGTCCTGGCCATGGGGTGAAGATGGTGTTGGTCGCCTTAGTGGATGATCTCTGCCGCCAATTGGATCAGGGTGGTTCAGCCATATTTGTGATGCTCAACCTGCTGGCCATGTTTGACATGGTCAACCACGAGTTGTTGCAACAGAAAACAGAACCTATCCCGGGCTATTTTAAACAATTTCACAATGAATACAAATAAACATTTCTTATCTCTTCTTTTTTATATATGTATATGTATATAAGCACAACCAGAACGGCCTCCATTTTTAACCGTTTTCAATTGAGTTTTCCTCAGTGGAAACCTGACCATCCACCCATAGGCAGACCAATTATTTCACAATGTGGATCCTTCTTGGAACCTTTAGCCAAATTTATAGATTTTCATTTTCAGAAGCTGCTTCCAACAAGACACATTGTTAAAAGACACTACCCACTTTATTAACCTCATAGAAAAATTAAGGGTACCAAAAGGAGCAGTATTAATGACTATGGATGTCACATCCTTATATACTAATATTCCATTGGAAGAGGCAAGATTAGTTATACAAAACTTATTAGACAATAGACAATTATGTATCCCACCTACACACTTTTTGCTGGATTTATTGGATTTGATTTTTGAAAATAATTACTTTGAATTTGAAGACAATTTATATTTACAAACTCACGGAGTCTCTATGGGCTCCCCGATGGCCCCGACCATCGCAAACCTCTTTATGATTCACCTTGAAAACCAGTGGTTATACAATGATATTACCAATCCATTTAAGTCTGATATTAATTTCTATACCAGATTCCTGGATGAAATTTTTCTTGTTTATTCAAATTCGGACTCTATAGAACAATTCATACAATGGGTTAATAGCCAACATTCCACAATTAAATTTATAGGTCATCATGACATGGTGGAAGTACCATTTTTAGACACTTTGGTCACTTTAAAACCAGATGGTAGATTGACCACCACATCATACAAAAAACCAACAGATCGTAACACACTTCTTCATTTCAACAGCTTTCATCCTCCCCACCTCATAAGAAATTTACCCAATGGGCAATTTTTGAGACATAAACGTATTAACTATTACTCCTCTTCTTATGAAAATGCCAGTAAGGAATTAGGTAAAGCCCTGGAACATCGTGGCTACCCACCATCTATTATCAAGCAGGCTAAAACTAGGGTAGATGCCAAGGAGAGACATGATTGGATGGAGCCTCCGGGGAGCCTCCGGGGAGGGCGGTATATAAGTATGATAAATAAATGATTTATTACAGTATAATACGAGAGTAAAAGACCAGAAATTGACCTGTGCTTTTGATTATTCATATTTTGCTACAAATATCAGAAAAATATTATTTAAACATTGGCGCTTAATCAGGGACTTACCTGGATGTGAAAATGGTTTAAGATTAGCATGGAGGCGCAACCACACTATAGGTGAACTAATTAATAAAAAACAATTTAATACTGAAACATCAGCAAGCAACTTTCCTAAAGGCAATTACAAATGTGGTACATGTGGGGTTTGTAAGTATTTGTTACCTATCAAGGAATACAGAGCAACAAGTAATGGCTTTTATGTTAGGATCAATCGGTTTATTAACTGTTCAAGTAAAAACTTGGTATACTGTGTTATATGTCCATGTGCGCAATTGTACATTGGTATTACCAGCCGTCCAATTAGGGTCCGGATCCAGGAACACCAATCCAGACTTAGATAATAGATGCTCCGATGGTGACTCACTTCATGGAAAAAGGACACAAACCAGAAGATTTATTATTCTTTGGATTTGAACAAATCTCAATTGTTGGACACCACAAGATGGACATCAATAAGATCTTGAGACAACGTGAAAGTTTTTATATTTACTCATTGGAAACTATGAGCCCCAAGGGCTTAAACACGAACTTGGAACTTTCTTGCTTCCTGTGAGGTAGTACCTGCAAATACAAGTACTGCAAAATGATGCTGTGATTTCTTGAACTCAAGCTAGGTACAAGATCAATAGCCTCTACAGGGGTATCTTGGAAGAAGGTTTATTATAATTTAAATCCTAACTGATAGGCTTCATGACCAATTGGGAGAATTTAGAGCCCTTAAAATAACTTTTTACATATGTTTGGAACTCTTCGCTTTTAGATGAGACTGCAGCTTTAATTGGTACAGGTGTGGCATGGAGTAAGTTTCTCAGCTAGAGTATAATTACCAGAGGCAGTTTACAACCCAGTGGGAAGAGTCTTTTGACTAGACCTCCCCAAACCTAGGAGCCAAAGGCCACATATATATAATTTAAAAGGAAAACTTGGTAAGAGTTTATTACTTAGGATTAATATTTTCAAACAATATTTTCAAATGATAATAGATTTATAAATCTATAAATTTCAAAGCAGTGTTATTTTATTTTAGATCCTTTTGTTGGACTTCATTAACTATACAAAAAGTTGGTAAGACTTGGCCCTTTAGTATAATTTTTATAATTTTTATATTTTTTACGATAATAGCCAAAAAGCTGGCTTTTGATTTATACATATATATAAGGATACTTAAAGAAACAATGACTGTATGTTTATAAGAATTATAGGAGGTATGCACTATTGCAGACTGGAATAATGACTGTGTTCAGTTAAATATGTTCTCTTCTGTTTTGTAAAAATGGTTGATAAGCCTGTATTAATTGAATGCTTTTATATTTTAGAAAAACAACCACTGAGGAAAACTCAATTGAAAACGGTTAAATCTGGAGGCCGTTCTGGTTGTGCTTATATACATATACATATATAAAAAAGAAGAGATAAGAAATGTTTATTTGTATTCATTGTGAAATTGTTTAAAATAGCCCGGGATAGGTTCTGTTTTCTGTTGCAATAATTTTGAACCAACCACAAGTTGTTGGTAAACCGCCTTGCCGGGGCCAGGATTCAGGGAACAGCCCTTCAGTGGCTGCGTTCCTTTCTCCGGAACTGGACACAGAGGGTGGCAGTTGGGGAGGAATTGTTGAGCCCTTATCGACTCCCTTGTGCAGTCCCTCAGAGTGTGGTACTTTCTCCCATACTATTTAAAATCTTTATGTGTCTTCTGGCACAGTTGGTCCAGACTTATGGGCTGGGTTGTCATCCGTAGGCGGATGACACCCAGCTCTATCTCCTCATGGACAGACACCCGGACTCCCCCCCCCCCAGTTACATTTGCCAGATGTTTGGAAGCCATTTTTGGATGGTTAAAGAAGAAACTCAAACCCTCCAAGACGGAGGTCCTGTAGCTGGGCAGAAAGGCTGCCGGACAGGAAGCGTGTTTGCCCACCTTGGCTGGGAGATAGCTTGACATTTTGTCCACAGCAAGGAACTTGGGTATGATTCTGGATGCTTCTCTGTCTATCGAGGCCCAAGTCACAGGAGTAGCCCACACAATGTTTTTCCACCTGCACCAGGCGAGGCTACTAATGTCTTACCTGCCCTCAGTACAGATGCACTGGGACAACAATGGCAATAATAAATCAAGGAAAAGTCGTCTCTCTTCAATTTCAGTTGTTTTTTTTAATCCTTCATATAAGTCCCAAAACCCATAGGCTTATATGAAGGATTAAAAAAACAACTGAAATTGAAGAGAGACGACTTTTCCTTGATTTATTATTGCCATTGTTGTCCCAGTGCATCTGTACTGTTTCACAACTGTGTTTTTCACTGGAACCTACCCCTCCCGGTTTGTTTATTTTACCTGCCCTCAGACAACTTGGCTACTGTGATCCATGCAACGATTACCTCTAGATTGGATTTCTGTAACTCACTCTATGCTGGCTCCCCTTGTCCTTGACCTGGATACTTCAGCTGGTACAGAACGCAGCTGTCAGAGTATGCACAAAAACTTCTTGGAGGACTCATATCCAGCATGAATCTCTTGGAGGTCCGTACACCCCCCACTTCCCAGGATGTCTGCTCGGGGGGGAGGGATTTTTTAGGCCACCAATCTTTTGTGGTTGTAGAGGGCCTTAGGGACCTGGGTATAATGGTTTTCATATGGGGATTTTATGGAGGTTTTATGTTGTAAGTTGCTGTGAGTCTTTGGACAGCAGCAGGATATAAGCCAATAATAATAATAATAATAATAATAATAATAATGATGATGATGATGATGATGATGATGATGATGATGATGATGATGATGATGATGATAATGATAATGATGATAATAATAATAATAATCTGTAAACCACTTCATGGGAGCAGTAACAATAAAGCAGTAAGGGGTAAGTAGGTGGAGAAAGGGGCGGGGTGAGTCTGGGATAAAAACTACACAGTGCACAGCTCCCAATTGGACCTCGGGGGGAGGGGGGCGGCCGGGGGAGGCTTCAGCATGGGGCTCGGAGCAGGCCCACTATGTCCCAGACGCAGCGGGCCTGCTCCGAGCCCCGCGCTGAAGCTGCGGACTTGTGGGGGGGAGGGGGTGGATCTCAATTGTTTTTCATTTTTATCCCTAGCCTTAAATAAAATATATTTTGTGACTTTCTATAATATTGCACATCAAAATGCTTTCTGTTCCAGAACAACAAGCAGCTGAACACAGTTTGCTAATCTATCTTTCCCCAGTCTCCTTCCTGGCTCCTTCCACCAAGCATTGCCTGTCATGGAAAGTCACATTTGGTAACATGAGGACTGAGCAGGCTACTTCCGTCCTTCTCTGAAAGATCTTAGGGGGCGGCCAAACTCGGGGGGGGGGCAAGGCCAGGGGGCTGGGGAGAAGTGCTGCACTTTGTGAGCAGCTTGAGAAAATATCCAAGCAGCAGAACCTTGTCATCATGGGTGACTTCAATTTCCCAGATGTGTGCTGGGAAACAAACTCTGCGAAGCGTCCTCAGTCATGCAAGTTTCTGACCTGCCTGGCTGACAATTTCATTTATCAAATGGTAGATGAACCCACAAGAGGTTCAGCCATACTGGACTTAATACTGACCAACAGGCAAGAGTTGGTGGATGAGGTGAAGGAGGTGGGGACCCTAGGGGGAAGTGACCATGTCCTCATAGAATTCCTTTTGAGATGGGGAGCCAAGGAAGCTTGTAGCCAGACGTGGATGTTGGATTTTCGTAGGGCAAACTTTAATAAATTCAGAGACATGATGAGTATCATACCATGGACGAGAATGCTGGAAGGGAGCATGTGAAGGGTGGGCGCTACTCAAACAAGAGCTATTGCATGCTCAATCAATGACTATCCCAGAAAGACAAAAACACTGCAGGAGCTCTAAGAAGCCTATTTGGATGAACAGAGAACTTCAAGAGGAACTAAGAAAGAAAAGGGAAATGTTCAGGAAATGGAGGGTAGGACAGAGCTCTAAAGAAGAGTACCTACAGGTTACTAGGCACTGTAGATCAATCATACGAAAGGCCAAAGCTGAGAGTGAGCTAAGATTGGCCAGGGAAGCCCATTGTAACAAGAAAAGATTTTTCAGTTATGTGAGGAGCAAACAAAGTAAAGGAGGCAATAGACCCAATGTTGGGTGCAGATGGACAAACTAACGGAGGATGCAGAGAAAGCAGAAAGGCTCAGCGCCTATTTTACATCTGTTTTTTCCCACAGGTCAAAGGGTTTAGGCATATCTAGAGATTGCAGTAGCCAAGAGATAGTGTCTGGGTGGCAGGTTGACATGGACAGAGAGGTTGTCAAGAGGCATTTAGCTGCACTTGATGAGTTCAAATTCCCTGGGCCATATGAAATGCACCCGAGAGTGCTCAAAGAACTTTCCGGAGAACTTGTACAACTCTTGTCCATAATCTTCGGGGCCTCTTTTAAGGACTGGAGATGTCCCGGAGGACTGGAACGTTATTCCGATCTTCAAAAAAGGGAGGAAGGATGACCCGGGAAACTACAGACCAGTGAGTCTGATCTCTGTTGTGGGGAAGATAATGGAGCAGATATTAAAGGGAGCGATCTGCAAACATCTGGAGGACAATTTGGTGATCCAAGGAAGTCAGCATGGATTTCTCCCAAACAGGTCCTGTCAGACCAACCTTGTTTCCTTTTTTGACCAAGTAACAGGTTTGCTGGATCGTGGAAATTCGGTTGATGTCGTTGATGTCGTTTTCTTGGATTTTAGTAAAGCTTTTGACAAGATTCCTTATGATGTTCTGATGGATAAGTTGAAGGACTGCAATCTGGATTTTCAGATAGGTGGATAGGGAATTGGTTAGAGAATCACACTCAAAGAGTTGTTGTCAATGATGTTTCATCAGACTGGAGAGAGGTGAGTAGCGGGGTACCTCAGGGCTCGGTGCTCGGCCCGGTACTTTTTAACTTTAAAGAAGGCAAATGCAGTCTTGGGCTGTATCAACAGAGGCATCACATCAAAATCACAAGATGTCATAGCCCCATTGTATACAGCACTGGTCAGACCCCACCTGGAGTCCTGTGTGCAGTTCTGGAGGCCTCACTTCAAAAAGGACATGGACGAAATTGAGAGGGTGCAGAGGAGAGCAACGAGGATGATCCAGGGCCTGAGGACCTGGGGATGTTCAGCCTGGAGAAGAGGAAGTTGAGCGGGGACATGATTTGAAATGTTGTCATTTGGAGGAGGGCAGGGAAAGTTGGCAGCAGAATATAGGACCCACAGTAATAAGTATAAACTACATGTAGAATGATACCGGCTAGATATCAGGAAAGTTTTTCACAGTCAGAGTACTTCAGTGATGGAATTGACTGCCTAAGGAGCTCCCCCTCGATGGCAGTCTTCAAGCAACGGCTGGACAGATCCTTATTTTGGATGCTTGAGGCTGATCCTGCATTGTACAGGGGGTTGGACTAGATGGCCTGTATGGCCCCTTCCAGATCTATGATTCTATGATTTTAAATGGGACAATAGGAAATAATGTGGCTGAAAGGTCTAAAATTATACTAAACTAGAAATTAAGCCCGCTGTAGTTTAAATACAGCGGGCGCTAGCGGGCCTACAGATTTGTGCGGGGTGGGTGTGTGGCTTGGCGGCGGCCGGACACGCACCCGAGGACGTGGATGGGCCGGGCTGAGACCCTCCTCCGTCGGTTGCGGCCTCCTCCTGGTCTCCCCCCCGGCACGGGACCTACCGTAGTTCTTGCAGGGTAGGGAAGAAATGCTGTTGGGTATCGGCGTCGGCGAGACTCAGTAGAGGGGGTTGGTGTTCTTGGCACCGCAGCTGTGCCGTCATGGCCGCCGCATCTCCCTCAACCAGCTGGGCCCGGCAGAGGCGCTGCCGGAGCCGTTGCCGCGGCCGCAGCCATTGGATGCGTCCTTACTGGTGTGGGTCGGCAGCGGGCGGTAGGTGCTTGATGCTTGGTGGGCCAGCGGCAGCATCTTGGCCTCTGAGGCGGGATAGGCAAGGGAACCCCCGGCAGCCGGGCGCAGGGCGGCTGGCGGGGGCTTGTCAGGCCGCCGGGCAGGGAGTCCCCGGCAGCCGCGCGCCGGGACTCCCTTGCCGGCAGCCTGACGTAGCGGGAGGCGCTTTGCGCCTACCGACGCACCAGGCCGCCGGGCACGGGGCACCCACCAGCCACAATATTCTCCATCCAATGTTTTAACCCCAAAATGGGTCTTCCTCAGAGGTCTAATCCTAAACACGTATACAATACAGTAAAAGCTACAGTGAGATTTAAAATATAAATGTATTCCCTATGAATAACAAGATAAATTAAAATGGAACCTATAGATGTCCATTTATCAAGTATATGTCTCCTTTTCCAAAGCTGCAAAAAACTTCTGTTGCATCTCAGTAGCGCATTTATTTACAGAGTATACTATGAATTTTAAAAAATCTCACTGGCTGTATCATCTTCTGTATTTAATGTGTGTTCAGGATTAGATTTCTGAGGAAAACCCACTTTGGGGTCAAAAGACGTTAGGTTTCGCACTGTATGGTACATATTGTGTTATGTCAATGATTAGCCTATGGGCTTTGTCTATATTTTAAACTTCTTTGCTTTATAAGTTGTGCACAATAAATCTGGGGCAGCTTTGCTGTATAATATGAAAAGCTAAGGAAAAAACTGGGTGGGGGGAGAATGGGTGGGGCCAGTCCAAAGATCGGACCCCCCCAACTTGGGAAAAACAGAGAGGCAACAAAGCCTGCCCACCAACCTGGCCAGGGGCAATCTGGTGACATCGCCGCCAGTCTGCCCCTGACCACCACAGGGAGAGGAGGTTGATAGGTCTGCCGAGGGGAGTGAGAATGGAGGCTTGGACATGCCGCGGCAGCCCTTTTAGTCCCAGGGCTGTCCTAACAGTTATGTCCAACAACTTCCCTCGCTTTGCCTCAGACCGCTGACAGAGCTGGCAGATGGCTGGTGAGTGTGCTCCCTCCCCCCTCCCTTTATACTCTGTAGATGAGCTTTAGGATGCTTTGGGCTGATTTTGTATTGAGCAGGGGGTTGGACTAGATGGCCTGTATGGCCCCTTCCAACTCTATGATTCTGTGATTCTGAGCTGTAATTCCAGGAGCTCTCCAGGCTCCACCTGGAGGTTGGCTACCCTTTGGTTGGAAATATTCCTGGCGGTTTGGAGGTGAGACTTCAAAATCTCCAGTCCAGTCTCCAATGTAGTCATTTTTGCCTGCAGAGCTGATCATTATAATCTATAATCTAGAGACGATGGTAGAGGCTTACAGATGGAGTGTTGGGATGGAGTGTTGCAGGTGTGTCCCTCCTGGGCTATAGGCTATGGCCAGCCCTTACCAGCAACTGTTTGTATTCTGAGGCGCAGACAGATAGACAGAAACACAGACAGACCAGCATCAGTCCTGCAAGTCTGGAAAGTGCTGGGAGATCTAAATAAAGAATATTTACAGCCTGAAATGGCTGGAGAGACATGGGAACTGAAGTGACTTTTTTCAAGCTTGGCCTGGTAAATAAAAAAACAGTATTTGCCAGCAAGGTGCTATGAACTCAAAGACATAATGGGTCCAGAATTTCCAGTGGAGTTAGCTTTACAGGAAAGTAGACAGTGAGACTTTTGGGGAAACTAGGTGATCCACTTTTATTAGACAATGACTTGACCTTGCGGACAACAAAAGGGACTGCAGTTGCCAGCAGTAGGTCTCAGGCTTCAGAAGGGCAGACATCACCAGCCAAGCAACCAAGGGGAGTCTGGGGCCACATGCAATCCTTTTGAAGAGATGCATGTGCAGAGAGAGAGCTTTCCCTTCAGCCTAACTTCCTGGAGATGAGCTGTACTTCCAGGGAATTCTCAGGCATCACCTGGAGGCTGGTATCTCTAAACCTCAGTGGGATACAATGCTACACAGTCACCCCTCCAAAGCAGCCATTTTTGCCTGGGGAGCTGATCTTTATAGTCCGGAGATAAGCCGCAATTCCAGGAGATTTCCAGGCCCCACCTGGAGGTTGGCTGTCCCTAGTCTGAACATATTCCTTGAAGTCTGGAAGTGGGGCCTCAAAAGTGTGTAATGCAACCACCTAGCACCCCCTGACCTATTTCAGGTCAAGAAAACATAACAGAGAGGCACCAATGTTGCCAGATTGGTGTAGGTTCATGTTCTGGAATTCCACACTACCTAGGTGTGCATAAACCTGACTAAGGTCAAGACTGCTGTGCATAGGGAGACCTCCTCTTAGGGTTGCCATCTTCCATGTGAGGCTTTCTACTCCACCTCCCTCACAGGGAGTCTGCTATGGGGATAGAAAGTGAAGGCAATTAGAAACCGCTTTGAGACACCTGAGGCCTGCTGGGTGACTTCAGCCCATTCCCAGTTCTATCAGACCTCTCACAACCCTCACAGGTTGTCTATTGTGGGGAGACTGTAAGCCGCTTTGAGACTCCTTTGGGTAGTAAACAGCAGGGTACAAAAATCCAGCTCTTCTTCTTCTGCTAAGGAGCAACTGTGAAAGAAGCATGTGGGCACAGAATATTTTATCAACAGTAAAAATAAGGAGACAGAAGGAGCAGGGTGGATACCTGTATATTGTGATTACCCCACGTGGATTAGGGCAGGGGGACATTTCAGTGTCTGTGACCTAATTCACACAAGCAGGGAAAAGAAGTTGAATGCAGAAATGGGAGGAATTGGTTGCCATGTAATCACCCCCTAAGAAGAGTCTCCAGTCTGCTTTTCCCTTCACATATCTGAAGACATGGCTCTGGAAAGCTCATCTGTAGCCACTATGCCACAATTCCCAAAGGTCAGTCCTCTCCCCTACTCAATGAACATTCCACACCACAGGTTCTTGACACCCATCTCTCCACACATATATGCCCTCATTTGTCACCATGCCACCACAACCTCCCACACAAAATAAACATTCAACCCTGTGCCCTTACAGACTGGACTCCCCTTCCTCTTCCCACCATCAAGCTCTAGCACCCACTGTATTCTACAACAGGCTTCTCTCCTTAGTGTTAATATAATTTGATTTTTTATGTTTTGTGGAAACTTAACCTTTTGTTCCTAACTAGTGATTGGTTAGGTTTGTGGTTTGTTGTTTTTTGTAACACTTTCCCCTTTTGGATTTTCTTTACTTTCCTTGCTGATTCAGTGGAAACTCAGTGGAAACTTAATGGATGTTGTTTACTTGGATTTCAGTGAGGCTTTTTACAAGGTTCCCCCTGGTCCAAAGAGTTTGGATCTGGGGGATCAGAGTGGTATTCTATCAGACTGGAGGGATGTGAGCAGAGGAGTGTCAAAGGGGTCCATTCTTTTCAACGTTTTTATCAACAAGGGGGTAGGGGGACTCTTCATTACATTTGCGGATGACACCAGGAGTAGCGAGCATCCCAGCAGATACAGATGAGAAGCAGGCATACTGGGTGGGAACAAAATCTTGGGGGACTTGTGGACTGTAAGCTAAATATGAGCAGACACTGTGATATGGTGGTAAAGAAGGCAAATGCAGTCTTGGGCTGTTTCAACAGAGGCATCACAACAAAATCACAAGATGTCATTGTCCCACTGCATTTGTCAGACCCCACCTGGAGTCCTGTGTGCAATTCTGGAGCCTCACTTCAAAAAGGACATGGAAAAAATTGAGATGGTGCAGAGGAGAGTGACAAGGATGATCCAGGGCCTGGGGGCTAAGCCTTGTGAGGAAAGGCTGAGGTTTTGGGGAATGTTCAGCCTGGAGATGAGGAGGTTGAGAGGGGACAGGATTTCTCTCTTTAAGTATTTGAAAGGTTCTCAGAGGAAAGCAGGGAAAGGTTCCTGTTGGCAGCAGAGCATAGGACCCACAGTTTAAACTATGTGGAAAATGATATCAGCTAGATACGAAATAAATTTTCACAGAGTAGTAGAATAGACTGCCTAAGGAGGTAGTGAGCTCCCCCTCACTGACAATCTTCAGGCAGCAACTGGATGTTTTAGACTGATTCTGCATTGAGCAGGAGGCTGGACTAGATAGCCTGTAAGGCCCTTTCTAACTCTATGATCAGCCCCCTTTTGCATAGCCAGGGCATGCACTTTATTTTCACTCCCTTGCTACTCTTTGGTGAGGATCTAGGGCGTCTCCTGGAACCAAATAGGAGCCCTGTTGGCCTCCACTGATGCTTCGAAGTTTGCAACTAGTAGATAGAATCAAGCTCTCTATCTCTGTATTCTGGTGGCATGGGTAGGAGGGCAGACACAAGGCTGATGCTGTGTCAGTCTAACCCAATTGAAGCAGCAGATGCTGTCCACATTTTGGTTCTTCAACCAGGAAAGTGATTCTGATTTTAACACACGACTTACCAAGGGTATGCCGAGTAGTCCATCTCTCGCGACAGAGGCCGGCTGTTGGGCGGCTGCAAGGGCAGAAGGGAGAGGATGTTACTGTGGCCTAATTTGACAACAAGGCCTCCCTGAGGGTCTTCCCTCACAAAGAGGTCTGTAGAACACTGTTTGAGTCCTGGCTCCTCTAAGATTAACAAAGTTTTATTCAAGGTATAAGCTTCCATGTTTAAAGAAGTGTAAGTGCACAAGACTTATACCCATTTTTACACTTGGCTGGTCTGAAAGGTGACCTTGAACTCAAACTTTGTTCTGCTGCTTCAGACCAACACAGCTGTCCACTTGAATTGACAAAGATCTGTAGACTCTCAGAGGCCTGTGAGAGATTAGTCACAAAGAGGAACCAAGGCAGGTGGAGAGGGTGTCCCAGGTCTGGGAAATGCCAGACAGAGAAGAAGGCTAGGTCCTAGCAGTCTACTCACCCTCGCGTCCACTGGGCAAGGTTTCACTGATGCACTGGGAAAATAGCCGGACTTCTTTGACAGGATTAGTCTCCCCTGAACAGAAAGACAAAAAGAGCATCAGTGATGGAGAGTCTAATAGAAGACACATGTCGAATTAGCTGGCCAAACAATAAAACAGAAAATCCTCTCTCAACCAAACTGTTTTTTGTTTTTGTTTGTTTGTTTTTGAGGTGCAGGGGAGGTGTTCCATCACCTTCCCAGTCATTTTCTGCTGCTCAAGATAGCAAGATGCCACTTAGAGAGGATGGCACCATCTTGGAAGTTCTCACACAACACGGGAGGGGAGGGCAGTGGCTGACTGGGAGCAACTAGAGCAAGAGGTGGTTTTGATTTACTAATATTCAAAGCATTTTATTAGCTGCCCTTCTGTTTCACAGTCCTCAAGGCAGTTCTCAATGGAAACAAAACAATGGTTAAAACACATAAAACACAACACTTAAAAAATTCAGTTATGACTGCCAATAAATAAAACGACAAGAAAAACAAAAAAGCTGACGATGGCGAGAAAGCCAAAGACATTTTCTTTACTGCCTCGATGTGATACAAAACCAGAATGAGCTCTGGAGAAAATAAACTTGTTTTCAACAATGCTTTCCTAAATGGCTCTGCAGCATAATAACATGTACATAGAATCATAACATTATAGAGTTGGAAGAGACCTCTGGGGTCATCCAGTCCAACCCCCTGCATAATACAGGAACTCACAACTACCTGACTACCCACAGTGAACCCAATTTCATGCCCAAATGTTACCCCCCCCAAAAAAAAAAAAAAAAAAAAAACTTCAGAATCCAGCCTGGTCTGGAGGAAATTCACCTATCATCCCACAGCAGCAGTTAGCAATTCCATAGAATCATAGAATCATAGAACTGGAAGGGGCCATACAGGCCATCTAGTCCAACCCCCTGCTCTACGCAGGATCAGCCCTAAGCATCCTAAAGCATCCAAGAAAAGTGTGTATCCAACCTTTGCTTGAAGACTGCCAGGGAGGGGGAGCTCACCACCTCCTTAAGCAGCCTATTCCACTGCTGAAATACTCTGACTGTGAAAAATTTTTTCCTGACATCTAGTCTATTATCGTTGTACTTGTAGTTTAAACCCATTACTGCGTGTCCTCTCCTCTGCAGCCAATGAGCTTGGCCCCTAGTGAGACTCATAAGGATTGTTGTCCATGAGGGGTTGGATCAAACCAATATCACTAAAAATGAAGCTGTATTTTTGGAAAACAAATTCCCAACGAGCCCCCTGTTCCACATATTACCCCAAATCCTTAAAAGTCTCAGTAACCAACCAGGGCAATCTATTATTGCTCTACTGGGCTCTGCCCTAGAACCTCTGGCTAAATTTTTAGATTTTTTTGTTCAAATAAACATCCCATCCTGCCAGAATTATTGAAAGATTCAATGCATTTTAGTAATAATTTAGAAGATTTTGGTTCTGTTTTAGACTCTCCTGGTTACACTAGATCATAGAATCATAGAGCTGGAAGGGGCCTCCAGGTTCAACTAATCCAACCCCCTGCACAATGCAGGAATGTGGGAGCTTTATATACTAATATTCCCCAGGAAGAAGCAAAGGAAGTTGGGATGAGATACTTGGGTGCCTGCTCATCTGAGATACCCCACACTCTAATTCTATTAGACCTTTTGAACATTATTTTTTGGGGAAAACTCTTTATTTTTGAAGATTAACTATATTTACAACTTAACAGGCTTGCCATGGGGAGCTCAGTGGCCCAAATTTGGCTGATTTTATATTTAGTTTTGAAATTAAATGGTTCCTTAACCCTGCTGTCAGTCCCTTTCAGCAGGAGGTCCTATTTTATACTCTGTTCCCGGATGACATTTTTATCTGCGACTAATCTAGATGATTTTGTTATTTGGGCTAACTCTGTCCCTGATTCTATTAAATGTGAACAAAAATGGACTTTAGGGAAATCCTATTTTTGGACATGTTGGTTAGGAAAAATCATCACAGCTATTTAACAGTGGCTACATATAAGAAGAGCCTCTTGTGGCGCAGAGTGGTAAGGCAGCCGTCTGAAAGCTTTGCCCATAAGGCTGGGAGTTCAATCCCAGCAGCCGGCTCAAGGTTGACTCAGCCTTCCATCCTTCTGAGGTCGGTAAAATGAGTACCCAGCTTGCTGGGGGGTAAACGGTCATGACTGGGGAAGGCACTGGCAAACCACCCCGTATTGAGTCTGCCATGAAAACGCTAGAGGGCGTCACCCCAAGGGTCAGACATGACTCGGTGCTTGCACAGGGGATACCTTTACCTTTACCTTTACATATAAGAAACCGATAGAGTATAATACCCTACTGCCTTTCTCTTCTTTCCACCCCAGATATTTAAGGGGAAATCTTCCATTTGGCCAGTTTTTAAGGTACGAAAAGATTAATTCCAACCAGGACGACTATGAACAGGCAAACAAAAATTTTATCTAGCCCTTTAAGAGAATGTGACTATCCAATTAGTGTCATCTCATGGGCTGAGAAACAGGTGAATAAGATTTCCAAGGTTGCCTTGTTATATTACAAAGAACAACAATCCTCTAACAGAATAGTATGCTCACTGGAATTTTCCCCACAGGCACATACTATTAAAAATATCATTCTGTGTCACTGGCATCTAGTTGCAAACATCAGAGGATATGAAGAGAAACCTTCATTTGCATGGAGAAGAGAGAAGAACATAAGGGAGCTAATTACCCCACCAAGGAGTTCAGTTTCAAAGACATCAGAGACACACACACCTTTGGTTCTTTCAAATGTGGTGGTTGCCTTGCCTGCAATTTTATGGAGACGATTTTACACATCCTGGGAAACATCTTAAAATAGCTTTGAGATCATTCATAAATTGTAACACAATACTGTCAATTGTGTTCTATGTCCATGTGATCTTTTATATGCTGGAATTTCAATTTATCCATTAAAAGTTAGAATTTTAGAACATCTCTCAAGAATCAGGAACAGGGTTCTGGCCACCCCTTTTACTTCCCATTTTTTGGAAAAACCTCACAAGGCTGAAGAGGGGAGCAGACCAGGAAGCGCATTTCCCTACCCTGGCTGGGACACAACTGGTCACTGTGCCCCAGGCCAGGAACTTGGGAGTGACCTTGGATGCCTTGCTATCCATGGAGGCACAGGTCAAAAAGGTAGCCCGCCAGGCATTTTTCTATCTCTGCCAGGCGAGGCTATTAGCACCCTATCTGTCCTCTGAGCATCTGGCTATGGTGATCGATGTAATGGTCACCTCCAGGATTGATTTCTGTAACTCCAGGCCCTTACCTGGAAATTGCAGCTATTGCAAAATGCAGCTGCTAGGGTCTTGACAGGAACATCTTAGAGGGCCCACATCCAGCCTGTGCTCAGGCAGCTGCACTGGTCACCAGTTGCTGTCCGGATCCGGTTCAAGGTTTTGGTACTGACCTTCAAGGCCTTACGCAGTATGGGACCCACATAGCTGTGAGACTGCCTGTTTCCCTATGCCCCCTGCAGGGCCTTGCGCTCTGTGGGTTCCAACTTATTGGTCATTCCTGGCCCCAAAGAGGCTTGCCTAGCCTCAACTAGGGCCAGGGCCTTTTCAGTCCTTGTCCCTACCTGGTGAAATGAGCTCCTGGAGGAGCTACAGGCCCTGCTGGAGCATTCAGCTTTTCGCAGAAGCTCTTCCACGAGGTCTATGGTTGAGGCCAGTGCGGAGAGGTCTGTGGGCCCCCAAAAGAAGTTATTCCACTACATTTTAACAGTGGTGGCCAGCATTTCTCCCCTAGTCCCCACCTGGGTTTTCCGTCCTGCATCAACCCCGGCTCCATGGGAGGGGAGGGGGGGTGGCAATTCTGGTCAGAGAGACTTTCTCCTTCAGGGCTCTCCCTGCGCCAACGATTCCAGGGATTGAGTGTGCTGGTCTTGGGTGGGAATCGATCGAGAACATGGCGATCTGGTTGGTGTATCGATCACCCACTGCCCCTCCAGATTCCCTACCAGGCCTGCTGGAGGCGGTGGCTGCCTGGACGTTACAGTACCCAAAACTTTTAGTTTTGGGGGACTTCAACGTTCACACGGATGCGCCGTCTTCAGGACTTGGCCTGGATCTAGTGTCAGTCATGGAGACACTAGGGTTCTCGCAGCTTGTTGCTGGTCCCACCCATCAGGCTGGTCACACCCTCAATTTGATCTTTGGTGCAGGTGTAGCGGTAGATCTGGTGGTGAATAACATAATTCCATAGTCAGACCACCATGCCCTGAAGGCTCGACTGAGGATACCACCCCCTCTCCGTTTGGGTGACGAATGTATTCTAGCCCGCCCGCAGAGACTCATGGAATCCAAGAGATTCCTGAATGCTTTGCGGGACCCGATGCCCTCCAGCCCCTCGTTGATGGCCTTGGTGGAGGACTGGCAGTTCCGCCTTACGGCCGCCATTCACAAGATTGCTCCTAGGTGCTCTCTCCGCCTTCGCCTCAAACAGGCTGCATGGTACTCCCAGGAGCTTCGGGAGAGGAAGAAGGGAGATGGCTTGAGTGAGTGTGGAGGAAGACTCGCGACGAAGCTACAAGGACATCTCATTGCACACTTATGAAGGTGTATGAGAATGCGGTGAAAGCGGCAAAACTTCTACGCTGCAGAAATTGTGTCCACAAGCTCTCGCCCAGCACAATTATTTAAGGTAATCAGATCAATTACCGCCCTCGAGGAAGGGCGACAAATGATAAGGGAATTGGAATTGAGCTGTGTGGCATTATCGAGTTATTTTGCAGACAAAGTCCTGTCGCTCCGCCGTGACCTACTTGCCATGATTGATACAGTTGGTGAACTGGAAGCTCCGTGCCCATCAAGGGGGTTAGTGTTTGATGGCTTCAGGCGGCTCTCTGTAACCGAAGTGGACAAGTTACTGGGTTCAGTGAGGGCGACCACTTGCCCCTTGGATCCCTGTCCATCCTGGTTGCTCAAATTGGGCGACCAGCGGATAGGAGGCCCCTTGAGGGAGATTGTCCAAAATGCGGCTGCCAGGGTCCACACTAGAACACCTTTGAGGGCCCACATTCAGCCGGTGCTTCATCATCTGCACTGGTTACCAATTTGTTTCCGAATCAGATTCAAGGTATTGGTATTGACCTTTAAGGCTATACGCGGCCTGGGTCCCATCTACCTGCGGGACCGCTTGGTTGCTTATGCCCCCCGCAGGGCACTCTGCTCTGCGGGTATGAATTTACTGGTTGTCCCGGGCCCACAGGATGTTCGCATGGCCTCGACCCGGGCTAGGGCCTTTTCAGTCCTGCCCCAACCTGGTGGAATGAGCTCCCAGAAGAGCTAAGGGCCCTGCGGGATCTACCAGCTTTCCGCAGGGCCTGCAAGACGGAGCTCTTCCGCCAGGCATATGGTTGAGGCCAGGGCAGCTCTCCCACTAAGCCATCCGAGGATCCCTTCCAATACTGAGATCTCGAACATTGAGATCATTGTTAGATCTATTGTATTGGCCTCTTCTGAATATTATTCTCCCCACCAGGCTGAACTTGGGGGGAAGTCGGGTAAATACGATCAGAATTGTGACCACTGCCGCTTATATGTTATATGTGACTTGTTGTTGATGTTAATTGGGGTTTTTATGGGGATTTTATTGTGTTTTAACTGTTGTAAACCGCCCTGAGACCTATTTGGAGAAGGGCGGTCTAAAAATTAAATAATAATAATAATAATAATAATAATAATAATAATAATAATATAATGGAGTCGACTGAAGATGGCGCCATAAAAGCTGGACTTCTGTTCAGCTCTTAAGCCATGCCGAGGGTCAGGAGCTTCTGCACCTGGCTGACCTGAGCAGATACGCAAATCTGCTCGCCGGTCACCCCAGGAACGGCATCCTGAGGGTCCTACAGATCTGTGGGGAGGTAGGGGGACCGAGCTCCCCAGATCAACAGCGGCGTGTGCTCAAGGTCACGATGGTGCCCTTGTCGCAAACAACTCTACAAGCTTGAAACGACCAGCTGACCTTACATTCTTCCCAGACCATCTTTTACCAGATTGACAGAAGCGCTGACAGAAGCTGAAGTCTACAACAGTAAGGATTGAAAGCTTTCTGGCTTTTCTTTTTCTTCTCCCACAAGCTCTTCCTCCCCCCTCCTCAACCAATTTACAAGTGAATTCCTTCTTTCGTCGAGTGAGAGACTCCCAGCTAATTATACCCGCTAACTAAACAAAGAGACAGCTTTGAAGTTTTGTTGGAAAAAGTTCAGTGGGGGTAGCTGACTTGATACGGAGATCGACAAACTGATAATTTGGGATCGCCCGTGCTCCCGCGAGACCTCACGAGACTTTCTGTTTATAATTTGTGACTGCCTAGAACTATGGAAAAATTAACTAAGGCACAGCTTTTCCATCTGCTATGCGAAGGGAACTCAAAGATACTGAAAGCAGTCAATAAGCTGGAAAAGGAAATCCGTGGGATTAAGGGGGAGCTTTTGGACGGAGCCGACGGTCTGGAGAGAGCAGCTGATATAGCTCAGCCAATAATAAATCAAACGAAAATTCAATGCTTGGAAGTTAATCAACACGAGGGGGAGAGAGCTAGGGATGTAAAAACCTAAAGTAACTTTGAAGAACCTGGGAAAACAGATTCAAGGAAGGAAAGCACCGAAAACCTGGAAGTCTATTCAGAGCAGGAAGTGATTTGGATCAGCAAAATAAAAAGAGTCTATGCAAAAGCGACAGCACCCAGGAAGCTATCAGGAGATATTCCTGTGCGACCAGAGGAAGAGATCCAGATTGATAAAGTATACAGAGCCTACTCAAAGGCGACTGCAAGCAAGAATCAAGTAAGAGACTTCTTTGGCCCTGACAGAAGGACAATCAGAAACACTCTACTATGGAAAAAAACACAATTTCATTTGCTGCGACCACCTGAAGGATGAGTTGAACAATGGAGTATTCTCCTGGCTTCCTGTGGGAAAGACAGCAGCAGTAACTTTTAGGACAGGACCAATATATGAAGGGAACTGACTTTATATCATCTAAGACAATAATAGAATATATCCTTATAATAGATTATACTCTCATATGTATCAACAACTACTCTGCTAAGGAAGATGGTAATAACTCCTAGATCAGGATCAATATGTGATGGGAATTGAATATGTATGTCAATATGTATGCTAAAAGAGGATGACAAACTATACTTCATAGGTATTAACAAGACGGCAGTAGTAACTCTTAGGTCAGGGCCAATTTATGAAGGGGACTGACCTTATACCATTTAAGATAATAACAGAATATATTCTTATAACAGATCATATTCTCATATGTATTAACCATTACTTGGCTAAGAAAAATGCTAAAAACTTCTAGATTAGGAATAATATGTGATGGGAACTGAATATGTATGTTAAAAGAGATGGCAAACCATATCAGCTGGTCGCTTTTTTTTTCTTAATTTTTCTGTAAATGCTTTATATAATAATAAATAATAAAATTAATAATATTAATAATAATAATAATAATAATAATAATAATAATAATAATAATAATAATAAAGGGGTAAGTGGGAGGTTGGTTGTGGCAGCGCTTGTTGTTGGAGTTTGTATTTTTGTTAACTGTTTTAATTTTAGCAGGGATTTTCGGGGATTTAGTATTTTTATTCTTATCTTGTAACCCACCACGGGCCGGCTCCACCAAGAGTGGCAGGAAATAAATTCAAATAATAATAATAACAACAATAATAAATTATGCTGCAGAGCAACTGAAGAAAATGTTATTGAAAACAAATTTATTTTCTCCACGGCTCGTTCTGGCTTTGTATCACATTGAGACACTGAAGAAGATTTCTTTTGTCTTCCTGCCATCATTAGCTTTTTTGTTTTTCTTCTGGTCTTCGCAGCTGATGAGTCTTTCACCTCTGACTGCTAATAAATAGAACTAAACTAATCAAATGCATTCCTAAATAAAACTGTTCTACATACAACTGTCTTCTGCTGCCTCCTGCAGATCGACAGTGAGGGGACGAGATGCACCTACCTGGAGGCTGTCCCATAATCATGGGGCTACCCCAAAAAGGTTCTTTCATGTGTTCCTGTGTAATAATTGCCCATGCACCCAATTGTAATAATAAATTACATTTATACTGTGCCCACCAGAAGAACTTATTTGACTGAAGGGACAGTCTGTAGGGTCTTTACCTGTGGCCCGAATTATTGAGCAGGGGAAGATGGTCCTTCAGATCCCCCAGTCCCAAACCATGGCAGCTGGCAGAGCCTTTCTCCTGAGACTCACACCAGTCAAACAACCAGGGGAGCCATTCCCTAGGACAATTTACAATCTGCATGGTGCGTGTTTATGTAGTTGTGGGGGGGGCATGCCTTGGCCTGGGGTCTCAACGAAAATAACTGTTGTGCTTAGTCAATCTATGGCTTTCACACTGTTGCTCTAGAAAAATTCCATGCAATTTTAGTCATGGTCCATGTGAACTATTATTTGCTCCTCTACTACACATGAACAGACACTCACCTCCCACCACTGGGACTCTGGGTCTCCTCTGAGTAGTTCTATTACTTCTCCAGTCTGAAATGTTAGCACCGGTTTTCCTGGTGGAGCTGGGTTGCCATGGTAATTCTGAACTGCCACCATTTTGGGACCTATATCAAAATGGAAAATGAACAGCTTTGGAGACAAGGAAGAAGTTGTTTGAAAGTTGATGCAAGTTGTCCCTGCCCCAATCACATGCCTGTCATATTAGGGTTCCCTGCCAGAGCAACATTAGATAAAGCAAGGTTTCCACCTGCTCAATAACTGCTCATACATGCTTTTCATGTTTAATGAACTCTAATATTTTGTAGCATGAAGCTTTGAAGCCTGCTGGCAGAGGAGGTGCTGGGTGTTGAAGGCCTGCCATGAGCCTAGGAAGGAAGCTTCCACTGATGCAACATGGCTGGCAGTCAGAGTGGAGACAACTGGACAGGGAAGTGATGAGGCATGTCCTCCGAGACTCAGGAACAGGAGACCTGAAGCCACCCAGGGGAAAAGGTCCACAGGCCACAACTATCTGTTGCCTGGGAATAGATCCTTCCACTTCATGTGGTTTATATTCAGAGATACTAATCCTCTGAATCTCAGAGGCAGGAGGCAACAGCAGGGGAAGGCCTTGGGCTCTATAGCCTGTTGCTGGCCCTCCAGAGGAATGGGTTGGCCACTGTGTGAGGCAGGATGGTCGCCCACTGTCAGCAAGGCTCGTCTGATGTTCTTCATACATTCTACATGCACACAAACACACAGGGATCCTCCTAGGGGTCACTTCACATTTTCTTTTTTTCCATATGATTTTTTCATGTGAAACTCCAACTGGCAGATTTTGCCCAAGCAAATGCCTCCTCCATACGTTTGTAAGAATCATAGAATAGAATCATAGAATCATAGAATCATAGAGTTGGAAGGGGCCATCTAGTCCAACCCCCTGCTCAACGCAGGATCAGCCCTAAGCATCCTAAAGCTTCCAAGAAAAGTGTGTATCCAACCTTTGCTTGAAGACTGCCAGTGAGGGGGAGCTCACCACCTCCTTAGGCAGCCTATTCCACTGCTGAACTACTCTGACTGTGAACATTTTTTTTCCTGATATCTAGCCTATATCGTTGTACTTGAAGTTTAAACCCATTACTGCGTGTCCTCTCCTCTGCAGCCAACAGAAACAGCATCCTGCCCTCCTCCAAGTGACAACCTTTCAAATACTTAGAGGGCTATCATGTCCCCTCTCAACCTCCTTTTCTCCAGGCTGAAGGACATAATGTAAGTTTTCTGAAAGATATCCTGAAACAAACAAAGAACCAGGCGGCAGCAAACTTACCCACATTCACTGAATCCTGCAGTGAGAAAGAGAGAGAGAGAACATGGATTTTCATTGTGATTCTTTCAATTTGGGGCCACAGAACTAGAGCAGCAACTCACTCTACCCTTGCCTGCATCTGAGCAAAAAGACTGCAGCATCATTCTTTAGAGTATCAGTGGTGAGAAAAGAAGCCCCCCAGCTCACATTTAATCTCTGCCACCAGCAAGAAAAGAAACCCTGAACAGGATTCTGCAGGCACTGGTCAGAGAAAGTACACCAAGAAGGTTGAAAACTTGCTAAGCCTTTTGCTGGATCCCTGCTGATCTGCTTCCCTAAGAAGCCTTCCTGGACTGTGGAGGCAGAGCCCCTCTCTTGGGGAAGGCTACTCGGGCCAAGAGAAAGCTCAAGCATTAGCAGAAAGATCCTTCCTGTACACCTCCCTCCCGACACACGTCATGGCTGCCACCAGTCACACTTGTTCGTGTTTCTGGGGAGAAGCTTACCTGGTCTGCAGGAGAGCCTGAAAGCAAAGCAGAAAATAAAGCAGTGAAATCAATAAGTGAAACGTGAGCAGGAAATAAGAGGCTCATCAAGACAGATTGCCCTCATCCCTTCTCTGCTCAATATCCTGGAGCCTTGCTGCCTCACCCTCCCCTTCTTCTGTGGTCCTCTCCTCTGTTTTTTTGAAATCTGTTCTCTAACAATCTCAGGCCAGACCTCTGAAGAGTTGCTACCTTCTGGCCAATGACCACCCAAGCTGTTTTATGCAGTCAATAAAGCAAGAATCTGTGTTGAATTCAACCCTGGGATTTCCAACCTGGTATACATTTCTGCTCCTTAGAAGGCCAGATCCTGAAGATGAAACTCAAATACTTTGGCCACCTCATGAGAAGGAAGGACTCCCTGGAGAAGAGCCTAATGCTGGGAGCGATCGAGGGCAAAAGAAGAAGGGGACGACAGAGAATGAGGTGGCTGGATGGAGTCACTGAAGCAGTAGGTGCAAACTTAAATGGACTCCGGGGAATGGTAGAGGACAGGAAGGCCTGGAGGATCATTGTCCATGGGGGTGCGATGGGTCGGACATGACTTCGCACCTAACAACAACAACATACATTTCTAGATGGGTCTTGAAAGTTTTTGGAAGCACTCCACCCCCTCTGTTCTCAACCAGCCATACACACTTTGAGAGGGGAAATAGGAACATATCGTGAAGACGGACAGCGTGAATGTCTGTGCTCATCAAAGCTCACACTATGATCACACAGGGGGTGTTGTCCCCAGCAGATGACCTTCCCACCCTTGCATGTGCACCTACACACAGCAGAAAGCATGCCCGGCAGAGGTCCTCCTTGGAGTCAAGAGCCGGATCCCTGCGAGGGGAGGGGTGAAAACAGTGCAACAGGTTCATCCATAGACAAGGGTGGGGGCCCTGGGGCCTTGTACTCAGAGGACTCTCCAGGGATGCAGTTGGGGGGGGGGTCAGACTTTGTAAACTGAGAGAAAGAAAGGAGACCCAAACACAGAGCTTGCCTGTGTGCTCCTGTTGCCTCAGAGGGTGGAGAGGTCTGTTCTGTATATGTTTTGCTCCTTTAGCGGTCAATTCAATATTACATCGGTTTATGACCGGAATAAATATAATAAATAAAATGAATAAATAAACAAAAACGTGCAGTTTAAACCTTCAGGGAAATCTTCTGGACATGAACTGATGTAATACTAAAAACGACTAGAGGGAGGACGCTGTGTGCCGAAGAGAGCCCCTCACCCAAAGTAACTGGAATACACAAGTGATGCAAATAAGAAGCAGGAAAGGAGGACAGAGCTGTGAGCCAAAAGGGAAGGGATATCAAGATCAGCTGAGAGTCAGTGAAAGGGAAATTTCCAGATTCATCTCCTTCTCCCCAATTCCTCCCAGCTCTCAGTTAACTTACAAAAAAGCATCTTCTGCTTTGGGATAACTTACTGATTTTGCAAGGTGGGATAACCTCCAAGCATTCTTTGTGTGCACCAGCTTTGCATTTCATGCACTGGTATCCCTGGTAGAAGGTCCCTCTGGTGAGAGAGAAGAGGGAAGGGGTTAGAAACAATTGGGGACCTCCCCCCTCCACCATTAGCTTTGAACATTCCTACCATTCCTTTATTGCATGAGCAATGCCAGCACAGACCCCAGTCCCCACTGAACACACATTAGCTTGTCTCAGAATCCATCTGAGGAAGGTATCCAGTGCTCATGCAGAATCACAACTGCCCACAGAGTGTGTCCAGTTTCCACAGATTTGCTGGGGGGCAGTGGAGATGGTCCGGTTGTGTTCTGAGCCTCCCTCCCCGCACACACCCAGGATGGGAATCACCAAGTGCAAGGGGAAATGATGATGGGATTCTCTGCGGGGAACATTTCATGTACAAGCAAAATTATTTCAAAGTCACATTTTTCTGGAATGTGTGGCTGTGTTGCCAATGGTTGTGCCACTTCACACACACAGGGCACTTATCAAAAGGTCAGGCTGCTTTTTCACTCCCATCATGGCTGTGCTTGTCCCCCTCAGTTCAGGTTGGGCAGCAGCAGGTGTAAATATTTTTTAAAAATATTGCATTTATTACAATCCATGTGCATTTATTACAATCCATGCGCATTTATTACAATACATAAAACTTAAAAACATCAACGTGTATCATGCTCTACTGCACAAATCCAGAACTCAGCTGGCTCCCAGTTGAATCCCAAATTAAGCTTAAGGCTTTGGTAATAACCTTTAACACCATATGCGGTCTGGGCCCAGTGTATCTGAGAGACCGCCTCCCTGCCTATACCCCCAGAAGAGCTCTACGCCAAATGAATGAATGAATGAATGAATGAATGAATGAATGAATGAATTTTGACACATAGATAAATGGCCAAATAACCAAAGGCATTTCAACCTCCTCTGGGGTCCTCTTCAGTGGTCTAATATTTAAATGCACTTCCGTGATGCAATGGGGACTATGAGGTGGTAAACAATGTGCAATAGATGTATTATGAAGAGCATCGTTAAGCAATAATGCTGACCTGGCTGGAACATTATTGGATTAGAGAAAGTATGCTACCACTTGTCTTTTGGCTTTTATTTTTGGTTATTGTATATTTCTATTTTTAGCTACTGTATGTTTAAGGCTTTGGTAATAACCTTTAACACCATATGCGGTCTGGGCCCAGTGTATCTGAGAGACCGCCTCCCTGCCTATACCCCCAGAAGAGCTCTACGCTCCACCACCTCCAACTGGCTGCAGATCCCTGGCCCTAAGGAGGCATGTCAGACCTCAACAAGGGCCAGGGCCTTTTCAGTCCTGGCCCCCACCTGGTGGAAGCCCCCTGAAGAGATCAGGGCCCTGCCGGAACTTCCACAATTCCGCAGGGCCTGCAAAAAGGAGCTCTTCCACCAGGCATTTTGTGGGGCCGACTGAGCCATAACACCTACAGGTCCCGTCCCCCCCAGACTGAGAGGTTGAACCTACCGAGGGAGTGTCAAAGTTATTGTTGTCGAAATACTGTTTTAGTTCTAGTTGGTATGTTATTGTTGTTATATTGTTATATTGATACTGACACTGCTCCATGTAAATGTTCTGAAATGTTTTTTGTAAACCGCCCAGAGCCATAGAGATGGGCGGCATAAAAATCCAAATGAATGAATGAATGAATGAATGAATGAATGAATGAATGAATTTTGACACATAGATAAATGGCCAAATAACCAAAGGCATTTCAACCTCCTCTGGGGTCCTCTTCAGTGGTCTAATATTTAAATGCACTTCCGTGATGCAATGGGGACTATGAGGTGGTAAACAATGTGCAATAGATGTATTATGAAGAGCATCGTTAAGCAATAATGCTGACCTGGCTGGAACATTATTGGATTAGAGAAAGTATGCTACCACTTGTCTTTTGGCTTTTATTTTTGGTTATTGTATATTTCTATTTTTAGCTACTGTATGTTTAAGGGTTATTTATGGGTTTATGCTGCATTTTATTGGTTTTATGCTGTGAATCATCCCAAGATGATTGGGGGATACGCTTCTAGGTAGCACTGTGTGTGAACGAGACCTTGGGGTACTTGTGGACTGTAAACTAAACATGAGCAGGCAGTGTGATGCAGCGGTAAAAAAGGCAGATGCCATTTTGGGCTGTATCAACAGGGCATCACATCAAAATCACAAGATGTCATAGTCCCATTGTATACGGCACTGGTCAGACCACACCTGGAGTACTGTGTGCAGTTCTGGAGGCCTCACTTCAAGAAGGACATCGATAAAATTGAAAGGGTACAGAGGAAAGCGACGAAGATGATCTGGGGCCAAGGGACCAAGCCCTATGAAGATAGGTTGAGGGACTTGGGAATGTTCAGCCTGGAGAAAAGGAGGTTGAGAGGGGACATGATAGCCCTCTTTAAGTATTTGAAAGGTTGTCACTTGGAGGAGGGCAGGATGCTGTTTCTGCTGGCTGCAGAGGAGAGGACACGTAGTAATGGGTTTAAACTTCAAGTACAACGATATAGGCTAGATATCAGGAAAAAGTTTTTCACAGTCAGAGCAGTTCAGCAGTGGAATAGGCTGCCTACGGAGGTGGTGATCTCCCCCTCACTGGAAGTCTTCAAGCAAAGGTTGGATACACACTTTTCTTGGATGCTTTAGGATGCTTAGGGCTAATCCTGCGTTGAGCAGAGGGTTGGACTAGATGGCCTGTATGGCCCCTTCCAACTCTATGATTCTATAAGATGATTTGTCATGAGAGGTGGTAAAGGTAAAGGTATCCCCTGTGCAAGCACCGAGTCATGTCTGACCCTTGGGGTGACGCCCTCTAGCGTTTTCATGGCAGACTCAATACGGGGTGGTTTGCCAGTGCCTTCCCCAGTCATGACCGTTTACCCCCCAGCAAGCTGGGTACTCATTTTACTGACCTCGGAAGGATGGAAGGCTGAGTCAACCTTGAGCCGGCTGCTGGGATTGAACTCCCAGCCGTATGGGCAAAGCTTTCAGACGGCTGCCTTACCACTCTGCGCCACAAGAGGCTCAAGAGGTGGTATATACACAAGAGAGGTGGTATAGAAATGTAAATAAAATAAATAAATAAATAAATATTAACTGTTTTTTAAATATAGGTCTGTGTATAGATGCTTAGGGTGATGATTACTCACATGAATGCAGAGGCTCCCACACTAATGAAAAGTATCTGAATATATCTTTAGATCTCCAATTAAAATATTTATTCTTCCAAATGCCACCTACATTTTTTTAGTATATAAAGTTAATCCATTATAAAAATCCAAAGAATGCTCCTATTAAAAGCCTTTTCTGTACACAGCCACACCTTGTAGAAGCTGCCTGTGGGCCTGAGCGTATTCTCGTGTGTCTCACGGAATGTAGTGAAAAAGTGACTGGAAAATAATGTTTAAATCCTATCTGCTGTAAGATGTCCTTGAAGTCCATTAGCTGCCTGGCTGTGTGGCTGTGTGGTCGCCACTTGATTGGGGGAGCAGGGAAAGGCTGTTGAAAGAAGAGGCCAACAGAAGTACCTCTTGGAGGCCACTGGCAGGAACTTGCAAAAGTAAGAAAAACAAGACTGGGTGAATTACAGGCAGAGCAGCCAAGCTGAAGCCAGATAGTTCTGCATGTGTGCTGCCATCCTGAAGTCCACTGCCCGCTCTCTGGGCACCATCATCTCTTGTGTTGCTGTCCTGAGTTCAAACTCAGGCACATGAATTTACACACACCTCCTTCTGCATCCCACTGCATGATAAAGGAAGTTGTGATGTTTAAACACAGTTGCTACTTCTTTCAACCTTCCTCTTTCCACTTCCTCCCACCAAGGAAGCCCACCTGCGGGGGGTGGGAGGGGGGTGGGAGGCCTTGGGTGTCATCTCCTAAGGCTGCATTAATGACTGCTCTATAAAATAGCATAGAAGTCCCAGCAGCAGTGCAAAGCCTCACATCTGGAAAAGGTAATCTGCTCTTCCTCTGTCAAGCAAGATAGATGGCACTGCAGAGACTCATCCCTTTCAGCCAGAGAACAGCCCTCTCCTCTCACCTTAAAAACATCTTGCATGCTTTGCAGTTAGCAGTCTTCTCAAATGTGAACATCTGGAAGTGGTGGTTGTTTGCAGTGGCCTTTTCGGGCTTAATGTTGGATCTGATTGGGAAGGGAAAAATGATAAAATAAGATCGACCTAAATTTTGTCTCATCACCCATCAGTACTTCTCCAGTGAACTGTGACTCTCCATCCCAATTTCCCCAGATGGCTTCTCTGGACACCCATGGAAAATCAGCTACTTAGAGGCTCTGTCTACAAAGATGAGAATTCTCTGTGTAGCTTCTGTTGCATTGGTGAACAAAGGCTCTGGCAGCGGCAGCAGGAGACTCACCAGTTTTCCCACAGCTGACCTGCTTCAGCCCCTCACAGCTCGCATGCCCACACATGGAAAAACACCAACTGGTAATTGACAGATCACCATAATATTATCAATGGCTCCAACAATAGTCTGCTAGTTCCCACCTTTCTTTAAAAAAAAAAAGAATTAAGTACCTAATCCTTTTCATTGCTGAGTTACAATCCTGGAAGGAAAAGGATGAAACTTACTTTCTAAAAAGGTTGAAAACTTGCATATTGCTGCAGTTGATGGTTATAATAATATAACAATCCTGACAGTTAGAGTGGTTCCTCAGAGCAACAGGCTTCCTCGGGAGGTGGTGGGTTCTCCTTCTTTGGAAGTTTTTAAGCAGAGTCTAGATAGCCACCTCACAGAAATGCTGATTGTGTGAATTGAGGCAGATTGTAAGGGGGTGGGCAGAAGAGATTATACCAGTGCTTGGCTCTTGTGGCCCTTCCTTGCATGCCCAGGGAAATGCCAATTGCCAGTTTGAGATTGGGAGGTAAATTTCCTCCAGGCCAGACTGGCCAGGGATTTTTTTTTTGGGGGGGGGGGTATCATCTGGGCATGGTCACTGTGGATGGGCAGGTAGTTGTGAATTTCCTGCATTCTGCTAGATGACCCTGGAGGCCCTTCCAACTCTATGATTCTATAAGGCTATAGTCAATGGCCAGATTTTTTTTTAAAGCAGAAAAAGTATTCTGGCAGGTACTAGTGTGTGTTGGGAGAGACAGAATAGTAGCTGCACAGCCGAGATAAGGCCAGTAGCACTGAGGTGGGCAGGACCTGACTAGGTGCAAATTTTCCTGTCCTCACAGTGCTCAAAGTAGCCTTGACTGCCAGCTTTCCAAAAAGACTGTTAACAAGCTAGGCTTGGGAAAGACGGCAACACAGCAGCAGAGAACAGGGGAGCCAAACAACGGCATGTGGAGCTCCCCCAAATAGGGTTGTGCCAAGGCAGGACAAAACATTCATGTGGAAACAGCCAGTATTCATGACATTCCACATTTCATTATTTAGAACAATTAGATAACTGTCATCCGCAGGATTGTCCCAAAACAAATTGGATATTAGTTGTGAGGCTTTTGCAAGCTATTTTGTGGAGAAAATCTTTCCCACCTGGTTTGATGCAGAATGTGAACTAGAACGTCTCTACTCATTGGCTGTCTCAGGGTCCTGCATTGGACCACTTCAGTCTGCTCTCCTTGGCAAAAGTGGAGAAGGCCCTGGCAGCAGTCCAGCCAACCACTTGCCCTCTTGATCCGTGTCCCTCATGGCTGATCAAAGCTGGCGGTGAGGAAGTTCGAGGCCCTCTCCAAGACTTTATCAATTTGTCCCTGATTTCAGGGACATTCCTGGAGAGGCTGAAAGAGGCAGTGGCACAGCCTTTAATGGGGGAAAAAGAGATGGGTCCCTCCAACCAGGTCAACTACCACCCGGGATGAGGTGGCTGAACAGGCGGTGGCAGGACAGCTCCAGGGATTCTTGGAAGAAACTCTAGCACTTGACCCTTCCCAATCTGTTTTCCATCCTGGTCATGAGGTGGAGATGGCTCTGGTCGCCCTGACAGACAATCCCCACAGAAAGCTGGATCTAGGCAGGTTAGCGCTACAGCAGAGCTTTATGGTTGAGCACAAACTATTGTCCCACCATCTAGTCGAGATAGGAGTTAGAGATACAGCCTTGAAATCACTGGAGTCCTTCCTCCAAAATCAGAGACAGGAGGGCAGTAGGGGAGGGTATGTCCTAATGTGGTGCCCTAAATTGTGGGGTCCCACAGGGAGGCCATCTTTCCCTGATGCTTCTTAAATATTTATATGAACCCCGTCACCCAACTGATCCGGAGTTTCAGGCTGGGTTGTCACCAATACGCAGGCAACACCCAGCTATTTCTGTTAATGGACAGCCACCCATCAACACCCCCTGACAACCAAGGGGCTGTGGCAGATTGGCTTGAGCAGAGTTGGCTGAAGTTGAATCCAGCTTAGACTGAGGTCTTCTGGCTGGGCTGGCATATAGAGGGGTGGGTGATACAGCTCCAAACATTTGACAGAGTACAATTAACATCAGCACCTACTGCCAAAAGTCTGGGCATGATTTTGGACCCTTAATTAACAATGGAAACCCAAATCATGAAGACAGCCCGCCTGGCATTTTTCCACCTGTGTCAGGTGTGGTGGCTTGCAGCATACCTCTTGGAGTATGATTAACGCAATGGTCAGCTCTAGATTAGACTTCTGCAACTCACTCTACAAAGGGCTGCCCTTGAGACTGCTCCGGTTACTACAACTGATCCAAAATGCAGCCATACAAGTTTTGACAGGGACTCAGTATAAAGCACACAGAATACTGGTGCTCGCTCAGCTGCACTGGCTCCAGATTGGAGACTGAATCAGGTTCAAGGTGCTGGTTTTAACATTTAAAGCCCTAAACAATCTGGGACCAGCATATCTCTGGGACCGTCTGTTTCCTCATGATCCCCCAAGAGCACTAAGAACCTTAAGAGCAGTGGTCCCCAATCTTTTTATCACCGGGGACAGGTCAATGCTTGACAATTTTACTGAGGCCCGGTGGGGGGGGGTAGTCTTTTGCCGAGGGACGTTGCCGCTGCCTGAGCCCCTGCTCCACTTGCTTTCCTGTCAGCGCCCCTGACTTCCTGCCACCTGCTGGGGGGTGCTGCTAGCAGCAGCTGTGCAGTGCCATGCCGAGGGGGAGCCCCAGCCATGGCAGCTGCCGGAGAGCACCAAAGGTGAGCTGGCGGCAGAGTGGCAAGGCAGCAGCTGGGGAGGAGGACGAGGAGGAACCGCAGCCCGGTACCGACAGATTCACGGAACGGTACCGGTCCCCGGGCCGGGGCTTGGGGACCACTGCTTAAGAGAACATCTGCTCAGGATCCCTAGCCTGAAAGAGATGAAGTTGGCCTTGGTGGTGCAATGAGCTCCCAGAAGAGGGCAGGGCCCTGTGGAACCTAAATCAGTTCTTGCAGGACCTGTAAAATGATGCTAGTCCACCAGGCTTATAGCCAAAAATAATACCTACCATAGCAGGCTGGCCTCACTGCTGGGGGGGGGGGGAGAAAGGGAGAAGGAGGTAGACGACTGGTTTCCTGCCACACCTCCCTTGTTCAGGATTTTAGTGGGGGGGGGTTGGGGGGGGAAGCTGAATTATAGTAAACTGACCATTGTTTTAATTTTTTAATATACATGTTAAGGATGTTATGGGATATAAATAAATTTTTTTATTATTATTATCATCATCATCATCATCACCATTATGATGGACATCTTCAGTATCCTCTTTGGTGAACCAACTTTGCATGAAAAGAAAAAGAACCTAGCTCAGGTGAGCTATGCCTGTGAGCACCCTTTTTTTAATTATGATAAATAAATATGATAAATAAATTAAAGAAAAAGCACAAGAAAAGGGGACAAGAGGAGAAAGGAAAGATCCAAAATGATGGTCATGGACTCCTCTCTTACAGCTTGTGGGTGAGAATGTCACACCTGAGAGGACCGGTGCCAATCCCCATCTTCTTTCTCTGCTTCACCTTCCTCATACAATTGCTGTTATGATAAAATGAGGCTAGAAACAAGTCAACTGTCCTGACTGTGTATTTCTCATGTTTTTATCTTATCCTTTTCCCATGGAGTTCTTCCCTTTATCCTCATAGGAACCCTGTCAGGGAAGCTAAGCTGGGAGAGATTGATAGGCCTAAGGTTACCAAGCAAGCTTCTTAGCTGAGAATGGGGATTTGAACTCGAGTCTGTCCATTCTGTCCACTGCCTCTCTGGAGGAAGGACAGACTGATTAAAAGGGTTAAAGGTCCTGGGTTCCCAGTAGGAGACCTTTGTGTGAAGACATGAACAACGTAAATTGCTGCAGGCGTCTTCCAGTCCTGCACTTGGAAAGCAGGAAGGGGAAGAGTGCCGGAATTTCAGCTGCTAACAAGCAACAAAAGTCCTGAGATGCTCACATGGCCATCTGAAACTGCTCCATCCACTTCCTCTTCATCTCTTCTGTCTTGCAGAAAAACTGGAAGCCCTGCTTGCCTTGAAGGTGAGTTAGGTAGAACCCGTACGACCACTGCAAAGGGAAATGGGAGACTGTGAGTCATGCCCACAGGAAGGACGAGCTCCGGATGCCAAGGCAGCAGCCAAGCAAATGGCAAGGCGGAGCAAATGCCAAGGAAAGCCCTGCCTCAGGCTCTTGCAAGCTTCCTTTTACCCATGTTAGAATCTGAGCATGTGCTGCCAAGGGCCAGCGGGTATGGCAAGGAGGCATCTTCTCAGTGGTTCTGGCTGCAGCAGAGGGAGGGCAGCCCAGCCCCTGGTTGCCTTTTGAGAGGCAGAACCAAGAGGGGTTCTTGTCTGACAGCATGCACTGCAATTTTAACTGCTGTTACTCAAAAGGAAGTCCTGCTTTGTTCAGTGGGTCTTACTTCCTAACACATGTGCAAAAATAAATGCAGCCTTAAACATGCTTCTTGTACAAACTCGCAACTCTGAGGCTGATCAGGCAAACTGCCCTCTCTAAGCCTCACAAGTGGTACAGGGCCTACTCTACATGGCTAATGTAGAGCAGCAAAAACAAGGCACCTGAACATTCTCTAGAGCTATGCAAGGGCTAACATCAACATGTTACATTCTATGGGAAAATACCATCTGCATGGATATGGGAGTATGGCTTACCATTTTCCCGTGAGACTGGGCAGCGTGAGAGAGGAAGAAAGAGTTTGTTAAAATGGCAATACCCACTGTGGGGCATCTGCAGTTCTGATGCGGCTTCCAGGGTTGGGGAGACCCATGCTGTACCACCATTTCAGGGAGAAAGCAGGGACCATGGGTCAGTGGTAGAACATCTGAGTTGCATGCAGAAGGTCCCAGGTTCAATCCCTGGCATCTCCGGTTAAAAAGACCATACAGGATGGCATGGCAAAGGCCTCTCTACCTGAGACCCTGGAGAGACTCTGGCCAGACGATCTGACCTTGGTGGTTTGATTCAGTAAAATGCAGCTTCATTTGTTCCACCCAAGAAATAAAAACCCATGATGCCTCTAGGGCAGTGGTTCTCAACCTGGAGGTCGGGACCCCTTTGGGGGTGGAACGACCCTTTCACAGGGGTCACGGCAGGGTGAGCAGCTTGGCCGGGGGGGGGGGGGGCGCTGCCACTGTTGCTGCTCCTCCTGCAGGCGCCCGCACTCGGCCACCAGCCGTTCCAGTAGTGCCTCCATCGCAGCAGTCTCCCACCAGGCGCTCCTGGTGGCAGCACAACTCGGTGGGACAAGAGGCAGAACTGAACTGAGAAATCCCGGGGGGGGGGGGGGGACCCAATTTATATACAATCCTGAACAATGGATCTTCATGCCATTGGTCAGTTGCGGTTTAATTTCTGTGAAAGAACATTGGCATAATTTTATGGTTTGGGGTCCCCACAACATGAGGAACTGTATTAAAGGGTCGCGGCATTAGGAAGGTTGAGAGCCACTGCTCTAGGGTCTCAGGCAGAGACCTCACTTCCTGGTCCCTTCAACTGGAGATACCGGAGACTGAACCTGAGATCTTCTGCATGCCCAGCAGATGTTCCACCACTGAGCAACAGCTCCTCTACTCCCTCCACTGCCAGGAAAGAGCACCCAAAGGGTCAAGAGATGCTCCTCAGCCTCCTACCTTCTTTAAGTCCTTGTTGTTGGTGGGGTCATCTGTCATCTTATACGAGAGTAACTCAATTATGTCCTTCTGCTCGTAGCTGTAGCCTTTCCTCTTGCAAACAATCACCACTTTATCGAACAAAAATAAATACCTACCCCAAAAAATACACACAAAAAAACTCATTCAAAGTCCAGACTTGGAAGGAGAGACCTGCACATAGCCTTTAAACTAGGCATCCCTTCTCTCCTAGGAACCCTAGTTTGGAGGAGGGGGAGGGCCCCAGGCTTCCTCCATCAGCCATTTCCAGGAGGCCCAGGGGAAGGCTGGGTATATCATTATATAAATTGATATAAATGGTTAGTGCAGAGAAGAGACTGCATGACATGGACCAAGCAGACGCTTTTTCCCCAGAAGATGAAAGAAACGTGTTCCAAAGGGCATCCTCAAAGATGCACCTGATGCATGGGGGTTTTGAATCAAGACACTGAAGAGAATGCTCCCCATCCCAGCCAAGTCCAGATGTGATGCACAGCAACCCTGCATCTTTCCCCCACCTCTGAGGCCTGTGCTTACGTCTTCAGTGCTCTTCCAGCAGAAAGGGCACTCAAGGTACGGTATGAGGGGCTGCCAACTTGAAACTTGCAACTGGCCCCAAATTCACCGCCTGTCTTTTGGCAGGGGCAAACATCCGGGCCCATAACACACCAATTCTGACAGCTTCACACAGGCAGGTCGCATGTTTCCAGGCTGAATTTGAGGTGCTGGCTTCAACTGTAAAGGTGCTTTACAATCTGGGGCTTTTGGTATGTGAAATTCTCTCTCCCCGACTCAGCCTGCTCGGGGCACTTCAGGATCTTAAGCTAACAGGCCAGCCAACCAGCTGAATGCCACTCAGGCTGATTTTGGTGTGTGCTTATTTGGTGATGTTTCCATCATTCCATATTGGAAATACTATGGAGAGATATTTGGTTGGTTTATTCTATATATCCTCTTAATTTCTGTAAGTTGCTTTGAGTTCCCAAGGGGGAGAACAATGGGGTATTTAAAGCAAACAAATCCAAGGAAGCACAGAGAACACCACTGGTTTAAAAGGAGGGGGAAGGGGGCAGGAGAGTCACTTTGCTCCTCTTTGTGGCATAAAATGCCCTGTCATTTGGCCGAGGCAAAGATTGTTGCTTCCCTGCTTTTCTGCTGGCCAGGGGCTCCCGCTGGCCCCCTCACCTGTCCTGCTTGGTGTGGTTCACTATGGATCGCACTTTCAGCTCCCCATCAATCTTCGGCCTTCCGTATTCTTCTAGCTTCACGGGCTATAGGGCAAAGAAAGAAATTATTGGAATGGAAACTTTTCTCTTTTTAAATTTTTCTTTTATTCATAAATTCTTCAAAAATACAAACAGGCTGTCAAAAAGAGGAAAGTTCAGAGGAAGGAAAGAACACAGGGATTTGAACAAGGCATAACAATGTGTCCAACCACCCTGTCCCTACATCTTTGGCGGTACGACTTCTTTAAATAATCACCCCAACTGAGTCTCTTCTGGAATGTTGGCAAAGGCTGTCCCCGCCCCCCTCAATAAGGGCTTGAGGTTTGCCTGCCCAGGCATTCTGATTCACAGGGACTCAAGAATGCAAAATTATAGTGAAATAATAATTTGGTTTAAATGTTAATGTTCCACCACATCTGATAAAAAGTTCCATCTATATAGACTACTAAGGGCCAAGCCCATTGCATTCAGGAATACAGTGGGTGTGGGGTAGAAGAACCCTGCAGGTGGCCTCCCCCTCACCCCAGGACCTGGAAAGGAAGGGGTGGTCAGGGGTGGGGGACGGAAGGCGATTGGCTGGCCACTGGACTGACAGGCAAGCCAGTTGGTGGCACTCAGGGGCAGGACAACCATGCTGAGTGGATGTTAAGTGGGTAGCACTTAAGCCATGAGACACGCTCCTCCTCTAAGGCCTTACCAGAAATATATTATGTGGAACAGATAAGATATACATTGGAACAAGTACTAATAATGAACGTAATGCATGATAATAATATAGCAATAAACTCTGACTATTGAATACTGTTAAGATTATCAACGCCTCCTTCACAACCCAAACCCAGACTGACCTCCCTCTGGGTTCATGTTTAGAAAGTTACTGTTATAACGTGAATTGTTGTATTAGTTTTGGAACCCACTGTCATGGTTGTCGTTATTTTGATAATTATGGCTTGATGTATATCCCTACGTTATGTGGAAGTCGCTCTGAGCCTTGTGGGAGGGCGGCATAGAAATACAATAAACACAAAAAAATCGGGAAGAAAGGGAGATGAGGTGACAAGTTACAATTTGAAGAGGGCAAAGTGATAAACCAGATGTTTATTAATATTTTACTGTATTGCATAATGAAATAGGATTCCAAAACCACTTTCTTTGTTCTTTTTCTTTTCTGTGTGTCTATTTTTTCTTGGAAAAATAAATACCCCCCCCCTCAAAAGAACAGAGTGGGACTTTTGCCAGTGGGCTTTGATTTCCTCCCTTCCCCAGCAGACTCAGACCTACTTGCCAAGAGGTGAAAGAAAGCACCAAGGTGGTATTCCAACTCACCAAGTTCTCTATGGAACTCTGAAATTCACTTATTTTCTTCAGTGTCTCTTTGTCTCGTTTGACTTCATTTATGTACATGGCCAAGTCCTGCGAAGCAAAGCAAAACAAAGGGCAGAATGTCACAAAAGGTGGGAACAGAAGAATGCTGCTGCTGTAACCAGGAAGAGCCTGCAGGGGGCTCCAGAAGTCCCTGCTCCTGCCATGGAGAGAAAGGAAGGGCTGGGGAGTCTGCTCACTTGCCTTCACAGCCTACTTCAGGTCTTTCCCCTAGATCAGGAGCTGGCAAGGTCTCATGGGAATTGTAGTCCATGGACATCGGGAGGGCCGCAGTTTGACTACCCCTGCCTTAAATCAGCCTTTCTCAACTTTTTTTACGATTGAGAAAGCCATAAAACGATCTTCAGGCTTTGAGAAACTCCAGGAGTGGCGCGATGGTTGGGAAGCAGAGCTATGTTTACGCCCACCCAGGGCACCTCCCCTCTCCACCCCCTCCAGAATCATCAGTGGGCCTTCTGGGTTGGGGGAAGGTTCACATGACCATATATGATCATATTATCCAATAAACGTTTAACAATTTTTAAAAATGTATTAAAATTAATTAAAAATTAATTAACTCCTGTCCATTTGGAAAACCCTTCCAGGGCAACCCAGAAAACCCCAGGGTTTCATGAAACCCTGGCTGACAAAGTCTGCTGTAGGTTAACAAATGTGGATGACTTGAATTTCATTGAATTAAGACTGGAGGTATAATTTCATGGAAAGCAAAGGTGTGGGTGTAACTGAAATAACAGAGGGTAACAGCAGTGAGAAACATGGATGGTGGAGAAAGGGACAAGCAGCCCTTTCCCTCCAGGCAGTGGAAATGCAACTGACCCCATTGATGATCAGGATCAGACTTCTGAGGGGTATACAAATTCCCCTTCTATGAGAAGCACATTTGCCGCAGAGAATCTCAGCACAGTCATGGTAAAGGTGCGAAGGTCAAAATCAGGGTGACCTAATACATCTGATTTCCCCTTTTGTAACATCAATTTGTTATAAAAGGCATTGTTTGCATGAAAGGGCACTGCGATTCTCCTAAAGCATGCAAGAGGGCAGCAGATAACTACATAATTACAACATATACCCCTGGCAAATTTTTTTGCATCCTTTATATGCATTAATTCCCAAACTGTGTCATAGAAATGCTACTGGGGGCCTTTCTGCTCAGAGCAGACAATTCTGGCCCTGGTGCGTATGTTGGGAGTGACCCCATCACAAGAGCCAGCTTGGTGTAGTAGTTAGGAGTACGGACTTCTAATCTGGTGAGCTGGGTTTGATTCTGCACTCCTCCACATGCAACCAGCTGGGTGACCTTGGGCTCGCCACAGCACTGATAAATCTGTTCTGACCAAGCAGTAATATCAGAAGAAGAAGAGTTGGTTCTTATATGCAGCTTTTCCCTACCCAAAGGAGGCTCAAAGTGGCTTACAGTCGCCTTCCCATTCCTCTCCCCACAACAGACACCCTGTGGGGTGGGTGAGGCTGAGAGAACGCTGATATCACTGCTCGGTCAGAACAGTTTTATCAGTGCTCTGGCGAACCCAAGGTGGTTGCATGTGGGGGAGCGCAGAATCGAACCTGGCATGCCAGATTAGAAATCCGCACTCCTAATCACTACACCAAACAGGCTCTCTCAGCCTCACCCACCTCACAGAGTGTATGTTGTGGGGAGAGGAAAGGGAAGGCAATTGTAAGCTGCTTTGAGACTCCTTTGGTTAAAGAAAAGCAGCATATAAAACCCAACTCTTATATACTCAACCTCTGAGCTAATTTCTGAAAGGAGACATGTTGGTCTGAAGTAGGACAGTTAGATCTGAGTCCAGAAGCATCACAGCAACAAACAAGAGTTTCAGGGTGTGAGCTTTCAAGAGGCACAGCTCCCTTCATCAGCCACAATAGAGCAGAAGTGGAGATCCCAGCTGGAAAGGGGGAGTAGCTAAAAGGAATGTTTGCAAAGGATGCCTATGGTATAATGCACACTGCAATCAATTGTGATTGGAACAGAGGAGAAATGCTCATGGGCAGAACATTAGTATCTGCAGTGAGATAAGAATCCCATCCCTCTTCAGCTCTGGGGGTCAATTGTTCTGAACTTGTGAATTAACTCAGTTCAGCATTATTTCACAATTTCTCCTCTTCTTCTGTCTGGTGGAGGGAGTTTTGACTCTCAAAAGCTCACACCCTGACACTCCTTAGGGCTGTAAGAACTAAAATCTGGGCTCAACTCTTATGAAGCATTAAATGCCTGGACTGCAGGAATATGCTTGAGAAGGTGTGGCTACCGCTTGAAGAATTCTGTAATCTAAAGAAACTGGTGACAACATGAGATAACAAGAGGGGTGTACCTTTAAGAGATCTATCAAAAGGCAATTTTCAATGTGGGACTTGTACTGTCTGTAAATTGCTGTTACCCATAAAAGAATTTACTAATCCCAGAAATGGATTTAAACTTTATGTTAACAGTTTTATAAACTGTTTAACCGGAAACTTCATATAATGTATACTGTGTCCATGTCAACTTTTGTTCCAGCCCTTTGAAAGTAAGAATGATGGAGCATTTGTCCAGCTTGAGATATTCTGTTAGGGACGCCCCTCTGACAAACCATTTTGACCTCTGTGGACATAGTCCAGGGGACCTTTATTTCTTTGGAATTGAGCAACTGACCAAAAAGCTCATCAAAAGATAAATATTGAGAAATTACTGTTACAAAGGGAAAGTTTTTATATTTTTGCACTGAATACCATGGGGGAAAATGGTTTAAACATGGGTTGGGATTTGTTGTTTCCTGTGAGCCGGCCCCTTAAGGGAATTGCCATCTTTGTGTCAAGGGCAGACAAAACTTACAACCAGGCTTCTACAGAAAGAAAGCTTTAATTGGAAGTAGATCTGAACACCTAAACGTCTGAAGTCAAGACTGTTAGTTATCGGGGAGGCAAGCAGTTATCAATACAATTCTCCCACCAAAACCAGGCCCGTTCCCAAGGGGAGGGGTGTCAACCTCCACCCAGGTGCCATCCCAGGCTTCCTGCCAAAGTGTCTCAGTTAGCGCGGCCTTGGTCAGCCCCAGGCTGTAGATAAGATGTTTACAGGGACACTGGTAACAAAGTATCACAGCAGGGGGAACATGCAGTGTGAAAGCGGAGGGATCAAAGGAAGGGGGGGATCAAAGAGATACTACAGAGCCATAAGCATTTTGGTTACATGGGAAAGACAGCAAGAGCACAGCACACAAAGATGGAGTCCCTCAGGTTCAATGGAATCAAACATGGCAGAGAGCAGGGAACTGATCCTGACATTCTGCCAGTCCAAAAACACCTTCCCCCCTCACCTCCCATCTATGGGTCATGGACAGTGGACGAACTCCCAATGAAAATCCCGTAACAACTTTGGAGCCCGGACATCACCAGCCTCCGCCCATTCCCTGTCCCCCATGGGGAATTCCTTCCAGTCCACTAAGTACTGAAGTTTCCCTTTGTGCCAACGAGAATCCAGGATCTTGTTAACTTCATAGTGCGTGTCTTTGTCCACGTAGACAGGGATCAGGGCAGCAGTAGCCGGGTGCCAGTCGTCCGGGCGCAGGGCATGCTTCAGCAAGCTGGAATGAAAAACGGGGTGCACATGTCTATAAGTCTTAGGCAGGGACAGTTCAACAGTCACTGCATTAATCAGTCTTTTCACAGTGAAAGGCTCCACATATTTGGCCCAAGTTTCCGCGAAGGCTGCTGGCACCACTGGTTCTTTGTAGACAGATAAGCCAGATCCCCAACTGCCCAGGCCAGGGCTTCCGCCTGCTTTTGACTGCCTGAACCTTGTACACATGCTTGGCCTCCTCTAGGCACTTCACAATGTCCGGCCAGGCCCTTGAAATCCCACTAGCCCATTTCTGAACATCCGGGGCGTCAGGGGAAGAGATCTCCCAGCTAGGCACCGCCATCAAATCGGCCCCATAGACCACCTTAAATGGGGACACCCCTGTGGAGGAATGAACCCCGTTGTTGTAGGCAAACTCTGCTAGAGGGAGGAGGGAGACCCAATCCGTTTTCTGGTGGTTAATAAAGCATCGTAAGTACTGCTCCAGGATCTGGTTCACCCGTTCAGTCTGGCCATTTGTCTCTGGGTGATAGCCAGATGTAAGCACCTGCTCCACCACCAAAAGTCTCAAGAGCTCCCGGCAGAACTTGGCAACGAACTGGGGGCCCCTATCCGTCAGGACTCTCCCCAAGATCCCGTGCAGGCGATACACGTGTACAATGAACAAGGAGGCCAACTTCGGTGCAGACAGCAATCCCGAACACGGGATGAAGTGGGCTTGTTTGGAAAAAGCATCCACCACATCCTCAGGCCCCTGGAAGGAGATTACAATGGACTTTATCCCTGACCTCTAGGGGTCTTCGTGGCCGCTGCTTTCTTTGGGGTGGATGTTTTGGGTGGAATCATGGGCTTCTCACCTCCCAGCTTAGCTGCAGGCGCCTTTCCACCTCCCCAGCCAGACGCACCCAGCCCATCACCGTCTCGGGGTTGTCCAGGTGCAGACATTTTTGTGCCAGATCCTTGCGCAGCCCCTCTCGGTAGGTGTATACGCACTGGGCTTCCCCCCATCATGGGACCACTGCTACCAGCTTCGGGAACTCCCTGGTTCCTTGTTTCAGGGTTCGCAGGCCGGCCTCACCCGTCTCGACTTTGAATGGGTCCTTGAACCGCTCTCGCACGCAGCGCATGAAATGATCATAATTGTGCACCTCCGCCGGCGCGTAGCGGTACAAGTCAACGAACCACTTGGCGGAATCCCCGTCCATGCAATTGCCGATGAAGCGGATGCGCTCGGCGGCGTCCTGGAATGTGAACCCCACCTCCATCATGTAGGCTTGGAGGAGGACCAGGAACCCAGGGAACATATCGGGGTCCCCAGCGATACGGGTTTTGAACCTGTACAGGTGGCGGATCTCGGCCCCTCAGAGCTGCAGTGGCAACTGGGGTCTGGCGGCTTGATCAACTGGCCATTCACCCCCCCCCCGCCGCCCCGCCTAGCGGCACGGGGGGAACCGGGACGGCGAGCCCTCTCTGCTCCCTGTGTCCGGCTCCGTCCCCTGGGGGTGGCTGGGGCTGCGGTTTCCTGGGTCCGGCTCCATCTCCTGGCGGCGGCTGGCAAGGCTCCCAGGGTTCGACACTGTCTCCCCGTGGCGGTGGCTGACTGTGACATCTCCCAGTGGTGGTAGCCCCTGTGGCAGGCGTCCATCGGGGCGCGGGGCACCTATCGCGCCTTCGCCATCTGTGGGTCCGGGCGGCGGGAGCGCGAAGGCAGCCCCTTCTTCTGGAATCAGCGCTGCCCGGCGCAGTTCGGCCAAGGAGAAATGGGCCACTCACTGCAAGTCCTTGCCCAGTTCGGTAGTGACCGTCGTGAGCCCAGTTGGCCCACACGATCACGGAGATCCAAAACCTCCATCATGGTGGCACCCCTCTCAGGAAGGCCGGTCCCCACTCAATTCGCACCGTGGGGTCATCGTACCGGGAGGCTCGGCGCCAGTCCGTGACCTGCCGCTCTAGGAAGAATTGGGGCACGGGGCTGAGAAGTTCTACCGCCCGCACCATCCCGGAACGAAATAGCGCCTGAGTGGCCGTCCGGGCTCACACTCGAAGGGGGATGAGCATTAGCTCTCCCTGGTCCAGAGGGCTGACCGGATCGACAGGCTCGATCGGCTCGGTTCCCCCTCCTTGAGCGCCAGTAGCTTCCGCCTCCTCGTCCAGGAGGTCGGTAAGAAAGTTGCCCCCTCCAAACTTGGCCATCAGTGCGGAGGAAGGGCATTGTGAGTCTTGACTTACTGTCAAGGGCAGGCAAAACTCACAACCAGGCTTCTATAGAAAGAAAGCTTTAATTGGAAGTAGATCTGAACACTTAAACATCTGAAGTCAAGACTGTTCGATATCAGGGAGGCAAGCAGTTATCAATACAATTCTCCCACCTAAACCAGACCCGTTCCCAAGGGGAGGGATGTCATCCTCCACCCAGGTGCCATCCCAGGCTTCCTGCCAAACTGTCTCAGTTAGCACGGCCTTGGTCAGCCCGGTGCCCCAGGCTGTAGATAAGATGTTTACAGGGACACTGGTAACAAAGTATCACAGCAGGGGGAACATACAGTGTGAAAGCGGAGGGATCAAAGGAAGGCAGGGGATCAAAGAGATACTACAGAGCCATAAGCATTCTGGTTACATGGGAAAGACAGCAAGTGCACAGCACACAAAGATGGAGTCCCTCAGGTTCGGTTAAATCAAACATGGCAGAGAGCAGCGGACTGATCCTGACACTTCGCACCTGCCGTTTAGTGGAGTTTCAGCACGATTATACTTATTCATGTGGTGATTGATCCTAATGAGGACCAACTAACAACCATAACGGATCCTCAACAAACAGACAAAGCAAATGGTCAGAATATATTTCGAGGTAATATATTTAAAATATGGACTGTAATAAGATTATGTATAGAAATCAGAACAGGAAAATGATTTTGAAGAGAATATACTCACCACATTACTTATTCATTTTATTTTATTTTTAGAAAATTGGAAGACTAGGCTGAGTAAGACTGAAAATTCTTTAAACAGATTTTAAAGTGGGATTTCACACAAAAATATTCATAAAAGGATATTTGAAATGTATAATTTTGAGGTAAGAGTAATACAAATGTATCTAATATTTGTATGTAATATGTTTGTTGATTAGGCATAAGCCACTGACTAAGCTGGATGCAGAAAATGGGAGAGTCTGTACCTAGGATCTTTTTGGGTTTACTGAATAAACTACAAAAATATAGAGAAGATAATAAATTGAATTTATTGGATATGATGCCCAGGTCGATCAACGCTTTCTTTTGTTGGGGTCTCTCTGAGGTCAACTGACTTTCTTGGCACCTTAGAGACCAGCAAGAGTTCCAGCCTTCAATAGTCAAAACTGACCTTTGTAGTCTGGACATTCTTGGCATTTTTGGGACCCTCAGGCCCCACCTGGAGGTTGGCAACCACAGAAGCTAGAGAATTGCTAAACAGGATTTATAGAATCCCAGGCCTCAGTATCCCACTTGGCTTCTTGCCCCATTTCTGATGCAGCAAAAGTAGAATATATTCAGTGGATATAAAGCACAGTAATCCAAATCTGCTCACTTTGTACACTTCCCAAGTAGAAGTTATTTTCTGCAGTTTTTGACATGCAGATTACTCAAAGAGTCTGTGTGCAGATTTTAGGGTTGTCAGGTGCCCCCCTGGCCACAAGCAGGGAATGGGGGGGGGGTGGGGGTGGTAAGGCTGCCAGAACCAGGAAGTGAATCACCTGGAGATTTGGGGGTGGAGCCAGGGGAGGACAGGGACTGCAGTGGGGTACAAAGCCACGGAGTCCCCCCCCCCACACACTTTCTTCAAGGGAACTGATCTCTGTAGTCTGGGGATGAACTGGAATTCCAGGGGATCCCCAGGCCCCACCTGGAGGCTGGCATCCCTCCACCCCCCTCCCAAGCAGCCCTTTCCTCCAGGGGAACTGAGCTCTGTAGTGTGGAGAGGAGCTGGAATTCCAGGGGATCCCCAGGCTCCACCTGGAGGCTGGCATCCCTCCGTCCCCCTCTCAAGCAGCCCTTTCCTCCAGGGGAACTGAGCTCTGTAGTCTGGAATTCCAGGGGATCCCCAGGCCCCACCTGGAGGCTGGCATCCCCCAGTCCCCCTCCCAAGCAGCCCTTTCCTCCAGGGGAACTGAGCTCTGTAGTCTGGAGATGGGCTGGAATTCCAGGGGATCCCCAGGCCCCACCTGGAGGCTGGCATCCCCCAGTCCCCCTCCCAAGCAGCCCTTTCCTCCAGGGGAACTGAGCTCTGTAGTCTGGAGAGGAGCTGGAATTCCAGGGGATCCCCAGGCCTCAACTGGAGGCTGGCATCCCTCCGTCCCCCTCCCAAGCAGCCCTTTCCTCCAGGGGAACTGAGCTCTGTAGTGTGGAGAGGAGCTGGAATTCCAGGGGATCCCCAGACCCCACCTGGAGGTGAATGTCCAACCCTTTCTCACCAAAATAGGATCCTGGCTAAAAAGCAGCTGTCCACCAGTCTGGCACTGTGCCAAGTTGCTTCCCACCTGCATGGCTTCCAAGGCCTCCTTGAGTGGCTGCTTTTCCGGCCGATCAGATGAGTGGCTGAGCAGCTCCTGCAAGATAAGGGCAGTGTTAGAAGCAGTCCTGCCCAACTGCTCTGCTTCTTCCCTGCACACAGCAAGCCACCTTCAGCCATAGCCAACACTCAGTGGCAAACCACCTTCAGCCACGAAACGGCAGGGGAGGGGGTGGCGAATGGGAAACGGTGGGTCTGCTCCTTTCTGCTGGGAACAGTTTGGGTGCTCCAGGTAGCACTGCAGAGCCAGCAGGAGGGATTTCACACAGAGTCAGCTTACTCGCAAGTTCTTGGTGTCGTGGCTAAGAGCGCCAACTTTTAATCTGGCAAGCTGGGTTTGATTCCTCATTCCTCCACGTACAGTCAGCTGCGTAACCTTGGGCCAGTCACAGTCCTGATAGAGCTGTCCTCACACAGCTAAGTTCCACCAGAGCTCTCTCAGCCCCACCTACCTCACAGGGTGCCTGTTGTGGGGAGAGGAAGGGAAGGCGATTGTCAACTGATCTGAGTCTCCTTCAGGTAGTGAAAAGTGGGGTATAAAAACCAGCTCCTCCTCTTCTCATTTCTAACAACGTGGCATTAGCTGAGGTCACGTTCTGCTTCAGAAGACACAAACACCAAGGAAGAACAGCAATTAATACTGCTGTTGTCATTTGAAGGGGGGGGGGGAATGAGGAGCCAACTGGGCAGCTAGAAAGTGCAGTTGTGGGGGGGGGGGGGGGGGAGTTGAGTCTCAGTGGTGGAGCATCTGTTCAGAATGGAGAGGGTCCCAGGTTCACTCCCTGGCATCTCCAAATCATCATGAAAGTTTAAACAAGTGAGTCTGACAAGGGCCAAAGGTAACTTCTAACCAGGCTGTCCATAAGCCCTCCTGGCTGCTAGGCTTGCACACCCATCTGGCTCCTTCCTTCTTGCGAGAAGCACCCCAGGGAGAGGGTTCCTCATCAGGAATGGATGAAGGAGCACAACAGAATTGGTTTCTAACCAGGATTCTCCATTGGGGGGTGGAGCAGGATATATGCACGACCATACCAACAAGCCTACACAGCTTAGCGCTAGTTAGAAGTCCGATTTGAATCCAGCCAAAGTGTCCTGTTGCACCAGAAAGACAGATGCATTGTGGGAAAAGCTTTCAAAAGAAGTTAAAATGCAAGAAGAGGCTGTTGGATATGACCAGTGAAGGTCCATTGATTTCAGCATTCCTCTGGAAGGTCAACAACAGGACATAGAAATCAAGGCCATTTGACAGAGAGGCTGATTCTGTGAAGGTTCAAGGGGGTCGTAGGTTACAGTGGATGAGCGATAGGGTTGTGAGTGTCCTGTGTAGTGCAGGGGGTTGGACTAAATGACCCAGGAGGTCCCTTCCAACTCTATGATTCTAAGAACCTCAGAAGATGCCTGTTACATCAGATCAGGGATGGTCCAGCCTCCTGTTTCACACAGGGGTCAACCAGTTCCTCTAGAGGGCCAGCAACAGGGCACCTTAGCCAAGACCTTCCCCAGGAATATCCAGAGAGCCCTGCTGGGTCAGACCAGAGAGGGTCCATCTAGTCCAGCATCCCATCTCACACAGGGGCCAGCCAGTGTCTCCTGAGGTTCAACAAACAGAGCAAAGGGACTGCAGCTTTCTCCCTGGAAGCCAGTCTGGCTTCCGTCCTGGCCATGGGGTGGAGACGGTGTTGGTCTCCCTGACTGATGATCTCCATCGCCAGTTGAATCGGGGCATTTCAGCTGTGCAAGTTCTTTTAGATCTGTCAGCCATGTTTGGCGTGATCAACTGCAAACTGCTGGCCTGCCGCCTCACCAGGACGGGGATACGGGGCACAGCATTGAGATGGATATGCTCCTTTCTCCTAAACCAGACCCAGAGGTGGCGGCCTGGGATGAGTTGTCGGGCCCGGCTTGGCACCCATGTGGGGTCCTGCAGGACTCGGTTCTCTCCTCTATGCTGTTTAACATCTTTATGCGCCCTCTGGCCAAACTGGTACGGAGCAACGGCTTAGGTTGTCATCAATATGCAGATGACACTTGGTTGTATCTCCTAATGGACAGCCGCCCAGACTCTCCCCCGGAACCATTTGCCAGATGTTTGGAAGCCGTGGCTGGGTGGCTCCAGCAGAGTCGCCTGAAACTCAACCCCTCCAAGACGGAGGTCCTTTGGCTGGGGGACAAGGAAGCGCATTTGCCCTCCTTGGCAGGGACGCAACTGGTCACTGCGTCCCAGGCCAGGAACTTGGGTGTGACCTTGCATGTCTCGTTAACACTGGAAGCCCAGGTCAAGGGAGTAGCCGGCCAGGCTTTTTTCTACCTTTGCCAGGCTCGGCTACTAGCGTCCTACCTGTCCCCTGAACATTTAGCCACTGTCATCCATGCAACCTCCAGAATAGATTTCTATAACACGCACTACGCGGGCCTGCCCTTGGGCCTTGTCCAGAAGTTACAGCTGGTGCAGAATGTGGCTGCTAGGGTCCTCACAGTTACATTGTGGAGGGCCCATATCCAGCCTATGCTGAGGTAGCTCCATTGGCTACCGGTTGCTGCCCAGATCTGGTTCAAGGTTCTGGTGCTTATCTTTAAGGCCCTACGCGGTCTGGGTCCCACATACCTGAGGGACCACCTTTCGCCCTATGCCCCCCACAGAGTCTTACGCCCTGCGGGTGCAAATCTGTTGGTCGTGCCCGGCCCCAGGGAGGTGTGTTTGGCCTCAACCAGGGCCAGGGCCTTTTTGGGCCCCGACCTGGTGGAATGAGCTCCCAGAGGAGCTGCGGGCCCTGCGGGAGTTTTCAGAGTTCCACAGGGCCTGCAAGATGGAGCTCTTCTGCCAGGTCTTTGGTTGAGGCCAGCACACCCAGGAAGATCTGACCGCCCTTGAAACCATCTCTGGCGGCTTATGTCATCCCCCTATATCTACCCCGGAGGTAGGGGGGAGCATTCTTTTAATTGGTTTTGTCACAACCATCTTGGGGTTTAATTTATGTGATGTAACTTATAGAATTTTAGGGGTAGTTTTATTGGGGTTTTTATCTATTATATATTCTATAACCCGCCACGAGCCTTCGAGGAGTGGCGGGATAAAAATCTAACAAACAAACAAATAAATAAATAGCGATTCAGAAGTTTCCTGCCTCTAGTCAACATGGTGAGGAGCCACTGAAGGGCCTCTTCCTTATCAGCCTGAATCCCCCCCCCACCCCAAGATGAATCTCAACACCTCTGTTCTGGGCAACAGACCAGGCAGGGTGTCTCCATCTTCCAGGTGCCACAGGTCACTCTAGTGCTGGGCTGCGACAGGCTAACTCTGACTCCTCACTATGTAATCTGTCCTGTTGCAAGTTAAAGGCAAAGCCCCCCCCCCCCCCGCTCTGGAGCAGGGCTGGTGGGGGGGGCTCCATGTTTCCCCCCCTCCCTCTGAGGCCCCTGCCACTAGCGGGGGAGGGCAAGCCAGGGTGAAGTCCCAGAAGTGGTACTCAAGGACTGGCCCGGGCCTGGAAGGTGAACCTGAAAAGGGCTCACTTTCAGCTGGAAAGGAGAGAACAGAAGCCACCTGATTGCCATTGGAATGAAAAGAGCTACTCACAGTTTCTAGGACTGGGGCCCCAGAGAAGCAAGGGGAAACCCTGCAGGAAGCACCCTCCAGCTCACGCCTCACTCGCTTGCTATGCAGCTCTCCCTGGATCCAGGCCTGCTCGCCTTCCACCTCCCGGCCCCCGTCTCCTCCCTGGCTGCTCTCCTGTCCCACCCAGTTGCTTTTCTTTGCTGCAGCTGAGGTCTCCCTCCCTCTCCTCCATGGCACAGCCAGCTGGACCCAGCTGTTCACCAGATCTGGGCAGATGCAGCAGCCTCCCAGAGGCTCTTCTGAGCAAGTGTAAGCAGCCCTTTCTCTCGTCCCCACCAGCACTTCTGCTTTCACTGTTGTGTTTGGGGCAAGAGGACCCTGTGCTGTGCCCCCTCCCCATGCTGGCTTGGGATGCCTGGCACTGCTTCCTTTGAATGAGTCCCAGAATCTGCCTTTCCCATCTCATTAGTAAAAAGCAGGCCTGTTTCTCAGTGCACTTTCATGATCCTTGGAGAAGAGGACCTCTGAGACTGTACAGAGTGCCTTTCTTCTAGCAGTGTACTGGCAACATTCTCTCTCATACATGTGGGATAAGGGGATGAGCAGGGTGTGGGAGGGCCTGCTGGATCATGTAAAAAGGAACCCAAAAGGCAGCCAGCTAAGACACCTCAGAAAAAGCTATGGAGAAAGGCAAGAAGGAACCGGGCAAGCCAATGCAGACACAACTGTTACATTTCATCTAGCAGAACAAGATTTTTAAAATGCAATCCCTGGGCTTTGCAGAAGACTGCAACTCAACTATTCTGTTAAGCAATAGTTTAATAATTCTGACTGACTTGGAGCAAGAACTGCAGTCACAGGCCACCCCCCCCCCAGGTCCTGAACTCCCCCCCCCATGCAAATCTGTTAAGTGCTTTAACAGATCTCACCCATGGCAACTGCTGAGGCTTGGCTTCATCCAGCCACAGATGCCCTTTCCCTGCACCCAAGCATGGAGGAAGATGTTTCTGCAACATGTTTCTGCCCCTAAATGAGAAAGCTAAGAAAAAGGTCCATTTGCCTTCCTGGCGTGTGCATCAGAGCCAGAGGAACTTCATTGGGGAAGCTGACTTACTTTTAAGAGGAGGTGATACTTCAAGACCCGTTGCATCGGCACCACCAACAGGTCCTGCAGCTTGAACTTCCCATCCTGAACTTTTAATGTGCATTCCTTAAAGGGACAACAAGGCAGAAAGGAAAGGAATTTATCCCCCCTCCTACTTACACAAACTCGGTGCATTGAGAGCAAAAGGAAGGGGCCGAGGGTGGGAAACTGCAGCACCATTAGCAGTTGGCTTAAAGCAATGCCATATCCACATGACAGCATCCCACTGGTATGTGTGGATAAGGGAGCATGCGGGGCTAGAACCAGGATCCTCCCGATTAGCATCGCACAGCTGCACGCAGCCATGCTATCATTTTGAGAACCATCTTCAAATATTTAAAAGGCTGCCATATCGAGGATGGAGCAGAGTTGTTCTCTCTTGCCCCAGAGGGACGGACCAGAACTAATTAGATGAAATTAATTCATCAGAAATTCCCTCTCAACATCTGGAAGAAGTTCCTGACAGTTAGAGCAGTTTCTCAGTGGAACAGGCTTCCTCGGGAGGTGGTGGGTTCTCCATCTTTGGAGATTTTTAATCAGAGGCTGGAGAGCCATCTGACAGAGAGGCTGATTCTGTGAAGGGTCAAGGGGGGGGCAGGTGACAGTGGATGAGCGATTGGGATGTGAGTGTCCTGCATAGTGCAGGGGGTTAGACTAGATGACCAAGGAGGTCCCTTCCAATTCTATTCTATGATTCTATGATCACATGTGGTCCATCCAGGAAAAAGCAGGTTCCTGCAATTCTGTACTATTTAGATTGTGATCCTACTTGATTCTGGGAACTGCAGTGCAAATCCCTGGAAATTTGCACCAACAAAGCAGCAGAGGAATGGCCCAGTTTTTCCCACCCTGATCTCCCTCAGAGATCATGAGCATTGGGGGAAGAAAATGCTGTGCTTTGTAGGAGGGCATTTGTTGCTCTCATAGGCCAAAGAAGTCTCACAACAGAACACTGGCCAAGTTCCCTAATGTGTCCCTCCCACACTGCTGTCTGACCGCAGAATGCACAGTGCTTTCAAAGGACCGCCCAGACTGTACCTAAGCAGGTCTTACAGGAGGAATCTTCCTCCGCCTCCTCCAGAGACTTTCACTGCCCAGGCCAATGCCAGGAATGGGGAAATCTATGACTGTGGAAGAAAGCAGGCTGAGGAAATGTCTGGGACTGGGAGGAAGCAGTCCTGAGGGCCAGCCGCTGCTTAATTTTGTCAAGGAGAGGAGGGGTTGAATCTCTCAGTGGACAGGGCTCTTATCCAAAGTCAGGAGGCCTATGCTAATAGGGAGGGCCCCCTGTGTAGGGGCAGAGCACTTTCTAGGCATGAAGAAAGTCCCGGGTTCAATCCCTGGCACCTGCAGTGAAAAGGATCAGGTGGCAGGGGATGTGAAAGGCCTCTGCCTAAGAGCTTGGAGAGCCACTGTCAGTCTGAGGTGGCCAATTTGACTTTCATGGACCAAGGACTGGAATCAGGAGAAGACAGCTTCATGTGCATGTGGCAGCACAGCCGCTGCATTTGTAAGGAGGCTGCTCTGTCCTGCTAGCCTCTCCTCATCTCTGAGGTTCTGGGGTTGCAGTAACGTTGTACAAATGCAGGAGGTTGTTGGCACAGAGTGGGCTCTTTTCAGTGGCAGTTCTCTTGCATGCTCATGCTCGAACATTGTGCCTGCTGCCCAAATAGGGTGTCCAGGCCTGGGTCTCGTGGAGTTCGGCACCATCACTGGCAAAGGGAGGTGGGTGGGCAACGAGAAGTCCGGAATTTGGAGTGCCCATCTGGAAAGGAGCCAGGGACAAGCAGCAAGTGTGGCACACGCAAGAGAGGTGGGCGGTCATGCCAACCATCTCCTTAAGCTGATCACCTCAACTTTCTGTCGAACATCCTCACGATTGGCCATAACCTGATTCAGTGTGGTCTGAGCATACTCCATGTGGCTGCAGTACTCGCCGTAGATCAAAAGCCTGCAGGTAGGAGAAGAAGGGAGAAACATGAAACACAACACTGGGCAACGGTGTGCCTTTGGCTGTGCCATCAGTCCTTTCATATGCAAGAGCCCCTCTTGTGGCACCAATGTCACATAAAAACACCATCCCTTTCCCACCACTTCCACTGAGGATCCAGGTTGGCTGCCGGGTTGGTCTGAAGCGACAGAGCAGTGTTTGCATCCAGGGGCACCTCTCAGATGAACAGTTTTGGGTATAAGCTTTCATATGCATGCCCAAGGGGAAGGGGAAGGGGAAGGGAGGGGAGAGGGCCTGGCCATTCTCTGCACTCAGTTTCCCAACTCACTGCTTGAAGGGGCACACACACTGAACTGACACGCTGTCCAGAGAGGTTCCAACTCAGTGAGGATGCATGCATTCAAGCTGGCAAGCACCGAGAGGAGGAGAGGCAAGAGAATGGGAAGTGTGGTGCAAAGGTTCCCCCTCCCACCTGAGCACAAAGGCCAGACTCTGGGAAGTCCCTGTGGGGTGGGCACTGCAGGCCACCCCTACTGTTCGGCACTGCTCCTTTGTGACTTTCGCCTCTCGGTCACGCCAAGGGAGAGTGTCCGGGGGATGGCTCGGAAGTCCCAGCTGGCTTCATGGGAGCTGCCCCAACTGCCCCGCCCACAGACCAATGCTGCTCAGCAACCTTTCCCATCTCCTCAGTCCACTGGAATGGGACGTTTGTGTGGTGCACAACTGGAAGCTGTGAGGAAACAGATCCCTGCAGGGCGCGGTCCACATGCCCACTGGGCTGCAGGAGGACAGAGCACCAGCAACACAATCGAGGGGGATTTTTTAAAAGTAAAATAAGAAATACTCAAGTAAAAGATGCAGGGGCAGACCAAATCAGTTCCAAATCACATCTTTATTTTTGAGCTGCCATTCAAGATTGTCCTGATCGTGGAAGCCTTTGTTTGGGCAGGTGGATCAGAAGTGTCATTTTCTTTCACATACATGGGTGCGAGTTTTTCAGGCTCTTTTGAATATAGGTATTTCAAAATAAATTCATTTGTGGATCTGGCAGGTCTCCCCAGCATTGTTCTGGAAGGTTGTGAGGAAAAACTATTTGTCAACTCCATGCCATGGGGGAGACAAAGGTGGAAATGGGCTGCTAAGGAACTACAAAAAGTTATTGGCAGGCATCCTTTAACACAGTGGTCCCCAACCTGCGGTCCGCGGCCCGGTGCCAGGCCGCGAAGGCCATGGCGCCGGGCCGCGGTTCCCTCTCCTCGCCTCCCCCGCAGTAAAAAACTTCCCAGGCCGCAAGCTTGCAGCCCGGGAAGCTTCTTACTGTGGGAGGGGGGGGGGAGAGAGGGAATCAGGGCCACGCCGTGCATCGTGCATGCGTGGCCGAAATCGCGCTGCGCGGGCGGGGCAGTTGCCCTGCCGGTCCCCAGCCGAAAAAAGGTTGGGGACCACTGCTTTAACACAGGGGAAAACCTGACTCTGACCTAAGAACTATAAGCTTGGAGGAAATAATCTCAGGGGGGAGATGGAAGGGGAATAAGGTGCACCGTCAACCATCCATGTACTCCTTTTCCTCATTCTATCGTACCCCACTCCTCCCACAACAGAGCTGGATCTCAGGTGTGGATCGGTGGCTTGAGTCATGCCTAGGCTGGCCCTTACTGTGCCTGCAGGACTCTGGCCACACCACAAGCGCACAGAAGCATCCAGATGTGATCCAGACGTAGAGCTCTCCATTCAGTGCTCCACGCATGCCTATTCTCGCTGCCCTCTTACCTTTCTTTGAATTCTAGAAACACTTTGGCCAACGTACTCCCACCAGACATCATGGAAACGTCAATGGCTCTCAGGAAGCTGAAGTGGACTTGAATGAGGTCCTGAAAAACAAGGGAAACACATACCTAGCTACAAAAGAAGCAAAAAGCTTGTACTCATATATGGGGAGGAAGGGGAAAATGGTGGACCACTTGCTCTAGTGTTAAACAATTAACACTCAAGACTTTCAGTGAAAAATATCTTACCCAAAATCCCAGGCATGCTGGGAGGAGGGAACCATCTTCATCTCCAGATTTCTCCAGCTTTGCAGGAACTTGAGAAAACATGGGTTCCCCTCACCCTCACCCCCACTTCCAACACCAATACTTAGGCTTGCAGGAGAGGTCGGCATCTGAGTTACTGCCCTGCAGATCATTCTGAGGGGGCTTTGTGAAATTGTTTTCCATTACCAGGGCCAGGACCTTCTCAGTCCTGGCCCCAGCCTGGTGGAATGAGCTCCCTGAAGAGCTGAGGGCCCTTTGGAACTGTCACAGTTCCAAAGGGCATGCATGCTGGAGCTCTTCTGCCAGGCATTCGGTTGGGTCCAATGAATCCACGAAACATCTTTAATCGGAGCCCTCCTCTGTATTTGTCCCATGCTGGACTGAGTAGTGAGCCAGAGTGACTGATTGCTATGCTTGGCAGCTACTGTGAATAAATCATTTTTAAGGAGTTTTTAAAAAATTAACTTTTAAATTGTTTTATTGTTACTATTGCAATGCATTGTTTTGAATTGTTGTAAACCACCCCAAGACGGTTATGCAGAGAGGGGCAGTTATAGAAATTGAATTATTAAATCAATAAATATGGCAGGGTTAGATGATTGATGACCAACTGGTGACATTTCCCCGTAATCTCTCCTTGAAGAAATAAGTCCTTCAGCTAAAGCTGAAATACATACACACAAAACAGGCTGTTAATTTGGTGGCTGAACTAGACATGAGTTTATTTTCCCTGTGTGCTTGTGGCGAGGAGGAAGAATCAGAGCCAGAGATTCCAATTAGGAATCAACCCACAGAGCTCACCGCAAATGCTGGGGACTTTGGAGAGGGGCACAGTCCAAGAAGTATATCCCAGTAGCCTCTGGAACACCTTTTTCCCAGCCTCATAGCTGGGAAGAACGGCTGGATTCATAGAGCACCCAGGAAGAAAGATCTGCTTCACATCCCAAACCACTGGCTACTCCGCTTAATAAAGAGCACTACGCTCAGCCAATACCGAACAGCTGGGGAGCCCTGGCCCCAAAGAAACATGTTTGGCCTCAACCAGGGCCAGGTCATTCTCTGTCCTGACCTCCTCCAGGTAGAATGAGCTCCCACAAGAGATCCGGACCCTGTCAGAGCTAGTACAGTTCCACAGGGCCTGCAAAATAGGGCTCTTTGGCCAGACATTTGGTTAAGGTCAATCAAACCAGCAGCATCTACAGGGCCCTCCAAAGCCCTCCCCCTATACAGATAGGCCCATTAATGACATCAGTCTATGGGGTTGCAGTTACAGTTATTATGTTAACGTTTCCATTATTGCTGCTATTGTTACTAATGGTTGTTATTGTTACAAATGTTACTGCTCCTATCACCACCTACTGGCTATTATTGAATGGATATTGTACCTGTTCATGTTCTCTGTAAACTGCCCTGAGCTGCAAGGGGAGGGCGGTATATAAACACCACAAACAAACATACAAATAAATAGAATTTTCCACTTGGGGCAGTTTAAGATGGAGAGAACAACCAGACCCTCAGGGAGTCACAAATCGGGTCCAGAGGCCAAATTCCTCCTTGACATCTTGACTCTAGGAAGTGACTTGGACTACTTGGGCTGACTATTATTGCAAACTGGGATCTGACAGCAGGTCTTCGTGCTCTGAACTCTAAGACTCTGAAACCCACGTGGAACTGGTTCCGAGGTCCCTGCAGCTCCCCTCCTGAGAACTGCTGTGTTGATAAGGTGGAAACAGCCTGGAAGAACATCTCAGATCAGGATACCATAAAGGGAGTCCGAGGAGGATTTAAATACTGCAAAGGAACTTGACTGACAACCAAGTTTCTTGTCAGGAAAAAGGACAAACAGTTTCCTGAAAGGAGAAGAGATTTATACGATCAAAATTGCTTTACCTCCAAATTGATGAATATTGCCTCCATGTCTTGTGGAGTGAGGACCAACCTTAATGGATTCATATAATTCTATAATAAAGAAAGGGAAACAGATGAGGAGCACCACTGGTGGATGCAGACCCTAACAGGTAAAGCCCATCCTCTACAGGGAGAGAAGAGTGAGGCCTGGTCTTCCTGCAGCTGGACCATTTTGGAATTCAGAATGCAGGTAAGAAAACTAGCAAAGGAGCCAAAATGAATTTCATTCAAATCCCCCGTATTTTGCAGCATGTATCTGCTGTCAAATGCTCTATGAAAGTGTACAGAGTCATATATGAAAAAAGCAACCAGTTCTCTACCCCCAACAACCTTTAAATGCACTTTGAAAGTGGGAGAAGATGTCTGGACACAGGAAGGCAGATGGCATGAATGCGAGTAACTCCAGGGTGGTGAGAGGGGCTCAGGGATACATTTCCAGGCATGAGGGACAGTGAGGGTGAGGGGGCAGGGCATGAGGCGTGCAGAGTGGGCGGTACAAACACAAGGGAAAAAGGGGCAAGGGGAGAAAGAGACAGACAGATAAGACAGATGACCCAGGGGAAAAGGCCACCAACTACTTCCAGTCAGCACAACCTACCCCAGGGATCAGGATTCAGTTCATAGAATCAGAGTTAGAAGGGACCTCCTGGGTCATCTAGTCCAACCCCTGCACTATGCAGGACACTCACAACCCTATCACTCATCCAGTCACCTGCCACCCCCTTGAATCTGGTCTGGTCCGTCCCTCCAGGGCAAGAGAGAACAACTCTGCTCCATCCTCCACATAGCACCCTTTTAAATACTTGAAGATGGTTGTCAGATCCCCTCTCAGTTGTCTCCTCTCTAGGCTAAACAGACCAAGCTCCCCCAACCTTTCCTCATACGTCTTGGTCTCCAAACCCCTCACCAGCTTTGTTGCCCTCCTCTGGACACTCTCCAGTTTGTCTGCATCCCTCTTCAACTGGGGTACCCAAAACTGAACACAGGACTCCAAGTGAGGCCGAACCAGAGCAGAGAAAAGCGGGTACCACCACCTTGCATGATCTGCCCCCCGCATAAATGCTGCTGTTCCCTGGAGGAAGTAATTCGCAAATTGTTTTTTCAATAAAATGAAATTATTTCCCTGCAGAACCTGGTAAGTTCCCCTGGGTTTGCCCTCCCCAAAGTGACAGGCCATGCTGGCTCTCTTTTGGCTGAGTTACAGACCCTCAGCTAGAGGTAGTGATTCTGTTTGGGCTCAATGTCCAGTGCAAGGAACTATCCTCCTGCCCAACATCTCAAAAAATCACTCATCTTTTTGTACAAGAGATAAAAAGCAATTCATAACTTGAACTGGGTTCTTTTTGCTGCTGCTGCTTCCACTCCCTGCAGTTTTTCTCTACTTGGCTCTGCTCCATTATGCTGCTGAAGTCTTCATCTTTTTTGTTGTTGTTGCAAACAGAGAACCCCCACTATAATTCATCAAGATCAATTAAAAGCCATGAATGTGTACAGCAAACTGTTCTTTTTAATCCAATTAGTTTCAGTGACAAGACTGCAGTAGGTAAGAGACTGAGATGAATAGCTTCTCTTCCCTATCATCTGAAGGCAATCAAACAGCAATAAGAAAAAGGCAGAAATTGGTCTTATCAGGAAGATGTCACCTTTGGACCATGCCAGAAGAACAATGATCCTTTTAAAAATTGCTGGTGGGTCAGCGTGGAAAAGCAAAGGGGTAGCAAAGTGAAAAGAATCATCTTTGACATTCTGCAATGGGGGCGGGGGTCAGAGTGCCTTAGTAAACAAAATAAGTTTAAAATTTTCCTTTCCTTTCAAAAACCAAAGTGGGCTGGGGGGGGGGGGAGTTAAAGAAAATGCTCCATAAGCATCTCTGTGCAGAATTAACTGCTTGTCAATTTTAACCCTGCAGTGAAGAATTTGTTTATTCTCCAGCTCTTCCTCCAATGAATTTAAGGTTGCCCAAGATGGGATTGAGCCCTACCCTGGATGGCCCAGGCTAGAGTGATCTTATAGGATCTCACAAGCTAAGCAGGGCTGTCCCTGCTTGACACTTGAATGGAAGACCACCAAGGAAGTCCAAGATCACTATGCAGAGGAAAGCCATGGTAAACCACCTCCGTCTGCCTCTTGCCTTGAAAACCCAATGGAGCCACCATAGGTTGGCTGTGACTGACTGAATTTTCTACCACCTATATTGAATTATTATACTGAGAACTGGCAAGGCAGTTTGAGAAGCTGGGAGAGGGAAGGCAGAGACCCCCCTCCCAAAAATACAGTAGAATCAGGGGACAGACAATTACACTGAAGGTCAGATAATATTCAGGTCAGATAATATTGCTTCATGGTCACTTTTAGCTGGGCGCCTAGGATGCCCCGACACTGCCCCGCTTGAGGCTCCCCTGGGCAGCAGCAGGAAGACGGCGATGAGCAGGGCAGGGCACAAGTGCCCCCTGCCGGCCCCAGTTCCTTCCCCTTCCCGCGCACAAAAGACGGCAGTGCCAAGCCCACGACCACACCGGAGGAGGGCAAGCGGGGAGGTGCAAGGAGGTGCCTGTGGGAGCCACCTCCACCTGCAGCCATGGCACAGGCGGCAGCGCCGCTCATCCTGCTGCAGGCGAGCTGTCCCATTCAGGTGCAGCACGACCGCAAGCGCAGGCAGTTTACCGTCCGCCTGAATGGTTGCCATGACAAAGCCATCTTGCTGTACAAATACGTGGGGAAGCGAATAGTAGACCTGCAGCATACAGAAGTCTCCAGTGCCTACCGGGGGAGAGGAATAGCCAAACATCTGGCAAAGGCAGCCTTGGATTTCGTGGTAGAAGAGGATTTGAAAGCTCACCTGATGTGCTGGTAAATCCAGATTATTATTTTTGTAAAGATAATATTGCTTCATGCAATACTTAGCTAACTTATGACCATGACAGTCCCAAGTTTCAGTGACTTTCAAAGGTGATTAAACAAATTCATGGAAGACACATTCATCAACGACTTTTTATCAAAGTGGCTAAATGGGACCTCCACAGTAAGAGACAGTATATATCTGAACACCACTTGTGGGTACAACTACTGAGCCTTTGGATTCTGTGCCCATGTTACTGGGATATCACGTTGGCAGTAGGATGCTGGGCTAGATGGGTGTTAGGTCTGATCCCGAATACATGGATTTCTGTGGAAGGTCTATGAGTGCAAGGAAGCCACGTGGTCCCACTATCCAATGTTGGGCAGGAGCCACTTCCCTACATGCAGCATGGAGGTATTAAGGCTTTATAGGGTTGCTTAAGGATTACCATGGTGCTGTAGAGAAGACACTGAGGTGTGGACCTGTTAAAAGCAGGTACAAGCTAGAGATGTGCACACTAAAACAATTCGTTACAATTTTTTCAGCCTAAATTTATTCAGGAACACCTGAGTCACTGGCTTGGCACAGTGATTCTGGTCTATCTAAATTGATTTAGCTCCATTGGATGTTTAAAGACACTCCCCAAAACAGATGATCCTCAGAATCAACTCTTGGGTGAGGACTTCCCCCCAGCAGACCCTACTGAATGCTGAGGAAAGGCAACTCTTGTCAAACCTGCTCTCCTGCCAGGGCCAGGAGGGTTGTTAGAAGCCTACTAAGCTCCACCACCACCCCTCTTTACTCCTTGAAACTTCCCTGGCCTTTTGGGCAAACTTTATGGATCAGGGATGCTCTCCCTCCTCTGCCACCAGAGCTCTGAGAACCTTCCCTTATCTCCCCGTTTGTCCTTGGTTTGTTTCGGAGATGCTGGAAATTTACTGCTGAGAACTGGCTTGTTTGGGAGATGCTGGAAATTTATTGACAAGCACAATTGTAAGGGCAGATGTCTCCATGCTATTCGGGCCTTTTTAGATCAATTTCCTCTTCCTATGTAAACCCCTCTTCCCGCCTGAACTACCCAACTATAAATGCCCCTATGGGGGTGACCCATCCTGTTTCAGTCAATACATCCCCTGCACCTACCACTGCTCTATTTTACATCATCTTATGGAATCTTTCAATAAAGACTAGCTTCTTAGCACCACCTGTTTCTCGAACTTCACAGTGGGTGGAGTTTTACTCCAAAGATGGGAGGGGGGAAACTGCGTTTTTGTGCGTATCTATCCCACAAGTTCACCCTAGCCAAGAAGAATTGGGCAATCTGGGGAAAAGAAAACCACCCTCACGGTTAGGTGGCATTTCCTGGAGGGGGCCAAGGGACCCTTCCAGGTGTGGACAGATCACAAGAACCTTGAGATACTCCGAAAATATCACAAGCTAAATGCCAAAAAGATCCGGTGGCCAAAATTTTTCTCACGATTCAATTTCACTCTCAGCCACATTCAGGGCAGATGTACTCTCTAGACTGCCCCAACACGAGTGTGAAAAAGAGGAGAATGTGGATACAGTTTTCAACTCTTGCCAACCAGGACTTCTGGTACAGACCCGGAGCAAAACCAAGGCAGGGGGTCAACCCCCCCACCCACCCACCTGAGGAGTAGGACCCCCAATAATTTTCATCAGGCGCTGGCCATTGACCCCCAACTGGATTCCTTGAAGACATCTTTGGAGGAATGCAATGAGCTGTGCTACAAGAATGGCAAAGTGTATGTGCCAGCCTCTCTACGTGGGGGCATGCTAGAGGTCTGCCATGATAGTAAAGTAGCCGGGCATTTTGGTTTTACCAAGACCTATATATCGGTGAGGCGGCAGTTCTGGTGGCCCAACCTCCACCGGGGCGTGGAGGAATATGTGAAAGGGTGCCCCATGTGTGCCATGGCCAAACTTGTAGTCTTCTGAAGCCCCTGGGTCTTCTGAAGCCCCTAGAAACCACAACCCGACCCTGGGAAATAATTTTGATGGACTTCATCACTGACCTCCCGCCCAGTAAGGTAAAACAGTGATCTGGGTGGGGGTGGTGGACCTTTTTTCAAAACAAGTGCATTTTGTGCCATGTGCCTCGCTACCCAGCACCCAGAAATTGGCAGAGCTCTTTGTGCAACACGTGTTTAGACTCTATTCCTTCCCAGCTAAGATAGTAAGTGATAAAGGTAAAGGTAAAGGTAAAGGTATCCCCTGTGCAAGCACCGAGTCATGTCTGACCCTTGGGGTGACACCCTCTAGCGTTTTCATGGCAGACTCAATATGGGGTGGTTTGCCAGTGCCTTCCCCAGTCATGACCGTTTACCCCCCAGCAAGCTGGGTACTCATTTTACCGACCTCGGAAGGATGGAAGGCTGAGTCAACCTTGAGCCGGCTGCTGGGATTGAACTCCCAGCCTTATGGGCAAAGCTTTCAGACGGCTGCCTTACCACTCTGCGCCACAAGAGGCTCTAGTAAGTGATAGGGGGAGCCAGTTTGTTGCAAAGTTTTGGGGGGGTCCTGCTGCAGTTGGCAGGGGTCACCCAGGCTCTCAGCTCAGCTTACCACCCGGCCACCAATGGCCAGACCAAACAAGTGAAGCAGGAGTTAGACCAATCCTTGCGCTGCATCCTAAACTACCACCAGGACGATTGGGTTTCGCTATTGCCCCTGGCTGAATATGCCTACAACTAGTAATCAAGCCCACTGCAGGGGAATGCAGCGGGCGCTAGGACCTTACAGTGGTCTTCGGCGTGCTGGTCTGCGGCTCCTTCAGCGGCGGCGGTGGCGGCGGCGGCGGCGGCGGCGGCGAGCTTCTGGCAGGCTGGTCCGAGGGTCCACTTCTCGGCGCTCTCGCGGCCAGGCATGGCAGCGCCCGGGGCTTCGCTCCTCCTCCGGCGTCACCGCCTCCTGCTGCTCCTGCCGGCCGCCTGCGCGTCCCCTTCGGCCGCCGCTTGTCCGCCGCCGCCGCCGCTCCTGCCCCTGCTGTTCCTGCTGGCCAGCGGGCCCGGCCCCTCGGCGGCGGCGGCGGCAGCGCGGGGAGAGCTGGTCGGCGGCGGCGGCGGCGGGGGAACGGCAGGCGGCGGCAGGCGGCAGCAGGCAGCGGCGGCGGCGGAGGTCCGGGCTTCTGGCAGGCTGGTCCGAGGGTCCCTATTCGTCGTCGGCGAGCTTCTTTCGGCGTGGGCGGGCTGACGCGGCGAGAGGCGCTTCGCGCCTCTCGCCGCGTCAGCCCGCCAGGCAGGGAACCCCCGGCAGCCGCGCTTTGCGCGACTGCTGTGGACTCCCTGGGTCGGCGGCCTGACGCGGCGAGAGGCGCTTCGTGCCTCTCGCCGTGTCAGGTCAGGAGGAACTGCGAGCCGTTGCTGGAGCTGGGAATCGGAGGGACCAATCGGCAGGCGCTTTGCGCCTGCCGATTGGTCCCTCCGATTGTCTGTCATGAGGAAGGGTCCAATCCGGACCCTTCCTCATCATGGACTAATCCCACCTCCAGACCCCTTACCGAATTATTTAGTCCGTGGCGCCTGTGGCGCCACGGGCGGTTTAAAGATAATGCTCGTCACCTGAACATGGGGATGTCCCCTTTTGAAGGGTACAACCCTCACCCATTTCCTGCTCTTGAACATCCTCCCACAGATCCACACGGTCTCCCCCCAGGAGTGGTGGATTGGGCTTCTCGGGTATGAGACATATGGGAGGAGGTGTCAGACGCATTCAAGAGCGCAAAGACTGAGTGCAAAAAGTGGTCTGACAAGATATGGGCACCAGGCCAGCAGTACAAGGTGTAGGACATGGTTTTTATTTCCTCCAAGCACCTCAAGAACTGGCACCCCAGTAAGAAGCTGAACCAGCCTTCCAAGTCACAGAGGTGATAAATGAGGCGGCTATGAGAGTGGATCTCTCTCCCCACCTGGCCCCACTTGCCAGAAGGTCCAGCCTGTTTTTCATGCAAGCTTACTGAAACTGGCACCCACGCTGGATAAATGGCACCCTACTGTTCCCCCTCCTCCACCAATCATAGGGGGGGGATGGAATGCATTATGAGTTGTCTGAGGTTTTAGCCTCCTGCTTACAGAGAAAACGCCTGCAATACTTGGTTGCCTGGAAGGGTTTTCCAGACTCCACAAACGAGTAGGTAGGTGCAGAGGATGTGAACGCTTTGGTTCCACTCATTGTACCCAGATAAACCCCGTCCCGACTGAGGACCGAAGAAAAGCGTGCAGGCCAGTGTCATATCTGCTCTCCTTCCAGAGCCTGGAGAGTTGAGTTAGAAGCCTACTGAGCTCCACCACCCCCTTTTACTCCTTGAAACTTCCCTGGCCTTTTGGCCAAACTTTATGGCTCAGTTCTCCGAGCACAACCATAAGGGCAGACCAGATGTCTCCATGATATTCGGGCCTTTTTAGATCAATAATCTCTTCCTATGTGAACCCCTCTTCCCACCTGAACTACCCAACTATAAATGCCCCTATGGGGACAGGTGTACATTTTCCCCATTACCATTCACTGACTGTGCTGTAGAGCAGGTGACTAAAGAGGAGGCTGAGCACCCACCTTCTCTATGTCTTCAAGTGTCTTGTAGTACTTGGCCTCCGTTTCCTGGATTTCTAACAAACAGCAATTCCTTTTGTCATCTTCTGTCATGCCCATTTTCTAGAAGAAAGGGAAACCAATAGCATCGTGAAGCATGGAATCAGCAGGTTTGCAACCAGATCGCATTCAACTGGGGCAAAAATTGTTTTCAAAGGTATCAAGAGAGTTTACAACTCCAGGCTGGGAAATACCTGGAGATTTGGGGATGGAGCCAGGGGAAGGGAGAACTTCAGCAGCCCACCCTCCACAGCTGCCATATTCCCCAGGGCAACTGCCCTCTGTAGCCTGGAGACCAGATCTCATATCAGATCTCCAGTCCCCACCTGGGCAATTCTGGGCCTTATACTGCATGGAAAGCTGCACTCTGGTGCAGTAAGTACCTCCAAAGGCTCTGTGTCAAGGTTAGCTTGAACATACACTGGGGGGGGGGGCAAGGGGTGGCTAGTGTGCAAGATCCCCTCCTCCCCTACACATGTGGCTATGCCATGTGTACAGCGGGCATGACTCAGTTTGAGGGTCAGAACATGGGATTTAAGCCTGGGGAACCACAGTAACAGCTGTTTGACAAGTAAAAAAGAGGCCTTACCAAAGGGAAAACAGGGTTGCACTTACTTGTAACTGATGTTCATCAAGTGGCTTCTGTGCAGGCACACATGGGACTGCGATGTCGCAGGCCTACCACGGAGAGGAGCTAGTGAGCTATTTATCAGTCTTTAAGACTCCCAGGAGTGCTACCCTTCCCTTTCTGGAGGAGGAGAAAGATTTTCCTGCTCAAAAGTCACATGACCTGGGAGGGGTTAGCACTCCTCCCTCAGTTCTCCTGAATTGCCGCTGTGAGACGACTTAAATAACTGCCCACTGCGGGGTGGGAGGGTGGGATGTGTGCCTGCACAGAAGCCACTCGATGAACATCAGTTACAGGTAACCCTGTTTTCATCTTCGTGGCTTCAGTGCAGTCCCACATGGGAGAATAGCAAGATCACTCACCAAGGAGGAGGGAGTGGGCGCCATCAGCGGAAGAGCGTTTGTAGCACTGCTCTGCCCACAGCTGCATCTGATCCAGTATCGACATCCATCGAATAATGCTTGATGAAGGTCGAAGGTACAGACCATGTGGAGGCTCTGCAGACGTCCAGCAATGGAAGACCAGCCGAGAAAGCTGCAGATGTGGCCTGTGCCCGTGTGGAATGTGCTGTAATGCACAATGGGCATTCTATCTTAGCATTTTCGTAAGCTATCTTTATCGCTGAAACTATCCATCTAGATATAGTTTGTGATGTGGGTTGTCTGCCCTTTATTGGGCCCCTTGAAACAAACAGATTTTTATCAATCCTAAATGGCCTGACTCTGTCTAAATAAAAAAGTAGTGCCCTCTTGACATCCATTGTGTGAATGGCCTGCTCCTGAATCAAGGAAGATTGCGGAAAAAACACTGGTAGGGAAATACCTTGCGGTAGGTGAAATTTTGAAGGTACTTTAGGACAAAAAGATAATGACGGGCACAGCAACACCTTATTCAAATGAAATTGAATAAACGGGGAATCACATAAGAATCCCAATTCACATAAGAATCCCAATTGGCAATTGGGAATCCCAATTCTCCTACTCATCTAGCTGACGTGATGGCCACTAAGAAGGCTGTCTTAAAGGAGAGAAACCGTAAGTCAGTAGTGGCCAAAGATTCGAAGGGCTTATACATCAGCTGTGCCAGGACCAACGAGAGACTCCACTGTGGTACCACACAAGGGGCTGGAGGAAAATGAATAAACAGACCTTTCATGAAAGCCTTTATTATTAGTGAATGAAGACTTTCCTTCTACATAACTGTGTCTATTAGAAATAGCTGCCAGATGTATCTTAATTGATGAAACTGACAATACAGCATCTATTAAATTCAAGAGATATTGAAAAAAATTAGACACTGAACAGTTAAGAGGTTATACTTTATGGTCTGCGGCCCACTTCCAAAACCTATTCCACTTAAGGGCATAAGAATGCCTAGTAGAATGCCTAGTAGCTGCCAATAATACCTCCAAGACACGAGGGTCTAACTCTAACTCGGACACAACCTCCACATTGTTAGGTGCAACCTGTGAATATCTGGATGGAGATGTGGGCCTAAGGACAGGAGATCCTGTACCTGTGGGAGTGGTAGGAATTGGCGACTCAGTGACCAAAGAAGCGGGAACCATGTCTTCTGAGGCCACCAAGGAGCTACTAGGATGCAATCTGAATTGTTGTCCCTTATTTTCACTATGACCTTTTGGAGAATTCCTAGAGGAGGGAAAGCGTAAAATAGGTACCCAGACCACCTGAGTTGGAACGCATCTCCAAGTGACCCGTGCTCTCTACCTGCCCTTGTGCAAAAATTGGTGCATTTCATGTTTAGGGATGTGGCAAACAAATCTATGTCTGGCCAACCCCATCTTTGGAACACTGGAGTAAAGTACCCGTCGTGAATCTCCCATTCGGCGTCCCCCAAGGAGAGACGACTGAGTGTGTCGGCTATCATATTTGATGTGCTGGCTATGTGAATGGCTTGAATATGCATGCGGTGTGTGATAGCATGTTGCCAAATATCTGCAGCCTCTCTCTCTTAGAAAAGATGTGCCCACCTGCTTGTTGATCTAATATTTCGCTGTGGTATTGTCTGTTGCTATGAGCACTCAATGTCCTTCGAGAAACCCTGTCAGAGTAATGAGAGCTTTTTAAACGGCCCTCAATTCTAGCAGGTTAATGTGCAATTTCGCCTCAGAGTTTGACCAGTGGCCCTGAGCCACGTGGCCGGCTCCATGCGCTCCCCATCCCTGCAGTGAAGCATCCGTGTAGATGATTACTTCATGGTCTTGAATTCCATAAGGAACTCCAACTAAGAGGTTAGAAACAGAAGACCACCACTGCAAGGAACGAATCACAGCCCTGGCTATTGATAATTTCCTCCAATCTTAAAGGGTCATGTGCCCTAACAAACCACATCTGCAGAGGCCTCATATACAGACGTGCAAATGGAGTTACTGCTGATGTTGATGCTATATCGCCCAATAACTTTTCCAGACACTTAATTGATTGGTATATCTTCCTTGTCACTGTTTGAATTAAATGCACTAGAGTATGTGCTGTCCTCTGGGGAAGGAAGGCCATCGCCCGTTGTGAATCCAGAACTGCCCCAATAAACTCCACTGATCTTGAAGGAGAGAGTTTAGATTTTTCCATATTAACTATAAAACCTAACCTCTCCAATAGGTTTATGGCCATATCCAAGTTGTTCTGCAACTGGGAAGTAGAATTTCCAATGAATAACCAGTCATCGAGGGATGGATAAACCGCACAACTTCTGGCCCTCAGATGTGCAATTATAACGCCCGTAAATTATTATTGTTGTTGTTATTTGATTTATTTCTCGCCACTCCCTGGGTAGGCTCGTGGCGGGTGACAGTTGTCTTAAAAACCCCAATTAAAACCCCATTAAAGACATTAAAAATCATAACTTAACATGGCGGCAGCCAATGACAATCTACTCCCACCTACCAAGGCGATAGAGAATGGGGGAGGTGATGTATACTTCAGACCGCCCGAGGGGGCAATGCTCTACCTCGCAGACAAAAAATCTGGGGTACTGATGCCAGACCAAAGGGTAAAACATTGTACTCATAATGTCTTGAATAATAAGAAAACAGAGGAACTTCCGACATGTAGTGTTAATCGAGATATGGAAGTACACCTCTTTCAAGTCCAAAGTTTCATACCAGTCCCCTTTGGACAAAACCCGCATTAAATCTTCTACAGACAGCATCCTGAATTTTGATATCTTAACCGACTTATTTAATTCACGCAGGTCCAAGATACGGCATCTTCCCCCGCCTTTCTTATCAATGGCAAAAAATCTGTATTAAATAACAGGCCAAGGGCTAAGTGGGAGAAGAGTGGGCGGGCGCTGTCCGGGATAAAAACTCGGAGGAGTGAATCAGGCTCCTGATTTGCTCCGAGTGGCACTCCAGGGCCAAGTGGCCAGCACCAGACCGCAGCCGCCACCAACACTTACGGCCCTCGCCCCGGGATGCTTCCACCTGCCATCGCCCCACCGCCTGCGCAATCAACGCCCACGCCCAGCTGCAAACTGTGAGTGCGGCCCTGAACGCTGGGAGGCCCCCAAAGAGACCAGCCATGCCCTGCTCATTTTTATAAATGGGCTTTACCTCTACTCTGGAATAAAACCCTCCAGAAGAGGGAGCATTACCGAGATCAGACACTGCCCCTTTTGTTACCACCTCCCGATCTAAGAATTCTGAGGAATACTCCTATTTACATAATGGAATATTATATGCTGGGTGAGAAAGAAATATAATAGCCAAACTTTATTATTCTCAAAACCCATCAACTGGAGGTTATGGAACACCAAACTGTGTAACAGCAACTCAATCTATCCCAAAACATTAGAATCATAGAATCATAGAGTTGGAAGGGGCCATACAGGCCATCTAGTCCAACCCCCTGCTCTACGCAGGATCAGCCCTAAGCATCCTAAAGCATCCAAGAAAAGTGTGTATCCAACCTGTGCTTGAAGACTGCCAGTGAGGGGGAGCTCACCACCTCCTTAGGCAGCCTATTCCACTGCTGAATTACTCTCACTGTGAATTTTTTTCCTGATATCTAGCCTATATCGTTGTAGTTTAAACCCATTACTGCGTGTCCTCTCCTCTGCAGCCGACAGAAACAGCATCCTGCCCTCCTCCAAGTGACAACCTTTTAAATACTTAAAGAGGGCTATCATGTCCCCTCTCAACCTTCTTTTCTCCAGGCTGAACATCCCCAAGTACCTCAACCTATCTTCATAGGGCTTGGTCCCTTGGCCCCAGATCATCTTCGTCGTTCTCCTCAGTACCCTTTCAATTTTATCTACGTCCTTCTTGAAGTGAGGCCTCCAGAACTGCACACAGTACTCCAGGTGTGGTCTGACCGAATTTCCACGATCCAGCAAACCTGTTACTTGGTCAAAAAAGGAAACCAGATTGGTCTGGCAGGACCTGTTGGAGACAAATCCATGCTGACTTCCTTGGATCACCAAATTGTCCTCCAGATGTTTGCAGATCACGCCCTTTAATATCTGCTCCATTATCTTCCCCACAACAGAGATCAGACTCACTGGTCTGTAGTTTCCCGGGTCATCCTTCCTCCCTTTTTTGAAGATAGGAATAAAGTTTGCTCTCTTCCAGTCCTCCGGGACATCTTCAGTCCTTAAAGAGGTCCCGAAGATGATGGACAAGGGCTGTGCAAGTTCTCTGGAAAGTTCTCTCGGGTGCATTTCATCTGGCCCAGGGATTTGAACTCATCCAGTGCAGCTAAATGCCTCTCGACAACCTCTCTATCCATGTTAACCTGCCACCCAGACAGTATCCTTTGGCTACTGCCATCTCTAGATGTGCCTAAACCCTATGGAGAAAAACAGATGTAAAATAGGCACTAAGCCTTTCTGCTTTCTGTGCATCTTCCGTTAGAGTTTGTCCATCTGCACCCAACAGTGGGCCTATTGCCTCCTTTACTTTACATTTGCTCCTCACATAACTGAAAAATCTTTTCTTGTTACAATGGGTTTCCCTGGCCAATCTTAGCTCACACTCAGCTTTGGCCTTTCTGATGATTGATCTACAGTGCCTAGTAACCTGTAGGTACTCTTCTTTAGAGCTTTGTCCTTCCCTCCATTTCCTGAACATTTCCCTTTTCTTTCTTAGTTCCTCTTGAAGTTCTCTGTTCATCCAAATAGGCTTCTTAGAGCTCCTGCAGTGTTTTCGTCTTTCTGGGATAGTCATTGATTGAGCATGCAATAGCTCTTGTTTGAGTAGCGCCCACCCTTCACATGCTCCCTTCCCTTCCAGCATTCTCGTCCATGGTATGATACTCATCATGTCTCTGAGTGTATTAACGTTTGCCCTACGAAAATCCAACATCCGCATCTGGCTACAAGCTTCCTTGGCTCCCCATCTCAAAAGGAATTCTATGAGGACATGGTCACTTCCCCCTAGGGTCCCCACCTCCTTCACCTCATCCACCAATTCGCTTTATGAAATTGGCATTGGCAGTTTTGCTCCTGTACTTTGTACATCACTTCCAGTTTCCTTGGGGAAGCTGGCACCAATGCAGGAGTTTCCCAAATAGGGAAAATGACATTTTGAATCCCTTTTATAAAGGGAAAAGAAACCAAGGGTGTGCAATATATTATTATTATTATTATTATTATTATTATTATTATTATTATTATTATTAATTGGATTTATATCCCGCCACTCCCCGTAGGCTTGTGGTGGGTCACAGTAGTCCTATCCCCATTAAAATACCCATTAAAAGACTTTAAAACAATCCCAACATGGCAGAACTTATTATTCCCACCCCTGCTATCAGAGCGGCAGGAAGGGTAGGGAGGAGATGCTAGGTCTGGGGGGGGGAATGTTGGAACTCATTCGCTGACCCCGGCCTCAACCAAAAACCCGGCAGAAGAGCTCCGTCTTGCAGGCCCTGTGGAAAGCTGGTAAATCCTGCAGGGCACGCAGCTCACCCGGGAGCTCGTTCCACCAGGTAGGGGCCAGGACCGAAAAGGCCCTGGCCCTGGTCGAGGCCAGGCGCGCTTCTCTAGGGCCAGGAACGATCAGGAGATTCTCCCCTGCTGAGCGTAAAGCCCTGCGGGGGATATAGGGCGGTAGGCGGTCCCTCAGGTATGTGGGTCCCAACACGCGTATAGCCTTAAAGGTCAAAACCAGAACCTTGAACCTGATCCAGGCAGCAATTGGCAACCAATGCAGCTGCCTCAGCACAGGCTGGATATGGGCCCTCCAAGGTGTACCAGTGAGGACCCGAGCAGCTGCATTTTGCACTAGCTGGAGTTTCCGGATCAGAGACAAGGGTAGGCCGGCGTAGAGCGAGTTACAGAAATCTATTCTGGAGGTGACTGTCGCATGGATCACTGTAGCCAAGTCAGGGGACAGGTAGGGCGCTAGTAGTCGGGCCTGGCAAAGATAGAAAAACGCCTGACATGCTACTCTTTTGACCTGAGCCTCCATAGTCAGGGAGGTATCAATGGTCACCCCCAAATTCCTGGCCTGGGGCGCGATAGTAAGTTGCGTTCCTGCCAGGGTGGGTAAGCGCGCTACCTGGTCCTGCCCTCTGCCTCCCAGCCACAGGACCTCCGTCTTGGAGGGGTTGAGTTTCAAGTGACTCTGCTCGAACCATTCAGTCACTGCTTCCAAACATCTAGCGAATGGTTCCGGGGGGGAGTCTGGGTGGCCGTCCATGAGGAGATAGAGCTGGGTGTCATCAGCGTACTGGTGGCAACCCAGCCCAAAGCTCCATACCAGTTGGGCCAGAGGGCGCAGAAAGATGTTGAATAACGTGGGGGAGAGGACTGCACCCTGCGGTACCCCACAGGGGAGTCCGTAGGGACGCGAGAACTCTTCCCCCACTGCAACCCTCTGGGTCCGGTTCTGGAAAAAGGAGCGTATCCAGCGCAAGGCTGTGCTCTGTATCCCCGTGCCGGCGAGGCGATGGATCAGAAGGTCGTGATCCACGATGTCAAAGGCCGCCGATAGATCCAAAAGGACCAACACGGCCGACCCGCCTCTGTCCAGCTGGCGACAGACATCATCCAAAAGGGCGACCAACACCGTCTCCACCCCGTGGCCAGGAAGGAAGCCCGACTGATATGGATCGAGTGCCGAAGTTTCCTCCAAGAATGCCGAGATCAGTTGTGGATCAGTTGTGAGATAATCCAAATGAAGGGTCCTGGCCATTCTTATCAATTACTCCGAATAGAAACTTAAATCATCAGTGGGGGAAGGTGTTGTGGGTTTCCCCACTACATCTCCTACAACCGGTAAAGTATGCACATCAGAGTTAGTATCAGTCCATCACATTCGACTCCGAGTGTGCTTCCAAATCCTCAGGATCATATTGATGTCGAGGGCTATTGACGTCGAGGCGTGGAGGTTCGGCATCGAGATGCGGAGCTTCGATGTCGAGATGTGTACGGTCGACGTTGAGACGTGGAGGATTGACGTCGAGACATGATGCCGAACAGCGTCAACGCTTTCAACACCAGTCTTCATAATCTGACGGAATCATCAAGGGAACCGACACCCATGACGACAAGTGCTCATCCGACACTTCCGAGGAAGAATGCCTCCACCGCCTCCATGGAGGATCCACAGACACCATACAGACATCATTCAGGGAATCCGGAGGTGTTCTCTGCAGCAGTCTTGGAGAGGAAGGCCTCGATGCCGTCAGACGCACGGTCCCGACATAGAGGACCTCCTTCTAGCTTATCAAGCTGCTGTTGGCTTCTAGTTAACGATACATTAGACTGAGTTAGTCTTGTTTCGATGCCAAAGCCTACGTCGACAGCACCTTTTTTCTTCTGGAGAAGGGGATCGTTGGCACCGAGGAGACTCGCGGCCTTGCCGAGAGTCCTGCTCCACAGTTTCCTCCAAATGCTTAGTCTTCTTCTTAGCCTTTTTCGGAGGAGGCTCTGATGTTGCCCGTTTATCACTGATCTGATCAGATGGTTCGTTCCCCGCAGGAGGGGGCAGGGACAAAACCGAGGGGTTTTGAGTCAGTGTGATCCTGACTTGGATCCCACAGGAGTCTTTGGAGGGGCAGCCATGGCTTTTTCATATAAAGCGGCTTTCAAACGCTGCGCCCTCCCATCCCTAGATTTGGGAGTCATTTTCATACAGGCTAAGTAGACAGCTGTAATATGCCCTTCTCCCAAACATAAGAGGCACTTCGAATGGCCGTCACTTTGTGCCATCTTGGCCCCACAATCGGCCCCACTTCTTAAACAGTGCCATTATTGAGGAAAAGAATACCTCCTTTTGTTGTTAATTCAAAATCCAAATACCTCTGGGACTGCTGAGGTAAATTAACTGAAGCAGCTCACTGTTCACGTTCTCTCTCACAGGTGGCAAGAAAAGAGCTGAGGGAGGAGTGCTAACCCCTCCCAGGTTATGTGACTTTTGAGCAGGAAATCTTTCTCCTCCTCCAGAAAGGGAGGGGTAGCACTCTTGGGAGTCTTAAAGACTGATGAATAGCTCGCTAGCTCCTCTCCGTGGTAGGCCTGCGACATCGCAGTCCCATGTGGGACTGCACTGAAGCCACTCGATGAACTTGGAGGTCAAAGTTGATGAGATAGGAAGAAACTGGGTGTTAAAACTAGGCCTGCTACCTAATTCATACAAATACAGAGAAGTGGGCAACAGATGTACCCCCTTTCACACACTTCATATCAACTAGACAGGTCCCCCCCCACACACACACACCAAAAGCTAACTGCTCAGCTTTAATCTATGCCATGGGGCATCATGTGAGAACTGGGAAATATTTTGTTGACCGGAAAGCAGACCCAGCTGCAATAAACACCCATTACTGACAAGGCGGACCAAGATAGAAACTGCACCATCTGTTGGGGAACACTCAATGTCCTGGCCTGGAAGAGCCCATAATGATCCAGGGAGAGTGTGGCCGCAATGGAGATCCCCTGCTGGCTTTTTGAGCAGGGAGACACGAGCTGGGCCATGCCCTAGGACCTCCCCCCCCCCCACTCCCAGGGACCAGTCTCAGCTGGTCAGAACCAGAGTGGCCCAAACTATGCAGCACTCATAGAGCACAGAGGAGTTTCCTGATAGCCCTGTTCCTCTGAAGCTCTTGGCCAGCTAGGTCAGTAACCATTTTGCAGGGGCTACCTCTGAGACAGAGCAGCCTGGAAACCCAGCCCAACTGAGCCCAATCTCATCACAGCATGGACCATGGCTTGTGGTTGGGTAAGGAGCCTAGCAAGGCACACTGGTGCTTTGGTGCAGAGGAAAGCCATGACAAACCACCTCTGCTCACCTCTTGCCTTGAAAACCCTGTGGCCCAGCACACAGTTCACAGTGGCTTGCCAAAGGAGCTCATGGCAAAGGCTGGCCACTCCATCTCTCAGCTACAGTTCTGCACAGCCCTGTTTTGCTGGCCTTCTGCAGCGAATTCACTGAGAACTGCTGCATTCACTAGATGGATGGAGTAGCCTTTTAGTGGGCACCTAAGGAAGCCACTGTTTCTAAATGCTATTTATTTATTATTTATTTATTATATTTATATACCGCCCTCTCCGGGGGCTCAGGGCGGTTTACATAATAACATAATAACAATACATGGAACAGTCTATCAATAGCTACATGGCAGGCTGTTGAAGACAGCTGTGCATGGGCCCCAAACCAGCCCTCTACCTGGCAGGAAGATGTTGCTCTGGAATAACTGGTAGCCATCATCTGAAAGGCAACTGACGGAGCCCAGCAGCTGATTGACTGAGAGTTTTCATTTTCACAACATAAAAGGTGCCACTGAGGACTGATTCATATATTACTATTTGGAGAACTACCCAAGTGAAAATATGAAGTGCAAATACAAAGGGGAGAAAAGTTTGTGTCCACAAATATGCCTCCTGCATGTGCATATACAGTTCCTTTAAGAAGCTGCGTGGCAAATCTGGGGATGACTCTATGCCATGTGTGAAAAGACCCAGGAAGCAAACTCCTTTTCAATGGCAGCCAGCTGCTTACCTGCATGTATCTGATCTGAAGCATGTAGAGGCAAACAATCAAAACCAAGAATCATTATATTCTTTGCATCTCACATTTCCTGCTTGTTTGCTCTTCAAAAAAGCATTCCATAGACAGTGCATGAGGTTACCATGAAATGAACGTGAGCCTTCCCTCCAATGGAGAAAGAGCACTACTCCTGCCCCACATCATAGCACTGACAAGTTAGGTCCCTCCCCCCACACACACACAGATTATTCTTTGTGTGTTCTGACTGGTTCCTTCTTCTGGAGTTGCCAGGTCAAACTGCACCCACCCAGTGGCAGACATGGCTGGGTCCAAATGCCAGTCCAAATATTCCTACATGCAAAAGCTCCCTGGAACTGCAGCCCAACCTCCTTACAGTGTTCACTTTCTAAGGGCAAAGAAGCTTGCTTTCACATTCATTTCCACTTCCTATCTACCCGCAGTTGCAGTTGCAGACTATGCCTGGGCCAATCTGGTCCATATCTTTGGCTAACGGGAGCAGGCTGGAGACTGACAGGTAGACAAATGATTTTATTTCTGGATGGAGTGGGCACCTTGCTCTTGTCTGCAAATGCAAATAGAATTTTTTGCAGTAAACTTAGCTAACTTGAATCTGGTTACCGTATATTCCTGCATCTCTTCTGGAGGTAGTGCAGAAAGACTGGATGGAGAAACTACACTGTAGACTAAGTTGTCCATGCTCAGGCACTCCCATTCTCCCTGCTTAAAAAGGCACACCTTCTTGAGCTGTTGCAAAGGTTCTGTTTGGACCTCAGGGAGACCCAAGCCCTACTAAGCCACATCTCAGCCCTATGGACCAGGACAATTCTGGCAACCCCCACTCTCCCCAATCTGATGGCCCCATGCAGGTGTCCACTTAGCCAGCATTCTCTCTGAGTTAGACATCCTGTCAGCTGATGTTCACAGCCCAGAGACAGTCATTAGAACCTACAGGAATTGGAGGAGTTGCAATGACTTTAGATAGACAGTGGAGGGGGGGGGGAGAAGAACCATGGAAGTTTATTCTCTGGTGAAGGCCACCCTCCCAAATCTGACAGCATTCAGAAGCAGTAGTTTAGGAGGGGAGGAAGAGAAACCAGCTTTGGCATCTCCCTAAGGCTCCAAGGCAAATGTTCAAACTCAAAAGCAGGGAGGCCCAGTGTTGTGTTCACCCCATTTGCAGCCCACTCCCTTCTCTGCTTCACGAGGAGAGTAGCCCAAAGCATGAAAACGATGGGGCTCACCCAGAACAACTGCAGAGACAACTGTACTGCCCTTCCAAGCTATTTCAGTGTCTTTACCTTCTATAGAGAGCCTCTTGTGGCGCAGAGTGGTAAGCGGCAGAAATGCTGTCTGAAATGATGTCCATGAGGTTGGGAGTTCGATCCCAGCAGCCGGCTCAAGGTTAGCCTTCCATTCTTCCGAGGTCAGTAAAATGAGTACCCAGTAATGACTGGGGAAGGCACTGGCAAACCACCCCGTATTGAGTCTGCCATGAAAACGCTGGAGGGCATCACCCCAAGGGCCAGACATGACTCAGTGCTTGCACAGGGGATACCTTGACCTTTACCTTCTATAGATTCCAGTGGGTTGCCAAATTGGTCTGGACCAGCAGAACAACGTTTTATTCCAGGGGCACCTTTAAGACCAACAAAGTTGTATTCAGGATGTAAGTGTTCATGTGCAGGCTCACTTCTTCATATGCTTCTTCATGCCTGCACACGGAAGCTTACACCCTGAATACAACTTTGTTGGTCTTAAAGGTGCCCCTGGAATAAAACTTTGTTCTTTATCATCTATATTAAAGGTAAAGCACCTGTGCAAGCACCAGGTCATATCTGACCCTTGGGGTGACACCCTCTGGCGTTTTCTTGGCAGACTCAATACAGGGTGGTTTGCCTTCCCCATCATTACTGTTTTGCCCCCCCCCCCCCCCCCGCAAGCTGGGTACTCATTTTACTGACCTCGGAAGGATGGAAGGCTGAGTCAACCTTGAGCCGGCTGCTGGGATTGAACTTCCAGCCTCATGGTCAGAACTTCAGACAGCATGTCAACTGCCTTACCACCCTATGCAACACGAGGCTCTATAGTTCCATTGTAGCTTCTATTAAAGCTACAATGTAGTTTAAAAGAAAACAAATTTTAAAAGTGCCTTCCCAGACTTCAGGCATCTTAGCAAATGGGAAGCAAACTCCCTATTACCGATTTAAGAATGCTGCAAACGTCTGTCAACACTTGCTGGAATCTAAAACATCCCTTAGAATCAGATGCACAGCTGGCTAATGGTGCAGCACATGGGCCCCACAAGAGGAGACGTGGAGAATCACAGGGGCAACTTGTCACCCGGCAATGGTTTTTATGCCTTCTGCACAGACTGACTAAATTTAGCCTCCATTTTTCCTGCTGTGGGCACCCCCACCCACATTTGGGGGGAAACTGGGAAGAGATGGTCATGGCATTCAGTGTCACCACCCTAAAGATGGTGTGGGAGTAGGATTGCCAGCTCTGAGCTGGGAAATACCTTGAGATTTTGGGGATGGATCCTGGGGAAGGTGTGGTTTGGGGAGTGGAGGGACCTCAGCAGGGTACAAAGCCACAGGGCTCACACTCCAAAGCAGCCATAGTCTGGAAATCACTTGGAAAATCAGGAGATCTCCTGGCCCCACCTGGCAACTGGCAACCCTAATGCATGATATTGAATCTTCTGGAGGGTGGAGGGAGCAGGAGAGGAGATTCAGATGATGTAGGATTACCATCCCACTGGATGGGGGTCATGCCCCGCTCCCTCCAGTGGGTGCTCCTGGCCACTGCTCAGCTGTTGCTGGAAAGGGATGTCGGGAATGTCAATGGAACCCGTGCATTATTGGTTCCGGCATTTGGGCAAAACTCTATAGTAAAGTCCCCTGCCCTCCCCCAGATGTTCAAAATTGCCTCCCAATTTCAGGGACGGGGGAGAGTGTGCCAGTGCGTCCCTCTACGTTCCCTCCCTCTTAGCCACCCACACTTCACCCCTCACCATGGGCTGTTGGACCTCGACTTTAATGATGTCTTCATAGATATCGTCCCCTTCATCTTCACATGGGACACAGTCATAAATGTCTTCCCCCAAGTCATGTTCGCTGGAGGGGAACAAAGAGCACACAAAACATTTCATGAACATGTTGCACTCCCTTAAAGCAAGTAGAAGGCAGTCTGAGGATCCCTGGCGCAGAGGAAGGACACCTATCTGGGGCCAGGCATGCCTTGGTGTCTCCTCTCAGGGACCTCAGCTCTGTTTCTGGCTCAGAGCTCCCTTCAGTCTTAGCAGACATCTTAATTGTTGATTGTACCTAACTGTGCAGCACAAAGCCAGAGGCAGAAACCATCACAAAAGAAAAGCTGGCTGCCAATTTTGAGCCATTGCTTCCTTCCCTACCAATGATGTCTACCAATGGAGCAGATATTAAAGGGAGCGATCTGCAAACATCTGGAGGACAATTTGGTGATCCAAGGAAGTCAGCATGGATTTGTCTCCAACAGGTCCTGCCAGACCAACCTGGTTTCCTTTTTTGACCAAGTAACAGGTTTGCTAGATAGGGGAAATTCGGTTGATGTCATTTACTTGGATTTTAGTAAAGCTTTTGACAAGGTTCCCCATGATGTTCTGATGGATAAATTAAAGGACTGCAATCTGGATTTTCAGATCGTTAGGTGGATAGGGAATTGGTTAGAGAACCGCACTCAAAGAGTTGTTGTCAATGGTGTTTCATCAGACTGGAGAGAGGTGAGTAGCGGGGTACCTCAGGGTTCGGTGCTCGGCCCGGCACTTTTTAACGTATTTATTAATGATCTAGATGAGGGAGTGGAGGGACTACTCATCAAGTTTGCAGATGTCACCAAATTGGGAGGACGGGCAAATACTCCGGAAGATAGAGACAGAGTTCAACGAGATCTGAACACAATGGAAAAATGGGCAAATGAGAACAAGATGCAATTTAATAAAGATAAGTGTAAAGTTCTGCATCTGGGTCAGAAAAATGAAAAGCATGCCTACTGGATGGGGGATATGCTTCTAGGTAGCACTGTGTGTGAACGAGACCTTGGGGTACTTGTAGATTGTAAACTAAACATGAGCAGGCAGTGTGATGCAGCGGTAAAAAAGGCAAATGCCATTTTGGGCTGTATCAACAGAGGCATCACATCAAAATCACAAGATGTCATAGTCCCATTGTATACGGCGCTGGTCAGACCACACCTGGAGTACTGTGTGCAGTTCTGGAGGCCTCACTTCAAGAAGGACATCGATAAAATTGAAAGGGTACAGAGGAGAGCGACAAAGATGATCTGGGGCCAAGGGACCAAGCCCTATGAAGATAGGCTGAGGGACTTGGGAATGTTCAGCCTGGAAAAAAGGAGGTTGAGAGGGGACATGATAGCCCTCTTTAAGTATTTGAAAGGTTGTCACTTGGAGGAGGGCAGGATGCTGTTTCTGCTGGCTGCAGAGGAGAGGACACGCAGTAATGGGTTTAAACTTCAAGTACAACGATATAGGCTAGATATCAGGAAAAAGTTTTTCACAGTCAGAGTAGTTCAGCAGTGGAATAGGCTGCCTAAGGAGGTGGTGAGCGCCCCCTCACTGGCAGTCTTCAAGCAAAGGTTGGATACACACTTTTCTTGGATGCTTTAGGATGCTTAGGGCTAATCCTGCGTTGAGCAGGGGGTTGGACTAGACGGCCTGTATGGCCCCTTCCAACTCTATGATTCTATGATTCTAACAGAGGTCAGACTCACTGGTCTGTAGTTTCCCGGGTCATCCTTCCTCCGTTTTTTGAAGATCGGAATAACATTTGCTCTCTTCCAGTCCTCCGGGACATCTCCAGTCCTTAAAGAGGTTCCGAAGATGATGGACAAGGGCTGTGCAAGTTCTCTGGAAAGTTCTTTGAGTACTCTCGGGTGCATTTCATCCGGACCAGGGGATTTGAACTCATCCAGTGCAGCTAAATGCCTCTCGATAACCTCTCTATCCATGTTAACCTGCCACCCAGAAACTGTCCTTTGGCTATGGCCATCTCTAGATGTGCCTAAACACTTTGACCTGTGGGAAAAAACAGATGTAAAATAAAGCCTTTCTGCTTTCTCTGCATCTTCCGTTAGAGTTTGTCCATCTGCACCCAACAGTGGGCCTATTGCCTCCTTTTCTTTACGTTTGCTCCTCACATAACTGAAACATCTTTTCTTGTTACAATGGGCTTCCCTGGCCAATCTTAGCTCACTCTCAGCTTTGGCCTTTCTGATGATTGATCTACAGTGCCTAGTAACCTGTAGGTACTCTTCTTTAGAGCTCTGTCCTTCCCTCCATTTCCTGAACATTTTCCTTTTCTTTCTTAGTTCCTCTTGAAGTTCTCTGTTCATCCAAATAGGCTTCTTAGAGCTCCTGCAGTGTTTTCGTCTTTCTGGGATAGTCATTGATTGAGCATGCAATAGCTCCTGTTTGAGTAGCGCCCACCCTTCACATGCTCCCTTCCCTTCCAGCATTCTCGTCCATGGTATGACACTCATCATGTCTCTGAATTTATTAAAGTTTGCCCTACGAAAATCCAACATCTGCGTCTGGCTACAAGCTTCCTTGGCTCCCCATCTCAAAAGGAATCCTATGAGGACATGGTCACTTCCACCTAGGGTCCCCACCTCCTTCACCTCATCCACCAACTCTTGCCTGTTGGTCAGTATTAAGTCCAGTATGGCTGAACCTCTTGTGGGTTCATCTACCATTTGATAAATGAAATTGTCAGCCAGGCAGGTCAGAAAGTTGCATGACTGAGGACGCTTCACAGAGTTTGTTTCCCAGCACACATCTGGGAAACTAATAGAATCCTAGAGTGGGAAGGGGCCATGCAGGCCATCTAGTCTCACCCCCTGCTTAGTGCAGGATCAGCCTCAAACATCCAGGATAAACATCTGTCCAGCCACTGCTTAAAGACTGCCAGTGATATGGAGCTCACCGCCTCTCCCTAGGCAGCCCATTCCACTGCTTAACTAGACACATAGAATCCTAGAGTTGGAAGGGGCCAAACAGGCCATCTTGTCCCACCCTCTGCTCAATGCAGGATCAGACTCAAGAATCCAGGAGAAGGATCTGTTCAGCCGCTGCTTGAAGACCGCCAGCGAGGGGGAGCTCACCACCTCCATAGGCAGCCCATTGCACTGCTGAACTACTCTTTGAATTCCCCCCCCCGATATCTAGCCAATATCGTTCTCTGTGTAGTTTAAACCCATTATTGCTGGTCTTATCCTCTGCTGCCAACAGGAACCTATCCATGACCTCCTCTAAGTAACAACCTTTCAAATACTTAAAGACAGCAATCCTGTCCCCTCTCAACCTCCTCTTCTCCAGGCTGAATATTCTCAAATTCTTTCCTCATAGGGCTTGGTCCCCATCCTCATTAATCTCCTCTGCACCCTCTCAATTTTGTCCATGTCCTTTTTGAAGAGATGCCTTCAGAACACCAGGTGGGGTCTGACCAATGCGGTATACAGTGGGGTGATGACATCTTGTGATTTTGATGTGATGCCTCTGTTGATACAGCCCCAGATTGCATTTGCCTCCTTAACGTCCATATCATACTGTCTGCTCCTATTTGGCTTAAGTCCACAAGTACCCCAAGATCATGCTCACACACAGAAGTGTCTCTCCCATCCAATATGCCTGCTTCTCACTGTTTGTGACCCAGATGCAGAACTCTACACTATTCCTTATTGAATTGCATCTTGTTCTCATTTGTTTACTTTCCCAGCATGTTCAGATCTCGTTTAACTCTATCTCTATCCTCTGGGCAGAAGAGTTGAGGTTTTCTCTATTTCTCTAGCTCTTTGAATAACTTCTACTTGGTGTGCTCCCTCTCTTTCTGCCTGCTCTCTGCTTTATTACATCTTACTACTCAGGGTGGTGTACAGAGGGACTGTCCCACTTCATCTTCACTATATTTATGTATATTCTTTCTTTTCTCCCCCATGGGGACCCAAAGCAGCCTACAACATCAGCCTCCCCTCCTGTTTATAGCCTTACAACAATGCTGGAAGGTAGACTGGTTTGTGAAATATTGACAAGGCCAAGGCAGCTCTCCTTAATCCAGGGATTCCCAGCCAGGGGGCCATGGACCCCCAGAGAGTCCTCTCCTGCCTTAATGGACTTGGCTGCAAGCTAGGGAACCAGCGGCTTCCATTGTTCCCCCTCCCAAGCAAGAGAGGAGAGAGTTCCCTTGTGTTTTTTGTATCTGGGAGGGGGTGGAGCCTCCCACTTCCTGTCACCCCCCCCCCCAATCCTCAATCCTGCCTGATAACGAGGACTTCCAGTAACATGGCACTTCTGGAGGACGTAGCAAGGAGGCATTGCCAGCTCACTCCACTTCCGGGGCTCCTGAAGCCTGAAAATTATTTCAGGGGCTCCTCCATGGTCAGAAGGTTGAAAAAGGCTGCCTTAACCAGTTCCACAGAGCTTGGAGCTATTCCACTGGGCTTATGGTCAGGGCCCCAAATAATATCCACCTATAAATGCTGGCTTCACTGCTGAAAGACCAGCTCCTGATACCCAAACCCCACCCCTGTCTGGAAATATTGTTGGGGGAATTTAGATTAATACAGTTTTTAACCTATTTTATGATGTTTTATGAATGTTGTTACCCATCTTGGGCAATTTTGGAAGGGTGGACTAAAAATAAATTTTTATTATTATAATATTATTATTGTTGTTGTTGTTATGTGCGAAGTCGTGTCCGACCCATCGCGACCCCATGGACAATGATCCTCCAGGCCTTCTTGTCCTCTACCATTCCCATTTAAGTTTGCACCATTCCCATTTAAGTTTGCACCTACTGCTTCAGTGACTCCAGCCAGCCACCTCATTCTCTGTCGTCCCCTTCTTCTTTTGCCCTCGATCGCTCCCAGCATTAGGCTCTTCTACAGGGAGTCCTTCCTTCTCATGAGGTGGCCAAAGTATTTGAGTTTCATCTTCAGGATCTGGCCTTCTAAAGAGCAGTGAGGGCTGATCTCCTCTAGGACTGACCGGTTTGTTCGCCTTGCAGTCCAAGGGACTCGCAAGAGTCTTCTCCAGCAACAGAGTTCAAAAGCCTCAATTCTTTGACGATTGGCATTCCTTATGGTCCAACTTTCACAGCCATACACTGCAACTGGGAATGCCATAGCCTTGACTAAACGCACTTTTGTTGGCAGGGTGATGTCTCTGCTTTTTAGGATGCTGTCTAGATTTGCCATAGCTTTCCTCCCCAGGAGCAAGCGTCTTTTAATTTCTTTGCTGCAGTCCCCATCTGCAGTGATCTTGGAGCCCAGGAAAATAAAATCTGTCACTATCTCCATTTCTTCCCCATCTATTTGCCATGAATTGAGAGGGCCGGATGCCATGATCTTTGTTTTGATGTTGAGTTTCAAGCCAACTTTTGCACTCTCCTCCTTCACCCGCATCAACAGGCTCTTTAGTTCCTCTTTGCTTTCTGCCATTAGAGTGGTATCATCTGCATATCTGAGGATATTTCTCCCTGCAATCTTGATCCCAATTTGTGACTCCTCTAATCCCACATTTCTCATGATATGCTCTGCATACAAGTTAAATAGGCAAGGCGACAGTATACAGCCTTGCCGAATTCCTTTCTCAATTTTGAACCAGTTAGTGATTCCATGTTCAGTTCTCACTGTTGCTTCTTGACCTGCATATAAATTTCTCAAGAGACAAATAAGATGCTCTGGTATTCCCATACTTGCCACAATTTGTTGTGCTCCACACAATCAAAGGCTTTAGCATAGTCAATGAAGCAGAAGTAGACGTTCTTCTGGTACTCCCTAGCTTTCTCCATGATCCAGCGTATGTTGGCAATTTGATCTCTAGTTCCTCTGCCTCTTCGAAATCCTGCCTGTACTTCTGGAAGTTCTCGGTCCACATATTGCTGGAGCCTAGCTTGTATGATTTTGAGCATAACTTTGCTAGCATGAGAAATGAGTGCAATGGTGCGGTAGTTTGAGCATTCTTTGGCATTGCCCTTCTTTGGGATTGGAATGTAAACTGACCTTTTCCAATCCTGTGGCCATTGTTGAGTTTTCCAAATTTGCTGGCATATTGAGTGTAGCACTTTTACTGCAATATTATTATTATATTATGGCTAATATTTATTATTATATTATTATTATATTATGCTATATTATATTATGGCAAAGGTTTGACCTTTGGGTTATTCTATGAGATTTTTCCTGACACACACAATATGGAACTGGCCAGCTGGCTCCTCCTTGTTTTAACTTTTAAAAACTCTCCCTTATAGAAAACAGAATGGAGATACTCCTTGCCAAGGGGGTTGGGGGAGGCTGTTCTATTCTAACACGCTCTCTAGTCTCAGCAGGGAGGGAAGTCTCCAGTTCAAAGGCAACCTCCTCAACCGGAAGTCATTGGTGAACCAAGAAAGACTCACAGGCTGCTCAGAGGAAACAAGGGGAGGTGCGGCTATAACTGCCCGAGGGACACCACAGGAGGGGAGGGGTTAGCAACCAAGAACCACAAAGGCCAAATCGGAGAGGCAGCATATTTGGATGCTTGAATACACTCCAGAGCATTTCTGGAGGCTAATGCATAATGTTGTCTGTATTTGACACCAGGACTATTGCAAGTATTTTACAAGTATTTTACAGTGCAAGTATTTTACAGTTTCCCCACAGTGGAATGCATCACCTGGCAGATATTTGAAGGGTAGTTATAAGCAGTATATAGCTTGTGAAAGGTGACCTACAACTGCATCATCACAAGGATGAGGAGATCCCTTGTTGTGCCAAGTCCTCTCAAGGAGTCCAAACCACCACCACCAGTTGCACGAATGACTCTCCCTTCAGAAGGTATACAAGCACTTACACAGGGGTGGGTAGAAACAAATGCAAGCCACAGGGTTAAAAAAGAACAAAACACAATAGGTACAGACTGTGACATCTCCCCGTGAAGTCCATATCCATACTGAATTAAGTACAGGGCTTGTTCACAGCAGCAGTGTTAGGCAACAGTACACATTTTCTAGATTTGCTAAGCTGACTTAACACCTGCCTTGTGATAGCCGCACAATTATAACTGAGCATTCACAGGATTGCATCAAGCGTCCCAATGGCTTCTCATCCAGCAATGCCCTGCTTTGCTGTCTCTTTGACGGAAGAATGATGACCTCCAGGCAGAGCGTCACAGCAGACGGACATGGCCTCCCGCAGGTCTCTGAACTGCATCTATTTCTTTTTTTTTATGTACTTATCCTATGCAGACCACAAAAGGGTGCTGTTGAAAGGCGGAGCATATATCACTAGGATGAGCCCAGGATGGTATGTGTAGTGTTATTTGGTCCTGCAACAAGATACCCTGGACTGGAGAAAGACTGCAGCTCAGTGTTCGCCATTTCCAGCTAAGGGATGTGCCAGCAGGTGATAGGAAAGACCTTGGAGAGCAGCTGCCAGTCTGAGGAGACAAGACTATCCTGGACCAAGGGTCTGGCTCAGAAGAAGGCAGAATGAGTGGCTCAAGAACTTCTGCCCTGCATTAATCACAGCAGCTTATAAATAGACTAGAAGCTGAAAGAGACCACTGAGAGCCAGCATGTGATGTGGTTAAGAACAGCAGCCTCTGATCTGGAGAACTGGGTTTGATTCCTCCATATGCAGCCAGTTGGGTGACCTTGGGCCAGTTTCAGTCCTCTCAGAGCTCTGTCAGCCTCACCTACCTCACAGGGTGTCTGCTGTGGGGAGAGGAAGGGAAGGGGATTGTAGGCCACCTTGAGACTCTTTTACGTAGTAAAAAAGCAGGGTACAAAAAAACCTCTCTTCTTCAGTTTTAACAAGATATTTCAACATGCTTCTTGCCAACTTCGAGTAGCCGAAAAACATTTGTGCAGCATGTTCCCACCACTACCGTTAAATTTTGATTGGGGGGGGGGAGGACTTTCCTTGCAGGGAAACTCCCTTTGCCTGCTATGATGGCATCCATTGGTAAGATAGCAATTTATTTATTTATTTATTTATTTGTGCATGTCAAGCGCACAGGAAACTCACAACAAAACTTATTCAAAAGAAAAATAGTTTTATTGATTAGCACTACACGCAATGGACTGAAAAGTCAAATCTGACTAGAAGCCAGATTTGCCTCAGCTTATCAATACATTTCTCCCGCCCAAAACTTGACAGTTCCCAAGGGGGGGAGGTGAGTGAGAAAAGACATATGTGAAACCAAAACAGGATTCCAAACTCCCATCCTTGAAAGAGGTAACAAACAGCCCTTTCTGCCCATAACAAGATAAGGTTAACATAACATCACTATTCTATTTTATTGCTTACAAACTACAAGGCCGGGACTAGCAGGCGCCGGGCCCCATCTAGTAATATAACTGACATGGAGGAACTCAGGCTAATTTATGACAGAGATTCCACAATCCTGACATCCCTCCGCATTAAAACTAACTTCACTCCCCCACCTAGCCGGCATCAACCGGGCGAGGACAATCAGGAAATGCTCGATGGAAAGCCCGGAGAAGGCGGGGTGCCTTCACATTCCCAGCCTCAACCCACTCTTTATCCCCAGAAGGGAAATCCTTCCAATCGACCAAATATTGAAGGCGACCCTTATGCAAGCGAGAGTCTAAGATTTGGTTGACTTCATAGTGGGTGTCCTTATCGATGTAAATTGGAACAGGCATAGATGGAGGAGGGTGCCACTCGTCCGGGGCTGGAGCTCTTCGCAGCAGGCTGGAATGAAAAACCGGATGCACATTCCTATAAGTTTTTGGTAGAGCTAGCTCCACAGTCACAGCATTTATCAATTTCACCACTTTAAATGGTCCCACAAACTTTGGACCAAGTTTCCTGGATTTCTGCTGGCACCTTAAGTTCTTGGTAGACAGGTAGGCTAAATCACCCACTTTCCAATCAGGGGCAGGTACCCTCTTCTTGTCAGCTTGAGCCTTATAGGCATCTTTGGCTTCCTTGAGGCTAGCAACGATTTCTGGCCAGCCCGTACTGATGGAGGCTGCCCATTTGTTGATGTCAGGGACCTCTGCGGAGCTAAGTCCCCAAGTGGGGGCTGACACTAAATCAGTTCCATACACCACCTTGAAGGGCGATACCCCAGTTGAGGAGTGGACCCCATTGTTATAGGCGAATTCAGCAAGTGGCAATAAAGAAACCCAATCATCCTGCTGGTGGTTGATAAAACAGCGTAAATACTGCTCCAGGATTTGGTTTACTCTCTCGGTCTGGCCATTTGACTCCGGGTGATAGCCCGAGGTGAGGGCTTGCTCCACACCCAATAGTTTAAGAAGCTCCCTCCAAAACTTGGAAACGAACTGGGGGCCCCGATCCGTCAGGACACGTGTCGGGATCCCGTGCAGACGTACCACGTGTTTAATAAAAAGAGAGGCCAGCTTTGGTGCTGAGGGCACGCCCGTACAGGGGATGAAATGAGCCTGTTTGGAAAAAGCATCCACTACAACCCATATGACAGTGTTCCCTTGGCTGGGGGGAAGGTCTGTAATAAAGTCCATAGTTACATCAGTCCATGGACGTGAGGGGGTGGGCTGCGGCTGCAAAAGTCCCTTCCTCTTGCCCCCAATTGGCTTTGAGGCAATACAAATGGGGCACCCCTGCACATATTTCTCCACATCTTTACGCAAGGATGGCCACCAGTACTGTCTCCTGACCAGGTGCAGAGTTTTCACAAAACCAAAATGTCCAGCGGTTTTGGCATCGTGGCAAAGTTTCAAAACCTTCCCCCGGGCCGCGGCAGGCACAAAGAGTCTTTCGCCTTTGAAAAAGAGCCCCCCCTTCTCAGACAAATCAGGGCGGAGGGAACAAAACTCTGGGTCAGTTGACAAGTCCTTTTGGACCCAGCCCCCTGGGATGGGCGTAACAGTCTTTGTGTGGCTGCGCGTCACAGCGGCCATCCCCAGTTGGGCGGGAGTAAAGACGGTATCTACCAATGGGTCTCGTTTGCTGTTGTACTGAGGCAGGCGCGATAGTGCATCAGCCAAAAAATTCAGTTTGCCAGGAAGATGCTTTAGGGAGAAGTTGAAACGAGCGAAAAACTCCGCCCATCTCATTTGTTTGGCCGAAAGCGAGCGGGGCTGTTTGAGTGCCTGAAGGTTTTTATGATCTGTCCAGACTACAAACGGGATTGTGGACCCCTCCAGCCAATGCCGCCACGTGGAAAGGGCCAATTTCACTGCAGCCGCCTCTTTTTCCCAAATTGCCCAATTTCTTTCTGCCGCTGAAAATTTCTTTGATAAATAGGCCAGGGGGTGCAATTTCCCGTCCCCCCCCTCTTGGAGGATCACGGCCCCCATTGCTACGTCCGAGGAATCTACTTGTACTGTAAATTGCTTAGAGGGGTCGGCATGGGCCAACACCGGTTCAGACGTGAATAACAGCTTTAGTTTGTCAAACGCCACCTGACAGGAGGGAGTCCAAGGGAGAGGTGCCCCAGGGCGGCTTGCCGTCTTCCCCCCTTTGGTTTTTAACAAGTCAGTGAGGGGCAGCGCAACCTTGGCAAAGTTGGGGATGAAGGTCCTGTAAAAATTAGCGAATCCTAAGAAACTTTGTAATTGCCTCCTGGTGCGGGGAGGCTCCCATGCCAGCAAATCACGCACTTTGCCAGGGTCCATTTCAATCCCAGCCTGGGAGACCCGGAAACCCAAGAACTCCACTGCCTCGCGGTGGAACTCACATTTTGACAGTTTAGCAAACAACTGGTGCTTCCGCAAGCGGCGGAGCACTTCGCGAACCAGCTTTGTATGACTCTCAACATTCTCTGAATACACAAGAATATCATCAATGTAAACCAACACCCCTTGGTACAATAAATCATGCATAATTTCATTTATCATATTCATGAACACGCCCGGAGCGCCGGCGAGGCCGAACGGCATTACGGTGTATTCAAACTGCCCCAGGGGCGTATTAAAAGCTGTTAAATATTCATGCCCTTTCTTGATCCGAACTCGATAGTAGGCTTCCCTTAAGTCCAGTTTCGAAAAAACGCGCGCCTTCCCCAAATGGCCCAGCAAGTCTTTTATCAGGGGAAGCGGGTAGGCGTTGCAAGTGGAGACCGCGTTCAACCCGCGGTAGTCGGTGCACAACCTTAGCGAACCGTCCTTCTTTTTTACGAAAAGGACCGGGGCTGCCAAGGAAGATGTGGCTGGTCTGATAAAACCCCTCGCTAGGTTCTTATCCAAAAATTCTCTAAGCTCTGCCATCTCTCGCGGGCTCATGGAATACAGTTTGGCTTTGGGGAGAGGCTCTCCCTTCTTTAATTCGATGGCACAGTCAGTTTTGCGGTGGGGGGGGAGCTGGTTGCACTCCACCTCCGCGAACACATCACCAAAGTCCCGGTATTCAGGAGGGAGCGCGTCCACCCCCACCCCCAAAGCAGCCACCACCCCGGATCTCGGAGGACCCTGCTGCCGCGTGTGCTGCTCGCAAGCGGCGGAGGTAAATTCCACAGTCCCTTCCTTCCACTTCACAAGGGGATCATGTTCCCTCAGCCAATCCAACCCCAACACGCATGGGAAGGCAGAGTGAGGGGCCACCAAAGGTTGGATTTGCTCCCAGTGTTTTTTTATGTCCAAGTCCATGGGGCGAGTCTTTGCCGTGGCTTCCCCACCGGGAGCGCATTTCCCATCTAACTGGGTGATTGGCAAGGGTTCTTTCAGTGCCACTTTCCCCACCCCCAAAGTCTCGGCCAGTGCCGGGCTCACTAGGGATTGGGTGCACCCCGAGTCCACAATACATCGGATTCCCACCGTTTTCCCCGACTTGGGGTTAGAAAGGTTGGCCGGTAGGAGTAGCAAGGGGGAATCACTCACCACGCGTTTGCCCCTGTTGGCGGCCTGCTGGCGGGGCGCCTTTACAGCAGACCGTCCTCGTTTCCCGACTGCTCCTCAGCTTGATCCTCGTCCTCCAGCCCGCTTCCCTCCTCCGAGTCGTCCACCGCTGGCACGGCAGCCACTGGAACCAGGAGAGATTTGGTGCTTTTCTTGGTGGTGGTTTTCTTGGCAGGCGTGGCTTTCGATGGGGCGCTGCTCGCAGCTTTCGGGGTTGATGCCGCTTTCGTTGGGCAGTGTGCGAGGAAATGCCCGGCTTGGCCACATCCCAAGCACAGCCCTTTCTCCATGCGCCGAGTGCGCTCCGCCGGTTCCAATTTGGTTCGGGGCTTGGTCTTCACCGGGGTGGAAGTCTTCGCCATGGTTTTCCCGGCCAGGGCTTGCACCATTGAGGCCCGTTCCAAGCGGTTTTCCATTTCTCCAGCCAGCTGGACCCACCCTTCGACAGTGAGTGGGTCTTCCAGGAGGAGGCACTTGTCAGCCAGAGTGGGATTGAGGCCCCCTACAAACGCCAGCACACGTTGGGGCTCCGTCCAGTCTGGTACAGAGGAAGCCAGCTCCTTAAATTCCCTGGCGTACTCAACCACAGACAACTTTCCTTGCCGGTGAGCCCGGAGTTTCTTCTCCGCAGTCTCCCGTTCAAACGGTTCCACGTACATCTGGCGCAGGGCCCTCATGAAATGGTTGTAGTCGCGGGTGGCTTGGGGGTGGTAACGGTACAAATCCACGAACCATTTGGCAGCTTTGCCTTCCAGGGCTTGCCCCACGAAACGCACCCGTTCGGCGTCGTCTTGGAAAGTGAACCCCATGTCCATCATGTAGGCTTGGAGGTGCACCAGGAACGTGGGGAAATCGGAGGGGTCCCCAGAAAACTTTGCCTTGAACTTATAGGTGTTCCGCATTTCCACTCCACGGAGGTGGGCAGGTAGGCGCCCTGGGCCCCAGTCCGCCGGTGCTGGGGCCGGGGCCGGGGGTCTTGCACCCCGGCCAATGCCTCTCCCTCTCCCAGCCGCCACTCTCGCTCGCTCCGCTGCCTGCGCCGCTGCTGCTGCTCGCGCGGCCGCTCGCGCTGCTTCACGCGCCGCCGCCGCTGCCGCCGCCTCGGCTCCCGCGACATCCGCCGCTGCCCGTGCCGCCGCCGCCGCTGCTGCGTCCTCGCCTCCGTCCGCGCCGTCTCCACCAGCACCGTCGCCGCCAGCGCCACCTTCGTCCTCTCGTTCCTCGCCTTCGTCTTCTCTCTCCCTCTGCGCCCTTGCGCGTGCTTCCGCCTCGGCTTCGATCTCTAGCTGAGCCCGGGCTCTGGCCAGCGCCTCAGCCGCCTCTGCCGTTGCTTGCGCGGCCGCCATGCCGTGCTCCTGCAGTGCAAACCCACCGCTCTCTCTCCGTGCACTGGTATCGTGTGCACCCCCACCGAGCACGTCCTTTAGCAGGCGTTGTGTTCGGCGTCTCTCCTCCGGATCCAGCCGACCCGAGAGGTCCTGCAGCCAGTTAGTCACCCTGTCCAGCTTGTACTGCAAGTCCTGTGTCTCACCCACAGGCTCCAGCGCGTAGCTAGGCAGTCCCAGGTGCTCCGGCCAACGTTCATCCCCAGTAGGGCGGTCGTATTTTGACAACCGCCTGCGCTGGGTGATGTGACGTTCCAAAAATTCCTCGGGTCCCGGGGTTGCCCCCGAGACAGCCCGCATCATGGCCGAGCTGTGCGGCCCCGCACCAGCGCCTTCGGCCTGGGAGAGGTCCCAATCCAGGCCCTCTCCCTGATCAGAAAAAGTATGTCCCTCGCCCTGCATTTTGCAGGTGAAAGGAGTTGTGAGATTTGACTTGATGTCAAGCGCACAGGAAACTCACAACAAAACTTATTCAAAAGAAAAATAGTTTTATTGATTAGCACTACACGCAATGGACTGAAAAGTCAAATCTGACTAGAAGCCAGATTTGCCTCAGCTTATCAATACATTTCTCCCGCCCAAAACTTGACAGTTCCCAAGGGGGGGAGGTGAGTGAGAAAAGACATATGTGAAACCAAAACAGGATTCCAAACTCCCATCCTTGAAAGAGGTAACAAACAGCCCTTTCTGCCCATAACAAGATAAGGTTAACATAACATCACTATTCTATTTTATTGCTTACAAACTACAAGGCCGGGACTAGCAGGCGCCGGGCCCCATCTAGTAATATAACTGACATGGAGGAACTCAGGCTAATTTATGACAGAGATTCCACAATCCTGACAGTGCAGACAGGCAGAAGTGCCGTTCCCCATTTCAAGGGGGTCTGTTCTTGGATCTATTCCAGGTCGGATTTGCAGCCACAGCCCTGTTTTCAAGTACTCAGCAGGCCCTAGTGCACTCCCTGGGTCTTAAAGAGGTCCCACGGCCCAAAGACTTGTTTCTGCTTGTCCAGAAGACATCCTCCCTGTTTGCCTGTCCTCTTCTGCGTTAAATTTAGCGTCAGATGGGGGGGGGGGGAGAGCCACTCACTGTTGACAGTCTCCTGATCTGAATACAACATCAATAAAACTGAATAAAACTGAGCAATGAGGACTGATTAGATGAGATTAATTTGTAGTACTGCTCAGATATAAAACTTGCACAACTTTTAAAATTATAACCAAATCAATTACACCAATGAATAGATGCTTAACACTAGTAAATGCTTATGAAACAGACCTTTAAAACAGTAGTCAGACTAAAAATATATTAGGGTTAATTTACCTGAAGGGTTAATTTACCTATTGGACACATTTCCAATAACATGCTTTTGATGTGATTTGCATGTTATGGCACAATATTTTGTGCCTGTTTGAAAACCTGTTTGAATTACCTGTTTGAAACCCTTAGTGTTTCCTCCAGAAAGGAGGCTCTTTGTTTTCCCTTCCTCAGGGTCACCAGGAATCTGGGACAAAAGTGGGGTGTGATGATCTTGTAACAACTCCTGTGTAAAGTGGGTACCTGAAAAGCACATGCCTGGCGTATTCTAGTCCCCCACGTCCACAGAAACTGGGAGGTCAAGTCGCCTTCCCTGAAATGTGGAGCTCAGACCAGGAAGCCCTTCACAGCATCCTCATAAGCATTCACGTTCCAGCAGAGTGTGGGTACCTCCTTCACGGTAAGCTTTGCCAGACCTGCAAGCCTGATGACAGAAACCGGACGGATGCCTGAGGCAATGGAAGACTAATCAGGAAGGCCACTGGGAGGAGGACTCGGAATGCAAACATTGATACAGATCAAGGGTGGCCACTGGGGAGTCAGGATGATGAATGGGAGGCTATTAGAGGACGTTAGCATGGCAAGCTCCAGTACATCACTCCCTAACAAATGGGGATGATTTGTGAAAGGGGGGAAGCCCCCCCCCCCAAAGGCTGCTTGTTAGCACAAGGGTGAAGTAGAAAGGCAGGTAGATCTATAAAATACTCAAAATGAACAAAGGTGGCCTGGTGTGCAGGGGCTGCGCTTTGGCTGAAAATCTACTCCACAGCTCAGGATGCCAAAGCACATTGCTGTGCACAAATGCCAAAATCTCCTCCTTGGTGCAGAGAGCCTTTGACTGGCTTCGGCATATTGGCCTGCTGCATCCTTCTTCTTGGCTAAGCAGGATCTGTCAGGATTATCCACTCACTCATAATTTCCAGACTTGATTACGGCAGAGCATCCTCCAGAGTTCTGCCTGAGAAACTGCTTAGTGCAAAATGCTGCTACAAGCACTTAATGTTCGTCACAGCCACACCTACAGGGGCACAGATCTCGTGGTAGGGTTTCAGGAGCAGCACAATTCAAAGGCTGCTAGTGTTTGATTTTAAAACCCTGAATGTACTTTGAGGGTGGCCTCCCTCCATACAAATCTGCCCCAAGCATGGAGATCTGCCTTCAAAGTCCTTGCTACTTACTGAGGCAAGGCAAACGGCTTTGAGGGACAGAGGCACCTCCTTTACGGAACTCCCTACCCACGGGCATGGGTGAGAGTGCTCTAATCTGCCTGGAAATTTGGCAACTATGTTAGCCTTTTAAATTTTATTTCTTAATGTTCAAGGATTGTTCTTGCTGCTTTTGACAGGTGCTGAGTGATTATGTGTACAAATTTATCTTTTGGCTACGAAAGAGTCTAGAGATCGTTGAGATGTATAAACAAGGATGGAGGTCAGCTCTTTGCTAGGGATACTTACTCGGCCAGTTCCTCCAGGCTCCGATAGACGTCATCATCATTCTCTGTGGTCTCCTCCGAAGGGAATGGCCTGCAAGGGTGGAGAAGGGGAGGAGAAAAAGGTTTACTAATAAGGTTGGCTAGAGTTTTGCTCAGGATGTATATAAGACTACCCAATCACAGAAAGCACATCTAGCCAATGACGTGGTAAGCAGGTTAGAGAGCTCTAGGGGAGGATCACTGATAATGGGACCCTTCTGTGACTTTGAATTCAACCTCACAAAGAGCTAGGTAGCGGAGTGCAGGAGGCAAACCAAATGGCTGAAAACAGTCAATTTTAAACAGTGTCACACTTACCGTCTTCTGTGCAGTTCCACATTGGTTACTGTGCTTGTGCAGGTCAGCCGCTGGAGGCTCGCTACTGCTCTTCTACTTTAGTGTTAACACTCTAAGGGCTATCTCCCATGCAAAGCTTTTTAGAAGACGTTTTCCTGCTTGGGATGCTCAGGGCTGATCCTGCGTTGAGCAGGGGGTTGGACTAGATCAGTGGTCCCCAACTTGCGGGCCGCGACCCGCCACCGGACCGCAAAGGCCATGGCGCCGGGCAGCGGCTCCTTCTCCCCGCCCCCCCCCCGCAGTAAAAAACTTCCCAGGCCGCAAGCTTGTGGCCCGGGAAGCTTCTTACTGCGGGAGGGCGGGGAGAGGGAATCAGGGCCGGGCCGGGCTGCGCCCGCGGTGTGGCCCGATCTGCGGGCGCGGCTCGCGGGTGCGGCCCGATCCGCGGGCGCGGCCGAGCGCGGCTCGATGCGCTCGATGCGCAGGTGCGGCCCGCGGGCGCGGCCCGAATCATGGGCGTGGCCCGCGCGGGCGCGGTCCCCACGGGCGCGGCCCGATGCCCTGCCGGTCCCCAGCCTAATAAAGGTTGGGGACCACTGGACTAGATGGCCTGTGTGGCCCCTTCCAGCTCTATGATTGTATGATTCTATGATTAACGGTCCTGTGCTCTGCAGGGAGGAGCTCCCCTCTCCCCCAGTCCTCCTGAGTTACCATGAGTATCACCAATGCAATAAATGTGGACTCACAGTAATGTAGAAGAAGAACAACAAGAAGAACAAGAACAACAAGAAGAACAAGAAGAAGAACAAGAAAAGTTGATTCTTACATACTGCTATTCTCTACCCAAAGGAGTCTCAAAGCGGCTTACATTCACCTTCACTTGCCTCTCATAGAATCATTGAATCATAGAATCTTAGAGTTGGAAGGGGCCATAAAGGCCATCTAGTCCAACCCTCTGCTCAACGCAGGATCAGCCCAAAGCATCCTCAAGCATCCAAGAAAAGTGTGTATCCAACCTTTGCTTGAAGACTGCCAGTGAGGAGGAGCTCACCACCTGCTTAGGCAGCCTATTCCACTGCTGAACTACTCTGACTGTGAAATTTTTTTCCTGATATCTAGCCTATATCGTTGTACTTGTAGTTTAAACCCATTACTGCGTGTCCTCTCCTCTGCAGCCAACAGAAACAGTATCCTGCCCTCCTCCAAGTGACAACCTTTCAAATACTTAAAGAGGGCTATCATGTCCCCTCTCAACCTCCTTTTCTCCAGGCTGAACATTCCCAAGTCCCTCAACCTATCTTCATAGGGCTTGGTCCCTTGGCCCCAGATCATCCTCATCGCTCTCCTCTGTACCCTTTCAATTTTATCTATGTCCTTCTTGTAGTGAGGCCTCCAGAACTGCACACAGTACTCCAGGTGTGGTCTGACCAGTGCCGTATACAATGGGACTATGACATCTTGTGATTTTGATGTGATGCCCCTGTTGATACAGCCCAACATGGCATTCACCTTTTTTACCGCTGCATCACACTGCCTGCTCATGTTTAGTTTACAATCCACAAGTACCCCAAGGTCTCGTTCACACACAGTGTTACCTAGAAGCGTATCCCCCATCCAGTAGGTATGCTTTTCATTTTTCTGACCCAAATGCAGAACTTTACACTTATCTTTATTAAATTGCACCTTGTTCTCATTTGCCCATTTTTCCATTGTGTTCAGATCTCGTTGAACTCGGTCTCTATCTTCTGGAGTATTTGCCAGTCCTCCCAATTTGGTGTCATCTGCAAACTTGATGAGTAGTCCTTCCACCCCCTCATCTAGATCATTAATAAATATGTTAAAAAGTACCGGACCGAACACTGAGCCCTGAGGTACCCCGCTACTCACCTCCCTCCAGTCTGATGAAACACCCTTTATCGATCCCTTTAATATCTGCTCCATTATCTTACTCAGAACAGAGGTCAGACTCACTGGTTTGTAGTTTCCCGGGTCATCCTTCCTCCCTTTTTTGAAGATCGGAATAACGTTTGCTCTCTTCCAGTCTTCCAGGACATCTCCAGTCCTTAAAGAGGTCCCGAATATGATGGACAAGAGTTGTGCAAGTTCTCTGGAAAGTTCTTCGAGCACTCTCGGGTGCATTTCATCCAGCCCAGGGGATTTGAACTCATCCAGTGCAGCTAAATGCCTCTCGACAACCTCTCTATCCATATCAACCTGCCACTCAGACGTTATCCCTTGGCTACTGCCAACTCTATGTGCCTAAACCCTTTGACCAGTGGGAAAAAACAGATGTAAAATAGGCGCTGAGCCTTTCTGCTTTCTCTGCATCCTCCGTTAGAGTTTGTTCATCTGCACCCAACAGTGGGCCTATTGTCTCCTTTACTTTACGTTTGCTCCTCACATAACTGAAAAATCTTTTCTTGTTACAATGGGCTTCCCTGGCCAATCTTAGCTCACTCTCAACTTTGGCCTTTCTGATGATTGATCTACAGTGCCTAGTAACCTGTAGGTACTCTTCTTTAGAGCTCTGTCCTTCCCTCCATTTCCGAACCTTTCCCTTTTCTTTCTTAGTTCCTCTTGAAGTTCTCTGTTCATCCAAATAGGCTTATTAGAGCTCCTGCAGTATTCGCATCTTTCTGGGACAGTCATGGATTGAGCATGCAATAGCTCCTGTTTGAGTAGCGCCCACCCTTCACATGCTCCCTTCCCTTCCAGCATTCTCGTCCATGGTATGACACTCATCATGTCTCTGAGTTTATTAAAGTTTGCCCTACGAAAATCCAACATCCGTGTCTGGCTACAAGCTTCCTTGCCTCCCCATCTCAAAAGGAATTCTATGAGGACATGGTCACTTCCCCCTAGGGTCCCCACCTCCTTCACCTCATCCACCAACTCTTGTCTGTTGGTCAGTATTAAGTCCAGTATGGCTGAACCTCTTGTGGGTTCATGTACCATTGGATAAATGAAATTGTCAGCAAGGCAGGTCAGAAAGTTGCATTACTGAGGACGCTTCGCAGAGTTTGTTTCCCAGCACACATCTGGGAAATTGAAGTCATCCATGATTACAAGGTCCTGCTGCTTGGATATTTTCATAAGCTGCTCACAAAGTGCAGCATCCACATCCTCTCGTTGGTCAGGCGGTCGGTAGCAGACACCAACCACCACACTGTTTGTTTTCCCCTCGCTTATTTTCACCCAGATGCTTTCCACTGTAGTTATGGTCTCCTTCACTAGAATTTCCTGACAGGTAAGCCCTTTCCTCACATACAGTGCCATTCCCCCTCTTCAATCTATTCTGTTTTTTCTGAACAATTCATATCCATCCACTATTACATTCCAGTCATGAGAATCATTCCACCAAGTTTCTGTGATGCCTACTAGATCATACCTTTCCATCAGTATGAGAAGTTCCTGCCAAACACATTTTTCCCCAACTTCAATAAGTGCAGTCCATCAGGTGCTAGTAGGCCTTCTTCAAGAAAGCGTATCTCATGTTTCCAGAAACCAAATCCCTCCTGCTGGCACCAGCTACGCAGCCACTGATTCACCTCCATTATCTTCCTCTCCTGACGCATTCCTCTTCCCTTGACAGGCAAGATTGAAGAGAATACCACTTGTGCCCCCATTTGCTTTGGCTTCCTCCCTAGATCTTGATAGTCTGTTTTAATAGGAGCGATGGTATTCATGGACATGTCATTCCTTCTCACATGTCATTTGTTCCCTCCAGATGTTTGCAGATCACTCCCTTTAATATCTGCTCCATTATCTTCCCCACAACAAATGTCAGACTCAGGAACTTTAGATCTTCAAGAGAAAATGAAGCCCATAAGAATGGAACCATGAAGCCAAGGGATGTTTCCCACTTCTAGAGATCTGTGGGAAGGACAAGGAATACCCCCCACCAAACCCCAGCATTAAAGATAGGTTTCGAAAGAAGGATCATCACAGACCAACTGGTCTTGCTCCTTTCAGATCCACCTTCCTTTTCTGCCCTTCTTTTGCTATTCATGCCACCTACATTCCCACCACCTGCAGCTGTTATGCCTTAGTTTACAGGTTCACTTGAGGAGCTTCAGGACAGAATCCTAGTTGTCCTGAGTTCCTTCCTAGGAGGCTAGTTGACATCATCAGCCTCCAGGGACATTCTTCCCTGACTGCCTTAGCAAGCTTCCTTTCATACTGATTCCTTCCCTCCTCCCTTCCTGTCCCACCCCTCTTCCCAGGACATAAACTCCATAACCTCTTCTTAACCTTTCCTTTCCAGGGGATCCCAAGGGCTCCTCTCCTCAAGGACCATGCTTGACCAAGCTGAGGCTGTTCTCAGCACGTATCCCCCCCCCCCTCCAGCCTTCTCCCACATGGCTGTCTCAGGGATAGGAAGCCTTTGGGGAGGGTTCGGTGGTTGGCCTTGGCCCTGGCAACTGTGTTCCACTGCTTGGCCATGACACGAGAGTCACATCTCCAGGGTCTTTGCTCTCCTGCCACATGGATCCCACCTTTCACAGTGGTCCCAGAGATGGGTTGGGCCACAGTGCCCTTGCTGCTGCTGCTGGGAGGAGCAGCATGGAAGCTTCCTGACATGCCAGCTCTGTATTTGGATCATTTCTCCAGGCCAGGTGGGCCATGACACTTTAAAGGGTGGTTGGGGGTGAGGCTCTCTGTCTGACTGGACTCATCCGCCTTGGCGCTTCTCCTGGCTGGGGGCAACATTGTTGCTGCCACCAGAGTACAGGTGAGGCTACCTGGCTGGGCTTGGGGAGCCACGGGTAGTGCTGAGGCCGCTGTGCAAGTTTGGAAGGGGGAGTCTTGTTTCTGCTGCTTTACCACTCTGAACCATTGGAAAGCCTTCTGCTCTCTCCAAAGGAACTTGGCCATTTTCACTGTCACACTTCACAAAGGAAACTCTTGACCAGTGATGCATATGATTTTTCCTACCTAAATGGATAACTTGACATTTATCACTATTGAAATTAATTTAATTCCTTTTAGCCAAGTTTTCTAGCATGTCAAGATCATCGTTTCCAATTATGTCTTCTGGTTTGTTTGCTATACCTCCCAGTTGGTGTCATCTGCCAATTTAATCAGTACCACCTCTATTCCTTCACCCAAATCATTTATGAATATGTTGAACAGCACAGGGCCCAGAGATCCCTGAGGCGCTCCACTTGTTACTCCCCTCCATGAAGATGAGGAACCATTTACAAACCTCCCATCCCAAATCAAGTGAAATGATTTTGCAATGCTGACCATGATTCCCCTCCCAAGAGAAGACTGAGGAGAAGTGGGAATTGAGCAGTTCAGCCCTCTCTTCATCACCTGTGACATTACAATGTCACTTTCTGGTCCCTGCAATGGGCCTACCATGTGCCTGTTCTTTTTCTTACTTTGAATATAACGAAAACCCCTTTTTTTGTTGTTTTTAGCATTTCTTGCTAGACGAAGCTCATACTGAGCCCTCTCCCTACATGCATTGGCCATTTGTTTATATTACTCCTTGGTTATATGGTCCTCCTTCTTTTTCCTAAATGAGTCCTTTTCATAACTCAATTATTTTAAAAGCTTTTTATAGAGCCATCCTGGTTTCTTTAGATTCTTCCCAGTTTTCCTTCTCAAGGAAATTTGTGATTGTGCCTTCAGTATTTCACTTTCCAACCTTCTTGGACTTCCATCTCCTCAAGTTTTTCTGACCACCGGATTATATTCAAAATAACTTTAAGTTTGTTAAAATTTGCTATCCTGAAGTCCAGCCTGTATTTGTGACTACGTACAGCTTTTTTCTTCCCCAAGATAATGAAGTCCAAAATCACATGGTCACTACTACCAAGTGTGCCCACAACTTTCCCCTTATCAACCAGTTCTTCCCTACTGATGAGAGCAAGTCTTAAACAGCAGATCCCCCCCCCCCCCAGTTGTCCCTTCTGTTTCTGGGAAATAAAGTTGTCAGCAAGACAAGTCAAGAATTTATTGCACTATTCATTTTTAGTAGAGATGGCCTTCCAACAGATATGTGGGTAATTGAAATCTCCCATGACCACTAGGTCCTGTCCCACTGGTAACTTTGTAATCTGGTCTAGGAGCATCTCATCCAAGTCCTCCACCTGGCTTAGCGATCTATAGGAGACCCTCCCACAATAAATTCACTATAATTTCCAACTCCTTTTATTTTTATCTAGAGATTCTTAGCTAAGCTCTCACAAATCTCTTAGTCTTAGCACATTGGAGAACAGAAAAGGTATTCCTCTCAACCACAACGGCCTGTGAAACATTTTATGAGCTTATGTTTTGGCAAAGCAGACATTTTAACAGCTGCCATCCTTGCTGACCATGAAAGTTTTAAGTTATTCCAGCTCTTTAAGTCTTGTTGAATAGAGAAGCAAAGTTTGTCTGTCCTCTTGTACTGGGTTCTCCGCTAACTGGTGAGACACCTTTCCCACCTTTCCCAATGGTCCTCCAAAAAGTGCTCCATGAGTTCTTTCCATGTGTTATGAGAGTATTTTTCCTCCTGTCCAATAAATATACTGATGGGGCCTTGAAAGTGTATGTTAGGTGTTATTGTTAATTGCGAAGTCATGTCCGACCCATCGCAACCCCATGGACAATAATCCTCCAGGCCTTCCTGTCCTCCACCATTCCCCGGAGTCCATTTAGGCTCACACCTACTGTTTCAGTGACTCCATCCAGCCACCTCATTCTGTGTCATCCCCTTCTTCTTTTGCCCTCAGTCACTCCCAGCATTAGGCTCTTCTCCAGGGAGTCCTTCCTTCTCATCAGGTGGCCAAAGTATTTGACTTTCTTCATCGCTCTCCTCTGTACCCTTTCAATTTTATCAATTTTACCTAGAAGCGTATCCCCCATCCAGTAGGCATGCTTTTCATTTTTCTGACCCAGATGCAGAACTTTACACTTATCTTTATTAAATTGCATCTTGTTCTCATTTGCCCATTTTTCCATTGTGTTCAGATCTCGTTGAACTCCGTCTCTATCTTCCGGAGTATTTGCTAGTCCTCCCAATTTGGTGTCATTTGCAAACTTGATGAGTAGTCCCTCCACCCTCTCATCTAGATCATTAATAAATATGTTAAAAAGTACCAGACCGAGCCCCGAGCCCTGAGGTACCCCGCTACTCACCTCCCTCCAGTCTGATGAAACACCATTGACAACATTGGTGGGTGACTTATGGATTCTATTAATGTTAGGTGGATCGATTGACAGTTCACACACAAAGGATGCTTGTTACTGGTTCATCATCCTCTAGGAGATAAGTGATGAATGGAGTGCCTGGACCCTATCTATCCCGGAGCCTGTTGTGGTTCAACATATTCATACATTGGATGGAGGAATAGTTGTTGTTATGTGCGAAGTCGTGTCCGACCCATCGCGACCCCATGGACAATGATCCTCCAGGCCTTCCTGTCCTCCACCATTCCCCGGAGTCCATTTAAGTTTGCACCTACTGCTTCAGTGACTCCATCCAGCCACCTCATTCTCTGTCGTCCCCTTCTTCTTTTGCCCTCGATCGCTCCCAGCATTAGACTCTTCTCCAGGGAGTCCTTCCTTCTCATGAGGTGGCCAAAGTATTTGAGTTTCATCTTCAGGATCTGGCCTTCTAAAGAGCAGTCAGGGTTGATCTCCTCTAGGACTGACCGGTTTGTTCGCCTTGCAGTCCAAGGGACTCGCAAGAGTCTTCTCCAGCACCAGAGTTCAAAAGCCTCAATTCTTTGACGCTCGGCCTTCCTTATGGTCCAACTTTCACAGCCATACATTGCAACTGGGAAGACCATAGCCTTGACTAAACACACTTTTGTTGACAGGGTGATGCCTCTGCTTTTTAGGATGCTGTCTAGATTTGCCTTAGCTTTCCTCCCCAGGAACAAGCGTCTTTTGATTTCTTTGCTGCAGTCCCCATCTGCAGTGATCTTAGAGCCCAGGTAAATAAAATCTGTCACTACCTCCATTTCTTCCCCATCTATTTGCCAGGAATTGAGAGGGCCGGATGCCATGATCTTTGTTTTCTTGATGTTGAGTTTCAAGCCAACTTTTGCACTCTCCTCCTTCACCCTCATCAACAGGCTCTTTAGTTCCTCTTTGCTTTCTGCCATTAGAGTGGTATCATCTGCATATAGTCAGAATCTGAATTCATTCCAGCCTCTGTTGCTCTGTCTCCTTAGCTGTGGTTTCTTTAACAAGGCTTTATGGTTCCTTCAGTATTTATTCAAAGGTTTGTGTCAGGTGTTTGTGTCCTCTCCCCACCGCTCCCCATCACGGCTATGGGTTAATTTTTTTATTTCCGGGAGATTTTTGCAAGTGGATCATAAGGCACAAAAATATTGGCTTGTGCCGTCTCATCCATTTTTAATGCTTCTGTGCAGCAAAATCTTTTGGAAGAACATCAGAAGAGCTATTGTGCTAAAAAGTGCTCTCTCCAGCACTCTGATTTCTATGAATGAACTGAGCTCTCTGAAGGAAGTTCCTGCAAAACAGCTCAATTATGTCCCAGTGTTAGGAAATGAAGCTCTTAGAACTAAGAACATCATGAGGCTGCTGTGGCTGTGCCTTTCTGCTATGCTACTGAAGTAGAAGATCCCTGCTAAGTTCAAGAAGGGTAGCAGTAGAAAAGAACAGTTACTCATAAAAGCTCTTCCCCTGCCACGAGTCTTTAAGGTGTTCCTGGACTCTTGCCTTTTCCATCATCAGAGACAGTCTACCTTAAATGCCAGATGAGCTCCCAAGTGAGATCAGGAGCTCCAGCAGTTCCAGCAGAGCTAATCCACCAAGCCTTTGGTTGAGGCCAGCACAGATACAATCAGGTAATCCATGGGCCTCCCCGTACATACACTCCCAGCAAACAGCTGGGCAGGGTGCGGGAATGCAGCTAATCGTATTGATTTGCATTAGTTGGCAGTTTTGCCTGGGATTGACGGCTAGCTCCACCCTCTATTGAGTGGGCCTTTGTGTTATAAAAGGCTCTTGCTCACCAGAGGCACTAGAGCAAACAGCTAGGCCAGGAGAATCATAGAATCATAGAGCTTGAAGGGAACACTTGGGTCATCTATTCCAACCCCTGCACTATGCAGAACATTCACAACCCTATCGCTCATCCACTGAAACCTGCCACCCCCCTTAGCCTTCACAGAATCAGCCTCTCCGTCAGATGGCTATCTAGCCTCTGTTTAAAAATTTCCAAAGATGGAGAACCCACCACCTCCCGAGGAAGCCTGTTCCACTGAGAAACCGCTCTAACTGTCAGGAACTTCTTCTGGATGTTTAGATGGAATTTCTTTTGAATTAATTTCATCCCATGGGTTCAGGTCTGTCCCTCCGGGGCAAGAGAGAACAATTCTGCTCCATCCTCCATATGGCACCCTTTTAAATACTTGAAGATGGTTATCTGATCCCCTCTCAGTCGTCTCCTCCCTAGGCTAAACAGACCAAGCTCCCCCAACCTTTCGTCATACATCTTATTCTCCAAACCCCACATCATCATCGTTGCCCCCCTCTGGACACGCTCCAGTTTGTCTACATCCCTCTTCATAAGGGGTGCCCAAAACTGAACACAGTACTCCAAATGAGGCAAACCAGAACAGAGTAAAGCGGTACCATCACCTCTCGTGATCTAGACACAAAACTCTGTTTGATACAGCCCCAAATCTCATTTGCCTTTTTAGCGACTGAGTCACACTGCTGACTCGTGTTCAATGTATGGTCTCCTAAGACTCCTAGATCATTTTCACACAAACTACTGCCAAGACAAGTCTCCCCCATCCTATATTTGTGTATTTGGTTTTTCCTACCGAAATGCAGAACTTTTCATTTGAACTTCATTTTATTCAATTTAGCCCACTTCTCAAGCCTATCGAGATCATCCTGTATTCTTATTCAGTCTTCTGTTGAGTTTGCTACCCTTCCCAGTTTAGTATCATCTGCAAATTTAATGAGTATCCCCTCTAATCCCTCATTTAAATCATTTATAAATATGTTGAACAACACAGGCCCCAGGACAGATCCCTGGGGTACTCCTTTTGTCATTATTTTCCAAGAGGATGCTGAACTATTAACAATACCTTGTGGGTATGATCTGTCAACCAGTTATTGATCCACCTGACAGAATTAGGCTCCATTTTACCAACTTGTCAACAAGAATATAATGTGGTACCTTATCAGAAACTTTACTGGAATCCAGATAAACTATGTTCACAGCATTCTCCTGATCCAGCAAGGTAGTCAACCAAAAAAAAGAGATAAGGTTGCTCTGACATGATTTGTTCTTGCGAAACCCATACTGAGTCATAGAATCACAGAGTTGGAAGGGGCCATACAGGCCATCTAGTCCAACCCCCTGCTCAACGAGTCTTAGAAATCACAGCTCTCTGTTCCAGCTGCTCAAGGATAGAGTGTTTATTTGTTTCAAAATTTTGCCAGCTACAAATGTCAAGCTGATGGGTCGATAGTTACCTGGATCCTCCTTTTTCCCTTTCTTGAAGATGGGGACAACATTTCCCCACCTCCAATCATCTGGCACCTCAGCTGTTCTCCAAGAAGTATCAAAAACAATGGACAGAGGTCCAGAGATTACATCTGCAAGTTCTTTTAGTATCCTTGGATGCAATTCATCTGGCCCAGAAGACTTTCTTACATTTAAAGAAACTAAGTGTTTGTGGACTGACCCAAATGTGATCCTAGGGCACCATTCCCATCCCCCATGTTGTGTTAAGTTTTTGCCACACTGAGCTCTATTTCCCTCACAAGAGAAGACTGAAATAGGAGTTAAGCAGTTCAGCCCTCTCTTCATCACCTGGTATAATTTCAGTTTCTTGTCCTCGCAGTGGTACTATGGTGTCCCTATTCTTTTTCTTGCTTGAAATATAACTAAAGAAGACTTTTTTGTTATGTTTAGCATTTCTTGCTAGCCTGAGCTCATATTGAGCTTTAGCTTTTCTAACACTCCCCCTACAATTATTGGTTATTTGTTTATACTCATCCTTGGTAATAAGGCCTTCCTTCCATTTCTTAAATGACTCTTTTTTATTCCCCAAATCTTTTGACAACTGCTTATGGAGCCAACTTGGCTTCCTTAGGTTCCTTCCATGTTTTCTTTTCAAGGGAATTTTGTGATTGAGCCTTCAGTATTTCACTTTTAAGAAACTCCCAGCCCTCTTGATCTCCCATTTTAAGTCTTTCTGACCACGGGACTATACACAACATACCTTTAAGTCTGTGAAAGTCAGATTTCCTGAAGTCCATTCTATACGTACGACGTAAAGGTTTTCTCTTTCCCACGATTGAAAATTCCAAAAGCACATGGTCACTGCTACCGCGTGTGCCCACTACTTCCACCTCACCTACCAGTTCATCCCTATTGATGAGAATCAAGTCTAGAATAGCAGATCTCGAGGTTCCCCTCTCTACTTTCTGGGAAATCCAGTTGTCAGCAAGACAAGTTTATAATTTAACGGAGTTTGTATTTTTAGCAGAATTGGTCCTCTAACAGATATTTGGGTAACCTGAAGTCACCCATGACCACTGTTTCCCCCCCTTTTGAAAATTATGTTATTTGGTGTAGCAGAATCTCCTTCAAGTCCTCGGACTGGCTTGGTGGTCTATAGCAGACCCCAAAAGTAATACTTCCTACTCCTTTTATATCTACCCAAATACACTCAACTGAACTTTCACGCTCCAGTTCCTGTATTTCTTCACAAGTATAACGATTCTTAACATATTACTTGCCAGAGGCTTGCCAGGGGCAAAAATTAAAGACATTTCAGAACGGCTGCCAAAACTCCTCAAATCTAGGGATAGCTACACATTTGTGATGGTTCACGTGGGAACGAATGACATGTCCGTCAATACCATAGCTCCTATTAAAACAGACTATCAAGATCTAAGGAGGAAGCTCGAGCAAATGGGGGCACAAGTGGTATTCTCTTCAATCTTGCCTGTCAAGGGAAGAGGAATGTGTCGGGAGAGGAAGATAATGGAGGTGAATCAGTGGCTGATAGTTGGTGATGGCAGGAAGGATTTGGTTACTGGGACCATGGGACAGGCTTTCTTGAAGAAGGCCTACTAGCACCTGATGGACTGCACTTGTAGAAGCTGGGGGGAAATGTCATTGCCAGGAACCTGGGGAGAATCATCAGGAGAGCTTTAAACTGAAGCCACAAGGGGAAGGAGACGTTCTGTATAGGGAGTGTAAGGAAGGAGACCGATCGGGGGCAGCCCAACCAGAAAGGCCAGCTCATAGGGAACCAAAAGTAAAAGCATTCAGAGGCCTTTATACTAACACCCAAAGCATGGGCAATAAGAAAGAAGAACTGGAATTTCTTATGCTGATGGAAAGGTATGATCTAGTAGGCAGCACAGAACTTGGTGGAATGATTCTCATGACTGGAATGTAATAGTGGAAGGATATGAACTGTTCAGAAAAAACAGAATAGATTGAAGAGGGGGAGTGGCACTGTATGTGAGGAAAGGGCTTACCTGTCAGGAAATACTAGTGAAGGAGAGCATATCTACAGTGGAAAGCATAAGCGAGGGGAAAACAAACAATGTGGTGGTTGGTGTCGGCTACCGACCGCCTGACCAATGAGAGGATGTAGATGCTGCACTTTGTGAGCATCTTGAGAAAATATCCAAGCGGCAGGACCTTTTCATCATGGGTGACTTTAATTTCCCAGATGTGTGCTGGGAAACAAACTCTGCGAAGCGTCCTCAGTCATGCAACTTTTGACTTGCCTTGCTGGCAATTTCATCTATAAAATGGTAGATGAATCCACAAGAGGTTCAGCCATACTGGACTTAATATTGACCAACAGGCAAGAGTTGGTGGATGGGGAGAAGGAGGTGGTGATCCTAGGGGGAAGTGACCATGTCCTAATAGAATTCCTTGTGGGGAGGGGGGGGGGCAAAAAACCTTGTAGCCAGACACGGATGTTGGATTTTCATAGGGCAAACTGATGAGTGTCATACCATGAACGAGGATGCTGGAAGGAAAGGGAGCATGTGAAGGGTGGGTGCTACTCAAACAAGAGCTATTGCACACTCAATCCATTACTATCCCAGGAAGATGAAAACACTGCAGGAGCTCTAAGAAGCCTATTTGGATGAACAGAGAACTTGAAGAGGAACTAAGAAAGAAAAGGGAAATGTTCAGGAAATGGAGGGTAAGACAGAGCTCTAAAGAAGAGTACCTACAGGTTACTAGGCACTGTAGATCAATCATCAGAAAGGCCAAAGCTGAGAGTGAGCTAAGATTGGCCAGGGAAGCCCATTGTAACAAGAAAAGATTTTTCAGCTATGTGAGGAACAAACGTAAAGTAAAGGAGGCAATAGCCCCACTGTTGGGTGCAGATGGACAGACTCTAATGGAGGATGCAGAGATAGCAGAAACGCTCAGAGCCTATTTAACATTTGTATTTTCCCACGGGTCAAAGGGTTTAGGCACATCTAGAGTTGGCAGTAGCCAAAGGATAGTATCTGGGTGGCAGGTTGACATGGATAGAGAGGTTGTCAAGAGGCATTTAAGCTAGCACAGACTCCTTTCCTCCCCTCCTCCCTTGCCTCTCCCCCTTTCCTCTCGCTTCCATGACATTCTTCCTTTTCCTTCCTCCCTCCCTCTTTCTCTTATGCACACACACACACACACACACACACACACAGATGCCTTCCTCCCCACTCCCCCCTGACATCTGTCCCCTTCACTATCTCTTCCCCACCTCTTCTCTGGTCCCTCCCTTCTCTCAGTCACAAACACACAGAGACTCCTTCAAATCCTCTGGGCTGGATGAAATGCACCCGAGAGTGCTTAAAGAACTTTCCAGAGAACTTGAAGAACCCTTGTCCATCATCTTCGGGACCTCTTTAAGGACTGGAGATGTTCCGGAGGACTGGAAGAGAGCAAACGTTATTGCGATCCTCAAAAAAGGGAGGAAGGATGACCCAGGAAACTACAGATCAGTGAGTCTGAGCTCTGTTGTGGGGAAGATAATGGAGCAGATATTGAAGGGAGCGATCTGCAAACATCTGGAGGACAATTTGGTGATCCAGGAAGTCACCATGGATTTGTCTCCAACAGGTCCTATCAGACCAACCTGCTTTCCTTCTTTGACCAAGTAAAAGGTTTGCTGGATCGTGGATATTCGGTTGATGTCATTTATTTGGATTTTAGTAAAGCTTTTTATAAGGTTCCCCATGATGTTCTGATGGATAAATTGAAGGACTGCAATCTGGATTTTCAAATAGTTAGGTGGATAGGGAATTGGTTATAGAACCGCACTCAAAGAATAGTTGTCAATGGTGATTCATTAGACTGGAGGGAAGTGAATAGCGGGTTACCTCAGGGCTCAGTGCTTGATCCGGTACTTTTTAACATATTTATTAATGATCTAGATCAGTGGTCCCCAACCTTTTTATCACCGGGGACCACTCAACGCTTGATAATTTTACTGAGGCCCGTGGGGGGGGGGTAGTTTACTCCTCTACTCTCAACCTACTGCCCTAACGCTCTCTGATCGCTATGGTAATGTTTAAACATCCCTTCAAAATAAGATACAGACACGCCACAACAATGAACATAAGGAACATTTTTATTTTCATGGAAATTTTAACTCATGACAATGACAAATCAATGGGAACCCTGAGCTTGTTTCTCCCATCTGGGAGTGATCGGAAACAATGACACCTGAAGTGTGTTGCAAAGGATCGGGGGGGGGGATGAAGTAAAGGGCCGGGGGGGGGGAGAAGGCGTCCTTCGCGGCCCACCTCCAATTACTCGACGGACCACATGTGGTCCGCAGCCCACAGGTTGGGGATCGCTAATCTAGATGATGGGGTGGAGGGACTACTCATTAAGTTTGCAGATGACACCAAATTGGGAGGACTGGCATATACTCCAGAAGATAGAGACAGAGTTCAACGAGATCTGAACACAATGGAAAAATGGGCAAATGAGAACAAGGTGCAATTTAATACAGATAAGTGTAAAGTTCTGCATCTGGGTCAGAAAAATGAAAAGCATGCCTACTGGATGGGGGATACGCTTCTAGGTAACACTGTGTGTGAACGAGACCTTGGGGTACTTGTGGATTGTAAGCTAAACATGAGCAGGCAGTGTGATGCAGCGGTAAAAAACGTGAATGCCATTTTGGGCTATATCAACAGGAGCATCACATCAAAATCACAAAAAGTCATGGTCTCATTGTATACAGCACTGGTCAGACCACACCTGGAGTACTGTGTGCAGTTCTGGAGGCCTCACTTCAAGAAGGATGTGGATAAAATTGAAAGGTTACAGAGGAGAGCGACGAGGATGATCTGGGGCCAAGGGACCAAGCCCTATGAAGATAGGTTGAGGTACTTGGGAATGTTCAGCCTGGAGAAAAGAAGGTTGAGAGGGGATATGATAGCCCTCTTTAAGTATTTGAAAGGTTGTCACTTGGAGGAGGGTAGGATGCTGTTTCTGTTGGCTGCAGAGGAAAGGATACGCAGTAATGGACTTAAACTACAAGTACAACCATATAGGCTAGATATGAAGAAAAAAAATTTCACAGTCAGAGTAGTTCAGCAGTGGAATAGGCTGCCAAAGGAGGTGGTGAGCTCCCCATCACTGGCAGTCTTCAAGCAAAGGCTGGATACACACTTTTCTTGGATGCTTTAGGATGCTTTGGGCTGATCCTGCGTTGAGCAGGCAGTTGGGACTAGATGGCTTTTGTGGGACCTTCCAACTCTATGATTCTATGATTCTATGATTGCTACACCTCCCCCCTTCTTTTCTTGTCCATCCCTTTTGAATAGATTGTACCCTTCAGTTCTAGTAGTCTAATTGTGAGTATTATCCCACCATGAAGAAAGTGCCAGCTCCGGAGCTACTGGTGAGTGTTCCTTTCTTTCTTACAGTGAGGGCAGTACATAGGCTGCAGAAGAGTGGGGGCTGTTTGAATCATAGAATAATAGAGTTGGAAGGCACCTCATGGGTCATCTAGTCCAACCCCCTGCACTATGCAGGACATGCGCATCCTAATATCTCCTCTACTGTAACCTGCCACCCCTTTGACTTGCAGAGAAATCCCATCAATGTTGCTGTTTCCCCCTGATACTCATCCCAATTTTGTATCATAGCTTATGAAACTGTGATATACAGGTTAGGCAGGTCTAAGATCACAGAATCACAGAATCACAGAAAGTGGAAGGGGCCATACAGGCCATCTAGTCCAAACCCCTGCTCAACGCAGGATCAGCCCTAAGCATCCTAAAGCATCCAAGAAAAGTGTGTATCCAGCCTTTGCTTGAAGACTGCCAGTGAGGGGAAGCTCACCACCTCCTTACGCAGCCTATTCCACTGCTGAACTACTCTGACTGTGAAAAATTTTTTCCTGATATCTAGCCTACATCGTTGCACTTGTAGTTTAAACCCATTACTGCGTGTTCTCTCCTCTGCAGCCAACGGGAACACCATCCTGCCCTCCTCCAAATGACAACCTTTCAAATACTTAAAGAGGGCTATCATGTCCCCCATGAGCCTCTTGTGGCGCAGAGTGGTAAGGCAGCCGTCTGAAAACTTTGCCCATGAGGCTGGGAGTTCAATCCCAGCAGCCGGCTCAAGGTGGACTCAGCCTTACATCCTTCCGAGGTCGGTAAAATGAGTACCCAGCTTGCTGGGGGGTAAACGGTAATGACTGGGGAAGGCACTGGCAAACCACCCCGTATTGAGTCTGCCAAGAAAACGCTGGAGGGCGTCACCCCAAGGGTCAGACATGACTCGGTGCTTGCACAGGGGATACCTTTACCTTTTACCTTTTATCATGTCCCCTCTCAACCTCCTTTTCTCCAGGCTGAACATTCCCAAGTCCTTCAACCTATCTTCATAGGACTTAGTCCCTTGGCCCCAGATAATCAGGATACCCTTCCAGGGCTGTCAAGAAACCCCCTTGGTTTCACAAAATTCTGGTTGAGAAAGCCTGCCTTCATTGCTGGTTATTTGATTTATAGCTCGCTTTTAGGGTATAAGATGTGTAGTTTTAGTTACTGTTGTGGTCTCTTCCTGTCCTCCGGGACATCTCCAGTCCTTAAAGAGGTTCCGAAGATGATGGACAAGGGCTGTGTAAGTTCTCTGGAAAGTTCTTTGAGTACTCTCGGGTGCATTTCATCTGGCCCAGGGATTTGAACTCATCCAGTGCAGCTAAATGCCTCTCGACAACCTCTCTATCCATGTTAACCTGCCACCCAGACAGTATCCTTTGGCTACTGCCATCTCTAGATGTGCCTAAACCCTATGGAGAAAAACAGATGTAAAATAGGCACTAAGCCTTTCTGCTTTCTCTGCATCTTCCGTTAGAGTTTGTCCATCTGCACCCAACAGTGGGCCTATTGCCTCCTTTACTTTACGTTTGCTCCTCACATAACTGAAAAATCTTTTCTTGTTACAATGGGCTTCCCTGGCCAATCTTAGCTCACTCTCAGCTTTGGCCTTTCGTATGATTGATCTACAGTGCCTAGTAACCTGTAGGTACTCTTCTTTAGAGCTCTGTCCTTCCCTCCATTTCCTGAACATTTTCCTTTTCTTTCTTAGTTCCTCTTGAAGTTCTCTGTTCATCCAAATAGGCTTCTTAGAGCTCCTGCAGTGTTTTCGTCTTTCTGGGATAGTCATTGATTGAGCATGCAATAGCTCCTGTTTGAGTAGCGCCCACCCTTCACATGCTCCCTTCCCTTCCAGCATTCTCGTCCATGGTATGACACTCATCATGTCTATGAGTTTATTAAAATTTGCCCTACGAAAATCCAACATCCGCGTCTGGCTACAAGCTTCCTTGGATCCCCATCTCAAAAGGAATTCTATGAGGACATGGTCACTTCCCCCTAGGGTCCCCACCTCCTTCACCTCATCCACCACTAGAATTTCCTGACAGGTAAGCCCTTTCCTCACATACAGTGCCACTCCTCCACCTCTTCGATCTATTCTGTTTTTTCTGAAAAGTTCATATCCATCCACCATTACATTCCAGTCATGAGAATCATTCCACCAAGTTTCTGTGATGCCTACTACATCATACCTCTCCATCAGCATGAGAAGTTCCAGCTCTTCCTTTTTATTGCCCATGCTTCGGGCGTCAGTATAAAGACATCTGAATCCTTTTACTTTTGGTTCCCTATGAGCTGGCCTTGCCAGTTGGGCTGCCTCCGATCGTTTTCCTTCCATACACTCCCTATGTTGATCGTCTCCTTCCCCTAGTGGCTTTAGTTTAAAGCTCTCCTGATGAATCTCCCCAGGTTCCTGCCAAACACATTCTTCCCCAGTTTCGATAAGTGCAGTCCATCAGGTGCTAGTAGGCCTTCCTCAAGAAAGCCTATCCCATGGTCCCAGAAACCAAATCTCTCCTGCCGGCACCAACTACGCAGCCAGTGATTCACCTCCATTATCTTCCTCTTCCGACGCATTCCTCTTCCCTTGACAGGCAAGATTGAAGAGAATACCACTTGTGCCCCCATTTGCTTGAGCTTCCTCCCCAGATCTTGATAGTCTTTTTTAATAGGAGCGATGTTATTCAGGGACATGTCATTAGTTCCCACATGGACCATCACAAATGGGTAGCGATCCGTAGATTTGAGGAGTTTGGGCAGCCGTTCTGAAACATCTTTAATTTTCGCCCCTGGCAAGCAACACACCTCTCGGGTTAGGGGGTCGGGCCCAGCCACATGGCGATCCATTCCTCTTAGCAGGGAGTCTCCGATTACCAGTACTCTCCTTTTTTTTTCTTCTCAACTCCATTTCCTTCTGTCCCCGTGGCCTCTTCCCTTTGTCTTGGACTTTGTTTGGGGACCTCTTCCCTTGTTGACCCTTGCACCTCCTCTGCAAGGGCCTGAAATCTATTCTGGAGCTCCAAAGGCCCCGAGAACTGTCTCGCTCTTCGCCGTTGAGTCTTTTTCCGAACTGACTGCAGAGGCTCCCTATTGTGGTCAATCTGCTTATCCTCTTCAGGACTAGTTGTATTGTCTTTATTCCGAGTTGCAGGGCTCTGGTCTATGAACTCCTCCCCTTCCTTACTTTGGGTCAGAGTAATAATTCTGTTTTCTAATCTCCTAATCTTTTCCTCCAAAAGTCTTACCATCTTACATTTGGGGCAGCTGTAGTCCATCTTGTCTTCTGGGAGGAAGGCAATCATGTCACACTCACTGCAGATGATGGGATGAGTGTCCTGGAGGTCCATTGTAATGTCTAGGCAGTGCAAGTACTAGGGAAATATAATCTACTGATATAATCTACTGATTCTAATTGCTCGGCTAAGAGCCTCTGGCGAGGAGCAGCCCCTTTTAAGCCTCCCAACAATTACCCAGCAATCACCTCACCCAGGCAGCACAATAGCCTCACCTGGTCAGCAGCAACTCTCCCCAGTAGCTCTCTCCACGTGCTCTCAGTTGTCTGAGGTCTACGTCCTTCTTGAAGTGAGGCCTCCAGAATTACAATCCACAAGTACCCCAAGATCTCGTTCACATACAGTATTACCTAGAAGCGTATCCCCCATCCAGTAGGTATTCTTTTCATTTTTCTGACCCAGATGTAGAACTTTATTCTTATCTTTATTAAATTGCATCTTGTTCTCATTTGCCCATTTTTCCATTGTGTTCAGATCTCTTTGAACTCTGTCTCCATCTTCTGGAGTATTTGCCAAATCTCCCAATTTGGTGTCATCTGCAAACTTGATGAGTAGTCCTTCCACCCCCTCATCTAGATCATTAATAAACTAGAAATAAAGCCCATTTTATTTTTTAATAAAATGGGTGCTAGGGGTCATGTTCGAGGGAAGGCCTCACAGAAGGAAGGCTTCCCTGGGGTCTGGGATGGGGGGACAACAGCGGGCGGCAGCACGGGGAGACGGAGCCTGCTGGCGGCTGGTCAGGCGGGCGTGGCTGGCAGGGCTGGTGGCTGCCCCTCAGGGGCGCGGCTTGGTTGGGGGAGACTTACCGTGGCTCGGGCGTGCGTCGAGATGAGGATCGGTGTGGGGCGCGATGTAGGCTGCCCGGCCCACTCCACCCCCCACCCGAGGCTTTCTTGAGCCTTCTCCCGGCCTCCGAAGCGGCCTCGCCGCGTCTCTGACGCGGCGAGCCCGCTCCGCCAGCCGGGAGATGGCTGCCCGGCCCACCACCTTCACCCGAGGCTCTCTCGAGCCTTCTCCCGGCCGCCGGAGCTGCTCCGAGCTGCTCCGCCGGCCGGGAGAAGGCGGCGCAGCTCACCCCTCACCCGTGGCTGTCTGGAGCAGCCGGGCAGATTCCCTGGGCGGGTGAAGCAGCCAATGGGGGGGGCGGGATGGACACTCGGAGGGGCCAATCAGGAGCCGCTTTGCGGCTCCTGATTGGCCCCTCCGAGTTTTTATCCCGGACAGGGCCCGCCCTAACTCCTCCCACACAGCCCTTACTGCTTTATTCAGTCCGTGGCGCTCCGCGCCACGGGGCTGTTTAAAGATATGTTAAAAAGTACCGGACCGAGCACCGAGCCCTGAGGTACCCCACTACTCACCTTTCTCTCTTATCAGGCACATGAAATGCTCTATATGCTCCAAAGTGCTGACTCCATGGAAAACGGGGTCCCACACTGCATATTTGGCTATATTTTATTCATAATAACAATGTTCTAATGGAAAGGTCAAATCTTAGAAACATGGCACACAGTGAAATGCTGCTTGCCATACTCATAAGAAGTGTGCATGAGACAACATGGATGCTGACTTTTTTCTGTATCATGCAGGCTGCAGGATGTGAGATAAAAATTATTTTTGGATCTCAAATGTGACTGTGTGTGGAAACAATAACTCCCCCCCCCCCGACTTCACAAAGCAGTCAGTGTTTACATACTGGAAGACAACAGCGAATTTGGGGGATTCTCCCCCCCTCCCCCAATAAAATCTTAAAAGCCATGTGCAGTGAAGTAAAACACAAATCTTACCGGATTCCTTTGTTTTGTGCAATGCTGTGATGAGAAAGTCTCGAGACTGCTGATATTACCTGGTATGAAAGAGAGAGAGAGAGAGAAAAGAGAAAACCAAGATAAAGCCCAGGATCTATAACAAGAAATAAATATTATGACAATATGTATGTAAGTTTTTTTCCCCCTCTGTATATCAAGAACAGTCCTAGCTGCATTTTATGGACCCAAGAGAACTGCCAGCATAATCGTCCTCCTCAAATTTGTAACTGAGATCATACTGCTGGGCACACTGAAGTCCATGGGACATGCAGGGGAGGGTGAGTTCCAAGGACCTATTGTCAGGGATGCAACCCAAAAATACCACTTCAAGGCACCAAGGCTTGCCAATGCCACACACACTGGATTGCTAGATGTCCCGCCCATTCTCCCTTGCTGCCTCCCATATCTTTCATTAATGTCACTTCTCTCCTCCTTCAGATTCCACCTCAAAGGCTACCTCTTAAGTTTGCACCGCCAAGGAAGCCTGATCTGCTTCACCACCCATTTTGTTGCCCAGTTTTAGACTGAAAGCTTTTGGCCCAAGAAACTGTCCTTTCACCCATGTTATAGAGCAACATAACTCATGGAAAGACAAATAGCAATTTATTTGCATTCAGGAATATAACGGGCACTAGATTGGGGAAGGGGATGTGTGAAAGAACTCTGCGGACAGCCTCCCCCTCCCTCCAGGAACTGGAAAGGCTGCAGGCAGCTGTTAGGGAAATCACCGGCAGGGGCAGCTCTCACACGGCAGCGATCTGCAGCCTCCGAGCCTCAGAAGGAAGTGGAAGGAAGAGGGGGTGGTCGGGGTGGGGGACAGAAGGCTGACCGCTGAACAGACAGGCAAGCCAGTTGGAGGAGGAGGCATTCAGGGCTAGGACAGCTGCCCTGAGTGGGTGTTAAGAGCTGACTGGCACTTAAGCCATGAGACAGCTCCTCCTCCTAGGCCTTACCAGAAATATTAAGTGGAACAGATTTATTATGCAACTTCTATATTGCTCCCTCACAATCAGATGCCTCAGGGTGGTGAACAATACAGCATTAATAAGACAATCAATATAAAAACCAAAACATACAATAAATAGAACACAGCTATAGAATGTTGTTCAGTCAATGATGCTGGTTCCATATCTACCTGATTCCTCTCCACCCTTCCAACCCTACCTTCCTTGGCCTGTCTGCAATAGCTTTCTTATTATGCCCACACTGACTGAGGTCCAAGATACATGTTTTATACTATTTTATCAACTAGAGGCAAAGCCCATTGTATGTCTAAATACAATGGGTACTAGCCTTTCCCCGCAGGGAGCCCCTGGAAGCCGCGCTCCGCGCAGCTGGCGGGGGCTCCCTTATTAGCAGGGCGGGAATCGGCTGGGCCAGTTGGCAGGCGCGATTAGCCCAGCCGATGGTCTCTCCGGAGGAAGGGGCCAATCGGCACCCTTCCTCATCCCAGACAGAGCCCGCCCTAACTCCTCCCACAAAGCCCTTTCGGCTTTATTTAGTCCGCGGCTGCTGCGGTGCCGCGGGCTGTGTTAAGATGATTCTTTTATGTACTTTGTTAATGCCAGATGTTTTTATGTGTTTTGTAATTTGACTACTGGTCTAGTATCATAATAATAAAGACTTGACTTGACATGTTTGACTTATCACCGTGTGCTGCTTCACTGTGATGACTCCTCAGAACAACAACCACCCAGAACACCAGAGACCCATCTATGATGGTAGGATGGAGGTGGCAGTGAAGGAACCACTATAAGCTGCTCATCAACACTTCATAACAATAAACAGCCTCTCCCTCTACAACACTCTCAGGATGCCATTATAAGAGAGGCTGTACAGCGGCAAGAAATGAGCCTCCAGGGAGAGCAGTATATAAATGTAATAAATAACAGGTGTCTGATATGAGGGCTTTCTTGGCATGATGGATGAGTGTATAAGCAGTGGACACAACTTCCATGCCATATTCAATGCTGGAATTGCCTCCAAAACAAGGCAGATACATCTCAGCTGTCATAAAGCCCACTGTGCAAGACAGAAATTATCCTCAGGGGCTTGTAATATTTGGAGATCTCCAGGAATCACCGGAAAATATAAGGCAATATCTGCATAAAAAGTATTTAAAGAGCTATTAAGAATAATAATGATTTCCAGATTTGACATGAAGACCTTTGCTACAGATGGAGGTACAGAAGAACAATTCCTAATTTTAAAAGAAAAAAGTCTTCATTGAATCTGAAATAGTTCTGTTCTAACACTAAATCATATAGATCCATAATGAAATGTGTTTGAAGATGTTGAATTGTTCTTTGAGTCATGCAAAATCAACTGCATACCTTGCGTCTGTATGGGGGAATATTGGTATGAAGAGCAGTTACATCTGCTGTAAGGAGAATACAGTTTAAAGGAGCAGAAACTTTCCTAATAAAATCACTAGTATCTTTAATGTAAGATGGAGTGTCTCCTACAAAGGGCTAAACTGTGCAAAGGGTTGAAGAGCAGACTGGCTGCACGATCCGCTGGAGGAATGGTGCAGAGCGCAAAAAGGAGACAATCCGACGTTGTGCAGGTGGCAAAAGCGTAGCAGAGTGCCCCAATGGCCACACATTGTTTAAAAAATGGAAGCAAACTGAGGGTCCCGAAAGGAAATGGGCACACGCAGTGTAAGGGCTTCCTGGCCCAGGGGCACCTGTGCCCATTTCCTTTAGTTACTCTCTAGCCCAGGGGCAAAGGAAAATCCCCATCCCCAACGCAGAAGCGGCATGAGGGCTTCCTGGCCCAATGGAATTGCAGGCCCCCACCCAGGGCACTTACATGTGTCCTGGTGCACGTCCAGGGGCAAAATGCCAGCAGAGAGCCCCTGGATGGGTGGAATGGCAGGCCTGCCAGGACTGTGGTCCCACTGATCGGGCCAAATTCCTGAGTGGTCTGAGGCAGGGCCCAATCGGGATGCGCATGCCCACTCTCCACCCAGTAAGCCCTTGTTAAAACATTATTTTATGGTATTTCCTGAATTGGTGGGGGAGGGGGGAGGGAAGCCAGAAATTTGTGCAGAGAACCAGCACAAGCATGAATTAAAAAACAAGCACATGAATAACCCATGAAGAAAGTTCCAGAGGGCAGCCATGCTGGTGGGCAAGCCTGGGATTTAGTGGCAATTTAGAGCCCAACTCTCAAAAGCTCATCCATCTCTCTAAAGTGCCTCTAAAGTGGGTCTCTAAAGTGCACTGCCATGAGGATAAAACTGAGATGAGGAGAACATTGTGAAGTTGATTCAGATCTCCAGTGAGGAGAAAACTGAGGAATAAATGAAATAAGTAAGCAAATAAATAACATTTTCAAGCATTTTTAAGCATTTTCAAACATAAGGTGAGAAACTTGCTTGTCAAAAAGCAAAACCTCAGAAAGCTCAGGAAGTCCAATTCCACATTCAGCTCCATATTGTCTGAGGTGAGACTTGAATCTCACGACTCCTGATGGCTCCCAATTCCCTCCCATCCTCAGACCAAGTTAGTCTTGTGCTGTGCATCCACCAGAAGATATGAAGCTGCCTCACACTAAATCAGACGGCAGAGCCATCAAGACCACTCTCAGAGGGAGGGCCTTCACAACACCTGCTTCAAGCCTCCTAGCCTGAGATCTCAGGCAGAATTCTCCCTCAGGTCCCTTGAGGAACAAGAACAGGAGCTAAATCCCCATGTTTGCCAACAGCAGGCTTTCCCAACCAGGGTTTGTGCGAGGATGGGGTTTCTTGACTGCTCTGGAAGGGTTGCCCAAAAGGGTGGGATATTATATTATAATTTGTTTAAAATGAATGGGTGATATGACCAAGTCGACCCACTCCTCCCCTCCCAAAATGGCCAATGATGGCCTGGAGGAGGTGGCAAGGGGTCCCGGGTGGGTGTGTATACAGCTATGCATCTCAAACATATTCTGCACAATCTTGCCACTCTCGAAGCCTGAAGGACAGCATTTGACAACAACAACTTAACACCAAAACATTCAAAATTAATTATTATTGTTGGTAGAACAATGGAATAACTCTATTGACTTCCAATGTTCAAAGATAATTATAATGGTAGACTATTTGAGACTTCCATTAGATATGGATGACACCTCTTTTAAGTTAACTGCTATAGCACATATATTAGCAAATGCATTAATTTATTTCTCCCCCCCCTCCACAATATGCAGTCTTCCACTCCCACTTTTAGAGACACTTGCCCACCATTCTGTAAGTTAGGAAAACATTTCCGACAATTTTCATTTCAGGGAAGAGGTCTGCTTTAAAAAATCCCAAATGAAAAAGAATGAGAATTCCAGTTGGGGGAAATATATAGAGTCGTATGTAAGTGGTGAAAAGTGACATCATGTCACAGCTGATTTAAGGTGACCCCTCACAGAGTTTTAAATGCAAGAGATTTGCCATTTTCTGCCTCTGCATAGTGACTCTGGACTTCACGGTAGTCTTCCATCCAGGTAATCACCAGGGCTGACCCAGCTTAGCTTCCAAGATCTGGCAGTATTGGCTGGCCTGGGCCATCTAGGTCCAGGCTGTTCTCATATAGATGACCACCTATTCCACAACACTTCTGCATCTGATGTGTTCCAGAAGTCTGCTTGCTGCTTGGCAAGATGACCCCAACAGCCAAGCTATTGGGGAGAAAAGACAAACTAGCGTACTACATGGGATGGGGGGGAGGGGGGTTGGATCCAACCAGGTTTTCCACTCAGTCTTGCCCAAACCTCCACCATGCTGCAGACCCCACCTGTGGAGGGACCCAGAAAGAAGGGTAAAAGTAAACCAAGGAAAGAGCCTCTTGTGGCGCAGAGTGGTAAGGCAGCAGACATGCAGTCTGAAGCTGTCTGCCCATGAGGCTGGGAGTGCAATCCCAGCAGCCGGCTCAAGCCTTCCATCCTTCCGAGGTTGGTAAAATGAGTACCCAGCTTGCTTGCTGGGGGGTAAACGGTAATGACTGGGGAAGGCACTGGCAAACCACCCCGTATTGAGTCTGCCATGAAAACGCTGGAGGGCATCACCCCAAGGGTCAGACATGACCCAGTGCTTGCACAGGGGATACCTTTACCTTTTTTTAAACCAAGGAAGGCAAGAAAATAATAAAAGCAAGGTTTATTTGTTTCTCTGCAGATCCTGGCTCATAAAGGATTAATTGCCAGGCAGAGTCAGTGTATTGGACTGACAGGCTAAGAAGGGGCAGGGCAAGAGAGGGCTGGGCGAGAGATGGGGTCAGATGGGGGCCAGTGTAAAAGGGGACTCAGATGAGTCAGAGAGCTTGAGGGGAAAATCTGGATTCCGGGGCGGACAGTCCTGTCCTAAGGAGAACAGAGAAGGGGCAGGCTGTGAAGGCATCTGGGGAAAGAAATCCCAACTCTGGTGCCCAGTGGGGGAAGAGTCTTCTGGGGAAGGAGACCTTCCTAGCTCCGGTTGAAAAGGCAGCTGAGCAGCTGGATTCAGGGGGGCTCTGGAAGGAAGAACTGAGGAAATTTGGGTTAAGAAAGAGAGGTGTGTCAAAGCAGGGACCATTTTCTATATTCACCTGAGGGGCTTGCTTCAAGGCTGTGAAGCTTTCTGGGGGGGAGGAGGGAGGACAACTCTCTCCGTAATGAACTCTGCGTCACAATTTAAAATCTACTGAAATTTCATTTATTTAACAAATGCCATCTCTTTAATAAAGTTCAATTTCTTATTGTTAATCTCTAAAGAGTCAGTGATCTAACCTCTGAAGTAAAACTAGGCACAAGACAGAAAGGGGGCACTTCATTTCTGTTAGCTGGTTCAGAAATCCTTTTCCATTATAAGAGACTAGAGTGGGGCAATTTGAGAAATAATTAAAATATGACACGCTACCAGGCTGACCAACAAGAACACGAGAAAGAAGATTAGGGAACGTAAATATTGTTTCCATATGACAAAGTTGTGTGTCTTAGTTCCCTGCCATCATCCAACACAAAAAGGACAGTGTTGCACCACCTCATCAGATTTTTGGATCTGTATATCCCACAGTTCCCTCCATAATCTTTCAGGGTGATTAAGACGCCTAGATCAAGAGTTTCCTGCATTCCGCAGGGAGTTGGATGAGCTGACCATGGAGGACTCTACCCACTCTGATTCTTTTATTCCTTTTCTCCCAAAAGAAAAGATGATCAGATGGAACCCAGTGTCTGGGTGCCAAGGACAAGGACGCGCAGTAATGGGTTTAAACTACAAGTACAACGATATAGGCTAGATATTATTATTATTATTATTATTATTATTATTATTTCGATTTATTTCCCGCCACTCCCAAATGGCTCGTGGCAGGTTACAGTGTCTTAAACCCCATTAAAACTCCCATTAAAAGACTTTAAAATATCACAGCATGGCAGCACAATAATAAAATCCCCTTCCTAAAAAAAGGGGGGGGTGGAGAAGGAGGTCAACGGTCTTCAAGAAGAAGCCCGGGGGAGAGCAGTGGATGTACCACAGCAGCCCCATCAATCATAAAATCATAGAATCATAGAATCACAGAGTTGGAAGGGGCCACAAGGGCCATCTAGAACAACCCCCTGCTCAACGCAGGATTAGCCCTAGCATCCTAAAGCATCCAAGAAAAGTGTGTATCCAACCTTTGCTTGAAGACTGCCAGTGAGGGGGAGCTCACCACCTCCTTAGGCAGCCTATTCCACTGCTGAACTACTCTGACTGTGAAAATTTTTTTCCTGATATCTAGCCTATATCGTTGTACTTGTAGTTTAAACCCATTACTGCGTGTCCTTTCCTCTGCAGCCAACAGAAACAGCATCCTGCCCTCCGCCAAATGACAACCTTTCAAATACTTAAAAACGGCTATCATGTCCTCTCTCAACCTCCTTTTCTCCAGGCTGAACATTCCCACGTCCCTCAACCTATCTTCACAGGGCTTGGTCCATTGGCCCCAGATCATCCTCGTCTCTCTCCTCTGTACCCTTTCAATTTTATCTACGTCCCTCTTGAAGTGAGGCCTCCAGAACTGCACACAGTACTCCAGGTGTGGTCTGACCAGTGCCGTATACAATGGGACTATGACATCTGGCGATCCTGTTGATACAGCCCAAAATGGCATTCGCCTTTTTTACCGCTGCATCACACTGCCTGCTCATGTTTAGTTTACAATCCACAAGTACCCCCAAGGTCTCGTTCGCACACAGTGTTACCTAGAAGCGTATCCCCAATGTCCATCCCTGAATTAAATCACTTTGGCTCAAGAGCAAAATTTAAGTATGAGAGATAGAGAGCGGCCCATCTAGTAACGGTCCATTCATCAATTTCCTTATTGATGCCTTAAATTTAAAGACATTTGCATGGTGGGATTTGCAGAGTTACTAAAATGAATTCGAGCAAAGTTAACAGCATAAGAAAACTTGATACTCCTTCTTAGAATGAAAAGTGTTCCCCTTAAGACTGCAAAGAATCATAAACTCAAAAAAACATCCTTACCTCAATTTTGCAATCTTCTAATCCTTATGCCCTGAATGCAATAACTGGTTACCCATCTAAAACTGAGCCAGCAATCGCACCAATAGTTCCCTGATGGTGTACTGAAGCACTCTGAGGTGCTGTGAGACAAATGCCGCAAGGCAAAAATTAAATAATCCTGTTTTTGTCTGCCCATCCATGTAGGAGACTAGATGTGGAGTCTCTGAATGAGGCCCTACTTTGGACTCAATTTCATCTAATCGTTTATGGTATCTCTGTTTATCAGAATAAATTATTCACTTGTGATGCTCAGCCAAAGCAAAACTTCTGGCCAAAGAAGAGGTTGGCTGTTGTGCTCCTGCATGTATCATGGTTCTGAGCTTGCCATCTTCAAAAATGAAGAATGACTACATTAATGGCTCATTCAGAAATTCAAGGAAATAATATTTCATAGCACTGTGACTCAGTGGCTAAAAAGGCAGTTGGGATTTTGGGCTGTATCAAACAGAGTGTCGTGTCCAGATCATGGGAGGTGATGGTACCGCTTTACTCTGCTCTGCTTCAGCCTCTCTTAGAGTACTATGTTCAGTTTTGGACACCCCAGTTGAAGAGAGATGTTGACAAACTGGAACGTGTCCAGGGCAACGAAGATGGTGAGGGGTTGGAGACCAAGATGTATGAAGAAAGGTTGGTGGAGCTTGGTCTGTTTAGCCTAGAGAGAAGACAACTAACAAGTGATATGATAACCATCTTCAAATACTTGAAGGGCTGTCATATAGAAGATGGAGCAGAGTTGTTTTCTGTTACCCCCGAGGATCGGGACCAGAATCAATGGGATGAAATTAATTCAAAAGACACCTGAGGCCTGCTTGGTGACTGTGGCCCATTCCCAGTTCTCTCAGACCTCTCACAACCCCACATCCCTCACAGGTTGTCTATTGTGGGGAGAGAAAGGGAAAAGGTGGTTGTAAGCCGCTTTGAGACTCTTTTGGGTAGTAAACAGCAGGGTACAAAAATCCAGCTCTTCTTTTGCTAATGAGCAACCATGTGGACACATAAGAGAGAGGTGAGTAGCGGGGTACCTCAGGGTTCGGTGCTCGGCCCGGTACTTTTTAACATATTTATTAATGATCTAGATGAGGGGGTGGAGGGACTACTCATCAAGTTTGCAGATGACACCAAATTGGGAGGACTGGCAAATACTCCGGAAGATAGAGACAGAGTTCAACGAGATCTGAACACAATGGAAAAATGGGCAAATGAGAACAAGATGCAATTTAATAAAGATAAGTGTAAAGTTCTGCATCTGGGTCAGAAAAATGAAAAGCATGCCTACTGGATGGGGGATACGCTTCTAGGTAGCACTGTGTGTGAACGAGACCTTGGGGTACTTGTGGATTGTAAACTAAACATGAGCAGGCAGTGTGATGCAGCGGTAAAAAAGGCAAATGCCATTTTGGGCTGTATCAACAGAGGCATCACATCAAAATCACAAGATGTCATAGTCCCATTGTATACGGCACTGGTCAGACCACACCTGGAGTACTGTGTGCAGTTCTGGAGGCCTCACTTCAAGAAGGACATCGATAAAATTGAAAGGGTACAGAGGAGAGCGACGAAGATGATCTGGGGCCATGGGACCAAGCCCTATGAAGATAGGTTGAGGGACTTGGGAATGTTCAGCCTGGAGAAAAGGAGGTTGAGAGGGGACATGATAGCCCTCTTTAAGTATTTGAAAGGTTGTCACTTGGAGGAGGGCAGGATGCTGTTTCTGCTGGCTGCAGAGGAAAGGACACGCAGTAATGGGTTTAAACTTCAAGTACAACGATATAGGCTAGATATCAGGAAAAAGTTTTTCTCAGTCAGAGTTGTTCAGCAGTGGAATAGGCTGCCTAAGGAGGTGGTGAGCGCCCCCTCACTGGAAGTCTTCAAGCAAAGGTTGGATACACACTTTTCTTGGATGCTTTAGGATGCTTAGGGCTAATCCTGCGTTGAGCAGGGGGTTGGACTAGATGGCCTGTATGGCCCCTTCCAACTCTATGATTCTATGATTCTATGATTCTATAACATTTTATCAACAGTAAAAAAATTGAGACAGAAGAAGCAGGGTGGACACCTGTGTACTGTGACTACCCCATGTTTATTAGGGCAGGGAGACATTTCAGTACCTGTGGGTCCTAATTCACACAAGCATGGAAATGACATTGAATGCAGAACTGGGAGGAATTGGTTGCCTTGTAATCTCCCCCTAAGAAGAGTCTCCAGTCTGATTTCCCCTTCACATATCTGAGGACATGGCTCTGGAAAGCTCATCTGTAACCACTATGCCAAAATTCCCAAAGGTCAGTCCTCTCCCACACTCAACTCAACATTCCACATCACAGGTTCTTGACACCCATATCTCCCCACTCATGCCCTCATTTTTCACCAAGCCACCACAACCTCCCACAAAACACACATATTCAACCCCATGTCCTTGCAGACTGGACAAGTCCTCCCCTTCCTCTCCCCACCACTCTCTCCCATTGTAGTCCTGGATACAATGTGCTTTGCCCCTAGTCTTAGATAAGATTTGAACTGCAGTTCATAACACAGGTGACCAGATGCTACTTTAGTTCTCAACAGCACAGTCTGCTTATTTAAACTGTCCTATCTTATTTCCATCAGGGATTCTTAGGGGCTAAAAACATTTTTTAGCTGATTTGCATTAGTTGGCAGTTTTGCCTGCAACTGACTGCTAGCTCCGCCCTCTGCTGAATAGGCCTTTGTGCCATGAAAGGCTCTTGCTTGCCAGAGACAAGCACCAAAGTGTGAGAGCTAAAGGGCTCTTGGCTCCTTGATCAAACTGGAGGGACTTGAGAGCGTCTGTGTCTCAGGTTCCTTAGCTTTGTTCCATCTCATCCCATTGCTATCTCTGCTTCTTCCCCTCAGTACTGGGAACCCTGACCTCCTTGGCCCTCCTCTTGTTATATCTAGAACTAGATATAACTAGAAGTTCTAATAAAGGAAACTATGATCTAATAAACATTACAGAAACCTGGTAGGATAACACTCACAACTGGAATAATAGGATTGAGGGGTAGGTAAAGGTAAAGGTATCCCCTGTGCAAGCACCGAGTCATGTCTGACCCTTGGGGTGACGCCCTCCAGCGTTTTCATGGCAGACTCAATACGGGGTGGTTTGCCAGTGCCTTCCCCAGTCATTACCGTTTTACCCCCCAGCAAGCTGGGTACTCATTTTACCGACCTCGGAAGGATGGAAGGCTGAGTCAACCTTGAGCCGGCTGCTGGGATTGAACTCCCAGCCTTATGGGCAAAGCTTTCAGACGGCTGCCTTACCACTCTGCGCCACAAGAGGCTCATTGAGGGGTACAACTTGTTTAAAGGGGAACAGACAAATAAATAAGGGGGAGGACTAGCACTATATGTTAAGTATGTATATACTTGTGAAGAAATATATGTGACTGAGCATGAGAGTTCAGCTGAGAGTTTTTGGGTAAATAGAGCAGGAAATAATAGTAGTATTATGGTGGGCATCTGCTATAAACCGCCAGGAAAGGCAGAGGACTTGGATGAGATGTTCCTAGACCAGATTAAAAAGTTCTCAGATGGGACCTAGTGGTCATCAGAGATTTCAATAACCCACATCTGTTGGAAAACCAGCTCTGCTAAAAATGAAAAATCCAATAAATTCTTGACAACTTTATTTCCCAGAAAGTAGAAGGGGCAACCAGGGGGTCTGCTGATTAAGACTTGTTCCCAGTAATAGGGAACAACTGGCTGATGAGGTATGAGTTGTGGGTGCATTTGGTAGTAGTGACCATCTGATTTTGGACTTTATGATCTTGGGGAAAAGTTGTACGTAGTCACCCATACAGACTGGGCTTCAGGAAAGCATATTTTAACAAACTTAAATTATTTTGAATAGAATCCCATGGTCAGAAAAACTTGAGGAGATGGAAGTCCAAGAAGGTTGGGAGTTTCTCAAAAGTGAAATACTGAAGGCACAATCACAGACAGTTCTCTTGAGAAGGAAAACTGGGAAGAACCTAAAGAAACCAGGGTGGCTCCATAAACAGCTTTCAAAAGAACTGAGTAACAAAAAAAGTCTCATTTAGGAACTGGAAGGAGGATCTTATAACCAAGGAGGAATATAAAGAAATAACCAATGCTTGGACGGAGAATGTTAGAAAAGCTAAAGCTCAGTATGAGCTTAGGCTAGCAAGAAATGCTAAAAACAACAAAAACGGTTCTTTAGTTATATTCAAAGTAAGAAAAAAAGGGGACATGGTAGAGTCCCGGGGGGGGGGGGGAAGGTGTGAGACAGATAGTCCCTAACTTCCACTACACAATTCAGACGGTTCCTGTCAGGCCAGGTTAGGCCTGCCCAGGCGTTATGGGCATAGGAGATCACACCTCTCATGGTAATCAGGTTAGAGTCCCTGATAGGCTCCAGTTAACTGAAATACATTTTACAGATGAAAGCATCTTTTCACCTGGAAATAAAAATTCGCTTTGATACACAAGCAGAGCTAGTGAATCATGGATAAACTTATATTCAAAGCCCATTCGTGAGAATGGGTTTTGAAAGCCCCCTCCCCTGCTGCAGACGCCCATCAAACACATAGAGGCGACATTGCCCCTGGTGCAGCGTTTCGGGGCCCGGTGGGAAGGCCTCCTCCCCCCCAGCGGCGGCGAGTCCTTCCCCTGAGGCCTTCTCCTGAGGCCTAGAAGCACACCCGGGGCCTCGAAGAATTGTGCTTCTAGGCCCGAGGGGAAGGCATGCTCCCCCCCCCTTCGGTGGCCTTCCCCTCGGGCCTAGAAGCACACTTCTAGGCCCTGGGGGTGTTTTAGGCCCCAGGGGAAGGCCTCCTTCTGTACTCACGATGTCCTGCCGGTTCCCCGTCGCTCTCTGTCCTGTCCTGGTGAGGGCCTAGATAGTGCCCTCACCCGATTGGCTAGAGCTGCTGCTTTGCGCCTTCCGATTGGCCCCTCACCCAGACTGGCCCCGCCCACTCTCCGGCCAATTAGCCCTTAGCCAAATATGAATACAGCGAAAGCTGTATAAAGATTGTGTGTGGGGGGAGAGTGAAATTCTGCTTGATATTTCCTGTGCCCATTAACAGCTTTCAGTTTAAGCATATCATCAGTTACAGTTACAGTTATTAACTTAAGGGTAGGCACATCATCCAATACATCCATGTGCTGATATTTCTAGAACTTTTTTGCATGACAGCTTTCTTTTATGCCTTTTAGAGGCATATTCAGGGCATCTCACAATATCAGTAAAAAAAAATCACAAAAAGACAAAAAATATACTAAAGCCACCCAAACATATGAAAACATCATAAAACATTTAGCAGTTTCCATAAATGTAACAACCAAAGCCAACACCATCAGCTCAGAACGATGAATAGACCCCCAAAGGATGTTCCACAACCTCTTGGAGAGGACTGACAAGTGGAGTCCCTCAGGGATCTGTCCTGAGCTCTGTGTTGTTCAACAGATTCACAAACTATTTGGATGAAGGAACAGATGGGTTGCTAATTTGCGGATGATACTAAACTGGGATGGGTAGCAAACACAGCAGAAGACAGAATCAGGAAACAGGCTGGAAAACTGACAGGCTGGGAAACTGGGCTAAAATGAATTTCAACAGTGATAAATGAAAAGATCTAGGTGTTTTGGTAGACCATATGCTGAACATGAGTCAGCAGTCTGACTCAGTAGCTAAAAAGGCAAATGGGATTTTGGGCTGTATCAAAAGAAGTATAGTGTCCAGATTGCACGAGATGAGGATACTGCTTTACTCTGCTGTGGTTAAACCTCACTTAGAATCCTGTGTTCAGTTTTGGGCATCACAATTGCGGATTGTAATACAGACTATTAATTCTGGGGGACTTTAATGACTATGCGGAACTGGCGTCCTCTGGCAATGGGCTAGATCTAGTATCAGCCACTAGGGTTCTCGCAATTTGTTGTTGGCCCTACCCAACAGGCAGGTCACATCCTGGACCTTATTTTCGGCATGGGGTTGAGCATGGATCTGGTCACATGCTTGGACCATTATATCCTGAAGACCCAGCTGTGGTTGCCATTTCACGATCAGTTGGGCATTGAGGAAGATGCTTGAAAAGGTTGTCACAGACCAACTGTCAGCTTAATTGGAAGAATCTTCGGTCCCAGACCCATCCCACTCAGGTTTCTGGCCTGGCCATGGGGTAGAGACAGTGCTATTCACACTGGCAAATGACCTCTCTGTCACCAGTTGGACCGGGGTGGGTTGGCGCTACTTGTATTATTAGACCTCTCCTCATCAGGAGAGCTTTAAACTGAAGCCACAAGGGGAAGGAGACAGGGCAGCCCAATCAGAAAGGCCAGTTCATAGGAAACCAAAAGTAAAAGGATTCAGATGCCTTTATACTAACGCCCGAAGCATGGGCAATAAGAAGGAAGAGCTGGAACTTCTCATGCAGATGGAAAGATGATCTAGTAGGCATCACAGAAACTTGGTGGAATGATTCTCATGACTGGAATGTAATAGTGGATGGATATGAATTGTGCAGAAAAAACAGAATAGATCGAAGAGGTGGAGGAGTGGCACTGTATGTGAGGAAAGGGCTTTGTTGTTGTTGTTGTTGTTGTTAGGTGAATCTCCCCAGTTTCCTGCCAAACACATTCTTCCCCATCTTTGACAAGTGTAGTCATTCAGGTGCTGGTAGGCCTTCTTCAAGAAAGCCTATCCCATCGTCCCAGAAACCAAATCCCTCCTGCCGGCACCAACTACGCAGCCACTGATTCACCTCCATTATCCTCCTCTCCCGACGCATTCCTCTTCCCTTGACAGGCAAGACTGAATACCACTTGTGCCCCCATTTGCTTCTTCCCTAGATCTTGATAGTCTGTTTTAATAGGAGCAATGGTATTCGCAGATATATCATTCGTTCCCACGTGGACCATCACAAATGGGTAGCGATCCGTAGATTGAGGAGTTTGGGCAGCCATTCTTAAATGTCTTTATTTTTCGCCCCTGGCAAGCAACACACCTCTCAGGTTAGGGGGTCGGGCCCAGCCACATGATGATCCATTCCTCTTAGTAGGGAGTCTCCAATTACCAGTACTCTCCTTTTTTTCTCAACACCATTTCCTTCTATCCCTGTGGCCTCTTAACTCTGTCTTAGACTTTGTTTTGGGATCTCTTCCCTTGTTGGCATTTGCACCTCCTCTGCAAGGGCCTGAAATGTATTCTGGAGCTCCAAAGGCCCCGAGAACCGTCTCTATCTATGCCTTTGAGTCTTTTTTTTAACTGTCTGCAGGAGGTCAATCCCCATATCCTCTTCAGACTGGTCCTGTTTTATGAACTCCTCCCCTTTCTTAATTTCTTTCAGAGTAATAATCCTCTCTTCTAAGCCCCTATTCCTTTTCTCCAGAAGTCTTACCAGTTTACACTTGGGGCAGATGTAGTCCATCTTATCTTCAGGGAGGAAGGCAATCATGTCATACTCATTGCAGATGATGGGATGTGTGTCCTGGAGGTCCATCGTAATTTCTAGGCAGTGCAACTACTAGGGAAACGTAATCTACAGATTCTAATTGCTAGGCCAAGAACCCCAGACAAAGCTTGTGCTTCTGAAGAGGGGCAGCCTTTTTTAATCCTCCCCAATCACCACAATCACCACAACAATAGCCTCACCTGGTCAGCAGCAGCAGCTCTCTCCACATGCTCCCAGGTGTCTGAGCTCTGCCTCTGGTGAGGAGCAGCCCTTTTTAATCCTCCCCAGTCACCATAATCACCACAACAATAGCTTCACCTGGATCTCGTACTACCCTCGATGATGGGCACCAAAAGCCAAGGGAATTGGATTTGAGCTGTGAGGCTTTATCGAGCCATTTTGTGGACAAAGTCCTGTTGCTTCACTGGGACCTTCCTGCCACAGTTGATACAGTTAGCAAACTGGAAGCTCCATGGCCATCACGGGGGGTAGCGTTTGATGGCTTCAGATGTCTCTCAATAACTGAAGTGAACAAGCTGCTGGGCTCAGTGAGGGCGACCACTTGCCCCTTAGATCCCTGCCCGTCCTGGCTGCTACGTATCTTTGGGACTGCTTGCCTGCTTATGCTCCATGCAGGACACTTTGCTATGCGGATATGAATTTGCTGGTTGCCCCAGGCCCTCGGGACATTCCCCTGGCCTCGACCAGGGCCAGGGCATTTTCGGCCCTGGCCCCTACCTGGTGGAATGAGCTCCCGGAAGAGCTGAGGGCCCTGCTGGAGTTGCCAGCTTTCTGCAGGACCTGTACGATGGAGCTCTTCTACCAGGCTTTTGGTTGAGGCTGGGTTGAGGTCCCGGTATTACCATCTGGGGATCCCCTAGTGTCAGTGAGATCAGCATCCTCACTCCTGATGAAATAGCTCCTTGACTGTGAGCTGGACAAGGGTGGGGAGAGTGGAACTCTAATGTACTGCCATCTTGTAATGTTTTAATGTGTTAAGGGAATTTTAGGGATTGCATTTTTTATTGCAAGCTGCCACGAGTCTCTTTGAGAACAGCAGTATACAAGTCCAAAAATAAATAAATAAAATAAATAAACTTTGACGGAACCCTTGGGTAGATCAGATTATTCAGTCATGGAAGGGAGTGCGACCCCAGAGGAAGGAGTTCAGCTGTCTCCCATATCCCAGCATTGGAGAGGCGGTGAGCTAAGAGCTCATGATCAACTGTGTCAAATGCTGCAGAGAGGTCTAATAATACAAGTAGCGCCAACCCACCCCAGTCCAACTGGTGACAGAGAGGTCATTTCCCAGTGTGAATAGCACTGTCTCTACCCCATGGCCAGGCCAGAAACCTGAGTGGGATGGGTCTGGGACCGAAGATTAGAATCATAGAATCATAGAATCATAGAATCATAGAGTTGGAAGGGGCCATACAGGCCATCTAGTCCAAACCCCTGCTCAACACAGGATCAGCCCTAACCATTCTAAAGCATCCAAGAAAAGTGTGTATCTAACCTTTGCTTGAAGACTTCCAGTGAGGGGGAGCTCACCACCTCCTTAGGTAGCCTATTCCACTGCTGAACTACTCTGACAGTGAAATTTTTTTCCTGATATCTAGCCTATATCGTTGTACTTTAAGTTTAAACCCATTACTGTGTGTCCTTTCCTCTGCAGCCAACAGAAACAGCATCCTGCCCTCCTCCAAGTGACAATGTTTCAAATACTTAAAGAGGGCTATCATGTCCCCTCTCAACCTCCTTTTCTCCAGGCTGAACATTCCCAAGTCCCTCAACCTATATCCATAGGGCTTGGTCCCTTGGCCCCAGATCATCTTCATCGCTCTCCTCTGTACCCTTTCAATTTTATCTACGTCCTTCTTGAAGTGTGGCCTCCAGAACTGCACACAGTACTCTAGGTGTGGTCTGACCAGTGCCGTATACAATGGGCCTATGACATCTTGTGATTTTGATGTGTTGCCTCTGTTGATACAGCCCAATATGGCATTTACCTTTTTACCGCTGCATCACACTGCCTGCTCATGTTTAGTTTACAATCCACAAGTACCCCAAGGTCTCGTTCACACACAGTGTTATCTAGAAGCGTATCCCCCATCCAGTAGGCATGCTTTTCATTTTTCTGACCCAGATGCAGAACTTTACACTTATCTTTATTAAATTGCATCTTGTTCTCATTTGCCCATTTTTCCATTGTGTTCAGATCTCTTTGAACTCTGTCTCTATCTTCCAGAGTATTTGCCAGTCCTCCCAATTTGGTGTCATCTGCAAACTTGATAAGTAGTCCCTCCACCCCCTCATCTAGATCATTAATAAATATGTTAAAAAGTACCGGGCCGAGCACCGAGCCCTGAGGTACCCCGCTACTCACCTCTCTCCAGTCTGATGAAACACCATTGACAACAACTCTTTGAGTGCGGTTCTCTAACCAATTCCCTATCCACTTAACTATCTGAAAATCCAGATTGCCCTCCTTCAACTTATCCATCAGAACATCGTGGGGAACCTTGTCAAAAGCTTTACTAAAATCCAAGTAAATGACATCAACCGAATTTCCCCCATCCAGCAAACCTGTTACTTGGTCAAAAAAGGAAACCAGGTTGGTCTGGCAGGACCTGTTGGAGACAAATCCATGCTGACTTCCTTGGATCACCAAATTGTCCTCCAGATGTTTGCAGATCGCTCCCTTTAATATCTGCTCCATTATCTTCCCCACAACAGATGTCAGACTCACTGGTCTGTAGTTTCCCGGGTCATCCTTCCTCCCTTTTTTGAAGATCGGAATAACGTTTGCTCTCTTCCAGTCCTCCGGGACATCTCCAGTCCTTAAAGAGGTTCCAAAGATGATGGACAAGGGCTGTGCAAGTTCTCTGGAAAGTTCTTTGAGCACTCTCGGGTGCATTTCATCCGAACCAGGGGATTTGAACTCATCCAGTGCAGCTAAATGCCTCTCGACAACCTCTCTATCCATGTTAACCTGCCACCCAGACACTATCCTTTGGCTACAGCCATCTCTAGATGTGCCTAAACACTTTGACCTGTGGGAAAAAACAGATGTAAAATAGGCACTAAGCCTTTCTGCTTTCTCTGCATCTTCCGTTAGAGTTTGTCCATCCGCACCAAACAGTGGGCCTATTGCCTCCTTTACTTTACGTTTGCTCCTCACATAACTGAAATTATGATTCTTTCAATTAAGCTGACATTTGGTCTGTGACAACCTTTTCAAACATCTTCCTCGATGCCCAACTGATCGTGAAATGGCAACCACAGCTGGGTCTTCAGGATATAATGGTCCAAGCATGTGACCAGATCCATGCTCAACCCCATGCCGAAAATAAGGTCCAGGATGTGACCTGCCTGTTGGGTAGGGCCAACAACAAATTGCGAGAACCCTAGTGGCTGATACTAGATCTAGCCCATTGCCAGAGGACGCCAGTTCCGCATAGTCATTAGATCACTGCAGCAAAGAAATTAAAAGACTCTTGCTCCTGGGGAGGAAAGCTATGGCAAATCTAGACAGCATCCTAAAAAGCAGAGACATCACCCTGCCAACAAAAGTGCGTCTAGTCAAGGCTATGGTATTCCCAGTTGCAGTGTATGGCTGCGAAAGTTGGACCATAAGGAAGGCCAAGCGTCAAGGAATTGAGGCTTTTGAACTCTGGTGCTGGAGAAGACTCTTGCGAGTCCCTGAAGATCCTGAGGATGAAACTCAAATACTTCGGCCACCTCATGAGAAGGAAGGACTCCCTGGAGAAGAGCCTGATGCTGGGAGTGAATGAGGGCAAAAGAAGAAGGGGACGACAGAGAATGAGGTGGCTGGATGGAGTCACTGAAGCAGTAGGTGCAAACTTAAATGGACTCCGGGGAATGGTAGAGGACAGGAAGGCCTGGAGGATCATTGTCCATGGGGTCGCGATGGGTCAGACACGACTTCGCACCTAACAACAACAATCCTCATGAGACCCCCCTGAAAATCCATTTTTGATTCCGGAGTGCTAATGCGACAGCCCTCACAGGCACAAAGCCTTTAACCCATTTTGCGCTGTCTCAGGAGCTATGGGGGTTGGTGAAATGTATGGAATAAGGAAATGACAGAAGTGCAGAGACATGAGGCAAGCAGGGAGCTCTCATGGGGCTACCTGCTTCAACCACACTGAAGAATAGGACCCTTTGGATCAGTAATATAATAACTCTGAGCACAGTCCACTGGGGGAGGGGCAGCTGGGGGAGGGGCAGCTTCTCTTTCCCAAGCGTCACTATTGAACTGGGCCCTCCTGCAAACAGGTCACACAGAAGCCCTGTACTCAAGTTATAGCAAATTTTGTATTCATATAACACGTGGACAGGACCATGGTCTGAAGTCAGCACCAGAACACATTCTGTAATGTTTCTGCCTGGAACAAAATGAGACCATTAAAGTGACCCTTAAAACAGAGTTTTCTTGACAGGAACTGGAATAAGTTCTTCAGAACCCAGACTAGCACTTGAATTGGACAATCAGGTTGACATGGCCTCAAAGCACCCTGTTAATAACTCCTCAGGTGCTCTCATGGTCCTCTTCTTTGCTTGCAGAATGCCCCAGGTTCAATTCCCACACACTCCAGCAAGAAACAGGTGATGTGGAAGGCCTCTGCCGAAGACACTGGAGAGCCACGGCCAGCCTGAGCAGACAATACTTGGATGGACTGAAGATCTGATTGAGTAGAAGGCAGTTTCATGCATTCCCTGGATTTGCCATCTTTCTATATTGCTCCTCTAAACTACTCTCCCAAGAGGAACTTCTAGAGTTTCCGGAAGGCCACCCAAAGTAGTTCAAGCTCTGAGGACCCTATCCAGGTCCCTCCAGCAGCAGAAGCATGACACACATGTCCAAGCCCTGGTGCTATCTTTGGGCACATGCACTGCAACAGATGAACATCTGCTTTCCCCTGGAGCTCTCCCAGGTCCTGCAAGGCCTGAACTCTGCTGCTCTATTCTGCTGGTGCCTAGACTTGAGAAGTATGACATCAGAAGTAGCCGTGAGAGGGAGAGAGCAAATGTCTGCACACAGATGGGTCAGGAAATATTCATCCCCTTTACTTATTTCAACAACAGCCTACCAGGCACAGAAGGGCTGACATTTCAAAGCACTAACAAGCTGGAAGCAAATGGCACTTCAGTCTGGTAATGAGGCCACGGAACAGGGTTAAATTAGCCATTCCACACAAACTAGCATCCCCAGAGGAATATGGGAATGAAGGCTCTGTAGCAGCCCCACGTTTTGATTGCCAATATATCCTATTCATTTCTCTCTCCAATGACTTCTCACCCCAGACACAGACACGACGGTTTCTTTCCCTGTTCTGCATTGATGCTAACCAACTGTTTAGCTCCTTGCAGAGGATATGGGAGGGATTTAAAGGTCAACCACAATGTATTTATCTATTTCTATCCTGCCCTTTGTCCCAAAGCAGCTTACATTGTTCTCCTTTCACCACTTTATCCTCACAACAACTCTGTGAGGTAGTTAGTCTGACAGTGTGCAACAGGCCCAAGATCATCTGGCAAACTTCCAGATCCTAGCCCAACATTATAACCGATACCTATGCTAGCTCTCAAACTTGCCCTGTTCTGGCTGGGCAGTCAAAGATGGCTACAGAAGCCGTTGTAATGCTGTGGCTGTTGACTTCAGAAATCAGAGGAACAGGCAAGACAGAGGGCAGCCTGGAGAATTTGCCATCCTCACAGGGGGGCAGTCAGAACATGGAACGTAAAAGATCCTACAAAGGTGGTCCCTCCCTAGGGAGACAGACAGCAGGCTTCTCAATGGCTCTGAACAGACACCAAGTACGGATTAACACAACCAAATGAGATATTTTTCCCTGTATGAATGTTTACACACAAGACTTCTCAGAATTAGAGCAAAGTATGCAGCAATATCACCTCAAAGAATTGCCAGTGTCTTCTGATCATTTCAACCATTTGCTAGAAAGACAGTATATATGTTTTACAAGGAAACAAGCAATCAAAACAAGGATTTCCCTCCATCTGAGCATCTAGCACAAATCCAGATGGCCGATTCATGCCAGGGAATCCTTCCACAGGATTTAGCCAACATGGCAAAATCCAGCATTTGCCTCCTAAATGAAAGAGAGACGCCTCGAAGCAGAGATAATTTAAAGCATGGCCATTTAACTGACATGTCATGTCTGCATTCTGCATCTTGAGACAATCTCTTGAATGAAAATCAAAGGAGAAAAAACAAGGGGCAAGAAAATACTATTCAGCCTGGCAAAGTTCTTGAAATGAACTTGGCAGATTTTATGAATTTAGGAAGATGGTGAGTGGGTGGGCAGGAAGGGATGTGCCACTGTTTGTCTCTTCCAGCCCTTCCTTGCATCCCCAGGGAATTGTGGATCGTCACTGTGGGATGATAGGTGAATTTCCTCCAGGCCAGGCTGGATTCTGGAGAATTTCTGCATGAAACTGAAACAGCATCCTGCCCTCCTTCAAGTGACACCCTTTCAAATACTTAAAAGAGGGCTAATGTCCGCTCTCAACCTCCTTTTCTCCAGGCTGAACATTCCCAAGTCCCTCAACCTATCTTCATAGGGTTTGGTCCCTTGGCCCCAGATCATCTTCGTCGCTCTCCTCTGTACCCTTTCAATTTTATCTACGTCCTTCTTGAAGTGAGGCCTCCAGAACTGCACACAGTACTCCAGGTGTGGTCTGACCAGTGCCGTATACAATGGGACTATGACATCTTGTGATTTTGATGTGATGCCCCTGTTGATACAGCCCAAAATGGCATTTGCCTTTTTTACCGCTGCATCACACTGCCTGCTCATGTTTAGTTTACAGTCCACAAGTACCCCAAGGTCTCGTTCACATACAGTGTTACATAGAAGCGTATCCCCCATCCAGTCTGATGAAACATCATTGACAAGAACTCCTTGAGTGTGGTTCTCTAACACAGTGGACCCCAACCCTCGGTCCGGTGACCGGTACAGGTCCATGGATCAGTCGGTACCGGGCCGCGGCTACTCTTCATCCTCCTCCCTGGCTGCTGCCTCGGGGCCTGCCCTGCCACTGGCTCACCTTTGGTGCTCTCCAGAGGCCGCCATGACTGGTGCTCCCCCTCGGCGTGGCACTGCGCAGTTGCTGCTGGCAGCGCCCCCCAGTGGGCAGCGGGAAGTCAGGGGTGCTGGCAGGAAAGCAAGTGGAGCAGGGGCTCAGGTGGTAGTGACGTCCTTCGGCAAAAGACTACCCCCCCCCGGGCCTCAGTGAAATTGTCAAGCATTGACAGGTCCCTGGTGATAAAAAGGTTGGGGACCACTGTTCTAACCAATTCCCTATCCACCTAACTATCTGAAAATCCAGATTGCAGTCCTTTAATTTATCCATCAGAACATCATTAGGAACCTTATCAAAAGTTTTACTAAAATCCAAGTAAACAATATCAACCGAATTTCCACGATCCAGCAAACCTTTTACTTGGTCAAAAAAGGAAACCAGGTTGGTCTGAAAGGAACTGTTGGAGACAAATCCATGCTGACTTCCCTGGATCACCAAACTGTCCTCCAGATGTTTGCAGATCACTCCCTTCAATATCTGCTCCATTATCTTCCCCACAACAGAGGACAGACGCACTGGTCTGTAGTTTCCTGGGTCATCCTTCCTCCCTTTTTTGAGGATCGCAATAACGTTTGCTCTCTTCCAGTCCTCCAGAACATCTCCAGTCCTTAAAGAGGTCCCGAAGATAATGGACAAGGGTTCTTCAAGTTCTCTGGAAAGTTCTTTAAGCACTCTCGGGTGCATTTCATCCAGCCCAGAGGATTTGAAGGAGTCTCTGTGTGTTTGTGACTGAGAGAAGGGAGGGACCAGAGAAGAGGTGGGGAAGAGATAGTGAAGGGGGCAGATGTCAGGGGGGAGTGGGGAGGAAGGCATCTGTGTGTGTGTGTTTGTGTGTGTGCATAAGAGAAAGAGGGAGGGAGGAAGGAAAAGGAAGAAAGTCATGGAAGCGAGAGGAAAGGGGGAGAGGCAAGGGAGGAGGGGAGGAAAGGAGTCTGTGCCAGGATGTATTCCACATAAGGGGCGAGAAGCCTTGTCAGAAAATTTTTTTTTCACAGAACCTTGACCTTTATGATTTCCTTGACTGCAGTCCCCTGGCTTATTATTGACTGGATTTATTGAAGGAGACAGAACACAGCCACTAATCAGAAATAAACATGCAGCCATTCGAGACCAGATTCCAAGAAAACACCTTAAATCTGCCTTACACTTAATCCTTTTTGATCAAGTCTTGTTATATAAGGAGGAAATGTTACCGAGGGGATTTCCCCAACCCCACTACACACACAAACACACACCACACTGATCTGACAGTAAAGCTCTCAATATTTGCATAGTCTTTAAAAATATGCTGGCGACAACAAGGAAGTTAAAAATGTAAGTGGAGAGGGCTCTGAAGAGGCAAGAGAACAATTTATCTGATGAGGAGAAAAGAACACAGGGGCAAGGCACACTCTGGTAAGAAAACCACTGGTCCCCTTTAGCCTTGGAACAGCAGCAGTTTGGAAATTAGTTGGTAAATATTCTTCTCAACTGAGTTCTATTCTGCAGAGGAGTCATTTGTATTCTGCAAGTTTGGGTGTTTTTACTCCAAGGAAACTTTGCTTTCAACCCAGTGATTCAGAATTTAAATGTCCATCTTCTTCCTTGGCAGCAATAGGATAATCTTGGGACATCTCCCACAGCACCCCAAAGTTTCTCCAAGAAGACAGGCAGAACCCTCCAACCTCCAAGGTGCCTGTCCACCAAGGACTCAGACACTCCAGCTCCTCAAAGTCAATGAGACCTGGTTTGAACCCACCAGGCCACTGTGACCTTCACTAGGCACATTTGCTGCATCTGATAACTATAGTAAGCCAAAGAACATGAAGGGAATGTCTCTGTCTCTCTCTGCCAGCCAGTCCATCGTCAGTCTCCTTCCATCTGCTCTCCAATCATACACCTATCCTCACTGGCAATCCCCTCTGCTGACCTCCTCTGCCAACTTCAGAACAGGAGCTGCTCCTGAATTTTTTGCTCGGCCTCCTGGTCACACATCTCATGGGCCCAATTGCTGGGGTCCCCCACAGTTTCTCCCAGAGGTTTGGTCAGAGCTGCAGAGAGCCTCCGGTCAATGATCTGGGATGAAGCCTCAAAATGCACTCACAAGGAGACATGGTTTTACAAGGTGATGCAGAAGAGGAGTGTAGGACACAGCTGCTTGTCTCACTCGCAGCTATGCATTGAGGCTGGCTAAATTCCAGTTTCTGGAAAACCATCATATCCTGCCCCGCTCTGCCCTGCCCTGACCCCCCCCCCCCCCACAAACACTGTCTCCAGGCAACTAATTGCAACAGCATCCCCAGGGCCTACCAGGTTGTTGCTGATGTTTATGGTCTTTGGTGAAACTTTTTGTGGTGTTGTGAGGAGGGGGTGGGCCTGGGCATTACTCTGTAGCCCTCATAATACTGAGTGTGTTCTTTATGGCAGTTCAGCAATTGGTTTTAATTAAGAAGCTGTGGCCAAAACTGTCAGGCAGAAGGACACCTAGTAAGCTTGGAGCTGCAAACTAGCCCCCACCACCACCACCACCACCACCACCACCACCACCATCCAACATTTCTCTCTAATAGACTTTAAACTATGTCAGGAGCCCATTGTTGCTGAAAAGTGGAGCAAAAATTATTTTTTTTTAATTATGCATAAATACATTTATAATAAAAAGTATTGATTTTCTAATCTGAATCCCTCAGATTTCCAAGATCTGGAATTATTGCACACACAGAATTCTCTCTGCACAAAACACAACGGCTTTTCCACCTTTGCCAAGCCCGGCTACTAGCATCCTACCTGTCCTCAGAACACCTGGCCACTGTGATCCATGCAATGGTCACTTCCAGATTAGACTACTGTAACTCATTCTACGCCGGTCTACCCTTGTCCTTGATCCGGAAGTTACAGCTGGTACAAAATGCGGCTGCGAGGGTCCTCACTGGGACATCTGGGAGGGCCCATATCCAGCCGGTGCTTTGTCAACTGCACTGGTTACCTGTCTGTTTCCGGGTCAGGTTCAAGGTATTGGTATTTGTCAAGTATTGAGTCGAGGTTACAATGGGACCCAAAAGCAAAAGGTAAAACTCAGGCTAAAACAACATGGCAAAACTTAGGTTAATATAAAAATCATGACAGAGAACAGGCACTGATCCTGACATTCCTCCGTTCCAAAAAAGACCCCCACCCTGAAGGTGCATCCCCCGGCTTGGAACACAGAGGGAAGGCACGATGGAATGCACAGAGCAACCGGGGAGCCTTGATGTCCGAGGCCCCAAGCCACTCCCTATCCCCCATGGGGAAGTCCTTCCACTCAACCAGGTATTGCAGGCGACCCTTGAGCCAGGGGGAGTCCAAGACCTTGTCAACCTCATAGTGGGTGTCTTTATCGATGAAAACAGGAACAGGCGCTGACAAGGGGGGTGCCAGACATCAGGTAGAGGGGCACGCTTCAGCAGGCTGGAATGAAAAACGGGGTGCACGTTCCTGTAAGTTTTTGGTAAGGCCAGCTCAACAGTGACATCATTTATCAGTTTGGTGATACGAAACGGACCCACAAATTTAGCTCCCAGCTTGCGGGACTGTTGTTGACAGCGTAGGTTTTTTGTAGACAAATAAACCTGATCCCCTACTGCCCGGGACAGGTTGGCCGCTCTCTTTTTGTCTGCTTGGGCTTTGTAGGATTGTTTGGCGTCATCCAAACAGGAAACAATTTCAGGCCAGGCCTTGGAGATCTCACCAGCCCATTTCTGTATGTCAGGGGTTTCGGGGGAGGTAATTTCCCAAGTGGGCACTGCTAGCAGGTCTGCACCATACACTACCTTAAATGGAGAGACCCCCGTCGACGCATGAACCCCGTTATTATAGGCAAACTCAGCTAAGGGAAGAAGGGGCACCCAGTCATTCTGCTGATGATTTATGAAACAACGAAGGTACTGTTCCAAAATCTGATTCACCCTCTCGGTTTGCCAATTGGTTTCGGGATGGTACCCGGAAGTGAGCGCTTACTCCACCCCTAAAAGTCTCAAGAGCTCCCGCCAAAACTTGGCAACGAACTGGGGGCCCCGATCCGTGAGCAGTCTCCTAGGAATTCCATGTAGGCGGTATACGTGCGTGATGAATAAGGACGCAAGTTTCACAGCCGAGGGCATCCCACTGCAGGGCACAAAGTGGGCTTGTTTGGAGAAAGCATCAACCACCACCCAAATCACGCTTTCCCCATGGCTCAGGGGTAGGTCCGTTATAAAGTCCATCGTGACATCTGACCAGGGGCGGGAAGGCGTTGGCAACGGTTGCAGCAAGCCCCTTTAGAAGTCAAACAGACAGGGCAGACTTGAATGTACTTCTCAACATCCGTCCTTAAAGATAGCCAGCAATAATGCCTTCGGACCAGATGCAAAGTTTTTACGAAGCCAAAGTGACCAGCCGTTTTGAAATCATGGCACAGATTCAAAACCTCCGCCCAGGCCCCTAAAGGGACATACAATCGATTGTCCTTCAGGAAGAGGCCCCCCCTTCTCCTCCATAGATGAGCGGAGCGATTGAAACTCCGCGTCAGCCAGGACATCCTTCTGGACCCACCCACCAGGGAACGGGAGCCCTCCCTTTGTCTTGCTGCGCGTCATGACCACCAGTCCCAACTGAGAGGGCGTGAAAACAGTATCCACCAATGGGTCTCGTTTACTGTTGTACTGTGGGAGGTGCGAGAGCGCATCGGCCAAAAAGTTCATTTTCCCTGGCAGATGCTTGAGAGTAAAGTTGAACCGGGAGAAAAACTCCGCCCACTGCATTTGCTTGGCGGAAAGGGAACGTGGCTGCTTGAGGGCTTGTAGGTTTTTATGATCTGCCCAGACCACAAAAGGAAGCACTGCGCCCTCCAACCAATGCCTCCAGGTGGCCAATGCCAATTTAACGGCAGCAGCCTCTTTTTCCCAAATCGCCCAGTTCCGTTCAGGACCCGAAAATTTCTTTGACAAGCAATGGGGTGTAGCTTGCCATCTCTTCCCTCTTGGAGGATCACCGCCCCCATGGCCACATCCGAGGAATCTACTTGCTCCGTAAATTGCTTAGCGGGGTCAGCATGCGCCTGAACCGGCTCGGAGGTAAATAGCGCCTTCAGCCTGTCGAAGGCGTTCTGGCAGACCGGGGTCCAATTCAAAGGAGCGCCAGGGCGCACCGCCGCTTTCCCCCCATTTTTCGTTTTTAACAAGTCCATTAGGGGAAGGGCCACCCTCGCAAAATTGGGGATGAACGTTCTGTAGAAATTAGCAAACCCCAAGAAACTCTGGAGCTGCTTGCGTGTCTTGGGGGATTCCAAGGCCAGCAGGTCCTTTACTTTCCCCAGGTCCATTTCTATTCCTTTACTGGACACCCGGAAACCCAGAAACTCCACTGAGTCACGGTGGAATTCACACTTGGACAATTTGGCGAATAGGTGGTGCTTGCGAAGCCTCCGCAGTACCTCTTGAACCAAAGACACATGTTCATCCCAATTGTCTGAATACACCAGAATGTCATCAATGTAAACCAGGACCCCCTGATACAATAAATCATGCATAATCTCATTAATCATGTTCATGAACACGACCGGAGCGCCGGCGAGGCCGAACGGCATGACAGTGAACTCAAATTGGCCCAAGGGCATGTTAAACGCAGTCAAATATTCATGCCCCTTCTTGATGCACACTCTGTAGTAGGCCTCCCGCAAATCCAACTTGGTGAAAACCTTCGCCCTCCCCAAACGTCCCAATAAATCCTTGATCAGAGGCAGGGGGTAGGCGTTACACGTGGAAATGGCATTCAGCCCTCTGTAGTCCGTGCAGAGACGCAGGGAACCATCCTTCTTTTTTACAAAAAGAACGGGCGCGGCCAGCGGGGAGGTGGCAGGTCGAATAAAACCACGCACCAAGTTCTTGTCCAAAAAGTCCCGCAATTCCCGCATCTCTCTGGGGCTCATGGAATAAAGTTTAGCTTTCGGGAGCAGTTCCACCGGCTTAAGCTCAATTGCACAGTCAGTTTTGTGATGGGGGGGCAATTGGTCGCACTCAGTCTCTGCAAACACATCACAAAAGTCCCGATATTCCTCTGGCAAGTCGCTAATCCCCACCTCCGCCACCGCAGCCGTGATGGGAGGTGGCCCAGCATCTAGCTGGGTTGCCGCAGGCCGCTGGTGCCACTTGCACCCCGGATCCAAAAATTTCACTGACCCCTTCTTCCACTTTACCATGGGGTCGTGCTCCCGTAGCCAATCTAGACCCAAAACACACGGGAAAGCTGAGCGGAGAGCCACCACCGGCTGGATTTGTTCCCAATGTTTATCAATGTCCAGTTCTATAGGGAGCGTCTTGTCGATCGCTTCCCCCCCCCCGGGGCGCACTTCCCGTCCAACTTGGCAATGCGTAAGGGTTTCTCCAAAGGCTCTCTACCCACCCCCAGAGTCTCAGCCATCGAAGGGCTCACCAAGGTTTTGGTACAACCCGAGTCCACTATACACTGCACCCCTACTTGCTTCCCAGAACTGGGTTCGGTTAAGGTGGCTGGAAGGAGGACTAAAGGGGGATCACTCACCGAACGTTTGCCCCTGCCTGGGACCTGCTGGCCGGGCGCTCTCACAGCAGGTCGTCTTCGTTTCCCGACTGCTCACTCGAATTCGAGTCCTCAGCCGGGCCGCTGTCGCTGGAGTCCAAGGCAGATGGAGCAGTGCTCGCCGGTGCCAGCAGAGAACGAACGGTTTTCTTGGGCGCGTTCTTCTTGGTGCTGGTTCCTCTGGTCCCACTTTGTGCGGCTGCACCGGTGCTCCCTTCGGGGTCTCCCCCACAGCCACCGCTGGTTTCTTGGTGGGGCATTGTGCAAGGAAGTGCCCGGCTTGGCCACATCCCAGACAAAGCCCCTTTTCCTGGCGGCGGGCCCACTCTGTGGCATCCACCTTCTCTCTCTGGGCAGGTTTCTTGGGAGTGGAGGTCTTCGGAGTTGGCTTTCCCTTTCCGTCTCCCAGCCCAGCGCCACCAGTAGACACTGCTCGACTTCACCAGCAAGGCGCACCCAGCCCATCACGGTCATTGGGTTGTCCAGATGCAGGCACTTCCGGGCCAAGCTCTCATTCAGGCCCTCATGGAAATCATGTACCTGTTGGGGTTCAGTCCATTCCGGGACCAAGGCGGCCAGTTTCCGGAACTCCCAGGAGTATTGGGCGACCGTCTGGGACCCTTACTTGATTGACTTGAGTTTGCTCTCTGCCGTCTCGCGTTCAAATGGATCCATGAACATTTGGCGCATTGCCCTCATGAAACGATCGTAGCTCCGCACTGCCCTGGGGTTGTAGCGGTAAAGGTCGATGAACCACTTGGCCGCCTCTCCGTCCATGCAGTCTCCCACAAAACGTATGTGCTCCGCGCCATCTTGGAAGATGAAGCCCGCAACCATCATGTACGCTTGGAGATGCACGAGGAAACCAGGGAACGCCGCTGGGTCCCCTGTGAACCGGGTCTTGAACCGGTAGGCGCGTCGAATCTCTGCTCCTCGGAGCTGAGGAGGCAATCGCCCCAGTGGGGCATTCGCCCAGTCCTGGTCCGGCCCGCGCGGGCGCTGCCGAGCACCCCTGTCTCTGGGGCATGCTCCTCTCCCCGCTCCGGCACCCGCCGCTAAAGTGGCAGCCGCAGCCGCGGCCGCAGGAGCCGCCACAGCCGCTCCGTCTCCAGCGCCTTGGCCACCATCTCCAGGACTGCCGTCCCCGCCGTCGCCTCCGTCACCACCGTAGGGACCCCGCCTGCGGCTCCAGCGCTCAGGTCGGCATTTCCTGGTCCCTCATCTTCTGAGGATGAGTGTCCCGCCGCTCCTTGGGTTCCTTCGGTACCGATCCCTGCTCCCGTTCCGCCGGAGGGAACCGCTGCCGCCATGTGGTCTCTATGGGCTGAGTGTGGCACAGAGGACCGCCGTGCTCCAGGTCGTCCAGAGGTTGCCTGTAAATCCCGGAGCAGGCCTCGTGCCTCTCTCCGGGATTTCGGCCCCAACTCTCCAGACACCAAGTGCAGCCAATCACCCACACGGCTCATCTGATTCTGAAGTTCTTGGACTTCCACTGCTGTCGCCGTCCCGCGATCTGGCACCCCTCCGGGAAGGCCCGCAGGCCACAGCTCGTCCCCCGTAAGCTGGTCATATTTGGACAGCCGCTTTCGGTCCGTGACGTGCCGTTCCAAGAACTCAGCGTGCTCCGGGGTGAGGCTGCCCAAGGATCTCGCCATCCCGGAGGCTCCGCTCAGACCGAGGGATCCCGATGCCGCAAAGTCATCCTGGATGTTGCTTGCGTCCATCTCCCCCTCGTCTTCCTGATTGCTATAAAGAAAACCTTCTTCCTGTCCACTCATGGTTCCAGGAGAAAGGTGTTGTGAGATTTGACTTAATGTCAAGTGCTAGAAGAACTCACAACGTACTTCTATAATAAGAAAGCTTTATTGGAAAGTTACTTCAGTCACCATAACTAGCGAAGTCAAATCTGCCCAACGTTACAAATGCAAACCCTTTTCAAGAGAATTCTCCTGCCCAAAACTTGAAGGTTCCCACGGGGAGGGGGAAGAGCTCCAGGGGCCTGGCTGGGCAATTAGCCAGGGAGCGGTGTTACTTCTAGCGTGTCCTTGGACCACTTGGCGCCCCCTGACAAGATAACCATTTGTTACACAGAACAGGCCTTGCCGGCCGGGTTCAAAAGACAAATAGTTCACAGCAAATCATGATAACAAAATACACAGCAGACAGGTTTCGCTTTCAGGCAGACAGCTAAATATATTGGGTCGAGGTTACAATGGGACCCAAAAGCAAAAGGTAAAACTCAGGCTAAAACAACATGGCAAAACTTAGGTTAATATAAAAATCATGGCAGAGAACAGGCACTGATCCTGACAGTATTATTCTTTAAGGCCATACGTGGTCTGGCCTACCTGCAGGACCGCTTGCTTGCTTATTCCCCCCGCAGGGCCCTTCGCTCTGCGGGTATGAATTTACTGGTTGTCCCAGGCCCCCAGGACATACACCTAGCCTCGACCAGGGCCTTTTCGGTCCTGACCCCAACCTGGAAAAGCTAAGGGCCCTGCCGGAGTTACCAGCTTTCCGCAGGGCCTGCAAAATGGAGTTCTTCCGCCAGGCATACGGTTGAGGCCAGGGCAGAGTCCCGGGGGAGGGGTTTTCCAACTGGTTCCCAAATTCATCTCGGTCCCCGGCTCTCATTACATTAGATTAGATCTAGTGCCCCACCCTGACCAAGGAGGGATTACTAGAGATTGTTTGCTATTGTGATTGTTATTTGAATGGGGATTTTATTGGGGTTTTATTGTTTTAGAATTCTATGTGTAAACTGCTGCAAGGCTATGACAAGCGGCGGTACAGAAATCAAATAATTAATAAATAAATAAACAATACAAAAGGGGGGAAAGGACATTATTCCTCCCCCCCCCCCCCTGGCAAATCTTAGGACGCATTCCAGGTCCTCCTTGGCTTTGGTTTGGAGCTTGCCCTTTGAATTATTCAAAGCTGCACCCTTGTGACTTGAGGCAAGGCTGAACCTTCTCTGATTCACTTACAGCCACCTGCATCATTTTAGCACTTCCCTTCTCTACAGTCAACAGAACTTCAGGTAGCTTGGCTTCTCAGCCAAACAGACATTCTACCTGGGGGGAAACAGTTATTTCCCTCTGAATGCTTTTGCCATCTGCAGTTAGAAAGGGCACAGAGAATGAAAAGGCTGCATGAGAAACCTGGCAGCCAGAAAACATAACGTTAGTGACAAATCCACCACTTCCATTGTGGGAAAGTGCACTGGTCCTCCCATCCTGGCTATCCCCACTCTCAGCAGGAACACCAACACACCGAGCTGGACCGGTTCGCACAAGTCTGTGACAGGGCCATCTTGTGCAATGTGGCAGCCATCACAAACATCCCATTCCCCATAATGCCCAACTGATCTTGGGATCTAGTACAGCCCTCTGGAGACAAATCTGAAACTGCCAAGTTTCCCTAATATTGTATCAACAATGGCATCCATTCATTGACATTAATTTTATTCCAGAATAATAAAGGTAATGTGTTTCACAAAAAAATTGAATTGTCACCCCTGTATCAGCAACCAGCAAAGTGGGAGAGTCCTGGGAGACTCCAAGATGGGAGCAGGAAGTGGAGTGGAAGAGGAGAAAGGAGAGGCAAGAGACAGGGAGCTCTCTACATCTCTTGCAGATTCTGTGCACCTGATGCAGGCCAGTGTGGAATGAAAAGAGGTGCTCAGAATTTAGTTTTGTGGGGCTGTAAGGTGCTAGTATTTTCATTATTACACTCCCCCCCGGGGGGGGGGGGATAGATCTACCTCTCCAACCATAGACCTGGCGGAAAAGCTCTGTCTTGCAGGCCCTGCAGAATGTTGCCAGATCCCGCAGGGCCTGCATCTCACCCGGGAGCTCATTCCACCAGGTAGGGGCCAGGACAGAGAAAGCCCTGGCCCTGGTTGAGGCTAGGCGCGCTTCCCTAGGGCCGGGAATGACCAACAGATTTCCCCCTGCAGAGCGTAAAGCCCTGCGGGGGGCATAGGGCAGTAGGAGGTTCCTCAGGTATGTGGGTCCCAACCCACATAAGGCCTTAAAGTTTAAAACCAAAACCTTGAACGGAATCCAGGCAGCAATTGGCAACCAATGCAGCTGCCTCAGCACTGGCTGGATGTGGGCCCTCCAAGATGTGCCAGTGAGGACCCCAGCAGCTGTATTTTGCACTAGCTGAAGCTTCCGGACAAAGGACAAGGGTAGCCCCGCATAGAGCGAGTTACAGAAATCTATTCTGGAGGTGACGGTTGACTCTACTGCGGTTGTAAGTGTGGTTGCCCTTTGGCAATTCATAAAAAAGAAAGACCTTAAAGAGGAACATCATGGGTTAAATCAATTCCTGAACAAAGGCACAAGAATACTGTGCATTTAGACAGACAATCCCCCCCTCACCAAATCACTTTGAATGAACTTCAAAAAAGTTTTCACCTTCACCTCACTAAACATACAAAATAAGACAAGAGTATATATCCGACTCTAGAGTGAGGCAGGGCATGGCTTGCCCTCTACAGCCCCCTGGAATACACAAGAGGGGGCATCATTTCCCCACATTAAAGATGGTCCAGGCCAGCCCGATCTCATTAGAACTTGGAAGATACCAGAGTCAGCCATGGCTAGGACTTGGATGGGAGACCCTCATCAAGGGTTGCTATGCAGAGGCAGGCCATGCTAAACCATGTCTGTCTGCCTCTTGCTTTGAAAACTCTACAGGGGTGCCTTAAGTTAGCTGTGGCTTGATGGCGCTTTCTGCCACCAGTCAGACATTGGGAGACTCTGAGGGCCTTTTCGCACGGGGATCTTTGTTGCAAATTGTTTGCGGAATGAAAAATCGCCATTTAAAATAGTGGAATTCATCGTTATGCATACCTGCCTTTGTAGTGGAATCAGTTGCGTTTTTTAGCGTTTCCCACAGGCTTCCGGTCTCGGCAGAAATCGCTAGAAAGGAAGCGCTATTGCCAAGCTCGTCCCGCCCCTGGGCGTCAAGCAGCCAATGGGCAGCCGTTAGCATGCTCCCAAACAGCCCCTTTCCCTTTAAGAAAGGTTTAAAAAAAAACAAAACAGACCCATAGCAACCAATCTAGGTAGATTCGTTGCTACGGAGAGACCCATCCAGCTGCCTAATGTGAGCTGTCGTTTGATTGTATGATCGTTGGCACGCTGCCTCGAGTGATAAAAAAAAAATCCCCCCCCCTCTCACGGGCCCGATTTTCGGCTGAATTTATGTGTAAAAAATAAAGGGACTTTATTTCAGCAAACGGGCTTTTATGTGGTTTGTGCTTAGTGACTAAAGGTGAAGGACTGAAGCCAGGGAAGCCTCTAAACAGAAAGAGGCTCGCTGGTGCGTTTATCCCCGCTCGCTCGGAGAAAAAAAAATGGCGATCGCTTCGCCGGAAGTTTGGAGGACAGGCTCAGGAGGAGGGACTTTGAAGAACCAGCAACAATGGTAACGCACAGGTCTTTAGCGCTACTGTTGCAGATTGGTTGCAGGAGTGTATCGCTATCCGGAGGGTGAATCCACTTTTCTGGATTCCCCTGAAAGCGCTACAACGAAGCGCTTTTTGCAGGTCGGTTTCAGGATTGTTGCAGATTGTCTACGACGTCGTGGGTTATGGCAAATTAGTAGCGTTTCCAATTAGCAACCATTGTGCTATTTTGAAGCCGCGCAAAATGGCCCTGAGACTTCCCACAAAATTCCAGGTGCTTTTCTGTACTGGGCTTAGCTGGAAAGCAAGAAAAGGGTGTGTAGCAGAGAGAATAAGGAGGCACTTCCCCTGCCCCAGTCCATAACTTACTCTTCTAGATGCTACAAGCCCCACATTCAGTCTGTAGCGCTCAACAGCTAAAAATTATCTGGGAAAGACCTTTCTCCCATGAGACTTTGTCAAGCATCAATCAGAAGAGAGTGTATCAGGCAGATGACCAAAGGATCTGATGACATAGGAGGAGTCTTCTAGGGACTTGCAAAGGGCAACCACACTTACAACCGCAGTAGAGTGACCAGCAGGCTGTCAGCCCAAAATCACCTCTGTGCCAGTGCTGCCTCTGTGCTGGCTGCACCAGAGGCACACTCCTCATTTCCAAGTGACCTCTTTCAAGTGACCACTATGCTTAAGATATTATTATTATTATTATTATTATTTATTTGATTTGTATGACCGCCGCTCTCGGAAACCGGCTCGCGGCGGTTCACAACATTTTAATACAATACAATATATTAATCATTAAAATTCCCCATTAAAACCCCATTAAAACAATGACTAAGTCACAATGATGGCGATTAAAACTATTCCCGTACAGGCCCACTGGATGAGCAGAAGGGAACGGAGGATAATTGGGCATAGGATGGAACACTCTGGGGAACCAGGTCAGTTTAGTACTGGTCTCCCCCCTCCGGGGAGAGGGGTCCGATCTTAGCCCCGGGCCATCACCCGGCCTTAGACAAACGCCTGGCGGAAGGGGACCTTGCATTGGGGGGCTTATTATTTGGAGAAATGGTGGGAGTGAAGAACAGTGACAGAGAAGAATCGAGAATGCACACTGGAAGCCTGTTCCTCCGTTTCCTAACTCATGACTACACTTCATTCTAGCCACACGCACTCCACCACCCCAAAATGAGGACATATCTAACTGCTCTCCAACTGGGGAAGCAGCCGCTTGGGATGATCTCTCCAGAGCAAAAATCCTTACTATTGCAAACTCCATTGCCAAAAAATTATCAGCAAAACTTCTGTTTATTTTACAACAATTTAAATTGTTGTAATTTAACAATTTACAATTTAAACTGCAAACCACGCTAGGCAGGGAAGATGTGGGTTCTCTGCACATGCTTCATGGTAATGGACATCCTGACCTTTTGGGGTGGGGATACCACGATACAGTATCAGAATGTTCCCACAAGTGGGTGGATCCCATTCCCTACTTGACAGAGTTATTTCAGAGCTCTCCCCATCTCCATCTCAGGCACCCAAAGCTGCTGCACATAGTGATGGGGGAGTCTTCATGAGAAATCCCTCCCTGGCCTCAGTGGGAAGCAGTCTGTGCCCTCCAAGGCCCCAAAGAAGGACAACACCTGACTGCCCAACCCCACTGTCACGTCCTTTACTAACACAAAAGACAACAACAAGCATGCCATTATTCTTTATGCCGCCTATTTATACAGTGCAGGACACAGCACAAGTTGCAATGATTTACACAGCGCCATAAATTATCAAGCCAAAGAACCAACGGTGGTGGAGGATATCAGAAATGAGAGAACAAACAAATGAGAACAAGGTGTGGGAAGGCCAGCGAGACAGGCCAGTATGGTATAAATGGTTAAAGTGGGGATGAGAAATCCAGGTTCTAATTCCCCCTCTGCTGTGGAAACTCACTGGGGGACCCTGGGCCAGCCACACACACTCAGCCTAGCCTACCTTTCTTGGCTGTGATAAGGATAAAATGGAGGCACATAGAATGATGCATGCCCCTTTGGGTCCCCACTGGGGGGGAAAGATGGGACAGAAATGAAGTAAACCTTCGGTTCTCTTCCCCACAAGACAGATACTCCAGAGGCCACCTGGCCCCATCAGAGGCCTGCTAGGTTACACATTTTCTAAGTAGCCAATCCTGCAATCTGATTGCTGCCCCATTGTTTGCGCGCCCCTGATGACACTGTGTCTAGTGCAGGGAGAGGAGCTGTGCCACTCCAGCCTCACCCACAGCCAGGAAAGGACCAGAGCAGGACAGGGGGCAACATCATGGCGGAGCAAGGGGGAGGTTGGGTAGATTGCACCATTGGGCACAAATTTACCAGAGAATGAACTTATAGGATAAGTTGTCTAGCCAAGTCCAAGGACCAACCAAATTGACCCAGAATCACAGAATCGCAGAGTTGAAAGGGACCATCCAGGCCATCTAGTCCAACCCCCTGCTCAACGCAGGATCAGCCCAAAGCATCCCAAAACGTCTTGTGCCACCTGGAATGTTTGGTGACAGTTGATGCTAATAAAAAGGCATTGTGAGGCTTTAGTTCTTGAACTTTTTGAAGGAGCACAAAATTGTTTGGCTGGGCTGGCTTTCAGTGGGCAGAGAGAAAGAGGCACTCACAGGGTGCCAGCCCAGGCTTTAGGATTGCCCACAAGAGCCAAATGCAGGGGCACCGCTGGCAGCCTCTCTCAAGCACCCTCAAGGACCCTCCAGGCTCTGAGCATCTGCAGTTTACTCCCACAACTCTGAAACATCCCTCTTCTGTCTTGCATAGGGCACACAAATAAATTTTCAGAGCCAGAAGGGGGAAGATAGCGGCTTCTTAGGATTGCATACTGCAGTCTCCGCAAATGGGCAAGGCAGACCTAGAATGTTGGGACTGCAGACTGGCAGGAGGTGTAGAAACTTCCCCTAACTTCCTCACCCCAGTACCTTTCTTTTGGCTGGAAGGCAAAACCAGAACCAGCAGGATTCAACAGAAGCCTTCAGAAAATCACGGTCGCCTGGGCAATGGGGCCGGATTCTACCTCCCTGACAAAGCTTTCTAGTTCTTTCTTATAGAATCATAGAACCATAGAGTTGGAAGGGGCTATACAGGCCATCTAGTCCAACCCCCTGCTCAACACAGGATAAGCCCAAAGCATCCTAAAGCATCCAAGAAAAGTGTGTATCCAACCTTTACTTGAAGACTGCCAGTGAGGGGGAGCTCACCACCTCCTTAGGCAGCCTATTCCACTGCTGAACTACTCTGTGAGATTTTTTCCCCCTGATATCTAGGCATAGGCCACCCTCGTGAACAGGAAGCCAGCTGAGACTGCATTAACCACCATTTCATGCAAAGATGGGTATGATAAAGGATCAAAATGGTACGGACCTCACAGAAGCAGAAGAGATTTTAAAAAGGTGGCGAAATTATACAGAGGAACTATACAAGAACGAGCTTAACATCCCTGATAATCACGATGGCGTAGTCACTGACCTGGAGCCAGACATCCTGGAATGTGAAGTCAAATGGGCCTTAGGAAGTCTGAGCAACAATAAAGCTACTGGGGGTAACAGCATTCCAGTTGAACTATTCAAAATCTTAAAAGATGATACAGTAAAAGTGCTACACTCAATATGCCAGCAAATTTGGAAGACTCAACAGTGGCCACAGGATTAGAAAAGGTCAGTTTACATTCCAATCCCAAAGAAGGGCAATGCCAAAGAATGTTCAAACTACCGTACCATTGCACTCATTTATCATAGAATCATAGAATCATAGAATCATAGAGTTGGAAGGGGCCATACAGTCCATCTAGTCCAACCCCCTGCTCTACGCAGGACCAGCCCAAAGCATCCTACAGCATCCAAGAAAAGTGTGTATCCAACCTTTGCTTGAAGACTGCCAGTGAGGGGGAGCTCACCACCTCCTTAGGCAGCCTATTCCACTGCTGAACTACTCTGTGAAATTTTTTTTCCTGATATCTAGGCATAGGCCACCCTCGTGAACAGGAAGCCAGCTGAGACTGCCTTAACCACCATAGAATTTGCCTCAAAGCATAAGCATAACAGGAAAATAGATTTATAGACCAAAATTATGGCCACATTGAAGATTCACTCAAATGGCCTTAGCACCCCCACCAAAAGATCAATGTTTTTTCACCAACTGAAAAAGGAAGCAGCTGACATCATCTTTCTACAAGAAATTCATATCAAAAAAGATCAGTAACATCTTTTGGATGTCAAAAAACTAGGTCAGAGTTAAATAGCTTCTGCCAAAGAAAAGAGGAGTGGCAGTATACATAGTTAATCCCCAAGACTATTTCATTTTTCTTAAACTGACTCCACTGGATGGGAAAAACTAGACACTAATCAACATTTATGCACCCAATATGAGGAATGATTCCTTCTTTATAACTCTCTTTCAACACTATGAAAATCCTGTTGATAATGAAACAATGATCTCAGGGGGCTTCAACGCCATTCCCAACATGCAGATGGATAAATCAAGTTACACTAATGGTGCTAGAATACCAAAGAAGGCCTTGCAGACTGTAAGACAACATGAGATGGTCGATCTCTGGAGGGAAAGGAATCAGTTGAAAAAAAAGTACACTTTCTTCTCTGAGCAGCACAAGTCCTACTCTCGAATAGATCAGTTATGGATCTTATGGAGCTTAATTTTTGGAGTAGAAGAAATAGAAATAATGCCAAATATTTTATTTTATTTATTTATCTTTATATTTATATACCGCCAATCTCAAAAGTCTCACGGCGGTTTACAGAGATTCATCTTTAACCGCTCCTGCGGTATTAAATAAAAGGGTAAGGCCATCTGGGGAGGAGTTAGGGCGGGCCCTGTCCAGGATAAAAACTCAGAGGGCCCATCCAGGGCCAAGCAGCCCATGGGGAGGCGCGCAAAGCGCCTTCCTATTGGCCCCTCACCAGGACAGACCAAAATTCCATTCACCCAGCCCAGTCTGGCTGCCAGTCTGCTCCTGACCACCGCAGGGAGAGGAGGTCAGTAGGGCTGCCAAGGGGGATGAGAACACAGGCTGTGCCAGCCCTTTTTGCCCCAAGGCTGTCCCAACTGTCATGTCCAACTGTAAACTGCCTCAGAACCCTGACAGAGCTGGCAGGAGGCTGGAGAGTGCTCCCTCTCCCCCCCCCCCTTCAGGCCTGCTGCGAAGGAGCCTCTGACAGGCCCTGACTGAGGGAAGGAGGCGTTTCCAAGAACAACACAGGGGAGCTTGAGGGCCTTCCTTTTGGGGGGGGGGCTTTCCCCTTCTGCCAAACAGTTGCCTGACAGGGAGGCCACAGAAAAGCCCCTTCTCACTTAAAATACTGCTCTGGCCGGAGGTTAGACACAGCCAAGCCATGTATCTTTCTTCTTTGCAACTCTCTGCAGATTTGAGGTCACTGCACAGCATTATTCTGCAGAGGAAACTGGCTCTTTTGTCTCCTGTTTCATCTGCACAACAACCCTGTGCAGTAGGCCTCAAGTCTTTCAATTCAACAACAACCTGTTTGGGAAGCCTTAAATGTTTCTTCTCTACCACAACCCTGTCCAAAGTAGCCCTTTCTGCCTGGGGAGCTGATCTTTATACTCTGCAGGTGAGCTGTAATTCCAGGAGCTCTCCAGGCCACACCTGTAGGTTTGGAGGTGGGACTTCAAAATCATACAATGCCTCAGAGTCCACCCTTCAAATGAGCCATTTTTGCCTGCAGTTGGTAGGGAGTGGTGCAGGGGTGTCCCTCCTGGCCTATGGGTTATGACCAGTCCTTACCAGCAACTGTTTGTATTCTGGGGCGCCTGGCAAATAACCTTGGCCTGGCAAATAAAAAAAGCAGTATAAAAAACCTTACTAAGGTCAAGACTGCTGTGCACAGAGTCTTCCACTTACAGTTGCCAGCTTCCCTGTGAGGCTCGCTACCCCACCTCCCTCATGGGGAGTGTGCTATGGGGAGAGAAAGGGAAGACAATTGGAAAATGCTTTGAGACACCTGAGGCCTGCTGGGTCACTGAGGCCCATTCCCAGTTCTCTCAGATCTCTCACAACCCCACATACCTCACAGGTTGACTATTGTGGAGAGACGAATGGAAAAGGTGTTTGTAAACCGCTTTGAGACTCCTTTGGGTAGTAAGCAATAGGGTACAAAAATCCGTTCTTCTAAGGAGCAACCATGAAAGAAGCATGTGGGCACATAACATTTTACCAACAGTGAAAACATGGGAGACAGAAGGAACAGGGTGGACACCTGTGTACTGTGACTACCCCATGTGTATTAGGGCAGAGGGGCATTTCGGTTAATGTGGCTTAATTCACACAAGAAGGGAAATGATGCAGAACTGGGAGGAATTGATGCCATGTAATCTTCCCCTTAGAAGAGTCTCCAGTCTGATTTCCCCTTCACATATCTGAAGAGATGGCTCTGGAAAGATCATCTGTAACCACCATGCCAAAATTCCCAAAGGTCAGTCCTCTCCCACACTCAACTCAACATTCCACACCACAGGTTCTTGACACCCATATCTCCACACCCATGCCCTCATTTGCCACCATGCCATCACAACCTCCCACACAACACACACATTCAACCCCATGCCCTTACAGACTGGACAACTCCTCCTCTTTCTCTTCCCACTGCCAAGCTCTAGCACCCTTTGTATTCTTGGAGACAACGGGCTTTGCCCCTAGTAAAAACAACAAAATCCCATAAAAACCCATTAAAACACAATATCACGATGGCGGATAATAACCCACTCCCCTCCCCCCATCCAGCAAGGTCTATCACTCTCTATCTGGGAGTGAGGGACTTAGTTGGTTTGACTAGAGATCCACAGCTGACAGCACCGCGAGTCGCCCTGGCCTCAACTATATGCCTGGCAGAAGAGCTCCATCTTGCAGACCCTGCGGAAAGCTGACAAATCCCACAGGGCCCGCAGCTCTTCCAGAAGCTCGTTCCACCAGGTTGGGGCCAGGGCTGAAAAAACCCTGGCCCTAGTCAAGGCCAGGCGTATGTCGTGGGGGTCCGGGACCACCAGTAAATTCATACCCACAAAGCGAAGAGCCCTGTGGGGGGCATAAGCAAATAAGCGGTCCCGCAGATACACCAGACCCAGGCCACGCATAGTTTTAAAGGTTAAAACCAGAACCTTACACTTGATCCGGAAGCATAGTGGTCCCCAACGTTTTTATCACCGGGCACCACTCAACGCTTGACAATTTTACTGAGGCCCACTACCCTAACGCTCTCTCACTCTGGTCGCTATGGTAATGTTTAAACATCCCTTCAAAATAAGATACAGACACGCCACAACAATGAACATAAGGAACATTTCATTTTCATGGAAATTTTAACTCATGACAATGACAAATCAATGGGAACCCTAAGCTTGTTTCTCTGCAAGGAGATAGTCCCATGTGCGCCTGCCAGATCGTGGATGAAGTAAAGGGCCGGGGGGGGGGGGAGAAGGCGGCCCACAGGTTGGGGATCGCTACGGAAGCAGACTGATAACCAGTGCAGATGGCGTAGCACGAGCTGAATTTGGGCCCTCCATGGTGTTCCAGTGAGGACCCTTGCAGCCGCATTCTGTACCAGCTGCAATTTCCAGGTCAAAGCCAAGGGTAGGCCCGCGTAGAGCGAGTTACAGTAGTCTAGTCCGGAAGTGACTGTTGCATGAATCACTGTCGCCAAGTGTTCGGAGGGCAGGTAGGGTGCTTGGCGCAGATGAAAAAACGCCATTCGGACTACTTCTGTGACCTGAGCCTCCATGGAAAGGGAGGCATCAAAGGTCACACCCAAGTTCCTGGCTTCTGGTGCCCGTGTTAATTGCACCCCATCCAGGCATGAGAGACACACTTCCAGATCCTGCCCCCTTCTACCCAGCCACAGGGCCTCTGTCTTGGAGGGGTTGAGTTTCTGGCGACTCTGCCTGAGCCATCCAGCCACTGCTTCTAAACATCTGCCAAATGTATCTGGGGGGAGTTCAGCCGGCCGTCCATGAGGAAGTAGAGCTGGGTGTCATCTGCATATTGATGGCAACCCAGCCTGTAGTCCCTGACCAGCTGGGCTAGAGGGCACATATAGATGTTAAAAAGTGTAGGGGAGAGTGTAGGGGCAGCTTAGGTACTCATGGGAGCCCGAAAGGGGCCAACAACTCTTCCCCTCTAGCAACCCTCTGTGTCCGGTTCCGGAGAAAGGAGACCAGCCACTTTAGTGCGATCCCTCTACTCCTGGTGGGCCAAAATCTCGTGGTTGACAAGGCATGTGTGATTCGGCTTTGGAAACGGATGAATCGCCCAAATCGGGCCCGGTTTGAACGTTTCCGAAGTGGAAACAGTCCAAATCGGGCCCCTGAATCGCCACGATTTGCTGAATGGGAGGCAGCCATAGCAGCTGCTTTTAGTTTTTTTTCTTTTTGGGGGGGGGGGGGTTCCCGCTGAAAATGGCGGAGGGGGGAGGGGGGCGTGAGTGACCAATCACAATACCTGCAGCTTTTCAGCTCAGGCATTTTGGCCACTCACAGAAGCTTTTTATTTTTTAAAACCCTGCTTTGTTGTAGCCTGCCCAGGAGGAGGCTACTTAAAGCCAGGGTCTGCCTACTGCAGCTCACTGCTGCTGCTGGCTGGCTTTGGGTCTGGCTGCTGTGGTAGAAGCTGACCCTGAGGGAGTCTGCCTCCCCGCTGCCTTTTTGGACCTGAGCCTGCCTGCTGCCTGAGGAGGAGAAATCATCGCTGGAGAAGACATCTCAGGGTTTGATTTAGGTTTCCCCCCCCCTATATTCCTTCCTATTTTTCTTTTTTTGTCTCCCTCTTCTCCCTCTGATAACATTCCTTCCTCTTTTTCCAAAAAAAAGTTTTGTTAGGTGCCTTTGGGTTTCTCTGGGTGGGGGCCTGGCGGGGAGGTTGGGAAATTTGTTCCATTTATTATTGTGTGTGTTTTTTTTTAAGTTTAATTTTTTTCTTAGTTCATTGTTTTTCATTTACTGTTCTTGGTTTACTGTTTAAAAGTTTGTGATTTAAAAGTTTGTGGGGTGTTATTGTTGCTGGTTGCTTGGGGGGGTCATTTGATTGCTTTGGTGTTTTTTTCCCAGTTTTGCTCAGTTGCCACCTTTGGGCTTTGCGCCCTGGGTGACTGTTGGGTGGTTGGTTGTTGTAGGTGTTTTTTGGTGGGCCCTAGTTTCAGTTTCGGGGGGAATTGTAGTTGTTCATAGTTTGGTTTTGCTGTCCTTGGCTTGCAAGGCCATTTTTTTTCGGTTGCCACCTATGGGGTAGTTCCCTGGGTGGCTGCTGGTTGTTTGTTTGTTGCAGCGGGTTTTTTTTTTTTTTTTGGTTAGCCTAGGTAGAGTTTGGGGCCTCTATGTCAGGATTGTTAGAAACCCTGCCATAAATTAGCCTGAGTTCTTCCATGACAGTTATATTGCTTGGTGCCTGGTTGCTCCAGGTCCTGTAATCATGCTAACAAGTAGAAAGTGAAATGTATGTTGTTGTATCCATTATCTCTTGCTGGGGCCTCTCGGCTGGGTCTGGTTTCGCTATCAACAGTGGAAGACAGTCAAGGCCATGAGAATGTAACACTGTTTTTAATTGCAAGTGTCTCCTCTCTCCCTCTCCCCTCCCTTGGGAACTTTCAAGTTTTGGGCGGGAGAATTGTATTGATAAGAAGAAGCAAATCTGCCCTCAAGCCAGATTTGACTTCGTTAGTCTAGATGTTTGTAGTGCTTCTCAATAAAGCTTTCTTATTATTAAGAAGTTAGTTGTGAGTTCTTTCAACGTCTGACATTCTAGTGCTTGTTTGGTTTTGCTGTTAGGGCCTTGCAGGGCCAGTTTTTCTCATTTGCCACCTTTGGGGTACTGCCCTGGGTGGCTGGCAACTGGTTGGTTTTTTAGAGATTGTTTCCTGGGGGGAATTGCTGCATTCTTCTTGGGGTGCCCAATTAGGAGTAACCCTTTAAATAGGCAGTAAAATCCATAGTTTTAGGAAAAATTATAAAGTGCTAATAATTTTTTAGAATAGATAGTTTCTTTCCTAAGTAGCTAGATAGGATTGCATTTTTACAGGGAAGAGTGATCTAGGCTAAAAAGTACTTTCTTAATAGTTTAAAAAACTTGAAACCAGCAGGGGCTGTGCCTTCTCTCTATTGAAGACCAGCTGTCCTGGTAGAGACAGCAATTGATTTAGAGGCCACCAGGTTCAGGGGTTCTTCTTAGTAGATCAGGTAGTGGCTTGGTGCACAAATCTGCTCCAGCCTCCCTCCTAGCTAGTAACACTCAGCTAGCTTAAAACACTTTAACCATGTAAAATGTTTTTTTCTAATTTTTCCCTACTGTAGGTTAGGTAGGGCCAGTTAAGCTTAGCTAGGCTTAGCACAGACAGGTTCCTTAAGCCACAAGGGGAAGGAGACGTTCAACATAGGGAGTGCAAGGAAGGAGACCGATCGGGGGCAGCCCAACCAGGAAGGCCAGCTCATAGGGAACCAAAAGTAAAAGGATTCAGATGTCTTTATACTAACGCCCGAAGCATGGCCAATAAGAAGGAAGAGCTGGAACTTCTCATGCTGATGGAAAGGTATGATCTAGTAGGCATCACAGAAACTTGGAATGATTCTCATGACTGGAATGTAATAGTGGATGGATATGAACTGTTTAGAAAAAACAAAATAGATCGAAGAGGTGGAGGAGTGGCACTGTATGTGAGGAAAGGGCTCACCTGTCAGGAAATTCTAGTGAAGGAGAGTATATCTCCAGTGGAAAGCATCTGGGTGAAAATAAACGATGGGAAAACAAACAGTGTGGTGGTTGGTGTCTGCTACCGACCGCCTGACCAACGAGAGGATGTGGATGCTGCACTTTGTGAGCAGCTTGAGGAAATATCCAAGCGGCAGGACCTTGTCATCATGGGCGACTTCAATTTCCCAGATGTGTGCTGGGAAACAAACTCTGCAAACCGTCCTCAGTCATGCAACTTTCTGACCTGCCTGACTGACAATTTCATTTATCAAATGGTAGATGAACCCACAAGAGGTTCAGCCATACTGGACTTAATACTGACCAACAGGCAAGAGTTGGTGGATGAGGTGAAGGAGGTGGGGACCCTAGGGAGAAGTGACCATGTCCTCATAGAATTCCTTTTGAGAATGGGAGGCAAGGAAGCTTGTAGCCAGACGTGGATGTTGGATTTTCGTAGGGCGAACTTTAATAAACTCAGAGACATGATGAGTGTCATACCATGGACGAGAATGCTGGAAGGGAAGGGAGCATGTGAAGGGTGGGTGCTACTCAAACAAGAGCTATTGCATGCTCAATCCATGACCATCCCAGAAAGACGAAAACACTGCAGGAGCTCTAAGAAGCCTATTTGGATGAACAGAGAACTTCAAGAGGAACTAAGAAAGAAAAGGAAAATGTTCAGGAAATGGAGGGAAGGACAGAGCTCTAAAGAAGAGTACCTACAGGTTACTAGGCACTGTAGATCAATCATCAGAAAGGTCAAAGCTGAGAATGAGCTAAGATTGGTCATGGAGGCCGACTGTAACAAGAAAAGATTTTTCAGTTATGTGAGGAGCAAACATAAAGGAGGCAATAGGCCCACTGTTGGGTGCGGATGGACAAACTCTAACGGAAGATGCAGAGAAAGCAGAAAGGCTTAGCGCCTATTTTACATCAGTTTTTCCCCACAGGTCAAAGGGTTTAGGCACATCTAGAGATGGCAGTAGCCAAGACATAGTGTCTGGGTGGCAGGTTGACATGAACAGAGAGGTTGGTGAGAGGCATTTAGCTGCACTGGATGATCAAATCCCCTGGGCCAGATGAAATGCACCCGAGAGTGCTCAAAGAACTTTCCAGAGAACTTGCACAACCCTTGTCCATCATCTTCGGGACCTCTTTAAGGACTGGAGATGTCCCGGAGGACTGAAACAGATCAAACGTTATTCCGATCTTCAAAAAAGGGAGGAAGGATGACCCGGGAAACTACAGACCAGTGATTCTGACCTAAGTGGTGGGTAAGATAATGGAGCAGATATTAAAGGGAGCGATCTGCAAACATCTGGAGGACAATTTGGTGATCCAAGGAAGTCAGCATGGATTTGTCTCCAACAGGTCCTATCAGACCAACCTGGTTTCCTTCTTTGACCAAGTAAAAGGTTAGCTGGATCATGGATATTCGGTTGATGTCATTTACTTGGATTTTAGTAAAGCTTTTGATAAGGTTCCCCATGATGTTCTGATAGATAAATTGAAGGACTGCAATCTGGATTTTCAGATAGTTAGGTGGATAGGGAATTGGTTAGAGAACCGCACTCAAAGAGTTATTGTCAATGGTGATTCATTAGACTGGACGGAAGTGAATAGCGGCCAATCTGGTCAGATGGAAAGTGCTTCTACCCCACTGAAAATTAGGGTTTTGCGCTTTGTTGCAGTTTGGCCGCCTCGGAGATCACTGAAGCCCAAAGAGGTAGCCAGTGCCACAGAGAGGAGGGGCAGCGGTGGTGGCAGTTAGTGTGCTGCTGCCGCCCCTCCCCTCTGTTCTGTGGCACTGGTTTCCGGGATCGCCGAGGTGGCCAAAGCACGGCAAGCGCACAACACCGCTCAAAATGGGTTGTGCCAAAAGTCACTATGGGACATGGAGCACAACTCTGTGCAAAACTTTCTGGTGTTGACTGAGAAAGTTGTGGCCATTTCCCTCCCTCATTAACATCATCTGATGCTTCCCTTCCATCTGTCTCTGCCTGACCCACAGTGTGGCTGTAATGGGAGCTTGCATTGCCCAGTTGCCTGCAATATCTTGATAATGGATTCAAGGAAAGGTCATGTGGCGATGAGGCAGCCATAAACACTCTTTTGTGTGTAGTTTGTTGCTCATATTACTCACAGAAGAACTGGATAGAAGCCTATTTTTTGCACTCCCTTGTATTTAAGAAATGTTGCTGGCTGTAACTCATTCAAACCAGCAGTTCAGTTGCTTAAGGCAGAGGTCTCCAACCTCCGGTTCGCGGCCCAGTACCGGGCCACCAGCGGCCGCACCTGCCTTCCCCTCCCCCCGCAGCGAGAGGGGGGGAAGAGGCAGGCGCGGCCGCTGGCACGCCAGCGACACAAACGCGCACGCGCGGAGCCGCCACACATGCGTGTTTGTGCCCCCTGCTGGCGAAAACGTGCACGTGCGGCTGTTCTGTGCATGCGCTGGAGAAAACACGCATGCGCAGCAACTGCGCGTGCACGTTTACGTGCAGCTGCTGTGGCCAGGCCGCCGGCTCTCTCCCACCCTCGGAGGCAGTCCCCGACTGCAAGAAGGTTGGGGACCGCTGGCTTAAGGAATGTTGTCCTGAATCTCAGCAAGCACCCAGGCTTTCAAAGTCAAATTTCTTGTCCCAGACAAGCCAAGTTGCTTCTGGTCATCCCTTTGGCTTTCTTCCCCTGCGGTATTTGGTGTTCTGTGTATTCATTAAATTCATTCATTTTTGGTGTTCATGCAGCTTTATAGAGTAAGCAGAGCTAAAAAGGGGTTCCTACTTCTTGGCCACCACAGGCTAAATTTTGACAGGGGTGGGAGGGAGGATCTGTGAAGCGGTGAATGTGCAAACTGCAGGGGCCCTTCCTGAGCTTTACTGCGGTGTGCATCGTTAAGACATAAATGGGTGAAGCACATGCACATGTGGACATCAGGAAGCTAGGATTTGACTGCACCTTGCTAGGGGACTGTGTGGTTGGTGGTCGATCTTACAATGTATGGAAATAGTGCTCAGATGGCTTTGTCCGTAATGCTGATGCCCTCTGCTGTAAGGGCATCCCCTGCAGTGTGATTGCCTTGAGCCATGACCGTCCATCCCCTGGCATGTGAATAATCCCACTGAATGCCCCTCTTCAGTTTGGGGTTTAAATAGAATTCCAGATGGTTTGAGTGCCAAGTGTTTCTGCAGCTGGCAAAGGGGATAGAATCATAGAATCATAGAGTTGGAAGGGGCCATGCAGGCCATCTAGTCCAACCCCCTGCTCAACGCAGGATTAGCCCTAAGCATCCTAAAGCATCCAAGAGAAGTGTGTATCCAACCTTTGCTTGAAGATTGCCAGTGAGGGGGAGCTCACCACCTCCTTAGGCAGCCTATTCCACTGCTGAACTACTCTGACTGTGAAATTTTCCCCCCTGATATTTATTTATTTATCATACTTCTATACCGCCCTCCCCGGAGGCTCAGGGCGGTTTACATTATAACAGAGAACAATACATAAAACAGTCTGTAGAACATGTATAACTGATAACTAATAATTGTAACCAAATAACAACACAGTATAACAGTAAACAATATAGTAATACAAACAGGTCCAGGGCTTATTGATGGAATTCTGAGTGGGGGGGAGCAGGGGCCCTTGGTCGCTGATTGATTACGTCTGGTCTCGGCCAAATGCCTGGTGGAGGAGCTCCTTTTTGCAGGCCCTGCGGAACTGTTTAAGCTCCGTCAGGGCCCTGATCTCCTCTGGGAGCTCGTTCCACCAGGTGGGGGCCAGGACAGAGAATGCTCTGGCCCTGGTCGAGACCAGGCGGACTTCTTTAGGGCCAGGGATCCTTAGCTGATTGGAGGCAGTAGAGCGCAGAGCTCTTTTGGGGGCATAGGAGGGGAGGCGGTCCCTCAGGTACACTGGGCCCTGACTGCGTATGGCCTTGAAGGTAATTACCAAACCTTTAGTCTGATCCGGAATTCAACTGGTAACCATTGCAGCTGATGGAGAATAGGCCGGATATGGGACCTCCACGGTGTTGCTGTGAGGATCCTGGCCTATATCTAGCCTATATCATTGTAGTTTAAACCCATTACTGCGTGTCCTCTCCTCTGCAGCCAATCATATAGCACATTATAGCACATCAAGACTGATGCCTCCACAGTGAATGTGTTAGCTTTGAACGATGCTCTGGTAGTTAGCATGCATCCTGGAGAGTTCAGAGCATGTGCTAAGAGGCCTGGCCTGGCCTGAGAAACTCCCCTGAGGCCATGCTGGGCTGGGATGTGTTCTGGGCCATTCTGCCCCAGCTCTGTCTTTTGCTCATAGCCTGAGCAAGTATTGTATTATTTGGGTGCCAAGGGATGCGTTAAAATTTCTCTCTTTTATTCTTTTGCCTCATGAAAAGATGCCTTTTCCTAATCTGTTTATGCATGACTATGACAGTAACTAGGAAATGTATCCCCAGCAGCATAATGTGTGGCTCACAAGGAGGTTGTAAAGCTTCCACACCGCTCCTGCTTCCCTTTCTGCACACACCCAAACATGCCCCCGGGCATTTCCGTGGGCTGTGTGAAAGAGACAGGAACTATGGGGGGAGTCTGAAGACACAGGGGCAGCATCAGAAGAGGGGGAGGGTTTTGCCTTACTCTGGAAATGTCTCCACACAATGAGGGAGAAAGGAATTGCTGCTTTGCATTGCAGAATGGCCTGACCTGGATGGCTCAGGCTCACCAAATCTCAGAATCTAAATAAGGCTGGCTCTGATTAGAACTTGGATGGGAGACCCCCAAGGAAGCCCAGTCAGGCAACCCCACGCCCACCTTCTCTTGCCCAGATACCCCCCTGAGGCATTCCCATATAGCAGCTGTGTCTTACGGCTCTTCCCATGACTACCTTCTAGAGAAGACCTACTTGTTCATTTTGACTGGGGCAGGAATAAGATTGTGAAGCATTGATCATATAGGTGAGGCTATAAGGCAATCCCCTTCAAGGATCGCTGCCTTGTCGTGGCAAAGGGGCTTGCGTAGCTCAGTGAAACTATGAGCCATGCCGTGCAGGGCCACCCAAGACGGACAGGTCATACCTGAGAGCTCTGACAAAAGGTGATCCACTGGAGAAGGAAATGGCAAAACCACTCCAGTATCTTTGCCATAAAAACTCTATGGACAGGTTCAAAAGGCAAAACAATATGACGATGAGCCCCTCAGGTCGGAAGGTGTTCAATATGCTACTGGGGACGAGCAGACGGCTAGTACAAATAGCTCCAGAATGAATAATAGAATCATAGAATCATAGAGTTGGAAGGGGCCATACAGGCCATCTAGTCCAACCCCCTGCTCAACGCAGGATCAGCCCTAAGCATCCTAAAGCAATGAAGCGACTGGGCCAAAGCCGAAAGGACGCTCAGTTGTGGAAGTAACTGGTGGCGAAAAGACAGTCCGATGCTGTTAAGGTTTTTATTCCATAGGAACCTGGAACGTCATGAATCAAGTCAAGTTGGACGTGGTTAAACAAGAGATGACAAGACTGAACATCGACATTTTAGGAATTAGTGAACTAAAATGGACAGGAATGGGTCAATTTAATTCAGATGACCATCAGGTAGGCTACTGTGGGCAAGAATCTATCAGAAGAAATGGAATAGCCTTCATAATCATTAAGAGAGTAGGAAAAGCAGTCTTGGGATACAGTCCCCAAAATGACAGAATTATCTCAGTTCGAATCCAAGGCAAACCATTCAACATCACAGTAATCCAGGTCTATGCCCCAACCACTGCTGCTGAAGAGGATGAAGTTGACCAGTTCTATGAAGCCCTACAACACCTTCTAGAAGCAACGCCAAAAAATGATGTGCTTATCATCATGGGGGATTAGAATGCTAAAGTAGGAAGCCAAAAGATAACTGGGATAACAGGCAAGTTTGGCATTGGAGTACAAAATGAAGCAGGGCACAGGCTGGTAGAATTTTGTCAAGAGAATACAATGGTCATAGCAAACACTTTTCCAACAACCCAAGAGATGACTCTACACATGGACAACACCAGACAGTTAACACAGAACTCAGATTGACTATATGCTCTGCAGCCAAAGATGGAGAAGATCTATACAGTTAGTAAAAATAAGACCAGGAGCCGATTGTGGTTCAGATCATCAGCTTCTTATTCCAAAACTTAGGCTCAAATTGAAGAAAGTAGGGAAAAGCACTGGGCCACTCAGGTATGAAATAAATCATATTTCTGACAAATATACAGTAGCGGTGACAAATAGATATAAGGAATTAGATCTGATATCTGAGGAAGCTTTACAAATAGCTAAGGAGAGAAGGGAAGTGAAAGGCAAGGGAGAAAGAGAAAGATGCACCCAACTGAATGCTCAATTCCAGAGAATAGCTAGAAGAGATAAGAATGCCTTCTTAAATGAACAGTGCAAACAAATAGAAGAAAACAATAGAATGGGGACGACCAGATATCTTTTCAAGAAAATTGGAGATATGAAGAGAACATTTCATGCAAAGATGGGTATGATAAAGGATCAAAATGGTAGGGACCTCACAGAAGCAGAAGAGATTTTAAAAAGGTGGCAAAATTATAAAGAAGAACTATACAAGAACGAACTTAACATCCCTGATAATCATGATGGGGTAGTCACTGACCTGGAGCCAGACATCCTGGAATGTGAAGTCAAATGGGCCTTAGGAAGTTTGAGCAACAATAAAGCTAATGGGGGTGACAGCATTCCAGTTGAACTATTCAAAATCTTAAAAGACGATGCAGTAAAAGTGCTACACTCAATATGCCAGCAAATTTGGAAGACTCAACAGTGGCCACAGGACTAGAAAAGGTCAGTTTACATTCCAATCCCAAAGAAGGGCAATGCCAAAGAATGTTCAAACTACCGTACCATTGCACTCATTTATCATAGAATCATAGAATCATAGAGTTGGAAGGGGCCATATCGTCCATCTAGTCCAACCCCCTGCTCTACGCAGGACCAGCCCAAAGCATCATACAGCATCCAAGAAAAGTGTGTATCCAACCTTTGCTTGAAGACTGCCAGTGAGGGGGAGCTCACCACCTCCTTAGGCAGCCTATCCCACTGCTGAACTACTCTGACTGTGAATTTTTTTTCCTGATATCTAGCCTATATTTTTGTACTTGAATTTTAACCCGTTACTGCGTGTCCTCTCCTCTGCAGCCAACAGAAACAGCATCCTGCCCTCCTCCAAGTGACAACCTTTCAAATACTTAAAGAGGGCTATCATGTCTCCTCTCAACCTCCTTTTCTCCAGGCTGAACATTCCCAAGTCCCTCAAACTATCTTCATAGGGCTTGGTCCCTTGGCCCCAGATCATCTTCGTTGCTCTCCTCTGTACCCTTTCAATTTTATCAACGTCCTTCTTGAAGTGAGGCCTCCAGAACTGCACACAGTACTCCAGGTGTGGTCTGACCAATGCTGTATACAATGGGACTATGACATCTTGTGATTTTGATGTGATGACTCTGTTGATACAGCCCAAAATGGCATTTGCCTTTTTTACCGCTGCATCACACTACCTGCTCATGTTTAGTTTACAATCCACAAGTACCCCAAGGTCTCGTTCACACACAGTGTTACCTAGAAGCGTATCCCCCATCCAGTAGGCATGCTTTTCATTTTTCTGACCCAGGTGCAGAACTTTACACTTATCTTTATTAAATTGCATCTTGTTCTCATTTGCCCATTTTTCTATTGTGTTCAGATCTCGTTGAACTCTGTCTCTATCTTCTGGAGTATTTGCCAGTCCTCCCAATTTGGTGTCATCTGCTAACTTGATGAGTAGTCCTTCCACCCCCTCATCTAGATCATTAATAAATATGTTAAAAGGTACCGGTCCGAGCACCGAGCCCTGCGGTACCCCGCTACTCACCTCCCTCCAGTCTAATGAAACACCATTGACAACAACTCTTTGAGTGTGGTTCTCTAACCCAGTGGTCCCCAACCTTTTTATCACAGGGGACCAGTCTACGCTTGACAATTTTACTGAGGCCTGGATGGGGGGGTAGTCTTTTTGCAGAGGGATGTTGCCGCCGCCTGAGTCCCTGCTCCACTTGTTTTCCCGCCGTCTGCTTGGGGGCTCTGCCAGCAGCAGCTGCGCAGTGCCACGCCAAGGGGGAACACCAGCCATGGCGGCCAAGGGAGAGCACCAAAGGTAAGCCAGCGGCAGAGTGGTAGGGCAGCCCCCAGGCAGCAGCCAGGAAAGAGGACGAGGAGGAGTAGCAGACCGGTACCAACTGATCCGTGGACCAGCACCAGTCCCTGGACCAGGGGTTGGGGACCACTGCTCTAACCAATTCCCTATCCACCTAGCTATCTGAAAATCCAGATTGCCGTTCTTCAACTTATCCATCAGAACATCCTGGGGAACCTTAGCTTTACTAAAATCCAAGTAAACAACATCAACCGAATTTCCACGATCCAGCAAACCTTTATTTGGTCAAAGAAGGAAACCAGGTTGGTCTGGCAGGACCTGTTGGAGACAAATCCATGCTGACTTCCTTGGATCACCAAATTGTCCTCCAGATGTTTGCAGATCGCTCCCTTTAATTTCTGCTCCATTATCTTCCCCACAACAGAGGTCAGACTCACTGGTCTGTAGTTTCCCAGGTCATCTTTCCTCCCTTTTTTGAGGATCGGAATAACGTTTGCTCTCTTCCAGTCCTCCGCGACATCTCCAGTCCTTAAAGAGGTCCTAAAGATGATGGACAAGGGTTGTGCAAGTTCTCCGGAAAGTTCTTTGAGCACTCTCGGGTGCATTTCATCCGTTGCAGGGGAGTGTTCATTTGAAAGGACTATGGGTAAGTATTGCAGCTGGTCTATATGAATGTTTGGTCTTATAGAGGTTAATGTGTGAGAGCTGAATCTTACATACAAGACATGATATAGGCGTCAGGAGTGATAATCAGGCATGTGTGAACAGGCCTTGGGCAAACACTTGAAACTCAACAACTGAAATTCACTCGGGGGGGATCAAAAACTTTTTCAAAGATATGTAATTCTGGAAAATACAGTTCTGATTTTCTTAAGGAGCAGTAATGGGTTTAAACTATAACGATATAGGCTAGATATCAGGAAAAAAATTTTATCAGTCAGAGTAGTTCAGCAGTGGGATAGGTCAGTGGTCCCCAACCTGCGGGCCGCGGCCCGGCGCCGGGCCGCGAAGGCCATGGCGCCGGGCCGCAGCTCCCTCTCCCCGCCCCCCCCCGCAGTAAAAAACTTCCCAGGCCGCAAGCTTGCGGCCCGGGAAGCTACTTACTGCGGGAGGGCGGGGAGAAGGAATCGGGGCCGGGCTGCGCCCGCGGGCGCGGCTCGCGGGCGCGGCCGGGTGCGGCTCGATGCGCGGGCGCGGCCCGCGGGCGCAGCCAGAAGCATGGGCGTGGCCCGCGCGGGCGCGGTCCCGGCCCGATGCCCTGCCGGTCCCCAGCCTAATAAAGGTTGGGGACCACTGGGATAGGCTGCCTAAGGAGGTGGTGAGCTCCCCCTCACTGGCAGTCTTCAAGCAAAGGTTGGATACACACTTCTCTTGGATGCTTTAGGATGCTTTGGGCTGATCCTGCATTGAGCAGGGGATTGGACTAGGTGGCCTGTATGGCCCCTTCCAACTCTATGATTCTATGTAATTGTGCCCATTGTATAGTCCCTTTCATGCCTGTACAAGCAGCAGGTTTTCCTTTCAAAGCACATCTAAATGGGGGGGGGGAAGAGAAGACAAAGAGAGCCTCGATACTCACTGGCCCACCTGTGTTTTCCGCTGAGGTGGTGTGATCCTTCCATGCAAGCACTCTTCTGAATTGATGGGGTGCACTAAGGCAGGGCTTGGATCATCAGGGAATCTCTGGGATGTGAACTAGGGTCCAGCAGCTGCCAGTTCTCAGTGCCAAGAGGTATATTGCACCAGGCCCCAGGACTGCTGGGGATGTCAGCTGTCCTCTTGATGTATACCTTAAGGGCACGCCTAACATCCAGCATATGCCATCTCTGCTCCTGTTCTGTGGCGGGGTTAGGAAAAAAGGTGGTAGGCTAATCTCCTGGGATAGATGAAACCGGGAATCTATCTTGGGTCTGAACAAGGGGTTCACTCTGAGCACCACCCTCCGCCACTCAAAATGGCTGCCGCACCTCAAGCCGCGCATGCAGCCGCCACCACAGAGCCCTGTCCCGCTGCCCGATCCGGCACAGCCAAAGGGAAAGGGCCAAAAACAGCGGGGTGGGGAGGGGGGAAGGCTGGAAGGAAAAATCTCTGGCAATAAGTCACGATCTGCTCCCTCACGAGGCAGGAAGAAGACTGGTTGGAGAGGGGCATTTCCCACTGGAAGGCAAAATATGCAAATGACCTGCTTCCCTCAAAGAGAGATGGGAAACACCCATCCAGCTGGCCTCCTCACCCAGAGGGAGAAAAGCGACATATAAGAACCATCACTTCTTCAGGTGATATTAGGGCTCTATAGAGGTTGTAAAATTCAACCTCTATTGAATAATATAGCATATAGATTGCCCTTTGGCTCTTCAGTATGGGGATTCTAGTAATACCAACTGCATCCCCATATTGAATTTCACAATTTGGATATTCATGACATTTACATTCAAAGGACGACCACTGAGGAAAATTTCCATTTGAAAACGGGACATATCTAGAAATTGTTCTGGTTGGATCCTTTATGAGGATAAACAAACAAGAATGAAGAACCTTTTATTTCATTTATTCTGTAATAATTTTAGTAACATCTATAGTAGCCTTGGGATAGGTTTTTTCTTTCTCTCTTTGTATTTACTTCAAACTTGTCTATATTCAGATATAGCCAGAGCAACAGTGGAACAGGGGTGACTAATTGCCACTAGCCCATTTCTCTATTCATCAAGCCCTTCTATCACTTCCGTGCAGTTCATTAAGCTTCAGTTTGTTGTTCTTTCCCAGTTTTATAAAAAGGTAAGGGTTCCCATGAATCCTCTACTTATTGGGGCTCGGAATTGGCTGTCTGAGGAGCCCTTGGCAAGGAATACCCTGGCCGGCCAAGTCTGGCTCCAAAGAGGTCAAGCTGCAAAGTTCCCTCCAGAAGAAGCTAGCAAACTCTATTCCCGTCCCCTCCCCTGCACCCTTCCTGGAAAGGCATTGTTCTGCATGCCCCTGTGAAGGACAAAGACATAAAAACCGGAATGTACCCCATGTCCTAAAGAGCTAAATTTGATCCTCAGCAAATGCAATCTGGCCACGATAGCTTCTTTTGTTCACAAACATTTACAAAATTGTTTTGGATTGAGTTTCAAATTGCAAGGTGCCAACCTATAGCTTGCATCCCACATCATATGTCTGCCATGCAAAAAACAACACAGAATGGAGTCCAGGGGGCAAGCTCGGCGCTCATTTTGAAAATGTTTCTAGGTTTCACGGTTAAAAGCGGACAGCTGAAAATGTGGAGGAAATGCCAGGTGAGATTCACCTTCTCTCATTTGGCTAATCAAAGCAAATTAAATTTACACAAATGAGAAATGTCAAAATTCAGCTTTGCTTCTGGCAGAAATTGCTGCAGAATGTTGATTTGTGCAGGTTGTTTTTTTCCATGGACATTGTTTTCCCATATGCATATGTGTGTGCATGCACACATTCTTTTATTTTCCTGGAACTGAGTGTATAATTTATAGCCTCATTATAGGAGAAGCTGATACCACTCTTTCCTGGCAGAAAGATCATTGGGGGTTTAATACAGAGAGAACAATGCAGACGGACATTTGGAAGAAAAACAGTAGAAAGGGACAAGAATCAGCCCATTTTATGGTTTTGCCACAACAATGGCAAAAGTCCCTCTCTAATAGCTCTAATAGCAGTGACTACATGAGGGGTTATTAAGACTTGCCATGCAGGATCAGGCCAAGACTTCTATGTAGTCCTGAATCATCTTTTCCAAAGGAGGCCAGGCTGTCGGGCACGAAGGCCCATTTACAGTACCACAGACAGCATCTGCTAATGTTATTGTGCAAAGAGCTACAGATACCTGGTCCTTCTTGATTTCTCCTAGCAGCTGAGTGGTCCCAATGCTGGCATGACTACGCCTTCTCCACACCATGAGAGCGTTTTTTGCCTAATTATATTTCATTATATTTATTTATATATATAATATTTATATTTATTTATATTTCAAGTAGACTAACAATACGACAGATCACATTGAGTGAATATATTGAATTTATACAACTTTGTGGAGGACTCATTTTTGCTACTGACGAAAGGACTGAAAACAGAAAAATAATCTGGAGATCATTTTGGCAGAGTCCATGTGAAAATCTTTACACCGCTCCGCAGTATAAATAAAGCAGTAAGGGATGTGGGGGAGGGCTGGGTCCGGGATGGGGGAGGCCAAGGATTGGCCCCTTCCCCCTGGACTGACAAGCGGAGGGCCCAATTGGCTAGCGCAAAGCACCTCCTGACCCCCCCCCCAACCTGGGCTGCCTACGGCCAACAGCCACCATTACACAGCTGTCCACCGACAAGGCAGGTAGGCAGCCGCCCGGCCTAACCTGCCATGCGGCCCTGGGCGGGGGAGGTTTCAGGGTGCCCAGAGGACCTTTTGCCCCCTCCCCACCCTCCTTCCCCCTCTGCCCCATCCTCTTTACTCTCAGCTTCCTACCTTCCTTCCTTCCTCTCTCTATCCCTTCTGTCTGTCTGTCTGTGCTGCGCCCACGCTCCACCGCGGCTTCCCCGCCCCCAAACGCCCAGCACCAACATTTCTCTACCCACACTGTTCCCCTGCAGCCCCCCTCGCAACTGCCCCCCCATGCGGACCCTTCCCCCTTTCTTCCCCCCTGCCCCGTCGCCTTTCATTGCACCTGCCTGCCTGTCTTCCTTCCCTCCCTCCCTCCCTCCCTCCCTCCTTTCATCCATCCCTTAATCTCCTTTCTCGCTCCCATACATCCATTTCTCTTCTACCTTTGTTTCTCCCATCACTTACTCTCCTTTCTCCCCTTCTCTCCCTCTCTCTCACGTTCTCTCTCCCTCTCTCTCTCTCACTCTCTCTTTCTCCCTTTCTCTATGCCTGCCTGCCTTCCCTCACTCCCAGTGGGGCGAGGGGCCGGGGGGGGGGGACCTCCTGCACCAACCCACTGCCCAGTAGAGCCCGCTGTATTTTTTATACAGTGGTCTTAATTTCTAGTTATTATAATTATAAAGAGATAACAGAGACTCTTACATTTTGATCAAGCCATTGTACAGGTTCTTTTTTCCTTTGTTCCCTCCCCTATGCTGGCAGCTTCCTGGGCAGTGAGGGAAGAGGGCAATGGCACACGTGCGTTGCCCATCAGCGCAGCCCAAGGACGGAGGCTGCTGGGCATGGTTCCCCGAGCTCTGTCCACAGGCTCCCTGGACTCAGCTGGCTGACAGAAACAACCCTGGGCCCAACCAACTGATTCAGCATTGTCATTCCAGCATTGCAATCATGCAGCTGCTCAGAGAAATCAGTGTGCAAGAGTGACACATGAACCCGAGCAGAAATCCTGGATGACAATAGGAAAGGATAAGAAGAGGTAACTGTGACTCCATTCAGGAGCATGCCCTCTGCATCGCTGCACAATATTCTGCTCTGACTTGCCTCCTCCCAGGCAACTTCTGCTGGGTAGGATCTCTGTGAAGAGCCTGGCAGCCAGAATGAGAGAAGAAATGTGGACTGGGAATGGCAAAACCTCAGAAGGTTACGTCAACGGCCAACATTATGGATTAGCTGCACATGTATATCCTGGCTATGCCTCTGAGGGAGGGAAGATGTGCAGAAACACCAAGGGAACAGGGGGGGGGGGGGCTGGTGTGATCTTGGATGTACTTTGGTGTGACAAGAGAAATAATTTTCAACTTCTCCTGTAAACTGCCTTGAGCCACAAAGGCAGAAAGTTTTGAAAGCCAAATTCTCCTATGGCAGAGCTGTAGAAAATATGGGAAAATGCCATACTGGGCTATCCCTTTTAGGGCTGGTGCTGCTCCATTCGGACTTACTGGAATCCCACTGGTGACCTGCTGAATGTCTGCGAGGCCAGGCAAAGAGCTGCCAACCTACATCACAAATCCTTCTTCTCCAGGTCTAGAGCTCCAACAATACTGGCTAAAATGCTGACAGCCAAGACACAGTTGCCTTCTGGCTCAGAACTGCCGCACGTGAGATGGGGCAGCTGCCAGGGCTGCTGCCACAGGACCCCCCCCCCCAATCACCTGTGCCCCTGCTTGCAAACATTACACTCCTTGGGCTATCAACTTCCCAGCATTGATGGGGAAGCGCATAAGAGGCAGCTTTCCTGGGAGTCATGGTGGCTAATGTTGCTGGTGAAAGGGCAGGAGTCATGGCCTTCCCCCCTCACCCAGCTTAATGGACTCGGCCACAAATTAGGGAACTGGCCACTTCCATTGCTCTCCTTCCCTGCTCCTGAATGTGCATAATCTGAATGCACCCGAGAGTGCTCAAAGAACTTTCCGGAGAACTTGCAGAACCCTTGTCCATCATCTTCGGGACCTCTTTAAGGACTGGAGATGTCCCGGAGGACTGGAAGAGAGCAAACGTTATTCCGATCTTCAAAAAAGGGAGGAAGGATGACCCAGGAAACTACAGACCAGTGAGTCTGACCTCTGTTGTGGGGAAGATAATGGAGCAGATATTAAAGGGAGCGATCTGCAAACATCTGGAGGACAATTTGGTGATCCAAGGAAGTCAGCATGGATTTGTCTCCAACAGGTCCTGCCAGACCAACCTGGTTTCCTTTTTTGACCAAGTAACAGGTTTGCTGGATCGTGGAAATTCGGTTGATGTCGTTTACTTGGATTTTAGTAAAGCTTTTGACAAGGTTCCTCATGATGTTCTGATGGATAAGTTGAAGGACTGCAATCTGGATTTTCAGATAGTTAAGTGGATAGGGAATTGGTTAGATAACTGTACTCAAAGTCACCCACCAATGTTGTCAATGGTGTTTCATCAGACTGGAGGGAGGTGAGTAGCGGGGTACCTCAGGGCTCAGGGCTCAGGGCTCGGTCCGGTACTTTTTAACATATTTATTAGTGATTTAGATGAGGGGGTGGAGGGACTACTCATCAAATTTGCAGATGACACCAAATTGGGAGGATTAGCAAATATTCTAGAAGATAGAGTTCAACAAGATCTAAACACAATGGAAAAATGGGCAAATGAGAACAAGATGCAATTTAATAAAAATAAGTGTAAAGTTCTGCATCTGAGTCAGAAAAATGAAAAGCATGCTTACTGGCTGGGGGATACGCTTCTAGGTAACACTGTATGTGAACGAGACCTTGGGGTACTTGTGGACTGTAAGCTAAACATGAGCAGGCAGTGTGATGCAGCGGTAAAAAGGCAAATACCATTTTGGGCTGTATCAACAGGGGCATCACATCAAAATCACAAGATGTCATAATCCCATTGTATACGGCACTGGTCAGACCACACCTGGAGTACTGTGTGCAGTTCTGGGGGCCTCACTTCAAGAATGACGTGGATAAAATTGAAAGGGTACAGAGGAGAGCAACGAGGATGATCAAGGCCAAGGGACCAAGGCCTATGAAGATAGGTTGAGGGACTTGGGAATGTTCAGCCTGGAGAAAAGGAGGTTGAGAGTGGACATTAGCCCTCTTTATGTATTTGAAAGGTTGTCATTTGGAGGAGGGCAGGATGCTGTTCCCATTGGCTGCAGAGGAAAGGACACACAGTAATGGGTTTAAACTACAAGTACAACGATATAGGCTAGATATCAAGAAAAAAAATTTCACAGTCAGAATAGTTCAGCAGTGGAATAGGCTGCCTAAGGAGGTGGTGAGCTCCCCCTCACTGGCAGTCTTCAAGCAAAGGTTGGATACACACTTCTCTTGGATGCTTTAGGATGCTTTGGGCTGATCCTGTGTTGAGCAGGGGGTTGGACTAGATGGCCCTTGTGGTCCCTTCCAACTCTATGATTCTGTGATTCTCATGGGTCATGTGTCTGAGAGTAGACAGAGCCTACTTGCTTAATCTCATAACCAGCCTCCTCTCTGTGGGGTCCGGGCTGTCTTCTCAGCTCCTGCTCTTCGTTATGGCCTACATGAGGGGAAGCCATCATAGCAGTAGCAAGGATGAATGAAAGGATGGCAAACGGTGCAGGTGGTAATGCCACTTCCAGAGCCATAGCAGGGAAGCATGATTAGCTGACCACTTCCGGGCCTCCTTCTCCTAAAACCAGTTAGGTTATAAATTACATTACATACTTATATCACATTGTATCTCATTGTTCCCTCCAAATAAAATAAAATGAAGAAGGGATTGTAAGGAATGTAGATTTAAGAGTTGAAAGTGGTTAGCATATGTAGCCATATAAGAAAACAAATATCCTTGGTGAGTCCTGGGAATTCCATTGTTTTGTGTGTTGTAATAACTTGCCTCTCTACAAACTCCCTTTCCAGTCTGTTCTTGAAGTTTCTTTGCAATAAAATCTCATTCAACTCTTATATCTACATTCCTTACAATCCCTTCTTTGTTTTATTTTAATTTTGGACAATGAGACTGTAATGTGATTTAAGTAAGTATATAATGTAATCTAAAAATTAACTCTCTGGTCTCAGGACAAGATAACAAACTCAGCACAGCTTGTCACTTGATAAAACATTGTGCCCACATGCTTCTTTCATGGTTGCTCCTTAGAAGAAGAAGAGCTGGATTTTTGTACCTTGCTGTTTAATACCCAAAGGACTCTCAAAGAGGTTCATAAATACCTTTTCCCTTCATCTCCCCATGATAGACAACCTGTGAGGGATGCGGGCTGTGAGAGGTCAGAGAGAACTGGGAATGGCCCACAGTCACTCAACAGGCCTCAGGTGTCTCAAAGCAGTTTCCAATCATCTTCCCTTCTCCTCCCCATGGCAGACTCCCCGTGAGTGAGGTGGGGTAGAGAGCCTCACTTGGAAGATGGCAACCCTAAGAGGAGGTCTCTCTGTGCACAGCAGAGAGAGTATCAATCTGATACTGGTCTGTCTGTCTGTGCCCCAAAATACAAACAGCTGCTTGTAAGGGCTGGCCATAACCCATAGCCCTGGAGGGACACTCCTGCACCAGTCCCTCCCAACCTCAGCCTCTAAGCCTCTACTATCGTCTTTAGATTATAATGGCCAGCTCTGCAGGTAAAAATAGCAACTTTGGAAGCCGGACTCTGAGGCATTGTATGATTTTGAAGTCCCACCTCCAAACCTCCAGGAATATTTCCAACCCAGGTGTAGCCACCTCCAGGTGGGGCCTGGAGAGGTCCTGGAATTTTAGCTCATCTGCAGACTATAAAGATCAGCTCCCCAGACAGAAAGGGCTGCTATGGGGTTTGGACAAGGTTGTTGTGGAGAAGAAACATTTAAGGTCTCACACACAGGTTTTTGTTAAGTTGAAACACTTGAGGCTTACTGCACAGGGTTGTTGTGCAGATGAAACAGGAGGCAAAGAAACCTTCACAACAAAATCCAGTTTCACCTGCACAAGAACCCTGTGTGGTAGGCCTCAAATCTACAGAGAGTTGCTTGGCTGTTTCTTCCCTCCAGCAGCGAGGCCAGCGTATTTTAAGTAAGAAGGAGCTTTTCTGTGCCCCCCCCCCCCGTCAGCCAACTGTTTGGCAGTCAGGGGCAGACTGGCAGCGATGTTGCCAGATAGCCCCTGGCTGGGCAGGGGGGGTGGGCTGTGTCCGCCTGCCTATAGGTCCCAAGTCTGAGGGGCAGGACCAGTCCAATCTTTGTGCCTTCCGATTAGTACAAAGATCGGACTGGCCCTGCCACTCTCCACCCACCTAGGCCTTAGCTTTTTATTATTATACAGCGAAGCTGTTTCAGATACTGTAAACCTCCATGAGATGGCTATTGCCAAGAGTGACGGTCTAGAAATAATAAACAAACAAATAAAGAAACTGTTATTATTGGCTGCACCGTGGTTCAGCTCTTCATTAGCAGGGTGCAGTTTGTGGTGAGATAGGTTGGTGGGGTTGCTTCAGGCTTGGCGAAAGAACTCCACTTTGCAGGCCCTGCGGAATTCTTCTAACTTTGGCAGGGCCCTGAACTTTTAAGTACTGATTTGTTGTGATACTGTTTACTAATTTACTAGTAATTTACTCTCTCCTTATACTTGTACTCTTATGACCCCTGTTCCATTGTATAAGGAAGTGTGTATGCACACGAAAGCTCATACCTTGAATACATCTTTATTGGTCTTAGTGGTGCCATTGGATTCAAGTGTCCTGTTTAAAACAACTAAGCCGATGAAGAACAGCTGGTTGTTGATACCTCGCTTTTAACTACCAGAAGGAGACTCAAAGCATTAACCATCCACCATCTCTTCCTCTTCCCACAACAGACACCCTGTGAGGTAGGTGAGGCTGAGAGTTCTGAGAGAGCTGTGACTGGCCCAGGCTTGCATTAGACTGCCCAATGGCAGGAGGGAAAGGCAGGCAAAAGGAGGGGATTGGTGCAGGGGGTAGAGGGGAGGGGATATTGGCCCCTATAATTAAGAGATGGGTGGGCAGGCCAGCAGGAAGATCAAGAGCCAGGACTTGGAAGGAGACCAAGCAAGTGAACGGGGCCTCCTCTACTAAGCCGCAGTACTTCAAGGACCAGATAACTAGAACTGTTTCATGTGGCTCAATCCAGCCAGCCGTTGCATCAGTGGGACCCCCTCTAATTGGCACCACAGATCATTACTAGCCTGGCACATGCTTAGTTGGCATCTTCTTGTAGGGGCCTTCTTCCCTCCACCCAGGGGCCAGGATGCTGCCACACTTGGAGAAATCTATCTTCCAAGCTGACTTCTCAGTATTAAAAAAATGGTTTCCATAGAAACAGCTAGGAAGCCAGAACAGCAGCTAAATCTTTCCTAGCCACCTTAAAGGGGAAAAACAGAAATAGTTTGTTACTCCTTCCTCACTATATTTTATTTTACAAATGACAGCCTGCTGCATGGCAGAGTGTGGAAATGGACACTTTGTATCAAGGTCTGCATGCAAACCACAAAGGAACATTTAGATTTTTTGAAAGGCAAAACCCCTACAAATGAGAGGGGAAACCCTGCATAAAAGGGAGGGGGCATCTCACAATATCTCACAAGCTCCTTTGGAAATTACCGGATATTAATTTTGAGATCAAAGGTGAATGCCGTTCGAAAAATTAAACCGCCATGGCCTTGCGCACAAGAAAAGAAAATTTCTTCTGCCAATTAGAAGTAATCAGAGGCACGAAAAGTCAATCAATTATTCATCAGCAACGTTGGAATAAACAGCATTTCAAATCAAGTCCAAAGGGGTCTCCTCACATCAAAATCTAAATGCCTTATGTATTTTTAAAATCTTTTTGCAGCATTGTTTTCCAGGACTCTGACATGTCAGGCCTAGAAGTATCTTCTGGGGGCATTTGGATCTAGGTCAATAAGTCACAAATAACAGGGGTGCAAAAAACATCCCCTCATTAGGGATGGAGATGCCTCACAGTAATGTGCCAAGCTACCAGAATATGCTACAAGGATGCTGCTTCTGTGGGAACAAGTGTAATAGGCACAAATCCTTCTTCCTCTATAATAATGAGCTTTTTAAAAGCCTGCAACCACAGAGCCTCATCAGAGGGACTGGACACTATGCTATATTAATCTATGCTTCATTCTTCCTTAGAATCATAGAACAGAATCATAGAGTTGGAAGGGACCTCCAGGGTCATCTAGTCCAACTCCCTGCACAATGCAGGAAATTCACAGCTACTGTCCCACCCACAGGGACACCAATTTCATGTCCAGTTGATGCCCCCATAAAAAAAATCCCTGGCCAGTCCGGTCTGGAGGCAATTCACCTTCTGACCCCCAAGTGGGGATCAGCATATTCCTGGGCATGCAAGGAAGGGCCACAAGAGCCAAGCTCAGACACAATCCCTTCTGCCCAGCCATATACAATCTGCCTAAATTCACAGAATCAGCATTTCTGTGAGGTGGCTGTCTAGACTCTGCTTAAAAACTTCCAAAGAAGGAGAAACGACCACCTTCTGAATGCGTCTGTTCCACTGAGGAACTACCTTAACTGTCAGGAACTTCTTTCAGATGTTTAGCCGAAAATTCTTTTGAATTAATTTCATCTAATTGGTTCTGGTCCAGCCATCAAGGGCAACAGAAAACAACTTTGACCCATCCTCTATGTGACAGCCCTTCAAGTACTTGAAGTTCTCTTCTCTCCAGGCTAAACTCACCCAACCTTTCCTCATATGCCTTCAAACCCATCACCATTTTCATTACCCTCCTCTGGACTCGTTCCACTTTGTCGACATCCTTCTTCAATTGTGGTGGCCAAAACTGAACACAGTACTATAAGACCGTTTCCATACTGGAAGCTTCATGCCAGGCTGCAGACTGGAGTTTGGGCCAGGGCATGTTGCACCATCCCTGCATTTGTGGTCCCACATGGGAGCCAGAGCAGTGAAGTTCCCAGTGCAGAAATGGTCTGAGGTCTAACCAGAGCAGAGTAAAGCGTTACCATCACCTCATGCGATGTGGACATTATACTTCTTTTGATACAGCCCCAAATCCCATTTGCCTTTTTAGCCACTGAGTCACACCACTGACTCATGTTCATTGTATGATCTACTAAGACCCTCAGATCCTCTTCACACATTCTACTGCCAAGACAGGTCTCGTCTGTCCTGCAATGATGTATTTGATTTTTCTTACCTAATTGTAGAACTTTACATGTATTACTATGGAAATTCATTTTAGCCCAATTTTCCAGCCTATCAAGGTCATCCTGTATTCTGAGTCTGTCTCCTGGTGTGTTTGCTTGTTGTGAGTTCTTGCAACGCTTGACACCCACTTTGGTATCATCTGCAAATTTAATAAGCACCCCCTCTATTCCTCCTCCTGGCAAATAGATGGGGAAGAAATGGAGATAGTGACAGATTTTATTTTCCTGGGCTCCAAGATCACTGCAGATGGGGACTGCAGCAAAGAAATTAAAAGACGCTTGCTCCTGGGGAGGAAAGCTATGGCAAATCTAGACAGCATCCTAAAAAGCAGAGACATCACCTTGCCAACAAAAGTGCGTTTAGTCAAGGCTATGGTATTCCCAGTTGCAATGTATGGCTGCGAGAGTTGGACCATAAGGAAGGCCAAGTGTCAAAGAATTGAGGCTTTTGAACTCTGGTGCTGGAGAAGACTCTTGCGAGTCCCTTGGACTGCAAGGCGAACAAACCGGTCAGTCCTAGAGGAGATCAACCCTGACTGCTCTTTAGAAGGCCAGATCCTGAAGATGAAACTCAAATACTTTGGCCACCTCATGAGAAGGAAGGACTCCCTGGAGAAGAGTCTAATGCTGGGAGCGATCGAGGGCAAAAGAAGAAGGGGACGACAGAGAATGAGGTGGCTGGATGGAGACACTGAAGCAGTAGGTGCAAACTTAAATGGACTCCGGGGAATGGTGGAGGACAGGAAGGCCTGGAGGATCATTGTCCATGGGGTCGCGATGGGTCGGACACGACTTCGCACATAACAACAACTATTCCTCCATCCAATGTATGAATATGTTGAACCACAACAGGCTCCGGGATAGATAGGGTCCAGGCACTCCATTCATCACTTATCTCCTAGAGGATGATGAACCAGTAACAAGCATCCTTTGTGTGTGAACTGTCAATCGATCCACCTAACATTAATAGAATCCATAAGTCACCCACCAATGTTGTCAATGGTGTTTCATCAGACTGGAGGGAGGTGAGTAGCGGGGTACCTCAGGGCTCGGGGCTCGGTCTGGTACTTTTTAACATATTTATTAATGATCTAGATGAGAGGGTGGAGGGACTACTCATCAAGTTTGCAAATGACACCAAATTGGGAGGACTAGCAAATACTCCGGAAGATAGAGACGGAGTTCAACGAGATCTGAACACAATGGAAAAATGGGCAAATGAGAACAAGATGCAATTTAATAAAGATAAGTGTAAAGTTCTGCATCTGGGTCAGAAAAATGAAAAGCATGCCTACTGGATGGGGGATACGCTTCTAGGTAAAATTGATAAAATTGAAAGGGTACAGAGGAGAGCGATGAAGATGATCTGGGGCCAAGGGACCAAGCCCTATGAAGATAGGTTGAGGGACTTGGGAATGTTCAGCCTGGAGAAAAGGAGGTTGAGAGGGGACATGATAGCCCTCTTTAAGTATTTAAAAGGTTGTCACTTGGAGGAGGGCAGGATGCTGTTTCCGTTGGCTGCAGAGGAGAGGACACGCAGTAATGGGTTTAAACTACAAGTACAACGATAAAGGGAAAAAAATTTCACAGTCAGAGTAGTTCAGCAGTAGTCAAAGTAGTTCAGCAGTGGAATAGGCTGCCTAAGGAGGTGGTGAGCTCCCCCTCACAGGCAGTCTTCAAGCAAAGGTTGGATACACACTTTTCTTGGATGCTTTAGGATGCTTAGGGCTGATCCTGCATTGAGCAGGGGGTTGGACTAGATGGCCTGTGTGGCCCCTTCCAACTCTATGATTCTATGATTCTAAGAGCATTATTCCATGGTTATTTATTTAATTAATATTTCCATTTGTATGCTGCCATTCCCCAGGGGGTTCATAGCAGCTCACAACAATAACACATAAAATCATATGAAATCATCAATGCCAGATAAAACCTACGGTCCTTCGCATTAAAATTACTAAACCTCAAACAGAATTAAATATCAGATACACCACCTCTTTTTCTTTAGAGACAGGACGCATAGGTGTGTCTTTTATTATTAATCAGGATGTTAGGTTTTTTTAAAGTAGGGAGGACAGCGGAACCCACCAAAAAGCTGATCCTGGGCTGGCCCTCTTTACAGCTCAGTTTAAACTGAGCTACAAGGAAGCCATCGCCAGTCCTGGCGGTGCAGCTGAGCTGACAGCTCCCACCAACCGGGGCCAATCCTGATCTTCCATTTTGCTTTCCCCCTCCAAACAAGGGAAGTGAAATGGACTGCTGATGTGGCTGGAAGCTTCCATCCATTTGGAAGACGTGGAAGTTATATGGAGGGTTCAAATGGCCAACAATAATTCCAGTGTTTCTGACTCAGTGAAGGAGGGGGGGTAATGGATGGCTTTTTAGCGTCGCTTAATATCTGGAACAGCTTCTCTGTATAATATAAAATGGGAGAGATCAGACTGCCCCCCCCCCGCACTTGGGACGAATAGGGGCACAGCGTGATCCCCAGCCCAGCCAGGGGCAATCTGGTGACACGGCTGCCAGTCTGCCCCTGAACACTGCAGGGAGAGGAGCTCGGTAGGGCTGCCGAGGGGGAGAGAATGGAGGCTTGGACAGGCCGTGCCAGCCCTTTTCACCCCAGGGCTGTCCTAACTGTCACATCCAACAACTTTCCTCACTTTGTCTCAGAACACTGACAGAGCTGGCAGGATCTGGCAGGAGGCTGGTGAGTCCCTCTCCCCCCCCCCTCCAGCTCTGCTGTGAAGGAGCCTCTGACAGCCCCTGACTGAGGGGAGGGAGGCATTTCTGAGAGCAACGCAGGGGAGTCTGTCAGGGTACTTGGGCTTTCCTTTGGAGAGGGAGTATTCCTCTTCTGCCAAACAGTTGACTGACAGGGAGGCCACAGAAAATCGACTGGCTATATCAGTAGTCAGTAGAGAATCTGTATTTGGCATAGAAGATACTATTCAAATTCTTATATTTTTTTTCTGGTTCAGGTAAACAGAATGCTCATGCCTTTTGCCTCAGTTACCTTGATGGGATGCTGACAGGATCTTGGGACCTGCATGGGCCACTGCTTGCCTTTCCTGGCAGCTAAAATCATGTCAACATCCCTAAGCCCTTGATATTCATCACCAATCACTAGCAGAGGGCATCTTTCTTCAGCTACTCAAATGGGTATCGATCCACTATTTAAATATACACCCCAATAGAAAATGTCTCAATCTCCAACATACTGGTTCTGGGCAAATTGATCATATCAACTCCAGGTCTTCAGGACAACTAATCTGCTCTGGCTGGGCTTTAGGAATTGTTGCCCATGACTTAATATTGATTTGGAAACCAAATTTCCATGCTTCATAGTCCTGAAAATCTTGTATTAGCCTAGAGTCAACATTTCACAATAAGCATTCTTAGTCCAGAACCTGCATTATCCCACTCTTCCACCAAGGAGCTCAGAACAACAACTTGCTCCTTCCCATTTATAGAAACATAGAATCATAGAGTTGGAAGGGGCCATAGAGGCCATCTAGGCCAACCCCCTGCTCAACGCAGGATCAGCCCAAAGCATCCTAAAGCATCCAAGAAAAGTGTGTATCCAGCCTTTGCTTGAAGACTGCCAGTGAGGGGGAATTCACCACCTCCTTAGGCAGCCTATTCCACTGCTGAACTACTCTGACTGAAAATTTTTTCCTGATATCTAGCCTATATCGTTGTAGTTGAAACCCATTACTGCGTGTCCTCTCCTCTGCAGCTAACGGAAACAGCATCCTGCCCTCCTCCAAATGACAACCTTTCAAATACTTAAAGAGGGCTATCATGTCCCCTCTCAACCTCCTTTTCTCCAGGCTGAACATTCCCAAGTCCCTCAACCTATCTTCATAGGGCTTGGTCCCTTGGCCCCAGATCATCTTCGTCGCTCTCCTCTGTACCCTTTCAATTTTATCTACGTCCTTCTTGAAGTGAGGCCTCCAGAACTGCACACAGTACTCCAGGTGTGGTCTGACCAGTGCCATATACAATGGGACTATGACATCTTGTGATTTTGATGTGATGCCTCTGTTGATACAGCCCAAAATGGCATTTGCCTTTTTTACCGCTGCATCACACTGCCTGCTCATGTTTAGCTTACAGTCCACAAGTACCCCAAGGTCTCGTTCACACACAGTGTTACCAAGAAGTATATCCCCCATCCAGTAGGCATGCTTTTCATTTTTCTGACCCAGATGCAGAACTTATCTTTATTAAATTGCATCTTGTTCTCATTTGCCCATTTTTCCATTGTGTTCAGATCTCATTGAACTCTCTATCTTCCGAAGTATTTGCCAGTCCCCCCAATTTGGTGTCATCTGCAAACTCGATGAGTAGTCCCTCCACCCCCTCATCTAGATCAGCAGTCCGCAACCTTTTGCAGGCTGCAAACCGCTGTGCCAGAGTGTGGGGAGAGGGCACCCGGGGCCCTGCACACGCACGGCAGCCCCAGCGCAAACGCACCTGCGCGGACTTGTCGTGTGTGCATGTTTGCACGTTTGCACCCCCGCCGGCGGCCACGGCTCCCTCTCCCCGCCCCTCCTGGCCACAAGGAAATCGGCCGCCGAAGTGGCCGATTAGCTTGCGGCCCGGCAAGCTTCTCTTCCCCTCCTCCCAAAGCAAGAAGCTTGCCGGGCTGCAAGCTAATTGGCCACTTCGGCAGCCAATTTGCTCGCGGCCTGGCGAGCTTCTCGCTGTGGGCGGGGGCGGGAAGAGGGACCCACGGCCCAGTGCTGAGTCCTTCACGGCCCGGTACCAGGCTGCTGCCTGGGTGTTGGGGACCACTGATCTAGATCATTCATAAATATGTTAAAAAGTACCGGACTGAGCACCGAGCCCTTCTTTTTGGCTAAACTGCTTTGTGGCTAGTCCAAGGTCACTCAAGGAACTTTGTGGTCTTCCAAATCCTACTCTGGTATTCTAACTCCTACACCACCGTGGAGGCAAATTCTGGTCAAGTGTCCCTCTCTGGTCCCCTGGAGGACTATCTGACTCACCCCTGGTGACCAGGCCAGTGGCTATCTTTCATGTCAGTTGCCAAAGTCAGGGACTTCGCACTGTCTGTCTATGCAGTAACCCTTTGCTTATTTGTACTTCAACTATGTTAAAGTTCTCATCACTGTTGTTCTTTTCTTCTTCCAGATCTCCCCAACAACTCCTATTTCTAAAACAGATGGCAGGACTGACTAATCCCCTGTCCAAAAAAATAAACAATTCAGCTTTCACAAAAAAAAAATCAACAAGCTTTTCAAAATGTATTATTCGTGCTTATTCTGGCCAGAGTTTCCAAAATATGAACATTCAAACCACTTTCAAGCTTGCTTGAACCCTCAGCCTGTCGAAAGCAAACATTTATCGACTTCTATGCAGTCATCCCCAGCGTTCGCCTGTCCTTAGATTCCTAAAGCTGCAAGGCCTGGAAATACTCTCCCTATCACTCTGCCCCCCCTGGCCCTGTGCAATTGGTAGAGCAGAACATTGCAAATGAATAATGCATCAGCATTATTGGCTGGCTCTCCCCATGGAGCAGGGGGTCTGAGGGAAGCTTTCTGGGCCTTGAGAGAAAGAGAAAGACCTTTTGCCTCATTAGAGGATGAAGCCCAGAGGGAGGGAACTGGAAGTCTCGTTAATTAGCAGTGTTCCTGGCACACATGATCTTGACCAGGGGACAGGCTCAGGCCCACCGGGAATCTGCCACTCAAGGGCAGTCTTGGATAGCAGGAGTGGAGGCCTACTCTGCACAAAGTGAAAACTGGAATGCAAGTCCTTGGAGTGCCTTATTGGCTTCCAGCAAAGATGTAGAGGGTCACATCACACAACGGGAACCTGGGACTTTGGGTAAGACAGTGTTGCCAGAGTGCCAGAACTCTGAAGTTAGGAATAGGCTGTGCATTCACTCCTCAGAACCCACGGTTCAAACAATGCTAGTCAAAGCAGACACTCCTGGGCTGGGTGGGAGATAGCGTAGTGTGAAGCAGCATGACATGTCCTTAAGGGAATCTGAACCAGGGCAGTATGAGGGCAGATTGCCCTTCAGGCAACCTGGCCCAAACCATCTTCTCAACGTTCTTGTTTTATAAACATTCCAGTGATTAAGGATGGACTCATACACACCACAGAGAATGTGGGCTACAAGGTCCCTATTTTACTCACTGAAATTATTATTGTGCCATGTTTCAAACATCTGCTCTCACAACATCCTGCATTTTCAGACTCTTCTAATGAGCAGGGTGTTTGGGATGATGTGCGCACAAATTGTGCATGGGGCCGCCCTTCACAAGTCTGCAGAAGCTTCAATTAGTACTGGATGCTGTAACCAGGATGGTGACTGAAATGGGTTGTGCAGGAACCAGATCTCTCCAGCCCTGGCTTCAAGTTTGTTCTTGGGCACGGTTCAAAGTTGAGAGCCAAGTAAGGTGTACTGGTTAAGAGCAGCGGTCTCTAATCCAGAGAACCGGGTTTGAATCCCCATTGCTCCTCCATGTGCAGCCAGCTGGGTGACCTTGGGACAGTCACAGTTCTCTCAGAACTCTCAGCCCCATCTACCTCACAGGGTGTCTATTGTGGGGAGAGGACGGGAAGGTAATTGCAAGCTGTTTTGAAAATCCTCTGAGATGCAAAAAGCCAACTCTTCTTCCTCAAAGACATATACGTTTGGGACACACGTACCTGAAGTCTAATTACTTATGAACTCATATGATCTCTTACAATCATCTTCTGAGGCCCTGTTTTGGCCTAATCTCGCTTTCTAAGATTAGGCAGGTGGCAACCAGGAAAGGGCCTTCTCAGTCATGGCACCAAAATTCCAGAACTCCCTCCTTTGGGAGATTTGTCTGTCGATTGCTGTTTTCCTTCAGCAGGTGCAGACTTTGTTGTTTTGTTGGGCATTACCTCAATAAGCCCTACTTTCTAACTAGTTATATTTTGTAACTTTGTTTTTTAAACTGTTTTAATGATGAGACTTTGTGTATGTTTAAAATTGTTAGCTGGGTTAGTTGTCATTGTAAGTGCAGGCAGGCAGGCAGGCAGGAAGGAAGAAAGGAACTTTGCCCTTTGGAGGCATGGCATGGAGGAGAGGAGGGCCAGTTTGTCTAATTAAACAGCTCACCTGCCACATTTCCAGGGCTCAAAGCTAGTTGAGACACGTTAAAAAATGGCTAAGAATGAAACATTGGACTCAACTGAAGGTTTCTTCTCTTCAGTGGGGCGAAGTCATCCAGGCTGGTTAGGTCATCGCTCCTGCTTGTTCAGGTCGGGCATTCAAATATAAATTTTTTCAGGGGCCGCCTTCCTGAGTGACCTGAGCCTGACTAGCTGGCACCAGGTTGTCAGCATGCCTGGTAACCGGTCTATCTCCCTGTGGGATATGGATGACTTCACCCCAATGAAGAGAACAAACCTTCAGGAGAGTCCAATGTTTTGTTTTTCTTCAGTGTGATGCTCCTTGTCTCTCAGGTTCAAAGGTTTAAGAAAGAACGACGGTAGGACCACCGGCTGCTCCAGATGAAATGAAACTTTAGGCATGAAACGTGGGTTGGTTTTCAGCGTGACCGATCCATTTTCGAATATGCAAAGCTCCCACCTGGAGGAAAGTGCCACAAGCTCTTACAAGCACCTGGCGGATGTCATAGCGACCAGAAGGCGACCTTCCAGGTCAGGATATTCAGTGCTTGTTGAATGGGCTCAAGCGGAGGCTGCGTGAGGGCTCGTAGGATGACCCTTCATGTGGGGAACCTGTGGACGACTGGTGGGTCCAATTGTGTAGCACCCCTCAGGAAGAGCCTGACGTAAATATTGGAGAAAGACTTTTGATGATTGAGCCCCAGGGTGGCGTTGATCGCGGCCACCTGTCTTTTCAGCGTGTTAGAACTGAGGCCCAGCTTCCTGCTGACATTTAGGAAGGAAATGATGTCCCTGTATGAGGGTTGAAGCAGATTAACATTTGCAGAGGCTGCCCAGTGGCAGAACAATGTCCACGTGTGGTTGTAGAGCCGTTTGGTGGAAGGCCTTTGGGCCTCAATCATGACGTTCAGTGCATACAGAGGTAGCCCTAGCCGTTGGAGCACTTGCCGTTCAACTTCCAGTTTGGTGTAGTAGTTAGGAGTGCAGACTTGTAATCTGGCATGCCAGGTTCGATTCTGCGCTCCCCCACATGCAACCAGCTGGGTGACCTTGGGCTCGCCACGGCACTGATAAAGCTGTTCTGACCGGGCAGTGATATCAGGGCTCTCTCAGCCTCACCCACCCCACAGGGTGTCTGTTGTGGGGAGAGGAAAGGGAAGGCAACTGTAAGCCGCTTTGAGCCTTCTTCGGGTTGGGAAAAGCGGCATATAAGAACCAACTCTTCTTCTTCTTCTTCCACGCCGTTAGGTGGAACCAGCCTGGATCCGGGTGCTGGATTGGGCCTTGTTGCAGGAGGTTGACTCTGCCCGGTAGCAGCCACGGGGGCATCTGTTGCCATCTGGATGAGTTCAGGGAACCATGGCCCCCTGGGCCAATGTGGTGCTACGATTATCACCATGGCGCCCTCCCACCGGAACCTGTGCAGCAGCCTGCTGAGTGCCGGCAGCGGTGGGAAGGCATAAAGTAGGCCTGGTGGCCAAGGACATGTTAGAGTGTCCTTGTGCTCTGCCTGGGCGTGGTAAAAGCGGGAGATGAACCGGGCCATCTGAGTGTTTTCTGGCGTTGCCATCAGGTCCATCAAGGGCAAACTGAACCTTGCGCCGATTTGTGCGAATACCTCCCGGTTGAGTGACCACTCCCCAGGATCCAAGTCCTGGCGGCTGAGCCAATCCGCCTCATGATCTGCCAGTCCCTGCCTTCAGGCTCGTAAGGTGCCGCCCTGCCCAGGTGAGTAGCCAATAGGCGTCTAGGTAGAGGGAGCAGGAACGTGTCCCTCCCTGTCTGTTGATGTGTGCTTTCATTGTCATACTGTCCGTGCGAACTAGTACGGAGGAGCTCTCGAGCATGAGCTGGAACTCCTTGAGGGCCAGGTGTATTGTGTGGAGCTCCAGCCAGTTTATGCTCCGCTGTGTGTCCTGCGCAGACTATCGACCCTGAGCTGTCCTTCCCAGGTATTGTGCCACCCAACTCCCACTGACTCGCATCAGTAGTCACCACTACCGGCGGCGGTTGGGTAGTCTGTGCCGCGATGGAGGTTGTGGGCACACATCTACCAGCATAGTTCATGGCGAGTACGCAGTGGCAGGACTAGCTTCCTCGATCTCCACCTGGCGATGTCCCTCTGGAATGGGAGGAGAGCCCACTGTAGGGGTCTGGAATGTAGATGTGCCCATGGAACAATATCTATAGTGGATATCATGAGACCGTGTATGGTGGCCAGGTGCATAATGTCTTCCTTCTCCATCTCGATAACCCTCGAGGTTAGTTGAATGAGTCTTGTCTGTTTTTCTGCAGGTAGAAACACCTGTGCCGAAGTGGTACATAACGTGGCATCTAGGTACACAGTTTGCACTGTTCTGGGATTCTTGAAGCCCCTAGAATCCAGGTTAGCCGATGCTTTGGATCTGGGCTTCTCCTCATGTTCCATGTTATAATTCAGAGTAGATATGCCCTTCAGCAACAGACGCTCCAGGAGGTCAGCCTGAAACAGGTGGGTGGAATTGTCTATTGCTGCTGGGGTTTTCCCCTCACCCGAAAGTTCACCTTCCTTCAGATCAGACAGGGTTTCTACTATAGAAATGCCTGACCTGCCCTATGAGGGAGAATGGTGCCTGAACTCCTAGTGCACTGGGGCGCGTGGCGCAGCTAGGTGCCTTGGGGGACCCCTCCCTGCCACCTCTGCAATGGTGCCCTCCCTCTCGGAGTCCTCAGACTCAAGGTAGATTGAGGATGGTGCTGGGGAGGTGTCTCTCCTGGGCTTTGTGCTGGAGGTGGCAACCTATTCCCGCTCCCTCCTTCCACATTTGGGTGGAAGGCTGCCCCTTAGATGGCTGGCTTTGAATCTGCCCCTTAGATGGCTGGCTTTGAATCTGCACCAGCGCATGAACATGCAATCCTCCCTGGACTCCTCCTCGGCCCACCTGGAGCTGCCCGGGTGCTCTCTTGCCAACGATCTTCCCCCCCTTTCAGCCCTTCTGAGGGTTAGTCCAGTGAAGGGGAATGCTCACTGGACCTGTCTCGGCCCACAGAGCCAAGGCTTTGCCCCATTTTCAGCACCCAGGTGTCAGGCGGCCTCCTGGCCAGGCGCGCAGGCCCTCGTGGTTGGGCAGCACCATATCATGGACGAGAATGCTGGAAGGGAAGGAAGAATGTGAAGGGTGGGCGCTACTCATACGAGAGCTATTGCATGCTCAATCCATGACAGTGGTCACCACTGTGTTCCAGATATATTCAAGCCTCTGCAGACTATCTCTCCTATTTGGAAACAAAATACTATAGGAGAGCATTCACACTAGCTAGATGCTCTGCGTTACCTTCTGCCATGCTGGTGGGTCGCTTCAAGAAAACCCCATTAGCTGAAAGACTCTGCCCCTGTAATTCCGGGGAGATAGAGTCAATCGAACACGTCCTCTTAAGGTGCCCTACTTTTAGCTCTGCGAGAAATAAATGCATCCTCCCATTACTCAGGAATTCCTCCACCAGCTCAAACAAAGAAAAAGTAAAATTCCTCCTGTGGAATAGTAGGGGCCATATTATTAAGCAGGTTGCCAAATTTTGCGCGCATGTGCTTAGCACACAGGAAAGACAACTTAAGCTTAAGTGAAGATTTTTAGAGGAATTTTACTATGTATTTTTTATAATGTACCCATCAATTATGCAATTTTATAGATTTTAAATTTTGTACCAGCTCCCTGATTTTGCAATTTTCTACTATGAAATGTTTTTTCTCGCTATCTGTTTTATCTGTCCGCAGTACTGTATTAAAATAAAATTTAAAATTTAATTTAAATAGACATGAACAGACTTTTAAGACAACGTGAATGTTTCTTTATATACTCTCTTGATACACTTAGCCCTAGAGGACTGAATACTTCTTTAGAAATGTCTTTCTGTAAGTTTTGATTTTGGAGTGCTTTTGGATACTAGTAGTGTTTCTGTAAAAGAGTAGTGTACCTTTAAGAATGTTGCTGTGGGGCCTGTTAAGATTTTGTATTTATACCTGGATAGTAGCCCTAAACTATTGGGAATGTTTTTTGACTGACAGAGCCTCTTGTGGCGCAGAGTGGTAAGGCAGCCGTCTGAAAGCTCTGCCCATGAGGCTGGGAGTTCAATCCCAGCAGCCGGCTCAAGGTTGACTCCGCCTTCCGAGGTCGGTAAAATGAGTACCCAGCTTGCTGGGGGGTAAACGGTAATGACTGGGGAAGGCACTGGCAAACCAACCTGTATTGAGTCTGCCATGAAAACGCTGGAGAGCGTCACCCCAAGAGTCAGACATGACTTGGTGCTTGCACAGGGGATACCTTTATCTTTACCTTTACCTTTGACTGACATTCCCCACAATACTTTACAGAGCCGGTGGCCTATCCATATATATAAAAATTGCTTGATAAGAGTATAAGGTAAGGTGTGATACTACAAACTGGTTATGGAGGTGTGTGGGAGTAATTGTTTAGTTTACAATCCACAAGTACCCCAAGGTCTTGTTCACACACAGTGTTACCTAGAAGCGTATCCCCCATCCAGTAGGCATGCTTTTCATTTTTCTGACCCAAATGCAAAACTTTGCACTTATCTTTATTAAATTGCATCTCTGTATTTCTTCAGGTTTTCTGATAATTTCGTTTATATAGTGTGTCATTTAGGTGTGTTAAATTCATGTCTAAATATTTGATTGGTTTTATAATTGTTGTGAACCTGTTTGTTTTTCTATTCGGTCTTCCTTTACTTTGTCATGTTTAATGATTATCTTAGTATTACAAGGGAGATTTGCCAAAATCCCCTTCGAAAATAGACTATGCACCTGTGAATCAAGTTCTCCTGACACCATCCAACATATCATACTGGATTGCCCCAATAGAAGTGTTTTCTATTAGGTTACGATCTCCTAATGTTTTTGTAATATTTCTATCTTCTTAACTTTTGAGATTAAGGTTTTAGAGAACCAGAATATATCAATCCTTGAATATGACCGATGGCTTTCAGAATAAAAGGTATACTCTCTTTCATTTGGATGATATGTTTGCCAAATATCTTCCAAATCTAATATTTTCATATATTTAAAAACATTTTTGGCAATTTTCACCCAGTATTTTTTTATCTGTCTTGTTTGGCATTCAATTTGAAAAGGCTTTCATAAAATCTACTTTGACCATTGTTTGGGGCATAAAAAGATGCCAAAGTACATACCATCCAGTGATTTAATTTCAAAAGCCTTCCTGCCTTATATTTTGCAGATGCTTGATAAACTGTATCTGAACGTTTAGAAGTTAATACTTTTTCATATTCCTTCATATTCCTGTATTGATGTACTCTGTAAAATCCATGGGTCTCAGTGAGAGAGGCAAACTACCCGAAAACTAAGGAAATAAAAATACGCTAGAAATGGCTACTAACTAATGTGACTTTATCTGCAAGGACAGTTTAGCAACACCGTTCAAATTTTTGGGAAATTAATAAAAGCACAGTATATAGAATTCATCTTAAAGGCAAAAAGAAAAAGAAAAAAGAAAAGAAAGAAAACTGCTTAGTGAAGAAGGTAATTCAAACTGACACCAGGCACGGTCCAATTCAGCAAGTCAAGTTTCCTCCATAGACTGATAGAGTTGGAAGTGACCTCCAGGGTCATCTAGTTCAACCCCGTGCACAATGCAGGAACTCACAAATACCTGCCTATCCACAGTGACACCAATTTCATGCCCAAATGACCCCCTCCACCCCATAAATCTCCAGAATCCAGCCTGGCCTGGAAGAAATTCACCTGCCATCCCAACGTGGCAATCAGCAAGGAAGGTCCACAAGAGAGAAACACAGTCCACTCACTCATGATCTGCCTAAGTTCATAAAATCAGCATTTCTGTCAGATGGCCAACATCTGCTTAAAAATGCCCCAAAAGAAGAACTCACCACCTCCCAAGGAAGCCAGTTCCACTGGGGAACCGCTCTAACTGTCAGGAACTTCTTCCAGTTGTTTAGCCAAAAATTCTTTTGAATTAATTTCAACTCGTTGCTTCTGGTCTGACCCTCTGAGGCAACAGAAAACAACTCTGCTCCATTCGTCTTCTGGTATTCCTAACCTGCTACAGGGAAACTGAAAAACACTAAGTGTCAACACTTATAGTTTGCCCATCCCATCCAACTTCCCTTGAAAATCAAAGTGTTGCATTCTGAGCTGTGCTATAAAGAGAAGCTGAAAGTTCTGTGCAGGTATGTGCATGCCCTCTGCCACCCCCACCTCACTTCTTTTTTTCCTAACTGCTGCTCTCTGCTCCAATGAGAATGGCATAGAAGGCAAAGCCCCTAATTGGCTGCCCTGTACTGGGCAGACTGACTGGAACCTTCCAGGGTAGCTCCTTCCTGCTGCCACAAGGTCACTCACCTCTTCCTACAGCAAGAGCCAGATCTCTGTCTTGAAATAAAATTACAACCAACACCTGAGTCAGATTTTTATGGGGGGAGGGACTTGAAAAGAGGGCTGCAGAGTAGCCCTGACTACTTCAAAAGGGACAAGGAGGAAGAAGAGTCTATAAATAGTTCAAGTTCATTTAGGAGAAATCATGGAGCTGCAAGCACCTGGTAGATATTCTGAATGACCTTCTGCAATCACGTGTGAAACATGAGCAGGACCTTGTGGGTCACCCATATAAACCCTGAAGAGAAAAAGCAAGCTGTGAAAGCCATGGGCTTAAAGAGCAGGCCTGGTCCTAGATGTTGAGGGGCCCCTGGACAGAGAGTTCCCAAGGTCCCCTTCCTGCCCACCACCAGGCCCCATTCATGCCCTTCTTCAGTTCTGTCAACAGCATGCCTTCTACCAACCAACCTATATGTCCTTCCCCAGCCCAGAGCTCATGCTCAGCACGGCCTGCCACACTTTCCTCAGTGTAAGTGGAAACAGGGTGGAGTGCCAATGGGGTCTGCCACTGCCAGCCACCCCACCTCTGGAGAGGCTGCACAAAAGAGAGACACACACATCTGACTTTGGAAGGCAAAGAAGCCCCCCTCTGGGAGACTGCTCTCAAGGACAATTTGCCTTCAAGGCTCTCTCCAATTCAGCATCAGCAGGGGATTCCTAAGCCCCACAGCAATGCTCCCTCCCCAAGAGGAAGGCTGGAACCCGGACTTCCTAGCCAGCAGCTCCTGGCCTGAACCTCCCTTAGCCACTCCCCACTTGTGACCTCAGTCTGCCCTGAAGGCGTGGGGGGGGGGGAGGAGGAAAGAGATCTCTTTGGGCTGGCCAAGTTCATGCATAAGAAAAAGAGGTTTGTGGGTCTAGCTCCATCCTGGCAACAAATGATATACTTTTTAAAAGGAGACCAAGGGTAGAATACCAAGGAGTGAACTAAACATACAAAATCAGGACAAAACCTGCCCTCATCCTGCTTGCTTCCAAAGCATGGCGTATAAATAAAATAAACTTTGGCAGCCAAGGATAACTCAGCCCCACCCCCACTCCTTGATCCCTACCCCCACCCCACCCCTGCTTTCCTCCTCAGCTAAGATGTGCATAAACATGTCCCGCAGTGACCAGGTCTTTTCATGTGCTGCCAGAAAGACAGAGGCCGGTTCCAACCACCCCACACGGCCCTCGTGCATCAGGGAGCGGCGCCTGCTGTGCGGATGGCTGACTGTGCCCAGAAAGCATGAAGGACACAATGCGAACCCAAGGAAGACAAAGAGGGACGCAGAGATCCAAAGCCAGAAAATAAAGCTACACACCCTGCTTGGCTTGAGAAAGAAAGCAGATTAAACAATAATATTTTGGCTGGAATTGCTTCTGCAGATGACAAGGCCTGGGGCTTTGTGAACATCCTGGGAAAGGGGCACTTCGCCTGGGGGAGAGAGTCAATCCGGGGTTCTATCAGGCCAGCTAGCTCCAAGCTGAAGTGGAGCCAGCCTCCAAGTGAAGTCAGCACATCTCCAAGAATGAGAATTGATCTCCACACTACAGCGAATGAGTCCACTGAAGAGAATGGCTGGCTTGGAAGTTGGGCTTCATGGCATTCTACCCTGCTAATATCAGTCCTCTCCCCAAACCTCAGCCTCCCCAGGATCCACCCTGCAAGCCTCAGGTTAGAAATGTCCTGGAGATTTAGGGATGGAGCCTGAGGAACCTGGGGTTGGGGAGGGACCTCCATGGGGCAGAATGCTCCAAAGCAGCTATTTTCTCTAAGGGGACTGACTGATCTCTGTTGTCATTCCAGGTGATCTCCAGGCAGCACTAGGAGGTTGGTAACAAGAGCTATTGCATGCTCAATCCATGACTATCCCAGAAAGACGAAAACACTGCAGGAGCTCTAAGAAGCCTATTTGGATGAACAGAGAACTTCAAGAGGAACTAAGAAAGAAAAGGAAAATGTTCAGGAAATGGAGGGAAGGACAGAGCTCTAAAGAAGAGTACCTACAGGTTACTAGGCACTGTAGATCAATCATCAGAAAGGCCAAAGCTGAGAGTGAGCTAATATTGGCCAGGGAAGCCCATTGTAGCAAGAAAAGATGTTTCAGTTATGTGAGGAGCAAACGTAAAGTAAAGGAGGCAATAGGCCCACTGTTGGGTGTGGATGGACAAACTCTAACGGAGGATGCAGAGAAAGCAGAAAGGCTCAGCGCCTATTTTATATCTGTTCTTTCCCACAGGTGAAGGGGTTTAGGCACATCTAGAGATGGCAGTAGCCAAGGGATAATGTCTGGGTGGCAGGTTGACATGGACAGAGAGGTTGTCGAGTGACATTTAGCTGCCCTGGATGAGTTCAATGCACTGGGCTGGATGAAATGCACCCGAGAGTGCTCAAAGAACTTTCCGGAGAACTTGCACAATCCTTGTCCATCATCTTTGGGACCTCTTTAAGGACTGGAGATGTCCCGGAGGACTGGAAGAGAGCAAACACTATTCCAATCTTCAAAAAAGGGAGGAAGGATGGCCCGGGAAGAGGTTGAGAGGGGACATGATAGCCCTCTTTAAGTATCTGAAAGGTTGTCATTTGGAGGAGGGCAGGATGCTGTTCCCCATTGGCTGTAGAGGAAAGGACACGCAGTAATGGGTTTAAACTACAAGTACAACGATATAGGCTAGATATCAGGAAAACATTCTTCACAGAAAGTAGTTCAGCAGTGGAATAGGCTGTCTAAGGAGGTGGTGAGCTCCCCCTCACTGGCCGTCTTCAAGCAAAGGTTGGATACACACTTTTCTTGGATGCTTTAGGATGCTTTGGGCTGACCCTGCGTTGAACAGGGGGTTGGAGTAGATGGCCTGTATGCCCCCTTCCAACTCTATAATTCTATGATTACCATCTTCAAGTATTTAAAAGGGTGCCATATAGAGCAGCGGTCCCCAACCCCAGGTCCGGGGACCGGTACCGGTCCGTAGATTAGTCGGTACCGGGCCGCAGCTCCTCCTCGTCCTCCTCCCTTGCTGCTGCCTTGGGGGCTGCCCTGCCACTGTGCCACTGGCTCACCTTTGGTGCTCTCCAGCGGCTGCCATGGCTGGGGCTCCCCCTCAGTGTGGCACTGTGCAGCAGCTGCTGGCAGCGCCCCCCAGCGGGCAGTGGGAAGTCAGGGGCGCTGTCAGTAAAGCAAGTGGAGCAGGGGCTCAGGGGGCGACGGCAACATCCCTTGGCAAAAGACTACCCCCCCCCCGGGCCTCAGTAAGATTATCAAGCATTGACTGGTCCCCAGTGATAAAAAGGTTGGGGACCACTGATATAGAGGATGGAGCAGAATTGTTCTCTCTTACCCTGGAGGGACAGACTGGAATGAATGGGACGAAATTAATTCAAAAGAAATTCCTTCTAAACATCTGGAAGAAGTTCCTGACAGTTAGAGCGGTTTCTCAGTGGAACAGGCTTCCTCAGGAGGTAGTGACTTCTCCATATTTGGAAATTTTAAAACAGAGGCTAGCCATCGGACGGAGAGGCTGATTCTGTGAAGGCAAAGGGGTGGCACGTAACAGTAGATGAGCGATTGGGATGTGAGTGTCATGCATAGTGCAGGGGGTTGGACTACATGACCCACGAGGTCCCTTCCAACTCTATTATTCTATGATTCTATATTTCTACCATCTTACAGTGGTGACCATCAATTCACTGGGCATGCAAGGAAGGGCCGCAAGATACAAACACTGGCACATGCCTATTTGTCCCCCACTCACAATCTTCCTAAATTCATAAAATCAGCTTTTCTGTCATAAGATTTAGATAGTGTGTGCTTCCTGGGAGACATAAAATAGCTGCAAAGCTTGGTTTCTGACAGGCCAAACTGTGGATACGAAACCTCTCTGGATTTTTTGATGTTAGTCTAGGAACCACACTCAAATAAATATCTATTTTGAAAAAACTAGTGTTTCAGCAGCTGCTTTCTTGCTGACAGCATCCTCTGAACCATTCTAGGGAGAACCTCAGTTAGGCCCTGGAACCTCCTTTCTCTTTTGCCTTCCATCAGAAATGCAGTTGCACTGCCTCTCTACCTTTTGATCTTCTCCTGTGGAGCCCTGTGGCATGAAAGAGACTTACCAATCATGACTGTGGTAAAGCAAGTGAGTCATGATTTTATTCTGACATAGCCCTGTCAGAGCTACTTGCTAATCTTTATAACCAACGTGATATTATGATGTTGCACAATTGTCAGTGGCTGGGCGTGTGATGGTGGGGCGTGGTGCATTTCCTAGTGCTGTGTTTGTAGCCTGTGAAGAATTCAGATAGACTTGATGAACTCCAGGTGCCATGGCACCTAGGAGTCTATAAATTTTGCTGGGGCACCTGTAGTATTTTCAGAAGTCATGAATCCTAAGGGCTTCTTGGTGATTCTCAGTAGAATATCAAAGCTTATTTAGGTGAGGGATGGAGGTTGGCTTTTCACTGTACTGATAACCAAGGTTACCCCATACTTATTTGTATGACACACTGTAACACTTCTGCTAGAGCTTTACATTCAAAAATTACAAGAAACGGAAGAATTCAAGATTAGGTTTTGTGGGAGCAATAACTAGTAAGTATGCCCATTAAAATATAAAACCAAAACCCTGAATACTGAAAAATAAAACTGGCTCCTGAATTTTTTAGGTGGCTTGTAATACTCGGGGGGGGGGGGGGAAATGGTCAAAACCTGTTTGACTCCAGGCTTGTTAACAGCTAAACGACTAAATAAGTCAGGGAGCCCCTGGTCCTATTCTTTCCTCTTCACTGAATAGGGGGCCTTTTATGAGCCCCTCCCCTTCTCCCAACTTCACCCCCCCCCCATCTGTAAATTAGGTGCCTTACAGACTTGGCTTTCTGCAAGGACTGCAGCATAAGGGCACCCCCCACTCCAGTGTTCAGAGCAGAGCAGGGTTGACCTTGGGTCCAATCCTCGCATGTGCCATGGAAGCTTGCTGAGGTGACTTTGGTCCAACCCTGCTCTCTGTGCCTAACCCACCTCTCAGGGGGTTTGTGAGGATAGAGGAGAGGAGAGGAGGGGAGTATGGGCCAGACTGCCAGTGAAGTCAATCAGCAGTAATAAATTGTTTTAATTGTAGTCCTGCAAAGATTATTAGCTCCCCCCCTCCAGCTGTTGCTGTTCCAGTTGCCTCTTAGAAACAGGAAGAAAGAAGCACTGTTTGGCTCCCAGCCCCTTTCTCCGGGGGTGCCTTTCCCATTGACGTGTGTGGTTCTGGATTGCAAGAATCTCGGCTATGTGTTAGTGCTAGTTCATAGAGCAGACTTGCCCTGCCCCCAGAGAGCTTGCTGTCTAAATGTAGAAAGGGATCATGGAAGGAGAGCAGGGAGAGGGAAAGGTGTTTTGGAAAGGTGATAGTAAGCCCTTCTGCTTTGGTCCAGTTGGCCATGCTAGAAAGCACTCTATGAATCTACCCTCTCTTCTTTTTGGACTAAGCAGTGCATCATTTGACAAAATCTCTTCCCTGAGGCAATAACAATCTAATATTGTGAATTTTTCCAGATGGGCTTAGGACTTGTCTATTTTTAATTTGTTTTGTCAATAAATGTGGACCCTGAAGCTAGCTGGCAGTTGTGACCCAGATTCAGTACAGTCCCAGGAAAAAGTGGAGGGTACAAACAAGTGTTCTCTCTAATCCGCCCCCCCCCCCGAGCAGAACAGTTCATATCCTCAACAGAATATAACAGCTAGAATTTTAAAATGGGCCCTGGGCAGTACCAGACTTTGCATGCAGGCCTACAGACTGATGTTGAGTGGTGCTTCCTGCATTAATGAGCAGCCATTCACCTGAACAGCTTGGAGGGATCGGCTGAGAGCACTAAAGGTGCCACTGCTGCTGAAAATGGCAGCCCTGGGACCAGCGGAATTCTTCTTCCCAACAGGAAGTAAAAGTACAAATTTCAATCATGCCTTTATCCCATCTGTACCATAAACAAATTAATATTTATTATGAATCTACTGTCGTGATCTGTCGTATTAACAACTTGCTGATCAGGACATGGCTAAGTTCTGTTAAATACTGAAGTGAGGCGAGGATAGATTCATGGTTGCCATTTTGGGCAGCGCCTTTCCATTGAGTGCTCCATCCCTTAGATATCAAATCAATAATCAGGCTTGGATTCAGATACCAAGTTAATTGAACAGTGTCCATAACATTTACCACTTCTGTGAATATTTGTGGGGACCAGGTCCCAGCTATCTCAATGAAAAGAAAAGAAGTCCCACCCTTTGGACCTAGATAGGCATAAACATCCCCCCCCCCCAGGTGCATGTAAGAGATGAATGAAATTGCAGAATCACTGAATGTTTCCTGCATCTTCTCTGTGAGGAAAGATTTAAGGAATTGGAGCCTTTACACTAAGAAAGGCAATTTAAAGTGTGTGGGGGGCATGATAGTGGCTTGAAAAGTTAAGAATGGTGTGGCACAAGGAAAAAATATTCACTCTGCCTTATGATAGTGGATTTTGAGGTCACCTGGTAAAATTGGTTGCTTAGGGCAGTCTAAAGGGTGCCTGGATTAGCTTCTGTCTTGGACCTTCTGTCATTTTAAAGATTAGCAAATCTGCTCTGACATCTGCACAGCTCTATCTCTAGAATTATTAATTTATAGATGGATAATTATCTTGCAGGATTTCCTACTTGCACAGTGTCACTGTGATTAAAATTAACAGGGAACTTATGAATTTAGGATGGAAAGGTGCTTTCATTGTTTTTTTTTTGTAATGATTTTTTTTATTTTCATAAAGATAGAAATATAAGATGCAACACGAGTTATTGATACAAAAAGCAGTAAATAAAATATAATCATCATTTGAAAATATACGACCCCACATTGACTCCACAGTGATATAAACTTTTGCCCAAAACTCTAAAAGCCATGAGTCTAAGAGCCATCCACATTTCCACTACATTAAAAAAGGCCTGTTTAGATATACAAAAGAAAAGTTGTTATTAATCAACTTATTTGAGAGATCGTAGACCTCACGTTAACTGCTTGATACAATCTAAGAGCTATCCTGGCAGATATTTCTAGGTTTAAGTTAGATGCTTAACATTAAACATTTCTTATAGAACAGTATAAGTTTTGGCCCTGTATCAATACCCTGATGAAGGGAGAGGAAAGTAGGGCTTTGCCTTAAAGATGTACAAAGAAAAAAAATTACAAAAGGATTTCATAATTTCTCCTTATCCTTAATACAGATACATCTACAAACCATTTATACTTGACCCATTCTAAGAGCCATCCTGACAGGTATAAGTTGAGAGCTTTGCATTTTCTACAGATCAATATGAGCTTTGGCCCTATAACAATACACCAATTAAAAAAAAATTAAGGGGGGAAAGCCCCATTTTATATTTCCAACACTAACGATTATATTACCTATACGCCTACTAAGGAAAAGAAACAAGAGAGAAAAAAGGCACTGCTTCCCCTTTTTCATAAAAATAGCAAGGTAGGATACAGTATATGTTGTTAATACAGAGAATAATAAGATTTCCAGGTTTAGATTAAATGCTTAGAACAATATAAGCTTTCAGTCTTCTATAGCTTCTTCTTATCCTTAATTCTTATACATCTACAAGAGCCATCCTGACAGGTATATTTTTAGATTTAAGTTGAAAGCTTAACATTAAACATTTTCTACAGGTCAGTGTAGTCTTTGGTCCTAGAACAATACACTAATAGAAGAAAGAAAAAATAAGGGGGGAGAACCCCATTTTATATTTCCAACACTAATGATTATATTACCTATATGCCTACAAAGGAAAAGAAACAAGAAACAAGAGAGAAAGAGACACTGCTTCCCCTTTTTCATAAAAATAGAAATATAGAATACAGTATAACATTAAACGAGCCTCTTGTGGCGCAGAGTGGTAAGGCAGCCGTCTGAAAGCTTTGCCCATGAGGCTGGGAGTTCAATCCCAGCAGCCGGCTCAAGGTTGACTCAGCCTTCCATCCTTCCGAGGTTGGTAAAATGAGTACCCAGCTTGCTGGGGGGTAAATGGTAATGACTGGGGAAGGCACTGGCAAACCACCCCATATTGAGTCTGCCATGAAAACGCTAGAGGGCGTCACCCCAAGGGTCAGACATGACTCGGTGCTTGCACAGGGGATACCTTTACCTTTACCTTATAACATTAAACATTAAACAATATGAGCTTTCGGTCTTCTTAAGGGGGTCTCATCTCGAGGCTTGCTACATCTTGTCGTTCCCGTAGACTTATATTCTGTCCCATTGGCCTTTGGCGTAGAAAGTGCAGTTGTACTCTTTCCCGCAGAGTATGCATCGATAAATCTTGAGGCCGTTGCACCTCCTGGACTCCAGTATCAATACAATTTTTTCCCCAAAGAGCTCCTTTAAATCGGTTACTTTCACTGCAGATCCATATTTCTTTTGATTGATTTTTGTACACTGTTGCTTTGAGATGGCTGTATGTCTTTTTAAAAAGGGTGTCCTTATCTGGGCTGCAGAACTCCGGCATCCCATTTTCCGTCTCCAGAATTTCAGATTTCTCTTCTACTGTTGGTTTTCCACCTTGTTTAGAGCTGTCATCAGCCACTGTTATTGATCCATCATTCCTGTTAAAGACTTCTTCCTTGGCATCTTGGATCTCCTTGAAGATATGAATTTCAGATTTCTCTTCTGCGGTTGGTTTTCCACCTTGTTTAGAGCTGTCATCAGCCACTGATTGATCCATCATTCCTGTTAAAGACTTCTTCCTTGGCATCTTGGATCTCCTTGAAGATATGAATTTCAGATTTCTCTTCTGCTGTTGGTTTTCCACCTTGTTTAAAGCTGTCATCAGCCACTGTTATTGATCCATCATTCCTATTGGAGACTTCTTCCTTGCCATCTTGGATCTCCTTGGAGATATTTTTGACCAATCCATCTATAAATACTTTGTAATCTTGGGTTTGTATCTCTATTAGATGAGCCAATCTTTTTAACCTAGACATGTTTTGACTTTAAAAAAAAACGGCCTCAAACAATTTTACAAGTGGCCAGTAGAGGTCCTCTGTTTTATCCTCTGGCATGTGACGTATTGAAGTCAGTTAAGGCAGGTATTCTCGTGCTGGCACAGACTTCTCGTGAGATCTTCCCATTCACAGCTCTTATCTCTTATTTCCGAAAACCAAAACAATTACAATAAGAGCTTTTGCCAATTAATTCGAGTTGATTTGAGTCCTTCTTCTGCTTAGTTAGGAAAATTAGCCTGCCTCATAACGAGGTGGCTTCGAGCAGAGCAGAGTAAGAGGAGGGGGGAAACAAAGGGCTTTGATGCAGGAAGAGAGACGGAGAAAAAAAATGAGAGATACTTGCAGTAAATGATGTTTTGGAACTCAGCCGATGTCCTCCCCTCAGTTCAAAACGTTCATTTGTGGTAAATCATCGTGTAGGGTTGAAGCAGATACTTTAAGATTAAAGAAAGAAAAGAAAGTCCGAGATAGAAAATGGCAGTCGTCCTCTGGACCTGGAACGCTGACAGCCTATAATCCGGGGAGATATACTCCCTAAAGGATTGGAGACGGCCCCAAGAACTTCCTGGGTAGAAAGGTGAGGTGGGGTTTGCGTACCCCTCCTCTTTTCTGCCAATTGCTTGTGCAATTGACCCCTGTCAGGCTTCAGAGATAGCAGAGCAGATGCCCTGCCACCCTCTCTGGACGACATCTTTAGCCACCCCGAAAGGTGCTTTCATTGTTATTTTGAGTAGCCAAATCTGTTCATCTATTAATGCTATGTGTATGTATTGTTCAGCATGGTTCAATTCAATGTCTGTATCTGGTGGATGGTATAGTTCTGCTGTTCTGGCTCTGGGCCCTGCCTACTGGGGACACACAGCACGGGAAGTCCTTCGTGGCTCTTACAAGGCTCCAGAGGCACAGACCAGTTGCTGTTTGCAGCAGCATGAGATTTCCTTGGAAGGGGGCTGCAAGATCTTAGTGCTGGTTCATTCCTCCCCTTGGTCCCTTGTAAACAAGCCAACTTTCTTGAGTGCTTTCTAACAAAGAATTGGGATAGAGTCCAGATTACCATCTTGACCTTCTTTGTTCATTGTTTGCCTGGACTCCTAACATGTCATTCGCTCATCTTTTCCCGGCCAGCTTATTATTCCGTAGTAAAGAACCATCACATAATGCATTTCCTCAACAAGGTCTCCTGACCTTTGGAAACTGGACTGGAAATGAATATGTGTGCGTGTATCCGTGCATTCAGTCAGTGAAACAGCAAATTAATGGATTTATTTTCTTCACTTTCACTCTGCCTTTCTCCCCAATTAGACCCATTTTAACTTCACAAAAACCCTGTGAGGTAGGTTAGGCTGAGAGAGTGTGGCTGGCCCATGGTCACCCATCAGGCTTCCATGGTAGAGAGGGTATTCAAAACTGGCTCTCCAAGATTCTAGTATGATACTCTAACCACCACACCTAATTGGATGTAGAAAGGAGTCTTTTACATACTCTTAAAGTAGTAGAATTCTGGATTGCTAAATGAAGCTGATTGACTATGGGTCCATGGCAGACCAAGAGGAGGCATTTACCCCCATCCTGGCATTGCCTGGCTTTTAACAAGTTCCCTCAAACTGGCCACCACTGCCTGTTGTCCTTTATTGTGCATAGGGCTGGGCATGGAGTTGTGGAGAACAGGCCTACTTGCACCCTGTCCATGCCAAGGGGTTCCCAACTCCTGGAGAGACTTCTCTCTCTCGTACCCTCTGCCAACCCTGATCTTTATACAGAATTGCCCGCTGAGTGTAGACTTGCCTGCTCTGAGTGGGGAGATACCTGGAGACTTTGGGGATGGAGCTGGGAATGGGTAGGATTTGGAGCAGGGAGGGATCTCAGTGAAGTTTAATGCTATGGAGTCCACCCTCCAAAGCAGCCATTTTTCCAGGGGAACTGATCTCTGTCACAAAAATGAGCTGTTATTCCAAGGGTCTCCAGGTCCCCCCATCTGGCGACTGGCATCTCTAGCAGAAAGGGTCAGGCCTCTCAGCTCCCCTTTTCAAATCTGAGACCTTGCCTCTGTGTTTCCTGCTGCCCAGTGCCTGGTCACCACAGGGACAGTTCAATACTCTGTGTGCACTAGAGGAAAGGTACCTTGCCGCTGCCAGTCTTTCTCATCTTGCAGTAGCGCTTTCAAAATGTTGGGGGTCTATTTGGTACACCAGCACCCAAAATTAAAAAGTGTTCATTAAAAAGAAAATGTTAACAAGCATACTTTGAGCACAACACCAGACTGATCAAGAAAGCAAAAGAACTCGGTAGATATCCTTCTGCCCTTCTTGCTATGCATGCCTTATCAGGTGTTACAATATACGATAGGCTCCCTTAGCTTAATAAATTACAGATTTTACAAGGAGAGTTTGCCATTACCTTGAAGTTTTTTTCAGCTTTCCAGGCAAGCACATGGTCAAAATGGCTGCCTGCCCCAGACCTCAGGTAAGAATTCTGTTCCCTCATGAAGTCACATGAAAGAGACCTACACCTTCTTGCCACCTGTTTTATTATTTAAATTCCTTCATTCACTGATCAGGTCAAGCTGGGTCAAAGAGCCATTTCCTGTCAAAGCCAGGATTCCTGGAGGCCATCTGATCTAAGTCCCTCCAGAACTATTTCTCCTGCTAGAAGAAATGGGCAGAGCTCCACCCATCCATTGTCTCTGGCCAGACCTATTAGCATTTGTATGAAGGTGAGCAATTGACTGACTTCCCCCTCCTTGCTTTGTTTCAGCTCAGAGAGGGGAAAAACTATTGACACATCCCTTCAGCCTTCCACAGCAAAACATGAATTTCTTCACAAGGTTAGGTATTGTGAAGATGGTGGGAGGGATCCCACCACAGGGAGGGATGGTGGTGTCCAGTAGCCTTACCTGGGACGGGGTTGGTTCCAGGTTTTGGGGGTCCCAGCAATGGAAAATCAGCAGCACCAGTCAATCTGTCTGCCTTCTGCCAGCATTGACATTGTCAGACCTTGCTTGGGTAGCTAAGAGGACATTGACTAATGGCTTGCAAAAACTATGGCAGGCAAAAGGAGCCGCTGCCCACATGGCAATGAAGTTGGGGATAGATAGTCCGAGTCCTTGAATGTGGGAGCAGTGGTAGGCTGTCCTCTAAGATTGTGGGGTCCTGGCAGCTGCCCAGCTGTGACAACCACTGAAGGCTGTCCAGTCCAGTGGTCTTCATATCTGAGAGGCTGGTGAAGAAGCAGGAAAGCTGATGGAAGGCCCCTTGCAACTGCAACCTTTCCTCCTTTTCTTGAGCTTCCCACTACCCCACCTTGCAATGTCCTGCAGTCTTCCACAAGCAGCCTCCACTTCCTCTGGGCTTATGTCTGTGACCAGCTGGGAAATGATGTAACTTATCTACTGTATTTATAGCTAATAGGAAGTGTGTGTGTGCAAGTAATTTTGGCCAAGGAAGCAGCCATGCATGCTTTTGTGTGTGTAGAACTATCCTTTTGGCTGATTTAATAATTCAACTGATTTGGGTTCATTATTCTTCAATTAGCAGAATCCATACTCCTAAGAAACACAAATGTGGCCAGATGGGAAGAATGACATGACCCTTGAATTCCAGCTAGTGCTGATGGTCTTCTTCTTGGCTGGATGTCATGAAATCTCTAGCCAGGGGTATTTAGGATGTCAAAGACAGCTCCACCCTTCTTTCTCTTGCCCGCCACAGCCAGTGCCTTTTGACCCACGTGCACAGGAAGTCCAGTCATCTGTTTTTGAGAAACAGCTTTGCAGTGGAATGATGGGCTTGGAGGCCACTAGCTCATGAAGGTGCTCAGAGGCCTTTCATGAGTCTCTCTGCCACACCCCAGCTGTCCTTCTGAAATATGTGGGTGGGAATGCTATTGTTCTTCCCCTAATCTTAGAGTCGCTCTACGGTAAGGGTTCCCAAAGTGGGTATGTAGGGGGTTGGTGAGGCCTTTGGGGGCAGTAGGCAGTAGTCTGACTTCCTGCTGCGGCTGCATTTTCCTATTTTCCTATTGAGAGATGTTTCAGGGAGCTTGCCATTGCCTCCCTCTGGGTTAGCAACCCTGGACTTCCTTGGTGGATTCCCATCCCAGCGCTGACCACAGCCATCCCTCCTTAGCTTCCTGAAGGAAATGACAACTTCAGAAGGCAAGCTGGATCCATCTCAGGTTCCACCCCAAATCCCCACGAATTTGTTAACCCAGCATTGACAACCCTTCCCCAGAAGTCTCTATCTTTGGGAGGCTGAAAAAGCCTTTTCCTACTTGTTCCTGGCCATGGGAATTTCCATTGCTTGCTTCTCTCTGTCTCTGTCTGTCTGTCCGTCTGTCTCTCTCTCTCTTTCCCCATCTGTTTTTCTCTACAAAAAGGACACAAAGTGGCTTTTACAACTGACTTCTATGAATATATTGTTTTCCAAAATAAAATATGGGCGCTGTCCAACAACCAAAAAGGAAGTGTAGGCAATAATGCTATGTTTTGAATTTGCAGTAGACCTAACACCAGAAAAACTGTGTTTTGTGTGTGTATGGGGGACCACTAGGGAGGTGGACTGGAAGGCAAGGGAGCAGTATCCCAAAAACGTTTGGGAACCACTGCTCTATAGTATACCCAATAAAATGACTAATTAAGCAACACAACCAGAAGTCTCCACTTGTATAAAACAAGACACCTGCCATTAGCTAAAAGCTAATTGCAGGCTTAAGAAGCCCTGACCTGGATGACCCAGGCTAGCCGGCTCTCATATCTTGGAGGCTATGCAGGTTCAGATCTGGTTAGGACTTGGAGAAGAGGCCATCAAGGAAGTCCAGGGTCACATCAGAAAGGCGGGCAATGGCAAAACCACCTTCGAAACATCTCCAACCTTGAAAACATTTCTAGAGGTTGCTGTAAGTTGGCTGCAGTTTGATGGCACTTTCTCCTGCCAGTTCTGTGAAGGGCCAGGAGAGGTCTGGCTTTGGGGCATGCTGAAGAGGAAACTGTGGCCATGGTATTGGAACTAGGGAATCTCTGACAGGGTCTTATGGGCCAGGAAAATATCTGCATGGGGGTAATTTGGCTTGGGACACTCTGAAAGTGCTTGATGAAATTTGTACTCATCCTTCAGATATGTAGGAAGGAGGATGTAGGAAATATTTTTGTCTTCCTCCTCATAAGTAATTCCCATAGGTAAGTTTTCCGATCAGATCACATACATCAGTTCCATGGTCCTTAGGACTATCCAGTAAGATGAGCCAGTCTTCTTATCCCAGTAAGCAAAAGCCAAGTCTGGAAAAATAATGGTTTGCCTAAGACTTCTGCAGAGGTTTGTGGCGGAGTTTTGAGGCCAGGGATTTCCTGGATCCAACTCCTAGCAATGAGATTCTGTCACATTCTGTTTCCTGTTCTCCAAATTTTTCAGAAATGTGGGGGTAAACCTGCCTTTTTTTCTTCTGCTTTGCCATCACTGCATTGCTGTCATGCTCACCCTACCCTACCCAACTATGTCCTCTGCCCACCTCTTTCTGATGGTCTATATTTATTGTACAACAAAATAAGAGTCCAGTAGCACCTTTGAGACCAACAAAAATGTATTCATGATGTGAGCTTTTGTGTGCAAGCACCCTTCACTTACGGTAACAGCCTTCTCCCAGCCAGCCAATCGTTACATTACTTTTGCAAACCTCTTGTAAACTGAGCTTGCTCCTGCAGCTTGTAAGACATCAAGGGTTTGTTTGACCGAGGGACTCTGATTTTTTTTCCTTTTGCCTTCACTTCTTCTATTATTTTGGTTTCTGTGGGTGGGGTGGGTTTTGGGGGTGTTTTTGGATTTACTGTTTCTTTCTCCTAGTGTTTCTTTCTTCTTTTATTTGAGGGCCAGCATTGTTTGTCCTTTCTTCTTGGGGTTGTGTTTCTTTTAAAAGTTGATTTTTACAGTTCTTTCTTTCAGTGTTCAGTTTTACAGTTCTTTATATCAGTGTTTTGTTCTGGGGGGGCACTGTGGTTGTAGTTACAGTTGTCCATTCTCCAAATTTGGTAGCTGTTGTACTTGTTGTAGGAGGTTGCCAACTTTGGGTACTGTTGTTCTGCTCTGGTTTGCTGGCCTGGAGGGCACTGTTTGGTTCTCCTGCCAGAGCTGTTCTCACAAAGCAGTTCTCTCATAGCTCTCTTAGGGTGTCTGGCACCAAGAGAGAAAGGGAAGGTGATTGTAAGCTTTGGGACTCCTTTGGTTAGTGAAAAGCGGGATACAAATCCAGTAGCTATTCATCCTCTAGACGTTTCTGTATTTGTTGTGGGGGGAGGCTGGATGTTCTTACTGACCTTCTTTTGTACTTACAGAGCTAGTTTACGGTTTTTCTTTGAAATAAATATTCAAAAACATTTAACCTACTGATGCATCAATTAATGTAAATTTACCAGTAGCTGCTGCATTCTCCACCCACGTGCGAGTCAATAAGTTTGCCCAGGTTTTGTGGTAAAATTAGGTGCCTCGGCATATATCCGAGTCGGCTTATATGCGAGTATATATGGTAAGCTTAACAAAAATAGAGTCCAATAGCACCTTTAGGACCAACAAAGATTTATTCAAGGCGTGAGCTTTCGAGTCCATGCACAGAGTGCGAAAGCTCAAGCCTTGAATAAATCTTCATTGGTCTGAAAGGTGCTTAAAGAGCCAGTTTGGTGTAGTGGTTAGGAGTGCGGACTTCTAATCTGGCATGCCAGGTTCAATTCTGCGCTCCCCCACATGCAACCAGCTGGGTGACCTTGGGCTCGCCACGGCACTGATAAAACTGTTCTGACCGGGCAGTGATATCAGGGCTCTCTCAGCCTCATCTCCCTCACAGGGTGTCTGTTGTGGGGAGAGGAAAGGGAAGGCGACTGTAAGCCGCTTTGAGACTCCTTCAGGTAGAAAAAAGTGGTATATAAGTACCAATTCTTCTTCTGTTGGACTCTATTTTTGTTGTGTTACTTCAGACCAACACGGCGACCCACTTGAATCTATATTTATTATAGTCCTCCTTAATCCAGCTTTCTCTTGAAGACTCAACTATATGCCAGGCTAGTAAATGGACTCCACCAATTCAGACTGCAGAGGAAGGCTTACGTCCTTTTGGTTCCCCTGTTAATAATTCCCTAAAAATGTCGGTCTGTTTGCAAGCCCTGATCAAGGTTGCCAGGATGTGTTGGAGGTTATAGGGTCACCAGAAGTCAGAAATGATTGATGGCACATAGTGCACACAAGAATCTCATGTTTGCAAGGCATGTAAACAGGCAGGCTTAAACGTTTCTTTCTGTGGTGTTACTTTTAAAATTATTTGCAGGTATCTTTTGCATGGCGAAGCATTTGAAAGGTGTCATCCTGTGCAGCCCCATTCTTCTGCTCTGTGTGTATAGAATCATAGAAGTCTATGGAGTTGGAAGGGGCCATTCAGGCCATCTAGTCCAACCCCCTGCTCTACGCAGGATCAGCCCTAAGCATCCTAAAGCATCCAAGAAAAGTGTGCATCCAACCTTTGCTTGAAGACTGCCAGTGAGGGGGAGCTCGCCACCTCCTTAGGCAGCCTATTCCACTGCTGAACTATTCTGACTGTGAAACATTTTTTCCTGATATCTAGCCTATATCGTTGCACTCCTTGACTGTAGTTCTCTAACCAATTCCCTATCCACCTAACTAATGAGGCATGAGGTTGAATGTGTGTGTTGTGTGGGAGGCTGTGGTGGTGTGGTGGCAAATGAGGGTGTGGAGATATGGGTGTCAAGAACCTGTTGTTTGGGGTGTTCGTTGAGTGTGGGAGAGGACTGACCTTTGGGAATTGTGGTGTAGTGGTTACAGATGAGCTTTCCAGAGCCATGTCTTCAGATATGTGAAGGGAAAATCAGACTGGAGACTCTTCTTAGGGGAAGATTACATGGCAACCAATTCCTCCCAGTTCTGCGTCATTTCCCTTCTTGTGTGAATTAGGCCACAGACACCAAAATGCCCCTCTGCCCTAATACACATGGGGTAGTCACAGTACACAGGTGTCCACTCTGTTCCTTCTGCCTCTATTTTTTCACAGTTGATAAAATTTTTTGTGCCCACATGCTTCTTTCATGGTTACTCCTTAGAAGAAGAACTGGATTTTTGTACCCTATTGTTTACTACCTAAAGGAGTCTCAAGGTGGTTTACAAACACCTCTTCCCTTTGTCTCCCCACAATAGACAACCTGTGAGGTATGTGGGGCTGTAAGAGGTCTGAGAGAACTGGGAATGGGCTGCAGTGACCCAGCAGGCCTCAGGTGTCTCAAAGCATTTTCCAATCGTCTTCCCTTCCTCTCCCCATAGCAGACTCCCCATGAGGAAGGTGGGGTAGAGAGCCTCCTGCAAGCAAAAAGCTACGAGGACTCCCCAACCCCTATACACACACTTCCCAAATGCACACTGTCTCTGAGCATGATCCATTAAGCCCCTCTTGTGGAAGCAGCAATCAGAAGGCAAGGGCAGCTTTCTTAGGTGCTCAGCCTGCTGTCCCCACAACTTCAGTTGTTCCAAATCTGCACTTGATTTATAAATACTAGTACAAAGGGCTTGGCTGGAATCAACACTACTTAATAGACTCTGGAAGGGACATTTGATATTTCTTAGATCATGGGCACCCCTGTCCCCCATATATCAATTTCCATTTTTCCACAAAGAGCTAAAGCTGCTCCCAGCCCTGGTAAATAAATGCCAGGCATAATGAGCTTGGAAGCTACTCGCCTGCAAGTAACAAAGGAAATGACAGTTGCTGAAAAATCGCTGCACTTGCAGGCCTGTCTCCTTAAATGATTCCCGAGAACTAATGACATCATGGGGAAACAGGGCAGCTGCAGATACCACTCTGCAGCTTGGTTATCCCACCTCCACCCACATAAAGGATTGACCATAATCCTGTTCTCAGAGCCCACTTTCCATGCCAGTGAGACTCCTGGGGCTTCCTCAACAGTTTGCCTGGGCCTCCAGCAAATTCACCCTATTTATCTATTTAATATTTAAAACATGGCTGTCTCTCCTGCTGTCCAATTGTCTCCCCATGTGGCTCAGGTTAACCACCAGATGCAAACCCTGATGTTAGGATTGCCAGCATCCAGGCGAGGCCTGTCAATCCCCTAGAATTGCTATTTCTTTCCAAACTGCAGACATCAGTTACCCTAGGGCAGTGGTCCCCAACCTTTTTATCACCAGGGACCGGTCAACACTTGACAATTTTACTGAGGCCCGGGGGGGGTAGTCTTTTAACGAGGGATGTCGCCGCCACCTGAGCTCCTGCTCCACTTGCTTTCCCACCAACGCCCCTGACTTCCCACCGCCTGCTGGGGGGCACTGCCAGCTGGAGGGCACTGCCATGGTGAACTGGCTGCAGAGTGGCAGGGCAGCCCCCGAGGCAGCAGCCGGAGAGGAGGATGAGGAGGAGCCGCGGCCCAGTACTGGTCTCCAAACCAGGGGTTGGGGACCGCTGCCTTAGGGCACAGGTGGCCAAACTGTGACTCTACAGATGTCCACAAACTACATTTCCCATGAGCCCCTGCCAACATGTACAGGCAGAGACATCTGGAGAGCCATAGTTCAGCCATCCTGACCTAGAGGGAATGGCTGCTCTGGAGGCTGGACTCCCCAAATTCTGCCCCCCAGTCTCTAACCCCTCCCCAAATTCGTAACCCATAGATGGCAACCCTATCTCCATTCTCTTCCCCAGTAACCAGCAGCTGCTCCATCTTTGGCTGAAAGAGGGGCTCAGCTATTTCTTTCAAATCAGCAGAAGTCCACATTTCTCCAGCAATTGAGAGCTTAGGCAAGCAGCCAACTAACAATGCAACATCACTTGGATCACAAAAACAAACATTAGTGAACATTAAACAGCCCTCCCAAATGTTTGAGTTTTATGGCCACACTTTTTGGGAGGCTGTTGTGCAAATAGGGACAGGTAGTGAGAAAGCTTTCGAATTATGGTATTGGAGATGAATGCTGCAAATACCATGGACAGCCATAGTTACCAACAAGATAGTTTTGTTGTTGTTAGGTGCGAAATCGTGTCCGACCCATCGCGACCCCATGGACAATGGTCCTCCAGGCCTTCCTGTCCTCTACTATTCCCCGGAGTCCATTTAAGTTTGCACCTACTGCTTCAGTGACTCCATCCAGCCACCTCATTCTCTGTCGTCCCCTTCTTCTTTTGCCCTCGATCGCTCCCAGCATTAGGCTCTTCTCCAGGGAGTCCTTCCTTCTCATGAGGTGGCCAAAGTATTTGACTTTCATCTTCAGGATCTGGCCTTCTAAGGAGTAGTCAGGGCTGATCTCCTCTAGGACTGACCAGTTTGTTCGCCTTGCAGTCCAAGGGACTCGCAGGAGTCTTCTCCAGCACCAGAGTTCAAAAGCCTCAATTCTTTGACGCTCAGCCTTCCTTATGGTCCAACTTTCGCAGCCATACACTGCAACTGGGAATACCATAGCCTTGACTAAATGCACTTTTGTTGCTAGGGTGATGTCTCTGCTTTTTAGGATGCTGTCTAGATTTGCCATAGCTTTCCTCCCCAGGAGCAAGCGTCTTTTAATTTCTTTGCTGCAGTCCCCATCTGCAGTGATCTTGGAGCCCAGGAAAATAAAATCTCTCACTACCTCCATTTCTTCCCCATCTATTTGCCAGGAATTGAGAGGGCCAGCTGCCATGATCTTTGTTTTCTTGATGTTGAGTTTCATGCCAACTTTTGCACTCTCCTTCATCCGCATCAACAGGCTCTTTAGTTCCTCTTCACTTTCTGCCATTAGAGTGGTATCATCTGCATATCTGAGGTTGTTGATATTTCTCCCTGCAATCTTGATCCCAATTTGTGACTCCTCTAATCCCGCCTTTCTCATGATGTGCTCCGCATACAAGTTAAATAGACAAGGCGGCAGTATACAGCCTTGCCGTACTCCTTTCTTAATTTTGAACCAATCAGTGATTCCATGTTCAGTTCTCACTGTTGCTTCTTGGCCTGCATATAAGTTTATCAAGAGACAAATAAGGTGCTCTGGTATTCCCATCTCTTTAAGAACTTGCCACAGTTTGTTGTGCTCCACACAATCAAAGGATTTAGCATAGTCAATGAAGCAGAAGTAGATGTTCTTCTGGAACTCCCTAGCTTTCTCCATGATCCAGCATATGTTGGCTATTTGATCTCTATTTCCTCTGCCACTTCGAAATCCTGCCTGTACTTCTGGAAGTTAGAATCATAGAATCATAGAATCATAGAGTTGGAAGGGGCCATACAGGCCATCTAGTCCAACCCCCTGCTCAACACAGGATTAGCCCTAAGCATCCTAAAGCATCCAAGAAAAGTGTGTATCCACCCTTTGCTTGAAGACTGTCAGTGAGGGGGAGCTCACCACCTCCTTAGGCAGCCTATTCCACTGCTGAACTACTCTTGACTGTGAAAAATTTTTTCCTGATATCTAGCCTATATCGTTGTATTTGGAAGTTTAAACCCATTACTGCATGTCCTCTCCTCTGCAGCCAACGGAAACAGCAATCTGCCATCCTCCAAGTGACAACCTTTCAAATACTTAAAGAGGGCTATCATGTCCCCTCTCAACCTCCTTTTCTCCAGGCTGAACATTCCCAAGTCCCTCAACCTATCTTCATAGGGCTTGACCCTATGCCCCAGATCATCTTCGTCGCTCTCCTCTGTACCCTTTCAATTTTATCTACGTCCTTCTTGAAGTGAGGCCTCCAGAACTGCACACAGTACTCCAAGTGTGGTCTGACCAGTGCCGAATACAATGGGACTATGACATCTTGTGATTTTGATGTGATGTCTCTGTTGATACAGGCACTTTGATTCAGGCACTTTGTCTATCAGATCTAATTCCTTAAATCTATTTGTCACCTCTACTGTATATTCGTCGGGGATATGATTTAGTTCATACCTGAGTGGCCTAGTGCTTTTCCCTACTTTCTCCAATTTAAGCCTAAATTTTGCAACAAGAAGCTGATGACCTGAACCACAATCAGCTCCTGGTCTTGTTTTTACTGACTGTATAGAATGTCTCCATCTTTGGCTGCAGAGTACATAATCAATCTGATTTCTTTGTTGACCATCTGGTGATGTCCATGTGTAGAGTCGTCTCTTGGATTGTTGGAAATGAGTATTTGCTATGAACATTGTATTCTCTTGACAAAATTCTACCAGCCTGTGCCCTGCTTCATTTTGTACTCCAAGGCCAAACTGGAAGATCTATTAGAACAGAAGGGGTATGTTGTAAATGTGTCGTGGCTGTTGGGGATGAGGCCAAATGGGCTCCAAAGACCTTGCTAAAATGCAAGGCTCAATCTTTAGCTGGTATTTGAGCCTCCAGTTGATGGGACCAGGTGTTTAAACTATTTGAGACTAGTGCCCAAAAGCGTGAGTCATTTTTCTCAGAAACTGCCCGATCTAATTCTTTCCATAAGGATTTGGCATGTTCAAGCTTTTTCTGTTTAATTAATTTTTTGTATTGTGATCTTAAATACAAAAGTTGGGGCATCCAGAACTCGTTAGTATGACTCCTTGCTGTTCTCACTGTGTGGGTTATATATATATATATATATATATATATATATATATATTAGAGTTTTACACTCTTGGTCAAACCAACCGTTATTTGCATATATGATAAAGGTTTGATCGGTCTATTATTAACAAGAAACGGTTTTAGGAGACTAGTAATAGCTTCCCAGATTTGGATAGCATCATTATCTGACCGAAGGAAGAAAACCAACTATATCATTAGAAGGGAAGATATTACGGCTAAGACTCACTTACTTTGGACACATCACGTGATCAAACTCACTAGAAAAATCACAAATGCTCGGTATGGTCAGCAACAAAAGGAAACGTGGGCGCCAAAGGATCCACTGGCTTGACACGATCAAAGTGAACATAGGGATGACCATGAACCCATTAAAAGAAGCAGTCAGAGACAGGGATGCATGGCGAAGACTTTCCTATAGAATTACTGAGGGTTAGACACGACTGAATGGATGACAACATCATCATCATCATCATCATGATCATCATCAACAGTGAGAAAGCCTGGCAGAAAGCTGAATGCCCCACAGTGTGGGGCGGGAGCACAGTCAGAAGGGTTATACAGTGTTGATGACTCTGCTGCATGGGAGAGGTAATCTTTCAGAGATGGGAGTCCCAGGTCCCAAATGGCAGCAACTTCCGCTGGACCCAGAAACAAACTGACAACCATTGAAAAGAGATGGCCAGACAGAAGTGAAACGGACATGCTAATTCACCCCCAGCACAGAACAGGCTGCCACATTTTGTACCAGCTACAATTCCCAAGTCTGCAAAGGGTGTGCTACGGTTATTAAGCCCTGAGGTTACATTAATGTTGAGCAGCATGGCCAAGTCAGCAGCATCAAAAAAAAGGGAAAGTTTTCAGACTGCCTGTAGTCAGAAGCACAGGCACCAGAGTGACTGTTTCTCTCTTCCAATAGGAACCTCAAAAACAGTCCAGTCTAGGGAGTGCGCTTCAGCTCGGTTCAGCCGCCTCGGCGATCATCAAAGCCCGAGGCGGCTAGCGCTGTGGGGTAGAGAAGAGGGGAGGCAGCGGCATGCCTGCGGTTGCCAGCTGATGCGCTGCCACCACTGCTGCCCCTCCTCCCACACTGCAGCACTGGCCTCCTACATCCCGCTTTGGGCTTCAGGCCGAAGCACACAAACCTGGTCCAGTCTCCTCTGAAGTAGGTAATATCACAGAAGGGCTGCCCTGCTGACCAGGCTCCCCTCTGTCCTGTTTGGAGTCAGTTTGCTCAGTGGTGGCCAGACACAGACCCAAGACAGGCAGCAGGATCCAGAGGCTTCCTCAATGAGACATGTAGCTGGTGTCACGAGAATCCCAATGACAACCAACTGCAAAGATTCCTACAGCCTCCATCATGAGGCTTCATGTCAATATCCTATGGCACGTCCCATGATGATCAGCTAGGGGAGGGGAGGCTGATAAACCACCTTTATCAGTTCAAACAGGACACTGATTGGGAAGGTAGGTGGGCAGTAAACTGATTCCTTCCCTGTCCTTGGATTCAACCCTACAGTATGTGCCCTCAGTGTTAGCAATGCTGTGCTGGGGCTCTATGAAAAGATAAAGGTTCCATGAGGATGATGAAAGCCCCTCCCCTCCCCCTAATTCAGGGCTGATAGAAGACTGAGCCGTGTCAGGGGGACATTGCCTGGCCCCTAGAGCCAGGTCAGCCTCTTCCTCCCCAATCATAGATCTGGAGGGTTTTGTTTCTCACAGGCCTACTGGCACTAATGAACATTAAGTTCAAAGGCCAGGTGACACAGAAGCCCTGAGGACAGAATGGAAGCCATAAGGACAGTGAGCATCACTAGAACCTCTGACAAATGTTCATCACTCCTCCAACTGCCATGCCTCCTCGCCCATGCGGCACCCCTGCATGATGGACAAGCATTCTACAGAGGAACCACTGCCAGAAATTCTGTTGTGCACCCCCAACCCAGCACCACCCTGCACAAAGCTCAACGACTCTCCCATCACAACTAGCTGGGCAACAAGACACACTGCATTTTCCATGTTAGTTGTTAAAACATCAAAGCAGTGTCCAAAGGGACTGATGAAGACAGAACTTTCTACGGGTGGGATCACCTCTGGGGCAGGAGCAGAAAGCCCACAGACACAGCTTGGGTTGACAAAGAAAAGGGTTCCCACTCTTCCTTCCCTTCCTCTCCCCATAGCAGATTCCCCATGAGGGACGTGCGGTAGAGAGCCTCACTTGAAAGGTGGCAACCCTAAGAGGAGGTCTCTCTGTACACAGCAGTCTTGATCTTAGTCAGGTTTTTTATTTGTTGTTTTTAGTTGCGAAGTCGTGTCCGACCCATTACAACCCCATGGACAATGATTCTCCAGGCCTTCCTGTCCTCTACCATTCCCCAGAATCCATTTAAGCTCACACTGACTGTTTCAGTGACTCCATCCAGCCACCTCATTCTCTGTCATCCCCTTCTTCTTTTGCCCTCAATTGCTCCCAGCATTAGGCTCTTCTCCAGGGAGTCCTTCCTTCTCATGAGGTGGCCAAAGGATTTCAATTTCATCTTCAGGATCTGGCTTTCTAAGGAGCAGGCAGGGCTGATCTCCTCTGGGATTGACTGGTTTGAATTGACGCTTTTGAACTCTGGTGCTGGATTCCTAAAATGTCGATGTTCAGTCTTGTCATATCTTGTTTGACCACGTCCACCTTGCCTTGATTCATGGATCTTACGTTCCAGGTTCTTATGGAATAAAAATCTTTACAGCATTGGACTGTCTTTTCGCCACCAGTTACCTCCACAACTGAGCGTCCTTTCGGCTTTGGCCCAGTCACTTCATTCATTCTAGAGCTACTCATACTAGCCATTATGGTTATCATATTATCTCTCAGTCGTCTTCTCTCCCGGCTAAACTGACCAAGCTCCCTCAACCTATCCTCATATGACTTGGTCTCCTTGGTAGTCCTACTCTGGACATGCTCCAGTTTCTCCCCATTTTTCTTCAGTAGTCGTGCCCAAAACTGGACACGGTGCTCCCATGTCTATGAGTATTCCATTGCAGCCATCTACAGGTCTGCCCTGCCATATTTTTCAAAAGGCTCAGCTATATGCACTACATATGTATGTATGTAGTACTGCAACCACAGTCCTTCCAATGCCCAGAGTTTTCACCAATCCAGAAAACCAAATCATGTCATGCATTCCTTGTCCTGGTGGACTCTTCACAAGAATTTGTTGTCAGGGGTTCACCTGACAGGTTGGGTTGTTCATGAAGATTCCTTTGGTGTACTCATGAGAAATTGCATCACATAAACACCTTGGAAATCATTTATCTCATATGGTCTGCCCTTCTGTCAACCAAATAGCAATGGTCTCTATGAATAAGCAAGGCAGTACAGCCTCCTCAACCTGGAGATGTTGCATTCTGCACATGTATACAACCCAAGTGATGAACGTCATAGGAAGCAGCAGCCACAGAGACAGTGTTCTCAGCTACACTCCTTTTCCACCTCATGAGTAGCACTGTGCAAGTGACTGCTCGATAAACAACAGTTACAGATAATGCAACCCTGTCTCCCCTCTCCCTCCCATCCAGCAGTCTGTCTCTTGGGCCATACTGGCTCGGAAGGCTCTTTCTTCTCTTTCTTGATGGTTGGCTTCACTCTCTATTTCCATCACCAGATGTAGGCTGCTATTGATTGCAGGCCTGCCAGGTTGCTTGGGGCTGGTGCCAGGCCGTCTGCCCACTTAGTGATAAGGGTAAATGAGATTTAGCAGCACTTTCAATAGGTGGCTGTTGAGTTCCTTTGGCAGACCAGCCTTATTTTCTGCCTGATAATGTACATGACTTCCTTCCTGCATAGAACGTATACCGCACACTGCCTGTTTAAATATTGGATCCTTTATGGTTCAACATGGTTGCGCTAAGAAAGAATAAGCAGATCACAAGATTGCACAAGAGCCACAGGGATCCTTAGAGTGTCAAATTTGTGCTTCTGGGTTGAACTTCTTATCTAGCTGGACCGTGGGCTGCTATCTATATATCTAGATAGCAGAGCTCAGGCTTTAACAAGGTGATGAGTCACTGAATGTTAGCCATACTACAGAACAAAATTTAAATTCTGTTTGCTTGTCATGTGATGCCAGAGCATGTTTCTGAAAGTGGACTTTCAGGTGAGCTGAAGTTCAGAGCTCCCCGCTTAGTGAAGGCTCTGCTGATTTGATTCTGCTGGAGTGGAAGTGCCTTTGTGGCAAAGAGGAGCTGTTTCCGCATTAGAGGCTTCACGCTGGGCTGCAGGCTGGACTTTGAGCCAGGGCAGTTTGCCCCACCTCTTCCTGCTCCCGCCTGGGGGACTATTTGTCCCACTGTGGATTTGTGCTCCCGCATGGGAGCCGGGGCGGCAAAGTAAACAAGTGTGGAAATGGTCCAGGGAAGCTGTGGGAGGAAAATGGGGAGACTGTAGGGCACAGGGAAAAGCAGCCTTCAGGCATCATGGCAAATGAGGCTGCTTGTTCCTGGTTCCTCATACCTGGCAGTCTCCATTAAAGGCTGGTAAAACAGAAGTGGGCATGAGATGGCACAATATGGCAGATTTCCTTAGTGGTTCAGGAGGCCATCCACAGCATGGCCGTCCAGTGGAGCTACCTTCTTGGTTAATATCGAAAAAGTCACTGTCCCTCTTCCTTGTTCTCTTTGGTTTCAGCATTAATACAGTTTATGCTTGGGTGGCCCCTTCAAGGATTGTTGCCTTGTCGTGGTGAAGGGGCTTGCGTAGCTCAGTGAAGCTATGAGCCATGCCGTGCAGGGCCACCAAGACGGACAGGTCATAGCAGAGAGCTCTGACAAAAGGTGATCCCCTGGAGAAGGAAATGGCAAACCACTCCAATATCTTTGCCATGAAAACTCTATGGACAGGTTCAAAAGGTAAAACGATAAGATGCCGGAAGATGAGCCCCTCAGGTCGGAAGGTGTCCAATATGCTACTGAGGATGAGCAGACGGCTAGTACAAGTAGCTCCAGAATGAATGAAGCGACTGGGCCAAAGCCGAAAGGACGCTCAGTTGTGGAGGTATCCTTGCCTATTTAACTTGTATGCGGAACACATCATGAGAATGACGGGGTTAGATGAGTCACAAATTGGGATCAAGATTGCAGAGAGAAATATCAACAACCTCAGCGATGCAGATGATACCACTCCAATGGTAGAAAGCAAAGAGGAAATAAAGAGCCTTTTGATGCGGATGAAGGAGGAGAGTGCAAAAGCTGTCTTGAATACCAACATCAAGAAAACGAAGATCATGGCATCCAGCCCTCTCAATTCCTGGCAAATAGATGGGGAAGAAATGGAGGTAGTGACAGATTTTATTTTCCTTGGCCACCTACTTTGGCCACCTCACGAGAAGGAAGTAGGTGACCTACTTTGGCCACCTCATGAGAAGGAAGGACTCCCTGGAGAAGAGCCTAATGCTGGGAACGATTGAGGGCAAAAGAAGAAGGGGACGACAGAGAATGAGGTGGCTGGATGGAGTCCCTGAAGCAGTCGGTGGACTTCGAGAAATGGTAGAGGACAGGAAGGCCTGGAGGATCATTTTTCATGGGGTCGTGATGGGTCGGACATGACTTCGCACCTAACAACAACAACAAAGCAAAATTACCAGCTAGACGACGATCCAGATGAACGATACAAACACTAAGCTGGCTGCTTACAGCTTAAATTTATTCAATCTGTTCAATTTCACACAATGCCAGAACAGGAATCAGTATACCCCATTTTCAAATACAGATGTCTTCCTCAATGGCTAATAATTGTTTGATAATTCGCAATCTATGTCATCCCAGTGGAGGGGATTATGGCCTCTGCCTGATCCAAGGCCCCCCACAATCCCCTCCAGTGCTGATTAGAAATAGGAGACCTTTCAGGCAAGGTGATATTATTAAATGGCTCAGAAACCATTACAGTAAAAATTCCAAATTATTGAACAATTATTAGCCATTGATGAAAACATCTGTATTTGAAAATGGGATATACTAGGCCTCATCCTAGTGTGAAATTGAACAAATTCAATAAATTTAAGGCTGTAAGCAGCCAGCTTAGTGTTTGTATCATTTATCTGATTTCATGAATTTAGGCAGATGGTGAGTGGGTGGGCAGGAAGGGATGTGCCAGTGTTTGACTCTTGTGGCCCTTCCTTGCATACCCAGGGAATTGTTAATTGACATTATGGGTAGGTGAATTTCCTCTAGACCAGGCTGGATTCTGGAGATTTTTGGTGTGTGTGTGTGGGGAGAGGTGTCACATTTGGGCATGAAACTGGGGTCACTGTGGGTGGGAAGGTAGTTGTGAGTGTCCTGCATAGTGCAGGGGGTTAGACTAGATAACCCTGGAGGTCCCTTCCAACTTTATGATTCTATGATTCTATAGCTAGAATTCCATCTGTTGATAGCACTGCTCTTATGATGCATATCCTCTGGGTAAGAATTTTTGAAGTTTTAACCTGAGTCCTTCTAAGACCTTCAGGTTTAGCTAGACATTAGCTAAACCACCCTGAGCCATATGGAAGGGCAGTATAGAAATCAAAGAAATAAATAAATAGACTTAATAGTAGCATCTATCTGCTCTGCCAAACCAGTTGTCTAGACCAGGCTTTCTCAACCAGGGCTCCGTGAAACCCTGGGGTTTCTTGATGGCCCTGGAAGGGTTTCCTGAAGGGGTGGGAGTTATTATTTAATAATTTATAGCCTGCCAGTCCCATAACCAGTTTGTGGTGTGTAACAGAATTATAAACACCACAATAAAATCCCTCATAAACCATACAACCCTAATACAACCCCCCTCCCAAACAGAAAGTGTATTAGCGCCTCAGGGGATAAGTTGGGAGAAACATGATGACCTCATTGACTCAAGGTCAATATTTGTTAAACATTGAAATTCTATCGAACAAAGAGCAGATTCTTTATACCAGCAGCCCTGAAACTATGCTAAATCTCTAGCCCAACTCACTTATGGTGCATTTTGGGGTGCTCTGATATCAGATTGATATCAGCTTGAAAGCTTGAAAGGGTCAGTCTAAATTCCGTCGGGCACTCCTCCAACTTCCATGCTGTGTAACCAACTCCATGGTGTGTCTGGAAACAGGAATGTTAATGGTCCAAGAAAAAATATGCCTGTCAGCTATAGGAATGTGGCTGAAATTAATACATAATCCACAGGGTATAGTTTCTTTAATCCTGAATGACAACTTCCAACCATCTTGGACTAAGGCTGTCCACAGAGGAATCCAAAATCTGGGCTTCTCCATACACTTATTATCCAAATTAGCTCATGATCTAGCTGCATCATTAGATAAGCAGCGGATATGGGACAATCGTTGTCAACTGGACCTGAGTAAAGCTCCAACTTTTTGAGCCCCAGTTAAAACAAGATGTGCCCCTGCCACTTATCTGTCTCAGCTGGTAATAAATAAACAAAGAAGGGCATTTACCCTTGCAAGATGCTCCATCTTGCCTTCAGCTCTTGTAGAGGGTCGCTATAAGAACATTCCCCTTACACTGAGACAATATTTTTGTGGGAGCGGCGAAATTGATACAAGAGAGCATATATTGTTCCACTGCCCTGCTTATGTAGAGCAACTTGATCGAACCACTCCTTAAAAAGCAACTTCGTAGCAACTTGATCGAACCACTCCTTAAAAAGTTGCCAGAACATCATGATGTAGATCGAGCAAAGAGGCTGCTAAGTGATGAGTCCCCCCAGGTGACAACTCAGCTGGCTAAGTTTTGTGCCAGCGCCATAAACATCCGATACTCTAAAATAGCATGATTTTAAGTCCTGTTTTATAATTTTTTAAAAATTGTATTACATTAAATGACCATATTCTTTTGGTCTCTTATGTATAAACTTCATATAACTTGGTCTGAACGACTGTAATAAAGTTTGATTGATCAATGTTTGTTAAACATTTATTTGGTGATATGACTCTATATGGTTGTGTTGACCCTCCCAAAATGGCCTAGAGGGGGTGAGAAGGGGAGGGGTCCCGAGTGGGCATGTCCACAGCTCTGCTTCCGAACCACGTTCTACATGATAATGTCACTTTTGGGGTTTCTGAAAGCCTGAAGGGTGTTTCAGGGGGTTCTCTAGATATAGGGAGGCCTCACACCCTAACTTGTAAAGGAACGCTACCACCCAGTGCTGGATACTCTGGAGATTGTAAAAGGCCAAATAGCAGGACACTGTTTTGTAGGAAGAGGCTGTTGCACTGGAAGCAGAGAGAATTTTGGAGGTCTAGCCCAATCCTTAATGGAAACAGGCATGTAATAAATCTAGAGTTACAAACTATATGCCCTAATGCAGTAAAGGAAGGATCTAAACTGGATAACATGCTGAGCTTGTTTATTAATTTTTTTATTTTTTAACTTGCATATTTAGTTTTCTCAGGTCAGGTCTCACCCCTTCCCCCCTTTCTTTGGATGAAGAAGCAACTTGAGTTGCTTTTTCAGAGAAAATGCCTCTGGTTCTGCTAGAAGCTGGAGTAAGATTTTGGTGGACTAGTGATTGTAAACTGGGTGTAAACTGGGATGTTGAGGAGCTGTTATGACAAAAACTTCTGACATTTTGGTCTTGACAAACTTCCTCCCATGTTATGTGGGGAAAGTTTTGTCCTGGGTATGGTCTGTCATTGTCAGGAGGGCAAGATGCTTTGAAGGACTGTGATCTAGCCTTTCCCTTCTGAGAAGAAAACCTCTTCCTAGGATGAAGAGCAGGAAGAAGGTATGGAGGTAGATTCAGCCCATGCCAACAATATGACAGAGTTTCCTGCAATTTTAATATTACAACTGCTCCATAGTATCAATAATGCAGACATAAATTAGACAAAAGTGTGTTTAGTCAAGGCTATGGTATTCCCAGTTGCAATGTATGGCTGCGAAAGTTGGACCATAAGGAAGGCTGAGCGTCAAAGAATTGAGGCTTTTGAACTCTGGTGCTGGAGAAGACTCTTGCGAGTCCCTTGGACTGCAAGGCGAACAAACCGGTCAGTCCTAGAGGAGATCAGCCCTGACTGCTCCTTAGAAGGGCAGATCCTGAAGATGAAACTCAAATACTTTGGCCACCTCATGAGAAGGAAGGACTCCCTGGAGAAGAGCCTAATGCTGGGAGCGATTGAGGGCAAAATAAGAAGGGGACGACAGAGAATGAGGTGGCTGGATGGAGTCACTGAAGCAGTAGGTGCAAACTTAAATGGACTCCGGGGAATGGTAGAGGACAGGAAGGCCTGGAGGATCATTGTCCATGGGGTCGCGATGGGCCGGATACCACTTCGCACCTAACAACAACAACAAATTAGATACGTGGCTGGATTAACCCACGGTTTTTAACCATGCCAGGACTGTGGGGCAGCATCAATTTGGGGATTCTAGCTGCTTTGACTCCAATGCCTCAACCAATGGCTCCCAGATAAACTAAAGCAGGTAATCAATTTTGAGAAATACTTTTGAGGGGAGGCCTACAGTGATATAGCTTAGAGCTTGGGGACACCTTTCTTCTTTAGGACATTAATTTTATGCAAGAGTGCTAAAGGTCCATTCCTAGAGAAAAGTGATGTGGCCAAATATTCTCCGATCTCTGATTTCACTATCTGGGCAAGAAGAAAAAGTACCACTGCAGAACAATTCCAGATCTTCCTGGATGACCCATCTGCTCTAGACACCCGGCAGTCTGGACTGAGACTGGACTATGGGATAAGTTGATCATCCCCATCTGAGTGTAAAAAAGGGCTGTTTCTTTGTTGCTCTTACTGGATTTACCAGAAGCCTCTGACACTGCAGACCAGGCCACCAAGTTGTGGCAGCTGGAGGAAGCAGCACGGGCTGCTTGAAGCGATTCCTTGTGAACTAGACTCAAGAAGGTTGCCGTGGAGACACATCATCTGTGCAAGGTCCCACTCGGCACAGTCCCGTCCCCCAGGTTACTCAATCTTTAAATCTTTGGAAGAAAACTATTTGCAGTTCCGAGACCCTAGCTAGATGTTTTATGCTATCTGTTTTCTGTATTTGGTAATTGGCCTTGATCTTCAGGGAGAAATGCAGGCTTCAAATTAAGTACATGAACATGGTGTCTTCATCTTGGTGGACGGCCACCTCAAAGATCCAAGAGAAGTTCTTTCAAAATGAAACTGCCTTATTTGTCTTTCCCTCAAGAACAACCCTGCATGGCCCTCATTCATGGCATGTCAAGGCAGGGCCCCAGCAAGGATTCTTAGCCTCTGACTCATGCTCCTGCTGCACTGAGGACCGAGGGTATGAGGAGCCTTTCCATGAAGACTCTTTTTGTTATGCAGCAAGTGGCATTCAATGAGACTCATGGGAACTTTGTCCAAAGTCCAGTCATAGCTTCATCTTGCAAGATTTTCCCACTAGACCCCTCCCCTTTTAGTTTACAGTTTTTTTATATGCCAAACTAAATGAGTGGACAGCAACATGACCAATGAAGTTCAATGCTGGTAACTGCAAGGCAATGTACTTTGGAACTGAAAATCTTAATTTGAAAAAGTGTGCACCAGTGGTGAAAGAGGCAAACTCCATGCTGGTATTGATTAGGAAAGGGAGAGAGAATATGACAGCCAATAGCATAACACCCCCGTATAGATCTATGGTGTGGCCACATTTGGAATACTGTATGCAGATCTGGTATGCAGAGCCAGTTTTGTGTAGTGGTTAGGAGTGCGGACTTCTAATCTGGCGAGCTGGGTTTGATTCCCCCCTCCCCCACATGCAGCCAGCTGGGTGACCTTGGGCTTGCCACGGCACTGATGAAGCTGTTCTGACCGAGCAGTGATATCAGGGGTTTCTCAGCCTCACCCACCCCACAGGGTGTCTGTTGTGGGGAGAGGAATGAGAAGGCGACTGTAAGCCGCTTTGAGCCTCCTTCAGGTAGGGAAAAGTGGCATATAAGAACCAGCTCTTCTTCTTCTAATTCTTCTTCTTCTTCTTCTACTACTACTACTAATCTCAAAAAGATATTGGCACAGCTGGAAGTGCAGAAGAGGTCAATCAGAATGATCAAGGAACTGGGGCACTCTTCCTATGAGGAAAAGCTTTAGAAAGGTGTCTGGGAGGGCATGCTTGAAGTTTATAAAATTACACATATAATAGGCAGAATAGATAGAATACCAGTGGTGGGAATTAGCACCAGAAAGGTCTTGGCCTGGTTTGGTCTGTAGGCCTTGCAGGACAGTTGACTGACCACTGTGTGAAACAGGATGCTGGGTTAGTGGGGCCACTGGTCTAACCTAGCAGGGCAACTCCACTTTGCCAAAATCACTTATAAGGAAAGCAAAAAAGTTGCAATATAAGGAAATCTGGTTTGACTTTTTAAAATATACTTTACTATCATAAGTGACAGAATTATGACATGACAAATGGTGCATTATGGAATGTTCTCTTATCCATGGTTCCTCTATATATTTGTGAAACAGCCTGGGAGGTGGAATGTGTCTGGAATATTCTTCTTCTTCTATTTATTTCTTCAATGTATTGACTACTACTCCCAAAGGCTTGTGGCAGTTTATTTATTATTTATGTATTTATTATATTTATATATCGCCCTGCCCGGAGGCTCAGGTGTCCCACTAAAAACCCCATTAAAACCCATTAAAGCCCCATTAAAAGGACTATAACCGCAACAATCAACAGCAAGTAAAAATGGTGGAACCCTCAAACCCCCCCCCCCCATTCATCTACTAGAGGGAGGAGAGGGGAGAGAGAAATCAGATGGTGTCCATTGTTGGCAATAGGGGGACCCCAACTGCTCTTCCTGCACTAACCTGGCCTCAACCATAAACCTGGCAGAAGAGCTCCATTTTGCAGGCCCTGCGGAAGACAGCCGGGAGCTCATTCCACCAGGTTGGGGCCAGGACCGAAAAGGCCCTGCCCCTGGTCGAGGCCAGACGTGCCTCTCTTGGACCGGGAACAACCAATAAATTCTCTCCCGCAGAGCGTAAAGCCCTGCGGGGGGCATAGGGCGACAGGCGGTCCCTCATGTATGTGGGGCCCAACCTGCGTAAGGCCTTAAAGGTCAAAACCAAAACCTTGAACCGGATCTGGACAACAACTGGCAACCAATGCAGCTGCCTCAGCACCAGCTGGATATGGGTCCTCCATTGTGTTCCAGTGAGGACCCTAGCAGCTGCGTTCTGTACCAATTGGAGTCTCCGGATCAGGGACAGGCCTGTGTAGAGCGAGTTACAGAAATCTATTCTGGAGGTGACCATGAATAGTTGCTGATTGGCCCTGTTCTTACAGCTCCTGCCCTCCCTCCCTAGCCACGTTCCTCTCAGACACGCCAGAGATAGAGACACAGAGCCCTGCCAGACCGAACATGAGCCCTCATTCCCTCCTATTGCTCCTGCTACGAGGGAGGCAGAGAGAGTCACAGAGAGAGCTGCCCCAAGCAGCTGACCAGCCCTCCTAAGAACAAGCCCTCATTACTTGCTATGGTTCCTGCTGCCACGGAGAAACACAGAGAGGGCCGCCCCTGCTGCGACGGGGGGACAGAGACAGAGACAGAGAGCTGCCCCAAACTGCACAAAGCCCTGCTTCCCTCCTAAGAATGCCCTAATTACCTGCTATGCCTTCTGCTGCGAGGCACAGAGACAAGCAGGGAGAGGGGGAGAGAGACACAGAGAGAGAGAGATCTGCACCTCTCAGTGCCCCCTGGGTCCTAGTGCCCATTGTGAGCCTGGTTGCAATGGGCTTTCTTGCTAGTATGTATTATAATTTACAGATGACATCTAACTTATTTTTTCTGATTTCTGCTTAGATTTATTTTGTGACTAGACTGCAGCTTATTTATAGAATACTTGCACCTACAAAGCCTAAATTTAATATAAGATTATTTATAGTATTTATCATCTGCCTTTCATAAAATCATAGAATTGGAAAGGACCTCCAGGGTCATCTAGTCCAAACTTCTGCAGAATGCAGGAAATTCACAATTACCTGCCCATCACAGTGATATCAGTTCAATGTCTAGATGATGCTCCGCTCCCCAAAATGACACAGATTCCATGGCCAGTCTGTCTTGGAGGAAATTTGCCTCCCAACTCCAAAATGGCCATCGGCATTTCCTTGGGCATGCCAGAAAGGGGCACAAGAGCCAAACGTGGACACAATCTCTTCTGCCCAGCCATTTACAATCTGCCTAAATAAACAGAATCAAAATTTCTGTGAAGTGGCTATCTAGCCTCTGCTTAAAAACTTCTGAAGAAGGAGAACCCAACACCTCCCGAGGAAGCCTGTTCCACTGAGGAACTGCTCTAACTGTCGGGAACTTCTTCCGGATGTTTATGTAAGGCTCTTCAATTACGCAGAAAAGTAAGCTTTTGAAGCAAAATATTTCCTTTATTAAGAAAGCACTTCTCAGCAAAACATTGTTGAAACTGAGGCCAAAGATACAGGTCTTCACAGTTTAGCTGAAAATTCTTTGGAATTAATTTTGTCCCATTGGTTCTGGTCTGACCCTGTGGGGCAACAGAAGACAACTCTGCTCCATCGTCTGTCAGTGGTCCCCAACCTTTTTATCACCAGGGACCGCTCAACACTTGACAATTTTACTGAGGCCCGTGGGGGGGGGGGTAGTCTTTTGCCGAGGGACATCGCTGCCGCCACCTGAGCCCCTGCTCCACTTGTTTTCCCACTGGCACCCCTGACTTCCCGCCACCCGCTGGGAGTCACTGCCAGCAGCAGATGCGCAGTGGCACGCCGAGGGGAACCCCAGCCATGGCTGGAGAGCACCAAAGGTGAGCTGGCGGCAGAGTGGCAGGGCAGCCCCCGAGGCAGCAGCCGGGGAGGAGGACAAGGAGGAGCCACGGGCCGGTACCGACTGATCCACGGATCGGTACCAGGGGTTGGGGACCACTGCTCTGTGACAGCCCTTCAAGGACCTTCTCAAAGAAGGCTACATAGAAGCTCTAAATCATTCCAAGACTCTCTTCAGAGAGACCCTTGGAGGCAGAGGCGTGAGGGATGGAAAGTGATGTCAATTCTCAGCTGACTTATGGGGACCCCAGAGGTTTCAGAGGTGGTTTGGCATTGCCTGTCTGTACAGCATGATCCTACGCTCACTTGGGGGCCACCATTCAAGCCCAGGCCATGGCCAACCCTGTACAGGTTCTAAGATCTGACAGGATTGAGCTAGCCTGGGCCATCCAGGTCAGGGCAGACATGTGCTCCTGAATGTTTCTGGCTTCCCTGTCCTGTTTGTCCTCTGAACTCTCACATAAAGAAGCCTGGTAATGTCAGAATGCTCAAACCCAGGCCCATATCAAACTTGTTGCAGAAAGGCTGAACAAAGTGGCTGGATACCATCTTCAAGTATTTAAAAGGCTGCCATATAGAGCAGGGGTAGTCAACCTGTGGTCCTCCAGACATCTGGAGGACCACAGGTTGACTAACCCTGATATAGAGGAGGGAGCAGAGTTGTTCTCTCTTGCCCCGGAGGGACGGAGCGGAACAAATGGGATAAAATTAATTCAAAAGAAATTCTATCTAAACCTCCGAAAGAAGTTCCTGACAGAGTGCTTTCTCAGTGGAACAGGCTTCCTCAGGAGGTGATGGGTTCTCCATCTTTGGAAATTTTTAACCAGAGGCTGGATAGCCATCTGACGGAGAGGCTGATTCTGTGAAGGCTTAAGGCAGTGGCAGGTTAGAGTGGATAAGCAATGGGGTTGTGATTGTCCAACATAGAGTTGCCCAGGAGGTCCCTTTCAGCTCTATTATTCTATGATTCGATGATTCTAGGTGGCCAAAATCATCAGTTCCAGAAGGCCTGCAAGACAGAACTGTTCCATCAGGCCTATGGCTGAGGCCAGAAAATTAACATCAAGAAAATGCTAGCCTCTCTTTCCAAGAACCCCACACGCAAAATATCAATCCGCCCAATATAAATTAGCGTGGCCATCCTGGTTTCCACAGCAGGGTTTGTTTGTTTGTTTGTTTGTTTTGGTTGCAGAACACACCTCAGAAGTACAACTTGTATGTCTGGCCCTCCATACAAGCCCAATGCATTGTGGATCAAAGGGAAGGCTGCCTGAGGACTGAAGAATCCATTCAGACCACCTGCAGGTGTGTGTATGCTTCTGCCTTGAAGTAGCAGGAGGTTCAAGGTGCTGCCAGATCTTGGATGCAACTGGACATTTAGGTTCTTCTGTAGCACATGGCACTTATATACCTACATACTTCAGCTGATGTCCCAGCCATGGCCCTTCCTTGAAAAGGGAAACCTGGCTACAGTGATTCCTATTCTGATCACACGTGAGGCTCTATATAGGGCTGCTCTGAAAACTCATGTGGTCCAAAATATAGCAGCCAAGTTATATCTTTACACAGCTTTGCTGTCATATATGGCTAAGGGCTAAGTAGGCGGAGAGTAGGTGGGGCCGGTCCAGGTGAGGGGCCTTCACGCCTTGCGATTGGCCCCTCACCTGGACAGACATCAATTCTGGCCAATCGGTTGAGGGCCCAATAGGAAGGCGCAAAGCACCTTCCGATTGGGCCCTCGCCAGCAAAAGCCAGAACTGTGGCCAGAAGCCAGAATGACCACCATAAGTAGGCAGTGAGTCCGGTCGCTGACCTCGCCGCTGGGGAGGGGGCAATGGATGGCTTTCGCGGGGGCCTCCCAGCAGGCACGCCGCATCAAAGCCTGGGGAAGCCGCTCCATTGCCGGGGGGGGGCGGGGATGGCTTTCCCGGCCGCGCGGGTACAGGCAAGGCCCGCGTTCGCCGGGAGAGCAGCAAGAGGCCTGGGGATGGCTTCCCCAGCCCTGCGGCGTGTGCCCCCTCCTCCGCGAAGCCCGGGACCAAACAGCTTACAAACACCTTTCCCTTTCTCTCCCTATAACAGATACCCTGTGAGATAGGTGGGGCTGAGAGAGCTCTGAAAAACTTCTGATAACAGATTGGAGAGAACTGTGAGTGGCCCATGGTCACCCAGCTAGCTGCATGTGGAGGAGTGGGAAATCAAATCCAGTTCTGCAGGTTCAGACTACCTCTACACCATGCTTGCTCTCACTAGCCATTCATTTATATCCAGGTTTTTAACCATAACTGTATCTCCAACGTTTTATGGCCTGCTTCTAGGCAGAAAATCATTTCATTTATATCACTTTTTCTACTAAATGCGTAAGTGATTGATGGAGGGGCCCCATGAACTTCCATGCCCAGACCACAACAGAAGACATGGGGGGGGGGGAATCCTTTTTACTGGTCCTGCAGCGCCCTCAGCTGTTCTGGGAGCTTGTTCCACCAAGTCGGGGCCAGGACCGAAAAGGCCTCTAGTGGGCCAGGAATCCCTTGGCCAGGAATATAACCTCACCTTTCTCAAAACACACTTTAAAAAGCCATTGTCAAACCTAGGAATGTCACAACCTCAACACACACACACACACACACACACACATATATATATATATATACACACATACAGTATTTGCTGGTGTATAAGACTACTTTTTCCCCTTGAAATACATGCCTTATACGCCGGGTGCACTTCAGTTGGGATTGACATAGTGGCCCATAGTGGCCCATAGTACTGTATTTTGAGTGGAAATGTTGGGGGGTCGTCTTATACACCAGCAAATACGGTGTGTGTGTGTGTGTGTGTGTGTGTGTGTGTGTGTGTGTGTGTGTGTGTGTGTGTGTGTGTGTGTGTGTGTGTATATATATATATATATATATATATATATATATATATATATATATATATATATATATATATATATATATATATATATATATATATATATATATATATATATATATATATATATATATATATATATAATGAAAATTAAAATGAAACATGCAAATCACAAGGACAGGGCAAAGAGTTAATGAGAATCAGCGAGGGAACAGAAGACAAAAACCTGCTGGTGGAAGATGATAGAAGGGGCAGATAATCTCCTAATTATTCTGTCCAGCCCAAGAAGGGCCTTTCCTGTCACCTATTTGACCTCAGATGGCAGGCACACCCAAAGCAGGGCCTCTGAAGATGACCACAGTGGGCAGGTAAGTTCGTATGAGGGTAGGTAGTTCTTAAGGTATACTAGCCCAGAAGAAAAATGGGAGCCACTGTGAGTATCACAAGACTAGTGTGACACTGTGTATTCTGTCATAGTACACCACTGATATGGTATGCTGCTGAAGACTATTTTCACTTCTTGACAGCAGGGGATTTTTAAAAAATCATTAGCAATCTTGGCCCTGATTCAAACATTGCTTTCCCCAATTGATGCATTGGAAGTATAAATCTGGAAACGAGGAGAACATGGCAGGAGGTCTAATTTTGTAATATGGGGATGATCCTGATACATACCTGCCTAGCCCATCATTACATCCAGCCTTCCCAGAATCACAAAAGTGGTCATTTGCTATTTTCTCCCTGCACTCTAAAGACAAATCAGGAAGTTTTAATTCTAGAAACCTGTCAATTTACTTGCCCTGATGAATCTACTCTTCTTTCTTTAAAGGAGGTTAATACAGATTAATACATTTTAATATTAGTCTTAACTACCAACTATCTAATCAATAATATAGCATTTAGTCCCAAACTACTTTGTATAAGCCATGTTGGTTAGAGTTTGATAAGAGCAGCAAGGGGCATAAAATATTTGAATGAGGAGAAACTATTTTGTTACCTAAGGACATAATGTTTTGGACATTGGACACCAGTTAATGCCAATGCAGTAGTTACGTATTATCATCAAAAGAATAAATGTTTTCAGGTGGTTCAAGTTCTGCCTACTTATATTAAGGCTTCTATATCAAAGCAAAGTCATTGGGTTTAGAAATTATAAAGAGAACAGTTTTGGTAACTGGCATATTAGGCACCCAAGTGATCACTGCATTTTAGACAGGCTGCAGTGTATACAGAATGCCATTTGTGAAAAGATCACAGAATGTGGCATGTTTAAGAGACACTCAGTTCCTCTCAAGGTAAAAGATTCTACTATTCCACCCACTCCAGCAAGAACTCTGGCTGCAGCGTTTTGTACCAACTGCAGATCCTGGAAAGCCTTCAAGTGCAACCTGCACAGACAGTGCATTGCAGTGATCTAATCTAGATGTTACCGGGAATGCACCACAGTGCCCAGATCTTTCTCATCCAGGAAGGACTGCACTTGGCTTACCGGCCAAAGCTGGCAAAAGGCACTCTTGACTACCATAACTCAACCACACACTTATCTCACCCAGGTCTAACAGCAGCCTAAGCCAAAGAGCTGTTTCGTTAGGGAGGAGTGCAACCCCAGAATAGGAGGTACCTCAGATGTTAGGGCAAGTCGACTCTTCCGCGTGCCAGCAGCACCTCTGCTTAGTTGAGATTAAGTTTATTATGTTGTTATGCCCCAACTTGTTAGGAGTTTATTTTAGTGGCTTTTTTGTTCATGGCTTTGGTCCACTGCTGCAAGCCATCTCTGGAGAGGTGGAATAGACATTTTCTACATAAATGCAAATTCATACAACATTTTCTGCCTCTCAGAATGCCTGCCATTTGGTTACTCTACTTCAGCCCAAAAGACATCCCAATTTGAGTACAAATGAGATGCCCCTATTTCAAAGTGATGGCCAGCTTTTGGAATCTGTTTTATTCCAGCTCTACCATGCAAAAATAATCAGTCAACCCACACAAATTACACTGGGAGACAGACCCACAAACTGGGGTGGAGGGGCAGGGACACACACACACACACAGATGGATGGCTGCACAGAAACTGCAGCTACAGAGCAAGCTGCTTGGCATTCAACAGTCCCCACAGGCTCCACAAAACAAGCTGCCTTCCCCTCCAGGAGTGTGGGTGACCATGGCCGACAAAAGCAGGCATCAGAAGCCAGACTCTGGTATTGTATAAACAGAGGTGCAGAGGAGGAGTATTCACTGCAGAACAATGACTAGGCTGTCACACAGCGAGGAGAAAACAGCCCAACCAAGGAGGTTCATGTTTTGGCAATACTGGAAGGTCTTGGAGAAAACTTTCTATCCGGAACACTAATTTGGCACCTCGGTCATCACAAGGGACGCAGTCATGGCCAGGAGCAACTTCTAGAAATATAAAATAGAAACATCTATAAAAATATAAATATCTTTAAACCTCCCCCGGCTCCGGAGGAGCGGGAGGAATAAAGGAGTAAGGGCAAGTGGGAAGGAGTTAGGGCGGGCCCTGTCCGGGATAAAAACTCGGGCCCAATTAGGAGCCACGAAGCGGCTCCTGATTGGGCCCTCCGAGTGTCACTCGAGGGCCAAGCAGCCAATGGGGAGCCGCGCTTTTGGCTGGTTGGCCCAGCCTCTCCTGGGCCGGCCGGGGAGTTGCCGCTCAGAGGAAGAAGCCTTCCCCAGCGGTAAGTCCTCTGGCCGGCTTCCCCTCGCCCAGGGCAGAAGGCCACAAAGTCCACTCCCGCCGTCCCGAGCCTTCTGCCGGGCCCTGGCGCAGCCGAGCCTGCTCCTGGGCCCAGCAGAAGGTCCCAAGGCCACCTACTTTACTCTGTTCCTCCCTTCCTCCCAGCATTCCTTTTCTCCTTCCCTTCCTCCCAGCATTCCCTTTGTTTTTCCCTCCCTCCCTCTCTTCCATCTGCCTCTTTCTGGCTACCTGTTTCTCTCCCTCTTCTTCTGTCTCTATCTTCCTCCCTTTCTTTCTTTCTGTCTTTCTGTCTCTCTTTCTCCTTCTCCTCCTTCTCCTCCTCCTCCTCCTCCTTCGCCCCATCCCTCCACCCACCTATCACGCTAGGGCCCGCTGTATTTTGGCCACAGCGGGCTTAATATCTAGTAAATAAATAAATAAATAAAAATAGAATTCAGGGGACTCTGAGTGAAAGATCATCTGGTAGAGAAAAGCAGCATATAAGAATCAACTCTTCTTCATCTATAGCAGGGGTAGTCAGCCTGTGGTCCTCCAGATGTCCATGGACTACAATTCTCATGAGCCCCTGCCAACAAATGCTGGCAGGGCTCATGGGAATTGTAGTCCATGGACATCTGGAGGACCACAGGTTGACTACCCCCGATCTATAGGAAGCTTGGAGGTTGCAGGGGTTACAAACTTACACAGCACCCTAGAGAATCTCCCAACTAGGATGCCTTGCACCAAGAAAGCCAAACCAGGTTCAGGGCCCTTTTTAAAGAACCTTTCTTTGCATTCCTCCATGGTATAATTCCATCAGCTGCCACATGTCCTGTTTCCTTGCCATGAGAGCCAGCTTGGTACACAGGTGAAGAGCAACGAGCCAGGTTTGATTCCCCACTCCTCCACCTGCAGCCAGCTGGGCAACCTTGGGTTAGTCACAATCTTGTTAGAGCTCTCCTCACACAGCAGTTCTGCCAGAACTCTCTCAGGTGGTGGGTTCTCCATCTTTGGAAATTTTTAAACAAATGTTAGATAGCCATCTGATGGAGAGGCTGATTCTGTGAAGGCTCAAGAGGGTGGCAGGTTACAGTAGATGAGTGATTGGGATGTGAGTGTCCTGCATAGGCCAGGGGGTTTGAACTCATCCAGTGCAGCCAGGTGGGGCTTATCTAGTGGACAGGCCCCAGAAGCAATGCTGCAGTATTGCTGCCAATAGCCCCTCCAGTCCTCAAAAAATATCCCTCAAAGGGAAGAATAGAGCCAAATAATATCAGAATCCCAGAGAAAAAGTTTTAGTTTTAGAATCATAGAATCTTAGAATCCTAGAGTTGGAAGGAACCTCCTGGGTCATCTAGTCCAAACCCCTGTATCATGCAGGACACTCACATCCCAATCGCTCATCCGCTGTCACCTGCCACCCCTTTGCCTTCACAGAATATTTGGAACCTGGATAACTGGGAATGCTGATATTTTGGGTGAGCAGCCTAGACATGAGGCTTTGGGGCAGCAACAGGATGATCCCTCTCACAGCCGAGGCCGCCAAGTGTGACCTGAGCAGACTGCAGAATCCAGTCTGTATCCTGCAACACAGGAGGGAGGAATGGAAACTGTAATTGCTGACTCCATCAAACTGTTCCAGAGACACCACCTGCTCCTGCTGCCACGGAGGACAGAAGAGGGAAGGGGAGTCCCTGCAGACCCATCTTGCCTGGAAAGCCCTCAACAAAATCACTGACCTATTACAAGGCACTTGAGATTCAACAGAATGGTTTTGCATAAACTTTTCAATTACATGCATTGATTTTTTCTTCTTTCTGTTCCTATGCTTTTAAAATAAGACAATAATAATTGAGTTATATATGCATTCACACTGACTAACATTGTAGGTGGCTGTAGAGTGACCTAATAAGAGGGTGAAGCCCATAGAGTCCTTGCCACATTCCACTCTCCCATTGTCCAGCAAGCCTGGTGGTCACTTGGTCCACGCAGGATGGGCTGCTAGTATGGGTGCCTTCTTCTGGTCAGCTGGCCATCAGAAGGCAGGATACGTCCCACAGGTTCACTGACACCCATTTGCATGACAATATAGCTTTGGCCTATTTCACTGCCGAAATGCCTGGTGTCTGTGTTCTTTGTACTGATAAGATCCTGTCCCCCAGCCCCTACAAACACGATGGCTTTTGAAACAGCACTGCCTCAGAATGTTAGAAATCCCATGCAAAAGGAAGTGCCACCCCCATCCTCTGACAAGTCTTGGCACAGAGCTATAATAAAGCTTAAGTGAGAGACACTGGAACAAAGCAATGAGGAGTAATGTGTAAAACTGAGCAGAGATGGGGGGTCATTTGAAAAATTATAAAAATCAAACTGTGAGGAGCTCGATCTTTGTATCTTTTTCTCAAAAATGAACTATCAGATCAAAGCAGGGACATCCTAGGAGGCAAATTATCAGATGCCGTGAGACAGCCAATCCATATGTGCCTTTCCCTGAACACCGTTAGAGTATAGGTCTGTAAGAGTATAGAAAGAGCACAAGAGGAGGGGTGGGGAGAAGCAGCTCAGCTCTGCTTTTATTAAAAGGATTATAGAATCATGGAGTGAGCTCTTCCGCCAGGCATTCGGTTGAGACCAGATATATATAACCAACAGCGACCAAAGGGCCCCTGCTCCCCGCCCCCTTCAGAACACCACCTACACACTCTGGACCTGTTTGTATGTTACAACGTTGTATTGTTTATTGGTTACACAATTATAATGTTATATGTTTACAATTATGTTATTATTGCACCGTTACCCAAATGTTTTATAAGACTGTTCCATGTATTGTTCTCGTGTTATTATGTAAACCGCCCTGAGCCCCTGGAGAGGGCAGTATATAAATATAATAAATAAATAAATAAATTCCTTGAGGATCATCTAGTCTAATCCCCTACACAATGCAGGAACTCACAACTGCCTCCCTCCCCACAGTGACCCCAATTTCATGTCCAAATGACCCCACACACACAAAGAATCTCCAGAATTCAGGCAGCCTGAATGGAATTCACCTCCCATCCCCACAGTGGAGATCAGCAAATCTCTGGGTATGCAAGGAAGGGCCACAAGAGACAAACACCGTCACATCCCTTCCTGCTTGAGCCCTGCCTATCTGAGGCACTGTCTGCCTGCTTATGCCCCCTGCAGGGTTCTTCGCTTTGTGGTTACAAATCTACTTCTGGTTCCCAGCCCCAGAGAAGCACGCCTGTCCTTGACTCGAGCCAGGGCTTTTTCAGTCCTGGCCCCTACCTGGTGGATGAGCTCCTGGAAGAGCTAAGAGCCCTGACAGAGATGTCTCAGTTCTGCAAGGCCTGTAAAATGGAACTCTTCCACCAGGTCTTTGGGTTTCAGGGACAACTGGGGCCCCTCCTCTGGTCAGTGCAATTACACTCTGTGATCCTGTACCTGTGGGGATTTGACTGTAAATTGGGGAAACTTTGGGGATTATGCCGTCATTTTATGGGGTTTTATGGGTATTAGTATTTGGGATTATGATTTATTTTATTGGAGTTTAATTCTGCCTTTTGTGTAACCCACCCCAAGTCTCCACAGAGTGGTGGGATAAAAATACAATAAATAAATAAATAAGAATTGTCAAAAATAATGGACAGAGGCTCAGAAATCACATCTGCAAGTTCTTTTACAACCCTTGGATGCAGTTCATCTGGCCCAGAGGATTTGGTTTCATTGGAACAAGGCACTTATGGACTACCGCCACAGGGATCCTAGGCCACAACTCCAATCCCTCATCACATGTAATAATTTTGTCATGTTGAGCACGATTCCCCTCCCAAGAGAAGACTGAGGAGAAGTACGAATTGAGCAGTTCAGCCCTCTGTTCATCACCTGTTATAATGTCATTTTCTTGTCCCTTTAATGGTCCTATTATGTCCCTATTATTTTTCTTAATTTGTATATAACTAAATAAACTTTCAAGAGCCTCTTGTGGCGCAGAGTGGTAAGGCAGCAGTCATGCATTCTGAAAGCTTTGCCCATGAGGCTGGGAGTTCGATCCCAGCAGCCGGCTCAGGGGTGACTCAGCCTTCCATCCTTCCGAGGTTGGTAAAATGAGTACCCAGCTTGCTGGGGAGTAAACGGTAATGACTGGGGAAGGCACTGGCAAACCACCCCATATTGAGTCTGCCATGAAAACGCTGGAGGGCGTCACCCCAAGGGTCAGACATGACTCAGTGCTTGCACAGGGAATACCTACCTTTCTTGTAGTTTTTAGCAAATCTTACTAGCCTAAGTATATACTGAGGTTTAGCTTTTCTAACACTTTTCCTACATGAACTGGTTATTTGTTTATATTCATCCTTGGTCTACCTTCCATTTCCTAAATGAATCATTTTTATTACTCAATTCTTTTGAACGCTTATTATGGAGCCATGCTAGTTTCTTTAGTTTTCCTTTTCAAAGTAATTGTCTGTAATTGTCTGTGATTGTGCCTTCAGTATTTCACTTTTGAGAAACTCCCAACATTTCTGGACTTCCATCTCCTTGTATTTCTGACGACGGGATTCTACTCAACATAACATAAAGTATGTTAAAATATGCTCTTCTGAAGTACAGAATCATAGAATCATAGAGTTGGAAGGGGCCACACAGGCCATCTAGTCCAACCCCCTGCTCTACGCAGGATCAGCCCTACTAAAGCATCCAAGAAAAGTGTGTATGCAGCCTTTGCTTGAAGACTGCCAGTGAGAAGGAGTTCACCACCTCCTTAGGCAGCCTATTCCACTGCTGAACTACTCTGACTGTGGAAATTGTTTCCTGATATTTAGCCTATATCGTTGTACTTGAAGTTTAAACCCGTTACTGCGTGTCCTCTGCAGCCAACAGAAACAGCATCCTGCCCTCCTCCAAGTGACAACCTTTCAAATACTTAAAGAGGGTGATCATGTCCCTTCTCAACCTCCTTTTCTCCAGGCTGAACATTCCCAAGTCCCTCAACCTATCTTCATAGGGCTTAGCCCCTTGGCCCCAGATCATCTTCGTCGCTCTCCTCTGTACCCTTTCAATTTTATCTACGTCCTTCTTGAAGTGAGACCTCCAGAACTGCACACAGTACTCCAGGTGTGGTCTGACCAGTGCCGTATACAAGGGACTATGACATCTTGTGATTTTGATGTGATGCCCCTGTTGAGACAGCCCAAAATGGCATTCGCCTTTTTTACCGCTGCATCACACTGCCTGCTCATGTTTAGTTTACAATCCACAAGTACCCCAAGGTCTCGTTCACACACAGTGTTACCTAGAAGCATATCCCCCATCCAGTAGGCATGCTTTTCACTTTTCTGACCCAGATGCAGAACTTTACACTTATCTTTATTAAATTGCAAATTGTTCTCATTTGCCCATTTTTCTATTGTGTTCAGATCTCGTTGAACTCTGTCTCTATTTTCCAGAGTATTTGCCAGTCCTCCCAATTTGGTGTCATCTGCAAACGTGATGAGTAGTCCCTCCACCCCCTCATCTAGATAATTAATAAATATGTTAAAAAGTACCGGGCCGAGCACCGAGCCCTGAGGTACCCCACTACTCACCTCTCTCCAGTCTGATGAAACACCATTGACAACAACTCTTTAAGTGCGGTTCTCTAACCAATTCCCTATCCACTTAACTATCTGAAAATCTAGATTGCAGTCCTTCAACTTATCCATCAGAACATCATGGGGAACCTTGTCAAAAGCTTTACTAAAATCCAAGTAAATGACATCAACCGAATTTCCCTGATCCAGCAAACCTGTTACTTGGTCAAAAAAGGAAACCAGGTTGGTCTGGCAGGACCTGTTGGAGACAAATCCATGCTGACTTCCTTGGATCACCAAATTGTCCTCCAGATGTTTGCAGATCACTCCCTTTAATATCTGCTCCATTATCTTCCCAACAACAGAGGTCAGACTCACTGGTCTGTAGTTTCCTGGGTCATCCTTCCTCCTTTTTTGAAGATCGGAATAACGTTTGCTCTCTTCCAGTCCTCCGGGACATCTCCAGTCCTTAAAGAGGTCCCGAAGATGATGGACAAGGGCTGTGCAAGTTCTCTGGAAAGTTCTTGGAGCACTCTCGGGTGCATTTCATCTGGCCCAGGGGATTTGAACTCATCCAGTGCAGCTAAATGCCTCTCGACAACCTCTCTATCCATGTTAACCTGCCACCCAGACACTATCCTTTGGCTACGACCATCTCTAGAAGTGCCTAAACACTTTGACCTGTGGGAAAAAACAGATGTAAAATAGGCACTAAGCCTTTCTGCTTTCTCTGCATCTTCCGTTAGATTTTGTCCATCCGCACCCAACAGTGGGCCTATTGCCTCCTTTACTTTACGACTGCTCCTCACATAACTGAAAAATCTTTTCATGTTACACTGGGCTTCCCTGGCCAATCTTAGCTCACTCTCAGCTTTGACCTTTCTGATGATTGATCTACAGTGCCTAGTAAACTGTAGGTACTCTTCTTTAGAGCTCTGTCCTTCCCTCTATTTCCTGAACATTTTCCTTTTCTTTCTTAGTTCCTCTTGAAGTTCTCTGTTCATCCAAATAGGCTTCTTAGAGCTCCTGCAGTGTTTTCATCTTTCTGGGATAGTCATTGATTGAGCATGCAATAGCTCTTGTTTGAGTAGCACCCACCCTTCACATGCTCCCTTTCCTTCCAGCATCCTCGTCCATGGTATGACACTCATCATGTCTCTGAGTTTATTAAAGTTTGCCCTACGAAAATCCAACATCCACATCTGGCTACAAGCTTCCTTGGCTCCCCATCTCAAAAGGAATTCTATGAGGACATGGTCACTTCCCCCTAGGGTCCCCACCTCCTTCACCTCATCCACCAACTCTTGCCTGTTTGTCAGTATTAAGTCCAGTATGGCTGAACCTCTTGTGGGTTCATCTACCATTTGATAAATGAAATTGTCAGCCAGGCAGGTCAGAAAGTTGCATGACTGAGGACGCTTCGCAGAGTTTGTTTCCCAGCACACATCTGGGAAATTGAAGTCACCCATGATGACAAGGTCCTGCCGCTTGGATATTTTCTCAAGCTGCTCACAAAGTGCAGCATCCACATCCTCTCGTTGGTCAGGCGGTCGGTAGCAGGCACCAACCACCACACTGTTTGTTTTCCCCTCGCTTATTTTCACCCAGATGCTTTCCACTGTAGATATGCTCTCCTTCACTAGAATTTCCTGACAGGTAAGCCCTTTCCTCACATACAGTGCCACTCCTCCACCTCTTCGATCTATTCTTTTTTTTCTGAACAGTTCATATCCATCCACCATTACATTCCAGTCATGAGAATCATTCCACCAAGTTTCATTCCACAGACTCTATGTGTGGCTATGTACAGCTTTTCTATTCCCCAAGAGCATAAAATCCAAAATCACATGGTCACTACTATCAAGCACACCCACAGATTTTACCTTGTCAAAAAATTCTTCCCTATTGGTGAGAGCAAGTCTTAAACAGCAGACCCCCTGGTTGCCCCTTCCGCTTCTGGGAAATGAAGTTGTCAGCAAGACAAGTCAAGAATTTATTGGACTGTTAATTATTAGCAGAGCTGGTCTTCCAACAGATATCTGGGTAACTGAAAACTCCCATGACCACTAGGTCCCATTTTTCTGAAATCTTTGTAATCTGGTCTAGAATCATCTCATCCAATTCCTCTGCCTAACCTGGTGATCTAGAGAAGGCCCCCAACATAATACCATTATTACTTCCCACTCCTTTTATTTTTACCCAAAGACTCTCAACTGAACTCTCATGCTCAGACACATGTATTTCCTCACATCACAAGTATATATCATAGAATCATAGAGTTGGAAGGGACCAATGGTTCATCTAGTCCAACCCCCTGCACTGTGCAGGACACTCACATCCCAATCGCTCATCCACTGTAACCTGCCACCCCCTTGAAGTTTCACAGAATCAGCCTCTCCATCAGATGGCTCTCCAGCCTCTGTTTAAAAATTTCCAAAGATGGAGAACCCACCACCTCCTGAGGAAGCCTGTTCCACTGAGAAACCACTCTAACTGTCAGAAACTTCTTCTGGATGTTTAGACAGAATTTCTTTTGCATTAATTTCATCCCATTGGCTCAGGTCTGTCCCTCTGGGGTAAGAGAGAACAACTCTGCTCCATCCTCTATATGGCAGAGTTTCAGGCGACTCTGCTCGAACCATTCTGTCACTGCTTCCAAACATCTGGCGAATGGTTCCGGGGGGGAGTCCGGGCAGCCGTCCATGAGGAGATAGAGCTGGGTGTCATCAGCGTACTGGTGGCAACCCAGTCCAAAACTCTGTACCAGCTGGGCCAGAGGGCGCATAAAGATGTTGAATAATGTGGGGGAGAGGACCGCACCCTGAGGGACCCCACAAGGGAGTCTATAGGAACGCGAGAACTCATCTCCCACTGCAACCCTCTGGGTCCGGTCCTGGAGAAAGGAGCGTATCCAGCGTAACGCTGTGCCCTGTATCCCCGTGCCGGCAAGGCGGTGTGATCTGGATACAATACTCCATTTGATACAGCCCAAAATCTCATTCACCTTTTTAGCCACCGAGTCACACTGTTGACTCATGTTCAATGTATGGTCTACTAAGACTCCTAGATCCTTTTCACACATGCTACTGACAAGATAAGTCTCCCCCATCCTATATTGGTGTATTTGGTTTTTCGTACCAAAATGCAGAACTTTACATTTGTCCCTATTGAAGCTCATTTTAGCTTAGTTTAGTTTAGCCCACTTTTCAAGCCTATCAACATCATCCTGTATACTGATTCTCTCATCAGTAGAAATATAACTAAAGAAGCCTTTTTTGTTATGTTTAGCACTTCTTGCTAGCCTAAGATGACCAGATTTTAACATTGGTAAAGTGGGACACCATTGACCGGGGAGGGCTGGTTCTTGATTAAAAATTTGATCTATATGGAGCAAGAAAAAGTTTCATACAACGCAAAAATAGTATTGTAATATATATATTTTTAATTTCAACATAAGTACAATTTGTCAGGTACCCCCAGATGTTCCTCCAGAAGTGGGACAATCTGGTCACCTTATGTTAGCCTAAGCTCATATTGAACTTTAGCTTTTCTAACCCTGTCCCTACAATTATTGGTTATTTGTTTATACTCATCCTTGAGTATACTCATTTGTTTATACTCATCCTTGGTAATAAAGCCTTTCTTCCATATCCTAAATGACTCTTTTTTATTCTTAAAATCATTTGACAACTGCCTATGGAGCCACCTTGGCTTCCTTAAGCTCTTTCCATCTTTCCTTCTCAAGGGAATTGTTTGTGATTGAGTCTTCAGTATTTCACTTTTAAGAAACTCCCAGCCCTCTTAGACTCTCATCTTATTGGTCAGTATTTCTGACTATGGGACCCATAGTCTGTTAAAGTCTGTTTAAGTCTGTTAAAATTTGCTTCCCTGAAGTCCAGTGTATACGTCTGACTAGATAAAGGTTTTTTCTTTCCCACAATTCAAAATTCCAAAATCACATGGTCACTACTACCAAGTGTGCCTACTACTTCCACCTCATCTACAAGTTCTTCCTTATTGATGAGAATCAAGTCTAAAATAGCTGAGCTCCTGGTTCCCCTCGCTACTTTTTGGGAAATGAAGCTTTCGGCAAGACAAGTTAAGAATTTAATGGAGTTTGTATTTTTAGCAGAGTTGGGTAACAGATATCTGGGTAATTGAAGTCACCCATGACCACTGTTTCCCCCTTCTTTGAAAATTGTGTAATTTGGTCTAGCAGTATTTCATTCAAGTCCTCTGACTGGCTTGGTGGTCTATAGCAGACCCCCACAATAATACCACTCTCATTTCCTACTCCTTTTACATTTACCCAAATACACTCAACTGAACTTTCAGTTACCTGTATTTCTTCACAAGTATAAAGATTCTTAACATATATTGCTACATCACCCCCCTTCTTTTCTTGTCTGTCCCTTTTGAATAGATTGTACCCCTCAATTCTAGTATTCCAGTTGTGAGTATTATCCCACCAAGTTTCTGTGATTCCTAGTAGGTCATAGCACCCTTCCTCTATTACGACTACTAGTTCCTACTGCTTGTTTCCCATAGTGTAGAGACATCGCAATCCATTCCTTGTGTGCCCCATGGTTTTGGTTTTGCAAATTAGTAGTTCCCTGCTTATGTGCCATCCCCTGTAGATTTGCACTCTTCTTATCTTGAGTTCTTACCATCACAGCAAGTTCGGAATTTACGTCTCGTTCACCTTTGGATCTAGTTTGAAGCCCTCTTCACCAGGTTTGCAAGAGTTCTTCCAAAAATACCTTTTCAGTCCCTTGTGAGGTGCACACCGTCTCCTGAAAGTAGCCCCTCATATTGACATCTTACACCATGATCCAGAAATCCAAACCTTTCCTGATGTCACCACTGACGTAGCCGGTCATTTACTTGCATGATTTCTCTCTATCTCTTCCTAAGCCCCGGCCACTTACAGGAAGGACTGATGAAAACACAACCTGTGCTCCCAGGTCCTTTACCTTTTCCCCCAGATCCACAAAGTCTTTCTTAATATGTTCCATACTCTGCTGGGCAGTATTACTTGTTCCTACATGGATAAGAAGGAAGGGATAATGATCTGTAGGCTTGATGAGCCTGTCCAGCCATTCTGTCACATCCTTGATGCATGCACCACATAGACAGCATACCTCTCAAGACAGTAAGTCATAGAATCATAGAATCATAGAGTTGGAAGGGGCCATAAAGGCCATCTAGTCCAACCCCCTGCTCAAGTCTGGTCTACACACTTTGGCCTCTACGCCTCTCAGCAGGGAATCCCCAGTTACCAGTACCCGTTTCTTTGTACCCTTGGGAACAGACCTAGAACTCTCACTTGTGGGGGCCAGTGAAGTGTTTACTGGGCTTCGTGGGGTCGTTGGGGGAAATGAGCTAGAAATCTCACCTGTGGGGGCCTGTGACTTTTTTGCTGGTTTTTGTTGGGGCTTACTCTTCATGGGGAATTGCATATGCTCCTGTGTTCCTGAATCAACCTCTTCAGGCAGATCCTGGAACCGGCTTCTGAGCATCAGTGGGTCAGACCTTCTCCTCAGTCTCCTACTCCTATGTGTAACATCCTTCCATTTATTACCCTCCTGTGTTAGGTGCTCCTGATTTTGGTTTGATAGATTTCCCTCCTCCTGCAGCATATTCAATCTTCTCTCTAATTCCCAGACTTTCTTCTCTAGCAGAGCCCAACTCCCCCAAAGCTCAGAAGATCATTCACGGATCCCTGCGGATAAAAGGACTAGTAGTTCTTCTACTCCCCAACGTATTATGAGTAGGAGATACGTGCTGGTAATTGGGGATTTTCTATTGAAAGGAAGAGAAGCCAAAGTTGACTTGATTTGTTATATCAGGAAGTATGCTGTCTACCTGGCGCTTGGAGACTGGTGCGCCAGTGCGCCCCCCCCCCCACGTGTCTCCCTTCCAAGTAGGGGCAGTTTTAGCAATAGTTTTATCAATAGGCAGGCTAGCCATTTCCCAGAGTTCTTTGGAACAAGCACCCTTAAAGAAAGAGAGTTTGCAAATGACAAAACAGTACAGCAAGATACTATACTATACTGTTTGGGGAGGGGAGTGTTTTTGCTTCTGAACAAAGATCTCTTTTAGCAGCCTTCTCAAATCCTAAATAATAAATGCAAAAGCTTTAACTTATCCAGGGTTCTGTTGTAGCTCATGCTGGATCCAATCATGGAGCTATTCCAAGGCCCCTCTGCCTGTATGCTCTGAGGGGAAGAAACAGGGGAAGCTGCCAAATCGTAGACATTGCAGGGTGGGGGGTAAATCAAGCAACATTTTTATGTAAGTCAGTAAATTAAACCCTCTTTAAAAAGAAAGCAACGGACAAAGACTATCAGAGAGCCAGAACCACGTTTGCTGTAGAGCTGATAACATACCACTGTTGGATTGGAAGCAGATGAACAAATGCATATTTCACAGTTTCCTAAAATATATTCACCAGTTTTCTGCAAAACAGCAAAATAAGAAGAAAAGCATATGGGAAAATTTGAGACAGAAAGAATAAAGCCATCCATTTCAGCAATGCAGGGTAAATATGGAGGTGCCGTCAGCCCCTTTGAGAGAAATTGGGGAGATTTCCTGGGGTGTAGAAGTGAGGCTTGTGTTTAGCTTGACAAGTGGACAACCCAAGCAGCAGCTCCCCACTTTAAAAACCAAGGCTCCTGGCCAAATACACAGACAAGAACCCGCTGTACCCCATCCAAACAGGCACAACCAAACAGCCATGAGGGCAGCCGGGCCATCAGTGTCACTAGGGTGCTGCCCTCATCTCCCCACATCAGGAAAGGGATCAGCTTCCCCTTCCTGCCCTCCCAACTCCTCAGAACGTCCCACCCCACAGCACTGCCAGCCCTGAGCTCTGTCCAAGGGAACAATCGAGACTCAGTCTAGGGACCTCAGGGACTGAAGCAATTAACTCTCCTGGAGCTAAGCGGGGCTGTGGGGGTGCTAATGTCACCTAGACAAGTGTCTCTGCTGCTCCCATTCCCATTTCATCTCTTCCACCCGCACAGCCAGGAACATGGATCCCATGGGGCGGAGGGCGGCAGTGCATAGGAAAGGCACGGCAGACGAGCTGCACTGAACTGCTGCATCTGTAAAGGGCAGCTGTGTGTGTGTGCTGGGGGGGGGGTGCTGCCAAGGAAATGCCCAAGATGGTCGGAGTAACTTTCCAGCCTCTCATCGGAACAAGGAGCTCAACACTGACTCTACTGAGAACTATAGTGTGTGCGTATGTGTGTGTGTGTGAGAGAGAGAGAGAGAGAGAGTGCTGTTTATTGTGCTTCAGAGGGCAGATGTTTCGGTCTGCAGTTGAACAGTGAGATTTGAGTCCTACAAGATATATAGATTACCTTCAATGGCATAAAAACACAAATATGTATGTGAGTAAACATACAAAGTGAACACAGGAAGCCAAATATATAACCTAAGAAGATGTTGACAATTACAGAGAATTAAACTTTAACATTGCACAAAATACATTTGCAACCTTGGACAATCGGATGTGGTTCTTCTCATTCAGGAAGACTGTGATGTAGTCCATTTCTGCAAACCGCTCTAGTTTGGCTATATGGTCCTGAATCGGAATACACTGACAAGAGAGAAACAGGCATACCAAAACAATGGTCCATTCCGCACAGTGTTAATGTTGCTGAAGTCTCACCATTGTGTAATGCTTTTTTAAAATATTACGCACGACGCCGTACACAATCTGCAACACTCCCACAAAAATTGTTTCTTTGTAGCACTTTTTGGAGAATCAACAAAAGTTGATTCCCCCTTAAAAAACGCACTAGACACTTGAGAACAACCTGTAACACATCCGACAAAGACGTGTGCTTTCTCAATATAGCGGTAGCAAGAATGTCCCTCCCTAAGCTCTTGCACCCAAGCTTCTGGTGTCGCGATCGCCATTTCTTTTCCTTAAACAGGCATAAGCAACGAATAAGCAATGCATCTTTGGCTGAAATCCCTCCACAATTGTCTGTAAAGTTTCCGAGCACAATACAGCCCCCTGTTTGACGCTGCCCTAATTTTGGCCAGAAATTGTGCTGGGGGGGGATTTTTTTTAACTGTAAGAGCATTTAAATGATTAAGCGCAGCTCCCACACCAGCGAAAAAGGTCTTTTTCATACATCGAATGAACAAATATGCGTTGCTACAGCTGTTTTTGGGTTTTTTAAAAACAGTTTTTAAAGGGAAGCACGAACACAACAGTTCATTGGCTGTTCTTTTTGATTGACGGTGAGGGGTAGGAGTAAGCGTGGAAAAATATCACCTCTTTTGTTGCAATTCCGGCGAGACCGGAAACCTGTGTGTTACGAGAACAGCGCTAGTGGGAGAACCTTTTTCCTGAGAAAAATGGCTGTGTGCTTTACCGAGACCTGCTGCTATTGATTGCAGCGCTTTTCGATAGAGCTCAGATTCAGCTCCATTGGCGGTTGTGCGGAATGGCCAAATGTGTCAGGGCCACCACAATTGTGCAGTTAAAGTCTCTCCATTGTTAGAATTTGACAAAGCCTGGCACAAATCACATTTGAGGGGAAAACATTTAGTCTTGCCAAGAGCAGGGAGAACTTTGTAGGATACAGGAATACCACCAAAATCTAAGGGTACAGAGGCTACAAGGAACTAAACTTAGAAGTTGGAGTTCCAGATCCTCATATCTCCGTGCAATAATTTTATAAATATATATTTCCTCTTCACCGAAAGCCAGGATACAATGCCTGTGCTTTTAATCTTAGAAATGACTCGCTTGTACCAACTTAAGATGAATGGGTCACTGAGCATATCCATAAGTCAGTTGAGAAATGGATTTTTAGCCAATACTTAATGGCCTGCAACCAAGCCTTGGCCTCCAACTGCTGCTGACCCAGTTCGGTGATTAGGGTGAGGTTAGATCCACTTCTGGGAATATCTAATAGAGAACTTAAGCAAGTAAAATGCACTGGCTCCAATCCATTATTAAAGGGCTCTATCCAGACTGGGACTCCATAAAGCAACTTGGGATATACTTTTAGGGCAGCTGGAACATTTTTATTTAGTGGAGTCCAAAAAGCATTTCAGAGTCTGAGCTGCCAACAGTCAGTCTCCCTTTGTCAGATACAAAGAGGCACTGTGATCAGGAAGTCCTTCTATCCCAGTCAGAAGGTGTGGGGAGTGCCGCACAGGAAGCACTCAGGATGCCCAAGGTGCATTGCAATCAGCCTGATTAGAGCAGAGAGGAAAAGATTGGGGGCAGAAAATTCCCATCTATGTCCCAGAGGAAGGGTACATTGTTCTGAACTTGTAATTGAACTCATGTTCAGCAATCTCCTGCTGTAATTTCCCCTTGAATTTTCTCAGTCTGAAGACTGCCATTGTAGGTCAGCAATGGAATTAACTGTGCTGAATTCCAGCTGCACTCAGGCCTGCCCCACTCAGCTGGGTTCCAACGTCTTGCAAGGACAAGCAGCATTTGACTACACGGACCTAACAAGGGAGACCGTGACATGTTAATTCAGAGCTCACCCTGATAAACTCAATTCTGCAACACAGGGTGCCTCTAAGAATGTATGGATGATGAGGAAGAATGCATAGAAGTTCATGGACATTTTTTAAATTCTTTGATGGGCTACCAAAACTTCAGTCAAACTGGGAAGATCCCTGTGCTGCTGCAAAAGCAACATTTCACCATTTCTGTCAGATGACTATCTAGCCTCTGCCTAAAAACCTCCACAGGAGGAGAATCCACCACATCACGAGGAAGCCTGTTCTACTGAGGAACCGCTGTAACTGTCAGAAATTAGTTCCAGATGTTTAGCTGAAAATTCTTTTGACTTAATCTCAACCCACTGGGGCAACAGAAAACAACTCTGCTCCACCTTCCCTATGACAGCCCTTCAACTATTTGAAGATGGTTATCATATCACCTCTTAGTTGTCTTCTCTCCAGGCTAAACGGACCAAGCTCTCTCAACCTTTCCTCAAACAACTTGGTCTCCAAACTCCTCACCATCATTGTTGCCCTCCTCTGGACATGCTCCAGTTTCTCTACATTTTTCTTCAGTTGTGGTGCCCAAAACTGAACACAGTACTCCAAATGAGGTCTTACCAGGGCAGAGTAAAGTGGTAACATCGCCACACATGCAATAGCTCTTGTTTGAGTAGCGCCCACCCTTCACATGCTCCCTTCCCTTCCAGCATTCTCGTCCATGGTATGACACTCATCATGTCTCTGAGTTTATTAAAATTTGCCCTACGAAAATCCAACATCCGCGTCTGGCTACAAGCTTCCTTGGCTCCCCATCTCAAAAGGAATTCTATGAGGACATGGTCACTTCCCCCTAGGGTCCCCACCTCCTTCACCTCATCCACCAACTCTTGCCTGTTGGTCAGTATTAAGTCCAGTATGGCTGAACCTCTTGTGGGTTCATCTACCATTTGATAAATGAAATTGTCAGCCAGGCAGGTCAGAAAGTTGCATGACTGAGGTCCTCCCTCTTTGAATTACTGCACCCTCCTGGTGAGTGCCCCATGGCTTCATCTTGCTTCTTCTGGTGACTGTAAAAGGGGAGCTGTTAGTCTCCTGTAGCAAAGTCCAGGGGCACTTTAGACACAGCTTTTTTTCAATATCAGCTTTCAGGAGTCACACCTCTGTTCACTCAGGAGGTTCATATTGAAATAAACACTGCTAGTCTTTAAGGTGCCCCTGCTGGACTCCCATTTCATCTTCTGATGGCCCAGCAGGATGTGAATAAATTAAAACAACTGACTCCAGAAGTATGTAGCCTATAAAAGAACGTTTTCCCTTTACCTGTTCCACACCAGCCCCCATTCTTTAGTTTGTCTACATGTGGCTTGCCAAGCTGTATTTTTTAAACATTGAATTCCCCTATAATAAAGGAAGAAATTGTTCTAAAGTGTTTCAGCCCCTACTCCTGCTGTGTAAACTGTTCACTAGATTATACGGGAAATGGAAAACTGTATGGGTGAGTTTTGCCGGGGGGTCTAAATGACCCTAGTGTGGTGAGAATGCTCACATAATAACTCAATAACTACTCTATGTGGAGAGAGCAGCTCTGGAGCTATTTTTGTTTCCAGTTTTGCTTCTCTATTCATCCCTCCTTTTCCAGGGATAAACCCATAAATTTTGTAATGGGAGGCTGTGAGACCTCAAAGGGGACCTGGAGGGCCATTTGTGATCCCCATTCTTTCACTGTTGTGTGATTCCTGGATATAAGTAATGGACTTTAAGATGCAGCTTCATACCTTAGGGACCGCCTTTCACCCTATGTTCTCCGCAGGGCTCTGCGGGGACAAATCTGTTGGTCATTCCCGGTCCCCGGGAAGCACGGTTGGCCTCGACCAGGGCCAGGGCCTTCTCGGTCCTGGCCCCTACCTGGTAGAATGAGCTCCTGGGTGACCTGCGGGCCCTGTGGGAGCTTTCGACATTCCGCGGGGACTGCAAGACGGAGCTCTTCCTCCAGGTCTATGGTTGAGGCCGATGTGTGGAAGAAGATCTGGACCCCCCCCCCCCGCCACCCCTGCTACTCTGGCCATCCCAGGAGCGGATTAAAAGCCCCTCCGTCCACCCTGAGGTTTTTAGGATTTTTTGCCGCCGATTGGAGGATTTTAGGGGGATGGTTGAGTTTTGTTTTATAATGTTATGGGTTTTATGTATTGGGGTTTCTATAACTGTTAGCCACCACAAGCCCTTGTGGGAGTGGCGGGATAGAAATGCAATGATAAATAAATAAAATAAAAAAATACTTTTACAGTTAACAGTTAAATCTCTCTCTCTTTATCTTTCTCTCTCTCATTCGTTTGCTAACTTTTAACTGTGATTCCGCTGGTGCTTTCTGGACTACAACATCAGGTTAGCTTTTGGCAATTATGGAAGAGTATTGCCTGCTGGAGCATCAAGCGTCCTGACACCATCAGGATGACTCCAAGAAATAATAAAACGCAAACATAGAAACCAGTCTTGGACTCTCCCTAATGGCATGAGAAGTATAACCACAGTGCAGGAATTAATGGTATATCTGCAGCGGTTAATTCTATCTAATGAGATGTGCTGTGACCATCCAATTTATCCAAATGAGCTGCCCAGCTTAGTCCAAAGGGCTTCACAGCAGAGCCTGGCCAAGTGCTTCTTCTCTCTGGCAAAGCCTGAGTGGGTGTGGCAACCTACAATTTGTTACGGTATGTATATCCACAGGAAGAGCAACAAACTACCACAGGGGAAAGTCTGGGATGCAGCAACCGCAGGGTAGGGTTGAGTGCTTCGGCACAGTTCAGACACGTCAATGATCACCGAAGCCCAAGGTGGTGCTGGCCGCCTCAGGCTTTGGTGATCACCTAGACAGCCAAATCGTGCTCAAGCACTCACCCCTACCCCAGGGCATGCTCAGAGTCCACATGTGCAGGTCGGAAGAGCAGAAAATTAAACACATGGCCCTGAACACAAGCCATTAGCTTAAGTGGCTGACACACTAACTCCACAATTTATCTTACCCCAAATCTGACTGTAGGATTGCTGAGAAAATGCACTGAACAAGTGACATTTAGCGTGATCTTAAAGCTGACCAGATTATCACATCTTACCTCCAACAGTACATCACAATTTCTTAAATCCCCCCTTCACTCAGCAAACCCAGAATACACAAACAGAACAGGCCAAACTGCACCTCTTTTCCCCACTAAATCACTGCACAAGCAGTGCAGGAAACCACCATGCAAAGAGCATGGGTCTCACTATGACCCAACATAGCTGCAAGGGCACAACCAGAAAGTATGCCATCTCCTTGCTTCAGCTCTATTCCCTCCCTGCTAACTATGTTTTAAAATGCAATCATGGGAGCAAGGGACAGAGAATGAATACATCCTTAATGCAGTCCAGGAAAACTTAATGATACAATCATAGAATCATAGAATCATCTTTAATCGCTCCTAGCGGAGCGGATAAAATAAAGCTGTAAGGGCCCTGAGGGCGGGCTCTGTCTGGGATGAGGAAGGGTGCCAATAGGCCCCTTCCCCCGGACTGACAATCGAAGGGCCCAATCGGCAGGCATGAAGTGCCTGCCGATTGGGCCCTCCGATTGTCAGTTCAGCGGCAAGGGACCAATTGGTCCCTTGCCGCCGGACTAACGAATCGGGAGGCATGAAGCACCTTCCGACCGCCGCCATTACCTCCCAGAGTTGCAAGAGGGCAGGTTGCCGCCGCCGACAACACATCGCCCCCCGGCACACCCAGCCAGCAGCGGCCACCAGAGGAAGCTTGGGGACCGCCGGCGGCGCCAATGCACCCCACCACGGGGCGCCAGCCGCCCAGCTCCAGCGGCACCTTCCACAGCCGCTCCCACCTGCTGCCCAAGCGCCAGCTGCACCGCCGGCCACGGGACATTGGCTGACCACCCAGCCAGCCACCAGCGCCCAGCAGCCGAAGCTCGGGGAGCCAGTGCGAGCCGCCACTGACCGCAAGCCAACTGCTAAGAACACAGCCCGTCGACTTCCTCCTACCCTCAAGCTCGCCCGCCGCTCGCCTCCAAAACACCAGGTAGGCTGCGAGACGGGGGGGCCACAGGACAACACTGGACTTGCCAAGCCAGCCCGCAGAGTGCCCTGCTAGCGCCCGCTGTATTTTGAGTGCAGTGGGCTTATTTTCTAGTAGAATCATAAAATCATAGACGCTTGGGCGTTGCAGTACCCCAAATTTCTAATTTTGGGGGGACTTCAATGTCCATGCAGAAAGACCATCCCCAGGACTTGGCCCGGATCTGGTGTCAGCAATGGAGACATTAGGATTCTCACAGTTTATTGCTGGTCCCACCCATCAGGCCAGCCATACCCTCGATTTAAACTTTGGCACAGGTGAACTGGTAGATCTGGTGGCGAATAACATCATTCCATGGTCAGACCACCATGACCTGAAGGCTCAACTAAGGACACCATCCCCTCCCTGTTTGGGTGATGAACGCATTTTAGTCCGCCCGTGGAGGCTTATGGAATTCAATAGTTTCCTGGATACTCTTGCAGTGGTCACCAACCTTTTTATCACCAGGGACCGGTCAACACTTGACAATTTTACTGAGGCCCGGGGGGGGGGGTAGTCTACTCCTCTCCCCTTTACCACTGCCCTAACGCTCTCTGACTCTGGTCACTAGGGTAACATTTAAACATCCCTTTTTGCCTTTTGCCTAAGGTGGCCAGATTTTAAGATTGGTAAAGAGGGACACAATTGACCGGGGGGTTGCTCCGAGGTCTATGGGAAGCCTCCCCCGGCTGCCCCCCTCCTAGGTGATCCCCTGGCTTCTGCCCGGGGCTCGGAGCAGAGACCCAGCGGGCCTGCTCCGAGGTCTGCGGGAAGCCTTCCCTGGCTGCCACTCTCCCCGACATCTCCCCAGCTTCTGTGCGGGCCTGGGAGCTCTGAGGCCTGCACAGAATGCTCCCCCACCTGGCCGCCTACCTGGCGTGTCCCTGGGCAGGCGTGTAATGAGGGCAGGGGGTGTTGGTGGAACTCGTCAGTCCGTGGCCAAGGGACCAATGGCTGATTTCGATCCTGGACTCGGCCCTCCCCCACCTCCCTTAGCCTTTTATATATAACGCAAAGTGTAGTATACAGATATTGTAAGCCGCTACAAGACGACAGTTGCCAAGAGTGGCGGGGTAAAAATCAAATCAAAATATAAATATATATCAAAAACAAATAACTGTGGAATTTACTGGTGCAAGAAGTGGTGGCAGCTACAAGGACAGACAGCTACAAGAGGAGATTGAAGAAACATCTGTACCAGAGGTCCATCAATGGCTATTAGCCACAAGGTATACACAGGATATGTTGTCTGGGCCATTGATGCTCTGTATTCTTGGAGCTTGGGTGAAAGAGGACGAGAGCTTCTGGGGTCCTGGCACCACTGGCGAACTTCCTGAAGCACCTGGGGTTTGGCCATTGTGTAACACAGAGTGTTGAACTAGGTGGGCCAACATGGCTTCTCTTATGTTCTTATGTTGGGGGGAGGGGGTGGCAAACCCTTCCATTAAAGACTGGCCATGTAAGAATCCTGTCATACTGGTAATTATAGAAGGAGAATTAAGACTCTATGCCCCAACAAGTGACTAAATCCTGCAAATTATGAACACCAGTTTTGTAACTACAACACCAGTCATGGAAAGGATATACCACAAATCAACATGGCGAGACCCCCCCCCCCACATACACACACACGCACACACTCCAAATTGCACAAGAAGACACGCCTCTGGCAAACTGCAATACTGTACGACTCATGCATTCTTGTTGGCTTAAAAATCTTCTGCTCAGGATTTTATATGTTTCATTTACTACATGAATTTCTCTGTCCTCCTCACTTTGCAAGTAGAGCTGCAGTGTTCAGAGGAGCATGCTGGAAACCCTTAGAAATTCCTGCTGTTTGGGGAGTAAAATCACAGAACCAGGAAAAATGCACAACCTTGTGATTTGTATAGCCTTGGCTTGGATGGCCAAGGCTAGCCTGATCTCATCAGATCTGGGAAGTTAGACAGGGGCAGCCCTTGTTAGAACTGGGATAGGGGACCTCGAGGAACATCACAGTCATGACACACAGGCAGGCAATGGCTAACCAGCTGTAAATACCTCTTGCTTAAAACGTCTGTGGGGTTGCCATAAATCAGCAGTGACTTGACAGCAAAATAAAAACATACCACCACAATGATTTTTAATAGAATATACACATTTCATACCTTTAAATGTGTAAACAGCATTCAAATGGAGTGGAATAAGAAGAAATATAATTGTGCCTCCCTTCCTCCCCAAGCACCATGGCTGGACAGAAAGGAGAGGAAAGGGACCACTGAAATGTGATGGCATGGGAAGATGGGGGGGAGAGTTTCTCAGGACACCTTAAATTCAAGGACAGTTCCTGAGTTACTGATGTGGAACACATCTTCTGGCGTGCCCCCTGAAATGGATGTGAATACAGACATGATGTCCATAGTCCTGCCCCAGGGAGCACGCCAGAAGAGGCTAAGGCAGCTATGCGGCGGTGCAGCAGGCAGCCGGCTGGGGCAGCGCAGGCCGTCATGGAAGGAGGCCAGGCCACCACTGTGCTGCCCGAGGAGGCCTGATCAGTCACGGGGCAGCGTGGAAGCCAGGCAAGTCAGTTGCACCCCTTCACAAAGCCGAGGCAGTTGTGGGCCACCATGGAGGCCAGGCGGGCTAGCACCACTGCAAAGGCGAGGAGTGGGGAGGGAGGAAGGAGTCTGTGTGTGTGTTTGAGGAAGGGAGGAGGGACCAGGAAGGAGGTCAGGTAAGCGAGAGGTATGGGTGGCGAGGGGGGGGACGAATGGGGGGGGGGAGTTTGTGCATGTGTATCTGTGTCTGAAGGAGGGGAAGGGAGCAGACCAGGAAGTAGGTCAGGTAAGTGAGAGGTAACTGGGTGAGGGCAGGGGGAAATGGGGGGGGGGATGTGTGTATATGTGTGTCTGAGAGAGGGGGAGGGGGGACCAAGGAGGCATGAGTTCCACATACCTTGTGAGAGTTGGGCTGTCACTAATCTTTTTCTGCTTCTGTGGACAAAGCTAAGACAACACGAGTCAGGTCAAGGTCTGTCTGAACTGCTTTTCCTGGCCCTGCACAATACCTGCAGAAAATGACTTCCTTAAGTCCCAAAAAGCCCAGTTCAGTTTGGGACTGCAGCACCCTGGAAAGAGGAGGGTTTCCCCCCTCCCCCACAGTGCCTTCCTGATCCAAAATTTGTCTGTATTGCCTGTTCTCTGTCATTGTGTCACCCTGGGTTGAGTGAAGAAGAAACTGTGGCTCTCCAATTCTACATGGACTACAACTCCCACAACCCCCAGCTGGCCCCTCACACCTGGAGAGCCACAGTTTGACCAGTATTAAGCCACTTGCTGCCAGTTTGCTTCCATTTTCAATACAAACTGTTCGTGTTCACCTCTATAGCCCTGTGAGGGAGGGGAGGCTGAGAGAGCCCTGATATTACTGAAGTTGGTTCTTCTATGCCACTTCTCTCTACCCAAAGGAAGCTCAAAGCAGCTTACATTTGCCTTCCTTTTCCTCCCCCCACAACAGACACCCTGTGAGGGAAGTGGGGCTGAGAGAGCCCTGAGATTACAGAAGAAGAGTTGGTTCTTCTATGCCACTTCTCTCTACCCGAAGGAGTCTCAAAGCAGCTTCCATTCGCCTTCCCTTTCCTCTCCCCACCACAGACACCCTGTGAGGGAGGTGAGGCTGAGAGAGCCCTGATATCACTGCTTGGTCGGAACAGCTTTATCAGTGCTGTGATGAGCCCAAGGTCAACCAGCTGGCTGCATGTTGGGGAGCGGGGAATCAAATCCAGCCTCAGGGGAGGGAGGTATATAAACGTAATTTTAAAAAGGTGGAGGCATGACGGAAGGTGGGCCCACCCACTTTCCCGAGTAAACGTTAAACAAATGTTGCGATTGGTCCAGACTAGTGATGGGGAAAACAACACAGTGCTAGGCACTGGCACGGATCAGAAGCCACATGCTAAGGAGACCCTTGATAAATTAATTACTTCTTATTCTGCATCAGGCTCCACTCCACCACAGGACAAGCATAATTACCAGATGTCACAAAAGAATTTCATAACTCTGAAATATTTTAAATGTGCAGCACAGGAAAGGGAAGCCCTTGTCAGCTCTAAGGGTTGGCTCCCAGGCACCTTTGCTGGGATGGCACAGAGAAAATGCCACTCACATAGATCAGGGATGTCAGCACTGGAGAACCACCCTAGCAGCAAGCTACATGTTTATCATCCAAGGTTTACGGGTGCAAGGCTTTGCTATCAAGCCAGTCTACACATTGGACTGCCACTCTTCAAGGACACAGAAATCTTGGCCGGAGTCTCCCACTCTCACAAGGTAAGTGTTTTTGTGAACATTCTGTGAGGGGTCAGGAAGATTATTCTTCTGCAGGAGCGTGGTCAATTGTAACTCTTTATTAGAAGAGTTTTTGAAACTGAAAGGTTCACATGGGTCCCATTTGAGAGCAGGAGGATGGCAGAAAAATGGAATCATAGACTTGGAAGGGACCTCCAGGTCTAACCCACTGCAGAAAGCAGGAAATTCACAAGTACCACCCCACCCACCACTCTTATGTCTTGGTGTCCAAACCTTTTACAGTTATTTGTTGCCTTCCTCTTGTTATGCTCCCGTTTGTCTAAATTCTTCTTCAGTGCCCAAAACTGAACACAGTATTGTAAGTAAGGTCTAACCAGACCAGAGCAAAGTGGTACAATCACTTCACATGATCTAGACACTATAAAGGTAAAGGTATCCCCTGTGCAAGCACCGAGTCATGTCTGACCCTTGGGGTGACGCCCTCTAGCGTTTTCATAGCAGACTCAATATGGGGTGGTTTGCCAGTGCCTTCCCCAATCATTACCATTTACCCCCCAGTAAGCTGGGTACTCATTTTACCGACCTCGGAAGAATGGAAGGCTGAGTCGACCTTGAGCCGGCTGCTGGGATCGAACTCCCAGCCTCATGGGCAGAGCTTTCAGACTGCATGTCTGCTGCCTTACCACCCTGCGCCACAAGAGGCTCTTATCTAGACACTATACTTATTTGGATATTATACTTCTTTTGCCTGGAAGCAGTGATAAAGTGGATCCAGCAGAGTCATCTGAAGCTCAACCAAGCAAAGACGGAGGTCCTGTGGTTGGGTAGGAAGGACCATGGGAGGAAGTGTGCCTGCCCACCCTGGACGGTGTGCAGCTCCTAGCTCTCTTCCAGTCCTCCAGGACATCTCCAGTCCTTAAAGAGGTCCCGAAGATGATGGACAAGGGCTGTGCAAGTTCTCTGGAAAGTTCTTTGAACACTCTCAGGTGCATTTCATCTGGCCCAGGGGATTTGAACTCATCCGGTGCAGCTAAATGCCTCTCGACAACCTCTCTATCCATGTTAACCTGCCACCCAAACGCTATACTTTGGCTACGGCCATCTCTAGATGTGCCTAAACACTTTGACCTGTGGGAAAAAACAGATGTAAAATAGGCACTAAGCCTTTCTGCTTTCTCTGCATCTTCCGTTAGAGTTTGTCCATCCGCACCCAACAGTGGGCCTATTGCCTCCTTTACTTTACGTTTGCTCCTCACATAACTGAAAAATCTTTTCTTGTTACAATGGGCTTCCCTGAGCTTTGGCCTTTCTGATGATTGATCTACAGTGCCTAGTAACCTGTAGGTACTCTTCTTTAGAGCTCTGTCCTTCCCTCCATTTCCTGAACATATTCCTTTTCTTTCTTAGTTACTCTTGAAGTTCTCTGTTCATCCAGATAGGCTTCTTAGAGCTCCTGCAGTGTTTTCGTCTTTCAGGGATAGCAATAGCTCTTGTTTGAGTAGCACCCACCCGTCACGTGCTCCCTTCCCTTCCAGATGCAATTTAATAAAGAGAAGTGTAAAGTTCTGCATCTGGGTCAGAAAAATGAAAAGCATGCCTACTGGATGGGGGATACACTTCTAGACCTTGGGGTACTTGTGGATTGTAAATTAAACTTGAGCGGGCAATGTGATGCAGCGGTAAAAAAGGCAAATGCCATTTTGGGCTGTATCAACAGGGGCATCACATCAAAATCACAAGATGTCATAGTCCCATTGTATACGGCACTGGTCAGACCACACCTGGAGTACTGTGTGCAGTTCTGGAGGCTTCACTTCAAGAAGGACGTAGATAAAATTTAAAGGGTACAGAGGAGAGCGACGAAGATGATCTAGGGCCAAGGGACCAAGCCCTATGAAGATAGGTTGAGGGACTTGGGAATGTTCAGCCTGGAGAAAAGGAGGTTGAGAGGGGACATGATAGCCCTCTTTAAGTATTTGAAAGGTTGTCACTTGGAGGAGGGCAGGATGCTGTTTCTGTTGGCTGCAGAGGAGAGGACACGCAGTAATGGTTTTAAACTACAAGTACAACGATATAGGCTGGATATCAGGAAAAAATTTTTCACAGTCAGAGCAGTTCAGCAGTGGAATAGGCTGCCTAAGGAGGTGGTGAGCTCCCCCTCACTGGCAGTCTTCAAGCAAAGGTTGGATACACACTTCTCTTGGATGCTTTAGGATGCTTAGGGCTGATCCTGCGTTGAGCAGGGGGTTGGACTGGATGGCCTGTATGACTCTATGATTCTAGTTGCTACGACTTGTACAATGTTGCGAACCTCCGTCCATAGTTCTTCAGGCACTCTGTCTATCATATCTAATTCCTTAAATCTAGATTAGATTATTTATTACAGTCGTTGACCAACATCAAAATATCTACAGACCACATACATTGTTACAGCGTTTTAACAGGACACTCAGCATCAGGGAGTAAACAAAGGCACAAAACATTAATACAGAATTTTGACAGTCAGGTCACTCAGCATCAACAGTAACCAAAGATTTCCGCACTCTGCTGGCAGAGTAGCAAAACTTCACCACCAGTTAAAAACAGAATTACCGTATTTGCCTGTGTATAAGACGACTGGGCGTATAAGACAACCCCTCAACATTTCCACTCAAAATATAGATTTTGTTACATTACATTATGGTACTATGGGCCACTATGGGCAGCTATGCCTATCCCAACTGAAGTGCACCTGGCGTATAGGACAACTCTCCCATTTGGAGGCATGTTTTTGCAGGGGGGGAAAGTACGCCTGCAAATACTGTATCTTTATCAGCAAGCAATATGTTAATTAAAACTATTTGTCACCTCTACTGTATATTCATATGGGATACGAAGAACTAACTCTTCTCCTTCTCCTTCTCCTTCTCCTTCTCCTTCTCCTTCTCCTTCTCCTTCTCCTCCTTCTCTTGACAAAATTCTACCAGCCTGTGCCCTGCTTCATTTTGTACTCCAAGGCCAAACTTGCCTGTTTTCCCAGTAATCTTTTGGCTTCCTACTTTAGCATTCTAATCCCCCATCATGTTTTGGCTTTGCTTCTAGAAGGCGTTGTAGGGCTTCAGAGAAATGGTCAATTTCATCCTCTTCAGCAGGAGTAGTTGGGGCATAGACCTGGATTACTGTGAAGTTGAATGGTTTGCCTTGGATTCGAACTGAAATAATTCTGTCATTTTGGGGATTGTATCCGAACACTTCAAGATTGCAGGGAGAAATATAAACAACTTCAGATATGCAGATGATACCACTCTAATGGCAGAAAGTGAAGAGGAACTAAAGAATGCGGGTGAAGGAGGAGAGTGCAAAAGTTGGCTTGAAACTCAACATCAAGAAAACAAAGATCATGGCATCCGGCCCTCTCAATTCCTGGCAAATAGATGGGGAAGAAATTGAGATAGTGACAGATTTTATTTCCTGGGCTCCAAGATCACTACAGATGGGGAGGGCAGCAAAGAAATTAAAAGACGCTTGCTCCTGTGGAGGAAAGCTCTGGCAAATCTAGACAGCATCCTAAAAAGCAGAGACAACACCCTGCCAACAAAGTGCGTTTAGTCAAGGCTATGGTATTCCCAGTTGCAATGTATGGCTGCGAAAGTTAGACCATAAGGAAGGCCGAGCGACAAAGAATTGAGGCTTTTGAACTCTGGTGCTGGAGAAGACTCTTGCGGGTCCCTTGGACTGCAAGGCGAACCAACCGGTCAGTCCTAGAGGAGATCAGCCCTCACTGCTCTTTAGAAGGCCAGATCCTGAAGATGAAACTCAAATACTTTGGCCACCTCGTGAGAAGGAAGGACTCCCTGGAGAAGAGCCTAATGCTGGGAGCGATTGAGGGCAAAAGAAGAAGGGGACGACAGAGAATGAGGTGGCTGGATGGAGTCACTGAAGCAGTCGGTGCAAACTTAAATGGACTCCGGGGAATGGTGGAGGACAGGAAGGCCTGGAGGATCATTGTCCATGGGGTCGCGATGGGTCGGACACGACTTCGCACCTAACAACAACAACAACAACAATCCGAACACTGCTTTTCCTACTCTCTTATTGATTATGAAGGCTACTCCATTTCTTCTGAGAGATTCTTGCCCATAGTAGTAAACCTGATGGTCATCTGAATTAAATTCACCCATTCCTGTCCATTTGAGTTCACTGATTCCTAAAATGTTGATGTTCAGTCTTGTCATCTCTTGTCTGACCACGTCCAGCTTGCCTTGATTCATGGATCTGACGTTCCAGGTTCCTATGGAAAAAAGTCTTTACAGCATCGGACTGTCGTTTTGTCACCTCCACAACTGAGCGTCCTTTCGGCTTTGGCCCAGTTGCTTCATTCATTCTGGAGCTACTCGTACTAGCCATCTGCTCATCCACAGTGGCATATTGGACACTTTCTGACCTGAGGGGCTCATCTTCCGGCATCTTATCGTTTTACCTTTTGAACCTGTCCATAGAGTTTTCATGGCAAAGATCAGAGCTCTCAGCTATGACCTGTCCATCTTGGGTGGCCCTGCACGGCATAGCTCATAGCTTCACTGAGCTACTCAAGCCCCTTCGCCACGTCAAGGCAGTGATCCTTGAAGGGGACAGGAACAAGGTAGGATAGTCTATATAGGTATCAAGAGAAGAAATAGACCTATCCTAATGGCAACCCACAATAAAGAATATTTCACAAAAATAGTTTTCTCTCTTTATGTTGGTTTTATTCAGCAGAACTTCTGCCAAAACGGTTTCCTAGTAATACCCATTTACAGTAAATAGAACTTTACAACTTTACAATAGATACAACTTTTACAAGTTTATTCCATGTATTGTCCTCCTGTTTTGTGTGCTCTTCTTTTTGGTGAGATGCTTTTCCCTCCTCCCCCAAAAGTGTTTGATGAGTTCTGTCCAAGAACTCTTCACCGTTCTTTACAGAATTCAATGTAGACAGGCGTGCCTCTAGTCTCTGTATCTTCTCCTCTAGTAGAGCTACCAACTTACACTTGTTGCAAGTGTAACTGCAGTTACCCTAAGGTAAAAACACAGACATGCCACAGACAATGCATGTCACAGCCTCAGCTCCATTACCAACTATGCTTCTTTGGTCCATTGCAGAAGTAGTTTGTATCTTCCTGAACTCCCCTGAATACTTACAGAAACTTCTGGCAAGGAGGAACCTTTTGTAGTGCAGGTGCCCACCCAGCAGGGGGCTGAATCAGCAGTAAGCCCTGAGTCACATACCACCCAGGCAATGAACAGACAAAACAATGCTTACTCAAACAGCCCCAGTCTCCTGCAAGTCATATACCCTCCCACACACCCTCCCACACTATAAGAACAGAAAGAAGCAGCACTCACCAACTGGCTCACCAGCTCTATGATTCTATGGCTTCTTATTAACTCCTGGAGATCTGGTTGGATGCACATACTTTTAAAAATGTTGCTTTGGCAGCAGCACAGGAATCTTCTCGGTGTGACTGTAGGGAAGCTTTGGTAGCCATTTTGTGGTTGTGCCCACCACACCATATAAGAATTTTTTAAATGTTCACAGCCTGAAAAAGCTTAGGTACCCCTGAGCTTGCCCATCATAATGGCAGAAAGGAAACAAGCTCCCATCACATACACCCCTGATGAAAACGGATCCATCTCTTTGGCTGAAACAACCCACCTTGTCTGTTTGTGGTACTTTGCATTGTGGACCCATTGACATTGGGTCCTCAGCCTCTGGGTCCAGGTGTTTCTAGCCTGATTTATCCTCAATGCTGCTCAAAAAGAAGCCCCCAACAAGAAGACATGGAAGAAAACCATGTGGCCTGACCTGGACCCAGAGGCTGAGGACTCTTTGGTGAAAGCCCTAGCCATGTCCTAGCTAAATGCCTGCAGCAGAAGAGGAAACCAGCTGGCACAGAGATGCTCCCAACTTGGGCACCCAATGCAAAGTCCAGCATGGCTCTTCTGCTTCTCAATTCAGCCAAGGTGTCAGGGGAAGCTGATTTCTTAAACTGCTGTGTGGCATTCAGCAGGAGGAGCCCCCCCCCCCCCGCAGCCTAATCCAATTTGATTACCTCATCAAGTGAAGGGGGAAAACTGAAGAGACATGAGCAGGAGAAGGACAGCTGCCAGGAAAGAATAAGAGCCACCTAAAATTACTTGAAGACACAGTAAGCCACGTAAAATTACTTAAAGACAGAGTTTTGTTTTTAATCAACCTACGCACTCAAACTTTGAAAAATGCTACAATCAACAGAATATGTTTCAGACATGCATTTATTTTTGCTGCAAATAACTCTCCAACTCTTCTGTTTGGTGTCTATTTCAAGCACAGCAAGCACCTGGAGCAAGGGATACACTGTGGAAAGTCGCCCTGGATACACCTCAGTCGCCTTGGGCGTACAAGAACATTCATGCATGCCTTGAGGCTCTTCGGCAGAGGCATGCACACCAAGATTTCTGAATACATAATCTTAAAAGGTTTGTTAATCTTCAAAGGTTTTACTAGAACATTTAAAAGGCTCAAAGATGGAGACTCTCACATGAAGCTGCAGAACTGGAACTCATAAACAAATCTGACACTGTCGGTCCTAGGCTCAATCAAGTCTGCTAGTGGATGGGGCCCTAGAAACTGTTCCTTTGTGGGTTTTTATTCATAACTCATATTCTTTTCCCAATTCTTCTCTGTAGCCCACACTACTGGGACCACTTCTTGCTGTGAGTGGGTCTTGTTCTCACATGAGCCTTGCCTGTCACTCAGAGTTACCACTTTACTTTGCAGTAGTTTCTTCCACACAAATGCATCACCCTCCTTCTGCAGCCTAATTCAATTTATTTAAACACATTTCACACACACTGGAGATTTAGGGTGCAGCCTGTGGAAGGCCAGCTTTGGGAAGAAGGGATCAATGCCATTGAGTGAGAACCCACCACCTCCCAAGGAAGCCTGTTCCACTGAGGAACTGCTCTAATAGTCAAGAACTTCTTTCAGAAGTTTAGCTGAAAATTCTTTTGAATTAATTTCAACCCACTGGTTCTGGTCCGACTCTCTGGGGCAACAGAATACAACTTTGCTCCATCTGCTTGATAGAAGGTGGAGCAGACCTCAGGAGGTGTTAGGTTCTCCTAGTACATATGATTCTATGATTCAAGCAGAACCCTGTCGGAATAAGCAATGTCTGGTGTACAAGGATAGGAAGAAGAGCCTGAAGGGGACAGCAAGAAGACCATTAGATAGGTCAGTGAGGTCAGGACCTTTTATATCCTGTTAAGTGTTACTTCTTGTCTGTCTCTAGATTGCTACTCTTAGACCGTTTATGCACTGGAGGTTTCATGCCGTTCTGCAGGCTGGAGTTTTAGTCATGGCAGGTTGCCTCACCTTTTCCTGCACCCACACTGGGGAACATTTGGCCTAGTGCACCTCATCCATCCCCGATTTGTGCTCCTGCATGAGAGCTGGGGCAGTGAAGTTCCCAGTGCATAAACGGTTTTAGAGGCACTTTCCTGCTTCTTCTCGGAAACTTCTCTCTCATTCTCTTTCTACTAGTCAGCCATGTAGTCAGGTTATTTCTATCTCTACTCTGGACTCTTTTAAATGTTTACCTGTCTAGCAAGAGGATGAATCAAAAGCAAGAGAATTGATGGGTAATCCTGTGATAACAAAAGGTTATCCAGTTAGAGCCAGGCTGTTGTATAAAGACAGAAACCAAGGAAGACAACTCCAAAGACTGCTCAAGGGTCACCCATAGAGTAGGGAGCTGTGCTTCCAGTCTGAGAAAACAAGCTTGGTCAAAACAGCCCAGCAGGTGCAGTCTTCAGCACAGATGTTTCCAGCTTCAAATTATCAGAAGTCTGCACCGGAAGTCCGTTTTTAAAAGCAGTGAATCAATGGCAAATTCCTGTGTTTGTTCAAGCGTGCAACAGCTGGAGCTCTCAGTTTCATTCTTTTGTGAGACCTGTGGACTATAATCACTCAATCGTGTCTGGCTACCCTCCACTTCCTGGGTGACATCCTCAACATACGGACAGATAGCTGTGGTCATTTGCATTCTGAATCAAAGCAACACCAAAGACAGAGTATGAAAAAGCGCATTTGGCAACCAGCAGAACTGATGCAAATCCAGTCAGCTCTACACTTAGTACCCTGAGAGACCAGCAGAGAGGCCAGGATATTTAATTTAATTAGCAAAGTCTGCAGTAAGCTGATGGCGCCTCTGCTGCATCCCTGCACCACCAGTGCAGAAGATAAAGAGGCGGTTTTACTTCAGAAAAAAAGGGTAAGAACAGAGGATAATTCGTGCTGGATCATATCATGGTTTAAAATCCAGCAGGGTTTCACTGAGTGGTTGAAGGCAGTTGCCTTCAAAGAACAAAGAGGGCTTTGATTTATTTGTTGACGTGGCTATCTACAGATTGGGAAACACCATCTGAAGGTTATCGACAGATTGGCCCTTCTTTCACATCTGACCCAGATAACTGGAAGTGTGCTGAAATGCCCTTGCTCTGTGGGACACAAGAAGCATAGAATCATAGAATCATAGAATCATAGAGTTGGAAGGGGCCATACAGGCCATCTAGTCCAACCCCCTGCTCAACGCAGGATTAGCCCTAAGCATCCTAAAGCATCCAAGAAAAGTGTGTATCCAACCTTTGCTTGAAGACTTCCAGTGAGGGGGAGCTCACCACCTCCTTAGGCAGCCTATTCCACTGCTGAACGACTCTGACTGAGAAAAACTTTTTCCTGATATCTAGCCTATATCGTTGTACTTGAAGTTTAAACCCATTACTGCGTGTCCTTTCCTCTGCAGCCAGCAGAAACAGCATCCTGCCCTCCTCCAAGTGACAACCTTTCAAATACTTAAAGAGGGCTATCATGTCCCCTCTCAACCTCCTTTTCTCCAGGCTGAACATTCCCAAGTCCCTCAACCTATCTTCATAGGGCTTGGTCCCTTGGCCCCAGATCATCTTCGTCGCTCTCCTCTGTACCCTTTCAATTTTATCGATGTCCTTCTTGAAGTGAGGCCTCCAGAACTGCACACAGTACTCCAGGTGTGGTCTGACCAGTGCCGTATACAATGGGACTATGACATCTTGTGATTTTGATGTGATGCCTCTGTTGATACAGCCCAAAATGGCATTTGCCTTTTTTACCGCTGCATCACACTGCCTGCTCATGTTTAGTTTACAATCCACAAGTACCCCAAGGTCTCGTTCACACACAGTGCTACCTAGAAGCGTATCCCCCATCCAGTAGGCATGCTTTTCATTTTTCTGACCCAGATGCAGAACTTTACACTTATCTTTATTAAATTGCATCTTGTTCTCATTTGCCCATTTTTCCATTGTGTTCAGATCTCGTTGAACTCTGTCTCTATCTTCCGGAGTATTTGCCAGTCCTCCCAATTTGGTGTCATCTGCAAACTTGATGAGTAGTCCCTCCACCCCCTCATCTAGATCATTAATAAATATGTTAAAAAGTACCGGGCCGAGCACCGAACCCTGAGGTACCCCGCTACTCACTTCTGGTTTTCACTGCAAACTAGTCTGTCCCATTTTGAAACTTTCTGTCTGGCAACCTACAATTGTTGCCTAACATCTGGGTGCACTAAACAGTGGGGAAGGGCTCCCCCCCCCCCCATTCCCCTGCCAGTGGTGCCAGAACATAGATTCTCATTGTAGGCGAGAAAGAGCTGCATTTCAGTTTCTTCCCGGGCTCCATGGTGGCTGAAAGGACAACAGGCAGAAGGGTGGGTGAGAAGCTGTCTTTGTTTACTGCAGCACCAGCGTCCAGCCTCTCAGCCATGGACTTAACATTTCCAATTAACCAACACTGTGTCACTTCAAGGCCCCTTTCTCTCCCCCTTTCACAAACCTACCATACAAAAGAGATCCCTGGTTTTGTGCAGCAGGAGAAAAAAGGTGGCTATGAGGAGATCAGGCATCAGCTGGCTGCACCCCCTCCCCACCATGATGGGGAGCAAGCCAGAGTTCAAAGTGCTCCCTCACTAAGGCAGGCCATGGTCCCAGCTTCCCTCCTCCAAGGAAACAGACTCAGGGCTGCACATGGGGTCTGGGAGCCATGGACAGGGCTGGTATGAACAAACGAGGCACAAGGGGCAGCAGGAGCCTGCCTTCCCCCCCACTCCTCTGTGTGGTGTGGGGCCATGGGTTTTCCCACCCCCCAGGACCTGGGGTAGTTACCCCACTGCAAAACTGAATGGCAGGATCATGTCCTGAACACACCTATCGCCGCTCACTTTACAGAGGCGGCAATCCCGAAGAGCCGCTCTCTAACATTTTACGCACACACTCCTTGCTAAAGACGTTGGAGTCAAGCCAATAATTCCATGTTGAGAGGCAGCCTTGTGCCCTGAACACCTGAACGGATTTTTATTCCTATCTCAGCCAGCAATGGAGACATCGTGACTGTCTGCTGAACGGTAGCAGTGAGCCACAGGTGCCCCCCTCAGCCATCCTGCTCTAGGCATCCCATTGTCCTCAAATGAGCTTCAGGCCTTCATCATCACGAGGCCTCGTGGGGGGCATATTCGGAATAGAGCAGCGGCCAGAAGACCAGCGGCAACAGCTCCCTTCACAACAGGCTTCCCATCCCTGCAGCTGGCCCAGCCGGGGGGGGGGGATAAAATTCTTGGGAAAGCTACCAGGATCACTTCAAGCCTCAAGTGAGACAAGGCAGCTTCTGGGGCCGCAGCCTCCACCTTTGCTTCAAGCAAACTTCTTGTCATCATTCAGCATGAGGCAAAACTGAATCCTGCCATCTGAGCCAATGATTTTGTCAGGATCACGTGATCACTGCCGTGATTTATGCTTGACCTGAGTGGTTCCATCTTGTATCAAATTGTGTCTGTCTCACCAACTCTGTAACAACCCTGAACTGTCTGTGTAGTGATTTAGTTATTGTAACAAGACTGTGTTATCTCTGGGAAGGGTAGCTGTGTAACACCCAAGGCCAAATCGACCTGGCTATCACTCCTGGACGGGAGCCCAGGCTGGCACCTGTAGGAGGAGGCTTTTTGCTCTCTGGGAAATTTACAGCTTTGGGCAGGAAAGAGAACCAGTAAAAGTGATTGTATTCTGTGTATCGATTAGATTCGACTATGAACGTCGAGGTGTCTTGATCTGCTTAGCAATAAAGCTTTCTATTAATCCAGAAGTATTGTTGCTAGTCTGTCAGCCCTGACAGACTGGTGTGCCCAGACAATTCACATAGTTGTACTCACTTCAGCAGCACATATACTAAATCAGACAATGCACATAGTTTCCTCCCATTCTGCTAGCTACCAGATTAGGAACTCTGCTGAGTCCAAAAGCCTCCATCCTGACCCCCCAGTAGAAAATGTCAGCATGCCTCTAGCCTGAGATGTCAAAAGGCCTCATTCTCCTACGCAAGCCTATGGACAGCCTGAAAGGCCAGAAATAAGCTCTTTTTTAAAAATGCAAGCTGAGATTTTCAGGAAGTTAAATTCCACATGCAATAGGAAACCACACCTGCTGTCCCGCCCCTGTCCCCCCATTTGTGTGCAAGTATACAAAGGCCTAGGAGTACCTTCCCCACTGGAAATGACTGTCCTCAGAATAATGTTCAGTCAAAGGCTGTCACCCACCAGAAGCGCAGGGGATTTTGGGGTCTTCACAAAAATCTAGAAAAGGGACCAGTGCATGACAGCCACTGATGAAGCTGGAAGGAGAGACAAACAACAGGCCTCCAGACCTTGCACCTCCCTCCCTCTTCCAGAACCAGTTAAATTTCCTTCTGCTGACTCAGGACGCAACTTCCCTTCCAGGTTTTTACAGAAAGATTTCAGGGCATCTAGCAATCCAAACTGGGGAGTCATTCAAAGGCTTCTTTTCAAAAAGACTGCTTATAAGTACACAAGCAGAGTCATGGAGGGGGGCGGGGGGGGAGGACACTGCTAAAGGGCAGTTGTCTGAATTACAGCTGGCTGAAAGAGAAACCCAGAGAGAGCCAGGAGGGGAGTCTCTGAAGATGCAGGCTTCTCCCTTTTCAACCTTCCCTCTAAATATAGAGGAGGGTGTCCTTCTGCCAGCTCCAGTAGATGAAAGGCCCTGCTAAGCTTTCATGTGCCTCACTGTCATTACCCCATTGGCTTTGGCACATGGTGCAATTTTGTGTAATTTACCCAGCTGATACACCAAGCCCTTCGGCTAGCAGTCTTCCCTCCCCCACAGCTAATTCAATGAAGGGCCCTGAAACCCCAGAGGCCTGGCCTCGCTGGATCACACCATGCCATCGCCAAGCCCAGCTCTCTGCTTCCAACGGGGGAGAGCAACACCCCCTCTTCCGACTTCTAAAAACCAGTCCCAGATTGTAGTGGGTGAGGGGTGCAATCCAAATGCCCTTCAGGAGCCAGGCATAGGATTGCTGGCAGAGAGAAAGCTGTGCAGAAAGAGGAATGGGAGATGCACTTGCTCAAGCCGTGAGATGACACACTTACCCTCCCTTTGGCCATGAAAAGCCATGGCAGGGGAGTGGGCCAGAATCACCAGAACCTCTTGGGAAGAGCAGCAGGCCTTCTTCCATGCAGCTCCAGGGAGCTCCCAAAGCTCTTTCTGGGCATCCAGGAGAGTGGAGACAGAAGGAACGTGCTTTCCCTCTGGGCCCAGTCCTTCCTCTGCCCCCTTCTCTGCCTTTTTGTTAGAAACACACACTCTCTCTCTCACACACACACACACACATTCCACAGTAAAGCCAGTGCAATCTTTTATGAGAATAAAACCAAAAACATTTGACCTTCTCAGTCTGGTTTGGGAATAAAAAGGGATGGGGGTTCAAGCCATGGCTAGGCATTAGGACTGCCAGTCTCCAGATGTGGCCTGGAAACCAACCAGAATTACAACTGTTCTCCAGACTCAACAGGAAGAAAGATGGAGTCTACAGCATTACATCTCACCTGAGCTCCCTCCTGTACCCACAAATCTTGGCCCAAAAACCTCCAGCAATTGGCTAACATGGAGCTGGCAACCCTACAGGGCACTCACGCTCCCTCTGCCCCTCCCCCCTCACTCATAACCCAGCAAACATTCAAAATGTGAAATCTGGACTTGTTCAGCTATGATTTAGGTCAGTCCCATGCAGGGAAGGGAGGGAGGTTCAATGTCCTTACCATGCTGCTATTAGTAGTTTGAAGATAAACAGGAAAAGATGGGCACTTCTAAAACCCATCTGTTTTTCTCCTAAACAGCAGGATCCAGTGGAAGACCCAGGTTCAAATTCCTACTCTGCCATGGAAGCTTGTGGAGAGGTGCACTCAACCTAGGCTACCTCACAAGGCTGTTGTTGTAAGGCTGCAATGGAGGAGGGAGAAAACACACCGCTCTGAGCTCCTGAACAAATAAATGGCATGCAAAATGTTCCCACAGGCAAGAGGGTTCAAGTTAAACAGTCCTAGTGATCTCACAGCAAAGTCCAAAGTTCCATATTCCAGTGAATTAAGTTTATCAAAATACTTCTGCCCTGTTTTTCCCCTCCTAAAAGGCACCCAGGCAGCTTACAATACCTCTCGGTAAACTCAAAGGCAGTAATAAGAAGAGTATATACATCAATAAAAGGATGATGAACCAAGAGCCAATCTCTGAAAGTCTCAGCAACAGAGAGATCCTCAGTTTTCTCTAAATGTACTTTGAAACAATAATTTACTAGGTTCCCCCAAATTGGCTGGATCAGAGCTTCCCCAAAATTTTTAGGCAAGCTGTTCCATGCAGCTGAGGCCACTTCTGGCAAGGCCTGTTATAAGCAGCCTTGGGAAGATACAGTTAGGAGAAAGCACTGGGGTAAAGGGGTCAAATAAGGAGAGACAACCCTTCAAAGAGGCGGCTATGAAACCCAGAAACAGACAGGAAGCCACTGCAGATGTTTCCAAGTGATCATAACATTATCAGACCAAAGAGCTCCCCAGGCAAGTGATCCAAACACAGTCTTCAAGGGCAGGGCACACACAGCAGGTTGCAGCAAATTATTCCAAACATGGACAAAACCATTTCCTTATCCCCTGAAAAAAAACTGCACCCAAAACCAGACTAAAGCACGGTGTGGTGGAAGACAATTTGCAGACTGATTTCTAATTATTTTGGTGTGTTCCTTTGCGAGAAAACAATTTGTAAGGAAATCAAGGCCTCTTACCTTTCCAAAATCCCGTACATCAAAGAGGTCAAAAGGATCAAACAGCTCACTGTTCCTGAGGCCAAATTTGTCATGGCACACTTTGAGGAAAGTCCGAATATTCTTCAGACAGAGAAACTGGAGGAGGAAAAAAGATATTTAAGTCCAAATTGATGTTATAGACACATACCAGATCCACAAAGGAGACTATACAGAAAGAATAAAGAAGATGAGGAGTTGGGTCTTATATGCCACTTTTCTCTACCCAAAGGAGTCTTTAGAAAAAGGGCCCAAAAATTATCTTGAAGCATATCTGGAAATTCTGTTAGCCAGTGCAATTCATTTAAATATCTGGGCATCACATTTAGTGAGAGCCTGAACTGGAAACTTCGTCTGGACACCATTAGAGCCTCTGCAACATGCCTAGTGGGCACTATTCTGAAGTTTTATTATACAACAGGAGGCTTCCTCATGATCCAGCCCTCAAATTATACAAGTGCAAGGTATCTATTGTATGGAGTAAAGGTCTGGGGATGGAAGGAAAACATCTTACTTAGGCTAGAATCTGTTCAAAATACATTCTTAAGGCGAATTCTAGCCCTACCTATGGGAACACCGGCTGTTTTGATGAGGGCTTCTCTTAGTGCCCAAGTACATTTTGCAATTCTAAACTGTGGAAAAACCTTAGGTTAGCCAATTTAAACATCAGACCTTTAATATAATGTTATCTAAGAATCCAGCAGAGCATAGCCTTCTTGCACGCTACTCCATCCCCGATGACCTCCTAAATCCTTCAGCTAATAACTCTCCCCTTAGGAACTGGGTCTTCAACAGCAGTGGTCCCCAACCATTTTATCACCGAGGACCGGTCAATGCTTGACAATTTTACTGAGGCCCGCGGGGGGAGGGGGGGTGACCACTGCCCTAACGCTCTCTGACTCTGGTTGCTATGGTTGTGTCTAAACATCCCTTCAAAATAAGATTGCCACAAAAACGAATATAAAGAGTTTTTGAGAAATGTTCTGGTATAAGATTCATTTTGAGGAGAGGGGTCTTTTGAGGGGGGTCTTTGGAGGGGGGCTGGCATGTACAATAAGGCTAATATGTTTAATAGTCCAACTCAAAAGAAGCACATCCACAAACTAACCCTTCTTCTAAAATTTATGTTGAAATTTTAACTGGCCAGACGGACTTAGCCAAAGGGAAGCAGGTGTGTTTTATGTAAAAGCAACTTCCCATTATGAATAATTTGAAATCTCTCCTAGTAGCTCATCTGGGAATTTAGATTCCTTTTTAATTTACTTCTGATACATGAAATCTCAATGCTGGTGGTTCAAATGTCAATTTTGACAATCCTGTCCTGGGGATTGGAATAATAGTATCCAGAGTGAAATGACATTCCCTGGTACCAGATAAACAGATCTCAGATTGGAATGACAGCTTTCAGAGAGAAATGGCAGTCACTGGGATCATACACACTGCCTTGGGATTGGAATTTTAAAAAAAGAGTGAAATGACAGCCCCTGGGAATCAGATGCACTCTTCCCTGAGATGGCTCAGATCATCCTGTGCATGGGGCTGGACTAGATGACCCTCGAGGAACCCCTCCAGCTCTACAGCTCTGGGTTTCCTACAGGCTGGCTCCATAAATGCTTGGGGAATTTGGGGGTATCCGTGCTTGCTGAACTCAGGAGGCCAGAGCGGAATGCAGAAGTTGCTGGTTCAAACCTGCCTGTCTCCATTTAAAGGAGAGCCGATCTTGGGAAGGGGTCCCTGGACGCCTCTCCCTCAAAGCCTGGCTCGCCTTGCCCCCTTGCTCAGCCCCTGTGTGACTTTGTCTTCGGTATAAGCAGCTTCCCCAGGCCTGGGCAAGGAGGGAGGCGCAGGAGAAGCATCCAATGGGGTGGGGGGGTTGCTCCTACCTTCCCACACGCTCTCCCTCTCTCCGGAGCAGAGCAGACAGGCGTGGGGGGTGAGGAGGAGCCGGGAGCCCTCTGCCACCAACCGGCAGAGACAAAGGACGATAATATTCGGTCTTTAAGAAGCAGCGATTCAATAAAGCTTCAACCAGTAGATCTCCCTGCAACCTTGCAGTTTTCTCTGAGGATGAGAAGCAGCTCTCGAAAGGAAACCATAAGAACAGGCAACTATTCTTCCAGTCGCCCTTTTTTCAGCTGGGCTTTAAAAAGAATTCCCTTCCCGCTTGATGTATAACTTTGCACAGATTATCTTCCCCTCGGGTTTTAGGGGAGGGGGTTACCCACTGCATAGAAGCCGGCTCGGAAGCATCAGCGAGGGCAATGGGGAGGAGAGTGGGAAGGGCAGGGGGCGTGAGTGAGCGAGGAGTTCCCGGGGGCTCGTTGCGCTCCCCTCTCGCCCGCGATGTTCTTGCTCTCTGCGATCTGCCTGCGAGATGCCTTGCCTGGGCTCCGGGAGCCGCCACCGCCGCCAAAAGAAGAGCCTGCGTTGTGTCCTGGCCCTGCTGCCGATCGCTGCGCAGGTTTGGAACGCGCGGCCGGCCAGGAAACAGCCGCCGAACCAGGCTGCCCTCCTCCCGCAATTGGGAGGTGCACCGTGGGCTCCGCTCCAGGGCCAAGGCCCTGTCCTGCTTCTGTCTGCGGGGCCCAAGTGTGGCAGGTGCCTTTGCACCCGCCGCGCCTCGCTCTCCCTGCCCACCCCTGCCGCGAGCCCACGCGAGGAGGGCAGCCTGGCTCAGCGGCTGTTTCCTGGCCCGGCGCGCGTTCGAAACCTGCATAGCGATCGGCAGCGGGGCCAGGAAACAACGCAGGTGGCTCCCGGAGCCCAGGCAAGGCAGATCGCAGAGAGCAAGAACGGCGCGGGCGAGAGGGGAGCGCAACGCCTAGCCAAGCCCCAGGGGACTCCTCGCTCACTCGCATCCCCTCCCTGCTTGCCAGCCAGCCCCCTGCCCTTCCCCCTCTCCTCCCCCTCCTGAGCGCTATTCCAGCGAGAAGCTCCCCAGGCCGGAAGCGAATGAGCCACTTCGGCCTGGCTTCTCACTGCGGGGGGGGGGGGTCAGGGAAGAAGGAGCTGCGGCCCGGCACCAAGGCCTTCGCGGCCCGACACCGGGCCGCGGCTGCGGGTTGGGGACCACTGTTCAACAGTGATGCCCAGTTAGACAGAATGCAAATTTTGAAAATTAAGTCAGCAACATCATTCAAGCATTTAAATATGATCCTCTTATCTCATTAAGATCACTAAACATAATCTCAGAGAAGCTTTTACATCACTTCGATTTGAAACAATGCCCACAGAGGTATTGGCAGGCCATTTTAGCTGTACGCCAAAAACCCAGCATTTTTGTATTTCTGGTGCACAAGCTCTGTAGGATTTACCCCAATACATCTTTGACTGCTTACTTTATGCTCAACCCAGGGCCAAATTCCACAATGAGACCTTACGGGGTTCTAATCTTCCCTCTGTTGCTGAAAAGACAATCTTTTATCTGACCAGGTTGATAATGTAACATATAAAAACGCTCCATTTGCTTTGGCTGCAAGGAAAATATGGGCCAAAATTACAACTGCTAAGGCAGCCTCTTAATACTCTTGCACTCTGTAGGCATGTATGCGGTTTCAGTACTTTGGTCTTAAATTTTATATTTTTATGCAGTTCCTTTTATTCCATTTTACTGTTTGTAGATTTGTATTTTATATTTTATAAAGGCCTATGACCATAAGAGCCTCTTGTGGTGCAGAGTGGTAAGCAAGCAGACATGCAGTCTGAAAGCTCTGCCCATGAGGCTGGGAGTTTGATCCCAGCAGCCGGCTCAAGGTTGACTCAACCTTCCATCCTTCTGAGGTCGGTAAAATGAGTACCCAGCTTGCTGGGGAGTAAATGGTAATGACTGGGGAAGGCACTGGCAAACCACCCGTATTGAGTCTGCCATGAAAACGCTAGAGGGCGTCACCCCAAGGGTCAGACATGACCCGGTGCTTGAACAGGGGATACCTTTACCTTTTTACCTTTTATGATCATATACAAATAAATGTATCTATCTATCTACTGAAGAAGAAGAGTTGGTTTTTATATGCCACTTTTCTCTACACAAAGGAGGCTGAGAGAGCCTTGATATTACTGCTCAGTCAGAACAGCGTTATCAGTGCTGTGGCGAGTCCAAGGTCACCAAGCTGGCTGCATGTGGGGGAGTGCAGAATCGAACCCGGCTTGCCAGAATAGACGTCCACACTCCTAACCACTACACCAACTAAACAGGCAAGAGTTGGTGGATGAGGTGAAGGAGGTGGGGACCATAGGGGGAAGTGACCATGTCCTCATAGAATTCCTTTTGAGATGGGGAGGCAAGGAAGCTTGTAGCAAGATGCGGATGTTGGATTTTCGTAGGGAAAACTTTAATAAACTCAGAGACATGATGAGTGCCATACCATGGACAAGAATGCTGGAAGGGAAGGGAGCATGTGAAGGGTGGGCGCTACTCAAACAAGAGCTACTGCATGCTCAATCAATGACTATCCCAGAAAGACGAAAACACTGCAGGAGCTCTAAGAAGCCTATTTGGATGAACAGAGAACTTCAAGAGGAACTATGAAAGAAAAGGGAAATGTTCAAGACATGGAGGGAAGGACAGAGCTCTAAAGAAGAGTACCTACAGGTTACTAGGCACTGTAGATCAATCATCAGAAAGGCCAAAGCTGAGAGTGAGCTAAGATTGGCCAGGGAAGCCCATTGTAACAAGAAAAAAATTTTCAATTATGTGAGGAGCAAACGTAAAGTAAAGGAGGCAATAGGCCCACTGTTGGGTGCGGATGGACAAACTCTAACGGAAGATGCAGAGAAAGCAGAAAGGCTTAGTGCCTATTTTACATCTGTTTTTCCCACAGATCAAAGGGTTTAGGCACATCTAGAGATGGCAGTAGCCAAAGGATAGTGTCTGGGTGGCAGGTTAACATGGATAGAGAGGTTGTTGAAGAGGCATTTAGCTGCACTGGATGAGTTCAAATCCCCTGGGCCAGATGATATGCACCCGAGAGCGCTCAAAGAACTTTCCAGAGAACTTGCACAGCCCTTGTCCATCATCTTTGGGACCTCTTTAAGGTCTGGAGATGTCCCGGAGGACTGGAAGAGCGCAAACGTTATGTTGATCTTCAAAACAGGGAGGAAGGATGACCTGGGTAACTACAGACCAATGAGTCTGACCTCTGTTGTGGGGAAGATAATGGAGCAGATATTAAAGGGAGCGATCTGCAAACATCTGGAGGACAATTTGGTGATCCAAGGAAGTCAGCATGGATTTGTCTCCAACAGGTCCTGTAAGACCAACCTGGTTTCCTTCTTTGACCAAGTAACAGGTTTGCTGGATCGTGGAAATTCGGTTGATGTTGTTTACTTGGATTTTAGTAAAGATTTTGATAAGGTTCCCCATGATGTTCTGATGGATAAGGTGAAGGACTGCAATCTGGATTTTCAGATAGTTAGGTGGATAGGGAATTGGTTAGAGAACCGTACTCAAAGAGTTGTTGTCAATGGTGTTTCATCAGACTGGAGAGAGGTGAGTAGCGGGGTACCTCAGGGCTCGGTGCTTGGCCCGGTACTTTTTAACATATTTATTAATGATCTAGATGAGGGGGAGGAGGGACTACTCATCAAGTTTGCAGATGACACCAAATTGGGAGGACTGGCAAATACTCCGGAAGATAGAGACAGAGTTCAATGCAATCTGAACACAATGGAAAAATGGGCAAATGAGAACAAGATGCAATTTAATAAAGATAAGTGTAAAGTTCTGCATCTGGGTCAGAAAAATGAAAAGCATGCCTACTGGATGGGGGATACGCTTCTAGGTAACACTGTGTGTGAACGAGACCTTGGGGTACTTGTGGATTGTAAACTAAACATGAGCAGGCAGTGTGATGCAGCAGTAAAAAAGGCGAATTACATTTTGGGCTGTATCAACAGGAGCATCACATCAAAATCAGAAGATGTCATAGTCCCATTGTATACGGCACTAGTCAGACAACAACTGGAGTACTTTGTGCAGTTCTGGAGGCCTCACTTCAAGAAGGACGTAGATAAAATTCAAAGGGTACAGAGGAGAGCGACGAAGATGATCTGGGGCCATGGGACCAAGCCTTATGAAGATAGGTTGAGGGACTTGGGAATGTTCAGCCTGGAGAAAAGGAGGTTGAGAGGGGACATGATAGCCCTCTTTAAGTATTTGAAAGGTTGTCACTTGGAGGAGGGCAGGATGCTGTTTCTGTTGGCTGCAGAGTAGAGGACACGCAGTAATGAGATTAAACTACAAGTACAACGATATAGGGTAGATATCAGGAAACAAATTTTTCACAGTCAGAGTAGTTCAGCAGTGGAATAGGCTGCCTAAGGAGGTGGTGAGCTCCTCCTCACTGGCAGTCTTCAAGCAAAGGTTGGATACACACTTTTCTTGGATGCTTTAGGATGCTTAGGGCTGATCCTGCGTAGAGCAGGGGGTTGGACTAGATGGCCTGTATGGCTCCTTCCAACTCTATGATTCTATGATTCTATGATTCTATGAAACATTCTCTTAGCATTTTGAATGTTTCATGTATTTAATAAGCAATGTACTGTGACTACAGAAAACTGAATAAATTAAAATTGAATAAGCATAGCATATCAGATATGATCTGAAATGCAGACATATATTGCATGAAAACAGTATTATATCAGTAGACAGAGACATCTGTGCAATCCGCATAGCAAATAACTCAAGAAATGGAAACTACCATCTGCTCTACAACCTGAAGAGGGGTTTATCTTAGTTTTGGCAGGCTAAGGAAGAGGGGGAAGAACATCAAAAATAGAAAGCACTAGTTTTATAGTAAACCAAATAAAGCATTATCTTTAACCACTCCTGCGGAGCGGATTAAATAAAACGGTAAGGGCTGTCGGGGAGGAGTTAGAGCGGGCCCTATCCGGGATAAAAACTCGGAGGGCCCAATCAGGAGCCGTGAAGCGGCTCCTGATTGGGCCCTCTGAGTGTCCATCCAGGGCCAAGCTGCCAATAGGGAGCCGCGCAAAGCGCACCTCCCCTTTGGCAGCTTGGCCCGGCCAGGACTCGCCGCGCAGACAGAAAAGGCAGGCCACTAGGTGAGTCCTCTGGCCTGGACTCTCCTCCCCTCACCAGGCCCTTTGCTGCTGGGAGAGCCCTGCCGGGAGGTTGGGGGTACCGCGCACTTCTCCCATCCCCGGGAGAAGCCCGAAGGACGGTCCTGGCAGGCTGCGGGGAGCCGCGGAACGCCCAGGAATGCTGCTGGATGGGTGGGAGCAGGTGGCAGACACCTGTCAGTTGTGGAGGGCAGGAGAAGCTGGCTCCAGGACTCAAATCATTCACAGGTCTTGAGAGACTTTGTTGGGAAACAGCAGGAAAGTCTTGTCACATGAACACATATCGGGTCAGAGTTCCACCTGACTGGTAATGGCTCTCAGTCTTTCCCATCACTTCCTCCCTCAACTTTAACTAGAGTTGTCAGAGATTGAGGGTGGAATCTTCTGCATGCAAAGCAGATGCTCAACCACTGAGCTACAGCTCTTTCCAAGAGGGTTAAAAAAAATATTTCCCAAAATTTCCAAAACAACTGCCACTAGGGTTGTGCGAGGTGGCATCCAAAGCAACCATTCCAGGCCGACACAGGCAGCACCGCACTGTCAAGAGCAGACAAAACTCACAATCAGGCTTCTATAGAAAGAAAGCTTTAATTGGAAGTAGATCTGAACACTTTAACATCTGAAGTCAAGACTGTTTGATATCGGGGATGCAAGCAGTTATCAATACAATTCTCCCGCCGAAACCCAACCTGTTCCCAAGGAGAGAGGGTCACTCATCACCCAGGTGCCATCCCAGGCTTCCTGCCAAGGTGCCAGAGTTAGCACGGCCTTGGTCAGGCCGGCACCCCAGGCTACAGATAAGATGTTTACAGGGACACTGGCAACAATGTATCACAGCAGGGAGAACATGCAGTGTGAAAGTGGAGGGATCAAAGGAGAGGGGGGTCAAAGAGATACTACAGAGCCATAAGCATTCTGGTTACATGGGAAAGACAGCAAGAGCACAGCACACAAAGATGGAGTCTCTCAGGTTCAATGGAATCAAAGATGGCAGAGAGCAGAAGCTGATCTTGACCTTCCTCCGGTCCAAAAACACCTTTCCCACTTACCCCCCATCTATGGGATGAGGACAGTGGGGAAACTCCCGATGAAAATCCCGCAGCAATTTTGGGGCCCGGACATCACCAGCCACCACCCATTCCCTGTCCCCCATTGGGAATTCTTTCCAGTTGACTAGGTCCGCAGCTTCCCCTTGTGCCAGTGAGAGTCCAGGATCTTGTTAACTTCGTAGTGCGTGTCTTTGTCCACATAGACAGGAATCGGGGCAGCAGTAGGCGGGTGCCAGTTGTCTGGGGGCGGGGCACGTTTCAGCAAGCTGGAATGAAAAACGGGATGCACATGTCTATAAGTCTTAGGCAGGGACAATTCAAAAGTCACTGCATGAATCAGTCTTTTCACAGGGAAAGGCCCCACAAATTTTGGGCCCAGTTTTCGTGACGGCTGCTGACACCACAGGTTCTTAGTAGAGATAAGCCAGATCACCTACAGCCCAGGCAGGGGCCTCCGCCCGTTTCCTGTCCGCCTGAGCTTTGTTCACACATTTTGCCTCCTCCAGGCACTTAACAATGTCCGGCCAGGCCTTGGAGATCCCGCTCGCCCATTTTTGAATGTCCGGGGCGTCGGGAGAAGAGATTTCCCCGGTGGGTACTGCGGTAAGGTCGGCCCCATAGCCCACACCCCAGTGGACGCGTGGTCCCCGTTGTAGGCAAACTCCACCAGGGGGAGAAGGGAGACCCAGTCTGTTTGCTGATGGTTAATGAAGCAGCGCAAGTATTGCTCCAGGGTTTGGTTCACTCGCTCGGTCTGGCCATTAGTTTCCGGGTGATAGCCCAACTTGAGCGCCTGCTCCACTCCCAGCAGCCTCAAAAGCTCCTGCCAGAATTTGGCAACGAACTGGGAGCCTCGATCCATCAAAACCCTCCCTGGGATCCTGTGCAGGCGATACACGTGTTCAATGAATAACAAAGCCAACTTCGGTGCAGACGGCAATCCCAAGCACGGGATAAAGTGAGCTTGTTTGGAAAAAGCATGCTCCACCACCCAGATTACAGTTTTCCCATGACCGGGTGGGAGGTCAGTAATAGTCCATTGTAATCTCTTTCCACGGACATAAGGGAGTTGGCAAAGGCTGTAGTAGCCCCCACTGTTTGCCCCCCATAGGCTTGGCAGAAAGGCACACGGGGCACCCCTGAACATAAAGCTCCACATCCTTCCTCAAGGTGGGCCACCAGTAGGGCCTGTGCACCAGGTGTAGAGTTTTCACAAAGCCAAAGTGCCCCGCAGGCTTAGAATCGTGGCACAGCTTCAAAATGTCTTTCCACGCCCCCAAAGGGACAAACAGTCGATCTTCCTTAAGAAAACAAACCCTCTTTCTCGAGAAGAGATGGTCAGAGCCTGGCGAATTCAGAGTCCAGCTACACATCCTTCTGAACCCAGCCCACAGGAAAGGGTCCTCCCCCCTTTGTCTTGCTACGTGTCAGCACAGTCAGGCCCAGTTGGGAGGAGATACTGTGTCAACCAATCGGTCAAGTTTACAATCATACTGGGGGGGGGGGGCGCGAAAGCGCGTCGGCCAAAAAATTCATTTTACCAGGCAGATGCTTTAGAGAGAAGTTGAAGCGAGAGAAAAACTCCGCCCAGCGCATCTGCTTGGCGGACAGTGACCCAGGCTGTTTCAGAGCTTGCAGGTTTTTGTGGTCTGTCCAAATGACAAATGGGTGAGCCGCCCCTTCTAGTCAGTGCCGCCAGGTTGTTAGTGCGAACTTCACCGCTGCCGCTTCTTTTTCCCAAATTGCCCAACACTTTTCAAGTCCAGAAAACTTTTTTGAGATGTATGCAAGAGGGTGCAACTTTCCCCCTTGCCCCTCCTGGAGGATCACTGTCCCCATGGCACCATGAAGGGCCTGCAGGGGCCTGCATGGGCCAACACCAGTTCAGTGGTAAACAGGGCTTTCAGCCGCTCAAATGCCGCCTCGCACTGGGCGGTCCATGCCAGCGGCGCGCTGGGTTTGGCCGCCAATTCCCCCCCCCTTTGGTTCTCAGCATGTCCGTTAGCGGAAGAGCCACCTTGGCAAAGTTGGGGATGAACGAACGGTAAAAATTGGCGAACCCTAAGAAACTTTCCAGCTGTTTCCACGTGCGTGGGGGTTCCCACGCCAATAAGTCCTGGATCCTAGGGTCCATTTCAATTCCTGCGCAGGAGACACAGTAGCCTAGAAATTCCACCGCCTCCCGATGGAACTCACATTTAGAAAGTTACGCATAAAGGTGGTGCGCCCGCAAGTGGCGCAAGACTTCACACACCAAAGACACATGTTCATCTGGGTCTTCTGAATACAGCAAATATCATCGAAATAAACAAGGGCCCCTTTGTACAACAGGTGATGCATGACCTCATTAATTACATTCATGAACACGCCCAGAGCGCCGGCGAGGCCGAACGGCATGACGATGTACTAAAATTGCCCAGGGGGGTGTTAAAAGCAGTCAAGCACTCGTGCCCCATCTTAATCTGGACTCGGTAATACGCCTCTCGCAAATCCAGTTTAGTAAAAATGCGTGCTTACCCAAGATGAATCAGCAAGTCCTTGATTAAGGACAAGGGGTAGGCGTTGCACTTGGAAGCCGCATTCATGCCCCTGTAGTCTGTGCACAGGCGTAGGGATCCATCTTTCTTTTTTACAAACAAGACAAGGGCTGCCATCGGGGAGGTGGTGGGGCGGATGAAACTGAGGGCCAAATTCTTGTCAAGGAACATCCGGAGCTCGTGCATCTCCCTGGGGCTCACGGAGTACAGCTTAGCCAATGGGAGGGGCTTCCTCGGCTTCAATTCAATAGCACAGTCTGTTTTACAGTGGGGAGGCAACTGATCACATTCCTTCTCTGCAAACACATCTTGCAAATCCCAATACTCTTTGGGCAACCCCTCAGGACCCGCCCTTGCCAGGGCAGCGGTCTCACCGCGGGGCAGTTTTGGAGCACCCTTGGTAGCTGGGCGGCGGTGCGTCTCACATCCAAGAATTGTACAGTTCCTTTGATCCATTTCACACTGGGGTCGTGCTTCCGCAACCAGTCCAGCCCCAGGACACACGGAAAAGCTGAGCTGGGCGCCACCACTGGCTGGATCTTTTCCTAATGCTCGGCCACATCCATTTCCAGTGGGAGCGTCTTACTCACCACTTCTCCTCCCCCGGGGCGCGCTTCCCATCCATTTGGGTTAAGTGGAGGGGCTTGGCCAGGGCCACCTGTCCCACCCCAACATTTTTGCCAACGGGGGATTAATCAAAGTCTTTGTGCACCCCGAATCCATGATACTCTGGACCCCCACAGAGGGAGAGGAATGGGTATGCCGCTTTGAGCCTCCTTCGGGTAGGGAAAAGCAGCATATAAGAACCAACTCTTCTTCTTCTTCTTCTTCTTCTTCCCCATTTTTGGCACCGTCAGAGTCACTGGGAGGAAGACTAAGGGGGGAGCACTCACTGAACGTTTGCCCCTGCCTGGGACCTGCTGGCAGGGCCTCTTCACAGCAGGTCGTCCTTGTTTCCCGACGGCTCGCCCAAGGCAACCTCCTCCTCTGCCCCGCTGTCAGAGGCGTCGTCGAACGGCACTGATTTGCACAGCGGCCCGAGCAGGGAGCGGACCGTTTTCTTGGTGGAGGCTTTCCGCTTGGGCGCTCCTGCAGCCAGCTTGGCGGCCACGGCCATGGTCTTGCTGGATGGCTTGTCTCCATAGGTGGGCAAATGCTTCTTCGGGGGCACTGGGCAAGGAAATGACCTTGTCCGCCATATCCCAGGCAGAGGCCCTTTTCCCGGTGCCAGCTGCATTCGGCTGCATCCATCCTGGGGGCTTTTGGGGCCGTCGCTTTCTTTGGGGTGGACGTCTTGGTCGGAATCTTGGGCTTTTCGCCACCCAGCTTGGCCGCCACACGCAGACGCCTCTCCACTTCCCCAGCCATGTGTGTCTGCCCATCACCATCTTGGGGTCATCCAGGTGCAGGCATTTTTGTGCTAGATCCTTGCGCAGTGCCTCTTGGTAGGCATGCACGCGCTGAGCCTATCCCCAGCGTGGGACCACCCTGGCCAGTTTCCGAACTCTCTGGTTCAGCCACTAGGCGCCCTGCTTGATTGATTTCAGGCCAGCCTCTGCCGTTTCTACCTCAAAAGGGTCTTCAAACCGCTCCCGCATGCAGCCCATGAAGCGGTCATAATTGCGCACCTCCGCCGGCGCATAGCGGTACAGGTCGATGTACCACTTGGTGGTTTCTCTGTCCATGCAACCGCCGACGAAGCGAATACGCTCGGTGGCGTCTTGGAACATGAACCCCACCTCCATCATGTAGGCTTGGAGGTGGACTAGAAAAACAGGGAACACATCGGGGTCCCCAGCGAAAAAGGTTTTGAACCGGTACAGGCGGCGGATCTCCGCCCCTTGGAGTTGCGGTCGGCAGCTGGTGTCTGGCGGCAGAATCGTCTGGCCATCCACCCCAGGCCACCCTGCCCAGCGGCGTGGGAGGAATTGGGGCGGCGAGCCCCCTCGGCTCTCTGGGTCCGGCTCCGTCCCCCTGGGGCAGTGGCTGCCGCGGTTCCCTGGGCCTGGCTCCCTCTCCCTGGGGCAGAGGCTGGCGAGGCTCCTGCGGCTTGACTCCTTCTCCCCAAGGCGATGGTGGATGCAGCTCGTAGGGCCCCGTTCCAGATCCCGGCGGTGGCTGACCCCGAGGCGGGCGACCCTCAGGGCGTGGAGCACCTGTCGCTCCTTCCTCCTCCCAGGGACCTGCCGGAAGGGTGATTGCTGCCCCTTCTTCGGGAATTGCTGCTGGCCGCCGCATTTCAGCCAGGAAAAGAGGCATGAGGATCATGTCTCCTGGGTCTGTAGAATCGACCAGGTCGATAGGCTCGACCGGCTTGGTTTCCCCTTCTGGGGCGCCAGTCGCTTCGGCCTCCCCTTCCAGGAGGCCTGCAAGTAAGATGCTCCCTCGGAACTCGGCCATCAGTGCGGAAGAAGGGCGATTTGAGTCTTGTCAAGAGCATACAAAACTCACAATCAGGCTTTTATATAAAGAAAGCTTTAATTGGAAGTAGATCTGAACACTTTAACATCTGAAGTCAAGACTGTTCGATATCGGGGGTGCAAGCAGTTATCAATACAATTCTCCCGCCGAAACCCAACCTGTTCCCAAGGAGAGAGGGTCACTCATCACCCAGGTGCCATCCCAGGCTTCCTGCCAAGGTGCCAGAGTTAGCACGGCCTTGGTCAGGCCGGCACCCCAGGCTACAGATAAGATGTTTACAGGGACACTGGCAACAATGTATCACAGCAGGGAGAACATGCAGTGTGAAAGCGGAGGGATCAAAGGAGGGGAGGCGCATATGGCAGCACATCGTTTGGCGAACACATGCAGGCACAGGAGCTCTGTGTGTGTGCGCCGACCGGCGTGTCAATGCCCACACCACACCTCCCCCCCCTCAGGGCGGCACTGCGGTGGCCTGGAACGGCCGCTTCGGACACCGCCACACATAACCCTGCCACTGAAACAAATGTTTCCCACCCTTCTTTAATTCGGACAAGACAGAGATGAGACTAGTAGGGAGTCCCTAGCACATGGGAGAGATCTTGCTGACAACTTCATTTCCAAAAAAGGAGAAGGGGAACCCAGGGGGTACACTATTTTAGACTTGATTCTTACCAATAGGGAATACCTACCAATAGGAAAATACCTGGTTGACGAGCTCAGACAACTGAAAGCACGTGGAGAGAGCTACTGGGGAGAGTTGCTGCTGACCAGGTGAGGCTGTTGTGCTGCCTGGGTGAGGTGATTGCTGGGTAATTGTTGGGAGGCTTAAAAAGGGCTGCTCCTCGCCAGAGGCGCGAGCCGAAGGGTGAGAGACAAAGGGCTCTTGGCCTGTGGCTCTTGGCCTGGGGTTCTTGGCTGAGCAATTAGAATCAGTAGATTATATCAGTAGATTATATTTCCCTAGTACTTGCACTGCCTAGACATTACAATGGAACTCCAGGACACTCATCCCATCATCTGCAATGAGTGTGACATGATTGCCTTCCTCCCAGAACACAAGATGGACTGCTGCCCCAAGTGTAAGCTGGTAAGACTTTTGGAGGAAAAGATTAGGGGATTAGAAAACAGAATTATTACTCTGACCCAAAGTAAGGAAGGGGAGGAGTTCATAGACCAGAGCCTTGCAACTCGGAATAAAGACAATACAACTAGTCCTGAAGAGGATAAGGAGATTGACCACAATAGGGAGCCTCTGCATACAGTTTGGAAAAAGACTCAACGGCGAAGAGCGAGACAGTTCTCGGGGCCTTTGGAGCTCCAGAATAGATTTCAGGCCCTTGCAGAGGAGGTGCAAGGGTCAACGAGGGAAGACGTCCCAAAACAAAGTCCAAGACAAAGGGAAGAGGCCACGGGGACAGAAGGAAATGGAGTTGAGAAGAAAAAAAAAGGAGAGTACGGGTAATTGGAGACTCCCTGCTAAGAGGAATGGATCGCCATGTGGCTGGGCCCGACCCCCTAACCCGAGAGGTGTGTTGCTTGCTAGGGGCAAAAATTAAAGATGTTTCAGAACGGCTGCCCAAACTCCTCAAATCTACGGATCGCTACCCATTTGTGATGGTCCATGTGGGAACGAATGACATGTCCCTGAATACCATCGCTCCTATTAAAAAAGACTATCAAGATCTGGGGAGGAAGCTCAAGCAAATTGGGGCACAAGTGGTATTCTCTTCAATCTTGCCTGTCAAGGGAAGAGGAATGCGTCGGGAGAGGAAGATAATGGAGGTGAATCACTGGCTGCGTAGTTGGTGCCGGCAGGAGAGATTTGGTTTCTGGGACCATGGGATAGGCCAGGGGTCCTCAAACTTTTAAAACAGGGGGCCAGTTCACTGTCCCTCAGACCATTGGAGGGCCGGACTATCGTTTTTTTTAAAAAAAAACTGAACAATTTCCTATGTATACTGCACATATCTTATTTTGAAGATAAAATGAAGAAGCCTCACCAGTGCCCATATTGGTGGAACTCCACTTTTATTTCAGGCTCAAACTGGTGTGGTGTGGGAACCGGCACAATTACAGAGTCGGTCCCTCCACCACCATTCCAGTTCACACTACCCTGTGCAAACTGCACTGCGATTTGTGAACTCGCATAGGAATCTGATTGCATAGGTGAGATTAAGACCCATGCAATCAGATTCCACTGCAGGAAAAAAGAAGGCACATATGCCTTTTTTCTTCCAAATTTAATGTGAGTTCAGCCATACAAGCACATGGCTGAACTCGCACTGCTCAGAGATCACAACAGTGTGAACCAGGGCTTACACAGCACACAGCATACAACATCATACACAACTGAATAGCAATCAGAATATAAATGCAGTTTGGTGTAGTGGTTAGGAGTGTGGACTTCTAATCTGGCATGCCAGGTTCAATTCTGCACTCCCCACATGCAGCCAGCCACCTTGGGCTCACCACGGCACTGATAAAGGCTGATCTGACCGAGCATGAATCTCAGGGCTCTCTCAGTCTCACCCACCTCACAGGGTGTCTGTTGTGGGGAGAGGAAAGGGAAGGCGGCCGTAAGCCACTTTGAGTCTCCTTCGGGTAGAGAAAAGCGGCATATAAGAACCAACTCTTCTTCTCCTTCAGTAATCTCAGGGCTCTCTCATCCTCCCCTCCCTCATAGGGTGTCTGTTGTGGGGAGAGGAAAGGGAAGGTGACTGTAAGCCACTTTGAGACTCCTTTGGGTAGAGAAAAGCAGCATAGAAGAACCAACTCTTCTTCTTCAGTAATCTCAGGGCTCTCTCAGCCTCACCTCCCTCACAGGGTGTCTGTTGTGGGGAAGGGAAGGGGATTGTAAGCCGCTTCAGATTCCTTCAGGTAAAGAAAAGCGGCATATAAGAGCCAACTCTTCTTCTTCTTCTACTGTCAATTAAATTGGGTTTCCTACTCCTTCGCTGTCTGCAGAGCTGGATTAAGTTCCCATGCAATAACACTGAGCACTGACCATTTGCATTTCCTCTGAGCACTGACAATTTGCATTATCATTGTTATGCCACCCACCTAGAAACCACCCCAAACAACTAACCAACTTCAAAAAAAGGCTCTCCTTATGTTAAAAAAAAATCCTAATTGTTTTAACGTGGTGGGGGGGCGGGTCTCTCTTCGGAGGAAAGCAGCAAAAAGAGCTTGGCAAAAGAGATCCGACGGGAAGGTGGGGGGGGTAAAGATTAAAATCCTTGCAAGAGCAGTTTTTCTAAGGCAGCCGCTGTGCGCTGCAGACCCTGCGCTGCTTTGTAAACCTCATTTTCCTGTTGCTACTCTAAGCTCAAGCCAACTAACCAACTTAAGAAAAAAGGCTCTCCTAACGTAAAAAAAAAAATCCTAGCTTGTTTTTAACCTCGATCAGGCAGCCGCTGGCTTTCCACAGGCACACTCGTTATCCCTCCAATCACGCCAGAGACAGAGGAAGAATGAAGAGACGGAGAAAAGGCGGGACTCAGAGATTGCAGCTCAAATTTCACACATGCGCACCGCAGGGAGTTGGCTGCTGACAGGCGGCTGGAGGGAAAAACACCCGGCGGGCCAGATAAAAATCGTCCGGGGGCCGGATTTGGCCCGCGGGCCGTAGTTTGAGGACCCCTGGGATAGGCTTTCTTGAAGAAGGCCTACTAGCACCTGATGGACTGCACTTATCGAAACTGGGGAAGAATGTGTTTGGCAGGAACCTGGGGAGATTCATCAGGAGAGCTTTAAACAAAAACCACTAGGGGAAGGAGACGATCAACATAGGGAGTGTATGGAAGGAAAATGATCGGAGGCAGCCCAACCGGCAAGGCCAGCTCATAGGGAACCAAAAGTAAAAGGATTCAGATGTCTTTATACTAACGCCCGAAGCATGGGCAATAAAAAGGAAGAGCTGGAACTTCTCATGCTGATGGAAAGGTATGATCTAGTAGGCATCACAGAAACTTGGTGGAATGATTCTCATGACTGGAATGTAATGGTGGATGGATATGAACTGTTCAGAAAAAACAGAATAGATCGAAGAGGTGGAGGAGTGGCACTGTATGTGAAGAAAGGGTTTACCTGTCAGGAAATTCTAGTGGAGGAGAGCATATCTACAGTGGAAAGCATCTGGGTGAAAATAAGCGAGGGGAAAACAAACAGTGTGGTGGTTGGTGTCTGCTACCGACCGCCTGACCAACGAGAAGATGTGGATGCTGCACTTTGTGAGCAGCTTGAGAAAATATCCAAGCGGCAGGACCTTGTCATCATGGGTGACTTCAATTTCCCAGATGTGTGCTGGGAAACAAACTCTGCGAAGCGTCCTCATTCATGCAACTTTCTGACCTGCCTGGCTGACAATTTCATTTCTCAACTGGTAGATGAACCCACAAGAGGTTCAGCAATACTGGACTTAATACTGACCAACAGGCAAGAGTTGGTGGATGAGGTGAAGGAGGTGGGGACCCTAGGGGGAAGTGACCATGTCCTCATAGAATTCCTTTTGAGATGGGGAGCCAAGGAAGCTTGTAGCCAGACGTGGATGTTGGATTTTCGTAGGGCAAACTTTAATAAACTCAGAGACATGATGAGTGTCATACCATGGACGAGAATGCTGCAAGGGAAGGGAGCATGTGAAGGGTGGGCGCTACTCAAACAGGAGCTATTGCATGCTCAATCAATGACTATCCCAGAAAGACGAAAACACTGCAGGAGCTCTAAGAAGCCTTTTTGGATGAACAGAGAACTTCAAGAGGAACTAAGAAAGAAAAGGAAAATGTTCAGGAAATGGAGGGAAGGACAGAGCTCTAAAGAAGAGTACCTACAGGTTACTAGGCACTGTAGATCAATCATCAGAAAGGCCAAAGCTGAGAGTGAGCTAAGATTGGCCAGGGAAGCCCATTGTAACAAGAAAAGATTTTTCAGTTATGTGAGGAGCAAACGTAAAGTAAAGGAGGCAATAGGCCCACTGTTGGGTGCGGATGGACAAACTCTAACGGAAGATGCAGAGAAAGCAGGAAGGCTTAGTGCCTATTTTACATCTGTTTTTTCCCACAGGTCAAAGTGTTTAGGCACATCTAGAGATGGCCATAGCCAATGGACAGTGTCTGGGTGGCAGGTTAACATGGATAGAGAGGTTGTCGAGAGGCATTTAGCTGCACTGGATGAGTTCAAATGCCCTGGTCCGGATGAAATGCACCCGAGAGTACTCAAAGAACTTTCCAGGGAACTTGCACAGCCCTTGTCCATCATCTTCAGAACCTCTTTAAGGACTGGAGATGTCCCGGAGGACTGGAAGAGAGTAAATGTTATTCCGATCTTCAAAAAAGGGAGGAAGGATGACCCGGGAAACTACAGACCAGTGAGTCTGACCTCTGTTGTGGGGAAGATAATGGAGCAGATATTAAAGGACAATTTGGTGATCCAAGGAAGTCAGCATGGATTTGTCTCCAACAGGTCCTGCCAGACCAACCTGGTTTCCTTTTTTGACCAAGTAACAGGTTTGCTGGATCGGGGAAATTCGGTTGATGTCATTTACTTGGATTTTAGTAAAGCTTTTGACAAGGTTCCCCATGATGTTATGATGGATAAATTGAAGGACTGCAATCTGGATTTTCAGATAGTCAGGTGGATAGGGAATTGGTTAGAGAACCGCACTCAAAGAGTTGTTGTCAATGGTGTTTCATCAGACTGGAGAGAGGTGAGTAGCGGGGTACCTCAGGGCTCGGTGCTTGGCCCGGTACTTTTTAACATATTTATTTATGATCTAGATGAGGGGGTGGAGGGACTACTCATCAAGTTTGCAGATGATACCAAATTGGGAGGACTGGCAAATACTCCGGAAGATAGAGACAGAGTTCAACGAGATCTGAACACAATGGAAAAATGGGCAAATGAGAACAAGATGCAATTTAATAAAGATAAGTGTAAAGTTCTGCATCTGGGTAAAAAAAATGAAAAGAATGCCTACTGGATGGGGGATACACTTCTAGGTAACACTGTGTGTGAACGAGACCTTGGGGTACTTGTGGATTGTAAACTAAACATGAGCAGGCAGTGTGATGCAGCGGTAAAAAAGGCAAATGCCATTTTGGGCTGTATCAACAGAGGCATCACATCAAAATCACAAGATGTCATAGTCCCATTGTATACGGCACTGGTCAGACCACACTTGGAGTACTGTGTGCAGTTCTGGAGGCCTCAGTTCAAGAAGGACGTAGATAAAATTGAAAGGGTACTGAGGAGAGCGATGAGGATGATCTGGGGCCAAGGGACCAAGCCCTATGAAGATAGGTTGAGGGACTTGGGATTGTTTAGCCTGGAGAAAAGGAGGTTGAGAGGGGACATGATAGCCCTCTTTAAGTATTTGAAAGGTTGTCACTTGGAGGAGGGCAGGATGCTGTTTCTGTTGGCTGCAGAGGAGAGGACACGCAGTAATGGGTTTAAACTTCAAGTACAACGATATAGGCTAGATATCAGGAAAAGGTTTTTCACAGTCAGAGTAGTTCAGCAGTGGAATAGGCTGCCTAAGGAGGTGGTGAGCTCCCCCTCACTGGAAGTCTTCAAGCAAAGATTGGATACACACTTTTCTTGGATGCTTTAGGATGCTTTGGGCTGATCCTGCGTTGAGCAGGGGGTTGGACTAGATGGCCTGTATGGCCCCTTCCAACTCTATGATTATATGATTATATGATTCTATGAGGTAGAACTTGTGGGCACACTTGGTAGTAGTGTCCATGTGATTTTGGACTTGGTAGTAGTGACCATGTGATTTAGGACTTGGGGAAGAGAAAAGCTATACATAATCACACATACAGGCTGAACTTTAGGACACCAAACTTTGTTAATGTTAAAGTTATGTTGGGTAGAATCTCGTGGTCAGACAAACTTAAGGAGATGGATTAGATTCTCTGTGGGTAGACAGGTAGTTGTGAGTGTCCTGCATTGTGCACCCGGTTGGACTGGATGACCCTGGAGATCCCTTCCAACTCTATGATTCTATGATTCTAAATTTAAGAAGACTGGGAGTTTCTCAAAAGTGAAATACTGAAGGCACAATCACAGACAATTCCCTTGAGAAGGAAATCTGGGAGGAACCTAATGAAACCAGACTGGCTCATTAAAGAGTTTTCAGAAGAAATGAGCCATAAAAAGGACACATTTAGAAAATAAAGACCTAGTTTCTTTAAATGAACCCAAATCCTGTGGGCCAGATCAATTGCATCCAAGAGTACTAAAAGAACTTGCAGATGTCATTTCTGAACCTGTCCATTATTTTTGGCAATTCTTGGAGAACAGATGAAGTGCCAGAAGATTGAAGATGGGCAAATATTGTCCCCATCTTCAAGGGGGAAAAGGAGGATCCGGGTAACTACTGACCCATCAGCTTGACGTCTATAGTTGACAAAGTTTTAGAACAAATCATCAAACAGTCCTTAAGCATCCTTAGAGTGGATGGCTGTAATTACTAAGAGTCAACATGGCTTTCTTAAGAACAAGTCATGTCAGACTAACCTTATCTCTTATTTTGAGAAAGTTACTACCTTGCTAAATAAGGGGAATGCTGTGAACATTGTTTACCTTGATTTCAGTAAGGCTTTTGATAAGGTTCTGCATTCTACTCTTATTGACAAGTTGGTAAAATGTGGTATGAATCCTATTACTGTAAGGTGGATTGAGAACTGGTTGACAGATCACTTGTAAACGGTTCATCATCTTCTTGGAAAGGAGTGACAAGTGGTGTTCCCCAAGGATCTGCCCTGGGCCCTATGTTGTTCAACACATTTATAAATGATTTGGATGAAGGAATAGAGGGGGGCTTATTAAATGTGTAGGTGACACTAAACTGGGAGAGGTAGCAAACATCAGAAGACAGAATCAGAATACAAGATGATCTTGACAGGTTGGATTCTGTAGATTTTTGGGGGGGATCACTTGGGCATGAAATTGGAGTCACTGTGGATCGGCAAGTAGTTGTACATTCCTGCATTGTGCAGGGGGTTGGACTAGATGACCATGGAGCTCCTTTCCAACTCTATGATTCTATGCCTATTAAAGATGGAGCTGAAGTATCTTCATCAGAACATACCTGGACACACTGTGTGCTCAAGTCCATCCCCTCCGTCCTGGATAAGCCTTTGACCAGCGGTACTTCCTACATAGGCACTGCCACAGCTGGGGACAGAAGTTACCTCATCCACTTCACCCTGCTTGACTGTTGTAAATGGTGTATTGTGCGACTGCCCGTGGAGATAGCTGGTGAAAGATGTGGCTATGTGACTCCTGATGAGTATTAGGAGAGAGGATGGGTTTTTGTGCTTTTGATACTAGAGCTCTGGCAACTGCCCTGATTTCCACACAAGCCACTGGCACCTTCCTCTAAACCACTGCAGCCTATGACTGGCTGGCTTCTCTTCGGACCCATCCCGGCGATCTTCATGAATAAGTTCAGAGCCTGCTCCAAATATCTTCCCAGTGTAAGACTCAACGTCCACTAATAAGAACGTTCCCTACTATACCAGCATAGCCCAAGCTCATCAGAAGCTGGAAACTAAGTAGGATCGGCTACAGTATGTTGTTTTGCAGGAGAACGAAACACTGGACATTACCTGAAGGGTAACTCCCATCCACCCTCTTCTTCTTTACCAGCTTCTCCTGATTACCAGTGGCAGGGGAGCCTCCACGGTGCAGCTTGACCCTTCTGGTCCTCTTGTTTTTCTAGCCTGCCTTATGGGCACTAATGGGGGGACAGCTAGAACTCTTCTTGGGAACTGACGTCTCTCTCACATTGGAGAAGTCGAGGACCATAGCTCCAGCCCGCTCCTCAGGGGTCTCTGTGGCCTTGACCCCTTCTCCTGGTCTTTGCTCCCTGCACCTTGGAAGTTCCAGGGGCCTGGTGACTCTTGCTGCGAAGGCCCTGGCCCTGATCGAGGCCAGGCGCGCTTCTCTAGGGCCAGGAAAGATCAGGAGATTCTCCCCCGCTGAGAGTAAAGCCCTGCGTATAGCCTTAAAGGTCAAAACCAGAACCTTGAACCTGATCCGGGCAGCAATTGGCAACCAATGCAGCTGCCTCAGTGCAGGCTGGATATGGGCCCTCCAAGGTGTACTAGTGCGGACCCGGGCAGCTGCGTTTTGCACTAGCTAGAGTTTCCGGATCAGAGACAAGGGTAGGCCGGCGTAGAGCGAGTTACAGAAATCTATTCTGGAGGTAACTGTCGCATGGATCACTGTAGCCAAGTGGTCAGGGGACAGGTAGGGCGCTAGTAGTCGGGCCTGGCGAAGATAAAAAAACGCCTGACCCGCTACTCTCTTGACCTGAGCCAACATAGTCAGGGAGGTATCGATGGTCATCCCCAAATTCCTGGCCTGGGGCGCGATAGTAAGTTGCGTTCCTGTCAGGGTGGGTAAGCGCGCTACCTGGTCCTGCCCTCTGCCTCCCAGCCACAGGACCTCCGTCTTGGAGGGGCTGAGTTTCAGGCGACTCTGCTCAAACCATTCAGTCACTGCTTCCAAACATCTGGCGAATGGTTCCGGGGGGGAGTCCGGGCAGCCATCCATGAGGAGATAGAGCTGGGTGTCATCAGCGTACTGGGAGAGGACTGCGCCCTGCGGTACCCCACAAGGGAGTCCGTAGGGACGCGAGAACTCTTCCCCCACCGCAACCCTCTGGGTCCGGTTCTGGAGAAAGGAGCGTATCCAGCGCAAGGCTGTGCTCTGTATCCCTGTGCCGGCGAGGCGATGGATCAGAAGGTCGTGATCCATGATGTCAAAGGCCGCTGATAGGTCCAAAAGGACCAACACGGCCGACCCACCTCTGTCCAGCTGGCGATGGAGTTCATCCAAATGGGCGACCAACACCATCTCCACCCCATGGCTAGGACGGAAGCCCGACTGATATGGGTCGAGTGCCGAAGTTTCCTCCAAGAATGCCGAGAGCTGGTCAGCCGCAGCCCTCTCCACCACCTTGCCCAGGAATGCCAGATGCGATACTGGGCGGTAGTTGGCACCCAGGATTAAAAGCCTGGGAAACTGCAGCGCCCAGGTGGCCACCGCCTCCAGGAGGCGGGGCAGGGCATCTGGCGACATGTTGGGCGGATGGTAAACTAGCCAGATGGCCAAGCTCTCGACCGCGCCCCATACTTGAGCGTGCAGAGGCCTGCCCTAACAACCTCGGATGACTTCCGCCCCACTGAAGGAGAACAATTAGAAGAAGAAGAAGAGTTGGTTCTTATATGCCGCTTTTCCCTACCCGAAGGAGGCTCAAAGCGGCTTACAATCGCCTTCCCATTCCTCTCCCCACAACAGACACCAGGTGGGGTGGGTGAGGCTGAGAGAGCTCTGATATCACTGCTTGGTCAGAACAGTTTTATCAGTGCCGTGGCGAGCCCAAGGTCACCCAACTGGCTGCATGTGGGGGAGCGCAGAATCGAACCCGGCATGCCAGATTAGAAGTCCACACTCCTAACCACTACACCAAACTGGCTCATGTCCAGGAGAGACCAATAAGATAGAATCATAGAATCATAGAATCATAGAGTTGGAAGGGGCCATACAGGCCATCTAGTCCAACCCCCTGCTCAATGCAGGATTAGCCATAAGCATCCTAAAGCATCCAAGAAAAGTGTGTATCCAACCTTTGCTTGAAGACTGCCAGTGAGGGGGAGCTCACCACCTCCTTAGGCAGCCTATTCCACTGCTGAACTACTCTGACTGTGAAAAAAAATTTCTTGTTCTCATTTGCCCATCTTGTTCTCATTTGCCCATTTTTCCATTGTGTTCAGATCTTGTTGAACTCTGTCTCTATCTTCCGGAGTATTTGCCAGTCCTCCCAATTTGGTAACATTTGCTCTCTTCCAGTTCTCCGGGACATCTCCAGTCCTTAAAGAGGTTCCGAAGATGATGGACAAGGGCTGTGCAAGTTCTCTGGAAAGCTTTTAGTACTCTCGGGTGCATTTCATCCAGACCAGGGGATTTGAACTCATCCAGTGCAGCTAAATGCCTCTCGACAACCTCTCTATCCATGTTAACCTGCCACCCAGACACTGTCCTTTGGCTATGGCCATCTCTAGATGTGCCTAAACACTTTGACCTGTGGGAAAAACAGATGTAAAATAAGCACTAAGCCTTTCTGCTTTCTCTGCATCTTCCGTTAGAGTTTGTCCATCCACACCCAACAGTGGGCCTATTGCCTCCTTTACTTTACGTTTGCTCCTCACATAACTGAAAAATCTTTTCTTGTTACAATGGGCTTCCCTGGCCAATCTTAGCTCACTCTCAGCTTTGGCCTTTCTGATGATTGATCTACATTGCCTAGTAACCTGTAGGTACTCTTCTTTAGAGCTCTGTCCTTCCCTCCATTTCCTGAACATTTTCCTTTTCTTTCTTAGTTCCTCTTGAAGTTCTCTGTTCATCCAAATAGGATTCTTAGAGCTCCTGCAGTGTTTTCGTCTTTCTGGGATAGTCATTGATTGAGCATGCAATAGCTCCTGTTTGAGTAGCGCCCACCCTTCACATGCTCCCTTCCCTTCCAGCATTCTCGTCCATGGTATGACACTCATCATGTCTCTGAGTTTATTAAAGTTTGCCCTACGAAAATCCAACATCCGCGTCTGGCTACAAGCTTCCTTGGCTCCCCTTCTCAAAAGGAATTCTATGAGGACATGGTCACTTCCCCCTAGGGTCCCCACCTCCTTCACCTCATCCACCAACTCTTGCCTGTTGGTCAGTATTAAGTCCAGTATGGCTGTACCTCTTGTGGGTTCATCTACCATTTGATTAATGAAATTGTCAGCCAGGCAGGTCAGAAAGTTGCATGACTGAGGACGCTTTGCAGAGTTTGTTTCCCAGCACACATCTGGGAAATTGAAGTCACCCATGATGACAAGGTCCTGCTGCTTGGATATTTTCTCAAGCTGCTCACAAAGTGCAGCATCCACATCCTCTCGTTGGTCAGGCGGTCGGTAGCAGACACCAACCACCACACTGTTTGTTTTCCCCTCGCTTATTTTCACCCAGATGCTTTCCACTGTAGATATGCTCTCCTTCACTAGAATTTCCTGACAGGTAAGCCCTTTCCTCACATACAGTGCCACACCTCCACCTCTTCGATCTATTCTGTTTTTTCTGAACAGTTCATATCCATCCACCATTACATTCCATTTGAGGGGGACAAAGTTTTGAGAGGCAAAGTTTTTCTTCACAACCCCCCCTCCCCCCAATCATGTTGGACTCTCAGAATTAGAATCTAGCTGTTTCATTCGAGGCTGTTGGGTTTTATTATTGTTATTTATGCTTACTGTCCAATTATGTTTCCTTGCGGTTTCTGGGATGTCCCATTTCTGCATATGGCTCTTCCAGAAAGCCAGTATTTCAAGGCCACGAATCTGACTTGCATTACAGCCTCTTACTGCCCTGCACCCCTCAAGGGTCTTGGTCTTTTCCCAGGAGGTTTGCTTTGCTTAGTAGAGGAAGGAGGTAGTTTCAGAAGCAGTTATCTGCCCCTCCCTTGGGGCACCAAGACTTGGAAAGGGGAAATGAGCTGATGTGCCAGTGGCCACCTGCCTCAGCTTCGCCTCACAAGAAAACGCTGGATTCTGCTGACATTATTATCCTTACCTCTTGTGACGGGGAGAGCTACAGGGGATGTCTGAGACCTTTCCAAGAGAAATCTATTAATGCAGTAAATAAGACGGGAGATCAGAGAACTGCAGGGAAGCCCTGTGATGGATGGGCTGGAATTCCACAGAGGCAGGTGCAAGCCAGAGGGTGCCATCACAACAGAAATGGCCTCCTGGTTTTTCATTGGAGCTACATCTGCATACATATATACATACATACATTTATTTCGGTCAACGGCCAGTACAAAATACAAAACAGTAAAACACTATATAAGATTAATTAAAAGTTCCAAAATCCTTCATGTATTCAATAAATCCATCCTAACCCTTCTACATATTTAGCCAGGCACTTCTACATTTGCTAGTCTTGCATATTTGGCAATAATATGGGATAAATTCTTATTTGTATCCAAAAGGAGTTCCTTTAATTTGTCTTGTCTTGAAGTAGCCCTTAAGTCAGTAAAGATGGAATACAGCAATTCCTGACGCAATTGATTATAAATACAGCCATCAAAAATCACATGGTGTTCTCAATGTTACCGTTTCATTGGAGCTCACACAGGAGGGAAAGTTACCTGCATCAAGTGGCACTGTGGTTGGGTCCAGAGCCACATGCCAAATGGCTGAGGACTCCAGAAGGGACTTAAGATGCCGAGGCTTTGCCATTCAAGATAAAGGTTGTGATGCCTGCAGAAAGCAACCCTCTTCAGCATTTTCTCACTGCAGGCACAAGCTGAGAAGTCATTGAGCCAAAGAAAATCTCCCTAGTCAGCGGTCTGAACGGGAAACGCACTATCCAAACTTTTGAGAAAAAGAAAACTGTTTTGGATGTAACATCTCGACTCTTTCACATATGGCCTGAATGAGGAGATGGACTGGATGCCGGTATTTTAATGTCTGTAAAACTGTATTTCAAACTTGATATGGTGGTTTATCTTTGTTCCTACTTCGCTTTCCCCCACACACATTCATTTGCTGGACTCCAAGGCTAGTCCATAGAAAATTGCTGATGCAATAACAGCTGGATTGCATCAGCCTCACAGGTTGGCATAAAAGTCTCCTCCCCACTGCAACGACAAAGCTTTTTCTGGCACACATGGAATGTACATGCAGAATAAGACAACAGCTGACTTAGTAGACTTTTATCTTTATTATCTTTACAGAGTGGTGGTCCTAGACATATATCTTAGAAAGTGGGCTTCAAAATAAACACTGTAAAAGTATTTGTTGGGATTACAACAAACAGTAATTCACCACATCTGCTAAGGCATGTGTAGTGAGAGGGACAAATGGATTTGCCGTTTTACATCGTTGTTTTGGGCCTTACCCAATCTGGTGCTGTGCTAAAAGTATGCTTGTTAGCATTTTCTTTTAAATAAATGCTTTATAACTTTGGATGCTGGTAGTTGTTCTCCGTACCACATAGACCCCCATCTTGGGTATGCTATTTTAAAAGAAGTGCTACGAGGAGAAAGGCTGGCACTGGCAAATGGCTAATCCTACATGGGCGCACAAAACAGTAAACTGTCCCCATATTGACCAGGCGCTGGGCAGCAGGAAACTGAGAAGCCTCAAAGCCTCAGAACTGAGAAGGGAAGCTTGACGTCCAGGCTCCCTATAGACGTGACCGGTGGCAGTGTGGTTATCCTTGAGGAAAAAAGCGGCAAGTCTCCCTAGGAGTTCGGAGTCCCTTGAAGTGGGCATGGAAGGATAAGGACAAACAGAGAACTTGATTGGACAGAGATTGTGAATTTAACATGCACTCAAACAGATATGGCAACTGAAGTTTTGTGTTGCTTTTTCCTTATCTCAACAGGAGCAGGGTCAGATCAGCCTAGCTAGTATGGGGTCATCAGAGCAAATTCAGAGAATACTGACGCTTGCAAGGCAAGAGCTGAAGGAAGAATGTCATAAGCAGCAGATAGATTGTGAGGGCAAGACTGTGGATGAGATGAAGGCTCTTCTGCCAAGCTGTGGCAAGTCAGGAAGGGGGGCTGCAGTTCAGCGCCCAAGCCTACAAGATGTGGTAGAGAGCTAGAGGGGGAGAAATTGGGGTTGCAGGCAGAGGAGGGAACAGAAGACAGAGGGCCTATGGCAGAAAAGGCAGGGGGAATAGTGGGAGGTGGGGAGAGAGGCCCACAGGCAAGAGCTCCAGAGGGAGAGAAAGATACTGGAGAAGAAGCAAAGGATGCTGGAGAGAAGGGAAAGGATGCAAAAGTAGCAGCAGAGATGTGACCTCAAGAGCAAAGCAGAAAAATAAAAGTAACCCCAAAGATTTCGTTGCATACCTCTCAGTCTATTTTGAGAAAGTAGCTATGCAGTGGGGGATTGCAGAGGCAGAATCCTTTGTAGAATCCTAACAGGAAAGCTACCTACTGTCTACCACAGCATGCCTAAGAGCATGCCTAAGAGCAGTAATTTTTAAAGATTTAAAAGCTACAATTTTTAAAAGATTCAGTCTGCCTGATCACTTTTGAGGATTATCTCCGCAGCAATACAAAATGTATTCCAAGTATCCCCCATGTTGTATGTAAACCGCCCTGAGCCATATGGAAGGGCGGTATAGAAATCAAATAAATAAATAAATCTGTTATGTTGTAAAAATGAGAAAGATGGAGAGGAGATGGGTGGAAGAAGCAAAAGCAGGCAACTTTGAGGCTTTATATCTGTTAATGGAGCTAGACCAATTTTATTTCAAACTACTCAAGGACCTAAGATGTCTAGTAAACAACAAAGAGCCTAGAGAAGAAGAAGAGTTGGTTCTTATATGCCGCTTTTCTCTACCCGAAGGAGGCTCAAAGCGGCTTACAGTCGCCTTCCCATTCCTCTCCCCACAACAGACATCCTGTGGGGTGGGTGAGGCTGAGAGAGCCCTGATATCACTGCCCGGTCAGAACAGTTTTATCAGTGCCGTGGCGAGCCCAAGGTCACCCAGCTGGTTGCATGTGGGGGAGCGCAGAATCGAACCTGGCATGCCAGATTAGAAGTCCGCACTCCTAACCACTACACCAAACTGGCTCTCACTGAGACATTAAAACTGCAGATAAGCAGGAGCTACACAGAGATGGGTCGGACTAGTTGATTTCCCAGTGGGGAAGGGAAGTGTTCCAGATGATTGGGAAGGTGGATTCTCATCACAAAAGTGAAGGGGCTTCTGCTCAGGCAGAATGCCCCAGATTCAGATGAAACCAGCCCCAGGTTAGAAAACATTTTAACTTTGGAAGGACAAACCATTTGTGAGCTGCTTGTCCCAAGTTACAAAGATAAGGAGGGGGGTACATACTGTGATGGTGCAAAAGTCACTGTACAAATCACCCCAACGTGACAGAAAAATATATCAATGATCTGGATGAGGGGTAGAGAGACTTCATTAAATTTGTAAATGACACCAAAAGGCCTTTTGACAGTCTTTGGAGAAAACAATGAGTCACTCTCACAAACTGAAGTGGACAGGATGCTAGCAGCAACGAGGCCAACCACTTGCCCACTAGACCCCTACCCATCATGGTTCCTAAAAACAACAGGCAGAAGAATAGGAGCCCCCCTCAAGGAAATAATTAACCTCTCCCTTTCAACAGAAGAGTTCCCGGAGGGATTAAAAGAGGAAGTGATACGCCCGTTGCTCAAGAAACCATCTCTGGCCGCACAGGAACTTGACAACTATCGCCCTGTTTCGGACTTAGTGTTTCTGGGGAAATTACTTGAAAGGGCTGCTGCGGGCTAAATATCAGCATTCCCATTGGAAACTTCAGCCCATGATCCATTTCAGTCAGGCTTCCGGCCTGGACATGGGGTGGAGCCAACGCTAGTCACCCTGATGGACGACCTCAGACGCCAGCTAGACCGGGGTGGGTCAGCGCTGTTAATACTACTAGGCCTATCAGCAGCGTTTGACATAGTAGATCATGAGCTCCTAGTTCACCCCCTAGCCGACACCAGAATACGGGAAACGGCCCACAAATGGCTGAATTCCTTCCTAGAATCATAGAATCATAGAGTTGGAAGGGGCCACACAGGCCATCTAGTCCAACCCCCTGCTCAACACAGGATCAGCCCAAAGCATCCTAAAACATCCAAGAAAAGTGTGTATCTAACCTTTGCTTGAAGACTGCCAGTGAGGGGGAGCTCACCAACTCCTTAGGCAGCCTATTCCACTGCTGAACTACTCTGACTGTGAAAAACTTTTTCCTGATATCTAGCCTATATCGTTGTACTTGTAGTTTAAACCCATTACTGCATGTCCTCTCCTCTGCAGCCAGCAGAAACAGCATCCTGCCCTCCTCCAAGTGACAACCTTTCAAATACTTAAAGGGGGCTATCATGTCCCCTCTCAACCTCCTTTTCTCCAGGCTAAACATTCCCAAGTCCCTCAACCTAACTTCATAGGGCTTGGTCCCTTGGCCCCAGATCATCTTGGTCGCTCTCCTCTATACCCTTTCAATTTTATCTACGTCCTTCTTTTATCTACGTCCTCCGGGGCCGCAGACAGAGGGTAGTGATAGGAGAGAGAGTATCTAAACGACACCAGTCCCACAAGGAGCAGTGCTCTCTCCTATCTTCAATCTTATTTAACATCTTTATGTGCCCTCTGGCATTGTTTGAATGTTTTCAAACAATGTCCTTTCTTGAGTTTTCTTATTAATCTCAGTATGTTTGTTTAACAACCTCAATATAATTAGTAATATAAATTGGCCAGTGGCTCAAAATACTATGGAGATCCTGGTCCACAAAGGTGAAAACAGAATATAGCTGGAAAACCCTTCTGGCTGACATCCTTGGAATGAAATAAACTAAAAGAAAACTCAAGAAAGGACAAGCAAGAAAAAGAATAGGGACACCATAGGACCACTGCGAGGACAAGAAAGTGAAATTATAACAGATGATGAAGAGAGGGCTGAACTGCTTAACTCCTATTTCTCCTCAATCTTCTCTTGTGAGGGAAATAGTGATCAATGTGGCAAAAATGTAACACAACACGGGGGACAGGAATGGTGGCCTAGGATCACTGTTGGAGCAGTATACAGACACCTATTTTATTTAAATGAAACAAGGTCTTCTGGGCCAGATGAACTGCATCCAGGATAATTAAAAAACTTGCAGATGTAATCTCTGAACCTCTGTCCATTCTTTTTGACACTTCTTGGAGAACAGGTGAGGTGCCAGACGATTGGAGGCGGGGAAATGTTGTCCCCATCTTCAAGAAAGGGAAAAAGGGACCTGTCAGCTTAGAATCATAGAATTATAGAATCATAGTGTTGGAAGGGGCCATGCAGGCCATTTAGTCCAACCCCCTGCTCAACGCAGGATCAGCCCTAAGCATCCTAAAGCATCCAAGAAAAGTGTGTATCCAACCTTTGCTTGAAGACTGCCAGTGAGGGGGAGCTCACCACCTCCTTAGGCAGCCTATTTCACTGCTGAACTACTCTGACTGACATCTAGCCTATATCATTGTACTTGTAGTTTAAACCCATTACTGCATGTCCTTTCCTCTGTAGCCAATGGGAATAGCATCCTGCCCTCCTCCAAATGACAACCTTTCAAATACTTAAAGAAGGCTATCGTGTCCCCTCTCAACCTCCTTTTCTCCAGGCTGAACATTCCCAAGTCCCTCAACCTATCTTCATAGGGCTACTCATATTTAGTTTACAATCCACAAGTACCCCAAGGTCACGTTCACATACAGTGTTACCTAGAAGCGTATCCCCCATCCAGTAGGCATGCTTTTCTTTTTTCTGACCCAGATGCAGAACTTTACACTTACCTTTATTAAATTAAATTACATCTCATTTACCCAGTCAGTCAGTAAACTTTTATTGGCATAAAATATGTATAAGACATATAAAAATAGGGTTTAAATTTCAACAAAATAATAATAATAATAAGGTTCCACATGATATTCTTGTTGACAAGTTGGTAAAATGCGGTATGGATCCTAATTCTGTTAGATGGATCAATAACTGGTTGACAAATTAAAAGGGTGCCATAGAGGATGGAGCAGAATTGTTCTCTCTTGCCCCAGAGGGAATGGGATGAAATTAATTCAAAAAAATTTCCATCTAACCATCCGGAAGAAGTTCCTGACAGTTAGAGCGGTTTCTCAGTGGAACAGGCTTCCTCGGGAGGTGGTGGGTTCTCCATCTTTGGAAATTTTTAAACAGAGGCTAAATAGCCATCTGACAGAGAAGCTGATTCTGTGAAGGCAAAGGGGTGGCAGGTTACAGTGGATGAGCGATAGGGTTATGAGTGTCCTGCATAGTGCAGGGGGTTGGACTAGATGACCCATGAGGTGCCTTCCAACTCTATTATTCTATGATTCTATGATATTGTTTGAAAACGTTATTATTATTTAATTCCATAAGGATAGGTCTTCTTTCCCCCTTGCTCTGTGGCACCAGGTATAAGTAGATTTCTTTTTCCATGTGGCAAGAGGGAAAGGAGAGGTTTTCTCCTACTGATTTCACTGTCCTTAACTTGGTTTTACTTGCTGTTATTTGAGGGGGGAATTTAATTGCTTTAATAAAGGTGCTGCTACTTTCCTAAAGGACAGTCTAACTGTTTTAATTGTTGTCTAGGGGAGCTGGATTGCTGACCAGGGTTAAAGCACCCCAAAAGCACCACTGGAGCTTTGTCCACCCCCCACATTTTAGTGGCATCCCACAATATTGCGAAAAGCTTATCCAGGCTCTATTTTCCTCCTCCAGCATAACTGACAATTAAAAAAGAAAAGCTACCAGGTTCTGAATTGGGCAGTGGGAGGGGGTTACTAAAACAGAGACAAGACCCAGACCTAAATCTAGAATTGCATTATGTGCCATTTATATGTGTTGCTCAGCACTTCTCTGCATGACCACATGAATCCAGATGTGGTTCAAAGCACAGAGAGGCTGGCATCCTTCCCAGCCCACTTTCAGTCAGTTTTATTTCTTCCATGTTTGTGTGAATAACAACTGAATTTCAAGGGGATTGATTGGCTGTTCTGACAAAGAATTATCATTGGCTATATTTGGATCAACCCTGACTGCTCTTTAGAAGGCCAGATCCTGAAGATGAAACTCAAATACTTTGGCCACCTCATGAGAAGGAAGGACTCCCTGGAGAAGAGCCTAATGCTGGGAGCGATCGAGGGCAAAAGAAGAAGGGGATGACAGAGAATGAGGTGGCTGGATGGAGTCACTGAAGCAGTAGGTGCAAACTTAAATGGACTCCGGGGAATGGTAGAGGACAGGAAGGCCTGGAGGATCATTGTCCATGGGGTCGCGATGGGTCGGACACGACTTCACACATAACAACAACATATTGGGATGTGTGACACAGATGACTAATGTAACGCAATTAATTTTTGCTACATATTCCCATGGTCATGTAAGGAGTTCTTAGTCTGACGAAGAGTGGCGAAGAATTTTAGGATGGCCTTTCTCCCCTGCCTCCACTTCACTTGTGGGAAGAGGAGGGAAATCTCCCATTCACTCACTGGACAAGTATGAACTGTAAACTTAAGATGACTAAGAGCAAGCAACGAATTACACACCCTGCTAACAGACTGTGAGAGGTGACAAAGCAGGAGGAGACTGCAGCAGATGTTGGAAGGCAACCAGAGGGCACCAGGGCAGGATCAACCCTAGCCATCAGCACGTGTGCCTGAAAACCTATATGCTCTTTCAGCAAGGACTCCAAACTAGTTCACTTTCTCCACTGAATTAGAGGACTTGTCCATCTGTCTTTACACATGGCAGCTGCAACTCCAAGAATGTCATATTGGTGTGCATTACGCTCCTAGGTTTTTCTCCCCATTGAAGGGGGGGGGGAAGCAGTAAAATATATATTTATTCAATTTCTGGGCTGCATTAGGCAAGCTAATTCAGAGCATACAAAGCAATGTATAAAACTGCCTTGTTTTTTATAAATCATCTTAATTTCAAATTTGGAAATGCAAAATACACAAAGAGAAGAAAAAGGAGCCAGCCAAGTACAAGGGCTATTATACAGACCTGTGATCTGGGAGACCTTAACGGTTGGGGGTCATCAAACACTTTCTGTCTCACCCCGCCCTACACACCAACACACACATACACATACAAGATTGCAGTTATAAGAATAAATTTGAGGGGAAGAAAACAATGTCAGCTATTCTAGGTTCTCTCTGGGGAGAAAACAAGGCACTGTACCCCCAAATCCATGCTGCCCCCTTGTCCTTTTAACAGTGCTGAAGCTTGGTCGGTGGGGGGGGGGGCTTATATCGAAACTTCTTCATACTCTTTTTGGGCTAAACAGGAGAGAAAATGGTCACAGCATCAATCACAGCACCTTCACTCTCTTGTGTCCGGACAGCTGATGGGAACTCCAGGAACAAACCTCAGCTCAAGACAGAGGGGTGCTCCTCTTTTGAAAATATGTATATGTGTATTTAAAAGTCTCTCTCTCACACACACAGAGCATGGCACCAGAATGCCTGAAAGTTCAGCATGGCCTTAATTCTCATCCTCTGCCACCAACAAACCACAGGAACGTAATTTTATAATACAAACATGATAACAAAAGTATCCAAAAGAGAAATTTTAGATGCTTGGCATGCCTAGCAAATGACAATTGTTCATGTCCCACTCTTGAGTCAAAATTGCCTATCAAAAGAACTGACATGAACGTGAAACCGAGGTCCATTAAAATTGACAGGAACTTCTGAGAGGGGTTCTCAGAGAACCACATCCTGGCACAGCAGTCTTACAATTCAACCCACACCCTCCATTTTTCTCTCTGCCCCATCACTATTCCCACACAAACAATGACCAGTTTTGGCAGGGCAGCCATACAAGGTACCTTCAGACCACATACTGGCCTGGCAAGGAAGTTGGCTGAGTCTCCAGATTATAGCCAGCAGACCCTGACACCCAAGTAACCTGGCACCTCACAGTTCCCCAAATTAATTTGCAGCTAAATGCTTTGCGAGAATCATCAAAACCACATTAAAGATCAGACTGCTACACTCATATGTGTTTGTCATTATGGTATTGCATTATTGTTTGGAAAATTCCTTGGAAATTTTTACTGCAACAGCAGAGAGCAGGAAAGCAAGAAATTTATCTCCCCAAAACAGGATCTATTAAAATTTTTGCTCAGTCTTTACATCCCGTGGACTTTTAAAGCAGCTTACAATAAAATTAAATACACTCTGCAGAATAACATTAGAAGCTCAGAAAGATAAGCCAGCCAGCAGATAGAGAACTGCCCACACAGAACGAGGCAGAAGCAGTTCAAGGAACACGAGGACCATTTCTGCACTGGGAATTTTGCTGCTCTGGCTCCCGTGTGGGAGCACGAATCTGGGGCGGATTAGGTGCACTGGGCCAAATGGTCCCCCATGCAAGAGCAGGATGAGGTGGGGCAATATGTCCCAGCTCAAACTCCAGGCTCACACATACACCCTTCTTGTTGTGAAAAATAAGTATTCCCTGTTTGTTGGACCTTTTCAACTGAGTTATGCAACTGCTCATGTTTAATAAAGGGTCTTGACTGGTCCCTTTGCCAGAACACAAAGCAGCTCACCCACCGTGGAGTAAGTGTGCCATGTGTTCTCCACCTCTCACTGCCTTGCCAGACTGGCAGGCTAGGGGATGGGATGCCAATCACCTTAACACTGAAAAAACTATTGATTTTCCAGATGCTCTCCATTCTAATGTTGAATGTCTTGAAAGTCCTGACATCTAGGGAATGCCAGTTTATTCCTTCAATTGTCTAGGATTAGGACAAAGTTCTCAAAGAGGCAGGAAACACTGGTCATGAGTGATTTCAATTACCCAGATATCATAGAATCATAGAATCATAGAGTTGGAAGGAGCCATACAGGCCATCTAGTCCAACCCCATATCTGTTGGAAGATTAACTCTGCTAAAAGTGAAAAGTCCAGTAGGTTGACAACTTCCTTTCCCAGATGATGGAGTGGGCAACTAGGGGGTCTGCAAATTGAGTCTTCATTCTCACCAATAGGAAGTAACTCGTTGATGAGGTGAAAGTAGTGGGGACACTTGGTAGTAGTGACCATGTGATTTTTGAATTTACAACCTTGGGGAAGAGAAAGCTATACATATATATAAGCTGGACTTCAGGAAAGCAAATTTTAACAAACTTAAAATTATGCTGAGTAGAAAACTAAAGGAGATGGGAGTTCAAGAGGGATGAGAGTTTCTTGATGCCCCAGAGGGTTGGACCAGAACCAATGGGTTGAAATATCTTCATTCTATGACAAAGAATGGTAGATCAATTTCCTTGGAATTATGAAAGGTGGAGTTCATCTTGGAATGAAATGATGGGTCTATCCTAAGTACCACCTCATCCTTACTAATGGTGGAGGGTTCCAATTTGATGGACAGTGTTTTAAACTCAGATACTCTTTGAGTGGCTATGATGACTGGGAGGAATAACATCGTCATTCTCAGGTATTTCCTTAATTGGTTAAAATAGATGCTTTGTTAGTTTAACCTCCACGTGTGTAACCTCTACGTTGGCAACCTGGAAGCTCTGGGAAGGATCTTTCAATGCAGCTCCTTTGAAATCTGATGACATGTGGATGTCTTGAAAAAGTGGGACCCTTTTATTAGCAGGAATAATAGTGGGTAATGCTGCCATATGACTGTAAGGAGCAGCTGCCCATAATCTTTTAGTCACACCCTCCTGTAGAAACTCCAGGATGTCTTTGATCTTCAGGATCAAGCAGTCAAGATCCTTTTGTCAGTACTGGTTTACACTTGAGATATCAATTAACATATGAATGCTAAGATTATGTTGGTCACTTCTGCACTGTGACCCGTTTTCATAAGAAAACTGTGACTAGTCCACATTCACCCATCTGGCTGCATGTGAAGTGGGGAATCAAACCCAGTTCCCCAAGTTAGAGGCCACTGACTCTTGGTGTTTCTGTGCTTCATCCACTATAACAAACTCTGTGCAGCTTTCAGTGGAACCTTTATTTATGTAATTTCTGGCCATTTCTAACTGGAGTGGCCTGCAGAAATGTCGAATTTGATGCAACCACCTTCTGCCCCACTAGACTGTATCCAGTCTGGCAACTGGAAAATCCACAAAGCTGGTGAGGTTCATGCGAGATGACGGTTAGCTTTTTATTATTGCTGCCACCATGTTTTTGGTCTTTTTTTAAAAATAATTTTTCTGGAGTAAGAACTAAACAAATTATGTCTGTGCCTATTTATATTCTAAAGTGGTCTGGTCTCTGAGTGAGGTCAAGAAAACTCTTTTTGCAGATTTATCAGGAAGCTAACGTACTGAAGGCGATGGGTTGTTTCCTGTGTATCCAGAATGAATTGCACTCTGGAATCGTATCTGATCAGTAGATCATAGAGATGCGGCTGCAAGTGTATGCCCCGGTGACTCAGAGACACCATGGAATTCATTAAAAGCTTCTTAGACACCCTCAGAGCAGTGGCCAACCCAAGGGGTAAGGCTCTGAACTCTGTAGATGGATGTTTTCTACAAAGACTTGACTGTACCTGCGATGGGCCAAAAAGATAAGTATGTGATGGTAAACCTCCGTAAGATCTAATGAGGTTAGGAACTCAGCCAGCTGAAGATCCTCAGAGACTGATTTCCATGACTCCACCCTGCAGCAATGAAGGTAAATGAACTTGATCCAGAACTGATCCTATTGCTTGTATTTGCATTAGATGACTGGCTTCTAGAATTCTTGGACATTTTGATCATTTCGTAAAGTAGGAGATGTCAGAAATCAGTCCAGGGGAAGTGCAAATAACTGTATCTTTAGACCATGGAATATAGTCTCTGTGGCCCACAGAGGGTTGTGTCAAGCGCTAAAAGAACTCACAACAAAACTTCTATAATAAGAAAGCTTTAATGGAAGTTTAGTTACTATAACTCAAGAAGTCAAATAGAATTGAAAGTCCTTTTCAATACAATTCTCCCGCAAAAAACTTGAATGTTCCCAAGGGGAGGGGTGCCCTCATCCCCAGGGGTCTGCCCAGGCATCCTGCCAGAGGTGCTACAATTCGCACGTCCTTGGACTGGCCGGACTGGCCTATTGACAAGATACAATGTTGCTGTTACAAAAAGCAGAGCGAGTGGGCAGGGATCAAAACACAACAATTCAGAGCGGGCACTACAAAGCATGATAACATGGGAACAGAGAATAGGCTTCGGTTACATGGAAAGCCAGGAAAAAGAATAGTGGAATACAGACAAGATGGGGTAACCCCTGTTCATGGACAATCCATGGCAGAGAGCAGGTACTGACAGGTTGTTCCATATTTCCAGAACAGAAAACAGGCAGTCCCCCACTAGCATCTTCTGCAAGTCACACTTTGTCAGGCTTATTCCCTTGATCTGATCTGTCCTATCTGACATTGTCTGATCTTTGTGTTCTCTACATCTGGGAAGGACCTCCTTCTTATCCCTGTGCTCAGGGCATCTCCAAATAGCCTGTCTCCCTGAAAAGGAGACTCTAAGCCTATGGACCCGGGTGGTTTTCAGCCTGCCACTCTCATATCCATAAGGAATATTCTGGCTGCGGCTGCTGAAGTTATGGTTCTGCAGGAGAAAACTATAGAGACTAAGGTTGGATCAACTTAAAAGAAATAATTTTGATTAGCACGTTTGCTCCTCGAGTCATTGTGCAGTTACAAATTGGTACTAACTGCAGAGACTTATCAGATCATATGATTTCTGCTTTAGATATAATAACAATGATGGTGGAAGCTCTGCCATTGTCTCATGCCTTTTTCAAGGCAAAAACTGCTTTCTTATACATCATGTCTTTAACGTTGCCCTCTCCATCCTCTGAGAGCAAACCACCTGTCTGTAGCGCAGTCAGGGGCGCATCCACCAGAGGGACCTGCAAAGTGACCTCAGCATAGTCAGATGGTGCACATAATTTTTATTAATGAATGCTGGGAACATCTTGTCTAACCCATTCTGCATTGTACTGTTCCTCAAGAACTGTGACCTTTTGGGTTATGTCCAGTCTGGGACAACATTCCTGATTTCCCTTTGAACTATGACTATTCTCAGTTCCTGAGCTTTGCTCATCTGCCACTGGAGACTGTACTTAGTGCAGACAGTGACTTTGCTAATTACCAAATAGCCCTCTAAGAAATCACAGAGACTGTTCAAGAACTTGTATTACATCCTCTTTGTCAGATAGGAACTTCCCTTCTTCCCTGTTATTAAAGCCAAAACCTGAAGAGTCAGTAAGGCTTTTTGAATAAGTTCCCCATTGATGATTTGATGGGTAAACTGATGGGCAGACTGGATTTCCAGATAGTTAGATGGATCTGGAACGGCTTAGAAAACCACACCCAAACAGTAGTGTTCAATGGTATTTCATCATAAGTATCACACCAACATTTTTATCAGTGATCTGGATGAGAGAGTGGAAGGACTACTCACTAAATTTGCAGATGCCACCAGATTGGTAGGATTAACAACCACCCCAGAAGATAGAGACAGAGTTCAACAAGATCTGAACATGCTGGAAAAGTGGGCACATGAGAACAAGATGTAATTCAATAAGGAGAAGTGCAGTATTCTACATTTAAGTCACAAAAATGAGAAACGTGCATATTGGATGGGAGATACATTTCTGGGTAGCGGTGTATGTGAACGAGATCTTGGGGTAGTTCTAGACTGCAAGCTAAATATGGGCAGCCTGCAAATGCAGTCTTGGGCTGTTTCAACAGAAGCCTCACATCAAAATCGCAAGATGTCATAGTCCTGCTGTATACTACACTTGGAGTAATGTGTGCAGTTTTTGAGGCCTCACTTCAAAAAGGACATGGGCAAAATGGAGAGGATACAGAGGAGAGTGATGAGGATAATATGGAGTCTAGGAACAAAGCCCTAGGAGAAAAGGCTGAGAGATGTGGGAATGTTCAGCTGGGAGTAGTTGAAAGGGGATATAATTGCTTTCTTTAAGGGTTTTTTTGGGGGTATATATTTATTTTACATACATACATACATACATACATACATACATACATACATACATACATACATACATACATACATACATACATACATACATACAGTCAGAGACCAGGATATGTTGTTGTTAGTTGCGTAGTTATGTCCGACCCACCGCGACCCCATGGACAATGATCCTCCAGGCCTTCCTGTCCTCTACCATTCCCCGGAGTCCATTTAAGTTTGCACCTGCTGCTTCAGTGACTCCATCCAGCCACCTCATTGCAACTGGGAAGACCATTGCCTTGACTTGATGCACGTTTGTTGGCAGGGTGATGTCTCTGCTTTTTGGATGCTGTCTAGGTTTGCCAGGAGCAAGCGTTTTTTAATTTCTTTGCTGCAGTCCCCATCTGTGGTGATCTTGGAGCCCAGGAAAATAAAATCTGTCACTACCTCCATTTCTTCCCCATCTATTTGCCAGGAATTGAGAGGGCCAGATGCTGTGGCTGTGAAATTTGGATCATAAGGAAGGCCGAGAGTCAAAGAATTGATGATTTTGAACTCTGGTGCTGGAGAAGACTCTTGCGAGTCCCTTGAACAAACCGGTCAGTTCTAGAGGAGAACAGCCCTGACTGCTCTTAGAAGGCCAGATCCTGAAGATGAAACTCAAATAGCACACTCCCTAGACTGTCTTTGAGGTTCCTATTGGAAGAGAGAAACAGTCACTCTGGTGCCTGTGCTTCTGACTACAGGCAGTCTGAAAACTTTCCCTTTTTTTTGATGCTGCTGACTTGGCCATGCTGCTCAACATTAATGTAACCTCAGGGCTTAATAACCGTAGCACACCCTTTGCAGACTTGGGAATTGTAGCTGGTACAAAATGTGGCAGCCTGTTCTGTGCTGGGGGTGAATTAGTATGTCCGTTTCACTTCTGTCTGGCCATCTCTGGCCATCTCTTCTTCAATGGTTGTCAGTTTGTTTCTGGGTCCAGCGGAAGTTGCTGCCATTTGGGACCTGGGACTCCCATCTCTGAAAGATTACCTCTCCCATGCAGCAGAGTCATCAACACTGTATAACCCTTCTGACTGTGCTCCCGCCCCACACTGTGGGGCATTCAGCTTTCTGCCAGGCTTTCTCACTGTTGATGATGATCATGATGATGATGATCATGATGATGTTGTCATCCATTCAGTCGTGTCTAACCCTCAGTAATTCTATAGGAAAGTCTTCGCCATGCATCCCTGTCTCTGACTGCTTCTTTTAATGGGTTCATGGTCATCCCTATGTTCGCTTTGATCGTGTCAAGCCAGTGGATCCTTTGGCGCCCACGTTTCCTTTTGTTGCTCACCATACCGAGCATTAGTGATTTTTCTAGTGAGTTTGATCACATGATGTGTCCAAAGTAAGTTAGTCTTAGCCGTAATATCTTCCCTTCTAATGATATAGTTGGTTTTCTTCCTTCAGTCAGATAATGATGCTATCCAAATCTGGGAAGCTATTACTAGTCTCCTAAAACCGTTTCTTGTTAATAATAGACGATATATCCCACACAGTGAGAACAGCAAGGAGTCATACTAACGAGTTCTGGATGCCCCAACTTTTGTATTTAAGATCACAATACAAAAAATTAATTAAACAGAAAAAGCTTGAACATGCCAAATCCTTATGGAAAGAATTAGATTGGGCAGTTTCTGAGAAAAACGACTCACGCTTTTGGGCACTAGTCTCAAATAGTTTAAACACCTGGTCCCATCAACTGGAGGCTCAAATACCAGCTAAAGATTGAGCCTTGCATTTTAGCAAGGTCTTTGGAGCCCATTTGGCCTCATCCCCAACAGCCACGTCACATTTGCTTTAGGATGCTTAGGGCTAATCCTGCGTTGAGCAGGGGGTTGGACTAGATGGCCTGTATGGCCCCTTCCAACTCTATGATTCTATGATTCTATGATTCTATGATTTACAACATACCCCTTCTGTTCTAATAGATCTTCCAGTTTGGCCTTGGAGTACAAAATGAAGCAGGGCACAGGCTGGTAGAATTTTGTCAAGAGAATACAATGTTCATAGCAAATACTCATTTCCAACAATCCAAGAGACGACTCTACACATGGACATCACCAGATGGTCAACAAAGAAATCAGATTGATTATGTACTCTGCAGCCAAAGATGGAGACATTCTATACAGTCAGTAAAAACAAGACCAGGAGCCGATTGTGGTTCAGGTCATCAGCTTCTTGTTGCAAAATTTAGGCTTAAATTGGAGAAAGTAGGGAAAAGCACTAGGCCACTCAGGTATGAACTAAATCATTTCCCCGACGAATATACAGTAGAGGTGACAAATAGATTTAAGGAATTAGATCTGATAGACAAAGTGCCTGAATCAAAGTGCCTGTATCAACAGAGGCATCACATCAAAATCACAAGATGTCATAGTCCCATTGTATACGGCACTGGTCAGACCACACCTGGAGTACTGTGTGCAGTTCTGGAGGCCTCACTTCAAGAAGGACGTCGATAAAATTGAAAGGGTACAGAGGAGAGCGACGAAGATGATCTGGGGCCAAGGGACCAAGCCCTATGAAGATAGGTTGAGGGACTTGGGAATGTTCAGCCTGGAGAAAAGGAGGTTGAGAGGGGACATGATAGCCCTCTTTAAGTATTTGAAAGGTTGTCACTTGGAGGAGGGCAGTATGCTGTTTCTGTTGGCTGCAGAGGAGAGGACACGCAGTAATGGGTTTAAACTTCCAAATACAACGATATAGGCTAGATATCAGGAAAAAAAATTTCACAGTCAGAGTAGTTCAGCAGTGGAATAGGCTGCCTAAGGAGGTGGTGAGCCCCCCCTCACTGACAGTCTTCAAGCAAAGGTTGGATACACACTTTTCTTGGATGCTTTAGGATGCTTAGGGCTAATCCTGCGTTGAGCAGGGGGTTGGACTAGATGGCCTGTATGGCCCCTTCCAACTCTATGATTCTATGATTCTAACTTCCAGAAGTACAGGCAGGATTTCGAAGAGGCAGAGGAACTAGAGTTCAAATAGCCAACATATGCTGGATCATGGAGAAAGCTAGGGAGTTCCAGAAGAACATCTACTTCTGCTTCATTGACTATGCTAAATCCTTTGATTGTGTGGAGCACAACAAACGGTGGCAAGTTCTTAAAGAGATGGGAATACCAGAGCACCTTATTTGTCTCTTGATAAACTTATATGCAGGCCAAGAAGCAACAGTGAGAACTGAACATGGAATCACTGATTGGTTCAAAATTGAGAAAGGAGTACGGCAAGGCTGTATACTGCCGCCTTGTCTATTTAACTTGTATGCGGAGCACATCATGAGAAATGCGGGATTAGAGGAGTCACAAATTGGGATCAAGATTGCAGGGAGAAATATCAACAACCTCAGATATGCAGATGATACCACTCTAATGGCAGAAAGTGAAGAGGAACTAAAGAGCCTGTTGATGCAGATGAAGGAGAGTGCAAAAGTTGGCATGAAACTCAACATCAAGAAAACAAAGATCATGGCAGCTGGCCCTCTCAATTCCTGGCAAATAGATGGGGAAGAAATGGAGGTAGTGAGAGATTTTATTTTCCTGGGCTCCAAGATCACTGCAGATGGGGACTGCAGCAAAGAAATTAAAAGACGCTTGCTCCTGGGGATGAAAGCTCTGGCAAATCTAGACAGCATCCTAAAAAGCAGAGACATCACCCTGCCAACAAAAGTGCATTTAGTCAAGGCTATGGTATTCCCAGTTGCAATGTATGGCTGCGAAAGTTGGACCATAAGGAAGGCTGAGCGTCAAAGAATTGAGGCTTTTGAACTCTGGTGCTGGAGAAGACTCTTGCGAGTCCTTTGGACTGCAAGGCGAACAAACCGGTCAGTCCTAGAGGAGATCAACCCTGACTGCTCTTTAGAAGGCCAGATCCTGAAGATGAAACTCAAATACTTTGGCCACCTCATGAGAAGGAAGGACTCCCTGGAGAAGAGCCTAATGCTGGGAGCGATTGAGGGCAAAAGAAGAAGGGGACGACAGAGAATGAGGTGGCTGGATGGAGTCACTGAAGCAGTAGGTGCAATCTTAAATGGACTTCAAGGAATGGTAGAGGACAGGAAGGCCTGGAGGATCATTGTCCATGGGGTCACGATGGGTCGGACACGACTTCACACCTAGCAACAACAACAAGAGGAGAATTGAGAGGCAGCAGGTGGAAATACAAAAAAGAATAAGAGGGAGAGGAAAATTGATAGTAGAGAGCCTGTTTAGCTAGCTGCTCCCTCTGTTGAGGCAGGAAGAAAACTGAAGGAAGGGTGACTTCCATCCTCAGGTGAGGGTAATAATTGTAATAAACAATAGATAAATGAGACAGGAAGAACAGTAGTTCCTGCCTCCCTGAGCATTTGCTGTTCTTCCTGTCTCATTTATTTGGAAGGCATCACCCACCACGATGTCCTCCGCGTCGGCAGAGAAGAGCAAGTGCACTATTGCCCACCAACATGAAGAGCGCATTTAATTCCAAGCCACCTAATCTAGAAGGTAATGAGAACTTTTCTTCACAAGCCAATACTATCTTTCTTCTCATGAACAAGACAGAGAATGTTTCCCAGAAAACTACCACAGCTAGGAATATTCAACATGGGGTTTTGGCCAAATAAGTTGCATGTCCACATGTTGCTCCCTAGCAAAAACAAAGCTTTTCAGGAGGGATTAAAAGTGGCAGTGGTTCACCCGCTACTCAAAATATCTTCTCTGGATCCACGACAGCCATCCAACTATCGCCCCACCTTGAAAATGCTTGAAAAAGTCGTCATGGACCAACTGTCAGCATATTTGGAAGAAACTTCGGTCCTAGACCCATCCCGGTCTGATTTTCAGCCTGGCCGTGGGGTAGAGATAGTGCTAGTCACCCTGATGGACGACCTCCGTCGCCAGCTGGACCAGGGCGGGTCGTTGCTGCTTATATTATTAGATCTCTCAGCAGCATTCAACACAGTAGATCATGAGCTTTCAGCTCACCACCTCGCCAATGCGGGGTCAGAGGGAGTGCCTTCAGTGACTGATCTCCTTTCTCCGGAATCGCAGACAGAGGGTAGCATTAGGAAAGAGCTCATCAAACCGTCACCAACTGGCTTGTGGAGTCCCCCAGGGGGCAATTCTCTCCCCAACTCTATTTAACATCTTTATGCGCCCTCTTGCCCTACTGGTGTGGAGGTTTAGGCTGGGTTGTCACCAATATGCCGATGACACCCAGCTCTTCCTCCTGATGGATGGCCACCCTGATTCTCCCCCAGAATCCTTAGCCAGCTGCCTGGAAGCAGTGACGGGGTGGCTCAAGCAGAGTCGTCTGAAGCTCAACCCTTCAAAGACTGGGCAAGAAGGGTCCTCTGGCTGGGCAAGAAAGATCCAAGCGAGGAAACGTGCCTACCCAATCTAGATGGAGTGCAGGTAACAGTGGCACTCTCCGCCAGAAACCTGGGAGTGATACTTGATGCCTCCCTCTCAATGGAGGCTCATATCACAACAGTAGCACAGATGGCATTTTACCACCTTCGCTAAGCCGAACTACTAACGCCCTACTTGGCCCCGGAACACCTCACCACAGTGATCCACGCAACGGTCACCTATAGGCTGGAATTTTGTAACTCACTCTACACTGGCCTGCCCTTATCCTTGATCCGGAAACTGCAATTGGTCCAGAACGTGGCCGCCAGGGTCCTCACAGCAACACCTCAGAGGTCCCACATCTAGCCCATCATTCAGCAGCTGCGTTGGCTCCCGGTTGAATTCCGGATCAGGCTTAAGGTTTGGGTTATCACCTTTAAGGCCATATACGGTCTGGGCCCAGAATACCTGAGGGATCACCTCCCCACCTACGCTCCTCAAAGAGCCTTGCGCTCTACTACCTCCAACCTCCTGGTGGTCCCTGGCCCCAAAGAAGCCCGCTTGACCTCAACTAGGGCTAGAGCTTTCTCCATTTTGGCCCCCACCTGGTGGAACGAGCTCCCAGAGGAGATGAGGGCCCTGACAAAACCAAAAAAGTTCCGCAAGGCCTGCAAATGGGAGCTCCTCCGCCAGGCATTTGTTTGAGGTTGACCCAAACCATCACTTCCAATTGGCCCCCAAACTCCCCCCCCCTCTCCTTCTACAACTGCCACTAATCTGCCTAACCCACTGGGTCCCAGTAAGAGTTGACCTGAGGCTCCTTTGAAATTTTTATGATATTATTACTGCTGTTATTATGTTGTTATTGTTGTTTTAATGTTATTGCTGTTATCATGTGTTACCATATATTATCTGTATCTGTTTCCTGTTCTCTGTAAACTGTCCTGAGCCTTTGGGGGAGGGCGGGATATAGATATAGATATAGATATAGATATAGATATAGATATAGATATAGATATAGATATAGATATAGATATAGATATAGATATAGATATAGATATAGATATAGATATAGATATAGATATAGATATAGATATGCCAGAAACATCCGGGGACAATACACCAGCTTTTTTTTTTCCCCAAGGAGGCTTTTGGGGTAATGAGCTGTTACTCAAAAGTGGTGGATGTACACAAACACAAATTCTAAAGAGAAGTCATTTCATGACCCAGACAGGGTTTGGGGGGGGCATTGGGGGGGGCGGAATTTCTGATGGATAAGTTGAAGGACTGCAATCTGCATTTTCAGATAGTTAGGTGGATAGGGAATTGGTTAGAGAACCGCACTCAAACAGTTGTTGTCAGCGGTGTTTCATCAGACTGGAGGGAGGTGAGTAGCAGGGTACCTCAGGGCTCAGTGCTCGGCCCGGTACTTTTTAACATATTTATTAATGATCTAGATGAGGGGGAGGAGGGACTACTCATCAAGTTTGCAGATGACACCAAATTGGGAGGACTGGCAAATACTCCAGAAGAAAGAGACAGAGTTCAATGAGATCTGAACACAATGGGAAAATGGGAAAATGAGAACAAGATGCAATTTAATAAAGATAAGTGTAAAGTTCTGCATCTGGGTCAGAAAAATGAAAAGCATGCCTACTGGATGGGGGATACGCTTCTGGGTAACACTGTGTGAACAAGACCTTGGGGTACTTGTGGATTGTAAACTAAACATGAGCAGGCAGTGTGATGCAGCGGTAAAAAAGGCAAATGCCATTTTGGGCTGTATCAACAGAGGCATCACATCAAAATCACAAGATGTCATAGTCCCATTGTATACGGCACTGGTCAGACCACACCTGGAGTACTGTGTGCAGTTCTGGAGGCCTCACTTCAAGAAGGACGTAGATAAAATTGAAAGGGTACAGACGAGAGCGACGAGGATGATCTGGGGCCAAGGGACCAAGCCCTATGAAGATAGGTTGATGTACTTGGGAATGTTCAGCCTGGAGAAAAGGAGGTTGAGAGGGGACATGATAGCCCTCTTTAAGTATTTGAAAGGTTGTCATTTGGAGGAGGGCAGGATGCTGTTCCCAATGGCTGCAGAGGAAAAGGACACGCAGTAATGGGTTTAAACTACAAGTACAACGATATAGGCTTCTTCTTGTTGTTAGGTGCGAAGTTGTGTCCAACCCCAGGGAAAATGATCCTCCAGACCTTCTTGTACTCTACCATTCCCCGGAGTCCATTTAAGTTTGCACCTACTGCTTCAGTGACTCCATCCAGCCACCTTATTCTCTGTCGTCCCCTTCTTCTTTTGCCCTCAACTGCTCCCAGCATTAGGCTCTTCTCCAGGGAGTCCTTCCTTCTCATAAGGTGGCCAAAGTATATGAGTTTCATCTTCAGGATCTGGCGTTCTAAGGAGCAGTCAGGGCTGATCTCCTCTAAGACTGACCAGTTTGTTCGCCTTGCAGTTCAAGGGACTTGCAAGAGTCTTCTCCAGCACCAGAGTTCAAAAGTCTCAATTCTTTTACGCTCGGCCTTCCTTATGGTCCAACTATCACAGCCATACATTGCAACTGGGAATACCATAGCCTTGACCAAACACACTTTTGTTGGCAGCGTGATGTCTCTGCTTTTTAGGATGCTGTCTAGATTTGCCATATTTGAAAATTCTTTGGGATTGGAATGTAAACTGACCTTTTCCAATCCTGTGGCCATTGTTGAGTTTTCCAAATTTGCTGGCATATTGAGTGTAGCACTTTTACTGCATTGTCTTTTAAGATTTTGAATAGTTCAACTGGAATGCTGTCACCACCACTAGCTTTATTGTTGCTCAGACTTCCTAAGGCCCATTTGACTTCACATTCCAGGATGTCTGGCTCCAGGTCAGTAACTACCCCATTGTGGTTATCAGGGATGTTAAGGTCGCTCTCGTACAGTTCTTCTGTATAATTTTGCCACCTTTTTAAAATCTTTCTGCTTCTGTGAGGTCCCTACCTTTTTGGTCCCTTATCATACCCATCTTTGCATGAAACATTCTCTTCATATCTCCAATTTTCTTGAAAAGATCTCTGGTCCTCCCCATTCTATTGTTTTCTTCTATTTGTTTGCACGGTTCATTTAAGAAGGCATTCTTATCTCTTCTAGCTTTTCTCTGGAATTCTGCATTCAATTGGGTGTATCTTTCTCTTTCTCGCCTTTCACTTCTCTCCTTAGCTTCCTCAGTAAAGCTTAGTAAAGCTTCCTCAGACAGCCATTTTGATTTCTTGCATTTCTTTTTCTTTGGGATGGTTTTAGTTGCTACCTCTTGTACAATGTTGTGAACCTCCTTCCATAGTTCTTCAGGCACTGATTCCTAAATTGTCGATGTTCAGTCTTGTTTAACCATGTCCAGCTTGCCTTGATTCATGGATCTGACGTTCCAGGTTCCTATGGAATAAAAATCTTTACAACATCAGACTGTCTTTTCGTCACCAGTTACTTCCACAACCGAGCGTCCTTTCGGCTTTGGCCCAGTTGCTTCATTCATTCTGGTGCTACTCGTACTACCCGTCTGCTCATCCCCAGTAGCATATAGGACACCTTCCGACCTGAAGGGCTCATCTTCCGGCATCATATCGTTTTGCCTTTTGAACTTGTCCATTGGGTTTTCATGGCAAAGATACTGGAGTGGTTTGCCATTTCCTTCTCCAGTGGATCACCTTTTGTCAGAGCTCTCTGCTATGATCTGTCCGTCTTGGGTGGCCCTGCACGGCATAGCTCATAGCTTCACTGAGCTAAGCAAGCCCCCTTGGCACGGGAAGGCAGTGATCCTTGAAGGGGGATGATATAGGCTAGATATCAGGAAAAATATTTTCGCAGTCAGAGTAGTTCAGCAGTGGAATAGGCTGCCTAAGGAGGTGGTGATCTCCCCCTCACTGGCCTTCTTCAAGCAAAGGTTGGATACACACTTTTCTTGGATGCTTTAGGATGCTTTGGGCTGATCCTGCATTGAGCAGGGGGTTGGACTAGATGGCCTGTATGGCCCCTTCCAACTCTATGATTCTATGATTCTATAAATCAAGTATCTTTCCAACATATCTGTCTGGGAATGGCAGAGGTGCAGGACCGTGTGCCCATCCTCAGCTGGGAGACAGAGCTCCGTGGTGTCCTGGAAAAGGCAGGAGATGCCATGCCAAGCGATAGCACCCACGAAGGTCCTGGCAGGGGCAGGGATGCACTGCTGCCCGCTGTCAAGCGCTAAAAGAACTCACAACAAAACTTCTATAGTAAGAAAGTTTTAATGGAAGTTTACTTCAGTCACTATAACTAGCGAAGTCAAATCTAACCTACAATGAAAATGCAAGCCCTTTTCAATACAATTCTCCCGCCCAAAACTTGAATGTTCCCAGGGGGAGGGTTCCCTCCTTCCCAGGTGTCAGCCCAGGCATCCAGCCAGAGGTGTTACAATTAGCGCGTCCTTGGACTGGCCGGAGCCTATTGACAAGATACAATGTTATTGTTACAAAAAGCAGAGCTAGCTTGCAGGGATCAAAAGACAAACAGTTCAGAGCGGGCACTACAAAGCATGATAACATGGGAACAGCAGACAGGTTTCGATTACAAGCAAATAGAGGAAAATAGTGGGCTTGGGTTACACAAAAAGCCCGGAGTTAATACAAGAATACAGACAAGATGGAGGGATCCCTGTTCATGGCAGAGAGCAGGCACTGATCCTGACACCCGCAAGCCCATGCGAGCCAGCAGCAAGGAGCAAAGGATCCCACCACAACGGCCTTGGAATAGTCTTCCATGGCTTGAAGGAGGCTTGGCTCACCCAGACCGAAGTAAGGAAACAGGGGACTTAACATACGTAGTGTCCTTCCCAGCCACAGCAGAGGGGGCAGGACGGGCAGGCCCGATGGAGAGGGGACCAAGAAAGTCAGGATCTTGGCAGAGGTTTGTCTCTGCCAGCCCAGTAGGAGGGTTGGGGCAGGCTTAAATGGGGGAAGCAGCAATGCCACCCAGAATCAATCAAGGGGACCAGCAAGGAGAATAAGGAAGGGGACAAGGTAGAAGAGAAACAGTCTGATGCCGAGGGCGGCAGGAAGCGAATACTGGGCAAAAGGAAGTGGAGCTATTACAGTTATAAAGGATTGGACAAAGAGGAAAAGGAGGATAAAAGGGAAATATGCACAAGAGAAGGGAGTGGAGAAGGACAGAATGATGGAGGTGATACATGATTGAACAATCTCGTTGTAAATAAACACTGAGTTATTGGAAGATTCACACATGGTGGTCAGTGCTGTAAGAGCTCCAGGATGGCAGAGGGCGAGGCAGCCCACCCCATCCTGAGGCATAACAACATCTTGCATGGAATCAGGATTCTTCTCTTAAAGACGAAACCAAAGAACAAGCACTCATCCAGGCCTTGAGAATGCATGGCTGACATTCTCTCCAAGGCATAAACATGGTTCACCCACCACTTTTGGGCAAACTGTGCTTTAGTTCCACATGCAGAGGCATCAGGGATGAAGCCTACCTAGATACCCCACTCCTGGCACCCTGACACGTGAGGAATATTCTAATACAAATCAATATGCATAATCTAAAATGCTTTCAATTCATTTCCCCCCAAAAAGTGATTCAAACAATTTGCAAAAGCTTAACACAGCAACTGATAACAGTGAGGAAAATTAAGTAATACCAAAAAAGCACACTCCAAAACTGTAGCCCAAGTTTGAGTCCAGGGGCACCTTTAAGACCAACAAAGTACTACTTTGGATACAAGTTTTCAAGTGCTTGCACACTTCAGATACAGGGAAACAAGATGATATTTAATGCAGTAGGTTGGATTACATAAAATCTTTCCTGTAATACTTTTTCAGTGAGTAGAACCTTGTCTTAAAAAGCATTTTAAAAGGTAGCTGCAGTTCCATTTCTGCTCTCCTTGTGATGAGAAGGCTCCTGGAATTCCACCGAATTTAACAGAGTGGTGTACTGTTTAATTCCAGTTCCTCATCTCTTGGGAACAGACTGCTTATTACTTTCCTCCCTGCAACTGACCAACAACAGATTATGTTCAAGGGGATGTGACTAATTCCCTTGAGGAATTTTCTGGAAGGTTGTTATTGGAAAAGAGATAATGCCACAGCAGCACGGCTCAGGAAAGCCAACAGAAAGGCCATGCCGGTTGGAACCTGGGATGGATATGCAGCTATCCGTCAATGCTAACGTGATTTCTGGTTTCCAGAATGTAGCCAACCAGCAAATGCTTCATTTGTTCAAAGAAATTGTTTCTATCAGCTTCCACTTTCAAATTAATGCTTCAGTCATATTCTCTTAGCAATGGTACTACAGAAAAGAGAAAGATGGGGAGGGGCATGTTATACTTTGGGAAAGAGATTATGACTGAAGGGAGAGAAGCCATTTATTTGACATGTTAATTGGTTTTAATGTATTTTATGGGGTTTTTATACTGTTGTAACCCGCCACGAGCCGCAAGGGAGTGGCGGGAAATAAATTCAATAATAATAATAATAATAATAATAATAATAATAATAATAATAATAATAATAATAATAATAATAATAATTTATTTATTTATTTGTTTAATTTATATTTTTATACTGCCCTTCCCTATGGCTCTGGGCAGTTTACATAAAACATTTTTGAACATTCACATAGAACACTATCAAAATCAATATAACAGTATAACAATAACAACACACCAATTGGAACAAGTAGAATAGCACTTCAACAATAACTCTGACAATCCCGAAGTAGGTTCGGTCCCTCAATCTGGGGGCACCTGTAGCTGTTATGGCTCAGTCAGCCCCACCAAATGCCTGGTGGAAGAGCTCCTTTTTGCAGGCCCTGCGGAATTGTGGAAGTTCCAGCAGGGCCTTGATCTCTTCGGGGAGCTCATTCCACCAGGTGGGGGCCAGGACTGAAAAGGCCCTGGCCCTTGTTGAGGTCTGACATGCCTCCTTAGGGCCAGGGATCCGTAGCCATTTGGAGGTGGTGGAGCGTAGAGCTCTTCTGGGGGTATAGGCAGGGAGGCGGTCTCTCAGATACACTGGGCCCAGACCACGTATGGCCTTAAAGGTGATTACCAAAACCTTAAGATTAATCCGGAATTCAACTGGAAGCCAACTGAGTTCTTGGAGTACCGGCCGGATATGAGATCTCCATGATGTCTTAGTGAGAATCCTAGCCGCGGCATTCTGCACCAGTTGTAGTTTCCGGATCAAGGATAAGGGTAGGTGAGTTGCAGAAGTCCGGTATGGAGGTGACCATCGCATGGATCACTGTGGCTAGGTGCTCTGGTTCCAGGTAGGACGCTAGTAGTTTGGCTTGGTGGAGGTGGTAAAATGCCAGCCATGCTACCTTTGTGACCTGGGCTTCCAATGAGCACAATGCAACTGTCCCATGATTGAACCCAGCGGATTTGGACTGAGCAGCAAATGGCATTCACTGTGCAGTTAAATTGTTCTGGCTATGAGCTTATGTCATAGAATCATATAATTAAAAGCAGCTCTAAATCAGTGAGGGGAAGTGAAGTCCAATGTGACAAACAGGCACCCTTGGAAGGAGTGCCCAAACATCACCTAAACCCTTTCATGAAAACAGCCTTCTGCACAGGATCTCAGGCTTCTTTCCACCGGGCTGAGAGAGATCCGTGCCCCTCCCACAACACCCCACCGACTGGAGGACTCCATTCTGAAACGGAGAGAGCTGGGCAGTCAAGCTCCTACAAGCCAGACAATGCACCTCAGAGGCTCTGGAGAAATTCCTTGGGAAGAGCCATGCCCGGTAGGACCAAGGGAGTCGTTCAGGAGGTCAGCCACAAAAGACAGCTGAACCATTCAAAGTGCACCAGAACAGCCAGCCCTCCAGCAGGCCCATGTTTAAGAGCAAGAAAAAAGAAAAGAAGAGAAGACCCAGTATAATACTGCTCGGTTGCCACACATTCCAATATCTTTAATCGCTCCTGCAGAGCGGAATAAATAAAACAGCCTTCCTTGCTTTCTCCCTTCTACCCATCCCTTCAACCACCCCTTGCCCTTTTTTCTCCCTCTTCCTCTTCTTCCTTCCTTTCCTACAGTCTGTCTCCCCATCCGCTAGCGCCCGCTGCATTTCTTCTACAGCGGGCTTAATTTCTAGTAATATAATATTATATAATAACATAATAAAACTTTATTTCATCAGAAGGTAAACTTCCTATACCTTTTCACAAAGAAAAAAAATCCTAATGCCATGGATCACCTAGAACCCACCCCTTTTTTTGATGGGGGGGAATACAAAATCATCTAAGATCAACATTCTGTTTCTGTGTCTCACCAGAAGCTTTTGGAAAGTTCCCCAATAAAACTGTTGATGGCTTCAAGCAGCTCATAAAGTTGATGGCCTTCTCCAGTTGTATTATCCACATCTCAGACCCAGAGGTATACTGCCTCTGCATTCTTAGCTATAATGGCTAATTGTCTCTTCTCTAGTTCAGTGTGTCTTTTTTTAAAGAATGCCTTGAGACTATGAATTCTCAAATCAATTTTATGTTGCATGACAACTCAGTTCCTTATCTTGTCCTCGCCTCTCTACCAGTCACTATATAAACAGGAGATAAAGGCTCCACCGCTCCACCGCTAGTTAATAATGAAGTTATTTGGGAAGTATTGAACACCCAGGTCTGAATACAGGCAGCCCTGACACACACCCCAACAGAGGACACCCAGGATCCTCACCTCCTCTGTAAAAGGAGTTCTGGAGCAAGACTCAGCAGCTGGGAGGGGGTTAAGATGGCTTGGTTCCGGCAGCAAGAATTTCACCTCCTCACTCATGCTGATCACCAGAAGTCCATTGATGACTGTATAAGTCAACTTCCCTTATAGCCAGAACTGAACTTTCAAGATTCTACAGATAACCCAAACTTGAATGTTATTAGACAGAAAATTCTGCCTCATCTCTGTTCACCATTCATAGTTTTATAACACAACCATGATTCCCCTAAGTCATCTTTTGTTGAAATTAATTTTTGAGGCAGAAAAAATCAGCATTTTCTTTCTTTGTAAAGAAGGATTATTTCAGTGGCCTCCCCAAGGATCCCTTGAGATCCATGCACCTGCAATGGCTCCCAGGAGGGAATGGGCAGCCAGGGCACCAACCGCATAACATGTGCGACATGCACACTCCCATCTAGCTGGAGCAGATGTTGTTGAATCTCACAAGCCAATCTCTGCCTATGCCATGATTCTGTGGAAATATGTGGGTTTTTTGGTGAGGCTTAAGCTTCTAGCCCTGCATATGATGAAACCATAATGGAAAGTGTGTGGACAATAGCGTAGGAAATCTCAAAAGCCAGACAAGGCTTCTAGTGGCAAACAGAGACACCGTAAGTTACACAAGAAACTGCGAGAGGCCAGGTGTGTGTATAAAGCACTGTCATTTTTGGAAGAAACTTCAGCACTTGATCCGTTCCAGTCTGGCTTCTTTCCTAGCCACAGGGTGGAGACAGTGCTGGTCGCCCTGATGGATGACCTCTGGTGTCAGCTGGATAGGGGCAGTATGGCTATCCTCGTGTTGTTAGACCTGTCGGCTGCATTTGACATGCTCCACCATTAATTGTTAGCCCACATCTTCTCCGGAACTGGAATTCAAGGGACAGCCCTTCATTTCAAGGGACAGCCCTCTTTTCACCAGAGCTGGACACAGAGGGTGGCTGTAAGGGAGAACTTTTTGCACTGCTACCAACTCCCCTGCAGAATTCTGCAGCTAGTTCTGCAATTTCTGCCTTGTGCTTGCATAACATCTAGCCTGAGGGTCTTGGAGACTTAGAGGAGACCATCACACAGGACACACAGAACTTGCAAAGCAAACATTGGGGTTCTGCAGCTCCAACTCTCAACCATAAGCAATGCACAGCTGGGGTATTGAAAGCTGCCCACAACTCACAGCAAGAAAGGAACGAGGAGGGGCTGGCCCCCCAAATGCCACAAAGTGTGGCCCTTTATCCGGCAAGCTGTCAGCTTTTAAATGCAGCATGAGCAACAGACAGCACTCACTAAAGTTCTGAGGCACATTTCTTGTCCAAAGGCAAGAAGAGTGCATAAGAGGCATCCGACCCATGTGATTATATGGGTCACAGAACAGGGCAGATGGCTCTACTGAAAGGAAGAGCAGAAGAGTGATGCATGCAGAACAGTATTCTATGTGCAGTAGTCTCCAAGATCACATGAGCGCAGGGTGTGTGTGTGTTTAACGATCCAGTCACACCCAATGTACAGATGCAGGTGAATCCCTTTCAATGGAAGTGCTAGACACCAGGCACTGCCAAGCCTCTTCAACACCTCACATTCCTCTCTGTAAGCGCAAGAGGAAATACCTCCCCTGAAGAAGCAGCCAGGGAAGAGCACTGAATCCAATGCCTACCATCCACCACCACCCACCCATGGTTCCCATTTAGGAAGCGTTCTGCAGGACTCAGTCTGAATTTCCTGGCAGGACACATGCTGGGATTACTGGAGTCTGCTTGTGGCCAAAAGCAATCCTAGCCTAACAAGCAGAACGAATGATGTTGTACTGTGAAAGAACACAGAAAGGTCCATCCATTTTCAAAATATATCCCTGACTGCAGAAAGCTAGTATGTCAGCAGAAAAATTAAATTGGATATCGTCAAAGAGGAGTGAGAAGAAAACTGTTTCTGTGGGCTACTTGCAGTCCTTCTACAGGGCTCAGGCCAAGGATAATGCCACAGAGGCTTTTAGGCAAGCTGCTGCCTGCTGTGGCCACCCAGCAGGAATGCTCTTTTTGTTCTCTCCATTATGGCCCAGTTCCATCCACATGAAGCCCATTCAGCCCATTTGCCCGCGGTTCCTAAACATTTTGTGATACTGTGGGCGATCTTGACAAAAGGAATGTTGTGACTTTTACAACTTCTGTGGACTCATGTGGCTCCCTGTATCTTTTGTCTATCTGTAGAACAGTGTTTGAATGTGTTGGTTGACACAGAGAAGGATCCCAGGAAAGGTGCTTCACACTTCTTTGTGAGCAGGGACACCAGGCCCAACTCAGCCAGCCTTCACTCTCATGCTGGAGCACTTTTGAGGCCACGCAGCACCCCAACTGCCCACCGGCTTTAGCAAGGGCAGGTTGTCTCTTCTCATTTCAGAATCCACCTCTACTGCTACAGGCCCCCATCCCATCCCATATGAGATGGGCAAACGTTATTCCAATCTTCAAAAAAGGGAGGAAGGATGACCCGGGAAACTACAGACCAGCGAGTCTGACCTCTGTTGTGGGGAAGATAATGGAGCAGATATTAAAGGGAGCGATCTGCAAACATCTGGAGGACAATTTGGTGATCCAAGGAAGTCAGCATGGATTTGTCTCCAACAGGTCCTGTCAGACCAACCTGGTTTCCTTCTTTGACCAAGTAACAGGTTTGCTGGATCGTGGAAATTCGGTTGAAGTCGTTTACTTGGATTTTAGTAAAGCTTTTGATAAGGTTCCCCAGGATGTTCTGATGGATAAATTGAAGGACTGCAATCTGCATTTACAGACAGTTAGGTGGATAGGGAATTGGTTAGAGAACCGCACTCAAAGAGTTGTTGTCAATGGTGTTTCATCAGACTGGAGGGAGGTGAGTAGCGGGGTACCTCAGGGCTCGGGGCTCGGCCCGGTACTTTTTAACATATTTATTAATGATCTAGATGAGGGGGTGGAGGGACTACTCATCAAGTTTGCAGATGACACCAAATTGGGAGGACTGGCAAATACTCCGGAAGATAGAGACAGAGTTCAACGAGATCTGAACACAATGGAAAAATGGGCAAATGAGAACAAGATGCAATTTAATAAAGATAAGTGTAAAGTTCTGCATCTGGGTCAGAAAAATGAAAAGCATGCCTACTGGATGGGGGATACGCTTCTAGGTAGCACTGTGTGTGAACGAGACCTTGGGGTACTTGTGGATTGTAAACTAAACATGAGCAGGCAGTGTGATGCAGCGGTAAAAAAGGCGAATGCCATTTTGGGCTCTATCAACAGGGATATCACATCAAAATCACAAGATGTCATAGTCCCATTGTATATGGCACTGGTCAGACCACACCTGGAGTACTGTGTGCAGTTCTGGATGCCTCACTTCAAGAAGGACGTAGATAAAATTGAAAGGGTACAGAGGAGAGCGACGAAGATGATCTTGGGCCAAGGGACCAAGCCCTATGAAGATAGGTTGAGGGACTTGGGAATGTTCAGCCTGGAGAAAAGGAGGTTGAGAGGGGACATGATAGCCCTCTTTAAGTATTTCAAAGGTTGTCACTTGGAGGAGGGCAGAATGCTGTTTCCGTTGGCTGCAGAGGAGAGGACACGCAGTAATGGGTTTAAACCAGTGGTCCCCCACCTTTTTATCACCGGGGACCACTCAACGCTTGACAATTTTACTGAGGCCGGGGGGGGGGGGGAGGGGTAATTTACTCCTCTACTCTCAACCACTGCCCTAACACTCTCTGATTGCTATGGTAATGTTTAAACATCCCTTCAAAATCAGATACAGACACGTGACAACAATGAACATAAGGAACGTTTTATTTTCATGGAAATTTTAACTCATGACAATGACCAATCAATGGGAACCCTGAGCTTGTTTCTCTGCAACGAGATAGTCCCATTTGGGAGTGATGGGAGACAATGACACCCGAAGTGTGTTGTAAAGGACCGGAGGGGATGAAATAAAGGGCCGGGGGGGGGGGGGGAGAAGGCGTCCTTCGCGGCCCACCTCCAATTAGTCGATGGACCACATGTGGCCCGAAGCCCACAGGTTGGGGATCGCTAGTTTAAACTACAAGTACAATGATATAGGCTAGATATCAGGGGAAAAAATTCACAGTCAGAGTAGTTCAGCAGTGGAATAGGCTGCCTAAGGAGGTGGTGAGCTCCCCCTCACTGGCAGTCTTCAAGCAAAGGTTGGATACACACTTTTCTTGGATGCTTTAGGATGCTCTGGGCTGATCCTGCGTTGAGCAGGGGGTTGGTCTAGATAGCCTGTATGGCCCCTTCCAACTCTATGATTCTATGATAACTCCAATACCACTCTGATCTGCAAGGGGGGGGGATTCCCAACAGAATCAGCTTTGACAGAGCAATGCCAATCAGCTTGCACTGTAATTAACACCACAATCTGTTTATGACCTTTTGAATACTTTTCAGGAGGTAAAGCTGTTAAAGACAGCAAATATAATTAATGTGGGGAAGGGTGAAAAGGGGGGGAGATTAACTTCCTCATTTAAAAAATCCTTTTGCAGGGAGGTGCAAGGGGGCCAGGCAGCTGCTGCAGCTCTGCAACCTGCGCTTCTCCCCATCGACAGGGAACTTCACCGTAAGCGTCTTGCAGGCAGATTGTTCTTGTTTCCCTCTCCTGAGTCCTTTGCTTGCACACTGCCGCCTCCAGCCTGCACACGAGCAAGCAGAAAGGGAGCAGGTAGGAAGCGAACACCAACAGCCAAGGAAGCGTATTTTTAATGCTCCCTTCCCTCTTAATGAAGAATTTGTGAAAGTAGAACATTCCAGGGAACAAGCTAAGCTAGAACCTCTTGCATCAGTGTGCCAGGTTTCTATTTGCTGAGGGGTTTGTTTTTTAAAACACAAGAGAAGACTGAAGAGCAGCCTCCTCCACTGCCAGAATTCAGCAGTGGTCACAATCCACTCCACCCCCTCATCTTCAATCGCTTGCTTCCAGTTTGCAAGAGGCCAACATTCCACAAACTCACCAGACATGGACACTCAAGCTATGTGGGAAGATGTTGACTGTGCACATCCATTCTCCTGTTCCTTATCCACCGTTCTTTGCCTTCCCACCCAAGCACTGGTAAGCCCCTGCTTCCCCCTTTGCTGTCCACCATATCTCAGAAGCACATGAGGTAGACACATTCCACTCATAGTTAGGGACTTGAAGGCACCAGTCAAGATGCAATGTCTGAGGAAAAAATGAAAAATTCAGGGGGGAAATGTTTTTGCCTCCTTGAGGTATATTTTTTCTTTGGGGAATCACTGACCAAACAACACCTTTGCATTTCTTTAATACGGGATGAAAACAGCATATGTACAACTTCAATTTTCTCTGGTCAAAACTAAGATAAATCTGTTAAAGTAATACCAAGTACAGCTACCTGCAACTCGGTCTTTAGCACTGACAACATTTCCAATTTTGCTTGTGGAAAACAAGGCATTTAGAGTGTTTCATAAATATGCCATACAGCACAATTTTACATGCTAAAGTTATAAATATAAATTATGCATTTCAAGTTGTAAAAGCAGTAAAATGTGCTTAGATGGTTTTGATAAGTGAGTAGTGCATATAGTTTGCATTTCCCCCAAACATCCAAGGGCATTTTTCAAATTATTATTATTAACAATAACAATAAACCTCTTTTCTCAAAATTTCCCCGAATGTTACAGCTTTAGAGCTGCATCCTGTTTCTGGCCGCTGCCTCTGTCCGTCAGTCATAAAAGCCAGGCTGCTGTCAGCCTTTGGCCCAGGGCATCCACAACATACCTCCTAAGGGCTAAGGAATCTTTTCTGACTCCCTCACCCCTGCCAAAGTCATGTGGCTGAGAAGCCTCAATCTGCCCACTGGTCTGCATGAAAAAGCAAGTACAGTTGCATTTCACTAAGAAACCACCTGTCCAGGAACCTACACAGCATTGTCTATATGGGAAAATGCACAAAAGAGAAGTGCAGAGTTCTACATCTGGCTCACAAAAATGAGAACCACGCATACTGGATAGGAGAGACATTCTCAGGAGCAGGATTTTTTTGTGAATGAGATCTTAGGGGACTTGTGGACTGTACGTTAAATATGAGCAGACAGTGTGATGCAGCGGTAAAGAAGGCGAAAGCAGTCTTGGGCTGCATCCACAGAGGCATCACACCCAAATCACAATATGTCATAGTCCCACTTTATACCACATTGTTCAGACCCCACCTGGAGTCCTGTGTGCAGTTCTGGAGGCCTCACTTCAAAAAGGATGTGGACAAAATGAAGAGGGTGCAGAGGAGAGTGACGAGAATGATACGGGGCCTCCCAGTGCCATGCTGCTGCTGCTCTAGCCACCTCCGCTGCCACTCCACACCCCCTACAGTGAGAGCGACGGCGGCATGTGTGCATGCACACTACCATGTGTGCGCATGCATACCACCGCATCTGTGCATGCACACAGCTGCGTGAGAGCGTGCACAAACACACGTGAAAGCGCATTCCAACGCTGCCCCACCCCTGCTGTAGGGGTCGCGGGGCGGTGCCGGTTGAGAACCGCAATTAATTCAAATGAATTTTCAGCTAAACATGTGGAAAAAATTCCTGACAGTCAGAGCGGTTCCTCAGTGGAACAGGCTTCCTTGGGAGGTGGCGAGTTCTCCTTCTTTGGAAGTTTTTAAGCCGAGGCTAGACAGAAATGCTGATTTTATGAACCTAGGCAGATTGTGAGTGGGTGGGCAGGAAGGGATGTGCCAGTGTTTGTCTCTTGTGGCCCTACCTTGCATACCCAGGGAATTGCTGATTGCCACTGTGGGATGGCAGGTGAATTTCCTCCAGGCCAGGCTGGATTCTGGAGATATTTCGTGGAGGGGGAATCATTTGGGCATGAAATTGTAGTCAAAGTGGGTGGGCAGGTAGTTGTAAATTCCTGCATAGTGCAGGGGGTTGGACTAGATTACCCTGGAGGTACCTTCCAACTCAATGATTCTATGATTCCATCATAAATCTAGAAGACAAAAAGGTGGGCTGCAGAGATTCTTTTTGTTCTTTTTCCTGTGCAGGTTATAGAGCTTTCAAGAATGAATTCAACCCACTTCAAACATGCAAGACCTGCTTCTCCTGTTGAATCTCAATTGGCCTGCTTACAATGTCAGCTTGAAGCACACATTACGGAAAACCTTTGTAGACGTGTTTCTATGCTCCACCAGAAGAGCAACAGTGGTCTGGGATGCCAAGTATGGCACTGAAAACTTCAAAAATCTCAGATTATTCTGGAGGTCTTTAGGAATGTCTGCAGAAGATGAGGTGGTGGATTGTGGTACCTTCTGTGGACATTATCAAGAACCTTGTGCAAGCCATTCACCAGACAGGGGCTACACTAATTTTGGAGAGTGGAATGGGGAGGGGGACTTCTGGGGTGTGCAGGCATCCCCACTCTGGCCGGAGGTGAAACAAGTTCTGCACTGCTTCACAAGTTTCTCTCAACCCACCACTGAGTCCCTCTGCTCCACCCCCCACCCCCAAGTATTAAGCAGCAGCTGGCTACGTGTCCACTGTGCCCTTCTACCCTTCTGTTAGATATTGTTGGGGGTATTGGCGGTTAGGTTACACCACCGTGTTTGTTGGGATTTTTTATTTCTTGTTATATTATTTTTATGTCCTAGTGTGTTTTAACAAGGTTTTATTATGGACAACTGTACCCCGCCACAAGCTAGTTCTGGGAGTGGCAGGAAATAAATAAATAATAATAGTAATATAATAATAATAATTATTATTATTATAATATAATTATTATTATTATTATTAGGGTTAGGGTTAAAGAGTGTTGGACTTCAGTGTGAAAGTCTCTTGCACACACAGAGATTGTTCCAAATTGCCTTTTCTGGTGCTGCACCATTCTGAGTCCTTTCCCTCAAGGAAATTATCCTGAGGCTACAACCCCCTTCCAGGGACATGGGAACCCAAGGATGACTGGCCATTGCCCTCCCCTTCGGACACCAGACATCCAACAAGGAAGCCAAGGCTGGCAATGCTTCCCTTGCCCAGTGGCCAAAGAGCAGGCCCACAGCCGGTCATCCACCTGTGCATGTGGCGCCTCAGGCCTGGCCCAGGAAACGTGGGCTGAAGCCCAGCTTGGCAATCCGGCCCCATCCAAGTCAAGGATGGCACCGGAGCACTCATAATGAGGGTGGAAGTGTGCAGGAAGGGGGCGAGAGGTGGGCGGGAAAGGAGCTGGGCAGACAGCCCCAAGGCAGCAGGCAGTGGCCACTCAGGGACAGGCTAGAAAGAGGAATCCCCAGTGGGGCTAGCCACTCAGCTCTCGGCTTGATCTGCCCCACAGGACTGTTCTAAGGATAAAATGCTGAACTGGATTTGGGCTCCTTGGGAGGAAGAAAGGCTAAAACAAGCATAGCTTCAGCCAAAATCTGCCTCTTGTCCTGCCTGGGGAAACTCATGTCCAGCCCAGAAGGACCAGCAAGCTCCGAGTCCTGGGGGCACAAATGAAGATGAGGATAAGGAAAGGGGGCTTGGTCAGCATGAGGATCACTAGCAGCAAAACTGGGCCCCCTACCTCCACGAGTCTGCTTTTATTGGCAGACGCCATGACTGGAAAGATGCTCAGGCAAAGAGGACCATGGACTTTGGGTTGAGCAAATCTGAAAAGCATGGAGGGGACGAGGAATGTTTACTGCTAACATGAAATTATTTGCCAAGGCCACTAAACTCCCTCACACAGAACAGGACTTTTGGCGATATGTCAAAGAAGGCCCAGAACTCCAAACACGCCCAAGCCAAGCCCTGAAGCTCTCTGCAACGCACAGCACTCCAACTCATGACTCCCAAGGGCCAGCTGATGGGAGCAGCCTCAGAAAGGACCCTGGCCCCCCCATCCTGTGGCCACCCAAGGCCTTGCCATCAGAGGTGAGAGGAGGGATCCTGTGAGGCACCAATGTGGCACCAATGTGGCCATCCCACCTTGCATCACAGGCTTTGCACAGAAAACTTAGGAACCCAAAGGTTGAGCTGCAAAAATAAAATTTTAATTGCAAATATTTATTACATAAAGTGCACTAGTTCAACAATTTATTTTTTAAAACATCTATAAATCATCACAGTCATAATTTAGAACCATCACAATTCTAACTACACATGGGATAGACCAAATGCATTTCGACCCCAAGGGGTCTTCCTCAGTGTGGTCAAATTGTTAAGTGCAATGGACTCACGCAGAAAATCAAAGACCTTGCTGGGTGGCAAAGAAAAATCTGCTTGGTACTGCTTCAACTAATCTTTCTAATATAAAAACATCTGAGGTGGAGTCCACCGTTTAAAATGTGCTGCCAGAGGCCCCCACTAGGGTTGGGGCCTTCAGCGTCCAAAGCAACCAGGGCGCTGGGGGGAGGGGAGGTGCTGGCGCGCCAGCAGCCACACACATGCAGGTGCAGATTGCGCCTGTGTGCGCGCCCCAGCCAGTGTGCCAGTGCCCACGCCTCCCCCCCCCCACACACACACACACCGCAGCGCTGGCTGCTTCGAGTGCAAACGGCTGCTTGGGCTGCCAAAGCATCCAACCCTAGTTGCCACCCTTGGCTCCTGCCCATCGCGGCATCTCCAGGGCATTCCCACGTGGGTCAGAAAAGGGCATAACCTGAAACCTATAGGATGGAAAAAGATCCCACAAATCCCCCCTCAAGGCTGTGCTCCATGACTCTGATGCTGCTGCCGCTGGTCTCATACCTATTTGCCTGGCCAGCAACCAAAGCAGCATCCAACCAAGACGGTACACCTACTAGGCCCAGGAGCCAAAGGGCTGGGCCAGGCAGCCCTTCCTCCTCAGGAGACAGGTCTAAGGGGCAGAGGTGAAGGAGAAGAAGGGGAAAGGGGGCTTTTCTAGTAGTGGCAGCTCAGGCATGGACAGCCTTCCCACCAGCCCCCATCAGACATCAGCCGGATGTCCGGTCCAGCAGTCAGTGCGGCTCTGCCCCCCTTTCCCCTATGCCACTCACTTCCCACCGCTCTCTAGGTACCCCTGCGGGGTATTCTTGCAGGGCTGCCCCACTGGGCCTTTGCTCCACGGTTTCATCCTGCAGCTGGTTTCCCGTGGACTTTTGTGTAGTGTTTGGGTCTCATGAGAGAAGGCCTCTTAGAAATACCCAAAGGAATCACCATGGCAGAAAAGGGGCGCCATCTGCCAGCAGCTGGGACAGTGGACTGAGGCAGGCTGAGGCGCATCCCACACCCTTGGCAATTAGGCAAACTGGGAGGCTGAGCTTGCGGTTAATAGGGCCCACACTGTGGAAAGGGGCTGCCCCAAGGGCTTTGGGGAGCAAGGCAGGGGGCAGGGGGAAGGGGCTTGGAGCTAGTGCAATCTTTCCTTGGAAGGTTTTCTTCCTGCACTCTCCTGGAGGGTGGGACTGTTACCTCTGAGGGAAAAAATCCTTCTGTCCACAAAACTGCTCCAGTGGATCCAAGCCATGGATTAATATGCCCCACAGTGCCCTGGCAACACTGTAGGAAGACAAAAGGACAAATCCAGCAGACAAGAAGAAATGGGAGGGCATCCTGTAACTGTCTGCGGCCTTCCCCTACCCAGCAAGCAACTCTCCTTTAGCTGCTGCCTATTAGCAATGTAGGGCTAACACTGGCCTGCCTTACAGGGCTGTTGTGAGGTCTTCAGAGATCACCTACCCGCAGCCACTTTAAAGAGCTACACAGATAGGGCAACCCTAACCACGAGTCCAAAGGGCTTTCCTCCGCGTTTCCAGAGCGAGCGAGGGCACTCCGTCTCCGAGCCGCCAGGGAAACCTCGCGGGCCAAAGGCTTCGAGCGGCGGGAAGCACCTCGGCCATCAGCGCCCGAGATGGCTGTGCGGGGCCCTTTGGGCCGGACGCCCCCTTCCTTTCCCTTCCCTTCCCGCCCGGCCTCTCCTCTCCTCTCCGCGCGCCCCGGGCCGTACCTGCGACATCTGGGGCCGGAAGTTGATGTCCTTGAGGTCGACGGAGCCCGGCGCCAGATTGTGGAGCAGCTGGCAGAGGAGGACGCCGTCGCGCAGCGCCTGGGCCAGCTCGAAGACCACGGCCGAGGGCCACACCACGCGGTGGCTGGCCGGCAGCACCTTGCAGTCGATCAGCCAGCGGCCGCACTGCCGCCACTCCTCCATGGCGCCGCCCGCGCCCCGCGCCCCGCGCCCCGGCCCCTACGCCCCCGCACGGGCCCCCATGGCCAGGCCGCCGCCCTCCGCGCCTCTCGGGACAAGCGAAGCAAGGCGAGGCTGGCTGGCTGGCTGGCTGGCTGGCTGGCTGGCGGGGCGCAGAGCCTGCCGCTGCCCCGGGAACAAAGGACGGACGGACGGACGGGCGGCCGCGCCGGGTGGGTTGCCTGGGCTGGCGGCGGCGGCGTCTTGCGCTCCTCCTGGAGCCTCGCCGCCTGGCTGCCCTCTGGCTCGGCAGCTGCGCGGGCGGCCAACGGGAGAGGGCGGGCGGCGTGGCTTACGGCGCCGCCCTCCGCGGCTGGCTGGCTGACTGGCCGGCCGGCCGACCGACCGACCGGCCCTCCCTCTCCCCCTCTCCCGGCGCAACTTCCTTCCTTTGCGAGCAGAAACTTGCCCGGCCTGGAGGCGGAAGGGCTTCCTGGCCCGCCGGCCCCGCCGCTGCCGGCCCGCCGCAGGGCTTCCTCCCGAGGAGAGGCCGGGACGCGGGAGTCCCGCTCAGGCAGAGCCAGAAAGGAGCCCGACCCAAGCGCCGCCCGCTGGCCGGGAAGCCCCCGCTGGGCTCGGCGACAGGCAGGGATTCAGCCCCGCAGCTGGGGGGGGGGGGACTGGCTTCGGGACGCTTGCACGGGAGGAAGCGCCTTCCGACGGGCGGGTCTTGTTTCCCAAGTAAGCCTGCATCCGTTGGGCTGCTCAGCATATCTGCACAGGTCAGCCCACCCACCCCCTCCGGAGGTCAGTGGGATCTTATCCCCCAAACAGCGTGCTCGTGGTCCTTTCCTATACACATAAAATCCATCCGAGTTATGCGCATTCTTCCAAATGCACATATTTAGAATTAGGCATGTTCAGCCAAGAGTAAAAAAGCAGTAACATTTTCAGAGGACGCAAAGCTGTGATCTCAATCAATGTGGGAAAGGTATAAAGGCTCTTTTTCTTCTCAAGGGAGGCAGAAAGGCAGTCTGTGCATGCTCAGGGGAGCGCTCTGCCTTTAGCAAACAAAGACATTAAGCCCTGAGACACTCTTTGCTGAGCAGGCTACAGCTGGGGGAGCCACAGCTAAAACCACCAGGGGCTTCCACTCCCCATGTAGGGGGTTGCCTCCCTTCCAGATGTGTCTGCCTGGTGACATGGTTACAATCAGCAGCCTGTAATCTGGAGAGCCCTGTTGGATTCTAGGTGAAATCCTTCACAAAATCCCACCCTCTTTCCAAAGAAATTCTCCAGGAATTTCCTGGGCTAGAATTGACCACCCTAGACAGGATTCTCCTGTGGTCTACCTGTAGGCTTCTTAGCCAGGTCAGTAGGGTTTAAGTGGCTGGGGGGGGGGGAGGTGTCCTATGACTGGCTCTTCCTAATTCCCTGTGTTGTTCCCTCTGGCAGGCTGTCCTGATGGTGTAGGCAAGGCAGGAAGCTGTGCCCAAGCCTGAAATTACAGTTCATCTTCAGACAACAGAGATCGGTTCCCCTGGAGAAAATGGATGCTTTGCAGGGGGAGGGGGGGTTCTGGCATTGTTCCTCACTGAGGTGCCTGGCCTCCCCGAGGCTCCACTCTCAAATCTCCAGGAGTTCCTGAACCTGAAGCTGGTGGGCCTGGTGGCTCTATCCCAGCCATCGCCCTGTGTGAAAACATCTCACTGGTTCTCTCTGGATGGCAAGGAAAAGCTGTTGCAGCGCCAGCAGAGAGCCAGGCCTGAGCAGCTCAGAGTCAAGGGGCAGGGGACATTGCTACACTGCTTCCCGCTCCTGGAATGGGTCTCGGTTGTGAACCTCACAGGGCAGGAAGAATTGCTCTAGAAAGTTTTGCAAAGGCCTCCTGAGACAGATGGGGTGCCCCCTGTATTGCCTGGCCCTTCCTGCTTTGCTCTTGCTGAACAAGCCAGAGTTGGGAACAGAAGTAACCAGGGAGGAAATGAGCTGAAAAACGTTCTGGAAGAACTGCTGCCCCCTGTTGTTGAGCCTGGAGTATTATACTTATCCATTTTTCTTCTGCTGATTCCAGCATGGAGGGATGCTTGGTCTAACGGTTATTACAAGGGATAACTTCTTGCTGTGATAACTTTCTGCAACTCATTTGCAGCTGTCCTTATAAGAAGAAAATATCAGAACCCAAATAGCATGAATTAGTCGTCCCCCCCCCCAAGAAATGCCCTTCTGCTAACAACTATGGCTCCCCGTAGCCATTGCTTGCCAGGGATTTACACTCCAGGTTTGTACCGTATTTCTTCTCTCCTTCACAGGCCTCGTACTCTTGAATTATATATTTCCAAGCAGTGTGGAAATGTCTGTATATACAGCATACCTTTGCACCATTGCTATTTTTAGTACTGCTTCACTGGGCAGATGCTTTTATTTTTTTAATCTGGCTTTTCACTTGCCTGCGTTGCTTGGGAGGGTGGTGATATGTCCCCACTGGCACTCTCTCAGGTGCACATTGTGGCAATCACTCTGGTCAACAGTTGCAGAGGGGGTCATCATCTGCCTTCCCCGCAGCTTCTGCCCATGGTAGACTGGTCAGAGGTGTGGTTTTTGCATTATGGGAAATGTCATGGTTGCTCAGGCAAGCCCCATCCTGTCAGATCTTGGAAACTAAACAGGGCTGGCCCTGCCTAGTATTTGGATGGGAGACCTACAAGGAATAGGATGGCAGTTCCTTTAAGAAACACCAGGGGGCGTGACTGTCACAGGCTGTCTTAACAACTGTCCAGGGTGAGGGAGTGCAATTAATCCTGTCAGCTGGTGGGGCGGGGGAAGGTGCGGTGCCCTGTCTGCTCTAGTGGGGGGAGCGGCAGAGGCTGAGAGCTTGTTAACAGCTAAGCTGTGTTATTCGTTCACTGTCTCAAGCCTGTGGCCTTGGGTGACCAGTGAGCATTAGATTCTTGTGTCAGCTTGGTGTAGCAGTTAAGGCTGGTGGTTTCTAATCTGGCGAGCCAGGTTTAATTCCCACCCCCCTCCACATGCAGCCAGTTGGGAGATCTTGGGCTAAACACAGAGCTGTTCTCACAAAGCAGTTTCTCTGAGGGCCGTTCCGCATTCGTCCAAAATAGCACAATGGTTACAAATTGAAATCGCTACAGTTTTGCCGTTATGCACCACGTCGTTGACAATCTGCAATACTCCTGAAACTGATCCGCAAAAAGCGCTTCGTTGTAGCGCTTTCAGGGAAATCCCAAAAAGTGGATTCACCCTCCGGAAAGCGCTACACTCCTGCAACCAATCTGCAACACCAGCGGGAAAGTTCTGTGCGTTACCATTGTTGCGGTTTCTGCAAAGTCCCTCCCCTGGCTCTCTCCTCTGATCTTCCCGCGAAGCGATCGCCATTTTTTTTCTCCGAGCGAGTGGAGATCAACGCACCGGCAAGCCTTCGTTTACCCAGTGAGGCTGCAGTCCCTCTGTTTAAAGTCACCAAGCACAAGCATCGCAGAGGCCCGTTTGCTGGTTTATTTTCACTTTATTTTTCACACTGTTTTCTGCCGAATATCGCGCCCGTGAGGGGGGGGATTTTTTTTTTCACTCGGGGGGGGGAGCGTGGCAATGATGATACGGCAGCTCAAACATCACCTGCTAGCTGGATGGGTCTCTCCAGTTGCAACGAATCAATGCAGATTCGTTGCAACGTTTTTTTTTTTTTTTTTAAACCTTCCTTAAAGGGAAAGGGGCTGTTTGGGAGCATGATAACGGCCGCCCATTGGCTGGTTGACGGCCAGGGGCGGGACACAGCTCAGCAGTAGCGCTTCCTTTCTAGCGATTTTTGCCGAGACCGGAACCCTGTGGGAAACGATAGAAACGCAACTGGATTCCACTACAAAGGCAGGTATGCATAACAACGATTTCCACTATTTAAAATGGTGATTTTTCGTTCAGCAAACAATTTGCTACATGGATCCCGGTGCGGAATGGCCCTCAGAGCTCTCTCAGGCCCACCTATCTCACAAAGTGTCTATTGTGGAGCAAGGAAGGGAAAGTCACTTGGAGACCCCCTCAGGTAATCAATTCTCCTTTGCTGTCTGCTTTGAATTACAGGGCTGGAGCTGGTTCTAAAAGGAGGGAAACTTAACTCGGTCTGGCAGTTCTGAGGCATGCCTGCAGGCCGCTGCGTCTGTGTCAATCCATAAAGAGTTCTTTGCTGCCGCAAGAGTCCTATTTGGCAGAACCCTCCCAGACAGAACTCCCCTTCTCCTCCACAGAGCCTCTCACCCACGCCAGTAGCACAGGAAGGCGATGAGGGGGCCACTGGGATTTACCCTGTCCCAGAATGTCTCTTCATCCCAGCTACTGAGGATCTCTGACTGGAGGCCATCCAACATCACTGCCTCAACAGTGGCTACAGGACATGTCAATTGCAGGTCTCATGTGGCCGCAATGGACTGGGATGCCCTGGTGAGGGGAACAGTTAAGAGACCCCCACACATGCACACACACACCCCTGGTTTTAGACTGTGGTGATGTGATGAGACTTTGAGGAGTTCAACAACCAGATACAAGAACAGATGGCAAGTCTAGTGGACCTCAGTCAGCTAACCCAGCCCAGCAAAAGGATGGTGTGGCTGCCATGGCAGTGACCGCTGTTCCTTCCAACCCAGCAAATCCACCAGCACAGCCTGCAACCACAAGGGACAGACTGTGGCAGCCTGAGGACTCTGGACAGTCTGTGATGGGACCCCAGACAAGCTGGCCTTCTGGACTGTGCAGGTGGCATTCATGCAGGCGAATGGAGGAATTTAGCTCGGATGCTAATCGAGTCCATTACATGGGCACCTTCCTCGAGGGGGCTGCTGTGGACTGGCTGGTCTCCCTCTATGACCAGGGGTTCCCTCAGCTGCTGAATTTCGATGCCTTCATGCAAGCTTTTGAAGATCTGCTCCAGGAGGATCTAGCTTTCTCCCAGCTCCAAGGCCTGCATCAAGGGATTTGGTTGGTTAGTTGCTATGTCAAAAATTTCTGGAGGCTGGCCAGCGAGTATTGAGGCTGGTCAGAAGTCATCCTGACCCAGGCTTTCTGTACTGAACTGAATTCAGAGATATTGAATTGGGCACTGATGCAAGAGAACTCCCAGATCCTACTGGGGTGGATATGCCTCACCAGAGAGGTTGGGAATTGAACCAAATAGGTGAACCTGCAAGTTGACTCCAGGACAGGAGCAGCTGAGCATCAGTTCCTGGAGTGGTGGTTGTCCTGAACCCACAACCAGGCCTATAAAACCAGAGTCCAGGAGCACCTTTAAGACCAACAAAGATTTATTCAGGGCGTGAGCTCTCGAGTGCAAGCACTCTTCGTCAGACTAAGAACTCTCTACATGACAGTAGGAATATATAGCAAAAAATTAATTCTGTTAAATTAGTAAACTGTGTTACACATCCAAAAACAGCCATATGATAATTATTTGCCAGAACAGCCAATCAAGCCCCTGGATTTCAGTTGCAGTTCACAAAAACACAGGAGAAATAAAACTCTGTCAGTGATCAAAGGCTCCCACCCCACCATTTGCTGTTTGCCTCATCTGTCACCAGACAAGTGTGAAACATGCCTGTAAGGGAATTGCTGGCAATTATTTCACCCCAAGAACAGGGAGTTAAACTTAAAATTCCATTCCACTACCATTACCTTACAGTCACATTAACACAAATAAAATAAATTGTGAAGAATATGGATACAAGAGTTGAACAAGGTTAGCATGAATACTGAGATTTTAAAAAAAACTATGTCCTTGTTGAGTACAGGGTATTTGAGTGTTGAAATAACTTGCATTTCTGTAATCTCCCTTTCTAGCCTGTTCTTGAAGTTCCTTTGCAATAAAACAGCTACATTCAGGTCCCTTATTGAATGTCCTGGAAGGTTGAAGTATTCCCCTACAGGTTTTTCAATTTTGTGGTTTTTGATATCAGACTTGTGCCCATTAATTCTTTGGTGCAGGGTTTGACCTGTTTGCCCTATGTAGAGAACAGAGGGACATGATGGCATATACAATGTTTGTAAATGAGCAATTGTATAAGCCTTTGATGGTATAGGTTAGCGATCCCCAACCTGTGGGCTGCGGACCACATGTGGTCCATCGACTAATTGGAGGTGGGCCCCGAAAGACGCCTTCTTCCCCTCCCCAGCCCTTTACTTCATCCCCCCCCGGCCCTTTACAACAGTGGTCCCCAACCTTTCTGAGGTTGGGGACCGGCAGGGCATTGGGGCGCGGCCCGTGGCCCGCGCGGGCCACGCCCACGCATCGGCCGCGCCCGCAAACCGCAGGCCGTGCCCCGCATCGGGCCGCGCCCGCGAGCCGTGCCCGCACATCGGGCCGCGCCTGCGGGCCGTGCCCCCGCATCGGGCCGCGCCTGCACGTCGGGCCGCGCCCCTGAGCCGCGCCCGCACATCGGGCCGCGCCCGCGGGCCATGCCCCCGCATCGGGCTGCGCCCGTGAGCCGCGCCCGCACGGGCGTGGCCCGGCCCCGATTCCTTCTCCCCGCCCTCCCGCAGTAAGAAGCTTCCCGGGCCGCAAGATTGCGGCCTGGGAAGTTTTTTACTGCGGGGGGGCGGGGAGAGGGAGCCGCGGCCCGGCGCCATGGCCTTCACGGCCTGGCACCGGGCCGCAGCCCACAGGTTGGGGACCACTGCTTTACAACACACTTCGGGTGTCATTGTCTCCCATCACTAACAAGCTCAGGGTTCCCATTGGTTTGTCATTGTCATGAGTTAAAATTTCCATGAAAATCAAATGTACCTTTTGTTCATTGTTGTGGCGTGTCTGTATCTTATTTTGAAGGGATGTTTAAACATTACCATAGCGATCAGAGAGCGTTAGGGCAGTGGTTGAGAGTAGAGGAGTAAACTACCCCCCCACACCGGGCCTCAGTCAAATTGTCAAGCGTTGAGTGGTCCCCGGTGATAAAAAGGTTGGGGACCACTGGTATAGGTGATGTTGTTAGGTCCAGTAGTTGTAGCATTGGAGTATATATGGCAGCAAAGTTGGCATCTGGGTATTCTTACCCAAATTGCGTGAACATGTGTCCTAAAACACGTATCTTTGAGCTTGTGGGGAAGATTAGCCCAAATGCTGTGAGAGGGGGGTAACTTAGCGTTTATGGATCGAAATGCCTATATATACCAGGGTTGATTACATCCGTAGGAACTCAAGGCAAACACAGATGTAAATGGTAAAATAGTAATATAAGCTTTATTGAAAGGAAAATAACAAAAAAGACACACAAATAGCTAACACATAGAGAAGACAGTGTGCTTGTCAGTGAGGCAGGGGGCCCTGCCACACCTTAACAATCCCCCACTCTGGGGCGAATTTTATTTCCATTCATTCGCTCCAGACCAATGTATAATGTGTTAGTGGCGGCAAAGATTGAAATTCAGACTAGAAATTCAGAGAGAAAAGTGGCGCTATCTTCTGCCACTACAAAAACTACAAATCTTAAGCCAAATCAAAAGCAAAACACATTTAGGAGGGGTTTGGGTGACTTAAGGAAAGCTGTGATGTTGCCATTCCTCTTCACCACAACCACTTAAAACTAAATGTAACATATATGAACAATGAATTAGCTAAGCGTGAGGTCTCCACCATATGAATAAAGCAATTAACCAATGCAACTAATACGCTGAGCAAGGCAATCTAGCAAACAATAGACAAAAAGCAAATGCAGTGAAAACCAAATTCTATGCAGGCAGGAAACTGTGGGCAGTACCTGAGCAATATTTTAGAATGCGAGCACTAGGCAATCCTAAAAATGCTGGCAATGAATATCAAGCAATTTCTATGAAGCAGGCAGAAAGTGGTAGAAACTAAAAAGTTAGACAATGAACTAAGCAATGGCTTCTAATAAGCAATGCAATAAGAACAAGGTAAAGCGAAGCAATTTAGCAAAACTTATATACATAAACTAGCAAACTATTTAAAACTGATACAGGCACAATGTAACAGACAGTGAGTTGAAATACAGGGTGCAATACAATTCGGAATACAGACAATACAGTTTGAAAAACTTCCTCCCCCCTTGTCCCATTGGTAAAGGTGGGAGTGAAGCTGGAGATTCCTTGAATAGTTGAACATGAGGATTGATGAAGATGAGCAACTGGTCCAGCAGTTGAAGATGTTGATATATATATGCATATATATATTTATATATATATATTTATATATATATATTTTTGTTGCTGTTGTAAGATATTGCTGGATGATGTTTGCAAACACACAGAAAGGTAAAGGTGGTTCCTCCATGGGGGTGGAAAAAAAAGAAGCTTGGTCGAAGGATCCTTTTTGAGAGAGAGAGAGAGAGAGAGAGAGAGAGAGAGAGAGAGAGAGAGAGAGAGAGAGAGAGCCATTGGCAAGTGGTTGTGGAAACAAGCCAATAGCTGGAGATGTGTGCAGGTCTGGGTTCAGCATACAAGTTGATCTTTCTTCCCCCCCTTGTGACTGAAATGGCAGGTGAAGAGGTGAAGGCACTAATCCAGTGTGTCAGAGCATACGCAGGGTCAGAGGTAGCATACAGAAGAAGAAGCAGGCAGAGAGGCTTTATAGAACAGGAGCTGGGGTAAACAGCAAGCATCAGAAGTTCACCAGCAGGTGGACTGGGGCAGAAAATGCAGAACAGCAGGTCACAGGACACATCCAGAGCAAACGCAGGATCGCTGTCATCTTGACCAGGTCAAGTCTGGAGATTGGCGCGCAGAATATAGGTGAAGAGTGCACAGGCAGGACCATCAGGAACTAGCCTGGGGATTTGAGGATTGCGATGCACAAGCCTGGAGCCTCAAGAGGGCAGGCTTGGCAGAAGTGGGTTGCAAGAATGTTTGAGTGGCCCAGGGCATCAACAGCACAGTGGAGCTGAAGAGCCCAATTGAGAGAGAAGTCAAGAAGGATGCAGCTCAATGGAGAAGTGCGTGAGGTTCAAAGAGTGATGCTGAAAAGTCTGTTGGGGCTGACCTCAAGTGAGCATGCAGCCTGATGGACATATAGACAGTGAAGTCAAATGAAAGATTGGGGCATACGTGGCTATCAAGATCCACTGTGGTGGATGCCCACCATGACCTTACACAGACTGAAAAATAGGATTTCTTGCGAGTTAGAAAACTCTGGGTCTATATAGCAGGTAGGAGGATCTAGATGCCATCTCCAGAGTGGGAGATGAGGATTACAATGCAAGATAAAGGAAGGAAGATGCCAAACTCCTGGTGAGAAATGTTCTTTTCCAAAGAGCAAAAGTGAGAAAAACTTTCTCCAAGATATGTTCCAAGGTGAACATTACAGAACTGATATGATCCATTTGAGGAAGAGTAGACAAAGATTGCTGAATAAGTTTCCCTAGTTAAAAGGTGCGGTGCGGAAAAAAAATCCAATAGACAAGAGACAAGCATGAAGGTGCACAGGTTAGACAGAAAAGGTCGACATTCACTGAGTCCTTACCCATAAAGCGAACAAAGTGACAAGACAGCACACGCGCTAGCGTTGGAAACAGGAGAGAGCGGATACTCATTTGGAAGGAGACCTGGAGGCTTAGAGCTTACATAGGGTTCAAACATTTGACAGAACCAATTGAAAGAAAGGGGGACTCCAAGAGTGGCAGTCCCAATATGGAACAATTTCCTGTTGAGGGGAAGCGGCTGGAGCAGGAGCTCCATGAGAGAGGAAACAAGGAGAGCTAGAAGGAAAGTCATACTTACCTTGGTTGAGTCTCTGTGCTTTCCAGTGGCAAAGCAAAACAATCGACCTGTGAAGGAGTGGGGGCTGCTTGGTAAGAGTCAGGCTGAGAGGCCTGAGTCAAAAACAAAATTTCAAACTCGGTTCCCCTTCAAACAGACAAACAAAAAAAATTGACAAAAAGAAAATATAAAAAAAACCTGAAGATACAACAGAGAAGGAAAAACTGTGGACACATTTCCCAAAGATGATTTGTTCCTTGTTTTTACCAAAAATGGTAGCAAAACACACAACAAAAATCTAAAGAGTTTGTCTCAAAACAAACATAAAAGAAAAATGCTTACTACCAGAGCAGGCACGCATGTCTCTCCAGCCAGGCATTTTCCTAACATGTAAATGTTATGCAGATAGACAGCTCTGACTGAGGAAGCTCTATTGAGGCATAGCAGCTTTTCAGTGGGCACACTTCCAAACTGCTAACGAGAAAGTTTTGAGACAGAAGAAGAAGAAGAAGAAGAAGAGTTGGTTCTTATATGCCGCTTTTCCCTACCCGAAGGAGGCTCAAAGCGGCTTACAGTCGCCTTCCCATTCTTCTCCCCACAACAGACACCCTGTGGGGTGGGTGAGGCTGAGAGAGCCCTGATATCACTGCCCCGTCAGAACAGTTTTATCAGTGCCGTGGCGAGCCCAAGGTCACCCAGCTGGCTGCACGTGGAGGAGTGCAGAATCGAACCTGGCATGCCAGATTAGAAGTCCGCACTCCTAACCACTACACCAAACTGGCTCTCCCCCCTCACTTCATAGAATCATAGAGTTGGAAGGGGCCATGCAGGCCATCTAGTCCAACCCTCTGCTCAACGCAGGATCAGCCCAGAGCATCCTAAAGCGTCCAAGAAAAGTGTGTATCCAACCTTTGCTTGAAGACTGCCAGTGAGGGGGAGCTCACCACCTCCTTAGGCAGCCTATTCCACTGCTGAACTACTCTGACTGTGAAAATTTTTTTCCTGATATCTAGCATATATTGCTGTACTTAAAGTTTAAACCCATTACTGCGTGTCCTTTCCTCTGCAGCCAACAGAAACAGCATCCTGTCCTCCTCCAAGTGACAACCTTTCAAATACTTAAAGAGGGCTATCATGTCCCCTCTCAGCCTCCTTTTCTCCAGGCTGAACATTCCCAAGTCCCTCAACCTATCTTCATAGGGCTTGGTCCCTTGGCCCCAGATCATCTTCGTCGCTCTCCTTTGTACCCTTTCAATTTTATCTATGTCCTTCTTGAAATGAGGCCTCCAGAACTACACACAGTACTCCTGGTGAGGTCTGACCAGTGCCATATACAATGGGACTATGACATCTTGTGATTTTGATGTGATGCCCGGTGATACAGCCCAAAATGGCATTCGCTTTTTACTGCTGCATCACACTGCCTACTCATGTTTAGCTTACAGTCCACAAGGACTCCAAGGTCTCGTTCACACACAGTGTCACCTAGAAGCGTATCCCCCATCCAGTAGGCATGTTTTTCATTTTTCTGACCCAGATGCAGAACTTTACACTTATCTTTATTAAATTGCATCTTGTTCTCATTTGCCCATTTTTCCATTGTGTTCAGATCTCGTTGAACTCTGTCTCTATTTTTCAGAGTATTTGCCAGTCCTCCCAATTTGGTGTCATCTGCAAACCTCCACCCCCTCATCTGGATCATTAATAAATATGTTAAAAAGTACCGGGCCGAGCACCGAGCCCTGAGGTACCCCGCTACTCACCTCTCTCCAGTCTGATGAAACACCATTGACAACAACTCTTTGAGTGTGATTCTCTAACCAATTCCCTATCTACTTAACTATCTGAAAATCCAGATTGCAGTCCTTCAACTTATCCATCAGAACATCATGTGGAACCTTGTCAAAAGCTTTACTAAAATCCAAGTAAATGACATCAACCGAATTTCCCCGATCCAGCAAACCTGTTAGTTGGTCAAAAAAGGAAACCAGGTTGGTCTGGCAGGACCTGTTGGAGACAAATCCATGCTGACTTCCTTGGATCACCAAATTGTCCTCCAGATGTTTGCAGATCGCTCCCTTTAATATCTGCTCCATTATCTTCCCCACAACAGAGGTCAGACTCACTGGTCTGTAGTTTCCCGGGTCATCCCTCCTCCCTTTTTTGAAGATCGGAATAACGTTTGCTCTCTTCCAGTCCTCCGGGACATCTCCAGTCCTTAAAGAGGTCCCAAAGATGATGGACAAGGGCTGTGCAAGTTCTCTGGAAAGTTCTTTGAGCACTTTCGGGTGCATTTCATCCAGCCCAGAGGATTTGAACTCTTTGACCTGTGGGAAAAAACAGATGTAAAATAGGCACTAAGCCTTTCTGCTTTCTCTGCATCTTCCATTAGAGTTTGTCCATCCGCACCCAACAGTGGGCCTATTGCCTCCTTTACGTTTGCTCCTCACATAACTGAAAAATCTTTTCTTGTTACAATGGGTTTCCCTGGTCAATCTTAGCTCACTCTCAGCTTTTGGCCTTCCCTGAGGTGGGGGTCAGTAAACAAAAGCAAAATTTCTCCCTGGGCTTGAAACAAAGGTTCATTCCTGTGCTGTGGAAATCCTTTTAGTTATGTAGATTAGTGAGTGATTGGGGAGAGAGCAAGACATGACACTGGGCTGTTCAAATTTCTGAGTTCCTAGCATAGGAACTGGAAAGAGAGAGCCTGATTCCGAATTGCTAAACAGCACTCCTGCTGCTGCAGCTGGAAGTTCCATCAATTGCAGCCAAATTTAAAATTTGAAAATTTGACATGCAAAAATAGATGTACCCATGTTGGGGAATCATTCTGTTAGCTCCCTGGCACTGGAGCAGTTCTGGAAAACTGAGGTGCAAAGCAGCATGGATCGCTTTCACCCAATTTGAGGTCTGCTAAGACTTTGCTTGTGCAATGCACTGAGAGAATGGAAGCAAGGAGTGAATTGAGAAATAATATAGTTCTTGCTACAAGTTCTTCCTTGCTAAAAGAAATGCTGTGAGCCTGGATTCTGGAACTCTGTTTATGCTCAGAGACTAAGCTTTCTTCCTGACTATGAGGTGGGGAAACTGAGATACCAAATGTTTTCTCTTTTGGGAAGAAAGGTAAAGTTGGGCTTTGCACAAACAGATTACTGGCTAATCTATCTTCTGTGTTGCTCTGGGAATCCAGTACATTTTGCAAGCATGTCATTACACTGGCATTTTCTCTTCTGTTCTTCTCAACCTGAGTTTTGACTCTGCAAAACTCTTCTTGGAGTTCCTGGTTTTGCTTACAAAGTTGCTGGATTTCTAAATCTTGTTTCTGGCTATGAATTTTGCACTCATCTATTTCCTTCTGCCAATCCTTAGGGGATTCAGAAGAAATTTCTGTGGGGCTAGTTCTTGCATCCATCTCTGGCTGAGATCTGAGCGTTTCTTCGGTTTTCTTCTTCCTCGTGGCCTTCACAAAGGCACACATGAGCACAGATGTGGGTTGGCTATCATACTGGGTCATGTCTACCCCAGTATTTCTAAGTTCCCGCCACAGAAAAATCCGGTCACTAATTTTATTCTGCTGCTGAGGGACAGAATCTCTATTAGGTTTGAGATTGTTCTGGGGGAAGTTACTAGAAGGAAAAGCACTCTGTGGCTTATCCCTGTTTTGGGCAGGGGAAGGTGGCTGTGGGAACTCTGCCTGGTTGAGGGAGAGTCTCCCATATGCTAAGACCAGCTTGTCCAGAGGCTGCTTGTGGAACTGGGCCATGTCCAGTCCGGCTTTCCTGAGTCTAGCCCACAAGCACTTCCGAAGGGAAGTTTCTGGGGGCTGAGACTGTTTCTGGGCTGAGGGAACTGCCTGCTGAGGGCTCCCATGAGGGGTTGGCGGAGCAGCAGCCTGGATGCCAAGAGAAGACTCTGCACTTTGGCCAAAGGGGTTCTTCCTGGCTCTAAAGCTGATGCTTCTCCTGTTCTTTCTAGGTTTCAAATGGGGGTCAAAGATGGCATCAGTGACTGCCTGAACAGGCTCTTGTGCTGCCTGTCTCCCCTTCCCTGCTGTGGGGAGCAGGGAGCCAGTTCTCCTGAGAACATCAGAGACTTGCCTAAGATTGCTGGCAAGGACGTCCCAACTCAGGTCAGCCAGTTCAATGGGGCCTAACATGATTTGGGACGGGGCATTGAGTCCTTTTAGGATGTCTTCCTTGAACTCAGGGATGTTATTCTGAGGGACACCATTGTGGTCTGCCCTCACACGCTTCGAAATCAGCCCTAAGAACTGCTTTCTGCAGACATAAACCTCTGCACTTTTGTCTGCTCCCTGCTTGCTTGTGTAAAACAAGTCAGTGAGAGACTGATCTGGCCAAAGTATTCTGGGGACCTCTCGGACCCACTCTAGACGCGGAAGCATGTTCAGCCCTCCAAATGCAACTGCCGAGTTCAAGACAGCCAGGTCAGACCCTGACATGCAAAGTCGCGCTAGCCGGCACAAGTCCTCCGCAGTGGCATCAGTGTGCTGGTAATAAACCAATGAAAGCCACTGTACTCCGGCGTCCTTGTCTAGAGGTCCAAGCCAGTCTGCTACTACTTTAACCTCATGCGGTTTCCAAGCTAGGGTCTTCCTGATCTCTTGTTGCTCCACGGGGTCACCCTGGGTGGTCCGCTGAACCAATTCAGTTTGGACTGGGTTTGCAGGGGCCAGATTTACCCAGTCAGGGTTTACTGGTAGACTGCTAACAGCCTCCTCTGGCAAGGGCTCAGACGGAACCAAACTTGGCAGACTGGGAAGGCCATTAGGGCAAATGACAAAGATCAGGGCATTCTGACTCCCTAATCTCTTTTTCAGGGCTTCTACTTCCCTGTGGCATACGTCATAATTGACTTGTGCATGTTTGGCCATATTGTTCTCCACTAGGAACTGTGCAGCTCCCTTGATCTTAACTAGTTCTTTTTCTAGCTCGAGAATATGAGCTTTTGCTGACTCAGCTCTCTGCCCTGTGGCTTTGAGCTGGCTCTCCAGCTCCTGGATGGTTTGAAGCTGGTGAGCTTTCTCCACCTGTGCACTCAAGTGCTCACTTCTCCGATTCCCGACCTCATCGCTGAGATGGAGAATGTGAGATTCACACTGTTCAAGGAGGTCAGTCAGCTGAGCCTCCCTTTGTTCAAGCTGTTCTGTCAGAAGGCTGTCCTTCTCAGCAAGCAGTCTATCCCTTTCCTCCAGGGCACGCTGCCGCTCAGTATCTTTCTTGGAGAGCAGTTCGTCCCTTTCCTCCAGGGTGTGCTGCCGCTCAGTATCTTTCTTGGAGAGCAGTTCGTCCCTTTCCTCCAGGGCGTGCTGCCGCTCAGTATCTTTCTTGGAGAGCAGTTCGTCCCTTTCCTCCAGGGTGTGCTGCCGCTCAGTGATCTGAGCTACACTGTCCTGGAGGGCCATAAACAAACCCCAAGTGGCATAAGAGTCCTTACTGCTGCTCCCGAATCTCCGGGTGTCACACCATCTTTGGAAGGCTTCGGTGAGGGTTTTTAAGGGGTTAGGGCCTTTGAAAACTCCTGGGCGCCAGGGGTTCTGGCCGCCACGCTTGGCTACCCAAATTGTGAGCTTGTCAGCCAATTCCTTGCGGGCAACCATGCTGGCAAATTCCAACTGGGATGCCATTCCTCAACTTTCAGGGACTGGGGCACGGTTTTTCTGGCTTCCTGCAGCTGGAGCAAGCAAGCACAGAGGAATGAGCTTAGGGTCTGCCGCAACTAGTCTCTTAAGAAGCGGAGGAGAGAGGGAGAGGAACCCGTAGAGTTACACTCTCACGGGTGCGGGTAGTTTTAACCAAGATGGCCTGGGCTCTCTCAGTTCAGGGGAAAAACTACCAAAAGCCTGCCAGCTGGCTGATTTTTCTAACTGAGATTGCCAGAGCGCACTCAATCCTCGGGAAAACCACCAAAAAACTGAGGGTACTTGGCTAATTTTATTTGGTTAGGATTGCTGGTGCTTTCCTGAACACAGGGAAAATGACCAAAACTTGCGCTGCGGAGCTTCGCGAAGCCCGCCCAAGTTCAGTGCCACTCCCGACACTCAAACTTCATTGCCTGCTTTCACAGGGCAGTTTTGTGCTACAGAGAGCGACTCTGCTTGCACAGATTTTAGTGGTAGGGGGATTTTCCTGGTCCTTCCTATGGCTAAGAGGAATTTTGCCTAACACCTTCCTATGCTTGGCTAATCCCTATGTGTTGTTGGGTGCATGTCGTCCACCCGCCTGTCTAAGCCTAAGAAAACCTTGCTTCAGTGTTCCTAGCCTTAAAGGAAACAAGTCTCCCGTAGGAGCAAAATGATAGCGAAAGATCAGAAAGGAAAGGCCCACCCTTTTAGAAAGCACACAAGAGCACATTCACGTACACACACTAATGCCAAGAGTTCACTCGGGCTTTTTCCCTTATGTCCAGGTTACTGGAGAGTTCTGTGTGTCCACTTTACTCCCGAGTAAGCCTGGGGCAAATGCCCGCATGATCCACCATAGTCTGTTACCCAAATTGCGTGAACACGTGTCCTAAAACACGTATCTTTGAGCTTGTGGGGAAGATTAGCCCAAATGCTGTGAGAGGGGGGTAACTTAGCGTTTATGGATCGAAATGCCTATATATACCAGGGTTGATTACACCCATAGAAACTCAAGGCAAACACAGATGTAAATGGTAAAATAGTAATATAAACTTTATTGAAAGGAAAACAACAAAAAAGAAACACAAATAGCTAACACACCTACAAGCAGTCATATAGAGAAGGGGGAGGAAGAGTGGAAGGCTTGATAGCCTTCAGAAGACCTGTCTGAGGAGTGGTGGGTCAGAGGAAGAAGCACGAACCAGCGTGGGAGGTCCTGGGTTGGAAGACACTCAGAGTGGCTGTGTGAAGCCACAGTTTTTATGGGGTTTTGGGAAGGGGGCTACGTGACAAGGTTCAGGAAGTTTCTGAAGTTTCATGTGCTGGAAGTTTCCAGGGTCCCCAGAGATTAGGACAATACCTGGCCAAGTGGGGAGGGGGATGGCCATAAATGGATTTGGATAAAGGTTTTAATGGCTCTGAGGAAGAGAGCCATCAGGTCTAGCTGGCAGGATGTGGGGAAGAGATTTCCCATTGCAGAGGGGCCAAGTGTGAAAAAATGTTGCAAGACAAAGAATTTTCCTAGGAGCCCTTAGGCAAACAGGAGGAAGCCAGTCCACTCACTTAGAAATACAATGAGGGGGGGGGGGTGAGCTGATGCGAGTCCAGAGGCACCTCTGGGTCAGGCAAAGGCTGTCATTCCAAACCTAAGGCAGAGAGCAAGATTTCTAAGATGGAGTCTGGCTTGGTTCGACTGACCCTAGCAGTGTCATGACTTTAGCTTAAGCCTAGACTATTGTGGGGTGCCATTGGTTATAGAAGACAGTGTGCTTGTCAGTGAGGCAGGGGGCCCTGCTACACCTTAACAGTTCCTTGCAAGCTCTAGTCCCAGTGTCCATGTTCACATTAGATGCTGCTTTGTTGTGGGTGAGGAGTTGTTTGAGTCTGTGTGAAAGAAACGGTTTACCCCCCAGTGCTTGGGAAAGAGAACTGTCATGATCCAGTACAGGTTGTAGGTCACTGATGATGCATTGTACTGTCTTGAGCTCAGAGCTGTATGTAACCATTAGTGGTGTTCTGTTGTTTTCTCTTTTGGGCCTGTCTTCTAACAGGTTTTCTCTTGGTATCCTTCTGGCTTTGTTAATCTGTTCAGACACACCAAAGGAACCGTGTCCAGGTACCTTTTATCTTTTACCCAAAATCCACAAACCTGGCAACCCAGGACGCCCAATTATCTCAGGCATAAACACTACCGCCATGGGGGTTTCTGGCTATATGGACTCTGTTCTATGGCCCTATGCCATCAAGGTTTCTAGTTATGTTTGAGACACCACAGACTTTCTGAGGAAAATACAATCTTTGAACAACCTTCCAGAGAATGCCACCAGGCTTGCGGGGGGGGAGGTAAACCTTTTCTTTCACAGACTCTCAAACAACTCCTCACCCACAACAATGCAGCATCTAATGTGAATGCAGGAACTCACAACTACCTGCCCACCCACTAACAATCTACCTAAGTTCATAAAATCAGCCTTTCTGTCAGATGACTGACTAGCCTTTGCTTAAAAACTTCCAAAGAAGGAGAACCCACCACCTCCCGAAGAAGCCTGTTCCAATGAGGAACTGCTCTGACTGTCAAGAACATCTTCATGATGTTTAGCCAGAAATTCTTTTGAATTAATTTCAACCCAATGGTTCTGGTCTGACTCTTTGGGGCAACAGAAAACAATCCTACTCCATCTTCTATATGACCGTTTATGCACTGGAGGTTTCCTGCCGGGCTGCAGGCTGGAGTTTTAGTCTTGGCAGGTTGCTCCAAGTCTTCCTGCACCCACATGGGGAAGCATTTGGCCTGGTGCACCTTATCCATCCCCTATCTGTTCTCCTGATAGGGGGAAGGGCCAGTGAAGTTCCCAGTGCATAAACGGTCTATGACAGGGCTTCAGGTATTTGAAGATGGTTATCACCAGGTTGGAAGTCCCCTCTTCTCCCTGGTCTTTATTTATTATCTGTGATAACTATTTGATGTACCATATTTGCTGGCGTATAAGACGACTGGGCGTATAAGACCACCCCCCAACATTTCCACTCAAAATATAGAGTTTGTTATATTCTCAACGTATAAGACTAACCCCTCTTCCACACACCAAATAAAACGTAAAAGAGCATCAGAAGTGGGGGAGAGGAGAGAGGGAGAAAGAGAGAGAGCCATAAAAAAGAAAAGAAAGCAAGAAACTATGCTCGGATTAGTGATTACCTCCCTTCCCCAAAAAAAGGCGAGAGGAGAGGGGTAACTCTCTCTCTCTCTCAGAGGCAGCGCATCTGTGCATTGAACTGAAACAGCTTCCTCTGCTTATTTAATTGCAAACAAAGAGGGAGCGAGCAAACGAGCGGAGGGCAGAGCAAGGAGTATCATTCCCTGCGCGCCGGGCTGGCCGCGTGTGCTCTCTTCCTGAATGGGGGCGGCTTCAAAACACCAAGGGAAGGGAGGGGAGCAGAGGCTAGCACCTCCCCCCCCCAGCATCCTCCTCCTTTCCACTCCTTTGCAACTGGCTCACCCAGCTGGCCCGTCAGGAGCTCTCTCTCTTTCCCCCCTCCTGCTTCAGAGTATTTTGTGGGAGGGAGGGCCCGTCGCTGCCGTGGCGAGGTGGGGCGTGCACGCAGGCACAGGTTTGGTGGGCCCAGCGAGTTCCGAGCCGGGAGGAGTTCACAAGACAGCAGCAGAGTTGGTGAGCCCAGTGGGGGGGGAGCGCCGCCACTGCCGCTGCCGCCACCTCGGCGTCCCTTAATTCTGGTCATCTTAAGCTATGGGCACCGGGCGAGCATCGGGAGGCCATTATGGGCAGCTATGTCTATCCCAACTGAAGTGCACCCGGCGTATAAGATGATCCCCCCCCCCACTTGGAGGCATGTTTTTCAGGGGGGGAAAGTCGTCTTATACGCCGGCAAATACGGTATATACTGCCCCTCTTGGATTGGCCGTCTCACGATATTGATCAACAAGGTATATAACATTTACAGAATAAAATACACACACACACACACACACACACACAAAGCGTTCAAGATTAAATTCTAAAATTAATTTCTTTGCCTGCTGCCAATTATTTGATCTTAGTGGCTTTCTTCATTAACAGGGGACCAAGCTGGAGGAGTCAGAGTGAAAGGGGAGAGGAGAGGAGGGATGCACAGTAATTGTGCTTCTGATTTTAGTTGGCCTCAGCCATAGACCTAGCATAAGAGCTCCATCCTACAGGCCCTGCAGAACATAGGAAATTCTACCAGGGCTCTGTTGTTCTCGGGGTGCTTGTTCTACCAGGACCGTTTCCACACTAGGGATATAATTTGGATTTGCATTTATAAAGGGTTGAGTTTTTTGTCCCTTTCCACTCTGAAATTCATCTTTTCAGATGCAGACCAGGCACAGACCCAAACTGCCCCCTCACTTGCCCCACAGCAAAGGAATCCTCAAAAATCCAGTTTTCACTTTTTAAAGCAGGCTCTAATGAGGGCTATTTCAGGGCTGTTCAGTGTGGAAATATGTCCATTCAGTTTTTCATGGTGCCCGCCCCTTTCCTCATCACTGTCCTCCCTCCCCTTTCTTTTCCTTCCCCTCCCATGGGAAAGTTGTTCAGGTGCTCCCCACTTCCATATGCCCTACATCTCTTCCCCCCCCCCAACAGCACTCCTTAATCCCATGTTCCCTTGCCTCCACCGTCTCCCCCAAGTTTTATTTTTAATAAACAAGGTTATTGTGCTGCCATGTTGTAACAAGCAAGACTTTTTTCTTTGTCCCTGGAGGATTGAAGAAGGCAGGTGAGCCTGCAGCTGGCTTCTGAAGGACCAGTGGGTGGGTGGGTAGGGAAGAATTGGGATTATTTTGCAATAGACTTTTGGGAGAATATCTGGGGACAAAATCATTAATAGAGAGAGCAGTTTCCCCCATAGAGAGGAAGGTCCCTGCTGTGCACGGGGCAGGCTGACTCAAAGCAATTTCAGGCTTTAGGAATGCAGGCAGCATTTGGAGGGGGTATAGGAAAGTCCTCCTCTACCCTGGGTGGAGCCAGCAAAGCAGTCGTTCTGTGGGAGGGGAGGGGCACTGTCCCAGGGTGCCCCTCTTGGTTGCCACTGCAGCACAGGGCAGGTGGGTAGAGGGTTGCTGGGACCCCCAGGATCAGCTTACCATCCCTTTCACACAACACTCCTTGATGCTGCATGGGGCACCTGTTAGATTATGCAGTATGGACTCAGATTGGGTAGAAAAAGCAAGGGGACCTTGGCACTCTGATACCTGCCCCATGCAGCATCAAGGAGTGTCACACAAAAGGGACGGTGAGGCAATCCCAGGGTCTCCAGCCACCCTCCACCCACCCTCCCCGCATTGAAGAAGCGGCTGAGAGGGGCAGTCCTCAGTCACACATACACAGCAACCATTTGGCAGCATTGTAATGCAATAATTATTTTTTAAAAAAACAACACGGGGGGGGGCGGCAAGGGAATGTGGAATGAAGGGGTACAATTAAAAGGTACAAGCAGGCATCATTCTCCCATGGGAAAGAACCCTTTTGCAATGGGAAAGGGAGCAAAGCATTCTGGGAGGCTGTCTCCTTCCGACTTCAATGCGGAAATGAAATGATGAATTACAGCCTGGAAAAAGAGGGGAGGGAAGCTCTAATGCAGAAAGTAAAGTGCCAACTCACATCATCCAAAGTCCAAGCGAGGCTGAAATTAGGTATCCTAATGTGGAAACGCTGGCTAAGGCCAAATGGGGGTCACTGGTTAAGGTCAAATATATTTCTTTAGGGCCAGGAATCTTCAGTTGGTGGGTACTGCTTGATCGTAACGCTCTCTGGGGAACATATTCAGAAAGGCATTCCCTCAGATTTGCAGGGCCTGGACCGCGTAAGGCCTTGAAGGTAAGTGCCAAAACGGACTGTATCCGGAATTCGATTTGAAGCCAATGCAGCTGTCGCAGATCTGCTCTTGTATAGACTCTCTGTGGTGTTTGAGAACCTTGGCAGCCGCATTTTGCAGTAATTTCCTGTGGCCCATATAGAGTGAGTTACAGAAATCAAGTCTAGAAGTGACTGCTGTGTCACCATCAAAAGGATGATAAAGTAGCCACTGAAAAGCAGCTTCCCCAAAATTACATTAATGTGCATCCTGTGTCCCACCTTGGCTTGGCTTGCCGAAATGTGTCCCACTCCTAGGTGCCTGCCACTCAGCCACCGAGGTGCCCATTCCTGAAACAGTGGAGGAACACACACATTGAAGTGGATCAGATCTTGGACTCCAGCCTTCACCATAGACAGCTGTAGGACTTTCCTACAGCAGAACTGGAGTGGGTAGATGCCGCATACATGGAAGCACCCAGTTTGGTTAAAGGCTTCCACTGATACTACCCTGAAAAATCAGGACCTGTGAGGGAGAGGGCCAATCTTGGGGCAGCAGCATGTCACGGCTGCCTTGCCCATGCCACAAGTCTTGCTAAATGTCAAGGGTGGGGGTGCAATTAGTCCTGTCAGCTGGCGGGGCGGGGGGAGGTGCAGTGCCATGTCTGGCCTAGCGTGGGGAGCGGCAGAGGCTGAGAGCTTGTTAAGAGCTAAGCTGTGTTATTTGCTCATTATCTCAAGCCTGTGGGCTTGGCTGACCAGTAAGCGTTGGATTTTTTTTATCTTCTTCGAATTACAGTGTCTTGATTTTCATGCTCTCTTTGATGATAATAGGGAACAAGGGGGCTCTGCACTACGGGGAGGGTGCACCTGGGAACCTGGGAAGAGGGCTGGACCTGGCTCTAAAAAGAGAATCAGGACAGGGATCAGCACATCGCATAAGCTCTTAGACGGGAATCTTGCCAGAGACGCTGGGAAGGGGGCTTGCATAGAATATATACCTTGGCTTGTGGAGGGAAGCATAGAGGTAGCTTTTGGCAGGAACATGGATTCACACGGGAAAAGGCTATTGCTCTGACTCTCTGACCTAAAAGATGCCAAAACAGCCCATCCAGACATCTGGTCTTTAGACTGTGCTGCCAGCGAGGCCAGCCTTGGGCAAGGAGATAAGGGAATGGCCACAGGATGAGCCTTTGAAAGGAGGAGATGGGAGGGGGACTGCTGAGAGGACCCAGGGAGGTGCCACGACTCAGTGGGAGATCCGGGAGCATAAAGAAATAAGGCAACCTCAAAGAAGATGAAAATCGTGGGTCAGGAACTAGGAGTTCATTACACTGCTCCTTCCCGGGCCCCTTCCTACCCACCTCTGGAGTTGAGAGACCTGGGGCCTTGTTTGAAGAGGAGGAGTTGGTTCTTATATGCTGCTTTTGTCTTCCTGAAGGAGGCTCAAAGCGTCTTACAGTCACCTTCCCTGTCCCCTCTCCACAACAGACACCCTGTGGGGTGGGTGAGGCTGAGAGAGCCCTGATATCACTGCTCGGTCAGAACAGTTTTATCAGTGCCATGGTGAGCCCAAGGTCACCCAGCTGGTTGCATGTGGGGGAGTGCAGAATTGAACCCAGCATGCCAGATTAGAGGTCCGCACTCCTAACCACTACACCAAACCAAACCTGTATGTCCACTCATTGATGGAATCCCTTCCAGGCTACTAGATACATCAAACCAAGAATCAGGACAATTCTATCATTTAGTACTCCAGCCTCATACAGTTAGCCTTATAGGTCGGTATAATGGACATCTACTTTTCTGGGGAACTAAAAACTTGGCTAAACGGCATCTTAAAGCCCTCTTTGGAAACCAAATTGGATTTATTGACTTGAATTCTATAGAACTACTCAATCAGCCCAATCAAACACAGAGAATTCTACTCTCATTTGCTAGTTCTAAAATTCCATCATTACTCCTAAGGAAGAAGCCCTTCCTTAATTCTAGAGGAATTATTCCAGTACGTGCCATTACAAATACAAACTTCTTTGGTTTCAAATTTCAACAATCAAAAGCTCTGCCAGATGGTAACTTCACAGACAAGAATACTTTTGTTAATACCTCTCATCCTGATTTGATAGAACTGTGTGAATCCCCAGTAAACTCTCACATTTCCAAGTGTCCTTCTCTTGCAAACTCAGTTGAAAAAGACTTGTTAACCTCTTTCCCAGCTTTACCCCTACAGGATCAAAAGAACATTACAGACAGGCTGGATCTGTTAAGATGCAGATTATTGGGATCCACAAAAGCACCAGCAACACAGAGTCATATTCAAACTCTATCCCTATTTGACAATTCCCCTGGACACATGGTGGGTAGCTCCATGTAGAGGGGTGGCAGCGGTGAATGCGGCTGGCCCATCCATGGCGGCTGAAGGGGGGATGGCTCTGGTCCTTGAAACCAGGTAATCTGGTAGGTGCCATTCTCCCTCTCCGGTGCCCCTCAGATCATCCTCGAAGTCACAGTTCCATGAGTGTCGGTTGGATTCCATGGATCCGCAGCAGCCCCCCCTCCCAAAGGGAATAGCTCTCAGCACTGGACTCCTGTCATGGCCAGACCCCACGCCTCCGAATCTCCTGGACACTGGGACATTATTGCAGGCATGTTTTTATCCTTTTCCTGCCCCCCCCCCCATGGGCTCTTCGGGAAACCTCTAAGTCTGGGTGACTGTGGAGGCCGCCTTCTCTGCGACCACATCGGATTCCTAGTCAAGCACAATTGCATTTTCCTCCAGGGTGAGCCTCTCTCCGCTTGGCCTCAACCTCCTTGATGCAGAGGTGCACCCAGTGCAGTTTATGCAGGTCTATTACCTTTCCCCAGAGGTGCCAAATTTCCTCCATCTGCTCCTCCATGTGCCGGAACATTTGGTTTAGGTCCCTACTGAAGATCTACGGTCAGTGCTTCCTCGGGAAGTTGCTTGCTCTGAGCAGGTCTTCCATCTCGTCAGATATCCCCGGTGCCTCGCGCCCCAGCGACACCGAGGTCCTGTCACCTTGCCCCGGCCATAGCAAATCCCTGTCACCAATCAAGCCGGGAGCCATTGGCTCGGTGGCTAACATTTGTAGTTGAGGGCTTGTCCAATCCAGGCCAGAGCCTCCCTGATCAGGGGATGGGGTAAAAGGTCCCACACCCCTTTTGCCCGGGAAGCGAATAGGGCTGAGGGTGGCTGCTCACCCAAGACCTCCAGGGGCCTCCACTGACAGGACCTACTGGCCACTGGGAGTCCTCCCGTGGCCCCACCGCCCCCAGTTGGGACGGTGTCTGCTGGGCACAACTCTGATTGGGGCGATGTCCACTGGGCTCAGTGTTGGAGCCATGGCTCTCTTCTGTAATTCCTTGATGGAATGGGAAACCCCTGAGTCCTTTACTGGTGCCACAGCCATGCTTGGCGAAGCACTCAATGTCCAAGGATTAACAGGGAGAAATTAGGGTGTCTGTCAATTTGTCAGGAATCAGTCAGTTGAGACCCAGCAGATTGGCACCACAGACCTCACGCTCGGGGTTCAGGCTGAAGCTTTAAGTAAAAGTCTTTAATTGGAGATTCAGGACAGGAATCAGCACATCGCATAAGCTCTTAGGCAGGAATCTTGACAGAGATGCCGGGAAGGGGGCTTGCATCAAACATATACCTTGGCTTGTGGAGGGGGGCATAGAGGTAGCTTTTGGCAGGAACATGGATTCACATGGGAAAAGGCAATAATACTCTCTGACCTAAAAGGTGGCAAAACAGCCCATACGGACATCTGGTCTTTAGACTGTGCTGCCAGCGAGGCCAGCCTTGGGCGAGGAGATAAGGGAATGGCCACGGAATTACCCTTTAAAATGCAAGGAGGGGATGGGAGGGGGACTGTCGAGAGGATCCAGGGAGGTGCCACCACTCAGCGGGAGATCCGGGAGCATAAAGAAATAAGACAACCTCAACGAAGACGAAAATCACAGGTCAGGAACTAGGACACCTATCTCCCCCTCACTGGTCTCTCCTATGGGTGCTTGAAACCCCTACTGGCCACAATGAAGTCAAAAGGGTCTTTGAATGAGGGACTGGAAGTGTGTAAGCTGTGTGTTCTCTAAAGTGCGAGGCCAAGGCTATAATTACTTATGTGATAAAGAAAAAACATCTTTTCCTAGTTATTCGACTAGACAGACAAAATACCAATGGAGGTGAACAACAAATGTTTACTGAATAGTAGAGGAAAATATTAAACAGGATAAACTATTTGGATTGCTCCAATATATCAAACTAGGGGCAAAGCCCGTTGTCTCCAAGAATACAACGGGCGCTAGAGCTTGGCAGTGGGAAGAGGAAGGGGAGGAGTTGTCCAGTCTGCAAGGACATGGGGTTGAATGTGTGTATTGTGTGGGAAGTTGTGGTGGCATGGTGGCAAATGAGGGCATGGGTGTGGAGATATGGGTATCAAGAACCGGTGGTGTGGAATGTTCATTGAGTGTGGGAGATGACTGACCTTTGGGAATTTTGGCATAGTAGTTACAGATGAGCTTTCTAGAGCCATGTCCTCAGATATGTGAAGGGAAAATCAGACTGGAGACTCTTCTTAGGGGAAGATTACATGGCAACCAATTCCTCCCAGTTCTGCGTCATTTCCCTTCTTGTGTGAATTAGGCCACATTCACCGAAATTCCCCTCTGCCCTAATACACATGGGGTAGTCACAGTACCCAGGTGTCCACCCTGTTCCTTCTGTCTCCCATGTTTTCACTGTTGGTAAAATGTTATGTGCCCACATGCTTCTTTCATCGTTGCTCCTAGAAGAACGGATTTTTGTACCCTATTGCTTACTCCCCAAAGGAGTCTCAAAGCGGTTTACAAACACCTTTTCCATTTGTCTCTCCACAATAGCCAACCTGTGAGGTATGTGGGGTTGTGAGAGAACGGAGAGAACTGGGAATGGGCCACAGTGACCCAGCAGGCCTCAGGTGTCTCAAAGCATTTTCCAATCATCTTCCTTTTCTCTCCCCATAGCAGACTCCACATGAGGGAGGTGGGGTAGCGAGCCTCACAGGGAAGCTGGCAACCCTAAGAGGAAGACTCTCTGTGCACAGCAGTCTTAACCTTAGTAAGGTTTTTTATACTGTTTTTTTAATTTGCCAGGCCAAGGTTATTTGCCAGGCCAATAAGTCATTTCAGTTACTATGTGTCTCCAGACATTTACTTGTTCTCTATTTACAGTTTCAGGCTGTAAATATTTATTTAGATCTTCCTGCACTTTCCAGACTCACAGGACTGATGCTGGTCTGCTTGTCTGAGCCCCAGAATACAAACAGTTGCTGGTAAGGGCTGGCCATAACCCATAGGCCAGGAGGGACACTCCTGCACCACTCCCTACCAACTGCAGGCAAAAATGGCTCCTTTGAAGGCTGGACTCTGAGGCATTGTATGATTTTGAAGTCCCACCTCCAAACCTCCAGGAATATTTACAACCCAGGGGTAGCCAACCTACAGGTGTGGCCTGGAGAGCTCCTGGAATTACAACTCACCTGCAGAGTATAAAGATCAGCTCCCCAGGCAGAAAGGGCTTCTTTGGACAGGGTTGTGGTAGAGAAGAAACATTTAAGGCTTCCCACACAGGTTGTTGTTGAATTGAAAGACTTGAGGCCTACTAAACAGGGTTGTTGTGCGGATGAAACAGGAGACAAAAGAGCCAGTTTCCTCTGCAGAATAATGCTGTGCAGTGCCCTCAAATCTGCAGAGAGTTGCAAAGAGTTGCTGTGTCTAACCTCCGGCCAGAGCAGTATTTTAAGTGAGAAGGGGCTTTTCTGTGTCCTCCCTGTCAGCCAACTGTTTGGCAGAAGGGGAAAGTCCCCCCCCCACAAAGGAAGGCCCTCAAGTTCCCCTGCGTTGCTCTTGGAAAGGCCTCCTTCCCTCAGTCAAGGGCTTGAAGGGGGGAGGGAGCGCACTCTGCAGCCTCCTTCCAGCTCTGTCAGGATTCTGAGGTAATTTGCAGTTGGACATGACAGTCAGGACAGCCTTGGGACGAAAAGGGCAAGCGCAGCCTGTCCAAGCCTCTGTTCTCACCCCTCTTGGCAGCCCTACTGACCTCCTCTCCCTGCGGTGGTCAGGAGCAGACTGGCAGCCAGACTGGGCTGGGTGAATGGAATTTTAGTCTGTCCTGGTAAGGGGCCAATAGGAAGGCGCTTTGCGTGCCTCCCCATTGGCTGCTAGGCCCTGGATGGACACTCGGAGGGCCCAAACAGGAGCCGCTTCACGGCTCCTGATTGGGCCCTCTTTTATCCTGGACAGGGCCCGCCCTAACTCCTCCCCAGTTGGCCTTACTCTTTTATTTAATAGGAGCAGTTAAAGATGAGATTGGTTCTCAACTCCCTTCTCAACTATGAATGTTCCCCCAATTAGAGTAACTACTTTGCAGATGAGTATCATGGTGGGATGAAGGCAGCTATTTCAGCCTGCAGGGCTCCTCTCCGTGGAATGCAACCATGTCACAGAGGTGATCCTGGCCCTTTGTAGGATGCTGGTTTGCCTCACTGAAAGAAGCCCTCCCTAAGCTGACCACAAAGCCAAATAAAAACCCATCTCAGCTGTCCCTCCTCTGCCAAGCCACAAAATGTGCCATCTAGGAGTGGCATTTTCAGCTCCTTTCTTCTACTGAGGCTGGCTCAGCCCCTCCCATCCAGGGGAGTTAATCTTGGCTGATTCTCATCTCATCTGGATAGGCATTAGGCTCAGCCACAAGGATTTGTCCAGAGCCCTGGAGAAGAGGGACTTTGGGAGATGACTTCCAGAAACCTTCTATCATCGCTCTTGGGTGCATGGGAACCTTTGGGGGCCATCACTGAGGTTGCCCTTTTCCTCCCACCTCCAAGCTGGTCCTTGCTGCTTTGTGATGTGGAAGCTTTAAGCAATTTCAAACTCCAGTTTCTTCAAGAGACCCTGGAAAGGTAGTTCTGGAATGAAGAAGTTTATCAAATTACAATTTTCATGATTTTTTAGGGTAAGCCATGACAGTTAAACAGTTGTAACACAAACAAGAGGAACTATTACTTTACACAGAATAGTGATGTGTACAGGGATAAAGTTTTAAAGGAGAATTAGAGAGATTATTGGAGGGCAAGTGTATCAATGGCTACTAGCCATGGTGGCTGAGAGGAACCTCCACATTCAGGGGCACTAATTCTCTAAATCACGGAGCCAGGAGGCAACATCAGGGGAAGGCCTTGGCCTCCAAGTCCTGTCATTGGCTATCCAGTGGAACTGGTTGGCCACTTTGTGAGATAGGATGCTGGTCTAGATGGACCTCTGAGCAGATCCAGGAGGTTCTCTTCTGGTGTTCTGTTCTTAACACCAAGTTTGGTGGAGTAAACCTGAACCCTTATAGCAGGCTTTGAGAAAGAGGGTTTTTTGACAGCTCTCGAAGGGTTTCCTGAATGGGTGGGACTTAATTGATTTTAATATATCTTTAAAATCTGTTCAACATCCATCTGTGATATGACCATATGGTCATGTCGACCCACCCACCCCCATCCCCAAACGTCCAGTGTGGGGCCTAGAGGTGGGGGGCATTCATGGGTGTATCCACAACTGTGCTTCCCAATCGAGCCACTTCTGGGGTTTCCTGAAACATCCTGAAGAATGTTTACTCAGGTGCAAGAAAGAAGAGAAAGTGTGCCTTATAAGCTCCGGACAATTTTCCTTGCCTTGCTTTTCTCGGGCCACGCCTGTCTGCGGCCGGGGAAGAGGCCTCGGCCACTGAAGCATTGCGAGACCGCCCGACGAGGAGCGCGCTGCCGTACATTCAAATGCGGGTTGCCAACAGCCTGGAGAGAAAAGCGCAGCTGAAGCGCTTCAAGGGACGGGCAGCCGGGGGCGCGCACGGTTCGTCCCCCGCCAGCAACAGCCCAGCCCCGGCCCCGGCCCCGGCCTCGGACGGACACTCCCCCCCCCCCAGGCGAGGCGAGGCGAGGCGGGGGGAGGCGGGGGGAGGGCGCGTGCCCGCGCGTCTCGCCGGCCGCTCCTCCTCCTGGAGACGCGGCGGAGCAACGGCGGTGAGCGGGGCGCGCTCTGCCTCCTGCGGGAGCCCCGGCGGCGGGCGGGCGGGCGGGCGTGGGCGGCGCTGGCTGGGCAGTGGCCTCGGCGGAGAAGCGAGGGGGCGAGCGGGGCGCGCAGGGCCTCTGCTCGGGACGGGGCGGCGGGGCTGGCGTGAGGCTGCGGCCCTTGGCGGTGCCCGAAGCCCCGGCCCGGCCGGCCGGCGGGCGGGCGGGCGGGAGGGAGGGCGGCAAGGGGCCGGGCCTGGGAGGCTGCTCCGTGCCCTTCGGTGGGCCAGGGGAGGCGGGGTCCACGGGGGGACCTGTGCCCGAAGGAAGACGCGCCTGGGCAGCAGGCTCGAGGGGCGGGAAGGGGCAGGCCGGGCTGGGGGTGGGCAGGTCTTCAGTGATAAGAGGGCCTCTGAGTAGGTGCAGACTGGGCAGGCAGCCTGCGTTCAGACTGCAGAGATAAGGATTTCGTGCTTGAAAGCTTCTCAGCATGCAAATAAAAGTAGTGACACCCAGGCTGTCCGTGCCCTCTCCCTCTCCCTCGCACGCACACAAACCTCTTCCCTCCCCACGTCCCCCTCCTCTCTCCTTTCCCTACTCCCGCCCCCCCACCAGACACACACACACACATGCACAGACAAGAGTCCTGCCTCCTTCCAGGTGGGCCTTGGCCTCCCTGGCCTGTGCTGGTGCTGCAGGAGCTGCAAGGCCTCCGGCCCGGCCCCCAGAGGCCTCCCCACCACCAGACTCCGTGCTTCCCCCCCCCCATCTCCTCACCTTTGTGGCGGTGCTGACCCACCGGACATCTGTGCCACTTTGCAAGATCCCCTGGCCTCTGACAGGGGCCCGCCTAGCCATGGCATTGCCCTGCAACAGACCAGGCCTCCTCAGGCAGCATGGTGGTGGCCTGGCCTCTTCCCACAAGGGCATTGCCCCAGCCGGCCATGTGCCATACAGCTGCCCCAGCCTCTTCTGGCACGATCCCTTGGCCGGGGCTACAGATGTCACGTCTGCGACAAGATGTGTCCCACGTCAAAAATGCCCTTGGGAAGCTAGGGAGAAGAGACTTGGCCTAATTGCTTCTGTGGAGCAGTGCTGGCTTGCATCTGCAGGACACATTCAAAAGGATGATTTACCCCCATGCACACCAGCAGTGCAAAGTGGTATGGTCCAGCAAGGGCTGTACCTCATCTCTTTTGACCCTGGGAGTTGGGGTTGTGGGTACAGTGTCTTCCTTTAATCTGCCATGAAATGTTTGAGCTGCTTTCTAAATACATCTCCGTTCTCTGAGTTCTCAAACTCGACCCTGATTTGTCTCTGCTCTTTGTCCCAGTCTCAGCCAGCACCAGTGAGAAGGAAAGATGTGCCACGTGTCATGGATACAATGGCAGCTGCATTCATCCATGACATTCTGTGGACAGGAAGGTAGCATCCCACTCCTGGGAGCCCCTGCCCTCCAAGTCATATGTTGATCCCAGCTCAGGCAAGCCAAGACTGGCAGGCAGTCTTCAGATCCCTCTTCCTTTGGCATCCTAAAGAAGGTAGGAGGAGTAGGGAGGGCCTGGTTTCCCATTCATGTTCTCTTGTCTCAAGATTCAAGACACCTTTATTGACATAATGGTGCAAAGCGGAGCCAAGTTTATGGCTGAGGCCAGTGTGACAAGGAAGATTTGACGGCTCCCCCCCCCCCCCAGTGTTCAGAGCATACGCTTATTGGAGAGCTGCGTTCCTCCTTGCACTCCTATATTAGCTCTTGGAGGGATTAGAGGGGTTTCTCCATTACAGTTTTTATTGTTGGAGTCTGATATGTATATTGTTATGTCCAGTATGGTTTTAATGGTGTTTTAATGGGGTTTTAATTTTGGACAAATCTGTAACCCCTCAAGAGTCAGAAATGAGAATAGCGGGCAATGAGTCAAGTAATAACAACAACAACAACCACGTTGTCTTGTCTCTGCAGGACCAGGAGGAAGAGAGAAGCAGCATAGGGCTGTAAAAAGGAAGGCAAAATTGATGGGATACCTGGAAACAGGAGCTGCAAGGAAGGAGGCGATGGAGAGAAAGCCTCTTTAGGAATATTCATCATGGTCCAGCAAGCTGTATCGTCTTCAGACACAAAGCCTCTTTGGGTGGATCTGTAGGATTTTCAGGTCCAAAGATGGAGGAATTAGCAGGATGAAATAAGATCCTAAACATTTTGGTGCCAGTGGGGTTCCCTGTGGTCCTGCATGTTAATGCTCAGGAAAGGTGACCCAACTGCTGGGATGCTCCTCATTATGCACACCACATCTGACACACCACATGGGCTGAATTTTGGCAAGTGTCTTTCACATCACTCTTGCTGGGTGTGCCAGGTACCCTTTCAGCTGAGAACCCAAACACTCTGCTTTCAGTCCTTCTGGATGCTTCTGGGAATAATGGAGGCCAGGCTTCCCTGGCATTCTTAGAGCAAGCCACAACTGTAGGGATGAGTGGTCAGCCACCTCTTGCAGAAAAAGCTTTCTTGGAGGGCTATGCCCGCCTCCGCTACAAAGACACCTCATTGCTGATCTGGCAACAGCAACAGCAGCAACTGGAGACCCTGCCACCGGGCACATATTTAAGACGGAGTTGCAGCACGTGGTATTCGCAGTACGGCAACCAGGCAATTCTGGTGCGAGATAAAAACAAAGTGGATCACACCAGGGACACTGGACAGTCAAAGTTTTGCACTGTTATGTAACTCCAGGCCTAGATTGGCTGTTTATCTGCATCAAGCTTTGGGATGACATTTGCTTAGGAAGGGGCTTTGTTTCTGCAGAACAGATTCATGGCCTTCCAGCCTCTCTTCATCACTGCCAAGGAAGGTCAGCAAGAAAACCTTGGGATGACAATGCCACAGCATCATCTGGCAAGACTTTTCCCTGGACCGTGCCCCTACAGACAAAATGTAACAGCCGTGACTAAATTTGACAAAGATGGGCAGTGACCTCTACAAAAGGTCTCCAGCTCCACTATCTGCTGTTCTTTGAACATGCCATTGATCAGCAGAACCCAAAAGGTAGCTAGGAGCACACTACTGGCGCATGGAGGCTTGGAGACTTGCACCTGTGCAAACCTACTGATGCATTTATCGGAAGGGGATTAAGCAGGGACCAAGGGCCAGCAGTAACAGAGGCTGTTCCAGCCCCTATATCACCATTGCTTAAGCCCCATGGAAGCAAAGGGACTTTGGCCACTGAGATCCAACCATCACTCCATACTGGAGATGTCAGCAGCACTGTGAGAGTGTTTCTGAAGTATTTAAATACTAGAAAATAGGCCCGCTGTAGTATAAATACAGCGGGCTCTAGCCGTGAGTCCTGGACCACGTGGGCGTAGCGCAGCTTACCTGAGGGCACAAAGCCAGTGCGTGTGGGCGCCGCAGCGGGCGTTCGTGTCTCTGGGGGCAGTGGCATTCGGGGTACGGGCGACGGGAATTGCGGCTCCTCGGCCGGGCGTGGTGATGGTGCTGCCGCCGATGTTGGGGCCTCCGGTGGCGAGTGCGGCTCCTCTTCTGGGCCCGGCGATCTCGTGGCGGCGAGTCTGGAGGGCGGCGTGCAGAGAGCAACTGCGAGCCGCGCTGTGCGCAGCTCGCAGCAGCTCCCTGGCCAGCGGCCTGACACGTCGGAGGCGCTTCGCAACTCGGAGCAACTCACAGTTGCTCTGTTGGCCGCGGGTGGGCGGGTAATCAGAGGTACCAATCGGCAGGCGCTTTGCGCCTGCCGATTGGGCCCTCTGATTGTCAGTCCGGAGGAAGGGGCCAATCGGCACCCTTCCTCATCACAGACTGAGCCCGCCCTAACTCCTCCCACTCCACGCTTAACGAATTATTTAGTCGGTTTTAAGATGTTGATTATTCATTAGCCTAGCCTAAGGTAGCTTAAAATTAGCTTGCCCCAGATGTCATTCTTTTGGTATACATGATCTGGAAGCGGGTAGCAGGTAGTGTGTTCCATTCATGTTCCATTCTTTGGAAAAAAAATGCAAATTGCTTTGTGGAGTTCTCTGACCCAAAGGGGTTTGCTAGACACTTGAAGGCATTCTTGAAACACCAACCTGAGCCCCTAGCATTGTCGTTTGCAGGTATGCAAATGACACAAAATTTCAGAGGTTTTTTTCTAGTCAGGCTGAGGTTCAGTTCAGAACTCTCTAGCTTTCATTTCTGGACCTGCTACTGAGCCCAGGACAGTTGGCCAGTCAGCAAAGCCAAATTCAGGAATCCCCATGGGCAGCTCTGGTATGACACACAGCCAAAGGCAACAGGACTGGAGGGAGGGAGGGAGGCTTTCTTACATCAATTTTTTTTTTGCTATGCCCATTTGTACACGTAGTGTGGTTGTCTGTATTGCAGTTTTAACATGCTATTGTGATCTGAATTAAATGTCAACGTGAGCATTCTGTCCCGTCTGTCTGCTGGAGCCACAGGGCCTGTCTCTTGATGACTCTTTCGTGGCTTGGGGAAGAGGAATGAGGAACAGCAGCACACGTGTATTTTCCAAGATAAAGCCAATAGGTTTAGTGAGGCCCAGGCTTAGACCAGGAGGTCAGCAACTGGAAACGCACAGCTGAATTTCAGAGCTGGCTCTCAGCATCTTCCTTCAGTACAATGGAAGCCAGGAGAAAGGCACTTATGTCAATAAAGTGATTGGGCAGGGGGAAGATTCTTGGAGACTGCTAATAATTTCCTGAGCATGTCTACAATGCTGATAAGCAATAAAAGTACATCACAGATCAGTGTTCTCTCCATTTGTAGAGGAGGAGCAATCAAAGGGAACAATGGCTTGTAGAAGGAAGAACAGATACAGCAGGTGGCAAGTTCTGGACTAGGAGTCCAGCTGCAGTTCAAGCTTTAAAAGGTGCCAGGGTAATTAAAACAACACATTTTCAGCCACAGTGACTCTTTTACCCCAGCTGTGAAACATGGAAATGGATTTTATCATACAAGCCAGTCCATTCCCCCAAAGTTTACTACAAGTATATTACAGAATTAGCATTTGCTCTAAAACTGGGTCTTTGTTCCTTTATTTTTTTTCCAAACTGTTCTACTTTAAAACAATTAAGATACAGAGAAAGAGAAAAAGACCGGCCTGGAAGGGGACTAAGAATATACAAATAAAACATGCTTTATCTGGAAGTTATCGATACCTGTAAGTCTCCAAATTCTGTACAAAAAGAAATCAAATAAAGCCCAAAACAACCCCCTCCCCCCCCCCAAAAAAATGGATCCACATACAAGGAATAAGCACCGCCACAGGAAACAAAGATCCATAGCACCTGGAGGTTAAAAAGTCAAATCTATTTAAATAAAAAGGGCTCCCAGCTTGGGTTGTTGGGTTTTTTGTTTTTAAAGGAACCACATTTTTTCTTCTGCCCTTCAAAATGCAGGTTACATTTTTAAGTGACCGTTGGTGTTAATAAATAAAGTATTTCTATATACAAGATCAAGGGACAATCAATTTTGTAGCAGGTCAGTTGCAGAAGTGCAGGTCTCAAAAGACAAGCTGGAGAAAAAAACCGACTTAAAAACTGATGTGCCTTACAAAAACTGCTATTTTCCCTCCCCCACTGCTTCCCTTCCTGTACTGTCTCCTCACCACAACTACCACTTGGAGGTGAAATCTGCACTTGCACAAGACACAGATGGCCTTCTACCCCAAGAGCTTCCTTGCTGGACAGACAGGTAAAGGGGCAGAGATTTAGTCAGTGGCTGGCTTTCTTTGGCCCCTGGTGTTTTGCCAAATCACAACCATGGTGCCCTGCTGTTCCCTTGTCAACCTCTGACCAGGCTGTGCCATGCACTGGAGTACGTGCCACAACACCTCGACTGCTACTAGTCTCAAGCATTATGGTTCTACTTTAGCCAGGGAGATACTGTCACGTGACACCAAAATGCCAGTTTTCTTGTGGGAAACTTTCCTGGCATGAATCTTCTTGAGGAGCCCCAATAAGCTTTGAAGAGCCTCAGTATTCCTAGAAATACAATCCTGGTTCACATATTACCCACACCTTTGCACAATGGTGGAACCAGGCCGCCACCACCCCATCACCGTGCAATGTGTTAGTGAGGTGCTTCACAGTGAGGCCAGATCTCATTCTTCCTCCTCCAAAAAGAGAAACAAGATCTGAGTGATCAGGCACATGCCACAGAGGTGTCTAGGTGACTTGACACAAAATCCTGCCCAACATAAGCAGGTCCCCACCCCTACGGTACATATGAATGGTCATCCTGCTTTTGAGTTTCCAAGATTCCATGCCCCGTTTTTAATCTGCTAAGCAACATCTTGAGAGCCTTCAGGATGTCCATATCATTTTTTAAAGGATAAAAGGAATATCTAAAAAGATACATTTTTAACAATCCACAGTACATAAGCTTTCTTTTTCTTCCCTCATATATAAAAAAGGTTGATGATCTTCATCACAATGTAGACTTGGGGGCCCAATCCACTAGGCAGTTCTTGTGCACAATCTGCATGAGCACCAGAATGGTGCATCAGGTCCCTGGAGGCTAGGAGTACTAGTGCTAAGAACAAATACATCGACTACTTCAAAAGCTAACATTTCCTGGATACAGTACCATTTTACAGAGAATCCTTCCCTCCCACATGTAAAAGATTCCCCCCTCCACCTTATGTCATCATAGAAATGAATCAATCTTGGGTTGTATTAAGAAGGAATTTTCCAGGACAAAAAGAACTTACCAAAACAACTCCCCTCCCTCCCCCATATATTACACTGGTTTTCTATGATCTCTCAGCAGGAGCTGCTGCATCTCACTGGTGAGGAGATTCACATTCCATTAAAACTGTGAGACTTTAAGAAAAGCAAATTACTCATTGTAAAGTCTAATCTCTCACACACATAGATCTCTGACCTAAGAAAAGTGGGGGAAATTAATTTTTGAAAGTATCTTTTTTATAACACTGGATTCTTTAAAAAATGCTTAAAAAGAGCAAAGTGGTGGGACAAAGCAGACCATTAAAAAAACCCGAGAACAGAAGGGAACGTTGCAAAGTGACCAGACGGGGGGGGGGGGGGGAGGGTGATGCGCGAGGAGTCCATTTGCTGTCCAGGCATGTTAAAAGTGTCCGCAGCTTACTCGGAGTCGCTACTGTCTGAACTGGAACCGCTGGAGCTGCTGCTCCCGGATTCTGAGGAGCTGCTGCTGCTGAGGCGGGAAGGGCCTCCTGAGGGGGCAGAGCCAGATTTTTCTAAAACAAACAAACAAACAAACAAATAAATATTTCTGTCCCTCCCTGCCCATGAGGCTCATGGCAGGTACCATCAGTGTATGAAATACAATAATTTTAAAATCACATAAAACAATTCAAAGTCTAATCAATCTGCCAACTAATTAAATAAATGTTAAGGAAAGTATTCTTGTTTGGGCAGTGTATTTTGCCTTGTTCTGATAGCTTCTCTTCAAGGGAGGCCAGCCAATTAGGTGTTATAGAGTTGTGTTCCTGGTCTCAACCATAGGTCTGGTGGAATAGGTCTGCCTTGCAGGCCCTACAGAACTGGTCCATTTCTTGGTTGGCAGTGCATTCCACTGGGCCAGGGCTGAAAAGATCACAGATGTGGTCGAGGCCAATTTCACTTATTTGTGGCCAGGGAGCCTGAGCAAATTTTGATCCATAGACCGTGTTGCTCTTCGGGGGCTGGAATGGAAGATGAGACCCCACAGATAAGCTGGTCCCAGACTGTTTAGGGATTTGAAGGCGAATAATAGAACTTTAAATCTAATCTGGTCTCCATTCTGGAGCCAATGCAGTTGGGCAAGCTTCTCTAAAAGTGACAGAATTTGGTAGCTGGATTTTATCGTAAAATAGTCAGCAGCAGTTAATGCTTCTAAATGTTGGCTTTTATGGTGGAGAAGTTTTAAGTTTTATTGTTGATGCATTTTTAACCTTTTAATGGATTACCTTCCCTTTTACAAACTGCTATTGTATAGTAGTGCATCTAAAAGTTTTGTCTAAATGACCGTAAATAAATGATTTGATTTGATTTGGCAGCTGAGTCACACTGTAGGGACATATGTATGTATGGGGGGGGGGGGGAGAAGGAAAACCCTTTTTCCTTGAAGACCTGAAGAGTAGTGCCTGGAAAATTGTCCATAGAATTTTCTATGGGGCCATGCCCGCGCATCGGTCCGCGCCCGCGGGCCGCGCCCGCACGGCTGCGCCCGCACAGCCGCACAGCCCGGCCCTGATTCCCTCTACCCGCCCTCCCGCAGTAAGAAGCTTCCCGGGCCGCAAGCTTGCGGCCTGGGAAGTTTTTTACTGCGGGGGGGGGAGGGGAGAGGGAGCCGCAGCCCGGCGCCATGGCCTTCGCGGCCCGGCACCAGGCCGCAGCCCGCAGGTTGGGGACCACTGCTATACAGTCAGTAAAAACAAGACCAGGAACTGATTGTGGTTCAGTTCATCAGCTTCTTTTTGCAAAATTTAGGCTTAAATTGAAGAAAGTAGGGAAAAGCACTAGGCCACTCAGGTATGAACTAAATCATATCCCTAACGAATATACAGTAGAGGTGACAAATAGATTTAAGGAATTAGATCTGATAGAGTGCCTGAAGAACTATGGACGGAGGTTCGCATCATTGTACAAGAGGTAGCAACTAAAACCATCCGAAAGAAAAAGAAATGCAAGAAATCAAAATGGCTGTCTGAGGAAACTTTACAAATAACTAAGGAGAGAACGGAAGTGAAAGGCAAGGGAGAAAGAGAAAGATACACCCAATAGAATGCAGAATTCCCAAGAAAGGCTAGCAGATGTAAGAATGCCTTCTTAAATGAACAATGCAAACAAATAGAAGAAAACAATAGAATGGGGAGGACCAGAGATATTTTCAAGAAAATTGGAGATATGAAGAGAACGTTTCATGCAGAGATGGGTATGATAAAGGACCAAAATGGTAGGGACCTCACAGAAGCAGAAGAGATTTTAAAAAGGTACAGAGGAACTATACAAGAGCTAGCTTAACATCCCTGATAACTACGACGGGGTAGTTACTGACCTGGAGCCAGACATCCTGGAATGTGAAGTCAAATGGGTATTAGGAAGTCTGAGCAACAATAAAGCTAGTGGTGGTGACAGCATTCCAGTTGAACTATTCAAAATCTTAAAAGACGATGCAGTAAAAGTGCTACACTCAATATGCCAGAAAATTTGGAAAACTCAACAATGGCCACAGGATTGGAAAAGGTTAGTTTACATTCCAATTCCAAAGAAGGGCAATGCCAAAGAAAGTTCAAACTATTGCACCATTGCACTCATTTCTCATGCTAGCAAAGTTATACTCAAAATCCTACAACCTAGGCTCCAGCAATATGTGGACCGAGAACTTCCAGAAGTACAGGCAGGATTTTGAAGGGGCAGAGGAACTAGAGATCAAATTGCCAACATACGCTGGATCATGGAGAAAGTTAGGGAGTTCCAGAAAAACATCTACTTCTGCTTCATTAACTAAGTATGGTAGATGAACCCACAAGAGGTTCAGCCATCCTGGACTTAATACTGACCAACAGGCAAGAGTTGGTGGATGAAGTGAAGGAGGTGGGGACCCTAGGGGGAAGTGACCATGTCCTCATATAATTCCTTTTGAGATGGGGAGCCAAGGAAGCTTGTAGGCAGACGCGGATGTTGGATTTTCGTAGGGCAAACTTTAATACACTCAGAGACATGATGAGTATCATACCATGGACGAGAATGCTGGAAGGGAAGGGAGCATGTGAAGGGTGGGCGCTACTCAAACAAGAGCTATTGCATGCTCAATCAATGACTATCCCAGAAAGACGAAAACACTGCAGGAGCTCTAAGAAGCCTATTTGGATGAACAGAGAACTTCAAGAGGAACTAAGAAAGAAAAGGAAAATGTTCAGGAAAAGGATGGAAGGACAGAGCTCTAAAGAAGTGTACCTACAGGTTACTAGGCACTGTAGATCAATCATCAGAAAGGCCAAAGCTGAGAGTGAGCTAAGATTGGCCAGGGAAGCCCATTGTAACAAGAAAATATTTTTCAGTTATGTGAGGAGCAAACGTAAAGTAAAGGAGGCAATAGGCCCACTGTTGGGTGCGGAAGGACAAACTTTAACGGAAGATGCAGAGAAAGCAGAAAGGCTTAGTGCCTATTTTACATCTGTTTTTTCCCACAGGTCAAAGTGTTTAGGCACATCTAGAGATGGCAGTAGCCAAAGGATAGTGTCTGGGTGGCAGGTTAACATGGATAGAGAGGTTGTTGAGAGGCATTTAGCTGCACTGGATGAGTTCAAATCCCCTGGTCCGGATGAAATGCACCCGAGAGTACTCAAATGAACTTTCCAGAGAACTTGCACAGCCCTTGTCCATCATCTTCGGAACCTCTTTAAGGAGGACTGGAAGAGAGCAAACATTATTCCGATCTTCAAAAAAGGGAGGAAGGATGACCCGGGAAACTATAGACCAGTGAGTCTGACCTCTGTTGTGGGGAAGATAATGGAGCAGATATTAAAGGGAGCGATCTGCAAACATCTGGAGGACAATTTGGTGATCCAAGGAAGTCAGCATGGATTTGTCTCTAACAGGTCCTGCCAGACCAACCTAGTTTCCTTTTTTGACCAAGTAACAGGTTTGCTGGATCAGGGAAATTCGGTTGATGTCATTTACTTGGATTTTAGTAAAGCTTTTGACAAGGTTCCCCATGATGTTCTGATAGATAAGTTGAAGGACTGCAATCTGGATTTTCAGATAGTTAGGTGGATAGGGAATTGGTTAGAGAACCACACTCAAAGAGTTGTTGTCAATGGTGTTTCATCAGACTGGAGAGAGGTGAGTAGCGGCGTACCTCAGGGCTCGGTGCTCGGCCCGGTACTTTTTAACATATTTATTAATGATCTAGAGGGGGTTGAGGGACTACTCATCAAGTTTGCAGATGACACCAAATTGGGAGGACTGGCAAATACTCCGGAAGATAGAGACAGAGTTCAACGAGATCTGAACACAATGGAAAAATGGGTAAATGAGAACAAGATGCAATTTATAAAGATAAGTGTAAAGTTCTGCAGCTGGGTCAGAAAAATGAAAAGCATGCCTACTGGATGGGGGATACGCTTCTAGGTAACACTGTGTGTGAACAAGACCTTGGGGTACTTGTGGATTGTAAACTAAACATAAGCAGGCAGTGTGATGCAGCGGTAAAAAAGGCAAATGCCATTTTGGGCTGTATCAACAGAGGCATCACATCAAAATCACAAGATGTCATAGTCCCATTGTATACGGCACTGGTCAGACCACACCTGGAGTACTGTGTGCAGTTCTGGAGGCCTCACTTCAAGAAGGACGTAGATAAAATTGAAAGGGTACAGAGGAGAGCGATGAAGATTATCTGGGGCCAAGGGACCAAGCCCTATGAAGATAGGTTGAGGGACTTGGGAATGTTCAGCCTGGAGAAAAGAAGGTTGAGAGGGGACATGATAGCCCTCTTTAAGTATTTGAATGGTTGTCACTTGGAGGAGGGGAGGATGCTGTTTCCGTTAGCTGCAGAGGAGAGGACAAGCAGTAATGGGTTTAAACTTCAAGTACAACGATATAGGCTAGATATCAGGAAAAAATTTTTCACAGTCAGAGTAGTTCAGCAGTGGAATAGGCTGCCTAAGGAGGTGGTGAGCTCCCCCTCACTGGCAGTCTTCAAGCAAAGGTTGTATACACACTTTTCTTGGATGCTTTAGGATGCTTAGGGCTAATCCTGCGTTGAGCAGGGGGTTGGACTAGATGGCCTGTATGGCCCCTTCGAACTCTATGATTCTATGATTCTAAAGAAGAAGTTCCTGACAGTTAGAGCAATTTTTCACTGGAACAGGCTTCCGCAGGAGGTGGTGGGTTCCCCTACTTTGGAAGTTTTAAAGCAGAGGCTAGACAGTCATCTGGCAGAAATGGCGCCAGCGGGAAAGCAAGTGGAGCAGGGGCTCAGGCGGCGACGTCCCTCAGCAAAAGACTACCCCCCCCCCCAGGCCTCAGTAAAATTGTCAAGCGTTGACCGGTCCCAGGTGATAAAAAGGTTGGGGACCACTGGACAAGATCCTGAAGGTCCCTTCCAAATCTATGATTCTGATTCTGTCTAGCCGGCACCAGCTCATATATGGAGTCTCACAAGGAGCAGACCTCTCTCCTATCCTATTTAATAGCTTCATGCGTCTTCTTGTTCAGCTGGTGAGGAGGTTTGGGCTGGGTTGCCACCCATACGCAGATGACATCCAGCTCTTCCTCCTGATGGATGGCCGCCCTGAGTCTCCCCCAGAAGCATTAGCCTGCTGCTTGAAAGCAGTGACAAAATGGCTTAAACAGAGTCGTCTGCAAAGACAGAGGTCCTGTGGCTGGGCAGGAAGGGACCATGGGAGGAAGTGTGCCTGCCCACCCTGGATATAGCTTACAACGGCTCACTCTGCCAGGAACCTGGGCATGATCCTGGATGCTTCTCTTACAATGGAAGCCCAGGTCACAAAGGTATCCCAGCTGGCATTTCACCACCTCCGCCAAGCCAAGCTACTAGCTCCCTACTTGGCCCCGGAACACCTAGTCACAGTGATGGTCACCTCTAGACTGGACTTCTGCAAATCACTCTACGCAAGCCTACCCTTATCCTTGATCTGGGAACTACAGCTGGTGCAGAATGCTGTGGCCAGGATTCTCACTAATACATCATGGAGTTCCCACATCCGGCCTATACAACAACTCAGCTGGCTCCCAGTTGAATTCTAGATTAAGCTTAAGGTTTTGGTAATCACCTTTAAGGCCATAGGTGGTCTGGGCCCAGTGTATCTGAGAGGCCACCTCCCTGTCTATACCCCCAAAAGAGCCTTATGCTCTGCCACCTCCAACTGGCTGTGGATCCCTGGCCCCAGAGAAGCATGTCTCAACAAGGGCCAGAGCCTTCTTGGTCCTGGGCCCCACCTGGTGGAATGAGCTCCCTGAAGAGATGTGTTCATGTTATATGATGGTATATGTAAACCGCCCAGAGCCATATGGAAGGGCGGTATATAAAACTAAAATAAATAGATAAAATTCTTCTACTATTTGAGACTGTGTCAAATAGTACTAGTTCTATTCCTCTCCCCAAGCTGACAGTGACTGCTTTTGTGCCGAAAACACATGACTCCCTGTCATCAGGTCAGTCTTAGTTATAATGATTCTTTAAAAACCTGCTTCTTCCATCTCTTTTTCACATATCTGAATAGATTAAGTTGGTTTGCTGCGTTGGCCTGATGTGAGTTCAGTGGCACCTTTAAGACCAACCAAATTTAATTCAAGAAATAAGCTTTCATGTTCAGGTATCTAAAGAAATGTGCATGCAAATGAAAGCTTATGCCTTGAATAAAACTTGGTCCTAAAGGGGCCCCTGGACTCAAACTCTGGTCACAGTATCAGAGCAGAGGAGGGATGGGGTGTGGAGACCAGACACTGGAATTTCATAGTGCAGGATGCCTTCTGGGCCTACACTGACTCTTGCGTAAGACGGATATTGCAGCCGGTCCTCTCCCCAAATTCTTGCCCCCTGCCCACCTGAATGGCAGTGGGGTGGACATTAGCTGCTGCAACTGTGTCTCAGACAGGGAGAAGAAGGATCAGCCCAGGTGAATTTGTCTGTGGAAAGGGCCATCCCAGATCCTTTCGTAGTTTTCCTGGCGCTGAGCAGCGCAGGTAAGCAGCAAGTGCCATGCTTCAGTTCCATGTAAGTGCATGAGGAGCAAATCTGAATTCCAACCTCCCTGGGAATGAGTGGAGTTCAGCTCATTTTCCCTCACAGATAATTTCAATCCAGGGGGAGGGAGGAGGGACTGGCCAATAATAATAAAGGGAGCTGTGGTAATGGATACCTTTTTTGGCAGGCTTCTTGTTGTTGTTCAGCTGCCCGCTCACATCCTGCAAGCGTTTCTCCAGCTCCTTTTTCTTCTCCTGAGCAAGCTCTTCCTTGGATTTTGCTGCTTGCTTTTTTCCACTTGCGGCTGTGGAGGAGGAACACATAACTGCTGAGACTGGTTGAAGGGAGAGAGAAGAATCAAGGCCATCATTGTACAGGCACAAAAACAAAACCCTCCTGCAATTGCTGGCAGGTAACTGCTAGCCAGGGCAGGACAGCCCTGCTCAGAGAACGGAGAGCCAATGTGGAGCAGCAACAAGAGTCCAGAGGTGACGTCACTACATCTTGCACACAGGAAGCCACGAAAGTGGAGGCTCCCATGGGCTGTATGTAGGAAACTAGCACAGATACCTGCAATTAGAAAATGGGGACAGGAATGGACCAACACCATTCTGCCTTACAACCTAGTTTTCTACCTTACAAGAACAGTAAAAAAAAGGATGTAGTGATACTTTTGTCACCTCAGTCTGCTATCTGTTAAATATAATTTCTCTAACACAGTGCATTCAAAGACAGTGGCCCTTGGTGGAGAAAAAGCAAAATGTTTTACTATGTTGCAGTGTTGGAGTGAAGGTGGGCCTGGGCCATGTGACCTCCTTGAACTGATGGCAGCGCTCGGGCAAGCAACATCCAATTGGTTCTCAAAAGGGCAATGGACAGCTGTAACTAATCCCCCCAAAAGAGACATTTTTAAAGGCTGGAAGGGAAAATAACCACACAATTCTCCAATATGAAAGGGCCAGCAGGTCTGAAGCAAATACACAAAACAATCTAAAAAAAACACATACAAATCCATTGTGCATACAAAACTAAAAATTATCTAAAATGCTATAAGAACACTGCAGATCAGCTGGCCCTTTTTAGAACTTGTGCACTGGGTAATTAAGATTGTCTCTCAATGTGGGAAATACCACATTAAGTGACTGACCACTTAGCTAGGGTCCAATCATAAGTTTTAAAACATAATTATTTTAAATAAACTTCTAAAAATGCAAGCACCACCTCTCCCAGGCAGGAGAGAATGCCTCTGTTGTGACAGCAAAAATGAGGCGAGACACTTCTGTAAGAGAACACAAAAAGCACCGAGTAGCAGAGCCCCCCCCCCATTGCCCTTAGAATCATAGAATCCTAGAATTGGAAGGGGCCATACAGGCCATCTAGTCCAACCCCCTGCTCTACGCAGGATCAGCCCAAAGCATCCTAAAGCATCCAAGAAAAGTGTGTATCCAACCTTTGCTTGAAGACTGCCAGTGAGGGGGAGCTCACCACCTCCTTAGGCAGTCTATTCCACTGCTGAACTACTCTGACTGTGAAATTTTTTTTCCTGAATTATTATTTCCCCTTAATTATGTAAAAAACAGATTGTTACTATCCTCAGTAAATGTAAGCATATTTGAACAAAAATGAGCTGTTTACAAGACATGTTATTCAACCCTCTGGTACAAATTGTTATTCTAACAACTTCTTGGAAAAAATATATAAACTGCATAAGCCTAAATGTACTCTTGTGTTTGGACATTGTGCAATTTATATATTTTTGTCAAGAAATGGTTACAGTTTACTGGGATTGTCTGCAGTGCCGGAAAGTTTTTTGTAACTGAGATGATTCATTTTGTAAACATGATAGAGTCTTTTGTGAGGGGCTTAATCTTAAAACATAGTTACATTTACCAAGATTTGTTACATTTGTTTTTACACAGGTAAGGGTAATTGTGTTATTGTGGGTGTATGGCCTCTCCTATGATAGCAACAGCTATGTTTTGCATGCATTCTCTAAAGGCAAAGGAAGTAATCTTCCCCCCTGAACTACTATTTTAATTCACATGCAAGTATATGCCGGTTTAATCAATATTCATCTGATCACCTAAGTGACAGTCCTGCTAAAAACAATTTTAAAAAATCAGGTTGTGATGTTTTGCTATGTAAATAATTTGTGCTTTATTTCTGTGTCTTAATGTGGAGTTCTGTGTGTGAGTGTGTTAAAATGTGGAGTTTGGGGGAGGGTTAAAATGTAAGTAAGAAAGCGGGCAGCTGGATGGGCGGATGGGATGGTAGCTGGACCCCTGGTTTGCTCTGAGGGGTTCTGTGAGAGAGAGGAGGAAGGAAGAGTGCATCAGAGCAGAGAATGAATGTCAAAACTGACTGTTCTGTCATTCTACCAAATATAATCAAACCTTTGATCCCACTAAGAATTCCTAGGCAAGAGCTTTTGGTGGCAGCAAAAGCCAGCAGAAAGCGCTAAAGAAGGGAAGGAGGCAGCACAAAACAGATTGCCTCAGAACATTGCCCAGAGGTGCCATGACAGACATTACACCTAAGGGGTCACTCATTGTTTGCCATACAAAACTGAGTGATTTGCCATGATATTCAGCTTATTCATGATTTTAAAAAGTAAGGATTTTAAATACTTCTAAACATTCAGGTGGCAAGCACCATTTCTCTCAGGCATTTCCCCCACTGAACTACTATTTTATTCCCATGAAAACATATGCCAATTTAATCAATCCTCATCTGATCGTGTAAGATTAATTAAATGACAGTCCTGCTTTAATTTTTTTTTGAAAAAGCCAACTTTCAGCAGCTGTCTAAACTAACTTGCAATCCACATTTGGAAACTGCTTTAGAACCACCTTTCTAACCGGAATTTTAGGCTTTACTTACCAGCTACTGAAGGTGGTCAATAGTTAGCACTCAAATCACAGAACATGTTTTTTCCCCTCCCCTGTAAAATGCAGTGCCAGTTTGGTGTAGTGGTTAGGAGTGCGGACTTCTAATCTGGCGAGCTGAGTTCTGCGCTCCCCGATGTACAACCAACTGGGTGGCCTTGGGCTCGCCACAGCGCTGATAAAGCTGTTTTGACCGAGCAGTGATATCAGGGCTCTCTCAGCCTCACCCACCTCACAGGGTGTCTGTTGTGGGGGAGGAAAGGGAAGATGATTGCAAGCCACTTTGAGACTCCTTCTGGTAGAGAAAAGCGGCACATCAGAACGAACTCTTCTTCTTCTATTAAACACAGTCAAAAGAAGCTATTGGATTGCCAAGACATTCCTTCCTCATGCAGGTGATCAGAAGCAGATGAAGCAGGAAAGGATCAAAAACCAGACTGGTGAAACTGATGGCTACGTGCAACAACAGATTTAAGGAAATGTGGATCTTCCAACTTGCTGAAAGAGTCAGGGTTATTCCAGTATGCTGGGAATTTACCTGGATAAAAAATCAGGACTTGTGTTCTTCCCTGTTGTATACTGCATACTGTCAGTATGACCCTATCATGTGATTCCTGTATCACTTAATGTGTCATATTAATACTTATGCTATGCTCCTTTCTGGTGATTCCAGTCTTCAAATATCCTAATGCATTAATTACTGAATATCCACCTTGAATCCATCTAAGAAAGGCAGACTAAAAACAGCATAAATAAATTCTACATTTGTGTGGAGGTGAGCACTAGGTTGGGCGCTTCGGCATCTGAAGCGGCTGTTCCCGCCCGAAGCAGAGCTCTGCCCCTGCACATCTGTGCCAACCAACGTGCCAACCGGCACACCAGCGCCCGTGCCTCCCCCCCCCCCATGCTGCAGCGCTGGCTGCTTCGGGCAGGAACGGCCGCTTTGGACACCAAAACACCCGACCTTAGTGAGCACACTGGATGCTGTCCAGGTGGTTTAGCTTCTGTTCAGATACTACTTTACACCACACTCTGTGCTGCCCAAATGGCAAGGCCACAGTTTGGTAGAGTCTTGTGGCCCAGATCAACATGGGGGCAAGGACAACCTGAGGTAACTGGACAAGGTGGGTGGTGGGTCTTTCATCTTGAACCATGTTGAAACTGCCTTATACTGAATCAGTCCATCAAGGTAGTACTGTCTACTCAGATTAGCAATGGCTCCCTATGATTCTGATCCCTTGAAATGGAGGTGCCAGGGACTGAAGCTGGGAACTTCTGCATATAAAGCAGAGGCTCTCTTACTCAGCCACAGCCCCTCCTTTCTGTTGCTGTCTCTGGAGACAGTACTTCATGTTTCTGTGAGTTGTCCATATGGGTGCCATGTAGAGGATGGAGCAGAATTGTTCTCTCTTGCCCCAGAGGGACAGATCAGAACGAATGGGATAAAATTAATTCAAAAGAAATTCCATCTAAACCTCCGGAAGAAATTCCTGACAGTCAGAGCGGTTTCTCAGTGGAACAGGCTTCCTCGGGAGGTGGTGGGTTCTCCATCTTGGGAAATTTTTAAACAGAGGCTAGATAGCCATCTGATGGAGAGGCTGATTCTGTGAAGGTTCAAGGGGGTGGCAGGTGACAGTGGGTGAGCGAGAGGGATGTGAGTTTCCTGCATAGTGCAGGGGGTTGGACTAGATGACCCATGAGGTCCTTTCCAAATTTATTATTTTATGATTCTATGTGGCGGGCCCTCTTTCTTGGCTCCATTGCTGGGGAGGACAGCTAGTTCCCCAGAGCCCCCCGAAGGGCAAAGACCTACTTAAGAACCAGCTTTATGTAGTAGATAAGTGGCAGCCTCTGATCTGGAGAACCGGAGCAGATTCACCTACTCCTCCTCCACATGCAGTCAGCTGGATAACCTTGGGCCATTCACAGTTCTCTCAGAACTCTCTCAAGTCCCTTCTACCTCACAGGGCATCTGTGGTGGGGAGAGGAAGGGAAGACGATTATAAGTTGCTTTGGGATTCCTTTGGGTAGTAAAAAGCAGAGTACAAAAAAACAGCTCTTCTCCACACACTCTAGACCAGCAGTCGCTTGCTGAGGTGAAGCTATGTTGCCTACTTAAGGCCCCTTTGGAAGCAGCTGGCATCCTAAGCCTTTCTGCACTCCATGGAGAGCAGTTCTTTTAGAGCTCTATTGGCCCCACATCTCACAGAGTGTCTATTGTGGGGAGAGGAAGGGAAAGGTGTTTGTCAGCCTCTTTGGGACTCTTTTGGGGAGTGAAAAGGAGGGTATAAAATCTCAGCTCTTTTCCCCTCTTGTGCAGCAACTCTCAGGCTACTCCGGCTGCCACCCAGAGCCTCCCACCCTCCAGTCCCCAAGAGGGCTTCTGTGGAGGTGCAAGAAGCTGCCAGAGAATCCTCTGTGGGGGAGTATGAGGCGGCAAGTCGCAGTTTTGATCCTAATGTTGATCTCATTAAACAAAAAACATTTACATATCTAATATTTTTGCTAGTAGGCAAAACAGCTGGCTAAAAGTGATGTGGAGTTTATTTTGTTTGTGTATCAATTTTGAACAAGCTTTTGAAATGCAAAAGATAACAGTTGCATTTTGGATCACTTCAGTCACCAGATGCTAAGAGCAAAATATTGAAAAGTGAAGAAATGTCACAATTTCTCTGGTTTTGTTGAAGGTGGGGAAGGTTCAAGGGGGCTCCTCGTGTTAAAAAGCCTGGTCCACTTTGCCTGGCGCCAGTGCCCACTCCCACTTACCAAATGGTTTCCTTTGCTTTTTCTGTAAACAAGACTTGACGTATCTCTCCAGTTCTCGTAATGTTGTGGGCTTCAAGGTTTCAAAGTCTATTTCGATCTCGTCAGGATTGGAGTCCCTGAGTGAGGGTTCCCGTGACTGGATTATGTGCACCACCCGGCCCAGCTTCTCCCCGGGCAAGCGGTTGATGTCCAAACTGAGCTGTCGTTTCTCGTCATAGGTCATGGGCAGGCCCTCCTCTTCCTCGTCTGAATCATAGGTCGCCGAAGCTTGCTTGCCTCCTTTCTTTGGCTGCCTACAAGGTTTAGAGTAAGGATAAGCAACCAGTGGCTCAATCTGGCCTACATAGTGCAGGACAGTATAGATGTCCCCAATTATGAACCTCAGACACTACCTTCCCCAGATTAAAGGCCATGTCATAGCCCCTCTCCTTTGACAATACTTTGAGAGTCAACAGCTCTAGGCTCAAAGGAGAAACAATGCCAGAGCCTATATTAATGTTGTGGATGGCAAGAGCTGACATACAGGAATCAGACATGGTGGGCATTGCCAAAGGAGTAGTTTTTGCTTAATTAAGGAATTTATGTCCTCTTTCAAAATGAATCACAGAAGAGTAACTGTATTTGTTTTGGCTGCAGAGAGCTAAGTGTTGGATTCAGACTCAAGCTTCCACAGATGCAACGTTTTCTTTTTGCAGAGGATGATTTCCCCATCTACCTCTTCCCCTTTGAAATCTGGTCATGGGGATACCCTCCCTCTCTACAATGAACAGAATTTTAGAAAGCATTTCAAGCTCTGTGTGTGTGTGTATGTGTGTATGTGTGTGTGAAAAGTCACATTCCAGGGACAAAAGTCCTTGTGCTCACAGAAATGTCCGTTTGTGTCCAAGCCTAAGAGTCTTATGACACCTCAGCAGCTAACATTTATTGTGGCTTTCACACTCTTGACAAAGTGAACTTCTGTCACAAGAAATGCATTACTCTTTAAAGGACCGTGTAAGACTTTAGGATGCTTCTCCATGAACATTAAATTTTTCCTTGGCTTCCAATAGGATCACAAAATTTATAAGATGTCTACTAACAAAACAGGGTTGCACTTACCTGTAACTGATATTCATAGACAGTTTTTTGCATAGACACACTGGAACTGTGAACATGCAAAACAAACTAGAGACATTTCTATCTAAAATGAAAAAGGAGGGAGGGCTCTCTCTCCTTGGAACACTTGCACCATTTCCCACCCAAGCATTACATTTTCTGAGTCCCCCTCAGTTCCTTCTTTGCAGCTGCAAACTCAAGATAATGCTGGATGAACAAAGAAAGCTCACAGTAGGATAGGAGGGAGGGAATGTGTGCCTGCACAGAAAACACTTGATGAACATCAGTTACAGGTGAGTGCAACTCTGTTTTCATTATCATGGCTTCTGTGCAGTCTCACATTGGGAGATTACTCACCAAGTGAAGGGTAGAGCTCTCACTAAAATAGTGAATGAAGCACAGCTCCCTCTGCTGAAAACTCATGCCTTGAATTTTGTCCACAGAATAGTGTCTGACAAAGGTGTTGGAGGAAGACCACACAGATGTTTTCTATATGTTATGTCTGGAAACTCTTCAAAAGAACTCAGCAAATGACCTATCATGGAATGTGTCAAAGTGGAATAGGACACAAAACATCAGCCTACTCATAACATATTTTATTTTCAACTACAAACCATCTTGGCAGCATCTGAGCTGAAGCAGTTAAAACCCTTCCTCAGGCCAGAATAACAAATACAAAGGTGTGAATCTTATCAAAATGGCTGTGTTCTTTTTAAATAGAATAAAAGCACTCTTCTAACGTAAGATGTACAAGGATGTATTCACATCAGAGAGAGGGTGAGGAAAGAAAATGGGAAGTGTTATACCCTGTGAGGGTGAAAGGCAGAAAGTAAGGAGGCAGGAACTCTAAACTAGATCTCAAAACAATTCTTCTCTTGTGATATTTTAAAAAAGGAATATAAAACAGCTAATTCATTAACTAAGGTGACCAGATTGTCCCACTTTTGGATGGATTTCTGGAGGTACCTGGCAAATTGTACTTATGTTGAAATTAAAAATATATATATTACAATACTATTTTTGCGTTCTATGCGTTCTATGAAACTTTGTGTTGCTCCATATAGACCACATTTTTAATCAAGAACCGCCCTGGTCAATGGTGTCCCACTTTTCCAATGTTAAAATCTGGTCACATTATTAACCCTCCTAGCAAATGTAATAACTACTACGAATGAAACTTTTCTACATAAACTGTCTAAGTCACAGCTGACTAATGGTTCAAATGGAGTCAACATCAAATATGCAAGAAGTAATCTAAATTATCATTGTCTAAATTATTATAGGGGTCATGGGAGGAAATATGTTTGTGATATTCTTTAAAAACTGTTTGGAAAGCTCATGAAAGAACAAACTCCTACACATACATGAGAGGCAGAAATTGCAGCTAAATGTACCCTAAAGGAGCTTGTGTTAGTTAGTTAGTTTTATTACAGTCATAGACCAGCATAAGATGATATAGAAACATCATTAAAACCAGGAATTAAAACATCTCAAAAGATAACAACAGAAAATAGAATAAGGCAGATAAACACAGCTGTGGTATATACCAAAGATTTTAAGTCCCACAAGTAATCTAAGACCCATGGGACCAGGCATGTAAATGGGCATTACTCTTTCAATAGGATCCAACTGGGCCCATTATGCACGGAGTGGAAAGTCTGCATTCGGGGTGGAATGGCAGTGGCTAAAATCACCAATTATGCACGTTACAGGTGGCAACCGGGTGCAGAGTCAACGTATGCTGCCAAAAAAGCCACATTAGCGAGATGCAGAAGAAAGTGGAGCTTCCCAGAACCAGGGCGCAACCAGAAGCGGCTCTGGAGTATCCGCGTGCATAATTGGATATTCTGGGTTTTGCCACCGTTGTGTTCCATCCCGTGCATAATCGGTTTGCTTCACTTCTTCCATGCCACCGTTTCAGCAGCCGTGTATAATAGGCCCTGGAGAAACGTATCCATTTAAATCTGTAAGACAATTGTGTAGATGTTTTCTAGCTTCTATCCACACCCTTCTTACTTCACCAGAGATATCAGGGTAAGAATCCTCCAAGCTATTAAGCATGTCATCTGAACACTGTTCCTTCCCAGAATAGCAGATCTGGAGCCTTTGGGAAGTGCTTGTAGGTATTAAGTGCCAACTGCATCAAGAGTGATGAACCAGAAATGTATCACTACAATGTGATTAGTTCTCTGTGCCTGTATTTTAGCTAGTACTATCTGAATGATAAGAAATGGAGGGAATGCATAGAACTGAGCCCCCCCCCCAAAGTTGGAATGCATTTCAGAGAGAGAGAGAGAGAGTTTTTCCAAAAGTAAGAAAAATGAGCTTTGCAGTTGTTCTTGTTGCAAAAAAATCCAACTCTGGCGAATGCCATCTCCAAGATGGGTTGAATACAAGTGTCTGGCTGATTCTGCTTAAAGCATTTGCCCTTGTATTGCTCAATCCTCCAACATGGATAGCTTGTAGACCCATACGGTGTTGAGTAACCCAGTCCGAGGTAGCCATAACTTCTCTGCATAATCTCATTGACCTCATGCCACCCTGCTTGTTGATGTAATGTATTATGGTAATGTTGTCCATTTGGATTTGAACAATCTTGCCAGATAACAGAGCTGCAAATTAAGCAAATGCATAATGTATGGCATGTAATTCCAAAACACTGATAAGAAATGTATATTCCCAACCCATCCAAACATCATAAATGGTCAAATTTATGGTTAAATTTAGACAATGTACACCACAACCCTCATAGGAGGTGTCAGTGGTGAGGATGACATCAGGTAGAAGAGGACCAAAGAGGACCTTGGAATATATTAAACAGCCACCAGGACAGTGATCTCAACACTATGTGATGAATCTATGTCTTTGGGAGTGAAAGTCTGGGTTAAAATTTATATACAAAATCATCCTCGGTCTAGTTAGTGATACTGCTGACTTGGTGGAGGGCATTAGGCATAGAAACCTCTGAGTGTCAATGGCCTCCTGGTAACGCTTTAAAGAAAAACGGATTATCAAAGTCTCAGTTGCATATCCACTATCCATAGGTAAGAATCATAGAATCATAGAGTTGGAAGGGGCCATACAGGCCATCTAGTCCAACCCCCTGCTCAACGCAGGATCAGCCCTAAGCATCCTAAGGCATCCAAGAAAAGTGTGTATCCAACCTTTGCTTGAAGACTGCCAGTGAGGGGGAGCTCACCACCTCCTTAGGCAGCCTATCCCACTGCTGAACTACTCTGACTGTTAAAATTTTTTTCCTGATATCTAGCCTATATCGTTGTACTTGAAGCTTAAACCCATTACTGCGTGTCCTCTCCTCTGCAGCCAACAGAAACAGCATCCTGCCCTCTGGCAAGTGACAACCATTCAAATACTTAAAGAGGGATATCATGTCCCCTCTCAAACTCCTTTTCTCCAAGCTGAACATTCCCAAATCCCTCAACCTATCTTCATAGGGCTTGGTCCCTTGGCCCCAGATAATCTTCGTCGCTCTCCTCTGTACCCTTTCAATTTTATCTACGTCCTTCTTGAAGTGAGGCCTCCAGAACTGCACACAGTACTCCAGGTGTGGTCTGACCAGTGCCGTATACAATGGGACTATGACATCTTGTGATTTTGATGTGATGCCCCTGTTGATACAGCCCAAAATGGCATTTGCCTTTTTTACCGCTGCATCACACTGCCTGCTCATGTTTAGTTTACAATCCACAAGTACTCCAAGGTCTTGTTCACACACAGTGTTACCTAGAAGCGTATCCCCCATCCAGTAGGCATGCTTTTCATTTTTTCTGATCCAGATGCAGAACTTTACACTTATCTTTATTAAATTGCATCTTGTTCTCATTTGACCATTTTTCCATTGTCTTTCAGATCTCGTTGAACTCTGTCTCTATCTTCCAGAGTATTTGCCAGTCCTCCCAATTTGGTGTCATCTGCAAACTTATGAGTAGTCATAGAATCATAGAATCATAGAGTTGGAAGGGGCCATACAGGCCATCTAGTCCAACCCCCTGCTCAACGCAGGATCAGCCCTAAGCATCCTAAAGCATCCAAGAAAAGTGTGTATCCAACCACTTGGTAGTCCCTCCACCCCCTCATCTAGATCATTAATAAATATGTTAAAAAGTACAGGGCCGAGCAACGAGCCCTGAGGTACCCCGCTATTCACCTCTCTCCAGTCTGATGAAACACCATTGACAACAACTCTTTGAGTGCGGTTCTCTAACCAATTCCCTATCCACTTAACTATCTGAAAATCCAGATTGCAGTCCTTCAACTTATCCATCAGAACATCATGTGGAACCTTGTCAAAAGCTTTACTAAAATCCAAGTAAATGACATCAACCGAATTTCCACGATCCAGCAAACCTGTTACTTGGTCAAAAAAGGAAACCAGGTTGTTCTGGAAAGACCTGTTGGAGACAAATCCATGCTGACTTCCTTGGATCACCAAATTGTCCTCCTGATGTTTGCAGATAATTTAATATCTGCTCCATTATTTTCCCCACAACAGAGGTCAGACTCACTGGTCTGTGAGCAATCTTTGAATAATCATGCCAGATAACAGAGCTGCAAATTAAGCAAATGCATAATGTATGGCACGTAATTCCACAACACTGATAAGAAATTTATATTCCCAACTCATCCAAACATCATAAATGGTCAAATTTATGGTTAAATTTAGATAATGTACACCCCAACCCTCATAGGAGGTGTCAGTGGTGAGGATCACATCAGGTAGAAGAGGACCAAAGAGGACCTTGGAATATATTAAACAGCCACCAGGACAGTGATCTCAACACCATGTGATGAATCTATGCTTTGGGAGTGAAAGTCTGGGTTAAAATTTATATATAAAATCATCCTCGGTCTAGTTAGTGATACTGCTGACTTGGTGGAGGGCATCAGGCATAGAAACCTCTGAGTGTCAATGGCCTCCTGGTAACGCTTTAAAGAAAAACAGATTATCAAAGTCTGAGTTGCATATCCACTATCCGTAGGTAAGAATCATAGAATCATAGAGTTGGAAGGGGCCATACAGGCCATCTAGTCCAACCCCCTGCTCAATGCAGGATCAGCCCAAAGCATCCTAGAGCATCCAAGAAAAGTGTGTACCCAACCTTTGCTTGAAGACTGCCAGTGAGGGGGAGCTCACCAGCTCCTTAGGCAGCCTATTCCACTGCTGAACTACTCTGACTGTGAAATTGTTTTTCCTAATATCTAGCCTATATCCCTACTTAGGGAAAAATAAGGGAAAAGCACTAGGCCACTCAGGTATGAACTAAATCATATTCCCGACGAATATACAGTAGAGGTGACAAACAGATTTAAGGAATTAGATCTGATAGACAGACTGAAGAACTATGGATGGACTTTCGCAACATTGTACAAGAGGTAGCAACTAAAACCATCCCAAAGAAAAAGAAATGCAAGAAATCAAAATGGCTATCCGAGGAAGCATTACAAATAGCTAAGGAGAGAAGGGAAGTGAAAGGCAAGGGAGAAAGAGAAAGATACACCCAATTGAATGCAGAATTCCAGAAAAAAGCTATAAGAGATAAGAATGCCTTCATAAATGAACAGTACAAACAAATATAAGAAAACAATAGAATGGGGAGGACCAGATATCTTTTCAAGAAAATTGGAGATATGAAGAGAACGTTTCATGCAAAGATGGGTACGATAAGGGACCAAAATGGTAGGGACCTCACAGAAGCAGAAGAGATTTAAAAAAGGTAGCAAAATTATACAGAAGAACTATACACGAGCGAGCTTAACATCCCTGATAACCACAATGGGGTGTTACTGACCTGGAGCCAGACATCCTGGAATGTGAAGTCAAATGGGCCTTAGGTAGTCTGAGCAACAATAAAGCTAGTGGTGGTGACAGCATTCCAGTTGAACTATTCAAAATCTTAATAGACGATGCAGTAAAAGTGCTACACTCAATATGCTAGCAAATTTGGAAAACTCAACAATGGCCACAGGATTGGAAAAGGTTAGTTTACATTCCAATCCCAAAGAAGGGCAGTGCCAAAGAATGTTCACACTACCGCACCATTGGACTCATTTCTCATGCTAGCAAAGTTATGCTCAAAATCCTACAAGCTAGGCCCAGCATATGTGGACCGAGAACTTCCAGAAGTACAGGCAGGATTTTGAAGAGGCAGAGGAACTAGAGATCAAATTGCCAACATACACTGGATCATGGAGAAAGCTAGGGAGTTCCAGAAGAACATCTACTTCTGCTTCATTGACTATGCTAAAGCCGTTGATTGTGTGGAGCACAACAAATTGTGGCAAGTTCTTAAAGAGATGGGAATACCAGAGCACCTTATTTGTCTCTTGAGAAACTTAAATGCAGGTCAAGAAGCAACAGTGACAACTGAACATGGAATCACTGTTTGGTTCAAAATTGAGAAAGGAGTTCGGCAAGGCTGTATACTGTCGCGTTTAACTTGTATGCGGAGCACATCATGAGAAAGGCGGAATTAGAAGAGCCACAAATTGGGATCAAGATTGCAGGGAGAAATATCAACAACCTCAGATATGCAGATGATACCACTCTAATGGCATAAAGTGAGCTAAAGAGCCTGTTGATGCGGGTGAAGGAGGAGAGTGCAAGGAGGAGAGTGCAAAAGTTGGCATGAAACTCAACATCAAGAAAACAAAGATCATGGCATCCGGGCCTCTCAATTCCTGGCAAATAGATGGGGAAGAAATGGAGATAGTGACAGGTTTTATTTTCCTGGGCTTCAAGATCACTGCAGATGGGGACTGCAGCAAAGAAATTAAAAGACGCTTGCTCCTGGGGAGGAAAGCTATGGCAAATCTCGACAGCATCCTAAAAAGCAGAGACATCACCCTGCCAACAAAAGTTCGTCTTGTCAAGGCTATGGTATTCCCAGTTGCAATGTATGGCTGCGAAAGTTGGACCATAAGGAAGGTCGAGCGTCAAAGAATTGAGGCTTTTGAACTCTGGTGCTGGAGAAGACTCTTGCGAGTCCCTTGGACTGCAAGGCAAAAAAAACGGTCAGTCCTAGAGGAGATCAGCCCGGACTGCTCCTTAGAAGGCCAGATCCTGAAGATGAAACTCAAATACTTTGGCCACCTCATGAGAAGGAAGGACTCCCTGGAGAAGAGCCTAATGCTGGGAGCGATTGAGGGCAAAAGAAGAATGGGACGACAGAGAATGAGGTGGCTGGATGGAGACACTGAAGCAGTAGGTGCAAACTTAAATGGACTCCGGGGAATGGTAGAGGACAGGAAGGCCTAGAGGATCATTGTCCATGGGGTCGCGATGGGTTGGACACGACTTTGCACCTAATAACAACAAGCCTATATCATTGTACTTGTAGTTTAAACCCACTACTGCGAGTCCTTTCCTCTGCAGCCCACGAGAACCAAATTGTCCTCCAGATGTTTGCAGATCGCTCCCTTTAATATCTGCTCCATTATCTTCCCCACAACAGAGGTCAGACTCACTGGTCTGTAGTTTCCCGGGTCATCCTTCCTCCCTTTTTTGAAGATCGGAATAACATTTGCTCTCTTCCAGTCCTCTGGGACATCTCCAGTCCTTAAAGAGGTTCCGAAGATGATGGACAAGGGTTCTGCAAGTTCTCCAAAAAGTTCTTTGAGCACTCTCGGGTGCATTTCATCCGGCCCAGGAGATTTGAACTCCTCCAGTGCAGCTGAATGCCTCTCGACAACCTCTCTGTCCATGTCAACCTGCCACCCAGACACTATCCCTTGGCTACTGCCATCTCTAGATGTGCCTTTCAGGGATAGTTATGGATTGAGCATGCAATAACTCTTATTTGAGTAGCACGCACCCTTCACATGCTCCCTTCTAGCATTCTCGTCCATGGTATGACACTCATCATGTCTCCGAGTTTATTAAAGTTTGCCCTAGGAAAATCCAACATCTGCGTCTGGCTACAAGCTTCTTTGCCCCCCCATCACAAAAAGAATTTTATGAGGACATGGTCACTTCCCCCAGAGTCCCCACCTCCTTCACCCCATCCACCAACTCTTGCCTGTTGGTCAGTATTAACTCCAGTATGGCTGAACCTCTTGTGGGTTCATCTACCATTTGATAAATGAAATTGTCAGCCAGACAGGTCAGAAAGTTGCATGACTGAGGACACTTCACAGAGTCTGTTTCCCACACATCTGGGTAATTGTGGTCACCCATCATTACAAGGTCCTGCCGCTTGGATATTTTCCCAAGCTGCTCACAAAGTGCAGCATCCACATCCTCTTGTTGGTCAGGCGGTAGCAGACACCAACCACCACACTGTTTGTTTTCCCCTTGCTTATTTTCACCCAGATGCTTTCCACTGTAGATATGCTCTCCTTCACTAGAATTTCCTGACCGGTAAGCCCTTTCCTCACATACAGTGCCACTCCTCCACCTCTTCGATCTATTCTGTTTTTTCTGAACAGTTCATATCCATCCACCATTACAGAAGAACATCTACTTCTGCTTCATTGACTATGCTAAAGCCGTTGATTGTGTGGAGCACAACAAATTGTGGCAAGTTCTTAAAGAGATGGGAATACCAGAGCACCTTATTTGTCTCTTGAGAAACTTAAATGCAGGTCAAGAAGCAACAGTGACAACTGAACATGGAATCACTGTTTGGTTCAAAATTGAGAAAGGAGTTCGGCAAGGCTGTATACTGTCGCGTTTAACTTGTATGCGGAGCACATCATGAGAAAGGCGGAATTAGAAGAGCCACAAATTGGGATCAAGATTGCAGGGAGAAATATCAACAACCTCAGATATGCAGATGATACCACTCTAATGGCATAAAGTGAGCTAAAGAGCCTGTTGATGCGGGTGAAGGAGGAGAGTGCAAGGAGGAGAGTGCAAAAGTTGGCATGAAACTCAACATCAAGAAAACAAAGATCATGGCATCCGGGCCTCTCAATTCCTGGCAAATAGATGGGGAAGAAATGGAGATAGTGACAGGTTTTATTTTCCTGGGCTTCAAGATCACTGCAGATGGGGACTGCAGCAAAGAAATTAAAAGACGCTTGCTCCTGGGGAGGAAAGCTATGGCAAATCTCGACAGCATCCTAAAAAGCAGAGACATCACCCTGCCAACAAAAGTTCGTCTTGTCAAGGCTATGGTATTCCCAGTTGCAATGTATGGCTGCGAAAGTTGGACCATAAGGAAGGTCGAGCGTCAAAGAATTGAGGCTTTTGAACTCTGGTGCTGGAGAAGACTCTTGCGAGTCCCTTGGACTGCAAGGCAAAAAAAACGGTCAGTCCTAGAGGAGATCAGCCCGGACTGCTCCTTAGAAGGCCAGATCCTGAAGATGAAACTCAAATACTTTGGCCACCTCATGAGAAGGAAGGACTCCCTGGAGAAGAGCCTAATGCTGGGAGCGATTGAGGGCAAAAGAAGAATGGGACGACAGAGAATGAGGTGGCTGGATGGAGACACTGAAGCAGTAGGTGCAAACTTAAATGGACTCCGGGGAATGGTAGAGGACAGGAAGGCCTAGAGGATCATTGTCCATGGGGTCGCGATGGGTTGGACACGACTTTGCACCTAATAACAACAAGCCTATATCATTGTACTTGTAGTTTAAACCCACTACTGCGAGTCCTTTCCTCTGCAGCCCACGAGAACCAAATTGTCCTCCAGATGTTTGCAGATCGCTCCCTTTAATATCTGCTCCATTATCTTCCCCACAACAGAGGTCAGACTCACTGGTCTGTAGTTTCCCGGGTCATCCTTCCTCCCTTTTTTGAAGATCGGAATAACATTTGCTCTCTTCCAGTCCTCTGGGACATCTCCAGTCCTTAAAGAGGTTCCGAAGATGATGGACAAGGGTTCTGCAAGTTCTCCAAAAAGTTCTTTGAGCACTCTCGGGTGCATTTCATCCGGCCCAGGAGATTTGAACTCCTCCAGTGCAGCTGAATGCCTCTCGACAACCTCTCTGTCCATGTCAACCTGCCACCCAGACACTATCCCTTGGCTACTGCCATCTCTAGATGTGCCTTTCAGGGATAGTTATGGATTGAGCATGCAATAACTCTTATTTGAGTAGCACGCACCCTTCACATGCTCCCTTCTAGCATTCTCGTCCATGGTATGACACTCATCATGTCTCCGAGTTTATTAAAGTTTGCCCTAGGAAAATCCAACATCTGCGTCTGGCTACAAGCTTCTTTGCCCCCCCATCACAAAAAGAATTTTATGAGGACATGGTCACTTCCCCCAGAGTCCCCACCTCCTTCACCCCATCCACCAACTCTTGCCTGTTGGTCAGTATTAACTCCAGTATGGCTGAACCTCTTGTGGGTTCATCTACCATTTGATAAATGAAATTGTCAGCCAGACAGGTCAGAAAGTTGCATGACTGAGGACACTTCACAGAGTCTGTTTCCCACACATCTGGGTAATTGTGGTCACCCATCATTACAAGGTCCTGCCGCTTGGATATTTTCCCAAGCTGCTCACAAAGTGCAGCATCCACATCCTCTTGTTGGTCAGGCGGTAGCAGACACCAACCACCACACTGTTTGTTTTCCCCTTGCTTATTTTCACCCAGATGCTTTCCACTGTAGATATGCTCTCCTTCACTAGAATTTCCTGACCGGTAAGCCCTTTCCTCACATACAGTGCCACTCCTCCACCTCTTCGATCTATTCTGTTTTTTCTGAACAGTTCATATCCATCCACCATTACATTCCAGACATGAGAATCATTCCACCAAGTTTCTGTGATGCCTACTAGATCATACCTTTCCATCAGCATGAGAAGTTCCAGCTCTTCCTTCTTATTGCCCATGCTTCGGGCTTTAGTATAAAGGCATATGAATCCTTTTACTTTTGGTTCCCTATGAGCTGGCCTTGCTGGTTGGGCTGCCTCCGATCGTTTTCCTTCCATACACTCCCTATGTTGATCGTCTCCTTCCCCTAGTGGCTTTAGTTTAAAGCTCTCCTGATGAATCTCCCCAGGTTCCTGCCAAACACATTCTTCCCCAGTTTCGATAAGTGCAGTCCATCAGGTGCTAGTAGGCGTTCCTCAAGAAAGTCTATCCCATGGTCCCAGAAACCAAATCCCTCCTGCCGGCACCAACTACACAGCCACTGATTCACCTCCATTATCTTCCTCTCCCAATGCATTCCTCTTCCCTTGACAGGCAAAATTGAAGGGAATACCACTTGTGCCCCCATTTGCTTGAGCTTCCTTCCTAGATCTTGATAGTGTGTTTTAATAGGAAAAATGGTATTCACAGACATGTCATTCGTTCCCACACGGGCCATCACAAATGGGTAGCGATTTGAGGAGTTTGAGCAGCCGTTCTGAAATGTCTTTAATTTTCGCTCCTTGCAAGCAACACACCTTTCGGTTTAGGGAGTTGGGCCCAGCCATATGACGATCCATTCCTCTTAGTAGGGAGTCTCCAATTACCAGTACTCTCCTTTTTTTTCTTCCTCAACACCATTTCCTTCTATCCCTGTGGCCTCTTCACTTTGTTAGATTTTGTTTTGGGACCTCTTCCCTCGTTTTTCATGTGTTATACCAGTGGTCCCCAACCTTTATTAGGCTGGGGACCGGCAGGGTATTGGGTCGCGCCCGCAGGGACCGCGCCCGGGCGGGCCACGCCCATGCTTCGGGCCGCGCCCGCAAGCCGCACCCGTGGATCGGGCCGCGCCCGCGGGCCGCACCCAGCCGCGCCCGGCCGCGCCCGCAGATCGGGCCGCACCCGCGGGCCGCGCCCGCGGATCGGGCCGAGCGGTCGCGGCCTGCACGGGCGCGGCCCGGCCCTGATTCCCTCTCCCCGCCCTCCCGCAGTAAGTAGCTTCCCGGGCCGCAAGCTTGCGGCCTGGGAAGTTTTTTACTGCGGGGGGGGAGGCGGGGAGAGGGAGCTGCGGCCCGGCGCCATGGCCTTGGCGGCCCGGCGCCGGGCCGCGGCCCGCAGGTTGGGGACCACTGTGTTATACTATGAAAACAGACACCTTGAAAATCTAATACAAAAAACCAGGAATGTATTTGCAATAACTGTAAAACAGATTTTCAGTCCTAAAGCAGTTGATGTCTTCCTACAATATCCAGTTTATGACCTTCTCTGCCACTAGTTGTAGAGTATGATCCTCAGCCATACTTGGCTTGCATCTCTTCAACAATGAGCAAAGCGGGAAGTGGGTGGGTAAATAAGGAGCAACCTTCTTCCCTAATACCATGCAAATTCTCCACCTTCCCTGAAGTGGCCAGAATCAATGTTGGTGTCTCCCTGACAGATTTAGTGAGATCTTACACTCTACCCAGAATTGGAAAGGGGAATCTGTGTACAGTCTTCCCAAGATCTTGTCCTTAGGTTTTGGATCCAAAGTGAAGATGTGACTCTCCAAGGCCTAAGCCATGCCCAAAACAAATGTTCAGAAAATAGTCCAAGATCTTCTTTAAGGGAAATAGGGGTTGGGGTCCCAACCATATCAACAGGGGACAAATCCGAGCACCTGCTCTTCCTCCTCGGAATCTGACTAAAAGAATAGCTCACAAGTGTCGTATACTGGCAAAGATCTGTGCTTAATCTGTTGAACAGATCCAATGTACTCCCTGATGCCTGATGGAAATAATCACTTCACTCCAAGTTAAATGTAAGAAAGAAATAATATAGAAATTGCTGCCATGGCCAAGATGGGAACAAAGGCCACTGAGGGGCTGGTCTCAGATCCAACTGGCAAGGAAGGTAACGTCAGGGAAGGGCAGTCAATCGTGCTTGTTCTCAGTCTCCAATACATAAGGAACCAGCAACCAGTCATGAATCAATGGGGCTCGAAGGAGCAGACGCAAACTGACTCCAAGGAGACAGCTGGCTCCATTGATTAGTCTGGTTCTGAAGCAGGGGCTTTCTCATGCATGGCCTGAACTTGCGTAGGCTTTTGGTGGTGCTGAGCCTTAGTCTTAGCCTTTTTTCCAGGGGGTTCAGAGGAGTTTCTTGGGACCCTAGATGAGGGCAGCAATCAAGCCTTACACTTCGACAGAACTTATCAGGACAGTTCTGTCCTTGAACCTGATATTATGAGGAGGGTTGAAACAGGTGCTCAACCATGGCAGATAACTCAATTGCTGGGACTTCAGATGCACATAGTGCCTTCTCTCATAGGCTTTTCCTTTTATGCTTTTGGCATAAATTGCTGACAGTGTCTACAGCCTGAGACATTTGGTGCTCACTCAATCAAAAAAGGCACAGATCATGTTAATCTGTGTGTCATCTTTGTTCCACAATCAGTTTTTGTGCCATTATCTCAGAGGAGGCTGGGAGGCAGCGGCAAAGGCCTGTAATTATCCTGACAGGATTAAAAACACAGGGAGAGTTAAAGGAACAATACGCCCAGGGATCCACCAGGCAGCCAAAACTTGAACTTTTACCTGGTGGTGTTTTTTTGTAAACAGAATGAGAATGCTAGAATGAAACAGTGGTCCTCACTTGACGGTTTCTTTTCTTCGGTGGGGCGAAGTCATCCATGTTCGCTTACATAAGGCAAATTGTAATCTAAATTTGAACTGCTGGGCCTTCTTGAGTGACCACTGGTGACCTCTCCAACTCCAGTCATGTTCAAGCCTTGCTGCGTATCTGGTCACTTCTGCAGTCCATTATTGTCAGTCCTTGTGTATTTCTCGTGTCCAAGATGTCGGTTCTACCGCTTGGGTGGGAAGTAGATGACTTTGCCCCACTGAAGAAAAGAAACCCACTGTTTCATTTTCCTTCAGTGGAGTCAAAGTCATTCATGTGGTTAGCTGTACCAAAGCTCACTCCAGGGTGGGAAGAGCCAGTCCAGTCTGGTCCAAGTGTTGCATCACTCTGCGGCCAAAAGAAGCCTCCACTGAGGCGGCCTTGTCAATGCAATAATGCTTAACGAAGGTGGAAAAAGACAACATGTTGCCACCCTACAAATTTCTGTTGCTGGCATTCTACTGGCAAAGGCGGCCGACGTGGCTGCCGCTCTAGTGGAATGTGCTGTAAGCCTTCCAGGGGGGACCTTTTCCTGGACCTGGTAGACCTTGGTGTTACACTGCCTGACCCAAAGGGCAAAACCGTCTTGCCTATGTTCTGACACCCTTGCGAAATGAATAGTGCATCGGAGCACCAGAAGGCTGCTGTTCTGTGAAGGCAGATTCCAAGCGTTCAGCGGACGTCCAATTTATGCCGCACCCACTCATCTGGGGTGCATGGACTGGGGCAGTAAGCTGATAGGACCAGCAGTTGCTCCACGTGGAAGTGAGAACGGACCTTGGGTATGAAACTGGGGACAGAGCTCCTTTCTTGAAGACAGCGTGCCATTTCAAAAACTCATCTGGCCGATATGATAGCCACAAGAAAGGCCACCTTTCAGGAAAGGATTTTGAGCTCTGCCCACTTGAGGGGCTCAAATGGAGTTTTAGTGAGTGCCTGCAGCACTTCTGGGAGACTCCACGTGGGGAAAACAATGCTGTACTGGAGGGTCCAATTTCTTGGCTTTCCCTCAGAAAAAGTTTGATGTGTTTATTTTGAGAGAGAGAGAAAGAGTGGAAACCATCCAGGCCTAGCACAGCATTGATGGCCACCAGCTGGCATTTCAGGGTTGGTATCCGGAGGCCAAGTTTCCGGCCCTCAAAGAAGAACGCCACTATGTCGTTAGTGGGGGGGCACAGAGGATTGATCTGTGACCTGATGGCCCAGATGTGGAAAGCTTTCCAGGTGTGATTGTAAATGCGCCTGGTGGATGGTCGCCTGGCCTGAAGCATGAGGTCAATCATTCCTGGGGAGAACCCCAGTCTTTGTAGCACATCCCATTTAATTTCCAGGCTGTCAGCAGTAGCCAATCTGGATGTCTGACTGGCCCCTGGAACAGCAGGTCCTCGCGTGTCGGTAGGTGCCAGGGGCGTGTCTCGGCCACGTGGACCAGTTTGGAGAACCAGGATCGTCTGGGCCAATAGGGTGCGATGAAACTTACCTCTGCCTTCAGTCTCCGAATCTTGTTCAGGATCCTGACTATTAGAGGCAGGGGAGGAAAGGCATACGGGAGATCCCAAGGGCCATGGGTGTGAGAGAGAGTCCCTCTGCCCTGCCGTTGGGGAAGCGAATCAGGAACCGTGGTGTCTGGACGTTGGCGGCAGTTGCTAGAAGGTCCATGGCTGGCAATCCAAACCTGTGAGTGACCTGAACAAACCACCTGTTGGTTGGGACTCCACTCGCCTGGGTCTGTCGATTCGGCTAGTCCGCTTGAGTGTTTTGTAGACCCCGGAGCCTTGAGGCTGAGCAGACGTCTTTCCACCTAGTGCAAGAGGGTGTCTGCTTCCTTATATAGGGACAGAGACCTGGTCCCACCCTGGCAATTGATGTGGGCCTTTGTATTCTGTGTGGATGAGAACGTGGCGATTTCTGAGCGTAGGTTGGAACACCTGGAGTGCCAGACAAACCGCTCTGAGTTCCAGCCAGTTAGAATCATAGAATAATAGTTAGAAAGGACGACTTGGGTCATCTAGTCCAACCCCCTGCACTATGCAGGACACTCACAACCCTATCTCTCATCCACTGTAACCTGCCACCCCCTTAAGTCTTCACAGAATCAGCCAGATGGCTATCCAGCCTCTGTTAAAAAATTTCCAAAGATGGAGAACCCACCTCCTCCCAAGGAAGCCTGTTCCACTAAGAAACTGTCTCTAACTGTCAGGAACTTCTTACAGATGTTGAGATGGAATTTCTTTTGAATTAATTTAATTTCATTGGTTCTGGTCCGTCCCTCCGGGGCAAGAGAGAACAACTCTGCTCCACCCTCTATTTATTTTAAATACTTGAAGATGGTTATCAAATCCCCTCTCAGTCATCTCCTCTCCAGGCTAAACAGACCAAGCTCCCCCAACCTTACTTCATATGTCTTGGTCCCCAATCCCCTCACCATCTTTGTTGCCCTCCTCTGGACATGCTCCAGTTTGTCTACATCCCTCTTCAACTGGGCAGGTCTTTCTGACTACAGGACTCTAAGCAACATACCTTTAAGTCTGTGAAAATTTGCTTTGCTGAACTCCAGTCTATACGTCCGACTATGTAAAGGTTTTCTCTATCCCACAATTGAAAATTCCAAAAGCACATGGTCACTATTACCATCTGTGCTCACTACTTCCACCTCATCTACCAGTTCTTCCCTATTGATGAGAATCAAGTCTAAAATAGTTGAGCCCCTGGTTCCCCTATCTACTTTCTGGGAACTTCTGGGAACCGGTTATATTTCGGATCAGGTTCAAGGTTTTGATTTTGACCTTTAAGGCCATCCGTGGTCTGGGTCCAGCATATATGAGGGACCGCCTTTCGCCCTATATTCCTCGCAGGGCTTTACACTCAGTGGGGGCCAATTTATTGGTTATCCCCAGCCCCAAGGAAGCCCATCTGGCCTCTACCAGGGCCAGGGCCTTTTTGGTCCTGGCCCTGACCTGATGGAATGAGCTCCCGGAAGAGCTGAGGGCCCTGCGGGAATTACCAGCATTCTGCAGGGCCTGTAAAAGGGAGCTCTTCCGCCAGGCCTACGGTGAGGAGGATCAGGCCCCCCCCTCATGAAATCTGGCAGTAGTGAGTGCTAGCTCCCTCCCCCTCCCTGTAGCTGAGGCGGTGGAGACTCGATGATTAGTATTGCCATCTATCGTTGTTATTGTTGATTAATTGGTTGTTATTTACTGTCATTTTACATTATTCTTATGGATTTTAGGGGAGGGGTTTTTATGTGAGCCGCCTCAAGCCTTCAGGGGGAGGCGGGATATAAATAAAATAACAACAACAACAACAACTGAAGCTGTCAGCAAGGCAAGTTAAGAATTTAATGGAGTTTGTATTTTTAGCAGAGTTGGTCCTCCAACAGATATCTGGGCAATTGAAGTCAACAATGACCACTGTTTCACCCTTTTTTGAAAATTGTGTAATTTGGTCTAGCAGTATCTCATTCAAGTCCTCTGACTGGCTTGGTGGTCTATAGCAGACCCCCACAATAATACCACCCTCATTTCCTACTCCTTTTACATTTACCCAAATATACTCAATTGAACTTTCACTTACCTGTATTTCTTCACAAGTATACAGGTTCTTAAAATATATTGCTACATCACCCCCCTTCTTTTCTTGTCTGTCCCTTTTGAATAGATTGTACCCCTCGATTCTAGTATTCCAGTTGTGAGTATTATCCCACCAAGTTTCTGTGATTCCTAGTAGGTCATAGCACCCTTCCTCTATTACGACTACTAGTTCCTACTGCTTGTTTCCCATAGTGTAGAGACATCGTAATCCATTCCTTGTGTGCCCCATGGTTTTGGTTTTGCAAGTTAGTAGTTCCCTGCTTATGTGCCATCCCCTGTAGATTTGCACTCTTCTTATCTTGAGTTCTTACCATCACAGCAAGTTCGGAATTTACGTCTCGTTCACCTTTGGATCTAGTTTGAAGCCCTGTTCACCAGGTTTGCAAGAGTTCTTCCAAAAATACCTTTTCAGTCCCTTGTGAGGTGCACACCGTCTCCTGATAGCAGCCCCTCATACTGACATCTTACACCATGATCCAGAAATCCAAACCTTTCCTGATGTCACCACTGACGTAGCCGGTCACTTACTTGCATGATTTCTCTCTATCTCTTCCTAAGCCACGGCCACTTACAGGAAGGACTGATGAAAACACAACCTGTGCTCCCAAGTCCTTTACCTTTCCCCCCAGATCCACAAAGTCTTTCTTAATATGTTCCATACTCTGCTGGGCAGTATTACTTGTTCCTACATGGATGAGGAGGAAGGGATAATGATCTGTGGGCTTGATGAGCCTCTGCAGACATTCTGTCACATCCTTTATGCATGCACCACATAGACAGCATACCTCTCAAGACAGCAAATCTGGTCTACACACTTCAACCTCTACGCCTCTCAGCAGGGAAACCCCAATTATTAGTACCCGTTCCTTTGTACCCATGAGAGCAGACCTAGAAATCTCACCTGTGGGGGCTAGTGAAGTGTCTGCTGGGCTTCCTGGGGTTGTCAGGGGAAATGACCTAGAACTCTCACCTGCGGGGGCCTGTGACTTCTTTTGCTGGTCTTCGTTGGGGCTTGCTCTTCATGGGGAATTGCACATGCTCCTGTGATCCTGAATCAACAGGCAGATACTGGAACTGGTTGCTAAGCACCAGTGGGGCCCATTATGCATGGGGGGGATAGCGCGCATTCGGGGTGGAATGGCGGCGACTAAAATCTCCGATAACGCACGGTGCCAGCTACAATCGGCTGCAAATTCGGTGCATGCCGCCAAAAAAGCTGCATCAGCGAAATGTGGAAGAAAGTGCAGCTTCCGGGAGACCAGGGCGCAACCAGAAGCGGCGCCGGGGTCGCTGCGTGCATAATGGGTTACTCTGGGTATGGCCGCCGTTGCGTCCCGTCCTGTGCATAAACGGTTTGCTTCGCTTCTTCCCCCTCCGCATTTTCCATGTGACCCAAAATCACCGTTTTGGTGGCCGTGCATAATGGGCCTGGGTCAGATCTTCTCCTCAACCTTCTACAGCGACGTGTAACATCCTTCCATTTATTACCCTCCTGTGTTAGGTGCTCCTGATTTTGATTTGATAGATTTCCCTCCTCCTGCAGCATATTCAATCTTCTCTCTAATCCTCTCTCTAATCCCCAGACTGTCTCCTTTTGCAGAGCCACTAATTTACACTTGCTGCATTTGTAAAAACTGTCCCACCAAGGGACATTACACAGATGGTACATGTCACTACCTGAGCTTCTTTAGTCTTCGTGCCACTTTGATTCATCTGAAATGCTTTCAAACACTCCTACACTTCACTCGATCCTTCAGCTTGATCATAGAATCACAGAGTTGGAAGGGGCCATACAGGCCATCTAGTCCAACCCCCTGCTCAACACAGGATCAGCCCAAAGCATCCTAGAGCATCCAAGAAAAGTGTGTATCCAACCTTTGCTTGAAGACTGCCAGTGAGGGGGAGCTCACCACCTCCTTAGGCAGCCTATTAAACTGCTGAACTACTCTGACTGGGAAAATTTTTTTCCTGATATCTAGTCTATATCGTTGTACTTTAAACCCATTACTGCGCGTCCTTTCCTCTGCAGCCAACAGAAACAGCATCCTCCTCCAAGTGACAACCATTCAAATACTTAAAGAGGGCGATCATGTCCCCTCTCAACCTCCTTTTCTCCAGGCTGAACATTCCCAAGTCCCTCAACCAATCTTCATAGGGCTTGGTCCCTGGGCCCCAGATCATCCTCGTCGCTCTCCTCAGTACCCTTTCCATTTTATCTACGTTCTTTTTGAAGTGACCTGTGCGAAAAAAGAGGTGCAAAATAGGCACTGAGCCTTTCTGCTTTCTCTGCATCCTCCGTTAGAGTTTGTCCATCTGCACCCACTGCACAGTGGGCCTATTGCCTCCTTTACTTTACGTTTGCTTCTCACATAACTGAAAAAATCTTTTCTTGTTACAGTGGGCTTTCCTGGCCAATCTTAGCTCACTCTCAGCTTTGGCCTTTCTGATGATTAATCTACAGTGCCTAGTAACCTGTAGGTACTCTTCTTTAGAGCTCTGTCGTTCCCTCCATTTCCTGAATATTTCCCTTTTCTTTTTTCTTAGTCCCTCTAGAAGTTCTCTGATCATCTAAATAGGCTTCTTAGAGCTCCTGCAGTGTTTTCATCTTTCTGGGCTAGCCCCCCTAGGGTCCCCACCTCCTTTACCTCATTCACCAACTCTTGCCTGTTGGTCAGTATTAAGTCCAGTATGGCTGAACCTCTTGTAGGTTCATCTACCATTTGATAAATGAAATTGTCAGCCAGGCAGGTCACAAAGTTGCATGACTGAAGACGCTGTGCAGAGTTTGTTTCCCAGCACACATCTGGGAAATTGAATTTGCCCATGATTACAAGGGTCCTGCCGCTTGGATATTTTCCTAAGCTGATCACAAAGTGCAGCATCCACATCCTCTCGTTGGTCAAGCGATCAGTAGCAGACACCAACCACCACACTGTTTTCCCCTCGCTTATTTTCACCCAGATGCTTTCCACTGTAGATATACTCTCCTTCACTAGAATTTCCTGACAGGTAAGCCCTTTCCTCACATACAGTGCCACTCCTCCACCTCTTCGATCTATTTTTTCTGAAAAGTTCATATCCATCCACCATTACATTCCAGTCATGAGAATCATTCCACCAAGTTTCTGTGATGCCTACTACATCATAGCTTTCCATCTGCATAAGAAGTTCCAGCTCTTCCTTCTTATTGCCCATGCTTCAGGCGTTAATATAAAGGCATCTGAATGCTTTTACTTTTGGTTCCCTATGAGCTGGCCTTCATGGTTGGGCTGCCCCCGATCGGTCTCCTTCCTTACACTCCCTATGTTGATCGTCTCCTTCCCCTTGTGGCTTCAGTTTAAAGCTCTCCTGATGAATCTCCCCAGGTTCCTGCTAAACACATTCTTCCCCAACTTTGATGCTAGTAGGCCTTCCTCCAGAAAGCCTATCCCATGGTCTCAGAAACCAAATCTCTCCTGCCGGCACCAACTACACAGCCACTGATTCACCTCCATTATCTTCCTCTCCCGATTCATTCCTTTTCCCTTGACAGGCAAGATTGAAGAGAATACCATTGAAGAGAATACCCCCATTTGCTTGAGCTTCCTCCCGAGATCTTAATAGTCTTTTTTAATAGGAGCGATAGTATTCATGGACATGACATTCGTTCCCACGTGGACCATCACAAATGGGTAGCGATCCGTAGATTTGAGGAGTTTGGGCAGCCGTTCTGAAATGTCTTTAATTTTGCCCCTTGGAAGCAATACACCTCTTGGGTTAGGGGGTTGGGCCCAGCCCCATGACAATCCATTCCTCTTAGTAGGGAGTTTTTTCCTCAACACCATTTCCTTCTATCCCCATGGGGGATAGACTTTGTTTTGGGACCTCTTCCCTCGTTGACACTTGCACCTCCTCTGCAAGGGCCTGAAATCTATTCTGGAGCTCCAAAGCCCCGAGAACCGTCTTGCTCTACGCCACTGAGACTTTTTCCTAACTGTCTGCAGAGGCTCCGTAATGAGGTCAATCCCCTTATCCTCTTCAGGACTGGTTGTAGCCTCGTTATTCAGAGTTGCACTGCTCCTGTCTATGAACTCCTCCCCTTTCTTAACATCCTCTCCAGGTCTTCGCTTGCACAGCCGCACAGCTCCCAGAGCCAGCTGGCTCCTTGCTGCTTGGGTCTTTGCTGTGGTCAGTTCCATGGAGGCTTGAGCTGGAAAGGAGTACTGTGCTGTGAAGAAGTTTATATATATATATTTTTAATTACTTCAGTGTTGCTGAAGAGCAGGGCTCTGAGCGTCCTACCTAAGCAGTAGGGCAAACGAAACTGGAGCTGGAGAGGTCACCCAGTGGTCACTCAAGGAGGCGCAGCAGTCCAAATTTACATTACAATTTGCCCTACCTGAGCAAGGAGAGGTGTGACCTAACCACATGAATGACTTCAGCCTCACTGAAGGAAAAATATGCAGCAAAGAAAAAACTAAAAGGGAAACACGTGACATTTGGGCGGGAACCAGTGCGCAATCTGAGGAATATGAGCACACTGTCATTTTTTGTTTTAGCTAGACATTTCTCCACAGCTGTCCAATGTGGGACTACACAGAAAACACAACAATGAATCTGCATTGCATGTTTTCCACATTTTTGTCATGTGCTCTTTCTCAGGAAAGAAAAGAGGGTTGCACTTACCTGTAACTTCATTGAGTGGTCTTTTGTGCATTCACACATGGATACTGCAAAGTTGCAGGCCTGCTTTGGAAAAAGAAATTGCAAGCTAAACTTCTAGAAATACTCCCCAGAGTGTCAGACCCTTGCTCTCCAGAGGGACCTTCCTGCCTAAAGTCCCATTGTATGGGAGGAGTAAGCACTCTCCCCTCAGTCCTCATCCCTTTGCTGCTGGGTAGGAGGGAGGGTTGTGTGAATGCATAGAAGACCACTTGATTAACAGCAGTTACAGGTAAGCGCAACCCTGTTTTCATCCCACATGGGAGATTAGCAAGATGACTCACTGTAGGAGCAGAGTGGCGCAGAGTGGTAAGCGGCAGAAATGCTGTGTGAAGCTGTCTGTCCAGGGAGTTCAATCCCAGCAGCCGGCTCAAGGTCAACTCAGCCTTCCATCCTTCCGAGGTCGGTAAAATGAGTACCCAGCTTGCTTGCTGGGGGTTAAACGGTAATGACTGGGGAAGGCACTGGCAAACCACCCTGTATTGAGTCTGCCATGAAAACGCTGGAGGGCGTCACCCCAAGGGTCAGACATGACTCGGTGCTTGCACAGGGGATACCTTTACCTTGGGGTAAACGTGGGGGGTAGGCTAAGAGCAGAGGACTGTCTGATGTACCACTTTAACCACTGTTGTTTTTTTTTGCAGCATCCACATTCCAGGAGTAGGACACATAAATGGACCATGTGGCTGCTCTGCAATGTCCTGGATAGGGAGACCTGCTGCAAATGCTGAAGCCTTACGACCCTTATGAGGGCTGTGAAAACAAACAAAAAGGTTATCCTTCCGGAAGGATTTTACTCAGTCTAAATAAAAAAGATCTGCTCTCCTAATATCTAACGTGTGCCTTTCAAAATTTTTCAGATGTTGGGAGGAAATCAACACTTAACAAAATCTTGTCCCTAAAGACCAGCATGAAATAGGAAGAATAGACAATGCAGAAAGTTCCCCCACCCTGTATGCTGTCATTATAGCCACTAAAAAGGCTGTTTTATAGGACACAAAGTTCAAATCAACCACTGCCAAAGGTTCAAAAGGATTATGAAGTAGTTTTGACAACACGAGGGATAAACTCCATTGTGGGATAATAGCAATGATGGGGAGGGGGTTAAACATTCCTTAAACCTTTCATAAAGGATTTTGAAAGGGAATAAACGGGATGGGAATAAACAGGAGTGCTTTCGACATGAAAGTGGAAACTGCCACTAAGTTAACTTTAATTGAAGCATTTAATAGCCCACTGTCTTTCAAAGAAACTAAGTAAGTTAAAACATCTCACCTGTGTGAGATCACAGGTGAGTGGGGAAAGACCTAATTTTTCTGGCCAAACTGGCCATTTCAAAGCATAAGATTTAGGCCTAGCTGCAGCAGTTTTGGCCTTCTTCTTGGGCAGCTCAGGCAGGCCCTGATCAAATTGCTTGGCAGGGGAGCTTGTAGGCTGGTCTGAGGCTTTCAGGGCTCTCTCCCACAGGGCAGCCCTGAGTCTGCAGGAGCACTCATACCCGATCTTGGGGGTAAGTTTTCTACACAGAGCACACCAAAGCTGAATGGCCCTCTCCCAGGCACAGAAGGCAGGAGTAATGGTTGTCCTGTTGGGCCATCTTACCCCCACATTGGGAACACTTTTTGAAAAGGGCCATAGTAACACACAAATCCAAATCAAATTCCAAGAGACAGTCAAGTCCAGTCCAAGAAATACAGAAACAAAATTATCACTCAATAGAAGTTGTGAGAAATACTCAGAGCGCTTGTATGTCCTTTCCTCAATCTTCAGAAAAGACTGAGGGGAGAGTAGACATGAGACTTTAGGCAGGAAGGTCCCTCTGGGGTGGGCGGGGCTGGCACTCTGGGGTGCAGTACCCATGTGGGAATGCACAGAAGCCACGGAGATGAACAAAGTAAATCTGGTCTGAATGAACTGAGGCCACATGTTAGTATGACATCTGCATGTAAAGGTATTCACCCACAATGGTGACTAGGAATGTGCGCTTCGGCTCGGCCACCTTGGCGATCACCAAAGCCCCCTTCCAACTCCATGACATTATGAATGTCAGCTGACAGTGTACAGAAAACTCCAGTGCCAAATGAATGCAGGGTTGAGAATCCTTACTTAAGGAAACAGCCTTGGCTGTCTAGTTTAAAATGTATCTGCTAACCAGCAAAAACCAATATAGTGCTTGGCTAGTGAGAAAGGGCCACTGTAGCTGCCCTTCTCATAAGATTTATGTTAAAATTGGACTACAGATAAGGATAAGGAAAGGACTTCCAAATGGTGGGACCAACAGTTGCAGAATTTTTGCAGTGTCAACTGTGATTAAAAGGGAAAGGTAGACTTCTAGCTGTCCCAGCTAGAGTACAACACATATAGCTGTCCTATATTGAACCAGACAATGGGTCCATCAAGGTCAGCAGTGTTTACTCAGACTGGCACTGGCTCTCCAGGGTCATAGGTCTTCCACACAACCTACCACCTGATCATTTTACCTGGAGATGCAGAGGACTGAAGCAAGGACTTTCTGTTTGCCAAGCAAATGATCTATCACTACAGCCACTACAGCTCCTTCCCTAAGAGCGTATGAGACTTGGAACATAAAGGCCACAGAGACTGCTTGAGGTTTCTTTGCACACTGTTGGAGACGTGCAAGGTGGTATACACACCTCCATTCTGAAGTAGCATCAGCAGCAGAGTTCAGCCCCTCCCCTCCCCTCCCCTCCAAAATGCAGCCAAATGTCTGTAGAGAGATCCTTAAAAGCAACGTGGGTCATTTCTGAGGAAGCCTCACAAGCCAAATTTGCTGTAGAGGAATTCCACCAGCAATCAGCAAGGCATAACTGAGGAGGCATGTCCCTCTCCAGTTGAACTCCAGACAGTGGAATTCTGTAAATTCTATATACTTAAAAGAAAACATGCACGCATGCTTAATTTGGATCACTCCTATGGATCAAAGAACTTAGCTCTAGGTAAGAGATTTTAGCTTTTGAATCCTAAAGGATACATGGGTCGTTGTTCTCTGGCACGTGTGTAGATACTTTCTTTGAGCAACATCCATTTTGTGGTGTACCCAGACACATTATTGACCCACTACCACCTTCTGTTTCCTTGACACTTGTCCTTACTGTGGCTCAGCAGACACACAGGACTGGCCAAACATATCTGAGCTCCTCCTTAGTCAGGTGCCTAATTATTGTTAGCACTACAATGACACTGGTGCCCTTGTCAAACCACCCCTTGAAGCCTTAGTGGGAAACCTGTTTACAGACTATGCTTTACACCAGCTCTGGCCAACAGAAACAGTAGTGTGAATGTAAATCCAAGCAAGTTAGTGCCAAGACTGCGGTGGGGGATGCTTGGAGCTCTGCTCCAGGCCTATGTAAGTGTGTTTTGTTTCTGTGCCTGTAAGGCTGACAACAACAAGCCCATCAATTAAATCATCCAACGTGCCAGACAAGTTTCTATCACAAAATGTCCAATGACCATCTGAGCTTCTCGGGCCTCTGTGGGCTTTGCCATTTCGGAGGCTGGAAGTCATACTGCTTCCCTGCCTGGCTTCAGCTCCTAGGTGCCCCTTACCTGTTCACTGCAGGAAGGCTGTTGACCTTCTTTGCTGGAGCTTTCTTCTGCTGTGCCTGCTTTGTCGGCTGGGCCACCTTTGCCTTCTTCTCTTCCTCTGCTTTTGCTTTGTGCTTTTCTTTCTCCTTCTCCTTCTCCTTGTCCTTCTTCTTCTTCTCTTTCTCCTTCTTCTCTTTTTTTTTCTTTGGTTTGTTCACAGGAGCTTGGGACAGGGCAGCCAACTGTTCATGGACGGCCTTCAGCTGGCAGGGAAGATGGAGGATCAAAGCTAAGAAAGTCAAGTGCCTCTGAAGACTGCCCTATGTAGTTCTGACCTCCTTGTGGGGATAGGTCCCACAAGCAGTACTCAACTGCTTCACCCTCAACAACTCTCAGTCAAACATCTGAATCAATTCACTTGAAAAATACTGTGTTAGAACCAGCAATGGGTGATAGGAATGTTTGCTCTATGGCAATTATGGTCCACTCGCCCATGCAACTCTTCACCTGGTGCCACAGTCATCCAGAGATGAATGTGATGTGTGACCTGGCTCACAAATGACTACATGCAAGCCAGCTGCCAGCCCATCAACTTCAGCTCACTTCCAGAATGAGCTAATTTGTTGAAGCTCTCCATGCAGGTGGCAGCCATGTGCAAGCCCCACCAACAGGCTCACAGCAGGAAATTCCCTGCTGAGAACTGAGACCTCCATAAAGTGGTTGCAAAAATACCAAGACATGAGTTTCTTTTTCTCCAAATGGCAACAGTTGTGCAAATCACAGCTGCTTTTACATATACAATTCTCACATGGAGGTGCAAGTTCTCATATACAGCACATGGGGGGCTTCTCATTTGCAAGCCTAGTAATGGTTACTGTGCCCCTGCATGTGCAAACCCACTTTTCTCTTTTTCAGGACTGAAGCACAGTCTGCACATGCAGGAGAATGAAGTGGGAGTGTGAGCTGGGCCACTTTCATTGCGAATGAGTGGGGATGGAATTTTTTAAATCTCTCTCTTGCAAGAAGGCTAGCACATCAGATTCTACCAAGTTTTCTACTTGCAAGGATGTGAGAGAGCAATTAGAAATATGACCTCTTCCCCACCCACAGTCTTATTCCCTTCCCACTTTGCTGCTTCTGCAGACCAGTTCTTCAGAGGCTGTGGAATGCCAGGAAAGAGCCATCACACACAAGCACTCCACACTGAGAGAGCCAGCCTGTCTTTTAAACAAGAGAGCTCCTGACATCTGCACTTCTTGCAGTCAGAGTGGTGGTGGGGGGGGGGGGGAGGGAATGCCTGAAAATGAGGCATCCTTCTGCCTGTCCTGAGCTGCCAGAGACCCACATAACCAAGCAGCTTTCTCTATTAGGGTTGTGCGCTTTGACGCAATTCAGTTGCCTTGGCGATCACCAAAGCCTGAAGCAGCACATAGGAGACCAGCACTATGGTGCAGAGGCGGCCAAACCACGCCATAGCGGACAACCCTAGTCTCTATAGCCTTGAAAATGAGCACAAGAGAGAGGCAGAGGGTGTTTGTGGCAAGCTTAATCAGCTGGCCCAGTTCCTTTGTGGTATACAGCTAAACAGAAATGCTTCCCCTGACAAACACTTGTGTGCCAGAAAGGCCTGAAAATCTCAGAAAAAATGGATGGCAACCGGGTGGTGATGGCAATTTGTCAAACCCATAGGAACAACTGTGAGGGAGCCCAAACAGAACAGGAAGATCAGAGTTCAAATCTCAATGTAGGCATGATGCTCCCCAGGCAAGCCATGAGCAAACTGCCATTCTGGTCTACTTCTCAGGGCTGTTGTGGGATGCAAATATGTTACAGAAAGAGCTGGGGAGTGGAGAACATTTTCTTGGTCAGCTGCACAATGTAGGGTTCCCCTCCTCTAAAAGTGGCAATGTCCAGCTCTCAGTACTTTCCAATTCCATATCTGAGTGGTATGTAGTAGTTGCAGTAAGCAAAACACAACTCTTTCTATTGGCTCAGTTCTACTGCTTTTCATCATATTAACTTACCCTCAGCCTTAAAGGCTGGGTGGGAAAAAATTGAATTATAAAGTCAACACATGCACATATAAAATTGAATAAAAGTCAGGAATTATCATATCGAATGGGGAGGAAGACAGCAGTCAGCCATGTCATTGGTGGTTCCCTCTTCAACAGTACAGCAGGGAAGGGTGCGCTGCAAACAGACAAAGCAATTCTGCTGGAGGCCACCAGCGGTATCTTCCTAGAATGCCTCCAGCCTGTGTTGCTTTTTCCTTACCAAAATGGTATGTATGAGGGCTAAAAACCTGGCCTCTGAAAAACAGAGTCTGCAGTTGAAGAGGGATGTAGACAAACTGGAGCGTGTCCAGAGGAGGGCAACAAAGATGGTGAGGGGTTTGGAGACCAAGACATGTGAAGAAAGGCTGGAGGAGCTTGGTCTGTTTAGCTTGGAGAGGAGACAACTGAGAGGGGATATGATAACTATCTTCAAGTATTTAAAAGGGTGCCATATGGAGGATGGTGCAAACTTAAATGGACTCCGGGGAATGGTAGAGGACAGGAAGGCCTGGAGGATCATTGTCCATGGGGTCGCGATGGGTCGGACACGACTTCGCACATAACAACAACATGGAGGATGGAGCAGAATTGTTCTCTCTTGCCCCAAAGGGACAGACCTGAACCCATGGGATAAAATTAATTCAAAAGAAATTTCGTCTAAACATCCGGAAGAAGTTCCTGACAGTCAGTGCGGTTTCTCAGTGGAACAGGCTTCCTTGGGAGGTGGTGGGTTCTCCATCTTTGGAAATTTCACTCAGTGGATGAGTGATTGGGTTGTGAGTGTCCTGCATAGTGCAGTGGGTTGGACTAGATGATCCATGAGGCCCCTTCGAACTCTATGATTCTATGATTGGACAATCTCTTGGAAAAAGGACATGCTGGTCCAGAGAGTACTATGATTTCAAATACCATAATTGTGTACCCATCACAGGAACACTGCAGGGAGGAATTTAGTTGTTTACTAAAAATACTGTTACTATGGCTTTCTCCTGAAGGCTCCCAGATTTCTCAGTTTATCATCCTCAGTTACTTAAAAAGCTCCTAGTGTGTGCTATGCAGTATACATCAATTTAAAGTAATTAACTAGACCATACCCTTGGGGTTTACAACCCAATTTGGCTACATCTCTTTGCTTTAAGGATAGTCTATCAAAAAGGCAACCAGTAAATACTGGTCCAACCAGTCTACTTGGACTGACAGAAAAATTCGTAGCTCTCAGAGATCTTTCCCAGCATCACCAAGATCCTTTTGTTGGCGGTCCCACAGACCATGTTGAAGATCCTGTGCACCCAAAGCATTTGTTCGACCATAGAATTATGATCCCTCTCTGACTAATTTGATTGTCAAAGACCAGGCCTGCCCAGTAGAGGTTCCAGCCTATCCTACCCCTGGGCCTTTTCTTATGCTGCACTGTCAACTGGGAAGGGAAATCTGGGCTGTTGCAAACTCAATGTTTTGATCCACCTTGGCTCCCTTACAGCTAAGCTGTTTTGTGGAGCAACCATATGACGTCTTTATATATTTTACCTTTGCTGTTTCCCCCACTTTGCAGTGATCCCAAACCTTGTTGGGTAATGATCATTTTGGAAAGATCACAGTCAAAGCACCTTTGGATGCTGTGTGGATGAAAAGGTGTGTACTGTTGAAGGTCCCCCACCCATATTGGAGCAATTTTCCACACCTCAACCCTATGGGGCTGCCCTTTCCACCCCTTTATTTTGAGGGTTTTTTTTTCTTTTTACAAAAAAAAATGGTTATCAACAGATCACTATAGTACAGTGGTTCTGAGGGTTGGGACCCCTTTGGGTGTGGAACGACCCTTTCACAGGGGTCACGGCAGGGTGAGCAGCTTGGCCGGGGGGGGGGGCGCTGCCACTGTTGCTGCTCCTCCTGCAGGCACCCGCACTCGGCCACCAGCCGTTCCAGTAGTGCCTCCATCGCAGCAGTCTCCCACCAGGCGCTCCTGGTGGCAGCACAACTCGGTGGGACAAGAGGCAGAACTGAATGGAGAAACCCCGGGGGGGGGGGGACTCAATTTATATACAATCCTGAACAATGGATCTTCATGCCATTGGTCAGTTGTGGTTTAATTTCTGTGAAAGAACATTGGCATAATTTTATGGTTTGGGGTCCCCACAACATGAGGAACTGTATTAAAGGAAGGTTGAGAGCCACTGCTATAGTACAACATTGTTATAGCAATCAGTTACAACAATGTACTAGTTTCCAGCTTTCTTTCTTTTTTTAACTATGTCTTTAGACATTTTCCTTACAGTTATAAGGCAAAATAATGCTGGCAGCACATTTCCACTTATAACTCCACAATAGAAGGTTCAAGATACTAACTTCTTAAAATGAATCATGGGCACAAGTATATTATTGCAAAAAAAAAGGACTTTGGCTCTCTGTTCTTTGTCTTCTCTTACAGTTGCTTTAGTAGAGCCAGAGCCACTGAAGAGATCCTGCCTCAGGCCAAGAGGCAACCTCCTTCACTGTCCCAAATCCCCACGTGAGGTTTTACTGGACTAATAGAAAAGTGCAATGTGCCTTATTATGATACCCACAGAGGTTTTGACAGCTAAATACTAATATGACAGAACACTTATCTGTACAAGATTAAAGTAATAAATAAAAAAAAATAAAAATAAACAAATACATTCCATCCATTCCAGTCTCGGGAGTCATTGACCTTGTAGCACTGCCTCAAAGATCGGGAACAATCCTGTGTGAACAAGAAGAGAGGCAAGGGAAGCAAATATTGTGTCCACACTGCGATTCCAGATGGTGGGGAAGGGTGTAGGGGCAGAGGATCCAAGGAGCTGCACTGCCACAAAATCCTGTTCTTATCTCCCACTGAGAACTGAGGTTTCCCCTGCTTTCTTTAACAGGTGGCAAGTGTCTGTCCCTCATGGCTGCTTAAATATTACTGACTGTACAACGGCCAGTATGGCGCTCCAGTGCCAGTCACTCACACAGCAAAACACTTCACAATTGTATTTTTCCTCATAACACCCTGCATGGCAACACCTGCGACTATTCTAGAGATAAGAAACTGAGGCCAACTTTGCCCTGTCATTCTCTGGCAGAGGTGGGAGCTTAATCAACCTGTCCGCCCTGGCCAGATACAAATGAACACGTGAATCTGCCATATATTGAATCAGACCACTGGTCTGTCAAGGTCAAACTGGCAGCAATTCTCCAGGATTTCAGGCAGAAAAAGGTCTTTCTCAACAGCTACTGCCTGGAGGTGCTAGGGTTTGAACCTTCTGCATGCCAAGCAGATGCTCTGACACTAAGCCACAGCCCCTCCCCTACTACCTTGGGAAACAGTGGACCAAAGAGAACAGAGATTTTCCACACTGGCTTCACACCCCCACCCCAATCCCGCATTATATTGCCAATTATCTCTAGGAATATCACAACATTTAAAAACAATTCTAAAAACAACGTTTAGATTTAATTCATAAATTTTTTGTAGCATTTTTTTCTGAACAATGGTCAAAATATACCAGCTTGGAGCCTAAGGATTCTGTCTAGTGTGCAAGTAACCACCAACTCCCAGGAGGGGGATTTCAAAAACAGCACAGACTGCAGTTGGGGAGAGGTGGGTGCTGGAAATAGAATTTTTAAGCCAGTCCATGGGATTTTAAGGGCCAGTGTGCATGAGATTTGCTGTACTGAATTGTAATAAATGTGATTGTTGTAAAAATGATTTGTTTTAAAATACATCTATTTTTCAATTTTATTTATTAAATTTAGGAGAGGGAGTACAGAAATCACGCCAACAATGACAGGGTGAGGCAACTCTGAAAAGGTTTGGAATCACTAGCAGAGAATTCAAATCTTTGCTCAGCCACAACACTTCCTGGGTGGCCATGGCTAAGTCAGGATCTTTCTGAGACCTCACATCAAGGCTGAGAACAAAAAGATTAATTGCAGGCTCAACTGGTTGCTTGAGGTAAGCACCACATTCCCATGAGCAGAGAGAGAAACTTTTCCAAGGGTCTTCAGGGTTGTTTTGGGTTAAAGCAACCACAGAGGCATGATGCAGGCCATTAACTTACATGGCTGCATGAGCCAAGGCTGATCTCTTAGAACTGGCCTCGAATAAGCTGGGAATGGACCTCAGCCAGTCACCCTGACCAAACTGGAAGGAACCTCTCACCTGCTCCTGGAGCTCTGCCAGACGTGTGGCCCTTTCTTCTTCAGAGTCAGAGCTGTCGGAATCCGAGGAGCTCTCCTCGCTGCTGTGGCTGCTTTCTGTGCTTTTGCTCACCACCGGTGCTGTTGGAGGTGGTGGGAGGGGAGGCTCTGCTGGCTCATCTGGCATCTTGGCAAACCTCATCTCGAAGACATCCTGTAGAGACAATGAGCTGCAGGAGTGGAGGGCACCAACAAGAGCAGCCAGTCCCCTCTAGCAGCTGCTCCCAAACCCTGGATCAGCTGGGGGCACCACACAGAAGCACATATATAGATTTTCTTAATTTGTTCCCATCATGCAAATGAAATGCATTCATGCAAATACACCCAACTTGCATACTGTACTCAAGTCAGGGTGGAGGGGAGGGAGACTGTTCTTGTCATAGAATTGTAGACACAAACTATACACCATCACGTTCAAAAATATATGAGAAACTGAAGATCTTCATGAGACAAGGAGGACCAGAGAAAATAGTTTTGAAGGCATCTGCTGCTGCTGGGCTGTTCCAGTGATGCTAATCTCAGCCTGGCTGGCACCTGGATGAGAACTGTGGGTGACTCCAGCCTTCACAAACAGGTAGAAAGAATCAGGGCCCCAGGAATGCAGGAAAAGTGCAGGATGTGACTTCAGCTTCCCCAGGATCTCAGTTTTCATTAAATTGTTGCCTTTATGATACACAAAAATATGATGGAAGTATATGTGCTGAGATCAAAGAAGCTCAAGGAGAAGAGGCTAAGATTTTGATTGGAGGGGGACAGTGCCCTGTAGAATTGTTACCCCTCCTCATTGCTACCAAAACTGGAATAAGTCATGTGAACATGGCAGGATAAGTTATGCACAACTTATACTTGTTCCTCAGCAGAACTATTTATTATGGAAGTCCGCAACCTTTGGTTGTGGATGTTTTTTAGAGGGAAATTTAGCCATTTAAAACTTTACACATAGACCCAATCCTGATTTGACATGTGGTAGCAGCAAGCAATCCTGTCCTGTCCCCCATCCCCCCATGCTTTCTAAAGTGCTGAAATAACCCCCAATGGCAGCACTGGCGCTGAAAAAGGTTCGCAAGAAGGGGACAAGATCATCTGGAACCACTGTAGCATAGGCCTGACTGGGCTCTTTTGGCAATTTTTAAACAGTTCAATTTTCCTTTAAAATGGTGCCAGCCAGGAAGCTTGTGTTGTACCTGTCTGCTGTAATGTGTAGTTTGGCTCTAAGTCCAATTTCTCTTGATGCAGAATCTGGATTCTGTGAGTGCACAATTTTTACTTGGTATCCCAGAGAACACATAGCTCTGAATATACTCAGGAAAAGAGAAAGGAAGGCCTGTTCCATCTGCAAAACTATCAAGCACTGTGTGCACCAGCAAATACTGAAATATTTTCTGTGGCACACTTGTAACACTGATCAGCTCCAAAATATCCCAGAGCCAATTGCACAGATTGTGTGAGGAAAGGCCCTTGTAGGGACTCCAAGTGTGCCTCCATCCACAGCCAGCAATTCTGCAGCATCTTTGCACTGGGAGCAACCATCACTGCTATCATGCCTCCAGTAGAGACGTCAGTTCCTCTGAAGAGCTTGCCTGTTGCCTTCTTTCATGAGCATTTGCCTTGAGCATACATCCAAGCAGGAATAAAGACCAATAAATCCCTTTCCAAGCAAGTTTGCACTACAAATTTAAAAAAATCGATGCCAGGCTTGGCTTAAATTTAATAGGTCTTGCAATTTTATTTGGAATAAATTAATACCCTTGCTTTGGAAGTCTGGGAGATGCTGGTCTATACGCTGTTAAAGTACGTAGAATCATAGAATCATAGAGTTGGAAGGGGCCATACGGGCCATCTAGTCCAACCCCCTGCTCAATCAGCCCTAAGCATCCTAAAGCATCCAAGAAAAGTGTGCATCCAACCTTTGCTTGAATACTGCCAGTGAGGGGGAGCTCACTACCTCCTTAGGCAGCCAATTCCACTGCTGAACTACTCTGACTGTGAAATCCCCCCCCGATATCTAGCTGATATCATTCTCCACGTAGTTTAAACCCATCACTGCTGCCAACAGGAACCACTCCCTGCCCCCCTCTAAGTGAGAACCAAATACTTTAATACAGCAATCATGTTCCCTCTCAAATTCCAAAGATGCCCACAGGATCAAAACATTAAACACCCCCTGCAGTATAAGCACTATTCATTCTGCAGTCTATAGTGTTTCTCATGAGGCAGTCTCTAATTTCACTTTCTTTTTTAACCACATTTTACCTGAAGCTTCCTTGCCATGGCTACAACTTCATGGTCGGGAGGATTGTACTTGTAACAATTAGAGAACATTAACCGAATATCTGCTGCAAATCCCTGGGCATCTTGATATTCCCGGCTGTCCATTTTTTTCTGCAAACACAGGAAGTCAAAAAGGGGTGGAGTGGAGAAAATTAAGGAAGCAGGGTTGGGTAGGAAATGGGTGAGGAAAGAAGAGTGATAAGCAACATGCATTCACAGATAAAATAGGAAATGCAGAAAAGCCCCCTGCCCCTTAAAATATAAAAGGCCAGGAAAACAGTTTCCTCCGTCTTGTGACCTCACAGCAATCTATGGGGAAAATGACTACAGGCACATTTGACCTTTAAAGATACTCAAGAAACAAACAGGAATAGCCAGAAGGATGTGGGAACATAGCAACTGACTGCAGCTAAGAATGCCTCCAGCAGGCCTGAGGCCAGTCTGTGCTAGAAGAACATAAGAACAACCCTACTGGCTCCGACCAAGACCAGATGGCCTTTGGCAACTCACGAGTTGGTCATGAAGATCTCCAGTGGTGGTGAGGGGGATTTCACTGTTCTATCCAGCTCATTACCCCTCTCCATAACTGGCACAATGGGAATAAATTGTGTAAAAATCACTGGATAATAAATGGAAATACATAAGATGGTTTATGTATATTTCATTGTCTTTGCATGGAATTGGATGCACAACAAAGCTGGAATTCCCAGGATGCTGAATGCCCAATTCTACACATGCACTGAACAGTCATGCGGCCAGTTTGGCCAGAAGCCTTCCAAGTTAAGCGATCTAGATAGCCAGTCTTACAGCTGCAGCTTGCTTTACAGCCCTGATGCAGTGGTGAGAAGGCAAGGCTTTTGAGACTCATGCAGCAAATTGCAGGCCAGAGGCAATCATTGCTGACTGGTTCTCTGCTGCATTCCAGACCCCCCACCAGTGTTGCAGCTGCTCACTTGGCAGGACTCAAACGCCACAAGCAGCCCCAAAGAGCCACCTGGTCTTATAAGTCAGCTGTCTCCAAAGTGGGTTCACAAAACCAAGAGGGTGGCCCCAAAGTACAGACTAAGTGGTGCTGGAGACAGCCCACCTCTGCCTGACAACCAACCAGAGCCCTCTCACTTGAGGAACCAAGCACCGCAGGTGAGGGAGCTTTATGATGCAGGGGGGTGGGAAAGATGGACATACTTTCACAGTGCTGAGATCCATCGGGTGTTTGATAATGTCATGGTAGTCATGCAGCTCCAGGGCCTCGGCATCCACGGGCTTGTAGAAGGGCCAGGCGTAAGCGGCATGCTTCTTGGACAGCATCTCCTTAAGGATGCTGTCACAGTATTTCAGGTGTTCCGAAAGCTTGCCTTTCTTGCCTGCATGCTGGGGGACCTCCCCATCTTCCAGGTCTTTCTTTGGTGGTTTGATGGGCCGGCCCCCACTCTCGCGCCGAGCCACTACTTTTGCCTGCTTGGGGTCCAACAGTGGGGTGGGTGACTCACTCCGGCTGGCAGTGATAGCCGATGTGGTGGGCGTGGTCGTGTCTGCTTTCCGCTTCACTCCCTTCTTCTGAAATTCACAAACAAATACAGATGAAAGTTGCTTGATAGCTTTCTCACTGAAGTGCTACAAGAGGCTGTTCTTAGATGATGGCTGGAGTCTATGTAAATTCTGTGCCAACACAGAAAAATGACAGCATCTTTCAGTTTTATTAAAGAAAAAAGCAAACTCCTTGCTCATATGAATGCTGAATAAGATTTCTAGGGAGACCTCAACTTGTGCCAGGACTCACAAGGTCTTCTCCCAGAACCCAGCTGTGAAACATCTGAAGAAGAGAGGGCCTTCGGGCATGCAGGGATAAATGCTTACTGAGAACCCTTTAAAGAAGTGCAGGCTCAAGCTGCCATCCTGCTATGGGACTCACAGAGCAATGTGTTAATTGTATCTTCCCTGTTTTCGGTAAAATGCCCTGAGCCCTCGGGGAGGGCGGTATATAAATATAATAAATAAATGTTACATAATAGTCTAGAATCAACAGAGGAAGCACCTTTACTCCTGGTTCTTAAAAAATGAAAATATAAACTGAGCCTCTGGAAAAACAGATGTCAGAGGTAACTCTTCCTCAAGATGAATAGCGGAGGGGTGTTAACAACCATGCTACCTCCCTCCTTGTATGGAGCATGAGAGTTCACACTATGGCAATCATGTCTAGGTGGAACCCTCATGTGTATTCTAACATATGATATGTAAGGTCACATAGATCAATGGAAGGAGCTAGATCACTGCATTTTGTCAAAACAATGCAATATGGCCCTAAACCTTATAGATACAGATATAGAAGCCTTTATCGGCATAATGAACAACACAAGAAGGAAGATACAAAGAAAACTTTTTAAAAAATCAAGCAGAGTTACTAAGTTTTGTTAAAAACAAGGAATTATTTCTCAAAATCTTGCCTAAAAATGCTGCAATATGGGTGGTTTCGGAAGGATCCTTGCTATCAAGTAATTTATTAACTATTACAGTTTCATCACAGTGGAATTGAAGGGAGGATAGAATGTCAGATATCACATAGCGGTATAAAGAAAACTTGGGGCAAAACAGAATAATATGAGGAAGAAGATCGGGAACCATACAACCATGAAAACATAGTCACTCCGCTAAATGCATGCGGTTAAACCTCCCTAAGAGAACATTAGAAGGGAAAGAGTTCAGCCGAGCAATCATGAAAGCTTTCCTGTCAGAATAATCTTCAATAATGGTAAGGTAGGGTGGGATAACTTTATATAATGGAATAATATTCCATACACGGGTAGAGCAAGATGAAGATGTAAATGACAGGATGGGGGATACGCTTCTAGGTAACACTGTGTGTGAACAAGACCTTGGGGTACTTGTGGATTGTAAACTAAACATGAGCAGGCAGTGTGATGCAGCGGTAAAAAAGGCGAATGCCATTTTGGGCTGTATCAACAGGGGCATCAGATCAAAATCACAAGATGTCATAGTCCCATTGTATACGGCACTGGTCAGACCACACCTGGAGTACTGTGTGCAGTTCTGGAGGCCTCACTTCAAGAAGGACGTGGATAAAATTGAAAGGGTACAGAGGAGAGCGACGAAGATGATCTGGTGCCAAAGGACCAAGCCCTATGAAGATAGGGTGAGGGACTTGGGAATGTGGTGACAGAATGGTTCTGTCACCGGTGGTTCTGTCACCGGTGACAGAATGGTTCGAGCAGAGTTGCCTGAAACTCAACCCCTCCAAGACGGAGGTCCTGTGGCTGGGACATAGGGGGCGGGAGCAGGAAGCGCGCTTACCCACCCTGGCAGGGACGCAACTCACCATCACGTCCCAGGCCAGGAACTTGGGTGTGATCATCGATGCCTCCCTGACTTTGGAGGCACAGGTCAAAAGAGTAGCGGGCCAGGCATTTTTCCAGCTTCGCCAGGCCCGACTACTAACGCCCTACCTGTCCCCCGAACACTTAGCCACAGTGATCCATGCAACAGTCACCTCCAGAATAGATTTCTGTAACTCGCTCTAAGTGGGCCTTCCTTTGTTCTTGATCCGGAAACTTCAGCTAGTGCAAAATGCAGCTGCTAGGGTCCTAACTGGTACACCTTGGAGGACCCACATCCAGCCAGTGCTGAGGCAGCTGCACTGGTTGCCAATTGCTGCCCAGATCCGGTTCAAGGTTTTGGTTCTAACCTTCAAGGCTTTACGCGAGTTGAGACCCACATACCTGAGGGACCGCCTATCGCCCTATGCCCCCCGCAGAGCCTTACGTTCTGCGGGAGAAAATCTGTTGGTCGTTCCTGGCCCTAGGGAAGCATGCCTGGCCTCGACCAGGGCCAGGGCCTTTTCGGTCCTGGCCCCTGCCTGGTGGAATGAGCTCCCGGGAGAGCTGCGGACCCTGCGGGATCTTCCATCGTTCCGCAGGGCCTGCAAGACGGAGCTCTTCCGCCAGGTTTATGGTTGAGGCCAAGGCTAACATCTATGTCCCCCCGGGACCTGGGATTGGAGATGGGTACCATCAATAACCCCTCTCCACCTGCTAGTAGGGGGAGGGGGAAGTTGACTAGCCGATCTTGCCATGTTAGCTTGCTAACTAATAATTGTGGATTGTAGTTGTGTTAATAGATTTTATGGGGGTTTTAGAAGGTTGTAACCCGCCACGAGCCGCAAGGGAGTGGCGGACAATAAATCGAATAATAATAATAATAATAATGTTCATCCTGGAGAAAAGGAGGTTAAGAGGGGACATGATATTCTTCAAGTATTTGAAAGGTTGTCACTTGGAGGAGGGCAGGATGCTGTTTCTGTTGGCTGCAGAGGAGAGGACACGCAGTAATGGGTTTAAACTTCAAGTACAACGATATAGGCTAGATATCAGGAAAAATATTTCACAGTCAGAGTAGTTCAGCAGTGGAATAGGCTGCCTAAGGAGGTGGTGAGCTCCCCCTCACTGGCAGTCTTCAAGCAAAGGTTGGATACACACTTTTCTTGGATGCTTTAGGATGCTTAGGGCTGATCCTGCGTAGAGCAGGGGGTTGGACTAGATGGCCTGTATGGCCCCTTCCAACTCTATGATTCTATGATTCTAAGTGCTTCTAGATCATGATTAAATGCTTTGATCCAGATTGGTATCCCATAAAGCATCTGTGGGACTATTTTGGCCATATATATTTTCAGCACTGCGTTGAAGTCATGGTTGCCCTTTTGAAAATAAAATTTTGTTAACAGAGCCAATGGACCTTTCGTGTAACTCCTAACTTTCCTCTTGTGCATTAGCCATTTGTTGTTAAAATTTAAAGTGATGCCAAGGTATCTGTAGTGATAGACCTGTTCAACGTTGTTTCCACCAACTACCCATGAATATTTATGCCTTTTTGAAAAAAAAACATTATTTTGGTCTTTTCAAAGTTAAGTTTTAGATTATTTTCCAGACAGTACTCAATAAATTTGTTGAGATACCGCTTGAGACCAATTCTTGTTCTGGATAATAACACTGTGTCATCGGCATACAAAAGTAGGGGAATATGTCTTGACCCTAACATAGGTGGATGACCATTCACCTCCTCAAGGTACACAGGGAGATCGTGTAGGAATAGGTTAAATAACTGAGGTGCCAAAATACAACCCTGCTTAACACTGATCTTTATAGGTATTTTATTTGTTAGATTACCCTGATGGGTAAATATTATTTGACAAGAGTTATTGGAGTGCAAACTCTTTAGCCGAAATACTTTAAAAATACTTTTAAAAAATGCTCTTCCCAAATATAGGCTGGAATTGGAGGGGCTGTGCGGGAATTGTTACCCAAAATCTTGGCTATCGATTTCCAAAACAGTCGACTATTAGAGGAGTTTAGTGCGTTATGAAGTGTCATCTAACGTTTTTGGAAGATTCTTTTTTTACCTTGAGTAAAATTTGGTACGTAGTTTTGGTATTGGAGAACTGAACAATATCTTTGTTTAGCCCTGAGTTTACCGTTGTCTTAAAAAGAGCCCTTAATTCTCTTTTTTTCAATAGCAAACGTTATTCCGATCTTCAAAAAAGGGAGGAAAGATGACCCGGGAAACTACAGACCAGTGAGTCTGACCTCTGTTGTGGGGAAGATAATGGAGCAGATATTAAAGGGAGCGATCTGCACACATCTGGAGGACAATTTGGTGATCCAAGGAAGTCAGCATGGATTTGTCTCCAACAGGTCCTGCCAGACCAACCTGGTTTCCTTTTTTGACCAAGTAACAGGTTTGCTGGATCGCGGAAATTTGGTTGATGTAGTTTACTTGGATTTTAGTTAAGCTTTTGATAAGATTCCCCATGATGTTCTGATGGATAAATTGAGGGACTGCAATCTGGATTTTCAGATAGTTAGGTGGATAGGGAATTGGTTAGAGAACTGCACTCAAAGAGTTGTTGTCAATGGTGTTTCATCAGACTGGAGGGAGGTAAGTAGCGGGTTACCTCAGGGCTCGGTCCAGTACTTTTTAACATATTTATTAATGATCTAGATGAGGGGGTGGAGGGACTACTCATCAAGTTTGCAGATGACACCAAATTGGGAGAACTGGCAAATACTCCAGAAGATAGAGGCAGAGTTCAACGAGATCTGAACACAATGGAAAAATGGGCAAATGAGAACAAGATGCAATTTAATAAAGAAAAGTGTAAAGTTCTGCATCTGGGTCAGAAAAATGAAAAGCATGCCTACTGGATGGGGGATACGCTTCTAGGTAACACTGCGTGTGAACGAGACCTTGGGGTACTTGTGGATTGTAAGCTAAACATGAGCAGGCAGTGTGATGCAGCGGTAAAAAAGGCAAATGCCATTTTGGGCTGTATCAACAGGGGCATCACATCAAAATCACAAGATGTCATAGTCCCATTGTATACGGCACTGGTCAGGCCACATGTGGAGTACTGTGTGCAGTTCTGGAGGCCTAACTTCAAGAAGGATGTAGATAAAATTGAAAGGGTATAGAGGAGAGTGACAAGGATGATCTGGGTCCAAGGGACCAAACCCTATGAAGATAGGTTGAGGGACTTGGGAATGTTCAGCCTGGAGAAAAGTTGAGAAGGGATATGATAGCCCTCTTTGAAAGGTTGTCACTTGGAGGAGGGCAGGATGCTGTTTCTGTTGGCTGCAGAGGAAAGGACATGCAGTAATGGGTTTAAACTACAAGTACAATGATATAGGCTAGATATCGGGAAAAAAATTTTTCACAGTCAGAGTAGTTCAGCAGTGGAATAGGGCTGATCCTGCGTTGAGCAGGGGGTTGGACTAGATGGCCTGTATGGCCCCTTCCAACTCTATGATTCTATGATTCTAAAGCATCTGTGGGACCATTTTGGCCATATTTATTTTCAGCGCTGTGTTGAGGTCATGGTTGCCCTTTTGAAAATAAAATTTTGTTAACAGAGCCAATGGACCTTTCATAGAACTTTCCTCTTGTGCATTAGCCATTTGTTAAAAAGTGATAACGAGGTATTTGAAGTGATAGACCTGTTCTATGTTGTTTCCACCAATTACCCATGAATATTTATAATGCCTTTTTGAAAAAAACTTTATTTTGGTCTTTTCAAAGTTAATTTTTAGATATTTTCCAGACAGTACTCAGTAAATTTGTTGAGATAACGCTTGAGACCAATTCTTGTTCTGGATAATAAAACTGTGTCATCGGCATACAAAAGTAGGTCTTGACCCTAACATAGGTGGATGACCATTCACCTCCTCAAGGTACTCAGGGGGATCATGTAGGAATAGGTTAAATAACTGAGGGCTAAGCCTTATATAAGTTGTTTCTATGGACTTTAAGGTGTAACTTATTCAGCAAACTATTATGTTTAGAATATACTAGACACAACAACACCTTTTTAGTAAAGGAGTAAGTAAAGTGTCCAGTTCCTGGGGCTGTAACTTACACAGCACATCTCTTAATGTGCTTTGGGCCTATCCAGCTATAGTCACTTTTGGGGAGGAAGAAATTACTCACATTAATTTTGTATTAGAATATTCATAGTTCTTTATATGCCTTTAAATTATTCACTTGTCTCCTGCAGATATACTGATGGTCAACAAACTACAACAAAAATGTGCCCACCCATGCCTTTAAAGTCGCTAACAGATTGCAACACTGGAGAGATAAATGCCCACCTTCTGTAAGCCAATTGATTGAGGATTTCACAACCTTATCAACATTTCAGTGTATGGCATATAGATGGCAACTACAGACACTTACCAGTAGACTCACCACCACTGCTGTTATATTTGTATTTATTTCTGGTTGGAGGTTACAATTATTTATTTTTTTTGAGTACTACTTAGAAACCAAAACCATGACAAATCTCCTGATTGTGGCCAACTCGTCTCCAACCTGAGAGGACTTTGGGAGCATTTTGGGGGCCAGTCAGACTGAAGGAAAGTAGCTCCCATCTGAGATGCATCCAGTCCCCTCATACCAAGTCTTGCACTCTGCAGCTCCGGCTCATCTCCCATGGCTTCTTGATTACCTTGACAATCGGTGGCGTTGGAGGAACTACTGGCATGATGGGAGCGGCAGGAAGTGGAGGCGGTGGGGGTGCAGCAGCAGGGGGTGCGGTGATGGGGGCGACGTTTGCAGTGATGGTTGGCACAGGCGTGGCAGCAATGACTGGCGTCTGTGAGACTGAGGGAGGGGCACTCTGGAAGGGGGCCGGCGGAGACACAGAAGAAACAGCCGCAGGATACTGTGCTCCTGTTTGAAGAGACAGATAGGTTAGACCCAACAGGTGGCAAGGCCAAGCTCTAGTTTGGGATACACCAAGTTACTCCTCCCTCCATTCCCAGGCATTTTACCATTTTCAATGGTCGTTGTTTTGTATGCAAAACCAACATTAGAAACCACATCAGCTTCATAGAGAACCCTGGCAGAGGCACAGAAACATCCAGTGAAGCAGGGACTCCAGAGCTGAAACAGTAGGTCTGAGAAACTTGGCAGTATTCCAATCTCTGACTTTCCTTCTGAGAAAATTGAAACCAGCTCAGGCCCAGGCCTTGCTTTCCTTCTTGCAAGTCAGAAGATGTTCTGAATTCTGTCAAGCAGGGAGGATCTCTGCAAATCCCTCTGCAGACGTCTCTAGACCACATCCATTTTAGCAGATCACCTCCCCATGTCTATGTTGGCTGCCACTGATCTGACATAAAAAAAAGAGCCATTTCTATAACATTTCCATACCTGGAGAGAAGTATTACTTGCCAGTGACCTCCAGGCACATGGCTGTTATCAAATCCAGCTTATGTGGCCACAGTCAGAAGGGTACCTTCTTGTCTTATCCATGCTGCCTGTCATCATAGGCTCTCTCACCCCAGCCTCTAGCACCTCCCCTCCTGTTACTAGATTGTTTTGCAACTTTTAAACATTTGCTTTCCTTGATCAGCAAAGCAGAAATATGTCCCAGACAACTGTTTTGCTTTAAAGCTTACTGGGGAAGGAATGAATCTGAACTCACATCTAAATCCAGTACTTTTTATTGCACCACACAAGTGTTCCTGCTTAGAAGAGCAAGTTCTCGTGAATGCACAGCTTGGCAACACTGTTTTCTATTCCTTTTTGAAAGTTCTGCTCATAAGAGGCACTAAGGAAAATGAGATCCCCAGTGGATCAGACTGCAGGCAATTTAATGAAGCATCCTGTTTCCCACAGGAGCCAACCAGTTGTCCTGGAAGACCCACAAGCAAAGACACAATGCCATCCTCTGATCTGCCTTGAGTTTGTCTAATCCCCATCCAAGCAAGTGACAGGAACAAGGAGCAGATTCTCACTTCTCTGTTCCATTCAGGGTTCTATGCCTCTCCTTTCCTGGGAATCAGCTCCAAAGAGCTTTCTTTGAAGTCTGCCTCCTCTGACACAGTAGAACTCCCAGAGTACTACTATCCACCCTTTGTCCCTTTAACCAGGTTTTCTTTCAGCGTCAGAGACTACCCATTGAAATGTTCAAAATGTCCTGTAAGAGTGATCTCATGAGGTAATGAACATGGCACTTGAGCACCCTTCTACTATTCTGGGGAGAACAGAGAACAAATTCCTATACAAGTTTCAGGGAATAGCCATGTCAGTCTGCATTAGAACAGCTAGAATAAAGATCCAACAGCACCTTGAAGATCAACAAGATTTGGGGAGAATAAACTTTCAAAAATCAAAACTGCCTTCATCACCTGGAGAAACAATATGGTATGGTGATTAATCCAGTAAATTAGGATCTGGAAAACCCAGGTCTGAACACCCACTTGTGCCATAGAAGCTCACTGGGTGACCTGGGGCCATGTCAGTCAGACTGGCAGTCAAGCAAAGGCTGGATGCACACTTTTCTAGGATGCTTTAGGATGCTTGGGGCTGATCCTGCATAGAGCAGGGGGTTGAACTAGATGGCCTGGATGGCCCCTTCCTGTGATTCTGTGGGCCCATAGAAGCTCGCTGTGTGACCTCGGACCAGTCACATGCTCTCAGCCTAATCTATGTCGCAGGGTTATAATGATGAAATTGAGAAGAATTATGCAGGCTGCCTCGAGTCCCCGCTGGTGAGAAAGAGGGAGGATAAATATAAACCTTGTTGCTCTCAGAGGTTCTACTGGACTCGAATGTAGCTGTTCTTCCGACTCATGTCCTCAAACCCAGGCACAATTCTATTAGCATCTAAATACCTCATCCTTGAGTCATCTAAAATGGAAAGTTACAGGATATCCTCTGACATATTGTATGTTTCAAGATCACAGCAAAGGGTGCAAGGATTCCAAATGTCAGCAGTATTACTTGCAAAATACATCTCTTCATAAATCTTAGCTTATTGTTATTTATTCATTTCAGGATTTAAACACCACCCCTCTCAGTAAAACTGACTCTATAGGTTAATAACAATCAGTTAAAATACTAAAACAATTTTAAAATGTTTAAAACCCCAATTATCATTGTGACATCAGCAACTTATTAACCACATTTCCTCAATGCAATGGTTATTGAATGTCCCATTGTGCTGATTGTACTTACTCACTGTGATCCATTAGGCACGGGCCAGAATGCCCACACTGGCAGCGGCAGGGCATCAGGGAAAATCCCCGATTATGCAAGCCTCCGCCACCAGTGCAGGCATGGCCTGGCCCAGGGCCACGGAAGGCCCGCGTTATGGAAACGCAGAAACTTACGCAGCTTCCTGGGTACTGCGGGCGCCTGCAGGGGCTGGGGCGGGCTGGTACTGTGCATAATTGCCTTTTGGCCCGCCCAACCCTGACCTATGGTGTCCCTGTAGCATCACAGCACACCCCTGCGGGTTCCACACAGTCACGGAGCCCGCAGGGGCATCTCCGTGCTTCCGCCATAGCATGTGGAGGCGCCCCCCCCCGGCCACTCCCCACGCCCCCTCCCGGCCACTGTCACTTAGCCTGTCTGGCAGCGTCCCGGGTGTCCTGGCCCCAGCGGAAAGCGCTACATGTGTGCGTTACGCCAGGACAGCCCCGCACACCCCACCCCCATGCGTTCACGGAGAACGGCAGGGCATCTTGCCCTGCTACGACGGCACAGCAGTCGCCCGACGTAGCGGCCACCATGCATAAAAGGGCTATGTGTAATTTCTTTTTAACTTGCTTTGGTGTCTGTTAATTCAACCCATGGCAATTCTGTGGAGGAGTAACTTCCTCTTAAGTTTTCTTCTTAAGTGGATTCTGCGCCCTTTCCAACACATAAAACCAGCATCATTTATGGTCACTCCTATACACCAAGCATTCCAGCACTCCCATCTTGGCTCAGAGGCTTCTAACATCCTTCACCCAGGTCTCGGTCAGGCACGCAAGGTCCGCCTTCGACTCCGCGAAGAAGTGCTGCAGAGTTGCAACCTTGTTCTTAATTGACCTTGCGTTGCACAAGACCAATGTCGGACCCTTTTCTCCCCTAGCCCCCACCCTCACATCTCTGGGGATGGGACGGAGGTTAGAAGGGAATTGAGCACACCCAGAGCGCCGGCCATGCCTCCACGGCCGGGCCCTAAACGGGACACCAGCGCTCCCAACCCTTCTCTTGTCCAACCTCGTCCCCCAGCCATAACGCCCTTGGCCCATGATCGTTGGGATCCTGGCCCCAGTTTGGGCCCCCCCCAGAGAACAACTCCCCATCCATAGCCCCACTCTCCGCTCCCCGAGAGAGAATCCTACTACTCTTAAGCTAGCTTCTCCTTTCCTAGCTGCACTCCACCTGCCCTAACCCACCCAGCCCAATCTAATCTAGACCCTCCCAACCCCCCCTCCCCTCACCCACCTACCCTAGCAGCTAGTGAGGTGGGTTTAGCCACCCAGCGAGATCCCGCCTGAAACAGGGGTTCTCTCTGCCTGGTGGGTCAACCTCCCCAACTCAGCTGAGCCTAATTCTATCCCTTATCCTCTCTCGGTGACGACCCCCCAATCACCCCCCTCCGCCCAGCACAGAACTGTTGCCAGAAGTCCAGTCAGAACAAGACAACAGAAATAAAAGGGAGTAAAAAAGGAGACAGGTTCAGTGCTGTTTCTGTCGTGGCCACCAGATGGAATTTAAGAGGCAAGAGCCAGAATTAATTCTGGGCGATATTCCAGTTGCCTCTAGGTGGCAGTCAGAGACCTGGTCTCAGCTCCCTCAGTCTCGTTCCAGCTCTTAAAGGAGAAGCAGCAAGGCTTCTCTGTCCTCCAGGCTACACTTCCACCGGTGAGGGCTCCTTGGTTGCGCCGCAGGCGTGAGTGGGTCAGAATGTTGTTCTGTCTTCCCTTTACCAGGCAAGATGGCTGAAAAAACTGAGGAAGGTTTTGCATGGTTTAATAAGGAGCAGTCCTCCTCCTGACCCCTATACAGGTGGTCTATCTTCCTCGCAGAGGCTACACCTGAAGCAGGAGTCTGCCAGGTATGCTCCAAGACTTCCGTGACCCCCCTAATCAAGGGCAAAGCCATAGGCCCTAAATCTGGAGAGTAGAGGAATTCCATTAATAGGTCCTCAGATTTCTCCAAGTTAACCCTATACTTTAGGTCATCTTTATTAGCTGCTCGGAATAAGGTTTGTTCTCATCAGTGGGTGACCGCTCAGAAGAGACCTCTATGGCCTCAGAGGGGGATAGTAACACTGGTTCATTGAGTTATACTCTGAATTCCCAGAGTCAGTGTCTAGTTGTCAACGTTGAGAACACTCGATGTCAGAGTCACTCAGCCTCGATGTTGACAGTGTCATCCGTGCCAATGAATCCCAACATCGACGAGCCGATGCTTCGACGACTGGATGTGGTGCTGTCGATGTTGAAGGCTCAAGTCCATATTTACGATAGGATGCAGGGACCAGTATTGGAACTCAAGACTCTGCAAAAGAAGCCAAAGAAGACAGCCATCTTCTACATCGATGCCTTGCCAGCAAATCATCTTCCGACGTCGATGGTGATCGACGATGGGAAAAGGTTGGCGGTGAGTGACGATGACTCAACAATGACATCTCTCTCCTGCTGCCTCTCGATGCCGGGTGCTCTGGTAGTACCGCCGTCGATGTCAGCACTATCGGCGCCAAAGGTTCAATGTTGCGCAAGATTTCATGCAGCGCTCATGGTTGACAAACTACTGACTCTTCTTACTGTCAAGACCAGCATCAAATCTCAGCCTCAAGACCACTCCCTTGATCCTGAGTGCAGCCGCACTGGGGAAGGAGAAGAAGGCCTTCTGGTCTCTCTGGAGGAAGAGGCCAGAGGAGACCTCGCCCAAGGAGCCACAGCACTCTTCTTTTTCTTCTTTGGGGGCTCCGAAGAAGCTCTATAGGCTTCAAGGTCTTTCCGAGCCTGAAGAGATGTTGAAGTCCCTGGAGATTCTGGCTGAAGCAATTTCTCACACAGGGCCGTCTTCAGCCTCCTGGCCCTCTCATTCGTGGTCTTGGGCATCAGCTTTTTACAAGCCAGGCAATTAGATGTGCTATGCCCCTCACCCAGACACATCTGTAGCTGGCAAAATTTTAGAACAAATAATCAAACACCGGATCCTTGAGTATCTGGAACTGAGAGCTGTGATTTCTAAGACTCAGCATGGGTTTCGCAAGGACAAGTCATGTCAGACCAACCTTATCTCTTTTTTTGAGAAAGTGACTACCTTGCCAGATCAGGAGAATGCCTGGACATAGTTTCTGGATTTCAGTAAAGCCACATGATATTCTTGTTGACAAGTTGGTAAAATGCGGTATGGATCCTAATTCTGTCAGGTGGATCAATAACTGGTTGACAAATCATACCCAGAGGGTACTTGTTAATGGTTCAGCATCTTCTTGGAAAAGAGTGACAAATTGAGTACCCGAAGGATCTGCCTGTGTTGTTCAAAGTGTGTATCCAACCTTTGCTTGAAGACTTCCAGTGAGAGGGAGCTCACCACCTCCTTAGGCAGCCTATTCCACTGCTGAACTACTCTGACTGTGAAAAACTTTTTCCTGATATCTAGCCTATATCGTTGTATTTGAAGTTTAAACCCATTACTGCGTGTCCTCTCCTCTGCAGCCAGCAGAAACAGCATCCTGCCCTCCTCCAAGTGACAACCTTTCAAATACTTAAAGAGGGCTATCATGTCCCCTCTCAACCTCCTTTTCTCCAGGCTGAACATTCCCAAGTCCCTCAACCTATCTTCATAGGGCTTGGTCCCTTGGCCCCAGATCATCTTCGTCGCTCTCCTCTCTACCCTTTCAATTTTATCTACGTCCTTCTTGAAGTGAGGCCTCCAGAACTGCACACAGTACTCCAGGTGTGGTCTTGCCCCAGAGGGACAGACCAGAACGAATGGGATGAAATTAATTTTTTAAAAATCCCATCTAAACATCCGGAAGAAGTTCCTGACAATTCAAGCAGTTTCTCAGTGGAACGGGCTTCCACAAGAGGTGGTGGGTTCTCCATCTTTGGAAATTTTTAAACAGAGGCTAAATAGCCATCTGACAGAGAAGCTGATTCTGTGAAGGCAGAGGGGTGGCAGGTTACAATAGATAAGCGATTGGGATGTGGGTGTCCTGCAAAGTGCAGGGGGTTGGACTAGATGACCCATGAGGTCCCTTCCTACTCTATTATTCTATGATTCTATGAACCACCTTCAAGGATCACTGCAGTCAGTCCGTAACCTAAAATATGTATAAGACATATAAAAATAGGGTTTAAAATTTTAACAAAATGATAAAATAGGCCATGGGGTTACATAACCAAACAGATCTTAAAATGATTAAATAAACTATACAAGATAAATTACAAGGTAGCCAGCATATTATAAGAGCATCATAGTTAAAACTCTGGCAACTAAAATGGTTACCTCTGGGTCTTTGTCAGAGAGCAGAAATTGCAAGGTCATAGACTTACTTGCAGAAGGCTTGTTTCCAAGCAAAGCAACAAAGCTGTCATCCCGGCATTGCTCATATAAGGGGCAATCTAACAAAATGTGTGAGACAGAGTCAGGGCAGCCAGAACCACACGGACAGAGTCTCGCATGGTATGGGATACGGTGGAATATTCCCTCTAAGACCTTTGAGGGGAAAGCATTCATTCGTGCAAGGAGAAAAGCTCTTCTCAGGGATGGGACATCAAGAAGATGCAAATATGTACACATAATATTTCTCTGCATAGTGATGCCAAAGAATGCTGGTGAGCAGACTCGAGGCTGGGTAGGTATGAGTTCCTGCTGCTCATGTTCTAGTATTCTCTGTTTAATAATCCGGAAGATACATTTTTCTTCCAGAGGTAGTAGGGAGTTCAGATCGATGCCAATGGAGACTAATTTTTGTTCAATAGCCTGGAACCATCGAAATTTAAGAGAAATTTAAGACCCAAAATTTAAAAGTAGCTATCCAGGCCCTTGTCTCTACCTTAATTTGGTCAAATTCTGCGCAAATGGCATGGTAGGAGACACAATTGGGAACCCCTGCAATTTGCCTATAGAAAGCAGATTGAACACCCTCAATAGATTTATTAAAGGCAGGAACCCATAAGGGGCATCCAAACAGGAGCTGGGACATCACTTTGGCATTAAAAATTTTAATTGCTGCAGGAATAAATTGGTTATCTTTCGCAGAGAAAAAGAACTGTTTTTTCAAGGAAGATGAGGATTTGGCCATATTGATAGCTCGTTGGCAGTGGGAGCGCCAGTTCTGGTTATATTGGAAGGTAACACCTAGATACTTAAATGTTTTGACTTGTTCTATTGAAGTGCCTCCAATAGACCAAGTCATTGCATGCCAGCTCTTAGAGAAAACCAAAACTTTTGTTTTACCATAGTTAATTACTAACTTATTATCTTGGCAATATTGGTAAAAGGTGGATAAGTATCGTTGTAAGCCAACCCTTGTATATGAGAGTATTGTAGTATCGTCAGCATACAACAACAAAGGAATATGCTGGGAACCAAGTTTTGGGGGATGACCATTAATAGGTTCCAGTTTTTGCGCTAAATCATTCGGGATCACTGCCTTGTCGTGGCGAAGGGGCTTGCGTAGCTCATTGAAGCTATGAGCTATGCCATGCAGGGCCACCCAAGATGGACAGGTCATAGCAAACTTTGACAAAAGGTGATCCACTGGAGAAGGAAATGGCAAACCACTCCAGTATGTTTGCCATGAAAACTCTATGGACAATACCAAAAGGCAAAACTCAACATCATGAAAACTAAGATCATGGCATCCAGCCCTCTCAATCCCTGGCAAATAGATGGGGAAGAAATTGAGGTAGTGACAGATTTTATTTTCCTGGGCTCCAAGATCACTGCAGATCAGGACTGCAGCTTGCAGCTTGCTCCTGTGGAGGAAAGCTATGACAGCTTCCTAAAAAGCAGAGACATCACCCTGCCAACAAAAGTGCATCTAGTCAAGGCTGTGGTATTCCCAGTTGCAATGTAAGGCTGTGAAAATTGGACCATAAGGAAGGCCGATAGTCAAAGAATTGAGGGTTTTGAACTCTGGTGCTGGTGAAGACTCTTGCGAGTCCCTTGGACTATAAGGCAAACAAACAGGTCAATTCTAGAGGAGATCAGCCCTAACTGCTCTTTAGAAGGCCAGATCCTGAAGATCAAATACTTTGGCCACCTCATGAGAAGGAAGGACTCCCTGGAGAACAGCCTAATGCTGGGAGCGATGGAGGGCAAAAGAAGAAGGGGACGACAGAGAATGAGGTGGCCGGATGGAGTCACTGAAGCAGTCGGTGCGAGTGTAAATGGACTCCGGGGAATGGTAAAGGACAGGAAGGCCTGGAGGATCATTGTCCATGGGGTCACAATGGGTCAGATATGACTTCACAACTAACAGGAACATTGCTTTGAACAATGAAATGGTGCCACTCTCAAAACCAATTAATGTTGTAAGGAAGCACGGTGCAGGTTTTGAATGGCTAGACTCATGCTTCAAATGATGGGAGGACGTACCTCTTGTTGATAATGACTGGTGAGACATTGATTTTGAATGGTGGGAGGATGTAGCTCTTGATGACAATGAATGGTGAGATGCTGGCTTTGAACAATGCTCGGATGCATGTTCAGATGCCAGGGATGGCTTGCTTCGGTGTGAGGAAATTACTTGTTCCACATCTTCCAACTGCATGCGATTGTAGAGACTTTCTCATAAGCTACTGTGCATGCTTGGTTCCTTGCCTGGATGTCTTCCACCTTTTTGTGAGCATCTGAGTCATTCAATCACAGAATCATATATTTGGAAGGAGCCATACAGACCATATAGTCCAACCCCCTGCTCAACGCTGGATCAGCCCAAAGCTGTAACATGGAAAGATGTTTCTCCTCTATCTGCTTTCCCTTCTTTAAATGCTCTTCGAACACCACTTTGTCATGATGCAGGGAGTCTGAAGTGGTCTCTGCGGTGCTGTACAGGATTTCCATCATCGGTCATGTGGATCCATGACGTACGTTGACCTTGCCAACTTCCACTAAGAGGTGCTTTTCCATAAAGGCTGTGAGAGACTTGGTGCCCCTCAAATTATAGGAGGCCGTCCCTATCCCAGCGCCATCCTCTACCAAAGGAATTGGTGAGCTCTGTGGGTCTTGGTTCAATGTAGGTACAACTAGTATTGCATCAGGATCAGTACTTTACCTGTCCTCCACCACTGAGTCTGAAGAAGGCTGCTTTGCATGGTCTGAGGATTCTGCCATCTTCTGTCACAGCTTAGTTCTTAACACTTGTCAGCTTAGTTCTTAACACTTGCCAAAGGGATTTGGCAGCCTTTGTTTATTCTTCTTATGGCACACAGATACTGAGGTCCTCACTGTATGAGGTTTGCTAGCAAAGATTTTTCCTTTAACAATATGCCTGCTATTTCACTATTTGCCACTATTTGCCACTCGCTGCTTGCTAAGAGGAGCTGTTTCTGAGAAATTGGAGGGGTTCTTGCCTAAACTCCAAATGGCTTTCTGGCAGCCAAGGGGAGGCTTAAGTGGTTTCAATATGTATTCTATATAGAAATCAGACCCTTAAAGCTGGATTTTACTCAGACACATAAGATTTGCATGCACAGACAAAGCATGATGGTGTTTCATCAGACTGGAGAGAGGTGAGTAGCGGGGTACCTCAGGGCTCGGTGCTTGGCCCGGTACTTTTTAACATATTTATTAATGATCTAGATGAGGGGGTGGAGGGACTACTCATCAAGTTTGCAGATGACACCAAATTGGGAGGACTAGCAAATACTCCGGAAGATAGAGACAGAGTTCAACGAGATCTGAACACAATGGAAAAATGGGCAAATGAGAACAAGATGCAATTTAATAAAGATAAGTGTAAAGTTCTGCATCTGGGTCAGAAAAATGAAAAGCATGCCTACTGGATGGGGGATACGCTTCTAGGTAGCACTGTGTGTGAACGAGACCTTGGGGTACTTGTGGATTGTAAACTAAACATGAGCAGGCAGTGTGATGCAGCGGTAAAAAAGGCAAATGCCATTTTGGGCTGTATCAACAGGGGCATCAAATCAAAATCACAAGATGTCATAGTCCCATTGTATACAGCACTGGTCAGACCACACCTGGAGTACTGTGTGCAGTTCTGGAGGCCTCACTTCAAGAAGGACGTAGATAAAATTGAAAGGGTACAGAGGAGAGCGACGAAGATGATCTGGGGCCAAGGGACCAAGCCCTATGAAGATAGGTTGAGGGACTTGGGAATGTTCAGCCTGGAGAAAAGGAGGTTGAGAGGGGACATGATAGCCCTCTTTAAGTATTTGAAAGGTTGTCATTTGGAGGAGGGCAGGATGCTGTTTCTGTTGGCTGCAGAGGAGAGGACACGCAGTAATGGGTTTAAACTTCAAGTACAACGATATAGGCTAGATATCAGGAAAAAAATTTCACAGTCAGAGTAGTTCAGCAGTGGAATAGGCTGCCTAAGGAGGTGGTGAGCACCCCCTCAGTGGCAGTCTTCAAGCAAAGGTTGGATACACAGTTTTTGGGGATGCTTTAGGATGCTTAGGGCTGATCCTGCATTGAGCAGGGGGTTGGACTAGATGGCCTGTATGGCCCCTTCCAACTCTATGATTCTATGATTCCAATCACATTTGGGGAACAAAGGAAAGAGCTACCTTGCTACAATTCCCAGCATCCTATCTTTTAAAGTGACAGGGGAGAATATCACCTACTTCTCAGTAGTCTAGCTAAGGGCTGCCTGGCTGGACAGATCATTGACCCAGACTCATACAGAAAACCTCTATATTTACTCACTGTAGACATGTTGTTGGTAAAGGTAATACTATTAATTTTACCTTTAAAAGGTAAAGGTATCCCCTGTGCAAGCACCGGGTCATGTCTGACCCTTGGGATGACGCCCTCCAGCGTTTCATGGCAGACTCAATACGGGGTGGTTTGCCAGTGCCTTCCCCAGTCATTACCGTTTTACCTTAGGCTCCTGTTAATGTTGACATTATCTCTATTTCTAAACAGTTCCACATGGCTTGAGAATCCACCAAATTCAAAAGTCCACCCCACAGTCACTGAAGATGCTAACCATATCACCTTGTGCATGTTTACTCTAAAGCAAGCCCTACTTTGTTCAACAAGATTTACTCCCAGACAAATGTGCTCAGAAATGAAGACAAAGCAATGCTCCTTGGTAACATCTGACGCTCGTTGAGCAAAGCCTCCGCACTCAGATCTGGCCAGCAGCTGCAGGTGCCACTCTGCCTCATGCTGGGGGGGAGAGCAGGAAGACCAAGGAGGCTATCAAGGGCACTCAGGCTTCCCTCCTAATAAGCCCATTGGAGTGGAACTCTGAGTATCCCAAAGAGAGGCTTCAAAGAACAGGCTCAGGCACAGTGGGGACCATGAAAACCCTTTTGTCTTCCCTTGTCTTCTTGCTCTCTTCCTGGCACACACAAATACGCATGAGATGGTCAAGTATAGGCTCAAGACAGAGAGCACAAGAAATCAACAAGGGAAGCTAAGGAAGGTACATGTTTCCTACTGCAGGAGCCCAATCCAAGCCACCAGCAGCACTGCAAAGTCTCTCTTCACAGGGAGCCTGGGCATGCTCTGCTACCCTTCCCTTCATCATAAAGCACAACAGCTCAGGGGAGAGAATGAGTCTGCCAAGAAGCTGGCACAGAGCAACCTGACCAGGAAAAAAAGGATAAGAACTGCCACTGTAGCTGGTATGATCCTCTTGCAGGTAGCTGCCATGATGGGTGGAGGTTCTACTCCTTCTCTACAGCCAGCTTGCTCTCCCCCCTCATTAGCTGCCTGGGTGCTGGAAATGAGAGCACAGAGGCTGCAGAGGAAGGTAGGGGGGTTACGGAAGGAGATGGACCCTTTACTTCCATCACTGGCATGAGACCTCTTGGCTGTGGAAACTGACAAGTAACTCTTACACCAGTCCCCCCAGAGGTGGCTGTTTCAAAGTGGGAAACAGTCGCAAACTAAAAGCCTAACTGGTTGAAGTCCTTGTCTGCTTTCCTGTAAATGGGGCAGGCACTAAATTGTAGAAAAGTGCTAAGAAGAGCCATGAGTGGCATGCGTGAGTATCAACACTCTGGTCCTTTTCATTGCAGAAAGAGAACTTTCCCTTATACCATCACAAGAAAAGGGACTAGAGTTTGTATGTTTTTGTTTTTTAATGAGTGCTAGAACTCATGAGACTGAGCTGATAGATAATTACAATGCCACAGTGATATGCTAGTTACAAATTGTTTTCTTTTAATAAAAGTTTGAGAAAACCCTCTGGTAACATGGGCATTTGTGTGTGTGTGTGTGTGTGTGTGTGTGTGTGTGTGTGTGTACAGACTAGCAGTTGCGTGGGACTGAGTCAACTGCTGTGTGGATGCCCTGTTGCCAATGAGAATGCCTCTGCACACACAATAGCAATGAAAGCTCCTTGGAGAATCATTGCTACATACAGCCTAGCTGTAACTTCTGAACAGCCCTAAAGGGCAGTCCTACATAGAAGGCTTTACAGTACTCCAATTAGGAAGCTATCTCAGCAAGCCACACAGAGACAAATATCCCTTTGGACTTGGGAAAGAGGCAGCTGAGGGATCAGAGAAAACTGGTCTGTAAGGATAGCTGCATCCGAGGAACGGCAGTGGGGTGAGGGTAGGAGCTGTGGTGCCCTCTGCAATAAGCAGGGATGAATAAATAAATTACCATTGGACTTACTGAAAAGGGTCCTTCTCCCCTGGAATACAGAGGACATCTGCAAGGATGGGTTTTCCCTTCAGCTTCTCAGGGAGGCAGGGGTGAATTAAAACATCCTCCCTCACTTCCTGTCCTGTGTGCAGCATCTCATTCCCCAGTCTTGACACTCCAAAAGCCATAGAGTAGAATAACTGAAACTAGAATTTATTAACCTTAAACAGATTATCTTAATTTGTAAACTCTTTTGCTATAGAAGGAACAGGAAGGAAAGGGGAAATATGCTGCCTTTCGCTAAGCTTACCTGTCTCTTGCTACCTGAATAGTGTTTCATGTTCTGGAAGCAGATCGGGAGGGCCAGATGTCCTCCGTATTCCAGGGGAGAAGGACCCTTTTCAGTAAGTCCAATGGTCATTCTCCCACTAGATCGGAGGATGGATGGGCCCTTCTAGAGCCTAATATACCCGGGTGGGGACTTTAGACTGGTTCCAGAACATGTTGCCAGACTCGCTTGCCGAGGGCAGCGTCAGCTAAACTGTACTGATCAATCTCGTAGTGCCTGGTAAGCGTGGCAAGAGATGACCACATTGCCGCTTTATAGACTTCTAAAAACTGATGCTGTTTACGAAAGCTGCATTATGTGCAGTGATCACTGTAGGTATTGATAAAGTAAGCGATTTGCATGTCTCAGCCATGTAGGTTCTCAAATTTCTAGTGATCACTGCTTCAGACATCTTCTGTCCGATATTCAGAGAAGCTACTGAAAGGAAAAAATTGTCAGATCTTCTTATGCTTTCTGTGCAAATTAGATACGCTTTAAGAGTTCTCAGAACCTCTAATTGTGCCATTCTCATTCTGTAGGATGTTTTAGATCCAGTCAGACTAATGGAAGAATGATTTCTTGTGAGCTGTGTACTATGGTGTCTATCTTAGGTCTGACGGTCAGATCTAGGCGTAGCACTGTCTTATTCTTGTGAAGGATACACAAGTCTGATCCTTTGGATAAGACTTCCAATTCTGACATGCATTTTTCTGATGTGATGGCTATGAGAAATATCACTTTAATACCCAAGTCTTTTAACCAAGGCTTTGCAACACGCTCAAATGGAGCCTTTGTCAGAGCTTGTAAGACCACATTCAGTTTCCATGTAGGGGAACTATGTATCTGTGGCAGGGCTTCGTGGTTTCCCCCTTCGAGAAACAAAACTATGTGTGGAGGCTTTAAAGTCTGTGGACAAACAGTCGCAATTTCCGTTATTTGTCTTCTTAAGGTGGCTGGTTTTAACCCTGAGCCACCATGTTTTGTAGGAAGTTCAGAATCACTGTTACTGAAAGCTTTAGGAAAATACACTTTCTTTCTTCTTCATCTCACAAAGGCCTTCCTGGTGACATTGTAAAATCTAATATTTTAATCTCTCCTGGAACCTAGGTTTATTCCTACAGCCTCCGGTAAGTACCCGGCATCGGTTAGATGTCTCCGTTCAATTTCCAGATGGTCATTCTCATCCAGTTTGGATATGGATACCACAAGGAGAAGGAGAAGGAGAAGAACGAGGAGAAGGAGAAGGAGAAGAAGATGGCTCTCACTTTTAGTATATTGATTGTTAGGATTGCCTCTTCCTTTATTCAGGAGCCCTGGACTGTCACTCAGTCCAAGACAGCTCCCTCCACCAACCTTTCAGACTCGCATCTGTGAAGATTTGAAACTGTTGGGACACTGAGCAAAAACTCTCCTGGGTGAGATTGTTTCTTTTGCCCCACCAGGACCATTTATGCACTGGGAACTTCACTGCCCCAGCTCTTGTGCAGGAACAAAATGAGGTGCACCAGGCTAAATGCTCCCCCATGTGGATGCAGGAATCATAGAACCATAGAGTTGGAAGGGGCCATACAGGCCATCTAGTCCAACCCCCTGCTCAACGCAGGATCAGCCCTAACCATCCTAAAGCATCCAAGAAAAGTGTGTATCCAACCTTTGCTTGAAGACTGCCAGTGAGGGGGAGCTCACCACCTCCTTAGGCAGTCTATTCCACTGCTGAACTACTCTGACTGTGAAAAACCTTTTCCTGATATCTAGCCTATATCGTTGTACTTGAAGTTTAAACCCATTACTGCGTGTCCTATCCTCTGCAGCCAATGGAAACAGCATCCTGCCCTCCTCCAAGTGACAACCTTTCAAATACTTAAAGAGGGCTATCATGTCCCCTCTCAACCTCCTTTTCTCCAGGCTGAACATTCCCAAGTCCCTCAACCTATCTTCATAGGGCTTGGTCCCTTGGCCCCAGAGGAAGAGGTGGGGCAACCTGCCACAACTAAAACTCCAGCCTGCAGCCCAGCATGAAACCTCCAGTGCATAAACGGTCCGGGTGAGACTCTATTTCAACTGAGGTTTGAGCTTGACTAACCTGTCTTGTCCTACTATTATGAGGAAATGGAATGGCCTGAGGAATTTTTGTATCCCCCTTGTATGTCATTTGCCCCACTGGAGGCCTCTGTAGTTGCCACTAGTAGGTCCTGCACGCTTTTCAGAGTCAGCAGTGACATGTTCTTCTTCATTAGCTCCCTGATGACGTTCTGCGTTTTGAGGAACTTTTTCTCTGGAAGAACTTCTTTTGTAGTGTATCTATGATTACCCCCAAGTGGAGAATTGACTGTGTTGGTGAAACTTAGTCTTGTTGACCATGGATCTAACGTCCTGTAAGGTCTTCAACACCTGTAAGGTGCTGCTCTGCGAGCTGGCTCAAGTACTCGATCTCACAAGAACGTTGTAGAGATATGAATGCAAGTGCATTCCTGATGTCCTGAAGATCAGGATTAGGCTGACCAATAGCTTAGAGAAAACACTCAGTGCAGTCACAAGGCCAAACAGGAAGGCTCAATACTGGTAGTGATCTTCCCTCTGCAGAACCAGAAAATCTGTGGTGTGGTAGGTAGATGGGTATATGAATGTACACTCAGTGAGGTCCAAAAGAGTTGAGGAATGCTGCATCCTGAAGGGATTCCACGATGCAGCAGAGCGTTTCCATGCAAAACGTTTTGTTTTTATGCTTGTTTGTTTGTTTTTTAGCTTGATGTACCTGCTTGTGAACCTCAGGTCCAGGAAAGCTCTCCAATCCCCATTTGGCTATGGAACTGGAAGAAAAGAGTACACTTCAGCAGCGCTCTGAAATGGGAACTACTTCAATTGCCTGGATGGAGAGAAGATGATCTATTATACAGATCAAAATATATTTGGTGGAATGTACTTGATTCTATCTTGTAATCTTGTTCCACAGTAGTGATTTTGCAGTTGTCTACCTGTGGAATGCTCCACAGTCATGCTCTGGGCTGGGAGCTGTCCTCTATCTATCTTGTCACTTCTGTTACCTGTGCCCCTATTTCATCTGGGGCAGAAGTTGCCTCTTCTCTGCCCCCTTAGGAAGTGTGACTACAATCCTCTGCAGTTCACTTGGCAAAGGTGCTGTAGGGCACCTTGTGTGCAAAAGGCACGAGGGGAAGGTCTGTTATCAGTGTTCTGCCTCACGTATCTAGGCATCACTCCTATTCTTCATTTGGATGAGGATACATTCCAGGGCCTCTCTGAATAGATGATCTCCTACAAAGGGATAGGCTGCCCTGATAGTTTTTTTGGTTTTATATCTGCAGTCCATGCTTTTAGACAAAGAAACCTGCCTGCCACAGTGCTGGACACCCTGGCCCTGGAATTAAATATTATGCTGTCCAGAGTTGTATCTGCCATGGAGGAAGCAGTTTAAGAGTCTATTGACTCCTTCAAGAACCCTGGCGCTGTCAGCTGGCAATTGCTGTATCAAGTTTTTTGCCCACACAATAGCTACCCTGTTAAGGATAGAAGTTATTGTTACCGCTCTTACCGTGATCGCCATTGCCTCATGCGCTCTATGGACTACCATTGTATCTCTAATGTTTCCCTCTCCATCCTCAGAGACTACACCTGGAGAGTGGATGGCCACCACAGGGACATTGGCAGAAGAGGCCTGAAGTACTTCTTTAACATATTGGTGAAGATTGCAAAGACTTTTAATAAACTAAAGAAATTAATGTTAATGAAAGTTTTTTTGTTTATTTTTAAATTCTGATCTTTTTCTTTTTTTTGTAAAAAAATAGAGGGAGGGGGCACAATTTTGGGGCAGCCTCTGCAGTAGGGAAAAAGTCCTCTACATCCACAGCTGTCCTGCTCTTTTTAGTTTGTCTTGCCTGTGTATCAGGATCCTCAGATTGTTTTAAATTGACTGCTGCCATGGCTATGGCTAATGTATAGGTAACCATCCTGTTTAAGGAGCCTGCCAGATTGATCTGGAACCGATACCTCCTCAGTGATTTTACCATCTGAAAGGAAAATCTGAGTTAACTTGAGGGTTTGTGCACTGTCAGAGGAGTCATAATGCACACATGCACTGGATCCCCTCTTCCTGGCAACCTTGGGGGCCAATTATGGGAACACTCGTGGCCACAGCCAATATTATACTCTTGCCCATAAGAGCTAGTTGAGTGATGTGGGGAGCCTTCCCCTTCAGAAATGTGACCCTCATTCTGACAAAAAATCCAATTTCTTGTCTCATGGTTTTACAAAAGGTGATAACATTTCATCACTGAAGGGCTTTTTATCCCCCTGACTCATGTGAACCCTCGGATGGTTGGTTGTCCACGGTGTCTTTTGGAGCCACAGCAGGATCTGGTGCTGCAGCTGCACCTTGCTCAGGAGCTCTGCTGAAATAATCGTCTGTTGTGCCCTTTTTTTGGCCGCCAGGCTGGACCTGCCATTTATAAAATGCCCTGGAGGAAGAAGAGCTGCCCTCGCCCAAGGCAGATGTTGTTTAGGCCAGCTTTTTTGTTTTTGGCTTTCTTCGCCTCAGTTGGAGTGACCCTGGGTGGAGCTGCGCTCACCAGCCCGTTGCCTCTCTTTCCAAGTCCCCTAAGAGAGGAAGTCTTCATTGTCTTCTAAAGGAGCTTAGGTGAGATGAATAAGGCTCTCAAAAAGGCCACCACAGCTCTTTTCCTGCCAAAAAGCCACTAGCAGGCCTAGCAGGCCTTCTCCTACTACTCTCACTAATCTCCCCTCCAGGCGGTTGTTAGCCGCTAATCTGACTAGCAAACAATGAAACTGGAGGTCAGGGGAGAAGGGAGGGGTGGGAGGAAGGAAAGAAGGCTAGAAAAGTTGAGATAAAAGGATTTAGAGAAACGAAAGTAAGGGAGATCTCTGTCTACCCTGTCTCTGTATCTCAAGGCAAGGGAAAGACTGGGGAATGAGAAGCTGCACACAGGACAGGAAGTGAGGGAGGATGTTTTAATTAACCCCTGCCTCCCTGAGAAGCCGAAGGGAAAACCCATCCCTGTAGATGTCCTCCAATCCAGGGGGAGAACATAACATGCACATTTTGTTCCACTAGACCAGGGGTAGTCAAACTGCGGCCCTCCAGATGTCCATGGACTACAATTCCCAGGAGCCCCCTGCCAGCGAATGCTGGCAGGGGGCTCCTGGGAATTGTAGTCCATGGACATCTGGAGGGCCGCAGTTTGACTACCCCTGCACTAGACTAATGGACAGATTGCCCTTTCCTTGCTAGTCATTTTAGCTTAGAAGCTGAGGCAGAATTGAGTCCTGATAATAGCCCTGGTTCCAGAGATGCCCCCCTAACCTGCATTGTGTGCACCAGCAGACGCCTTCCGAGCTTTGCCTTTTGGGACTGGAGGTAACAGCTCAACTTCCTCCTGAGGCATCTGGGCCACTTTCTGCAGGAAGATCTTCTCCAGGGCTTGAGCCATGAGGACGATGTCATCAGTGGGCTGGACAGAGAAAGGGAAAGAGGGGGAAGCAAGCACTAGTCAGCTAGGAGGGTCCTGAAATCTCCACACACACATCTTTGTGCTGTTCTCCAGCATACCAGAAGCTGCACTGCCCAAGGCAGACAATTCAAAAGGCACCAATCCTCCTTCTAATTAATACAGGAACAATTTCAAAGGGCTTGCACAGAGGCTCTTGTAAGTCAGACGACTGCTGTTCCACTTCTCTCTTACTGGCCCCCCAAATCTTGTGCTGGAGCAGTCCTCTTACCTCGCCGTTCTGGTACAACCAGCTTTGCCATCCAGTGGACAAATGCATTCTAGTTCCAGATGCAAGCTGGCATGCAAATCAGAATGAATGCAAGCAAGCTAGGAAGTGAGACCAAATCGAGGCATTGCCCCCACCAGAGTGACAATCGGTGATGAAAGTAACATTTTGAAACCTCTGAATTCCAAATGATAAATTAGACATCACATATTTATGTTCAAAATATGAATAACAGTTTTCCTTCTCAGCACCAAATGAGGAGTTAGGAGCTCTAACATGCACTCTTTGAATACGAAGTTCCAGTGTTTGGTAAAAAAGAGACAGAAATTCCAAACCCAGGGATTCACACCGTATTGAATCCATGCATATTTTAATTTTAATTCAAATGTTTGCCATCATTAGCTCTTCCAGTAGCTGAATTTTGGCATAACAAAGAGCTAAAAATAAGACTTTAAAAATCAGTATCAGTCTGAATGTCAGCAAGATATTATCCTAATGCAGTTTGTGCATTCTGAGTGGCCATGCTAAAATTTCCAATAACACAATCAGTTCAAGGGCAAGCAAGAAACCGGGATAGCCAAACTATGACACTCCAGGTGTCCATGGCAGGAGTAACTGCAGTCCATGGACAACTAGAGAACCACAGTTTGGCCACCTCTGAAATAAAACAATTATCAAATAACCAATAAAATCAATTTACATGGGGAAAACTTAGTTTAGAAAAAGATACTGGCCTACTTCACAGGGCAGGCAGACAATGAGATCTTGGCTCTGAGCCTGGGTGGCAGCATCTGTGGAACCAGGCCCACCTGGCCCCTACTTGTGACTCAACACCTGCTTTTTGACTGGGAGGGGGTTGTTGGGTTGTGCATTTGACTGGGTTATGTGTACTTTACTCAGGGCCCCTAATGGGGGGCGGGGAGAGAAGGAATAAAGATATTCCAACAGTTAGTTCTCCCTTTGCAGTTTTGGAGGACAAAGTCAGATGTGCCACAAGAAAAGGAGGAAAATTGATTTTTATACCCCATTTTTCACTACACAAAAGAGTCTCAAAGCAGTTTACAATCTGCCTTCCTCTCCCCACCACAGAGACCCTGTGAGGTATGTGGGGCTGAGAGAGCTCTGACAGGACTGCTCTGTGAGAACAGCTCTAACAGGACTCTAACAAGGTCACCCAGCTGGCTGCATGTGGAAGAGTGGGAACTCAAAGCTGGATCACCAGATTATAAGGCATTGCTCTTAATCAAGCTATGCTTGATTCAAATCTGGTGGCCTCTCTGGGGCTAAGAAATTGCTTTGAAGGCTGGATCCATCCTGCAGGCCCCCAGCCGGAGACATGTAAGCATACAGATGATGTGTGCGCATGACTTTTGCTATCAGAAGCTTAAACACCCCCATCCCCATTGCAGATCCTTTACCTTGTTGTAAATGTAACAGTTTGTAAACATGGTGTTGAAATCTTGCATACATTCACTGGCACTCCAGTAGTAATTGTGTTCCAGCCGTTTCTTGATCGTGCCCATGTCCATTGGGTTTTTGATTATTTTGTGATAATCCTGGGAAGGGAGGGAGAAGCCATTTTTAAAAACTAAAATCCAGTCATTATATTATGCACAGAGAACCTGACGTGCATTGGATCCTTGTGGATTAACATAAATACAAAAAAAAAGTATCTGCATCAAGGAGCTTACAACACAAATTTGACACACAGAAGAAAGAAAAAGCAATGGGCATCTAAAATAGAATAATAGAATCATAGAGTTGGAAGGGGCCATACAGGCCATCTAGTCCAACCCCCTGCTCAACACAGGATTAGCCCTAAGCATCCTAAACCATCCAAGAAAAGTGTGTATCCAGCCTTTGCTTGAAGACTGCCAGTGAGGGGGAGTTCACCACCTCCTTAGGCAGCCTATTCCACTGCTGAACTACTCTGACTGTGAAAATTTTTTTCCTGATATCTGGCCTAAATCGTTGTACTTGAAGTTTAAACCCATTACTGCGTGTCCTCTCCTCTGCAGCCAACAGAAACAGCATCCTGCCCTCCTCCAAGTGACAACCTTTCAAATACTTAAAGAGGGCTATCATGTCCCCTCTCAACCTCCTTTTCTCCAGGCTGAACATTCCCAAGTCCCTCAACCTATATTCATAGGGCTTGGTCCCTTGGCCCCAGATCATCTTCGTCGCTCTCCTCTGTACCCTTTCAATTTTATCGACGTCATTCTTGAAGTGAGGCCTCCAGAACTGCACACAGTACTCCAGGTGTGGTCTGACCAGTGCCGTATACAATGGGACTATGACATCTTGTGATTTTGATGTGATGCCCCTGTTGATACAGCCCAAAATGGCATTCGCCTTTTTTACCGCTGCATCACACTGCCTGCTCATGTTTATTATTATTATTATTATTATTATTTGGATTTATATCCCGCCACTCCCCGTAGGCTCGTGGTGGGTCACAGGAGTCCTATCCCCATTAAAATACCCATTAAAAGACTTTAAAACAATCCCAACATGGCGGAACTTATTATTCCCACCCCTGCTATCAGAGCGGCAGGGAGGGTGGGGAGGAGATGCTAAGTCTGGGGGGGGGGAATGTTGGCACTCATTCGCTGACCCCGGCCTCAACCAAAAACCTGGCGGAAGAGCTCCGTCTTGCAGGCCCTGCGGAAAGCTGGTAAATCCTGCAGGGCCTGCAGCTCACCCGGGAGCTCGTTCCACCAGGTAGGAGCCAGGACCGAAAAGGCCCTGGCCCTGGTCGAGGCCAGGCGCGCTTCTCTAGGGCCAGGAACGATCAGGAGATTCTCCCCCGCTGAGCGTAAAGCCCTGCGGGGGATGTAGGGCTTTTAGTTTACAATCCACAAGTACCCCAAGGTCTCGTTCACACACAGTGTTACCTAGAAGCATATCCCCCATCCAGTAGGCATGCTTTTCATTTTTCTGACCCAGATGCAGAACTTTACACTTATCTTTATTAAATTGCATCATGTTCTCATTTGCCCATTTTTCCATTGTGTTCAGATCTCGTTGAACTCTGTCTCTATCTTCCAGAGTATTTGCCAGTCCTCCCAATTTGGTGTCATCTGCAAACTTGATGAGTAGTCCCTCCACCCCCTCATCTAGATCATTAATAAATATGTTAAAAAGTACCAGGCCGAGCACCGAGCCCTGAGGTACCCCGCTACTCACCTCTCTCCAGTCTGATGAAACACTATTGACAACAACTCTTTGAGTGCAGTTCTCTAACCAATGCCCTATCCACCTGACTATCTGAAAATCCAGATTGCAGTCCTTCAACTTATCCATCAGAACATCATGGGGAACCTTGTCAAAAGCTTTACTAAGATCCAAGTAAACAACATCAACCGAATTTCCACGATCCAGCAAACCTGTTACTTGGTCAAAAAAGGAAACCAGGTTTGTCTGGCAAGACCTGTTGGAGACAAATCCATGCTGACTTCCTTGGATCACCAAATTGTCCTCCAGATCGCTCCCTTTAATATCTGCTCTATTATCTTCCCTACAACAGAGGTCAGACTCACTGGTCTGTAGTTTCCTGGGTCATCCTTCCTCCCTTTTTTGAAGATCAGAATAATGTTTGCTCTCTTCCAGTCCTCTGGGACATCTCCAGTCCTTAAAGAGGTCCCGAAGATGATGGACAAGGGCTTTGCAAGTTCTCTGGAAAGTTCTTTGAGCACTCTCGGGTGCATTTCATCTGGCCCAGGGGATTTGAACTCATCCAGTGCAGCTAAATGGTCTCGACAACCTCTCTATCCATGTTAACCTGCCACCCAGACACTATCCTTTGGCTACTGCCATCTCTAGATGTGCCTAAACCCTTTGACCTGTGGGAAAAAACAGATGTAAAATAGGCACTAAGCCTTTCTGCTTTCTCTGCATCTTCCGTTAGAGTCTGTCCATCCACACCCAACAGTGGGCCTATTGCCTCCTTTACTTTACCGTTTGCTCCTCACATAACTGAAAAATCTTTTCTTGTTACAATGGGCTTCCCTGGCCAATCTTAGCTCACTCTCAGCTCTGGCCTTTCTGATGATTGATCTACAGTGCCTAGTAACCTGTAGGTACTCTTCTTTAGAGCTCTGTCCTTCCCTCCATTTCCTGAACATTTTCCTTTTCTTTCTTAGTTCCTCTTGAAGTTCTCTGTTCATCCAAATAGGCTTCTTAGAGCTCCTGCAGCGTTTTCGTCTTTCTGGGATAGTCATTGATTGAGCATGCAATAGCTCTTGTTTGAGTAGCGCCCACCCTTCACATGCTCCCTTCCCTTCCAGCATTCTCGTCCACGGTATGACACTCATCATGTCTCTGAGTTTATTAAAGTTTGACCTACGAAAATCCAACATCCGCGTCTGGCTATAAGCTTCCTTGCCTCCCCATCTCAAAAGGAATTCTATGAGGTCAGACAACTGAGAGCACGTGGAGAGTCAAGGCACTAATCAACAAAATAGTCAAGGCACTAATCAACAAATGATCAGGCACTGATTGAGAAACTTAGGAGTTTTGAGCTTAGGAGTTTGGTACATCTTAGATCAGGTGGGAAATGAATAATTGACTAAATGTGATTCTGGGTAGAATTCATATCTCTTTTTCTCCCGTATATATTTCAAATGTTTATATCCTCTATTCTCAGGACCAAATCAGACATTATATTGGAACTCACTGTCCAGAGCTCCCAGTGATTATTTTATAAGACTGTTCCATGTATTGTTCTTATGTTATTATGTAAACCGCCCTGAGCCCTCGGGCAGGGCGGTATATAAATATAATAAAATAAATAAATAAAATTATAGCCTGGACCTGAAACGTATGTTCGGGTTAGCCCTCAATCACATACAGTTCTCAAGAAAAATTACATCAAACAAAAAATAAGAAAAAATCATTCAAACCAATTAATCAACTTTAAAATCCCTGCACAAACACTCTGAAGCTTAAGACCAGAAGGGTCCTAAAACCAGAAAAGTAAAATCTTAAAATTAAGACACAAACCATCTAAAGGTAGTACAGCATGTGATAAAAGCAGGGAGAAGTATTGCACCAGTCTTCCAAAACCAAGTGACCTTCTGCTAGTAAGGCAGAATTAAAACATCTGGCATAAGTGGAAGAACAGCTATCAGTCCAGCCAACAAAATGTCTGGGAAAAGAAAGACATTTTAACCTGGTCTGAAAAAAAGAGATGATCCAGTGTCAAATGGACAAATATGGGGGAAGCCCCATCCCATGCACCCCTTCTTGGTGGCTGGCATGACCCCTGACTTTCATGAAACATAATCAGAGTCTCCAGGCCAATGCACCAGACACCCTGCTATAATTTTGGGATTTTTCTTGTTTTGGACAAAAGGGTTATGGGAACTAACTCCTATGGGAGTGGGCAGTTGCCATGGAACGCAGGGGGCCAAGCGGAGCTGCCAGACCGGATGCCCCTTCCAAGTATCTCTCCCTCCCCTGCCTGTCCTGCTATTTTCAGGCCTGGAGCAGGTAAGGGCCTTAAATACTTGCCACCACTCTGGTTCTAGAGAGGGCCCAACACATCCTTACCTTTTTCAGAGTAGGCCCTAACAGAGGATTGAATATGAAGCGTGTAGAATCCAGGCACAGTGAACTACAAACAGTTTAAAAAAAAACAGATACGACAGTGAAATAAATAGGATAACAGTTATTAAAATGGGGCAGAATTAAAACTGGGATTCTACAAGTATACAGGGCAAAACTCATAAAATCATAGAATAATAGAGTTGGAAGGAACTTCCTGGGTCATCTAGTCCAACCCCCTGCACTATGCAGGACACCCACAACCCTATCACTCATCCACTGTAACCTGCCACCCTCTTGAACCTTCACAGAATCAGCCTCTCTGTCAGGCTGTGACTTGCACTGTCTGTAGCATATTTGTATTTTTACTTCAGAGTAATTTTAAATACACATGCATCAAGTGCAAGTTAGTAGTGTTCCTAGAGAAGAGGGTACAGAAGCTAGAAGAACGCCTATCCACACTTTATTCTAACAAGAAGGGGGAAGAATTCTAAGAACTCATGGAGCACTGTTTGGACGGCAATTGGAAGAGGTGGGAAAAGTGTTTCACCAATTAGAGGAGAACCTAATACAAGAGGACAAAGGATGGAAGAATGTTACCAAGAGGTGTCAGAAGATAAGGAGATATTCTGCCCCTCTGACACTCAGAAATGGTTTCCAGGATGACCCTGTAGATAGTTACTCTGAACCACAGGAACAAGAGCTATTCCCCCAACTCCCCTGAAGCTCAGAAAATGTTTCACAGGCTCCCAATTCTGGATCACAGGAACAAGGGCTATTCCCCCAACTCCCCCAAAGCTCAGAAGATGTTTCACAGGCCCTTGGGGATGAAAGGTCTATGTCATCTGCTCCCCAATGCGTTAGGACTAGGAGACGTGTGCTGGTAATTGGGGATTCCCTATTGACTAGAAGCCAAAGTATGTCGACCGGACTTGCTGCCTTAAGAGCTATGCTGTCTACCTGTCAAGAGAATTAAAGATGTCACAGAAAGGGTGGATTCAAATGGGTCGCCGTGCTGGTCTGAAGTAGCACAATAAAACCAGAGTCCAGTAGCACCTTTAAGACCAACAAAGATTTGCTAGGATCAGTGACGACGACCACTTGCCATTTGGATCCCTGTCTATCATGGCTGTCAAACTGAGCGATCAACGATTAAGAGGAATTTAATTCAGATGACCATCAGGTATACTACTGTGGGCAAGAATCTCTCAGAAGAAATGGAGTAGCCTTCATAATAAGAGAGTAGGAAAAGCAGTCTTGGGATACAATCCCCAAAATAACAGAATTATCTCAGTTCGAATCCAAGGCAAACCATTCAACATCACAATAATCCAGGTCTATGCCCCAACCACTGCTGCTGAAGAAGATGAAGTTGACCAGTTCTATGAAGCCCTATAACACCTTCTAGAAGCAACGCCAAAAAATGATGTGCTTATCATCATGGGGGATTGGAATGCTAAAGTAGGAAATCAAAAGATAACCAGGATAACAGGCAAGTTTGGTCTTGGGGTACAAAATGAAGCAGGGCACAGGCTGGTAGAATTTTGTCAAGAGAATACAATGGCAAACACTCTTTTCCAACAACCCAAGAGACGACTCTACACATGGACATCACCAGATGGTCAACACAGAAATCAACTTGACAATGGACTCTGCAGCCAAAGATGGAGAAGTTCTATACAGTCAGTAAAAACAAGACCAGGAGCCGACTGTGGTTCAGATCGTCAGCTTCTTGTTTCAAAATTTAAGCTTAAATTGAAGAAAGTAGGGAAAAGCACTAGGCCACTCAGGTATGAACTAAATCATATCCCTGACGAATATACAGTAGAGGTGACAAATAGATTTAAGGAATTAGATCTGATAGACCGAGTGCCTGAAGAACTATGGACAGAGGTTTGCAACATTGTACAAGAGGTAGCAACTAAAACCATCCCAAAGAAAAAGAAAAAAAGCCTACTAAGATGGCGGCCAGAGCAGTCATGAAATCAGACTGCTCCTGAAACTAAACAGACCCAGCCCAAGAATAGCCACCAAAAAAGCACCCAAATTTGATCAGACAAAAAATAAAATAAGAACCCCACCAACTTAGCCACAAAAATCCGAAGGAAAGCAACAGAACGAAACCCAAAATCTCCACAAATAGAAGCAAGAAGCAAGAACAAGTAAGAAAAACAACGAAGAAAGACAGAAACGGTAAGGAAATCAACTAAAATAAAACAGAGGAAAAGGAACAGCAACAGCTGGGCAACAGCCACTGGCAGTCTACTGGCCCTGAGCTGCCCCACGGCTGGAGGCGCCCAAAGATCGCTGAGGCAGCCAGAAGGAGCCGATCACCCAAAGCAGCCTGTCAGCGCGAAAGCAAAGACCACCCGCTGCAAAGGGACCCTTCCGCAGCCGCCCAAACAAAACCAGGGCCTCGGCCACAGCCTGTCAACCGCTACTGCATCACACCCACCGCCAGTGCCTGTGACCACCGCCCGAGCAGGGCCGCCGCTGTTGCGCCGCACCCGCCACCCACGGCCACCGCCCGAACAGAGACGGACCGCCACAGCTTGACCGCGGCTGCTGCGCCGCACCCGCCACCCTCCACCCGCGGCCACCGCCTGAACAGAGACGGACTGCCACAGCTTGCTGCCGCCGCGCCGTACCTGCCACCCGTAGCCGCCACCTGCGCCACGCTAACCACCAGAGGCCATCACACACCACATGCACCTACGCCAGCCGCCGAACAAAGCCGATCTTTCACTGAAGCTGCTCCGCCACTACCGCGCCGCACTCTGACCCGTCTGCAAAAAACAGCCCACCATCACTGGACTCTGCTGCAGCTGCCCACCAATGCAGCACCGCAGACCCTAACTACAGCCACTTGGGGTGTGAATAAGGAGAGGGAAAAGGAAAAAGAAAGGAACACTCACATAGTCAAAGAAGAAAGAAGTACGAAACCCTTGGGGGGGGGGGGGTTCCTCTCTATAAGGGAGGAAGTCACAATCAGACATTAATCTAATTTACCTATAAGGAAGAGGGAGGAATACACAAACGGACGTTAATTGAATTTATTCCTAGAAGGGGGAGGGGAATGTCAAACGGGCTATTAGAGACTCTGAGTGAGAATAATATCTCTACGAGGGGGAGGGAGAAAGCCACAAACAGACATAACTGTTCCCAGAGGGGGGAAGGGTTGTCAAGTGAAATACTAGACATTGAGCGGGAATGAACTGGGCGGGAAAAAAATCAAGCAAGGGGGGGGAGGGAGAAGGTCGCAAACAGACATAACTTGTTCCAAGAAGAGGGAAGGGAGACCAACGAACTGCTAGAATTGAGTGGGAATAAATTGGGCGCCACAACAGGCGATCGGGACTACCCTTCAGACACACGTAACAATACACCCAACACATAACTACCCTACACCCAACACATAACTACTCACAAGTGGAACCGAGAAGCCGTGAGATGCCATAACAGTGATCAGGGCCAACCTTCCACAGATACACAAAAATTACACACACAACTAGAACAAAAAAAAGCACAGAACCAGGGTTCAACAACAACCCTAGCCAGAATAAAAGCCAACAGTGTCCATGGAGCTCTGAAAGTTTAAAAAGACTGAGGATGAAGAAAAAGCAGAAGCCCCAATGGGGTCAGGGACCCCAATAGTAAGGGGGAAAGGCAGGGACAGTGGATGGCGGGAGATACATCAAACCAAGGGGCCCAAAAACCACCCATACTCGGGCCCCCTCCAGACTCCGCCTCATCCCTCGTGACACTAGGGTGGAGGCAAACCCGCCTCTGACACTGGTGCTGTGCAATACCAGTTCAATAAACAACAAAACCTCTATCCTGCAAAACTACTTTGCAGAACAAAGAGCGGACCTGGCGTGCGTGACAGAAACCTGGACCAGGGAGGGTGAAACAGTTGCCCTCAAAGATCTAGCCCCTGCCGGGTTCTCTGTCCTCCACCAGTCTCGGACAGCGGGGTGGGGAGGAGGGGTGCAATCCTGACCCGAGAGCCTTTCTCCTTCAGGTGTCAGGATTGTTAGAAAACCCTGTCATAATTTAGCCTGAGTTCTTCCATGACAGTTTTATTGCTTGGTGCCTGGGAGCTCCAGGCCCTATATCATGCTAACTAGTAGAAAGTGAAATGTATGTTATTGTAACCATTATCTCTCAATGTGCTTTTCCATGGGGCCTCTCGGCTGGGTCTGGTTCTACTGCAAATACCATCTTATCTGAGGCTAAAGACAGTCAAGGCCATGTGAAAGTAACACTGTTTTTAATTGCTTTCGCCTCTTCTCTCACTCTCCCCTCCCTTGGGAACTTTCAAGTTTTGGGCGGGAGAATTGTATTGATAAGATGAAGCAAATCTGTCCGCAGGCCAGATTTGACTTCGCTAGTCTAGATGTATGAAGTGCTTCTCAATAAAACTTTCTATTTCTAAGAAGTTAGTTGTGAGTTCTTGCAACGTCTGACATTAGGGCCCTTCCTGCGCCATCAATACCAGGCATTGAATGCGTTGGCCTCGGATGGGGATCAATCGAGAGCATGGCCATCTGGCTAGTGTACCACGTGCCCAATACACCGCCAGATGCCCTGCCTGCCCTGCTAGAGGCGGTGGCGGCCTGGATGCTACAGTTCTCCAGCCTATTAATTCTGGGGGACTTTAACGTCCATGCTGAGCTACCATCCTCTAGGACTGAGCAGGACCTGGTGTCAACCATGGCGACACTAGGGCTCTCGCAATTTGTTGTTGGCCCCACCCATCAGGCAGGCCACACCCTGGATCTTATTTCTGGCGTAGGTCTGAATGTGGATCTGGTCATGGCAACAGCCGTGCCATGGTCAGACCACTATGCCCTGAAGGCTCGGCTAAGGCTACCACCCCCTCCTCAGTTGGGCACCGAGCAAATTTTAGCTCGCCTGTAGAGACTTATGAATCCAATTGGATTCCTGAACGCTCTGCAGGAACCAATGCCTCCCGGCACTTCTCTCAAAGGCCTGGTCAACGACTGGCATGACAGACTGCTGACTGCCATTGATGAGATAGCTTCCTGACGCCCTCTCTGGCCCCATATCAAGCGGGACCCCTGGTACACTGAGGAGCTTCGCAACAAGAAACGGGAACTGAGACGGCTAGAGCAAGTTTGGAGGAAGACTCGTGACAAAGCCTCGAGAATGCAGATGAAGGCCTATGAGATGGCAGTGAAGTCAGTAAAACGCAATTTTTACTCGGCTACCATCGCATCTGCAGACTCACGCCCGGCTCAATTGTTTAAGGTAGTTCGATCCCTCACTGCCCTGGTTGAAGAGAAACAAAACAGTAGCCAATTGGACATAGCTGTGAGGCATTTGCGAGTCATTTTGCAGATAAAATCTCGACACTCCGCCACGACCTCCCACCAGCCTTAGATACAAAAAGTGAACTAGAGGCCCCTTGGCCGTCTTTGGAGAAAACTATGAGTAACTTCAGATGACTCACACTGACCGAAGTGGACAGGATACTAGCAACAGCAAGGCCAACCACATGCCCACTAGACCCTTGCCCATCCTGGCTCTTAAAAACAGCCGACATAAGGATAAAGGGCCCCTCTGGGAGATAATCAACCTCTCTCTCAAAACAGGAGAATTCCCAGAGGGATTGAAAGAAGTTGTGGTACGTCCGCTGCTGAATAAACAGCTCTAGATCCGCGAGAGCCTGATAACTACCAACCCGACTTGTACCTAGCATTTCTGGGGAAGATGATAGAAAGGGCTGTCACAAACCAAGTAATGGCATTCCTGGAAGAACCTTCGGTCCTAGACCCATCCCAGTCAGGTTCCTGGCCTGGCCGTGGAATAGAGACAGTGCTAGTCGCCCTGACAGATTGCCTCTGTCGCCAGTTGGACAGAGGCAGGACAGCACTGTTGATATTACTAGACACAGTTGATCATGAGCTTCTAGCTCACCGCCTCATCAATGCCGGAATACGAGGGACAGCCCTTCAATGGTTAATCTCTTTCCTCCGGGGTCGTGGACAGAGAGTTGCAATAGGAGAGATAACATCAAGCCGCCGACAACTTACTCGCAGAGTCCCACAAGGACCTGTCCTCTCTCCTATCCTATTCAATATCTTCATACGCCCTCTCATGCAACTGGTATGGAAATTTGGGCTGTGTTGTCATCAATATGCAGATGACACCCAGGTCTTCCTCCTGATGGATGTCCGCCCTGACTCTCCCCCAGAAGCATTAGCCAGCTGCCTGGAAGCAGTGATGAGATTGCTCAAGCAGAGTCGTCTGAAGCTCAATCCTTCACAGACGGAGGTCCTCTGGCTGGGTAGGAAGGGCCCATGTTAGGAAGCACGCCTGCCCACCCTGGATGATGTGCAGTTTTCTACGGCTCACTCCGCCAGGAATCTGGGTGTGATTCTGGATGCTTCCCTCACAATGGAAGCCCAGGTTACAAAGGTAGTGTAGCTGGCATTTTACCATCTCTGCCAAGCCAAGCTACTAGCACCCTATCTGGCCTCGGAACACCTAGCCACAGTGATCCATGCGACGGTCACCTCTAGACTGGACTTTTGTAACTCGCTCTACGCAGACCTGCCCTTAGCTTTGACCAAGAAACTACAGCTGGTCCAAAATACAGCGGCCAGGATCCTCACACCAACACCATGTAGGTCCCACATCCGGCCCATTCTCCATCAACTGCAATGGTTGCCAGTTGAATTCCGGACCAGGCTAAAGGTTCTGGTAATTACCTTGAAGGCCATACGTGGTCAGGGCCCAGTGTACCTGAGGGACCGCCTCCCTGCCTATGCCCCTCAAAGAGCTCTACGGTTCGCCACCACCAACTGGCTAATGGTCCTTGGCCCTAAAATGCCCGTCTGGCCTCAACCGGGGCTAGAGCGTTCTTAGTCCTGGCCCCCACCTGGTGGAATGAGCTCCCAGGGGGAGATCAGGGCCCTTATGGAGCTAAAACAGTTCCGCAGGGCCTGCAAAAAGGAGCTCTTCTGCCAGGCATTTGTTTGAAATCAGGCATAACCAACAACGTCTGATGGGCCTCCACTCCCTCCCTCCCAGAACTCCATCAGTACTGTTGCACTATTGCATAGTTTGCACTGTTACATTTATCAGTTATTAGTATTACTAGCAAGAAAGCCCATTGCAACCAGGAAAGCAATGGGCGCAAAGACCCAGGGGACATCTCTCTCTGGCAGCAGGAGCCAAAGGAGGTAATCAGGGCTCCTTCAGAAGCAAGGGTCGTTTGGAGTTTGGGGCTCCGTTGCAGTTTGTCTCTGTCTGTCTCTCTCTCCCTCACAGCAGGAAACATAGCAGATAATCATGGGTCCTTTGCGGTTTGGCAGAGCTCTCCCTGTGTCGGGGTTTCTCCGACTTCGCCGCTCCTACCCGGGGACTCACCAACGAGAGGCGTATCACCTGGACCTTTATCCAACCCTGCAGAGTCGGGTCGGGGGGAGTCCTCGGCGGGGGGAGTCCTCAATGAGGAGCAGTGTTTGCGCTTGGAGGACCAGGGAGGAGTGAGGAGCGGTCTTGGCCGGGCAAGGAGCCGCCCAAGATTGAAACGACGGATGCAAGATGCCGGAGCTTCTCCTTTAAGGGTTCGGTGGGCGGGGGATGCGAAGGAGGAAAGCTACTTAATGGGAGAGGTCGGCGTCAGTGAGGAGGTGGGGTTCGGGATATTGCAAAAAACTATCATGAACCCGGGAGTTTCAGCCCGGGTTTCCCGGTGGACTCCATTCTGAGACGTCGACTATCTGCCTCAAGTGCTATTCCGACCTGCCTTCCCGTCTGCCGACACCGTAGCGGAGCAAAGAAGAGGAGCGGACCCCTCGAACCCTGACACCCTGTTTCTGTGTGTCTGTGTGACTCAGGCACCTGAGAGCAAAGTGGCTAGCTTCCAGGGAAGGAGGGCGGGAGCTGGAGAGGGAAGGCCAATCAGGGTGCGGCCAGTGAATTGGCCCTATTCCATCTGGGACAGCCAGGACACTCTCCACCCCCAGGGCTGTTTCACAAGTATTAAGAGGAACCATGGATAAGGACGGTTACGGTTATTTATATGTTATGGATTGTTTCATGTATTATTTATGCGTTTTATGAGCCTTCAAGAAGGGCAGTATATAAATATATAATAAATAAACAAACCAAGAGTTGTACATGTGCATGCACATCTCCAAGGTGGACTGTTTGCACCAGGGAAAACTTCCCCCATCAGCCCACAAGTGGCGGGGCATGCTGCCCCACTGTAAGAAACTGGGGGTGGCCTGACGCATCTGCTGCCATGCATAAAAGGCCACAGTGTTGCATTTCGCTTTTATGTTTTTGTATTTACACTGTGTATCTTTTTTGTTGTTTAACACTATTTCGCTCCCTTATATATTTGGGAAGCAGCCTCCTAGGAGGAGACTGCCCAGAGCCTTGTCCGTCTATATCCACCCTGATAGGCTCTCCCCCTCCAGCTCCTCCCTCCCTCCTTGCATGCTAGAAGCCTTGTAGCTGCGACCTCCATTGTCGCCCACAAGGAGAGGCAGAGACAGGGCTTTGCGGCCCGCAGGTACGCTCCTGCTGGGAGGGAGCTGGGAGGAGGGGTTGGAGCCTCCCTGCGGGCCACAAAACCCTGTTGCTGGCAGCAGGAGGGGGGGCTTTCCACTCCCTTTAGCCCAGGAAGCTGTCTCACCGTGACGATAGCGCTTTCTAGGCCAAAGTGACTCCCGTGGCAGCACCGCCACCAAGGGGGACCTTTCCACTCCCTTTAGCCCAGGAAGCACTCTCGCCATGGTGACAGCACTTCCTGGGCCACAGGGAGCCTCCTGCAGCAGCGACGCCAGTGGGGGAGGAGGAGTTTCCACTCCGTTTAGCTCACGTTGCGGGCCACAGGGAGCCGCAGCCACCCTCTCATTCCCTCCTGCCTGCCCCCCCTTTCAAAGCCCAATCTAAGAATGGGCTTTGATACCAGTTCTGTTAGAAAGAGGAGGAGAAGGAGGAGGAGGAGGAGTTGGTTCTCATATGCCGCTTTACTCTACCCGAAAGAGGCTCAAAGCAGCTTACAGTCGCCTTCCCTCTCTCCGCTTCTGGGATATTTCCTTAATGTGATGCCCTAGCCGGGCACACGCAGGGTTAGTGCAAGGGCAAGCACGGTTACTAAGTCAAGCAAGTTCAAACTGCGTACCAGAGAGTAGTCAAAAGTCCAGTCCGGGTCTTATCAGGAATTGTTAGCTGACGAAGTCCAAAGGAGAGCCAAAAGAGTTGTCGTTTATCTTTACAAAGGTCAAGCCGAGAAACAGAGCTTCGCCGAAGCGTCAGGGAACAGGAAACCAGTCAAGGCAACGGGTAGACGTGTGCACAAGGTTGCAGCCACACTGAGAAGCACTTCTGCTATGCTTAAGAACAAGCTGAGCTGTCACACCAAGTGGCTACACCTGGCACTCAGCCTTCCTCCGATGAATGAGACCCACCTGAGCCCAACCTAGCCTGTTGCTTTAGTCTAAGCCGAGCACTTTTCCTGAGTGTTGCCAACGTTGTCCTCCTGCATTCTGGAGATGAGTCTGGCCTGTTCAGGGGTGGGACCCGGTTGTGGCTCCCCATCGGGACTTGCCTCTCTAAGCAGCACCCTGCTGCTTTGCTCCAGCTCCTCCATTTCTTCCTCCGAGGGAGCTGGCAGAATAAGCTCAGGCAGTGGTGCAGAGGCACCCTCTGGAGACGGGGCCATGACACCATCCCCCTTCCCAGGGCCCCCCTCTGCAGTGTCAGGTCCTGGCTTGTTGGGGTAGTGGCAATGGAAGTCCCTGACCAATGCTGGAGTGTGTGCGCTGTCGGCGGATTCCCAGGTGCGTTCTTTGGTTCCGTATCCCTCCCAGTCTACCAAATACTGAAGGGCGCACCGACACAGCCAGGAGTCTAGGATTTGCCGGACCTCGTATTCCTCTTCTCCTTCAACCAACATCGGAGCGGGAGGGGTTGACAAGGCCGGCCGGGAGCTATCTGGCAGAGCTGGTTGCAGTAATGAGCGGTGGAGCACTGGGCGCATACGATAGGTGCGGGGTAGGCGTAGACGGAACGCCACAGGGTTGACCTGTTCGGTCACTTCGAACAGCCCTATGAAGCTCAGAGCTCAGACAACGGAGAGCACGTGGAGAGAGCTACTGGGGAGAGTTGCTGCTGACCAGGTGAGGCTATTGTTCTGCCTGGGTGAGGTGATTGCTGGGTAATTGTTGGGAGGATTAAAAAGGGCTGCTCCTCACCAGAGGCAGAGCTCAGACAACTGAGAGCACGTGGAGAGAGCTACTGGGGAGAGTTGCTGCTGACCAGGTGAGGCTATTGTTCTGCCTGGGTGAGGCGATTGCTGGATAATTGTTGGGAGGATTAAAAAGGGCTGCTCCTCACCAGAGGCAGAGCTCAGACAACTGAGAGCACGTGGGGAGAGCTACTGGGGAGAGTTGCTGCTGACCAGGTGAGGCTATTGTTCTGCCTGGGTGAGGTGATTGCTGGGTAATTGTTGGGAGGATTAAAAAGGGCTGCTCCTCACCAGAGGCAGAGCTCAGACAACTGAGAGCACGTGGAGAGAGCTACTGGGGAGAGTTGCTGCTGACCAGGTGAGGCTATTGTTCTGCCTGGGTGAGGCGATTGCTGGATAATTGTTGGGAGGATTAAAAAGGGCTGCTCCTCACCAGAGGCAGAGCTCAGACAACTGAGAGCACGTGGAGAGAGCTACTGGGGAGAGTTGCTGCTGACCAGGTGAGGCTATTGTTCTGCCTGGGTGAGGTGATTGCTGGGTAATTGTTGGGAGGATTAAAAAGGGCTGCTCCTCACCAGAGGCGCGAGGGCTCTTGGCCTGTGGCTCTTAGCCTGGGGTTCTTGGCCGAGCAATTAGAATCAGTAGATTATATCAGTAGATTATATTTCCCTAGTACTTCCACTGCCTAGACATTACAATGGACCTCCAGGACACTCATCCCATCATCTGCAGTCTGTGTGGCATGATTGCCTTCCTCCCAGAAGACAAGATGGACTACAGCTGCCCCAAGTGTAAGCTGGTAAGACTTTTGGAGGAAAAGATTAGGGGATTAGAAAACAGAATTATTACTCTGACCCAAAGTAAGAAAGGGGAGGAGTTCATAGTCCAGAGCTCTGCAACTTGGAATAAAGAGAATACAACCAGTCCTGAAGAGGATAAGGAAATTGACCACAATAGGGAGCCTCTGCAGGCAGTTCGGATAAAGACTGAACGGCGAAGGGCGAGACAGTTCTCGGGCCTTTGGAGCTCCAGAATAGATTTCAGGCCCTTGCAGAGGAGGTGCAAGGGTCAACAAGGGAAGAGGTCCCAAAACAAACTCTAAGACAAAGGGAAGAGGCAACGGGGACAGAAGGCAATGGAGTTGAGAAGAAAAAAAAAGGAGAGTACTGGTAATTTGAGACTCCCTGCTAAGAGGAATGGATCGCCATGTGGATGGGCCCGACCCCCTAACCCGAGAGGAGTGTTGCTTCCCAGGGGCGAAAATTAAAGATGTTTCAGAAAGGCTGCCCAAACTCCTCAAATCTACGGATCGCTACCCATTTGTGATGGTCCATGTGGGAACGAATGACATGTCCCTGAATACCATCACTCCTATTAAAAAAGATTATCAAGATCTGGGGAGGAAGCTCAAGCAAATGGGGGCACAAGTGGTATTCTCTTCAATCTTGCCTGTCAAGGGAAGAGGAATGCGTCGGGAGAGGAAAATAATGGAGGTGAATCACTGGCTGCGTAGTTGGTGCCGGCAGGAGAGATTTGGTTTCTGGGACCATGGGATAGGCTTTCTTGAGGAAGGCCTACTAGTACCTGATGGACTGCATTTATCGAAACTGGGGAAGAATGTGTTTGGCAGGAAACTGGGGAGATTCATCAGGAGAGCTTTAAACTAAAGCCACTAGGGGAAGGAGACGATCAACATAGGGAGTATATGGAAGGAAAACGATCGGAGGCAGCCCAACCGGCAAGGCCAGCTCATAGGGAACCAAAAGTAAAAGGATTCAGATGTCTTTATACTAACGCCTGAAGCATGGGCAATAAAAAGGAAGACCTGGAACTTCTCATGCTGATGGAAAGGTATGATCTAGTAGGCATCACAGAAACTTGGTGGAATGATTCTCATGACTGGAATGTAATGGTGGATGGATATGAACTGTTCAGAAAAAACAGAATAGATTGAAGAGGTGGAGGAGTGGCACTGTATGTGAGGAAAGGGCTTACCTGTCAAGAAATTCTAGTGAAGGAGAGCATATCTACAGTGGAAAGCATCTGGGTGAAAATAAGCGAGGGGAAAACAAACAGTGTGGTGGTAGGTGTCTGCTACCGACCGCCTGACCAACGAGAGGATGTGGATGCTGCACTTTGTGAGCAGCTTGAGAAAATATCCAAGCTGCAGGACCTTGTCATCATGGGTGACTTCAATTTCCCAGATGTGTGCTGGGAAACAAACTCTGCGAAGCGTCCTCAGTCATGCAACTTTCTGACCTGCCTGGCTGACAATTTCATTTATCAAATGGTAGATGAACCCACAAGAAGTTCAGCCATACTGGACTTAATACTGACCAACAGGCAAGAGTTGGTGGATGAGGTGAAGGAGGTGGGGACCCTAGGGGGAAGTGACCATGTCCTCATAGAATTCCTTTTGAGATGCGGAGGCAAGGAAGCTTGTAGCCAGACGCGGATGTTGGATTTTCGTAGGGCAAACTTTAATTAACTCAGAGACATGATGAGTGTCTTACCATGGACGAGAATGTTGGAAGGGAAGGGAGCATGTGAAGGGTGGGCGCTACTCAAACAAGAGCTATTGCATGCTCAATCAATGACTATCCCAGAAAGACGAAAACACTGCAGGACCTCTAAGAAGCCTATTTGGATGAAGAGAGAACTTCAAGAGGAACTAAGAAAGAAAAGGGAAATGTTCAGGAAATGGAGGGAAGGACAGAGTTCTAAAGAAGAGTACCTACAGGTTACTAGGCACTATAGATCAATCATCAGAAAGGCCAAAGCTGAGAGTGAGCTAAAATTGGCCAGGGAAGCCCATTGTAACAAGAAAAGATTTTTCAGTTATGTGAGGAGCAAACGTAAAGGAGGCAATAGGCCCACTTTTGGGTGCTGATGGATGCAGAGAACCAAAGATGCTAACGAAAGATGCAGAGAAATCAGAAAGGCTTAGTGCCTATTTTACATCTGTTTTTTCCCACAGGTCAAAGTGTTTAGGCACATCTAGAGATGGCCGTAGCCAAAGGACAGTGTCTGGGTGGCAGGTTAACATGGATAGAGAGGTTGTCGAGAGCCATTTAGCTGCATAGGATGAGTTCAAATCCCCTGGTCCGGATGAAATGCACCCGAGAGTACTCAAAGAACTTTCCAGAGAACTTGCACAGCCCTTGTCCATCATCTTCGGAACCTCTTTAAGGACTGGAGATGTCCCGGAGGACTGAAAAAGAGCAAATGTTATTCCGATCTTCAAAAAAGGGAGGAAGGATGACCCAGAAAACAACAGACCAGTGAGTCTGACCTCTGTTGTGGGGAAGATAATGGAGCAGATATTAAAGGGAGCGATCTGCAAACATCTGGAGGACAATTTGGTGATCCAAGGAAGTCAGCATGGATTTGTCTCCAACAGGTCCTGCCAGACCAACCTAGTTTCCTTTTTTGACCAAGTAAAAGGTTTGCTGGATCGGGGAAATTCGGTTGATGTCATTTACTTGGATTTTAGTAAAGCTTTTGAGAAGGTTCCCCATGATGTTCTGATGGATAAGTTGAAGGACTGCAATCTGGATTTTCAGATAGTTAGGTGGATAGGGAATTGGTTAGAGAACTGCACTCAAAGAGTTGTTGTCAATGGTGTTTCATCAGACTGGAGAGAGGTGAGTAGCGGGGTACCTCAGGGCTCGGTGCTCGGCCTGGTACTTTTTAACATATTTATTAATGATCTAGATGAGGGGGTGGAGGGACTCCTCATCAAGTTTGCAGATGACACCAAATTGGGAGGACTGGCAAATACTCCGGAAGATAGAGACAGAGTTCTACGAGATCTGAACACAATGGAAAAATGGGCAAATGAGAACATGATGCAATTTAATAAAGATAAGTGTAAAGTTCTGCATCTGGGTCAGAAAAATGAAAAGCATGCCTACTGGATGGGGGATACGCTTCTAGGTAGCACTGTGTGTGAACGAGACCTTGGGGTACTTGTGGATTGTAAACTAAACATGAGCAGGCAGTGTGATGTAGTGGTAAAAAAGGCAAATGCCATTTTGGGCTGTATCAACAGGGGCATCACATCAAAATCACAAGATGTCATAGTCCCATTGTATACGGCACTGGTCAGACCACACCTGGAGTACTGTGTGCAGTTCTGGAGGCCTCAGTTCAAGAAGGACGTCGATAAAATTGAAACGGTACAGAGGAGAGCGACGAAGATGATCTGGGGCCAAGGGACCAGGCCCTATGAAGATAGGTTGAGGGACTTGGGAATGTTCAGCCTGGAGAAAAGGAGGTTGAGAGGGGACATGATAGCCCTCTTTAAGTATTTGAAAGGTGGTTACTTGGAGGAGGGCAGGATGCTGTTCCCATTGGCTGCAGAGGAAAGACAACCAGTAATGGGTTTAAACTTCAAGTATAGGCTAGATATCAGGAAAAAGTTTTTCACTGTCAGAGTAGTTCAGCAGTGGAATAGGCTGCCTAAGGAGGTGGTGAGCTCCCCCTCACTGGCAGTCTTCAAGCAAAGGTTGGATACACACTTTTCTTGGATGCTTTAGGATGCTTAGGGCTAATCCTGCGTTGAGCAGGGGGTTGGACTAGATGGCCTGTATGGCCCCTTCCAACTCTATGATTCCATGATTCTAAGCGAGCATCCAGCTTCTTGGACGGTCGACTGGTCTTGATGTGCCAGGTTGACAGCCAAACTTTGTCACTGACAGCTATAGGTGCCCCCGTGGTCCGGTGTGCATCTGCTTGGGTCTTGTACCAGTCTTGTGCCTCCTGGAACGTCTCTCAACATCTGGTGTTGCGCTTGCAACTCGTCCAGAACAGCGGCTGCCCAGGGAACGGTTGGTGGCACAAGGGCATCTGGCAGGAATCGGGGATGATATCCATAGATGGCTTGGACCGGGGCCATCTGGGTAGATGTATGGGTCGCATTGTTATAAGCGAATTCGGCCAATGGGAGCCAATGTGACCAGTCATCCTGTTGATAACAGACATAGCACCGTAGCTACTGCTCTACAATCCCATTGACTCTCTCGGTTTGACTGTCTGTCTGGGGGTGATGTGCGCTGGAGAGGCAACACTTGGTTCCGAGGGCAACATGTAGCTCACGCCAGAAGCAGGAGGAGAACTGTATTCTGCGATCCGTTACTATGCGATCTGTGAGGCCATGGCGCTTGAAGATGTGGGCCATGAACAGATAAACTGTCTCCCAAGCCTTTGGCAACCCTCGGTATGGGATAAGGTGCGTGATTTTGGAAAAGTGGTCCACCACTACCAGAATGGTGGTGAACCCTTTTGAGGCAGGCAGGTCGGTTACAAAGTCCATTGTGTGTTCTCGCAGGGTCCAGAGGGCGGAGGCAGTGGTTGTAATAGTCCTGCGGGGTTACTGGGTGCGTATTTGGCCTGTCCAAATCGGACAGGAGGCCACGTATCTTTCCACATCTACCTTTACTCGGGGCCACCAGAAATATCGGGTTACCAGTTTCAAGGTATTGTACTGGCCAAAGTGTCCGGCTGCTGGGTCATCATGGGTTGCCTTTAGAACTTGGGTGCGAAGGTCAGCGGTTGGGAGTACTACACGATACCGATGGTGTAACAGACCCTGCTGGATGTGGTAATCTGATCATTCCTCAGGGTGTTCCTGGAGCCACTGCATCCGCTCCTGAATCCATGGATCTTCAGCCTGTCGATCCTGGATCTGTTGCTGCAGCTCAAGCCAGTCTGGCAGGGCAGCAAAAACCGAAACAGGTAATAGTGGAGGAGCCGGTGTGGCTTCAGTGTCCGAATGATACTGGGGTTGTGTGGAGAGAGCATCCGCTCTCTTATTCTGGCTTCCAGGGATATACTCAATCAGGAAATCAAAGTGGGCAAAGAAGAGAGCCCATTGGATCTGGCATTGATTCAGGCAGCGGGCAGACTAGAGGTACTCTAAATTCCGGTGGTCAGTGCATACTTGAACAGGGTATTTAGCTCCTTCTAGGTGGTGGCGCCAGGTCTCAAAAGCTGCCTTAATGGCTAGCAGCTCCTGTTCCCAGATGGTATAGTTCCTTTCCGCGAGGGTAAATTGTATGGAGTAATAAGCGCAAGGCCTTGATGTACCATCTCGTGGACCGGGTTGCAGGAGTACGGCCCCCAGGGCGGAGCTCGAAGCGTCTACCTCTACCAGGAAAGGCTTCTCTGGGTCAGGGTACCCTAGATAAGGTTCAGAAACAAAGCACTTCTTGAGTGTCTGAAAAGCCTGTGCCACATCTGATCCCCACTGGAAAGGGCGCTTGGTGCTCAGAAGCTGCGTCAGAGGGTGAGCCAAGTCCGCGTAATTGGGGAGGAAAGTCCTATAATGGTGAACTCCAGAAACGGTTGCAGCTGCTTTCGGTTCTGGGGCTCCTTCCATAGGAGTATAGCTTGAACTTTGGCTGGATCCATCTGTACCCCCTGAGGGGTAAGACAGTGCCCGAGAAAGTCCATGGTAGTCTGGGAAAAGGAGCACTTGGACAGTTTAGCAAACAGCCCATGATCCCAAAGTCATTGGACGACTTGTCTAACATGGTCTGCGTGCTTCTGGCGAGAGTAAGAGTACACCAGGATATCATCAAGATAAATGATAACGAACCGATCCAACAGGTCGCGGAACACGTCATTTATGAAGCGCTGGAACACTGCGGGTGAATTACAGAGGCTAAAAGGCATTACGGTGTACTCAAACTGGCCGTAACGGGTACCAAACGCTGTTTTCTACTCATCCCCCTGATGGATGCGAATCAGGTTATAGGCCCCCTGCAGGTCCAGCTTGGTAAACAGTTAGGTCCCCCGTACCTGCTCCAACAGCTCAGAGATGAAAGGTAAAGGGTAGCGATCCTTGATCGTAATCTGGTTCAGGGCCAATAGTCATGGCACATCCTCAACTCCCCACACTTCTTTTTAACAAACAGAACTGGAGCTGAGGTGGGGGCAGTGGACAGACGGATGAATCCTCGCTTTAGGTTTTTTTCCAGGAACTCCTGAAGCGCCTGCCGTTCGGGTTCAGAGAGTGCATACAACCTCTTGACTGGTAAAGCAGCCCCTGGTTTGAGGTCGATCCCACAGTCATAGTCTCTATGCGGGGGATGATGATCTGCTCCTTTCTCCTCAAACACATCCGCATAATCACGGTACTCATGCGGAAGTCTGTTGAGGTCGGGTGGAGTAGAGGTGTGGGCGGCATGTATGCAGTCCGGGGCAAAGCGCAGGTCCAGCTTCATCCAATCGATGCGCAGGTTGTGTTTGGCAACCCAGTCCATTCCCAGCACCAATGGGAATCAAGGCATGTGTGCAACATCAAATACCATGGTCTCAGTATGTTGTTGCACCTGGAGAAACAGGGGCTGGGTTTCCCATTTCACCCATCTGGCCTCGATCAGTCGCCCATCTATAGCTTCCACCCATGTGAGAACCTGCTTCTTTGTGATGGGGACCGAGTTCTGGCTCTGGAAGGTGGCATCGATGTAAGACTGGATGGCCCTAGAGTCGACCAGGGCATGGACCAGGAGCCACTTTCCCTGAGGTAGTTGCAGGCATACGGGCAGGAGCAAATGCATTAAACCCGGAGCGGGCCCAACAGTTCCTCCCAGGCGACCGGGGTCATCTGGGAGTGGGCGTTTCCTGCCGGCTTGGCTTTTTCAGGACACTGGCCTGCGTAGTGACCTGCACCCCCGCAGTACAGAGAGAGGTTCTGTGTGTGGTGCCGCTGTTTTTCTCGGGGGTGCAATCTAGGCCGCACAATGCTGAGCTGCAGCGGTTCTCCCGAATCCAGGGGAACTGCTGCCTTGGGAGCAGTAACCTGGGGTAGAAACGGCTCTCCTCGGTTTGGGGATTGGGTTCCGGACCGGACGAGGTGCCGCTCCTCCAGGTGGTTGTCTATCCGATAGCACAACTGTACCAGGTCGCTCATTCTACGGGGCTGGTCCACGTGAACCAGCTCATCCAAGACCTTTTCTGAGAGCCTGGCCACGAACTGGTCCACTAAGGCCGGCTCATTCCAGTCCAGGCCTTGTGCCATGATCTGGAACTCTGCTGCATAGTCCCTCACTGACCGGGCCCCTTGGCGTAGCTGCCTCAAACACCGGCTGGCCCGAATCACCTTTTGAGCGTCCCCAAAGGCTTCATCCATTTTAGCTACAAAAGCCTGGATGTTACCCAGCTTAGGGGCGTCTGCAATTAACAGTGGTGTAGCCCACCGGGCAGCTGGCCCTTTAAGCAGGCTGATGGTAAAGCTGACCTTGGCCTGCTCCGTAGGAAACTCCCGGGGCCAGGCAGAAATAAACACCTTTACCTGGGCCAGGAATGTGGTAAAGTATTCCCGGCTTCCCTCATATTTTTCTTAAGCCTTGAGAGGGCAGAAGGGCAGAGCAGCTTGGGTGGCTGCTCCAGCTGCTTGCTGCAGTCCCAACACGGCAGTGGTAAGCTGCTGCACTCTGGTTTCCAGGGCTTGGTTCTGTCCATTCAAATCAGGCACCTGTTGTTCTAGCAGCTAATTGCGGGCAGCCAAGTTGGCTGCTGTAGCTGGGCGCATCCTGGCTGGAGCTGCTGGCTCTGAATTCCAGCCGCAAGGATGGGAGAAGTGATGGCTGCAAACTGTGCTGCCCTAGCCGGGCACACGCAGGGTTAGTGCAACGGCAAGCACGGTTACCGAGTAAAGCAAGTTCAAGCTGCGTACCAGAGAGTAGTCAAAAGTCCAGTCCGGGTCTTATCAGGAATTGTTAGCTGACGAAGTCCAAAGGAGAGCCAAAAGAGTTGTCGTTTATCTTTACAAAGGTCAAGCCGAGAAACAGAGCTTCGCCAAAGCGTCAGGGAACAGGAAGCCAGTCAAGGCAACGGGTAGACGTGTGCACAAGGTTGCAGCCACACTGAGAAGCACTTCTGCTATGCTTAAGAACAAGCTGAGCTGTCACACCACTCAGCCTTCCTCTGATGAATGAGCCCCACCTGAGCCCAACCTAGCCTGTTGCTTTAGTCTAAGCCGAGCACTTTTCCTGAGTGTTGCCAACGTTGTCCTCCTGCATTCTCTCCTGTGCTCTGGAGATGAGTCTGTGCTGTTCAGGGGTGGGACCCGGTTGTGGCTCCCTATCGGGACTTGCCTCTCTAAGCAGCACCCTGCTGCTTTGCTCCAGCTCCTCCATTTCCTCCTCCGAGGGAGCTGGCAGAATGAGCTCAGGCAGTGGTGCAGAGGCACCCTCTGGAGATGGGGCCATGACATCTTACAAATCCATGCCCATGTATCTCCAAATTTTGGAGACACAACAGTTAAAAAGAGCATTTCTAGTAGCTCACTTAAACATCTTTCCCTCAAATGTCACCCGAGGTAGATTTTTGAAGATCCCGCCTCAGGAGAGATACTGTTTACATGGATGTAGTGTCCCAGACACGTTGTACCATATACTTCTGGTGTGTTCTAAGTTTGAAGTATTTCGTCGCCCATTAGCTAATTATCTAAAGAAATTGAAATTCAGCTGTGTTAATGAGAAACATTGGATTAAAATGATACTAAATGTGAGGGACACAGCAACTATTATAAAAGTACCAAAGTTTTTACTGGCAATTTTAAATGAAAAGATTGATTTTACATCTGAAACTGTTTGAAATTTTCATTTTATGCTTTGCAATTTTATGCCAATAAAGGTACTATGAATCTGAAATCAGTCGCCTTTCCTATCCTCTCCCCACAACAGACACCCTATGAGGTTGGTGAGGCTGAGAGACCCCTGATATCACTGCTCGGTCAGAACAGTTTTATCAGTGCCGTGGCGATCGCAGGGTCACCCAGCTGGCTGCATGTGGGGGAGTGCAGAATCAAACCTGGCATGCCAGATTAGAAGTTCACACTCCTAACCACTACACCAAGCTGGCTCTTGGCTATAACACTTACCCACTATTAAGGAAAGCAAACAATGATAAACATGCTTTTAGGGGGTCTCAAAAGCAGGAGGAATAGATCAAAATAAAACCATGGGTAATACTCACTGGCAAATTCAATTTAATTGCATCCACTGGTTGGTAGAAAGGCCATGCAAACTGATGTTTCCACAGGGTCTTCACCACAACATTTTGCATGTATTGCAGCTGATTGGTCTTCCTTCCAGGTTTGTGGGGGTTGGTGAACTCTGGGGGAGGAGGGTTGACAGGGGCCTGGGGAGCTTGGATTGCAGATGTGACTGTGGACATTGTCTCCTATGTCTTCGTCTCACTTGTGGTCAAGCTGACAACAGCCAGTGTGGAGAGATTTGGCTTCTTTTAAGATCCCTGAATGGGATTGACATCCCATTTCCAGGGACCAACCATGCAGCCTAGGTTGAAGGAGTAGAGTGGAGAGCAGAGATTTCTGAAAAAGGAACAAAAGAAAGAGAAGACTGTTGAATAACATAGAAAAGACCTTCCAGTGATATCACAAGCCACTCATACTGAAGGCTGAGGGGGGGTTCAGAAGGAAAAAATAACAGCCTGTTCACAGGTATTGGCTACATGTACAGGTGAAAGACTTCAGTGATGGAAGTGCATGCTCCCACAGCACCAGAAGGTCTGAAAATCAAACCCGGATTCCCTACTCCTGGTGTTAACAGTGGTGCTTGGTCCAGACAAGGCCGGCCTGAGTCTCTCGGGGGGCTACCCCAAAACCAGTCCCATCTCATGCCTGTTTATAGCTCTCAGACCTGCCCACTTGACTGGCCCTCTGTTTTTCCAAATAGCTTTCCTTCTATGCTGGTAATTTATTGGGGTTGGATCTTGCCAAAACTTACATCTGAGGCAAGCAGCCTGCAGCAGAGGGAACCACCCCTGTAGGAGGGATGGGATGCAGGTGCACCAGAGGTGGGAAATTGCCAGGAATTCTGAAGCCATGGGGGAGGGGAGGGGATTTTTTTGGGGGGATGGACATTTGGGCAAAATATTTAAATACATGCAGTATTCATTTTCCTGTCAAACATATTGTACTGCTTCACAAGTAGTAAAGCATATGTATGGAATTCAAAAAAGCTTTCATATTCTACAAGAGAAATTCTCAAGTGAGTGCTGCATACTGCTGCAGCTGTTGCTGTCACATCATTGAAGAGGCAGGAAAAAATAAACATTGAAAGTAAAAAGCAAATCTTGAAATAAACAAAAAGTACATTATTTAAACTGAAACAGTGTCATAAAGTCATAATGGCACTAACAATATATTTGGATGTTAGTAAAACTTGACAGTATTTGAAACTCTGAAGCCATAACCATCAAACACTCTAGCATATTGTCATAAGAAGTATGTAACTGCAAAAGAAAAAAATTAATAAGTTCCCCCCCCAAAAAAATGTTGCAATTGGAAAAATTAGAAAAATGATCTCTAACAAAAAGAATTTCTTTGGCTTAATTCTGGTCCCCTCCATAACTTTCTTTCTTTACTGAATCCAATATCAATAGTGGGCAGGCAAGGAGCCCCATAGGCTAGATCCTGTGGCATTTTTCACAGGAGACAGACTTAGGCAGTGTCCCCATTACTGCTGCAGCTGCCAATACTGTGTAGCTGCAACAAGGGCTCCACATGCCAGGTTTTCCTAAAGTATTCCAGCCCTAGTTCCTTGGCAACACCTGTCCCCTCCCACCCAATGTCACCATAGCTTTTTCAGGATTTCTTCAAATTGGTGGCTGAATATCATCACGACAGGATAATAATCATCAGTATAACATGTTTTTTTGAACTCCCAACTATCTTTTAAAAAAGAAAATCTCTAACCCAATTTGTTGCAGATATACTTTCCCCTTTATATCTTTGCAACAAACATGGATAGAGAGTTATTACTTTTTAAAAAACAAAAGCTGAGAACTGAAAGAACCATAGATTTGTTATACTGTTATAACAAAAAAGCTTTAAGTGGTAGAAAGCAGGGGAAGTGGTGGCTGTGTGATTGGGACAAGGACAACCTGAACTTTCCTATCCACACAGCAGCCAACCAGGCTTTGCTGTGATCTTCCCCAAATCTCACAGCAAATCAGATTTGGGAATAAATCGATAAAAGTTGGTAAATCCCAGAAGGGCTTGAGTGCAGGGTGAAAGTACAAAATAAACCCATTTCCCAACAGAAGGGCAACTAACCTATGTAGAAACAGTCTGCTACATATTCTGAGAATTTCTCTTGTAGAAAATGAATGTACTTTCATCATTTAATTCCTTTAAGTTAAAGTCAAGACACCGATGCTAGCAGGGTTCCACAGGTCACCACTGGCAACCATGAAATTCTTCCGGAAGCTACCTGCTAAGTCCCAGCATAATAAAAGGTACCACATACACACAAATCCTTTCTATATCTCTTCAGGTAGGAGAAAGAGGCATTTTCTCCTCCTCTGTACACCCATAATTAAACTTTGTTGGTCTGAAAGGTGCCACTGGACTCAAACCTTATGCTGCAGCTGCCCACCTGAGACTTCTTCCCCTACCTTTATTGTCACATCAGAGAGTACTCACTGAACCTTTCTCTTTCTTAACCAGAGGTTTCTTGACAGCCCTGGAAAGGTTTCTGAATACGTGAGAGTTAATTCTTAATTTTAATATTTATTTTTTAAATTTGTTAAACATTTATCGGGTGATATGAACCATATATGATCATGTTGATGCACCCTCTCCTCCCAGTGATGGGCCTGGAGGGGTTGGGCATGTCCACAGCTCTGCTTCCCAACCATATTCTGCACCATTGCACCACTTCTGTGGTTTCTCAAGGCCTCAAGAATGTTTCAGGGGTTTCTCAATATTAAAAAACTTGAGAAAGGTTGATCTAGATAAATGACTGGTTTGTAAACACTGATGCGATAATAAAACAGATGCATCTAAAATATTGGAAATGTGTTCATTATCTTTCTAAAGCAAAATCAGAAGGCCATATTTAAATCTTAATCGCTATTAAAGGGAACTAAAGCTAATATTTGTGTTTTAATTAGAAGATAAAAGAAAAATCTTATGCAATCAGCTGTAATCAATAGATGAGCCTGCTACCAATCTAACCCACTGGGTTACTGGGTCCCAGTAAGAGTTGAGCTGAGGCTCTTTTACAGTTCCATCATTCTCTAATGTTATTGCTATCATGTTAAGGTTATTGTTGTTATAATGTTATTGCTGTTATCACATGTTGTTACCATATGTCATCCTGTTTCCTGAAAACCGCCCTGAGCCTCCAGGGAGGGCGATATATAAATATATAAATATATATAGATATAAATACAAATACATATTTCACTTCTAAATGAAAACATGCATGATAGGCAAGAAAACATGTGATGTAATGAAAATCCTACTACAGGTGGGCTACAAGGGCCCAATGGGGGGAGTCAGCCATTGGGTCCTTGATGACAGCATCTCACTACTCCCAGGCTCCCTCCCCCCGCCTTCGACCTAGGCAGCATTATTGAGACCTGGAGAGGTCATGGCAGGGCAGCTCAGGGTGGGGCAAGCACTGGTAAGGGCTCTCTCCCAGCTCCCGTACATTGGCTAGTTTACCTTTCGCAGTCTTCACCCACCCAATACACAGGACATTTCAATTTCCTAGATACTTGTCTTCCACAGCACCACCTCTTGCTACTGTCTTCTCACAAGGACACCTCAGTTTCACAGCCGGAGGACGTCTCAAAGAAAAACCCATGGGCCTCCGCAGAGAGAGGTGGCCTGCAGCTCAGCTGGCAGGCTCAGGGAAGGCTCAGAGGCTGGATAGGCACAGAGGCAACTCACAAGGCAAATGTCAGGTTTAGAGAAAAGATGGCCCAGGGCATGAGGTGGAGAAGGTGGGGGATCAGGGCTCCTAGCTTGGTGACGTGATTGAGAGCCAGTTTGGTGTAGTGGTTAGGAGTGCGGACTTCTAATCTGGCATGCCAGGTTCAATTCTGCGCTCCCCCACATGCAACCATCTGGGTGACCTTGGACTCGCCACGGCACTGATAAAACTGTTCGGACTGAGCAGTGATATCAGCGCTCTCTCAGCCTCACCCACCCCACAGGGTGTCTGTTGTGGGGAGAGGAATGGGAAGGCGACTGTAAGGCGCTTTGAGACTCCTTTGGGTAGGGAAAAGCGGCATATAAGAACCAACTCTTCTTCTTCTTCTTCTAAGATCGGTGGCCTCTAATCTGGAGAGCCAGATTTTATTCCCCATATTTGTGATGGAGCCATCCACAGTTCTCTCAGGGTTCTCCCAGCCCCACCTACCTCATAGGTTGTCTGTTGTGGGGAGAAGAAGGGAAGGCAATTATAAGCCACTTTGAGACTCCTTTGGGTAGTAAAGGATCCTTTGTTCTTATGTAAACCGCCCTGAGCCCCCGGGGAGGGCAGTATATAAATAAATAAATAAATAAATAAATAAATAAATAAATAAATAAATAAATAAATAAATAAATAAATAAATAAATAAATAAATAAATAAATAAAAAGTGGAGTACAAAACAACTCACTCTTCTACTCTTTAATTAGTAACTTGTGGACCTTCCTGTCACAAGATGCTCGCTATCAAAAGTACAGCTATTAGCCTGGACTTTTGAAGCAGCTGCTTAACCGACAGTGGAGGTTATTAATTAAAAAAACATTATGTTTCTAAACTACTAATAGCTGACACCTCTTCCCGCCAAATCAACACTAGAAGGGCACCGAAAATGCTTACTTTGGGAGACAAGAGGAAGTACTGCACACTCAAGAGCTCTCCCTCTCCCACTTTTCCTGTATGAGTCATCGATCTGGGCTTTCTCCTCTGAGAACAGGTAACATTCTTGAGCCACTGAAAACAATTCACAGTGCAGTCCAGAACATTAATGGGCTAAGGACTGCACTGTCAGCCATGCCCTGTACATGACAGAACTTTTGAGCTCCACTAAACAAGTGGGCCAAGGACATAATAAGCAGCCATACAGAGTAGGGGGGAGTAGCTGGAACTCACAGGAGTTTGCTGATGTTAGGTGGGACATGCGAACAGCACTCTCACAGCACAGCTTCGCAACTAATGTCTTAAAAGAGAGAGACTAACAGAAACTGAGTTGTAAACACATGATCAAGTTCTATGAGGTGGTAAGGAAGCATGCTTCAGGGGTCCCCAACAGGGTTTTTGTGATGTGCCCATGAAACTGTGACATTAAAAAGAAGGCAGCAAATTTAAAAATATGTTATTCCGCAGCTCCTGTTAATTTTATTTTTCTAGCCAACCAAATTTGCATGTTTAAGATATTTTCAAAAGGCCAGAGGACAGGCATCCAAATCAAGTTTCTAAGATAACTCCAAGGGCTTTCTCACAGAATATTTTATGGCAGGGGTGGCCAAACTATGGCTCTTCAGGTATCCATTGACTACAATCCTATAAACCCCTGCCAGCATGAGAATTATAATCCATGGACATCTGGAAAGCCACAGTTTGGCCATCCCTGCTTTCCAGTAATCACGGCAAAGTAAAGAAAACAATTAAAATGAAGCCCGTATTAATAAACCAATAGTCCGAAACCAGCAGTTGCAGAATTAGTTAAGTACAATTCTATCAGAGAACAAATGTAAAATGTAGCCTCTTCAGACAGCCAATGAAGCTGCATAAAATCCCAGAATCCTTTGCAATCACTCTGCCATCGAAGCTTGCTGGTTGACCTTGGGCCAGTAATGCACTCACAGCCCTGTAACTTAGCTTTCTTTGGACAGGGACCGGCTCCGGAGTGAGGGGAGAGCCGACGGCCCAGGCGCCGCACAGCAGCTGCGAGCCAACGCACACACGCAGTTGCCATGCATGCGTGTTTTCGCCACCAGGGGGCGCTAACGCACATGTGCAGCAACTGCGCATGTACGTTTTTGCCACCAGGGGGCGCAAACGCGCATGCGCGGCAACTGCGCGTGCGCGTTTGCATTGCCGGCATGCCAGGCCTGCCTCTTCCCCGAGCTTCTCGCTGTGGGAGGGGGGAGGCAGGCACGGCTGCCTGGTACCGTGGCCTTCGCGGACCGGGCCGCGGACCAGGGGTTGATGACCCCTGCTGTAACTTGAAGGGCTGCTGGAAGGATAAAATGGGGACTGTGAGTGTACTGTGAGCTACTTTGGGCTCCCATTGGGGAGAAAAGTGAAATACAAATAAAATATACAAATAATAAATAACAAACACTGTAAAGAAGACACTCACAGATGATCCAGTACAGCCAAATGGGAGGGCAAAACATTTCATTTGCAAGTGCATTTAATTGCCATCTCACATGCCTACTGTGGATGGGCCCTGAAAAAAGGATTCCACTCAATGTCAGATTTTGTCTCTGTGTTAGCCTAGCCACACAACCCAGCTTGTGACATGTCCGAACAAAACACTGGAACTTACCTGCAGGTTTCTTCTGTCCATTGGGGAAAGGCCATCCAAACTGGTTAGGTCATGCCTCCTCTACTCCAGGCAGGGCTATGCAAATTTAGGTAGACTTTATTGTCTTAGCCTTTGAGCAAAGTTATCCCTCAAGACTTAGTAGACAAACTGGTGCATGTCCAGAGGAGGGCAACAAAGATGGTGAGGGGTTTGGAGATCAAGACGTATGAAAAAAGGTTGGGGGAGTTTGGTCTGTTTAGCCTGGACAGGAGACGACTGAGAGAGGATCCGATAGCCACCCTCAAGTATTTAAAAGGTTGCCATATAGAGGATGGAGCAGAGTTGTTCTCTCTTGCCATATAGAGTGACGGACCAGATCTAATGGGATTAAATTAATTCAAAAGAAATTCCGTCTAAACATCTAGAAGTTCCTAACACGGCGGTTTCTCAGCGGAACAGGCTTCCTCGGGAGGTGATGAGTTCTCCATCTTTGGACATTTTAAAATAGAGGCTGGATAGCCAGCTGATGGAGAGGCTGATTCTGTGAAGATTCAAGGGGGTGGCAAGTTACAGTGGATGAGCGATAGGGTTGTGAGTGTCCTGCACAGTGCACGGGGTTGGACTAGATGACCCAGGAGGTACCTTCCAACTCTATGATTCTATATGATTAGTATAGCCCAATTCCAAAACAGATTTTGCACGTGACTAGATTTGTTTTTGTTAGTTATGCAGTGGGATGTGGATGACTTAACCCCACTGAAGAAAACTTCAGGTTACATTCCAGTATTTATTCCTCCTTCAGTAGGGGACGTCATCCAAACTGGTTATATGCTTTATTTATTTAAGGTAAAGGTATCCCCTATGCAAGCACTGGGTCATGTCTGACCCTTGGGGTGACGCCCTCTAGTGTTTTCATGGCAGACTCAATACGGGGTTGGTTTGCCAGTGCCTTCCCTTAAACTTAATCTGGAATTCAACTGGGAGCCAGCCGACTTGTTGGGAGTATCAGCTGGATGTGGAATCTCCATGATGTTTTGGTGAGGATCCTGGCCACAGCATTCTGCACCAGTTGTAGTTTCTGGATCAAGGATAAAGTTAGGTCTGCGTACAGCGAGTTGCAGAAGTCTAGTCCAGAGGTGACCATCACATGGATCACTGTGGCTAGGTGCTCTGGGTCCAGGTAGGGCACTAGTAGCTCAGCTTGCAGAGACGGTAAAATGCCAGCTGTGCTACCTTTGTGACCTGGGCTTCCACTGTAAGAGAAGCATCCAGGATCATGCCCAGGTTCCTGGCGGAGTGCATTGCTGAAAGCTGCACACCGTCCAGGGTGGGCAGACACGCTTCCTCCCATGGTCCCTTCTTACCCAACCACAGGACCTTCATCTTTGCAGGGTTAAGCTTCAGATGACTCTGCCTGATCCATTTTGTCACTGCTTCCAGACATCTGTCTAAGGGTTCTGGGGGAGAGTCAGGGCTGTCATCCATCAGGAAGAAGAGATGGGTGTCATCCGCATATTGGTAGCAACCCAGCCCAAACCTCCACACCAGCTGAACCAGAGGGCGCATAAAGATGTTGAATAAGATAGGAGAGAGGACAGCTCCTTGAGGGACTCCACATGTGAGCTGATGCCGGTTAGATACTCTCTCTCCTATCGCTACCCTCTGTTCGCGACCCTGGAGGAAGGAAATCAGCCATTTAAGGGCTGTTCCCTGTATCCCGGCATTAGCTAGGCGGTGAGCTAGGAGCTCATGATCGACTGTGTCAAATGCTGCTGACAGGTCTTATAATATGAGCAGCGCTGACCCGCCTCGGTCTAGCTGGCGTCGGAGATCGTCCTTCAGGGCAACTAGCGCTATATCTACCCCATGTCCAGGCCAGAAGCCTGACTGAAATGGGCCAAGGGATGAAGTTTCTTCCAGGAATCTTGATATTTGGTCCGCAGCATATTTAAGCATATATATCTGGGTGAGAGCCTCATTTTTATTTCTATTCTGTTCCACTACTATAGCATCTAACACAGGTAAAAAAAGATGGACCAGGCTGCAGAACTGGCAGAGCGGATCAAAATATCCTTTGGAGTTCCCAGACTTTGTACTTCACATGCTTTCCAATACCTGGCTTGAGACCTTGTAACCTAAAGGCTGTGAGACAGAGACAGAAAATCCCTTGCCTAATCTGTGCTGTCCTACCTAATTAGACGTACAGAGTCATGCTTTCATCTAGTTTGTTCCAGACTTGCTCTTTGGGATAACATAGTGTAGAGGCAAAGGAACAGTATTGCCAACTCTTGGTTAACATAAAGGGTAGATAACCTTTGGCACAATGGAAGGATCCCACCCAGGTACTATGAGATATTATGAAAACTGATAATTCCTTCCTGGCCAATAAAGCCCCTAATGCAGAAGTTCTTCTCATGGAAATCACCTCCACAGGAAAAAAATACATCTTTGAAGAAGGAAACTTAAGATGTTGACAGAAAGACCACATGGAAGTTTCCTAAAGGCCTGTAACATTTTAGAAATTTTCTCAGTAGGCAACCTATACCTAATGGGAAGTGCCAACTGTATTGTTACTTTGAAGAAAACCTATGGGAAGAAAAAGGTTATCTTTGCAGCTCCACACAGGGCCCAGCACTGCAACCTGCCTGTTAAGGTATCCAGTAAGACCTTATTCCAACCTTTGTGTAGAAAGGGAAAGATATTTTTGTAAGTATGTTCCAGTAAATCCAGCTTTTTGGTATGGGGCCACTCTTGAATATCTGCCATGTACTATTATACAGATGATTAGGAGTAGATCTTCTAGACTGCACCAAGATATCCACTACTTAACTTGGAAGGACCAGTCCTTCTAAATCTGCCAATTCAATCTCTTAACTGTTACCGGGAGTTAAACAGGGTCTGGATTGGGAAATGATTCCTGTACAAAGTGAACACTTTTGCCTGGCAATTAAAAATACTGACATCTTCATTATTTCTGAGACCCAAAAATTTCTGTGCCAAAAGGAAATGTTGCAAATTGCCTCCAATCCCTTGATTCTGTGATCAGGCATCAGCTGATCAGCGTAGTTGGATGAAAGGCATACAGCAGATCACTGGATCAAAGGCAAGCGCATGGATCCTTGCTCTCTGCCCTGGAACTGTAGAACCATGCAGAAATCTGACAACTCGATTGTTGTTTAAAATAGCAAAAAAAAAATCCCAGGTAGGGATCCTGAAAACAAAGATATCTTGGCAGATCTTTTTGTTTGGACTCCATTCTAAAGCCTTTCTACTCAACCAACTGACTTGGAGGTCTACCAGCACATACTAGATCAATAGATTCTGGAAAGCAATCATAAATCATACTAGTTCAATAGGTTCTAGGGAAATAAGAGCAGAAAGACTGACTGCCCCAAGTTCCACCCAGCCCTCGCCACCCGTCCACTGCGCCATGGCTGCAGATGCCTTCCTCGCCTCCTTCTGGCCGCCACTGCTGTGCCCCAGGTTAGTTACGCCGCGTTACACTCTCCGACACCTACTGTGCCACCAGCACCCCCCGTGCCTCTCTTCCGCCTGACTCCCCGCCCACACAGACCCCTTTCGCCATCGCCGTGCCCTTGCCTGAGCCCTCCTAGCGCCCATTTTATTACTCTTTAAAATGGGCTTATACTCTAGTAGAATAATAGAGTCGGAAGGGACATCATGGGTCATCTAGTCCAACCCCCTGCACTATGCAGGACATCCCAATCACTCATCTACTGTACCTGCCACCCCTTTGTACCATCACAGAATCAACCTCTCTGTCAGATGGCTATCTAGCCTCTGTTTAAAAATTTCCAAAGATGGAGAGAACCCACCACATCCCGAGGAAGCCTGTTCCACTGAGATACCGCTGTCAGGAACTTCTTCCAGATGTTTAGATGGAATTTCTTTAGAATTAATTTCATCCCATTCGTTCTGGTCTGTCCCTCCGGGGCAAGAGAACAATTCTGCTCCATCCTCCATATGCCACCCTTTTAAATACTTGAAGATGGTTATCAGATCCCTTCTCAGTCGGCTCCTCTCTAGGCTAAACAGACAAAGCTCCCCCAGCCTTTCTTCATATGTCTTGGTCTCCAAACTCCTCACTTTTTTGCCCTCCTCTGGACACGTTCCAGTTTGTCAACATCTCTTTTCAATTGGGGTGCCCAAAACTGAACATATTAATCCAAGTGAGGTTGAACCAGAGCAGAGTAAAGCGGTACCATCACCTCCCGTGATCTGGACACGATACTCCGTTTGATACAGCCCCAAATCCCATTTGCCTCTTTAGCCACTGAATCACACTGCTGACTCATGTTCAATGTATGGTTTACTAAGACTTCTAGATCCTTTTCGCACATGCTACTGCCAAGACAAGTCTCCCCCATCTTATATTGGTGTATTTGGTTTTTCCTATCTAAATGCAGAACTTTATATTTGTCCCTATTGAACTTCATTTTCTTCAGTTTAGACCACTTCTCGAGCTTATCACGATCATCCAGTATTCTGTTGCTGTCTTCAGTTGTGCTTGCTACCCCTCCCAGTTTAGTATCATCTGCAAATTTAATAAGTATCCCCTCTCATCCCTCATCCAAATAATTTATAAATAGGTTGAACAACGCAGGCCCCAGGACAGATCCTTGGGGAACTCCACTTGTCACTCTTTTCCAAGAAGATGCTGAACCATTAGCAAGTACCCTCTGGGTACGTTTTGTCAACCAGTTATTGATCCACCTGACAGAATTAGGATCCATACCGCATTTTACCAACTTGTGAACAAGAATATCATGTGGAACAGAGGATTTGAGAAAGGATTATCATTGGCTGTATCTGGTTGTGACACAGATGTAACAGAACTGATTTTTGCTATACATTTCCTGTCATGTAAGATCATAGTCTGATGTAGGGTGCTTGCACTCGAAAGCTCACGCCTTGAATAAATCTTTGTTGGTCTTAAAGGTGCTACTGGACTCTGATTTTATTGTGCTACTTCAGGCCAACACTGCTACTCTTTTGAATCTATCATGTGGAACACTTCTCTTAAACTGGATTTTAGTAAAGCTTTTGATAAGGTTCCCCATGATGTTCTGATAGATAAATTGAAGGACTGTGATCTGGATTTTTAGATAGTTAGGTGGATAGGGAATTGGTTAGAGAACCGCACTCAAAGAGTTGTCAATGGTGTTTCATCAGAGCAGAGGGAGGTGAGTAGCGGGGTACCTCAGGGCTCAGCCTGGTACTTTTTAACATATTTATTAATGATTTAGATGAGGGAGTGGAAGGACTACACATCAAGTTTGCAGATGACACCAAATTGGGAGGACTGGCAAATACTCCGGAAGATAGAGACAGAGTTCAACGAGATCTGAACACAATAGAAAAATGGGCAAATGAGAACAAGATGCAATTTAATAAAGAAAAGTGTAAAGTTCTGCATCTGGGTCAGAAAAATGAAAAGCATGCATACTAGATGGGGGATACGCTTCTAGCTAACACTGTGTGTGAATGAGACCTTGGGGTACTGGTGGATTGTAAACTAAACATGAGCAGGCAGTGTGATGCAGTGGTAAAAAAGGCAAATGCCATTTTGGGCTGTATCAACAGGGGCATCACATCAAAATCACAAGATGTCATAGCCCCATTGTATACAGCACTGGTCAGACCACACCTGGAGTACTGTGTTCAGTTCTGGAGGCCTCACTTCAAGAAGGACATAGATCTGGGGAGGAAGCTCAAGCAAATGGGGGCACAAGTGGTATTCTCTTCAATCTTGCCTGTCAAGGGAAGAGGAATGCGTCGGGAGAGGAAGATAATGGAGGTGAATCACTGGCTGCGTAGTTGGTGCCGGCAGGAGAGATTTGGTTTCTGGAACCATGGGATAGGCTTTCTTGAGGAAACCTACTAGCACCTGATGGACTGCACTTATCGAAACTGGGGAAGAATGTGTTTGGCAGGAACCTGGGGAGATTCATCAGGAGAGCTTTAAACTAAAGCCACTAGGGGAAGGAGACGATCAACATAGGGAGTGTATGGAAGGAAAACTATCGGAGGCAGCCCAACCGGCAAGGCCAGCTCATAGGAAACCAAAAGTAAAAGGATTCAGATGTCTTTATACTAACGCCCGAAGCATGGGCAATAAAAAGAAAGAGCTGGAACTTCTCATGCTGATGGAAAGGTATGATCTAGTAGGCATCACAGAAACTTGGTGGAATGATTCTCATGACTGGAATGTAATGGTGGATGGATATGAACTGTTCAGAAAAAACAGAATAGATCGAAGAGGTGGAGGAGTGGCACTGTATGTGAGGAAAGGGCTTACCTGTCAGGAAATTCTAGTGGAGGAGAGCATATCTACAGTGGAAAGCATCTGGGTGAAAATAAGCGAGGAGAAAACAAACAGTGTGGTGGTTGGTGTCTGCTACCGACCGCCTGACCAACGAGAGGATGTGGATGCGGCACTTTGTGAGCAGCTTGAGAAAATATCCAAGCGGCAGGACCTTGTCATCATGGGTGACTTCAATTTCCCAGATGTGTGCTGGGAAACAAACTCTGCAAAGCGTCCTCAGTCATGCAACTTTCTGACCTGCCTGGCTGACAATTTCATTTATCAAATGGTAGATGAACCCACAAGAGGTTCAGCCATACTGGACTTAATACTGACCAACAGGCAAGAGTTGGTGGATGAGGTGAAGGAGGTGGGGACCCTAGGGGGAAGTGACCATGTCCTCATAGAATTCCTTTGAGATGGGGAGCCAAGGAAGCTTGTAGCTAGACGCGGATGTTGGATTTTTGTAGGGCAAACTTTAATAAACTCAGAGACATGATGAGTGTCATACCATGGACGAGAATGCTGGAAGGGAAGGGAGCATGTGAAGGGTGGGCGCTACTCAAACAGGAGCTATTGCATGCTCAATCAATGACTATCCCAGAAAGACGAAAACACTGCAGGAGCTCTAAGAAGCCTATTTGGATGAACAGAGAACTTCAAGAGGAACTAAGAAAGAAAAGGAAAATGTTCAGGAAATGGAGGGAAGGATAGAGCTCTAAAGAAGAGTACCTACAGGTTACTAGGCACTGTAGATCAATCATCAGAAAGGCCAAAGCTGAGAGTGAGCTAAGATTGGCCAGGGAAGCCCATTGTAACAAGAAAAGATTTTTCAGTTATGTGAAGAGCAAACGTAAAGTAAAGGAGGCAATAGGCTCACTGTTGGGTGCGGATGGACAAACTCTAACGGAAGATGCAGAGAAAGCAGAAAGGCTTAGTGCCTATTTTACATCTGTTTTTTCCCACAGGTCAAAGTGTTTAGGCACATCTAGAGATGGCCATAGCCAAAGGACAGTGTCTGGGTGGCAGGTTAACATGGATAGAGAGGTTGTCGAGAGGCATTTAGCTGCACTGGATGAGTTCAAATCCCCTGGTCCGGATGAAATGCACCCGAGAGTACTCAAAGAACTTTCCAGAGAACTTGCACAGCCCTTGTCCATCATCTTCGGAACCTCTTTAAGGACTGGAGATGTCCCGGAGGACTGGAAGAGAGCAAATGTTATTCCGATCTTCAAAAAAGGGAGGAAAGATGACCCGGGAAACTACAGACCAGTGAGTCTGACCTCTGTTGTGGGGAAGATAATGGAGCAGATATTAAAGGGAGCGATCTGCAAACATCTGGAGGACAATTTGGTGATCCAAGGAAGTCAGCATGGATTTGTCTCCAACAGGTCCTGCCAGACCAACCTGGTTTCCTTTTTTGACCAAGTAACAGGTTTGCTGGATCGGGGAAATTCGGTTGATGTCATTTACTTGGATTTTAGTAAAGCTTTTGACAAGGTTCCCCATGATGTTCTGATGGATAAATTGAAGGACTGCAATCTGGATTTTCAGATAGCCAGGTGGATAGGGAATTGGTTAGAGAACCGCACTCAAAGAGTTGTTGTCAATGGTGTTTCATCAGACTGGAGAGAGGTGAGTAGCGGGGTACCTCAGGGCTCGGTGCTTGGCCCGGTGCTTTTTAACATATTTATTAATGATCTAGATGAGGGGGTGGAGGGATTACTCATCAAGTTTGCAGATGACACCAAATTGGGAGGACTGGCAAATACTCCGGAAGATAGAGACAGAGTTCAACGAGATCTGAACACAATGGAAAAATGGGCAAATGAGAACAAGATGCAATTTAATAAAGATAAGTGTAAAGTTCTGCATCTAGGTCAGAAAAATGAAAAGTATGCCTACTGGATAGGGGATACGCTTCTAGGTAACACTGTGTGTGAACGAGACCTTGGGGTACTTGTGGATTGTAAACTAAACATGAGCAGGCAGTGTGATGCAGCGGTAAAAAAGGCAAATGCCATTTTGGGCTGTATCAACAGAGGCATCACATCAAAATCACAAGATGTCATAGTCCCATTGTATATGGCACTGGTCAGACCACACTTGGAGTACTGTGTGCAGTTCTGGAGGCCTCACTTCAAGAAGGACGTAGATAAAATTGAAAGGGTACAGAGGAGAGCGACGAAGATGATCTGGGGCCAAGGGACCAAGCCCTATGAAGATAGGTTGAGGGACTTGGGAATGTTCAGCTTGGAGAAAAGGAGGTTGAGAGGGGACATGATAGCCCTCTTTAAGTATTTGAAAGGTTGTCACTTGGAGGAGGGCAGGATGCTGTTTCTGTTGGCTGCAGAGGAGAGGACACGCAGTAATGGGTTTAAACTTCAAGTACAATGATATAGGCTAGATATCAGGAAAAAATTTTTCACAGTCAGAGTAGTTCAGCAGTGGAATAGGCTGCCTAAGGAGGTGGTGAGCTCCCCCTCACTGGCAGTCTTCAAGCAAAGGTTGGATACACACTTTTCTTGGATGCTTTAGGATGCTTAGGGCTAATCCTGCGTTGAGCAGGGGGTTGGACTAGATGGCCTGTATGGCCCCTTCCAACTCTATGATTCTATGATTCTAAAATTCAAAGGGTATGGAGGAGAGGGACGAAGATGATCTGGGGCCAAGGGATCAAGCCCTATGAAGATAAGTTGAGGGACTTGGGAATGTTCAGCCTGGAGAAAAGGAGGTTGAGAGGGGACATGATAGCCCTCTTTAAGTATTTGAAAGGTTGTCACTTGGAGGAGGGCAGGATGCTATTTCCCCTGGCAGCAGAGAGGACACGCAGTAATGGGTTTAAACTTCAAGTGCAACGATATAGGCTAGATATCAGGAAAAACATTTTCACAGTCAGAGTAGTTCAGCAGTGGAATAGGCTGCCTAAGGAGGTGGTGAGCTCCCCTTCACAGGCAGTCTTCAAGCAAAGGTTGGATACACACTTTTCTTGGATGCTTTAGGATGCTTAGGGCTGATCCTGCGTTGAGCAGGGGGTTGGACTATATGGCCTGTATGGACCCTTCCGACTGTATGATTCTATGATTCTATATTTATTTATTATTTAAACATTTTTGGCATATTTGGTGGCATAAAGCATAATAACATACATTCGGCGAGCACTGGACATTTGTGTTTCATGATGTTCTGCATCTTGGTGTGGACTTGGATCCAGAATTTTTGAACGACTTCACAGGTCCACCACATGTGATAATAGGATCCAATGGCTTTTCTGCATCTCCAACATTTGCCGTCTGTTTTTTGGGAGATTTTGCTTATATTTTTTGGGGTGATGTACCACCTATAGAACATTTTATACCAGCTCTCTCTTAGGTATTGGGATTTGGTTAACTTTAGATTCTTAGACCATAATTGTTCCCATTCCTCATATTGGATTGTGTGCCCAAAGTTTTGCATCCATTTGATCATGCAGTTCTTCACCTGTTCGTCTTCTGTATCCATCTTCAATAGGCACTTATATATCCAGCTTAGAAGATGTGGCTTATTTATTTTTATTTGAGTTTCATATTCAGTGCAAGAACGTAGGTCTTTATTTTGTTGGGTTAAGCCCGCCTTCATTCTTGAAACTAGCTGTCTATGCATTAGCCAATCTAGGTTTTTATTTTCTTTGCCTAGCTGGGCATATTCCTTAAGATCCCCCTCCAGAGTGAGCAGATCTTGATATCTCAATATTCCTATTTTATTGATTTGTGTCTGATCCATATATGCTTCTACTGGAGATTTGAATGGGGATGTTCCTGGGCTGATTCTTTCCTGATATTTTCTCCAAATTTTGATCAGGGGGCCTCTCACAGGATGTAGATCTTTCACTACTTTTTCCCTTCCCTGAGGCCAAAGCATATTGTGTAAGCCTTGGTTGAGCCCAGTTTTTTCAATCTCTACATCTCTTTTTGCTGGATTACTGATCCAATCTGCCACCCAGGTGAGAGCGGCTGCGTGATAGTACAATTTCAGGTTCGGAACTCCCATTTCCCCTCGTCTTCTCGTCATGTAAGATCTTAAATGCAATCCTCGGTCTTTTATGATTCCATATAAATGTGTTCATTTCTCTTTGCCAGTTTTCTAATGTTTGTTCTTTAATATCTAGAGGGAGTGTTTGGAATAAGAAGTTCATTTTTGGGAGGACTGTCATTTTTAATGCTGCCAACCTGGCCGACCATGAAAGTCTCTGAGTATTCCACCTGTCCAGATTGATCTTTATCGGAGACCAAACCTTATTGTAGTTGTTTTACATTAATTTATCAAGGTTTTCGTCTAAATAGATGCCTAAGTATTTAATCTTGTCAGGGTTCACCACACAGCCTGTAAATGATTCCAGTTGTTTTATTTTTTGGTCTTTGTTTGTTTGGAGGAAGATTTTCATTTTGGTTCTATTAATTTTGTATCCTGATATTTGTCCAAATTCTGATATACATTCCATGAATTTGGGGATGGACTTGTCTGGTACTTCCACTGATAGAACAACGTCATCTGCATAACTTCTTATTTTATACTCTTGATTTTCTGTTCTTATGCCTATTATTCCTGAATCTCTTCTTATTTTGCTGGCTAATACTTCTAGCGTTATATTGAATAGAAATGGAGACAATAGGCAGCCTTGTCTGGTGCCTTCGTTTATTTGGACTAGTTCTTCTGTTGCCATCCCATTCACTAAGACTCTTGCTTTCTGCTTAGAATATATGGAATGTATCCATTGTACGAAGTTATTGCCGCAGTCCATCCGCTGAAGAGTGGCATACAGGAAATCCCACTGAACATTATCAAAGGCCTTTTCTGCATCCAGAAAGAGGAAGGCCACTTCTTTATTTCTGGAATTAGCTAATTTCATGGCATTTAATATGAAACGGACGTTATCTCTCATGTGTCTTCTCGGCATAAAACCGGTTTGGTCTACATTGATCACGTCTGATATGCACTTTCTGAGCCTTTCTACTAGTATCTTGGTAAATATTTTGTAGTCAACATTTAATAATGTGATTGGTCTGTATGACTGTGGGTTTAATGGATCCAACCCTTCTTTTGGGAGCATTGTTATAAAAGCTTCCTCCCAGGTATCCAGAAAGTACTTATTTGCTTGACTGATCATTCCTGTCATTATTTGTTGTAGTGGTATGGCGATAGTGTGCATCATCTGTAAACAGCCCGTGGCGCCACGGGCGCCACGGACTGAATAAAAGAGTAAAGGGTAGTGGGGAGGAGTTAGGGCGGGACCGGTCCGGGATAAAAACTCGGAGGGGCCAATCAGGAGCCGCGAAGCGGCTCCTGATTGGCCCCTCCGAGTGTCAATCCCGCCCCAAGCAGCCAATGGGGAGCCGCGCGAAGCTCCCCATTGCCTGCTTCACCCGCCCAGGAAATATGGAGGAGCGGCCTCGCGGCGTCGAAGACGCCGAGGCTGCTCCGCCGGCCGGCAGAAGGCTCCAGAGAGCCTCAGCTGGGGGGTGGGCCGGGAAGCCTTCTCTCGGCCGGCGGAGCGGCCTCGCAGCGTCATAGACGCTGGGAGGCCGCTCCGCCGGCCGAGAGAAGGCTCCAGAGAGCCTCGGGTGCGGGGTGGGCCGGGAAGCCTTCTCTTGGCCGGCGGAGCGGCCTCGCAGCGTCGTAGACGCTGGGAGGCCGCTCCGCCGGCCGAGAGAAGGCTCCAGAGAGCCTCGGGTGCGGGGTGGGCCGGGAAGCCTTCTCTTGGCCGGCGGAGCGGCCTCGCAGCGTCTACGACGCTGCGAGGCCGCTCCGCCGACGGAGAGAAGGCTCCAGAGAGCCTCGGGGTGGCGGGTGGGCCTGGCCGCCTCCTCCCGGCCGGCGGAGCGGCCTCGCAGCGTCTACGACGCTGTGAGGCCGCTCCGCTGACGGAGAGAAGGCTCCAGAGAGCCTCGGGGTGGCGGGTGGGCCTGGCCGCCTCCTCCCGGCCGCCGGAGCGGCCGGCAGGAGGCTTCGGAGACCCTCGGGGCGGCGGGTGGGTCTGACCTCGGCTTGCCAAGACCCCGCCGGAATTGAAGATCGCCGCGAAAGGACCGCCGAAGAGCCGAGGATGCCCCGCCGCCGCCCGCCCTCTCTAAGGTCAGCTTCCTTGCGCTGCCCTCTCCCTCCCTATCCTCCACATTCTAGTGCCCATTGTATTTTGTTTACAATGGGCTTTAATTCTAGTCTTTTTATAATATACCACTGGAAGACGATCTGGACCTGGTGCCTTGCCTACTTTTAAGGATTTTACTGTTCTTTTACGCAACAGCGGCGGCTAGGTTGGTAATAGTACAGAGATGTAAACAACCACTGATGCCTGAAATAGAGATATGGATAAGCAAGCTAGAAGATCTTGTTTCAACAGCCAAATTAACAAGCCTGCTCCACAGAGAATCCCCAAATAACTTTTTTCAACGTTGGAAAGGCTTCTTGGCCTTCAGAGAGAAATATTCGAATTTTGGTGCAATGAAAACCAAGCTCAGGCCAAAAGGAATATAATCAAAAATATTCATAAATATTTTTATCTTTAATCTTCATGTATAACTAATAAAGCCATTAGTAAAAAAACAAAATAAAACAAAATGAACATAATAAAAGAATAAATAAAAAGAATCATTTATTCCCTTCGTGGTGGTTAAAATTTATTTGGAATGGAAGAGGGAAAGATATTGCCGCTCAGCACCACTTCCTGGCCGAAGAGAGAACATCTCCTGCAGGACTGTTAGCCAGAGAGAGGGATTTTAAAGATTTTTAATAGTTAGACAGACAGGGGGAAGAGCTGAAAGAGAGCAGCTGGAGGACCCAGCTGGATCTTCAGCATAATAACTACGCCCTTTGGAGGGTACTAGCTGTAGTTAGGGATCGGTTGAGGGTGGGATTCATTTCTTTTTGGGGTTGGGTGGAATGTGGGTGGGAGGGTAGTTTAGTCAGCTAGGGTCATTGGTCAGTCTAGCTAAGAGCTGCTCTACCGAGATGAGGTCTATGGAAGAGAGAGGGGATGCTGAGCCAGGGATCCAGCCTGAGACTAGGATTCCAGTGATTCTGAGACAAGGCAACTAAAGCGGTGGGAGGAGATAAATTAATAGGGGGGCAGCGGCGTACATAGGTCCACAAAGTCCTTGGCCATGGAATTTCCACGGCCGCTGGCCCGGTCGATATGGACGCTGCCCTTCAAATCTCCAGCCCAACCCCAGGTTTGTGGGAGAGAGAGCTAGGGTGGAACCAGCGTTGATCTTAAGCAACGCCAGGTCAATTAATAACAAGTCCTCTACCTTGCAGGAATATTTTGCAAGGCATGAGGCGGACCTGGCTTGTGTGACCGAAAGCTGGGTGCGCAAAGGGGAGACAGTCGCCTTGAAAGAACTCACGCCAGCCGGCTTTTCGGTCCTACATCAACCCCGGCTCCATGGGAGGGGAGGGGGGGGGTGGCAATCTTGGTCAGACAGTCCTTCTCCTACAGGGCCCTCCCTGCGCCTTCGAAACCGGGGATTGAGTGTGTTGGCCTGGAGTGGGAATCGGTCAAGAACATGGCGATCTGGTTGGTGTACCGAGCACCCACTGCCCCGCTGGACTCCCTGCCATACCTATTGGGAGGCGGTGGCTGCCTGGACGTTGCAGTACCCAAGACTTCTGGTCCTGGGGGACTTCAACGTCCATGCAGATGCGCCGCCTTCAGGACAGGGCCTGGACCTGGTGTCTGCCATGGAGACACTAGGGTTCATAGAATCATAGACTCATACCATAGAGATGGAAGGGGCCATACAGGCCATATAGTCCAACCCCCTGCTCAACGCAGGATCAGCCCAAAGCATCCTAAAGCATCCAAGAAAAGTGTGTATCCAACCTTTGCTTGAAGACTGCCAGTGAAGGGGAGCTCACCACCTCCTTAGGCAGCCTATTCCACTGCTGAACTACTCTGACTGTGAAAATGTTTTTCCTGATATCTAGCCTTCATCATTGTACTTGTAGTTTAAACCCATTACTGCGTGTCTTTCCTCTGCAGCCAATGGGAACAGCATCCTGCCCTCCTCCAAGTAACCACCTTTCAAATACTTAAAGAGGGCTATCATGTCCCCTCTCAACCTCCTTTTCTCCAGGCTGAACATTCCCAAGTCCCTCAACCTACCTTCATAGGGCTTGGTCCCTTGGCCCCAGATCACATTTTTCCCTCTCCTCCGTACCCTTTCAATTTTATCTACGTCCTTCTTGAAGTGAGGCCTCCACAACTGCACACAATACTCCAGTTGAGGTCTGACCAGTGACGTATACAATGGGACTATGACATCTTGTGATTTTGATGTGATGCCCCCGTTGATACAGCCCAAAATGGCATTCGCCTTTCTTACCGCTGCATCACACTGCCTGCTCATGTTTAGTTTACAATCCACAAGTACCCCAAGGTCTCGTTCACACACAGTGTTACCTAGAAGCGTATCCCCCATCCAGTAGGTACGATTTTCATTTTTCTGACCCAGATGCAGAACTTCACACTTATCTTTATTAAATTCCATCTTGTTCTCATTTGCCCATTTTTCCATTGTGTTCAGATCTCGTAGAACTCTGTCTCTATCTTCCGGAGTATTTGCCAGTCCTCCCAATTTGGTGTCATCTGCAAACTTGATGAGTAGTCCTTCCACTCCCTCATCTAGATCATTAATAAATATGTTAAAAAGTACCAGGCCGAGCACCGAGCCCTAAGGTACCCTGCTACTCACCTCCCTCCATTCTGATGAAACACCATTGACAACAACTCTTTGAGTGCGGTTCTCTAACCAATTCCCTATCCACCTAACTATCTGAAAATCCAGATTGCAGTCCTTCAATTTATTCATCAGAACATCATGGGGAACCTTATCAAAAGCATTAGTAAAATCAAAGTAAACACCGCGACCTACCTGCCACTATTGATACAGGTTGTGAACTCTGTGGCCGCTGAGGGGGTTAGTGTTTGATGGCTTTAGGTGGCTCTCTTTAACCGAACTAGACAAGTTACTAGGATCAGTGAGGGCTACCACGTGCCCCTTGGATCCCTGTTCGTCTTGGTTGCTTAAACAGGGCGACCAAGGGATAGGAGGCCCCCTGAGGGAGATTATCAACCTCTTTGACATCTGGAGAATTCCCTGGGGGGCTTAAGGAAGCCGTGGTTCGCCCTCTGCTGAAAAAACCATCGCTGGACAGGCGGGACCCAGACAGCTACCGCCTTGTCTCGCATCTTGCGTTTCTAGGGAAGGTAGTAGAGCGCAGCAGACCAGCTCTTAGTTTTCTTGGAGGAAACTTCAGCCCTCAACCCATACCAGTCTGGTTTCCATGCTGGCCATGGGGTGGAGACCGCGCTGGTCCCCCTGATGGATGATATCCGACGCCAGCTGGATCGAGGCGGGTCCACCATTCTCGTGTTATTAGATCTGTCGGCCACATGTGATGTGGTCAACCACGAGCTATTGGTTCACCACCTCGCCAGGACCAGAATTAGGGGGACTGCGCTGCAATGGCTGGCCTCCTTCCTCCGGAACCGGACGCAGAGGGTGGCAGTGGGGATGAATTATCGGATCCCTGCGAGCTCCCCTGTGGGGTTCCGAAGGGGGAGGATCTCTCCCCCACATTGTTCAACATCTACATGCACCCTCTGGCCCAGTTGGTTCAGGGTTATGGGCTAGGGTGCCACCAATATGCGGACGACAACCAATTCTATCTCCTAATAGACGGCCGGACGGACTTCCCCCCCAGATACATTCGCCAGTTGTTTGGAAGCAGTGGCTGGATGGCTCAGGCAGAGTCACCTGAAACTCAACTCCTCCAAGACGGAGGTCCGGTGGCTAGGCAGAAGAGGGCAGGATCAGGAAGCACGCCTCCCATGCCTGAATGGTGTACAATTAACATCTATACCAGTGGTCAGGAACTTGGGAGTGACTTTTGATGCCTCCCTGTCTATGGAGGCTCAAGTCACAAAAGTAGCCCAGACAGCATTTTTACATCTTCGTCAGGCCTGGCTACTAGCGCCCTACCTGTCCTCAGAACACCTAGACAATGTGATCCATGCAACGTCACTTCCAGACTACACTACTGTAACTTGCTCTACGCAGGCCTACCCTTGACTCTGATCAGGAAGCTACAGCTGGTACAAAATGCGGCAGCTAGGGTCCTCACTAGGACACCTTGGAGGGCCCATATTCAGCCCGTACTCCGTCATCTTCATTGGTTACCGGTCTGATTCCGGTTCAAGTTTCCTAGTCAATTTTAAGGTGTTGGTATTAACCTTGGCTTGGGTCCTACTTACCTGCGGGACCATTTGGTTGCTTATGCCCTCCACAGGGATCTCCGCTCTGTGGGTATAAATCTACTGACTGTCCCAGGCCCCCGGGACATTCGCCTGGCCTCGACCAGGGCCTTTTCGATCCTGGCCCCAACCTGGTGGAATGAGCTCCAGGAGGAGTTAAGGGCACTGTCGGAACTACCATCTTTCTGCAGGGCCTATAAGACAGAGTTCTTCCGCCAGGCATATTGTTGAGGCCAGGACAGAGCCCGGGTTCCATCCAAGATCCCTAATCCATCGGCCAGTCTTTCTCTCCTCTCTCTCTTACAGAATTATTGTCCGACCTCTCTCTGAACAAGCAGGGAAAGTGGGAAATGTTATAGAATAGAATGACATCTTTTTATTGTAATAATGGGGTATTTATGGGATTTTATGTGGTTTTACTTTGATTTTATATTTTATTGTGAACCGCCGTGAGACCTTTCGACGAACGGCGGTATATAAATCCAATTATAAATAAATAAATTTATCCAATTTGCTTCTTCTGTAGAAACGGGCTCAGCATTCGCTGAAGGGCCGGTCAGCCTGACCTCTGAATGAATCAATCCTGCCTTGCTTCTCTCTCTCTTTTCTCTTTCAGAATATTGGATATTTCCCAGGATAAAGATGGAACAAGAAGGCATACAGCTCAGACAAGATTATAATAGCTTCGTGATTTGTGAGGAAGAAAAGGTCTTCCAACCACCTTCTCCATAGAGCAGAAAGAAGAATGATCAATATCTGCATCCAGATCAGAGAAGACTAGACCTGGAAAAATCCCTATGTAATAAGAAACATATTTGGACAATAACATTATAATGGTGGGGGTATTCCAAAATTTGTAATTTGAGGAAATAAAAAATATCTTATTTGTACAATTCCTAAAAAAAAAAGGTACAAATAAAAAAAAAGAAATTAAAAAAATATATCATGTGGAAACTTATCAAAAGCTCTACTGAAATCCAGATAAACTATGTCCACAGCATTCCCCTGATCCTCTTTTAAGACCTCTTTAAGTTGTCCATCATCTTTGGGACCTCTTTAAGGACTGGAGATGTCATGGAGGACTGGAAGAGAGCAAACGTTATTCCGGTCTTCAAAAAAGGGAGGAAGGATGAACTACAGACCAGTGAGTCTGACCTCTGTTGTGGGGAAGATAATGGAGCAGATATTAAAGGGAGCGATCTGCAAACATCTGGAGGACAATTTGGTGATCCAAGGAAGTCAGCATGGATTTGTCTCCAACAGGTCCTTATTTAGCTTTTCAGATAACTTGGAATAGAGTCTTTTTCTTTTTTTTGTGTGTGTTACTTTTTTATATAACCCATTTTCTGTTTTTGACTCGTTTTTAGAGAATGTAATCTTGTTTGCCTTTTTGAATCCCTGTTTTTAATTTTAACTTGAGCTATATGCATCAGGACTTTCAGGGTCTTCCCCACCCCTGTTTTTGGCTTCCTTTTTAATGTTTTTTTTCTTTTTTTCCCTCTCCCTCCCTCCCTTTGTCATTTTTTTATATCTCTATTTTCATTTTCTCAACCAATTCTTTTCTAAATTGAGGTCCTGCCCACATTTTTGCATTGATCTTAGTACAAGATCCCAGAACGCCTGTTTATTCAATTTTTTCTTCCTTGTCTACAGGTTATGACCTCTACTACACTTATTTAAGCGATCGCTCTAGACTCATGTCACTCTGGCGTCGTACTATCGGTGGGCGGTCATACGAAGAAGTGGTAGTGACAGTTCATATGAATACTTCAATTTTCAAACTTAAACTTTTTTTTAGTACGCACTGCAGGACTAATCAGGGAATACTCTGGGTAATCAACTGAAAATTATTATGAATATTCTATTTTATTAACAGAGTTGTTGTTGTTGTTGGTGGTGGTGGTGCAAAGTCATGTCCGAAACATCGCAACCTCATGGACAATGATCCTCCAGGCCTTCCTGTCCTCTACCAATCCCCGGAGTCCATTTAATTTCGCACCGACTGCTTCAATTACTCCATCCAGGCACCTCGCTCTGTCGTCCCCTTCTTCTTTTGCCTTCAATCGCTCCCAGCATTAGGCTCTTCTCCAGGGAGTCCTTCCTTCTCATGAGGTGGCCAAAGTATTTGAGTTTCATCTTCAGGATCTGGCCTTCTAAGGAGCAGTCAAGACTGATCTCCTCTAGGACTGACCGGTTAGTTCGCCTTGCAGTCCAAGGGACTCGTAAGAGTCTTCTCCAGCACCAGAGTTCAAAAGCCTCAATTCTTTGACGCTCAGCCTTCTTTATGATCCAACTTTCGCTGCCATAAATTGCAACTGGGAATACCAGTTTGCCATAGCTTTCCTCCCCAGGAGCAAGCGTCTTTTAATTTCTTTGCTGCAGTCCCCATCTGCAGTGATCTTCGAGCCCAGGATAATAAAATCTGTCACTATCTCCATTTCTTCCCCATCTATTTGCCAGGAATTAAGAGGGCCGGGTGCCATGATCTTTGTTTTCTTGATGTTTAGTTTCAAGCCAACTTTTGCACTCCCCTCCTTCACAGGCTCTTTAGTTCCTCTTCACTTTCTGCCATTAGAGTGGTATCATCTGCATATCTGAGGTTGTTGATATTTCTCCCTGCAATCTTGATCCCAATTTGTGACTCCTCTAATCCCGCCTTTCTCATGATGTGCTCCGCATACAAGTTAAATAGGCAAGGCGACAGTATACAACCTTGCCGAATTGCTGTCTCAATTTTGAACCAATCAGTGATTCCATGTTCAGTTGTCACTGTTGCTTCTTGACCTGCATATAAGTTTCTCAAGAGACAAATAAGATGCTCTGGTATTCCCATCTCTTTAAGAACTTGCCACAATTTATTGTGCTCCACACAATCAAAGGCTTTAGCATAGTCAATGAAGCAGAAGTAGATGTTCTTCTGAAATTCCCTAGCTTTCTCCATGATCCAGCGTATGTTGTCAATTTGGTCTCTAGTTCCTCTGCCTCTTTGAAATCCTGCCTGTACTTCTGGAAGTTCTCGGTCCACATATTGCTGGAGCCTAGCTTGTAGGATTTTGAGCATAACTTTGCTAGCATGAGAAATTAGTGCAATGGTGCGGTAGTTTGAACATTCTTTGGCATTGCCCTTCTTTGGGATTGGAATGTAAACTGACCTTTTCCAATCCTGTGGCCATTGAAGAGTTTTCCAAATTGGCTGGAATATAGCTTTTTTACTGCATCGCCTTTTAGGATTTTGAATAGTTCAAATGGAATGCACTAGCTTTATTGTTGCTCAGACTTCCTAAGACCCATTTGACTTCACATTCCAGGATGTCTGGCTCCAGGTCAGTAACTATACTTTTGTGGTTATGAGGGATGTTAAGCTCACTCTTGTATAGTTCTTCTGTATAATTTTGCCACCTTTTTAAAATATCTTCTGCTTCTGTGAGGTCCCTTCCATTTTGGTCCCTTATCATACCCATCTTTGCATGAAATGTTCTCTTCATATCTCCAATTTTCTTGAAAAGATCTCTGGTCCTCCCCATTCTATAGTTTTCTTCTATTTGTTTGCACTGTTCATTTAAGAAAGCATTCTTATCTCTTCTAGCTTTCCTCTGGAATTCTGCATTCAATTAGGTGTATCTTTCTCCCTTGCCTTTCCCTTCTCTCGTTAGCTATTTGTAAAGCTTCCTCAGACAGCCATTTTCATTTCTTGCATTTCTTTTTCTTTGGGATGATTTTAGTTGCTACCTCTTGTACAATGTTGCGAACCTCCGTCCATAGTTCTTCAGGCACTCTGTCTATCAGATCTAATTCCTTAAATCTATTTGTCACCTCTACTGTATATTTGTCGGGGATATGATTTAGTTCATACCTGAGTGGCCTAGTGCTTTCCCCTACTTTCTTCAATTTAAGCCTAAATTTTCCAACAAGAAGCTGATGATCTGAACCACAATCCGCTCCTGGTCTTGTTTTTACTGACTGTATAGAACTTCTCCATCTTTGGCTGCAGAGCACATAGTCAATCTGATCTCAGTTGACCATCTGGTGATGTCCATGTATAGAGTCGTCTCTTGGTTTGTTGGAAAAGTGTGTTTGCTATGACCATTGTATTCCCTTGACAAAATTCTACCAGCCTGTGCCTTGCTTCATTTTGTACTCCAAGGCCAAACTTGTCTGTTATCCCGGTTATCTTTTGGCTTCCTACTTTAGCATTCCAATCCCCCATGATGGTAAGCACATCATATTTTGGCGTTGCTTCTAGAAGTTGTTGTAGGGCTTCATAGAACTGGTCAACTTCATCCTCTTCAGCAGCAGTGGTTGAGGCATAGACCTGGATTACTGTGATGTTGAATGGTTTGCCTTGGATTCGAACTGAGATCATTCTGTCATTTTTGAGATTGTATCCCAAGACTGCTTTTCCTACTCTCTTATTGATTATGAAGGCTACTCCATTTCTTCTGCGAGATTCTTGTCTACAGTAGTATACCTGATGGTCATCTGAATTAAATTCACCGATCCCTGTCCATTTTAGTTCACTGATTCCTAAAATGTCGATGTTCAGTCTTGTCATCTCTTGTTTAACCACGTCCAGCTTGCCTTGATTCATGGATCTGATGTTCCAGGTTCCTATGGAATAAAAATCTTTTTGCCACCAGTTACTTCCACAACTGAGCGTTCTTTCAGCTTTGGCCAGTCGCTTCATTCATTCTGGCGCTACTCGTACTAGCCGTCTGCTCACCCCCAGTAGCAAATTGGATACCTTCCGACCTGAGGGGCTCATCTTCCGCCGTCATATCGTTTTGCCCTTTGAACTTGTCCATTTGGTTTTCATGGCAAAGATACTAGATTGGTTTGCCATTTCCTTCTCCAGTGGATCACCTTTTGTCAGAGCTTTCAGCTATGACCCGTCCGTCTTGGGTGGCCCTGCACAGCATAGCTCATAGCTTCACTGAGCTACGCAAGCCCCCTTGCCACGGCAAGGCAGCGATCCTTGAAGGGGGAGAGTTGGTGTTAGTATTCAATTAATTGCACTCCCTTAATTGCGTATCACTAAATACTACAATATCGTTCTTGTGCTTGGTATCTGATGTATGTCTGAAAAAAAACAATAGAAAACTCCCAAAGGCAACTAGATCACCCAGAAAGAAATCTGTAGTTTACGTGACAACGTTTTGGAGACAAAAGAAGGAGATAGCTGCACCTGCTAAAGCAAAAAAAAATATCAAAGATAAAGGTAAGTTAAAATCTCAACAGCAAGACCTAGAATTGGAAAAAGAGGTGTCTGATATGACATAAATAGCCCGTCTCCTGGAAAAACAAAGCAAGGAACTAAAAGCATCAATAGAAGCAGCTCTTAAATATCAACTTAAAGAGCAGTCCTAGGAACTTTCTAGAGAAATACAAATTTGTAAGAAGGAATTATCGGACAGAATAAACGGGATTAAAACTCTAGTGGATGAAAATATAAAACAATTGGATGAACACAAAGACAAAATCAAGGAACTCCAAAAGTGGAAAGCAGGAGCAGAAGAAAAAATTGAAGTACTGGAATCAGAGTTGCGAGGGAGAAATGTTCATATTTGGGGAGTTCCAGAATCGTTTGGCAAAGAAGATCTGAAGGAAGACTTGACCACAGCAATTGGGAGAATACCTAGAAGATGACGAGATAAAAATTGAAAAAGTATACAGAGTCAACTCAAGAGCATCTAAAAGAAATAACCAATCTAGAGACATTTTTGTCAGCTTTGAATCTAAATCTGCTAAAGGCGCTTTCCAACAGAAACACAGAGAAGATCCTTTCACCCTAGAAGATCAAGAAGTTAGTATCTTCCAAGATCTACCCACAGAGTCACTCTGAAGAGGGGCTCAATTTCATTTTCTCAAACAGATCCTAATCAGGCAAAACGTCAGATACTTTTGGAGAATCCCATTTGCATTAGAAGTCATCCTACCAACCAGAAGAAAAATTATAAAAACCTTACAAGAAAAACAGGAATTGGCGGATACATTAGCCAAAGGATCTGAGCTTACAAAGAAACACCAGAGTCTACTAAGAAACAAAAATTTAGGAGCAGAATTTGTGGCTTCAGCTAACATAAAGAAAAGAGGAGTTGTGGTCTATGTCAAGAATCAGAGTATAAATGCAGAACCTGTATCCAATGATCCGGAAGGCAGTCATATTTCTCTAAGTATTAAATTACCAAATAGACAAATTTTCGTGTTGGTCAATCTATACCCCCCCAATACTGCTAAAAAGACCTTCTACAAAGAATTTTTTGTTCAACATCAACATCTATTTGAGAATAAGATAATGATAATTGGAGACTTTAATGCAGTCGAAGATCTACCTTATTCTATTTTCTATTGTTATCTTTCAAGATGTTTTAATTCCTGGTTTTAATGGAAGTTTCTGTATCATCTTATGCTGGTCTATGACCGTAATAAAACTAACAGTCCAAGATCCATTTTGGGATAAATCATTGAAAAAAGCAGAATCTAGTTTTCCAATTTCAGCTAGATCTAACTTCCAGCAACTGGAACTAGTGGATGTGTGGAGGGAACATCATCCAAAGCTGCGACAATACACCTTCTACTCAAACAGACTTATTCCAGATTGGACCAATGTTGGACATCAAGACGAATGCTTTCGAAACTGTCATATTCGGAGATACTACCAAATATTTATGCAAATCACAATCCATTGCAAATTGAACTTTCCATAAAAAGAGTTTGAATGAGGAGGTGGTGAATGAGACATCACCTTCTAGATGATTCAAAGGTTCAACAAATATGTGAATCAAGTCTACAAGAGTTTTTCCAGTTGAATACAACACCAGATGTTTCCTTGGCTACTGTCTGGGATGCAAGCAAAGCCTTTATGAGGGGTATTCTTATTCGCTTAAACACAATGGCAAGAATACAAAAGGAAAAAAATTAATTGAGGTTAAAGAAAAGCTACAACAATTGGAATTTCAACATCAGCAGAACAAACAAGAAAGTTACCAAAGCAAATAAAATTATTAAGAATACAAAGAGACAACATAGAGGTTCAAGAAATGAGGAAGAAGCTTGATTATCTCAGGGAGAAAAATTTTGAATGGGCAGATAGACCAGGGAAGTGGCTGGCAAATAAGCTGTCGGAGAATTTCTTAAAACACAGTATATCTAAACTAAAATTTGAGGGACAAAACTATACTAAAAAAGCAGACATTCACTCATGTTTTGCTAAATTTTTTCAAGGTATATATGAAAACGTGGAACAGAACAATGAGCCCACAAGGTTTTTTCAAGGAATACCGTTAAAGAAATTTATGGACCATCACCAAAGAATCACCATGCAAGAAATCAACAACGCCATAATTGCAACAAAAGCACAAAGAGCTCCCGGACCCGATGGGCTGACTGCAACATATTATAAGAAGATGGGACATGTAATCGCTCCCTATCTGCTTCAACTGGCAAATGAGGTTATAGATGAGCCTGGGAAGTCTTTACCAAAGTCCTGACAGCAAGCATCAATAACTCTGATTCACAAAGAAGGGGGCGACAGAATGCTGCCCAATTCCTATAGGCCAATCTCTTTATTAAATGTGATTATTATTATTATTGTTGTTGTTGTTGTTGTTGTTGTTATTATTGTTATTATTATTAGATTTATTTTCCGCCTATGTTTGTGAAAATCCTAGCTGAGAGACTGAAAAAATGCATTGGTGATATAGTACATCAAGATCAAACAGGTTTTATGCCAAAAAGGTTAATGAAGAACAACATGGGTTTTGTATTAAATGTGGCAGAATACGTGCGACAGCGAAAACTGAATGCAGCTTTTATTTTCCTTGATGCAGAGAAAGCGTTTGACAATGTTTGTTGGGACTTTTTGTTTAAAACTTGAGCAATTAAATGTGGAGATATTTTTTTCAATATGATCAGACATATACACTCGACTCAAGAAGCTAGACTCTTAGTTAACGGAATGCTCACGAAGAAATCAATCATGATAAATAAAGGTACCAGACAAGGATGTCCGCTTTCCCCATTACTATTTAATCTGGTATTGGAAATGTTGGCAACCAAGATATGATGTACAAAGGAAATCTCAGGAATTAAAGTTGATGGAGAAGAATTTAAATTGAAGTGTTATACTGATGATGTAGTTTGTACTCTTGAGAATCCGATCATATTGATCCCACCTTTATTAGATTTACTAAAAAAAATTGGTACATACTCAGGATATAAAATAAATATAGCTAAAACTAAAATGTTATTACAAGGTGTTCCAGAGTCTGAGATAAAAACTATACAAGAGTATACAGGTTAACCCAAAATAGGTTAAATACCCTGGGATCCATTTGGATAAAGACTTTCAAAAACGATTATGGAATACAATTCAGTCTGATATCAAGAAATGGGATGACTTAAAGTTGTCTTGGTCTGCTCGAATAGAAACAATCAAAATGAGTGTATTACCCCAAATTAATTTTTTATTCCAAATGCTGCCAATGGAAATTTCGGAAAGAACATGGAAGAAATGGCAATCTGAAATCAATAAATTTATATGGAGTGGAAAAAGACCAAGAATTGCCTTTAAGATATTGGAAGATGAGCAGAAGAGGGGGGGGCAAAGCTTATCCAATCTAAAACTATACCATCATGCAGCAGCATTGACATATATATCAGATTGGATACGAGAACCGTCATTGAGAGAACTGTTATTTGAAAAGGAAGCTGTAGGGGGCAGCTTTCATGAGAAAATGTGGCCACTAGAAAAACAAAGAAAAGTATCGAATTCATGGGTTGCTGGACTGTTGAAGGTGTGAGTGAAGTATAAAGGAAGACTGTCTCCAACTCCAACCATATTAAAATCTCCAATTGAAGCATATTTCAGCAAAGCTGTTAGCTAAAAGTGGCAAGCTCAAAAGATGGAGTGGAAATCTACTGGTTGAATATAACCAATTGTTATCTAGATTCCAAGGTGAATTCAACCAACCTTTAGATCTAAGGGCTTCTATACCAGAATTTGAAAATTTATTGATTCAAGAGAAGCCCCACCTACAAGGACAAATATACGAAGTGTTATTAAATTATGAGACAGAGATGGAGCAGATCAAACCATGTATGATTAAATGGATGCAAAATATAGAGATGAATGTTAAAATTGAACAATGGGAATATTTATGGTCTAGAATTCCTAAGTTAACTAGTAGCCAAATTCTCAGAGAAAATTGGTACAAAATGTTTTATAGGTGGTATGTAACACCAAAAGTGATTGCTAAAATTGCAAAAGATGGTAAAAGCAAATACTGTAATAACAAAGGTTGGAAATGTTTAGATAAAGTGGGTTCTTTTTATCATATGTGGTGGAAATGTGATAAAGTATATAAATGTTGGGCCAAAGTTCACACTATCATGCAGAAAATGTGGGGTCTGTGTTGCCCAATGTGTCAGGATCAGTCCCCTGCTCTCTGCCATGTCTCTACCAAGCTAGCCAGAGAGACTCCATCTTTGTGTGTGTGTAACTTCTATTGCTTTTATCCATGTAACCATTATGCTTATGGTTCTGTTACATTTCTTTTGATCCTCTATCATCCCTTTGATTTCCCTGAGCTTTTCACACTGCATGTTCCCCCTGCTGTGATACTTTGTTGCCAGTACCCGCGTAAACATCTTATCTACAACTTGAGGCGCCGAGCTGACCAAGGACGCGCCAACAGAGACACTTTGGCAGGAAGCCCAGGATGTCACCTGGTTGGGGGATGTCACCCCTCCCCTGGGAACAGGGCTGGTTTAGGCATGAGAGTTGTATTGATAACTGCCTGCTTTCCCGATATCGAACAGTCTTGACTTCTGATGTTTGAGTATTCAGATCTACTCCCAATTAAAGCTTTCTTCCTATAGAAGCCTTGTTGTGAGTTTTGTCTGCCTCTGATACAATGAAACCAGTGTATATGTTATTAAGTTTACCACCACAGTGCCTCCCGACATGCTCCAGTGGACTATTCTTTTATGCGACGACAGCTGCCAGATTAGTAATGGCAAGAAAATGGAAAGCACAAGAACTACCATTGATAGAAGATGGGCTGAACAAGTTGGTGGACTTGGCCAAAATGGCAAAACTGACATTGATGCTCAACAGGAAAACTGAAGAACAGGAAAACTGAAGAGCATATCTACAGTGGAAAGCATCTGGGTGAAAATAAGTGAGGGGAAAACAAACGTGTGGTGGTTGGTGTCTGCTACCGACCGCCTGACCAACGAGAGGATGTGGATGCTGCACTTTGTGAGCAGCTTGAGAAAATATCCAAGCGTCAGGACCTTGTCATCATGTGTGACTTCAATTTCCCAGATATGTGCTGGGAAACAAACTCTGCGAAGCGTCCTCAGTCATGCAACTTTCTGACCTGCCTGGCTGACAATTTCATATATCAAATGGTAGATGAACCCACAAGAGGTTCAGCCATACTGGACTTAATACTGACCAACAGGCAAGAGTTGGTGGATGAGGTGAAGGAGGTGGGGACCCTAGGGGGAAGTGACCATGTCCTCATAGAATTCCTTTTGAGATGGGGAGCCAAGGAAGCTTGTAGCCAGACGCGGATGTTGGATTTTCGTAGGGCAAACTTTAATACACTCAGAGACATGATGAGCGTCCTACCGTGAACGAAAATGCTGGAAGGGAAGGGAGCATGTGAAGGGTGGGCGCTACTCAAACAAGAGCTATTGCATGCTCAATCAATGACTATCCCAGAAAGACGAAAACACTGCAGGAGCTCTAAGAAGCCTATTTGGATGAACAGAGAACTTCAAGAGGAACCAAGAAAGAAAAGGAAAATGTTCAGGAAATGGAGGGAAGGACAGAGCTCTAAAGAAGAGTACCTACAGTTTACTAGGCACTGTAGATCAATCATCAGAAAGGCCAAAGCTGAGAGTGAGCTAAGATTGGCCAGGGAAGCCCATTGTAACAAGAAAAGATTTTTCAGTTATGTGAGGAGCAAACGTAAAGGAGTCAATAGGCCCACTGTTGGGTGCAGATGGGCAAACTAACAGAGGATGCAGAGAAAGCAGAAAGGCTCAGCGCCTATTTTACATCTGTATTTTCCCACAGGTCAAAGGTTTTAGGCACATCTAGAGATGGCCATGAGCCTCTTGTGGCGCAGAGTGGTAAGGCAGCGATATACTGTCTGAATCTGTCTGCCCATGAGGTTGGGAGTTCGATCCCAGCAGCCGGCTCAAAGGTTGACTCAGCCTTCCATCCTTCCGAGGTCGGTAAAATGAGTACCCAGCTTGCTGGGGGGTAAATGGTAATGACTGGGGAAGGCACTGGCAAACCACCCCGTATTGAGTCTGCCATGAAAACGCTAGAGGGCGTCACCCCAAGGGTCAGACATGACTCGGTGCTTGCACAGGGGATACCTTTACCTTTACCTTTAGAGATGGCCATAGCCAAAGGATAGTGTCTGGGTGGCAGGTTAACATGGATAGAGAGGTTGTCGAGAGGCATTTAGCTGCACTGGATGAGTTCAAATCCCCTTGTCCGGATGAAATGCACCCGAGAGTACTCAAAGAACTTTCCAGAGAACTTGCACAGCCCTTGTCCATCATCTTCGGAACCTCTTTAAGGACTGGAGATGTCCCGGAGGACTGGAAGAGAGCAAACGTTATTCCGATCTTCAAAAAAGGGAGGAAGGATGACCCGGGAAACTACAGACCAGTGAGTCTGACCTCTGTTGTGGGGAAGATAATGGAGCAGATATTAAAGGGAGCGATCTGCAAACATCTGGAGGACAATTTGGTGATCCAAGGAAGTCAGCATGGATTTGTCTCCAACAGGTCCTGCCAGACCAACCTGGTTTCCTTTTTTGACCAAGTAACAGGTTTGCTGGATCGGGGAAATTCGGTTGATGTCATTTACTTGGATTTTAGTGTTTCATCAGACTGGAGAGAGGTGAGTAGCGGGGTACCTCAGGGCTTGGTGCTCGGCCCGGTACTTTTTAACATATTTATTAATGATCTAGATGAGGGGGTGGAGGGACTACTCATCAAGTTTGCAGATGACACCAAATTGGGAGGACTGGCAAATACTCTAGAAGATAGAGACAGAGTTCAACGAGATCTGAACACAGTCAGAGTAGTTCAGCAGTGGAATAGGCTGCCTAAGAAGGTGGTGAGCTCCCCCTCACTGGCAGTCTTCAAGCAAAGGTTGGATACACACTTTTCTTGGATGCTTTAGGATGCTTAGGGCTGATCCTGTGTTAAGCAGGGGGTTGGACTAGATGGCCTGTATGGCCCCTTCCAACTCTATGATTCTATGATTCTAAGAAGCCTTTCAAGAACAATTGGGCCCCTATCTGAACTATTTAAACAGATAGCTAAAGTTGAATAAGAAGGTTATCTTCTAATACATTGCTATTATAATGTGTATAAGTATTATGATTGGGGTCGCGATGGGTTGGACACGGCTTCCCACCTAACAACAACAAAGTATTATGATGAGCTAATTTTAACAATTCTATTTCTTTCTCTTTCTGAAAAATAAAACATGTTGGATGCCCCCCCAAAAAAAAATGGACAGAGGTTCAGAGATGACATCTGCAACTTCTTTTAGTACCCTTGGATGCAGTTAATCTGGCCCAAAAGACTTTGTTTCATTTAAAGAAACTAGGTGTTTGTGGACTGTTCCAACAGTGAGCCTAGGCCACCATTCCCGTCCCCTGTGTTGTGCTACATTTTTACCACATTGATCACTATTTCCTTCACAAGAGAAGACCGAGGAGAAATAGGAGTTAAGCAGTTCAGCCCTCTCTTCATCTGTTATCATTTTACTTTCTTGTCCTCGCAGTGGTGTCCCTATTCTTTTTCTTGCTTGAAATATAACTAAAGAAGCCTTTTTTGTTATGTTTAGCATTTCTTGCTAACTTAAGCTCATATTGAGCTTTAGCTTTCCTAACACTCCCCCTACAATTATTGAACAGTTCACACTGTTTATTTCTTTCAACGGACTCCATCAGCCTTGGACAATACTCCTGGTGGTGGCCATAATTACCATTAGGTAAGAAGGGTGGAGGAAACTGACTCCCTTTGTCAGATTTGGTTGCGATGACCAAAAGCTTAGAGATTTTTTCGGGGAGAGGGCAGTATCTTAAGTCATCTGTGCTCCCTTTTTATGTGCGTGATAAGGAAGAAGGGTCCATTGTAAAAGCCTCTCATGGAAGCAGGCCCAAGTAATCCAATCTATGGACTATATCCTCGGTCTCAGTACAGCTCTGCTAGGTTTCTTTTAACCCTTCTAATAATTTTTACCTGCTTCCTTGTAGAGTGAAACACTTTGGCCATCCTCATCTGAATCCTGACCCCTCTGTGGACTATATTCCCAGAGTATGCTAGGTGACTTCCTATTTATTTAACGTATATTGATATTGATTATATTGATCAGGCAGTTGTGTGCCTGAAGAGACTGCACAGAGGACATGGGTGTACTGGCTCACTGCCTCTTTGGCTCTGCAGAGGATATAGCCCAAATAAGGATTAAGGTGGATTTGGAGATGATGCCAGTCCTTTTACTGGAAATGCTGGCCAAGGAAATCAAAAGGGGAAGAAGGGTGAAATATTCAGGAAAGCATATTTAGGGCCTAAGGATGTCATGTGACCATCTGCAGAATGCAGTGAAGTGATTCAAATTGGAACCTATGCTCTTTTACCCATAGCTTCAACTCTCTTTGATTTAGAATGACCTTCCAATCCCTGGATCTTTTTGGAATGACAAACAGAATGGGGGAAAAAATCCCATGGAAATGCTGTTCTAAGGGTACCACTGCCCCTGTGTACTCAATGCTGAATAGGTCACAACAGAAGAAAAGTGTCTCTGTTCTGCCTTGGGAAATGGGAAAGCATAAAAGTGATGCGGAAGAGGGAGGAAAATTCTATCCTGTGCCTATTCTAAATGATGGAAAATACCCACTGGTCAGTTATAGACTCCATCCAGAAGTATGGAGTCAACCTTACAGTCAAGTGGCTTTGTTGGTTCCTGTCCTGTTTGTTAGGAGGAAACTGTCTCCATTGGAATCTGGCCTTATAGACAAAGATGCAGGAGCTCCTAAAATCCTTTTGCTCCCTTTATTTTGTTTAATAAATCTGGACAAAATGGTCCACATTCAAAAGCTTTACTTTACCATGGGTTCATTCTAGCCACAATATCAGTGGCCTGTGCTCTGGCACCAAACTGCATGGCCTCCTGGAATGCATTTGCTGCAAAAATTTTCAGTCCTTTTAATCTTTAGGGCGGATCTTTTACAACATCAAGGGACAGCTCTTATAGGAAGTTATTGGTCCAGAAAATGATGGCCGCAGCAAAAACTGAGAGCATGGCAGGGATCAGATTGTCAAAGAGGCTGCCTCAGGAGATTCCCTAGAACTATCTCATTGTTGCTGCCATCCACTGAATCCGTACAAAAGTTGGCCACATCTTTAGGCAAACTGCTCCTGAATGTAGGACTACTACTGGAGCTGTTAGCAAAGGAAACTGAGGCCTTGCATGCTGCTGGAAAGATGAAGACCTTTTTCCTTTATGACTGCCAGAAAAAGTGGTTGCATGGAACTGTCCGTTCTGCCTTCAGCATGTAATCAAGAATTTGGATGGTCTCTTCAAATCTCTACTATTTTACCAGTTGAAGCCAGTTCTGGATTTTTCTGTTATATCCAACTGGTAGTTAAAAGAAAAAAGGGCATCTCTTTTTTCTCCAGAAATGTTCTGGCTGGAAAGGCCACGAAGAATTTCCCTAGGATAGGCCTAGGAGAATTTTCACCTTCCTCATCAGAGCTAGTTGCCACAGATCTTATGGTTGAAAGATGCTCCACTGCCAAACCCAAGCCGAGCATGGGTGGCATGGGAGGAAGGCTTTTGACTAGCTTCCAAATGCTCCTGATGTTGCCAGTGCTAGCATCCTCATGGGCAAGATCCGGAGTCACTGTTTGGCCAGAGACTCCTACCTACAGATCCTTAGTTGAATCATAGAATCATAGAGCTGGATATGCTCGGGGCTGGGGGAGGCCCTGGCCTGCATCCTCCAACCTGCAGAGGGAGGGCAGAAAATGTGTAGGGTAAACCTGATTGGCCACCCTATAGGAAGTTTCCTGAACTGCCAGCTCCTCTTGGAAAGGCCTCAGAAAGGGTGTGTGTGTGTGTGTGTTTTTTTTTGGGGGGGGGGGACTGCTTTGTTGTGCTATGTCCCCTGCATGGATTGCCTTCTTGTTTGTGTTGGAGGTCTTTATCCCATTGCCCCTATATATCTTGGGAGGTGGAGGTGCTGGCCTTCAGCTCTAATTGTTTAGCTCACTGTAGGCCCACAAACCTTTGAGTGTCTATGGGGCGGGCCACCTGCTTCAATCTACTCATGGCTATTCAGGAGCAACCCGAAGCTTGATGCCTGATGCCTGAGGCCTCCGGTGGGCGTGTCTGACGCCTGAAGCCTCAGGTGGGAGATGCCTGCCTCCAATTTGATGGGGGAGGAGCAAAAAAGGCAGGAAATTCCCAGTGTTGCAGACAGGCCTGCTGCACTCGCTGGGGCATGCATGGAGGAAAAGAGGAAAAACTATCCCAAATAGGCTGTAAGTTAAGTCTTAATGACTGCCTCACCATAGCTGCTGTGGCCTGCTCTGACCAATGTGCCAGGAGCCTTGCTCTGCGTAGAGCTGGATTCCCACAGCTTCCTTCTCCAAACTCCGTTGCTCTTCCACTGCACTTTCTCTTTGACCTGACTGGACCCTGGCCGAAAGGAGAGCTGTAAGAAGAGCCTTGGTCCTTGTTGGCCTCCTGGTAAGAAACAAGGAATTATGTGGCTGAATCAATGTCTTAGGGGCACAATGAAGAAAGGATACATGAAAAGTCTATTTCTTTTAAACAGTGATGCTGAAAGCTGAGCAAAGTTCTTGTATATCCTTGTTTCACAGATAATTCCTCAGCAGCGATGCTAAATAATAAAAATAGGATAATAAACATTATTATTAACCATTCATGGGAACTGAATGCCTTTATATGAATTTATTTCTTGGCTTTGAGTATTTATACTGTTACCAAGTTTAGAATGACTGATTGTAAGTATGCCTTTAAATGGAGTGTCATGATAATAATATGCTAAGTTAAATGGCTACTTAGTTTTGTCTCTCTGCTGTAGGAAAGATGCAGAGGACAGATGTACTAACAGGCTGCAGGACCTCAAACTGATCGCTTAGTAAGTATTAGCAATGTATAAAATTATGCTATTTTGACATATCAGATACTATTTCCTTCCATTTTTTGATTACAGCAAGAAAAGCTAAAATAGTAACTTTGAGCTTGGTTCCTTCTTAAGATCTATTTTTATGCTTTATAGGGTTAGTCTCATTTATTCAGTATCCCTTCTTGGAAATAATAATTTGGAATTTATATTTTGCATTATCCCAGAGTTCCTACTTTTTATTGTTTAGCTTTGCTGCTGAGGAAATACTTGCGAAACTAGGGTATACTGAACCTTGTTCAGCTTTCAGCATCATTAAGGAAACACAGTAAGGAGACTTTTCATTTACCCTTTCTTCATTGCACACCTAATACATAGATTCGGCTACACAATTTATTGTTTCTTTTGCTTTCCTGTATTGGTGCTTTCTATGTTTTCTATGGCTTCAAAATTTCCAGAAATTTACCATTCCTCCAATATACACGTAAAGGGCACATCCCTAACTTTCTATCCATGAACTTACTTTCCCACCGTGACTCAATGCAGTTCCACAAACCTGTATACAAGATTAACAAAAAGAGCAAGTCTCCCAAAGTAGCTTATTCAGTGATAGAGCTCCGCCCTTCCCTTCAGCAGTTCCAGGTACAGATCTCTTCAGACTCTGCTTTCCACTATATTCCAGCAGCTCAAACAATACCAGCAGTCTTGTGAGGACATAAATCACTAGGGTTTAGTAAGACATAATTCCAGAATTCCTCTAGACTTGCATTCTGTCTCCCACAAGCAACACTTCAATACCTGCTAGACACCCAAAAAGCATGAAGGAAACGCCTCTCCTTGGGGGCTTCCCCCCATGAACATTAATTATGCATCTTATGAAGATGTACTCTGTTGTGGAATCTTTAACTACACATTACACTGGGTCACTCAAGTATGAGTACCACAAAGAGCTACTCTTCCAAAGCCCTTAAAAAGTTATAAACCTCTATTACATCAAGGGCCCCTGGCTGGTATGTGTGCCACCCACCGACCAGTGGCTGTGGCTGCTGACTGAAGCAGCCAGTCCTGATGTCACAGGGGCCTCAGTACTTCAGGGCCACAAAAGATTTGGGAGGCTCTGGAATCCCAAGGGCAAGTAATAATTATTACATGCATACACAAAAACTCCACCCAACTAGCACAGCTTTTGGTTCTTTCAGTGAAAGATGGCAACAGAGCTGTGCCAACTAAGTGTTGTGACTAAATGTGGAGTTTGTAGAGGGTGTCAGGTATGTGATGATTTGGGCAGATTGGGCAATCATCATGCATGGCTACATACATGCCCCAAGCCTTTAGGATCAAAGTCCATTAATTAGCAAATGAGGACTGAGTAAGCACCAGCATTCCAGTGCCACTCACAAGCCTGGCCCAGCACACGGCCAATGCAATGTGCACGCCTTGAGCAGCATGAAAAAGAAATTCTCTGCCACCTGGTCCCCTTCCACCTTTCCTCACAAATCCCATCATATTTCCGTTCTTCACTGGGACAGAAGAGGGGAAAAAAGTGTATTAAAGTGTGAGTTTCAAAACAAACCCTGTGTTCTCCAAGGGACAGACAGCCATCTGAAATGGAGCCTGCCAATTCTAGAACTCTGAGCTGAGCAGGGGTTCCAGCACTGCAACACAAAATTGTAATAATGTTTAAACCAAGACACTGCAGTGGGGGGGGGGCGACATGTAAATCAAATCAAACAAACAAAGAAAACTCATGGTGGGGCTTGCTTCTCAGATCAAGATACACAGGCTGGGGTTTTGTGATATACAACAATGCCCCAGGTCAACACTTAAGATTTGAGATTTGTAATGTGCAAATTTCATGAAAGTCCACTCTTTTTTTCTGCTTAGATTTAATCAGACTGTAAATTTGTGGGTGATGTCTACTTATTTCAGACTAATGCCTTCCAACCAACAATCAAGACACATTTTAAAAAAAATTAAAGTTGGAGGCAAACTTTATCAGCAACGAACATTTATGTTGGGAATGTGGGAAGCAAGAACTACATATCCCTAGCAGCATCCCCTACTCCCCTTTTTTGTGCTTCCACCAGAGCTGGTGCTTTGGGCCTGTCACTTCCTCTTCCTCAGAGTGACAGAGGGCCAAATAAAATGCTCACTAGTGTTAATGAGTTGAGTCTAGGCTGCCAAATCTAATTAGAGGTCAGAATGACTTGTTTTTTTCAAAAATAAAGCAGATCCCATATGGGAAGGATGACATGCCTGCCCCCACAACAATCAAAGCACTGCTGAGGTGTATTTCTTTATGCTTGGTTCTCCATGTAGAGCAGCAAGAATAATCCCCTCCCCCAATGCTAATTCTGCAGAGAAAACGGAGGCAGGAGGAGCAGGAGTCCTTCCTTCCTTCCTTACCCTGCAGACTTCCAAGCCCCTACAGGGAATCTGGACTTTAAAAAAGCAAACTCAAAGTCTTGTTTGGCTCATGCAAAACCAGGCCAGCTAATCCAAAGCAGTTCTGTCTGCTGAGTATTGTAATTTCCTCTGCTCATTTACATGGTATTATTTTCTGTTATTTTGTAAGATTCTGAATGCCCCCTCAGGGAGAAAAGTAGAGTAAAATAAACAAACACACACACACACACACACACACACACACACACACAAATGCAAGCTAGCCAGGATCTGGCACTGATCAATGCTTTGGGCTCACAGGAACTTTTCAGAGTTTAATTGATTATAGGCATGTCAAGGCCAGGAAAAGATTTGGAATTTTTTTTCTAATGGGAAGAACTGAAAAAATCCCATGATTTTTCCTCTTTTTAAAGACAAGATTTTAATCACTCAAATACATACACTTTCATAATTTTTGTTTGCATAACTTACAGGATTAGTTTATCATCATTCCTACATGCAGACATGTGCAACATATTTTAAAGTATGTGTTTATTGTGAATAATTCAGACAGCAACTAATATGCTACAATGTAAATTATTAAAGAACAGAGTTCAGTATATTAATTTTTTTTAATTTTAAACTGAAATCCAAACCTGCTGCTATATCCTGTTGTGATGGTATCAAATAGCTTTTTTCCACAGAACACACTCTTCTCTTTATTGCAAAATTTGTTTCATAATTTCAACATTTATTTTACTTATTTATTTGCCTCTAAAATGGCAAAGCCCTGACCTGGATAGTGCAGGCTAACTTCATATTGTCAGATCTTTGAAAATAAGCAGAGTCAGCCCTTGGATGGGCGACCACCAAGGAAGTCCAGGGATACAACTAGAGGCAGGCAATGACAAATCCACCTCCCAAAGTCTCATGCCTTGAAAACTCCATAGTCACCATAAGTCAGTTGCAACCTAAAAGCACATCTCTCACACATATACACACGCAAAGTTGGCAAAGCAACAGTTTTGGACATATTTTAAAGTTCTACAGCTGCAGTATCTACACTTTTAAACAGAAAAAGTGCCAGTCTCACTGCCATGATTCTAAAAATCCCCCATAGGATGGCAATTTGCCACCAGACCCAGGCAAGATGGGTGAACAGCTCACTTAGTACTCCCCTCCCCTTCACCCTGTGACCCGTGATCCAGGGGAGTAAAGGGCAGGCTAACCAGACCACTCGGAACAAGCCACTCCCATTAGCTGGAGCAGCCACCCTTGCTCTCTCAGAACCACCTCAAACTTCTACAAACTGCACTAAAATTAGGAGAACTAGTTCCATATTATTCCATTGATGTTACACAGCTGGTAGGGCAGTGGCACCGTTAGATGCAAATTCAATTCACTAACACTAGGCAGACCCAAAGCACAAAAGCTATATACACACCCACAAAACAGCACGGAGAGCCACTGCAGGAGCCCTGCTCCAATGTCTGTACAGCCCAACACACAGAAACTACTTTGGCTGATGATGACAAAAGCTTTTGCAGCTACATTTCTGTGTCCTGTTGCTATTGAAAGGAATAGTACCACATAAAAATTTAAAATAATAACCTGAATTGTCTGGATTTTCTGGAAAAAAAGACAGTTGCTTTCTGGAAAATTACCCCATGCCCTGAATGCAGTGTGATTTGATTTAGCACATTCATGTTTACTTTAATTTAAAAATATGTCATGTTACTATTACATTCCAATAGCTGTAATACTGAAAAACTTGATTAAGGAAAAATGAAGAATTGTTTTATGCATGAATTATTTTGATTGGAATAATACCTATTGAAATTTAAACATATCTACATCCCAAACATTGTTTAAATTTGACAGAGCCAAGCAAAAGGCACACTCAAATTTCAGGGCACTCAAAGAACAAGATACGCCATGGATATGGCCCTTCACTACACCAGAATTTTACTCCTATCCACGGAGGTCAGTGAGGACCTGACCATTTTTATTATTTGTTAGTTAAATGCCAAAGGTAAAAATGTTATTTATATGTCACCTCTGGCATGGTGGAAGACACTGTAATAAGAATTCTGGTGAATTCATACATTTATCTTCTCAATGTATATATTATACTTATACAAAAGGTGCTTTCACAAACACTAAATAATGCACTTTCAATTCACTATCAATGCATTTTGCAACTGGATTTTATTGTGTGAAATGGCAAAATCGGTTTGCAAAGCGCAAAATGTGGCAGAATTAGATTGAATATCATTTGGTATGTGTGAAAATGCCCATTAAGTTCTATCCTCACCTCACATCCCATTCAAGGTTCCTAACTGGTAAAACATACATGGAATCCCCCCTCCCAGTTCCTACGAATTCACTAGTTATTTTTTGTGTGAATGTGAGGAGGCAGTTCATTTTCTAATCTGCTTTCAGTCTGCACCGAGTAGTAAGAACAGATAACCACAGAAATAGTATCACCTGGAAAACACTAACTATAACTTTGAAATTACCATGCTTGTCCACCATCATATAGGCAAAATACCCTGGAATCAGAGTTGGAAGGGCCCTCCAGGGTCATCTAGTCCAACCCCCAGCAGAATGCAGAAAATTCACAACTACCTGCCAACCCACAGTGACCCTGATTCCATATCCAGATGATGATCCCCTATTTAAAAAATCCCTGGTCTGGAGGAAATTTGCCTTCTGACCCCAAAATGGCGATCAGCGTTTCCCCTTCCATTCATTGTCAATTTCATGAATCAACAAATCTTTAGAAATAGATTTTTTCCTCTGGGAAATAAAGCACCTCTGATCCCATAGAATCCAGTGGTCTTTCCATTAAGGGTATTAGAATCGCAGCCTGCAATGCAACAGCAGCATCATAGCAGTGTTGCTAAGGGTTCCAGGTATTTGTACAAGAATCATTTTATGTTCAGGCAGGGTGCCACCTTACATAGGATCAGACAAATCAGAATAAACGGGACAAGGACTGGTCTTATATGAGCACTGCTGTATCTCATGCACATGACAACATCTACCACTGCCCATCTTTTTCCAGTGCTTTGAAATTGAATACTAACATATGAAGCAGTTAAACTGCCCCAAGCAAGCAGGCACAAAGTGTGTGTCCCTCGCCACTGACAACAAGCTGCAAATGCAGCAGTGCTTCCTGGACAGCCTTTATCCAGCATCTTTCCCCAGAAAGTAAGCCCTGGCAGAGAACAGCATTCAAACTCACTGCCATCCATTTTTTTCAACCAATCTGTTCACACGGCCTCTTGAATGGCAGCAGGCAGGGGTCCATGGTTCCACCATCAGCCAATCTCTTGTGCACCACTGAGGTTTGTGCAAAGAACGCTGGAAACAAAGTAGGCGGGGAGGGTGGCCGCCTCTTCTGGCTTGCACTGGAAGTCTTAAGTACATGCCAGTTGGACTGAAAAGCCTCCTTCCCCGAGAATCCATCTCCACGCAACCAAGTTTTTGTTTTGGAACAGAAAAGGCCACTCCCCCAACTCTATGTTTGCAAGCCAAGCGGTCCATCTTTGCACGTGGGAGTCTGCCAGTTTGCATCGCTGCAGGCCAGGCCACCAAACCAGCTGCCGGCCTGCGCGCGAGGAGCCTGGAAGAGGAGGAGGAGGAGGGCGGTCTCCCTGAGGCAGGCCAAGGGCCTCCTTCCGCCCCCCCCCCGAGAGGAGGGAGCCCAGGTGTCCTGCCCGACTCCCGAGTAAGCCGGGAGAAGGCGGCGCCCCCGCCCGGCCGGGAGTTGTGTGGGGCTCGCCCGGCGCCGCCTCCCGCCCTCCCCCTGGGGCCCGAGGGAGGACAAAGGTGCCCGCCCGCCCGCCCCCCCGGAGCAGCCTGGGCCCGGCCTCCCCGCCGCTCGCCGCGACCCAGGGCACCCCCCCCCCCCAGGGCCCCGTCGGAAGAGGAAAGACGGGGGGGGGAGGAGGAGGCGCTGCCCCGCGCGGAGGCCTGGCGAGACCCGGCCGAGGGAGTGAGGCAAGGAGGGCGGGGAGACAATGAGCGGCCGGCGGGCAGAGGCTGTCTGGTTCCCGCCGCGGCCCCCTTTTGTGCCAGGGCGGCGCTGCCACCCCCCACCCCGGCGCTTCCCAGGCGAGTCGCGCGCAAGCCCGCCGCCCGCCCCCAACAAAGCGTGGCCTGGGCGGGCAGGCGGGCCTTTCGGCCCCGGGATTGGAGGACCCCCCGCCCCCGCGCACGGCCATTACTTGGGCCTGGCCGGCTCCGCCGCCGCCGCCTCGCCTGGCTCGGGATGTGCGCGCGCCGCCGCCGCCGCCGCCGCCGCTTCTTCGTCGTCTTCCCGATCCCGGCCGAGGCGAGCAGGAGGGATGCGCTAGCCGGAGTGATGGGCGCCGCTCATGCGCCGCGGAGCGCGGCCTGGCGGGAGGCGTAGTTCACAAAGCCGGCCGGGGAAAGACGCTCCGCCCCGGCCGGACTACAAGTACCGGCATGCCCCGCGCGCGACTCGTTAGAACGCCTGGCGCCTCCCTACGCGGCCCGTCGCTGACGGCCCGCGAAGCCTCTGGGCGGGGAAGCAAGAGGTGTTCGGCCGTAGGTGGGTAAGGCAAGGGGCGTCGCGGGCGGAGGAGACAGCCTTTCCTTGACCTTGGAGAGACGGACAAGACCACCGTGTGAAACACACTCGCAGCTCCGCAGGCCTGAAAGGCGGCCTCGCCCGGGCATCCAGGGCCCGCTCCCTGGCGGGAAGGGGCGCTTGGCGGGGAGCGCGGCCAACACGGGGCTGCGCAGCTTCGCTCGACATCAAGGCGGCGCTGAGGAATACTCACGCGGCACCCTGGCCAGCCCGATCGCCTCTGGTCCCAACTGAGGAAGAACAGCAGAGTTTTGTCTACCAAGAATCTCAAAGTGGCTTACAGTCGCCTTCACATTCCTCTCCCCACAACAGACACCCTGTGAGGGAGGAGAGGCTGAGAGAGCCCTGATATCACTGCTCAGTCTGAACAGCTGCATCAGTGCTGGGGCAAGCCCAAGGTCACCCAGCTGGCTGCATGTGGGGGAGGGGGGAATCAAACCCAGCTCTCCAGATTAGAAGTCCATGCTCCTAACCATGATACCAAGCAGGCTCTAAAGGGTTAAAGAAGGGAGACCAGCAAGGAAGCCAAGGTCAATATGCAGAGGCAAGGCATGGCCCATCACCCCTGAACATCTCTTGCCCAGAAAACTCCAGGAGGAGTTGCCATAAATTGGTTGTGACTTGAGAGCAAATTCAACCACCACTGACAGTAGAGGTCAGAATGGCCACAAGTATGTATGGTTTTAAATGGGGTTAAATAGATTCCTGGAGAAGAGAGGTCTACCACTGCCTATTAGGCATGATGAATACAGGGAGTCTCTACAGAGGGATTATTGTTAATTGGGTTTTTCTACCACCAGTCCCCATGGTGGGCTAGAGGCATCAAACCCGAATCCCAACATTGCACCCAGTTCACCAATTTTGTTCACTACTGTGTGGGGCAGGGTGCTGAGCAAGATGGCCCATGGGCTGATCCTGTTCTAATTTATTTTTGTTACTTATAGTCTGCTTTCCTTGTGGAGATTCAAGGCAGATTACAGTTACCTTGATAACAGTCCAATAAGGTAGGCCAAGGTCATTCATGTTGCAGACAGCAGCAGACATAGAATGGTATCTTAGTGGCCACCATTTAACGGGTCACTGAAGAACTGAACCAGCGACTTCCTGTCTTACAGCTCCCACTTGGAACACAAATTCTTCAGTGATTTAGAGTGGTTTTTGTCAAATATATATTCATTCTTTGGATCTCATTTCCCAGTACAGGGGCAGCCTTTGCAAGATGGGCACTCTTGGGAGCAGAATGTCTTGGAATTGTAGAATCATAGAGTTGGAAGGGGCCATACAGGCCATCTAGTCCAACCCCCTGCACAACGCAGGATCAGCCCTAAGCATCCTAAAGCATCCAAGAAAAGTATGTATCCAACCTTTGCTTGAAGACTGCCAGTGAAGGGGAGCTCACCACCTCCTTAGGCAGCCTATTCCACTGCTGAACTACTCTGACTGTGAAAAACTTTTTTCCTGATATCTAGCCTATATCCTTGTACTTGAAGTTTAAACCCATTACTGCGTGTCCTCTCCTCTGCAGCCAGCAGAAACAGCATCCTGCCCTCCTCCAAGTGACAACCTTTCAAATACTTAAAGAGGGCTATCATGTCCCCTCTCAACCTCCTTTTCTCCAGGCTGAACATTCCCAAGTCCCTCAACCCATCTTCATAGGGCTTGGTCCCTTAGCCCCAGATCATCTTTGTCGCTCTCCTCTGTACCCTTTCAATTTTATCTACATCCTTCTTGAAGTGAGGCCTCCAGAACTGCACACAGTACTCCAAGTGCGGTCTGACCAGTGCCGTATACAATGGGACTATGACATCTTGTGATTTTGATCTGATGCCCCTGTTGATACAGCCCAAAATGGCATTTGCCTTTTTTACCGCTGCATCACACTGCCTGCTCATGTTTAGTTTACAATCCACAAGTACCCCAAGGTCTCATTCACACACAGTGTTACCTAGAAGCGTATCCCCCATCCAGTTGTCACGCTTTTCATTTTTCTGACCCAGATGCAGAACTTTACATTTATCTTTATTAAATTGCATCTTGTTCTCATTTGTCCATTTTTCCATTGTGTTCAGATCTCGTTGAACTCTGTCTCTATCTTCTGGAGTATTTGCCAGTCCTCCCAATTTGGTGTCACCTGCAAACTTGATGAGTAGTCCCTCCACCCCCTCATCTAGATCATTAATAAATATGTTTAAAAGTACCGGGCCGAGCACTGAGCCCTGAGGTACCCCGCTACTCACCTCTCTCCAGTCTGATGAAACACCATTGACAACAACTCTTTGAGTGCGGTTCTCTAACCAATTCCCTATCCACTTAACTATCTCAAAAATCCAGATTGCAGTCCGTCAACTTATCCATCAGAACGTCATGGGGAACCTTGTCAAAAGCTTTACTAAAATCCAAGTAAATGACATCAACAGAATTTCCACGATCCAGCAAACCTGTTACTTGGTCAAAAAAGGTAACCAGGTTGGTCTGGCAGGACCTGTTGGAGACAAATCCATGCTGACTTCCTTGGATCACCAAATTGTCCTCCAGATGTTTGCAGATCGCTCCCTTTAATATCTGCTCCATTATCTTCCCCACCACAGAGGTCAGACTCACTAGTCTGTAGTTTCCTGGGTCATCCTTCCTCCCTTTTTTGAAGATCGGAATAATGTTTGCTCTCTTCCAGTCCTCCGGGACATCTCCAGTCCTTAAAGAGGTTCCGAAGATGATGGACAAGGGCTTTGCAAGTTCTCTGGAAAGTTCTTTGAGTACTCTCGGGTGCATTTCATCCGGACCAGGGGATTTGAACTCATCCAGTGCAGCTAAATGCCTCTCGACAACCTATCTATCCATGTTAACCTGCCACCCAACTATCCTTTGGCTACGGCCATCTCTAGATGTGCCTAAACACTTTGACCTGTGGGAAAAAACAGATGTAAAATAGGCACTAAGCCTTTCTGCCTTCTCTGCATCCTCCGTTAGAGTTTGTCCATCCGCACCCAACAGTGGGCCTATTGCCTCCTTTACTTTACGTTTGCTCCTAACATAACTGAAAAATCCTTTCTTGTTACAATGGGCTTCCCTGGCCAATCTTAGCTCACTCTCAGCTTTGGCCTTTCATAATAAGCATACTTATTGAGGAACTGGAATGCAAATATGCTTCGCAGCACTTCTAGGGCCCCTAGCAACATCAGGCCGCTAGCCCAGTAACTTACAACACTGTCCCAAAAATTGCTTTCCCTTCCCCCCCATCAAAATCACTTTCCATATTTCTGTGTGAACCCCTGAAGTGTGCCTCCTGATTTAGTGGTTGCTAAGGCTAAAGCAACATCCCATGCAGAGATGCAACAGGTAGGCTCTTTGGATAACATGAATTTTGCTTCAAGGAAGATAGGATCCTCCAATCACATCAGCTTTTAGTGATGTGCCAAAATTATTGATTCCTGGCAGAAGCTGAATGCAATGAAGCAAGGACAGACCACCACTGGGGATTCCCTGCTGAGAGGCGTAGAGGCCAAAGTGTGTAGACCAGACTTACTGTCTCGAGAGGTCTGCTGCCTACCTGGTGCACGCATCAAGGACGTGACAGAACGGCTGGACAGGCACATCAAGCCCACAGATCATTATCCCTTCCTTCTCATCCATGTAGGAACAAATAATACTGCCCAGCAGAGTATAGAACATATTAAGAAAGACTTTGTGGATCTAGGGGGAAACAGTAAAGGACCTGGGAGCACAGGTTGTGTTTTCATCATTCCTTCCTGTAAGTGGCCGTGGCTTAGAAGAAGAAGAAGAAGAAGAAGAAGAGTTGGTTCTTATATGCCGCTTTTCCCTACCGGAAGGAGGATCAAAGCGGCTTACAGTCGCCTTCCCATTCCTCTCCCCACAACAGACACCCTGTGGGGGTGGGTGAGGTTGAGAGAGCCCTGATATCACTGCCCGGTCAGAGCAGTTTTATCAGTGCCGTGGCGAGCCCAAGGTCACCCAGCTGGCTGCATGTGGGGGTGCGCAGAATGGAACCCGGCATGCCAGATTAGAAGTCCGCACTCCTAACCACTACACCAAACTGGCTTAGGGAGAGGGAGGGAAATGATGCAAATAAATGACTGGCTATGTCACTGGTGTAGTCAGGAAAGGTTTGGATTTCTGTGTCATGGTCTCTGATGTCAATATGAGGGGCTACTATCAGGAGACGGTGTGCACCTCACAAGAGACGGAAAAAGTATTTTTGGGAGAACCTTTGCAAACCTGGTAAAGAGGGATTTAAATAAGATCCAAAGGGGGAGCGAGACGTAAATTCCGAACTTGGTGTGAGGGTAAGAACTCAAGATGAGAAGAGTGCAAATGTACAGGGGATGGCACATAAGTAGGGAACTACTAACTTGCAAGGAAATTCAAAAACCAAAACCCTGGGGCGCACAAGGAATAGATTACAATGTCTGTACACTAATGCACAGAATATGGGAAACAAGCAGGAGAACTAGTAGTCGTAATAGAGGAAGGGGGCTATGACCTAATAGGAATCACAGAAACTTGGTAGGATAATACAATTGGAATACTAGAATTGAGGGTTTTACTTTCCAGAACTACAATAAGACTCAAAAGAATGCTAAGGAGGCTTAGCAGCTACTGTAAAGAACAACTCAAAGTAAACTACCAAAAGACAAAGGTCATGGTTTTCGCCAAGAGGATAAAACAAAACATTTGGAAACTAGACAACTATAAAATTGAAGAAGTCAGTAGGTTCAAATACCTGGGAGTTGTATTACAATCTTCATGTGCCAGGACTGCTTACTATCAATATGCTGCTGAGCAAGCCCAAAGATCAGCTAACAACATTGTCAAATCCTATCGAACCAAGGGAAAATACTTTGTGCCAGCTGCCCTAGAGCCAAGCCTACAGAGCCAAGACACTTTCTCAGCTGCTATATGGCTCCTTTTCAGGAGCCCCAAGATCTAGTGTTATTCTACTGGAAAGGGTACAGTCAGCATTTATAAGGAAGATCATCCAGCTCCCCAAATGCATTTCAAATGCTAGAGTGAGATTGGAAACAGGTATGCAAAGTGTGAAAGATAAGATCTATACACTATCGATCCTCTATTGGCTGAAGCTATCCTACGACCCGAAGCGATTGTCTGCTTTGATTTTAAGAGACAACTTTCAGTCAATTTGGCTAAAAACTGTGAAGCGCAAACTATCACAGCTTGGCTTTATGGAACAACAGCCAACTTACACCAAGATCAAGCTAAATCCATAATTAAACCAAGGGCCAAGGACATTAGTTGGCAAAGTGATCTAGCCAAAACACCAGAGTTTCTGTGTCATGATAGGATCCGATACAAGCTTGTTCCAGCCCCTAGAACTTAACACCCATAAAAGGGCCTTCACCAAGGTACACAGCTGTGTTGGAGGAGCGTTACCAAAAAGAACCCCTTGCTCAGCGACTCTGTCCTTGTGCCAGCAGATGGATAGAGTCAGGCGAACATGTGCTTCTGTTCTGCCACATTTATGATACCATCAGATGTAACTTTATTCAGCCAGTTTTAAACACCTATTCAAGATCTTCCCCAAAAGAGAAAGACAAGGTGCTGTTTCTAGACGAAGACAGCAAATAACTCTGCACAGCTAAACTTTACTCATCAAGTTTGCAGATGACTGGCAAATACTTCGGAAGATTGAGACAGAGTTCAACAAGATCTGAACACAATGGAAAAATGGAAAATGAGAACAAGATGCAATTTAATAAAGATAAGTATAAAGTTCTGCATCTGGGTCAGAAAGATGAAAAGCATGCCTACTGGATGGGGGATACGCTTCTAGGTAACACTGTGTGAACGAGACCTTGGGGTACTTGTGGATTGTAAACTAAACATGAGCAGGCAGTGTGATGCAGCGGGAAAAAAGGCAAATGCCATTTTGGGCTCTATCAACAGGGGCATCAGATCAAAATCACAAGATGTCATAGTCCCATTGTATACGGCACTGGTCAGACCACACCTGGAGTACTGTGTGCAGTTCTGGAGGATTCACTTCGAGAAGGACGTAGATAAAATTGAAAGGGTACAGAGGAGAGCAACAAAGATGATCTGGGGTCAAGGGACCAAGCCCTATGCAGACAGGTTGAGGGACTTGGGAATGTTCATCCTGGAGAAAAGGAGTTTGAGAGGGGACATAATAGCCCTCTACGTATTTGAAAGGTTGTCACTTGGAGGAGGGCAGGATGCTGTTTCTGCTGGCTGCAGAGGAGAGGACACGCAGTAATGGGTTTAAACTACAAGTACAACGATATAGGCTTGATATCAGGGGGAAAATTCACAAAGCAGTTCAGCGGTGGAATAGGCTGCCTAAGGAGGGGGTGAGCTCCCCCTCACTGGCAGTCTTCAAGCAAAGGTTGGATACACACTTTTCTTGGATGCTTTAGGATGCTTAGGGCTTATCCTGCGTAGAGCAGGGGGTTGCGCTAGATGGCCTGTATGACCCCTTCCAACTCTATGATTCTATGATCCATTGTGTTCAGATCTCGTTGAACTCTATATCTTCTGGAGTATTTGCCAGTCCTCCCAATTTGGTGTCATCTGCAAACTTGATTAGTCCTTCCACCCCCTCATCTAGATCATTTATAAATATGTTAAAAAGTACTGGACTGAGCACCGAGCCCTGAGGTACCCCGCTACTCACCTCCCTCTAGTCTGATGAAACACCATTGACAACAACTCTTTGAGTGCGGTTCTCTAACCAATTCCCTATCCACCTATTTGAAAATCCAGATTGCAGTCCTTCAATGTATCCATCAGAACATCATGGGGAACCTTATCAAAAGCTTTACCAAGTAAACTACATCAACCGAATTTCCACGATCCAGCAAACCTGTCACTTGGTCAAAAAAGGAAACCAGGTTAGTCTAACAGGACCTGTTGGAGACAAATCCATGCTGACTTCCTTGGATCACCAAATTGTCCTCCAGATGTTTGCATATCGCTCCGTTTAATATCTACCCCGTTATCTTACCCACAACAGAGGTCAGAATCACTGGTCTGTAGTTTCCCAGGTCATCCTTCCTTTTTGAAGATCGGAATGTTTGCTCTCTTCCAGTCCTCCGGGACATCTCCAGTCTTTAAAGAGGTCCCGAAGATGATGGACAAGGGTTCTGCAAGTTCTCTGGAAAGTTCTTTGAGCACTCTCGGGTGCATTTCATCTGGCCCAGGGGATTTGAACTCATCCAGTACAGCTAAATGCCTCTCAACAACCTCTCTGTCCATGTCAACCTGCCACCCAGACATTATCTCTTGGCTACTGCCATCTCTAGATGTGCCAAAACCCTTTGACCTGTGGGAAAAAACAGATGTAAAATAGGCGCTGAGCCTTTCTGCTTTCTCTGCATCCTCCGTTAGAGTTTGTCCATCCACACCCAGCAGTGGGCCTATTGCCTCCTTTACGTTTGCTCCTCACGTAACTGTAGTGGGCACACTTGGTAGCAATGATCATGTGCTTTTGGAATTATGAATTGTGGGAAAGAGAAAACCTTTACGTAGTGTGCGGTATAGACTGGACTTCAGGAAAACATATTTTAACAGACTTAAAGGTATGTTGGGTAGAGTCCCGTGGTCAGAAAGACTTAAAGAGATGGGAGTCCAAGAGGCCTGGGACTCTCTTAAAAGTGAAATACTGAAGGCTCAATCACAAACAATTCCCTTGAGAAGGAAAGATGGAAAGAGGAAGCCAAGGTGGCTCCATAAACAGCTGTAAAATGATTTGAGGAATAAAAAGAGTAATTTAGGAAATGGAAGGAAGGCCTTATTACCAAGGATGAGTATAAACAAATAACCAATAATTGTAGAGACAGGGTTAGAAAAGCTAAAGCTCAGCATGAGCTTAGGTTAGCAAGAAGTGCTAAACATAACAGAAAAGGCTTTAATTATATTTCAAGTGAGGTGAGGTGCCAGATGGAGGTCGGCAAATGTCCCCATTTTCAAGAAAGGGAAACAAGAGGATCCGGGTAACTATCGACCTGTCAGCTTGACATCTGTAGCTGACAAAATTTTGGAACAAATCAAACAGTGAGTCCTTGTGCAGCTGGAACATAGAGCTGTGATTTCTAAAACTCAGCACGGGTTTCGCAAGAAATCATCAGACCAACCGTATCTTTTTTCGAGAAAGTGACTACTTTCCTGGATCAGGGGAATGCTGTGGACATCGTTTATCTGGATTTCAGTAAAGCGTTTGATAAAGTTCCACATGATATCCTTGACGTTCGTAAAATGTGGTATGGATCCTCATTCAGGTGGCTCGATAACTGCTTGACAGATCATAACCAAAGGTTACTTGTTAACGGTTCAGCATCCTCTTGGGGAAAAGTGACAACTGGAGTTCCACAGGGATCTGTCCTGGGGCCTGTGTTGTTCAACATATTTAGAAATGATTTGGATGAGGGTTTAGAGGGGATAGTTATTAAATTTGCAGACGATACTAAAATGGGAGGGGTAGTAAACACAACCGAAGACAGAATCAGAATACAGGATGATCTTGATAGGCTCGATAATTAGGCTAAATTGAATAAAATGTTCAATAGGGACAAATGTAAAGTTCTGCATTTAGGTAGGAAAAACCATAGACACTAATATTGCATGGAGGAGACTTGTCTTGGCAGTAGCAAGTGCGAAAAGGATCTAGGAGTCTTAGTATACCACACATTGAACATGAGTCAACAGTGTGACTCGGTGGCTAAAAAGGGAAATGGGATTTGGGGCTGTATCAAACGGAGTGTCGTGTCCAGATCATGGGAGGTGATGATACCCCTTTGCTCTGGTTTGACCTCACTTGGACTACTGTGTTCAGTTTTTGGCACCCCAGTTGAGGGATGTAGACAAACTAGAGCGTGTCCAGAGGAGGGCAACAAAGATGGTGAGGGTTTGAAGACCAAGACATATGAGGAAAGGTTGTGGGAGCTTGGTCTGTTTAGCCTGGAGCGGATACGACTGAGAGGGGATATTATTACCATCTTTAAGTATGCGATATATAGGATGGAGAAGAGTTGTTCTCTCTTGCCCCGGAGGGACGGACTAGAACCAATGGGATGAAATTAATTCAAAAGAAATTCCGTCTCAACATCCAGAAGAAGTTCCTGACAGAGCTTAAGGGGGTGGCAGGTTACAGTGGATGAGCGATAGGTTTGTGAGTGTCCTACATAGTGCAGGGGGTTGGACTAGATGAGGGTTTAGTCAACCTGTCCTCCAGATGTTCATGGACTACCATTCCCATGAGCACCTGCCAGCGTTTGCGGGCAGGGGCTCATGGGAATGGTAGTCCATGAACATCTGGAGGACCACAGATTGACTACCCCTGGACTAGATGACCTATGAGGTCCCTTCCAACTCTATTATTCTATGATTCTTGCAGAGATGTGTCAGATAGCCTCCCTCCCAGGCCACTAGTTATTCTTTGGAGATACATCATTGTGCTTCACACACCATTTAGGAATTACTGTCCTAGGTGTTAATGCCTGACATGATTTATAGTAGCCTTTCCCAACATACTTTTCTCTCTTCAGCCACATTCAGAGTGCTTCAGCTGACTGAACACTGGATGTTGCTTTATGTTCTGGTGTGTAGCTGTCATAAGACTGAAGGGAGCCTTCCTTTCTAACAGCAAGTAAACGACCAGTTGGATCAGGGTTGGGTGGCACTGCTTGTGCCATTTTACCTCTCAGCAGCATTCCACACAGTCAACTATGAACTTGTTCACCACCTGTCCAATGCCAGGGGACAGCTCTTCAGTGGCTGATTTTTCTCAGGGATTGCGGACAGAGGGTAGCAATAGGAGAGAGATCGAGCCACCACGAACTTGCTTGTGTCCCTCAGGAGTTCTTTCTCCAATCATATTCAACATCTTCATGTGCCCTCTTTGCCCCACTGGTGTGGAAGTTCAGACTGGGATGTCATCAATATGCAGATGACACCCAGCTCTTCGTTCTGATGGTTGGCTGCCCTTATTCTCCCTCAGAAGGATTTGCCAGATACCTGGAAGCAGTGACGAGGTGGCTCAAGCAGAGTCAACTGAAGTTCAACCCTTCAAATATGGAGGTCCTACTGCTAGGCAGAAAGGGTCCAAGTGAGGAAGCATGCCCACCCAAACTGGACGGAGTGTAGCTTTGAGTGGCTCACTCCGCCAAAACCTGGGCGTGATATTCGATACCTTCCTTTCAATGGAGGCTCAGGTCACAAAAGTAGCACGGCTGGTATTCTGTCATCTTCACCAAGCCAAACTAATTGTGCCCAACTTAACCCCAGAATGCCAGTGATACATGCAACGGTCATCTCTAGACTGGACTTCTGCAACTCACTTTACACAGGCCTGCCTTTAACTTTGATCTGGAAACTACAGCTGGTCCAGAATGCAGCGGCCAGGATCCTCACAGCATGTCAAGTCAAGTCTTTATTATTACGGTACTAGACCAGTAGTCAAATTACAAGGTACATAAAAACATCTGGCATTAACAAGATAAAAGAATCATTGATAACTTAAATATTATAAAAGATAAAAACATTCCCGCTATAAGAATCATTCTGGTTTTAAAACTCACAAGCATTATCTCAAGCAATTGAGACTATCTCTACCTAAGTTGTTCCGAATCCAACCAGCTCTTCCTTGTTTTGATTGCTCTCCAAGCAAATCTGGCCACAACAGAAGTTATTTCTGTGCTTTTGTCTGACAACATGTCTGTGATTGCCTCTGAGTTGGGCTTATTCTGTAGGGAAGATATAAGTTCTCCCCTGAATTGATTGTATAGCCTACATTGTAATACATGTTCAGATGTCTCAATGCTCCCATCCTGGCAGATGCATAAACAATCACAGATGGGTATTTTTTTGAATAAGCCTTCCCTAAAAGCGGATGGGAGCATGTTATATCGTAAGAGAGTAAATGATCTATGTTCTGGGAAACCAGATTAGATAAATAAGGATGTCAGGATCAGTCCCCTACTCTCTGCCATGAGCGTACCAGGCTGACCAGAGAGACTCCATTTTGTGTGTGTGTAATCCTTTATGCTTATGACTCTGTAGTAACTCTTGGAACCTCTATCCTCCTTTGATGACTCTGAGCTTTTCACACTGCATTCTCCCCTGCTGTGCTACTATGTTGCAAGTACCCCTGTAAACAGCTTATCTACAAAGAGAGGCGCCAATTCGACTAAAGCCACGAAGACGGAGACGATCTGGCAGGAAGCACCTGGCAGGGGGGGAACTGGGGACTGTTGGGGGGGGGAGAATTGTATTGATAACTGCTTGCTTCCCCAATATTGAACAGTCTTGACTTCAGAGGTTAGAGTGCTCAGAACTACTTCCAATTAAAGCGTTCTATCAAACCAGAAGCTTCGTTGTGAGTCTGTCTGCCTTTGACAGTAAGTCAAGACTCACAATGCTCTTTCTCCGGACCGATGGCCGAGTTTGGAGGGGGCCTAACTCTTATCGAAATCCCGGACAAGGAGGACGGTACGGACACCCAGGAAGGGGGAACTGGTCTCGCCAACCGCGGCCCAAACTGGGGCCCAAGCCAGGACGGCTGCCCAGACCCTATTCCGGTCCGGGATGGCCAGGGCATTGGACAGCCTGACGTTCCATTTCTTTCTGGAGCGGCACCTCATGGAAAGGCGACATGTCCAGATACGACGACCCCACGGTCGAGATCGAGTGGGGCCTGGACCTCAGGAGAGGGTTTCCTGACCAGGAGGCCATGATAGTGATGGAGAATATAGATCTCCGCGATCGCATGGACCAGTTGCGTGACTGGCTGACCACGATGACGGGCAAGTTGGGTGAAGAATCGCAGAGGGACGCTCGCTTCTTCCTAGCCGAGCTGCGTCACCCAGTGCTGATATCCGAAGAGGGGGCCGCCATCGTCCTCCCGGACCCGAGAGCCGGGACCGAAGGAGAAGCTGTGCCTGTGGGCGCGGTGGGAATTCCACGCCCTGATGCGAGGGCACTCCGCAGGCCACCGCCACCAGGAGATGGGGCCGCGCCCGCAGAACCAAGAGTGCGGATAAAGGTGTGGATAAAGGAAGGGCACTAATATTTGACTATTTTTAACACCCCTTTTGGCCAATTTGAGTACACCGACATGCCGTTTGGATTGGCCAGCGCTCCGGGCGTGTTCATGAATGTAATTAATGAAGTGATGCATGATTTATTGTACAAAGGGGCCCTGGTTGATATTTGCTGTATTCAGAAGACCCCTTAGAACAGGGGTAGTCAAACTGCGGTCCTTCAGTTGTTCATGGACTACAATTCCCATTAGCCCCTGCCAGCATTTGTAGTAAATGAACACCTGGAGGACCACAGGTTGACTACCCCTGCCCTAGAACACGTGTCGTTAGTGAAGGAGGTTCTGCGCAAGCTGTGGGCGAACCACATCTACGCTAAGCTGTCTAAATGTGAGTTTCATCAGGATTGTGTAGACTTCCTGGGCTACCAGGTGTCCCATGCAGGGATTGAAATGGACCCAGGAAAGATCCAAGACTTGCTAGCCTGGGAGCCTCCCTGCACGTGGAAGCAATTGCAAAGTTTCTTGGGGTTCACCAATTTCTACCGTTTGTTCATCCCCAATTTTGCCAAAGTGGCGCTCCCCCTGACTGACTTGCTAAAGACAAAGGGGGGGGGGGGAAGCAAGCGGTAAGCCAAGTGCGCCTTTGGCTTGGTCGAAGCAGTGTCAGGCAACATTCAAACGCCTTAAGACGTTGTTCACCACGGAACCCGTGTCGGCTCATGCAGACCACAGTAAGGTCTTTACCGTGCAGGTAGACTCCTCGGATGTAGCTATGGGGGCCGTGATCCTCCAGGAGGGGGAGGACAGGAAGCTACACCCGTTCGCGTACATTTCCAAGAAGTTTGCAGGTCCCGAAAAGAACTGGGCAATATGGGAGAAGGAAGCGGCCTCTGTGAAACTTGCCTTGGCCACTTGGCGACATTGACTTGAGGGAGTAGCCCACCCTTTCATTGTTTAGACCAGTGGTCCCCAACCTGCGGGCTGCGGCCCGGTGCCCGGTGCAAGCTCTGAGTTTGCCTACAACAATGGGGTTCACTCTTCCACGGGAGTGTCTCCGTTTAAAGTGGTCTATGGTAGCGATCCCCAACCTGTGGGCCGCGGACCACATGTGGTCCTTCGACTAATTGGAGGTGGGCCCCGAAGGACGCCTTCCCCCCCCCCAGCGCTTTCGTTCATCCCCCCAGCCCTTTACAACACACTTTATTGTTGTGGCGTGTCTGTATCTTATTTTGAAGGGATGTTTAAACATTACCATAGTGATCAGAGAGTGCTACGGCAGTGGTTGAGAGTAGAGGAATAAACTACCCCCCCACCGGGCATTAGTAAAAGGCATTGAGTGGTCCCCGGTAAGTGGTCCCTGGCATTGAGTGGTCCCCGGTGATAAAAAGGTTGGGGACCACTGGTCTATGGGACTGACCTGACGACGGTGCCCTCTTGGGAGCTTTCCTCGCCAAGTTCCCTGGACATACAAAAATGGGCTAGCGGAATTTCGTTGGCATGGCCAGAAATCATGAAATGCCTGGAGGAGGCTAAGCGTTCATACAAAGCCCAAGCTGATAAAAAGAGGGCCACGGCCCCGTGTGGGTCGTGGGGGACCTAGCTTATTTGTCAACCAAGAATCTGCGCAGCCAGCAGCCCTCGCGCAAACTGGGGCCGAAATTCGTGGGCCCTTTCCCGGTGAAAAGGCTAATTAACTCTGTGACTGTTGAGTTGTCCTTGCCTAAAACTTACGTACATCCCGTTTTTCATTCTAGCTTGCTGAAGAGAGTCCTGCCTCCGGACGACTGGAACCTTTCTCCTGCTGCCCCCATCCCTGTTTTTGTAGATAAGGACAAATAATACGAAGTGAACAAGATCTTGGACTCTCGTTGGCATAAAGGGAAATTACAATACCTGGTGGATTGGAATGAGTTTCCCATGGGGGACCATGAATGGGTGAAGGCTGGGAATGTTCGGGCTCCTAAACTGCTAAGGTAATTGCACCGTGAGTTCCCGCATTGCCCACGGCCAATCGATGGGGGCTAGCGGGGGGGAAGGGGCTCTTGGAAGGGCAGAATGTCAGGAACGGTCCCCCTGCTCTCTGCCATGAGCGTACCAGGCTGACCAGAGAGACACCATTTTGTGTGTGTGTAATCCTTTATGCTTATGACTCTGTGGTAACTCTTTGAACCTCTATCCTCCTTTGATGACCCTGAGCTTTTCACACTGCATTCTCCCCTGCTGTGCTACTATGTTGCAAGTACCCCTGTAAACAGCTTATCTACAAAGAGAGGCGCCAATTCGACTAAGGCCACGAAGACGGAGACGATCTGGCAGGAAGCCCAGGCTGGCACCTGACAGGAAGGAATATTCCTCCCTGGGAACTGGGGACCGTTTGGGCGGGAGAATTGTATTGATAACTGCTTGCTTCCCCGATATCGAACAGTCTTGACTTCAGATGTTAGAGTGCTCAGAACTACCTCCGATTAACGCTTTCTATCAAACCAGAAGCTTCGTTGTGTGAGTCTGGCCTTGGATGTGGTGTTTGATGGCTTCAGACGTCTCTCTATAGCCAAAGTGGACAGGCTGCTGGGGAAGGTGCGGGCGACCACTTGTCTTCTAGATCCCTGCCTTTCCTGGCTCCTGAAGGAAGGGGGAGCCAAGGGTAGGAGAGCAGCTCCCTGACATTGTTAACTGCTCCCTCCAATCGGGAGTTTCCCGAGCTGTTAAAGGAGGCAGTGGTCTGCCCGCTCCTTAAAAAATCATCGCTGGATCCACGGGACCCAGCCAGCTACCACCCAGTTGTCCATTTAGCATTCCTGGGAAAGGGCCGTAGTGGACCAATTCCTGAAGTTCGGCGCTTCCATCTGGCTTCTGTCCTGGCCACGGGGTGGTGTCGGTGTTGGTCGCCCTGACGGATGACCTCCGTCGCCAGCTGGACCGAGGCGGTTCTGCTGTGTTGTATTAGATCTGTCGACCATGAGCTACTAGCATGCTGCCTCGCTGGGATGGGGATAAGGGGTACCGCATTATGCTGGATATGCTCCTTCCTCCTAAACCGGATTCAACGGGTGGCATTGGGGGATGAGTTATCTAGTCCGTTTGGGTTCCCTTGTGGAGTTCCACAGGGCTCAGGGCTCTCTCCCACGCTCTTTAACATCTTTATACGCCCTTTGGCCCAGCTGGTCAGAAGTTCGGCTTGGATTGCCATGAGTATGCTGATGACACCCAGCTTTATCTCCTGATGGATGGCCGCCCGAATTCCTCCCAGATCCATTTGCCAGATGTTTGGAAGCTGTGGCTGGATAGCTCGAGCAGAGCCGCCTGAAACGCAACTCTGCCAAGACGGAGGTCCTGTGGTTTGGGGGGAAGTTCAGGAAGCGGGACTATCCACCTTGGCCAGGACGCAAATGACCATCACGTCCCAAGACAGGAATTTGGGTGTGACCTTGAATGCCTCGTTAACATTTGAAGCCCAGGTCAAGAAGGTAGCAGGCCAGGCTTCTTTCCATCTTCACCAGGCTCGGCTACTAGCACTTTATCCTGACCACCTGTCCACCATGATCCATGCAACGGTCTCCTCCAGAATAGATTTGTGTAACTCGCTTTACGTGGGCCTACCCTTGCGCCTGATCTGGAAATTACAGCTGGTGCAAAATGCAGGTGCTAGGGTCCCCACAGGTACATCTTGGAGGACCCACATCCAGCCTGTGCTGAGGCAGCTGCACTGGCTACCGATTGGCAGCCAGATCAGATTCAAGGTTATGGTTTTAACCTTTAAGACAGTGGTCCCCAACCTTTCTGAGGTTGGGGACCGGCAGGGCATCGGGGCGTGGCCCGCGGCCCGCGTGGGCCACGCCCACGGGCCGCGCCCCACATCGGGCCGCGCCCACGAGCCGCGCCCGCACAATGGGCCGCACCCGCAGGCCGCGCCCCTGCATCGGGCCGCGCCCGCACATCGGGCAGCGCCCGCACATCGGGCCGCGCCCGCACATCGGGCCGCGCCCGCGAGCCGCGTCCGCATGGGCGCGGCCCGGCCCCGATTCCCTGGGGAAGTTTTTTACTGCGGGGGGGAGGGGCGGGGAGAGGGAGCCGCGGCCCGGCACCATGGCCTTTGCGGCCTGGCACCGGGCCGCGGCCCGCAGGTTGGGGACCACTGCTTTAAGACCCTCCACAGTCTGGGACCCACATACTTGCAAGACCACCTTGCACCCTATGCCCCCCGCAGGGCCTTACGCTCTCTGGGGACAAACTTGTTGGTGATTCCCAGCACCCGGGAGGCGCGCCCGGCCTCGACCAGGGCCAGTGCCTTTTCAGTCCTGGCCCCTACCTGGTGGAATGAGCTCCCGGAAGAGCTGCAGGACCTGCGGGATTTGTCAGCTTTCCACAGGGCCTGCAAAACGGAGCTCTTTCACCTGGTCTGTTGTTCAGGCCGGCGCCTCCTGGTAAGATCGCCCCCCCCCCCTCTCAGGGCTATATATGCTGTGATCCCTGGTCTCCTCCCTGGGAATGCCACTTTTGCTGGGTTGGTTGGGCCGGACAACATATCTGTTTTGTAGGATGTTTTATGTATTAAGGGTTTTATGGGGTTTTATATGTTGTTACCCGCCACGAGCCTTAGGGGAGTGGCGGGCTATAAACTGAAATAAATAAATAAATAAATAATAATAATAGTAATAATAATAATGGGGCCCGCAAAACAGAGCTCCTCCACCAGGCATTTGGTTGAGGTCGGACAGAGCCAGTACTTTCCACTGGGGCCCTCGAGCCCCCTTCCCATAAAAATCACCGTCTGACTCATCCAACCACAGGGCTGTCAGTATGCTGTAGTTTAAATTACTGTTCTCACCATTGTTCTACTGTTTTAATATATTGTTCTATTGTTATTTACTGTACTGTTATCATTCTTAGCTACTGATTTTTCTGTACTGTTCCCATTCTGCTAAGTTTTATGTAAATGACCCTGAGCCTCGGGAGGGTAGTATATAAATGTAAATGTATTACATATAAATGTAATAAAATAAATTTGTGTATTAAGCTATTAAGTAAATCTTACATTTACTACTAAAGATGGAGCCAAAGATTCAGCCAAAGATGGAGAACTTCTATCCAGTTAATAAAAAGAAGACCAGGAGCTGATTGTGGTTCAGATCATCAGCTTCTTGTTGCAAAATTTAGGCTTAAATTGAAGAAAGTAGGGAAAAGCACTAGGCCACTCAGGTATGAACTAAATCATATCCCCGACGAATATACAGTAGAGGTGACAAATAGATTTAAGGAATTAGATCTGATAGAGTGCCTGAAGAACTATGGACGGAGGTTCGCAACATTGTACAACTAAAACCACCCCAAAGAAAAAGAAATGCAAGAAATGAAAATGGCTGTCTGAGGAAGCTTTACAAATAGCTAACAAGAGAAGGGAAGTGAAAGGCAAGGGAGAAAGAGAAAGATACACTGAATTGAATGCAGAATTCCAGAGATAAGCTAGAAGAGATAAGAATGCTTTCTTAAATGAACAGTGCAAACAAATAGAAGAAAACAAAAGAATGGGGAGGACCAGAGATCTTTTCAAGAAAATTGGAGATATGAAGAGAACGTTTCATGCAAAGATGGGTATGATAAAGGACCAAAATGGTAGGGACCTCACAGAAGCAGAAGAGATTTAAAAAAGGTGGCAAAATTATACAGAGGAACTATACAAGAGCGAGTTTAACATCCCTAATAACCACAATGGGGTAGTTACTGACCTGGAGCCAGACATCCTGGAATGTGAAGTCAAATGGGCCATAGGAGGTCTGAGCAACAATAAAGCTAGTGGTGGTGACAGCATTCCAATTGAACTATTAAAAATCTTAAAAGATGATGCAGTAAAAGTGCTACACTCAATATGCCAGCAAATATGGAAAACTCAACAATGGCCACAGGATTGGAAAAGGTCAGTTTACATTCCAATCCCAAAGAAGGGCAATGCCAAAGAATGTTCAAACTACCGCACCATTGCACTCATTTCTCATGCTAGCAAGGTTATGCTCAAAATCCTATAAGCTAGGCTCCAGCAATATGTGGACCAAGAACTTCCAGAAGTACAGGCAGGATTCCGAAGAGGCAGAAGAACTAGAGATCAAACTGCCAACATACGCTGGATCATGGAGAAAGCTAGGGAGACACTTGCTCCTTGGGAGGAAAGCTATGGCAAATCTAGACAGCATCACCCTGCCAACAAAAGTGCGTTTAGTCAAGGCTATGGTCTTCCCAGTTGCAATGTATGGCTGTGAAGGTTGGACCATAAGGAAGGCCGAGCGTCAAAGAATTGAGGCTTTTGAACTCTGGTGCTGGAGAACACTCTTGCGAGTCCCTTGGACTGCAACGCGAACAAACCGGTCAGTCCTAGAGGAGATCAGCCCTGACTGCTCCTTAGAAGGCCAGATCCTGAAGATGAAACTCAAAATACTTTGGCCACCTCATGAGAAGGAAGGACTCTCTGGAGAAGAGCCTAATGCTGGGAGCGATCGAGGGCAAAAGAAGAAGGGGACGACAGAGAATGAGGTGGCTGGATGGAGTTACTGAAGCAGTAGGTGCAAACTTAAATGGACTCCGGGGAATGGTAGAGGACAGGAAGGCCTGGAGGATCATTGTCCATGGGGTTGCAATAGGTCGGACTTGACTTCACACCTAACAACAACATTTACTACAGCACTTCAGTAAGACATCTTTTTACTGAAGTTTGGTCACATGCATATTTATTTAATGAATTAATTGGTTTATCAGCAGGTATTTCAGCCATAAAAATGGTCTCTCTTTAACAGAGGCTCAACATTGAGAAACTGGTCACTGATATAGAGGTAAAAACAGACCATTGTCTGTATTAAAGATACAGGGCATTTTTTCGTAGAATAACAGTTGTATTCCTTGAGAGCTCAGACAACTGAGAGCACGTGGAGAGAGCTACTGGGGAGAGTTGCTGCTGACCAGGTGAGGCTATTGTTCTGCCTGGGTGAGGTGATTGCTGGGTAATTGTTGGGAGGATTAAAAAGGGCTGCTCCTCGCCAGAGGCGCGAGACTTTGGCGCGAGCCGAAGCCTGGGGTTCTTGGCCAAGCAATTAGAATCAGTAGATTATATCAGTAGATTATATTTCCCTAGTACTTGCACTGCCTAGACATTACAATGAACCTCCAGGACACTCATCGCATCATATGCAGTCAGTGTGACATGATTGCCTTCCTCCCAGAAGACGAGATGGACTACAGCTGCCCCAAGTGTAAGCTGGTAAGACTTTTGGAGGAAAAGATTAGGGGATTAGAAAACAGAATTATTACTCTGACCCAAAGTAAGGAAGGGGAGGAGTTCATAGACCAGAGCCCTGAAACTTGGAATAAAGACAATACAACTAGTCCTGAAGAGGATAAGGAGATTGACCACAATAGGGAGCCTGTGCAGACAGTTCGGAAAAAGACTCAACGACGAAGAGCGAGACAGTTCTCGGGGCCTTTGGAGCTCCAGAATAGATTTCAGGCCCTTGGAGAGGAGGTGCAAGGGTCAACAAGGGAAGAGGTCCCCAAACAAAGTCCAAGACAAAGGGAAGAGGCCACGGGGACAGAAGGAAATGGAGTTGAGAAGAAAAAAAAGGAGAGTACTGGTAATTGGAGACTCCCTGCTAAGAGGAATGGATCGCCATGTGGCTGGGCCCGACCCCCTAACCCGAGAGGTGTGTTGCTTGCTAGGGGCGAAAATTAAAGATGTTTCAGAACGGCTGCCCAAACTCCTCAAATCTACGGATCACTACCCATTTGTGATGATCCATGTGGGAACGAATGACATGTCCCTGAATACCATCGTTCCTATTAAAAAAGACTATCAAGATCTGGGGAGGAAGCTCAAGGAAATGGGGGCACAAGTGGTATTCTCTTCAATCTTGCCTGTCAAGGGAAGAGGAATGCGTCGGGAGAGGAAGATAATGGAGGTGAATCACTGGCTGCGTAGTTGGTGCCGGCAGGAGAGATTTGGTTTCTGGGACCACGGGATAGGCTTTCTTGAGGAAGGCCTACTAGTACCTGATGGACTGCACTTATCGAAACTGGGGAAGAATGTGTTTGGCAGGAACCTGGGGAGATTAATCAGGAGAGCTTTAAACTAAAGCCACTAGGGGAAGGAGACGATCAACATAGGGAGTGTATGGAAGGAAAACGATCGGAGGCAGCCCAACCGGCAAGGCCAGCTCATAGGGAACCAAAAGTAAAAGGATTCAGATGTCTTTATACTAACGCCCGAAGCATGGGCAATAAAAAGGAAGAGCTGGAACTTCTCATGCTGATGGAGAGGTATGATGTAGTAGGCATCACAGAAACTTGGTGGAATGATTCTCATGACTGGAATGTAATGGTGGATGGATATGAACTGTTCAGAAAAAACAGAATAGATCGAAGAGGTGGAGGAGTGGCACTGTATGTGAGGAAAGGGCTTACCTGTCAGGAAATTCTAGTGAAGGAGAGCATATCTACAGTGGAAAGCATCTGGGTGAAAATAAGCGAGGGGAAAACAAACAGTGTGGTGGTTGGTGTCTGCTACCAACCGCCTGACCAACGAGAGGATGTGGATGCTGCACTTTGTGAGCAGCTTGAGAAAATATCCAAGCGGCAGGACCTTGTCATCAAGGGTGACTTCAATTTCCCAGATGTGTGCTGGGAAACAAACTCTGCGAAGCGTCCTCAGTCATGCAAGTTTCTGACCTGCCTGGCTGACAATTTCATTTATCAAATGGTAGATGAACCCACAAGAGGTTCAGCCATACTGGACTTAATACTGACCAACAGGCAAGAGTTGGTGGATGAGGTGAAGGAGGTCGGGACCCTAGGGGGAAGTGACCATGTCCTCATAGAATTCCTTTTGAGATGGGGAGCCAAGGAAGCTTGTAGCCAGACGCGGATGTTGGATTTTCGTAGGACAAACTTTAATAAACTCAGAGACATAATGAGTGTCATACCATGGACGAGAATGCTGGAAGGGAAGGGAGCATGTGAAGGGTGGGTGCTACTCAAACAGGAGCTATTGCATGCTCAATCAATGACTATCCCAGAAAGACAAAAACACTGCAGGAGCTCTAAGAAGCCTATTTGGATGAACAGAGAACTTCAAGAGGAACTAAGAAAGAAAAGGAAAATGTTCAGGAAATGGAAGGAAGGACAGAGCTCTAAAGAAGAGTACCTACCAAAGCTGAGAGTGAGCTAAGATTGGCCAGGGAAGCCCATTGTAACAAGAAAAGATTTTCCAGTTATGTGAGGAGCAAATGTAAAGTAAAGGAGGCAATAGGCCCACTGTTGGGTGCGGATGGACAAACTTTAACGGAAGATGCAGAGAAAGCAGAAAGGCTTAGTGCTTATTTTACATCTGTTTTTTCCCACGGGTCAAAGTGTTTAGGCACATCTAGAGATGGCCATAGCCAAAGGACAGTGTCTGGGTGGCAGGTTAACATGGATAGAGAGGTTGTCGAGAGGCATTTAGCTGCACTGGATGAGTTCAAATCCCCTGGTCCGGATGAAATGCACCCGAGAGTACTAAAAGAACTTTCCAGAGAACTTGCACAGCCCTTGTCCATCATCTTCGGAACCTCTTTAAGGACTGGAGATGTCCCGGAGGACTGGAAGAGAGCAAATGTTATTCCGATCTTCAAAAAAGGGAGGAAGGATGACCCGGGAAACTAAAGACCAGTGAGTCTGACCTCTGTTGTGGGGAAGATAATGGAGCAGATATTAAAGGGAGCAATCTGCACACATCTGGAGGACAATTTGGTGATCCAAGCACGTCAGCATGGATTTGTCTCCAACAGGTCCTGCCAGACCAACCTGGTTTCCTTTTTTGACCAAGTAACAGGTTTGCTGGATCGGGGAAATTCGGTTGATGTCATTTACTTGGATTTTAGTAAAGCTTTTGACAAGGTTCCCCATGATGTTCTGATGGATAAATTGAAGGACTGCAATCTGGATTTTCAGATAGTCAGGTGGATAGGGAATTGGTTAGAGAACCGCACTCAAAGAGTTGTTGTCAATGGTGTTTCATCAGACTGGAGAGAGGTGAGTAGCGGGGTACCTCAGGGTTCGGTGCTTGGCCTGGTACTTTTTAACATATTTATTAATGATCTAGATGGGGGGGTGGAGGGACTACTCATCAAGTTTGCAGATGACTCCAAATTGGGAGGACTGGCAAATAATCCGGAAGATAGAGACAGAGTTCAACAAGATCTGAACACAATGGAAAAATGGGCAAATGAGAACAAGATGGGCAAATGAGAACAAGAAAAAAATTTTCACAGTCAGAGTAGTTCAGCAGTGGAATAGGCTGCCTAAGGAGGTGGTGAGCTCCCCCTCACTGGCAGTCTTCAAGCAAAGGTTGGATACACACTTTTCTTGGATGCTTTAGGATGCTTAGGGCTAATCCTGCGTTGAGCAGGGGGTTGAACTAGATGGCCTGTATGGTCCCTTCCAACTCTATGATTCTATGAGGGCTGCGGCTGACCAGCTCTCGGCATTCTTGGAGGAAACTTCGGCACTCGATCCATATCAGTCGGGCTTCCGTCCTGGCCACAGGGTGGAGACGCTGTTGGTTGCCCTTTTGGATAATCTCCGTCGCCAGCTGGACAGAGGTGGGTCGGCCGTGTTGGTCCTTTTGGACCTATCAGCGGCCTTTGACATCGTGGATCACGACCTTCTGATCCATCGCCTCGCCGGCACGGGGATACAGACCACAGCCTTGCGCTGGATATGCTCCTTTCTCCAGAACCGGACCCAGAGGGTTGCGGTGGGGGAAGAGTTCTCGCGTCCCTATGGACTCCCTTGTTGGGTACCGCAGGGTCAGTCCTCTCCCCCACGTTATTCAACATCTTTATGCGCCCTCTGGCCCAACTGGTACGGAGCTTTGGGCTGGGGTGCCACCAGTACGCTTTAATGATCTAGATGAGGGGGTGGAGGGACTACTCATCAAGTTTGCAGATGACACCAAATTGGGAGGACTGGCAAATACTCCGGAAGATAGAGACAAAGTTCAACGAGATCTGAACACAACGGAAAAATGGGCAAATGAGAACAAGATGCAATTTAATAAAGATAAGTGTAAAGTTTTGCATCTGGGTCAGAAAAATGAAAAGCATGCCTACTGGATGGGGGATACGCTTCTAAGTAACACTGTGTGTGAACGAGACCTTGGGGTACTTGTGGATTGTAAACTAAACATGAGCAGGCAGTGTGATGCAGCGGTAAAAAAGGCGAATGGCATTTTGGGCTGTATGAACAGAGGCATCTCATCAAAATCACAAGATGTCATAGTCCCATTGTATACGGCACTGGTCAGACCGCACTTGGAGTACTGTGTGCAGTTCTGGAGGCCTCACTTCAAGAAGGATGTAGATAAAATTGAAAGGGTACAGAGGAGAGCGACAAAGATGATCTGGGGCTAAGGGACCAAGCCCTATGAAGATAGGTTGAGGGACTTGGGAATGTTCAGCCTGGAGAAAAGGAGGTTGAGAGGGGACATGATAGCCCTCTTTAAGTATTTGAAAGTTTGTCACTTGGAGGAGGGCAGGATGCTGTTTCTGTTGGCTGCAGAGGAGAGGACACACAGTAATGGGTTTAAAGTTCAAGTACAACGATATAGGCTAGATATCAGGAAAAAATTTTCAAAGTCAGAGTAGTTCAGCAGTGAATAGGCTGCCTAAGGAGGTGGTGAGCTCCCCCTCACTGGCAGTCTTCAAGCAAAGGTTGGATACACACTTTTCTTGGATGCTTTAGGATGCTTAGGGCTAATCCTGCGTTGAGCAGGGGGTTGGACTAGATGGCCTGTATGGCCCCTTCCAACTCTATGATTCTATGATTCTATGATTCTTGGTTGCCACCTGTCTGAAGAAAACCAAAGACGTAATGGGATTTTATTTACCAAGTGTTATTTACCCTTCATGCATGCCGCAAAATGCTTCAGTTGCCGATTTCTACATGTGAAGCCATAATTAAAGCAACAGGACATTTTCCCACAAGCTTTTTGGTGACTGCTTGTAATACAGAATAGTTTTACAGAAAGGAGATCAGTGCCCAAGGAGAAAATAGCTGTTATGGAGTTCCCTGTTCTTCCTAGGCTCTACCCCCAAATCTCTAGGAGTTTCCCAACCAGGAGCTGCAGACCACATCTCCCCACAGGGGCCATGGCAACCCTAAGGTTAGCCCAACTCAGACATATGTTCAGGCAAACCTACATCATAGGGTTCTTATGATATAAGTAGCAATAAAGCCCTTAAAAATGGGCTTTGAAAGGGGTCTAAGGGGACAGGGGAAGGCCCACTCCGCGGCTCCCTCCCTGCAGCAGTGTCCCGTCAGCCCGCGAAGACGGCTTAGCAGGCTGAAGGGACGGTGGAAAACACCCCCACCGCTGGCTCCCTCCCAGCTCCAGTGTTCCTTAGGGCTGCAAAGCCCTGTCACTGCCTCACTGAGGCCATGAGGAGGCTCCAACCCCCCCCTCCACCCACTCAAAGCGGGATCCTACTTGTCGGCTGCAAAGCCCTGTCGTTGCCTCTCTCTTCATGGGTGAAAATGGAGGCTGCAGCCATGCAGCTTCTAGCAGGAAAGGAGGGAGTGTGGGAGCTGGAGGAGAAGGGCTTTTCTGGGCGCCCCCTGATTGGCCCTAGGCCATCTCAGACAGCCAGGACACTCTCCACCCCTGTTTCACAGGGCTGTTTCACAAATATTAAGAGGAACAATGGATAAGGATGAAAAGGAGTTGTGGAGGAAGTGGACTATAATTATAATTTTAAACTAATAAGGAAATTATAGGAAGGCAAAACTTTTGGACACCTGGAAGGCCTGGTGGGGTTGCTATAGTTTGGCTATGGCTTGACAGTGCCTTCTCCTACCAATAAGAAAATTAGGAAATAATGACCATTTATTAAACCTGATGTATCAATAAAGCTAAACATGTTAAGGAAGAAAAAAAACAAGGGTTTCTGTGTTTTATTTTATTATATATATTTTATTATATTTGCTGTAGAAACCAAATAAATTGAGAGAGATTAAAAGGCCAGCTCTAAAATATTTATCTTTTAAAACCATGTTTGTTCTCTGAGCAACTGTTCATTAAGTTTCTAAAGAGAAAACACACCTTTGTAAAATAAACCACCTCTACCCAGTCCTGCCACATTTGTTCCCTAGCTGAAAAGCAATGCAGCTGATGTAGCCTTTGCCATAAATAGAAAGAAAATCCAGCCCCTGTCCACTTTTCTTAGGCCTTTAGTTCTTCAACTAGTAAGCAAGCCCGCTGCAGGGAAATGCAGCGGGCGCTAGGATTCACCGGCGGCGGGCTGGTCGGCGTCGTCGTTGGTGGCGGCGGCGGCAGCAGGCTTTTTTAGGCAGCAGGCAGGCAGGCTCCCTCGGGCGGTGGCCTGACGCGGCGAGAGGCGCTTCGCGCCTCTCACCACGTCAGGCCGGGAGCAACTGCGAGCCGCGCTGCGCGCGGCTCGCAGTTGCTCAGGCTGGGAATCGGAGGGACCAATCGGCAGGCGCTTTGCGCCTGCCGATTGGTCCCTCCGATTGTCTGTCGTGAGGAAGGGTCCAACCCGGACCCTTCCTCATCACGGACAAAGCCCACCTCAAGGGGGCTTAACGAATTATTTAGTCCGTGGCGCCCGTGGCGCCACGGGCTGTTTAAAGATGTTCAAAACAAGATAATGACAATGACTTACATTTTAAAAAATAGCAAGGCAGGATGAGAGGGTGGCTAATGTTCTGATTTGGTTGGGAAGCGGGGAATTAAAGTACCTCTGAAACATCTGGAGGCAGGATAGGTTACCTGCTTCTGCACAGCAAGCAAAAACTACAGTGGCATCTTTTTCCATCTGCATACTGGGAAAAGCTGCTGTCTGTCTTCTGCGGGGTTTCCAACTGCCTGGAGAGAAGAAAGTTATTTACCCGGTAATGTTATTTACTTTCATGCCAGGAAGAATTTCTGCTGCCCATTTCTACATACTGATAAGGCTGTTTCTCTCCAGGCCTCTTAATAAGCCTGTGGGTCATCTCAGTGGCACTTGTCTTCAGAGATGTGTGGACTTAAACATTAAAACTTGAGCCAAGATGCATAGGATTTTGCTGTCTCAACATTACTAAGCACTGTTGTCTGTTCCACGGTTGACTGTTCCATTGCACTTCTTTCAGCACCTGGATGGTCAAAGAGCTACCCATATCATTCAAACCCAGGAAACCTTGTTCCATCACCCCATACTCTTTGGAGATCTTACAAGCATACCTGGGTGGAGCTTCAGTCCTTGATCCGTTCCAGTACGGTTTCTGACCTGGTGTAGACAGCGTTAGTTGCCCTGACAGACAACCTTCAATGCCAGCTGGACCGAGACAGATCATCACTGCTAATATTACTATTAATAGCAATGTCTGATATTGCCGACCACAAGTGACTCCTTGCTGCCCTATCGATGCAGGGCTCCAGGTGACAGCCCTAAAATGGCTGATCTCGTTTCCCCAAGATCAAGGACAGAGAATGATAATTGGGGAGAACCAATTTCACCACAATGAACTCACAATGAACCACAAGGAGCAATTCTCTCCCCAACACTATTTAACATCTTCACTATTTAACACTTCAAGAAGGACATAGATAAAATTGAAAGGGTACAGAGGAGTGCGACGAGGATGATCTGGGGCCAGGGGACCAAGCACTATGAAGATAGGTTGAGGGGAATGTTCAGCCTGGAGAAAAGGAGGTTGAGAGGGAATATGATAGCCCTCTTTAAATATTTGAAAGGTTGTCATTTGGAGGAGGGCAGGATGCTGTTCCCATTGGCTGCAGGGGAAAGGACACGCAGTAATGGGTTTAAACTACAAGTACAACAATATATAGATATCAGGGGGGGAAATTTCACAGTCAGAGTAGTTCAGCAGTGGAACAGGCTGCCTAAGGAGGTGGTGAGCTCCCCTTCACTGGCAGTCTTCAAGCAAAGGTTGGATACATCCTTTTCTTGGATGCTTTAGGATGCTTTGGGCTGATCCTGCGTTGAGCAGGGGGTTGGACTAGATGGCCTGCATGGCCCCTTCCATGATTCTATGATCTTCATGCGCCCTCTTGCCTAGATATGGCTTGGGCTGTCATCAGTACACTGATGACACCCAACTCTATCTCCTGATGGACAGTCAGCATGAAAACTCCCAGTTCCTTACGCCTGGAGGCTAAAGCGGAATGGTTTCGGCATAGTCACATGAAACTCCACCCCTGGATGACAGAGGTCATTTGGATAGGTGGGAAAGGATCTGACCTCCCAAAGCTAACCTGTGTGCAAGTTCAAACCACACCATCAGTCAGAAACTTGGGCATGATCCTTGACACTTCTTTAACCATGGAAGTTCATGTCATGAAAGTAGCACAGCTGGCACTTTTCCACCTCCACCAAGCCAAGCTACAAGTGCCATATCTGGCCCCAGAAGACTTTGCCGCACTGATCAATGCAACAGTTACCTGTAGGCTGGATTATTGCAACTCACTCTACATGGCCTTCCCTTATCCCTGCTCCTGAAATTACAGTTGGTCCAAAACGCAGCCGCTCTCATCCTTACCATGGAGAACCCACATTACCCCAATCCTTCCACAGCTGCACTGACTACCAGTTGAGTACCAGATCAGGTATAAGGTGCTGGTACTCACCTTCAGTGCCATATGCAGTCTGGGTCCTGTGTAATGGGAGGACAATCTGCTTGCCCATATCCCCTGAAGAGTGACACGTCCCATAACAGATTGGTGATCCTTGGCCCCAAAGAAGTCCACCTGGTCTCAACAAGAGGTCAGTTCCATTGGGCTTGCAAAATGGAGGTCTTCTGCTAGGCTTATGGCTGAAGGCCTCTCTTTAACCTGGACCCATCGCTGTCAGGTTATATTTGCTTCAGGTTATATATGCTTCTCTGTTATGACTATTATGACTGCTATGATCTTATTGTTAAAAATAGTTTGATGCATGTTCTTTTTTGTTTTGTTTTATGTACACCTCCCTGAGATGTCACAGTGAGGGGCAGTAGATGGATGAACGGATAAACACTTTCAATGTCTGATATTGAGATTCTTGGGTTGGTATTCTTTGGGGTTTTTTCTCATGCATGCAAGGAAGTTGGTCATTACAAATAGCCCTTTTTTATAAGCCACTGAATGTCAGAATAAAACAAGGGCTTGGGATTAGTTTTAATGTCTTTAGTGAGATGCCTACAAGAGGGAACTCTGGCTTTCCCTGCATCAGAGGCATGAACTGCGCTCCAGCAAGGATCGTGTGGTACCTCCATCTCTAAAATTAAACATGTACAGAAGTAGCCAGTACCCACATGACAACCTGCCTTGCATAAATTGCTGCCAAGCATCTGGAATATGGCTGATGCTCAGTTGTGTCACTACTGATAAGTGAACACAAAACATAGTTCAAACAGAGGGAAATTGGGGGGGGGGGCAACCTGGCAGAACCAGTTTCTGCCCGACAAGCAAAAGCTGCCTCTTTCAGACTGATTCTGGGAAGCAAAAAAGGCTGGGCCAGCATTCATATGGCAGCAGGGCCAGTCCCCACTTCCATCCGACATTGGTACCATCCCAGACCTGGCATGCTTTACGCCCTCCGTTGCCCCGTGGCAAGGAACAATGATATTTCCACATTCCCTGGCCTGCTGCAGGGCCCAATGGGATCTATCCAGGTGTAGGCCCATGTGGACAGGAAGGGGCAGGCCTTCCAGACCCGGCTCTTCCCCCTTCTAGGGCAGTAGTTCTCAATCTTCCTAATGCCTTTGAGTTGCTGCAGCAGCAGTGTAGTGATGGTGGCAGCCTTGGCGACCCCTGGGAAAAGGGTCGATTGACCTCTAAAGGGTTCTTGACCTCCCAGGTTGAGAACCACTATCCTAGGGTATCCTAGAGGGGGCAAAATATGCCCCACTCAGCTCTGCAGCATTTTGCAGTGCCAGAAAGCCAACCTGAGATTTTAAAAAATGCACAAAGGGAAGATTGTCATGAACTAGGCAGAGGACAGCTCTGTAAAGTCACTAGAATAATCAATTCCTCAAGACCACGGTTGTGGTGAAATCCATAAGGAATATTTATTCAGGAGAATAAGACAAACAGGCATCAGCAGGAACAGTTCAATGAACAAACTCCTTGGCAGAGACAAAGGGCCAATCTTCCCTTTGGGGGGTTTATACCCTGGGGATGGGTAGGGTGGAAGAGGGCCAAGGAATTCACTAGATGGGTAAGTGCAACAGTTCTCAAGGGAGCAATTAGGAACACTCTTTGATCTAAAAGTTGCAAGTGTTGAGACTTCACAGAGTCCAGCAAGGTCAGGAAGAGATAAGGGGGGACTGGCAGAGAAATGCTTTGGAATGCAAAGGGAGGCAGAAGGCCAATGGGGAATTTATGAGTTTATGAGTACAAAAGAAGCGAAGGGGCCAACTGCCCAAGAGTACCCGGGAGAATACCTACTAAACATGGATCAGGAACCCGTGGTTCATGACACTCTGCTCCCTCCAAACCCTTCTCTACCCACCTCGTTCCCGGCCCTAGGGAAGCACGCCTGGCCTCGACCAGGGCCAGGGCCTTTTCGGTCCTGGCCCCGACCTGGTGGAATGAGCTCCCGGGAGAGCTGCGGGCCCTGCGGGATCTTTCAACGTTCCGCAGGGCCTGCAAGACGGAGCTCTTCCACCAGGTTTATGGTTGAGGCCGGGGCTGATAATAGATCTATGCCTCCCCCGGGGACTCGGGTTCTGGACCCGAAGCAAAACATCATCAGGACCTCCTCTCCACCCGCTAGTAGTGGGAGGGAGGGGGGGGAGTTGAGCTGCCATTCTTGCCATGCCGGCAATATTGGCAATGTTATTGTTTTATGGGGTTTTAATGGGGATTTGCGATATTGTTACCCGCCACGAGCCGCAAGGGAGTGGCAGGCTATAAATCTAATAATAATAATAATAATAATAACAACAACAACAACAACAATAATAATAAAATGAGGTGTGGCCCCGGCTTGTCTGGGTACTTATGGAATTTCTTTACCAGCACCAGGGCGCTGAAATAAATAAATACATATTTATTTTTTGATCAACAGGAATGCCACTGCTTCTTTTAATCCTTCCGGGAATTCTCCCATTTCATTCCCCGCCATGACCAGCGGGGTGCAGGGGACCAGCGGGGTGCAGTGTGGTGCCACTTATCAGGTGGGGGAGTGCGCTTCAATAGGCTTACATGGAAACTGGGTGTACCTTCCAATAGGAGGCGGGTAGTTCCACCTTCACTGCCACCTCGTTCACAATACTTACAACCTTGAAGGTCTGTGATAAAATCAATAGAAATATTTTTCCAGGGTCTGCTGGGCACCTCCAGGGGCTCGTTTGTTATGTTTATTTGGTCCACTGACCCAAACCCCCTTTTGGTTGTGATGCAGACGGGGCATTTGATTTAGTCTTCCACGTCTCTGCGGGACCGGGACCACCAGAATTGCTGACAGAGCAGCCCGCAGGTTTTGAGTAACCCGAAGTGCCCCGCGGCCTTGCTGTCATGACAGATTTCAGGCACTTTTCCCCGTAGGGATGCTGGAATGTATAAGAGGTCCCCCTTGTACCACAAACCCTGATGTTCCTGCACATCTTTGGCTAGGGAGAGCAAGTCGGGATTGTCCCGAAGGGCCTCCTTCAATTCCGTCAGTTCCTCCCCTTGGGGCGCTGTCCCAGGACCTCCCACACCCTTCATCTGGCTTTGAGTTTGCACCATTTGACCCAACTACTGGGGATTATACATAGTGTCTACCCGAACCTCGGGGTCCCCCTCCTCCATGTACATTCTAGAAAGGGAATCGGCGAGAAAGTTCGACCTACCCGGGATGTGTTTCAGTTTGAAATTAAAGCGGGCGAAAAATTCCGCCCACCGGATTTGTTCGGCAGTCAGGCAGCGGGGCTTTTGGAGCACTTCCAAGTTCTTGCGCTCCGTCCAAACCTCATAGGGCTCCTTTGTGACTTCTACCAAGTAGCTCCCTCTTTCTCCCAAATTGCCCAATTCTTCTCGGCCGGGGGGAATTTATGGGAGAGGCAGCCGCAGGGTCGCAATTTCCCATCCCCTCCGTTTTGGAGCAATCCCCCCCCCCCCACAGCTGAATTCGAGGTGTCGACCTGGATGACAAATGGCTTGTTTGGGTCGGCGTGGAATGGGTTGGTTTGGTCGTGAACAGGTATTTTAACTCACTGAATGCCTGAGTGCACTCCAGGGTCCATGCCAAAGGTGCGCCGGGATGCCATTCCCGCTCCCCCTTCCCTTTTGTCTTTAACAAGTCAGTCAGGGAGAGGACTACTCATGAGTAGCATGGTAGGAAGTCACAATAAAAATTGGTGACATTGAGGAAGGACTGCAACTGGCGTCTAATACACCTCCCAATCTAACACAGCCTTTACCTTGGCTGGGTCCATTTGGAGCACTTTGGCCGAAACCTGGTAGCCGAGGAAATCAACCTTGGGGCGGTGGAACTCGCATTTGGACAGCTTCGCATACAACATATGTTTACCATGCCTTTCGAGAACCTCCCTCACCAGCTCATCATGTTCCCTCTCCGTTTTGGTATAAATCAAAATGTCATCAAATAACCCCCCCCCCCCTGCCGATAGAACAGATCATGTCGGTGGGATGGTGGGGGGGAAACTGGTCACGCTCCTTCTCTGAAAAGGCTTCCGCTAAGTCATGATAACATGGGGGGATGCTTCCCTCCCCCTCATACAAACCCATTGCCCAGAGCCATGGATTGAGAAGCAGTGGGAAGTCCTGCCAAGGCACCAGAGTTCCTGCCACTGCTAATGATTCTGAGTTAGTTCTTGGTACATTTTGTGATCTTGTTACCTACCATGTATATTCTTGGGGACGATGCATGCCATGCATTTAATAAATAAGTAAAGTTAAAGCTTAAAAACTGGAAATCTTTTCAGGGTAACTGCAAACTAGCTTCATAGCAGCATGGAGACAAATAACAAATGGATTAAGTCTTGTGGGATGTGAATTTCTCTTGGAGTTTTGGGTGAGCAATCAAGGTGCTTTCTTATTGTCAGCTCTTTTCTACAGACCAAGCCTGACAAGGTCCAGAGCAGGGGTAGTCAAACTGCGGCCCTCCAGATGTCCATGGACTACAATTCCCAGGAGCCCCTGCCAGCGAATGCTGGCAGGGGCTCCTGGGAATTGTAGTCCATGGACATCTGGAGGGCCGCAGTTTGACTACCCCTGGTCCAGAGCCTTGAGCATGGGGATGGGTGTGATTCATATCTAAATTCCTGCTTGGAAAGAGCCAGTAGCACTGCCATCTGAACTATCACATCCTTCTACATGCACTAAAGCTTAGGAGGGTGTGAATTAGCTAAGCATAAAACCCTTAAGTCAGTGGTCTCCAACCTCCAGTCCGGGGACCGGTGCCGGTCCGTGGATCAGTTGGTACCGGGCCGCGGCTCCTCCTTGTCCTCCTCTCCAGCTGCTGCCTCAGCGGCTGCCCTGCCACTCTGCTCACCTTTGGTGCTCTCCAGAGGCCACCATGGCTGGGGCTCCCCCTTGGCGTGGCACTGCGCAGCTGCTGCTGGCAGGGTCGCCCGCAGGAAAGCAAGTGGAACAGGGGCTCAGGCGGTGGCAGTGACGTCCCTCGGCAAAAGACTACCCCCCCCCCTGGGCCTCAGTAAAATTGTCAAGTGTTGATCGGTCCCCAGTGATAAAAAGGTTGGGGACCACTGCCTTAAGTGACCCTACGCAACTCAGCCTGACATACTTCACATTGTTGGTAAAATGGGAAGGGGTACATGAACCCAAATTCACACTCTTTGAAGGAATGGAAGGAGCTAATTTGGCTAGTCTCTCCAACAAGTGCGTGCATTCTACAGAATAAATCAACCAAAGGTCATCACTGCATACTATGATAGTAAATGAATCATCCCAAATGCTGGTTTGGCAAGGTGATGTGGGGGTGGGAGATTTGTAGGGGAGAATCATTGTGAAGAAAGAGAGTAACTCTGGGTCATTCCACGCAACTCTAAAGTAGTGAAATTGTAACTATTAGCAAACACTACATTTTTTAACAAAGAACTGCCTTAAAGTCACATAAAGCACAGTTCCCCGGTTTTCTTTAGACCACCCAAGTGATCTTGGGTAACAGAGCCGTTTTATCAACATTGGCATTCATTGTACCCTGCTCTAACAACTCAAGTTTTAAAAAAAATTTAACATAGAAACATGTGTCAACACATACGTGTATGCTCACCTGCAAGCAAAATGTAGGTGTCCGCATGGTTCAAGGAATAAAAACATACTGAAAGGGACAGTGGAATGCTACTGAACGTGTTGTACTAATGCTGCTGTTCAAAAAGGAGGAATACCCTTTAATGTTTGGTGATCTGTACATTTGACTTGTGTGTTCACCTTTTCTGTTTACAACATGGATACACATGTAAATGCATACACGCACATGTGCCAGCAACTGTGCTGGAGGCGGCCGCATGGCTCAAGGACAAAGAAAGTGCTCCCACAAAGTTTGAATGCAACTCGTGAGTACAGAGGTCCAATCAAAGCCTCCCTCCTCAACTGTAATCCAATCAGGAGCCTACAACACCTTCTCTTCTTGGGCAGGAAGAAGGGATTAAAGGTTGGACCCTCCTCTGCACTTCCATTTTCTGACTGTGGCAGGCAGACAAAAATGGATCTCGCCTCGCAGTCCTCTTCTGTTGTGGGCACTGGCAGAGGACCCTCTTGGAGGGAGGTAGAGATCCAAGAACTTATGGCCATCTTCTCAGAGGCTTTAAAGCCTCCCATCAAAACAGGGAGGTATTTGAAGAGGTGGCCATATGAATGAGAGCCCTTGGCCACCAGAGCACTAGCCTGGAGTGCCTATCCAAGACAAAGACTATGTGTGCCAAGTACAATCGGTGCATAACAAACAGTCTGAAGCTGCTAGAGTAATCTGCCCTTATTTTGAGGTGTAGCGTGAAATTTATGGGGAGGGAGAGGGCGATGGGAGGCCAAAGAGGGTTGGAAGAAACCTTAAGATGGTCAGGCAGAGGGCTCCTTCACAACCTGTGCAGTCACAGCTGCTGGATCCAGAGGAGGGACCCTCTTCTGGAAGGCTTCAACTGCCTCCTCAGCGATGCGGATTGGACATAGTCACCTTGGACCTCCTGGCCATCATTCCCGGAGAGGAAGAAAGCGTCTTCTACCAGACGCCCCTCGCACCGAGTTTGCTTCTCGGTGCAGCTTGGCGGGTTGTTTTTCCTTCAAACATTGACAGGTAGCATTTGTTTAGATGTTTATTTATTGCTATGAGGGTCCTTGGCATGCTTGCCAACATGCTCTTTCAGAAGTTTGAAAAAGGCCTGTCCTTTTGAACTTGTTTGAGATGGGCACAATTTCTGCCTGCTTGAGATCTTGATCCTGCTTTTCCATACAGACTCAGCACCATGAGACATCCACTCCTGGACATCTGCAGGGATGGGGTGGGGGGTGATTTTGCCTGATGGATCTTTGTGTTATGCCTTTCTATAGAAACACAGCTTCCCAACACAGAAACACAAGTCTCACCTCTGGAATCTATGTCTGTGGGGGAAGACAGCTGTGATACCAACAGCTGTGATACCAAACGCGATCCCTTTCTGAAATCCTAAGCACACAAACCTGGCTGATTGCAAAGGCAATTTGTGTCCCACCTTGAAAACAGATAGCAGGAATGAAATTGACAAGAGATGAGAAGGAGAAAAGTACAAATCCACTTTATGCCCCCAGTTCAGGAAGACTTTGTTAAAAACAATTTTTTAAAAATATGTTTCTTTAAGAAGTGAAAGAAATTTTTAAAAAGTTCCAAGTGGTGATTCAGCAGCTTGCTGTGAATCTGAAGATACAATACGAGAAAGGAAGAAAGGTTCAAAACATAAACAGAGAAAAACAGAACCTTTTCAAGGCAATTGGTACAATAAATTTTATATATCAATAATTTTTTATTGATACTCTTTGGAATGTTTTTTGACTGACATTCCCCACAATACTTTACAGAGCCTATCTATCTATATATATAAATTGCTTGATAAGAGTATAAGGAATCAACCACTGAAGAAAAATTGTGAAAACGGAGTATATCTAGAAACCATTTTGGTTGGTCCTTAAAAAATTCTTGATATATAAAATTTATTGTACCAATTGCCTTGGAAAGGTTCTGTTTTTCTCTGTGAACCTGAAGATTGCAACAAACAACTGCTTTAATTTAATTGGTGATTCCCGCTCTTAAACACAATCCCTGTGGAGTGGATTGTGTCCAGTCCTTTTCTTCTCTTCCCCACTTTTGTCCACATGCTGACATGCACTGAGTAATTTGCCTCAGGTATTTGTGGGGAAAATAGAATACAAATAACAAATAAAATAAGTAAATCACTCCTTCAGTTTGTATTAAAGCATTTCATCTTTGTGTGAACCTCAGGAGTCTGGGATGCAGTGGTTGACAGCTTCAACCTAGAGAACGGCAATACTTAAGCCTTGATAGAGCGGATAGAAAGTCTCCTTATTCAGGAACAGACTTGCTCCATAATCCATCCACACAGAGAATGCACTCTCTAATAAACCCCAATCTGAAGCAGTCTTTACAATCACATCCAAGTTTTTTTAAAGATATTTTTTCAAAAAATATAATTTGTTCAGCATTATAACTGAGGGAAGCAGATGATCCACCACTGAGCCAGAACCCCTCCTCAGCATATGAAGATGACTTCTACTCAATCAGATCCTCCATTCACCAGGGTTAGTATTGTCTATCAGACCAACAAAATTACATTCTGCGTAGAAGCTTTCATGTGCATGAAGTATCTGAAGAAGTGTGCCTGCACCTGTTGGTCTTAAAGATGTCCCTGCTTGACTCAAACTTTGTTATGGTGATTAATTTTATTTATTTATTTTCTTGAATTTCTATACCGCCTTCCCATAATCGAGTGACAACAAACATAGCAGTGGTTCTACAACTGATGATAACAGAATATAACAAAATACTACAAGAGATTGACAGTATGACAACTCTCAACTTTACCAGCATGGGGTGGGGAGGCTGTTTGGGGGGGCCTCAACGGGGGGGGGATCATGCGGGGGGGAAGGCTGTTTGGGGGGCCTCAACCAAATACCTGGCGGAGGAGCTCCTTGTTACATGCACTGAATGCGCTCCGAAATTAGTATTAACACAATGACAGGTAAGCAATGACCTAGCATTAATTTAAATGGCTCGTCCCAACCTGACCCTTTCGCCTTCAGACGCGCTGCGTTCAGGTGTCCTTGTCCCTCTTGACGCGCCGTAGCAACACATCCGGGGAAACAGAGGAGACGACACTGCTCTCTGTTCCTTTAAGGCGGGCGGGCGCGGGAGGCGTGGCGTCTCGCTTCACTTCGCTTTCTCGTTCGTTCTGTCCCTCTCGGCCGGCCGTAGGAGGAGGGTCCGACAGGGAGAAGGGGCGGTGCCCACATGAGGGGAGCGCGCGCCAGGCATTGTGAGTCGTCCTTCCCTCCCCGCCCCTGCCTGCTCTGCGGCCGAGCCGGAGGAAGGAGGAGGAGGAGAGCTGCCGCCCGCCGCTCCCTCACGGCCGCCCGGGAAGAGGAGGTGGGGCCGCTGCCGCCGCGCGCGGCTCCCTTGGCCCCCCCGGAGGTGAGTGAGTGCGTGGGCAGGAAATCTCTCCGCCTCAGCCGCCCCGCCCCTCCCCCTCCCTGCGTCGCGCGGCCTGGCACGAGGAGGGGAGGGCCTGGGGGGGCGGAGGCCTCGTCGCCTCCACGCGCCGCTCGGCGCCTCTTCCGCGAGGCAAACGTCCCCACTCCGCGGGTGCCTGTCAGGCTGCCAGTTCCTCTGCAGGCGGCGGGGAAGGGACCTTGCTGCTGCTGCCCGCCATGAGGGAGGTGGCCGTTTGGCGCTGGGCTGGGCTGGGCTGGGCTGGGCTGGGGGGGCTCTAGTGACTGCCGCGGAAGGCGCCCTGGAGCCTCCTCCTGCTGTTTCTTGACACCGCTGCTCTTTGCCAAAACTGCTCAAATGGTGCTGTAGGGCTAGCAAGAAGAAGACTTGTTCTTTGTACTCCGAAGGAGTCTCGGTCGCCTTCCCTTCCTCTCCCCACCACAGATACCCCGTGAGGTAGGTGGAGCTGAGAGAGCTCTGGTAGGACTGCTCTGAGAGAACGACATTGCCCCAGGAACACCCAGCTGGAGGAGCAGGGAATCAAACCTGACTTGCCACATGAGATGCTGGTGCTCATGTCTGCTAGACCAAGTTGTAGTGCTTGCTGCAGCTTATATTGCGGCTATTATTGATGGTGCATTATTAGTGAGTGTTGCTTTTTTTTTGCTGCCAAGAGGAGAGTGATTTGCTTTTATGCTTTGCTTCTGCCTATTGCCTATTCTCAGCCTTTTTTGTTCCGCTGCACTCCTTCCTTTTAAAAATACATGCACAAAAGTGTTCCTGTAACATGTTTTGTTTTCTCAAATGAGTTTAGAACACGCACTTCTTAGAAGCATACATCAGCCTGAAAGGGCGTCATAGACACGCACGAAGCTGCCTTAAACTGACCCATCAAAGTAAGTCTTGTTTACTTAGACAGATAGTGGTTGTTCAGCATCTCAGATGGTCTTTCTCATCGCCTGATCCTTTTAACCAAAAAGGCAAAGGATTGAATCTGGGACCTTCAGCATGCCAAGCAGATATTCTACCAGTGAGCCAGAGTCCTTCCTTACAGTCAAGATCTGAAGTTCTAAGTCCAGAATGCCACCTTCCATCTCCAACTTCTTTCCTTTTGAGTATTGCTACACCCCAAAGGCAGTTTCCATCTGTGCTGTAGTGAGAGTCTGCTGCAGTAATTGCTGCATTTTCATAGATTACAAATTCAGTATTTTAAGGGTATGTTGGAGACAAAATTTTAGTGAAACAAGTGTGCTGGGCACATTGTTCCAAGGTAGAGAGCCAGTTTGGTGTAGTGGTTAGGAGTGCAGACTTCTAATCTGGCATGCCGGGTTCGATTCTGCACTCTCCTACATGCAACCAGCTGGGTGACCTTGGGCTTGCCACGGCACTGATAAAACTGTTCTGACCGAGCAGTGACATCAGGGCTCTCTCAGCCTCACCCACCCCACAGGGTGTCTGTTGTGGGGAGAGGAAAGGGAAGGCGACTGTAAGCCGCTTTGAGCCTCCTTCGGGTAGAAAAAAGCAGCATATAAGAACCAGCTCTTTTTCTTCTGCTGCTAGATGATTGGCAGATAGCATTAAGGCAGCAAGGCTCAATTCTTCCAGTTCTATTGGTTAGAATCATAAAATTGGAAGGGCCATGCAGGCCATTTAGTTGTCAGAAGTGCTAGGCTTCTGCCATGTATTTTAGCAGCTGTTAGAAGTGTAGATGTGAGGAAGTCATGTCTATTTAAATTGCCTGTTCTGGTTTCCCTCTGTTTTCACACCTTCCCCCCATCTGTCTTCACTTGGTTCCGGAAAGGTGTATAAGTGTCTGGGTTTTTGAAGATTTCCCGCGTTACACAGGTTCTCATGGGAGGGGTGTTTGAATTCAGAATTATATGCTGGATCTGCTTTGCTTTGCCTTAGTTCTGGCAAGGAATTGATTAGGTTAACTTGCTTGCATCCAAGTGGGTATTGATCTGAAGCAAGCGTGCGTGCACACGAAAGCTCATACCTTGAATAAAACTTTGTTTGTCTTAAAGGTGCCACTGGACTCTAAATTTGTTCTGTTGCTTGTTTCTGATAAACTTGGATCTTTTGCACCAAGTCAGAGCTTCATATATTGGGCAATCTGCAGAAACCTGACACAAGCCCAATCCCCTGCTCAATGCAGGATCAGCCTGAAGCATCCATGAAAAGTATCTGCCCAGCCGCTGCTTGAAGATCACCAGTGAGGAGGAACTCACCACCTCCTTAGGCAGCTGATTCCACTGCTGAACTAGTCTGACTGAATTTCCCCCCCTGATATCTACCCAGTTCCATTCTACAAATAATTTAAAACAATTATTGTGGATCCTATCTTCTACTACCCACAGGAACTTCTCACTGCCCTCCTCGAAGTGACAGCCTTTCAGATACTTAAAGAGCAATCCTGTCCCTCAACCTCCTCTTCTCAAGGCTGAACATTATTCCGTCCCTCTGCCCTTCCTCATAGAGCTTGGTTCCTGGATCATCTTCATCTCTCTCCTCTAAAGCCTCTAAATTTTGTCCACATCATTCTGGTCAAAGGCATCCTTCTAGTAATGCCTTCAGCCCAGAAATCGTGTGTTCCCTGACATTCACTGAGAAATGTGGGCACATTTGCAGTGCTTGCAAGACATGCTCCTGGAGGGAGTGTAGTGTATATAGGGAGGTAGGATTTATGCTCTTGTTTGATCTTTTTAAAGGGGAAGAAGGATATATTCAAGCAAGTGTAAGTAGAAGAGAGAATTGGTCTTGAAAGGCAAAACCTGTGACAGAAAGGTAGTGATATGGAATGAAAAGCACACATACATCTCTCTTCTCCCCCCTTTTTTGGGGGGAGAAGAGGTGTCCTATACCTGTGAGTCTTCAGGAAGGGGAGGTGCCTATGCAACAATGAGGTTTAGAAACATGCATTAAAAAAAGAAAATTCAAATATATCCAAAGCATCTTTATTCTTTTTAAAGATTTATGCAAACTCAGAGTATCCATCTTTAAAGGAGGCTGCCTTCTCTGTCTCTGGATGATTTGCAGCCTTGTCTTTGCTACATTGCTATTTGGGCTGGATGATTCTGTGTATCTTCATCCGGTTGGTGGATACGCTTAGTATGATACCTTGTTCAGAAAATGGTGGGGGAGTCATCTTTTTTGCAGGTAACATGCTGCAACACTAGAACAAAGTTTATTTGTGTTATTTGTCTATTGCTGCCTTTAAGACCAACAGAGTTTTATTCAAGGTATAAGCTTCATGTGCATGCACACTTCTTCAGAAGCTACCAGTCCATACATATATGACGGGGGCAAAAAGTAAATTAGCAGGAATAACAATCTTAGTTTGCATGGCTACCACTTGTTTTGGTTTAATTCCCGTGGGAATTATAGTGAAGGAAATCAGCATGTCAGAATTGGAGACTGATGGGCAGAGGTATCCTTTATTGTGGAATGCTGGGAGTAATCAACTGAGACCCTTCTCTCAAGCGTGGTGACGACCTTACAGCATCTTCTTTGAAGTTGGGTTGATTGGCTGTGTAGAGTCATCTCTTTTTATCCCCAGACTAGAGAAATCCATTCTTCTCTACCATTCCAAATTACGTTACATTTTACTATTCATTATATTATATTACAATCTACTATTCTATTCCAAATAAGAAATAAAATAATAAACATGTATGTTTCTTCTAGGGCAGGGGTAGTCTACCTGTGGTCCTCCAGATGTCAATGGACTGCAATTCCCATGAGCCTCTGCCAGCATTTGCTCATGCGAACTGTAGTCCATGAACATCTGGAGGACCACAGGTTGACTACCCCTGTTCTAGGGGACTGGTGAGAATACAGATGTAAGGTGTGAATGAGGTTAGTATATGTAATGAGAAAAGAAACCAGTGTTCTTGTTAAGTCCTGGAGATGTCATTGTTCTGAGTGTTGTAATAAACTGCAGCTCAGCAATTTCCCTTTCTAGTCTGTTTCTGAACGTGGCTACTCACCTGAATCTATTCTGTAACGCTTTGGGTGCAGTGTGCTTTCACTTGGGAGAGACGAGGGAGTTGTATCATGGCTCTCAGAAGCTTGAACAGTGTAGAGTTTAACAGCTGTACTCAAGGTACTGTTATATTGTCTGTTATGCTGAACTGGGGCCTCTTTCTTTCTGTCCTTTAGTGGGAGACGTCCTTCTTTGAAATAGCACACTCATTCATCGCCTGAAGCATCTGGATCAGGCTCTTTGGTTTCCAGAGCCATGGCAACTGAAGAGAAAAAACCTGATGCGGAATCCACCAAAACGCAATCTACTCCTTCCTCCTCAACCAATCAAAGCAAGGTGTGTTTCAGGTTTCTGGACCATATTATGTTAATTTAAACCACTGTTGGATTATTGTTGACTAGATATTAAGCCCGCTGGATCAAAATACAGCGGGTGCTAGCGGGATGGGAAGGAAGGAAGGAAGGAGAGATAGAGGCAGATAGGGGAAAGAGAGTAATTGAGGGAGAGAGGAAGGAAGGAAGGATGGACAAAGAGAATGGTGGGAGGAAGGAAGGCAGGAAGGGAGGTAGGTAGGTGGGCTGAAAGGGAACGGGGCAAGGGGGGAGGAAGGGGGGAATGGTCCCTTTGGGGGAAGGGGATGTAGAGACGGGTGGGTAAGCGGCGGCGGAGGGTAGCAGGGGGGGTGGCTCAGTAGAATGGGGGAAAACCTTTCCCCCAGCCCCCCGCCTGAGGTCTGTGCTTTGGCATGGCAAAAGGAGCAGGCTCACTACGTCCCCAATGCGCCCGGCCTGCTCCTTTCGCCGTGCCAAAGGATCTCACCCACCCCCCTCCCCCCATGGTCCCGGCTTCGGTGCAGCGAAAGGAGCAGGCCCTGCTCCTCTCGCCACATTGAAGCCTTTCCTCCCCCGATGTCCCAGCTTCGACGTGGTGGCCCTGCTCCTTTCCCACCGGTGAAGGCTCTTTCCCCGGGTGCCTCACCTCTGGGACTGACAGGGCCACCGCTGTTCTGGCGGCAAACGCTCTTCCCCTGGCCCCCTCACCTCCCTGACTGACACTCGGAGTCAGTCCCCCGGCCCCCTCACCTCTGAGGACCCGCCCCTTTTTCCTCCCACATTGCCCTTACCCTTTTATTACTACCGCTCCTGCGGAGCGGTTTACAGATGTTATTTTGACTATGTTCTGTGCTTAGGTCATTCCATGTAATACCCCACGATGCCCCACAAGGTGTATGTAAACCACACTGAGCTGTATGGGAGGATGGTATAAACATCTAAGAAATAATTAAAAATAAATAATTAAAAATAAATAAGTACTTTGAATAATATGCTTTTCGATAGTGAGTCCATAGCAATCAGAATCTGATTGCTTTTTGGATTCCATTGATAGAATGAACAGAGCTTTGCCTGGTATTCTAAATGGTATATACGCAGTACAGTGCTATCAGTGAGACTTGGAAGCCTTGTTCTTGTGCCGTAGTTTCATTTAGTCCCGTAATGTGTCCTCTGACAGAGTCCACTTGTAGGACTAGGATCGGGGGGGGGGGGGGCAGATTCGAATTCCCATTGTGCCCTGTTAGCTTGCACGGTGACCCTGGGCCAGTTACACCTTCCCAGGTTAGCTTGCCTTTGAGCATAAAATGGGGAGGGTTGGGCTGAGGTCTTTGGAGGCAGGGTGGGATAAATAGGTCATAACTAGGTAGCGAATAGGCTGCCAGCAGCTCCCCAGGATCTCCAGCAAGGGCCTTGCATGCAAAGCACAGATGCTGAACACAAACCCTGATCCCTCCCCATAGCTAGCAGTGTGTGTTCAGTTTCTTTCCTAATAATAGTAGAATGGTGTTTTTCATAAGTATTCCATATGCTGAATTTGCCTTTGGACAGTGAGCTTACTTTTGCATTTCTCTCTGGGTTTTCGTCCAAAGAGTTGAGGGTTGCAAACATTGTTTAATTCTCTTCCATTTTATTCTCACAATACCCATGTGAGATAAATTAGGCTGAATGTGAGAAACTGGGTCAAGAGATCTGAATACAGATCCACACTCCGATAGGATTGTGCGGTTTGGCCACCTCAGTGATCACTGAAGCCCGAGGCAGCCAGCGCCGAAGCGCGAAGAGGGTCAGTGATGGTGCATCAGCTGGTGGCTACTGGCTGGTATGCCGCTGCCCCTCCTCCTGCTCTGTGGCGCTGGCCTTGTATGTGACGCTTCAGGCTTCGGTAAGATCTTTCAAGATCTTTCCAGGGAAGAGAAGGGTACATCCCATTTGGATCTCATATATGTTAACTAGGGGTAAAGCCCATTGTATCCAAGAATACAACAGGCTCTAGAGCTTGGCAGTGGGAAGAGGAAGGGGAGGAGTTGTCCAGTCTGTAAGCGCATGGGGTTGAATGTGTGTGTTGTGTGGGAGGTTGTGGTGGTGGTGGCAAATGAGGGTATGGGTGTGGAGATATAGGTGTCAAGAACCTGTGGTGTGGAATGTTGAGTTGAGTGTGGGAGAGGACTGATCTTTGGGAATCTGGTTACAGATGAGCTTTCCAGAGCTATGTCCTCAGATATGTGAAGGGAAAATCAGACTGGAGACTCTTAGGGGAAGATTACATGGTAACCAATTCCTCTCAGTTCTGCATCATTTCCCTTCTTGTGTGAATGAGGCCACAGACACTGAAATCTCCCCTTGCCCTAATACACATGGGGTAGTCCACAGTACACAGGTGTCCACCCTTTTTCTTCTTTTTCCATTTTTTACTGTTGATAAAATGTTATGTGCCCACATGCTTCTTTCATGGTTGCTCCTTAGAAGAATGGATTTTTGTACCCTATTGTTTACTACCCAAAGGAGTCTCAAAGCACTTTACAAACACCTTTTCCATTAGTCTCTCTACAATAGTCAACCTGTGAGGTATGTGGGGTTGTGAGAGATCTGAGAGAACTGGGAATGGGCCTCAGTGACCCAGCAGGCCTCAGGTGTCTCAAAGCATTTTCTAATCGTCTTCCCTTTCTCTCCTCATACCAGACTCCCCATGAGGGAGGTGGGGTAGTGAGCCTCACAGGGAAGCTCGCAACCCTAAGAGGAAGACTCTCTGTGCACAGCAGTCTTGACCTTAGTAAGGTTTTTTTATACTGCTTTTTTATTTGCCAGGCCAAGGTTATTTGCCAGGCCAATAAGTCATTCCAGTTACCATGTGTCTCCAGACATTTACTTGTTCTCTATTTACAGTTTCAGGCTATAAATATACATTTAGATTTTCCTGCACTTTCCAGACTCGCAGGACTGATGCTGGTCTGCCTGTCTGCGCCCCAGAATACAAACAGTTGCTGGTAAGGGCTGGCCATAATCCATAGGCCAGGAGGGACACTCCTGCACCACTCCCTACCAACTGCAAGCAAAAATGGCTCCTTTGAAGGCTGGACTCTGAGGCATTGTACGATTTTGAAGTCCCACCTCCAAACCTCCAGGAATATTTCCAACCCAGGTGTAGCCAACCTCCAGGTGGGGCCTGGAGAGTTCCTGGAATTACAGCTCACCTGCAGAGTATAAAGATCAGTTCCCCAGTTAGAAAGGGCTACTTTGGACAGGGTTGTTGTAGAGAAGAAACATTTAAGGCCTCCCACACAGGTTGTTGTTGAATTGAAAGACTTGAGGCCTACTGCACAGGGTTGTTGTGCAGATGAAACAGAAGACAAAACAGCCAGTTTCTTCTGCAGAATAATGCTGTGCAGTGACTTCAAATCTGCAGAGAGTTGCAAAGAAGAAAGATTGGCTGTGTCTAACCTCCGGGCAGAGCAGTATTTTAAGTGAGAAGGAGCTTTTCTGTGGCCTTCCTGTCAGCCGTTTAGCAGAAGGGGAAAGTCCCCCCCCCCTTCAAAAGGAAGGCCCTCAGGCTCCCCTGCGTTGCTCTTGGAAGGAAAATGCCTCCCTCCCCTCAGTTAGAGCCTGTCAGAGGCTCCTTCGCAGCAGGCCTGAAGGGGGGGGGGAGCACTCTGCAGCCTCCTGCCAGCTCTGTCAGGGTTCTGAGGCAAAGTTACAGTTGGACTTGACAGTTAGGACAGCCTTGGGGCAAAAAGGGCTGGCGCAGCCTGTGTTCTCTTCTCCCTTGGCAGCCCTGCTGACCTCCTCTCCCTGCGGTGGTCAGGAGAAGACTGGCAGCCAGACTGGGCTGGGTGAATGGAATTTTGGTCTGTCCTGATGAGGGGCCAATTGGAAGGCGCTTCGCGCGTCCCCATTGGCCACTTGGCCCTTGAGTGGCACTTGGAGGGGCGAATTCGCCCCTCCGAGTTTTTATCACGGACAGAGCTCACCCTAACTCCTCCCCAATAGCCCTTAGGGCTTTATTTAACCGCAGGAGTGGTTAAAGACATGTGAAGCTGATATGGTCTGAATACATTGCACCTTACAGCCTGCTTAAGCTGCATTGTGTGTAGAAGTTCCCAGGTAAAAGGATCAGGTGGTAAGTGATGGGAAAGACTCTGGGACTCTGGAGGGCTGCTGTTTAAGAGGTATGCATTTGGATCTACCGAAACCAAAAATATACTTGAAAAATACCTTATTGAAAATTTCATGTTCCCCAAATGTATTCAGGTTTTCTTAGGAAAACCAGAAAAAAACCAATGGATATACCGTATATACTCGCATATAAGCCGACCTGCATATAAGCAAAAACAATCAATTTTACCACAAAATCTGGGCAAATTTATTGACTCGCATATAAGCCAAGGGTGGGAAATGCTCCATCATCACAGGCTCTCCCATCCAGCCTCCCCTCCCCCCAACAAATACAGAAAAGTCAAGAGGATGAATAGCTGTTGATTTTTGTACCCTGCTGTTGGTTTTTGTACCCTGCTTTTCACTAATCAAAGCGGTTTACAATTGCCTTCCCTTCCTCTCTTGATGCCAGACACCCTGAGAGAGCTCTGACAGAGCTGCTCTGTGAGAACGGCTCTGGCAGGAGAACCAAACAGTGCCCTCCAGGCCAGCAAACCAGAGCAGAACAACAGTACCCGAAGTTGGCAACCTACTACAATAAGTAGTATTGTGCTTACTGGGAGAATGGACAATCCTAACTACAACTGCAGTGCCCTCCTAGAACAAAATATTGAAATAAAGAACTGTAAAACTGAACACTGAAAGAACTGTAAAAATCAACTTTTAAAAGAAACACAACCCCAAAAAGAAAAGGCAAACAATGCTGCCCCTCAGATAAAAGAAGAAACACTAGGAGAAAGAAACAGTAAATCCCAAAGCACCCCCAAAATCCACCCCGCCCATAGAAACAAAAAGAATAGTTTGGAAGAAGTGATTAAGGAAGAAGTGAAGGCAAAAGGAAATAAAAGATCAGAGTCCCCCAGTCAAACTGTTGATGTCCTACAAGCTGCCAGAGCAAGCTCAGCAAAAGCTGCAAAGGCAATGGAACGATTGGCTGGCTGGAGCAGGCTTTTATTTCAGTTACAGTATTTACCTGCGTATAAGCCGAGGAGGGCTTTTTCAGTGTGAAAAAAGGTGCTGAAAAACTAGGCTTATTTGTGAGTATGTAGGGTATTTGGGGTACATCTGAAATCAGTCCCTTTAAATGGACTGCAGAAGTCAGCCCCAGCTGCCTTGGTTTAAACTGGCCTGCAAGAGAAGCCAACTCAAGATCAGCTAGGTTGGTGGGAAATTAAGGACTCTGCTGGTGCAGCTCTGCACTGCATTCTGCTTCCCCAATAAAACCAGGTGGCAGGAAAGAACAGCCCAGCTGGGATCAGCTGTGCCTGTGGAGAACCAATCACTCTCCACTGGCTCAGCTCTGATTATCCTGCAGCTTGGTTGCAGGAGAAGCCAAGACAGACCCAGGATCAGGCTGGTATTTTTTACAGTTTGGGTCTATCGGGATTGAAAAAATTCCAGGATTTCTGAAAAATCCCAGATCCAAATACTATAGCAGTATTTGGATCCAGGACTATTTAGGGATTCTGAATTTTTTTCAGATCCATTAGACTAAAATTGAAAAATACTAGTAAAGAAAGAAATTTCACATCCTTTCTTAATCAGGGTTTTCCTGACAGCCCTGGAAGGGTTTCCTGACTGGGTGTTAATTAATTTTTAATATATTTTTAAAATTTGTTAAACATTTATCAAGTGATATGACCATATATGGCATTCCATCATTTTGGAATTATGGTCATATCAACCTTCTCCACCTTCCCAAAATGACCAGTGAAGGGCCTGGAGGGGGTGGGAATGGAAGCTATCCTTCCCAACCATGTTAGAATCATAGAATCATAGAGTTGAAAGGGGCCATACAGGCCATCTAGTCCAACCCTCTGCTCAACGCTGGATCAGCCCAAAGCATCCTAAAGCATCCAAGAAAAGTGTGTATCCAACCTTTGCTTGAAGACTGCCAGTGAGGGGGAGCTCACCCCCTCCTTAGGCAGCCTATTCCACTGCTGAATTACTCTCACTGTGGAAATCTTTTTCCTGATATCTAGCCTATATCATTGTACTTGTAGTTTAAACCCATTACTGCGCATCCTTTCCTCTGCAGCCAACGGGAACAGCATCCTGCCCTCCTCCAAATCACAACCTTTCAAATACTTAAAGAGGGCTATCATGTCCCCTCTCCAACCTCCTTTTCTTCAGGCTGAACATTCCCAAGTCCCTCAACCTATCTTCACAGGGCTTGGTCCCTTGGCCCCAGATCATTGTTGCTCTCCTCTGTACCCTTTCAATTTGATCTACGTCCTTCTTGGCCTCTAGAACTACACACTGTACTCCAGGTGTGGTCTGACCAGTGCCCGTATACAATGGGACTATGACATCTTGTGATTTTGATGTGATGCCCCTGTTGATACAGCCCAAAATGGCATTCGCCTTTTTTACCGCTGCATCACTGCCTGCTCATGTTTAGCTTACAATCCACAAGTACCACAAGGTCTCGTTCACACACAGTGTTACCTAGAAGCGTATCCCCCATCCAGTAGGCATGCTTTTCATTTTTCTGACCCAGATGCAGAACTTTACACTTATCTTTATTAAATTGCATCTTGTTCTCATTTGCCCATTTTTCCATTGTGTTCAGATCTTGTTGAACTCTGTCTCTATCTTCTGGAGTATTTGCCAGTCCTCCCAATTTGGTGTCATCTGCAAACTTGATGAGTATTCCCTCCACCCCCTCATCCAAATCATTAATAAATAATAAGTGTTGTGTACAATAGTGCCTCTTTTGAGATTTCTTGAAGCCTGAGGAATGTTTCAGTGGTTTCTCAATGATAAAAAAGTTGATCATCATGCCCTAGCTGCTGGAAATCCAAGTATACTGACTTTGATGGACAGAAGAAAGCAGGTTCATATGCTTATGTGTTATTTTGGCTTTTCTATACTGCCTGAGAAGCCATATGTTTAGCTGAATTTACAGTAGTTGAGAGGATTGCTAATGTGGCCACAATCCATAACATAACTTACATCCTATATCCATTAAGTTCAGTTGTTTTAAATTCTGGTTAGCTGGATGCCTCTAGATCACATGAAAATGGAGGCTATCCTGTATTCATTTTCCAAAATGATATTAAGGTAAGCTGCTTCTAAACATTTAGCTGTAATGACTGCTGAACTCTGTGAATATGTATGTTCTTTCAAAAAGCAACAAAATCTGTTGGTGGTTGCCAGTATGACTTGTGGTAATAAATTTCATGTCTGCCCAATATGACTTGCCAAGCAGGAAGCAGACATTTTGTAGCCCACCAGAGGCCTGACAAACTTCCTTCTTGTACTGGAGTTAGTTTGTATGTGACTAGTGAGCTGCCCTGGACTCGGTTTCTGCAGCTGTGTGGGACATGCTTGAAGCATTTGTCTTTCTGAATGGTGGATCTTCTTTTTTCAGCCTGCTCCTGTAAAACCAAACTACGCCTTGAAGTTCACATTGGCAGGACACACAAAAGCTGTCTCATCAGTAAAATTCAGCCCCAATGGAGAGTGGTTGGCCAGTTCTTGTAAGTACTTCTTGTGAATGGGACCTACACCTTTTTCCCCCACCACTAACATGCGTGCCAGGTCTTCTTTCAGAGATGTACTCTTGATAAGAAAACTAAAATTTGGAGCTGAGCAAAGCTGAATTTTGTATCCTATATCTGTTACCATTAGTGCCTCTTATATTTGTGAAAAGGAACTAAGGGAGGAGCGCTTTCCAGGTCAGTGTCCAGGACTCATCCGGTGTCCGGAGACTGCTTCCAGCTAAGCGGGCCAATATATGCACGTCCAGCAAAGCTAAGTGCCTGTGAATTGGGCTGGCCCCTATAGCGCCTGCCCCCAGGCGTGATCCCAGCCTCATAGCCAGATGCTCCCCAGTGCGGAGGGCAGTGGATCTGCAGCATCCTGACTAGGATGCCACTCCCGATGCCCGCCAGCATGGCCTCCTGCTGCCAACCTTGCCCATACCACCAGCGCCACAGACTAGTCAGCGGAGGCGGCCTGCGGTCCTGTGCCACCCTGCCCGGCCGTGCAGGAGCCTGGGACCGCCGCAGCCAGCCAAGCCCGCTGCTCAGGCTGCCCACCATCCCAGATGCTTGCTGGCCACCTCACCCATGTTGACACTGCGCCACGCAGGTAGGGTGGTGCCGTGGAAGCTGTGCCCTCCCTCCCGCTAGTGCCCGTTAGATCCCTGGATGCAATGGGCTTTATTTATTTATCTATCTATCTGTCTGTCTGTCTATCTGTCTATTCGTTTATTCGTTTATTTATTTAATCTTTACATTTCTATCCTGCCACAAGGGCTTGCGGCGGCTCACAATAAAACCCCAATACATAAAATCACAATGCCTAAAAACCCCAATAAAAACTTAGCAAAACAAATAATTAAACTACATAAAACAATCCAAGCACGGCGGTAAAAATAGGGGGGAAATAATTCCCTTCCCAACACTAACCTCGGGATGGATGGGGGCTGATGACCTCAGTCTGCCTAATGGCCACGCTAGATTTCAAAAGCGGGGCAAGGCAGGGGGGGGCAAGATGTACTCTTGCGCGCAGACCTCAGGCATAGACCTGGCAGAAGAGCTCCCTCTTACAAGCTTTTGGAACGCTGAAAGCACGCAGAAGGCCCTCAGCTCTTCTGGGAGCTCATTCCACCGAGAAGGTCCTGGCCCTGGTCAAGGCCAAGCACGCTTCCTGGGGGCTGGGAATGACCAACAAATTAGACCCCACATTGCATAAAGCCCTGCGGGGGACATAGAGCGTGAGGCGGTCCCTAAGGTATGGGGGTCTCAGACCGCGGAGGGCCTTGAAGGTAAGAACCAGCACCTTAAACTGGATCCGGGTAGCAACCGGCAACCAATGTAGCTGCCTCAGTATCGGCTGGACATGGGTCCTACAAGACGTCCCAGTGAGGACCCTAGCAGCTGCATTTTGCACCAGCTGTAACTTCTGGATCAAGCCTAAGGGCAGGCCTGCATAGAGCAAGTTACAGAAATCTATTCTGGAGGTAAATGTCGCATGGATCATAGTGGCCAGATGTTCAGAGGACAGGTAGGGCACTAGTAGTTTTGCTTGGCGAAGGTGGAAAAACGCCTGGCTAGCTACCTTCTTGACCTGGGCCTCCAATGTCAATGAAACATCCAAGGCCACCCCTAAATTCCTGGCCTGGGGCACGATGGTCAGTTGCGTCCCTGCCAGGGTGGGTAAACCGCTTCCAACTCTGCTCCCCCTACCACCAAACTACATGACCTTAGTCTTGGAGGAGTTGAGTTTCAGGCGACTCTGCTCTAACCATCCAGCCACCACTTCAAAACATCTGCTGAATGGTTACAGGAGGGAGTCCGAGTGGCTGTCCATTAGGAGATACAGTTGGGTGTCATCCGCATATTGATGGCACCCCAAGCCGTACCTCTGCACCAGCTGGGCCAGAGGGCACATAAAGATGTTGAAAAGGGTGGGGGAAAGAACAGAGCCTTGCGGGACCCCACAAGGGAGTTGGACAGGACCCGAAAGCTCCTCCCCCACCGCCACCCTCTGGGTCCGATTTTGGAGAAAGGAAAAGGCGTAAAGCTGTGCCCTGTATCCCTGTTCCGGCAAGGCAGCTAGCCAGTAGTTCATGGTCAACTACATCAAACGCAGCTGACAGGTCTAACAGAACTAACTAACCGATCCTGCTGGTGACGGAGATCATCCGTCAGGGCGACCAACACCGTCTCCACCCCATGGCCAGGACGGAAGCCCGACTGGTATGGATTGAGTGCAAATGTTTCCTCCAGGAAGGCTAGGAACTGGTCCACCACAGCCCTTTCCACCACCTTACCCAGAAACGCTAAGTGCAAAACTGGGTGGTAGCTGGCCGGTCTTGCGGGTCCAGCGATGTTTTTTTCAGAAGAGGAAAAACCACCGCCCCCTTCAGCAGCTCCGGAAACTCCCCCAATTAGAGGGAGCAGTTGACAATATCCAAGAGCTGCTCTCCTATCCGAATGCCCCCTCCCTTGACCCAGGACGGACAGGGATCAAGGGGGCAGGTAGTAGCCCTCACCTTCCCAAGCAACCCAAGCACATTGGGTAAGGAGAGCCACCTGAAGCCATCAAACGTTACCTCCAAAGGCGGCCAACAGGCCTCCAGTTTGTTTACTGCATTATTGTTGTTGTTGTTGTTATTATTATTATTATTAATTAGATTTATTTCCCGCCACTCCCCGTAGGCTCGTGGCGGGTCACAATAGTCTTATCCCCATTAAAATACCCATTAAAAGACTTTAAAAACAATCCCAACATGGCGGAAGCTCTCATTATTCCTATCCCCTGCTATCAGAGCGGCAGGGAGGGTGGGGAGGAGACCTAACTTACTAGGTCTGGGGGGGGGGATGCTGGCACTCATTCGCTGACCCTGGCCTCAACCAAAAACCTGGCGGAATAGCTCCGTCCTGCAGGCCCTGCGGAAAGCTGGTAAATCCTGCAGGGCCCGCATCTCACCCGGGAGTTCATTCCACCAGGTAGGGGCCAGGACCGAAAAGGCCTTGGCCGAGGCAAGGCGCGCTTCTCTAGGGCCAGGAACGATCAGGAGATTCTCCCCCGCTGAGCGTAAAGCCCTGCGGGGGATATAGGGCAGTAGGCGGTCCCTCAAGTATGTGGGTCCCAACCCGCGTATAGCCTTAAAGGTCAAAACCAGAACCTTGGACCTGATCCGGACAGCAATTGGCAACCAATGCAGCTGCCTCAGCGCAGGCTGGATATGGGCCCTCCAAGGTGTACCAGTGAGGACCCGAGCAGCTGCATTTTGCACTAGCTGGAGTTTCCGGATCAGAGACAAGGGTAGGCCGGCGTAGAGCGAGTTACGGAAATCTATTCTGGAGGTAACTGTCGCATGGATCACTGTAGCCAAGTGGTCAGGGGACAGGTAGGGCGCTAGTAGTCGGGCCTGGCGAAGATAGAAAAACACCTGACCCGCTACTCTCTTGACCTGAGCCAACACTGTCAGGGAGGTATCGATGGTCACCCCCAGATTCCTGGCCTGGGGCACGATGGTAAGTTGCGCTCCTGCCAGGGTGGGTAAGCACGCTGCCTGGTCCTGCCCTCTGCCTCCCAGCCACAGGACCTCCGTCTTGGAGGGGTTGAGTTTCAGGCGACTCTGCTCAAACCAATTCAGTCACTGCTTCCAAACATCTGGCGAATGGTTCCAGGGGGGAGTCCGGGCGGCCGTCCATGAGGAGATAGGGCTGGGTGTCATCAGTGTACTGGTGGCACCCCAGCCCAAAGCTCCGTACCAGTTGGGCCAGAGGGTGCATAAAGATGTTGAATAACGTGGGGGAGAGGACTGACCCTGCGGTACCCCACAAGGGAGTCCATAGGGAGGCGAGAACTCTTCCCCCACCGCAACCCTCTGGGTCCCGTTCTGGAGAAAGGAGCATATCCAGCGCAAGGCTGTATCCCCGTGCCGGCGAGGCGATGGATCAGAAGGTCGTGATCCATGATGTCAAAGGCCGCTGATAGGTCCAAAAGGACCAACACGGCCGACCCACCTCTGTCCAGCTGGCGACGGAGATTATCCAAAAGGGCAACCAACACCGTCTCCACCCCGTGGCCAGGACGGAAGCCCGACAGATATGGATCGAGTGCCGAAGTTTCCTCCAAGAATGCCGAGAGCTGGTCAGCCGCAGCCCTCATAGAATCATAGAGTTGGAAGGGACCATACAGGCCATCTAGTTCAACCCCCTGCTCAACGCAGGATTAGCCCTAAGCATCCTAAAGCATCCAAGAAAAGTGTGTATCCAACCTTTGCTTGAAGACTGCCAGTGAGGGGGAGCTCACCACCTCCTTAGGCAGCCTATTCCACTGCTGAACTACTCTGACTGTGAAAAATTTTTTCTTGTTCTCATTTGCCCATCTTGTTCTCATTTGCCCATTTTTCCATTGTGTTCAGATCTTGTTGAACTCTGTCTCTATCTTCCGGATTATTTGCCAGTCCTCCCAATTTGGAGTCATCTGCAAACATGATGAGTAGTCCCTCCACCCCCCCATCTAGATCATTAATAAATATGTTAAAAAGTACCAGGCCAAGCACCAAACCCTGAGGTACCCCGCTACTCACCTCTCTCCAGTCTGATGAAACACCATTGACAACAACTCTTTGAGTGCGGTTCTCTAACCAATTCCCTATCCACCTATCTGAAAATCCAGATTGCAGTCCTTCAATTTATCCATCAGAACATCATGGGGAACTTTGTCAAAAGCTTTACTAAAATCCAAGTAAATGACATCAACCGAATTTCCCCGATCCAGCAAACCTGTTACTTGGTCAAAAAAGGAAACCAGGTTGGTCTGGCAGGACCTGTTGGAGACAAATCCATGCTGACGTGCTTGGATCACCAAATTGTCCTCCAGATGTGTGCAGATCGCTCCCTTTAATATCTGCTCCATTATCTTCCCCACAACAGAGGTCAGACTCACTGGTCTGTAGTTTCCCGGGTCATCCTTCCTCCCTTTTTTGAAGATCGGAATAACATTTGCTCTCTTCCAGTCCTCCGGGACATCTCCAGTCCTTAAAGAGGTTCCGAAGATGATGGACAAGGGCTGTGCAAGTTCTCTGGAAAGTTCTTTTAGTACTCTCGGGTGCATTTCATCCGGACCAGGGGATTTGAACTCATCCAGTGCAGCTAAATGCCTCTCGACAACCTCTCTATCCATGTTAACCTGCCACCCAGACACTGTCCTTTGGCTATGGCCATCTCTAGATGTGCCTAAACACTTTGACCCGTGGGAAAAAACAGATGTAAAATAGGCACTAAGCCTTTCTGCTTTCTCTGCATCTTCCGTTAAAATTTGCCCATCCGCACCCAACAGTGGGCCTATTGCCTCCTTTACTTTACTTTTGCTCCTCACATAACTGGAAAATCTTTTCTTGTTACAATGGGCTTCCCTGGCCAATCTTAGCTCACTCTCAGCTTTGGCCTTTCTTATGATTGATCTACAGTGCCTAGTAACCTGTAGGTACTCTTCTTTAGAGCTCTGTCCTTCCTTCCATTTCCTGAACATTTTCCTTTTCTTTCTTAGTTCCTCTTGAAGTTCTCTGTTCATCCAAATAGGCTTCTTAGAGCTCCTGCAGTGTTTTCGTCTTTCTGGGATAGTCATTGATTGAGCATGCAATAGCTCCTGTTTGAGTAGCACCCACCCTTCACATGCTCCCTTCCCTTCCAGCATTCTCGTCCATGGTATGACACTCATTATGTCTCTGAGTTTATTAAAGTTTGTCCTACGAAAATCCAACATCTGCGTCTGGCTACAAGCTTCCTTGGCTCCCCATCTCAAAAAGAATTCTATAAGGACATGGTCACTTCCCCCTAGGGTCCCCACCTCCTTCACCTCATCCACCAACTCTTGCCTGTTGGTCAGTATTAAGTCCAGTATGGCTGAACCTCTTGTGGGTTCATCTACCATTTGATAAATGAAATTGTCAGCCAGGCAGGTCAGAAACTTGCATGACTGAGGACGCTTCGCAGAGTTTGTTTCCCAGTACACATCTGGGAAATTGAAGTCACCCATGATGACAAGGTCCTGCCGCTTGGATATTTTCTCAAGCTGCTCACAAAGTGCAGCATCCACATCCTCTCGTTGGTCAGGCGGTTGGTAGCAGACACCAACCACCACACTGTTTGTTTTCCCCTCGCTTATTTTCACCCAGATGCTTTCCACTGTAGATATGCTCCTTCACTAGAATTTCCTGACAGGTAAGCCCTTTCCTCACATACAGTGCCACTCCTCCACCTCTTCGATCTATTCTGTTTTTTCTGAACAGTTCATATCCATCCACCATTACATTCCAGTCATGAGAATCATTTCTGTGATGCCTACTGCATCATACCTCTCCATCAGCATGAGAAGTTCCAGCTCTTCCTTTTTATTGCCCATGCTTCGGGCGTTAGTATAAAGACATCTGAATCCTTTTACTTTTGGTTCCCTATGAGCTGGCCTTGCCGGTTGGGCTGCCTCCCATCGTTTTCCTTCCATACACTCCCTATGTTGATCGTCTCCTTCCCCTAGTGGCTTTAGTTTAAAGCTCTCCTGATGAATCTCACCAGAGTCTCCCCAGAGATCTCCCTAGGAGAATCTCCTCTCCACCACCTTGCCCAGGAACGCCAGATGCGATACTGGGCGGTAGTCCTGCGGGTCCAGCGTTGATTTTTTTAGGAGGGGGCGAACCACTGCCCCCTTTACCTGCTCAGGAAACTCCCCCGAACTTAGGGAGGAGTTGATGATGTCTCTGAGCTGGCCTCCTATCCCCTGGCCGCCTCCCTTGAGGAGCCAGGAAGGGCAGGGATCAAGGGGGCAAGTGGTCGCCCTGACCGAGCTCAGCAACTTGTCCACTTCGGGAAGAGAGAGCCTCCTGAAGCCATCAAACCTCATTACCAAAGGCGGCCAACAGGTCTCCAGTTCATTTACTGTATTAATTGTGGCAGGAAGGTCGCAATGGAGTGACAAGAATTTATCCGCAAAATGGGTTATCAAGCGTGGCTGGTAGTTCGAGGTGGAACAACAAGACATTATCAGTAAAGTAGCTCGATAATGCTTCACAGCCGAAATCCAATTTCCTAATATTTTGGCGCCCTTTCTTGAGGGCGGTAAGGGTCCGAACTAACCCTAAATAATTGGGCCGGGCGAGAGCTTGCGGACGCAATTTCCGAGGCAAAAAACTCACATTTTGCCACTAGTAATGGCTAGTAATATATATAAACTAAACATGCATAACACTTGATTTTCATGAATTAGCATTTTCAAGAATATTTTGCCAATCTTTTGAAGTCCTGCATTCTTTTGAAAGGGTTTGTGTGTAACAATCTTTTCTTGGTGTTTCTGTGTTTTTTTTTAGCTGCTGATAAGCTTATTAAAATTTGGGGAGCTTATGATGGCAAATTTGAAAAAACAATATCTGGCCACAAATTGGTAAGTGCTATGTGCTGACCTCGGGGGTGGGAAGGGAGGGGGGAAATAGGGGGACGGAGGGATGTAGGGTGTTATATTTTTGAATGACTCCTGCCCTGTAATTTGCTCCTTGTAGTAAGGGAGAAATGTTTAGTATACTTGTTTCTTGTATAACTCCAAGTGGAGGAGCTTTTAACCAGGGTGGGCATTAAAAGGTAGTGTGGCTGGCATTTTACCACCTCCGCCAAGCCAAGCTCCTAGGGCCCTATCTGGCCCTGGCACACCTAGCAACAGTGATCCATGTGATAGTCACCTCTTGACTGGACTTCTGTAACTCGCTCTCTGCAGGCCTGCCCTTAGCCTTGACCCAGAAACTACAGCTGGTCCAAAATGCAGCGGCCAGGATCCTCATAACAAGACTGTGGAGGTCCTACATCCGGCCCATTCGCCACCAACTGCATTGGTTGCCAGTTGAATTCCGGACCAGACTAAAGGTCCTTCAAGGCCATACTCAGTCGGGGCCCAGTATACCTGAGGGACCACCTCCCTGCCTATGCCCCTCAAAGAGCTCTATGCTCCACCACTGGCTAATGGTCCCTGGCCCTAAAGTTGACCACCTGGCCTCAACCAGGGCCAGAGCATTATCTGTCTTGGCCCCCACCTAGTGGAATGAGCTCCCAAAGGAGATCAAGGCCCTGACGGAGCTAAAACAATTCTGCAGGGCTTGCAAAAAGGAGCTCTTCCTCCAGACATTTGGTTGAGAGCAGGCATAACCAACAGCTCCCTCCCTCCCAGAACTCCATTAGTGCGTTCTGGACCTGTTTACACAGTTGCACTGTTTACATTGTGTACAATGTTTGCATTATTAGAACTATCAATTATTAGTATTATTGCTACAGTTATTTATATGTTATGGATTGTTTCATGTATTGTTTATACATTTTATGTAAACTGCCCTGAGCCTGTGTGTGCACAAGTATACTAAACATTTCTCCCTTACTACAAGGAGCAAATTACAGGGCAGGAGGCATTCAAATAAATAAACCAATAAACAAATACACAATTAAATAAATATTATTTTTTCTGGTCATCGGAAAGTACAGTGTCCAAAACTAGAGGGACTATGGCTCAGTGATAGACATCTTCTTGGCATACAGAAGGTCCTGGATTCAATCCCTGGTGTCTCCAGTAAAAAGATCTGGCAGTAGGTGACGTGAAAGATCTTTCTCTGTCTGAAACCTTGGAGAGCCACGGCCAGTCTGAGCATACAGTACTGTCTTTGATGGACCAATGGGCTAATTCAGTGTAAATCAGTTTGATCTGTTTATTTTGCCACTTTATTGTTCATAATAACATGTACTTGATTTCTGCACATTTACATTTTAACAAATGAAACCTTTCTCTCTTACAGGGAATCTCCGATGTTGCTTGGTCATCAGATTCCAATCTTCTTGTCTCTGCATCAGATGACAAAACTCTAAAAATTTGGGATGTGAGCTCGGTAAGAGGCCTGAAGGTGCACTTCTATGCCTGTTTTCTGCTTCCATTTGTTGAACAGTTGTCATAGGGTTATATGTATTGTTACCTAGTCCAGCTAAGTGATTCTGAGTTAGTAAATCATTTCCTTCAACTCCACGGGAGTAGCTGTGTTAATCCATTGTAGGTGTTTAAGAAGTAAACTGACTCAAGTGTTGTTAACCTTCAAGGTCCAAAGAATTTTGTTTTCATTTCTTTCCAGTCTTGAGCCTCCACTTGGAGTTAAGGTCAAAAATTCAAAGACATTCTACTTCTATTTCTTTCCTTCCTTTCATATCCTGCTTATTTGAAATAACTGCTGAAATGTTCGTCAGTCAATGCATAAAACAAATAAGCTTTAATTCTTTTTGGATAATGTCTGATTTGAAGACTTATGGAATTTGAAGGATTCCTGAATGCTCTGCGGGACCCGATGCTCTCCAGTGTCTTGCTGGAGGCCTTTGTGGAGGACTGGCAGTCCTGCCTGTTGGCCACCATTGACAAGATAGTTCCTGAGCGCCCTCTCCGCCCTCGTCCAAATCAGGCCCTGTGGTTTACTGCGAAGCTTTTGGAGAGGATGAGGAAGGTGAGACGGCTAGAGCGAGTGTGGAGGAAGATTCGTGATGAAGCTACAAGAACATCTCCTCGCACACTTATGAGGGCGTATGAGATGGCAGTGAAAGCGGCAAAGTGTGACTACTTTGCCTCAGAAATCATGATCGCTAGCTCTCACCTAGCCCAATTATTTAGGCTAGTTCGGACCCTTACTGCCCTCACGGGAGGGCATCAAAATAGTAGTCAATTGGAACTTGGCTGTGAGGTTTTTGCAAGCTATTTTGAGGATAAGATCTTGTTGCTCCACCGTGACCTTACTGCCACAGTTGATACAGTTTGCTAACAAGAAGCTCCGTGACCGTTATGGGGGATTAGGTTTGATGACTTCAGGCAGCTCTCTTTATCCGAAATGGACAAATTACTAGGGTCAGTGAGGGCGACCGCTTGTCACCTTGATGGTGACCTCCATCGTGGTTGCTTAAGACCTGCGACCCATGGATAGGCATTCCCCTGAGGGAGATTATAAACCTCTCCCTTACATTGGGAGACTTCCCTAGCAGCTCAAGGAGGCAGTGGTTCGCCCTCTTCTGAAAAAACCATTGTGGGACCCGAAGGACCCTGCCAGCTACCGCCCAGTATTGCATCTTGCATTCTTGGGCAAGGTAGTTGAGAGGGACACCACAGACCAGCTCCTAGTATTTTTGGAGGAAACTTTATCCCTTGATCCATACCAGTCTGGCTTCCGTCCTGGCCATGGGGAGGAGACTGTGCTGGTCGCCCTGACAGATGATCTCTGGCGCCAACTGGACCGGGCGGGTTGGTCATTCTTGGAAGGGTGGCTTCTAAGTGGCTAACCTTTCTAGAGAACAGATCACAGAGGATCGCTGTGGGGGAGGAGTTATCCCACTCCTTTGTATTCCCATGGGGGGTGCCACAGGGAGCGGTGCTCTCCCCCACATTATTTTAACATCTATATGCGTCCTCTGGCCCAGCTGATATGGAGTTATTCGCCAGCTGTTTGGAAGCAGTGGCTGGATGGATCAGGAGAAGCCACCTGAAACTCAACCCCTCCAAGACGGAGGGAGCTGGAACAGGAAGTGCATCTTCCCTGCCTGGATGGGGTGCAGTTGTCATCTGTGCCCCAAGCCAGGAATTTGGGAGTGATTCTGGATGCCTCATTTTCCATGGAGGCCCAGGTCACCAAGGTAGCCTGGATGGCGTTTCTCCATCCACGCCAAGCTCGGCTACAAGCGCCCTACCTGCCCCCGGAACACCTGGCCACTGTGATCCATGCAATGGTGCAATGGTCACTTCTAGGTTAGACTTCTGTAACTCGCTGTACGCGAGCCTACCCTTGTCCGTAACCTGGAAGTTCAGCTGGTATAGAACACAGCTGCACGGGTCCTCACTAAATCATCTTGGAGGTCCCATGTTCAGCCTCTGCTGAAGCAGCTGCACTGGTTGCCAGTTTGTTTCCGGATTAGGTTCAAGGTTTTGGTATTAACCTTCAAGGCTCTATGCAGCTTGGGTCCTGCATATCTGAGGGACCGCCGACCTCCCTATGCCTCCCCACACGGGCACTTTGCAGGTAAGAATCTGCTGATGATCCCAGGACCTCGGGAGACTTGCCAGGCCTTTTCGGTCCTGACCCCTACCTGGTGGAATGAGCTCCCTGAAGAGCTGCGGGCCCTGTTGGAGCTCTCTGAATTCCGCAGGGCCTGCAAAACGGAGCTCTTCTGCCAGGCGTTTGGATGGTGGCCTGGGGGCTAAAATCGAGCCCCTCTCCCCCGGGTGGGGGGGGAGGCCTGGTTCCCCAGATAATTCCACCCTGTGCCCTGTGTCCATTCGCTCCCTTCTGCCCATCCTGTGGGCCTGTATGGGAATAGTTTTTTCTTAATTGCCATCATTGTGACTAAGTCATTGTTTATGGGGTTTTAATGGGGAATTTAAATGGCTTTAATGTACTGTATTTGTATTGAAACATTGTGAACTGCCGCGAACTGTTTTCTGAGAGCGGCGATCATACAAATTGAATAAATAATAATAATAATTAAGTTTCTCAAACTTTGCTGTCAAATTTACCACCAGGATATCAAAGTAAGCATGTCTAATTTTGATCAAACACTTATTTCTGCAAGAGTCTAAAAGAACTATAGTCCAGTAGCATCTTAAATAATATTTGTAGAAGGGTATTGTTTGCTATGGCATACTTGCTGTTTGCTGCTACTACAGAAAAAGTGTGTGAATGAAATTAGACATGCCTGCTTTGATATCCTGAAGATTAAATTTAACAACAAACTTTGAGAAATTTAACTTGCAATCCAGACACTTCCCCAAAAGAATTAAAGGTAAAGGTATTCCCGGTGCAAGCACCGGGTCATGTCTGACCCTTGGGGTGACGCCCTCTAGCGTTTTCATGGCAGACTCAATACGGGGTGGTTTGCCAGTGCCTTCCCCAGTCATTACCGTTTACCCCCCAGCAAGCTGGGTACTCATTTTACCGACCTCGGAAGGATGGAAGGCTGAGTCAACCTTGAGCTGGCTGCTGGGATTGAACTCCCAGCCTCATGGGCAGAGCTTTAAGACTGCATATCTGCTGCCTTACCACTCTGCGCCACAAGAGGCTCTGAAAAAGAATTAAAGCAAGCTTAATATTAGATTTTATGTATAGATTGCCTTGAACATTTCAGCAGACATTTTAAATAAGCAGGATATTGGAAGGAGGGAGGGAGGGAGGGACAGATGGACTAATGCAGCTACAGTTTTTCTGTGTGCATGCATAAGTGCCACATTGCTAATCTTGAAAGATGTACAGATTTTTAATTAAAGTTCATAAGTAAAATAGTTCTTGGTTCAGCTAATGTTCATAGTACAATATGAGCTTTTGGGTAACACCAAACTTTGAGTGGATTTTTTAAAAGTTTAAAAGTAAGAGGATGCTTTCAAGAGAAGGGAGTTATCCGCCCTTTCTTAACCTTTGACATTCATGCCACTAGATGGTGCTGTGACTGCTTAAGCTCTCGTTTGTTGCTGGATTTTAAGTTTTTCCCCTTGTTGGTTTTTCTTTCGAATTTGAAATTTATGTATTTATTTAAGCATGGTGGCTGTGTTGGTTTATTGAAGTGGTGGAAGTGGTTTATTGAAGTGGTGGAAGGAAGAGGGTCTTTAGCTGTTAATGAGAGTAGAATTCTTCTCATGAAACTTTGCTCCCCAATTTTTATCCTTTTGAGAGTTATACAGGTTTGTTTTGGGACCTTGGCAATTTATTTAATGAGACTGCCATTCAAGTTTCAAGGGATTTCTTTTGGCAGGATTACAGTGCAATGTAATTTTGTGACTGCAGTTCCATTAATGCTGTCCTTATTTGCCCTAAGAACGTAATAAAACAAAGAGAAACCATGTAATGGCACACAAGAAAAGAATATCTTAGTCTCATATAAGATGGTGTTTTAATCTTCTTGTATAGTATCACCACGCATATACATAAACAGTATTAGCACAGAAAAAGTTACTTGGTCAGCTCATATGGCAGAAAGCAAATAGAAAAGACGGACAAGCTGGACGTGCCTTTCGGACTACAGCAGTCCTTCCTCAGTTTTTCACGCACCAAGATCTTTTTACTACCAGTGTTCTTAAGCTCAATACAGACCTAGTTGGTAGTGGGAAAGGACTGCAGCACTTGGTACTTGCTTTCAAACGCAGAGGTCCCCTTTACAAGGCTCATAGCCATTGATAGATCCCATCTTCTGTGCATTTATATATGTCCTTTTTTAAATTGTGTAGGCTAGCATCCATTGCCATATCTTATGATGGAGAGTTCCATAATTATGCCCTTTGTAAAAGATTTCTTTTGTTCTGCCCCAGATGCCAGTCATTAAATTTGCTGGGTGACCCTGAGTAGTAGTAGTAGTAGAGAGAGAGAAAGATCATCTCCCTGCAGGCTTGTGAGGGGAGTAACTGTGCTGATGTTGCAGAAGGGCTGCTGGGACTGACACTCTCCCCCCCCCACACACACACACAAATCACTGACTTTAGGATTGCATTTACATCCCAGGCCAAAATCCACACTAACTTCTCTTGGGTATGGTCTTATAAATAGCACTCTCTCTTTCCCCATCCCCCACCCCCATTTTAGGGCAAATGCTTGAAGACACTGAAGGGGCACAGCAACTATGTCTTCTGCTGCAATTTCAACCCCCAGTCAAACCTCATTGTCTCGGGCTCGGTAAGCATGGATAGACCGCTTTGGCTCTTTGGTGGGGCACTGCAGGGCCACTGGAGGGCGGCTGCTCCAGGTGGCACCCATGGGTGTCCTGACTGGGCCAGGAGTAAGACAGGCATATCATTCTTTTCAGTAAATATAGGGAGTTGTACAGTTGCTGCCAGGGAGGAAGCAAGATGGCTGCAGTCATGCAGAGTAGTGTTGAGAAAGATGGGAGGTGGGCAGGGCTGGAACAAGCCGCATCTACAGAGGAGGGCCCTCCACTGCCAGGTCAAGGTTGAGGGGGCAGCACCAAAAGAGATCATCTCCCGTGGTGCGGCAAGAGCGGGACTTGAGTGAGAAAAAAGAGCTGGAAGAAAGCAGAGAGGGAGACTTCTCTCTGAGTGATGGAATGGCTGTGCTACAGGGAGCCAGCAGCAGAATCTGCTGGAGGGCAGCACAGGAAGCTGGGAAGGCACTGTTCTTCAGAGGCAAAATAGAGGGCACTCTTGCAATTCATCCCATCTATGACTCAGCCCATGAAATGCAGGCCATATCTTGGGGCCTCCAGCAAAGAGCAAGTCATCTTTGGAATTAGAGCCCATGGCAACACCTGCTGTTCTGCAAGCAGGGCAGGCTGCCAGCTAAATTGACTGGGCAGTTCAAGCCTGCGATGAGAGGAACCAGCTTGATTGGGAGGGATGGGTGGGAAGCAGGAAAGCCCCATACCATTTGGAAAGTTTCATGGCTCTATTTATTTCTGGAGTGAGGATAAACCTTTGTGCTTAGCCCACCCATAGAGGGGCTTGAGCTTTTGGCTTCCAGCCTTAGAAAGAAATGGGGAGTGGAGTAGCCTTTATGAGGCCACTAGCAAGGCAGCACCTGGAATAGTTCACTGCTGAGATACAGGGACTATCAAGAGTATGACTTCCAAAGCCTTTGGGGAAATGGCGCCTTCTGAATTCTCTTCTGCTTGTTCTGCAGTTTGATGAAAGCGTGAGGATATGGGATGTGAAGACAGGGAAGTGCCTCAAAACGCTGCCGGCACATTCTGATCCCGTTTCAGCTGTAAGTTCTTTAGGATGGGCTGCTGGGCTACCGTCTCCTCTTCCAGTGAGATTTCAGACACTGCTCCGCCTTCTCCTGGCTGTTGAGCACGGGAATGTCACAGACCTGGCTCACCTGCTAGATTTGAGATGTGAGTTCCCTGGTACCTGTTCTGGGAGCTGGCCACTTGGTGGATGCACTAGCTATCTGGGACTCTGGCATGTGCTCTGCAGGCACATGTGGAGGGGAAGCACCACCATCAGGCAGACACTTGGATGGCTTAACTGGAGCCAGCCGCTTGGATGTTTCTCCTCAACAACACACACAAAAAATTAACACAGTGAGTTATTGTATTTTAAAATATTTTGAAATGTTTAGTTGTACATGTTTGTGTCTTATCAACACAAAGAAAAGATAATTCAGCCAGGCCAGCATGAGAAACTTGATGTAGAGGAAGAGCCAGATTCCTGTCCTGTCATCTCTTAAAGATTTAAAAAAACACGGATTTGAGAGTCAAAATCCCTTCATGGGTTATGTGGCTACTTCAGTCATTCTTCACTTCTGTTTGTTCACAGCCTTGAAGACAGAAACATTCGTGTTGGTTTGGATCCCTACCAATCCATCAAGTTAAAATAAATTATTCAAATTGCTTTCTATGCTTGTGGCATAAAAACTTTGAAATCTTAAAACCTGGATTCTCTTTTCTGTGGTCTCTGAACCCAAGTACTTCCGTGACTAGATCCTTAGTGCGATTTCTGTTAGAACTTCCTTGGCAAGTAGGGATTTCTGGAACAGTTCACCTTTTGCCCCCAAACTCCCTTTCAACAGAAGAATTCCCGGAGAGTCTAAAAGGCAGTGGTTCGCCCGCTACTAAAAAAATCTTCTCTGGATCCACGACAGCCATCCAACTATCGCCCCGTCTTGCACTTGGCGTTTCTGGGGAAATTGCTTGAAAAAGTGGTCATGGACCAATTGTATGCATACTTGGAAGAAGCTTCGGTCCTAGACCCATCCCAGTCTGGTTTCCGGGACTGGCCATGGGGTAGAAACAGTGCTAGTCACCCTGATGGACGACCTTCGTCGCCAGCTGGACTGGGGCGGGTCGGCGCTGCTTATATTATTAGATCTCTCAGCAGTATTTGACACAGTAGATTATGAGCTTTTAGATCACTGCCTCGCCGATGCCGGGATCAGAGAGACTGCCCTTCAGTGGCTGATCTCCTTTCTCCGGAATTGCGGACAGAGGGTAGCATTAGGAGAGAGCTCATCAAGCCATCACCAACTGGCTTGCGGAGTCCCCCAAGGGGTAGTTCTCTCTCCAACCCTATTTAACATCTTTATGCGCCCTCTTGCCCAACTGGTGCGGAGGTTTGGGCTGGGTTGTCACCAATATGCTGATAACACCCAGCTCTTCCTCCTGATGGATGGCCTCCTTGACTCTCCCCCAGAAACATTAGCCAGCTGCCTGGAAGTAGTGATGGGGGTGGCTCAAGCAGAGTCAGGAAAGGCCCAAGTGAGGAAGCACGCCTACCCAATCTGGGTGGAGTGCAGCTAAAAGTGGCCCACCCCAATAGGAACCTGAGAGTGATATTTGATGCCTCCCTCTCAGAACATAGCTGCCAGGATCCTCACAGCAACACCTCGGAGGTCCCACATCCAGCCCGTCCTCCAGCAGCTGCGTTGGCTCTGAGTTGAATTCCAGATCAGGCTTAAGGTGTTGGTTATCACCTTTAAGGCCATACGCGGCCTGGGCCCAGTATACCTGAGGGACCGCCTCCCCACCTACGCTCCTCAAAGAGCCTTGTGCTCTACTACCTCCAACCTCCTGGTGGTCCTTGGCCCCAAGGAAGCCCGCTTGACCTCAACCAGGGCCAGAGCTTTCTCCATCCTGGCCCCCACCTGGTGGAACGAGCTCCCAGAGGAGATCAGGGCCCTGACAGAACCTAAACAGTTCCACGAGGCCTGCAAAAGGTAGCTCCTCTGCCAGGCATTTGGTTGAGGTTGACCCAAACTATCGCTTCCAATTGGTCCCCAAGCTTCCCCCCCCCCCACTACAACTAACACCAATTTGCCTAACCCACTGGGTCCTAGTAAGAGTTGAGTTGAGGCTCTTGCAATTCCATTTTATAATGTTATTGTTATGGTCATGTTATTACTGTAATCACCTGTTACCTTATGTTATCTGTATTTTTTCTTGCTCCTGAGCCTTCCTGGAGGGGAGTATAAAAATATAATAAATACAATAAAATAAATCAATAAAATAAAACTTTTTTTCCCCAATAGGGGACTCCAAATATCTTATAGCCACCTTCTCCCCTCAGTTTAGGGGAGAAGCAACCTGTGAAGTAGGTTAGTTTGAGGGTGTACAACTGACCCAAACATCCGTGGCATGGTGGGGATCTGAACAAGTAACAAAAAGGGAAACAGCAACCCAACCAAAAAGGCCAGGGATAAAATCAACTTTAGAAAAATATAAACAGTTTATTATAGGCACTCAAATGTTTAAAAACTATAAAATAATGTCTGTTTGGCACACATAAAACATCAAAGTGCACCAGTAATGCCAAATAATGTTTTGACCTTGACAGCGCATTTTGATCAAATAGATCTTCCTCAGAGGTCAATTGTACAGATTTACACAGATATAATGAACAAATGTGTACATTTTTCAACAAGGGGTTGCTATTTGTTTACAATTAGCAAATATTTAGAATGACTACATATAGATTGATATCTTCAACATATCTTTAAGCACCTACTCAAGCCTTATAATTGTTATTTTGGCCCTGTTCTCAGAGAAACAGACAGTAGGATTCTTCAGTATCCTGGGGAGCCGGGTAATTTTATGAATATGAAATCTGTGCTTTATATCTTAAAGCAGTGATCCCCAACCCCCAGACTGCGAAGACCTCAGCGCCGGGCTGCGGCTCCCTCTTCCCGCCCCCCCCCCGCAGGGATAAGCTTGCCAGGCCACGAGGAAATCGGCCGCCAAAGCGGCCAATTAGCTTGCGGCCCGGCAAGCTTCTTGCTTCGGAGGGGGGGGAGAAGCTTGCCGGGCTGCAAGCTAATTGGCCGCTTTGGCGGCCGATTTCCTCACCGCCTGGAGGGGCAGGGAGAGGGAGCTACAGCCGCCGGCGCAAACGTGCATGTGCGGACTTGCAGCACATGCGCGTTTGCGTCCGGCGGGACCGCAAATGCGCACGCATGGCAGTTTTGCGCAGTGCTGCCGTGCATGCGCGTTTGCACCCCCGCCTGACACGTTTGCGCCAGGTTGCCCTCCCCCCCAGCACAGCGGTCCGCTGCTGCCAAAAGTTTGCGGACTGCTGTCTTAAAGATCAATCTATATGTATTCTAAGTTATCTGTTAGGAACAAGAAATATCTGCTGGCTGAGGTTTCTGCTCTTACCAGCACCTTGCAGCCAGAGCAGACTAAATAAGTAAGCAAATATGTAAGCAAATAACATAGAATTTATACAACTGAAAAGTGATAATGGTAGCACTGATTTCATATTTCTATTACCCACCAGTTTTTCTCACCCCCCCTGTTGAAAATTGTAAAAATATGTTAATTATATCTTTGTGCTTCTGTACAATTGACCTCTAATGATGATTATTTGATCGAAATGCGTTAGGACAAGGTAAAAAAAATATTTGGCATTATTGGTGTACACACTTAGATGTTTTATGTGTGCTGAATCAATGTTCTTTTATGGTGGGAATTTGAACCTTGGTCCTACTCTGAAGCTCTGACTGGCCTCTCCTCTTCTTTACCAGTTAATATTAATGACCAGGATCAGGCCTTGGCAAGACACTTGTCTCAAATTATATATTTAGAATTTATCATCTTAATTCCATGAATTCCATGTTTAACATGTTAAAACTATATTAGTTATTACCAAACAAGACAAAATTTATATTTAATTTTTTAAAGTTATTATCTATACTGCATTATCAGGAAAATGTCTTTTGAATGCAGTGCAATATACTCTGCACATGCACATAAGTTTTTACCCAGCAAAGCTATGTTCAAATTGGGCCCTGGTCCGGAAGGTGAAGCTGGAGCTGGGCACTCTGGCTGGCATCAGACACCCCCCAAGAAATAAATTAATGGGCCTCCCCCAATAAAGTGGATGTTTCATTGGTATGCTGTCTCTCTTCTTCCTTTCAGGTCCATTTTAACCGCGATGGTTCTCTGATAGTGTCCAGCAGCTATGATGGTCTGTGGTGAGTGGGAGGAAGGAGGGTGGTGACTGTTGGGTCATGGAGGTGAGTGGTGGTGGGCCTGGGCTGCTGCTTCCTCCTTGCCAAGGGCAGGAGAGGCAGGCTAGTTTGGCTGTTGTGTGTGTGGACCACCAAGCTGAGATGTGTTTGACAAGCAGGAAGGCTACCTGGCTCCCCAAGGAGTCTGCCTCCCCCCAAATTGTGGTTGACCTGCATAACAAAGGAGGGCGTGAAGGAGGCTGCCTGTCTGGCCTGTGGTGGGTGGTTTCCTGCTTTGATTCTCCTCAGTGATTTCCAAAAGAAAGGCTGATTAAAAGATAGAACCGCCACTAGCTCTTTTCAAGGGTCTGGTTGAGAGATGCTCACACATGTGAAAAATAGAGGTGGACCACTCTGCTGAAATTAACACAGGTCCTTTTCTGTGCTGTCCATAATCTTATTATGAACTCTTGTTTCTAGTATATCTGTGACAATCTCTGGAGCAGGAAAGCAGGTGTTGGTGGCTCCCCCCCCATGCCACCTGCTTTGTTATCTTTACACTCTGTTCCATTACTCTGACAGCTCACATTCTTGCCTGCAAAAAAGGCATGTAGCCCAGCAGTTTTGCCTGCAAAAAAGGCATGTAGCCCAGCAGTAGAGTACCTACTTGCAGAAGATCTCAGTTCAATCCATGACAGTATCTCCAGTAGAAAGGGGATTGTACAGTCTGGCAGAGAAAGCATATCTACCTGAAACCTCGTAGGTCTGCCACAGAGAACATGTGAAGCGATCTTCTGTGGGCGGTGGATTAATCTCTAGCACAATATCTGCTGGATGCTACAGGATTTCTTCTGTCCCTCCAGAAATGTTTTAAAACAAGATTATGTTGCAATGTTTAACAGTGTCTCTTCTTTTAACCTTGCAGTCGGATCTGGGATACGGCTTCTGGGCAGTGTTTAAAAACATTGATTGGTGAGTCATCTGTGTTGTGTACTGTGTCCTATCCCAAAAAGTCTCAGGCATCAAAACCTAATGAGCCATAACATGTATAACAAGACTCTCCTCTCTCTTTGCTTTATAGATGATGACAATCCTCCTGTGTCTTTTGTAAAATTCTCTCCAAATGGCAAATACATTCTAGCAGCAACTCTGGACAAGTATGTGTCAAATCTGCTGAATTGTTTTGAGAAATTTTAAGAGGGTTGGGCAAATCCGAGGGCACTTAACCACAGTAGTGAAATGATTCTTCATCTCAAAGAGGCAGTTTCCCCCTTAATCACCAGATTTGTGTGTGTGTGGGGGGGGTCTGGACTTTCCCAAAAGGAAGCAGAATACTGGCTTGGTTCTGCAGAGGTGTTCTTTTCCCGCCTTTTAACAATGACCTGATCCCCAGAACCATGGAGTGGATCTTGTGCACACAACCAAATGAAAGCTATCATGTCCCATGCTGTGTGACTGAGAGACATTTCAGAACTGTTTGTGATACTGTTAAGGATGTAGTGCCAGTCTCCCCATGCCGTGACACTGTGGGTCCACATCAGGAAAGCCTGATCTAGCACCTGTGCTCCAGACACTGTTGACTCCATGATAGATTGGCCTTAACTTTGACTCCAGACTCGGTTGCCTTGCACATTACTATGCTTGGTCAGTTTCTGTTGGGCAGAAGGGTTTCCAGAGCTAGATGCATTTTACTGGCATAAGTCCTTTCCTAAAATGTGCCATTGGTTCCTCTAGCATCAGTAGTCAGGTGATGAATGACAACACATGAAGTGTGGGGGACTTTTGGGAGCATGCCTCTGGGTCCTTTTGGGAGCATGCAATCTGCCCTCCCAAGTGTAACACTTTCTATTTCTGATGCAAAGTAACTTTTCTACATATGAGTAGCTGGGTAATAAGCCAGTGGCCATCTAAGCCAGTGGATGGTGGCGCATCATAGTACAGCATGAGATACTGAAGCACACTGGTGAAAACACACTCCCTGCTCTTACTGGCTTGTAGGCTTGGTTGGTGTGTCTCTGGTAGCCCTTGGTAGTGGTCAGGGCTGCAAGACACCCAGTGCAAAACCAAAAAAGGAACACAACACAACCTTAGCTTTTTTTCTGATGCACATGAGATACACTCTCCGCACAGAATTATATAATAGCGAAGAGTGGTGACCCTAGGCACATATCATAGGAGGTGGTCTCCAAAAAGGATAAAATTTACATATATTGGTGGGAGCCATAATTTACAGATCCCATTCAACCACTCAGTTACACTTTAAAAGGTCAAGGTATCCCCTGTGCAAGCACTGGGTCATGTCTGACCCTTAGGGTGACGCCCTCTAGCGTTTTCATGGCAGATTCAATACGGGGTGGTTTGCCAGTGCCGTCCCCAGTCATTACCATTTACCCCCCAGCAAGCTGGGAACTCATTTTACTAACCTTGGAAGGATGGAAGGCTGAGTCAACCTTGAGCCGGCTGCTAGGATCGAACTCCCAGCCTCATGGGCAGAGCTTTCAGACTGCATGTTTGCTGCCTTACCAATCTGCACCACAAGAGGCTCTACACTTTATAAAGAGTTTAATATAGGTATTATATAGAGTGTATTATCACAGTTCTGACCACTGAGGAAGACCCTGGAGGGTGGAAACACGTTTGGTCCTATCTGTATAGAACTAACACTGGCCACAATGAAGTTTTTATTCTGTTTTTAATTGTGCACTATAATAAATAATCAATAAATTTTACATTATTTTATTGTACAGCTCAACTTTTGAGTTCCTGCAAGACACCCAGACCATGATGTACAGAGTAGCCTTGCATGCTTCGGCTGCCAAAGCAGCCATTCGAGCCCGAAGCAGCCAACACAAGCCTAGTACAGAGTGCTGAAGAGCAGCAAATGGGTTACACACTAGGCATATCTTTGTAGTGTGTCCTTCCTGAGCCAAAATCTCACTCAGGACTGGAATCCAGCTTAATAAACTGTAAAATAGCAGTCAGATTTCTCATGGGTCTGCACAGAGGATGGGGGAGATCCCTAGTGGATCATAGTGATCTTGCTAAGCATCCCCCAGTGGCTATTCAGGTGCCACTAGGAATCTCACAAGTTAGGATATGTAAGCTGCATGCGTCTAGCTATGGTTTGTTACCAGGGTGTATGGTTTGTTACCAGGGCTCCACTTAGTATCATATTTAATGGCCATCTCCAAGTATATGTAAGTTCCCAGTGGCCATCTAAGCCAGTGGATGGTGGCGCATCATAGTGTAGCAAACTTCATGAGATACTGAAGCCCACTGGTGAAAACACATTCCCTGCTCTTGCTGGTTGGTGTGTCTCTGGTAGCCCTTCATTGGCTCACTTCAAAGACCCAGGAGGGCCAGTAGAATGAGTCTGGCTTAAGGAGAGAGATCAGGAAGGGGCAGGAGAGGAAGAGGCAAAGTGTTCAAGAGGAGCCGTTTCCAAGGAGGGAGGTGGGTGTCTTTTATTGCTCCACTTGGATGTCTCTTCCCCTCCTGCATTTCATCTTCCCCACAACCCAGTGCTTTGAGAGAGCAAGCAGCCCAAAGCTGCAGGGCAGACTTGGGATTTGAGTGAACCCTGGTTTCTTAGCACCCAGGCCAACACTCTCTGCCCCACTGTTAGTTATTGCAAAGGGGGCAGCATGAGAATAGAAGAAGTTGGGGAACAGAGCAGCAGTAGTGACAGTGAGAGTCTCTTCCAGTTGTCTTGGCTCCAAGTGATGGATGGGAGGTGTTCTGTGGGGTGTCCCTGTTCCCCACCAGCCTTGCTAAGCCCTTCTCTCTCTTGCTTTCCTTTCCACCAGCACTCTCAAACTTTGGGACTACAGTAAAGGGAAGGTGAGTTCCTGCCCCCCCCCCCTTCAGAGGGATGAACCCTTTTACAAGGGAGAGAGGAGGAAGCTGAGAATATGAGTGTCCCTTTGAGAATTTGGCTTTCGTTCCCTCTTCTTCATCCCAGCAAAATTTGTATCTTTCTGCTTGGGTAGTGCTGCAACAGACTTGGTGGGTAGCACCTTCCTTGTGGCTAAAATTGCCAAGGGGGGGTATACTTTATCAGTGGCATGGACTCCTTGGTTGTCTATGGCCAAATTGTCCTAGGTGTCCAGGGAGTGGGATGGTAAATGCCTGGCCAGATTTCCACCCTGATGCTCCTTTGCGTGTGATTCTGCGATTTTGTCTTTCAGTGCCTAAAGACATACACTGGCCACAAGAATGAGAAATACTGCATATTTGCCAACTTTTCTGTTACAGGTGGAAAGGTGAGAAGTTCTGTTCTGAGAGCCAGATTTGCTGACTTCTGCTTGGGGGCCAGGGAGGCTGTTGACTTGGTGGTTCTCTGAGCTACTCCAGAAATGGATGCTCTGAGGAGTCCTACTTATTCTGCTTAGCCAGAGGTCTTTTGGCAACCCAGATTCCACAGTTCATTAGAATTCTTGTGCCACGAAGAGAGTGAAAGGAGCTGAACAGGCTTGAACAACCTTCTGATCTTGTTGGCTCCCAGTATGGGGTCAGTTTCAGGCAGGTTTTGGCCTGCCTAAATTCTCAACTTTTCAGAAGGCAGTTCTGTTGCGCCTGTGGAATGATCAACACATTGACTGGTTCAGAAGACTTGGAGGGGGGGGGGTCAGCAGGAGAGGGGGAACTGGTTCTGTGTGTCTAGTTTGTTTTTATTAGTCTGCTGCTCAGCTGCCCTCTAAATGCCTGGCTGCATCCTTGCTTTTGTGCCTTGCCAGTCTTTGGCACTGGCCTTCACCTGACCTGCTCAGTCATGCCTCTCTCCAGAACTGCCCTTCTTTGGAGCTAGTGCACAAGCCCAGAGAGCACGGGAGCCTTCCCCCCACATGACACTTTGGGGGCACACTGAGAAGAGCAACAGGAGGCTAGGCAAAAAGGATTCCTCCCTGATTCCAGCCCTTCCTTGTGTTTCTGGGCTCTGGCCATTTTTCTCTATTGCCTAGATGCTGGGAAGGTCATGGGTTGCAGCTCAGGAGGGTGGGGGTGGGGGGTTAATCCAAGTTCTGGAAAGGTTGAAGACCTGTCTAAGAAAAAAAATTCTGGAAATGAAGAATGTCTTTGGGACCACAGCACTGAATCCCCCCACCTCTAAATGCAAGCTTTCTAAACCTTTTCTTGATATTTTACCCCACCCCCCAAATTCTAAGCTTGTGTCAGACCAGTAGCAATGAAAGTTTCAGGCTTACTAGTATTTGCTTAACTTTGGGGTTAGGAACCTGCTTTTATTTCTCTGTATTCTGTAGGTTTGTGGATAATCCTTTGTAAACAAAGATTGGGAGTAAAGTCTGAGGGAATGGGGTAAAAAGTCATGGCCTGCCATGAATTTAGATGACTCTGGTTCCAGAGCCTCACTTGGTGGATTTCTGACCTGCTTTTTCCCCATCCTCCTTGTGATGGGGCAAGGACAAATCTCTAGAGACGCCTGAAAGAGTAACCCCTACAGTGCTCATCTAGAAGCAAGGAAGGCACTCTTCTCGAGATATAGCACACTGTGGAACATTAGGGCTTAGGAGACTTCAGGGAGGGAGGGAGAGTGAACTTCTAACTGCATAACTGTGCTTTGCCCTTCAGTGGATTGTGTCTGGGTCAGAGGACAACCTGGTTTACATCTGGAACCTCCAGACGAAAGAGATTGTACAGAAGCTGCAAGGACACACAGGTGGGGAGCCTTTGGTTAGTGCCGTCACCTTCTTCAGCTGCTGCTAGGCTGCCAGGCAGTGAGCTGGAGCCAAAAGAGGAAGGGGGGAGTACACAGACAAAGCCAAAACTGTAAACAGGATACGAGAAATCTAGAATCCAGTGCACTCAATATAAAGAACACAATGCAAACTATTTTGTGATACAGATCTCTCCTATTAATAATTTCCTAGTTAAAAACTATTGCAACTTAAACAAGCTAAAACATGATTCCAAGTGATTATGAATAGTACATTCAATGGCAGTTACAATATACAGAAAGATAGCAGTGGTAAACACTTTTCCAAGAGTCTTCAAACACAAAAGGCTTGCGGAAGGAAAACGAAGCTGCATTTCATTAAAGGAGGCACAACAAAGATTGTGGTGGCAACGGGAAGGCCAGCTATATTTTATTTGTTTTGTGATAAGTTGTCTTTTTAAAGCCCCTAAATCAGATAACGTAATCCTATGTAGTAAACTAAGGCATACCATTGCAATGTAAGTAGAACTAAAATTATAGCTTACTTTCCTATTGCCACTACAATCTTCGTGCTCCTATTTTTTGTCTTTGTTTTTATTATAATTGAACATTTTACACAACAACAAAAAAGACACAAAACCTATGAAACACTACCATCAACACCCCACAATAACCTCCCCCAATTAACAAAAACATACAATAACAAAAAATATTTAGAAAAGGCCTCCGAGTATCTAAAAACCAGGTTCTTTAGTTTTCTAGTACCACACGCACAAAAAATGTTATTAGAAATCAAAATTTCACAATTACATCTTTCACAGAATCATTGAAGGGGCCACACAGGCCATCTAGTCCAACCCCCTGCTCAATGCAGGATCAGCCCAAAGCATCCAAGAAAAGTGTGTATCCAACCTTTGCTTGAAGACTGCCAGTGAGGGGGAGCTCACCACCTCCTTAGGCAGCCTATTCCACTGCTGAACGACTCTGACTGAAATTTTTTTTCCTGATATCTAGCCTATATATCTTGTAGTTGTAGTTTAAACCCATTACTGTGCATCCTTTCCTCTGCAGCCAACGAAAACAGCATCCTGTCCTCCTCCAAGTGACAACTTTTCAAATACTTAAAGAGGGCTATCATGTCCCCTCTCAACCTCCTTTTCTCCAGGCTGAACATTCCCAAGTCCCTCAACCTATCTTCATAGGGCTTGGTCCCTTGGCCCCAGATCATCCTCGTCGCTCTCCTCTGTACCCTTTCAATTTTATCTACATCCTTCTTGAAGTGAGGCCTCCAGAACTGCACACAGTACTCCAGGTGTGCTCTAACCACTGCCGTATACAATGGGACTATAACATCTTGTGATTTTGATGTGTTGCCCCTGTTGATACAGCCCAAAATGGCATTCGCCTTTTTTACCGCTGCATCACACTGCCTGCTCATGTTTAGTTTACAATCCACAAGTACTCCAAGGTCTCGTTCACACACAGTGTTACCTAGAAGCGTATCCCCCACCCAGTAGGTATGCTTTTCATTTTTCTGACCCAGATGCAGAACTTTCACTTATCTTTATTAAATTGCATCTTGTTCTCATTTGCCCATTTTTCCACTGTGTTCAGATCTCGTTGAACTCTGTCTCTATCTTCCGGAGTAATGAGTAATCCCTCCACCCCCTCATCTAGATCATTAATAAAATATGTTAAAAAGTACTGGACCGAGCACGAAGCCCTGGGGTACCCCGCTACTCACCTCCTTCCAGTCTGATGAAACACCATTGACAATAACTCTTTGAATACAGTTCTCTAACCCAGTGGTCCCCAACCCTCCGGTCCAGGGACTGGTACCAGTCCGTGGATCAGTCGGTACCGGGCCGCGACTCCTCTTCGTCCTCCTCCCCGGCTGCTGCCTCGGGGGCTGCCCTGCTACTCTGCTGCTGGCTTCCCTTTGGTGCTCTCCGGCAGCCGCTATGGCTGGGGCTCCCCCTCAGCATGGCATTGTGCAGCTGCTGCTGGCAGCGCCCCCCAGTGGGCGGCGGGAAGTCAGGGTCGCTGGCAGGAAAGCAAGTAGAGTAGGGGCTTAGGTGGTGGCGATATCCCTCGGCAAAAGACTACCCCCCTCCCCGGGCCTCAGTAAAATTGTCAAGTGTTGACTGGCCCCGGTGATAAAAAGGTTGGGGACCACTGCTCTAACCAATTCCCTATCCACCTAACTATCTGAAAATCCAGATTGCAGTCCTTTAATTTATCCATCAGAACATCATGGGGAACCTTATCAAAAACTTTACTAAAATCCAAGTAAATGACATCAAGCGAATTTCCACGATCCAGCACACCTGTTACTTGGTCAAAAAAGGAAACCAGGTTGGTCTGACAGGACCTGTTGGAGACAAATCCATGCTGACTTCCTTGGATCACCAAATTGTCCTCCAGATGTTTGCAGATCGCTCCCTTTAATATCTGCTCCATTATCTTCCCCACAACGGAGGTCAGACTCACTGGTCTGTAGTTCCCGGGTCATCCTTCCTCCCTTTTTTTGTAGATCGGAATAACGTTTTGCTCACTTCCAGTTCTCCGGGACATCTCCAGTCCTTAAAGAGGTCCAGAAGATGATGGACTAGGGTTCTGTAAGTTCTCCTCTTCTCTGTCCATGACAACCTGCCACCGAGACACTATCCCTTGGCTACTGCCATCTCTAGATGTGCCTAAACCCTTTGACCTGTGGGAAAAAACAGATGTAAAATAGACGCTGAGCCTTTCTGCTTTCTCTGCATCCTCCGTTAGAGTTTGTCCATCTGCACCCAACAGTGGGCCAATTGCCTCCTTTACTTTCATTTTTCCAGTATTGTGCATAAATTATTCGTGCTGCTGAGATCATGTAAGGTAGTAATATTCTCCTTCCTTTTGCTATTTCAAGATCCTAAATATTTTAAAAATATAATTCTCGTTTAAGTTTCAAATGTAGCTTAGTTATTTTCCAAATATATTGATGAATCTGTACCCAGAATTTTTTTTGAGATACTGAGCATGTCCACCAAAGTTGATAAAAAGTACCATCAACCAAATTACATGTCCGGCATTTTGTTAAGCCTTTTTTGTAGATTTTGAACAATAATACCAGAGTCAAATAACATCTATAAAGCATTTTGTAATGATTTTCCCTTATATTAGTTGCTAATTTAAACTTTATATCTCTTTTCCACACCGTCTCCCAATGATGAAGATTAATAGTATGCCCTATATTTTCGGTCCAGCGAATCATTGATTCTGTTACCACTTCAGTGTCTTTTTTTTAATAACGTAGATCTTTGCAATTAATTTACCTTCTTGTTCATATATACACAGATCAGCCTCATTTTTTGCATTTTCAAACTGATAAATCTGTCTATCACTTTTAAATTTTTCATATAATTTTCTATATAGAAACCAATTGCAGGTACCACTCACTACTGCTATATCTTCCCTCTGTTTAAATTTTATTTGCTGTTCAGAGTAATCTAACAGATCTTTATATTTTAGGTAGTTCTTTGAGTGCCATTTTTCCCTACCATATAATGCCTCATGTGCGACACCCAGTTTGGGATTTTTAGCCACAATTGGTTCTTATATTTAGACCAAACTCTAAACAATGCTCGCCTTATACAATGGTTTTCAATTTTTTTTTGTATCCCTGCTTTCCCAAACCAAAGGTATGCATGCCAACCAAATTCATGACCATCTACCTTCAAAATATAATTATTTCTTAATGTTAAATCAGTCCCTGATCCAAACAAAACTTGCAGCATAATACAATTCTAAATTTGGCTAATTTTTGGCTAATCTTTCATTACTGTCAAACAAATTTTTTAACTTTATCCTTGGTTTCCTTCCCTGCCAAATAGAATCATAGAATCATAGAGTTGGAAGGGGCCATACAGGCCATCTAGTCCAACCCCCTGCTCAACGCAGGATTAGCCCTAAGCATCCTAAAGCATCCAAGAAAAGTGTGTATCCAACCTTTGCTTGAAGACTTCCAGTGAGGGGGCACTCACCACCTCCTTAGGCAGCCTATTCCACTGCTGAACGACTCTGACTGAGAAAAACTTTTTCCTGATATCTAGCCTATATCGTTGTACTTGAAGTTTAAACCCATTACTGCGTGTCCTTTCCTCTGCAGCCAGCAGAAACAGCATCCTGCCCTCCTCCAAGTGACAACCTTTCAAATACTTAAAGAGGGCTATCATGTCCCCTCTCAACCTCCTTTTCTCCAGGCTGAACATTCCCAAGTCCCTCAACCTATCTTCATAGGGCTTGGTCCCTTGGCCCCAGATCATCTTCGTCGCTCTCCTCTGTACCCTTTCAATTTTATCGATGTCCTTCTTGAAGTGAGGCCTCCAGAACTGCACACAGTACTCCAGGTGTGGTCTGACCAGTGCCGTATACAATGGGACTATGACATCTTGTGATTTTGATGTGATGCCTCTGTTGATACAGCCCAAAATGGCATTTGCCTTTTTTACCGCTGCATCACACTGCCTGCTCATGTTTAGTTTACAATCCACAAGTACCCCAAGGTCTCGTTCACACACAGTGCTACCTAGAAGCGTATTCCGCATCCAGTAGGCATGCTTTTCATTTTTCTGACCCAGATGCAGAACTTTACACTTATCTTTATTAAATTGCATCTTGTTCTCATTTGCCCATTTTTCCATTGTGTTCAGATCTCGTTGAACTCTGTCTCTATCTTCCGGAGTATTTGCCAGTCCTCCCAATTTGGTGTCATCTGCAAACTTGATGAGTAGTCCCTCCACCCCCTCATCTAGATCATTAATAAATATGTTAAAAAGTACCGGGCCGAGCACCGAACCCTGAGGTACCCCGCTACTCACCTCTCTCCAGTCTGATGAAACACCATTGACAACAACTTTTTGAGTGCGGTTCTCTAACCAATTCCCTATCCACCTAACGATCTGAAAATCCAGATTGCAGTCCTTCAACTTATCCATCAGAACATCATGGGGAACCTTGTCAAAAGCTTTACTAAAATCCAAGTAAATGACATCAACCAAATTTCCCCGATCCAGCAAACCTGTTACTTGGTCAAAAAAGGAAACTAGGTTGGTCTGGCAGGACCTGTTGGAGACAAATCCATGCTGACTTCCTTGGATCACCAAATTGTCCTCCAGATGTTTGCAGATCGCTCCCTTTAATATCTGCTCCATTATCTTCCCCACAACAGAGGTCAGACTCACTGGTCTGTAGTTTCCCGGGTCATCCTTCCTCCCTTTTTTGAAGATCGGAATAACGTTTGCTCTTTTCCAGTCCTCCGGGACATCTCCAGTCCTTAAAGAGGTTCCGAAGATGATGGACAAGGGCTGTGCAAGTTCTCTGGAAAGTTCTTTGAGTACTCTCGGGTGCATTTCATCCGGACCAGGGGATTTGAACTCATCCAGTGCAGCTAAATGCCTCTCGACAACCTCTCTATCCATGTTAACCTGCCACCCAGACACTATCCTTTGGCTACAGCCATCTCTAGATGTGCCTAAACACTTAGACCTGTGGGAAAAAACAGATGTAAAATAGGCACTAAGCCTTTCTGCTTTCTCTGCATCTTTCGTTAGAGTTTGTCCATCCGCACCCAACAGCGGGCCTATTGCCTCCTTTACTTTACGTTTGCTCCTCACGTAACTGAAAAATCTTTTCTTGTTACAATGGGCTTCCCTGGCCAATCTTAGCTCACTCTCAGCTTTGGCCTTTCTGATGATTGATCTACAGTGCCTAGTAACCTGTAGGTACTCTTCTTTAGAGCTCTGTCCTTCCCTCCATTTCCTGAACATTTTCCTTTTCTTTCTTAGTTCCTCTTGAAGTTCTCTGTTCATCCAAATAGCCTTCTTAGAGCTCCTTCAGTGTTTTCGTCTTTCTGGAATAGTCATTGATAAAATCTGATAGTTCCTTTTGCCAATCTCTAAATTGTTTATCAGAGGCTTTTATAGGAATTACCTGAAATAAAAATAACATTCTGGGTAAAATATTCATTTTGATAGCTGCAATTCTACCTAGCAGAAATTCCTCCATTTATCCAAATCTCGTTTTATATCACACCAAGTTTTCCTATATAATTATTATCAAACAATGTATTATTTTGCCAGAAATTACTATTCCCAAATATCTATTTTTCTTCTCTATTTAAAATTTTTTTATAACCACTAAAGTTATTTCATCCTTCTTTTTCATATTAAGTACCAAAATGTTAGATTGATTATTTATTTTAAGCCCTGATACTAAGCTAAACATCTGAAATAATGACAAAGCTTTTTGAGAAGATTTTATTGGATCTTCTAATAACAAAACTATGTCATCTGCAAAAGCCCTAATTTTAAATTTTTCTCCCTTAATTTTTATCCACTTAACCCCATTATCTTCCTTCATTTTATTTATTAATATTTCCAAAACCCAAATAGTTATGGTGGAAGAGGGCATCCCTGATGTGTACCATTCTGTATGTGACACATCTGTGAAAACTGTCAATTAATCTTAATATTCATTACTTGTTCTGAGTATATCACTCTTATACCTGTCATAAATTTCTCTCATAATCTTTTCTAAACATTTTTGCATAAACTTCCAATTAACGTTGTCAAATGCTTTTTCTTTATTTAAGAAAATTAAGGCTGCTGGTTTGTCTGTATGTAAATTCAAGTATTCTATCACGTTTATTGCAATCCTTATATTGTCTTTGATTTGTCTTTTAGGTAGAAAACCTGATTTTTCTGAATTAATATAAACTTTAAAAACATTTTTCAACCTTTGTGCCAATATATCTGTGAAAATTTTATAATCATTATTTAGCAAAGCAATAGGTCGGTAGCTTTTAACATCCAATACATCCTGTTCCTCTTTGGGAATTAGAGTTATACTAGTAATCAAGCCCGCTGCAGCTAAATGCAGCGGGCGCTAGAACACGGAGCCTCCGCAGCCGTGCGGAGCGCGGCTGCCGGGGCTCTGTGTGTCAGGGGGATGACTGTGTTTCAGCAACTGCGAGCCGCGCAGAGAGCGGCTGCCAGGGGCTCCCTTGCCGGTGGCCTCTGTGTGTCAGGGGGCTCTGTGTGTCAGCAACTGCGAGCCGCGCAGAGAGCGGCTGCCAGGGGCTCCCTTGCCGGTGGCCTGACGCGTCGGAGGCGCTTTGCGCCTCCCGACGCGTCAGGCCGCCCTCAAGGAAGCAACTGCGAGCCGCGCTCTGCACGGCTCGCAGTTGCTTCCTTCAGCAGCCTAGGAATTGGCCCGGCCGATGGTCTGTCAGCAGGAAGGGGCCAATTAGGCCCCTTCCTCATCACGGACAAAGCCCTCCGCCTGAGGGCTTAACGAATTATTTAGTCCGCGGCGCCGCGGGCGTGTTAAGGATAGGACTGTTTCCATGAACCAGGGATTTCCATTCCTTCCAATACCTCATTCATAGTTATCTGCAGGGGCAGTAGTAACTCATCTATACATGTTTTATAAAAAATATTTGAGATCCCATCAGGTTCAGGAACTTTATTCAATTTACTTTTTCTTACACTCCCTATAATTTCATTTACTGTAATAGGTCCAAGTCTTCTTTGATCATCTGTAATGGGCATTACATTGTGTTGACTTAAATAACTTTCAATTATTTTTTCATCTATTTTCTGAACCATTTAAAAATTTGACAAAAAAAAACTGTACAAATGTTTCTTGAATATTTTTTTCTCCTGTTAAAACTGCCTGTCCCTTTTGATTTTATTATTCTTTTTGCTTCTTGTCTCAGTTTAGTAGCTAGCCATCTACTTGGTTTGTTAGCAAATTCAAAGTTATTTATTTTAACAAATTTCACTTTTTCTCCATATCAGAAACCATTAACATAGTGAATAGCCTTTGAAGATCTTTCTGATTTTCCCTTAACTCATCATTAAAGGGATCTGCTTTAATTTCTTTATAAATTTTTCTCAGAATCCCTGCGGGCTCGGATCAATAATAGAGTTGGAAGGAACCTCCTGGGTCCAATCCCCGGCACAATGCAGGACACTCACAAACCTATCAATCATCCACTGTAACCTACCACCCCCTTAAGCCATCACAGAATCAGCCTCTCTGTCAGATGACTAACCAGCCTCTGTTTTAAAATTTCCAAAGATGGAGAACCCACCACCTTCCGAGGAAGCCTGTTCCACTGAGAAACCGCTCTAACTATCAGGAACTTCTTCCGGATGTTGAGACAGAATTTCTTTTGAATTAATTTCAACCCATTGGTCCTGGTCCGTCCCACTGGGGCAACAGGGATTAGCTCTGCTCCATCCTCTATATGGCAGCCTTTTAAATACTTGAAGATGGTTATCAGATCCCCTCTCAGTCATCTCCTCTCCAGGATAAACAGACAAAGTTCCCCCAACCTTTCCTCATATGTCTTGGTCTCTAAACTCCTCACCATCTTTGTTGCCCTCCTCTGGACACTCTCCAGTTTGTCGACATCTGGCCCAGGAGACTTTGTTACATTTAAAGAAACTAGGTATTTGTGGACTGCCACAACAGTGATCCTAGGGCACCATTCACATCTCCCCTGTTGTGTTATGTTTTTTCCACATTGAGCACTATTTCCCTCACAAAAGAAGACTGAGGAGAAATAGGAGTTAAGCAGTTCAGCCCTCTCTTCATCATCATCTGTTATAATTTTACTTTTTTGTCCTCGCAGTGGTCCTACGGTGTCCCTATTCTTTTTCTTACTTGAAATATAACTAAATAAACCTTTTTTGTTATGTTTAGCACTTCTTGCTAGCTTAAGCTCATATTGCGTTTTAGCTTTTATAGGCCGAGTGTCAAAAATTTGAGGTTTTTGAACTCTGGTGCTGGAGAAGACAGTTTGTGAGTCCCTTGGACCGCAAGGTGAACAAACCGGTCAGTCGTAGAGGAGATCAGCCCTGACTGCTCCTTAGAAGGCCAGATCCTGAAGATGAAACTGAAACAGGCTTATAATCTTGGGGGACTTCAATGTCCATGCGGACACGCTGCCCCCAGGACTTGGCTCGGACCTAGTGTCGGCCATGGCAACGCTGGGGCTCTCGCAATTTGTTGCCGGGCCCTCCCATCAGGCCGGCCACACCCTCGACCTAATCTTTGGGGCAGGGATAGAGGTGGTTCTGGATATCGCTTTGGCCGTACCATGGTCAGACCATTACGCCCTGCGGGCTCGGATCAAGACTCCACCCCCTCCCCAGTTGGGCAGCGGGCGCATTTTTGCCCGCCCAAGGAGACTCATGGATCCAATTGGTTTGCAGAATGCTCTGTGGGACCTGAAACCTCCCGGTGTTTCGCTAGTGGCCATGGTGGAGGACTGGCAATCCCGCCTGTCGGCTGCCATAGACGAGATTGCTCCTAGACGTCTTCTCTGCCCTCGACTCTAACGGGCACCCTGGTACACTGGGGAGCTCTGGGAGAAGAAGAGGGAATTGAGACGACTAGAGCGAGTGTGGCGGAAGGCTCGTGACAAGGCTACAAGAACATCTCATCGCACGTTTATGAGGGCGTATGAGATGGCAGTGAAAGCGGCTAAACGTGACTTCTTTGCCACAGAAATTGCATCCGCTAGCTCTCGTCCAGCTCAACTATTTAGGGTTGCTAGATCTCTTACCGCCCTGGAAGATGGGCGCCAAAATAGTAGGAATTTGACCATCAGCTGTGAGGCATTTGCAAGCCATTTTGCGGATAAAGTCTTGTTGCTCCGCCACTCCCTTCCTGCTACAGTTAATACAGTTAATGAACTGGAGGCCCGTTGGCCGCCTTTAGTGGCTTTGATGGCTTCAGGTGGCTCTCTTTATCCGAAGTGGACGGGTTGCTGGGAAGGATGAGGGCAACCACCTGCCCCCTCGATCCCTGTCCGTCTTGGCTCCTTAAGGGGAGGGATGGACGGATAGGTGAGCAGCTCAGGGATATTGTTAACTGCTCTCTCCAGTCAGGGGAGTTCCCTGAGGTGCTGAAGGAGGCGATGGTGTTCCCTCTCCTCAAGAAGCCATCTCTGGACCCGCAAGACCCTGCAAGCTACCGCCCAGTAGCGCATTTAGCGTTCCTGGGTAAGGTGGTGGAAAGGGCTGCGGCGGACCAGCTCCTAGCGTTCCTGGAAGATACTTCGGCACTCGATCCATACCAGTCTGGCTTCCGCCCTGGTCATGGGGTGGAGACTGTGTTGGTCTCCTTGTTGGATGACCTCCGTCGCCAGCTTGACTGAGGTGGCTCTGCTGTGCTAATTCTTTTAGATCTGTCGGCCACGTTTGATGTGGTCGATCACGAGCTGCTAGCGAGCCGCCTCGCCGGTACAGGGATAAGTGGTACAGCGTTACGCTGGATACGCTCTTTCCTCCAAAACCGGACACAGAGGGTAGCCGTAGGAGAGGAAGTATCGGGCCCTTACCCGGCTCCCTTGTGAGGTCCCACAGGGCTCAGTGCTCTCTCCTGCATTATTTAACATCTTTATGCGCCCTCTGGCTCAACTGGTACGGAGTTATGGGCTGGGTTGCCACCAGTACGCTGATGACACCCAGCTCTTTCTCCTCATGGATGGCCACCCAGTCTCCCCCCCCCAGATCCATTTGCCAGATGTTTGGAAGCTGTAGCTGGATGGCTCGAGCAGAGTCGCCTGAAACTCAACCCCTCCAAGACAGAGGTCCTGTGGTTGGGCCGTAGGGGGGCTGATCAGGAAGCACGCTTACCCTTTCTGGCCGGGACGCAACTTAATATTGCGTCTCAGGCCAGGAATTTAGGGGTGACCATTGATGCCTCACTAACACTCAAGGCACAGGTTAAACAAGTAGCTAGCCGGGCATTTTTCTATCTTCGCCAGGCTCGCCTACTAGCGCCCTATCTGTCCTCCGAACACCTGGCCACAGTGATCCATGCGACGGTCACCTCCAGACTAGATTTCTGTAACTCGCTCTACACTGGCCTGCCTTTGGGCTTGATCCGGAAACTGCAACTCGTCCCAAATGCGGCTGCTAGAGTCCTCACAGCTACACCGTGGAGGGCTCACATCCAGCCAGTTCTGAGGCAGCTCCACTGGTTACCGGTTGCCTTCCGGATCAGGTTCAAGGTTTTGGTTTTGACCTTCAAGGCCATCTGTGGTTTAGGCCCAGCATATATGAGGGACCGCCTTTCGCCCTGTATCACCCGCAGGGCTTTACGGTCTGCGGGGGCTAACCTATTGGTTGTTCCCAGCCCCAAGGAAGCCCGCCTGGCCTCGACCAGGGCCAGGGCCTTCTCGGTCCTGGCCCCAACCTGGTGGAATGAGCTCCCGGAAGAGCTGAGGGCCCTGCGGGAATCACCAGCATTCCGAAGGGCCTGTAAGACGGAGCTCTTCCGCCAGGCTTATAGTTGAGCCTGGGCGGTAAGAAGATCACCCCCCCTCACAAACTGGCAGTAGAGAGTATCACCCCCCTCCTGTAGTTGAGGATGCGGAGACTAAATAAGATTAAGCCATCATTGTTGCCACTATTGTAAATTTATTGGAACTTATTGTTATTTTATGGGGGATGGGGTTATGTAAGCCGCCTCGAGCCTTCGGGGGGAGGCGGGGTATAAATACAACAACAACAACAATAATAAAATACTTTGGCCACCTCATGAGAAGGAAGGACTCCCTGGAGAAAAGCCTAATGCTGGGAGCGATTGAGAGCAAAAGAAGGGGATGACAGAGAATGAGGTGGCTGGATGGAGTCACTAAAGCAGTTGGTACAAATTTAAATGGACTTCGAGGAATGGTAGAGGACATGAAGGCCTGGAGGATCATTGTCCATGGGGGTCGGACACTACTTCGCAATGGGTCGGACACTACTTTGCACCTAACAACAACAACCCTGTCCCTACAATTATTAGTTATTTGTTTATACTCATCCTTGGTAATAAAGCCTTCCTTCCATTTCCTAAATGACTCTTCTTTATTCCTCAAATCATTTGACAGCTGTTTATGGAGCCACCTTGGTTTCCTTAGGCTCTTTCCATCTTTCCTTCTCAAGGGAATTGTTTGTGATTGAGCCTTCAGTATTTCACTTTTAAGAAACTCCCAGCCCTCTTGGATTCCGAGCTCTTTAAGTCTTTCTGACCACGGGACTCTACTCAACACACTTTTAAGTCTGTTAAAATTTGCTTTCCTGAAGTCCAGGCTATATGTCCGACTACGTAAAGGTTTCCCACAATTCAAAATTCCAAAAGCATATGGTCACTACTACCAAGTGTGCCCACTACTTCCACCTCATGTACCAATTCTTCCCTATTGATGAGAATCATGTATAAAATAGCAGAGCCCCTTGTTCCGTCTCTACTTTCTGGGAAATGAAGCTGTCAGCAAGACAAGAATTTAATGAAGTTTGTATTTTTAGCAGAGTTGATCCTCCAACAGATATCTGGGTAATTGAAGTCACCCATGACCATTGTTTCCCCCTTTTTGAAAATTGTGTAATTTGGTCTAGCAGTATTTCATTCAAGTCCTCTGGTTTGGTGGTCTATAGCAGGCACCTACAATAATACCACTCTCATTTCCTACTCCTCCAATATCTCATTCTTTAACCCTGAATGACAGTTTCCAATCATCTTCGACTAAGTCTGTCCACAGAGAAATCCAAAGTCTGGTCTTCTCCATATACTCAGTATCCAAATTAGCTCATGATTAAGCTGCAACATTAGTTAAGCAGTGGATATGGGGCAATCAACGTCAACTGGACCTGTTTTGGCCCCACTTAAAACAAGATAAGTTCTGGCCCCTGCCACTTATCTGTCTCAGCTGGTAATAAGTAAACAAAGAAGGTCATTACCCTTGCAAGATGCTCTGTCATGCCTTCAGGTCTTGTAGAGGGTCGCTAAAAGAACATTCCCTTACACTGAGACAATGTTTATGTGGGAGTGGTGAAATTGATACAAGAGAGCTTATATTGTTCCACTGCGTGCTTATATAGACATTTGGAGCAACTTGATTGAACCACTCCTTAAAAAGTTGCTAGAACATCATGATGTAGATTGAGCAAAGAAGCTGCTGATAAGTCCCCCCAGGTGACAACTCAGCTGGCTAAGTTTTGTGCTGCCGCCATAAAAATCTGATGCTCTAAAGTAGCATAGTTTTAAGTTCTATTTTATGATCTGTTTTAAATTGTATTACATTAAATGACCATATTCTCTTGGTCTCTTATGTAATGACTTCATATAACTTGGTCTGAACGACTGTAATAAAGTTTGATTGGGTAATTGAAGTCACCCATGACCACTGTTTCCATCCACTTTGAGAATTGTGTAATTTGGTCTAGCAGTATCTCATTCAACTCCTCTGACTGGCTTGGTGATCTATAGCAGACTCCCACCATAATATCACTCTCGTTTCCTCCTCCTTTTACATTTACCCAAATACACTCAACTGAACTGTCAGTTACCTGCATTTCTTCACAAGTATAAATAACATATATTGCTACACCTCTCCCCTTTTTTCTTGTCTGTCCCCTTTGAATAGATTGTACCCCTCAATTCTCGTATTCCAATTGTTAGTATTATCCCAACACATTTCTGTAATTCCTATTAGGTCATAGCCCCCTTCCTCTATTCATACTACCTCCTGCTTGTTTCCTATACGCTGTACATTAGTGTAGAGATATCGTAATCCATTCGTGTGCCCCATAGTTTTTGTTTTTTAACGTCCTTACAAGTTAGTAGTTCCCTGCTTATGTCCCATCCCCTGTAGATTTGCACTCTTCTCATCTTGAGTTCTTACCATCACACTAAGTTCAGAATTTACATCTTGCTTCCCCTTTCGATCTAGTTTAAAGCCATCTTCACAAGGTTTGCAAAGGTTTTTACCAAAATACTTTTTCCGTCCCTTGTGAGGTACACACCGTCTCCTGATAGTAGCCCCTCGTATTAACATCTTAGAAATCCAAACCTTTACCAACGATACCAGTGACATAGCCAGTCATTTACTTGCATGATTTTTTCTCTCTCTTCCTAAACCACAACAGGAAGGATTGATGAAAACACCACCTGTGCTCCCAGTCCTTTAACCTTTTTCCTCAGATCCACAAGTCTTTCTTAATATGTTCCATACTCTGTTGGGCAGTATTATTTGTGGGTCAGACCTTCTCCTCACTCTTCTACTCCTATGTGTAACATCCTTCCATTTATTACCCTCCTGTGTTAGGTGCTCCTGATTTTGATTTGATAGATTTCCCTCTTCCTGCAGGATATTCAATCTTCTCTCTAATCCCCAGACTTTAGCAGAGCCACTAATTTATACTTGCTGCGTTTGTAAAAATTGTCCCACTGAGGTAAGAAGACATACATTCCACAGGTGCTACATGTCACTACCTGAGCTGCTTCAGTCTTCATGCCAATTTGATTCATCTGAAATGCTTTCAAACAGTCTTACACTTCACTCAATCCTTCGGCTTGATCCTCCGGCAATGAGCCTACAGTCCAAAGTCGTTTAGCTCTTGCCCAATGGCTCCTTAGGGCCTTCTGGTTTGATCCAGAACCCAAGTGTTTTTTGGTTGTTTTAGTATTTTAGCTCCTGAGTCAGTTCCTGAGATAACACTCTCCTTCTCCCAGCTCCTCCAAATGCTGCCTCCTCTGGCAAGCAAGAGCCTTTTATATCACAAAGGCCTACTCAGCAGAGAGTGGAGCTAGCAGTCAGCTCCTGAGTCAGTTCCTGAGATAACACTCTCCTCCCAGCTCCTCCAAATGCCCCTTCTCCCAGATCCTCCAATTCACCTAATAATTTTTCTCTTTTTCTTGCTGATTCCTTTTTAATCTTACACTCAATTGTCTCATACAATGTAGTTCTTAACTCCATTATTAAAATTAAATTTGAAAAATTCTTTTATTTGCTTTTTGCATTGTTCTACTATACCTTTGTTTTTAAAAACATTGTGCCTCTTTTAATGAAATGTGGCTTTGCTTAGATTCCGCAGTACTTCAAGGGATTGCATTTTGTGTTTGAAGGCTCTGGAAAACTTAGTGTTTACCATTAATTATCTTTTTGTACATTGTTACTCTTGTTGAATGTACTGTTCATAACTACATTGTGATTGCTTAGGATTGTGCTTAATGTGGAAATAAGTTATAAGAGATTTACATCACAAAACAGTTTATCTTGCTTTCTTTGAGTACACTGGATTCCAGATTTCTGGCATCCTTTTTACAATTTAGGCAGTGAACTGGGGCAATCCTAGATGGTAAAAGCCCCACGTTCTATCTGTCTCTGCCTTGACTCACAAGGAAAAGTGCTGCATGTTGAAGGTTGGGGGCTTTGAGAAAGACTTACTGCTGCAAAGAGATGCTGGGTCTCTTTCTCCGTGGCAGGGTCAAACACTGTTGAGTCCTGTGGTGACTTCCTGCGGAGTCTTGTGACTTCCTGCAGTGTGTCTCTCCAGTACCTGCTCTCCAGTACCTCTGCAGTCAGTCTAGGCTGCTGGCCAGGTTTCTGAAGGAGCAGAGATGTTGTGCTTTGCCGCTGAAATGTTTCTGCATCTGTGCAACAGGCAAAGAGCCTTCCCAGCACTACTTTGGACTGTTCAAGATGCTAGGATATGAATGTGTGACATACCGCCATTGCTCCTACCTCTAAAAGCTTATATGGAGACTTTAATGCTGAGGCCGATGGGTCCAGTGCTCTCTGGCAGTGGCTCTCCAAAGTCTGACCTGTTGTCCTTACAACTGGAGATGCCTGGGATTGAACCAGGGACCCTCTGCACACAAGGAAGTGATCTGCCATTAAGCTATCGCAGTGCATCAAATGCATTCTATTACTGGCATACATTCTTGCCATAGTCAACTTTAATGTTTCTGTAGTGGATGATACAGTGAGGCAAGTTAAAAAACAGTTAGACAGGTAATGAGCTTCTGGCCCTAGCCATGCCCAGCTTTTGATCTGGCTCTTCCTGTAAGGACTCTTCAGGGTTCTTTCTCTCAAAAACTGTGAGAGGTGTGAATGGCCCAGGGCCAGTCAGTGAGTCTGCATTTGAACCTGATGCTCCCTAAGCCTGGCCCAGCATTCTAACTGCTGGAGCCAGTGCCTGCTCAGGTGTGTAAGACTTGCCAGCAGGTGAGGGAGACAACTCTCCTAGGTGTAGGCCTGGGAAGGGGGCTAAGTTGTGGTTTGAAATGCCCACTTTCATGTCCAGGCCAGTGTGATTTCTTGCAAGCTGATGACAGGTGCCACTCTGTTTCCTTGCAGATGTTGTGATCTCCACGGCCTGCCACCCAACAGAGAATATCATCGCCTCAGCAGCCCTAGAAAATGACAAAACAATTAAACTTTGGAAGAGTGACTGTTAAGTGCTTTTGACATCACTTGAGAGACTGTTGGAGAGTGGAAAGGGGGGCATATTTTGTGTCTGTGCTCTTTTTTCTTTTCTTTTCTTTTTTTTGAAAAAAGCCAAATGAGAATATTTCAGCCCCATTTGGCAAGAGACCTGAAGCAACCTTCACAAGTTTGCTCCTGACCTTGGCCCAAAGATGACAGGTCTCCATATGAATGGGCAGCAGGACTCTTCCCATGGGTGGGGGATTCCTTCCATGGCATGCTGCATACACTGGGAACCCCAGAGCTTAACTGCTCAAAGAAAAGGAGCTGCCCCTCTGCTTGTTTCTCACCACTGGCATATCATGAACTTAGAAATAACTGAATCTCTTTATTTTTTTTTCTTTACAGAAAGGTAGGACTTTTCCAACTCATTTTAGATAGAGGATTTATGTGAGTTAAGATGCCTCATACTTTTAAAAAAATCTTTTTTTTTTCCTTTATAAGACCAAATGAGAGTGCTTTGTGGTTTGGCTGTTACTTTTCCGCTTTGGTTCTTCCCCCCGCTACCCCAGCACGGGACTTGTGTTCAAGCCCCGAGAGGCACTGCTTCCCTTTCCCCTGCGCACACCAACAGATGCTCCTGCAGTGAGCCTTTCAGGATTCTCCTTTTGTTGTTCAAAACCCACAGCCCTTGCTTATAGTCATTGTACCTTTTTTTTACTTTTTAAACTCATTCTCACAATTTTCAGAATACCTGTACAGTTACTTCAATGTAAAAAAAGCAAAGCCCTAAAGTTTTTTTATCTTGAAAACTTCATTGTAAAGACTTGTATTCACTAATGGTTATGGCTGTATCTTTTGCGCCGTGGGTATTCCTCCTCTCCCCGTTATTGGTATCTAACACATCAGTACTGGTTACCATGTGCCATAATAAAAGGTGGGATTTTATATGGATGGCCAGAAGAGGAGTGGAGTGATATCTTGTGTCTTGGCTTATCCCCCACCCGCCATTCTGAGAGCTCATGGAAGTTGGATATGTTTATTTGGAAAGTGAAAAAACACTTTCAGCTAACCTTATAGAACCAGGTTTCCTTGTCCTTGGGTATGCCCCCTAAGAATCGTTTTCTTCTCCCGTCTCCTTCAGTTGCATTCTGATTGGCTGCACACACACACACACACCCCACTATCATGGGGATGTTCATGGGGATGTCAAGAGATGTTCAGAAGATGCTTTGGCGTTGTCTTTCACCATGCAGCAACCTTGGATTTCCTTGGTGGTGTCCCATCGAAGTATTGACGGTGGCTGATATAGATTCGCTCCCGAGGAGCTCAGACTAAGCCAGACTGTCAGAGAGCTTGAAGGAAGAGGTGAGAAAAAGAAAGAAAAAGAAAGAAAAGGCCCAATGCAGATACTCCAGATTATTCGGGTATGTTTAACTAAAGTGGTTGATGGAACAGCACAAAGCTGGGCTAGGCAAACATCATTTCCTGAAGCCAGCAGCCAAATCATATAGACTTACACGAGGAGTGATTCTCAAACTGTGCCCCAGAGATGCCTCTCAGCTCAACGAAGTATAGGGAGTGGGGGAGAGCAGGGTCCCTGAAAGCACTTGAACAGGAATCCAGCGGTTTGTCTGTGTAGCACAGCCAAATGGGACAAAGGTGAGCTCCAAAATAGGTCTGGGCACTGCCCCACATGCACCAACTGCAAACTGGGGAAGGGGCTGAGCAGCAAGCAGGCCAACAAGACTGCTCTAAGGCAACTGAGCCTCATAAACTTTGGCTGAAACAGGAGCCGGCTAGGGGGGAAAGCCCCAGCTTTGTGGGTAATTGTGGGGAAACAGTTGTTTGTTCCTGAAAGCTGCAGAGGGGTGGGCATGGCTGGGAAGCCAAGGGGAGTCCTATGGCTCAACTGCTTGGAGCTTTCTAAAGAAAGGCAAAGCCATGGGTACAAACGATTGCACTAAATCCTGCACATGTCCTTTATTAACATATATATTACCCCCCCCTCCAGACCCTGTCAACCAGCTGGCCATGGCTCTGAGGACAGGGTTGCCACTTCCTGCCACATCCCTTTCTACCAGTCCCCGCCTCCCTCCCTTCCCCCAACCTGAGAGCATGTCGTCTTTCAAACATAGAAGTACCTGAGTTCAGTTGCTGAGGGAAACTACTAAAGAGCTTCCCCAAAATACAGGGCGCACCTGAGTTTGGGGGTGGGGGGGCATTGGCAAAAGCAGCACCCTGATACTATGGCCCGGCTCCTCCCCCCCCCCCCCCCGAAGCAAGAAGCTCGCCAGGCCGCAAGCAAATCGGCCGCCAAAGCAGCCGATTAGCTCGCGGCCCGGCAAGCTTCTGGCTTCGGGAGGGGAGGGAAGAGAAGCTTGCCGAGCTGCAAGCTAATCGGCCGCTTTAGCTTTAGCGGCCAATTTGCTCACGGCCGGGAGGGGAAGCCGCGGCCGCCGGCATGGGCGGCAGCGGAAACGCGCATGCCCCCGGGCCGCCCTCTTCCCCCACTACGTCGCAGCGGTCCGCAGCAAGCGGAAGCTTGCGGACCGCTGGTCTAGGAAATGACTTTGAATATGATAGTGGGGGGGGGGGCAGCCAATCAGAATGCAACTGAAGAATGATTGCCTTCCCACATCCAGCTCCCCCCCCCCTTTGTTTTTCTGGCTGCTACCAGGTTTGTTTTAGTTTTCCCTCCTGGCAGTATCTTTGCCTGCCTTTGGCGTAGAGCCCTCCTGGGCTTGGCACATGTCAGAGCAGGATGCCTTCTGGTGGAGAATTCACTTAGCCTGTAATCAACACTTTCTCATCCATTCTTTTCCTGCAGTTCTTACAACAGGCCTGTCAAGGGTTGGTATTCTGACCGCACTGTACATGGACAGATGCAGGTTTATGGAGTATGGGTTTCCTAGTAAGTTCTTGAACAGCTTTTGTATGCAGGCACATTTTGTCAGATATCTTCAGTATATCTGAAGTGTGCCTGCACCCAAAAGCTTATACTCAGAATAAAACTTGGTTGATCTTAAAGATGTTCCTAGACTTAAACTTTGTCCTGTTGCTTCAGCACAACAGAGCTATCTACCTCGGCCTATCTTGCACATTCTTGTTTGTTAAAGGTAAACCTGTGTTCCCATTCCACATTAGCACTTTGTAGCTCTCTGGGGTTTCTGGGAGGCAAGCTAAAAGGTAGTAGGCCTTTTAAATCATGCATGCGGGGCTGCAGAATTTGGGTTGCCATCCTTGTACTTACTAGTTTGGGCATTTTTCAAAAAAGCCTGGAATACAACACAAGCCAGGTGCAGCTATTAGCCTGGAAATGTGGCAAACATCAGTGCAACTAATGCAGAGCACAGAGTTTTGAGTGCATAGAGTGTCACCATTCACTGTGTGTGCCTCTGCAATTTGGAGGGTCGCAAAGCCCGTAATCCACACCCTTTGGCTCTGATGCCTGCCATCTGTATGGGGGGCGGGTAGGGTCCAAGGGAAGAAAGGCACTTTCTCCTACAGTAGGGCAGAAGTCATCCAGAGTGATTAGGTCACACCACTGCTTATCTTGGTAGGACAATTGTAATCAATTGTAATCAATCATCAGAAAGGCCAAAGCTGAGAGTGAGCTAAGATTGGCCAGGGAAGCCCATTGTAACAAGAAGAGATTTTTCAGTTATGTGAGGAGCAAATGTAAAGTAAAGGAGGCAATAGGCCCACTGTTGGGTGCGGATGGACAAACTCTAACGGAAGATGCAGAGAAAGCAGAAAGGCTTAGTGCCTATTTTACATCTGTTTTTCCCACAGGTCAAAGTGCTTAGGCACATCTAGAGATGGCCGTAGCCAAAGGATAGTGTCTGGGTGGCAGGTTAACATAGATAGAGAGGTTGTCGAGAAGCATTTAGCTGCACTGGATGAGTTCAAATCCCCTGGTCCGGATGAAATGCACCCGAGAATGCTCAAAGAACTTTCCAGAGAACTTGCACAGCCCTTGTCCATCATCTTCGGAACCTCTTTAAGGACTGGAGATGTCCCGGAGGACTGGAAGAGAGCAAACATTATTGCGATCTTCAAAAAAGGGAGGAAGGATCACCCAGGAAACTACAGACCAGTGAGTCTGACCTCTGTTGTGGGGAAGATAATGGAGCAGATATTAAAGGGAGCGATCTGCAAACATCTGGAGGACAATTTGGTGATACAAGGAAGTCAGCATGGATATATCTCCAACAGGTCCTGCCAGACCAACCTGGTTTCCTTTTTTGACCAAGTAATAGGTTTGCTGGATCCGGGAAATTCGGTTGATGTCATTTACTTGGATTTTATTTAAGCTTTTGACAAGGTTCCTCATGATGTTCTGATGGATAAGTTGAAGGACTGCAATCTGGATTTTCAGATAGTTAAGTGGATAGGGAATTGGTTAGAGAACTGCACTCAAAGAGTTGTTGTCAATGGTGTTTCATCAGACTGGAGAGAGGTGAGTAGCGTGCTCAACGCAGGATCAGCCCTAAGCATCCTAAAGCATCCAAGAAAAGTGTGTATCCAACCTTTCCTTGAAGACTGCCAGTGAGGGGGAGCTCACCACCTCCTTAGGCAGCCTATTCCACTGCTGAACTACTCTGACTGAATTTTTTTTTCCTGATATCTAGCCTATATCGTTGTACTTGTCGTTTAAACCCATTACTGCGCGTCCTCTCCTCTGCAGCCAATGGAAACAGCATCCTGCCCTCCTCCAAGTGACAACCTTTCAAATACTTAAAGAGGGCTAGCATGTCTCCTCTCAACCTCCTTTTTTCCAGGTTGAACATTCCCAAGTCCCTCAACCTTGTCAAGTGCTGACAAAACTCACAACAAAACTTCTATGGAAAGAAAGCTTTAATGGAAGTTAGCTCTAGTGACTATAACGTTTGAAGTCAAATCTGCCCAACACAAGAACAACAAGCACTTATCAATTCAATTGTAACAAGAAAAGATTTTTCAGTCATGTGAGGAGTAAACGTAAAGTAAAGGAGGCAATAGGCCCACTGTTGGGTGCGGATGGACAAACTCTAACGAAAGATGCAGAGAAAGCAGAAAGGCTTAGTGCCTATTTTACATCTGATTTTTCCCACAGGTCAAAGTGTTTAGGCACATCTAGAGATGGCCGTAGCCAAAGGATAGTGTCTGGGTGGCAGATTAACATGGATAGAGAGGTTGTCGAGAGGCATTTAGCTGCACTGGATGAGTTCAAATCCCCAAATGAGTTCAAGTCCGGATGAAATGCACCCGAGAGTACTCAAAGAACTTTCCAGAGAACTTGCACAGCCCTTGTCCATCATCTTCGGAACCTCTTTAAGGACTGGAGATGTCCCGGAGGACTGGAAGAGAGCAAACATTATTGCGATCTTCAAAAAAGGGAGGAAGGATGACCCAGGAAACTACAGACCAGTGAGTCTGACCTCTGTTGTGGGGAAGATAATGGAGCAGAAATTAAAGGGAGCGATCTGCAAACATCTGGAGGACAATTTGGTGATACAAGGAAGTCAGCATGGATTTGTCTCCAACAGGTCCTGCCAGACCAACCGAGTTTCCTTTTTTGACCAAGTAACAGGTTTGCTGGATCGGGGAAATTCGGTTGATGTCATTTACTTGGATTTTAGTAAAGCTTTTGACAAGGTTCCACATGATGTTCTGATGGATAAGTTGAAGGACTGCAATCTGGATTTTCAGATAGTTAGGTGGATAGGGAATTGGTTAGAGAACTGCACTCAAAGAGTTGTTGTCAATGGTGTTTCATCAGACTGGAGAGAGGTGAGTAGCGGGGTACCTCAGGGCTCGGTGCTCGGCCCGGTACTTTTTAACATATTTATTAATGATCTAGATGAGGGTGTGGAAGGGACTACTCATCAAGTTTGCAGATGACACCAAATTGGGAGGACTGGCAAATACTCCGGAAGATAGAGACAGAGTTCAACGAGATCTGAACACAATGGAAAAATGGGCAAATGAGAACAAGATGCAATTTAATAAAGATAAGTGTAAAGTTCTGCATCTGGGTCAGAAAAATGAAAAGCATGCCTACTGGATGGGGGATACGCTTCTAGGTAGCACTGTGTGTGAACGAGACCTTGGGGTACTTGTGGATTGTAAACTAAACATGAGCAGGCAGAGTGATGCAGCGGTAAAAAAGGCAAATGCCATTTTGGGCTGTATCAACAGGGGCATCACATCAAAATTACAAGATGTCATAGTCCCATTGTATACGGCACTGGTCAGACCACACCTGGAGTACTGTGTGCAGTTCTGGAGGCCTCACTTCAAGAAGGACATCGTTAAAATTGAAAGGGTACAGCGAGAGCGACGAAGATGATCTGGGGCCAAGGGACCAAGCCCTATGAAGATAGGTTGAGGGACTTGGGAATGTTCAGCCTGGAGAAAAGGAGGTTGAGAGGGGACATGATAGCCCTCTTTAACTATTTGAAAGGTTGTCACTTGGAGGAGGGCAGGATGCTGTTTCTGCTGGCTGCAGAGGAGAGGACACGCAGTAATGGGTTTAAACTTCAAGTACAACGATATAGGCTAGATATCAGGGAAAAGTTTTTCACAGTCAGAGTAGTTCAGCAGTGTATTCCACTGCTGCCTAAGGAGGTGGTGAGCTCCCCCTCACTGGAAGTCTTCAAGCAAAGGTTGGATACACACTTTTCTTGGATGCTTTAGGATGCTTAGGGCTAATCTTGCGTTGAGCAGGGGGTTGGACTAGATGGCCTGTATGGCCCCTTCCAACTCTATGATTCTATGTTTCTATGATTCAATTCTCCCGCCCAAAACTTGAGTGTTCCCATGGGAGGGGGTGCCCCCTCTCCCAGGTGCCATCCTAGGCTTCCTGCCAGAGGTGTTGAAATTCATGCGGCCTTGGGCATGCCGGCGCCGCATGCTAGCTGAAGCCTTTCACAGGAACTGCTGGATCCTGGTAACAATGCTTCACAGTGAGGGGGAAAATATGCAGTGTGAACAGGCAGGGATCAAAGCAGGCAAATCAAAGGAGACAACTACAAGGCATGGTTACATGCGAACAGTGAGAATACATGGATCACAAGGACAAAGCAAAATATGCAATAGACAAGATGGAATCACACAGGTTCATCAGACAGAAATCATGGCAGAGAATAGGGGCTGATCGTGACATCCCTCCAACCCCAAAACACCTTCCCCTCACCCATTGTCTCTAGGCCGTGGGCACTGCGGGAATTCCCTGTGAAAAGCCCGCAGGAGTCTGGAAGCCTTCCCATGGGGAAGTCTTTCCAATCAACCAGATATTGCAGTTTGCCTTCGCGTCAACGAGAGTCCAGAATTTTGTTGACCTTGTAGTGCCTGTCCTTATCGACCAAAACGGGGATGGGCGCTGCAGACGGAGGGTGCCAAGCATCCGGAAGCGGGGCATGTTTCAGCAGGCTGGAATTAAAAACAGGGTGCACATTCCTGTAAGTCTTAGGCAGGGCAAGTTCCACAGTCACTGCATTGATCAGACGTGTCACCCGAAACGGACCCACAAACTTTGCACCCAGCTTCCGGGAGATCTGTTGGCACCGGAGGTTCTTAGCGGACAGGTAGGCAAGGTCCCCCATAGCCCACACCGGGCAAGTTGACCGTTTCTTATCTGCCTGAGCTTTGTAGGCACGCTTTGCCTCATCCAGGCACGTAACAATGGACGGCCAAGCCTGGGAGATTCCACTTGCCCACTTCTGGACATCGGTGGCGTCAGGGGGAGGAGATTTCCCAGGTGGGCACAGCAGTCAAATCCGCCCCATAGACACCTTTGAAAGGGGAAACCCCCATGGACGCATTCACCCCATTGTTGTAGGCGAATTCGGCCAGCGGGAGTAAAGAGACCCAATCATTTTGCTGGTGGTTGATGAAACAGCGGAGGTACTGTTCCAAGATCTGGTTCACTCTCTCACTCTGCCCATTGGTCTCGGGGTGGTAACCTGATGTGAGAGCTTGCTCCACACCCAGGAGCTTCAACAGCTCCCGCCACAACTTGGCAACGAACTGCGGGCCCCGATCCGTTAGCAATCTACAAGGGACCCCGTGCAGTCGATATACGTGGGTGACAAACAGGGAGGCAAGCTTCACTGCTGAGGACATCCCTGCGCAAGAGACAAAGTGAGCTTGCTTCGAAAATGCGTCCACCACCACCCAAATCACGCACTTCCCCTGGCTGGGGGGGAGATCAGTAATAAAATCCATGGTGACGTCTGACCAGGGCCGGGAAGAGGTAGGCAGTGGCTGTAACAGTCCCTTCTTTTTTTCCCCCATGGGTTTCGAAGTCAGGCAGACTGGATAACCCTGTACGTAGGAGTCCACATCTTTGTGCAGAGATGGCCACTAATAGTGCCACCTGACTAGATGGAGGGTTTTTACAAACCCAAAGTGCCCTGCAGGTTTGGAATCATGGTACAACTTCAAAACCTCCTTTCGGGCGCCCTGAGGCACGAACAGGCGGTCGTCCTTAAAAAACAGGCCCCCCTTCTCCTCTAGGGAGGAGCGGAGCGTCACAAATTCAGTGTCACTTTGGACGTCCTTTTGGACACAGCCCCCTGGGTACGGCCCACCCCCTTTAGTCTTGCTGCGTGTCATGACCGTCAGACCAACCTGGGAGGGGGTAAACACCGTGTCGACCAATGGGTCGCGTTTGCTGTCATACTGGGGGAGGCGCGAGAGTGCATCGGCCAGAAAGTTCATTTTGCCCAGCAGATGCTTCAGAGTGAAGTTGAACCGAGAGAAAAACTCCGCCCACCACATCTGTTTGGCAGACAGCAAGCGGGGTTGCTTGAGCGCCTGCAAGTTCTTGTGGTCCGTCCACACTATGAACGGGAGTGCCGCTCCCTCTAGCCAGTGCTGCCAAGTTGCCAGGGCCAGTTTCACGGCGGCCGCCTCTTTCTCCCAAATCGCCCAATTCTTCTCCGGACCTGAGAATTTCTCAGAGAGATAGGTGATTGGGTGCAATTTGCCATCCCCCCCCTTCCTGGAGGATGGCCACATCCGAGGAGTCTACTTGCACTGTACACTGCTTTTGGAGGTCTGCGTGGGCGAGCACTGGCTCAGAGGTGAACAATGCTTTTAGATTGTCAAAAGCTGCTTGGCAGTCTGGCATCCACCTCAAGGGTGCGCCCGGTCACGCCGCCGACTTGCCCCCCTCCTTAGTCTTCAAGAGATCAGTCAGAGGCAGCGCAACTCTAGCAAAGTTGGGGATGAAGGAACGGTAGAAGTTAGTGAATCCCAAGAAACTCTGGAGCTGTCTCCTCGTTCGAGGGGGTTCCCAAGCTAACAAGTCCTGGACCTTGCCAGGGTCCATTTTGATCCCTCTGCTGGACACCCGGATCCCCAGAAACTCCACCGCTTCCCGATGAAGTTCACATTTGGAAAGTTTGGCATACAGGTGGTGCTTCTGGAGCCTGCGCAGCAACTCTTGCACGATAGACACGTGTTTGACAAGGTCATCAGAATACACCAAAATGTCGTCTAAATAAACCAGGGCTCCCTTATACAACAAGTCATGCATAATTTCATTAATCATGTTCGTGAACACACCCGGTGCGCCGGCGAGGCCGAACGGCATGTTGATATATACAAACTGTCTCAAAGGGGTGTTAAAAGTAGTCAATTATTCATGCCCCTTTTTTATGCGCACCGGGTAATAGGCTTCCCACAAATCCAGCTTTGTGGAAATACGGGATTTCCCCAAATGCCCAAACAAGTCTTTTATCAATGGTAGCGGGTAGGCATTACACGTGGAGACCGCATTCAGCCCCCTGTAGTCAGTACAGAGGCGTAGAGATCCGTCTTTTTCACAAAGAGGACAGGCGCTGCCAAGAGGGAGGTGGCTGGGCGGATAAAGCCGCAGGCTAGGTTTTTGTCCAGAAAAGCTCTCAACTCCAGCATCTCCCAGGATCTCATGGAATAAAGTGGCTTTTGGCAGCGGCTCCCCGTGTTTGAGCTCAATAGCGCAATCAGTTTTGCGGTGGTGGGGGCAGCTGGTCACATTCTGTTTCCGCGAAAACATCTTGGAACTCCCAATAGTCCCTAGGCAAACCCACCTCCCCGGCATCGGCCACGGTAGCCACCTCAGGGGAGGCGCAGTGCGGGAGTTTACAAGGCTTGGCCCGCCAGTGCTTCCTACAACCCGGGTCTTGAAAACTGACCATGCCCCCCTTCCAGCTCACCATAGGGACGTGTTTGCACAGCCAATCTAACCCTAAGACACAAGGAAAAGCAGAGCTGGGAGCCACCATGTGCTGTAATTTTCCCAGTGCTCTGCAACATCCATTTCTAAGGGGAGCGTCTTGCTCGTTGCTTCTACCCCCGGGGCACACTTCCCATCTAACTGAGCAATGCAGAGGGGTTTTGCCAATGGTACCTCCCCGACCTCTAGAGTCTCGACCAGCGGGGGATTGATCAAAGTCTTAGTGAACCCAGAATCCACGATGCACCGTACTCCCAACTGCTTCCCCGATTTGGGTTCTGTCAAAGTCACGGGGAGGAAAACTAATGGGGGAGCACTCACCGAACGTTTGCCCCTGCCTGGGACCTGCTGGCGGGGCTTCCTCACAGCAGGTCGCCTTTGTTTCCCGACTGCTCGCTGGAGCTAGATTCCTCAGCTGTCCCGCTGTCACTGGAACTGGGTGCAGCCACGGTGCTGCTCAGTGGGGCCAGCAGGGTACGCACGGTTTTATTGGTGGCCCCCTTCCATTTTGCAGCACCAGCGGCCGCCGTATCGGTAGACGCGATGGGTTCACTGGTTGCCTTGCCACCCGCCATCGTCGTCGGCCTCTTGGCAGAGCACTGAGCAAGGAAGTGGCCCGACTGGCCACAGCCCAGACACAGCCCCTTCTCTCGGTGACAAGCTCGCTCTGCCACGTCCACTCTCGAAGACTTAGCCGCTGGGGCCTTCTTGGGGGTGGAGGTCTTCTGCGGTGGCTTGTTCTTACCTCCCCTTAGTTCCGCCGCCACTCTCAGGCGCTGCTCCACTTCGCCAGGCGGACCCAATTATCTAGATGCAGGCACTTGCGGGCCAGGCTCTCGTTCAGCCGCTCGCAGAAATCGTGCACCCGCTGGGGTTCGGTCCAGCTGGGCACCGAGGCAGCCAACTTCCGGAATTCTCTGGAGTACTGGGCCACCAACTTCGATCCCTGCTTGATCGACTTCAGCTGATTTTTGGCCGTCTCACGCTCGAACGGGTCCACCAACATCTCTCACATGGCTCGCATGAAACGATCATAGCTCCGCACTGCTGTGGGATTATACCGGTACAAATCGATAAACCGCTTGGCCACCTCTCCATCCATGCAGTCGCCCACGAACTGCATCATGTTGGAAAGTGAATCCCACGTCTATCATGTAAGCCTGGAGGTGGACGAGGAATCCCGGAAAGGTTTCGGGGTCGCCGGTGAAGCGAGTCTTGAATTGGTAGAGCCATCTGATCGCCGCTCCTCTCAGCTGTGGAGGCAATCTGCCCCCCCCCCTGTGCATCCATCCAGTCGCGATCAGGCACAGGGGGCCGGTGGCGGCTGCCTCGGTGTCTCCTTGTCTGTCCCGCGCCGTCCCCGGCTCCGGCTCCAGCTCCTTGGCCCTGGTCACCATCCCCAGCTCCAGCTCCCTGGCTCTGGTCACCGTCCCCAGCTCCAGCTTGTATTTGGACAATCTGCGCTGTTCGGTGACATGCTTTCCCAGGAAGAACTGGGGGGCTGGACTGAAGCTGCCCAGCGCCTTCGACATCCCGGACTGCATCAACACCTGGGTGGTGGTCTTGGTCTGGGTACTCAAGGGGGTCAGAGTCGAACCACCTTGGGCAAATGCGCCTCGTAGGTCAAGGGAGCCCAGCGCCCCAAGGTTGCCCTCGGTGTCGCTCATGGTCTGGTCCCCCTCGTCCTCATAGTCGCTTAAAAGGGTGCCATCGTCTCGCACAGCCATCGTGCAGAGAGAACGGTGTTGTGAGATGATGGCATCGTTTGACTTACTGTCAAGTGCTGACAAAACTCACAACAAAATTTCTATGGAAAGAAAGCTTTAATGGAAGTTAGCTCTAGTCACTATAACGTTTGAAGTCAAATCTGCCCAACACAAGAACAACAAGCACTTATCAATACAATTCTCCCGCCCAAAGCAAGCTCCCAGGAACAAGCGTCTTTTAATTTATTTGCTGCAGTCCCCATCTGCAGTGATCTGGAGCCCAGGAAAATAAAATCTGTCACAATTTGTTGTGCTCCACACAATCAAAGGCTTTAGCATAGTCAATGAAGAAATGAGTGCAATGGTGCGGTAGTTTGAACATTCTTTGGCATTGCCCTTCTTTGGGATTGGAATGTAAACTGACCTTTTCCAATCCTGTGGCCATTGTTGAATTTTTCAGATTTGCTGGAGCCTAGTTTATAGGATTTTGAGCATAACCTTGCTAGCATGAGAAATGAGTGCAATAGTGCGGTAGTTTGAACATTCTTTGGCATTGCCCTTCTTTGGGATTGGAATGTAAACTGACCTTTTCCAATCCTGTGGCCATTGTTGAATTTTCCAAATTTGCTAGCATATTGAGTGTAGCACTTTTACTGCATCGTCCTTTAAGATTTTGAATAGTTCAACTGGAATGCTGTCACCACCACTAGCTTTATTGTTGCTCAGACTTCCTAAGGCCCATTTGACTTCACATTCCAGGATGTCTGGCTCCAGGTCAGTAACTACCCCATTGTGGTCATCAGGGATGTTAAGCTCGCTCTTGTATAGTTCTTCTGTATAATTTTGCCACCTTTGTTTAATCTCTTCTGCTTCTGTGAGGTACCTACCATTTTGGTCCCTTATCATACCCATCTTTGCATGAAACGTTCTCTTCATATCTCCAATTTTCTTGAAAAGATCTCTGGTCCTCCCCATTCTATTGTTTTCTTCTATTTCTTTGCACTGTTCATTTAAGAAGGCATTCTTATCTCTTCTAGCTTTTCTCTGGAATTCTGCATTCAATTGGGTGTATCTTTCTCTTTCTCCCTTGCCTTTCACTTCCCTTCTCTCCTTAGCTATTTGTAAAGCTTCCTCAGACAGCCATTTCGATTTCTTGCATTTCTTTTTTTGGGGGATGGTTTTAGTTGCTACCTCTTGTACAATGTCGCGAACCTCCGTCCATAGTTCTTCAGGCACTCTGTCTATCAGATCTAATTTCTTAAATCTATTTGTCACCTCTACTGTGTATTCGTTGGGGATATGATTTAGTTCATACCTGAGTGGCCTAGTGCTTTTCCCTACTTTCTTCAATTTAAGCCTAAATTTTGCAACAAGAAGCTCCTGATCTGCATAGGTATATAAACATATTTACATAAAAATAATCTTATGACAATAAAATCCCCAAATCTCAACGCCATAAAATAAAATATTGTTGAACAATAAAATCCGATAAAATTAACTATTTGGGAAACCCTTCCTGGGCTCCCAAGAAACCCCAGGATTTCATGAACCCTGGTTGAGGAAGCCTAGCCTGGAGTCTAGCAGACCAGTTGCTCTGGAATGTGATTTGCCTGTCCATTTTGAACTTTGAGCCATAATTCAGATTTTTAAACGCTGGCTTAGCCGAATTCGTGGTGTGATGTCTGAAATCAGCCGGTCGAATTAAAAGCACTTTAGCTGGTTGCTAAGGCTTCTCCATGACAGGCTTAACACAACAAATATGCAACCCGAGTAAACTTTATTGTATTGGGCTATTGTCCCTCTGTTTGTAAGCCGCCCTGAGCCAACTTGTTGGGAGGGGTGGGGTATAAATTTAATAATAAAATAAAAAATAAAATAAATGACTGTGATTGCCATCCTACTCAAAAGACACAGAATGCTGCAATTCAAACATTTATTTTAGGGGAAAAATAGATTTCTTATCCTCATAGTTCTAGGAAGATTCCCCCCCCCCCAAAAAAAGAAGAAGACGAAGAAGAAAAACAACAGCTCTATTTTGGCTCGCTGACACTGTCCTGTTTTAATCCCGGCAGCTTGAATTGCGAGAAGCGAATCTTTGAAGTGGTCAACTCCTCTGGCCACCCGTTCCTGGTGAACCTGTTTGCCTGCTTCCAGACACCGAGTCACGCTTGTTTTGTGATGGAATACACTCCTGGGGGGGACCTCATGATGCGCATTCATTCCGATGTCTTTTCAGAGCATGTGACACGGTGGGTTGCTGAGATGATTTTCTAAATACTGTCACAGGTCTGATATATTTGGGCGGCACAAAAAAAAGACACCTCATCTGCTTGGGATTTCCAGATGCTAAGTGGCTGTCTGCCTCCGCAGGGTGCTGGCAGGGCTCATGGGAACTGTAGTCCGTGGCCATCTGGAGAGCCACATTTTGGCCACCCCTGCTGTAGGGTTTTCAAGGCAAAAGAGGTGTTCAGAGGTGGTTTGCCAGGGCCTGCCTCTGCATAGAAACCTTGGTATTCTTTAGTAGTTTCCCATCCAGGTACTAGCCAGAGCCGACCTTGTTTAGCTTTTGAGATCTGTTGGGATTGGGCTAGCTCAGGGCCATCCAGGTCAGGCTCTCTTCTCCTAGCTAAATCCTGTAGCTTCACGAAGGGTTTGATATCTAAGTGGGAACGAACAGTCAGAGGGAGGCTCCTGCAGCAGCGGGCAAGCAAGCAGAATTGGTTGGGTGAGAAGAGGGTCTTCAGGAGCCTGCCCCTTGAAGAGATTATTTCAGTATTCCTGGTGGCTGCCACCAGAGCAACAGGGTGACTAATGGATTAAAGGGGCAACTTTGGCATTGCCCTTCTTTGGGATTGGAATGTAAACTGACCTTTTCCAATCCTGTGGCCATTGTTGAGTTTTCCATATTTGCTGGCATATTGAGTGTAGCACTTTTACTGCATCGTCTTTTAAGATTTTGAATAGTTCAACTGGAATGCTGTCACCTCCACTAGCTTTATCATTGCTCAGACTTCCTAAGGCCCATTTGACTTCACATTCCAGGATGTCTGGCTCCAGGTCAGTAACTACCCCATCGTGGTTATCAGGGATGTTAAGCTTGCTCTTGTATAGTTCTTCTGTATAATTTTGCCACCTTTTAAAAAATCTCTTCTGCTTCTGTAACCATTTTGGTCCTTTATCATACCCATCTTTGCATGAAACGTTCTCCATATCTCCAATTTTCTTGAAAAGATCTCTGGTCCTCCCCATTCTATTGTTTTCTTCTATTTGTTTGCACTGTTCATTTAAGAAGGCATTCTTATCTCTTCTAGCTTTTCTGTGGAATTCTGCATTCAGTTCGGTGTATCTTTCTCTTTCTCCCTTGCCTTTCACTTCCCTTCTCTCCTTAACTATTTGTAAAGCTTCCTCAGACAGCCATTTTGATTTCTTGCATTTCTTTTTCTTTGGGGTGGTTTTAGTTGCTACCTCTTGTACAATGATGCGAACCTCCGTCCATAGTTCTTGTCTATCAGATCTAATTCCTTAAATCTATTTGTCACCTCTACTGTATATTCGTCGGGGATATGATTTAGTTCATACCTGAGTGGCCTAGTGCTTTTCCCTACTTTCTTCAATATAAGTCTAAATTTTGCAACAAGAAGCTGATGATTTAACCACAATCAGCTCCTGGTCTTGTTTTTACTGACTGTATAGAACTTCTCCATCTTTGGCTGGAGAGCACATAGTCAATCTGATTTCTGTGTTGACTGTCTGGTGATGTCCATGTGTAGAGGATTGTTGGAAAAGAGTGTTTGCTATTACCATTGTATTCTCTTGACAAAATTCTACCAGCATGTGCCCCTCTTCATTTTGTACTCCAAGGCCAAACTTGCCTGTTATCCCGATTATCTTTTGGCTTCCTACTTTAGCATTCCAATCCCCCATGATGATAAGCACATCATTTTTTGGCGTTGCTTCTAGAAGGTGTTGTAGGGCTTCATAGAACTGGTCAACTTCATCCTCTTCAACAGCAGTGGTTGGGGCATAGACCTGGATTACTGTGATGTTGAATGGTTTGCCTTGGATTCGAACTGAGATCATTCTGTCATTTTGGAGCTTGTATCCCAAGACTGCTTTTCCTACTCTCTTATTGATTATGAAGGCTACTCCATTTCTTCTGTGAGATTCTTGTGCACAGTAGTATACCTGATGGTCATCTGAATTAAATTCACCCATTCCTGTCCATTTTAGTTCACTTATTCCTAAAATGTCGATGTTCAGTCTTGTTATCTCTTGTTTAACCACGTCCAGCTTGCCTTGATTCATGGATCTGACGTTCCAGGTTCCTATGGAATAAAAATCTTTACAGCATCGGACTGTCTTTTCGCCACCAGTTACTTCCACAACTGAGCGTCCTTTCAGCTTTGGCCCAGTCGCTTCATTCATTTTGGCGCTACTCGTACTAGCCGTCTGCTCATCCCCAGTAGCATATTGGACACCTTCCAACCTGAGGGGCTCATCTTCCGGTGTCATATCGTTTTGCCTTTTTAACTTGTCCATTGGGTTTTCATGGCAAGGATACTGGAGTGGTTTGCCATTTCCTTCTCCACCCCCTCATCTAGATCATTAATAAATATGTTAAAAAGTACCGGGCCGAGCACCAAGCCCTGAGGTACCCCACTACTCACCTCCCTCCAGTCTGATGAAACACCATTGACAACAACTCTTTGAGTGCGGTTCTCTATCCCGGGGGTCATCAACCCCCAGTGTGCGGCCACGGTACCAGGCCACCGGCAGCCACGCCTGCCTCCCCCCCACACAGCGAGAAGCTCAGGGAAGAGGCAGGCCCGGCACGCCGGCGACGCAAACGTGCACGTGCAGTTGCCGTGCATGCGCATTAGCGTCCCTGGTGGCAAAAGCACGTATGTGCCGCAACTGTGCGTGCGTGTTTGCGCGCAGCTGCCTTGCGGCGCCTGGGCCATCAGCTCTCCCCTTGCCCCGGAGGCGGTCCCTGACCAAAGAAAGGTTGGAGACCGCTTCAAAGAATAGGTAACCCAGGGCAGATATAGAGCCCTGTTCATAAGGGAGGGGTACAAACGCATTTTGGCAGGAGAGCAAAAGGGCACCAAAGGTTCACAGGATGCCAGATGGCTAAGAATCTAATCTAAGTTGTTACATTATTGTTGAGACTGAGCTGTCTCCACAAGGATAGTGAGATTGATACATCTACAGCGGAAAACTCCTGCTGGGAAAAGAATGGAGGCTTGGAGCCTGAAGACAGATTTACAGGTTTATGGCCTCGAATCAAGCAGGGTAGTGAGAAACGAAACTTAGCTGGCATGAATCGGGGTTCATGACAGTCACCACTGAAAATTTGGGGCTAGGAGTGGGCCTGTCAACAAAGCCCTACCTAAGAGGAGGCAGCTATGAAACGTGCCATGCATCAGTTCCTTAACTTAAGATGAGCCTTTCTGAGAGAAGCCCTCTCCAGTGAGGAAGTCTGCAAACAAAAGGATGGTTATGCTACAGCATCTGAGACCTGTGAGGTTTGGGGACTGGCCATTTCTACCTTTGGTGAATCTTTGTCTGCAGTTTCACTTCTCACATGTGCATCTTTCCCTTTCTCTGTGGTGCTCAGGGCAGCATGCCAGCATGCATTTCCCACAACCGTATGAGGTAGGCTGGGATGAAAGTGATTTGCCCCAGAAAGCCATCCAGTAAGTGTCCAGAATGAAATGGGGTTTTAGCCCAAGTCTGTCCAGCCTTATCCTCGTGGCATCCGTAGAGCCTCATGGGTTGTGCCCTTGAACCTCACCACAAGCCCCATGGAGACCAGTCAGCTAGCCCCAGAAGGCCTCCCAGTGCATAAGGGTTTGAAGCTAAACACCAGCCTACTCTGGGCCAAGGGAGCAATCCAAAAGAGATAAGACTATTGTATGTTCCAGAACTGGTCATGTGAGGTAGAGGACCAGCAATCAAGAATGGGGCAAGGCATGCCTGTGGCCAAGCCAGCAGTTTGGCCTCTCTAGCTCCTTGCGGCTTGCTTTAAGTGGCCTCCTTGGAGGAGACCCTGAGGGCCCAATGACTTCTGCACACTATCTCATTGCCATGTGTTTTGATCTCTTCTTTGCCTGAGCTTGCAGAAGACAGGATATGGAAGGGGAAGGAAGGAGAAGGAACAGCATCCTGACCCCTCACTCCTCCACAGGTCTCTGCTCAGGTCTGCAGATTGCCCAGGGTAATGAAGCATATGCCTGCCTTGTGGAGCAGAGATGGCTCTGATGGACAGTGTGGAGCATCAGACTGCAGGTGCCACTTGCTGTCAGCTTCTGCTTGGTTGGCACCAGAGACCTAGCAGAGCCCAAGGGCATTGGGAGTCTTCCACAGCTCACATGACCTCAAATGGAGAAGAAGCTAGACTTCTCTCTCTGATGCTGTTTATATAAACATGCTCAGACCATCTTGATTCTGTGCTGAAGAGTGGTGAATTCTATGACCTACATAACTTACACAGATTCGGGTTTTGAATAGTTGATTCTGCAGTTTAAACTACTTTCGATCATATATTCTATTCTGGTACACACCACAGTGCCCCCCCTCCAATGTATCCAATATGTGAGAACCTGTGAAAATCCAAATAGTACTTGCTTGTATTTATATTTAAAACTAGCAGAAAAGCCAATTGTACAAAAAATACAATGGACACTAACTGGGCTTTCACACACACACCCTTTGGGCAGGCCCACCAAGGCCTGGCAAGGCCGTGATTGAGGCTGCCCAGGGCAGCAGATGCACTGATGAGGGAGCACTGGCGAGGGTGGGCTCTCTCCCTCCCCCCCCCCCCGACCCAGGAAGCCCTGGTGAGGCTGCAGCTGGTCGGGGCGGGGCAGGGCAGGGCAGGGAGAGCGCTGGCAGGGCGGGCTCCCTCAGAGCCCACAGTCCCAGGCGAAAAGCCTCCTCCCTCCCAGCTCCTGCTCGTTGCCTGGCTTGCCGCAGGCTGGCAGTTCTTCCACATGGAAGGATGTGGTCAGAAGCAGGACGGCGCACCTGATTGGTCTATCATTGGACGGATGGCCCATCAGGTAGGCAATGAGTTCCAACACCTCCTACCACCCCAGTTGGGCTTCATTTATGTTACAGATTACAGATATGTACTATTTGCTTTTTACCCAATTAGGAAGTGTCAACACAGCTTACATATATTTAAAACGAATGCAATGTTACACAATAGAATGAAGCAGGACTCAACCTTCCCTGTCAAAGGCAGGATGCTTTATAGAGCATCCCAAACCCATGCAACACCCAGGACTTCTTCATACCCTCTGGAAACCTGTTCCACAGCATATCGGCAGCCATAGAGAAAGCAAAAGCCCTAGCAGTGGCAGTTCTTACTCACCAACTTGTGTGAACTCCTAGCTATCTCTGGTCTTTGCCCCAGAGTGGTGTCATGCTGCCTTTCCCAACTTTTTTTATTGTTGAAAAATCCCTGAAAGTAGCAGGATCTTGCAGAATAGGGTTAGAAAACATAGCTGTGTATATGTCCACCCAGGGCCCCTGTCTTCCCACTCCTTCCAGGCCCATATATGGTCATATCACCCAATAAATATTTTAAGATTAAAAATATATTAAAAATTAATTAACACCCACCCTTTCAGGAAACCGTTCCAGGGACATCAAGAAATCCTTGTTGAGAAAACCTGACTAGGCCTAGTCTGCACACACAGGATAATGCACTTTCAATGTGCTTCGGCAGCTGGATTTTCCTTTGCGGAACAGGAAAATCTACTTCGAAAGTGCATTGAAAGTGCATTATCTATTGTGTGCAGACTAGGTCTAGGATCCGGGATGCTGAGATTAAAATCCTTGAGGTGCCATGGAAAATTGCTGGGTAACCTTGAGCCAGTGATACATTTAGGGATATCATAGAATCATAGAGTTGGAAGGGGCCATACAGGCCATCTAGTCCAACCCCCTGCTCAACGCAGGATCAGCCCTAAGCATCCTAAATGTCAGTCCTCAGGTGGGAACTGGGGATCTTCTGGAATTAGAGCTCATCTCCAGATGACAAATATCAGTCCCCCTGGAGAAAACTGATGATTTGGGGGGGGGTAGACTCCCCCAAAGTTTTCAGGGATTTCCCAACCCAGAGCTAGCAACATTCTCAGCCTCACCTGCATCACAGGGATGTCATGATAATGAAATGGATGAGAGCTGTGTATGGTCTTTTGGGTCCCTACTGGGTAGAAGAGTGGGTGATAAATGAAGCAGATAAATAATAAATCTGATGACCATGATTGCCATGTGGGTGAAGGCGATCTCACAACTTTTAGGGGCCCAAGTTGTAAAAAGTGTTTGTGAACACCAGCACCTGAATGGAGCACCGAAGCAAACTGGCAGGCAGCATAAAGGGCAGCCCCAAATAGTGTGGGTTACAGTTTCAAGGTTACTGTAGCATGGATCAGTGTGGCTATTTAAATGGAATATTTTTCCAGTGATTAATCCCACACCATTGCAATGCTTTTGCAAATGCAAGCTTTTTATTTAGGGCTGCAACCACAACTGTCTATTGACTCAATTAGAATTTATAAAGAACTTCTTCCAGAATTCTCTGTGATTTTTGACCTAGGGTAAAGTTGTAGGAGATGTGGTCCAGTGGATGCTGGCTTCAACATGCCCATTTTCTTTCCCTCCACCATGACCAGGATCCTGCTATGTATCCTTCCTATGAGGTCCTCCTTTCATTTTCTACCCATGATGGGGTAGAATATTTCCATATATATATTGCTTCCATATATATCTTGCCCATGATGGGGTAGAATATTTCCATATATATCTTGCTTTGAATATTTCAATATATCTCTTGCTTTCTGTCAAAGGCAGACATACTAACAATGATACTTCTGGCTTAATAGAGAATTTTATTGCTAGCAGATCAAGACACCTCAATGCTCATAGTTGATTCTGATCAATACATGAAAAGCAAGCACTTTTACACAGAAGGAGTTTCCCACCCAAAGCTGTACATTTTCCCAGAGAGCAAAAGCCCCCCTCCCACAGGTGCCAGCCTGTGCTCCCTTCCAAGCGATAGCCTTGGCCTTGGATGTTAGACAGTTCCTCTCCTCCAGATAACACAGCCTAGCAGAAATATAGAATCATAGAATCATAGAGTTGGAAGGCCATCTAGTCCAACCCCCTGCTCTACGCAGGATCAGCCCTAAACATCCTATAGCGTCCAAGAAAAGTGTGTATCCAACCTTTGCAAACCTAAATCACAGCACAAGCAGACAGTTCAGGGTTACACAGAGACTCTTAAAATAACACACATTGATTCAAGATGGAGTCAAATACAAATCATGGCAGAGATCACGGCGTCTGATCCTGATACTTTCAAGACAAGAGATGTTCAGAGATGGTTTGCCATGGCCTGCCTTTGAGTAGCAACCCTGGATTCCCTAGGGGGTCTCCCATCCAAGTAGCAACCAGCCCTGCTTAGCTTCTGAGATCTGATGAGGTAGGCCTACCTCATTACATAAATATTGAAGGCCATTCTGCAAAGTTAGAGCTGCAATTCTATAAACCAGTAACCTATATTCAGAAACACATTTTCTGACATTTTCTAAAACAACCAGCCTCCCCTTCTGGTGCTGTCTCTCCTGCCATGCGGATTCCACAGCTGTGGGGGAGTCTTGCATCCCTGAGGCCATCCTGAGAGCAACTCTGGAGGTGCGGCAGGGCAGCAAGGAAAGGATCTAGGCCTGCTTCTGCTTCAGTGCATTTTACAATGTGTACATCCTTGGTTTTAAGGTCATGCATACTGTTTTGGAAAAAGAAATTTATCTGCCTGCCAGAGGCTGACCCTACTGAGCCAGGCTACATCCTATGGGTTTTTGGTTGTAATGCAGGATGCTCCATTAGAAACAGGGTAAGAGGCTTGCATCTTGACAAAGGGGAATGTGTCTTCGACTGCCTTGTCCGTGCAGTCCTCACAGAGCCAGAGCCAGGAAGATGGAACAACTTTCCTCTTCTCTGCCTGTGTCTCCTTCTAGTCTTGCACAAAGAGCTTCCACAATCTGCAAGATTAATGCCAAGATGCACATCAGCAGGTTGTGCAACACTTGCCTGTGTTTTTCTTTCTTGTTACTTTTTCGCCACTAGTGAGGAGAGGAAAAGGCAAGACGCGGTAGCAGAGTGTGAAGGGGTAAATAGCACCATTTACTATCCCAAGCAGGAGCTCTGTGCAGAAATTGCCACAGTCTTCCCCTGTATCAACAGAGGCATCACATCCAAATCACAAGACATCATCATCCTGCTGTATACCTCATTGGTCAGACCCCAATGTACTGTGTGCAGTTCTGGAGGTCTCACTACAAAAAAGACACAGACAAAATTGAGAGGGTGCAGAGAAGAGCAACAAGGATGATCTAGGGTCTGGGGACCAAGTCCTAGGAGGAAAGGCTGAGGGACTTGGGAATGTTAAGAGGAGGGTGAGAGGAGACATGATTACTTCCTTTGACTATTTCTTTATATTACATCAAAATCACAAGATTCACATCAAAATCACGTCATAGTCCCATTGTATAAGGCACTGGTCAGACCGCACCTGGAGTACTGTGTGCAGTTCTGGAGGCCTCACTTCAAGAAGGATGTAGATAAAATTGACAGAGGAGAGCGATGAAGATGATCTGGGGCCTAGGGACCAAGCCCTAGGAAGATAGGTTGAGGGACTTGGGAATGTTCAGCCTGGAGAAAAGGAGGTTGAGAGGGGACATGATGGCCCTCTTTAAGTATTTGAAAGGTTGTCACTTGGAGGAGGGCAGGATGCTGTTTCCGTTGGTTGCAGAGGAGAGGACACGCAGTAATGGGTTTAAACTACAAGTACAACGATATAGGCCAGATCTCAGGAAAAAGTTTTTCACAGTCAGAGTAGTTCAGCAGTGGAATAGGCTGCCTAAGGAGGTGGTGAGCTCCTCCTCACTGGCAGTCTTCAAGCAAAGGTTGGATACACACTTTTCTCGGATGCTTTAGGATGCTTTGGGCTGATCCTGCGTTGAGCAGGGGGTTGGACTAGGTGGCCTGTATGGCCCCTTCCAACTCTGTGATTCTATGATTGTATTTGAAAGCTTGTCACATGGTGGAGGCCAGGGAGAGGCTCCTGTTGGCAGCAGACGATGGGACCTGCAGTATAGTGGCTTTAAACTGATATTGGCTAGATATTGGGTGGGGGATTCACAGCCAGAGTTGTTCAACCATGGAATCGACTGCTTAACGAAATGGGGTGCTCCCCCCCTCTGTCAGTTTCCAAGCAGCGGCTGGACAGATCCTTATCAAGGATGCTTTAGGCTGATCCTGCATGGAGCAGGGGGTGAGACTAGATGGCCTGGATAGCCCCTTCCAACTCTAGGACTCCATACCCACATGGACTGAGTCTCCCAAAGCCCCCTCTTTCAGCTCACCTTGTTGCCCACTTTATATCCTCAGTTCTGGCCCACTTTTGAACCACTGCTTCCTGGAGAACTAGTAGGACACTGCCCATTGGGATGTGGAGAGGACTTGCAGTCATCCCTCTGTCCCTGCCTGCCCTCTAATCTGTGCCCTTGTGGAATCCAGGCACATGTGCCCTCAGCCCCTGCTGGCATGTTAGCCTGCATAGTAGAGCCTGTTCTTCCTGGTGGGGAGGTGGGGCCAATGCTTCTGGACCCCAGACCAAATGGCCCTGAGAATGCCAAAGATGCCCATCCATAGTTCAGAAGATCCTGTCCCACTCTCTAGTGCAGTGGTCCCCAACCTTTTTATCACTGGGGACCGGTCAACGCTTGACAATTTTACTGAGGCCCGGGGGGGTGGGGAGTCTTTTGCTGAGGGACTTTGCCGCTGCCTGAGCCCCTGCTCCACTTGCTTTCCCGCCGGCGCCCTTGACTTCCCACCGCCCACTGGGGCGCTGACAGCAGCAGCTGCGCAGTGCCACGACGAGGGGGAGCCTCAGCCATGGCAGCCGCTGGAGAGCACCAAAGGTGAGCCGGTGGCAGAGTGGCAGGGCAGCATCCGAGGCAGCAGCCGGGGACGAGGAGCCGCGGCCCGGTACCGACTGATCCATGGACAGGTACTGGTCCCCGGACCGGGGGTTGGGGACCACTGCTCTAGTGCTCCTGTGGTCAGTTCTGCTTACAACACTGAGGGAAGAACAAGGGAAAACCGCAGGCACTAGGCAGGGAGACGCAAGTGGCGTCGTGGTTCTGAGGAAAGGTGCAAAAGAGGAACCTGTGGGTTGCGGGTGGGTTCCCAGTCAGATGAGCTGACTCTGCAGCTGCCTGAGGGTTCTTTTTGCCAACGCACTGAGAATATTCTGCATGTGGCCATTTGACGACAGGAAGAGCTTCTGTGGCCTGCCATCTGCTGACCCACAGACGGAGTTTGCTTCAAGATGGCCTTTGAGTTTGCTTCAAGAGTGTAGTTTGCTTCACCCACGCTACTGCCCGCTGTGGCTGTCCCCTATTCCCCATATCAGCCCGAAGAGGGAAAGGAGGATGCCTGAGAAATTCACACTTCCCCGTGGGACCTGGGCACACTTCCTATAGGTTGTTGTTGTTGTTATTATTGTTATTGTTATTGTTATTATTTAGATTTATTTCCCGCCACTCCCCGTAGGCTGTCACAACAGTCCTATCCCCATTAAAATACCCATTAAAAGACTTTAAAACAATCCCAACGTGGCGGAAGTTCTTATTATTCCCACCCGTGCTATCAGAGTGGCAGGGAGGGTGGGGAGGAGATCTAACTTACTAGATCCAGGGGGGGGGGATGTTGGCACTCATTCGCTGACCCCGGCCTCAACCAAAAACCTGGCGGAAGAGCTCCATCTTGCAGGCCCTGCGGAAAGCTGGTAAATCCTGCAGGGCCCGCAGCTCACCCGGGAGCTCGTTCCACCAGGTAGGGGCCAGGACCGAAAAGGCCCTGGCCCTGGTCGAGGCCAGGCACGCTTCTCTAGGGCCAGGAACGATCAGGAGATTCTCCCCCGCTGAGTGTAAAGCCCTGCGGGGGATATAGGGCGGTAGGCGGTCCCTCAGGTATGTGGGTCCCAACCCGCGTATACCCTTAAAGGTCAAAACCAGAACCTTGAACCTGATCTGGGCAGCAATTGGCAACCAATGCAGCTGCCTCAGCACAGGCTGGATATGGGCCCTCCAAGGTGTACCAGTGAGGACCCGAGCAGCTGCATTTTGCACTAGCTGGAGTTTCCAGATCAGAGACAAGGGTAGGCCGGCGTAGAGCGAGTTACGGTAATCTATTCTGGAGGTAACTGTCGCATGGATCACTGTAGCCAAGTGGTCAGGGGACAGGTAGGGCGCTAGTAGTCAGGCCTGGCAAAGATAGAAAAACGCCTGACCCGCTACTCTCTTGACCTGAGCCAACACTGTCAGGGAGGCATCGATGGTCACCCCCAAATTCCTGGCCTGGGGCACGATGGTAAGTTGCGCTCCTGCCAGGGTGGGTAAGCACGCTGCCTGGTCCTGCCCTCTGCCTCCCAGCCACAGGACCTCCGTCTTGGAGGGGTTGAGTTTCAGGTGACTCTGCTCGAACCATTCAGTCACTGCTTCCAAACATCTGGCGAATGGTTCCGGGGGGGAGTCTGGGCGGCCGTCCATGAGGAGATAGAGCTGGGTGTCATCAGCGTACTGGTGGCAGCCCAGCCCAAAACTCCGTACCAGTTGGGCCAGAGGCAGCGATTCAGAGTGTAATCACTGCTGCGAAAAGACAGCCTTTATATCAGCAGGGGTGTGTGAATGGGTGCACGGAGGAAGGAGTTACTGTCTCAAAACATCTTAATAAAGATAAGTGTAAAGTTCTGCATCTGGGTCAGAAAAATGAAAAGCATGCCTACTGGATGGGGGCTACGCTTCTAGGTAGCACTGTGTATGAACGAGACCTTGGGGTACTTGTGGATTGTAAACTAAACATGAGCAGGCAGTGTGATGCAGCAGTAAAAAAGGCAAATGCCATTTTGGGCTGTATCAACAGAGGCATCACATCAAAATCACAAGATGTCATAGTCCCATTGTATACGGCACTGGTCAGACCACACCTGGAGTACTGTGTGCAGTTCTGGAGGCCTCACTTCAAGAAGGACGTCGATAAAATTGAAAGGGTACAGAGGAGAGCGACGAAGATGATCTGGGGTCAAGGGACCAAGCCCTATGAAGATAGGTTGAGGGACTTGGGAATGTTCAGCCTGGAGAAAAGGAGGTTGAGAGGGGACATGATAGCCCTCTTTAAGTATTTGAAAGGTTGTCACTTGGAGGAGGGCAGGATGCTGTTTCTGCTGGCTGCAGAGGAGAGGACACGCAGTAATGGGTTTAAACTTCAAGTACAACGATATAGGCCTGATATCAGGAAAACGTTTTTCACAGTCAGAGTAGTTCAGCAGTGGAATAGGCTGCCTAAGGAGGTGGTGAGCTCCCCTCACTGGCAGTCTTCAAGGAAAGGTTGGATACACACTTTTCTTGGATGCTTTAGGATGCTTAGGGCTAATCCTGCGTTGAGCAGGGGGTTGGACTAGATGGCCTGTATGGCCCCTTCCAACTCTATGATTCTGTGATTCTATGATTCTATGCCAGAGCACAACTCCGTTGTCACCCCAGATTTGATACACACTCCATTTTTTAAAACCGATTAAAGGTCCTCTGGAAGGGGGGGAGGAAAGAGCTTAATGTTATTCCGGAATAAGCATTTGCACAATGATGAACCGAATGCGGCTGTTCCTTCCCGTGGCTTTTACAGGCTGTCCCTCACCCAGCAGCCAGTAAAGGGGGAGTTTGGAGAGGCCACACTAGGCTTCCCCTCGCTCATAGCACCCACATATGCTTTGCTAAAGTAAATAGAAGAAATTCAGATTGCCTGAAAAGGAAGTTCAACTGAAGTCTAAAATAGAGCTGGGAGTGGGTAGGTTGCTGCACTCCCAAGTGAGGTGCCCAAACTGGATTCTGCCGAGAAGAAGAAGAAGAAGAAGTTGGTTCTTATATGCCGCTTTTCTCTACCCAGAGGAGTCTAAAAGTGGCTTACAGTCGCCTTCCCTTTCCCCTCCACACAACAGACACCCTGTGGGGTGGGTGAGAGAGCCCTGATATCACTGCCCGGTCAGAACAGTTTTATCAGTGCCGTGGCGAGCCCAAGGTCACCCAGCTGGCTGCATGTGGGGGAGCGCAGAATCAAACTCGGCATGCCAGATGAGAAGTCCGCACTCCTAGCCACTACACCAAACTGGCTCTCAGTGATGCAAAGTAATGCCTCCCATGTTGGTGTTGGAGAGTACCCCTTACCCCCCAAGGGGCTGAGGAAGAATTGGATGCCTGGAAGCTCAGCACCCTTCAGGATTGCAGTGTCAGCTACACATCAGTGATACTTGGAGACTTTGCAGAGTTGTAACCGAGCGCCAGCTGACAAGAGATCAGTTCCTCTGGAGAAAGTGGCTGCCCTGGAGGGAGAACTTCATGGCATTACACCTGCTGGAGACTCAGGCCTCTCCAAATCCCTGGAGTTGGCAACCCTTTGGTTGGGGAGCATGGCACCTGTGGCCAAAAGGATTCCTCAAGCCCTTGCATTGGTTTTCTGCCTGTCCTGTGTTCACCAGAAGCTCAATTAAGGTTGCCAACCTCCAGATGGGGCCAGGATTTCTCCCAGAATTACAGCTGATATCCAGACTACAGGGATCAGTTCCCCCAGAGAAAATGGCAGCTTTGGAGAAGGCACTCTTTGTAGGGATGCCAGTTTCCAGCGGGGACCTGGGAATCCCTTGGAATTACAGCTCATCTCCAGCTGACAGGTATTAGTTTCCCTGGAGAAAATGCTTGCTTGGGAGGGTGGACTATGGCTGCTGACCTCCCTTCCCAGGCCTCTAGGAGCCTTTCGTGCTCTCAAAGGCCTCGCCCCCTCCACAGTTTCTCTGTCCTCATTTCCTAATTATCATGAGTTTCCCTCCTCCTCCCTCCTGCCATCTCCCGCCTCTATTCTCCTTTTAGTGTCCCTTGGCCACTGTTACCCCCCATGCCTAGAATCATCTCCCAGAATACCTGTCAGGGGCTTCCTCACTCCCCCCTTCATCCTACCTCAAAAGCCTCTTTTCTCATTCGTCCAAAGGCCTTTTGCATCATCTCATCCTTGCATAGCTACGCCTGTTGATAGTGCCTGTCCTGCTCTCTCTAGAATCTCTCCAAGCCTAGCAATGTGCCTCTACATTTGCCCTTGTGCCTGGACCACTATCCCCACCTCTCTGTCTTTGGTCTCCCTCTCAGCATTTCAGTGGTAAACTCCTTGTATCTCTGAGGTCAACATTAATGTGTGAAATAGAATCTTAGAATCATAGAGTTGGAAGGGACCGTTACTTGGATGTCATTTACTTGGATTTTAGTAAAGCTTTTGATAAGGTTTCCCATGATGTTCTGATGGATAAATTGAAGGACTGCAATCTGGATTTTCAGATAGTCAGGTGGATAGGGAATTGGTTAGAGAACCGCACTCAAAGAGTTGTTGTCAATGGTGTTTCATCAGACTGGAGAGAGGTGAGTAGCGGGGTACCTCAGGGCTCGGTGCTTGGCCCGGTACTTTTTAACATATTTATTAATGATCTAGATGAGGGGGTGGAGGGACTACTCATCAAGTTTGCAGATGACACCAAATTGGGAGGACTGGCAAATACTCCGGAAGATAGAGACAGAGTTCAACGAGATCTGAACACAATGGAAAAATGGGCAAATGAGAACAAGATGCAATTAATAAAGATAAGTGTAAAGTTCTGCATCTGGGTCAGAAAAATGAAAAGCATACCTCCTTGATGGGGGATACGCTTCTAGGTAACACTGTGACCTTGGGGTACTTGTGGATTGTAAACTAAACATGAGCAGGCAGTGTGATGCAGCGGTAAAAAAGGCAAATGCCATTTTGGGCTATATCAACAGGGGCATCACATCAAAATCACAAGATGTCATAGTCCCATTGTATACGGCACTGGTCAGACCACACCTGGAGTACTGTGTGCAGTTCTGGAGGCCTCACTTCAAGAAGGACGTAGATAAAATTGAAAGGGTACAGAGGAGAGCGACGAAGATGATCTGGGGCCAAGGGACCAAGCCCTATGAAGATAGGTTGAGGGACTTTGGAATGTTCAGCCTGGAGAAAAGGAGGTTGAGAGGGGACATGATAGCCCTCTTTAAGTATTTGAAAGGTTGTCACTTGGAGGAGGGCAGGATGCTGTTTCCGTTGGTTGCAGAGGAAAGGACACGCAGTAATGGGTTTAAACTTCAAGTACAACAATATAGGCTAGATATCAGGAAAAAAAAATTTCACAGAGTAGTTCAGCAGTGGAGACAGTCCGTTTATTAAAAAAAATAGTAATCCAGACTGTTGTTAAGTCCATTCGATATTATGGTTTCCATCAAAAAAATCACTGTGCTTCGCAGCATAATGGCCTTTTCTTAATGTCCGTTTTCTCCAGCTCCATGCCTGACAGGTGTCTCAGCTTACAAAAAGTAAAGTCATCTATAGAGTAATTTTTTTGCCTATGAAAAGTATTACCAGAGGGGCGTTCTGTACCTGATGCTTTAATCTGGAAATATATTCCAGGATTCAAACTTTTAAAGGATGACTGGAAATCCCAATATACAGTAGATGGGGGCCTTAAATGTCCATGCTGATTTGGCTGCCTCAGGGTCTGGTTCAGACATGGTATCAACCATGGCGGCACTAAGGTTCTCCCAGTTTGTTACTGCCTCTACCCATCAGGCCAGCCACACTGCCATGCCCTGGAGGCCTGGTTCAGGATACCGACCTCTGTGGGCAGTGGGCGCCTTTCAGCCTGCCCATGGAGACTTCTGTAACTGACCGGATTCCTGAATGCACTGCAGGATCTGAGGTTTTCCAGCGACCCACTAGCAGTGCCATCTGAATGCTGCCATTGACGGGATCACTCCCAAACACCTTCTCTGCCCTCATCTCAAACTGGATCCCTGGTGTACAGAAGAGCTAAGGAATAGAGAGAGAGAGGTGAGATGGCTAGAGCGAGTATGGCAGAAAACTTGCAATGAAGCTGCAAGAACATTCACTGCATTTAAGATAAGAGATATGCTGAATGTTTTTATTACAAAAATTTTAGTAAAGCTTTTGACAAGGTTCCCCATGATGTTCTGATGGATAAGTTGAAGGACTGCAATCTGGATTTTCAGATCGTTAGGTGGATAGGGAATTGGTTAGAGAACCGCACTCAAAGAGTTGTTGTCAATGGTGTTTCATCAGACTGGAGAGAGGTGAGTAGCGGGGTACCTCAGGATTCGGTGCTCGGCCCGGTACTTTTTAACATATTTATTAATGATCTAGATGAGGGGGTGGAGGGACTACTCATCAAGTTTGCAGATGACACCAAGTTGGGAGGACTGGCAAATACTCCGGAAGATAGAGACAGAGTTCAACGAGATCTGAACACAATGGAAAAATGGGCAAATGAGAACAAGATGCAATTTAATAAAGATAAGTGTAAAGTTCTGCATCTGGGTCAGAAAAATGAAAAGCATGCCTACTGGATGGGGGATACGCTTCTAGGTAGCACTGTGTGTGAACGAGACCTTGGGGTACTTGTGGATTGTAAACTAAACATGAGCAGGCAGTGTGATGCAGCGGTAAAAAAGGCAAATGCCATTTTGGGCTGTATCAACAGGGGCATCACATCAAAATCACAAGATGTCATAGTCCCATTGTATACGGCACTGGTCAGACCACACCTGGAGTACTGTGTGCAGTTCTGGAGGCCTCACTTCAAGAAGGACATCGATAAAATTGAAAGGGTACAGAGGAGAGCGACGAAGATGATCTGGGGCCAAGGGACCAAGCCCTATGAAGATAGGTTGAGGGACTTGGGAATGTTCAGCCTGGAGAAAAAGAGGTTGAGAGGGGACATGATAGCCCTCTTTAAGTATTTGAAAGGTTGTCACTTGGAGGAGGGCAGGATGCTGTTTCTGCTGGCTGCAGAGGAGAGGACACGCAGTAATGGGTTTAAACTTCAAGTACAACGATATAGGCTAGATATCAGGAAAAAGTTTTTCTCAGTCAGAGTCGTTCAGCAGTGGAATAGGCTGCCTAAGGAGGTGGTGAGCGCCCCCTCACTGGAAGTCTTCAAGCAAAGGTTGGATACACACTTTTCTTGGATGCTTTAGGATGCTTAGGGCTAATCCTGCGTTGAGCAGGGGGTTGGACTAGATGGCCTGTATGGCCCATTCCAACTCTATGATTCTATGATACTAGCAGTAGAGCCCACTGTCCAAAAAATACAGCGGGCCCTAGGGGAGGGTTTGCTTCCCCTCCCCCCCCTGTAGGGAAACGTTCTCCAGGCCCCGGGGCTTGGAAGGCGTTTTAAGGCGGCAATGCAGTTTTAAAACGGTCTCCGAGCCCCGGGGAAGGCGATCCGCGCCTTCCCCGGGGCTTGGGGAGAGTTTTAAGGGCTCTCGGCGGCCAGCAAAGTAATGGCCGCCGTGGAGCGAAGGAAAGCTCTGGTGGAGGGTGGGGCGGGTTGGTTGTTGGCTGGGCAAGCAGCAAGCAGCCAATCATCAGCCGCGCTGCATGCGGCTGATGATTGGCAGCTTGGGGGTGGACAGACCAGTGGAGGGGCCAATCGGGAGGCGCTTTGCGCCGGATAGGGCCCGCCTTCAGGGCTCTTACTCTTTTATTTAGGCCGTGGGGCTATTTAAAGATTATAGTTAATTGGATGATGTTTATGTTTATAGGTTATAAATGATATATTAATTCTGACTATACTAGAGTTAAAGCCCATTTTATTTGGTAATGACGGCAGCCATCTTGGCGAGGGTTCCCCGGCCACGGCAGTGAGAAGGCAGCAGGGGCCCCCCCCGGCAAGGGTAGCCATCTTCAGCCGCCTCCCGGAGGTCGGAGCAGCCAGCCAGTTGTAAAAAGAGAAGCCGGCTAGGGAGCCCCCGGCAGCCGTGCTCTGCGGCCTGCGTCAGGCCTGGAGCAACTGCGAGCCGCGCTGCGCGCGGCTCGCAGTTGCTGGGGCTGGGAATCAGAGGGACCAATCGGCAGGCCAATTGCTGGGGCTGGGAATCAGAGGGACCAATCGGCAGGCGCTTCGCGCCTGCCGATTGGTCCCTCCGATTGTCTGTCATGAGGAAGGGTCCAATCCGGACCCTTCCTCATCCCAGACACATCCCGCCCCAGAATGCCTTACTCCTTTATTTAGTCCGTGGCGCCCGCGGCGCCATGGGCAGTGTACAGATAATTTAGGACTTGCCACTGAGGAAAAGATAAGAGAAAACGGCTTTTATCTGAAAAACTGTTCTGGTTGATGTCCTTGGAATGAAATAAACTGAAAGTAAACTTAAGAAAGGACATTGTTTAAAAACATTCTTTACTATTGCTTAATGCTATAAGGATAGGTCTTTTCTTCTTGTTTTATCTGAGACTGTCCTGTGTTTTTCCTATTTTCACTTAGATCACAGCTACTTCTACAGGATTTCCCATAGCCTGGAATAACTTTTCAATGAAATTTTGATGGATTAATTTAGGCTCATTTGATGTGAGGAACCCTTTTTTGCTATAACTTTTCATGTGAACGTACCAACCCATGTCCATACATTGAGATTGTATAAATATTTTTTTTACCTTTTCCCCAGGTGTAATGGTTGTGTGAGGGCATAAACATCTGCGGCCTGAGCTAATCACGCAGGTAGGAGAGGGCTGACTTCCAGAATGTAATTGCTTGTGATGACAGCATAGCCTGTTGCCCGCTATCCATTTCATAAGGTTCAGCCTTACCTTGGTGCTCAAATCAATCAGTCTTACCTAGTCACAATCAGGGGTCAGTTCAGTCTCCAAGGGAAAAGGTGTGGCTGGGTTTAACCAATTGTCCCAGGAAGGTGCTTTCATATTTCAACAGTCTCGAATTGATTAATCACTTGGCGCCATGATTTTACAATAGAGCAGGCACACCACGTGGACAGTAGACATGGAGGGTCTGTTCCAGGGCAAATGTCCGAGCCTCCTCCAACACTGCAGTTTGTCAGGATTGTTAGAAACCCTGCCATAAATTAGCATGAGTTCCTCCATGACAGTTATATTGCTTGGTGCCTGGTTGCTCCAGGTCCTGTAATCATGCTAACAAGTAGAGAGTGAAAAATATGTAATTGTAGCCATTATCTCTTCCTGGGACCTCTCGGCTGGTTTCACTATCAACAGTGGAAGACAGTCAAGGCCATGAGAATGTAACACTGTTTTTAATTGCAAGTATCTCTTCTCTCCCTCTCCCCTCCCTTGGGAACTTTCAAGTTTTGGGCGGGAGAATTGTATTGATAAGAAGAAGCAAATCTGCCTTCAAGTCAGATTTGACTTCGCCAGTCTAGATGTATGTAGTGCTTCTCAATAAAGCTTTCTTATTATTAAGAAGCTAGTTGTGAGTTCTTTCAACGTCTGACATTAAGTCAAATCTCACAACATCTTTTGCCTGCCAACATGCAGGACGAAGGCAATATCTATACCGAGCAGGAAGAGGGCCTGGAGTGGGACTTCTCTCAGGGCGTAGTTGCCGGCGCGGGCTCGTTTAGTTCGGGCATGGCCAGAGCTTTGGGAGATGCAACCCCGGGCCACGCGGATTTCCTGGAAAGGCACATCACCGAATGCAGGCGTCTGTCGAAGTACGACCACTTGACCGGTGATGAGCAGTGGCCTGATCAACTGCCTATGGGGGCGTCCAGTCAAGTGATGGCGACCACCCTCGAGGTGCAGGAGTTGCAACAGAGAATCGGCAAGGTGACCAGCTGGTTGCAGGTGGTGTCGGGACAGTTGGATCCTGAGGCGCAGCGTGAGGCGAGACGCTTGCTGCGAGAGTTGCAAGCAGACTTCCGCGAGCCTGGAGGCCAACGGCTGGGGGACCTCCCCACCCTAAGGGAGCGCGAGGAGGCGGCGATGAATGCCACAGCCGAAGCCGAAGCCGCGGCCCTGGAGGCGGCGAGAGCGGCAGCGCAACTGGAGGAGGAGGAGGAAGAAGACGACGACCTCGGAGTGGCCGACGCCGGGAGAGGCGCGGGACTCCAAGGCTTGGGTCAAGTCGTGGCCCAAGGGCTGGCTGATGGAGCCGGAGCCGGTGGATTACAAATTGCAGCGGCAGCTGCTGATGGAGCAGGAGCAGCGGATGGAGCGGCGGCAGCGGCGGCTGGTGGGGCAGCCAGGGCGGCGGCGGCGGCCAGAGCAGCGGTGGCAGTGAGAGCAGCGGCGGCAGCGAGAGCAGCGGGAGGAGTTGGTCGATGAGTTGGTCGTGGAGCGCGGGCTCCGATGGATTGGGACCCGGGACGTCTGCCTCCTCACCTCAGGGGAGTGGAGATGCGGAGCACCTACAAGTTTAAGGCCAAGTTCTCGGGTGATTCGTCAACTTTTCCGTCGTTCCTAGTTCATCTCCAAGCCTACATGATGGACATGGGGTTCACTTTCAATGACGATGCCGAGCGCATTCGTTTCGTGGGAGAGTGTTTGAAGGGAGAGGCGGCAAAGTGGTTCATGGACCTCTACCGTTACAACCCGAGGGCAGTTCGTAACTACAACCACTTCCTGAGAACCATGCGGTTGATGTACGTGGAGCCCTTCGAGAAGGAGACAGCGGAGAAGAAACTCAAGGTCCTGAAGCAGGGAACAATGACCATGGCCGAATATGCCCGAGAATTTAAAAAACTTTCTTCAGCTGTTCCGGATTGGACGGAACCCCAGAGAGTGCATGCTTTCGTGGGGGGACTCTCCGGAGACCTGTCCAGCAAGTGCCTCCTTCTAGATGACCCTCTGACCGTTTTGGGATGGGTGCAGCTGGCGGGAGAGATGGAAGGACATCTGGAACGGGCAGCTGAATATAAAGGAATTGCAGACAAGACGGGTGGAAAGACCTCTACCCCTAAGAAAGCCAAGCCCAAAGCTAAACTGGAACCGAGTGAGCGCTCTCGGCACATGGAAAAAGGAGTATGCCTGGGCTGCGGCCAGGCTGGCCATTTCCTCGCCCAATGCCCAGCCAAGACCTCGCCCAGTGCCAAGCCATCGGGGGGAACCCCAGTCAAAGCCTCTACAACCAAAAAAGTGGTCACGAAGAAAACCGCCAAGTCCCTGCTTGCTCCGGCTGGAGCCGCGACTATGGTGGAGGAATCGGAAGGCAGCAGCCAAGATGAAGAAATACAATCGGGGGAGCAGTCAGGAAACGGAGACGGCCTGCTGTGAAGGCGCCCCGCCAACAGGTCTCCGGCAGGGGCAAACGCGCTGTGAGTGACTCTCCCATGGTTCTCTTGCCCGCTACTCTCACAGAGCCCAACTCTGGGAAAAAACTGGGGCTTCGTTGCATAGTGGACTCGGGGTGTACAAAAACCCTAGTTAGCCCAGCGCTAGCCGAGACTTTGGGGGTGGGGAAGGTGCCTCTGGGGGAGCCCCTACCCATTACTCAATTGGATGGGAAATGTGCCCCAGGGGGGGAGGCCACAGTGAAAACGCTCCCGATGGACTTGGACATTGAAAAACATTGGGAGCAAATCCAACCCCTGGTAGCGCCTCACTCCGCATTTCCGTGTGTGTTGGGGCTGGACTGGTTGCAGGAACACGATCCCATAGTGAAGTGGAAGAAAGGGACAGTGAAGTTTTCGTCTCCAGGTTGCAAGCAGCATGTGCGACCCCTACCCGCTCAGGGCTGTCGAACCGTGGCCGCAGTAGGGGCGGCTAGGGCGCCTGCCCTACCACGGGAGTATCGAGATTTTGAGGATGTGTTTGCAGAGATTGAATGCGACCAACTGCCTCCCCACCGCAAAACAGACTGTGCAATTGAGCTGAAAAAGGGGGAGCCGCTTCCCAAAGCCAAATTGTACTCCATGAGCTTGAGGGAAATGAAGGAGCTCAGGGAGTTTCTGGACAAGAATTTAGCCAGGGGTTTTATCAGACCGGCTACTTCCCCCCTGGCCGCCCCAGTCCTCTTTGTGAAAAAGAAGGACGGGTCCCTGCGCCTCTGTACGGACTACAGGGAGCTGAATGCTGTTTCCACCTGCAACGCCTACCCATTGCCTTTGATTAAGGACTTGTTGGGGCATTTGGGGAAGGCTCGGATTTTTACAAAACTGGACTTGAGAGAAGCCTATTACAGGGTCCGCATTAAGAAGGGGCATGAGTACCTGACGGCTTTCAACACCCCCTTGGGCCAATTTGAATACACTTATCATGCCGTTCGGCCTCGCCGGCGCTCCGGGCGTGTTCATGAACATGATAAATGAAATTATGCATGATTTATTGTATCAGGGGGTGTTGGTCTACATTGATGATATTTTGGTGTATTCTGAAGACCTGGATAAGCACACCAAATTGGTCCGCGAGGTGCTCAGCCGGCTGTGGAAGCACCAGCTGTTTGCCAAACTTTCAAAATGCGAATTCCACCGGGAGGCGGTGGAGTTTCTTGGGTTCCGGGTGTCCAAGGATGGAATTGAAATGGACCCGGGCAAAGTGCGGGACTTGTTGGCCTGGGAACCCCCCAGGACTAGAAGGCAGCTCCAGAGCTTCTTAGGCTTTGCGAACTTCTATAGAACGTTTATTCCCAGCTTTGCCAAGGTGGCATTGCCGCTTACTGACTTGTTGAAAACGAAAGAGGGGGGGAAGGCGGCAAATCGGCCGGGCGCCCCACTCCAGTGGACCCCCCTGTGTCAGAAAGCTTTTGAGAGTCTGAAGCTCCTTTTTACATCTGAACCGGTGTTGGCACATGCTGACCCAACTAAGCAATTTACAGTGCAAGTAGATTCCTCGGATGTGGCAATGGGGGCCGTAATCCTACAAGAGGGGGAGGATGGGAAACTGCACCCCTTAGCCTATTTGTCAAAGAAGTTTTCTGGGGCAGAACGCAACTGGGCGATTTGGGAAAAAGAGGCAGCCGCCGTGAAATTAGCACTTGCCACTTGGAGGCATTGGTTGGAAGGGTCTGCCGTCCCGTTTGTAGTTTGGACAGATCATAAAAATCTCCAAGCACTCAAGCAGCCCCGCTCATTATCAGCCAAACAAATGCGGTGGGCGGAGTTTTTCTCACGGTTCAACTTTTCTCTTAAGCATCTGCCAGGCAAAATGAACTTTTTGGCGGACGCCCTCTCCCGCTTGCCTCAGTACAATAGTAAACGTGACCCATTGGTGGATACGGTGTTCACCCCCGCCCAATTGGGGATGGCAGCAGTGACACGCAGTCAAACAAAGAAAGGAAACCCGATTCCCGGGGGTTGGGTTCAGAAGGAGGTGTTACATGACTCTGAGTTCGCTTCACTCCGCCCTGCCCTAGTCGACAAGGGGGGCTTGTTTTTCAAAGGGGAGCGCCTCTACGTTCTAGCGGCGGCGCGCGGAGACGTTTTAAAACTGTGTCACGATGCAAAAACTGCAGGACATTTTGGTTTTGTGAAAACTCTGCACTTGGTCAGGAGACATTATTGGTGGCCAACATTAAGGATCGATGTAGAGAAGTATGTGCAGGGCTGCCCTACGTGCCTGGTTTCTAAACCCCCAGGAGGAAAGAAGCGAGGGCTGCTGCAGCCCCTGCCCACCCCTGCCCGTCCCTGGTCCGATGTCACCATGGACTTTATCACGGATTTGCCTCCCAGCCAGGGCAAGACGGTAGTTGGGGTAGTTATGGATGCGTTTTCAAAGCAAGCCCATTTCATTCCCTGTGCGGGGCTGCCCTCAGCGGCCAAACTGGCCTCTATGTTTGTAACTCACATAATCCGCCTACATGGAATTCCTAGGAGATTGCTCACTGATCGGGGCCCTCAATTCGTTGCCAAGTTCTGGCGGGAGCTTTTGAAGTTGCTGGGGATAGAGCAAGCCCTGACATCTGGCTACCACCCTGAGTCCAACGGGCAGACAGAGCGGGTGAACCAAATTCTTGAACAGTACCTGCGCTGCTTCATTAATCACCAACAAAATGATTGGGTTGCCCTCTTGCCTCTTGCTGAGTTTGCCTACAACAACGGGGTCCATGCATCCACTGGTGTGTCTCCCTTTAAGGTGGTGTATGGGACTGACCTGATTGCTGTGCCCACCTGGGAATTGGTTTCTGCTGAAGCTCCTGAAGTTTCGAAATGGGCGGCAGCTATTAGTGCAGGTTGGCCTGACATTGTCTCCTTGAGGAGGCTAAACAAGCTTATAAATCCCAGGCAGACAAGAAACGTGCACCTGCGCCAGCCTGGAAAGTAGGGGACCTTGCCTACCTGTCTACTAAAAACCTACGCTATCAGCAACAGTCCAAGAAACTAGGTCCCAAATTTGTGGGGCCTTTTCCCATTGTGAAACTAATCAATGATGTGACTGTGGAATTGGGTTTGCCTAAAACTTACAGGAATGTGCATCCGGTTTTTCATTCCAGCCTGCTGCGGCGAGCCCCTGTGCCGGATGTGTGGCACCCTCCGCTCTCAACGCCTGTGCCTGTCTTTATTGACAAAGACACTCACTACGAGGTCAACCAGATCCTGGGCTCGCGAGTACACAAAGTCCGACTCCAATATTTGGTGGATTGGAAAGATTTCCCTTCAGGGGAAAGGGAGTGGGTGGAGGCGGTGAATGTGAAAGCCCCCCGCCTCCTCCGAGCTTTTCACCGCGCCTTTCCTGACTGTCCTCGACCAGTTGATGCGGGCTAGTGAGGGGGGGTCCTTGTTAGGGTGGAAGGATGTCAGGATTGTTAGAAACCCTGCCATAAATTAGCCTGAGTTCCTCCATGACAGTTATATTGCTTGGTGCCTGGTTGCTCCAGGTCCTGTAATCATGCTAACAAGTAGAGAGTGAAAAATATGTTATTGTAGCCATTATCTCTTCCTGGGGCCTCTCGGCTGGTTTCACTATCAACAGTGGAAGACAGTCAAGGCCATGAGAATGTAACACTGTTTTTAATTGCAAGTGTCTCTTCTCTCCCTCTCCCCTCCCTTGGGAACTTTCAAGTTTTGGGCGGGAGAATTGTATTGATAAGAAGAAGCAAATCTGCCTTCGCCATTTGACTTCGCCAGTCTAGATGTATGTAGTGCTTCTCAATAAAGCTTTCTTATTATTAAGAAGCTAGTTGTGAGTTCTTTCAACGTCTGACACAGTTGCTGTTGCAATGGCCCTCAAATCTTGTGGCCATCCTCTAGCAATGGGGTCCAGTCTATACTTTACCTGTATTTCCTTTATACAATGATCAATACTGAAATATTAAAAAATAGAATTACAGGGCTCTACCTGTCTGAATTTTGTGAGGCCAAGTCCCTATATATAGCAAGCCCAATCCTCCCTTCAATGACATGTAATTCTAACTAATTTCCTTTCCTCTTATTGGCCTTCCTTGCCTTCCTCTTCTCAAACTTTTTTATCTATATGCCCTCTCTCAGGATGTCTGACATCAAGAGGCAATTGTAAGCTGCTTTGAGACTCTTGAGGAAAGGCAATTGTAAGCTGCTTTGAGACTCTTTTGGGTAATAAAAAAGGAATTCCTTTGACGTGATAAGCCCCTAGTTATCTCCCATCTGGGACTATTTTAAAACAATAAAAAACTTCCGAATTATAGAATTCACTATTTAAAGACAAGCTGCTTTTGACTGAACCTGATAGTTTTGACATCAGAACAGATCAAAAGAAACAGCTTTTCACATAACATCTCAAACTTCACACAGCTCTATGAACAATTTAAATATCTAAGCCTACAAATTTACATATTTATCAAAACAGGCAGTGTCAAAATATCTAAACCAAATATTGATCAATCAGAAGCACCTTTAACATCTATAAGAATGTTATAGGTGGGATGTCAAGATTCCAATTTTCCAGTTGCAAACAGCCAGTTAATAACAGATTTTAATCCCCTTATGTCTTTCAGGGGCACAGGCTTTACTGAACACATAAGTTCTATGTTCAGGCACCCTGATTTATTTTTGGCCACCCATTTTGGGGATTTATCCCAGATTCCTTCAATGTTTATCTTAGTCATCTAGACCAGTGGTCCCCAACCCCCAGTCCGGAGACCGGTATCAGTTCGTGGATCAGTTGGTACCGGGCCCCGGCTCCTCCTCGTGCTCCTCCCCAGCTGCTGCCTCGGGGGGTGTCCTGCCACTCTGCTACCAGCTCACCTTTGGTGCTGTCCGGCGGGCACCATAGCTGGGGCTCCCCCTCGATGTGGCACTGTGCAGCTGCTGCTGGCAGTGCTCCCCAGCGGGAGGCAGGAGGTCAGGGGCGCTGGTGGGAAAGCAAGTGGAGCAGGGGCTCAGGCGGCGATATTCCTCGGCAAAAAACTACCACCTCTCCCAGGCTTCTGTTGATGGGTCCCCAGTGATAAAAAGGTTGGGGACCACTGATCTAGAATCATAGAATCATAGAGTTGGAAGGGGCCATATAGGCCATCTAGTCCAACCCCCTGCTCAACGCAGGATCAGCCCAAAGCATACTAAAGCATCCAAGAAAAGTGTGTATCCAACCTTTGTTTGAAGACTGCCAGTGAGGGGGAGCTCACCACCTCCTTAGGCAGCCTATTCCACTGCTGAACTACTCTGACTGTGAAAAACTTTTTCCTGAGATTCCTTGTAGTTCAAGCCCATTACTGCGTGTCCTTTCCTCTGCAGCCAATGGGAACAGCATCCTGCCCTCCTCCAAATGACAATCTTTCAAATACTTAAAGAGGGTTATCATGTCCCCTCTCAACCTCCTTTTCTCCAGGCTGAACATTCCCAAGTCCCTCAACCTATCTTCATAGGGCTTGGTCCCTTGGCCCCAGATCATCTTCGTCGCTCTCCTCTGTACTCTTTCAATTTTATCTATGTCCTTCTTAAAGTGAGGCCTCCAGAACTGCACACAGTACTCCAGGTGTGGTCTGACCAGTGCCGTATACAATGGGACTATGACATCTTGTGATTTTGATGTGATGCCCTGTTGATACAGCCCAAAATGGCATTTGCCTTTTTTACCGCTGCATCACACTGCCTGCTCATGTTTAGTTTACAATCCATAAGTACCCCAAGGTCCGCAACCTTTTCTTGGCTGTGGACCACCGGCGGCGGGGAGGGCGATCGCCCAGCCGCGCATGCGCATTTGTGGCCGCGCATGGCGCAAACGCACATAAGCGGCCGGGCCCGGCACTGGGTTGGGGACCACGGCTCTAACCAATTCCCTATCCACCTAACTATCTGAAAATCCAGATTGCAGTCCTTCAATTTATCCATCAAAACATCATGGGGAATTTAAATTAAAGAACAATCTGAAGGCTCATTGGAACCTGCATACACTAGAGTCACAGTATCCCCAAAGTCTGTTTGCAAAGTCTGTTTGGTTGCTATTATTAGGTATTTATTTAAAATTAGGAGATTGGTACACAAGAGAGGTTTGATATTTAAAATATATCTGATATATATTCACAGACGGAAAATCCTGAAATCTTGATTTAAACTGAGTATTTATTTGAAACCAATGAATAATTTTATTTACATGAAGTTGTAATAATAATGACATGTCAATGTATTGTATATGATGGTAACTTTAATTTTTGTTAACACAGAAAACACTTACTTTGAGTCACCGAGGAAGAAAATACAAAAACACTGTGATTAACTTGGAACTTTTGAATAAACTAATTAATCACATGGCCATTGTCAATTTCTTCTGTGCTGATTTTTTGACTGACCAGTCATTCTTTATTGCAGGATGTTGTCATGGCTGCCCACTTGGAAGACTTCAAAAAAAGAATGGACAAATTCATGGGGGACAAGGCTACCAATGGCTATTTGTCATGATGAATATCTTCTCCTTCCTGTGCCAGAGGGAGAATAAACCTCTTTGCATCAGTTGCTGGGAAGCATGCGTGTGTGTGTGTGGGGGGGGGGGGGAGTGATGTTGTTGCAGCCATCCAGTTTGTGGGCTTCCTTTAGGCCATCATGTGAATAGGCTAAGTGAGCCTTTGGTCTTATCCAGCAGGGCTCATGTTCCTTCCCGCCTTCTCAGGAGTTGGAGTTTCTTGGGAAGCACCCTACTTTTCTTCAATTGCTAGCTCATTCACCACTTTGCAAGATGTAGACAGGCATTCAAAAAATGCATCACTTTAGTCAGATGACAACATTCCTGGTTTTTTTGCTCCCTCTCTCTTGCACGCAAAGGGAGATGACTGGTAGAAACTTTTTTCTCTTTAAAGTGCCCGCTGGACTACTGTGTAATTTTTAGACCTTCAAGAGAAAACTAAAATGCAACATCTCTTTCTTCTCTCAAGCCACCTTGGGAAACCAAATAAAAAAGGATAAACCAAAAGCAGAGTCTTTCCATTTGGTCATTTCCTTGTTGGAAAGAATTTTCTGCCACTCCATGGCAGCAAAGCAATGATTTTAAGAAGTGGGGAGAGGAGAAGGTCTTCTGTGTATATCATGTTTATAACAAACACATCAGAGGCTGACTACAGTTAGGTTTGGGGCAATCTTATATGCCCCTGCCCTTTCCCCCTTTCTACCCTCTTGGCTTGAACTCCCTTCCTGAAGGTGAGACTGCTTTCAGGTGCTTTCTAAAAAATCAACTCCCCCTTCCCAGCCATTGTTCATATCCTCAATCCTTATTCCCAATGGTGTTATGTTTTTCCTGGGGATTTCCCCAGGTTAAGTCAAGAGACTTTTCTGGGTTTCTGTGCTTCACAGACATGCTTGGACAAGCCCAGCTTGGGAAACCCATGGAGATATAAAGGTGGAGGCTTAGGGAGGGTGGAGTTTGGGGATGGCATGCCACAGGTGGCCAAACCGTGGCTCACCAGATGTCCATGGACTACAATTCCCATGCCAGCAGTAGGGTGTCATGGGAATTGTAGTCCATGGACATCTGGAGAGCCACAGTTTGGCCACACCTGCAGAGTTCCCCTTCTGAAGCAATAATTTTCTCCAGAGGAACTTAGCTCTGTGGTCTGTTTTAATTCTGTAAAATCTCCTGGCACCACCTGTAAGCTGGGAAGCCTATGGGTCTGATTTGGAGCAGGACATGATGCCTAGAACATTTGGACTATAGAGTTCAATACAGAATTCCCCCGCCCCTTGCTTCCAGACCAGAGCATTATTTTGGGGATCATCCACATGAAATCATCCTCAAGAAAACTCCAGGCTTATTTTGGTGCGCTCTTTCCTCATACCTGCTTGGTGCAACCTATCTAAAAGGAAGGCTGTTCAAGCACATGTCTCAAAAGGAAGGTCTATGTAAGGGATTTGGTGCCTTAAAAAAAGATAGATTGATAAAAATGGGTAATTTAAAAACATTATAATAATCTGTTGTAGGGGTGGCCAAACTTAAGTTGTCCATTGTAGAAATATATATGAGGAGTTCTTACTCTTGCAGTTATTCCGCCAAAATGAAAACAACTAGTGACAAAAGAAAGGACATTGACAGCTACTGCACGTAGGATGTTATACCGTGCTGCCCCATGGTTTTTGGCTCAAGGATAGTTGCCCCAATTCTTCCCATCACCACCTTTTTCCCCCCTCCCACATGAGGTATCCACATAGAGCATTTTTTCTTTTTAAAGGAAATATTGCATAATAATGTGATAACTCCTTAAGAATAAAAAAAAAGCATGCTTCTCAATGCACCACCACACGGGGGGGGGGGGGGTAGGCAGCATGGAGCATTTATTTCATTTTTAAAAGGAAGGCTCTTTTAAGAAACTGAAAAAAATGCTTCATGCACTGCGGGGTGATGTAGAACATTTTTTCCAGTTTCTTAGGAGGAAGCCTTAAAAAAAAATGAAATAAATACTCCAAGCCACCCAACAACATGGTGGAGCAGCGGGAAGCATTGTTTTTAAGGAGTTCTCATTATTATGTAACCTCCTTAAAAATTTTTAAAAAATGCTCCCTGTGACTCCATGTGCTGCGGAGCAGTGGGAAGCATTTCAAACATTCTTTCTGGAAAGACTCCTAAGAAAATGAAAGCAATTCTTCCTGATGCTTCACAGCACAGTAGGGCCATGGAAAGTATTTCTTTCAGTTCTTTAGAAGGAGGTTTTGTGTGCAAGGGAAGGGAGAAGCCAGGCCAGGTAGAAAAAGCCAGAGGACCAGGGGGCCTGAGTGGGCAGCCTAGCAAGCGAGGCAGAGCAAGAGCCCGCGGAAGTGACACTTGGTCACAGGGTATGCACAAGCCAGAACAGCCCAAGTTCTCCCCTACACACAGTCCTGCTCCGACTTACACATCGTTGTGTCCTGCAGCAAAAAGGCAATGCTGATTTCTCCTCATTCCCTTGCTGTGGGCCCACTGTGTCTAAATTGGACCGGGCTCAGGACTGCCCTAGACCAGGCCCGATTCCACCTGGAAGTAGACCCGCATCCAAACAGATAGTGATCATAGCCAAATCCCTTGTATGGATGCCACCATTGTCACAGTGTACCGTTATAAGGTTTGCTTTACACTAACAATCCACTAGACAGTATTTCAAAGAAAGCCCTCAGTAGAGGGGGAGAAATGATGGATGGGGGAGGGTCTAGGCAAAGAATAAAGCCCATTAAAATCCATCTTTCCAGGTGTAGTCCCAAATTGCTGTCTGACTTACTACATGTTATGGAAGTTCCTGGTTACAGTGATTGCATCTATGTTGGAATCTAATTCCGGACTGCTCAATGGGGAAACAAGTGCAGGTTTTTTCTGCCTGCCATTTTGAGTTGTTTGTGCATACCCCCCTTCCCTTCTTCCCCCTCCCCTCTCCATTCAGAAAAAAATTGCCTTAAAAAAAAAAGAGGAGTGATTGCATTTAGAAATTACTTAGAAACTGTGTTGTAATGCAATCACTCCCCTTGCAACATTCATTATATATATGAACTAGTATCAAAGCCCACGCCGGCTCCGCAGCTGCTCCAGCAACGGGAAGGGAAAGCCCCCTCCCTCCACCAGCAGTGCGGCTGTGTGAGCTTCTGTTGGGCCACAAAGCCCGCTCGCCAAGGCACCGAGAGAGCTTTGAGGGCCAACGGGAAGGAAAGGCCCCCCTCCCCCCGCTAGCTTCTGTTGGAATGGAGTCCCCGACTGAGTGTTGTAATACGATAACCTAGTTGTTTTTTAAACTACATTCAGTACACTTTGGGGGGAAAGGGGGAGGCGATTGAGGGCACATACTGGTGGAATTAACCAAAAGAACGGTGCAAGCCAGCCCCATTTTGTGGGGGGATAAATGAAAAGAGGAAGGGAGCAAAGTGTGATGGGAGGCTGCCTCTGTTAGTCTCAGATGCGAAAAGCTTTCTTTCTTTCTTTCTTTCTTTCTTTCTTTCTTTCTTTCTTTCTTTCTTTCTTTCTTTCTTTCTTTCTTTCTTTCTTTCTTTCTTTCTTTCTTTCTTTCTTTCATAAATAAGTTTTGGAAAGTTTTGTCATTGCACAGGACTCAATAGTGTGTCATTGCATATCGTGATTCTTTTATCTCAAAAATGAATAAATAAATAAAAACCTGGAATGTGGCAGAAGAAAACTCATATCCACCAGCATCTCTGCTCCCATCCTCTGTATGGTTCATGGCCCAGCACTCTGGAACGTTTCATGCAGGAGTGGCTTGTGTGGGAATGGTGCGCAACTGCTGGCCTCAAAGCTTAGACCAGTCCACTGATCCCCTTAATCCTGCATGGTGAAAACTTTCTCCTGGGCTGAGACCCTGGCACGGGGCTCCTCCGCCACCTGCTCCCTAGAGTGACTTTGTTGTTATTTGACGTCTGTCTCCCAAGCGCTCTCAATATCTCTCAGTGTCCCTCTGTTTTCACCCACCCTTCCCCAAGGAGCTCAGAGGGTGTTCAGAATTCTCTCTTCCCTCTTTCATCCTTACAGTAACTCAGGGGAGGCTGAAAGGGTCCTAAGCATAGCTGAACAGGGATTTGAACCTGGTACTCCTGGACCCTGGCCCAACACTTGAGCTTCTCCATCATACCAGCCATTATTAGCACCTTACATGCCCTTCCATCCCCTTATGAAATTTCTCTCCAGTCCCCTGTGATTTCCCCAGATGTGGTGATGGGAAACAGTGAGAGTGAAGTTGGCACCAGTCTCTGTTGGGCACACAAAAACTTAACAAATTAGTTTTCCTTTGTGGTCTTTGTAAAGTTGAACCCACTTGGATGCCAACCTGCTGCCCCCACATGTGTCCCTGCCCTGTCAGCGAGCTGGTAGACTACATTTTCATAGCAGCACTTCAAAAACACCACAAAACTCACTCCTCTTGATCTAAACCTTGAACTCCAGGTTTATTACTTACTCAGAAAGGGAAATACCGAGCCCTCAAAAGAGGCACAAAACATGCCAATGAATGTGAAGTTCTTGGAGCATCACTCCATTAGGCATGGATGAAAGGGGAAATGAAAGGGGAAATCAAGGGAGAAATGGGGAAATGATAGTGCAGAGGGAAAGATGACCCAGAGAGGGATAGCCAAGGCCATGATGGTGGGGACACTTGCCACCGGGTTGCGGACTGTTCTGGATCACTCTGGCCAGGCCTGATTCAGAGATAACAGTGGATTTAAGAAACCCTTAGCTTCTGATGAGCACTCCTCTACTCCTAGCCAACTCAGTTAACCTATAAGGTTGTTCTGGGTACAGTACACCAGTCGTCCCCAACCCCCGGTCCAGGGACCAGTACCGGTTCATGGACCAGTCAGTACCAGGCTGCGGCTCTTCCTCATCCTCCTCCCCAGCTGCTGCCTCAGGGGCTGCCCAGCCATTCTGCCGCCAACTCACCCGCCGGCTCTCCAGTGGCTGCCATGGCTGGGGCTCCTCCTCGGCATGGCACGGCGCAGCTGCTGCTGGCAGCACCCCCCAGCGGGCAGCAGGAAGTCGGGCGCTGGCGGGAAAGCAAGTGGAGCAGGGGCTCAGGCCGCAGCGACATCCCTTGGCAAAAGACTACCCCCCCGGCGCATCAGGAAAATTCATAGAATCATAGAGTTGGAAGGGGCCATACAGGCCATCTAGTCCAACCCCCTGCTCTACGCAGGATCAGCCCTAAGCATCCTAAAGCATCCAAGAAAAGTGTGTATCCAACCTTTGCTTGAAGACTGCCAGTGAGGGGGAGATCACCACCTCCTTAGGCAGCCTATTCCACTGCTGAACTACTCTGACTGTGAAAAATATTTTCCTGATATCTAGCCTATATCGTTGTACTTGTAGTTTAAACCCATTACTGCATGTCCTCTCCTCTGCAGCCAACAGAAACAGCATCCTGCCCTCCTCCAAGTGACAACCTTTCAAATACTTAAAGAGGGCTATCATGTCCCCTCTCAACCTCCTTTTCTCCAGGCTGAACATTCCCAAGTCCCTCAACCTATCTTCATAGGGCTTGGTCCCTTGGCCCCAGATCGTTCTCGTCGCTCTCCTCTGTACCCTTTCAATTTTATCTATGTCCTTCTTGAAGTGAGGCCTCCAGAACTGCACACAGTACTCCAGGTGTGGTCTGACCAGTGCCGTAGACAATGGGACTATGATATCTTGTGATTTTGATGTGATGCCCCAGTAGATACAGCCCAAAATGGCATTCGCCTTTTTTACCGCTGTAACACACTGCCTGCTCATGTTTAGTTTACAATCCACAAGTACCCCAAGGTCTCGTTCACACACAGTGTTACCTAGAAGCGTATCCTCCACCCAGTAGGCATGCTTTTCATTTTTCTGACCCAGATGCAGAACTTTACACTTATCTTTATTAAATTGCATCTTGTTCTCATTTGCCCATTTTTCCATTGTGTTCAAATCTCGCTGAACTCTATCTTCCGAAGTATTTGGAAGATATTGTCAAGTGTTGAGCGGTCCCCGGTAATAAAAAGCTTGGGGACCACTGCAGTACACAATGGTATTAGAGAATCTCTGCTTTCATTCTAAGCTCTTTATTAAACCACAATTGTTAAAAAAATAAGTGACTTATGTGGTCTGAAGAGGAGGGCTATGAAGATAGTGAGGCATTTGGAATCACGGTCCGATGAGGAAAGGTTTAGGGAGCTAAGCCTGTTTAGCCTGGAGAGATAATGACTAAGAGGTGATATCTGTCTTCAAATACTTGAAGGGCTGTCATAGAGAAGATGAAAAAGAGTTGTTTTCTGTTGCCCCAGAGGGGCAGACCTGAACCAATGGGTTGAAATTAATTCAAAAGAATTTTCGGCTAAACATCTGGAAGAAGTTCCTAACAGAGCAGTTCCTCAGTGGAACAGGAAGTGGTTGGTTCTCCTTCTCTGGAGGTTTTTTAAGCAGAGGCTAGCTAGTCATCTGAGAGAAATGCTGATTTTATGAACTGAGGCATATGGGGAGTGGGTGAGCAGGAAAGGATGTGCCAGTGTTTGTCTCCTGTGGCCCTTCCTGGCATATGCAGAAAATTGCTGATCACCACTGTGGGATGGTAGGTGAATTTTCTCCAGGCTGAATTCTGGGATTTTTTTTATGGAGGAATCACTTAGGCATGAATTTGGGGTCACCATGGGCAGGCAGATAGTGTGAGTTCCTGCATTGTGTTGAGGGTTGAGGGACCCTGGAGGTTGAGGGACCCTCTATGATTCTCAAACAACTCAAAATGGAGGGTGAGGGGAAAAACCTGAATGCATACATTTCTACATTTGGCAGCCCCCCACTTTAAAAAATGAATACTGGTTTTCTGGGGATTCCTTTGCTGTAAGGCAAGTGTGGGGGAATTCAGGTCTGCGCCCAAAGAGGCAAATTTCAGTGCAGAAAAGGGCAAAACCTCCAAACCTTTAAAACTGCAAATCCAAACGATATCCCTAGTGTGGAAACAATTAAAAAAAAGAAACCACAGAACGCCTGCTGCAGAACAAAATAGAATTACGACTGAATTATATTTTTAAATGCTCATATAATTTTTTTACTTAAAAAAATCTAATACATTTGTTCAAAATACTGCAATTTCGAACAGAATTTTTTTAATTTTTATTTTTAGTGAACAATAATATATTGTAGTGATTTCACAGTAGAGTAGACCTGCAAGATGGGAGGCACAACAGAAGACCATGTTGAGTTTTCAAAAAATAACAGGGAAAGTAAAATCCATTCACTCTGGGGAAAAATATTTCTGAAGAGAACTTGAATAAAGCAATTTGTACACAGAGCAAAAGTTTGTCCCTGCACCGTTGTGGGCTGAACATACGAAATTTAGAACAAATTTTAAAATAGCAAAAACATACACACACCCCTGCAAAATTATGTAAAGAATACGCAAGGGTTAAAATTACATTTGTACAAAAATAGATATTTAACTTTATTGTCACTTTAGATATTTTGTTTACTTTTAAAAAATCTTTTTCTTTGTAATCCTTTCTAAATCTTATTTTTAGCTAAGCGCTCCATAGCAAAGGCATCCTAAAGCTATGGTTCAATCCGCCTCTTGCTTCCTCCCACCCCCCCTCCCCAAAGCATCCTAAAATAGATGCAACTATTTCCTGGGGTCACACAGATCTGCTTTTGACACCCCCCATCGAGGGGGTGGGGGTTGGGGGCAGGGAGGGAGGTCCTGATGCAAAGTACTTGCTTTTATAAAGCAAATAAAAATGAGCAGAAAACTCCAAGATGCTGAAAAATTAAAAAGAACTGGGAACACAAAGATAACACTAAAATCTGTAATTACTATTGGTATAATATAAGTATATGATGATGAATGAGAATATTTATACAATGTATCTATCTACACTACATACACATACAAACCCAGACACCCACACACAGGACTCACGTTCAAATGCATCCCGGGAGGTCTCCAGCCACTCAGCCATTCTGGAGAACAGGGCAATGGAGGGGGAGGGGGAGAGAAGCTGTTGCACCAACACACAAAAGGGCCACACCAAATATCAAGGGAGGGGCAGCTCACAACTTTGCTAAGCACAAAATACTTGTAGCATTTAATTTGTGGACACCAGAAGAGAGCCCATGGAACTTCCCCCAACTTGTACCAGGAGGGGCTGCCCTCCTCCCTAACCGAGTGATTTCCTGTCCCTCTGGCCCAGCACTGTGTAGGAAGTGGCCTGCAGTTGGGCCAGGAGTGGGTCTAGCAACTGCCTGCCTGGCAGCAGAGAGCAGGTCATTGCTGACCCCTGCAAACAACCACGGGCCAACCTCACTGGTAAGCAGCCCCACCCCCATGAGGGAGCTCACTCCCCGAACACACTGGCTCTGGTGTGGCAGTACAGACAAAACCAAAACGGAATGGGGAAGAAAAAGCAACAAAGGCAAGGGATGGTGTCAGACACAGCTGGAGCAGCATTAGCTTTGGTGGTTGAGTCCCCACAGGGTTTTGGCAGTAGCTCAGCATGCCCACTGGGCACCAAAAGGTGCACACATGTTCCATACCAGAGCATCCGAATTTGTCTGCCACATGGAGGTGCTATCTGCCCGCATCATTTGAGAGGCTGGAAATTGCTCCGGTAGCATTCTTTGTGTGTGTGTGTGTGTGTGTGTGCCCCACAAGCAAGACCTATTCTGATCTGGCAAAGCCCAAACTGAGGGACTGAGTTCACCTCTTGGACGCTCCCAATCTGGAACCATGAGGAATGGGGTGGTTGCAGCCTCAAAGATACTTTCTCCCTTAACCCCTTCTCAAACTCTTGGGAGTCTCGCATTCTGTCCAGCAACCTAAACCACTTCTGCAGCCAAAACCACTCAGGAGAAACATGGCCTTGCTTGCTGTTAATAAGGAAATCTCCTCCAGCTGCCAGGACAAAGTGTTGTTCAGATAATGGAGCTGGCTGAGTTGTGCACAGGGGTGGGGGGAGGGCAATAAGGCAGAGCTGGACCTCAGAAAAGGAGGCAAGGAAGAAGCACAGTGGAAGATGCACCCCAGAGCAGGACAATCCCCAGAGGGAGCAAAAATGTTTCTAGAACACACCAAGCATCCTTTCCCAAAGGATAATACACCTGAGGGCAAATGAGCACCTCGGGGATCTCACAAAGAAGACCCACTCACAGCCATGGCCCAGTTTTCTGTGAAGAACCAGTTTCTCCAACAACCAACTGGCTGGTCTTGCAGATAACTGAAACATGGAACTTAAAGAACAAAAGGGTTTGCCAAGTGTCCTCTAATTCCGTCCTTCACTGGATACTATGCCTACGAAGGAAAGGAGATCTCTCTTGAGGGGGCAGCTACCCATGGCCATACGGCAGCCTTTGGAGGCACCAAAGCATTCAATCACAATCTAGAAACACTCCATGCCTCCTTCCTCAGGTCATTATTCCAAGTCCCTAGAAATGTGGCTAATGACATCTTAATTGCTGAACTGGGCCAACAGAGACTTGAAACCAGAGCCTGGTCTCTTACCTTTAGATACTGGATCAGTTTTCATTTTAGGGCTCATTCAAATAACCTTTTAGCTGTCCTGCTAAGCGATCCCCATAACTCCAATTGGTCTCATAGACTCTCTAACAAACTCCTCTCATTGGGCTTAGACATACATTAGACATACATACAAGGAGACTAGAGGACATTGAATATCAATCTTCACTGTCATTTACTTCTCTATCCTGCTCTCCCCGTGTATGGAATATTGTCCCGCTATATAAAGTTATCCCCCCCTACCTGACTATCATTGAAGCTTTCTCTGACAGGAAAGCACTCTTATTTGCTCGGCTGAACTCTTTCCCCTCTAATGTTCTTTTAGGAAGGTTTAACCGCATTCATTTAGCTGAGAGACTATGTTTTCACGGCTGTATGGTTCCTGATCTCCTTCCGCACATTATTGTGTTCTGCCCTAAATTTTCTCTATACCGCCAGGGGGTATCCGACATTCTACCTTCCTTTCATTTCCACTGTCTTTAGTTCCTATTCCCTGAATCACTTTTAGGCCTCTGTTTACATAATGAGGGAAGAGACATGGATTCTGTTTTTGCATGAAGCTCAGCTGAGACTCCAGAAGCTGAGATCTTGAGCTGGTGCAGACAACACACAACCTTGGCAAAGGGTCGGTTTTGACCTAATTTTTCTTGCTCCCTCTTCACAAACCACATGCTTATTATCATGGCCTTGCATTGATATAGCCTGACATCGTCACAAACCTGTCTGGCCTTTCCAGGATAGCTTCTCAGTGGTAGCTTTTGTTTGTTTTAAAGGCTTCTTCTGAAACTGCCTCGAGATCTGGGACAATGAGGACTTCGGTCTGCAAAAAATCTTCCTTGAGCGAAAGTCCATCTAGTTCAGCTTGTTTCTGTAGTGACCCACCAAGATGCCTTTGGGAAGCCAGCATTCAGGACATGAAGACAACAGCCCTTCCCCATGGCTTGGCCCCAGGGTCTGCTGCTTGGGGGCAGACTGGACATGATCCATTGATCAAATTAGCTTAGGTCTGCAGTATCAGGTTGGTTTTGGGCTGTTAGGAACCCAAGATGCCTCCCAACTGCCAAAGTCTAAGCCTTACGCTTGAGCAAAAGTACAGAGAAAAGGTGCTCAGTTGACGATAGACCACTGTTGTCAGATCACAGACACTAAGAAGGGTTGGTCCTGGTTAATATTAAGATGACAAACCAGCAAGGAATTCCAGGGTTGCTACGCAGAGGTCGGCAAGGGTAAGCCACCTCTGCTCATCACTTGCCTGAAAAACCCTACGGGGTCATCATGGGTTGGCTGTGACTCGACGGCAGTTTCAACGCAGAGAGAGACAAGGAACATGAGAGATGGGAGGAGTCCTTCTTTATCCTCCAGTCTCCAAGACACACTTCTCCCTGCCTCTACCCGAGGAGTCCAGCAATGCTGGTTGCAAGGCTGGCCCATCTCCATTTCGAAGGACAATGGGGCGTTTGTTAGACTGGGAAAGACCCTATCTGTCTGGGCCATGGTCACATGGGGCAATGGTCACATGGGGCAATGGTCACACCCCAGCATGGGCTTGCACAGAGAATCCAGGACTCCAACCACCAGCTTTCCAGCCTCAATGTGCCAATATCAGAAATGGCCACAGTTCCCTTGAATAACAAGGACTACCAGGAAGTGCTACAGCATGAATTTGGGAACAATCAGTGGTACAAGGGATAGGTCTTTTGTGTGTGTGTGTGTGTGTTCGGCTTTTAAAATTAACACTATCTACTGGAAAGAAGCTCAAAGGAAATGAGGTGGCCATAAGGGGGACCTTGTTTTGCAAAAGCCTAGCAGGTAAGTGATGCGACATCATGCAATTCTCCTGGCATTCGACTGGGATGACCGTCCTTTGAACGTTCTAGGTGGTCTGCAATTTGATTGGCTGGCTCAGTTACTGAGAGAATTTCCTCTTAGCACACAGACACACACAAAGGCACACACACACACACTCGCTCAATTCCCAAACAGAAAAGGCAGCCCTGCTGTTCACACTCCTGTGAGATTCCAGCCTTTAGCGCACAGCCCCTTTTCCGATTGCCTCTTGCTCTGAATTCAAAGAGAGAATCTGTAGAAGATCCTGGCCAGCTTAGCCCCCCCCCCCCCAGTCCATCTGCCTACAATGGAGTAAGCAGAAGCTGCTCGTCCTGCCCTGCTGCAGATCAGCGGATCAGACCGTGAATTGTGTGCATAAATGTACAGGGACAACCACAACCAGAAACGGGGGAAGCAAGAGCAACCCAAATGCCAGGCTGCTCTGAAATCCATCTGTGCACAGGAAACGGGGTTGGATGAGTGGCAGTGGGGACCTTTGGTGCGGTTGACATCTCCAGTCTCTACATCAGCAAAGGGCACAGCGGAAGCCAGTCCATCAATCCTCTGCTGCAGCACAGATGACAAACCCAGGAGTAGGGTGCAGTCAGCCGTGTGGTCAGGGGCCACATTGCCCAGAGGACAGCAGGCAGCATCTCTTGCTCTGAGAGGTTGTGGCAGGAGAGAGGGAGCCTGCTGAGGACTCTGGCCAGAGGCCTGCTTTTATTAAGTCATTTGGTGGGGAGCTTCCAGCATCTCCATCAAGAAAGTATCAATCGGTGTGTCGCCTATTAGCTTGAAGAAGAAGAGGTGCTCCAAGCATTTCAGGCCGATGGAGCGAAGGGCTGGGAGGCGAAGCAAGAGCTTGGCGAACCTAGAAGGGAACAGGGAGATTAGGACAGCAGCCCAGATGCCTTGAGGAGGCTCACAAACAGGTCATGCAGGACCTCCCTGAATACGCTTCAGCGCAGTTCAGTCATCTTGGCGATCACCAAAGCCCCAAGTGGGGCGTAGAAGGCCAGCAGCACATAGAGGAGGGGTGGTGGTCGTGCACCAGCTGGCGGCCGCATGCAAGCTGCTGGGTGGTGTGCCACTGCTGTCCCTCCTCTCCATGCCATGGTGATGGCCGCCTTGGGCTTCAGTGATCGCCGAGGCGGCTGAACCACACCGCACAACCCTACAATGGTTCCAAATGAACTGCAGAAAAAGGACCTGCCCTTCAACAAAGGCTTGAAGTGTGGAAAGGGCAGCTGAAGCTTTTCATGGCGGTGGGAATAAGCTAAGGGACAGAGGTATTCACCAAGTCGGTTAGCTACCTTTCCACAGTCTACATGGTCCACCAGGTTTCCAATTCTTTACAGCTCATGGCAGTGAGTTTGATAAGTCAACTTTTTCTTGGTTGATGAAGCACTTCCTTTTGTCTCTAGTGAATCTATCACTGGGTGGAAATACATGTTCTTGAGCAGACCCCAAAGCTGCAGACCCCAATTCAACCTCTTCTTCACCCTGCTGCAGTAATTTCTTGATTGCTTTAAGTCTCCACTGAAGAAGAGGTTGAATACAAAACTGGCTGGTCTTGCAGGTAACTGAAACATGGAACTTGAAGAACAAAAGGGTTTGCCAAGTGGCCTCTAATTCTGAGGCTCACTTTGAAAGTAGCAAAAGAGGTGGCTTTTTGTACCCTGCTTTTTACAACCCAGAGTCTCAAAGCGGCTTACAATCGCCTTCCCTTCCTCTTCCCATGACAGAAACCCTGTGAGGTAGGTGGGGCTGAGAGAGCTCTGAGAGAACTGTGACTGATCCAAGGTCACTCAGCTGGCTGCATGTGAAGCATCAAACCCAGTTCTTCAGATTAGAGGCCAACAGTCTTAACCATGACACCAAACTGGCTCTTACATAGTACATTGCAAATGAATATCAGAAAATATGCATGCCTCAGTGAGTGAGTTCCAGCTGCTTGGCACCAGTTAGAAGCTGCTGGTTCTTGCTAGCCTTTTCTTCTTTGCCTTCACTGACCTTGGTCTCATTAACCTTTTGATCCCGTGGGCTGAAAGAGCTCAACAGAGTTTGTTTACAGGCAGAAGTCTGACGTCACTAGGGTGACAGCCAATAGGACTAGGCAGCAGCATGTACAAATCACTGTACACTGTGAAGGCAAAGGAAGGAAACAATGCAGAGCAGCACAGGGAGTGGGCAGGCTTGTTCACAGGGAGTGCTGGAAAACCGAAATGGATCACCACATGAGATCAGAAGGTTTGCTCCAGGCCCAGAGGGTGACCCACACTGCACCTCTCAATCATTTTAAGAAACGCCCATCATTAGGTCTCAGAGCCCCTCGACCACTTCCTGCCCTCCACATTCCCACTGCAGCTCTGATGTATTAATGTACTGTGTACACGCACATAGGTAGTTTTCAAAGCATGCGAATGTACAGTCTTGAAAGCTGCAAGTAGGGTCTGAATCCCACAGCTGAGTGGGGGCTGGGGCGGGGGGGGGGGGGTGATTCCTGCTCAGCATTCACGCCTGTGCTCCATTTTCAGTGCTGAGCTGTGGGATAAAGGACAGGAGCATGCCAATCAAATCTGGCACTGCCTCCCCCTCCTCTTTCTACCCCCAAACCCAGAAAGTCTCATTTCTAAACTGAACCAGATGATGGCTGTTCCAAAACATTTTGACTGTTAGGTGACCAGCTTGGTGGTTTGCCAATCAGAGAAGGGGGTGTGAAGAAGGACCCTCCCCCTGCAGTGGCAAACTTGGGACCGCTTTGCTCCCTCTGGCCTCGCTGTCTGGAGGGAGCTATTGAGTCACCAAAGGCAGACAGACTTCTGGCTGACATTAGTTCACAAGGGGCATCTGGTCCTAGTTAAAAGTCACTGGTGGTTGGGAAACAGCCAACCTCCCCTTCCTCATTTCCAAAAGTTTTGGCATCTACTGGTGTTCTCTACTTGCTAGACAACAAAATGCTGAGAAGAATCTGTTTCTAGACACATGAAAGGCACACTATGGCAAAATAATCCTCAATGTATCTGATTTGTTCTTCTTTAACACAGACAAAAAAAAGGGGGGGGGCTCCTTCCCCACAAAGAGAAACAAAAGGAAATCAGGGCTTCTTATAGCCAAAATCTAGAAGGAACCAGATAAACTGAATATCAAATTAGCAACGGGGCCATTGGGCTCTCAGAAGAAGGATAACTAGTGAGGAACTATTTGGGTTCTCTAACTGGTCACAGACAGGATGCTGAGCACCCAAAAAAGGAACACGTGTATGTGATGGCAGTTGTAGCCTGAAAAGCAGGAGCGGGGTCTGCTGCAGGCTGAATGGGCCTTCTCGGCTGGTGGAGATGGAAGATGGAAGGCAGCAGTGGCCCAAGGGTCAGGGTCCTTGTGAGGAAACTCCGAACGTAGTCCAGATGAGGGTCTCCAAAATGAGGGGTCTGGTTGCCAGTTCTGGGGCATTATGTGGGGAATTTGGAGAGCTCTCCCCTCAGGCAAAGAAGTAACAGAAAGCCCAAAGGGTTCCGAAAGGGAACAAGCGAGAGTTCCTGTATCTCTGCTGGCACGGAAGTAACATGAACAGTGAGCAAGTTTCCCGCTTCCGTTTGCCACAAGCCGAGGCACTCACCTCCCAGGCTGGTCGGGGTATTTGTGTTTGCAGTAGGCCTCGAGCGACGCGTACACCTTCTCACGGAGGGCCTCAACCTCTGTCGGATTGGAAAGGCCTTTCGAGTCTGCAACAAAAGAGAGACCCATATGCTGGAGTTCTTTGAAAACTTCCTAAGGACTAGAGGCAAGGGGGTTTTGGGGAGGAATTCTTTGTTAAGAGCAAACAAAAGGCTGCAGTTTTCAGACCAGCCCAGTTTCTTAGCTTAAGCCTGTGCTTTTGGTGAAAATTCTGTTGATTTTATCCTGTCAGGGTGAGCTTCACAAATGAGGATGTGAAGTGAAAGCACACCCATGGGAAAGAGAAAGGGAAAAACAAAAACAGAGTAAAATCCAGAGGACTAAATTATATGTAAAACACATTCCCAGTGGCACTGCTTGCTCACAGGGTTTCATAACCTGACACATCCTATTACTCTAAATCCATGCAGGTTTTTGTGTCTGTCCCCTTTGATTTGCCCAGCGCTGCATTCTCATCTTCCCAGGAGTTGGCAGGTCTAAGCACCACCAGACTGAATTCTGCACGGAGATTTAACGAGATGTGAGGACAAGGACATACAGTCAGGACTGTATGCTTTGGCTCGCCTTGGTGATCACTGAAGCCCAAGGCAGCCAGCGCTGCAGCGTGGAGAGGAGGCACAGAGCTCTGTGTCTGTATGCGGCTGCTGGCTAGTGCCACACCCCTTCTCTCCGCAACCTGGCACTGGTCTCCTACACACCGCTTCAGGCTTTGGAGATCCCCAAGGCGGCCGCACCAAGCCAAAGCACATAATCCTGGTCAGGACTTCTCCTTTTGTGAGCCAAGATTGTTGCCAATGCTCCCCATCAAAGACAGATTAGAAAGCTTAAAAAGGTGCCAGGGGCAGTCATGGCAGTCAGAAGGCTGAGCCAGACAGGGAACCTAAAGACACCTTCACAGCAGACTCCGCAGGGTGGCTCTCTTCATTTCCCTATCAAGTCCAATCTCTACACTACTATTGCCATCTTCCAGGTAGGGCCAAAATATCTCCAGGAATTACAAATGACAAAGATCAGTTCACCTGGGGAAAATGGCTGCCTTGGAGGGTGGACTTTCTGGCATTTTATCTCCTCCTCTCCCCTCCTCGCCAAGCCCTGCTCTCCACCCCACAAGCCCTAGGAATTTCCTAGCTCAGTGCTGGGAACCCTGGAAAAAAGCCACTCCTTTGTGCAGCTGAGCTGTCACATGCTGAAAGGTCCTTCCAGCTCAGAACTCTGACTCTTCACCTCTGAGCTCCTGACATATATGAACACATAGGAAGCAGCTTTCGACTGAATCAGATCTTTGGTCCAGCAAGGCCAGTATTGCCTACTCAGACAGGCAGTGGCTCTCCAGGGTCTCATTGAGAGAAAAGTCGTTCACATCACCTACTGCCTGGCCTTTTAAATGGAGATGCTGTGGACTGAACCTGGGAACTTCTGTATGCCAAGCAGATGCTCTCCTACTGAGCCACAGCCCTTTCCCTTCCCTTCCCTCATATAGCATGTCCAAAAGTCCAGGGCATTTGTCAAAGGCAGGCAAGAGGAGCTGCACAGCAGCCTTCTTGTGTGCTGCAGATCCACTCTGCCGTGGCAATGCCCCATTAGCACAGGGCACGGTGCTTGAAACAGGGGCAGAAGCAAGAAGGGCCTTTATGTTCCAGGAGCACCTAATCTACCTTGGCACAGTGGCAGAACAGAGATGCCAGGCAAAGAGCAAGAGGCGGACCAGACAGGCTTCCCTTCCCTTCCCAGATATTAATTCCTGGGCACATGGCTAGAACACTTCTTAGTCTTCGGAGGTTACTGAGGAATATGTCTCAATGCACCATGGGAATGAGCTCCCCAGGCAGCCACTCCTACCAGGGTTGAAGAGGACGATGGCTCTGAGGCACCCCAGTTCTGTCTTGTCCATCTGCATATCCCTCATTTTGGAAACAAGTTCTGTCAATACCCTGCAAAGTCAAAAGAACAAGAACCAATGAGGACTCCGACAGCAAGATGCCCTTGCACTGCAGCTTGCCTTCGGGTTCCTAACAACCATGCTCTGTGTGCCTCTGAACTCCGAGGCCACTTTCTTCGCTAGGACTCAGTTTCCAGTTTTTGGAATGTGTTTGCCAGTTTCAGTGCGGTCTTTGATACCACGAGGGCTAGAAACAGATGTTTGAACAAGAATTGTTGGCCATTTATTACAAACTCTAATGAGAGCACATTTGTGCAAGTGGGGGAGGGGGTCACTGGCATATGTGCAACGGGGCTAGACGGACATAGCAAATCAAAGCCAATTTGGGATCCCTTTTGCCCATCAAGAAGGACCCATCTCCCAGACACTTCTTCCCCACCTATCGAAGATGGCGCCGACCCCCGCACTGTGAGCACTGTTCCGGTGGACATGGAGGCCAGTGGCGAGAAGGATTCCATCTTTCACAGCTATGGACCGATGAGAAAATGAGGCGATAAGTAATTCATTCCAACCTGGAGAGAATAAAACAGGGCACAGAGTTGTGATGGTGAACACTGAGTGTTCCAGCCTCTTTGGCATACCAAGCACAATGCGGAAGCCCACACAATCTAGTAATAGGGTTTAGAAGCAAGTGGGGGGGGGGGGAAATGCAGGGCCAGACCCTATGCAACTCCTCAACCTGACTTGACTTCCACCTTTGTGATTGACCAAGCCACAGGCACCTTCTGAAGGCACCACCACTTGCAACCACCAATTCAAATGTGACCAATCACAGGCTGCAGCCCATTTTAAGACTTCCTCTGGGGCCAAGAGATGGTGAGATCTCTGCCTGCTTAATGACACCCTGTGTAGCTGTTCCTAACAGCCAAGGTCTGCTCACAGCCTAGCCCACAGACTAAAGGGAAAGTGATCTTGCTGGCTGGCTATGACCAGCATTCTCCACAATGGAGAGAGGCACCTTCAGCAACACTGCCTGGTGTTTCAGAAGAAACTTCCCCCAAAGCCTTTGATTTTAACAACTTGAGACCCATCTATGGGGCAAGACAGTCAAACATGCGGTAGCCTCCTAGGACAGATTTTTGCGGGTGATGTGGAACCATTCCATTGAAATACCACTGACAATCACTCTTTGTGTGAGGTTTCTAACCAGTTCCCTATCCTCCTAGCCAGAAATTGTTGGCCAGGCAGGTCAGAAAGTTGCCTGACTCTGGATGCTTAGCACAGTTTGTTTCCTAGCACACATCAGGGAAATTGAAGTCACCCATAATTACAAGGTCCTGTTGCTTGGATACTCAGTCAAGCTGCTCAAGAATGTCCCACTGCAGTCTGCAACTCCCAACAGGCTGGAGGTACCCAGCCCTCATGAGATTCACCTGGCCTTGTGAAATGAGCTCCTGTAAGAGCTGCAGGCCCTGACAGAATGAAGTAGGTTCTTCAGGGACTGCAAGACAGAGCTCTTCCACCAGGCATTTTGTTGAGGCTGAGCGATGGAGGAGGGAGTTTTGCCCCTCCTCCAGCATTCCCAACAAGCAGGTTACATAATCACTCTGGAATCATATGAGCAATCTGGGGGGGGAGGCAGGAGTGTGACTGGCATGGGAGGACTGGGAGGTTTTAGGGTAGTGTTTTTATTGTATTTTATACGTTGTTAGTCTCTGCAAGCCAGCTAGCCAGGAGTGACATCCTAGTAATTTGAGAAATAAATACATATTTACATCCACATCCTCACTCTGTAGCAGATGCCTAACACTATACTCTTTGTTTTTTGCTCCCTTACGTTCACCCAGATACTTTCCATTGGATTGTCTCTCTACTCCTCTAGTATTTTTTGACAGTCACACCCTCTCCTCACATACAGAGCCCCTCTACCTCCTCTTCAACCTTTTCTGTTTTCTGTAAAGAACTCATACACATCCATGACTGTATCATGGGAATCATTCCACCAAGTCTCTGTAATGTCTTAAAAATCATCTCTCTCTGTCTTCACGAGAACTGCAAATTCTTTCTTTTTATTGACCATGTTTCAGGCCTCTTACCCTTAGTAATGACTGGGGAAGGCACTGGCAAACCACCCCGTATTGAGTCTGCCATGAAAACGCTGGAGGGCGTCACCCCAAGGGTCAGACATGACCTGGTGCTTGCACAAGGGATACCTTTACCTTTACCTTTTACCCTTTGACCCGACCTTCCTAAGTGGGCCATCAGTATTTGCTCTCCTACATTAGAATCTCTGTGTTCGACAGCTCCTTCCCCTTGTGGTATCAGTTTAAAGATCTCCTAATAAATCTCCTTAGGTTCCTGCTAAAGACATTCTTCCTCAACTTGGATAAGTGAAGTTCATCAATAGTTCTTCTAGAAAGCCTGTCATAGAAACATAGAATAATCTTTAAACAGCCCCGCGACCGGCCATGCTCCAGGGCCATGCTCCAGCCCTGGCCATGCTCCAGGGTCGGGGGCCTGATCTCCGCCCGTACCACCCCCCCACCCCTCGGGAAGCCTTCGCCCTGCGAAGACTTCCCCGGGGACGGGGGCCTAGCGCCCATTTTATTTCGGCATAAAATGGGCTTTATTTCTAGTAGAATCATAAAGTTGGAAGGGGCCATCTAGTCCAACCCCCTGCTCAACGCAGGATCAGCCCAAAGCATCCTAAAGCATCCAAGAAAAGTGTATCCAACTGTTCCTTGAAGACTGCCAGTGAGGGGGAGCTCACCACCTCCTTAGGCAGCCTATTCCACTGCTGAACTACTCTGTGAATTTTTTTTCCTGATATCTAGCCTATATCATTGCATTTGTAGTTTAAACCCATTACTGCATGTCCTCTCCTCTGCAGCCAACGGGAACAGCATCCTGCCCTCCTCCAAGTGACAAGCTTTCAAATACTTAAAGAGGGCTATCATGTCCCCTCTCAACCTCCTTTTCTCCAGGCTGAACATTCCCAAGTCCCTCAACCTATCTTCCTAGGGCTTGGTCCCTTGGCCCCAGATCATCCTTGTCACTCTCCTCTGTACCCTTTCAATTTTATCTACGTCCTTCTTGAAGTGAGGACTCCAGAACTGCACACAGTACTCTACGTGTGGTCTGACCAGTGCCGTATACAATGGGACTATGACATCATGTGATTTTGATATGATGCCCCTCTTGATACAGCCCAAAATGGCATTTGCCTTTTTTACCGCTGCATTACAATGCCTGCTCATGTTTAATTTACAATCCACGAGTACGCCAAGGTCTCGTTCACACACAGTGTTACCTAGAAGCGCACCCCCCATCCAGTAGGCATGCTTTTCATTTTTCTGACCCAGATGCAGAACTTTACACTTATCTTTATTAAATTGCATCTTATTTGCCCATTTTTCCATTGTGTTCAGATCTCATTGAACTCTATCTTCTGGAGTATTTGGCAATCCTACCAATTTGACCCCCTTCAAGGAACACCCCCTTCAAGGATCGCTGCCTTGTTGTGGCAAGGGGGCTTGCGTAGTTCAGTGAAGCTATGAGCTATGCCGTGCAGGGCCACCCTAGACGGACAGGTCATAGCTGAGAGCTCTGACAAAAGGTGATCCACTGGAGAAGGCAATGGCAAACCACTCCAGTATCTTTGCCATGAAAACTCTATGGACAGTTCCAATAGGCATAACGATATGACGCCGGAAGATGAGCCCCTCAGGTCGGAAGGTGTCCAATATGCTACTGGGGATGAGCAGACGGCTACTACGAGGAGCGCCAGAATGAATGAAGCGGCTGGGCCAAAGCCGAAAGGATGCTCAGTTGTGGAAGTAACTGGTGGCGAAAAGACAGTCCGATGCTGTAAAGATTTTTATTCCATAGGAACCTGGAACGTCAGATCCATGAATCAAGGCAAGCTGGACGTGGTTAAACAAGAAATGAGAAGACTGAACATCGACATTTTAGGAATCAGTGAACTAAAATGGACAGGAATGGGTGAATTTAATTCAGATGACCATCAGGTATACTACTGTGGACAAGAATCTCGCAGAAGAAATGGAGTAGCATTAATAATCAATAAGAGAGTAGGAAAAGCAGTCTTGGGATACAATCCCCAAAATGACAGAATGATCTCAGTTCGAATCCAAGGCAAACCATTCAACATCACAGTGATCCAGGTCTACGCCCCAACCACTGCTGCTGAAGAGGATGAAGTTGATCAGTTCTATGAAGCCCTACAACACCTTCTAGAAGCAACGCCCAAAAATGATGTGCTTATCATCATGGGGGATTGGAATGCTAAAGTAGGAAGCCAAAAGATAACCGGGATAACAGGCAAGTTTGGCCTTGGAGTACAAAATGAAGCAGGGCACAGGCTGGTAGAATTTTGTCAAGAGAATACAATGGTCATAGCAAACACTCTTTTCCAGCAACCCAAGAGACGACTCTACACATGGACATCACCAGACGGTCAACACAGAAATCAGATTGACTATGTGCTCTGCAGCCAAAGATGGAAAAGTTCTATCCAGTCAATAAAAACAAGACCAGGAGCTGATTGTGGTTCAGATCATGAGCTTCTTGTTGCAAAATTTAGGCTTAAATTGAAGAAAGTAGGGAAAAGCACTAGGCCACTCAGGTATGAACTAAATCATATCCCTGACGAATACACAGTGGAGGTGACAAATAGATTTAAGGAATTAGATCTGATAGACAGAGTGCCTGAAGAACTATGGACGGAGGTTCGCAACATTGTACAAGAGGTAGCAACTAAAACCATCCCAAAGAAAAAGAAATGCAAGAAATCAAAATGGCTGTCTGAGGAAGCTTTACAAATAGCTAAGGAGAGAAGGGAAGTGAAAGGCAAGGGAGAAAGAGAAAGATACACCCAATTGAATGCAGAATTCCAGAGAAAAGCTAGAAGAGATAAGAATGCCTTCTTAAATGAACAGTGCAAACAAATAGAAGAAAACAATAGAATGGGGAGGACCAGAGATCTTTTCAAGAAAATTGGAGATATGAAGAGAACGTTTCATGCAAAGATGGGTATGATAAGGGACCAAAATGGTAGGGACCTCACAGAAGCAGAAGAGATCAAACAAAGGTGGCAAAATTATACAGAAGAACTATACAAGAGCGAGCTTAACATCCCTGATGACCACAATGGGGTAGTTACTGACCTGGAGCCAGACATCCTGGAATGTGAAGTCAAATGGGCCTTAGGAAGTCTGAGCAACAATAAAGCTAGTGGTAGTGACAGCATTCCAGTTGAACTATTCAAAATCTTAAAGGACGATGCAGTAAAAGTGCTACACTCAATATGCCAGCAAATTTGGAAAACTCAACAATGGCCACAGGATTGGAAAAGGTCAGTTTACATTCCAATCCCAAAGAAGGGCAATGCCAAAGAATGTTCAAACTACCGCACCATCGCACTAATTTCTCATGCTAGCAAAGTTATGCTCAAAATCCTACAAGCTAGGCTCCAGCAATATGTGGACCGAGAACTTCCAGAAGTACAGGCAGGATTTCGAAGAGGCAGAGGAACTAGAGATCAAATTGCCAACATACGCTGGATCATGGAGAAAGCTAGGGAGTACCAGAAGAACGTCTACTTCTGCTTCATTGACTATGCTAAAGCCTTTGATTGTGTGGAGCACAACAAATTGTGGCAAGTTCTTAAAAGAGATGGGAATACCAGAGCATCTTATTTGTCTCTTGAGAAATTTATATGCAGGTCAAGAAGCAACAGTGAGAACTGAACATGGAATCACTGACTGGTTCAAAATTGAGAAAGGAGTTCGGCAAGGCTGTATACTGTCGCCTTGCCTATTTAACTTGTATGCAGAGCACATCATGAGAAATGCGGGATTAGAGGAGTCACAAATTGGGATCAAGATTGCAGGGAGAAATATCAACAACCTCAGATATGCAGATGATACCACTCTAATGGCAGAAAGTGAAGAGGAACTAAAGAGCCTGTTGATGCGGGTGAAGGAGGAGAGTGCCAAAGTTGGCTTGAAACTCAACATCAAGAAAACAAAGATCATGGCATCCGGCCCTCTCAATTCCTGGCAAATAGAAGGGGAAGAAATGGAGATAGTGACAGATTTTATTTTCCTGGGCTCCAAGATCACTGCAGATGGGGACTGCAGCAAAGAAATTAAAAGACGCTTGCTCCTGGGGAGGAAAGCTATGGCAAATCTAGACAGCATCCTAAAAAGCAGAGACATCACCCTGCCAACAAAAGTGCGTTTAGTCAAGGCTATGGTCTTCCCAGTTGCAATGTATGGCTGCGAAAGTTGGACCATAAGGAAGGCCAAGCGTCAAAGAATTGAGGCTTTTGAACTCTGGTGCTGGAGAAGACTCTTGCGAGTCCCTTGGACTGCAAGGCGAACAAACCAGTCAGTCCTAGAGGAGATCAGCCCTGACTGCTCTTTAGAAGGCCAGATCCTGAAGATGAAACTCAAATATTTTGGCCACCTCATGAGAAGGAAGGACTCCCTGGAGAAGAGACTAATGCTGGGAGAGATCGAGGGCAAAAGAAGAAGGGGACGACAGAGAATGAGGTGGATGGATGGAGTCACTGAAGCAGTAGGTGCAAACTTAAATGGACTCCGGGGAATGGTAGAGGACAGGAAGGCCTGGAGGATCATTGTCCATGGGGTCGCGATGGGTCGGACACGACTTCGCACATAACAACAACAACAAACCAATTTGGTGTCATCTGCAAACTTGATGAGTAGTCCCTCCACCCCCTCATCTAGTTCATTAATAAATATGTTAAAAAGTACCGGACCCAGAACCGAGCCCTGAGGTACCCCGCTACTCACCTCCCTCCAGTCTGATGAAACACCATTGACAACAATTCTTTGAGTGCGGTTCTCTAACCAATTCCCTATACACCTAACTATCTGAAAATCCAGATTGCAGTCCTTCAATTTATCCATCAGAACATCATGGGGAACTATGCTGCCCTAGCTGGCCACACCCGGTAGCAGCTGCCTCGGTGAGGTCTGGGTGGCAATCCCAGATGGAGATAATGTTCAGTTCAAGTCACCGGGAGCTAATAAGAACAACGTAGAGCCAGGCAAAGAGTAGTCAAACAGTCCGAAGGTCTGAGTCCAGAAAGTCCGCGAGTTAACCAAGCCAAAGCACTTTACCCAAAGCGGTCGTCAGGTCCGAAGCCAGGGGGTCAAGGATTAAGCAGCAGGTCACGATAGCAGAGCCGGTCCAGGGGGTAGTCGCATAGATTGCTTCCACGCTGGCTAGCTGTTTCTGTCTCCCTAAATGCAGCCCATCTATTGAGCTGCACCTGCAGGATGACTCAGCCCTCCTCTCCCGGCGTGAGTCCAGCTGAACCCCATCGCTTCTGAAAGCTCGCCTGCAATCTCTGACTCCTTCTGCGTTCTGTCAGCCCCACCCTTTGGCTTCGTCTCAGACATACAGCCACTTCTTCTGAGTCTGAGGTCTCCTCCTGTTGAGGTCTGTTATCTGCCAGCTGCCAGGAACATCCCTCCCCCGGGTCCATCTCATTACTCAGATCTGGCTGGGCTGTTGACCCTGGTTGCTCCGGCAACCCCGGGGAGCCGGGAGGCAGCAGCGGGAGTGTGACAGGAACCTTATCAAAAGCTTTACTAAAATCCAAGTAAACGACATCATTCATATTTCCACAATCCAGCAAACCTGTTACTTGGTCAAAAAAGGAAACCAGGTTGGTCTGGCAGGACCTGTTGGAGACAAATCCATGCTGACTTCCTTGGATCACCAAATTGTCCTCCAGATGTTTGCAGATCGCTCCCTTTAATATCTGCTCCATTATCTTCCCCACAACAGAAGTCAAAGTCACTGGTCTGTAGTTTCCCGGGTCATCCTTCCTCCCTTTATTTTTTCTCCTTCCTCCCTATCTTGTGGTCCCAGAATCCAAATCCCACCTGCTGGCACCACTGACACAGCCTCCACTATCTTCAGCTCCCAACTTGTTCCTCTTCCCTTTGCAGGCAGGACCAAAGAGATGGACCTCCATCTTTGCAGAGTTTAGCTTCAGGCAGCTCTCCAAGCAGCTCTCAAGATGCTTCCTGGTCAATTTATTTATTTATGATAGTGATATCCTGCTTCTTCCTCCTCCCAAGAAATCCAAAGCAGCTCACAGCAAAATACAGCTCCTCAACTTAAACATAGAAGGAAAACAAGGCATTCTGGGTGGCCTGACTGAGGCAAGAGGGGCACCTTGGACCCTGTCTGCAAGCAGAGGAGAACCAGCATAGACCACTTGGGCCAGCACCTTGAAATGAACATGGGTGGGGAGTGCCATTGTCAGCACCCTCTTGGGAATTCATCACCAGTCTTTGTGGAGGGCTTGACTGTTTCCCTAGAGCAGTGGTTCTCAACCTTTCTACCACCACGAACCCAACTTTGGCGGCGGGGGCTGTGTAGGCATGTGCACAGGCATGCGTGCAGGCGTACTACAATCAAGGTGGTGTGGAGGCAGCCCCTTCATTTGCCTCTGACCGAGGAGTTGCAGCTCTTGCAAAGAACCTGGCGAGCCTCCGCTCTGTGAATCATTCTTTCCCCCCTCTGCTTCTGTGAATAAAGAGTGAGCAGGAGGGGAGGGGTGAGGGGGAGAGTGAAGCGGGTGGGCCAGGAGGGTGTGTCGCCTGCATCCAAGTCGCAGTCAAAATAAATAGATAAGAGCACCGGGAGCTGCCTGGCAAAACAGCCACAGCAGCATTGGGAGCTCGCTAGTTCTGGCTGCAGCCCAAAAGGAAGTCAGGTTGCATTTGCACCCGTCTCTGCTCTCTCCCCCCTTTCCAAATCAGCATGAGTTTCCAAAGGCAAGTGGGGGTGGGGGAGGGAGGAAGAAACTGAGAGAAGTTTACTTTGACTGCTCGCATGGAGGTGGCCAGTGCCATGGCTCCACCACCTCCACTCGCCTCCACCATCCTGCAGGGGCAAGTGGGGTGTGGGCCACCTCTCAGTCTTCAGGTGGTTTTCCTCTCCATCCACTGCCTCCACTGTCACCTTCTTCCTCGGCCTCCACAATCAGCAGGAAACGAGGGGGCTGGGAGAAGAGGCGGGGGCAGGTGGCAAAGGAGGGGCATAGGCAGGAGGCAGGAGCCAGGAGCTCTGGCTGATAGGGCTACTATGTGCAGGGCCAGGTTGCCACTGGCTGCGGGAGGTTGCCCCCTGCAACTCACTTGGCTGCGCCAGCCGGAGATTTCGCAGGGCTTTGGTTACCTGGGCTGCACAAGGCCGCTGGCTGACTGGTCATTCCACCGCCACCACCCTCCTCTGCCTGCTGCCGACCCCTGCCGCGACAGCCAGCAACCTGGCGACCCTGCAGAATGGGACAAGCGACCCCAAACGGTGTCGAGACCCCAAGCTTGAGAACCACTGCCCTAGAGGAAGCAACAGCTGCTATTCACTCCTATCCCAAAGCAGGAAGCAGAAGGTTGGGTCAAAAAGTAAACCATTTTGGTCATGCTCCAGTTTCAGTTTGCTTTCTTTGCCCCAGAAAAAAGCTACTGTACTACAGCTGATAAAGAGTTCAAGACAAAGCCAAGGAGAGCTGTGTTCCTGCTCAGCCACAAAGCTGTGCTGGGCCCAGCAGTTGCTCAGCCTAACCTCTTTTACAGGGTTGTGAAAATTAAATGGAGGAGGGAAGGTGTCTGGAGGAATGGCAAGTAAGGTGCACAGTGCTATAGACATAACTCAACGGGAGCCACTTAGGGCATAGCCAAGCACCTTCACCCATAGAGCTCCACCGTCTGTTCTGTTTCTGGGTCACAATCAGGTGTGACAGAATTACATGACTGCTTCATTCCTGGACTATATGTCCACACCATGAGTCGACTGCCCAGGCCTGCTAGGAGCCTTCTTTGGACATGTGGCAATGGCCGTGCTTGGCCCAGTCAACCATGTGCGGCTCACCTGCCCCCCCTCCATTGTTGCCCTCACACACACACACACACACACACCCTACTCACTCAGCAGCATGACCTACTCACCAGCCCTGAGCAGGATGACTTGGTCGTCCAAGGGCAGTTCTGAGAAATGGGGAATCCTCTTGGCCCACTCCACCAAGGTGAAAAGCTGCTTGTCTGCTGCCTGGCAAATGTTGGTGACAGGGTCATTGGGCTAAAACGGCCAGAAAAAAGAGAGGCGTGAAAGCTCAGAGCTGGCCAAGGTAGCACCTAGGCAGCTCCTGTCTTATGAAAAACAATTCATGTTCCAGGGCCTTTTCAGCTAGGGCAATGGCAACATTCCAGGGTGGCGGCTCTTCCTGGGGCCATTTTCTGCCACCTTTTTTGACCTGGTTTCTACCCACTGCCCTTTCATTCTACTGGCTACGGCAATCCATGTGATTCTGCTGATGGAATCACAAAGCTAGGAGCTGAATTCATAGACGCCTGCAAACAAAACTGTATGGATCACCACAGCCATGTGGGGAAATGAGGCCCAGGAGGAGCAAACAGGCCCTGGGAAGAAAACAGCACCCCGGGAACCAAGAGCTCCAAGAGCATTGGCCTCATTATATTTTCAAACATTAACAAGGAAGGACTCATTGCCGCTGAAATGGCAGACTGAAAACAGAAAACAAATGAATCTAGAGACTGTTTTGGCAGAGTCAAAGTCTAAATAAATGAGATAAGAGACTTTTTATCTTCTTATACTTAATTAAGCCACTGGACAGATTCTGTCTCTCCTTTGGAGACAGGATGCTGGGCAAGAGAAGCACACCTGGAAAAGCAGCCCTTGCAACTCCGGTCTTTTGGGCCCCAATGGGTCAGTGCCCACTGAGGTTCCGTAAGCAAATCAGGAGAGCCCTGCCAGATCAGACCACCACCCACCTATATCTTTCACCTGTTGGCTTTTCTTTCTGGAAGCAAGACCCAGAGAATTATGGGATGCTCCCACCGCCATTCCTCTTTCAAGGGCTGCTGCTTTTTGCATGGCAGAAGTGACAGAGTTATGTTCCTCACCAAACCACAGCTGTGGAAAGCATTACAGGGGGGAAATGGCTCTTCCCTTTTGAAATACTAGGAAGTAGGGTTGTGTGTGGCGGTGTCTGAATCGGCTGTTCCAGGGCGATGCAGCCAGCACTGTGCTGTGGGGAGGGGGGGTGCCGGTGCTGGTGCGTAACTTGGTGCACACATGCAGGTGCAGAGATCCGCACCTGTGTGTGTGTGCCAAGTTACGTACCGGCGCCCGTGCCTCCCCTCCCCACAGCACAGCGCTGGCTGCATCTCCCTGGAACGGCCGATTTGGATGCCGCAGCACATAACCCTACTAGGAAATAATGAAATGCAGCCATAGCAAGATGTGCTCAGTAAACACATATCCCCACTCTGAATGGTTCTTATTCCTGATACCTAAATGGAACATCCCTGTGTGGAGGCAGGATGTCCCTGAAGACAACATCCAAGGATTGGGCTGGCCTTCCAGCTGGCCACTGCCAGAAACAGGAGACTTGGCTCTGGAGGTTTAGATCAGACTCTCACTGACAGCCAAGGAACCAGCACAGATATCCTAACTTTTGGATTATTCCTGAGTAGAGTTGATCCCAAGGCCCCTGGACAACTTTCCCTGGGAAGCAGAAGGCAGTGATCAGGGAAAGGAAGCATATCACACAGGGAAGAGAAAAAATGCACCTTCTCTGTACTGCTTCTAAACACCAGAGTCCACACTATCCTCCTTTGCACTGGGAAGTCTTTTGGCTGTCTTCGATCTGGAAAAGGCCCTGCTGCACGATGGACTGAAGGGCAATCTCTGCCACCTGAAACCACAACCCTGGAAAAGGAGTCCTGGCCTTCTAGAGTGCAAAGACTCCAGATTCTGAGAAGGCCACCCAGCCCAGCCAGAATTTTCCATGAGAAATGAGAATTGTGGCAAGATTTTGGTGCCACCAGAAGATGCCCAAAGCCCAAGCACTCCAGCAGAAGGCAGCAGCAAAGCAGCATTCCAACTGGCAGTAACTCTCTAGGGTGTCAGGCAGAGAAAGAGCATTCACATCACCTAAGGCTGGATCCTTTTAACTGGAGGTGCAGCTGGGGATTGACCCTGGGGGCTCTCCTACTGAGCCATGGTTGATTTTGGACCACCTTAGAGGCTCTGGAGTAACACAAAGCACCATAGCCTCCTTCAGCTCACCCCAGGGGAACCTCATCTTTTCTCTAAGCATGCTTTCAATTGTGTGATTCTGTTTTGACCCTTCCTAGCAAAGAAACTACCCCCATTTTAGTGCCACAACAACTCTGAGAGGCAAGCTATACTCAGAGAGAGAGAGGAAATGGCAGGCCTGTGTCCAACTTCACACAGGATGACCACCAAAGGTGAGGTCAGAAGCTCCCCCAATACATCTTATTGGTGGATGGGCCACTATATTCTGCCAGAGCCCGGAACTACTGAAGATCTTGCCAGGTGGGCTTTATGGGGGATACAGCCAGTCTTGATTTGACAAAGGCACAGACCAGGATGCCACTCCCCAGGGGAACCTGGGGATCCCCTGACTTTACAGCTCATCTCCAAGTGACAGAGATCACTTCCCTTGGAGAAAATGGCTGCTGTGGAGCATTATGCTCCACTGAAGTCCCTCCCTGCCCATTCTGGCTCCATCCCCAAATCTCCAGGTACTTCCCAATCCAGAGCTCCTCTTTACCACTGTATCCTCACAGCAACCCTGTGAGGTTAGGCTGAGGGTGTGCAGAATGGCAATTCAGACCTGAGTTTCCTAGATCCTAGATAGACCAAGAGCCTTCTCCAGGGCCTGGTGGTCCTGACAACAGGAAATTTGGCCTTGGATACAAGGCAGGGGGGCAGCCACAGAGAGCACCCTCACCCCTTGGCTCACGTGGCCATTCCCCAGAACACCCTTGCCCATGGAGAGGCTCACTTGGCACCTAAAGAACAATGCTGAGAAAGCCAACATACTCTCCAGGTCCTGTCTTCTTGACCAGGCCATAGGCCTCTTCTGGTCCTAACCAAGCCTGGCTGAGAGAGGCTTGCTGGCACATCTAGAAGTCCTGCCGGCTGCACTCCAGAGCTCACTGGGCAAGATACTCTCCTGCCCTGCTCTAGTCCTCAATGCTGCTCTCCCCTCCCTCCGCCCAGGGTTCACAACGGCCCTGCAGCTGCCTCAGAGCAGTTTCCTTCCAAAGGGCAGTCAGAAACTTTGAAAGATCACAAGCAAGGAAGTCCAGCATTGGCTAAATTCTGTTGCTTGCCTGTTACTCAGTGGTAAACTGACATTATATTTGAAGGTTCCACTTCACAGTTGTAACCAATTATTCACAGACTAATCATCATTCGTCTAATTATTTTTCAACTTCTCTAAGGAGCAGCTGATAGAACCAGTGTTGGCATTTGTTTCCTTACTGAGTTTGGAGTCAGGCCCATGTTTGCTTCGATGTACGTCTCTGTCTTTGGCTCCACAGCCAGTTCAGCTTCTAAAATCTTCTCCACAGGCATGTCTTCATTTGCATTACTCGTTGACTCAACCTCGTTCTCATTGCGGTCTTTCCCTCGCTGCCTCTCTTCTTGCACCGCTGGAATGCAAACAGAGGGCAAAAACAGAGAGAAAAATGAGTCAGTGGCTCTCAACACTGAATGGAGTCGGTTGAGGAGGGATTTGGGACCTCTAGCAAGTTCTGGGCCTTGAAGTTCTCTAGCACCTGCAACTATGCAAAAAACAGACCAAGAAAGAAGCAGAGGTGTGTCTCCCTAGGCACTGCCCGTGGGAAACAGAGTGGGGCAATCAGGCACTCACATGGCCTGGGCAGGGGCAGCATACAGAGAAGTACTGGCAACTGGTTCATCAAATCACATTGAATTATTAAATCAGGTTCTCCTTACAGGTTGGAACACTTTGACCTTTTCCCAGCTCAGTAGATGCCCCAAGGGCAGGATGCCCCAGTGACAGGATGCCCCAGTGACAGGATTCCACTGGTGCTGAGCCTGCAGCCAACAGAGTGGAACACAGTTGGCCATGGGGGGGGGGAGAGAAAATATAATGGGACCGTTCCTCAGATGTGCTCAGGTACTCCCACAAAAGGCCAGTCAAGGGAAAGCCCAACTGAGATCTTCCCCAGGTGTAGAAATTCTAGTTACGGCGCTGGCATCTCAGCTAGAAAGCAAACAACAATTCTTTCTGTTTTCTTGTTCTCAGCATCGCACTTTGGTATGGGAACAAACTGGTCTTGCAACTGTGTTGAAATGTCTCTGATATAGTTTAAGGTCACCATCCTCCATTTGCTTGCCACCAACATTTCAGCAGCTTTCTAGAACATGACCTGGAAGACAGCTGCCATCTCAGGTCTTTAGAAGGCTAGACTTCACTGCCACCACAGAGTGACTGCGCGGACTGGCTACACAGCCCATGGGAACACAGCAGCCATAATATCCCTCTGGCCTACAAACCTGTTGGAGTAATTGAGTGTTTGGATAATAGGGCAACTGTGCATATGGGACTGGGGTTCCCAAGAGCTTACTGAGACAGGAGCCAAACAAAGTAGGGCCAAGTAGCTTAACAAACTCTCATTTTGCCCCTTGCTTGGAAATTGGGAAGCCATGCCCCTTAACTTTAAAACAAACAGCACTGAAATGTAAAATGCAAAGCCCGGAAGTGAAAGCCTGCGGGAAACCAATCAACAGAGACCAATTAACGGCTCAAACAAATGGAGGGAGGGGGAGATTCAGATTCAGAGTACCTTTATTGGCATAAAATTGCAAAGCATAAAATGAAAATTTTAAACAGTTTCAGATGTAAAATCTATCCTAAAAGATTTTCATTTAAAATTGCCAGAAAAACTTTGCTACTTTTATAATAGTTGCTGAGTCCCTCAGATTTAGTATCATTTAAATCCAATGTTTCTCATTAAAATAGCTGAATTTCAGTTTCGTCAGATAATTAGCTAATGGGTGACGAAATACTTCAAACTTAGGACACACCTGAAGTATATGGTACAATGTGTCAGGGACACGACATCCATGTAAACAGTATCTTTCCTCAAAAATCTACCCTGGGTGACATTTGAGGGAAAGATGTTTAAGCGAGCTACTAGAAATGCTCTTCTTAACTGGTGTGTCTCCAAAATTTGGAGATACATGGGCATGGATTTGTATGTTATGGGAATATCCCAGAAGCGGGGAGAACATACACTGTTGTTAGAGGAGCCCAGAATCTGGGTATCCTGATCTTCTAGTCTCTGTGATATTAGTTTTAGTATAGTACTTTTGTCTTGCATGCTAAGGATTGAGATGTCCAGACCCATAATTTGAAGTGTCTTTGACATTTTGCCCAGCCAGCTGAAAGAATAAGGGTCACTCAAAAGGTTAATTAATAAACTACCCGTTTGAGAATGGAAATGAATTTTTAACCAGTATTTAAAGGACTGAAACCAAGCCCGGGCTTCTAGACTCTGTTGGCGAAGTTCTGCGACAAGTGTATGATTTGCCACACAATTTGGGACTCCTAGTAAATTTCTGAAAAAGAAAGATTGGATGTTCTCTAATTTATTATTAAATGCATCCATCCATATTGGGATTCCATAAATAATCTGAGGAATTAATTTGGCATTGTAGATTTTAATGGCTGCTTGAAGGTTTTTGTTGCCTTTTTGATGATAAAACTTGGCTAAAAGGGACAACTGGCCTTTTGCAGATTTGATTGTTTTTTCTCTAAGGTTGGCCCAACTGTTATTATAAGTAAAGTTTATGCCTAAATATTTGTAGTGATTGACCTGTTCTATGTTTACCATTTATTATCCAGGGAAACTTATATCGCGTCTTTGCAAATACCATGATCTTCGTTTTTTCAAAGTTTATTTTTAGTTTATTGTCACTATAATAATCTCTGAATGACTGGAGATAGCGTATAAGGCCAACGAGTTCTAGATAAGATAACTGTGTCATCCACGTATAAAAGAAGTGGAGTGGGTTTTTTGCCTAGAATGGGGGGATGACCATTAACTTTGTCAAAATAGAAGGGTCACTTAAGAAAAGGTTAAATAACTGAGGGGCAAGGATGCAACCTTGTTTCACTCCTATGTTTATTTGGATTTTTGGTGTTAAATTTCCCTCAGCAGAATATTTGACTTGGCAGTGGTTGTTATGATGGAGCTGTTTTAGTAGAAATAGTAGACGCTAGTCTATGTCTAGATTGTTTAATTTTATCCAGAGTTTCTCTCTGGAAACTGAGTCAAAGGCTGCTTTTAAATCAATAAAGGCAACAAATAATTTGCCCCTCTTAGGTTTGGTGTATTTCTGGCTTAAAAAAGCTAAAACAGTACAATGATCTAAGGTAGTGTATCCCTTCCTAAACCCTATTTGCTCTGCCCCTATGATGTAATTGTTGGATGTCCAATTTATAAGTTAGTGGCCAGATATTTTCCAAGGAGCTTACCTACAGCTGACAATAAACTGATGGAGCGGTAGTTACTAGGAAGGTCAGTTTTTCCTTTTTTATATATTGGAGTTATGATGGAATTTAGCCATGAGTTTCTGGGATTAGTCCTGTTTGGTCGATTTTTGTAAACAGATGTGCTAGAGGCACAGCCCACCAGTCAGCATAATGAATAATCAAGTCTGGAGGGATCCCATCTGGACCGGGTGACTTATGAGGTTTTAGAGATTTTATCAGTTCAGAAATCTCAGCAGGTTCAACGCTTGGCCAACAGGAAAAGGAAGAGGATTGTCCAATGGACAGTTGAGGGTCTAGTAAAGACAGTAATGTGAACAATGTGGAAAATGGTCCGTCCATTTGGAAGCTGGAATAGGACATACAGTTTTATTTGATTTGTTTGTTAAGGCATTGGTCACAGTTCTCCAGAATATCCAGTTATCGGATGAATTTAGTGCTTTGTTTAATGATTCCCAGTTTCTGTTGTGGAACTCAGATTTTTTTTTTTTAGTAACAGGAGATTGATATTCAGCTTTAGCTCTGAGATAGTGGTATTGGTTATCGAGAGATCTTGATTTATTGAATAGCATGCAATAATGCCTTAGTTTCTTTTCCAATAAGCATTTCTTATCAAACCAAGCAGGGGTTGAGATGTTCTTATTAGGAGGTTCTGATTGGTGATAAAAAGCTGACTCATAAAGTTGCAAAATAGAGTTAATGGAGTCTGCTGTAAGGAGTTTATGTCTCAAGTCTTGCATTTTGGGGGAATTTATCATTTGCTCAATCTGAGGGACCAAGATTGGAGCCCAAGTTAATTTTCTAAAATTCAGGGGATAGTCTAAAGTTACAGAGTCCACCTTTGAATAGGAGTCCATCAAGTCTATCTTAATTGAATTAGAGGCATGTGGTCACTTTCTGTTCGACTGCCAACTACAAAGTTGCTGATCCGACTAACAAGGTACCAGGAGACAGAAACGAAATCGATGACGCTATTACCTCTAATCAAAAGATGTGTATACTCATTTGAGTTTGGGAATTTTTTAGAGCCATTTAGAATTTTTAAATTCATAACAGAGCACAATTTGATAAAATTTGTGCTTGCCCTGTTGGATTTTAGGGCTATTTCATGATAAAGACATCTATTATTCATGACAAAGACAACCTATTGGGTTTGAATTTGTTAGGTACTTGGTTCCTAGTCTAGCATTGAAATCTCCAATAAGGGCTAATTCAGCCTGTGGATGGTCACTTTTGAGGTTTGCAATATAATGTGTCACCTCTTCCCAGTTTAAGTATCCCTCAGTAGCCTCCAAGATTGGGGGAATATAGACATTAACTAAGATAATACTTGGATTGGCGTTAATTAATAGAGCTTGTGCATATGAGGGGGGCATCACCTATATATGATATTGTTTCTTTAAGATTTGTTTTCACAAGGTATCTTCCTCATGATACCAGGGCTGGGGTGCAAAAATTGTAGTATCCTTGTAAACGGACTTCACCTAGAACCCAAGTTTCCTGGAGGAGAATTATATCATAGGATTGGAGGAATGAACAAAAGTATCTCCCCTCTTACTATGCCATTCTGCAATGTTCCACGCCAGTATTTGAAGGATAGAGGATGAAGGTCTGAATTCTAGTCAATTTGAGTCAGTTACTGGAGTGAGTTGATTGGGGAGCTTCCAGGTTGAACATCTGTTGCCAATGTTTCAAAAGTATTGAGAGCGGTATCTAGAACTATACATCCATTTTTGACAGAATTTAGTTTACACTGGGTTAACGTGTTAGAATGGGGGTGCACTTGGATTTTATTAGTTACACTCACCTCCATACTATTATGTGTGTCAGTTAGATCAATTAACTCAATTAAAGGGATATCTTGCTCCATTTGAATTGATGGAGTTAGGGAAGGCATAGGTGAGTGAGGGTTTTGTTAGCTTTGACAGTTTGTTACTTAAATTATTTAGTTCAGTTATTATATTAACTTGGAGTTCAGGAGAAAGCAAGGGAAAGGTGGATAACACATTTTCTTCCAGGGAATTGTCATGCAAACGGATTTCTTTATTCCCAGAATCCGACAGTAATTTTAGAAGATTCTGTTCAAAGTTAGGCATTTCTTCCCTAGTGTTTGCTGTTTTTCCTGATGGGAGCTTTGATGTTGGGGTCCATTGGGTTCATTCAAGTTCCTAGCTGTCTTATTGTAGTAATAAGAGCGAGACGGTTCTCGGGGCGTTTGGAGCTCCAGAATAGATTTCAGGCCCTTGCAGAGGAAATGCAAGTGTCAACGAGGGAAGAGGTCCCAAAACAAAATCTAACAAAGTGAAGAGGCCATGGGGATAGAAGGAAATGGAGTTGAGAAGAAAAAAAAAGAAAAAAGGAGAGTACTGGTAATTGGAGACTCCCTGCTAAGAGGAATGGATCGCCATGTGACTGGGCCCAACCCCCTAACCCGAGAGGTGTGTTGCTTGCCAGGGGCAAAAATTAAAAACATTTCAGAACGGCTACCCAAACTCCTCAAATCTACGGATCGCTACCCATTTGTGATGGTCCATATGGGAACAAATGACATGTCCATGAATACCATCGCTCCTATTAAAAAAGACTATCAAGATCTGGGGAGGAAGCTGAAGCAAATGGGGGCACAAGTGGTATTCTCTTCAATCTTGCCTGTCAAGGGAAGAGGAATGCATTGGGAGAGGAAGATAATGGAGGTGAATTAGTGGCTGCGTAGTTGGTGCCGGCACCATGGGATAGGCTTTCTTGAGGAAGGCCTACTAGCACCTGATGGACTGCACTTATGGAAGCTGGGGAAGAATGTGTTTGGCAGGAACCTGGGGAGATTCATGAGGAGAGCTTTAAACTGAAGCCACAAGGGGAAGGAAACGATCAACATAGGGAGTGTAAGGAAGGAGACCGATCAGGGGCAGTCCAACCGGCAAGGCCAGCTCATAGGGAACCAAAAGTAAAAGGATTCAGATGCCTTTATACTAACGCCAGAAGCATGGGCAATAAGAAGGAAGAGCTGGAACTTCTCATGCTGATGGAAAGGTATGATCAGGTTACTAGGCACGGTAGATCAATCATCAGAAAGGCCAAAGCTGAGAGTGAGCTAAGATTGGCCAGGGAAGCCCATTGTAACAAGAAAAGATTTTTCAGTTATGTGAGCAGCAAATGTAAAGTAAAGGAGGCAATAGGTCCACTGTTGGGTGCGGATGGACAAACTCTAACGAAAGATGCAGAGAAAGCAGAAAGGCTTAGTGCCTATTTTACATCTGTTTTTTCCCACAGGTCAAAGTGTTTAGGCACATCTAGAGATGGCTGTAGCTAAAGGATAGTGTCTGGGTGGCAGGTTAACATGGATAGAGAGGTTGTCGAGAGGCATTTAGCTGCACTGGATGAGTTCAAATCCCCTGGTCCAGATGAAATGCACCCGAGAGTACTCAAAGAACTTTCCAGAGAACTTGCACAGCCCTTGTCCATCATCACCATAAGTATGATAAGTATGATAAATAAATCTTCGGAACCTCTTTAAGGACTGGAGATGTCCCGGAAGACTGGAAAAGAGCAAACGTTATTCCGATCTTCAAAAAAGGGAGGAAGGATGACCCGGGAAACTACAGACCAGTGAGTCTGACCTCTGTTGTGGGGAAGATAATGGAGCAGATATTAAAGGGAGCGATCTGCAAACATCTGGAGGACAATTTGGTGATCCAAGGAAGTCAGCATGGATTTGTCTCCAACAGGTCCTGCCAGACCAACCTAGTTTCCTTTTTTGACCAAGTAACAGGTTTGCTGGATCGGGGAAATTTGGTTGATGTCATTTACTTGGATTTTAGTAAAGCTTTTGACAAGGTTCCCCATGATGTTCTGATGGATAAGTTGAAGGACTGCAATCTGGATTTTCAGATCGTTAGGTGGATAGGGAATTGGTTAGAGAACCGCACTCAAAGAGTTGTTGTCAATGGTGTTTCATCAGACTGGAGAGAGGTGAGTAGCGGGGTACCTCAGGGTTCGGTGCTCGGCCCGGTACTTTTTAACATATTTATTAATGATCTAGATGAGGGGGTGGAGGGACTACTCATCAAGTTTGCAGATGACACCAAATTGGGAGGACTGGCAAATACTCCGGAAGATAGAGACAGAGTTCAACGAGATCTGAACACAATGGAAAAATGGGCAAATGAGAACAAGATGCAATTTAATAAAGATAAGTGTAAAGTTCTGCATCTGGGTCAGAAAAATGAAAAGCATGCCTACTGGATGGGGGATACGCTTCTAGGTAGCACTGTGTGTGAACGAGACCTTGGGGTACTTGTGGACTGTAAACTAAACATGAGCAGGCAGTGTGATGCAGGGGTAAAAAAGGCAAATGCCATTTTGGGCTGTATCAACAGAGGCATCACATCAAAATCACAAGATGTCATAGTCCCATTGTATACGGCACTGGTCAGACCACACCTGGAGTACTGAGTGCAGTTCTGGAGGCCTCACTTCAAGATGGACATAGATAAAATTGAAAGGGTACAGAGGAGAGCGACGAAGATGATCTGGGGCCAAGGGACCAAGCCCTAGGAAGATAGGTTGAGGGACTTGGGAATGTTCAGCCTGGAGAAAAGGAGGTTGAGAGGGGACATGATAGCCCTCTTTAAGTATGTGAAAGGTTGTCACTTGGAGGAGGGCAGGATGCTGTTTCTGCTGGCTGCAGAGGAGAGGACACGCAGTAATGGGTTTAAACTTCAAGTACAACGATATAGGCTAGATATCAGGAAAAAGTTTTTCACAGTCAGAGTAGTTCAGCAGTGCAATAGGCTGCCTAAGGAGGTGGTGAGTGCCCCCTCACTGGAAGTCTTCAAGCAAAGGTTGGATACACACTTTTCTTGGATGCTTTAGGATGCTTAGGGCTAATCCTGCGTTGAGCAGGGGGTTGGACTAGATGGCCTGTACGGCCCCTTCCAACTCTATAATTCTATGATTCTATGATCTAGTAGGTATCACAGACTATTGGTGGAATGATTCTCATGACTGGAATGTAATAGTGGATGGATATGAACTGTTCATAAAAAACAGAATAGATCGAAGAGGTGGAGGAGTGGCACTGTATGTGACAGGCTTACCTGTCAGGAAATTTTAGTTTATATCTACAGTGGAAAGCATCTGGGTGAAAATAAGCGAGGGGAAAACAAACAGTGTGGTGGTTGGTGTCTGCTACCGACCGCCTGACTAACGAGAGGATGTGGATGCTGCACTTTGTGAGCAGCTTGAGAAAATATCCAAACGGCAGGACCTTGTCATCATGTGTGACTTCAATTTCCCAGATGTGTGCTGGGAAACAAACTCTGCTAAGCGTCCTACGTTCATACAACTTTCTGACCTGCCTGGCTGACAATTTCATTTATCAAATGGTAGATGAACCGACAAGCGGTTCAGCCATACTGGACTTAATACTGACCAACAGGCAAGAGTTGGTGTATGAGGTGAAGGAGGTGGGGACCCTAGGGGGAAGTGACCATGTCCTCATAGAATTCCTTTTGAGATGGGGAGCCAAGGAAGCTTGTAGCCAGACACGGATATTGGATTTTCGTAGGGCAAACTTTAATAAACTCAGAGACATGATGAGTGTCATACCATGGACGAGAATGCTGGAAGGGAAGGGAGCATGTGAAGGGTGGGCGCTACTCAAACAAGAGCTATTGCATGCTCAATCAGTGACTATCCCAGAAAGATGAAAACACTGCAGGAGCTCTAAGAAGCCTATTTGGATGAACAGAGAACTTCAAGAGGAACTAAGAAAGAAAGGGGAGATGTTCAGGAAATGGAGGGAAGGACAGAGCTCTAAAGAAGAGTACCTACAGGTTACTAGGCACTATAGATCAATCATCAGAAAGGCCAAAGCTGAGAGTGAGCTAAGATTGGCCAGGGAAGCCCATTGTAACAAGAAAAGATTTTTCAGTTATGTGAGGACCAAACGTAAAGTAAAGGAGGCAATAGGCCCAACAGAAGATGCAGAGAAAGCAGAAAGGCTTAGTGCCTATTTTACATATGTTTTTTCCCCACAGGTCAAAGGGTTTAGGCACATCTAGAGAAGGCAGTAGCCAAAGCATAGTGTCTGGGTGGCAGGTTGACATGGACAGAGAGGTTGTTGAGAGGCATTTAGCTTTACTGGATGAGTTCAAATCCCCTGGGCCGGATGAAATGCACCCGCGAGTGCTCAAAGAAATTTCCAGAGAACTTGCAGAACCCTTGTCCATCATCTTCGGGACCTCTTTAAGGACTGGAGATGCCCCGGAGGACTGGAAGAGAGCAAACATTATTCCGATCTTCAAAAAAGGGAGGAAGGATGACCCGGGAAACTACAGACCAGTGAGTCTGACCTCTGTTGTGGGGAAGATAATGGAGCAGATATTAAAGGGAGCGATCTGCAAACATCTGGAGGACAATTTGGTGATCCAAGGAAGTCAGCATGGATTTGTCTCCAACAGGTCCTGTCAGACCAAACTGGTTTCCTTTTTTGACCAAGTAAAAGGTTTGCTGGATTGCGGAAATTCGGTTGATGTTGTTTACTTGGATTTTAGTAAAGCTTTTGATAAGGTTCCCCATGATGTTCTGATGGATAAATTGAAGGACTGCAATTTGGATTTTCAAATAGTTAGGTGGGTAGGGAATTGGTTAGAGAACCGCTGAGAAGACTGTTCCTACTCAAAGAATTCTTGTCAATGGTGTTTCATCAGACTGGAGGGAGGTGAGTAGTGGGGTACCTCAGGGCTCGGTGCTCGGTCCGGTACTTTTTAACATATTTATTAATGATCTAGATGAGGGGGTGGAAGGACTACTCATCAAGTTTGCAGATGACACCAAATTGGGAGGACTGGCAAATACTCCGGAAGATAGAGACAGAGTTCAATGAGATCTGAATACAATGGAAAAATGAGCCAAAGTAGCAATTTGGTTTGATGAAAAACCTCACATAGGCCTAAGAACAATATTGCCTCTGTGCATAAGGGGGGAGGGGAGGGCTGGACTTTACATAAGTAAGAATAACCAAGCATTTCTTCCATTTGGTATCAATAGCCCACAAAACAGAGGACAATTGTACCTGCGGCCTTGGAGAGCTTTGCCCCCTTCTCAAGACTGTTCCTATTCAAATAATCTCTCATTTCGGCCTTGAACATTTTGAAAACAGGATGGAAAAAAATAACTTGAAAATACTATCCTTGCCAAACACTCCTGTTGCTCAGCTACTGCCTGCTCTCCCCCCACTTCTAGGGTCCCCTTGCTGCCTAGTGCCATGATCCCCCATCTTTGCACCTGGCAATTCCACCTGATTGGCTACAGCGACTCAGGCACCTGAGCACTGGTGATATCATCACACCGATGACACCATGAACAAAATCATGCACAAGATGCCATTTCATCTACTGACCTGATTGGGTGGCACCCCACACACCAAAGGCAGCCTTTCTGAGCTGTCCCCATGATTGACACCCATGGCTGGTAGGATTAGAAGATGCCTGGCCTCTGGCTTGCCAGTGATGGAGTGACCCTGGCACCAGGAAGTCTCTTGCAAGGGGCTTCTCCACAGAGACTTTGCTCTGCATCCCCCTCCACCCAAACTGCATGTTTTTTTTGGGGGGGTCTCCTGACTGATACTGCCATGTAGTTGTCTGCTATCCAGGTCCATTGCATGTTTTCTCTAGCTGCTTTCACACATTTTCTCTTCTTAGCAGTAGATATGTCATTACAGTGCTTAAAGGAAAATAGAAAAAGCCAAGCTGACAAAGTTCAACAAGATTTATTTGAGATGTGCCAGAGTCAAAACGAATCCCAGATTATATAACTAATTTTCAACAATATAATTTGTCTTCTTCAGTGACTCTGAATAGACATCATTCACGTAACAATTGTTTTTGAAACAATGTATTTCTACATTGTTGTTGTTGTTGTTAGGTGCAAAGCCATGTCCGACCCATCGCGAGCCCATGGACAATGATCCTCCAGGCCTTCCTGTCCTCTACCATTCCCCGGAATCCATTTAAGTTTGCACCTACTGCTTCAGTGACTCCAGCCAGCCACCTCATTCTCTGTCGTCCCCTTCTTCTTTTGCCCTCAATTGCTCCCAGCATTAGGCTCTTCTCCAGGGAGTCCTTCCTTCTCATCAGGTGGCCAAAGTATTTGACTTTCTTCTTCAGGATCTGGCCTTCTAAGGAGCAGTCAGGGCTGATCTCCTCTATGACTGACCGGTTTGTTCACCTTGCAGTCCAAGGGACTCGCAAGAGTCTTCTCCATCACCAGAGTTCAAAAGCCTCAATTCTTTGACGCTCGGCCTTCCTTATGGTCGAACTTTCGCAGCCATACATTGCAACTGGGAATATCATAGCCTTGACTAAACGCACTTTTGTTGGCAGGGTGATATCTCTGCTTTTTAGGATGCTGTCTAGATTTGCCATGTCTTTCCTCCCCAGGAGCAAGCATCTTTTAATTTATTTGCTGCAGTCCCCATCTGCAGTGATCTTGGAGCCCAGGTAAATAAAATCTGTCACTGTCTCCATTTCTTCCCCCATCTATTTGCCAGGAATTGAGAGGGCCGGATGTCATGATCTTTGTTTTCTTGATGTTAAATTTCAAGCCAACTTTTGCACTCTCCTCCTTCACCCGCATTAACAGGCTCTTTTGTTCCTCTTCACTTACTGCCATTAGAGTGGTATCATCTGCATATCTGAGGTTGTTGATATTTCTCCCTGCAGTCTTGATCCCAATTTGTGACTCCTCTAATCCCGCCTTTCTCATGATGTGCTCCGCATACAAATAGGCAAGGCGACAGTATACAGCCTTGCCGAACTCCTTTCTCAGTTTTGAACCAATCAGTGATTCCATGTTCAGTTCTCACTGTTGCTTCTTGACCTGCATATAAGTTTCTCAAGGGACAAATAAGATGCTCTGGTATTCCCATCTCATCCAGAACTTGCCACAATTTGTTGTGCTCCACACAATCAAAGGCTTTAGCATCTTAAAACCGCCCATGGTGCCGCCAGAAGCCTCCATTCCCCAGCCCCCTTTTCTCTTCGGCTTCTGCCGGGGCCGAGCTCTCCCTCACAACCGCGAGGGAGATCTCCGCCCCGACAGAAGCCTCCTTTCCCCAGCCCCCTTTTCTCTTCGGCTTCTGCCGGGGCCGAGCTCTCCCTCGCAGCCGCGAAGGAGATCTCCGCCCCGACAGAAGCCTCCTTTCCCCAGCCCCCTTTTCTCTCCGGCTTCTGCCGGGGACGGGCTCTCCCCCCCAGCCCATCTAGCGCCCATTTTATTTAAAATTAAAATGGGCTTTAAATTTAGTAGTCAATGAAGCAGAAGTAGATGTTCTTCTGGAACTCCCTAACTTTCTCCATGATCCAGGGTATGTTGGCAATTTGATCTCTAGCTCCTCTTCGAAATCCTGCCTGTACTTTGGGAGTTCTCGGTCCACATATTGCTGGAGCCTAGCTTGTAGGATTTTGAGCATAAATTTGCTAGCATGAGAAATGAGTGCAATGGTGCGGTAGTTTGAACATTCTTTGGCATTGCCCTTCTTTAGGATTGGAATGTAAACTGACCTTTTCCAATCCTGTGGCCATTGTTGAGTTTTCCATATTTGCTGGCATATTGAGTGTAGCACTTTTACTGCATCGTCTTTTAAGATTTTGAATAGTTCAACTGGAATGCTGTCACCTCCACTAGCTTTATCGTTGCTAAGACTTCCTAAGGCCCATTTGACTTCACATTCCAGGATGTCTGGCTCAAGGTTAGTAACTACCCCATCATGGTTATCAGGGATGTTAAGCTCGCTCTTGTATAGTTCTTCTGTATAATTTTGCCACCTTTTTAAAAATCTCTTCTGCTTCTGTAAGGTCCCTACCATTTTGGTCCCTTATCATACCCATCTTTGCATGAAACGTTCTCTTCATATCTCCAATTTTCTTGAAAATATCTCTGGTCCTCCCCATTTCTACCTAGTGGTCTTCAAGGACCACAATGGTTCCATTTACAATCAAAGTGTGGGGATCAAGTGGGATGCTAATGTAGGTATTTACCACTTGTTCCCTTTCCATCATGTCATTTGGCTTACAGGTCTTTCCTTGACTCATTACAGTGCCTAACCCTGCTGTGGAATATTTAAAACAACTTTTCTAAAACACTAGCAAGAAGCACTCAAATGATAGGGAGGATTGGGGGGGGGGGCAAGAGAGGACAGTATGGAGAATCCCTCTTCCTTTTTTTGGAGCCTTCAGGTTAGCAGCATCAAATGACAGCCCCCCTCCCATTTGTAGCCGAACTCCCTGGATTCAGTCCTGGCTTTGCACTTGGGTAGCCCAGTCTCTTTGGTTCAACCATGTTGCAGCTATCAACCTGCAAAGATCCACAAACTTTGTTTCTCCGCTGGCCTTGCAAGCGGATGGATCAGCACTCTGTCTGTGATCCAGGTATGACTGGTACCAAACTGAATGATCAACCACCTGGAAGGGAGCTCACACCCACCCAGCAGCACCTCTGGCCTCAGAAGCTGTGTGATCTCCAACATCTCACCGTGCCAGGCCCAGAAAGGAAGGAGGAGTTGTCAGGCATGCTGCAGACCGCTAAGACAGCCTTTTTTACCATTGAGAAACCCTTGAAACAGTCTTCTGGCTTTGAGAAACTCCAGAAATGGCACGATGGTGCAGAATATGGTTGGGAAGCATCACTGTGGACACACCCACCTGGGGCCCTTCCCCTTCTCACCTCCTCCAGGCTCATCATTGGCCGTTTTGGGAGGTGGGGTAGGTTATGACCATATATGGTCATATGCACCAATTGTCAGGATCAGTCCCCTGATCTTTGCCATGTCTTGAGATTGACCAGATTCCATCTTTTGTAGAATGTGTGTTTGTAGAACCTTTCTAACCTTTTTTATGACCCTGAGCTATTTCACACTGCAATGTGTATTCTCCCCTGCTGTGACACTTAGTTGCAAACGTTGCTCTGTACTTTGTTATCTACAAAGAAGGGCGCCGATTCTACCAAGGATGCCGGAGCTAGAGACGGTCTGGCAGGAAGCCCAGGATGGCACCTGGGAGCGGGGGAGGGGGGGGAGAATTTCACCCTGGGAAAATGAAGACATTTGGGCAGGAGAAATGCATTGATAACTGCTTGCTGACCATGTATTGATTAGATTCAACTTCAGACGTTAGAATGTTGCTCTACTTCCAATAAAGCTTTCTATTAATACAGAAGCCTAGTTGTGAGTCTGTCTGCCTTTCACACCAATAAATGTTTAACTAATTTTAAAAACACATAAAAAATTAACTCCCATGCCTTCGGGAAACACTTCCGGGGTGTGCATAAAAATGGAGATCAAAGCCAGGGGAGTATGTAAATTCATCAGTGAAAGCTCAAGCAGAGACAGGGGAAAAGCAGACTTCCTGCTCCTTTGAGCATACTTCTTCCCTGCTTGCCGTCTCCACAGACTGAATGAATTCAGAACAACAGTTAATTAGGACTCTCTCTCCTCTTTCTATACATTTCTTTCTCTACTTAATAAAACATTTTTAAGCAACCTGTTGATCTGCTATCAGATAGTGCCCAAGTGCATCCAGAGCTCAACACCATCCTTTACTCTTCATTTTAATAAGATTTTGATTAATATACTGCCAGGAGAAGTGTTCTATGTAACTCAAAAACTCAGACTCATCCAAGTACTAACCAGGTGTGACCCTGCTTAGCTTCCAAGATTTGATGAATCTGGGCTAGTCTAAGCCACCCAGGGCAGTAGTGCATTTTCCAGCCCCTGTCAGGGATTCATGAGGGGCTGCCTTTTGGGGGGGGGGGGGGGTTCTGAGCTGCAGGCACTCTTGAGCAACAAATCCCCAGCACCTGGCAGATATCCCAGTAAAATGCAACAGACCATGTTCAACAGATCTGGGTGTTCACCCACTGCAGTTCACTGCAAACTTGTGGACCTAAAAGCACTGCAAATGCAGTGGGCAAGGAAATGCAGGTCAGTAAAATATGGGTTCCAATGAACTGGACGGGTGGTGGGATCCTGAGAATTACAGCAGTAAGGAGATCTTGTTTCCATCTTTGTAAGTGCTCAGAACACTAAAATTCAACAGATGCAGCCCCAGAGTTCATAGAATCATAGAATAATGGAAGGGACCTCATGGGTCATCTAGTCCAACCCCCTGCACTATGCAGGACACTCACATCCCAATCGCTCATCTACTGTAACCTGCCACCCCTTTGTGCCTTCACAGAATCAGCCTCTCCGTCAGATGGCTATCTAGCCTGTGTTTAAAAATTTCCAAAGATGTTGAACCCACCACCTCCCGAGGAAGCCTGTTCCACTGAGGAACCGCTCTCACTGTCAGGAACTTCTTCCGGATGTTTAGACGGAATTTCTTTTGAATTAATTTCATCCCATTCATTCTGGTCCATCCCTCTGGGGCAAGAGAGAACAATTCTGCTCCATCCTCCATATGGCAGCCTTTTAAATACTTGAAGATGGTTATCAGATCCCCTCTCAGTTGTCTCCTCTCCAGGCTAAACAGACCAAGCTCCTCCAGCCTTTCTTCACATGTCTTGGTCTCCAAACCCCTCAGCATCTTTGTTGCCCTCCTCTGGACACGCTCCAGTTTGTTAACATCCCTCTTCAACTGGGGTGCCCAAAACTGAACACAGGACTCCAAGTGGGGCCGAAGCAGAATAGAGTAAAGCGGTACCATCACCTCCCGTGATCTGGGCACGATACTCCGTTTGAGACAGCCCAAAATCCCATTTGCCTTTTTAGCCACCGAGTCACAGTGCTGACTCATGTTCAATGTATGGTCTACTAATGTATGGTCTACTCCTAAATCCTTTTCGCACATGCTACTGCCAAGATAAGTCTCCCTCATTTTATATTTGTGTATTTGTTTTTTCCTAAATAGTAACCTGTTCATTCAAATGGGCATCAAGACTCTAATTCCTTCTCACAGCCTTCTGTGTTTGTGGCCATTAATACAGCCACTTTCAGGGAGTTCTATAATTCAGTTACTTGTTGGGGAAAAAACCATTTGCTTTTGTCCATCTGAAATCTATGCCCCTGAGTGCTACTGTTAAGGGAGAACTAAAAAAATCTCAGTTCACTTTTTAAATTCCAGCATTCAGAGTTATACTAGCTCCACACATGGAGTTTGCATTAGCTATCATGGTGATATTATAACCATCTTCAAATACTTGAAAGTCTGTCATATAGAAGATGGAGCAGAGTTGTTTTATGTTGCCCCAGTCTAAACAATTGGAAGAAGTTCCTGAGAGTTAGAGTGGCTCCTCAGTGAAACAGGCTTCCTCGGGAGGTGGTGGGTTCTCCTTCTTTAGAAGTTTTAAAAACAGAGGCTAGGTAGTCATCTGAGAGAAATGTTGATTTTATGAACTTAGGCAGATTGTGAGTGAGTGGGTGGGCAGGAAGGGATGTGCCAGTTGTCTCTTGTGGCCCTTCCTTGCATACCCAAGGACTTGCTGATTGCCACTGCGGGACAGTAAATTTCCTCCAGACCAGGCTGGATTCTGGAGATTTTTTGGTGGATGGATCACTTGTTCATTTGGGGGTCACTGTGGGTGGGCAGATAGTTGTGAGCTCCTGCATTGTGTAGGGGGTTGGACTTGATGACCCTGGAGGTCCCTTCCAACTGTATGATTCTATGATTCTATCTAGTGACCATCAAAACATTCTGTATCAGTGAGACAAAGATTGTAGGAGAAGAGGATCATGCCCAGAGTGATGTAGAATCTATATGATACACCCAAATTCAGTGGCAAAGAAAGCCAACATCTTCAGTGTACTGAAATTATACAAATATGCTCACTTAAGTACACTGATTCATGGGAAGGTGAGGAGTACCAGAAGTCTAGTAAAAAACTGCCTGGAAGCTCAACATACAGCCCCCACAAAGGGTGACCAAGCATGACAAAGGTTTTCCACTTTGTGGTGAGATTTCTAATAGCATAAACACACAACTTTTTATAACTCCCGTTAAAATAAAAACCGCAGCCTCACATGTCCAAGGGCATGAAATAAAGCAAGGGGGGGAATAGAACCAAGGGCCCACCTCCCTCCTTTTGGGGTCACCACTGACCCTGCCTCTTCCACTGACCTCTTCCACCACTGAGCCCGTGCTCTTCCCTGGCTGCAGACAGAGAGGGTCTGGCTCTGGAATATACTGCTGCATCTAGCCCCTTTGAGCCTTCCTCAGACTGGGGGTGCTTCTTTAGGAATAGGGGGGTTTAAGGAAACTGCATCTGAAGCAAAGCAACCTAGTTTGGGGTATGTGACAAAAAGGGGGGGGGGGTATTTTCACATGATGCAACTTCACATGATGCAACTTGCTGAGTCTTGGGGTTAGGCTTAGGTGGGGAGGGCTGCCATGTCTCCCCCCCTCTTGAATTTTGAACTGGGGTTACACTTCTGGGATATATCAACATGGCTTGCTGCTTAACAGCTGGTCTAGTAAGATTAAAATGGGAATAATACCTTGTTCCTCCTGCCTTCCTGGGAGTCTTGTGGGCCGGGATGGATGGTGCTCCATCCCTGTAATAGAGTAAAAATTTGGAGATGAAACATTGGAATAGCAAAGGTTTTGCAGCTGTGTTTTAGCATTAGGGTTATTATTAATTTTTATAGCGCCGTCAGCCTACATGGCGTTTGCCTTTTGACCAAGCTGCAAAATAAACAACAAACAAACAAAAAAAACCCATTCATTTGAAGAGGGCCTGGAGTGAGGCAGGGGAGATTATGGGGTTTGGTACTTTGCATCCGATGTATGAAAACAAGCCTAGCTTTTCAGTGCCTCCTTTAGTACCTCCCCATTTACTATGGACTGTTTGTGGTAGGCCAGCAGTGCCCCAGAAGGACAAGGGCTCAAGGCTGCAGAGGGAGGGCGTCACCTTGGGTCTCTTCCCTGCCAAGTTGCTGAAACACAATTCCTAATCATGCAACTGATGCCCATGGCCCTAAGCATCTTGGCAAGGGGGAGCCTGATACCCCCTCCCCATGGGAGTCAATAGGTATCCCTGAAAAGCTGCTTGGCAGTGGAAGGCAACCTGTCCAATAAGAAGGGGCACTGTTAAGATCTGGCACAGGGACGCTGACATGGAGTATTTACATGGGGGAGCAAGGTGTCCACGAACCATGTGAAGGCAGGTCTAGTCCAGGGTTTCCATGCAAGATTTTGCAGTCTGAAGGGGAAGTGCTGCATGATCCAAAAGGAGCAGTCCACAATCCCTTGCAACAGAGAAGAATCTCAGGCACACAGCGGTATGAACACACAAAAGCTGTTTTCTTTCCTTTTTCAATTGTTTACAAGGATAAAATGTTGGTATGGAGTTCATCACCTTGAGATGCTTTGCTTCTAAATTATTATCTTTTAGAAGCAAGTCTCTAGTCCTCATTGCACCGATCTGTTAAGGAAAGTACTCTGTTCTGAAAGTGTTCTCTTCTACTGCACAGATGCCACGGCCACATTCTGAACTCTGTTTGCAGGGTGCAGCTCACCCTTTTGTGTTCAGTGAAGAATTTTAATGAGGTCCGCAGGAGAGACAAAAGGGAGCCCTCTTCTTTGTCCTGCCATCCATGCTGCTAGCCAGAAGAGGGCCTCTTCAGAACCAGAGGAGATGATGAGTGTGGGGACTGTTGCCTGAGAAAGAGGGGCAGTCATTGGTTGGCCACAATACATCCAGACTCTTCACTCATTCAAATAAGTTCTCATTGGACAGGGTCAAAATCTATCTAGTTTCTCAAAAGAAGAAGAATTTCCTTTGTCTTCTCAGACAACCAATTTGGTGCACAAAATCTTGCCTGAATGAGCAGGATAAGACTGGAGTTCTCGTGTCTAGAAGATGGCCCAAAGCATAAGAGCCGGTGATGGTAATGGGCTTCTCTGGGCAAATGGTCCCACACAAGCATGGAGAAATCTCAGCAGGTGATGCTGATTGCAGACAAACAGCCACCAAAGAATCCTCAGCACTTGCCTTTCTCCTCTTTTCTTCTTTTTTTAAACAAGTCCCTTTCTAGCCCTTGTGACCAAGAGACTGTGGCTGGGTGAAACACAAGAAGATGAGGGAACGGAGTGAAGGCAGAAGATACCAAGGGACTGGGACTTCAGTCCCCCAAACCACTGCTTTGCCCTCCTCACCATGAAGAAAGGTCTACAGTCGCTTTACAATCAGCTGTCCAGAGCAGGACCCTCCCCCATATTCTTTTGGGTCCTCCTTTCCCTAACCTTAAAAGTTCCCTCTTCCCTTTTGCTCTGTTAATTCCATAGACATTTTGAGGCACTCCCCAAGCGTGCTAGAATGGCAGGGCCTCAGCCACAACAATCCTTGCGAAGGGCCTGTTCCCAAAACTGCAGCAGGCCTTGCAAGTCTCCTCTCTCCCAAGTCCATATTTCTGGGCTGTTTATTATTATTTCGATTTATAGCCCACCACTCCCCTAAGGCTCGTGGTGGGTAACAACATATAAAATCCCATAAAACCCCTAATACATAAAACATCCTACAAAACAGATACACCGTCTGACCCAACCAACCTGGCAATGGCAGCATTCCCAGGGAGGAGACCAGGGATCACTGCATATATAGCCTCCACCATAGGCCTGGTGGAAGAGCTCTGTCTTGCAGGCCCTGTGGAAAGCTGACAAATCCCGCATGGCCTGCAGCTCTTCTGGGAGCTCATTCTACCAGGTAGGGGCCAGGACCGAAAAGGCCCTGGCCCTGGTCGAGGCCAGGCACGCCTCCCGGGTGCCGGGAATCACCAATAAGTTTGTCCTCGCAGAGCGTAAGGCCCTCAGAGAAGGGAGGAATCTGCGCCTTGTCCCATCCCCTTCTCCCCATCTCCCCACCCATCCCTCCCCCCCCCCTCTCCTCAGCACAGTGTTTGCCACAGACGTTTGCCCAGAGAGCCCACTTCTGCTGCTCCCCTTGCAATGATGGAAGCGCTTCTTCCCAAGGGAAACTTGGGAGGAACCAGGCACAAAATTTACTGGAGAGAATCAGTGATTTGCTGAGCACATGTCAGGAGGGTTTGGAAAGCCTCCTATTATAGTGTTAATTAAGAACTCCCCCTAAACAAACAAACAGACAGACAGACAGACAGACAGACAGACAGACAGACAGACAGAGAAAGAGAGAAAACGAGTGCACAATATTCTGAGCTGTAAAGCACAAAGTCAGCACGAAAATATCTGGGGTGTTATTAGATCTGTGTCTACAGAGAGAAGATTGGTTCTCTTCTATGGTATGGAGCACGTTCAGCCAATTTTAGTTGGTGGACCAACTGTAGCCATTCTGCACAAGGCAAGATTTAGCCTTGATTATTCAGATTCCAGTCACATCCCATTTAGATACTCTGCAATATGCTCCATGCGGGCCTCCCCATGAAGCCTGTTCAGCAGCTTCAACTGGTGCAAAGTACGGCTGAAAGATGGCTAGCTAGCAAGAGCTCTCTGGGACTAGTTTTGAGGTGCTTCACAAGATACCCCTTAGCTTTTGGGCACAATTCAAAATGCTACATCGTAACTTTCAAACCTTGCAGTATGTAGGACTAAGGGACTGAAAAGGCCCACTTCCTCTCATTCTGTCTTCTCACCAACCATCTTCACAGGTGAAATGGCTGGTCTCTAGAGCCAGTGCTTTCTCAATGGTGGCTCCTTTGCACGTAGCACTCCTTGAAACTATTCACTTGGCTTGATTAATTTTGGATGTCAGGTGACAAATGCACACTGTTTTAATTGTTGCAATAGCGTAAAAACTCCTTGCCTTGTTTTTTGTTGATGCTACTTATAATACGGATTGCATTAAGCAGGGCTGGCATCAGCAGACAACTATGTGGGGCCTCTACTGGGAATCTTGGGTGCCTAGATCTATGTCTACTGAGAGAAGATTGGTTCTCTTCTATGGCATGGAGCACGTTCAGTCCATTTTGGCTGGTGGACCAACTATAGCCATTCTGCACAAGGCAAAATTTAGCCTTGATTTAGCCGTGATTTAGCTATGATTACAATAGAATAATAGAATAAAAGAGTTGGAAGGGATCTCATGGGTCATCTAGTCCAACCCCCTGCACGCTGCAGGACACTTACATCCCAATCGCTCATCTACTGTAACCTGCCAACCATTTGCCTTCACAGAATCAGCCTCTCTGTCAGATGGCTATCCAGCCTGTTTAAAAATGTCCAAAGATGGAGAACCCACCACCTCCTGAGGAAGCCTGTTGCACTGAGAAAACGCTCTATCAGGAACTTCTTCCGGATGTTTAGATGGAATTTCTTTTGAATTAATTTCATCCCATTCGTTCTGGTCTGTCCCTCTGGGGCAAGAGAGAACAATTCTGCTCCATCCTCCATATGGCAACCTTTTAAATACCTGAAGATGGTTATCAGATCCCCTCTCAGTCATCTCCTCTCTGGGCTAAACAGACCAAGCTCCTCCAACCTTTCTTCATATGTCTTTGTCTCCAAACCCCTCACCATCTTTGTTGCCCTCCTCTGGACATGTTCCAGTTTGTCAACATCCCTCTTCAACTGGGGTGCCCAAAACTGAACACGGTATTATTACAGCATTATTATAGCTTGGTGTAGTGGTTAGGAGTGTGGACTTCTAATCTGCCGAACTGGGTTTGATTCCCCACTCCTCCCCCACATGCAGCCAGCTGGGTGACCTTGGGCTGGACACAGCACTGTTAAAGGTGTTCTGACCAAGCAGTAATATGGGTAGAGAAGAGTGACATATAAGAACCAACCCTTCTTCTTCAGTAATATCAGGGCTCTCTCAGCCTCACCCACCTCACAGGGTGTCTGTTGTGGGGAGAGGAAAGGGAAGGCGATTGTAAGCTGCTTTGAGACTCCTCAGAAGAACCAACTCTTATTCTTCTTCCTAGGGACTTAATACTGCTACTTCCAACACTGGGCATCAGGGTCACTGCAGACCTTGTACCAGACTGCTCTGTCCACCATCACCTCAAGGGGTATGGTTAGAGGAGGAAGGAGCCAAAGGGAAGTGGTTGCAGCAAAGGGGCAGTTCTATGCCACACATACTATTTCATACGCAGTAAATGCTTCCAGCTGAGCAGTGTCTCTTCTGAGGTTTCAGGCTTGCTAGTGTTGGCTAGCTAGAAGCCTCAAAGATCCCTAGAAAGGCTGAGGATAGAGCCCAGGGCCTTGTGCTTGGAGAGAACTTGGGGCCATTCCACACAACTTAAATGTAGCAGAAGTCTTACCTTTGGTAAACGCTACTAATTTAACGTTCCCCATGACGTCGCACACAATCTGCAACATTCCTACAACACTCCTGCAAAAATCGCTTAGTTATAGCACTTTTTGGGAAATCAGGAAAAGTGGATTCTCCCTGAAAAAATCACTACACTTCTGAGCACAAGGTGCAACACATCAGCGAAAGACATGTGCGTTCTCAATGTAGCGGTAGAAAGAATGTCCCTCCCCCGGTCTCGCCCCCGAACTTCTGGAGAAGCGATCGCCATTTTTTTCCCCTTAGACCGGCGAAAGCAGTGAACGAGCGAGGCTTCTCTGGGTAAAGTCCCTCCACAGAAGTGATTAAAAGTTAAACAAAGCTCCCTACTGCAAGTGTCTTTGAAGTTCCCAAGCACAACACAGCCCCCTGTTCGGCACTGCCTGTAATTTCAGCCACAAATTGCGTCCGGGGGGGGGGGGGGTCTTTTTTTTAACTTGAGGAGCATGTAAACAATTAATCGCCAGCTCCTACATCAGCAAAAAAGGTCTTTCTGAGACAATGAATGAACACAGATTCGTTGCTACGAATGAACACATATTCATTGCTACTGGTGTTTTCAGCTTTTTAAAAAACAGTTCTTAAAGGGAAAGGGGCTTTTCGGGAGCACAAACACAACAGTTCATTGGCTGTTCCATTTGCCTGACGGCCAGGGGCGGGAAGAAGCACAGAAAAATATTGCTTCCTTTGTTGTGATTCCAGCGAGACCGGAAACATGTGGGGAATGAATACAACGCTACTGGGACTTCTATAAAGGTGCAAGCACTAAGTCATGTCTGACCCTTGGGGTGACGCCCTCTAGCGTTTTCATGGCAGACTCAATACGGGGTGGTTTGCCAGCGCCTTCCCCAGTCATTACCGTTTACCCCCCAGCAAGCTGGGTACTCATTTTACCGACCTCGGAAGGATGGAAGGCTGAGTCAACCTTGAGCCGGCTGCTGGGATTGAACTCCCAGCCTTATGGGCAAAGCTTTCAGACGGCTGCCTTACCACTCTGCGCCACAAGAGGCTCCTTCAAGAGGGACTTCTATATTCCACTAAAAATAAAGGTATGCGGAATGACGAAATTCCACTATTTAATATAGCGTTTCTGCATTCTGAAACCATTTGGCAACATTGGTCCTTGTGCGGAAAGCCCCTTGCTCTTGGCTTCAGAGGCCTGCTGGAAAATGGACCCCCCCCCCCAGACTAGAGAGGAGAAGGAGGAGGAAGAGGGAGGAGGAGCTTGGTTCTTAAATGCTGCTTTTTGCTACCAGGAGTCTGCCTTGGATCAGATCAAATTGGTCCAACTAGGCCAGGGGCCTGACTTCCTTGATAGTCTCCCTTCCAAATACTGCCAACCCAGGTCAAAGCTCATGAGCTCTCCTCCTCCCTAAAAACAATTTTCCCATGGCATATACATTTGATGCAGTTTTCCCAAACTAGTGAGTTCACCTCCCAGCACCTATTCTGTTCCTTCCTAACCTACCTCTAGGACCTCTTCAAGCAAAGCCTCACAATGGGAACAACCATTTGGCAGAAGTATGTTTCTGTGCTCTTTGATGAGTTGCAGCTGCTCCAAGGGGCTGTGCGGGGCTCTTGATGAGAGAGTAAGGCACTAATCCTAAGCACTCTTGGACTGAGTTGGACTGCATCACACCATTAGGCTGTAAAGGCCCAATTTTCACCAGTAACACTGGACAGATGTTTAATTTACCAAAGGACTCAGATGCCTGTTTTAACACTCCCACTCCTTCCTTTTGGAGTCCAGTCCTGTGTCCTCCTCTAGCATTCCAGTTTCTCTCATTGCTCTTTCCCTCCCAGCCCCTCCAATCCGGATGCCAGCCTGGTCACTTCTCACAGATCTTTGCTTCAAGCTGCACATGGCTTATATGATACAGGCCGAAAAGAAGCATTCCATTCATGGGAAAATATGGACATGGCCAAGTCCAAGGATAAATGTGGCTACTAGAAACTGGAAAGGGCTTCTGAAAAGAAAAGGGACATGAAAATAACTTGTTGCTATGATCCTTCCCAACATTTCCCCCATCAGTCAACTCCAAAACAACTGGCTACTTGTTTTGCATAATTAGAATCCAATCTGTATAAACACGCAGAAGCTTTAGGAATCTTGAATATGGTAACCCCAAGCCAACAGAAGTAAAATCAAGCTAGGGCAACACATTCAATTGAGCACGTTTTGCATAAGTGGAGCAAGCACGTATTTCAGAACAAGACTTGCTTTGTCTGGCTGCACAGAGCTGATGCACAGCTCTAAAACTGTGGTGCAAAACACATGCCTCATGCAGCCTTGAACTGACTGCACAAGATACACTTGGGATAGGGGCAAGATCAGGTCTACTTTCCACTGAGTTCAAATCCAGCCAGGCTTGAAAATATAGTTAGCAGAGGTTTCAGGTGCCAGGCCCAAGCAAGCCACATGCAACTGGCTGGGCTGGCAGACAGAATGGCACTTTCTACCTCCCTCCTTGAGGGGGGAGTATGGTCCAACCACCCAACACAATGCCGGGCACTCGGAAGAGGGACAGGGAGCATGGCCCTACAGCCACAATACCAGGGGCACTGCAGCCACACTGGTAGCCTGTGGGCAGACTATCGTCTGCAGTGCAGGAGACCATTTCCATTGATTCTGGGGCCACATCATTGAGTTTAGCAGGAGGCCTTCCAAATCATTGTGACTACCTCTGCCTCTATATCTGCATTTCTCCCCATTGAGGTACCCAGTCAAACTGCCTGTGTGCTACAGGGTGTGTGTATGGAGGGTCTCTCTCTCTCTCTGCACAGAACATGCAATTACCTAAATGGCTTCTGAAAAGCAGTTAGAAAAAATCAAGGTGGATAGAAGTGCTATTTACCCCACCAGATAACTGGAACCTCCATGTATACAATCAGTATATCTCTAAATATCAGATGGGGGGGGTGGGGGGTGGGAGAGGGCTCCTGCCTTCCTGCTCTGTATATTTATTTGTATTTATTTATTTATTTATTTAATTATATTATATTTATATACCGCCTTCCCTGGGGGCTCAGGGCGGTTTACATAATAACACAAGAACAATACATGGAACAGTCTTATAAAACATTTGGGTAACCGTGCAATAATAACTGATAATTGTAAACATATAACATTATAATTATATAACCAATAAACAATACAACGTTGCAACATACAAACAGATCCAGAGTGTATAGGTGGTGTTCTGAGGGGGGGGCGGGGAGTAAGGGCCCTTTGGTCGCTGTTGGTTATATATATCTGGTCTCAACCGAATGCCTGGCGGAAGAGCTCCTCCTTGCAGGCCCTGCGGAACTATTTAAGCTCCGTCAGGGCCCTGATCTTCTCTGGGAGCTCGTTCCACCAGGTGGGGGCCAGAACAGAGAATGCTCTGGCCCTGGTTGAGACCAGGCAGACTTCTTTAGGGCCAGGGACCTTTAGCTAGTTGGTAGCAGTGGAGCGCAGGGCTCTTTTGGGGGCGTAAGCAGGGAGGCGATCCCTCAGGTACACTGGCCTTGAAGGTAATTACCAGGACCTTTAGTCTGATCCAGAATTCAACTGGCAACCAGTTGATGGAGAACGGGCCGGATGTGGGACCTCCACGGTGTTGCAGTGAGGATCCTGGCCACTGCATTTTGAACCAGCTGTAGCTTCCAGGTCAAGACTAAGGGCAGGCCTGCGTATAGCGAGTTACAAAAGTCCAGTCTAGAGGTGACCGTCACATGGATCACTGTGGCTAGGTGTTCCGGGGCCAGGTAGGGCGCTAGTAGCTTGGCTTGGCGGAGGTGGTAGAATGCCAGCCGCGCTACCTTTGTGATCTGGGCTTCCATCGTGAGGGAAGTGTCCAGAATCACGCCTAGGTTCCTGGCGGAGTGAGCCATAGAGAGCTGTACACCATCCAGGGCAGGCAGGCGCGCTTCCTCACATGGGCCCATCCTACCCAGCCACAGGACCTCCGTCTTTGAAGAATTGAGCTTCAGACGACTCTGCTTGAGCCATCTCGTCACTGCTTCTAGGCAGCTGGCTAATGCTTCTGGGGGAGAGTCAGGGCGGCCATCCATTAGGAGGAGGAGCTGGGTGTCATCTGCATATTGATGGCAACCCAGTCCAAACTTCCGTACCAGTTGTGCAAGAGGGCGCATAAAGATGTTGAATAGGATAGGAGAGAGGACCGCTCCCTGTGGGACTCCACAAGTAAGTTGTTGGCAGTCTGATGTTCTTTCTCCTATTGCTACCCTCTGTCCACGATCCCGGAGGAAGGAGAACAGCCATTGAAGGGCTGTGCCTCGTATTTCGGCATCGATGAGGCAGCGAGCTAGTAGCTCATGATCGACTGTGTCGAACACTGCTGAGAGGTCTAGTAATATCAGCAGTGACGACCCGCCTCGGTCCAACTGGCGACGGAGGTCGTCCATCAGGGCAACTAGCACTGTCTCTACCCCATGGCCAGGCCGGAAACCTGACTGGGATGGGTCTAGGACTGAAGCTTCTTCCAGGTATTCCGTCAGTTGGTTTGCGACTGCCCTTTCTATCATCTTTCCCAAAAACGCTAAATGCGAGACGGGTCTGTAATTGTTAGGCTCTCGTGGATCTAGAGATGTTTTTTTCAGCAGTGGGCGTACCACAGCCTCTTTCAATCCCTCCTGGAATTCTCCCGTTGTGAGAGATAGGTTGATTATCTCCCGGAGGGGGCCCTTTATCCTTATGCTAGCTGTTTTTAAGAGCCAGGATGGGCAAGGATCTAGTGGGCATGTGGTTGGCCTTGCTGTTGCTAGTATCCTGTCCACTTCGGTCAGCATGAGTCGTCTGAAGTTACTCATAGTTTTCTCCAAAGATGGCCAAGGGGCCTCTAGTTCACTTTTTTTATCTAAGGTTGGTGGGAGGTCGTGGCGGAGTGTCGAGATTTTATCTGCAAAATCACTCGCAAATGCCTCACAGCTGATGTCCAATTGGCTACTGTTTTGCTGCCCTTCAATCAGGGCAGTGAGGGATCGAACTACCTTAAACAATTCAGCCGGGCGTGAGTCTGCAGATGCGATGGTAGCCAAGTAAAAATTGTGTTTTACTGACTTCACCGCCATCTCATAGGCCTTCATCTGCATTCTATAAGATGTTCTCGAGGCTTCGTCATGAGTCTTCCTCCAAACTCGCTCTAGTCGTCTCAGTTCCCGTTTCTTGTTGCGAAGCTCCTCAGTGTACCAGGGGGCCCGCTTGAGATGGGGCCGGAGAGGGCATCAGGGAGCTATCTCATCAATGGCAGTCAGCAGTCTGTCATGCCAGTCATTGACCAGGCCATTGAGAGAAGTGCCGGGAGGCATTGGTTCCCGCAGAGCGTTCAGGAATCCAATTGGATCCATAAGTCTCCGCGGGCGAGCTAAAATTTCCTCGGTGCCCAACTGAGGAGGGGGTGGTAGCCTTAGCCGAGCCTTCAGGGCATAGTGGTCTGACCATGGCACGGCTGTTGCCCTGACCAGATCCACATTCAGACCTATGCCAAAAATAAGATCCAGGGTGTGGCCTGCCTGATGGGTGGGGCCAACAACAAATTGCGAGAGCCCTAGTGTTGCCATGGTTGACACCAGGTCCTGCCCAATTCTAGAGGACGGTAGCTCAGCGTGGACGTTAAAGTCCCCCAGAATTAATAGGCTGGAGAACTGTAGCATCCAGGCCGCCACCGCCTCTAGCAGGGCAGGCAGGGCATCTGGCAGTGAATTGGGCACGCGGTACACTAGCCAGATGGCCATGCTCTCGATTGATCCCCATCCGTGGCCAACACATTCAATGCCTGGTATTGATGGCACAGGAAGGGCCCTGAAGGAGAAAGCCTCTCGGGTCAGGATTGCCACCCCTCCTCCCCGCCCCGCTGTCTGAGACTGGTGGAGGACAGAGAACCCAGCAGGGGCTAGATCTTTGAGGGCAACTGTTTCACCCTCCCTGGTCCAGGTTTCTGTCATGCACGCCAGGTCCGCTCTTTGCTCTGCAAAGTAGTTTTGCAGGGTAGAGGTTTTGTTGTTTATTGACCTGGCATTGCATAGCACCAGTGTCAGAGGCGGGTTGTTTACGTTTGCCTCCACCCTAGTGTCGTGAGGGATGGGGCGGAGTCTGGAGGGGGCCTGGGTTTGGCTGGTTTTCAGCCCCCTTGGTTTGGTGTATCTCTACCATCTGCTGTCCCTGCCTTTTCCCCTTATTATTGGGATCCCTGACCCCATTGGGGCCCCTGCTTTTTCTTCATCCTCAGTCTTTTTAAACTTTCTGAGCTCCATGGACACTGTTGGCTTTTATTCTAGTTAGGGTTGTTGTTGAACCCCGGTTCTGTGCTCTTTTTTGTTCTTGTTGTGTGTAATTTTGTGTGTCTGTGGAAGGTTGGCACTGATTGCTGTTATGGCATCTCACGGCTTCCCGGTTCCACTTGTGTGTTGGGTGTGTATTGTTACGTGTGTCTGGAGGGTAGTCCTGATCACCTGTTGTGGCACCTCAGGGTTGCCAGTCCAGGGGTGTGTAGTGAGTGTGGTGTGTATGTGATCTGTGTTACTTCATGTTGGGTTGGGGCTGATAGGTTTGTGAATTGGGTGGGGCTCAATTGGGTTGTTAGGGTTGTTGGTGGTTGGTTGGTGAATTATTTTGGTTGGGGGGTGAATTATTTTGGTAGGTTTGGTTGATTGGATTAATTGCTTCAGGCTGGGTTTGGGTAAATCAGTTGATGGAGATTAGTTGTTTAATTGGTAGCATTAATTGTTCAGGTGAGTTTGGGCTGAATCAGTTGATGGTATTTAATTATGTTGGGTTGGGATAGATCACTTGGTGAATGGGTTGGGATAGGTGAATTGGTAGTTGGGTTGAGATAGATCAGGTGGTGGTAGTAAACTGTTTTTGGTGGGTAAAGGTGTTAATTTTATTTGGAATGAGTCAGAATTAATTAATTGGGATAGATCAGTTGGTGGCGATTTATTACTTTGGCTGGGTAGGTGGGTGGGGGTGTTAATTTAATTGGCTGGGTAGTTGGGTGGGGGTGTTAATTTAATAGGCTAGGTAGGTGGGTAGGGGTATTAATTTTATTGGCTGAGTAGGTGGGTGGAGGTGTTAGTTTAATTTGGGCTCAATCAAATGTGGGTTGGTAGTTGATGAATGGATTGGGGCTAATCTCTTTCCCTCTCCCCCCCTTTTTTGAATATAGAATGTTATCCCTCTCCTTCTTCCCTCCCCTTTCCCCCCTTTTTCTCCCCCCCTCCTGTCTCCTCCCTCCTTTCCTCCGGCTTTTTTCCTTCTCCCCCCCCTTTTCCTGTGCACATCACAGTGTTCCCGCCTGATTCCCCCCCCCCCCCAGTTGCTGGTAGTTTGGTTGGTGTCTTCCTCTTTTTCTCACTCTCTCTCTCTCTCCCTCCCCTCCCCTCCCCCCTCTGTCTTCTGGGTGTAGATTTTCCCCACTTGATTTATTCCCGCCTGATTTATTCCCGCTCAATTCTAGCAGTTCGTTGGCGACCCTTCCCTCTTCTTGGAACAAGTTATGTCTGTTTGCGACCTTCTCCCTCCCCCTCGTAGAGATATTATTCCCACTCAGAGTCTCTAATAGCCTGTTTGACATTCCCCCCCCTTCTAGGAATAAATTCAATTAACGTCCGTTTGTGTATTCCTCCCTCTTCCTTATAGAAAGATTAGAGTAATGTCTGTTTGTGATTTCCTCCCTTATAGAGAGAAGCCCCCCCCAAGGGTTTCATACTTCACTTTTCTTCTTTGTTTGACTATTTGAGTGTTCCTTTCTTTTTTCCTTTTTCCTCTCCTTACTCACAAACCGAGCGGTTGGAGTGAGGTTCTGCGGTGCTGCGATGGTGGGCAGCTGCAGCAGAGTCCAGTGATGGTGGGCAGGCTTTTGCAGAAGGGTCAGGGTGGTGAGCGCGGCGCAGTAGTGGCGGAGCAGCTTCAGTGAAAGATTGGCTCTGTTTGGCGGCCGGTGTAGGCGCACGTGGAGTGTGATGGCCTCCGGTGGTTAGCGTGGCGCGGGCGGCGGCTACGGGTGGCAGGTGCGGCGCGGTGATGGCGGCAAGCTGTGGCGGTCCGTCTCTGTTCGGGCGGTGGCCGTGGGTGGCGGGTGCGGCGCAACAGCGGCGGCTCTGCTCGGGCGGTGGTCGCAGGCACTGGCGGTGGGTGTGATGCAGTAGCGGTTGACAGGCTGTGGCCGAGGCCCCGGTTTTGTTTGGGCGGCTGCGGAAGGGTCCCTTTGCAGCGGGCAGTATTTGCTTTCGCGCTGACAGGCTGCTTTGGGTAATCGGCTCCTTCTGGCTGCCTCAGCGATCTTTGGGCGCCTCCAGCCGTGGGGCAGCTCAGGGCCAGTAGACTGCCAGTGGCTGTTGCCCAGCTATTGCTGTTCCTTTTCCTCTGTTTTATTTTAGTTGATTTTCATACCGTTTCTGTCTTTCTTCGTTGTTTTTCTTACTTGTTCTTGCTTCTTGCTTCTATTTGTGGAGGTTTTGGGTTTCGTTCTATTGCTTTCCCTCGGATTTTTGTGGCTAAGTTGGTGGGGTTCTTCTTATTTTATTTTATTTTTTGTCTGATCAAATTTGGGTGCTTTTTTGGCGGCTATTCTTGGGCTGGGCCTGTTTAGTTTCGGGAGCAAGCCAGAAGCAGAATGTGGACTGGAGAGACCCACAACATGGCCCAGCGGAGTTTTTCTGCTTGAAATCCCCTGTCCATTTGGTTAGTCTGAGAGGTCACAGAGTCAGCTCTTCTCCTGGCCTCTCCACATTTCCTTTCAAACGCCCTTTAATCAACCGCCCTTGGAGCTTCTCTAGAGAAAAGATGGTGCTGACATTTCCAGAAGCTGCATGAGCGAGGCCTCAAATAACCCAGGAAATGAAACATGTCAGTTTGCTTAGTTCTCGCTCGGGCTCCAGATGAAACCTCCATGCTCCTTCGCAAACACAACTTTTGCAGCCAGAGTGACAGCAAGGAGGAAACGGGTCTAGAGGTTTCCTGAGCTGTGAGGTCAGGCCAAATGGCTGGATTGGGATGCAGAAGATGTAAGATCACATTTTTTGTCCCAACAGCCTTCTGAGGTTCAGCAGGCTGACAAAGAAAGAGACTTGGCCTTGAGCCACACTACTGAACTTGAGGGCAGGAAAAACATGGCCTTGAGCTTTTCTAGGTCCACTTCGGACAGGGTTGCCATGTCTGGTGGGAAAGATTGGGGTGGAGTTTAGGGAGTGGTGGTACCCCAGCAGGTATCCTGCCATAAAGTCCCCCCTCCCCCCAGATGTTTTCTCCTGGGGAACTGATCTTAGTTGTCCTGAAATCAAGTACAACAGTGTGAGATCTCCAGGTGCCACTGAAGGTTGGCAACCCCAACTCCACAGCTCTGTCACTCAAGCCTTACAAACCCCTTACAAACACTCCGAAGGTGACCTCTCTCTGCCTTCGTCAGCACACCTGCTTTTTGATGTGGAAACATCTACTAAAGGGCTGTGACTAGGACATGATGTCCGTAGTCCCACCCCCATGGACCGCACCAGTAGATGGAGAGTGCAGGCAGACTTGAAGAGCAAGCGGCGGTGTTGTGCTGCCACCACCTATCCTCCGAGGTGCGCCCTTGCCCTCAGGAGAGTGTGGGCAGCCTGGAACAGCAAGTGGTGGTGGCTGGCGAGCCCCAGATCCCAGCCCCATTTTCTGCACCACCACTGCCTGCCCTCTGAGCCCTCCCCCTCCCTCAGGCAAGGAGGAGGCAGCAAAGGAGGCAGCACAGCGGGCAGGGCCTGGTGCTAGACTTGCCAACTGTCGCTCTGGTCATTACATGGGATGTTTCCACATAATGGCCAAGAACCTGGTTGCCAGCTCTTTTATTCTCTCTCCGCAATACTTTGTATGAAGAACTGGTCATTATTAATGCCAATGAATCCTCACTGTTAACACTCTCCCTATTCTCACCAAAGAGTTGGGGGTTGCAAGAGACCCTCACACAGGTTGGGTTTTTCCCTACCAAAGTAGCCACCAGAGGCTGGGAGTGCTCCAATCTGAAACAGAGAAGCCGAGTTTAGAGGAGGCAGTGTGCACTTCCTGGGACCTCCTCTTCCAAATCAAAGCCCCCCCCCCCCCCCCGCCCGCACTCCTGAAATGGCTGTTAGTCTTCCTAACTCCATCGGATGAGGTTACCATTGTTTTCTTCCATGAATCTGCTGGGGGTGGTGTGGATTTTGTTCAGGACATGGCTCAAGGTTAACCCTTGCTGCTCTAGCCAAAAGCAAAGTTTCCTTCCCTGCAGTTCTCACCTCCTGAGATCCAGTCAACAATCTCCAACATGTCTGAGAACAAGTCCATTCCCTTATTTTGCTAAGAGGATCAAAGAGACTTAACATGGACTAAGTTAGGACAACTGAATGAAACTGATCAATAATGAGGAGAAGGAAAATGGAATCTTCAGCATTTTCCCAAGTAACATGCTTTCAAGCCAACTATGCTCCTCGTACCTTTGTGTCACATGCAGATGCTTTGCAAAGATCCATGGAAGATTGTCAAAGTCTTCCATGCCGTTCCAAATGACATTCTTATTCATTCCAAGGCACATCTCCTTTGGAAAAGTTTAAAATGATTTTTTTTTTTTTTTTGCTGCATGGAGAAATTCTGGAATGTCACATGCGGTGACACAGAAATGCAATGACACAGAAATGTGTCTACTCATTAGGGCAACAAGCAAGGAAATTATTTAGTATCCCTGAAAATCATGGCTCCACCCCCATAGTGTATAACAAAGCTAATGTCACAGGTAACAGGAATCAATGTGGTGACACTCCCAGCTTGGATCCTTCCCTGCACCACTACTTCCTCAGGCTTCAACCTTCCTTTGAATCCACATCATGGCCCATGTTGGAAATTGATGGGGTAAACCAGCCAAGAGGATAGACCGCAGGGCTGTGGGGCTGGTGTAGTTCCACAAGGCAGAAAAAGTGAGATCGTGGGCAAGATTCAACTGGCTGAGACGCACTGCTTTTTATATCCTTTTAAAAAAGGACATAACTCACACCCCAATAGGATTACACAACACTGCTTGAAAAATATGTGAACAACAACAGGAGAAATCAAGGCATAGCCCTTTGGCCAACTGTCCCCAACCTCTGGTCCAGACACCGGGACCGGTCCGTGGATCAGTCAGTACTGGGCCACGGCTCCGCCTCATTCTCCTCCCCGGCTGCTGCCTCGGGGCCGCCCTGCCACTCTGCCGCCAGCTCACCTTTGGTGCTCCTCGGAGTGGCACTGTGCAGCTGCTGCTGGCAGCGCACTCCAGTGGGAGGCGGGAAAGCAAGTGGAGCAAGGGCTCAGGCGGTAGCGGCAACGTCCCTCGGCAAAAGACTACCCCCCCCTTGGGCAGGGCCAGAATTTCCTATATGCCAACTAGGCTTCAGCCTAGGGCCTCAATATCAAGAGGGGTCTATATTCCACATTTTTTATAAAGGTTAGTACCAATCACAATATGTTTCATTTAACATATTGATATATATCATAGTAATGATGTATTTTATTATCTCTCTTTAGGATGCTTTAGGATTCTTTGGGCTGATCCTGCATTGAGCAGGGGGTTGGATTAGATGGCCTTGGCAATCAAGATACTCTCCTGGAATGTTGCTGGTTGGAAAAGTAAGGTGAATGATACAGATTCCAGGTTTTGATGTGGTTTTATTAGAGGAGACATGGTCACATTATGAAATTAGCTTAGATGGATATGAATCCCATTCAGTATTAGCTTACAAGTCCAAATCCAAGGGGCGCTACAGAGCAGGATTAACCCTCTTATGCTCCCAACAGGCAAGCATAGAACTCACTGCTCTATCTGTTTGTAATCCCATTGCTCAGGCCTTCTTCCTAAAATTTTCCAACGAAGCTTTAATAATAATTAATGCTTATTTCCCTCCTTGCCTGGACCAGCAAAGCTTGCACTTCCACTGGAGCCGCTTCACAGTATTTGTTGAGGAGCTTGAAGCAAAATCCCCCTTGATTTTTATATATATAAACCTTTATTGGCATAACAATAAGAGGCAAGTACAGCCAAGCAGGGTGAAATTATAATAGAATAAAATAAGCTAATATTATAGACTAAAATACAGTAAAATCAGCTGATTAAAACATCTTAATTCTAGCTCGATAAACAGCTATTAAAAATTCAGCTACACACAATGTGGTCTCTGCAGAAAGATCAGTAAAGAGTTGCACTGACAATATGAGTAAAAACACTTAAGAAATCTTATAAGACAAATTCTTGAGTACGAGAGGATGGCTGTATCATCTACATATAATAACAGGGGTATTGCACGGGAACCAGCCTTTGGAGGGTGCCCATTGATCTGATCAAAATTCTGGACCAAGTCAGACAAATACAAATTTAAAATATGTGGGGTAAGAACACAGCCTTGTTTCACTCCTTTTGTAACAGGCACTTTGGCAGTTAAGTGGCCCTGAGCAGAATATTTAACTTGACATTCAGTGCCAGTATGGAGTGTCCTGAGTAGAAACAGTAAGCATGGATCAATATTAAGATGCTTCAGGGGTGTGGCCAAGATGTCGTTCTGAGAGAATTGCAGTGCATTTGCTCTGCAATCTCTGAAGCCTGACAGGGGTCAATTGTGGAAGCAATTGGCAGAAAAGAGGAGGGGTACGCTAACCCCACCTCACCTTTCTACCCAGGAAGTTCTTGGGGCCGTCTCCAATCCTTTAGGGAGCATATCTCCCTGGATTATAGGCTGTCAGCGTTTCAGGTCAAGAGGACGACCGCCATATTCTATCTCAGACTTTTCTTTTCTCTCTTTAATCTTAAAGCATCTGCTTCAATCCTACACGACGATTTATTACAAATGAACGCTGTGAACTGAGGGGAGGACATCGGCTGAGTTCCAAAACATCATTTACTGCAAGTATCTCTCGGTCTTTTTTTCCGTCTCTCTTCCTGTATCAAAGCCCTTCGTTTCCTCCCTCCTTTTGCTCTGCTCTGCCCAAAGCCACCTCGTTATGAGGCAGGCTAATTCTCCTTTCTAAGCAGAAGAAGGACTTAAATCAACTCAAATTAATTGGCAAAAGCTCTTACTGCAATTGTTTTGGTTTTCGGAGATAAGAGATAAGAGCCGTGAATGGGAAGATCTCACGAGAATTCTGTTCCAGTACGAGAATATCTGCCTTACTGACTTCAATACGTCACATGCCAGTGCCAGGAACGTCAGAGGATAAAACAGAGGACCTCTACTGGCCACTTGTAAAATTGTCTGAGGCTGGTTGTTGATTTTTCAAGCCAAAAACATGTCTATGTTAAAAAGATTGGCTCATCTATTAGAGAAACAAACCCAAGATTTGAAAGCATTTACAGAAGGATTGCTCAAAAATATTTTCAAGGAGATCCATGACGGCAAGGAAGAAGTCTCCAACAGGAATGATGGATCAATAACAATGACTGATGACAGCTCTAAACAAGGTGGAAAACCAACAGTAGAAGAGAAATCTGAAATTCTGGAGATGGAAAAGGGGATGTCGGAGTCCTGCAGCCCAGATAAGGACACCCTTTTAAAAAAGACATACAGCCATTTCAAAGCAACAGTGAACAAGAATCAATCAGACAACTCAGACAACTGAGAGCACATGGAGAGAGCTACTGGGGAGAGTTGCTGCTGACCAGGTGAGGCTATTGTGCTGACTGGGTGAGGTGATTGCTGGGTAATTGTTGGGGGGATTAAAAAGGGCTAATCCTCACCAGAGGCGCGAGAGACAAAGGGCTCTTGGCCTGTGGCTCAGCCTGCGGTTCTTGGCTGAGCAATTAGAATCAGTAGATTATATTTCCTTAGTATTTGCATTGCCTAGACATTACAATGGACCTCCAGGACACTCATCCCGTCATCTGCAGTGAGTGTGACATGATTGCCTTCTTCCCAGAAGACAAGATGGACTACAGCTGCCCCAAGTGTAAGCTGTTAAGACTTTTGGAGGAAAGGATTAGGGGATTAGAAAGCAGAATTATTACTCTGACACAAAGTAAGAAAGGGGAAGAGTTCATAGACCACAGCCCTGCAACTCAGAATAAAGAGGATACAACCGGTCCTGAAGAGGATAAGGAGATTGACCACACTAGGGAGCCTCTGCAGACAGTTCAGAAAAACACTCAACGGTGAAGAGCGAGACAGTTCTCAGGGCCTTTGGAGCTCCAGAATAGATTTCAGGCCCTTGCAGAGGAGGTGCAAGGGTCAACGAGGGAAGAGGTCCCAAAACAAAGTCCAAGACAAAGGGAAGAGGCCACGGGGACAGAAGGAAATGGAGTTGAGAAGAAAAAAAAAAAGGAGAGTACTGGTAATTGGAGACTCCCCGCTAAGAGGAATGGATCGCCATGAGGCTGGTCACGGCCCCCTAACCCGAGTGGTGTATTGCTTGCCAGGGGCGAAAATTAAAGATGTTTCAGAACAGCTGCCCAAACTCCTCAAATCTACGGATCGCTACCCATTTGTGATGGTCCATGTGGGAACGAATGACATGTCCCTGAATACCATCGCTCCTATTAAAAAAGACTATCAAGATCTGGGGAGGAAGCTCAAGCAAATGGGGGCACAAGTGGTATTCTCTTCAATCTTGCCTGTCAAGGGAAGAGGAATGCGTCGGGAGAGGAAGATAATCACTGGCTGTGTAGTTGGTGCCGGCAGGAGAGATTTGGTTTCTGGGACCATGGGATAGGCTTTCTTGAGGAAGGCCTACTAGCACCTGATGGACTGCACTTATCGAAACTGGGGAAGAATGTGTTTGGCAGGAACCTGGGGAGATTCATCAGGAGAGCTTTAAACTAAAGCCACAAGGGAAAGGAGACGATCAACATAGTGAGTGTATGGAAGGAAAACAATCGGGGGCAGCCCAACCGGCAAGGCCAGCTCACAGTGAACCAAAAGTAAAAGGATTCAGATGTCTTTATACTAACGCCCGAAGCATGGGCAATAAGGAGGAAGAGCTGGAACATCTCATGCTGATGGAAAGGTAAGATCTCGTAGGCATCACAGAAACTTGGTGGAATGAATCTCATGACTGGAATGTAATGGTGGATGGATATGAACTGTTCAAAAAAAAAAACAGAATAGATGGAAGAGGTGGGGGAGTGGCACTGTATGTGAGGAAAGGGCTTACCTGTCAGGAAATTCTAGTGAAGGAGAGCATATCTACAGTGGAAAGCATCTGGGTGAAAATAAGCGAGGGGAAAACAAACAGTGTGGTGGTTGGTGTCTGCTACCGACCGCCTGACCAACGAGAGGATGTGGATGCTGCACTTTGTGAGCAGCTTGAGAAAATATCCAAGTGGCAGGACTTTGTCATTATGGGTGACTTCAATTTCCCAGATGTGTGCTGGGAAGCAAACTCTGCTAAGCGTCCTCAGTCATGCAACTTTCTGACCTGCCTGGCTGACAGTTTCATTTATCAAATGGTAGATGAACCCACAAGAGGTTCAGCCATACTGGACTTAATACTGACCAACAGGCAAGAGTTGGTGGATGAGGTGAAGGAGGTGGGGACGCTAGGGGGAAGTGACCATGTCCTCATAGAATTCCTTTTGAGATGGGGAGCCAAGGAAGCTTGTAGCCAGATGTGGATGTTGGATTTTCGCAGGGCAAACTTTAATAAACTCAGAGACATGATGAGTGTCATACCATGGACGAAAATGCTGGAAGGGGAGGGGGCATGTGACGGGTGGGTGCTACTCAAACAAGAGCTATTGCATGCTCAATCAATGACTATCCCAGAAAGACGAAAACACTGCAGGAACTCTAAGAAGCCTATTTGGATGAACAGAGAAATTCAAGAGGAACTAAGAAAGAAAAGTAAAATGTTCAGGAAATGGAGGGAAGGACAGAGCTCTTAAGAAGAGTACCTACAGGTTACTAGGTAAAGGTAAAGGTAAAGGTATCCCCTGTGCAAGCACCGAGTCATGTCTGACCCTTGGGGTGACGCCCTCTAGCGTTTTCATGGCAGACTCAATACGGGGTGGTTTGCCAGTGCCTTCCCCAGTCATTACCGTTTACCCCCCAGCAAGCTGGGTACTCATTTTACCGACCTCGGAAGGATGGAAGGCTGAGTCAACCTTGAGCCGGCTGCTGGGATCGAACTCCCAGCCTCAATGGGCAAAGCTTTCAGACGGCTGCCTTACCACTCTGCGCCACAAGAGGCTCTAGGTTACTAGGTACTGTAGATCAATCATCAGAAAGGCCAAAGCTGAGAGTGAGCTAAAATTGGCCAGGGAAGCCCATTGTAACAAAAAAAGATTTTTCAGTTATGTGAGGAGCAAACGTAAAGTAAAGGAGGCAATAGGACCACTGTTGGGTGCGGATGGACAAACTCTAACGGAAGATGCAGAGAAAGCAGAAAGGCTTAGTGCCTATTTTACATCTGTTTTTCCCCACAGTTCAAAGTGTTTAGGCACATCTAGAGATGGCCGTAGCCAAAGGATAGTGTCTGGGTGGCAGGTTAACATGGATAGAGAGGTTGTCGAGAGGCATTTAGCTGCACTGGATGAGTTCAAATCCCCTGGTCCGGATGAAGTGTACCCGAGAGTGCTCAAAGAACTTTCCAGAGAACTTGCACAGCCCTTGTCCATCATCTTCGGAACCTCTTTAAGGACTGGAGATGTCCCAGAGGACTGGAAAAGAGCAAACGTTATTCCGATCTTCAAAAAAGGGAGGAAGGATGACCCGGGAAACTACAGACCAGTGAGTCTGACCTCTGTTGTGGGGAAGATAATGGAGCAGATATTAAAGGGAGCGATCTGCAAACATCTGGAGGACAATTTGGTGATCCAAGGAAGTCAGCATGGATTTGTCTCCAACAGGTCCTGCCAGACCAACCTGGTTTCCTTTTTTGACCAAGTAACAGGTTTGCTGGATCGGGGAAATTCGGTTGATGTCATTTACTTGGATTTTAGTAAAGCTTTTGACAAGGTTCCCCATGATGTTCTGATGGATAAGTTGAAGGACTGCAATCTGGATTTTCAGATAGTTAAGTGGATAGGGAATTGGTAAGAGAACCGCACTCAAAGAGTTGTTGTCAATGGTGTTTCATCAGACTGGAGAGAGGTGAGTAGTGGGGTACCTCAGGGCTCGGTGTTCGGTCCGGAACTTTTTAACATTTATTAATGATCTAGATGAGGGGGTGGAGGGACTGACACCAAATTGGGAGGACTGGCAAATACTCCGGAAGATAGAGACAGAGTTCACCAAGATCTGAACACAATGGGAAAATGGGCAAATGAGAACAAGATGCAATTTAATAAAGATAAGTGTAAAGTTCTGCATCTGGGTCAGAAAAATGCAAAGCATGCCTACTGGATGGGGGATACGCTAATAGGTAACACTGTGTGTGAACGAGACCTTGGAGTACTTGTGGATTGTAAACTAAAAATGAGCAGGCAGTGTGATGCAGCGGTAAAAAAGGCCAATGCCATTTTGGGCTGTATCAACAGGGGCATCACATCAAAATCACAAGATGTCATAGTCCCATTGTATACGGCACTGGTCAGACCACACCTGGAGTACTGTGTGCAGTTCTGGAGGCCTCACTTCAAGAAGCACGTAGATAAAATTGAAAGGGTACAGAGGAGAGCAACGAAGATGATCTGGGGCCAAGGGACCAAGCCCTATGAAGATAGGTTGAGGGACTCGGGAATGTTCAGCCTGGAAAAAAGGAGGTTGAGAGGGGACATGATAGCCCTCTTTAAGTATTTGAAAGGCTGTCACTTGGAGGAGGGCAGGATGCTGTTTCTGTTGGCTGCAGAGGAGAGGACACGCAGTAATGGGTTTAAGCTTCAAGTACAATGATATAACAGATATGCAGATGATACCACTCTAATGGCAGAAAGTGAAGAGGAACTAAAGAGCCTGTTGATGCGGGTGAAGGAGGAGAGTGCCAAAGTTGGCTTGAAACTCAACATCAAGAAAACAAAGATCATGGCATCCGGCCCTCTCAATTCCTGGCAAATAGAAGGGGAAGAAATGGAGATAGTGACAGATTTTATTTTCCTGGGCTCCAAGATCACTGCAGATGGGGACTGCAGCAAAGAAATTAAAAGACGCCTGCTCCTGGGGAGGAAAGCTATGGCAAATCTAGACAGCATCCTAAAAAGCAGAGACATCACCCTGCCAACAAAAGTGCGTTTAGTCAAGGCTATGGTCTTCCCAGTTGCAATGTATGGCTGCGAAAGTTGGACCATAAGGAAGGCCGAGCGTCAAAGAATTGAGGCTTTTGAACTCTGGTGCTGGAGAAGACTCTTGCGAGTCCCTTGGACTGCAAGGCGAACAAACCAGTCCGTCCTAGAGGAGATCAGCCCTGACTGCTCTTTAGAAGGCCAGATCCTGAAGATGAAACTCAAATATTTTGGTCACCTCATGAGAAGGAAGGACTCCCTGGAGAAGAGCCTAATGCTGGGAGAGATCGAGGGCAAAAGAAGAAGGGGACGACAGAGAATGAGGTGGATGGATGGAGTCACTGAAGCAGTCGGTGCAAACTTAAATGGACTCCGGGGAATGGTAGAGGACAGGAAGGCCTGGAGGATCATTGTCCATGGGGTCGCGATGGGTCGGACACGACTTCGCACATAACAACAACAACAACAATGATATAGCCTAAATATCAGGAAAAAGCTTTTTACAGTCAGAGTAGTTCAGCAGTGGAATAGGCTGCCTAAGGAGGTGGTGAGCTCCCCCTCACTGGCAGTCTTCAAGCAAAGGTTGGATACACACTTTTCTTGGATGCTTTAGGATGCTTAGGGCTGATCCTGCGTTGAGCAGGGGGTTGGACTAGATGGCCTGTATGGCCCCTTCCAACTCTATGATTCTATGATTCTATGAATCAAAAGATATATGGATCTGCAGTGAAAGTAATCGATTTAAAGGAGCTCTTCGGGAAAAAAACTGTATTGATACTGGAGTCCAGGAGGTGCAACTGCCTCAAGATGTATCGATGCATATTCTGTGGGAAAGAGTACAACTGCACTTTCTACGTCAAAGGCCAACGGGACAGAATATAAGTCTACGGGAACGACAAGATGTAGCAAGCCTCGATATGAGACCCCTTAAGAAGACCGGGGAAGGGAAAGGGGAAGCAGTGGTTCTTTCTCTCTTTTTTCTTTTCTTCTGTAGGCATATAGGCAATATAATTGTTAGTGCCGGAAATATAAAACGGGGTTTTCCCCCCTTTATTCTTTCTTTATTTCTTTATTGCTATAGGGCTAAAGCTCATACTGGTCTGCAGAAAATGTTTAATGTTAAGCTCTCGACTTAAATCTGAATATATACCTGTCAGGATGGCTCTTTGAATGTGTCAAGTATAAATTGTTTTATAGATGTATGCGACACTAAAAGTGATTGTAAAAATTACTAAAAATTATGATAAAAGTGGTAATAAAGTAGGTTTCTTTTTTCCCCCTCCTATATATGGCTGAAATGTGAATAAGCTTATAAGTTTGGGGCTAAATTCTATACCATTGTGTAGTTAACATGGGGCCTCAGATTTTCTATGTAAGCTGAATCTGTATTAAAGGTAAGGAGAAGCTATGAAATCCGCTTGTAATTCTCTTGTACATTTTTATTTATTTATTTTATTTATTTATTTATCATACTTCTATACCGCCCTCCCCGGAGGCTCCGGGCGGTTTACATTATAACAGAGAACCATACATAAAACAGTCTGTAGAACATGTACATCAATAACCAACAATTGCAACCAAACACAACACAGTATAACAATAAACAATCATAATACAAACAGGTCCAAGGCTTGTTGATGGGATTCTGAGGGGGGTGGCTTATTGATTTAATTCTGAGGGGGGGTGGGGGGGAGCAGGGGCCCTTGGTCGCTATAGATTACATCTGGTCTCGGCCAAATGCCTGGTGGAGGAGCTCCTTTTTGCAGGCCCTGCGGAACTGTTTAAGCTCCGTCAGGGCCCTGATCTCCTCTGGGAGCTCGTTCCACCAGGTAGGGGCCAGAACAGAGAATGCTCTGGCCCTGGTCGAGACCAGACGGACTTCTTTAGGGCCAGGGATCCTTAGCTGATTGGAGGCAGTAGAGCGTAGAGCTCTTTTGGGGGCATAGGCGGGGAGGCGGTCCCTCAGGTGCACTGGGCCCTGACCGCTTATGGCCTTGAAGGTAATTACCAGGACCTTTAGTCTGATCCGGAATTCAACTGGTAGCCATTGCAGCTGATGGAGAATAGGCCGGATATGGGACCTCCACGGTGTTGCCGTGAGGATCCTGGCTGCTGCATTTTGAACTAGTTGTAGTTTCCGGGTCAGGGCTAAGGGCAGGCCTGCGTAGAGCGAGTTACAAAAGTCCAGTCTAGAGGTGACCGTCGCATGGATCACTGTGGCTAGGTGTTCCGGGGCCAGGTAGGGCGCTAGTAGTTTGGCTTGGCGGAGATGGTAGAATGCCAGCCGCGCTACCTTTGTGATCTGGGCCTCCATTGTGAGGGAGGCGTCCAGAATCACGCCTAGGTTCCTGGCAGAGTGAGCCGTAGAGAGCTGCACGCCATCCAGGGTAGGCAGGCGCGCTTCCTCGCATGGGCCCTTCCTACCTAGCCACAGGACCTCCGTCTTTGAAGGATTGAGCTTCAGACGACTCTGCTTGAGCCATCTCGTCACTGCTTCCAGGCAGGTGGCTAATGCTTCTGGGGGAGAGTCAGGGCGGCCATCCATCAGGAGGAAGAGCTGGGTGTCATCTGCATATTGATGGCAACCCAGCCCAAACATCCGTACCAGCTGTGCGAGAGGGCGCATGAAGATGTTGAATAGGATAGGACCGCTCCTTGTGGGACTCCACAAGTAAGTTGCCGGCGGCCTGATGTTTTCTCTCCTATTGCAACCCTCTGTCCACGATCCTAGAGGAAGGAGATCAGCCATTGAAGGGCTGTCCCTTGTATTCCAGCATCGATGAGGCGGCGAGCTAGAAGCTCGTGATCGACTGTGTCGAACGCTGCTGAGAGGTCTAATAATATCAGCAGTGCCGACCCACCTCGATCCAACTGGCGACGGAGGTCGTCCGTCAGGGCGACTAGCGCTGTCTCTACCCCATGGCCAGGCCGGAAGCCTGACTGGGATGGGTCTAGGACCGAAGCTTCTTCCAGGTATTCTGTCAGTTGGTTTGCGACTGCCCTTTCTATCATCTTGCCCAGAAACGCTAAGTGAGACACGGGCCTGTAGTTGTTAGGCTCTTGTGGGTTTAGAGATGTTTTTTTCAACAGTGGACGTACCACAGCCTCTTTCAAACCCTCCGGGAATTCTCCTGTTGTTAGAGATAGGTTGATTATCTCCTGGAGGGAGCCCATTATCTTTATGCCAGCTGTTTTCAAGAGCCAGGATGGGCAAGGATCTAGTGGGCATGTAGTTGGTCTTGTTGTCGCTAGAATCCTGTCCACTTCGGTCAGCGTGAGTCGTCTGAAGTTACTCATAGTTTTCTCCAAAGACGGCCAAGGGGCCTCTAGTTCACTTTTTGTATCTAAGGTTGGAGGGAGGTCGTGTCGAGATTTTGTCCGCAAAATGACTCGCAAATGCCTCACAGCTGATGTCCAATTGGCTACTGTTTTGTTGCCCTTCAATCAGGGCAGTGAGGGATCGAACTACCTTAAACAATTGAGCTGGGCGTGAGTCTGCAGATGCGATAGTAGCCGAGTAAAAATTGCGTTTTACTGACTTCACCGCCATCTCATAGGCCTTCATCTGCATTCTATAAGATGCTCTTGAGGCTTCGTCATGAGTCTTCCTCCAAACTCGCTCTAGTCATCTCAGTTCCCGTTTCTTGTCGTGAAGCTCCTCGGTGTACCAGGGAGCTCGCTTGAGACGGGGCCGGAGAGGGCGTCGGGGAGCTATCTCATCAATGGCAGTCATCAGTCTGTTATGCCAGTCACTGACCAGGCCATTGAGAGAAGTGCCGGGAGGCATTGGTTCCCGTAGAGCATTCCGGAATCCTATTGGATCCATAAGTCTCCGTGGGCGAGCTAAAATTTGCTCGGCGCCCAACTGAGGAGGTGGTGGGAGCCTTAGCCAAGCCTTTAGAGCATAGTGGTCTGACCATGGCACGGCTGTTGTTGTGACCAGATCCACATCCAAACCTGCGCCGAAAATAAGATCCAGGGTGTGACCTGCTTGATGGGTGGGGCCAACAACAAATTGCGTGAGCCCTAGTGTTGCCATGGATGACACTAGGTCCTGTCCAGTTCTAGAGGACAGTAGCTCAGCATGGACGTTAAAGTCCCCCAGGACTAGTAGACTGGAGAACTGTAGCGTCCAGGCCGCCACCGCCTCTAGCAGGGCAGGCAGGGCATCTTGCAGTGCATTGGGCGCGCGGTACAATAGCCAGATGGCCACGCTCTCGGTTGATCCCCATCCGAGGCCAACACATTCAATGCCTGGTACTGACGGCGCAGGAAGGGTTCTAAAGGAGAAAGCCTCTCGGGTTAGGATTGCCACCCCTCCTCCCCGCCCCGCTGTCCGGGACTGGTGGAGGACAGAAAACCCAGCAGGGGCTAGATCTTTGAGGGCAACCGTTTCCCCGTCCCTGGTCCAGGTTTCTGTCACGCACGCCAGGTCCGCTCTTTGCTCTACAAAGTGGTTTTGCAGCGTAGAGATTTTGTTGTTTATTGACCTGGCGTTGCACAGCACCAGTGTCAGAGGCGGGTTGTTTACCTTTGCCTCCACCCTAGTGTCACGAGGAATGGGGCAGAGTCTGGAGGGGGCTCGAGTATGGTTGATTTTCGGCCCCCTTGGTTTGATGTATCTCCGCCATCCGCTGTCCCTGCCTTTGCCCCTTATTATTGGGATCCCTGACCCTATCAAGGCCCCTGCTTTTTCTCCTTCCTCAGTTTTGCTAGGCATTATGAGCTCTATGGACACTGTTGGTTCAATTCTTAGTTCTATGGTTTGGCTGGGGTTGATTGTTGAACCCCGGTTCTGTCTTTGTATGTGTGAGTTGTGTATCTGTGGGAGGTTGGCCCTGATCGCTAATTACAGCCTCTCAGGGCTTTCCGGTTCCACTTGTGTGCAGTTATGTGCTGGGTGTAGGGTGTGTGTCGTTGTGGGTGCCTGGAGGGGTGGTCCCGATCGCCTGTTGTGGCACCTCAGGGTTGCCCAGTCCAGGGATGTATGATGTATGAGTGGCCTGAGTGTTATTTCATGTTGGATTGTGGTTGGAAGTTGTGGATTGGGTGGTGGCTAGTTGGCAGTTAGGGTTGTTTGGTGAGTGGAGGGTAGTTGATAGGTTGGTTGGATTAATTGCTTCGGCTGGGTTCAAGTAACTTGATTTTTTGGAATTTAATTGTTTTGGGTAGGTTGGGGTAGAGTTTAGATTGTTGGGATGGGGGTTGGTTTTTTTGGGGGGGGTCGGTATTGGGTTAGAATAGATTAATTGATAGTAGTTGATTGTATATGGTGGGTGGATGGGCAGGTGTTAATTTAGTGTGAAATCAATCAGGATTAGTTGATTGTATTGGTTTGGGTAGATCTGTTGGTGGCAATTTGTTGTTTTGGCTGGGTGGGGGTGTTGGTTAATTTGGTTTGGTTGGGTAGATGGGTGGGGTGGGAGGAGAAGTTAATTTAATTTGGAGTCTGTTCAGTGTGGGTTGGTAGTTGGTGAAGGGAACTCTTCTTATTTCTCTCCTGTCTCTCTCTTCCCTCTTTTTCCTTTTTTCCCTTCGCCCTTGTTTTTCTTTTCTTTCTCCCCCTCTCTCCTCGTTTTCTCCTTCTTTCCCCCCTCCCCTCTTTTTTGGTCCTTCTTTCCCCTCTTCCCTTCCTTTTTCCTTCTTCCCCTCCCCTCTCCCCCCTTTTTTTCCTTTCTTCCCCCCCTCCCCTCTTTCCTGTGCATAACACAATGTTCCCGTCTAATTCTTTGCCGTTGCTGGTAGTTTGGCCGGTGTCTTCTTTTTCGCTCTCTCTGTCCTCTCCCCTTCCTTCCCCCCCTCCGTTTTCTGTTTGCAGTTTTTTTTTCTTTTCTTCCCCCCCCCCCGCTTGATTATCTTCCCGCCCTACTTGTTCCCGCTCAATTTCTGACAGATTGTTTAATGCACCTTCCCCCTTCTTGGGTGGGGTTTTCGCTCTTTAAGATCCTCTCCCTCCCCCACCTAATTTGCTTCCCGCTCAATTATTCCCGCTCAATTTTCTTGACGTTTGTTTGGTATCCCTTCCCCCCTCTGGTGTGAGTAGCGTCCGTCTGTATCCCTCTCCCTCCCCCACGTAATTGAGACGCTATTCCTTCCCAAGACCCCCAGTCGTTCGTGGGCAGTCTCCCCCCCCCCTCTGGGCACAAATCAATTTAAATCATTTATAATTAAATAGTTAATCAGTTGAATTAATTAAGTTGTTGTCCATTTGAGTCTTTTTCTTTCCACTTCACGAACCCCCCCCCCGCCCTCCCAAGGTTCGGCACCTCTCTTTCCTTCTTTGTTCTGGCTATGCGGGTGTTCCTTTTCTTCTTTCTCTTTCCCCTCTCCTTACTTCAATATACCGGCCGGCAGCAGCGGGGCCCCACGGCGCTGTGCTCCCAGCGGGCTGCAGCAAGGTTCTGCGAAGGTGGGGAGGCTTTGGACGAAGGCCGGTTTTTCTTGGCCGCGGCTGGGCGCGCGGGTGGATGGCGCCCGGGGCCGTGGGCGGCGGTTCAGCGTGGTGGTGGTGGATCGAACAGCGCATGGGTGGTGGGCTCGGCGCAGCGGCAGTGGGGTGGCCCTGGCAGGAGTTGGCTCAGTGGGTGTAGCGGTCGCGGCCGACCGGCCTGTTGTCGTGGGATGGGTCGGTGGTGGTCCCGCAGCGCTGGCCAATTGTCCAGCTCTGTTCGGATGGTGCACGCAGGACCAGGTAGTGACGGTTGCTGTCCGGCTCTGTCTTGGGGGGCTGCAGAGGGACTCTTGCAATGGCAGCCTCCGTTTCTTGATGTTGGTAGGCTGCACCAGGTGGTCGACTCCTTCGGTCGCCTCCGTGGGTTCTACGCTCCCCCAGTCGGGCTCAGAGTCGCTGTCACTTCCCTCCGATTTTCTGGTTAATTTCTAGTTGAGTTCCTTACCGTGTTTGTCTTTTGTCTTTTGATTTTTAACGTAATGCCCTACTTTCTTTTCTTTATATTAGGGTATTGATACAGGGTCAAAGCTCATATTGTTCTACAAGATATGTTTAATGCTAAGCATTTAATCTAAACCTGGAAACTTTACTATTCTCTGTATTAATAACTTATACTGTATTCTATATTTCTATTTTTATGAAAAAGGGGAAGCAGTGGTTTTTTCTCTCTTGTTTCTTTTCTTCTGTAGGCATATAGGTAATATAATCGTTAGTGCCGAAAATATAAAAATATATACTAGTGTATTGCTATAGGGCCAAAGCTCATACTAATCTGTAGAAAATGTTTAATGTTAAGCTCTCAACTTAAATCTGAAAATATACCTGTCAGGATGGCTCTTAGAATGGGTCAAGTATAAATTATTTTATAGATGTATCTGTATTAAGGGTAACAAGAAGTTATGAAATCCTCTTGTAATTTTTTTGTACATTTTTAAGGCAAAGCCCTCTTGATCCCAATTTGTGACACAATTTGGGATCAAGATTGCAGGGAGAAATATCAACAACCTCAGATATGCAGATGATACCACTCTAATGGCAGAAAGTGAAGAGGAACTAAAGAGCCTGTTGATGCGGGTGAAGGAGGAGAGTGCAAAGGTTGGCTTGAAACTCAACATCAAGAAAACAAAGATCATGGCATCCGGTCCTCTCAATTCCTGGCAAATAGATGGGGAAGAAATGGAGATAGTGACAGATTTTATTTTCCTGGGCTCCAAGATCACCGCAGATGGGGACTGCAGCAAAGAAATTAAGAGACGCTTGCTCCTGGGGAGGAAAGCTATGGCAAATCTAGACAGCATCCTAAAAAGCAGAGACATCACCCTACCAACAAAAGTGCGTTTAGTCAAGGCTATGGTCTTCCCAGTTGCAACGTATGGCTGTCAAAGTTGGACCATAAGGAAGGCCGAGCGTCAAAGAATTGAGGCTTTTGAACTCTGGTGTTGGAGAAGACTCTTGCGAGTCCCTTGGACTGCAAGGCGAACAAACCGGTCAGTCCTAGAGGAGATCGACCCTGACTGCTCTTTAGAAGGCCAGATCCTGAAGATGAAACTCAAATACTTTGGCCACCTCATGAGAAGGAAGGACTCCCTGGAGAAGAGCCTAATGCTGGGAGTGATTGAGGGCAAAAGAAGAAGGGGACGACAGAGAATGAGGAATCACTGAAGCAGTAGGTGCAAACCTAAATGGACTCCGGGGAATGGTAGAGGACAGGAAGGCCTGGAGGATCATTGTCCATGGGGTCGCGATGGGTCGGACACGACTTCGCACATAACAACAACAACAACAAGGCAAAGCCCTACTTTCTTTTCTTTTCATTAGGGTATTGATACAGGGCCAAAGTTCATACTGTTCTACAAGAAATGTTTAATGTTAAGCATTTAACTTAAATCTAGAAACATCTGTCAGGACAGTTCTTAGACTGTGTTAAGCAGTTAACGTGAGGTCTACGATCTCTTAAGTAAGTTGATTATTAACAACTTTTCTTTTGTATATCTAAATAGGCCTCTTTTCTTAAATGTAGTGGAAATGTGGATGGCTCTTCGACTCAAACGTGAACAAGTTTATAAGCTTTGGGCAAAAGTTTATATCATTGTGTAGTTAATGTGGGGTTGTACATTTTCAAATGATGATTATATTTTACTATTCTTTGTATTAATAACTCATACTGTATCCTATATTTCTATCTATCAACTCTGTGTACACCAAGATGGCCTCCTCATATGAGGGTGCATTAGCCAGCTTTGTTCTGAGTCTTGAAAAAGGTTCTGTATCTAGAGCCAGAAGAAGATTCTCCTCAATTTGGCGGGACTATCTAATCCTTTTTAATATAATCCCAGAGTCCTGATCAATTTGACTGAGGTCACTGGCAAGGTGACCTTCTTGATGATATAATACCAATTCTAGTGGAAGGTGGTCACTTTCTCTTCACGTGCCAATGACAAAGGACTTAACATTGGCTAATACATGCATTGGCTAATACATGCAATAATCGATTACACTACAGCCCTGAGCGGAAACAAAAGTGAATTCATTGGCAAAAGCAAAAGAGGAAACTCTATTTACAGTACTACATTATGCATAATGCAAAATTCCATTAAATTAAGGCCAGCTTTGTTAATGATGGTATCCTTGGAGTGTCACTCCATAGAAAGAACAATGGGAATATTAGAATCATTAGTATAGCCCATTTGTGTACCAATAATATAATTGTTAGGACCAATCCGGGCATTAAAATCTCCCAAAATAATGAAATAACCCAGTGGATATTTTTTTTCCAAGCACAGTATCAATTCAGAAAGCTTGTCCCAGGTAAGCAAAGGGCTCGTATCAACAGTGGATGGAAAATAAACATTGATTATAATATAATCAATATTATATTATATATTATATATTATAATTGATTATAATATAATCAAAAATATGGACAGAGAGTACCTGAACACAAGGAGGCAAAGAGTCAAGAAAAACAATAGAGTAATAAGGTTTATATAACACGGCAAGGCCTGCTTTTAAATGATCTTTCAAGCACACTTTGTATGCTGGCAAATTATGAACAATGAACCCCTTTAAATTCAAATCAGATGCAATCCAGGTTTCCTGAAGTAAAATACAATCAAAGGAATTTAAGTAATTGATAAAGTCAGTGTCATGAACTTTGGCTTTCCAACCAGCAATATTCCATGAGATGAGCCGAAATTCCTGAACAGGCTGTGCAGCGGCTACTCACTCTGTTTCTTCAACCTGATCCAGAGTCTTTAGAGGGTCGTTGAAAATGCAGCCATTTGAAACTAAGTTTGATGCAAGATTTGGAGGGAATGGTTGTAGGCTGAATGGGATGGAATGGATCCAAGTTCTTGTTATTAGCACAGCTGTTCAGACGGTTGGCACACTCCTCTGATGTAGTGGGCAAGGGCTGCAATGAGAGTGCTGTTGGATTGCTCAGTTTCAGCATAGATAACTCCACTGGAGTCCTGCCCACCTCATTTGTTGGAAAGAGATCCAGAAGATCATTTGTTGCAGCACTTGGTAAGATGGCCATAGAGACTAAAGAGGCATTAAGGTCAATGAGAGGGGCTGAAGGTCTATCTATGGCCTCTCCATCCCCTCTTAGATAAGAACAACTGTGTCTCACTTCCTCTTTGTGGTGATTTTTATTAAGCTTAAATTGTGCCACATTTTTTAGATTTGACAAAAGCGGCTGTACTAACTCATTTCTAAATACTTGAACAGGAAAAATTCCTTTTGATGCTAGGAAAGATTTACACCGTAGTAGCCGAGATGGTATGTTTGGTCCTTTAAAAGTAAGCAGAACCTTTTGAATCTGATTGTACTTATTCAAAACTTCTATTCATGTTAAGTCAACTTGAGAAATACTTAACAACGCACTCAGATGTCTAATCGTCATTCGTTTGCTATTCCATGGAATATGTTTCCCTTTGTAATGACAAACAGTAAGACAAACTTTGCAGGGAACAAGAACCAGCTGAGAGTCGTTATTAGCCTTGTTATCTGTAGGCTGACCACAAGCAGGGCAATTGGGAGGATTGCTAGCTAGTAAGGGTGAAGACCTCATGGACGCCTTAAGGCTATCACTCCCTGAGGACGCACCATCATGCGGTGAGCTTATCACATTTTGTCCTTGACCACTACTTGCCGAGCCTGGTGCTTTAATAATTAAAGTGTCTATCTTGGAATGAAGCAAATCTAGTTTATAATGTAAAAGCTCCACAGTTTTTGCAATAAGATGTAAAATATTAGCCATTGACTCCAGCTCAGCAGAATTAAAGTTGGAAACTGAGTTCTCAACTGGAAGCTGCGTGGAATTCAAATGATTATTGTCGTTATGACATTCCTGGGATCCCGTGGAAATAATTCTTGAGTCATTAATATCAGGCAGATCAGATAGAGTGGAATATCTGTTAGAGGTAGGAACTTGAACAGGAAAAAAGTTTCCAATTTTCAGCTTAGAAGCCGGGGGAGAATGTCCCTCTGCCTCCCTTCTGCGTTTATTAGATCCCATATCGGAAGAGATAACTGACAAGTTAAACCAACAAAGAAGGTCTTAATTAAACTTATCTTATCTTTACTGAAACTTGGAACCCTTGCAGTCTGCAGCCTTCAGCTATTCAGTGATTCATAGTCAAAATAAGCTTCATACGGAGCAAAACCATTCCCCTTGATTGAAATACTGCTTGCAGGAGATTTCAATGCAAGGATAGGCAACGAGGGCTCTGCACTCTCAAGGTCATTGGGCTTGGGCCCAGATGAACCCCTACCCAATTGTCTTTCTGATACAAGACATTCCAAAGACTCTCATAGAAATAATGCTGGAATCTCATTGGCCAAATTTTGCATATGTTTCGACAGATTGATACTAAATGGCTCGTTCCCCCAAGATTATCCTGGGGAATTCACATTTGCCTCTGGGAGAGGTAGCAGTGTGATTGACTATATATTGTTTCCCCCTGCTTTGTAAGACCTCCCACTGATATTGACCATCAAGGCGACCTCCTCCCTAAGGTCATCTCCACCAATTATGGGCTCTGAAAATGTCCAAGGTTCCCTATGTAGGATCCCGTGGTCACAATGCACTGCTGGAAAGATCAAACATCTATTTACTGCCAGTACTCTAACAGCATTTAACTCCGTACCCAACATCAATGATAATTCTTCTGAGGTTATAAAAAATTACAATAATATAATCACTTGCATTCATCAGCTATTTAGCCCCCAATCAAACTCACAGAAAATAACCCAAAGAAGAACCCTAAATCCCTGGTTTGATGATGAATGCTGTAAATTAAAATATCAAACCCGTGCCATTTATTGTGATTACAGGGAATCCAGTGCTAAGCTTATGGCTGCAGAATATTTCCATTTGAAAAATCAATTATACCAGCTAACAAAGAAAAAGCAAAGTGATTATATTAAAAAACAATGGGAACAACTTGTGCAGGCTACAATTACCAACAATACAATTCTGGGTCCTAGTTTCAGGAGCTTTTCATGAGAAATCTTCTTTAGAATCATAGAATCATAGAATCATAGAGTTGGAAGGGGCCATACAGGCCATCTAGTCCAACCCCCTGCTCAACGCAGGATTCGCCCTAAGAATCCTAAAGCATCCAATAAAAGTGTGCATCCAACCTTTCCTTGAAGACTTCCAGTGAGGGGGAGCTCACCACCTCCTTAGGCAGCCTATTCCACTGCTGAACTACTCTGACTGTGAAAAACATTTTCCTGATATCAGGCCTATATCGTTGTACTTGAAGTTTAAACCCATTACTGCGTGTCCTCTCCTCTGCAGCCAGCAGAAACAGCATCCTGCCCTCCTCCAAGTGACAACCTTTCAAATACTTAAAGAGGGCTATCATGTCCCCTCTCAACTTCCTTTTCTCCAGGCTGAACATTCCCAAGTCCCTCAACCTATCTTCATAGGGCTTGGTCCCTTGGCCCCAGATCATCTTCGTCGCTCTCCTCTGTACCCTTTCAATTTTATCAACGTCCTTCTTGAAGTGTGGCCTCCAGAACTGCACACAGTACTCCAGGTGTGGTCTGACCAGTGCCGTATACAATGGGACTATGACATCTTGTGATTTTGATGTGATGCCTCTGTTGATACAGCCCAAAATGGCATTTGCCTTTTTTACCCCTGCATCACACTGCCTGCTCATGTTTAGTTTACAATCCACAAGTACCCCAAGGTCTCGTTCACACACAGTGCTACCTAGAAGCGTATCCCCCATCCAGTAGGCATGCTTTTCATTTTTCTGACCCAGATGTAGAACTTTACACTTATCTTTATTAAATTGCATCTCATTTGCCCATTTTTCCATTGTGTTCAGATCTCGTTGAACTCTGTCTCTATCTTCCGGAGTATTTGCCAATCCTCCCAATTTGGTGTCATCTGCAAACTTGATGAGTAGTCCCTCCAGCCCCTCATCTAGATCATTAATAAATATGTTAAAAAGTACCGGGCCGAGCACCGAGCCCTGAGGTACCCCGCTACTCACCTCTCTCCAGTCTGATGTAACACCATTGACAACAACTCTTTGAGTGCGGTTCTCTAACCTATCCACCTGACTATCTGAAAATCCAGATTGCAGTCCTTCAATTTATCCACCAGAACATCATGGGGAACCTTGTCAAAAGCTTTACTAAAATCCAAGTAAATGACATCAACCGAATTTCCCCGATCCAGCAAACCTGTTATTTGGTCAAAAAAGGAAACCAGGTTGGTCTGGCAGGTCCTGTTGGAGACAAATCCATGCTGACTTCCTTGGATCACCAAATTGTCCTCCAGATGTTTGCAGATCGCTCCCTTTAATATCTGCTCCATTATCTTCCCCACAACAGAGGTCAGACTCACTGGTCTGTAGTTTCCCGGGTCATCCTTCCTCCCTTTTTTGAAGATCGGAATAACATTTGCTCTCTTCCAGGCCTCCGGGACATCTCCAGTCCTTAAAGAGGTTCCGAAGATGATGGACAAGGGCTGTGCAAGTTCTCTGGAAAGTTCTTTGAGTACTCTCGGGTGCATTTCATCCGGACCAGGGGATTTGAACTCATCCAGTGCAGCTAAATGCCTCTCGACAACCTCTCTATCCATGTTAACCTGCCACCCATACACTGTCCTTTGGCTATGGCCATCTCTAGATGTGCCTAACCCCTTTGACCTGTGGGGAAAAACAGATGTAAAATAGGCACTAAGCCTTTCTGCTTTCTCTGCATCTTCCGTTAGAGTTTGTCCATCCGCACCCAACAGTGGGCCTATTGCCTCCTTTACGTTTGCTCCTCACATAACTGAAAAATCTTTTCTTGTTACAAAGGGCTTCCCTAGCCAATCTTAGCTCACTCTCAGCTTTGGCCTTTCTGATGATTGATCTACAGTGCCTAGTAACCTGTAGGTACTCTTCTTTAGAGCTCTGTCCTTCCCTCCATTTCCTGAACATTTTCCTTTTCTTAGTTCCTCTTGAAGTTCTCTGTTCATCCAAATAGGCTTCTTAGAGCTCCTGCAGTGTTTTCGTCTTTCTGGGATAGTCATTGATTGAGCATGCAATAGCTCCTGTTTGAGTAGCGCCCACCCTTCACATGCTCCCTTCCCTTCCAGCATTCTCGTCCATGGTATGACACTCATCATGTCTCTGAGTTTATTAAAGTTTGCCCTACAAAAATCCAACATCCGCGTCTGGCTACAAGCTTCCTTGGCTCCCCATCTCAAAAGGAATTCTATGAGGACATGGTCACTTCCCCCTAGGGTCCCCACCTCCTTCACCTCATCCACCAACTCTTGCCTGTTGGTCAGTATTAAGTCCAGTATGGCTGAACCTCTTGTGGGTTCATCTACCATTTGATAAATGAAATTGTCAGCCAGGCAGGTCAGAAAGTTGCATGACTGAGGACGCTTCGCAGAATTTGTTTCCCAGCACACATCTGGGAAATTGAAGTCACCCATGATGACAAGGTCCTGCCACTTGGATATTTTCTCAAGCTGCTCACAAAGTGCAGCATCTACATCCTCTTGTTGGTCAGGTGGTCGGTAGCAGACACCAACCACCACACTGTTTGTTTTCCCCTCGCTTATTTTCACCCAGATGCTTTCCACTGTAGATATGCTCTCCTTCACTAGAATTTCCTGACAGGTAAGCCCTTTCCTCACATACAGTGCCACTCCTCCACCTCTTCGATCTATTCTGTTTTTTCTGAACAGTTCATATCCATCCACCATTACATTCCAGTCATGAGAATCATTCCACCAAGTTTCTGTGATGCCTACTAGATCATACCTTTCCATCAGCATGAGAAGTTCCAGCTCTTCCTTTTTATTGCCCATGCTTCGGGCGTTAGTATAAAGACATCTGAATCCTTTTACTTTTGGTTCCCTATGAGCTGGCCTTGCCGGTTGGGCTGCCTCCGATCGTTTTCCTTCCATACACTCCCTATGTTGATCGTCTCCTTCCCCTAGTGGCTTTAGTTTAAAGCTCTCCTGATGAATCTCCCCAGGTTCCTGCCAAACACATTCTTCCCCAGTTTTGATAAGTGCAGTCCATCAGGTGCTAGTAGGCCTTCCTCAAGAAAGCCTATCCCATGGTCCCAGAAACCAAATCTCTCCTGCCGGCACCAACTACGCAGCCAGTGATTCACCTCCATTATCTTCCTCTCCCGACGCATTCCTCTTCCCTTGACAGGCAAGATTGAAGAGAATACCACTTGTGCCCCCATTTGCTTGAGCTTCCTCCCCAGATCTTGATAGTCTTTTTTAATAGGAGCGATGGTATTCAGGGTCATGTCATTCGTTCCCACATGGACCATCACAAATGGGTAGCGATCTGTAGATTTGAGGAGTTTGGGCAGCCTTTCTGAAACATCTTTAATTTTCGCCCCTGGCAAGCAACACACCTCTCGGGTTAGGGGGTCGGGCCCAGCCACATGGCGATCCATTCCTCTTAGCAGGGAGTCTCCAATTACCAGTACTCTCCTTTTTTTTTTCTTCTCAACTCCATTTCCTTCTGTCCCCGTGGCCTCTTCCCTTTGTCTTAGTGTCTGTTTTGGGACCTCTTCCCTTGTTGACCCTTGCACCTCCTCTGCAAGGGCCTGAAATCTATTCTGGAGCTCCAAAGTCCCCGAGAGCTGTCTCGCCCTTCGCCGTTTAGTCTTTTTCTGAACTGCCTGCAGAGGCTCCCTATTGTGGTTAATCTCCTTATCCTCTTCAGGACCGGTTGTATTGTCTTTATTCCAAGTTGCAGAGCTCTGGACTATGAACTCCTCCCCTTTCTTACTTTGGGTCAGAGTAATAATTCTGTTTTCTAGTCCCCTAATCTTTTCCTCCAAAAGTCTTACCAGCTTACACTTGGGGCAGCTGTAGTCCATCTTGTCTTCTGGGAGGAAGGCAATCATGTCACACTCACTGCAGATGATGGGATGGGTGTCCTGGAGGTCCATTGTAATGTCCAGGCAGTGGAAGTACTAGGGAAATATAATCTACTGATATAATCTACTGATTCTAATTGCTCGGCCAAGAACCCCAGGCGAAGAGCCACAGGCCAAGAGCCCTTTGTCTCTCGGCTCGCGCCAGAGGCTCGCGCCTCTGGTGAGGAGCAGCCCTTTTTAATCCTCCCAACAATTACCCAGCAATCACCTCACCCAGGCAGCACAATAGCCTCACCTGGTCAGCAGCAACTCTCCCCAGTAGCTCTCTCCACGTCCTCTCAGTTGTCTGAGCTCTGCCTCTGGCGAGGAGCAGCCCTTTTTAATCCTCCCAACAATTAGCCAGCAATCACCTCATCCAGGCAGCACAATAGCCTCACCTGGTCAGCAGCAACTCTCCCCAGTAGCTCTCTACACGTGCTCTCAGTTGTCTGAGCTAACAAAGTTCATCCCCTCCCTTACTTGGTGTGAATATTTCTTAAACCTATTCCATGAGGACAGATAAGCTCCTGTAACCTCCCCGAGACCAACCTGTCAGACATCCCAGACTGGGCCCCAGCGATGCCTGATGAATTCAGGGCTTGTATTGATCAACTGAAGCCTAGAAAAGCACCAGGACCGGATGTGATCCCTCCTGAGCTGCTTAAAACCTTCCCAGACTGGTGGGCTCCTCTTTTGGCTGCTCTCTTTACTGTAATTAACAAAACAGGCTTAATGCCTGACTCATGGACAAATGCATTCCTTGTTCCAGTACTTAAAAAGGGTGACCGCTTGCTCCCAACCAATTATAGACCCACCAGCCTTCTCTCTATTGTTGGGAAGCTATATGCCAAACTCCTATCAAATAAACTTACCTTGTGGTTGACTAAGGAAAAGATTTTAGGCCCTGAGTAGGTTGGATTCTGTCAAGGGAAATCCTCCCTTGATCATTGCACCATCCTTGCCCACCTTGTCAACAAATATAGTAAGAAAGAGGGTCCAAAGCTCTTTGCGGCTTTTCTGGACCTTAAGGGGGCCTTTGATTCTATCCCTAGAGATCTTTTCTGGGATAAGCTGTTAAAGATGGAGATAGATAAAAGGCTCCTAAATCTTATGAAATTCTATTCTTCTACCTGTTGCCAAGTCAAACTCACCCCCCTTGGGAGTCTTACTCCTAAAATATCAATTAACAATGGGGTAAAACAAGAATGCATTTGGGCTCCCCTCCTATTTAACCTTTTTATGAATGACCTTGCTCCGTCCTTATCCCCCAATTCTGGCCATAGCCCCAAAATTGGTTCCCTTCACATCTCACTGCTTTTATACGTAGATGATGCTGTAATGCTGTCCCATTCACAAATTGGCTTAAAAAGCTTACTGGTTCAATTCCTGGACTTCTGAGAAGTAAACAAACTTGCTCTGAACTTTGAGAAGTCAAAAATTGTGGTTTTTGGAAAGCCATGGAAGCCTCTTAAATGGAATGTAGGAGGTAACAACATTGAACAAGTTAAAAGCTTCAAATACTTGGGAATATTTTTTCACCATAATGCAAATTGGGCTACACAGGAAATATGCAATCACATCTGCAAAAATTAGTGCCCTGGCAATTACACATTTCTTCTACACCTGTGGTAACCAGTACGTGCCAGCAGCCCTCAAAGTATTCAATAGGAAACTATGTGCCCAACTGCTTTATGGCATCCCAATTTCGTTCAACGCTTTTAACCAAGCAGTCGAAAGTCTCCAATCTGTCTTCCTTCGTAAAATCCTTGGGACCACGAACTGTGTCTCTTATGCAGTCCTATGTCTAGAAACCAGCCAAAGGCTATTGGAAACCAGAGCATGGTTGTTAACAATCAAGTTCTGAATTCGCATTCATTTTAGATCTGACCCCAACAGTCTAATTTCCCTTATGCTATCTGAACATGAGTCATCTACTTGGTTGAGACACATTGAGGGAAAAATAAAATCTATAGTAATCTCTTTAGACTCCTTGTAGCTGATATCTGAAGACTGCATTTAATTCAATTAAACGCAGACTGTTAGACATAGAACTGCAGGAACTTAGCAGTAAAGCTAGAAATGTTTGCTCGCCATGGAGCTTAGTGATCTCACCAAGCTCTCAGCCCCTAGCTGCGTACTTCTACCATCTAAATATCCCACAACAGCGTAGAACATTCACGTTAGCTAGAACTAATGCTCTACCTTCTGCTGTGCTATATGGGAGATTTCAACAGATCCCGTATTCAGCTAGGTTGTGCCCCTGTGGACCATGCTGTCTAGAATCAATTACACACGTTTTGTTCCATTGTCCATTTTATTCCTCGATCTGAGCTAAATTTCTTAACTCACTGCTGTGTAAAAGAGAACTGTATATGGATGAACGTAAGATTCAGTTTCTTTTGACATCCCAGAACCCTGATATAATTGAATCAGTTGCAAAGTTTTTATATCTTGCCATGAGAAATAGTGAATGTATTATGTCTTCCTCTAAAGCATCTTTGCCTTTGTTTTCTCTAGCAGTTGATTCTTTTGCACTTTTCCTTCTTATAGTGTACTTTTATATGCTATTAAAGGCTTGTTGTTGTTGTTGTAGATGGCCTGTATGGCCCCTTCCAACTCTATGATTCTATGATTCTATGATTCTCTCATGTAATTTACAAACTTAAAAATGGGAGGTGAAAGGGCCACATAAGTGGAATAGCCTAGGGGCCTCTTTTCATGTAAATCTGGCCCTGCCCCCGGTCTACCCCAGTGGTCTGCCACCTTTTTATCACCGGGGACCGGTCAACACTTGACAATTTTAATGAAGCCCGGGGGAGGGGTAGTCTTTTGCTGAGGGATGTCGCCGCTGCTGCCTGAGTCCCTGCTCCACTTGCTTTCCCGCTGGTGCTCCTGGCTTCTTGCCGCCCACTGGGGGGCGCTGCCAGCAGCAGCTGTGCAGTGCCATGCCGAGGGGGAGCCCGAGGCATGGCGTCTGCTGGAGAGCGCAAAAGGTGGGCCGGCGGCAGAGTGGCAGGGCAGCAGCCAGGGAGGAGGACAAGGAGGAGCCACGGCCCGGTACTGACTGATCTACGGACCGGTACCGGTCCCCGGACCGGTGGTTGGGGACCACTAGTCTACCCCATTAAAGCGGAAGAATAAAGCATGCAAATAGCTCCCAAAAATGGGAGGGGGGTGGAGGGTAAGATTAAAGTACATTGTCCATATCTGCATATTTTAGGTAAGTTGCAGAATTTGGTTTCATTGGTGAAGAATTTTGACTTCATAACGTAATTACATATCTAATCAACTGTTGCACATTATGCAGAATGAAGGGGCACCATTTCTAGCCTGTACTCCTTCAGTGGAAGGAACATGTATGGAGAAACATAGAAGCAAAAGGACTTCAGGCTAGTTAATGCATAATCAATGTGAGGGTGGTCAAGCTCTGAAGGTTCTTCCATCGAAAAAGCTCCCTGCATGTGGAGTGAGGAGTGGGGGCTTTTGTGTGCATCAGGAGAGCATTCAGAAACAAGGCAAGTGGTTGCATTCAGCATCATACCCACCCACCCAGCTTGGTCTCTAGAAACACTCCAGGCCTCACCTTCTCTCTTCATGCCCATCGCAAGGCATTTCTGGTACCGGCAATACTGGCACCGATTCCGCTGGCGCTTGTCGATTAAGCAGTCCTTATTATCCCGGCAGGTGTACGTCAAGTCTTTGCGAACTGTCCGCTTGAAAAACCCTTTGCAACCCTCACAGCTGTACACTCCGTAATGCTTACCTGTCAGTAAGAAAGAGGAAGAAAAGGCATCAGTGGGGCACTGCTGTGACATATTTGCTAGGCTGGAATATGGTGTCCTGTGATGTGTCGGGGCAGCCTTGCACACCAGCCTGGTGTCATGGTTAAAGAACGGCAGTCTCTCATCTGGAGAAATGGGTTTTCTTCCCAACTTCTCCTCCTCCACATGTAGCCAGCTGGGTAACCTTGGGACAGTCACAGTTCTCTCAGAGCTCTCTCAGCCCCTCTACCTCATATTGTGGGGAGTGTAAGGGAAAGGTGTTGTCATCTTTGTGACTCCTTTGGGTAGGGAAAAGCAGGGAAATAAAAAACAGCTCTTCTCTCTCGTAGCCCAATTTATTCTTTCCGAAGTTTATATCTTACAACTTCCCTAAGTACAGGGGAGCTTACAAAAGTGTTTACGACATATGGTGAAATCAAAGTAAATTCACGTACAGCAGCAATGCCAGCGATAACTCAAACCTGGCAGAAGCAAACCACATCAACCCCCCAAAAGTCTTTCTGAAAAGCATAAGCCCCCCATGTGTTCTAGAAAACAGACAAGGTTTGTTCTGGCTAACTGGGCCAGGGGAGTCGGCGTCCAGATATGTCCATGAGAAGAGGTGCCACAAAGATTTTGACATGGGTGTATGATTCCCAGCAGCAGCAGACGCACACAGGGGACACAGGTCAGGAAGAGCTTTCAGACTCAGACCCTGCACCTTGAATGGAGTTCAGGCAGCTGGCTGATGGAGCTATTTTAAGACAGATGTGCCAGATGACAGAACCGTACCAGATGAAAGGAGAATGCTGCATGCAGACCTAATGGAAGCTTCTGTCCTATCTTCAAGGAGAGTCCCGCCTGCAGGAATGCAGCCTCAAGGTTGCAGAGGCAGAGATTTGTTTATTTACTTCATCCATTTCGACCCTGCCTTTCTCCTCCGTGGGGGTTCAGAGCTGCTGACACCATTCACCTCTTCTCATCCTCATCACAACCCTGTGAGGTCAGTATGGCAGAGAACATGTGACTGGGATCAACACAGTCAGGCTGAAAACAGCAGAGAGGACCCAAGATCTCCACTAAATGCTGCTCTAGGGGAATGGGAGACCCTGAGGAATTATTTCAGGGGTGGGGAGGGGGGGAAGTGTAGCAGAAAAGGGGAAATCAACAGAAATTTAGTCTTGCTCCAACCCATCATTAGCAGCTACCAGTGGAACTGGCATGCTGTGCCAACCCAGGCAGGGAAGGCCAGAGAGCCAGCTGAGTGAGAGGCAGAATTCTGACTCAAAATCTTCTCTCTGGTACATTCCAGAAGAGACATATCCTGCCTCCCCTGCAAATGCCAAGAAAGGACTCATCTACAAGGGGGCATACTGAACTTTCACTCAGCTGGTGGGAAAGAATATCAAGACAGAGTACCACCTCCTATCTCAGAGAACACCTGGTGATCTAACCCCCCCCCCCCCAAACACACAGACTGTTACATGGGGCAAAATGGGGACAGATGCCATCATGGGGTAGAGCCAGGAGAGAGTGGATCTATTTATTTCCAGTCAAGATCCATCTCAGCCCGTATAACTATTTGGCTGTGCGTTCTTGACTAGGACTCTGACAAAGTCCAAGAGAGAACCTGAGGCTGTTAGATCCAAGCACTTGCTGACAAAGGAAGAGAAAGGTAAAGGAGAAGGCAACTGGAGGCCTGCTGGGGCAAAAGGAGGCCTTTCCTGCCCCTCAGACAACTCTAGTAATAGTAGGTAGGAGGCAGACACAAGGTGAGACATCATGATAGGACAGAACTCATCAGTAATTAATCAATTGATTAAGTGGTATTAATTGTCCAGCCACTCGGTAGTATATCCGTGTGGGTGGACAATTTATTTGGTTCTTCTGCATTCATCACACTGATCAGGCAGGCATGGTGTTACCTGAAGACCTGTCCCCACAGATTGCACAGATGTGCTTGGTGAAGGAAGCCATGGCTGCTGACGGGTGCATGGGGACTTTCAGGACGCCGTTGAGGCCCAAAGGGGGCTTAATGTCCTCTGTGCTGCTCACAGGGTTCATGGGGGAATTGAGCTGCAGAGACAGGAAGACAAAACAAGGTATCACCATCAAGCCTGAAGAGAAGGAAGAAATAACTTGACAATGCACTTCAACAAAGCTAAGTGCTGTTCAATACACTGGTCACTGCAAATATGTACAGTTGTCCCAAGGAGCCATCCCAGTGGTGAGGTCAGAAACCTCAAAAACAACCCTAGCTAAGAAACAGGGAGCCCCCACAGGAGAGATATGGGGTAAACAGATGTAGGACGTTCCTGTCTTCCCATTTCCCCCAGCATAAATTCCTTTATGGCTGGCAATTGCAGTAATAAAATTTGATTAATTGATTGAGTATAAATTCCCTAGATGACACCAGCTGTACTGCCAGCCCCATTCCACCAGACAGGCAAGTGATGCGATGCAGCTACAGTGGTGAAGCCAAGGGGGCCTGAACCCAGTCAGTCCAGATCAAGGGCAATGGGACTGGATGACCTCCAAGAACCCCTTCTGATTTTAACATGTGTGTCTTCAAAGAGAGAGTCAGCTGAAAAATACTAACAGTCAGCATCACAAAGCACTTGTAGAAAATGCACACTGTCTGTCTGTCTGTCTGTCTGTCTGTCTGTCGAACCTTCTTGGGAGTGGCAGGCTAAAAATCAAATAGATAGATAGATAGATAGATAGATAGATAGATAGATAGATAGATAGATAGATAGATAGATAGATAGATAGATAGATAGATAGATAGATAGATAGATAGATGGTTTCTTAAGGAGAGGGCAAACCACCGCCCCCTTAAGCAGCTCCAGAAACTCCCCAGATTGTAGGGAGCAGTTGACAATATCCATGAGTTGCTCTCCTACCCACAGGCCCCCCCTTTGAGGAACCAAGACGGTGTCGGGGACCCGCTTGCTAACTGAAAAAACAGGGTGCCCCTTTGAAGAAAACGTCACGCCAGGCCTGGTGAACGATACAACAGGAACAAGCTTTATTTCAGCAACGTGGAGTCCGCTGGTATGGAGTAAGAGCTTCCACTGAACTCCAGGTGGAAGCTCCCTTTTATACAAAACCCACCTCCTTAGGCTGTATTGCCCCACCCAGTACTTGCGGAGGGAACATGCTGATACAATCATGACTCATGCACATATGCGAGGTTTTCCGGGGTTCCTGATGGCCCATTTTCCTGGAACAAAGGGCCATCTCCGGGCCCTTGTCAAAAGGTGGAGGGGGACATTGAGGTTCTTTAGCGGCCATTGCCACCTCAACGATCGGGTGGGGCGCCCAGCTGCCGGCTTGCCTATGATCACCGTGCCCTACCTCCGTGATCGCGGGCGCCTCTGATGGCGGGGTTCGGTCCGGTTCCCAAGCCACCAAGGACCGAACCACGACATTCTGCCCCCCCAAAGGTCCATTCTCCAACCCCCCGGGACGGCCAGGATACCGCTTGTGGAAACGTTCAGTGAGTCGGGGCGCAAGGACGTCCGCCGCCCAGACCCATTCCCGGTCCCCCAAAGCGAAGTCCTTCCATTCCACGAGGTACTGCAACTTCCCCCTGTGGAGTCTAGAGTCCAGGATATCCGCCACCTCGTGGTGCTCCCCCCCCGGCAGGACCTCGGGCGCTGGCGGGGAAACCACGGGGTGCCAAACGTCACCGTCCGGAGTTTTTTTTAGAAGGCTCACGTGAAAGACGGGATGGATGTGCCGGAGGTTCTTGGGGAGCTTGAGCTTGACCGAAACTTCGTTGATCGGGGCCAAGACCTCGAAAGGCCCCAAAAACCGAGGGCCTAGCTTCTTGCTGGGCAAATTCAACCGTAGGTTCCGGGTGGAAAGGTAAACTCGATCCCCCGGTCGGATCTCTTCAGCTGGTCGTCTCTTCCGGTCGGCGTCCTCTTTCTGCGCTGCCTTGACTTTGTGGAGCTGCTCCTGCAGCGACTTCCAGCAGCTCCCGGCACGCTTCCCCCACTCGCGAAGGTCGGCCGATTCCCGGGCGGGGACCTCTCCAAGCTCCGGGAAGTGTCTCAGGTCTGTCCCGTAGACGACGGCAAAAGGCGACATCTCCGTGCTGCTGTGGTCTGCGTTGTTGTACGCGAACTCGGCCAGGGGGAGCAGGGGCACCCAGGTGTCTTGATGATAGGAACCGAAACACCGCAAGTACTGCTCCAGTACTTGATTAACCCGCTCGGTCTGCCCGTCCGTCTGGGGGTGGTAAGCGGAGCTCAGCCCTTGCTCGATGTCTAACAGGCGCAGGAAAGCTTGCCAAAACCGGGACACGAATTGTGAGCCCCGATCGGAAATCACCTTGTCCGGCAGCCCGTGCAGTCGGAACACGTGATCCAGGAACATCCGAGCCAACTGTGAAGCACTGGGGACACTGGCGCAAGGAATGAAATGGGCCTGTTTGGAAAATAGATCTACCACCACCCAGATCACCGTTTTCCCCTTGCTGGGAGGCAAGTCTGTTATAAAGTCCATGGAGATCACTGACCACGGCCGGGTCGGGACCTCGAGCGGGTGCAGCAGACCTTTCGGCTTGCCAACCCCCGGCTTGCAGGTCAGGCAGACAGGACAACCACTGACGTAAGCTTTTGTGTCCCGCCGCAGACTGGGCCACCAAAACCGCCGCCGGGCCAACTTCCAGGATTTTACGAAACCGAAGTGCCCGGCGGTCTTAGCATCGTGGCAGAGGCTGAGGGCTTCCCGTCGTAGCCCTTCCGGGACGTAGACAGCCTCCCCCCTCCGCCAGAGACCGGAGTCCAAAATCAAAGAGTCCCGGAGCTCAGCCAGCTCCTCGTCTGTCCCGTAGGCTGCCACTAGGCGGTCTCGGAGCGGGGCGGTCGCCGGGTCGGGCTCCCATTCCTCCCTGGCCCGACGCCTAGTGACGACCCCCCGTCCCAGCTGCTCCTCACCAAACACGGACCTGGTGCAGGGAGCGTACCCCTCCCCATAATGCGGCAGACGGGAGAGGGCGTCCGCGAGGAAATTCTCTTTGCCGGGGATGTGACCAAGCTTGAAATTGTACCGCGAAAAGAACTCCGCCCATCTCATCTGCTTGGCGTTCAGGGATCGCGGTTGCCGGAGCGCCTCCAGATTCTTGTGATCTGTCCAGACCTCGAACGGCTCCTCTGTTTCCTCCAGCCAATGCCGCCATTCGGTGAGGGCGAACTTAATCGCAAACGCCTCCTTCTCCCAGGTAGACCAGTTCCGCTCCGTTTCGGCGAATTTTCGTGAGAGGTAGGCCGCCGGCCTCAGCTGTCCCGCCTTGTCTCGCTGCAGGAGAACCGCCCCGGCTGCTGCGTCGCTGGCGTCGACTTGTACCACCATCGGCTGGGTTGGGTCGACGTGCAGTAGCGTGGGCTCAGACGCGAAAGCTTGCTTGAGGGCCAGGAACGCTGCCTCCGATTTCTCATTCCAGCCGAGCGCTGCGCTGGGCCGCGTGGCGCGAGGACCTCTCCCCTTGGTACCTAGCAAGTCCGTGAGGGGAGCCACTACGGAGGAGTATCTGGGGATGAAGCCTCTAAAAAAGTTAGCAAACCCCAGGAAGCTTTGTAGCTGTTTCCGGGTGCGGGGCCTTTCCCAGGCCAGCACCGCCTGCACCTTCTCGGGGTCCATAGCTATGCCCTGGGCTGAGATGCGGTAGCCCAAATAGTCCAGGGAGGGACGGTGGAATTCGCACTTAGCCAGCTTCACGTATAGGTGGTTTGCCAGCAGGCGCTTTAACACCTCCCTCACCAGGGTCACGTGCTCTTGGGGATCTTGGCTGTAGATCAGGACGTCATCCAAATAAACAACCACCCCCTGAAACAGAAGGTCCTGCAACACCTCATTAATTAGACTCATGAAAACCCCAGGTGCCCCGCTTAAACCGAACGGCATCACTTTAAATTCGAATTGTCCCAATTGACAGTTAAACGCTGTTTTCCACTCATCCCCCTCCCGGATGCGTACCCGGTAGTACGCCTCCCTTAGGTCCAGCTTAGTGAACAGAGTCCCTTTGCCCAGCCGGGCCAGCAAATCCGGGATCAGCGGGAGGGGGTAAGCGTTCCCCGCTGCGATGGCGTTGAGGCCCCGGTAGTCCTGGCACAGCCGTCGGGACCCATCCTTTTTCCGGACGAACAAGACTGGAGCTCCCATGGGACTGGAAGCGGGCCGGATGAAACCTCGGGCCAGATTTTTACCCAAAAACTCCCGGAGGTCCTTGAGCTCACCCTCACTCATCTTGTAGATGCGCCCTTTGGGTAGTACCGCCCCCTCTGGGATGTTGATAGCGCAGTCCGTGCGGCGGTGTGGGGGTAGCTCGTCCGCTTCCCGCTCGCTGAAAACGGCTGCGAGGTCTCGGTACTCTGGCGGGACCTCGGGCTCTGGTATCTCCTGCTGCGCCGCCGCCGCTCCCCTGGGACGCGCCGCCGTCCTCTTGTGGCTGGAATTCTCGTGGGGGACCCGATGCCGTGCACCCACCGTCAAGTCGAACTTCAGGGTCCCCGCCCGCCAGTCCACCACGGGGTTGTGTTCCTTCAGCCAATCCAGGCCCAACACCGCCCGATATCCCGCTACGGGGACCTGGATCAGCCACCGCAGCTCTTGGTGGTCCCCTATGTGGATGGCGATAGGACCCACCTCCTCCCCGAAAGGTCCCCCCTGAATCGGGCTGCCGTCCATCTGGACGAAAACCAGGGGAACCTTCCGAATGCGCTTCGGTAGCCCCAAAGCCCGGGCTATCTGGGGGTGGACCATGCTGTGGTCGCATCCAGAGTCCCAAAAGAGCCTCCCCCACCCAACTTAGTCCGTTCTCCGGGTTCCGGAGCTCTAAAATTACCACGTTCGGAGGTCGCGCCTCATGCTGTAGGGGTTTTCCCTCGCACCGCGGGACCTGCTGCCCGGCGCCGTCTACAGCAGGTCCTGGCCGTTTCCCGTCGCCTGGGCGCTTCCCGGTTCGTTGCGGAGGTCCTCCGCCCGGCGTGCCTGCTGGGGGCGTGTCGCACCTCCCCCCTGGGAGAGCCCGCGGTCCTCCCCCCCTTGCCGTTGGCACGCTGCTGCGAAATGTCCTGACCCCCCGCATTTCAGGCACAGACCTTCCCGGCGTCTCCTTTCCCGCTCGGGGTTCGGGGGTCGTTTGGGGCGAGAGTTGTCGGGGCCCGGTCTCGGCGCCTCGGCTGACCCGCCTTTGGCCTCCCGGGGGGGTGCGGCGGCCCAACCCAGGCTGGCTTCCAGCTTGGCGACCACAAAACACCACCCCTCCAGTGTAGACAGATCTTCTTCCGTCCCCTTGATCACGGCCCATTCCCTGAGCTTCGGGTTAAGGCCCTCCCGGAAGTACTCGATTTGGGTCTCCTCGTTCCAGGAGAACACCTTGCCTGCTTCCCTCCGGAAAATGTCTATATAGTCCATAACCCCCCTAGTACCCTGTCGAAGTCCCTTGATCCGACTCTTTGCCTTGTCCTCAGCCTGGGGGTCCTGGAATCGTCGGCGGAGCGCGACCACGAAGTCCTGCAGGTCCCGAGTTGCCGGGTCGCCGCGCTCGGCCAACCCTAGGTACCACTGACCCGCCTTGCCCTGGAGACACGAGGCCACCCCCCAGACCAAGTCCTCGGAGTCCTCATACCGGTCTCCATACCTCCGGGCATGCGTCAGCGCGTGGAGGAGGAACTGCGGGAGGTCGTCCGGCGTCCCGTCGAAACGCGCCTTAAGCTCTGGGGGGGAACGTTTTGGAGAGTAGTCCGACCCCCTCCGGATCCGGGATTCTCGGCGTCCGCCGTCTCGTCCTGCTCCGCTCCACCGGCTACCAACTTGCCCAACGACGCCGTGCCGCTCCCTGCCTTGCACGTCGCTCCTGCGTTGGTCCGGCTCTCGCCGCCCCGTCGGCTCACCCGCTCCCCCGAGATCCTCTGCTGTCTCGCCTCTCCGCTGGCCGTCTCGCCTACTCGGGACTGAAAACTGCTCCGGGTCGGGGTCCGGGGCCCGCTCACCAGTGCCGGGCTCGTCCTCGTCGCTGGAGACGTCCTCACTCGACGCGATCCCCTCCGCCGTTGTATTACCAGTCCCTCCGGGCCCGGCCCGAGCTTGCTCACGGGCTTCAGCTGCCTGCAAGCGCCTGGCCAAGTCCGCCATGGCCCGCCGCAGGTCCTCTAGGGATTCCTCAGGTCCTACCGGGCGAAGCGCCTGCCTCAGCTGGGTGTCCCAGGTTGGGGCCAACCCCCCAGACCTCGGCGCGCTCCCCGCCGTGCTTGGGAACCCCATGGCCCGGCGCCTTCCCTTGGCCGCCGCTGCCGAGGGTCTCGGGGTCCCGGACAGCTGCTCCTGGCCCCCCGATTTTCGGAGGAAATCTCCCGGGGACATTAAACTCATGTTCCCGGGGTTCGTGGGGGTCGAGACCGCCCCGTTGCTTGAAAACGCCATCTCTGGATCCGTCCCGATAAGCGCTCGGATGCGATGCCGACCCTGGAGTTCGGTGGGAAGCTCTTACGATGTCGGAGACCCGCTTGCTAACTGAAAAAACAGGGTGCCCCTTTGAAGAAAACGTCACGCCAGGCCTGGTGAACGATACAACAGGAACAAGCTTTATTTCAGCAACGTGGAGTCCGCTGGTATGGAGTAAGAGCTTCCACTGAACTCCAGGTGGAAGCTCCCTTTTATACAAAACCCACCTCCTTAGGCTGTATTGCCCCACCCAGTACTTGCGGAGGGAACATGCTGATACAATCATGACTCATGCACATATGCGAGGTTTTCCGGGGTTCCTGATGGCCCATTTTCCTGGAACAAAGGGCCATCTCCGGGCCCTTGTCAAAAGGTGGAGGGGGACATTGAGGTTCTTTAGCGGCCATTGCCACCTCAACGATCGGGTGGGGCGCCCAGCTGCCGGCTTGCCTATGATCACCGTGCCCTACCTCCGTGATCGCGGGCGCCTCTGATGGCGGGGTTCGGTCCGGTTCCCAAGCCACCAAGGACCGAACCACGACATTCGGGCAGGGATCAAGGGGACAAGTAGTAGCCCTCACCTTCCCCAGCAACCTCTCCACTTTGGATAAAGAGAACTGCCTGAAGCCATCAAACATTACCTCCAAAGATGGCCAACAGGCCTCCAATTCATTTACTGTATCAATTATTGTGGGAAGGTGGAGTGACAAGACTTTATCTGTAAAATAGCTCGCTAATGCCTCACGGCCAAGATACAATTTCCTCATATTTGGGCACGCTTCCACGAGGGCAGTAAAACTACCCTAAATAATTGGGCTGGACATGAGCTTGCAGACGTGATTTTGGTGGCAAAATAAATCACGTTTTGCCAATTTCATCGCCATCTCATATGTCCTTATAAGCATGCGGTAAGATGTTCTTGTAGCCTCGTCATGAGTCTTCCGCCACACTCGCTCTAGTCATCTCAGTTCCCTCTTCTCCTGAAGCGCCCCAGTATACCAAGGCGCCCATTTGAATCAAGGACAGGATGTCTAGGACAGGGGTAGTCAACCTGTGGTCCTCCAGATGTCTATGGACTACAATTCCCATGATCCCCTACAGCGAATGCTGGCAGGGACTCATGGGAATTGTAGTCCATGGACATCTGGAGGACCACAGGTTGACAACCCCTGGTCTAGGAGCAATCATGTCTATAGCGGCAGCCAGGCGGGATTGCCAGTCCTCCACTATGGCTGCCAACGAGTTGCCAGGAGGTATAGGGTCCCATAGAGCATTCCTGAATCCAATCGGATCCATAAGTCTCCGTGGGCGGACAAAAATGCGTCTGCTGCCCAATAGGGGAGGGGGTGGGGTCTTGAGCCAGGCCCGCAGAGCCAAGGCTGTATCCAGATCCACTTCTATTCGCGCACCAAAAATCAAGTGGAGGGTATGGCCGGCTTGATGAGTGGGCCCGGTAACAAACTGCGAAAGCACCAGTGTTACCATGGCCAACACTAGGTTTGTACCATAGCCTGAAGGCGGCTATTCCGCATGGATGTTGAAGTCCCCAAGGATCAGTCGCCTAGGGAACTGTATCACCCAGGCAGCCGCTGCCTCCAGGAGGCTCATCAGGGCATCTGGTGGCACATTGGGCGGACGGTATACCAACCAGATGGCCAAGCTTTCGACTGAGTCCAAACTAATGCCAACACACTCCACTCTCCCGATCTCTGGCACAGGAAGAGCCCTGTAGGAGAAAGCTTCCCGGGCCAAGATAGCCACCCCCTTCCCTACTATGGATCCGGGATTGGTTCATGGCCAAGATGGGGCCAGGTCTTTCAAGGCGATTGTTTTGCCACCCCGCACCCAGGTCTCAGTCATGCAGGCAAGGTCAGCCCCACACTCTGCGAAAAACTGCTGCAGAGTCGAGGTCTTGTTGTTAATCGACCTTGCATTGCAGAGGACCAATGTCGGATCCTTCCCCTTAACCTCCACCTTCACATGTCTAGGGATGGGATGGAGGTTAGAAGGGCAGCGAGTGCAACCAACTCTAGCACTCCCCGCCCTTCTCTTGTCTAACCTTCTCCCACTGCCATAATGCCCAGGCCAATAATAGTTCTAATCCTGGCCCCACTAAGGAGCCCCCTAGGCGGCATTCCAATGTCCCAGCTTGATTGGAGCATCCACAAACGAGTACCTTTCCACTAAACTAACCCACCCAAACCCTACCATCCCTCATATATAAAAGCCCACCCCAACCAACCCACCCTTAACCCTCCTAACCCTGACAACCTACTGGCAGGACTAATTGTGGGAGACGGGGGGACTCAACTTGATCCCGCCTACAGGGGATCTCAGGCTCTCCTCCCACACCCACTCTCATCCAAACTCCTACTACTAAAGCCCTCACCCACTCTCTCCTCAGTCACTTCCTGAAGTACCCCCCACACTCCCCAACCAGTCCCAGAAGAAGAGCAGCAGCACAGAGACTAATGTAAAAAATGATGGAACCGTAATCTAACAGTCACCACCAGGTGGTGGAGGGGCACAAAAACTGTCGTGTGAGATGTTCCGGATCCACGATCTTAAAGGGATCAGTCCTCTTCTCTCCTCCGTGGCTCATCCAGCACCCCCACTCCAAGGTCCACAGCCAAGATTGTATAGCAGGTGAGCTGTTGTGAAAAAGATGCCCAGCTTCTGGGTCACTCCTCCACTGTGTGCAGGGCCACTCCTCCACCACTGGACGTGTAGATGATTCCCTCTCCTGGGAGCCCGCTCTTCTTTGTTCCCTACCCATTCATGTCCACAGGGGGAAACACTTTGGGGAAACTCAAAGAGGCCTGCCTTCCAGGAACACCGCAGAGCAGTCAGCAAGCCGGTAGGTGTAGGTCTGAGGGATGCATATCGGGGAGGGGGGGAGGGCTGCATGAATTCGTCGGTGCCCTTTTGACCCTCCCCCACGGCTGGTTTTCAGAATCTTCCTACCACTCCCAGCGTAGTCCCGGGAAGATGGAATGAATCCCGGCTCCCTGCTCTTCTCCCCGCCCACTCCGTCCCCTCTCCTTGCTGCTTTCTGCTGAGCCCCCAGTTTATTCCAGTCCTGGCAGAAAGGGGGGTAAGATATTTCTATCGCCAATACCCCTCAGGGTACCTCAAAAGTGGCAACCATTCTAACCTGGGGTCTCAAAAATACACGGTTGGGTGGAGCCCTAACCACACCACCATCTTGGATCTGCGCAGTATCTCGATTTCCCTGTCCATACATGGATCGTCATGTGGCTGGGCCCGACCCCCTAACCCGAGAGGTGTGTTGCTTGCCAGGGGTGAAAATTAAAGACATTTCAGAACGGCTGCCCAAACTCCTCAAATCTACGGATCGCTACCCATTTGTGATGGTACACATGGGAATGAATTACATGTCTGTGAATCCCATCGCTCCTATTAAAATAGACTATCAAGATCTAGGGAGGAAGCTCAAGTAAACAGGGGCACGAGTGGTATTCTCTTCAATGTTTCCTGTCAATGGAAGAGGAATGCATCAGGAGAGGAAGACAATGGAGGTGAATCAGTGGCTGTATAGTTGGTGCCAGCAGGAGGGATTTGGTTTCTGGGACTATGGGATAGGCTTTGCTGAAGAAGGACTACTAGCACCTGATGGACTGCACTTGTCGAAGTTGGGGAAGAATGTGTTTGGCAGGAACCTGGAGAGATTCATCAGGAGAGCTTTAAACTGAAGCCACAAGGGGAAGGAGACGTTCAACATACGGAGTGTAAGGAAGGAGACCGATCGGGGGCAGCACAACCAGAAAAGCCAGCTCATAGGGAACCAAAACTATAGGGAACCAAAAGTAAAAAGATTCAGATGCCTTTATAATAACACCTGAAGCATGGGCAACAAGAAGGAAGAGCTGGAACATCTCATGCTGATAGAAAGGAATGATCTAGTAGGCATCACAGAAACTTGGTGGAATGATTCTCATGACTGGAATGTAATAGTGGATGGATATGAATTGTTCAGAAAAAAACAGAATAGATCGAAGAGGTGGAGGAGTGGCACTGTATGTGAGGAAAGGGCTTACCGGTCAGGAAATTCTAGTGAAGGAGAGTATATTTCCAGTGGAAAGAATCTGGGTGAAAATAAATGAGGGGAAAACAAACAATGTGGTGGTTGGTGTCTGCTACTGACTGCCTGACCAACGAGAGGATGTGGATGCTGCACTTTGTGAGCAGCTTCGGAAAATATCCAAGTGGCAGGACCTTGTAATCATGGGTGACTTCAATTTCCCATATGTGTGCTAGGAAACAAACTCTGCAAAGTGTCCTCAGTCATGCAACTTTCTGACCTGCCTGGTTGACAATTTCATTTACCAAATGGTAGATGAACCCACAAGACGTTCAGTCATACTGGACTTAATACTGACCGACAGGCAAGAGCTAATGGATGGGGTGAAGGAGCTGGGGACCCTAGGGGAAATGACCATGTCCTCATAGAATTCCTTTTGAGATGGGGGGGCAAAGAAGCTTGTAGCCAGACACGGATGTTGGATTTTCGCAGGGCAAACTTTAATAAACTCAGAGACATAATGAGTGTCATACCATGGACGAGAATGCTGGAAGGGAAGGGAGCATGTGAAGGGTGGGCGCTAGTCAAACAAGAGCTATTGCATGCTCAATCCATGACTATCCCAGAAAGACCAAAACACTGCAGGAGCTCTAAGAAGCCTATATCGATGAACAGAGAACTTCAAGAGGAACTAAGAAAGAAAAGGGAAATGTTCCGGAAATGGAGGGAAGGACAGAGCTCTAAAGAAGAGTACCTACAAGTTACTAGGTAATGTAGATCAATCATCAGGCCAAAGATGAGAGTGAGCTCAGATTGGCCAGGGAAGCCCATTGTAACAAGAAAAGATTTTTCAGTTATGTGAGGAGCAAACGTAAAGTAAAGGAGGCAATAGGCCCACTGTTGGGTACAGATGGGCAAACTCTAACAGAGGATGCAGAGAAAGCAGAAAGGCTCAGCGCCTATTTTACATCTGTATTTTCCCAGAGGTCAAAGGTTTTAGGCACATCTAGAGATGGCAGTAGCCAAAGGATAGTGTCTGGGTGGCAGGTTGACATGGACAGAAAGGTTGTCAAGAGGTATTTAGCTGCACTGGATGAGTTCTAATCCCCTGGGCCAGATGAAATGTACCCAAGAATGCTCAAAGAATGCTTTCCGGAGAACTTGCAGAACCCTTGTCCATCATCTTTGGGACCTCTTTAAGGACTGGAGATGTCCTGGAGGACTGGAAAAGTTCAAACGTTATTCTGATGTTCAAAAAAGGGAGGAAGGATGACCCGGGAAACTACAGACCAGTGAGTCTGACCTGTGTTGTGGGGAAGATAATGGAGCAGATATTAAAGGGAGCGATCTGCAAACATCTGGAGGACAATTTGGTGATCCAAGGAAGTCAGCATGGATTTGTCTCCAACAGGTCCTACCAGACCAACCTAGTTTCCTTTTTTGACCAAGTAACAGGTTTGCTGGATCATGGAAATTCGGTTGATGTCATTTACTTGGATTTTAGTAAAGCTTTTGACAAGGTTCCCCATGATGTTCTGATGGATAAGTTGTAGGACTGCAATCTGGATTTTCAGATCGTTAGGTGGATAGGGAATTGGTTAGAGAACCTCACTCAAAGAGTTGTTGTCAATGGTGTTTCATCAGACTGTAGAGAGGTGAGTAGCGGGGTACCTCAGGGCTCGGTGCTCGGCCCGGTACTTTTTAACATATTTATTAATGATCTAGACTAGATGAGGGGGTGGAGGGACTATTCATCAAGTTTGCAGATGACACCAAATTGGGAGGACTTGCAAATACTCCGGAAGATAGAGACAGAGTTCAACGAGATCTGAACACAATGGAATAATGGGCAAATGAGAACAAGATGCAATTTAATAAAGATAAGTGTAAAGTTCTGCATCTGGGTCCGAAAAATGAAAAGCATGCATACTGGATGGGGGATACGCTTCTAGGTAGCACTGTGTGTGAACGAGACCTTGAGGTACTTGTGGATTGTAAACTAAACATGAGCAGGCAGTGTGATGCAGCGGTAAAAAAGGTGAATGCCATTTTGGGCTGTATCAACAGGGGCATCACATCTAAATCACAAGATGTCATAGTCCCGTTGTATATGGCACTGGTCAGACGACACCTGGAGTACTGTGTGCAGTTCTGGAGGCCTCACTTCAAGAAGGACGTCGATAAAATTGAAAGGGTACAGAGGAGAGCGACGAAGATGATCTGGGGCCAAGGGACCAAGCCATATGAAGAAAGGTTGAGGGACTTGGAAATGTTCAGCCTGGAGAAAAGGAGGTTGATGAGAGGGGACATGATAGCCCTCTTTAAGTATTTGAAAGGTTGTCACTTGGAGGAGGGCAGGATGCTGTTTCTGCTGGCTGCAGAGGAGAGGACACGCAGTAATGGGTTTAAACCCATGAAATCATGAAATCAGACTGCTCCCGCAACTAAACAGGCCCAGCCCAAACACAGCCACCAAAAAACACCCAAATTGATCATACAAAAAAAAGAAAAGGAGAACAAAAAGAATCCCACCAAATTAATCACAGAAACCTCTAAGGAACGCAACAGAACGCAACAGAACAAGATTTCAAAAATCCCACAAAATAGAAAAAAGAGAAAATAACAACCAAGAAGAACGACAAAGAGACAACGAAGAAAGACGGAAACGGTAAGAAAATCAACTAGAACAAAAACAGAGGGAAACCAACAGCGGCTGTTGGGCAAAAACCAGTGACTGTCTGCTAGGTCGGGCTACCACGGCTGAAGGAGCTCGGCCTGAGGAACTCTGAGCTCGCGGAAGCAGCTAAAAGGAGCTGATCTCTGAAGCAACCTGTCAGCACCAAAGACAAAGCTGCCCGCTACAAAGGGACCGTCCGCAGCCCCTCAAACAAAATCGGACCCTCGTCCGCCGCCATTACATCGCGCCCACTGCCGGGACCTGCAGCCACCGCCGGAGCAGAGCCGGATCAACGCCGCTCCACCGTCACCGAGCAGAGCCGGACCCCGACAACTTCCACCGCTGCTGACCCACACCCACCACCTGCAGCCGCCGCCTGAGCAGAGTCTAACTGCTGAAGCTGCCCCACCATCACCACGCCGAGCCCACCTTTTCGCGCTCTCGAGCACCACGTTCCCGACCGCCGCCCACACGCGCTCCATCGACCCGCGCTTCCTGACCACCGCTGAACAAGACTGGCCCTGGTCACAGCCGACCTACCATCCCCAGACTCTGCTGCAGCTGCCCACATCTCAACGCCGCGGGTCCCTGCCGCAGCTGCCGGGGAACAAGGAAAGGAGAGGAAAAGAAGGAAAGGAACACTAACATAATCTAATAAGGAAGAAAGAGAAGTACCAAACCCTCGGGGGGGGGGGAGGGCCCTATAAGGAGGAGGAGGAAGACACAAACAATCGGACATTAATTTAATTAACCAATTCCAGAAAAAGGGGGGGGATTGTCACGGGGCTTCTACAGACTCTGCGAGGAGGGGGGGGGGGGAGAAGAATACAAACGGGCATAACTTGTACCCAGAAGGGGGAAGGGCATCAAACAACTAATAGAAATTAAGCGGGAAAAATTGAGCGGGACAATTGAGCGGGAAGAAAATCAAACGGAGAGGGAAAAGATCACAAACGGAGATAACTCCGTTCCAAGAAGGGGGAAGGGACGGCAAACAAACTACCAGAAACTGGGCGGGAACAAATCGGGCGGGAAGAAAAACCAAGCGGGGAAACTGTAAACAGAAAACGGAGGGGGGGAGGGTAAGGGGGAAGAGAGCGGGGGAGAAAGAAAGACAAGACACCAACCAAACTACCAACAACTGGGAAAAAATCAGGAAGCAACATTGTGATGTGCACAGAAAAGAGGGGAAGGGGAAAGAAGGGAAAAAGGGGAGGGGGAGGGGAGAAGGGGAGGGGGGAAAGAAGGAAAAAAAAACGGGAAGGGAAGGAGAAAGCGAGAGGAGAAAGGACTGAAATAAAGAAAAGGGGAGGGGGGGAAGGGGAGGGGGGAAAGAAGGAAAAAAAAAACAGGAAGGGAAGGAGAAAGTGAGAGGAGAAAGGACTGAAATAAAGAAAAGGGGAGGGGGGAAGGGGAGGGGGGAAAGAAGGAAAAAAAACAGGAAGGGAAGGAGAAAGTGAGAGGAGAAAGGACTGAAATAAAGAAAAGGGGAGGGGGGAAGGGGAGGGGGGAAAGAAGGAAAAAAAACAGGAAGGGAAGGAGAAAGTGAGAGGAGAAAGGACTGAAATAAAGAAAAGGGGAGGGGGGAGGGGAGGGGAGGGGGAAAGAAGAGAAAAACGGGAAGGGAAAGAGAAAGTGAGAGGAGAAAGGACTGAAATAAAGAAAAGGAGAGGGGAGAGGGAGAAAGGAAATACTCCAAAATCAAAAAAGAGGAGGAATCAAGAGGGAGTCAAAGATAGCCCAACCTTCACTAGCTACCAACCCACACCTGACTTATCCCCACCCCCCTACCCAGCCAAACCAAATTAAATCAACATATCCACCCACCAATCAGCCAGAACAATAAACCCAACACAATTAAACACCATCAACTGACCTACCCCAAACCCACCCAAAACAATTAATTCTACCAATTAAATAACTAATCCCCACCCCAAACAACTGATTCTACCCCAAAACCACCCAAATAACCAATCCTACCAATTAAACAATCAATCACCATCAATTGAACACCCAACCCAGCCTGAGGAAATTAGCTCAATCAACCAATTAGCCCAACTTACCAACCAACCCAATAACTTGCCCCCCACTTACCAAACAACCCTACCATCCAACTGAACCACACCCAATTCATAAACCTCAGTCCCAAGCCAACATGAAATAACACACAGATCACTCATACACCACACACCCCTGGATTGGGCAACCCTGAGGTGCCACAATAGGCGATCGGGACTACCCCTCCAGGCTCCCACAACGATACACATCCTACACCCAACACATAACTACACAAGTGGAACTGGGAAGCCCTGAGAGGCTGTAATTAGCGATCAGGGCCAACCTCCCACAGATACACAAACTCACACACACAAAGACAGAACCGGGGTTTAACAATCAACCCCAGCCAAACCACTGAACCAAGAATTGAACCAACAGTGTCCATAGAGCTCACAATGCCTAACAAATCTGAAGAAGGAGGAAAAGCAGGGGCCTTGATAGGGTCAGGGATCCCAATAATAAGGGGCAAAGGCAGGGACAGCGGATGGCGGAGGTACATCAAACCAAGGGGGCCGAAAACCAAACATACTCAGGCCCCCTCCAGACTCCGCCCCATCCCTCGTGACACTAGGGTGGAGGCAAAGGTAAACAACCCGCCTCTGACACTGGTGCTGTGCAACGCCAGGTCAATAAACAACAAAACCTCTACGCTGCAAAACTACTTTGTAGAGCAAAGAGCGGACCTGGCGTGCTTGACAGAAACCTGGACCAGGGAAGGGGAGACAGTTGCCCTCAAAGACCTAGCCCCTGCTGGGTTCTCTGTCCTCCACCAGTCCCGGACAGCGGGGCGGGGAGGAGGGGTGGCAATCCTAACCCGAGAGGCTTTCTCCTTTAGAGCCCTCCCTGCGCCGTCAATACCAGGCATTGAATGTGTTGGCCTCGGATGGGGATCAACCGAGAGCGTGGCCATCTGGTTAGTATACCGCGCGCCCACTGCACCACCAGATGCCCTGCCTGCCCTGCTAGAGGCGGTGGCGGCCTGGACGCTACAGTTCTCCAGTCTACTAGTCCTGGGGGACTTTAACGTCCATGCTGAGCTACTGTCCTCTAGAACTGGACAGGACCTAGTGTCAACCATGGCAACACTGGGGCTCTCGCAATTTGTTGTTGGCCCCACCCATCAAGCAGGCCACACCCTGTACCTTATTTTCGGCGTAGGTTTGGATGTGGATCTGGTCACAACAACAGCTGTGCCATGGTCAGACCACTATGCTCTAAAGGCTCGGCTAAGGCTTCCACCACCTCCTCAGTTGGGCGCCGAGCAAATTTTAGCTCGCCCGCGGAGACTTATGGATCCAATAGGATCCCTGAACGCTCTGCGGGAACCAATGCCTCCCGGCACTTCTCTCAATGGCCTGGTCAGTGACTGGCATGACAGACTGCTGACTGCCATTGATGAGATAGCTCCCCGACGCCCTCTCCGGCTCCGTCTCAAGCGAGCTCCCTGGTACACCGAGGAGCTTCGCGACAAGAAACGGGAACTGAGACGGCTAGAGCGAGTTTGGAGGAAGACTCGTGACGAAGCCTCGAGAACATCTTATAGAATGCAGATGAAAGCCTATGAGATGGCGGTGAAGTCAGTAAAACGCAATTTTTACTCGGCTACCATCGCATCTGCAGACTCACGCCCAGCTCAATTGTTTAAGGTAGTTCGATCTCTCACTGCCCTGATTGAAGGGCAACAAAACAATAGCCAATTGGACATCAGCTGTGAGGCATTTGCGAGTCATTTTGCGGACAAAATCTCGACACTCCGCCACGACCTCCCCCCAACCTTAGATACAAAAAGTGAACTAGAGGCCCCTTGGCCGTCTTTGGAGAAAACTATGAGTAACTTCAGACGACTCACGCTGACCGAAGTGGACAGGATTCTAGCGACAACAAGACCAACTACATGCCCACTAGATCCTTGCCCATCCTGGCTCTTGAAAACAGCTGGCATAAAGATAATGGGCCCCCTCCGGGAGATAATCAACCTATCTCTAACAACAGGAGAATTCCCGGAGGGTTTGAAAGAGGCTGTGGTACGTCCACTGTTGAAAAAAACATCTCTAAACCCACAAGAGCCTAACAACTACAGGCCCGTGTCTCACTTAGCGTTTCTGGGCAAGATGATAGAAAGGGCAGTCGCAAACCAACTGACAGAATACCTGGAAGAAGCTTCGGTCCTAGACCCATCTCAGTCTGGCTTCCGGCCTGGCCATGGGGTAGAGACAGCGCTAATCGCCCTGACGGACGACCTCCGTCGCCAGTTGGATCGAGGCGGGTCGGCACTGCTGATATTATTAGACCTCTCAGCAGCGTTCGACACAGTCGATCACGAGCTTCTAGCTCGCCGCCTCATCGATGCTGGAATACAAGGGACAGCCCTTCAATGGCTGATCTCCTTCCTCCAGGGTCGTGGACAGAGGGTTGCAATAGGAGAGAAAACATCAGGCCGCCGGCAACTTACTTGTGGAGTCCCACAAGGAGCGGTCCTCTCTCCTATCCTATTCAACATCTTCATGCGCCCTCTCGCACAGCTGGTACGGACGTTCGGGCTGGGTTGCCATCAATATGCAGATGACACCCAGCTCTTCCTCCTGATGGATGGCCGCCCTGACTCTCCCCCAGAAGCATTAGCCAGCTGCCTGGAAGCAGTGACGAGATGGCTCAAGCAGAGTCGTCTGAAGCTCAATCCTTTAAAGACGGAGGTCCTGTGGCTAGGTAGGAAGGGCCCTTGCGAGGAAGCGCGCCTGCCTACCCTGGATGGCGTGCAGCTCTCCACGGCTCATGCCGCCAGGAACCTAGGCGTGATTCTGGACGCCTCCCTCACAATGGAGGCCCAGATCACAAAGGTAGCGCGGCTGGCATTCTACCATCTCCGCCAAGCCAAACTACTAGCGCCCTACCTGGCCCCGGAACACCTAGCCACAGTGATCCATGCGACGGTCACCTCTAGACTAGACTTTTGTAACTCGCTCTACGCAGGCCTGCCCTTAGCCCTGACCCGGAAACTACAACTAGTTCAAAATGCAGCAGCCAGGATCCTCACGGCAACACCGTGGAGGTCCCATATCCGGCCTATTCTTCATCAGCTGCAATGGCTACCAGTTGAATTCCGGATCAGACTAAAGGTTCTGGTAATTACCTTCAAGGCCATACGCGGTCAGGGCCCAGTGTACCTGAGGGACCGCCTCCCCGCCTATGCCCCCAAAAGAGCTCTACGCTCTACTGCCTCAAATCAGCTAAGGATCCCTGGCCCTAAAGAAGTCCGTCTGGTCTCGACCAGGGCCAGAGCATTCTCTGTTCTGGCCCCTACCTGGTGGAACGAGCTCCCAGAAGAGATCAGGGCCCTGACGGAGCTTAAACAGTTCCGCAGGGCCTGCAAGAAGGAGCTCCTCCATCAGGCATTTGGCCGAGACCAGACGTAATCAACAGCGACCAAGGGCCCCTGCTCCCCCCCCACCCCCCCTCAGAATTCAATCAATAAACCACCCCTCTCAGAATCCCATCAACAAGCCCTGGACCTGTTTGTATCACAACTGTTTACTGTTATACTGTGTTGTGTTTGGTTGCAATTGTTGGTTATTGATGTATATGTTTTACAGACTGTTTTATGTAAGGTTCCTTGTTATAATGTAAACCGCCCTGAGCCTCCGGGGAGGGCGGTATAGAAGTATGATAAATAAAATAAATAAAAATAAATAAACTTCAAGTACAACGATATAGGCTAGATATCAGGAAAAGGTTTTTCACAGTCAGAGTAGTTCAGCAGTGGAATAGGCTGCCTGAGGAGGTGGTGAGCTTCCCCTCACTGGAAGTATTCAAGCAAAGGTTGGATACACACTTTTTTTGGATGCTTTAGGATGCTTAGGGCTAATCCTGCATTGAGCAGGGGGTTGGACTAGATGGCCTGTATGGCCCCTTCCAACTCTATGATTCTATGATTCTATGATTCACATACTTAACCCGTGGATCAGAACCAAAAACTAATGCTTACACAAGATATACAATTTCAAAGAACTTTCCGGGGAACTTGCACAACCCTTGTCCATCATCATCGGGACCTCTTTAAGAACTGGAGATGTCCTGGAGGACTGGAAGAGAGCAAACGTTATTCCGATCTTCAAAAAAGGGAGGAAGGATGACCCAGGAAACTACAGATCAGTGAGTCTGACCTCTGTTGTAGGGAAGATGATGGAGCAGATATTAAAGGGAGCGATCTGCAAACATCTGGAGGACAATTTGTTGATCCAAGGAAGTCAGCATGGATTTGTCTCCAACAGGTCCTGTCAGACCAACCTGGTTTCCTTTTTTGACCAAGTAACAGGTTTGCTGGATCATGGAAATTCGGTTGATGTTATAGAATCATAGAATCATAGAGTTGGAAGGGGCCATACAGGCCATCGGCCACAGGATTGGAAAAGGTCAGTTTACATTCCAATCCCAAAGAAGGGTAATGCCAAAGAATATTCAAAGTACCGCACCATTGCGCTCATTTCTCATGCTAGCAAAGTTATGCTCAAAATCCTACAAGCTAGGCTCCAGCAATATGTGGACCGAGAACTTCCAGAAGTACAGGCAGGATTTCGAAGAGGCAGAGGAACTAGAGGTCAAGTTGCCAACATATGCTGGATCATGGAGAAAGCTAGGGAGTTCCAGAAGAACATCTACTTCTGCTTCATTGACTATGCTAAAGCCTTTGATTGTGTGGAGCACAACAAACGGTGGCAAGTTCTTAAATACCAGAGCATTTTATTTGTTTCTTGAGAAATTTATATGCGGATCAAGAAGCAACAGTGAGAACTGTACATGGAATCACTGATTGGTTCAAAATTGAGAAAGGAGTTCAGCAAGGCTGTATACTGTCACCTTGCATATATAACTTGTATGCGGAACACATCATGAGAAAGGCAGGAAAAGAGGAGTCACAAATTGGGATCAAGATTTCAGGGAGAAATATCAACAACCTCAGATATGCAGATGATACCACTCTAATGGCAGAAAGTGAAGAGGAACTAAAGAGCCTGTTGATGCGGGTGAAGGAGGAAAGTGCAAAAGTTGGCTTGAAACTCAACATCAAGAAAACAAAGATCATGGCACCCGGCCCTCTGAATTCCTGGCAAATAAATGGGGAAGAAATTGAGATAGTGACAGATTTGTTTTCCTGGGCTCTAATATCACTGCAGATGGGGACTGCAGCAAAGAAATTAAAAGACGCTTGCTCCTGGGGAGGAAAACTATGGCAAATTTAGACAGCATCCTAAAAAGCAGAGACATCACCCTGCCAACAAAAGTGCGTTTAGTCAAGGCTATGGTATTCCCAGTTGCAACGTATGGCTGCGAAAGTTGGACCATAAGGAAGGCCGAGCGTCAAAAAATTGAGGCTTTTGAACTCTGGTGCTGGAGAAGACTCTTGCGAGTCTCTTGGACTGCAAGGCGAACAAACCGGTCAGTACTAGAGGAGATCAGTCCTGACTGCTCCTTAGAAGGCCAGATCCTGAGGATGAAACTCTAATACTTTGGCCACCTCATGAGAAGGAAGGACTCCCTGGAGAAGAGCCTAATACTGGGAGCGATCGAGGGCGAAAGAAGAAGGGGACGACAGAGAATGAGGTGGCTGGATGGAGTCACTGAAGCAGTAGGTGCGAACTTAAATGGAAATGGTAGAGGAAATGAAGGCCTGGAGGATCATTGTCCATGGGGTCGCGATGGGTCGGACACGACTTCGCACCTAACAACAACATACAGGCCATCTAGTCCAATGCACTGCTCAATGCAGGATCAGCCCAAAGCAGCCTAAAGCATCCAAGAAAAGTGTGCATCCAACCTTTGCTTGAACTCTGCCAGTGAGGGGGAGTTCACCACCTCCCTAGGCAGCCTATTCAACTGCCGAACTATTCTGACTTTGAATTTTTTTTCCTGATATCTAGCCTATATTGTTGTACTTGTAGTTTAAACCCATTATTGCGTGTCCTCTCCTCTGCAGCCAACGGAAACAGCATCCTGCCCTCCTCTACATGACAACCTTTCAAATACTTAAAGAGGGCTATTATGTCCCCTCTCAACCTCCTTTTCTCCAGGCTGAACATTCCCAAGTGCCTCAACCTATCTTCATAGGGCTTGGTCCCTTGGGCCCAGATCATCTGTGTCGCTCTCCTCTGTACCCTTTCAATTTTATCTACATCGTTCTTGAAGTGAGGCCTCCAGAACTGCACACAGTACTCCAGGTGTGGTCTGACCAGTGCCGTATACAATGGGACTATGACATCTTGTGATTTTGATGTGATGCCCCTGTTGATTCAGCCCAAAATGGCATTGGGCTTTTTTACCGCTGCATCACACTGCCTGCTCATGTTTAATTTACAATCCACAAGTACCCCAAGGTCTCGTTCACACACAGTGTTACCTAGAAGCGTATCCCCCATCCAGTAGGCATGCTTTTCATTTTTTTGACCCAGTTGCAGAACTTTACACTTATCTTTATTAAATTGCATCTTGTTCTCATTAGCCCATTTTTCCTTTGTGTTCAGACCTCGCTGAACTCTGTCGTTTACTTGGATTTTATAAAAGCTTTTGATAAGGTTCCCCATGATGTTCTGATGGATAAATTGAGGGACTGCAATCTGGATTTTCAGATAGTTAGGTGGATAGGGAATTGGTTAGAGAACCGCACTCAAAGAGTTGTTGTCAATGGTGTTTCATCAGACTTGAGGGAGGTGAGTATCGAGGACCTCAGGGCTCGGTGCTCGGTCCGGTACTTTTTAACATATTTATCAATGATATAGATGAGGGGGTGGAGGGACTACTCATCAAGTTTGCAGATGAAACCAAATTGGGAGGACTGGCAAATTCTGCAGAAGATAGAGACAGTTAAATGAGATCTGAACACAATGGAAAAAATGGGTAAATGGGTAAAAATGGGTCATCTAGGTGGAGGTATTTTTGCGCCAGGTCTTTGCGCAGCCCTTCTCGGTTGGTGTGGACACGCTGAGGCTCACCGCTGCAGCCAGGTTCTGGAACTCTCTGGTGTATTACAGTGTGCGAATAAAGTAAGGACACAAGTATTTAACTTCTTTCAACACCCCCTTGGGACAATTTGCGTACACTATCATGCCGTTTGGGCTCGCCGGCACTCCGGGTATGTTTCTTGAATTTAATTAATGTGGTCGTACATGACCTACTGTACAAGGGGGCCCTGGTTTAATTGGATGATATTTTGTTGTATTCAGAAGACCCTGTCGAACACATGTGCGCGAAGTACTGCGTGGCTTGCGGACGCAGCACCTTTAAGCAAAACTCTCTAAATGCTAATTTTACCGGGAGGCGGTGGAGTTCCTCGGTTTCTGCGTCTCCTGTGAAGGGATTGAAATGGACCCTGGGAAGTTCCAGGAGTTATTGGCTTGGGAACCCCCACACATGCGGAAGCAACTGCAAAGTTTCTTGGGGTTTGCTAACTTTTACCGTTCCTTCATCCCCCACTTTGCTAAGGTGGCCTTTCCACTGATACGATACGATAACATTTATTGTATGTAGCCAAAGGCCATTACAAAACACAATTAAAACAATATGGCACAAATATAAACAAATAAAACAATATTTCTCCAATATTGTGTACCTAAAAATGTAAACATGGACTACTAAGTTACAATAAAAGAGATAAAATGGTGTATCAAGGTGGAGGCTCCTGTAAAAATGCATTAGCTCGAATCTTCCTGGCAGCCAGAGCAAAAAGTGCCACCCTATAAGAGATATAGGGGTCGACATCTGATAACAGATAGGTGACTTTGTTAAAATCAGAAATAGGGTGAGAGTTTGGTAATAGCTTGGCAAGGAATTTGCCCCTGGGTTCGGAGTACAGGGGACAAGCCAAGACATAGTGGGGCAGGTCCTCCACAGATGGATTTCCACATATGCACAGGCGTTGGGCTGTGGGTATTCGGAGATATCGCCCAGAGAGCATGGCTGATGGCATCATTTCAAACCGCAAAGATGTTAGGGCCATTCTAAGATTACGTGTCGTTATATTTACTAAATAGGATGCTCTGGAATGGTCTTTTTTAATTGTTTTATACCATGGGGCTGCTTGTGATAGCTGTATTGAAGAGTGGTCGATCAGAGAGTCAGCTTTGAACACCCAATCACGTAAATCAGAAATATTGGCTGATGTATGCAGTAAGTCATCTGGTATGGTATAGCGTGAAAGAATGGAGCTAAAAAAATCAGACCGAGTCCTGTCCTTGGTCAATAAGAGCTTAAAACTTTGATGGTTTAAAGAATCTAATTTGGTTGAGATGTCTTTCTTCCAAGATTTCAGAATAGCTAAGTGGGCACGGGCTTTGAGTGAGGGAAAACCAAGCTCTGCCCTCATCAGGGCTGCAGGGGACCCTTTTGGAAGAGCCAGGATACGTCTGAAGAAAAAGTTCTGAATGGGCTCCAAGCTATTGATTGTTTGTTCTTTCCAGCCCCAGATGTCAATGCCATATAGTAGGTGAGGAATGACCTTGGCTGCAAAGAGCTTTAGAGCTGGGTCAACTAGAAACCCTCCCCTGGTATAATAAAATCTCAGAATGGCTCCAATGATTTTTAGACCAGAGGCCTTTATAGTTGCAAGGTGGGCATTCCAGTTTAGGGTCTCACTGTAAGTGATCCCAAGATATTTAAATGTACTACACTGTTCTATAGGAATATTGTTTATACTCCAGATAAATTTTTTAGGTCTTTTCCTAAAAACCATAACTTTTGTTTTTGTGTAGTTAATGGAAAGGGACTCTTCCTTACAATAAGTACCCAAGTTGTTAAGTAGCTTTTTCAGACCAACTCTTGTAAGGGAAACCAGAACCATGTCATCTGCATAAAGCAGGATAGAGACCTTTTGCTGACCGACAGAAGGGGGTACAAATTCTGGGCCCGATAGTCTTTGAACTATATCGTTGATATAAATATTGAAAAGCAGAGGGGCTAGTACACACCCTTGCTTTACCCCTTTCCTTACTGCAATTTCATTAGTTAGAGAGCCTGAAGCACCTACCCTAATTTTTGTGTGGGTGCCTGAGTGCAGTTCATGCATCAGAAACAGTAGGCGTTTATCGATGTTAGTTTCCCTCAGCTTTGACCAGAGTCTGTCCCTATCAATGGAGTCAAAAGCTGTGGCTAAATCAATGAAAGCTGCGTATAAGGCTCTCGTAGGGCCTTCTATACTGGAGTAGACTAAGTAATGGAGGGTTTGGCAGTGGTCAGTGGTAGAATGGCCTCTTCTAAAACCTGCTTGGTGTGGGTGTAAGATATGGTTGTCAGCAGCCCAGTCCTCTAGTTTATGTAAGAGGAATTTTCCATAGAGTTTAGATGCGATATTTAGTAAACTAATGGGGCGGTAGTTTTGTGGGTCGGTCTTGTTGCCTTTTTTGTGGATAGGAACCACTATGCTCATCTTCCAGCCATTGGGAAAAATGCCTGATTCATTTATCTGGGTGAAGACCCTAGCTAAGACTGGGGCCCACCAGTTAGGGAACGCTTTAAATAAATCAGGTGGAATCAGATCTTCTCCAGGTGATTTATTGGAAGCTAGGGATGTAATAAGGCCTCTGACTTCAGCCTCTGTGACTGGGGGCCAAGCTGGTAAACTTAGAGAGTCAATGGAAATAGCCTGGGTGTTTGGTTCTGTATATGGTGGGGGAGGTGGCCAGGCTCCAAAGGTTTTCGAAAAGTGTGTAAACCAAGTGTTTCCAGATATTTGGGCTTCAACCTGTTGGGGTGATTTTGCAAGCCCGAAAGAAACAAGGTTCCAGAATTGAGACTCATTTTTCTCCTTTACTGCCAGATTTAGTTTGTTCCACATATGTTTAGCATAGTCAGCTTTCTTACTTTTGAGGAGACTCTTATATTGGGATCTTAATCTGATGAGCTCTAACATTCTGTTATCCTCTCTACTGCGACGGCTCAGCCTCATACATTTGACTAGCTTTTTCCTGAAGGTTTTGCATTCTTGGTCAAACCAGCCATTATTGGGGCAGGATAACAGCTTTAGAGGTTTATTGTTGATAAGCAGAGGTTTGATCAAGCTAATAATTTTGTCATAGTGTCCTATGGCGTCATGGCCAGGCTGTAAAAGGGCTGAATGCAGGGATTTAAGGTCATCACTCGTCAGAGCTTGAGCTATGTTGTTTTGTACCTGCTCTGACCATTTCAGCCTCCTATTGCCAGGAAATGTACCTTCAGCGAGTTCAGGAATTGGAGGTAAAAGAATGTTGCTATTATATTTAAGTAAGAGCTGTAGAGGGCAGTGATCACTTAAAGGAGAGTTACCTACTTCAAAAAAGACCACCTCTGTTAGTAAAGCAGGTGAAACTGCTATATAATCTATGGTGCTAGCATGACAGGAAGATAAAAATGTGAAGGAACCACCAGACTTATCAAACTTAGAGCCATGTAAGACATAAAGATTAAACAAGGATAGCAACTCCAATAATTTTAGACCAGGCTTATTAATTGTAGGGTCTTGTGAGACTCGTTCTAAAAGACATGTGTGCTCCGCGATTTGAGAGTTGACATCTGCCCTAGAGTCAGAGTGACCAGGGCCAATTCTGGCATTAAAATCACCACACATAATTATTTGGGCATTAGGAAACTGAGAAGAAAGGGTTTCCAGTGTGTGGGAAAGTTGGTCCCAAAGTTTCCCTTTATCCTGTGACAGTGAGAGTTTTGGAGGGAGATATACATTGATGCACAGGAGGTTGCCGAAATGTGGTCCCTTAATCAGTAATGCTTGGATGTAATTTGGGCAGCTGCTTTCCAGGGTCTGAACCTCTGCTATTAAGTCAACCGCTACAAGGACGGCCAGACCGCCACTGCCCCGGCCCTTACAATGGACTTTGATTGCCGGTGTGGCAAATGGCTGAAAACCCTGTAGAGCTACAGAGCTTACATCTTGGACCCAGGTTTCCTGTAAGAAAAGAATATCGTAACCACTTAAAAATTTTGAGAATTCAGGATCATAGAATTTGTTCTGCCATCCCCCCAAGTTCCAAGATAGTATCTTTAACAGTCAGTCCGAGTTTGAAATTTTATCTAATTCTCCCCTTGAATCTGAGAAGACACATCCATTTTTGGAGGGGAGTCCATGAGTAGAGGAGGACTGTTTCCGTGCAGATGGGCCGTTTTTCACAGGTTCACACTCCATTGGCTGGAAGATTGAAATTTCATCTCTGGAGCTCTGTATCTTATCAGGGAGTAACTTGGGCAGGGGGGAAACAGCTGGAGTGCTTGGTGATGTGGATGTTTGGTTGCAGTTTGTTGGTGGGGATAGGTTTTGAACTGCTGAGACTTCGTGAATTTTCAAAAGTTCCAACCTGAGACATTCTAGTCTGTTTCCACTGATGGACTTACTAAAAACCAAAGGGGGGGGGGGAAACTGGCATCCTTTCCCAGTGCGCCGCTGGCGTGGTCCTGCCAATGCCAGGCTGCGTTTGAACAGCTAAAGACCCTGTTTACCATGGAGCCGGTGCTGCCCCATGTTGACTCCTGGAAGCCCTTCATGGTGCAAGTAGACTCCTCAGACGTAGGTATGGGGGCAGTAATTCTCCAGGAGGGACGGGGAGGGAAGCTGCACCCACTGGCGTACATTTCCAGGAAATTCTCTGGGCCCAAAAAGAATTGGGCGATTTGGGAAAAAGAAGCGGCAGGGGTAAAGCTGGCTTTGACTACTTGGCGGCATTGGCTTGAAGGGGCGGCTCATCCTTTTGTTGTGTGGATGGATCACAAGAACCTACAGGCTCTGAAACAGCCCCGGTCCTTGTCTGCAAAACAGATGCGCTGGGCGGACTTTTTCTCTCGCTTCAGCTTCACCCTAAAGCATTGCCGGGAAAAATGAACTTTTTGGCTGATGCACTTTCGCGCCTCCCCCAATATGACTGTAGGGAGACCATTGGTCGACACAGTGTTCACCCCCTCCCAACTGGGGCTGACGGTGATGACACGTAGCAAAGCAAGGGGGGGTGGACCTTTCCCGGGAGGATGGGTCCAGAAGGATGTGACACTGGACTCTGAATCTGCCAGCCTCCGCCCCTCCTTAGTTGAGAAGGAGGATCTGTTTTTTAAGGAGGACCGGCTGTTTGTCCCATTGGCAGCACGTAAGGAGGTTTTAAAACTGTGCCACGATTCTAAGCCCGCAGGGTATTTCGGTCTTGATACGCAGGCATTATTGGTGGCCCGCATTAAGAAAGGATGTCGAACTCTACGTCCATGGGTGCCCGGTGTGTTTAACAGCCAAGCCCATGGGGGGGGGGAAGAAAGGGACTGTTGCAGCCTCTGCCAACCCCCTCTTGCCCCTGGAAGGACATTACGATGGACTTTATCACTGACCTCCCGCCTAGTCACGGGAAGACTGTAAGTTGTTTGGTAATAGATGCTTTTTCCAAGCAAGCCCACTTCTTGCCGTGCGCAGGCCTGTAGTCTGCACCGAAACTCGCATCCCTGTTCATTGAACACATGTACCACCTGCACGGGATCCCAGGGAGGGTCTTGACGGATCGGGGCTCCCAGTTCGTTGCCAAGTTCTGGCGGGAGCTTTTAAGGCTCCTGGATGTGGAGCAAGCGCTCACATCTGGCTATCACCCAGAAACTAATGGCCAGACTGAGAGGGTGAACCAAACCCTGGAACAATATTTGCGATGCTTCATTAACCACTAACAGACCGATTGGGTCTCCCTCCTCCCCCTTGCGGAGTTAGCCTACAACAATGGGCTTCACGCGTCCACGGGAGTGTCCCCTTTCAAGGTGGTTTATGGAATTGATTTGACTGCGGTGCCCACTTGGGAAATTTCCTCCCTGGACTCTCTGGACATTCAGAAATGGGCGGAGAGAATTTTGAAAGCCTGGCCAGTCATTGTGGCCTGTTTAAAGGAGGCAAAATGTGTGTACAAAACGCAGGCAGACAGAAAGCGGGCGGAAGCGCTTGCCTGGGCTGTGGGGGATCTAGCCTACCTGTTTACTAAGGACCTCCGTTGCCAGCAACCATCATGCAAATTAAGGCCAAAGTTTGTCAGGCCTTTTCCGGTAAAGAGACTGATTAATGCGGTGACCATGGAATTATCCCTGCCGAAGACTTATAGACATGTGCATCTCGTTTTTCATTCCAGTTTGCTGAAACATGCTTTGCCCCAGGACGACTGGCACCCGCCGACTGCTACCCCTATTCCTGTTTTCGTGGACAAAGACACGCACTATGAAGTCTCGATGGCATAAGGGGAAGCTGCAATATCTAGTGGACTGGAAAGAATTTCCCATAGGGGACAGGGAGTGGGTGGAAGCTGGGGATCTTCGGGCCCCTAAGTTGTTGCGAGAATTCCATTGAGAGTTCCCACACTGTCCTTGTCCTAAAGATGGTGGGTGAAGGGGAAGATGTTTTTGGACTGGAGGTATGTCAGGATCAGTCCCTGCTCTCTGCCATGTTTGAGTTCAGTGAACCTAAGAGACTCCATCTTGGTGTATTATGTCCTTGCTAACTTTCCCATGTAACCAAAATGCTTATGCCTGTAGTTTTCCTTTGATTCCCCCCTCCTTTTGATCTCTTCGCTTTCACACTGCATAGTCTCCCTGCTGTGATACATTGTTGCCTGTGTCCCTGTAAACATCTTATCTGCTAGCCTAAGGCGCCAGCCTGACCAAGGCCACGCTAACTTTGGCACCTTGGCAGGAAGCCTGGGATGGCACCTGGGTGAGAGGGTGCCCCCTCCCCTTGGGAACGCTTGGGTTTCGGCGGGAGAATTGTATTGATAACTGCTTGCTCTACTGATATCGAACAGTCTTGACTTCGAATGTTAAAGTGTTCAGATGTACTTCCAATTAAAGCTTTCTTTCTATTAGAAGTTTGTTTGTGAGTTTTGTCCCAACTAATGTCCCTAGATGGTCCCCAGTTTTGCCTGACGAAGTAGAACTAATTCTGAGCCTTAAGATAGGCAAAGCTCCATGCCAGGATGCCCTTTCAGCTGAACTTCTAAAAAACAACCCTAAATGGTGGGCTCCTCCCTTGGCCAACTTATTTACCTTAATTGACTTACATGGGATTGTCCCAAGTTCTTGGTTGAATTCAATCATTGTTCCCATGTTTAAAAATGGTGACCATAATGACCCTAATAATTTTAGACCTATTAGTTTATCAATTATAGGTAAGATTTATGCAAAACATCTCGAACGGCGCCTAACTGATTGGGCTCGCTCTCAAAGAATTATAGGTCCTGAACAGATTGGTTTCTTGCAGGGTAACTCTACTATAGATCATTGTTTAACTCTCTCATGCCTGGCCGAGAAATATACGTCCCAAAATGGTAAGAGGCTATACACAGCTTTTATAGACCTTAAAAGTGCCTTTGATAAGATAGATAGGGATATGCTCTGGAATAAATTGCGATCAATGGGTATGGAACCGAGACTTGTGTTTCTCATCCAAAAACTTTATGTGTCCACCTCCTGCCAAGTCCGGTATTCTTCAAAGGGAGAATTAACCTCTAAGATCTCAATGACCATTGGAGTTAAGCAAGGCTGTATTCTGGCCCCCTTGTTGTTTAATTTATTCATTAATGATTTAGCGTTAAAACTGGAACCTATTAATGGTCATCCCCCAAAACTTGGTTCCCAGCATATTCCTTTGTTGTTGTTTGCCGACGATACTACAATACTCTCATATACAAGGGTTGGCTTACAACGATACTTATCCACCTTTTACCAATATTGCCAAGATAATAAGTTAGTAATTAACTATGGTAAAACAAAGGTTTTGGCTTTCTCTAAGAGCTGGCATGCAATGACTTGGTCTATTGGAGGCACTTCAATAGAACAAGTCAAAACATTTAAGTATCTAGGTGTTACCTTCCAGTATAACCAGAAATGGAGCTCCCACTGCCAACGAGCTATCAATCTGGCCAGATCCTCATCTTACTTGATAAAACAGTTCTTTTTCTCTGCAAAAGGTAACCAATTTATCCCTGCAGCAATTAAAATTTTTAATGCCAATGTCCCAGCTCCTGTTTGGATGCCCCTTATGGGTTCCTGCCTTTAATAAATCTATTGAGGGTGTTCAATCTGCTTTCTATAGGCAAATTGCAGGGGTTCCCAACTGTGTCTCCTACCATGCCATTTGCGCAGAATTTGGCCAAATTAGGGTAGAGACAAGGGCCCGGATAGCTACTTTTAAATTTTGGGTCAGACTGTTTTTTAGAATAGAAACTGGCAGCCTTTTAACTTGTCTAAAAAGTGACCCTCTTAAATTTCAATGGTTCCAGGCTATTGAACAAAAATTAGTCTCCATTGACATCGATCTGAACTCCCTACTACCTCTGGAAGAAAAATGTATCTTCCGGATTATTAAACAGAGAATATTAGACCATGAGCAGCAGGAACTCATACCTACCCAGCCTCGAGTCTGCTCACCAGCATTCTTTGGCATCATTATGCAGAGAAATATTATGCCTACATATTTGCATCTCCTTGATGTCCCACCCCTGAGAAGAGCTTTTCTCCTGGCACCAATGAATGCTTTCCCCTCAAAGGTCTTAGAGGGAAGATTCCACCATATCCCATACCATGCGAGACTCTGTCCGTGTGGTTCTGGTTGCCCTGACTCTGTCTCACACATTTTGTTAGATTGCCCCTTATATGAGCAGTATCGGGATGACAGCTTTGTTGCTTTGCTGGGAAACAAGCCTTCTGTAAATAAATCTATGACCTTGCAATTTCTGCTCTCTGACAAAGACCCAGAGATAACCATTTTAGTTGCCAGAGTTTTAACTAAGATGCTTTTATAATATGCTGCCTACCTTGTATTTTATCTTTTATAGTTTATTTAACCATTTTAAGATCTGTTTGGTTATGTAACCCCATTTTATTATTTTGTTGAAATTTTAAACCCTATTTTTTTTAAGTCTTATACATTTTATGCCAATAAAAGGTTACTGACTGACTGACTGACTGACTGAGTTTTGTCTGCTCTTGACAGAACAGGCACCTTGTCTGCATGGCCACAGATGTAAGCTCCCTTTCTATGGGGTCATACCCTTACCCGCTGGAGTGTCCCGGGCCCCTGTGTCCACCCTCTTCTCGGGGGAGGCTTCTTGATGTTTCGCCTTGGCTTCCTCAATGGAGAGTTCCCATAAGTTCTTGTTGGATTCTCCAAGGTCCCGCAGACAGCCCTGCAGGGATTGGATCTTCTCTCTCTGCTCCTCAGTGTGCCATAGCATCTTATCCAGGTCCGGGCTCCTCACTGTGACGTGGTTGTCTTTGGAGATCAGGGCTACTCGGAGTAGTTCTTCTGGTTCCTCTTCCAGAGTGCCCGACTTGCCTCGAGCCCAGGGATTCCTCGCTGTCACCTGCCCTCCTTCGGTCCCTTTCACCCAGCAGGCCTCGAATATCGGCTGGGCACGTAGCCCCAGATTGGGCCACTTGAAACCAGAGGCCCCCTGGACTCTGGGGTGGGCCGACAGATCCCACACTCCCTCGGCCCTTGTGAGACACAGGGTTGAGGGTGGTTTCTCCCCTGGGGCCTCCAGTTGCACTTGTCTCAGGATTTCGCTGGTCACTGGGAATTCTCCTAGAGCCCCACCTCTGATGATTGCGGCAAGGTCCGCTGAACTCAGCATGGGAGCTGTAGCCCCTTTCAGATTCTTTTCACCAGGTAAAGTTGCCCCCGAGTCCTTTTCCGGTGCCCCAGCCATGGTGGCAAGGTGCACAAAGTCCAAGGATGTAACGGGGACCATAAGGAAGGCCGAGCGTCAAAGAATTGAGGCTTTTGAACTCTGGTGCTGGAGAAGACTCTTGCGAGTCCCTTGAACTGCAAGGCGAACAAACCGGTCAGTCCTAGAAGATGAAACTGAAATACTTTGGCCACCTCATGAGAAGGAAGGACTCCCTGGAGAAGAGCCTAATGCTGGGAGTGATCGAGGGCAAAAGAAGAAGGGGACGACAGAGAATGAAGTGGCTGGATGGAGCCACTGAAGCAGTAGGTGCAAACGTAAATGGACTCCGGGGAATGGTAGAGGACAGGAAGGCCTGGAGGATCATTGTCCATGGGGTCGCGATGGGTTGGACACGACTTCGCACCTAACAACAACAACAACAAGAGTTTTTATTTACCAGGCCAAGCTTCAAAAAAGTCACTTCAGTTCCCATGTCTCTCCAGACATTTAATTGTTCACTATTTACAGTTTCAGGCTGTAAATATTCTTTATTTAGATCTTCCTGAACTTTCAGGACTGATATTGTTCTGTCTGCACCCCAAAATTCAAACAGTTGCTAGTAAGGACTGGCCAAAGCCCACAGGCCAGGAGGGACACATCCGCAACCACACCACCCCAATCACAGTCTGAGAACCTCTACCTTCCTCTCTAGATCGCTGCTCATCTCGAGATTATAATGATCAGCTCTGCAGGCAAAAATGGCTACTTTGGAGGCTGGGCTACTTTCTCAAGGAAAAAAAGAATCAACGGTTACACATATAACATGCAGTTACTATGGTGAATAATCACAAGCAAAAAAAGCCACTTGAGATCTTCACAAACAAAGGATGCTGAAAGAGGTAGGTCCACCCACCATGTAAATGCTCTGGGGGTGTCCAAACTGATAGTCTCTCTGCTACCCCCAGCCTTGTCTGAAGTGTGTGCCTGGCCTCCAGGGCCTGGAACCAGTGGTTCCCTTAAAACTACCAGCCCATTCTGACATGTTAGATACACTTTCAGGGCATTTTAGAAATAGATCTTCCAGTTCTGCAAAGGAAAATCCAGCTGCAAAAGCACACTGAAAGTTCATTATCCAATGTGTGCAGAATGGGCAGGGGAGTTTATTGTAGGTAAAGCCAACCAAGAGGCCAAGAGACAGGCTTAGGGGTTTCACGACGCCAAAGCACAGCATTACATAGTATCAATAGCCCCTCCCAGAAATGGCCATGTCATTCCCGCTCTTTGTGGTTATTGATACAATTCCATCAACACAGAATGTTTGGAAGCAGAGTTAATTGAAATTCAACCACTCCAAGATGGAGATCCTGTGGATGTGAAGGAAGGGGAGAGGCCAGGAAGCGCACACCTATCCTGGTTAGGACAAAACTTAACATTATCAGGAATTTGGGAGTGATCCTTGATGCCTCCCTTTCTACGGAGGCACAGGCCACGAGGGTAGCCTGCCAGGCATTCTTCCATCTATGCCGGGCGAGGCTACTAACGCCCTACCTGTCCCTGTAACTCCTTGTCTTTGACCTGAAAATTGCAGCTGGTCCAAAATGCAGCTGCTAGGATCCTCGAACACCTTGGACTGCCCATATGCAGCCTGTGCTGAGGCAGCTGCATCGGTTGCCAGTTGTGGCCCAGATCAAGTTGAAGGTTTGGTTCTTACCTTTAAGGCCTTTCAGTGTCTGGGACCCACATATCTGAGGGACCACCTGCTACCTTATGCCCCCCTCAGGGCCTTGCAATCTGCTAGTACTAATCTGTTGGTGGTGCCCAGCCCTTAGGAGGTTTGCCTGGTCTTGACTCAGGCCATGGCCTTTTTGGTCCTGGCCCTGACCTGGTGGAATGAGCTCCTGGAAGAACTGAGGGCCCAGCAGGAGCTCTCACAGTTCTGCAGGGCCTGCAAGATGGAGCTCTTCACCGGGTCTTTGGATGAGGCAAGGGGATGGAAGACCAGAGGGGCCCCTCCAGGCCAGGTTAGCATAGTCATTTATGTACCTGGATTGTCATCACCCCATTAGTTCTCCCCTGAGGCACAGAGGGGAGGCTACAGGATTTAGGAGCTGGTGGCTGGGACTTTGCTGCCAGATTGTTATCATCGTTTTCTATTGAGGGGATTGAGAAGAATTTATTTTTGAACCTTATATTTGTGGGGGTTTTATCGTATGTAACCCAACGTCAGACAGTTTTGCTGATAGTGGAGTGAAATAAATCCAATAAGAACAAAAAAATAGTAAGTAAAAGAAGGGGAGAGGTGTAACAATATATGTTAGGAATCTTTATACTTCTGAATACAGGTAGCTGAGCATGAAAGTTCAGTTGAGTGTATTTGGGTTCCAAGGTCTGCCTGAAGAAGTTGATATAGGCTAGATATCAGGAAAAAACTTTTCACAGTCAGAGTAGTTCAGCAGTGAATTAGGTTGTCTAAGGAGGTGGTGAGCTCCCCCTCACTGGCAGTCTTCAAGCAAAGGTTGGATACCCACTTTTCTTGGATGCTTTAGGATGCTGTGGGCTGATCCTGCGTTGAGCAGGGGGTTGGACTAGATGGCCTGTATGGCCCCTTCCAACTCTATGATTCTATGATTCAGGAACCCAGGAGCATGTGCAATCCTCCATGAACAACAAGCCCCAACATAGACCAGGAAAAAAGTCACAGACCCCCCACAGGTGAGAGTTCTAGGTCTTCTCCCCTGCCGACAACACAAAGCCCAGGAAACACTTCACAGTCCCCTACAAGAAAGAGGGTACGAAGGGTACGAAGGGTACGAAGAAACGGGTACTGGTAATAGGGGATTCCTTGCTAAGAGGCTGAAGTGTGTGCCAGACTTGTTGTCTCGAGAGGTCTGCTGCCTACCTGGTGCATGCATCAAGGATGTGACAGAACGGCTGGACAGGCTCATCAAGCCTACAGATCATTACCCCTTCCTTCTCATCCATGTGGGAACAAATAATAGTGCCCAGTAGAACATGGAACGTATTAAAAAAACTTTGTGGATCCGGGGAGAAAGGTAAAGGACCTGGGAGTACAGGTTGTGTTTTCATCAGTCCTTCCTGTAAGTGGCTGAGGCATAGGAAGAGAGAGAAAAATTATGCAAGTAAATGACCGGCTACGTCAATGGTGTCGATGGGAAAGGTTTGGATTTCTGAATCATGGTCAACGATGTCAATATGAGGGGCTATTATCAGGAGACGGGATGCACCTCACAAGGGATGGAAAAAGTATTTTTGGGAGAACCCTTGCATACCTGGTGAAGAGGGCTTTAAACTAGACACAAAGGAGGAGCAAGACGTAAATTCAGAACTTGGTGTGGTGGCCAGATCTGAACATGAGAAGATCTCAAATCTACAGGAAATGTTATATTTCCTACTAGCTTATAAGGAAGTTCAAAAACCAAAACCATGAGGCACACAAAGGATGGACTATGATGTCTCTACACTAATGCACAGAGTATGGGAAACAAGCAGGAGGAACTAGTAGTCGTAATAGAGGAAGGGGACTATGACCTAATAGGAATCACAGAAACTTGATCGGATAATACAATTGGAATACTAAAATTGAGGGGTTCAATCTATTTAGAAGGGACAGACAAGAAAAGAAGGGGGGAGTTGTAGCAATATATGTTAGGAATCTTTATACTTGTGAAGAAATACAGGTACCCGAGCATGAAAGTTCAGTTAAGTGTATTCGGGTAAATATAAAAGGAGTAGGAAATGAGAGTGGTATTATCGTGAGTGTCTGCTATAGACCACCAAGCCAGTCAGATACTGCTAGACCAAATTACACAATTTTCAAAAAAGGGGGAAACAGTGGTCAGGGGTGACTTCAATTACCCAGATATCCGTTGGAAGACCAACTCTGCTAAAAATGCAAAATGCGTTAAATTCTTAACTAGTCTTGCCGACAGCTTCGTTTCCCAGAAAGTAGAGAGGGGAACCATGGACTCTGCTATTTTAGACTTGATTCTAATCAACAGGGAAGAACTGGTAGATGAAGTGGAAGTAGTGGGCACACTTGGTAGCAGTGACCATGTGCTTTTGGAATTTTCAATTGTGGGAAAAGTGAAAACCTTTATGTAGTCATACATATAGAATGGACTTCAGGAAAGCTGATTTTAACAGACTTAGGCTATCAAGAAAGGTTAAACATAACAAAAAAGGTTTCTTTACTTATATTTCAATAATCAGAAAGGCCAAAGCTGAGAGTGAGCTAAGATTGGCCAGGGAAGCCCATTGTAACAAGAAAAGATTTTTCAGTTATGTGAGGAGCAAACGTAAAGTAAAGGAGGCAATAGGCCCACTGTTGGGTGCAGATGGACAAACTCTAATGAAAGATGCAGAGAAAGCAGAAAGGCTTAGTGCCTATTTTACATCTGTTTTTTCCCACAGGTCAAAGTGTTTAGAGATGGCCATAGCCAAAGAATAGTGTCTGGGTGGCAGGTTAACATGGATAGAGAGGTTGTCGAGAGGCATTTAGCTGCACGGGATGAGTTCAAATCCCCTGGTCCGGATGAAATGCACCCGAGAGTACTCAAAGAACTTTCCAGAGAACTTGCACAGCCCTTGTCCATCATCTTCGGAACCTCTTTAAGGACTGGAGATGTCCCGGAGGACTGGAAAAGAGCAAACGTTATTCCGATCTTCAAAAAAGGGAGGAAGGATGACCCAGTAAACTACAGACCAGTGAGTCTGACCTCTGTTGTGGGGAAGATAATGGAGCAGATATTAAAGGGAGCGATCTGCAAACATCTGGAGGACAATTTGGTGATCCAAGGAAGTCAGCATGGATTTGTCTCCAACAGGTCCTGCCAGACCAACCTAGTTTCCTTTTTTGACCAAGTAACAGGTTTGCTGGATCGGGGAAATTCGGTTGATGTCATTTACTTGGATTTTAGTAAAGCTTTTGACAAGGTTCCCCATGATGTTCTGATGGATAAGTTGAAGGACTGCAATCTGGATTTTCAGATAGTTAGGTGGATAGGGAATTGGTTAGACAACCACACTCAAAGAGTTGTTGTCAATGGTGTTTCATGAGACTGGAGAGAGGTGAGTAGCGGGGTACCTCAGGGCTCGGTGTTCGGCCCGGTACTTTTTAACATATTTATTAATGATCTAGATGAGGGGGTGGAGGGACTATTCATCAAGTTTGCAGATGACACCAAATTGGGAGTACTGGCAAATACTCCGGAAGATAGAGACAGAGTTCAACGAGATCTGAACACAATGGAAAAATGGGCAAATGAGAACAAGATGCAATTTAATAAAGATAAGTGTAAAGTTTTGCATCTGGGTCAGAAAACAGAAAAGCATGCCTACTGGATGGGGGATACGCTTCTAGGTAGCACTGTGTGTGAACGAGACCTTGGGGTCCTTGTGGATTGTAAACTAAACATGAGCAGGCAGTGTAATGCAGCGGTAAAAAAGGCCAATGCCATTTTGGGCTGTATCAACAGGGGCATCACATCAAAATCACAAGATGTCATAGTCCCATTGTATACGGCACTGGTCAGACCACACCTGGAGTACTGTGTGCAGTTCTGGAGGCTTCACTTCAAGAAGAACGTCGATAAAATTGAAAGGGTACAGAGGAGAGCGACGAAGATGATCTGGGGCCAAGGGACCAAGCCCTATGAAGATAGGTTGAGGGACTTGGGAATGTTCAGCCTGGAAAAAAGGAGGTTGAGAGGGGACATGATAGTCCTCTTTAAGTATTTGAAAGGTTGTCACTTGGAGGAGGGCAGGATGCTGTTTCTGCTGGCTGCAGAGGAGAGGACACGCAGTAATGGGTTTAAACTTCAAGTACAACGATATAGGCTAGATATCAGGAAAAAGTTTTTCACAGTCAGAGTAGTTCAGCAGTGGAATAGGCTGCCTAGGGAGGTGGTGAGCTCCCCCTCACTGGAAGTCTTCAAGCAAAGGTTGGATACACACTTTTCTTGGATGCTTTAGGATGCTTAGGGCTAATCCTGCGTTGAGCAGGGGGTTGGACTAGATGGCCTGTATGGCCCCTTCCAACTCTATGATTCTATGATTCTATGATTCTATGATTCAAGCAAGAAAAAGAATATGGACACCGTAGGACCACTGCGAGGACAAGAAAGTGAAATTATAACAGATGATGAAGATAGGGCTGAACTGCTTAACTCCCATTTCTCCTCAGTCTTTTCTTGTGAGGAAAATAGTGATCAGTGTGGGGAACAGGCCCACTGTTGGGTGCAGATGGACAACTTCTAACGGAGGATGCAGAGAAAACAGAAAGGCTCAGTGCCTATTTTACATCTTTTTTTCCCCACAGGTCAAAATGTACCCAAGAATGCTCAAAGAATGCTATAGGTTATTAGGTACTGTAGATCAATCAGAAAGGCCAAAGTTGAGAGTGAGCTAAGATTGGCCAGGGAAGCCCATTGTAACAAGAATTTCTTTTTCAGTTTTGTGAGGAGCAAACGTAAAGTAAAGGAGTCAATAGGCCCACTGCACCACTGGGTGCAGATGGACAAACTCTAACAGAGGATGCAGAGAAAGCAGAAAGGCACAGCGCCTATTTTACATCTGTATTTTCCCACAGGTCAAAGGGTTTAGGCACATCTAAAGATGGCAGTAGCCAAGGGATAGTGTCTGGGTGGCAGGTTGACATGGACAGAGAGGTTGTCGAAAGGCATTTAGCTGCACTGGATGAGTTCAAATCCCCTGGGCTGGATGAAATGTACCCAAGAATGCTCAAAGAATGCTTTCCGGAGAACTTGCAGAACCCTTGTCCATCATCTTTGGGACCTCTTTAAGGACTGGAGATGTCCCGGAGGACTGGAAAAGAGCAAACGTTATTCCGATGTTCAAAAAAGGGAGGAAGGATGACCCGGGAAACTACAGACCAGTGAGTCTGACCTCTGTTTGGGGGAAGATAATGGAGCAGATATTAAAGGGAGCGATCTGCAAACATCTGGAGGACAATTTGGTGATGCATGGAAGTCAGCATGGATATGTCTCCAACAGGTCCTGTCAGACCAACCTAGTTTCCTTTTTTGACCAAGTAACAGGTTTGCTGGATCGTGGAAATTCGGTTGATGCCATTTACTTGGATTTTAGTAAAGCTTTTGCTAAGGTTCCCCATGATGTCATGATGGATAAAATGAAGGACTGCAATCTGGATTTTCAGATTAGGTGGATAGGGAATTAGTTAGTGTTGTTACAGGCACTCAAAGAGTTGTTGTCAATAGTGTTTCATCAGACTGGAGGGAGGTGAGTAGTGGAGTACCTCAGGGCTCGGGGCTCGGCCTGGTACTTTTTAACATATTTATTAATGATCTAGATGAGGGGGTGGAGGGACTACTCAAGTTTGCAGGTGACACCAAATTGGGAGTACTGGCAAATACTCCGGAAGATAGAGACAGAGTTCAACGATTGAACACAATGGAAAAATGGGCAAATGAGAACAAGATGCAATTTAATAAAGATAAGTGTAAAGTTCTGCATCTGGGTCAGAAAAATGAAAATCATACCTACTGGATGGGGGATACGCTTCTAGGTAACACTGTGTGTGAACGAGACCTTGGGGTACTTGTGGATTGTAAACTAAACATGAGCAGGCAGTGTGATGCGGTTAAAAAAGCCAAATGCCATTTTGGGCTGTATCAACAGGGGCATCACATCAAAATCACAAGATGTCATAGTCCCATTGTATATGGCACTGGTCAGACCACAACTGGAGTACTGTGTGCAGTTCTGGAGGCCTCACTTCAAGAAGGACATCGATAAAATTGAGAGGAGAGCGACAAAGATGATCTGGGGCCAAGCTACGAAGATAGCTTGAGGGACTTGGGAATATTCAGCCTGGAGAAAAGGAGGTTGAGAGGGGACATGATAGCCCTCTTTAAGTATTTGAAAGGTTGTCACTTGGAGGAGGGCAGGATGCTGTTTCTGCTGGCTGCAGAGGAGAGGATGCGCAGTAATGGGTTTAAACTACAAGTACAACGATATAGGCTAGATCTCAGGAAAATATTTTTCACAGTCAGAGTAGTTCAGCAGTGGAATAGGCTGCCTAAGATGGTGGTGAGCTCCCCCTCACTGGCAGTCTTCAAGCAAAGGTTGGATACACACTTTTCTTGGATGCTTTAGGATGCCATGGGCTGATCCTGCATTGAGCAGGGGGTTGGACTAGATGGCTTGTTTGGCTCCTTTCAACTCTATGATTCTATGATTCTATAATGTGGCAAAAACGTAACACAACACGGGGAATGGTGCCCTAGGATCACTGTTGGAGTAGTCCACAAACACCTAGTTTCTGGGCCAGATGAACTGCATCCAAGGGTACTAAAAGAACTTGCAGATGTCATCTCTTAACCTCTGTCCATTATTTTTCACACTTCTTGGAGAATAGGTGGGATGCCAAATGATTGGAGGCGGGCAAATGTTGTCCCCATCTTCAAAAAAGGGGAAAAGGAAGATCTGGGTAATTACTGACCTGTCAGATTGATATCTGTAGCTGGAAAATTTTTGGAACAAATAATCAAACACTCGATCCTTGAGCAGCTGGAACTGAGAGCTGTGATTTCTAAGACTCAGCACGGGTTTCGCAAGAACAAGTCATGTCAGACGAACCTTATCTCTTTTTTCGAGAAAGTGACTACCTTGCTTGATCAGGGGAATGCCGTGGACATAGTTTATCTGGATTTCAGTTTTTATAAGTTTCCACATGATATTCTTGTTCATAAGTTGGTAAAATGCGGAACGGATCCTCATTTTGTCCGGTGGATCAATAACTGATTGACAAATCGTACCTAGAGAGTACTTGTTAATGGTTCAGCATCTTCTTGGAAAAGAGTGACAAGTGGAGTATCTCAAGGATCTGTCCTGGGGCCTGTGTCGTTCAACATTTTTATAAATTATTTGGATGAGGGATTAGAGGGAATACTTATTAAATTTGCAGATGATACTAAACTGGGAGGGGTAGCAAACACAACTGAAGACAGCAACAGAATACAGGATGATCTTGATAGGCTCGAGAAGTGGGCTAAACTGAATAAAATAAAGTTCAATAGGGACAAATGTAAAGTTCTGCATTTAGGTAGGGAAAACCAAATACAGCAATATAACATGGGGGAGACTTGACTTGGCAGTAGCATGTGCAAAAAGGATCTAGGAGTCTTAGGAAACAATACATTAAACATGAGTCAGCAGTGTGACTCAGTGGCTAAAAAGGCAAATGGGATTTTAGGCTGTATCAAATGGAGTATCGTGTCCAGATCACAGGAGGTGATGGTACCGCTTCACTCTGCTCTGGTTCGGCCTCACTAGGAGTACTGTGTTCAGTTTTGGGCACCCCAATTGAAGAGGGATGTTGAGAAACTGGAACGTGTCCAGCGGAGGGCAAAAAAGATGGTGAGGGGTTTCGAGACAAAGACGTATGAAGAAAGGTTGGGAGAGCTTGGTCTGTTAGCCTAGAGAGGACACGACTGAGAGGGGATCTGATAACCATCTTCAAGTATTTAAAAGGGTGCCATATGGAGGATGGAGCAGAATTGCTCTCTCTTGTCCCAGACGGACAGACCAGAACGAATGAGACGAAATTAATTCAAGAGAAATGCCATCTAAACATCCAGAAGAAGTTCCTGACAGTCAGACCAGACCTGGAGTTCTGCAGTTCTGGAGGCCTCCCTTCAAGGACGTGGATAAAATTGAAAGGGTACAGAGGAGAGCGATGAGGATGATCTGGGGCCAAGGGACCAAGCCCTATGAAGATAGGTTGAGGGACTTGGGAATGTTCAGCCTGGAGAAAAGGAAGTTGAGAGGGGACATGAAAGCCCTCTTTAAGTATTTGAAACGTTGTCACTTAGAGGAGGGCAGGACGCTGTTTCCGTTGGTTGCAGAGGATAGGACACGCAGTAATGGGTTTAAAGTACAAGTACAATGATATAGGCTAGATATCAGGAAAAGATTTTTCACAGTCAGAGTAGTTCAGCAGAGGAATAGGCTGCCTAAGGAGGTGGTGAGCTCCCCCACACTGGCAGTCTTCAAAGGTTGGATACACACTTTTCTTGGATGCTTTAGGATGCTCTGGGCTGATCCTGCGTTGAGCAGGCAGTTGCACTAGATGGCCTGTGTGGCCCTTTCCAACTCTATGATTCTATGATTCTATATAAAAAAGAGCGGTTTCTCAATGAAACAGGCTTCCTCGGGAGGTAGTGGGTTGGAAATTTTGAAACAGAGGCTAGATAGCCATGTGACTGAGAGGCTGATTCTGTGAAGGCAAAGGGGTGGCAGGTTACAGTAGATGAGCGATTGGGATGTGAGTGTCCTACATAGTGCAGGGGGTTGGACTATTGACCTGTGAGGTCATAGAATCATAGACTATGAAGGGGCCATACAGGCCATCTAGTCCAACCCCCTGCTCAACGCAGGATCATCCCAAAGCATCCAAAAAAGTGTGTATCCAACCTTTGCTTGAAGATTGCCAGTGAGGGGGAACTCACCACCACAGGTCCCAGCTGGAAACTGGCATAAAGAGTGCCTTCTCCAAAGTTGCCATTTTCTCTGGGGGAACTGATCCCTGTAGTCTGGATATCAGCTGTAATTCTGGGAGAAATCCTGGCCCCATCTGGAGGTTGGCAACCTTAATTGAGCTTCTGGTGAACACAGGACAGGCAGAAAACCAATGCAAGGGTTTGAGGAATCCTTTTGGCCACAGGTGCCATGCTCCCCAACCAAAGGGTTGCCAACTCCAGGGATTTGGAGAGGCCTGAGTCTCCAGCAGGTATAATGCCATGAAGTTCTCCCTCCAGGGCAGCCACTTTCTCCAGAGGAACTGATCTCTTGTCAGCTGGCGCTCGGTTACAACTCTGCAAAGTCTCCAAGTATCACTGATGTGTAGCTGACACTGCAATCCTGAAGGGTGCTGAGCTTCCAGGCATCCAATTCTTCCTCAGCCCCTTGGGGGGTAAGGGGTACTCTCCAACACCAACATGGGAGGCATTACTTTGCATCACTGAGAGCCAGTTTGGTGTAGTGGCTAGGAGTGCGGACTTCTCATCTGGCATGCCGAGTTTGATTCTGCGCTCCCCCACATGCAGCCAGCTGGGTGACCTTGGGCTCGCCACGGCACTGATAAAACTGTTCTGACCGGGCAGTGATATCAGGGCTCTCTCACCCACCCCACAGGGTGTCTGTTGTGTGGAGGGGAAAGGGAAGGCGACTGTAAGCCACTTTTAGACTCCTCTGGGTAGAGAAAAGCGGCATATAAGAACCAACTTCTTCTTCTTCTTCTTCTCGGCAGAATCCAGTTTGGGCACCTCACTTGGGAGTGCAGCAACCTACCCACTCCCAGCTCTATTTTAGACTTCAGTTGAACTTCCTTTTCAGGCAATCTGAATTTCTTCTATTTACTTTAGCAAAGCATATGTGGGTGCTATGAGCGAGGGGAAGCCTAGTGTGGCCTCTCCAAACTCCCCCTTTACTGGCTGCTGGGTGAGGGACAGCCTGTAAAAGCCACGGGAAGGAACAGCCGCATTCGGTTCATCATTGTGCAAATGCTTATTCCGGAATAACATTAAGCTCTTTCCTCCCCCCCTTCCAGAGGACCTTTAATCGGTTTTAAAAAATGGAGTGTGTATCAAATCTGGGGTGACAACGGAGTTGTGCTCTGGCATAGAATCATAGAATCACAGAATCATAGAGTTGGAAGGGGCCATACAGGCCATCTAGTCCAACCCCCTGCTCAACGCAGGATTAGCCCTAAGCATCCTAAAGCATCCAAGAAAAGTGTGTATCCAACCTTTCCTTGAAGACTGCCAGTGAGGGGAGCTCACCACCTCCTTAGGCAGCCTATTCCACTGCTGAACTACTCTGACTGTGAAAAACGTTTTCCTGATATCAGGCCTATATCGTTGTACTTGAAGTTTAAACCCATTACTGCGTGTCCTCTCCTCTGCAGCCAGCAGAAACAGCATCCTGCCCTCCTCCAAGTGACAACCTTTCAAATACTTAAAGAGGGCTATCATGTCCCCTCTCAACCTCCTTTTCTCCAGGCTGAACATTCCCAAGTCCCTCAACCTATCTTCATAGGGCTTGGTCCCTTGACCCCAGATCATCTTCGTCGCTCTCCTCTGTACCCTTTCAATTTTATCGACGTCCTTCTTGAAGTGAGGCCTCCAGAACTGCACACAGTACTCCAGGTGTGGTCTGACCAGTGCCGTATACAATGGGACTATGACATCTTGTGATTTTGATGTGATGCCTCTGTTGATACAGCCCAAAATGGCATTTGCCTTTTTTACTGCTGCATCACACTGCCTGCTCATGTTTAGTTTACAATCCACAAGTACCCCAAGGTCTCGTTCATACACAGTGCTACCTAGAAGCGTAGCCCCCATCCAGTAGGCATGCTTTTCATTTTTCTGACCCAGATGCAGAACTTTACACTTATCTTTATTAAGATGTTTTGAGACAGTAACTCCTTCCTCCGTGCACCCATTCACACACCCCTGCTGATATAAAGGCTGTCTTTTCGCAGCAGTGATTACACTCTGAATCGCTGCCTCTGGCCCAACTGGTACGGAGTTTTGGGCTGGGCTGCCACCAGTACGCTGATGACACCCAGCTCTATCTCCTCATGGACGGCCGCCCAGACTCCCCCCCGGAACCATTCGCCAGATGTTTGGAAGCAGTGACTGAATGGTTCGAGCAGAGTCACCTGAAACTCAACCCCTCCAAGACGGAGGTCCTGTGGCTGGGAGGCAGAGGGCAGGACCAGGCAGCGTGCTTACCCACCCTGGCAGGAGCGCAACTTACCATCGTGCCCCAGGCCAGGAATTTGGGGGTGACCATCGATGCCTCCCTGACAGTGTTGGCTCAGGTCAAGAGAGTAGCGGGTCAGGCGTTTTTCTATCTTTGCCAGGCCTGACTACTAGCGCCCTACCTGTCCCCTGACCACTTGGCTACAGTGATCCATGCGACAGTTACCTCCAGAATAGATTACCGTAACTCGCTCTACGCCGGCCTACCCTTGTCTCTGATCTGGAAACTCCAGCTAGTGCAAAATGCAGCTGCACGGGTCCTCACTGGTACACCTTGGAGGGCCCATATCCAGCCTGTGCTGAGGCAGCTGCATTGGTTGCCAATTGCTGCCCAGATCAGGTTCAAGGTTCTGGTTTTGACCTTTAAGGGTATACGCGGGTTGGGACCCACATACCTGAGGGACCGCCTACCGCCCTATATCCCCCGCAGGGCTTTACACTCAGCGGGGGAGAATCTCCTGATCGTTCCTGGCCCTAGAGAAGCGTGCCTGGCCTCGACCAGGGCCAGGGCCTTTTCGGTCCTGGCCCCTACCTGGTGGAACGAGCTCCCGGGTGAGCTGCGGGCCCTGCAGGATTTACCAGCTTTCCGCAGGGCCTGCAAGATGGAGCTCTTCCGCCAGGTTTTTGGTTGAGGCCGGGGTCAGCGAATGAGTGCCAACATCCCCCCCCCCCTGGATCTAGTAAGTTAGATCTCCTCCCCACCCTCCCTGCCACTCTGATAGCACGGGTGGGAATAATAAGAACTTCCGCCACGTTGGGATTGTTTTAAAGTCTTTTAATGGGTATTTTAATGGGGATAGGACTGTTGTGACAGCCTACGGGGAGTGGCGGGAAATAAATCTAAATAATAACAATAACAATAACAATAACAATAATAACAACAACAACAACCTATAGGAAGTGTGCCCAGGTCCCACGGGGAAGTGTGAATTTCTCAGGCATCCTCCTTTCCCTCTTCGGGCTGATATGGGGAATAGGGGACAGCCACAGCGGGCAGTAGCGTGGGTGAAGCAAACTACACTCTTGAAGCAAACTCAAAGGCCATCTTGAAGCAAACTCCGTCTGTGGGTCAGCAGATGGCAGGCCACAGAAGCTCTTCCTGTCGTCAAATGGCCACATGCAGAATATTCTCAGTGCGTTGGCAAAAAGAACCCTCAGGCAGCTGCAGAGTCAGCTCATCTGACTGGGAACCCACCCGCAACCCACAGGTTCCTCTTTTGCACCTTTCCTCAGAACCACGACGCCACTTGCGTCTCCCTGCCTAGTGCCTGCGGTTTTCCCTTGTTCTTCCCTCAGTGTTGTAAGCAGAACTGACCACAGGAGCACTAGAGCAGTGGTCCCCAACCCCCGGTCCGGGGACCAGTACCTGTCCATGGATCAGTCGGTACCGGGCCGCGGCTCCTCGTCCCCGGCTGCTGCCTCGGATGCTGCCCTGCCACTCTGCCACCGGCTCACCTTTGGTGCTCTCCAGCGGCTGCCATGGCTGAGGCTCCCCCTCGTCGTGGCACTGCGCAGCTGCTGCTGTCAGCGCCCCAGTGGGCGGTGGGAAGTCAAGGGCGCCGGCGGGAAAGCAAGTGGAGCAGGGGCTCAGGCAGCGGCAAAGTCCCTCAGCAAAAGACTCCCCACCCCCCCGGGCCTCAGTAAAATTGTCAAGCGTTGACCGGTCCCCAGTGATAAAAAGGTTGGGGACCACTGCACTAGAGAGTGGGACAGGATCTTCTGAACTATGGATGGGCATCTTTGGCATTCTCAGGGCCATTTGGTCTGGGGTCCAGAAGCATTGGCCCCACCTCCCCACCAGGAAGAACAGGCTCTACTATGCAGGCTAACATGCCAGCAGGGGCTGAGGGCACATGTGCCTGGATTCCACAAGGGCACAGATTAGAGGGCAGGCAGGGACAGAGGGATGACTGCAAGTCCTCTCCACATCCCAATGGGCAGTGTCCTACTAGTTCTCCAGGAAGCAGTGGTTCAAAAGTGGGCCAGAACTGAGGATATAAAGTGGGCAACAAGGTGAGCTGAAAGAGGGGGCTTTGGGAGACTCAGTCCATGTGGGTATGGAGTCCTAGAGTTGGAAGGGGCTATCCAGGCCATCTAGTCTCACCCCCTGCTCCATGCAGGATCAGCCTAAAGCATCCTTGATAAGGATCTGTCCAGCCGCTGCTTGGAAACTGACAGAGGGGGGGAGCACCCCATTTCGTTAAGCAGTCGATTCCATGGCTGAACAACTCTGGCTGTGAATCCCCCACCCAATATCTAGCCAATATCAGTTTAAAGCCACTATACTGCAGGTCCCATCGTCTGCTGCCAACAGGAGCCTCTCCCTGCCCTCCACCATGTGACAAGCTTTCAAATACAATCATAGAATCACAGAGTTGGAAGGGGCCATACAGGCCACCTAGTCCAACCCCCTGCTCAACGCAGGATCAGCCCAAAGCATCCTAAAGCATCCGAGAAAAGTGTGTATCCAACCTTTGCTTGAAGACTGCCAGTGAGGAGGAGCTCACCACCTCCTTAGGCAGCCTATTCCACTGCTGAACTACTCTGACTGTGAAAAACTTTTTCCTGAGATCTGGCCTATATCGTTGTACTTGTAGTTTAAACCCATTACTGCGTGTCCTCTCCTCTGCAGCCAACGGAAACAGCATCCTGCCCTCCTCCAAGTGACAACCTTTCAAATACTTAAAGAGGGCCATCATGTCCCCTCTCAACCTCCTTTTCTCCAGGCTGAACATTCCCAAGTCCCTCAACCTATCTTCCTAGGGCTTGGTCCCTAGGCCCCAGATCATCTTCATCGCTCTCCTCTGTCAATTTTATCTACATCCTTCTTGAAGTGAGGCCTCCAGAACTGCACACAGTACTCCAGGTGCGGTCTGACCAGTGCCTTATACAATGGGACTATGACGTGATTTTGATGTGAATCTTGTGATTTTGATGTAATATAAAGAAATAGTCAAAGGAAGTAATCATGTCTCCTCTCACCCTCCTCTTAACATTCCCAAGTCCCTCAGCCTTTCCTCCTAGGACTTGGTCCCCAGACCCTAGATCATCCTTGTTGCTCTTCTCTGCACCCTCTCAATTTTGTCTGTGTCTTTTTTGTAGTGAGACCTCCAGAACTGCACACAGTACATTGGGGTCTGACCAATGAGGTATACAGCAGGATGATGATGTCTTGTGATTTGGATGTGATGCCTCTGTTGATACAGGGGAAGACTGTGGCAATTTCTGCACAGAGCTCCTGCTTGGGATAGTAAATGGTGCTATTTACCCCTCCACACTCTGCTACCGCGTCTTGCCTTTTCCTCTCCTCACTAGTGGCGAAAAAGTAACAAGAAAGAAAAACACAGGCAAGTGTTGCACAACCTGCTGATGTGCATCTTGGCATTAATCTTGCAGATTGTGGAAGCTCTTTGTGCAAGACTAGAAGGAGACACAGGCAGAGAAGAGGAAAGTTCTTCCATCTTCCTGGCTCTGGCTCTGTGAGGACTGCACGGACAAGGCAGTCGAAGACACATTCCCCTTTGTCAAGATGCAAGCCTCTTACCCTGTTTCTAATGGAGCATCCTGCATTACAACCAAAAACCCATAGGATGTAGCCTGGCTCAGTAGGGTCAGCCTCTGGCAGGCAGATAAATTTCTTTTTCCAAAACAGTATGCATGACCTTAAAACCAAGGATGTACACATTGTAAAATGCACTGAAGCAGAAGCAGGCCTAGATCCTTTCCTTGCTGCCCTGCCGCACCTCCAGAGTTGCTCTCAGGATGGCCTCAGGGATGCAAGACTCCCCCACAGCTGTGGAATCCGCATGGCAGGAGAGACAGCACCAGAAGGGGAGGCTGGTTGTTTTAGAAAATGTCAGAAAATGTGTTTCTGAATATAGGTTACTGGTTTATAGAATTGTAGCTCTAACTTTGCAGAATGGCCTTCAATATTTTCCTTCAGAGAGCATCGAAGGGGAGTCTGAGGGCCTTCCTTTTGAGGGGGGGGACATTCCCCTTCTGCCAAACAGTTGCCTGACAGGGAGGCCACAGAAAAGCCCCTTCTCACTTAAAATACTGCTCTGCCCGGAGGTTAGACACAGCCAATCCATGTGTCTTTCTTCTTTGCAACTCTCTGCAGATTTGAGGTCACTGCACAGCATTATTTTGCAGAACAAACTGGCTCTTTTGTCTCCTGTTTCATCTGTACAACAACCCTGTGCAGTAGGCCTCAAGTCAATTCAACAACAACCTGTATGGGAGGCCTTAAATGTTTCTTCTCTACCACAACCCTGTCCAAAGTAGCCTTTTCTGCCTAGGGAGCTGATCTTTATACTCTGCAGGTGAGCTGTAATTTCAGGTGATCTCCAGGCCCCACCTGGAGGTTGGCTACCCCTGGTTTGGAAATATTCCTGGAGGTTTGGAGGCAGGACTTCAAAATCGTACAATGCCTCAGTGTCCAGCCTTCAAAGGAGCCATTTTTGCCTGTAGTTGGTAGGGAGTGGTGCAGGGATGTCCCTCCTGGCCTATGGGTTATGGCCAGCCCTTACCAGCAACTGTTTGTATTCTGGGGTGCAGACAGGCAGACCAGCATCAGTCCTGTGAGAGTCTGGAATGTGCAGGAAGATCTAAATAAATATTTACAGCCTGAAACTGTAAATAGAGAACAAGTAAATGTCTGGAGACACATGGTATATGAAATGACTTATTAGCCTGGCAAATAACCTTGGCCTGGCAAATAAAAAAACAGTATAAAAAACCTTACTAAGGTCAAGACTGCTGTGCACAGAGAGTCTTCCTCTTAGAGTTGCCAGCTTCCCTGTGAGGCTCGCTACCCCACCTCCCTCATGGGGAGTCTGCTATGGGGAGAGAAAGGGAAGACAATTGGAAAATGCTTTGAGACACCTGAGGCCTGCTGGGTCATTGCGGCCCCTTCCCAGTTCTCTCAGATCTCTGACAACCCCACATACCTCACAGGTTGGCTATTGTGGAGAGACTAATGGAAAAGGTGTTTGTATGAGCCTCTTGTGGCGCAGAGTGGTAAGGCAGCCGTCTGAAAACTTTGCCCATGAGGCTGGGAGTTCAATCCCAGCAGCCGGCTCAAGGTTGACTCAGCCTTCCATCCTTCCGAGGTCGGTAAAATGAGTACCCAGCTTGCTGGGGGGTAAACGGTAATGACTGGGGAAGGCACTGGCAAACCACCCCGTATTGAGTCTGCCATGAAAACGCTAGAGGGCGTCACCCCAAGGGTCAGACATGACTCGGTGCTTGCACAGGGGATACCTTTACCTTTACCTTTAAACCACCTTTGGGTAGTAAGCAATATGGTACAAAAATCCGTTCTTCTAAGGAGCAACCATGAAAGAAGCATGTGGGCACATAACATTTTATAACATTTTATCAACAATGAAAAATGGAAAAGAAGGAAAAGGGTGGACACCTGTGTACTGTGACTACCCCATGTGTATTAGGGTGAATGTGGCCTAATTCACACAAGAAGGGAAATGACGCAGAACTGGGAGGAATTGGTTGCCATGTAATCTTCCCCTAAGAAGAGTCTTCAGTCTGATTTTCCCTTCACATATCTGAGGACATGGCTCTGGAAAGCTCATCTGTAACCACTATGCCAAAATTCCCAAAGGTCAGTCCTCTCCCACACTCAACAAACAGTCCACACCACAGGTTCTTGACACCCATATCTCCACACCCATACCCTTATTTGCCACCATGCCACCACAAAAAGGGACAATCCCAATAAGATATGTTGCATGGTGTCAGGAGTGTTTAATTCACAGGGACATAGTCTATTTTCAAAAGGAATCTTGGCAAATCTCCCTTGTAATATTTTGGATGGAAAGGTGTTGAGCCGAGCAAGCGATAAATGGGATTTGCCAAGTTATAGAAATAAGCCAGCATTATCCCATGCTTCACTTGGAGACCAAGAGCACGGGGAGAGCAAATTGCTGGAACAGTAGGATGGACTTTTTCGAATTCCTGATCAAGGAGCCTTTGTTTAATTTGGTGCATAATGGAAGATTCATTCAAAGATAAGATGTAATCGTAGTCAATGCCAATTTGTTGGAGTGTAGTCTGGATGGTAGAGAACCATTTAAATTTAAATGAGTCTCTCAACAAACAGGCCAATAGACTATCTGATTGAACCCTAAAATGCAGTTTTAGCCAATATTTGAAGGTAGAAATCCAGGCCTTAGTTTCGAGAAGACCATGACAGATTTCAAGATATAAAGAGGAGTAAGGGACACAATTTGGAGTTCCCAAAATCTGCCGGAAAAAGGCAGACTGTAACCTTTCCAGGTTTTTGTAAATCTTATACGTTTGGTGCCTCTATATAATTGTGCCTTGGGGGATGAACTGTCCGGCCTCTCAAGGGCCAATCAGCTGGCTGCACCCTGATTAGTGCTGGCCCTACAGCTCCCACCCTCCTTCACCAAGCCCTCACCCCTAGCCTCACAGACTTGCCTGGCTGCTGCAGCTGGCACATCTATGAGTCTCCGCGCTCCAGGGCCCCAGGTAAGAGCCTGCAAGGGGGAGGGAGCCCGGGATGACTCCCCCCTGAGTCAAGAAGCACACCTGTGGCCTCGCAGAGGTGTGCTTCCAGGCCTGGGGGGAAGCCGCACAGCTGCGGGGGGGGGGATGGGCATGAATGGCTTTCCCCTTGGGCCTGGAAGCACACCCTGTGAGGCCGTAGGTGTGCTTCCAGGCTCCCGGGGAGGCCGCAGAGTCACGGGGCGAAGAGGGGAGTCCAGCCTCGCTGTCTCGTCGTGGCGGGGTGGGGCCCCTCCGATGAAGGGAAGCAAACCTTCATTGCCTAAAGAGAGGAAACACTACCAACACCAATAGCAGAGGCCCATCTGGAAATAGGCACACCAGAGCTCTGCTCCACGAGACCTGCTGGGGGGAGGGGGTATAGAACCCTAGAACTGGAAGGGACCTCCAGGGTCATCTAGTTCAACCCCCTGCACAATGCAGAAACTCACAATCATCTGCCCACCCATAGTGACCCCAATTTCATGCCCAAGTGATCCCCCCCCACCAAAAATCTCCAGAATCCAGCCTGGCCTGAAGGAAATTCACCTACCATCCCACAGTGGTGATCAGCAATTCCCTGGGTATGCAAGGAAGGGCCACACTGGCACATCCCTTGCTGCCCACCCATTCACTCACAATCTGCCTAAATTCATAAAATCCGCGTTTCTGACAGATGACTATTTAGTGTCTGTTTAAAAACTTCCAAAGGAGAACCCAACACCTCTCGAGGAAGCCTGTTCTACTGAGGGATCGCTCTAACAGTCAGGAACTTCTTCCGGAAGTTTAGTTAAAAATTCTTCCCCTAATCACCCTCTTAATGCCAGCCCAGCAGTTTTCTCCATTACTCGGTGGAGCCCACGCATCCCGTTTCCTCACCAGAAGGCGGCTGTGCCCAAACATGCAAAGAAGTGCAACTAAAGATCAGACCGTGGGCCCCCCTTGTCTAACAGCTTCCGAGAAATTGTCCAGCAATCCAGGAAAGGGAGAGCCTCAGAGATATACTGCCTCTTAACACAGAAGTGCTATGCCGCCTCTCACTATCTGGGCACAATCTATGAATCTGACCTTTAAAAACCAAAGTCTGCTGCCACCACCCATCCCCCAGAAGAAAATAAACCAAAGATGAAAAAATCCCACAAGTAAACATAACCCAATCAGAACAATATTTTGGTTTGCCAGTGCCTGCCTATTCTTCTAGTATCATGGGAGTGCAGAAAACTTCCATCTCTATCTCTCCAAACAGATCTATGGCTTCTAAAAACACTATGGCACTCTCACCCTTCAGCTTCCCCAGCGTGTTCACTGGGAAGGGGTTCTAGTTCTCCACCCACACCACTCACCTGTGGACTGCCTGTTCCAAAGCCAAGACTTGGGGTGGATGGTCCAGACATCGAGTGGGATCCCATTGGGGGGCTGATGACTGAGAAGGGAGGCCCCATGCCATTGAGGGGGGAACTCAAGGTGCTAATGGGCGAGTGCAATTGGCTTGGGGGCCCCAAGGAGGAGCCGATGCCGGGCCCGATGGACGGGTGGAGGGAAGGTGTTGCCATAGGACCGCGGCCTGTTGGGGAACTCAAGGAGGTAGAGTTGACTTGGGCGGAAAAATCTGCAGAGCAAACAAAGAAAAAACACAATGAGTAGCGAAAGTAAAAGGGGTCTCTTGATTAACCACAGACACACCAAGCTTCCTGAGCCCCACAACCCGAAATTATGGACAAGACCATTTAAAAGTTTATTTTAGTAACTTAACAAAGAAGAAAAAGCAAAGCAAACCACCAACAACAAAACCCTACACAGCACAAATGTTGATTTATTATTTACATATTTATTTATTTGATCAAAGGGTCAGGCCTTGAGTGAGGCTACCCCATTTTATCCAGAATTACTTGTAGTGTATGTTTAGCTGAGCGCCAGTAAGTGGTTTCAGGTCCCCTGCCCAGCAAACAGCATGGATGAGTCAGCAATTCTTCATTCGGGTCCAAATTCACTGTAATGCCTTGCTAGCATCAAAACTTTCCCAAAATAACAGGAGGAAGAATTGAGCCTATATAAATAGGATGAACATGGCATTCTGCCCAGTCTCCTAAGTGGTCGACTTCCAAGAGCTGAATATGCTGATGCAGAGCCACCTATCAAATATTGGCTGCACCACCTGGCCTGGTGGACATCGCTGGAGAAAACAAATAGTTTGTTTTAGGGTTTTTTCCCCTCTCGTTTCCTATTTTTCTCTTTTTTCCCTCCCTCATCTCCCTCTCCCTCCCTCCTGTTTTCCAAAGTTTTGTGCCTTTGGGTTTCGGGGGGGGGGGGATTGTGTTTGCTATGTTTAAAAACTGTAGAGTTAAACTGTGTTAGTGTGTTTGCTCTCTCCCAGGAGAAGGGGGAACCTGTGGCCGGCAGCCTAAGCAATCTCCAGGTGAGAACTGCAGAACCAATAAGATCCACTGAGTTCTCACCTGGGTTCCCCTGCAGAGAAGAGGGGGTTCCTACACTGGTCTGTGGGGGGGGGGGGATATCCCTACACCACTAGGAACACTAGTGGCACAGGGATGTCAACCTTCAGGGTAGACCTGGAGATCCCCCCCAAAACCCCCTGTGAAGCTTTAAAGCTTCACGGCCCCTACACAACTTACACCCCCTCCCCCCAGCCTCCTCCCCGCTAGGGAAGGCGGGGGAAGGATTTCCAATGCAAGTCAATGGCCTCCATCGGCCGATTCGGATCCAAATCGGTCTGAATCAGCCCAATTTGGATCCGAAACAGTCCAAATCGGGGCCTCCCTGCACAACCCTAAACAATTCCATTCTTTTAAGCAACTTAGTGCTTCTGCAGATTTAAATTCTGCCAACAGGGAGGCCCTTCCTTCTCCCCAGCTGACCTCATTCACAAACACAGTTGTTGTAGAAGTTATTAGTTTTTAGCTGAGTTCCATTTGGTTTGTATGAATCACTTCTTCTGAACTTCTTCTGACACAGTAGGTAACACTTTGGGCCATTTCGCACGGCTTCAAAGTAGCACAATGGTTGCTATTTGGAAACGCTACTAATTTGCCATAACCCACGACGTCGTAGACAATCTGCAACAATCCTGAAACCAATCAGCAAAAAGCGCTTCGTTGTGGCGCTTTCAGGGGAATCCAGAAAAGTGGATTCACCCTCCGGATAGCGATACACTCCTGCAACCAATCTGCAACAGTAGCGCTAAAGACCTGTGCGTTACCATTGTTGCTGGTTCTTCAAAGTCCCTCCCCCTGGCTCTCTCCTCCAAACTTCCGGCGAAGCGATCGCCATTTTTTTTTCTCCGAGCGAGCGGGGATAAACGCACCGGCGAGCCTCTTTCTGTTTAGAGGCTTCCCTGGCTTCAGTCCTTCACCTTTAGTCACTAAGCACAAACCACTGAAAAGCCCGTTTGCTGAAATAAAGTCCCTTTATTTTTTACAAATAAATTCAGCCGAAAATCGGGCCCGTGAGAGGGGGGGGGGATTTTTTTTTTATCACTCGAGGCAGCGTGCAAACGATCATACAATCAAACGACAGCTCACATTAGGCAGCTGGATGGGTCTCTCCGTAGCAACGAATCTACCTAGATTCGTTGCTATGGGTCGTTTTTTTTTTTTTTTAAACCTTTCTTAAAGGGAAAGGGGCTGTTTGGGAGCATGCTAACGGCTGCCCATTGGCTGCTTGACGGCCAGGGGCGGGACGAGCTTGGCAATAGCGCTTCCTTTCTAGCGATTTCTGCCGAGACCGGAAGCCTGTGGGAAACGCTAAAAAACGCAACTGATTCCACTACAAAGGCAGGTATGCATAACGACGAATTCCACTATTTTAAATGGCGATTTTTCATTCCGCAAACAATTTGCAACAAAGATCCCTGTGCGAAAAGGCTCTTTGTGTGAACGAGACCTTGGGGTACTTGTGGATTGTAAACTAAACATGAGCAGTCAGTGTGATGCAGCGGTAAAAAAGGTGAATGCCATTTTGGGCTGTATCAACAGGGGCATCACATCAAAATCACAAGATGTCATAGTCCCATTATATATGGCCCTGGTCAGACCACACCTGGAGTACTCTGTGCAGTTCTGGAGGCCTCACTTCAAGAAGGAAGTAGATAAAATTGAAAGGGTACAGAGGAGAGCGACGAAGATGATCTGGGGCCAAGGGACCAAGCCTTATGAAGATAAGTTGAGGGACTTGGGAATGTTCAGCCTGGAGAAAAGGAGGTTGAGAGGGGACATGATAGCCCTCTTTAAGTATTTGAAAGGTTGTCACTTGAAGGAGGGCAGGATGCTGTTTCTGTTGGCTGCAGAGGAGAGGACGTGCAGTAATGGGTTTAAACTTCAAGTACAACGATATAGACTACATATCAGGAAAAAAAATTTCACAGTCAGAGTAGTTCAGCAGTGGAATAGGCTGCCTAAGGAGGTGGTGAACTCTCCCTCACTGGCAGTCTTCAAGCAAAGGTTGGATACACACTTTTCTTGGATGCTTTAGGATGCTTTGGGCTGATCCTGCGTTGAGCAGGGGGTTGGACTAGATGGCCTGTATGGCCCCTTCCAACTCTATGATTCTACCTGCTGGAACCTGGCATGAGGACCAGGGTCTAATCCTTGCTCACTCTGAGTCAGCTACCAGTCTCTTGCTGTAACCTGCTCTGCAGACTTATTGCCAGGATGCAGTGGTATAACCTTCCTCTGCCTACACAGCTTGACCTCACTGGAGGAAAGGCAGGATGCAGCTGTGGACATCTGCAATATCTGAATATGGAAGAATGCTGCAATGAGAGTAAAAATGATGAAGACCCTCCAGTTGGTTTTGTAGATTCTATCACAGTCCTTTTTTTAAAATGCACTCCTCCCCCTACAGTTCAGGAGCAAATGCATCCCTCCACAATTTATCTTTTCTGGCAGGAAACTGCTTTTACCAGAAGCTTCCCAGTCCTAGTCGCACAGTATACCGGCCAGGCTCTCTGTCATCAACAGCTCCCATTAGTGGAGAAGAGGAAGGAGAGCCAGAGCCGCCTCCACCTCTGCCTCCTAATCCACTCCACTGATGGTCAGATAAATTCTGAGGAATGTTGTCTGGGAGAGCTCCAGAGCTTGTAATGCCTCCAAAGGTGTTATGCCCTCCGCAGTAACAATGGGAACAACTGATCCATATTTTGAAACAAATCAAATCCAAGAAGGGTTCTAGGGTTGGCCAATATTAAACAGGTTTTTTTGTGAGTCTTTCTAGCAGCAGAAAGCAGCAAGGCCAACCCCACACCCACCCTTCCCAAACAGTTTCTCTTACTTATCCTGTTTACAAGCAGCAGGCAGTTTCCAGGCACTGGGCAAGGAACAGGGTGTGTTAGCTCGAGCAGCAGGCTCTGGAAACGGGGGATTACTCTACACAAAGTCAAAGAGCAAAACACTGACCGATCATGCACAGTGGTGGCTGCGGGGGGCCGCACCGTGCCCCACTGCTTACCATGTACGCACGGGGGAAGAAACCCCCCAGTGCACACAGTCCGCCCTGGAATTGTGCGTGTGCACAAGGAAGGTTCCACTGCCCCTCGCGGCTGAGGTGGCAGCAAAGAGGGGTATGGGGGTCCCACTGCACTATGGTGGAATAGCAGCAGGCCACTAGTCTAAAAATGTCCCGTTTTGCTCCCCAGCACTGGGAAGCCAAACTGGGCATTTTGTGTCCCTGTGGAGACACCATAGGTGGTGGGCTCTTCACATATGCATGGGCCTAGCCTGGCTTCTGATGGCAGCTGCAGCTAAACAATGGGCCAGGACCGGGAGGGGGTTGGGCCAGGCTGGGCAGGCACTGATGTTGTCTATAAGTGGGGATTAGCCCCGCTGGCATGCAGGCGCTGGCCTGCCCTTTCCTGCCCATACATAATCAATCACTTTGGAGCTACCAGACAAAGGCAAGCCTGTGTGCATATGGTATCTCCACACAAGTGCAGGAGAAGTGCATGCTGGGCCCAAAAACCAGGTCCTGGGACTCTCAACTTGCTTGCTTGTTTTAAAGAAAAATGTTTCAGGAGTTTATCAGCGGTAAAAAAGTTGAGGAAGGCTGCTCTAACAACTACTCCACACTGGGTCTTAATTTCCTGGCTGCAGACTAATAATTTAGTCACCTGGGAGCAAACAAAATGTCCTCACGATATCCCAAAAAGCACCATATCCCAAAAAGCAATCCACCAAGAAATTATTCAGCACAAAAATATTTAGGAGCTGAGTGAGAAAAAGACACCTTATTTACAGCAAAGGCAACTTTTACCAACAACTGTCAGACCAAAATTAATTCTGTGTTGCTAGTTCCCAGTTCTGCAGTCACAGAGGCCCATTACCAAGGCATTATCTTCCCCTAAAATTGCAGTTATTTTCTCTGCACAATTCTTATGCATTTCCATACCTTCCTGAATTTCCATTATGGGTAGAAATCTGAGATAGTTTCAGTGGAAATCTGCTAAGTAGCTCAAGAGAGACTTCCATTTCCCACCTACTCCCTACTTCACCATTTTCAAAGCAGTGGTTCCTCTATTGTTCCTATGAGTCCAAAGCAGGCAGCCACAGAGGAGGTTGCATGATTTCTTTTGTCTCTCAGTCAACATCCACCTGATTAATTCTGCTGTCTCTCTGAATTACTTCTGAGAATTCTGAGAAAAAGAGGGCAAGAGAATCCACCTCCCACAGCAAACATTTTGTGGTTGCACCCGCAGAATTATGTCAGAATTCCAAAGATGCTTGCAGACTCCAAAAGGTTGGGGGTCTCTGTATAGTGTCTCCATGACTATAACAGTTACTCCATCCAACAGTCCCTTGGTTTACCAAAGCAGAAGATGTCAAATGGAATAATGGCCTCCATTCATTCTAAACAGACATTTCTTTAAAGGCTGGAAAGCATGTTTTCATGGGTAGATATCCTTACTTAGTCAAGATGTAATGACACAACATACCTAACTGCAGTTATTCAAGTGTTCACAGTTTCAAGGCTTGCCACACAAGCAGCAAGACTGATGGATTCACTTTCAAGCTGAGTTCAACGTGGCTCTGCTGTGCAGGGCCCACTGGTCCCCAAGGTTGGAAGGAACTCCATAAACATACTAGAGAAGCATTTTGAGAAGTGTCATTTTAAAGTCCAGCTAATGGCTTGCAAGCCAGAAAAGAGGCACTTTCAGATCAGACATACATCCAAACCAATGAATGCTCCATATTGCGCTTGCAGATACTGAAGGCCTCCCCAGGCCAACATCAGTTGTGCCAGCCCACTGGTTCTTCTCCCAAATCTCCCCCTTCAGCTACGGTAACTCAACTAATGTACTTTTACTGCTTTTGTAAAAACTAATGTACTTTTGTATCTTACTAGTTTTTGTAAAAACTAGTTTTTGTATCTTACTTAAAAGCTCTTGTATCTTACTAGTTTTTGTAAAAACTAATGTACAGCAATGTTTAGTCCATTCAAATAAAAGAGGAGTTATCATTTCATCCATTCTTCCCTGCCCTTCTGCAGCTAACCCACAGAATTATGGGGTGACATGTACCTCCACAAACATGAGGACAAGGGAGTCATTAGCTTTCAAATTTTTAGCAATACGACAGCTAGGCTTTGTAAGGTTCTTGGTGGGGGGGAGCCTGAACTCTGCCCACCCAGTCACAGCCAACTAGACTTGGGATCAGCCCAGTGTCAAAACCTTGTTTAGTCTCCAAAATGTGTATAATAGATAAAAGGTCATCTTTGTGAAGACAAGATGATGAACAAAAAAGACAAAAGGGATAAAATTCAAATGAATTAATTGTTCAGGAACAGGATTCTGTCTATACCTATTCCCTCTCCAAAATCAATGGTGTGTGTAGGGGGGAATAGGGGGGAATAGGAGGAATGGGGAGAAGGGACCTGAGCATGAAAGGATAAGAGAAAGGACATTTCTCGAAAAACAGTGCTTTGGAGGATCTGGAAGAAGAACATTCTCAGGAGCTGACTCAAGAGCTGACTGCTAGCTTTGCCCTCTGCTGAGTAGGCCTGTATGCTATAAAAGACTCTTGATTGCCAGAGGAAGGCAGTGCTTTGGAGGAGCTGTGAGAAGAACATTATCTCAGGAGCTGACTCAGGAGCTGACTGCTAGCTCCGCCCTCTGCTGAGAAGGCCTTTGTGCTATAAAAGGCTCTTGCTTGCCAGAGGCGCGTGCCACAACACAAATAAAGCCCAAAAGACTCTCGGAGCCTGGATTAAACCATAATACTCTGAGAGGAGCCAAGAGCAAGAGCTAAAGGACTCTTGGCTGTTGGCTTTTTGCCTGAGGATCAAAACCAAAGGTTTCAGTTACGTGTAGGATTGTTTGTAGAGCAGGGAAAAAGGGAGGAAGGATGACCCGGGAAACTACAGACCAGTGAGTCTGACCTCTGTTGTGGGGAAGATAATGGAGCAGATATTAAAGGGAGCGATCTGCAAACATCTGGAGGACAATTTGGTGATCCAAGGAAGTCAGCATGGATTTGTCTCCAACAGGTCCTGTCAGACCAACTTGGTTTCCTTTTTTGACCAAGTAACAGGATTGCTGGATTGTGGAAATTTGGTTGATGTCGATTTTAATAAAGTTTTTGATAAGGTTCCCCATGATGTTCTGATGGATAAATTGAAGGACTGCAACCTGGATTTCCAGATAGTTAGGTGGATAGGGAATTGGTTAGAGAACCGCACTCAAATAGTTGTTGTCAATGGTGTTTCATCAGACTGGAGAGAGGTGAGTAGCGGGGTACCTCAGGGCTCGGTGCTTGGCCCGGTACTTTTTAACATATTTATTAATGATCTAGATGAGGGGGTGGAGGGACTACTCATCAAGTTTGCAGATGACACCAAATTGGGAGGACTGGCAAATACTCCGGAAGATAGAGACAGAGTTCAACGAGATCTGAACACAATGGAAAAATGGGCAAATGAGAACAAGATGCAATTTAATAAAGATAAGTGTAAAGTTCTGCATCTGGGTCAGAAAAATGAAAAGCATGCCTACTGGATGGGGGATACGCTTCTAGGTAACACTGTGTGTGAACGAGACCTTGGGGTACTTGTGGATTGTAAACTAAACATGAGCAGGCAGTGTGATGCAGCGGTAAAAAAGGCAAATGCCATTTTGGGCTGTATCAACAGAGGCATCACATCAAAATCACAAGATGTCATAGTCCCATTATATATGGCCCTGGTCAGACTACACCTGGAGTACTCTGTGCAGTTCTGGAGGCCTCACTTCAAGAAGGACGTAGATAAAATTGAAAGGGTACAGAGGAGAGCGACGAAGATGATCTGATGCTCTGGGCTGATCCTGCATTGAGCAGTGGGTTGGACTAGATGGCCTGTATTGCCCCTTCCAACTCTATGATTCTAAATAGTGATTATAAGTTTCTTATTATCTGCTGGCTCCCAATCAATACACCTGACTTTGAGCTGTATTATTAATACTGTATTTGGTTGGGAGCTAGATGCTTTTCACACTTGGATATTAATTGTGCTCTTCCTCATATATTAGAGGTCATATTATTTTGTTGCTCCTTCATTCCTTGGCCAAGACTATTCTGGTCTGGGTATTTGTGCTCCCTGTTTGTTACATTTCGTTGAGAGACCCAGTCAGACAATCTTGCCTGTGGAAGCATCTGCCTTGATTGTTTAGTCAAGACCAGCAATTGCTCCTTTCTATTTTTGGCTGTATCCATGACAAACAGTAGCAAAATTCTGGATTCAGTTATTAATATCCACACTGATAAAAAGAAAAAACAATATATTCTGCCATTCCCATTTTAAATTCCTCAGAGACTTATAGATACCCCAAAAAATCACTATAGGAATATAAAATAAAATACAGCAAATCATACACTTGTTGTAGAACTTGGCTAAAAGAGTCTAGAAGCCAGGGCTGGGTTTCAGTCCTTTAAATACTGCTTAAAAATTCATTTCCATGCTCTACCAGGTTAATTAACTTTTTGAGTGACCCTTATTCTCTCAACTGGTTAAGTAAAATGTTAAAGAAACTTCAAATTATGGGTCTGGACATCTCAACCCTTAGCATGCAAGAGGAAAGGGTTATACTAAAATCAATATCACAGAGACTAGAAGATCAGGATTGTTGTTGTTGTTATGTGCGAAGTCGTGTCCGACCCATCGCGGCCCTATGGACAATGATCCTGCAGGCCTTCCTGTCCTCTACCATTCCCCGGAGTCCATTTAAGTTTGCACCTACTACTTAAGTGACTCCATCCAGCCACTTCATTCTCTGTCATTCCCTTCTTCTTTTGCCCTCAATCGCTCCCAACATTAGGCTCTTCTCCAGGGAGTCCTTCCTTCTCATGAGGTGACCAAAGTACTGGAGTTTCATCTTCAGGATCTGGCCTTCTAAGGAGCAGTCCGGGCTGATCTCCTCTAGGACTGACCGGTTTGTTCGCCTTGCAGTCCAAGGGACTCGCAAGATTCTTCTCCAGCACCAGAGTTCAAAAGCCTCAATTCTTTGATGCTCGGCCTTCCTTATGGTCCACCTTTCACAGCCATACATTGCAACTGGGAATACTGGGAATCATGGGTGACTTCAATTTCCCAGATGTGTGCTGGGAAACAAATTCTGCAAAGCGTCCTCAGTCATGCAAGTTTCTGACCTGCCTGGCTGACAATTTCATTTATCAAATGGTAAATGAACCCAGAAGAGGTTCAGCCATACTGGACTTAATACTGACCAACAGGCAAGAGTTGGTGGATGAGGTGAAGGAGGTGGGGACCCTAGGGGGAAGTGACCATGTCCTCATAGAATTCCTTTTGAGATGGGGAGCCAAGGAAGCTTGTAGGCAGACGCGGATGTTGGATTTTCGTAGGGCAAACTTTAATAAACTCAGAGACATGATGAGCGTCATACCATGGACGAGAATGCTGGAAGGGAAGGGAGCATGTGAAGGGTGGGCGCTACTCAAACAAGAGCTATTGCATGCTCAATAGACATGATAGCCCTCTTTAAGTATTTGAAAGGTTGTCACTTGGAGGAGGGCAGGATGCTGTTTCTGTTGGCTGCAGAGGAGAGGACACGCAGTAATGGGTTTAAACTTCAAGTACAACGATATAGGCTAGATATCAGGAAAAAAATTTTCACAGTCAGAGTAGTTCAGCAGTGGAATTGGCTGCCTAAGGAGGTGGTGTGCTCCCCCTCACTGGCAGTCTTCAAGCAAAGGTTGGATACACACTTTTCTTGGATGCTTCAGGATGCTTAGGGCTGATCCTGCATTGAGCACTGGGTTGGCCTAGATGGCCTGTATGGCCCCTTCCAACTCTATGATTCTATGATTCTCCAGTGGATCACCTTTTGTCAGAGGTCTCAGCTATGACCTGTCCGTCTTGGGTGGCCCTGCACGGCATAGCTCATAGCTTCACTGAGCTACGCAAGCCCCCTTGCCATGGCAAGGCAGAGATCCTTGAAGGGGGAAGATCAGGATTACTCAGATTTTAAAAGGTATCCCCTGTGCAAGCATTGTCTGACCCTTCAGCGTTTTAGGCTCCTCAGGTTTTAGGCTCCTCTAATAACAGCGTATGTTCTCCCAGTTTCTGGGATATTCCTTCAACATCCATGACCATGTATCTCCAAATTTTGGAGACACGCTCGTTAAGAAGAGCATTTCTAGTAGCTCGCTTAAACATCTTTCCCTCAAATTTCACCCAAATTAGATTCTTGAAGATCCTTCCTCAGGAGAGATACTGTTTGCATGTGTGTAGTGGCCCCGACACATTGTACCACATACTTCTGGTGTGTCCCAAGTTTGATGCATATCGTCGCCCTTTAGCTAACTAGCTGAAGAAATTGAAATTCAGCTGTGTTGATGAAAAGCATTGGATTAAAATGATACTAAATGTGAGGGACTCGGCAATTATTGTAAAAGTTTTTGCTGGCAGTTTTAAAGGAAAATCTTTTTATGATGGAATCTTCATCTGGAGCTGTTTGTAATTTTCATTTTACGCTTTGCAATTTTATGCCAATAAAGGTATTCTGGTTCTGATTCTACAGCAGGGAAATAAATAAGACTGAAATTAGTAGCATAAAATCCAGTTTGCAACAATCAAATTAAAACAGCAAATCAATGCAAAAAGTTGAGGAGAAGACGCCAGACCTAACCTGATGGAGAGTGCTATATTTCCTGTGGGAGGAATTCCAAGACTGGGACAGTTAGCAGCAAGAAAAGAGTTAAGCTGGGGCTACTGTGGTGCACTGAGAGCCAAGGGAAATCGAGGTCAGGGAATGTGACCCCAGAAAATATTTGTGTTGGTACTCTTCCCTTTAAGCCTCCAGCTTCCATTTTATCCAGAGGCTGTTTAGTGTCCTGGAATGCTGCTCCCCCCCTTTGTTTACAGACCACCAAACTCGACTAATTGATTAAAGAACGTTGTTCATTCCTAATTAGGCTTGGAGCCAGTTTAGAAACACAAGCTCAAAGATCACTTCTAAAACAAAACATCCGGCATTTCCATGCGGTCACAGTCAGATCAGGACACAATGTATTTCCTTTCTGTGGAGTGTTTGCAAAACCCAAGTCCAGATATTTATAAAACTGTTGGGGAGGAAGAGACAGCTTGGTATAGTGGTTAGGATCTCCAACTTCTAAACTGAGTCGGGTTTGATTCCCTGCTCCTCTTCCATATGCAGCCAGCTGGGTGACCTTGGGCTCACCACAGCACTGATAAAGCTGTTCTGACCGAGCAGTAATATCAGGGCTCTCTCAGCCTCACCTTCCTCACAGGGTGTCTGTTGTGGGGAGAGGAAAGGGAAGGCAGTTGTCGGCTGCTTTATCAACTGGTTGTCAGCTGCTTTGTCAGCTGGTTGAGAAAAGCGGCATATACGAACCAACTCTTCTTCTTCTGAAGTATCATCACATTTGGGTGAACATAATGGGGAGAGCATTGATTTCCTGATTACTGCTATTTCCAAATCCATTTTTGCATGATAATATGACATTTATTTGTGTAGTTGCAGTTGGAACCACTGAAAGTTGCAGCTTCAGCTTGTATTTTGGGATAAAGTTGTCTCAATTACCTTTTCAAACCAGGACAATAATTTCCTTAAAATGTAGTTTTGCTCCAGACACCAGAGCAGGGATCACCAATGTACCATATTCCAGCATGACAATTGTATTACCTAGCTGTGAATCATCAGAGCTTAAACTAGAATAAATTTTAAAACATATAGATTTATTTATTTATATTTATATTTATATACCGCCCTCCCCCGAAGGCTCGGGGCGGTTTACAGGGAACAGGAAACAGATACATATAACATATAACATATAACAATATAACATATACATATAACAATGCAAGAAGAACCCTGCTGGATTAAATCTTGTCCCAAACAAGGATCAACCAGTAGCCAGACAATGAAGGCCCCCCTGCTTTTATCTCCCAGAACTGGATAAGCTACTAGTGCCTTTTCTGGTCCCAGAATACCTCACCACAGTGATGCATGCAACTGTCATACCGGGGTTGGATTACTGTAACTCACACTACATGGGCCTACCCATGGCTTGGATCTGGAAATTACAACTGGTGCAAAATGTCTCTGCGAGGGTCCTTACGAGGACCCGTTGAGAGCCCATATTTGACCTGCTGTCCATCAGCCGCATTGGTTGCCAGTGGAGTTCTGGATCAAGTTCAAGGTGTTGGTAATGCAGCTGATGGAAAGCAGGATGAATATAGTCTCTCGTTGGGGTCCTCCTTATGTGGTCTGGATCCTGCATATCTATGGGATCGTCTCTCCTAGTATGTTTCCCAGAGAGCCTTATGCTTGGCAAATACCAAGCTGTTAGTGATCCCTGGCCCCAGAGAACTTCAGCTGGCAAGGGCTTTCTTGGCTTTGACTCCCATCTGGTGGAACGGGTTACCAATCAAGATCACTTGGGCATTAAATTGGGGACACTGTGGGTGGGCAGGTAGTTGTGAGTTCCTGCATTGTGAAGTGTGTTGGAATAGATTAGCCTGGAGGTCCCTTCCAACTCTATGATTAAGACTTGGGCCTAAAAGAACTAATAAAGTTCCATAGAGACTATAAAACGGTGCTTCTCCACTGACCCTAAGTTTGACAGTAAAAGAGAATCTGTGTGAGAGAGGCCATGGTTGGGAGGGGACAGGATTGCTTCCTTTAACTATTTGAAAGGTCGCCTTGGAGGAGGGCAGGAAGTGGTTCCTGTCAGCAGCAGAGTACGTAAACTACATGTAGAACGGCTAGATATTGGAGAATTTCATGGTCAGAGTAGTTCAGCAGTGCAATTGACTGCCTAAGGTGGTGGTGAGCTCTTCCTCACTGGCGGTCTTTAAGCAGCAGCAGGACTTCTCCTGGATGTTTTAGGCCACTGTATTGTGTAAGGGGTTGGACTAGATGGCCTGTATGGCTACTTCCAACTCTAGGATTCTATATTTCTGTGATTCTAACTTCTGGAAGATGAGGGCCTGTGTCTTACATCTGAATTCCATATTCTGCTCCCAGTGACTGGGATTTGGGGAAGTGCAAGTCCACACTAGGGTTGTGTGCTTCAGCTGCCAAAGCAGCCATTCCAACCCGAAGCAGCCAGCGCATGGCACGGGGGGGGGGAGGGGAGGCATGCAACCTGGCGCCCGCATGCAGACACAGAGCTCTGCACCTGCATGCGTGAGTCAACTGGTGCGCAGGTGCAGGTGCTGCTCTTCCCCCCGCGCCACGGCGCTGGCTATTTCGGGCTGGAACGGCCACTTCGGCAGCCGAAGTGCATATTCCTAGACCTTTCAAAGCTAATTTGTGCAGGCGTTGCTGGAACTTGGCATTAATGCAATCAATTTGAGCAGAGAAGCAAGTCTGGCCCTGTCTCTTTAAAAGGAGCCACCAGTCCTGCTTCCAAAGGCAGCTGGCTCTGCAAGAGTCATGCTGGACTTGGCAGCCACACTTTTCCTTCTTGTGCCTGAGCTCTTTCTGTGTTACAGTTCACAGACCTATTCTCCAATTTCACTCTCCCTTGAGCTCCTACTGATTTGGGGTGGGAAGGAAAGAAGCCAGCTTAGTTGTGGCTCTGTGCTGTTAGAGAAGCCCCCTGTTTTGCAAAAATCAATAAAGGGAATTTTCATCTTTTAGTGGGATGACGGGACAGAGATAGCAGCTTCCGCTGAACATGGCTCACGTGCCTTTCCATATGCAGCAGGTGCCTCCAGAGGGCTGTTGTGGTTCACATCGGCCCATTATGCATGGCCGCCGAAACGGCGATTTCAGGTCACATGGAAAACGCAGAGGGGGAAGACGCGAAGCACACAGGTTATGCACGGGACGGGGCGCGATGGCGGCAAAACCCAGAGTAACTGATTATGCACGCGGCGATCCCGGCGCCGCTTCTGGTTGCGCCCCGGTCACCCAGAAGCTGTGCTTTCTTCTGCGTTTCGCTAACACGGCTTTTTCAGCGGCATGCACCGAAGCTGTGGCCGGTTGTAGCTGGCACCGTGCGTTATTGGTGTTTTTAGTCGCCGCCATTCCACCCCGAATGTGCGTTATTTCCCCCCGTGCATAATGGGTCATTGTGGCTGTCTGCTGCAGTGTTCTCTTCCTGACCTAACTTTGTTGCTCCTATGGATTCTTCTTCTTCCTTCCTGTTCATTGCAACCTCCTGCCTTACCTGCATCCTCCAAACAACAAGCAACTGTTAAAAGAAATGTATTTCAACAGCATTCCTTTGGTGTTCATAATAGTATTCCTCCTATATTTCCAATCTATTCATTCACAGTGGGGAAAAGTTTGAGAAATATGGCAGAAGTTGAGCAGAGTACATCCTGCATTGAGCAAGGGGTTGGACTGGATGGCCTGTATGGTCTCTTCCATGAGTCTATGATTTCATTGCGGCTCTCCAACCTGCTTGCCTGCTGCTATCAACCTCAGGGCATTTCCCCTCAGACCCAGACTGTTCTTCCTGCCTCAAGAGGCACCATCTACTGCTGCTCATCCTGTCCCTTTCTTGCAAAACAGACAATAGCAACATTGTTTGTTTTGGTCTCCATGGTTCCTTCTGTCAGTCCCCTCTTGTTCTTACCCTACATAATAGCATTTTGGCCATTCTAGTTGCTTTGCTAGCCAACCTTTAATGACAAATAGACTACTGAGTACTTCTTTTTTAAAACAAGGATAAAGCGGTTTGCCTGATATGTCTTGAAAGTGTCTCAGTATTTAAAGGAGCACAATATTAAAAGTCACTTTGAATCCTGTCACAAGAGCTACTCAATATATCAAGGAGAGGTGCGAGTGAACAAGATAAACTCTTAAAAATCAATGATTTTGCAGCAAAATAATTTTAGAAAGTACGCTGAAGAGAACCTGTCTACCGTGAATGCCTGGTATCATGCTGCTAAATGTATTGCTGATAGTGGTAGACCATTCTCTGATGGGTTTTTTTTAAGTGCATAGTTAAAGTAATGGAAGAAATGTGTCCTGAGAAGGTATCTTGTGTTAGTTTTGTCAATTTATCTTCAAAGGATTAGGAAAAGAGCTGCATATCTCACTGACTGTCAAGGTAAAAAGTTTTCATTTTCTTTTCTTTGGCACGAGATGAGAGCAATGACATTATAGACACTGCTCAACTACTAATTTTTATCATGGGGATAGATTTCAACTTCAGAATTATAGAAGAGTTGTATGCACTGCAGAGTTTGAAAGGCACCACAACTGCAGAAAACATTCTTGAAGGTGTGTAAATCAGTAGAAAATCTTATAGAATCATAGAGTTAGAAGGAGCCATACAGGCGATCTAGTCCAACCTCCTGCTCAACGCAGGATCAGCCCAAAGTGTCCTAAAGCATCCTAAAGCATCTTGGTTTGAGGGAACTCATCGGCAGGGGCAGCTCAGCTCTCATGCGGCAGGGATCTGCAGCCTCCAAGCCTCAGAGGGAAGTGGAAGGAGGAGGGGGTGGTCAGGGGTGGGGGATGGAAGGCAATTGGCTGGCTGCTGGACAGACAAGCAAACTGGTTGGAGGAGGAGGCATTCAGGAGTGGGACAGCCACCCTGAGTGGGTGTTAAGTGTACTTAAGCCATGAGACACGCTCCTCCTCAAAGGTCTTACCAGAAATATACAGCAGAACAGAGGAACGAAAGGTTCACTTAAGAGTACCTCTTGCCAGAAGGTTAATGATTAGATATAGTAATGCTAACTAGAAGCCTATGGCATTTTTGGTTCAAACCTAAATCTGAATCAAGCCTGAGAAAAATCCCGAAACAGCTCTGACTTGGGTGGAGTCTGCATGGAGCTTTTATTCTGATCCCAGGTCGAAACAGTCCCAGCTATATCTACTGAATGCGATTTCCATTTTGATTTTGTCTGATTTAAATTTTCCCTCTGCAACAAGCATGATTGGTCTGGAGTGACCCTACCTTTATCCTGCAATATCCTGGAGTGGTTTTTTGATGTTTGATGTCGAATTTGTTGGTAGAGAAGCTCTGATTGGCCAAGGCTGCCCAGATGACAAGCTTGCCTCAAAAGGGAAGCCCTTAATTTCTCTCAGCAGAAGCTCCCAGAAGCCCTAACTTCTGTTGGTAGAGATTTGCCTCATGTTTTTTTTTCTCCCTACTCTGCTGTCTCCAATCCTCTCTCCCCCCGCCCGCTTCAAGAAAAGAAAGAGGCTCCTGCTGTGCTTGGTTCCCCGCTCCCCTTCTGAACTTCCCTAACCATGTGCAGAACATTTTTCTGTTTCAGTGGGGGGGAAGGAAGACCCGAGTTCAAATCGATCTGGATTCAGCAGGATCCACAACGGAATAAACAAAGTAAGTGCAGATTCAGCCTTGGGGAGGTTTTGTTTTCCCCACTCGAGAAGTGGGAACAAAACTCCCACACAGTCTTTACAAGTCAGAAAACGAGGACCATTTCCACATGGAGGCATACAATGCGTGCCGCCTCCTGCTTGCAAGCGCACAATTGTAAACCATGCTTTTGGCTGCTTCCTGACAGGAGATCCTTTCCATAGAATCATAGAATCATAGAGTTGGAAGGGGCCATACAGGCCATCTAGTCCCCAAATTCAGCTGTGTTAACGAGAAACACTGGATTAAAATGATACTAAATGTGAGGGACACAGCAACTATTATAAAAGTAGCAAAGTTTTTACTGGCAATTTTAAATGAAAATCTTTTATGATAGATTTTACATTTTACATCTGAAACTGTTTGAAATTTTCATTTTATGCTTTGCAATTTTATGTCAATAAAGGTACTCTGAATCAGTGGCCTACCTCTCCTGCCTCTCTCTTTAGGACTTCCTGTCAGCCTGAGATGGCCATGACTTATTCATTATCTTGCACAGGGCATCAGCATCTCAAGCAGTAGACCTATGAGTTTCTGCCCAAGATTATGGAAAGGTACTGCCGGAAGGAGAAACTGTTTTCTCCATTACTGTGGCAACAAATCCCCCCCCCCCCCCAGCTGCCGCCGCCAAAATTCAAGACAGGGCAATCTGGAGCTGACAAGCACATGTCTCCTAATGTCCCAGACACACAAATCAGCTTGGATCAAAAGGTTTCAAAGAGGCCAGGAGGCAGTATAGATCTGTTCAGCCTATGGAATGCTTGCTAGGCCAGTCATGGGCCAGGTCAGAGTCATACAGTCAGCCAAGTAGAGGTCTGAGTCCCACCCAATATTCCGCATGACCAACAAGTTTGGGCCTAAAGCAAGCCCCCCCCCTTCTCACCCTATGGCTCCCAAACCGTCTGGCCTCTCTTAGAAAGCTATGGCAAGGGTGATGGAACCAAAAGTTTAGGAGTCCACAAAATAAAAATATACAAATTAAATTAACATTTATTGCAGATAACTTATAAAATTAAAAAGTTAAAAGCATGGCTAAAACCCATAGGCTAATCACTGAAATAACAATTTCAATTAGTTTTATTACGGTCATAGACCAGCACAAGATGATGCAAAAACATCAATTAAAACTCTATAGGTTGTATCATTATCTATATCTGTAAGCAGCAGAGAAATGTAAAATTCACCTGAACGCCCTGGGAATCTGCCTAACAGTGGAAGAATTAGACTAATTTGAATATCATTATAATATCGACATTGAAGGAAAATATGTTCCATGGTTTCTATATGTCCAGAGTCACAGGTACATTTCCTTTCGATATAGGGTATTTTTCTATATCTTTCTTCTAATACAGCTGAAGGGAAAGCATCACAGCATGCGAAAGTGAAGGCCCTCCTATAACTAGGTACTTCAAGTTTGGCCAAATAAGTCATAGGGAAAGATGAATATCTATTGGGTTCATTAATAATGAGAGATGGGTTATTAGCTAAATCCTGTTGGCATTCTATGTCAGCTAATCTCTGCTTAACAGCTTCTTTGGCCTGATCATATCCCATACTCACAGGGTGTCTGCTGTGGGGAGAGGAAAGGGAAGGCGATTGGAAGCTGCTTTGAGGTTACTTCTGATAGAGAAAAGTAGAGTTTGCAACAAACCCCGATGCCAACTCTGCAGCCATATACACTCCAATGCCACAATTACTGGACTTAACAACATCACCTATAGCAGGGGTAGTCAACCTGTGGTCCTCCAGATGTCCATGGACTACAATTCCCATGAGCCCCTGCCAGCGTTTGCATGGGAATTGTAGTCCATGAAGATCTGGAGGACCACAGGCTGACTACCCCTGACCTATACCATCAAAGGCTTATACATGTGCTCATCTTCCATCTTAGTATATGCCATCAAGTGCCAACAATGTCCCTCTGTTCTCTACATAGGGCAAACAGGTCAAACCCTGTGCCAAAGAATTTATGGGCACAAGTCTGACATCAAAAACCACAAAATTGAAAAACCTGTAGGGAACACTTCAGCTTTCCAAGACATTCAATAAGGGACGTGAACATAGCTGTTTTATTGCAAAGGAACTTCAAGAACAGGCTAGAAAGGGAGATTGCAGATATGTAAGTTATTACAACAATCAAAACTATGACATACCCAGGACTCAAGAAGGACATAGATTTTTTAAATCTCACTATTCATGCTAACCTTGTTCAACTTGTATATCCATATTCCTCACAATTTATTTTATTTGTGATAATGTGACTGTAAGGTAATGGCAATGTAATGGAATTTTGAGTTTAATTCCCTGGCCTTGGGATAAAATAGTTACCAGCAATTCCCTTGTAGGAATGTTTCACAGTTTTATGGAGACAGATAGGGCACTGACAGGGAGTTTTGTTTCTCCTTGTGTTTTTGTAAACTACAACTGAATGCCAGGGGATTGATTAGCTGTTTTGACAAAGAATGGTTATTTGCTGTATTTGGTTGTGTGACACAGTCTACTAATGTAACAGAATTGATTTTTGCTTTATATTCCCTCCCCTTCAAGGATTGTTGCCTTGTCGTGGCAAAGGGGCTTGCATAGCTCAGTGAAGCTATGAGCTATGCCATGCAGGGCCACCCAAGATGGACAGATCATAGCAGAGAGCTCTGACAAAAGGTGATTCACTGGAGAAGGAAATGGCAAGCCACTCCAGAATCTTTGCCATGAAAACTCTATGGACAGTACCAAAAAGCAAAATGATATGACGCCGGAAGATGAGCCCCTCAGGTCGGAAGGTGTCCGATATGCTACTAGGGATGAGCAGACGGCTAGTACGAGTAGCACCAGAATGAATGAAGTGACTGGGCCAAAGCCGAAAGGACGCTCAGTTGTAGATGGAACTGGAAGTGAAAAGACAGTCCGATGCTGTAAAGACTTTTATTTCATAGGAATCTGGAACGTCAGATTCATGAATGAAGGCAAGCTGGACAAGAGATGACAAGACTGAACATCGACATTTTAGGAATCAGTCAACTAAAATGGACAGGAATGGGTGAATTTAATTCAGATGACCATCAGGTATACTACTGTGGGCAAGAATCTCTCAGAAGAAATGGAGTAGCCTTCAGCTGTACACTAAATAATTCGCTAATGGGAGTGGGCTGTCCAGGATAGAAACCCTCAGGGGCCAATCAGAAGGCGCACTGTGCGCGCAGCTGGGAGGCATACACAGCGCGCCTCCTGATTGGCCCCTTGGTCTCGGACCACAGGCCATGGACCGCCTGCCAGCCTCCTTGCCCGAAGAGGACACTGTGGCCAGGAGCGGCAGACTGGCCCAAGGGGATGCCAACGCGCCGCAGCCTGCCACCCGTCACTACCCCTGCCTGGATAATGCTGTGCGGGGCTGCTCTGTCGCCCAGAGTGCCCGGGGGTGCGGGGACACGCGCCACCTCTTGAAGTCCCAAGAACGCCCTGCGCTGACAAGCGGCTGGCTGGCCGCACACAGACTGTCCTGCCGAGGACCGCATTTGGCCTTGGAGTACAAAATGAAGTAGGGCACAGGATGGTAGAATTTTGTCAAAAGAATACAATGGTCATAGCAAACACTCTTTTTCAACAACCCAAGAGACGACTCTACACATGGACAACACCAGACGGTCAACAGAGAAATCAGACTGACTATGTGCTCTACAGCCAAAGATGGAGAAGTTCTATACAGTCAGTAAAAAGAAGACCAGGAGATGATTGTGGTTCAGATCATCAGCTTCTTGTTGCAAAATTTAGGCTTAAATTGAAGAAAGTAGGGAAAAGCACTAGGCCACTCAGGTATGAACTAAATCATATCCCTGACGGATATACAGTAGAGGTGACAAATAGATTTAAGAAATTAGATCTGATAGACAGAGTGCCTGAAGAACTATGGACGGAGGTTCGCAACATTGTACAAGAGGTAGCAACTAAAACCATTCCAAAGAAAAAGAAATGCAAGAAAGCAAAATGGCTGTCTGGGGAAGCTTTATAAATAGCTAAGGAGAGAAGGGAAGTGAAAGGCAAGGGAGAAAGAGAAAGATACATCCAATTTAATGCAGAATTCCAGAGAATAGCTAGAAGAGATAAGATTGCCTTCTTAAATTGGAGATATGAAGAGAACATTTCATGCAAAGATGGGTATGATAAAGGACCAAAATGGTAGGGACTTAACAGAAGCAGAAGAGATTTTTAAAAGGTGGTAAAATTATACAGAAGTACTATGCAAGAGTGAGCTTAACATCCCTGATAACCACGATGGGGTAGTCACTGACCTGGAGCCAGACATCCTGGAATGTGAAGACAAATGGGCCTCAGGAAGTCTGAGCAACAATAAAGCTAGTGGAGGTGACAGCATTGCAGTTGAACTATTCAAAATCTTAAAAGATGATGCAGTTAAAGTGCTACACTCAATAAGCCAGCAAATTTGGAAAACTCAACAGTGGCCACAGGACTGGAAAAATTCAGTTTACATTCCAATCCCAAAGAAGGGCAATGCCAAAGAATGTTCAAACTACCGCACTGTTGCACTCACTTCTCATGCTAGCAAAGTTATGCTCAAAATCCTACAAGCTAGGCTCCAGCAATATGTGGACCGAGAACTTCCAGAAGTACAGGCAGGATTTCAAAGAGGCAGAGAAACTAGAGATCAAATTGCCAACATATACTGGATCATGGAGAAAGCTAGAGAGTTCCAGAAAAACATCTACTTCCGTTTCATTGACGGAAGCCTTTGATTGTGTGGAGCACAACAAATTGTGGCAAGTTCTTAAAGAGATGGGAATACCAGAGCATCTTATCTGTCTCTTGAGAAACCTATATGCAGGTCAAGAAGCAACAGTGAGAACTGGGCATGGAATCACTGATTGGTTCAAAATTGAGAAAGGAGTTCGGCAAGGCTATCACCTTGCCTATTTGTATGCAGAGCACATCATGAGAAAGGCGGGGTTAGATGAGTCACAAATTGGGATTAGGATTGCAGGGAGGAATATCAACAACCTCAGATCTGCAGATGATGGCAGAAAACGAAGAGAATCTAAAGAGCCTCTTGATGCGGGTGAAAGAGGAGAGTGCAAAAGTTGGCTTGAAACTCAACATCAAGAAAACGAAGATCATGGCATCCGGGCCTCTCAATTCCTGGCAAATAGATGGGGAAGAAATGGAGGTAGTGACGGATTTTATTTTCCTGGGCTCCAAGATCACTGCAGATGGTGACTGTAGCAAATAAATTAAAAGACGCTTGCTCCTAGGGAGGAAAGCTATGGCAAATCTAGACAGTATCCTAAAAAGCAGAGACATCACCCTGCCAACAAAAGTGCGTTTAGTCAAGGCTATGGTCTTTTCAGTTGCAATGTATGGTTGTGAAAGTTGGACCATAAGGAAGACCGAGTGTCAAAGAATTGAGGCTTTTGAACTCTGGTGCTGGAGAAGACTCTTGCGAGTCCCTTGGACTGCAAGGCGAACAAACCGGTCAGTCCTAGGGGAGATCAGCTATACTCAGGCCTCCACAAATCCTGCCACAGCTCAATTCGCTCAGCCCACACTGTCTCTGTTCCTTCTCCTCGTGAGGAAGGCATTTTGCGCAGGAAGGAAGAACAAATCCTGATTTGCTAGCAAAATGTAAGGCCAGGCCCAAACCAGCTGCATGCCAACTCAGAGTCAATCCAGGGGGAGATCCAGAGAAAATTACATTTGCTCAGATAGAGCCTTCATGTAGGAGGCAGAAGCGGCAGCTATTTTGAGCCCTGAGTGCTTTCAAAGGGCATATAGTGGCCTTTCCAAGGTTGGCTGCTTCAGCAAGCATTCTGCAGAACTTGCAAATACCATTTTGTACACCAGAAACAGCAAGCAACATTGGGGCAATGGGGCAATGGGAGAGGCAGGAGGGCACAAGTGCAGACTGCAAGCTAAGTGGGAGCTGCTGCTGATAATCCTGGGCAGCCAAACCTCAGCTGAGCAGCAAAAAAATGGCTGTCATTTGGTCCCCAGGCTCCTCAGGGAACCTCACTGACACTACAACATGAGTATCTCAGTCCTCCTGAAGAGAGGCCACTGATTGTTGTTGTTGTTAGGTGCAAAGTCGTGTCCGACCCATCGCGACCCCATGGACAATGATCCTCCAGGCCTTCTTGTCCTCTACCATTGCCCGGAGTCCATTTAAGTTTGCACCAACTGCTTCAGTGACTCCATCCAGCCATACCTGGCCCCAGAAGATCTTGACACAGTGATCCATACAATGGTCGCCTCCATAATGGATTATTGTAACTCACTGTACACAAGGCTACCTTTGATCCTGACCCAGAAATTACAGCTGGTGCAGAATGCAGCCACTGGGTCCTTACAAGAACCACATGGAGGCCACATATGCTGCTGCATTGGCTTCCAGTGGAGTTCCAGATCAGGTTCAAGTTGCTGGAACTGACATTTGGAGCTTATATGGTCTGGGACCTGCATATCTGAGGGGCTGCCTCTTCCAATAGAGTAATTCAATCATTTATTGTCTACCAGAACTCCAAAGTTCATTTCACCTGTATTACAATCAAGCCAGGTATCCCTCATCTTATAATTATGCATAACATTTTTAGTTGTTGTTGTTAGGTGCGAAGTCGTGTCCGACCCATCGCGACCCCATGGACAATGATCCTCCAGGCCTTCCTGTCCCCTACCATTCCCCGGAGTCCATTTAAGTTCGCACCGACTGCTTCAGTGACTCCATCCAGCCACCTCATTCTCTGTAGTCCCCTTTTTCTTTTGCCCTCGATCGCTCCCAGCATTAGGCTCTTCTCCAGGGAGTCCTTCCTTCTCATGAGGTGGCCAAAGTATTAGAGTTTCATCTTCAAGATCTGGCCTTCTAAGGAGCAGTCAGGGCTGAAGACGCTCGGGCTTCCTTATGGTCCAACTTTCGCAGCCATACATTGCAACTGGGAATACCCAAAGCATTCTAAAGCATCCAAGAAAAGTGTGTATCCAACCTTTGCTACCTTTGCTTGAAGACTGCTAGTGAGGGGGAGCTCACCACCTCCTTAGGCAGTCTATTCCACTGCTGAACTACTCTGACTGTGAATTTTTTTTCCTGATATCCAGCCTATATCGTTGTACTTGAAGTTTAAACCCATTACTGCGTGTCCTTTCCTCTGCAGCCAACAGAAACAGCATCCTGCCCTCCTCCAAGACACAACCTTTCAAATACTTAAAGAGGGCTATCATGTCCCCTCTCAACCTCCTTTTCTCCAGGCTGAACATTCCCAAGTCCCTCAACCTATCTTCATAGGGCTTGGTCCCTTGGCCTCAGATCATCCTCGTCACTCGCCTCTGTACCCTTTCAATTTTATCTACGTCCTTCTTGAAGTGAGGCCTACAGTGTGGCCACTGCTTGGGAATGTTCAGCCTGGAGAAAAGGAGGTTGAGAGGGGACATGATAGCCCTCTTTAAGTATTTGAAAGGTTGTCATGAGGAGGGCAGGATGCTGTTCCCTATGTGTGGCCACATAGCAAACCATTATGGTGACTGGGGATGACACTTTTCTTTTTGTTATTTTTAAGGACCCCTGCTTTTTCCCCACCCTTCTATTATAAGAATCAGGTCTTATATATTCTTATGTGTTACCTTGTTGACTTCTGCCACCATTTACCCAGGAAGGTACACTCGTTTTGCAGCGTATATCCTGACAACATGGTGGCTAATATTGCTGGTAAGCACAAGATGGTCAACTGGTTCTCAGGCCTTCATCTCATTGGTTCTAAACTCAAGGCCAGTGAGAATGGATCCAGAGTCAGAAGTGACACATTTTGAATCCTTCTCTCCCCCCCCCCCCACGGCCAATGCAGAACTCACTGGAAAACTACACAGAGAAAACCACTCCTCAGCAACAGTAAATACTTATTAGCTTTATATTGTTTGGCAGGCTGCCCAGAGGCCTACATACTCTGGAGTTTTGCTTTACCTCCCTCACAGGGATTATAATTGCCTCACATTTACATTATAAATTTACAATTCCTAACTATAAAGTACTATCTTTTCATATAGAACTATTATTTAAAGAAGAGTGTAGCATGCCTCTGATTTACTTCAGAAAAAAAATCTTAGTTCAACAACCAGATACCTTAGAAACGCTGGCCTAGAGATCGGCAGAGAAACTCAAAATGACATGTTTTTTGTGGCAATGTTAAACCAGTTCTGTGGGATCTCGAATTGTTTTCTTTTTTCTCCCCTCCTCTTGGTATTGCAAGTTTTAACAGCTATGCTTCATGTTTAACAATCTAAATATGTGTATTACGCCATCCCTTTTGGCAGCTTTGCAAGAACTGACATATCACTCAGATAATAAACAGTGGCCCTGTGCCTCTCTTTCTTGCTCTGTGCTGCTAAGTGGGTGATGTTGCTCAATATTTGTGTTGCAAGCTCAGGAAAAATGCATCTTAGATCCATTTTTGTTTGGGGGGAGTATTTTGTAGATAAATAAATCATGCTACCGTTCTAAAACTACACACACCAAATTGCAAGTTCTGAGGGCAAATTAAGCAAAATTAATTTGTATAAAATAGTATTTATTAACATCGCTGATACCGGGTATTTTTGTTTTGTACTACAAAATTTAAGGTTTTGGAGAAGTTGAGTGGAGAAGAGATGGAGGCCTGAGTACGCCTATAAGAGTGCAGATTCTGTCTTCCCTTTCCTATCAAGGCAGTTTTCTAGGGAAAACACCAAACGAGTTAAAATATCATCTACACCATTCCAAAAACCATGAAGAAGCAGACCAGCAGAACATCCATAACTACAATGGAGCACTGAATTGTTTTAATAGTATTTTAATCATTATTTTAATTGTGATTTTATATGTCATTGTGTAAACTGCCTCAAGCCTGCTCTGCAGGGAGTGGCAGTATATAAAACTAATAATCCTGAACACTATTTTGCTCCTTATATTTGGGAAACAGCCTCCTGGGAGGAGACTGTCCAGGGCCCTGTCTGTCCAGGTCCACTCTGACTGGCTCTCCCCCTCCAGCTCCCACCTGCCTCCTTGCCTGCTAGCAGCACCGCTGCCTCCAGATAGGGCTTTGCTGACGAATGGGAGGCTGGGCCTCAGAGATGCTGCCGATGGGTAGGAGCCGGGGAGAGGCTTTCCAGCCTCCCTTGGGCTCCACAGTGCTGGCGACAGGGCTTTGCCGCCAAAGTCAGGCTGCCCCTGGGGGGGAGGGGGAGGCTTTCCAGTGAGCTACCTAAAAATGAAAGAGTAAGAGAGTGTCTTATAATCTGCCCTGGGGAGTCCATCCCACCTGGATCTCCTTGCTCCATGAGAAAGAATTTACTTTCTAGCTATTGGTCTTCTGCACAGATCCAGAAAGCCAGTGAAGGATAATGGAACACTACGATTCCATCTCTGGAGATGGTACCCCCATGCAGCAAACCATATGAAATAGTCCCCAGGTAACAAGATTATATAACAAATCGGATAAAATTAAAGAGTTGGGAGAGGGGGCTAAAAAGAGCTCATGCCTTGTGGCCAGCATTCCTTTTAGACAACATGCTCTCGTCTTAACCCCTCACTTGATCAGATCTGCTCCAGCTGTACTTGAATCAAGTGTGCATCTTGGCTGGCATCCAGACTGAGTTTCCTGGGTCTATTGATGGCCACACAACATCCCTTCTGTTCCCAGACAGCAGGTGCCAGCCAGTCCAAAAGGGATGATGGGGCACGGAAGCAAGGAGGACAGAAGTGGCCAAAACATGGATCTGCTTTCCTGTCACCAATGAAGGGAGGGAGGCAGGCAGGCAGGCAACTGTAGCCCAGTGCATTTTGCAATACTTTATGCCAAAAGGGAATGTTTGTTCACATGACTGGCAATGGAGAGGGTAGCACTTCAAACTTCAAACATTATTGACCACAGAAATGTAGTGAACTCTGCCTTATCAAGATCAGCAGAAAATCACATAAAGTCTATTGCACATAATAGTAAATGGACACTCTATGTTCAGTGGCAGCCTGTCTCCAAATGCCTCATGCTGGGGGAAATATTATTTATTTGTTTGTTTGTTTGTTTATTATATTTATATATACCGCCCTCCCCGGAGGCTCAGGGCGATTTACATAAGAACAAAGAACAAAATCACAAGAGAGGGCTGTTGCCTCCATGATATGCTGCCCAAAGGCATTGGGCTGTCCAGTGCTGGAAACTGGGTGCTACACTAAAAGCAATCTGGGCCTCATGTAGCAGGGCTTTTGTGTTCATATATTTATTTTTATTTATTAATTATTGGATTTCTATGACCGCCCCTCTTGGGACAGCTTGTGTCAGGGTGGTTTACAACAGATATTATATACAAAGTGTATATAAACCACACAACATTAAAAACAAAAATATATCAAGTCACAGTAGCTGCCCAGTGTCAAATTAATGGCTCCCTTTTTTCCCATAGAGCAGCGGTCTGCAACCTTCCGGCTGCCGTGGACCGCTGTGCCAGAGTGGGGGGAGAGGGTGGCCTGGGGCCCCACGGACGTGCGGCAGCCCCAGCACAAATGCGCACGCTCAGACTTGCCGCACGTGTGCATTTGCGTCCGGCGGGACCGCAAATGTGCACGCGATTCAGTTTTCCGCATGTGCACATGCGCAGCATTACCGCACGTGCACGTTTGTACCCCCGCCGGATGCAAACGCGTGCACGGCAGTCTGCACGCCGCGGCGCCCTCTCTTTGCCTCTCCAGGCCGCCAGCAAATTGGCTACCGAAGCAGCCGATTAGCTTGCGGCTCAGCAAGCTTCTCTTCCCCCCCCCCCCCCCGAAGCAAGAAGCTTGCCGGGCTGCAAGCTAATCGGCCGCTTCGGTGGCCGATTTGCTTGCAGCCTAGCAAGCTTCTCGCTGCGGGGGGGGGGGGCGGGAAAAGGCAGCCGCAGCCTGGCGCAAGGCCTTTACGGCCTGTTACTGGGCCACAGCCCGGGGGTTGGGGACCACTGCCATAAAGGGTTTGCCTCATCTAAAGATGTCTGATTCATTGGTTGTACCATGGATATCTACTCTTGAGAAAAAACTTTGCTCATATGGTTCATCAAAACAGTTAATACTATCTCTTGATTTCAACCAAGCAAAGGAGACAATAAAACAAAGAATCTTCGATATCCACTGCCAACAAGACATCAATAAAGTAAAAAATCCACTTTTCCCAATGCCTCCACTTAATGCCGTATATACTAAAGCATAAGCCAAAATGAATTTTAGCCGAACCACCTAATTTTACCACAATATCAACATTAACAGGTAAGTGGGACCCTCACTCGAGTATAAACCTAGGGGGGCTTTTTCAGCATTAAAAAATGTGCTGGAAAAGTAGGCTTATACTTGAGCTTATACTTTACCTTTACCTTTAACTCAGCGGTCCATGGCTCAGTCGGTACCGGGCCGCGGCTCCTCCTCATCCTCCTCCCCAGATGCTGCCTCGAGGGCTGCCCCATGACTCTGCCGCCAGCTCACCTTTGGTGCTATCCAGCGGCCACCATGGCTGGGACTTGCACTCGCTGTGCCACTGCGCAGCTGCTGCTGGCAGAACCCCCCAGCCGGCAGCGGGAAGTCAGGGGCGCCGGCGGGAAAGCAAGTGGAGCAGGAGCTCAGGCGGCAGCGACATCCCTCAGCAAAAGACTACCCTTCCCCCTGGGCCTCAGTAAAATTGTCAAGCATTGACCAGTCCCCAGTGATAAAAAGGTTGGGGACCACTGCTTTAACTTATTTATCTAATCTAATTATCCCAGATCATAGGAGATCATTTACGCTTCTTCGATATAATATGCTTCCATCCGCATTTGGGAAGGCTTATTTTTAAAAAATACCTATCTATAATTGTTTATGCATCTGCCAGGATGGGAGCACTGAGACATCAGAACATGTATTATTCTAGTGTAATCCAATTAGTGTACAATCAAATTAGGAGAGAACTTATTTTATTGTCCCCACAGAATAGATCCACTCGGAGGCGATTAAAGACATGTTGTCAGATAAAGACAGTGAAATAACTTCTGTTGTTGTCAAATTTGCTTGGAAGGCAATCAAAATAAGGAAAAACTGGGTGAATTTGGAGCAATTTAGGTAAAGATAGTCTCAATCGCTAGAGATAATGCACGTGAATTTCAAAATGTAATTTTGTTGATTCTTACAGTTGGAATGTTTTACATTTTACACTATTTTAATTAACAATGAATACTTTTATGTACATTGTAATTTGATTACTGGTCTAGTACCATAATAAAGGCATTTGAATTTGGCTAACACCTCGGAAGGCTACAGAATTACAGTTCAAAGGGTTGGAGGCCTCAAGAACTTTCCCAGGGCATAGCAAGACTTCCTCCATAAAAGACCACTAAACAGTCAGAAAATCTCATGACTCTGGCCCTGGAAGTTAGAACTCCGGTAAGCACCCTACAAGACTATCTTTTCCAGCAACTCCAGCCACGCATGTTCATTATCTCAACATTAATGCTACATGCTAGGTAAAGATGAGCTTACTCCCACTAACCTAAAGCAGATGGTGAGGTGGGCACCACCTTCTCTCTTCCCATCCCTCGCTCCTACCAAGACTTCCTCCCTCCTTCCCCTCTTCTCATGACTCTGCCTTGCTTATTTTCAAAACATCTTCCGGGTAAGAAATTTAAGCATTAAGTAAATGTGTAACTGTGTCAGTCAGGCCTGAATAACACAGGAGCCACCAAGCAAAACGCAGCACTCCAGCAAGGCATGGAGATCCACCAAATGTTCAGTCCCTGGCTTTGCTGTCTGCCTATGATCACAAAAATATTGGGGAGGGAGGGTCATGTACAAGACAGCTGTATTTAGTTTACCTATCTAGTTTAAGGTAAGCTTTGCCTTTTCTCAGGCTGTACATTGGAGATACAGCAGAGTTCTGCCTCCCCAGGAACCTCAGCTTCTGATGGGCTCCACCATATCAAGAATAGACCCAGTTCTGCTGCTTCCTGGTAGGTATCAGGCTCTATGCATAGGCATGACCAACCCTCCCCCCTGTTCTCCTACATCCACCCCGGCCCCCACACCTGGAAGCCAGCAATGTCCCCCCCCCATTTATCGCAAGAGCTACAAAGTACTCATGTGAATATGCAACCAGAATGCCTGAGGTCATAGACTGGACAGGAGAAGGCAGAGAAATCTCTCCTGTGAGCATGGCCAGAGGGGCCTACAGAATCCATTTCAGATTCCATAATCCAGGTCAGAGTTTTGCTGGAATGGAGTGGTTTTACTCTGGTCTCCCCCCCAAATTTTGAGTGTGGAATCTAATGATTTGGCTTCATTCCCAACAGTTCTGGACCAGAGTAGAAGAAATCTATTCTGTGCACTCACCCTGGGGTTGTCAACTATGGGTTGGGAAATACCTAGAGACTGTAGATTTGAAGCCAGAAGTGGGTGGGAACTGGGGCAGGGAGGGACCTCAGTGGCGTAGAATGCTATGGAGCCCACTGCCCAAAGTAGGCATTTTCTCCAGGGGAACTGATCTCTGTGTGCCTGGAAATGAGCTGTCATTCCAGGGGATCTCCAGGTCCCACCTGGGGACTGGCATCCCTAACTCACTCCCTCACTCAGCCAATGGAGGAAAGTCAACCTGTTAAGAGGATCAGGGCCTTGCTTTGAAGAATTGTCAAGGGTAACTCCGCTCAGTTTTGCATGTTCAAGGCCTCCCAATTGGATGAGACTTTAATTCTTGGGTGTCTGTAAACACACACAGAACCTATCAAAAAAATCCACTCTTCATCCAGACAGGCATTGCTCAACTGTACACTACCCCCTCCCCCCATTCTTCTGGTCTCTATTTTAAACAGCAAATTCTATTTAAAAAGCACCCTGTGCATGGATGCCAGTTGCCCACACAGGAAAACCCATCTCCCAAACCTACTGCCCCAATGGTGACCCATTTTGTATGGGGCACTCTCCAAGGTCAGTGGGAATGGACATGCACTGATTCTTCCACAGGAGGGAGGGAGTGAGGGAAGGGGCTTTTTCTGGAGGCCTTGCAAAACCCTGGATGGGGGCCATATAGGAGCTTCTGCAGCAGGTAGAGAGGTAGTGCCAAAAAGAAGGAGGAGGAAGAAACAAAACACTGGACCTTACCTGAAAGCTTCTTGGGGTGGGTGAAGTCATCTGGTTAGGTTATGCTTCTTCTCAATCAGGGCAAATTGTAATGCAATTTTTTTGCCCAGCCTCAAGTGACCTCTCCAGTCTTATCTAAGACCTGCTGTGTAGCTATGGTCATCTCCACCATCATCACTGTCTTGTAAGTATGCATGTCCCACATCCCCTTTGGTGGAGTCCTTGCTTGGGTGGGAAGTGGATGACTTCACCCAACTGAAATGAAGAAACCTTCAGAGAAGGTCCAATATTTCAGCAAGGGATCCAGGCACCATCTTCCCCGATTCCATGGTGCCATTATGGCCCTTTTGGGGCTGACAACATGGGATTCCCCACAGTCCCAGAGGTCTGGACCATCCAGCTGGTTTTGCCCTTGGAACCAGAAGGGGATACGGCCTATAGTTGCTACTGGGCAATGGGGACTCACCGCTAGGATTCACCAACCCCTCGAGACTCCTGTGGCAATCTGGCAGCTTCTCCTTCACAGCGCAGTTTTGTGCTGCATTCCTGTGGCCTGCTCTGGGTAGCTGCAGGTGTTCCAGAACTCTGTAACACTATGTGCTGCTCTGCAACCGCCCGCTTTCGCTTTTTTGCAAGCTGTTTCTTGCTTGAAGTGGAAGGGAAGTCGTTGCTGTGCGGCGCAGCTTGACCCTTCTTCCCGGCTCCGATCTTCTTGTTCAGGCCCACACCGCTCTCCTTGTTCTTCTGGCCTACTTTGTAGGCAGCGGGCTGGTCCTCTCCATGGCCAATGCCACATTCCCATCATAGGAGTCCGAGACCAGAGCTCTGGTCCGCTCCTCAACGGTCTCGCCTTCTCTGGGTCTTTCCTCCCATGTCTTAGAAGCTCCGGGAGACTGCTTAACTCTTGATGGGAAGGCTCCTCACTGTGGCTGTTTCCCCTACCATGAGGTTCAAAATCCTATCTCTGCTGAAGAAGCTAAGTAACTAAGCCTATTTTTCTTTCCCTTTTCTTTTTCTCTCTCTCTCTCTTTGGTTTAGTTTGCTGTTAAACTGCCTAAAAGCAGGGCTCTGAGCATCCTACCTGAGTCCTACCTCTTTGTCCCAGCAAAGAGAATAAAGGACTTCTGTATTTTGTTCCACGCTGCCAACAGCCACTTCCTCACAATGGAGGAGACACTGAGTCATCAGCAGAAAAGCCTCTTGAATCGTCCGGAGGACTGCGCTGCAACCTTTTTCTTTCTCCTGTGCAATTGGAACAACAGTTCCTTTCTGATGCTTGCCGTAAGGGGAGCATTCGTTTTCTGGGGCAGCACAGTCCTGGCTAATTCCAACATTATGCTGGCCCTTCTCTGTGGGAATGGGTGTTGCCATTGCTCTTCAACAATCATGACTCATTTCCAGGTTACATAGATGCGCTCCCCCAAAGAGCAGGGATTGAATAGCCTCGCATATTGGCTGAGCCCCCTCCCCAATCTTTGCCCTCACATCTCCAGGCACTTTCCAACTCAGAGTTAGCAACCTTCCTCGGCATTAGCTTTGGATCTGCCAGCTGTGCAAACCAGCTGTGAGTGCATGCTGGTTTGCTGCCCAGTTGAAAGGAGATGCCATGTGGATGTAAAGTCCCCTGGGAATGAGAGGGCTTTGGCCAGTGGCACATATCACCCAGGTCACATGTGCCTCAGAGCTTTATGGGATCACACCCAGGCCTGCCTCTGTGCACACTTGCTTGCCAGAACAGGATTCTGTGAAATATGTGACATATCTTAAGACTGACACTAAAGGCAGCCTCCTGCCCCCCACCTATTGCCTGTTGCCATGTGGGACATCCCCCTGCCTTTGCTCATGGCACCCAGGAATGTGCCAGGGAAGCAAACAATGTGACAACAACAGAAATGGCAGTCTTGCACCTCAGAAGAACAGGGGGGAAACTCAGCATATTTTTGATATTTGGGGAACTGACAAAAGGTTATGCAGAATACATAATCCTCCTTCACATTTACACATTACATTTACAAGAGTATGCTTAAAATCCTGACCTGTGAAGCCATCCTGAATGCCCTGTGAGAAACACAGGCCTCCCAACAGGAAGTGGCAGAGAACAGAGCTGGACTTAAGGAGCTGGCTGCAGGATGAATAGGATTCCAGGTAGCTCCATAGCCCATCCCCGGCCAAGTCAAGCTGGGATACAACTCTACGCACATCGGCAGGATTCAGGGCTGAATTTCTCTACAGTGCCATGTGCCAAACTGGACTGGGGCTGAGAAGGGCTTGCTTGACCGATGCCTGGAAGTTGGGAGGTTTCACTCCTCAGTTTTTCCTTCCCATCATCACCAACTGGCTGCCCCCTCCTTCCCGACTCTGGTTGCTGCAGCCAGCTCTTCTAGGCAGGCAACTGGCAACTCCCCAGACACACAACCCTTTGCTAAAATAAGTGTTTTAAAACTATGTCAGCATCCCTTTCTCAAGCTGCACAGAAATCATCCACCCTACCTAGAGCCCATGGTCTGCTTTTCTTGTGTGACTCACTGACTGAAGATTGCAGAAATGCAAGTTATTACAACACTCAATACTTAGACATACCCTGGACACAACCAGGACAAAGGTTTTTTTTATCTCACTATGCATGTTAATCTTGTGTATCCACATTCCTCACAATTTATTTTAATTGAGATTATGTGACTCTTATTACAAAACTCAATACTATGACATACCCAGGACTCAATAGGGACAAAGGCTTTTTATCTTACTATTCATGCTAACCTTGTTAAACTTGTGTATCCATATTCCTCACTATGTATTTTATTTGTGACTAGCTTCAAAGTCTGTTCCTAAGAACGGGCCTTGAAAGGGTCCCCTCCCCTGGACCCCGGCCAGGCAGCTTAAGGTGGCCTTGGGCGGCAGCTCGCAATCAAATCAAGTGGGGCGGGTGGGGGCTGGACAGCTCGTTGACAGAACTCCTTAGCAGTCAGCTAGTCAGCTCTTTAGCAGTCCATAACGAGCAGTCAGCAGGCTGGAGGCCCTAATCAGCAGGCCCAGCATAGCAGGCCAAGAGGCCCTCGTTAGGAGGCCCTCCACCATGACCCTTTGCCCAGGGCCTCTCCCCTTACCTGCTGCTGGCTCCAGGCACTGAGGCATCTGAGAGCAAAGAGGCTAGAGTCCAAGGATGGAGGATGGGAGCTGCAGGGGCAGGGCCAATCAGGGCAAAGCTGGCTGCACCCTGATTGGCCCTATTCCAACTTGGACAGCCAGACATGTCCCACCCCCTAGGCTGTTTCATAAATATATAGAGGAACAACAATGGATAAGGATAATATGACTGTAAGATATGGCATTGTAATGGAATTTTGAGTTTGACTGCCTGGCCTTGGGAAGTGACCAGCAATTCCCTGGCAGGAATGTCTCACAGTTGTATGGAGCAAGCAACATATGGGGAGGTGATAGCCATTGATCTCTGATCACAGCATTTTGGTTTCTCTTTGTAAAGTACACTGAACTCAAGGGGACTGATTGGCTGTTTTGACAAAGGATTATCATTGGCTGTATTTGGTTGTGACACAGTCTACTGATGTAACAGAATTGATTTTTGCTATATATTCCCTGTCATGTAAGAAGATCATAGTCTGACGAAGAATGCTTGCACTTGAAAGCTCACGCCTTGGATAAATCTTTGTTGGTCTTAAAGGTGCTACTGGACTCTGATTTGATTGACTGAAGACAGTAAGCCAAGAGCTGGGACTCATGCAGAAGTCTAATAGTCAGCTTCTTCCACATCCAACTGAACTGTCCAATCACAACCTGGAGCAAAGTCATGGCAGAGTTGCCTATTCCTGACTGAATGCAGAGGCGCAACCAATAAACTCTTCAGTTGACAAGTTCTTAAGCCCTTGCTTATTTCTGTGTGAGAATTTTCAACAGAGAAACATGCAATGGGATGAGGGGGGGGGGATTCACACACTTATGTGTCCTTCCCCACTCCTACGCCCCCCTCCCCCCCTAACCTCCAGGAGACCACCACTTCTTTACAGCAATTGTCTTACTCTGGCTTTCATTGTGAAAAAAACGCAGCTCACAAATGCAATGAAATCATAGAGACAACCAGAAAATTATCAGTATTAAAACCTAAAAACATTCAGCAGCCTAAAACAGTACCCATAAAATGGCCCTATTGGCAGAAGGGGACTACAGAACAACTTTAATACAAGAGGCCTGGGTCAAGGAAAATGTTTTCACCTAATGCCCAGAGGACAGTGTTAGGTGTCCTGTGAACTTCAAGGCAAGATGCCGCCACTGAAAGGGCCTTGCCTTCATCACTGCCCCACTTCTGGAGGGGACCCAGAGAAGGGCTTCTGAGGAAGGACTCAACTGGAGGTAAAGAGTTTATTTATTTGGGTGCTTCTAACCCACTTTTGTCCACTCGGTGTGGACTCAAGGCAGTTTACCATGTTAGAAACCTTTCAGGGTCAGAAGCTTATAATGTTAGTACTCCAGAATTCAGGGGATTAAAGATGAAAACCAGCATTTTGAATTGTGGGCAGAAACAGAAGAGATTTTGCTGGCTTTATCAATACTTGTTTCGTTTCCTGCAAAGTACCTTGGACACAATATTAAAGGAAGAACCTCCAAATTCACCTCAGAATTTCACTCAAGGTATAATTTTTATTTATTTATTCTTGGATTTACATCCTGCCCCTCCTAGCATTGCTGGCTTGGGGCAGCTTCCATGATAGGGTAAAACAGTACAATAAATAAATAATAACAATTGTCAAAATTATTTAAAACATTTTAAAACAATCAAATGTACAGCTGTATGGATGAATCGGAACAATCATAACGTCTTGGCTTTTCCAGGGGGAGGTATATACATGGGGCCCCAGATGGTATTTAGTTATGTCATCTAGATGCTCACTGGCCCCCAACCAAAGGCATAGTGGAAGAGCCTGCCTCAGAAGAGCCTGCCTCAGGACAGGCCAGAGATGACTCCTCCATGGAGTGCAAGTGAGGAGACGAGCCACTGCATTCTGGATCAGTTGCAGTTTCCAGATCAACATCAGAGGAAAGCCCATGTGGAGCACATTACAGAAATCCAGCCTGGAGGAGACCATAGCATGGATCACTGTGGCTAGGTGTTCTGGGGCAAGGTAGGGTGCTGGTAGATTTGTTTGGCAAAGATGGTAAAATGCCAGCTGAACTTTCCTAGTGACCTGTGCCTCCTTTGATAAGGAGGTGTCAAAGATTATGCCTAGATTCCTGGCAGGCTGCACCACAGTAAGCTGTACTGTGTCTAGGCAGGGCAGTCATGCTTCCTAGTCTGGTTCTTTCCTGCCCAGCCACAGAACCTCTGTCTTGGAGGGGTTGAGTTTCAGGTGACTCTGATTAAGCCAACCCATTACAGTTTCCAAACATCTGGCAAATGTTTCTGGGGGAGAGTCCAGTCGTCCGTCCGTTAGGAAGCAGAGCTGGGTATCATCTGCATATTGATGCAATCCCATGTCAAGCCCTCAAACTAGGTGGGCTAGAAGGCACATGAAAATTATGAATAAAGTGGGAGAGAGAACTGCACCCTATGGTACTCCACAATCGAGTTGATAAGGAAGCAAGTAATTCTCTCCCAATGTAATCCTCTGTTCACCACCTTGGAAAAAGGAGATCAACTTCTGGAGGGCTGATCCATGTATACCAGCGTTGGCAAGGCAGTCAGAGAAAAGCTCATAGTGTACCACGTCAAATGCTGCCATGAGGTCTTTGAAGTGCTGCTAATACTAATTGACCTCTCAACAAGGTTTCATGATCTACGCTGGGATACGAGGGACAGCCCTTCAATGGCTGATCTCTTTTCTTTGGGGTCACGGGAAGAGGGTAGCAATAGGAGAGAACCAATCTCATTTCTGGCAACTCCTGTGTGGGGTACCACAAAGAGAAGTTCTCTCCCCAATCCTATTTAGCATTTTTATGCACCCTCTTATGGCTGATATGGAGCTTCACACTGGGATGCCATCACTACACTGATCCTCAGTCATGCAACTTTCTGACCTGCCTGGCTGACAATTTCATTTATCAAATGGTAGATGAACCCACAAGAGGTTCAGGCATACTGGACTTAATACTGACCAACAGGCAAGAGTTGGTGGATGAGGTGAAAGAGGTGGGGACCCTAGGGGGAAGTGACCATGTCCTCATAGAATTCCTTTTGAGATGGGGAGGCAAGGAAGCTTATAGCCAGACACGGATGTTGAATTTTCGTAGGGCAAACTTTAATAAACTCAGAGACATGATGAGTGTCATACCATGGACGAGAATGCTGGAAGGGAAGGGAGCATGTGAAGGGTGGGCGCTACTCAAACAAGAGCAATTGCATGCATATCCCAGAAAGACACTGCAGGAGCTCTAAGAAGCCTACTTGGATGAACAGAGAACTTCAAGTGGAACTAAGAAAGAAAAGGGAAATGTTCAGGAAATGGAGGGAAAGAGCTCTAAAGAAGAGTACCTACAGGTTACTAGGCACTGTAGATCGATAATCAGAAAGGCCAAAGCTGAGAGTGAGCTAAGATTGGCCAGGGAAGCCCACTGTAACAAGAAAATATTTTTTCAGTTATGTGAGGAGCAAACGTAAAGTAAAGGAGGCAATAGGCCCACAGTTGGGTGCGGATGGACAAACTCTAACGGAAGATGCAGAGAAAGCAGAAAGGCTCAGCGCCTATTTTGTATCTGTTTTTTCCCACAGGTCGAAGGGTTTAAGCACATCTAGAGATGGCAGTAGCCAAAGGATAGTGTCTGGGTGGCAGGTTGACATGGATAGAGAGGTTGTTGAGAGGCATTTAGCTGCACTGGATGAGTTCAAATCCTCTGGGCCGGATGAAATGCACCCGAGAGTCCTCAAAGAACTTTCCAGAGAACTTGCAGAACCCTTGTCCATCATCTTCGGGACCGCTTTAAGGACTGGAGATGTCCCGGAGGACTGGAAGAGAGCAAATGTTATTCCAATCTTCAAAAAAGGGAGGAAGGATGACCCGGGAAACTACAGACCAGTGAGTCTGACCTCTGTTGTGGGAAAGATAATGGAGCAGATATTAAAGGGAGCGATCTGCAAACATCTGGAGGACAATTTGGTGATCCAAGGAAGTCAGCATGGATTTGTCTCCAACAGGTCCTGTCAGACCAACCTGGTTTCCTTTTTTGACCAAGTAACAGGTTTGCTGGATTGTGGAAATGCAGTTGATGTCGTTTACTTGGATTTTAGTAAAGCTTTTGATAAGGTTCCCCATGATGTTCTGATGGATAAATTGAAGGACTGCAATCTGGATTTTCAGACAGTTAGGTGGATAGGGAATTGGTTAGAGAACCGCACTCAAAGAGTTGTTGTCAGTGGTGTTTCATCAGAATGGAGGGAGGTGAGTAGCGGGGTACCTCAGGGCTCGGTGCTCGGCCCGGTACTTTTAAACATATTTATTAATGATCTAGATGAGGGGGTGGAGGGACTACTCATCAAGTTGGTAGATGACACCAAATTGGGAGGACTGGCAAATACTCCGGAAGATAGAGACAAAGTTCAACGAGATCTGAACACAATGGAGAAATGGGCAAATGTGAACAAGATGCAATTTAATAATGATAAGTGTAAAGTTCTGCATCTGGGTCAGAAAAATGAAAGCATGGCTACTGGATGGGGGATACGCTTCTAGGTAACACTGTTTGTGAACGAGACCTTGGGGTACTTGTGGATTGTAAGCAAAACATGAGCAGGCAGTGTGATGCAGCGGTAAAAAAGGCAAATGCCATTTTGGGCTGTATCAACACGGGCATCACATCAAAATCACAAGATGTTATAGTCCCATTGTATACGGCACTGGTCAGACCACACCTGGAGTACTGTGTGCAGTTCTGGAGGCCTCACTTAAAGAAGGACGTAGATAAAATTGAAAGGGTACAGAGGAGAACGACGAAGATGATCTGGGGCCAAGGGACCAAGCCCTATGAAGATAGGTTGAGGGACTTGGGAATGTTCAGCCTGCAGAAAAGGAGGTTGAGAGGGGACATGATAGCCCTCTTTAAGTATTTGAAAAGTTGTCACTTGGAGGAGGACACGATGCTGTTTCCGTTGGCTGCAGAGGAGAGGACACGCAGTAATGGGTTTAAACTACAAGTACAACGATATAGGCTTGATATCAGGAAAAAAATTTCACAGTCAGAGTAGTTCAGCAGTGGAATAGGTTGCCTAAGGAGGTGGTGACCTCCCCCTCACTGGCAGTCTTCAAGCAAAGGTTGGATACACACTTTTCTTGGATGCTTTAGGATGCTTAGGGCTGCTCCTGCGTTGAGCAGGGGGTTGGACTAGATGGCCTGTATGGCCCCTTCCAACTCTATGATTCTATGATTTTATGATTCTATGATGGCCAGCTTTTCCTCATGGTGGACGGCCACCCTGACTCATCCCCAGCCTTATTAGCCAGATGTCTGAAAGCAGTGACGGGCTGGATCAGCAAAGCCATCTGAAGCTTAATCTTACAAAGGTTCTGTGGTTTGGTAGGAAAGGACCAAGCAAGGAAGTTCGACTGCCCAACCTGGATGGGATACAACTGTCAGTTGCATATTCAACCGGGAAACGTGGATGTGACCTTTGACACCTCCTTCTCCATGGAGGAACAGTTCAAAAGAGTAGCTCGGTTGGCATTCTTCCATCTATGACAAGCTAAGCTACTAATGCCCTACTTGGCCCCAGAGCTCCTAGCCACAATGATCACCTCTAGGTTGGATTTCTGCAACTAACTCTGTGAGGACCTACCCTAATCCTTGCACCAACTGGTGCAGAATGCAGCAGCCAAGGTTTTTACAAGAAGATCTTGGAGGCCCACATTCGGCCCATGCTCCAACAGCTGCACTGGCTAACAGCTGACTACCGGACTAGGCTTAAGGTTCTGGTAATCACCTTCGAGGCCATACGTGGTCTGGGCCCTGAGTATCTTTCTACCTATGACCCCCAAAGAGCACTATGCTCCATCAACACCAACCAACTGGTGATCTCTGACCCCAGGGAAACTTGTCTGTCATCAGCCAGAGCTAGGGCTTTCTCAATCTTGGCCCTCACCTAGTGGAACGAGCTCCCAGATGACATCAGGACTCTGCTGGAGGTAAAACAATTCTGCAGGGTCGGCAAATTGGGAGCTCTTCCACCAGGCTTTCGGTCAAGACAAGTGAACAAGCCATCAACCACCAACCAAAGCCCATAGACCCCTCCCAATACCAACTACACTAATAGAAGAAAAAACAGAATCACAGTGCAGAAAAACTGTTGCTCATTTTTGAATGTTAGATTATAAACTGCTTTCTTTGATACAAGTTATCATTGTTAAATATATTATATATTTAATCAAAATATTTATTGTATTGCAATGTAAACCCCCCTGAGCCAAAAGGGAGGTGGGAATTAAAATATAATTAAAAATAATAATAGCATGAGCAGGGCCAACCTCCCTCTATCCAGCTGTCATTGGAGATCATCGATCAGGGTGACCAGCACGGTCTCTGCCCCACGGCCAGGACAGAAGTCCGACTGAAATGGGTCGAGAACCGAGCTTTTCTGTCTAGGCTAATATTTTTTATTTATTTTATTTATTTAGATTTTTATACCACCCTTCCGTATGGTTCTGGGCGATTTACAGAAAACATTTCAGAACAATTACATGTTCTGGACCTGTTGTGGTATTGCACCGTTCCATCGTTATATTATTTTATTATATTGTTATACTGTTACATTATCCTGTTATATGGTTACAACCACTGTTATTAATTACTGTATGTTTTAACGGAGACTGTTTCATGTATCGTTGACTAGTTTTAATGTAAACCGCCCTGAGCCTTCGGGGAGGGCGGTATATAAATCTAAATAAATAAATAAATAAAATAAAAATAAATACATGGAACAGTATCAGTACCAATATAACAATATAACAATATAACAACAATAACATACCAACTAGAACAGTATTTCGACAACAACTTTGACACACCCTTGGTAGGTTCGATCTCTCAGTCTGGGGAGCGGGGGGACCTGTAAATGTTATGGGTCAGTCGGCCTCAAGCAAATGCCTGGTGGAAGAGCTCCTTTTTGCAGGCCCTGCGGAATTGTGGATGTTCCGGCAGGGACCTGATCTCTTTGGGGAGCTCATTCCACCAGGTGGGGGCCAGGACTGAAAAGGCCCTGGCCCTTGTTGAGGTCCAACGTGCCTCTTTAGGGCCAGGGATCCGTAGCCAGTTGGAAGTGGTGGAGCGTAGAGCTCTTTTGGGGGTATAGGCAGGGAGGCCGTCTCTCAGATACACTGGGCCTTAAAGGTTATTAACCTTAAAGGTTATTACCAAAACCTTAAGCTTAATCCGAAATTCAACTGGGAGCCAGCCGAATTCTTGGAGTATCAGCTGGATGTGAAATCTCCACACCACACTGGGGCCCTGTGCCTCAGAACATAAGCAGTTTATTTCAGCATCTTTCCTGGCACTCTGGTAAACTGGCAAGGGCCCCTTTTCTTATCTGGTGCTCCCTATCAACTGATAAAGCCAGTTAAGCATTTAAGAGTCAGATAAACAGGCTTGAAAATTGCTAAACATCTGGTCACCTCTGGCAAGTTAGCTTTTTCTCCTGGAGATCAGACAGGGTTCCAGTGCAAAATCAGATCTCTTTGTCTCCCTTGAGGCCACAGATGCGTGATGTAGTTAATTCTAAGACAGATTCCAGGCTAGTCAAAGAGCTTTTAAAGGTTTCTGACACAGTCCCTCCGCTTCCTCTGGGCTTGGCCTTGAGATAGAAATAAGCTCTGTCGTGTAAAGCTCTGTCAGAAAGCCCCAGAGCAACAAATTACGTTCTGCCCCACTCAATACACATGGCAGAATTTTCCTTGCTGTGCATAATTGACTTGATTCATAATAATAAAGTTCTCATGAAAGCTCATATTGAAATAAATGTTGTTACCAGGGGGCTTTGTTTTTGTTTTCTTTTGGGCAATTTCTTCTGTTTGTGTCAGGCATGGGGAAGGCAAGCAGTTGTGCAAAGAATTCAGGATCCCCCAGCTTGCAGAAAGCTTACTTAGATCCTCTGTTTGTCACAGGCATATGCATTAAATGCTCAGATTCTCAGGATGCTGTATCCTGCTGTATCCTGTGCTCAGGGCCACATTCTTCATTTTGGTGTTGTGCAATTGTTGTAATGAGCAGACGCTTGGTGATGACCAACTCTGGAGAATGAGGTATATTTGCACGAGGGATCAGAGTCAGTAGGCTTCCCAGGGCATCTATCTCTTTCTCAAGGATCAAATCAGTTTGAAGAGAAATGCATCTTCCCCTTTTCTATGTACACTCCCTGAGAGCCCCCAAACCCTGTGGGATGGAATTCCATACATAGTGCCCAAGTCTGGGAACCACAACCACAGGATGGACATCTGAGCAACTGCCACTCTGACCCCATTGCCCACTACTGAGTTAACCGTTCGAACATCACGTATGAAGCCAAACACCCTGTCAAATTTAGACAAGTGGAATGGTTTGTAGTGAATATAATACAAGAGAAAAAACCTATCCCAAGGCTACTATAGATGTAATAAAATTATACAGAATAAATGAAATAACAGGTTCTTCGTTCTTGTTTATTCTTGTATAGCAGCGGTCCGCAAACTTTCGCTTGCTGCGGACCGCTGCAGCATAGTGGGGGGAGATGGCGGCCTGGGGGCCGGCGCACGCACGGCAGCCCCAGCGCAAACGCGCATGCGCGGACTGCCGCGCACACACGTTTGCGCCCAGCAGGGGCGCAAATGCGTGCGCGCAGCAGTCCGCGCGTGCACGTTTGCGCCACCGCTATGCCGGCAGCCGCGGCTCCCCCTCCCGGCCCCTCTGCTTTGGCAGGCGATTTGCTCGCGGCCTGGTGAGCTTCTCGCTTCGGGGGGGGGGAGGGAAGAGAAGCTTGCCGAGCTGCAAGCTAATCGGCCGCTTTAGGCACTGGGCCGCGGCCCGCGGATTGGGGGACCACTGTTATATAGGATCCAACCAGAATGATATCTAGATATGTTGTGTTTTCAAATAATAATCTTCCTCAATGATTGTCCTCACTTTTGTCCTCACCTTTGCTAGTAGCATTCTCATATTGAAGAGCCAAAGGCCGATATATATATTATTCAATAGAGGTTGAATTTCACAGTTTGGACATTCATAACATTCACATTCAAAAGTGAGGACAACCATTGAGGAAGAATAATATTTGAAAACGGGACATATCTAAACACCCTGTCAAGGCAAAGGACATCCCTGTTGCAACTGTCAGAAGAAATCTATCTCCAGCAGGACAAGCATCCTCAGGGTTGGTTTTGTTTTCCAGACTGCAGGATTTTCACAGTCAAGAGTAGGTCAGCAGCGGAATAGGCTGCCTAAGGAGGTGGCGAGCTCCCCCTCACTGGCAGTCTTCAAGCAAAGGTTGGATACACACTTTTCTTGGATGCTTTAGGATGCTTAGGGCTGATCCTGCGTTGAGCAGGGGGTTGGACTAGATGGCCCTTGTGGCCCTTTCCAACTCTATGATTCTATGATTCTATGATTCTATGATCCCTCCTGCCAGCATGCTGTATCAAGTTCTTGAACATTATGCTCTCGCTTAGAATCATAGAATCATAGAATCATAGAGTTGGAAGGGGCCATACAGGCCATCTAGTCCAACCCCCTGCTCAACGCAGGATTAGCCCTAAGCATCCTAAAGCATCCAAGAAAAGTGTGTATCCAACCTTTGCTTGAAGACTTCCAGTGAGGGGGCGCTCACCACCTCCTTAGGCAGCCTATTCCACTGCTGAACGACTCTGACTGAGAAAAACTTTTTCCTGATATCTAGCCTATATAGTTGTACTTGAAGTTTAAACCCATTACTGCGTGTCCTTTCCTCTGCAGCCAGCAGAAACAGCATCCTGCCCTCCTCCAAGTGACAACCTTTCAAATACTTAAAGAGGGCTATCATGTCCCCTTTCAACCTCCTTTTCTCCAGGCTGAACATTCCCAAGTCCCTCAACCTATCTTCATAGGGCTTGGTCCCTTGGCCCCAGATCATCTTCGCCGCTCTCCTCTGTACCCTTTCAATTTTATCGATGTCCTTCTTGAAGTGAGGCCTCCAGAACTGCACACAGTACTCCAGGTGTGGTCTGACCAGTGCCGTATACAATGGGACTATGACATCTTGTGATTTTGATGTGATGCCTCTGTTGATACAGCCCAAAATGGCATTTGCCTTTTTTACCGCTGCATCACACTGCCTGCTCATGTTTAGTTTACAATCCACAAGTACCCCAAGGTCTCGTTCACACACTGTCGTGGTTCGGTCCTTGGTGGCTTGGGAACCGGACCGAACCCCGCCATCAGAGGCGCCCGCGATCACGGAGGTAGGGCATGGTGATCATAGGCAAGCCGGCAGCTGGGCGCCCCACCCGATCGTTGAGGTGGCAATGGCCGCTAAAGAACCTCAATGTCCCCCTTTTGACAAGGGCCCGGAGATGGCCCTTTGTTCCAGGAAAATGGGCCATCAGGAACCCCGGAAAACCTCGCATATGTGCATGAGTCATGATTGTATCAGCATGTTCCCTCCGCAAGTACTGGGTGGGGCAATACAGCCTAAGGAGGTGGGTTTTGTATAAAAGGGAGCTTTCACCTGGAGTTCGGTGGAAGCTCTTACTCCATACCAGCGGACTCCACGTTGCTGAAATAAAGCTTGTTCCTGTTGTATCGTTCACCAGGCCTGGCGTGACGTTTTCTTCAAAGGGGCACCCTGTTTTTTCAGTTAGCAAGCGGGTCCCCGACATCGTAAGAGCTTCCCACCGAACTCCAGGGTCGGCATCGCATCCGAGCGCTTATCGGGACGGATCCAGAGATGGCGTTTTCAAGCAACGGGGCGGTCTCGACCCCCACGAACCCCGGGAACATGAGTTTAATGTCCCCGGGAGATTTCCTCCGAAAATCGGGGGGCCAGGAGCAGCTGTCCAGGACCCCGAGACCCTCGGCAGCGGCGGCCAAGGGAAGGCGCCGGGCCATGGGGTTCCCAAGCACGGCGGGGAGCGCGCCGAGGTCTGGGGGGTTGGCCCCAACCTGGGACACCCAGCTGAGGCAGGCGCTTCGCCCGGTAGGACCTGAGGAATCCCTAGAGGACCTGCGGCGGGCCATGGCGGACTTGGCCAGGCGCTTGCAGACAGCTGAAGCCCGTGAGCAAGCTCGGGCCGGGCCCGGAGGGACTGGTAATACAACGGCGGAGGGGATCGCGTCGAGTGAGGACGTCTCCAGCGACGAGGACGAGCCCGGCACTGGTGAGCGGGCCCCGGACCCCGACCCGGAGCAGTTTTCAGTCCCGAGTAGGCGAGACGGCCAGCGGAGAGGCGAGACAGCAGAGGATCTCGGGGGAGCGGGGGAGCCGACGGGGCGGCGAGAGCCGGACCAACGCAGGAGCGACGTGCAAGGCAGGGAGCGGCACGGCGTCGTTGGGCAAGTTGGTAGCCGGTGGAGCGGAGCAGGACGAGACGGCGGACGCCGAGAATCCCGGATCCGGAGGGGGTCGGACTACTCTCCAAAACGTTCCCCCCCAGAGCTTAAGGCGCGTTTCGACGGGACGCCGGACGACCTCCCGCAGTTCCTCCTCCACGCGCTGACGCATGCCCGGAGGTATGGAGACCGGTATGAGGACTCCGAGGACTTGGTCTGGGGGGTGGCCTCGTGTCTCCAGGGCAAGGCGGGTCAGTGGTACCTAGGGTTGGCCGAGCGCGGCGACCCGGCAACTCGGGACCTGCAGGACTTCGTGGTCGCGCTCCGCCGACGATTCCAGGACCCCCAGGCTGAGGACAAGGCAAAGAGTCGGATCAAGGGACTTCGACAGGGTACTAGGGGGGTTATGGACTATATAGACATTTTCCGGAGGGAAGCAGGCAAGGTGTTCTCCTGGAACGAGGAGACCCAAATCGAGTACTTCCGGGAGGGCCTTAACCCGAAGCTCAGGGAATGGGCCGTGATCAAGGGGACGGAAGAAGATCTGTCTACACTGGAGGGGTGGTGTTTTGTGGTCGCCAAGCTGGAAGCCAGCCTGGGTTGGGCCGCCGCACCCCCCCGGGAGGCCAAAGGCGGGTCAGCCGAGGCGCCGAGACCGGGCCCCGACAACTCTCGCCCCAAACGACCCCCGAACCCCGAGCGGGAAAGGAGACGCCGGGAAGGTCTGTGCCTGAAATGCGGGGGGTCAGGACATTTCGCAGCAGCGTGCCAACGGCAAGGGGGGGAGGACCGCGGGCTCTCCCAGGGGGGAGGTGCGACACGCCCCCAGCAGGCACGCCGGGCGGAGGACCTCCGCAACGAACCGGGAAGCGCCCAGGCGACGGGAAACGGCCAGGACCTGCTGTAGACGGCGCCGGGCAGCAGGTCCCGCGGTGCGAGGGAAAACCCCTACAGCATGAGGCGCGACCTCCGAACGTGGTAATTTTAGAGCTCCGGAACCCGGAGAACGGACTAAGTTGGGTGGGGGAGGCTCTTTTGGACTCTGGATGCGACCACAGCATGGTCCACCCCCAGATAGCCCGGGCTTTGGGGCTACCGAAGCGCATTCGGAAGGTTCCCCTGGTTTTCGTCCAGATGGACGGCAGCCCGATTCAGGGGGGACCTTTCGGGGAGGAGGTGGGTCCTATCGCCATCCACATAGGGGACCACCAAGAGCTGCGGTGGCTGATCCAGGTCCCCGTAGCGGGATATCGGGCGGTGTTGGGCCTGGATTGGCTGAAGGAACACAACCCCGTGGTGGACTGGCGGGCGGGGACCCTGAAGTTCGACTTGACGGTGGGTGCACGGCATCGGGTCCCCCACGAGAATTCCAGCCACAAGAGGACGGCGGCGCGTCCCAGGGGAGCGGCGGCGGCGCAGCAGGAGATACCAGAGCCCGAGGTCCCGCCAGAGTACCGAGACCTCGCAGCCGTTTTCAGCGAGCGGGAAGCGGACGAGCTACCCCCACACCGCCGCACGGACTGCGCTATCAACATCCCAGAGGGGGCGGTACTACCCAAAGGGCGCATCTACAAGATGAGTGAGGGTGAGCTCAAGGACCTCCGGGAGTTTTTGGGTAAAAATCTGGCCCGAGGTTTCATCCGGCCCGCTTCCAGTCCCATGGGAGCTCCAGTCTTGTTCGTCCGGAAAAAGGATGGGTCCCGACGGCTGTGCCAGGACTACCGGGGCCTCAACGCCATCGCAGCGGGGAACGCTTACCCCCTCCCGCTGATCCCGGATTTGCTGGCCCGGCTGGGCAAAGGGACTCTGTTCACTAAGCTGGACCTAAGGGAGGCGTACTACCGGGTACGCATCCGGGAGGGGGATGAGTGGAAAACAGCGTTTAACTGTCAATTGGGACAATTCGAATTTAAAGTGATGCCGTTCGGTTTAAGCGGGGCACCTGGGGTTTTCATGAGTCTAATTAATGAGGTGTTGCAGGACCTTCTGTTTCAGGGGGTGGTTGTTTATTTGGATGACGTCCTGATCTACAGCCAAGATCCCCAAGAGCACGTGACCCTGGTGAGGGAGGTGTTAAAGCGCCTGCTGGCAAACCACCTATACGTGAAGCTGGCTAAGTGCGAATTCCACCGTCCCTCCCTGGACTATTTGGGCTACCGCATCTCAGCCCAGGGCATAGCTATGGACCCCGAGAAGGTGCAGGCGGTGCTGGCCTGGGAAAGGCCCCGCACCCGGAAACAGCTACAAAGCTTCCTGGGATTTGCTAACTTTTTTAGAGGCTTCATCCCCAGATACTCCTCCGTAGTGGCTCCCCTCACGGACTTGCTAGGTACCAAGGGGAGAGGTCCTCGCGCCACGCGGCCCAGCGCAGCGCTCGGCTGGAATGAGAAATCGGAGGCAGCGTTCCTGGCCCTCAAGCAAGCTTTCGCGTCTGAGCCCACGCTACTGCACGTCGACCCAACCCAGCCGATGGTGGTACAAGTCGACGCCAGCGACGCAGCAGCCGGGGCGGTTCTCCTGCAGCGAGACAAGGCGGGACAGCTGAGGCCGGCGGCCTACCTCTCACGAAAATTCGCCGAAACGGAGCGGAACTGGTCTACCTGGGAGAAGGAGGCGTTTGCGATTAAGTTCGCCCTCACCGAATGGCGGCATTGGCTGGAGGAAACAGAGGAGCCGTTCGAGGTCTGGACAGATCACAAGAATCTGGAGGCGCTCCGGCAACCGCGATCCCTGAACGCCAAGCAGATGAGGTGGGCGGAGTTCTTTTCGCGGTACAATTTCAAGCTTGGTCACATCCCCGGCAAAGAGAATTTCCTCGCGGACGCCCTCTCCCGTCTGCCGCATTATGGGGAGGGGTACGCTCCCTGCACCAGGTCCGTGTTTGGTGAGGAGCAGCTGGGACGGGGGGTCGTCACTAGGCGTCGGGCCAGGGAGGAATGGGAGCCCGACCCGGCGACCGCCCCGCTCCGAGACCGCCTAGTGGCAGCCTACGGGACAGACGAGGAGCTGGCTGAGCTCCGGGACTCTTTGATTTTGGACTCCGGTCTCTGGCGGAGGGGGGAGGCTGTCTACGTCCCGGAAGGGCTACGACGGGAAGCCCTCAGCCTCTGCCACGATGCTAAGACCGCCGGGCACTTCGGTTTCGTAAAATCCTGGAAGTTGGCCCGGCGGCGGTTTTGGTGGCCCAGTCTGCGGCGGGACACAAAAGCTTACGTCAGTGGTTGTCCTGTCTGCCTGACCTGCAAGCCGGGGGTTGGCAAGCCGAAAGGTCTGCTGCACCCGCTCGAGGTCCCGACCCGGCCGTGGTCAGTGATCTCCATGGACTTTATAACAGACTTGCCTCCCAGCAAGGGGAAAACGGTGATCTGGGTGGTGGTAGATCTATTTTCCAAACAGGCCCATTTCATTCCTTGCGCCAGTGTCCCCAGTGCTTCACAATTGGCTCGGATGTTCCTGGATCACGTGTTCCGACTGCACGGGCTGCCGGACAAGGTGATTTCCGATCGGGGCTCACAATTCGTGTCCCGGTTTTGGCAAGCTTTCCTGCGCCTGTTAGACATCGAGCAAGGGCTGAGCTCCGCTTACCACCCCCAGACGGACGGGCAGACCGAGCGGGTTAATCAAGTACTGGAGCAGTACTTGCGGTGTTTCGGTTCCTATCATCAAGACACCTGGGTGCCCCTGCTCCCCCTGGCCGAGTTCGCGTACAACAACGCAGACCACAGCAGCACGGAGATGTCGCCTTTTGCCGTCGTCTACGGGACAGACCTGAGACACTTCCCGGAGCTTGGAGAGGTCCCCGCCCGGGAATCGGCCGACCTTCGCGAGTGGGGGAAGCGTGCCGGGAGCTGCTGGAAGTCGCTGCAGGAGCAGCTCCACAAAGTCAAGGCAGCGCAGAAAGAGGACGCCGACCGGAAGAGACGACCAGCTGAAGAGATCCGACCGGGGGATCGAGTTTACCTTTCCACCCGGAACCTACGGTTGAATTTGCCCAGCAAGAAGCTAGGCCCTCGGTTTTTGGGGCCTTTCGAGGTCTTGGCCCCGATCAACGAAGTTTCGGTCAAGCTCAAGCTCCCCAAGAACCTCCGGCACATCCATCCCGTCTTTCACGTGAGCCTTCTAAAAAAAACTCCGGACGGTGACGTTTGGCACCCCGTGTTTTCCCCGCCAGCGCCCGAGGTCCTGCCGGGGGGGGAGCACCACGAGGTGGCGGATATCCTGGACTCTAGACTCCACAGGGGGAAGTTGCAGTACCTCGTGGAATGGAAGGACTTCGCTTTGGGGGACCGGGAATGGGTCTGGGCAGCGGACGTCCTTGCGCCCCGACTCACTGAACGTTTCCACAAGCGGTATCCTGGCCGTCCCGGGGGGTTGGAGAATGGACCTTTGGGGGGGCAGAATGTCGTGGTTCGGTCCTTGGTGGCTTGGGAACCGGACCGAACCCCGCCATCAGAGGCGCCCGCGATCACGGAGGTAGGGCATGGTGATCATAGGCAAGCCGGCAGTTGGGCGCCCCACCCGATCGTTGAGGTGGCAATGGCCGCTAAAGAACCTCAATGTCCCCCTTTTGACAAGGGCCCGGAGATGGCCCTTTGTTCCAGGAAAATGGGCCATCAGGAACCCCGGAAAACCTCGCATATGTGCATGAGTCATGATTGTATCAGCATGTTCCCTCCGCAAGTACTGGGTGGGGCAATACAGCCTAAGGAGGTGGGTTTTGTATAAAAGGGAGCTTCCACCTGGAGTTCGGTGGAAGCTCTTACTCCATACCAGCGGACTCCACGTTGCTGAAATAAAGCTTGTTCCTGTTGTATCGTTCACCAGGCCTGGCGTGACGTTTTCTTCAAAGGGGCACCCTGTTTTTTCAGTTAGCAAGCGGGTCCCCGACACACACAGTGCTACCTAGAAGCATATCCCCCATCCAGTAGGCATGCTTTTCATTTTTCTGACCCAGATGCAGAACTTTACACTTATCTTTATTAAATTGCATCTTGTTCTCATTTGCCCATTTTTCCATTGTGTTCAGATCTTGTTGAACTCTGTCTCTATCTTCCGGAGTATTTGCCAGTCCTCCCAATTTGGTGTCATCTGCAAACTTGATGAGTAGTCCCTCCACCCCCTCATCTAGATCATTAATAAGGTAAAGGTAAAGGTATCCCCTGTGCAAGCACCGAGTCATGTCTGACCCTTGGGGTGACGCCCTCTAGCGTTTTCATGGCAGACTCAATACGGGGTGGTTTGCCAGTGCCTTCCCCAGTCATGACCGTTTACCCCCCAGCAGCAAGCTGGGTACTCATTTTACCGACCTCGGAAGGATGGAAGGCTGAGTCAACCTTGAGCCGGCTGCTGGGATCGAACTCCCAACCTCATGAGCAAAGCTTTCAGGCGGCTGCCTTACCACTCTGCGCCACAAGAGGCTCTAGATCATTAATAAATATGTTAAAAAGTACCGGGCCGAGCACCGAACCCTGAGGTACCCCGCTACTCACCTCTCTCCAGTCTGATGAAACACCATTGACAACAACTCTTTGAGTGCGGTTCTCTAACCAATTCCCTATCCACCTAACAATCTGAAAATCCAGATTGCAGTCCTTCAACATATCCATCAGAACATCATGGGGAACCTTGTCAAAAGCTTTACTAAAATCCAAGTAAATGACATCAACCAAATTTCCCCGATCCAGCAAACCTGTTACTTGGTCAAAAAAGGAAACTAGGTTGGTCTGGCAGGACCTGTTGGAGACAAATCCATGCTGACTTCCTTGGATCACCAAATTGTCCTCCAGATGTTTGCAGATCGCTCCCTTTAATATCTGCTCCATTATCTTCCCCACAACAGAGGTCAGACTCACTGGTCTGTAGTTTCCCGGGTCATCCTTCCTCCCTTTTTTGAAGATCGGAATAACGTTTGCTCTTTTCCAGTCCTCCGGGACATCTCCAGTCCTTAAAGAGGTTCCAAAGATGATGGGCAAGGGCTGTGCAAGTTCTCTGGAAAGTTCTTTGAGTACTCTCGGGTGCATTTCATCTGGACCAGGGGATTTGAACTCATCCAGTGCAGCTAAATGACTCTCGACCACCTCTCTATCCATGTTAACCTGCCACCCAGACACTATCCTTTGGCTACAGCCATCTCTAGATGTGCCTAAACACTTTGACCTGTGGGAAAAAACAGATGTAAAATAGGCACTAAGCCTTTCTGCTTTCTCTGCATCTTCTGTTAGAGTTTGTCCATCCGCACCCAACAGCGGGCCTATTGCCTCCTTTACTTTACGTTTGCTCCTCAAGTAACTGAAAAATCTTTTCTTGTTACAATGGGCTTCCCTGGCCAATCTTAGCTCACTCTCAGCTTTGGCCTTTCTGATGATTGATCTACAGTGCCTAGTAACCTGTAGGTACTCTTCTTTAGAGCTCTGTCCTTCCCTCCATTTCCTGAACATTTTCCTTTTTTTTCTTAGTTCCTCTTGAAGTTCTCTGTTCATCCAAATAGGCTTCTTAGAGCTCCTGCAGTGTTTTTGTATTTCTGGAATAGTCATTGATTGAGCATGCAATAGCTCTTGTTTGAGTAGCGCCCACCCTTCACATGCTCCCTTCCCTTCCAGCATTCTCGTCCATGGTATGACACTCATCATGTCTCTGAGTTTATTAAAGTTTGCCCTACGAAAATCCAACATCCGCGTCTGGCTACAAGCTTCCTTGGCTCCCCATCTCAAAAGGAATTCTATGAGGACATGGTCACTTCCCCCTAGGGTCCCCACCTCCTTCACCTCATCCACCAACTCTTGCCTGTTCCACGCACACATGGCCACCTGTTTGAGGAAGACACTTCAAAGGCTCAGTAAAGCAGTTCAGCTGCACATGCTGTCTAGTAAGAGGGCCAGGAAGGGTGCTGGTGCTTCCGAACCACAATCTGGCCTGGGGGCCTGCTGAGTTGCCATGCAACAGGCAATGCTGCCAGTCTGAGGCTGGAATACAAGAAGTGCCAACTGCCCTGTGCCTTTGTGCTACTGGCTCCAACAATGGAAGGAGTGAAGCAGGTTGGTTTCCAATCAATGCGCAGCTGGCACAGACCAGAGTGTTATCTGTAACAGGCAGCACAGTGCTGTTTTGTTGGAGTTTTATTATATATCTGCAATGGGGGGGGGTTGTGGATTTTCTCCCTCAGGTTGTGGATTTTCTCCCAAATCTCTGGTTGGGAGGCTCATGATTAAATGCACAATCAACTTCAGCACTGAGTTAATTAGATAAAACCCTGTCTATAAGCTTTGGCATTGAATGCTGTTTGGAAAACATGTTTTGTAAGTGAAACCCAAAAATTAGCTTGGAATAGTGTGTGTGTGTGTGTGTGTGGGGGGGGAATCCTGCCCTTTGCAGCCACAATATTGGCAAGATGTGGCCAATATGGCAAATTTATGATGGCAAATTTATGATGGAAGAAAAAGACAGGAAGTCATCATGGCAGGCTTTAGGGCTTCTGCCTCCTGGTCAGGCAGAGGAAATCCCAAAATTGCTGGAAGCTATCAAGGGAAAAACCAGCAGATCAGGGAACTTTGCACTTACTTTGTTAAGAGCGGAAGCAGATGCATGAGAATGGCCAGACCCCTCTGTCCTTAGCAGGACAGGGCACATGGGTCCCACGCACAGAAAGATGACGCTATCTCTGTTGCTGACTGATTCCCATGTGCAGCCTCCCCATCCCAAAGACAACACTTAAGAAAGCAAAATGCATTTTATTAGGTAACCCTGTAGTCTCATTTTTCCTACAGAGTTCGGGGCAGCATCCATGATTTTAGTCCTCACAACCCCGTTAATTAGGTTACACTGAGAGACAGAAACTGGCCTACCTTAGGGATGTAAACCTGTTTCTCCAGCTCTGTTCTCTCTCCACCATTCCATACAATGTCAAATATTCTGTTATAGCCCAATTAAGCATCTAAGAATGAACAGATGTTAGGTAACAACCCTCTACTGTCAAGCAGCATTACAGCCAGAGGTCAGAGAAGCATCAGTCTACACCCATCTGCAATACGTGGCAACACTGGCCTTTTTTACAGGGGGGTTGTAAGGAATGTTCAATTAATGTACACAAACTCCTTTAAACTTTTAGAAACAGCTCAAAATAAACGTTTTTTGTTTTTACAATAGAAAGCTTGCTCTCCTGGTATTAAGTACTGCACATTTCTCTGGCATGGGGTAAGAATTACTCTTTTGGCAGAAGAGCCTCAGAGAAGAAAGAGAAGCCACAGAGGAAAATCCAGACTCTACAGTCCTCAGTTTCTACCACCACTAGCTCCAAACTGGCAACTGCTATCAGTGCAAAGGAGGGAACTGGCAAGAAAGACCAAACCCCAACCAGCCTGGGCCAGGGAACCATCATGCAGTGGGGAGGGAAGGTTCTGCTGCAGCACCAAACTTACTGGCCCAGCCCAAGACGGAAAGCAATAAAGGGAGGGACATGCACAGAAACAAAACCCCAAAAGCTTTCTTAAAAACAGGAACAGAACTCTTCTCAAATCACATGCTTGAGAGGCATGTGAAAGGGGGGATCCAGCTACTAAACATGGTGTGTGTGTGTGGGAGGATTCTTCTAAACACAGTGGGAAATGAGGATGCTGGGTATGCTAAGCTGCCAAGGCAAGCAAAGAGAGACTCTTTCTTGGCAATGTCCAAAACATGGCCCACCACCCTTTCACAGATCAGTTTCAGGACATTCATTAATTCAGAGCACAGCTTCTGGAGATCACTGCCAGACTAGAACAACCCCTCCCTCACAAACCCCTCCCTCACAAACCCCTCCCTCACAAACTTGGAAGCTCTTCTGTGTGCATTGCATTGCCCTGCAACAGGATGCTTCATCTCACAATGAATCTGGTTGCATTTGTAATGGAGAAGGGTGAATTCTCCGGCATTTCTCCAAAAGTGTCAGTTCCAGAATACAGGGACTGTCCCTGCTTGGATTTCTTCTGGATTGATGAAAAGCAACTAGGAATTCATACCTGAAAAAAGTTGTATTTTTCAGATTTGCATTTTGGGAAGGAAAGAGAGTGCAAAGGTTGGCTTGAAACTCAACATCAAGAAAACAAAGATCATGGCATCCGGCCCTCTCAATTCCTGGCAAATAGATGGGGAAGAAATGGAGATAGTGACAGATTTTATTTTCTTGGGCTCCAAGATCACTGCAGATGGGGACTGCAGCAAAGAAATTAAAAGACGCTTGCTCCTGGGGAGGAAAGCAATGGCAAATCTAGACAGCATCCTAAAAAGCAGAGACATCACCCTGCCAACAAAAGTGCGTTTAGTCAAGGCTATGGTCTTTCCAGTTGCAATGTATGGCTGCGAAAGTTGGACCATAAGGAAGGCCGAGCGTCAAAGAATTGAGGCTTTTGAACTCTGGTGCTGGAGAAGACTCTTGCGAGTCCCTTGGACTGCAAGGCGAACAAACCGGTCCGTCCTAGAGGAGATTAACCCTGACTGCTCTTTAGAAGGCCAGATCCTGAAGATGAAACTCAAATACTTTGGCCACCTCATGAGAAGGAAGGACTCCCTGGAGAAGAGCCTAATGCTGGGAGCGCTTGAGGGCAAAAGAAGAAGGGGACGACAGAGAATGAGGTGGCTGGATGGAGTCACTGAAGCAGTAGGTGCAAACTTAAATGGACTCCGGGGAATGGTAGAGGACAGGAAGGCCTGGAGGATCATTGTCCATGGGGTCGCGATGGGTCGGACACGACTTCGCACATAACAACAACAACCAGCATTCAATAGTATTTGGTTCCCCCAACACCATTTCAGGTTTTGAATCTAGGGGTGTTTCCGCACAAGGACCCATGTTGCCAATTGGTCCCACAAAGCAGAAACGCTATTTTTAAAAGTGCAATCTCGGCGTTATGCATACCTGCTTTTTTTAGTGGATTCCAGTAGCGTTTCATTCGTTTCCCACAGGTTTTCGGTCTTGCAAAAATCACTAGACAGGAAGCGATTTTTCCCGTGCTTTGTCCCGCCCCTGGCCGTCAGTCAGACGAACAGTCAATGGGCGGTTGTTATCATGCTCCGGGAAAACCCCGTTCCCTTTAAGAAAAGTTAAAAAAAACACACACATTGCAACGAATATGCGTTAATTTATTGCAACGGAGAGACCCATCTAGCTGGCAGCTGGCGTGTGAGCTGGCGATTCATCGTTGCCACGCTCCCCCGAGGGAAAAGAAAAATCCCTCCCCCTAAATGGGCGTGATTTTCAGTTGAAAATAAAGGGAACTTGCAAACGGGGCTGTGTTGTGCTTGGGGACTTAGGGGAGCTTTAAAGCACTTCTGTGGAGGGACTGTAGCCAGAGAAGCATCGCTGGGTGAATGAAGGCTCGCTGGTTCGTTGCTTTATGCTCGCTCTGAGAAAAAAAAAATGGCGATCACTTCACCGGAAGTTCGGAGAGAGCCAGGGGGAGGGGCTTTGCTGGAACTGCAACAATGGGAACGCACAGGTCTTTTTTGCTGTGTTGCAGATTGTTTGCAAGAGTGTAGCGCTTTTCGGAGGGTGAATCCACTTTTCCCGATTTCTCTTTAAGCGCTACAGTGAATCGCTTTTTGCAGGACTGTTTCAGGAGTGTGGCAGATTGTGTGCAACGTATTGCGGAACTGCAAACTAGTAGCGTTTACAATTTGCAAGCCTTTTGCAACATTGAAGTCGTGCAGAATTGACCTAGGTTTTTATGGGATTCTGGAATAATTTGAGTTTTGTTATTCCTTACCAAGGACTTTTGGGGGGACAGGTTGTTTTTCACCCAAATAACACCATGTTTACTAGGGCCCTGGTACTGTGTAGAATCATAGAATCATAGAGTTGGAAGGGACCATACAGGCCATCTAGTCCAACCCCCTGCTTAACACAGGATCAGCCAAAAGCATCCTAAAGCATCCAAGAAAAGTGTGTATCCAACCTTTGCTTGAAGACTGTCAGTGAGGGGGAGCTCACCACCTCCTTAGGCAGCCTATTCCACTGCTGAACTACTCTGACTGAAATTTTTTTCCTGATATCTAGCCTATATCATTGTACTTGTAGTTTAAACCCATTACTGCGCGTCCTTTCCTCTGCAGCCAATGGAAACAGCATCCTGCCCTCCTCCAAGTGACAACCTTTCAAATACTTAAAGAGGGCTATCATGTCCCCTCTCAACCTCCTTTTCTCCAGGCTGAACATTCCCAAGTCCCTCAACCTATCTTCATAGGGCTTCGTCCCTTGGCCCCAGATCATCCTCGTCGCTCTCCTCTGTACCCTTTCAATTTTATCTACGTCCTTCTTGAAGTGAGGCCTCCAGAACTGCACACAGTACTCCAGATGTGGTCTGACCAGTGCCATAGATATCTTGTGATTTTGATGTGATGCCCCTTGGCCCCAGATCATCCTCTTTGCTCTCAGACACGCCTCAGTGCCTGGAGTCAGCAGCAGATAGCCGGAGGGGGCCCTGGGCAAAGGGTTGTGGTGGAGGGCCTGTAAATGAGGGCCTCTTGGCTTGCTAGGCTGGGCCTGCTAACAAGGGCCTCCCAGCCTGCTAAACTGAGCCTACTAATGAGGGCCTCCTGGCCTGCTGTCTGCCTGCTAAGGAGCTCTATCCCAGGCCTGCTAACGAGCTGGCCAGCCCCTGCCCACTCCACTTGATCCGGCTGTGAGCTGCGGCCCAAAGCCACCTTAAGATGCCTGGCTAGGGGCCAGGGGAGGGGACGGGTTTTGAAGCTAGTACCCAGAATAAAATTTTGTTGGTCTAAAAGGTACCACTGGACCTGAAGTTTGTTCTGATGTTTGAGACCAATACAGTGACCAATCTGAATTTTAAAAAATGCATTAGTAGGGTTCAACTGAAGGCTATGGCCAACAACGAAGAAGGTCACAGTGTCTAGCAGCTTAACTGGTCTTTGACCTATTTGAAGATGAAGTTGCCCTGAGGAGATGTCAGGCAGAGATTGGAGATGCCAGGTTGAAACCTGCTTGGATTTGGAATATGCATCAAAGGGCTGTCAGGTATCTTCTCAGGCTTCTCAGGCTTCATCAACTGAACTAGAACCAATTGGAGTGACTGTTGTGGAAAGTAAGGGATCAGAGGAAATGTGTAACAATCCCTCCTACGTGATAACTTGGCGAAAATAGAAACGTTCTTTATTTCTATGTGGAAAATAGCTATTACTGCAAGGTAGCTTATCTCTTCTTTGGTGAAAATAACTACCTTGCTAGATCATGGGAATGCTGGGGACATTGTTTATCTTGATTTCAGTAAAGCTTTTGATAAGGTTCCACATGAAATATTGGCAAGTTTATCAAATGTGATATGGATCCTATTACTGTTAGGTGGATCGAGAACTGGTTGACAGATCATACCCAGAGGGTGCTTGTAAATGGTTTGTCATCTTCTTGGAGAGGAGTGATGAGTCGAGTGCCCCAGGGATCTGTCCTGGGTCCTGTGTTGTTCAACATATTTATCAATGATTTGATGAGTTGGGGGGGGGGGCTTGTTAAATTTGCAGATGATACTAAACTGGGAGGAGTAGCAAACACACTAGAAGACAGAATCAGGCTACAGGATGATCTTGACAGGTTGGGAAACTGGGCTAAAATGAATAAAATTAATTTTAATAGGGAAAATGTAAAGTTTGGCATTTAGGTATGAAAAATCAAATGCATCGCTATAGGATGAGCAACACTTGTCTTGGCAGTAGTATGCGTGAAAAGGATCTGTGGGTCTTAGTAGACCACACACTGAACATGAATCAGTATTGTGACTTGGTAGCTAAAAAGGCAAACGGGATTTTGGGCTGTATTAAAAGAAGTTTAGTGTCCAGATCATGTGAGGTGATGTTACCACTTTGCTCTGGTTAGACTTCACTTGGAATATTGTGTTCAGTTTTGGGCACCACAACTGAAGAAACATTTAGAGAAACTGAAGCATGTTATCATCATGTTAAGTTATTGTTGTTATAATGTTATTACTGTTATTACTGTTATCATCTGTTAACATAGGTTATCTATATCTTTTCTTGCTCCCTGTAAACCGCCCTGAGCCTTTGGGAAGGGCGGTATATAAATATAATAAAAACAAACAAATAAATGTCCAGAGGAGGGCTATAAAGATGGTGAGAGATTTTGAGACAAAGTCATATAAAGAAAGGTTGAGGATATTTAGCCTGGACAGAAGGCGACTAAGAGATGCTATGATAACCATCTTCAAATACTTGTAGGGCTGTCATATAGATGGAAGATGGAGCAGTGTTGTTTTCTGTTGCCTCAGAGTATAGGATGAAAACCAATGGGTTCTGAGCAGGAAAATCTACTTTTACAGTGCATTATTTTAAAACTAGGGGCAAAGCCCGTTGTCTCCAAGAATACAACGGGCGCTAGAGCTTGGCAGTGGGAAGAGGAAGGGGAGGAGTTGTCCAGTCTGGAAGAGCATGGGGTTGAATGTGTGTGTTGTGTGGGAGGTTGTGGTGGCATGGTGGCAAATGAGGCCATGGGTGTGGAGAGATGGGTGTCAAGAACCTGTGGTGTGGAATGTTCGTTGAGTGTGGGAGAGGACTGACCTTTGGGAATTTTGGCATAGTGGTTACAGATGTGGCTTTCCAGAGCCATGTCCTCAGATACGTGAAGGGAAAATCAGACTGGAAACTCTTCTTAGGAGAAGATAAGAATCATAGAATCATAGAATCATAGAATCATAGAGTTGGAAGGGGCCATACAGGCCATCTAGTCCAACCCCCTGCTCAACGCAGGACTAGCCCTAAGCATCCTAAAGCATCCAAGAAAAGTGTGTATCCAACCTTTGCTTGAAGACTTCCAGTGAGGGGGAGCTCACCACCTCCTTAGGCAGCCTATTCCACTGCTGAACTACTCTGACTATGAAAAACTTTTTCCTGATATCTAGCCAAGTAACAGGTTTGCTGGATCGGGGAAATTTGGTTGATGTCATTTACTTGTATTTTAGTAAAGCTTTTGACAAGGTTCCCCATGATGTTCTGATGGATAAGTTGAAGGACTGCAATCTGGATTTTCAGATCGTTAGGTGGATAGGGAATTGGTTAGAGAACCGCACTCAAAGAGTTGTTGTCAATGGTGTTTCATCAGACTGGAGAGAGGTGAGTAGCGGGGTACCTCAGGGTTCGGTGCTCGGCCCAGTACTTTTTAACATATTTATTAATGATCTAGATGAGGGGGTGGAGGGACTACTTATCAACTTTGCAGATGACACCAAATTGGGAGGACTGGCAAATACTCCGGAAGATAGAGACAGAGTTCAACGAGATCTGAACACAATGGAAAAATGGGCAAATGAGAACAAGATGCAATTTAATAAAGATAAGTGTAAAGTTCTGCATCTGGGTCAGAAAAATGAAAAGCATGCCTACTGGATGGGGGATACGCTTCTAGGTAGCACTGTGTGTGAACGAGACCTTGGGGTACTTGTGGACTGTAAACTAAACATGAGCAGGCAGTGTGATGCAGCGGTAAAAAAGGCAAATGCCATTTTGGGCTGTATCAACAGGGGCATCACATCAAAATCACAAGATGTCATAGTCCCATTGTATACGGCACTGGTCAGACCACACCTGGAGTACTGTGTGCAGTTCTGGAGGCCTCACTTCAAGAAGGACGTCGATAAAATTGAAAGGGTACAGAGGAGAGCGACGAAGATGATCTGGGGCCAAGGGACCAAGCCCTATGAAGATAGGTTGAGGGACTTGGGAATGTTCAGCCTGCAGAAAAGGAGGTTGAGAGGGGACATGATAGCCCTCTTTAAGTATTTGAAAAGTTGTCACTTGGAGGAGGACACGATGCTGTTTCCGTTGGCTGCAGAGGAGAGGACACGCAGTAATGGGTTTAAACTACAAGTACAACGATATAGGCTTGATATCAGGAAAAAAATTTCACAGTCAGAGTAGTTCAGCAGTGGAATAGGCTGCCTAAGGAGGTGGTGAGCTCCCCCTCACTGGCAGTCTTCAAGCAAAGGTTGGATACACACTTTTCTTGGATGCTTTAGGATGCTTAGGGCTGATCCTGCGTTGAGCAGGGGGTTGGACTAGATGGCCTGTATGGCTCCTTCCAACTCTATGATTCTATGATTCTACGATTCTACGTATCCAGCCTTTGCTTAAAGACTGCCAGTGAGGCAGCCTATTCCACTGCTGAACTACTCTGACTGTGACATTTTTTTCCTGATATCTAGAAGAAGAAGAAGAAGAAGAAGAAGAGTTGGTTCTTATATGCCACTTTTCACTACCCGAAGGAGGCTCAAAGCGGCTTACAATCGCCTTCCCATTCTTCTCCCGGTCAGAACAGTTTTATCAGTGCTGTGGCGAGCCCAAGGTCACCCAGCTGGTTGGATGTGTGGGAGCGCAGAATCGGCCCGGGCATGCCAGATTAGAAGTCAGCATTCCTAACCACTACACCAAACTGGCTCTCTAGCCTATATCGTTGTACTTGTAGTTTAAACCCATTACTGCATGTCCTTTCCTCTGCAGCCAACGGAAACAGCATCCTGCCAATGGAAACAGCATCCTGTCATCCAAGTGACAACCTTTCAAATACTTAAAGAGGGCTATCATGTCCCCTCTCAACCTCCTTTTCTCCAGGCTAAACATTCCCAAGTCCCTCAACCTATCTTCATAGGGCTTGGTCCCTTGGCCCCAGATCATCTTCGTCGCTCTCCTCTGTACCCTTTCAATTTTATCTACGTCCTTCTTGAAGTGAGGACTCCAGAACTGCACACAGTACTCCAGGTGTGGTCTGACCAGTGCCGTATACAATGGGACTATGACATCTTGTGATTTTGATATGATGCCCCTGTTGATACAGCCCAAAATGGCATTTGCCTTTTTTACCGCTGCATCACATTGCCTGCTCATGTTTTACTTACAATCCACAAGTACACCGAGGTCTCGTTCACACACAGTTCACACACAGAAGCGTATCCCCCATCCAGTAGGCATGCTTTTCGTTTTTATGACCCAGATGCAGAACTTTACACTTATCTTTATTAAATTGCATCTTGTTCTCATTGGCCCATTTTTCCATTGTGTTCAGATTGCCAGTCCTCCCAATTTGGTGTCATCTGCAAACTTGATAAGTACTCCCTCCACCCCCTCAGCTAGATCATCTTTAACTGCTCCTGTGGAGCGGATAAAACAGTAAGGGCCCCGAGGGCGGGCCCTGTCCGGGATGAGGAAGGGTGCCAAATGGATCCTTCCCCTGGACTGACAATTGGAGGGACCAATCGGCAGGCGCAATCCGGCAGCAAGGGACCAACCGATTGGTCCCTTGCCGCTGGACTGATGAATCGGAAGGCGCAAAGTGCCTCCCGATCCGCCCCACCAACTCGGCCGCATCTGGCCGGGCGCTGCCATTTTCCTGCTTGCCTCCGATCCGGAAGGAGGACCTGGCGCCAGCCCCAGCCGCCAGCAGGACACCTCGCCACCTCCCTGCGCGGCTTCCACCCACGAGCGCGGCAGAACTTACACCAACACCCGCTACTGCGCCCGAGCCGCTGCTGCTTTCCCCCGCAGCGGCACCAACTGCTTCACCCGCCCCGCCGGCCCGCCCAGGCTCGAGCAGCTGCCGCGCAAGCACCAGACGAGCCACCCCCAATGGCCGCCGCATCAGCTTCTGGAAGGTGAACTTGCCGCTCTCCCCGGAGCCCAGGTGAAATTGCCGCTCTCCCCGGATCTTGACCAGGCACCGCGCCGAACGCCGTTCGCGGCCCAGCATCACGTCAATCTCTCGGCTCCGCCGCCGCGCCTCGCGCTCGCTGTCATGCTGCCGTTCTTTGCCCTCAGCCCGCTCCGCCACCCCGTCCGCTGCCTCGCCTGACAGCAGGCAGCAGCCCAGCGTCCGCACCACCCCGGACATGGCAGCCGACAGCAGCGGGAAATCCGGCGGCCGCAACGGCGGCGGCACTGGCAGAACACCGAAGACCTCGACTCTGTCCCTCGGGCCAACACCGCCAACAACGTCTCCTCCCTGCACTGCCACGAATCAGGTAGGGCCTGCGCCGGGGGGGACACCTGGCCGATCTGGCAGCCAACTGGGGAGGGCCTCGGCCCAGCCCATCAACGGCCTCCGGTGCGTGCTCGGCTGCCGACAAGCTGCACAGCCACCCAGACCAATTCCATAGCCCGCTTAATTACTAGTTAATAAATATGTTAAAAAGTACCGGACTGAGCACCGAGCCCTGAGTTACCCTGCTACTCACCTCCCTCCAGTCTGATGAAACACCATTGAGTGCGGTTCACCAATTCCCTATCCAGATTTCCCTATCTGAAAATCCAGATTGCAGTCCTTCAATTTATCCATCAGAACATCATGGGGAACCTTATCAAAAGCTTTACTAAAATCCAAGTAAACGACACCACGATCCAACAAACCTGTTACTTGGTCAAAAAAAGGAAACCAGGTTGGTCTGACAGAACCTGTTGGAGACATATCCATGCTGACTTCCTTGGATCACCTCCAGATGTTTGCAGATCGCTCCCTTTAGTATCTGCTCCATTATCTTCTCCAGTGTTGGAGATCCCTTCCAACTCTATAAATCTATGAAAGGGCTCAGTCTGAATCCTACAGGGCATAGATCTTTCTAATAGGCTCTGAAAGTTGCAAATGGCAAGAAATGAGCACTACACAGTTAAAAAGAAAACAGAGAGGAAAAATTTCCTCTGCAAACAAAAAGGACTGGAAAGCAGTTAAGGGAACAGTCTTCTGGGTTTTTTCTCCTTTTCTGGGCAGTCACAGAAGCTGGAAGCCTGAGTTTTTTAAATGGTGGTGGTGATAATAATAATGATAAACATTATCAAAATGCTTGCGTTCCACACTGCCTGTTTTTTTCTTATATGTGAAGCAAATCAATGGGTGCACGAACACCGGTGCATCCTCACTTGGGAGGGCAGAGCACTTCTTAGATGCTCCAACCAGGAAATGCACCTGTCCTGAAAGCTTTCCAAAGAGTCAGGAGCAGAACTGGACCCAAGGACTCATTGACTTCACTTCTCCAGGAGAGAGTAGAAATATTTGCTCATTTACAGTACCCAAACCAGAACAGGGTTGCCAACTGCCTTGAGAAAAAGTCCTGTCGTTTTAATAGACATTTAAAAAGTATTTTATTAGGTGCTGCATGTCATGCTGTTTTCTAGGTGCCACTTCTACACAGATAATATCTCCATAACAAAAGGGATTAGAAACTGAAAATGTTAAAATTAAAGCTGAGAATTCAGAAAACCTCTTACATGTTATGCCAGTATAACAATATTCATTTGCTATTCTAAAATAACTGAAAAGGGCCTGTTGGTGCAGGGGGTGGGGATGGCGGCTGCTTTGGGGAAAACAACAGGGAAACCTGGCACGTGCACCCCTCGCTCTTTCTGAGGCTTGGGCAGTTGAAGCAGAAACTCCAAAAATCACACCAATCTGTCTCAGCTTCCCAACTGTGAGAATCAATCAGATCAGCAAGGAGACAACTGAGCCAAGCTCCTCCATGTTGTGTCACAAGACACTGCAGGCTGCATGCCATGGTAGGGCCAGAGGCATGGATTTTCTGGGGAAATCTGACTCATAAATTTTTCAGGTTCAAATTTTAAATAATCAACTTAAGTATTTAAACAATGTTAGCAAAATTTAGATTTTTTAAAAAAGTCTGGCCTACATACAAGCTTTGTTCCTTCTTCACGTTCCACAGATAGTACTTCAAACGTGATTGACTGGCAGCACAACAGCCACAGATACACAAGCCATATTTACATCTGTGAGGCAGAAAACGTTCCACAGCAAACCACAGCATCAAAATATTTTCTGCCTCCTATCAGTGGGTGGGGCTCAGCAAGCCTGGTCTGCGCCTTCCTACAAAATACCCCAGAACCCTCTATGGTAACGTGACCAGAATTTCCCCACCAAAAGGCGGGACACGCTGCAGCAGCCCTCCCCGCCCCCACCCCCAGCAATTTCCCTCCCCAGTGAGTTCAATGACGTCGTCCCACTCCGGGTGGGGTACCTCCGCACGAGGATCCGCTGCCGTGGCGCACATGTTTGGCAGCGGGGCCAAGAAGGGAAAGTGGTGGGCAGGGGGTGGGGAGATCTGGGACACCTGTGAGGAGAGTTGGAGGGACCCTTCCTGGCTTCCCCTTCACCCAGCCCTGCCCTGCCAACCACCTTTGTCAGGCGCCCTGCATTCTTGCATGGGAAGCATGGGAAGGAGGCGCCCATGCTGATCCGGCCTGTGAAGCCACTCTTCTCCCTTCCCCCAAGCCTCCCCGCCACCCACCTCTCCGCCTAGCCCTCGCGCTCCGGCCACTCGGGTTAAATTGGTGCGGGTCAGTCCGGGCTGCCGTGGCCCCTTCAGGCAAGGCGGCTCCTGTCAGTGGTGAAGGGGGAAGAGCGGCGCGCGGGACCCATCTGGAGCTGCCCGTCCCGAGTGCCGCAAGAGGCTCGCCGGCAGCTGAGGCAGGTTCCGCCTGGCCGAGGCCAAGCTCCACACAGACCCGGCGAGCCCCACAAGCCTCGGAGCACCAGAGCGGGAGCGCTCAAACCTGTGCCAGTGGGCTGGCCCCTTGGCTTCTTCGCCCCGTCCCAGCACCACCGCGCCTCTCCCGATGGGAGGAAGAGGGGGGGTGTATTTGCTGCGGGTCTGTGCTTGTGCCTCGGGGCCAGCCCGACGGGACAGCTGTGGGGAGGCCATGAGGTAGCGCCGCTGCCCGCTCAGCCCTCAGCGCTGCCCTCTAGGGCCCCGTAGCTGCCGCCATCACCAGCCCATCTCTCCAGCCGGCGGGATTGGTGGAGCCACACAAGCCCTGCCCCGGAGCTTGGGTGCCTGCGCGGGGGCCTCCTGAGCCCGGTCTGCTTGCTGGGCTGCCGCGCACAGCGCGGCGGCCAAACAATAATTTAAAATAATTATTTTTAAAAATCGGTACATTTGGAGAACGTCGAGGGAAGTGGGGCAGATGCCCCAAAGTTGGGGTGGCCCCACCAAAAGCATTATATCTGGTCACTATACTCTATGGCACAGGTCATCAACCCCCGGTCTGCAGCCCGGTGCCAGGCCGCAAAGGCCAGGGTACCGGGCTGCCGGCAGCCATGCCTGCCTCCCCCCACCCGCAGCGAGAAGGAAGGAAAGAGACAGGCGCAGCCGCTGGCATGCCGGTGAGGCAAACGCACATGCGCACAGTGGTGAAAACATGCATGTGCGGCAACTGCATGCATGCACGTTAGCCCCCCTGGTGGCGAAAACATGCATGCGCGGCAACTGCACATGCACGTTTTCACAGCACCCGGGCCGTCAGCTCTCCCCTCACCCCGGAGGCGCTCCCTGACCTGAGAAAGGTTGGGGACCACTACTCTATGGCACACTGGGTTTCTGCAGCAGGCATTCAGGTGTTCCCTATATGGATGCCAGCCTCCAAGAGGGACCTGGATTTTATAGCTCCTCTACAATCAACAGAGATCAATTCCCCTGGAGAAAATGGCTCCCCTGGAGGGTGGACTCCCCTGCCCTCCCCAGGCTCGGCCTCCAAATCTCCAGAAGTTTCCCAACCTGGATCTGCCAATCCTATCTCCTCATCCCCTGCCAGTGGCCTAACAACCCTGTTTCTTTGATTGACCTGCTTTGAAAAATTAATTGAGATGGAAAGGTCCCTTTGAAAGCTAGCAGCCTAATATGGCCGTACCATTATCCTTTTGATCCACAAGGGAGTCAAAATCTAGGGAGGTTACAGTGGAGAAGTCCCTCTCTGAACTGGAATGGCTCCCAAACAAAATGCTGTCTCCCACCCCCGGCCCTGCTTCTATACAGACACATACTGTACCACACCATATCCAAACAAATGACCTCCTCCTTGTTCCCACAGCAACACTGCACTGGCAGGTCCAATCCAGACACAGCAGCCAGCTGGTCCTGAGGCCCTTCTGCTTTGCAGAGAGAAAAAGGCCAAGCAGAGCTTGAAGGCCTGAGTGGCTTCAGATACAGGCTGCCCACATCTCTACCAAAAGATGGGACAAATGCTTGAGTGCAGCAACACTAATCTTAATTGGCATGAAGGTCAATGGAGAAGCACGATCACTGGCTCAGCCCAGCCAGCCCTCTGGAAGCGTGTAAATAGATTTCCCCTGTGCATATCTACACACAACACACACACAACCATTCCTGAGAATTCAAGCAGCAAAGTTTCATTAATAAGAACCCCATTTCAAATCAGTACAGCTGCAATTTATCTTGAAAGATCAGCCCAAGCACCATCAGTCCCCTTTCCTCACACTAATCTTAACACCGCCCCCGCCGCCGCGGGCGCTGCGGACTAAATAATGCGATAAGGCCTTGGGGGGAGGAGTTAGGGTGGGCTCTGTTCGGGATGAGGAAGGGTACCGATTGGCCCCTTCCTCCGGACTGACAATGGAAGGCCTGCCGATTGGGCTCTCCGCTTGCCGCCCCGCTGCCAAGGGAGCAATTGCGAGCAGTTGCTCCCTTGCCGGTGGCCTGCAGTTGCTCCCTTGCCGGTGGCCTGATGCATCGGGAGGCGCAAAGCGCCTCCGACGCGTCAGGCCGCCGCCACGCCGGCAATTGCGGCCTGCCGACTCGGGGGCCACACGCGGCCCCGCTAGCGCCCGCTGTATTCCAGGTACAGCGGGCTTGATTACTAGTTTCATCAATAATACAGAAAGAAAGAACAAGAATGGAGACCCGTCTCTGGTTCTTTTGTTGGTCAGGCAGGTACACACCCACCCACCCCATTCAGGTGGGTGGAAGTGGAAAGTTAACCTTATTTGGTTGAGTCCGGTGGCAAGGAGTCCATATTTCCCCTTCCAGGAGAGAGCTGAACACCTGCTTTGAAAAATCATTTTCTAAAATCCCCACCTCACACATAATTTCCTAGGCATAAGTATTCTGCATCCATATATGGGCTGGCTTCACAAGGGCAAAAGACTGTCAGTGTGGCACAATTTTCTGAGTAGCACATTCTTCATGCTCCTGAAACATTCAACCTTCTTGCACCTGTCATTATTGGGCTGGGGTGGAAGAGTTGAAAACAACAACCTGTTTTTGCCCCAACAGACTATCCAAACAAGGCAAATGCTGGATCAATATGTGGGCAGACTGAATGGAAAACTTATCAGACAACTTAATTATGTGCTCTGTTCCAAAGCAGTAGAAGACTGGATAGCAACTGGCAGGACACTTCTCAATCAGAAGCCAAGCAACTTCCACCCAATTACCAGCCTCCCAGCAACTTTCATATCACTCTCAGGAATTGTAGCCAATTCCATAATATCTACAACTTAATTCTATTTTAACACATGAACAAAAAGAAATTTCTGAAAATCCTGAGCCACTAAAGATCAGTCACTGATTTATAAAATGGCCTTACGAAATGGTCAATGCCAGAAAACCTACCAGAAAACAAATCTGTTGCTTGAACAGATTGCAAGGAGAAATTTTTATATATATATATATTTATATATATATTAAAGGGAGCAATCTGCAAACATCTGGAGGACAACCTGGTTTCCTTTTTTGACCAAGTAACAGGGGATTGGACTAGATGGCCTGAATGGCCCCTTCCAACTCTATGATTTTATTTTATATATATATATAGAAAAAGAAAATCTGAGAATGATCACAACTGGAGCAGTTAAAAGGAAGTCTTTCTCTCACAGGAGTGAAAAAGAAATGGAGGGAATGGGTGCTCTGCCTCTGAGCGCATGATGTAGCTGGCAGGAAGGCAGGCTCATACGTGGTTTTCAGGGGTTGGGAGCACCTCCTATAGGAGCTTTAGTGAAAAATCTTGTGGAGCTGGCCAGTGCTGGCTCAGCGCCGATGTGGGGCTGCCACAAAAGACAGATAATGAAAGGGAGAAACTGCAGGGGCTACCGGACAGGGAAATAAATAAAAAAGAAATAATAGAGGAGGGGTAGAATCATAAAGATGGAAGGTACTCAGGAACTCACAACTACCACAGTTTCATGCCCAAGTGATCTATCCACCAAAAAACTCCAGAATTCAGCCTAGCCCAGAGGAAATTCACCTGCCATCCCACAGTGAAAATTAGCAGTTCCCTGGGTATGCAAGGAATCATAGAATCATAGAGTTGGAAGGGGCCATACAGGCCATATAGTCCAACCCCCCATACAGGCCGTCTAGTACACCAAGGTCTCGTTCACACACAGTTCACACACAGAAGCGTATCCCCCATCCAGTAGGCATGCTTTTCCTTTTTCTGACCCAGATGCAGAACTTTACACTTATCTTTATTAAACTGCATCTTGTTCTCATTTGCCCATTTTTCCATTGTGTTCAGATCTCGTTGAACTCTGTCTCTATCTTCCGGAGTATTTGCCAGTCCTCCCAATTTGGTGTCATCTGCAAAATTGATGAGTAGTCCCTCCACCCCCTCATCTAGATCATTAATAAATATGTTAAAAAGTACCGGGCTGAGCACCGAGCCCTGAGGTACCCCGCTACTCACCTCTTTCCAGTCTGATGAAACACAATTGACAACAACTCTTTTGAGTGCGGTTCTCTAACCAATTCCCTATCGACTTGACTATCTGAAAATCCAGATTGCAGTCCGTCAACTTATCCATCAGAACATCATGGGGAACCTTGTCAAAAGCTTTACTAAAATCCAAGTAAATGACATCAACCGAATTTCCCCGATCCAGCAAACCTGTTACTTGGTCAAAAAAGGAAACCAGGTTGGTCTGGCAGGACCTGTTGGAGACAAATCCATGCTGACTTCCTTGGATCACCAAATTGTCCTCCAGATGTTTGCAGATCGCTGCTTTTAATATCTGCTCCATTATCTTCCCCACAACAGAGGTCAGACTCACTGGTCTGTAGTTTCCCGGGTCATCCTTCCTCCCTTTTTTGAAGATTGGAATAACATTTGCTTTCTTCCAGTCCTCCGGGACATCTCCAGTCCTTAAAGAGGTTCCGAAGATGATGGACAAGGGCTGTGCAAGTTCTCTGGAAAGTTCTTTGAGTACTCTCGGGTGCATTTCATCCGGACCAGGGGATTTGAACTAATCCAGTGCAGCTAAATGCCTCTCGACAACCTCTCTATCCATGTTAACCTGCCATGCAGACACTATCCTTTGGCTACGGCCATCTCTAGATGTGCCTAAACACTTTGACCTGTGGGAAAAAACAGATTTAAAATAGGCACTAAGCCTTTCTGCTTTCTCTGCATCCTCCGTTACAGTTTGTCCATCTGCACCCAACAGTGGGCCTATTGCCTCCTTTACTTTACGTTTTCTCCTCATATAACTGAAAAATCTTTTTTTTTTATAATTTTATAATTTATTATTATATGAAGCATTTACAGAAAAGTAAAGAGAAAAAAGCGACCAGCTGATATGGTTTGCCATCCTCTTTTAACATACATATTCAGTTCCCATCACATATTAATCCTAATCTAGAAGTTTTTACCATCTTTCTTAGCAAAATGATTATTAATACATATGAGAGTATGATCTGTTATAAGAATATATTCTATTATTATCTTAAGTGATATAAGGTCAGTCTCCTTCATAAATTGGCCCTGACCTAAGAGTTACTGCTGCTGTCTTGTTAATACATATGAAGTATAGTTTGCCATCCTCTTTTAGCATACATATTGGCATACATATTCCGTTCCCATCACATATTGATCCTGATCTAGAAGTTATTACCATCTTTCTTAGCAGAGTAATTGTTGATACATATGAGAGTATAATCTATTATAAGAATATATTCTATTATTGTCTTAGATGATATAAAGTCAGTTCCCTTCATATATTGGTCCTGTCCTAAAAGTTACTGCTGCTGTCTTCCCCACAGGAAACCAGGAGAATGCTCCACTGTTCATCACATCCTTCAGGTGGTCGCAGAAAATGAAATTGTGTTTTTTTCCATAGTAGAGTATTTCTAGTTGTCCTTCTGTCAGGGCCAAAGAAGTCTCTTGCTTGATTCTTGCTTGCAGTCGCCTTTAAGTAGGCTCTGTATACTTTATCAGTCTGGATCTCTTCCTCTGGTCGCACAGAGATATCTCCTGATAGCTTCCTGCGTGCTGTCGCCTTTGAATAGACTCTTTTTATTTTGTTGATCCAAATCACTTCCTGCTCTAAATAGACTTCCAGGTTTTCGGTGCTTTCCTTCCTTAAATCTGTTTCCCCAAGTTCTTCCAAGGTGCTTTGGATTTTTACGTCCCTAGCTCTCTCCCCCTCCTGTTGGTTAACTTCCAGGCATTGAATTCTCGTTTGAAGTATTGTTGGCTGAGTTGTGTTTTCATCAGCTATTTTTTCCAGACCGTCGATTCTGTCTAAAAGCTCTTTCTTAGTCTTTCGGATTTCCTTTTCCACCTTATTGACTGCTTTCAGTATCTTTGAGTTCCCTTCGCATAACAAATGGAAAAGCTGTGCCTTAGTTAATTTTTCCATAGTTCTAGGCAGTCACAAACTATAAACAGAAAGTCTCGTGAGGTCTCGCGGGAGCACGAGCAATCCAAAATTATCAGTCGATCTCCGTATCAAGTCAGCTTCCCCCACTGAACTCTCTCCAGCAAAACTTTAAAGTCTCTCTTTTCTTGAGCTCTCTCTTTGTTTGGTTAGTGGGTATAATTAGCTGGGAGCCTCTTACTCGACAAAAGAAAGAATTTAAGAGCTGGACAGAAGCCCAGCTGTTACGGCGCCATCTTCAGTCGAAACCGCGAAAAATCTTTTCTTGTTACAATGGGCTTCCCTGGCCAATCTTAGCTCACTCTCAGCTTTGGCCTTTCTGATGATTGATCTACAGTGCCTAGTAACCTATAGGTACTCTTCTTTAGAGCTCTGTCCTTCCCTCCATTTCCTGAACATTTTCCTTTTCTTTCTTAGTTCCTCTTGAAGTTCTCTGTTCATCCAATTAGGCTTCTTAGAGCTCCTGCAGTGTTTTCATCTTTCTGGGATAGTCATTGATTGAGTATGCAATAGCTCTTGTTTGAGTAGCGCCCACCCTTCACATGCTCCCTTCCCTTCCAGCATTCTCGTCCATGGTATGACACTCATCATGTCTCTGAGTTTATTAAAGTTTGCCCTACGAAAATCCAACATCCACATCTGGCTACAAGCTTCCTTGACTCCCCATCTCAAAAGGAATTCTATGAGGACATGGTCACTTCCCCCTAGGGTCCCCACCTCCTTCACCTCATCCACCAACTCTTGCCTGTTGGGAAGGGTCACAAAAGACAAACACTGGTGCATCCCTTCCAGCCCACCCACTCATACTCTGCTCAAGTTCACAAAATCAGCATTTTAGTTATATGTATCTAGCCTCTGCTTTAAAATTTCCAAAGGAGAACCCAACCACCTCCTGAGGAAGCCTGTTCCATCGAGAAACCACTCTGTCAGGAACATCTTCTGGATGTTTACCTGAAAATTCTTTTGAATTTATTTCAACCCACTGGATCTGGTCCGACCCTCTTGGGCAACAGAAAATAACTTCAAAGATGGTTATCATATCACCTCTTAGTTGTCTACTCTACAGGCTAAACAGACAAAGCTCAACAACCTTTCCTCATAAGATTTGGTCTCCAAATCCCTCACCTACTTTGTAGCCTTCCTTTGGGCATGCTCCAGTTTCTCTACATCTTTCTTCAGTTGTGGCGCCCAAAACTGAACACAGAGTAAAGCGGTTATATTACCTCACGTGACCTGGATACTATTTTTAATACAGCTCAAAATCCCATTTGCCTTTTTAGCTACTGAGTCACACTACTGATTCTATGAAGACCCCCAGATCCTTTTCACACATACTACTGCCAAGAGAAGTCTCACCCATCCTATAGTGATGCATATGATTTTTCCTATTTAATGGAAGAACTTTACATTTATCACTACTGAAATTCATTTTAGCCCAGTTTCCCAGCCTGTCAAGATCATCCTGTATTCTGATTCTGTCTTCTGGTGTTTGCTACCCCTCCCAGTTTAGAGTCATGTGCAAATTTAATAAGTATCCCCTCTATTCCTTCATCCAAATCATTCATAAATATGTTGAACAACACAGGGCCCAGGACAGATCCCTGAGGCACTCCACTCATAATTTCTCTCCAAGAAGATGACAAACCCATTTACAAGCACCCTTTAGATGCGATCTGTCAACCAGTTCTTGATCTACCTAACCATAATAGGATCCATACCACATATTACCAGTTTCTCAATAAGAATACCATAGGGAATCTTATCAAAAACCTTACTGAAATCATGGTAAACAATGTCCACAAAATCCCCATGATCTAGCAAGATAGTAACTTTCTCCAAAGAAGAGATAAGGTTAGTCTGAAATGACTAATAAGGGAAGATGCACAATAAAATCAGAGTCCAGTAGCACCTTTAAGACCAACCAAGATTTATTCAAGGCGTGAGCTTTCGAGTGCAAGCACCCTTCATCAGACTATGATCTTCTTACATGACAGGGAATATATAGCAAAAATCAGTTCTGTTACATCTGTGTCACAACCAGATACAGCCAATGATAATCCTTTGTCAAAACAGCCAATCAATCCCCTAGAATTCAGTGTACTTTACAAAGAGAAACCAAAATGTTGCTGGTAGAGAGATCAAAGGCTATCACCTCCCCATATGTTGCTTGCTCCATACAACTATGAGACATTCCTCCCAGGGAATTGCTGGTCACTTCCCAAGGCCAGGGAGTCAAACTCAAAATTCCATTACAATGCCATATCTTACAGTCATATTATTATCACAAATAAAATACATAGTGAGCAATATGGATACACAAGTTGAACAAGGTTAGCATGTATAAAAAAAGCCTTTGTCTCTATTGAATTCTGGGTATGTCATAGTATTGAGATTTGTAATAACAGTCACTTAATCCCAATTAAAATAAATTGTGAGGAATGTGGATACAAAAGTTACATAAGGTTAGCATGCATAGTGAGATAAAAAACCTTTGTCCTTGTTGAGGCCAGGGTATGACAAAGTATTGAGTGTTGTAATAACTTGCATTTCTGCAATCTCCCTTTCTAGCCTGTTCTTGAAGTTTATTTGTAATACAACAGCTAAAGTCCTTTATAGCAGTGGTCCCCAACATTTTTATCACCGGGGACCGGTCAACACTTGACAATTTTACTGAGGCCGGGGGTGGTGGTGGTAGTCTTTTGCTGAGGGACATCGCTGCCTGGGCCCCTGTTGCACTTCCTTTCCCGCCGGCGCCCCTGTCTTCCCGCCACCGGCTGGGGGGCGCTGCTAGCAGCTGCTGCGCAGTGCAATGCTGAGGGGGAGCTCCATCCATGGTGGCCGCTGGAGAGCACCAAAGGTGAGCCGGTGGCAGAGTGGCAGGGCAGCCCCCGAGGCAGCACCTGTGGAGGAGGATGAGGAGGAGCTGCGGCCCGGTACCAACTGATCCACGAACCGGTACCTGTCCCCGAACCGGTGGTTGAGGACCACTGCCTTATAGAATGTCATGGAAGGCTGAAGTGTTCTCCTACAGGTTTTTCAGTCTTGTGGCTTTTAATGTCAGAAGATGATATGAGCCCACACACCAAGAGTTCATGGGTCTCCTGTTAGACCCAATAACACACATTCGGGGTGGAATGGTGGCAACTAAAATCACCGATAACGCACGGTGCCAGCTGCAACCAGCCGCAACTTCGGTGCATGCCGCCAAAAAAGCCGCGTTAGCGAAACGCGGAAGCACAGCTTCCGGGTGACCGGGGTGCAACCAGAAGCAGCGCCGGGATGGCCGCGTGCATAATCGGTTACTCTGGGTTTTGCTGCCATCACGCCCTGTCCCGTGCATAACCGGTGTGCTTCGTGTCTTCCCCCTCCGCGTTTTCCATGTGACCCGAAATCGCTGTTCCGGCGGCCGTGCATAATGGGCCTTAGTCATCCTCTATTGCTATAAATAGTTTAACATAAAATATTCTTACTGCAAACACAGTGAATTCTATGCCATCTTTAAAAGTATTTCTCACTTTCTTAGTGCTACATTAACTCATGTATACCACAGAGAGAGTATACTATCAGAAAGCCTAGGAGTGGTCATTTTGTGTTTAGAAACCCACTGTAGGTTTTTTACCAAGCACTATTTTTATGTTTGACTGTAGAATGCAACTGTTCTTGGTGAGTTTTTATTTTCATAGAATAGAATCATAGAATAATAGAGTTAGAAGGGACCTCATGGGTCATCTAGTCTAGGACACTCACATCCCAATCGCTCATCTACTGTAACCTAGAATCATAGAATCATAGAGTTGGAAGGGGCCATACAGGCCTCCTAGTCCAACCCCCTGCTCAATGCAAGATTAGCCCTAAGCATCCTAAAGCATCCAAGAAAAGTGTGTATCCAACTTTTGCTTGAAGACTGCCAGTGAGGGGGAGCTCACCACCTCCTTAGGCAGCCTATTCTACTGCTGAACTACTCTGTGAAAATTTTTTTCCTGATATCCAGCCTATATTGTTGTAAGTGTAGTTTAAACCCATTACTGCATGTCCTTTCCTCTGCAGCCAATGGGAACAGCATCCTGCCCTCCTCCTAATGACAACCTTTCAAATACTTAGAGGGCTATCATGTCCCTTCTCAACCTCCTTTTCTCCAGGCTGAACATTCCCAAGTCCCTCAACCTATCTTCATAGGGCTTGGTCCCTTGGCCCCAGATCATCTTCGTCACTCTCCTCTGTACCCTTTCAATTTTATCTATGTCCTTCTTGAAGTGAGGCCTCTAGAACTGCACACAGTACTCCAGGTGTGGTCTGACCAGTGCCGTATACAATGGGACTATGACATCTTGTGATTTTGATGTGATGCCCCTGTTGATACAGCCCAAAATGGCATTCGCCTTTTTTACTGCTGCATCACATTGCCTGCTCATGTTTAGCTTACAATCCACAAGTACCCCAAGGTCTTGTTCACACACAGTGTTACCTAGAAGCATATCCCCCATCCAGTAGGCATGCTTTTCATTTTTTCTGACCCAGATGCAGAACTTTACACTTATCTATATTAAATTGCATCTTGTTCTCATTTGCCCATTTTTCTATTGTGTTCAGATCTCGTTGAACTCTGTCTCTATCTTCTGGGGTATTTGCCAGTCCTCCCAATTTGGTGTCACCTGCAAACTTGATGAGTAGTCCCTCCACCCCCTCATCTAGATCATTAATAAATATGTTAAAAAGTACTGGACCGAGCACCGAGCCCTGAGGTACCCCGCCATTCACCTCCCTCCAGTCTGATGAAACACCATTGACAAGAACTCTTTTTAGTGTGGTTCACCAATTCCCTATCCACCTAACTATCTGAAAATCCACATTGCAGTCCTTCAATTTATCAAGTTTACAGATGACACCAAATTGGGAGGACTGGCAAATACTCCGGAAGATAGAGTTCAACGAGATCTGAACACAGTGGAAAAATGGGCAAATAAGAACATGATGCAATTTAATAAAGATAAGTGTAAAGTTCTGCATCTGGATCAGAAAAATGAAAAGCATGCCTACTGGATGGGGGATACACTTCTAGAATCATAGAATCATAGAATCACAGAGTTGGGAGGGGCCATACAGGCCATCTAGTCCAACCTTTCAAATACTTAAAGAGGGCTATCATGTTCCCTCTCAACCTCCTTTTCTCCAGGCTGAACATTCACAAGTCCCTCAACCTATCTTCATAGGGCTTGGTCCCTTGGCCCCAGATCATCTTCATTGCTCTTCTCTGTACCCTTTCAATTTTATCTAAAATTTATTTAGGATGCTTTTAGTACTATAAAAGGTGAATTTCCATAAATGACAGAAATAAATGCCAGTCCATAAATGACTGGCAGTCTTCAAGCAAAGGTTGGATACACACTTCGTCACTCTCCTCTGTACCCTTTCAATTTTATCTATGTGCTTCTTGAAGTGAGGCCTCCAGAACTGCACACAGTACTCCAGGTGTGGTCTGACCAGTGCCGTATACAATGGGACTATGACATCTTGTGATTTTGATGTGATGCCCCTGTTGATACAGCCCAAAATGGCATTCACCTTTTTTACCGCTGCATCACACTGCCTGCTCATGTTTAGTTTACAATCCACAAGTACCCCAAGGTCTCGTTCACACACAGTGTTACCTAGAAGCGTATCCCCCATCCAGTAGGCATGCTTTTCATTTTTCTGACCCAGATGCAGAACTTTACATTTATCTTTATTAAATTGCATCTTGTTCTCATTTGCCCATTTTTCCATTGTGTTCAGATCTCGTTGAACTCTGTCTCTATCTTCCGGAGTATTTGCCAGTCCTCCCAATCTGGTGTCATCTGCAAACTTGATGAGTAGTCCCTCCACCCCCTTATCTAGATCATTAATAAATAGGTTAAAAAGTACCGGGCCGAGCACCGAGCCCTGAGGTACCCCGCTACTCACCTCTCTCCAGTCTGATGAAACACCATTGACAACAACTCTTTGAGTGCAGTTCTCTAACCCAGTGGTCCCCAACCTGCGGGTCGCCGCCCGGCCATGGTGCCGGGCCGCGGCTCCCTCTCCCCGCCCCCCCCCCGCAGTAAAAACTTCCCAGGCCGCAAGCTTGCGGCCCGGGAAGCTTCTTACTGCGGAAGGGCGGGGAGAGGGAATCAGGGCCAGGCCGCGCAGCCGTGCGGGCGCGGCCCGATGCACGGGCGTGGCCCGATGCGCGGGCGCGGCCCGATGCCCTGCCAGTCCCCAGCCTCAGAAAGGTTGGGGACCACTGCTCTAACCAATTCCCTATCCACTTAACTATTTGAAAATCCAGATTGCAGTCCTTCAATTTATCCATCAGAACATCATGGGGAACCTTGTCAAAAGCTTTACTAAAATCCAAGTAAATGACATCTTTCGAATTTCCCCGATCCAGCAAACCTGTTACTTGGTCAAAGAAGGAAACCAGGTTGGTCTGACAGGACCTGTTGGAGACAAATCCATGCTGACTTCCTTGGATCACCAAATTGTCCTCCAGATGTTTGCAGATCGCTCCCTTTAATATCTGCTCCATTATCTTCCCCACAACAGAGGTTAGACTCACTGGTCTATAGCTTCCCGGGTCATCCTTCCTCCCTTTTTTGAAGATCAGAATAACATTTGCTTTCTTCCAGTCCTCCGGGACATCTCCAGTCCTTAAAGAGGTCCCGAAGATGATGGACAAGGGTTCTGCAAGTTCTCCGGAAAGTTCTTTGAGCACTCTCGGGTGCATTTCATCTAAACCAGGAGATTTGAACTCATCCAGTACAGCTAAATGCCTCTCGACAACCTCTCTATCCATGTCAACCTGCCACCCAGACACTATCCTTTGGCTACTGCCATCTCTAGATGTGCCTAAACCCTTTGACCTGTGGGAAAAAACAGATGCAAAATAGGCACTAAGCCTTTCTCCTTTCTCTGCATCTTCTGTTAGAGTTTGTCCATCTGCACCCAACAGTGGGCCTATTGCCTCCTTTACTTTACGTTTGCTCCTCACATAACTGAAAAAATATTTTCTTGTTACAGTGGGCTTCCCCAGCCAATCTTAGCTCACTCTCAGCTTTGGCCTTTCTGATGATTGATCTACAGTGCCTAGTAACATGTAGGTACTCTTCTTTAGAGCTCTTTCCCTCCATTTCCCTTTTCTTTCTTAGTTCCTCTTGAAGTTCTCTGTTCATCCAAATAGGCTTCTTAGAGCTCCTGCAGTGTTTTCGTCTTTCTGGGATAGTCATTGATTGAGCATGCAATAGCTCTTGTTTGAGAAGCGCCCACCCTTCACATGCTCCCTTCCCTTCCAGCATTCTCGTCCATCATGTCTCTGAGTTTATTAAAGTTTGCCCCACAAAAATCCAACATCCGCGTCCGGCTACAAGCTTCCTTGACTCCCTATCTCAAAAGGAATTCTATGAGGACATGGTCACTTCCCCCTAGGGTCCCCACCTCCTTCACCTTATCCACCAACTCCTGCCTGTAATAACTTTAGCTTGAATAACTGTATCTCCCGCTTTCTTGCCGAGTTGGCGATTTCTGTTCGGGGCTTACTCTGAAGCTTGTGCAGAGCCAAGATTGAGCCTCTCCTCTGGCTCAGAGTCTTCCTCAGCCCACAGCTCAATGCTTGACTGTCCTGCATCTCCAAGAGAGCCAAAGGTCAGGTTGGGCACCGGGAACATCCACCCCCACTTGAGCTTTGGAATATTTCTGTGGCCCTGGAGCAGCCCATGCTGTCCTGTGGCACCCATGAGCCTGGAAGAGCCCACTTGGCTTTGACTCCTGTTGCAGCAACAACCATTTCAATTGCTCCCGGCATAGTGGGGAGTATCAGTCCGGCTTTTATCCTGGCCACGGGGTGGAGACGATGCTGGTTGCCTTGTTGGATGATCCCCGTCGCCAATTGGATCAAGGTGGGTTGGCCATGCTAGTTCTATTTGATCTGTCAGCCGCATTTGATGTGGTTAACCATGGATTGCTGGCACGCCGCCTCGCTGGGACGGGAATATGGGGCACAGCTTTGCGCTGGATATGCTCCTTTCTCCATAACCAGATCCAGAGGGTAGCAGTGGGAGTTTAGCTGTCGTGCCCTTACCTTGAGGGGTCCCTCAGGCCGTGATTCTCTCCCCCATGCTTTTAATCATCTTTATGCACCGCGCCCCCTGTCCCACCTGGTGCGGAGTTTCAGGTTGGGTTTTCATCAGTACACTGATGACACCCAGCTTTATCTCCTCATGCACAGCCGCCTGGACCGCCCCCCCCCGATCCATTTGCCAGATGTTTGAAAGCCGTCGCTGAATGGCTCTAACAGAGTCGCCTGAAAATCAACCTCTCCAAGACTCCTCACCTCTCACCTCTCCTATGGATGGAAGAGAGGGGGGCAGACCAGGAAGCGCTTATCCACCCTGGCGGGGACGCAACTTAAGATTGTCTCCCAGGCCAGGGATTTAGGGGTGATCATTAATGCCTCGTTATCTCTGGAGGCACAGGTCAAATGAGCCAGGCGTTTTTCAACCTTCGCCAGGTTTGGCTACTAGCGCCCTATCTGTCCTCTGAACCAGTGGTCCCCAACCTGTGGGCCGCGGCCCGGTGCCGGGCCGCGAAGGCCATGGCGCCGGGCCGCGGCTCCCTCTCCCCGCCCCCCCCCGCAGTAAAAAACTTCCCAGGCCGCAAGCTTGTGGCCCGGGAAGCTTCCTACTGCGGGAGGGCGGGGAGAGGGAATCAGGGCCGGGCTGCGCGGCCGTGCGGGCGCAGCCCGCGGGTGTGGCCCGATGCGCGGGCGTGGCCCGATGCGCAGGCACGGCCCGATGCGCGGGTGCGGCCCGATGCGCGGACACAGCCCGATGCCCTGCCGGTCCCCAGCCTCAGAAAGGTTGGGGACCACTGCTCTGAACCACAGTGATCCATGTGACAGTCACCTCCGGAATAGGTTGCCAGTAGCTGTCCGGATCCAGTTCAAGGTTTTGGTTTTGACCTTTAAGGCCATATGCAGTCTTGGACCCTCATATCTGAGGGCCTGCCTGTCGCCCTATGCCCCCTTGTAGGGCCTTACGCTCTGCGGGTTCTAATTTGTTGGTCATTCCCGGCCCCAGGGAAGCATGCCTAGCCTCGACCAGGGCCAGAGCCTTTTCGGTCCTGACCCCGACCTGGTGGAATGAGCTCCTGGATGTTCAGCATTCCATAAGGCCTGCAAAATGGAGCACCTCTGCCAGGCCTATGGTTGAGGTTGGGCGGCAAGGAAGATCACGGCCCCCTATACGAGTGTCGGCTTGTAAGTTCCATCTGTGCCCTCCTCACCCTTCTCCTCCCTAGAGGTATTGCTCGGCTAGGGATGGGACGATGTTTCAGCTGTATTCTTATTGTATAGTTTTTGATATCGTTGTATTTTATAGTTTTATGTCAGGGGTTTTAATGGGGATTTTTTGGTTTTTTACTTGACACTTGTAATCTGCCACCAGCCTTCAGGGAGTGGCAGGAAATAAACTGCAGTATAATTAATTAAATAGTGGGCATCAGGCACTGTGTCTGCTCATGCCCACCAGGAGCCAGAGGAGGGAGACCCACAGGAGGGTCCTCACCAGCTCCCACCTGCTCCCACCACAGCTCCCATGGGTCCCTCCCGACTTCTAACAGCTTCTTGGAAACTCATGGGTTGTCTACCCTAGCTTGGGAAACTTCTGGAGATTTGAAGCTGAAGCCTGGAGAGGGACCTCAGCATGGTCCAATATGACCCACCAAAGGTGCCATTTTCTCCAGTGGAACTCACCTCTGACATCTGGAGATCAGCTGTAAATCTGGGAAACCTCCAGGCCCCACCATGAGGCTGGTAACCCCAGTCCCTATGCAAGCTGCAGTCTTGTGGCCAAGTACCCCATCAGAAACCCTTTCCCTGTGATGCCTTCATGTGGCTTAACCCCTCAGGCCTTGTCCCCAGCCAAAAGAAAGGCTGCCTGGCTGTACTTCTACACATGCACGGTTTACCCTGCTCCTAGCTGCCCCTCGCTGCCTTCCCTTCCCAAGTTTCTCTGCCAACACAAAGGGCACAGTTCTCTATTCAGGGTTTACAGCAGTCAAAGTACACACAGACAACCCTAATAGAGGGGACCAAAGTCCACCGGCAAGAGGAAGCCTGGAATTAAAGCAAGCTGTCACGAGCATCCAGTTTGTAGAGATATATTGCCTCCACTTGGCTGCCCAGGCTCCACTTGGCTGCCTAGGCTACCAGCTACCCAGGCTAATAGCCCTACCCTCCACAAAGCATAGAATCATAGTGTTGGAAGGGACCTCCTAGGTCATCTAGTCAGGGCTGATCCCCTCTAGGACTGACCGGTTTGTTCGCCTTGCAGTCCAAGGGACTCACAAGAGTCTTCTCCAGCACCAGAGTTCAAAAGCATCAATTCTTTAACGCTTGGCCTTCCTTAGGGTCAAACTTTCACAGCAATACCATAGCTACACCAAGGCAAATGTGCTCCACCAGGGCAAAATTAAATGTGACTTTTTAAAAGAGCTGTTTCTGGATCTTTGCCCACGGTCACACAGGAGCTGTAGGAAATGTCATTTCACAAATCAGTGGTAGCTCAGTTATGCTGGAGGAGGAGCTCCGGCCTTCCCTCCTTCCCCACATCATTTTCCCAAGCAATAATGGTCTGGGGCAGAGACTTATTTTCCACTTGCAGCTGTGTGTGAATGGGATATCGCATTGGGCAGGCAGCCACCATGTTCCAAATTTCAGAGTGCAACCAGGAAAGTCCCCTTGAGCAGCGGCCCCAAACCTTTGCAAGGCTGGGAACTGCCTGCGGGGGTGGGGGTGAGATGGCGGCCCAGGCGCCATGCATGCGTGGCAGCTCCACGCAAACGTGCATGCATGTAGCTGCCGTGCATGTGTGTTTGCGCCTGCCGGTGGGATACAAATGCACATGCGCGGCAGCTCTGTGCAAATGCACATGTGCAGAGCTGTCGCCCACGTGCGTTTGCACCCACCAGGGGCCATGGCAGAGTCCCCATTTGCAATGTCCAAAAATTGTAAGACAAAAAGAGGTTAGCCCCTTTCCACTCCAAAGATGGGAGGTGGCATTATGTGGCCCCCACTGCTGAAACTTTATCTTTATCTTTGAAGTTCAGTCCACCAAGATTAGAGTCTCACTCAGATCTCCAAAAGCAACAGCAATGGGGGGGGGGAGGAATCCATAACTGCACCTCATTCAAGTCTCCTTTTGACTGTTAAAAATTCATTAATGAGAACAGATTGGTATTATGCTGTTGCCTTAATTAAAGAGGGCTACGGGACAGAATTTTAAATAGCAGTGTCATTTTCTAATTGACACAGGTACATTATAAAAGGAAAAAAAATACTTCAACAGAACTTGAAACCAAGCTAGTTTCCCCCCACACACACACCCACATACCTCCATCCACCCCCAATGGCAGAGTTCATTTGGGATTAAATGTTTAATACTCTCGTGAATTATTGAGGAGAGGGGGAGATAATGTTTCCCAAGGTGGATGTACTTACCTGAATCTTCACCCCCACAAGAAAGGCAGTGAAGAGGGAAGAGCTCCAGCCAGATCTAGAAGTGAACCAGGAAATTCACAGAAGGCTGTTTTTGTAAAAGAAATATCCAAAAGTAGATCTACTTTCTTGTTCCATTTTTCTTCTGGCACCCTATATGCCAAAACAGCTTGATGACCGGTGCCCAACACTGCTTGCATTCCTCAAAGAAGTCCTTTTGTCTTCAGTTTCTAGTTGTTTGTATACAACTCACATCACCATTATATACCGTTGCTCAACTGGATACTAATCTTATGGCCTTGTGGGGAGGGGAGAGAGAAGCCAATAGCTAAAGTCAGAGATCCAGGCTTGACTTGTTTCTAAAAGCTGTTTATGCTTTAGGATGCTTAGGGCTGATCCTGCGTTGAGCAGGGGGTTGGACTAGATGGCCTGTATGGCCCCTTCCAACTCTATGATTCTATGATTCTATGCCCAGAGCCTTTGGGGATACATAGACATGTGCAGTTCGCTCAGGCTTGGTTCGGGCACAAATCGGCTGAATTCGGTACTAATCCCCATTTATTTTATTTTATCTTTAAAATAAAAGTCTAAGGGGTAAAAGGGAGGAGAAAGGGCGGGCCCTGTCTGTGATAGAAATTCACCCCTCCGAGTGTCACTCGAGGGCCAAGCGACCAATAGGGAGCCGCACTGTTTGGCCTGTCCTCAGCTGGGCCGGCCGGGGAGTCGCCACACTGAGGAAACTGCCTTCCCCATGGGTAAGTCCTCCGATTGACTTGCCCTTGCCCTTGACGCAGCGTCCCTGCTCCTTTCCCGCCAGCCACGCAGCCGGCTGGGCCGGGGAAGGGGGCCGTGGGAAAGGAGCAGGGACGCAGCGTCACAGCCGTGGTGGCCCTGCTCCTTTCCTGCCCATGCGCAGCGGCCCATGGCCACGGAGGCCGCATCCCATGGCCGCGGAGGCCGCACCCAGTCTCCAGCCATAGGACCATCACGCCCCGGGAAGCCTTCGCCCTGCTTCACCCCAGGAAGCCTTCACTGGGGAGGGGGCTTTCTCCCTAGTTTCTTATATTTGTATACTGTCCTCCCCTGTGGCTCAGGGTGATTTACATAGAACCTGAGAGAACATGGAATAAGTACAGCATAACTGAGTAACTTCTAATAGACAGTGGAACAAATTTTGAGTCTAGTTGCACCTTTAAGACCAATAAAGTTTTATTTAAGGTATGAGCTTTCATGTGCACACATACATCCTAAGATATCCTAAGATATAATGTAATAACAGTGGTTCAGTAATTGGTTGAACAACATTAACATGACAACTATCCCATGATTAGTCTGTTCAGAGTTCACGGGGAGCCCAGTAGATGTTATCGGTTCAGTCGACCTCAACCAAATGCTTAGCTTAAGAGCTCTATTTTGCAGGCTCCGCAGAACTTTGCTAGCTCCGGCAGGGCCCTGTTCTCTTCTGGAAGCTCATTCCACCAGGCGGGGGCCAGTCTAGAGAAAGATCTGGCCCTGGTTGAGGTCAGACAAGTTTCCTTATTTCCCAGTAAGTTTAAGTGGCCAAATCAACCTTGCTCAAATCACCAAATCACAGTTCAGCAATTTGAGCAAGTGGCCGTTTAAAAGGAAAGAGAAAGGAGGGGGAAAGTTCCTCTTTTTGTTTTTCCTGGGCTCTGGGTGTTGGTGAAGTAGAGGCACCAAACTTGCAGCATAGCTGCAGGAGCATCTCCTCAAAAGAATTTTGGTATGTGTAGGTTCCCACATCCCTGCACTATAGCAAGGAGAAAAGTTTCCCCATTGCTTGAAACATGAAGGATGGAAACCCAAAACCCACAGTCCTTCCAACTGGCACACCAGTACAGTCACAGCTTTGCCTCTCCCTCCTCCTCCACTCTGCCTGCTTCATGCCTCCTGCTGTGTCTCCCCTCTCACTCTCTGTCTGGCCTGCCAGGAGAAGCAGAGAATATCCCAGCTAGCCAGCCAAGGATCCATGCAGGCAGTTTAATCAAAGGAGCTGCAGGGTTGGGCTTGTGCTTGTTCCTCCCAAGGGGCTGTAATTTCTTTCTGATTAAATACTGCATCCAAGCCATCTGGCAGCAGTCTGTACTTCCTGCTTCCTTGCAAACCTAGCATTGCAAGGGGGGGGGGATTTAAAAATGAAAAGGATGAAGGAGAAAACAGTGGGAGGAAGGCAAGGGAACTGGCTGGACACTTTTATCCCAATATAAACACTACAACGCTTTCTGAAAAGAAGAGTGCCAAGCACAGCCACAGGCAGGCCAGCAAGGGAGAAAATATAAATAAAGAGCACCTGATCAACTCCCAAGTAATAGAGGGGCACACACCTGCACTACGTATTTAGAACAACCACTTCTGTCTTTCTGAAAAAGAAAAGGGCAATATCATCCTGCTATGGATGCACTTCTTGCGCCCATGTGACAAGCCCACCATAGAAATGAGCAATGAAAACTGGGGAAGAAAAAGAGGCCATGCCATGTTGGCAGCTGGCAGCCTGTAGACTGAAAGAGGGAAGAGGAATTCCAGAAGCGCATCAAGACCAGCATGCTGTTTCTAACCGTGGACAGGCAGGGTCATCTTATCTGCTGGGCATTTCATTTTATGCCCCGCCTTTCACAGTGGCTGATGGCAAAGCAGAGAACCCCCTAATGCTCCACAATACAGATAATGGGGCCTCACAGTTGCTTGTCAATGTTAAAAAAAACAAGTCTTCTCCATTTCAACTATATCTCAACCATATTCCACCCCGATTTAGAAAAGTACAGTTTTTAAAAAATGTAGCAGAATAAATAAACAAAAAAAGATTGGTGCACCCTTCTATATGCCTGGGCCCTGGGAATATCACATACCCTCTTGCCATCCAGGTCCCTGCCATGTTTCTTCCCCTCTCTGCCCCCACCACACCACACCCAATTCACCCTTCAAACATCCAGGAAAAACAGTTGAATGTGTGTGTGTGTGTGTGTGTGGCATGCTCTCAAGTTAGCGGCCAGGAAAGGAGTGAGACAATCTGCCTGCCATTTGCCTGCCTTTCCTCACTGTTCACTCTAGGACAGGCTTTTTCAACCAGGGTTTCCCAAATGGGTGAGAGTTAATTAATTTTTAATATATTTTTAAAAGGTGTTAAACATTTATTGGGTGGTATGACCATATGTGGTCATGTCAACCCACCCACCCCTCCCAAAATGGCCAATGATGGGCTTGGAAGGTGTGGGAAGGGGAGAGGTCCTGGGTGGGCAGATAGACAGCTCTGCTTCCCAACCATATTCTGACCATCACACCATGTCTGGGGTTTCTCAAAGCCTGATGAACGTTTCATGGGTTTCTAAATGGTAAAAATGTTGAGAAAGGCTATTCTAGGTCATCTGTTTCTTTTAGACTCTGTGGTATACAATAGAGTCTAGGGGTGTGCATTTTGACGTCCGAAGCAGCCATTCCAGGCTGAAGCAGCCAGCACCGTAGCGCGGGGGTGGGGAAGTGAGGCGCTGGTGGCGGCATGCAACACAGCACCTGCACGCAGGCGCAGAGCTCTGCGCCTGCGTGTGTGCTGACTGGCATGCTAGCGCCACCACTCCCCCTCCCCCGCGCTGCAGTGCTGGCTGCAGAGAACTGAGACAAGTCCAATGTCACCCAGCTGGCCTCATGTGTCTCAAATCTGCTTAAAATTGCCTGGTGCCCCTCTCCCCTCAACAGACACCCTGTGAGGCAGGTAAAGTGTAGAGAGCTCTGAGAAAACTGAGAATAGCTCAAAGTCACCCAGCTGCCTTCATGTGAAGGAAGAATAGGGGATCAATCCAGATTAGAGGGCCCCGCTCTTAATCATTACACTAAGTAAGTAAATGTGTTTAACAGCTACGCAAAGAAAACTGAATAACTATTACTCAAAACTAAATGATTATACCAAGAAGATAGAGGGGATACTTATTAAATTTGCAGATGATACGAAACTGGGAGGGTAGCAAACACAAGAGAAGACAGAATCAGAATACAGGATGATCTTCATAGGCTCGAGAACTGGTCTAAACTGAATAAAATGAAGTTCAATAGGGACAAATGTAAAGTTCTGCATTTAGGGAGGGAAAACCAAATGCACCAATATAAGATGGGGGAGACTTGTCTTGGCAGTAGTATGTGTGAAAAGGATCTAGGAGTCTTAGTAGACCATACTAGGGTTGTGCGATTCGGCCACCGTAGCAACCGTTCCCACCCATAGGAGCCAGCGCTGCAATGGGAGGGGGGTGCGGCAGCGGCGTCGCGCAGGGTGATGCACACACGCAGGTGCAGAGCTCTGCGCTTGCATGGCCCCCCTCTCCCCGTGGCACAGCACTGGCTTCTATAGGCAGGAACAGCCGCTTCAGATCGCACAACCCTAGATCATACATTGAACATGAATCAGCAGTGTGACTTGGTGGCTAAAAAAGGCAAATGGGATTTTGGGCTGTATCAAACGGAGTATCATGTCCAGATCACGGGAGGTGATGGTACCGCTTTACTCTCCTCTGGTTCGGCCTCACTTGGAGTACTGTGTTCAGTTTTGGGCACCCCAATTGAAGAGGGATATTGACAAACTGGAGCGTGTCCAGAGGAAGGCAGCAAAGATGGTGAGGGGTTTGGAGACCAAGATGTATGAGGAAAGGTTGGGGGAGCTTGGTCTGTTTAGCCTGGAGAGGAGACGACTGAGAGGGGATCTGATAGCCATCTTCAGGTATTTAAATATGGAAGATTTATCAGAGTTGTTCTCTCTTGCCCTGGAGTGATGGACCAGATCCAATGGGATTAATTAACTGAAAAGAAATTCTGTCTAAATATCCAGAAGAAGTTCCTGACAGAGCGGTTTCTCAGTGGAACAGGCTTCCTCTGGAGGTGATGGCTTCTCCATCTTCGGAAATTTTTAAACTGAAGCCATCTGATGAGAGGCTGATTCCATGAAGATTCAAGGGGGTGGCAGATTACAGTGGATGAGTGATAGGGTTGTGACTGTCCTGCATAATGCAGGGGGTTGGACTAGATCAGTGATCCCCAACCCCCTGTTCGGGGACCTGTACCAGTCCATGGATCATTGAGTACCAGGCCTCAGATCCTCTTCCTCCTCCTGCCCGGCTGCTGCCTCGGGGGCTGCCCTGCCACTCTGCCGCCAGCTCACCTTTGTTATTCTCCGGCGGCCGCCATGGCTGGGACTCGCACTCGCTGTGCCACTGCACATCTGCTGCTGGTAGTGCCCCCCAGCGAGCGGCTGGAAGTCAGGGGCGCTGGCAGGAAAGCAAGTGGAACAGGGACTCAGGCAGCAGCGATGTCCCTTGGCAAAAGACTACCCCTCCCCGGGCCTCAGCAAAATTGTCAAGTGTTGACCAGTCCCCGGTGATAAAAAGGTTAGGGACCACTGGACTAGATGACCCATGAGGTCCCTTCCAACTCTATGATTCCATGATTCTATGATTCTATGAAAATGAATAACTACTCAAGTGAAAAACCAAATGATAATAACCAATGCAGCAACACTATTGAGACAAAACAAAACTTTCCTGCTTATTCTGTCTGGGATTTTGTGACATCTAAGGGCTATCAGACAAATTTATTCTCCTATTCAACAAATATATTGGTTTAAATCACAAACCCAGCCCGAAAGTCAATTGTTACAATACTTCCTGTCTTGTCTCTTTTCTCCCTCTCTGTAAGGGGAGTAGGCAGCGTTAAGAACATCTAGTCCTCTATTTTGTCTCAAGTTAGTAACAGGTGCCACACCAGAGCTGCAAACTTTTAAACTGCCCCTGAAGCTCTCCCCTGACAGTAATTTGATGTCCAGCCATGAGCAGGTGACAGTGTTGAAGTTCATGCCAGGAAAAGTTTCCACTGCTGATTTATGGACACCAAATCTCAGTTGAAGGAGTAGAAGCACAGCATGTGGCAGCCACAAGCAACATCATCTCTTCAACAAGAACTTTTTCTGGGGCCAAAGCCAGTCTGGTGCAACAGACAGTGGGTTGGACTTGGAAAAGTAACCCTGATATCAGGGTAAAATGCTTTAGGATGCTTAGGGCTAGTAGTGCGTTGAGCAGGGGGTTGGACTAGATGGCCTGTATGGTCCCTTCCAACTCTATGATTCTATGATTCTATGATTCTATGATTCTATGATTCTATGAATCATGGACCAAGGTGTTTTGTTGTTGTTGCTGCTGCTGCTGCTGCTGTTTTTGTTCCTTGAGTTTCTTTAATGAAAATACTACAATTGTGTTTCCACCCCATGGCTTCCCCATTAGCTTTCCAGTATGAGCTGCAGGAATGGATGCTGGATAACAAGGACTTTTGGAGCATTTTAATGATTCTTAGGACTTCAGAGTAAGGGTGAGCGCTTTGGTGGGGTATAGCCACCTTGGTGGTCACCAAAGCCAGAGGCTGCCAGTGCCGCGGCGCAGAGGGGTGGTGCTGGCAGTGGTGCGCCATCCGGCACCCGCATGCATGCACAGAGTTTGGCGCCTCCGTGCAGGCGCCAGCTGGAGTGCCAATGCTGCCCCTCCACGCTGAGATACTGGCCATCATGGACTTTGGTGATCACTAAGGTGGCTGAACCATGCCAAAGCTTTCACCTCTACTTCAGAGTCATGTTTCAACAAGCTTTATACTTAAGGCTGCTAACGTTTTGCCAAGCAGAGCTGACTTCCAGAAGCTTCCGTGAGAAATGTCACCATCATGGTGCAGTGGTTTGATCTCCCCACTCCTCCACATGCAGCCAGCTGGTGATCTTGGAACAATAACAGTTCTTTCAGAGCTCTCTCAGCCCTACCTACCTCACAGGGTGTCCATTGTGAGGAGAGGAAGGCAATTGTAAGCAGCTTTGAATAGTGAAAGGTGGGGTATAAAAACCAAGACCATTTCCGCACAAGGAATTTTCCCCTGGACAGCTTCTCATTGCTGGCAGGTTTTAGGGCTGCTTCCACATCATGTTGTCAGTAACCTGTGGTTGTGCATGGGCTGTTGCAAGATCTGCATCACAATGAAGAGATCGCCAAAACTGGATTTGCCACTCCTTATCACACTTTACATCGGGGAACAACTGGGGTAAGTCCGGGTGGAGGGAGAAACGTACGCCAGTCTCGCTAGCATTGTCCCGCCCTCGCACCTGCCCTCCCCTCTCCATTTACTACTCATAAGAATTTTTTTTTAATGGAGCAGTCCACATTGCTGCGGGACCATAAAGCTACTTTCCCCAAGTTAAAATAAAATGTTCAGTTCATTGTCCTCATCAGTTTTGGGATCGAACAACCAAGACACATCCCCATTTGTGTTTTCTGGCATTTGTGTTTTAATGGGGAAGAGGGGGGCCTGTGATGAAGCAACCCTCCTCTGATCAGGTATGTGCTCCTTGTTTTTAAGCCTTATTGTTCACACAAAATCACTCACGGGTTCAGTTACCAGGGCCAGCCTCTCATAAATCTACCCAAACGTAGAGACCAAAACACCACGAATCCCACCCCCAAAAAAGGGGGATGCTTTATTGTTGTGGTGTTCCTCCACAGCAACACTGAAATGTTAATTTAAAAAAAAAATGTTGCTGTGTTGTGGCGTTCCCGCACAGCAACACAAAAGTGCCATTTTCGTTTGTTTTTTTATTATTAATTTCAGGGCTCAGGGAGGAAGTCAGTAAGTTTGAGTCCTCAAAACAACTGCTGTGCTGTGATTGGTGGCTTGCAGTGATTTATAAGTCGAGGAACAGGGGGAGAAGTTAGCTTTATTTTCCCTTGCCGCCTCATCAGGAGGCAAAAAGCAACACCAAGGCGGTGGGAAAATGTTTCTCATCTAATCCAAATTAAATTCCTGTTGTTTTATTGTGCAGAACCCTCCAAAATTCATCTTGAATTCAACCTTTAGTGATAGTTAATGGTATTCTTATAGCTGTGTGGAAACCATACTAAATCAACATCCACACAATTATTGAGCTATTGGTACATTACAGCAATCACTTAGAGCTGGATTGTTTTACATGGAAACAGGATTGACTGTGTGGATTAAGGCATTCTGCTCATCTTATTGACATCCTACCCAATTCCTACTGATATTTTATACGAAGGGGTTAGATCATAACAGCCTGCAACCCTACAGAGATGTCTGAAAGATAAAGAAACTGAAGCTTGATAAACTTCAGAGACAGATGAGGTCCAGCAGGGCATAACTGGAAACATATCAGCTGCCGATTTCAAGCAGGACCCTGGTCTGTGCACATAAGTAACAGAAGTGGTAAAAAATGGCCCAGCCAGCTTCTCTGCACTGCAGGGCAGACCGGGGCATTTGATTTTATTTTCCAGGAAGGTGGGATTGCATCCCATGCAATCCTACCTTCCTGCAAAATAACATGCCGCCCCTGTGCCCCACACACATGGTGGAACCATCCTGCTGCTGTATTGTTTCCCAGCGGGACAAATCCTTTGTTCTGACATCAGAATTGGCTTAAATTGGTGCCTAAAAAATCTGTGCGCATAGAATAGAATAAATAGAATCATAGAGTTGGAAGGGGCCATACAGGCCATCTAGAATCATAGAATCATAGAGTTGGAAGGGGCCATACAGGCCATCTAGTCCAACCCCCTGCTCAACGCAGGATCAGCCCTAAGCATCCTAAAGCATCCAAGAAAAGTGTGTATCCAACCTTTGCTTGAACACTGCCAGTGAGGGGGAGCTCACCACCTCCTTAGGCAGCCTATTCCACTGCTGAACTACTCTGACTGTGAAAATTTTTTTCCTGATATCTACCCTATATCGTTGTACTTGAAGTTTAAACCCATTACTGCGTGTCCTCTCCTCTGCAGCCAACAGAAACAGCATCCTGCCCTCCTCCAAGTGACAACCTTTCAAATACTTAAACAGGGCTATCATGTCCCCTCTCTACCTCCTTTTCTCCAGGCTGAACATTCCCAAGTCCCTCAACCTATCTTCATAGGGCTTGGTCCCTTGGCCCCAGATCATCTTCGTCGCTCTCCTCTGTACCCTTTCAATTTTATCTACGTCCTTCTTGAAGTGAGGCCTCCAGAACTGCACACAGTACTCCAGGTGTGGTCTGACCAGTGCCGTATACAATGGGACTATGACATCTTGTGATTTTGATGTGATGCCCGTGTTGATACAGCCCAAAATGGCATTTGCCTTTTTTACCGCTGCATCACACTGCCTGCTCATGTTTAGTTTACAATCCACAAGTACCCCAAGGTCTTGTTCACACACAGTGTTACCTAGAAGCGTATCCCCCATCCAGTAGGCATGCTTTTCATTTTTCTGACCCAGATGTAGAACTTTACATTTATCTTTATTAAATTACATCTTGTTCTCATTTGCCCATTTTTCCATTGTGTTCAGATCTCGTTGAACTCTGTCTCTATCTTCCGGAGTATTTGCCAGTCCTCCCAATTTGGTGTCATCTGCAAACTTGATGAGTAGTCCCTCCACCCCCTCATCTAGATCATTAATAAATATGTTAAAAAGTACCGGGCCGAGCACCGAGCCCTGAGGTACCCCGCTACTCACCTCTCTCCAGTCTGATGAAACACCATTGACAACAACTCTTTGAGTGCGGTTCTCTAACCAATTCCCTATCCACCTAACTATCTGAAAATCCAGATTGCAGTCCTTCAACTTATCCATCAGAACATCATGGAGAACCTTGTCAAAAGCTTTACTAAAATCCAACTAAACGACATCAACCGAATTTCCCCGATCCAGCAAACCTGTTACTTGGTCAAAAAAGGAAACCAGGTTGGTCTGGCAGGACCTGTTGGAGACAAATCCATGCTGACTTCCTTGGATCACCAAATTGTCCTCCAGATGTTTGCAGGTCGCTCCCTTTAATATCTGCTCCATTATCTTCCCCACAACAGAGGTCAGACTCACTGGTCTGTAGTTTCCCGAGTCATCCTTCCTCCCTTTTTTGAAGATCTCTTCTAGTCCAGTTTGCTCTCTTCCAGTCCTCCGGGACATCTCCAGTCCTTAAAGAGGTTCCGAAGGTCTAGTCCAACCCCCTCCTTCATGAAGGATCTGCTTAAAGTAGGGATTCCCAAAGTGGGTGGTATGCCCTTCTGGAAGCAATGGAAGAATTCATTGGGAGGGGGGGGGGTGCTGCACAACCAATAAAAATGTGTAGGCAATATAGTGTTTGAATTTGCAGCAGACTTAACACCAGGCATAAAGCGTGTGTTTTCATGGGGAGGCACTAGGGATATGGCTGGAAACCAGCTGGCCAAAAAAGTTTGGGAACCACTGGCCTAAAGCATCCATAACAAGTAATGGTCTAGCAACAGCTCAAAGACCACCAGTTAGGGGGAGCTCACCACCTCCTTAGGCAGCACTGCAGAGCTACTCTGACTGTGAAAAAAAATTAAATGATATCTAGCGAGCATCATTCTACATGTAGTTTAAAGCCATTACTGAGGGTCCTCTCCTCTGGTGCCAACGGGAACCACTCCCTGCCCTCTTCAAAGTAACGAGCTTCCAAATACTTAGTAGCAGATTCTACTCTGGAGTAGGGACTGGCACCACTTGTTATTCTCTGCTGAAACACACCCAGAATTGCCCCAATGTATTTCTGCCTGAGGAAGGGAAATAAAGCATGGTCGGCCACCTCCCACCCCATCCCCATTCGATCAGAAACCCACCAAGCTCCAGATTCAGTCTGCAAGATTTTCTGGGAACTATAGCCTCCAGAGCTTAAGTCTCCCCCAAGCACCACCCCTCATCCTGTTTCCACTCATGGGGCCATCACTCATTCCGCCTCCCTCCCCCCATTTTCCTTTCCAATGCCCGACCCAGATTTCATAATTAATGAGACCTCACAACACTCGCTGCTCCAACTGCAATTATTTCCCCCCCCCCTTTTGCTCTTCATCATACATTATGCATCAATAAAAGACTGGGGAGGGGGAGAAGAGCCACACACTAAACCAGCATAATTGATTCCTGTTTCTGTGGATCACTGCCCTCCCCCATCAGTCCAAGTGGAAAATCAAAGTCGTAATAAGATCAAGGTCTTTTTCTGTTTCTCCACTTTGAAGCAAAACCCAAGAGGATGATGCAAACGGTATTTGTGAAAAAAGAAACATTTTATAGCGTTTAAATACGGAGGTGTGTGAGAGAGAGAGACTAAATATACATCCAGTATTTCCCCTTGCTCTCTTCCCTTCCTCCTTCCTTCCACCTCCTCACCCCCACTAAGTATCATTTGAGGGGCGACAATGGAGCTCCTTTCTTGTTCACCAGCAGAAAAGCTGACTGAATCCAGTTCATAATCTGACATCCCGGTAACAGATCCCAAGATCCAGCAAGGCTCCCAGAACAAATAGAGCTTGGATTGCAGAGGGCTGGGTTCAAGTCTCCCCTCTGTCACTGCCTCACAAGTTGGCCTTGGGCAAGCCACTCACTTCATCTTTGGCAGGTGACACCTACGTATTTTCCCACCACAGTTTTATCCATCATAACAGAGCATTGCTTATTCCATGCCATGCTGCCCCTACAACTGGGGTTTCTATGGTTCCATGCAACACCACTGGTTATTAACAACGGACATGGTATCCCTCCTTCCTTCTCTCCTCCCTGCCCACTAGCAAACCTCCCTTTGTATGCCCCCACATTCAGTTTTCTCTCCCTACCTACGCTGGCAGACAGGCCCAGTTGCAGGGTGCCAGAGACGGGACTTAGTAAATTGCAAAGTATTGGTCAAGTCCAGCTGCATGGTGGAAAACCTGAAAGGACTTGCAGGACTTGTCGTTTACTTGGATTTTAGTAAAGCTTTTGATAAGGTTCCCCATGATGTTTGGATGGATAAATTGAAGGACTGCAATCTGGATTTTCAGATAGTTCGGTGGATAGGAAATTGGTTAGAGAACTGCAATCAAAGAGTTGTTGTCAATGGTGTTTCATCAGACTGGAGGGAGGTGAGTAGCAGGGTACCTCAGAGCTTGGTGCTCAGTTCGGTACTTTTTAACATATTTATTAATGATCTAGATGAGGGGGTGGAGGGACTATTCATCAAGTTTGCAGATGACACCAAATTGGGAGGACTGGCAAATACTCCGGAAGATAGAGACAGAGTTCAACGAGATCTGAACACAATGGAAAAAAGGGCAAATGAGAACAAGATGCAATTTAATAAAGATAAGTGTAAAGTTCTGCATCTGGATCAGAAAAATGAAAATCATACCTACTGGATGGGGGATACGCTTCTAGAATCATAGAATCATAGAGTTGGAAGGGGCCATACAGGCCATCTAGTCCAACCTTTCAAATACTTAAAGAGGGCTATCATGTCCCCTCTCAACCTCCTTTTCTCCTGGCTGAACATTCCCAAGTCCCTCAACCTATCTTCATAGGGCTTGGTCCCTTGGCCCCAGATCATCTTCGTCGCTCTCCTCTGTACCCTTTCAATTTTATCTAAAATTTATTTAGGATGCTTTCAGTACTATAAAAGGTGAATTTCCATAAATGACAGAAATAAATGCCAGTCCATAAATGACTGGCAGTCTTCAAGTTTCTCGGGTCATCCTTCCTCCCTTTTTTGAAGATCGGAATAACATTTGCACTCTTCCAGTCCTCCGGGCCATCTCCAGTCCTTAAAGAGGTTCCGAAGATGATGGACAAGGGCTGTGCAAATTCTCTGGAAAGTTCTTTGAGTACTCTCGGGTGCATTTCATCCGGACCAGGGGATTTGAACTCATCCAGTGCAGCTAAATGCCTCTCGACAACCTCTCTATCCATGTTAACCTGCCACCCAGACACTATCCTTTGGCTACGGCCATCTCTAGATGTGCCTAAACACTTTGACCTGTGGGAAAAAACAGATGTAAAATAGGCACTAAGCCTTTCTGCTTTCTCAGCATCCTCCGTTAGAGTTTGTCCATCCACACCCAACAGTGGGCCTATTGCCTCCTTTACTTTACGTTTGCTCCTCACATAACTGAAAAATCTTTTCTCGTTACAATGGGCTTCCCTGGCCAATCTTAGCTCACTCTCAGCTTTGGCCTTTCTGATGATTGATTCTAGGTAACACTGTGTGTGAACGAGACCTTGGGGTACTTGTGGATTGTAAACTAAACATGAGCAGGCAGTGTGATGCAGCGGTAAAAAAGGCAAATGCCATTTTGGGCTGTATCAACAGGGGCATCACATCAAAATCACAAGATGTCATAGTCCCATAGTCCCATGGTATACGACACTGTGTACTGTGTGCAGTTCTGGAGGCCTCACTTCAAGAAGGACGTAGATAAAAGGAGAGCGTACAGAGGAGAGCGACGAGGATGATCTGGGACCAAGGGACCAAGCCCTACGAATATAGGTTGAGGGACTTGGGAATGTTCAGCCTGGAGAAAAGGAGGTTGAGAGGGGACATGATAGCCCTCTTTAAGTATTTGAAAGGTTTTCATTTGGAGGAGGGCAGGATGCTGTTCCCATTGGCTGCAGAGGAAAGGACACGCAGTAATGGGTTTAAACTACAAGTACAACGATATAGGCTAGATATGAGGGGGGAAAATTTCACAATCAGAGTAGTTCAGCAGTGAAATAAGCTGCCTAAGGAGGTGGTGAGCTCCCCCTCACTGGCAGTCTTCAAGCAAAGGTTGGATACACACTTTTCTTGGATGCTTTAGGATGCTTTGGGCTGATCCTGCGTTGAGCAGGGGGTTGGGCTAGATGTCCTGTATGGCCCCTTCCAACTCTATGATTCTATGAAACACCTCATGTCCCCTTGTATGCCCCTCCCCATGACATACTTCCTCTTTCTTCCTGGTAACTCCCATATTGTCACTTTTCCCTGCTTCCTTGTCTCCTTCCCTATCTTTCAAACCTATCTTTCATCTGGCACCCATTTTCAACTATATTTATTTTCTTCATTTATATCCTTCCCAATAGCAGAATCAGGGCTCAGTTCTGGGTCTCTCATAACCTGTTCTGAAACCTGAACCCCTGTAGCACACTGACTTTTCTGGGGTGGCTGAAGTTGAACAGCAGCAAGCAGTTGGCCCTGGATGAGTCCCAAGTCATATGGGAGCAAACACCCGGGACTTTCAATTAACTAATTTTTATTTATTATTAGATTTATTACCCGCTGCTCCCAGACCAGCTGGTTTGCAGCTGTTTACATTAGAAGTAAAAGCACAATAAAACAATAATCAAGATAAAAGATTTAGATAATAATTAATATTTAATTGTATTTATTTTACTAGCAGCAAAGCCCATTCATAAGAACGGGCATTGAAAAGGCTCCTCCAGCCCCCCCCTCAGCCCCCTGCGGTCCGGCAGCAGTGCAGCCGTGTCCCTGGGGCCCAACAAGTGACTTGCCGCCTCTGTGAGGCAGCGGAAGCGCTTGGTGGGCTGCAGGGAAGGGAGCTGAACCCGCCCTCCCCCCGCCACCTCGGGTGCTTCTCTATGGCCCGACAAGCGCTCCCGCCACTCCCCTCTGCCTCTTCGCCACTGCGGCTGCTTACCTGGGGGAGCAGCGGAGACTTGCAGATGCAATGGCTTCAGCAGCCAGGTATGTCTCTGAGCCGAGGGCTGAGTGATCGGTGAGGGAGGGTAGGAGCCACAGAGGCAGGGCCAATCAGGGTGGCCGTACCCATGTTTTACTACACGAAGTACTACCTCAAACTGGCTTACAATCACCTATGCTTCCTCTCCCCAAAACAGACACCCTGTGAGGGGGATGGGGCTGAGAGCTCTGAGAGCTGGCCAAAGGTCAACCAACTGGCTGAATGTGGACTCGAGAATCAAAACACCAAGCAAAGACTAATTCCTATCCTATCTAAGCTAAATATACATCTCCTTTGATGTCCCCTGCAGGACACCCTTTATATTCTGCTCAATTATGCACACTGCAGATCTCGCATATTCCAATACTAACTGCCTTCTCACTTTTACATTTCGGGCCTGAAGTTTACAGAGAATTATGGCTGATCTCCGGACAAGGGGGATTCCCCGGAGAAAATGGCAGTGGGGGGGGGCAGATTCTATGGAATTACATCTATTCTGAGTTCTCTTTTGTCCCCGGGCATTAAACCCAATTGTCCAGGAACTTCCCAAACAAAAACTGTCAACCTTTGTTTAAACTGAGCTCCAGCCAGGCCTTTTGAGTCTCACTGAGACTCCTCTTCAGTGGAGGAGTCCCTATCACTCTTTTCTAGCAGCACAGCACATGAGAAGCTCAGCAATGGGAGCCAGCTCTCTCCCTGGCCCAACGGTCCACCTTGCTACAGCATGGATATTACTGCTACCAACCTAAAGAGACAGTTGTATGCAAGTTAAGGAAATACCTAAGGCCATTCAGGGCAATTCCAGTGACCAACAGAGATCCTAAATCTGCTCCACCATGGGAGGATGAGTGGTGATGCTCTCCTGTCAAGGATTGCTACCAGGATGCAAGCTATCACCACTGGCAACCTGGCAACAAGGGCAGTCAGCATCAGCAAGGCATCCATATCTCCAGGTTTTTGGCCTGGAATTGTCCACATGGGCTGTCTTCTCAGCCACAAAGATGGTTTAGAAAGAAATTAAAGCATTCAGAGCAAGGGAGAATTCCTGGACTCCTTCATGGTTTGCTGCATGCTGCTCATTTGTCTGTTAGTGCCAAGCTCCAAGTGCAGTCAGGCGCACGGTCTCCTTGCTCCCTGGAGTACAGAAATGTAGGACTAGCAAAAACCAAAAAGAAATCCACCAGAAGCTGCAGCTGGTTGGAAATTAAAGGCACAGCTGGCTCATTGGATCAACAGAAAAGTGTCATGCAAACTGGCCCCGCTGCTCCGTGAGACAAGACGGGGCTGTACAAACAGATGATAGGGCTTTTAAATCTCACAGCCATTCCTCAGGATCGATTCCTCACCTCCAATCTTCCTCCCTATTTTCTAACAGGAAAGCAGAGTGTGCTTCCTCTTGACTGATAAGGCCCCTGAATGGAAGCATCCTGGGATTTCTGTCCATACTTTCCCATAGAACAAGTTTGGTGTAGTGGTTAGGAGTGCGGACTTCTAATCTGGCATGCTGGGTTTGATTCTGCACTCCTCCACATGCAGCCAACTGGGTGACTTTGGACTTGCCAAGAACTCTCTCAGCCTCAAAGCCTCAAGAACTCAAAAGCGGCATATAAGAACCAAATCTTCTTCCTCAGTAATATCAGGGCTCTCTCAGCCTCACCCACCCCACAGGGTGTCTGTTGTGGGGAGAGGAATGGGAAGGCACCTGTAAGCCGCTTTGAGACTCCTTTGGGTAGAGAAAAGCGGCATATAAGAACCAACTCTTCTTCTCGAACTGTTGAAGAAAGAATGGCCTTGCATGCCCTACGGTGCTCCAGGAAAGCTGCCACATCTTGGAACAGCATCGCCCCATGAGCCCGCTCAGACTACAGCCAGCCAGCAGATGATTCAAGCGTGGAGTTGACAACTCTGGGTTGGGCAATTCCTGGAGACTTTCTTCCTTTTTTATTATTATTATTTCAATTTATTGCCCATTACTCCCAAGTGGCTTGTGCGGGTTACAATAGTCTGAATAAAAAACCCAATAAAACTCCCATTAAAACCCCAGACATAAAAACCACATAGATTCAGTATTCACAATACAAACTGAGAGATACAGCAGAAAACAATTTGGAACACTATCCATTCCTCCAATAAAAATCTCATAGAGGGAGGTGAGAAGAGGCGGGCAGATGGAACCCACAGCCACCATACACATTGCTCTATCCTGAATGGGGGGCCATACAGATCTTCCTTGCCACACCGGCCTCAACCATATACCTGGTGGAAGAGTTCCATTTTGCAGGCCCTGCAGAATGCCAGAAGCTTCCACAGGGCCCACAGCTCCTTTTTGGTCCTGGCCAAGGCCACTTCGCTGGGGCTAGGAATGACTAACAAATTAGTACCCGCAGGGCGTAAGGCCCTGCGGGGGGGGGGGGCTAGGGTGACAGGCGGTCCCTCAGATATGAGGGTCCCATACCACATAGGGCCTTAAAGGTTAATACCAAAACCTTGAACCGGATCCGGGCAGCAACTGGCAGCCAATGCAGCTGCCTCAGCACTGACTGGATGTAGGCCCTCCAAGATGTTCCTATGAACCAGCTGCAATTTCTGGATCAAGTCCAAGGACAGGAGCGCATAGAGCAAGTTACAGAACTCTATTCTGAAGGTGACCGTCGCATGGATCACTGTGGCCAGATGTTCGGACAGGTAGGGCGCTAGTAGCTGGGCCTGGTGAAGATGGAAAAATACCTGGCTAACTACCCTCTTGACCTGTGCCTCCAGAGTTAATGAGGCATCAATGGTCATCGCTAAATTCCTGGCCTGGAGTGCAATTGTAAGTTGTGTCTCTACCAGGGTGGGTAAGCGAGCTTCCTGATCTGTCTGTCTGTCAGTCTGTCTATCTATTTTTGTGCTAGGTCAGCTCAGGGCAGTGTACAACTGAGTCTAACCATGCAATGAGTAAAACCAAAAATCAAATTTAAAAATTTAAAATATTAGATGACGACAGTGTCATTTGATCAGTGAATACAACCCATTTAGGTGTTTCGCATACTCCCCAGAACCAGGGTAAGATTGGGAGCTCCTTGTAATGATGGTCAATGATGGTAAGTGGGTGAGGCCTGAGAGATGCAGGGGTTCCTTCCTCTCCCCGCAACTTGGGGACAGAGCCTGGGGAGGGGCCTCACTGGGATCTAATGTCATGGAGTCCATCCTCCAAAGGACTCTGGAGAGCACTTGTCATCCAGAGAGCACTTGTAATTCCAGGAGATCTCCAGTCCCCACCTGTAGGGTGGGCAACCCTATGCAACTCTCACCCTCCCTTGCCCCCGCAATTTTCTCTCACCCCAGTAGCTCCCAAGAGACTTTTGTATTTCTGCAGAGCCTGGCAGACCGATGGGGAAAACGGCTCTCAGAATCGACTTTGCAGTGTCGCAGAAGCATTCAGGGAGGGTCTCCCGCCAAATCCCTCAGCAAGGGAGAGGGGCCCCTGTGTGCCCTTCTTGCAGTCAAGCTGCTTTGGATTTGCAAAAATGATGTTACCAGGAGGAGGTACCCTGTCCTGCTCCAAATTCCAATCCTCCACGGGGATTGCTTGGAACAGAGGGCACCACTTCCTGCCGCCAACCCCCTCCCAAGTTTTTCTCATATACCCACATGGTCAAGCTGCTACGCAGAAATAGTGCCGGCTTTGTTCCACCCCTTCCCCTGCAAAAAAGCCACGAGGTGACAGATAATCAGCTGGGCTGATGGGAGGTTGGAAGAGCATTTTGTCTGATGTCACTGCTGCTTGCACAACACATGATCCTGAGCCATCTACTATTCAGAAGATTAACTCCCATCAGAGGTGCAAAAAAGGTGCAAACTGATGACCAGTTTGGTGTAGTGGCTAGGAGTGCAGACTTCTAATCTGGTGAGCCGGGTTCAATTCTGCACTTCCCCACATACAGCCAGCTGGGTGACCTTGGGCTCGCCACGGCACTGATGAAGCTGTTCTGACCAGGCAGTGATATCAGAGCTCTCTCAGCCTCACCTACCCCACAGGGTGTCTGTTGTGGGGAGAGGAAAGGGAAGGTGCATATAAGCCGTGTTGAGACTCCTTCTGGTAGAGAAAAGTGTCATATAAGAACCAACTCTTCTTCTCCAAAGTACAACCAGAGACAGGCAAGAAAAGGTCCCCCTTCTGTAATGTCCAATCAGTGGCAGGGCAAAAAGTGCAGAAGAAGATTTGCTGCAACCATCTTCCAGATTCTCAAAAGCCAGGCAGAGAAACAGCGAAAATATCAACAAACTTTCCAGCACTCACACAGCATTCATTAGCATCTGAGGAACCAACAAGATTTTGGGGGTTAGATCAAGTTAGTTCACCCAAGGTAGTTCACCGTGTTAGTCTGTCTGAAACAGCACAAAACAGGCAGAGCCCAGGAGCACCTACAGACTAACAAAATGTGTGGCCGGAGAGGAGCCTTCATTAATCAATGCTTACTTCTCCAGAAACCTGCCCTCCCAAACTATGTTCATGGAAGGCACCACATTCAGCTGCAGAAATCAGAAATCTATCAAGGTATCCAATGCTCCTGGACACAAACCTAGCTGTTCGATGACAGACCAAGATGGCTATCCTGCTCGTGGACCTTGGGCTGAACTCTGGGTTTTAGCCACTAGATGGATCATAGACTTGATCTAAACTATATTCCCTGATGCTCTTATGAAATTCTGCAGACCACAAAGTCAGGAGCTGACTGCTAGCTTCGCCCTCTGCTGAGTAGGCCTTTGTGCTATAAAAGGCTCTTGCTTGCCAGAGGCGCACGCCACAACATAAATAAAACCCAAAAGACTCTTGGGGAATGGATTAAACCATAATACTCTGTAAGGAGCCAAGAGCAAGAGCTAAAGGACTCTTTGTTTTTGGCTTTTCGCCTGAGGATCAAGCCGAAGGTTTCAGTAAAGTGTAGGACTGTTTGTGGAGCACTTCAGATGAATCAAAGTGGCATGAAGACTGAAGAAGGTTGCGTAGTGACATGTACCATCTGCAGAATTTTTGTCTTTTTACCTCAAGGGGACAATTTTTACAAATGCAGCAAGTCAAATTAGTGGCTCCACTGGAGGAGAAGGTCCGGGGATTAGAGAAACGATTGATTACACTGCAGGAGGAGGGAAATCTATCTAAACAAAATCAGGAGCACCTAATACGGGAGGATAATAATTGGAAGAATGTTACACATAGGAGCAGAAGAATAAGGAGAAGGTCTGACCCACTAATGCTCAGCAATCGGTTCCGTCTGCCTGAAGTGGTTGATTCAAGAACCCAGGAGCATGTGCAATCCCCCATGAAGAACAAGCCCCAACGTAGACCAGGAAAAAAGTCACAGGCCCCCACAGGTGAGAGTTCTAGGTCTTCTCCCCCGTCGACCCCACAAAGCTCAGGAAACACTTCAAAGTCTCCTACAAGAAAGAGTTTTAGTTCTGCTCCCAAGGGTATGAAGAAACGGGTACTGGTAATTGGGAATGCCTTGCTAAGAGGTATAGAGGCCAAAGTGTGTAGACCAGTCTTGTTGTCTCGAGAGGTCTGCTGTCTACCTGGTGCACGCATCAAGGATGTGACAGAACGGCTGGACAGGCTCATCAAGCCTACAGATCATTAACTTCTCATCCATGTAGGAACAATAATACAGCCCAGCAGAACATGGAACATATTAAAAAAGACTTTGTGGATCTGGGGGAAAAGAACCTGGGAGCACAGGTTGTGTTTTCATCAGTCCCTGTAGGTGGCCGAGGCATAGGAGGAGAGAGAAAAATTATGTGAGTAAATGATTGGTTACGTCAATGGTGTCGACGGGAACAATTTGGATTTCTGGATCATGATCAATGATGTCAATGTGAGGGGCTATTATCAGAAGATGGTGTTTACCTCACAAGGGACAGAAAAAGTATTTTGGGGACAACCCTTGCACACCTGGTGAAGAGGGCTTTAAACTAGACACAAAAGAGGAACGAGACGTAAATTCAGAACTTGGTGTGATGGCAAGATCTGAACATGAGAAGATCTCAAATCTACATGGAATGTTACATAAGCAGGGAACTACTAGCTTACAAGGCAGATCAAAAACCAATACCATGAGGCACACAAAGGATGGATTACGATGTCTATGCATTAATGCACAGAGTATGGGAAACAAGCAGGAGGAACTAGTAGTCGTAATAGAGGAAGGGGGCTAGACAATAGGAATCACAGAAACTTGGTGGGATAATACTCACAATTGGAATACTAAAATTGAGGGGTACAATCTATTCAGAAGGGACAGACAAGAAAAGAAGGGGGGAGGTGTAGCAATATATGTTACGAATCTTTATACTTGTGAAGAAATACAGGTACCTGAGCATGAAAGTTCAGTTGTGTGTATTTGGGTAAATATAAAAGGAGTAGAGAGTGGTGTTATTGTGGGGGTCTGCTATAGACCACCAAGCCAGTCAAAGGACATGAATGAGATACTGCTAGACCAAATTAGACAATTTTCAAAAAAGGGGGAAACAGTAGTATGGGGTAACTTCAATTACCCAGGTATCTGTTGGAAGACCAACTCTGCTAAAAATGCAATCTCCGTTAAATTCTTAACTTGTCTTGCTGACAGCTTCATTTCCCAGAAAGTAGAGAGGGGAACCTGGGGATCTGCTATTTTAGACTTGATTCTCATCAATAGGGAAGAACTGGTAGATGAGGTGGAAGTAGTGGGCACACTTGGTAGCAGTGACCATGTGCTTTTGGAATTTTCACAGACTTAAAGGTATGTTGCGTAGAGTCCCGTGGTCAGAAAGACTTAAAGAGATGGGAGACCAAGAGGGCTGGGGGTTTCTTAAAAGTAAACTACATGGAGAATGAGGGGTTGCAGCACAGTTGTAGATCATCTGCTTGGCATGCAAAGATTCCAGTGTTCAGACTCTAGCATCTCCAGTTGGCTAGATATCAGGAGAAAATATTGGCCAGATATCAGGAGAAAAAAATTCACATTCAGAGTAGCTCAGCAGTGGAATGTACTATCTATGGAGGTAGTGAGCTCCCCCTCACTGGTGGTCTTCAGGCAGCAGCTGGACAGAGACTTATCCTGATGCTTTTGGCTGTTCCTGCATTGAGCAGTGAGTGGGACTATGGCCTGTTTGGCCACTGATTCTATCATTTTAAGTATTTTTTCGCTGAAAAGCAAATAAATATTGAAATAAATAGATTTCCAATTATAGAAATAGATCATGAGGGAAAAATGGGGGAAATTCCTAGGGTGAGGACAAAGAAGGGCCTTTAGCCTAAGTTAAGAAGACAATTTTTAAATTTCATTTTGCATCCGAGCAGTTTAGTGACAAATCTCTAAACACCTACCCTCTGGCCAGCAGTCTCCAAAAAGGAGCAGAACAAATTTTGTCCACTCAGGCACCTTTGGGACCAACAAAGTTTTAACAAAAAAAGAGAGAAGCTGTCCCAGGCTATCAAAATCACTTAGCAGAGTGGTATCTGGACAAAGCTCTCCCATACCTGCGAGCTGAAGGCTGACATTATATGCAGAGAATTTTGATTAAAAGTTTGGAGTTGGATGAAATATTGAAAACTTCTAGGATAAGTTTGAAAAGTATAGGAGGAAACAACCACCGATGAAAGGTCTACTTTGAAAACAGAACAAAATCTGGAGTCCGTTCTGGTTGTTTCATTTATCATTAAAATAGAGATTGTATAAAACGGAGGTCGTCAACCCCTGGTCTGCCAGGGTACCGGTGGCAGCCGCTCCTGCCTCTCCCCACCCCCGCAGCGAGAAGCTCGCCAGGCAGCAAGCGATGCAGCCGCCGAAGCAGCCACTGAAGCGGCTGCCAAAGCGGGCGCTTCGCTCACGGCCCGGCTAGCTTCTTGCTGCGGGGTGGGGGGGGGGGAGAGGCAGGCGCGGCCTCCAGCACACCGGTGGACACAAATGCGCAGGAGCAGAGCTGCTAAGCCTGTGCATTTGCGACCCCTGCTGGCGAAAATGTGCATGCGCGGCAACTCTGCGCATGTGCGTTTGCACGCAGCTGCTGCACATGCGTGGTTCCCGGGCCGCCGGGTCTCCCCCACCCCCGGAGGCGGTCCTCAACCGCAAAAAGGTTGGGAACCGCTGCTATAAAAGATATTGCTAAGTGATTTTGATAGCCTGGGACACGTTCTCTCTTTTTCTGTTAGGATATATATTCAGAACCAACCAAGTTTTATGCAAAGCATGAGCTTTCATGTGCATGCATACTACTCTGGAATCTATCTGCAAGGAGGAGTCGGTTGATGGCCACAGCTTTTAAATTCCCTGCCAGGGGTGGAGCGACCCAACAGAATGTAGCTCTGCTGCAGCAAGCAAGCAAGCAAGCAAGCAAGCAAGCAAGCAAGCAAGCAAGCAAGCAAGCAAGCAAGCAAGCAAATAAATAAATAAATAAATAAATAAATAAAAACTCCATGGGATGCTAGTTTGCTGTGCAGGTAGGGCTTGCATGATCCACTGAAGCAGATTTGGAGCATAGGTATTTGCAGGTCTCCCATGTTAGACAGGCCTCTGGTAAGAAGTCATACTAAACCTCCATTCATTATTGTGAGAAAACTGCATTCATAGCCCAGACCAGCTTGGTCACCAGCCAAGTTAACAAGGACCATGTCAGAGATTAGCGTACCTGGACTTCTGGTGAAAAATGGGCGCTTCTATTATGCATCCAGGGCCAAGCCTGATGAGCGAGAGCAGGGACCTGATCAACTACACGAAAGCTGACAACTCACATTTCACATCACCTTAAACTGGACATGCTAGAATCTGAACCCTGGAACCTCGCATGCCAAGCAGATGTTCTACAACTGTGCTGCAGCCCCTCAACAGCTATATCAAGAACTCTGATGCCGTGATCCTAACTGCGGTGGCGGTAGGGGCAGTGGTAGCAGCGTGCATATGCATGTGGGCAGCAGCCGCATGCATGTGGGCCACATGCATGCGCACATGCAAGCGTTCGCGTTCGCGCAGGCACATGGGTGCACAACAGCCAGAGCAGTATGGAGGCGGCCATTGCAATGGCTCTGCTGCCGCCGCCTGCCTCCGCTGCCTGCTGCCACTGCCTGCGGCTGCTGCCCATTGCTGCCGCTTACAGCCGCAGTCGCCCACTGCCCCCAGCCACTGCCGCAGCGGCAAACAACCTGGGGACCCCACAAAAGGGGCCAGGCGACCCCAAATGGGTCCATTCAGCTACATGATATGTTTCAGTTTGGTCTAAAAGACTGTAAATAAATTTGTTGTTGTACATGAAATGCTCCATTCTGGATAGTAACCAGCAGGACATTTCTCAATCCTCTGGAGAGCCAGAATCATGCCGTTGCTGAGAGCAGTGGCCTATAATCTGGAGAACTGGGTTTGAACTGGGAAGAACTGGTAGATGAGGTGGAAGTAGTGGGCACACTTGGTAGCAGTGACCATGTGCTTTTGGAATTTTCAGGTGTGGGAAATAGAAAACCTTTATGTAGTCGTACGTATAGACTGGACTTCAGGAAAGCTGATTTTCACAGACTTAAAGGTATGTTGCGGAGAGTCCCGTGGTCAGAAAGACTTAAAGAGATGGGAGTCCAAGAGGGCTGGGAGTTTCTTAAAAGTGAAATATTGAAGGCTCAATCACGGACAATTCGCTTGAGAAGAAAAGATGGAAGGAGCCTAAGTTGGCTCCATAAAGAGTTGTCAAAAGATTTGAGGAATAAAATAGAGTCATTTAGGAAATGGAAGGAAGGCCTTATTATCAAGGATGAGTATAAACAAATAATCAATAATTGGAGGGGGAGTGTTAGAAAAGCTAAAGCTCAATATGAGCTCAGGCTAGCAAGAAATGCTAAACATAACAGTTAGTTATATTTCAAGCAAGAAAAAGAATAGGGATACCATAGGACCACTGCGAGGACAAGAAAGTGAAATTATAACAGACTAGTAATCAAGCCCGCTGCAGGGGAATGCAGCGGGCGCTAAGGCCTTACCGAAGTGGTCGGGGGCGGCGGTGGGCTGGTCGCGGCGGCGGTCGCGGAGACGGGCTGGTTGGCGGCGGGCTGGTCGGCGGCTGCAAGCTTCTGATAGCTGCGGGCTGACGCGGCGAGAGGCGCTTCGCGCCTCTCGCCGCATCAGCCCGCCAGGCAGGGAACCCCCAGCAGCCGCGCTTCGCGCAACTGCCGGGGGCTCCCTGGGTCGGCGCCTTGACGCGGCGAGAGGCGCGCCGGGAGGAACTGCGAGCCGCGCTGCGCGCGGCTTACAGTTCCTGGAGCTGGGAATCGGGGGCTCCCTGGGTCGGCGGCCTGACGCAGCGAGAGGCGCTTCGCGCCTCTCGCCGCATCAGGCCGGGAGGAACTGCGAGCCGCGCTGCGCGCGGCTCGCAGTTCCTGGAGCTGGGAATCGGAGGGGCCAATCGGCAGGCGCAAAGCGCCTGCCGATTGGTCCCTCCGATTGTCTGTCGTGAGGAAGGGTCCAATCCGGACCCTTCCTCATCACGGACTAATCCCACCTCTACCCCCCTTACCGAATTATATAGTCCGTGGCGCCCGTGGCGCCACGGGCGGTTTAAAGATGATGAAGAGAGGGCTGAACTGCTTAACTCCTATTTCTCCTCAGTCTTCTCTTGTGAGGGAAATAGTGATCAATGTGGCAAAAATGTAAAACAACACAGGGGATGGGAATCGTGGCCTAGGATCACTGTTGGAGGAGTCCACAAACACCTAGTTTATGAAACAAAGTCTTCTGGGCCAGATGAACTGCATCCAAGGGTACTAAAAGAACTTGCAGGCGTCATCTCTGAACCTCTGTCCATTCTTTTTGACACTTCTTGGAGAACAGGTGAGGTGCCAGATGATTGGAGGCGGGCAAATATTGTCCCCATCTTCAAGAAAGGGAAGAAAGAGGATCCGGGTAATTATCGACCCGTCAGCTTGACATCTGTAGCTGGCAAAATTTTGGAACAAATAATCAAACACTCGACCCTTGAGCAGCTGGAACAGAGAGCTGTGATTTCTAAGACTCAGCACGAATTTCGCAAGAACAAGTCATGTCAGACCAAACTTATCTCTTTTTTTGAGAAAGAGACTACCTTGCTGGATCAAGGGAATGCCATGGACATAGTTTATCCGGATTTCAGTAAAGCTTTTGATAAGGTTCCACATGATATTCTTGTTCACAAGTAAGTAAAATGCGGTATGGATCCTAATTCTGTCAGGTGGATCAATAACTGGTTGACAAATCGTAACCAGAGGGTACTTGTTAATGGTTCAGCATATTCTTGAAAAAGAGTGACCAGTGGAGTACCCCAAGGATCTGTCCTGGGGCCTGTGTTGTTCAACATATTTATAAATGATTTGGATGAGGGATTAGAGGGGATACTTATTAAATTTGCAGATGATACTAAACTGGGAGGGGTAGCAAACACAACTGAAGACAGCAACAGAATACAGGATGATCTTGATAGACTCAAGACGTGGGCTAAACTGAATAAAATGAAGTTCATTAGGGACAAATGTAAAGTTCTGCATTTAAGTAGGAAAAACCAAATACACCAATATGTCTTTTCAGTAGCATGTGCGAAAAGGATCTAGGAGTCTTACTAGGCCATACATTGAACATGAGTCAGCAGTGTGACTCACTGGCTAAAAAGGCAAATGGGATTTTGGGCTGTATCAAATGGAGTATCATGTCCAGATCACGGGAGGTGATGGTACCGCTTTACTCTGCTCTGGTTCGGCCTCACTTGGAGTATTGTGTTCAGTTTTGGGCACCCCAGTTGAAGAGGGATGTAGACAAGCTGGAGCATGTCCAGAGGAGGGCAACAAAGATGGTGAGGGCTTTGGAGGCCAAGACATATGAAGAAAGGTTAAGAGAGCATCGTCTGTTTAGCCTAGAGAGGAGATGACTGAGAGGGGATCTGATAACCATCTTCAAGTATTTAAAAGGGTTCCATATGGAGGATGGAGCAGAATTGTTCTCTCTTGCCCCAGAGGGACATACCAGAACAAATGGGATGACATTACTTCAAAAGAAATTCCGTCTAAACATCTGTTAGAAGTTCCTGACAGTTAGAGCAGTTTCTCAGTGGAACAGGCTTCCTCAGGAGACGGTGGGTTCTTCATCTTTGGAAATTTTTAAACAGAGGCTACATAGCCATCTGACAGAGAGGCTGATTCTGTGAAGGCAAAGGGGTGGCAGGTTACAGTGGATGAGCAATTGGGTTGTAAGTGTTCTGCATAGTGCAGGGGGTTGGACTAGATGAACCATTAAGTCCCTTCCAATTCTGTGATTCTATGAGTCTGAAACTAACTTGATTTATTGAAAATGGGTGAGAGTTTTTTTTAAGGGGGGAGGCTTTGTTCTCCCCGACATTCCAGAATCTTTGTTGTGCCATGAGAGATGACGACAAAACTTCCCATCTGGAGGCTTTCAGTGCTGGAGAAAAGGATTTTGGACATCCCCCTAATAATGGATATACATTCCACCCACACTGGTCCACTGACTCCACAATTTTCTTGTTTAAAATGATTACATTTGGATGAGGATGAATCATAGAATCAAAGAGTTGGAAGGGGCCATACAGGCCATCTAGTCCAACCCCCTCAATGCAGGATCAGCCCTAAGAATCCTAAAGCATCCAAGAAAAGTGTGCATCCAACCTTTGCTTGAAGACTGCCAGTGAGGGGGAACTCACCACCTCCTTAGGCAGCCACTGCTGAACTACTCTGACTGTGAAATTTTTTTCCTGATCTCTAGCCTATAACGTTGTAATTGAAGTTTAAACCCATTACTGCGTGTCCTCTCCTCTGCAGCCAACAGAAATAGCATCCTGCCCTCCTCCAAGTGACAACCTTTCAAATACTTAAAGAGGGCTATCATGTCCCCTCTCAACCTCTTCTTCTCCAGGCTGAACATTCCCAAGTCCCTCAACCTATCTTCATAGGGCTTGGTCCCTTGGCCCCAGATCATCTTCGTCGCTCTCCTCTGCACCCTTTCAATTTATCTAAATTTTATTTAGGATGCTTTCAGTACTATATAAGGTGAATTTCTATAAATGACAGAAATAAATGCCAGTCCATAAATGACTGGCAGTCTTCAAGCAAAGGTTGGATACACACTTTTCTTGGATGCTTTAGGATGCTTTGGGCTGATCCTGCGTTGAGCAGGGGGTTGGACTAGATGGCCTGTATGGCCCCAACCAACTCTATTATTCTGTGATTCTGTGAAGAAACAAATTTGTTGCCAGGAGAAAGAGGGGGGAAAATACCATTCTATAACAGAAACCATTGAGGTCACAATCCAAGAAAATATTTGAGAGGCCTGAATTTCAAAAGCAGTTTGCAATACGACAAGAAGCAAATGCTATCTGAAAGACAAAAAAAAAAAAAACCTATCCTCCTGATTTGCACACGTGGGAGACATTTTGCATGCACACACATGCCTGTTGGAATGCACATGTAATGTGTAAACCGTGTTACTCTTTGCAAGCCACAGGGGATTTACTCCTGAGGAGTGCTACACACGACTAGTCTTGTGCACGGCCACCCAGCAAGTCCAGACTTCGGTGGGAATTTGAAAGGAGAACTCCTATGTCCCAAGTCCCACATTAACTGAAGGGCCAAACTGAAGTCAAACATGTAAATGCCTCTTTTATTTACACAAAAGCACTGAAGTCTTTTTCTGCCAAAGGAAATTCTTTCTTCCCCAGCCACTTTGTTGAAAAGTCCTTCTTTTATCAAGAAAATGTTTTGTGCACAAAGTGTGCAGTTTGGGGTAGCTCTCGGTCTCTGTCTCTCTCTCCCTCTGTCACAGCAGGGGCAGCTCTCTCTATGTCTCTCTCTCCAAATGTGGGGCTGACCTAAATTATTACGTGCATTTGCCTTACTGAATTTTTGAAAGCCTCACATTTGCAAAAAAGTTGGGCAACTTGGCTGCTTCTACTCTGGAGCACTGCGACCACCCCCTGACCCGTTAGTGTCCTCTGTCCATCTTACTGGGAGGTGGGCACTGTCTGAGTTCTGCCTGCCTCTGTGAAACATTCAGAAATGGTAGAATGAATCTAGACACAGTTATGTGGGTGAGGGGGTGGGAGGAAAGTATATATATATATATTTATTATTTATTTACTTGGGGCAAAGCCCATTGTACCCAGGAATACAACGGGCGCTAGGATGCATACCTGTACTTTGGCCTTCCTGGGGGCTGGGTACATGGCAAAAGCTCCTGCCTACCCTTGGACTCTTGAGGCCCCACCTCCAAGACTCAAGGAACATTCCTGACCCAGGGGTCAGCAACTGCCGGATGCAGCCTGGAAATCTCCTGGAATTGGACTATAGAGATCAGCTCCCCAGGGAAAAATGGCTGTTTTGGAGGGGGGACGCCACAATGGCAACTCATTTCCAGGCTCCTGGTGGAAGGGCTTGCTTGGGAGGGGGAACTCTGTGGCAGAGAGGTTACAGGATGGGAGAGGTTGGGACCTGGGGATTTGCTGGAATAGCAGGTCATTTCCAGGCAACAAAGATCAGATTCCCCTGAAGAAAAGCCCTGGCTTTGGATCTCATGGATGTGCAGCGGGAAACAAAGAGAAATGCTGAGGGGCAGTCATTGCCAATAAAAGTAAACATCAAATAATTTATAAACTTGTCACAGTTTCTTGTTTCAATGAAAATATTTAATTGATAGCAAAATTTGCTTAAAGAACTGAAAACCATTCAGTCAGCACGTTCTTCAATTCAATTCAATATCAGAATATATTTAAAAAAAACAGTTATATGTTACAATCAAATATGAAAATATTGGTTGGCAAAGAACTTACAGAGGATTTCTCAATTACTGCCTCACCTTGGATGTGAACACTGCAAAAGAAACAACAGTGGGTAAAGCGATCCTTCAGACAATCCTCCCCTCTTAGCCCACGCCCGCCTCCTATGGTGAGTCATCCCATGTAGGAATGCACAGAAGCCACGAAGATGAAAACAGGGTTGCACTTACCTGTAATCATTGGAGTGGTTTTCTGTGTATTCACACAACCCTCTCATCTACCCCGCTGTTGATTGCTTGCCTGCCAGTGGCAAAGGGGTCAGGACTGAGGGGAGAATGCTAGCGCCTCCCCCAGCAAAGTCCCTCAGGGGGGACTCCGTCCAACCCACTGGGCTATCAGTATGAGTTAATTTAATATTTCCCGTATTTTTTCTACTGTTCTATGTTGCTTGTTGTTTCACTTCATATCTATCTATCTACCTACCTACCTAGATTTCTATACCGCCCATTTCTTTGCAGCTCTGGCCGGTTTATTGTTATCAATATTGTTAATCTAAGTTATCTGTATGGTTTCCCTCCTAAGCACGAGCCCTAATTACCTGCTATGGCTCCTGCTGCCACGGAGAGAGAGACATAGAGAGAGCTGCCCCTGCTGTGATAGAGGGAGAGAGAGACAGAGACCGAGAGCTACCCCAAACTGCACACTTTCTGCACAAAGCATTTTCTTGATAAAAGAAGGACTTTTCAACAAAGTGACTGGGGAAGAAAGATGGAATCATCAATACACTCAATGTTCTCATTGTCAATCATGACTTTGGTGCTACTGCCAGTAGTTGTCATGATCTTGGTCTTTTTGATATTTAGGTATAGTCCCATTTTTTCACTTTCTTCTTTTAGTCTCTTTATCAGGGTCTTCAGATCATGCTCCAATTCAGCAAGGAGTGTTGTATCATCTGCATAGCGGAGATTATTGATGTTACAACCTCCTCCAATTTTGACTGAGATTGGAGATTCTTTCAGATTAAGCTTCCACATAATTACCTCTGCATATAGGTTAAAAAGAAAGGGTGATAAGATACATCCTTGTCTCACTCCTTGGATGACCTTGAACCAATCAGTGTCTCCATATATTGTTCGTACTGTGGCATCCTGGTTGGTGTACAATGAGGTGGGTTAAGTGGGACGACACTCCCAATTCATGTAAGGCATCCCATAGCTTCTTGTGATCAACACCGTCAAGTGCTTTAGAATAATCAATAAATCACAGATAGATGGCCTTTCGATATTCATGTTTTTTTCAAGAATCCAGCGCAAATTTGCAATGTGGTCTCAGGTGCCACAACCATGTCGAAAACCAGCCTGGACATCTGGTAGCTGAGCATCAGTAGTTGATTTGAGACGGTCCTGGATGTTCTTCAATAAGATTTTACTTGCGTGGGAGATCAGGACTATAGTTCGATAGTTTGAGCAGATGCGAGCATCACCTTTCTTTAATAATGGGATAAAAAACGGACCTTTTCCAGTCTCTTGAACATGTGCCAGTTTCCCAGACTTTTTGGCACAATGCTGTGATTGCTGCTAGCGGAACAGATCTGAGTAGTTCCACTGGAATGTTATCTATGCCAGAAGCCTTATTATTTGGGAGCTGTTTCAGAGCCCAGATCACTTCTTCTTCCAGTATAGATGGTTCCAATTCGTGTCGGGCTTTTTTGGTTGGTGACTGAGGCACCTTGGTGTTTGCATATTACGTGAGGAAGCCAAGATAAATTTGCCACTTCTTTGGTGTCCCCAAGTACCCCCTTCTCACCAAGCTGCCCTTAAGATTTACTTCCCAGCCATGATTTCCCAGCAGGACTCCCCCCTCCCCCCGCCCCACTGGCACCCAATCATTTTACTCACACTGCAAGAGATGGCTTAATATGCATCGGACACAAATTCCCCTCATTGGTCCACGCTGATGGCACCCACTAAGCAGCCTCCACTAGGTCTCCAGCTAGCCTACCTCACAAGACTGTTGTAAGGCCACATGCAAAAACATCAATAGCTAAAGCAATTAACAAGCTAGAAAGGGATAACAAAAGCTTTTGCCAGCTGTACAAAAATGGAACTGAAACAAAAACCTTGAAGATCAGAAGCCTAACTGATGTGTTAATAAATAATGCCAATTAATTAGCACTTGCCCTCTAAGCACTTCACCAATGAGCTAATTAGTCCCTTGCAAGGTTAAGAAAGCTGAGCTCAGAAGGCCTGCACAGTCTCCTGCTGCTGTCATTCATAGCCTCCCAGGGCCTGCCACATACGGCCAGGGCCCGGCCATGCCCAACAAGAACTGAATTTTTTAAGGGTTCTGTCCATTGAGTCTCTGTACTCAGTGGCCAACCAGTTTCTACATTATACAACCCATCTCTTCACCAGCTTTGACTGGAATGCTCTTGAGTTTCCAGCACAGAGGAACAACAGATTTATCATTCTGTAGACAAAACTGCCTGCTGAACCTCTGCATGAGTTATTGTTCCAGGCCTGCTTCCTTGCAAACAGAGGCCTGCCCAGATCTTGTGCCTTGTACAGGTATACCGGGGGGCAGTGTCTGGAGAGGCGGAGGGTTATCACTCTCTCACACCCTACGTCCCTTCAGCCACAAGAGCACTTTCTGCTTGAATGCAGGGAAGAACATGGTGTGGGCTTCTGCTGTCATCAGCTGGGGAAATGCAGCACTTCCAGTGTCCTGGGTTCAAGTACTGAAGTCCCAAAGACCAGATTTAAAATCAAGAGGTTCTTTCCTACCATCCACCCTACAATCCTGGAGGCAAAAGGGGTATAGAAGAAGTTACTGGGGACCATTGGCATCACGTTCCTTTTCTTTCAGTCCAGGCCAAGACCTGCCCACCATATGAACGGATGCCTGCCTCTAAGCAGGGGGACACAGGGGCCATGTGGCCAAGCAGCTGCAGGATGTAACTCTGCAGCCATGTCCCAGAATCCTCAGCCCTGCTGAAGGAAACACCTCCTCCCGGCCTGCACACAATTGCATCCTGGTCCTGTTGACAGCTTGGTGGACACCTTACACAGCCAGTCCTTGAAGAGCAGCCCTCATCCGCCCTGGCCCTGCCTAGGAATTCAGCAAGGATTCTTGGCTCATCCATCCAAAGGAGAGCCTTTGCTTTTCATATCCTCTTTTTCCCACTCTATTAGCAAATTTTATGTTTTCTGAGAAGCTAACATACTTTTATTGCAAGACTTTATGGGGGGGAAGCGACCCAGAAGGCATGCAACATCCCTAAAGCCCAGATGTGAAATCTTCCCACTGCAAAAACGGCATGAGCCCTGAGTTTGTCTGTCCTGAAGCACACACAAAGACCCAGGTCTGAACGCACACACACAGGTACACGCGTGGTAGAACACTATGAGGAGCCAGTGAAGCAGAATGGATCAAATACCAGATTCAGAAAAGCTGAGTTCTAGTAGGTCACAAGTTCAAATTTCTAGGACATCATGGGCAAGTCACTGTCTATCGACCCACTCTACCTTGACCAGAGCCAGGGCCTTCTCCGCAACCTGGTGAAACAAGCTCCCCAATGACATTAAAGCCCTATCCGAACTAAAACAGTTCTGTGGGGCATGCAAGATGGAGCAAGATGGATGAGACCAGAGCCAGGGGCCTCCCTCAAACCCGGCCCTCCATCCAGCAACTCTGACCCTCCACATACCCCAACCAAAACCTGCCACCCAGCTGCCCTCTCGCCCCCTGACCTGATCTATTACCCTGGGCACAAAGTCCCAGGAAAGGCCTTGGAGGGGGCCTGGAAGGGTGCTATTAGGGGAACATATAAAATCACCCCTTTGAATGGTTGCTCACCTGTCTTGTTTATTATACACTCAGTTCATATTGTCATACATGTTTTAAGTTCTGCTGTCCCATGTATACCAACCCGAGGCATCGCAATGATGGGTGGTATATAAATCAATGAATAAATAAATAAAATAGCCCTGTGGATCCAACTGTAGACTGTTTGGAGGGAGAGTAAGAGAGAAACATGAGCATCTAGCATGTGTGCTTGTCAACAGAATGAAAATTCCCTACAGCCCTGAAACTTCTTCCAACCCTCTGAAACCTCCATTCCTGACCACCAGTGCCTGGTCTCACCTGCCCTTTGCCAATTGACAGGTGTCAGTCTATAATGGGCCCATTAGCAGAGCTTCCTGCCTGAAGAATTCACAGTGGGGAGAGTAGAACAGAAGGAGATCACACTCCCCCGCACCCTTGAATTGGGCCTGCATTCAGAGGAGAGAACCACAATACACCCTTGAAAAACTAAACAAGAGTACCTACAGGTTACTAGGCACTGTAGATCAATCATAAGAAAAGCCAAAGCTGAGAGTGAGCTAAGATTGGCCAGGGAAGCCCACTGTAACAAGAAAAGATTTTTCAGTTATGTGAGGAGCAAACGTAAAGTAAAGGAGGCAATAGGCCCACTGTTGGGTGCGGATGGACAAACTCTAACGGAGGATGCTGAGAAAGCAGAAAGGCTCAGCGCATATTTTACATCTGTTTTTTCCCACAGGTCAATATCTAGCCTGATATCTAGCCTATATCGTTGTACTTGAAGTTTAAACCCATTACTGCGTGTCCTCTCCTCTACAGCCATCAGAAACAGCATCCTACCCTCCTCCAAGTGACAACCTTTCAAATACTTAAAGAGGGCTATCATGTCCCCTCTCAACCTCCTTTTCTGCAGGCTGAACATTCCCAAGGCCCTCAACCTATCTTCATAGGGCTTGGTCCCTTGGCCCCAGATCATCTTCGTCGCTCTCCTCTGTACCCTTTCAATTTTATCGACGTCCTTCTTGAAGTGAGGCCTCCAGAACTGCACACAGTACTCCAGGTGTGGTCTGACCAGTGCCGTATACAATGGGACTATGACATCTTGTGATTTTGATGTGATGCCCCTGTTGATACAGCCCAAAATGGCATTTGCCTTTTTTACCGCTGCATCACAATGCCTGCTCATGTTTAGTTTACAATCCACAAGTACCCCAAGGTCTCGTTCACACACAGTGCTACCTAGAAGCGTATCCCCCATCCAGTAGGCATACTTTTCATTTTTCTGACCCAGATGCAGAACTTTACACTTATCTTTAATAAATTGCATCTTGTTCTCATTTGCCCATTTTTCCATTATGTTCAGATCTCGTTGAACTCTGTCTCTATCTTACAGAGTATTTGCCAGTCCTCCCAATTTGGTGTCATCTGCAAACTTGATGAGTAGTCCCTCCACCCCCTCATCTAGATCATTAATAAATATGTTAAAAAGTACCGGGCCGAGCACCGAGCCCTGAGGTACCCCGCTACTCACCTCTCTCCAGTCTGATGAAACACCATTGACAACAACTCTTTGAGTGCGGTTCTCTAACCAATTCCCTATCCACCTAACTATCTGAAAATCCAGATTGCAGTCCTTCAATTTATCCATCAGAACATCATGGGGAACCTTGTCAAAAGCTTTACTAAAATCCAAGTAAACGACATTAACCGAATTTCCCCGATCCAGAAAACCTGTTACTTGGTCAAAAAAGGAAACTAGGTTGGTCTGGCAGGACCTGTTGGAGACAAATCCATGCTGACTTCCTTGGATCTTTCTTAGTTCCTCTTGAAGTTCTCTGTTCATCCAAATAGGCTTCTTAGAGCTCCTGCAGTGTTTTCGTATTTCTGGAATAGTCATTGATTGAGCATGCAATAGCTCTTGTTTGAGTAGCGCCCACCCTTCACATGCTCCCTTCCCTTCCAGCATTCTCGTCCATGGTATGACACTCACCATGTCTCTGAGTTTATTAAAGTTTGCCCTACGAAAATCCAACATCCGCGTCTGGCTACAAGCTTCCTTGGCTCCCCATCTCAAAAGGAATTCTATGAGGACATGGTCACTTCCCCCTAGGGTCCCCACCTCCTTCACCTCATCCACCAACTCTTGCCTGTTGGTCAGTATTAAGTCCAGTATGGCTGAACCTCTTGTGGGTTCATCTACCATTTGATAAGTGAAATGGTCAGCCAGGCAGGTCAGAAACTTGCATGACTGAGGACGCTTCGCAGAGTTTGTTTCCCAGCACACATCTGGGAAATTGAAGTCACCCATGATGACAAGATCCTGCCGCTTGGATGTATTCTCAAGCTGCTCACAAAGTGCAGCATCCACATCCTCTCGTTGGTCAGGCGGTCGGTAGCAGACACGAACCACCACACTGTTTGTTTTCCCCTCGCTTATTTTCACCCAGATGCTTTCCACTGTAGATATGCTCTCCTTCACTAGAATTTCCTGACAGGTAAGCCCTTTCCTCACATACAGTGCCACTCCTCCACCTCTAGTATAAAGACATCTGAATCCTTTTACTTTTGGTTCCCTATGAGCTGGCCTTGCCGGTTGGGCTGCCTCCGATCGTTTTCCTTCCATACACTCCCTATGTTGATCGTCTCCTTCCCCTAGTGGCTTTAGTTTAAAGCTCTCCTGATGAATCTCCCCAGATTCCTGCCAAACACATTCTTCCCCAGTTTCGATAAGTGCAGTCCATCAGGTGCTAGTAGGCCTTCCTCAAGAAAGCCTATCCCATGGTCCCAGAAACCAAATCTCTCCTGCCGGCACCAACTACGCAGCCAGTGATTCACCTCCATTATCTTCCTCTCCCGACGCATTCCTCTTCCCTTGACAGGCAAGATTGAAGAGAATACCACTTGTGCCCCCTTTTGCTTGAGCTTCCTCCCCAGATCTTGATAGTCTTTTTTAATAGGAGCGATGGTATTCAGGGACATGTCATTCGTTCCCACATGGACCATCACAAATGGGTAGCGATCCATAGATTTGAGGAGTTTGGGCAGCCTTTCTGAAACATCTTTAATTTTCGCCCCTGGCAAGCAACACACCTCTCGGGTTAGGGGGTCGGGCCCAGTCACATGGCGATCCATTCCTCTTAGCAGGGAGTCTCCAATTACCAGTACTCTCTTTTTGTTTTTTCTTCTCAACTCCATTTCCTTCTGTCCCCACTGCCTCTTCACTTTGTCTTAGAGTTTGTTTTGGGACCTCTTCCCTTGTTGACCCTTGCACCTCCTCTGCAAGGGCCTGAAATCTATTCTGGAGCTCCAAAGGCCCCGAGAACTGTTTCGCCCTTCGCCGTTCAGTCTTTTTCTGAACTGCCTGTAGAGGCTCCCTATTGTGATCAATCTCCTTATCCTCTTCAGGACTGGTTTTATTCTCTTTATTCCAAGTTGCAGAGCTCTGGACTATGAACTCCTCCCCTTTCTTACTTTGGGTCAGAGTAATAATTCTGTTTTCTAATCCCCTAATCTTTTCCTCCAAAAGTCTTACCAGCTTACACTTGGGGCAGCTGTAGTCCATCTTGTCTTCTGGGAGGAAGGCAATCATGTCACACTCACTGCAGATGATGGGATGAGTGTCCTGGAGGTCCATTGTAATGTCTAGGCAGTGCAAGTACTAGGGAAATATAATCTACTGATATACTCTACTGATTCTAATTGCTCGGCCAAGAACCCCAGGCCAAGAGCCCTTTGTCTCTCGCCCTTCGGCTCGCGCCTCTGGTGAGGAGCAGCCCTTATTAATCCTCCCAACAATTACCTCACCCAGGCAGAACAATAGCCTCACCTGGTCAGCAGCAACTCTCCCCAGTAGCTCTCTCCATGTGCTCTCAGTTATCTGAGCTCTGCCTCTGGTGAGGAGCAGCCCTTTTTAATCCTCCCAACAATTACCCAGCAATCACCTCACCCAGGCAGAACAATAGCCTCACCTGGTCAGCAGCAACTCTCCCCAGTAGCTCTCTCCACGTGCTCTCAGTTGTCTGAGCTCTGAGTTTATTATGCTTTGGGCTGATTCTGAGTTGAGCAGGGGGTTGGACTAGATGGCCTGTATGGCCCCTTCCAACTCTATGATTCTATGATTCTATGATTCCCCTTCCAACTCTATGATTCTATGGCCCCTTCCAACTCTATGATTCTATGATTCCCTGCCAATGTGCGCTATTGGTCAGTTTTGTGCTGGCCAGGATCCTGTCTCAGACCTGAAGTTTGATCCTTGGCAGGGCTGCAGACACTACTCACAACACCCTATTCCGTTTATTAGATCATATCTACACTGCTTCTCCAGCGAACTTGCCTAAGGAGGCTTACAAAGTAAAAATATAAAAGCTGCTTAAAATCATTAAAAGATACTGCAGAGTTACTGCAGAGAAAAAAAACCAAGCAGGGGATTGAACAGCCTGTAAACTACCTTAAGATTGGGCTGTCAAACTCCAGACAGGGGCTGGAGGTTTGCCAGAATTGCAAATAATCTCCAGGCTACAGAGATGAACTTCCCTGCAGTTTCTACACCCTGATGAGGTTCTTCCCCTCCCTAAAGTCAACCCTCCCCAAGCACCACACCTGAATTTACACATCCAAAGTTGGCAAACCTAAGTCTTAAGAACTTTCTGGTGCTGGAGGGAGGGATGGCAGCCGGGTGTGGGGGTCTCTGTACAGCCTGCCTCTTAGGCTTTAGCAAATGAAAACAAGAATTATGGAGATTCTCTATTCCTATTTAAGACCTGCAGAGACATTTGAGGCTCTGCTTTTGACTGATGGCTCAGCAGAATGCTGCTTGTTCCAGGAATTTCCCTTCCCTCCCCTCCCCTTGTCCCTGAGCCAGCCAGAACTTCACTGGAATCCATCTGGCTGTCTATTTGACAGAGCTTGGCAAGACTACTGGGGTTCCCGGGGGTTATTTATAGGTCATTTTAAAGAATTTACACAGCACCACCGCTCTGGTCTTGGGTCACATCATGGCTAAAAAGCACCCATTTCACAACAAACTGCCCTACAGTTCTCTGTACCTGCCCTAGCATCCGCCGAATGCTGACTCTGAACAGGATCTGGCAGCCTCTCCCAGGCACAACCAAGTTGAAGGCTTTATCTGTTTCCAGTTAGTCTGCTCCTCAGAAGGGGCTCTTCACCTTGGAACATGGCACTGGAGCTTCACAGACAAGGAACTGTTCCACAAATGCTATCCCATAAGTTCTCCAGCAGTGCTTTATGGTTCCTCAAACTCAGGGAAGCCCCCATGGCCTGAGCTGACACAGGATTCCACAGGGATCCAGAACATGGAATAGGAATGATTCAGGGGATGGCAAAGCTGGTCTGAAGCAACAGAACAAAATTTGAGACTAAGTGGCCCCTTTCAGACCAACTAAGTTTTATTCTGGGTATAAGTGTGTTTGCATGCACTCAGTGCACACAAAAGTTTACACTCAAAATATGTTGGTCTGAAAGGGGCCACTGGATTCAACTCTTGTTCTATGGAATAGAATTAGTTGTGAAATTCAATGTCCCCCCAATTTTTTTTCATTTAGTTTGAAAAGCCAAGTTCCTCGGCCTCATTTTATTTTATTTATTTATTTATTTAGATTTATATACCGCCCTCCCCGAAGGCTCAGGCTGGGAAGAGAGCATGTAGGCAGATTTGTTGAAATCTCAGAAGGCAGAGGCCTGTGGGGCAAGACTTCCACTGCTTCTCAGCACTGCCCCTCCCCAAAAGCAGGCAAAACCAGAAGTCTGTCAAGTTAACTGATATGAGATGCATCCATTGTAGAAGTTGTCTCATTTCAGATTTTACACCAGCCTTGCTCCACTGCCAGTTTCACTTGAAGTGGTCTCCCACAAGACTCCCAGGTCAAACTCTGAACAGTTTCTCCAACATTTCCACCTCCTCCAGAGTCCAACTCCTAAAATCCCCAAAATTGAAAGATGGAATGGCTTGCCAGTCCTCAAATCCTTGGGGGGGGGGGGGGAATCCCTGCCTGCACCAGGCCAGTCCACCCAGGAAAGACATGTGTCAGTGTCATCCTAAGTGAGCTGATGGTTCCAATATGGTGCTCGTAGGTGCCTTGTGGCCTGCCAACTTCCATACACCCACCAAACATTGTTAGAAAGTGGGTGGGCCTTTAACCTGAGTAGGCTTTTGACTGGCTATTAGAGATTTGCGCAGCAATCAGATTTTTTTCAATGCTGCTTTGATAGCCACTGCTAGCACAGGCCAAAGCCCATCCCCTTCCCACCATACTACAGAACTGAAGGTGAACTGCAGCAGCCTTGTGGTGACTGGTTCAGCCTCCTGTGGCAGCCATACTGTGGCTGTGCCTATCATACTATGTCCAAATTATGTAGACACCTGTAGGCTCAAAAAGGCTGGGGACCCCTGAGTTAAGCAATTACTCTGCAGGCAGAGATGCAGTAGAGTTAAACTGATGAATGAAGGTGGCTGTTGGGGACCCCCGTACAGGGCAGACAAGTTCCCAGGGGGCACTACAACCCAGCCACCAGTTCTTCTTAAACGGGAGGAAAAGTGCAAGAATTGCTGCATTAGAAAAAAGGCCCAACATAAAGAGCCACCAGGAAAGTTGCGAATGGAGCACCACAAGATCATATTTTGTAGACAAACTGCAGAGCAACTACTATCTGGATTGTGGCTGCAGCCCAGGGGGAGATGAGACCACCCCTTACCCAAAGTACATGTTTTTGCTGCTCCAAACCAATTCACCCCCCCCCCCCCCTTTGCTGGCTATCCTTGGAAGGGGGGAAAGGGGATGATGGATGGGCTCTCCTCAGAGAAACAGCGTGGAAAGGTCCACATCAGGGCCCTCTGCGTTTGGCTCCTTGTTGCCTTTTGTGAAAATATTGGTCAAATTAATTTTGGAGTTTCTCTCCTAGTTCTGGACCCTGAAGGTAGCATGTACACCATGCAGTGCTTTTCTCACATGTGCTCTAGTCACCTCACATGAGCCAACAGCAGGCTTCTCACCAGACTGATTAGGTTGCTTGCGCACCACAGATCTATGGAGCTGGCGCTTAAGAGAAGCTCCAGGCTGCCTGGCTGAGGCCTCCTGTGCCCCATCTCTCCAGTGAACCAGCTCTATGGTGCATCTGGCTAGGATGTGGAGGAGGTGGCTCTCCTGTCTGCATCCCCAGTGTGAGAGGCCATGAGGGAACAGGAGCAGTCCCTTCATTAGAGAGGGAGAAGGGAAGGTCAGTATTATTCACTGCCGGAGTATGCTTGGGTATTAACTTTTTTAATTTTGTAGGGGTTTTATTTTTTATCTTTCTAATCTGCTGGAGACAATCCTCAATGGTGGTGGGTAATAAATCTACATAATAAATAAATAATCCTTATCCATGTTTCCTCTATATATTTGTGAAACAGCCTGGGGGGTGGAACGTGTCCGGCTGCCCAAGTTGGAATAGGGCCAATAAGGCTGCAGCCAGCAAAGCTAACTGGCCCTGCTCCTACAGCTCCCGCCCTCCCTCCCTGGACACTAGCCATGTTCCTCTCAGCCTCACCAGAGACAGAGAGAGACACACAGAACCCTGCCAGACTGAACACAAGCTCTAATTACCTGCTATGGTTCCTGCCACCATGGAAAGAGAGACACAGATAGAGCTGCCCCTGCTGTGAGGGAGGCAGAGAGAGACACAGAGAGAGCTGCCCACCAGCCCTGCTTCCCTCCTCAGAATGAGCCCTAATTACCTGCTGTGCCTCCTGCTGAGAGAGATCTGCACCTCCCGGTGTCCCCTGGGTCCTGCTTGCAATGGGCTTTCTGGCTGGTATAATAAATAATTTCTAATTTAGCTATTTACAGTCTGACTCTCTTGCTGAGACTCAAGACAAATTACACAGGGTATGTCAAGGATAATCAACAGGATGGAACAGCCATAGAATCATAGAGTTGGAAGGGATTTCCAGGGTTATGTAGTCCAACCCGTGCACAATACAGGAACTCAAAACTACCTGTCCATCCACAGTGACCCCAATTTCATGCCCAAGTGATTCTTCACCACCACCCCATATCTCCAGAATTCAGCCTGGCATGGAGGAAATTCACCTACCATCCTACAGTGGTGATCAGCAATTCCCTGGGTATGCAAGGAAGGACCACAAGAGACAAACACTGGAACATCCCTTCCTGCCCACCTACTCAAAATCTGCCTAAGTTCATAAAATCAGCATTTCTGTCAGATATCTAGCCTCTGATTAAAAACTTCCATGGAATAAGAACACACCACCTCCAGAAGAAGCCTGTTCCACTGAGGAACCGCTCTAACTGTCAGGAATTTCTTCCAGATGTTTAGCTGAAAATGCCTCTGAATTAATTTCAACCCACTGGTTCTGGTCCGACTCTCTGAGGCAAGTGAGAACAACTCTGCTCCATCTTCTGCCCTTTAAGTATTTGAAGATGGTTATCATCTTAGCCATCTTCTCTCCAGGCTAAACAGACCAAACCCTCTCATTCTTTCCTAATATGTATTGGTCTCCAAACCCCTTACCATCTTCTTAGCCCTCCTGTGGACACACTCCAGTTTCTCTATATCTTTCTTCAGTTGCGGTGACCTAAACTGAACATAGTACTCAAAGAGCCGAGTAAAGCATCACCTCGTGTGATTGGACATTATACTTCTTTTAATACAGCCCCAAATCCAATTTACCTTTTTAACCACCGAGTCACACTGCTGACTCATGTTCAGTATACAGTCTACCAAGACCCCCAGATCCTTCTCATACCTATTACTGCCAAGAAAAGTCTCACCCATCTATAGTGATACATATGATTTTTCCTACCTAAATGAAGAATTTTATATTTATCTCTATTGAAAATTATTTTAGCCCAGTTTACTAGCCTGTCAAGGTCATCCTGTATTCTGATTCTATCTTCTGGTATGTTTGCTCCCCCTCCCAGTTTAGTGTCATCTGCAAATGTAATACATAACCCAGGGCCCAGGACAGATCCCTGAGGCACTCCACTCATCACTCCTCTCCAAGAAGATGATGAACCATTTACAACCACCCTTTCGGTGGTATAATAACCCACAGGAAACAGATCCAGAGGTTCACCTTCTGGCCCAACAGAACAAAGACCTACGACATTGGGTACTTGATCAAAGTTGGCTTATTAGAAGAAAACATACAGGAGCAGGTCTTGGTGGAGGAACATCACAGCAGGGAGATTGACAAAGACAATTTGAACAAAGGACCTACAAGAGGGCTTAGGTTCAGCCCTCTAAGATCTAGGTGGGGAAACAAGGTTCTCAAGAAGAAGAAGAGGAGTTGGTTCTTATATGCCGCTTTTCTCTACCCGAAGGAGGCTCAAAGCGGCTTACAGTCGCCTTCCCTTTCCTCTCCCCACAGCAGACACCCTGTGGGGTGGGTGAGGCTGAGAGAGCCCTGATATCACTGCCCGGTCAGAACAGTTTTATCAGTGCCATGGCGAGCCCAAGGTCACCCAGCTGGCTGCATGTGGGGGAGTGCAGAATCGAACCTGGCATGCCAGATTAGAAGTCCGCACTCCTAACCCCTACACCAAACTGGCTCTCAAGAGAAAGTGTTTGAACCAAAGAGGTGCAAATACTGGTGCCAGCTAGGCTGGCCTTCTAAGCTGCAAGGGTTGTTTAACATTTCAAAGAAGAACACAGTTGATACTGCTCATCTTGAGCAAGCATAACTAAGAACAAACAGGAAAGAACCAGGAATGGAAGGGTGGGGTGGAGGATCCCACCTCTAGCCCTGGAAAACCAGCAGAGATTGACATGAGCACATCCTGATCTGTCAACCAGTTCTCGATCCATGTAACAGTAATAGGATCCATACTACATTTTACCAGTTTGTCAATAAGAGATCAGGTGAGTCTGATATCACTCATTCTTGAGAGAGCCAAGAGTGAACACTGCAAGAGAGTTTGGACTACAGAAGCCGATAGAGGTGGGGACAGAGCTGAAACAAAAGCCCAACCTTTTAAATATGATACATGAGGTTTTGTAGCAGCCCAGTACTGTAGGCCACCCCACTGTATTTCATGGCCAATACCCACTGTACAGTCTAAGGCTTAAGTGCAGGCTGGATAGCTGCGCCTTTTCAGTCCTCCTAGAGAAACCAATGCAGAGACCAGATGCACTCTTGCCTCCCCAGGCATGAATGTCTTCAACTGTGAAGAATTTATTGCTTCAGGCAACAAGGTACCCATTTTCCACCCAGAAGATGTACACCTTAAGGAATTTACATTTTATTCTGATAATTACGGATATCATGTCACAGCCTTTCTTCTGCAGAAGGCATGAACTAATTTCTTGATCCCTGCTAATGGGGGGGGGGGAGGAGAAGAAGAGTTTGTTCTTATATGCTGCTTTTCTCTTCCAGACGGAGTCTCAAAGCGGCTTACATTTGCCTTCTCTTTCCTCTCCCCACAACAGACTCCCCAAGAGGGAGGTGAGGCTGAGGGAGCCCCAATATTCCTGCTGTATCAGGGCTATAGTGTACAGCCCTGATGTAGAACATCTGTATCAGCGCTATGGTGAGCCCAAGGTCACCCACCGAACTGCATGTGGGGGAGGAGCGAGCAATCTAACCTGGCTCTCCAGATTAGAAGTCTGCATTCCTAACCACTACACCAAACTGGCTCTCAAGAAACCACTGACACAATGGTATGCTCTTTTCACATGACAAAAGACTGATTGTTCTCGGTCAAAAAGCACTTAGAAGGATTAATCTGGTATCACAGAACAGTAAGGATTACCATAACTCAAGGGTATGAACACAGGAAGCTGCCTTGGTGTGAATTTGACCCCTGGTCCATCCAGATCAGTCTTGTCTACTCAGTTTGGCAGCAGCTCTCCTGGGTCCCAGACAGAGGTCTTTGCACACCGCCTATATCCTGATCTTTTAAACAGGAGATCCCAGGGATTGAACCTGAAACCTCACATGCCAAGCAGAGGTTTTATCACTGAGCCATATTCTCAAGATTGCTTTATATGCGAGACCTCTGATCTTCCTTGGTGAACTTTTTGTCCTCATGGTGGCCTGATTATGGACAAGCAGAAACATGGACTTCATATACATGAGTTTTTTCAGAGTACTTCTGGTTTTAAAAAGTCTAGAAACGGCAGATCCAGCCTAGCTGAAAAGGTGCCACAAGATATCCAGATCTACCTTCAATTAGTGATCAACTTCTCAGTCAGTGATCTGAGTCAGGTTGTTGATCCTGGCCTTTTTGCTCACACCCACATCACTGAACCAATGAATGCCAGAACAGAGCAGAAATCCAGACAGGCTGAACCTACTCAAAGCATGTGAGAAAGACATCCCTGCACCCACTGCAAAAGGTCCCAGGGGGACACAGCTCAGACTGTGCCATGCCCTTCCTAGGGCATGGAGAGGCGACATCCAGGATAACAGAAGTAGACTTGTGAAGGCCCCCCAAAAAACAGGGGGGGGGATCAGAAATAACTTTTTTCACCTTTTCTCCAAGGCCACTTTTCCTGTTTTTCTAGTGGGAAAACTGGGAAACTTTGGGGAACACATAAAATATGCCTGGAAAATATTTTTCTTTGTTATTACTAAAATATTTTAGAATCATAAAGTTGGAAGATACCTCCAGTGTCATCTAGTCCAACTGGACACCCTCGGTTTCTTCGGTTGTGTTGCCCAAAACTGAACACAGTACTCCAAGTGAGGTCTTACCAGAGAGGAGTAAAACGGTAACATCACCTAGACATTATACTTCTTTTAATACAACCCAAAATCCCATTTGCCTTTTTAGCTATCAAGTCACACTGCTGACTCATGTTCAGTGTTTGGTCTAATAAGACCCCAAGAACCCTTTCACCTGTACTACTGCCAAGACAGTCTTGCCCATCTTATAGATAAGGTAGTTTAAAGATAAGGCATTACTAACCAAGAGTCTTAGGACTTTTTTGCCAGCTGAGAGCCAGTTTGGTGTAGTGGTTAGGAGTGCGGACTTCTAATCTGGCATGCCGGGTTCGATTCTGCGCTCCCCCACATGCAGCCAGCTGGGTGGCCTTGGGCTCGCCACAGCACTGATAAAACTGTTCTGACCGGGCAGTGATATCAGGGCTCTCTCAGCCTCACCCACCCCACAGGGTGTCTGTTGTGAGGAGAGGAATGGGAAGGCGACTGTAAGCCGCTTTGAGCCTCCTTTGGGTAGGGAAAAGCGACATATAAGAACCAACTCCTCCTCTTCTTCTTCTTTGACAATAGAAATTACATAAATAGTGAAATGGCTAAGTTTGCAGATGACACCAAATAGTTGAGGGCACTGAGAACCAGGAAGGATTGTGAGGGGCTCAAGAGGGATTTGTTGAGGCTGAACAAGTGGGTGTCAACATAGCAAAGGAGGTTCAATGGGACCTGAGTAACACATATTGAAGCTAAAATTCCCACCTATAAATACACATTGATGATGTGATGCCCACTAGCAGTAACTAACCAGGAAAGAGATCTTGGAGTCATGGTTGAGAACTCACTGAAAATGTCAACTCAGGATGTGACTGCAAGAAAACAGGCAGATGCTATGCTGTGTGTTATTAGGAAGGGAACTGAAAACAAATCAGCCAGCTTCATCATGTGCCCTCATTTGAAAACTGTGTACAGTTCTGATCACTGCACTACAAAAAATACACTAAGGCATTGGAAAAGTTGCAAAAAAGAGCAACTAAACTGAAGAAAGGTTAAAGAAGTTAGGGCTCTTCACCTTGGAGAAATGACGATTGGGAAGTGACATGATAGTGGTTTATAAAATTATGCATGGGATAGAGAAAGCAGAGCAAGAAGTATTTTTCTCCCTTTCTCAAAATACAAGAACTCCTGGGCACTCAATGAAATTAAGGAGCAGTAGGCTCAGAACACAGCCTCTCCTGACGCAGGGTGGTAAGGCAACCACCATGCTGTCTGAAGCTTGAACCATGAGGCTGGAAGTTCGATCCCAGCAGCCGGCTCAAGGTTGACTCAGCCTTCCATCCTCCCGAGGTCGGTAAAATGAGTACCCAGCTTGCAGGGGGGTAAAACAGTAATGACTGGGGAAGGGAATAGCAAACCACTCTGAACTGAGTCTGCCAAGAAAACACAAGAGGGCGTCACCCCAAGGGTCAGACATGACTCGGTGCTTGCACAGGGGATACCTTTAGCTTTACCTTTTAGGTTCAGAACAGATAAAAGAAAATATTTCTTCACGCAAAGAGTCATTTACACATGGAATTCCCTGCCACAGGAAGTGGTGGTAGCTTCAAGCATAGCTTCAAGAGAAGATTGGATAAATATATGGAGCAGAAATCTAGGCAAGCTGAACCTACTCAAAGCATGTGAGAAAGACTGGGTAATGGTAGAGAACAGGAAGGCCTGGAAGATCATTGTCCATTGGGTCACGATGGGTTGGACACAACTTCACAACTAACATCAACAATGGAGCAGAGGCTATTAGCTTCAAGGTCTAGACGGAACACTGTCTGGGGCAGTAATGCTCTATATTCTTGGTGCTTGGGGGGGCTAGAGCGACAGGGCTTCTGGAACTCTGGTTCTGTTAGTGGACCTACTGAGGACACCTAGGCTTTGGCCACTGTGTAAATGTGTAAATGGATGGCCCATGGTTTCTCTTATATTTTTATAAAATTCTGTGACCACGGGGGATAAATTGCCTCAGAACCCTGACAGAGCTGGCAGGAGGCTGGAGAGTATGCTCCCTCCCCCTCCCTTCAGGCCTGCTGCGAAGGAGCCCCTGACAGCCCCTGACTGAGGGGAAGGAGGCCTTTCCCTTCAGAGAGCAACACAGGGGAGCCTGAGGGCATTCCTTTTGAGGGTGGGAAACTTTCCCCTTCTGCCAAACAGTTGGCTGACAGGGAGGCCACAGAAAAGCCCCTTCTCACTTAAAATACTGCTCTGGCTGGGGGTTGGACACAGCTAAGCCATGTTTCTTTCTTCTTTGCAACTCTCTGCAGATTTGAGGCCACTGCACAGCGTTATTCTGCAGATGTAACTGGTTCTTTTGTCTCCTGTTTCATCTGCACAACAACCCTGTGCAGTAGGCCTCAAGTCTTTCAATGGGAACTGACACATGGGAACTGACTTGACTTTTTCCAATCTTGGCCTGGCAAATAAAAAACCAGTATAAAAAACCTTACTAAGGTAAAGACTGCTGTGCTCAGAGAGTCATACTCTTAGGGTTGCCAGCTTCCCTGTGAGGCTCACTACCCCACCTCCCTCATGTGGAATCTGCTATGGGGAGAGGAAGGGAAGACGATTGGAAAATGCTTTGAGACACCTGAGGCCTGCTGGGTCATTGCGGCCCATTCCCAGTTCTCTCAGATCTCTCACAGCCCCACATAACTCAGAGGTTGACTATTGTGGGGAGACGAATGGAAAAGGTGTTTGTAAACCGCTTTGAGACTCCTTTGGGCAGTAAGCAACAGGGTACAAAAATCCAGTTCTTCTTCTAAGAAGCAACCATGAAAGAAGCATGTGGGCACATAACATTTTATCAACAGTGAAAAAATGGAGACAGAAGGAACAGGGTGGACACCTGTGTACTGTGACTACCCCATGTGTATTAGGGCAGAGGGGCATTTTGGTGTTGGTTTCCCTTCACACAAGAAGGGAAATGACACAGAACTGGGGGGAATTGGTTGCCATGTAATCTTCCCCTAAGAAGAATCTCCTGTCTGATTTCCCCTTCACATATCTGAAGACATGGCTCTGAAAAGCTCATCTGTAACCACTATGACACAATTCCCAAAGGTCAGTCCTTTCCCCTACTCAATGAACATTCCACACCACAGTTTCTTGACACCCATCTCTCCACATCCATGCCCTCATTTGCTACCACAACCTCCCATACAACACACACATTCAACCCCATGCCTTTACAGACTGGACAACTCCTCCCCTTCCTCTTCCCACTGCCAAGCTCTAGCGCCCGTTGTATTCTTGGATACAACGGGCTTTGCCCCTATTACATGCATAAAATAGGCAGTCCATGCAGAAAATATACAATTAATGGTGATGAAATTATTTTAAAAGACATTAGACCATATTCTTCTGCCTTATTAAATATGCCAGAGTGCAGAATCTAACCTTAAGGATAGTTTGATTGAAACAGTTGGCAAGAAGAGAAGCATAAAAATAATTTGATCTTCCTGAATATTTGGTCAGGAATAGGGTAATATACGTGTCCTAGTAAAACTGGCAATGTAAGAGGACATGTTCAGTAATTTCTACCATTCCAGCCTGACATGGAATTGTTTCTACCATTCCCCCCTGACATTATGCATACGGGATGTATGCATACCTTCCTTCAAGTTGGGCAGATGGGAGGGCATTAAGCCAGGCAAGAGGGAAAGCACCGCGGTGTTTGGGGAAGCCCAACATATAGTGATAACTTGATGGCTGAAATGTTTGTTACAGTTTCCTACTGCCAAGGCAGAGTGTGGCAACCTGAAAGGTTAAAGGGTCCAAGAGCGCCAACTTCTAATCTGGTGAGCCAGGTTTGATTCTCCACATGCAGCCAACTGAGTGACCTTGGGCTCACCACAGCATTGAGAAAGCTGTTCTGACCAAGCAGTGATATCAGGGCTCTCTCAGCCTCACCTGAGGATAGAGAAAAGTGGTATATAAGAACCAACTCTTCTTTAGTAATATCTGGGTTCTCTCAGCCTCACCTACCTCACAGGGTGCCTGTTGTGGGGAGAGGAAAGGAAAAGCGACTGTAAGCAGCTTTGAGATTCCTTCTGGTATAGGAACCAACTCTTCTTTTTGATAAGTGCTCTAGCTTCCCAGTGCCCAAGGTGCATTGTACAGGATGAAATGTACCTCTAAACAAAAGCAAAACTGGTGGTGCACAATAAAAGACATGCATATTTCTTGGAGAAAGCTGTAGCTCACCAGACAGTACCGGTTCAGTGCCTTGCAGCTCCAATTAAAAAACATCTGGAAAAGACCTCTGACCACCCTAGAGCAGTGGTCCCCAACCTTTTTATCACCAGGGACCGGTCAACACTTGACAATTTTACTGAGGCCAGGGGGGGGGAGATAGTCTTTTGCTGAGGGACGTCACTGCCGCCGCCTGAGTCCTTGCTCCACTTGCTTTTCCGCCGGTGCTCCTGACTTCCCGCCGCCCACTGGGGGGGGGCGCTGCCACCATCAGCTGCGCAGTGCCACACCGAGGGGGAGCCCCAGCCAGGGAGCCCCACACAGAGGGGGAGCCCCAGACTCACAACTAGAAGAAGAGTTGGTTCTTATATGCCGCTTTTCCCTACCCGAAGGAGGCTCAAAGCGGCTTACAGTCGCCTTCCCATTCCTCTCTAAGGTAAGCTTCTGGATTAATAGAAAGCTTTATTGGAAGCAGATCTGAACACTCCGACGTCTGTAGTAGATTCTAATCAATACATGGCAAGCAAGCAGTTATCAATATTTCCTTCCCGCCCAAAAGCCCCCTCTTTCCCAGGGATGGAACTACCCTCACTCCCAGGTGCCATCCTGGGCTTCCTGCCAGACCCTCGCCAACCCGTCTGGCTTTGGGTGACAGGCGCCCTCCCTTACAGATAACAAAACACAGGGCAACATTTGCAAGAAGACACAGCATGAAAGGATACACAAAGCAGTGACAAATAGTTCAGGGTTATAAAAGGGTTACAAAAGGTTCTTCAAAAGCACACATCAAACCAACATGGAGTCACTCAGGTCAATCACAAATCACGGCAGGAGTGAGAGGGACTGGTCCTGACATTCCGCCCTTCCATAAAAAGTCCCCCCCTCACCCACCATCCACAGGCCTCAGACATTGGGAAATTTACGATGAAATTCCCGTACTAACTTGGGGGCCGGTACATTCCCAGCCTCCACCCACTCGTGATCCCCCATGGGGAACTCTTTCCAGTCCACAAGATATTGAAGCTTTCCATGATGCCAGCGAGAGTCAAAAATCTAGTTCACTTCGTAGTGTGTGTCTTTATCCACAGAGACGGAGATGGGTGCTACGGGGGCAGGGTGCCAAGCATCTGGAGGTGGGGCTCTTTTCAGCAAACTGGAATGAAAAATGGGGTGGACATGCCTGTAAGTCTTTGGTAGGTCTACATCAGCAGTCACAGAGTTTATAATGCATTTAACCGAAAATGGACCCACAAACTTGGGTCCGAGTTTGCGGGAGGGTTGCTGGCTGCGCAAGTTCCTTGTGGACAAGTAAGCCAGGTCCCCAACCACCCATGATGGGGCTGTGCTTCTCTTCTTGTCAGCCTGCTCCTTATAGTCCCGTTTTGCTTTTTCTAAGCAATTCACAATCTGGGGCCAAGCTGAGGCAATTCCCGCCGCCCATTTCTGTACATCCGTGGAACCTTTGGCAGCTGGTTCCCAGGTGGGCATGGCCGCCAGGTCTGTGCCGTAGACCACGTTGAAAGGGGAGACCCCTGTTTATGAGTGCACCTCATTATTGTACGCAAACTCAGCCAAAGGGACCAAGGCCACCCAATCCGTTTGCTGATGATTTATAAAGCAACGTAGGTACTGTTCTAGAATTTGGTTCATTCTTTCAGTCTGCCCATTAGTCTCTGGGTGATCCCCCGAGGTAAGGGCCTGTTCCACCCCCAGTAATCCCAAAAGCTCCTGCCAGAACTTGGCAACGAACTGAGTTCCTCGATATGTCAAAATTTGCCCCGGAATTCTGTGCAGTTTATATACGTTTTCCACAAATAAAGAAGCCAGTTTTGAGGCTGAGGGCAACCCAGCACACGGAATGAAATGCACTTGCTTAGAAAACGCATCCACTACCACCCAGATGACTGTTTTTCCAGGAGGTCAGTTATAAAGTCCATGGTGATTTCTTTCCAAGGTTCTGATGGGATAGGCAATGGCTGCAGCAACCCTTTTTTCTTTCCCCCCGCTGACTTTGCGGTTAGACACACAGGGCACCCTTGAACATATAACTCCACATCCTTACGAAGGGTCGGCTACCAGTACTGCCTACGTACTAGACGCAAGGTTTTTACAAAGCCGAAATCTCCCGCTGCCTTGGAATCATGGCACAATTTCAAAACATCACCCCGCACCGCTGTGCGTACGTATAGCTTGTCCCCATGGCAAAACAACCCCTCCTTTTCCTGTAGTTCTGGCCGGAGGCGGGCAAATTCCGGATCTCTCATGACGTCCTTCTGTACCCACCCTCCAGGGGAGGGAGCTCCACCAGCCCCCCGGCTCCTCGCCACCACTGCCAAACCCAACTGGGCTGGCGTGAATATTGTATCCACCAATGGCTCCCGTTTACACTCGTATTGGGGGAGGCGTGAAAGTGCATCGGCCAGACAGTTCATTTTACCAGGAAGATGCTTCAGAGTGAAGTTGAAGCGGGAGAAAATCTCAGCCCATCGCATTTGTTTTGTGAACAGCATTCTGCTTCAGTGCCTGCAAGTTCTTATGGTCAGTCCAGACAACAAAGGGGAGGGCGGACCCCTCCAGCCAATGGCGCCATGTAGCCAGCGCGAGCTTCACAGCTGCTGCCTCTTTTTCCCCAGATCGCCCGGTTCTTCTCCGGTCTGGAGAATTTTTTGGAAATGTAGGTAAGAGGGTGTAGATGCCCATCACCCTCCTGTAGGATCACCACCCCCATGGCCACATCCAAAGAATCTACTTGTACTGTAAAAGCCTTGTTGGGGTCGGCATGGGCTAGTACCGGCTCAGTGATAAAAAGTGCTTTCAGGGTCTCAAAGGCAGTCTGACAGCTCTCTGACCAAGCCAAGAAGGCACTGAGCTTGGAGGCCTGCTTCCCCCCCCCCCCTTTTTGTTTTCAAGTCTGTCAGGGGCAGTGCCACTCTGGCAAAGTTGGGGATGAAAGAACGATAGAAGTTGGCGAACCCTAAGAAACTTTGCAATTGCTTGCGCGTTCAGGGCAGCTCCCAAGCCAGCAAGTCCTGAACTTTACTAGGGTCCATTTCAATGCCTGTAGGGGACACCCGGTAGCCCAGAAAGTCCACACAGTCTTTGTGAAACTCACACTTGGACAGCTTTGCATACAAATTATTTTCTCGTAAGCGGCATAACACTTCCAGTACTAGCTGCACATGCTCAGAGGGGTTTTCTAAATATAAAAGAATGTCATCTAGAAAGACCAGGGCTCCCTTGTACAACAGATCATGCATGACTTCATTCATTACATTCATGAACACGCTGGGTGCGCCGGCCAAACCAAACGGTATGACGATATATTCAATGTGGACTAAGGGCATATTGAAAGCTGTCAGGTACTCAAGCCCCTTCTTTATTTGTAATAAGCCTCCCTTAAATCCAACTTGGTAAAGATTCGCGCCTTTCCCAAGTGGCCCAGCAAGTCTTTTATCAAAGGTAGGGGGGGAAGCATTGGAAGTGGAAACTGCGTTCAACCACCGGTAATCCATGCACAGTCTTAACGTGCTGTCTTTTTTCCTTACAAAAAGTACCGGCGCAGCCATGGGGGATGTCGCGGGACGAATGAAACCCCTAGCCAGATTCTTGTCCAAAAAGGCTCGCAACTCAGCCATCTCCCTGGGGCTCATGGAATACAACTTCGCCTTAGGGAGTGGTTCCTCTGGCTTCAGTTCAATGGCACAATCCGATTTCCGGCGGGGCGGCAGTTGATCGCACTCCTTCTCTGTAAACATATCCTGCAAGTCCCAATAGTCTTAGGGCAACTCGGGTGGCCAGGCGCATCACACTGCTGCGGGCTCGCGCCGCCCTTCTAAAGCATTGCCCTACGCTTCCTGTCGGCAGTGCCACTGGCACCCTGGGTCATTAAACCTAAGCACTAGGGATCTCCAGCACACACTGGGGTCATGCTTACGCAATCGGTCCAGACCCAGGACAAACGGGAAGGCTGCGCTAGGGGCCACCACTGGCTGAATCTGTTCCCAATGTTCTGTGACTTCTAAGTCCAGAGGGAGGGCATGGGACACTGCCTCCCCGCCTTTTACGCATTTCCCATCCATCTGGACAAAATGGAGCGGCTTGCAGAGCGGCTCCACTCCCACCCCCAGGATTTGAGTCTAGAAGATTCTGCACCTCCACTTTCCTCCTCGTCCCAGGAACAGTCAAAGTCATTGGTAGTAGGGGGATGGGACTCACCGAGCACTTGCCCCTACCTCGTACCTGCTGGTGGAGCCACCTCACAGCAGGTCGTCCTCGTTTCCCGACGGCTCCCCCGAAGCCCTTCCATCTTCGGTCCCACTCTTGCTAGTGGAGGAGGACAAGTAGCTAAGGGGCTCCAGCAATGGGGTCAGCAGCATCTTCGCTGTCTTCTTCCCAGTCGACAGTCCTTTCCTGGAACCTTCTCCTGGGGGTTCATCTTGGTCTTCTTGGAGGGGCAGTTGGCTAGGAAGTTCCCCTGTCCCCCGCATCCCAGGCAAAGCCCCTTTCCGCAGCGTCCGGGGCGGACGATTTCGGTGGGAGGGTTCCGCTTTGGGGTTGCTGACTTCTTCCCTCCCTTGGGCTTTTCCTTTTTGAGTTGGGCCGCCAGGCGTATCCTCTTCTCCACTTCTCCAGCCAGTCTAACCCAGCCCATCACAGTCTCCGGGCCATCCAGCTTCAAACGCTTCTTGACCACATCCTTGTGCAAAACCTTCCGAAATGCCTGAACTCACTGCGCCTCCACCCAGTGTGGAATAGAGGCCACACGTTTCCAGAACTCTCACATGTATTGGCCCACCGACATCGATCCTTGCTTCAAGTTTTGCAGGTTCTCCTCCGTGGTCTCCGCCTCGAAGAGATCCTCAAAACACTCCCGCATGCACCGGGTAAAGCGATCATAATTCCAGACCTTGGTTTAGTCATACTTGTAGAGGCTGATGAACCACTTTGCTGCCTCGCCATCCATGCAGTCACCCGCAAACCGAACTTGATCTGCATCATCCTGGAACGTGTGGCCAAACATCACCATGTAGCCCTGGAGTTGGATCAGGAAACCATGGAACTCCTCGGGTTCTCCATTGAAGCGGGTGCGAAACCAGAGGTGGCGGCATCCATCCCCTGCCGCCACCGTGGCTGGGGCCGCCTATCCTGCCTACGCATCCCCCGACGGTTGATTCGGGGCCACTTGGCCAGCCGGCTGCTAGTTCTCCTGCGATTGGGCTGGGACCAGGGGTTCCCCCCCCCGTTGATCGGAGCAGCCGCCTCTCGCGCTGCCAGTCTCAGTGCCGCCAACCCAACGGCTCCCTCCAGGATCAGTGTGGGGCGTCTCAATTTGACCAAGACAAAGTGTGTGCCACGTTGTAGGGAAAGAAGAGGGACCAGGCAGTTCTTCTCCCACAGAACAGAGGAGAGGGGTGGGCAGGACATGGGGGGGTGGATTAGGCCTCGTTTTGAAAAAACATTGACAAGAGCCCAACTGTGCAAGATTTGCTCGTGGCCTGACAAGCACTTGGCAGTTTTCCTCTCTGTAGTAGCCACACTTTCCCATCATGCCTTATTAGCATCAAATCTGGTCGTTGTAAGACAGCTTTGCTTGGTGATTGGCTACTGCAACGGTTTGCCTGCGGGACAGCAGTTCCCATTCAAGGAAAAAGATTTCCAAACACAGCCTTGTAACCAGGAGGGCTCACAAGTTTCTAGCCCTCAAGGTTACAAAGATATGTTTGACAGTCATTGCCTCACCAGACTTCATATGCCAGTAGAGGAAATACCCACTGGAAAGATGGCACCTGAGGTTGACTTCTAACAGGGCATCCTGTGTCTGGTGGTGGAAAGGGAATCCAAGACGTAGCAACATATGGCTGGCAGCCAGCACTCCACAATATCTGTAACAGCTGCTCTTAATATTTGAGCAGAGATGACCCGTCAGCCAAAGATGAGTACACAAGAAATTTTCAAGCTGGTGATGGCAAAAACTTTATCCAAACAATAGAACGAGTTCCTAGGTATAAAACCTCGTTTTCGTATTTTACTTCATCAGTGAACTTATTTCTTAACTAGGGGCAAAGCCCGTCATATCCAGAAATAGAATGGGCACTAGAGCTTGGCAGTGGGAATCATAGAATCATAGAGTTGGAAGGGACCTCATGGGTCATCTAGTCCAACCCCCTGCACCGTGCAGGACACCCACAACCCAATCGCTCATCCTCTGTAACCTGCCAGTGGCATGTGCGAAAAGGATCTCGGAGTCTTAGTAGACCATACATAGAATCATAGAGTTGGAAGGGGCCATCTAGTCCAACCCCCTGCTCAACGCAGGATCAGCCCTAAGCATCCTAAAGCATCCAAGAAAAGTGTGTATCCAACCTTTGCTTGAAGACTGCCAGTGAGGGGGAGCTCACCACCTCCTTAGGCAGCCTATTAGGAAGAGGAAGGGGTGGAGTTGTCCAGTCTGTAAGGGCATGGGGTTGAATGTGTGTGTTGTGTGGGAGGGAGTGGCATGGTGAAAAATGGGGGCATGGGTCTGGAGATATGGGTGTCAAGAGCATGTGGTTTGAAATGTTCATTGAATATGGGAGAGGACTGACCTTTGGGAATTGTGGCATAGTGGTTCCAGATGATCTTTCCAAAGCCGTGTCTTCAGATATGTGAAGAGAAAATCAGACTGGAGACTCTTCTTAGGCGGAGATTACATGGCAACCAATTCCCCCCAGTTCTGTGTCATTTCCCTTCTTGTCTGAATTAGGCCACAGACACCGAAGTGTCCCCCTGCCCAAATACACATGGAATAGTCACAGTACACTGTTGTCCACCCTGCTCCTTCTGTCTCCATTTTTTCACTGTTGATAAAATGTTATGTCCCCACATGCTTCTTTCATGGTTGCTTCTTAGAAGAACTGGATTTTTGTACCCTGTTGTTTACTACCCAAAGGAGTCTCAAAGCGGTTTACAAACACCTTTTCCCTTCGTCTCCCCACAATAGACAACCTGTGAGGGATGTGGGGCTGTGAGAGGTCTGAGAGAACTGGGAAGTGACCCAGCAGGCCTCAGGTATCTTAAAGCAGTTTCCAATCATCTTCCCTTCCTCTCCCCATAGCGGACTCCTCGTGAGGGAGGTGGGGTAGAGAACCTCACATGGAAGCTGGCAACCCTGAGGAAGTCTCTCTGTGCACAGCAGTCTTTACCTTAGTGAGGTTTTTTATACTGTTTTTTTTATTTGCCAGGCCAAGGTTGAAAAAGTCACTTCAGTTCCCATATCTCTCCAGTCAATTACTTGTTCACTATTTATAGTTTCAGGCTATAAATATTCTTTATTTAGATCTTTCTGCACTTTCCAGTCTCACAGGACTGATGCTGGTCTGTCTGTCTGTGTCCGAGAATATAAACAGTTGCTGCTAAGAGCTGGCCATAGCTCATAGCCCAGGAGTCACACACTTGCACCACTCCCTCCCAACTGCAGCCTGCAAGCCTCTACCATAGTATCTAGATTGCTGCTCATCTCTAGATTATAATGATCAGCTCTGCAGGCAAAAATGGCTCCTTTGAAGGCTGGACTCTGAGGCGTTGTACAATTTTGAAGTCCCACCTTCCAAACCTCCAGGAATATTTCCAACCCAGGGGTAGCCAACCTCCAGGTGGGGCCTGGAGACAGCTCATCTGCAGAGTATAATGGGCTACTTTGGACAGTGTTGTGGTGGAGAAGAAACATTTAAGGCCTCCCACACAGGTTGTTGTTGAATTGAAAGACTTGAGGCCTACTGCATAGGATTGTTGTGCAGATGAAACAGGAGACAAAAGAACCAGTTTCGTCTGCAGAATAACACTGTGCAGTAGGCCTCAGATTTGCAGAGAGTTGCAAAGAAGAAAGACACGTGGCTTGGCTGTGTCTAACCCCCAGCCAGAGCAGTATTTTAAGTGAGAAGGGGCTTTTCTGTGGCCTCCCTGACAGCCAACTGTTTGGCAGAAGGGGAAAGTTCCCCACCCTCAAAAGGAATGGCCTCAGGCTTCCCTGCGCTGCTCTTGGAAATGCCTCCCTCCCCTCAGTCAGGGGCTGTCAGGGGCTCCTTCGCAGCAGGCCTGAAGGGAGGGGGAGGGAGTGCACTCACTTGCCTCCTGCCAGCTCTGTCAGGGTTCTGAGGCAATTTGCAGTTGGACTTGACAGTTAGGACAGCCTTGGGGTGAAAAGGGCTGGCACAGCCTCTGTTCTCATCCCCCTTGGCAGCCCTGCTGACCTCCTCTCCCTGCGGTGGTCAGGAGCAGACTGGCAGCCATGTCTCCTCATTGCCCTGGAACTCTGGTCTGTCCTCATGAGGGCCCAATCGGAAGGCACTTTGTGCCTTCCGATTGGCGCCTCCGCTTATCAGTCCGGGGCCAAGGAGCCAATCCGGGAGTTTTGATCACGGACACAGCCCACCCCAACCCTCCTTACTTTTCTATTAAGACGGACAGATAATTAGAACATAATTGCAGTTAAACATTGAAATTAAACGTGCTGGCTGCTGATGTTATGCTATAAGCAGCTGAGTTGAAAAGCGTCAGGAGGAGTGGAGGAAAGGACAGGTGGAGGGGGCCCAGTTAATGTATGATGGGATTTCTGAGGCCCGGAAAAAGATCTCCGCCTTACAGGCCCTGTTCTATCAGAGCCCTGATGTCCTTGGGGAGCTCATTCCACCAGGCAGGAGCAAGGGCCAAGAACGGCAAACATATCTCTTTAGGGCCAGGAATCCCCAAATGGTTGTTATTTCTTAATTGCAGTGCTCTCTGGGGGGCGTATAGAGAAAGGCGGTCCCTCAGATACGCATAAGGCCTTGAAAGTTAATACAAAAACCTTGAACCAGATCCACAACTCAACTGGAAGCCAATGCAGCTGCCACAGGACAGTCTTATATGGACTATCCACTATCTGAGAACCTGGGCAGATGCATTCTGAACCAGCTGTAATTTGCAGAGCACGGTCAAGGGTAGGACCCCATACAGCGAGTTACAGAAATCAATTCTGGAGGTGACCATTGCCTGGTCTAGGTGTTCCACAGTGGCAGGTAGGGTGCTACTAGCTTAGCTTGATATAGGTGGGAAAACACCTGCTGAACTACCTTCTTGACCTGAACATCCATTAAGGAAGCATCAAAGATCATTCACAGGATCCTGGTCAATTGTGCAGATGTAAGCTGTATCCCATCCAGCCTGGGAAGGCATGCTTCCTGATCTGGCCCCTTCTTCCCCAGCCAGAGGACCTCCATGTTTGAAGGGTTCAGTTTGGGGAAGCTCGCTTTAAGCCACTCCGTTACCACTTCTAGACACTGGACCAATGCACTCAGAGGGGCTTCTGGTCAACCATACATCAGGAGATAGATCTGGCTGCCATCAACATACTGATGACACCCAAGCCCGAAACTCCAGACTAGCTGAGCGAGAGGGCACATGAAGATGTTAAATAACACTGGGAAGAGAATCACATGCTGGGAGACTCCATAAAGGAGCTGGCAGTGGTGCAACTGGCCCTCCCAAATTGTGACCCTCTGACTTTGGCCATATTAATAAAACAAGTGACAGGATGATTACCATTCGCAGCCCTCTCCAAAGTTTTACAGTGTAAAAACAGTTCCATTTGCAAGAGGTTTCCATCTCCATTTTGACCCTTGGGAGATCAGAGCCAGGAACAACAGGAGAGCTGGACAGACATGTTGCCCTTAGGGCTGCCAGCTCTGGCTTGGGAAATTCCTGGGGACTTGGGAGCAAAGCTTAGGAAGACTGGAGTTTGGGGAGGGAAGGGAGCTGGGCAGAGATGTGAAGCCCTGAAGTCCACCCTCCAAAGTAGCTCACATCTTCTCCCGGAAAACTGAGCCCTGTAGTATGGAGTTGTAATTCTGGGAAATCTCCAGGTTACACCATGCTCATACTTGCCAAGCCCATGCAGGACCTGGGTTCTAGACTCAGGGGCACAGGTGAGCCAGAAAGCCCAAACAGAGAAAGATGGAAGTGTTTCTCCTTTCTTATGTCCCATGCTGGAATGCCTGACTTGGTTGCTTTCCACTCCTGCCCAGCTGCTTCCACCTCCCCTGGCATTCTGCAAGTCAGAGCAGTGCCAGAAGCATTCAGAGGGCAGAGGGGAGGCAATGGAAGCCTCTAGTCTATTTTCTGCAGAGTCACAAGTGGAGGCCTGGCCCTCGCACACCTGCATTTCTGGGGACTAGTGTCTCCTCCACACAAACTTGTGGCCCCTGTTCATTTTCTGCCATCATCCCATCATCGCATTCTATCACTGTTTGTGCAGGTTCAAAGCCCTCCATCGCCAGAGATGTTATTAGAGAGCTGCAAAATAACAAGCTGTTCCACAGTCAACTGAGAGGCTCTTTGCCTCTTGGCGGGGCTGCTAGACAGAGCTTGCAGGAAGGCCTCCTGTGAGGTAGGCAAACAGATAAAGGGGTGGGAGGCAAACCTGTACTCCATTACTTCCCCTCACACCTGTTTCAGCTGGCACAGTAACAGCCATGTGACAGAAACTCTACACATCTTTATGTGGGGGGGGTCCTCTGGGGAGGGGTTCTGGACTGAGGGTCAAAATAAGCCAAGAAGTGAATGACCCCCAACCCCAGTGGTTTAAGTCTGTCACCTCCCTGACATGCTGAGCAGAAGTCACTCTTGTTGTCAAAGACAGGTGAAGCAGCTGTAAAGACCACATCAATAAACTGCATCGTGTATCTCTCAGAGCACTCCAATAAATTCCATGGTGCTGCAAGTAGAAACAGCTGGAGGATTTTACTGCCCTTCCTCTGCAGGAGAAAAGGTTATGTTAATATATTGGTCCATTAGGTTGGTGCTTACTGTCCAAAGGCTGGGTTCTAAATTTCTCAGCTCGAATAGGCTTCCAGGGGCTCAGGAGCAGAAATCCCCATTTAATTGCGAGGCCTGACAGTGGTCAGCTCATTCACAAAGAGGTTCCTTCCTTTAAAATACTCTGGGGAAAAGAGATGACATTTGTCTGCAAAGAAGCAGCGGCTCTGCTCTTGCCAGCCATGGTAGCTCAAGCCATGATGCTTCAAAAATCACAGGATTCTCTGGGAGGTGGCCAAAACACAACCACAAGGTCACACTTCAGTTTCTTGCTCAAAGCCAAGATTTGGAGCTTTGCTACCCCATAGCAAGGGGCTCATCCTCATGACTGTATAGAAGAGTTTAGATGACTCGTGACCAAATAACATAAAAGGAGAATCACAATTTCTTTTCAAACCCTCTCTATGCAGCCTTGACTCAGAGCTTATGAAAGGGGCAGAATAGTTGTCTGGGCCAGCTGCCCAAGAATCAGATCCAAAGGTGCAACAATGGAAAAAGAGTCCACAAAGGAGAAAGCATAGAGGGCTTCCCCTCCGGTCCCATCTCTGCCTTGGGAAAGCTGTTTGCCTTTAATTGGTGAAGAAAACAAATAAAGGAAGTCAGAGACAAATTTCTCTTCTGTCTTCCATAAAAACTCCTTGGCTGTGCCACCTGAGGGATAACCTTCCAACATGACAACTTACTTCAGATTTTGCTCCTTTCTCAACTTTTTTTACTGTCGAGAAACCCCTGAAACAACTGAGAGCACGTGGAGAGAGCTACTGGGGAGTGTTGCTGCTGACCAGGTGAGGCTATTGTGCTGATTGGGTGAGGTGATTGCTGGGTGATTCCTAGGAGGATTAAAAAGGGCTGCTTCTCGCCAGAGGCAGAGCTCAGACAACTGAGAGCATGTGGAGAGAGCTACTGGGGAGTGTTGCTGCTGACCAGGTGAGGCTATTGTGCTGACTGGGTGAGGTGACTGCTGTGTGATTGCTGGGAGGATTAAAAAGGGCTGCTCCTTGCCAGATGAGCGAGCCTTTGGCGCGAGCCAAAGGGGGAGAGACAAAGGGCTCTTGGGGTTCTTGGCCGAGCAATTAGAATCAGCAGATTATATCAGTAGATTATATTTCCCTAATACTTGCACCGCCTAGACATTACAACAGACCTCCACGACACTCATCCCATCATCTGCAGTGAGTGTGACATGATTGCCTTCCTCCCAGAAGACAAGATGGACTACAGCTGCCCCAAGTGTAAGCTGGTAAGACTTTTGGAGGAAAATATTAGGGGATTAGAAAACAGAATTATTACTCTGACCCAAAGTAAAAAAGGGGAGGAGTTCATAGACCAGAGCCCTGCAACTCAGAATAAAGAGAATACAACCAGTCCTGAAGATGATAAGGAGATTGACCACAATAGGGAGCCTCTGCAGACAGTTCGGAAAAAGACTCAATGGAGAAGAGCGAGACAGTTCTTGGGGCCTTTGGAGCTCCAGAATAGATTTCAGAACCTTGCAGAGGAGATCCAAGGGTCAACAAGGGAAGAGGTCCCAAAACAAAGTCTAAGACAAAGGGAAGAGGCCACGGGGACAGAAGGAAATGGAGTTGAGAAGGGGAAAAAAAGGAGAGTACTGGTAATTGGAGACTCCCTGCTAAGAAGAATGGATCGCCATGTGGCTGGGCCCGACCCCCTAACCCGAGAGGTGTGTTGCTTGCCAGGGGCGAAAATTAAAGATGTTTCAGAAAGGCTGCCCAAACTCCTCAAATCTACGGATCGCTACCCATTTGTGATGGTCCATGTGGGAACGAATGACATGTCCCTGATTACCATCGCTCCTATTACAAAAGACTATCAAGATCTGGGGAGGAAGCTCAAGCAAATGGGGGCACAAGTGGTATTCTCTTCAATCTTGCCTGTCAAGGGAAGAGGAATGCGTCGGGAGAGGAAGATAATGGAGGTGAATCACTGGCTGCGTAGTTGGTGACGGCAGGAGAGATTTGGTTTCTGGGACCATGGGATAGGCTTTCTTGAGGAAGGCCTACTAGCACCTGATGGACTGCACTTATCGAAACTGGGGAAGAATCTGTTTGGCAGGAACATGGCGAGATTCATCAGGAGAGCTTTAAACTAAAGCCACTAGGGGAAGGAGACGATCAACACAGGGAGTGTATGGAAGGAAAACGATCGGAGGCAGCCCAACCGGCAAGGCCAGCTCATAGGGAACCAAAAGTAAAAGGATTCAGATGTCTTTATACTAACACCCGAAGCATGGGCAATAAGAAGGAAAAGCTGGAACTTCTCATGCTGATGGAAAGGTATGATCTAGTAGGCATCACAGAAACTTGGTGGAGTGATTCTCATGACTGGAATGTAATGGTGGATGGATATGAACTGTTCAGAAAAAACAAAATAGATCAAAGAGGTGGAGGAGTGGCACTATATGTGAGGGAAGGGCTTACCTGTCAGGAAATTCTAGTGAAGGAGAGTACATCTACAGTGGAAAGCATCTGGGTGAAAATAAGCAAGGGGAAAACAAACAGTGTGGTGGTTGGTGTCTGCTACCAACTGCCGGACCAACGAGAGGATGTGGATGCTGCACTTTGTGAGCAGCTTGAGAAAATATCCAAACGGCAGGACCTTGTCATCATGGGTGACTTCAATTTCCCAGAAACAAACTCTGCGAAGCATCCTCAGTCATGCAACTTTCTGACCTACCTGGCTGACAATTTCATTTATCAAATGGTAGATGAACCCACAAGAGGTTCAGCCATACTGGACCTAATACTGACCAACAGGCAAGAGTTGGTGGATGAGGTGAAGGAGGTGGGGACCCTAGGGGGAAGTGACCATGTCCTCATAGAATTCCTTTTGAGATGGGGAGCCAAGGAAGCTTGTAGCCAGACGCGGATGTTGGATTTTCGTAGGGCAAAGATTAATAAACTCAGAGACATGATTAGTGTCATACCATGGACAAGAATGCTGGAAGGGAAGGGAGGAGCATGTGAAGGGTGGGCGCTACTCAAACAAGAGCTATTGCACGCTCAATCAATGACTATCCCAGAAAGATGAAAATATTGCAGTAGCTCTAAGAAGCCTATTTGGATGAACAGAGAACTTCAAGAGGAACTAAGAAAGAAAAGGAAAATGTTCAGGAAATGGAAGGAAGGACAGAGCTCTAAAGAAGAGTACCTACAGGTTACTAGGCACTGTAGATCAATCATCAGAAAGGCCAAAGCTGAGAGTGAGCTAAGATTGGCCAGGGAAACCCAGTGTAACAAGAAAATATTTTTTCAGTTATGTGAGGAGCAAACGTAAAGTAAAGGAGGCAATAGGCCTACTGTTGGGTGCGGATGGACAAACTCTAATGGAAGATGCAGAGAAAGCAGAAAGGCTTAGTGCCTATTTTACATCTGTTTTTTCCCACAGGTCAAAGTGTTTAGGCACATCTAGAGTTGGCAGTAGCCAAAGGATTATGTCAGTGTGGCAGGTTAACATGGATAGAGAGGTTGTTGAGAGGCATTAACTGCACTGGATGAGTTGAAATCCCCTGGGCCGGATGAAATGCACCCGAGAGTGCTCAAAGAACTTTCCAGAGAACTTGCACAACCCTTGTCCATCATCTTCGCGACCTCTTTAAGGACTGGAGATGTCCAGGAGGACTGGAAGAGAGCAAACGTTATTCCGATCTTCAAAAAAGGGAGGAAGGATGACCCGGGAAACTACAGACCAGTGAGTCTGACCTCTGTTGTGGGGAAGATAATGGAGCAGAAATTAAAGGGAGCTATCTGCAAACATCTGGAGGACAATTTGGATTTGTCTCCAACAGGTCCTGCCAGACCAACCTGGTTTCCTTTTTTGACCAAGTAACAGGTTTGCTGAATCATGGAAATTCGGTTGATGTCATTTACTTTTGACAAGGTTCCTCATGATGTTCTGATGAATAAGTTGAAGGACTGCAATATGGATTTTCAGATAGTTAAGTAGATAGGGAATTGGTTAGAGAACCGCACTCAAAGAGCTGTTGTCAATGGTGTTACATCAGACTGGAGAGAGGTGAGTAGCGGGGTACCTCAGGGCTCGGTGCTTGGCCCGGATTCTTTTTAACATATTTATAAATGATCTAGATGAGGGGGTGGAGGGACTACTCATCAAGTTTGCAGATGACACTAAATTGGGAGGACTGGCAAATACTCTGTAAGATAGAGACAGAGTTCAACGAGATCTGAACACAGTGGGAAAATGGGAAAATGAGAACAAGATGCAATTTAATAAAGATAAGTGTAAAGTTCTGCATCTGGGTCAGAAAAATGAAAAGCATGCCTACTGGATGGGGGATACACTTCTAGGTAACACTGTGTGTGAACGAGACCTAAGGATACTTGTGGATTGTAAACTAAACATGAGCAGGCAGTGTGATGCAGCAGTAAAAAAGGCGAGTGCCATTTTGGGCTGTATCAACAGGGGCATCACATCAAAATCACAAGATGTCATAGTCCCATTATTGTATACAGCACTGGTCAGACCACACCTGGAGTACTGTGTGCAGTTCTGGAGGCCTCACTTCAAGAAGGACGTAGATAAAATTGAAAGGGTACAAAGGAGAGCGACGAGGATGATCTGGGGCCAAGGGACCAAGCCCTATGAAGATAGGTTGAGGGACTTGGGAATGTTGAGCCTGGAGAAGAGGAGGTTGAGAGGGGACATGATAGCCCTCTTTAAGTATTTGAAAGGTTGTCACCTGGAGGAGGGCAGGATGCTGTTTCTGTTGGCTGCAGAGGAGAGGACACGCAGTAATGGGTTTAAACTTCAAGTACAACGATATAGGCTAGATATCAGGAAAAAAATTCTCACAGTCAGAGTAGTTCAACAGTGGAATAGGCTGCCTAAGGAGGTAGTGAACTCCCCCTCACTGGCAGTCTTCAAGCAAAGGTTGGATACACACTTTTCTTGGATCTCTCTTCAACTCTATTTAACATCTTTATGCGCCCTCTTGCCCAACTGGTGCGGAGGTTTGGGCTGGGTTGTCACCAATATGCCGATGACACCCAGCTCTTCCTCCTGATGGATTGCCGCCCTGATTCTCCCCCAGAAACATTAGCAAGCTGCCTGGAAGTGGTGACGGGGTTGCTCAAGCAGAGTCGTCTGAAGCTCAACCCTTCAAAAACAGAGGTCCTGTGGCTGGGCAGGAAAGGTCCAAGCGAGGAAGCACGCCTACCCAATCTGGATGGAGTGCAGCTAACAGTGGCCCACTCTGCCAGAAACCTGGGAGTGATACTCGACGCCTCCCTCTCTATGGAGGCTCAGATCACAATGGTACCTTCAAGCCAAACTACTAGCACCCTACTTGGCCCCGGAACACCTCACTACAGTGATCCACACAACGGTCACTTCTAGGCTGGACTTCTGTAACTCGCTCTACGCTGGCCTACCTTGATCCGGAAACTGCAATTGGTCCAGAACGGGGCTGCCAGGCTCCTCACAGCAACACCTTGGAGGTCCCACATCCAGCCCATCCTTCAGCAGCTGCGCTGGCTCCCAGTTGAATTCCGGATCAGGCTTAAGGTTTTGGTTATCACCTTTAAGGCCATACGCGGTCTGGGCCCAGTATACCTGAGGGATCGCCTCTCCACCTACACTCCCCAAAGAACCTTGTGCTCTACGTCCTTCAACCTCCTGGTGGTCCCTGGCCCCAGGGAAGCCCGCTTGACCTCAACCAGGCCCAGAGCTTTCTCCATTTTGGCCCCCACCTGGTGGAACGAGCTCCCAGAGGAGATCAGGGCCCTGACAGAACCCAAACAGTTCCGCAGGGCCTGCAAATGGGAGCTCCTCCGCCAGGCATTCGGTTGAGGTTAACCCGGACAATTGCTTCCAATTGGCCCTCAGCCCCCCCCCTTCCTATTATGACCACCACTAATCTGCCTAGCCGACTGGGTCCCAGTAAGAGTTGAGCTGAGGCTCCTTTGCAGTTCTATCATATTATTATTGCTGTTATCATGTTGGGGTTATTGTTGCTGTACTGTTATTGCTGTTGTCACATATGTTACCTCATCTTATCTATATCTGTTTCCTGTTCCCTGTAAACTGCCCTGACCCTTCGGGGGAGGGCGGTATATAAATATAAATAAATAAAAATAAATACCGTGCCCAGGTGAACTGTGCATATGCACACACAATCACTGCAGTGACACAGGACCCTGGCAAAGCACAGAGAAGTACCCTTATCCTCCTCACCCACACGACACATTTCCATCTCCAAGAAAAAGCAGAATCCCAAAACAAGGAAATGCTGGCTGGAATCCAAAAGTTCCTCCGGAGCAGCAGGAGAACGATGAGATGTCACTGTGTCCTTCCGCCCCTGCTTTACCCAATTTTATTCCATTTCTTTCTGCTCCATTTCATGCTCACTTTGCTGCAGAGCTAGACAATTGCTTCATAACTCTGGGGGACAATCTGACCATCTATGAGCCAAGCCCAACTCTGACAGGCACGCAGAGTGAAGAGAAAGCCCTGCACAAGGCCTGCCTGAACAGCTCAGACTGCAGCTATTTTTAAATAACTTTCTCCCTGAGAGCCGGTTTGGTGTAGTAGTTAGGAGTGCGGACTTCTAATATGGCATGCCAGGTTCGATTCTGCGCTCCCCCACATGCAACCAGCTGGGTGACCCTGGGCTCGCCACAGCACTGATAAAACTGTTCTGACCGAGCAGGAATCTCAGGGCTCTCTCAGCCTCACCTACCCCACAGGGTGTCTGTTGTGGGGAGAGGAAAGGGAAGGCGACTGTAAGCCGCTTTGAGCCTCCTTCGGGTAGGGGAAAGCAGCATATAAGAACCAACTCTTCTTATTCTTCCTCCTCCTTTCTTCCATGAACAGTCATTTTAAATACATCCAATTTAATTAACTCCTGAAAGAAACAGCTGAAGTCACTGATTAGAGTTTCCACATCTTTCAGAGAGACACACACTTGAAGAAGAAAAGTTGGTTCTTAAATGCCACTTTACTCTACCCGAAGGAGTCTCAAAGCGGCTTATAGTCAGTCGCCATCCCTTTCCTCTCCCCATAATGGACACCCTATGTGGTAGGTGAGGCTGAAAGAGCCCTGATATTATTGCTCGGTCAGAACAGCTTTAAATAACAGCTTTATCAGTGCTGTGGAAAGCCCAAGGTCACCCAGCTGGTTGCATGTGGGGGAGCGCAGAATCAAACCCGGCTCATCAGATTAGAAGGCTCATCAGATTAGAAGTCCACGCTCCTAACCACTACACCAAGATGGCTCTCCTTAGTTTGCTTAGTTTAGACTGGCTAGTCACCTGGCAGTGCGCACTACTCAATAGCTAAAACCAGCTTCATTTTGCAAGTGAAATAGTTCCAAAAATCAAGGGTTCCCTCATTAACCTGGGTGCCATCCAAACATAAACATGGGCAGAAGGCCCAAATTCAAAGCAGCCAAGCTGGGGGGGGGGGGGGAGCAAATTTGGTGTTGTCTTTTCCTCTTTGCACGCCTGAAAGCCCAGCAGAAATAAGAAGATATTTAACCAAATGGAAACAACAGTATGGCATAATTTAAGCCACCTCGAAAGGACCATGCTCAGTTCTTTGTGCCAACACAAGATGTCATCTTCAAACCAGCAGATAAAGGAGGAGCCCTAGTGATTTGAGATAGGCAAGGTTATATAAAGGAAGCAATAAAAAATTAAGATTTACTTTGTTAAAATTCAGGATAATCCAACAAGAATAATAAAAAATCAGTTAGTGGAATTCTTACAGGAAGGACTATTGGAAAACTATATTGATAAAAACACACATGATTACTTGTTACAGTCGGAGAGCAGAACACCTTAGTTCTACCTCCAAAAATACATAAAGGGATATATCCAGTTCCTGGTAAACCAATTCTCAGGATATGGAGCAATCTTGGAACCCTTAGCCTTTTACCTTTACTTTATAAAACCATTTGTCCCCACAATCAAATCCTATTTAAGAGACACAATGGATTTTTTGAACTATATGCATAATGTGTAGCTAATAGATAAGGATGTTTGTCACTATGGATGTTGTATCACTCTATACCAATATTCCCCAGGATGAAGCTTTACAGGTGTTATATGAAGTCCTAGAAAGGAGACAAAATTTGAACCCTTCTACAACGTTTTTATGCCACATTGCAGAATTATGCCTCAAGAAAAAAAATTCCAATTTGAAAATGATTTTTTGTGGTAAATTTCAGGCATAGTGATGGGCTGTAAATTTGCTCCTGTGTTAGCCAACCTATTTATGGATAAATTGGAGAATAAATATTTTTTCCAGGATAAGAATCCTTATAGAAAACACATTGCAATGTACAAGAGATTTCTGGATGATATTTTCATTCTTTGGACTGGCGCTGAGGTGGAGTTGATACAATTCAGTAACTATGCAAATTTCATTCAGAATTAATTTTTTAGACATTGTAGTTAGCAGAGATGACAGAGGGCTTCAAACAGGAATTTATTTTTAAAAACCACAGATGTCAATTCCTACCTAGCTGCAGATAGTTTTCATCCTTTCCATCTAAAAAAGGACTTACCATTTTCTCTACTGTTAAGGATTAGGAGGAACTGTAGTGTGACTTTATAAGGGAGGCCAACATAGTAGTGAAACAACTGGCAGATAGGGGTTATTCAGCCAAAATTCTTAAACATGCCCTCTATAAAGCTAAAAACACGATCAGAGAGTCCCTGCTGAAACCCAAGATAAGAACTCAGCATTCCGATAGGATGGTTGCTGTTTTTACATACAACAAATCATATAATTATGTAAGAACTACTATCCAAAAACATTGGCATCTTTTGTCAACTATCCCTAGATGCAAAGCTCCACCTCTGCATGTGGAGATCAAAAAAAAATTGGGACATGTTGGTTAAAAGTAAACTTAACAACAAATCTATAACAACCACAATAAATAGAAAGGCTCCTTCAGGTAGAGAAAAGTGGCATATAAGAACCAACTCTTCTACTCTTCTTCTTTTTCCCCTGCGGTCATTGTTCGGTATGCACTCTGGTATACAAGAGAAACACATTACATAATCAGGCTGGTGATAAAACATACCCACATAAGACAATTTATAAATTGTTCAACCATTTGTACCATCTATGTAATTGAATACCCTTGTGAAAGACAATATGTGGGAGTGCACAGCTAGGGCCATAAGAACGCGAATTTGTCAACATAGCAATATAAGATGCAAAAGACTAACGGCTCCCTTAGCAAAGCACTTCGTGGAAGCTGGACACACAGAGATGCAGCCGAGATTCTGGGCCATCAAACAGGTGTCTGCAATGGGCAAAACATTACCTGAACTTTTGAGAAAAAGAAACTATTTTGGATATACCAACTGGACTCTTTCACACATGGCCTGCATGAGGAGATGGACTGGATATCGGCATTTTAATATCTGTAAAATTGTATTTCAAAGTGCATATTGCTTGGCTAGATATGGTGGTTCATCTTTTTCATTGTTCTCCCCCCCCCCCCACGCACACACACACACACACATTCTTTTGCTGGACTTCGAGGTTAGTCCACAGATACTTGCTGATGCAACGACAGCTAGATTGCATCAGCCCCATAGGTTGACATAGTTTCTTCCCCATTGCAATCGCAAAGTTTTTTTTTCTGACACATGAGATGCACTCTGTGCAGAGTAAAACAGTCACTGAGGTATGTATGGAAGTATCCTGTTTGAAATATGGGCATTTTTACATTAAAATTTTTAATTGTGGTCATTACATTATTTTTACAGAGTGGTGTTCCTAGATATTACATATCTTAGAAGGTGGTGCTCCAAAAAGAAACATTATACCGGTATTTTTGGGGACAACACCTAACAGTAAGTCACCAGTTGTGTTTGAACAGCTTATACATAAAATATATTAGACTTTCCTTTTTAATATTTGCTCATTCTAATATATTCCTATATTTATTTTTCCAGGATTTCCCTTCACCATGCAGCTATACTTCATAACTAGTTTTAGATATGAGTGCATTATTCAATAATATTGACCACTGAGGAAAACCCAGTAGGGTCAAAATATGTTTGGTCTGTTCGTGTGCAGTTAGATCTGTATAGTTTTTTAATATAGTTTTTACTTTGTTTTTAACCCAATATTGGTGCACTTTAATAAATAATTCTTTAAATTTTATATTGTTTTATAACTCAACTTTTGAGTTCCTGGCTTTATTAAGGTTGGGTTTTCGTTCCCTTTTTGGTTTTGCCTACCCAGAGAAGGTCAGAATCTACACTGTATTGACTGAGTGATTAGATTAGAGAGAACCATCCCTCTCGACATCTTGGGGAGGTATACAACAATTTATAACCAATAATACAATAAAAACCATAATTATAAACAAGATCTTTGAAAGATCCATCTAGTCCAGGTCACATTGAGAGCTGCTGTCCCATGTGTACAAAATGTTCGCTGGGTAGCCATGTATGAAAGTTCCTAGCACCAAGCTGCTGGAATTCCCTCCTTGGAGAAGTATTTATTCATATAAAAACATTTATTGGGTACCTTTCTTTGTTACATAGCTCAGGGCAGCTTACACCATAGATAAAACACATAACGTACGGTAAAACATAAAAACCAAAACACCCCTCCTGCTTTTTAACAAGCTTAAAATCTTTCCTTTAACTCTGCAAACATATTTAGAAAGTCAACTTCTGGTTTTATAGCAAGATGGGTTGCTAAGGAAGTTCGTAGTCAATTATGTCTGTGATACTTTCACAGGGCAGACTTTAATAAACTCTGAGACTTGATGAGAGTCATGCCAAGAAGCCAGAATGCTGGAAGAGAAAGGAGCAAGTGACGGGTGGGCTCTCTTTAAACAAGAGATATTACAAGCCATGACTAAGGGATCCAAGAAGCCTATTTAGATGAGGAGCTAAGGAAGAAAAAGGAAATGTTCTAGAAATGGCAGGAAAGACAGGCCTCTAAAGAAGAGTTTCTGCAGGTTACTAGGCACTGTAGGTCAGCCATCAGAGAGGCCAAAGCTGGGAGTGATCTGAGACAGGCCAGGGAAGTCCACTGAGAAAGAAAAGTTTTCTCAAATACATGAAGAGCAAACGTAAGGTAAATTAAGCAGTAGGCCTGCTGTAGGATGAAGAAACTCTTCCTGCACCAGGAATTAGACCCATCTTACCACTTATCCAGCAGTGGAGCTAATTCCCATTTCCACATGATGTTGGCAGTAAGTCGGGCCCATCCCAGGCGTGGCCCAACTCAGGCCCTCTGTTGCCCCGTGGTAAGGGAATGAGGGTGTCTGCGTTCCATTTTTTGCCAGGGGTGGCAACATGGACTCGGTTTGGGCAGGCCCATGTAGCAAGGGAGGAGTTGGGCCATGCAGGCCCAGCTACTCCCCCGACTACAGCCTCCCAAAAGGGGGGAAAAAATGCGCTGGCCAGCTCTGCACACACTGCTGAGCTGCCTGCGGCATTTTTGTTTGTTTAGCAATATAGTATTGCTACCACATTCTTCACAGAATCATAGAGTTGGAAGGGGCCATACGGGCCATCTAGTCCAACCCCCTGCTCAACGCAGGATCAGCCCAGAGCATCCTAAAGCATCCAAGAAAAGTGTGTATCCAACCTTTGCTTGAAGACTGCCAGTGAGGGGGAGCTCACCACCTCCTTAGGCAGCCTATTCCACTGCTGAACTACTCTGACTGTGAAATTTTTTTTCCTGATATCTAGCCTATATCGTTGTACTTATAGTTTAAACCCATTACTGCATGTCCTATTCTCTGCAGCCAATGGGAACAGCTTCCTGCCCCCCCTCCAAGTGACAACCTTTCAAATACTTAGAAGGCTATCATGTCCCCTCTCAACCTCCTTTTCTCCAGGCTGAACATTCCCAAGTCCCTCAACCTATCTTCAAAGGGCTTGGTCCCTTGGCCCCAGATCATCCTTGTCGCTCTCCTCTGTACCATTTCAATTTTATCCATGTCCTTCTTGAAGTGAGGCCTCCAGAACTGCACACAATACTCCAGGTGTGGCCTGACCAGTGCCGTATACAATGGGACTATGACATCTTGTGATTTTGACAGCTTTTCATTTTTGACAGCTTATCATTTTTCTGACCCAGAAGCAGAACTTTACACTTCTCTTTATTAAATTGCATCTTGTTCTCATTTGCCCATTTTTCCATTGTGTTCAGATCTCGTTGAACTCTGTCTCTATCTTCTGGAGTATTTGCCAGTCCTCCCAATTTGGTGTCATCTGCTAACTTGATGAGTAGTCCCTCCACCCCCTCATCTAGATCATTAATAAATATGTTAAAAAGTACTGGACCGAGCACCAAGCCCTGAGGTAAACGTTTGACAGAGGAAAGAGAGAAAGCAGAAAGGCTCAGTACATATTTTGCCTCTGTTTTTTCGAAGAAGAATGTGGGGATGGTAGTAGGCAAGGTGCACCCGAGAGTGCTCAAAGAACTTTCCAGAGAGCTTGCCGAACCCTTGTCCATCATCTTTAGGACCTCCCGAAGGCCAGGAGACTGGAGGAGAGCAAATGTTATCCCAGTCGTCAAAAAAGTAAGGAGAAATGACCCAGCAAACTAAAGGCCAGTGAGTCTGACCTTAACAAGATCTGAGCATGCTGGAAAAGTGGGCAAATAAGAATAAGATGCAATTCAATAAGGAGAAGTGCAGAGTTCTACATCTGGGTCACAAAAATGAGAAGCATGCATACTGGATAGGAAATACACTTCTCGATATCAGTGTGTGTGAACATGATCTTGGGGTACTTGTGGACTGTAAGCTAAATATGAGCAGATAGCATGATGCGGTGGTAATGAAGGCAAATGCAGTCTTGGGCTGTATCAACAGAGGCATCACATCAAAATCACAAGATGTCATAGTCCCACTGTATACCACATTAGTCAGACCCTACCTGGAGTACTCATTTCAAAAAGGACATGGGCAAAATTGAGATGATTCAGAAAAAAGTGACAAGAATGATCCGGGGACTGATGATCAAGCCCTATGGAGAAAGGCTGAGGAACTTGGGAGAAGAGGAGGTCAAGAGGGGACATGATTGCTGTCTTTGAGTATCTGAAAGGTTGTCACATAGAAGGGCAGGGAAAGGTTCCTGTTGGCAGTAGAGTATAGGACCTGCAGTAATGGGTTTTAACTACATGGAGAATGAGGGGTTGCAGCACAGTTGTAGTGATCTGCTTGGCATGCAAAGGTTCCAGTGTTCAGACTCTAGCATCTCCAGTTGGCTAGATATCAGGAGATATTGGCTAGATATCAGGAGAAAATATTGGCCAGATATCAGGAGAAAAAAATTCACATTCAGAGTAGCTCAGCAGGGGAATGTACTATCTATGGAGGTAGTGAGCTCCCCCTCACTGGTGGTCTTCAGGCAGCAGCTGGACAGAGACTTACCTTGATGCTTCTGGCTGTTCCTACATTGAGCAGTGAGTGGGAATATGGCCTGTTTGGCCACTGATTCTATCATTTTAAGTATTTTTTCGCTGAAAAGCAAATAAATATTGAAATAAATAGATTTCCAATTATAGAAATAGATCATGAGGGGAAAATGGGGGAAATTCCTAGGGTGAGGACAAAGAAGGGCCTTTAGCCTAAGTTAAGAAGACAATTTTTAAATTTCATTTTGCATCCGAGCAGTTTAGTGACAAATCTCTAAACACCTACCCTGTGGCCAGCAGTCTCCAAAAAGGAGCAGAACAAATTTTGTCCACTCAGGCACCTTTGGGACCAACAAAGTTTTAACAAAAAAAGAGAGAAGCTGTCCCAGGCTATCAAAATCACTTAGCAGAGTGGTATCTGGACAAAGCTCTCCCATACCTGCGAGCTGAAGGCTGACATTATATGCAGAGAATTTTGATTAAAAGTTTGGAGTTGGATGAAATATTGAAAACTTCTAGGATAAGTTTGAAAAGTATAGGAGGAAACAACCACCGATGAAAGGTCTACTTTGAAAACAGAACAAAATCTGGAGTCCGTTCTGGTTATTTCATTTATCATTAAAATAGAGATTGTATAAAACGGGGGTCGTCAACCCCTGGTCTGCCAGGGTACCGGTGGCAGCCGCTCCTGCCTCTCCCCACCCCCGCAGCGAGAAGCTCACCAGGCAGCAAGCGACGCAGCCGCCGAAGCAGCCGCTGAAGCGGCTGCCAAAGCGGGCGCTTCGCTCACGGCCCGGCTAGCTTCTTGCTGCGGGGGGGGGGGGGGGAGAGGCAGGCGCGGCCTCCAGCACACCGGTGGACACAAATGCGCAGGAGCAGAGCTGCTAAGCCTGTGCATTTGCGACCCCTGCTGGCGAAAATGTGCATGCGCGGCAACTCTGCGCATGTGCGTTTGCACGCAGCTGCTGCACATGCGTGGTTCCCGGGCCGCCGGGTCTCCCCCACCCCCGGAGGCGGTCCTCAACCGCAAAAAGGTTGGGAACCGCTGGTATAAAAGATATTGCTAAAGTGATTTTGATAGCCTGGGACAGGTTCTCTCTTTTTCTGTTAGGATATATATTCAGAACCAACCAAGTTTTATGCAAAGCATGAGCTTTCATGTGCATGCATACTACTCTGGAATCTATCTGCAAGGAGGAGTCGGTTGATGGCCACAGCTTTTAAATTCCCTGCCAGGGGTGGAGCGACCCAACAGAATGTAGCTCTGCTGCAGCAAGCAAGCAAGCAAGCAAGCAAGCAAGCAAGCAAATAAATAAATAAATAAATAAATAAGAGGAATGGATCGCCATGTGGCTGGGCCCGACCCCCTAACCCGAGAGGTGTGTTGCTTGCCAGGGGCGAAAATTAAAGATGTTTCAGAAAGGCTGCCCAAACTCCTCAAATCTACGGATCGCTACCCATTTGTGATGGTCCATGTGGGAACGAATGACATGTCCCTGAATACCATCGCTCCTATTAAAAAAGACTATCAAGATCTGGGGAGGAAGCTCAAGCAAATGGGGGCACAAGTGGTATTCTCTTCAATCTTGCCTGTCAAGGGAAGAGGAATGCGTCGGGAGAGGAAGATAATGGAGGTGAATCACTGGCTGCGTAGTTGGTGCCGGCAGGAGAGATTTGGTTTCTGGGACCATGGGATAGGCTTTCTTGAGGAAGGCCTACTAGCACCTGATGGACTGCACTTATCGAAACTGGGGAAGAATGTGTTTGGCAGGAACCTGGGGAGATTCATCAGGAGAGCTTTAAACTAAAGCCACTAGGGGAAGGAGACGATCAACATAGGGAGTGTATGGAAGGAAAACGATCGGAGGCAGCCCAACCGGCAAGGCCAGCTCATAGGGAACCAAAAGTAAAAGGATTCAGATGTCTTTATACTAACGCCCGAAGCATGGGCAATAAAAAAGAAGAGCTGGAACTTCTCATGCTGATGGAAAGGTATGATCTAGTAGGCATCACAGAAACTTGGTGGAATGATTCTCATGACTGGAATGTAATGGTGGATGGATATGAACTGTTCAGAAAAAACAGAATAGATCGAAGAGGTGGAGGAGTGGCACTGTATGTGAAGAAAGGGCTTACCTGTCAGGAAATTCTAGTGAAGGAGAGCATATCTACAGTGGAAAGCATCTGGGTGAAAATAAGCAAGGGGAAAACAAACAGTGTGGTGGTTGGTGTCTGCTACCGACTGCCTGACCAACGAGAGGATGTGGATGCTGCACTTTGTGAGCAGCTTGAGAAAATATCCAAACGGCAGGACCTTGTCATCATGGGTGACTTCAATTTCCCAGATGTGTGCTGGGAAACAAACTCTGCGAAGCGTCCTCAGTCATGCAAGTTTCTGACCTGCCTGGCTGACAATTTCATTTATCAAATGGTAGATGAACCCACAAGAGGTTCAGCCATACTGGACTTAATACTGACCAACAGGCAAGAGTTGGTGGATGAGGTGAAGGAGGTGGGGACCCTAGGGGGAAGTGACCATGTCCTCATAGAATTCCTTTTGAGATGGGGAGCCAAGGAAGCTTGTAGCCAGACGCGGATGTTGGATTTTCGTAGGGCAAACTTTAATAAACTCAGAGACATGATGAGTGTCATACCATGGACGAGAATGCTGGAAGGGAAGGGAGCATGTGAAGGGTGGGCGCTACTCAAACAAGAGCTATTGCATGCTCAATCAATGACTATTCCAGAAATACGAAAACACTGCAGGAGCTCTAAGAAGCCTATTTGGATGAACAGAGAACTTCAAGAGGAACTAAGAAAGAAAAAGATAATGTTCAGGAAATGGAGGGAAGGACAGAGCTCTAAAGAAGGGTACCTACAGGTTACTAGGCACTGTAGATCAATCATCAGAAAGGCCAAAGCTGAGAGTGAGCTAAGATTGGCCAGGGAAGCCCATTGTAACAAGAAAAGATTTTTCAGTTACGTGAGGAGCAAACGTAAAGTAAAGGAGGCAATAGGCCTACTGTTGGGTGCGGATGGACAAACTCTAACGAAAGATGCAGAGAAAGCAGAAAGGCTTAGTGCCTATTTTACATCTGTTTTTTCCCACAGGTCAAAGTGTTTAGGCACATCTAGAGATGGCTGTGGCCAAAGGATAGTGTCTGGGTGGCAGGTTAACATGGATAGAGAGGTTGTCGAGAGGCATTTAGCTGCACTGGATGAGTTCAAATCCCCTGGTCCAGATGAAATGCACCCGAGAGTACTCAAAGAACTTTCCAAAGAACTTGCACAGCCCTTGTCCATCATCTTCGGAACCTCTTTACGGACTGGAGATGTCCCGGAGGACTGGAAAAGAGCAAACGTTATTGCGATCTTCAAAAAAGGGAGGAAGGATGACCCGGGAAACTACAGACCAGTGAGTCTGACCTCTGTTGTGGGGAAAATAATGGAGCAGATATTAAAGGGAGCGATCTGCAAACATCTGGAGGACAATTTGGTGATCCAAGGAAGTCAGCATGGATTTGTCTCCAACAGGTCCTACCAGACCAACCTAGTTTCCTTTTTTGACCAAGTAACAGGTTTGCTGGATCAGGGAAATTCGGTTGATGTCATTTACTTGGATTTTAGTAAAGCTTTTGACAAATTTCCCCATGATGTTCTGATGGATAAGTTGTAGGACTGCAATCTGGATTTTCAGATCGTTAGGTGGATAGGGAATTGGTTAGAGAACCGCACTCAAAGAGTTGTTGTCAATGGTGTTTCATCAGACTGTAGAGAGGTGAGTAGCGGGGTACCTCAGGGCTCGGTGCTCGGCCCGGTACTTTTTAACATATTTATTAATGATCTAGACTAGATGAGGGGGTGGAGGGACTATTCATCAAGTTTGCAGATGACACCAAATTGGGAGGACTTGCAAATACTCCGGAAGATAGAGACAGAGTTCAACGAGATCTGAACACAATGGAATAATGGGCAAATGAGAACAAGATGCAATTTAATAAAGATAAGTGTAAAGTTCTGCATCTGGGTCCGAAAAATGAAAAGCATGCATACTGGATGGGGGATACGCTTCTAGGTAGCACTGTGTGTGAACGAGACGTTGAGGTACTTGTGGATTGTAAACTAAACATGAGCAGGCAGTGTGATGCAGCGGTAAAAAAGGTGAATGCCATTTTGGGCTGTATCAACAGGGGCATCACATCTAAATCACAAGATGTCATAGTCCCGTTGTATATGGCACTGGTCAGACGACACCTGGAGTACTGTGTGCAGTTCTGGAGGCCTCACTTCAAGAAGGACGTCGATAAAATTGAAAGGGTACAGAGGAGAGCGACGAAGATGATCTGGGGCCAAGGGACCAAGCCATATGAAGAAAGGTTGAGGGACTTGGGAATGTTCAGCCTGGAGAAAAGGAGGTTGATGAGAGGGGACATGATAGCCCTCTTTAAGTATTTGAAAGGTTGTCACTTGGAGGAGGGCAGGATGCTGTTTCTGCTGGCTGCAGAGGAGAGGACACGCAGTAATGGGTTTAAACTTCAAGTACAACGATATAGGCTAGATATCAGGAAAAGGTTTTTCACAGTCAGAGTAGTTCAGCAGTGGAATAGGCTGCCTGAGGAGGTGGTGAGCTCCCCCTCACTGGAAGTCTTCAAGCAAAGGTTGGATACACACTTTTTTTGGATGCTTTAGGATGCTTAGGGCTAATCCTGCATTGAGCAGGGGGTTGGACTAGATGGCCTGTATGGCCCCTTCCAACTCTATGATTCTATGATTCTATGATTCACATACTTAACCCGTGGATCAGAACCAAAAACTAATGCTTACACAAGATATACAATTTCAAAGAACTTTCCGGGGAACTTGCACAACCCTTGTCCATCATCATCGGGACCTCTTTAAGAACTGGAGATGTCCTGGAGGACTGGAAGAGAGCAAACGTTATTCTGATCTTCAAAAAAGGGAGGAAGGATGACCCAGGAAACTACAGATCAGTGAGTCTGACCTCTGTTGTGGGGAAGATGATGGAGCAGATATTAAAGGGAGCGATCTGCAAACATCTGGAGGACAATTTGTTGATCCAAGGAAGTCAGCATGGATTTGTCTCCAACAGGTCCTGTCAGACCAACCTGGTTTCCTTTTTTGACCAAATGACAGGTTTGCTGGATCATGGAAATTCGGTTGATGTCATTTACTTGGATTTTAGTAAAGCTTTTGATAAGGTTCCCCATGATGTTCTGATGGATAAATTGAAGGACTGCAATCTGGATTTTCAGATAGTTAGGTGGATAGGAAATTGGTTAGAGTAGCGATCCCCAACCATTGGGCCTCAGACCACATGTGGTCCGTTGATTAATTGGACTACGAAGGTGGACTCCCTCCTGGCCCTTTACAACACACTTCGGGTGTCATTGTCTCCCATCACTCCCAGATGGATCTCATTGCAGAGAAACAAGCTCAGGGTTCCCATTGGTTTGTCATTGTCATGAGTTAAAATTTCCATGAAAATTAAATGTTCCTTATGTTCATTGTTGTGGCGTGTCTGTATCTTATTTTGAAGGGATGTTTAAACATTACCATAGCGATCAGAGAGCGTTAGGGCAGTGGTTGAGAGTAGAGGAGTAAACTACCCCCCCCCCACCGGACCTCAGTAAAAGGTGTTGAGTGGTCCCCGGTGATAAAAAGGTTGGGGACCACTGGGTTAGAGAACTGCACTCAAAGAGTTGTTGTCAATGGTGTTTCATCAGACTGGAGGAAGGTGAGTAGCGGGGTACCTCAGGGCTCGGTGCTCGGTCCGGTACTTCTAAACATATTTATTAATAATCTAGACTAGATGAAGGGGTGGAGGGACTACTCATCAAGTTTGCAGATGACACCAAATTGGGAGGACTTGCAAATACTCCAGAAGATAGAGACAGAGTTCAACGAGATCTGAACACAATGGGAAAATGGGCAAATGAGAACAAGATGCAATTTAATAAAGATAAGTGTAAAGTTCTGCATCTGGGTCAGAAAAATGAAAAGCATGCCTACTGGATGGGGGATACGCTTCTAGGTAACACTGTGTGTGAACGAGACTTTGGGGTACTTGTGGATTGTAAGCTAAACATGAGCAGGCAGTGTGATGCTGTGGTAAAACCGGCGAATGCCATTTTGGCCTGTATCAACAGGGGCATAACATCAAAATCACAAGATATCATAGTCCCATTGTATACGGCACTGGTCAGACCACACCTGGAGTACTGTGTACTGGAGTACTCACTTCAAGAAGGACATAGATAAAATTGAAAGGGTACAGAGGAGAGTGACGAGGATGATCTGGGGCCAAAGGACCAAGCCCTATGAAGATAGGTTGAGGGACTTGGGAATGTTCAGCCTGGAGAAAAGGAGGTTGAGAGGGGACATGATAGCCCTCTTTAAGTATTTGAAAGGTTGTCACTTGGAGGAGGGCAGGATGCTGTTCCAGTTGGCTGCAGAGCTAAGGACATGCAGTAATGGGTTTAAATTACAAGTACAACGATATAGGCTAGATATCAGGAAAAAAAATTCACGGTCAGAGTAGTTCAGCAGTGGAATAGGCTGCCTACGGAGGTGGTGAGCACTGGCAGTCTTCAAGCAAAGGTTGGATACACACTTTTCTTGGATGCTTTAGGATGCTTTGGGCTGATCCTGCATTGAGCAGGGGATTGGACTAGATGGCCTGTATCGCCCCTTCCAACTCTATGATTCTATGATTCCACCATTATATCCCCAGTCTCCAAACAGTCTAAAACCTGCCATCAGGGCCAAGAGCAGTGGCTACGTCAGAAAAGAAGCAGGGTTGTGCAGAGAGGGGTGAAGTGGGTGCTGGCTGTCTGTCCTACCTAGCACCAGATACAGCTATCTTTTCCTGTTGCCTGATAAGCAAGATCCCAAGAGGAGACTGCTTTCCCTCCTAGCATCACAGGGGTGACATCTAGCCCTGTGGAGAAGGGAAAAGCTAGCTGTGCTTTGCTGTTCTTTCATTTGGTCTTTTAAATGGCAAAATTGTCAGCTGCTCAGGATTCCTCAACAGAAAGCGGTAAAATAAATGCATCCAATATATGGTTGCCATGCAACTGTCTGGCAGGATCTGAAGACAAGGCTACAGGGGAAGCCAAAACTGCATTTCCACACTGCTGACCCTTGCAAAGGTGGGGGGGCTGGGGAGTGTGAAACTTTTCCTCCACACAAACCTGGTCTGTCACCAATGAGAGCTCCCCTGGCTCTGTCACACATGTTGGAAAGAGAGGGATCCAAACAGCTCAGCCCAGTCCAAGGTCCACAGAGTACAAAGCAGAAGGTGGCCACATCCTTGCAGCACTGCAGAAAGCTACCTCCAGGGGAGCAGGCAGTGGCCAGGCAGGCCTCCCAAGGGTACAGGTGCAAATGGATCTGCAAGAAGCCAAGCTGCCAGTCTCATCCACAGGTTACCCCCAACATAGAAAAAGAAGAAGAGGAAGAGTTGGTTCTTATATGCCGCTTTTCTCTATCCGGAGGAGTCTCAAAGGGGCTTACAATTGCCTTCCCTTTCCTCTCCCCACAACAGACACCCTGTGAGGGACGTGAGGCTGAGAGAGCCCTGATATTACTGAAGAAGAAGAAGAGTTGGTTCTTATATGCCGCTTTTCTCTACCCAAAGGAGTCTCAAAGTGGCTTACAATCGCCTTCCCTTTCCTCTCCCTACAACAGACACCCTGTGAGGTGGGTGAGGCTGAGAGAGCCCTGATATTCCTGCTCAGTCAGAACAGTTTTATTGGTGCAGTGGCGAGCCCAAGCCCAAGCTGGCTGCACATGGAGGAGTGCAGAATTGAACCTGGCATGCCAGATTAGAAGTCCGCGCTCCTAACCACTACACCAAACTGGCATACACACACAGACTGCCCCTTGCCAGAAACAATAATAACGTAGAGGTTTGGCATGCTGAGCACCCTCCAAGACAGGCCACCACAAAGCCACGTTTCCTTCCTCGAGTCTAGTACACTCCTTGAATCCAGAACTCCCAAGGAGTTTACAAACGCAACTATGCCAACAAGACCAGGCAAGGGTGGTGGGAGGGCGGCCAGGCTGGGCTGCAGGGAGCTGCAGGAGGGCTGAAGGAACTGGGGATGGTCCTTAGGTAGAGCAAGTGCTCGGCATGCAGAAGGACCCAGGTTGACCTTCGGTGATGGGCCTTGGAGAGCTGCTGCCAGTCTGAGTGGACCACGCTGTCTCGGCTGGCCCAAGGGCCGAAACCCAGCCGAAGGCACCTTCATGCGTCCCTGCATCTTCCCTGTTCCAGCATCCCACCCTCAGACCCCTCTGGCAGGGCAGGGCAGGGCAGGGCAAGGCAAGGCCGAGGGAGCCGAGGCTGGCAAAAGGCATCCGAAAGAGGCGCCGGCACTTTCCCAGAACTTCTAAGGAATCAGGCGGAGCGGCAAGCAGCAGCAGCCCGAGCAGGCGGAGCAAGTTGGGACTTGACTCCCCCGGGAAGGCTGGCAAAGCAGAAAGGCTGGAGGATGGGAAGCGGGGGAAGGGCGGGGGTGACAGGGGGGGTCTCCGCCACCAATATTCTGACAGCCGTCTTACGCAGTCGGGGGGGGGGGTGGCCTCTGCCTGGGCCGGGGAGGGGGCTTCAGAGCGAGGGTAGCCAAGCTCGCCATCCTCGCAGGCCGCCCGACCCCGCTTCAGACTCGAGGATCCCGACGACCGAGGGGGGACTTCCCGGCGCCCCTTCGTCCTGAGCCGATCAATCCCGGCCCGCCCGGCCCCTGGAGCCTTGGCCAACTTCCCCAGGCCGAAGAAAACGCAGCGCAGCGCAGCCGCCGCCCATCGGGTCGGAAGGCCAGACACCCCCCCGCCCCCGCTCGCTCGGGGACTGCCGCTCCTGCCCGCCGAACGGCGGCCTGCCCGGGGAAGAAAGACACTTTCGCGCCGCCCGCCGGCTTCTCCTCCCGGCGCCGTCCCCTCCTCTCGCGCGCGGCCGCAGCGCTTTGCACGGAAACCCGGACATTTTTGCCAAAGGCCAACTCACCCAGCGGCAGGAAATGTTTGGTGTCCATCGCGGCGGCGGCGGCGGCTTAACTCATGCCCGAGAGCCGCGGGAGGAAGGGGAGGGAGGCCGGGGGCGGGAAAGCGGGAGGGGAAGGGGAGAGCCCGAAGCCCACCGGGGCGCAGCACAACGCCGGCGCCGGCGGGAGCAGTGTCGACGGGTTTCCTTGTCTTGGGCCGCCTTCTCCTCTCCCCCCTTGCTCGAGGAGGAAGAAAATCTCCGCCAGGCAGTCCCCGGCAGGCAGAAGCCAGGCGCAAATCCAGTCTCGCGGGGCGGCGCAAGGCCGAGGCAAAGGGAGTTGTTGCAAAGTCACCCAACAATGTAACTAAAGTACTTGTGCGTGCGTGTGTGCGTGCGTGGCTCTGCTGCTCGCTCGCTCTCTTCCAGCGACGGGAGTTGTAATTGCAGGAGGGCCTCGGCGAGGGGGCAACCCGACGGCCGACTGGGCAGCAGCGACATCGTTGCCGGCCAGTAACCAGCGGTCCGGAGTGCGAGGCGAGCGCTCTCTCTCCTGCTCCCGGGCCCCAGCAACGCGCCCGAGAGGCTCCCTGCCCCGCGGGGCATACATCTCGCCCCAGGGGTGGCTAGTTAGCGAAACGAGGGGTGCGAAGCGGCGTCCGCGGGCTTCAAAGGAGGAGGAGGAGGCCTCTCCGAATGCGCCCGGCACACGTTCCAGGCTGCGATCCTGACGCGCGTTTGCTGGCGCACGGGGCATCTGGCGGTGACCTCGGAGACCCTTTGAGTTATGGCCCAGCGTTGCTGGGGTCGCTCGTGGCTCCGTCGCCACAGAAAGCGGTTCAGGGGAAGAGCGCAGGGACCCCCGCCTGCCCTCCTCCCCGCGCCCGGTTCCCCGGCAGGGCTTGCCCAAGCAGCTTCCGCATCATGTGCGGTTCGATCCTGACATGCTAACCTTCCACATGCAGGAACGGCTGGCCGTAGACCTGCTGGTCTGTCTTCAGGTTGCCAAGCGGCCACGGGAGGGTTCAGAAGCAGGGTTTCTTTCCAGGGTATAAGAAGTGCTGTTAACCCTTGATGTGCTAATTAATAATCACTAATCAAGGACCCCCAACACGGTGCTTATGGGCACCAAGGTGCTTACCTGCACCTTTCCTAATGGCCAGAAAAGTCTCTTTAGAACGTGGGTTGGGCCAGGTGGGGCTTTTGTTCAGCAAGTACTTTGATGAGGCACAGGAGCTTTGACTGACTGTGCAGACTTTTAAAAATATTCCTTTGGCAGCACCTGCCTCCACATCAGGAGGTTATTTGCAGTGTGATGAAGACAAGGTGGCCTCCGAGGGCAGCCATTTTGTGTCTGTGCTCACCAGGCTAGGTCAGAATTCCAAGAGGTCCCATCCTTGGATAAGTTCTCCATTGTTGCATAAGCTTAAGTGGCCCTCATTTCGGTTTGTGGCATATATTTAAGCATTTATGTCTTTAAGTGTGTAGGACCAATTATGTTTCTGAACTGGACGTCATCATGGTGGTTGTGGGCTGTTTCTGCACCTGAAAAAGCTTTTGGGGCCACCAAGCCCCTGGCCCAGGTCAGGGCCTTGTGGCAATTTTTAAAGAACTACAGAAACACTTTTAAAATGGCAGCAGCCTCCATGAGATGCCCCCAAGCCATCACTTGCAGTCTGGCCCTGAGGCTCCTGTTTCCTGTGCTACATCAGGATGACATCAGGATGACAAGTCAATTAGGAGGAGAGGTCTCCCCCTCCCCCAGCCTCTTGGCTGCCTTTCACATGTCTTCATTCTGATTTTGTTTAAGATGTTGAGATGATGTATTCACGGTCTGAAACTGGCTGTTTTTCAAGTGTCCAGTGAAAATGCCTTTCCCTGTCATTCATTGCAATGTATTAGAGTATAAAATCACATTGTTGTGACTCACATTCCAAGAAAGATCTGTGAGTCACAATGCCTCAGATAACCTTCCAGTCATTCCATCATTGTTAAACAAAACCTTGAGAACCAGTCTTCCCACCTTCATCCCCAAGGAACTGAAATCTCCTTTCCCCTAAAGCAGTGGTCCCCAACCCCCGGGCTACGGCCCAGTGGTGGGCCGCAAAGGCCTCAGCGCCGGGCTGTGGCTCCCCCACACACACACACACACACACACACACACCCCGGCAGTGAGAAGCTCGCCAGGCCGTGAGCTGCCGCCCAGCAAGCTTCTTGCTTCGGGGGGGGGGGGGGGAGAGAAGCTTGCCAGGCTGCAAGCTAATCTGCCGATTTGGCGGCCAATTTGCTCGCGACCTGGAGGGGCATGCCAGCGGTGCAAACGCGCATATGTGGACTTGCTGCGCATGCGTGTTTGAGTCCCCACCAGCCGCAAACGCACATGCCGCGGCAAGTCTACGCGTGCACGTTTGCACCGGGGCTGCCACGCGTGTGCGGGGCCCCGGGTCGCCCTCTCCCCCACCCCATGACAGCGGTCCGCGGCCACAGAAACGTTGTGGACCGCTGCCCTAAAGGTATGTAGACTTGAAACTGATTTTCAACTGGTTTAAATGCTGTGGCTCTATCCTGCTCCACCCCCACTTGAAAATGGTTATTTTGTGATAATGATGCTAAGCTAGCCTTTCTCTAACAGAACTGCATGCTCCAGAGTTCTTTGGACAAAACCAAAACAGTTAAACTAGAACCTTTTCTCTTCCCACCCACTTAGAAATCAGACATCTAGAAAATTCCTGAAGGGAACTCAGCAGCAATGAAAAAGTGGCTTGTGCAGAAAAATTGCTGTGCCAGCTGTGTGTGAAAAGCCTTACACAATAGCACAGCCACCACTCATGAAAATAGCGTAGCTCATATCTCAGGTCTTCAGAGACCTTGTGGAGCCTAGGCCTTTGGTGCGGAAGTGAAGCAGAAGCTGTCAACATTCACAACCGCTGTGAGACATTTGGCGAACGGCAGTATATAAATCCAATTATAAATTTCCATGGGAAAACAGCCTATTCTTAAATGTGACTGCTGTTGGAATATTTGGGATAATATTCTCTTAATTCATGTATTCTCTCTGTTTCATGTATTATTCTTTGTTCTTATGTAAACCGCCCTGAGCCTCCAGGGAATTTCAGTTCCCCTCCTCGATGCCATTGGCCATGGGGCAACTATGCTGTCCCACAAACTCGCATGTGCGCACACACGCACTCAGCATGTCAACAGGACAGATCCTGGAAGTAACCCTTTCACTTACACAAGGCCTGCGCAGAATGCCTCCCTGGTGGACAGGATTGATCTGTCTTCAGACCTGCCCTGAAGCTGCCTGACTTGGCATTCTCCTGACACACACACATGTGATTGGTAAAAATCACATGTGCAAACAGGTCATGTGGGGTCAGCAACAGTTTTTGGCAAGTCTTTTGCAAACTTGATCTTAACCTTTCCGGGCCCCTTGGAAAAGGCTCCCTATACAGCCTCAGTTTGTACATTATTGGTGGGGGATGTGCCTAAGCCTAGCTGCTTCAAGGAAAAAAACACAAATCTACCTTAATTTTCCTCTATTCTATTCTTGTCCTGTCTCTCCTCCTGCTTTCAGTCTCAGCCACATAGTTTGATGCGTGAATGCTCCGTCCCATCAGGTAGCACATTTGAACTCTTAAGAGCACCCACGGCTCTCACTATATCAACTATGCGAGGTAGGTTAGGCTGAGAAACAATGACTGGTCCAAGTTCATTCATCAAGCTTTGTTGCAAACAAAGGAATCTCCACATGTCTCTTCTCTCTCCTCCTCCAACACTCTAACAGCAAACAGGCTAACATAATGTGGCTGAGTGATAAAGCATCAGCTTGGCATGCAGAAGGTCCCGGTTTCAAAAAATGGCATCTTAAGAGGACCAGCTATTCTGTGATGGAAACTCTTCACCTGAGACACTGGAGAGCCACTGGAAGTTTGAGTAGACAGTGCTAAACCTGATGGAGCCCAGGTCTGGGTCAGTCAAAGGTGGCATTGTATGTTCATTACACCCAAACTGGTTTTTTAAACAAGAGTCTACCTTTCAGGTGGGAAGAATTTTTTTCCCTTCAAAGAAGGAAACTTCATGTGAATTACTGGTTTTTCTTTCAGAGTATCTGATGATGCAAAAGACTGGTGTCAATATGCTTAGGTGGGTAGCTAATATTTATTTATTTGCTTGCTTGTTTGTTTATTTCTATATGCCACCCTTCCCTTGTGGCTCAGGGCGGTTTACAATGAAACTTTCATAATGTGGTACATTTTTTTTTAATTTGAATACTTAACGTTTTCTTAGTAAGAACAATATATGAGCCTCTTGTGGCGCAGAGTGGTAAGGCAGCAACATGCTATCTGAAGCTCTGCCCATGAGGCTGGGAGTTCAATCCCAGCAGCCGGCTCAAGGTTGACTCAGCCTTCCATCCTTCCGAGGTCGGTAAAATGAGTACCCAGCTTGCTTGCTGGGGGGTAAACGGTAATGACTGGGGAAGGCACTGGCAAACCACCCCGTATTGAGTCTGCCATGAAAACGCTAGAGGGCGTCACCCCAAGGGTCAGACATGACCTCGTGCTTGCACAGGGGATACCTTTACCTTTACCTTTTAGTAAGAACAATCTGTTCCACTTAATATTTCTGGTAAGGCCTAGGAGGAGGAGCTGTCTCATGGCTTAAGTGCCACTCAGCACTTAACACCCACTCAGGGCAGCTGTCCCGGCTCTGAGTTCCTCCTCCTCCAACTGGCTTGCCTATCTGTCCAGCAGCCAGCCTTCTGCCCCCGTCCCTAACCACCCCCTCCTCCTTCCACTTCCTTCTGAGGTTCTGAGGCTGCAGATCCCTGCTTCATGAGAGTTGCCCCTACAAGCTGCCTGCAGCCTTTCTAGTTCTGGGGGGAGGGGGAGGCCGTCCACAGAGTTCTTCTACCCCACCCCAATCTAGTGCCTGTTGTATTCCTGAATGCAACAGTCTTGGCCCCTAGTTAACAATAAGAACTCATAACGCTTTGTAATATAGGATATTGATATTGTGGCTCTAGTTTGGCATTCAACGATGAATATTTGATTTGAGATAATCATTTTGCTATGCGAATCCCTTTGGGGACTTCTTTGCAAGAGCAAGGCGACCAGTTGTCTGAACTTGCTGCCTGAAAGGACCTGTCTGCTTTCCCAGTTCTTTCTCACTGCCTGCAGATGGCTCAGAGCAGCACACTACCTAGGGAGGTTCTCCTGCTCAGGGTGCTCTAAAGCAAACCTCCCTCCACCCACAGGGCTCCACACAGTATAACTCCCCAAGCAGGCCTTGCCCTCCCTCCTTAGCTAGGGAGCCCCATAAAGCAGGGGGGAAATGAATCACACCATGGATAGGACAGCTCGTTGGAAGCCAAGGCTACCCACAGGTCTTTGCCAGAGGAAAACATAATTTGAATATTATATGTCTGGCAAGTGCAGCATTTGGGAGATGCCATTATTGATAGCACTCATAAAGTGCATGGATTTTTGAACTGACAGAGATGACAAATAAGTCAAGGGATTGCCAAATGCTCTTCTGGCACCACTACAAATGGAAAGAAAGGGGCTTCTGCCAGCCAGCCCTTCCCTTCTCCCCTGCTAGGGTTCTGCCAAACATTTGCAGTGTTTGACTTTCATCCTCAAAATGATGCCCCGCTGTCCATCCAGCAGACCCTGGAGGCAAGAGCATCTGATGTGTTCAGGACTGAATGGATCTTCCTGGCTTTCTTGTCTGTTGTTCACTACCCTGGGGAAAAGGAAAGTTTGGTCCCTAGGAAGAAATTCCTTCCCCTCCCTGTTTTTAGTGAGAAGTGGGGGACAGAGAGACACTGAGCTCCAGATCCTCAGTATGGGGGCTGTGGCTCAGTGGGAGAGCATTTGCTTTGCACCCAGAAGATCCCAGGTTCAGTCCCCGGTATTTCCAGTGAAGAGGACCAGATTGAAGAAGAAGAGATGGTTCTTATGTACCGCTTTTCTCTACCTGAAGAAGTCTCAAAGCAGTTTACATTCGCCTTCCCTTTCCTCTCCCCAAAACATACACCCTGCAAGGGAGGCGAGGCTGAGTGAGCCCTGATATTACTGAAGAAGAAGAGTTGGTTCTTATATGCCATTTTTCTCTACCTGAAGGAGTCTCAAAGCAGCTTACATTCGCCTTCCCTTTCCTTTCCCCACAACAGACACCCTGTGAGGTGGGTGAGGCTGAGAGAGCCCTGATATTACTGCTTTATCAGTGCTGTGACAAGCCCAAGGTCACCCAGCTGGCTGCATGTGGGAGAGGAGCAGGGAATCAAACCTGGCTCGCCAGATTAGAAGTCTGCACTCCTAACCACTACTCCAGTTTGGTTCAGTGAAAGAGCTCAGTGAAAGAGGCTCTGCTTGGCGTGCAAACGGTCACAGATTCAATCCTTGGCAGCATCTCCAGTTAAAAAGATCAGGTGGTAGTCATGTGAAACACCTCTGCCTGAGACCCTGGAGAACTGCTGCCAGACAATACTGACTTTGATATACCAGTGGCCTGATATAGTAGAAAGTGGCTTTATCCCTTGTACATCTTTGCTGTAAAGCTGCATTTTCAAATAATTAAAGTGTCTCAGGATGTGAAATTCTTCACCCAAGCATTCTTGCTTTTCTTGGATGGAATTACAGCATAGACCAGTGTTTTTCAACCTGGGGTTCGTGACTCCTTTGGAGGTTAAACAACTCTTTCACAGGGGTCACGTCAGGGCGAGCATCTTGGCTTGGGGAGGGGGTACCATTGTTTCTGCTCCCTCCTGAAGGCACCCTCCAATGTATATACAATTTATAGCCAATTTATATACAATCATGAACAATGTATCTTCATGCCATTGGTAAGTTTTGGTTTAATTTCTATGAAAGAACACTTGCATTATTTTATGGTTGGTGGTCACCACAACATGAGGAACTGTATTAAAGGGTCGTATCATTAGGAAGGTTGAGGAGCACTGGCATAGACGATGGGAGGCTTCTCTGCAGCCAGGACCCCTCCCTGTCAGGCACCTCGACTGCTCCGTTATCCCAATTTATGTTTGTCTAGCAAGAAAGCCCATTGCAACCAGGAATGCAATGGGCGCTAGGACCCAGGGGACACTGACAGATGCAGACCTCTCCCTCGCAGGAGCCATGGGAGGTAATCAGGGCTCCTTTGTAGCAGGGAAGCAAGGGCCGTTTGCAGTTTGGGGCTGTTTGCAGTTTGTCTCTGTCTGTGTCTCTCTCCCTTGCAGCAGGAGCCATAGCAGGTAATCAGGGGTTGTTTGCAGTTTGGCAGGACTGTCTATGTCTCTGTGTGTCTCTCTCAGGCCTCTGAGAGCAAAGTAGCTAGCCTCCAAGGAATCATAGAATAATAGAGTTGGAAGGTATCTCATGGGTCATCTAGTCCAACCCCCTGCACTATGCAGGACACTCATATCCCTATCACTCATCTACTGTAATGTGCCATCCCTTTGCCTTCACAGAATCAGCCACTCAGTCAGATGGCTATCTAGCCTCTGTTTAAAAATTCCCAAAGATGTAGAACCTACCACCTCCCGAGAAAGCCTGTTCCACTCTGTCATATCCTGTGAACAGTTCATATCCATCCACTATTACATTCCAGTCATGAGAATCATTCCACCAAGTTTCTGTGATGCCTACTAGATCATACCTTTCCATCAGCATGAGAAGTTCCAATTCTTCCTTCTTATTGCCCATGTTTCGGGCGTTAGTATAAAGGCATCTGAATCCTTTTACTTTTGGTCCCCTATGAGCTGGCCTTGCCGGTTTGGCTGCCCCCTATCGGTCTCCTTCCTTACACTCCCTATGTTGATCATCTCCTTCCCCTTGTGGCTTTAGTTTAAAGCTCTCCTGATGAATCTCCCCAGGTTCCTGCCAAATACATTCTTCCCCAGCTTTGACAAGTGCAGTCCATCAGGATCTAGGCAGTGCAACTACTAGGGAAATATAATCTACTGATTCTAGTTGCTAGGCCAAGATCCTCAGGCCAAGAGCCCTTTGTCTCTCACCCTTCGGCTCGCGCCAAAGGCTTGCGCCTCTGGCAAGGAGCAGCCCGTTTTAATCCTCCCAGCAATCATCCATCAATCACCTCAGTACCACAATAGGCTCACCTGGTCAGCAGCAAGAGTCCCTAGTAGCTCTCTCCATGTGCTCTCAGTTGTCTGAGCTCCTCTCTAGGCTAAACAGACCTCATCTCCTCTCTAGGCTAAACAGACCATGCTCCCCAACCTTTCTTCATATGTCTTGGTCTCCAAACCCCTCACCATCTTGGTTGCCCTCCTCTGGACACGTTCTAGTTTGTCAACATCCCTCTTCAATTGGGGTGCCCAAAACTGAACGCAGTAGGGAAGGAGGGTGGGAACTGGAGAGGGAGGAACAATCAGGGTGCAGCCAGATTGGCCCTATTACATCTCAGACAGCCAGGACACTCTTCATCCCCAGGACTGTTTCACAAATATTAAGAGGAACAATTTATGTTTGATGATGACTGTTACAATCTGTTCCTACGGTTAAAAATAATGTCATGACTGTTATTATCTGTTCTTACTGTTAAAATTAATCAATGTATATTCTGTTTTACTGGTTCTATGTACACCGCCCTGAGATATCATTGTGAGGGGAGGGATACAAATTGAATGAATGAAGAAATAAATACACAGCCATACACAACCAGTGACTCTAAGAAACAGCCATCTAAGCTTTAATAGACACCCTCTGTCTTTCTAATAGAAGAAGAAGAAGAAGAGTTGGTTATTATATACCACTTTTCCCTACCAGAAGGAGGCTCAAAGCGGCTTACAGTCGCCTTCCCATTCCTCTCCCCACAACAGACACCCTGTGGGGTGGGTGAGGCTGAGAGAGCACTGATATCACAGCTTGGTCAGAACAGTTTTATCAGTGCTGTGGCGAGCCCAGGGTCACCCAGCTGGTTGCATGTGAGGGAGCGCAGAATCGAACCTGGCATGCCAGATTAGAAGTCCGCACTCCTAACCACTACACCAAACACATTGATATTCATTTTCCCTCCTCCCTCTCTCCTCCCCACTTCCCCTCCCCTGCCTTCCTCAATAGCTCAGATCTTTCCCATGATAGTATGACCACTCTCTTCTGTGAGTGGTCGATGAACTCTGAGATCATTTATTACAAGCAGGCCATAAGATTAGTTCTTCCCATTCCATCAACCCACTCCATCATTAACAGAGCTCCTGGGGAAGGGGGAATCCTGCTTCAGCCTCATTAGCATGGAGGAACGGGAATTGTGGCCCTTGTGGACTTGGATGCTGTCTGTTCCAGGTCCTTGGCCCATCCTGGTCGGACTGAGAGACTATGTAGGTGATTCTGGTGGGGTTCCATTCTGAGCCCTCCTGCCCCAGCTTCTCCCTGTGCCGTGCATTCCAGCTTTGTGCTGGGGGATTTCCCTCCCCTCATTTCAGCCATGCAAAAGAGGGCAAGCATTATGGTTTGAACATTCCCATAAAAGTCTCTCCCCACGCAAACATTTAAACAGGCCACCTTCTTCCTGTGTTATGAACAGCTGTGACATGAGTCCTCTGTTTCAAAGGAAATACATCAGATTTAGTTTCCTTGTAGTTCTATTCCTCCCACCACAGAACTCAAGGACAATACAGTGCAGGGAGGGTCCTCCCAAGAAATCTCCCCTTTAACTAGAGCCTTCTAAAGAATCCCTTGCAGTGTCTAAAAGAAATTGTCTCAGTTCTTTTGGGGCCTACAGGGCCCTTTGGATCTTCATCATTCTCTTCTAATCTGGAGAGCCGGGTTTGATTTCCGCATTCCTCATCCACATGCAGTCAGCTGGGTGAGCTTGGCCTAGTCATAGTCCTGTTAGAGCTGTTCTCATGGTGCAGTTCTCTCTCAGCCTCAGAGCTCTCTCAGCCTCACCTACCTCACAGGGTGTCTATGGTGTTGAGAGGAGGGGAAGGTGAATGTAATCTGCTTTGAGACTCCATTGGGTAGTGAAATGTGGGGTATAAAAAACAACTCTTCATCAGTGGACTGTGGGTTGCCAACTGTTGTGCACAGAACAGCCGCTTCAGCAGAAGGACTCAATGGGTGACACATTTGTGCCATGAAGCAAAAAGGTAGTATACTGGCTCCTGTTGGTGATACAAAGGGCCAACAGAGGCACAGGAGCAGGGGCCATTTTTTTAAAAGCCAACAACTCTGAAAGAGATCACAGAGTGGTCCAGTCCAGCCCCACCTTCTTGGGGACTTGAAAACCACACACTCCTGACAGGTGCTCTTCCAATCTCCTTCTAAAATCAACAAAGGAGACTCCAAGATGGCATTATCCAGTCATGAACAACCCTCACCATCAGGAAATGCTTTCTAATATTTAAGTGCAACCTCCCTTCCTGTAATTTGAACCCATTGTTCCTAGTCCTCGTCTCTAAAGCTGCAGTAAACAAGTTGGCTCCCTCCCTCTTCAACATGGAGATTATGGTGGGGTGACAAGGATTATTTGTTTATTAAACACAGCTCTCCTATCTCCCCTTGCCCTCTTCCAAGCCACAGAGACTTAATTCTCTCAGCCTCTCCTCTTAAGGCATGGATTCCAACTTCTCAACCACCATAGTCGTTCTTCTCTGAAGGCCATTCCAACTTCTCAGTATCCTCCTTGAACTGCGGCACCCAGAACTGGACACAAGACTCCAAATGAATTCTAACCAATGCAGAATAAGGTTGTATTCTATATTCCCTTGCTGTAGATTCTTTGGTCCTAGCAACACAGCCTAATAGCACACTGTTGGCTCATATTCAACTTATTGTTCACCATAAGTCCCTTTCACATGAACTGCTATCAAACCAGGTATCCCCATTTTATCTTGATGCATCACATTATTATTACTCAAATCTAAGACTTTACACTTCCACCCCACCCCCCAAAAAAGCCTATGAAGAGCAATTATAGTATCTTCTATAAAAAAGGAAATTGGAAGGACCCAACAAATTATTGACCAATTAGTCTACTTAGTGTCCCTAGTAAAATCTATGCTAAACACCTTTTAGACAAACTATCTATCTGGCTAGATCAGGAAAAGCTGATTGGGAGGGAACAAGCTGGATTTAGGGAAGGGGAATCCACCATGGATCATTGTTTAACTATCCAGCATCTAATAGAGAAATATACCTCTACTAGTCCCCCCCTCACTATATACTGTCTTTGTAGACTTCAAAGCAGCATTTGACTCTGTTTCCAGAGCTCGTCTCTGGGAAAAGCTAGAGTCCACTTCAATTGATCAAAGGCTTCTGATTCTCATTAGATCTTTATACCAGGACATGGCTCTTAGAGTAAGATGTAGCAAATAAGGACATTTAACTGACCCAATTACTAGCTTCAAAGGGGTCAAGCAAGGCTGTGTCTTAGCCCCTGCACTTTTCAACTTCTATATGAATTATTTGATCCAAGTGTTTCAAGATTTAGACTTGCATCCCCCAATATTAGCTGGTTGCCCAATCCCTATACTGCTTTATGCCGATGATGTAGTTCTTTCAAGAACCCCCATAGGGATTAGGTGAATGCTCAAAAAACTTGCCCAACATTGTGAAAAAGAACACCTTGAAATTAACTACCAGAAGACCAAGGCCATGGCATTTGGCAAACGTCCAAAATCTAGAACATGGATGCTAAATGGACACAAAATTGAATTGTTGTTGTTGTTGTTGTTATGTGCGAAGTCGTGTCCGACCCATCGCGACCCCATGGACAATGATCCTCCAGGCCTTCCTGTCCTCTACCATTCCCCGGAGTCCATTTAAGTTTGCACCTACTGCTTCAGTGACTCCATCCAGCCACCTCATTCTCTGTCGTCCCCTTCTTCTTTTGCCCTCGATCGCTCCCAGCATTAGGCTCTTCTCCAGGGAGTCCTTCCTTCTCATGAGGTGGCCAAAGTATTTGAGTTTCATCTTCAGGATCTGGCCTTCTAAAGAGCAGTCAGGGTTGATCTCCTCTAGGACTGACCGGTTTGTTCGCCTTGCAGTCCAAGGGACTCGCAAGAGTCTTCTCCAGCACCAGAGTTCAAAAGCCTCAATTCTTTGACGCTCGGCCTTCCTTATGGTCCAACTTTCGCAGCCATACATTGCAACTGGGAAGACCATAGCCTTGACTAAACGCACTTTTGTTGGCAGGGTGATGTCTCTGCTTTTTAGGATGCTGTCTAGATTTGCCATAGCTTTCCTCCCCAGGAGCAAGCGTCTTTTAATTTCTTTGCTGCAGTCCCCATCAAAATTGAATAAGTAACCAATTTTAAATATTTAGGTGTATATATTCAAGCCTCTGGAGCAAAGAGCATCCATTATTCATATATATCAGAACTAGGGCAAAGATCAGCAAATAATATATTGAAAAAAGGGCAGATTCTTTATACCAGCAGCCCTGAAATTATACTCTGCTAAATCTCTAGCCCAACTCACTTATGGTGCATTTTTGGGTGCTCCGACATCAGAAACTATCAAGCATGAAAAGAATCCAGTCTAAATTCCTTCGGGCACTCCTCCAACTTCCATGCTGTGTAACCAACTCCATGGTGTGTCTGGAAACAGGAATGTTAATGGTCCAAGACAAAATCTGCCTGTCAGCAATAGGAATGTGGCTGAAATTAATACATAATCCACAGGGTATAGTTTCTTTAACCCTGAATGACAACTTCCAATCTTCTTGGACTAAGGCTGTTCAGAGAGGAATCCAAAGTCTGGGCTTCTCCATACACAAGGCATTTACCCTTGCAAGATGCTCCGTCTTGCCTTTAGCTATTGTAGAGGGTCGCTATAAGAACTTCCTTACACTGAGACATTGTTTTTGTGGGAGTGGCGAAATTGATACAAGAGAGCATATATTGTTTCACTGCCCTGCTTATGTAGACATTTGTAGCAACTTGATTGAACCACTCCTTAAAATTTATTAAGATAACGCTTAAGACCAATTCTTGTTCTGGATAATAACACTGTGTCATGAGCATATAGTAGTAGGGGGGTAGGTCTTGACCCTAACATAGGCCATTCACCTCCTCCAGATACCCAGGGAGGTCATGTAGGAATAGGTTAAATAACTAAGGAGCCAAAATACAGCCCTGCTTAACACCCATCCTTACAGGTATTTTGTTTGTTAGATTCCCCTGCTGGGAAAATTTTATTTGACAAAAGTTATTGGAGTGCAAACTTTTTAGCAAGGATAAGAGGCGAAGGTCAATATTGAGACTGGCTAGTTTGCTCCACAGAGACGATCTAAGGATAGAGTCAAAAGCCATCTTCAAATCTATGAATGCTACAAATAGTTTGCCTCTTGGAGGCTTTATATACTTGTCACATAGGAAGGATTAAAATGGCACAATGGTCTAATATTGAACAGCCTTTTTTAAAGCCAATTTGCTCGGGCCCTATAATATTCTTGCTGAGTACCCAGTTAGATAGTTTCAAGGACAGGTGCTTACTGTAGAGTTTACCAATTATAGAGAGTAAGCTCCTTAAAAAGTTGCCAGAACATCATGATGTAGATCGAACAAAGAGGCTGCTAAATGATGAGTCCCCCCAGGTTACAACTCAGCTGGCTAAGTTTTGTGCCGCCGCCATAAAAATCCGATGCTCTAAAGTAGCATAATTTTAAGCTCTATTTTATGATCTGTTTTAAACTGCATTATATCAAATGACCATATTCTTTTGGTCTTTTATGTATTAACTTCATACACCTTGCTCTGAATGACTGTAATAAAGTTTGAACTGAAAATTGAACAGAAGACAGAATCAGATAGGCTCGAGAAGTGGCCTAAATTCAATAAAATGAAATTCAATAGGGAGAACTATAAAGTTCTGCATTTAGGTAGGAAAAACCAAATACACCAATATAGGATGGGGGAGACTTGTCTTGGCAAAAAGGATCTAGGAGTCTTAGTAGGATCTTAGTAGGATCCTTAGTAGGATCTAGGAGTCTTAGTAGACCATACATTGAACATGAGTCAGCAGTGTGACTCAGTAGCTAAAAAGGCAAATGGAATTTTGGACTGCATCATGTCCAGATCACGGGAGGTGATGGTACCGCTTTACTCTGCTCTGGAGTACTGTGGTTTTGCGCACCACAGTTGAAGAGGGATGTAGACAAACTGGAGCGCATCCAGAGGAGCGCAACAAAGATGGTGAGGGGTTTGGAGATCAAGATGTATGAGGAAAGGTTGGGGGAGCTTGGTCTGTTTAGCATGGAGAGGAGACGATTGAGAGGGGATCTGATAACTATCTTCAAGTATTGAAAAGGCTGCCATATAGAGGAGGGTGCAGAGTTCTTCTCTCCTGCCCCGGAGGGACAGACCAGAACCAATGGGATGAAATTAATTCAAAATAAATTCCATCTAAACATCTGGAAGAAGTTCCTGGCAGAGCAGTTTCTCGGTGGAACAGGATTCCTCGGGAGGTGGTGGGTTCTCCATCTTTGGAAAATTTTAAACAGAGGCTGAATAGCCCACTGGTGAGAAGACCGGCTGCCTACCTGGCCTTGGAGTTGACCTGGCCCTGCTGCGTGGATGCGGAGACGAACTGTGGTGGAAGAGAGTGGCTTGAGAGCGGCTAGAGTGGCTGGAGTCCCGGAGCTGGTTGCGGGAGCCATGAGACAACTAGGGAGCCCGCAGGAGGTTCCAGCAGCCGAGGGGAGGGAGGTCCAAGGCGGCATCCTGACCCACTCATTCCTGCGGGGCAACCGAGGAGTCCTCACCGGTGGAAGTATAGCCTGGAGAACAGAGAAGCCTTGCTGCTTCTCCTTTAAGAGCTGGAACGAGACTGAGGGAGCTGAGACCAGGTCTCTTGACTGCCACCTAGAGGCAATTGAAATATCGCCCAGAATTCATTCTGGCTCTTTGCCTCTCAAACTCCATCTGGTGGCCATGACCGGAATAGCACTGAACCTGTCTCCTTTTTTACTCCCATTTATTTCTGTTGTATTGTTGCTGACTGACCTTCTGGCAATAGTTCTATGCTAGGCAGAGGGGGTGATTGGGGGGGTCATCACCGGGAGAGGATGAGGGATAGAATTAGGCTCAGCTGAGTTGGGGAGGTTGACCCATCGGGCAGAGAGAACTCCTGTTTCAGGCAGGATCTTGCTGGGTGGCTAAACCCACCTCACTAGCTGCTAGGGTAGGTGGGTGAGGGGAGGGGGTTGGGAGGGACTAGATTAGAGTGGACTGGGTGGGTTAGGGTGGGTGGAGTGCAGCTAGGGAAGGAGAAGCTAGCTTAAGAGTAGAGTAGGATCCTTTCTCGGGGAGCGGAGAGTGGGGCTATGGATTGGGAGTTGGGGGGGCAAACTGGGACCAGGATCCCAACGATCATGGGTCAAGGGTGCTATGGCTGGGGGACGAGGTTGGACAAGAGAAGGGTTGTGAGCACTGGTGTCCCGCTTAGGGCCTGGCCGTGGAGACACGACCGGCACTCTGGATGCGTTCGATTCCTTTCTAACCTACGTCCCATCCCCAGAGATGTGAGGGTGGAGGCTAGGGGAGAAAAGGGTCCGACATTGGTCTTGTGCAACGCAAGGTCGATTAAGAACAAGGCTGCAACTCTGCAGCAGTTCTTCGCGGAATCGAAGGCGGACCTTGCCTGTGTGACTGAGACCTGGGTGAAGGAGGGAAAGTTGGTGGCCTTGAGAGATCTGCCCCCCCAGGCTACTTGGTCCTCCACCAATCTCGGACCCACAAGAGGGGAGGGGGGTGGCAATCCTGGTCCGGGAGGCTTTTGGATGGGGCGTGGTCGAGAGCTTGGCCATCTGGCTAGTCTACCGTCCGTCCAGCGTACCGCCAGATGCCCTGCCCCACCTGCTGGAGGCGGCGCCCGCCTGGGCGCTGCGGTTTCCCAGCCTTTTAATCCTGGGTGACTTCAATGTTCATGTGTTCAAGTCTTCAGGACTTGGCGGAGACCTGGTGTCTTCCATGGCAACACTGGGGCTCTCACAATTTGTTACCGTCCCTACCCATCACACCAGCCACACACTCGATCTGATTTTTGGTGCTGGGATAGAGGTGGTTCTGGATGCAGCCTTGGCTGTGCCATGGTCAAACCACTACGCCCTGCAGGCTCGGCTCAGGATACCACCCCTCCCCAGTTGGGCGGCGGGCGGATTTTTGCCCGCCCGCGGAGATCCGATTGGATTCCGGAATGCTCTGCGGGACCTGATGATTCCAGGCGACTCACTAGCGGCCTTGGTGGAGGACTGGCAGTCCCACCTGACAGCTGCTATAGATTAGATCTAAACGTCCTCTCTCCCCTCGATTCAAACAGGCCCCCTGGTATACCGGGGAACTTCGGGAGAAGAAAAGGGAAGTGAGACGACAACATCTCAAACGTAGCAGTTAGGATTGAGACAGGTATGGTCAACGTTCAGTCTAGGCTTTACATTCTAGCTAAAACTACTTTTCCAACAGCAAGGTCTTGCAAGTCTAATACTGATCGACACATTCGTCGCACCTTGGCAAATTGCACTCACTAAAAAGTTGCGCTACTATGGTCTCTCATATCAATTGTTTTTGTCTATGGATTATAGAATCATAGAATCATAGAGTTGGAAGGAGCCATACAGGCCATCTAGTCCAACCCCCTGCTCAACGCAGGATCAGCCCTAAGCATCCTAAAGCATCCAAGAAAAGTATGTATCCAACCTTTGCTTGAAGACTGCCAGTGAGGGGGAGCTCACCACCTCCTTAGGCAGCCTATTCCACTGCTGAACTACTCTGACTGTGAAAAATTTCTTCCTGATATCTAGCCTATATCGTTGTACTTGAAGTTTAAACCCATTACTGCGTGTCCTCTCCTCTGCAGCCAGCAGAAACAGCATCCTGCCCTCCTCCAATTGACAGCCTTTCAAATACTTAAAGAGGGCTATCATGTCCCCTCTCAACCTCCTTTTCTCCAGGCACTCCTTCACTAGAATTCTTCGACAGGTAAGCCCTTTCCTCACATACAGTGCCACTCCTCCACCTCTTCGATCTATTCTGTTTTTTTTAACAGTTCATATCCATCCACCATTACATTCCAGTCATGAGAATCATTCCACCAAGTTTCTGTGATGCCTACTAGATCAAACCTTTCCATCAGCATGAGAAGTTCCAGCTCTTCCTTCTTATTGCCCATGCTTCGGGCGTTAGTATAAAGACATCTGAATCATTTTACTTTTGGTTCCCTACGAGATGGCCTTGCACGTTGGGTGGCCTCAAATCGTTCTTCTTCCTTACACTCCCTATGTTGATCGTCTCCTTCCCCTTATGGCTTCAGTTTAAAGCTCTCCTGATGAATCTCCAGGTTCCTGCCAAACAGATTCTTCCCCAGCTTCAATAAGTGCAGTCCATCAGGTGCTAGTAGGCCTTCCTCAAGAAAGCCTATCCCATGGTCCCAGAAACCAAATCTCTCCTGCCGGCACCAACTACGCAGCCACTGATTCACCTCCATTATCTTCCTCTCCTGACGCATTCCTCTTCCCTTGACAGGCAAGATTGAAGAGAATACCACTTGTGCCCCCATTTGCTTGAGTTTCCTCCCCAGATCTTGATAGTCTTTTTTAATAGGAGTGATGGTATTCAGGAACATGTCATTCGTTCCCACATGGACCATCACAAATGGGTAGCGATCCGTAGATTTGAGGAGTTTGGGCAGCCGTTCTGAAACATCTTTAATTTTTGCCCCTGGCAAGCAACACACCTCTCGGGTTAGGGGGTCGGGCCCAGCCACATGGCGATCCATTCCTCTTAGCAGGGAGTCTCCAATTACCAGTACTCTCCTTTTTTTTCCTCAACTCCATTTCCTTCTATCCCCGTGGCCTCTTCACTTTGTCTTAGACTTTGTTATGGGACCTCTTTCCTTGTTGACCCTTGCACCTCCTCTGCAAGGGCCTGAAATCTATTCTGGAGCTCCAAAGGCCCCGAGAACCGTCGTGCTCTACGCCGTTGAGTTTTTTTCCGAACTGTCTGCAGAGGCTCCGTAGTGAGGTCAATCTCCTTATCCTCTTCAGGACTGGTTGTATCCTCTTTATTCCGAGTTACACGGCTGTGGTCTATGAACTCCTCCCCTTTCTTACTTTGGGTCAGAGTAATAATTCTGTTTTCTAATCTGATCTCTGCCTCTGGCGAGGAGCAGCCCTTTTTAATCCTCCCAGCAATCACCCAGCTATCACCTCACCCAGTCAGCACAATAGCCTCACCTGGTCAGCAGAAACACTCCCCAGTAGCTCTCTCCACGTGCTCTCAGTTGGTTATGACAAGGATATAGATCTTGTTAAGGCAAGAGTGATAGAAGTAGAGAGGCAGCATGATAACAATATTCAGGACCCACTCTTTAGGAAAGATCTCCTAAACAGGAACACCCAGATGAAATATCTAAGAAAAGTGGCAAATCCTGAGCACAGCAGATCCTTTACCCTCCTTCGTCACAATGCCCTGCCCTCTGCTTACTTGAGTGGGAAATTTGATGGACTCCCTCTCAAGGATCAACTCTGTATCTTCAATGAGGTTCAAGTAGGGAACACAGAACACATCTTATTTGAGTACAAGCTGTATAATCATATTCGCACAGGTGCATTAGTACCAATGCTTATAGAATGCCCTCACGACCTGAGAAAGCATCGCCTGCAAATATTGCTATCAGATACAGATAATTTGTTAACTAGCAAAGTAGCAAAATTTGCGTGGCTAGCTTTAAGAATTAGGAAAGAATGGGTCACATGTATAGCCATAATAGGTCCACAGAACTTCTTATGTTTTTTGGTTAGTAGATGCCTCTTAATCTTGTCTTTTGTTTTATATTTTAACAGCTTTATTAGTTTTATATTGCTTTTATGGCTCATTTTATCCGTGTAAAATAGTCAACGGCAGTCAATGCTTCTAAATGTTGGCTTTTATTGTGGAGAAGTTTTAAGTTTTATTGATGCATTTTTAACCTTTTAATGTATTACCTTCCCTTTTACAAACTACTGTTGTATAGTAGTGCTTCTAAAATTTTGGTCTAAATGACCATAAATAAATAAATAATAAAAGCTGAGGAGTTTCCTGAACGGCTAAAGGAGGCAGTGGTTCGCCTTCTCCTAAAAAAATCAACGCTGGACCCGCAGGACCCTGCCAACTACCTCCCAGTTTCGCATCTGGCGTTCCTGGGCAAGGTGGTGGAGAGGGCTGCGGCTGACCAGCTCTCGACATTCTTGGAGGAAACTTCGGCACTCAATCCATATCAGTCGGGCTTTCGTCCTAGCCATGGGGTGGAGATGGTGTTGGTCGCCCATTTGGATGAACTCCATCGCCAGCTGGACAGAGGTGGGTCGGCCGTGTTGGTCCTTTTGGACCTATCGGTGGCCTCTGACATCGTGGATCACAACCTTCTGATCCACCGCCTCGCCGGCACAGGGATACAGAGCACAGCCTTGCGCTGGATACGCTCCTTTCTCCAGAACCGGACCCAGAGGGTTGCAGTGGGGGAAGAGTTCTCGCATCCCTACGGACCCCCTTGTGGGGTACTGCAGGGCACAGTCCTCTCCCCCACGTTATTTAACATCTTTATGCGCCCTCTGGCCCAGCTGGTACGGAGTTTTGGGCTGGGTTGCCACCAGTACGCTGATTACACCCAGCTCTATCTCCTCAAGGACTGCCGCCCGGACTCCCCCCCCCCCCCCCGGAACCATTTGCCAGATATTTGGAAGCAGTGATTGAATGGTTCGTGCAGAGGCGCCTGAAACTCAACCCCTCAAAGACGGAGGTCCTGTGGCTGGGAGGCAGAGGGCGGGACCAGGCAGCACGCCTACCCACCCTGGCAGGAGCGCAACTTACTATCGCGCCCCAGGCCAGGAATTTGGGGGTGACCATCGATGCCTCCCTGACAGTGTTGGCTCAGGTCAAGAGAGTAGCGGGTCAGGTGTTTTTCTATCTTCGCCAGGCCCGACTACTAGCGCCCTACCTGTCCCCTGACCACTTGGCTACAGTGATCCATGCGACAGTTACCTCCAGAATAGATTTCTGTAACTCGCTCTACGCCGGCCTACCCTTGTCTCTGATCCAGAAACTCTAGCTAGTACAAAACGCAGCTGCTCGGGTCCTCACTGGTACAACTTGGAGGGCCCATATCCAGGCTGTGCTGAGGCAGCTGCATTGGTTGCCAATTGCTGCCCGGATCATGTTCAAGGTTCTGGTTTTGACCTTTAAGGCTATACGCGGGTTGGGACCCACATACCTGAGGGACCGCCTACCACCCTATATCCCCCGCAGGGCTCTACGCTCAGCGGGGGAGAATCTCCTGATCGTTCCTGGCCCTAGAGAAGCGTGCCTGGCCTCGACCAGGGCCAGGGCCTTTTCGGTCCTGGCCCCTACCTGGTGGAATGAGCTCCCAGGTGAGCTGCGGGCCCTGTGGGATTTACCAGCTTTCCGCAGGGCCTGCAAGACAGAGCTCTTCCGCCAGGTTTTTTGTTGAGGCCGGGGTCAGCAAATGAGTGCCAACATTCCCGCCCCCCCAGACCTAGTAGGTTAGATCTCCTCCCCACCCTCCCTGCCACTCTGATAGCAGGGGGTAGGAATAATGAGAGCTTCCTCCATGTTGGGATTGTTTTTAAAGTCTTTTAATGGGTATTTTAATGGGGATAGACTATTGTGAATTAATTAATAATAATAATAATAATCTGATGGAGAGGCTGGTTCTGTGAATGTTCAAGGGGGTGGCAGATTAGCATGGATGAGCAATAGGGTTGTGCGTGTCCTGCATAGTGCAGGGGGTTGGGCTAGACGACCCAGGAGGTCCCTTCCAACTCTATTATTCTATGATTCAATTATTCTATTCTAAGAGGAGGGATGTAAGTGGTACATGACAGAGCAACAAAGGTTTCTGTGTGTTTGTTATCTGCTATCAAGTTGTTTCCAACTTTTAGTGACCCTATGAATTCATTCCCTCTGGAATACCTTCTTCTTAACCGCACTGTTTAAGTCTTCCAATGGTCATGGCTTCCTTGATAAAGTCAATCCAATATATGTTGGTCTTTCTCTTTTTCTGCTGCCTTTCACTTTCTCTAGCATTGTGTTTTCCAGTCTTCTCATAATGGGACCAAAGCTCCGTATTTCAGTTTAGTAATTGTAGCTTCTAGTGATAATTCAGGCTTGATTTGATCTTGAACTCACTTATTTGTCTTTTCAGCAGATCTTCTCCAACCCCACTGTTCAAAGGAATCATCTTCCTTCCTGCTCATCTTCATTGGACAACTTCCATTCCCAGATATAGTAATGGGGCATACAGTGGCATGAATTGTCTTCACCTTGATCTCAAGACACACATCCTTACATATAAGAACCTTTTCTAGCTCCTTCATGACTGCCCTTCCCAGCGTCAAGCTCCTTCAGATTCCTTTGGCATCCTCTCCCTTTTGACTGATGGTGGAGCCAAGGAACAGAACATTTTTAGCCATTTCAAAATTTTCACTGGTAACCGTGAAGTTGTGTAATTCCCACATAGACATTTATTTTGTTGAGCTGTAGTTCTGCTTTGGAACTTTCTGCATTAACCTTCATCAGGAGTCGTGTCTTCACTGTTTTCTGCCAGTAATGCTCTGTCATCAAAGTTCCTTCCATCAGTTTTCAATCCACCTACATCTAGATCTAATCCACCTTTCTTTGTGATATATTCTGCATACAGACTGAAGAGAGAGAAAAGACACCTCTGACACCTTTGTGGTCTTGTCTTTTCAACCTGTTCGGGAATCATGGACTAGCGTGAAGTTCCACAACCACAGTGCAAATTGTAGACTGAGGGCCATTCCACACCTGATAAATGGAGTGAAATGGTTACCTTATGAAGACGCCATATTTCTGGCATTTTGCATGACATCACCAACATCAGCGTCCAAGCAGCAAACTAGTAGTGACATCCTCCATTTTAAAGCGCTAGCTGGGGAATCATAGAATCATAGAGTTGGAAGGGGCCATACAGGCCATCTAGTCCAACCCCCTGCTCAACGCAGGATTAGCCCTAAGCATCCTAAAGCATCCAAGAAAAGTGTGTATCCAACCTTTGCTTGAAGACTGCCAGTGAGGGGGAGCTCACCACCTCCTTCGGCAGCCTATTCCACTGCTGAACTACTCTGACTGTGAAAAAATTTTTCCTGATATCTAGCCTATATCTTTGTACTTGAAGTTTAAACCCATTACTGTGTGTCCTCTCCTCTGCAGCCAACAGAAACAGCATCCTGCCCTCCTCCAAGTGACAACCTTTCACATACTTAAAGAGGGCTATCATGTCCCCTCTCAACCTCCTTTTCTCCAGGCTGAACATTCCCAAGTCCCTCAACCTATCTTCATAGGGCTTGGTCCCTTGGCCCCAGATCATCTTCGTTGCTCTCCTCTGTACCCTTTCAATTTTATCTACGTCCTTCTTGAAGTGAGGCCTCCAGAACTGCACATAGTACTCCAAGTGTGGTCTGACCAGTGCCATATACAATGGGACTATGACATCTTGTGATTTTGATGTGATGCCTCTGTTGCTACAAAATGGCATTTGCCTTTTTTACCGCTGCATCACACTGCCTGCTCATGTTTAGTTTACAATCCACAAGTACCCCAAGGTCTCGTTCACATACAGTGCTACCTAGAAGCGTATCCCCCATCCAGTAGGCATGCTTTTCATTTTTCTGACCCAGATGCAGAACTTTACACTTATCTTTATTAAATTGCATCTTGTTCTCATTTGCCCATTTTTCCATTGTGTTCAGATCTCGTTGAACTCTGTCTCTATATTCTGGAGTATTTGCCAGTCCTCCCAATTTGGTGTCATCTGCAAAATTGATGAGTAGTCCCTCCACCCCCTCATCTAGATCATTAATAAATATGTTAAAAAGTACCGGGCCGAGCACCGAGCCCTGAGGTACCCTGCTACTCACCTCTCTCCAATCTGATGAAACACCATTGACAACAACTCTTTGAGTGCGGTTCTCTAACCAATTCCCTATCCACCTGACTATCTGAAAATCCAGATTGCAGTCCTTCAATTTATCCATCAGAACATCATGGGGAACCTTGTCAAAAGCTTTACTAAAATCCAAGTAAATGACATCAACTGAATTTCCCCGATCCAGCAAACCTGTTACTTGGTCAAAAAAGGAAACCAGGTTGGTATGGCAGGACCTGTCGGAGACAAATCCATGCTGACTTCCTTGGATCACCAAATTGTCCTCCAGATGTTTGCAGATCGCTCCCTTTAATATCTGCTCCATTATCTTCCCCACAACAGAGGTCAGACTCACTGGTCTGTAGTTTCCCGGGTCATCCTTCCTCCCTTTTTTGAAGATCGGAATAACATTTGCTCTCTTCCAGTCCTCCGGGACATCTCCAGTCCTTAAAGAGGTTCCGAAGATGATGGACAAGGGCTGTGCAAGTTCTCTGGAAAGTTCTTTGAGTACTCTCGGGTGCATTTCATCCGGCCCAGGGGATTTGAACTCATCCAGTGCAGCTAAATGCCTCTCGACAACCTCTCTATCCATGTTAACCTGCCACCCAGACACTGTCCTTTGGCTATGGCCATCTCTAGATGTGCCTAAACACTTTGACCTGTGGGAAAAAACAGATGTAAAATAGGCACTAAGCCTTTCTGCTTTCTCTGCATCTTCCGTTAGAGTTTGTCCATCCGCACCCAACAGTGGGCCTATTGCCTCCTTTACTTTACGTTTGCTCCTCACATAACTGAAAAATCTTTTCTTGTTACAATGGGCTTCCCTAGCCAATCTTAGCTCACTCTCAGCTTTGGCCTTTCTGATGATTGATCTACAGTGCCTAGTAACCTGTAGGTACTCTTCTTTAGAGCTCTGTCCTTCCCTCCATTTCCTGAACATTTTCCTTTTCTTTCTTAGTTCCTCTTGAAGTTCTCTGTTCATCCAAATAGGCTTCTTAGTGTCAAACGTACAGAAAACTCACAACAGGCTTCTTAATGAAAGAAAGCTTTATTGAAAAGTACTATACGCTAGGGACTGAAAAGTCAAATCTGACCAGAGTTCAGATTTGCCTCTGCTTATCAATACAATTCTCCCGCCCAAAACTTGACAGTTCCCAAGGGAGGGGGGACAAGAGAAAAGACATATGTGTAAGAAAAACAGGAATTCATTCTCACAACCTTGAGGAGGTGACAACAATCCCGAGAGCCCACAACATGTGATAAGGTTAACATAACAAAACTATTCACTTTTATGGCTAGCAAGGCTACAGGACCTGGATCAAACAGGCGCCAAGCGATATAAAGCAATATAACTGACATGGAGGAACTCAAGCTAATTTATGACAGAGGAAGAGAGGAAGGAGAGACTCAAACTAATTTATGACAGAGATTCTACAATCCTGACATCCCTCCACACTAAGAGGACCTCCCCCACCCTAGCCCGCATTGACCGGGCGAGGACAATCGGGGAATGCTCGGTGAAAAGCCCGGAGAAGGCGAGGCGCTTTCACATTCTCTGCCTCTACCCACTCCTTGTCCCCTGAGGGGAAATCCTTCCATTCAACCAAATATTGGAGGCGACCCTTGTGCACACGAGAGTCCAGAATCTGGTTGACTTCGTAGTGGGTGTCTTTATCGATGTAAATTGGCACCGGCGTAGATAGGGGGGGGGTGCCACACATCCGGAGCAGGGGCTCTCCGCAGCAGGCTGGAATGAAAAACCGGATGTACATTCCTGTAAGTTTTTGGCAAAGAAAGTTCTACAGTTACAGCATTGATAAGTTTCACAATAGGGAAGGGCCCCACATATTTGGGACCAAGTTTCTTGGACTTTTGTTGGCAACGCAGGTTCTTTGTGGACAAATAAACCAAGTCCCCCACTTTCCACGCGGGCGCAGGTGCCCGTTTCTTGTCTGCCTGGGTCTTATAAGCCTGTTTTGCTTCCTTGAGGCTTGAAACAATTACAGGCCACCCGGCACTAATAGTCTCTGCCCACTTGGTGACTTCTGGAGCCTCGGACGAACTTAGCTCCCATGTGGGGGCAGCCACCAAATCAGTCCCATACACCACCTTAAAAGGCGACACCCCCGTGGATGCATGGGCCCCGTTGTTATAGGCGAACTCAGCTAGTGGCAGCAGGGCAACCCAGTCATTTTGCTGATGGTTGATAAAACAGCGCAAATATTGTTCAAGGATTTGGTTCACCCTTTCAGTCTGGCCATTCGATTCCGGATGGTAGCCCGAAGTTAAAGCTTGCTCCACCCCCAACAGTCTCAGGAGCTCCCGCCAGAACTTGGCAACGAACTGGGGGCCCCGATCCGTAAGCAGGCGTCTCGGGATCCCATGTAGGCGTATTATGTGGGTCACAAACATCGAGGCCAATTTGGCCGCTAAAGGCAGGCCGGCACACGGGATAAAGTGGGCTTGTTTGGAAAATGCATCCACTACTACCCAGATGACAGTTTTCCCCTGTCTGGGGGGTAAGTCCGTGATAAAATCCATGGTGACATCAGCCCACGGGCGGGAGGGAGTGGGCAGGGGCTGTAGCAACCCTTTTTTCTTCCCACCAGCAGGTTTGGAGACGATGCAAGTGGGGCAACCCTGCACGTACTTTTCTACATCAGCGCGTAAAGACGGCCACCAATAATGTCTCCTGACCAGGTGCAGGGTTTTTACAAATCCAAAATGTCCAGCAGTTTTGGCATCGTGGCAAAGTTTCAAAACGTCTCCACGTGCCGCCGCCGAGACATAGAGACGCTCCCCTTTGAAAAACAGGCCCCCCTTCTCTAGTAGGTCGGGGCAGAGGGAACCAAATTCAGAGTCCTGTGACACCTCCTGCTGAACCCACCCTCCTGGGATTGAATTTCCTTGCTTGGTTTGGCTGCGCGTCACTGCGGCCATCCCCAGTTGGGCGGGGGTAAAAACTGTGTCCACCAATGGGTCTCGCTTGCTATTATACTGGGGCAAGCGAGAAAGAGCATCCGCCAAAAAGTTCATTTTGCCCGGTAGATGCTTAAGAGAGAAGTTGAAACGAGAGAAAAACTCCGCCCACCGCATCTGTTTCGCTGAGAGCGAGCGGGGCTGCTTAAGCGCCTGAAGATTTTTATGATCTGTCCAAACTACAAAGGGGACGGCGGACCCTTCCAACCAATGTCTCCAGGTGGCCAAGGCCAATTTTACCGCAGCCGCCTCCTTTTCCCAAATTGCCCAGTTTCTTTCTGCCCCGGAAAATTTTTTAGACAAATAGGCCAACGGGTGCAATTTCCCATCCTCCCCCTCTTGGAGGATCACGGCCCCCATTGCCACATCCGAAGAATCTACTTGCACGGTGAATTGCTTAGCGGGGTTGGCATGGGCCAGCACCGGCTCAGAGGTGAACAACAGTTTCAGATTCTCAAAAGCTTCCTGACACTGGGGAGTCCACTGGAGTGGAGCGCCCGGGCGACTCACTGCCTTTCCTCCTTTTTTTGTTTTTAACAAGTCAGTGAGAGGCAGCGCCACTTTGGCGAAACTGGGGATGAACGTTCTGTAAAAGTTTGCAAATCCTAAGAAACTTTGCAGCTGTCTCCGTGTGCGGGGTGGTTCCCAGGGCAGCAGATCCCGCACCTTGCCTGGGTCCATCTCAATCCCTGCTTGGGAGACCCAGAAACCCAGAAATTCCACCGCATCCCGGTGAAACTCACACTTTGAAAGTTTAGCAAACAACTGATGCTTCCGCAGGCGGCGGAGCACCTCGCGGACCAATTCAGTGTGCTTGCCCACATCCTCAGAATACACCAAAATATCATCAATGTACACCAACACCCCCTGATACAATAAATCATGCATAATTTCATTAATCATGTTCATGAACACGCCCGGAGCGCCGGCGAGGCCGAACGGCATGATAGTGTACTCAAATTGGCCCAAGGGGGTGTTAAAAGCAGTCAAATATTCATGCCCCTTTTTTATCCGGACCCGGTAATAGGCTTCCCTCAAGTCCAATTTCGTAAAAATCCGTGCCTTCCCCAAGTGCCCCAGCAAGTCTTTTATCAAAGGCATTGCAAGTTGAAACAGCATTCAGCCCTCGGTAGTCCGTGCAGAGGCGCAGGGACCCGTCTTTCTTTTTCACGAAAAGAACCGGGGCCGCCAGGGGAGAAGTAGCGGGCCTGATGAACCCCCAGGCTAGGTTTTTGTCCAAAAACTCCCTGAGCTCAGCCATCTCCCTCGGGCTCATAGAGTAAAGTTTGGCTTTAGGGAGGGGCTCCCCCTTCTTTAACTCGATGGCACAGTCAGTTTTACGGTGGGGAGGAAGCTGGTTACATTCAGCTTCAGCGAACACATCTGCAAAGTCTCGATACTCCGGTGGGAGAGCCGACTCCCCTGTGGATCCCACCGCGGCCACGGCCCGCTCGTTTCGGGGGGGCTGGGGCCGGACATGTTGCTTACAACCGGGGGAGGAAAATTTCACTGTTCCTTTTTCCCATTTCACCGTAGGATCATGCTCCCTCAACCAATCCAGCCCCAGTACACACGGGAATGCTGAGTGGGGCGCTACCAGGGGTTGAATCTGCTCCCAATGTTTCTCTACGTCCAAGTCCATCGGGCACGTCTTTGCGGTAGCTTCCCCCCCGGGAGCGCATTTCCCATCCAGCTGGGTGATAGGTAGGGGCTCGCCCAAAGGCACTCTGCCCACCCCCAGAGTCTCGGCTAGTGCTGGGCTTACTAGAGTCTGGGTACACCCTGAGTCCACAATACAGCGAACCCCCACTGTCTTCCCGGACTTGGGATTGGAGAGGGTTGCGGGCAAGAGTATCAGGGAGGGATCACTCACCACACGTTTGCCCCTGTCGGAGGCCTGCTGGCGGGGCGCCTTTACAGCAGACCGTCTTCGTTTCCCGACTGCTCCTCCGCTTGATCTTCGCCATCCTGGCCACTGCCCTCCTCCGAATCCTCCACAACTGCCGCGGCACCGGCCGGTACCAGCAGGGACTTGGCACTTTTCTTCGGGACCGTTTTCTTGGCAGGTGAAGCTTTCGGAGGGGTACTACCCGTTGCTTTGGCCCCGGTCGCTGTCTTCGAGGGGCATTGCGCGAGGAAGTGGCCAGCCTGACCACAACCCAAGCACAACCCCTTCTCCATGCGCCGGGAGCGCTCGGTCGGCTCCAGCTTTGCCTTCGGCTTGGCCTTCACGGGCGTAGAGGTTTTTGCCCCTGCCTTCCCTGCAATTCCTTGGAACTCCGCAGCCCTTTCCAGGCGACTCTCCATCTCCCCAGCTAGCTGGACCCATCCGGCCACAGTGAGGGGGTCAACCAGAAGGAGGCACTTGCTGGACAAGTCCCCAGAGAGACCCCCCACGAACGCGTGCACACGTTGGGGCTCGTTCCAGTCCGGCACCGCCGAGGAAAGCTCTTTGAATTCCCTGGCATATTCGGCCACCGTCAGTTTCCCTTGCTTCAGGGCCTTGAGTTTCTTCTCCGCCGTCTCCTTTTCGAACGGCTCCACGTACATCTGGCGCATGGTTCTCAGGAAATGGTTGTAATTGCGGATGGCTCTTGGGTTGTAACGGTACAAGTCCATGAACCATTTTGCAGCCTTCCCCTCCAGGGCCTCTCCCACGAAGCGCACGCGCTCAGCATCATCATGGAAGGTGAACCCCATGTCCATCATGTAGGCTTGGAGGTGCACCAGGAACGAAGGAAAAGTCGCGGGGTCCCCCGAGAATTTAGCTTTGAATTTGTAGGTGCTTCGCATTTCCACTCCCCGGAGGTGAGGAGGCAGTCGTCCCTGGCCCCAATCCACCGGAGCCCTCGCTCCATGGCCGACGCCTCGACCGACTCCTGCCGCCGCCCTCGCCTCCGCCGCGGCCCGCGCCGCCTCCGCGGCTCGCGCTCCTGCTGCCGCCGCCTCTCGCGCCGCTGCTGCTGCCGCTGCCTCCGCTCCCGCAATGTCCGCTGCTGCCGCCGCCGCTCCGTCCTCTGCTCCAGCGCCTTCGGCCGCCCCGGCTCCTTCAGCCGCACCCGCACCACCTGCGCCCTCGAGACCGCCGTCTTCTTCCTCTCTCTGCGCTCTCGCCAAGGCTGCGGCCTTGGCCTCCGCTGCCGCCTGCATCGCTGCGTTCTCCCGTTCTCGCAGGGTGGGCAGACCTCCTGATCTCCGACCACTGGGTTCGTGGGCACCACCGTGCACCTCCCGCAGCAGGCGTCGCGTCTCGCGTTGCTCCTCTGGATCCAGCCAACCCGAGAGGTCCTGCAGCCAATTGGTCACCTTGTCCAGCTTGTGCTGCAGGTCACGCGTCTCACCGGCGGGCTCCAGCCCGTAGCTAGGCATTCCTAGCTGATCCGGCCACTGCTCATCCCCCGTCAGGCGGTCATACTTCGACAAACGCCTGCGCTCAGTGATGTGCCTTTCCAAGAATTCGGCAGGCCCCGGAGTCGCTCCCTCCACGGCTCTGAGCATGCCTGAGCTGTACGGACCCACACCGGCTCCGTCGCTCTGGGAGAGGTCCCAGTCCAGGCCCTCTCCCTGTTCCGTATAGGTGTTTCCTTCGTCCTGCATGTTGGCAGGCGAAAGGAGTTGTGAGATTTGACTTAATGTCAAACGTACAGAAAACTCACAACAGGCTTCTTAATGAAAGAAAGCTTTATTGAAAAGTACTATACGCTAGGGACTGAAAAGTCAAATCTGACCAGAGTTCAGATTTGCCTCTGCTTATCAATACAATTCTCCCGCCCAAAACTTGACAGTTCCCAAGGGAGGGGGGACAAGAGAAAAGACATATGTGTAAGAAAAACAGGAATTCATTCTCACAACCTTGAGGAGGTGACAACAATCCCGAGAGCCCACAACATGTGATAAGGTTAACATAACAAAACTATTCACTTTTATGGCTAGCAAGGCTACAGGACCTGGATCAAACAGGCGCCAAGCGATATAAAGCAATATAACTGACATGGAGGAACTCAAGCTAATTTATGACAGAGGAAGAGAGGAAGGAGAGACTCAAACTAATTTATGACAGAGATTCTACAATCCTGACATCCCTCCACACTAAGAGGACCTCCCCCACTCTAGCCCGCATCGACCGGGCGAGGACAATCGGGGAATGCTCGGTGAAAAGCCCGGAGAAGGCGAGGCGCTTTCACACTTAGAGCTCCTGCAGTGTTTTCGTCTTTCTGGGATAGTCATTGATTGAGCATGCAATAGCTCCTGTTTGGATAGTGCCCACTCTTCACATGCTCCCTTCCCTTCCAGCATTCTCGTCCATGGTATGACACTCATCATGTCTCTGAGTTTATTAAAGTTTGCCCTACGAAAATCCAACATCCACGTCTGGCTACAAGCTTCCTTGGCTCCCCATCTCAAAAGGAATTCTATGAGGTCATGGTCATAGAATCACAAAGTGGATTCTCCAGCCTAAAAAACACAAGCTACAGGAGAGCAACCAGCAAGCCACACACTGCGGAAATGTATGGAGGTGAAGAAGCTCTATCTCTGCCTCCAATGTCCCACCCTCACACCCTCCTTCCTCTCTCTTCTCTCGGGGACAGGGTTTTTTTTTTAAGCAAACTGCCTGGAGCAATGTATAGGCGTTCAATCGTGCAGGCAAAGCAAAAAATAATGTTTTCCCCACAGTTTAAACACAAGGCATGCCTCTCTAAAGTCCCCCCCCCAAAAAAAATCAGGAACAAGATTAATGTTTTTAAAGATTATAGACTTGTGATTCCATAAGGGGTGGCATTATAAAAAGCACTATTCATCAGGTTCGATTCTGCGCTCCCACACATGCAACCAGCTGGGTGACCTTGGGCTCGCCACAGCACTGATAAAACTGTTCTGACCGGGCAGTGATATCAGCGCTCTTTCAGCCTCACCTACCCCACAGGGTGACTGTTGTGGGGAGAGGAATGAGAAGGCGACTGTAAGCCGCTTTGAACCTCCTTTGGGTAGGGAAAAGCGGCATATAAGAACCAACTCCTCCTCCTCCTCCTCCTCCTCCTCCTCCTTCTTCTTCTTCTTCTTCTTCTAGCCCAGTCCTCAATTGCCAGCATGCCCCAAACAGAGGCTTCTAGGAAGCTAACAATCCATAGGAGTTACAGGTGGCATATTCACGGATGTGACTCCGCTGCATCCGTTGGACCAAGGCTAAGCTGCCCATCTGTGGCCACTTAGTTATTAGTTGCATAAAGAACTATTTTCTTTTTGGCCTGATCAATCGTTTGCCAATCGATTTCATCATGGATTACCATCATGGACTGACTACTCATACTCCTTGCCAAACCATTACAGTCATGTTTGGATGCCTTGCTTTGGGTTGTCCAACTTTTGGGATTAGTCAGGTGGTATCCTGGAACAGGGCCTTCTCCATTGTGGCCCCAGTGCTCTGGAGCTCTCTCCCCTGGGAGACCTGTCCATCCCCTTCTGCGGCTGTCTTCCACTGGGCAAAATCATTTTTTGTTTTATTTTTCTTAACCCAGGGTTGGCAACCTTTCCCCAAAAGTCTCCCCCAAATTTTTGGGAGGCTGCAAAAGCTTGCTCCTGGCCACGGGGTTTTCCATTACTTGCTTCTTTCTCTCTTTCCCTGTCTGTCTTTCTCCCCACTGAGAAAGTGGCTCCCAAGTGGCTTTTACAAATGAGTTTTACAAAGAACTTACATATTTTTTTCCAAATATGGCCACTGCATAACAAACAAAAAAGTATAGGCAATATAGTATGTTTTGAATATGCAGTACATCTAACACCAGGCAAAGGTGTCTGTTCATATGTGTGCGTGGAAGGGGGGCACTAGGGATGTAGCGTGGAAGCCAAGTGGGTGGCAGCCTGAAAAGGTTAGGGAACCACTGCTTTAGCTGTTAGCCACATTGATGATCTTGTGGAAATATGGAACTACATATTGGGAAAACAAATAAATAAGCAGGTTAGTAGCAGCAGTCCCTTCTACCTGCATACTGGGGGGGGGGTCTATGAAGCAGCCACTGCTAACAGCCTTGAACTTCCTACCTAATGTTGCTCTTTGTTGTGGCTGAGGAGGGCACTGGACAGGAGCAAGAAATGACCCCTCCTGCTTTGCTAGGCTTCAGGATCAAGGCACGAACACTGTAGACAGCTTGCGAACATAGGGGAGAGAAGTGCCCTCAATATACTAAAATTCCATCGCTCCAATGGAGCCTATTTTGTTCCAGCGGCATTCAAAATCTTCCAATCTAAAACAATTGCTCAAATGGTGTACGGCAGTGGTCCCCAACCCCCGGTCCGCGGCCCAGTGGCGGGCCGCGAAGGCCTCGCGCTGGGCTGCAGCTCCCTCTTCCCGCTCACCCCCACAGCGAGAAGCTCGCCTGGCTGCGAGCAAATCGGCCGCCGAAGCGGCCAATCAGCTTGCGGCCCGGCAAGCTTCTTGCTTTGGGAGGGGGCGGGAAGAGAAGCTTGCTGGGCTGCAAGCTAATCGGCCGCTTCGGCGGCCGATTTCCTTGTGGCCTGGAGGGGTGGGGAGAGGGAACCGCGGCCACTGGCATGCCGGCGGCGCAAACGCGCACGCGCAGACTTGCTGCGCGCGCGCGTGCATTTGCGTCCGGCGGGGGCGCAAACACGTACGCACAGCAAGTCCGCGCATGCGCGTTTGCGCCGGGGCTGCCGCGTACGCGCGGGGGCCCGGGTCACCCTCTCCCCGCACCCCAGTGCAGCGGTCCGCAGCCTGACAAAGGTTGCGGACCACTGGTGTACGGGACCTTTTTAGGGCCACCAACCTCTTGCTTTGCCCCACTCGAGCGGGTTCAAACAAAATTTCTTAGAGCGTTACTTCAGGTTCCAAACTGTGTTTCGAACTCATGGATACGTCTAGAGACAGGGTTTCCAAAATTCAAAGCGAAATCAGTAACTTCATCCATCTCCCTATGGTTAAAGACACACTGGGCCGCATCAGGTTTACTTCCTTCAATCCTCCGTGACAATTTTAAATCCCAGTGGCTGTTGGCCACCGGGAGGGAAATTATAAAATTAGGCTTTTCCTCACTTTCACTACTCAGGTTAGGTTATGATCAGGTGAAAATTGTAGTGAAACAAAGGATTGAGGACACAGAGCGTCAAACTGACCTTTCTCGCTCCCCTAGGTATGATGCACCACTGTGTTCTAGATATATTCAAGCCTCAGCAGACTATCTCTCCTATTTGGAAACAAAATACTGTAGGAGAGCATTCACACTAGCTAGATGCTCTGCGTTACTTTCTGCCATGCTGGTGGGCTGCTTCAAGAAAACCCCATTAGCTGAAAGACTCTGCCCCTGTAATTCTGGGGAGATAGAGTCAATCGAACACATCCTCTTAAGGTGCCGCACCTTCAATTCTGCAAGAAATAAATTCATCCTCCCATTACTCAGGAATTCCTCCACCAGCTCAAACAAAGAAAAAGTAAAATTCCTCCTGTGGAATAGTAGGGGCCATATTATTACGCAGGTTGCCAAATTTTGTGCGCGTGTGCTTAGCACACGGGAAAGACAACTTAAGCTTAAGTGAAGATTTTTAGAGGAGTTTTACTATGCATTTTTTATAATGTACCCATCAATTATACAATCTTTAACCGCTCCTATTAAATAAAAGGGTAAGGCCACCTGGGGAGGAGTTAGGGCGGGCCCTGTCCAGGATAAAAACTCAGAGGGTTCAATCAGGAGCCGCAAAGCGGCTCCTGATTGGGCCCTCCATCTAGGGCCAAGCAGCCAATGGGGAGGCGCGCAGAGTGCCTTCCTATTGGCCCCTCACCAGGACAGACCAAACTTCGATTCACCCAGCCCAGTCTGGCTGCCAGTCTGCTCCTGACCACTGCAGGGAGAGGAGGTCAGTAGGGCTGCCAAGGGGGATGAGAACAGAGGCTTGGACAGGCTGCGCCAGCCCTTTTCGCCCCAAGGCTGTCCTAACTGCCATGTCCAACTGTAACTTGCCTCAGAACCTGACAGAGCTGGCAGGAGGCTGGTGTGTGCGCTCCCCCCCCCTTCAGGCCTGCTGCGAAGGAGCCTCTGACAGGCCCTAACTGAGGGGAGGGAGGTATTTCCAAGAGCAACGCAGGGGAGCCTGAGAGCCTTCCTTTTGAGGGCGGGGGGGACTTTCCCCTTCTGCCAAACAGTTGCCTGACAGGGAGGCCACAGAAAAGCCCTTTCTCACTTAAAATACTGCTCTGCCTGGAGGTTAGATACAGCCAAGCGATGTGTTTTTCTTCTTTGGAACTCTCTGCAGATTTGAGGCCACTCACAGTGTTATTCTGCAGAGGAAATTGGCTCTTTTGTCTCCTGTTTCATCTGCACAACAACCCTGTGCAGTAGACCTCAAGTCTTTCAATTCAACAACAACCTGTGTGGGAAGCCTTAAATGTTTCTTCTCTACCACAACCCTGTCCAAAGTAGCCCTTTCTGCCTGGGGAGCTGATCTTTATAATCTGAAAATGAGCTGTAATTCCAGGAGCTCTCCAGGCCACACCTGTAGGTTGGCTACCCCTGGGTGGAAATATTCCTGGAGGTTTGGAGGTGGGACTTCAAAATCATACAGTGCCTCAGAGTCCAGCCTTCAAATGAGCCATTTTTGCCTGCAGTTGGTAGGTGTGTCCCTCCTGGCCAGCAGGTGTGTCCCTCCTGGCCAGCCCTTACCAGTTATGGCCAGCCCTTACCAGCAACTGTTTGTGTTCTGGGGTGCAGACAGGCAGACCAGCATCAGTCCTGAGAGTCTGGAAAGTGCAGGAAGATCTAAATAAATATTTACAGCCTGAAACTGTCTGGAGTAAATGTCTGGAGTAAATGTCTGGAGACACATAGTAACTGGAATGACTTATTGGCCTGGCAAATAACCTTGGCCTGGCAAATAAAAAAAACAGTATAAAAAACCTTACTAAGGTCAAGACTGCTGTGCACAGAGAGTCTTCCTCTTAGGGTTGCCAGCTTCCCTGTGAGGCTCGCTACCCCACCTCTCTCATGTGGAGTCTGCTATGGGGAGAGAAAGGGAAGACGATTGGAAAATGCTTTGAGACACCTGAGGCCTGCTGGGTCACTGCGGCCCATTCCCAGTTCTCTCAGATCTCTCACAACCCCACATACCTCACAGGTTGACTATTGTGGAAAGACGAATAGAAAAGGTAAACCACTGAGACTCCTTTGGGTAGTAAGCAGTAGGGTACAAAAATCCGTTCTTTTAAGGAGCAACCATGAAAGCAGCATGTGGGCATATAACATTTTACCAACAGTGAAAACATGAGAGACAGAAGGAACAGGGTGGACACCTGTGTACTGTGACTACCCCATGTGTATTAGGGCAGAGGGGCATTTCAGTGAATGTGGCCTAATTCACACAAGAAGGGAAATGACGCAGAACTGGGAGGAATTGGTTGCCATGTAATCTTCCCCTAAGAAGAGTCTCCAGTCTGATTTTCCCTTCACATATCTGAGGACATGGCTCTGCAAAGCTCATCTGTAACCACTATGCCAAAATTCCCAAAGGTCAGTCCTCTCCCACACTCAACAAACACTCCACACCACAGGTTCCTGACATCCATATCTCCACACCCATGGCCTCATTTGCCACCATGCCACCACAACCTCCCACACAACACACATGACAACCCCATGCCCTTACAGACTGGACAATTCCTCCCCTTCCTCTTCCCACTGCCAAGCTCTAGCGCCTGTTGTATTCTTGGATACAACGGGCATTGCCCCTAGTTTTATATATTTTAAATTTTGTACTGGCTCCCTGATTATGCAATTTTCTACTCTGAAATGTTTTTTCTTGCTATCTGTTTTATTTGACCCCTCCTGCTTTGCTAGTTGTTTGCATATGGGCGCTTCTAGGGGTTACTTTTTACCAAGAGAGCCATCTTGGTGTAGTGGTTAAGAGTAGCAGCTTCTAATCTGGAGAACTGGGTTTGATTTCCCACTCCTCCTCCACATGCAGCCATCTGGGTGACCTTGGGCCAGTCGCAGTCCTGTCAGAGCTGTTATCACAGAGCAGTTCTGTCAGAGCTCTCTAAGCCCTACATAGTTCACAGGGAATGTTGTGGGGAGGGAAGGCGATTTGTAGTCCACTTTGGGACTCCTTTGAGCAGTGAAAAGCAGGGTATAAAAACTAACTCTTTTCTGTTATGAGGTCACATCCCTGAAAATAAAGAAGTCTCTGGGGATTTCAGAATGGAAGTCTGTTTATTCATAACAATGCAAGCAGAGCAGGTAAGTCTTTTCCAACCAAAGTGATTTCTTCAAAGACAAAGGGCATTTCTGCACATCATTAAAAATAGTGTTACACCAACTGAATGGCGTAATGCTAAATATAATTGCACCTCCTGGCCCCTCCTCGTCTTTCTGATGTCTCGTTCTGTTGCCTTTTCACGCTGCTCACAATGCACAAGTGCTGCTAGAAATGGTGGAAAAGAGCAACACGGTTTATACTTTACTCACTTCCACTTGTCAACCAGGCCAGGCAGCCAATCCATTTATTCATGCTTTAAAAGTCCCGCAATGTCCACTAATTTTTTTTAAATGCATACTTCTCCGTTGCTATGCCTATGCATCTAATCACACCTAATCATAGATGCATAGTGAATGCTGCCCCTTATTGAATCATGAGTCTTGTTAATTTAAAAAATTAATCTCGATCCCATTTTTTTGGGGGGGGGGAGCTTTAGAGAGGAATGCTTTGTGCTACAACGTTGGAAAAATGTATTTCTGGCATTGCCTGCACACTTGTCTGCCTATTCGTTGCTCCAGGATGTTAGGCATTTTTAAAAAGATGTTCCCGGGGTTGGAGGAGAGGGAGAGGGAGAGGGAGGAGGGTGTGAGGGCAGGATCTGCCTTTAGCATGTTTTAGCCTCTATAACTTCCCTTCGCTGGTTGCCTGCTGTTTGCTCTCCATTAGCTAGCGCTGCATAAGCTGGTGAATCCACTTTTTGGGATCCACCAGCTAGCACTTTAAAATGCAGGATGTAGCCAGCCGGTTACTGCCCAGATGCTGCATTTTGGCGACATCATATGGAGGGGCCAGAATATAATGACAATGAAATGTAAGCATTTCACTACATTTAAGGGGTGCGGAAATGCCCCAAGAGGCCCCAAGGTGGAGCCAACCCCTTTGGAGCCTGCCAATATTTTTGGAAAGGAAGCTGGGCCAGGTGGGGCCCACGGGTGGGAGGCAGGAAAACCTCTGAGTACCATTGGAGATTGGATTTGTTGTACATATATATTTTTATGTTACTTTGGCAGCAGTTGCCACCACAACAGAAAAATCTTTGCTGTTTGACTGAAGGTAAGTTGTGTCGGCAGCCATTTTGTGGCAGGCTCCATCTCCTGCAGCTGCCATTTTTGGAAGCCACTTTTTGACTCTGTGTCCCCCACTGTGCCAGAATCCCATGGCTGATTACAGATAGGAAAAGTTTGGGGTCCCCAGCCTAGACTTTGACCTTTGGACACAGCATCCCTTGCCTGATTTTCCAAGGATCATGTGACCCATGAAAATTGTACCCCAGGAAACTCCCCCTTTCCAAGAAACCATTTCCACGCATTCTAGTGTTTGATCAAGGTTCAGTCAACAGTAAGGTAACCAGATTGCCCCATGTTTGGAGGGACATCTGGGGGTACCTGGAAAATTGTACTTATGTTGAAATTAAAATATATATATTACAATACTATTTTTTGTGTTCTGTGTGTTCTATGAAACTCTGTTGCTCCATATAGACCAAATCTTTAATCAAGAACCCCCCTGGTCAATGGTGTCCCGCTTTACCAATCTAGTCACCTTAGTCAACAGTGATGCACTAGGAGATGAATGCACTCCAAAGGTTTCCCCACATCCACACTTAATGTAATTTGCTGCTCAAGTTTCTACTGAGGTGGGCACTCGGCTGTTGCCAGAATCTTCCACGGTGAAAAATTGTTTACATGCAACTCCAGCCTTTTCCTCTTGCAACTTCCCAGGTAAGAATTGGTCTAAGGGATTGACACAGGCATGAAAAATGGAGGTCCCAATCCTTTGGTGTAGTGGTTAGGAGTGCGGATTTCTAATCTGGCATGCTGGGTTCGATTCTGCACTCCCCCACATGCAACCAGCTGGGTGGCCTTGGGCTCTCTCATCCTAACCCACCTCACAGGGTGTCTGTTGTGGGGAGAGGAAAGGGAAGGCGACTGCAAGCCGCTTTGAGCCTCCTTCGGGTAGAGAAAAGCGGCATATAAGAACCAACTCTTCTTCTTCTTCTTCTTCTTTGAGAGGCAGGCTCAGAGGCAAAAATGCTGTTACTGTTGCTGTAGCATGTATATAGATCCAGGTGCACCTCTCTCCCCCACCCTCACAAAGCCTCTGCAGGTGTTGTTTGGCTCCTCTAAGCTGAGGCCTTCCTTCATCCAGCAGAATTCAGTGTGAGCCCCTGAAAAGGCCAGAACTGCATATCTCCGCCCATTTGTCTGCATATTCCCACCCATGTCAGGGTGAAAGGCCACACACAGCAAAGAGAATTGGGGCTGACCCCCTCAGGAACTGTAAGTCCTGCAGACTGCTGGGGGAAGGGAGACAGCTTCTGCCATCAGCAATTCCATCACCCTCGCAGAACTGCATAGCTCAACTAAGCACCAGCTGGGCTCCATAGACTACAGGCAGCCAGAAAATGGGCAGAAGGATGTTGAGGACACCTTCATAATGTATGAGCCATTTTAAAAATGCATCAGTGAAATGAAACTAATGACAAAAGGATTCAAGGGTTAAGACAGAAATAGAATCAAGAAATCCATCATTCATCTCAGACTGGAGAAGCCACCTGTACCTACCTTGAGATGTGATACTTTCCCTTCCCCCCCCCCTTCTGGCCCATCCCAACGCCCCCTTCTAATTTGCTATCACTCCCTGGAAATCCCATTCCAGAGCAGTCCAGGTCAAACAGAGGTCATCTGGGGTAAGGAGCATTACAAAAGGGAGGAAGGATGACCCCGGGAAACTACAGACCAGTGAGTCTGACCTCTGTTATGGAGAAGATAATGGAGCAGATATTAAAGGGAGTGATCTGTAAACATCTGGAGGACAATTTGGTGATCCAAGGAAGTCAGCATGGATTTGTCTCCAACAGGTACTGTCAGACCAACCTGGTTTCCTTTTTTGACCAAGTAACAGGTTTGCTGGATCGTGGAAATTCGGTTGATGTTGTTTACTTGGATTTTAGTAAAGCTTTTGATAAGGTTCCCCATGATATTCTGATGGATAAATTGAAGGACTGCAATCTGGATTTTCAGATAGTTAGGTGGATAGGGAATCGGTTAGAGAACCGCACTCAAAGAGTTGTTGTCAATGGTGTCTCATCAGACAGGAGGGAGGTGAGTAGCGGGGCACCTCAGGGCTTGGTGCTCAGTCTGGTATTTTTTAACATATTTATTAATGATCTAGATGAGGGGGTGGAGGGACTACTCATCAAATTTGCAGATGACACCAAATTGGGAGGACTGGCAAATACTCCAAAAGATAAATACAGATTTCAACGAGATTCGAACACAATGGAAAAATGGGCAAATGGGAACAAGATGCAATTTAATAAAGATAAGTGTAAAGTTCTGCATCTGGGTCAGAAAAATGAAAAACATGCCTACTGGATGGAGGATACGCTTCTAGGTAACACTGTGTGTGAACGAGACCTTGGGGTACTTGTGGATTGTAAGCTAAACATGAGCAGGCAGTGTGATGCAGCGGTAAAAAAGGCGAATGCCATTTTGGGCTGTATCAACAGGGGCATCACATCAAAACCACAAGATGAATGGGTATAGAGGAGAATGACGAGGATGATCTGGGGCCAAGGGACATGTGATTATACTGTGAAATTTTCCCCCCTGATATCTAGCCTATATCATTGTACTTGTCGTTTAAATCCATTACTGTGTGTCCTTTCCTCTGCAGCCAACGGAAACAGCATCCTGCCCTCCTCCAAGTGACAACCTTTCAGATACTCATGTCCCCTCTCAACCTCCTTTTCTCCAGCCTGAACATTCCCAAGTCCCTCAACCTATCTTCATAGGGCTTGGTCCCTTGGCCCCAGATCATCCTTGTCGCTCTCCTCTGTATCCTTTCAATTTTATCTACATCCTTCTTGAAGTGAGGCCTCCAGAACTGCACACAGTACTCCAGGTGTGGTCTGACCAGTGCCGTATACAATCGGACCATGACATCTTGTGATTTTGATGTGATGCCCCTGTTGATACAGTCTCCAGTCTGATTTTCCCTTCACATATCTGAAGACATGGTTCTGGAAAGCTCATCTGTAACCACTATGCCACAATTCCCAAAGGCCAGTCTTCTCCCACACTCAATGAACATTGCAAACCACAGATTCTTGACACCCATCTCTCCACACCCATGCCCTCATTTGCCACCATGCCACCACAACCTCCCACACAACACACATATTCAACCCCATGCCCTTACAGACTGGACAACTCCTCCCGTTCCTCTTCCCACTGCCAAGCTCTAGTGCCCGTTGTATTCTTGGATACAACGGGCTTTGCCCCTAGTATAAACAATAAAACTATAATAACAATCATTAATAAATTAAAACAATTTAACAAACAGCAATTATGTTGATTTTGAACTTCCACATCAGCAAGTGTAGACAGATAGTATAGGCAGGCGGAGGGGGAGGGAGGCCTGATTTAGCTGGCTTGGTTTATTTCCACTGGCCTGACGGAAGAGCCCTGTGAAACTCAGAAAGTTCCATCAGATCCCTGATCTCTTCTGGGAGCTCATTCTATCGGGGCTTTGGGGCCAGTTGTGGGTGGGAGATCCTTTTCCAAGACTCTGCTCAGTGTTGGGCTGGCTGGGCCACTGAGGGGCCAAAGTGGTGTAGGATGCCATCCAGCCCATCCTCCAAAGCAGTCATTTTCTCCAGGTGAATCTGATCTCTGTGGTTAGGAGACCAACTACAATTCTGAATGCCAACTCTGCAAGAAGCATTTGCACAATTCTAAAAACTCTGTTTCTGTGGGAAAATGTGAACACTCTAGCTTATAATCACAAAACTTTTCTCCAAGGAGGGCAGGAAGCATCCATGATCCTTCTAAACCCTATTATATCCCTCAGTGATCCCATGAGGTAAGGCTAGTGAGAGAGAGCAATTTTCCCAAGGTCAACCAAAATGCTGAGTGAATTTGAATTCAAGTCTCCATTGCTACACACATACATCTAAATTGCCACCCCCAACTGCCCCCATCTGTCCTCTGCCTTCATCTGCCCTCAGTGACATCACCAAGTAGCCAAATTTGACTGGCTCTGTTATTCCATGTGTTTTTTAATTCTTGCCCTCCGATAATGCCGATGCAGTGCCATGACATCACCTCCTTTCATTGTGGAATCCCTGTCCAGGTAGGGTCTTTGGGAAAGGGAGGACACAAAGTCAGTCCAAATGTTTAGTGGAAAAACCAAGCTTTGAAACCAAGATGGTGGTGTGATTCCAACATAGCAAACAGCCCCTCTGCCCCTACATCTCCCACTACAGCCAGCACAGGCAATTCTCCTGGGCACATTTCAAGACACTTTAACCTGCAGAGCTCAGAAGGGGGCCCAGTTTCCCTTGCTCTTTCAGCATGATACATTCATTCTCCCTTTTGCAAAGCCATGATTCTTTTAAGAACATAAGAGTCCAACAGGAACACACCATTAGTCCATCTAGTCCAGCATCCTGTTCCTCTGAAAGGCCAACAATAGGGCAGAGAGGCTGAGACCTTCCCTGGTGTTGTCCCTTGATCATGGGATTCAGAGGATTATTGTCCCTGAATATGGAAGATCCTCACAGTCATCATGGCTAGTAGCCACTGATACATTTGTCTTCCATGAATCTACCAGATCCCATTTTAAAGCTGTTTATTCCTGTGGCCATAACTACATCCACTGGCAGTGAATCCCACATTTTCATCACTCTCCGTATAAAGAAGTATTCCCTTTTGTCAGTCCTGAATCCACTGTCCATCCACTTCAGTGGATATCCTCATATTCTAGTCTTTTGCAAGAAGAAGAAGAAAAATATCTCTCCCCACCCTGTGCATCTTTATCCATGGTTCCGCTCTATATTTCTGAAACACCCCTTTGGGAGGAGTGTGTCCGGGGTGTCCGTGCTTGAATACGGGCCAATCAAGGTGCCTGATTGGGCCAGCCCCTATGCTTGCCGCCCTCCCTACCAGCCTCCCTCACAGGGTGCCTATTATGGGGAGAGGAAGGGAAGGTGATTTTAAACTGTTTAGAGACACCTGAGGCCTGCTGGGTGACTGTGGACCATTCCCAGTTCTCTCAGAGCTCTCAGAACCCACCTCCCTCACAGAGTGACTGTTATGGGGAGAGAAAGGGAAGGCAATTTTAAACTGCTTAGAGACAACTGAGGCCTGCTGGGTGACTGCAGCCCATTCCCAGTTCTCTCAGACTTCCACCTCACTTACAGGTTGTCTATTGGGGGGAGATGAAGGGAAAAGGTGTTTGTAAACCGCTTTGACACTCCTTTTGGTAGTAAACAGCAGGGTACAAAAATCCAGCCCTTCTTCTTCTAAGGGGCAACAGTGAAAGAAGCATGTGGGCACATAACATTATATCAACAGTAAAAAAAATGGAAGAAGGAGCAGGGTGGACACCTGTGTACTACGACTACCCTGTGTGAATTAGGGCAAGGGGACATTTCGGTGTCTGTGGCCTAATTCACACAAGAAGTGAAATGAGGTTGAACGCACAACTGGGAGGAATTGGTTGCCATGTAATCTCGCCCTAAGAAGACTCTCCAGTCTGATTTTCCTTTCACATATCTGAAGACATGGCTCTTGAAAGCTCATTTGTAACCACTATGCCAGAATTCTCAAAGGTCAGTCCTCTCCCACACTCAACTAACATTCTTGACACCCATCCTATCCACACCTCATTTGTAACCAAACCACCACAACCCCTCTCACAACACACATATTCAACCACATGCCCTACAGACTGGACAATCCCTCCCCTTACTATTCCCAATGCCAAGCTCTCTCTATCATAATGACTCTCTTACTTTCTACCTCCCTCTCTCTTTGCTATTTCCCCCCACCCCCGCTAGTGCCCGTTGTATCAGCTACAACGGGCTTTAATTCTAGTAATTTTATAAATCTCTCTCATGTCCTCCTTTGATGATGATGATGTCATCTGTTCAGTTGTGTCTGACCCTTGGCCATTCTATAGGAAAGTCTTTGCCATGCGCCCCTCTCCCTGCTTCTTTTAGTTGGTTCATGGTCATCCCTGTATCAGCTTTGATCGTATCGAGCCACCTTTAGTTGCCTCTTTTCTAAATGGAAGAGTGCCACACTCTTCAGCCTTTCCTCAGAAGGAAGGATCGCTACCCATTTGTGATGGTCCATGTGGGAACGAATGACATGTCCCTGAATACCATCGCTCCTATTAAAAAAGACTATCAAGAACTGGGGAGGAAGCTCAAGCAAATGTGGGCATAAGTGGTATTCTCTTCAATCTTGCCTGTCAAGGGAAGAGGAATGCGTCGGGAGAGGAAGATAATGGAGGTGAATCACTGGCTGCGTACTTGGTGCCAGCAGGAGAGATTTGGTTTCTGGGACCATGGGATAGGCTTTCTTGAGGAAGGCCTACTAGCATCTGATGGATTGCACTTATCGAAACTGGGGAAGAATGTGTTTGGCAGGAACCTTGGGAGATTCATCAGGAGAGCTTTAAACTAAAGCCACAAAGGGAAGGAGACAATCAACATAGGGAGTGTATGGAAGGAAAACGATCGGGGGCAACCCAAATGGCAAGGCCAGCTCATAGGGAACCAAAAGTAAAAGGATTCAGATGTCTTTATACTAATGCCCGAAGCATGGGCAATAAGAAGGAAGAGCTGGAACTTCTCATGCTGATGGAAAGGTATGATCTAGTAGGCATCACAGAAACTTGGTGGAATGATTCTCATGACTGGAATGTAATGGTGGATGGATATGAACTGTTCAGAAAAAACAGAATAGATCGAAGAGGTGGAGGAGTGGAACTGTATGTGAGGAAAGGGCTTACCAGTCTGGAAATTCTAATGAAGCAGAGCATATCTACAGTGGAAAGCATCTGGGTGAAAATAAGCGAGGGGAAAACAAACAGTGTGGTGGTTGGTGTCTGCTACCGACCGCCTGACCAACGAGAGGATGTGGATGCTGCACTTTGTGAGCAGCTTGAGAAAATATCCAACCTTGTCATCATGGGTGACTTCAATTTCCCAGATGTGTGCTGGGAAACAAACTCTGCGAAGCGTCCTCAGTCATGCAACTTTCTGACCTGCCTGGCTGACAATTTCATCATCTGGAGGACAATTTGGTGATCCAAGGAAGTCAGCATGGATTTGTCTCCAACAGGTCCTGCCAGACCAACCTGGTTTCCTTTTTTTGCTCGGCCCGGTACTTTTTAACATATTTATTAATGATCTAGATGAGGGGGTGGAGGGACTACTCATCAAGTTTGCAGATGACACCAAATTGGGAAGACTGGCAAATACTCCGGAAGATAGAGACAGAGTTCAACGAGATGTGAACACCATGGAACAATCGGCAAATGAGAACAAGATGCAATTTAATAAAGATAAGTGTAAAGTTCTGCATCTGGGTCAGAAAAAAGAAAAGCATGCCTACTGGATGGGGGATATGCTTCTAGGTAACACTGTGACCTTGGGGTACTTGTGGATTGTAAACTAAACATGAGCAGGCAGTGTGATGCAGCGGTAAAAAAGGCAAATGCCATTTTGGGCTGTATCAACAGGGGCATCACATCAAAATCAAAAGATGTCATAGTCCCATTGTATACGGCACTGGTTAGACCACACCTGGAGTACTGTGTGCAGTTCTGGAGGCCTCACTTCAAGAAGGATGTAGATAAAATTGAAAGGGTACAGAGGAGAGCGACGAAGATGATCTGGGGCCAAGGGACCAAGCCCTATGAAGATAGGTTGAGGGACTTGGGAATGTTCTGCCTGGAGAAAAGGAGGTTGAGAGGGGACATGATAGCCCTCTTTAAGCATTTGAAAGGTTGTCATTTGGAGGAGGGCAGGATGCTGTTTCTGTTGGCTGCAGAGGAGAGGACATGCATTAATGGGTTTAAACTTCAACGATATAGGCTAGATATCAGGAAAAAAAGTTTCACAGTCAGAGTAGTTCAGCAGTGGAATTGGCTGCCTAAGGAGGTGGTGAGCTCCCCCTCACTGGCAGTCTTCAAGCAAAGGTTGGATGCACACTTTTCTTGGATGCTTTAGGATGCTTAGGGCTGATCCTACGTTGAGCAGGGGGTTGGCCTGTATGGCCCCTTCCAACTCTATGATTCTATGATTTGCCAGTCCTCCCAATTTGGTGTCATCTGCCAACTTGATGAGTAGTCCCTCCACCCCCTCATCTAGATCATTAATAAATACGTTAACGGTTAAATCCGGACCAGGGGATTTGAACTCACCCAGTGCAGCTAAATGCCTCTCGACAACCTCTCTATCCATGTTAACCTGCCACCCAGACACTATCCTTTGGCTACGGCCATCTCTAGATGTGCCTAAACACTTTGACCTGTGGGAAAAAAACAGATGTAAAATAGGCACTAAGCCTTTCTGCTTTCTCTGCATCTTTCGTTAGAGTTTGTCCATCCGCACCCAACAGTGGGCCTATTGCCTCCTTTACTTTACGTTTGCTCCTCACATAACTGAAAAATCTTTTCTTGTTACAATGGGCTTCCCTGGCCAATCTTAGCTCACTCTCAGCTTTGGCCTTTCTGATGATTGATCTACAGTGCCTAGTAACCTGTAGGTACTCTTCTTTAGAGCTCTGTCCTTCCCTCCATTTCCTGAACATTTCCCTTTTCTTTCTTAGTTCCTCTAGAAGTTCTCTGTTCATCCAAATAGGCTTCTTAGAGCTCCTGCAGTGTTTTCGTCTTTCTGGGATAGTCATTGATTGAGAATGCAATAGCTCTTGTTTGAGTAGCACCCACCCTTCACGTGCTCCCTTCCCTTCCAGCATTCTCGTCCATGGTATGACACTCATCATGTCTCTGAGTTTATTAAAGTTTGCCCTACGAAAATCCAACATTCGCGTCTGGCTACAAGCTTCCTTGGCTCCCCATCTCAAAAGGAATTCTATGAGGACGTGGTCACTTCCCCCTAGGGTCCCCACCTCCTTCACCTCATCCACCAACTCTTTTTATTTCAAGCAGCATCTTGAAAAAAAGGATTGAAAACTATTGTATGCATTTAAGAAATGGAAGAATTTTGTCAGCAAATGCAATCTTTTGTAAATAAAGCTTCTCTTTTCCCTGGGAGGAGTGCCAGGTCCCAAATACAAGGAATGCTCCACAGCATTGGTCTCCTTGGTGCATGAATGTCCTTGGATATCCTGCTAGAGAGCTGATTCACAAGGCCTTGCAAATTAGGCTCCATCACAATCGTGCCATGTGCTGTGTGACCGCTCCGTGTTCTGTGCAACCAGACAACACAAAACCACCTCCCCAAGTCTGCCACAGGGATGCAGTGCCATTTTAAAGCCTTTTTATTTATTTTTATTTATTTTATTTTTCAAAACGTTTAAAATCACTGGAGGGGCTTAATCCTGATGGGGATGTGGGATGAGGGCCCCTGTCTCCCCAACACACTATTTTTAAGCATGCAACCATTTTGACTCCTGAAAATAGTTGGGAAAGGGCCATTACCTGACACTGGGATAGGAGGGACAGCACTTCAATGGCTGATCACTTTCGGATTGTGGACAACGGTAGCAATTCCTGTGTGGGGCACCACAGAGAACACTTATCTCCTCAATTCTATTCAAAATCTTTGTGCCCTCTCGCCCAGTTGGTATGGAGGTTTAGACTTGGGTACCATCAATACACTGATGGCACCCAGTTCTTCCTTCTGATGGGTGGCCACCCTGACTCACCCCCAAAGTCCTTAGATGTTTGGAAGCAGTGACAAGTTGGCTCAAGCAGAGCTGCCTGAAATGGAGGTCCTGTGGCTGGGTAGGAAAGGTCCTAGAGAGGAAGCATGACTACCCTGCCTGGATGGGGCACAGCTATCAGTGCCTCACTCCTCCAGGAACCTGGGTTCCTTGATGCCTCCCTCTCAGTGGAGGCTCTGGTCACAAGAGAAGCACAGCTGGTGCTTTTCTACCTGTGCCAAGCTAAGCTACTAGCATCCTCCCAACCAGGGACCAATGCCAATCTTGATTGTATAACTCTGGGTTTTGATCTTCCGTGTTCATTACAGAAACACTTAGGATAGGGTGGGACCCCAGTTTGTAACTCCGGTCAGTCCCCCTGGCCTCAACCAAATGATTGGAGAAGAGCTCCATCTTGCAGGCCCTGCAGAACCTAGATGGCTCTGTCAGGGCCCTTAGCGCTTCTGGGAGCTTATTTCACTAGGTTCATAGAATCATAGAATCATAGAGTTGGAAGGGGCCATACAGGCCATCTAGTCCAACCCCCTGCTCAACGCAGGATCAGCCCTAAGCATCCTAAAGCATCCAAGAAAAGCCTTTGCTTGAAGACTGCCAGTGAGGGGGAGCTCACCACCTCCTAAGGCAGCCTATTCCACTGCTGAACTACTCTGACTGTGAATTCCTGATTTTTTCCAGCAGGTTGTCAAGGCCAGGCAGATATCCTGGGGGCCAGACCACCAACAAATTCATACCCACAGAGCAAAGAGCCCTGCGAGGGCAGATAAGCAGCCCCGCAAATAGGTAGAATGATATATAGTCTCGAAGGTCAAAACTTTAAACTTGATCCAGAAGCAGACCAGTGTAGTTTTCTCAACACGAGCTGAATATGGGGCTTCCAAGACCCATAAAGACCCTTGCAGCCATATTCTATACCAGCAGCAGTAAAAGACAAGGGCAGGCCTGTGTAGAGCGAGTTACAGACGTCTAATCTCGAAGTGACCATTGCATGGATCACTGTGGCCAAGTGATCCAAGGACTGTTAGGGCACTAGTAACTGTGCTTGGCACAGATGGAAAAATGCCGTACGGGTTACATTTGTGATCTGAGCCTCCATGGAAAGTGAGGCATCAAAGATCACCCCCCAGATTCCTGGCAGTCAGTTCAGGTGTTAATTGCGTTTTGTCCAGGCATGGGCTGCTTGTTCCTGTCTCCTTCTACCCAGCCACAGGACCTCTGTCTTGGAGGGGTTCAGACAACTCTGCCTGAGCCATCCAGCCACTGCTTCCAAACAACTGGCAAATGTATCTGGGGAAGAGTCCGTCAGCTGGGTGTCATCCACATATTGGTGATAACCCAGTCCAAAGCCCTGGACCAGCTGAGCTAGAGGGTGCATACGGATGTTAAAGAGCATGGGGGAGAGTATTGCTCCCTGAGGCACCTCACATGGGAGTGCCAAGTGATTCAACAACTCCTCCCCCACTGCCACCCTCTGAGACTGATTCTGGAGAAAGGAGACCAGCCAGCATGGTCCCCCTAATCCTGGTCACGGCAAGGCAATGGGCCAAAAGCTTGTGATCAACCACATTAAATGTGGCCAACAAATCTAACAGTATGAGGATGGCTAAACTGCCCCAGTCCAGCTGGTGCCAGATATCATCCATCAGAGTGACCAGCACAGTCTTCATCTCGTGGCCAGGATGGAAGCCAGACTGGTATAGGTATAGGGCTGAAGTTTCTTCCAAATATGCCAGTTGCTGGTCTGCTGCAGCCCTCTTCACTACCTTCTCCAGAAACTCCAAATGCAAAACTGGGCAGTAGTTGGCAGGATCCTGCAAGTCCAGTAATGTTTTTTTCAGGAGAGGATGAACCACAGCCTCCTTAAGCCCTTCAGGGAACTCATCTGATGTCAGGGAGAGGTTCACAATCTCCCTCAAAGGGCCTCCTATCCATTCTATTGCCTGGTTTGAGCAACCAGGACAGACAAGGATCTAAGGGGCAAGTGGTTGCTCTCACTGACCCCAGCAATTTGTCCACTTTGGTTCATAAGAGCTGCCTGAAGCCATTAAACAATCTCCCTCGTAACAGCCACGGAGCTTCCAGTTTGCAATCTGTATCAATTGTAGTAGGTAGATCCCGGCGGAGCAAGAGGACTTTATCCTCAAAATGGCTCGTTAATGTCTCACAGCTCAAATCTAATTTTCTAAATTTTGACACTCCTCCTCAACGGCAGTAAGAGATCTAATTACCCTAAATAATTGTCCCAGGTGAGAGCTTGTGGACACAATTTCTACAGTAAAGAAGTCACACTTTACCACTTTCACTGCCATCTCATACGCCTTCATAAGCGTGCGATGAGATGTCCTTGCCACCTCGTCGCAAGTCTTCCTCCACACTTTGCTCTAGTTGTCTCACTTCCTTTTTCCGCTCCTGATGTTCCTGAGAACACCAAGGAGCCCATTTGAGGCAAGGACAGAGAGGGTGTTGAGGAGCAGTTTCTTCAATAGCAGCCATCAGGTGGGACTGCCCGTCCTCCACCATGGCTGCTAATGAGATGCCAGAGGGCAGTGGGTCCAAAAGACCATTCAAGAATCTCTCGGATTCCATAAGTCTTCGTGAGCGGACCAAAATGCGTCCGTCACCCAAATGGGGATGGGGTAGTATCCTTAGGCCTTCAGGGCATGGTGGTCTGACCATGGAAGGATGTTATGGTACTAACAAAGTCCTAAATTCATGGAAGTCTTCATCTGACACAAAATAAGTTCTTAAAGTTCATTGAGGGGAGGAGTGGGATCATGTCTTAGCTTCCCAAGTCTGGGAAACCCAGATATTGTGAGACCTGCTCAGCCACTAGAGCGATTGCCTTGGGCAATCTGTTTGTTCCTCCAAATGTCAGGCAAAGTTCACATAGACTACATGAAATGAGTTAAAATTTAACAAAGGAGCTGAAACTCTGGCTGCTGTGACTCAATCTGTCACTGGATCTGGGACATGTTCCCAAACTCCCGGACAAACCTGCCTCCCAAATCACACTGCTTCTCTTCAAAAGGCATCAACCCTAGCTGGACTCATCCCATGCCTGCCCAGTCAGCAAGAAACCTCCCCCCTAGATCAGAGGCCCACTCATTCCAGCATCCTGTTTCCAGCACTGGCTGGTGAGATGCTTCTGGGAAAGCCTCGATCATCTTCTCCCACTGTGTGTTCTCAGCAGCTGGTATGCTGGGGAAGGATCCATTTATGCATGGAGTATCCATTTAATTGTCAAGGCTAACAACTAACTGCTGTCAGCAGTTGACTATCTATTTGCCCATTATTCTCTTAATGTAGACATTTACATTTTTAATGCTGCCAAATGTTTCCTGTGGAATTCAAGTGAATACAAAGAAATCAAAATGGCTGTTTTTTCCTATTAATCTCTGGAACCTGCTAACCGTCTTCATTATGCTGTCTGTTGTATCTGAGGAAGTATGCAGGCACATGAAAGCTCATATATCTTAGAATCATAGAATCATAGAATCATAGAGTTGGAAGGGGCCATACAGGCCATCTAGTCCAACCCCCTGCTCAACGCAGGATTAGCCCTAAGCATCCTAAAGCATCCAAGAAAAGTGTGTATCCAACCTTTGCTTGAAGACTTCCAGTGAGGGGGCGCTCACCACCTCCTTAGGCAGCCTATTCCACTGCTGAACGACTCTGACTGAGAAAAACTTTTTCCTGATATCTAGCCTATATCGTTGTACTTGAAGTTTAAACCCATTACTGCGTGTCCTTTCCTCTGCAGCCAGCAGAAACAGCATCCTGCCCTCCTCCAAGTGACAACCTTTCAAATACTTAAAGAGGGCTATCATGTCCCCTCTCAACCTCCTTTTCTCCAGGCTGAACATTCCCAAGTCCCTCAACCTATCTTCATAGGGCTTGGTCCCTTGGCCCCAGATCATCTTCGTCGCTCTCCTCTGTACCCTTTCAATTTTATCGATGTCCTTCTTGAAGTAAGGCCTCCAGAACTGCACACAGTACTCCAGGTGTGGTCTGACCAGTGCCGTATACAATGGGACTATGACATCTTGTGATTTTGATGTGATGCCTCTGTTGATACAGCCCAAAATGGCATTTGCCTTTTTTACCGCTGCATCACACTGCCTGCTCATGTTTAGTTTACAATCCACAAGTACCCCAAGGTCTCGTTCACACACAGTGCTACCTAGAAGCGTATCCCCCATCCAGTAGGCATGCTTTTCATTTTTCTGACCCAGATGCAGAACTTTACACTTATCTTTATTAAATTGCATCTTGTTCTCATTTCCCCATTTTTCCATTGTGTTCAGATCTCGTTGGTCTCTATCTTCCGGAGTATTTGCCAGTCCTCCCAATTTGGTGTCATCTGCAAACTTGATGAGTAGTCCCTCCACCCCCTCATCTAGATCATTAATAAATATGTTAAAAAGTACCGGGCCGAGCACCGAACCCTGAGGTACCCTGCTACTCACCTCTCTCCAGTCTGATGAAACACCATTGACAACAACTCTTTGAGTGCGGTTCTCTAACCAATTCCCTATCCACCTAACGATCTGAAAATCCAGATTGCAGTCCTTCAACTTATCCATCAGAACATCATGGGAAACCTTGTCAAAAGCTTTACTAAAATCCAAGTAAATGACATCAACCAAATTTCCCCGATCCAGCAAACCTGTTACTTGGTCAAAAAAGGAAACTAGGTTGGTCTGGCAGGACCTGTTGGAGACAAATCCATGCTGACTTCCTTGGATCACCAAATTGTCCTCCAGATGTTTGCAGATCGCTCCCTTTAATATCTGCTCCATTATCTTCCCCACAACAGAGGTCAGACTCACTGGTCTGTAGTTTCCCGGGTCATCCTTCCTCCCTTTTTTGAAGATCAGAATAACTTTTGCTCTTTTCCAGTCCTCCGGAACATCTCCAGTCCTTAAAGAGGTTCCGAAGATGATGGACAAGGGCTGTGCAAGTTCTCTGGAAAGTTCTTTGAGTACTCTCGGGTGCATTTCATCTGGACCAGGGGATTTGAACTCATCCAGTGCAGCTAAATGCCTCTCGACCACCTCTCTATCCATGTTAACCTGCCACCCAGACACTGTCCTTTGGCTACAGCCATCTCTAGATGTGCCTAAACACTTTGACCTGTGGGAAAAAATAGATGTAAAATAGGCACTAAGCCTTTCTGCTTTCTCTGCATCTTTCGTTAGAGTTTGTCCATCCGCACCCAACAGCGGCCCTATTGCCTCCTTTACTTTACGTTTGCTCCTCACGTAACTGAAAAATCTTTTCTTGTTACAATGGGCTTCCCTGGCCAATCTTAGCTCACTCTCAGCTTTGGCCTTTCTGATGATTGATCTACAGTGCCTAGTAACCTGTAGGTACTCTTCTTTAGAGCTCTGTCCTTCCCTCCATTTCCTGAACATTTTCCTTTTCTTTCTTAGTTCCTCTTGAAGTTCTCTGTTCATCCAAATAGGCTTCTTAGAGCTCCTGCAGTGTTTTCGTATTTCTGGAATAGTCATTGATTGAGCATGCAATAGCTCTTGTTTGAGTAGCGCCCACCCTTCACATGCTCCCTTCCCTTCCAGCATTCTCGTCCATGGTATGACACTCATCATGTCTCTGAGTTTATTAAAGTTTGCCCTACGAAAATCCAACATCCGCGTCTGGCTACAAGCTTCCTTGGCTCCCCATCTCAAAAGGAATTCTATGAGGACATGGTCACTTCCCCCTAGGGTCCCCACCTCCTTCACCTCATCCACCAACTCTTGCCTGTTGGTCAGTATTAAGTCCAGTATGGCTGAACCTCTTGTGGGTTCATCTACCATTTGATAAATGAAATTGTCAGCCAGGCAGGTCAGAAACTTGCATGACTGAGGACGCTTCGCAGAGTTAGTTTCCCAGCACACATCTGGGAAATTGAAGTCACCCATGATGACAAGGTCCTGCCGTTTGGATATTTTCTCAAGCTGCTCACAAAGTGCAGCATCCAGATCCTCTCGTTGGTCCGGCGGTCGGTAGCAGACACCAACCACCACACTGTTTGTTTTCCCCTCGCTTATTTTCACCCAGATGCTTTCCACTGTAGATATGCTCTCCTTCACTAGAATTTCCTGACAGGTAAGCCCTTTCTTCACATACAGTGCCACTCCTCCACCTCTTCGATCTATTCTGTTTTTTCTGAACAGTTCATATCCATCCACCATTACATTCCAGTCATGAGAATCATTCCACCAAGTTTCTGTGATGCCTACTAGATCATACCTTTCCATCAGCATGAGAAGTTTATCTTGAATAAAACTGGTTGGTCTTAAAGGTACTGCAGTATGCTAAATTTGTTCAGCCACTTACTGACTGAATTTGCCTTAAGTAGAACCCTGTCTAGTGGCAGTGAGTTCCATAAAGTCATATTGTGTTGGACATAGGACTGGGGGAGGGGAGCTGTCCTGAACTTGCTTTCAATCGTTATCTCAAGTCTCCAAGCCATTTTGAAATGCTTTCAAGTTGTATGAAGCAGACAGATGTTCCTGTCGTTATTATTATTATTATTATTATTATTATTATTATTATTATTATTATTATTATTTCGATTTATTTCCCACCACTCCCAAATGGCTCGCGGCGGGTTACAATGTCTTAAAAAACCCATTAAAACTCCCATTAAAAGACTTTAAAATGTCACAACATGGCAGCACAATAATAAGATCCCCTTCCTACCCCCATTCCTAAAAAAAGGGGGGGGAGGAGAAGGAGGTCAATGATGTTCAAGAAGCCCGGGGGAGAGCAGTCGATGTACCCCGGCAGCCCCAGCCTCAACCATAGACCTGGCGGAAGAGCTCCGTCTTGCAGGCCCTGCGGAATGTTAAAGGGTCCCGCAGGGCCCGCAGCTCACCCGGGAGCTCATTCCACCTGGTGGGGGCCAGGACCGAAAAGGCCCTGGCCCTGGTTGAGGCTAGGCGTGCTTCCCTAGTCATGTCTTGCATAGGTACAAAATGTGTGCTTAGCCTGAACACAAATGCTCTATAACTGTCAAGCCAACATGACTGATCATTTGTGGGAGGTGGGATTAGTCGGTGTGTCTAGGAAATCCTGTGCCCCCCCCACCCCAAAGAGATTTTGCTTTTGGATGATTCACAGTCAACTGTGGTTTAGATGGGGATGGTGTTTTGTGGTGTGAGCTGTCCTGACTGCAGAGCACCCACACACAGAGAGGTCCTTAGCCAAAGGGACAATTCTTTCATCTGACTCAAAGACGAGTCACAGGAGTTGATGGTGGGGCCTAGACATGAGCAGTTATGGAGGAAGAGATGGCATATGGCCCTGGGAGATGTAAAATCCCTCTCTTTGAGGCGACATCCAAACATGATTCCAGAGATCCTTGGGATTATGCAGGGATTGCTCAACACAATCTCCTCAACGTCTGGAGAGGGTTCTGGGTGAGGGAGGAGAGGCTTCTCTGCCATCCAGAACAGCCAGCAGAAACAGCCAGCAGACTGTAGGTTGCAACACAATGAAAATGTGTTTCATTTGCAAAATGCACAAGAGAATCCCTAGACAGACGTTATTTTATGCAGTGAATACACACCAGTCAGACCTTCCTAAAGGGCTTTCAACAAGCCCAGAATATGAGTGTGCCGCTAAGGAGGCTGAAGAATAAACAGAGCCCTCACCTTTCCCCAAGTGCTCTTCTGGAGGAGAGCAGCTGAACAGGAAGGCTCTTCCAGGGCAATGGAATGTACTTTCCTCAGATCCTTTTCTGCATGTAAGCAAGAGGAGAAGTCGATGGGCAAAGGGATGCCAAGGCCTGGGGCACAGCTTGCCAATGGAGCCATCTTTGTTTTCTTGGGCCTGTTCAGTGGGTGGTTGAAGCAACCTAGGGGGCTTGCGACTCATTGCTCACAGCCCAGTAAAGCAGCAAGGGATGGGATAGCAAAAGCCCAATATGACTCACAGAAAGCAGGTGACAACTCTGCCCAAAGGATCCAAATGGCAAGGAAGCAGGTGGGGAAGTTGGGTGGGGTGCAGCCCTGGGATGGAACCACCAAAGGGCCAACTCTGCTCTGGGAACGCTTATAGGAAGTCCAGGCCACATGGAACTGGGCAGTAGGAAGAAGAAGACTGGAAAATAGACATGCCCTGGAACAAGCCAAGCAGAGTGACCCTGTGGGTCACTATAATCCAGCACTGCTCAGTGGAGTGAGCAGTGGCACTTGCTCACCCCCCGCATCCTCCCCCCAAACTGACCCCAGTGCAGGAAAAGACAACTCGTAAACTAAGGCCAATTGCTATTGCTGATGATGGGTCTGAGCTGAGAGGTCTTGAGGCTCAGGGAGAGCTGCTAGAGCTCATTCTGGCTTGTTCTTGGCTAACAGTGGCCCACTGGGATATGTCCCTGTCAATTCAATAGCCAATTCCCTTCCAGTGGTGAGTGGGCAATAGTCCCAGTCCTGGGGCACCCAACTAGCTGGCTCCATGTGCACGTGCTTCCTGCAGGTAGCCAGGAAGCCCTCTGCAACCTGCGCCCTTCTAGAGACAGATCCCTCTTCCAAAAAAAGTTGATGAGGAAAAAGAAATCCCTTCCACTTTGCCCACATCTTCATGGCATAGTTGCCTGTCCTCTTGCTTCTCCTGTCTCGTCTGGGATCATGCGGACAGCCCAGGAGGCCTTCCTCAGTAAAGGGTGGCTTTTGTGACTTAAAATGTTTCCCTTTGAGGAGAGTCCCAAGGTTTCACTTACGCAAGCTCCCTCCTCGCCACTGCTTGCGTGTGGGTGGGGAGTGATTCATCCAAATGAGGGGTTTCTAGAAGGAAGGAGTGCCCAGTGGGATTTGCCAAGAAGATGCAATAAAAGCTGTGGGAGGGAACTGGATCATTCCAAAAAGCACACTACAAGGAGGCTGCTTTCTCCAGAGAAACATCACATTTAATGAGAAGGCATCAAAGAAGCTGTGGACTAGCTATCCTGGCTCAGCAGTTGTCCTGTTGGAACTTCTGAAACTCATATTGTGCACTAAGACCTCACAGCCGAAAATATTTGATTCACACTGCTGGGATTGTACATCTCTACGGAATCAAGTACTTGAATAGTAGTTTGTTGATACTTTGAGACATGTCCAATTTTCTCGCTACAGATGTGGGAAAGCTCTGACAGGGCTTTCCAAATAAAAATCTGATTTGGGGCAGTGCCACAGTGGAGTTTGCATCACAGCACTTTGCAGCTTGTGAATTTTTAGATTTGCACTGATGAGCAGCTCCCCGCTTCAGGAATCTAAAGAAATTGTAAGTTCTGTAGCACTTGCCTTTGTTTTTTTGAAATCAAGATTTACACTTGTGCTACTAGACCTCACAGCAAAGTTTGACACAGTTGACCATGAACTTCTCACCTCGCCAACACTGAGATACAGGGGACAGCCCTCCAATGGACAAAGGGTAACAATTGGAGAGAGACAATCAAGCCGCTACCTCTCTCCAATCTTGTTCAACATCTTTATGCACCCTCTTGCCCAACTGGTGCAGAGATTCAGGCTGGGTTGCCAATAATATTTAGATGATACTCAGCTCTTTATCCAAATGAATGGCCACCCTAGATTCACCCCCAGAATCCTTAGTGAGATGTCTGGAAGCAATGATGAATCACAGAATCATAGAGTTGGGAGGGGCCATACAGGCCATCTAGTCCAACCCCCTGCTCAACGCAGGATGAGGTCAAAGCATCCTAAAGCATCCAAAAAAAGTGTGTATCCAACCTTTGCTTGAAGACTGCCAGTGAGGGGGAGCTCACCACTTCCTTAGGCAGCCTATTCCACTGCTGAACTACTCCGACTGAAAATTTTTTTCCTGATATCAAGCCTATATCGTTGTACTTGTAGTTTAAACCCATTACTGCGCGTCCTTTCCTCTGCAGCCAACAGAAACAGCATCCTGCCCTCCTCCAAGTGACAACCTTTCAAATACTTAAAGAGGGCTATCATGTCCCCTCTCAACCTCCTTTTCTCCAGGCTGAACATTCCCAAGTCCCTCAACCTATCTTCGTAGGGCTTGGTCCCTTGGCCCCAGATCATCCTCGTCACTCTCCTCTGTACTCTTTCAATTTTATCTATGTCCTTCTTGAAGTGAGGCCTCCAGAACTGCACACAGTACTCCAGGTATGGTCTGACCAGTGCCGTATACAATGGGACTATGACATCTTGTGATTTTGATGTGATGCCCCTGTTGATACAGCCCAAAATGGCATTTGCCTGTTTTACCGCTGCATCACACTGCCTGCTCATGTTTAGTTTACAATCCACAAGTACACGGCTCAAACAGAGTAGTCTGAAGCTCTACCCTTCAAAGATAGGGCTGGGCAGGAGGGGTCCAAGCGAGGAAGCACAATTGCCCATTCTGGACTAGTTTCAGTGGCTCAATCCACCTGGAACCAGGGCATGATCCTGGATATCTCCCTCTTTATGGAGGCACAAGAGTAGTGCAGCTGGCATCACCTGTGCCAATCCAAACTACTAGTGCCCTACTTGGCCCCCGATCACCAAGCCACAGTAACTCATGTGACAGTCACCTCTAGGCTGGACTTCTGCAACTTGCTCTATGCGGGCCTACCCTTAACCTTGATCCAGAAACTATCACTGGTCTAGAATGCAGTGGTCAGTGTCCTCACAGCTATACCATGGAAGGTCACACATCCAGCCCAATCTCTAACAACTGCACTGGCTACCAGTTGAATTCTGCATCAGACTTAAGATATTGGTCCCTTGGCCCCACCTTTAAGGCCTTATGCAGTCTGGGTCCAGTGTACCTGAGGAACCTTTTTGTGTATACACCCCAAGGAGCTCTATGCTCTGCCACTTCCAACTGGCTGGTGATCCCTGGCCCCAAGGAAGCACATCTGACATCAACTAGGGCCAGATCTTTCTCTGTCCCAGTGGAATTAGCTCCCAGAAGAGATCAGGGCCCTGCCAGAGCTAGCACAGTTTTGCAGGGCTTGCAAAATGGAACTCTTCTGCCAGGGCATGTCAACTGAATCAACCTCTCCTGGGCCCCCAGAACCCCTCATCCTAGACAAACATGCCAATAAAACAATCCTGAACCGACTAACCTATGGGGTCATAGTTAACACGCAAACATTGTTACCATTAGAATGCTATTGATACCTCCTTTACCCCTGTTGTTATCTTTTGAAGTTCTACTGAACTATATTGTACTTATTATGTTCTTTCGTGTTCTATGTAAACCATCCTGACCTGCAAGGAGATGGCAGTATATCAATATAAGAAATGAATTAAGTAAATAAATAAGCTCTAGTAAAAAGGTGATGAGTTTAAAAGGTTCTGTCACAAAAGACCAGGGGGGAGAAAATACTGACAGATGCCTGCTAGATGTGTTGGAATCTACACAGGATTGACAGTGTTCTGCAGGCATCCAAGTTGCCTCTGCACAGGTTCAAACATCCTTTGTTTGTTAATACTACAGATTCCCCACCCCCACCCCAACACTGAGCATTGGAGAGTCAAAGCAGAGTCTGGGCCTGATGGTCAGCTCTTGTTTTTCCTGCCTCAAAGGTGATCTGGAGATGTGCATGAGGGATGATGGTCAGGATGGCAAGGTGGCCTGAACTACAGCTGTGAAAAGGGCAGTGGAACCCTGGACTGGGAGGAGTAGCTTCCCTCTTCCTCAGATTGTTTGCGGTGCCTCTTGTGCCGCAGATTGCCAGAAGAACTGCTTCCTCTGGGTTGCTGTGCTCTGCTGCAGCTAGACTCCCTGCCCACTGCTTGGTCCTGGCACAGTGGCAGTGCCTGTTTGTCTGGACTCCAGCTGTCAGGATGGCAAGGAACATGCCCCATTTTCTTCCTGTCACCTGCCTGATGCCGTGACAGGTGCATGAACAGGGACAACTGTAAATGGGAATGAAGCCCCCCCCCCTTTCCACACAATGCTTTGATTCACACCAGCATAGACTTTGGTGGCAGCATAGACTATGGTGGCATCTGGATTAGGGCTGTGCGGTTCAGATTCGGAAACAGCCGAATCGTCCGAATCAGGGCCAATTCGGGCATTTCCGAATCAAAAATGGTCCAAATCGGACTCTCGCTACTTTTAAAATGTCCAGATCAAAGACATTTGGCCGAATCATGGCTAAATCAAATCAATTTGGCCGAATCGCCAAGCCATTGGCAGCCTCATGGCTGCTACAGCCTCCTAACTGCTTCTGTTTTTTTTCTGCTTTCCTGGGAGCTGGTGGGGAGGGTGTATGTTGCACCACTGAAACTTCTTGGGAAGCTCAGGGAGGGTCTTCCCTGACTCCACTGCAAGTTTCAAGAAGATTGGACCAAGGGGTCCAATCCTAGGGGCTCCCAAAGAGGGTACCCCTATCCACTCCACTGGATATAATGGAGAGTTGGCTTCTTTGCTTTTACCTTGATTCCCCATAGACTTCTATGGGGAATGGTCTTTGAGAGCCCCTAGGATGGGACACCCTGGGGCAATCTTCCTGAAACTTGCAGGGGACTCAGTTACAGTTGGACATGACACTTGGACAGCCTTGGGGCGAAAAGGCTGGCACAGCCTGTCCAAGCTTCCATTCTCATCCCACTACTCTCAGAGCCCTACTGACCTCCTCTCCCTGTGGAGAGGTCAGGGGCAGATTGGCAGCAATGTGGTGGGTGGGCGGGCCTTGTCAGAACTTTGGCCCTGTCAGAACTTTGGCTTGCATTCTGACTGGCTGGAACTCTAGTCTGTCTGGGTGAGGGCCCAATCGGAAGGCGCTTTGTGCCCTCCAGTTGGGCCCTCATTTGGACCGGTCCCACCCACTCTCCGCCCACTTAGGCCCTAGCCTTTTATGTTTATACAGCAACAGCTGTATAAAGATGGGACTGCTCAGCCATTTTATTCTGTAAGCTGCCTTGAGCCAACATTGTTGAGAGAGGCGGGATATAAAGCCAATAATAAATAAGTAGACCTGCTTAGAATGGCTCTCTTAGAACTGCATGGAGGAGGAGAGGTAATGTGACTCTGAGTATCACATGCTGGAACCAGCCACTACTGAAAGCTAGACCTTTTCTGCACTCGTCCAGTGGCAGGGCAAATTCCCGGTTCTGCTTCCCACAGCCGTCCCAGGCCTGGCCTGACTTAGGCCCTCTGCTGCTCTGGGGCAAGGGAATACAAATAAATCAGTATTCCCTTTTTTGCCCCGTGTGGCAATAGGGCCTAAGTCAGGCAGGGCCCTCTAGAAGGGAAGAGTCCAGGCCCGGCTCCTCTCCACCCTCACCTTACGTACTGCATCCCAGAAGGGACAAACAATGCCTCAGGTGGCTCCAGGACAGTGCAGCAGAGCCACCCAGGGCCTTTTGTTTGTTTAGGAATGTGGAATGGTGTCCCAACAATACACTGTATTCTTTAATATAAATACCAAAAAAACGCCCCCCACTGCCCCACAGTACAACAAATCTGGGGTGGACGAGGTGCAACAGGCAAAATGTTCCCCCATGCAGAAGCCTTCCATGCTGTAAAGGTCCCAATATGATGTGGTTATCATAGAGTTGGAAGGGGCCATACAGGCCATCTAGTCCAACCCCCTGCGCAACGCAGGATCAGCCCAAAGCATCCTAAAACATCCAAGAAAAGTGTGTATCCAACCTTTGCTTGAAGACTGCCAGTGAGGGGGAGCTCACCACTTCCTTAGGCAGCCTATTCCACTGCTGAACTACTCCGACTGTGAAATTTTTTTCCTGATATCTAGCCTATATTGTTGTACTTGTAGTTTAAACCCATTACTGCGTGTCCTTTCCTCTTCAGCCAATGGGAATAAGCATCCTGCCCTCCTCCAAATGACAACCTTACAAATACTTAAAGAGGGCTATAATGTCCCCTCTCATCAACCTCCTTTTCTCCAGGCTGAACATTCCCAAGTCCCTCAACCTATCTTCATAGGGCTTGGTCCCTTGGCCCCGGATCATCCTTGTCGCTCTCCTCTGTACCCTGTACAATTTTATCTACATTCTACTTGAAGTGAGGCCTTCAGAACTGCACACAGTACTCCAGGTGTGGTCTGACCGGTATACAGTGGGACTGTGCCGTATACAGTGGGACTATGACATCTTGTGATTTTGATGTGATGCTCCTGTTGATACAGCCCAAAATAAATTCGCCTTTTTTACCACTGCATCACACTGCCTGCTCATATTTAGTTTGCCATCCACAAGTACCCCAAGGTCTCGTTCACACACAGTGTTACCTAGAAATGTATCCCCCACCCAGTAGGCATGATTTTCATTTTTCTGGCCCAGATGCAGAACTTTACACTTATATCTTTATTAAATTGCATCTTGTTCTCATTTGCCCATTTTTCCATTGTGTTCAGATCTCGTTGAACTCTGTCTCTATCTTCTGAAGAATTTGCCAGTCCTCCCAATTTGGTGTCATCTGCAAACTTGATGAGTAGTCCTTCTACCCCTTCATCTAGATCATTAATAAATATGTTAAAAAGTACCAGACCGAGCACCGAGCCCTGAGGCACCCCGCTACTCACCTCTCTCCAGTCTGATGAAACACCATTGACAACAACTCTTTGAGTGCGGTTCTCTAACCAATTCCCTATCCACCTAACTATCTGAAAATCCAGATTGCAGTCCTTCAATTTATCCATCAGAACATCATGGGGAACCTTGTCAAAAGCTTTACTAAAATCCAAGTAAACAACATCAACCGAATTTCCACGATCCAGCAAACCTGTCACTTGGTCAAAAAAGGAAACCAGGTTGGTCTGACAGGACCTGTTGGAAACAAATCCATGCTGACTTCCTTGGATCACCAAATTGTCCTCCAGATGTTTGCAGATCGCTCCCTTTAATATCTGGTCCATTATCTTCCTCACAACAGAGGTCAGACTCACTGTTCTGTAGTTTCCCAGGTCATCCTTCCTCCCTTTTTTGAAGATTGGAATAACGTTTGCTATCTTCCAGTCCTCCGGTACATCTCCAGTCCTTAAAGAGGTCCCAAAAATGATGGACAAGGGTTGTGCAAGTTCTCTGGAAAGTTCTTTGAGCACTCTCGGATGCATTTCATCCTGCCCAGGGGATTTGCATCCAGTGTCCATGTCAACCATGCCACCCATGCCATGGACACTGTCCATGCCAACCTGCCACCCAGAAACTATCTCTTGGCTACTGCCATCTCTAGATATGCCTAAACACTTTGACCTGTGGGAAAAAACAGATGTAAAATAGGCGTTGAGCCTTTCTGCTTTCTCTCCATCCACAACCAACAGTGGGCCTATTGCCTCCTTTACTTTACATTTGCTCCTCACATAACTGAAAAATCTTTTCTTGTTACAGTGGGCTTACCTGGCCAATCTTGGCTCACTCTCAGCTTTGACCTTTCTGATGATTGATCTACAGTGCTTAGTGGGTACTCTTCTTTAGATCTCTGTCTTTCCCTCCATTTCCTGAACATTTCCCTTTTCTTTCTTAGTTCCTCTTGAAGTTCTCTGTTCATCCAAATAGGCTTCTTAGAGCTCCTGCAGTGTTTTCATCTTTCTGGGATAGTCATTGATTGAGCATGCAATAGCTCTTGTTTGAGTAGTGCCAACCCTTCACATGCTCCCTTCCCTTCCAGCATTCTCGTCCATGGTATGACACTCATCATGTCTCTGAGTTTATTAAAGTTTGCCCTACGAAAATCCAACATCCGCTACTAGAAGAGCTACAAGAGTGAGTTTAACATCCCTGATAACCACAATGGGGTAGTTACTGACCTGGAGCCAGACATCCTGGAATGTGAAGTCAGATGGGCCTTAGGAAGTCTGAGCAACAATAAAGCTAGTGGTGGTGACAGCATTCCAGTTGAACTATTCAAAATCTTAAAAGACGATTAAAAGACACTCAATATGCCAGCAAATTTGGAAAACTCCACAATGGCCACAGGATTGGAAAAGGTCAGTTTACATTCCCATCCCAAAGAAGGGCAATGCCAAAGAATGTTGGGAAATATAATCTTGTCTGATTCTAATATAATTATTATATAATCTACTGATTCTAATTGCTAGGCCAAGAACAACAGGCTCAGCCTGTCTCTTGCCCTTCGGCTCGCACCAAAGGCTTGCGCCTCTGGCGAGGAGCAGCCCTTTTTAATCCTCAGCAGCAGCAGTCCCCAGCAGCTTTCTGCATGTGCTCTCAGTTGTCTGAGTTCAGAACCAAAATGGTAGCAGAAGAGATTTAAAAAAATGTTGGCAAAATTATACAGAAGAGGGGGTTGTCACTGACCTGGAGCCAGACATCCTTAAATGTGAAATTAAATGGGCCTAAGGAAGTCTGAGCAACAATAAAGCTAGTGGAGGTCATAGCATTCCAGTTGAACTATTTAAAATCTTAAAAGACGATGCAGTAAAAGTGCTACACTCAATATGCCAGCAAATTTGGAAAACACAACAGTGGCCACAGGATTGGAAAAGGTTAGTTTACATTCCAATCCCAAAGAGTGGCAATGCCAAAGAATGTTCAAACTACTGCACCATTGCACTGATTTCTCATGCTAGCGAAGTTATGCTCAAAATCCTACAAGCTAGGCTCCAGCAATATGTGGACCGAGAACTTCCAGAAGTACAGGCAGGATTTCTAAGAGGCAGAGGAACTAGAGATCAAATAGCCAACATACGCTGGATCATGGACAAAAGTTAGGGAGTTCCAGAAGAACATCTACTTCTGATTCATTGAATATTCTAAAGCCTTTGATTGTGTGGAGCACAACACATTATGGCAAGTTCTTAAAGAGATAGGAATACCAGAGCATCTTATCTATCTCTTGAGAAACCTATATGCAGATCAAGAAGAAACAGTTAGAACTGAGCATGGAATCACTGATTGGTTCAAAATTGAGAAAGGAGTAGTTCAGCAGTGGAATAGGCTGCCTAAGGAGGCGGTGAGCTCCCCCTCACTGGCAGTCTTCAAGCAAAGGTTGGATATACACTTTTCTTGGATGCTTTAGGATGCTTAGGGCTGATCCTGCGTAGAGCAGGGGGTTGGACTAGATGGCCTGTATGGCCCCTTCCAACTCCATGATTCTATGATTCTATGATTCTAATGTTATGTTCCCACATGCTTCTTTTATGGTTGCTCCCACTGGAGGGGATTATGGCATCTGCCTGATCCAATGCCCCCCACAATGTTAGCAGATTTTTGTGATCAGACAATTGGCATTAACTGGGGAGCAATAAGGAATCTGTTTGGGAATCCCCACCCACCCCATGTTTCTCTGTCCTAGGACAGGTCAATGGCTCTCACTCCCCTTTAGGAGCATCCTCAGTAGGTCACTGGGAGGGGCTGTTCTTTCTAGTTCTCTGTCTTGATTAATCTACAAGATCATGTTTTTGTGCACAGTTGAGGAGCCACCCATGCAGAGCAGCCTCCATTGTGTGTACATGGTGTGTCTTTCATCATCTGTGGGTGTGGGGGGATCAGCCACGACTAGACCTTTAGACATAATGATTAATCCTAACCTTTACTTTGCAGCTGCTCTGCACCTAATCAAATTCTTCTGACTTTATCAGGCACTGGCTGTGCATGATCAAAGTTTTGTCTGTCCAATCAGGACAAGAAAGTTCTTGAGCTGGAAGGGTAGCCTTCTTAGTCTGTTGCAACATTACTAAACAGTAGCCCAGTGACACCTTAATGATTAACAATATTCATTCCAACCCAGACCTCAGCATTCTAAAAGTCCTGTTCCATGCTGCAAGTAAGGCTCTGCAATCACATCTTGGGTCTGGGGTCAGAATCAAGTGGCCTCCCTTGACTCTCACTGCCAGTAGGGGCACTGCCCTCCCACCTTCAAAAGATGTCACCACCTGTATGCCCACAAAACTGGCATAACTTTCTCCCTGCCATAGGGAGGCTTGCTTGGTTTTGCAGACAAACATCTCATCTGCAGACTGAAATGATAAAGTCCAGGAAAAGATTTGGTTTCCAGATGGTTAAATTGCCCTTGCTGTGACATGGATGACCCAGGTTACCCCAGTCTATTCAAATCTTGGAAACTAAGCAAGCTCAGTTCTGGTTGGGACAAGGAGGTTCAGGGTTGCTATGCAGAGGCAGACAATGGTCTCTTGCACTGAAGCGACCATTGCCATACTGTAAGTCACCTGTGGCTTGATGGCACTTTGTGCCACCAATTTTTCCTTCATTGGGTTGCATCTGCTACAGCACTCCTTCCTGTGTTTATTTATCTGTATATGTTCATGGCAGCCAGGATGTGCACTATTTTTCATGCACTAGTCACAGACAAGGAGTCTGCAGGTTCTTGCATCCTTGCATGCACTCTCACAAATAAAGTGATGCATGATAGTAGAATGCCATTTCTGTTCGTTTTGAGTGTTAGTGACTTTTTTGTGTATTAGAGAGTGAGAGTGAGTCTCTATTCATATTTGTCAGTCAGAAAATGTAAAATAATCTTTGCTTCTATGTTGTCAATGTCAAAAAGGAAATAGTGGCAGGGAAAGGGAAAAAAGTATATCTGAAACAAATTTTTAATCTCAAAATAAAGTTACTGTTAAAGCTTTATGCTTGAATATTTTAGGAAGTAAACATATTTATTCTTACTTCCAATAAGACTATATAGTTTAACTTCAAATAAGAAGAAAACAGCCAAGGAAAAACTGTTGTTACCTGGCAGTTACAATTTTCCTCATTTTGTTTTCACAAAGATTTCATCTTTTTTTACAATTAAAATATTGAAATAAAAAATGATAGAAAGCAATATTTACCATTACAGAAGAGGAAAGGGAACAATGCAACGAATTCCCATAGCAGCTTCAAATAACTATGACCAGTGGGGAAAAGGTTAATAGTATTTATAAAGCTATGGGTCATGCCTGCTCCAGCTGCACTTCTGGCTCAGGTGCGAAGGCCGGCAGGGCAGCACATTGTGCATGTAATGAAAACCACAAACCTGACCAAGATGAAAAAGAAACTGAAAGGTGGGAATGACAAGATGCAGTTGCTACCAAAATAATATTTCTGTGCTTAAATGACTGTACCTCTGCTACTAAAGATAGAATGTCAGAGTAGTTATAAAATGCTAGCAGTGGATAAGGCCATTAGTGAAAATTAGAATAAAAAATATGAAAACCTCCCCCCGAAAACCTTCTGACAGTGTTTGATAAGCCAAAATTAAGAGAATTAGAATTTAATAAAAAGGCTTTCTAATGGGAGCACCGAGTGAAAAATTTGATGCATCTTCCAGACGTAGACAAGAATGTGAGAAAGTTGACAGTTCAGATCCAAAAGAGAGATGCAGGATTAGAAATCAATCACTATGTTGTTTCAATTGTGATATGGTCATATTGCAAGAAACTGTCCATTACAGAAAAATGAATGGGCCAAATGTAACAATGAAAAAACTCTACAACCGGAAATACAGAAGCTTTAAAAGACTACCAAAGCAAAAGAAAAAAGAAAAATGTTAGAAGGTTCCTCCAGAAGGGGCTTCCAATAAGAAATAGTTTGGAATCTGAAAAATGGATGTCATAGAATCATAGAATCATAGAGTTGGAAGGGGCCATACAGGCCATCTAGTCCAGCACCCTGCTCAACGCAGGATCAGCCCTAAGCATCCTAAAGCATCCAAGAAAAGTGTGTATCCAACCTTTGCTTGAAGACTGCCAGTGAGGGGGAGTTCACCACCTCCTTAGGCAGCCTATTCCACTGCTGAACTACTCTGCCTCTGAAACTTTTTTTCCTGATATCTAGCCTATATCGTTGTACTTGAAGTTTAAACCCATTACTGCGTGTCCTCTCCTCTGCAGCCAACGGAAACAGCATCCTGCCCTCCTCCAATTGACAACCTTTCAAATACTTAAATAGGGCTATCATGTCCCCTCTCAACCTCCTTTTCTCCAGGCTGAACATTCCCAAGTCCCTCAACCTATCTTCATAGGGCTTGGTCCCTTGGCCCCAGATCATCTTCGTTGCTCTCCTTTATACCCTTTCAATTTTATCTACGTCCTTCTTGAAGTGAGGCCTCCAGAACTGCACACAGTACTCCAGGTGTGGTCTGACCAGTGCCGTATACAATGGGACTATGGCATCTTGTGATTTTGATGTGATGCCCCTATTGATACAGCCCAAAATGGCATTTGCCTTTTTTACCGCTGCATCACACTGCCTGCTCATGTTTAGTTTACAATCCACAAGTACCCCAAGGTCTGGTTCATACACAGTGTTACCTAGAACCGTATCCCCCATCCAGTAGGCATGCTTTTCATTTTTCTGACCCAGATGCAGAACTTTACACTTATCTTTATTAAATTGCATCTTGTTCTCATTTGCCCATTTTTCCATTGTGTTCAGATCTCGTTGAACACATTTGCCAGTCCTCCCAATTTGGTGTTATCTGCAAACTTGATGAGTAGTCCCTCCACCCCCTCATCTAGATCATTAATAAATATGTTAAAAAGTACAGGGCCGAGCCCCGAGCCCTGAGGTACCCCGCTACTCACCTCTCTCCAGTCTGATGAAACACCATTGACAACAACTCTTTGAGTGCGGTTCTCTAACCTATTCCCTATCCACTTAAGTATCTGAAAATCCAGATTGCAGTCCTTCAACTTATCCATCAGAACATCATGGGGAACCTTGTCAAAAGCTTTACTAAAATCCAAGTAAATGACATCAACCGAATTTCCATGATCCAGCAAACCTGTTACTTGGTCAAAAAAGGAAACCAGGTTGGTCTGTCAGGACCTCTTGGAGACAAATCCATGTTGATAGTAGTACTGATGTCACAGTACTACTCAAAATAATTTTTTGAAATTAGAACAAAATATATGGTCTACCACAAGTAGCAAATGGTAAAGATGAGAATAGAAGCATCTGGGAACAGACATTTAAAATGTAAGTTACCCAAAGAAATTGATGAACATATGGTCAGTAACTTACTATATATTCCAGTTGGACTGTAGTATGCTGAACATGTCAGTTTTAAGTAAGAAAGGTTTTGCTGTACACTTTGAGGAAAATAACCAAAGAAAATATAGATGCAAGTGGGTAGCAGTGTTGGTCTGAAGCAGCACAACAAAAATCGAGTCCAGTGGCACCTTTATGACCAACAAAAGATTTATTCAAGGCATGAGCTTTCATGTGCATGCACTCTTCCTCAAACAAAATGGAACAAGAATCAGGATGACATTTAAATTAAAACTTCACATAGAAATGTTGAAAGTTTATTCGAAGCAGATCTCCCAGGAATTACAAAGCTGAATCTGAGTATTACAGGTCAAGCACCAGTTCTTATCCCACAGAGTTTTCCCGCCTTTCCCAGATCCGTTGAGTTTCACAAATTAGCCAAACACAACACCCCCTCAACCACAGGTGCCCAGCTGGGAGTTCAGCCAGACATGATAGCATTCAGTAAGGATGACCTTGGAGCATGGTGCCTAATTCTACAAGCGATACAAACTGCAGCAGGGTGGAAAGTTCAAAGACAATAAGAGACATTTCAAAATGGTTACACAGTGGACAGTTGCACATCACAAATCATGACAGAAAGCTTGGGGGTTATCACATTCTGCGCCTCCATAAATCCCTTACTCCTTATCCAGCCTCTGCAGGGCCAGGCTTCAAAGGAAAGGCCTGATGAAAAGCTTTAACCAGCCAAGGAGCCTGCACATCCCCCGCATCCACACATTCCTTATCCCCCATGGGGAACTCCTTCTATTCCACTAAATATTGAAGCTTGTCCTGGAGTCAAGAATTTGTCACAATTCGCAGTGGGTTTGCTTATAAAAAAAGACAGTATAGGGTCAGCAGTAGCAGGATGCCAATTATCTGGAGGAGGATCTTTCTTCAGCAGACTGGAATGAAACACAGGATGCACATTTCTATAAGTTTTAGGCAGACATAGTTTAACAGTCACATCATTTATAATCTTAACCACTTTAAATGGATCCACAAACTGGAGCCCCAGCTTGCAAGAGGGTTGTTGACACTTTAGATTTTTTGTTGACAAATATGCTGAGTCCCCGACTTTCCATGAAGGAGCAGGGACCCGTTTCTTGTCAGCCTGAGTCTTATACTATTCTTTCACTGCCTCCAACGTCTGCACAGTGTTCAGCCATGCAGCTGCAATTTGCTCTGCCCATTCTTTTAAGTCCATGGAACTCTCAGGAGATGAGGTCCAGGTGGGGGCGGCCAACAGATTTATCCCATACACCACCTGGAAGGGAGATAGGCCCGTGGATGAGTGCACACTCTTATTATAGGCAAATTCCGCCAACAGGAGCAGAGAGGCCCTATTGGACTGCTGATAGTTTGAAAACCACCTCAAGTACTGTTCTAGAATCTGGTTGACTCTCTCAGTCTGGCCATTTGACTACAGATGATAGCCAGAGGTCAGAGCCTGCTCCACACCCAACATCTTTAACAACTCCCACCAGAATTTGGCAAAGAACTGAGACCCGCGGTCTGATAGGCATCTATTTGGCAGACCATGAAGTTTATACATGTGCTCCATGAACAATGAAGACAACTTGGCCGCTGATGGCACGCTGGCACAAGGAATGAAATGAGCTTGTTTAGAAAAAACATCCTCCACCACCCACACCACCGTCATCCAGTGGCTTGGTGGCAGGTCTGTAATAAAGTCCATAGATATGTCCCACCAGGGATCACTGGGAGTGGGGAGGGGTTGCAACAATCCCCTAGGTTCTCCCCCCCGGGTCTTTGCGGTGAGGCAAATAGGACACCCCTTGATGTCGGCTTCCACATCCTTTCTCAGCGTGGGCCACCAATAATGACACCTAACCAGGTGCAACATTTTTACAAACCCAAAATGTCTGGTGGACATGGCACAGTTGAGCATGTCCCTCCAAGCCGTGGCTGGAACATATTTTTTTTTCCTCCTTTACAAAACACCCCTCCTTTTCCTGGAGAGAGCCCCAAAGGTGGGAAAATTCTGAGTCACTAGACAAGTCCTTTTGGACCCATCCCCCTAGGGCAGGCATTCCTGATGATGCTTGGCTATGTGTTACGGCTGCCAACGCTAGGTGGGAGGGACTGAATACAGTGTCCACCAATGGCTCCCACTTGCTTTTGTATTGTGGTAGGTGGGACAACGCGTTGACCAAGCAGTTTAGTTTGCCCAGCAAATGGCAGAGCATAAAGGAGAATCAGGAGAAGAACTCAGCCCACTGCATTTGTTTTGCAGACAGGGTATGGGGTTGCCGAAGGACTTGCAAGTTCTTATGATCAGACCTCAAAAGGGACGGAAGAGCCCTCCAGCCAATGCCACCAGGTTGTCAATGACAATTTGATGGCAGCCACCTCTTTTTCCCAAATTGGCCAGTTGTGCTCAGAGTTGCTAAATTTTTTGGAAATATAGGCCAAGGGGTGCAACTTTCCATCCTCCCCCCTATGTAGAATCGTCGCCCCCATAGTCACATCACTAAAATTGACCTGCATCACAATGGCTTTTTGGGGATCTGTATGACGTAAAATGGGCTCTGTAGTAAACAAAGCTTTCAGCTTATCAAATGCCTCCTGACATTTCTCAGTCCATGGCAGCACCGCGCTGGGCTTCAGTGCCCAAATTCCTCCACCTTTGGTCTTTAACAAATCAGTGAGCACTACCCGAGCAAAATTCAGGATTAAGGTTCGGTAGAAATTGGAAAACTCTAAGAAACTTTGCAGTTGCTTACGTGTTCTAGGGAACCCAGTTCAACAGATCCTTAACTTTGTTAGGGTCCATTTCAATGCTCTGAGGGGAGATACGGTACCCCAGGAAATCTACACTTTCTTTGTGGAATTCAGATTTGGATATTTTGACATACAAATGATTGTCCCTGCGTCTTTTCAGCACCTCCCGGACTAACTGCACATGATCCTCCACATTTTCTAAATACAGCAAGATATCATCCAATTACACCAGGGCGCCCTTGTAAAGTAAATCATGAAAAACTTCATTGATTAAATTCATGAACACGCCAGGAGCGCTGGACAATCCGAACGGCATAATACGATACTCAAACTGTCCCAAGGGCATGTTAAAAGCAGTCAAATGTTCATGGCCCTTCTTAATCCTCACTCTGTAATATGCCTCTCGCAAATCCAACTTAGTAAAAATCTTTCCCTTTCCCAAATGCCTCAACAAGTCTTTAATCAGAGGAAGAGGGTAGGCATTCGATGTAGAAATTGCATTCAAACCTCTATAATCCGTGCATAAGTGAAACGAGCCATCTTTCTTTTGAACAAATAGGACAGGCACCGCCATGTGGGAAGTAGTAGGGTGGATGAACCCACGCACCAAATTTTTATCCAAAAATGCGTGTAGTTCCGCCATTTAACACAGACTTATCGAGTACAGTTTGGATCATTAAAGGTGAGCACCTGGACTGCCAACGAACACTGGGGTCCTGCTTGTGCAGCCAGTCCAACCCCAACATGAACAGAAACACTGCTCATGGGGCCACAATGGGCTGGATGTGCTCCCAGTGTTCCTTAATGTCTAAATCAATGTGCAGGGTGCAGGTCACCACTTCTCCCCCTTTCAAAAACTCCCCGTCTATCTGCGCAAAGCACAGAGGTTATCGGAGGGGTTCTACTCCCACACCCAGGAATTGCACCATCTGAGATGTTACTATAGCCCAGGTGCAGCCACAGTCCAGAATCCCTTGCACCTTCACTCCAGTCCCTGTTGTAGGGTCAGACAAAGTCACTGGGATTAGCAGAAGGGGGATGGGACTTACCGATCGCTTGCCCCTGCCACTGATATGCTGATGGGGCTGTCTTACGACAGGTCTGCCCCGTTTCCTGTTGGCCCATGAGGGTCTTCATCTTTCTATGACTCCACACTGGATGACGATTCCAGGGGGTTGGTCAGAGGACTAAGCAAAGCTCTGACCGTTTTTTGACACGACTTCCCTCCGCTAGCAGTTGGGGTGGCTGGCCACCACAGCCCAGACCCAGACCCTTTTCCCAACGACGGGCTCTCTTAGTCACATTGGGTGTTTGAGCCTTTCCCACTGTGGATTTCCGGGCACTGGTCACTCGTTTCGGGTTTTTGTCTCCCGATCCTTTCCCGTCCAAGAATGTCAGGATGCGCATCCTGTTCTCAATCTCACCAGCCATGCGAATCCAACCCATCAGCATAGTGGGGTGCGCTTGGGTGAGACACTTTTCCAGTAGGTAATGGCACAATCCATCCCGGAAGTCATGGACCTGATTTTTCTCTGACCACTCCACGAATTGAGCCACCAGCTGCCAAAACTCACTAGCATATTTGGAGACCGTCATAGATACTTGCTTCAGGTGCTGAAGCTCCTGCAAGGCCAGATCGGATGCTAGTGGGTCTTTGAAGCATTCGTGGAAAGCCTACAAGAACAGGTCGAAATCAAAGACTTCTGGAGCCGCGTAGGTGAACAGGCTCATGTACCACTTTACCGTGCCTCCCTCCAGTGCTTCGCCCCATCCTGGAACAAAAAATCAAAGTCCATCATGTAGCCCTGAAGCTGGATCATGAAGTGGGCAAAAGTATTGGGAGAGCCATCGTAGCAGGATCGGAATCAGCGCACGCATTGCCAGGGATCCTCCATGGCCCCAGGTCCTGGTTGGTCAGGCTGTCTGGGCGCTGGTGGCTGTTGAGGCGCCAGCTGCTGGGGTGATTGTTCCACTAGCTGCTGGGGCGGCACTGGTGGGTCTTGGGGGGCATTTGAGGTAGTGGTTGAATTGCCCCTGCAGCCGGCTGAGCCCCAACCATGCGGGCCGCTTCTCCCTCCAGCCAATGAATGGGGTGTTCCAGCTCTGCCACGAAGTAGCATGCTGCACGTTGGACCTCCGCGTCCAGTGAGCCTGGCAGTGTAGCCATCCATTCCTCCACCTGGTCAAGACGGTCTCTCATCTCCAACATCTCTGACTGGGCCGTTGTCCTCATGTCCGGCAAAGCATGGGTCGAGTCGTACAGCCACCCCGAGGGTTGTGGTTCATCATAACAGGTGGGCACATTCCTACCACGATGCTCCATGATATAACGGGATGACGAGACATCTATCCACAATGGGGATCCCAGTACTCGAACCACACTAGACTGCTGTTCCTTGACACGAGGTGCACAGGGTCACACGTCAGGTGCTGGTGGGGTCCCAGGGACAGGGCGCACAGGGTCTCCATGCCACCTGCCGCTCCGGCACCTTCCTCACCAGCACTTTTCCCGGCTCCCACATTCCGGGCCGGAGCATTACCTTAGTCGGCCATTCCAGCAGTTGTGAAGAACTGGGAAATAGCCTTGGTGAAAAACTGAGATTCGGCTTACTGTCAGGATGACAGACTTGAAATAAAAACTTCACTTGTAGAGAAGTTGTTTTATTTATTTTTGAAAGTTGAAAGTTTTTAAGCAGACCTCCCAGGACTTATAAAGCCGAATCTGAGTATTACAGGTCAAGCACTAGTTCTTATCCCACAAGGTTTTCTCGCCTTTCCCAGATCCATTGAGTTTCACAAGCTAGCCAGACACAACACCCCCCCCCCCACCACCACCACCACAGGTGCCCAGCTGGGAGTTCAGCCAGACATGAAATCATTCAGTAAGGATGACTTTGGTGAGCAGCACCTAATTCTACAAGCGATACAAACTGCAGCAGGGGAGGAAGGTTCAAAGACAATAAGAAACATTTCAAAATGGTTACACAGTGAACAGTCGCACATCACAAATCATAACAGAAACCTTGGCGGTTCTGACAGAGTACAAATATAAAGGTAAAGGTATCCCCTGTGCAAGCACCGAGTCATGTCTGACCCTTGGGGTGACGCTCTCTAGCGTTTTCCTGGGAGACTCAATACGGGGTGGTTTGCCAGAGCCTTCCCCACTCATTACCGTTTACCGCCCAAACTGGGTACTCATTTTACCGACCTCGGAAGGATGGAAGGCTGAGTCAACCTTGAGCCGGCTGCTGGGATTGAACTCCCAGCCTCATCGGCAAAGCTTTCAGACGGCTGCCTTACCACTCTGCATCACAAGAGGCTCTTGAGTACAAATATAGAGAAATGGTAAATAGGTGGGAAATGTTTCATAGTATCCAAATTATGATATGCCATTTGATAATTCTATGTTAAAACAGGTAATCTTGAGAAATTAAACTATCCATGTTAATATTTAATAGCAGACACTTTTCCAGTTGTGAAAAGAAATAATTAAGAGAGACTGGCCCCATCCGTCTCCACCCAAATGTGCAAGCATCCCTGCATGTGACAAGCTGTGCTGTCCTGAGACCAGAGAGTAAGATTTGAAATGATATCACATAATACTAACATCACATTACAGTCACATTGTTCCAAATAAAATAAAAAGAAGAAGGGATTGTAAGGAATGTGGATATAAGAGTTGAATGAAATTAACATGCATAGTGAGATAAAAAAAATCCGTGTCCTTGTTGAGTCTAGGGTATGCCATTGTTGGAAGGGACCGCATTGTTGGTATGCCATTGTTGGAAGGGACCACATTGTAATAACTTGCATTTCTACCATCTCCCTTTCTAATATGTTCATGAAGTTCCTTTGCAATAAAACAGCTACTTTGAGGTCCCTTATTGAATATCCTGGAAAGTTGAAGTGTCCCCCTACAGGATTTTCAATTTCAATTAAATGTCAGATTTATGTCCACTAGTTCTTTGGCGGAGGATTTTACTTGTTTGCCCCTCTGTACTCTACATAAGGCAACTCTGAACATTTGAGACCTACCGTATAAGGTGTTGGGCAGATGAATCTGGATGCTGTTGCGTGGATTCTTTTGCCTGTTCCATCTGCACAACAACCCTGTGTAGTAAGCCTCAAGTCTTTCATTTCCACAACAAACTGCATGGGAGGACTTAAATGTTTCTTCTGCATAACAACCCTGTCCACCCTCCAAAGTATCTGTTTCTGCCTGGGGAGCTGATCTGGAGATGAGCTATAATTCCAGGAGCTCTCCTGGCTCCACCTGGAGGTTGGCTACCCCTAGGTTGGAAATATTCCTGGAGGTTTGGAGGCGGGGCCTTAGAATGGTACAATGCCTCATAGACCACCCTCCAAAGTAGCCATTTTTGCCTGTGGAGCTGATCATTATAGTCTATAGATGAGCAGCGAAAGTAGAGACAATGGTGGAGGCTTGCAGACTGAGGTTGGGGTGGAGTGGTGTGTCCCGCTAAGGTTATAGTGTCTGGCAGGCCCTTCCCAGAAACAGTTTGTATTTTGGGGTGCAGACAGAATGGTTCTTGCGAGTATGGAAAGTGCAGAAAGATCTAAATAAGGAATATGTAGGGCCTGAAACTGTAAATGTTGAACAAGTAAACAGCTGCAGAGACATAGGCTCAAGCTTGGCCTGGTAAATAAAAATCAGGCCATTTCCACATATATTAGTAAAAATAGCAATGATTCTTTAAGAGAGGCAGAAACAAAGCAGGGGGGGGCATCACAAAGTTGTGCTTGGGAAAGGAAGTCTTCCAGCAGCAAAGGGCTCCAACCATTGACTAGGTGGGGGAGGAAGGAATGCCAGGGTGGCAGCCTTGGCTCTTCACGCCTGCTTTTTTCCTCAAGATTTCACACCCAGAAAGCACTGCAGAGAAGTGCCAGCAGCTCTACTTTTCATATAGCAAAAAGCCTATGTGTGAAAGAGTGGCTGAAAGAGAATGGGAAGGTGCCAGAAAGGAGGGGGAAGTGATAGGGGCCGACAAGGAAACCAGAACAGCTCGGTTCTTTTGGCTATGCCCAGCAGTGATGGGGCTGTATATCTTGGCCTATTATGATGGTAACAATTGCTCAGCATCATAGAATCATAGAATCATAGAATAATAGAGTTGGAAGGGACCTCATGGGTCATCTAGTCCAACCCCCTGCACTATGCAGGACACTCACATCCCAATTGCTCATCTACTGTAACCTGCCACCCCTTTGCCTTCACAGAATCAGAGTCTCCGTCAGATGGCTATCTAGCCTCTGTTTTAAAATTTCCAAAGATGGAGAACCCACCACCTCCCGAGGAAGCCTGTTCCACTGAGAAACCACTCTATCTGTCAGGAACTTCTTCCGGATGTTTAGATGGAATTTCTTTTGAATTAATTTCATCCCATTCCTTCTGGTCTGTCCCTCTGGGGCAAGAGAGGACAATTCTGCTCCATCCTCCATATGGCATCCTTTGAAATACTTGAAGATGGTTATCAGATCCCCTCTCATTCGTCTCCTTTCTAGGCTAAACAGATCAAGCTCCCCAACCTTTCTTCATACGTCTTGGTATCCAAACCACTCACTGGTTTTGTTGCCCTCCTCTGGACACGTTCCAGTTCATCAACATCCCTCTTCAACTGGGGTGCCCAAAACTGAACACAGTACTCCAAGTGAGGCCGAACCAGAGCAGAGTAAACCGGTACCATCACCTCCCATGATCTGGAAATGATACTCCGTTTGATACAGCCCAAAATCCCATTTGCCTTTTTAGCCACTGAGTCACACTGCTGAATCATGTTCAATGTATGGTCTACTAAGACTTCTAGATCCTTTTCGCACATGCTACTGACAATAATAATAATTATTATTATATATATATATATAATTATTATTTATTTCCCGCCACTCCCAATTGGCTTGTGGCGGGTAACAATGTCTTAAAACCCCATTAAAACTCCCATTGTTGTTGTTATGTGCGAAGTCGTGTCCGACCCATCGCGACCCCATGGACAATGATCCTCCAGGCCTTCCTGTCCTCTACCATTCCCCGGAGTCCATTTAAGTTTGCACCTACGGCTTCAGTGACTCTATCCAGCCACCTCATTCTCTGTCGTCCCCTTCTTCTTTTGCCCTCGATCGCTCCCAGCATTAGGCTCTTCTCCAGGGAGTCCTTCCTTCTCATGAGGTGGCCAAAGTATTTGAGTTTCATCTTCAGGATCTGGCCTTCTAAAGAGCAGTCAGGGTTGATCTCCTCTAGGACTGACCGGTTTGTTCGCCTTGCAGTCCAAGGGACTCGCAAGAGTCTTCTCCAGCACCAGAGTTCAAAAGCCTCAATTCTTTGACGCTCGGCCTTCCTTATGGTCCAACTCTCGCAGCCATACATTGCAACTGGGAATACCATAGCCTTGACTAAACGCACTTTTGTTGGCAGGGTGATGTCTCTGCTTTTTAGGATGCTGTCTAGATTTGCCATAGCTTTCCTCCCCAGGAGCAGGCGTCTTTTAATTTCTTTGCTGCAGTCCCCCTCTGCAGTGATCTTGGAGCCCAGGAAAATAAAATCTGTCACTATCTCCATTTCTTCCCCATCTATTTGCCAGGAATTGAGAGGGCTGGATGCCATGATCTTTGTTTTCTTGATGTTGAGTTTCAAGCCAACTTTTGCACTCTCCTCCTTCACCCGCATCAACAGGCTCTTTAGTTCCTCTTCACTTTCTGCCATTAGAGTGGTATCATCTGCATATCTGAGGTTGTTGATATATCTCCCTGCAATCTTGATCCCAATTTGTGACTCCTCTAATCCCGCATTTCTCATGATGTGCTCTGCATACAAGTTAAATAGGCAAGGCGACAGTATACAGCCTTGCCGAACTCCTTTCTCAATTTTGAACCAGTCAGTGATTCCATGTTCAGTTCTCACTGTTGCTTCTTGACCTGCATATAAATTTCTCAAGAGACAAATAAGATGCTCTGGTATTCCCATCTCTTTAAGAACTTGCCACAATTTGTTGTGCTCCACACAATCAAAGGCTTTAGCATAGTCAATTTAGTTCTGAATTGCTCTGTTTTTAAGAACGTCAGAGGCAAAACATACTTTCGCTTTCGCCTATGACTGTATAGGACCTCTACTGGCTATTTGCGAAATTGTCTGAGATTGGTTGCTGACTTATAAGCCTAAAACATGTCTATGTTAAAAAGAATGGCCTATCTAATAGGGAAACAAACCCAAGATTTAAAAGCATTTACAGAACGATTGCTTAAGAATATTTTCAAGGAGATCCAAGACAGCAAGGATGAAGTTTCTAACAGGAATGATGGATCAATAACAGTGGTTGATGACAGCACTAAACAAGGTGGGAAATCATCAGCAGAAGAGAAATCTGAAATTTTGGAGATGGAAAAGGGGATGTCGGAGCCTTGCAGCCTAGATAAGGACACCCTTCTTTAAAAGGCATACAGCCATTTCAAAGCAACAGTACACAAGAATCAACCAAAAGATACATGGATCTGTTTTTAAAGTAATCGATTTAAATCATAGAATCATAGAATCATAAAGTTGAAAGGGGCCATACAGGCCATCTAGTCCAACCCCCTGCTCAACGCAGGATTAGCCCTAAGCATCCTAAAGCATCCAAGAAAAGTGTGTATCCAACCTTTGCTTGAAGACTTCCAGTGAGGAGGAGCTCACCACCTCCTTAGGCAGCCTATTCCACTGCTGAACTACTCTGACTGTGAAAAACTTTTTCCTGATATCTAGCCTATATCGTTGTAGTTTAAACCCATTACTGCGTGTCCTCTCCTCTGCAGCCAGCAGAAACAGCATCCTGCCCTCCTCCAAGTGACAACCTTTCAAATACTTAAAGAGGGCTATCATGTCCCCTCTCAACCTCCTTTTCTCCAGGCTGAACATTCCCAAGTCCCTCAACCTCTCTTCATAGGGCTTGGTCCCTTGGCCCCAGATCATCTTCATCGCTCTCCTCTGTACCCTTTCAATTTTATCTACGTCCTTCTTGAAGTGAGGCCTCCAGAACTGCACACAGTACTCAAGGTGTGGCCTGACCAGTGCCGGAGCTTTTCAGGAAAATAAATTGTACTGATATCGGAGTCCAGGATTCAAGATTCATCGGTGAATACTCTGCGGAAAAGAGTACAACTGCACTTTCTACGCCAAAGTCTAACTGGACAGAATATAATTCTACGGGAACAACAAGATGCAGCAAGCCTCGATATGAGACCCCCTTAAGAAGACCGGGGAAGGGAAGCAATGTTTGAAATCTTTTCTTTATTCTTCTTCTGTACACTTTTAAGGCAATATAAATATCATGATAAAGTGTTTTTTCCCCTTTTTTCTTCTTTATTAGTGTATTGTTATAGGGCCAAAGTTCGTACTGTTCTACAAGAAATGTTCTTGGCCCATCTAATAGGGAAACAAACCCTTGTGGAACCATGGCACTGGCCGCCTCCAGATGGTTGTAAGCTTGAGCGTGCAACTACTCAAGTGTGCGCACCACCCCTGCCGCCACAGTTGGGGTCGCGGTGTTCCGGTGGTTGAGAACTGCTGTTCTAGCATCAAGGAAGGTGTTTGGCATGCAGATGGACAATTTGGGAATCGTTATTGCTCCCCAGGACAGTGCAAATCATAAATGTGTGCGCATGCATGCGCTACTCTGTCTCCAAGCAGGCAGGAGTTGGGAAGGCAAAGACTGTGTGTTGGAGGAACTGATATCTCCTACACACAGCAACACAGAGGCTGAGAATCCCCCGCCCCAGCTAGCACATCCAATTAGAAGCGGAAAGTAGTAGGCAGTGCAGGAATTTTGATGTGGGACACATCTTCTGGTGTGCCTCCTCAAATGGATATGAATAGGGATGTGATGCCCACAGAGTGCACCAGGAGTGCACCAGGAGATATAGAGGGCTCAGCGAGTATCCACAACTGCCCGTGGGCCTAGCCAGCCACTGCATGACGAGCGTAGTCCAAGGAACTGACGGAGGGCTGAGGAGAAAGTAAGCAGGAAGAAGAAGGGGGAGGGGGAAGGGAGTGTGTGTGGTTGCTTGGGAGGGAATTAGGTTGTGAAACCAACAGGTAAGGAGGAAAATGGGATGGGGAAGGTAAGGGAGTTTGTGTGTATGTGTTTGCGAGTGAGGGAGGGGGAAGAATCAAGGAGGAGGTTGGGAAACCAACAGGTAAGGGGGAAAATGGGTGGGAGGGAAGGGAGTCTCTGTATGTGTATGTCTATGTGTTTGGGAGGGAGGGGGGAAGAAGCAAGGAGGAGATTGGGAAACCAGTAGGTAGAAAACAGGTTGGGGGTGGGGAGGGAAGGGAAGGGAGTCTCTAATTGTGTGTATATGTGTTTGCAAGGGAGGGAGGGAGGGACCCTGGCCAAGTAGCCCCAGAGCAGCTATGTACACACACACACACACACACAATACCTTTATTGGTATAAAGCAGATTAGCAAAATGAACAGAGATAGTCATAGAATCATAGAATCATAGAATCATAGAATCATAGAGTTGGAAGGGACCATACAGGCCATCTAGTCCAACCCCCTTCTCAACGCAGGATCAGCCCACAGCATCCTAAAGCATCCAAGAAAAGTGTGTATCCAACCTTTGTTTGAAGACTGCCAGTGAGTGGGAGCTCACCACCTCCTTAGGCAGCCAGTTCCACTGCTGATCTGCACCATGGCCCCCGAAGGCCAAGGAGGTGCTGGGCGGATTGGGTTGGGAAATTTATGTGGTCCCCAAGCAGAGCTTGTTTACTCAACCCCAAAGCAGCCACCCCAAATACCAGGAAGCTTCTCAATTTTTAGGTGTGAAACAAGTTTTCTGCTTGTTACCCAAAAAATTAAAAACTTCTTTACACAAATATTAAACACGGAGATTTGCAAACTCTGGATATCTGCGGCACACCTCCTCCCCCCTCAAATAAACCAGGAAGCACCTTCTGCGTTTATGTGTAAACCTCTCTGCTTATACCCCCCAAAGAGCCTTACGCTCAAGCACTTCCAACTTTCTGGTGATCCCTGGCCCCCGGGAAGCTTGCTTGGCCTTAACCAGTGCCAGAGCTTTCTCCACCTGGCAGAATTAGCTCCCAGAGGAGATCAGGTCCCTGACGGAACTTGAACAGTTCAGCAGGGCCTGCAAAAAGGAGCTCCTCTACCAGGCATTTGATTGAGCTCAACCTGAACCATCGCTTCTCACAGGCCCTTCCCCTGAGCCTACCTTCTATGGCACCAACTACAATTCCTTCCAACCCACTGGGTATATTAATTTAATGTTCTCCATATTTTTCTACTGTTCTATGTTGCTTGTTGTTATCAGTTCACTCTTGTTAATCTAAGTTATTTGTATTGTTTCTGTTTTCTGTGGACTGCCCTGAGCCTTCGGGGAGGGCGGTATATATAAATATAATAAATAATAAAACAAGGGTTATGTTTCGAGTGTCCTCCTGTTTGTGGATGAAAGGCCAGAACATTAAATTGTGCAGGGGCACACAGGGCAGCCTCTGCTCTGTGGATTCACCTGTTGGCCTCACTGAAGCTTCTACGGAATTCATCTACAGAAAGGCCAAAGCTGAGAGTGAGCTAAGATTGGCCAGGGAAGCCCATTGTAACAAGAAAATATTTTTCAGTTATGTGAGGAGCAAACGTAAAGTAAAGGAGGCAATAGGCCCACTGTTGGGTGCGGATGGACAAACTCTAACGGAAGATGCAGAGAAAGCAGAAAGGCTTAGTGCCTATTTTACATCTGTTTTTTCCCACAGGTCAAAGGGTTTAGGCACATCTAGAGATGGCAGTAGCCAAAGGATAGTGTCTGGGTGGCAGGTTAACATGGATAGAGAGGTTGTCGAGAGGCATTTAGCTGCACTGGATGAGTTCAAATCCCCTGGGCCGGATAAAATGCACCCGAGATTGCTCAAAGAACTTTCCAGAGAACTTGCACAACCCTTTTCCATCATCTTCGCGACCTCTTTAAGGACTGGAGATGTCCCGGAAGACTGGAAGAGAACAAACATTATTCCGATCTTCAAAAAAGGGAGGAAGGATGACCCGGGAAACTACAGACCAGTGAGTCTGACCTCTGTTGTGGGGAAGATAATGGAGCAGATATTAAAGGGAGCAATCTGCAAACATCTGGAGGACAATTTGGTGATCCAAGGAAGTCAGCATGGATTTGTCTCCAACAGGTCCTGCCAGACCAACCTGGTTTCCTTTTTTGACCAAGTAACAGGTTTGCTGGATTGTGGAAATTCGGTTGATGTCATTTACTTGGATTTTAGTAAAGCTTTTGACAAGGTTCCCCATGATGTTCTGATGGATAAGTTGAAGGGCTGCAATCTGAATCTTCAGATAGTTAAGTGGATAGGGAATTGGTTAGAGAAACGCACTCAAAGAGTTGTTGTCAATGGTTGTCAATCAGACTGCAGAGAGGTGAGTAGCGGGGTACCTCAGGGCTCGGTGCTCGGCCCGGTACTTTTTAACATATTTATTAATGACCTAGATGAGGGGGTGGAGAGACTACTCATCAAGTTTGCAGATGACACCAAATTGGCAAATACTCCGGAAGATAGAGACATAGTTCAATGAGATCTGAACACAATGGAAAAATGGACAAATGAGAACAAGATGCAATTTAATAAAGATATGTGTAAAGTTCGGCATCTGGGTAAGAAAATTGAAAAACATGCCTACTGGAGGGGGGATACGCTTCTAGGTAACACTGTGTGTGAACGGGGTACTTTTGGATTGTAAACTAAACATGAGCAGGCAGTGTGATGCAGCGGAAAAAAAGGCGAATGCCATTTTGGGCTGTATCAACAGGGGCATCACATCAAAATCACAAGATGTCATAGTCCCATTGTATACGGCCCTGGTCAGACCACACCTGGAGTACTGTGTGCAGTTCTGGAGGCATCACTTCAAGAAGGACGTAGATAAATTTGAAAGGGTACCGAGGAGAGCAACGGAGATGATCTGGGGCCAAGGGACCAAGCCCTATGAAGATAGGTTGAGGGACTTGGGAATGTTCAGCCTGAAGAATAGGAGGTTGAGAGGGGACATGATAGCCCTCTTTAAGCATTTGAAAGGTTGTCATTTGGAGGAGGGCAGGATGCTGTTCCCGTTGGCTGCAGAGGAAAGGACGCACAGTAATGGGTTTAAACTACAACAATATAGGCTAGATATCAGGAAAAATAATTTCATAGTCAGAGTAGTTCAGCAGTGGAATAGGCTGCCTAAGGAGGTGGTGAGCTCCCCCTCACTGGCAGTCTTCAAGCAAAGGTTGGATACACACTTTTCTTGGATGCTTTAGGATGCTTTGGGCTGATCCTGCGTTGAGCAGGGGGTTGGACTAGATGGCCTGTATGGCCCCTTCCAACTCTTTGATTCTATGATTCTATGATTCTATGATTCTATGATTCTATGATCTGTAGTCGCTTTGCAGCCATCCCAGAGTGTGTTACTGTGGACCAAATTATACATTTAAGTTTTTAGCACCATAGACATATAGACACAAAAGCATGGAAATAACTCCCCCAAGGTTAAGGTGACCATATTGTCCCACTTTTGGAGGGACATCTGGGGGCACCTGGCAAATTGTACGTATGTTGAAATTTATATATGTATATATATATATATATATTACAATACTATTTTTGCATTCTATGAAAATTTTTGTTGCTCCATATAGACCAAATTTTTAATCAAGAACCCCCCCCCCCCCACGGTCAGTGGTGTCCCGCTTTACCAATGTTAAAATCTGGTCACCTTACCCAAGGTGCTGTTTGGGCATACGAAAACTAAGGCGAGGGGTCAGGATTCCTCCCTCCTCCTTCAAGCAACACAGTTGAATACCCCATTGTGTATACTCCGGCACATATTTATGGAATTACTCATTTATAACACATACTGTGGAGGAAGAGGGGGAGAATATTGCACCCCAGTAGAGGGTATATGAAAAGTTTTTTTAATTAAAAGCAGAAAACAAATTTGATCATATTTTGATGTCATATTTTGATCATATCTTGATTTTGATGTCATAATTTGATCATATTTTGACATATTTTGATGTCAACTCCCCATGCTGAAAAAACTATATTAGTTTTGGGAGGAAATCACTAGTCTTTCATCCTGCAATATAAGCTTAACTTTCCACTTAGGGGAAAATTATAAATTCTCTCCACCCTACTTCCAGTCCCAGATTCACTGATCAAATATTGTGGGCCTTTCCTCATCCATTAAATGTAGCAAAATCCTTACCTTAGGTAGTTACATTCTGGCCACTCTGCATGACATCACCAACAGCATCAAGGCAGCAAACAGCTGGCTACATCCTCCATTTTAAAGCGCTAGTTGGGGAATTGCATAAAATGGATTCCCCAACCTCAAAAGTGTGAGCTAGAGGAGAACAAGCAGCTGGACACCGGCAAAAGAAATGTGTGGAGGCAAAAATGTGCTACCTAGGCCTTCAATGTCATGCCCTCACACCCGCCTCACTCTCCCTTCTCCTGTGCATGGGATTCTTTTTAAGCGAACTGCCTGGAGCAATGACTAGGCATACAAGCATACAGGCAAAGCCAAAAATATTTTTCCCCAAAATAGTCACACAAAGTATGTCTCTCTAAATTCCCCCCCCCCAATAAAAACAGAAACGAGTTTAATTTTTTTAAAGATTCAAGATTCGTGATTCCATAAGGGGTGGCATTATAAAAAGCACTATGCATCTATGATTAGATGCATAGGCGTTTAAACAGAGAACTCTTTGTTCTGTCTAGCTAGGCAGCCTTTAGCTAGAGTGCTAGAAGTAGCTTTAAGAAATAGGATGCTGGGAATTGTAGTAAGTTAATTCTTTCCTTTGTGTCACAAATGTGATTGGAAGATAATCCCAATTTCCCAGCTAACAGCCAAGGCGGGAAAACGCCCCTTCCTCTCTCTTTCTAAACTCCTTTGTTAGTCTTCAGCCACCCACAGTAGATGCAACACGCACTCTTTTTCACCAATCTGAACTCGTAAAGAATCACCTTTCTATTAAAAGACCTCACCAGCATGTAAGTCCGCTGCTATAAGATGCCTACTTAAAGTGATCTAAAAATGAGTTTGGCTTGTGTTGGACACTCTCTGTTTACAGCTAGTCACCTCAGGCTATGGGACAGAACAGTGAAAAAAATTGTTATTTTCTGTCTGCTGAGCAAAGTAAAGATTGTTATTTCCAGCAATCCCAAACCCCCTTGAAGTAGAAGGAAAATGCATCTTTGTCTAACTGTTTTAAAAGTGCAAAGTACTGTTTCCATTGTTTCCTGTCTGCTCTCTGCTGCCCATCCATTTTGCCACTTTTACATTGCAAAGATTGTCTCAGTCTGCTAATCTACTGAATGCTATGTCTGCAGAAAATCTTATGTGTCTGCGTAAATTTACATTGCAAAGGATTGCTTCTGCATGCAAATTTTATGTGTCTGCATAAAATCCAGTGAAGGACTGCTTTCTATATAGAATACACAGGGAAACCACTTAAGCCTCCGGAGCTAGGCAAAACCCCCTCCATTTCTCAGAAACAGCCTCAAGTTGCTGAAAACAGCGCAAGTGCACATAGCTCTCAGCAAGCTCTAGTGGCTAAAAAGTGGCATAACAAGCAGTTATTTTTTTTAAAAAAAAATAGAGGATCTTTGCTAGCAAGCTTCATTCAGTGGCCACCTCTGCATCTGCGCGTCATAAGAAAGATAAACAAATGCTGCCAAATTCCTTCGTCATTGCATCTCTTAACACGAGTTAAGAATCCAGCAGTGACAGAAGATGGCAGAATCTTCAGACCATGCAAATCAGCCTTCTCCAGAGGAGGACAGGCAAAGCACAGATCCTGATGCATTGCCAGATGTATCCGCTTCAGACCAACACCACCTTTAGTCGAGAGCAACGCTGGGATAGAGGCGGCCCCCAATGCCTTGCAGGACATCCAGCCTCTCACAGCCATTATGGAAAAGCACCTCCTGGAGGAGGTTAGCAAGCTCAATGCATGCCAAGTCTCCACATGATCAACACTGGAAATCCTGTGCAGCACTGCAGAAACCACTTCTGACTCCCTGCATCATGTCAAACGGGTGTTAGAAGAGCATTTTAAGAAGGGAAAGCGGTTAGAGGAGAAAGCTCTATCAAATCAAATGAAATACCTTTATTGGCATAATCATAATAAAACATTTATACAAAAGACAAGGAGGTTCAGATCCCAGGTCACTTGGAGAAAATCCCATGAAGGAATTTTGCAATGCGTTCGGTTATATGAGGGTTATGATCTGATAAGAGAATGTGCACTATTGTTGCAGGACTGTGAGTCTTGCTCGCCACCACAAGAGGAAATATGTACCATTCTCTGAAGTGGTTATGTTGTTCACAAAACAGTAGAACATGTTCCACTGGCTCGAGTTTCTTTGCAGGACATGGGCAGAGTCTGTTGGTATATTGGTCTGTCAGTATAGTATACCAACCTTTAGTCACTGCTGTTGGTAGGAGGTTCAGCCTTGCTAGCATAAAAAATCGCTAGCAAGGCTGATTTTAAGGATGTAAAATACTCCAGGATCCTTCTTGCTGGGGGATAGATTTCAAAAAAGATGGGAGAGCATGTTCTACGTTCTCCAGCGATAGTGTTCTGATAGTCGATATCCAGGATTCGTTGCCTGATGATATTGTAAGCTTGGTTCTCTTCAAGGTTTCCTAAAAGCTCAATAGGCTTTAGTTTGTTGTTGATCCTCACAAACTAGGGTGATATAAAGTTATCAGACAGCATAAGGTAGACGAGACTCCCATCTTGGGCTCTAAAGTTCAGGTGGAGCCAGTATTTCAAGATAAGGAGCAAGGCTAGAGTGGCCAGTTGGGTAACGGCGGTCTCCAAGTATATTGTGAGGGCAGAGATGCATTTAGGGAGGCCCAATAAACGGCGAAGGAAGGTGGATTGCAGCCTCTCTATTCCTGCAGGGAGGTCTATGCCCCATACTGGTATACCATAGAAGAGTTTTGAAATCAGCATGGTTTGAAAGATCTTAATAGCAGCAGGGAGGTTTTGAGCTCCCTTAGTAAAATAGAATCTCAGTATTGCATTTGCCTTGAAATTTGTGCAGGTTGATACTTGGTTCCAATGTAAGGCTCATTTCAGAGATTAGTGAAAATGGACTCCTAAATATTTAAAGTGGTGCACTTGCTTCATTTATTTTCCACTTGGTGAGCTTCCTGGATTTGGAAAATACAACTATTTTAGATTTGATGAAGTTGATCTGGAGTTGATTTTGATTGCAGTAGTTTCAGAAGACTTGGAGAAGGGTTTTTAGGCCAACCTTGGTACAAGAGATGAGGACCGCATCATCCACGTACAAGAGGAGGGGGACCAGAGAGCTTCCCAGCATTGGAGCGTGGAAACAGTTTCCTATGAAATTTTCGTCCAGGTCAGATACATATAGGTTGAATAGATGTGGGGCTAAAACACAGCCCTGTTTAACACCTTTATTGGCAGGTATTCTGTCAGAATGTTTCGCATCCCAAGGATTGCAGATTCGGCAGCCAGTATTTGTGTGAAGGTTACGAATAAGATACAAAATCCTAGAATCCATTCCCATATCAGATAGTTTTTTCCATAATCGAGTTCTGGGGATGGAGTCGAAAGCGGCTTGCAGATCGAGAAAGACGGTATAGAGCTTGCCCTGTTTGGCACAGGTGTAATTTGCCACTAGATGGTAGAGGGTCAGGACGTGATCGAGAGTGGACTTTCCCGTCATAAAGCCAATATGTTCTGGCCCCACCTTGGTTGCTGACCACTCCACTAATTTGGATCTAAGATAGCTGGCATAGATTTTTCCAGGGACATAAAGGAGGCTGATAGGTCTGTAGTTGGTTGGGAGGCTTGGGTCACCTTTTTTGAAAATCGGGACAACTACCGCTTCTTTCCAGGAGCCAGGAATAGAACCGCTGGAATTTATTTTGGTAAAAAGAGAAGCAAAGAGAGGGGCCCAGTAGTTGGCAAATTTTTGAAAGATTTCTGGTAGAAGACCATCAGGGCCAGGCGCCTTGCCATGTTGGAGTTTGTAAATTAGTTCTTTGATTTCATTTTCTTTGACAGGGATCCAATGGGGGGACCCGGATGTTAACAATTCTTCATTCCCATCAGGTGGCAGATTGGGGTCATAGAACACTTTGGAAAAATGATCAACCTAAGATTCCATATTAATGGTGGGGTTTGGAGCAGATCGGGTGCCACCGAGGCCTTGGCCCACGAGTTGCCAGAACAGCCGATTGTCTTGTTTTTTGGAGTTAATCAGGCTGTAAAATTTCTTTCTGGTTTCGAAATATTCAGTGAACCCTTCAGGTGTGTTTTTATGTTTACTATAACGAAACAATTTCCTCAGCTTTTGTTTCTCAATCCTGCAGTGATTATCAAACCAGCAGTGTGTAGAGTCAGTGGAGTGTGGTTTATAGCGGGAAGACCTGTTCAGCTGATTGAGTAGCAAGGGTTGAGTAGTTTAGAAAAGCGTCATTGATTGTATTGGCTGCGACCATGGACTGATGAAGCAGAAGGAGGCATTTTTGTCAAGGAAGTCATGAGCTCGCTCCTCAGATTTGGTAGACCATCTGTAAAAGATTATCTATTTGGCTGTAGCATGAGTGGACAGAGGTTCAGGGCAGTTTGGGCTTCTTAAGATTAAGGTTAGTGGGAGATGGTCGCTCTCTGTGCATTCGCCAACCTGAAAATTGATGGATATTTCCTTTCAGGGTAGAGGGGATGATAATATAATCGATGATACTTGCCCCACGTCTTGACCTGAGTGTGAACACGCCAGACATGTCTCCTGTGCTATGTCCATTTAATAGAATTTTATTTGCAGGGAGACAAAGACCAATTAAATGGTGTGCTGCTTTATTTAGCTCTTTGTCTTTGGAAGCTCAGGAGAAAGAGAGGCTATTTAAGCAGACTTCATCTGGGTTTAAACCAATGAACTTACATAGGTCCATGTAGTTTGCGCCCAGTCTTGCATTGAAACCTCCACCAATTATTGTGGATACCATGGGAAATTTTTGTTCAAGAGTTGTTATATAGTTTGATAGGCAGGTCCAGTTGTCCTCTAGTTGGGACGGCTCATCTGTTGGGACGGCTCATCTGTTGGGGGCATGTAAATGTTTACCAAAATAATGGAAGCTTTCACTGCCTCAAGGTAGGTGGCCTGAGCGAGAGGAGCACAGCTATCCAAACTTATAGTAGATAGGCAAAGAAAGTTTGAGATGAAGGTGGGACGGCTCATCTGTTGGGGGCATGTAAATGTTTACCAAAATAATGGAAGCTTTCACTGCCTCAAGGTAGGTGGCCTGAGCGAGAGGAGCACAGCTATCCAAACTTATAGTAGATAGGCAAAGAAAGTTTGAGATGAAGGTGCAGATATCAGCTTTGGGGTGCCCTATTTTGTTTGATCTGTGAGCAGGAGAAGGGAAAGCCACGTATCCAGGAAGAGAAATGTACTCACACATCCAAGTTTCTTGGAGCATAATCACCTCGAAGCTTGAAAGGAAGGATCTAAAATCAGGATCCAATATGTTTTGTTTCCAGCCAGATATATTCCAGGACAGTAAGTTTAGGGATGGCTTGTTGAGAGGAGATTTTAGTCAATCTTGTTCCACTAATTGATCCAGGACTGAATGGTGGTCATGGAAAATGCTGCCATTCCTTGGAATGGTATTTGATTTAAGCTTATAACAGCTGGAAGGGTTTCCCAAAGAGTTTGATGATGCAGAGGATTGTAAGTTTGGAATGTCCTCATCCTTGTAGGTTATTTTGGAAGGTGACGTTGAGAACTGATGGTCAGAAATAATCCATGGTGAGTCCTTATACAGTATCTTTTTTGTTTTCAGGTTGTTCCTGAGTTCGTTTAACAGCTTGTCTAGTTGTAGATAACTATTAGTTTGAGTTGTATTTAAAGATGATGAGGAAGGGGGCGGGGTCTCCACAGTTACCTCTGGGGTTTGTCGTCCTTTAGGTATCTGAGGATTCCTGAGAGGGACAGATTCTTGCATTGTTGGTGTATTGCCTACTTTTGTCCCATCCCCTGTCTGGGGAGGCAGTTTAGGAGCTGTAGATCAGGGGTAGTCAACCTGTGGTCCTCCAGATATCCATGAACTACAATTCCCATGAGCCCTTGCCAGCAAACGCTGTAGATGATGCCAAAGCAGAGTCAATTCTGATAAGACAAGGGGTCAAACTTTGGGCTTTGTTTTGGAGATCTGAAGGACTTGGCAGATTTTCTCCCAGTAAGATTATCTCAGGCTCTTGAGATTGCTGCTAGGCATTTGTAGGTAGCTGGGATAAGGAGTTGTCTTGAGGTTCCTTGTCAGCAGGGTCGTGGAGTTTGACCTGTCTTTAGTGGGACTTGATGGGAGATTCCTTCCGTATGCCAGTGCATGCAAATTTGTGTCTGTAAAAGCTCGGTGTGTATGGATGTTGAAAGATGCTAAGTAATGACTTTTGGCCCGGAGAATGTCTGGGATTTCTGTTTTGTAGAAGGTGAGCAAAACCTTTATTTTCCAGGGATCTTTCCTTGAGTATTCAAGGCCCTTTAAGTCAATAGAGGGTCTATAAGTGAGCTGCCTGATCACAGTGATTATCTGGGGTCTATTTTCCCATCTTCCTCTATTCCAGGGATAGTTGTCAATTTCCAGAACAATTTTATTCTTTTCATATTTATAGAGAGCCAGTTTGGTGTAGTGGTTAGGAGTGCGGACTTCTAATCTGGCATGCCGGGTTCGATTCTGCACTCCCCCTCATGCAACCAGCTGGGTGACCTTGGGCTCGTCACGGCACTGATAAAACTGTTCTGACCGAGCAGTGATATCAGGGCTCTCTCAGCCTCACCCACCCCACAGGGTGCCTGTTGTGGGGAGAGGAATGGGAAGGCGACTGTAAGCCGCTTTGAGCCTCCTTCGGGTAGGGAAAAGCGGCATATAAGAACCAACTCTTCTTCTTCTTCTTCTTCTTCTTCTTCTTCTTCTTCTTCTTCTAGTTATAGTTCCTGAAAATTGGGTAATGAGGCTTTAACTGTTGTTGATGCACACTCCCCATGCACACTCTTTCCATGTTATAGTGATTGAATGCCCCAGATGCTCACGAAAAGGTAGAAGATATGCAGGCAAGGAACCAAGCACATACAGTAGCTTTTGAGACAGCCTTGGAGACCCTCTTCAATCATATGCAGCTGGCAGACATGGATCAGGCAACTCCTCCATGCCGAAGCATTGCCATCCCTGGTATCTGAACATACATCCTCGCATCATTCAAAACATATGTACTCTCGTTATACTTCCTCCCATCATTCATCTCACCATACAAAACTTGCACCATCTCATCATTCAAAGCACACCAGACGCTCTGGTGGTGAAAGTCACATCACGAAGTTCCAAGACCTCATCCCTGGCAGATGAAGCAGTGCGAGCCAAGATGGATGCCAGTATAGCAATGGTAAAAGTCCCAAAAACACAACAAGAAGAGGCCCTCCGGGCAGAGATGGCCACAGTGAGAGCCCAAAGGGCACAACAAGAAGAAGCCCTCTGGGCAGAGATGGCCATGGTGAAAGTCCAAAGGGAAAAAGAAGAAGTCCTTTGGGCAAAGTTGGAAACACTCAAGTGCCAGCAGGAAGCCACAGAGCATGATTCTCGTGCCATTGTCCTAGACAAGGAGCTTCAGAAAAGGAATCCAGACTTTGACCCTTCAGGAATAGTGGAGGAAGAGTCCATGAGTACGTGCAGTCGCAGAACCTCCTCAAGAGTAGCAATGAGATGGAACTGTCATCACCCCCAACCAGCAAAGCTCAGATAACAACCCCTATGAACTCGCTTCCTATCAGGGCTCATCAAACCGCAGCAGTCCAGCTTCACGCAGATGCCAAGGAGTTCATACGTAGAACTGTACAGATTTCCCAACCTCTCATGCCACAAGTCTCGTCTAACAGTGTGGCACGCCCCTCGGTGCTTCTTCACCCTACGGTGCTTCTTCACCCTACACCCAACTGTCATGTTGTCTCATTCCTGTTTCCAGTTGGGACTCTCCAACCAAACCGGTTACCACTACAGGCACCTACAGCTCTCCTCTATCATTGTCCACTCATGTGCCAGCACCTAACCTACCACTGGCCACATCCATAAGCAACCTACCCTACCACTGGCCACATCCATAAGCAACCTACACAACAAGTCTGTGCACATGGTTGCAATGTCCCTCCTCCTGTCATCATGGGAACCATTCCTGCGGCGACTCCTAACCTCCCCATCAGTGAACGACTAGAGACGAAGTCAACCACCCGCTGGGAAAGGATGAACTTGAAGCAGAGAGGTTTACAGAAGTTCAATGATAAAGGAGATGACTACATGATGTGGAAGCACACCTTCAAAACAGCCATCAACAACAAGGACCTGCGTGCGGATGAAGAGCTTACGCTAATGATGTTTTGGTTAGGAACGGAATCTGCTGATGACGTAAAGGGCATTTACAGGTCTAACCTCGCAGATCCTGCATCAGCTCTGGAACTGGCTTGGACCTGACTGGACCAGTGGTACGGTATGTCAGTGGGGATGTAAACCTCACTTCTGCAACAGTTGCGCAACTTTCCCAAGTTGGGTCCCAAGGTCTATGGAATTGGGTCTATGGAAGTTATCAACCCTGCTTGTCCAGACAGCAAGAGCAAAGGCCAATCCTGCTCTACCAGGACTTGCATGCCTTGATCAATTTTCATTGCAGTTACAGGTCATCAAGAAGCTACCTGACGATCTGGAAAGCAAGTGGCTCACAAAGATCACCAAGTATGGTAAAGCAAATGGCAACCAGTACCTGCCTTTTTGCAGTTTTGTTGTTGCTGAACACGCTACCTTGCGCTGCCCTCTGTACTGGCATGCAGTCATGAAAATCCAAAATGATGGGTCAGGCAAAGTTGATCATGGTACACAGAGAGTGTGCCGCAGGGGCTGGTTGGTGGGGTGTTGTAGCTTGAGTTATGGTTTAATTAAAATAGGCAGATTAATTTTGGATCTTTGATGCTAAAAAAACGATCCTGCAGAGTGGGCTCTTATAAGGATTTACAAGAAGAGTCTCCCCTGCAGAAGCACATAGGGCGAAAAGCAATCATGATGTCCCAATTTGGTTCTTGGACATAGCCCAAAGTTTTTTATCCTTGTTAATTTCAAACGTATTATGGTTTAATTAAAATAATCAGGTTAATTTTGGATCTTTGATGCTAAAACCAGCCCTGCAGAACGGGCTTCTGTACAGTTTTACACATAGGGAGTGCTCTGGGACTCCAAAGGGGTTCTCTGTGTGTCTGGAAGAAGTTTCAGAGAGTGTGCCAGGTGGGCTGGTAGGTGGGGGGGGTTGGGGCTCGGGGGAGTGCATGTGCTACCGATCTCCTTTGCCATAAGAAGCATTTCCATAGGCATCTGAATGCACCAATGGGCGTGCAGAGGTTGGCTGTGGATTACCTTTAAAATGGGAGAGAGGGAAGGCATCCAGTGTGCTTTCTGCTACTGCTGCTGTTGCTGGTCTCTTTGCCCCATGGAAGAGCCAATTTCTGAGGAAATGAAGCCGCTGCCGACGGGGTCGGACGCCGTGGAAGAGCCAACTTATGAGGAAATGAACCCCCAGTCTATAGAACATGAGATAGCTGAAGAAACAATTTATGAATAAATGCATGAGCCTCTAGAAGCTACATGCAGCGAGGTTACACACAATGATGGGGGAGCTGCAACTGTAGAACCATCACAGGGTTTATCGGCGTTTTGTAAAGAATACCACGTATCTCTAGATGCTGTGTGTGAGATGATTAATCGTCCTGACCAGAAAGGTAGAGCTGAAGGTGCACTAACGTGTGTGGCAGATTTAAGTAGTGAGAGAGAGGTTGGGACAAGGGGCGGGGGGGGGGGAGAATGCTATATCGGCTGAGAACAAAACATGATTTTTTAAAAATATCTTACAGTTAGAGAACTACGAAGTGGAAAACCGGGTGTTTGCAGACATAGTGGCTGCCCACTCGAGAGTGTGGGGCACGTGCTGCAGGTACTGTGAGGAAATTGCATACTGTCAAGAGCACAGTTGTCTGGGAAAGAGTTTCTCCACTGAAGATGAGGATTCCTGATTCAGATGAAGAAGCATCAAGCAGTGATGAGGCTGAAGAAATGGGAGATTCCAGGGTCGATACAACTGATGACATGTCGGAAGATATGAAAGAACCACCTCCATCACGGATGCAGACACCAGAGCCAACGAGGGTGGCGATTCTATAAAGGATGAGGAAGAGATGCAGACCTGCATTCAGACTATATTGCCCGATGTAAGTGTGGCAAAAAAAAAAAAAGAACTCTGAAGCTGATATGATAAATTTTAGAAAAATTGAACTTTTATAAAAAAATGTTTTTTCTTTTAACACAGGTGTGGGACAGTACTATTAGAAGAAAAATCATAGAATCATAGAACCATAGAGTTGGAAGGGGCCATGCAGGCCATCTAGGCCATCTCAACACAGGATCAGACCAAAGCATCCTAAAGCATCCAAGAAAAGTGTGTATCCAGCCTTTGCTTGAAGACTGCCAGTGAGGGGGAGCTCACCACCTCCTTAGGCAGCCTATTCCACTGCTGAACTACTCTGACTGTGAAACATTTTTTCCTGATATCTAGCCTATATCGTTGTACTTGTAGTTTAAACCCATTACTGCGTGTCCTCTCCTCTGCAGCCAACAGAAACAGCATCCTGCCCTCCTCCAAGTGACAACCTTTCACATACTTAAAGAGGGCTATCATGTCCCCTCTCAACCGCCTTTGGGGCAATTTGTGACTTGACCACAATCACCTATGACAAACCCCACTATGTTGCGATCAATAGACATCACATCGAAACCATCAGCATAGAAATAAAGAACGATCAGAACCGCCACGTCTCATTTTGCTACGGGAAGGTCATTGTAAGGTTGCACTTGCGACAGCGGAAAAAATGGTGATCGTGAAAGATTACGAGGATCCTTCAATGTTTAGAAGCTATTATCAATCCCAGGCTGGTAATGGTCTCCTGGGATTTCATGGAGCTCCTGTTATGTACGGTAGGGGAGTGGGGGGGATTTTCCATCATCTTTTCAGACTGGCTGTACCACTTTTTAGAAAAGGTGTGGATGTTGTCAGGCCACACTTGAAAACTGTGGTGCATAATATTGTGCAGGATGTTGTGGGGCGTGTTACCCACAGTGTTATGAAAAAAATCGCACCCCAGGAAGGGTCAGGCTTTCTGTATCTTAAAAGAAGGGGCGGACTGAAAAGAAAAGCAAAAGACATACGCAAGGGGGCCCCTAGGCCGGTTAAAAGAATCTGCAGAGACATTAAGAAGCAGAGAGCTCCGAGTAAGAGGAAAGGGAAGAAGCAGAAGGCTAAAAAGAAAAGACGCAAAGCAGGCGTCTCAAGGACGTTCTATAAAAGGCCATGGCTTTCATCCACTGCGGATCGGGAGAGTGTGTAAAGTCAGAACTGGACCTGTATAGCCCCGACGCAGACCTGTATTGAAAAAAGCCTGTATATCGAAGTTCCGCCTCTTTCAGCCCTTGCTGGATCGACACCTCTAGAGTTTTACACAGCAGGGAATGGCGAAGATTACCTCGATTTAAATAAGACCCTCTTGTATGTGAAATGTAAAATTACTCAAGAAGATGGCGCAGACATTGCTAATGACACTAGCGTGGCACTGGTGAACTATCCAGTCGCTTCCATTTTCAGCCAGCTGGATGTCACCATAGGTGACCGCCTCATCAGCCAGTAACAACTGTTATCCATACAGAGCATTTATCGAAGCGATGCTCAACTATAGCGGGGAAACCCTAGCTACCCAATCTTCTGCAGGAGCCTTTTACAAGGATACAGCAGGACATCTCAAGTCCACTGTCTTAGCAAATCCTACCAATGAAGGATTTTCCAAGAGAGCAACACTGACTGCCACAAGCTGTGTGGTAGACCTTCTAGGTCACCTCCATGCAGACATATTTTTTCAAGAAAAATTGCTAAAAATTGTTAAATGGAGTGGATGTGAAAATCAAACTAACACGCAACAAAGACTCTTTCTGCTTAATGAGTGGAGTTGGAGATGGAGTACGCTTTAAACTTCACATAGAGTCTGCATCCCTCTTTGTGAAAAAAGTGAAAGTAGCCCCAGGCATCCGGCTTGCCCATGCTGAAGCTCTGCTGACATCGCCTGCAAAATACCCGGTGGACCAGGCCAGCATGAAGGTATTCAGTATCCCAGCCAGGGCCCGCGTGAGCAACCAAGACAACTTATTTCTTGGTCAGCTCCCCAAAATGGTGGTCATGGGCCTGGTGGATAACGACGCTTTCAGCGGAAGTTTCACAAAAAACCCTTTTCACTTTAAGCATTATGTCCCACTCCTGGCCACCTCCCCCTCCAACTTCTTCCATGGAGAAGACAAGCTGCCTGCCAGATGGAAAGTCAGCCAGAGAGAGAGGGCTCAGAGGCTGTGAGAACCTGGAATGCAACTTATCCCCACCCTCTGCGCCGCCTATTGGCAGAAGACAGGAAAGCGCTGAGGGTCAGAGGCTTCATGAACGCCACACGCTGTCCTAACCAGTGTGGTCCCAGTGTGAGGCTTCTTCAGGGCCTCGGAGGGCCTGCAGTCCAGCAGGCTAAGTTGGGATGGAGGAAGGGAGGGAGAGCCTGGCCTCTAAGACCAACTGTACCTCAAGATCCACCAGCCCATGACCCAGATGGCTTACCTTGGCCTGCATGCATCGCCCAGACCATGCCCATAGTGGTCTCCAGAGCCCTCTCAGCAATCCACTCATTCCTGGGGTGGTTGCCGGAGGCCTTGTAAATGCTGCACACTAGGGCTGCCATGCAGCCTCCCAGCCCATGTGGGGCCTAGCCAGCAAGCTGCCTCCCCACCTACTGGGGACTATGACTACTGGGGTCATAGGGCCCCTCCATAGCCTCCTTTCCTCCACATTTTTCTTGTCTCCCTTCTTATTCTGAAAGGCTATGCACTGCTAGATATGTACATTTTTGGGAAATTTCAAAGCCATGGGGGAAAAATATGTGCAATATTTTCTGACGCATCAAACCTAAACTAATACGACTGCTTTACTTACTTTACTAAGCATAAAAATGGCAATATTTCACATCAAGCAGAGTCATCTGAAGCTCAGCCCTTCAAGGACGGAGGTCCTGTGGCTGGGTAGGAAAGGTCCAAGAGAGGAAGCGCGCCTACCCAACCTGGATGGAGTGCAGTGGCCCACTCCACCAGGAACCTGGGAGTGATTCTTGATGCCTCCCTCTCAGATCACGAAAGTAGCACAGCTGGCATTTTACCACCCAACTACTAGCGTTCTACTTGGCCCCGGAATACCTAGCCACAGTGATCCATGCAATGGTCACCTCTAGACTGGACTTCTGCAACTTGCGGTACACTGGCCTGCTCTTATCCTTGATCCAGAAACTACAACTGGTCCAGAACACAGCTGCCAGGGTCCTCACAGCAACACCTTGGAGGTCCCACATCCAGCCCATCCTCCAGAAGCTGTGCTATCTTCTGGTTGAATTCCGGATCAGACTTAAGGTTTTGGTTATCACCTTTAAGGCCACACGTGGTCTGGGCCCAATATACCTGAGGGATCGCCTTTCCGCCTATAGCCCTCAAAGAGCCTTGCGCTATTCCACCTCCAACCTCCTTGTGGTCCCTGGCTCCAAGGAAGCTCACTTGACCTCAACCAGGGCCGAAGTTTTCTCCATCCTGGCCCCCACCTGGTGGAACGAGCTCCCAGAGGAGATCAGGACCCTGACAGAATCTGAATAGTTCCGCAGGGCCTGCAGAAGGGAGCTCCTCCGCCAGGCATTTGGTTGAGCTTGACCTAAACTACCTCATTGGTCCCCAAGCCTCCCTCCTAAGACGACTGCTACCAATTTTCCCAACTCACTGGGCTTCAGTATGAGTTGAACTAATGTTCTTTGCAGTTTCCACTGTTCTTTAATGTTATTGACTGGCATGGGGAACTCAGTCACAATAAGACAAGAGACGACTTTTGGCATGAACTAGGCCACAGCTTTATTAACTAACACAACTAGGGGTTGGCCTGGCACGAGGATAGAGCCATCCCCATGCAGCCGTCCGGCTGCTAACATGGGCTCAAGAGGCGCCCAGGGTCCCCCGTTCCTCCCAGCCGGGAGGAAAGGATCCCTTGCCCCTTGATGCCCTCCCCAGGGAGGAGGCCAGTCATGGCTGTTGGGCGTCCGCCTCATACAGACCATCCTTACCCCCTGGCTCCGAGCCCCTGGCCTTCCCAGCCGGGTAAGGCCGCGCTCGGTATCAGCCGGTCTCTTAATGAGACCCCCACCTCAGGTCCCAGTCGCAAACTGGTCCCTGCGCAAAAGCTCTACCTCGTGCCCCCTATTCCGCAGCTGTGACGACAAAATCTCCATTAACATGGGGAGGGTGGGCGGGTGCCTTCCCCGGAGCTCCCTGCAGACAAAGAGGGCAGGGACCGAGCACATGGCGCTTATAAGCGCCTTGTCCCCGCCCTCTGCGCAGGCGCTCCGGCCGCTTCCGTCTCCTGCTCCTTCCCTCCCCCGCCCGTCAACTGCGGCCGCGTCCAGCCGCAGCCGCTCTTTGACTGGCATGGGGAACTCAGTCACAATAAGACAAGAGACGACTTTTGGCATGAACTAGGCCACAGCTTTATTAACTAACACAACTAGGGGTTGGTCTGGCACGAGGATAGAGCCATCCCCATGCAGCCGTCCGGCTGCTAACATGGGCTCAAGAGGTGCCCAGGGTCCCCCGTTCCTCCCAGCCGGGAGGAAAGGATCCCTTGCCCCTTGATGCCCTCCCCAGGGAGGAGGCCAGTCATGGCTGTTGGGCGTCCGCCTCATACAGACCATCCTTACCCCCTGGCTCCGAGCCCCTGGCCTTCCCAGCCGGGTAAGGCCGCGCTCGGTATCAGCCGGTCTCTTAATGAGACCCCCACCTCAGGTCCCAGTCGCAAACTGGTCCCTGCGCAAAAGCTCTACCTCGTGCCCCCTATTCCGCCACTGAGCGAGGCCAGCCCGGCCTCGTTCCCACCAACCCCAGAATTCCCTAGACACCACAAACGCAGTGCCGAACCCAAACTACCCAACCAAGCATCCATCCCCAAGGCCGAAAGGTGCACTCCGTCGCTCCGGAACACAGGAGCGTTCTGATGCCTGATGGTGGGGTGCCGCAATACAGCTCCTCCCAACCGTGCCATGAGTTTCCGAACTTCCCGGTTAACCTTCTCCTTGGCCCGGTGGACTCTCTCGGGACGATCCGCATGTCTCCACGTCCTCCGATCCAATAATTCGGACCACACCAGGTAGGTTTCCGGAAGCCTCTTCCGCAGAACCCGTAAATCCGCATACACCATATTCCGAAGATGAAGACCAGAGACCTCAGGCAGATTGTTCTCGCCAAGCTGTATCACCAACACCGCCGGGGGTCCCTTCTCAAAGACGTTCCTGGATACCACATCCACAAGCGCCGCCCACTTCAGCCCCCGGTAACCAGCCCAATGAAGCTGAAGGCGACCTCCGAGTCCCAGCCGGGCCTCCCATCCAGACGTCTTCACGTACCGGGCCGCCCAGTACACTATGCTGTGCCCCACGATTAAAGCTGTAGGCTCATTACGGTCCAGTCCTGCAACGAGCGACAAATTAAAACGTGCAACCAGTACGAATGTAAAACCGAAATGCTGAGGATCTCCACCATCCCAGTCTCATGATCTCGGCGGGCTCCGCCCCATCACGGAAGGCCTGAGTCGCGGCCCCGATCTGAAACGAGTGGGTACCGTACCACTCTTGGGGCAACCTGGCCTCCTGGAGACATAACTTCAAAACTGCTGCAAACTGAAAACGGGAAAGGTACGTCCCATCCCTGTGGATAAAGAACAACCCCGGCCTCGCGGGCCGCAAGGCAACAAAACGCAGCAACGCCGCCACTGGGCAGCACCCTCGCTCCGGAGCCCTGTGAAGGAAAACCGGGGCTCCCTTTCCCTTCTGATCCGTCTTCGAGCGGCGCATCCAGAGCTGCACCCCTTCTTCTGAAAACTGGACATCGTCGACTCGCAGAGCCGAGGAACCCCTCGCCCGCCTGGACTGAGCCACCAACTCCCCACAGCGGAATGCCCCGTGATAGGCCACCAAAAACGCCGCTCGGAAGAGGGCGGCCTCATAACTGGAAGAGCAAACCGTCCGTAGCTGACCAACCACCCGGACCAGCACGTCCCTGGTGATCGGGCGCCTGGTATCCGGGGACCTATGTGCCAGCCTCCCCCACCCCTTGACTGCCATCTTCGCCAGGTGGGAGGAACTGGGATCCCAAGTCCCAAAGGCCTTGCTGAAAAAGGCAAGGCCAGCCATTGTCACCCTCAGCGACCTGTGCGCTAACCCCCGGCCCTGCAAGTGGACCAAATAGCTCAGGAGGGTCCATTCACAAAGCGGCCAGGGGCCAACCCATCCCCTGGAATGGGCGTAAGCCAAGAAGTCCCTTGCCGCCCCTTGATAGCTTTTCCATGTGGAGGGAGCAACGGACCCCAGTACGCCTTCCCAGATCAGTCCGCTCCAAGGTCCCAGAGTTCGTCCGGGAAGTCGTCCGGGTCCCGGTGAGCCTGAGGGGCAAAGAAGCGAAACTTTTCGACCTGCAGGCGAGACAAACTGTCAGCGAGCACATTACTAACTCCAGCTATGTGCCTGGCTTTGAAAGTGATGTTAGCTTCCAGGCAAACCAGTACCAAGCGGCGCACCAGGCGCATGACCCGTGCCGCCCTAGCTGATTGTTTGTTCAATATCCGAACCGCTGCCTGGTTATCGCACCAGAACAGCACATTTTTATCCCTGAACTCCTCCCTCCATAGCACCACAGCTACTAGCAGCGGGAAGAATTCCAAAAAAGTGAGATCCCTCCGTAAAACCTCTCCCCACCAGGCGGGCCACCGCTGGGCGCACCACCGGTCCCTGAATAGGACCCCGAAACCCACTCCCCCAGCTGCATCGGAGTGCACCTGTAGGTCCCCCCGTAGACTCATATCGGCTCGCCACAGGGACACTCCATTGAAGTGGTCCAAGAATTGCTGCCAAGTGATCAAATCCTCCCGAATGCCCTGAGAAATGCGCATGTGATGGTGCGGCTTGCTTAATCCCCTCGTGGCATGAGCCAAACGGGCGCAGAAAGCCCTGCCCGGGGCCACCACCTTACAAGCGAAATTCAAGTGGCCCAAAAGCACCTGCATTTCCTTCAGAGTGCATTTTCTGCGGGAAGACATTTCTCGAATAAGGCCACGCAGGGCGACCACTTTCTCCACTGGAAGGCTGGAAGTGCCAGCCTCGGAATCCAACTGTATACCCAGATAAGTAAGTCGGGTGGCCGGACCTTCCGTCTTGTCCCGCACTAAGGGAACCCCCAACTCCTCGGCCACTGCCTGGAAAACCCCCAACCGCCTGGCGCAGGCATCCGTGCCCCCGCGCCCCGCGACCAGGAAATCATCCAGATAATGCGTGATCCCCCGGAACCGCCCCTTGCGCCGCACCACCCATTCCAAAAATGAGCTGAAGGACTCAAAGGCCGCGCACGCTATGGAACACCCCATAGGCATAGTCTTATCAACGTACCATTGGCCTCCAAACTCGATCCCGAGCAGGTTGAAATCCTCCGGATGAATGGGTAGCAGCCGGAATGCGGACTGTATGTCGGCTTTTGCAAGGAGGGCCCCAGGACCGCAGGCACGAATCATGGCTACTGCCTCATCAAATGAAGCGTACCGAACAGAACACAAGGCCGTGGGAATGGCATCATTGACTGACCCACCCCGCGGATAAGAGAGGTGGTGGATCAGGCGGAATTGACCGGCTGCCTTTTTCGGCACCACCCCCAACGGGGACACCCGAAGATTTTCCAGCGGTGGGCGGTCAAAAGGGCCCGCCATGCGCTCCGCCTGGCATTCCTTCCGCAACTTATCCGCTACAATGTCCGGGTAGTCTCTGGCCGACCGAAGGTTCCCGCAAGAGGTGGGGACCCGGTCCCCCGTGAAAGGGATCCGAAACCCCTCGGTGAAGCCCTTCGCCAAGTAAAGGGCCTCCCTCCTCTTAGGATACAAGAGGAGCCAGTCTATCAATGGGCCCAGCTTAATCGGCGTGCGGGCCAACCGCCGGAGAGACCTCGGGGGCTCAGGCAGTCTTTCCCGCTGTTGAGGATCCTGGGACACCCGACCCTCCGTCCTTCTTACCGGAGAGTCGGGTTCCCCGAAAGGGAGGGCCCCCAGTCCCTTGAGGGCACACTGACACTGCATGCCCCCCCCCCGCAGCCCTCGCATTTGTGTTCGAACCTGCACTTCCGGCGCTTACATCCGGTCCGGTTGAAGTCCCAGCACACAAAACCTGCCAGCTTCCTGCTGCTGGGCGCCGGGGCCCTACCCTTCTCTTTGTGATGCCGGACGCTGGGCCCAACCTGAACAATCCACGTATCGTGGTGCTTCAGGTCCCAGCGTGCAAGGGGGTTGTGGAAGGCTAGTTCCCGAAACTCCCTGTCATATTCCAGGGCAGCCTCCTCCCCAGCCAGGTCCCTGGCCTCCAAAACCTGCGATAGATACTTCCAGGTATGCCACCCCCTCTCCGAGTAGGCGGCGGTCACCAAGGCCATGTATTCTGCAAGACCCCTCAACCAGTTATCGAAAGTCCGATCCACAGCTTTCTCCCGCTTGCGGGGCTCCTTGCGCTTCCCAGTGTCGCCCCCTTTTCCCTGCCCTCGTAGCATGGCAAACACGTCCACAAAGAACCCCTCTAGGGCCCTCTCCCGGATCTTGGGTGGTAAATGGATACCGGGAGGGGAATCGTCGGCCATGTGCCAGACCGGAGGCACCCGGTCCTCCTCGGCCACACCCTCCGCGTCCAGGAGCCGAACCGCATCATCCCTCCTCTTAAGAAGCCAACGAGGCAGTGCGGGTACATAGGCCCCTTCGAGCCAATACCAGCCGCCCCGCAGATCCTCGTCCCCCTCCCAAGAAGAGGACTCAACCGAGGAAGGGCTGGGTTTCCGCCTGGCCTTCTTTTCCGCCTTGCGGGGACGGTCCCGCCCCGGCCGTCGATGCCGGTCCCCGCTGGCCCCTGAGGAAAAACTGGAAACAGAAAGTTCCCCCGAGCCGGACCCGCGGGACAGGCGACTGGCCCCCGAAGCCCCGCTGGGACTGCTGCTGGCCATTTGAGCAAGGGCAGCAGAATATCCTCGCCAATAGGCCGCATCCTCCGGCGGGAATGCAGCCGCCCCCCGCGTCGCGGAGCGTGACGCCCCATTCCGGGACTTGGCACGGGACCCCCTGTCCCCCACTGCCCGTACACTGCGTCTGGCCCTGGCCACTTTAGGCAATTGGCGCCCCCTGGTGGCGGCTGGCAAGGCCGTTGCCCGTATGCCACCCCCCTTTTGTTTTCCAGGGCGGCACCGCGCCCTGCCAGGCCTAGAGCCCCTCCTGGGGCAAGCTGGGCTGGCACTGCCCACGGATGCAGGGGAGAGCCTGCCTGGAGAGGGCTCCCTGGACCCCCTGCCGGACCTGGTGGACGCCCGGCGTCTGGCACCCCCTTTTCCCGAACCCGCGGGGGGTTTTCCCCCTCCCCTCACTGGGGACCGGGACCGTGGAGTGCCGAGCCTCGTGCTCGAGCCTGTGGCCTGTGACCGCCCCCTGCGGCTGGACGCCGTCCCTTGGACACCCCGCGGTGCGGGAACCGCCGCGGCCCAAGCCTCTCGGGCCCTCAAGGCGCTGGCCCTGCTCCTCCGCTTCCCCGAGGCTTCCTCCCCGGCCTCCCGCTGTGCCGGCGATCCGCGGTCTGCAGCCACGCCACGCCGTGCGCGGGAACGCGACCCGGCCATTCCCGCCCTCCGGGAGCCCCCGAGCCTTGCCGCCGAAGAAAAAATGCCGTCCCGCTGGAGCTTCGCGGCCGCTACCGCTCCCCGGCTTCCCGCTGCGCTGCGGCCGCCCCCCGCCGCTCCGACGACTCCGGAGACCTCGTGGAAGGCCCAACTCCGCTCGCTCCTCTCGCCGCGTGCTGCCTTCCCCGGAGCTCCCTGCAGACAAAGAGGGCAGGGACCGAGCACATGGCGTTTATAAGCGCCTTGTCCCCGCTCTCTGCGCAGGCGCTCCGGCCGCTTCCGTCTCCTGCTCCTTCCCTCCCCCGCCCGTCAACTGCGGCCGCGTCCAGCCGCAGCCGCTCTTTGTTATTGTTACCTTGTTATTATAAATGGTTATCTGTATTACCTCTTGTTCCATGTAAACTGCCTTGAACCTTCGGGGAGGGCAGCATATAAATAAACAAACAAACAAACAAACAAAATTGTTATGCCTTAGTTTTGTACATGCAAAATTACAAATGGACCCACTATGTGAGAGAAAACTGCAAGCTGATTCCCTCTGTGCTTTCTTAGCTCATGTACATTAACGTTTGCTATCTGGTTAAAGAGAGCTCAGTTCTCAATGGAACCTCCAGTTGTTCTCGGAGGCTCAGGAGCAGTTTCTGCCCTGTCTCCTTCTGCTCTTTTTTCTCCCCCCTGCAAGGTAGCGCAATAAGCTGCGTTTTTACTAGTCTGAGGGTACATTTTTTTACAGGGGTCTGAGGAATAGGCGAAAAGGTTAACCACAAGTCAGATTCAAAAGGCAAGAGAGTGTATACAACTCCTGGGAAGCTTGAAAGCCCCATCTGCTCCTTTCACAAAGACTAGGGCTGAATCTGCACAGGGCTTTTACTCCAGGATGAATAAATCCCTCCCCTCTGTACTGAATTTGATTTCCATTTTTATTTTTGGCACTTTAAACTCTGCAACATGCATCCCTCTAGGGAGAGAAATGCTTCTGGGATTTACAAGCTATACAAGTCTACAGCATGTACATCTTGTCTTTAAAGCGCACTGCATTCATTCTAAAAATGAAAATATTTTATTGGAGCTATTTTCAGTACACCACCAAATTTCAAATTTTTGCATTGGGAAAAGGGGGGGGGGATCCATTTTGGAAAAAAAATGGAGAAAAGAATGTTGTTTCCTGGATTTTCTCTCTCTTTTTTCTTGGGCCTTCACATCGGTCATATTTGATTTGACTGACCACAAGTTGTTGGTCTGCCACCTCACCAGGGCTGGTTACGTGGGACAGCCTCCCAGTGGCCTTTCTCCAGAACCGGACACAGAGCATTGCGGTGGGGGAAGAGCTGTCATACCCCTTTCAAATCCCCTGTGGAGTTCCGCAGGGGGCAGTGCTCTCCACCACATTGTTCGACGTATTTATGCACCCTTTTGGCCCAGCTGGTTCAGCGTTTTGGAATTTTGGGCAGAGCTGTCACCAATATGAGGATGACCCCCAGCTCTTTCTCCTGATGGATGGCTGCCCAGACTCCCCACTCGGATACATTTGCCAGATGTTTGGAAGACATAGCTGAATAGTTAGAGTCCCCTGAAACTCAGCCCCTCCAAGACGGAGGTCCTGAGGTTGGGTGGGAAGGGACTGGATCAGGAAGTGCAATTGCCCACTCTGGTACAACTCACCATCTCACTTGAGGCCAGGAACTTGAGTGTGCCTCCCTATCAATGGAGGACCAGGTCATGAGAGTAGCTCACCTGGCATTTTTCTATCTTTGCCAGGTAAGGTACACCATGGAGGGCCCATATCCAGCCAGTGCTGATGCAGCTGCTTTGGTTGCCAGTTGCAACCCAGATAAGGTTCAAGGTTTTGGTATTGATCTTTAAGGCCATCTGTGGTCTGGGCCCCCACATATATGCAGGACTGCCTACCCTCCTATGCCTCCAGAGGGCTCTTTGTTCTGTTGGTGATCCCTGGCTCATAAGAGGTATGCCTGCCTTTAAGATAAAGGAAAGATCAAGGAAGCTTGTAGCCAGACGCGGATGTTGGATTTTCGTAGGGCAAACTTTAATAAACTCAGAGACATGATGAGTGTCATACCATGGACGAGAATGCTGGAAGGGAAGGGAGCATGTGAAGGATGGGCGCTACTCAAACAAGAAATATTGCATGAATCATAGAATCATAGAATCATAGAGTTGGAAGGGGCCATACAGGCCATCTAGTCCAACCCCCTGCTCAACGTAGGATTAGCCCTAAGCATCCTAAAGCATCCAAGAAAAGTGTGTATCCAACCTTTGCTTGAAGACTTCCAGTGAGGGGGAGCTCACCACCTCCTTAGGCAGCCTATTCCACTGCTGAACTACTCTGACTGTGAAAAACTTTTTCCTGATATCTAGCCTATATCGTTGTACTTGAAGTTTAAACCCATTACTGCGTGTCCTCTCCTCTGCAGCCAACAGAAACAGCATCCTGCCCTCCTCCAAGTGACAACCTTTCAAATACTTAAAGAGGGCTATCATGTCCCCTCTCAACCTCCTTTTCTCCAGGCTGAACATTCCCAAGTCCCTCAACCTATCTTCATAGGGCTTGGTCCCTTGGCCCCAGATCATCTTCGTCGCTCTCCTCTGTACCCTTTCAATTTTATCTATGTCCTTCTTGAAGTGAGGCCTCCAGAACTGCACACAGTACTCCAGGTGTGGTCTGACCAGTGCCGTATACAATGGGACTATGACATCTTGTGATTTTGATGTGATGCCTCTGTTGATACAGCCCAAAATGGCATTTGCCTTTTTTACCGCTGCATCACACTGCCTGCTCATGTTTAGTTTACAATCCACAAGTACCCCAAGGTCTCGTTCACACACAGTGTTACCTAGAAGCGTATCCCCCATCCAGTAGGCATGCTTTTCATTTTTCTGACCCAGATGCAGAACTTTACACTTATCTTTATTAAATTGCATCTTGTTCTCATTTGCCCATTTTTCCATTGTGTTCAGATCTCGTTGAACTCATGCTCAATCAATGACTATTCCAGAAATACGAAAACACTGCAGGAGCTCTAAGAAGCCTATTTGGATGAACAGAGAACTTCAAGAGGAACTAAGAAAGAAAAGGAAAATGTTCAGGAAATGGAGGGAAGGACAGAGCTCTAAAGAAGAGTACCTACAGGTTACTAGGCACTGTAGATCAATCATCAGAAAGGCCAAAGCTGAGAGTGAGCTAAGATTGGCCAGGGAAGCCCATTGTAACAAGAAAAGATTTTTCAGTTATGTGAGGAGCAAACGTAAAGTCAAGGAGGCAATAGGCCCACTGTTGGGTGCAGATGGACAAACTCTAACGAAAGATGCAGAGAAAGCAGAAAGGCTTAGTGCCTATTTTACATCAGTTTTTTCCCACAGGTCAAAGTGTTTAGGCACATCTAGAGATGGCTGTAGCCAAAGGATAGTGTCTGGGTGGCAGGTTAACATGGATAGAGAGGTTGTCGAGAGGCATTTAGCTGCACTGGATGAGTTCAAATCCCCTGGTCCGGATGAAATGCACCCGAGAGTACTCAAAGAACTTTCCAGAGAATTTGCACAGCCCTTGTCCATCATCTTCGGAACCTCTTTAAGGACTGGAGATGTCCCGGAGGACTGGAAGAGTGCAAATGTTATTCCGATCTTCAAAAAAGGGAGGAAGGATGACCCAGGAAACTACAGACCAGTGAGTCTGACCTCTGTTGTGGGGAAGATAATGGAGCAGATATTAAAGGGAGCGATCTGCAAACATCTGGAGGACAATTTGGTGATCCAAGGAAGTCAGCATGGATTTGTCTCCAACAGGTCCTGCCAGACCAACCTAGTTTCCTTTTTTGACCAAGTAACAGGTTTGCTGGATCGGGGAAATTCGGTTGATGTCATTTACTTGGATTTTAGTAAAGCTTTTGACAAGGTTCCCCATGATGTTCTGATGGATAAGTTGAAGGACTGCAATCTGAATTTTCAGATAGTTAGGTGGATAGGGAATTGGTTAGGGAACCGCACTCAAAGAGTTGTTGTCAATGGTGTTTCATCAGACTGGAGAGAGGTGAGTAGCGGGGTACCTCAGGGCTCGGTGCTCGGCCCGGTACTTTTTAACATATTTATTAATGATCTAGATGAGGGGGTGGAGGGACTACTCATCAAGTTTGCAGATGACACCAAATTGGGAGGACTGGCAAATACTCCGGAAGATAGAGACAGAGTTCAACGAGATCTGAACACAATGGAAAAATGGGCAAATGAGAACAAGATGCAATTTAATAAAGATAAGTGTAAAGTTCTGCAGCTGGGTCAGAAAAATGAAAAGCATGCCTACTGGATGGGGGATACGCTTCTAGGTAGCACTGTGTGTGAACGAGACCTTGGGGTACTTGTGGATTGTAAACTAAACATGAGCAGGCAGTGTGATGCAGCGGTAAAAAAGGCAAATGCCATTTTGGGCTGTATCAACAGAAGCATCACATCAAAATCACAAGATGTCATAGTCCCATTGTATACGGCACTGGTCAGACCACACCTGGAGTACTGTGTGCAGTTCTGGAGGCCTCACTTCAAGAAGGACGTAGATAAAATTGAAAGGGTACAGAGGAGAGCGACGAAGATGATCTGGGGCCAAGGGACCAAGCCCTATGAAGATAGGTTGAGGGACTTGGTAATGTTCAGCCTGGAGAAAAGGAGGTTGAGAGGGGACATGATAGCCCTCTTTAAGTATTTGAAAGGTTGTCACTTGGAGGAGGGCAGGATGCTGTTTCTGCTGGCTGCAGAGGAGAGGACACGCAGTAATGCGTTTAAACTTTAAGTACAACGATATAGGCTAGATATCAGGAAAAAGTTTTTCACAGTCAGAGTAGTTCAACAGTGGAATAGGCTGCCTAAGGAGGTGGTGAGCTCCCCCTCACTGGAAGTCTTCAAGCAAAGGTTGGATACACACTTTTCTTGGATGCTTTAGGATGCTTAGGGCTAATCCTGCGTTGAGCAGGGGGTTGGACTAGATGGCCTGTATGGCCCCTTCCAACTCTATGATTCTATGATTCTATGATTCTATAACCCAGGTCAGGGCCTTTTCAGTCCTGGCCCCAACCTGGTGGAATAAGCTCCCACTGTCAGAGCTTTCTCAATTTTGCAGGGCCTGCAAGATGGAGCTCTTCCACCAGGTCTTTTGGTAAGGCCAGGGTAATTAGACCTAGCCCCTCCCTCCCGATTGGCTAGAGCAGCAGCCACTCCCCGATTACCATCTGATACCATCTATCTCCTGAGGCAGAGGGTTGGGAATTTGCAGAGTGGAGGAGGGTGGGGTTTTTTGCATCACCGGGATGAGGTAGATTATTTTACTGGGGTTTTATTGTGGGGTTTAAAATATGTAACCTGCCATGAGCCAGCTTGGCTTGGAGTGGTGGGCTATGAATCACATAAATAATAATAATCTCTATGTACTGCTCTGTGAGAGTAACTACTGGCCAGGTGTTAGAAACATGGTCCAGTGTTGATGGGTGGTGTGGTAGTTTGTGCTGAAACTTACTCAATAACAGCTCTGGTTCTGTTTCACAAACTACCATTTGAATTTATTACAGTCTTCTCTTCCCCTTCAAAAGCCTGCTCCAAACCTCCTGGCACACAGTGTCCAACCCTGCCCCCCACCCCAAACCTTAGTCAAGGATGATTGCTTCAAGCACATTGGTAATGGTGGTCAGTCTGAGTAGACAATACAGGGCTGGGTAGACAAGTTGAGCAAAAATTCCCGGCAGTGTTCTTGCACCAGCACTCCCTTTGTGTGCCAAAAGCCACTGATTCCATTTCCTATGAAAGGCTTGGCAGCAGAAAGTTCAGGCAAGAGCCCTTCTCTGCCTGAGGGAAGGAGAACTTGCCTGTGCAGCCAGTCAGAGGAGATGGACCGAAGGTCTCAGAAAGGTTCTCAGTAGCCTGGAAATGAGTTTCCATCCTGGAGTTTGACACCTGTGCACAACTCTCTTTTTCACTAGCAGCAAATGGGTTGAATCCAGCCCACACAAAGAGCTCTGTCTGTTTCTGCAGTCTTCCATTATGTTGTGTCATCAGAAGGATTTGCAAGCAGTGCTTTTGCCCTTGAACTCTCTTCCTGCCAAAGAGCACAAGGCCCAGAATTACCACTCACTTCCAGATGTCAGAGGTTGGTTCCCCTGGAGAAAATGGCTCATTTGAAGGAGTATTAAACCCCACTCAGGCCCCCTCTCCTTTCCAAACCTCACCTTCCTCAGGCTGCATCCTCAAAACTCCAGGAATTTCCCAGCCTGGAGTCAGGAAGCCAGGTCTGCTGCATTTTGCAGTCTGGACTCCAAATAAGATTTGATTCTCGTTTAGTGAAGCCAAAGATTTACTAGGGGAGGGGGTAATTTCTTTCCTTTATTTACTTACTAGTAGCTTAAGCCCGTTGTAGGCAGAAATACAACGGGCGCTAGAACTCCCGTCCCCCCACCCACCCACCCACCCACCCACCCAAGGCTCTCTGGAGCCTTCTGCCGGCGGGCGGAGCGGCCTCGCAGCGTCTACGACGCAGCGAGGCCGCTCCGCCCGCCGGCAGAAGGCTTCCCGTCCCCCCCCCCACCCACCCGAGGCTCTCTGGAGCCTTCTGCCGGCGGGCGGAGCGGCCTCGCAGCGTCTACAACGCTGCGAGGCCGCTCCACCGGCCGGCAGAAGGCTTCCCGTCCCCCCACCCACCCACCCACCCACCCGAGGCTCTCTGGAGCCTTCTGCTGGCGGGCGGAGCGGCCTCGCAGCGTCTACGACGCTGCGAGGCCGCTCCGCCGGCCGGCAGAAGGCTTCCCGTCCCCCCCCCACCCCCCCCGAGGCTCTCTGGAGCCTTCTGCCGGTGGGCGGAGCCTTCTGCCGGGTGGAGCCTTCTGCCGTCGTAGACGCTGCGAGGCCGCTCCGCAAGGCCGCTCCGCCGGCCGGCAGAAGGCTTCCCCCCCCCACCCACCCACCCACCCGAGGCTCTCTGGAGCCTTCTGCCGGCGGGCGGAGCAGCCTCGCAGCGTCTACGACGGTGCGAGGCCGCTCCACCCGCCGGCAGAAGGCTTCCCGTCCCCCCCCCCCACCCGAGGCTCTCTGGAGCCTTCTGCCAGCTGGCGGAGCGGACGAGAGAAGGCTTCCCGGCCCACCCCCCAGCCGAGGCTCTCACCAGCCGCCCTGCCATTTTCCGATTGAGTGAAGCAGGCAATGGGGAGCCGCGCTTTGCGCGGCTCCCCATTGTCTGCTTGGGGGGGGATTGACACTCGGAGGGGCCAATCAGGAGCGGCTTCGCGGCTCCTGATTGGCCCCTCCGAGTTTTTATCCCGGACCGGTCCCGCCCTAACTCCTCCCCACTACTCCTTACTCTTTTATTCAGTCCGAGGCGCCCGTGGCGCCACGGGCTGTGTACAGATATACCCCAATGAGGATCCAAAGTATTATACATTGTCCTCCTCTCCTCTGATTTATGCTCACTACAACCCTCTGAGGTAGCCTGAGAATCTATGATTGGCCCAAGGTCACCCAGTAAGTCCATGAAACAAGTGGAGATTCCAGTCTGGGTTTTCCTGATCCAAGTGCAGATCCCAGATCCCAGTCTACACCATGTTGGCTCTCAGAGAATTTGTCCCCCAGTTCTAACTGGTTTCAGACAGAAATACCCATTTGACTTCTTTAAATGCTCTGCCGTGGCAATCCTCTGGTAAGCTCTTTGGCTCTGGCCGCAAATATCACTTGGGAATATCAGATAAACAAAAGAGAATTCAATTGGTTCAGCTCTGAGACCTTCGAACAGATCCAAATGTTATCTCACTTTTCATCCGGTCCCAAACCCATCTCTCTTGCTCCCTCTGCTGGATGTTCAAGGAGATTAGCTGCCAGGGAAAGAAAACTCTCTACCTCAAGGAACTTACCTTCCCTGAGGCATGGTTATGGAGAAAACTAGGTGTGGGGGAAAGAATGTACTCAGATTTGGACATAAGGAGGCCAACACACAGACAAGGTGAAGCTGAAGGAGAGATCTGTAGAAAGGGAGACGCTGTCAGAGCCTGAAGGTTGACTAGGGAGAAGGGGCTGAGGCCGCAGCTATGCACCAAAAAGGTGCACATATGGGCTGCTGCAAAAGTGATGTAGAGGGTTTCTAGGGTCACCAAGGGCCAGGAGAAAAAATATCCTGTATTTAATCATGGCTTAACGGGACGTTGTCTGCCTCCATGCCAGGAAAAACATCAGCTGCCCACTGCCACACATGCAGCCTATATTGAAAGGACAGGACATTGCTCTACAGGCCTGTGGACCATCCAAGCACTTTCACTCTTCATAGAATCATAGAATCATAAGAGTTGGAAGGAGCCATACAGGCCATCTAGTCAAACCCCCTGTTCAACGCAGGATCAGCCCAAAGCATCCTAAAGCATCCAAGTAAAGTGTGTATCCAACCTTTGCTTGAAGACTGCCAGTGAGGGGGAGTTCACCACCTCCTTAGGCAGCCTATTTCACTGCTGAACTACTCTGAAAGTGAAAATTTTTTCCTGATATCTAGCCTATATCGTTGTACTTGAAGTTTAAACCTATTACTGCGTGTCCTTTCCTCTGCAGCCACTGGGAACAGCATCCTGCCCTCCTCCAAATGATAACCTTTCATATACTTAAAGAGGGCTATCATGTCCCCTCTCAACCTCCTTTTCTCCAGGCTGAAGATTCCCAAGTCCCTCAACCTATCTTCATAGGGCTTGGTCCCTTGGCCCCAGATCATCTTCGTTGCTCTCCTCTGTACCCTTTCAATTTTATCTATGTCCTTCTTGAAGTGAGGCCTCCAGAACTGCACACAGTAGTTCAGGTGTGGTCTGACCAGTGCCGTATACAACGGGACTATGACATCTTGTGATTTTGATGTGATGCCCCTATTGATACAGCCCAAAATGGCATTTGCCTTTTTTACAGCTGCATCACACTGCCTGCTCATGTTTAGTTTACAATCTACAAGTACCCCAAGATCTCGTTCACACACAGTGTTACCTTGGTGTAAACTGCACGGAGCTTTTATTCCAACCCCAGGTCGATTCAGTCCCTGCCCTCTACACAGAATGCGATTTCCGTTTGGGTTTGGGGCGAGTTAAAATTTCCTTCTGCAGCAAGAAGGATTGATCCAGAGTGACCCTACCTTTATTGTGCGATATCTTGGAGTGCTTTTAATCCTGAATATATTATAAAATCGCATTGTTTTGAATTGGGGATCTCCTCCATGCTAGAGGACCCGTGATTGGCCACAGGTGGTCATGTGACAAATTTGCCTTAAAGGAGAAGCCCCTAATTTCTCTCAACATCTGTCGGTCCTGGATTTTTTCTCCCTTCTCTGCCTTTTTCGATCTTCTCCCCCTCCCCTCCAAGAAAAGAAAGGGGCTCCCTGCTTGGCTCCTCTCCTCCCACCCTTCAAGAAAAGAAAGAAAGAGGCTTGGTTCCCCTCCCTTTCTGAACTATCCTAACCACGTGCAGAAGACTTTCCTGTTTCAATGGGGGGGGGGGAGAGGAAGATCCGAATTCAAAGCGATCTGAATACAACAGGATTGACAATGGAATAAACAAAGTAAGTGCAGACTCTGCCCTAGAAGCGTATCCCCCATCCAGTGGGCATGCTTTTCATTTTTCTGACCCAGCTGCAGAACTTTACACTTTATTAAATTGCATCTTGTTCTCATTTGCCCATTTTTCCATTGTGTTCAGATCTCATTTAACTCTGTTGTCTCTATATTCTGGAGTATTTGCCAGTCCTCCCAATTTGGTGTCATCTGCAAACTTGATGAGTAGTCCCTCCACCCCCTCATCTAGATCATTAATAAATATGTTAAAAAGTACGGGACCGAGCACCAAGCCCTGAAGTACCCCGCTACTTACCTCCCTCCAGTCTGATGAAACACAATTGACAACAACACTTTGAGTGCGGTTCTCTAACCAATTCCCTATCCACCTACAGTTGGATGCGACAATTAGGACAGCCCTGGGGCAAAAAGGGCTGGCATATCCTATCCAACCCTCTGTTCTCATCCCCCTTGGCAGCCCTATTGACCTCCTCTCCCTGCAGTGGACAGGGGCTGACTGGCAGTGATGTCTCCAGGACTGCTCAGCGGGCCCTGTCAGAACTTTGGCCCAATGATTGAACTCCGCCCACATAACCATTAACAAATTATTATATAACAGCAAGCCCTCTGTTACATATATATGAGTAATATATATATTGTTGCTGTTAGTTGCGAAGTTGAGTCTGACCCATCGCGACCCCATGGACAATGATCCTCCAGGCCTTCCTGTCCTCTACCATTCCCCGGAGTCCATTTAAGCTTGCACTGACTGCTTCAGTGACTCCATCCAGCCACCAGATTCTCTGTCGTCCCCTTCTTCTTTTGCCCTCAATCGCTCCCAGCATTAGGCTCTTTTCCAGGGAGTCCTTCCTTCTCATGAGGTGGCCAAAGTATTTCAGTTTCATCTTTAGGATCTGGCCTTCTAAAAAGCAGTCAGGGCTGATCTCATCTAGGACTGACTGGTTTCTTTGCTTTGCAGTCCAAGGGACTTGCAAGAGTCTTCTCCAGCACCAGCGTTCAAAAGCCTCAATTCTTTGATGCTCGGCATTCCCTATAATCCAACTTTCACAGCCATACATTGCAACTGGAAAGACCATAGCCTTGACTAGACGCATTTTGGTTACCAGGGTGATGTCCCTGCTTTTTGGATGCTGTCTAGATTTGCCATAGTTTACCTCCCCAGGAGCAAGCATCTTTTAATTTCTTTGCTGCAGTCCCGATCTGCAGTGATCTTGGAGCCCAGGAAATTGAGAGGGCCGGATGCCATGATCTTCGTTTTCTTGATGTTGAGTTTCAAACCAGCTTTTGCACTCTCCTCCTTCACCTGCATCAACAGGCTCTTTATTTCCTCTTCACTTTCTGCCATTAGAGTGGTATCATCTGCATATCTGAGGTTATTGATATTTCTCCCTGCAATCTTAATCCCAATTTGTGACTCATCTAACCCTACCTTTCTCATGATGTGCTCCGCATACAAGTTTAATAGGCAAGGCAGCACTATACAGTCTTCCTGAACTTCTTTCTCAATCTTGAACCAATCAGTGATTCCATGTCCGGTTCTCACTGTTCCTTCTTGACCTGTACATAGGTTTCTCAAGAGACAGATAAAATGCTCTGTTATTCCCATCTCTTTAAGAACTTGCCACAGTTTGTTGTACTCCACACAATCAAAGGCTTTAGCATAGTCAATAAAGCATAAGTAGATGTTTTTCTGGAACTCCCTAGCTTTCTCTATGATCCAGCGTATGTTAGCAAATTTATCTTTAGTTCACAGAATCATAGAATCACAGAATCATAGTTGGAAGGGGCCATATAAGTCATCTATTCCAACCCCCTGCTCAACGCAGGATCAGCCCAAAGCATCCTAAAGCATCCAAGTAAAGTGTGTATCCAACCTTTGCTTGAAGGCTGCCAGTGAGGGGGAGCTCACTGGGAACAGCATCCTGCCCTCCTCCAACCTTTCAAATACTTAAAGAGGGCTATCATGTCCCCTCTCAACCTCCTTTTCTCCAGGCTGAACATTACCAAGTCCCTCAACCTATCTTCATAGGGCTTGGTCCCTTGGCCCCAGATCATCCTCGTCGCCCTCCTCTGTACCCTATCAATTTTATCTACATCCTTCTTGAAGTGAGGCCTCCAGAACTGCACACAGTACTCCAGGTGAGGTCTGACCAGTGCCATATACAATGGGACTATGACATCTTGTGATTTTGATGTGATGCCCCTGTTGATACAGCCCAAAATGACATTTGCCTTTTTTACCGCTGCATCACATGGCCTGCTCATGTTTAGCTTACAATCCACAAGTACCCCAAGGACTTGTTCACACACAGTGTTACCTAGAAGCATATCCCCCATCCAGTAGGCATGCTTTTCATTTTTCTGACCCAGCTGCAGAACTTTACACTTATCTTTATTAAATTGCATCTTGTTCTCATTTGCCCATTTTTCCATTGTGTTCAGATCTCGTTGAACTCTGTCTCTATCTTCCGGAGTATTTGCCAGTCCTCCCAATTTGGTGTCATCTGCAAACTTGATGAGTAGTCCCTCCACCCCCTCATCTAGATAATTAATAAGTATGTTAAAAAGTACCGGGCCAAGCACCGAGCCCTGAGGTACCCCGCTACTCACCTCCCTCCAGTCTGATAAAACACCATTGACAACAACTCTTTGAGTGCGGTTCTCTAACCAATTCCCTATCCACCTAACTGTCTGAAAATCCAGATTGCAGTCCTTCAATTTATCCATCAGAACACCATGGGGAACCTTATCAAAAGCTTTACTAAAATCCAAGTAAACAACATCAACCGAATTTCCATGATCCAGCAAACCTGTTACTTTGCCAAAAAAGGAAACTAGGTTTGTCTGACAGGACCTGTTGGAGACAAATCCATGCTGACCAAATTGTCCTCCAGATTTTTGCAGACCACTCCCTTTAATATCTGCTGCATTAATTTCCCCACAACAGAGGTCAAACTCACTGGTCTGTAGTTTCCCGGGTCATCCTTCCTCCCTTTTTTGAAGATCGACATAATGTTTGCTCTCTTCCAGTCCTCTAGGACATCTCCAGTCCTTAAAGAGGTCCCGAAGATGATGGACAAGGGCTGTGCAAGTTCTCTGGAAAGTTCTTTGAGCACTCTCAGGTGCATTTCATCTGGCCCAGTGCAGATCTCATCCAGTGCAGCTAAATGCCTCTCGACAACGTCTCTGTACATGTAAACCTGCCACCCAGACACTATCCCTTGGCTGCTGCCATCTCTAGATGTGCCTAAACTCTTTGACCAGTGGGGAAAAACAGATGTAAAATAGGCGGTGAGCCTTTCTGCTTTCTCTGCACCCAACAGTGGGCCTATTGCCTCCTTTACGTTTGCTCCTCACATAACTGAAATATCTTTTCTTGTTACAATGGGCTTCTATGGCCAATCTTAGCTCACTCTCAGCTTTGGCTTTTCTGATGATTGATCTACAGTGCCTAGTAACCTGTAGGTACTCTTCTTTAGAGCTCTGTCCTTCCCTCCAGTTCCTGAACATTTCCCTTTTTTTTCTTAGTTCCACTTGAAGTTCTCTGTTCATCCAAATAGGCTTCTTAGAGCTCCTGCAGTGTTTTCGTCTTTCTGGAATAGTCATTGATTGAGCATGCAGTAGCTCTTGTTTGAGTAGCGCTCACCCTTCACATGCTCCCTTCCCTTCCAGCATTCCACTGCCTCTTTGAAATCCTGCCTGTACTTCTGGAAGTTCTCGGTCCACATATTGATGGAGCCTATCTTGTAGGATTTTGAGCATAACTTTGCTAGCATGAAAAATCAGTGCAATGGTGCGGTAGTTTGAACATTCTTTGGCATTGCCCTTCTTTGGGATTGGAATGTAAACTGACCTTTTCCAATCCTGTGGCCACTGTTGAGTTTTCCAAGCTGGCATATTGGGTGTAGCACTTTTACTGCTTCATCTCTTAAGATTTTGAATAGTTGAACTGGAATGCTGTCACCTCCACTAGCTTTATTGTTGCTCAGACTTCCTAAGGCCCACTTGACTTCACATTCCAGGACGTCTGGCTACACGTCAGTGACCACCCCCTCGTGGTTATCAGGGATGTTAAGCTCGGTCTTGTATAGTTCTTCTGTATAATTTTGCCACCTTTTTAAAATCTCTCCATAGCTGGGGCTGCTTGGCGTGGCTGTTGGCAGCGCCCCTCCTGTGGGTGGTGGGAAGGCAGGGGTGCCGGTGGGAAAGCAAGCAGAGCAGGGGCTCAGGCGGCAGTGGCGACGTCCCTCAGCAAAAGACTACCCCTACCGGGCCTCAGTAAAATTGTCAAACGTTGACCGGTCCCCCGTGATAAAAAGGTTGGGGACCACTGATGTATGGGGACTTAATGGTTCTAATCCTGAAAATTATTCAAATGACAGATTGTAAATGAACCACTCGCATGCATTTGCTTGAAGGACTCATGGGCCAATGAGCAGCCTGTGTTAAGGGCCAATCAGGTTCTTTGGTGGGCTAGCCAACTTTGTAAAAGCTCATGTTGTTCCTATGTTCTCTGTTCGGTGTTTCTGGTTATAGTTGGAGTTCATAAAGAGCTGATAGGTTTTGAAGAGTCTGTGTCTACCAAACCTGCAGACTGAATATTGTGACAAGGATGGGAATGCTGTGTTAGGCAGTCTGACCTGGCAAGTGAAAGTTTGACTGAAGCCACTAGTGAGCCTATCTCTGCACTCGGTGCCCTACCTGCCCAGGAGGGACCATCTGAACAAGCGCACCCACCTCGCACTCTGCCTCATGTCAAGGGGAGTCTCCCTACTGCTATCCACGGGAAGCCATCCGATTGGCTGGGTGCCACCCTAGAGAAACTAGGCCAGCATCTGCAGAAATTATTGCAGCACCTTAAATCACAAGGGCCACGTGATTGGTTGGAGCATTTCCACATTCAGGCCTCCACCAATCACAACCACCATGGCATCTGCACCAAAATTCGAGCCTTTCAAAGCCAATGACACAGAAGACTGGGAGTCTTATGTCATCCATCTCGATAGCTATTTTGAGGGAAATGACTTCACAAGCCCAGTGAAGCTCAACACCCTGTTGAGCATTTGCAGTCACTCAACATTTGCCCTTGCCAGAGACCTCTGAGCCATGGGAAGCCACGTAAGACACCATCATCACGAATTGCAATAGCATTTCAACCTACAGGCTGCTTAGATAGCAAGGAACAATGTTATCTATGAGAAGGAGAGTTCATTGCTGATTTAATAGTGGCACTATGTCTAGCCACCCATCGTTGTGAATTTGACAATGTCGAAATAATGCTAAGAGATCAACTGGTCTGCGGCCTTCACAATGAACACAGTCAGGGCCATTCCGCACCAGGATCTATGTAGCAAATTGGTTGCGGAACGAAAAAACGCCATTTTAAATAGTGGAATTCGTCGTTATGCATACCTGGCTTTGTAGTGGAATCCAGTTGCATTTCTATTGTTTCCCACAGGTTTCCGGTCTGGGCAAAAATCGCTTTGTCCCGCCCCTGGCCGTCAAGCAACCAATGGGCGGCCGTTATCATGCTGCCAAAAAGCCCCTTTCCATTTAAGGAAGGTTTTAAAAAAAAACCACGTTGCAACAAATCTGCGTTGATTCGTTGCAACGGAGAGACCCATCTAGCTAGCAGGTGGTGTTTGAGCTGCCGTTTCATCGTTGCTACGCTCCCCCCGAGTGAAACCCCCCCCCCGCACGGGCGCAATTTTCGGCCGAAAATACAGTGAAAAATAAAGGGAAAATAAACCAGCAAACGGGGCTGTGTGTTGCTTCGTGCTTGGTGACTTAAAACAGCTCTGGGGAGGGACTGCAGCCAGGGAAGCCTCGTTGGGTAAACGAAGGCTCGCCGGTGCGTTGATCTCTGCTCGCTCCGAGAAAAAAAAATGGCAATCACTTCGCTGGAAGAGCAGAGGAGAGAGCTAGGGGGAGGGACTTTGCAGAAACCGCAACAATGGTAACGCACAGAACTTTCCCGCTAGTGTTGCAGATTGGTTGCAAGACTGTAGCGCTTTCCAGAGGGTGAATCCACATTTTGGGATTTCCCTGAAAGCGCTACAACTAAGCGCTTTTCGCGGATCAGTTTCAGGAGTGTTGCAGATTGTCAACAACGTTATGCATAACAGTAAAACAGTAGCGATTTCAATTTGTAACCATTGTGCTATTTTGAACGAGTGTGGAATGGCCCTCAGTGTTGCTTTTTCTCTCAGTGCAAGTCATTCAAACAGGCATTGCTGCTGAACCTGCTGCAGCCAGCACCAAGGTGGTTTGTCAAGCCTGGTCTGCTGCATCCACAAGGCCAAAGGCAACCCCTGTTCATTTGGAAGATGTCACAAGTGAGGACAGCACATTGGATGAGGAAGTGGAGAAGCTCTGCTCTTCACTGTCTGCTCATCATATGTTGACCTAGCGGCCTGCCAACCACTGCACCAGTTGCAACAGGCCTCATCCTAGGAATTCCTTCCAGTTCCTTTTTTTTAACCATTTGTTTTTATTTTAAATAATATAAGGAATACAGAAAAAAGGAAGGGGGAATTATGTGACATAATTGTGCATATCTTATACAGCCGTTATTATTAGTAAAGTATAAAAACCAACCAGTGAATATTATTCTCTACTCTTACTACTATTATTACTATAGATAAGAATTAGTGTTATAAATTTTAGCTTTATAAAATGGAGATGAGCAGTTTTTAGGACTGCTTATTTATATAATCTAAATAATACTGCCATTGACATTGAAATTCTTCCAAAGGTCTTCTGTTTGCTAAGTTTGTCAGCTTAGCCATTTTGCATAGTTCTCTGAGTGTTGAACCAAGCTGTAATCTTAGCTAGTTCTTTAGCATTGTTTGGTATACACCAGGAATAAAACTTAATAACATATAATCAGGATACATAAGGAATTTAACATTAACATTTTTTCTAATATTTCATGTATTTCCTCCCAAAATTGCTTTACCTTTTTACATTTCCACCACATATGATAGAAAGAACCAATTTTTTCATAACACCTCCAACATTTAACATCATGCTGACCTAACAACTTACTTATCACTTTTGGTATTACGTGCCACCTATAAAATATTTTGTTCCAGTTGTTCCAGTTAACAATTGACATTGTCACACAGTGCATGGCTCAGAGGCAGTGGTGGCAGGTGTGCGGGCAGATGGTGTTGGTGGGAGAACTGGCATTGCGGCTCCCCACAGGTACCACTCCCCAAATCCTGCAGCAGCTGGCCACCCTGGCAATGAGGCCAGGGCTCACGCCTCCTCGCCCAGCTGCCCTGGCAGCTGGCAGGCCTTCTGGTCACAGTCCAGGACCCACCTACCAATTCTGCTCAGCCAGCTAAGCACACAGCTTGGAGGTGGACTGGGGCCATGGGCAGGCAGTCAGGTGGCAGGGACAGAAGGATTAGAAGCCTGGAGTACCCACCAGGAGGCTCAGCAGGCTACCTGGTGGAGTATTGGGCAGTCAGTAAACCACACAGATAACCAAGCTCTCCACTGATCCCCACTCCACACTGACATATTCCACTCCCAAGCTCTATGGCATCTGGAGAGCCCTGTAGGAGAAAGCCTCCTGGACCATCATTGCCACTCTCACCCCCCTACCATGGAGCTGATACTTGTGAAGGACCGTAAACTCAGGCAGGGCCAGCCCTTTTAGGGTGACTGCCTCGCCCTCCCTCGACCAGGTTATTATTAGTAATAACTAATTACTATTATTAATATTTGTCCCCATCTTAAAGAAAGGGAAAAAGGAGGATCCGGATAACTATTGACCTGTCAGCTTGACATCTGTGGCTGGCAAAATTTTGGAATGTATCATCAAACAGTCGGTCCTTGAGCAGCTAGAACAGAGAGCTGTGATTTCTAAGACTCAGCACGGGTTTTGCAAGAACAAATAATGTCAAACCAACTTTATCTTTTTTCACGAAAGTGACTGCCTTGCTGGATCACCTGGATTTCAGTAAAGCTTTTGATAAGATTCCACATGATATTCTTGTTGACAAGCTGGTAAAGTACAGTGTGGGTCCTAATTCTGTCAGGTGGATCGAGAACTGGTTGAGTAATCATACCCAAAGGGTATGATAATGGTTGAGCTCAAAAGGGTGACATATAGAGGATGGAGCAGAGTTCTCTCTTGCCCCAGAGGGACTGACCATATCTAATGGGATGAAATTAATTCAAAAGAAATTCCACCTAAACATCCAGAAGAAGTTCCTGACAGAGTGGTTTCTCAGTGGGACAGGCTTCCTCAGGAGATGGTAGGTTTTCCATCTTTGGAAATTTTTACACAGAGGCTGGATAGTCATCTGACAGAGATGCTGATTCTGTGAAGATTCAAGTGGGTGGCAGGTTACACTGTCAGCGATACGGTTGTGGTGTCCTGCATGATGCAGGGGTTGGACTACATGACCCGGGAGGTCTATGCTCCTATGATTCTAGGTTTCGGGCACAAATGCCAGGTGTACTGCCTGTGAAATAATCTCGCAGGGTGGAAGATTTGTTGTTAATCGACCTGGCATTACACAACATCAGTGTCGGTTCTTTCATAGCCTCCACCACCCCCTGTCTTGGCATGGGACAGAGATTAGAAGAGCAGTAAGCAGATCTAGGCCCAATGTTTCAACAGCTGTGAGAACCCCATGACTGTTGGCCTGTAAGACCATAATTGTTCCCTACCCTTCTCTTTTCAAATCTTTTTACCCTGCTATATCTTCCTTGATCCATAATCCTTTGGATCCCTGACCCTCCTCTGGACCCTGTCTGGGCCCCTCCCAATATGGTTATATATAAATCCATTAATTATTAATCACCTTAAAGAACATAATTGTAATCCTCTCCTAATAGGTATATCCTTTTGTCATTCCACACTAGAAAATAAGTAAAATGATAAGTATAATAATAAATTCACACTTAAAGCAAAATATATATATATTTTTTAATCCCGATATTAGTTACCTTCTAGTAATATGGCCAAAGGCTCTCAAACGTTCTAGTGACCTTTCTGTGACATAGCAAACAGAGTCTCAGCCCTCAAGCTTCCCTATAGAAATACATTGTCCAAATGAAACAGATGCATCGCAGCTGAATGCTGTTGACAAACCCTTAAAGGGCCAAAGCATACAGTGTGCTTCAATACATATGGATCATATGATATATTCTGATGTGTTCATTCAAAGCAAGATAAATACCAGGATGCATTAAGGCCATTAGGTATTACAGAATCATCAAATCTTATTCATGGTTCCTCTTAATATTTACGAAAACGGCTGGTGGTTGTAGTGAGTCTGGGGTGTTCAAGTTGGAATTGGCTCTGCCCCTACACCTCCCGCCCTCAATGCCCAGGTGCTCACTTCTCCGCAAGCCGCGACACAGGCGCACCTGCCTACTGAGGTGAGCGCCTCTGCCATACTCGCCCACTCCACATGGCAGCCTGCACCGCCAGAGCACCCATGCCTCCCACTGCACCAATGGCAGCTCGCCTCAGGAGGCCCTTCTGCAGGCACCATGGTGCCACCGCACACCACCTGCCTGCTACCGCCTCTGGTGAGGAGGGAACAGCAGTCGCAGCCACGTCATGGTGGTCAGCCCTCCAACCAGGCACTGATGCCCCATGCAGAGTCCGGCTCTGAGGAGGGTGAGGCACTCCGAGCAGCAGCTGCAACCAGCCCTGCCACCACGAACATCCACGCTACGGGGCTGCTGCGCACTCCAGGTACGCCAGCCGCTGCCTGGGGCCCAGGTGGTCCTGGCTCTCACAACTTCCCCCCGAGATGATAACGCGGGGCCACAAGACCTCTCCACCGCTCCAGCAGTCTCCCTCCTGACGACCCCCCACATTCCCTGCCGCTAGCATCTGCTGAGCTTATACTACAGAGCTTTAGAGACTAATCAGGTCATACTGGTGCACTTTACCAGTGGATTTCCCTGTCTGCCGCCTCAAAATCCACCCGCCAGAGCACGTTGAGAGAGATGCAGAGGGAGGGGTTGCTTGCAAACCGCCCTTGCTTGCAAACCACCCCCGCGCAACTTTGCAGCACCATAACCAAAAAAACCTCTCCCTTTAGTGGGGCTCTTCTTCCCCTGCTCTCCAGGCACGTCTCCTGGCTCAATACCTACCTACAAAGCAGCGCTTGCATGCAGACAAGTTCCTGCCAGTACCTTCTAAGGGCGAGAGCTCCAGGGTGGCAGCTTTGGTGCCCTCCATTACAGTCATCACTGATCACCAGGAAACCATTGCTCACGGGCGCGGCGATGCTGCACTGTCCCGCCGTTGCTCTCAGGGCAGAGCCTGCACCCGCAGCCCCTCTCGCCCAGACCATACTGCCACAGAACTCTTGCCCACAGGGACAGCCCAACTCCAAGGAGGAGTGGGAGGACGAAAACCTGCTGTCCGCGGAGGTCCGATGTGTCCCTCTCGGGCGTGAGGGACTGTGGGTTGGGCCCCTGTGAGCAGAATCACAAGCCAGCCACTCCATCGAGCTCTCAAACTCTTGGTGGGGTCTGGGGATTCCCCGCGATGCCAGCTCCTCTCCAAGCTGCATGCGCCAGTTCACCTTGAGACCATGCATGCTTTGGATGGCAGCCAGACACTGCACCTCAATCGGGCCTCTCCCTTCCTCCATCCTCCCCCCTCACCAGCACTTTCCCCAACTGCAGCTGTCAACCCCACTCCCTCATCTCCCATGGGGTCCCATCCTCCCATTTGCACCTGGGGATCCCCTGGAATTTCATCTCCTCTCCAGCCAACAGAGGCCAGTTCCCTTGCAGGAGCTGGATGCTTGGGAGGAAAGACTCTAGGGCATTGTGCCCCACTGAGGTCTTTTTTCTCCCCTCCCCCCCCCAGCAATACTTGCTGCTAGCGCTTGCTACATTTAAACTGCAACAGGCTTGGAAACTTGTGAATAAATAAAATAGCATTCACTCTGCAATAGTTTCCAATGTATGTCAGTCCTTTGGTGCAGTCCCGCTACAATCTGTTCAAATCCGAAAAAATGAAGATGTTCAAGAGAGTGCCCATGTTCCAGCCAAATATTAGTGAGTGGAGCATCAGAAATATGATTTTTAATTCTAGATTGATGCTCCATAATACAAATCTTCAAAGTCTTGTGGAGATTCCAATATATAATATACAAAGGCATTTAATGGTTTTTAGATTTCAAGTAATGCACTTGCTAACTTGCTAACAATTGGGACTTGCTAACAACTTGCTAACAATTGGGACTTGCTAACAATTGGGGCTGCCTTGTGGTCAGCTGACCACAAGAAGGCAATATCCACTTCCATGCTTGGCCACCTTCTCAATGAATAAAAATGGCTGTGGCCATTTTCATGCCCAGAACAGTTCCCACATATAAAATTTTCTTGCAGGAGATTTCTTAAAGGTATACAATAACATTTCCTCTTCGATGTCACTAGTTCCCTAATATTATGGTTTCTTCACCACGCAAGTAACAGCTTCTGTTTACAAGCTGGAATATGTGAGATCAAATGACAATGATGTAAAATTATAGATATAGATTGGAAAATTGGAAGAATTCAAAGTTACAAGTTAGTTTGTTCATAGGTTCTTTGTTTGTATTCCAAAAGTACAGAACTATCAGTTTGTTCAGTATACATATGTGCTTTTCCAATTCTCCATGCCAGATATCCCTTATCAGATAGAGCTCTACTTTGCTGTATACTTTGTTGTTGTTAGGTGCGAAGTCGTGTCCGACCCATCGTGACCCCATGGACAATGATCCTCCAGGCCTTCCTGTCCAGCGTATGTTGGCAATTTGATCTCTAGTTCCTCTGCCTCTTCGAAATCCTGCCTGTACTTCTGGAAGTTCTCGGTCCACATATTGCTGGAGCCTAGCTTGTAGGATTTTGAGCATAACTTTGCTAGCATGAGAAATGAGGGCAATGGTGCAGTAGTTTGAACATTCTTTGGCATTGCCCTTCTTTGGGATTGGAATGTAAATGGACCTTTTCCAATCCTGTGGCCATTGTTGAGTTTTCCAAATTTGCTGGCATATTGAGTGTACTACTTTTACTGCATCGTTTCTTAAGATTTTGAATAGTTCAACTGGAATGCTGTCAGCACCACTAGCTTTATTGTTGCTCAGACTTCCTAAGGCCCATTTGACTTCACATTCCAGGATGTCTGGCTCCAGGTCAGTAACTACCCCATTGTGGTCATCAGGGATATTAAGCTCGCTCTTCTGTATAATTTTGCCACCTTTTTAAAATCTCTTCTGCTTCTGTGAGGTCCCTACCATTTTGGTCCCTTATCATACCCATCTTTGCATGAAACATTCTCTTCATATCTCCAATTTTCTTGAAAAGATCTCTGGTCCTCCCCATTCTATTGTTTTCTTCTATTTGTTTGCACTGTTGATTTAAGAAGGCATTCTTATCTCTTCTAGCTTTTCTCTGGAATTCTGCATTCAATTGGGTGTATCTTTCTTTTTCTCCCTTGCCTTTCACTTCCCTTCTCTCCTTAGCTATTTGTAAAGCTTCCTCAGACAGCCATTTTGATTTCTTGCATTTCTTTTTCTTTGGGATGGTTTTAGTTGCTACCTCTTGTAAAATGTTGTGAACCTCCGTCCATAGTTCTTCAGGCACTCTTGTCTATCAGATCATACCTGAGTGGCCTAGTGCTTTTCCCTACTTTCTTCAATTTAAGCCTAAATCATTCTCAAATTGTTCCTGAGTCAATCAATCAATAAGTTTATTTACGGTCATAGACTATCCAAGTAAAAAACATAAAATTACAAATTTAAAATTGATTATGAATAGATGGGAAACAAGAGCTAAAACAATTATACAGTATAATAGTATTAGTATGAAGGGCTGGTCCAGTTTTAACGTTATTTTAGTAGCTACCCAAGCATATTTAGCAATTATTTTTATTAGCTCTTTATTAGTGCCTGACAGTATTAACTTAAGATGTTGTTTCCTCAGACCTCTGGGGCATTCTGTAAGCATTGCAGCTAGTGGATCTATACCTTAAAGCTTACACTCAAATAGGACATGTTCAGTTGTCTCAATTTGACCTTTATTACAGACACACTTGCATGCTGCTATCAGTAGCCCTTTGAATTTTCCTTCCAGAAAAGTGGGAGAGTATTATAGTGGAGAATTCCTGAGAGTTATTAATACATTTCAGTCACAAGAACTGTCCTACTGGTAGATTGGTTTTAAGATGTTTTGGATGATAGGAATCATAACTGGCGGCCGGGACAGTTGCATAGGCAGGCTGCTCCCACAAAACACCTAGGCCGCCAAAAAGAAAACCCTATTCAAAACAACCAAATCTGGAAAGAACCCCCCCCCTAAAACAACATTAGACGATCTAAGGAACCAGGAATGAAGCAAGAAATAAGAAAAAGAATAAGGAGGAAAACCTTGGAATTGAAAAAATCAAAATCACAAACGGATTCAAAAGAAAAGAACAGCAGCAACTACAAACAAACAAATCCAACAAGATCAAATCAGGGGAAAAAATGAAGAAGAAATCGCAAGGCAAATTTAAGAGCAAAGAGCCGAGGCAGCCAGACAACCCACACCCAAAGAGCAAGGAGCCGCACCGGTGAGCGGCTGGCTCAGGACATCAAGGATAGCGCTGGAGGCTGCCACCGCCACAGCCGCCCCAAGAGCTGACACCAACGGGCCGCTGCTGACAGCCCGCCGGGGAGACACATGAGGCTGCAACAGACAGGGGCTGCATCAGTCTGCCACCGACGGAGCACCAGCCCGACGGAGCACCAGCCCACCGGGAACTGTGCTGAGGAGGCGTGCCCCTCGGCCCAGCTCCCCAACTCCTCCTCGGCCTACCTCGTACCCTCGCACCTTCCCAACACACTTCACGCCCTCGCGCCCCCAGCCCCACACCCAGCTTCCCAGCTCCTCCTCGGCCCACCTCTCACTGCCTGGCTCGACTAATTAACTTATAAAAACTGATTGGGGAAATTGGGACCTGTTGAAATTAACTGGGGAAGAAAAAAACTAAATGACTGAGAGGAGCTGATCTGAACAAATTGGGGGGGGGGGTAAACAGACTGCGTGAATGGAGGCTCTCCAAAAAAGAAAAAATTAAGCAGGAACCCCTAATGGTTATAAATTAAAGCAGGAATATAGCAACAGAGAAATAGAAGGGCAGGGAAACAACTGAAGAGCAACAATAAGGCAGGTCCGAGAAAGGAATGAAAACATGAGGGGGGAGGGGGAAGGATCTGCCCAGCAACAAAGAAGAGAGAAGATCTGCCTAACAACAAGGAAGAGGGAACAGAAAGACTGGAAATATAGAGAAGAGAGAGAAAGTAAGAACCAGCCTAACAACAAAGCAACAAAGAGGGGAATGGAAGGGAGTAAGCTGATAAATCAAAAGAGAACTTTTCCAATAACAAAAAAAGAGTGGAAAGAATAGAGAGGGTAGGAAGAAAGCCAAGTTAACAAGGAGAAAAAGAGACGAGAAGAAAGCACGGTATCCAATCACAATTAACAACGCAAACAAACCCAATTACCACAGTCCCACATGTACCACTTACAAAATTCATTGAAATCCAACCAAAAAGGTACCCTCCCCCTCCACCCAAACTGAGTGGGAGCAAATAAAATGTACTAGCATCCAATCAACCAATCAAACCAACTCCAGATTGGGTAACCCTGAGATGTAGTAAGACGATCAGGGCCATCCCTCTGGAACCCCAACCCACCTGAATTTTACCACACACACACAATCAAATCAATCCACCTGAAATTGAAAAAGCCAAATGTACCAGAACCAAAGCAACCAAATAAGAATCAGAACCAGGGCAAAAAAAAATCCCTAGAAATCAATCAGTTGTCAACTCAGGGAGGAAACATCAGTCATGGATAGCTCCCAAATACCGAGCTCAACTAAGGATACAATAACACCAAAGGGGGATCCAAGGGGGTCGGGGATCCCAATAATAAGGGGAAGAGGCAGAGACAGCGGTGGGGGAAGGCTGGACAATAGAAGGGGCTTGAGAAATGACCAAGCTCGAACCCCTTCTAACCTCCGCCCCATCTCTCGAGCCACTAGGGTGGAGGCAAGGGTGAACAACCCACCTCTAACACTGATGCTGTGGAATGCCAGGTCGATTAATAGCAAAGCCTCCACTCTGCAAGCTTACTTTGCAGAGCAGGGGGTAGACCTGTCATGCATGAGGGAAACTTGATCCAGAAATGGTGAAACAGTAGCTCTCAAAGAGCTGGCCCCTGCCAGGTTCTTTGTCCTCCATCAGTCGCGGACCGTGGGGCGGGGAGGAGGAGTGGCAATTCTGATCCGTAATAAAATCTACCCACCAAGCAGGTCACACCCTGGATTTTCAGAGCAGGGTTGAGTATGGATCCGGTCACGAATACTGCCGTGCCATGGTCGGACCACTATACCCTGAAGACTCAGCTTAGGTTGCCATTTCCCCCTCAATTGGGTGCTTAGCACATTTCAGCTCTCCCGCGGAGACTTATGGATCCAATTGGATTCCTGAATGCTCTGTGGGACCCAATGCCTCCCGGCACTTCTCTAGATGGACAGGTCAGCGACTGCCATGAAAGAATGCTGGCAGCCATTGATGAGATAGCTCCCAAACGCCCTCTCCGACCCCGTCTCAAGCAGGCTCCATGGTATACGGAGGAGCTCCGCCAGAAGAAACGGGAACTGAGACGGCTAGAGCAAGTTTGGAGGAAGACTCACGATGAAGAATCGAGAGCATCTTATAGAATGCAGTTAAGAGCCTATGAAATGGCGGTGAAGTCCGATCTCTCACCGCCCTCGATGAAGGGCACCAAAATAATAGCCAATTGGACATTAGCTGTGAGGCATTTGCGAGTCACTTCGCAGACAAAATCTCGAGGCATCATCATGACCTTCCTTCAACTTTAGACCCTAAGGCTTCCACTAAAGCAAAAACCTACCCATCCTGAAGTATACCTTCCCTGACCCTAACTCTAAGATGAGAACTTCTTTTTGGTTGGATTTCAATGAATTAAGTAAGTGGTACATGTGGGACTGTGGAAATTGGGTTTGTTTGGGTTGTTAATTGTGATTGGATACCATGCTTTCTTCTCGTCTCTTTTTCTCCTTGTTAACTAGGCTTTCTTCCTACCCTCTCTATTCTTTCCAATCTTTTTTGTTATTGGAAAATCCTATTAATTCTTCCAGGTAAGATATTGTGAAAAAAAATTTATACTCTCCTTGGCCTTTCCCAACCATGTCACAGCATGTTCCCCAGCCCTAAGTCTTCCACTAAACCAAAAACCTACCCATCTTGAAACATACTTTGCTAACCCTAACCCTAACTTGAGAGCATAACCGGGTGCAAAATCCTATTTTTTTCATAATTCTTACAGTTAAGATATTGTGAAAAAGTATTTATACCCTCCTTGGCCATTCCCAACCATGTCACAGCATCTACCCCAGCCCTAAGGCTTCCACTAAAGGCTTTTTCCAGGTAAAATATTGTGAAAAAATATTTATACCCCCCTAGCTATTCCCAACCATGTCACAGCATCTTCCCCAGCCTTCAGGCTTCCACTAAACCAAAAAGCTACCCACCCTGAAACATACTTTGCTTACCCTAACCCTAAGTTTGGTGCAAAACCATATTTTGAACATAATTCATACAGGTAAAATAATGTGATGAAATATTTATACTCCCCTTGGCCTTTCCCAACCATGTTACAACATCTTCCACACCCCTAAGGCTTCCACTAAACCAAATACCTACCCATCCTGAAGCATACTTTCCATTACCCTAACCCTCACTTGAGAGCATAACCAAGTGCTAAATCCTATTTTTTAAATAATTCTTAAAGGTAAAATGTTGTGAAAAAATATTTATACCCTCCTTGGCCTTTCCCAACCATGTCACAGCATCTTCTCCAACCCTAAGGCTTCCATTAAACCAAAAACCTACCCATCCTGACCATACCTTCCCTAACCCTAACCCTAAGATGAGAACTTAACCAGGTCCAAAAACCTATTTTTTACATAATTCTTATAGGTATAATATTGTAAAAAAAAATTTATACTCTCCTTGGCTTTTCCCAACCATGTCACAACATCTTCCCCTAAGTCTTCAACTAAACCAAAAACCTACCCATCCTGAAGCATACCTTCCCTAACCGTAACTCTAAGATGAGAACTTAAGCGGGTGCAAAATCCTATTTTTTTCATAATTCTTACAGTTAAGATATTGTGAAAAAGTATTTATACCCTCCTTGGCCATTCCCAACCATGTCACAGCATCTTCCCCAGCCCTAAGTCTTCCACTAAACCAAAAACCTACCCATCCTGAAGCATACTTTCCCTAACCCTAACCCTAAGATGCGAACTTAAGCAGGTGCAAAACCCTGTTTTTTACATAATTCTTACAGTTAAGATATTGTGAAAAAGTATTTATACCCTCCTTGGCCTTTCCCAACCATGTCACAGCATCTTCCCCAGCCCTAAGTCTTCCACTAAACCAAAAACCTACGCATCCTGAACCATATTTTCCCTTACCCTAACACTAATTTGAGAGCATAACCACGTGCAAAACCCTATTATTTACATAATTCTTAAAGGTAAAATATTGTGAAAAAATGTTTATAATCTCCTTGGCCTTCCTCAACAATGTCACAGCGTCTTCACAAGCTCTTAGGTTTCCATTAAACCAAAACCCTATCCATCCTGAAGCACACTTTCCGTAATTCTAACCCTAAAATGCGAACTTAACCACGTGCAAAACCCTATTATTTACATTATACTTACAGGTAAAATATTGTGAAAAAATATTTATACTCTCCTTGGCCTTTCCCAACCATGTCACAACATCTTCCCCAGCCCTAAGTCTTCAACTAAACCAAAAACCTACCCATCCTGATACTTTGCTAACCCTAACCCTAACTTTAGAACTTAACCGGGTGTAAAATCCTAATATTAACATATTTATTACAGGTATAATATTGTAAAAAAATATTTATATTCTCCTTGGCCTTCCCAACCATGTCACAGCATCTACCCCAGCCCTAAGGCTTCCACTAAAGGCTTTTTCCAGGTAAAATATTGTGAAAAAATATTTATACCCCCCTAGCTATTCCCAACCATGTCACAGCATCTTCCCCAGCCTTCAGGCTTCCACTAAACCAAAAAGCTACCCACCCTGAAACATACTTTGCTTACCCTAACCCTAAGTTTGGTGCAAAACCATATTTTGAACATAATTCATACAGGTAAAATAATGTGATGAAATATTTATACTCCCCTTGGCCTTTCCCAACCATGTTACAACATCTTCCACACCCCTAAGGCTTCCACTAAACCAAATACCTACCCATCCTGAAGCATACTTTCCATTACCCTAACCCTCACTTGAGAGCATAACCAAGTGCTAAATCCTATTTTTTAAATAATTCTTAAAGGTAAAATGTTGTGAAAAAATATTTATACCCTCCTTGGCCTTTCCCAACCATGTCACAGCATCTTCTCCAACCCTAAGGCTTCCATTAAACCAAAAACCTACCCATCCTGACCATACCTTCCCTAACCCTAACCCTAAGATGAGAACTTAACCAGGTCCAAAAACCTATTTTTTACATAATTCTTATAGGTATAATATTGTAAAAAAAAATTTATACTCTCCTTGGCTTTTCCCAACCATGTCACAACATCTTCCCCTAAGTCTTCAACTAAACCAAAAACCTACCCATCCTGAAGCATACCTTCCCTAACCGTAACTCTAAGATGAGAACTTAAGCGGGTGCAAAATCGTATTTTTTACATAATTCTTACATGTAAAATAATGTGAAGAAAATATTTATACTCCTCTTGGCCTTTCCCAACCACATCACAGCATCTTGTCCAGCCCTAACACTTCCACGAAACCAAAAACCCACCCATCCTGAAGCACACTTTCCGTAACCAAGATGTGAACTTAAACAGGTGCAAAAGCCTATAATTTACATAACGCTTAAAGGTTAAGAATTGTGAAAAAATATTTATACTCTCCTAGGCCTTTCCAAACCATGTCCTAACATCTTCCCCAACCCTAAGACTTGCACTAAACCAAAATCCTACCCATACTGAAGCATACATTCCCATACCCTAACTTGAGAGCATAACCAGGTGCAAAATCTAATTTTTTACATAATTCTTCCAGGTAAGATATTGTGAAAAAAATGTTATACTCTCCTTGGGCTGTCCCAACCATGTCACAGCATCTTCCCCAGCCCTCAGGCTTCCACTAAACCAAAAACCTACCCATCCAGAAAAATACTTTACTAACCCTAACCCTAACTTGAGAGCATAACCAGGTGCAAAACCCAGTTTTTTACATCATTCTTACAGGTAAAATGTTGTGAAAAAGTATTTATACCCTCCTTGGCCTTTCCCAACCATGTCACAGCATCTTCCCCAGCCCTAAGTCTTCCACTAAACCAAAAACCTACCCATCCTGAACCATACTTTCCCTTACCCTAACACTAAGATGCGAATTTAAGCAGGTGCAAAACCCTGTTTTTTGCATAATATTGTGAACTTAAATTTAGAACTTAACCGGATGCAAAATCCTATTTTTTACATAATTCGTATAAGTAAAATATTGTGAAAAAATATTTATAATCTCCTTGGCCTTTCCCAACAGTGTTACAGCGTCTTCCCCATCTCTTAGGTTTCAATTAAACCAAAACTCTATCCATCCTGAAGCATACTTTCCCTAACCCTAACCCTAACCCTAAGATGCGAACTTAACCAGGTGCAAAACCCTGTTTTTTACATAATTCTTACAGATAAAATGTTGTGGGAAAGTATTTATACCCTCCTTGGCCTTTCCCAACCATGTCACAGCATCTTCCCCAGCCCTAAGTCTTCCACTAAACCAAAACCTATCCATCCTGAACCATACTTTCCCTTACCCTAACACTAAGATGCGAATTTAAGCAGGTGCAAAACCCTGTTTCTTACATAATTTTGTGAACTTAAATTTAGAACTTAACCGGATGCAAAATCCTATTTTTTACATAATGCGTATAAGTAAAATATTGTGAAAAAATATTTATAATCTCCTTGGCCTTTCCCAACAATGTTACAGCGTCTTCCCCATCTCTTAGGTTTCAATTAAACCAAAACCCTATCCATCCTGAAGCATACTTTCCCTAACCCTAACCCTAAGATGCGAACTTAACCAGGTGCAAAACCCTGTTTTTTACACAATTCTTACAGGTAAAATGTTGGGAAAAAATATTTATACCCTCCTTGGCCATTCCCAACCACATCACAGCATCTTCTCCAGCCCTAACACTTCCACGAAACCAAAAACCTACCCATTCTGAAGCACATTTTCCGTAATCCTAACCCTAAAATGCGAACTTAACCAGGTGCAAAACCCTATTATTTACATAATTCTTAAAAGTAAAATATTGTGAAAAATATTTATATTCTCCTTGGCCTTTCCCAACCATGTCACAGCATCTTCTCCAGCCCTAATACTTCCACTAAACCAAAAACCTAACCATCCTGAAGCATACTTTGCTAACCCTAACCCTAAATTTAGAACTTAACCAAGTGCAAAATCCTAATATTTACATAATTATTACAGGTAAAATATTGTGAAAAAATATTTATATTCTCCTTGGCCTTTCCCAACCATGTCATAGCATCTTCCCCAACCCTAAGTCTTCCACTAAACCAAAAACCTACCCATCCTGAAGTATACATTCCCTTACTCTAACCCGAACTTGAAAACTTAACCGGGTGCAGAATCCTATTTTTTACATAATTCTTACAGGTAAAATATTGTGAAAAAGTATTTATACCCTCCTTGGCCTTTCCCAACCATGTCACAGCATGGTTCCCCAGCCCGAAGTCTTCCACTAAACCAAAAACCTACCCATCCTGAACCATACTTTCCTTTACCCTAACACTAAGATGCGAATTTAAGCAGGTGCAAAACCCTGTTTTTTACATAATTTTGTGAATTTAAATTTAGAACTTAACCGGATGCAAAATCCTATTTTTTACATAATGCGTATAAGTAAAATATTGTGAAATGATATTTATAATCTCCTTGGCCTTTCCCAACAATGTTACAGCGTCTTCCCCATCTCTTAGGTTTCAATTAAACCAAAACCCTATCCATCCTGAAGCATACTTTCCCTAACCCTAACCCTAACCCTAAGATGCGAACTTAACCAGGTGCAAAACCCTGTTTTTTACATAATTCTTACAGGTAAAATGCTGTGAAAAAATATTTATACCCTCCTTGGCCATTCCCAACCACATCACAGCATCTTCTCCAACCCTAACACTTCCACGAAACCAAAAACCTACCCATCCTGAAGCACATTTTCCGTAATCCTAACCCTAAAATGCGAACTTAACCAGGTGAAAAACCCTATTATTTACATAATTCTTAAAAGTAAAATATTGTGAAAAATATTTATATTCTCCTTGGCCTTTCCCAACCATGTCACAGCATCTTCTCCAGCCCTAATGCTTCCACTAAACCAAAAACCTACCCATCCTGAAGCATACATTCCCTTACTCTAACCCGAACTTGAAAACTTAACTGGGTGCAGAATCCTATTTTTTACATAATTCTTACAGGTGAAATTCTTACATTGTGAAAAAATATTTATACTCCCCTTGGCCTTTCCCCACCACGTAACAACATCTTCCCCCGCCTTAAGGCGTCCACCAAACTAAAAACCTACCCATCCTGAAGCATACATTCCCTTACTCTAACCCGAACTTGAAAACTTAACCCGGTGCAGAATCCTATTTTTTACATAATTCTTACAGGTAAAATATTGTGAAAAAATGTTTATACTCCTCTTGGCCTTTCCCAACCATGTCACAGCATCTTCTCCAGCCCTAATGCTTCCACTAAACCAAAAACCTAACCATCCTGAAGCATACATTCCCTTACTCTAACCCGAACTTGAAAACTTAACCGGGTGCAGAATCCTATTTTTTACATAATTCTACAGGTAAAATCCCCCTTCAAGGATTACTGCCTTGTTGTGGCAAGGGGGCTTGCGTAGTTCAGTGAAGCTATGAGCTATGCCGTGCAGGGCCACCCAAGACGGACAGGTCATAGCTGAGAGCTCTGACAAAAGGTGATCCACTGGAGAAGGAAATGGCAAACCACTCCAGTATCTTTGCCATGAAAACTCTATGGACAGTTCCAATAGGCATAACGATATGACGCCGGAAGATGAGCCCCTCAGGTCGGAAGGTGTCCAATATGCTACTGGGGATGAGCAGACGGCTAGTACGAGTAGCGCCAGAATGAATGAAGCGGCTGGGCCAAAGCCGAAAGGACGCTCAGTTGTGGAAGTAACTGGTGGCGAAAAGACAGTCCGATGCTGTAAAGATTTTTATTCCATAGGAACCTGGAACGTCAGATCCATGAATCAAGGCAAGCTGGACGTGGTTAAACAAGAAATGAGAAGACTGAACATTGACATTTTAGGAATCAGTGAACTAAAATGGACAGGAATGGGTGAATTTAATTCAGATGACCATCAGGTATACTACTGTGGACAAGAATCTCGCAGAAGAAATGGAGTAGCCTTCATAATCAATAAGAGAGTAGGAAAAGCAGTCTTGGGATACAATCCCCAAAATGACAGAATGATCTCAGTTCGAATCCAAGGCAAACCATTCAACATCACAGTGATCCAGGTCTACGCCCCAACCACTGCTGCTGAAGAGGATGAAGTTGATCAGTTCTATGAAGCCCTACAACACCTTCTAGAAGCAACGCCCAAAAATGATGTGCTTATCATCATGGGGGATTGGAATGCTAAAGTAGGAAGCCAAAAGATAACCGGGATAACAGGCAAGTTTGGCCTTGGAGTACAAAATGAAGCAGGGCACAGGCTGGTAGAATTTTGTCAAGAGAATACAATGGTCATAGCAAACACTCTTTTCCAGCAACCCAAGAGACGACTCTACACATGGACATCACCAGACGGTCAACACAGAAATCAGATTGACTATGTGCTCTGCAGCCAAAGATGGAAAAGTTCTATCCAGTCAATAAAAACAAGACCAGGAGCTGATTGTGGTTCAGATCATGAGCTTCTTGTTGCAAAATTTAGGCTTAAATTGAAGAAAGTAGGGAAAAGCACTAGGCTACTCAGGTATGAACTAAATCATATCCCCGACGAATACACAGTGGAGGTGACAAATAGATTTAAGGAATTAGATCTGATAGACAGAGTGCCTGAAGAACTATGGACGGAGGTTCGCAACATTGTACAAGAGGTAGCAACTAAAACCATCCCAAAGAAAAAGAAATGCAAGAAATCAAAATGGCTGTCTGAGGAAGCTTTACAAATAGCTAAGGAGAGAAGGGAAGTGAAAGGCAAGGGAGAAAGAGAAAGATACACCCAATTGAATGCAGAATTCCAGAGAAAAGCTAGAAGAGATAAGAATGCCTTCTTAAATGAACAGTGCAAACAAATAGAAGAAAACAATAGAATGGGGAGGACCAGAGAACTTTTCAAGAAAATTGGAGATATGAAGAGAACGTTTCATGCAAAGATGGGTATGATAAGGGACCAAAATGGTAGGGACCTCACAGAAGCAGAAGAGATTAAACAAAGGTGGCAAAATTATACAGAAGAACTATACAAGAGCGAGCTTAACATCCCTGATGACCACAATGGGGTAGTTACTGACCTGGAGCCAGACATCCTGGAATGTGAAGTCAAATGGGCCTTAGAAAGTCTGAGCAACAATAAAGCTAGTGGTAGTGACAGCATTCCAGTTGAACTATTCAAAATCTTAAAGGACGATGCAGTAAAAGTGCTACACTCAATATGCCAGCAAATTTGGAAAACTCAACAATGGCCACAGGATTGGAAAAGGTCAGTTTACATTCCAATCCCAAAGAAGGGCAATGCCAAAGAATGTTCAAACTACCGCACCATCGCACTAATTTCTCATGCTAGCAAAGTTATGCTCAAAATCCTACAAGCTAGGCTGCAGCAATATGTGGACCGAGAACTTCCAGAAGTACAGGCAGGATTTCGAAGAGGCAGAGGAACTAGAGATCAAATTGCCAACATACGCTGGATCATGGAGAAAGCTAGGGAGTACCAGAAGAACGTCTACTTCTGCTTCATTGACTATGCTAAAGCCTTTGATTGTGCGGAGCACAACAAATTGTGGCAAGTTCTTAAAGAGATGGGAATACCAGAGCATCTTATTTGTCTCTTGAGAAATTTATATGCAGGTCAAGAAGCAACAGTGAGAACTGAACATGGAATCACTGACTGGTTCAAAATTGAGAAAGGAGTTCGGCAAGGCTGTATACTGTCGCCTTGCCTATTTAACTTGTATGCAGAGCACATCATGAGAAATGCGGGATTAGAGGAGTCACAAATTGGGATCAAGATTGCAGGGAGAAATATCAATAACCTCAGATATGCAGATGATACCACTCTAATGGCAGAAAGTGAAGAGGAACTAAAGAGCCTGTTGATGCGGGTGAAGGAGGAGAGTGCAAAAGTTGGCTTGAAACTCAACATCAAGAAAACAAAGATCATGGCATCCGGCCCTCTCAATTCCTGGCAAATAGAAGGGGAAGAAATGGAGATAGTGACAGATTTTATTTTCCTGGGCTCCAAGATCACTGCAGATGGGGACTGCAGCAAAGAAATTAAAAGACGCTTGCTCCTGGGGAGGAAAGCTATGGCAAATCTAGACAGCATCCTAAAAAGCAGAGACATCACCCTGCCAACAAAAGTGCGTTTAGTCAAGGCTATGGTCTTCCCAGTTGCAATGTATGGCTGCGAAAGTTGGACCATAAGGAAGGCCGAGCGTCAAAGAATTGAGGCTTTTGAACTCTGGTGCTGGAGAAGACTCTTGCGAGTCCCTTGGACTGCAAGGCGAACAAACTGGTCAGTCCTAGAGGAGATCAGCCCTGACTGCTCTTTAGAAGGCCAGATCCTGAAGATGAAACTCAAATATTTTGGCCACCTCATGAGAAGGAAGGACTCCCTGGAGAAGAGCCTAATGCTGGGAGCGATCGAGGGCAAAAGAAGAAGGGGACGACAGAGAATGAGGTGGCTGGATGGAGTCACTGAAGCAGTAGGTGCAAACTTAAATGGACTCCGGGGAATGGTAGAGGACAGGAAGGCCTGGAGGATCATTGTCCATGGGGTCGCGATGGGTCGGACACGACTTCGCACACAACAACAACACAGGTAAAATATTGTGAAAAAGTATTTATACCCTCCTTGGCCTTTCCCAACCATGTCACAGCATCTTCCCCAGCCCGAAGTCTTCCACTAAACCAAAAACCTACCCATCCTGAACCATACTTTCCTTTACCCTAACACTAAGATGCGAATTTAAGCAGGTGCAAAACCCTGTTTTTTACATAATTTTGTGAACTTAAATTTAGAACTTAACCGGATGCAAAATCCTATTTTTTACATAATGCGTATAAGTAAAATATTGTGAAATGATATTTATAATCTCCTTGGCCTTTCCCAACAATGTTACAGCGTCTTCCCCATCTCTTAGGTTTCAATTAAACCAAAACCCTATCCATCCTGAAGCATACTTTCCCTAACATAATTCTTACAGGTAAAATATTGTGAAAAAATATTTATACTCCCCTTGGCCTTTCCCCAACCACATAACAACATCTTCCCCAGCCCTAAGTCTTCCACTAAACCAATAACCTACCCATCCTGAAGCATACACTCTAACCCGAACTTGAAAACTTAACCGGGTGCAGAATCCTATTTTTTTACATAATTCTTACAGGTAAAATATTGTGAAAAAATGTTTATACTCCTCTTAGCCTTTCCCAACCATGTCAAAATGTCTTTCCCAACCCTAAGGCTTCCACAAAACCAAAAACCTACCCATCCTGAAGCATACATTCCCTTACTCTAACCCGAACTTGAAAACTTAACCCGGTGCAGAATCCTATTTTTTACATAATTCTTACAGGTAAAATATTGTGAAAAAATGTTTATACTCCTCTTGGCCTTTCCCAACCATGTCACAGCATCTTCTCCAGCCCTAATGCTTCCACTAAACCAAAAGCCTACCCATCCTGAAGCATACTTTGCTAACCCTAACCCTAAATTTAGAACTTAACCAAGTGCAAAATCCTAATATTTACATAATTCTTACAGGTAAAATATTGTGAAAAAGTATTTATACCCTCCTTGGCCTTCCCCAACCATGTCACAGCATCTTCCCCAGCCCTAAGTCTTCCACTAAACCAAAAACCTACCCATCCTGAACCATACTTTCCCTTACCCTAACACTAAGATGCGAATTTAAGCAGGTGCAAAACCCTGTTTCTTACATAATTTTGTGAACTTAAATTTAGAACTTAACCGCATGCAAAATCCTATTTTTTACATAATTCGTATAAGTAAAATATTGTGAAAAAATATTTATAATCTCCTTGGCCTTTCCCAACAATGTTACTGCGTCTTCCCCATCTCTTAGGTTTCAATTAAACCAAAACCCTATCCATCCTGAAGCATACTTTCCCTAACCCTAACCCTAACCCTAAGATGCGAACTTAACCAGGTGCAAAACGCTGTTTTTTACATAATTCTTACAGGTAAAATGTTGTGAAAAAATATTTATACCCTCCTTGGCCATTACCAACCACATTACAGCATCTTCTCCAGCCCTAACACTTCCACGAAACCAAAAACCTACCCATTCTGAAGCACATTTTCCGTAATCCTAACCCTAAAATGCGAACTTAACCAGGTGCAAAACCCTATTATTTACATAATTCTTAAAAGTAAAATATTGTGAAAAAATATTTATACTCTCCTTGGCCTTTCCCAACCATGTCACAGCATCTTCTCCAGCCCTAATGCTTCCACTAAACCAAAAACCTAACCATCCTGAAGCATACTTTGCTAACCCTAACCCTAAATTTAGAACTTAACCAAGTGCAAAATCCTAATATTTACATAATTATTACAGGTAAAATATTGTGAAAAAATATTTATATTCTCCTCGGCCTTTCCCTGCCTGTGCCTCTCCGAGAACAACCCGAGACCTGCACACGACCTCGCCGCGGCTGGAGAGCCCAGAAAGGAAGGACTGACCGGGCTGTTGGGGGGGGGGAATTAGCCTGGAACTGACAGTTGGGGGGTGGGTAATGCAGAGAGGGCAAATTAGCAATCAATTTATTGCAGAGGATCAGACCGAAATTGCTTGCAGGGGGGAGGTGGGTGGATCGGGGGAAGATCAAACTAACGCTAAAGCTGATTGTTGACCCAGAAGGACAGGAGGGAACCAACGGGGGGGGGGGGAGAGCAACGGAGAGAGGAGAGAATTACCAATCAATTTATTGGAGAGAAGAATCAGACTGAAACTACTTGCAGGAGAGGGGGGATTAGGGAGGGGTTGTATCAAACTAAAACTGATTGTCGATGTAGAAGGGGGGACGGGAGGAGGAAATCACTAAACGGAGCGTAGCATACGGGGAGAAAGAGGGAGAAAGAGATCAAGGAACAAGGGGGAAAGAAAACAAACAAACAACTACGGGCGGGAAAATAGCGCGGGGAAACTGTACCAAGAGAAGGGAGGAGGAGGGGAAAAAGGGAAAGGGAGAAGGAGGGATAGGCGAGAAAATTGCGTGGGGATAGCTGGGCGGGAAACATTACATGCACAGGAGAAGGAGGTAAGGGAGGGGGGAGGGGGAGAGGGATAAACATGAAACCAGGCAGAAAATAGTAACAGGGAGAGAAAAAAAAGTAAGGGATGAAACTTGGGGGGGGGGAGGGAAGGGAAATTAGGCATTATCAAATCCCACAGATATCACTCAAATTAATACAAACTAAATTGATCATTCAAATCATGGCCCTCTAATCACCACAAATCATGCCCCTAACACTACCAACCATACCCCAATTAATAACTATAATAACCTGAAATGAAATTCAACCTTAAAATGTGCCCCTTCCCCCTTCCATCCCACCTGAATAAGATCCAATAGAATGTACACAACACCCTAGTAATAAATTAACTCCAGATTGGGTAGCCCTGAGATGTCATAATAGACATCCCTCTGGAATCCAACTGAAACACCCAAAACCGATCAACCTCCTGAAACAGAAAAAGCAAAAGCATCCAAGCCAAAGCAACCAAAAAAGAAACAAGAACCAGGGCACAACCCTAGAAGTTAAGCAGTTGACAACCCAAGGAGGAACACAACATCAGACATGGACACCTCTCAATCATCGAGCCCAAATAAGGGCATAATAACAACAAGGGGGGACCCAAAGGGGTCAGGGATTCCAATAATAAGGGGGAAAGGCAGGGACAGCGGTGGGAGGAGGCTGGACAATAGAAGGGGCTTGAGAAATGACCATGCTCGAACTCCTTCTAACCTCCGCCCCATCTCTCGGGCCACTAGGGTGGAGGCAAAGGCGAACAACCCACCTCCGACACTGATGCTGTGCAACGCCAGGTCCATCAACAACAAAGCTTCCACCCTGCAAGCGTATTTCGCAGAGCAGGGGGTAGACCTGGCGTGCCTGACGGAAACCTGGACCAGGGACGGCGAAACAGTCGCCCTTAAAGAGCTAACCCCGGCTGGGTTCTCCGTCCACCATCAGTCACGGACTGTGGGGCGGGGAGGGGGTGTGGCAATCCTGATCCGTTACAACATCTCCTTCAGGGCTCTCTCTGCGCCGAAAATTCTAGGAATTGAATGTGTTGGCCTCGGGTGGGGTACAACCGAGAGCGTGGCCATCTGGGTGGTATATCGCGCGCCCAATGCACCTCCAGATGCCCTGCCAGCCCTGCTAGAGGCGGCGGCCGCCTGGACATTACAGTCTCCTAGACTGTTAATCCTGGGGGACTTTAATGTCCATGCGGAATTGCCACCCTCTGGCAATGGGCTGGACCTGGTGTCGGCCATGGCGACACTAGGGCTCTCGCAATTTGTTGTTGGCCCTACCCACCAGGCAGGTCACACCCTGGATCTGATTTTCAGTGCAGGGCTGAGCGTGGATCCGGTTACAATTACTGCCGTGCCATGGTCGGACCACTATACCCTGAAGACCCGGCTTAGGCTGCCACCTCCCCCTCACTTGGGCGTCGAGCAAATTTCAGCTCGCCCACGGAGACTTATGGATCTGATTGGATTCCTGAATGCTCTGCGGTACCCAATGCCTCCCGGCACTTCTCTAGATGGACTGGTCAGTGACTGGCATGACAGATTGCTGGCCGCCATTGATGAGCTAGCTCCCAGACGTCCTCTCCGTCCCCGTCTCAAGCGGGCTCCATGGTACACCGAGGAGCTCCGCGAGAAGAAACGGGAACTGAGACGACTAGAGCGAGTTTGGAGGAAGACCCGCGACGAAGAATCGAGAGCATCTTATAGAATGCAGTTAAGAGCCTATGAGATGGCGGTGAAGTCAGTGAAATGCAACTTTTACTCGACTAGCATCGCGTCTGCGCACTCACGCCCAGCACAACTATTTAGGGTAGTCCGATCTCTCACCGCCCTTGATGAAGGGCGCCAAAACAATAGCCAATTGGACATTAGCTGTGAGGCATTTGCGAGTCACTTCGCAGACAAAATCTCGACTCTTCGCCATGACCTCCCTCCAACTTTGGACACAGAAAGTGAACTGGAGGCTCCTTGGCCGTCTTTGGAGAGAACAATGAGTTACTTCAGACGACTCTCATTAGATGAAGTGGACAGGATGCTAGCAACAACAAGGCCAACCACTTGCCCTCTAGATCCATGTCCATCGTGGCTCCTAAAAACAACAGACCTAAGAATAGGAGCTCCCCTCCGGGAAATAATCAACCTCTCCCTTTCAACGGGAGAATTCCCGGAGGGATTAAAAGAGGCAGTGGTACGCCCGTTGCTCAAAAAACCATCCTTGGCTCTGCAGGAGCCTGACAACTACCGCCCTGTCTCGCACCTGGCGTTTCTGGGGAAGTTGGTTGAAAGGGCTGCTGCAGGCCAAATATCAGCATTCCTGGAAGAAACTTCAGCCCTTGATCCATTTCAGTCGGGCTTCCGGCCTGGCCATGGGGTGGAGACAGCGCTAGTCGCCCTGACGGATGACCTCCGCCGCCAACTGGACCGAGGCGGGTCAGCGCTGCTGATACTATTAGACCTGTCGGCAGCGTTTGACACAGTTGATCATGAGCTCCTAGCTCACCGCCTTGGCGACGCTGGGATACGGGGGACAGCCCTAAAATGGCTGATCTCCTTCCTCCAGGGTCGCGGACAGAGGGTAGCAATAGGAGAGAGAGTTTCTAGCCGTCACCAGCTCACATGTGGAGTCCCACAAGGAGCAGTGCTCTCTCCTATCCTATTTAATATCTTCATGCGCCCTCTTGCTCAGCTGGCGCGGAGGTTTGGGCTGGGTTGCCACCAATACGCAGATGACACCCAGCTCTTCCTCCTGATGGATGACTGCCCTAACTCCCCCCCCAGAATCTTTAGCCAGATGCCTGGAAGCAGTGACAAAATGGATCAAACAGAGTCGTCTGAAGCTCAACCCTGCAAAGACGGAGGTCCTGTGGTTGGGTAGGAAGGGACCATGGGAGGAAGCGCACCTGCCCATCCTGGATGGTGTGCAGCTCCTAGCGACTCACTCCGCCAGGAACCTGGGCGTGATCCTGGATGCTTCCCTTACAATGGAAGCCCAGGTCACGAAGGTAGCACGGCTGGCATTCTACCACCTCCGCCAAGCCAAACTACTAGCGCCCTACCTGGAACCAGAGCACCTAGCCACAGTGATCCATGCGATGGTCACCTCCAGACTGGACTTCTGCAACTCGCTCTATGCAGGCCTACCCTTATCCTTGATCCGGAAACTACAACTGGTGCAGAATGCCGCGGCCAGGATTCTCACTAAGACATCATGGAGATCACATATCCGGCCGGTACTTCAAGAACTTGGTTGGCTCCCAGTTGAATTCCGGATTAAGCTTAAGGTTTTGGTAATCACCTTTAAGGCCATACGCGGTCTGGGCCCAGTGTATCTGAGAGACCGCCTCCCTGCTTATACCCCCAGAAGAGCTCTACGCTCCGCCACCTCCAACTGGCTATGGATCCCTGGCCCTAAAGAGGCACGTCTGGCCTCAACAAGGGCCAGAGCCTTCTCGGTCCTGGCCCCCACCTGGTGGAATGAGCTCCCCGAAGAGATCAGGGCCCTGCCGGAACTTCCACAATTCCGCAGGGCCTGCAAAAAGGAGCTCTTCCACCAGGCATTTGGTGGGGCCGACTGAGCCACAACACCTACAGGTGCCCCCCAGACTGAGGGACCGAACCTACTGAGGGATTGTTAAGTTATTGTTGAAGTGCCGTTCTAATTGTTTCAGTTTATATGTTGTTGTTATTGTTATATTGTTATATTGTTATATTGTTATATTGATTTTGATATTGATTTTGATAGTGTTCTATGTGAATGTTGAAAAATGTTTTATGTAAACCGCCCAGAGCCATAGGGAAGGGCGGTATAAAAATATAAATATAAAATATAAATATAAAAATAAACCATTTCATAGCATCTTCCCCAACCCTAAGTCTTCCACTAAACCAAAAACCTACCCATCCTGAAGCATACATTCCCTTACTCTAACCCGAACTTGAAAACTTAACCGGGTGCAGAATCCTATTTTTTACATAATTCTTACAGGTAAAAATTGTGAAAAAATATTTATACTCCCCTTGGCCTTTCCCCACCACGCAACAACATCTTCCCCAGCCCTAAGGCTTCCACAAAACTAAAAACCTACCTACCCTGAAGCATAATTTCTTTAACCCTAACCCTAAGATGCGAACTTAACCAGGTGCAAAACCCTATTTTTTACATAATTCGTACAGGTAAAATATCATGAAAAAATATTTATACTCTCCTTTGCCTTTCCTAAACATGTCAAAACATCTTTCCCAACCCTAAGGCGTCCACCAAACTAAAAACCTACCCATCCTGAAGCATATTTCCCCTTACCCTAACACTAACTTGAGACCATAACCGGGTGCAAAATCCTATTTTTACATAATACTTACAGGTAAGATATTGTGAAAAAATATTTATACTCCCCTTGGCCTTTCCCCAACCACTTAACAACATCTTCCCCAGCCCTAAGTCTTCCACTAAACCAATAACCTACCCATCCTGAAGCATACACTCTAACCCGAACTTGAAAACTTAACCGGGTGCAGAATCCTATTTTTTACATAATTCTTACAGGTAAAATATTGTGAAAAAATGTTTATACTCCTCTTGGCCTTTCCCAACCATGTCAAAACACCTTTCCCAAACCCTAAGGCTTCCACAAAACCAAAAACCTACCCATACTGAAGCATACTTTCCCTAACCCTAACCCTAAGATGCGAACTTAACCAGGTGCAAAAGCCTGTATTTTACATAATTCTTACAGGTACAATATTGTGAAAAAAATATTCATACTTTCCTTGGCCTTTCCCAAACATGTCAAAACATCTTCCCCAACTCTAAGGCTTCCACTAAACCAAAAACCTACCCATGCTGACGCATATTTCCCCTTACCCTAACCCTAACTTGACAGCATTACCGGGTTCAAAATCCTATTTTTTACTTAATTTTTACAGGTAAAATATTGTGAAAAAATATTTATACCCTCCTTGGCCTTTCCCAACCACATCACAGCATCTTCTCCAGCCCTAACACTTCCACGAAACCAAAAACCTACTCATCCTGAAGCACATTTTCCGTAATCTTAACCCTAAGATGCGAACTTAACCAGGTGCAAACCCTATTATTTACATAATTCTTAAGGGTAAAATATTCTGAAAAAATATTTATACTCTCTTTGGCCTTTCCCAACCATGTCACAGCATCTTCTCCAGCCCTAAGGCTTCCACTAAACCAAAAACCTACCCATGCTGAAACATACTTTGCTAACCCTAACCCTAACTTTAGAACTTTAGAGACCAACTGGGAGCCGCCTTGGCCCATCCCAGACTCAGCGGGGAGGGGAGTGCCTGGCCCATGTTCCGGGGCTGCTCTGTGTCCCCTGCTGAAGCTGGTAGTTGGGGGGGGGCGACCTGGCTTCCGCGCAGCCCTCAGAGCCCTGGGCAGAAGCTGGAAATTGGGGGGGGGGGGCGTCCTGGCTTCAGCACGGGCCTCGGAGCCCTGGACAGAAGCCTGGAGCTCGGGGGGGCAGGGCTGGCTTCAGCGAGGGCCTCGGAGCCCTGGGCAGAAGCAGGGAGTTCCGGGGGGCGCTGGGAGTTGGGGTGGTCAGCGCACGACTGGGATGGGACTAAGAGGCAAGGCAGGCTTGACTCTGCCACGGGACATCTTTACTTCCCTGAGCTGCAGTTGCTGCTGTGAACTCAGGGCAGACCCTTCAGAGGCAGCTGCTGAGCATCCTCAGTTCTCTTGAGCATGCTCAGTATAAGACAGGAGCTGCAGCTGCTGACTTCCCTGGAATGCCGTGGCTGCTGCAGGAGGAGGAGAACGAGCGCACCTGCCTGCCAGATCCTCCTACAAGGTTTTTTTTCCCTTCAGCAGCCAGAGGAAGCAGGAGCCTGAGGGGTGGGAATGTGTCTACCTGGATCTCAGCGAGGCTTCTGCACAATCGTGGGTGTGAATGGTTGCCGTGGTAACAGGCTGATGCCTGGAACTGCTAGCCTGGACAACGCAGTCCTGTTTCTTTGGAGGATTTGCATGTCTTTCATGTCTTCATTTACATGACTTATATTTAACCTTTCTTCTACCACTGGGTAACAGTTTAAACAGTACCTGATAAAATACCATTTTAAGTCCATTGTAATTACCCATCACATCATGCCAAATAAAAACGAAACCCCAGTTTCCTCACATTGCCAGAAGCTCGCAACAGCAGCTACTGCCCATTACGGTGCAGACTATACTTAGGGAGAGAGCCAACTGGTAAGGTGATGTCCAGTTACCAAGTTTGGAAATACAGCAATGTCCCCTTCTAATCTTTCCCCCACTGAGAGGAACAGTTCGCACATCCTTAACAGAATATAACTGCTGGAAACGTTAAATGAGCGCTGCACTGCACATGCCCCTACACCATTCCATATTACTGCTGAACCAGTAATGATGATGAATGGGCACTCATGTACACAGCTTCTAGGGAACAGTGGGACACAGCACTGCTATCTCTGATCCTTCTAATCTATTTGAAACACTTATGATCCACATTATGAGCCTCTTGTGGCGCAGAGTGGTAAGGCAGCCGTCTGAAAGCTTTGCCCATGAGGCTGGGAGTTCAATCCCAGCAGCCGGCTCAAGGTTGACTCAGCCTTCCATCCTTCCGAGGTCGGTAAAATGAGTACCCAGCATGCTGGGGGGTAAACGGTAATGACTGCGTAGTTGGTGCCGGCAGGAGAGATTTGGTTTCTGGGACCATGGGATAGGCTTTCTTGAGGAAGGCCTACTAGCACCTGATGGACTGCACTTATCGAAACTGGGGAAGAATGTGTTTGGCAGGAACCTGGGGAGATTCATCAGGAGAGCTTTAAACTAAAGCCACTAGGGGAAGGAGACGATCAACATAGGGAGTTTATGGAAGGAAAACGATCGGAGGCAGCCCAACCGGTAAGGCCAGCTCATAGGGAACCAAAAGTAAAAGGATTCAGATGTCTTTATACTAACGCCCGAATCATGGGCAATAAAAAGGAAGAGCTGGAACTTCTCATGCTGATGGAAAGGTATGATCTAGTAGGCATCACAGAAACGTGGTGGAATGATTCTCATGACTGGAATGTAATGGTGGATGGATATGAACTGTTCAGAAAAAACAGAATAGATCGAAGAGGTGGAGGAGTGGCACTGTATGTGAGGAAAGGGCTTACCTGTCAGGAAATTCTAGTGAAGGAGAGCATATCTACAGTGGAAAGCATCTTGGTGAAAATAAGCGAGGGGAAAACAAACAGTGTGGTGGTTGGTGTCTGCTACCGACCGCCTGACCAACGAGAGGATGTAGATGTTGAACTTTGTGAGCAGCTTGAGACAATATCCAAGCGGCAGGACCTTGTCATCATGGGTGACTTCAATTTCCCAGATGTGTGCTGGGAAACAAACTCTGCGAAGCGTACTCAGTCATGTAACTTTCTGACCTGCCTGGCTGACAATTTCATTTATCAAATGGTAGATGAACCCACAAGAGGTTCAGCCATACTGGACTTAATACTGACCAACAGGCAAGAGTTGGTGGATGAGGTGAAGGAGGTGGGGACCCTAGGGGGAAGTGACCATGTCCTCATAGAATTCCTTTTGAGATGGGGAGCCAAGGAACCTTGTAGCCAGATGCGGATGTTGGATTTTCGTAGGGCAAACTTTAATAAACTCAGAGACATGATGATTGTCATACCATGGACGACAATGCTGGAAGGGAAGGGAGCATGTGAAGGGTGGGCGCTACTCAAACAGGAGCTATTGCATGCTCAATCAATGACTATCCCAGAAAGACGAAAACACTGCAGGAGCTCTAAGAAGCCTATGTGGATGAACAGAGAACTTCAAGAGGAACTAAGAAAGAAAAGGAAAATGTTCAGGAAATGGAGGGAAGGACAGAGCTCTAAAGAAGAGTACCTACAGGTTACTAGGCACTGTAGATCAATCATCAGAAAGGCCAAAGCTGAAGGTGAGCGAAGATTGGCCAGGGAAGCCCATTGTAACAAGAAAAGATTTTTCCGCTATGTGAGGAGCAAACGTAAAGTGAAGGAGGCAATAGGCCCACTGTTGGGTGCGGATGGACAAACTCTAACGGAAGATGCAGAGAAAGCAGAAAGGCTTAGTGCCTATTTTACATCTGTTTTTTCCCACAGGTCAAAGTGTTTAGGCACATCTAGAGATGGCCATAGCCAAAGGACAGTGTCTGGGTGGCAGGTTAACATGGATAGAGAGGTTGTCGAGAGGCATTTAGCTGCACTGGATGAGTTCAAATCCCCTGGGCCGGATGAAATGCACCCGAGAGTACTCAAAGAACTTTCCAGAGAACTTGCACAGCCCTTGTCCATCATCTTCGGAACCTCTTTAAGGACTGGAGATGTCCCAGAGGACTGGAAGAGAACAAATGTTATTCCGATCTTCAAAAAAGGGAGGAAGGATGACCCGGGAAACTACAGACCAGTGAGTCTGACCTCTGTTGTGGGGAAGATAATGGAGCAGATATTAAAGGGAGCGATCTGCTAACATCTGGAGGACAATTTGGTGATCCAAGGAAGTCAGCATGGATTTGGTTCCAACAGGTCCTGCCAGACCAACCTGGTTTCCTTTTTTGACCAAGTAACGGGTTTGCTGGATCGGGAAAATTCAGTTGATGTCATTTACTTGGATTTTAGTAAAGCTTTTGACAAGGTTCCCCATGATGTTCTGATGGATAAGTTGAAGGACTGCAATCTGGATTTTCAGATAGTTAGGTGGATAGGGAATTGGTTAGAGAACCGCACTCAAAGAGTTGTTGTCAATGGTGTTTCATCAGACTGGAGAGAGGTGAGTAGCGGGGTACCTCAGGGTTCGGTGCTCGTCCCGGTACTTTTTAACATATTTATTAATGATCTAGATGAGGGGGTGGAGGGACTACTCATCAAGTTTGCAGATGACACCAAATTGGGAGGACTGGCAAATACTCCGGAAGATAGAGACAGAGTTCAACGAGATCTGAACACAATGGAAAAATGGGCAAATGAGAACAAGATGCAATTTAATAAAGATAAGTGTAAAGTTCTGCATCTGGGTCAGAAAAATGAAAAGCATGCCTACTGGATGGGGGATACGCTTCTAGGTAGCACTGTGTGTGTACGAGACCTTGGGGTACTTGTGGACTGTAAACTAAACATGAGCAGGCAGTGTGATGCAGTGGTAAAAAAGGCAAATGCCATTTTGGGTTGTATCAACAGGGGCATCACATCAAAATCACAAGATGTCATAGTCCCATTGTATACGGCACTGGTCAGACCACACCTGGAGTATTGTGTGCAGTTCTGGAGGCCTCACTTCAAGAAGGACGTAGATAAAATTGAAAGGGTACAGAGGAGAGCGACGAAGATGATCTGGGGCCAAGGGACCAAGCCCTATGAAGATAGGTTGAGGGACTTGGGAATGTTCAGCCTGGAGAAAAGGAGGTTGAGAGGGGACATGATAGCCCTCTTTAAGTATTTGAAAGGTTGTCACTTGGAGGAGGGCAGGATGCTCTTTCTGCTGGCTGCAGAGGAGAGGACACGCAGTAATGGGTTTAAACTTCAAGTACAACGATATAGGCTAGATATCAGGAAAAAGTTTTTCACAGTCAGAGTAGTTCAGCAGTGGAATAGGCTGCCTAAGGAGGTGGTGAGCTCCCCCTCACTGGAAGTCTTCAAGCAAAGGTTGGATACACACTTTTCTTGGATGCTTTAGGATGCTGAGGGCTAGTCCTGCGTTGAGCAGGGGGTTGGACTAGATGGCCTGTACGGCCCCTTCCAACTCTATGATTCTATGATTCTATGATTCTATGACTGGGGAAGGCACTGGCAAACCACCCCGTATTGAGTCTGCCATGAAAACACTAGAGGGCGTCACCCCAAGGGTCAGACATGACTCGGTGCTTGCACAGGGGATACCTTTACCTTTATGATCCACATTTACCTTTAACTCACTGGTTGTTATTCTGAATGAGCCAGCCAGTGCCTTGAGAACCATCCCATGGATTGGCGTACATTATATAATTTGATTTGGGTACTCTATTAATTTGCATTCTTTTGTACAGTTCTTTGCATCTCCACTGGCCAGAAAACCAGAGCGTCAATACCAGCTCAAGTGACAGTATGAAGATTGCCCTCTAAAACTGTTTGTTAAGCATGAGAAAGCAGAGACTGGTATAGACATACAGGTTTATCAACTCATTACATTTCTTGCGTGACTTAACCAGATGCTTCTTTACATGGAAATTTTGACAATTTATTCCTGTGCAGGGGAGAGGCTGGTAGGGGCCCTTTCAAGGCCCGTTCTTAGGAACAGGCTTTGAAGCTAGTATTTACATAATTATTACAGGAAGAATATTGTGAAAAAATATTGATATTATCCTTGGCCTTTTCCAACCATGTCACAGCATCTTCCCCAGCCCTAAGGCTTTCACTAAACCAAATACCTACCCATCCTGAAGCATACTTTCCCTAACCCTAGCCCTAAGATGCGAACTTAACCAGGTGCAAAACCCTGTTTTTTTACATAATTCTTAAAGGTAAAGGTAAAGGTAAAGGTATCCCCTGTGCAAGCACCAAGTCATGTCTGACCCTTGGGGTGATGCCCTCTAGTGTTTTCATGGCAGACTCAATACGGGGTGGTTTAGCCAGTGCCTTCCCCAGTCATTACCGTTTACCCCCCCAGCAAGCTTTTTACCGACCTCGGAAGGATGGAAGGCTGAGTCAACCTTGAGGCGACTGCTGGGATTGAACTCCCAGCCTCATGGGCAGACAGCTTCAGACAACACTTCTGCTGCCTTACCTCTCTGCGCCACAAGAGGCTCTACATAATTCTTTCAGGTAAAATATTCTGAAAAAATATTTATACTCTCCTTGGCCTTTCCCAAAGATGTCAAAAAATCTTCCACAACCCTAAGGCTTCCACTAAACCACTAAAACATACCCATCCTGAAGCATTTTTATTTAATTCTTACAGGTAAAATATTGTGAAAAAATATTTATATCCTCCTTGGCCTTTCCCAACCATGTCACAGCATCTTCCACAGCCCTAAGTCTTCCACTAAACGAAAAACCAACCGTTCCAGAAGCATACTTTCCCTTAACCTATCCCTAACTTGAGAAGTTAACCCGTTGCAAAATCGTGTTTTTTAAATAATTCTTACAGGTAAAATATTGTGAAAAAATATTTATACTCTCCTTGGCCTTTCCCAACCATGTCACAACTTCCTCCCCAGCCCAAAGTCTTCCACTAAACCAAAAACCTACCCATCCTGACTATCCCTAACCCTAACTGTTACTCGAATTGCTGGGAAATTATAAATTTAGAAGGGGAATTTAGTTTGCAAGAGGAGGAGCAACCAGGATCTTCACACTGTTTGTATACGGGAGATGGGAACTCCTTAGACACCTTGAATTAAACCAGACCTTGATTCTCTGAATAAGAGTTATTTATTAAATTATTATTATTATTATTATTATATTTATATTTATACCCCGCCTCCCCCCGAAGGCTCGAGGCGGCTTACATAAACCCGTCCCCTAAAACCATAAAATGACAATAAAAACCAATGATTTACAATAATTGTAACAGCGATGGCGTAGCCTACTCATTTGCTCTCCGCATCCTCATCTACGGTGGGGGGCGACGCTCTCTACCACCAGTTTGTGAGGGGGGGGCTGATCTTCTTTCCGCCCGGCCTCAGTTATAAGCCTGGCGGAAGAGCTCCGTCTTACAGGCCCTGCGGAATGCTGGTAATTCCCGCAGGGCCCTCAGCTCTTCCGGGAGCTCATTCCACCAGGTTGGGGCCAGGACCGAAAAGGCCCTGGCCCTAGTCGAGGCCAGGCGGGCTTCCTTGGGGCCGGGAACGACCAGTAGGTTAGCCCCGCAGAGCGTAAAGCCCTGCGGGGGATATAGGGCAAAAGGCGGTCCCTCATATATGCTGGGCCTAGACCACGGATGGTCTTGAAGGTCAAAACCAAAACCTTGAACCTGATCCGGAAGGCGACCGGTAACCAATGCAGCTGCCTCAGAACTGGCTGGATGTGAGCCCTCCATGGTGTAGCTGTGAGGACTCTAGCAGCCGCATTTTGGACGAGTTGCAGTTTCCGGATCAAGCCCAGAGGCAGGCCGGTGTAGAGCGAGTTACAGAAATCTAGTCTAGAGGTGACCGTCGCATGGATCACTGTGGCCAGGTGTTCAGAGGACAGATAGGGCGCTAGTAGCCGAGCCTGGCGAAGATGGAAAAATGCCCGGCTAGCTACCTGTTTAACCTGTGCCTCGAGTGTTAGTGAGGCATCGATGGTCACCCCTAAACACACAAACACACATACAATATGACACACAAACTTCTAAAGGGGAATGCTAGCAAGTGAGGAAGGAAATTATACTGCACCTGATGGTTTCCAGGCGAGCAAGGAAGGGAGACTTAGATGACCAGCACCTAAGCTCAAAGCAATGCGTTGGGTGTGTAGAGAGCACAGCACACAGTGGGGTTGCGTGTTGGGACATATATAGTGTTTGAAAACCCTGGGCCACCCACAGGTCAGCCCACTGGGAGGTGAGGTGTGAGGTAAGTCACGATTGATTGGTTCCTGAGATTTTGGGTACCTGATAGGTGGGTTTGAAGTGAGAGGTCACTAGAGGGGGGATGTATGGAGTGTGACTCATGGTCAGGGGCCTGTGAAAACAATACCCCTGATGAGCCCTGCTGATGGGATTAGCATTTGTCTTGGTCTAAACTCCAGGTGGAGATGCAATCAGGCTCTCACCTGGGATTTACATAATGGCTCCCATTGCTTGGTGTATGGAGAGTAGGGAAGAACAATAAGGATCGTTGGTACCAGGGTGTGACAGGAGGCCAAGACAGAAGGACTGGAAGAAGGCAATCTGGTGGCTTACAGAAGAAGGCAATCTGGTGGCTTATCTGGGAAGGGGTGATTTCGATAATGTGCACATTTAGCTCAGTCAGTTGAGCAAGGAGGAAATGTAGTGAGGCCCAAACAAGATGGATACCTGACCTGGCCTACGAGGTTTGTTGAGAGGCCCTACTGACTCCATAGTCAGTCTCTGCCAGGCTGGTTTCTGTGTGTGAAGGTGTCTCTGTGTGAGGCATCTTTCCATTATGACCTACCTCTAGGGTAACATAATACTGACCAACAGGCAAGAGTTGGTGGATGAGGTGAAGGAGGTGGGGACCCTAGGGGGAAGTGACCATGTCCTCATAGAATTCCTTTTGAGAGGAAGCTTGTAGCCAGATGCGGATGTTGGATTTTCGTAGGGCAAACTTTAATAAACTCAGAGACATGATGAGTGTCATACCATGGACGAGAATGCTGGAAGGAAAGGGAGCATGTGAAGGGTGGTCGCTACTCAAACAAGAGCTATTGCATGCTCAATCAATGACGATCCCAGAAAGACAAAAACACTACAGGAGCTCTAAGAAGCCTATTTCGATGAACAGAGAACTTCAAGAGGAACTAAGAAAGAAAAGGAAAATGTTCAGGAAATGGAGGGAAGGACAGAGCTCTAAAGAAGAGTACCTACAGGTTACTAGGCACTGTAGATCAATCATCAGAAAGGCCAAAGCTGAGAGTGAGCGAAGATTGGCCAGGGAAGCCCATTGTAACAAGAAAAGATTTTTCAGCTATGTGAGGTGTAGAGATTCGGCCTGAGGGCGTTGGCAAACCACGCTCTCTGAGGCTGCACCTCTGCATCTAGCCTAGACCAATCAGGATACTACAGCACAACAATTGCCTTATATGTAAAAAGGATTACTTGAAGCCTATCAGTTTGCTCCACGCTACCTCGCAGGATTACTTGAAGCCTATCAGTTTGCTCCACGCTACCTCGCGGGATTATTTGAAATGATTTACGTGTATGTATAAATAAAGGATTCCCCTCTGTTCGAGAGGTCTTTCGCAGGAAATCCTTCTCCGTGTCATTCTTCCTCATTGCTTCCCGACAAGTGGTGACCCCCGACGTGATTCCAGACCCCGTGCTCACCGCGACCAGAAAAAGAGTCTTCGTGCACGATCAGCTACGGCTCCCTGGTGAGTATGGGGGAATCATTGTCTAAGGAACAGATAAAGCATGCTGACGAATTGCAACAGGCAGTGAGACAGTGCACAGGAGAGGCGATTTCGGTGAAGGACCTCCGGGAACTGATACAAGAAGTATCTTGCCAGTGCCCGTGGTACCCTTTAGCAGGGACCAGAAGACTAGGAGACTGGGGAAAAATAGGGAGGGAGTTAAAGGCAGAGCCCCATGCTCCCATGCTGTTCTTATTGACATGGCAGAAAGTACACAAAGCGCTGGAAGTCATGAATCCAGAAGCTGGAAATCTGCTATTGAAAGATATTGCACCTTCACCCCTTCCCTATCCCACTCTCTTACCAGTGGCCGTTACACCGACCGCTCCCAAACCTGTCGCCTCGCAGCCATTAAGGACTGGGGGCCACTCCCAGATCGTTAACGCGATTCGAGCTGCCCGTCAGGCCGGTCAGCTCGATCTCTCTGAGGACTGGGAGAGAGAAACCCCAGCGTTCTTTCCTTTAACGAGGGGGGAACCACGTGGGGAAGGGGAAAACAGGCAGATCCCGTTAATGTGGGAAGCCATTCCCTATTCAATTCTGCGTGAGTTGAACAAGGCTATAAAGGAAAATGGTTTACAATCCTCTTATTTTCAAGGAATGATAGAGGGGATCACTAATGTTAGGCAGAAAGTCTCTGAATTCTTTCTTGATTTCATCAAGCACCTTACAGAGGCACAGATTAATAATCAGGAAGCCCAAGCTGAATTGCTCAAGAAATTAGCTAAAGAAAACTGTATTTCAGAAAATAGATGCATTATTCAGGGTTTGGGCCGTGATCCAGATATTGCAAGCATGATAAAATCTTGCTGGGATTTTGGCATAGGTGACTACCAAGCTTCTTTTGACTCAGGGTAAAGCCCTCGGGAATATTGTTCATTCTCCAGATGCTTGCAACGATCTTTATCAGGGATCACTAATTCTTAGTCACTGACCTTATTAAAATTTCTGTTCCTCTTACAAGGTATGCATTTTCTCTAGTTTTTCAGCTTTCTTCTCTTCTACAACGTGCTTTGGAAAGATTTTGTAGAACAGGTTTTTTCCATCTCTCTACAGATTTATATGGTCTTGTTCTTATAAGCAAGCATTTTTAGAAGCGATATGCATTAAACCACAATCTGCATTAGTATTTTAGGGTACTTGCTCGAGCACCCTCACCTTCTGAGGTTAGATGGGTGGCAGCCTGAGAAAGGATCTTTTCAGTTGTGACACTAAAATGATGGTATTCCATTCACAAAGAGATTTGCTTGTTTTTCTCAATCACTGCACATGCCAGTGGATTAGAACTGTTGTATTTGGCTTTGCATTAATGACCTCTTTTCTTATTTCTGTGTTTTACTCAGTTGTTTTCAATTGGCTTATATAATGTATCAAATAATGTTTTCATGGTTTTGATGATTAGCCACCTAAAGACATTTTAAAATTTAAAATTAGGCTGTAATTGGTAGAGCCTCCAGCTGCAGTAGCAGGAGTGCTGTTTAGCGATTTGGAATCAGGCTCTCTTTTTCCAGTTCCTACGCTAGGAGCTTAGTTAGAAACTTGTCTTGCTTTCTTACCTATCACCCACTAATCTACACAACTAAAAGGTTTTCCGTAGCACAGGAACGATCCTTTGTTTACAGCCCAGGAAGAACTTTAGCTTTTGTTTCCTGACCCCCGCTTCAAGGAAGAAGCGGAGTTCTGTCTTAAAATTTTTGGTCAGCAGTTAGGAAGTATGCTCACTGAAACGCTGCTATGCCTCAATAGAGCTTTATCAGTCAGAGCTGTCTAGCTGCGTAATATTTATAGGTCAGGGAAATGCCTGGCTACGATGGAGGTAGAAATTTTTATATAAGACAAAATCCTTTTGTCTTTATTTTATGTTTTGCTACCTTTTGGGTAAAAACAAGGCACAGAACCTCTTTGGGGAATGTGTCCACAGTTTTTTATTACATTATCAGTCTTTTTAGGTGTAATTAGCAGTTAGAATATTTTCTTTTGGTCAATTTTTTTGGGTTGTCTATTTAAAGGAGAACCTGCAATTTTGTTTTAACTCAGGCTACCTGATTTATATCAGACAGCCCTAATCTTTCACAGGTCAATTGTTTGTTTTGTCACTGGAATGTGTGGAGATTAGCTCTCTCTTGGCACTCCAGCCATTCCAGCCCTCAACAGAGATGAGACTGCCTCGTGGAGTCCCTCTCTTTCTTTGAATTTGTTTGGTCCAATGCTTGAGCACTATGAAAGCTCTAAGCCTCCAGGTTTCCTTCCAAATGAGTATTTGCTCTATCTTGTTTCTAACGTTTTCAGTGGTCATTTTCTTTGAAAAGGGTTATTACTGATGTCCCAGTAGACGGCCTAACGGTGTTTACCGATGGATCTCCCTCACCAGGAGTCTTAACCTGGCAACAACCAGATGGTATATGGTACAGTAAGTTTACAGGTCCGCAGATAATCAGCCACCGGTTGGAACTGGCAGCAGCAGTGTTGGCCCTGGTCTTTCTGAGTCTCAACTATTTAATTTAATTTAATTTAAATTCTGATAGTTTGTATCTCTGTAATCTTTTATCTGTAATTGAATATTCATATTTGTCTCCAGTATGTGATGAACAACTATTAAGTGTGTTTTTAGCTGTACAAAAATCACTGCAACAGTGAACAGCTCCAATGTATGTAGCTCATGTGAAAAGCTGAAGGAAATGCTTGAGCTGATTCTCTTGTTTCATTTGTTGTTCAGTCTCCAATTGAGAGTCATCATCAAAATGCAAAGGCATTAGCCAAGGAATTCCACCTTCCTTTGGCAGAAGTACAAGCTAATGTCCACTATGCGCTAATCAGGCGTCTCACCCCTCCATTGGTGTGAACCCCCGTGGGTATGGGGCCAACCAAATCTGGCAAATGGATGTTACACAATTTCCCCCGTTTTCTCCGTGGAAATATGTTCATGTTTGTGTTGATACGTATTCTGGTTATATATATGCCTCCCCTCAAAAAGGGGAAACACAGAAGCATGTGCGCGCTCACCTTACCCGTGCAATGGCGGTCATGGGCACTCCTTCCGCGCTCAAAACCGATAATGGTCCCGCTTATTGCTCCACAGCATTCGCTCAATTTTGTGTGCAATGGAACATCAAACATGTCTTTGGAATTCCCTATAATTCCACGGGTCAAGCTATTGTAGAGCGTGCCAATGGGACCCTGAAACGCATGCTCGACAAACTAAAACAAAAAAGGGGAATTGGGATTTCCCTTTTAGACAAGGAATCCCTGCTTTCAAGTACTTTGTTTACTCTAAATCATCTTAATCTTATTTCTTTTAATTCTCAATTTTTAGCTAGGACTCAGCATCATTTCCAGACCGACGTCCCTCTTCCTTGGCCCCAGGATCAATACCGTCGTTTACCAGACCCGAGGTGGTTCGGGCCAGTCCCATTGATTACCTGGGGCTGGGGCTACGCAGCAGTTGCCCTTCCCTCTGGGTGGGATCCTGCTTGTTGTGTCCGCCCTGCACTTAATGGTTGGCATCAGGGGTTAAGCAAACCAATTCCTCAGTTCAACTTGCAGCTGCTGGAGATGGAGCCCGTGGTTAAGAGAAAACGGGGAGGGAAGACATCCAAACCCCCCAGTGACTTGGGGGACAATAAAAGGGGGAGATGTAGAGATTCGGCCTGAGGGCGTTGGCAAACCACACTCTCTGAGGCTGCACCTCTGCATCTAACCTAGACCAATCAGGATACTACAGCACAACAATTGCCTTATATGTAAAAAGGATTACTTGAAGCCTATCAGTTTGCTCCACGCTACCTCGCAGGATTACTTGAAGCCTATCAGTTTGCTCCACGCTACCTCGCGGGATTATTTGAAATGATTTACGTGTATGTATAAATAAAGGATTCCCCTCTGTTCGAGAGGTCTTTTGCAGGAAATCCTTCTCCGTGTCATTCTTCCTCATTGCTTCCCGACAGTGAGGAGCAAACGTAAAGGAGGCAATAGGCCCACTGTTGGGTGCGGATGGACAAACTCTAACGGAAGATGCAGAGAAAGCAGAAAGGCTTAGTGCCTATTTTACATCTATTTTTTCCCACAGGTCAAAGTGTTTAGGCACATCTAGAGATGGCCGTAGCCAAAGGATAGTGTCTGGGTGGCAGGTTAACATGGATAGAGAGGTTGTCGAGAGGCATTTAGCTGCACTGGATGAGTTCAAATCCCCGGGTCCAGATGAAATGCACCTGAGAGTACTCAAAGAACTTTCCAGAGAACTTGCACAGCCCTTGTCCATCATCTTCGGAACCTGTTTAAGGACTGGAGATGTCCCGGAGGACTGGAAGAGAGCAAACGTTATTCCGATCTTCAAAAATGGGAGGAAGGATGACCCAGGGAACTACAGACCAGTGAGTCTGAACTCTGTTGTGGGGAAGATAATGGAGCAGATATTAAAGGGAGCGATCTGCAAACACCTGCAGGACAACTTGGTGATCCAAGGAAGTCAGCATGGATTTGTCTCCAACAGGTCCTGCCAGACCAACCTGGTTTCCTTTTTTGACCAAGTAACAGGTTTGCTGGATCGGGGAAATTCGGTTGATGTCGTTTACTTGGATTTTAGTAAAGCTTTTGACAAGGTTCCCCATGATGTTCTGATGGATAAGTTGTAGGACTGCAATCTGGATTTTCATATAGTTAGGTGGATGGGGAATTGGTTAGAGAACCACAGTCAACGAGTTGTTGTCAATGGTGTTTCATCAGACTGGAGTGAGGTGAGTAGCGGGGTACCTCAGGGCTCGGTGCTCAGCCCGGTACTTTTTAACATATTTATTAATGATCTAGATGAGGGGGTGGAGGGACTACTCATCTAGTTTGCAGATGACACCAAATTGGGTGGACTGGCAAATACTTCGGAAGATAGAGACAGAGTTCAACAGGATCTGAACACAATGGAAAAATGGGCAAATGAGAACAAGATGCAATTTAATAAAGATAAGTGTAAAGTTCTGCATCTGGGTCAGAAAAATGAAAAGCATGCCTACTGGATGGGGGATACGCTTCTAGGTAACACTGTGTGTGAACAAGACCTTGGGGTACTTGTGGATTGTAAACTAAACATGAGCAGGCAGTGTGATGCAGCGATAAAGAAAGTCAAATGCCATTTTGGGCCGTATCAACAGAGGCATCACATCAAAATCACAAGATGTCATAGTCCCATTGTATACGGCACTGGTCAGACCACACCTGGAGTACTGTGTGCAGTTCTGGAGTCCTCACTTCAAGAAGGACGTAGATAAAATTGAAATGGTACAGACTAGAGCGACGAAGATGATCTGGGGCCAAGGGACCAAGCCCTATGAAGATAGGTTGAGGGACTTGGGAATGTTCATCCTGGAGAAAAGGAGGTTGAGAGGGGACATGATAGCCCTCTTTAAGTATTTGAAAGGTTGTCACTTGGAGGAGGGCAGGATGCTGTTTCTGTTGGCTGCAGAGGAGAGGACACGCAATAATGGGTTTAAACTTCAAGTACAACGATATAGGCTAGATATCAGGAAAAAAAATTTCACAGTCAGAGTAGGTCAGCAGTAGAATAGGCTGCCTAAGGAGGTGGTGAGCTCCCCCTCACTGGCAGTCTTCAAGCAAAGGTTAGATACACACTTTTCTTGGATGCTTTAAGATGCTTAGGGCTAATCCTGCGTTGAGCAGGGGGTTGGACTAGATGGCCTGTATGGCCCCTTCCAACTCTATGATTCCATGATTCTATGATTCTATAACTTTTGAACTTAACCGGGTGCAAAATCCTAATATTTAAATAATTATTACAGGTGAAAAAATATTTATACTCTCCTTGGCCTTTCCCAACCACATAACAACATCTTCCCCAGCCCTAAGGCTTCCACAAAACCAAAAACCTACCCATTCTGAAGCTTAGTTTATCTAACCCTAAGTTGCGAACTTAACCAGGTGCAAAACCCTGTTTTTTACATAATTATTACAGGTAAAATAATGTGAAAAATATTTCTACACTACTTGGCCTTTCCGAACCACATCAAAGAATCTTCTACAGCCCTAACGCTTCCACTAACCCCAAAAACCTACCCATCCTGAAGCATAATTTCCCTTACACTTACACTAAGATGAGAACCCATCCTGAAGCATAATTTCCCTTACCCTCACCCAAAGATGAGAGCCCTAACCCTAAAATGAGAACTTAACTATGTGCAAAACCCTATCTATTACATAATTCTTACAGTTAAAATAATGTGAAGAAAATATTTATACTCCCCTTGGCCTTTCCCAACCACGTCACAGCATCTTGTCCAGCCCTAACACTTCCACGAATCCAAAAACCCACCCATCCTGAAGCACACTTTGCTAAACCGAACCCTAACTTGAGAGCATAACCTGGTGCAGAATCCAATTTTTTACATAGTTCTTACAGGTAAAATATTGTGAAAAAATATTTATACCAGCCTTGGCCATTCCCAACCATGTCACAGCATCTTCCCCAGCCCTCAGGCTTCCACTAAATGAAAAACAAACCCATCCTGAAGCATACTTTCCCTTAACCTATCCCTAACATGAGAAGTTAACCCGCTGCAAAATCGTATTTTTTACTTAATTCTTACGGGTAAAATATTGTGAAAAAATATTTATACTCTCCTTAGCCTTTCCCAACCATCTCACAACTCCGGCCCTAAGCCTTCCACTAAACCAAAAACCTACCCATCCTGAAACATACATTCCCTTACTCTAACCCGAACTTGAAAAATTAACCCGGTGCAAAATCCTATTTTTTACATAATATTGTGAAAAAATATTTATACTCTCCTTGGCCTCTCCCAACCACATCACAACATCTTCCCCACCTCTAAGGTTTCCACAAAACCAAAAACCTACCCATCCTGAAGCATACTTTTCCTTACCCTAACCTTCACTTGAGAGCATAACCAAGTGCAAAATCCTATTTTTACATAATTATTACAGGTAAAATAATGTGAAAAAATATTTCTACACTACTTGGCCTTTCCAAACCACGTCACAGAATCTTCTCCAGCCCTAACGCTTCCACTAACCCCAAAAACTTATCCATCCTGAAGGATAATTTTCCTTACCCTCACCCTAAGATGAGAACTTAACCATGTGCAAAACCCTATTTATTACATAATTCTTACAGTTAAAATAATGTGAGACAATATTTATACTCTCCTTGGCCTTTCCCAACCACGTCACAGCATCTTCTCCAGCCCTAACGCTTCCACTAAACCAAAAAGCACACATTCCCTTACCCTAACTTTAGAGCATAACCTGGTGCAAAATCCTATTTTTTACATAATTCTTACAGGGAAAATGTTGTGAAAATATATTTATACTCTCCTTGGCCTTTCCCAACCATGTCACAGCATCTTCCCCAGCCCTAAGGCTTTCACTAAACCAAATACCTACCCATCCTGAAGCATACTTTCCCTTACCCTAACCCTCACTTGAGAGCATAACCAAGTGCAAAATCCTATTTTTACATAATACTTACAGGTAAAATATTGTGAAAAAACATTTATACTCTCCTTGGCCTTCCCCAACCATGTCACAGCAACTTCCCCAGCCTTAAGGCTTCCACTAATCCAACAACCTACTCAGTGTACTTTCCCCAAACCTAACCCTAATATGACAACTTAACTGGGTGCAAAATCCTATCTTTTACATAATTATTACAGGTAAAATAATGTGAAAAAATATTTCTACACTACTTGGCCTTTCTGAGGTGAAAAAATATTTATACTCTCCTTGGCCTTTCCCAACCATCTCACAACTCCGGCCCTAAGCCTTCCACTAAACCAAAAACCTACCCATCCTGAAACATACATTCCCGTACTCTTTTACATAATCATTACAGGTAAAATAATGTGAAGAAATATTTCTACACTACTTGGCCATTCCCAACCATGTCACAGCATCTTCCCCAGCCCTCAGGCTTCCACTAAACGAAAAACCGTTCCTGAAGCATACCTTCCCTTAACCTATCCCTAACTTGAGAAGTTAACCCGTTGCAAAATCATATTTTTACATAAATCTTACAGGTTAAATATTGTGAAAAAATATTTATACTCTCCTTGGCCTTTCCCAACCATTTCACAACTTCCTCCCCAGCTCAAAGTCTTCCATTAAACCAAAAACCTACCCCTACTGAAACATACTTTGCTAACCCTAACTCTAAATTTAGAACTTAACCGGATGCAAAATCCTATTTTTTACATAATTCTTACTGGTAAAATATTGTGAAAAAATATTTATACTCCCCTTGGCCTTTCCCAACCATGTCACAACATCTTCCCCACCACTAAGGCTTCCACAAAACCAAAAACCTACCCATCCTGAAGTTTACTTTCTCTAACCCTAACCCTAAGATGCCAACTTAACCAGGTGCAAAACCCTGTTTTTTACATAATCCTACAGGTAAAATATTGTGAAAAAAGATTTATATTCTCTTTGGCCTCTCCCAACCATGTCACAGCATCTTCCCCAACCCTAAGGCTTCCACTAAACCAAACACCTACCCATCCTGAAGCATATCTCCCCTTACCCTAACTCTAACTTGAGAGCATAACCAGGTGCAAAATCCTATTTTTTACATAATTCTTACAGGTAAAATTTTGTGAAAAATATTTATACTCTCCTTGGCTTTTCCCAACCATGTCACAGCATCTTCCCCAGTCCTAAGGCTTCCACTAAAACAACAACCTACCCATTATGAGTTGTATTTTCCGACCCATAACTGAAATTCAGAACTTAACCGGGTGCAAAATCCTATTTTGTACATAATTTTTAGAGGTAAAATAATGTAAGAAAATATTTATACACTACTTGGGCTTCTTCCCCCGCCCTAACGCTTCCAGTAAACTGAAAACCTACCCATCCTGAAGCATATGTTCCCTAACCTTAACCGTAACTTGAGTACTTAATCAGGTACAAACTCCTAATATTTACTTAATTCTTACAGGTAAAATATTGTGAAAAAACATTTATACTCTCCTTGGCCTTTCCGAACCACCTCACAGAATCTTCTCCAGCCCTAACGCTTCCACTAACCCCAAAAACCTACCCATCCTGAAGCATAATTTCCCTTACCCTCACCCTAAGATGAGAACCCGAGCCCTAATATTAGAACTTAACTGGGTGCAAAATCCAATTTTTTACATAATTTTTCAGGTAAAATAATGTGAAAAAATATTTATACTCTCCTTGGCTTTTCCCAACCATATAACAGAATCTTCCACAGCCCTAAGGCTTCCACTAAACCAACAACCTACCCATTTTGAACGGTACTTTCCCTACTCCTAACCCAAATTGAGAACTTAATCTTCCCCAGCATCTTCCCCAGCCCAGACGCTTCAACTAAACCAAAAACCTACCCCATCCTGAAGCATACTTTCCCTAACCCTAACCCTAAGTTGAGAACTCAACCCGATGCATATCCCTATTTTTTTACATAATTCATACAGATTAATATTGTAAAAAAAATATTTATGCTCTCCTTGGCCTTTCCCAACCATGTCACCCATCTTCCCCAGCCCTAAGGCTTCCACAAATCCAAAAACCTACCAGTCCTGAAGCATACTTTCCCTAACCCTAACCAAAATAGAGTACTTAACTGGGAAAATTTTAACCTGTAAATTTTACAGGTAAATTTTACAGGTACTTTCCATCCCCCTAACCCAAATCGATAACTCCCTACCCCTAACCCAAATCGATAAATTTTACAGGTAAATTTTACAGGTACTTTCCCTACCCCTAACCCAAATCGATAACTTAACCAGGTGCAAAACCTTTTTTTAGGTCCTGTTCAAGTGAGCAACGCTTAGCAGGTATATTTCCTATTCGTTGTATGAATGTAATGAGTGACATAAAGTAATTCCTTAGCCAACGAGTATTTAAGGTTATCACATAGGCAGTAGAAGATAGAATTTCATAATACTATATTGTAATAATAGAAAATTTGGAAAAAGCACTACTTGCTTTTGCTATATGACCATAGTAGTTAAATATTTGAGCTACATTGTTGAAGTTCTAAGAAGACGATGAGAATCCATCTCGCCAACCTGTCCTTCTTTAGCACAGCATTGGGGCATTGGGACCCATACACTTCATTTTTAGCCAGAAGGGCTGTCAAGGGATGGCGGAGGTTAACTCCAATCACTAAGGATGCCAGGAGACCTATAACATTGCCTCTATTAAGTGACTTCTTTGTCCAGCTACAAGAAGTCTGTTTTTCAGAATACGAAGTGGCTTTGATGCAGGCTGCTTTCACAGTAGCATTTTATGGTGCATTTCGGGGCAGCAAGTTTCTGGCTGCTTTCTGTCATCATCATAATCAGGCAGTGCTTTCAATCAATGACATATCATTGTCCAATTCTGACCTGCAAATACGATTAAGAAGATCAAAGATGGACCAAAGAGTTCTTCTATTATTTTGAATTTGGTTCTTCTATTATTTTGAATTTGGCACCTTCATACTTGCCTTGCCCAGTACGCAGCATGTCAGAGTTTTTGTCCAGGTGGCCCGTTATTTCTGGCCCTTTATTAATACACTGTGACGGGTTTTGCCTTTCTCGCTATCAGTTTACGGCAACACTTAGGATGTGCTTGACAGAAATTGGCGTTCAGCCACAACACTATAGCTCCCACTCCTTTCGTATAGGGGCAGCCACTCAAGCCTTCCAAAGCGGTGCTTCCAATGAGCAGATTATGGCCCTTTGTCATTGGAGGACATCTGCTTTCAAAACATATATTCGCCCCAAGTTACTAATTGCTTATTTCTTCAGGTTATTTTACAATATCCCAGTCCATGCTAATCATGGGGCACAGCATTGTTTATGGGGCCGGTCATTATCTTGCCAGATCTGGATGGGAAAAGGATCTCGGTCTCAGCTGACACATCAATCTTACCTGGTCTGGGCCTCGGGGCATGAAATGGTCATCCTTAGTGCCCATCACCAAGGAAGTCTTCAAAGCCGGACCCCCGTCAGCCGTCATCATACAACTGAACAAAAATGACTTGGCAGAGACTTGGCAGTTTAGAACTAATTCGCAAGATTTACGATGATTTAAATTTGTTACGTTTTAGAATCTTTGGGTCCCAGATAATTTGCGGGATGTTTTCTGCTAACTATATGAAGACGTACAAAGTAATAAAGGTAAAATGTTCTCTTGTAAATATTGTTTACTTTTCTGTACACCGCCTTGGATTACATGAAAAGGGTGTCTTTAGCATGCATGCTATATGAATCTGCAGGACAGGTCCTGTTCAAGGGAGCAACGCATAGCAGGTATATTTCCTATTCGTTGTATGGATGTAATAAGTGACATAATTCCTTAGCCAACGAGTATTTAAGGTTATCATACCCAGCAGAAGACAGAATTTCATAATACTATGTAATAGTAATAGAGAATTTGGAAATACCACTAGTTGCTTTTCCAATATAACCATAATTGTTAAATAAGTGACATACCTTGATGAATGCAAAAGAAATCATTTCGGAATCTACTACGTGTTGTGATGGTGTTAAGAAACAATACCAAGAGACACCATCTGCAGCATATGATAAAATGGCTGGATATTCTCCCATCACAATATGAAGTAATCAGAAGTAGTAAAGTTAAAATGTCTTTAGCATGCATGCTATATGAATATAGCAGGTATATAACCCATTCGTTGTATAGATGTAATCAATGACATAAATTAATAGCCAACAAGTATTTAAGGCTATCTCATAGGTTAAGTGCCCCTTGTGGTGCAGAGTGGTAAGGCAGCAGACATGCAGTCTGAAAGCCGTGCCCACGAGGCTGGGAGTTCAATCCCAGTACCTGGCTTAAGGTTGACTTAGCCTTCCATCCCGAGGTCGGTAAAATCAGTACCCAATTTGCTGGGAGGTAAACGGTAATGACAGGGTTATCCTGATTGACAGGTTATATTCATAGACAGTAGTAGATAGAATTTCATAAAACTATCTTTAAATAGGACAGGGTTCTATTAAATAAAAGAGTAAGGCCACCTGGGGAGGAGTTAGGGCGGGCCCTGTCCAGGATAAAAACTCAGAGGGCCCAATCAGGAGCCGCGAAGCGGCTCCTGATTGGGCCCTCCGAGTGTCCATCCAGGGCCAAGCAGCCAATGGGGAGGCGCGCAAAGTGCCTTCCTATTGGCCCCTCATCAGGACAGACCAAAATTCCATTCACCCAGCCCAGTCTGGCTGCCAGTCTGCTCCTGACCCCCGCAGGGAGAGGAGGTCAGTAGGGCTGCCAAGGGGGATGAGAACAGAGGCTTGGACAGGCTGTGGCAGCCCTTTTTGCCCCAAGGCTGTCCTAACTGTCATGTCCAACTGTAAATTGCCTCAGAACCCTGACAGAGCTGGCAGGAGGCTGCAGAGTGCTCCCTCCCCCCCCCCTTCAGGCCTGCTGCAAAGGAGCCTCTGACAGGCCCTGACTGAGGGAAGGAGGCCTTTCAAAGAGCAGCGGAGGGGAGACTGAGGGCCTTCCTTTTGAGGGGGGGGGGACTTTCCCCTTATGCCAAACAGTTGCCTGACAGGGAGGCTACAGAAAAGCCCCTTCTCACTTAAAATACTGCTCTGGCCGGGGGTTAGACACAGCCAAGCCGTGTGTCTTTCTTCTTTGCAACTCTCTACAGATTTGAGGCCACTGAACAGCGTTATTCTGCAGAGGAAGCTGACTCTTTTGTTTCCTGTTTCATCTGCACAACAACCCTGTGCAGTAGGCCTCAAGTCTTTCAATTCAACAACAACCTGTGTGGGAAGCTTTAAATGTTTTTTCTCTACCACAACCCTGTCCAAAGTAGCGATTTCTGCCTGGGGAGCTGATCTTTATACTCTGCAGGTGAGCTGTAATTCCAAGAGCTCTCCAGGCCACACCTGTAGGTTGGCTACCCCTGGGTTGGAAGTATTCCTGGAGGTTTGGAGGTGGGACTTCAAAATCGTACAGTGCCTCAGAGTCCAGCCTTCAAATGAGCCATTTTTGCCTGCAGTTTGTAGGGAGTGGTGCAGGAGTGTCCCTCCTGGCCTATGGGTTATGGCCAGACCTTACCAGCAACTGTTTGTATTCTGGGGCGCAGACAGGCAGACCAGCATCAGTCCTGTGAGTCTGGAAAGTGCAGGAAGATCTAAATAAATATTTACAGCCTGAAACTAAATAGAGAACAAGTAAATGTCTGGAGACACATCGACACTGAAATAGTAACTGGCAAATAACCTTGGCCTGGCAAATAAAAAACCAGTATTAAAAACCTTACTAAGGTCAAGACTGCTGTGCACAGACAGTCTTCCTCTTAGGGTTGCCAGCTTCCCTGTGAGGCTCGCTACCCCACCTCCCTCATGGGGAGTCTGCTATGGGGAGAGAAGGGGAAGACGATTGGAAAATGCTTTGAGACACCTGAGGCCTGCTGGGTCACTGTGGCCCATTCCCAGTTCTCTCAGATCTCTCACAACCCTACATTCCTCACAGGTTGACTATTGTGGAGAGACAAATGGAAAAGGTGTTTGTAAACCACTTTGAGACTCCTTTAGGTAGTAAGCAATAGGGTACAAAAATCCGTTCTTCTAAGGAGCAACCATGAAAGAAGCATGTGGGCACATAACATTTTACCAACAGTGAAAATATGGGAGACAGAAGGAACAGGGTGGACACCTGTGTACTGTGACTACCCTATGTGAATGTGGCCTAATTCACACAAGAAGGGAAATGACGCAGAACTGGGGGAATCGGTTGCCATATAATCTTCCCCTAAGAAGAGTCTCCAGTCTGATTTTCCCTTCACATATCTGAAGACATGGTTCTGGAAAGCTCATCTGTAACCACTATGCCACAATTCCCAAAGGTCAGTCCTCTCCCACAATCAACGAACATTCCACACCACAGGTTCCTGACACCCATATCTCCACACCCATGGCCTCATTTGCCACCATGCCACCGCAACCTCCCACACAACACACATGACAACCCCATGCCCTTACAGACTGGACAACTCCTCCCCTTCCTCTTCCCACTGCCAAGCTCTAGCGCCCGTTGTATTCTTGGAGACAACGGGCTTTGCCCCTAGTATAGTAATAATAGAGAATTTGAAAAAAGCACTACTTGCTTTAGCTATATGACCATAATAGTTAGATATGTCAGTTACATTGTTGAAGTCCTAAGATACTACCTTGTAATATAATACGGCTTGTGCTGGTTTAAAGAAACAATACCAAGAAACTCCATCTGCAGTGTATGATAAACTTGCGGGATGTTTTGTGCTATGACATACGAAGTAGTAAAGGTATAATGAGATAATCTCTTGTAAATGTTGTATACATTTTTGTACACTGCGTTGGTATTCACGAAAGAGTGTCTTTAGCATGCATGCTATATGAATCCGCAGGAAAGGTCCTGTTCAAGTGAGCAACGCTTAGCAAGTATATTTCCTATTCGTTGTAAGGATGTTATCAGTGACATAAAGTAGCCAACAAGTATTTAAGGTGTCTTTAGCATGTACGCTATATAGCAGGAATATATACCATTCGTTGTATGGTAGTAATCAACGAAAAAGTAATTTCTTAGCCAGTAAGGATTTACGGTTATCTCATAGATAGGGAGTAGATAGATAGGCAGTAGATAGAATTTCATAAAACTCTATAGTAATAATAGAGAATTTGGAAATAGCACTAGTAGCTTTCGCTACTAATATATAATGTAAAAGAAACAATATGGGAATCTACTACGTGTTGTGATGGTGTTACGAAACAATACCAAGGGCCATTCCGCACCAGGATATATGTTGCAAATTGGTTGCGGAACGAAAAAACGTCATTTTAAATAGTGGAAGTCGTCGTTATGCATACCTGCCTTTGTAGTGGAATCCAGTTTTGTTTCTATCATTTCCCACAGGTTTCCGGTCTCGGCAAAAACTGATAGCCAGGAAGCGATATTTGCCGAGCTTTGTCCCGCCCCTGGCCATCAATCAAACGATTAGCCAATGGGCGGCCGTTATCATCTCCCAAAAAGCCCCTTTCCCTTTAAGGCTGGTTTAAAAAAAAAACCATGTTGCAACGAATATGCCTTGATTCATTGCAACGGAGAGACCAATCTAGCTAGCAGGTGGTGTGTGAGCTGCCGTTTCATCGTTGCCATGCTCCCCCCGGGTGAAAAAAAAATACACCCCCCCCCCCGCACGGGCGCGATTTTCGGCCGAAAATAAAGGGGAAAATAAAGGGGAAATAAACCAGCAAACGGGGCTGTGTGGTGCTTGGTGACTTAAAACAGCTCTCGGGAGGGACTGCAGCCAGGGAAGCCTCGCTGGGTAAACGAAGGCTCGCCGGTGCGTTGATCTCCACTCGGTCCCAGAAAAAATAATGGCGATTGCTTCGCCGGAAGATCAGAGGAGAGAGCCAGGGGGAGAGACTTTGCAGAAATCGCAGCAGTAGTAACGCACAGAACTTTTCCGCTAGTGTTGCAGATTTGTTGCAAAAGTGTAGCGCTTTCCGGAGGGTGAATCCACTTTTTGGGATTTCCCTGAAAGGGCTACAACGAAGCGCTTTTTGCGGATGGGTTTCAGGAGTGTGGCGACTGTCTACGACGTTGTGCATAACCGCATTTTTGTAGCGATTTCAATTTGCCACACACAGTCCTGATGTAAAGTAGGGTTCTGCTGGTGTTAAGAAACAATACCAAGAGACACTATCTGCAGCATATGATTAAATGGCTGAATAATCTATAACAATATTAAGTAATCAGAAGTAGTAATGCTAAAATGTCTTTAGCATGCATGCTTTAAGAACACAACAGGTATATATCCCATTTGTTGTATGGATATAATCAATTCTGTAATTTCTTAGCCAACAGGTTTTTAAGGTTATCTCGTAGGCAGTAGAAGATAGACTTTCATAACGCTATATGGAAATAATAGACAATTTGGAAAAAGCACCACTTGCTTTAGCTATATGACCATAATAGTTAAATATGTGAATTACATTGTTTGAGTCCTAAGAAATAATCCTGTAATATAATACGGCTTGTTCTGGTTTAAAGAAACAATACCAAGAGACTCCATCTGCAGCATATGATAAAATGCTATATGGTAATAATAGAGAATTTGGAAATAGCACTAGTAGCTTTTGCTATATGACCATAATAGTTAAATATGTGAGTTACAGTGTTGTAGTCCTAAGAATCTATCTTGTTATATAATAGGGCTTCTGCTGGTTTTAAGAAACAATACCAAGAGCATTCTTGTGGTGCAGAGTGGTAAGGCAGCAGACATGCTGTCTGAAAGATCTGCCCATGAGGCTGGGAGTGCAACACCAGCAGCTGGCTCAAGGTTGAATCAGCCATCCATCATCCGAGGTCGGTAAAATGAGCTTCCTGGGGGGTAAACGGTAATGACTGGGGAAGGCACTGGCAAACCACCCCGTATTGAGTCTGTCATGAAAATGCTAGAGGGTGTCACCCCAAGGGTCAGACAGGACTCAGTGCTGGTGTAAAGTAGGGTTCTGCTAGTGTTAAGAAACAATACCAAGAGACACCATCTGCAGCAGATGATAAAATTGCTGGATGTTCTTCGATAAGTATATGAATCAATCAGAAATAGTAAAGTTAAAATCTTTAGCATGCATGCTATATGAACATAGCAGGTATATATCCCATTGGTTGTATGGGTGTAATCAATGGCATAAAGTAATTTCTTAGCCAACTAGGTTTTAAGGTTATCTCATAGGTAGTAGAAGACAGAATTTCATAACACTATCTTTAACCGCTCCTGCAGAGCGGATTAAATAAAGCCCTAAGAGCTATTGGGGAGGAGTTAGGGCGGGCTCTGTGCGTGATAAAATCTCGCCAGGGCGAATTAGGAGCCTCACCCCTACGAGTGCCAATCTAGGGCGAAGCGGCCCATGGCGAGCCGCGCAAAGCGCGCCTCCCCATAGGCTGCTTGGCCCAGCCTCGCTCGCCAGGACACTCCTTCCTATTGCCCTCGGGAAAGGAGCAGGGACGCAGCGTCGAAGACGGCCGGCATGCCAGAACACTGAACCAGGCATGCGCTGGACTCACGCACATGCCTGGTTGCTCACGCCGACGTCCCGACATGGCCCCGTGCCCCCCTCTCCAGCGGGCATGCCCGGACTACCCACCATGTGTGCTTCCCGTCGCCCACGCCGCCACCCACGCAAAGCTGCGCCGCCACCACTTCTTAGCCGCGCTTTCCTCCAGCCGCTGCAAGTATGGTAGGAGGACCCGCCTTATGCCCACACTCTGCCCATTTTTACAAATGGGCTTTTTTGCTAGTATAGTAATAATAGAGAATTTGGAAATAGCACTAGTAGCTTTTGCTATATGACCATAATAGCTAAATATGTGAGTTACATTTTTGAAATCCTAAGAAACTATACTGTAATATAATAGTGTTTCTGCTGGTTTTAAGAAACAATACCAAGAGCAGCATATGATAAACATGCGGGAAGTTTTCTGCTAACTATATGAAGACATACGATAAAGGTAAACTGTAAATGTTGTTGACATCTTTACACTGCCTTGGATTACATGAAAAGGGTGTCTTTAGGACGCATGCTATATGGATGTGCACGTAAGGTTACGAAAGGGAGCAACGCTTAGCAGGTATATGTCCTATTCGTTATTTGGATGCAATGAGTGACAAAGTAATTCGTTAGCCAACGAGTATTTAAGCAATTAGCATGCATGCTATATAGTAGGTATATATCCCATTCGTTGTATGGATGCAATCTATGACATAAAGTAATTTCTTAGCCAACAATTTTTTAAGGTTATCTCATAAGCAGTAGAAGATAGAACTTCATAATGCTATATGGAAATAATAGAGAATTTGGAAAAAGCACCACTTTCTTTAACATAGTTAAAACTGTGAATTACATTGTTGAAGTCCTAAGAAACAATTTGTAATATAATACGGCTTGTGCTGGTTTAAGGAAACAATACCAAGAGACTCCATCTGCAGCATATGATAAAACGCTATATAGTAATAATAGAGAATTTGGAAATTGCATTAGTAGCTTTTGCTATATGACCATAATAGTTAAATGTTTGAGTTACATTGTTGAAGTCCTAAGAAACTACCTTGTAATACAATACAGCTTCTGCTGGTTTTAAGAAACAATACCAAGAGCATCTATCTGCAGCATATGAATAACATGAGGGATGATTTTCTAAATATATGAAGACGTACGAAGTAATAAAGGTAAAATGTTCTCTTGTAAATGTTGTTTACATTTCTGTACACCGCCTTGGAGCCTCTTGTGGCGCAGAGTGGTAAGGCAGCTGTCTGAAAGCTTTGCCCATAAGGCTGGGAGTTCGATCCCAGCAGCCGGCTCAAGGTTGACTCAGCCTTCCATCCTTCCGAGGTCGGTAAAATGAGTACCCAGCTTGCTGGGGGGTAAACGGTAATGACTGGGGAAGGCACTGGCAAACCACCCCGTATTGAGTCTGCCATGAAAATGCTAGAGGGCGTCACCCCAAGGGTCAGACATGACTCGGTGCTTGCACAGGGGATACCTTTACCTTTACCTTTACACCGCCTTGGATTACATGAACAGAGTGTCTTCAGCATGCATACTACATGAACCTGCAGGAAAGGTCCTAGTCCAAATTCTCTATTATTACCATATAGCGTTATGAAATTCTATCTTCTACTGCCTATAAGATAAAAAGTTTTTAAAACTTGTTGCCTAAGAAATTACATCATTGATTACATCCATACAACCAATGGGATATATACCTTCTATGTTCATATTGCATGCTAAAGGTTTTAACTTTACTACTTCTGATTACTTCATATACTTATCGGAGAACATCAGGCAATTTTATGATATGCTGCAGATGGTGTCTCTTGGTATTGTTTCTTAACACTAGCAGAACCCTACTTTACACCAGCACTGAGTCCTGTCTGACCCTTGGGGTGACACCCTCTAGCATTTTCATGACAGACTCAATACGGGGTGGTTTGCCAGTGCCTTCCCCAGTCATTACCGTTTACCCCCCAGGAAGCTCATTTTACCGACCTCGGATGATGGATGGCTGATTCTATTATTACTATATAGTGTTATTAAATTCTGTCTTCTAGTACCCATGAGATAACCTTAAAAACCTGTTGGCTAAGAAATTACGTCATTGATTACATCCATACAACCAATGGGATGTATACCTGCTATGTTCATATTGAATGCTAAAGATTTTAACTTTACTGCTTCTGATTACTTCATATACTTATCGGAGAACATCCAGCAATTTTATCATATGCTGCATATTTTACCGAGCTCGGATTATGGAAGGTTGAGTCAACCTTGAGCCGGCTGATGGAATTGCATACCATAGTAGTTAAATATGTGAATTACAGTGTTGTAGTCCTAAGAATTTATCTTGTTATATAATAGGGCTTCTGCTGGTTTTAAGAAACACTACCAAGAGCATTCTTGTGGCGGAGAGTGGTAAGGCAGCAGACTAATATGTTAATATAGCAAAAGCTACTAGTGCTATTTCCAAATTCTCTATTATTACTATGTAGAGTTATTAAATTCTGTCTTCTACTGCCTATGAGATAACATTAAAAACTAGTTGGCTAAGTAATGACATCATTGATTACATCCATACACCAATGGGATATATACCTGCTATGTTCATATGGGTTGCCAAAGATTTTAACTTTACTACTTCTGATTACCTCATATACTTATTGGAGAACATCCAGCAATTTCATCATATGCTGCAGATGGTGTCTCTTGGTATTGTTTATTAACACCAGCAGAACCCTACATTACACCAGCACTGAATCCTGTCTGACTCTTCTCATGACGCCCTCTAGCGTTTTCATGGCAGACTCAATACGGGGTGGGTTGCCAGTACCTTCTCCAGTCATTACAGTTTACCCCCAGGAAGCTGGGTACTCATTTTACCGTGCTCGGATGATGGAAGGCTGAGTCAACCTTGAGCCGGCTGCTGGAATTGCAGTCCCACCCTCCTTCACACAGGATGTCTGCTGCCTTACCATTCTGTGCCACAAGAATACTCTTGGTATTGTTTCTTAAAACCAGCAGAAGCCCTATCATATAACAAGATAGAATCTTAGGACTACAATACTGTAATTGACATATTTAACTACTATGGTTATATAGCAAAAGGTACTAGTGCTATTTGCAAATTCTCTATTATTACTATATAGAGTTATTAAATTCTGTCTTCTACTGCCTATGAGATAACCTTAAAAAGTAGATGGCTAAGAAATAAGAAAGATTTTAACTTTACTGCTTCTGATTACTTCATGTACTTATCGGAGAACATCGAGCAATTTTATCATATGCTGCAGATGGTTTCTCTTGGTATTGTTTATTAACACCAGCAGAACCCTACTTTACACCAGCACTGAATCCTGTCTGACGCCCTCTAGCGTTTTCATGGCAGACTCAATACAGGGTGGTTTGCCCGTGCCTTCCCCTGTCATTACCGTTTACCCCCCAGAAAGCTGGGTACTCATTTTACCGACCTCGGATGACGGAAGCCTGAGTCAGCCTTGAGCCGGCCTCTTGGATTGCTCTCCCCGCCTCATGGGCACAACTTTCAGACAGTATGTCTGCTGTCTTACCACTCTGTGCAACAAGAATGCTCTTGGTATTTTTTCTTAAAACCGGCAGAAGCCCTATTATATAACAAGATAGATTCTTAGGACTACAACACTGTAACTCATGTATTTAACTATTATGGTCATATAGCAAAAGCTACGTGTGCTAATTCCAAATTGTCTATTATTTCTATAAAGTGTTATTAAATTCTGTCTTCAAGTACACAAGAGAACCTTAAAAACTTGTTTGCTAAGTAATTAAATCATTGATTGTATCCATACAACCAATGGGATATATACCTGCTATGTTCATATTGCATGCTAAAGATTTTAACTTTACTACTTCTGATTACTTCATATACTTATCGGAGAACATCCAGCAATTTTATCATATGCTGCAGATGGTGTCTCTTGGTATTGTTTATTAACACCAGCAGAACCCTACTTTACCCTAGTACTTGTCAGGATTGTAGAATCTCTGTCATAAATTAGCCTGAGTTCTTCCATGACAGTTATATTGCTTGGTGCCTGGTTGCTACAGGTCCTATATTCCTGCTAACATTTAAAAGTGAAATATATGTTGTTGTAACTCTTATCACTTGTTGAGGCCTCTCGGCTGGGCCCGGTTTCGCTATCACCCAGTCAAGGCCATGAGAATGTATGACTGTTTTAATTGCCTGTGCCTCTTCTCTCCTTCTCCCCTCCCTTGGGAACTTTCAAGTTTTGAGCGGGAGAATTGTATTGATAAGAAGAAGCAAATCTGTACTCAGGTCAGATTTGACTTCGCCAGTCTTGATGCGTGTAGTACTTCTCAATAAAGCTTTCTGATCATTAAGAAGCTAGTTGTGAGTTCTCTCAGAGCTTGACAGTACTTACTACTTCTGATTACTTCATATTGTAGAACATCCAGCAATTTATTCATATGCTGCAGATGGTGTCTCTTCGTATTGTTTATTAACACCAGCAGAACCCTACTCTACACCATCACTGAATCCTGTCTGACCCTTGGGGTGACGCCCTCCAGCGTTTTCATGGCAGACTCAATGCGGGGTGGTTTGCCCGTGCCTTCCCCTGTCATTACCGTTTACCCCCCAGGAAGCTGGGTACTCATTTTACCGACCTCGGCTGACGGAAGCCTGAGTCAGCCTTGAGCCGGCCTCTTGGGTTGCACTCCCAGCCTCATGGGCAGAGCTTTCACACAGTATGTCTGCTGCCTTACCACTCAGTGCCAGAAGAATGCTCTTGGTATTGTTTCTTAAAACCAGCAGAAGCCATATTATATAACAAGATAGATTCTTAGGACTACAACACTGTAACACATATTAACTATTATGGTCATATAGCAAAAGCTACTAGTGGTATTTCCAAATTCTCTATTAGTACCATATAGTCTTATGAAATTCTGTCTTCTACTGCCTATGAGATAACCTTAAAAACTAGGCTAAGTAATTAAATCATTGATTGTATCCATACAACCAATGGGATATATACCTGCTATGTTCATATTGCATGCTAAAGATTTTAACTTTACTACTTCTGATTACTTCATATACTTATCGGAGAACATCCAGCAATTTTATCATATGCTGCAGATGGTGTCTCCTGTTATTATTTATTAACACCCAACTTTACACCAGCACTGAGTCCTGTCCGACCCTTAGGATGACGGCCTCTAGCGTTTTCATTTTAACTTTACTACTATAAAGATTTTAACTTTATTACTTATGATTACTTCATATACTTATTGAAGAACATACAGCAATTTATTCATATGCTGGTGTCTCTTCGTATTGTTTATTAACACCAGCAGATCCCTAACTTACACCATCACTGAATCCAGTCTGACCGTTGGGGTGACGCCCTCTAGCGTTTTCATGGCAGACTCAATACGTGGTGGTTTGCCTGTGCCTTCCCCAGTCATTACCGTTTACCCCCAAGGAAGCTGGGTAGTCATTTTACCGACCTCGGATGACGGAAGCCTGAGTCATCATTGAGCCGGCGGCTTGGATTGCACTCCCAGCGTCATAGGCAGAGCTTTCGCACAGTATGTCTGCTGCCTTACCACTCTGTGCCACAAGAATGCTCTTGGTATTGTTTCTTCAGACCAGCAGAAGCCCTATTATATAACAAGATATTTCAAAATTCTGTATAGTGTTATTAAATTCTGTCTTCTAGTACCCATGAGTTAACCTTAAAAACTTGTTGGCTAAGTAATTACATCATTGATAGTAATGATAGTTTCATTACTAGTTTCTTGCACTATCTCGAACCCCACCTCCTCACTGACGCCGACCTCTCCCATTAAGTAGCTTTCCTCCCTCGCATCCCCCGCCCACCGAACCCTTAAAAGAGAAGCTCCGGCGTCTTGCATCCGTCGTTTCAATCTTGGGCGGCTCCTTGCTCGGCCACGACCGCTTCTCGCTCCTCCCCGGTCCTCCAAGCGCAAACATTGCTCCTCGTTGAGGACTCTCCCCACCGAGGACTCCCCCAGACCCGACTCTGCAGGGTTGGATAAAGGTCCAGGTGATACGCCTCTCGTTGGTGAGTCCCCGGGTAGGAGTGGCGAAGTCGGAGAAACCCCGACATCACCTCCCCCTTTAGTTTCCTCGTCGTCCTCCTCGAACACCCTGGAAAGGTAATCTGCGTTAACGTTTTCCTTTCCCGGTCTATGCCGAATAGTGAATTCAAAAGGGAGAAGGGAGAGGTACCATCTCAACAATCTGGGATTGTGATCTTTAGCCCGGGACAGCCACACCAAAGGCTCATGGTCGGTTACCAATTGGAAAGGGTTTCCTGAGAGATAATATTGCAGGGTCCCTATAGCCCACTTAATGGCTAACGCCTCTCGCTCGATAGCGGAGTACTTCTTCTCGGCTGGAGAAAGCTTCCTACTAAGGAACAAGATAGGCTCCTCCTGTCCCTTAACCTCTTGAGCCAACACAGCACCTAACCCAGAGTCCGATGCGTCCGTTTGTACAATAAAGGGCTTTGAAAAATCGGGATTATGGAGAGGGGCGGCCTGTGACAACTGAGTCCGCAGGTCCTCAAACGCGTGTTGCCGCTCTTGAGTCCAGACAATGGCATTAGGCTGACCCTTACGCAGACAATCAGTCAGTGCACTGGCTCGAGCTGAGAATTGGGGAATAAACTTTCCATAGTAGCCGATCATGCCCAGGAATCTTTTGAGATGTTTCTTGGTGACGGGCCTTGGCAGTTCCTGAATCCGGGATATTTTCTCAGGAACCGGTCGGAGAAGCCCTTTTCCCACGACATAACCCAGATACTGCAACTCCCGAAATCCTACCCGGCTCTTCTTCGGGTTCACATGTAAGCCGGCTTGTTGAAGAGCCTCCAATACTTTCTGCACATGTGTGAGGTGGGTGCCCCAATCTGGACTACATATCAAAATATCGTCAATGTAGGCACACGCGAAGCTCGCACAACTGGAGAGAGCCGTATCTACCAGCCGCTGGAACGTGGCAGCCGCTCCATGTAACCCAAAAGGCATCACCCGAAACTGGAAAAGGCCCTGGGGCGTGGCAAAGGCGGTTTTCTCTTGATCCTCAGGTGCCACTGGAACCTGCCAGTAACCTTTTGTGAGATCCAGGGCTGTGAGGTACCTTGCCTGTCCTAACTGTTCTACTAGCTGATCTACTCGCGGCATGGGATAGGCATCAAACTGTGCCACCTGGTTGACCTCCCTGAAGTCAACACAGAACCGAATGCTGCCGTCCGGTTTAGGAACGAGCACTATGGGACTTCGCCAGGCACTCTGTGAGGGTTCGATAACTCCCATCTTAAGCATGTCTTCTACTTCTGCCTGTACAGCGGGCCACCTTTTCCGAGGGATGGATCTCCACGGTGTCCGAACTATCACCCCTTCTGGCGTACGAATTCGGTGCACCGCCATATGAGTGCGCCCGGGAACAGAGTCAAATACGTTCTCCCACCGCTGCAACAATGTCTGTGCGTCTTTCACTTGTTGGGCACTTAAGTTAGAATCTAAAGTTGGCATTGTCTTCTTCTCCCCCGACCACGGCCGAGACCCTTCTGGCAGGTCTCCTGGTTTGCTCGCTAGGTTGACCTGATCCTCCGGTCGGCTATACCATCGTTTTAGACAGTTAATATGCAAGGGTCTCTGGGCTCTAGCACTGTCCCCGCATTGTACTTCGAAGGTGACAGGTCCCAGCTTTTTGGTAATTATATAGGGCCCTCTCCAGCGATCCCCCGTATTTGCCCCAAGACTCTCCCGCTGCACCAGCACTTTCTGTCCTACTTCCAAACACCTGACTCTAGTACCCTGGTCGTACCTCTCCTTTTGTGCCTTCTGGGCTTTCCGGAGATTACTATGGGCCTGTTCTCTCACCTCTCGGATTCGCATCTGTAACTGGCGGACATAATCTGGGGTTGGCACCCCTCCCGATTCTGTTCCTGAGACCCACTGTTCTCCCACCAATTCTAAGATGCCCCTGGGCTTACGCCCATATAACAGTTCGAAGGGTGAAAACCCTAAGGAAGCCTGTGGGGTTTCCCTTAGGGCAAACAATAGAGGGTCTATATACAGATCCCAACTACCGGCCCGACGGTAAGCCAAGCGTCTTAACATCCCCTTGATGGTTCCGTTCATTCGTTCTACCAACCCATCGGTTTGGGGATGATGGACGGCCGTAAATATTTGCCGGATACCAAGGGTCTGGCATACCCGACGCATGAGCTGAGCTGTAAAAGGGGAGCCTCTATCTGTTAAGAGTTCTCGGGGCAAACCAATCTGTGAAAACAAGCGCATCAGCGCTCGAGCGACCCCTGTGCTTCGCATGTTCCTTAAAGCTACAGCTTCTGGATACCGAGTAGCATAATCCATTATCACTAATAGATACCGGTTTCCTCGCGGGGTCCGCGGAAGCGGCCCCACGAAGTCCATGGCGATCCTTGTAAAGGGAGTCTGAACAACTGGTAGGGGCATCAAAGGGGAGGTTGTTGGTTGGAAGTCTTTTGACATACACTGCAAGTGCGGCAGTATTGGCGGACGTCACTGGCCAGGGCTGTCCAGAAGAAGCACTGGAGGACCCGCAATAGGGTCCCTCGGGTGCCTTGATGGCCTGCCCACTCATGCTCATGAGCGCTTTCTAATACTTCTCTCCTATATGGCAAAGGCACCAATAGTTGTCTCCTTTCCTTGCCCCGGTCCATCTGCAGCCTATACCAGACCCCTTGCTCCACTACCACCCGAGGGTACCTCCTAGCACGTCGCTGGTCTCTTACCTGCCCCTCCTGTATAGCCACCGACTGCCTGAGGTCTTCTAGGGCAGGATCTCGCTGCTGCGCCTCTACGAAATCGGGATCCCGCGCCCATGTCTGTTGCACATCTGCCTTGGGGAATAGGCGTTCCTCATCTAATTCCTCTTCGGCCTCGCTCTCATCCCCTGAGCCTGAGGGCACCTGTCTAAACTCCGACGTGCCCTCTTGAGGGTCTTCTTCCTCCCCGGCCATGCAGCTTGGAGTCGGGAACCCTTTTAAGGCGCCTGTCATCAGCTCCTGAAAGCCGGGAGCATCCCGCCCCAACAGCATCTCGCATGGTAAAGATCGTACCTGGGCCAATTCTAACCTCTGCTCCCCCCCCAGGTACCATACAGAGACCCACCTTATCGGGTACTTTCTATGTGACCGTGGAAACATGCTACCTGGGTCCAACGGTGGACGGGAATTCCTCGGGGAACCAGGTCTGCTCTTATCATAGAAACGGAACTTCCGCTGTCTAACAAAGCCTGTCTTGACCTGCCCGCTACTCCCACGGAGACTACTAATGCGTCGGGTTTACCCGTCCCTGACCCGGTGGAGGCTTGTAAGGCTGCATTCCACCCAAGGTCGCATTCCATAAGAGGACATTCTTTACGGAAATGCCCCCATTGCCCACACGTAAAGCACGGGCCGCGGTTGGGTCCCGGAGTTGGCGGCGGAAGCTGACTCCCAGCGGGTTCTCGTACGCCCCTGCCCCCTTCAGGACCTGGGGTCCGGGCTCTCCCTTCCGCTCCTCCGTATCTTCCCCCCAACCCCACCTGGCCTGGTCTTGGAACTAGAGCTGCCCTCGGTTTACCCCGGGAAGCAGCATCACTGCCTCGCCCCGTTGTCACATCTCGGGAAAGTCCTATCCCTCTGGCCCCTTCCTTAAGCGAACTCCGTTGGTCCGCTGCAACCACATTCTCTAAGTATTCCGCCGCTTCCTTGAGGGAAGTCGGCTTCCAGCAGGCTACCCAATGGCGGATACGGGGGGGTAAAATTGACAACAGCTGCTCCAACACAATTTCGTCTACCACCCTTCGGCTCTCGTCCGTCGTGGGTAGCAACCACCGGGAGGCCAGATCCCGTAACCTTGTCACTAACGTTCTGGGTCTTTCGTTCGGTTGGTAGGTTATAGCCCTAAACCTCTGTCTTTGAGTCTCTGTGGTAATCTGGTATCTGTCCAGAATAGCATTCTTCAAAGCCTCGTAGGAGGCTGCTTCCTCTCTTGCTAGGGCTTTCATCGCAGCTTGTGCCTCCCCAATTAAATACGGTCCCAAGATAAAGGGCCACTGTTCCTTGGGCCATTTGGCTGCCTCGGCAGTCCTTTCAAACGCCTCCAGAAAGGCTTCTATATCGTCTTCACTAGACATTTTAGTTAGGGAAAAAGTGGGAGGTTTTGGCAAAGCTGGGCTCATCATACCAGTAGCCCCGGTCCCAGCTGTGGGCGCTAATATAGACACCGCTTGATGAAAACGCTGCATGAGAGTCTCTTGAGCTTCCTGCTGCTGGCGAGCCATTCGTTCCATCGCCTGTGTTTGATGTTCAGCCAACCACCTCCCAAAAGTCTCAAAGTCTATGCTGGGCTGACTGCCCGCCGTCGCCGAGGGCGACGTCTCCATACCTCCTTCGTTACTCTCAGCACTCTCTATACCGGGCGGAGGCTTCGCTGTGGCTGGGGGTGGAGCCTGAAACGTGGCGGGGCGCAAGACCGTACTGCCTCCAAGTCGCGGCGGAATGCGGGGAATTACCTGGCTAAGCCGCGGTAGCCCTCCAGGGATCCCCGTACGGGCCACCACTTTGTCAGGGTTCGAGGGGTCCGCTCCTCTTCTTTGCTCCGCCACGGTGTCGGCAGACGGGAAGGCAGGTCGGAATAGCACTTGAGGCAGATAGTCGACGTCTCAGAATGGAGTCCACCGGGAAACCCAGGCTGAAACTCCCGGGTTCGTGATAGTTTCTTGCACTATCTCGAACCCCACCTCCTCACTGACGCCGACCTCTCCCATTAAGTAGCTTTCCTCCCTCGCATCCCCCGCCCACCGAACCCTTAAAGGAGAAGCTCCGGCGTCTTGCATCCGTCGTTTCAATCTTGGGCGGCTCCTTGCTCGGCCAAGACCGCTTCTCGCTCCTCCCCGGTCCTCCAAGCGCAAACATTGCTCCTCGTTGAGGACTCTCCCCGCCGAGGACTCCCCCAGACCCGACTCTGCAGGGTTGGATAAAGGTCCAGGTGATACGCCTCTCGTTGGTGAGTCCCCGGGTAGGAGTGGCGAAGTCGGAGAAACCCCGACACCATACAACCAATGGGATATATACCTGCTATGTTCATATTGAATGCTAAAGATTTTAACTTTACTGCTTCTGATTACTTCATATACTTATCGGAGAATATCCAGAAATTTTATCATATGCTGCATATGGTTTCTCTTGGTATTGTTTATTAACACCAGCAGAACCCTAATTTACACCAGCACTGAATCCTGTCTGACACCCTCTAGCGTTTTCATGGCAGACTCAATACGGGGTGGTTTGCCCGTACCTTCCCCAGTCATTACCGTTTAGCCCCCAGGAAGCTGGGTAGTCATTTTACCGACCTTGGATGACGGAAGCCAGAGTCAGCCTTGAGCCCGCGGCTTGGATTGCACTCCCAGCCTCATGGGCAATACTTTCAGACAGCATGTCTGCTGCCTTACCACTCTTTGCCACAAGAATGCTCTTGGTATTGTTTTTTCAAACCAGCAGAACCCCTATTATATAACAAGATAGATTCTTAGGACTTCAAAACTGTAACACACGTATTTAACTATTATGGTCATATAGCAAAAGCTACGAGTGCTATTTCCAAAATCTCTATTATTACTATATAGTGTTATTAAGAGCCTCTTGTGGCGCAGAGTGGTAAGGCAGCCGTCTGAAAGCTTTGCCCATGAGGCTGGGAGTTCAGTCCCAGCAGCCGGCTCAAGGTTGACTGGGTACTCATTTTATTCTACTATCAAAGAGATAACCTTAAAAAGTAGTTGGCTAAGTAATTACATCATTGATACATCATTGAAAAGCTACATGTGCTATTTCCAACTTGTCTACTATTTCTATAGTTATTAAATTCTGTCTTCAAGTACACAAGAGAACCTTAAAAACTTGTTGGCTAAGTAATTACGTCATTGATTACATCCATAAAACCAATGGGATATATACCTGCTAAGTTCATATTGCATGCTAAAGATTTTTACTTTACTACTTGTGATTACTTCATATAGTTATCGTAGAACATCCAGCAATTTTATCATATGCTGCAGATGGTTTCTCTGGGTATTGTTTATTAACACCAGCAGAACCCTACTTTACACCAGCACTGAATCCTGTCTGACGCCCTCTAGCGTTTTCATGGCAGACTCAATACGGGATGGTTTGCCAATGCCTTCCCCAGTCATTACCGTTTACCCCCAGGAAGCTGGGTACTCATTTTATCGACCTCGGATGACGGAAGCCTGAGTCAGCCTTGAGCCGGACGCTAGGATTGCACTCCCATCCTCATGGGCAGAGCTTTCAGACAGCATGACTGCTGCCTTACCACTCTGTGCCACAAGAATGCTCTTGGTATTGTTTCTTAAAACCAGCAGAAGCCCTATTATATAACAAGATAGATTCTTAGGTCTACAAAACTGTAACTCACGTATTTAACTATTATGGTCATATCGCAAAATCTACGAGTGCTATTTCCAAATTCTCTATTATTACTATATAGTGTTATTAAATGCTTTCTTTTAGTACCGATGAGATAACCTTAAAAACTTGTTGGCTAAGTAATGACGTCATTGATTACATCCATAAAACCAATGGGATATATACCTGCTAAGTTCATATTGCATGCTAAAGATTTTAACTTTACTACTTGTGATTACTTCATATAGTTATCGTAGAACATCCAGCAATTTTATCATATGCTGCAGATGGTTTCTCTGGGTATTGTTTATTAACACCAGCAGAACCCTACTTTACACCAGCACTGAATCCTGTCTGACGCCCTCTAGCGTTTTCATGGCAGACTCAATACGGGATGGTTTGCCAGTGCCTTCCCCAGTCATTACCGTTTACCCCCAGGAAGCTGGGTACTCATTTTATCGACCTTGGATGACGGAAGCCTGAGTCAGCCTTGAGCCGGATGCTAGGATTGCACTCCCATCCTCATGGGCAGAGCTTTCAGACAGCATGACTGCTGCCTTACCACTCTATGCCACAAGTTATTAAATTCTGTCTTCAAGTACACAAGAGAACCTTAAAAACTTGTTGGCTAAGTAATTACATCATTGATTACATCCATACAACCAATGGGATATATACCTGCTATTTTCATATTGTATGCTAAAGATTTTAACTTTACTACTTCTGATTACTTCATATACTTATCGGAGAACATCCGGCAATTTTATCATATGCTGCAGATGGTGTCTCTTGGTATTGTTTATTAACACCCTACTTTACACCAGCACTGAGTCCTGTCTGACCATTGGGATGCCGCCCTCTAGCGTTTTCATGGCAGACTCAATACGGGGTGGTTTGCCAGTGCCTTCCCCAGTCATTACTGTTTACCCCACAGGAAGCTGGGTACTCATTTTACCGACCTCGGATGATGGAAGGCTGAGTCAACCTTGAGCCGGCTGCTGGAATTGCATACCATAGTAGTTAAATATGTGAATTACAGTGTTGAAGTCCTAAGAATCTATCTGGTTATTTAATAGGGCTTCTGCTGGTATTAAGAAACAATACCAAGAGCATTCTTGTGGCGCAGAGTGGTAAGGGAGCAGAGTATTATGGTCATATAGCAAAAGCTACTAGTGCTATTTCCAAATTCTCTAGTATTACTATATAGAGTTAATATCTTCTACTATCAAAGAGATAACCTTAAAAAGTAGTTGGCTAAGTAATTACATCATTGATACATCATTGAAAAGCTACGTGTGCTATTTCCAAATTGTGTATTATTTCTATAGTTATTAAATTCTGTCTTCAAGTACACAAGAGAACCTTAAAAACTTGTTGGCTAAGTAATTACATCATTGATTACATCCATACAACCAATGGGATATATACCTGCTATTTTCATATTGTATGCTAAAGATTTTAACTTTACTACTTCTGATTACTTCATATACTTATCGGAGAACATCCGGCAATTTTATCATATGCTGCAGATGGTGTCTCTTGGTATTGTTTATTAACACCCTACTTTACACCAGCACTGAGTCCTGTCTGACCATTGGGATGCCGCCCTCTAGCGTTTTCATGGCAGACTCAATACGGGGTGGTTTGCCAGTGCCTTCCCCAGTCATTACTGTTTAAACCCACAGGAAGCTGGGTACTCATTTTACCGACCTCGGATGAATGAAGGCTGAGTCAACCTTAAGCCAGCTGCTGGAATTGCATACCATAGTAGTTAAATATGTGAATTACAGTGTTGAAGTCCTAAGAATCTATCTGGTTATTTAATAGGGCTTCTGCTGGTATTAAGAAACAATACCAAGAGCATTCTTGTGGCGCAGAGTGGTAAGGGAGCAGAGTATTATGGTCATATAGCAAAAGCTACTAGTGATATTTCCAAATTCTCTAGTATTACTATATAGAGTTATTATCTTCTACTATCAAAGAGATAACCTTAAAAAGTAGTTGGCTAAGTAATTACATCATTGATACATCATTGAAAAGCTACGTGTGCTATTTCCAACTTGTCTACTATTTCTATAGTTATTAAATTCTGTCTTCAAGTACACAAGAGAACCTTAAAAACATGTTGGCTAAGTAATTACGTCATTGATTACATCCATAAAACCAATGGGATATATACCTGCTAAGTTCATATTGCATGCTAAAGATTTTAACTTTACTACTTGTGATTACTTCATATAGTTATCGTAGAACATCCAGCAATTTTATCATATGCTGCAGATGGTTTTTCTGGGTATTGTTTATTAACACCAGCAGAACCCTACTTTACACCAGCACTGAATCCTGTCTGACGCCCTCTAGCGTTTTCATGGCAGACTCAATACGGGATGGTTTGCCAGTGCCTTCCCCAGTTATTACCGTTTACCCCCAGGAAGCTGGGTACTCATTTTATCGACCTCGGATGACGGAAGCCTGAGTCAGCCTTGAGCCGGATGCTAGGATTGCACTCCCATCCTCATGGGCAGAGCTTTCAGACAGCATGACTGCTGCCTTACCACTCTGTGCCACAAGAATGCTCTTGGTATTGTTTCTTAAAACCAGCAGAAGCCCTATTATATAACAAGATAGATTCTTAGGTCTACAAAACTGTAACTCACGTATTTAACTATTATGGTCATATCGCAAAATCTACGAGTGCTATTTCCAAATTCTCTATTATTACTATATAGTGTTATTAAATTCTTTCTTTTAGTACCGATGAGATAACCTTAAAAACTTGTTGGCTAAAAAATACATCATTGATTACATCCATACAACCAATGGGATATATACCAGCTATGTTCATATTGTATGCTAAAGATTTTAACTTTACTGCTTCTGATTACTTCATATACTTATTGTAGAACATCCAGCAATTTTATCATATGCTGCATATGGTTTCTCTTGGTATTGTTTATTAACACCAGCTGAACCCTACTTTACACCATCACTGAATCCTGTCTGACCCTTGGGGTGACGCCCTCTAGCGTTTTCATGGCAGACTCAATACGGGGTGGTTTACCAGTGCCTTCCCCATTCATTACCGTTTACCCCCCAGGAAGCTGGGTACTAATTTTACCAACCTCGGCTGACGAAAGCCTGTGCCAGCCTTGAGCCGGATGTTTGGATTGCACTCCCATCCTCATGGGCAGAGCTTTCAGACAGCATGTCTGCTGCCTTACCACTCTGTGCCACAAGAATGCTCTTGGTATTTTTTCTTAAAACCAGCAGAAGCCCTATTATATAACAAGATAGATTCTTAGGACTACAACACACGTATATAAGCATTATCGTCATATAGCAAAAGCTACTAGTGCTATTTCCAAATTCTCTATTATTACGATATAGTGTTCTTAACTTCTATCTTTTAGTACGCATGAGATAACCTTAAAAACTTGTTGGCTAAGAAAATACATAATTGATTACATACATACAACCAATGGGATATATACATGCTATGTTCATATTGAATGCTAAAGTTTTTAACTTTACTACTTCTGATTACTTCATATACTTATCGGAGAACATCCAGCAATTTTATCATATGCTGCAGATGGTGTCTCTTGGTATTGTCTGTTAATACCCTACTTTATGCCAGCACTGAGTCCTGTCTGACCATTGGGATGCTGCCCTCTAGCGTTTTCATGGCAGCCTCAATACGGGGTGGTTTGCCAGTGCCTTCCCCAGACATTACCGTTTACCCCCCAGGAAGCTGGGTACTCATTTTACCGACCTCGGATGATGGAAGGCTGAGTCAACCTTGAGCCGGCTGCTGGAATTGCATACCATAGTAGTTAAATATGTGAATTACAGTGTTGTAGTCCTAAGAATCTATCTGGTTATTTAATAGGGCTTCTGCTGGTATTAAGAAACAATACCAAGAGCATTCTTGTGGCGCAGAGTGGTAAGGGAGCAGAGCATTATGGTCATATAGCAAAAGCTACTAATGCTATTTCCAAATTCTCTAGTATTACTATACAGAGTTATTAACTTCTGTCTTCTACTATCTATGAGGTAACCTTAAAAATTAGTTGGAGAAGTAATTACATCATTGATTACATCCATACAACCAATGGGATATATACCTGGTATGTTTATATTGCATGCTAAAGATTTTAACTTTACTACTTCGGATTACTTCATATACTTATCGGAGAATATCCAGCAATTTTATCATATGCTGCAGAAAGTTTATCTTGGTATTGTTTATTAACACCAGCAGAAACCTACTTTACACCAGCACTGAATCCTGTTTGACGCCCTCTAGCGTTTTCATGGGAGACTCTGCTGCCTTACCACTCTGTGCCACAAGAATGCTCTTGGTATTGTTTCCCAGTCATTACCGTTTACCTCCCCCAGTCATTACCGTTTACCTCCCAGGAAGCTGGGTACTCATTTTACCGACCTCGGATGACGGAAGCCTATGTCAGCCTTGAGCCGGATGCTTGGATTGCACTCCCATCCTCATGGGCAGAGCTTTCAGAAAGCATGTCTTCTGCCTTACCTCTCTGTGCCACAAGAATGCTCTTGGTATTGTTTCTTCAAACCAGCAGAAGCCCTATTTTATAACAAGATAGATTCTTAGGACTACAACACTGTAACACGTATTAACTATTATGGTCATAGCAAAAGCTACTAGTGCTATTTCCAAATTCTCTATTAGTACCATATAGTCTTATGAAATTCTGTCTTCTAGTACCCATGAGTTAACCTTAAAAACTTGTTAGCTAAGAAATTACATCATTGATTACATCCATACAACCGATGGGATGTATACCTGCTATGTTGATATTGAATGCTAAAGATTTTAACTTTACTGCTTCTGATTACTTTATATACTTATTTTAGAACATCTAGCAGTTTTATCATATGCTGCAGATGGTTTCTCTTGGTATTGTTTATTAACTCCAGCAGAACCCTACTTTACACCAGCACTGAATCCTGTCTGACCTTTGGGGTGACGCCCTCTAGCGTTTTCATGGCAGACTCAATACGGGGTGGTTTACCAGTGCCTTCCCCAGTCATTACGGTTTACCCCCCAGGAAGCTGGGTACTCATTTTACCGACCTCAGATGACGGAAGCCTAAGTCAGCCTTAGGCCAGCGGCTTGGATTGCACTCCCAGCCTCATGGGCAATGCTTTCAGACAAGCATGTCTGCTGCCTTACCACTCTGTGCCACAAGAATGCTCTTGGTACTGTTTCTTCAAACCAGCAGAAGCCCTATTATATAACATGATGATAGATTCTTAGGACTTCAACACTGTAACACACGTACTTAACTATTATGGTCATATAGCAAAAGCTACTAGTGCTATTTCCAAATTATCTATTAGTACCATATAGTCTTATGAAATTCTGTCTTCTACTGCCTATGAGATAACCTTAAAAACTAGTTGGCTAAGTAATTAAATCATTGATTGTATCCATACAACCAATGGGATATATATAAATGCTATGTTCATATTGCATGCTAAAGATTTTACTTTACTTCTTCTGATTACTTCATATACTTATTTTAGAACATCCAGCAATTTTATCATACGCTGCAGATGGTGTCTCTTGATATTGTTTATTAACACCAGCAGAACCCTACTTTATACCAGCACTGAATCCTGTCTGACGCCCTCTAGCGTTTTCATGGCAGACTCAATACGGGGTGGTTTGCCAGTGCCTTCCCCAGTCATTACCGTTTACCCCCCAGGAAGCTGGGTACTCATTTTACCGACCTCAGATGACGGAAGCCTGAGTCAGCCTTAGGCCGGCGGATTGGATTGCACTCCCAGCCTCATGGGCAATGCTTCCAGACAAGCATGTCTGCTGCCTTACCACTCTGTGCCACAAGAATGCTCTTGGTATTGTTTCTTCAAACCAGCAGAAGCCCTATTATATAACATGATGATAGATTCTTAGGACTTCAACACTGTAACACACGTATTTAACAATAATGGTCATATAGCAAAAGCTACGAGTGCTATTTCCAAATTCTCTATTATTACTATATAGTGTTATTAAATTCTGTCTTCTAGTACCCATGAGTTAACCTTAAAAACTTGTTGGCTAAGAATTTACATCATTGATTACATCCATACAACCAATGGGATATATACCTGCTATGTTCATATTGCATGCTAAAGATTTTAACTTTATTGCTTCTGAACACTTCATATACTTATCGGAGAACATCCAGCTATTTTATCATATGCTGCAGATGGTTTCTCTTGGTATTGTTTATTAACACCAGCAGAACCCTACTTTACACCAGCACTGAATCCTGTCTGACGCCCTCTAGCGTTTTCATGGCAGACTCTGCTGCCTTACCACTCTGTGCCACAAGAATGCTCTTAGTATTGTTTCTTAAAACCAGCAGAAGCCCTATTATATACCAAGATAGATTCTTAGGACTACAACACTGTAACACACGTATTAACTATTATGGTCATAGCAAAAGCTACTAGTGCTATTTCCAAATTCTCTATTAGTACCATATAGTCTTATGAAATTCTGTCTTCTACTGCCTATGAGATAACCTTAAAAACTTGTTGGCTAAGAAATTACATCATTGATTGTATCCATACAACCAATGGGATGTATACCTGCTATGTTCATATAGAATGCTAAAGATTTTAACTTTACTGCTTCTGATTACTTTATATACTTATCGGAGAACATCCAGCAATTTTATCATATGCTGCAGATGGTTTCTCTTGGTATTGTTTATTAACATCAGCAGAACCCTACTTTACACCAGCACTGAATCCTGTCTGATGCCCTCTAGCGTTTTCATGGCAGACTCAATACGGGGTGGTTTGCCAGTGCCTTCCCCAGTCATTACCGTTTACCCCCCAGGAAGCTGGGTACTCATTTTACCGACCTCGGATGACGGAAGCCTAAGTCAGCCTTGAGCCGGATGCTTGGATTGCACTCCCATCCTCATGGGCAGAGCTTTCAGACAGCATGTCTTCTGCCTTACCACTCTGTGCCACAAGAATGCTCTTGGTATTGTTTCTTAAAACCAGCAGAAGCCCTATTATATAACAAAATAGATTCTTAGGACTACAACACTGTAACACGTATTAACTATTATTGTCATAGCAAAAGCTACTAGTGCTATTTCCAAATTCTCTATTAGTACCATGTAGTCTTATGAAATTCTGTCTTCTACTGCCTATGAGATAACCTTAAAAACTAGTCGGCTAAGTAATTAAATCATTGATTGTATCCATACAAACAATGGGATATATACCTGCTATGTTCATATTGCATGCTAAAGATTTTAACTTTACTGCTTCTGATTACTTCGTATACTAATCGGAGAACATCCAGCAATTTTATCATATGCTGCAGATGGTTTCTCTTGGTATTGTTTATTAACACCAGCAGAACCCTACTTTACACCAGCACCGAATCCTGTCTGACGCCCCCTAGCGTTTTCATGGCAGACTCTGCTACCTTACCACTCAGTGCCAGAAGAATGCTCTTGGTATTGTTTCTTAAAACCAGCAGAAGCCCTATTATATAACAAGATAGATTCTTAGGACTACAACACTGTAACACGTATTAACTATTATTGTCATAGCAAAAGCTACTAGTGCTATTTCCAAATTCTCTATTAGTACCATATAGTCTTATGAAATTCTGTCTTCTACTGCCTATGAGATAACCTTAAAAACTAGTTGGCTAAGTAATTAAATCATTGATTGTATCCATACAACCAATGGGATATATACCTGCTATGTTAATATTGCATGCTAAAGATTTACTGCTTCTGATTACTTCATATACTTATCGGAGAACATCCAGCAATTTTATCATATGTTGCAGATGGTGTCTCTTGGTATTGTTTATTAACACCAGCAGAACCCTACTTTACACCAGCACTGAATCCTGTCTGACCCTTGGGGTGACGCCCTCTAGCGTTTTCATGGCAGACTCAATACGGGGTGGTTTGCCAGTGCCTTCCCCAGTCATTACCGTTTACACCCCAGGAAGCTGGGTACTCATTTTACCGACCTCGGATGACGGAAGCCTGAGTCAGCCTCCCCAGGAGCAAGCGTCTTTTAATTTCTTTGCTGCAGTCCCCCTCTGCAGTGATCTTGGAGCCCAGGAAAATAAAATCTGTCACTATCTCCATTTCTTCCCCATCTATTTGCCAGGAATTGAGAGGGCAGGATGCCATGATCTTTGTTTTCTTGATGTTGAGTTTCAAGCCAACCTTTGAACTCTCCTCCTTCACCCGCATCAACAGGCTCTTTAGTTCATCTGCATATCTGAGGTTGTTGATATTTCTCCCTGCAATCTTGATCCCAATTTGTGACTCCTCTAATCCGGCATTTCTCATGATGTGCTCTGCATACAAGTTAAATAGGCAAGGCGACAGTATACAGCCTTGCCGAACTCCTTTCTCAATTTTGAACCAGTCAGTGATTCCATGTTCAGTTCTCACTGTTGCTTCTTGACCTGCATATAAATTTCTCAAGAGACAAATAAGATGCTCTGGTATTCCCATCTCTTTAAGAACTTGCCACAATTTGTTGTGCTCCACACAATCAAAGGCTTTAGCATAGTCAATGAAGCAGAAGTAGACGTTCTTCTGGTACTCCCTAGCTTTCTCCATGATCCAGCGTATGTTGGCAATTTGATCTCTAGTTCCTCTGCCTCTTCGAAATCCTGCCTGTACTTCTGGAAGTTCTCGGTCCACATATTGCTGGAGCCTAGCTTTTGAGCATAACTTTGCTAGCATGAGAAATTAGTGCAATGGTGCGGTAGTTTGAACATTCTTTGGCATTGCCCTTCTTTGGGATTGGAATGTAAACTGACCTTTTCCAATCCTGTGGCCATTGTTGAGTTTTCCAAATATGCTGGCATATTGAGTGTAGCACTTTTACTGCATCGTCCTTTAAGATTTTGAATAGTTCAACTGGAATGCTGTCACCACCACTAGCTTTATTGTTGCTCAGACTTCCTAAGGCCCATTTGACTTCACATTCCAGGATGTCTGGCTCCAGGTCAGTAACTACCCCAGTGTGGTCATCAGGGATGTTAAGCTCGCTCTTGTGTAGTTGTTCTGTATAATTTTGCCACCTTTGTTTAATCTCTTCTGCTTCTGTGAGGTCCCTACCATTTTGGTCCCTTATCATACCCAACTTTGTATGAAACGTTCTCTTCATATCTCCAATTTTCTTGAAAAGATCTCTGGTCCTCCCCATTCTATTGTTTTCTTCTATTTGTTTGCACTGTTCATTTAAAAAGGCATTCTTATCTCTTCTAGCTTTTCTCTGGAACTCTGCATTCAATTGGGTGTATCTTTCTCTTTCTCTCTTGCCTTTCACTTCCCTTCTCTCCTTAGCTATTTGTAAAGCTTCCTCAGACAGCCATTTTGATTTCTTGCATTTCTTTTTCTTTGGGATTGTTTTAGTTGCTACCTCTTGTACAATGTTGCGAACCTCCGTCCATAGTTCTTCAGGCACTCTGTCTATCAGATCTAATTCCTTAAATCTATTTGTCACCTCTACTGTGTATTCGTCGGGGATATGATTTAGTTCATACCTGAGTGGCCTAGTGCTTTTCCCTACTTTCTTCAATTTAAGCCTAAATTTTGCAACAAGAAGCTCATGATCTGAACCACAATCAGCTCCTGGTCTTGTTTTTATTGACTGGATAGAACTTTTCCATCTTTGGCTGCAGAGCACATAGTCAATCTGATTTCTGTGTTGACCGTCTGGTGATGTCCATGTGTAGAGTCGTCTCTTGGGTTGTTGGAAAAGAGTGTTTGCTATGACCATTGTATTCTCTTGACAAAATCCTACCAGCCTGTGCCCTGCTTCATTTTGTACTCCAAGGCCAAACTTGCCTGTTATCCCGGTTATCTTTTGGCTTCCTACTTTAGCATTCCAATCCCCCATGATGATAAGCACATCATTTTTTGGCGTTGCTTCTAGAAGGTGTTGTAGGGCTTCATAGAACTGATCAACTTCATCCTCTTCAGCAGCAGTGGTTGGGGCATAGACCTGGATCACTGTGATGTTGAATGGTTTGCCTTGGATTCGAACTGAGATCATTCTGTCATTTTGGGGATTGTATCCCAAGACTGCTTTTCCTACTCTCTTATTGATTATGAAGGCTACTCCATTTCTTCTGCGAGATTCTTGTCCACAGTAGTATACCTGATGGTCATCTGAATTAAATTCACCCATTCCTGTCCATTTTAGTTCACTGATTCCTAAAATGTCGATGTTCAGTCTTGTCATTTCTTGTTTGACCACGTCCAGCTTGCCTTGATTCATGGATCTGACGTTCCAGGTTCCTATGGAATAAAAATCTTTACAGCATCGGACTGTCTTTTCGCCACCAGTTACTTCCACAACTGAGCGTCCTTTCGGCTTTGGCCCAGTCGCTTCATTCATTCTGGCGCTACTCGTACTAGCCGTCTGCTCATCCCCAGTAGCATATTGGACAACTTCCGACCTGAGGGGCTCATCTTCCGGCGTCATATCGTTATGCCTATTGGAACTGTCCATAGAGTTTTCATGGCAAAGATACTGGAGTGGTTTGCCATTTCCTTCTCCAGTGGATCACCTTTTGTCAGAGCTCTCAGCTATGACCTGTCCGTCTTGGGTGACCCTGCACGGTATAGCTCATAGCTTCACTGAACTACGCAAGCCCCCTTGCCACAACAAGGCAGCGATCCTTGAAGGGGGGCTATGTTCATATTGCATGCTAAAGATTTTAACTTTACTACTTCTGATTACGTCATATACTTATCGGAGAACATCCAGCAATTTTATCATATGCTGCAGATGGTGACTCTTGGTAATGTTTATTAACACCAGCAGAACCCTACTTTACACCAGCACTGAATCCTGTCTGACATTTGGGGTGACGCCCTCTAGCGTTTTCATGGCAGACTCAATACGGGGTGGTTTGCCAGTGCCTTCCCCAGTCATTACCGTTTACCCCCCAGGAAGCTGGGTACTCATTTTACCGACCTCAGATGACGGAAGCCTGAGTCAGCCTTGTGCCGGATGCTTGGATTGCACTCCCAGCCTCATGGGCAATGCTTTCAGACAGCATGTCTGCTGCCTTACCACTCTGTGCCACAAGAATGCTCTTGGTATTGTTTCTTCAAACCAGGAGAAGCCCTATTATATAACATGATAGATTCTTAGGACTTCAACACTGTAACACACGTATTTAACTATCATGGTCATATAGCAAAAGCTACTAGTGCTATTTCCAAATTCTCTATTAGTACCATATAGTCTTATGAAATTCTGTCTTCTACTGCCTGTGAGATAACCTTAAAAACTAGTTGGCTAAGTAATTAAATCATTGATTGTATCCATACAACCAATGGGATATATACCTGCTATGTTCATATTGCATGCTAAAGATTTTAACTATACTACTTCTGATTACTTCATATACTTATCGGAGAACATCCAGCAATTTTATCATATGCTGCAGATGGTGACTCTTGGTAATGTTTATTAACACCAGCAGAACCCTACTTTACACCAGCACTGAATCCTGTCTGACCTTTGGGGTGACGCCCTCTAGCGTTTTCATGGCAGACTCAATACGGGTGGTTTGCCAGTGCCTTCCCCAGTCATTACCGTTTACCCCCCAGGAAGCTGGGTACTCATTTTACCGACCTCGGATGACGGAAGCCTGTGTCAGCCTTGTGGCGGATGCTTGGATTGCACTCCCAGCCTCATGGGCAATGCTTTCAGACAGCATGTCTGCTGCCTTACCACTCTGTGCCACAAGAATGCTCTTGGTATTGTTTCTTCAAACCAGCAGAAGCCCTATTATATAACATGATAGATTCTTAGGACTTCAACACTGTAACACATGTATTTAACTATTATGGTCATATAGCAAAAGCTACTAGTGCTATTTCCAAATTCTCTATTAGTACCATATAGTCTTATGAAATTCTGTCTTCTACTGCCTATGAGATAACCTTAAAAACTAGTTGGCTAAGTAATTAAATCATTGATTGTATCCATACAGCCAATGGGATATATACCTGCTATGTTCATATTGCATGCTAAAGATTTTAACTTTACTACTTCTGATTACATCATATACTTATCGGAGAACATCCAGCAATTTTATCATATGCTGCAGATGGTGACTCTTGGTAATGTTTATTAACACCAGCAGAACCCTACTTTACACCAGCACTGAATCCTGTCTGACATTTGGGGTGACGCCCTCTAGCGTTTTCATGGCAGACTCAATACGGGGTGGTTTGCCAGTGCCTTCCCCAGTCATTACCGTTTACACCCCAGGAAGCTGGGTACTCATTTTACCGACCTCGGATGACGGAAGCCTGAGTCAGCCTTGTGCCGGATGCTTGGATTGCACTCCCAGCCTCATGGGCAATGCTTTCAGACAGCATGTCTGCTGCCTTACCACTCTGTGCCACAAGAATGCTCTTGGTATTGTTTCTTCAAACCAGCAGAAGCCCTATTATATAACATGATAGATTCTTAGGACTTCAACACTGTAACACACGTATTTAACTATCATGGTCATATAGCAAAAGCTATTAGTGCTATTTTCAAATTCTCTATTAGTACCATATAGTCTTATGAAATTCTGTCTTCTACTGCCTGTGAGATAACCTTAAAAACTAGTTGGCTAAGTAATTAAATCATTGATTGTATCCATACAACCAATGGGATATATACCTGCTATGTTCATATTGCATGCTAAAGATTTTAACTTTACTACTTCTGATTACGTCATATACTTATCGGAGAACATCCAGCAATTTTATCATATGCTGCAGATGGTCACTCTTGGTGATGTTTATTAACACCAGCAGAACCCTACTTTACACCAGCACTGAATCCTGTCTGACATTTGGGGTGACGCCCTCTAGCGTTTTCATGGCAGACTCAATACGGGGTGGTTTGCCAGTGCCTTCCCCAGTCATTACCGTTTACACCCCAGGAAGCTGGGTACTCATTTTACCGACCTCGGATGACGGAAGCCTGAGTCAGCCTTGTGGCGGATGCTTGGATTGCACTCCCAGCCTCATGGGCAATGCTTTCAGACAGCATGTCTGCTGCCTTACCACTCTGTGCCACAAGAATGCTCTTGGTATTGTTTCTTCAAACCAGCAGAAGCCCTATTATATAACATGATAGATTCTTAGGACTTCAACACTGTAACACACGTATTTAACTATTATGGTCATATAGCAAAAGCTACGAGTGCTATTTCCAAATTCTCTATTATTACTGTATAGTGTTATTAAATTCTGTCTTCTCGTATCCATGAGTTAACCTCAAAAACTTGTTGGCTAAGAAATTATATCATTGATTACATCCATACAACCAATGGAATATATACCTGCTATGTTCATATTGAATGCTAAATATTTTAACTTTACTGCTTCTGATTACTTCGTATACTTATCGGAGAACATCCAGCAATTTTATCATATGCTGCAGATGGTTTCTCTTGGTATTGTTTATTAACACCATCAGAACCCTACTTTACACCAGCACTGAATCCTGTCTGACGCCCCCTAGCGTTTTCATCGCAGACTCTACTACCTTACCACTCAGTGCCACAAGAATGCTCTTGGTTTTGTTTCTTAAAACCAGCAGAAGCCCTATTATATAACGATAGATTCTAAGGGCTACAACACTGTAACACGTATTAACTATTATTTGTCATAGCAAAAGCTACTAGTGCTATTTCCAAATTCTCTATTAGTACCATATAGTTCGGAGAACATCCAGCAATTTTATCATATGGTGCAGATGGTTTCTCTTGGTATTGTTTATTCACACCAGCAGAACCCTACTTTACACCAGCACTGAATCCTGTCTGACGCCCCCTAGAGTTTTCATGGCAGACTCTGCTACCTTACCACTCTGTGCCACAAGAATGCTCTTGGTATTGTTTCTTAAAGCCAGCAGAAGCCCTATTATATAACATGATAGATTCTTAGGACTTCAACACTGTAACACACCTATTTAACTATTATGGTCATATAGCAAAAGCTACGAGTGCTATTTCGAAATTCTCTATTATTACTATATAGTGTTATTAAATTCTGTCTTCTAGTACCCATGAGTTAACCTTAAATACTTGTTGGCTAAGAAATTACATCATTGATTGTATCCATACAATACAGGATATATACCTGCTATGTTCATATTACATGCTAAAGATTTTAACTTTACTACTTCTGATTACTTCATATACTTATCGGAGAACATCCAGCAATTTTATCATATGCTGCAGATGGTGTCTCTTGCTATTGTTTATTAACACCAGCAGAACCCTACTTTACACCAGCACTGAATCCTGTCTGACCCTTGGGGTGACGCCCTCTAGCGTTTTCATGGCAGACTCAATACGGGGTGGTTTGCCAGTGCCTTCCCCAGTCATTACCGTTTACCCCCCAGGAAGCTGGGTACTCATTTTACCGACCTCGGATGACGGAAGCCTGAGTCAGCCTTGAGCCGGCGGCTTGGATTGCACTCCCAGCCTGATCGGCAATGCTTTCAGACAGTGTTCAACACTGTAACACACGTATTTAACTATCCAAGCCGCCGGCTCAAGGCTGACTCAGGCTTCGGTCATCTGAGGTCGGTAAAATGACTACCCAGCTTCCTGGGGGTTAACAAAAATGACTGGGGAAGGCAAACCACCCCGTAGTGAGTTTGCCATGAAAACGCTAGAGGGCGTCAGACAGGATTCAGTGCTGGTGTAAAGTAGGGTTCTGCTGGAGTTAATAAACAATACCAAGAGAAACCATCTGCAGCATATGATAAAATTTCTGGATGTTTTCCGATAAGTATATGAAGTAATCAGAAGCAGTAAATTTAAAATCTTTAGCAATCAATATGAACATAGCAGGTATACATCCCATTGGTTGTATGGATGTAATGAATGATGTAATTTCTTAGCCAACAGGTTTTTAAGGTTAACTCATGGGTACTAGAAGACAGAATTTCATGACTATATGGTACTAATAGAGAATTTGGAAATAGCACTAGTAGCTTTTGCTATATGAACATAATAGTTAATACGTGTTACAGTGTTGTAGTCCTAAGAATCTATCTTGTTATATAATAGGGCTTCTGCTGGTTTTAAGAAACAATACCAAGAGCATTCTTCTGCCACAGAGTGGTAAGGCAGGAGACATACTGTGTGAAAGCTCTGCCCATGAGGCTGGCAGTGCAATCCAATCCAAGCCGCCGGCTCAAGGCTTCCGTCATCCGTGGTCGGTAAAATGACTACCCAGCTTCCTGGGGGGTAAATGGTAATGACTGGGGAAGGCACTGGCAAACCACCCCGTATTGAGTCTGCCATGAAAACGCTAGAGGGTGTCAGACAGGATTCAGTGCTGGTGTAAAGTAGGGTTCTGCTGGTGTTAATAAACAATACCAAGAGAAACCATCTCCAGCATGTGATAAAATTGCTGGATGTTCTAAAATAAGTATATGAAGTAATCAGAAGTAATAAAGTTAAAATCTTTAGCATTCAATATGAACATAGCATGTATATATCCCATTGGTAGTATGGATACAATCATTGATGTAATTTCTTAACCAACAAGTTTTTAAGGTTAACTCATGGGTACTAGAAGACAGAATTTAATAACACTATATAGTAATAATAGAGAATTTGGAAATAGCACTCGTAGCTTTTGCTATATGACCATAATAGTTAAATACGTGTGTTACAGTGTTGAAGTCCTAAGAATCTATCTTGTTATATAATAGGTCTTCTGCTGGTTTTAAGAAACAAAACCAAGAGCATTCTTGTGGCACAGAGTGGTAAGGCAGCAGACATGCTCTCTGAAAGCTCTGCCCATGAGGATGGGAGTGCAATCCAAACATCCGGCTCAAGGCTGACTCAGGCTTCCGTCATCCGTGGTCGGTAAAATGACTACGCAGCTTCCTGGGGGGGTAAACGGTAATGACTGGGGAAGGCACTGGCAAACCACCCCGTATTGAGTCTGCCATGAAAACGCTAGAGAGCGTCAGACAGGATTCAGTGCTGGTGTAAAGTAGGGTTCTGCTGGTGTGAATAAACAATACCAAGAGAAACCATCTCCAGCACGTGATAAAATTGCTGGATGTTCTAAAATAAGTATATGAAGTAATCAGAAGTAATAAAGATAAAATCTTTAGCATTCAATATGAACATAGCATGTATATATCCCATTGGTAGTATGGATACAATCAGTGATGTAATTTCTTAGCCAACAAGTTTTTAAGGTTAACTCATGGGTACTAGAAGACAGAATTTAATAACACTATATAGTAATAATAGAGAATTTGGAAATAGCACTCGTAGCTTTTGCTATATGACCATATTAGTTATGTGCCACAAGTATGAAATTCTGTCTTCTACTGCCTATGAGATAACCTTAAAAACTAGTTGGCTAAGTAATTAAATCATTGATTGTATCCATACAACCAATGGGATATATACCTGCTATGTTCATATTGCACGCTAAAGATTTTAACTTTACTACTTCTGATTACTTCATATACTTATCGGAGAACATCCAGCAATTTTATCATATGCTGCAGATGGTGACTCTTGGTAATGTTTATTAACACCAGCAGAACCCTACTTTACACCAGCACTGAATCCTGTGTGACCTTTGGGGTGACGCCCTTTAGCGTTTTCATGGCAGACTCAATACGCGGTGGTTTGCCAGTGCCTTCCCCAGTCATTACCGTTTACGCCCCAGGAAGCTGGGTACTCATTTTACCGACCTCGGATGACGGAAGCCTGAGTCAGCCTTGAGCCGGATGCTTGGATTGCACTCCCAGCCTCATGGGCAATGCTTTCAGACAGCATGTCTGCTGCCTTACCACTCTGTGAAACAAGAATGGTCTTGGTATTGTTTCTTCAAACCAGCAGAAGCCCTATTATATAACATGATAGATTCTTAGGACTTCAACACTGTAACACACGTATTTAACTATTATGGTCATATAGCAAAAGCTACTAGTGCTATTTCCAAATTCTCTATTAGTACCATATAGTCTTATGAAATTCTGTCTTCTACTGCCTATGAGATAACCTTAAAAACTAGTTGGCTAAGTAATTAAATCATTAATTGTATCCATACAACCAATGGGATATATACCTGCTATGTTCATATTGCACGCTAAAGATTTTAACTTTACTACTTCTGATTACTTCATATACTTATCGGAGAACATCCAGCAATTTTATCATATGCTGCAGATGGTGACTCTTGGTAATGTTTATTAACACCAGCAGAACCCTACTTTACACCAGCACTGAATCCTGTCTGACGCCCCCTAGCGTTTTCATCGCAGACTCTGCTACCTTACCACTCTGTGCAACAAGAATGCTCTTGGTGTTGTTTCTTAAAACCAGCAGAAGCCCTATTATATAACAAGATAGATTCTTAGGACTACAACACTGTAACATGTATTAACTATTATTGTCATAGCAAAAGCTACTAGTGCTATTTCCAAATTCTCTATTAGTAACAAATAGTTCGGAGAACATCCAGCAATTTTATCATATGGTGCAGATGGTTTCTCTTGGTATTGTTTATTAACACTAGCAGAACCCTACTTTACACCAGCACTGAATCCTCTCTGACCTTTGGGGTGACGCCCTCTAGCGTTTTCATGGCAGACTCAATACGGGGTGGTTTGCCAGTGCCTTCCCCAGTCATTATCGTTTACCCCCCAGGAAGCTGGGTACTCATTTTACCGACCTCGGATGACGGAAGCCTGAGTCAGCCTTGAACCGGATGCTTGGATTGCACTCCCAGCCTCATGGGCAATGCTTTCAGACAGCATGTCTGCAGCCTTACCACTCTGTGCCACAAGAATGCTCTTGGTATTGTTTCTTCAAACCAGCAGAAGCCCTATTATATAACATGATAGATTCTTAGCACTTCAACACTGTAACACACGTATTTAACTATTATGTCATATAGCAAAAGCTACGAGTGCTATTTCCAAATTCTCTATTAGTACCATGTAGTCTTATGAAATTCTGTCTTCTACTGCCTATGAGATAACCTTAAAAACTAGTCGGCTAAGTAATTAAATCATTGATTGTATCCATACAAACAATGGGATATATACCTGCTATGTTCATATTGCATGCTAAAGATTTTAACTTTACTGCTTCTGATTACTTCGTATACTAATCGGAGAACATCCAGCAATTTTATCATATGCTGCAGATGGTTTCTCTTGGTATTGTTTATTAACACCAGCAGAACCCTACTTTACACCAGCACCGAATCCTGTCTGACGCCCCCTAGCGTTTTCATGGGAGACTCTGCTACCTTACCACTCAGTGCCAGAAGAATGCTCTTGGTATTGTTTCTTAAAACCAGCAGAAGCCCTATTATATAACAAGATAGATTCTTAGGACTACAACACTGTAACACACGTATTTAAATATTATGGTCATATAGCAAAAGCTACTAGTGCTATTTCCAAATTCTCTATTAGTACCATATAGTCTTATGAAATTCTGTCTTCTACTCCCTATGACATAACCTTAAAAACTAGTTGGCTAAGTAATTAAATCATTGATCGTATCCATACAACCAATGGGATATATAACTGCTATGTTCATACTGCATGCTAAAGATTTTAACTTTACTACTTCTGATCACTTCATATACTTATCGGAGAACATCCAGCAATTTTATCATATGCTACAGATGGTGACTCTTGGTAAAGTTTATTAACACCAGCAGAACCCTACTTTACACCAGCACTGAATCCTGTCTGACATTTGGGGTGACGCCCTCTAGCGTTTTCATGGCAGACTCAATACGGGGTGGTTTGCCAGTGCCTTCCCCAGTCATTACGGTTTACCCCCCAGGAAGCTGGGTACTCATTTTACCGACCTCGGATGACGGAAGTCTGAGTCAGCCTTGAGACGGATGCTTGGATTGCACTCCCAGCCTCATGGGCAATGCTTTCAGACAGCATGTCTGCTGCCTTACCACTCTGTGCCACAAGAATGCTCTTGGTATTGTTTCTTCAAACCAGCAGAAGCCCTATTATATAACATGATACATACTTAGGACTTCAACACTGTAACACACGTATTTAACTATTATGGTCATATAGCAAAAGCTACGAGTGCTATTTCCAAATTCTCTATTATTACTATATAGTGTTATTAAATTCTGTCTTCTAGTATCCATGAGTTAACCTTACAAACCTGTTGGCTAAGAAATTACATCATCGATTACATCCATACAACCAATTGGATATATACCTGCTATGTTCATATTGAATGCTAAAGATTTTAACTTTACTGCTTCTGATTACTTCATATACTTATCGGAGAACATCCAGCAATTTTATCATATGCTGCAGATGGTTTCTCTTGGTATTGTTTATTAACACCAGCAGAACCCTACTTTACACCAGCACTGAATCCTGTCTGACGCCCCCTAGCGTTTTCATCGCAGACTCTGCTACCTTACCACTCTGTGCCACAAGAATGCTCTTGGTATTGTTTCTTCAAACCAGCAGAAGCCCTATTATATAACATGATAGATTCTTAGGACTTCAACACTGTAACACACGTATTTAAATATTATGGTCATATAGCAAAAGCTACTAGTGCTATTTCCAAATTCTCTATTAGTACCATATAGTCTTATGAAATTCTGTCTTCTACTCCCTATGACATAACCTTAAAAACTAGTTGGCTAAGTAATTAAATCATTGATTGTATCCATACAACCAATGGGATATATAACTTCTATGTTCATATTGCACGGTAAAGATTTTAACTTTACTACTTCTGATTACTTCATATACTTATCGGAGAACATCCAGCAATTTTATCATATGCTGCAGATGGTGACGCTTGGTAATGTTTATTAACACCAGCAGAACCCTACTTTACACCAGCACTGAATCCTGTCTGACCTTTGGGGTGACGCCCTCTAGCGTTTTCATGGCAGACTCAATACGGGGTGGTTTGCCAGTGCCTTCCCCAGTCATTACCGTTTACCCCCCAGGAAACTGGGTACTCATTTTACCGACCTCGGATGACGGAAGCCTGAGTCAGCCTTGAGCCGGATGCTTGGATTGCACTCCCAGCCTCATGGGCAATGCTTTCAGACAGCATGTCTGCTGCCTTACCACTCTGTGCCACAAGAATGCTCTTGGTATTGTTTCTTCAAACCAGCAGAAGCCCTATTATATAACATGATATATTCTTAGCACTTCAACACTGTAACACACGTATTTAACTATTATGGTCATATAGCAAAAGCTACGAGTGCTATTTCCAAATTCTCTATTATTACTATATAGTGTTATTAAATTCTGTCTTCTAGTACCCATGAGGTAACCTTAAAAACTTGTTGGTTAAGAAATTACATCGATTACATCCATACAACCAATTGGATATATACCTGCTATGTTCATATTGAATGCTAAAGATTTTAACTTTACTGCTTCTGATTACTTCGTATACTTATCGGAGAACATCCAGCAATTTTATCATATGCTGCAGATGGTTTCTCTTGGTATTGTTTATTAACACCAGCAGAACCCAACTTTACACCAGCACTGAATCCTGTCTGACGCCCCCTAGCGTTTTCATCGCAGACTCTGCTACCTTACCACTCTGTGCCACAAGAATGCTCTTGGTATTGTTTCTTCAAACCAGCAGAAGCCCTATTATATAACATGATAGATTCTTAGGACTTCAACACTGTAACACACGTATTTAAATATTATGGTCATATAGCAAAAGCTACTAGTGCTATTTCCAAATTCTCTATTAGTACCATATAGTCTTATGAATTTCTGTCTTCTACTCCCTATGACATAACCTTAAAAACTAGTTGGCTAAGTAATTAAATCATTGATTGTATCCATACAACCAATGGGATATATAACTTCTATGTTCATATTGCACGGTAAAGATTTTAACTTTACTACTTCTGATTACTTCATATACTTATCGGAGAACATCCAGCAATTTTATCATATGCTGCAGATGGTGACTCTTGGTAATATTTATTAACACCAGCAGAACCCTACTTTACACCAGCACTGAATCCTGTCTGACCTTTGGGGTGACGCCCTTTAGCGTTTTCATGGCAGACTCAATACGCGGTGGTTTGCCAGTGCCTTCCCCAGTCATTACCGTTTACGCTCCAGGAAGCTGGGTACTCATTTTACCGACCTCGGATGACGGAAGCCTGAGTCAGCCTTGAGCCGGATGCTTGGATTGCACTCCCAGCCTCATGGGCAATGCTTTCAGACAGCATGTCTGCTGCCTTACCACTCTGTGCCACAAGAATGCTCTTGGTATTGTTTCTTCAAACCACCAGAAGCCCTATTATATAACATGATAGATTGTTAGCACTTCAACACTGTAACACACGTATTTAACTATTATGGTCATATAGTAAAAGCTACGAGTGCTATTTCCAAATTCTCTATTATTACTATATAGTTTTATTAAATTCTGTCTTCTAGTACCCATGAGTTAACCTTAAAAACTTGTTGGCTAAGAAATTACATCATTGATTACATCCATACAACCAATGGGATATATACCTGCTATGTTCATATTGAATGCTAAAGATTTTAACTTTACTGCTTCTGATTACTTCATATACTTATCGGAGAACATCCAGCAATTTTATCATATGCTGCAGATGGTGTCTCTTGGTATTGTTTATTAACACCAGCAGAACCCTACTTTACACCAGCACTGAATCCTGTCTGACGCCCCCTAGCGTTTTCATCTCAAACTCTGCTACCTTACCACTCTGTGCCACAAGAATTCTCTTGGTATTGTTTCTTCAAACCAGCAGAAGCCCTATTATATAACATGATATATTCTTAGCACTTCAACACTGTAACACACGTATTTAACTATTATGGTCATATAGCAAAAGCTACGAGTGCTATTTCCAAATTCTCTATTATTACTATATAGTGTTATTAAATTCTGTCTTCTAGTACCCATGAGGTAACCTTAAAAACTTGTTGGTTAAGAAATTACATCGATTACATCCATACAACCAATTGGATATATACCTGCTATGTTCATATTGAATGCTAAAGATTTTAACTTTACTGCTTCTGATTACTTCATATACTTATCGGAGAACATCCAGCAATTTTATCATATGCTGCAGATGGTTTCTCTTGGTATTGTTTATTAACACCAGCAGAACCCTACTTTACACCAGCACTGAATCCTGTCTGACGCCCCCTAGCGTTTTCATCGCAGACTCTGCTACCTTACCACTCTGTGCCACAAGAATGCTCTTGGTATTGTTTCTTCAAACCAGCAGAAGCCCTATTATATAACATGATAGATTCTTAGGACTTCAACACTGTAACACACGTATTTAAATATTATGGTCATATAGCAAAAGCTACTAGTGCTATTTCCAAATTCTCTATTAGTACCATATAGTCTTATGAAATTCTGTCTTCTACTCCCTATGACATAACCTTAAAAACTAGTTGGCTAAGTTATTAAATCATTGATTGTATCCATACAACCAATGGGATATATAACTTCTATGTTCATATTGCACGGTAAAGATTTTAACTTTACTACTTCTGATTACTTCATATACTTATCGGAGAACATCCAGCAATTTTATCATATGCTGCAGATGGTGACTCTTGGTAATGTTTATTAACACCAGCAGAACCCTACTTTACACCAGCACTGAATCCTGCCTGACCTTTGGGGTGACGCCCTCTAGCGTTTTCATGGCAGACTCAATACGGGGTGGTTTGCCAGTGCCTTCCCCAGTCATTACCGTTTACCCCCCAGGAAGCTGGGTACTCATTTTACCGACCTCGGATGACGGAAGCCTGAGTCAGCCTTGAGCCGGATGCTTGGATTGCACTCCCAGCCTCATGGGCAATGCTTTCAGACAGCATGTCTGGTGCCTTACCACTCTGTGCCACAAGAATGCTCTTGGTATTGTTTCTTCAAACCACCAGAAGCCCTATTATATAACATGATAGATTGTTAGCACTTCAACACTGTAACACACGTATTTAACTATTATGGTCATATAGTAAAAGCTACGAGTGCTATTTCCAAATTCTCTATTATAACTATATAGTTTTATTAAATTCTGTTTTCTAGTACCCATGAGTTAACCTTAAAAACTTGTTGGCTAAGAAATTACATCATTGATTACATCCATAAAACCAATGGGATATATACCTGCTATGTTCATATTGAATGCTAAAGATTTTAACTTTACTGCTTCTGATTACTTCATATACTTATCGGAGAACATCCAGCAATTTTATCATATGCTGCAGATGGTGTCTCTTGGTATTGTTTATTAACACCAGCAGAACCCTACTTTACACCAGCACTGAATCCTGTCTGACGCCCCCTAGCGTTTTCATCTCAAACTCTGCTACCTTACCACTCTGTGCCACAAGAATTCTCTTGGTATTGTTTCTTCAAACCAGCAGAAGCCCTATTATATAACATGATATATTCTTAGCACTTCAACACTGTAACACACGTATTTAACTATTATGGTCATATAGCAAAAGCTACGAGTGCTATTTCCAAATTCTCTATTATTACTATATAGTGTTATTAAATTCTGTCTTCTAGTACCCATGAGGTAACCTTAAAAACTTGTTGGTTAAGAAATTACATCGATTACATCCATACAACCAATTGGATATATACCTGCTATGTTCATATTGAATGCTAAAGATTTTAACTTTACTGCTTCTGATTACTTCATATACTTATCGGAGAACATCCAGCAATTTTATCATATGCTGCAGATGGTTTCTCTTGGTATTGTTTATTAACACCAGCAGAACCCTACTTTACACCAGCACTGAATCCTGTCTGACGCCCCCTAGCGTTTTCATCGCAGACTCTGCTACCTTACCACTCTGTGCCACAAGAATGCTCTTGGTATTGTTTCTTCAAACCAGCAGAAGCCCTATTATATAACATGATAGATTCTTAGGACTTCAACACTGTAACACACGTATTTAAATATTATGGTCATATAGCAAAAGCTACTAGTGCTATTTCCAAATTCTCTATTAGTACCATATAGTCTTATGAAATTCTGTCTTCTACTCCCTATGACATAACCTTAAAAACTAGTTGGCTAAGTTATTAAATCATTGATCGTATCCATACAACCAATGGGATATATAACTTCTATGTTCATATTGCACGGTAAAGATTTTAACTTTACTACTTCTGATTACTTCATATACTTATCGGAGAACATCCAGCAATTTTATCATATGCTGCAGATGGTGACTCTTGGTAATGTTTATTAACACCAGCAGAACCCTACTTTACACCAGCACTGAATCCTGCCTGACCTTTGGGGTGACGCCCTCTAGCGTTTTCATGGCAGACTCAATACGGGGTGGTTTGCCAGTGCCTTCCCCAGTCATTACCGTTTACCCCCCAGGAAGCTGGGTACTCATTTTACCGACCTCGGATGACGGAAGCCTGAGTCAGCCTTGAGCCGGATGCTTGGATTGCACTCCCAGCCTCATGGGCAATGCTTTCAGACAGCATGTCTGGTGCCTTACCACTCTGTGCCACAAGAATGCTCTTGGTATTGTTTCTTCAAACCACCAGAAGCCCTATTATATAACATGATAGATTGTTAGCACTTCAACACTGTAACACACGTATTTAACTATTATGGTCATATAGTAAAAGCTACGAGTGCTATTTCCAAATTCTCTATTATAACTATATAGTTTTATTAAATTCTGTTTTCTAGTACCCATGAGTTAACCTTAAAAACTTGTTGGCTAAGAAATTACATCATTGATTACATCCATAAAACCAATGGGATATATACCTGCTATGTTCATATTGAATGCTAAAGATTTTAACTTTACTGCTTCTGATTACTTCATATACTTATCGGAGAACATCCAGCAATTTTATCATATGCTGCAGATGGTGTCTCTTGGTATTGTTTATTAACACCAGCAGAACCCTACTTTACACCAGCACTGAATCCTGTCTGACGCCCCCTAGCGTTTTCATCGCAGACTCTGCTACCTTACCACTCTGTGCCACAAGAATGCTCTTGGTATTGTTTCTTCAAACCAGCAGAAGCCCTATTATATAACATGATAGATTCTTAGGACTTCAACACTGTAACACACGTATTTAAATATTATGGTCATATAGCAAAAGCTACTAGTGCTATTTCCAAATTCTCTATTAGTACCATATAGTCTTATGAAATTCTGTCTTCTACTCCCTATGACATAACCTTAAAAACAAGTTGGCTAAGTAATTAAATCATTGATTGTATCCATACAACCAATGGGATATATAACTTCTATGTTCATATTGCACGGTAAAGATTTTAACTTTACTACTTCTGATTACTTCATATACTTATCGGAGAACATCCAGCAATTTTATCATATGCTGCAGATGGTGACTCTTGGTAATGTTTATTAACACCAGCAGAACCCTACTTTACACCAGCACTGAATCCTGTCTGACCTTTGGGGTGACGCCCTCTAGCGTTTTCATGGCAGACTCAATACGGGGTGGTTTGCCAGTGCCTTCCCCAGTCATTACCGTTTACCCCCCAGGAAACTGGGTACTCATTTTACCGACCTCGGATGACGGAAGCCTGAGTCAGCCTTGAGCCGGATGCTTGGATTGCACTCCCAGCCTCATGGGCAATGCTTTCAGACAGCATGTCTGCTGCCTTACCACTCTGTGCCACAAGAATTCTCTTGGTATTGTTTCTTCAAACCAGCAGAAGCCCTATTATATAACATGATATATTCTTAGCACTTCAACACTGTAACACACGTATTTAACTATTATGGTCATATAGCAAAAGCTACGAGTGCTATTTCCAAATTCTCTATTATTACTATATAGTGTTATTAAATTCTGTCTTCTAGTACCCATGATGTAACCTTAAAAACTTGTTGGTTAAGAAATTACATCGATTACATCCATACAACCAATTGGATATATACCTGCTATGTTCATATTGAATGCTAAAGATTTTAACTTTACTGCTTCTGATTACTTCATATACTTATCGGAGAACATCCAGCAATTTTATCATATGCTGCAGATGGTTTCTCTTGGTATTGTTTATTAACACCAGCAGAACCCTACTTTACACCAGCACTGAATCCTGTCTGACGCCCCCTAGCGTTTTCATCGCAGACTCTGCTACCTTACCACTCTGTGCCACAAGAATGCTCTTGGTATTGTTTCTTCAAACCAGCAGAAGCCCTATTATATAACATGATAGATTCTTAGGACTTCAACACTGTAACACACGTATTTAAATATTATGGTCATATAGCAAAAGCTACTAGTGCTATTTCCAAATTCTCTATTAGTACCATATAGTCTTATGAAATTCTGTCTTCTACTCCCTATGACATAACCTTAAAAACAAGTTGGCTAAGTAATTAAATCATTGATTGTATCCATACAACCAATGGGATATATAACTTCTATGTTCATATTGCACGGTAAAGATTTTAACTTTACTACTTCTGATTACTTCATATACTTATCGGAGAACATCCAGCAATTTTATCATATGCTGCAGATGGTGACTCTTGGTAATGTTTATTAACACCAGCAGAACCCTACTTTACACCAGCACTGAATCCTGTCTGACCTTTGGGGTGACGCCCTCTAGCGTTTTCATGGCAGACTCAATACGGGGTGGTTTGCCAGTGCCTTCCCCAGTCATTACCGTTTATCCCCCAGGAAGCTGGGTACTCATTTTACCGACCTCGGATGACGGAAGCCTGAGTCAGCCTTGAGCCGGATGCTTGGATTGCACTCCCAGCCTCATGGGCAATGCTTTCAGACAGCATGTCTGCTGCCTTACCACTCTGTGCCACAAGAATGCTCTTGGTATTGTTTCTTCAAACCACCAGAAGCCCTATTATATAACATGATAGATTGTTAGCACTTCAACACTGTAACACACGTATTTAACTATTATGGTCATATAGTAAAAGCTACGAGTGCTATTTCCAAATTCTCTATTATTACTATATAGTTTTATTAAATTCTGTCTTCTAGTACCCATGAGTTAACCTTAAAAACTTGTTGGCTAAGAAATTACATCATTGATTACATCCATACAACCAATGGGATATATACCTGCTATGTTCATATTGAATGCTAAAGATTTTAACTTTACTGCTTCTGATTACTTCATATACTTCTCGGAGAACATCCAGCAATTTTATCATGTGCTGCAGATGGTGTCTCTTGGTATTGTTTATTAACACCAGCAGAACCCTACTTTACACCAGCACTGAATCCTGTCTGACCCTTGGGGTGACGCCCTCTAGCGTTTTCATGGCAGACTCAATACGGAGTGGTTTGCCAGTGCCTTCCCCAGTCATTACCGTTTACCCCCCAGTAAGCTGGGTACTCATTTTACCGACCTCGAATGACGCAAGCCTGAGTCAGCCTTGAGCCGGATACTTGGATTGCACTCCCAGCCTCATGGGCAATGCTTTCAGACAGCATGTCTGCTGCCTTACCACTCTGTGCCACAAGTATGCTCTTGGTATTGTTTCTTCAAACCAGCAGAAGCCCTATTATATAACATGATAGATTCCTGGGACTTCAACACTGTGACACACGTATTTAACTATTATGGTATACAGCAAAAGCTACTAGTGCTATTTCCAAATTCTCTATTAGTACCATATAGTCTTATGAAATTCTATCTTCTACTCCCTATGAAATAACCTTAAAAACTAGTTGGCTAAGTAATTAAATCATTGATCGTATCCATACAACCAATGGGATATATAACTGCTATGTTCATACTGCATGCTAAAGATTTTAACTTTACTACTTCTGATCACTTCATATACTAATCGGAGAACATCCAGCAATTTTATCATATGCTGCAGATGGTGACTCTTGGTAAAGTTTATTAACACCAGCAGAACCCTACTTTACACCAGCACTGAATCCTGTCTGACATTTGGGGTGACGCCCTCTAGCGTTTTCATGGCAGACTCAATACGGGGTGGTTTGCCAGTGCCTTCCCCAGTCATTACCGTTTACCCCCCAGGAAGCTGGGTACTCATTTTACTGACCTCGGATGACGGAAGTCTGAGTCAGCCTTGAGCCGGATGCTTGGATTGCACTCCCAGCCTCATGGGCAATGCTTTCAGACAGCATGTCTGCTGCCTTACCACTCTGTGCCACAAGAATGCTCTTGGTATTGTTTCTTCAAACCAGCAGAAGCCCTATTATATAACATGATAGATTCCTGGGACTTCAACACTGTAACACACGTATTTAACTATTATGGTCATACAGCAAAAGTTACTAGTGCTATTTCCAAATTCTCTATTAGTACCATATAGTCTTATGAAATTCTGTCTTCTACTCCCTATGAGATAACCTTAAAAACTAGTTGGCTAAGTAATTAAATCATTGATCGTATCCATACAACCAATGGGATATATAACTGCTATGTTCATACTGCATGCTAAAGATTTTAACTTTACTACTTCTGATCACTTCATATACTTATCGGAGAACATCCAGCAATTTTATCATATGCTGCAGATGGTGACTCTTGGTAAAGTTTATTAACACCAGCAGAACCCTACTTTACACCAGCACTGAATCCTGTCTGACATTTGGGGTGACGCCCTCTAGCGTTTTCATGGCAGACTCAATACTGGGTGGTTTGCCAGTGCCTTCCCCAGTCATTACCGTTTACCCCCCAGGAAGCTGGGTACTCATTTTACGGACCTCGGATGATGGAAGCCTGAGTCAGCCTTGAGCCGGATGCTTGGATTGCACTCCCAGCCTCATGGGCAATGCTTTCAGACAGCACGTCTGCTGCCTTACCACTCTGTGCCACAAGAATGCTCTTGGTATTGTTTCTTCAAACCAGCAGAAGCCCTATTATATAACATGATAGATTCTTCAACACTGTAACACACGTATTTAGCTATTATGATCATATAGCAAAAGCTACGAGTGCTATTTCCAAATTCTCTATTATTACTATATAGTGTTATTAAATTCTGTCTTCTAGTATCCATCAGTTAACCTTAAAAACCTTTTGGCTAAGAAATTACATCATTGATTACATCCGTACTACCAATGGGATGTATACCTGCTATGTTCATATTGAATGCTAAAGATTTTAACTTTACTGCTTCTGATTACTTCATATACTTATCGGAGAACATCCAGCCATTTTATCATATGCTGCAGATGGTGTCTCTTGGTATTGTTTATGAATACCAGCAGAACCCTACTTTGCACCAGCACTGAATCCTGTCTTACGCCCCCTAGCGTTTTCATCGCAGACTCTGCTACCTTACCACTATGTGCCACAAGAATGCTCTTGGTATTGTTTCTTCAAACCAGCAGAAGCCCTATTATATAACATGATAGATTCTTAGTACTTCAACACTGTAACACATGTATTTAACTATTATGGTCATATAGCAAAAGCTACTAGTGCTATTTCCAAATTCTCTATTAGTAACATATAGTCTTATGAAATTCTGTCTTCTACTGCCTATGAGATAACCTTAAAAACTAGTTGGCTAAGTAATTAAATCATTGATTGTATCCATACAACCAATGGGATATATACCTGCTATGTTCATACTGCATGCTAAAGATTTTAACTTTACTACTTCTGATCACTTCATATACTAATCGGAGAACATCCAGCAATTTTATCATATGCTGCAGATGGTGACTCTTGGTAAAGTTTATTAACACCAGCAGAACCCTACTTTACACCAGCACTGAATCCTGTCTGACATTTGGGGTGACGCCCTCTAGCGTTTTCATGGCAGACTCAATACGGGGTGGTTTGCCAGTGCCTTCCCCAGTCATTACCGTTTACCCCCCAGGAAGCTGGGTACTCATTTTACTGACCTCGGATGACGGAAGTCTGAGTCAGCCTTGAGCCGGATGCTTGGATTGCACTCCCAGCCTCATGGGCAATGCTTTCAGACAGCATGTCTGCTGCCTTACCACTCTGTGCCACAAGAATGCTCTTGGTATTGTTTCTTCAAACCAGCAGAAGCCCTATTATATAACATGATAGATTCCTGGGACTTCAACACTGTAACACACGTATTTAACTATTATGGTCATACAGCAAAAGTTACTAGTGCTATTTCCAAATTCTCTATTAGTACCATATAGTCTTATGAAATTCTGTCTTCTACTCCCTATGAGATAACCTTAAAAACTAGTTGGCTAAGTAATTAAATCATTGATCGTATCCATACAACCAATGGGATATATAACTGCTATGTTCATACTGCATGCTAAAGATTTTAACTTTACTACTTCTGATCACTTCATATACTTATCGGAGAACATCCAGCAATTTTATCATATGCTGCAGATGGTGACTCTTGGTAAAGTTTATTAACACCAGCAGAACCCTACTTTACACCAGCACTGAATCCTGTCTGACATTTGGGGTGACGCCCTCTAGCGTTTTCATGGCAGACTCAATACTGGGTGGTTTGCCAGTGCCTTCCCCAGTCATTACCGTTTACCCCCCAGGAAGCTGGGTACTCATTTTACGGACCTCGGATGATGGAAGCCTGAGTCAGCCTTGAGCCGGATGCTTGGATTGCACTCCCAGCCTCATGGGCAATGCTTTCAGACAGCACGTCTGCTGCCTTACCACTCTGTGCCACAAGAATGCTCTTGGTATTGTTTCTTCAAACCAGCAGAAGCCCTATTATATAACATGATAGATTCTTCAACACTGTAACACACGTATTTAGCTATTATGGTCATATAGCAAAAGCTACGAGTGCTATTTCCAAATTCTCTATTATTACTATATAGTGTTATTAAATTCTGTCTTCTAGTATCCATCAGTTAACCTTAAAAACCTTTTGGCTAAGAAATTACATCATTGATTACATCCGTACTACCAATGGGATGTATACCTGCTATGTTCATATTGAATGCTAAAGATTTTAACTTTACTGCTTCTGATTACTTCATATACTTATCGGAGAACATCCAGCCATTTTATCATATGCTGCAGATGGTGTCTCTTGGTATTGTTTATGAATACCAGCAGAACCCTACTTTGCACCAGCACTGAATCCTGTCTTACGCCCCCTAGCGTTTTCATCGCAGACTCTGCTACCTTACCACTATGTGCCACAAGAATGCTCTTGGTATTGTTTCTTCAAACCAGCAGAAGCCCTATTATATAACATGATAGATTCTTAGGACTTCAACACTGTAACACATGTATTTAACTATTATGGTCATATAGCAAAAGCTACTAGTGCTATTTCCAAATTCTCTATTAGTAACATATAGTCTTATGAAATTCTGTCTTCTACTGCCTATGAGATAACCTTAAAAACTAGTTGGCTAAGTAATTAAATCATTGATTGTATCCATACAACCAATGGGATATATACCTGCTATGTTCATATTGCACGCTAAAGATTTTAACTTTACTATTTCTGATTACTTCATATACTTATCGGAGAACGTCCAGCAATTTTATCATATGCTGCAGATGGTGACTCTTGGTAAAGTTTATTAACACCAGCAGAACCCTACTTTACACCAGCACTGAATCCTGTCTGACCTTTGGGGTGACGCCCTCTAGCGTTTTCATGGCAGACTCAATACGGGGTGGTTTGCCTGTGCCTTCCCCAGTCATTACCGTTTACCCCCCAGGAAGCTGGGTACTCATTTTACCGACCTCGGATGACGGAAGCCTGAGTCAGCCTTGAGCCGGATGCTTGGATTGCACTCCCAGCCTCATGGGCAATGCTTTCAGACAGCATGTCTGCTGCCTAACCACTCTGTGCCACAAGAATGCTCTTGGTATTGTTTCTTCAAACCAGCAGAAGCCCTATTATATAACATGATACATACTTAGGACTTCAACACTGTAACACACGTGTTTAACTATTATGGTCATATAGCAAAAGCTACGAGTGCTATTTCCAAATTCTCTATTATTACTATATAGTGTTATTAAATTCTGTCTTCTAGTACCCATGAGTTAACCTTAAAAACTTGTTGGCTAAGAAATTACATCATTGATTACATCCATACAACCAATGGGATATATACCTGCTATGTTCATATTGAATGCTAAAGATTTTAACTTTACTGCTTCTGATTACTTCATATACTTCTCGGAGAACATCCAGCAATTTTATCATATGCTGCAGATGGTGTCTCTTGGTATTGTTTATTAACACCAGCAGAACCCTACTTTACACCAGCACTGAATCCTGTCTGACCTTTGGGGTGACGCCCTCTAGCGTTTTCATGGCAGACTCAATACGGGGTGGTTTGCCTGTGCCTTCCCCAGTCATTACCGTTTACCCCCCAGGAAGCTGGGTACTCATTTTACCGACCTCGGATGACGGAAGCCTGAGTCAGCCTTGAGCCGGATGCTTGGATTGCACTCCCAGCCTCATGGGCAATGCTTTCAGACAGCATGTCTGCTGCCTTACCACTCTGTGCCACAAGAATGCTCTTGGTATTGTTTCTTCAAACCAGCAGAAGCCCTATTATATAACATGATACATACTTAGGACTTCAACACTGTAACACACGTGTTTAACTATTATGGTCATATAGCAAAAGCTACGAGTGCTATTTCCAAATTCTCTATTATTACTATATAGTGTTATTAAATTCTGTCTTCTAGTACCCATGAGTTAACCTTAAAAACCTGTTGGCTAAGAAATTACATCATTGATTACATCCGTACTACCAATGGGATGTATACCTGCTATGTTCATATTGAATGCTAAAGATTTTAACTTTACTACTTCTGATTACTTCATATACTTATCGGAGAACATCCAGCAATTTTATCATATGCTGCAGATGGTGACTCTTGGTAATGTTTATTAACACCAGCAGAACCCTACTTTACACCAGCACTGATTCCTGTCTGACCTTTGGGGTGACGCCCTCTTGCGTTTTCATGGCAGACTCAATACGGGGTGGTTTGCCAGTGCCTTCCCCAGTCATTACCGTTTACCCCCCAGGAAACTGGGTACTCATTTTACCGACCTCGGATGACGGAAGCCTGAGTCAGCCTTGAGCCGGATGCTTGGATTGCACTCCCAGCCTCATGGGCAATGCTTTCAGACAGCATGTCTGCTGCCTTACCACTCTGTGCCACAAGAATGCTCTTGGTATTGTTTCTTCAAACCAGCAGAAGCCCTATTATATAACATGATATATTCTTAGCACTTCAACACTGTAACACACGTATTTAACTATTATGGTCATATAGCAAAAGCTACGAGTGCTATTTCCAAATTCTCTATTATTACTATATAGTGTTATTAAATTCTGTCTTCTAGTACCCATGAGGTAACCTTAAAAACTTGTTGGTTAAGAAATTACATCGATTACATCCATACAACCAATTGTATATATACCTGCTATGTTCATATTGAATGCTAAAGATTTTAACTTTACTGCTTCTGATTACTTCATATACTTATCGGAGAACATCCAGCAATTTTATCATATGCTGCAGATGGTTTCTCTTGGTATTGTTTATTAACACCAGCAGAACCCTACTTTACACCAGCACTGAATCCTGTCTGACGCCCCCTAGCGTTTTCATCGCAGACTCTGCTACCTTACCACTCTGTGCCACAAGAATGCTCTTGGTATTGTTTCTTCAAACCAGCAGAAGCCCTATTATATAACATGATAGATTCTTAGGACTTCAACACTGTAACACACGTATTTAAATATTATGGTCATATAGCAAAAGCTACTAGTGCTATTTCCAAATTCTCTATTAGTACCATATAGTCTTATGAATTTCTGTCTTCTACTCCCTATGACATAACCTTAAAAACTAGTTGGCTAAGTAATTAAATCATTGATTGTATCCATACAACCAATGGGATATATAACTTCTATGTTCATATTGCACGGTAAAGATTTTAACTTTACTACTTCTGATTACTTCATATACTTATCGGAGAACATCCAGCAATTTTATCATATGCTGCAGATGGTGACTCTTGGTAATGTTTATTAACACCAGCAGAACCCTACTTTACACCAGCACTGAATCCTGTCTGACCTTTGGGGTGACGCCCTCTAGCGTTTTCATGGCAGACTCAATACGGGGTGGTTTGCCAGTGCCTTCCCCAGTCATTACCGTTTACCCCCCAGGAAACTGGGTACTCATTTTACCGACCTCGGATGACGGAAGCCTGAGTCAGCCTTGAGCCGGATGCTTGGATTGCACTCCCAGCCTCATGGGCAATGCTTTCAGACAGCATGTCTGCTGCCTTACCACTCTGTGCCACAAGAATGCTCTTGGTATTGTTTCTTCAAACCACCAGAAGCCCTATTATATAACATGATAGATTGTTAGCACTTCAACACTGTAACACACGTATTTAACTATTATGGTCATATAGTAAAAGCTACGAGTGCTATTTCCAAATTCTCTATTATTACTATATAGTTTTATTAAATTCTGTCTTCTAGTACCCATGAGTTAACCTTAAAAACTTGTTGGCTAAGAAATTACATCATTGATTACATCCATACAACCAATGGGATATATACCTGCTATGTTCATATTGAATGCTAAAGATTTTAACTTTACTGCTTCTGATTACTTCATATACTTCTCGGAGAACATCCAGCAATTTTATCATATGCTGCAGATGGTGTCTCTTGGTATTGTTTATTAACACCAGCAGAACCCTACTTTACACCAGCACTGAATCCTGTCTGACCCTTGGGGTGACGCCCTCTAGCGTTTTCATGGCAGACTCAATACGGAGTGGTTTGCCAGTGCCTTCCCCAGTCATTACCGTTTACCCCCCAGTAAGCTGGGTACTCATTTTACCGACCTCGAATGACGCAAGCCTGAGTCAGCCTTGAGCCGGATACTTGGATTGCACTCCCAGCCTCATGGGCAATGCTTTCAGACAGCATGTCTGCTGCCTTACCACTCTGTGCCACAAGTATGCTCTTGGTATTGTTTCTTCAAACCAGCAGAAGCCCTATTATATAACATGATAGATTCCTGGGACTTCAACACTGTAACACACGTATTTAACTATTATGGTCATACAGCAAAAGCTACTAGTGCTATTTCCAAATTCTCTATTAGTACCATATAGTCTTATGAAATTCTGTCTTCTACTCCCTATGAGATAACCTTAAAAACTAGTTGGCTAAGTAATTAAATCATTGATCGTATCCATACAACCAATGGGATATATAACTGCTATGTTCATACTGCATGCTAAAGATTTTAACTTTACTACTTCTGATCACTTCATATACTTATCGGAGAACATCCAGCAATTTTATCATATGCTGCAGATGGTGACTCTTGGTAAAGTTTATTAACACCAGCAGAACCCTACTTTACACCAGCACTGAATCCTGTCTGACATTTGGGGTGACGCCCTCTAGCGTTTTCATGGCAGACTCAATACGGGGTGGTTTGCCAGTGCCTTCCCCAGTCATTACCGTTTACCCCCCAGGAAGCTGGGTACTCATTTTACCGACCTCGGATGACGGAAGCCTGAGTCAGCCTTGAGCCGGATGCTTGGATTGCACTCCCAGCCTCATGGGCAATGCTTTCAGACAGCACGTCTGCTGCCTTACCACTCTGTGCCACAAGAATGCTCTTGGTATTGTTTCTTCAAACCAGCAGAAGCCCTATTATATAACATGATAGATTCTTAGGACTTCAACACTGTAACACACGTATTTAGCTATTATGGTCATATAGCAAAAGCTACGAGTGCTATTTCCAAATTCTCTATTATTACTATATAGTGTTATTAAATTCTGTCTTCTAGTATCCATCAGTTAACCTTAAAAACCTGTTGGCTAAGAAATTACATCATTGATTACATCCGTACTACCAATGGGATGTATACCTGCTATGTTCATATTGAATGCTAAAGATTTTAACTTTACTGCTTCTGATTACTTCATATACTTATCGGAGAACATCCAGCCATTTTATCATATGCTGCAGATGGTGTCTCTTGGTATTGTTTATGAATACCAGCAGAACCCTACTTTGCACCAGCCCTGAATCCTGTCTGACGCCCCCTAGCGTTTTCATCGCAGACTCTGCTACCTTACCACTCTGTGCCACAAGAATGCTCTTGGTATTGTTTCTTCAAACCAGCAGAAGCCCTATTATATAACATGATAGATTCTTAGGACTTCAACACTAACACATGTATTTAACTATTATGGTCATATAGCAAAAGCTACTAGTGCTATTTCCAAATTCTCTATTAGTACCATATAGTCTTATGAAATTCTGTCTTCTACTCCCTATGAGATAACCTTAAAAACTAGTTGGCTAAGTAATTAAATAATTGATTGTATCCATACAACCAATGGGATATATACCCCCCAGGAAGCTGGGTACTCATTTTACGGACCTCGGATGATGGAAGCCTGAGTCAGCCTTGAGCCGGATGCTTGGATTGCACTCCCAGCCTCATGGGCAATGCTTTCAGACAGCACGTCTGCTGCCTTACCACTCTGTGCCACAAGAATGCTCTTGGTATTGTTTCTTCAAACCAGCAGAAGCCCTATTATATAACATGATAGATTCTTAGGACTTCAACACTGTAACACACGTATTTAGCTATTATGGTCATATAGCAAAAGCTACGAGTGCTATTTCCAAATTCTCTATTATTACTATATAGTGTTATTAAATTCTGTCTTCTAGTATCCATGAGTTAACCTTAAAAACCTGTTGGCTAAGAAATTACATCATTGATTACATCCGTACTACCTATGGGATGTATACCTGCTATGTTCATATTGAATGCTAAAGATTTTAACTTTACTGCTTCTGATTACTTCATATACTTATCGGAGAACATCCAGCAATTTTATCATATGCTGCAGATGGTGTCTCTTGGTATTGTTTATGAATACCAGCAGAACCCTACTTTGCACCAGCACTGAATCCTGTCTGACGCCCCCTAGCGTTTTCATCGCAGACTCTGCTACCTTACCACTCTGTGCCACAAGAATGCTCTTGGTATTGTTTCTTCAAACCAGCAGAAGCCCTATTATATAACATGATAGATTCTTAGGACTTCAACACTGTAACACACGTATTTAACTATTATGGTCATATAGCAAAAGCTACTAGTGCTATTTCCAAATTCTCTATTAGTAACATATAGTCTTATGAAATTCTGTCTTCTACTGCCTATGAGATAACCTTAAAAACTAGTTGGCTAAGTAATTAAATCATTGATTGTATCCATACAACCAATGGGAAATATACCTGCTATGTTCATATTGCACGCTAAAGATTTTAACTTTACTACTTCTGATTACTTCATATACTTATCGGAGAACGTCCAGCAATTTTATCATATGCTGCAGATGGTGACTCTTGGTAAAGTTTATTAACACCAGCAGAACCCTACTTTACACCAGCACTGAATCCTGTCTGACATTTGGGGTGACGCCCTCTAGCGTTTTCATGGCAGACTCAATACGGGGTGGTTTGCCAGTGCCTTCCCCAGTCATTACCGTTTACCCCCCAGGAAGCTCGGTACTCATTTTACCGACCTCGGATGACGGAAGCCTGAGTCAGCCTTGAGCCGGATGCTTGGATTGCACTCCCAGCCTCATGGGCAATGCTTTCAGACAGCACGTCTGCTGCCTTACCACTCTGTGCCACAAGAATGCTCTTGGTATTGTTTCTTCAAACCAGCAGAAGCCCTATTATATAACATGATAAATTCTTAGGACTTCAACACTGTAACACACGTATTTAGCTATTATGGTCATATAGCAAAAGCTACGAGTGCTATTTCCAAATTCTCTATTATTACTATATAGTGTTATTAAATTCTGTCTTCTAGTATCCATCAGTTAACCTTAAAAACCTGTTGGCTAAGAAATTACATCATTGATTACATCCGTACTACCAATGGGATGTATACCTGCTATGTTCATATTGAATGCTAAAGATTTTAACTTTACTGCTTCTGATTACTTCATATACTTATCGGAGAACATCCAGCCATTTTATCATATGCTGCAGATGGTGTCTCTTGGTATTGTTTATGAATACCAGCAGAACCCTACTTTGCACCAGCACTGAATCCTGTCTTACGCCCCCTAGCGTTTTCATCGCAGACTCTGCTACCTTACCACTATGTGCCACAAGAATGCTCTTGGTATTGTTTCTTCAAACCAGCAGAAGCCCTATTATATAACATGATAGATTCTTAGGACTTCAACACTGTAACACATGTATTTAACTATTATGGTCATATAGCAAAAGCTACTAGTGCTATTTCCAAATTCTCTATTAGTAACATATAGTCTTATGAAATTCTGTCTTCTACTGCCTATGAGATAACCTTAAAAACTAGTTGGCTAAGTAATTAAATCATTGATTGTATCCATACAACCAATGGGATATATACCTGCTATGTTCATATTGCACGCTAAAGATTTTAACTTTACTATTTCTGATTACTTCATATACTTATCGGAGAACGTCCAGCAATTTTATCATATGCTGCAGATGGTGACTCTTGGTAAAGTTTATTAACACCAGCAGAACCCTACTTTACACCAGCACTGAATCCTGTCTGACCTTTGGGGTGACGCCCTCTAGCGTTTTCATGGCAGACTCAATACGGGGTGGTTTGCCTGTGCCTTCCCCAGTCATTACCGTTTACCCCCCAGGAAGCTGGGTACTCATTTTACCGACCTCGGATGACGGAAGCCTGAGTCAGCCTTGAGCCGGATGCTTGGATTGCACTCCCAGCCTCATGGGCAATGCTTTCAGACAGCATGTCTGCTGCCTTACCACTCTGTGCCACAAGAATGCTCTTGGTATTGTTTCTTCAAACCAGCAGAAGCCCTATTATATAACATGATACATACTTAGGACTTCAACACTGTAACACACGTGTTTAACTATTATGGTCATATAGCAAAAGCTACGAGTGCTATTTCCAAATTCTCTATTATTACTATATAGTGTTATTAAATTCTGTCTTCTAGTACCCATGAGTTAACCTTAAAAACCTGTTGGCTAAGAAATTACATCATTGATTACATCCGTACTACCAATGGGATGTATACCTGCTATGTTCATATTGAATGCTAAAGATTTTAACTTTACTACTTCTGATTACTTCATATACTTATCGGAGAACATCCAGCAATTTTATCATATGCTGCAGATGGTGACTCTTGGTAATGTTTATTAACACCAGCAGAACCCTACTTTACACCAGCACTGATTCCTGTCTGACCTTTGGGGTGACGCCCTCTTGCGTTTTCATGGCAGACTCAATACGGGGTGGTTTGCCAGTGCCTTCCCCAGTCATTACCGTTTACCCCCCAGGAAACTGGGTACTCATTTTACCGACCTCGGATGACGGAAGCCTGAGTCAGCCTTGAGCCGGATGCTTGGATTGCACTCCCAGCCTCATGGGCAATGCTTTCAGACAGCATGTCTGCTGCCTTACCACTCTGTGCCACAAGAATGCTCTTGGTATTGTTTCTTCAAACCAGCAGAAGCCCTATTATATAACATGATATATTCTTAGCACTTCAACACTGTAACACACGTATTTAACTATTATGGTCATATAGCAAAAGCTACGAGTGCTATTTCCAAATTCTCTATTATTACTATATAGTGTTATTAAATTCTGTCTTCTAGTACCCATGAGGTAACCTTAAAAACTTGTTGGTTAAGAAATTACATCGATTACATCCATACAACCAATTGGATATATACCTGCTATGTTCATATTGAATGCTAAAGATTTTAACTTTACTGCTTCTGATTACTTCATATACTTATCGGAGAACATCCAGCAATTTTATCATATGCTGCAGATGGTTTCTCTTGGTATTGTTTATTAACACCAGCAGAACCCTACTTTACACCAGCACTGAATCCTGTCTGACGCCCCCTAGCGTTTTCATCGCAGACTCTGCTACCTTACCACTCTGTGCCACAAGAATGCTCTTGGTATTGTTTCTTCAAACCAGCAGAAGCCCTATTATATAACATGATAGATTCTTAGGACTTCAACACTGTAACACACGTATTTAAATATTATGGTCATATAGCAAAAGCTACTAGTGCTATTTCCAAATTCTCTATTAGTACCATATAGTCTTATGAATTTCTGTCTTCTACTCCCTATGACATAACCTTAAAAACTAGTTGGCTAAGTAATTAAATCATTGATTGTATCCATACAACCAATGGGATATATAACTTCTATGTTCATATTGCACGGTAAAGATTTTAACTTTACTACTTCTGATTACTTCATATACTTATCGGAGAACATCCAGCAATTTTATCATATGCTGCAGATGGTGACTCTTGGTAATGTTTATTAACAACAGCAGAACCCAACTTTACACCAGCACTGAATCCTGTCTGACCTTTGGGGTGACGCCCTCTAGCGTTTTCATGGCAGACTCAATACGGGGTGGTTTGCAAGTGCCTTCCCCAGTCATTACCGTTTACCCCCCAGGAAGCTGGGTACTCATTTTACCGACCTCGGATGACGGAAGCCTGAGTCAGCCTTGAGCCGGATGCTTGGATTGCACTCCCAGCCTCATGGGCAATGCTTTCAGACAGCATGTCTGCTGCCTTACCACTCTGTGCCACAAGAATGCTCTTGGTATTGTTTCTTCAAACCACCAGAAGCCCTATTATATAACATGATAGATTGTTAGCACTTCAACACTGTAACACACGTATTTAACTATTATGGTCATATAGTAAAAGCTACGAGTGCTATTTCCAAATTCTCTATTATTACTATATAGTTTTATTAAATTCTGTCTTCTAGTACCCATGAGTTAACCTTAAAAACTTGTTGGCTAAGAAATTACATCATTGATTACATCCATACAACCAATGGGATATATACCTGCTATGTTCATATTGAATGCTAAAGATTTTAACTTTACTGCTTCTGATTACTTCATATACTTCTCGGAGAACATCCAGCAATTTTATCATATGCTGCAGATGGTGTCTCTTGGTATTGTTTATTAACACCAGCAGAACCCTACTTTACACCAGCACTGAATCCTGTCTGACCCTTGGGGTGACGCCCTCTAGCGTTTTCATGGCAGACTCAATACGGAGTGGTTTGCCAGTGCCTTCCCCAGTCATTACCGTTTACCCCCCAGTAAGCTGGGTACTCATTTTACCCACCTCGAATGACGCAAGCCTGAGTCAGCCTTGAGCCGGATACTTGGATTGCACTCCCAGCCTCATGGGCAATGCTTTCAGACAGCATGTCTGCTGCCTTACCACTCTGTGCCACAAGTATGCTCTTGGTATTGTTTCTTCAAACCAGCAGAAGCCCTATTATATAACATGATAGATTCCTGGGACTTCAACACTGTAACACACGTATTTAACTATTATGGTCATACAGCAAAAGCTACTAGTGCTATTTCCAAATTCTCTATTAGTACCATATAGTCTTATGAAATTCTGTCTTCTACTCCCTATGAGATAACCTTAAAAACTAGTTGGCTAAGTAATTAAATCATTGATCGTATCCATACAACCAATGGGATATATAACTGCTATGTTCATACTGCATGCTAAAGATTTTAACTTTACTACTTCTGATCACTTCATATACTTATCGGAGAACATCCAGCAATTTTATCATATGCTGCAGATGGTGACTCTTGGTAAAGTTTATTAACACCAGCAGAACCCTACTTTACACCAGCACTGAATCCTGTCTGACATTTGGGGTGACGCCCTCTAGCGTTTTCATGGCAGACTCAATACGGGGTGGTTTGCCAGTGCCTTCCCCAGTCATTACCGTTTACCCCCCAGGAAGCTGGGTACTCATTTTACCGACCTCGGATGACGGAAGCCTGAGTCAGCCTTGAGCCGGATGCTTGGATTGCACTCCCAGCCTCATGGGCAATGCTTTCAGACAGCACGTCTGCTGCCTTACCACTCTGTGCCACAAGAATGCTCTTGGTATTGTTTCTTCAAACCAGCAGAAGCCCTATTATATAACATGATAGATTCTTAGGACTTCAACACTGTAACACACGTATTTAGCTATTATGGTCATATAGCAAAAGCTACGAGTGCTATTTCCAAATTCTCTATTATTACTATATAGTGTTATTAAATTCTGTCTTCTAGTATCCATCAGTTAACCTTAAAAACCTGTTGGCTAAGAAATTACATCATTGATTACATCCGTACTACCAATGGGATGTATACCTGCTATGTTCATATTGAATGCTAAAGATTTTAACTTTACTGCTTCTGATTACTTCATATACTTATCGGAGAACATCCAGCCATTTTATCATATGCTGCAGATGGTGTCTCTTGGTATTGTTTATGAATACCAGCAGAACCCTACTTTGCACCAGCCCTGAATCCTGTCTGACGCCCCCTAGCGTTTTCATCGCAGACTCTGCTACCTTACCACTCTGTGCCACAAGAATGCTCTTGGTATTGTTTCTTCAAACCAGCAGAAGCCCTATTATATAACATGATAGATTCTTAGGACTTCAACACTAACACATGTATTTAACTATTATGGTCATATAGCAAAAGCTACTAGTGCTATTTCCAAATTCTCTATTAGTACCATATAGTCTTATGAAATTCTGTCTTCTACTCCCTATGAGATAACCTTAAAAACTAGTTGGCTAAGTAATTAAATAATTGATTGTATCCATACAACCAATGGGATATATACCCCCCAGGAAGCTGGGTACTCATTTTACGGACCTCGGATGATGGAAGCCTGAGTCAGCCTTGAGCCGGATGCTTGGATTGCACTCCCAGCCTCATGGGCAATGCTTTCAGACAGCACGTCTGCTGCCTTACCACTCTGTGCCACAAGAATGCTCTTGGTATTGTTTCTTCAAACCAGCAGAAGCCCTATTATATAACATGATAGATTCTTAGGACTTCAACACTGTAACACACGTATTTAGCTATTATGGTCATATAGCAAAAGCTACGAGTGCTATTTCCAAATTCTCTATTATTACTATATAGTGTTATTAAATTCTGTCTTCTAGTATCCATCAGTTAACCTTAAAAACCTGTTGGCTAAGAAATTACATCATTGATTACATCCGTACTACCAATGGGATGTATACCTGCTATGTTCATATTGAATGCTAAAGATTTTAACTTTACTGCTTCTGATTACTTCATATACTTATCGGAGAACATCCAGCCATTTTATCATATGCTGCAGATGGTGTCTCTTGGTATTGTTTATGAATACCAGCAGAACCCTACTTTGCACCAGCCCTGAATCCTGTCTGACGCCCCCTAGCGTTTTCATCGCAGACTCTGCTACCTTACCACTCTGTGCCACAAGAATGCTCTTGGTATTGTTTCTTCAAACCAGCAGAAGCCCTATTATATAACATGATAGATTCTTAGGACTTCAACACTAACACATGTATTTAACTATTATGGTCATATAGCAAAAGCTACTAGTGCTATTTCCAAATTCTCTATTAGTACCATATAGTCTTATGAAATTCTGTCTTCTACTCCCTATGAGATAACCTTAAAAACTAGTTCGCTAAGTAATTAAATAATTGATTGTATCCATACAACCAATGGGATATATACCCCCCAGGAAGCTGGGTACTCATTTTACGGACCTCGGATGATGGAAGCCTGAGTCAGCCTTGAGCCGGATGCTTGGATTGCACTCCCAGCCTCATGGGCAATGCTTTCAGACAGCACGTCTGCTGCCTTACCACTCTGTGCCACAAGAATGCTCTTGGTATTGTTTCTTCAAACCAGCAGAAGCCCTATTATATAACATGATAGATTCTTAGGACTTCAACACTGTAACACACGTATTTAGCTATTATGGTCATATAGCAAAAGCTACGAGTGCTATTTCCAAATTCTCTATTATTACTATATAGTGTTATTAAATTCTGTCTTCTAGTATCCATGAGTTAACCTTAAAAACCTGTTGGCTAAGAAATTACATCATTGATTACATCCGTACTACCTATGGGATGTATACCTGCTATGTTCATATTGAATGCTAAAGATTTTAACTTTACTGCTTCTGATTACTTCATATACTTATCGGAGAACATCCAGCCATTTTATCATATGCTGCAGATGGTGTCTCTTGGTATTGTTTATGAATACCAGCAGAACCCTACTTTGCACCAGCACTGAATCCTGTCTGACGCCCCCTAGCGTTTTCATCGCAGACTCTGCTACCTTACCACTCTGTGCCACAAGAATGCTCTTGGTATTGTTTCTTCAAACCAGCAGAAGCCCTATTATATAACATGATAGATTCTTAGCACTTCAACACTGTAACACACATATTTAACTATTATGTCATATAGCAAAAGCTACGAGTGCTATTTCCAAATTCTCTATTATTACTATATAGTGTTATTAAATTCTGTCTTCTAGTACCCATGAGTTAACCTTAAAAACCTGTTGGCTAAGAAATTACATCATTGATTACATCCGTACTACCAATGGGATGTATACCTGCTATGTTCATATTGAATGCTAAAGATTTTAACTTTACTGCTTCTGATTACTTCATATACTTATCGGAGAACATCCAGCCATTTTATCATATGCTGCAGATGGTGTCTCTTGGTATTGTTTATGAACACCAGCAGAACCCTACTTTACACCAGCACTGAATCCTGACGCCCCCTAGCGTTTTCATCGCAGACTCTGCTACCTTACCACTCTGTGCCACAAGAATGCTCTTGGTATTGTTTCTTCAAACCAGCAGAAGCCCTATTATATAACATGATAGATTCTTAGGACTTCAACACTGTAACACACGTATTTAACTATTATGGTCATATAGCAAAAGCTACTAGTGCTATTTCCAAATTCTCTATTAGTAACATATAGTCTTATGAAATTCTGTCTTCTACTGCCTATGAGATAACCTTAAAAACTAGTTGGCTAAGTAATTAAATCATTGATTGTATCCATACAACCAATGGGAAATATACCTGCTATGTTCATATTGCACGCTAAAGATTTTAACTTTACTACTTCTGATTACTTCATATACTTATCGGAGAACGTCCAGCAATTTTATCATATGCTGCAGATGGTGACTCTTGGTAAAGTTTATTAACACCAGCAGAACCCTACTTTACACCAGCACTGAATCCTGTCTGACATTTGGGGTGACGCCCTCTAGCGTTTTCATGGCAGACTCAATACGGGGTGGTTTGCCAGTGCCTTCCCCAGTCATTACCGTTTACCCCCCAGGAAGCTCGGTACTCATTTTACCGACCTCGGATGACGGAAGCCTGAGTCAGCCTTGAGCCGGATGCTTGGATTGCACTCCCAGCCTCATGGGCAATGCTTTCAGACAGCACGTCTGCTGCCTTACCACTCTGTGCCACAAGAATGCTCTTGGTATTGTTTCTTCAAACCAGCAGAAGCCCTATTATATAACATGATAAATTCTTAGGACTTCAACACTGTAACACACGTATTTAGCTATTATGGTCATATAGCAAAAGCTACGAGTGCTATTTCCAAATTCTCTATTATTACTATATAGTGTTATTAAATTCTGTCTTCTAGTATCCATCAGTTAACCTTAAAAACCTGTTGGCTAAGAAATTACATCATTGATTACATCCGTACTACCAATGGGATGTATACCTGCTATGTTCATATTGAATGCTAAAGATTTTAACTTTACTGCTTCTGATTACTTCATATACTTATCGGAGAACATCCAGCCATTTTATCATATGCTGCAGATGGTGTCTCTTGGTATTGTTTATGAATACCAGCAGAACCCTACTTTGCACCAGCCCTGAATCCTGTCTGACGCCCCCTAGCGTTTTCATCGCAGACTCTGCTACCTTACCACTCTGTGCCACAAGAATGCTCTTGGTATTGTTTCTTCAAACCAGCAGAAGCCCTATTATATAACATGATAGATTCTTAGGACTTCAACACTGTAACACACGTATTTAACTATTATGGTCATATAGCAAAAGCTACTAGTGCTATTTCCAAATTCTCTATTAGTAACATATAGTCTTATGAAATTCTGTCTTCTACTGCCTATGAGATAACCTTAAAAACTAGTTGGCTAAGTAATTAAATCATTGATTGTATCCATACAACCAATGGGAAATATACCTGCTATGTTCATATTGCACGCTAAAGATTTTAACTTTACTACTTCTGATTACTTCATATACTTATCGGAGAACGTCCAGCAATTTTATCATATGCTGCAGATGGTGACTCTTGGTAAAGTTTATTAACACCAGCAGAACCCTACTTTACACCAGCACTGAATCCTGTCTGACATTTGGGGTGACGCCCTCTAGCGTTTTCATGGCAGACTCAATACGGGGTGGTTTGCCAGTGCCTTCCCCAGTCATTACCGTTTACCCCCCAGGAAGCTCGGTACTCATTTTACCGACCTCGGATGACGGAAGCCTGAGTCAGCCTTGAGCCGGATGCTTGGATTGCACTCCCAGCCTCATGGGCAATGCTTTCAGACAGCACGTCTGCTGCCTTACCACTCTGTGCCACAAGAATGCTCTTGGTATTGTTTCTTCAAACCAGCAGAAGCCCTATTATATAACATGATAAATTCTTAGGACTTCAACACTGTAACACACGTATTTAGCTATTATGGTCATATAGCAAAAGCTACGAGTGCTATTTCCAAATTCTCTATTATTACTATATAGTGTTATTAAATTCTGTCTTCTAGTATCCATCAGTTAACCTTAAAAACCTGTTGGCTAAGAAATTACATCATTGATTACATCCGTACTACCAATGGGATGTATACCTGCTATGTTCATATTGAATGCTAAAGATTTTAACTTTACTGCTTCTGATTACTTCATATACTTATCGGAGAACATCCAGCCATTTTATCATATGCTGCAGATGGTGTCTCTTGGTATTGTTTATGAATACCAGCAGAACCCTACTTTGCACCAGCCCTGAATCCTGTCTGACGCCCCCTAGCGTTTTCATCGCAGACTCTGCTACCTTACCACTCTGTGCCACAAGAATGCTCTTGGTATTGTTTCTTCAAACCAGCAGAAGCCCTATTATATAACATGATAGATTCTTAGGACTTCAACACTAACACATGTATTTAACTATTATGGTCATATAGCAAAAGCTACTAGTGCTATTTCCAAATTCTCTATTAGTACCATATAGTCTTATGAAATTCTGTCTTCTACTCCCTATGAGATAACCTTAAAAACTAGTTGGCTAAGTAATTAAATCATTGATTGTATCCATACAACCAATGGGATATATAACTTCTATGTTCATATTGCACGGTAAAGATTTTAACTTTACTACTTCTGATTACTTCATATACTTATCGGAGAACATCCAGCAATTTTATCATATGCTGCAGATGGTGACTCTTGGTAATGTTTATTAACAACAGCAGAACCCAACTTTACACCAGCACTGAATCCTGTCTGACCTTTGGGGTGACGCCCTCTAGCGTTTTCATGGCAGACTCAATACGGGGTGGTTTGCCAGTGCCTTCCCCAGTCATTACCGTTTACCCCCCAGGAAGCTGGGTACTCATTTTACCGACCTCGGATGACGGAAGCCTGAGTCAGCCTTGAGCCGGATGCTTGGATTGCACTCCCAGCCTCATGGGCAATGCTTTCAGACAGCATGTCTGCTGCCTTACCACTCTGTGCCACAAGAATGCTCTTGGTATTGTTTCTTCAAACCACCAGAAGCCCTATTATATAACATGATAGATTGTTAGCACTTCAACACTGTAACACACGTATTTAACTATTATGGTCATATAGTAAAAGCTACGAGTGCTATTTCCAAATTCTCTATTATTACTATATAGTTTTATTAAATTCTGTCTTCTAGTACCCATGAGTTAACCTTAAAAACTTGTTGGCTAAGAAATTACATCATTGATTACATCCATACAACCAATGGGATATATACCTGCTATGTTCATATTGAATGCTAAAGATTTTAACTTTACTGCTTCTGATTACTTCATATACTTCTCGGAGAACATCCAGCAATTTTATCATATGCTGCAGATGGTGTCTCTTGGTATTGTTTATTAACACCAGCAGAACCCTACTTTTCACCAGCACTGAATCCTGTCTGACCCTTGGGGTGACGCCCTCTAGCGTTTTCATGGCAGACTCAATACGGAGTGGTTTGCCAGTGCCTTCCCCAGTCATTACCGTTTACCCCCCAGTAAGCTGGGTACTCATTTTACCGACCTCGAATGACGCAAGCCTGAGTCAGCCTTGAGCCGGATACTTGGATTGCACTCCCAGCCTCATGGGCAATGCTTTCAGACAGCATGTCTGCTGCCTTACCACTCTGTGCCACAAGTATGCTCTTGGTATTGTTTCTTCAAACCAGCAGAAGCCCTATTATATAACATGATAGATTCCTGGGACTTCAACACTGTAACACACGTATTTAACTATTATGGTCATACAGCAAAAGCTACTAGTGCTATTTCCAAATTCTCTATTAGTACCATATAGTCTTATGAAATTCTGTCTTCTACTCCCTATGAGATAACCTTAAAAACTAGTTGGCTAAGTAATTAAATCATTGATCGTATCCATACAACCAATGGGATATATAACTGCTATGTTCATACTGCATGCTAAAGATTTTAACTTTACTACTTCTGATCACTTCATATACTTATCGGAGAACATCCAGCAATTTTATCATATGCTGCAGATGGTGACTCTTGGTAAAGTTTATTAACACCAGCAGAACCCTACTTTACACCAGCACTGAATCCTGTCTGACATTTGGGGTGACGCCCTCTAGCGTTTTCATGGCAGACTCAATACGGGGTGGTTTGCCAGTGCCTTCCCCAGTCATTACCGTTTACCCCCCAGGAAGCTGGGTACTCATTTTACCGACCTCGGATGACGGAAGCCTGAGTCAGCCTTGAGCCGGATGCTTGGATTGCACTCCCAGCCTCATGGGCAATGCTTTCAGACAGCACGTCTGCTGCCTTACCACTCTGTGCCACAAGAATGCTCTTGGTATTGTTTCTTCAAACCAGCAGAAGCCCTATTATATAACATGATAGATTCTTAGGACTTCAACACTGTAACACACGTATTTAGCTATTATGGTCATATAGCAAAAGCTACGAGTGCTATTTCCAAATTCTCTATTATTACTATATAGTGTTATTAAATTCTGTCTTCTAGTATCCATCAGTTAACCTTAAAAACCTGTTGGCTAAGAAATTACATCATTGATTACATCCGTACTACCAATGGGATGTATACCTGCTATGTTCATATTGAATGCTAAAGATTTTAACTTTACTGCTTCTGATTACTTCATATACTTATCGGAGAACATCCAGCCATTTTATCATATGCTGCAGATGGTGTCTCTTGGTATTGTTTATGAATACCAGCAGAACCCTACTTTGCACCAGCCCTGAATCCTGTCTGACGCCCCCTAGCGTTTTCATCGCAGACTCTGCTACCTTACCACTCTGTGCCACAAGAATGCTCTTGGTATTGTTTCTTCAAACCAGCAGAAGCCCTATTATATAACATGATAGATTCTTAGGACTTCAACACTAACACATGTATTTAACTATTATGGTCATATAGCAAAAGCTACTAGTGCTATTTCCAAATTCTCTATTAGTACCATATAGTCTTATGAAATTCTGTCTTCTACTCCCTATGAGATAACCTTAAAAACTAGTTGGCTAAGTAATTAAATAATTGATTGTATCCATACAACCAATGGGATATATACCCCCCAGGAAGCTGGGTACTCATTTTACGGACCTCGGATGATGGAAGCCTGAGTCAGCCTTGAGCCGGATGCTTTGATTGCACTCCCAGCCTCATGGGCAATGCTTTCAGACAGCACGTCTGCTGCCTTACCACTCTGTGCCACAAGAATGCTCTTGGTATTGTTTCTTCAAACCAGCAGAAGCCCTATTATATAACATGATAGATTCTTAGGACTTCAACACTGTAACACACGTATTTAGCTATTATGGTCATATAGCAAAAGCTACGAGTGCTATTTCCAAATTCTCTATTATTACTATATAGTGTTATTAAATTCTGTCTTCTAGTATCCATGAGTTAACCTTAAAAACCTGTTGGCTAAGAAATTACATCATTGATTACATCCGTACTACCTATGGGATGTATACCTGCTATGTTCATATTGAATGCTAAAGATTTTAACTTTACTGCTTCTGATTACTTCATATACTTATCGGAGAACATCCAGCCATTTTATCATATGCTGCAGATGGTGTCTCTTGGTATTGTTTATGAATACCAGCAGAACCCTACTTTGCACCAGCACTGAATCCTGTCTGACGCCCCCTAGCGTTTTCATCGCAGACTCTGCTACCTTACCACTCTGTGCCACAAGAATGCTCTTGGTATTGTTTCTTCAAACCAGCAGAAGCCCTATTATATAACATGATAGATTCTTAGCACTTCAACACTGTAACACACATATTTAACTATTATGTCATATAGCAAAAGCTACGAGTGCTATTTCCAAATTCTCTATTATTACTATATAGTGTTATTAAATTCTGTCTTCTAGTACCCATGAGTTAACCTTAAAAACCTGTTGGCTAAGAAATTACATCATTGATTACATCCGTACTACCAATGGGATGTATACCTGCTATGTTCATATTGAATGCTAAAGATTTTAACTTTACTGCTTCTGATTACTTCATATACTTATCGGAGAACATCCAGCCATTTTATCATATGCTGCAGATGGTGTCTCTTGGTATTGTTTATGAACACCAGCAGAACCCTACTTTACACCAGCACTGAATCCTGTCTGACGCCCCCTAGCGTTTTCATCGCAGACTCTGCTACCTTACCACTCTGTGCCACAAGAATGCTCTTGGTATTGTTTCTTCAAACCAGCAGAAGCCCTATTATATAACATGATAGATTCTTAGGACTTCAACACTGTAACACACGTATTTAACTATTATGGTCATATAGCAAAAGCTACTAGTGCTATTTCCAAATTCTCTATTAGTAACATATAGTCTTATGAAATTCTGTCTTCTACTGCCTATGAGATAACCTTAAAAACTAGTTGGCTAAGTAATTAAATCATTGATTGTATCCATACAACCAATGGGAAATATACCTGCTATGTTCATATTGCACGCTAAAGATTTTAACTTTACTACTTCTGATTACTTCATATACTTATCGGAGAACGTCCAGCAATTTTATCATATGCTGCAGATGGTGACTCTTGGTAAAGTTTATTAACACCAGCAGAACCCTACTTTACACCAGCACTGAATCCTGTCTGACATTTGGGGTGACGCCCTCTAGCGTTTTCATGGCAGACTCAATACGGGGTGGTTTGCCAGTGCCTTCCCCAGTCATTACCGTTTACCCCCCAGGAAGCTCGGTACTCATTTTACCGACCTCGGATGACGGAAGCCTGAGTCAGCCTTGAGCCGGATGCTTGGATTGCACTCCCAGCCTCATGGGCAATGCTTTCAGACAGCACGTCTGCTGCCTTACCACTCTGTGCCACAAGAATGCTCTTGGTATTGTTTCTTCAAACCAGCAGAAGCCCTATTATATAACATGATAAATTCTTAGGACTTCAACACTGTAACACACGTATTTAGCTATTATGGTCATATAGCAAAAGCTACGAGTGCTATTTCCAAATTCTCTATTATTACTATATAGTGTTATTAAATTCTGTCTTCTAGTATCCATCAGTTAACCTTAAAAACCTGTTGGCTAAGAAATTACATCATTGATTACATCCGTACTACCAATGGGATGTATACCTGCTATGTTCATATTGAATGCTAAAGATTTTAACTTTACTGCTTCTGATTACTTCATATACTTATCGGAGAACATCCAGCCATTTTATCATATGCTGCAGATGGTGTCTCTTGGTATTGTTTATGAATACCAGCAGAACCCTACTTTGCACCAGCCCTGAATCCTGTCTGACGCCCCCTAGCGTTTTCATCGCAGACTCTGCTACCTTACCACTCTGTGCCACAAGAATGCTCTTGGTATTGTTTCTTCAAACCAGCAGAAGCCCTATTATATAACATGATAGATTCTTAGGACTTCAACACTAACACATGTATTTAACTATTATGGTCATATAGCAAAAGCTACTAGTGCTATTTCCAAATTCTCTATTAGTACCATATAGTCTTATGAAATTCTGTCTTCTACTCCCTATGAGATAACCTTAAAAACTAGTTGGCTAAGTAATTAAATCATTGATTGTATCCATACAACCAATGGGATATATAACTTCTATGTTCATATTGCACGGTAAAGATTTTAACTTTACTACTTCTGATTACTTCATATACTTATCGGAGAACATCCAGCAATTTTATCATATGCTGCAGATGGTGACTCTTGGTAATGTTTATTAACAACAGCAGAACCCAACTTTACACCAGCACTGAATCCTGTCTGACCTTTGGGGTGACGCCCTCTAGCGTTTTCATGGCAGACTCAATACGGGGTGGTTTGCCAGTGCCTTCCCCAGTCATTACCGTTTACCCCCCAGGAAGCTGGGTACTCATTTTACCGACCTCGGATGACGGAAGCCTGAGTCAGCCTTGAGCCGGATGCTTGGATTGCACTCCCAGCCTCATGGGCAATGCTTTCAGACAGCATGTCTGCTGCCTTACCACTCTGTGCCACAAGAATGCTCTTGGTATTGTTTCTTCAAACCACCAGAAGCCCTATTATATAACATGATAGATTGTTAGCACTTCAACACTGTAACACACGTATTTAACTATTATGGTCATATAGTAAAAGCTACGAGTGCTATTTCCAAATTCTCTATTATTACTATATAGTTTTATTAAATTCTGTCTTCTAGTACCCATGAGTTAACCTTAAAAACTTGTTGGCTAAGAAATTACATCATTGATTACATCCATACAACCAATGGGATATATACCTGCTATGTTCATATTGAATGCTAAAGATTTTAACTTTACTGCTTCTGATTACTTCATATACTTCTCGGAGAACATCCAGCAATTTTATCATATGCTGCAGATGGTGTCTCTTGGTATTGTTTATTAACACCAGCAGAACCCTACTTTTCACCAGCACTGAATCCTGTCTGACCCTTGGGGTGACGCCCTCTAGCGTTTTCATGGCAGACTCAATACGGAGTGGTTTGCCAGTGCCTTCCCCAGTCATTACCGTTTACCCCCCAGTAAGCTGGGTACTCATTTTACCGACCTCGAATGACGCAAGCCTGAGTCAGCCTTGAGCCGGATACTTGGATTGCACTCCCAGCCTCATGGGCAATGCTTTCAGACAGCATGTCTGCTGCCTTACCACTCTGTGCCACAAGTATGCTCTTGGTATTGTTTCTTCAAACCAGCAGAAGCCCTATTATATAACATGATAGATTCCTGGGACTTCAACACTGTAACACACGTATTTAACTATTATGGTCATACAGCAAAAGCTACTAGTGCTATTTCCAAATTCTCTATTAGTACCATATAGTCTTATGAAATTCTGTCTTCTACTCCCTATGAGATAACCTTAAAAACTAGTTGGCTAAGTAATTAAATCATTGATCGTATCCATACAACCAATGGGATATATAACTGCTATGTTCATACTGCATGCTAAAGATTTTAACTTTACTACTTCTGATCACTTCATATACTTATCGGAGAACATCCAGCAATTTTATCATATGCTGCAGATGGTGACTCTTGGTAAAGTTTATTAACACCAGCAGAACCCTACTTTACACCAGCACTGAATCCTGTCTGACATTTGGGGTGACGCCCTCTAGCGTTTTCATGGCAGACTCAATACGGGGTGGTTTGCCAGTGCCTTCCCCAGTCATTACCGTTTACCCCCCAGGAAGCTGGGTACTCATTTTACCGACCTCGGATGACGGAAGCCTGAGTCAGCCTTGAGCCGGATGCTTGGATTGCACTCCCAGCCTCATGGGCAATGCTTTCAGACAGCACGTCTGCTGCCTTACCACTCTGTGCCACAAGAATGCTCTTGGTATTGTTTCTTCAAACCAGCAGAAGCCCTATTATATAACATGATAGATTCTTAGGACTTCAACACTGTAACACACGTATTTAGCTATTATGGTCATATAGCAAAAGCTACGAGTGCTATTTCCAAATTCTCTATTATTACTATATAGTGTTATTAAATTCTGTCTTCTAGTATCCATCAGTTAACCTTAAAAACCTGTTGGCTAAGAAATTACATCATTGATTACATCCGTACTACCAATGGGATGTATACCTGCTATGTTCATATTGAATGCTAAAGATTTTAACTTTACTGCTTCTGATTACTTCATATACTTATCGGAGAACATCCAGCCATTTTATCATATGCTGCAGATGGTGTCTCTTGGTATTGTTTATGAATACCAGCAGAACCCTACTTTGCACCAGCCCTGAATCCTGTCTGACGCCCCCTAGCGTTTTCATCGCAGACTCTGCTACCTTACCACTCTGTGCCACAAGAATGCTCTTGGTATTGTTTCTTCAAACCAGCAGAAGCCCTATTATATAACATGATAGATTCTTAGGACTTCAACACTAACACATGTATTTAACTATTATGGTCATATAGCAAAAGCTACTAGTGCTATTTCCAAATTCTCTATTAGTACCATATAGTCTTATGAAATTCTGTCTTCTACTCCCTATGAGATAACCTTAAAAACTAGTTGGCTAAGTAATTAAATAATTGATTGTATCCATACAACCAATGGGATATATACCCCCCAGGAAGCTGGGTACTCATTTTACGGACCTCGGATGATGGAAGCCTGAGTCAGCCTTGAGCCGGATGCTTGGATTGCACTCCCAGCCTCATGGGCAATGCTTTCAGACAGCACGTCTGCTGCCTTACCACTCTGTGCCACAAGAATGCTCTTGGTATTGTTTCTTCAAACCAGCAGAAGCCCTATTATATAACATGATAGATTCTTAGGACTTCAACACTGTAACACACGTATTTAGCTATTATGGTCATATAGCAAAAGCTACGAGTGCTATTTCCAAATTCTCTATTATTACTATATAGTGTTATTAAATTCTGTCTTCTAGTATCCATCAGTTAACCTTAAAAACCTGTTGGCTAAGAAATTACATCATTGATTACATCCGTACTACCAATGGGATGTATACCTGCTATGTTCATATTGAATGCTAAAGATTTTAACTTTACTGCTTCTGATTACTTCATATACTTATCGGAGAACATCCAGCCATTTTATCATATGCTGCAGATGGTGTCTCTTGGTATTGTTTATGAATACCAGCAGAACCCTACTTTGCACCAGCACTGAATCCTGTCTGACGCCCCCTAGCGTTTTCATCGCAGACTCTGCTACCTTACCACTCTGTGCCACAAGAATGCTCTTGGTATTGTTTCTTCAAACCAGCAGAAGCCCTATTATATAACATGATAGATTCTTAGCACTTCAACACTGTAACACACGTATTTAACTATTATGTCATATAGCAAAAGCTACGAGTGCTATTTCCAAATTCTCTATTATTACTATATAGTGTTATTAAATTCTGTCTTCTAGTACCCATGAGTTAACCTTAAAAACCTGTTGGCTAAGAAATTACATCATTGATTACATCCGTACTACCAATGGGATGTATACCTGCTATGTTCATATTGAATGCTAAAGATTTTAACTTTACTGCTTCTGATTACTTCATATACTTATCGGAGAACATCCAGCCATTTTATCATATGCTGCAGATGGTGTCTCTTGGTATTGTTTATGAACACCAGCAGAACCCTACTTTACACCAGCACTGAATCCTGTCTGACGCCCCCTAGCGTTTTCATCGCAGACTCTGCTACCTTACCACTCTGTGCCACAAGAATGCTCTTGGTATTGTTTCTTCAAACCAGCAGAAGCCCTATTATATAACATGATAGATTCTTAGGACTTCAACACTGTAACACACGTATTTAACTATTATGGTCATATAGCAAAAGCTACTAGTGCTATTTCCAAATTCTCTATTAGTAACATATAGTCTTATGAAATTCTGTCTTCTACTGCCTATGAGATAACCTTAAAAACTAGTTGGCTAAGTAATTAAATCATTGATTGTATCCATACAACCAATGGGAAATATACCTGCTATGTTCATATTGCACGCTAAAGATTTTAACTTTACTACTTCTGATTACTTCATATACTTATCGGAGAACGTCCAGCAATTTTATCATATGCTGCAGATGGTGACTCTTGGTAAAGTTTATTAACACCAGCAGAACCCTACTTTACACCAGCACTGAATCCTGTCTGACATTTGGGGTGACGCCCTCTAGCGTTTTCATGGCAGACTCAATACGGGGTGGTTTGCCAGTGCCTTCCCCAGTCATTACCGTTTACCCCCCAGGAAGCTGGGTACTCATTTTACCGACCTCGGATGACGGAAGCCTGAGTCAGCCTTGAGCCGGATGCTTGGATTGCACTCCCAGCCTCATGGGCAATGCTTTCAGACAGCACGTCTGCTGCCTTACCACTCTGTGCCACAAGAATGCTCTTGGTATTGTTTCTTCAAACCAGCAGAAGCCCTATTATATAACATGATAGATTCTTAGGACTTCAACACTGTAACACACGTATTTAGCTATTATGGTCATATAGCAAAAGCTACGAGTGCTATTTCCAAATTCTCTATTATTACTATATAGTGTTATTAAATTCTGTCTTCTAGTATCCATCAGTTAACCTTAAAAACCTGTTGGCTAAGAAATTACATCATTGATTACATCCGTACTACCTATGGGATGTATACCTGCTATGTTCATATTGAATGCTAAAGATTTTAACTTTACTGCTTCTGATTACTTCATATACTTATCGGAGAACATCCAGCCATTTTATCATATGCTGCAGATGGTGTCTCTTGGTATTGTTTATGAATACCAGCAGAACCCTACTTTGCACCAGCCCTGAATCCTGTCTGACGCCCCCTAGCGTTTTCATCGCAGACTCTGCTACCTTACCACTCTGTGCCACAAGAATGCTCTTGGTATTGTTTCTTCAAACCAGCAGAAGCCCTATTATATAACATGATAGATTCTTAGGACTTCAACACTAACACATGTATTTAACTATTATGGTCATATAGCAAAAGCTACTAGTGCTATTTCCAAATTCTCTATTAGTACCATATAGTCTTATGAAATTCTGTCTTCTACTCCCTATGAGATAACCTTAAAAACTAGTTGGCTAAGTAATTAAATAATTGATTGTATCCATACAACCAATGGGATATATACCCCCCAGGAAGCTGGGTACTCATTTTACGGACCTCGGATGATGGAAGCCTGAGTCAGCCTTGAGCCGGATGCTTGGATTGCACTCCCAGCCTCATGGGCAATGCTTTCAGACAGCACGTCTGCTGCCTTACCACTCTGTGCCACAAGAATGCTCTTGGTATTGTTTCTTCAAACCAGCAGAAGCCCTATTATATAACATGATAGATTCTTAGGACTTCAACACTGTAACACACGTATTTAACTATTATGGTCATATAGCAAAAGCTACGAGTGCTATTTCCAAATTCTCTATTATTACTATATAGTGTTATTAAATTCTGTCTAGTATCCATGAGTTAACCTTAAAAACCTGTTGGCTAAGAAATTACATCATTGATTACATCCGTACTACCAATGGGATGTATACCTGCTATGTTCATATTGAATGCTAAAGATTTTAACTTTACTGCTTCTGATTACTTCATATACTTATCGGAGAACATCCAGCCATTTTATCATATGCTGCAGATGGTGTCTCTTGGTATTGTTTATGAATACCAGCAGAACCCTACTTTGCACCAGCACTGAATCCTGTCTGACGCCCCCTAGCGTTTTCATCGCAGACTCTGCTACCTTACCACTCTGTGCCACAAGAATGCTCTTGGTATTGTTTCTTCAAACCAGCAGAAGCCCTATTATATAACATGATAGATTCTTAGGACTTCAACACTAACACATGTATTTAACTATTATGGTCATATAGCAAAAGCTACTAGTGCTATTTCCAAATTCTCTATTAGTACCATATAGTCTTATGAAATTCTGTCTTCTACTCCCTATGAGATAACCTTAAAAACTAGTTGGCTAAGTAATTAAATAATTGATTGTATCCATACAACCAATGGGATATATACCCCCCAGGAAGCTGGGTACTCATTTTACGGACCTCGGATGATGGAAGCCTGAGTCAGCCTTGAGCCGGATGCTTGGATTCCACTCCCAGCCTCATGGGCAATGCTTTCAGACAGCATGTCTGCTGCCTTACCACTCTGTGCCACGTATGCTCTTGGTATAGTTTCTTCAAACCAGCAGAAGCCCTATTATATAACATGATTCTTAGCACTTCAACACTGTAACACACGTATTTAACTATTATGGTCATATAGTAAAAGCTACGAGTGCTATTTCCAAATTCTCTATTATTACTATATAGAGTTATTAAATTCTGTCTTCTAGTACCCATGAGTTAACCTTAAAAACTTGTTGGCTAAGAAATTACATCATTGATTACATCCATACAACCAATGGGATATATACCTGCTATGTTCATATTGAATGCTAAAGATTTTAACTTTACTGCTTCTGATTACTTCATATACTTCTCGGAGAACATCCAGCAATTTTATCATATGCTGCAGATGGTGTCTCTTGGTATTGTTTATTAACACCAGCAGAACCCTACTTTACACCAGCACTGAATCCTGTCTGACCCTTGGGGTGACGCCCTCTAGCGTTTTCATGGCAGACTCAATACGGAGTGGTTTGCCAGTGCCTTCCCCAGTCATTACCGTTTACCCCCCAGGAAGCTGGGTACTCATTTTACCGACCTCGAATGACGCAAGCCTGAGTCAGCCTTGAGCCGGATACTTGGATTGCACTCCCAGCCTCATGGGCAATGCTTTCAGACAGCATGTCTGCTGCCTTACCACTCTGTGCCACAAGTATGCTCTTGGTATTGTTTCTTCAAACCAGCAGAAGCCCTATTATATAACATGATAGATTCCTGGGACTTCAACACTGTAACACACGTATTTAACTATTATGGTCATACAGCAAAAGCTACTAGTGCTATTTCCAAATTCTCTATTAGTACCATATAGTCTTATGAAATTCTGTCTTCTACTCCCTATGAGATAACCTTAAAAACTAGTTGGCTAAGTAATTAAATCATTGATCGTATCCATACAACCAATGGGATATATAACTGCTATGTTCATACTGCATGCTAAAGATTTTAACTTTACTACTTCTGATCACTTCATATACTTCTCGGAGAACATCCAGCAATTTTATCATATGCTGCAGATGGTGTCTCTTGGTATTGTTTATTAACACCAGCAGAACCCTACTTTACACCAGCACTGAATCCTGTCTGACATTTGGGGTGACGCCCTCTAGCGTTTTCATGGCAGACTCAATACGGGGTGGTTTGCCAGTGCCTTCCCCAGTCATTACCGTTTACCCCCCAGGAAGCTGGGTACTCATTTTACCGACCTCGGATGATGGAAGTCTGAGTCAGCCTTGAGCCGGATGCTTGGATTGCACTCCCAGCCTCATGGGCAATGCTTTCAGACAGCATGTCTGCTGCCTTACCACTCTGTGCCACAAGAATGCTCTTGGTATTGTTTCTTCAAACCAGCAGAAGCCCTATTATATAACATGATAGATTCTTAGGACTTCAACACTGTAACACACGTATTTAACTATTATGGTCATATAGCAAAAGCTACTAGTGCTATTTCCAAATTCTCTATTAGTAACATATAGTCTTATGAAATTCTGTCTTCTACTGCCTATGAGATAACCTTAAAAACTAGTTGGCTAAGTAATTAAATCATTGATTGTATCCATACAACCAATGGGAAATATACCTGCTATGTTCATATTGCACGCTAAAGATTTTAACTTTACTACTTCTGATTACTTCATATACTTATCGGAGAACGTCCAGCAATTTTATCATATGCTGCAGATGGTGACTCTTGGTAAAGTTTATTAACACCAGCAGAACCCTACTTTACACCAGCACTGAATCCTGTCTGACATTTGGGGTGACGCCCTCTAGCGTTTTCATGGCAGACTCAATACGGGGTGGTTTGCCAGTGCCTTCCCCAGTCATTACCGTTTACCCCCCAGGAAGCTGGGTACTCATTTTACCGACCTCGGATGACGGAAGCCTGAGTCAGCCTTGAGCCGGATGCTTGGATTGCACTCCCAGCCTCATGGGCAATGCTTTCAGACAGCACGTCTGCTGCCTTACCACTCTGTGCCACAAGAATGCTCTTGGTATTGTTTCTTCAAACCAGCAGAAGCCCTATTATATAACATGATAGATTCTTAGGACTTCAACACTGTAACACACGTATTTAGCTATTATGGTCATATAGCAAAAGCTACGAGTGCTATTTCCAAATTCTCTATTATTACTATATAGTGTTATTAAATTCTGTCTTCTAGTATCCATCAGTTAACCTTAAAAACCTGTTGGCTAAGAAATTACATCATTGATTACATCCGTACTACCTATGGGATGTATACCTGCTATGTTCATATTGAATGCTAAAGATTTTAACTTTACTGCTTCTGATTACTTCATATACTTATCGGAGAACATCCAGCCATTTTATCATATGCTGCAGATGGTGTCTCTTGGTATTGTTTATGAATACCAGCAGAACCCTACTTTGCACCAGCCCTGAATCCTGTCTGACGCCCCCTAGCGTTTTCATCGCAGACTCTGCTACCTTACCACTCTGTGCCACAAGAATGCTCTTGGTATTGTTTCTTCAAACCAGCAGAAGCCCTATTATATAACATGATAGATTCTTAGGACTTCAACACTAACACATGTATTTAACTATTATGGTCATATAGCAAAAGCTACTAGTGCTATTTCCAAATTCTCTATTAGTACCATATAGTCTTATGAAATTCTGTCTTCTACTCCCTATGAGATAACCTTAAAAACTAGTTGGCTAAGTAATTAAATAATTGATTGTATCCATACAACCAATGGGATATATACCCCCCAGGAAGCTGGGTACTCATTTTACGGACCTCGGATGATGGAAGCCTGAGTCAGCCTTGAGCCGGATGCTTGGATTGCACTCCCAGCCTCATGGGCAATGCTTTCAGACAGCACGTCTGCTGCCTTACCACTCTGTGCCACAAGAATGCTCTTGGTATTGTTTCTTCAAACCAGCAGAAGCCCTATTATATAACATGATAGATTCTTAGGACTTCAACACTGTAACACACGTATTTAGCTATTATGGTCATATAGCAAAAGCTACGAGTGCTATTTCCAAATTCTCTATTATTACTATATAGTGTTATTAAATTCTGTCTAGTATCCATGAGTTAACCTTAAAAACCTGTTGGCTAAGAAATTACATCATTGATTACATCCGTACTACCAATGGGATGTATACCTGCTATGTTCATATTGAATGCTAAAGATTTTAACTTTACTGCTTCTGATTACTTCATATACTTATCGGAGAACATCCAGCCATTTTATCATATGCTGCAGATGGTGTCTCTTGGTATTGTTTATGAATACCAGCAGAACCCTACTTTGCACCAGCACTGAATCCTGTCTGACGCCCCCTAGCGTTTTCATCGCAGACTCTGCTACCTTACCACTCTGTGCCACAAGAATGCTCTTGGTATTGTTTCTTCAAACCAGCAGAAGCCCTATTATATAACATGATAGATTCTTAGGACTTCAACACTAACACATGTATTTAACTATTATGGTCATATAGCAAAAGCTACTAGTGCTATTTCCAAATTCTCTATTAGTACCATATAGTCTTATGAAATTCTGTCTTCTACTCCCTATGAGATAACCTTAAAAACTAGTTGGCTAAGTAATTAAATAATTGATTGTATCCATACAACCAATGGGATATATACCCCCCAGGAAGCTGGGTACTCATTTTACGGACCTCGGATGATGGAAGCCTGAGTCAGCCTTGAGCCGGATGCTTGGATTCCACTCCCAGCCTCATGGGCAATGCTTTCAGACAGCATGTCTGCTGCCTTACCACTCTGTGCCACGTATGCTCTTGGTATAGTTTCTTCAAACCAGCAGAAGCCCTATTATATAACATGATAGATTCTTAGCACTTCAACACTGTAACACACGTATTTAACTATTATGGTCATATAGTAAAAGCTACGAGTGCTATTTCCAAATTCTCTATTATTACTATATAGAGTTATTAAATTCTGTCTTCTAGTACCCATGAGTTAACCTTAAAAACTTGTTGGCTAAGAAATTACATCATTGATTACATCCATACAACCAATGGGATATATACCTGCTATGTTCATATTGAATGCTAAAGATTTTAACTTTACTGCTTCTGATTACTTCATATACTTCTCGGAGAACATCCAGCAATTTTATCATATGCTGCAGATGGTGTCTCTTGGTATTGTTTATTAACACCAGCAGAACCCTACTTTACACCAGCACTGAATCCTGTCTGACCCTTGGGGTGACGCCCTCTAGCGTTTTCATGGCAGACTCAATACGGAGTGGTTTGCCAGTGCCTTCCCCAGTCATTACCGTTTACCCCCCAGGAAGCTGGGTACTCATTTTACCGACCTCGAATGACGCAAGCCTGAGTCAGCCTTGAGCCGGATACTTGGATTGCACTCCCAGCCTCATGGGCAATGCTTTCAGACAGCATGTCTGCTGCCTTACCACTCTGTGCCACAAGTATGCTCTTGGTATTGTTTCTTCAAACCAGCAGAAGCCCTATTATATAACATGATAGATTCCTGGGACTTCAACACTGTAACACACGTATTTAACTATTATGGTCATACAGCAAAAGCTACTAGTGCTATTTCCAAATTCTCTATTAGTACCATATAGTCTTATGAAATTCTGTCTTCTACTCCCTATGAGATAACCTTAAAAACTAGTTGGCTAAGTAATTAAATCATTGATCGTATCCATACAACCAATGGGATATATAACTGCTATGTTCATACTGCATGCTAAAGATTTTAACTTTACTACTTCTGATCACTTCATATACTTCTCGGAGAACATCCAGCAATTTTATCATATGCTGCAGATGGTGTCTCTTGGTATTGTTTATTAACACCAGCAGAACCCTACTTTACACCAGCACTGAATCCTGTCTGACATTTGGGGTGACGCCCTCTAGCGTTTTCATGGCAGACTCAATACGGGGTGGTTTGCCAGTGCCTTCCCCAGTCATTACCGTTTACCCCCCAGGAAGCTGGGTACTCATTTTACCGACCTCGGATGACGGAAGTCTGAGTCAGCCTTGAGCCGGATGCTTGGATTGCACTCCCAGCCTCATGGGCAATGCTTTCAGACAGCATGTCTGCTGCCTTACCACTCTGTGCCACAAGAATGCTCTTGGTATTGTTTCTTCAAACCAGCAGAAGCCCTATTATATAACATGATAGATTCTTAGGACTTCAACACTGTAACACACGTATTTAACTATTATGGTCATATAGCAAAAGCTACTAGTGCTATTTCCAAATTCTCTATTAGTAACATATAGTCTTATGAAATTCTGTCTTCTACTGCCAATGAGATAACCTTAAAAACTAGTTGGCTAAGTAATTAAATCATTGATTGTATCCATACAACCAATGGGATATATACCTGCTATGTTCATATTGCACGCTAAAGATTTTAACTTTACTACTTCTGATTACTTCATATACTTATCGGAGAACGTCCAGCAATTTTATCATATGCTGCAGATGGTGACTCTTGGTAAAGTTTATTAACACCAGCAGAACCCTACTTTACACCAGCACTGAATCCTGTCTGACATTTGGGGTGACGCCCTCTAGCGTTTTCATGGCAGACTCAATACGGGGTGGTTTGCCAGTGCCTTCCCCAGTCATTACCGTTTACCCCCCAGGAAGCTGGGTACTCATTTTACCGACCTCGGATGACGGAAGTCTGAGTCAGCCTTGAGCCGGATGCTTGGATTGCACTCCCAGCCTCATGGGCAATGCTTTCAGACAGCATGTCTGCTGCCTTACCACTCTGTGCCACAAGAATGCTCTTGGTATTGTTTCTTCAAACCAGCAGAAGCCCTATTATATAACATGATAGATTCTTAGGACTTCAACACTAACACATGTATTTAACTATTATGGTCATATAGCAAAAGCTACTAGTGCTATTTCCAAATTCTCTATTAGTACCATATAGTCTTATGAAATTCTGTCTTCTACTCCCTATGAGATAACCTTAAAAACTAGTTGGCTAAGTAATTAAATAATTGATTGTATCCATACAACCAATGGGATATATACCCCCCAGGAAGCTGGGTACTCATTTTACGGACCTCGGATGATGGAAGCCTGAGTCAGCCTTGAGCCGGATGCTTGGATTCCACTCCCAGCCTCATGGGCAATGCTTTCAGACAGCATGTCTGCTGCCTTACCACTCTGTGCCACGTATGCTCTTGGTATAGTTTCTTCAAACCAGCAGAAGCCCTATTATATAACATGATAGATTCTTAGCACTTCAACACTGTAACACACGTATTTAACTATTATGGTCATATAGTAAAAGCTACGAGTGCTATTTCCAAATTCTCTATTATTACTATATAGTGTTATTAAATTCTGTCTTCTAGTACCCATGAGTTAACCTTAAAAACTTGTTGGCTAAGAAATTACATCATTGATTACATCCATACAACCAATGGGATATATACCTGCTATGTTCATATTGAATGCTAAAGATTTTAACTTTACTGCTTCTGATTACTTCATATACTTCTCGGAGAACATCCAGCAATTTTATCACATGCTGCAGATGGTGTCTCTTGGTATTGTTTATTAACACCAGCAGAACCCTACTTTACACCATCACTGAATCCTGTCTGACCCTTGGGGTGACGCCCTCTAGCGTTTTCATGGTAGACTCAATACGGAGTGGTTTGCCAGTGCCTTCCCCAGTCATTACAGTTTACCCCCCAGGAAGCTGGGTACTCATTTTACCGACCTCGGATGACGGAAGTCTGAGTCAGCCTTGAGCCGGATGCTTGGATTGCACTCCCAGCCTCATGGGCAATGCTTTCAGACAGCATGTCTGCTGCCTTACCACTCTGTGCCACAAGAATGCTCTTGGTATTGTTTCTTCAAACCAGCAGAAGCCCTATTATATAACATGATAGATTCTTAGGACTTCAGCACTGTAACACACGTATTTAACTATTATGGTCATATAGCAAAAGCTACTAGTGCTATTTCCAAATTCTCTATTGACTAGCAGGTGGCGACTGCTCCAGCAATGACACGACTCCATGTTTGGCAAATAACTTGGCCGCAGCCGTTTATTGAACAAACAACCCCAACGTAGGGTTGGCCTTATGCTGGCAAGGGAGCCTGACCCCTTCATCCGTCCAGCTGCAACCTCGGACCGCGCGCTCAGGCTCCACACCTCACTCCCAGCCGGGAGGATGGGACGCCATTCGCCGCGGAACTCAGGGAAGCGGCAGCACGGGATCCAAAGGGTGTCCGCCTCCATTGGTCCCGCCCGCCACTTGGCTCCCCGGGCCCCTGGCCTCCCAGCCGGGTAGGCCGCGCCCAGGTCCTGGCCGGTCTCCTTATTGAGACTCCCACCTCAGGGAGTTCCACACGCAGGTGGGCCTCCCTGCCAACAGGCTCCCTGCCGAGCATAACCGCGGCTGCGACGATGGAAACAACCAAAAAACTGGGAGGGTGGGAGGGTGTCTGTCCCCGACGGCGGGTGGCGCGAGAGAGGGCTGGCGCCTGCGCGCTCGACCTTTATAAGGCCGAGCGCCCCGCCCCTCTCAGGCTGCGCGGCTGCGCGGCCTGCTGACGCCGGGGGAGCCGCGTCATAGCCGGGCGCCCCCGCTACGTCAACGGCGGCCGCGGCGATTCGCGGCCACTATTTGACTAGCAGGTGGTGACTGCTCCAGCAATGACACGACTCCATGTTTGGCAAATAACTTGGCCGCAGCCGTTTTTTGAACAAACAACCCCAACGTAGGGTTGGCCTTATGCTGGCAAGGGAGCCTGACCCCTTCAGCCGTCCGGCTGCAACCTCGGACCGCGGCGCTCAGGCTCCACTCCACACTCCCACCCGGGAGGATGGGACGCCTTTCGCCGCGGAACTCAGAGAAGCGGCAGCACGGGATCCAAAGGGCGTCCGCCTCCATTGGTCCCACCCGCCGCTTGGCTCCCCAGGCCCCGGGCCTCCCAGCCGGGTAGGCCGCGCCCGGGTCCTGGCCGGTCTCCTTATTGAGACCCCCACCTCCGGGAGTTCCACACGCAGGTGGGCCTCCCTGCCAACAGGCTCCCTGCCGAGCATAACCGCCACAGGACAGGCGGTCTTACGCCTGTTCCCGCCAACCCTCAACAATTCTACTGCGCAACCCCTCCCTGACTGCGGTCAACCACAGCTCACAGCCCTGATCGGACAAGTGAACCCCATCGGACCGATATAGGGACGGGGCGCGAAAGGAAATCCCCGGGTGAGGCACTACGCCGCCCCCCAAAGCCAGCACCGTCTTCTTAGCTGCTTTGTTAACCTTCTGCTTGACCCAATTCACCCGATCATGACGAACTGCCGCCCGCCACGTCAGTCTGTCCAGCAGCTCGGACCACAGCAGAAGGGACTTCGGGAGGCGTCGTCTCAGGACTGCCAAATCCTCAGCAATACGGGAAATGAGGCGCCGGCCTGACATCGCAGGTAAGTCATTCTCACCAAGATGTATGACTAAGACGTCAGGGGCTCCGGCCCGGTGAACTTCCTCCGCTACAAGCGGCAGCAAGGAATCCCACTTGAGTCCCCGTCTCGTCCACCAGGCGATATGGCAGGTGTCTTCCAAACCAAGGTCCCGTCCCCAGCGAGTCAACACGGCGTAGCGGCCGGCCCAGAACGGTATGCTGTGCCCGACTATGGCGACGGATGCTGCCGACGAGACACCTGAAAGAGCCAGACGTTAGTCGACCTGCCCCGGGCGGATATAGACCTCATATGCCCGAGAGCGCCACCTCCCCAACCGCTGTATGTCCCGGCTGCTCTTGCCCGCCAGATACGCTTGCGTGGCAGCGCCTATCCGGAACGAGTGGGAGCCATACATGTATGCCCGGTAGCCTCCAGCCGCGAGGCACCTTCGGAGGATGGCAACAAACTGGTACCTCGAGAGGCAAGTCCCGTTTTGGTGAAGAAAAAGGGGGCCAGGGAGGGGCGGACGTGCTGCAAGATACCCGGCCATGGCCCTCAACGGACAGTCCGGAGACCCCGGCACGGACGAGAAGAATACGTGCCGCCCCCTGCCCCTCTGATCGGCCTTAGACTGGCGCAGGAAACACTGCACGCCATCCTCGTGTAAGCAGACGTCCTTGGCTCGCAGACCCGTGAAGGAGGCAGGTGCCCGGGAATGGGCCGCTAGCTCGCCCACCCTGAACGCCCCATGGAATGCCGTGCAGAATGCCGATTTGAACAGGCACGCCTCGTAACTGGAGCTGCACGCCTCCGGAAGGCCGTCCAATATGCGCACCAACACGCGCTGCGTGATGGGGCGGCGATCATCAGGCTTGGGCGGGGCCTGCCTCCCCCATCCCTTCACGGCCTGCCGTGCCAGGAACGACTTGCCGGGGTCCCAAGACCCGGCTGCCTTGCGGCAGAACGACAGTGCGGACAACGTGGCCCTCAGCGTGCGGTGAGACAGGCCCCGCTCCCTCAAGTGAGCGAGGTACCGCAGGGCCATCTCTTCGTCCATCGGCCAAGTAGAGACGCGTCCCGCCCGTCCGGCGAAGTCCAAGAAACCGATCGACGCTTGGCGGTAAGCCCGCCGCGTTGAAGGTGCCAGGGACGAAAGCACGCCGTCAAGGATCAGTCGACTCCAAGACTCCAGACCTCGGGCGGGCACGTCTCTGGGACCCTGGCCGCCCCCGGAGCGAGCCGACGGAACCTCTCGACCTGAAATCGGGAGAGAGCGTCGGCGAGCTCGTTAGCAACCCCGGGAACATGGCGGGCCCTGAAGGTACAATTGCGCACTAAGCAAGCCAGGACGAAGCGCCGGACCAGCCGCATCACCCTGGCTGAGCCCGATGACTGCCGGTTAATGACATACACGACTGCCAAATTATCGCACAGGAACTCTACCCGCTTGTCGGCGAAATCCTCCCCCCATAAGAGGACCGCTACCAGGATGGGGAAGAACACAAGGAAGGTCATGTCGCGCAATACCTCCGCAGGCCAGATGGCGGGCCAACGTTCGGCATACCATCGGCCATTAAAATACACACCGAAACCGCTGACCCGGCATCGGACTGCACCTGTAGGGAGTCCTTGGGGGCAAACGGCTCCTGCCAAATCGCCACCCCATTGAAATCCTCCAAAAACCGTGCCCAAACCCCGAGATCCTCTTTGATGGATCTGGTTATCCGGACGCGGTGGAAGGGGCGGGTCAGACCTCTAGTGGCGTGGGACAGTCGGAAGCCAAAAGCCCTGCCGGGGGTCACCACCCGGCAGGCGAAGTTGAGGTGCCCGAGCAGGACCTGCACCTCCCGCAAAGTGGCCTTCTGCCGTCCTAACATTTTGGCAAGTAGCCCCTTAAGTGAGGCGATCTTGTCCTCCGGAAGCCTGGAGGTGCCCGCCTCAGTGTCCAATTCGATACCCAGAAATGTGATCCGTGTGGCCGGGCCCTCGGTTTTCTCCCGAGCCAATGGGACACCAATGGGACACCATCAGGGCCTGGAACCTATGCAACCGGGACTCGCACTCCGCTGTGCCCCCTGCCCCGGCCATCAAAAAATCATCCAAGAAATGGGCAATTTTACCGAACCGGCCCCGGACCCTCACCACCCACTCCAAGAAGGAACTAAAGGCCTCGAAGGCTGCGCAGGCGATGGAGCAACCCATCGGCATGGCCTTGTCCACGTACCATTTGTCCCGGAAACGAAACCCCAGGAGGCAGTAGTCGTCGGGGTGGATGGGAAGGAGCCGGAAAGCCGATTGAATGTCACATTTGGCGAGTAACGCCCCACGGCCGCAACTGCAAACCATGGCCACTGCCGAGTCAAATGAAGTGTACTTCACAGCACAAAGCTCCGGGGGGATATAGTCGTTCACGGACCCGCCGTGCGGATATGATAAGTGTTGAATAATCCGATACTCCCCCGGTGTCTTCTTCGGCACCACTCCGAGGGGAGAAACCCTCAGGTTCGGCAGGGGCGGTGCCTCGAAGGGGCCAGCTATTCGCCCCGCCTCCTGCTCCTTGGCGAGCTTGGCCGCCACGACCTCCGGAAGCTCGTGCGCAGATCGCAGGTTGCCGCTCGTAGACGGCTCACGCCGACCCTCGTACGGGATCCGGAAGCCCTCGGCAAAGCCCTTCGCCAGGTAAACCGCGGACGCCTTGTTGGGGTACTCCTGGAGCCAGTCCACCAGTATGCCCAACTTAACCGGCGTAGGGGCTAGCTTCCCGAGTATGGCTGCCGGATCAGGCGGACTTCTGAGCCATGGAAGGCGCACCGGCTCCCGATCCCCCTTCCTTCTTTCCGGAGGATCGGGTGCCTCGAAAGGGCTGACCAGAAGTCTGGGGCTGACTGCAGGACGCCATCGAATGACCCCCGCCGCATGATTCGCAGCGGTGCTCGAACCGACACCGCCGCCGCTTACAGCCTCCCCTGTTGAAATCCCAGCACACTAAGCCACTAATTTTCTTGGGGGGGGCCGTGGTGTTCGACCTCGGCCTATCCTTCCTCTGCCGTGTGGGGGACCCAACTTGCACGATCCAAGCGTCGTGCAGTTTCAAATCCCACCGGGTGGAGGCGTTGTGAGAAGCGAGCTCGCGGAACTCCCTATCATACGCAAAGGCCGCTTCTTCCCCCCCTCTTTCCCAAGCCTGAAGCACCGTGTATAGGTAACGGCAAAGGTGCCAGCCCCTCTCAGGATAGGCCCCACAAACGATGCCGTGATATTCTGTAAATCCCTTCAGCCAGTTCAACATGGTCCGCTCACAGGGCTGGGACTCGGATTTTACCTTGTCCTTGCGGCTGCCGGTGTCCGCCCCTTTGTTCCTGCCCCTGTCCAGCTCGAACATGTCCACGAAGTATCCGTCGAGGGCCTTCTCCCGCAATTTTGCGGGAAGGTGGACCCCCGGCGGAGCCTCTCCGTCCTTGAACCAACCTGGAGGCTCCCTCCGGTGCTCGCTAACGCCCGCCTCGTCCAGCAAGCGTTTCGTGGTCCGCCTCCGGCTCTTCATCCACGAGGGGATTCCAGGAACGAAGGCGGACTCAATCCAAAACCACCCATCGTGGGTGCCGCTGTCCCCGCCTTCCCTAGAAGACGACTCACCAGTGGATGGACTGCGCCGCGACGACCGCCGCCGCTTGTGCGCTGCCCTCTGCGTCTTCCGTCGCCGTTTCCCGCCGCGCCCAGCATCGCCTTCCCGTCTGGCACCGTCGGAGCTCCTGCCGGGACTCCTAGAAGAACTGCGAGAACGCGGGGGGGTCCGGCGACTGGGCCGCCTATCCTTAACAGATGCTAAAGCCTCTGCATAACCGGCCCAATACTCCGCCGACTTCCCGGAAGCGCCCCGGCCCATTAACGGTGACCGGGAGCGCCGCGGGGAAGTGGCGCGGCCCGAGGGGGGAGGGGGTGACCGCCGGCGCCCATGGAAAATTCGCCTCCCCTCGCCCCCCGAGCGAGACCGGCTGGAGTGTGACGAGTGCCGCCTGCGGAGCCGCTCCGGCCTCCGCAACGGTGAGGGGGAACGAGGCCTGGGCCTCCCCCGCACGGTCCGGTCCCTTCGGTCCCGCCACCTGCTACCGCGGGACCCGGAAGAACCGCTGGACCAGGAGATCCCCCCCCGCCACCCCCACTCCGCGGGGGTGACCGAACACGGCCCCTGCTGTCCCCGGACGAGGACGAAGACGCCGCAGGCCCGCCTCTGCCGGGACGGGGATCCCCCCGTGAGGATTCCCCTTATCCCCCCTGGGGTGTCCCCGCACCAAAGCCCCCGGCCCACTCAGTGATTCCCGCCGCCGGGAGCCCGGGATTTCGGACGCCCACGCTTGGCTGGCCTGCATGGCACTAGCCCTTCGCGAGCCTCTCGCCGCACGGCCCTGGGGGCCCCCGTGAGAGGGGGAAGCGCCACCAGGGTCCCCCTCCCGGCTGCCCCCGCCTCCCCCCACCTCCGACGGTGGGGGCCTGGCCGGACTCGAAGCCCGCCGGCCCGACCACGTGGCGCGAGGGGAGTGGTCCTTCCCGCCCCACTGGCCGCCGTCACCCCCCTTTTCGCCCCTGCCGGGAGTGGCGCTGGCCGCCGGAGCCTCATGCTCCTTCAGGGACTTGGAGCCCCGTGGGCTGCGTCCGGACCCGGAGCCTACCGTGCTCCGCCCGGACCTGCGCCCGCTCTGACGCCCGGCTGAAATGGGAGGCTGCGCCTCGACCTGGCTCCCGGGCCTGCCCTCCCCTCCAGGCGCAACCGACGCCCCGTCCCCCGTGGACCTGGTGGCCGCCGGCCATTGCCGGCGAGGCATCTCTGCGCCGCTCCTCTCTCGCCCTGAGATCGCCGCCAGGGGGGGGCCAGCGCCCGAAGAGCCGCTTGCAGCCCGTCCCCTTCCCGGCCTACTCTTCTGCCGCGGTCGGGACAGGTCTGTCCCCGACGGCGGCTGGCGCGAGAGAGGGCTGGCGCCTGCGCGCTCAACCTTTATAAGGCCGAGCGCCCCGCCCCTCTCAGGCCGCGCGGCCGCGCGGCCTGCTGACGCCGGGGGAGCCGCGTCATAGCCGGGCGCCCCCACTACGTCAACGGCGGCCGCGGCGATTCGCGGCCGCTATTTATTACTATATAGTGTTGTTACATTCTGTCTTCTAGTACCCATGAGTTAACCTTAAAATCTTGTTGGCTAAGAAATTACATCATTGATTACATCCGTACAACCAATGGGATATATACCTGCTATGTACATATTGAATGCTAAAGATTTTAACTTTACTGCTTCTGATTACTTCATATACTTATCGGAGAACATCCAGCCATTTTATCATATGCTGCAGATGGTTTCTCTTGGTGTTGTTTATTAACACCAGCAGAACCCTACTTTACACCAGCACTGAATCCTGTCTGCCGCCCCCTAGCGTTTTCATCGCAGACACTGCTACCTTACCACTCTGTGCCACAAGAATGCTCTTGGTATAGTTTCTTAAAACCAGCAGAAGCCCTATTATATAACAAGATAGATTCTTATGACTACAACACTGTAAAACGTATTAACTATTATTGTCATAGCAAAAGCTACTAGTGCTATTTCCAAATTCTCTATTCGTACCATATAGTTCGGAGAACATCCAACAATTTTATCATATGGTGCAGATGGTTTCTCTTGGTATTGTTTATTAACACCAGCAGAACCCTACTTTACACCAGCACTGAATCCCGTCTGACGCCCTCTAGCGTTTTCATGGCAGACTCAAAACGGGGTGGTTTGCCAGTGCCTTCCCCAGTCATTACCGTTTACCCCCCAGGAAGCTGGGTACTCATTTTACCGACCTCGAATGACGGAAGCCTGAGTCAGCCTTGAGCCGGATGCTTGGATTGCACTCCCAGCCTCATGGGCAATGCTTTCAGACAGCATGTCAGCTGCCTTACCACTCTGTGCCACAAGAATGCTCTTGGTATTGTTTCTTCAAACCAGCAGAAGCCCTATTATATAACACTAGTAGTAGAGCCCGCTGAAACTAAAATTCAGCGGGCGCTAGGGGTCTGGGGAGCTTCCCCCCGATCCGGCAAAAAGCTCCCCAGGCCCCTGGGAAGGCGACCCGCGGCTGGCAGAGCCGCGCCTCGCCTTCCCCGGGGCCTGGGGATCTTTTTTCCGGATCGGGGGGGAAGGAAAAAAGCTCCCCAGGCCCCAGGGAAGCCGATCCGCGGCTGGTAGAGCCGCAGATTGCCTTCCCTGGGGCCTGGGGAGCTGTTTTCCTCCCCCCCCCCCGACCCGGAAAGGAAGGAAAAAAGCTCCCCAGGCTCCAAGGAAGGCGAACTGCGGCTGGCAGAGCCGCAGATCGCCTTCCCTGGAGCCTGGGGAGCTTTTTTCCTCCCCCCCCCAGACCGGGAAAGGAAGGAAAAAAGCTCCCCAGGCTCCAGGGAAGGCGATCTGCGGCTGGCAGAGCCGCAGATCGCCTTCCCTGGAGCCTGGGGAGCTTTTTTCCTCCCCCCCCCCCGACCCGGAAAGGAAGGAAAAAAGCTCCCCAGGCTCCATGGAAGGCGATCTGCGGCTGGCAGAGCCGCAAAAAAGATTCCCAGGCCCCGGGGAAGGCGAGGCGCGGCTCTGCCAGCCGCGGATCGGCTTCCCTGGGGCCTGGGGAGCTTTTTTCCTTCCCCCCCGATCCGGAAAAAAGATCCCCAGGCCCCGGGGAAGGCGAGGCGCGGCTCTGCCAGCCACGGATCGGATTCCCTGGGGCCTGGGGAGCTTTTTTCCTTCCCCCCCCGATCCAGAAAAAAGATCCCCAGGCCCCGGGGAAGGCGAGGCGCGGCTCTGGGGGCTCCGTGGGGCGGCGGCTCCGTCTCACGTCGGCTGTCTTCTTCTGAGGTGGTGGCGGCCAGGGACTCCGTGGGGTGGCGGCTCCGTTTTGCGTAGGCTCTCTTCTTCTCCGACGGCGGCGGCGGCGGCAGGTAGGCCTTGGCAGAAGCGCAAAGGAGCAACTGCGAGCCGCGCTGTGCGCGGCTCGCAGTTGCGCGGGGCTGGGAATCGGAGGGACCAATCGGCAGGCGCTTCGCGCCTGCCGATTGGTCCCTCCGATTGTCTGTCATGAGGCCGCAGATCGCCTTCCCTGGAGCCTGGGGAGCTGTTTTCCTCCCCCCCCCCGACCCGGACTCATCCCGCCCCAGGATTGGTCCCTCCGATTGTCTGTCATGAGGAAGGGTCCAATCTGGACCCTTCCACATTCCGGACTCATCCCGCCCCAGGACCTCTTACTGTTTTATTTAGTCCATGGCGCCCGCGACGCCACGGGCGGTGTTAAGATGATAGATTCTTAGCACTTCAACACTGTAACACATGTATTTAACTATTATGGTCATATAGCAAAAGCTACGAGTGCTATTTCCAGATTCTCTATTATTACTATATAGTGTTATTAAATTCTGTCTTCTAGTACCCATGAGTTAACCTTAAAAACTTGTTGGCTAAGAAATTACATCATTGATTACATCCATACAACCAATGGGATATATACCTGCTATGTTCATATTGAATGCTAAAGATTTTAACTTTACTGCTTCTGATTACTTCATATACTTATCGGAGAACATCCAGCAATTTTATCATATGCTGCAGATGGTTTCTCTTGGTATTGTTTATTAACACCAGCAGAACCCTACTTTACACGAGCACTGAATCCTGTCTGACGCCCCCTAGCGTTTTCATCGCAGACTCTGCTACCTTACCACTCTGTGCCACAAGAGTGCTCTTGGTGTTGTTTCTTAAAACCAGCAGAAGCCCTATTATATAACAAGATAGATTCTTAGGACTACAACACTGTAACACGTATTAACTATTATTGTCATAGCAAAAGCTACTAGTGCTATTTCCAAATTCTCTATTAGTAACATATAGCTCGGAGAACATCCAGCAATTTTATCATATGGTGCAGATGGTTTCTCATGGTATTGTTTATTAACACCAGCAGAACCCTACTTTACACCAGCACTGAATCCTGTCTGATGCCCCCTAGCGTTTTCATGGCAGACTCTGCTACCTTACCACTCTGTGCCACAAGAATGCTTTTGGTATTGTTTCTTCAAACCAGCAGAGGCCCTATTATATAACAAGATAGATTCTTAGGACTTCAACACTGTAACACACCTGTCTTCTAGTACCCATGAGTTAACCTTAAAAATTTGTTGGCTAAGAGATTACATCATTGATTACATCCATACAACCAATGGGATATATACCTTCTATGTTCATATTGAATGCTAAAGATTTTAACTTTACTACTTCTGATTACTTCATATACTTATCGGAGAACGTCCAGCAATTTTATCATATGCTGCAGATGGTGACTCTTGGTAAAGTTTATTAACACCAGCAGAACCCTACTTTACACCAGCACTGAATCCTGTCTGACATTTGGGGTGACGCCCTCTAGCGTTTTCATGGCAGACTCAATACGGGGTGGTTTGCCAGTGCCTTCCCCAGTCATTACCGTTTACCCCCCAGGAAGCTGGGTACTCATTTTACCGACCTCGGATGACGGAAGCCTGAGTCAGCCTTGAGCCGGATGCTTGGATTGCACTCCCAGCCTCATGGGCAATGCTTTCAGACAGCATGTCTGCTGCCTTACCACTCTGTGCCACAAGTATGCTCTTGGTATTGTTTCTTCAAACCAGCAGAAGCCCTAATATATAACATGATAGATTCTTAGGACTTCAACACTGTAACTCACCTATTTAACTATTATGGTCATATAGCAAAAGCTACTAGTGCTATTTCCAAATTCTCTATTAGTAACATATAGCTCGGAGAACATCCAGCAATTTTATCATATGGTGCAGATGGTTTCTCATGGTATTGTTTATTAACACCAGCAGAACCCTACTTTACACCAGCACTGAATCCTGTCTGATGCCCCCTAGCGTTTTCATGGCAGACTCTGCTACCTTACCACTCTGTGCCACAAGAATGCTTTTGGTATTGTTTCTTCAAACCAGCAGAGGCCCTATTATATAACAAGATAGATTCTTAGGACTTCAACACTGTAACACACCTGTCTTCTAGTACCCATGAGTTAACCTTAAAAATTTGTTGGCTAAGAGATTACATCATTGATTACATCCATACAACCAATGGGATATATACCTTCTATGTTCATATTGAATGCTAAAGATTTTAACTTTACTACTTCTGATTACTTCATATACTTATCGGAGAACGTCCAGCAATTTTATCATATGCTGCAGATGGTGACTCTTGGTAAAGTTTATTAACACCAGCAGAACCCTACTTTACACCAGCACTGAATCCTGTCTGACATTTGGGGTGACGCCCTCTAGCGTTTTCATGGCAGACTCAATACGGGGTGGTTTGCCAGTGCCTTCCCCAGTCATTACCGTTTACCCCCCAGGAAGCTGGGTACTCATTTTACCGACCTCGGATGACGGAAGCCTGAGTCAGCCTTGAGCCGGATGCTTGGATTGCACTCCCAGCCTCATGGGCAATGCTTTCAGACAGCATGTCTGCTGCCTTACCACTCTGTGCCACAAGTATGCTCTTGGTATTGTTTCTTCAAACCAGCAGAAGCCCTAATATATAACATGATAGATTCTTAGGACTTCAACACTGTAACTCACCTATTTAACTATTATGGTCATATAGCAAAAGCTACTAGTGCTATTTCCAAATTCTCTATTACCACCATATAGTCTTATGAAATTCTGTCTTCTACTCCCTATGAGATAACCTTAAAAACTAGTTGGCTAAGTAATTAAATCATTGATTGTATCCATACAACCAATGGGATATATAACTGCTATGTTCATACTGCACGCTAAAGATTTTAACTTTACTACTTCTGATTACTTCATATACTTATCGGAGAACATCCAGCAATTTTATCATATGCTGCAGATGGTGTCTCTTGGTATTGTTTATTAACACCAGCAGAACCCTACTTTACACTAGCACTGAATCCTGTCTGACACTTGGGGTGACGCCCTCTAGCGTTTTCATGGCAGACTCAATACGGAGTGGTTTGCCACTGCCTTCCCCAGTCATTACCGTTTACCCCCCAGGAAGCTGCGTACTCATTTTACCGACCTCGGATGACGGAAGCCTGAGTCAGCCTTGAGCCGGATGCTTGGATTGCACTCCCAGCCTCATGGGCAATGCTTTCAGACAGCATGTCTGCTGCCTTACCACTCTGTGCCACAAGAATGCTCTTGGTATTGTTTCTTCAAACCAGCAGAAGCCCTATTATATAACATGATAGATTCTTAGGACTTCAACACTGTAACACACGTATTTAACTATTATGGTCATATAGCAAAAGCTACTAGTGCTATTTCCAAATTCTCTATTAGTAACATATAGTCTTATGAAATTCTGTCTTCTACTGCCTATGAGATAACCTTAAAAACTAGTTGGCTAAGTAATTAAATCATTGATTGTATCCATACAACCAATGGGATATATACCTGCTATGTTCATATTGCACGCTAAAGATTTTAACTTTACTACTTCTGATTACTTCATATACTTATCGGAGAACGTCCAGCAATTTTATCATATGCTGCAGATGGTGACTCTTGGTAAAGTGTATTAACACCAGCAGAACCCTACTTTACACCAGCACTGAATCCTGTCTGACATTTGGGGTGACGCCCTCTAGCGTTTTCATGGCAGACTCAATACGGGGTGGTTTGCCAGTGCCTTCCCCAGTCATTACCGTTTACCCCCCAGGAAGCTGGGTACTCATTTTACCGACCTCGGATGACGGAAGCCTGAGTCAGCCTTGAGCCGGATGCTTGGATTGCACTCCCAGCCTCATGGGCAATGCTTTCAGACAGCATGTCTGCTGCCTTACCACTCTGTGCCACAAGAATGCTCTTGGTATTGTTTCTTCAAACCAACAGAAGCCCTATTATATAACATGATACATACTTAGGACTTCAACACTGTAACACACGTATTTAACTATTATGGTCATATAGCAAAAGCTACGAGTGCTATTTCCAAATTCTCTATTATTACTATATAGTGTTATTAAATTCTGTCTTCTAGTATTCATGAGTTAACCTTAAAAACCTGTTGGCTAAGAAATTACATCATTGATTACATCCGTACTACCAATGGGATGTATACCTGCTATGTTCATATTGAATGCTAAAGATTTTAACTTTACTGCTTCTGATTACTTCATATACTTATCGGAGAACATCCAGCCATTTTATCATATGCTGCAGATGGTGTCTCTTGGTATTGTTTATGAATACCAGCAGAACCCTACTTTGCACCAGCACTGAATCCTGTCTGACGCCCCCTAGCGTTTTCATCGCAGACTCTGCTACCTTACCACTCTGTGCCACAAGAATGCTCTTGGTATTGTTTCTTCAAACCAGCAGAAGCCCTATTATATAACATGATAGATTCTTAGGACTTCAACACTGTAACACACGTATTTAACTATTATGGTCATATAGCAAAAGCTACTAGTGCTATTTCCAAATTCTCTACTAGTAACATATAGTCTTATGAAATTCTGTCTTCTACTGCCTATGAGATAACCTTAAAAACTAGTTGGCTAAGTAATTAAATCATTGATTGTATCCATACAACCAATGGGATATATACCTGCTATGTTCATATTGCACGCTAAAGATTTTAACTTTACTACTTCTGATTACTTCATATACTTATCGGAGAACATCCAGCAATTTTATCATATGCTGCAGATGGTGACTCTTGGTAATGTTTATTAACACCAGCAGAACCCTACTTTACACCAGCACTGAATCCTGTCTGACACCCTCTAGCGTTTTCATGGCAGACTCAATACGGGGTGGTTTGCCTTCCCCAGTCATTACCATTAACCCCCCAGGAAGCTGGGTAATCATTTTACCGACCTCAGATGACGGAAGCCTGAGTCAGCCTTGAGCCGGATGCTTGGATTGCACTCCCAGCCTCATGGGCAATGCTTTCAGACAGCATGTCTGCTGCCTTACCACTCTGTGCCACAAGAATGCTCTTGGTATTGTTTCTTCAAACCAGCAGAAGCCCTATTATATAACAAGATAGATTCTTAGGACTTCAATACTATAACACACGTATTTAACTATTATGGTCATATAGCAGAAGCTACGAGTGCTATTTCCAAATTCTCTATTATTACTATATAGTGTTATTAAATTCTGTCTTCTTGTACACATGAGTTAACCTTAAAATCTTGTTGGCTAAGAAATTACATCACTGATTACATCCATACAACCAATGGCATGTATACCTGCTATGTTCATATTGAATGCTAAAGATTTTAACTTTACTGCTTCTGATTACTTCATATACTTATCGGAGAACATCCAGCAATTTTATCATATGGTGCAGATGGTTTCTCTTGGTATTGTTTATTAACACAAGCAGAACCCTACTTTACACCAGCACTGAATCCTGTCTGACGCCCCCTAGCGTTTTCATCGCAAACTCTGCTACCTTACCACTCTGTGCCACAAGAATGCTCTTGGTATTGTTTTTAAAACCAGCGGAAGCCCTATTATATAACAAGATAGATTCTTAGGACTACAACACTGTAACACGTGTTAACAATTATTGTCATAGCAAAAGCTACTAGTGCTATTTCCAAATTCTCTATAACTGCTATGTTCATATTGCACGCTAAAGATTTTAACTTTACTACTTCTGATTACTTCATATACTTATCGGAGAACATCCAGCCATTTTATCATATGCTGCAGATGATGACTCTTGGTAATGTTTATTAACACCAGCAGAACCCTACTTTACACCAGCTCTGAATCCTGTCTGACCTTTGGGGTGACGCCCTCTAGCGTTTTCATGGCAGACTCAATACGGGGTGGTTTGCCAGTGCCTTCCCCAGTCATTACCGTTTACCCCCCAGGAAGCTGGGTACTCATTTTACTGACCTCGGATGACGGAAGCCTGAGTCAGCCTTGAGCTGGATGCTTGGATTGCACTCCCAGCCTCATGGGCAATGCTTTCAGACAGCATGTCTGCTGCCTTACCACTCTGTGCCACAAGAATGCTCTTGGTATTGTTTCTTCAAACCAGCAGAAGCCCTATTATATAACATGATAGATTCTTAGCACTTCAACACTGTAACACACGTATTTAAGTATTATGGTCATATAGCAAAAGCTACGAGGGCTATTTCCAAATTCACTATTATTACTATATAGTACCCATGAGTTAAGCTTAAAAATTTGTTGGCTAAGAGATTACATCATTGATTACATCCATACAACCAATGGGATATATACCTGCTATGTTAATATTGAATGCTAAAGATTTTAACTTTACTGCTTCTGATTACTTCATATACTTATCGGAGAACATCCAGCAATTTTATCATATGATGCAGATGGTTTCTCTTGGTATTGTTTATTAACACCAGCAGAACCCTACTTTACACCAGCACTGAATCCTGTCTGACACCCCCTAGCGTTTTCATCGCAGACTCTGCTACCTTACCACTCTGTGCCACAAGAGTGCTCTTGGTGTTGTTTCTTAAAACCAGCAGAAGCCCTATTATATAACAAGATAGATTCTTAGGACTAAAACACTGTAACACACGTATTTAACTATTATGGTCATATAGCAAAAGCTACTAGTGCTATTTCCAAATTCTCTATTAGCACCATATAGTCTTATGAAATTCTGTCTTCTACTCCCTATGAAAACCTTAAAAACTAGTTGGCTAAGTAATTAAATCATTGATTGTAGACATACAACCAATGGGATATATAACTGCTATGTTCATATTGCACGCTAAAGATTTTAACTTTACTACTTCTGATATACTTCATATACTTATCGGAGAACATCCAGCAATTTTATCATATGCTGCAGATGGTTTCTCTTGGTATGGTTTATTAACACCAGCAGAACCCTACTTTGCACCAGCACTGAATCCTGTCTGACGCCCCCTAGCGTTTTCATCGCGGACTCTGCTACCTTACCACTCTGTGCCACAAGAGTGCTCTTGGTATTGTTTTTAAAAGCAGCAGAAGCCCTATCATATAACAAGATAGATTCTTAGGACTACAACACTGTAACACGTGTTAGCTATTATTGTCATAGGTAAAATGAGTACCCAGCTTCCTGGGGGGTAAACGGTAATGACTGGGGAAGGCATTGGAAAACCACTCCGTATTGAGTCTGCCATGAAAACGCTAGAGGGCGTCACCCCAAGGGTCAGACAGGATTCAGTGCTGGTGTAAAGTAGGGTTCTGCTGGTGTTAATAAACAATACCAAGAGTCACCATCTGCAGCATATGATAAAATTGCTGGATGTTCTCCGATAAGTATATGAAGTAATCAGAAGCATTTAAGTTAAAATCTTTAGCATGCAATATGAACATAGCAGGTATATATCCCATTGGTTGTATGGATACAATCAATGATTTAATTACTTAGCCAACTAGTTTTTAAGGTTATCTCATAGGCAGTAGAAGACAAAATTTCATAAGACTATATGGTACTAATAGAGAATTTGGAAATAGCACTAGTAGCTTTTGCTATATGACCATAATAGTTAAATACGTGTGTTACAGTGTTGAAGTCCTAAGAATCTATCTTGTTATATAATAGGGCTTCTGCTGGTTTGAAGAAACAATACCAAGAGCATTCTTGTGGCACAGAGTGGTAAGGCAGCAGACATGCTGTCTGAAAGCATTGCCCATGAGGCTGGGAGTGCAATCCAAGCATCCGGCTCAAGGCTGACTCAGGCTTCCGTCATCCGAGGTCGGTAAAATGAGTACCCAGCTTCCTGGGGGGTAAACGGTAATGACTGGGGAAGGCACTGGCAAACCACTGCCATGAAAACGCTAGAGGGCGTCACCCCAAGTGTCAGACAGGATTCAGTGCTGGTGCAAAGTAGGGTTCTGCTGGTGTTCATAAACAATACCAAGAGAAACCATCTGCACCATATGATAAAATTGCTGGATGTTCTCCGAACTATATGTTACTAATGGAGAATTTGGAAATAGCACTAGTAGCTTTTGCTATATGACCATAATAGTTAAATACGTCAGACAGGATTCAGTGCTGGTGTAAAGTAGGGTTCTGCTGGTGTTAATAAACTTTACCAAGAGTCACCATCTGCAGCATATGATAAAATTGCTGGACGTTCTCCGATAAGTATATGAAGTAATCAGAAGTAGTAAAGTTAAAATCTTTAGCGTGCAATATGAACATAGCAGGTATATATCCCATTGGTTGTATGGATACAATCAATGATTTAATTACTTAGCCAACTAGTTTTTAAGGTTATCTCATAGGCAGTAGAAGACAGAATTTTATTATATGTTACTAATAGAGAATTTGGAAATAGCACTAGTAGCTTTTGCAATATGACCATAATAGTTAAATACGTGTGTTACAGTGTTGAAGTCCTAAGAATCTATCATGTTATATAATAGGGCTTCTGCTGATTCTAAGTAGAAACAATACCAAGAGCATTCTTGTGGCACAGAGCGGTAAGGTAGCAGAGTCTTCCATGAAAACGCTAGGGGGCTGCAGATGGTTTCTCTTGGTATTGTTTATTAACACCAGCAGAACCCTACTTTACACCAGCACTGAATCCTGTCTGACGCCCCCTAGCGTTTTCATCGCAGACTCTGCTACCTTACCACTCTGTGCCACAAGAGTGCTCTTGGTATTGTTTTTAAAAGCAGCAGAAGCCCTATTATATAACAAGATAGATTCTTAGGACTACAACACTGTAACACGTATTAACTATTATTGTCATAGCAAAAGCTACTAGTGCTATTTCCAAATTCTCTATTAGTAACATATAGTTTGGAGAACATCCAGCAATTTTATCATATGGTCCAGATGGTTTCTCATGGTATTGTTTATTAACACCAGCAGAACCCTATTTTACACCAGCACTGAATCATCTGACGCCCCCTAGCGTTTTCATGGCAGACTCTGCTACCTTACCACTCTGTGCCACAAGAATGCTTTTAGTATTGTTTCTTCAAACCAGCAGAAGCCCTATTATATAACAAGATACATTCTTAGGACTTCAACACTGTAACACACGTATTTAACTATTATGGTTATATAGCATGTATATATTCCATTGGTAGTATGGATACAATCAATGATGTAATTTCTTAGCCAACAAGTTTTTAAGGTTAACTCATGGGTACTAGAAGACAGAATTTAATAACACTATATAGTAATAATAGAGAATTTGGAAATAGCACTCGTAGCATTTGCTATATGACCATAATAGTTAAATACGTGTTTTACAGTGTTGAAGTCCTAAGAATCTATCTTGTTATATAATAGGTCTTCTGCTGGTTTTAAGAAACAAAACCAAGAGCATTCTTGTGGCACAAACTGGTAAGGCAGCAGAAATGCTGTCAGAAATCATTGCCCATGAGGTTGGGAGTGCAATCCAAGCATCTGGCTCAAGGCTGACTCGGGCTTCCGTCATCCAAGGTCGGTAAAATGAGTACCCTGCTTCCTGGGGGGTAAACGGTAATGACTGGGGAGGGCACTGGCAAACCAGCCCGTATTGAGTCTACCATGAAAACGCTAGAGGGCGTCACCCCATACTTCATATACTTATTTTAGAACATCCAGCAATTTTATCATGTGCTGGAGATGGTTTCTCTTGGTATTGTTTATTAACACCAGCAGAACCGTACTTTACACCAGCACTGAATCCTGTCTGACGCCCCCTAGCGTTTTCATGGTAGACTCTGCTGCCTTACCACTCTGTGCCACAAGAATGCTCTTGGTATTGTTTCTTAAAACCAGCAGAAGCCCTATTATATAACAAGATAGATTCTTAGGACTACAACCCACGTATTAACTATTATGGTCATATAGCAAAAGCTACTAGTGCTATTTCCAAATTCTCTATTAGTACCATATAGTCTTATGAAATTCTGTCTTCTACTCCCTATGAGATAACCTTAAAAACTAGTTGGCTAAGTAATTAAATCATTGATTGTATCCATACAACCAATGGGATATATAACTGCTATGTTCATATTGCACGCTAAAGATTTTAACTTTACTACTTATGATTACTTCATATACTTATCGGAGAACATCCAGCAATTTTATCATATGCTGCAGATGGTGACTCTTGGTAATGTTTATTAACACCAGCAGAACCCTACTTTACACCAGCACTGAATCCTGTCTGACCTTTGGGGTGACGCCCTCTAGCGTTTTCATGGCAGACTCAATACGGGGTGGTTTGCCAGTGCCTTCCCCAGTCATTACCGTTTACCCCCCAGGAAGCTGGGTACTCATTTTACCGACCACGGATGACGGAAGCCTGAGTCAGCCTTGAACCGGCGGCTTGGATTGCACTCCCAGCCTCATGGGCAGAGCTTTCACACAGTATGTCTCCTGCCTTACCACTCTGTGCCAGAAGAATGCTCTTGGTATTGTTTCTTAAATCCAGAAGCCCTATTATATAACAAGATAGATTCTTAGGACTACAACACTGTAACACGTATTTATTATGGTCATATAGCAAAAGCTACTAGTGCTATTTCCAAATTCTCTATTAGTACCATATAGTCATGAAATTCTGTCTTCTAGTACCCATGAGTTAACCTTAAAAACCTGTTCGCTAAGAAATTACATCATTCATTACATCCATACAACCAATGGGATGTATACCTGCTATTTTCATATTGAATGCTAAAGATTTTAACTTTACTGCTTCTGATTACTTCATATACTTATCGGAGAACTTCAAGAAATTTTATCATATGGTGCAGATGGTTTCTCTTGGTATTGTTTATTAACACCAGCAGAACCCTACTTTACAACAGCACTGAATCCTGACGCCCCCTAGCGTTTTCATGGGAGACTCTGCTACCTTACCGCTCTGTGCCACAAGAATGCTCTTGGTATTGTTTCTACTTCAAACCAGCAGAAGCCCTATTATATAACATGATACATTCTTAGGACTTCAACACTGTAACACACGTATTTAACTATTATGGTCATATAGCATGTATATATTCCATTGGTAGTATGGATACAATCAATGATGTAATTTCTTAGCCAACAAGTTTTTAAGGTTAACTCATGGGTACTAGAAGACAGAATTTAATAACACTATATAGTAATAATAGAGAATTTGGAAATAGCACTCGTAGCTTTTGCTATATGACCATAATAGTTAAATACGTGTGTTACAGTGTTGAAGTCCTAAGAATCTATCTTGTTATATAATAGGTCTTCTGCTGGTTTTAAGAAACAAAACCAAGAGCATTCTTGTGGCACACAGTGGTAAGGCAGCAGACATGCTGTCTGAAAGCATTGCCCATGAGGCTGGGAGTGCAATCCATCATCCAGCTCAAGGCTGACTCGGGCTTCCGTCATCCGAGGTCGGTAAAATGAGTACCCAGCTTCCTGGGGGGTCAACGGTAATGACTGGGGAGGGCACTGGCAAACCAGCCCGTATTGAGTCTACCATGAAAACGCTAGAGGGCGTTACCCCATACTTCAAATACTTATTTTAGAACATCCAGCAATTTTATCACGTGCTGGAGATGGTTTCTCTTGGTATTGTTTATTAACACCAGCAGAACCCTACTTTACACCAGCACTGAATCCTGTCTGACGCCCTCTAGCGTTTTCATGGCAGACTCAATACGGGGTGGTTTGCCAGTGCCTTCCCCAGTCATTACCGTTTACCCCCCAGGAAGCTGCGTAGTCATTTTACCGACCACGGATGACGGAAGCCTGAGTCAGCCTTGAACCGGCGGCTTGGATTGTACTGCCAGCCTCATGGGCAATGCTTTCAGACAGCATGTCTCCTGCCTTACCACTCTGTGCCAGAAGAATGCTCTTGGTATTGTTTCTTAAATCCAGAAGCCCTATTATATAACAAGATACATTCTTAGGACTTCAACACTGTAACACACGTATTTAACTATTATGGTCATATAGCAAAAGCTACGAGTGCTATTTCCAAATTCTCTATTATTACTATATAGTGTTATTAAATTCTGTCTTCTAGTACCCATGAGTTAACCTTAAAAACCTGTTGGCTAAGAAATTACATCATTGATTACATCCGTACTACCAATGGGATGTATACCTGCTATGTTCATATTGAATGCTAAAGATTTTAACTTTACTGCTTCTGATTACTTCATATACTTATCGGAGAACATCCAGCCATTTTATCATATGCTGCAGATGGTGTCTCTTGGTATTGTTTATGAACACCAGCAGAACCCTACTTTACACCAGCACTGAATCCTGTCTGACGCCCCCTAGCGTTTTCATCGCAGACTCTGCTACCTTACCACTCTGTGCCACAAGAATGCTCTTGGTATTGTTTTTAAAACCAGCAGAAGCCCTATTATATAACAAGATAGATTCTTAGGACTTCAACACTGTAACACACGTATTTAACTATTATGGTCATATAGCAAAAGCTACTAGTGCTATTTCCAAATTCTCTATTAGTAACATATAGTCTTATGAAATTCTGTCTTCTACTGCCTATGAGATAACCTTAAAAACTAGTTGGCTAAGTAATTAAATCATTGATTGTATCCATACAACCAATGGGATATATACCTGCTATGTTCATATTGCACTCTAAAGATTTTAACTTTACTACTTCTGATTACTTCATATACTTATCGGAGAACGTCCAGCAATTTTATCATATGCTGCAGATGGTGACTCTTGGTAAAGTTTATTAACACCAGCAGAACCCTACTTTACACCAGCACTGAATCCTGTCTGACGTATTTAACTATTATGGTCATATAGCAAAAGCTACGAGTGCTATTTCCAAATTCTCTATTAGTAACATATAGTTCGGAGAACATCCAGCAATTTTATCATATGGTGCAGATGGTTTCTCTTGGTATTGTTTATTAACACCAGCAGAACCCTACTTTGCACCAGCACTGAATCCTGTCTGACGCCCCCTAGCGTTTTCATGGCAGACTCTGCTACCTTACCACTCCGTGCCACAAGAATGCTCTTGGTATTGTTTTTAAAACCAGCAGAAGCCCTATTATATAACGATAGATTCTAAGGACTACAACACTGTAACACGTATTAACTATTTTTGTCATAGCAAAAGCTACTAGTCCTATTTCCAAATTCTCTATTAGTACCATATAGTTCGGAGAACATCCAGCAATTTTATCATATGGTGCAGATGGTTTCTCTTGGTATTGTTTATTAACACCAGCAGAACCCTACTTTACACCAGCACTGAATCCTGTCTGACGCCCCCTAGCGTTTTCATGGCAGACTCTGCTACCTTACCACTCCGTGCCACAAGAATGCTCTTGGTATTGTTTCTTAAAACCAGCAGAAGCCCTATTATATAACATGATAGATTCTTAGGACTTCAACACTGTAACACACGTATTTAACTATTATGGTCATATAGCAAAAGCTACTAGTGCTATTTCCAAATTCTCTATTAGTACCATATAGTCTTATGAAATTCTGTCTTCTACTGCCTTCTGTCTTCTACTACCTTAAAAACTAGTTGGATAAGTAATTAAATCATTGATTGTATCCATACAACCAATGGGATATATACCTGCTATGTTCATATTGCATGCTAAAGATTTTAACTTTACTACTTCTGATTACTTCATATACTTATCGGAGAACATCCAGCAATTTTATCATATTCTGCAGATTGTGACTCTTGGTAATGTTTATTAACACCAGCAGAACCCTACTTTACACCAGCACTGAATCCTGTCTGACCTTTGGGGTGACGCCCTCTAGCGTTTTCATGGCAGACTCAATACGGGGTGGTTTGCCAGTGCCTTCCCCAGTCATTACCGTTTACCCCCCAGGAATCTGGGTACTCATTATACCGACCTCGGATGACGGTAGACTGAGTCAGCCTTGAGCCGAATGCTTGGATTGCACTCCCAGTCTCATGGGCAATGCTTTCAGAGAGCATGTCTGCTGCCTTACCACTCTGTGCCACAAGAATTCTCTTGGTATTGTTTATTCAAACCAGCAGATGCCCTATTATATAACATGATAGATTCTTAGGACTTCAACACTGTAACACACGTATTTATCTATTATGGTCATATAGCAAAAGCTACTAGTGCTATTTCCAAATTCTCTATTAGTACCATATAGTCTTATGAAATTCTGTCTTCTACTCCCTATGAGATAACCTTAAAAACTAGTTGGCTAAGTAATTAAATCATTGATTGTATCCATACAACCAATGGGATATATACCTTCTATGTTCATATTGCATGCTAAAGATTTTAACTTTACTACTTCTGATTACTTCATATACTTATCGGAGAACATCCAGCAATTTTATCATATGCTGCAGATGGTGACTCTGGGTAATGTTTATTAACACCAGCAGAACCCTACTTTACACCAGCACTGAATCCTGTTTGACCTTTGGGGTGACGCCCTCTAGCGTTTTCATGGCAGACTCAATACGGGGTGGTTTGCCAGTCCCTTCCCCAGTCATTACCGTTTACCCCCCAGGAAGCTGGGTACTCATTTTACCGACCTCGGATGACGGAAGCCTGAGTCAGCCTTGAGCCGGATGCTTGGATTCCACTCCCAGCCTCATGGGCAATGCTTTCAGACAGCATGTCTGCTGCCTTACCACTCTGTGCGACAAGAATGCTCTTGGTATTGTTTCTTCAAACCAGCAGAAGCCCTATTATATAACATGATAGATTCTTAGCACTTCAACACTGTAACACACGTATTTAACTATTATGGTCATATAGTAAAAGCTACGAGTGCTATTTCCAAATTCTCTATTATTACTATATAGTGTTATTAAATTCTGTCTTTTAGTACCCATGAGTTAACCTTAAAAACTTGTTGGCTAAGAAATTACATCATTGATTACATCCATACAACCAATGGGATATATACCTGCTATGTTCATATTGAATGCTAAAGATTTTAACTCTACTGCTTCTGATTACTTCATATACTTATCGGAGAACATCCAGCAATTTTATCACATGCTGCAGATGGTGTCCCTTGGTATTGTTTATTAACACCAGCAGAACCCTACTTTACACCAGCACTGAATCCTGTCTGACCTTTGGGGTGACGCCCTCTAGCGTTTTCATGGCAGACTCAATACGGGGTGGTTTGCCAGTGCCTTCCCCAGTCATTACCGTTTACCCCCCAGGAAGCTGGGTACTCATTTTACCGACCTCGGATGACGGTAGCCTGAGTCAGCCTTGAGCCGAATGCTTGGATTGCACTCCCAGTCTCATGGGCAATGCTTTCAGACAGCATGTCTGCTGCCTTACCACTCTGTGCCACAAGAATGCTCATGGTATTGTTTATTCAAACCAGCAGAAGCCCTATTATATAACATGATAGATTCTTAGGACTTCAACACTGAAACACACGTATTTAACTATTATGGTCATATAGCAAAAGCTACTAGTGCTATTTCCAAATTCTCTATTAGTACCATATAGTCTTATGAAATTCTGTCTTCTACTCCCTATGAGATAACCTTAAAAACTAGTTGGCTAAGTAATTAAATCATTGATTGTATCCATACAACCAATGGGATATATAACTGCTATGTTCATATTGCATGCTAAAGATTTTAACTTTACTACTTCTGATTACTTCATATACTTATCGGAGAACATCCAGCAATCTTATCATATGCTGCAGATGGTGACTCTTGGTAATGTTTATTAACACCAGCAGAACCCTACTTTACACCAGCACTGAATCCTGTCTGACCTTTTGGGTGACGCCCTCTACGTTTTCATGGCAGACTCAATACGGGGTGGTTTGCCAGTGCCTTCCCCAGTCATTACCGTTTACCCCCCAGGAAGCTGGGTACTCATTTTACCGACCTCAGATGACGGAAGCCTGAGTCAGCCTTGAGCCGGATACTTGGATTCCACTCCCAGCCTCATGGGCAATGCTTTCAGACAGCATGTCTGCTGCCTTACCACTCTGTGCCACAAGTATGCTCTTGGTATTGTTTCTTCAAACCAGCAGAAGCCCTATTATATAACAAGATAGATTCTTAGCACTTCAACACTGTAACACACGTATTTAACTATTATGGTCATATAGCAAAAGCTACGAGTGCTATTTCCAAATTCTCTATTAGTACCATATAGTCATGAAATTCTGTCTTCTAGTACCCATGAGTTAACCTTAAAAACCTGTTGGCTAAGAAATTACATCATTCATTACATCCACACAACCAATGGGATGTATACCTGCTATTTTCATATTGAATGCTAAAGATTTTAACTTTACTGCTTCTGATTACCTCATATACTTATCGGAGAACTTCAAGAAATTTTATCATGTGCTGCAGATGGTTTATCTTGGTATTGTTTAATAACACCAGCAGAACCCAACTTTACACCAGCACTCAATCCTGTCTGACGCCCTCTAGCGTTTTCATGGCAGACTCAATACGGGGTGGTTTGCCTTCCCCAGTCTTTACCGTTAACCCCCCAGGAAGCTGGGTAATCATTTTACCGACCACGGATGATGGAAGCCTGAGTCAGCCTTGAACCGGCGGCTTGGATTGCACTCCCAGCCTCATGGGCAATGCTTTCAGAGAGCATGTCTGCTGCCTTACCACTCTGTGCCAGCACTGAATCCTGTCTGACGCCCCGTAGCGTTTTCATCGCAGACTCTGCTACCTTACCACTCTGTGCCACAAGAATGCTTTGGTATTGTTTCTTAAAACCAGCAGAAGCCCTATTATATAACGATAGATTCTAAGGACTACAACACTGTAACACGTATTAACTATTTTTGTCATAGCAAAAGCTACTAGTCCTATTTCCAAATTCTCTATTAGTACCATATAGTTCGGAGAACATCCAGCAATTTTATCATATGGTGCAGATGGTTTCTCTTGGTATTTTTTATTAACACCAGCAGAACCCTACTTTACACCAGCACTGAATCCTGTCTGACGCCCCCTAGCGTTTTCATGGCAGACTCTGCTACCTTACCACTCTGTGCCACAAGAATGCTCTTGGTATTGTTTCTTAAAACCAGCAGAAGCCCTATTATATAACATGATAGATTCTTAGGACTTCAACACTGTAACACACGTATTTAACTATTATGGTCATATAGCAAAAGCTACTAGTGCTATCTCCAAATTCTCTATTAGTACCATATAGTCTTATGAAATTCTGTCTTCTACTGCCTATGAGATAACCTTAAAAACTAGTTGGCTAAGTAATTAAATCATTGATTGTATCCATACAACCAATGGGATATATACCTGCTATGTTCATATTGCATGCTAAAGATTTTAACTTTACTACTTCTGATTACTTCATATACTTATCGGAGAACATCCAGCAATTTTATCATATGCTGCAGATTGTGACTCTTGGTAATGTTTATTAACACCAGCAGAACCCTACTTTACACCAGCACTGAATCCTGTCTGACCTTTGGGGTGACGCCCTCTAGTGTTTTCATGGCAGACTCAATACGGGGTGGTTTGCCAGTGCCTTCCCCAGTCATTACCGTTTACCCCCCAGGAATCTGGGTACTCATTTTACCGACCTCGGATGACGGTAGACTGAGTCAGCCTTGAGCCGAATGCTTGGATTGCACTCCCAGTCTCATGGGCAATGCTTTCAGAGAGCATGTCTGCTGCCTTACCACTCTGTGCCACAAGAATGCTCTTGGTATTGTTTATTCAAACCAGCAGAAGCCCTATTATATAACATGATAGATTCTTAGGACTTCAACACTGTAACACACGTATTTATCTATTATGGTCATATAGCAAAACTATCTACTTCCACACAGTATGTCTCCTGCCTTACCACTCTGTGCCAGCACTGAATCCTGTCTGACGCCCCCTAGCGTTTTCATCGCAGACTCTGCTACCTTACCACTCTGTGCCACAAGAATGCTTTGGTATTGTTTCTTAAAACCGGCAGAAGCCCTATTATATAACGATAGATTCTAAGGACTACAACACTGTAACACGTATTAACTATTTTTGTCATAGCAAAAGCTACTAGTCCTATTTCCAAATTCTCTATTAGTACCATATAGTTCGGAGAACATCCAGCAATTTTATCATATGGTGCAGATGGTTTCTCTTGGTATTGTTTATTAACACCAGCAGAACCCTACTTTACACCAGTCTGACGCCCCCTAGCGTTTTCATGGCAGACTCTGCTACCTTACCACTCCGTGCCACAAGAATGCTCTTGGTATTGTTTCTTAAAACCAGCAGAAGCCCTATTATATAACATGATAGATTCTTAGGACTTCAACACTGTAACACATGTATTTAACTATTATGGTCATATAGCAAAAGCTACTAGTGCTATATAGTGGTAAGGCAGCAGAGTCTGCGATGAAAACGCTAGGGGGCGTCAGACAGGATTCAGTGCTGGTGTAAAGTAGGGTTCTGCTGGTGTTCATAAACAATACCAAGAGACACCATCTGCAGCATATGATAAAATGGCTGGATGTTCTCCGATAAGTATATGAAGTAATCAGAAGCAGTAAAGTTAAAATCTTTAGCATTCAATATGAACATAGCAGGTATACATCCCATTGGTAGTACGGATGTAATCAATGATGTAATTTCTTAGCCAACAGGTTTTTAAGGTTAACTCATGGGTACTAGAAGACAGAATTTAATAACACTATATAGTAATAATAGAGAATTTGGAAATAGCACTCGTAGCTTTTGCTATATGACCATAATAGTTAAATACGTGTGTTACAGTGTTGAAGTCCTAAGAATGTATCATGTTATATAATAGGGCTTCTGCTGGTTTGTAGAAACAATACCAAGAGCATTCTTGTCGCACAGAGTGGTAAGGCAGCAGACATGCTGTCTGAAAGCATTGCCCATGAGGCTGGGAGTGCAATCCAAGCATCCGGCTCAAGGCTTACTCAGACTTCCGTCATCCGAGGTCGGTAAAATGAGTACCGAGCTTCCTGGGGGGTAAACGGTAATGACTGGGGAAGGCACTGGCAAACCACCCCGTATTGAGTCTGCCATGAAAACGCTAGAGGGCGTCACCCCAAAGGTCAGACAGGATTCAGTGCTGGTGTAAAGTAGGGTTCTGCTGGTGTTAATAAACATTACCAAGAGTCACCATCTGCAGCATATGATAAAATTGCTGGATGTTCTCCGATAAGTATATGAAGTAATCATAAGTAGTAAGGTTAAAATCTTTAGCGTGCAATATGAACATAGCAGTTATATATCCCATTGGTTGTATGGATACAATCAATGATTTAATTACTTAGCCAACTAGTTTTTAAGGTTATCTCATAAGGAGTAGAAGACAGAATTTCATAAGACTATATGGTACTAATAGAGAATTTGGAAAAAGCACTAGTAGCTTTTGCTATATGACCATAATAGTTAAATACGTGTGTTACAGTGTTGAAGTCCTAAGAATCGATCATATTATATAATAGGGCTTCTGCTGGTTTGAAGAAACAATACCAAGAGCATTCTTGTGGCACAGAGTGGTAAGGCAGCAGACATGCTGTCTGAAAGCATTGCCCATGAGGCTGGGAGTGCAATCCAAGCATCCGGCTCAAGGCTGACTCAGGCTTCCGTCATCCGAGGTCGGTAAAATGAGTACCCAGCTTCCTGGGGGGTAAACGGTAATGACTGGGGAAGGCACTGGCAAACCACTGCCATGAAAACGCTAGAGGGCGTCACCCCAAGTGTCAGACAGGATTCAGTGCTGGTGCAAAGTAGGGTTCTGCTGGTGTTCATAAACAATACCAAGAGAAACCATCTGCACCATATGATAAAATTGCTGGATGTTCTCCGAACTATATGTTACTAATAGAGAATTTGGTAATAGCACTAGTAGCTTTTGCTATATGACCTTAATAGTTAAATACGTCAGAAAGGATTCAGTGCTGGTGTAAAGTAGGGTTCTGCTGGTGTTCATAAACTTTACCAAGAGTCACCATCTGCAGCATATGATAAAATTGCTGGACGTTCTCCGATAAGTATATGAAGTAATCAGAATGTCGTGGTTCGGTCCTTGGTGGCTTGGGAACGGGACCGAACCCCGCCATCAGAGGCGCCCGCGATCACGGAGGTAGGGCATGGTGATCATAGGCAAGCCGGCAGCTGGGCGCCCCACCCGATCGTTGAGGTGGCAATGGCCGCTAAAGAACCTCAATGTCCCCCTCCACCTTTTTGACAAGGGCCCGGAGATGGCCCTTTGTTCCAGGAAAATGGGCCATCAGGAACCCCGGAAAACCTCGCATATGTGCATGAGTCATGATTGTATCAGCATGTTCCCTCCGCAAGTACTGGGTGGGGCAATACAGCCTAAGGAGGTGGGTTTTGTATAAAAGGGAGCTTCCACCTGGAGTTCGGTGGAAGCTCTTACTCCATACCAGCGGACTCCACGTTGCTGAAATAAAGCTTGTTCCTGTTGTATCGTTCACCAGGCCTGGCGTGACGTTTTCTTCAAAGGGGCACCCTGTTTTTCAGTTAGCAAGCGGGTTCCCGACATCGTAAGAGCTTCCCACCGAACTCCAGGGTCGGCATCGCATCCGAGCGCTTATCGGGATGGATCCAGAGATGGCGTTTTCAAGCAACGGGGCGGTCTCGACCCCCACGAACCCCGGGAACATGAGTTTAATGTCCCCGGGAGATTTCCTCCGAAAATCGGGGGGCCAGGAGCAGCTGTCCGGGACCCCGAGACCCTCGGCAGCGGCGGCCAAGGGAAGGCGCCGGGCCATGGGTTTCCCAAGCACGGCGGGGAGCGCGCCGAGGTCTGGGGGGTTGGCCCCAACCTGGGACACCCAGCTGAGGCAGGCGCTTCGCCCGGTAGGACCTGAGGAATCCCTAGAGGACCTGCGGCGGGCCATGGCGGACTTGGCCAGGCGCTTGCAGGCAGCTGAAGCCCGTGAGCAAGCTCGGGCCGGGCCCGGGGGGACTGGTAATACAACGGCGGAGGGGATCGCGTCGAGTGAGGACGTCTCCAGCGACGAGGACGAGCCCGGTACTGGTGAGCGGGCCCCGGACCCCGACCCGGAGCAGTTTTCAGTCCCGAGTAGGCGAGACGGCCAGCGGAGAGGCGAGATAGCAGAGGATCTCGGGGGAGCGGGGGAGCCGACGGGGCGGCGAGAGCCGGACCAACGCAGGAGCGACGTGCAAGGCAGGGAGCGGCACGGCGTCGTTGGGCAAGTTGGTAGCCGGTGGAGCGGAGCAGGACGAGACGGCGGACGCCGAGAATCCCGGATCCGGAGGGGGTCGGACTACTCTCCAAAACGTTCCCCCCCAGAGCTTAAGGCGCGTTTCGACGGGACGCCGGACGACCTCCCGCAGTTCCTCCTCCACGCGCTGACGCATGCCCGGAGGTATGGAGACCGGTATGAGGACTCCGAGGACTTGGTCTGGGGGGTGGCATCGTGTCTCCAGGGCAAGGCGGGTCAGTGGTACCTAGGGTTGGCCGAGCGCGGCGACCCGGCAACTCGGGACCTGCAGGACTTCGTGGTTGCGCTCCGCCGACGATTCCAGGACCCCCAGGCTGAGGACAAGGCAAAGAGTCGGATCAAGGGACTTCGACAGGGTACTAGGGGGGTTATGGACTATATAGACATTTTCCGGAGGGAAGCAGGCAAGGTGTTCTCCTGGAACGAGGAGACCCAAATCGAGTACTTCCGGGAGGGCCTTAACCCGAAGCTCAGGGAATGGGCCGTGATCAAGGGGACGGAAGAAGATCTGTCTACACTGGAGGGGTGGTGTTTTGTGGTCGCCAAGCTGGAAGCCAGCCTGGGTTGGGCCGCCGCACCCCCCCGGGAGGCCAAAGGCGGGTCAGCCGAGGCGCCGAGACCGGGCCCCGACAACTCTCGCCCCAAACGACCCCCGAACCCCGAGCGGGAAAGGAGACGCCGGGAAGGTCTGTGCCTGAAATGCGGGGGGTCAGGACATTTCGCAGCAGCGTGCCAACGGCAAGGGGGGGAGGACCGCGGGCTCTCCCAGGGGGGAGGTGCGACACGCCCCCAGCAGGCACGCCGGGCGGAGGACCTCCGCAACGAACCGGGAAGCGCCCAGGCGACGGGAAACGGCCAGGACCTGCTGTAGACGGCGCCGGGCAGCAGGTCCCGCGGTGCGAGGGAAAACCCCTGCAGCACGAGGCGCGACCTCCGAACGTGGTAATTTTAGAGCTCCGGAACCCGGAGAACGGACTAAGTTGGGTGGGGGAGGCTCTTTTGGACTCTGGATGCGACCACAGCATGGTCCACCCCCAGATAGCCCGGGCTTTGGGGCTACCGAAGCGCATTCGGAAGGTTCCCCTGGTTTTCGTCCAGATGGACGGCAGCCCGATTCAGGGGGGACCTTTCGGGGAAGAGGTGGGTCCTATCGCCATCCACATAGGGGACCACCAAGAGCTGCGGTGGCTGATCCAGGTCCCCGTAGCGGGATATCGGGCGGTGTTGGGCCTGGATTGGCTGAAGGAACACAACCCCGTGGTGGACTGGCGGGCGGGGACCCTGAAGTTCGACTTGACGGTGGGTGCACGGCATCGGGTCCCCCACGAGAATTCCAGCCACAAGAGGACGGCGGCGCGTCCCAGGGGAGCGGCGGCGGCGCAGCAGGAGAAACCAGAGCCCGAGGTCCCGCCAGAGTACCGAGACCTCGCAGCCGTTTTCAGCGAGCGGGAAGCGGACGAGCTACCCCCACACCGCCGCACGGACTGCGCTATCAACATCCCAGAGGGGGCGGTACTACCCAAAGGGCGCATCTACAAGATGAGTGAGGGTGAGCTCAAGGACCTCCGGGAGTTTTTGGATAAAAATCTGGCCCGAGGTTTCATCCGGCCCGCTTCCAGTCCCATGGGAGCTCCAGTCTTGTTCGTCCGGAAAAAGGATGGGTCCCGACGGCTGTGCCAGGACTACCGGGGCCTCAACGCCATCGCAGCGGGGAACGCTTACCCCCTCCCGCTGATCCCGGATTTGCTGGCCCGGCTGGGCAAAGGGACTCTGTTCACTAAACTGGACCTAAGGGAGGCGTACTACCGGGTACGCATCCGGGAGGGGGATGAGTGGAAAACAGCGTTTAACTGTCAATTGGGACAATTCGAATTTAAAGTGATGCCGTTCGGCTTAAGCGGGGCACCTGGGGTTTTCATGAGTCTAATTAATGAGGTGTTGCAGGACCTTCTGTTTCAGGGGGTGGTGGTTTATTTGGATGACGTCCTGATCTACAGCCAAGATCCCCAAGAGCACGTGACCCTGGTGAGGGAGGTGTTAAAGCGCCTGCTGGCAAACCACCTATACGTGAAGCTGGCTAAGTGCGAATTCCACCGTCCCTCCCTGGACTATTTGGGCTACCGCATCTCAGCCCAGGGCATAGCTATGGACCCCGAGAAGGTGCAGGCGGTGCTGGCCTGGGAAAGGCCCCGCACCCGGAAACAGCTACAAAGCTTCCTGGGGTTTGCTAACTTTTTTAGAGGCTTCATCCCCAGATACTCCTCCGTAGTGGCTCCCCTCACGGACTTGCTAGGTACCAAGGGGAGAGGTCCTCGCGCCACGCGGCCCAGCGCAGCGCTCGGCTGGAATGAGAAATCGGAGGCAGCGTTCCTGGCCCTCAAGCAAGCTTTCGCGTCTGAGCCCACGCTACTGCACGTCGACCCAACCCAGCCGATGGTGGTACAAGTCGACGCCAGCGACGCAGCAGCCGGGGCGGTTCTCCTGCAGCGAGACAAGGCGGGACAGCTGAGGCCGGCGGCCTACCTCTCACGAAAATTCGCCGAAACGGAGCGGAACTGGTCTACCTGGGAGAAGGAGGCGTTTGCGATTAAGTTCGCCCTCACCGAATGGCGGCATTGGCTGGAGGAAACAGAGGAGCCGTTCGAGGTCTGGACAGATCACAAGAATCTGGAGGCGCTCCGGCAACCGCGATCCCTGAACGCCAAGCAGATGAGGTGGGCGGAGTTCTTTTCGCGGTACAATTTCAAGCTTGGTCACATCCCCGGCAAAGAGAATTTCCTCGCGGACGCCCTCTCCCGTCTGCCGCATTATGGGGAGGGGTACGCTCCCTGCACCAGGTCCGTGTTTGGCGAGGAGCAGCTGGGACGGGGGGTCGTCACTAGGCGGCGGGCCAGGGAGGAATGGGAGCCCGACCCGGCGACCGCCCCGCTCCGAGACCGCCTAGTGGCAGCCTATGGGGCAGACGAGGAGCTGGCTGAGCTCCGGGACTCTTTGATTTTGGACTCCGGTCTCTGGCGGAGGGGGGAGGCTGTCTACGTCCCGGAAGGGCTACGACGGGAAGCCCTCAGCCTCTGCCACGATGCTAAGACCGCCGGGCACTTCGGTTTCGTAAAATCCTGGAAGTTGGCCCGGCGGCGGTTTTGGTGGCCCAGTCTGCGGCGGGACACAAAAGCTTACGTCAGTGGTTGTCCTGTCTGCCTGACCTGCAAGCCGGGGGTTGGCAAGCCGAAAGGTCTGCTGCACCCGCTCGAGGTCCCGACCCGGCCGTGGTCAGTGATCTCCATGGACTTTATAACAGACTTGCCTCCCAGCAAGGGGAAAACGGTGATCTGGGTGGTGGTAGATCTATTTTCCAAACAGGCCCATTTCATTCCTTGCGCCAGTGTCCCCAGTGCTTCACAGTTGGCTCGGATGTTCCTGGATCACGTGTTCCGACTGCACGGGCTGCCGGACAAGGTGATTTCCGATCGGGGCTCACAATTCGTGTCCCGGTTTTGGCAAGCTTTCCTGCGCCTGTTAGACATCGAGCAAGGGCTGAGCTCCGCTTACCACCCCCAGACGGACGGGCAGACCGAGCGGGTTAATCAAGTACTGGAGCAGTACTTGCGGTGTTTCGGTTCCTATCATCAAGACACCTGGGTGCCCCTGCTCCCCCTGGCCGAGTTCGCGTACAACAACGCAGACCACAGCAGCACGGAGATGTCGCCTTTTGCCGTCGTCTACGGGACAGACCTGAGACACTTCCCGGAGCTTGGAGAGGTCCCCGCCCGGGAATCGGCCGACCTTCGCGAGTGGGGGAAGCGTGCCGGGAGCTGCTGGAAGTCGCTGCAGGAGCAGCTCCACAAAGTCAAGGCAGCGCAGAAAGAGGACGCCGACCGGAAGAGACGACCAGCTGAGGAGATCCGACCGGGGGATCGAGTTTACCTTTCCACCCGGAACCTACGGTTGAATTTGCCCAGCAAGAAGCTAGGCCCTCGGTTTTTGGGGCCTTTCGAGGTCTTGGCCCCGATCAACGAAGTTTCGGTCAAGCTCAAGCTCCCCAAGAACCTCCGGCACATCCATCCCGTCTTTCACGTGAGCCTTCTAAAAAAAACTCCGGACGGTGACGTTTGGCACCCCGTGTTTTCCCCGCCAGCGCCCGAGGTCCTGCCGGGGGGGGAGCACCACGAGGTGGCGGATATCCTGGACTCTAGACTCCACAGGGGGAAGTTGCAGTACCTCGTGGAATGGAAGGACTTCGCTTTGGGGGACCGGGAATGGGTCTGGGCAGCGGACGTCCTTGCGCCCCGACTCACTGAACGTTTCCACAAGCGGTATCCTGGCCGCCCCGGGGGGTTGGAGAATGGACCTTTGGGGGGGCAGAATGTCGTGGTTCGGTCCTTGGTGGCTTGGGAACGGGACCGAACCCCGCCATCAGAGGCGCCCGCGATCACGGAGGTAGGGCATGGTGATCATAGGCAAGCCGGCAGCTGGGCGCCCCACCCGATCGTTGAGGTGGCAATGGCCGCTAAAGAACCTCAATGTCCCCCTCCACCTTTTGACAAGGGCCCGGAGATGGCCCTTTGTTCCAGGAAAATGGGCCATCAGGAACCCCGGAAAACCTCGCATATGTGCATGAGTCATGATTGTATCAGCATGTTCCCTCCGCAAGTACTGGGTGGGGCAATACAGCCTAAGGAGGTGGGTTTTGTATAAAAGGGAGCTTCCACCTGGAGTTCGGTGGAAGCTCTTACTCCATACCAGCGGACTCCACGTTGCTGAAATAAAGCTTGTTCCTGTTGTATCGTTCACCAGGCCTGGCGTGACGTTTTCTTCAAAGGGGCACCCTGTTTTTCAGTTAGCAAGCGGGTTCCCGACACAGAAGTAGTAAAGTTAAAATCTTTAGCGTGCAATATGAACATAGCAGGTATATATCCCATTGGTTGTATGGATACAATCAATGATTTAATTACTTAGCCAACTAGTTTTTAAGGTTATCTCCTAGGCAGTAGAAGACAGAATTTCATAAGACTATATGTTACTAATAGAGAATTTGGAAATAGCACTAGTAGCTTTTGCAATATGACCATAATAGTTAAATACGTGTGTTACAGTGTTGAAGTCCTAAGAATCTATCATGTTATATAATAGGGCTTCTGCTGATTTGAAGTAGAAACAATACCAAGAGCGGTAAGGTAGCAGAGTCTTCCATGAAAACGCTAGGGGGCGTCAGGATTCAGTGCTGGTGTAAAGTAGGGTTCTGCTGGTGTTAATAAACAATACCAAGAGAAACCATCTGCACCATATGATAAAATTGCTTCATGTTCTCTGAACTATATGGTACTAATAGAGAATTTGGAAATAGCACTAGTAGCTTTTGCTATGACAATAATAGTTAACACGTGTTACAGTGTTGTAGTCCTAAGAATCTATCTTGTTATATAATAGGGCTTCTGCTGGTTTTAAAAACAATACCAAGAGCATTCTTGTGGCACAGTGTGGTAAGGTAGCAGTCTGCGATGAAAACGTTAGGGGTTGTCAGACAGGATTCAGTGTTGGTGTAAAGTAGGGTTCTGCTGGTGTTCATAAACAATACCAAGAGACACTATCTGCAGCATATGATAAAATGGCTGGATGTTCTCCGATAAGTATATGAAGTAATCAGAAGCAGTAAAGTTAAAATCTTTAGCATTCAATATGAACATAGCAGATATACATCCCATTGGTAGTACGGATGTAATCAATGATGTAATTTCTTAGCCAACAGGTTTTTAAGGTTAACTCATGGGTACTAGAAGACAGAATTTAATAACACTATATAGTAATAATAGAGAATTTGGAAATAGCACTAGTAGCTTTTGCTATATGACCATAATAGTTAAATACGTGTGTTACAGTGTTGAAGTCCTAAGAATGTATCATGTTATATAATAGGGCTTCTGCTGGTTTGTAGAAACAATACCAAGAGCATTCTTGTGGCACAGACTGGTAAGGCAGCAGACATGCTGTCTGAAAGCATTGTCCATGAGGCTGGGAGTGCAATCCAAGCATCCGGCTCAAGGCTGACTCAGACTTCCGTCATCCGAGGTCGGTAAAATGAGTACCCAGCTTCCTGGGGGGTAAACGGTAATGACTGGGTAAGGCACTGGCAAACCACCCCGTATTGAGTCTGCCATGAAAACGCTAGAGGGCGTCACCCCAAAGGTCAGACAGGATTCAGTGCTGGTGTAAAGTAGGGTTCTGCTGGTGTTAATAAACATTACCAAGAGTCACCATCTGCAGCATATGATAAAATTGCTGGATGTTCTCCGATAAGTATATGAAGTAATCATAAGTAGTAAAGTTAAAATCTTTAGTGTGCAATATGAACATAGCAGTTATATATCCCATTGGTTGTATGGATACAATCAATGATTTAATTACTTAGCCAACTAGTTTTTAAGGTTATCTCATAGGGAGTAGAAGACAGAATTTCATAAGACTATATGTTACTAATAGAGAATTTGGAAATAGCACTAGTAGCTTTTGCTATATGACCATAATAGTTAAATACGTGTGTTACAGTGTTGAAGTCCTAAGAATCGATCATGTTATATAATAGGGCTTCTGCTGGTTTGAAGAAACAATACCAAGAGCATTCTTGTGGCACAGAGTGGTAAGGTAGCAGAGTCTGCCATGAAAACGCTAGGGGGCATCAGACAGGATTCAGTGCTGGTGTAAAGTAGGGTTCTGCTGGTGTTAATAAACAATACCAAGAGAAACCATCTGCACCATATGATAAAATTGCTGGACGTTCTCCGAACTATATGTTACTAATAGAGAATTTGGAAATAGCACTAGTAGCTTTTGCTATATGACCATAATAGTTAAATACGTCAGACAGGATTCAGTGCTGGTGCAAAGTAGTGTTCTGCTGGTGTTAATAAACTTTACCAAGGGTCACCATCTGCAACATATGATAAAATTGCTGGACGTTCTCCGATAAGTATATGAAGTAATCAGAAGTAGTAAAGTTAAAATCTTTAGCGTGCAATATGAACATAGCAGGTATATATCCCATTGGGTATATGGATACAATCAATGATTTAATTACTTAGCCAACTAGTTTTTAAGGTTATCTCATAGGCAGTAGAAGACAGAATTTCATAAGACTATATGTTACTAATAGAGAATTTGGAAATAGCACTAGTAGCTTTTGCTATATGACCATAATAGTTAAATACGTGTGTTACAGTGTTGAAGTCCTAAGAATCTATCTTGTTATATAATAGGGCTTCTGGTGGTTTGAAGAAACAATACCAAGAGCATTCTTGTGGCACAGAGTGGTAAGGTAGCAGAGTCTGCGATGAAAACTTTAGGGGGCGTCAGACAGGATTCAGTGCTGGTGCAAAGTAGGGTTCTGCTGGTGTTCATAAACAATACCAAGAGACACCATCTGCAGCATACGATAAAATGGCTGGATGTTCTCCGATAAGTATATGAAGTAATCAATAGCAGTAAAGTTAAAATCTTTAGCATTCAATATGAACATAGGAGGTATACATCCCATTGGTAGTACGGATGTAATCAATGATGTAATTTCTTAGCCAACAGGTTTTTAAGGTTAACTCATGGGTAGTAGAAGACAGAATTTAATAACACTATATAGTAATAATAGAGAATTTGGAAATAGCACTCGTAGCTTTTGCTATATGACCATAATAGTTAAATACGTGTGTTACAGTGTTGAAGTCCTAAGAATGTATCATGTTATATAATAGGGCTTCTGCTGGTTTGAAGAAACAATACCAAGAGCATTCTTGTGGCACAGAGTGGTAAGGCAGCAGACTTGCTGTCTGAAAGCATTGCCCATGAGGCTGGGAGTGCAATCCAAGCATCCGGCTCAAGGCTGACTCAGGCTTCCGTCATCCGAGGTCGGTAAAATGAGTACCCAGCTTCCTGGGGGGTAAACGGTAATGACTGGGGAAGGCACTGGCAAACCACTGCCATGAAAACGCTAGAGGGCGTCACCCCAAGTGTCAGACAGGATTCAGTGCTGGTGCAAAGTAGGGTTCTGCTGGTGTTCATAAACAATACCAAGAGAAACCATCTGCACCATATGATAATATTGCTGGATGTTCTCCGAACTATATGTTACTAATAGAGAATTTGGAAATAGCACTAGTAGCTTTTGCTATATGACCATAATAGTTAAATACGTCCGACAGGATTCAGTGCTGGTGTAAAGTAGGGTTCTGCTGGTGTTCATAAACTTTACCAAGAGTCACCATCTGCAGCATATGATAAAATTGCTGGACGTTCTCCGATATGTATATGAAGTAATCAGAAGTATTAAAGTTAAAATCTTTAGCGTGCAATATGAACATAGCAGGTATATATCCCATTGGTTGTATGGATACAATCAATGATTTAATTACTTAGCCAACTAGTTTTTAAGGTTATCTCATAGGCAGTAGAAGACAGAATTTCATAAGACTATATGTTACTAATAGAGAATTTGGAAATAGCACTAGTAGCTTTTGCTACATGACCATAATAGTTAAATACGTGTGTTACAGTGTTGAAGTCCTAAGAATCTATCTTGTTATATAATAGGGCTTCTGCTGGTTTTAAGAAACACTGTAACACACGTATTTAACTTTTATGGTCATACAGCAAAAGCTACGAGTGCTATTTCCAAATTCTCTATTATTACTATATAGTGTTATTAAATACTGTCTTCTAGTACCCATGAGTTAACCTTAAACACATGTTGGCTAAGAAATTACATCATTGATTACATCCATACAACCAATGGGATGTATACCTGCTATGTTCATTTTGAATGCTAAAGATTTTAACTTTACTGCTTCTGATTACTTCATATACTTATCGGAGAACATCCAGCAATTTTATCATATGCTGCAGATGGTTTCTCTTGGTATTGTTTATTAACACCAGCAGAACCCTACTTTACACCAGCACTGAATCCTGTCTGACGCCCTCTAGCGTTTTCATGGCAGACTCAATACGGGGAGGTTTGCCTTCCCCAGTCATTACCGTTAACCCCCCAGGAAGTTTCCTGTGCATCCGGAAGATTTTTGTTTATTGGGCTGTTATTTTCAGGATAACTGGTATGTGGACAAGGCTATGCCTATGGGGTGTTCCATTTCCTGTTTTGCTTTTGAGTCCTACAGTACCTTTTTGGAATGGGAGGCCAAATCCAGAGCGGGGAGTCCGCATATCACGCACTTCCGGGATGATTTTTTGTTTATTGGCCCAGCGGGTTCGTCGGCCTGTGCAGACAAACTAGCGGTTTTCCAGTCCTTAGCGGAGGAAGTTGGGGGTCCGCTAGCGGCGGAAAAAACCGAAGGTACTTCGACCAGGTTGAGCTACTTAGGTATATTGTTAGATTCTGAGTTGGGCTTATCAAGGTTACCTGAAGATAAGGTCCTAGCATTGGGGAACCGGTTGGAGGGCTTGTTGGCGAAACGAAAATGTACACTGAGGGAGATGCAGAGTCTCCTGGGACACTTAAATTTTGCCTGCAAAGCAGTTTCCCCAGGGCGTACCTTTTGTGCAAGGTTAGCAAGGGCAACTGCGGGGGTTTCCTCACCACACCATCTCATTAGATTGTCAAAATCTTTGAGGGAGGACCTTCAGGTGTGGAGGGAGTTCATTGAGGGATTCAATGGGGTGACTATGTGGCAGACGCCACTGTCCCCAGAATCATCCCTTCAGGTTCATTCGGATGCATCAGGCAGCCTGGGTTTTGGGGTGTTTTACCAAAACAGATGGTGCGCTGAAAAATGGCCACATTCGTGGGCGGAGTCCGGGATCCTTAGGGATCTCACTTTTCTGGAGCTTTTTCCAGTAGTAGTAGCGGTGGAGATATGGCACGAATTGTTCCTTAATAGCAGGGTATTGTTTTGGTGCGACAACCAAGCTGTAGTGCGCATCATTAACAGCCAGTCCAGCAAGTCCTTAAGGGTAATGCGCTTAGTGCGCAGGTTGGTGAGGGCCTGCTTGGGGAGCAACATTACGTTTTGGGCTAGACATGTGCCAGGCACCTCTAATGATATTGCAGATGCTCTGTCTCGCTTTCAGGAGCAGAGATTTCGCCAGTGGGCACCGGCGGCGTGCCAGTTTCCAGACCGGTTCCCAGAGGAGTTGTGGACTCTTGGCTTGGACCCATCATAGAGGCTGTGAACAGTTCATTGGCACCGGCAACTCGTCGGTCTTATTCGGCCGCTATTCAGGGTTATGCTGACTTCATCGGGACAGTTTGGGGCTTAAGTGCTTGGCCCCCCACTGAGGAGTCGGTTTTACGATATCTTATACAGCTAAGGTCACAGGGGTTATCACCCCGGACAATGGGAATCCACATGGCAGGCTTATCTTTTTTGTGTAAAGCAATTGGGAATGCGGACCCAACTTCGTCATTCCTAGTGCGCAAGGCCATAGCGGGTTGGAGGAGGCTTAGTCCGGCTGTAGCGGACGCAAGGCGGCCGATTTCTCTGGCGATACTTCAAGGCCTATTGGAACAGCTGCCCACTGTATGCTCTAGTTGTTATGAAGCAGTTTTATTTGGGGCGGCTTTTACGCTTGCCTTTTTTGGGGCTTTCCGATGTGGGGAATTGTTGGCTGAAACCCGTTCAAGTCCGGGGGACAGGGCATTAGCAAGGGAGGATGTTCAGATATCGGAAGAGGGTCTGCACATACTCCTTCGCCGATCGAAGACAGACCAATTGGGCCGAGGTTCGCGTGTGTTTCTACGTGCTGCCCCACTGGGCGGTCCTTGCCCTGTCCGGGCTATGAGAGCCTTTTTGGAGGTTCGGCCAGACATATCTGGTCCACTGCTGATACATTTGAATGGCACGTGTCTGTCTCGGTACCAATTTGGTTCTGTTTTGAAGCGGGCGTTGAGAAGCTCAGGTTTACCAGCTGAGCAATTTGGGACTCACTCCTTCCGTATTGGGGCAGCCACGGAGGCAGCGAATTCTGGGATGCCTTCTGAGGACGTCAAGGCAGTGGGGAGGTGGCGTTCCTCGGCTTTCAAGCACTATGTCCGCCCGGGCTTGGTTTTATAACTATCTCATGTGCCATTCAATTGCACATGTGTTACAGTGTGTTACAGTGTTGAAGTCCTAAGAATCTATCATGTTATATAATAGGGCTTCTGCTGGTTTGAAGAAACAATACCAAGAGCATTCTTGTGGCACAGAGTGGTAAGGTAGCAGAGTCTGCCATGAAAACGCTAGGGGGCGTCAGACAGGATTCAGTGCTGGTGTAAAGTAGGGTTCTGCTGGTGTTAATAAACAATACCAAGAGACACCATCTGCAGCATATGATAAAATTGCTGGATGTTCTCCGATAAGTATATGAAGCCCTATTATATAACAAGATAGATTCTTAGGACTACAACACTGTAACACGTATTAACTATTATGGTCATATAGCAAAAGCTACTAGTGCTATTTACAAATTCTCTATTAGTACCATATAGTCATGAAATTCTGTCTTCTACTACCCATGAGTTAACCTTAAAAACCTGTTGGCTAAGAAATTACATCATTCATTACATCCATACAACCAATGGGATGTATACCTGCTATGTTCATATTGAATGCTAAAGATTTTAACTTTACTGCTTCTGATTACTTCATATACTTATCGGAGAACATCCAGAAATTTTATCATATGCTACAGATGGTTTATCTTGGTATTGTTTATTAACACCAGCAGAACCGAACTTTACAACAGCACTGAATCCTGTCTGACGCCCTCTAGCGTTTTCATAGCAGACTCAATACGGGGTGGTTTGCCTTCCCCAGTCATTACCGTTAACCCCCCAGGAAGCTGGGTAGTCATTTTACCGACGACGGATGATGGAAGCCTGAGTCAGCCTTGAACCGGCGGCTTGATTGCACTGCCAGCCTCATGGGCAGAGCTTTCACACAGTATGTCTCCTGTCTTACCACTCTGTGCCAGAAGAATGCTCTTGGTATTGTTTCTTAAAACCAGCAGAAGCCCTATTATATAACAAGATAGATTCTTAGGACTACAACACTGTAACACGTATTATCTATTATGGTCATATAGCAAAAGGTACTAGTGCTATTTCCAAATTCTCTATTAGTACCATATAGTCATGAAATTCTGTCAAATTGGTGCCCCCACCCCCCAGCTCCCTCCAACGCTTCCTCCCACTGCAGCCTCAAACAATGCATAACGCAAATCATGTAACCAGCAGTCCATCCCCCATTCAGACAGATGGTCTCCATCTGCTCTGTATAGAGCCCAAAAACTTTGGCAGATATCAGGGTGCGGAATATAATGACCGCCTGCCTTTTTTAACCACTTTGCAATTGCTTTTTTAATTTTCTTGCGTGAAATGTCAACTTTCTTGGGGGAAACCGCCCCTCTCCAATTCCGACGCTCGAGAAGTGCCGACCGCCATATTCTAATGCCTGGAAATCCTGATGTAATCTTCTCAAGGTCCAACTTCATGGACTCTGCCAGACCAAGTGCCTTCATGCTGGTGATGTCATTTTCTCCCAGTTGAATGACTAAAATATCCGGCACATCGGTTCGCCTCACAGCTGTGGTTAGATCATCTAGCAGCGAAGCCCAACACATACCACGCCGACCAGCCCAGGCAATTCGGTAGTGATTTTACAGGCCCAAGTTGCTGGTCCATCCGGACCGTAAAGAATAGCGGGCTGCCCAGTGGACAATACTGTGCCCGATGACCAATACTTTAGGCACTTCCGAGCATCGATCTGCAATTGAATGGCACATGAGATAGTTATAAAACCAAGCCCGGGCGGACATAGTGCTTGAAAGCCGAGGAACGCCACCTCCCCACTGCCTTGACGTCCTCAGAAGGCATCCCAGAATTCGCTGCCTCCGTGGCTGCCCCAATACGGAAGGAGTGAGTCCCAAATTGCTCAGCTGGTAAACCTGAGCTTCTCAACGCCCGCTTCAAAACAGAAACAAATTGGTACCGAGACAGACACGTGCCATTCAAATGTATCAGCAGTGGACCAGATGTGTCTGGCCGAACCTCCAGAAAGGCTCTCATAGCCCGGACCGGGCAAGGACCGCCCAGTGGGGCAGCACGTAGAAACACACGCGAACCTCGGCCCAATTGGTCTGTCTTCGATCGGCGAAGGAGTATGTGCAGACCCTCTTTCGATATCTGAACATCCTCCCTTGCTAATGCCCTGTCCCCCGGACTTGAACGGGTTTCAGCCAACAATTCCCCACATCGGAAAGCCCCAAAAAAGGCAAGCGTAAAAGCCGCCCCAAATAAAACTGCTTCATAACAACTAGAGCATACAGTGGGCAGCTGTTCCAATAGGCCTTGAAGTATCGCCAGAGAAATCGGCCGCCTTGCGTCCGCTACAGCCGGACTAAGCCTCCTCCAACCCGCTATGGCCTTGCGCACTAGGAATGACGAAGTTGGGTCCGCATTCCCAATTGCTTTACACAAAAAAGATAAGCCTGCCATGTGGATTCCCATTGTCCGGGGTGATAACCCCTGCGACCTTAGCTGTATAAGATATCGTAAAACCGACTCCTCAGTGGGGGGCCAAGCACTTAAGCCCCAAACTGTCCCGATGAAGTCAGCATAACCCTGAATAGCGGCCGAATAAGACCGACGAGTTGCCGGTGCCAATGAACTGTTCACAGCCTCTATGATGGGTCCAAGCCAAGAGTCCACAACTCCTCTGGGAACCGGTCTGGAAACTGGCACGCCGCCGGTGCCCACTGGCGAAATCTCTGCTCCTGAAAGCGAGACAGAGCGTCTGCAATATCATTAGAGGTGCCTGGCACATGTCTAGCCCAAAACGTAATGTTGCTCCCCAAGCAGGCCCTCACCAACCTGCGCACTAAGCGCATTACCCTTAAGGACTTGCTGGACTGGCTGTTAATGATGCGCACTACAGCTTGGTTGTCGCACCAAAACAATACCCTGCTATTAAGGAACAATTCGTGCCATATCTCCACCGCTACTACTACTGGAAAAAGCTCCAGAAAAGTGAGATCCCTAAGGATCCCGGACTCCGCCCACGAATGTGGCCATTTTTCAGCGCACCATCTGTTTTGGTAAAACACCCCAAAACCCAGGCTGCCTGATGCATCCAAATGAACCTGAAGGGATGATTCTGGGGACAGTGGCGTCTGCCACATAGTCACCCCATTGAATCCCTCAATGAACTCCCTCCACACCTGAAGGTCCTCCCTCAAAGATTTTGACAATCTAATGAGATGGTGTGGTGAGGAAACCCCCGCAGTTGCCCTTGCTAACCTTGCACAAAAGGCACGCCCTGGGGAAACTGCTTTGCAGGCAAAATTTAAGTGTCCCAGGAGACTCTGCATCTCCCTCAGTGTACATTTTCGTTTAGCCAACAAGCCCTCCAACCGGTTCCCCAATGCTAGGACCTTATCTTCAGGTAACCTTGATAAGCCCAACTCAGAATCTAACAATATACCTAAGTAGCTCAACTTGGTCGAAGGACCTTCGGTTTTTTCCGCCGCTAGCGGAACCCCAACTTCCTCCGCTAAGGACTGGAAAACCGCTAGTTTGTCTGCACAGGCCGACGAAACCGCTGGGCCAATAAACAAAAAATCATCCCGGAAGTGCGTGATATGCGGACTCCCCGCTCTGGATTTGGCCTCCCATTCCAAAAAGGTACTGAAGGACTCAAAAGCAAAACAGGAAATGGAACACCCCATAGGCATAGCCTTGTCCACATACCAGTTATCCTGAAAATAACAGCCCAATCAACAAAAATCTTCCGGATGCATAGGAAACTTCCTGGGGGGTTAACGGTAATGACTGGGGAAGGCAAACCACCCCGTATTGAGTCTGCCATGAAAACGCTAGAGGGCGTCAGACAGGATTCAGTCTGGTGTAAAGTAGGGTTCAGCTGGTGTTAATAAACAATACCAAGAGAAACCATCTGCAGCATATGATAAAATTGCTGGATGTTCTCCGATAAGTATATGAAGTAATCAGAAGCAATAAAGTTAAAATATTTAGCATTCAGTATGAACATAACAGGTATACATCCCATAGGTTGTAAGGATGTAATCAATGATGTACTTTCTTAGCCAACAAGTTTTTAAGGTTAACTCATGGGTACTAGAAGACAGAATTTAATAACACTATATAGTAATAATAGAGAATTTGGAAATAGCACTCGTAGCTTTTGCTATATGACCATAATAGTTAAATAGGTGTGTTACAGTGTTGAATTCCTAAGAATCTATCATGTTATATAATAGGGCTTCTGCTGGTTTGAAGAAACAATACCAAGAGCATTCTTGCGGCACAGAGTGGTAAGGCAGCAATGCTGTCTAAAAGCTCTGCCGATGAGGCTGGGAGTGCAATCCAAGCGGCCGGCTCAAGGCTGACTCAGGCTTCCGTCATCTGAGGTCGGTAAAATGACTACTCAGCTTCCTGGGGGGTTAACGGTAATGACTGGGGAAGGTAAACCACCCCGTATTGAGTCTGCCATGAAAATGCTAGAGGGCGTCAGACAGGATTCAGTGCTGGTGTAAAGTAGGGTTCTGCTGGTGTTAATAAACAATACCAAGAGAAACCAACTGCAGCATATGATAAAATTGCTGGATGTTCTAAAATGTATATGAAGTAATCAGAAGCAGTAAAGTTAAAATCTTTAGCATGCAGTATGAACATAGCAGGTATATATCCCATTGGTTGTATGGATACAATGAATGATTTAATTACTTATCCAACTAGTTTTTAAGGTTATCTCATAGGCAGTAGAAGACAGAATTTCATAAGACTATATGGTACTAATAGAGAATTTGGAAAAAGCACCAGTAGCTTTTACTCTATCATAAAAGTTAATACGTGGGTTACAGTGTTGTAGTCCTAAGAATCTATCTTGTTATATAATAGGGCTTCTGCTGGTTTGAAGAAACAATACCAAGAGCATTCTTGCGGCACAGAGTGGTAAGGCAGAAATGCTGTCTGAAAGCATTGCCCATGACGCTGGGAGTGCAATCCAAGCCGCCGGCTCAAGGCTGACTCAGGCTTCCATCATCTGAGGTCGGTAAAATGATTACCCAGCTTCCTGGGGGGTTAACGGTAAGGACTGGGGAAGGAAAACCACCCCGTATTGAGGCTGCCATGAAAACGCTAGAGGGTGTCAGACAGGATTCAGTGCTGGTGTAAAGTAGGGTTCTGCTGGTGTTAATAAACAATACCAAGAGTAACCATCTGCAGCATATGATAAAATTGCTGGATGTTCTCCGATAAGTATATGAAGTAATCAGAAGTAGTAAAGTTAAAATCTTTAGCATGCAATATGGACATAGCAGGTATATATCCTATTGGTTGTATGGATACAATCAATGATTTAATTACTTAGCCAACTAGTTTTTAAGGTTATCTCATAGGCAGTAGAAGACAGAATTTCATAAGACTATATGGTACTAATAGAGAATTTGGAAATAGCACTAGTAGCTTTTGCTATATGAACATAATAGTTAATACGTGTTACAGTGTTGTAGTCCTAAGAATCTATCTTGTTATATAATAGGTCTTCTGCTGGTTTTAAGAAACAAAACCTAGAGCATTCTTGTGGCACAGAGTGGTAAGGCAGCAGAGTCTGCCATGAAAACGCTAGGGGGCGTCAGACAGGATTCAGTGCTGTTGTAAAGTAGGGTTCTGCTGGTGTTAATAAACAATACCAAGAGAAACCATCTCCAGCACGTGATAAAATTGCTGGATGTTCTAAAATAAGTATATGAAGTAATCAGAAGTAATAAAGTTAAAATCTTTAGCATTCAATATGAACATAGCATGTATATATCCCATTGGTAGTATGGATACAATCAATGATGTAATTTCTTAGCCAACAAGTTTTTAAGGTTAACTCATGGGTACTAGAAGACAGAATTTAATAACACTATATGGTACTAATAGAGAATTTGGAAATAGCACTCGTAGGTTTTGCTATATGACCATAATAGTTAAATACGTGTGTTACAGTGTTGAAGTCCTAAGAATCTATCTTGTTATATAATAGGGCTTCTGCTGGTTTTAAAAACAATACCAAGAGCATTCTTGTGGCACAGAGCGGTAAGGTAGCAGAGTCTTCCATGAAAACGCTAGGGGGCGTCAGGATTCAGTGCTGGTGGAAAGTAGGGTTCTGCTGGTGTTAATAAACAATACCAAGAGAAACCATCTGCACCATATGATAAAATTGCTTCATGTTCTCTGAACTATATGGTACTAATAGAGAATTTGGAAATAGCACTAGTAGCTTTTGCTATGACAATAATAGTTAACACGTGTTACAGTGTTGTAGTCCTAAGAATCTATCTTGTTATATAATAGGGCTTCTGCTGGTTTTAAAAACAATACCAAGAGCATTCTTGTGGCACAGAGTGGTAAGGTAGCAGAGTCTGCGATGAAAACGCTAGGGGGCGTCAGACAGGATTCAGTGTTGGTGTAAAGTAGGGTTCTGCTGGTGTTCATAAACTTTACCAAGAGTCACCATCTGCAGCATATGATAAAATTGCTGGACGTTCTCCGATAAGTATATGAAGTATATTCGGGTAACGACTCAACATGGGCAGTAAAACAGATAACAAAATGGGCGTAGGAGCCAACGATAACAACTCCGGAGGTATCTCAGTTTCCCTTGGATGCCGTATTATTTCCCGACCCACCTCCCTTCTTGGAAGAGGGCCGGACCCCCCGAAAGGGCGCTTGACCACCTGATGGCCTGTCACAATCTTGTTTTGAGTGACCTCCCCCACATGTTTCACAACAATGGTCATACCGGCATTTTCTCCTTTGGCACGAGCCCCTATTGAACTCCCAACATACTCCGCGACTATCTCGCCTCCCAAATTGCCTCCTCCTTTCTTGGTCAAACCTCTTAACAAAAGGACCCACTTTTACAATCCACGCATCGTGGTCCTTCTTATCCCATCTGACTTGACTGTTAATCGATGCGCGTTCCCTCACTAGCTTATCGTAGGCAATGGCAGCCGTATCACCAGAAAGTGCCCTTGCCTCTAGTACGTTATTCATGTGGTTGACCAGGTGCCAGCCCCTTTCGGGGTATGCACCTATTACCACTCCCATATACAGCCCATAACCTCTCATCCAATTAGCAAATGAGTGGTCTCCTTTATCCGCATCCTTGCGTTTCCTATCCCGACTGGACCCCGTGTTCGGAGCCTCTTCCTCAGGAGGCACCATCTTAAACACATCTACGTAACACCCGTCCATTACACGTTCCCTAAATTTTTGAGTAAGGTGGATTCCTGGCGGATGCTCCCCCGCAGCCAACCCGGTTGGAGGACCCCCTGTTGCTTCCCCTTTTTCTTTGTAGTAATCCTTGGCAGCCTCCCTCCGAGTTGACCACCATAATGGGATGCCTGGGACCAACGCCCCATGCAACCAATAGTCCCGATCCCTTTTCAAATCTGCAACCTCATCCTCAGAAGAGGTGGACTCACCCGACGTGCTGGACCCATGACGTGTCCTCGCACGTTTTGCCCCTCCTCTCCTGGTACGCTTTGTCTTCCTGGCATCATGTTGTTCAGATGCCGTTCCCTGTTCTGCAACTTCCTGCGGTGCCTCAGGAGCATCTGCAACACCGGCAACCGCCTCTGGAGCCTGCTGAGATTGCATCAAAACCGATTCCCCTTGATTCTGGGGCCTGACTTCAGCAGAGCCTGAAATACCGATGGCTGGCCAAAATTGTCTGCAGGCCCCCACTCCCTGACTACCTTCTAAGGAGGAACCTTGAGCAGTTCCGGATGCTGGGGCCATTGGCCGGGCATTGCCCCCCAGCATCGTTCCGTGCCCTTGTCCCCACTGTCCGCCCAACATAGGGGACATTGCCTGCCCCCAGGCAGCGGGTCCTCCCTGCTGCCCGGTACCCGAACTGGGAAAGCTCTGTTGTTGCCATTGTCCCGAGTTAGGGAAGCTCCAAAACTGCATAGCTGCAGGCTGTTGCCACCCTTGGGACCTCGCATCCTGCCCAATTCCCTGTGCTTGACTAACCGGCCCTTGCCCCATTGGGCCCCCTTGAATGCGCTGCCTGACCGATGCCCACTGAGGCTCACTTCGTGGCCCCAGGGCATTCTGGGAAGAGTGGTCCCCAAGAACCCCTCCCGATGACTGTCCGGCCACTTGTGACCCTGCAGGTCCATGTGGCTGCTGCCAACCCCCGGCAGGCCATCCTTGCAAACCCTGACTCCCCCCATAATATAGGCTGGTAAACTCAGAAGGCATCGCCATCCATGATGATTGTGCCCCTTGTTGCCCATATGGGCTCCACAATGGACCAGGCAAGGTGCCCGTGGATGCCCCTGTTCCATGCCAAGTGAGAGGGGGTGGTACTCCCATATATCCCTGGGGTCCATAAATCAGCCCTCCAGGCCCCATTATGCCCCCTGAGCCAGGATATGTAGAATCCAAGTTCTCATCGGCAACTTGTGCTGTTGCCGCCTCATCCTGCACCCCCACTACTGGCGGCTGGGCCACTTGGCCCACTGCGTCCTCCGTGGCTGAGGACCCTGCCGAAGCCGCAGAAGCAGCAGCTGCCGCCCGCCTCCTGGCTGACCGCGTCCCATAAGGCCCCACCCTTCCCTGAGGCAACATTAGGGCCGCGTTCTGAAGCGTTCCGACTGCCCCCGTGTCCGTCCTTCTGGGCCCCGGGTCTGCCCCTTCATTCGCCGCACCGCCTTGCGGACCCCCCAAGGCAGCCTGTACCACCCCCCGCCCACCATTCTGTGAAGTCCCACGACGTTTTGGGGCCATAATCGCCTCCCCCCCTTTCCCAGGGAGAAAAACCCAGCGGCAACGCAATTAATAAAATACGGGCGGGGAAATCCACGCCGCTGGCCTCCCAAGCCCGGCTGACGGCCTCTCAAAAAACCTCCGACTAGGCCGCAGCCTTCTAACCGGGCCCTCACTCTCGGCGCGTGAAGCGATCCGCTTCGCGCCAAGAGGGGAAAGAGGCAGGGCTTGCCGAAACAGCTCCGTATAAAGAGCCGCTCCTAGCCCCTCCCCTCTCCCCCGTCGCGCCGTCGCTCTGCCGCCAGGAATTCTGGGACTTGTAGTCCCATCATCCCGGCAGCGTTTCTTCGGCGCTCCTGCACCCGCGGCAGCAAAGGCCCCTTCGCCTAGGGCTCAGGTGCGCATATAACCATAATAGTTAAATACGTCAGACAGGATTCAGTGCTGGTGTAAAGTAGAGTTCTGCTGGTGTTAATAAATTTTACTAAGAGTCACCATCTGTAGCATATGATAAAATTGCTGGACGTTCTCCGATAAGTATATGAAGTAATCAGAAGTAGTAAAGTTAAAATCTTTAGCGTGCAATATGAACATAGCAGGTATATATCCCATTGGGTATATGGATACAATCAATGATTTAATTACTTAGCCAACTAGTTTTTAAGGTTATCTCATAGGCAGTAGAAGACAGAATTTCATAAGACTATATGTTACTAATAGAGAATTTGGAAATAGCACTAGTAGCTTTTGCTATATGACCATAATAGTTAAATACGTGTGTTACAGTGTTGAAGTCCTAAGAATCTATCATGTTATATAATAGGGCTTCTGCTGGTTTGAAGAAACAATACCAAGAGCATTCTTGTGGCACAGAGTGGTAAGGTAGCAGAGTCTGCGATGAAAACGTTAGGGGGCGTCAGACAGGATTCAGTGCTGGTGCAAAGTAGGGTTCTGCTGGTGTTCATAAACAATACCAAGAGACACCATCTGCAGCATATGATAAAATGGCTGGATGTTCTCCGATAAGTATATGAAGTAATCAATAGCAGTAAAGTTAAAATCTTTAGCATTCAATATGAACATAGGAGGTATACATCCCATTGGTAGTACGGATGTAATCAATGATGTAATTTCTTAGCCAACAGGTTTTTAAGGTTAACTCATGGGTAGTAGAAGACAGAATTTAATAACACTATATAGTAATAATAGAGAATTTGGAAATAGCACTCGTAGCTTTTGCTATATGACCATAATAGTTAAATACGTGTGTTACAGTGTTGAAGTCCTAAGAATGTATCATGTTATATAATAGGGCTTCTGCTGGTTTGAAGAAACAATACCAAGAGCACTGCCATGAAAACGCTAGAGGGCGTCACCCCAAGTGTCAGACAGGATTCAGTGCTGGTGCAAAGTAGGGTTCTGCTGGTGTTCATAAACAATACCAAGAGAAACCATCTGCACCATATGATAAAATTGCTGGATGTTCTCCGAACTATATGTTACTAATGGAGAATTTGGAAATAGCACTAGTAGCTTTTGCTATATGACCATAATAGTTAAATACGTCAGACAGGATTCAGTGCTGGTGTAAAGTAGGGTTCTGCTGGTGTTAATAAACTTTACCAAGAGTCACCATCTGCAGCATATTATAAAATTGCTGGACGTTCTCCGATATGTATATGAAGTAATCAGAAGTAGTAAAGTTAAAATCCTTAGGGTGCAATATGAACATAGCAGGTATATATCCCATTGGTTGTATGTATACAATCAATGATTTAATTACTTAGCCAACTAGTTTTTAAGGTTATCTCATAGGCAGTAGAAGACAGAATTTCATAAGACTATATGTTACTAATAGAGAATTTGGAAATAGCACTAGTAGCTTTTGCAATATGACCATAATAGTTAAATAGGTGTGTTACAGTGTTGAAGTCCTAAGAATCTATCATGTTATATAATAGGGCTTCTGCTGATTTGAAGTAGAAACAATACCAAGAGCATTCTTGTGGCACAGAGCGGTAAGGTAGCAGAGTCTTCCATGAAAACGCTAGGGGGCGTCAGGATTCAGTGCTGGTGTAAAGTAGGGTTCTGCTGGTGTTAATAAACAATACCAAGAGAAACCATCTGCACCATATGATAAAATTGCTTCATGTTCTCTGAACTATATGGTACTAATAGAGAATTTGGAAATAGCACTAGTAGCTTTTGCTATGACAATAATAGTTAACACGTGTTACAGTGTTGTAGTCCTAAGAATCTATCTTGTTATATAATAGGGCTTCTGCTGGTTTTAAAAACAATACCAAGAGCATTCTTGTGGCACAGAGTGGTAAGGTAGCAGTCTGCGATGAAAACGTTAGGGGGTGTCAGATAGGATTCAGTGTTGGTGTAAAGTAGGGTTCTGCTGGTGTTCATAAACAATACCAAGAGACACTCTCTGCAGCATATGATAAAATGGCTGGATGTTCTCCGATAAGTATATGAAGTAATCAGAAGCAGTAAAGTTAAAATCTTTAGCATTCAATATGAACATAGCAGATATACATCCCATTGGTAGTACGGATGTAATCAATGATGTAATTTCTTAGCCAACAGGTTTTTAAGGTTAACTCATGGGTACTAGAAGACAGAATTTAATAACACTATATAGTAATAATAGAGAATTTGGAAATAGCACTCGTAGCTTTTGCTATATGACCATAATAGTTAAATACGTGTGTTACAGTGTTGAAGTCCTAAGAATGTATCATGTTATATAATAGGGCTTCTGCTGGTTTGAAGAAACAATACCAAGAGCATTCTTGTGGCACAGAGTGGTAAGGCAGCAGACATGCTGTCTGAAAGCATTGCCCATGAGGCTGGGAGTGCAATCCAAGCATCCGGCTCAAGGCTGACTCAGGCTTCCGTCATCCGAGGTCGGTAAAATGAGTACCCAGCTTCCTGGGGGGTAAACGGTAATGACTGGGGAAGGCACTGGCAAACCACTGCCATGAAAACGCTAGAGGGCGTCACCCCAAGTGTCAGACAGGATTCAGTGCTGGTGCAAAGTAGGGTTCTGCTGGTGTTCATAAACAATACCAAGAGAAACCATCTGCACCATATGATAAAATTGCTGGATGTTCTCCGAACTATATGTTACTAATGGAGAATTTGGAAATAGCACTAGTAGCTTTTGCTATATGACCATAATAGTTAAATACGTCAGACAGGATTCAGTGCTGGTGTAAAGTAGGGTTCTGCTGGTGTTAATAAACTTTACCAAGAGTCACCATCTGCAGCATATTATAAAATTGCTGGACGTTCTCCGATAAGTATATGAAGTAATCAGAAGTAGTAAAGTTAAAATCTTTAGCGTGCAATATGAACATAGCAGGTATATATCCCATTGGTTGTATGTATACAATCAATGATTTAATTACTTAGCCAACTAGTTTTTAAGGTTATCTCATAGGCAGTAGAAGACAGAATTTCATAAGACTATATGTTACTAATAGAGAATTTGGAAATAGCACTAGTAGCTTTTGCAATATGACCATAATAGTTAAATAGGTGTGTTACAGTGTTGAAGTCCTAAGAATCTATCATGTTATATAATAGGGCTTCTGCTGATTTGAAGTAGAAACAATACCAAGAGCATTCTTGTGGCACAGAGCGGTAAGGTAGCAGAGTCTTCCATGAAAACGCTAGGGGGCGTCAGGATTCAGTGCTGGTGTAAAGTAGGGTTCTGCTGGTGTTAATAAGCAATACCAAGAGAAACCATCTGCACCATATGATAAAATTGCTGGATGTTCTCCGAACTATATGTTACTAATAGAGAATTTGGAAATAGCACTAGTAGCTTTTGCTATGACAATAATAGTTAACACGTGTTACAGTGTTGTAGTCCTAAGAATCTATCTTGTTATATAATAGGGCTTCTGCTGGTTTTAAAAACAATACCAAGAGCATTCTTGTGGCACAGAGTGGTAAGGTAGCAGTCTGCGATGAAAACGTTAGGGGGTGTCAGATAGGATTCAGTGTTGGTGTAAAGTAGGGTTCTGCTGGTGTTCATAAACAATACCAAGAGACACTATCTGCAGCATATGATAAAATGGCTGGATGTTCTCCGATAAGTATATGAAGTAATCAGAAGCAGTAAAGTTAAAATCTTTAGCATTCAATATGAACATAGCAGATATACATCCCATTGGTAGTACGGATGTAATCAATGATGTAATTTCTTAGCCAACAGGTTTTTAAGGTTAACTCATGGGTACTAGAAGACAGAATTTAATAACACTATATAGTAATAATAGAGAATTTGGAAATAGCACTCGTAGCTTTTGCTATATGACCATAATAGTTAAATACGTTTGTTACAGTGTTGAAGTCCTAAGAATGTATCATGTTATATAATAGGGCTTCTGCTGGTTTGTAGAAACAATACCAAGAGCATTCTTGTGGCACAGAGTGGTAAGGCAGCAGACATGCTGTCTGAAAGCATTGCCCATGAGGCTGGGAGTGCAATCCAAGCATCCGGCTCAAGGCTGACTCAGGCTTCCGTCATCCGAGGTCGGTAAAATGAGTACCCAGCTTCCTTGGGGGTAAACGGTAATGACTGGGGAAGGCACTGGCAAACCACTCCGTATTGAGTCTGCCATGAAAACGCTAGAGGGCGTCACCCCAAGTGTCAGACAGGATTCAGTGCTGGTGTAAAGTAGGGTTCTGCTGGTGTTAATAAACAATACCAAGAGGCACCATCTGCACCATATGATAAAATTTCTGGATGTTCTCCGATAAGTATATAAAGTAATCAGAAGTAGTAAAGTTAAAATCTTTAGCGTGCAATATGAACATAGCAGTTATATATCCCTTTGGTTGTATGGATACAATCAATGATTTAATTACTTAGCCAACTAGTTTTTAAGGTTATCTCATAGGGAGTAGAAGACAGAATTTCATAAGACTATATGGTGCTAATAGAGAATTTGGAAATAGCACTAGTAGCTTTTGCTATGACAATAATAGTTAACACGTGTTACAGTGTTGTAGTCCTAAGAATCTATCTTGTTATATAATAGGGCTTCTGCTGGTTTTAAAAACAATACCAAGAGCATTCTTGTGGCACAGAGTGGTAAGGTAGCAGAGTCTGCCATGAAAACGCTAGGGGGCGTCAGACAGGATTCAGTGCTAGTGTAAAGTAGGGTTCTGCTGGTGTTAATAAACAATACCAAGAGAAACCATCTGCACCATATGATAAAATTGCTGGATGTTCTCCGAACTATATGTTACTAATAGAGAATTTGGAAATAGCACTAGTAGCTTTTGCTTTGCTTTGCAGGGTTTTACTTTTTGCGCCTTAATGAAACGCTGACACTGTTTCTTTGGCAATAAAATGGCCACAGCCCTTTATTCATTGAGAGGGGCTCAGGCCGGAAGCGGACATGCGTACTTGCAATCAGCCGATCACAAGTAAGCCCCCATTAGCGCAGGCACCCCTTTTCTGGGTGAGCCAGGCTCGCACGCCTGCTCCTTCCCCAGGAACCAAGCCTGCCGCACACAAGTGAGGTGGCCAAAAGCAAGCCCGCCGGGCGTTTTTTGCCTCTGATGGGTTTGCCTTCCACCCGGAAATGCGAGCCCACGAAAGGCTCCGCATCCGCACAGCACCTTAAGGGGACCCCCTAACTACTAGGGATGCCAGCGCGCAAGCTTGGCACCCTAGATCATTCCGCTTCCGGCTCCCATCTGCCACAGAGCTCAGGACACAATTTCCTGTGCTCCCGCCACCTCTCAATGGTGCAGCCATTGTAGTATGGCATGGCGCACATCATGTAGCCAAATGTCCATACCCCACTCGGACAGATGTACCCCATCGTCCCGGTACAACGCCCACTGCCGGTAGGAAATATCCGGGTGTTTTAAAACCACCCCAACATCCCTCTTACTCAATAAAAACTTCGTAACTGCCTTAACCACCCTCCTTCTGGCTAAGTCAACTTTTTCAGGAGAAGAGGCCCCTCGCCAACTGCGACGTTCTAAGAGAGCTGACCACATGATCACTACTGATGGGAGCCATCGTTGAATAACCGTCAGGTCGGATATAGTCGCTTTAGACAATTGTCGTCCAGACCACTCAGGTAAGTCGTTCTCGCCCAGCTGCAGGATCAAGATGTTCGGGTATCCCTCACGACGGATCATCTCCGATAATGTTCCCAGAAGGGCCGACCATCGCATTCCGCGTCGTCCATTCCAACACAATCGAGCACTTCCTTCAAAACCAAGACAGGATCCCCAGCCTGATTTCGCAGCATAACGTGCTGCCCAAAAAACGATACTGTGACCAAGAATCCAAACAGTCGGAACAGCCAACGCCAACTCTGTAAGTAAAATTAAGAAAGAAGAAGATCCGGCCTTACATAACCCCGGAATGCCCTAGAACGCCAACGACCCAATGACTTGATCCGATCTTCACTGGAACCTCCCACAGCCGCATGAGTTGCAGCTCCAATTCGAAAGGAGTGTGTCCCGAACTGTCCTGGTGGGAGGCCCAATGCCCCTAGAGCCTTCCTCAGCACTGCCATGAATTGAAATCGAGACAGGCATTTTCCGTCCTGGTGTATCAATAGGGGACCCTGCACCGGTGGGCGCAACTTGAGGTAAGCCTGAATACTTTTTACCGGGCAAGGCAGACCCGAGCTGGCCTCGGGGAGGACTATGTGATTCCCCCTTCCTAGCTGGTCCGTCTTGCAACGGCGTAGGTAGATATGCAATTCACCATCCCGTATACTAACATCTCCCAGATCCAATGCTCTCTTCCCTCCATCGACCTTTGTGGCTGAAACCACCTCGCTGCAACGGAAAGCCCCGTAAAACATGATCGTAAATGCAGCAGCGAAAAGGCAGGACTCATATACTGAATCGCATACCAGTAAAAGCTTATTCAACAGGCCCTGGAGAACATGAATTGATATTGGCCTCCTGCAGTCCCGATGGATGGGAACTGACCGTCTCCATCCTGAGATAGCCTTTTTGGCCAGAAAAGATGAAGCCGGATCCCACCAGTTTTGAGTCTTACAAAAGAAGGACAAACCAGCCAGATGGACGGACAAAGTTCTTGGCGCCACCCCCTGGGAATGCAAGTATGCTAAATAACGCAGCACCAACTCCTCCCGTGGTGGAAAGGGGGCACTGCATCCCCAAGACTTGGAAAATTCGACATATCCCGTGACTGCACTCGAATATGCCCTTAGCGTGGCTGGCGCCAAGGAACTCATCACCGCCCGCTGGATGGCTCGCCACCAAGGCTCCACAGCTCCTCCGGGAAAGGATCCGGCGCCACATTCGCTGACGGGGCCAATTCCCGAAACCGATGTTCCTGGAATCGAGATAATGCATCCGCAACATCGTTATTTACCCCTGGAATGTGTCGAGCGTTAAACGTAATATTAAACACTAAACATGTCTGGACCAGGTACCGTACTAGGCGCATCACCCTTTCAGAGCGGCTTGACTGCCTGTTAATGATCCGGACGACCGCCTGGTTGTCACACCAGAATAGAACCTTTTGGTTCTTAAAAATATCCCTCCAGAGGACAACGGCCACGACCACCGGGAAAAGTTCTAAAAATGTGAGGTCCCTCAAAATACCCATCTCAGACCACTGTTCTGGCCATCGACCAGAACACCAGCGGTTCTGGTATACGACCCCAAAACCCAAACTTCCAGCTGCGTCTGATTGTACCTGCAAGGAATTCTCTGGAGTGATAGCAGTTTGCCAAATGGCCACCCCATTAAAATTCCTCAAAAATTCCTGCCACACCTTCAAATCTTCCTTCATGCCTTTAGACAAGCGAATATGGTGATGCGGAGAGATGACCCCCGCCGTTGCTCTGGCAAGTCTAGCGCAGAATGCTCTGCCTGGGGACACCGCCTTACAGGCAAAATTGAGATGCCCCAGTATCACCTGCATCTCCCTTAATGTGCATTTCTTCTTTGCCAACATGGCATCCAACAGATCCCCCAGGGCCACCAACTTATCTTCCGGAAGCTGTGATACGCCAGCTACGGAATCCAGGGTAATACCCAGATATGTCAACCTAGTAGTTGGGCCCTCCGTTTTTTCTTCCGCTAAAGGCACCCCCAACTCCCCCGCCATTTTTTGAAAGGCGAGAAGTCGGTCCCTGCACGCTGATGACTCCGGGGGTCCCACTATTAAAAAATCGTCCAAATAATGGGTGATATGCGGGCACTGGGTCCGCTCCTTTGCCGCCCACTCCAAGAAAGTACTGAACGTTTCAAAAGCCGCACATGAGATGGAGCAACCCATGGGCATTGACTTATCCACGTACCAGTGACCCTTGAAATGGCACCCCAAAAGACAAAAATCACTAGGGTGAACTGGCAGTAGGCGAAAAGCAGATTTGATGTCACACTTAGCCAAAAGCGAACCCCTACCACATGCTCGAATGATTGCCACAGCATGATCCAAAGATGCATATTTTACTGAACATAATTCAGGAGCAATAGCATCGTTGACCGATGACCCTTTCGGGTATGATAAATGCTGTATCATTCGGAATTGGCCAGGAGCCTTTTTCGGAACCACCCCCAAAGGGGACACCCGCAGGTTAGGGATTGGGGGGCTCACATAAGGGCCCGCCATTCGCCCCGCTACACATTCCTTACCGATCTTTTCTGCCAAGGTCTCCGGTAACTGAAGTGCCGATTTTAGATTAGGACTCATCGTCGAAATCCGTGCTCCCGTAAAAGGTATTCTAAAACCTTCTGAGAACCCAACTGCAAGATAACATGCTGCCTGCCTATTCGGGTAACGACTCAACATGGGCAGTAAAACAGATAACAAAATGGGCGTAGGAGCCAACGATAACAACTCCGGAGGTATCTCAGTTTCCCTTGGATGCCGTATTATTTCCCGACCCACCTCCCTTCTTGGAAGAGGGCCGGACCCCCCGAAAGGGCGCTTGACCACCTGATGGCCTGTCACAATCTTGTTTTGAGTGACCTCCCCCACATGTTTCACAACAATGGTCATACCGGCATTTTCTCCTTTGGCACGAGCCCCTATTGAACTCCCAACATACTCCGCGACTATCTCGCCTCCCAAATTGCCTCCTCCTTTCTTGGTCAAACCTCTTAACAAAAGGACCCACTTTTACAATCCACGCATCGTGGTCCTTCTTATCCCATCTGACTTGACTGTTAATCGATGCGCGTTCCCTCACTAGCTTATCGTAGGCAATGGCAGCCGTATCACCAGAAAGTGCCCTTGCCTCTAGTACGTTATTCATGTGGTTGACCAGGTGCCAGCCCCTTTCGGGGTATGCACCTATTACCACTCCCATATACAGCCCATAACCTCTCATCCAATTAGCAAATGAGTGGTCTCCTTTATCCGCATCCTTGCGTTTCCTATCCCGACTGGACCCCGTGTTCGGAGCCTCTTCCTCAGGAGGCACCATCTTAAACACATCTACGTAACACCCGTCCATTACACGTTCCCTAAATTTTTGAGTAAGGTGGATTCCTGGCGGATGCTCCCCCGCAGCCAACCCGGTTGGAGGACCCCCTGTTGCTTCCCCTTTTTCTTTGTAGTAATCCTTGGCAGCCTCCCTCCGAGTTGACCACCATAATGGGATGCCTGGGACCAACGCCCCATGCAACCAATAGTCCCGATCCCTTTTCAAATCTGCAACCTCATCCTCAGAAGAGGTGGACTCACCCGATGTGCTGGACCCATGACGTGTCCTCGCACGTTTTGCCCCTCCTCTCCTGGTACGCTTTGTCTTCCTGGCATCATGTTGTTCAGATGCCGTTCCCTGTTCTGCAACTTCCTGCGGTGCCTCAGGAGCATCTGCAACACCGGCAACCGCCTCTGGAGCCTGCTGAGATTGCATCAAAACCGATTCCCCTTGATTCTGGGGCCTGACTTCAGCAGAGCCTGAAATACCGATGGCTGGCCAAAATTGTCTGCAGGCCCCCACTCCCTGACTACCTTCTAAGGAGGAACCTTGAGCAGTTCCGGATGCTGGGGCCATTGGCCGGGCATTGCCCCCCAGCATCGTTCCGTGCCCTTGTCCCCACTGTCCGCCCAACATAGGGGACATTGCCTGCCCCCAGGCAGCGGGTCCTCCCTGCTGCCCGGTACCCGAACTGGGAAAGCTCTGTTGTTGCCATTGTCCCGAGTTAGGGAAGCTCCAAAACTGCATAGCTGCAGGCTGTTGCCACCCTTGGGACCTCGCATCCTGCCCAATTCCCTGTGCTTGACTAACCGGCCCTTGCCCCATTGGGCCGCCTTGAATGCGCTGCCTGACCGATGCCCACTGAGGCTCACTTCGTGGCCCCAGGGCATTCTGGGAAGAGTGGTCCCCAAGAACCCCTCCCGATGACTGTCCGGCCACTTGTGACCCTGCAGGTCCGTGTCGCTGCTGCCAACCCCCGGCAGGCCATCCTTGCAAACCCTGACTCCCCCCATAATATAGGCTGGTAAACTCAGAAGGCATCGCCATCCATGATGATTGTGCCCCTTGTTGCCCATATGGGCTCCACAATGGACCAGGCAAGGTGCCCGTGGATGCCCCTGTTCCATGCCAAGTGAGAGGGGGTGGTACTCCCATATATCCCTGGGGTCCATAAATCAGCCCTCCAGGCCCCATTATGCCCCCTGAGCCAGGATATGTAGAATCCAAGTTCTCATCGGCAACTTGTGCTGTTGCCGCCTCATCCTGCACCCCCACTACTGGCGGCTGGGCCACTTGGCCCACTGCGTCCTCCGTGGCTGAGGACCCTGCCGAAGCCGCAGAAGCAGCAGCTGCCGCCCGCCTCCTGGCTGACCACGTCCCATAAGGCCCCACCCTTCCCTGAGGCAACATTAGGGCCGCGTTCTGAAGCGTTCCGACTGCCCCCGTGTCCGTCCTTCTGGGCCCCGGGTCTGCCCCTTCATTCGCCGCACCGCCTTGCGGACCCCCCAAGGCAGCCTGTACCACCCCCCGCCCACCATTCTGTGAAGTCCCACGACGTTTTGGGGCCATAATCGCCTCCCCCCCTTTCCCAGGGAGAAAAACCCAGCGGCAACGCAATTAATAAAATACGGGCGGGGAAATCCACGCCGCTGGCCTCCCAAGCCCGGCTGACGGCCTCTCAAAAAACCTCCGACTAGGCCGCAGCCTTCTAACCGGGCCCTCACTCTCGGCGCGTGAAGCGATCCGCTTCGCGCCAAGAGGGGAAAGAGGCAGGGCTTGCCGAAACAGCTCCGTATAAAGAGCCGCTCCTAGCCCCTCCCCTCTCCCCCGTCGCGCCGTCGCTCTGCCGCCAGGAATTCTGGGACTTGTAGTCCCATCATCCCGGCAGCGTTTCTTCGGCGCTCCTGCACCCGCGGCAGCAAAGGCCCCTTCGCCTAGGGCTCAGGTGCGCATATGACCATAATAGTTAAATACGTCAGACAGGATTCAGTGCTGGTGTAAAGTAGAGTTCTGCTGGTGTTAATAAATTTTACTAAGAGTCACCATCTGTAGCATATGATAAAATTGCTGGACGTTCTCCGATAAGTATATGAAGTAATCAGAAGTAGTAAAGTTAAAATCTTTAGCGTGCAATATGAACATAGCAGGTATATATCCCATTGGGTATATGGATACAATCAATGATTTAATTACTTAGCCAACTAGTTTTTAAGGTTATCTCATAGGCAGTAGAAGACAGAATTTCATAAGACTATATGTTACTAATAGAGAATTTGGAAATAGCACTAGTAGCTTTTGCTATATGACCATAATAGTTAAATACGTGTGTTACAGTGTTGAAGTCCTAAGAATCTATCATGTTATATAATAGGGCTTCTGCTGGTTTGAAGAAACAATACCAAGAGCATTCTTGTGGCACAGAGTGGTAAGGTAGCAGAGTCTGCGATGAAAACGTTAGGGGGCGTCAGACAGGATTCAGTGCTGGTGTAAAGTAGGGTTCTGCTGGTGTTAATAAACAATACCAAGAGAAACCATCTGCAGCATATGATAAAATTGCTGGATGTTCTCCGATAAGTATATGAAGTAATCAGAAGCAGTAAAGTTAAAATCTTTAGCATTCAATATGAACATAGCAGGTATACATGCCATTGGTTGTATGGATGTAATCAGTGATGTAATTTCTTAGCCAACAAGATTTTAAGGTTAACTCATGTGTACAAGAAGACAGAATTTAATAACACTATATAGTAATAATAGAGAATTTGGAAATAGCACTCGTAGCTTCTGCTATATGACCATAATAGTTAAATACGTGTGTTATAGTATTGAAGTCCTAAGAATCTATCTTGTTATATAATAGGGCTTCTGCTGGTTTGAAGAAACAATACCAAGAGCATTCTTGTGGCACAGAGTGGTAAGGCAGCAGACATGCTGTCTGAAAGCATTGCCCATGAGGCTGGGAGTGCAATCCAAGCATCCGGCTCAAGGCTGACTCAGGCTTCCGTCATCCGAGGTCGGTAAAATGAGTACCCAGCTTCCTGGGGGGTAAACGGTAATGACTGGGGAAGGCACTGGCAAACCACCCCGTATTGAGTCTGCCATGAAAACGCTAGAGGGCGTCACCCCAAAGGTCAGACAGGATTCAGTGCTGGTGTAAAGTAGGGTTCTGCTGGTGTTAATAAACATTACCAAGAGTCACCATCTGCAGCATATGATAAAATGGCTGGATGTTCTCCGATAAGTATATGAAGTAATCAATAGCAGTAAAGTTAAAATCTTTAGCATTCAATATGAACATAGGAGGTATACATCCCATTGGTAGTACGGATGTAATCAATGATGTAATTTCTTAGCCAACAGGTTTTTAAGGTTAACTCATGGGTAGTAGAAGACAGAATTTAATAACACTATATAGTAATAATAGAGAATTTGGAAATAGCACTCGTAGCTTTTGCTATATGACCATAATAGTTAAATACGTGTGTTACAGTGCTGAAGTCCTAAGAATGTATCATGTTATATAATAGGGCTTCTGCTGGTTTGAAGAAATAATACCAAGAGCATTCTTGTGGCACAGAGTGGTAAGGCAGCAGACATGCTGTCTGAAAGCATTGCCCATGAGGCTGGGAGTGCAATCCAAGCATCCGGCTCAAGGCTGACTCAGGCTTCCGTCATCCGAGGTCGGTAAAATGAGTACCCAGCTTCCTGGGGGGTAAACGGTAATGACTGGGGAAGGCACTGGCAAACCACCCCGTATTGAGTCTGCCATGAAAACGCTAGAGGGCGTCACCCCAAAGGTCAGACAGGACACAGTGCTGGTGTAAAGTAGGGTTCTGCTGGTGTTAATAAACATTACCAAGAGTCACCATCTGCAGCATATGATAAAATTGCTGGATGTTCTCCGATAAGTATATGAAGTAATCATAAGTAGTAAAGTTAAAATCTTTAGCGTGCATTATGAACATAGCAGTTATATATCCCATTGGTTGTATGGATACAATCAATGATTTAATTACTTAGCCAACTAGTTTTTAAGGTTATCTCATAGGGAGTAGAAGACAGAATTTCATAAGACTATATGGTACTAATAGAGAATTTGGAAATAGCACTAGTAGCTTTTGCTATATGACCATAATAGTTAAATACGTGTGTTACAGTGTTGAAGTCCTAAGAATCGATCATGTTATATAATAGGGCTTCTGCTGGTTTGAAGAAACAATACCAAGAGCATTCTTGTGGCACAGAGTGGTAAGGTAGCAGAGTCTGCCATGAAAACGCTAGGGGGCGTCAGACAGGATTCAGTGCTGGTGTAAAGTAGGGTTCTGCTGGTGTTAATAAACAATACCAAGAGAAACCATCTGCACCATATGATAAAATTGCTGGACGTTCTCCAAACTATATGTTACTAATAGAGAATTTGGAAATAGCACTAGTAGCTTTTGCTATATGACCATAATAGTTAAATACGTCAGACAGGATTCAGTTCTGGTGCAAAGTAGAGTTCTGCTGGTGTTAATAAACTTTACCAAGAGTCACCATCTGCAGCATATGATAAAATTGCTCGACGTTCTCCGATAAGTATATGAAGTAATCAGAAGTAGTAAAGTTAAAATCTTTAGCGTGCAATATGAACATAGCAGGTATATATCCCATTGGGTATATGGATACAATCAATGATTTAATTACTTAGCCAACTAGTTTTTAAGGTTATCTCATAGGGAGTAGAAGACAGAATTTCATAAGACTATATGGTGCTAATAGAGAATTTGGAAATAGCACTAGTAGCTTTTGCTATATGACCATAGTAGTTAAATACGTGTGTTACAGTATTGAAGTCCTAAGAATCTATCATGTTATATAATAGGGCTTCTGCTGGTTTGAAGAAACAATACCAAGAGCATACTTGTGGCACAGAGTGGTAAGGCAGCAGACATGCTGTCTGAAAGCATTGCCCATGAGGCTGGGAGTGCAATCCAAGCATCCGGCTCAAGGCTGACTCAGGCTTCCGTCATCCGAGGTCGGTAAAATGAGTACCCAGCTTCCTGGGGGGTAAACGGTAATGACTGGGGAAGGCACTGGCAAACCACTCCGTATTGAGTCTGCCATGAAAACGCTAGAGAGCGTCACCCCAAGTGTCAGACAGGATTCAGTGCTGGTGTAATGTAGGGTTCTGCTGGTGTTAATAAACAATACCAAGAGGCACCATCTGCACCATATGATAAAATTGCTGGATGTTCTCCGATAAGTATATAAAGTAATCAGAAGTAGTAAAGTTAAAATCTTTAGCGTGCAATATGAACATAGCAGTTATATATCCCATTGGTTGTATGGATACAATCAATGATTTAATTACTTAGCCATCTAGTTTTTAAGGTTATCTCATAGGGAGTAGAAGACAGAATTTCATAAGACTATATGGTGCTAATAGAGAATTTGGAAATAGCACTAGTAGCTTTTGCTATGACAATAATAGCTAATACGTGTTACAGTGTTGTAGTCCTAAGAATCTATCTTGTTATATAATAGGGCTTCTGCTGGTTTGAAGAAACAATACCAAAAGCATTCTTGTGGCACAGAGTGGTAAGGTAGCAGAGTCTGCCATGAAAACGCTAGTGGGCGTCAGACAGGATTCAGTGCTGGTGTAAAGTAGGGTTCTGCTGTTGTTAATAAACAATACCATGAGAAACCATCTGCACCATATGATAAAATTGCTGGATGTTCTCTTAACTATATGTTACTAATAGAGAATTTGGAAATAGCACTAGTAGCTTTTGCTATGACAATAATAGTTAATACGTGTTACAGTGTTGTAGTCCTAAGAATCTATCTTGTTATATAATAGGGCTTCTGCTGGTTTTAAGAAACAACACCAAGAGCACTCTTGTGGCACAGAGTGGTAAGGTAGCAGAGTCTGCCATGAAAACGCTAGGGGGCGTCAGACAGGATTCAGTGCTGGTGTAAAGTAAGGTTCTGCTGGTGTTAATAAACAATACCAAGAGAAACCATCTGCACCATATGATAAAATTGCTGGACGTTCTCCAAACTATATGTTACTAATAGAGAATTTGGAAATAGCACTAGTAGCTTTTGCTATATGACCATAATAGTTAAATACGTCAGACAGGATTCAGTGCTGGTGCAAAGTAGAGTTCTGCTGGTGTTAATAAACTTTACCAAGAGTCACCATCTGCAGCATATGATAAAATTGCTGGACGTTCTCCGATAAGTATATGAAGTAATCAGAAGTACTAAAGTTAAAATCTTTAGCGTGCAATATGAACATAGCAGGTATATATCCCATTGGGTATATGGATACAATCAATGATTTAATTACTTAGCCAACTAGTTTTTAAGGTTATCTCATAGGGAGTAGAAGACAGAATTTCATAAGACTATATGGTGCTAATAGAGAATTTGGAAATAGCACTAGTAGCTTTTGCTATATGACCATAGTAGTTAAATACGTGTGTTACAGTATTGAAGTCCTAAGAATCTATCATGTTATATAATAGGGCTTCTGCTGGTTTGAAGAAACAATACCAAGAGCATACTTGTGGCACAGAGTGGTAAGGCAGCAGACATGCTGTCTGAAAGCATTGCCCATGAGGCTGGGAGTGCAATCCAAGCATCCGGCTCAAGGCTGACTCAGGCTTCCGTCATCCGAGGTCGGTAAAATGAGTACCCAGCTTCCTGGGGGGTAAACGGTAATGACTGGGGAAGGCACTGGCAAACCACTCCGTATTGAGTCTGCCATGAAAACGCTAGAGAGCGTCACCCCAAGTGTCAGACAGGATTCAGTGCTGGTGTAATGTAGGGTTCTGCTGGTGTTAATAAACAATACCAAGAGGCACCATCTGCACCATATGATAAAATTGCTGGATGTTCTCCGATAAGTATATAAAGTAATCAGAAGTAGTAAAGTTAAAATCTTTAGCGTGCAATATGAACATAGCAGTTATATATCCCATTGGTTGTATGGATACAATCAATGATTTAATTACTTAGCCAACTAGTTTTTAAGGGTATCTCATAGGGAGTAGAAGACAGAATTTCATAAGACTATATGGTGCTAATAGAGAATTTGGAAATAGCACTAGTAGCTTTTGCTATGACAATAATAGCTAATACGTGTTACAGTGTTGTAGTCCTAAGAATCTATCTTGTTATATAATAGGGCTTCTGCTGGTTTGAAGAAACAATACCAAAAGCATTCTTGTGGCACAGAGTGGTAAGGTAGCAGAGTCTGCCATGAAAACGCTAGTGGGCGTCAGACAGGATTCAGTGCTGGTGTAAAGTAGGGTTCTGCTGTTGTTAATAAACAATACCATGAGAAACCATCTGCACCATATGATAAAATTGCTGGATGTTCTCTTAACTATATGTTACGAATAGAGAATTTGGAAATAGCACTAGTAGCTTTTGCTATGACAATAATAGTTAATACGTGTTACAGTGTTGTAGTCCTAAGAATCTATCTTGTTATATAATAGGGCTTCTGCTGGTTTTAAGAAACAACACCAAGAGCACTCTTGTGGCACAGAGTGGTAAGGTAGCAGAGTCTGCCATGAAAACGCTAGGGGGCGTCAGACAGGATTCAGTGCTGGTGTAAAGTAAGGTTCTGCTGGTGTTAATAAACAATACCAAGAGAAACCATCTGCACCATATGATAAAATTGCTGGACGTTCTCCAAACTATATGTTACTAATAGAGAATTTGGAAATAGCACTAGTAGCTTTTGCTATATGACCATAATAGTTAAATACGTCAGACAGGATTCAGTGCTGGTGCAAAGTAGAGTTCTGCTGGTGTTAATAAACTTTACCAAGAGTCACCATCTGCAGCATATGATAAAATTGCTGGACGTTCTCCGATAAGTATATGAAGTAATCAGAAGTAGTAAAGTTAAAATCTTTAGCGTGCAATATGAACATAGCAGGTATATATCCCATTGGGTATATGGATACAATCAATGATTTAATTACTTAGCCAACTAGTTTTTAAGGTTATCTCATAGGGAGTAGAAGACAGAATTTCATAAGACTATATGGTGCTAATAGAGAATTTGGAAATAGCACTAGTAGCTTTTGCTATATGACCATAGTAGTTAAATACGTGTGTTACAGTATTGAAGTCCTAAGAATCTATCATGTTATATAATAGGGCTTCTGCTGGTTTGAAGAAACAATACCAAGAGCATACTTGTGGCACAGAGTGGTAAGGCAGCAGACATGCTGTCTGAAAGCATTGCCCATGAGGCTGGGAGTGCAATCCAAGCATCCGGCTCAAGGCTGACTCAGGCTTCCGTCATCCGAGGTCGGTAAAATGAGTACCCAGCTTCCTGGGGGGTAAACGGTAATGACTGGGGAAGGCACTGGCAAACCACTCCGTATTGAGTCTGCCATGAAAACGCTAGAGAGCGTCACCCCAAGTGTCAGACAGGATTCAGTGCTGGTGTAATGTAGGGTTCTGCTGGTGTTAATAAACAATACCAAGAGGCACCATCTGCACCATATGATAAAATTGCTGGATGTTCTCCGATAAGTATATAAAGTAATCAGAAGTAGTAAAGTTAAAATCTTTAGCGTGCAATATGAACATAGCAGTTATATATCCCATTGGTTGTATGGATACAATCAATGATTTAATTACTTAGCCAACTAGTTTTTAAGGGTATCTCATAGGGAGTAGAAGACAGAATTTCATAAGACTATATGGTGCTAATAGAGAATTTGGAAATAGCACTAGTAGCTTTTGCTATGACAATAATAGCTAATACGTGTTACAGTGTTGTAGTCCTAAGAATCTATCTTGTTATATAATAGGGCTTCTGCTGGTTTGAACAAACAATACCAAAAGCATTCTTGTGGCACAGAGTGGTAAGGTAGCAGAGTCTGCCATGAAAACGCTAGTGGGCGTCAGACAGGATTCAGTGCTGGTGTAAAGTAGGGTTCTGCTGTTGTTAATAAACAATACCATGAGAAACCATCTGCACCATATGATAAAATTGCTGGATGTTCTCTTAACTATATGTTACTAATAGAGAATTTGGAAATAGCACTAGTAGCTTTTGCTATGACAATAATAGTTAATACGTGTTACAGTGTTGTAGTCCTAAGAATCTATCTTGTTATATAATAGGGCTTCTGCTGGTTTTAAGAAACAACACCAAGAGCACTCTTGTGGCACAGAGTGGTAAGGTAGCAGAGTCTGTGATGAAAACGCTAGGGGGCGTCAGACAGGATTCAGTGCTGGTGTAAAATAGGGTTCTGCTGGTGTTAATAAACAATACCAAGAGAAACCATCTGCAGCATACGATAAAATTGCTGGATGTTCTCCGATAAGTATATGAAGTAATCAGAAGCAGTAAAGTTAAAATCTTTAGCATTCAATATGAACATAACAGGTATATATCCCATTGGTTGTATGGATGTAATCAATGATGTAATCTCTTAGCCAACAAATTTTTAAGGTTAACTCATGGGTACTAGAAGACAGAATTTAATAACACTATATAGTAATAATAGAGAATTTGGAAATAGCACTCGTAGCTTTTGCTATATGACCATAATACTTAAATACGTGTGTTACAGTGTTGAAGTGCTAAGAATCTATCATGTTATATAATAGGGCTTCTGCTGGTTTGAAGAAACTATACCAAGAGCATTCTTGTGGCACAGAGTGGTAAGGCAGCAGACATGCTGTCTGAAAGCATTGCCCATGAGGCTGGGAGTGCAATCCAAGCATCCGGCTCAAGGCTGACTCAGGCTTCCGTCATCCGAGTTCGGTAAAATGAGTACCCAGCTTCCTGGGGTGTAAACGGTAATGACTGGGGAAGGCACTGGCAAACCACCCCGTATTGAGTCTGCCATGAAATCGCTAGAGGGCGTCACCCCAAAGGTCAGACAGGATTCAGTGCTGGTGTAAAGTAGGGTTCTGCTGGTGTTAATAAACATAACCAAGAGTCATCATCTGCAGCATATGATAAAATTGCTGGATGTTCTCCGATAAGTATATGAAGTAATCAGAAGTAGTAAAGTTAAAATCTTTAGCGTGCAATATGAACATAGCAGTTATATATCCCATTGGTTGGGAAGCTGGGTACTCAATTTACGGACCACGGATGATGGATGGCTGAGTCAACCTTGAGCCGGCTGCTGGAATAGCACACCATATTAGTTAAATATGTGAATTACAGTGTTGTAGTCCTAAGAATCTATCTGTTTATATAATAGGGCTTCTGCTGGTTTTAAGAAACAATACGAAGAGCATTCTTGTGACGCAGAGTGGTAAGCGAGTAGACTATTATGGTCATATAGCAAAAGCTACTAGTGCTATTTCCAAATTCTCTATTATTACTATATAGAGTTATGAAATTCTGTCTTCTTGTACCCATGAGTTAACCTTAAAAACTTGTTGGCTAAGAAATTACATCATTGATTACATCCATACAACCAAAGGGATGTATACCTGCTATGTTCATATTGAATGCTAAAGATTTTAACTTTACTGCTTCTGATTACTTCATGTACTTATGTTAGAACATCCAGCAATTTTATCATATGCTGCAGATGTTTTCTCTTGGTATTGTTTATTAACACCAGCAGAACCCTACTTTACACCAGCACTGAATCCTGTCTGACACCCTCTAGCGTTTTCATGGCAGACTCAATACGGGGTGGTTTGCCATTATATATTATATTATATAACGATAGATTCTTAGGACTACAACACTGTAACACACGTATTTAACTTTTATGGTCATACAGCAAAAGCTACGAGTGCTATTTCCAAATTCTCTATTATTACTATATAGTGTTATTAAATTCTGTCTTCTAGTACCCATGAGTTAACCTTAAACACATGTTGGCTAAGAAATTACATCATTGATTACATCCATACAACCAATGGGATGTATACCTGCTATGTTCATTTTGAATGCTAAAGATTTTAACTTTACTGCTTCTCATTACTTCATATACTTATCGGAGAACATCCAGCAATTTTATCATATGCTGCAGATGGTTTCTCTTGGTATTGTTTATTAACACCAGCAGAACCCTACTTTACACCAGCACTGAATCCTGTCTGACGCCCTCTAGCGTTTTCATGGCAGACTCAATACGGGGAGGTTTGCCTTCCCCAGTCATTACCGTTAACCCCCCAGGAAGTTTCCTGTGCATCCGGAAGATATTTGTTTATTGGGCTGTTATTTTCAGGATAACTGGTATGTGGACAAGGCTATGCCTATGGGGTGTTCCATTTCCTGTTTTGCTTTTGAGTCCTACAGTACCTTTTTGGAATGGGAGGCCAAATCCAGAGCGGGGAGTCCGCATATCACGCACTTCCGGGATGATTTTTTGTTTATTGGCCCAGCGGGTTCGTCGGCCTGTGCAGACAAACTAGCGGTTTTCCAGTCCTTAGCGGAGGAAGTTGGGGGTCCGCTAGCGGCGGAAAAAACCGAAGGTCCTTCGACCAGGTTGAGCTACTTAGGTATATTGTTAGATTCTGAGTTGGGCTTATCAAGGTTACCTGAAGATAAGGTCCTAGCATTGGGGAACCGGTTGGAGGGCTTGTTGGCGAAATGAAAATGTACACTGAGGGAGATGCAGAGTCTCCTGGGACACTTAAATTTCGCCTGCAAAGCAGTTTCCCCAGGGCGTACCTTTTGTGCAAGGTTAGCAAGGGCAACTGCGGGGGTTTCCTCAGGCAGCCTGGGTTTTGGGGTGTTTTACCAAAACAGATGGTGCGCTGAAAAATGGCCACATTCGTGGGCGGAGTCTGGGATCCTCTGGATCTCACTTTTCTGGAGCTTTTTCCAGTAGTAGTAGCGGTGGAGATATGGCACGAATTGTTCCTTAATAGCAGGGTATTGTTTTGGTGCGACAACCAAGCTGTAGTGCGCATCATTAACAGCCAGTCCAGCAAGTCCTTAAGGGTAATGCGCTTAGTGCGCAGGTTGGTGAGGGCCTGCTTGGGGAGCAACATTACGTTTTGGGCTAGACATGTGCCAGGCACCTCTAATGATATTGCAGACGCTCTGTCTCGCTTTCAGGAGCAGAGATTTCGCCAATGGGCACCGGCGGCGTGCCAGTTTCCAGACCGGTTCCCAGAGGAGTTGTGGACTCTTGGCTTGGACCCATCATAGAAGCTGTGAACAGTTCATTGGCACCGGCAACTCGTCGGTCTTATTCGGCCGCTATTCAGGGTTATGCTGACTTCATCGGGACAGTTTGGGGCTTAAGTGCTTGGCCCCCCACTGAGGAGTCGGTTTTACGATATCTTATACAGCTAAGGTCGCAGGGGTTATCACCCCGGACAATGGGAATCCACATGGCAGGCTTATCTTTTTTGTGTAAAGCAATTGGGAATGCGGACCCAACTTCGTCATTCCTAGTGCGCAAGGCCATAGCGGGTTGGAGGAGGCTTAGTCCGGCTGTAGCGGACGCAAGGCGACCGATTTCTCTGGCGATACTTCAAGGCCTATTGGAACAGCTGCCCACTGTATGCTCTAGTTGTTATGAAGCAGTTTTATTTGGGGCGGCTTTTACGCTTGCCTTTTTTGGGGCTTTCCGATGTGGGGAATTGTTGGCTGAAACCCGTTCAAGTCCGGGGGACAGGGCATTAGCAAGGGAGGATGTTCAGATATCGGAAGAGGGTCTGCACATACTCCTTCGCCGATCGAAGACAGACCAATTGGGCCGAGGTTCGCATGTGTTTCTACGTGCTGCCCCACTGGGCGGTCCTTGCCCTGTCCGGGCTATGAGAGCCTTTTTGGAGGTTCGGCCAGACATATCTGGTCCACTGCTGATACATTTGAATGGCACGTGTCTGTCTCGGTACCAATTTGTTTCTGTTTTGAAGCGGGCGTTGAGAAGCTCAGGCTTACCAGCTGAGCAATTTGGGACTCACTCCTTCCGTATTGGGGCAGCCACGGAGGCAGCGAATTCTGGGATGCCTTCTGAGGACGTCAAGGCAGTGGGGAGGTGGCGTTCCTCGGCTTTCAAGCACTATGTCCGCCCGGGCTTGGTTTTATAACTATCTCATGTGCCATTCAATTGCAGATCGATGCTCGGAAGTGCCTAAAGTATTGGTCATCGGGCACAGTATTGTCCACTGGGCGGCCCGCTATTCTTTACGGTCTGTATGGACCAGCAACTTGGGCCTGGAAGATCACTACCGAATTGCCTGGGCTGGTCGGCGTGGTATGCGTTGGGCTTCGCTGCTAGATGATCTAACCACAGCTGTGAGGCGAACCGGTGTGCCGGATATTTTAGTCATTCAACTGGGAGAAAATGACATCACCAGCATGAAGGCACTTGGTCTGGCAGAGTCCATGAAGTTGGACCTTGAGAAGATTACATCAGGATTTCCAGGCATTAGAATATGGCGGTCGGCACTTCTCGAGCGTCGGAATTGGAGAGGGGCGGTTTCCCCCAAGAAAGTTGACATTTCACGCAAGAAAATTAATAAAGCAATTGCAAAGTGGTTAAAAAAGGCAGGCGGTCGTTATATTCCGCACCCTGATATCTGCCAAAGTTTTTGGGCTCTATACAGAGCAGATGGAGACCATCTGTCTGAATGGGGGATGGACTGCTGGTTACATGATTTGCGTTATGCATTGTTTGAGGCTGCAGTGGGAGGAAGCGTTGGAGGGAGCTGGGGGGTGGGGGCACCAATTTGACAGAATTTCATGACTATATGGTACTAATAGAGAATTTGGAAATAGCACTAGTACCTTTTGCTATATGACCATAATAGATAATACGTGTTACAGTGTTGTAGTCCTAAGAATCTATCTTGTTATATAATAGGGCTTCTGCTGGTTTGAAGAAACAATACCAAGAGCATTCTTGTGGCACAGAGTGGTAAGGCAGCAGACATGCTGTCTGAAAGCATTGCCCATGAGGGTGGGAGTGCAATCCAAGCATCCGGCTCAAGGCTGACTCAGGCTTCCGTCATCCGAGTTTGGTAAAATGAGTACCCAGCTTCCTGGGGGGGGGAAACGGTAATTACTGGGGAAGGCACTGGCAAACCACCCCGTATTGAGTCTGCCATGAAAACACTAGAGGGCGTCACCCCAAAGGTCAGACAGGATTCAGTGCTGGTGTAAAGTAGGGTTCTGCTGGTGTTAATAAACATTACCAAGAGTCATCATCTGCAGCATATGATAAAATTGCTGGATGTTCTCCGATAAGTATATGAAGTAATCAGAAGTAGTAAAGTTAAAATCTTTAGCGTGCAATATGAACATAGCAGTTATATATCCCATTGGTTGTATGGATACAATCAATGATTTAATTACTTAGCCAACTAGTTTTTAAGGTTATCTCATAGGGAGTAGAAGACAGAATTTCATAAGACTATATGGTGCTAATAGAGAATTTGGAAATATCACTAGTAGCTTTTGCTATATGACCATAATAGTTAAATACGTGTGTTACAGTGTTGAAGTCCTAAGAATCTATCTTGTTATATAATAGGGCTTCTGCTGGTTTGAAGAAACAATACCAAAAGCATTCTTGTGGCACAGAGTGGTAAGGTAGCAGAGTCTGCCATGAAAACGCTAGGGGGCGTCAGACAGGATTCAGTGGGGTGACGCCCTCTAGCGTTTTCATGGCAGACTCAATACGGGGTGGTTTGCCAGTGCCTTCCCCAGTCATTACCGTTTACCCCCCAGGAAGTTGGGTACTCATTTTACCGGCCTCGGATGACGGAAGCCTGAGTCAGCCTAGAGCCGGATGCTTAGATTGCACTCCCAGCCTCATGGGCAAAGCTTTCAGACAGCATGTCTGCTGCCTTACCACTCTGTGCCACAAGAATGCTCTTGGTATTGTTTCTTCAAACCAGCAGAAGCCCTATTATATAACAAGATAGATTCTTAGGACCAATACTTTAACACACGTATTTAACTATTATGGTCATATAGCAGAAGCTACGAGTGCTATTTCCAAATTCTCTATTATTACTATATAGTGTTATTAAATTATGTCTTCTTGTACACATGAGTTAACCTTAAAATCTTGTTGGCTAAGAAATTACATCACTGATTACATCCATACAACCAATGGCATGTATACCTGCTATGTTCATATTGAATGCTAAAGATTTTAACTTTACTGCTTCTGATTACTTCATATACTTATCGGAGAACATCCAGCCATTTTATCATATGCTGCAGATGGTGTCTCTTGGTATTGTTTATTAACACCAACAGAACCCTACTTTGCACCAGCACTGGATCCTGTCTGACGCCCCCTAGCGTTTTCATCGCAAACTCTGCTACCTTACCACTCTGTGCCACAAGAATGCTCTTGGTATTGTTTTTAAAAGCAGCGGAAGCCCTATTATATAACAAGATAGATTCTTAGGACTACAACACTGTAACACGTGTTAGCTATTATTGTCATAGCAAAAGCTACTAGTGCTATTTCCAAATTCTCTATAACTTCTATGTTCATATTGAACGTTAAAGATTTTAACTTTACTACTTCTGATTACTTCATATACTTATCGGAGAACATCCAGCAATTTTATCATATGCTGCAGATGATGACTCTTGGTAATGTTTATTAACACCAGCAGAACCCTACTTTACACCAGCACTGAATCCTGTCTGACCTTTGGGGTGACGCCCTCTAGCGTTTTCATGGCAGACTCAATACGGGGTGGTTTGCCAGTGCCTTCCCCAGTCATTACCGTTTACCCCCCAGGAAGTTGGGTACTCATTTTACCGACCTCGGATGACGGAAGCCTGAGTCAGCCTAGAGCCGGATGCTTAGATTGCACTCCCAGCCTCATGGGCAATGCTTTCAGACAGCATGTCTGCTGCCTTACCACTCTGTGCCACAAGAATGCTCTTGGTATTGTTTCTTCAAACCAGCAGAAGCCCTATTATATAACATGATAGATTCTTAGCACTTCAACACTGTAACACACGTATTTAAGTATTATGGTCATATAGCAAAAGCTACTAGTGCTATTTCCAAATTCTCTATTAGTAACATATAGTCTTATGAAATTCTGTCTTCTACTGCCTATGAGATAACCTTAAAAACTAGTTGGCTAAGTAATTAAATCATTGATTGTATCCATACAAACAATGGGATATATACCTGCTATGTTCATATTGCACGCTAAAGATTTTAACTTTACTACTTCTGATTACTTCATATACTTATCGGAGAACATCCAGCAATTTTATCATATGCTGCAGATGGTGACTCTTGGTAATGTTTATTAACACCAGCAGAACCCTACTTTACACCAGCACTGAATCCTGTCTGACACCCTCTAGCGTTTTCATGGCAGACTCAATACGGGGTGGTTTGCCTTCCCCAGTAATTACCGTTAACCCCCCAGGAAGCTGGGTAATCATTTTACCGACCTCAGATGACGGAAGCCTGAGTCAGCCTGGAGCCGGATGCTTGGATTGCACTCCCAGCCTCATGGGCAATGCTTTCAGACAGCATGTCTGCTGCCTTACCACTCTGTGCCACAAGAATGCTCTTGGTATTGTTTCTTCAAACCAGCAGAAGCCCTATTATATAACAAGATAGATTCTTAGGACTTCAATACTATAACACACGTATTTAACTATTATGGTCATATAGCAGAAGCTACGAGTGCTATTTCCAAATTCTCTATTATTACTATATAGTGTTATTAAATTCTGTCTTCTTGTACACATGAGTTAACCTTAAAATCTTGTTGGCTAAGAAATTACTTCACTGATTACATCCATACAACCAATGGCGTGTATACCTGCTATGTTCATATTGAATGCTAAAGATTTTAACTTTACTGCTTCTGATTACTTCATATACTTATCGGAGAACATCCAGCCATTTTATCATATGCTGCAGATGGTGTCTCTTGGTATTGTTTATTAACACCAACAGAACCCTACTTCGCACCAGCACTGAATCCTGTCTGACGCCCCCTAGCGTTTTCATCGCAAACTCTGCTACCTTACCACTCTGTGCCACAAGAATGCTCTTGGTATTGTTTTTAAAACTAGCGGAAGCCCTATTATATAACAAGATAGATTCTTAGGACTACCACACTGTAACACGTGTTAGCTATTATTGTCATAGCAAAAGCTACTAGTGCTATTTCCAAATTCTCTATAACTTCTATGTTCATATTGCACGTTAAAGATTTTAACTTTACTACTTCTGATTACTTCATATACTTATCGGAGAACATCCAGCAATTTTATCATATGCTGCAGATGATGACTCTTGGTAATGTTTATTAACACGAGCAGAACCCTACTTTACACCAGCACTGAATCCTGTCTGACACCCCCTAGCGTTTTCATCGCAGACTCTGCTACCTTACCACTCTGTGCCACAAGAGTGCTCTTGGTGTTGTTTCTTAAAACCAGCAGAAGCCCTATTATATAACAAGATAGATTCTTAGGACTACAACACTGTAACACGTATTAACTATTATTGTCATAGCAAAAGCTACTAGTGCTATTTCCAAATACTCTATTAGTAACATATAGTTCGGATAACATCCAGCAATTTTATCATATGGTGCAGATGGTTTCTCTTGGTATTGTTTATTAACACCAGCAGAACCCTACTTTACACCAGCACTGAATCCTGTCTGACGCCCCCTAGCGTTTTCATGGCAGACTCTGCTACCTTACCACTCTGTGCCACAAGAATGCTCTTGGTATTGTTTCTTCAAACCAGCAGAAGCCCTATTATATAACATGATAGATTCTTAGGACTTCAACACTGTAACACACGTATTTAACTATTATGGTCATATAGCCAAAGCTACTAGTGCTATTTCCAAATTCTCTATTAGTAACATATAGTCTTATGAAATTCTGTCTTCTACTGCCTATGAGATAACCTTAAAAACTAGTTGGCTAAGTAATTAAATCATTGATTGTATCCATACAACCAATGGGATATATACCTGCTATGTTCATATTGCACGCTAAAGATTTTAACTTTACTACTTCTGATTACTTCATATACTTATCGGAGAACATCCAGCAATTTTATCATATGCTGCAGATGATGACTCTTGGTAATGTTTATTAACACCAGCAGAACCCTACTTTACACCAGCACTGAATCCTGTCTGACCTTTCGGGTGACGCCCTCTAGCGTTTTCATGGCAGACTCAATACGGGGTGGTTTGCCAGTGCCTTCCCCAGTCATTACCGTTTACCCCCCAGGAAGTTGGGTACTCATTTTACCGACCTCGGATGACGGAAGCCTGAGTCAGCCTAGAGCCGGATGCTTAGATTGCACTCCCAGCCTCATGGGCAAAGCTTTCAGACAGCATGTCTGCTGCCTTACCACTCTGTGCCACAAGAATGCTCTTGGTATTGTTTCTTCAAACCAGCAGAAGCCCTATTATATAACAAGATAGATTCTTAGGACTTCAATACTATAACACACGTATTTAACTATTATGGTCATATAGCAGAAGCTACGAGTGCTATTTCCAAATTCTCTATCATTACTATATAGTGTTATTAAATTCTGTCTTCTTGTACACATGAGTTAACCTTAAAATCTTGTTGGCTAAGAAATTACATTACTGATTACATCCATACAACCAATGGCATGTATACCTGCTATGTTCATATTGAATGCTAAAGATTTTAACTTTACTGCTTCTGATTACTTCATATACTTATCGGAGAACATCCAGCCATTTTATCATATGCTGCAGATGGTGTCTCTTGGTATTGTTTATTAACACCAACAGAACCCTACTTTGCACCAGCACTGAATCCTGTCTGACGCCCCCTAGCGTTTTCATCGCAAACTCTGCTACCTTACCACTCTGTGCCACAAGAATGCTCTTGGTATTGTTTTTAAAACCAGCGGAAGCCCTATTATATAACAAGATAGATTCTTAGGACTACAACACTGTAACACGTGTTAGCTATTATTGTCATAGCAAAAGCTACTAGTGCTATTTTCAAATTCTCTATAACTTCTATGTTCATATTGCACGTTAAAGATTTTAACTTTACTACTTCTGATTACTTCATATACTTATCGGAGAACATCCAGCAATTTTATCATATGCTGCAGATGATGACTCTTGGTAATGTTTATTAACACCAGCAGAACCCTACTTAACACCAGCACTGAATTCTGTCTGACCTTTGGGGTGACGCCCTCTAGCGTTTTCATGGCAGACTCAATACGGGGTGGTTTGCCAGTGCCTTCCCCAGTCATTACCGTTTACCCCCCAGGAAGTTGGGTACTCATTTTACCGACCTCGGATGACGGAAGCCTGAGTCAGCCTAGAGCCGGATGCTTAGATTGCACTCCCAGCCTCATGGGCAATGCTTTCAGACAGCATGTCTGCTGCCTTACCACTCTGTGCCACAAGAATGCTCTTGGTATTGTTTCTTCAAACCAGCAGAAGCCCTATTATATAACATGATAGATTCTTAGTACTTCAACACTGTAACACACGTATTTAAGTATTATGGTCATATAGCAAAAGCTACGAGTGCTATTTCCAAATTCACTATTATTACTATATAGTGTTATTAAATTCTGTCTTCTAGTACCCATGAGTTAACCTTAAAAATTTGTTGGCTAAGAGATTACATCATTGATTACATCCATACAACCAATGGGATATATACCTGCTATGTTAATATTGAATGCTAAAGATTTTAACTTTACTGCTTCTGATTACTTCATATACTTATCGGAGAACATCCAGCAATTTTATCATATGCTGCAGATGGTGACTCTTGGTAATGTTTATTAACACCAGCAGAACCCTACTTTACACCAGCACTGAATCCTGTCTGACACCCTCTAGCGTTTTCATGGCAGACTCAATACGGGGTGGTTAGCCTTCCCCAGTAATTACCGTTAACCCCCCAGGAAGCTGGGTAATCATTTTACCGACCTCAGATGACGGAAGCCTGAGTCAGCCTTGAGCCGGATGCTTGGATTGCACTCCCAGCCTCATGGGCAATGCTTTCAGACAGCATGTCCGCTGCCTTACCATTCTGTGCCACAAGAATGCTCTTGGTATTGTTTCTTCAAACCAGCAGAAGCCCTATTATATAACAAGATAGATTCTTAGGACTTCAATACTATAACACACGTATTTAACTATTATGGTCATATAGCAGAAGCTACGAGTGCTATTTCCAAATTCTCTATTATTACTATATAGTGTTATTAAATTCTGTCTTCTTGTACACATGAGTTAACCTTAAAATCTTGTTGGCTAAGAAATTACTTCACTGATTACATCCATACAACCAATGGCGTGTATACCTGCTATGTTCATATTGAATGCTAAAGATTTTAACTTTACTGCTTCTGATTACTTCATATACTTATCGGAGAACATCCAGCCATTTTATCATATGCTGCAGATGGTGTCTCTTGGTATTGTTTATTAACACCAACAGAACCCTACTTCGCACCAGCACTGAATCCTGTCTGACGCCCCCTAGCGTTTTCATCGCAAACTCTGCTACCTTACCACTCTGTGCCACAAGAATGCTCTTGGTATTGTTTTTAAAACTAGCGGAAGCCCTATTATATAACAAGATAGATTCTTAGGACTACCACACTGTAACACGTGTTAGCTATTATTGTCATAGCAAAAGCTACTAGTGCTATTTCCAAATTCTCTATAACTTCTATGTTCATATTGCACGTTAAAGATTTTAACTTTACTACTTCTGATTACTTCATATACTTATCGGAGAACATCCAGCAATTTTATCATATGCTGCAGATGATGACTCTTGGTAATGTTTATTAACACGAGCAGAACCCTACTTTACACCAGCACTGAATCCTGTCTGACACCCCCTAGCGTTTTCATCGCAGACTCTGCTACCTTACCACTCTGTGCCACAAGAGTGCTCTTGGTGTTGTTTCTTAAAACCAGCAGAAGCCCTATTATATAACAAGATAGATTCTTAGGACTACAACACTGTAACACGTATTAACTATTATTGTCATAGCAAAAGCTACTAGTGCTATTTCCAAATACTCTATTAGTAACATATAGTTCGGATAACATCCAGCAATTTTATCATATGGTGCAGATGGTTTCTCTTGGTATTGTTTATTAACACCAGCAGAACCCTACTTTACACCAGCACTGAATCCTGTCTGACGCCCCCTAGCGTTTTCATGGCAGACTCTGCTACCTTACCACTCTGTGCCACAAGAATGCTCTTGGTATTGTTTCTTCAAACCAGCAGAAGCCCTATTATATAACATGATAGATTCTTAGGACTTCAACACTGTAACACACGTATTTAACTATTATGGTCATATAGCAAAAGCTACTAGTGCTATTTCCAAATTCTCTATTAGTAACATATAGTCTTATGAAATTCTGTCTTCTACTGCCTATGAGATAACCTTAAAAACTAGTTGGCTAAGTAATTAAATCATTGATTGTATCCATACAACCAATGGGATATATACCTGCTATGTTCATATTGCACGCTAAAGATTTTAACTTTACTACTTCTGATTACTTCATATCGGAGAACATCCAGCAATTTTATCATATGCTGCAGATGGTGACTCTTGGTAATGTTTATTAACACCAGCAGAACCCTACTTTACACCAGCACTGAATCCTGTCTGACACCCTCTAGCGTTTTCATGGCAGACTCAATACGGGGTGTTTTGCCTTCCCCAGTAATTACCGTTAACCCCCCAGGAAGCTGGGTAATCATTTTACCGACCTCAGATGACGGAAGCCTGAGTCAGCCTGGAGCCGGATGCTTGGATTGCACTCCCAGCCTCATGGGCAATGCTTTCAGACAGCATGTCTGCTGCCTTACCACTCTGTGCCACAAGAATGCTCTTGGTATTGTTTCTTCAAACCAGCAGAAGCCCTATTATATAACAAGATAGATTCTTAGGACTTCAGTACTATAACACACGTATTTAACTATTATGGTCATATAGCAGAAGCTACGAGTGCTATTTCCAAATTCTCTATTATTACTATATAGTGTTATTAAATTCTGTCCTCTTGTAGTTAACCTTAAAATCTTGTTGGCTAAGAAATTACATCACTGATTACATCCATACAACCAATGGCATGTATACCTGCTATGTTCATATTGAATGCTAAAGATTTTAACTTTACTGCTTCTGATTACTTCATATACTTATCGGAGAACATCCAGCCATTTTATCATATGCTGCAGATGGTTTCTCTTGGTATTCTTTATTAACACCAGCAGAACCCTACTTTACACCAGCACTGAATCCTGTCTGACGCCCCCTAGCGTTTTCATCGCAGACTCTGCTACCTTACCACTCTGTGCCACAAGAGTGCTCTTGGTATTGTTTTTAAAACCAGCAGAAGCCCTATTATATAACAAGATAGATTCTTAGGACTACAACACTGTAACACGTGTTAGCTATTATTGTCATAGCAAAAGCTACTAGTGCTATTTCCAAATTCTCTATAACTTCTATGTTCATATTGCACGTTAAAGATTTTAACTTTACTACTTCTGATTACTTCATATACTTATCGGAGAACATCCAGCAATTTTATCATATGCTGCAGATGATGACTCTTGGTAATGTTTATTAACACCAGCAGAACCCTACTTTACACCAGCACTGAATCCTGTCTGACCTTTGGGGTGACGCCCTCTAGCGTTTTCATGGCAGACTCAATACGGGGTGGTTTGCCAGTGCCTTCCCCAGTCATTACCGTTTACCCCCCAGGAAGTTGGGTACTCATTTTACCGACCTCGGATGACGGAAGCCTGAGTCAGCCTAGAGCCGGATGCTTAGATTGCACTCCCAGCCTCATGGGCAATGCTTTCAGACAGCATGTCTGCTGCCTTACCACTCTGTGCCACAAGAATGCTCTTGGTATTGTTTCTTCAAACCAGCAGAAGCCCTATTATATAACATGATAGATTCTTAGGACTTCAACACTGTAACACACGTATTTAACTATTATGGTCATATAGCAAAAGCTACTAGTGCTATTTCCAAATTCTCTATTAGTAACATATAGTCTTATGAAATTCTGTCTTCTACTGCCTATGAGATAACCTTAAAAACTAGTTGGCTAAGTAATTAAATCATTGATTGTATCCATACAACCAATGGGATATATACCTGCTATGTTCATATTGCACGCTAAAGATTTTAACTTTACTACTTCTGATTACTTCATATCGGAGAACATCCAGCAATTTTATCATATGCTGCAGATGGTGACTCTTGGTAATGTTTATTAACACCAGCAGAACCCTACTTTACACCAGCACTGAATCCTGTCTGACACCCTCTAGCGTTTTCATGGCAGACTCAATACGGGGTGGTTTGCCTTCCCCAGTAATTACCGTTAACCCCCCAGGAAGCTGGGTAATCATTTTACCGACTTCAGATGACGGAAGCCTGAGTCAGCCTGGAGCCGGATGCTTGGATTGCACTCCCAGCCTCATGGGCAATGCTTTCAGACAGCATGTCTGCTGCCTTACCACTCTGTGCCACAAGAATGCTCTTGGTATTGTTTCTTCAAACCAGCAGAAGCCCTATTATATAACAAGATAGATTCTTAGGACTTCAATACTATAACACACGTATTTAACTATTATGGTCATATAGCAGAAGCTACGAGTGCTATTTCCAAATTCTCTATTATTACTATATAGTGTTATTAAATTCTGTCTTCTTGTACACATGAGTTAACCTTAAAATCTTGTTGGCTAAGAAATTACATCACTGATTACATCCATACAACCAATGGCATGTATACCTGCTATGTTCATATTGAATGCTAAAGATTTTAACTTTACTGCTTCTGATTACTTCATATACTTATCGGAGAACATCCAGCAATTTTATCATATGCTGCAGATGGTTTCTCTTGGTATTGTTTATTAACACCAGCAGAACCCTACTTTACACCAGCACTGAATCCTGTCTGACGCCCCCTAGCTTTTTCATGGCAGACTCTGCTACCTTACCACTCCGTGCCACAAGAATGCTCTTGGTATTGTTTCTTAAAACCAGCAGAAGCCCTATTATATAACATGATAGATTCTTAGGACTTCAACACTGTAACACACGTATTTAACTATTATGGTCATATAGCAAAAGCTACTAGTGCTATTTCCAAATTCTCTATTAGTAACATATAGTCTTATGAAATTCTGTCTTCTACTGCCTATGAGATAACCTTAAAAACTAGTTGGCTAAGTAATTAAATCATTGATTGTATCCATACAACCAATGGGATATATACCTGCTATGTTCATATTGCACGCTAAAGATTTTAACTTTACTACTTCTGATTACTTCATATCGGAGAACATCCAGCAATTTTATCATATGCTGCAGATGGTGACTCTTGGTAATGTTTATTAACACCAGCAGAACCCTACTTTACACCAGCACTGAATCCTGTCTGACACCCTCTAGCGTTTTCATGGCAGACTCAATACGGGGTGGTTTGCCTTCCCCAGTAATTACCGTTAACCCCCCAGGAAGCTGGGTAATCATTTTACCGACCTCAGATGACGGAAGCCTGAGTCAGCCTGGAGCCGGATGCTTGGATTGCACTCCCAGCCTCATGGGCAATGCTTTCAGACAGCATGTCTGCTGCCTTACCACTCTGTGCCACAAGAATGCTCTTGGTATTGTTTCTTCAAACCAGCAGAAGCCCTATTATATAACAAGATAGATTCTTAGGACTTCAATACTATAACACACGTATTTAACTATTATGGTCATATAGCAGAAGCTACGAGTGCTATTTCCAAATTCTCTATTATTACTATATAGTGTTATTAAATTCTGTCTTCTTGTACACATGAGTTAACCTTAAAATCTTGTTGGCTAAGAAATTACATCACTGATTACATCCATACAACCAATGGCATGTATACCTGCTATGTTCATATTGAATGCTAAAGATTTTAACTTTACTGCTTCTGATTACTTCATATACTTATCGGAGAACATCCAGCAATTTTATCATATGCTGCAGATGGTTTCTCTTGGTATTGTTTATTAACACCAGCAGAACCCTACTTTACACCAGCACTGAATCCTGTCTGACGCCCCCTAGCGTTTTCATGGCAGACTCTGCTACCTTACCACTCCGTGCCACAAGAATGCTCTTGGTATTGTTTCTTAAAACCAGCAGAAGCCCTATTATATAACATGATAGATTCTTAGGACTTCAACACTGTAACACACGTATTTAACTATTATGGTCATATAGCAAAAGCTACTAGTGCTATTTCCAAATTCTCTATTAGTAACATATAGTCTTATGAAATTCTGTCTTCTACTGCCTATGAGATAACCTTAAAAACTAGTTGGCTAAGTAATTAAATCATTGATTGTATCCATACAACCAATGGGATATATACCTGCTATGTTCATATTGCACGCTAAAGATTTTAACTTTACTACTTCTGATTACTTCATATCGGAGAACATCCAGCAATTTTATCATATGCTGCAGATGGTGACTCTTGGTAATGTTTATTAACACCAGCAGAACCCTACTTTACACCAGCACTGAATCCTGTCTGACACCCTCTAGCGTTTTCATGGCAGACTCAATACGGGGTGGTTTGCCTTCCCCAGTAATTACCGTTAACCCCCCAGGAAGCTGGGTAATCATTTTACCGACCTCAGATGACGGAAGCCTGAGTCAGCCTGGAGCCGGATGCTTGGATTGCACTCCCAGCCTCATGGGCAATGCTTTCAGACAGCATGTCTGCTGCCTTACCACTGTGCCACAAGAATGCTCTTGGTATTGTTTCTTCAAACCAGCAGAAGCCCTATTATATAACATGATAGATTCTTAGGACTTCAATACTATAACACACGTATTTAACTATTATGGTCATATAGCAGAAGCTACGAGTGCTATTTCCAAATTCTCTATAACTTCTATGTTCATATTGCACGTTAAAGATTTTAACTTTACTGCTTCTGATTACTTCATATACTTATCGGAGAACATCCAGCAATTTTATCATATGCTGCAGATGGTTTCTCTTGGTATTCTTTATTAACACCAGCAGAACCCTACTTTACACCAGCACTGAATCCTGTCTGACGCCCCCTAGCGTTTTCATCGCAGACTCTGCTACCTTACCACTCTGTGCCACAAGAGTGCTCTTGGTATTGTTTTTAAAACCAGCGGAAGCCCTATTATATAACAAGATAGATTCTTAGGACTACAACACTGTAACACGTGTTAGCTATTATTGTCATAGCAAAAGCTACTAGTGCTATTTTCAAATTCTCTATAACTTCTATGTTCATATTGCACGTTAAAGATTTTAACTTTACTACTTCTGATTACTTCATATACTTATCGGAGAACATCCAGCAATTTTATCATATGCTGCAGATGATGACTCTTGGTAATGTTTATTAACACCAGCAGAACCCTACTTAACACCAGCACTGAATTCTGTCTGACCTTTGGGGTGACGCCCTCTAGCGTTTTCATGGCAGACTCAATACGGGGTGGTTTGCCAGTGCCTTCCCCAGTCATTACCGTTTACCCCCCAGGAAGTTGGGTACTCATTTTACCGACCTCGGATGACGGAAGCCTGAGTCAGCCTAGAGCCGGATGCTTAGATTGCACTCCCAGCCTCATGGGCAATGCTTTCAGACAGCATGTCTGCTGCCTTACCACTCTGTGCCACAAGAATGCTCTTGGTATTGTTTCTTCAAACCAGCAGAAGCCCTATTATATAACATGATAGATTCTTAGCACTTCAACACTGTAACACACGTATTTAAGTATTATGGTCATATAGCAAATGCTACGAGTGCTATTTCCAAATTCACTATTATTACTATATAGTGTTATTAAATTCTGTCTTCTAGTACCCATGAGTTAACCTTAAAAATTTGTTGGCTAAGAGATTACATCATTGATTACATCCATACAACCAATGGGATATATACCTGCTATGTTAATATTGAATGCTAAAGATTTTAACTTTACTGCTTCTGATTACTTCATATACTTATCGGAGAACATCCAGCAATTTTATCATATGCTGCAGATGGTGACTCTTGGTAATGTTTATTAACACCAGCAGAACCCTACTTTACACCAGCACTGAATCCTGTCTGACACCCTCTAGCGTTTTCATGGCAGACTCAATACGGGGTGGTTAGCCTTCCCCAGTAATTACCGTTAACCCCCCAGGAAGCTGGGTAATCATTTTACCGACCTCAGATGACGGAAGCCTGAGTCAGCCTTGAGCCGGATGCTTGGATTGCACTCCCAGCCTCATGGGCAATGCTTTCAGACAGCATGTCCGCTGCCTTACCATTCTGTGCCACAAGAATGCTCTTGGTATTGTTTCTTCAAACCAGCAGAAGCCCTATTATATAACAAGATAGATTCTTAGGACTTCAATACTATAACACACGTATTTAACTATTATGGTCATATAGCAGAAGCTACGAGTGCTATTTCCAAATTCTCTATTATTACTATATAGTGTTATTAAATTCTGTCTTCTTGTACACATGAGTTAACCTTAAAATCTTGTTGGCTAAGAAATTACTTCACTGATTACATCCATACAACCAATGGCGTGTATACCTGCTATGTTCATATTGAATGCTAAAGATTTTAACTTTACTGCTTCTGATTACTTCATATACTTATCGGAGAACATCCAGCCATTTTATCATATGCTGCAGATGGTGTCTCTTGGTATTGTTTATTAACACCAACAGAACCCTACTTCGCACCAGCACTGAATCCTGTCTGACGCCCCCTAGCGTTTTCATCGCAAACTCTGCTACCTTACCACTCTGTGCCACAAGAATGCTCTTGGTATTGTTTTTAAAACTAGCGGAAGCCCTATTATATAACAAGATAGATTCTTAGGACTACCACACTGTAACACGTGTTAGCTATTATTGTCATAGCAAAAGCTACTAGTGCTATTTCCAAATTCTCTATAACTTCTATGTTCATATTGCACGTTAAAGATTTTAACTTTACTACTTCTGATTACTTCATATACTTATCGGAGAACATCCAGCAATTTTATCATATGCTGCAGATGATGACTCTTGGTAATGTTTATTAACACGAGCAGAACCCTACTTTACACCAGCACTGAATCCTGTCTGACACCCCCTAGCGTTTTCATCGCAGACTCTGCTACCTTACCACTCTGTGCCACAAGAGTGCTCTTGGTGTTGTTTCTTAAAACCAGCAGAAGCCCTATTATATAACAAGATAGATTCTTAGGACTACAACACTGTAACACGTATTAACTATTATTGTCATAGCAAAAGCTACTAGTGCTATTTCCAAATACTCTATTAGTAACATATAGTTCGGATAACATCCAGCAATTTTATCATATGGTGCAGATGGTTTCTCTTGGTATTGTTTATTAACACCAGCAGAACCCTACTTTACACCAGCACTGAATCCTGTCTGACGCCCCCTAGCGTTTTCATGGCAGACTCTGCTACCTTACCACTCTGTGCCACAAGAATGCTCTTGGTATTGTTTCTTCAAACCAGCAGAAGCCCTATTATATAACATGATAGATTCTTAGGACTTCAACACTGTAACACACGTATTTAACTATTATGGTCATATAGCAAAAGCTACTAGTGCTATTTCCAAATTCTCTATTAGTAACATATAGTCTTATGAAATTCTGTCTTCTACTGCCTATGAGATAACCTTAAAAACTAGTTGGCTAAGTAATTAAATCATTGATTGTATCCATACAACCAATGGGATATATACCTGCTATGTTCATATTGCACGCTAAAGATTTTAACTTTACTACTTCTGATTACTTCATATCGGAGAACATCCAGCAATTTTATCATATGCTGCAGATGGTGACTCTTGGTAATGTTTATTAACACCAGCAGAACCCTACTTTACACCAGCACTGAATCCTGTCTGACACCCTCTAGCGTTTTCATGGCAGACTCAATACGGGGTGTTTTGCCTTCCCCAGTAATTACCGTTAACCCCCCAGGAAGCTGGGTAATCATTTTACCGACCTCAGATGACGGAAGCCTGAGTCAGCCTGGAGCCGGATGCTTGGATTGCACTCCCAGCCTCATGGGCAATGCTTTCAGACAGCATGTCTGCTGCCTTACCACTCTGTGCCACAAGAATGCTCTTGGTATTGTTTCTTCAAACCAGCAGAAGCCCTATTATATAACAAGATAGATTCTTAGGACTTCAGTACTATAACACACGTATTTAACTATTATGGTCATATAGCAGAAGCTACGAGTGCTATTTCCAAATTCTCTATTATTACTATATAGTGTTATTAAATTCTGTCCTCTTGTAGTTAACCTTAAAATCTTGTTGGCTAAGAAATTACATCACTGATTACATCCATACAACCAATGGCATGTATACCTGCTATGTTCATATTGAATGCTAAAGATTTTAACTTTACTGCTTCTGATTACTTCATATACTTATCGGAGAACATCCAGCCATTTTATCATATGCTGCAGATGGTTTCTCTTGGTATTCTTTATTAACACCAGCAGAACCCTACTTTACACCAGCACTGAATCCTGTCTGACGCCCCCTAGCGTTTTCATCGCAGACTCTGCTACCTTACCACTCTGTGCCACAAGAGTGCTCTTGGTATTGTTTTTAAAACCAGCAGAAGCCCTATTATATAACAAGATAGATTCTTAGGACTACAACACTGTAACACGTGTTAGCTATTATTGTCATAGCAAAAGCTACTAGTGCTATTTCCAAATTCTCTATAACTTCTATGTTCATATTGCACGTTAAAGATTTTAACTTTACTACTTCTGATTACTTCATATACTTATCGGAGAACATCCAGCAATTTTATCATATGCTGCAGATGATGACTCTTGGTAATGTTTATTAACACCAGCAGAACCCTACTTTACACCAGCACTGAATCCTGTCTGACCTTTGGGGTGACGCCCTCTAGCGTTTTCATGGCAGACTCAATACGGGGTGGTTTGCCAGTGCCTTCCCCAGTCATTACCGTTTACCCCCCAGGAAGTTGGGTACTCATTTTACCGACCTCGGATGACGGAAGCCTGAGTCAGCCTAGAGCCGGATGCTTAGATTGCACTCCCAGCCTCATGGGCAATGCTTTCAGACAGCATGTCTGCTGCCTTACCACTCTGTGCCACAAGAATGCTCTTGGTATTGTTTCTTCAAACCAGCAGAAGCCCTATTATATAACATGATAGATTCTTAGGACTTCAACACTGTAACACACGTATTTAACTATTATGGTCATATAGCAAAAGCTACTAGTGCTATTTCCAAATTCTCTATTAGTAACATATAGTCTTATGAAATTCTGTCTTCTACTGCCTATGAGATAACCTTAAAAACTAGTTGGCTAAGTAATTAAATCATTGATTGTATCCATACAACCAATGGGATATATACCTGCTATGTTCATATTGCACGCTAAAGATTTTAACTTTACTACTTCTGATTACTTCATATCGGAGAACATCCAGCAATTTTATCATATGCTGCAGATGGTGACTCTTGGTAATGTTTATTAACACCAGCAGAACCCTACTTTACACCAGCACTGAATCCTGTCTGACACCCTCTAGCGTTTTCATGGCAGACTCAATACGGGGTGGTTTGCCTTCCCCAGTAATTACCGTTAACCCCCCAGGAAGCTGGGTAATCATTTTACCGACCTCAGATGACGGAAGCCTGAGTCAGCCTGGAGCCGGATGCTTGGATTGCACTCCCAGCCTCATGGGCAATGCTTTCAGACAGCATGTCTGCTGCCTTACCACTCTGTGCCACAAGAATGCTCTTGGTATTGTTTCTTCAAACCAGCAGAAGCCCTATTATATAACAAGATAGATTCTTAGGACTTCAATACTATAACACACGTATTTAACTATTATGGTCATATAGCAGAAGCTACGAGTGCTATTTCCAAATTCTCTATTATTACTATATAGTGTTATTAAATTCTGTCTTCTTGTACACATGAGTTAACCTTAAAATCTTGTTGGCTAAGAAATTACATCACTGATTACATCCATACAACCAATGGCATGTATACCTGCTATGTTCATATTGAATGCTAAAGATTTTAACTTTACTGCTTCTGATTACTTCATATACTTATCGGAGAACATCCAGCAATTTTATCATATGCTGCAGATGGTTTCTCTTGGTATTGTTTATTAACACCAGCAGAACCCTACTTTACACCAGCACTGAATCCTGTCTGACGCCCCCTAGCTTTTTCATGGCAGACTCTGCTACCTTACCACTCCGTGCCACAAGAATGCTCTTGGTATTGTTTCTTAAAACCAGCAGAAGCCCTATTATATAACATGATAGATTCTTAGGACTTCAACACTGTAACACACGTATTTAACTATTATGGTCATATAGCAAAAGCTACTAGTGCTATTTCCAAATTCTCTATTAGTAACATATAGTCTTATGAAATTCTGTCTTCTACTGCCTATGAGATAACCTTAAAAACTAGTTGGCTAAGTAATTAAATCATTGATTGTATCCATACAACCAATGGGATATATACCTGCTATGTTCATATTGCACGCTAAAGATTTTAACTTTACTACTTCTGATTACTTCATATCGGAGAACATCCAGCAATTTTATCATATGCTGCAGATGGTGACTCTTGGTAATGTTTATTAACACCAGCAGAACCCTACTTTACACCAGCACTGAATCCTGTCTGACACCCTCTAGCGTTTTCATGGCAGACTCAATACGGGGTGGTTTGCCTTCCCCAGTAATTACCGTTAACCCCCCAGGAAGCTGGGTAATCATTTTACCGACCTCAGATGACGGAAGCCTGAGTCAGCCTGGAGCCGGATGCTTGGATTGCACTCCCAGCCTCATGGGCAATGCTTTCAGACAGCATGTCTGCTGCCTTACCACTCTGTGCCACAAGAATGCTCTTGGTATTGTTTCTTCAAACCAGCAGAAGCCCTATTATATAACAAGATAGATTCTTAGGACTTCAATACTATAACACACGTATTTAACTATTATGGTCATATAGCAGAAGCTACGAGTGCTATTTCCAAATTCTCTATTATTACTATATAGTGTTATTAAATTCTGTCTTCTTGTACACATGAGTTAACCTTAAAATCTTGTTGGCTAAGAAATTACATCACTGATTACATCCATACAACCAATGGCATGTATACCTGCTATGTTCATATTGAATGCTAAAGATTTTAACTTTACTGCTTCTGATTACTTCATATACTTATCGGAGAACATCCAGCAATTTTATCATATGCTGCAGATGGTTTCTCTTGGTATTGTTTATTAACACCAGCAGAACCCTACTTTACACCAGCACTGAATCCTGTCTGACGCCCCCTAGCGTTTTCATGGCAGACTCTGCTACCTTACCACTCCGTGCCACAAGAATGCTCTTGGTATTGTTTCTTAAAACCAGCAGAAGCCCTATTATATAACATGATAGATTCTTAGGACTTCAACACTGTAACACACGTATTTAACTATTATGGTCATATAGCAAAAGCTACTAGTGCTATTTCCAAATTCTCTATTAGTAACATATAGTCTTATGAAATTCTGTCTTCTACTGCCTATGAGATAACCTTAAAAACTAGTTGGCTAAGTAATTAAATCATTGATTGTATCCATACAACCAATGGGATATATACCTGCTATGTTCATATTGCACGCTAAAGATTTTAACTTTACTACTTCTGATTACTTCATATCGGAGAACATCCAGCAATTTTATCATATGCTGCAGATGGTGACTCTTGGTAATGTTTATTAACACCAGCAGAACCCTACTTTACACCAGCACTGAATCCTGTCTGACACCCTCTAGCGTTTTCATGGCAGACTCAATACGGGGTGGTTTGCCTTCCCCAGTAATTACCGTTAACCCCCCAGGAAGCTGGGTAATCATTTTACCGACCTCAGATGACGGAAGCCTGAGTCAGCCTGGAGCCGGATGCTTGGATTGCACTCCCAGCCTCATGGGCAATGCTTTCAGACAGCATGTCTGCTGCCTTACCACTGTGCCACAAGAATGCTCTTGGTATTGTTTCTTCAAACCAGCAGAAGCCCTATTATATAACATGATAGATTCTTAGGACTTCAATACTATAACACACGTATTTAACTATTATGGTCATATAGCAGAAGCTACGAGTGCTATTTCCAAATTCTCTATAACTTCTATGTTCATATTGCACGTTAAAGATTTTAACTTTACTGCTTCTGATTACTTCATATACTTATCGGAGAACATCCAGCAATTTTATCATATGCTGCAGATGGTTTCTCTTGGTATTGTTTATTAACACCAGCAGAACCCTACTTTACACCAGCACTGAATCCTGTCTGACGCCCCCTAGCGTTTTCATCGCAGACTCTGCTACCTTACCACTCTGTGCCACAAGAGTGCTCTTGGTATTGTTTTTAAAACCAGCGGAAGCCCTATTATATAACAAGATAGATTCTTAGGACTACAACACTGTAACACGTGTTAGCTATTATTGTCATAGCAAAAGCTACTAGTGCTGTTTCCAAATTCTCTATAACTTCTATGTTCATATTGCACGTTAAAGATTTTAACTTTACTACTTCTGATTACTTCATATACTTATCGGAGAACATCCAGCAATTTTATCATATGTTGCAGATGATGACTCTTGGTAATGTTTATTAACACCAGCAGAACCCTACTTTACACCAGCACTGAATCCTGTCTGACCTTTGGGGTGACGCCCTCTAGCGTTTTCATGGCAGACTCAATACGGGGTGGTTTGCCAGTGCCTTCCCCAGTCATTACCGTTTACCCCCCAGGAAGTTGGGTACTCATTTTACCGACCTCGGATGACGGAAGCCTGAGTCAGCCTAGAGCCGGATGCTTAGATTGCACTCCCAGCCTCATGGGCAATGCTTTCAGACAGCATGTCTGCTGCCTTACCACTCTGTGCCACAAGAATGCTCTTGGTATTGTTTCTTCAAACCAGCAGAAGCCCTATTATATAACATGATAGATTCTTAGCACTTCAACACTGTAACATACGTATTTAAGCAATATTTAAGCACTGTAACACGTATTAACTATTATTGTCATAGCAAAAGCTACTAGTGCTATTTCCAAATTCTCTATTAGTAACATATAGTTCGGAGAACATCCAGCAATTTTATCATATGGTGCAGATGGTTTCTCTTGGTATTGTTTATTAACACCAGCAGAACCCTACTTTACACCAGCACTGAATCCTGTCTGACGCCCCCTAGCGTTTTCATGGCAGACTCTGCTACCTTACCAATCTGTGCCACAAGAATGCTCTTGGTATTGTTTCTTCAAACCAGGAGAAGCCCTAATATATAACATGATAGATTCATAGGACTTCAACACTGTAACACGTATTTAACTATTATGGTCATATAGCCAAAGCTACTAGTGCTATTTCCAAATTCTCTATTAGTAACATATAGTCTTATGAAATTCTGTCTTCTACTGCCTATGAGATAACCTTAAAAACTAGTTGGCTAAGTAATTAAATCATTGATTGTATCCATACAACCAATGGGATATATACCTGCTATGTTCATATTGCACGCTAAAGATTTTAACTTTACTACTTCTGATTACTTCATATACTTATCGGAGAACATCCAGCAATTTTATCATATGCTGCAGATGATGACTCTTGGTAATGTTTATTAACACCAGCAGAACCCTACTTTACACCAGCTCTGAATCCTGTCTGACCTTTGGGGTGACGCCCTCTAGCGTTTTCATGGCAGACTCAATACGGGGTGGTTTGCCAGTGCCTTCCCCAGTCATTACCGTTTACCCCCCAGGAAGCTGGGTTTTTACCGACCTTGGATGACGGAAGCCTGAGTCAGCCTTTTACCGACTGAGTCAGCCTTTTACCGACCTTGGATGACGGAAGCCTGAGTCAGCCTTGAGCCGGATGCTTGGATTGCACTCCCAGCCTCATGGGCAATGCTTTCAGACAGCATGTCTGCTGCCTTACCACTCTGTGCCACAAGAATGCTCTTGGTATTGTTTCTTCAAACCAGCAGAAGCCCTATTATATAACATGATAGATTCTTAGCACTTCAACACTGTAACACACGTATTTAAGTATTATGGTCATATAGCAAAAGCTACGAGTGCTATTTCCAAATTCTCTATTATTACTATATAGTGTTATTAAATTACACCAGCACTGAATCCTGTCTGACACCCCCTAGCGTTTTCATCGCAGACTCTGGTACCTTACCACTCTGTGCCACAAGAGTGCTCTTGGTGTTTTTTCTTCAAACCAGCAGAAGCCCTATTATATACCAAGATAGATTCTTAGGATTTCAATACTATAACACACGTATTTAACTATTATGGTCATATAGCAGAAGCTACGAGTGCTATTTCCAAATTCTCTATTATTACTATATAGTGTTATTAAATTCTGTCTTCTTGTACACATGAGTTAACCTTAAAATCTTGTTGGCTAAGAAATTACATCACTGATTACATCCATACAACCAATGGCATGTATACCTGCTATGTTCATATTGAATGCAAAAGATTTTAACTTTACTGCTTCTGATTACTTCATATACTTATCGGAGAACATCCAGCCATTTTATCATATGCTGCAGATGGTGTCTCTTGGTATTGTTTATTAACACCAACAGAACCCTACTTTGCACCAGCACTGAATCCTGTCTGACGCCCCCTAGCGTTTTCATCGCAAACTCTGCTACCTTACCACTCTGTGCCACAAGAATGCTCTTGGTATTGTTTTTAAAACCAGCGGAAGCCCTATTATATAACAAGATAGATTCTTAGGACTACAACACTGTAACACGTGTTAGCTATTATTGTCATAGCAAAAGGTACTAGTGCTATTTCCAAATTCTCTATAACTTCTATGTTCATATTGCACGTTAAAGATTTTAACTTTTGTTGTTGTTGTTATGTGCGAAGTCGTGTCCGACCCATCGCGACCCCATGGACAATGATCCTCCAGGCCTTCCTGTCCTCTACCATTCCCCGGAGTCCATTTAAGTTTGCACCTACTGCTTCAGTGACTCCATCCATCCACCTCATTCTCTGTCGTCCCCTTCTTCTTTTGCCCTCGATCTCTCCCAGCATTAGGCTCTTCTCCAGGGAGTCCTTCCTTCTCATGAGGTGGCCAAAATATTTGAGTTTCATCTTCAGGATCTGGCCTTCTAAAGAGCAGTCAGGGCTGATCTCCTCTAGGACTGACTGGTTTGTTCGCCTTGCAGTCCAAGGGACTCGCAAGAGTCTTCTCCAGCACCAGAGTTCAAAAGCCTCAATTCTTTGACGCTCGGCCTTCCTTATGGTCCAACTTTCGCAGCCATACATTGCAACTGGGAAGACCATAGCCTTGACTAAACGCATTTTTGTTGGCAGGGTGATGTCTCTGCTTTTTAGGATGCTGTCTAGATTTGCCATAGCTTTCCTCCCCAGGAGCAAGCGTCTTTTAATTTCTTTGCTGCAATCCCCATCTGCAGTGATCTTGGAGCCCAGGAAAATAAAATCTGTCACTATCTCCATTTCTTCCCCTTCTATTTGCCAGGAATTGAGAGGGCCGGATGCCATGATCTTTGTTTTCTTGATGTTGAGTTTCAAGCCAACTTTTGCACTCTCCTCCATCACCTGCATCAACAGGCTCTTTAGTTCCTCTTCACTTTCTGCCATTAGAGTGGTATCATCTGCATATCTGAGGTTGTTGATATTTCTCCCTGCAATCTTGATCCCAATTTGTGACTCCTCTAATCCCGCATTTCTCATGATGTGCTCTGCATACAAGTTAAATAGGCAAGGCGACAGTATACAGCCTTGCCGAACTCCTTTCTCAATTTTGAACCAGTCAGTGATTCCATGTTCAGTTCTCACTGTTGCTTCTTGACCTGCATATAAATTTCTCAAGAGACAAATAAGATGCTCTGGTATTCCCATCTCTTTAAGAACTTGCCACTGTAACACGTGTTAACTATTATTGTCATAGCAAAAGCTACTAGTGCTATTTCCAAATTCTCTATAACTGCTATGTTCATATTGCACGCTAAAGATTTTAACTTTACTACTTCTGATTACTTCATATACTTATCGGAGAACATCCAGCCATTTTATCATATGCTGCAGATGATGACTCTTGGTAATGTTTATTAACACCAGCAGAACCCTACTTTACACCAGCTCTGAATCCTGTCTGACCTTTGGGGTGACGCCCTCTAGCGTTTTCATGGCAGACTCAATACGGAGTGGTTTGCCAGTGCCTTCCCCAGTCATTACCGTTTACCCCCCAGGAAGCTGGGTACTCATTTTACCGACCTCGGATGACGGAAGCCTGAGTCAGCCTTGAGCCGGATGCTTGGATTGCACTCCCAGCCTGATGGGCAATGCTTTCAGACAGCATGTCTGCTGCCTTACCACTCTGTGCCACAAGAATGCTCTTGGTATTGTTTCTTCAAACCAGCAGAAGCCCTATTATATAACATGATAGATTCTTAGCACTTCAACACTGTAACACACGTATTTAAGTATTATGGTCATATAGCAAAAGCTACGAGTGCTATTTCCTAATTCTCTATTATTACTATATAGTGTTATTAAATTCTGTCTTCTAGTACCCATGAGTTAACCTTAAAAATTTGTTGGCTAAGAGATTACATCATTGATTACATCCATACAACCAATGGGATATATACCTGCTATGTTAATATTGAATGCTAAAGATTTTAACTTTACTGCTTCTGATTACTTCATATACTTATCGGAGAACATCCAGCAATTTTATCATATGATGCAGATGGTTTCTCTTGGTATTGTTTATTAACACCAGCAGAACCCTACTTTACATCAGCACTGAATCCTGTCTGACACCCCCTAGCGTTTTCATCGCAGACTCTGCTACCTTACCACTCTGTGCCACAAGAGTGCTCTTGGTGTCGTTTCTTAAAACCAGCAGAAGCCCTATTATATAACAAGATAGATTCTTAGGACTACAACACTGTAACACGTATTAACTATTATTGTCATAGCAAAAGCTACTAGTGCTATTTCCAAATTCTCTATTAGTAACATATAGTTCGGAGAACATCCAGCAATTTTATCATATGGTGCAGATGGTTTCTCTTGGTATTGTTTATTAATACCAGCAGAACCCTACTTTACACCAGCACTGAATCCTGTCTGACGCCCCCTAGAGTTTTCATGGCAGACTCTGCTACCTTACCACTCTGTGCCACAAGAATGCTCTTGGTATTGTTTCTTCAAACCAGCAGAAGCCCTATTATATAACATGATAGATTCTTAGGACTTCAACACTGTAACACACGTATTTAACTATTATGGTCATATAGCAAAAGCTACTAGTGCTATTTCCAAATTCTCTATTAGTAACATATAGTCTTATGAAATTCTGTCTTCTACTGCCTATGAGATAACCTTAAAAACTAGTTGGCTAAGTAATTAAATCATTGATTGTATCCATACAACCAATGGGATATATACCTGCTATGTTCATATTGCACGCTAAAGATTTTAACTTTACTACTTCTGATTACTTCATATACTTATCGGAGAACATCCAGCAATTTTATCATATGCTGCAGATGGTGACTCTTGGTAATGTTTATTAACACCAGCAGAACCCTACTTTACACCAGCACTGAATCCTGTCTGACACCCTCTAGCGTTTTCATGGCAGACTCAATACGGGGTGGTTTGCCTTCCCCAGTAATTACCGTTAACCCCCCAGGAATCTGGGTAATCATTTTACCGACCTCAGATGACGGAAGCCTGAGTCAGCCTTGAGCCGTTTGCTTGGATTGCACTCCCAGCCTCATGGGCAATGCTTTCAGACAGCATGTCTGCTGCCTTACCACTCTGTGCCACAAGAATGCTCTTGGTATTGTTTCTTCAAACCAGCAGAAGCCCTATTATATAACAAGATAGATTCTTAGGACTTCAATACTATAACACACGTATTTCACTATTATGGTCATATAGCAGAAGCTACGAGTGCTATTTCCAAATTCTCTATTATTACTATATAGTGTTATTAAATTCTGTCTTCTTGTACACATGAGTTAACCTTAAAATCTTGTTGGCTAAGAAATTACATCACTGATTACATCCATACAACCAATGGCATGTATACCTGCTATGTTCATATTGAATGCTAAAGATTTTAACTTTACTGCTTCTGATTACTTCATATACTTATCGGAGAACATCCAGCCATTTTATCATATGCTGCAGATGGTCTCTCTTGGTATTGTTTATTAACACCAACAGAACCCTACTTTGCACCAGCACTGAATCCTGTCTGACGCCCCCTAGCGTTTTCATCGCAAACTCTGCTACCTTACCACTCTGTGCCACAAGAATGCTCTTGGTATTAAAACCAGCGGAAGCCCTATTATATAACAAGATAGATTCTTAGGACTACAACACTGTAACACGTGTTAACTATTATTGTCATAGCAAAAGCTACTAGTGCTATGTCCAAATTCTCTATAACTGCTATGTTCATATTGCACGCTAAAGATTTTAACTTTACTACTTCTGATTACTTCATATACTTATCGGAGAACATCCAGCCATTTAATCATATGCTGCAGATGATGACTCTTGGTAATGTTTATTAACACCAGCAGAACCCTACTTTACACCAGCTCTGAATCCTGTCTGACCTTTGGGGTGACGCCCTCTAGCGTTTTCATGGCAGACTCAATACGGGGTGGTTTGCCAGTGCCTTCCCCAGTCATTACCGTTTACCCCCCAGGAAGCTGGGTACTCATTTTACCGACCTTGGATGACGGAAGCCTGAGTCAGCCTTGAGCCGGATGCTTGGATTGCACTCCCAGCCTGATGGGCAATGCTTTCAGACAGCATGTCTGCTGCCTTACCACTCTGTGCCACAAGAATGCTCTTGGTATTGTTTCTTCAAACCAGCAGAAGCCCTATTATATAACATGATAGATTCTTAGCACTTCAACACTGTAACACACGTATTTAAGTATTATGGTCATATAGCAAAAGCTACGAGTGCTATTTCCTAATTCTCTATTATTACTATATAGTGTTATTAAATTCTGTCTTCTAGTACCCATGAGTTAACCTTAGGACTACAACACTGTAACACGTATTAACTATTATTGTCATAGCAAAAGCTACTAGTGATATTTCCAAATTCTCTATTAGTAACATATAGTTCGGAGAACATCCAGCAATTTTATCATATGGTGCAGATGGTTTCTCATGGTATTGTATATTAACACCAGCAGAACCCTACTTTACACCAGCACTGAATCCTGTCTGACGCTCCCTAGCGTTTTCATGGCAGACTCTGCTACCTTACCACTCTGTGCCACAAGAATGCTTTTGGTATTGTTTCTTCAAACCAGCAGAAGCCCTATTATATAACATGATAGATTCTTAGGACTTCAACACTGTAACACACGTATTTAACTATTATGGTCATATAGCAAAAGCTACTAGTGCTATTTCCAAATTCTCTATTAGTAACTTATAGTCTTATGAAATTCTGTCTTCTACTGCCTATGAGATAACCTTAAAAACTAGTTGGCTAAGTAATTAAATCATTGATTGTATCCATACAACCAATGGGATATATACCTGCTATGTTCATATTGCATGCTAAAGATTTTAACTTAACTGCTTCTGATTACTTCATATACTTATCGGAGAACATCCAGCAATTTTATCATATGCTGCAGATGGTTTCTCTTGGTATTGTTTATTAACACCAGCAGAACCCTACTTTACACCAGCACTGAATCCTGTCTGACGCCCCCTAGCGTTTTCATCGCAGACTCTGCTACCTTACCACTCTGTGCCACAAGAGTGCTCTTGGTGTCGTTTCTTAAAACCAGCAGAAGCCCTATTATATAACAAGATAGATTCTTAGGACTACAACACTGTAACACGTATTAACTATTATTGTCATAGCAAAAGCTACTAGTGCTATTTCCAAATTCTCTATTAGTAACATATAGTTCGGAGAACATCCAGCAATTTTATCATATGGTGCAGATGGTTTCTCTTGGTATTGTTTATTAATACCAGCAGAACCCTACTTTACACCAGCACTGAATCCTGTCTGACGCCCCCTAGAGTTTTCAGGGCAGACTCTGCTACCTTACCACTCTGTGCCACAAGAATGCTCTTGGTATTGTTTCTTCAAACCAGCAGAAGCCCTATTATATAACATGATAGATTCTTAGGACTTCAACACTGTAACACACGTATTTAACTATTATGGTCATATAGCAAAAGCTACTAGTGCTATTTCCAAATTCTCTATTAGTAACATATAGTCTTATGAAATTCTGTCTTCTACTGCCTATGAGATAACCTTAAAAACTAGTTGGCTAAGTAATTAAATCATTGATTGTATCCATACAACCAATGGGATATATACCTGCTATGTTCATATTGCACGCTAAAGATTTTAACTTTACTACTTCTGATTACTTCATATACTTATCGGAGAACATCCAGCCATTTTATCATATGCTGCAGATGGTGTCTCTTGGTATTGTTTATTAACACCAACAGAACCCTACTTTGCACCAGCACTGAATCCTGTCTGACGCCCCCTAGCGTTTTCATCGCAGACTCAATACGGGGTGGTTTGCCTTCCCCAGTAATTACCGTTAACCCCCCAGGAATCTGGGTAATCATTTTACCGACCTCAGATGACGGAAGCCTGAGTCAGCCTTGAGCCGTTTGCTTGGATTGCACTCCCAGCCTCATGGGCAATGCTTTCAGACAGCATGTCTGCTGCCTTACCACTCTGTGCCACAAGAATGCTCTTGGTATTGTTTCTTCAAACCAGCAGAAGCCCTATTATATAACAAGATAGATTCTTAGGACTTCAATACTATAACACACGTATTTAACTATTATGGTCATATAGCAGAAGCTACGAGTGCTATTTCCAAATTCTCTATTATTACTATATAGTGTTATTAAATTCTGTCTTCTTGTACACATGAGTTAACCTTAAAATCTTGTTGGCTAAGAAATTACATCACTGATTACATCCATACAACCAATGGCATGTATACCTGCTATGTTCATATTGAATGCAAAAGATTTTAACTTTACTGCTTCTGATTACTTCATATACTTATCGGAGAACATCCAGCCATTTTATCATATGCTGCAGATGGTGTCTCTTGGTATTGTTTATTGTCATAGCAAAAGCTACTAGTGCTATTTCCAAATTCTCTATAACTGCTATGTTCATATTGCACGCTAAAGATTTTAACCCCTTACCGCTCTGTGCCACAAGAATGCTCTTGGTATTGTTTCTACTTCAAACCAGCAGAAGCCCTATTATATAACATGATACATTCTTAGGACTTCAACACTGTAACACACGTATTTAACTATTATGGTCATATAGCATGTATATATTCCATTGGTAGTATGGATACAATCAATGATGTAATTTCTTAGCCAACAAGTTTTTAAGGTTAACTCATGGGTACTGGAAGACAGAATTTAATAACACTATATAGTAATAATAGAGAATTTGGAAATAGCACTCGTAGCTTTTGCTATATGACCATAATAGTTAAATACGTGTGTTACAGTGTTGAAGTCCTAAGCATCTATCTTGTTATATAATAGGTCTTCTCCTGGTTTTAAGAAACAAAACCAAGAGCATTCTTGTGGCACACAGTGGTAAGGCAGCAGACATGCTGTCTGAAAGCATTGCCCATGAGGCTGGGAGTGCAATCCATCATCCAGCTCAAGGCTGACTCGGGCTTCCGTCATCCGAGGTCGGTAAAATGAGTACCCAGCTTCCTGGGGGGTAAACGGTAATGACTGGGGAGGGCACTGGCAAACCAGCCCGTATTGAGTCTACCATGAAAACGCTAGAGGGCGTTACCCCATACTTCAAATACTTATTTTAGAACATCCAGCAATTTTATCACGTGCTGGAGATGGTTTCTCTTGGTATTGTTTATTAACACCAGCAGAACCCTACTTTACACCAGCACTGAATCCTGTCTGACGCCCTCTAGCGTTTTCATGGCAGACTCAATACGGGGTGGTTTGCCTTCCCCAGTAATTACCGTTAACCCCCCAGGAAGCTGGGTAATCATTTTACCGACCTCAGATGACGGAAGCCTGAGTCAGCCTTGAGCTTGGATTGCACTCCCAGCTTCATGGGCAATGCTTTCAGACAGCATGTCTGCTGCCTTACCACTCTGTGCCACAAGAATGCTCTTGGTATTGTTTCTTCAAACCAGCAGAAGCCCTATTATATAACAAGATAGATTCTTAGGACTTCAATACTATAACACACGTATTTAACTATTATGGTCATATAGCAGAAGCTACGAGTGCTATTTCCAAATTCTCTATTATTACTATATAGTGTTATTAAATTCTGTCTTCTTGTACACATGAGTTAACCTTAAAATCTTGTTGGCTAAGAAATTACATCACTGATTACATCCATACAACCAATGGCATGTATACCTGCTATGTTCATATTGAATGCAAAAGATTTTAACTTTACTGCTTCTGATTACTTCATATACTTATCGGAGAACATCCAGCCATTTTATCATATGCTGCAGATGGTGTCTCTTGGTATTGTTTATTGTCATAGCAAAAGCTACTAGTGCTATTTCCAAATTCTCTATAACTGCTATGTTCATATTGCACACTAAAGATTTTAACCCCTTACCGCTCTGTGCCACAAGAATGCTCTTGGTATTGTTTCTACTTCAAACCAGCAGAAGCCCTATTATATAACATGATACATTCTTAGGACTTCAACACTGTAACACACGTATTTAACTATTATGGTCATATAGCATGTATATATTCCATTGGTAGTATGGATACAATCAATGATGTAATTTCTTAGCCAACAAGTTTTTAAGGTTAACTCATGGGTACTGGAAGACAGAATTTAATAACACTATATAGTAATAATAGAGAATTTGGAAATAGCACTCGTAGCTTTTGCTATATGACCATAATAGTTAAATACGTGTGTTACAGTGTTGAAGTCCTAAGAATCTATCTTGTTATATAATAGGTCTTCTCCTGGTTTTAAGAAACAAAACCAAGAGCATTCTTGTGGCACACAGTGGTAAGGCAGCAGACATGCTGTCTGAAAGCATTGCCCATGAGGCTGGGAGTGCAATCCATCATCCAGCTCAAGGCTGACTCGGGCTTCCGTCATCCGAGGTCGGTAAAATGAGTACCCAGCTTCCTGGGGGGTAAACGGTAATGACTGGGGAGGGCACTGGCAAACCAGCCCGTATTGAGTCTACCATGAAAACGCTAGAGGGCGTTACCCCATACTTCAAATACTTATTTTAGAACATCCAGCAATTTTATCACGTGCTGGAGATGGTTTCTCTTGGTATTGTTTATTAACACCAGCAGAACCCTACTTTACACCAGCACTGAATCCTGTCTGACGCCCTCTAGCGTTTTCATGGCAGACTCAATACGGGGTGGTTTGCCAGTGCCTTCCCCAGTCATTACCGTTTACCCCCCAGGAAGCTGCGTAGTCATTTTACCGACCACGGATGACGGAAGCCTGAGTCAGCCTTGAACCGGCGGCTTGGATTGCACTGCCAGCCTCATGGGCAGAGCTTTCACACAGTATGTCTCCTGCCTTACCACTCTGTGCCAGAAGAATGCTCTTGGTATTGTTTCTTAAATCCAGAAGCCCTATTATATAACAAGATAGATTCTTAGGACTACAACACTGTAACACGTATTTATTATGGTCATATAGCAAAAGCTACTAGTGCTATTTCCAAATTCTCTATTAGTACCATATAGTCATGAAATTCTGTCTTCTAGTACCCATGAGTTAACCTTAAAAACCTGTTCGCTAAGAAATTACATCATTCATTACATCCATACAACCAATGGGATGTATACCTGCTATTTTCATATTGAATGCTAAAGATTTTAACTTTACTGCTTCTGATTACTTCATATACTTATCGGAGAACTTCAAGAAATTTTATCATATGCTGCAGATGGTTTATCTTGGTATTGTTTAATAACACCAGCAGAACCCAACTTTACACCAGCACTGAATCCTGTCTGACGCCCCCTAGCGTTTTCATGGCAGACTCTGCTACCTTACCACTCCGTGCCACAAGAATGCTCTTGGTATTGTTTCTTAAAACCGGCAGAAGCCCTATTATATAACGATAGATTCTAAGGACTACAACACTGTAACACGTATTAACTATTTTTGTCATAGCAAAAGCTACTAGTCCTATTTCCAAATTCTCTATTAGTACCATATAGTTCGGAGAACATCCAGCAATTTTATCATATGGTGCAGATGGTTTCTCTTGGTATTGTTTATTAACACCAGCAGAACCCTACTTTACACCAGCACTGAATCCTGTCTGACGCCCCCTAGCGTTTTCATGGCAGACTCTGCTACCTTACCACTCCGTGCCACAAGAATGCTCTTGGTATTGTTTCTTAAAACCAGCAGAAGCCCTATTATATAACATGATAGATTCTTAGGACTTCAACACTGTAACACACGTATTTAACTATTATGGTCATATAGCAAAAGCTACTAGTGCTATTTCCAAATTCTCTATTAGTACCATATAGTCTTATGAAATTCTGTCTTCTACTGCCTTCTGTCTTCTACTACCTTAAAAACTAGTTGGATAAGTAATTAAATCATTGATTGTATCCATACAACCAATGGGATATATACCTGCTATGTTCATATTGCATGCTAAAGATTTTAACTTTACTACTTCTGATTACTTCATATACTTATCGGAGAACATCCAGCAATTTTATCATATGCTGCAGATGGTGACTCTGGGTAATGTTTATTAACACCAGCAGAACCCTACTTTACACCAGCACTGAATCCTGTTTGACCTTTGGGGTGACGCCCTCTAGCGTTTTCATGGCAGACTCAATACGGGGTGGTTTGCCAGTCCCTTCCCCAGTCATTACCGTTTACCCCCCAGGAAGCTGGGTACTCATTTTACCGACCTCGGATGACGGAAGCCTGAGTTTTTAAGGTTAACTTGAGCCGGATGCTTGGATTCCACTCCCAGCCTCATGGGCAATGCTTTCAGACAGCATGTCTGCTGCCTTACCACTCTGTGCGACAAGAATGCTCTTGGTATTGTTTCTTCAAACCAGCAGAAGCCCTATTATATAACATGATAGATTCTTAGCACTTCAACACTGTAACACACGTATTTAACTATTATGGTCATATAGTAAAAGCTACGAGTGCTATTTCCAAATTCTCTATTATTACTATATAGTGTTATTAAATTCTGTCTTTTAGTACCCATGAGTTAACCTTAAAAACTTGTTGGCTAAGAAATTACATCATTGATTACATCCATACAACCAATGGGATATATACATGCTATGTTCATATTGAATGCTAAAGATTTTAACTCTACTGCTTCTGATTACTTCATATACTTATCGGAGAACATCCAGCAATTTTATCACATGCTGCAGATGGTGTCCCTTGGTATTGTTTATTAACACCAGCAGAACCCTACTTTACACCAGCACTGAATCCTGTCTCACCTTTGGGGTGACGCCCTCTAGCGTTTTCATGGCAGACTCAATACGGGGTGGTTTGCCAGTGCCTTCCCCAGTCATTACCGTTTACCCCCCAGGAGGCTGGGTACTCATTTTACCGACCTCAGATGACGGTAGCCTGAGTCAGCCTTGAGCCGAATGCTTGGATTGCACTCCCAGTCTCATGGGCAATGCTTTCAGACAGCATGTCTGCTGCCTTACCACTCTGTGCCACAAGAATGCTCATGGTATTGTTTATTCAAACCAGGAGAAGCCCTATTATATAACATGATAGATTCTTAGGACTTCAACACTGTAACACACGTATTTAACTATTATGGTCATATAGCAAAAGCTACTAGTGCTATTTCCAAATTCTCTATTAGTACCATATAGTCTTATTATTCTGTCTTCTACTCCCTATGAGATAACCTTAAAAACTAGTTGGCTAAGTAATTAAATCATTGATTGTATCCATACAACCAATGGGATATATAACTGCTATGTTCATATTGCATGCTAAAGATTTTAACTTTACTACTTCTGATTACTTCATATACTTATCGGAGAACATCCAGCAATCTTATCATATGCTGCAGATGGTGACTCTTGGTAATGTTTATTAACACCAGCAGAACCCTACTTTACACCAGCACTGAATCCTGTCTGACCTTTGGTGTGACGCCCTCTAGCGTTTTCATGGCAGACTCAATACGGGGTGGTTTGCCAGTCCCTTCCCCAGTCATTACCGTTTACCCCCCAGGAAGCTGGGTACTCATTTTACCGACCTCGGATGACGGAAGCCTGAGTCAGCCTTGAGCCGGATGCTTGGATTCCACTCCCAGCCTCATGGCCAATGCTTTCAGACAGCATGTCTGCTGCCTTACCACTCTGTGCGACAAGAATGCTCTTGGTATTGTTTCTTCAAACCAGCAGAAGCCCTATTATATAACATGATAGATTCTTAGCACTTCAACACTGTAACACACGTATTTAACTATTATGGTCATATAGTAAAAGCTACGAGTGCTATTTCCAAATTCTCTATTATTACTATATAGTGTTATTAAATTCTGTCTTTTAGTACCCATGAGTTAACCTTAAAAACTTGTTGGCTAAGAAATTACATCATTGATTACATCCATACAACCAATGGGATATATACCTGCTATGTTCATATTGAATGCTAAAGATTTTAACTCTACTTCTTCTGATTACTTCATATACTTATCGGAGAACATCCAGCAATTTTATCACATGCTGCAGATGGTGTCCCTTGGTATTGTTTATTAACACCAGCAGAACCCTACTTTACACCAGCACTGAATCCTGTCTGACCTTTGGGGTGACGCCCTCTAGCGTTTTCATGGCAGACTCAATACGGGGTGGTTTGCCAGGGCCTTCCCCAGTCATTACCATTTACCCCCCAGGAAGCTGGGTACTCATTTTACCGACCTCGGATGACGGTAGCCAGCCTAGAGCCGGATGCTTAGATTGCACTCCCAGCCTCATGGGCAATGCTTTCAGACAGCATGTCTGCTGCCTTACCACTCTGTGCCACAAGAATGCTCATGGTATTGTTTATTCAAACCAGCAGAAGCCCTATTATATAACATGATAGATTCTTAGGACTTCAACACTGTAACACACGTATTTAACTATTATGGTCATATAGCAAAAGCTACTAGTGCTATTTCCAAATTCTCTATTAGTACCATATAGTCTTATGAAATTCTGTCTTCTACTCCCTATGAGATAACCTTAAAAACTAGTTGGCTAAGTAATTAAATCATTGATTGTATCCATACAACCAATGGGATATATAACTGCTATGTTCATATTGCATGCTAAAGATTTTAACTTTACTACTTCTGATTACTTCATATACTTATCGGAGAACATCCAGCAATCTTATCATATGCTGCAGATGGTGACTCTTGGTAATGTTTATTAACACCAGCAGAACCCTACTTTACACCAGCACTGAATCCTGTCTGACCTTTGGGGTGACGCCCTCTAGCGTTTTCATGGCAGACTCAATACGGGGTGGTTTGCCAGTGCCTTACCCAATCATTACCATTTACCCCCCAGGAAGCTGGGTACTCATTTTACCGACCTCGGATGACGGTAGCCTGAGTCAGCCTTGAGCCGAATGCTTGGATTGCACTCCCAGTCTCATGTGCAATGCTTTCAGACAGCATGTCTGCTGCCTTACCACTCTGTGCCACAAGAATGCTCATGGTATTGTTTATTCAAACCAGCATAACCCCTATTATATAACATGATAGATTCTTAGGACTTCAACACTGTAACACACGTATTTAACTATTATGGTCATATAGCAAAAGCTACTAGTGCTATTTCCAAATTCTCTATTAGTACCATATAGTCTTATGAAATTCTGTCTTCTACTCCCTATGAGATAACCTTAAAAACTAGTTGGCTAAGTAATTAAATCATTGATTGTATCCATACAACCAATGGGATATATAACTGCTATGTTCATATTGCATGCTGGGTTCTTCAAACCAGCAATAGGGCTTCTATTATATAACATGATAGATTCTTAGCACTTCAACACTGTAACACACGTATTTAACTATTATGGTCATATAGTAAAAGCTACGAGTGCTATTTCCAAATTCTCTATTATTACTATATAGTGTTATTAAATTCTGTCTTTTAGTACCCATGAGTTAACCTTAAAAACTTGTTGGCTAAGAAATTACATCATTGATTACATCCATACAACCAATGGGATATATACCTGCTATGTTCATATTGAATGCTAAAGATTTTAACTCTACTGCTTCTGATTACTTCATATACTTATCGGAGAACATCCAGCAATTTTATCACATGCTGCAGATGGTGTCTCTTGGTATTGTTTATTAACACCAGCAGAACCCTAGTTTACACCAGCACTGAATCCTGTCTGACCTTTGGGGTGACGCCCTCTAGCGTTTTCATGGCAGACTCAATACGGGGTGGTTTGCCAGTGCCTTCCCCAGTCATTACCGTTTACCCCCCAGGAAGTTGGGTACTCATTTTACCGACCTCGGATGACGCAAGCCTGAGTCAGCCTTGAGCCGGATGCTTGGATTGCACTCCCAGCCTCATGGGCAATGCTTTCAGACAGCATGTCTCCTGCCTTACCACTCTGTGCCACAAGAATGCTCTTGGTATTGTTTCTTCAAACCAGCAGAAGCCCTATTATATAACATAATAGATTCTTAGCACTTCAACACTGTAACACACGTATTTAACTATTATGGTCATATAGCAAAAGCTACGAGTGCTATTTCCAAATTCTCTATTAGTACCATATAGTCATGAAATTCTGTCTTCTAGTACCCATGAGTTAACCTTAATAACCTGTTGGCTAAGAAATTACATCATTCATTACATCCATACAACCAATGGGATGTATACCTGCTATTTTCATATTGAATGCTAAAGATTTTAACTTTACTGCTTCTGATTACTTCATATACTTATCGGAGAACTTCAAGAAATTTTATCATATGCTGCAGATGGTTTATCTTGGTATTGTTTAATAACACCAGCAGAACCCAACTTTACACCAGCATTCAATCCTGTCTGACGCCCTCTAGCGTTTTCATGGCAGACTCAATACGGGGTGGTTTGCCTTCCCCAGTCTTTACCGTTAACCCCCCAGGAAGCTGGGTAGTCATTTTACCGACCACGGATGATGGAAGCCTGAGTCAGCCTTGAACCGGCGGCTTGGATTGCACTGCCAGCCTCATGGGCAGAGCTTCCACACAGTATGTCTCCTGCCTTACCACTCTGTGCCAGCACTGAATCCTGTCTGACGCCCCCTAGCGTTTTCATCGCAGACTCTGCTACCTTACCACTCTGTGCAACAAGAATGCTTTGGTATTGTTTCTTAAAACCAGCAGAAGCCCTATTATATAACGATAGATTCTAAGGACTACAACACTGTAACACGTATTAACTATTTTTGTCATAGCAAAAGCTACTAGTCCTATTTCCAAATTCTCTATTAGTACCATATAGTTCGGAGAACATCCAGCAATTTTATCATATGGTGCAGATGGTTTCTCTTGGTATTGTTTATTAACACCAGCAGAACCCTACTTTACACCAGCACTGAATCCTGTCTGACGCCCCCTAGCGTTTTCATGGCAGACTCTGCTACCTTACCACTCCGTGCCACAAGAATGCTCTTGGTATTGTTTCTTAAAACCAGCAGAAGCCCTATTATATAACATGATAGATTCTTAGGACTTCAACATTGTAACACACGTATTTAACTATTATGGTCATATAGCAAAAGCTACTAGTGCTATTTCCAAATTCTCTATTAGTACCATATAGTCTTATGAAATTCTGTCTTCTACTGCCTTCTGTCTTCTACTACCTTAAAAACTAGTTGGATAAGTAATTAAATCATTGATTGTATCCATACAACCAATGGGATATATACCTGCTATGTTCATATTGCATGCTAAAGATTTTAACTTTACTACTTCTGATTACTTCATATACTTATCGGAGAACATCCAGCAATTTTATCATATGCTGCAGATTGTGACTCTTGGTAATGTTTATTAACACCAGCAGAACCCTACTTTACACCAGCACTGAATCCTTTCTGACCTTTGGGGTGACGCCCTCTAGCGTTTTCATGGCAGACTCAATACGGGGTGGTTTGCCAGTGCCTTCCCCAGTCATTACCGTTTACCCCCCAGGAATCTGGGTACTCATTATACCGACCTCGGATGACGGTAGACTGAGTCAGCCTTGAGCCGAATGCTTGGATTGCACTCCCAGTCTCATGGGCAATGCTTTCAGACAGCATGTCTGCTGCCTTACCACTCTGTGCCACAAGAATGCTCTTGGTATTGTTTATTCAAACCAGCAGAAACCCCTATTATATAACATGATAGATTCTTAGGACTTCAACACTGTAACACACGTATTTAACTATTATGGTCATATAGCAAAAGCTACTAGTGCTATTTCCAAATTCTCTATTAGTACCATATAGTCTTATGAAATTCTGTCTTCTACTCCCTATGAGATAACCTTAAAAACTAGTTGGCTAAGTAATTAAATCATTGATTGTATCCATACAACCAATGGGATATATAACTGCTATGTTCATATTGCATGCTGGGTTCTTCAAACCAGCAATAGGGCTTCTATTATATAACATGATAGATTCTTAGCACTTCATCACTGTAACACACGTATTTAACTATTATGGTCATATAGTAAAAGCTACGAGTGCTATTTCCAAATTCTCTATTATTACTATATAGTGTTATTAAATTCTGTCTTTTAGTACCCATGAGTTAACCTTAAACACTTGTTGGCTAAGAAATTACATCATTGATTACATCCATACAACCAATGGGATATATACCTGCTATGTTCATATTGAATGCTAAAGATTTTAACTCTACTGCTTCTGATTACTTCATATACTTATCGGAGAACATCCAGCAATTTTATCACATGCTGCAGATGGTGTCTCTTGGTATTGTTTATTAACACCAGCAGAACCCTAGTTTACACCAGCACTGAATCCTGTCTGACCTTTGGGGTGACGCCCTCTAGCGTTTTCATGGCAGACTCAATACGGGGTGGTTTGCCAGTGCCTTCCCCAGTCATTACCGTTTACCCCCCAGGAAGTTGGGTACTCATTTTACCGACCTCGGATGACGCAAGCCTGAGTCAGCCTTGAGCCGGATGCTTGGATTGCACTCCCAGCCTCATGGGCAATGCTTTCAGACAGCATGTCTCCTGCCTTACCACTCTGTGCCACAAGAATGCTCTTGGTATTGTTTCTTCAAACCAGCAGAAGCCCTATTATATAACATAATAGATTCTTAGCACTTCAACACTGTAACACACGTATTTAACTATTATGGTCATATAGGCCCATTATGCACGGCCGCCGAAACGGCGATTTCGGGTCACATGGAAAACGCGGAGGGGGAAGACGCGACGCATACCGGTTATACACGGGGCGGGGCGCGACGGCGGCAAAACCCAGAGTAACCGATTATGCACGCGCCGATCCGGGCGCCGCTTCTGGTTGCGCCCCGCTCACCCGGAAGCTGCGCTTTCTTCCGCGTTTCACTGACGCGGCTTTTTCGACGGCATGCACCGAAGCTGCAGCCGGTTGCAGCTGGCTCTGTGCGTTATCGGTGATTTTAGTCGCCGCCATTCCACCCCGAATGTGCGCTAAAACCCCCGTGCATAATGGGTCATAGTAAAAGCTACGAGTGCTATTTCCAAATTCTCTATTATTACTATATAGTGTTATTAAATTCTGTCTTTTAGTACCCATGAGTTAACCTTAAAAACTTGTTGGCTAAGAAATTACATCATTGATTACATCCATACAACCAATGGGATATATACCTGCTATGTTCATATTGAATGCTAAAGATTTTAACTCTACTGCTTCTGATTACTTCATATACTTATCGGAGAACATCCAGCAATTTTATCACATGCTGCAGATGGTGTCCCTTGGTATTGTTTATTAACACCAGCAGAACCCTACTTTACACCAGCACTGAATCCTGTCTGACCTTTGGGGTGACGCCCTCTAGCGTTTTCATGGCAGACTCAATACGGGGTGGTTTGCCAGTGCCTTCAACAGTCATTACCATTTACCCCCCAGGAAGCTGGGTACTCATTTTACCGACCTCGGATGACGGTAGCCTGAGTCAGCCTTGAGCCGAATGCTTGGATTGCACTCCCAGTCTCATGGGCAATGCTTTCAGACAGCATGTCTGCTGCCTTACCACTCTGTGCCACAAGAATGCTCATGGTATTGTTTATTCAAACCAGCAGAAGCCCTATTATATAACATGATAGATTCTTAGGACTTCAACACTGTAACACACGTATTTAACTATTATGGTCATATAGCAAAAGCTACTAGTGCTATTTCCAAATTCTCTATTAGTACCATATAGTCTTATGAAATTCTGTCTTCTACTCCCTATGAGATAACCTTAAAAACTAGTTGGCTAAGTAATTAAATCATTGATTGTATCCATACAACCAATGGGATATATAACTGCTATGTTCATATTGCATGCTAAAGATTTTAACTTTACTACTTATGATTACTTCATATACTTATCGGAGAACATCCAGCAATCTTATCATATGCTGCAGATCGTGACTCTTGGTAATGTTTATTAACACCAGCAGAACCCTACTTTACACCAGCACTGAATCCTGTCTGACCTTTGGGGTGACGCCCTCTAGCGTTTTCATGGCAGACTCAATACGGGGTGGTTTGCCTTCCCCAGTCATTACCATTTACCCCCCAGGAAGCTGGGTACTCATTTTACCGACCTCAGATGACGGAAGCCTGAGTCAGCCTTGAGCCGGATACTTGGATTCCACTCCCAGCCTCATGGGCAATGCTTTCAGACAGCATGTCTGCTGCCTTACCACTCTGTGCCACAAGAATGCTCTTGGTATTGTTTCTTCAAACCAGCAGAAGCCCTATTATATAACATGATAGATTCTTAGCACTTCAACACTGTAACACACGTATTTAACTATTATGGTCATATAGCAAAAGCTACTAGTGCTATTTCCAAATTCTCTATTAGTAACATATAGTCTTATGAAATTCTGTCTTCTAGTACCCATGAGTTAACCTTAAAAATTTGTTGGCTAAGAGATTACATCATTGATTACATCCATACAACCAATGGGATATACACCTGCTATGTTCATATTGCATGCTAAAGATTTTAACTTAACTGCTTCTGATTACTTCATATACTTATCGGAGAACATCCAGCAATTTTATCATATGCTGCAGATGGTTTCTCTTGGTATTGTTTATTAACACCAGCAGAACCCTACTTTACACCAGCACTGAATCCTGTCTGACACCCCCTAGCGTTTTCATCGCAGACTCTGCTACCTTACCACTCTGTGCCACAAGAGTGCTCTTGGTATTGTTTTTAAAACCAGCAGAAGCCCTATTATATAACAAGATAGATTCTTAGGACTACAACACTGTAACACGTGTTAGCTATTATTGTCATAGCAAAAGCTACTAGTGCTATTTCCAAATTCTCTATAACTGCTATGTTCATATTGCACGCTAAAGATTTTAACTTTATTACTTCTGATTACTTCATATACTTATCGGAGAACATCCAGCAATTTTATCATATGCTGCAGATGATGACTCTTGGTAATGTTTATTAACACCAGCAGAACCCTACTTTACACCAGCACTGAATCCTGTCTGACCTTTGGGGTGACGCCCTCTAGCGTTTTCATGGCAGACTCAATACGGGGTGGTTTGCCAGTGCCTTCCCCAGTCATTACCGTTTACCCCCCAGGAAGTTGGGTACTCATTTTACCGACCTCGGATGACGGAAGCCTGAGTCAGCCTAGAGCCGGATGCTTAGATTGCACTCCCAGCCTCATGGGCAATGCTTTCAGACAGCATGTCTGCTGCCTTACCACTCTGTGCCACAAGAATGCTCTTGGTATTGTTTCTTCAAACCAGCAGAAGCCCTATTATATAACATGATAGATTCTTAGCACTTCAACACTGTAACACACGTATTTAAGTATTATGGTCATATAGCAAAAGCTACGAGTGATATTTCCAAATTCACTATTATTACTGTATAGTGTTATTAAATTCTGTCTTCTAGTACCCATGAGTTAACCTTAAAAATTTGTTGGCTAAGAGATTACATCATTGATTACATCCATACAACCAATGGGATATATACCTGCTATGTTAATATTGAATGCTAAAGATTTTAACTCTACTGCTTCTGATTACTTCATATAATCGGAGAACATCCAGCAATTTTATCATATGATGCAGATGGTTTCTCTTGGTATTGTTTATTAACACCAGCAGAACCCTACTTTACACCAGCACTGAATCCTGTCTGACACCCCCTAGCGTTTTCATCGCAGACTCTGCTACCTTACCACTCTGTGCCACAAGAGTGCTCTTGGTGTCATTTCTTAAAACCAGCAGAAGCCCTATTATATAACAAGATAGATTCTTAGGACTACAACACTGTCACGTATTAACTATTATTGTCATAGCAAAAGCTACTAGTGCTATTTCCAAATTCTCTATTAGTAACATATAGTTCGGAGAACATCCTGCAATTTTATCATATGGTGCAGATGGTTTCTCTTGGTATTGTTTATTAATACCAGCAGAACCCTACTTTACACCAGCACTGAATCCTGTCTGACGCCCCCTAGAGTTTTCATGGCAGACTCTGCTACCTTACCACTCTGTGCCACAAGAATGTTCTTGGTATTGTTTCTTCAAACCAGCAGAAGCTTTACTTTACACCAGCACTGAATCCTGTCTGACCTTTGGGGTGACGCCCTCTAGCGTTTTCATGGCAGACTCAATACGGGGTGGTTTGCCAGTGCCTTCCCCAGTCATTACCGTTTACCCCCCAGGAAGTTGGGTACTCATTTTACCGACCTCGGATGACGGAAGCCTGAGTCAGCCTTGAGCCGGATGCTTGGATTCCACTCCCAGCCTCATGGGCAATGCTTTCAGACAGCATGTCTGCTGCCTTACCACTCTGTGCCACAAGAATGCTCTTGGTATTGTTTCTTCAAACCAGCAGAATCCCTATTATATAACATGATAGATTCTTAGCACTTCAACACTGTAACACACGTATTTAACTATTATGGTCATATAGTAAAAGCTACGAGTGCTATTTCCAAATTCTCTATTATTACTATATAGTGTTATTAAATTCTGTCTTTTAGTACCCATGAGTTAACCTTAAAAACTTGTTGGCTAAGAAATTACATCATTGATTACATCCATACAACCAATGGGATATATACCTGCTATGTTCATATTGAATGCTAAAGATTTTAACTCTACTGCTTCTGATTACTTCATATACTTATCGGAGAACATCCAGCAATTTTATCACATGCTGCAGATGGTGTCTCTTGGTATTGTTTATTAACACCAGCAGAACCCTAGTTTACACCAGCACTGAATCTTGTCTGACCGTTGGGGTGACGCCCTCTAGCGTTTTCATGGCAGACTCAATACGGAGTGGTTTGCCAGTGCCTTCCCCAGTCATTACCGTTTACCCCCCAGGAAGCTGCGTACTCATTTTACCGACCTCGGATGACGCAAGCCTGAGTCAGCCTTGAGCCGGATGCTTGGATTGCACTCCCAGCCTCATGGGCAATGCTTTCAGACAGCATGTCTCCTGCCTTACCACTCTGTGCCACAAGGATGCTCTTGGTATTGTTTCTTCAAACCAGCAGAAGCCCTATTATATAACATAATAGATTCTTAGCACTTCAACACTGTAACAAACGTATTTAACTATTATGGTCATATAGCAAAAGCTACGAGTGCTATTTCCAAATTCTCTATTAGTACCATATAGTCATGAAATTCTGTCTTCTAGTACCCATGAGTTAACCTTAAAAACCTGTTGGCTAAGAAATTACATCATTCATTACATCCATACAACCAATGGGATGTATACCTGCTATTTTCATATTGAATGCTAAAGATTTTAACTTTACTGCTTCTGATTACTTCATATACTTATCGGAGAACTTCAAGAAATTTTATCATATGCTGCAGATGGTTTATCTTGGTATTGTTTAATAACACCAGCAGAACCCAACTTTACACCAGCACTCAATCCTGTCTGACGCCCTCTAGCGTTTTCATGGCAGACTCAATACTCAAAGACTGGGGAAGGTTTGCCTTCCCCAGTCTTTACCGTTAACCCCCCAGGAAGCTGGGTAGTCATTTTACCGACCACGGATGATGGAAGCCTGAGTCAGCCTTGAACCGGCGGCTTGGATTGCACTGCCAGCCTCATGGGCAGAGCTTCCACACAGTATGACTCCTGCCTTACCACTCTGTGCCAGCACTGAATCCTGTCTGACACCCCGTAGCGTTTTCATCGCAGACTCTGCTACCTTACCACTCTGTACCACAAGAATGCTTTGGTATTGTTTCTTAAAACCAGCAGAAGCCCTATTATATAACGATAGATTCTAAGGACTACAACACTGTAACACGTATTAACTATTTTTGTCATAGCAAAAGCTACTAGTCCTATTTCCAAATTCTCTATTAGTACCATATAGTTCGGAGAACATCCAGCAATTTTATCATATGGTGCAGATGGTTTCTCTTGGTATTGTTTATTAACACCAGCAGAACCCTACTTTACACCAGCACTGAATCCTGTCTGACGCCCCCTAGCGTTTTCATGGCAGACTCTGCTACCTTACCACTCTGTGCCACAAGAATGCTCTTGGTATTGTTTCTTAAAACCAGCAGAAGCCCTATTATATAACATGATAGATTCTTAGGACTTCAACACTGTAACACACGTATTTAACTATTATGGTCATATAGCAAAAGCTACTAGTGCTATTTCCAAATTCTCTATTAGTACCATATAGTCTTATGAAATTCTGTCTTCTACTGCCTATGAGATAACCTTAAAAACTAGTTGGATAAGTAATTAAATCATTGATTGTATCCATACAACCAATGGGATATATACCTGCTATGTTCATATTGCATGCTAAAGATTTTAACTTTACTACTTCTGATTACTTCATATACTTATCGGAGAACATCCAGCAATTTTATCATATGCTGCAGATAGTGACTCTTGGTAATGTTTATTAACACCAGCAGAACCCTACTTTACACCAGCACTGAATCCTGTCTGACCTTTGGGGTGACGCCCTCTAGCGTTTTCATGGCAGACTCAATACGGGGTGGTTTGCCAGTGCCTTCCCCAGTCATTACCGTTTACCCCCCAGGAATGTGGGTACTCATTTTACCGACCTCGGATGACGGTAGACTGAGTCAGCCTTGAGCCGAATGCTTGGATTGCACTCCCAGTCTCATGGGCAATGCTTTCAGAGAGCATGTCTGCTGCCTTACCACTCTGTGCCACAAGAATGCTCTTGGTATTGTTTATTCAAACCAGCAGAAGCCCTATTATATAACATGATAGATTCTTAGGACTTCAACACTGTAACACACGTATTTATCTATTATGGTCATATAGCAAAACTATCTACTTCCACACAGTATGTCTCCTGCCTTACCACTCTGTGCCAGCACTGAATCCTGTCTGACGTCCCCTAGCGTTTTCATCGCAGACTCTGCTACCTTACCACTCTGTGCCACAAGAATGCTTTGGTATTGTTTCTTAAAACCGGCAGAAGCCCTATTATATAACGATAGATTCTAAGGACTACAACACTGTAACACGTATTAACTATTTTTGTCATAGCAAAAGCTACTAGTCCTATTTCCAAATTCTCTATTAGTACCATATAGTTCGGAGAACATCCAGCAATTTTATCATATGGTGCAGATGGTTTCTCTTGGTATTGTTTATTAACACCAGCAGAACCCTACTTTACACCAGTCTGACGCCCCCTAGCGTTTTCATGGCAGACTCTGCTACCTTACCACTCCGTGCCACAAGAATGCTCTTGGTATTGTTTCTTAAAACCAGCAGAAGCCCTATTATATAACATGATAGATTCTTAGGACTTCAACACTGTAACACACGTATTTAACTATTATGGTCATATAGCAAAAGCTACTAGTGCTATATAGTGGTAAGGCAGCAGAGTCTGCGATGAAAACGCTAGGGGCGTCAGACAGGATTCAGTGCTGGTGTAAAGTAGGGTTCTGCTGGTGTTCATAAACAATACCAAGAGACACCATCTGCAGCATATGATAAAATGGCTGGATGTTCTCCGATAAGTATATGAAGTAATCAGAAGCAGTAAAGTTAAAATCTTTAGCATTCAATATGAACATAGCAGGTATACATCCCATTGGTAGTACGGATGTAATCAATGATGTAATTTCTTAGCCAACAGGTTTTTAAGGTTAACTCATGGGTACTAGAAGACAGAATTTAATAACACTATATAGTAATAATAGAGAATTTGGAAATAGCACTCGTAGCTTTTGCTATATGACCATAATAGTTAAATACGTGTGTTACAGTGTTGAAGTCCTAAGAATGTATCATGTTATATAATAGGGCTTCTGCTGGTTTGTAGAAACAATACCAAGAGCATTCTTGTGGCACAGAGTGGTAAGGCAGCAGACATGCTGTCTGAAAGCATTGCCCATGAGGCTGGGAGTGCAATCCAAGCATCCGGCTCAAGGCTTACTCAGACTTCCGTCATCCGAGGTCGGTAAAATGAGTACCGAGCTTCCTGGGGGGTAAACGGTAATGACTGGGGAAGGCACTGGCAAACCACCCCGTATTGAGTCTGCCATGAAAACGCTAGAGGGCGTCACCCCAAAGGTCAGACAGGATTCAGTGCTGGTGTAAAGTAGGGTTCTGCTGGTGTTAATAAACATTACCAAGAGTCACCATCTGCAGCATATGATAAAATTGCTGGATGTTCTCCGATAAGTATATGAAGTAATCATAAGTAGTAAAGTTAAAATCTTTAGCGTGCAATATGAACATAGCAGTTATATATCCCATTGGTTGTATGGATACAATCAATGATTTAATTACTTAGCCAACTAGTTTTTAAGGTTATCTCATAAGGAGTAGAAGACAGAATTTCATAAGACTATATGGTACTAATAGAGAATTTGGAAAAAGCACTAGTAGCTTTTGCTATATGACCATAATAGTTAAATACGTGTGTTACAGTGTTGAAGTCCTAAGAATCGATCATATTATATAATAGGGCTTCTGCTGGTTTGAAGAAACAATACCAAGAGCATTCTTGTGGCACAGAGTGGTAAGGCAGCAGACATGCTGTCTGAAAGCATTGCCCATGAGGCTGGGAGTGCAATCCAAGCATCCGGCTCAAGGCTGACTCAGGCTTCCGTCATCCGAGGTCGGTAAAATGAGTACCCAGCTTCCTGGGGGGTAAACGGTAATGACTGGGGAAGGCACTGGCAAACCACTGCCATGAAAACGCTAGAGGGCGTCACCCCAAGTGTCAGACAGGATTCAGTGCTGGTGCAAAGTAGGGTTCTGCTGGTGTTCATAAACAATACCAAGAGAAACCATCTGCACCATATGATAAAATTGCTGGATGTTCTCCGAACTATATGTTACTAATAGAGAATTTGGAAATAGCACTAGTAGCTTTTGCTATATGACCATAATAGTTTAATACGTCAGACAGGATTCAGTGCTGGTGTAAAGTAGGGTTCTGCTGGTGTTCATAAACTTTACCAAGAGTCACCATCTGCAGCATATGATAAAATTGCTGGACGTTCTCCGATAAGTATATGAAGTAATCAGAAGTAGTAAAGTTAAAATCTTTAGCGTGCAATATGAACATAGCAGGTATATTTCCCATTGGTTGTATGGATACAATCAATGATTTAATTACTTAGCCAACTAGTTTTTAAGGTTATCTCATAGGCAGTAGAAGACAGAATTTCATAAGACTATATGTTACTAATAGAGAATTTGGAAATAGCACTAGTAGCTTTTGCAATATGACCATAATAGTTAAATACGTGTGTTACAGTGTTGAAGTCCTAAGAATCTATCATGTTATATAATAGGGCTTCTGCTGATTTGAAGTAGAAACAATACCAAGAGCGGTAAGGTAGCAGAGTCTTCCATGAAAACGCTAGGGGGCGTCAGGATTCAGTGCTGGTGTAAAGTAGGGTTCTGCTGGTGTTAATAAACAATACCAAGAGAAACCATCTGCACCATATGATAAAATTGCTTCATGTTCTCTGAACTATATGGTACTAATAGAGAATTTGGAAATAGCACTAGTAGCTTTTGCTATGACAATAATAGTTAACACGTGTTACAGTGTTGTAGTCCTAAGAATCTATCTTGTTATATAATAGGGCTTCTGCTGGTTTTAAAAACAATACCAAGAGCATTCTTGTGGCACAGTGTGGTAAGGTAGCAGTCTGCGATGAAAACGTTAGGGGGTGTCAGACAGGATTCAGTGTTGGTGTAAAGTAGGGTTCTGCTGGTGTTCATAAACAATACCAAGAGACACTATCTGCAGCATATGATAAAATGGCTGGATGTTCTCCGATAAGTATATGAAGTAATCAGAAGCAGTAAAGTTAAAATCTTTAGCATTCAATATGAACATAGCAGATATACATCCCATTGGTAGTACGGATGTAATCAATGATGTAATTTCTTAGCCAACAGGTTTTTAAGGTTAACTCATGGGTACTAGAAGACAGAATTTAATAACACTATATAGTAATAATAGAGAATTTGGAAATAGCACTAGTAGCTTTTGCTATATGACCATAATAGTTAAATACGTGTGTTACAGTGTTGAAGTCCTAAGAATGTATCATGTTATATAATAGGGCTTTTGCTGGTTTGTAGAAACAATACCAAGAGCATTCTTGTGGCACAGAGTGGTAAGGCAGCAGACATGCTGTCTGAAAGCATTGCCCATGAGGCTGGGAGTGCAATCCAAGCATCCGGCTCAAGGCTGACTCAGACTTCCGTCATCCGAGGTCGGTAAAATGAGTACCCAGCTTCCTGGGGGGTAAACGGTCATGACTGGGTAAGGCACTGGCAAACCACCCCGTATTGAGTCTGCCATGAAAACGCTAGAGGGCGTCACCCCAAAGGTCAGACAGGATTCAGTGCTGGTGTAAAGTAGGGTTCTGCTGGTGTTAATAAACATTACCAAGAGTCACCATCTGCAGCATATGATAAAATTGCTGGATGTTCTCCGATAAGTATATGAAGTAATCATAAGTAGTAAAGTTAAAATCTTTAGCGTGCAATATGAACATAGCAGTTATATATCCCATTGGTTGTATGGATACAATCAATGATTTAATTACTTAGCCAACTAGTTTTTAAGGTTATCTCATAGGGAGTAGAAGACAGAATTTCATAAGACTATATGGTACTAATAGAGAATTTGGAAATAGCACTAGTAGCTTTTGCTATATGACCATAATAGTTAAATACGTGTGTTACAGTGTTGAAGTCCTAAGAATCGATCATGTTATATAATAGGGCTTCTGCTGGTTTGAAGAAACAATACCAAGAGCATTCTTGTGGCACAGAGTGGTAAGGTAGCAGAGTCTGCCATGAAAACGCTAGGGGGCGTCAGACAGGATTCAGTGCTGGTGTAAAGTAGGGTTCTGCTGGTGTTAATAAACAATACCAAGAGAAACCATCTGCACCATATGATAAAATTGCTGGACGTTCTCCGAACTATATGTTACTAATAGAGAATTTGGAAATAGCACTAGTAGCTTTTGCTATATGACCATAATAGTTAAATACGTCAGACAGGATTCAGTGCTGGTGCAAAGTAGTGTTCTGCTGGTGTTAATAAACTTTACCAAGAGTCACCATCTGCAACATATGATAAAATTGCTGGACGTTCTCCGATAAGTATATGAAGTAATCAGAAGTAGTAAAGTTAAAATCTTTAGCGTGCAATATGAACATAGCAGGTATATATCCCATTGGGTATATGGATACAATCAATGATTTAATTACTTAGCCAACTAGTTTTTAAGGTTATCTCATAGGCAGTAGAAGACAGAATTTCATAAGACTATATGTTACTAATAGAGAATTTGGAAATAGCACTCGTAGCTTTTGCTATATGACCATAATAGTTAAATACGTGTGTTACAGTGTTGAAGTCCTAAGAATGTATCATGTTATATAATAGGGCTTCTGCTGGTTTGAAGAAACAATACCAAGAGCATTCTTGTGGCACAGAGTGGTAAGGCAGCAGACTTGCTGTCTGAAAGCATTGCCCATGAGGCTGGGAGTGCAATCCAAGCATCCGGCTCAAGGCTGACTCAGGCTTCCGTCATCCGAGGTCGGTAAAATGAGTACCCAGCTTCCTGGGGGGTAAACGGTAATGACTGGGGAAGGCACTGGCAAACCACTGCCATGAAAACGCTAGAGGGCGTCACCCCAAGTGTCAGACAGGATTCAGTGCTGGTGCAAAGTAGGGTTCTGCTGGTGTTCATAAACAATACCAAGAGAAACCATCTGCACCATATGATAATATTGCTGGATGTTCTCCGAACTATATGTTACTAATAGAGAATTTGGAAATAGCACTAGTAGCTTTTGCTATATGACCATAATAGTTAAATACGTCAGACAGGATTCAGTGCTGGTGTAAAGTAGGGTTCTGCTGGTGTTCATAAACTTTACCAAGAGTCACCATCTGCAGCATATGATAAAATTGCTGGACGTTCTCCGATAAGTATATGAAGTAATCAGAAGTAGTAAAGTTAAAAACTTTAGCGTGCAATATGAACATAGCAGGTATATATCCCATTGGTTGTATGGATACAATCAATGATTTAATTACTTAGCCAACTAGTTTTTAAGGTTATCTCATAGGCAGTAGAAGACAGAATTTCATAAGACTATATGTTACTAATAGAGAATTTGGAAATAGCACTAGTAGCTTTTGCTATATGACCATAATAGTTAAATACGTGTGTTACAGTGTTGAAGTCCTAAGAATCTATCTTGTTATATAATAGGGCTTCTGCTGGTTTTAAGAAACACTGTAACACACGTATTTAACTTTTATGGTCATACAGCAAAAGCTACGAGTGCTATTTCCAAATTCTCTATTATTACTATATAGTGTTATTAAATACTGTCTTCTAGTACCCATGAGTTAACCTTAAACACATGTTGGCTAAGAAATTACATCATTAATTACATCCATACAACCAATGGGATGTATACCTGCTATGTTCATTTTGAATGCTAAAGATTTTAACTTTACTGCTTCTGATTACTTCATATACTTATCGGAGAACATCCAGCAATTTTATCATATGCTGCAGATGGTTTCTCTTGGTATTGTTTATTAACACCAGCAGAACCCTACTTTACACCAGCACTGAATCCTGTCTGACGCCCTCTAGCGTTTTCATGGCAGACTCAATACGGGGAGGTTTGCCTTCCCCAGTCATTACCGTTAACCCCCCAGGAAGTTTCCTGTGCATCCGGAAGATTTTTGTTTATTGGGCTGTTATTTTCAGGATAACTGGTATGTGGACAAGGCTATGCCTATGGGGTGTTCCATTTCCTGTTTTGCTTTTGAGTCCTACAGTACCTTTTTGGAATGGGAGGCCAAATCCAGAGCGGGGAGTCCGCATATCACGCACTTCCGGGATGATTTTTTGTTTATTGGCCCAGCGGGTTCGTCGGCCTGTGCAGACAAACTAGCGGTTTTCCAGTCCTTAGCGGAGGAAGTTGGGGTTCCGCTAGCGGCGGAAAAAACCGAAGGTCCTTCGACCAGGTTGAGCTACTTAGGTATATTGTTAGATTCTGAGTTGGGCTTATCAAGGTTACCTGAAGATAAGGTCCTAGCATTGGGGAACCGGTTGGAGGGCTTGTTGGCGAAACGAAAATGTACACTGAGGGAGATGCAGAGTCTCCTGGGACACTTAAATTTTGCCTGCAAAGCAGTTTCCCCAGGGCGTGCCTTTTGTGCAAGGTTAGCAAGGGCAACTGCGGGGGTTTCCTCACCACACCATCTCATTAGATTGTCAAAATCTTTGAGGGAGGACCTTCAGGTGTGGAGGGAGTTCATTGAGGGATTCAATGGGGTGACTATGTGGCAGACGCCACTGTCCCCAGAATCATCCCTTCAGGTTCATTTGGATGCATCAGGCAGCCTGGGTTTTGGGGTGTTTTACCAAAACAGATGGTGCGCTGAAAAATGGCCACATTCGTGGGCGGAGTCCGGGATCCTTAGGGATCTCACTTTTCTGGAGCTTTTTCCAGTAGTAGTAGCGGTGGAGATATGGCACGAATTGTTCCTTAATAGCAGGGTATTGTTTTGGTGCGACAACCAAGCTGTAGTGCGCATCATTAACAGCCAGTCCAGCAAGTCCTTAAGGGTAATGCGCTTAGTGCGCAGGTTGGTGAGGGCCTGCTTTGGGAGCAACATTACGTTTTGGGCTAGACATGTACCAGGCACCTCTAATGATATTGCAGACGCTCTGTCTCGCTTTCAGGAGCAGAGATTTCGCCAGTGGGCACCGGCGGCGTGCCAGTTTCCAGACCGGTTCCCAGAGGAGTTGTGGACTCTTGGCTTGGACCCATCATAGAGGCTGTGAACAGTTCATTGGCACCGGCAACTCGTCGGTCTTATTCGGCCGCTATTCAGGGTTATGCTGACTTCATCGGGACAGTTTGGGGCTTAAGTGCTTGGCCCCCCACTGAGGAGTCGGTTTTACGATATCTTATACAGCTAAGGTCGCAGGGGTTATCACCCCGGACAATGGGAATCCACATGGCAGGCTTATCTTTTTTGTGTAAAGCAATTGAGAATGCGGACCCAACTTCGTCATTCCTAGTGCGCAAGGCCATAGCGGGTTGGAGGAGGCTTAGTCCGGCTGTAGCGGACGCAAGGCGGCCGATTTCTCTGGCGATACTTCAAGGCCTATTGGAACAGCTGCCCACTGTATGCTCTAGTTGTTATGAAGCAGTTTTATTTGGGGCAGCTTTTACGCTTGCCTTTCATGGGGCTTTCCGATGTGGGGAATTGTTGGCTGTAACCCGTTCAAGTCCGGGGGACAGGGCATTAGCAAGGGAGGATGTTCAGATATCGGAAGAGGGTCTGCACATACTCCTTCGCCGATCGAAGACAGACCAATTGGGCCGAGGTTCGCGTGTGTTTCTACGTGCTGCCCCACTGGGCGGTCCTTGCCCGGTCCGGGCTATGAGAGCCTTTTTGGAGGTTCGGCCAGACATATCTGGTCCACTGCTGATACATTTGAATGGCACGTGTCTGTCTCGGTACCAATTTGTTTCTGTTTTGAAGCGGGCGTTGAGAAGCTCAGGCTTACCAGCTGAGCAATTTGGGACTCACTCCTTCCGTATTGGGGCAGCCACGGAGGCAGCGAATTCTGGGATGCCTTCTGAGGACGTCAAGGCAGTGGGGAGGTGGCGTTCCTCGGCTTTCAAGCACTATGTCCGCCCGGGCTTGGTTTTATAACTATCTCATGTGCCATTCAATTGCAGATCGATGCTCGGAAGTGCCTAAAGTATTGGTCATCGGGCACAGTATTGTCCACTGGGCGGCCCGCTATTCTTTACGGTCCGGATGGACCAGCAACTTGGGCCTGGAAGATCACTACCGAATTGCCTGGGCTGGTCGGCGTGGTATGTGTTGGGCTTCGCTGCTAGATGATCTAACCACAGCTGTGAGGCGAACCGATGTGCCGGATATTTTAGTCATTCAACTGGGAGAAAATGACATCACCAGCATGAAGGCACTTGGTCTGGCAGAGTCCATGAAGTTGGACCTTGAGAAGATTACATCAGGATTTCCAGGCATTAGAATATGGTGGTCGGCACTTCTCGAGCGTCAGAATTGGAGAGGGGCGGTTTCCCCCAAGAAAGTTGACATTTCACGCAAGAAAATTAATAAAGCAATTGCAAAGTGGTTAAAAAAGGCAGCCGGTCGTTATATTCCGCACCCTGATATCTGCCTAAGTTTTTGGGCTCTATACAGAGCAGATGGAGACCATCTGTCTGAATGGGGGATGGACTGCTGGTTACATGATTTGCGTTATGCATTGTTTGAGGCTGCAGTGGGAGGAAGCGTTGGCGGGAGCTGGGGGATAGAGGCACCCATTCCCCACTCGGTGGCGGAATTTGGGCATGGGGGAGGAACCATATGGGAGCAGACCCAGCCTGCGTGCGGGCCTGCTATAGAAAGGGGGCCTCCATAAGAGGCTGTGTGTACGCGGTGCCGGGCGGCCATCCCTCATGGAGGAGGAGCCTTGCCGGCAAAACCCGCATTTCCGGGTGACTAGGGAACTCGGCAGAAGTTCACGCCTCAACGAGTTCTCAAAATGGGGGTCACCTCCCTGGACACCCAACGGGCCATTGGGGGCTCGGGGAGTCACCATCTGCAGCATATGATAAAATTGCTGGATGTTCTCCGATAAGTATATGAAGTAATCAGAAGTAGTAAAGTTAAAATCTTTAGCGTGCAATATGAACATAGCAGGTATATATCCCATTGGTTGTATGGATACAATCAATGATCTAATTACTTAGCCAACTAGTTTTTAAGGTTATCTCATAGGCAGTAGAAGACAGAATGTCTTAAGACAATATGTTACTAATAGAGAATTTGGAAATAGCACTAGTAGCTTTTGCTATATGACCATAATAGTTAAATACGTGTGTTACAGTGTTGAAGTCCTAAGAATCTATCATGTTATATAATAGGGCTTCTGCTGGTTTGAAGAAACAATACCAAGAGCATTCTTGTGGCACAGAGTGGTAAGGTAGCAGAGTCTGCCATGAAAACGCTAGGGGGCGTCAGACAGGATTCAGTGCTGGTGTAAAGTAGGGTTCTGCTGGTGTTAATAAACAATACCAAGAGACACCATCTGCAGCATATGATAAAATTGCTGGATGTTCTCCGATAAGTATATGAAGCCCTATTATATAACAAGATAGATTCTTAGGACTACAACACTGTAACACGTATTAACTATTATGGTCATATAGCAAAAGCTACTAGTGCTATTTACAAATTCTCTATTAGTACCATATAGTCATGAAATTCTGTCTTCTACTACCCATGAGTTAACCTTAAAAACCTGTTGGCTAAGAAATTACATCATTCATTACATCCATACAACCAATGGGATGTATACCTACTATGTTCATATTGAATGCTAAAGATTTTAACTTTACTCCTTCTGATTACTTCATATACTTATCGGAGAACATCCAGAAATTTTATCATATGCTACAGATGGTTTATCTTGGTATTGTTTATTAACACCAGCAGAACCGAACTTTACACCAGCACTGAATCCTGTCTGACGCCCTCTAGCGTTTTCATAGCAGACTCAATACGGGGTGGTTTGCCTTCCCCAGTCATTACCGTTAACCCCCCAGGAAGCTGGGTAGTCATTTTACCGACGACGGATGATGGAAGCCTGAGTCAGCCTTGAACCGGCGGCTTGATTGCACTGCCAGCCTCATGGGCAGAGCTTTCACACAGTATGTCTCCTGTCTTACCACTCTGTGCCAGAAGAATGCTCTTGGTATTGTTTCTTCAAACCAGCAGAAGCCCTATTATATAACAAGATAGATTCTAAGGACTACAACACTGTAACACGTATTATCTATTATGGTCATATAGCAAAAGGTACTAGTGCTATTTCCAAATTCTCTATTAGTACCATATAGTCATGAAATTCTGTCAAATTGGTGCCCCCACCCCCCAGCTCCCTCCAACGCTTCCTCCCACTGCAGCCTCAAACAATGCATAACGCAAATCATGTAACCAGCAGTCCATCCCCCATTCAGACAGATGGTCTCCATCTGCTCTGTATAGAGCCCAAAAACTTTGGCAGATATCAGGGTGCGGAATATAACGACCGCCTGCCTTTTTTAACCACTTTGCAATTGCTTTATTAATTTTCTTGCGTGAAATGTCAACTTTCTTGGGGGAAACCGCCCCTCTCCAATTCCGACGCTCGAGAAGTGCCGACCGCCATATTCTAATGCCTGGAAATCCTGATGTAATCTTCTCAAGGTCCAACTTCATGGACTCTGCCAGACCAAGTGCCTTCATGCTGGTGATGTCATTTTCTCCCAGTTGAATGACTAAAATATCCGGCACACCGGTTCGCCTCACAGCTGTGGTTAGATCATCTAGCAGCGAAGCCCAACGCATACCACGCCGAACACCCCAGGCAATTCGGTAGTGATCTTCCAGGCCCAAGTTGCTGGTCCATACAGACCGTAAAGAATAGCGGGCCGCCCAGTGGACAATACTGTGCCCGATGACCAATACTTTAGGCACTTCCGAGCATCGATCTGCAATTGAATGGCACATGAGATAGTTATAAAACCAAGCCCGGGCGGACATAGTGCTTGAAAGCCGAGGAACGCCACCTCCCCACTGCCTTGACGTACTCAGAAGGCATCCCAGAATTCGCTGCCTCCGTGGATGCCCCAATACGGAAGGAGTGAGTCCCAAATTGCTCAGCTGGTAAACCTGAGCTTCTCAACGCCCGCTTCAAAACAGAACCAAATTGGTACCGAGACAGACACGTGCCATTCAAATGTATCAGCAGTGGACCAGATATGTCTGGCCGAACCTCCAAAAAGGCTCTCATAGCCCGGACAGGGCAAGGACCGCCCAGTGGGGCACACGCGAACGTAGAAACACACGCGAACCTCGGCCCAATTGGTCTGTCTTCGATCGGCGAAGGAGTATGTGCAGACCCTCTTCCGATATCTGAACATCCTCCCTTGCTAATGCCCTGTCCCCCGGACTTGAACGGGTTTCAGCCAACAATTCCCCACATCGGAAAGCCCCAAAAAAGGCAAGCGTAAAAGCCGCCCCAAATAAAACTGCTTCATAACAACTAGAGCATACAGTGGGCAGCTGTTCCAATAGGCCTTGAAGTATCGCCAGAGAAATCGGCCGCCTTGCGTCCGCTACAGCCGGACTAAGCCTCCTCCAACCCGCTATGGCCTTGCGCACTAGGAATGACGAAGTTGGGTCCGCATTCCCAATTGCTTTACACAAAAAAGATAAGCCTGCCATGTGGATTCCCATTGTCCGGGGTGATAACCCCTGTGACCTTAGCTGTATAAGATATCGTAAAACCGACTCCTCAGTGGGGGGCCAAGCACTTAAGCCCCAAACTGTCCCGATGAAGTCAGCATAACCCTGAATAGCGGCCGAATAAGACCGACGAGTTGCCGGTGCCAATGAACTGTTCACAGCCTCTATGATGGGTCCAAGCCAAGAGTCCACAACTCCTCTGGGAACCGGTCTGGAAACTGGCACGCCGCCGGTGCCCACTGGCGAAATCTCTGCTCCTGAAAGCGAGACAGAGCGTCTGCAATATCATTAGAGGTGCCTGGCACATGTCTAGCCCAAAACGTAATGTTGCTCCCCAAGCAGGCCCTCACCAACCTGCGCACTAAGCGCATTACCCTTAAGGACTTGCTGGACTGGCTGTTAATGATGCGCACTACAGCTTGGTTGTCGCACCAAAACAATACCCTGCTATTAAGGAACAATTCGTGCCATATCTCCACCGCTACTACTACTGGAAAAAGCTCCAGAAAAGTGAGATCCCTAAGGATCCCGGACTCCGCCCACGAATGTGGCCATTTTTCAGCGCACCATCTGTTTTGGTAAAACACCCCAAAACCCAGGCTGCCTGATGCATCCGAATGAACCTGAAGGGATGATTCTGGGGACAGTGGCGTCTGCCACATAGTCACCCCATTGAATCCCTCAATGAACTCCCTCCACACCTGAAGGTCCTCCCTCAAAGATTTTGACAATCTAATGAGATGGTGTGGTGAGGAAACCCCCGCAGTTGCCCTTGCTAACCTTGCACAAAAGGCACGCCCTGGGGAAACTGCTTTGCAGGCAAAATTTAAGTGTCCCAGGAGACTCTGCATCTCCCTCAGTGTACATTTTCGTTTCGCCAACAAGCCCTCCAACGGGTTCCCCAATGCTAGGACCTTATCTTCAGGTAACCTTGATAAGCCCAACTCAGAATCTAACAATATACCTAAGTAGCTCAACCTGGTCGAAGGACCTTCGGTTTTTTCCGCCGCTAGCGGAACCCCAACTTCCTCCGCTAAGGACTGGAAAACCGCTAGTTTGTCTGCACAGGCCGACGAACCCGCTGGGCCAATAAACAAAAAATCATCCCGGAAGTGCGTGATATGCGGACTCCCCGCTCTGGATTTGGCCTCCCATTCCAAAAAGGTACTGAAGGACTCAAAAGCAAAACAGGAAATGGAACACCCCATAGGCATAGCCTTGTCCACATACCAGTTATCCTGAAAATAACAGCCCAATAAACAAAAATCTTCCGGATGCATAGGAAACTTCCTGGGGGGTTAACGGTAATGACTGGGGAAGGCAAACCACCCCGTATTGAGTCTGCCATGAAAACGCTAGAGGGCGTCAGACAGGATTCAGTCTGGTGTAAAGTAGGGTTCAGCTGGTGTTAATAAACAATACCAAGAGAAACCATCTGCAGCATATGATAAAATTGCTGGATGTTCTCCGATAAGTATATGAAGTAATCAGAAGCAATAAAGTTAAAATATTTAGCATTCAGTATGAACATAACAGGTATACATCCCATAGGTTGTAAGGATGTAATCAATGATGTACTTTCTTAGCCAACAAGTTTTTAAGGTTAACTCATGGGTACTAGAAGACAGAATTTAATAACACTATATAGTAATAATAGAGAATTTGGAAATAGCACTCGTAGCTTTTGCTATATGACCATAATAGTTAAATAGGTGTGTTACAGTGTTGAATTCCTAAGAATCTATCATGTTATATAATAGGGCTTCTGCTGGTTTGAAGAAACAATACCAAGAGCATTCTTGCGGCACAGAGTGGTAAGGCAGCAATGCTGTCTAAAAGCTCTGCCGATGAGGCTGGGAGTGCAATCCAAGCGGCCGGCTCAAGGCTGACTCAGGCTTCCGTCATCTGAGGTCGGTAAAATGACTACTCAGCTTCCTGGGGGGTTAACGGTAATGACTGGGGAAGGTAAACCACCCCGTATTGAGTCTGCCATGAAAATGCTAGAGGGCGTCAGACAGGATTCAGTGCTGGTGTAAAGTAGGGTTCTGCTGGTGTTAATAAACAATACCAAGAGAAACCAACTGCAGCATATGATAAAATTGCTGGATGTTCTAAAATGTATATGAAGTAATCAGAAGCAGTAAAGTTAAAATCTTTAGCATGCAGTATGAACATAGCAGGTATATATCCCATTGGTTGTATGGATACAATGAATGATTTAATTACTTATCCAACTAGTTTTTAAGGTTATCTCATAGGCAGTAGAAGACAGAATTTCATAAGACTATATGGTACTAATAGAGAATTTGGAAATAGCACCAGTAGCTTTTACTCTATGACCATAAAAGTTAATACGTGGGTTACAGTGTTGTAGTCCTAAGAATCTATCTTGTTATATAATAGGGCTTCTGCTGGTTTGAAGAAACAATACCAAGAGCATTCTTGCGGCACAGAGTGGTAAGGCAGCAATGCTGTCTGAAAGCATTGCCCATGACGCTGGGAGTGCAATCCAAGCCGCCGGCTCAAGGCTGACTCAGGCTTCCATCATCTGAGGTCGGTAAAATGATTACCCAGCTTCCTGGGGGGTTAACGGTAATGACTGGGGAAGGAAAACCACCCCGTATTGAGGCTGCCATGAAAACGCTAGAGGTTGTCAGACAGGATTCAGTGCTGGTGTAAAGTAGGGTTCTGCTGGTGTTAATAAACAATACCAAGAGTAACCATCTGCAGCATATGATAAAATTGCTGGATGTTCTCCGATAAGTATATGAAGTAATCAGAAGTAGTAAAGTTAAAATCTTTAGCATGCAATATGGACATAGCAGGTATATATCCTATTGGTTGTATGGATACAATCAATGATTTAATTACTTAGCCAACTAGTTTTTAAGGTTATCTCATAGGCAGTAGAAGACAGAATTTCATAAGACTATATGGTACTAATAGAGAATTTGGAAATAGCACTAGTAGCTTTTGCGATATGAACATAATAGTTAATACGTGTTACAGTGTTGTAGTCCTAAGAATCTATCTTGTTATATAATAGGTCTTCTGCTGGTTTTAAGAAACAAAACCTAGAGCATTCTTGTGGCACAGAGTGGTAAGGCAGCAGAGTCTGCCATGAAAACGCTAGGGGGCGTCAGACAGGATTCAGTGCTGTTGTAAAGTAGGGTTCTGCTGGTGTTAATAAACAATACCAAGAGAAACCATCTCCACCACGTGATAAAATTGCTGGATGTTCTAAAATAAGTATATGAAGTAATCAGAAGTAATAAAGTTAAAATCTTTAGCATTCAATATGAACATAGCATGTATATATCCCATTGGTAGTATGGATACAATCAATGATGTAATTTCTTAGCCAACAAGTTTTTAAGGTTAACTCATGGGTACTAGAAGACAGAATTTAATAACACTATATGGTACTAATAGAGAATTTGGAAATAGCACTCGTAGGTTTTGCTATATGACCATAATAGTTAAATACGTGTGTTACAGTGTTGAAGTCCTAAGAATCTATCTTGTTATATAATAGGGCTTCTGCTGGTTTTAAAAACAATACCAAGAGCATTCTTGTGGCACAGAGCGGTAAGGTAGCAGAGTCTTCCATGAAAACGCAAGGGGGCGTCAGGATTCAGTGCTGGTGTAAAGTAGGGTTCTGCTGGTGTTAATAAACAATACCAAGAGAAACCATCTGCACCATATGATAAAATTGCTTCATGTTCTCTGAACTATATGGTACTAATAGAGAATTTGGAAATAGCACTAGTAGCTTTTGCTATGACAATAATAGTTAACACGTGTTACAGTGTTGTAGTCCTAAGAATCTATCTTGTTATATAATAGGGCTTCTGCTGGTTTTAAAAACAATACCAAGAGCATTCTTGTGGCACAGAGTGGTAAGGTAGCAGAGTCTGCGATGAAAACGCTAGGGGGCGTCAGACAGGATTCAGTGTTGGTGTAAAGTAGGGTTCTGCTGGTGTTCATAAACTTTACCAAGAGTCACCATCTGCAGCATATGATAAAATTGCTGGACGTTCTCCGATAAGTATATGAAGTATATTCGGGTAACGACTCAACATGGGCAGTAAAACAGATAACAAAATGGGCGTAGGAGCCAACGATAACAACTCCGGAGGTATCTCAGTTTCCCTTGGATGCCGTATTATTTCCCGACCCACCTCCCTTCTTGGAAGAGGGCCGGACCCCCCGAAAGGGCGCTTGACCACCTGATGGCCTGTCACAATCTTGTTTTGAGTGACCTCCCCCACATGTTTCACAACAATGGTCATACCGGCATTTTCTCCTTTGGCACGAGCCCCTATTGAACTCCCAACATACTCCGCGACTATCTCGCCTCCCAAATTGCCTCCTCCTTTCTTGGTCAAACCTCTTAACAAAAGGACCCACTTTTACAATCCACGCATCGTGGTCCTTCTTATCCCATCTGACTTGACTGTTAATCGATGCGCGTTCCCTCACTAGCTTATCGTAGGCAATGGCAGCCGTATCACCAGAAAGTGCCCTTGCCTCTAGTACGTTATTCATGTGGTTGACCAGGTGCCAGCCCCTTTCGGGGTATGCACCTATTACCACTCCCATATACAGCCCATAACCTCTCATCCAATTAGCAAATGAGTGGTCTCCTTTATCCGCATCCTTGCGTTTCCTATCCCGACTGGACCCCGTGTTCGGAGCCTCTTCCTCAGGAGGCACCATCTTAAACACATCTACGTAACACCCGTCCATTACACGTTCCCTAAATTTTTGAGTAAGGTGGATTCCTGGCGGATGCTCCCCCGCAGCCAACCCGGTTGGAGGACCCCCTGTTGCTTCCCCTTTTTCTTTGTAGTAATCCTTGGCAGCCTCCCTCCGAGTTGACCACCATAATGGGATGCCTGGGACCAACGCCCCATGCAACCAATAGTCCCGATCCCTTTTCAAATCTGCAACCTCATCCTCAGAAGAGGTGGACTCACCCGACGTGCTGGACCCATGACGTGTCCTCGCACGTTTTGCCCCTCCTCTCCTGGTACGCTTTGTCTTCCTGGCATCATGTTGTTCAGATGCCGTTCCCTGTTCTGCAACTTCCTGCGGTGCCTCAGGAGCATCTGCAACACCGGCAACCGCCTCTGGAGCCTGCTGAGATTGCATCAAAACCGATTCCCCTTGATTCTGGGGCCTGACTTCAGCAGAGCCTGAAATACCGATGGCTGGCCAAAATTGTCTGCAGGCCCCCACTCCCTGACTACCTTCTAAGGAGGAACCTTGAGCAGTTCCGGATGCTGGGGCCATTGGCCGGGCATTGCCCCCCAGCATCGTTCCGTGCCCTTGTCCCCACTGTCCGCCCAACATAGGGGACATTGCCTGCCCCCAGGCAGCGGGTCCTCCCTGCTGCCCGGTACCCGAACTGGGAAAGCTCTGTTGTTGCCATTGTCCCGAGTTAGGGAAGCTCCAAAACTGCATAGCTGCAGGCTGTTGCCACCCTTGGGACCTCGCATCCTGCCCAATTCCCTGTGCTTGACTAACCGGCCCTTGCCCCATTGGGCCCCCTTGAATGCGCTGCCTGACCGATGCCCACTGAGGCTCACTTCGTGGCCCCAGGGCATTCTGGGAAGAGTGGTCCCCAAGAACCCCTCCCGATGACTGTCCGGCCACTTGTGACCCTGCAGGTCCATGTGGCTGCTGCCAACCCCCGGCAGGCCATCCTTGCAAACCCTGACTCCCCCCATAATATAGGCTGGTAAACTCAGAAGGCATCGCCATCCATGATGATTGTGCCCCTTGTTGCCCATATGGGCTCCACAATGGACCAGGCAAGGTGCCCGTGGATGCCCCTGTTCCATGCCAAGTGAGAGGGGGTGGTACTCCCATATATCCCTGGGGTCCATAAATCAGCCCTCCAGGCCCCATTATGCCCCCTGAGCCAGGATATGTAGAATCCAAGTTCTCATCGGCAACTTGTGCTGTTGCCGCCTCATCCTGCACCCCCACTACTGGCGGCTGGGCCACTTGGCCCACTGCGTCCTCCGTGGCTGAGGACCCTGCCGAAGCCGCAGAAGCAGCAGCTGCCGCCCGCCTCCTGGCTGACCGCGTCCCATAAGGCCCCACCCTTCCCTGAGGCAACATTAGGGCCGCGTTCTGAAGCGTTCCGACTGCCCCCGTGTCCGTCCTTCTGGGCCCCGGGTCTGCCCCTTCATTCGCCGCACCGCCTTGCGGACCCCCCAAGGCAGCCTGTACCACCCCCCGCCCACCATTCTGTGAAGTCCCACGACGTTTTGGGGCCATAATCGCCTCCCCCCCTTTCCCAGGGAGAAAAACCCAGCGGCAACGCAATTAATAAAATACGGGCGGGGAAATCCACGCCGCTGGCCTCCCAAGCCCGGCTGACGGCCTCTCAAAAAACCTCCGACTAGGCCGCAGCCTTCTAACCGGGCCCTCACTCTCGGCGCGTGAAGCGATCCGCTTCGCGCCAAGAGGGGAAAGAGGCAGGGCTTGCCGAAACAGCTCCGTATAAAGAGCCGCTCCTAGCCCCTCCCCTCTCCCCCGTCGCGCCGTCGCTCTGCCGCCAGGAATTCTGGGACTTGTAGTCCCATCATCCCGGCAGCGTTTCTTCGGCGCTCCTGCACCCGCGGCAGCAAAGGCCCCTTCGCCTAGGGCTCAGGTGCGCATATGACCATAATAGTTAAATACGTCAGACAGGATTCAGTGCTGGTGTAAAGTAGAGTTCTGCTGGTGTTAATAAATTTTACTAAGAGTCACCATCTGTAGCATATGATAAAATTGCTGGACGTTCTCCGATAAGTATATGAAGTAATCAGAAGTAGTAAAGTTAAAATCTTTAGCGTGCAATATGAACATAGCAGGTATATATCCCATTGGGTATATGGATACAATCAATGATTTAATTACTTAGCCAACTAGTTTTTAAGGTTATCTCATAGGCAGTAGAAGACAGAATTTCATAAGACTATATGTTACTAATAGAGAATTTGGAAATAGCACTAGTAGCTTTTGCTATATGACCATAATAGTTAAATACGTGTGTTACAGTGTTGAAGTCCTAAGAATCTATCATGTTATATAATAGGGCTTCTGCTGGTTTGAAGAAACAATACCAAGAGCATTCTTGTGGCACAGAGTGGTAAGGTAGCAGAGTCTGCGATGAAAACGTTAGGGGGCGTCAGACAGGATTCAGTGCTGGTGCAAAGTAGGGTTCTGCTGGTGTTCATAAACAATACCAAGAGACACCATCTGCAGCATATGATAAAATGGCTGGATGTTCTCCGATAAGTATATGAAGTAATCAATAGCAGTAAAGTTAAAATCTTTAGCATTCAATATGAACATAGGAGGTATACATCCCATTGGTAGTACGGATGTAATCAATGATGTAATTTCTTAGCCAACAGGTTTTTAAGGTTAACTCATGGGTAGTAGAAGACAGAATTTAATAACACTATATAGTAATAATAGAGAATTTGGAAATAGCACTCGTAGCTTTTGCTATATGACCATAATAGTTAAATACGTGTGTTACAGTGTTGAAGTCCTAAGAATGTATCATGTTATATAATAGGGCTTCTGCTGGTTTGAAGAAACAATACCAAGAGCACTGCCATGAAAACGCTAGAGGGCGTCACCCCAAGTGTCAGACAGGATTCAGTGCTGGTGCAAAGTAGGGTTCTGCTGGTGTTCATAAACAATACCAAGAGAAACCATCTGCACCATATGATAAAATTGCTGGATGTTCTCCGAACTATATGTTACTAATGGAGAATTTGGAAATAGCACTAGTAGCTTTTGCTATATGACCATAATAGTTAAATACGTCAGACAGGATTCAGTGCTGGTGTAAAGTAGGGTTCTGCTGGTGTTAATAAACTTTACCAAGAGTCACCATCTGCAGCATATTATAAAATTGCTGGACGTTCTCCGATATGTATATGAAGTAATCAGAAGTAGTAAAGTTAAAATCTTTAGCGTGCAATATGAACATAGCAGGTATATATCCCATTGGTTGTATGTATACAATCAATGATTTAATTACTTAGCCAACTAGTTTTTAAGGTTATCTCATAGGCAGTAGAAGACAGAATTTCATAAGACTATATGTTACTAATAGAGAATTTGGAAATAGCACTAGTAGCTTTTGCAATATGACCATAATAGTTAAATAGGTGTGTTACAGTGTTGAAGTCCTAAGAATCTATCATGTTATATAATAGGGCTTCTGCTGATTTGAAGTAGAAACAATACCAAGAGCATTCTTGTGGCACAGAGCGGTAAGGTAGCAGAGTCTTCCATGAAAACGCTAGGGGGCGTCAGGATTCAGTGCTGGTGTAAAGTAGGGTTCTGCTGGTGTTAATAAACAATACCAAGAGAAACCATCTGCACCATATGATAAAATTGCTTCATGTTCTCTGAACTATATGGTACTAATAGAGAATTTGGAAATAGCACTAGTAGCTTTTGCTATGACAATAATAGTTAACACGTGTTACAGTGTTGTAGTCCTAAGAATCTATCTTGTTATATAATAGGGCTTCTGCTGGTTTTAAAAACAATACCAAGAGCATTCTTGTGGCACAGAGTGGTAAGGTAGCAGTCTGCGATGAAAACGTTAGGGGGTGTCAGATAGGATTCAGTGTTGGTGTAAAGTAGGGTTCTGCTGGTGTTCATAAACAATACCAAGAGACACTATCTGCAGCATATGATAAAATGGCTGGATGTTCTCCGATAAGTATATGAAGTAATCAGAAGCAGTAAAGTTAAAATCTTTAGCATTCAATATGAACATAGCAGATATACATCCCATTGGTAGTACGGATGTAATCAATGATGTAATTTCTTAGCCAACAGGTTTTTAAGGTTAACTCATGGGTACTAGAAGACAGAATTTAATAACACTATATAGTAATAATAGAGAATTTGGAAATAGCACTCGTAGCTTTTGCTATATGACCATAATAGTTAAATACGTGTGTTACAGTGTTGAAGTCCTAAGAATGTATCATGTTATATAATAGGGCTTCTGCTGGTTTGAAGAAACAATACCAAGAGCATTCTTGTGGCACAGAGTGGTAAGGCAGCAGACATGCTGTCTGAAAGCATTGCCCATGAGGCTGGGAGTGCAATCCAAGCATCCGGCTCAAGGCTGACTCAGGCTTCCGTCATCCGAGGTCGGTAAAATGAGTACCCAGCTTCCTGGGGGGTAAACGGTAATGACTGGGGAAGGCACTGGCAAACCACTGCCATGAAAACGCTAGAGGGCGTTACCTCAAGTGTCAGACAGGATTCAGTGCTGGTGCAAAGTAGGGTTCTGCTGGTGTTCATAAACAATACCAAGAGAAACCATCTGCACCATATGATAAAATTGCTGGATGTTCTCCGAACTATATGTTACTAATGGAGAATTTGGAAATAGCACTAGTAGCTTTTGCTATATGACCATAATAGTTAAATACGTCAGACAGGATTCAGTGCTGGTGTAAAGTAGGGTTCTGCTGGTGTTAATAAACTTTACCAAGAGTCACCATCTGCAGCATATTATAAAATTGCTGGACGTTCTCCGATAAGTATATGAAGTAATCAGAAGTAGTAAAGTTAAAATCTTTAGCGTGCAATATGAACATAGCAGGTATATATCCCATTGGTTGTATGTATACAATCAATGATTTAATTACTTAGCCAACTAGTTTTTAAGGTTATCTCATAGGCAGTAGAAGACAGAATTTCATAAGACTATATGTTACTAATAGAGAATTTGGAAATAGCACTAGTAGCTTTTGCAATATGACCATAATAGTTAAATAGGTGTGTTACAGTGTTGAAGTCCTAAGAATCTATCATGTTATATAATAGGGCTTCTGCTGATTTGAAGTAGAAACAATACCAAGAGCATTCTTGTGGCACAGAGCGGTAAGGTAGCAGAGTCTTCCATGAAAACGCTAGGGGGCGTCAGGATTCAGTGCTGGTGTAAAGTAGGGTTCTGCTGGTGTTAATAAACAATACCAAGAGAAACCATCTGCACCATATGATAAAATTGCTGGATGTTCTCCGAACTATATGTTACTAATAGAGAATTTGGAAATAGCACTAGTAGCTTTTGCTATGACAATAATAGTTAACACGTGTTACAGTGTTGTAGTCCTAAGAATCTATCTTGTTATATAATAGGGCTTCTGCTGGTTTTAAAAACAATACCAAGAGCATTCTTGTGGCACAGAGTGGTAAGGTAGCAGTCTGCGATGAAAACGTTAGGGGGTGTCAGATAGGATTCAGTGTTGGTGTAAAGTAGGGTTCTGCTGGTGTTCATAAACAATACCAAGAGACACTATCTGCAGCATATGATAAAATGGCTGGATGTTCTCCGATAAGTATATGAAGTAATCAGAAGCAGTAAAGTTAAAATCTTTAGCATTCAATATGAACATAGCAGATATACATCCCATTGGTAGTACGGATGTAATCAATGATGTAATTTCTTAGCCAACAGGTTTTTAAGGTTAACTCATGGGTACTAGAAGACAGAATTTAATAACACTATATAGTAATAATAGAGAATTTGGAAATAGCACTCGTAGCTTTTGCTATATGACCATAATAGTTAAATACGTTTGTTACAGTGTTGAAGTCCTAAGAATGTATCATGTTATATAATAGGGCTTCTGCTGGTTTGTAGAAACAATACCAAGAGCATTCTTGTGGCACAGAGTGGTAAGGCAGCAGACATGCTGTCTGAAAGCATTGCCCATGAGGCTGGGAGTGCAATCCAAGCATCCGGCTCAAGGCTGACTCAGGCTTCCGTCATCCGAGGTCGGTAAAATGAGTACCCAGCTTCCTTGGGGGTAAACGGTAATGACTGGGGAAGGCACTGGCAAACCACTCCGTATTGAGTCTGCCATGAAAACGCTAGAGGGCGTCACCCCAAGTGTCAGACAGGATTCAGTGCTGGTGTAAAGTAGGGTTCTGCTGGTGTTAATAAACAATACCAAGAGGCACCATCTGCACCATATGATAAAATTTCTGGATGTTCTCCGATAAGTATATAAAGTAATCAGAAGTAGTAAAGTTAAAATCTTTAGCGTGCAATATGAACATAGCAGTTATATATCCCTTTGGTTGTATGGATACAATCAATGATTTAATTACTTAGCCAACTAGTTTTTAAGGTTATCTCATAGGGAGTAGAAGACAGAATTTCATAAGACTATATGGTGCTAATAGAGAATTTGGAAATAGCACTAGTAGCTTTTGCTATGACAATAATAGTTAACACGTGTTACAGTGTTGTAGTCCTAAGAATCTATCTTGTTATATAATAGGGCTTCTGCTGGTTTTAAAAACAATACCAAGAGCATTCTTGTGGCACAGAGTGGTAAGGTAGCAGAGTCTGCCATGAAAACGCTAGGGGGCGTCAGACAGGATTCAGTGCTAGTGTAAAGTAGGGTTCTGCTGGTGTTAATAAACAATACCAAGAGAAACCATCTGCACCATATGATAAAATTGCTGGATGTTCTCCGAACTATATGTTACTAATAGAGAATTTGGAAATAGCACTAGTAGCTTTTGCTTTGCTTTGCAGGGTTTTACTTTTTGCGCCTTAATGAAACGCTGACACTGTTTCTTTGGCAATAAAATGGCCACAGCCCTTTATTCATTGAGAGGGGCTCAGGCCGGAAGCGGACATGCGTACTTGCAATCAGCCGATCACAAGTAAGCCCCCATTAGCGCAGGCACCCCTTTTCTGGGTGAGCCAGGCTCGCACGCCTGCTCCTTCCCCAGGAACCAAGCCTGCCGCACACAAGTGAGGTGGCCAAAAGCAAGCCCGCCGGGCGTTTTTTGCCTCTGATGGGTTTGCCTTCCACCCGGAAATGCGAGCCCACGAAAGGCTCCGCATCCGCACAGCACCTTAAGGGGACCCCCTAACTACTAGGGATGCCAGCGCGCAAGCTTGGCACCCTAGATCATTCCGCTTCCGGCTCCCATCTGCCACAGAGCTCAGGACACAATTTCCTGTGCTCCCGCCACCTCTCAATGGTGCAGCCATTGTAGTATGGCATGGCGCACATCATGTAGCCAAATGTCCATACCCCACTCGGACAGATGTACCCCATCGTCCCGGTACAACGCCCACTGCCGGTAGGAAATATCCGGGTGTTTTAAAACCACCCCAACATCCCTCTTACTCAATAAAAACTTCGTAACTGCCTTAACCACCCTCCTTCTGGCTAAGTCAACTTTTTCAGGAGAAGAGGCCCCTCGCCAACTGCGACGTTCTAAGAGAGCTGACCACATGATCACTACTGATGGGAGCCATCGTTGAATAACCGTCAGGTCGGATATAGTCGCTTTAGACAATTGTCGTCCAGACCACTCAGGTAAGTCGTTCTCGCCCAGCTGCAGGATCAAGATGTTCGGGTATCCCTCACGACGGATCATCTCCGATAATGTTCCCAGAAGGGCCGACCATCGCATTCCGCGTCGTCCATTCCAACACAATCGAGCACTTCCTTCAAAACCAAGACAGGATCCCCAGCCTGATTTCGCAGCATAACGTGCTGCCCAAAAAACGATACTGTGACCAAGAATCCAAACAGTCGGAACAGCCAACGCCAACTCTGTAAGTAAAATTAAGAAAGAAGAAGATCCGGCCTTACATAACCCCGGAATGCCCTAGAACGCCAACGACCCAATGACTTGATCCGATCTTCACTGGAACCTCCCACAGCCGCATGAGTTGCAGCTCCAATTCGAAAGGAGTGTGTCCCGAACTGTCCTGGTGGGAGGCCCAATGCCCCTAGAGCCTTCCTCAGCACTGCCATGAATTGAAATCGAGACAGGCATTTTCCGTCCTGGTGTATCAATAGGGGACCCTGCACCGGTGGGCGCAACTTGAGGTAAGCCTGAATACTTTTTACCGGGCAAGGCAGACCCGAGCTGGCCTCGGGGAGGACTATGTGATTCCCCCTTCCTAGCTGGTCCGTCTTGCAACGGCGTAGGTAGATATGCAATTCACCATCCCGTATACTAACATCTCCCAGATCCAATGCTCTCTTCCCTCCATCGACCTTTGTGGCTGAAACCACCTCGCTGCAACGGAAAGCCCCGTAAAACATGATCGTAAATGCAGCAGCGAAAAGGCAGGACTCATATACTGAATCGCATACCAGTAAAAGCTTATTCAACAGGCCCTGGAGAACATGAATTGATATTGGCCTCCTGCAGTCCCGATGGATGGGAACTGACCGTCTCCATCCTGAGATAGCCTTTTTGGCCAGAAAAGATGAAGCCGGATCCCACCAGTTTTGAGTCTTACAAAAGAAGGACAAACCAGCCAGATGGACGGACAAAGTTCTTGGCGCCACCCCCTGGGAATGCAAGTATGCTAAATAACGCAGCACCAACTCCTCCCGTGGTGGAAAGGGGGCACTGCATCCCCAAGACTTGGAAAATTCGACATATCCCGTGACTGCACTCGAATATGCCCTTAGCGTGGCTGGCGCCAAGGAACTCATCACCGCCCGCTGGATGGCTCGCCACCAAGGCTCCACAGCTCCTCCGGGAAAGGATCCGGCGCCACATTCGCTGACGGGGCCAATTCCCGAAACCGATGTTCCTGGAATCGAGATAATGCATCCGCAACATCGTTATTTACCCCTGGAATGTGTCGAGCGTTAAACGTAATATTAAACACTAAACATGTCTGGACCAGGTACCGTACTAGGCGCATCACCCTTTCAGAGCGGCTTGACTGCCTGTTAATGATCCGGACGACCGCCTGGTTGTCACACCAGAATAGAACCTTTTGGTTCTTAAAAATATCCCTCCAGAGGACAACGGCCACGACCACCGGGAAAAGTTCTAAAAATGTGAGGTCCCTCAAAATACCCATCTCAGACCACTGTTCTGGCCATCGACCAGAACACCAGCGGTTCTGGTATACGACCCCAAAACCCAAACTTCCAGCTGCGTCTGATTGTACCTGCAAGGAATTCTCTGGAGTGATAGCAGTTTGCCAAATGGCCACCCCATTAAAATTCCTCAAAAATTCCTGCCACACCTTCAAATCTTCCTTCATGCCTTTAGACAAGCGAATATGGTGATGCGGAGAGATGACCCCCGCCGTTGCTCTGGCAAGTCTAGCGCAGAATGCTCTGCCTGGGGACACCGCCTTACAGGCAAAATTGAGATGCCCCAGTATCACCTGCATCTCCCTTAATGTGCATTTCTTCTTTGCCAACATGGCATCCAACAGATCCCCCAGGGCCACCAACTTATCTTCCGGAAGCTGTGATACGCCAGCTACGGAATCCAGGGTAATACCCAGATATGTCAACCTAGTAGTTGGGCCCTCCGTTTTTTCTTCCGCTAAAGGCACCCCCAACTCCCCCGCCATTTTTTGAAAGGCGAGAAGTCGGTCCCTGCACGCTGATGACTCCGGGGGTCCCACTATTAAAAAATCGTCCAAATAATGGGTGATATGCGGGCACTGGGTCCGCTCCTTTGCCGCCCACTCCAAGAAAGTACTGAACGTTTCAAAAGCCGCACATGAGATGGAGCAACCCATGGGCATTGACTTATCCACGTACCAGTGACCCTTGAAATGGCACCCCAAAAGACAAAAATCACTAGGGTGAACTGGCAGTAGGCGAAAAGCAGATTTGATGTCACACTTAGCCAAAAGCGAACCCCTACCACATGCTCGAATGATTGCCACAGCATGATCCAAAGATGCATATTTTACTGAACATAATTCAGGAGCAATAGCATCGTTGACCGATGACCCTTTCGGGTATGATAAATGCTGTATCATTCGGAATTGGCCAGGAGCCTTTTTCGGAACCACCCCCAAAGGGGACACCCGCAGGTTAGGGATTGGGGGGCTCACATAAGGGCCCGCCATTCGCCCCGCTACACATTCCTTACCGATCTTTTCTGCCAAGGTCTCCGGTAACTGAAGTGCCGATTTTAGATTAGGACTCATCGTCAAAATCCGTGCTCCCGTAAAAGGTATTCTAAAACCTTCTGAGAACCCAACTGCAAGATAACATGCTGCCTGCCTATTCGGGTAACGACTCAACATGGGCAGTAAAACAGATAACAAAATGGGCGTAGGAGCCAACGATAACAACTCCGGAGGTATCTCAGTTTCCCTTGGATGCCGTATTATTTCCCGACCCACCTCCCTTCTTGGAAGAGGGCCGGACCCCCCGAAAGGGCGCTTGACCACCTGATGGCCTGTCACAATCTTGTTTTGAGTGACCTCCCCCACATGTTTCACAACAATGGTCATACCGGCATTTTCTCCTTTGGCACGAGCCCCTATTGAACTCCCAACATACTCCGCGACTATCTCGCCTCCCAAATTGCCTCCTCCTTTCTTGGTCAAACCTCTTAACAAAAGGACCCACTTTTACAATCCACGCATCGTGGTCCTTCTTATCCCATCTGACTTGACTGTTAATCGATGCGCGTTCCCTCACTAGCTTATCGTAGGCAATGGCAGCCGTATCACCAGAAAGTGCCCTTGCCTCTAGTACGTTATTCATGTGGTTGACCAGGTGCCAGCCCCTTTCGGGGTATGCACCTATTACCACTCCCATATACAGCCCATAACCTCTCATCCAATTAGCAAATGAGTGGTCTCCTTTATCCGCATCCTTGCGTTTCCTATCCCGACTGGACCCCGTGTTCGGAGCCTCTTCCTCAGGAGGCACCATCTTAAACACATCTACGTAACACCCGTCCATTACACGTTCCCTAAATTTTTGAGTAAGGTGGATTCCTGGCGGATGCTCCCCCGCAGCCAACCCGGTTGGAGGACCCCCTGTTGCTTCCCCTTTTTCTTTGTAGTAATCCTTGGCAGCCTCCCTCCGAGTTGACCACCATAATGGGATGCCTGGGACCAACGCCCCATGCAACCAATAGTCCCGATCCCTTTTCAAATCTGCAACCTCATCCTCAGAAGAGGTGGACTCACCCGACGTGCTGGACCCATGACGTGTCCTCGCACGTTTTGCCCCTCCTCTCCTGGTACGCTTTGTCTTCCTGGCATCATGTTGTTCAGATGCCGTTCCCTGTTCTGCAACTTCCTGCGGTGCCTCAGGAGCATCTGCAACACCGGCAACCGCCTCTGGAGCCTGCTGAGATTGCATCAAAACCGATTCCCCTTGATTCTGGGGCCTGACTTCAGCAGAGCCTGAAATACCGATGGCTGGCCAAAATTGTCTGCAGGCCCCCACTCCCTGACTACCTTCTAAGGAGGAACCTTGAGCAGTTCCGGATGCTGGGGCCATTGGCCGGGCATTGCCCCCCAGCATCGTTCCGTGCCCTTGTCCCCACTGTCCGCCCAACATAGGGGACATTGCCTGCCCCCAGGCAGCGGGTCCTCCCTGCTGCCCGGTACCCGAACTGGGAAAGCTCTGTTGTTGCCATTGTCCCGAGTTAGGGAAGCTCCAAAACTGCATAGCTGCAGGCTGTTGCCACCCTTGGGACCTCGCATCCTGCCCAATTCCCTGTGCTTGACTAACCGGCCCTTGCCCCATTGGGCCGCCTTGAATGCGCTGCCTGACCGATGCCCACTGAGGCTCACTTCGTGGCCCCAGGGCATTCTGGGAAGAGTGGTCCCCAAGAACCCCTCCCGATGACTGTCCGGCCACTTGTGACCCTGCAGGTCCGTGTCGCTGCTGCCAACCCCCGGCAGGCCATCCTTGCAAACCCTGACTCCCCCCATAATATAGGCTGGTAAACTCAGAAGGCATCGCCATCCATGATGATTGTGCCCCTTGTTGCCCATATGGGCTCCACAATGGACCAGGCAAGGTGCCCGTGGATGCCCCTGTTCCATGCCAAGTGAGAGGGGGTGGTACTCCCATATATCCCTGGGGTCCATAAATCAGCCCTCCAGGCCCCATTATGCCCCCTGAGCCAGGATATGTAGAATCCAAGTTCTCATCGGCAACTTGTGCTGTTGCCGCCTCATCCTGCACCCCCACTACTGGCGGCTGGGCCACTTGGCCCACTGCGTCCTCCGTGGCTGAGGACCCTGCCGAAGCCGCAGAAGCAGCAGCTGCCGCCCGCCTCCTGGCTGACCACGTCCCATAAGGCCCCACCCTTCCCTGAGGCAACATTAGGGCCGCGTTCTGAAGCGTTCCGACTGCCCCCGTGTCCGTCCTTCTGGGCCCCGGGTCTGCCCCTTCATTCGCCGCACCGCCTTGCGGACCCCCCAAGGCAGCCTGTACCACCCCCCGCCCACCATTCTGTGAAGTCCCATGACGTTTTGGGGCCATAATCGCCTCCCCCCCTTTCCCAGGGAGAAAAACCCAGCGGCAACGCAATTAATAAAATACGGGCGGGGAAATCCACGCCGCTGGCCTCCCAAGCCCGGCTGACGGCCTCTCAAAAAACCTCCGACTAGGCCGCAGCCTTCTAACCGGGCCCTCACTCTCGGCGCGTGAAGCGATCCGCTTCGCGCCAAGAGGGGAAAGAGGCAGGGCTTGCCGAAACAGCTCCGTATAAAGAGCCGCTCCTAGCCCCTCCCCTCTCCCCCGTCGCGCCGTCGCTCTGCCGCCAGGAATTCTGGGACTTGTAGTCCCATCATCCCGGCAGCGTTTCTTCGGCGCTCCTGCACCCGCGGCAGCAAAGGCCCCTTCGCCTAGGGCTCAGGTGCGCATATGACCATAATAGTTAAATACGTCAGACAGGATTCAGTGCTGGTGTAAAGTAGAGTTCTGCTGGTGTTAATAAATTTTACTAAGAGTCACCATCTGTAGCATATGATAAAATTGCTGGACGTTCTCCGATAAGTATATGAAGTAATCAGAAGTAGTAAAGTTAAAATCTTTAGCGTGCAATATGAACATAGCAGGTATATATCCCATTGGGTATATGGATACAATCAATGATTTAATTACTTAGCCAACTAGTTTTTAAGGTTATCTCATAGGCAGTAGAAGACAGAATTTCATAAGACTATATGTTACTAATAGAGAATTTGGAAATAGCACTAGTAGCTTTTGCTATATGACCATAATAGTTAAATACGTGTGTTACAGTGTTGAAGTCCTAAGAATCTATCATGTTATATAATAGGGCTTCTGCTGGTTTGAAGAAACAATACCAAGAGCATTCTTGTGGCACAGAGTGGTAAGGTAGCAGAGTCTGCGATGAAAACGTTAGGGGGCGTCAGACAGGATTCAGTGCTGGTGTAAAGTAGGGTTCTGCTGGTGTTAATAAACAATACCAAGAGAAACCATCTGCAGCATATGATAAAATTGCTGGATGTTCTCCGATAAGTATATGAAGTAATCAGAAGCAGTAAAGTTAAAATCTTTAGCATTCAATATGAACATAGCAGGTATACATGCCATTGGTTGTATGGATGTAATCAGTGATGTAATTTCTTAGCCAACAAGATTTTAAGGTTAACTCATGTGTACAAGAACACAGAATTTAATAACACTATATAGTAATAATAGAGAATTTGGAAATAGCACTCGTAGCTTCTGCTATATGACCATAATAGTTAAATACGTGTGTTATAGTATTGAAGTCCTAAGAATCTATCTTGTTATATAATAGGGCTTCTGCTGGTTTGAAGAAACAATACCAAGAGCATTCTTGTGGCACAGAGTGGTAAGGCAGCAGACATGCTGTCTGAAAGCATTGCCCATGAGGCTGGGAGTGCAATCCAAGCATCCGGCTCAAGGCTGACTCAGGCTTCCGTCATCCGAGGTCGGTAAAATGAGTACCCAGCTTCCTGGGGGGTAAACGGTAATGACTGGGGAAGGCACTGGCAAACCACCCCGTATTGAGTCTGCCATGAAAACGCTAGAGGGCGTCACCCCAAAGGTCAGACAGGATTCAGTGCTGGTGTAAAGTAGGGTTCTGCTGGTGTTAATAAACATTACCAAGAGTCACCATCTGCAGCATATGATAAAATGGCTGGATGTTCTCCGATAAGTATATGAAGTAATCAATAGCAGTAAAGTTAAAATCTTTAGCATTCAATATGAACATAGGAGGTATACATCCCATTGGTAGTACGGATGTAATCAATGATGTAATTTCTTAGCCAACAGGTTTTTAAGGTTAACTCATGGGTAGTAGAAGACAGAATTTAATAACACTATATAGTAATAATAGAGAATTTGGAAATAGCACTCGTAGCTTTTGCTATATGACCATAATAGTTAAATACGTGTGTTACAGTGCTGAAGTCCTAAGAATGTATCATGTTATATAATAGGGCTTCTGCTGGTTTGAAGAAATAATACCAAGAGCATTCTTGTGGCACAGAGTGGTAAGGCAGCAGACATGCTGTCTGAAAGCATTGCCCATGAGGCTGGGAGTGCAATCCAAGCATCCGGCTCAAGGCTGACTCAGGCTTCCGTCATCCGAGGTCGGTAAAATGAGTATCCAGCTTCCTGGGGGGTAAACGGTAATGACTGGGGAAGGCACTGGCAAACCACCCCGTATTGAGTCTGCCATGAAAACGCTAGAGGGCGTCACCCCAAAGGTCAGACAGGATTCAGTGCTGGTGTAAAGTAGGGTTCTGCTGGTGTTAATAAACATTACCAAGAGTCACCATCTGCAGCATATGATAAAATTGCTGGATGTTCTCCGATAAGTATATGAAGTAATCATAAGTAGTAAAGTTAAAATCTTTAGCGTGCATTATGAACATAGCAGTTATATATCCCATTGGTTGTATGGATACAATCAATGATTTAATTACTTAGCCAACTAGTTTTTAAGGTTATCTCATAGGGAGTAGAAGACAGAATTTCATAAGACTATATGGTACTAATAGAGAATTTGGAAATAGCACTAGTAGCTTTTGCTATATGACCATAATAGTTAAATACGTGTGTTACAGTGTTGAAGTCCTAAGAATCGATCATGTTATATAATAGGGCTTCTGCTGGTTTGAAGAAACAATACCAAGAGCATTCTTGTGGCACAGAGTGGTAAGGTAGCAGAGTCTGCCATGAAAACGCTAGGGGGCGTCAGACAGGATTCAGTGCTGGTGTAAAGTAGGGTTCTGCTGGTGTTAATAAACAATACCAAGAGAAACCATCTGCACCATATGATAAAATTGCTGGACGTTCTCCAAACTATATGTTACTAATAGAGAATTTGGAAATAGCACTAGTAGCTTTTGCTATATGACCATAATAGTTAAATACGTCAGACAGGATTCAGTGCTGGTGCAAAGTAGAGTTCTGCTGGTGTTAATAAACTTTACCAAGAGTCACCATCTGCAGCATATGATAAAATTGCTCGACGTTCTCCGATAAGTATATGAAGTAATCAGAAGTAGTAAAGTTAAAATCTTTAGCGTGCAATATGAACATAGCAGGTATATATCCCATTGGGTATATGGATACAATCAATGATTTAATTACTTAGCCAACTAGTTTTTAAGGTTATCTCATAGGGAGTAGAAGACAGAATTTCATAAGACTATATGGTGCTAATAGAGAATTTGGAAATAGCACTAGTAGCTTTTGCTATATGACCATAGTAGTTAAATACGTGTGTTACAGTATTGAAGTCCTAAGAATCTATCATGTTATATAATAGGGCTTCTGCTGGTTTGAAGAAACAATACCAAGAGCATACTTGTGGCACAGAGTGGTAAGGCAGCAGACATGCTGTCTGAAAGCATTGCCCATGAGGCTGGGAGTGCAATCCAAGCATCCGGCTCAAGGCTGACTCAGGCTTCCGTCATCCGAGGTCGGTAAAATGAGTACCCAGCTTCCTGGGGGGTAAACGGTAATGACTGGGGAAGGCACTGGCAAACCACTCCGTATTGAGTCTGCCATGAAAACGCTAGAGAGCGTCACCCCAAGTGTCAGACAGGATTCAGTGCTGGTGTAATGTAGGGTTCTGCTGGTGTTAATAAACAATACCAAGAGGCACCATCTGCACCATATGATAAAATTGCTGGATGTTCTCCGATAAGTATATAAAGTAATCAGAAGTAGTAAAGTTAAAATCTTTAGCGTGCAATATGAACATAGCAGTTATATTTCCCATTGGTTGTATGGATACAATCAATGATTTAATTACTTAGCCATCTAGTTTTTAAGGTTATCTCATAGGGAGTAGAAGACAGAATTTCATAAGACTATATGGTGCTAATAGAGAATTTGGAAATAGCACTAGTAGCTTTTGCTATGACAATAATAGCTAATACGTGTTACAGTGTTGTAGTCCTAAGAATCTATCTTGTTATATAATAGGGCTTCTGCTGGTTTGAAGAAACAATACCAAAAGCATTCTTGTGGCACAGAGTGGTAAGGTAGCAGAGTCTGCCATGAAAACGCTAGTGGGCGTCAGACAGGATTCAGTGCTGGTGTAAAGTAGGGTTCTGCTGTTGTTAATAAACAATACCATGAGAAACCATCTGCACCATATGATAAAATTGCTGGATGTTCTCTTAACTATATGTTACTAATAGAGAATTTGGAAATAGCACTAGTAGCTTTTGCTATGACAATAATAGTTAATACGTGTTACAGTGTTGTAGTCCTAAGAATCTATCTTGTTATATAATAGGGCTTCTGCTGGTTTTAAGAAACAACACCAAGAGCACTCTTGTGGCACAGAGTGGTAAGGTAGCAGAGTCTGCCATGAAAACGCTAGGGGGCGTCAGACAGGATTCAGTGCTGGTGTAAAGTAAGGTTCTGCTGGTGTTAATAAACAATACCAAGAGAAACCATCTGCACCATATGATAAAATTGCTGGACGTTCTCCAAACTATATGTTACTAATAGAGAATTTGGAAATAGCACTAGTAGCTTTTGCTATATGACCATAATAGTTAAATACGTCAGACAGGATTCAGTGCTGGTGCAAAGTAGAGTTCTGCTGGTGTTAATAAACTTTACCAAGAGTCACCATCTGCAGCATATGATAAAATTGCTGGACGTTCTCCGATAAGTATATGAAGTAATCAGAAGTACTAAAGTTAAAATCTTTAGCGTGCAATATGAACATAGCAGGTATATATCCCATTGGGTATATGGATACAATCAATGATTTAATTACTTAGCCAACTAGTTTTTAAGGTTATCTCATAGGGAGTAGAAGACAGAATTTCATAAGACTATATGGTGCTAATAGAGAATTTGGAAATAGCACTAGTAGCTTTTGCTATATGACCATAGTAGTTAAATACGTGTGTTACAGTATTGAAGTCCTAAGAATCTATCATGTTATATAATAGGGCTTCTGCTGGTTTGAAGAAACAATACCAAGAGCATACTTGTGGCACAGAGTGGTAAGGCAGCAGACATGCTGTCTGAAAGCATTGCCCATGAGGCTGGGAGTGCAATCCAAGCATCCGGCTCAAGGCTGACTCAGGCTTCCGTCATCCGAGGTCGGTAAAATGAGTACCCAGCTTCCTGGGGGGTAAACGGTAATGACTGGGGAAGGCACTGGCAAACCACTCCGTATTGAGTCTGCCATGAAAACGCTAGAGAGCGTCACCCCAAGTGTCAGACAGGATTCAGTGCTGGTGTAATGTAGGGTTCTGCTGGTGTTAATAAACAATACCAAGAGGCACCATCTGCACCATATGATAAAATTGCTGGATGTTCTCCGATAAGTATATAAAGTAATCAGAAGTAGTAAAGTTAAAATCTTTAGCGTGCAATATGAACATAGCAGTTATATATCCCATTGGTTGTATGGATACAATCAATGATTTAATTACTTAGCCAACTAGTTTTTAAGGGTATCTCATAGGGAGTAGAAGACAGAATTTCATAAGACTATATGGTGCTAATAGAGAATTTGGAAATAGCACTAGTAGCTTTTGCTATGACAATAATAGCTAATACGTGTTACAGTGTTGTAGTCCTAAGAATCTATCTTGTTATATAATAGGGCTTCTGCTGGTTTGAAGAAACAATACCAAAAGCATTCTTGTGGCACAGAGTGGTAAGGTAGCAGAGTCTGCCATGAAAACGCTAGTGGGCGTCAGACAGGATTCAGTGCTGGTGTAAAGTAGGGTTCTGCTGTTGTTAATAAACAATACCATGAGAAACCATCTGCACCATATGATAAAATTGCTGGATGTTCTCTTAACTATATGTTACTAATAGAGAATTTGGAAATAGCACTAGTAGCTTTTGCTATGACAATAATAGTTAATACGTGTTACAGTGTTGTAGTCCTAAGAATCTATCTTGTTATATAATAGGGCTTCTGCTGGTTTTAAGAAACAACACCAAGAGCACTCTTGTGGCACAGAGTGGTAAGGTAGCAGAGTCTGCCATGAAAACGCTAGGGGGCGTCAGACAGGATTCAGTGCTGGTGTAAAGTAAGGTTCTGCTGGTGTTAATAAACAATACCAAGAGAAACCATCTGCACCATATGATAAAATTGCTGGACGTTCTCCAAACTATATGTTACTAATAGAGAATTTGGAAAAACACTAGTAGCTTTTGCTATATGACCATAATAGTTAAATACGTCAGACAGGATTCAGTGCTGATGCAAAGTAGAGTTCTGCTGGTGTTAATAAACTTTACCAAGAGTCACCATCTGCAGCATATGATAAAATTGCTGGACGTTCTCCGATAAGTATATGAAGTAATCAGAAGTAGTAAAGTTAAAATCTTTAGCGTGCAATATGAACATAGCAGGTATATATCCCATTGGGTATATGGATACAATCAATGATTTAATTACTTAGCCAACTAGTTTTTAAGGTTATCTCATAGGGAGTAGAAGACAGAATTTCATAAGACTATATGGTGCTAATAGAGAATTTGGAAATAGCACTAGTAGCTTTTGCTATATGACCATAGTAGTTAAATACGTGTGTTACAGTATTGAAGTCCTAAGAATCTATCATGTTATATAATAGGGCTTCTGCTGGTTTGAAGAAACAATACCAAGAGCATACTTGTGGCACAGAGTGGTAAGGCAGCAGACATGCTGTCTGAAAGCATTGCCCATGAGGCTGGGAGTGCAATCCAAGCATCCGGCTCAAGGCTGACTCAGGCTTCCGTCATCCGAGGTCGGTAAAATGAGTACCCAGCTTCCTGGGGGGTAAACGGTAATGACTGGGGAAGGCACTGGCAAACCACTCCGTATTGAGTCTGCCATGAAAACGCTAGAGAGCGTCACCCCAAGTGTCAGACAGGATTCAGTGCTGGTGTAATGTAGGGTTCTGCTGGTGTTAATAAACAATACCAAGAGGCACCATCTGCACCATATGATAAAATTGCTGGATGTTCTCCGATAAGTATATAAAGTAATCAGAAGTAGTAAAGTTAAAATCTTTAGCGTGCAATATGAACATAGCAGTTATATATCCCATTGGTTGTATGGATACAATCAATGATTTAATTACTTAGCCAACTAGTTTTTAAGGGTATCTCATAGGGAGTAGAAGACAGAATTTCATAAGACTATATGGTGCTAATAGAGAATTTGGAAATAGCACTAGTAGCTTTTGCTATGACAATAATAGCTAATACGTGTTACAGTGTTGTAGTCCTAAGAATCTATCTTGTTATATAATAGGGCTTCTGCTGGTTTGAAGAAACAATACCAAAAGCATTCTTGTGGCACAGAGTGGTAAGGTAGCAGAGTCTGCCATGAAAACGCTAGTGGGCGTCAGACAGGATTCAGTGCTGGTGTAAAGTAGGGTTCTGCTGTTGTTAATAAACAATACCATGAGAAACCATCTGCACCATATGATAAAATTGCTGGATGTTCTCTTAACTATATGTTACTAATAGAGAATTTGGAAATAGCACTAGTAGCTTTTGCTATGACAATAATAGTTAATACGTGTTACAGTGTTGTAGTCCTAAGAATCTATCTTGTTATATAATAGGGCTTCTGCTGGTTTTAAGAAACAACACCAAGAGCACTCTTGTGGCACAGAGTGGTAAGGTAGCAGAGTCTGTGATGAAAACGCTAGGGGGCGTCAGACAGGATTCAGTGCTGGTGTAAAATAGGGTTCTGCTGGTGTTAATAAACAATACCAAGAGAAACCATCTGCAGCATACGATAAAATTGCTGGATGTTCTCCGATAAGTATATGAAGTAATCAGAAGCAGTAAAGTTAAAATCTTTAGCATTCAATATGAACATAACAGGTATATATCCCATTGGTTGTATGGATGTAATCAATGATGTAATCTCTTAGCCAACAAATTTTTAAGGTTAACTCATGGGTACTAGAAGACAGAATTTAATAACACTATATAGTAATAATAGAGAATTTGGAAATAGCACTCGTAGCTTTTGCTATATGACCATAATACTTAAATACGTGTGTTACAGTGTTGAAGTGCTAAGAATCTATCATGTTATATAATAGGGCTTCTGCTGGTTTGAAGAAACTATACCAAGAGCATTCTTGTGGCACAGAGTGGTAAGGCAGCAGACATGCTGTCTGAAAGCATTGCCCATGAGGCTGGGAGTGCAATCCAAGCATCCGGCTCAAGGCTGACTCAGGCTTCCGTCATCCGAGTTCGGTAAAATGAGTACCCAGCTTCCTGGGGGGTAAACGGTAATGACTGGGGAAGGCACTGGCAAACCACCCCGTATTGAGTCTGCCATGAAATCGCTAGAGGGCGTCACCCCAAAGGTCAGACAGGATTCAGTGCTGGTGTAAAGTAGGGTTCTGCTGGTGTTAATAAACATTACCAAGAGTCATCATCTGCAGCATATGATAAAATTGCTGGATGTTCTCCGATAAGTATATGAAGTAATCAGAAGTAGTAAAGTTAAAATCTTTAGCGTGCAATATGAACATAGCAGTTATATATCCCATTGGTTGGGAAGCTGGGTACTCAATTTACGGACCACGGATGATGGATGGCTGAGTCAACCTTGAGCCGGCTGCTGGAATAGCACACCATATTAGTTAAATATGTGAATTACAGTGTTGTAGTCCTAAGAATCTATCTGTTTATATAATAGGGCTTCTGCTGGTTTTAAGAAACAATACGAAGAGCATTCTTGTGACGCAGAGTGGTAAGCGAGTAGACTATTATGGTCATATAGCAAAAGCTACTAGTGCTATTTCCAAATTCTCTATTATTACTATATAGAGTTATGAAATTCTGTCTTCTTGTACCCATGAGTTAACCTTAAAAACTTGTTGGCTAAGAAATTACATCATTGATTACATCCATACAACCAAAGGGATGTATACCTGCTATGTTCATATTGAATGCTAAAGATTTTAACTTTACTGCTTCTGATTACTTCATGTACTTATGTTAGAACATCCAGCAATTTTATCATATGCTGCAGATGTTTTCTCTTGGTATTGTTTATTAACACCAGCAGAACCCTACTTTACACCAGCACTGAATCCTGTCTGACACCCTCTAGCGTTTTCATGGCAGACTCAATACGGGGTGGTTTGCCATTATATATTATATTATATAACGATAGATTCTTAGGACTACAACACTGTAACACACGTATTTAACTTTTATGGTCATACAGCAAAAGCTACGAGTGCTATTTCCAAATTCTCTATTATTACTATATAGTGTTATTAAATTCTGTCTTCTAGTACCCATGAGTTAACCTTAAACACATGTTGGCTAAGAAATTACATCATTGATTACATCCATACAACCAATGGGATGTATACCTGCTATGTTCATTTTGAATGCTAAAGATTTTAACTTTACTGCTTCTCATTACTTCATATACTTATCGGAGAACATCCAGCAATTTTATCATATGCTGCAGATGGTTTCTCTTGGTATTGTTTATTAACACCAGCAGAACCCTACTTTACACCAGCACTGAATCCTGTCTGACGCCCTCTAGCGTTTTCATGGCAGACTCAATACGGGGAGGTTTGCCTTCCCCAGTCATTACCGTTAACCCCCCAGGAAGTTTCCTGTGCATCCGGAAGATATTTGTTTATTGGGCTGTTATTTTCAGGATAACTGGTATGTGGACAAGGCTATGCCTATGGGGTGTTCCATTTCCTGTTTTGCTTTTGAGTCCTACAGTACCTTTTTGGAATGGGAGGCCAAATCCAGAGCGGGGAGTCCGCATATCACGCACTTCCGGGATGATTTTTTGTTTATTGGCCCAGCGGGTTCGTCGGCCTGTGCAGACAAACTAGCGGTTTTCCAGTCCTTAGCGGAGGAAGTTGGGGGTCCGCTAGCGGCGGAAAAAACCGAAGGTCCTTCGACCAGGTTGAGCTACTTAGGTATATTGTTAGATTCTGAGTTGGGCTTATCAAGGTTACCTGAAGATAAGGTCCTAGCATTGGGGAACCGGTTGGAGGGCTTGTTGGCGAAATGAAAATGTACACTGAGGGAGATGCAGAGTCTCCTGGGACACTTAAATTTCGCCTGCAAAGCAGTTTCCCCAGGGCGTACCTTTTGTGCAAGGTTAGCAAGGGCAACTGCGGGGGTTTCCTCACCACACCATCTCATTAGATTGTCAAAATCATTGAGGGAGGACCTTCAGGTGTGGAGGGAGTTCATTGAGGGATTCAATGGGGTGACTATGTGGCAGACGCCACTGTCCCCAGAATCATCCCTTCAGGTTCATTCGGATGCATCAGGCAGCCTGGGTTTTGGGGTGTTTTACCAAAACAGATGGTGCGCTGAAAAATGGCCACATTCGTGGGCGGAGTCTGGGATCCTCTGGATCTCACTTTTCTGGAGCTTTTTCCAGTAGTAGTAGCGGTGGAGATATGGCACGAATTGTTCCTTAATAGCAGGGTATTGTTTTGGTGCGACAACCAAGCTGTAGTGCACATCATTAACAGCCAGTCCAGCAAGTCCTTAAGGGTAATGCGCTTAGTGCGCAGGTTGGTGAGGGCCTGCTTGGGGAGCAACATTACGTTTTGGGCTAGACATGTGCCAGGCACCTCTAATGATATTGCAGACGCTCTGTCTCGCTTTCAGGAGCAGAGATTTCGCCAATGGGCACCGGCGGCGTGCCAGTTTCCAGACCGGTTCCCAGAGGAGTTGTGGACTCTTGGCTTGGACCCATCATAGAAGCTGTGAACAGTTCATTGGCACCGGCAACTCGTCGGTCTTATTCGGCCGCTATTCAGGGTTATGCTGACTTCATCGGGACAGTTTGGGGCTTAAGTGCTTGGCCCCCCACTGAGGAGTCGGTTTTACGATATCTTATACAGCTAAGGTCGCAGGGGTTATCACCCCGGACAATGGGAATCCACATGGCAGGCTTATCTTTTTTGTGTAAAGCAATTGGGAATGCGGACCCAACTTCGTCATTCCTAGTGCGCAAGGCCATAGCGGGTTGGAGGAGGCTTAGTCCGGCTGTAGCGGACGCAAGGCGACCGATTTCTCTGGCGATACTTCAAGGCCTATTGGAACAGCTGCCCACTGTATGCTCTAGTTGTTATGAAGCAGTTTTATTTGGGGCGGCTTTTACGCTTGCCTTTTTTGGGGCTTTCCGATGTGGGGAATTGTTGGCTGAAACCCGTTCAAGTCCGGGGGACAGGGCATTAGCAAGGGAGGATGTTCAGATATCGGAAGAGGGTCTGCACATACTCCTTCGCCGATCGAAGACAGACCAATTGGGCCGAGGTTCGCATGTGTTTCTACGTGCTGCCCCACTGGGCGGTCCTTGCCCTGTCCGGGCTATGAGAGCCTTTTTGGAGGTTCGGCCAGACATATCTGGTCCACTGCTGATACATTTGAATGGCACGTGTCTGTCTCGGTACCAATTTGTTTCTGTTTTGAAGCGGGCGTTGAGAAGCTCAGGCTTACCAGCTGAGCAATTTGGGACTCACTCCTTCCGTATTGGGGCAGCCACGGAGGCAGCGAATTCTGGGATGCCTTCTGAGGACGTCAAGGCAGTGGGGAGGTGGCGTTCCTCGGCTTTCAAGCACTATGTCCGCCCGGGCTTGGTTTTATAACTATCTCATGTGCCATTCAATTGCAGATCGATGCTCGGAAGTGCCTAAAGTATTGGTCATCGGGCACAGTATTGTCCACTGGGCGGCCCGCTATTCTTTACGGTCTGTATGGACCAGCAACTTGGGCCTGGAAGATCACTACCGAATTGCCTGGGCTGGTCGGCGTGGTATGCGTTGGGCTTCGCTGCTAGATGATCTAACCACAGCTGTGAGGCGAACCGGTGTGCCGGATATTTTAGTCATTCAACTGGGAGAAAATGACATCACCAGCATGAAGGCACTTGGTCTGGCAGAGTCCATGAAGTTGGACCTTGAGAAGATTACATCAGGATTTCCAGGCATTAGAATATGGCGGTCGGCACTTCTCGAGCGTCGGAATTGGAGAGGGGCGGTTTCCCCCAAGAAAGTTGACATTTCACGCAAGAAAATTAATAAAGCAATTGCAAAGTGGTTAAAAAAGGCAGGCGGTCGTTATATTCCGCACCCTGATATCTGCCAAAGTTTTTGGGCTCTATACAGAGCAGATGGAGACCATCTGTCTGAATGGGGGATGGACTGCTGGTTACATGATTTGCGTTATGCATTGTTTGAGGCTGCAGTGGGAGGAAGCGTTGGAGGGAGCTGGGGGGTGGGGGCACCAATTTGACAGAATTTCATGACTATATGGTACTAATAGAGAATTTGGAAATAGCACTAGTACCTTTTGCTATATGACCATAATAGATAATACGTGTTACAGTGTTGTAGTCCTAAGAATCTATCTTGTTATATAATAGGGCTTCTGCTGGTTTGAAGAAACAATACCAAGAGCATTCTTGTGGCACAGAGTGGTAAGGCAGCAGACATGCTGTCTGAAAGCATTGCCCATGAGGGTGGGAGTGCAATCCAAGCATCCGGCTCAAGGCTGACTCAGGCTTCCGTCATCCGAGTTTGGTAAAATGAGTACCCAGCTTCCTGGGGGGGGAAAACGGTAATTACTGGGGAAGGCACTGGCAAACCACCCCGTATTGAGTCTGCCATGAAAACACTAGAGGGCGTCACCCCAAAGGTCAGACAGGATTCAGTGCTGGTGTAAAGTAGGGTTCTGCTGGTGTTAATAAACATTACCAAGAGTCATCATCTGCAGCATATGATAAAATTGCTGGATGTTCTCCGATAAGTATATGAAGTAATCAGAAGTAGTAAAGTTAAAATCTTTAGCGTGCAATATGAACATAGCAGTTATATATCCCATTGGTTGTATGGATACAATCAATGATTTAATTACTTAGCCAACTAGTTTTTAAGGTTATCTCATAGGGAGTAGAAGACAGAATTTCATAAGACTATATGGTGCTAATAGAGAATTTGGAAATATCACTAGTTGCTTTTGCTATATGACCATAATAGTTAAATACGTGTGTTACAGTGTTGAAGTCCTAAGAATCTATCTTGTTATATAATAGGGCTTCTGCTGGTTTGAAGAAACAATACCAAAAGCATTCTTGTGGCACAGAGTGGTAAGGTAGCAGAGTCTGCCATGAAAACGCTAGGGGGCGTCAGACAGGATTCAGTGGGGTGACGCCCTCTAGCGTTTTCATGGCAGACTCAATACGGGGTGGTTTGCCAGTGCCTTCCCCAGTCATTACCGTTTACCCCCCAGGAAGTTGGGTACTCATTTTACCGGCCTCGGATGACGGAAGCCTGAGTCAGCCTAGAGCCGGATGCTTAGATTGCACTCCCAGCCTCATGGGCAAAGCTTTCAGACAGCATGTCTGCTGCCTTACCACTCTGTGCCACAAGAATGCTCTTGGTATTGTTTCTTCAAACCAGCAGAAGCCCTATTATATAACAAGATAGATTCTTAGGACCAATACTTTAACACACGTATTTAACTATTATGGTCATATAGCAGAAGCTACGAGTGCTATTTCCAAATTCTCTATTATTACTATATAGTGTTATTAAATTATGTCTTCTTGTACACATGAGTTAACCTTAAAATCTTGTTGGCTAAGAAATTACATCACTGATTACATCCATACAACCAATGGCATGTATACCTGCTATGTTCATATTGAATGCTAAAGATTTTAACTTTACTGCTTCTGATTACTTCATATACTTATCGGAGAACATCCAGCCATTTTATCATATGCTGCAGATGGTGTCTCTTGGTATTGTTTATTAACACCAACAGAACCCTACTTTGCACCAGCACTGAATCCTGTCTGACGCCCCCTAGCGTTTTCATCGCAAACTCTGCTACCTTACCACTCTGTGCCACAAGAATGCTCTTGGTATTGTTTTTAAAAGCAGCGGAAGCCCTATTATATAACAAGATAGATTCTTAGGACTACAACACTGTAACACGTGTTAGCTATTATTGTCATAGCAAAAGCTACTAGTGCTATTTCCAAATTCTCTATAACTTCTATGTTCATATTGAACGTTAAAGATTTTAACTTTACTACTTCTGATTACTTCATATACTTATCGGAGAACATCCAGCAATTTTATCATATGCTGCAGATGATGACTCTTGGTAATGTTTATTAACACCAGCAGAACCCTACTTTACACCAGCACTGAATCCTGTCTGACCTTTGGGGTGACGCCCTCTAGCGTTTTCATGGCAGACTCAATACGGGGTGGTTTGCCAGTGCCTTCCCCAGTCATTACCGTTTACCCCCCAGGAAGTTGGGTACTCATTTTACCGACCTCGGATGACGGAAGCCTGAGTCAGCCTAGAGCCGGATGCTTAGATTGCACTCCCAGCCTCATGGGCAATGCTTTCAGACAGCATGTCTGCTGCCTTACCACTCTGTGCCACAAGAATGCTCTTGGTATTGTTTCTTCAAACCAGCAGAAGCCCTATTATATAACATGATAGATTCTTAGCACTTCAACACTGTAACACACGTATTTAAGTATTATGGTCATATAGCAAAAGCTACTAGTGCTATTTCCAAATTCTCTATTAGTAACATATAGTCTTATGAAATTCTGTCTTCTACTGCCTATGAGATAACCTTAAAAACTAGTTGGCTAAGTAATTAAATCATTGATTGTATCCATACAAACAATGGGATATATACCTGCTATGTTCATATTGCACGCTAAAGATTTTAACTTTACTACTTCTGATTACTTCATATACTTATCGGAGAACATCCAGCAATTTTATCATATGCTGCAGATGGTGACTCTTGGTAATGTTTATTAACACCAGCAGAACCCTACTTTACACCAGCACTGAATCCTGTCTGACACCCTCTAGCGTTTTCATGGCAGACTCAATACGGGGTGGTTTGCCTTCCCCAGTAATTACCGTTAACCCCCCAGGAAGCTGGGTAATCATTTTACCGACCTCAGATGACGGAAGCCTGAGTCAGCCTGGAGCCGGATGCTTGGATTGCACTCCCAGCCTCATGGGCAATGCTTTCAGACAGCATGTCTGCTGCCTTACCACTCTGTGCCACAAGAATGCTCTTGGTATTGTTTCTTCAAACCAGCAGAAGCCCTATTATATAACAAGATAGATTCTTAGGACTTCAATACTATAACACACGTATTTAACTATTATGGTCATATAGCAGAAGCTACGAGTGCTATTTCCAAATTCTCTATTAGTAACATATAGTTCGGAGAACATCCAGCAATTTTATCATATGGTGCAGATGGTTTCTCTTGGTATTGTTTATTAACACCAGCAGAACCCTACTTTACACCAGCACTGAATCCTGTCTGACGCCCCCTAGCGTTTTCATGGCAGACTCTGCTACCTTACCACTCTGTGCCACAAGAATGCTCTTGGTATTGTTTCTTCAAACCAGCAGAAGCCCTATTATATAACATGATAGATTCTTAGGACTTCAACACTGTAACACACGTATTTAACTATTATGGTCATATAGCCAAAGCTACTAGTGCTATTTCCAAATTCTCTATTAGTAACATATAGTCTTATGAAATTCTGTCTTCTACTGCCTGTGAGATAACCTTAAAAACTAGTTGGCTAAGTAATTAAATCATTGATTGTATCCATACAACCAATGGGATATATACCTGCTATGTTCATATTGCACGCTAAAGATTTTAACTTTACTACTTCTGATTACTTCATATACTTATCGGAGAACATCCAGCAATTTTATCATATGCTGCAGATGATGACTCTTGGTAATGTTTATTAACACCAGCAGAACCCTACTTTACACCAGCACTGAATCCTGTCTGACCTTTCGGGTGACGCCCTCTAGCGTTTTCATGGCAGACTCAATACGGGGTGGTTTGCCAGTGCCTTCCCCAGTCATTACCGTTTACCCCCCAGGAAGTTGGGTACTCATTTTACCGACCTCGGATGACGGAAGCCTGAGTCAGCCTAGAGCCGGATGCTTAGATTGCACTCCCAGCCTCATGGGCAAAGCTTTCAGACAGCATGTCTGCTGCCTTACCACTCTGTGCCACAAGAATGCTCTTGGTATTGTTTCTTCAAACCAGCAGAAGCCCTATTATATAACAAGATAGATTCTTAGGACTTCAATACTATAACACACGTATTTAACTATTATGGTCATATAGCAGAAGCTACGAGTGCTATTTCCAAATTCTCTATCATTACTATATAGTGTTATTAAATTCTGTCTTCTTGTACACATGAGTTAACCTTAAAATCTTGTTGGCTAAGAAATTACATTACTGATTACATCCATACAACCAATGGCATGTATACCTGCTATGTTCATATTGAATGCTAAAGATTTTAACTTTACTGCTTCTGATTACTTCATATACTTATCGGAGAACATCCAGCCATTTTATCATATGCTGCAGATGGTGTCTCTTGGTATTGTTTATTAACACCAACAGAACCCTACTTTGCACCAGCACTGAATCCTGTCTGACGCCCCCTAGCGTTTTCATCGCAAACTCTGCTACCTTACCACTCTGTGCCACAAGAATGCTCTTGGTATTGTTTTTAAAACCAGCGGAAGCCCTATTATATAACAAGATAGATTCTTAGGACTACAACACTGTAACACGTGTTAGCTATTATTGTCATAGCAAAAGCTACTAGTGCTATTTTCAAATTCTCTATAACTTCTATGTTCATATTGCACGTTAAAGATTTTAACTTTACTACTTCTGATTACTTCATATACTTATCGGAGAACATCCAGCAATTTTATCATATGCTGCAGATGATGACTCTTGGTAATGTTTATTAACACCAGCAGAACCCTACTTAACACCAGCACTGAATTCTGTCTGACCTTTGGGGTGACGCCCTCTAGCGTTTTCATGGCAGACTCAATACGGGGTGGTTTGCCAGTGCCTTCCCCAGTCATTACCGTTTACCCCCCAGGAAGTTGGGTACTCATTTTACCGACCTCGGATGACGGAAGCCTGAGTCAGCCTAGAGCCGGATGCTTAGATTGCACTCCCAGCCTCATGGGCAATGCTTTCAGACAGCATGTCTGCTGCCTTACCACTCTGTGCCACAAGAATGCTCTTGGTATTGTTTCTTCAAACCAGCAGAAGCCCTATTATATAACATGATAGATTCTTAGCACTTCAACACTGTAACACACGTATTTAAGTATTATGGTCATATAGCAAAAGCTACGAGTGCTATTTCCAAATTCACTATTATTACTATATAGTGTTATTAAATTCTGTCTTCTAGTACCCATGAGTTAACCTTAAAAATTTGTTGGCTAAGAGATTACATCATTGATTACATCCATACAACCAATGGGATATATACCTGCTATGTTAATATTGAATGCTAAAGATTTTAACTTTACTGCTTCTGATTACTTCATATACTTATCGGAGAACATCCAGCAATTTTATCATATGCTGCAGATGGTGACTCTTGGTAATGTTTATTAACACCAGCAGAACCCTACTTTACACCAGCACTGAATCCTGTCTGACACCCTCTAGCGTTTTCATGGCAGACTCAATACGGGGTGGTTAGCCTTCCCCAGTAATTACCGTTAACCCCCCAGGAAGCTGGGTAATCATTTTACCGACCTCAGATGACGGAAGCCTGAGTCAGCCTTGAGCCGGATGCTTGGATTGCACTCCCAGCCTCATGGGCAATGCTTTCAGACAGCATGTCCGCTGCCTTACCATTCTGTGCCACAAGAATGCTCTTGGTATTGTTTCTTCAAACCAGCAGAAGCCCTATTATATAACAAGATAGATTCTTAGGACTTCAATACTATAACACACGTATTTAACTATTATGGTCATATAGCAGAAGCTACGAGTGCTATTTCCAAATTCTCTATTATTACTATATAGTGTTATTAAATTCTGTCTTCTTGTACACATGAGTTAACCTTAAAATCTTGTTGGCTAAGAAATTACTTCACTGATTACATCCATACAACCAATGGCGTGTATACCTGCTATGTTCATATTGAATGCTAAAGATTTTAACTTTACTGCTTCTGATTACTTCATATACTTATCGGAGAACATCCAGCCATTTTATCATATGCTGCAGATGGTGTCTCTTGGACCGTTTATGCACTGGAGGTTTCATGCTGAGCTGCAGGCTGGAGATTGAGTGGTGGCAGGTTGCCCCACTTCTTCCTGCACCCACAAGGGGGAGCATTTGGCCCGGTGCACCTCATCCGCCCCCGATTTATGCTCCTGCATGAAAGCTGGGGCAGTGAAGTTCCCAGTGCATAAACGGTTTTGGTATTGTTTATTAACACCAACAGAACCCTACTTCGCACCAGCACTGAATCCTGTCTGACGCCCCCTAGCGTTTTCATCGCAAACTCTGCTACCTTACCACTCTGTGCCACAAGAATGCTCTTGGTATTGTTTTTAAAACTAGCGGAAGCCCTATTATATAACAAGATAGATTCTTAGGACTACAACACTGTAACACGTGTTAGCTATTATTGTCATAGCAAAAGCTACTAGTGCTATTTCCAAATTCTCTATAACTTCTATGTTCATATTGCACGTTAAAGATTTTAACTTTACTACTTCTGATTACTTCATATACTTATCGGAGAACATCCAGCAATTTTATCATATGCTGCAGATGATGACTCTTGGTAATGTTTATTAACACGAGCAGAACCCTACTTTACACCAGCACTGAATCCTGTCTGACACCCCCTAGCGTTTTCATCGCAGACTCTGCTACCTTACCACTCTGTGCCACAAGAGTGCTCTTGGTGTTGTTTCTTAAAACCAGCAGAAGCCCTATTATATAACAAGATAGATTCTTAGGACTACAACACTGTAACACGTATTAACTATTATTGTCATAGCAAAAGCTACTAGTGCTATTTCCAAATACTCTATTAGTAACATATAGTTCGGATAACATCCAGCAATTTTATCATATGGTGCAGATGGTTTCTCTTGGTATTGTTTATTAACACCAGCAGAACCCTACTTTACACCAGCACTGAATCCTGTCTGACGCCCCCTAGCGTTTTCATGGCAGACTCTGCTACCTTACCACTCTGTGCCACAAGAATGCTCTTGGTATTGTTTCTTCAAACCAGCAGAAGCCCTATTATATAACATGATAGATTCTTAGGACTTCAACACTGTAACACACGTATTTAACTATTATGGTCATATAGCAAAAGCTACTAGTGCTATTTCCAAATTCTCTATTAGTAACATATAGTCTTATGAAATTCTGTCTTCTACTGCCTATGAGATAACCTTAAAAACTAGTTGGCTAAGTAATTAAATCATTGATTGTATCCATACAACCAATGGGATATATACCTGCTATGTTCATATTGCACGCTAAAGATTTTAAATTTACTACTTCTGATTACTTCATATCGGAGAACATCCAGCAATTTTATCATATGCTGCAGATGGTGACTCTTGGTAATGTTTATTAACACCAGCAGAACCCTACTTTACACCAGCACTGAATCCTGTCTGACACCCTCTAGCGTTTTCATGGCAGACTCAATACGGGGTGTTTTGCCTTCCCCAGTAATTACCGTTAACCCCCCAGGAAGCTGGGTAATCATTTTACCGACCTCAGATGACGGAAGCCTGAGTCAGCCTGGAGCCGGATGCTTGGATTGCACTCCCAGCCTCATGGGCAATGCTTTCAGACAGCATGTCTGCTGCCTTACCACTCTGTGCCACAAGAATGCTCTTGGTATTGTTTCTTCAAACCAGCAGAAGCCCTATTATATAACAAGATAGATTCTTAGGACTTCAGTACTATAACACACGTATTTAACTATTATGGTCATATAGCAGAAGCTACGAGTGCTATTTCCAAATTCTCTATTATTACTATATAGTGTTATTAAATTCTGTCCTCTTGTAGTTAACCTTAAAATCTTGTTGGCTAAGAAATTACATCACTGATTACATCCATACAACCAATGGCATGTATACCTGCTATGTTCATATTGAATGCTAAAGATTTTAACTTTACTGCTTCTGATTACTTCATATACTTATCGGAGAACATCCAGCCATTTTATCATATGCTGCAGATGGTTTCTCTTGGTATTCTTTATTAACACCAGCAGAACCCTACTTTACACCAGCACTGAATCCTGTCTGACGCCCCCTAGCGTTTTCATCGCAGACTCTGCTACCTTACCACTCTGTGCCACAAGAGTGCTCTTGGTATTGTTTTTAAAACCAGCAGAAGCCCTATTATATAACAAGATAGATTCTTAGGACTACAACACTGTAACACGTGTTAGCTATTATTGTCATAGCAAAAGCTACTAGTGCTATTTCCAAATTCTCTATAACTTCTATGTTCATATTGCACGTTAAAGATTTTAACTTTACTACTTCTGATTACTTCATATACTTATCGGAGAACATCCAGCAATTTTATCATATGCTGCAGATGATGACTCTTGGTAATGTTTATTAACACCAGCAGAACCCTACTTTACACCAGCACTGAATCCTGTCTGACCTTTGGGGTGACGCCCTCTAGCGTTTTCATGGCAGACTCAATACGGGGTGGTTTGCCAGTGCCTTCCCCAGTCATTACCGTTTACCCCCCAGGAAGTTGGGTACTCATTTTACCGACCTCGGATGACGGAAGCCTGAGTCAGCCTAGAGCCGGATGCTTAGATTGCACTCCCAGCCTCATGGGCAATGCTTTCAGACAGCATGTCTGCTGCCTTACCACTCTGTGCCACAAGAATGCTCTTGGTATTGTTTCTTCAAACCAGCAGAAGCCCTATTATATAACATGATAGATTCTTAGGACTTCAACACTGTAACACACGTATTTAACTATTATGGTCATATAGCAAAAGCTACTAGTGCTATTTCCAAATTCTCTATTAGTAACATATAGTCTTATGAAATTCTGTCTTCTACTGCCTATGAGATAACCTTAAAAACTAGTTGGCTAAGTAATTAAATCATTGATTGTATCCATACAACCAATGGGATATATACCTGCTATGTTCATATTGCACGCTAAAGATTTTAACTTTACTACTTCTGATTACTTCATATCGGAGAACATCCAGCAATTTTATCATATGCTGCAGATGGTGACTCTTGGTAATGTTTATTAACACCAGCAGAACCCTACTTTACACCAGCACTGAATCCTGTCTGACACCCTCTAGCGTTTTCATGGCAGACTCAATACGGGGTGGTTTGCCTTCCCCAGTAATTACCGTTAACCCCCCAGGAAGCTGGGTAATCATTTTACCGACCTCAGATGACGGAAGCCTGAGTCAGCCTGGAGCCGGATGCTTGGATTGCACTCCCAGCCTCATGGGCAATGCTTTCAGACAGCATGTCTGCTGCCTTACCACTCTGTGCCACAAGAATGCTCTTGGTATTGTTTCTTCAAACCAGCAGAAGCCCTATTATATAACAAGATAGATTCTTAGGACTTCAATACTATAACACACGTATTTAACTATTATGGTCATATAGCAGAAGCTACGAGTGCTATTTCCAAATTCTCTATTATTACTATATAGTGTTATTAAATTCTGTCTTCTTGTACACATGAGTTAACCTTAAAATCTTGTTGGCTAAGAAATTACATCACTGATTACATCCATACAACCAATGGCATGTATACCTGCTATGTTCATATTGAATGCTAAAGATTTTAACTTTACTGCTTCTGATTACTTCATATACTTATCGGAGAACATCCAGCAATTTTATCATATGCTGCAGATGGTTTCTCTTGGTATTGTTTATTAACACCAGCAGAACCCTACTTTACACCAGCACTGAATCCTGTCTGACGCCCCCTAGCTTTTTCATGGCAGACTCTGCTACCTTACCACTCCGTGCCACAAGAATGCTCTTGGTATTGTTTCTTAAAACCAGCAGAAGCCCTATTATATAACATGATAGATTCTTAGGACTTCAACACTGTAACACACGTATTTAACTATTATGGTCATATAGCAAAAGCTACTAGTGCTATTTCCAAATTCTCTATTAGTAACATATAGTCTTATGAAATTCTGTCTTCTACTGCCTATGAGATAACCTTAAAAACTAGTTGGCTAAGTAATTAAATCATTGATTGTATCCATACAACCAATGGGATATATACCTGCTATGTTCATATTGCACGCTAAAGATTTTAACTTTACTACTTCTGATTACTTCATATCGGAGAACATCCAGCAATTTTATCATATGCTGCAGATGGTGACTCTTGGTAATGTTTATTAACACCAGCAGAACCCTACTTTACACCAGCACTGAATCCTGTCTGACACCCTCTAGCGTTTTCATGGCAGACTCAATACGGGGTGGTTTGCCTTCCCCAGTAATTACCGTTAACCCCCCAGGAAGCTGGGTAATCATTTTACCGACCTCAGATGACGGAAGCCTGAGTCAGCCTGGAGCCGGATGCTTGGATTGCACTCCCAGCCTCATGGGCAATGCTTTCAGACAGCATGTCTGCTGCCTTACCACTCTGTGCCACAAGAATGCTCTTGGTATTGTTTCTTCAAACCAGCAGAAGCCCTATTATATAACAAGATAGATTCTTAGGACTTCAATACTATAACACACGTATTTAACTATTATGGTCATATAGCAGAAGCTACGAGTGCTATTTCCAAATTCTCTATTATTACTATATAGTGTTATTAAATTCTGTCTTCTTGTACACATGAGTTAACCTTAAAATCTTGTTGGCTAAGAAATTACATCACTGATTACATCCATACAACCAATGGCATGTATACCTGCTATGTTCATATTGAATGCTAAAGATTTTAACTTTACTGCTTCTGATTACTTCATATACTTATCGGAGAACATCCAGCAATTTTATCATATGCTGCAGATGGTTTCTCTTGGTATTGTTTATTAACACCAGCAGAACCCTACTTTACACCAGCACTGAATCCTGTCTGACGCCCCCTAGCGTTTTCATGGCAGACTCTGCTACCTTACCACTCCGTGCCACAAGAATGCTCTTGGTATTGTTTCTTAAATCCAGCAGAAGCCCTATTATATAACATGATAGATTCTTAGGACTTCAACACTGTAACACACGTATTTAACTATTATGGTCATATAGCAAAAGCTACTAGTGCTATTTCCAAATTCTCTATTAGTAACATATAGTCTTATGAAATTCTGTCTTCTACTGCCTATGAGATAACCTTAAAAACTAGTTGGCTAAGTAATTAAATCATTGATTGTATCCATACAACCAATGGGATATATACCTGCTATGTTCATATTGCACGCTAAAGATTTTAACTTTACTACTTCTGATTACTTCATATCGGAGAACATCCAGCAATTTTATCATATGCTGCAGATGGTGACTCTTGGTAATGTTTATTAACACCAGCAGAACCCTACTTTACACCAGCACTGAATCCTGTCTGACACCCTCTAGCGTTTTCATGGCAGACTCAATACGGGGTGGTTTGCCTTCCCCAGTAATTACCGTTAACCCCCCAGGAAGCTGGGTAATCATTTTACCGACCTCAGATGACGGAAGCCTGAGTCAGCCTGGAGCCGGATGCTTGGATTGCACTCCCAGCCTCATGGGCAATGCTTTCAGACAGCATGTCTGCTGCCTTACCACTGTGCCACAAGAATGCTCTTGGTATTGTTTCTTCAAACCAGCAGAAGCCCTATTATATAACATGATAGATTCTTAGGACTTCAATACTATAACACACGTATTTAACTATTATGGTCATATAGCAGAAGCTACGAGTGCTATTTCCAAATTCTCTATAACTTCTATGTTCATATTGCACGTTAAAGATTTTAACTTTACTGCTTCTGATTACTTCATATACTTATCGGAGAACATCCAGCAATTTTATCATATGCTGCAGATGGTTTCTCTTGGTATTGTTTATTAACACCAGCAGAACCCTACTTTACACCAGCACTGAATCCTGTCTGACGCCCCCTAGCGTTTTCATCGCAGACTCTGCTACCTTACCACTCTGTGCCACAAGAGTGCTCTTGGTATTGTTTTTAAAACCAGCGGAAGCCCTATTATATAACAAGATAGATTCTTAGGACTACAACACTGTAACACGTGTTAGCTATTATTGTCATAGCAAAAGCTACTAGTGCTATTTCCAAATTCTCTATAACTTCTATGTTCATATTGCACGTTAAAGATTTTAACTTTACTACTTCTGATTACTTCATATACTTATCGGAGAACATCCAGCAATTTTATCATATGTTGCAGATGATGACTCTTGGTAATGTTTATTAACACCAGCAGAACCCTACTTTACACCAGCACTGAATCCTGTCTGACCTTTGGGGTGACGCCCTCTAGCGTTTTCATGGCAGACTCAATACGGGGTGGTTTGCCAGTGCCTTCCCCAGTCATTACCGTTTACCCCCCAGGAAGTTGGGTACTCATTTTACCGACCTCGGATGACGGAAGCCTGAGTCAGCCTAGAGCCGGATGCTTAGATTGCACTCCCAGCCTCATGGGCAATGCTTTCAGACAGCATGTCTGCTGCCTTACCACTCTGTGCCACAAGAATGCTCTTGGTATTGTTTCTTCAAACCAGCAGAAGCCCTATTATATAACATGATAGATTCTTAGCACTTCAACACTGTAACATACGTATTTAAGCAATATTTAAGCACTGTAACACGTATTAACTATTATTGTCATAGCAAAAGCTACTAGTGCTATTTCCAAATTCTCTATTAGTAACATATAGTTCGGAGAACATCCAGCAATTTTATCATATGGTGCAGATGGTTTCTCTTGGTATTGTTTATTAACACCAGCAGAACCCTACTTTACACCAGCACTGAATCCTGTCTGACGCCCCCTAGCGTTTTCATGGCAGACTCTGCTACCTTACCAATCTGTGCCACAAGAATGCTCTTGGTATTGTTTCTTCAAACCAGCAGAAGCCCTATTATATAACATGATAGATTCATAGGACTTCAACACTGTAACACGTATTTAACTATTATGGTCATATAGCCAAAGCTACTAGTGCTATTTCCAAATTCTCTATTAGTAACATATAGTCTTATGAAATTCTGTCTTCTACTGCCTATGAGATAACCTTAAAAACTAGTTGGCTAAGTAATTAAATCATTGATTGTATCCATACAACCAATGGGATATATACCTGCTATGTTCATATTGCACGCTAAAGATTTTAACTTTACTACTTCTGATTACTTCACATACTTATCGGAGAACATCCAGCAATTTTATCATATGCTGCAGATGATGACTCTTGGTAATGTTTATTAACACCAGCAGAACCCTACTTTACACCAGCTCTGAATCCTGTCTGACCTTTGGGGTGACGCCCTCTAGCGTTTTCATGGCAGACTCAATACGGGGTGGTTTGCCAGTGCCTTCCCCAGTCATTACCGTTTACCCCCCAGGAAGCTGGGTACTCATTTTACCGACCTTGGATGACGGAAGCCTGAGTCAGCCTTGAGCCGGATGCTTGGATTGCACTCCCAGCCTCATGGGCAATGCTTTCAGACAGCATGTCTGCTGCCTTACCACTCTGTGCCACAAGAATGCTCTTGGTATTGTTTCTTCAAACCAGCAGAAGCCCTATTATATAACATGATAGATTCTTAGCACTTCAACACTGTAACACACGTATTTAAGTATTATGGTCATATAGCAAAAGCTACGAGTGCTATTTCCAAATTCTCTATTATTACTATATAGTGTTATTAAATTCTGTCATCTAGTACCCATGAGTAAACCTTAAAAATTTGTTGGCTAAGAGATTACATCATTAATTACATCCATACAAGCAATGGGATATATACCTGCTATGTTAATATTGAATGCTAAAGATTTTAACTTTACTGCTTCTGATTACTTCATATACTTATCGGAGAACATCCAGCAATTTTATCATATGCTGCAGATGGTTTCTCTTGGTATTGTTTATTAACACCAGCAGAACCCTACACCAGCACTGAATCCTGTCTGACGCCCCCTAGCGTTTTCATCGCAGACTCTGCTACCTTACCACTCTGTGCCACAAGAGTGCTCTTGGTGTTGTTTCTTAAAACCAGCAAAAGCCCTATTATATAACAAGATAGATTCTTAGGACTACAACACTGTAACACGTATTAACTATTATTGTCATAGCAAAAGCTACTAGTGATATTTCCAAATTCTCTATTAGTAACATATAGTTCGGAGAACATCCAGCAATTTTATCATATGGTGCAGATGGTTTCTCATGGTATTGTATATTAACACCAGCAGAACCCTACTTTACACCAGCACTGAATCCTGTCTGACGCTCCCTAGCGTTTTCATGGCAGACTCTGCTACCTTACCACTCTGTGCCACAAGAATGCTTTTGGTATTGTTTCTTCAAACCAGCAGAAGCCCTATTATATAACATGATAGATTCTTAGGACTTCAACACTGTAACACACGTATTTAACTATTATGGTCATATAGCAAAAGCTACTAGTGCTATTTCCAAATTCTCTATTAGCACCATATAGTCTTATGAAATTCTGTCTTCAACTCCCTATGAGAACCTTAAAAACTAGTTGGCTAAGTAATTAAATCATTGATTGTATCCATACAACCAATGGGATATATAACTGCTGTGTTCATATTGCACGGTAAAGATTTTAACTTTACTACTTCTGATTACTTCATATACTTATCGGAGAACATCCAGCAATTTTATCATATGCTGCAGATGGTTTCTCTTGGTATTCTTTATTAACACCAGCAGAACCCTACTTTACACCAGCACTGAATCCTGTCTGACGCCCCCTAGCGTTTTCATCGCAGACTCTGCTACCTTACCACTCTGTGCCACAAGAGTGCTCTTGGTATTGTTTTTAAAACCAGCAGAAGCCCTATTATATAACAAGATAGATTCTTAGGACTACAACACTGTAACACGTGTTAGCTATTATTGTCATAGCAAAAGCTACTAGTGCTATTTCCAAATTCTCTATAACTTCTATGTTCATATTGCACGTTAAAGATTTTAACTTTACTACTTCTGATTACTTCATATACTTATCGGAGAACATCCAGCAATTTTATCATATGCTGCAGATGATGACTCTTGGTAATGTTTATTAACACCAGCAGAACCCTACTTTACACCAGCACTGAATCCTGTCTGACCTTTGGGGTGACGCCCTCTAGCGTTTTCATGGCAGACTCAATACGGGGTGGTTTGCCAGTGCCTTCCCCAGTCATTACCGTTTACCCCCCAGGAAGTTGGGTACTCATTTTACCGACCTCGGTTGACGGAAGCCTGAGTCAGCCTAGAGCCGGATGCTTAGATTGCACTCCCAGACTCATGGGCAATGCTTTCAGACAGCATGTCTGCTGCCTTACCACTCTGTGCCACAAGAATGCTCTTGGTATTGTTTCTTCAAACCAGCAGAAGCCCTATTATATAACATGATAGATTCTTAGCACTTCAACACTGTAACACACGTATTTAAGTATTATGGTCATATAGCAAAAGCTACGAGTGCTATTTCCAAATTCACTATTATTACTATATAGTGTTATTAAATTCTGTCTTCTAGTACCCATGAGTTAAGCTTAAAAACTTGTTGGCTAAGAGATTACATCATTGATTACATCCATACAACCAATGGGATATATACCTGCTATGTTAATATTGAATGCTAAAGATTTTAACTTTACTGCTTCTGATTACTTCATATACTTATCGGAGAACATCCAGCAATTTTATCATATGATGCAGATGGTTTCTCTTGGTATTGTTTATTAACAGCAGCAGAACCCTACTTTACACCAGTACTGAATCCTGTCTGACACCCCCTAGCGTTTTCATCGCAGACTCTGGTACCTTACCACTCTGTGCCACAAGAGTGCTCTTGGTGTTTTTTCTTAAAACCAGCAGAAGCCCTATTATATAACAAGATAGATTCTTAGGACTACAACACTGTAACACGTATTAACTATTATTGTCATAGCAAAAGCTACTAGTGCTATTTCCAAATTCTCTATTAGTAACATATAGTTAAGAGAACATCCAGCAATTTTATCATATGGTGCAGATGGTTTCTCTTGGTATTGTTTATTAACACCAGCAGAACCCTACTTTACACCAGCACTGAATCCTGTCTGACACCCCCTAGCATTTTCATCGCAGACTCTGCTACCTTACCACTCTGTGCCACAAGAGTGCTCTTGGTGTTGTTTCTTAAAACCAGCAGAAGCCCTATTATATAACAAGATAGAATCTTAGGACTACAACAGTGTAACACGTATTAACTATTATTGTCATAGCAAAAGCTACTAGTGCTATTTCCAAATTCTCTATTAGTAACATATAGTTCGGAGAACATCCAGCAATTTTATCATATGGTGCAGATGGTTTCTCTTGGTATTGTTTATTAACACCAGCAGAACCCTACTTTACACCAGCACTGAATCCTGTCTGACGCCCCCTAGCGTTTTCATGGCAGACTCTGCTACCTTACCACTCTGTGCCACAAGAATGCTCTTGGTATTGTATCTTCAAACCAGCAGAAGCCCTATTATATAACATGATAGATTCTTTGGACTTCAACACTGTAACACACGTATTTAACTATTATGGTCATATAGCAAAAGCTACTAGTGCTATTTCCAAATTCTCTATTAGTAACATATAGTCTTATGAAATTCTGTCTTCTACTGCCTATGAGATAACCTTAAAAACTAGTTGGCTAAGTAATTAAATCATTGATTGTATCCATACAACCAATGGGATATATACCTGCTATGTTCATATTGCACGCTAAAGATTTTAACTTTACTACTTCTGATTACTTCATATACTTATCGGAGAACATCCAGCAATTTTATCATATGCTGCAGATGGTGACTCTTGGTAATGTTTATTAACACCAGCAGAACCGTACTTTACACCAGCACTGAATCCTGTCTGACACCCTCTAGCGTTTTCATGGCAGACTCAATACGGGGTGGTTTGCCTTCCCCAGTAATTACCGTTAACCCCCCAGGAAGCTGGGTAATCATTTTACCGACCTCAGATGACGGAAGCCTTAGTCAGCCTTGAGCCGGATGTTTGGATTGCACTCCCAGCCTCATGGGCAAAGCTTTCAGACAGCATGTCTGCTGCCTTACCACTCTGTGCCACAAGAATGCTCTTGGTATTGTTTCTTCAAACCAGCAGAAGCCCTATTATATACCAAGATAGATTCTTAGGATTTCAATACTATAACACACGTATTTAACTATTATGGTCATATAGCAGAAGCTACGAGTGCTATTTCCAAATTCTCTATTATTACTATATAGTGTTATTAAATTCTGTCTTCTTGTACACATGAGTTAACCTTAAAATCTTGTTGGCTAAGAAATTACATCACTGATTACATCCATACAACCAATGGCATGTATACCTGCTATGTTCATATTGAATGCAAAAGATTTTAACTTTACTGCTTCTGATTACATATACTTATCGGAGAACATCCAGCCATTTTATCATATGCTGCAGATGGTGTCTCTTGGTATTGTTTATTAACACCAACAGAACCCTACTTTGCACCAGCACTGAATCCTGTCTGACGCCCCCTAGCGTTTTCATCGCAAACTCTGCTACCTTACCACTCTGTGCCACAAGAATGCTCTTGGTATTGTTTTTAAAACCAGCGGAAGCCCTATTATATAACAAGATAGATTCTTAGGACTACAACACTGTAACACGTGTTAGCTATTATTGTCATAGCAAAAGGTACTAGTGCTATTTCCAAATTCTCTATAACTTCTATGTTCATATTGCACGTTAAAGATTTTAACTTTTGTTGTTGTTGTTATGTGCGAAGTCGTGTCCGACCCATCGCGACCCCATGGACAATGATCCTCCAGGCCTTCCTGTCCTCTACCATTCCCCGGAGTCCATTTAAGTTTGCACCTACTGCTTCAGTGACTCCATCCATCCACCTCATTCTCTGTCGTCCCCTTCTTCTTTTGCCCTCGATCTCTCCCAGCATTAGGCTCTTCTCCAGGGAGTCCTTCCTTCTCATGAGGTGGCCAAAATATTTGAGTTTCATCTTCAGGATCTGGCCTTCTAAAGATCAGTCAGGGCTGATCTCCTCTAGGACTGACTGGTTTGTTCGCCTTGCAGTCCAAGGGACTCGCAAGAGTCTTCTCCAGCACCAGAGTTCAAAAGCCTCAATTCTTTGACGCTCGGCCTTCCTTATGGTCCAACTTTCGCAGCCATACATTGCAACTGGGAAGACCATAGCCTTGACTAAACGCACTTTTGTTGGCAGGGTGATGTCTCTGCTTTTTAGGATGCTGTCTAGATTTGCCATAGCTTTCCTCCCCAGGAGCAAGCGTCTTTTAATTTCTTTGCTGCAATCCCCATCTGCAGTGATCTTGGAGCCCAGGAAAATAAAATCTGTCACTATCTCCATTTCTTCCCCTTCTATTTGCCAGGAATTGAGAGGGCCGGATGCCATGATCTTTGTTTTCTTGATGTTGAGTTTCAAGCCAACTTTTGCACTCTCCTCCTTCACCTGCATCAACAGGCTCTTTAGTTCCTCTTCACTTTCTGCCATTAGAGTGGTATCATCTGCATATCTGAGGTTGTTGATATTTCTCCCTGCAATCTTGATCCCAATTTGTGACTCCTCTAATCCCGCATTTCTCATGATGTGCTCTGCATACAAGTTAAATAGGCAAGGCGACAGTATACAGCCTTGCCGAACTCCTTTCTCAATTTTGAACCAGTCAGTGATTCCATGTTCAGTTCTCACTGTTGCTTCTTGACCTGCATATAAATTTCTCAAGAGACAAATAAGATGCTCTGGTATTCCCATCTCTTTAAGAACTTGCCACTGTAACACGTGTTAACTATTATTGTCATAGCAAAAGCTACTAGTGCTATTTCCAAATTCTCTATAACTGCTATGTTCATATTGCACGCTAAAGATTTTAACTTTACTACTTCTGATTACTTCATATACTTATCGGAGAACATCCAGCCATTTTATCATATGCTGCAGATGATGACTCTTGGTAATGTTTATTAACACCAGCAGAACCCTACTTTACACCAGCTCTGAATCCTGTCTGACCTTTGGGGTGACGCCCTCTAGCGTTTTCATGGCAGACTCAATACGGAGTGGTTTGCCAGTGCCTTCCCCAGTCATTACCGTTTACCCCCCAGGAAGCTGGGTACTCATTTTACCGACCTCGGACGACGGAAGCCTGAGTCAGCCTTGAGCCGGATGCTTGGATTGCACTCCCAGCCTGATGGGCAATGCTTTCAGACAGCATGTCTGCTGCCTTACCACTCTGTGCCACAAGAATGCTCTTGGTATTGTTTCTTCAAACCAGCAGAAGCCCTATTATATAACATGATAGATTCTTAGCACTTCAACACTGTAACACACGTATTTAAGTATTATGGTCATATAGCAAAAGCTACGAGTGCTATTTCCTAATTCTCTATTATTACTATATAGTGTTATTAAATTCTGTCTTCTAGTACCCATGAGTTAACCTTAAAAATTTGTTGGCTAAGAGATTACATCATTGATTACATCCATACAACCAATGGGATATATACCTGCTATGTTAATATTGAATGCTAAAGATTTTAACTTTACTGCTTCTGATTACTTCATATACTTATCGGAGAACATCCAGCAATTTTATCATATGATGCAGATGGTTTCTCTTGGTATTGTTTATTAACACCAGCAGAACCCTACTTTACATCAGCACTGAATCCTGTCTGACACCCCCTAGCGTTTTCATCGCAGACTCTGCTACCTTACCACTCTGTGCCACAAGAGTGCTCTTGGTGTCGTTTCTTAAAACCAGCAGAAGCCCTATTATATAACAAGATAGATTCTTAGGACTACAACACTGTAACACGTATTAACTATTATTGTCATAGCAAAAGCTACTAGTGCTATTTCCAAATTCTCTATTAGTAACATATAGTTCGGAGAACATCCAGCAATTTTATCATATGGTGCAGATGGTTTCTCTTGGTATTGTTTATTAATACCAGCAGAACCCTACTTTACACCAGCACTGAATCCTGTCTGACGCCCCCTAGAGTTTTCATGGCAGACTCTGCTACCTTACCACTCTGTGCCACAAGAATGCTCTTGGTATTGTTTCTTCAAACCAGCAGAAGCCCTATTATATAACATGATAGATTCTTAGGACTTCAACACTGTAACACACGTATTTAACTATTATGGTCATATAGCAAAAGCTACTAGTGCTATTTCCAAATTCTCTATTAGTAACATATAGTCTTATGAAATTCTGTCTTCTACTGCCTATGAGATAACCTTAAAAACTAGTTGGCTAAGTAATTAAATCATTGATTGTATCCATACAACCAATGGGATATATACCTGCTATGTTCATATTGCACGCTAAAGATTTTAACTTTACTACTTCTGATTACTTCATATACTTATCGGAGAACATCCAGCAATTTTATCATATGCTGCAGATGGTGACTCTTGGTAATGTTTATTAACACCAGCAGAACCCTACTTTACACCAGCACTGAATCCTGTCTGACACCCTCTAGCGTTTTCATGGCAGACTCAATACGGGGTGGTTTGCCTTCCCCAGTAATTACCGTTAACCCCCCAGGAATCTGGGTAATCATTTTACCGACCTCAGATGACGGAAGCCTGAGTCAGCCTTGAGCCGTTTGCTTGGATTGCACTCCCAGCCTCATGGGCAATGCTTTCAGACAGCATGTCTGCTGCCTTACCACTCTGTGCCACAAGAATGCTCTTGGTATTGTTTCTTCAAACCAGCAGAAGCCCTATTATATAACAAGATAGATTCTTAGGACTTCAATACTATAACACACGTATTTAACTATTATGGTCATATAGCAGAAGCTACGAGTGCTATTTCCAAATTCTCTATTATTACTATATAGTGTTATTAAATTCTGTCTTCTTGTACACATGAGTTAACCTTAAAATCTTGTTGGCTAAGAAATTACATCACTGATTACATCCATACAACCAATGGCATGTATACCTGCTATGTTCATATTGAATGCAAAAGATTTTAACTTTACTGCTTCTGATTACTTCATATACTTATCGGAGAACATCCAGCCATTTTATCATATGCTGCAGATGGTGTCTCTTGGTATTGTTTATTGTCATAGCAAAAGCTACTAGTGCTATTTCCAAATTCTCTATAACTGCTATGTTCATATTGCACGCTAAAGATTTTAACCCCTTACCGCTCTGTGCCACAAGAATGCTCTTGGTATTGTTTCTACTTCAAACCAGCAGAAGCCCTATTATATAACATGATACATTCTTAGGACTTCAACACTGTAACACACGTATTTAACTATTATGGTCATATAGCATGTATATATTCCATTGGTAGTATGGATACAATCAATGATGTAATTTCTTAGCCAACAAGTTTTTAAGGTTAACTCATGGGTACTGGAAGACAGAATTTAATAACACTATATAGTAATAATAGAGAATTTGGAAATAGCACTCGTAGCTTTTGCTATATGACCATAATAGTTAAATACGTGTGTTACAGTGTTGAAGTCCTAAGCATCTATCTTGTTATATAATAGGTCTTCTCCTGGTTTTAAGAAACAAAACCAAGAGCATTCTTGTGGCACACAGTGGTAAGGCAGCAGACATGCTGTCTGAAAGCATTGCCCATGAGGCTGGGAGTGCAATCCATCATCCAGCTCAAGGCTGACTCGGGCTTCCGTCATCCGAGGTCGGTAAAATGAGTACCCAGCTTCCTGGGGGGTAAACGGTAATGACTGGGGAGGGCACTGGCAAACCAGCCCGTATTGAGTCTACCATGAAAACGCTAGAGGGCGTTACCCCATACTTCAAATACTTATTTTAGAACATCCAGCAATTTTATCACGTGCTGGAGATGGTTTCTCTTGGTATTGTTTATTAACACCAGCAGAACCCTACTTTACACCAGCACTGAATCCTGTCTGACGCCCTCTAGCGTTTTCATGGCAGACTCAATACGGGGTGGTTTGCCTTCCCCAGTAATTACCGTTAACCCCCCAGGAAGCTGGGTAATCATTTTACCGACCTCAGATGACGGAAGCCTGAGTCAGCCTTGAGCTTGGATTGCACTCCCAGCTTCATGGGCAATGCTTTCAGACAGCATGTCTGCTGCCTTACCACTCTGTGCCACAAGAATGCTCTTGGTATTGTTTCTTCAAACCAGCAGAAGCCCTATTATATAACAAGATAGATTCTTAGGACTTCAATACTATAACACACGTATTTAACTATTATGGTCATATAGCAGAAGCTACGAGTGCTATTTCCAAATTCTCTATTATTACTATATAGTGTTATTAAATTCTGTCTTCTTGTACACATGAGTTAACCTTAAAATCTTGTTGGCTAAGAAATTACATCACTGATTACATCCATACAACCAATGGCATGTATACCTGCTATGTTCATATTGAATGCAAAAGATTTTAACTTTACTGCTTCTGATTACTTCATATACTTATCGGAGAACATCCAGCCATTTTATCATATGCTGCAGATGGTGTCTCTTGGTATTGTTTATTGTCATAGCAAAAGCTACTAGTGCTATTTCCAAATTCTCTATAACTGCTATGTTCATATTGCACACTAAAGATTTTAACCCCTTACCGCTCTGTGCCACAAGAATGCTCTTGGTATTGTTTCTACTTCAAACCAGCAGAAGCCCTATTATATAACATGATACATTCTTAGGACTTCAACACTGTAACACACGTATTTAACTATTATGGTCATATAGCATGTATATATTCCATTGGTAGTATGGATACAATCAATGATGTAATTTCTTAGCCAACAAGTTTTTAAGGTTAACTCATGGGTACTGGAAGACAGAATTTAATAACACTATATAGTAATAATAGAGAATTTGGAAATAGCACTCGTAGCTTTTGCTATATGACCATAATAGTTAAATACGTGTGTTACAGTGTTGAAGTCCTAAGAATCTATCTTGTTATATAATAGGTCTTCTCCTGGTTTTAAGAAACAAAACCAAGAGCATTCTTGTGGCACACAGTGGTAAGGCAGCAGACATGCTGTCTGAAAGCATTGCCCATGAGGCTGGGAGTGCAATCCATCATCCAGCTCAAGGCTGACTCGGGCTTCCGTCATCCGAGGTCGGTAAAATGAGTACCCAGCTTCCTGGGGGGTAAACGGTAATGACTGGGGAGGGCACTGGCAAACCAGCCCGTATTGAGTCTACCATGAAAACGCTAGAGGGCGTTACCCCATACTTCAAATACTTATTTTAGAACATCCAGCAATTTTATCACGTGCTGGAAATGGTTTCTCTTGGTATTGTTTATTAACACCAGCAGAACCCTACTTTACACCAGCACTGAATCCTGTCTGACGCCCTCTAGCGTTTTCATGGCAGACTCAATACGGGGTGGTTTGCCAGTGCCTTCCCCAGTCATTACCGTTTACCCCCCAGGAAGCTGCGTAGTCATTTTACCGACCACGGATGACGGAAGCCTGAGTCAGCCTTGAACCGGCGGCTTGGATTGCACTGCCAGCCTCATGGGCAGAGCTTTCACACAGTATGTCTCCTGCCTTACCACTCTGTGCCAGAAGAATGCTCTTGGTATTGTTTCTTAAATCCAGAAGCCCTATTATATAACAAGATAGATTCTTAGGACTACAACACTGTAACACGTATTTATTATGGTCATATAGCAAAAGCTACTAGTGCTATTTCCAAATTCTCTATTAGTACCATATAGTCATGAAATTCTGTCTTCTAGTACCCATGAGTTAACCTTAAAAACCTGTTCGCTAAGAAATTACATCATTCATTACATCCATACAACCAATGGGATGTATACCTGCTATTTTCATATTGAATGCTAAAGATTTTAACTTTACTGCTTCTGATTACTTCATATACTTATCGGAGAACTTCAAGAAATTTTATCATATGCTGCAGATGGTTTATCTTGGTATTGTTTAATAACACCAGCAGAACCCAACTTTACACCAGCACTGAATCCTGTCTGACGCCCCCTAGCGTTTTCATGGCAGACTCTGCTACCTTACCACTCCGTGCCACAAGAATGCTCTTGGTATTGTTTCTTAAAACCGGCAGAAGCCCTATTATATAACGATAGATTCTAAGGACTACAACACTGTAACACGTATTAACTATTCTTGTCATAGCAAAAGCTACTAGTCCTATTTCCAAATTCTCTATTAGTACCATATAGTTCGGAGAACATCCAGCAATTTTATCATATGGTGCAGATGGTTTCTCTTGGTATTGTTTATTAACACCAGCAGAACCCTACTTTACACCAGCACTGAATCCTGTCTGACGCCCCCTAGCGTTTTCATGGCAGACTCTGCTACCTTACCACTCCGTGCCACAAGAATGCTCTTGGTATTGTTTCTTAAAACCAGCAGAAGCCCTATTATATAACATGATAGATTCTTAGGACTTCAACACTGTAACACACGTATTTAACTATTATGGTCATATAGCAAAAGCTACTAGTGCTATTTCCAAATTCTCTATTAGTACCATATAGTCTTATGAAATTCTGTCTTCTACTGCCTTCTGTCTTCTACTACCTTAAAAACTAGTTGGATAAGTAATTAAATCATTGATTGTATCCATACAACCAATGGGATATATACCTGCTATGTTCATATTGCATGCTAAAGATTTTAACTTTACTACTTCTGATTACTTCATATACTTATCGGAGAACATCCAGCAATTTTATCATATGCTGCAGATGGTGACTCTGGGTAATGTTTATTAACACCAGCAGAACCCTACTTTACACCAGCACTGAATCCTGTTTGACCTTTGGGGTGACGCCCTCTAGCGTTTTCATGGCAGACTCAATACGGGGTGGTTTGCCAGTCCCTTCCCCAGTCATTACCGTTTACCCCCCAGGATGCTGGGTACTCATTTTACCGACCTCGGATGACGGAAGCCTGAGTTTTTAAGGTTAACTTGAGCCGGATGCTTGGATTCCACTCCCAGCCTCATGGGCAATGCTTTCAGACAGCATGTCTGCTGCCTTACCACTCTGTGCGACAAGAATGCTCTTGGTATTGTTTCTTCAAACCAGCAGAAGCCCTATTATATAACATGATAGATTCTTAGCACTTCAACACTGTAACACACGTATTTAACTATTATGGTCATATAGTAAAAGCTACGAGTGCTATTTCCAAATTCTCTATTATTACTATATAGTGTTATTAAATTCTGTCTTTTAGTACCCATGAGTTAACCTTAAAAACTTGTTGGCTAAGAAATTACATCATTGATTACATCCATACAACCAATGGGATATATACATGCTATGTTCATATTGAATGCTAAAGATTTTAACTCTACTGCTTCTGATTACTTCATATACTTATCGGAGAACATCCAGCAATTTTATCACATGCTGCAGATGGTGTCCCTTGGTATTGTTTATTAACACCAGCAGAACCCTACTTTACACCAGCACTGAATCCTGTCTCACCTTTGGGGTGACGCCCTCTAGCGTTTTCATGGCAGACTCAATACGGGGTGGTTTGCCAGTGCCTTCCCCAGTCATTACCGTTTACCCCCCAGGAGGCTGGGTACTCATTTTACCGACCTCAGAAGACGGTAGCCTGAGTCAGCCTTGAGCCGAATGCTTGGATTGCACTCCCAGTCTCATGGGCAATGCTTTCAGACAGCATGTCTGCTGCCTTACCACTCTGTGCCACAAGAATGCTCATGGTATTGTTTATTCAAACCAGGAGAAGCCCTATTATATAACATGATAGATTCTTAGGACTTCAACACTGTAACACACGTATTTAACTATTATGGTCATATAGCAAAAGCTACTAGTGCTATTTCCAAATTCTCTATTAGTACCATATAGTCTTATTATTCTGTCTTCTACTCCCTATGAGATAACCTTAAAAACTAGTTGGCTAAGTAATTAAATCATTGATTGTATCCATACAACCAATGGGATATATAACTGCTATGTTCATATTGCATGCTAAAGATTTTAACTTTACTACTTCTGATTACTTCATATACTTATCGGAGAACATCCAGCAATCTTATCATATGCTGCAGATGGTGACTCTTGGTAATGTTTATTAACACCAGCAGAACCCTACTTTACACCAGCACTGAATCCTGTCTGACCTTTGGTGTGACGCCCTCTAGCGTTTTCATGGCAGACTCAATACGGGGTGGTTTGCCAGTCCCTTCCCCAGTCATTACCGTTTACCCCCCAGGAAGCTGGGTACTCATTTTACCGACCTCGGATGACGGAAGCCTGAGTCAGCCTTGAGCCGGATGCTTGGATTCCACTCCCAGCCTCATGGCCAATGCTTTCAGACAGCATGTCTGCTGCCTTACCACTCTGTGCGACAAGAATGCTCTTGGTATTGTTTCTTCAAACCAGCAGAAGCCCTATTATATAACATGATAGATTCTTAGCACTTCAACACTGTAACACACGTATTTAACTATTATGGTCATATAGTAAAAGCTACGAGTGCTATTTCCAAATTCTCTATTATTACTATATAGTGTTATTAAATTCTGTCTTTTAGTACCCATGAGTTAACCTTAAAAACTTGTTGGCTAAGAAATTACATCATTGATTACATCCATACAACCAATGGGATATATACCTGCTATGTTCATATTGAATGCTAAAGATTTTAACTCTACTTCTTCTGATTACTTCATATACTTATCGGAGAACATCCAGCAATTTTATCACATGCTGCAGATGGTGTCCCTTGGTATTGTTTATTAACACCAGCAGAACCCTACTTTACACCAGCACTGAATCCTGTCTGACCTTTGGGGTGACGCCCTCTAGCGTTTTCATGGCAGACTCAATACGGGGTGGTTTGCCAGGGCCTTCCCCAGTCATTACCATTTACCCCCCAGGAAGCTGGGTACTCATTTTACCGACCTCGGATGACGGTAGCCAGCCTAGAGCCGGATGCTTAGATTGCACTCCCAGCCTCATGGGCAATGCTTTCAGACAGCATGTCTGCTGCCTTACCACTCTGTGCCACAAGAATGCTCATGGTATTGTTTATTCAAACCAGCAGAAGCCCTATTATATAACATGATAGATTCTTAGGACTTCAACACTGTAACACACGTATTTAACTATTATGGTCATATAGCAAAAGCTACTAGTGCTATTTCCAAATTCTCTATTAGTACCATATAGTCTTATGAAATTCTGTCTTCTACTCCCTATGAGATAACCTTAAAAACTAGTTGGCTAAGTAATTAAATCATTGATTGTATCCATACAATTTTATCATATGGTGCAGATGGTTTCTCTTGGTATTGTTTATTAACACCAGCAGAACCCTACTTTACACCAGCACTGAATCCTGTCTGACGCCCCCTAGCGTTTTCATGGCAGACTCTGCTACCTTACCACTCCGTGCCACAAGAATGCTCTTGGTATTGTTTCTTAAAACCAGCAGAAGCCCTATTATATAACATGATAGATTCTTAGGACTTCAACATTGTAACACACGTATTTAACTATTATGGTCATATAGCAAAAGCTACTAGTGCTATTTCCAAATTCTCTATTAGTACCATATAGTCTTATGAAATTCTGTCTTCTACTGCCTTCTGTCTTCTACTACCTTAAAAACTAGTTGGATAAGTAATTAAATCATTGATTGTATCCATACAACCAATGGGATATATACCTGCTATGTTCATATTGCATGCTAAAGATTTTAACTTTACTACTTCTGATTACTTCATATACTTATCGGAGAACATCCAGCAATTTTATCATATGCTGCAGATTGTGACTCTTGGTAATGTTTATTAACACCAGCAGAACCCTACTTTACACCAGCACTGAATCCTGTCTGACCTTTGGGGTGACGCCCTCTAGCGTTTTCATGGCAGACTCAATACGGGGTGGTTTGCCAGTGCCTTCCCCAGTCATTACCGTTTACCCCCCAGGAATCTGGGTACTCATTATACCGACCTCGGATGACGGTAGACTGAGTCAGCCTTGAGCCGAATGCTTGGATTGCACTCCCAGTCTCATGGGCAATGCTTTCAGACAGCATGTCTGCTGCCTTACCACTCTGTGCCACAAGAATGCTCATGGTATTGTTTATTCAAACCAGCAGAAACCCCTATTATATAACATGATAGATTCTTAGGACTTCAACACTGTAACACACGTATTTAACTATTATGGTCATATAGCAAAAGCTACTAGTGCTATTTCCAAATTCTCTATTAGTACCATATAGTCTTATGAAATTCTGTCTTCTACTCCCTATGAGATAACCTTAAAAACTAGTTGGCTAAGTAATTAAATCATTGATTGTATCCATACAACCAATGGGATATATAACTGCTATGTTCATATTGCATGCTGGGTTCTTCAAACCAGCAATAGGGCTTCTATTATATAACATGATAGATTCTTAGCACTTCATCACTGTAACACACGTATTTAACTATTATGGTCATATAGTAAAAGCTACGAGTGCTATTTCCAAATTCTCTATTATTACTATATAGTGTTATTAAATTCTGTCTTTTAGTACCCATGAGTTAACCTTAAAAACTTGTTGGCTAAGAAATTACATCATTGATTACATCCATACAACCAATGGGATATATACCTGCTATGTTCATATTGAATGCTAAAGATTTTAACTCTACTGCTTCTGATTACTTCATATACTTATCGGAGAACATCCAGCAATTTTATCACATGCTGCAGATGGTGTCTCTTGGTATTGTTTATTAACACCAGCAGAACCCTAGTTTACACCAGCACTGAATCCTGTCTGACCTTTGGGGTGACGCCCTCTAGCGTTTTCATGGCAGACTCAATACGGGGTGGTTTGCCAGTGCCTTCCCCAGTCATTACCGTTTACCCCCCAGGAAGTTGGGTACTCATTTTACCGACCTCGGATGACGCAAGCCTGAGTCAGCCTTGAGCCGGATGCTTGGATTGCACTCCCAGCCTCATGGGCAATGCTTTCAGACAGCATGTCTCCTGCCTTACCACTCTGTGCCACAAGAATGCTCTTGGTATTGTTTCTTCAAACCAGCAGAAGCCCTATTATATAACATAATAGATTCTTAGCACTTCAACACTGTAACACACGTATTTAACTATTATGGTCATATAGCAAAAGCTACGAGTGCTATTTCCAAATTCTCTATTAGTACCATATAGTCATGAAATTCTGTCTTCTAGTACCCATGAGTTAACCTTAAAAACCTGTTGGCTAAGAAATTACATCATTCATTACATCCATACAACCAATGGGATGTATACCTGCTATTTTCATATTGAATGCTAAAGATTTTAACTTTACTGCTTCTGATTACTTCATATACTTATCGGAGAACTTCAAGAAATTTTATCATATGCTGCAGATGGTTTATCTTGGTATTGTTTAATAACACCAGCAGAACCCAACTTTACACCAGCACTCAATCCTGTCTGACGCCCTCTAGCGTTTTCATGGCAGACTCAATACGGGGTGGTTTGCCTTCCCCAGTCTTTACCGTTAACCCCCCAGGAAGCTGGGTAGTCATTTTACCGACCACGGATGATGGAAGCCTGAGTCAGCCTTGAACCGGCGGCTTGGATTGCACTGCCAGCCTCATGGGCAGAGCTTCCACACAGTATGTCTCCTGCCTTACCACTCTGTGCCAGCACTGAATCCTGTCTGACGCCCCCTAGCGTTTTCATCGCAGACTCTGCTACCTTACCACTCTGTGCAACAAGAATGCTTTGGTATTGTTTCTTAAAACCAGCAGAAGCCCTATTATATAACGATAGATTCTAAGGACTACAACACTGTAACACGTATTAACTATTTTTGTCATAGCAAAAGCTACTAGTCCTATTTCCAAATTCTCTATTAGTACCATATAGTTCGGAGAACATCCAGCAATTTTATCATATGGTGCAGATGGTTTCTCTTGGTATTGTTTATTAACACCAGCAGAACCCTACTTTACACCAGCACTGAATCCTGTCTGACGCCCCCTAGCGTTTTCATGGCAGACTCTGCTACCTTACCACTCCGTGCCACAAGAATGCTCTTGGTATTGTTTCTTAAAACCAGCAGAAGCCCTATTATATAACATGATAGATTCTTAGGACTTCAACATTGTAACACACGTATTTAACTATTATGGTCATATAGCAAAAGCTACTAGTGCTATTTCCAAATTCTCTATTAGTACCATATAGTCTTATGAAATTCTGTCTTCTACTGCCTTCTGTCTTCTACTACCTTAAAAACTAGTTGGATAAGTAATTAAATCATTGATTGTATCCATACAACCAATGGGATATATACCTGCTATGTTCATATTGCATGCTAAAGATTTTAACTTTACTACTTCTGATTACTTCATATACTTATCGGAGAACATCCAGCAATTTTATCATATGCTGCAGATTGTGACTCTTGGTAATGTTTATTAACACCAGCAGAACCCTACTTTACACCAGCACTGAATCCTGTCTGACCTTTGGGGTGACGCCCTCTAGCGTTTTCATGGCAGACTCAATACGGGGTGGTTTGCCAGTGCCTTCCCCAGTCATTACCGTTTACCCCCCAGGAATCTGGGTACTCATTATACCGACCTCGGATGACGGTAGACTGAGTCAGCCTTGAGCCGAATGCTTGGATTGCACTCCCAGTCTCATGGGCAATGCTTTCAGACAGCATGTCTGCTGCCTTACCACTCTGTGCCACAAGAATGCTCATGGTATTGTTTATTCAAACCAGCAGAAACCCCTATTATATAACATGATAGATTCTTAGGACTTCAACACTGTAACACACGTATTTAACTATTATGGTCATATAGCAAAAGCTACTAGTGCTATTTCCAAATTCTCTATTAGTACCATATAGTCTTATGAAATTCTGTCTTCTACTCCCTATGAGATAACCTTAAAAACTAGTTGGCTAAGTAATTAAATCATTGATTGTATCCATACAACCAATGGGATATATAACTGCTATGTTCATATTGCATGCTGGGTTCTTCAAACCAGCAATAGGGCTTCTATTATATAACATGATAGATTCTTAGCACTTCATCACTGTAACACACGTATTTAACTATTATGGTCATATAGTAAAAGCTACGAGTGCTATTTCCAAATTCTCTATTATTACTATATAGTGTTATTAAATTCTGTCTTTTAGTACCCATGAGTTAACCTTAAAAACTTGTTGGCTAAGAAATTACATCATTGATTACATCCATACAACCAATGGGATATATACCTGCTATGTTCATATTGAATGCTAAAGATTTTAACTCTACTGCTTCTGATTACTTCATATACTTATCGGAGAACATCCAGCAATTTTATCACATGCTGCAGATGGTGTCTCTTGGTATTGTTTATTAACACCAGCAGAACCCTAGTTTACACCAGCACTGAATCCTGTCTGACCTTTGGGGTGACGCCCTCTAGCGTTTTCATGGCAGACTCAATACGGGGTGGTTTGCCAGTGCCTTCCCCAGTCATTACCGTTTACCCCCCAGGAAGTTGGGTACTCATTTTACCGACCTCGGATGACGCAAGCCTGAGTCAGCCTTGAGCCGGATGCTTGGATTGCACTCCCAGCCTCATGGGCAATGCTTTCAGACAGCATGTCTCCTGCCTTACCACTCTGTGCCACAAGAATGCTCTTGGTATTGTTTCTTCAAACCAGCAGAAGCCCTATTATATAACATAATAGATTCTTAGCACTTCAACACTGTAACACACGTATTTAACTATTATGGTCATATAGGCCCATTATGCACGGCCGCCGAAACGGCGATTTCGGGTCACATGGAAAACGCGGAGGGGGAAGACGCGACGCATACCGGTTATACACGGGGCGGGGCGCGACGGCGGCAAAACCCAGAGTAACCGATTATGCACGCGCCGATCCGGGCGCCGCTTCTGGTTGCGCCCCGCTCACCCGGAAGCTGCGCTTTCTTCCGCGTTTCACTGACGCGGCTTTTTCGACGGCATGCACCGAAGCTGCAGCCGGTTGCAGCTGGCTCTGTGCGTTATCGGTGATTTTAGTCGCCGCCATTCCACCCCGAATGTGCGCTAAAACCCCCGTGCATAATGGGTCATAGTAAAAGCTACGAGTGCTATTTCCAAATTCTCTATTATTACTATATAGTGTTATTAAATTCTGTCTTTTAGTACCCATGAGTTAACCTTAAAAACTTGTTGGCTAAGAAATTACATCATTGATTACATCCATACAACCAATGGGATATATACCTGCTATGTTCATATTGAATGCTAAAGATTTTAACTCTACTGCTTCTGATTACTTCATATACTTATCGGAGAACATCCAGCAATTTTATCACATGCTGCAGATGGTGTCCCTTGGTATTGTTTATTAACACCAGCAGAACCCTACTTTACACCAGCACTGAATCCTGTCTGACCTTTGGGGTGACGCCCTCTAGCGTTTTCATGGCAGACTCAATACGGGGTGGTTTGCCAGTGCCTTCAACAGTCATTACCATTTACCCCCCAGGAAGCTGGGTACTCATTTTACCGACCTCGGATGACGGTAGCCTGAGTCAGCCTTGAGCCGAATGCTTGGATTGCACTCCCAGTCTCATGGGCAATGCTTTCAGACAGCATGTCTGCTGCCTTACCACTCTGTGCCACAAGAATGCTCATGGTATTGTTTATTCAAACCAGCAGAAGCCCTATTATATAACATGATAGATTCTTAGGACTTCAACACTGTAACACACGTATTTAACTATTATGGTCATATAGCAAAAGCTACTAGTGCTATTTCCAAATTCTCTATTAGTACCATATAGTCTTATGAAATTCTGTCTTCTACTCCCTATGAGATAACCTTAAAAACTAGTTGGCTAAGTAATTAAATCATTGATTGTATCCATACAACCAATGGGATATATAACTGCTATGTTCATATTGCATGCTAAAGATTTTAACTTTACTACTTCTGATTACTTCATATACTTATCGGAGAACATCCAGCAATCTTATCATATGCTGCAGATCGTGACTCTTGGTAATGTTTATTAACACCAGCAGAACCCTACTTTACACCAGCACTGAATCCTGTCTGACCTTTGGGGTGACGCCCTCTAGCGTTTTCATGGCAGACTCAATACGGGGTGGTTTGCCTTCCCCAGTCATTACCATTTACCCCCCAGGAAGCTGGGTACTCATTTTACCGACCTCAGATGACGGAAGCCTGAGTCAGCCTTGAGCCGGATACTTGGATTCCACTCCCAGCCTCATGGGCAATGCTTTCAGACAGCATGTCTGCTGCCTTACCACTCTGTGCCACAAGAATGCTCTTGGTATTGTTTCTTCAAACCAGCAGAAGCCCTATTATATAACATGATAGATTCTTAGCACTTCAACACTGTAACACACGTATTTAACTATTATGGTCATATAGCAAAAGCTACTAGTGCTATTTCCAAATTCTCTATTAGTAACATATAGTCTTATGAAATTCTGTCTTCTACTGCCTATGAGATAACCTTAAAAACTAGTTGGCTAAGTAATTAAATCATTGATTGTATCCATACAACCAATGGGATATATACCTGCTATGTTCATATTGCATGCTAAAGATTTTAACTTAACTGCTTCTGATTACTTCATATACTTATCGGAGAACATCCAGCAATTTTATCATATGCTGCAGATGGTTTCTCTTGGTATTGTTTATTAACACCAGCAGAACCCTACTTTACACCAGCACTGAATCCTGTCTGACACCCCCTAGCGTTTTCATCGCAGACTCTGCTACCTTACCACTCTGTGCCACAAGAGTGCTCTTGGTATTGTTTTTAAAACCAGCAGAAGCCCTATTATATAACAAGATAGATTCTTAGGACTACAACACTGTAACACGTGTTAGCTATTATTGTCATAGCAAAAGCTACTAGTGCTATTTCCAAATTCTCTATAACTGCTATGTTCATATTGCACGCTAAAGATTTTAACTTTATTACTTCTGATTACTTCATATACTTATCGGAGAACATCCAGCAATTTTATCATATGCTGCAGATGATGACTCTTGGTAATGTTTATTAACACCAGCAGAACCCTACTTTACACCAGCACTGAATCCTGTCTGACCTTTGGGGTGACGCCCTCTAGCGTTTTCATGGCAGACTCAATACGGGGTGGTTTGCCAGTGCCTTCCCCAGTCATTACCGTTTACCCCCCAGGAAGCTGGGTACTCATTTTACCGACCTCGGATGACGGAAGCCTGAGTCAGCCTTGAGCCGGATGCTTGGATTCCACTCCCAGCCTCATGGCCAATGCTTTCAGACAGCATGTCTGCTGCCTTACCACTCTGTGCGACAAGAATGCTCTTGGTATTGTTTCTTCAAACCAGCAGAAGCCCTATTATATAACATGATAGATTCTTAGCACTTCAACACTGTAACACACGTATTTAAGTATTATGGTCATATAGCAAAAGCTACGAGTGATATTTCCAAATTCACTATTATTACTGTATAGTGTTATTAAATTCTGTCTTCTAGTACCCATGAGTTAACCTTAAAAATTTGTTGGCTAAGAGATTACATCATTGATTACATCCATACAACCAATGGGATATATACCTGCTATGTTAATATTGAATGCTAAAGATTTTAACTCTACTGCTTCTGATTACTTCATATACTTATCGGAGAACATCCAGCAATTTTATCATATGATGCAGATGGTTTCTCTTGGTATTGTTTATTAACACCAGCAGAACCCTACTTTACACCAGCACTGAATCCTGTCTGACACCCCCTAGCGTTTTCATCGCAGACTCTGCTACCTTACCACTCTGTGCCACAAGAGTGCTCTTGGTGTCATTTCTTAAAACCAGCAGAAGCCCTATTATATAACAAGATAGATTCTTAGGACTACAACACTGTCACGTATTAACTATTATTGTCATAGCAAAAGCTACTAGTGCTATTTCCAAATTCTCTATTAGTAACATATAGTTCGGAGAACATCCTGCAATTTTATCATATGGTGCAGATGGTTTCTCTTGGTATTGTTTATTAATACCAGCAGAACCCTACTTTACACCAGCACTGAATCCTGTCTGACGCCCCCTAGAGTTTTCATGGCAGACTCTGCTACCTTACCACTCTGTGCCACAAGAATGTTCTTGGTATTGTTTCTTCAAACCAGCAGAAGCTTTACTTTACACCAGCACTGAATCCTGTCTGACCTTTGGGGTGACGCCCTCTAGCGTTTTCATGGCAGACTCAATACGGGGTGGTTTGCCAGTGCCTTCCCCAGTCATTACCGTTTACCCCCCAGGAAGTTGGGTACTCATTTTACCGACCTCGGATGACGGAAGCCTGAGTCAGCCTTGAGCCGGATGCTTGGATTCCACTCCCAGCCTCATGGGCAATGCTTTCAGACAGCATGTCTGCTGCCTTACCACTCTGTGCCACAAGAATGCTCTTGGTATTGTTTCTTCAAACCAGCAGAATCCCTATTATATAACATGATAGATTCTTAGGAATTCAACACTGTAACACACCTATTTAACTATTATGGTCATATAGCAAAAGCTACGAGTGCTATTTCCAAATTCTCTATTATTACTATATAGTGTTATTAAATTCTGTCTTCTAGTACCCATGAGTTAACCTTAAAAACTTGTTGGCTAAGAAAGTACATCATTGATTACATCCTTACAACCTATGGGATGTATACCTGTTATGTTCATACTGAATGCTAAATATTTTAACTTTATTGCTTCTGATTACTTCATATACTTATCGGAGAACATCCAGCAATTTTATCATATGCTGCAGATGGTTTCTCTTGGTATTGTTTATTAACACCAGCTGAACCCTACTTTACACCAGACTGAATCCTGTCTGACGCCCTCTAGCGTTTTCATGGCAGACTCAATACGGAGTGGTTTGCCAGTGCCTTCCCCAGTCATTACCGTTTACCCCCCAGGAAGCTGCGTACTCATTTTACCGACCTCGGATGACGCAAGCCTGAGTCAGCCTTGAGCCGGATGCTTGGATTGCACTCCCAGCCTCATGGGCAATGCTTTCAGACAGCATGTCTCCTGCCTTACCACTCTGTGCCACAAGGATGCTCTTGGTATTGTTTCTTCAAACCAGCAGAAGCCCTATTATATAACATAATAGATTCTTAGCACTTCAACACTGTAACAAACGTATTTAACTATTATGGTCATATAGCAAAAGCTACGAGTGCTATTTCCAAATTCTCTATTAGTACCATATAGTCATGAAATTCTGTCTTCTAGTACCCATGAGTTAACCTTAAAAACCTGTTGGCTAAGAAATTACATCATTCATTACATCCATACAACCAATGGGATGTATACCTGCTATTTTCATATTGAATGCTAAAGATTTTAACTTTACTGCTTCTGATTACTTCATATACTTATCGGAGAACTTCAAGAAATTTTATCATATGCTGCAGATGGTTTATCTTGGTATTGTTTAATAACACCAGCAGAACCCAACTTTACACCAGCACTCAATCCTGTCTGACGCCCTCTAGCGTTTTCATGGCAGACTCAATACTCAAAGACTGGGGAAGGTTTGCCTTCCCCAGTCTTTACCGTTAACCCCCCAGGAAGCTGGGTAGTCATTTTACCGACCACGGATGATGGAAGCCTGAGTCAGCCTTGAACCGGCGGCTTGGATTGCACTGCCAGCCTCATGGGCAGAGCTTCCACACAGTATGACTCCTGCCTTACCACTCTGTGCCAGCACTGAATCCTGTCTGACACCCCGTAGCGTTTTCATCGCAGACTCTGCTACCTTACCACTCTGTACCACAAGAATGCTTTGGTATTGTTTCTTAAAACCAGCAGAAGCCCTATTATATAACGATAGATTCTAAGGACTACAACACTGTAACACGTATTAACTATTTTTGTCATAGCAAAAGCTACTAGTCCTATTTCCAAATTCTCTATTAGTACCATATAGTTCGGAGAACATCCAGCAATTTTATCATATGGTGCAGATGGTTTCTCTTGGTATTGTTTATTAACACCAGCAGAACCCTACTTTACACCAGCACTGAATCCTGTCTGACGCCCCCTAGCGTTTTCATGGCAGACTCTGCTACCTTACCACTCTGTGCCACAAGAATGCTCTTGGTATTGTTTCTTAAAACCAGCAGAAGCCCTATTATGTAACATGATAGATTCTTAGGACTTCAACACTGTAACACACGTATTTAACTATTATGGTCATATACCAAAAGCTACTAGTGCTATTTCCAAATTCTCTATTAGTACCATATAGTCTTATGAAATTCTGTCTTCTACTGCCTATGAGATAACCTTAAAAACTAGTTGGATAAGTAATTAAATCATTGATTGTATCCATACAACCAATGGGATATATACCTGCTATGTTCATATTGCATGCTAAAGATTTTAACTTTACTACTTCTGATTACTTCATATACTTATCGGAGAACATCCAGCAATTTTATCATATGCTGCAGATAGTGACTCTTGGTAATGTTTATTAACACCAGCAGAACCCTACTTTACACCAGCACTGAATCCTGTCTGACCTTTGGGGTGACGCCCTCTAGCGTTTTCATGGCAGACTCAATACGGGGTGGTTTGCCAGTGCCTTCCCCAGTCATTACCGTTTACCCCCCAGGAATGTGGGTACTCATTTTACCGACCTCGGATGACGGTAGACTGAGTCAGCCTTGAGCCGAATGCTTGCATTGCACTCCCAGTCTCATGGGCAATGCTTTCAGAGAGCATGTCTGCTGCCTTACCACTCTGTGCCACAAGAATGCTCTTGGTATTGTTTATTCAAACCAGCAGAAGCCCTATTATATAACATGATAGATTCTTAGGACTTCAACACTGTAACACACGTATTTATCTATTATGGTCATATAGCAAAACTATCTACTTCCACACAGTATGTCTCCTGCCTTACCACTCTGTGCCAGCACTGAATCCTGTCTGACGTCCCCTAGCGTTTTCATCGCAGACTCTGCTACCTTACCACTCTGTGCCACAAGAATGCTTTGGTATTGTTTCTTAAAACCGGCAGAAGCCCTATTATATAACGATAGATTCTAAGGACTACAACACTGTAACACGTATTAACTATTTTTGTCATAGCAAAAGCTACTAGTCCTATTTCCAAATTCTCTATTAGTACCATATAGTTCGGAGAACATCCAGCAATTTTATCATATGGTGCAGATGGTTTCTCTTGGTATTGTTTATTAACACCAGCAGAACCCTACTTTACACCAGTCTGACGCCCCCTAGCGTTTTCATGGCAGACTCTGCTACCTTACCACTCCGTGCCACAAGAATGCTCTTGGTATTGTTTCTTAAAACCAGCAGAAGCCCTATTATATAACATGATAGATTCTTAGGACTTCAACACTGTAACACACGTATTTAACTATTATGGTCATATAGCAAAAGCTACTAGTGCTATATAGTGGTAAGGCAGCAGAGTCTGCGATGAAAACGCTAGGGGCGTCAGACAGGATTCAGTGCTGGTGTAAAGTAGGGTTCTGCTGGTGTTCATAAACAATACCAAGAGACACCATCTGCAGCATATGATAAAATGGCTGGATGTTCTCCGATAAGTATATGAAGTAATCAGAAGCAGTAAAGTTAAAATCTTTAGCATTCAATATGAACATAGCAGGTATACATCCCATTGGTAGTACGGATGTAATCAATGATGTAATTTCTTAGCCAACAGGTTTTTAAGGTTAACTCATGGGTACTAGAAGACAGAATTTAATAACACTATATAGTAATAATAGAGAATTTGGAAATAGCACTCGTAGCTTTTGCTATATGACCATAATAGTTAAATACGTGTGTTACAGTGTTGAAGTCCTAAGAATGTATCATGTTATATAATAGGGCTTCTGCTGGTTTGTAGAAACAATAGCAAGAGCATTCTTGTGGCACAGAGTGGTAAGGCAGCAGACATGCTGTCTGAAAGCATTGCCCATGAGGCTGGGAGTGCAATCCAAGCATCCGGCTCAAGGCTTACTCAGACTTCCGTCATCCGAGGTCGGTAAAATGAGTACCGAGCTTCCTGGGGGGTAAACGGTAATGACTGGGGAAGGCACTGGCAAACCACCCCGTATTGAGTCTGCCATGAAAACGCTAGAGGGCGTCACCCCAAAGGTCAGACAGGATTCAGTGCTGGTGTAAAGTAGGGTTCTGCTGGTGTTAATAAACATTACCAAGAGTCACCATCTGCAGCATATGATAAAATTGCTGGATGTTCTCCGATAAGTATATGAAGTAATCATAAGTAGTAAAGTTAAAATCTTTAGCGTGCAATATGAACATAGCAGTTATATATCCCATTGGTTGTATGGATACAATCAATGATTTAATTACTTAGCCAACTAGTTTTTAAGGTTATCTCATAAGGAGTAGAAGACAGAATTTCATAAGACTATATGGTACTAATAGAGAATTTGGAAAAAGCACTAGTAGCTTTTGCTATATGACCATAATAGTTAAATACGTGTGTTACAGTGTTGAAGTCCTAAGAATCGATCATATTATATAATAGGGCTTCTGCTGGTTTGAAGAAACAATACCAAGAGCATTCTTGTGGCACAGAGTGGTAAGGCAGCAGACATGCTGTCTGAAAGCATTGCCCATGAGGCTGGGAGTGCAATCCAAGCATCGGGCTCAAGGCTGACTCAGGCTTCCGTCATCCGAGGTCGGTAAAATGAGTACCCAGCTTCCTGGGGGGTAAACGGTAATGACTGGGGAAGGCACTGGCAAACCACTGCCATGAAAACGCTAGAGGGCGTCACCCCAAGTGTCAGACAGGATTCAGTGCTGGTGCAAAGTAGGGTTCTGCTGGTGTTCATAAACAATACCAAGAGAAACCATCTGCACCATATGATAAAATTGCTGGATGTTCTCCGAACTATATGTTACTAATAGAGAATTTGGAAATAGCACTAGTAGCTTTTGCTATATGACCATAATAGTTTAATACGTCAGACAGGATTCAGTGCTGGTGTAAAGTAGGGTTCTGCTGGTGTTCATAAACTTTACCAAGAGTCACCATCTGCAGCATATGATAAAATTGCTGGACGTTCTCCGATAAGTATATGAAGTAATCAGAAGTAGTAAAGTTAAAATCTTTAGGGTGCAATATGAACATAGCAGGTATATATCCCATTGGTTGTATGGATACAATCAATGATTTAATTACTTAGCCAACTAGTTTTTAAGGTTATCTCATAGGCAGTAGAAGACAGAATTTCATAAGACTATATGTTACTAATAGAGAATTTGGAAATAGCACTAGTAGCTTTTGCAATATGACCATAATAGTTAAATACGTGTGTTACAGTGTTGAAGTCCTAAGAATCTATCATGTTATATAATAGGGCTTCTGCTGATTTGAAGTAGAAACAATACCAAGAGCGGTAAGGTAGCAGAGTCTTCCATGAAAACGCTAGGGGGCGTCAGGATTCAGTGCTGGTGTAAAGTAGGGTTCTGCTGGTGTTAATAAACAATACCAAGAGAAACCATCTGCACCATATGATAAAATTGCTTCATGTTCTCTGAACTATATGGTACTAATAGAGAATTTGGAAATAGCACTAGTAGCTTTTGCTATGACAATAATAGTTAACACGTGTTACAGTGTTGTAGTCCTAAGAATCTATCTTGTTATATAATAGGGCTTCTGCTGGTTTTAAAAACAATACCAAGAGCATTCTTGTGGCACAGTGTGGTAAGGTAGCAGTCTGCGATGAAAACGTTAGGGGGTGTCAGACAGGATTCAGTGTTGGTGTAAAGTAGGGTTCTGCTGGTGTTCATAAACAATACCAAGAGACACTATCTGCAGCATATGATAAAATGGCTGGATGTTCTCCGATAAGTATATGAAGTAATCAGAAGCAGTAAAGTTAAAATCTTTAGCATTCAATATGAACATAGCAGATATACATCCCATTGGTAGTACGGATGTAATCAATGATGTAATTTCTTAGCCAACAGGTTTTTAAGGTTAACTCATGGGTACTAGAAGACAGAATTTAATAACACTATATAGTAATAATAGAGAATTTGGAAATAGCACTAGTAGCTTTTGCTATATGACCATAATAGTTAAATACGTGTGTTACAGTGTTGAAGTCCTAAGAATGTATCATGTTATATAATAGGGCTTTTGCTGGTTTGTAGAAACAATACCAAGAGCATTCTTGTGGCACAGAGTGGTAAGGCAGCAGACATGCTGTCTGAAAGCATTGCCCATGAGGCTGGGAGTGCAATCCAAGCATCCGGCCCAAGGCTGACTCAGACTTCCGTCATCCGAGGTCGGTAAAATGAGTACCCAGCTTCCTGGGGGGTAAACGGTCATGACTGGGTAAGGCACTGGCAAACCACCCCGTATTGAGTCTGCCATGAAAACGCTAGAGGGCGTCACCCCAAAGGTCAGACAGGATTCAGTGCTGGTGTAAAGTAGGGTTCTGCTGGTGTTAATAAACATTACCAAGAGTCACCATCTGCAGCATATGATAAAATTGCTGGATGTTCTCCGATAAGTATATGAAGTAATCATAAGTAGTAAAGTTAAAATCTTTAGCGTGCAATATGAACATAGCAGTTATATATCCCATTGGTTGTATGGATACAATCAATGATTTAATTACTTAGCCAACTAGTTTTTAAGGTTATCTCATAGGGAGTAGAAGACAGAATTTCATAAGACTATATGGTACTAATAGAGAATTTGGAAATAGCACTAGTAGCTTTTGCTATATGACCATAATAGTTAAATACGTGTGTTACAGTGTTGAAGTCCTAAGAATCGATCATGTTATATAATAGGGCTTCTGCTGGTTTGAAGAAACAATACCAAGAGCATTCTTGTGGCACAGAGTGGTAAGGTAGCAGAGTCTGCCATGAAAACGCTAGGGGGCGTCAGACAGGATTCAGTGCTGGTGTAAAGTAGGGTTCTGCTGGTGTTAATAAACAATACCAAGAGAAACCATCTGCACCATATGATAAAATTGCTGGACGTTCTCCGAACTATATGTTACTAATAGAGAATTTGGAAATAGCACTAGTAGCTTTTGCTATATGACCATAATAGTTAAATACGTCAGACAGGATTCAGTGCTGGTGCAAAGTAGTGTTCTGCTGGTGTTAATAAACTTTACCAAGAGTCACCATCTGCAACATATGATAAAATTGCTGGACGTTCTCCGATAAGTATATGAAGTAATCAGAAGTAGTAAAGTTAAAATCTTTAGCGTGCAATATGAACATAGCAGGTATATATCCCATTGGGTATATGGATACAATCAATGATTTAATTACTTAGCCAACTAGTTTTTAAGGTTATCTCATAGGCAGTAGAAGACAGAATTTCATAAGACTATATGTTACTAATAGAGAATTTGGAAATAGCACTCGTAGCTTTTGCTATATGACCATAATAGTTAAATACGTGTGTTACAGTGTTGAAGTCCTAAGAATGTATCATGTTATATAATAGGGCTTCTGCTGGTTTGAAGAAACAATACCAAGAGCATTCTTGTGGCACAGAGTGGTAAGGCAGCAGACTTGCTGTCTGAAAGCATTGCCCATGAGGCTGGGAGTGCAATCCAAGCATCCGGCTCAAGGCTGACTCAGGCTTCCGTCATCCGAGGTCGGTAAAATGAGTACCCAGCTTCCTGGGGGGTAAACGGTAATGACTGGGGAAGGCACTGGCAAACCACTGCCATGAAAACGCTAGAGGGCGTCACCCCAAGTGTCAGACAGGATTCAGTGCTGGTGCAAAGTAGGGTTCTGCTGGTGTTCATAAACAATACCAAGAGAAACCATCTGCACCATATGATAATATTGCTGGATGTTCTCCGAACTATATGTTACTAATAGAGAATTTGGAAATAGCACTAGTAGCTTTTGCTATATGACCATAATAGTTAAATACGTCAGACAGGATTCAGTGCTGGTGTAAAGTAGGGTTCTGCTGGTGTTCATAAACTTTACCAAGAGTCACCATCTGCAGCATATGATAAAATTGCTGGACGTTCTCCGATAAGTATATGAAGTAATCAGAAGTAGTAAAGTTAAAATCTTTAGCGTGCAATATGAACATAGCAGGTATATATCCCATTGGTTGTATGGATACAATCAATGATTTAATTACTTAGCCAACTAGTTTTTAAGGTTATCTCATAGGCAGTAGAAGACAGAATTTCATAAGACTATATGTTACTAATAGAGAATTTGGAAATAGCACTAGTAGCTTTTGCTATATGACCATAATAGTTAAATACGTGTGTTACAGTGTTGAAGTCCTAAGAATCTATCTTGTTATATAATAGGGCTTCTGCTGGTTTTAAGAAACACTGTAACACACGTATTTAACTTTTATGGTCATACAGCAAAAGCTACGAGTGCTATTTCCAAATTCTCTATTATTACTATATAGTGTTATTAAATACTGTCTTCTAGTACCCATGAGTTAACCTTAAACACATGTTGGCTAAGAAATTACATCATTAATTACATCCATACAACCAATGGGATGTATACCTGCTATGTTCATTTTGAATGCTAAAGATTTTAACTTTACTGCTTCTGATTACTTCATATACTTATCGGAGAACATCCAGCAATTTTATCATATGCTGCAGATGGTTTCTCTTGGTATTGTTTATTAACACCAGCAGAACCCTACTTTACACCAGCACTGAATCCTGTCTGACGCCCTCTAGCGTTTTCATGGCAGACTCAATACGGGGAGGTTTGCCTTCCCCAGTCATTACCGTTAACCCCCCAGGAAGTTTCCTGTGCATCCGGAAGATTTTTGTTTATTGGGCTGTTATTTTCAGGATAACTGGTATGTGGACAAGGCTATGCCTATGGGGTGTTCCATTTCCTGTTTTGCTTTTGAGTCCTACAGTACCTTTTTGGAATGGGAGGCCAAATCCAGAGCGGGGAGTCCGCATATCACGCACTTCCGGGATGATTTTTTGTTTATTGGCCCAGCGGGTTCGTCGGCCTGTGCAGACAAACTAGCGGTTTTCCAGTCCTTAGCGGAGGAAGTTGGGGTTCCGCTAGCGGCGGAAAAAACCGAAGGTCCTTCGACCAGGTTGAGCTACTTAGGTATATTGTTAGATTCTGAGTTGGGCTTATCAAGGTTACCTGAAGATAAGGTCCTAGCATTGGGGAACCGGTTGGAGGGCTTGTTGGCGAAACGAAAATGTACACTGAGGGAGATGCAGAGTCTCCTGGGACACTTAAATTTTGCCTGCAAAGCAGTTTCCCCAGGGCGTGCCTTTTGTGCAAGGTTAGCAAGGGCAACTGCGGGGGTTTCCTCACCACACCATCTCATTAGATTGTCAAAATCTTTGAGGGAGGACCTTCAGGTGTGGAGGGAGTTCATTGAGGGATTCAATGGGGTGACTATGTGGCAGACGCCACTGTCCCCAGAATCATCCCTTCAGGTTCATTTGGATGCATCAGGCAGCCTGGGTTTTGGGGTGTTTTACCAAAACAGATGGTGCGCTGAAAAATGGCCACATTCGTGGGCGGAGTCCGGGATCCTTAGGGATCTCACTTTTCTGGAGCTTTTTCCAGTAGTAGTAGCGGTGGAGATATGGCACGAATTGTTCCTTAATAGCAGGGTATTGTTTTGGTGCGACAACCAAGCTGTAGTGCGCATCATTAACAGCCAGTCCAGCAAGTCCTTAAGGGTAATGCGCTTAGTGCGCAGGTTGGTGAGGGCCTGCTTTGGGAGCAACATTACGTTTTGGGCTAGACATGTACCAGGCACCTCTAATGATATTGCAGACGCTCTGTCTCGCTTTCAGGAGCAGAGATTTCGCCAGTGGGCACCGGCGGCGTGCCAGTTTCCAGACCGGTTCCCAGAGGAGTTGTGGACTCTTGGCTTGGACCCATCATAGAGGCTGTGAACAGTTCATTGGCACCGGCAACTCGTCGGTCTTATTCGGCCGCTATTCAGGGTTATGCTGACTTCATCGGGACAGTTTGGGGCTTAAGTGCTTGGCCCCCCACTGAGGAGTCGGTTTTACGATATCTTATACAGCTAAGGTCGCAGGGGTTATCACCCCGGACAATGGGAATCCACATGGCAGGCTTATCTTTTTTGTGTAAAGCAATTGGGAATGCGGACCCAACTTCGTCATTCCTAGTGCGCAAGGCCATAGCGGGTTGGAGGAGGCTTAGTCCGGCTGTAGCGGACGCAAGGCGGCCGATTTCTCTGGCGATACTTCAAGGCCTATTGGAACAGCTGCCCACTGTATGCTCTAGTTGTTATGAAGCAGTTTTATTTGGGGCAGCTTTTACGCTTGCCTTTCATGGGGCTTTCCGATGTGGGGAATTGTTGGCTGTAACCCGTTCAAGTCCGGGGGACAGGGCATTAGCAAGGGAGGATGTTCAGATATCGGAAGAGGGTCTGCACATACTCCTTCGCTGATCGAAGACAGACCAATTGGGCCGAGGTTCGCGTGTGTTTCTACGTGCTGCCCCACTGGGCGGTCCTTGCCCGGTCCGGGCTATGAGAGCCTTTTTGGAGGTTCGGCCAGACATATCTGGTCCACTGCTGATACATTTGAATGGCACGTGTCTGTCTCGGTACCAATTTGTTTCTGTTTTGAAGCGGGCGTTGAGAAGCTCAGGCTTACCAGCTGAGCAATTTGGGACTCACTCCTTCCGTATTGGGGCAGCCACGGAGGCAGCGAATTCTGGGATGCCTTCTGAGGACGTCAAGGCAGTGGGGAGGTGGCGTTCCTCGGCTTTCAAGCACTATGTCCGCCCGGGCTTGGTTTTATAACTATCTCATGTGCCATTCAATTGCAGATCGATGCTCGGAAGTGCCTAAAGTATTGGTCATCGGGCACAGTATTGTCCACTGGGCGGCCCGCTATTCTTTACGGTCCGGATGGACCAGCAACTTGGGCCTGGAAGATCACTACCGAATTGCCTGGGCTGGTCGGCGTGGTATGTGTTGGGCTTCGCTGCTAGATGATCTAACCACAGCTGTGAGGCGAACCGATGTGCCGGATATTTTAGTCATTCAACTGGGAGAAAATGACATCACCAGCATGAAGGCACTTGGTCTGGCAGAGTCCATGAAGTTGGACCTTGAGAAGATTACATCAGGATTTCCAGGCATTAGAATATGGTGGTCGGCACTTCTCGAGCGTCAGAATTGGAGAGGGGCGGTTTCCCCCAAGAAAGTTGACATTTCACGCAAGAAAATTAATAAAGCAATTGCAAAGTGGTTAAAAAAGGCAGGCGGTCGTTATATTCCGCACCCTGATATCTGCCAAAGTTTTTGGGCTCTATACAGAGCAGATGGAGACCATCTGTCTGAATGGGGGATGGACTGCTGGTTACATGATTTGCGTTATGCATTGTTTGAGGCTGCAGTGGGAGGAAGCGTTGGCGGGAGCTGGGGGATAGAGGCACCCATTCCCCACTCGGTGGCGGAATTTGGGCATGGGGGAGGAACCATATGGGAGCAGACCCAGCCTGCGTGCGGGCCTGCTATAGAAAGGGGGCCTCCATAAGAGGCTGTGTGTACGCGGTGCCGGGCGGCCATCCCTCATGGAGGAGGAGCCTTGCCGGCAAAACCCGCATTTCCGGGTGACTAGGGAACTCGGCAGAAGTTCACGCCTCAACGAGTTCTCAAAATGGGGGTCACCTCCCTGGACACCCAACGGGCCATTGGGGGCTCGGGGAGTCACCATCTGCAGCATATGATAAAATTGCTGGATGTTCTCCGATAAGTATATGAAGTAATCAGAAGTAGTAAAGTTAAAATCTTTAGCGTGCAATATGAACATAGCAGGTATATATCCCATTGGTTGTATGGATACAATCAATGATCTAATTACTTAGCCAACTAGTTTTTAAGGTTATCTCATAGGCAGTAGAAGACAGAATGTCTTAAGACAATATGTTACTAATAGAGAATTTGGAAATAGCACTAGTAGCTTTTGCTATATGACCATAATAGTTAAATACGTGTGTTACAGTGTTGAAGTCCTAAGAATCTATCATGTTATATAATAGGGCTTCTGCTGGTTTGAAGAAACAATACCAAGAGCATTCTTGTGGCACAGAGTGGTAAGGTAGCAGAGTCTGCCATGAAAACGCTAGGGGGCGTCAGACAGGATTCAGTGCTGGTGTAAAGTAGGGTTCTGCTGGTGTTAATAAACAATACCAAGAGACACCATCTGCAGCATATGATAAAATTGCTGGATGTTCTCCGATAAGTATATGAAGCCCTATTATATAACAAGATAGATTCTTAGGACTACAACACTGTAACACGTATTAACTATTATGGTCATATAGCAAAAGCTACTAGTGCTATTTACAAATTCTCTATTAGTACCATATAGTCATGAAATTCTGTCTTCTACTACCCATGAGTTAACCTTAAAAACCTGTTGGCTAAGAAATTACATCATTCATTACATCCATACAACCAATGGGATGTATACCTACTATGTTCATATTGAATGCTAAAGATTTTAACTTTACTCCTTCTGATTACTTCATATACTTATCGGAGAACATCCAGAAATTTTATCATATGCTACAGATGGTTTATCTTGGTATTGTTTATTAACACCAGCAGAACCGAACTTTACACCAGCACTGAATCCTGTCTGACGCCCTCTAGCGTTTTCATAGCAGACTCAATACGGGGTGGTTTGCCTTCCCCAGTCATTACCGTTAACCCCCCAGGAAGCTGGGTAGTCATTTTACCGACGACGGATGATGGAAGCCTGAGTCAGCCTTGAACCGGCGGCTTGATTGCACTGCCAGCCTCATGGGCAGAGCTTTCACACAGTATGTCTCCTGTCTTACCACTCTGTGCCAGAAGAATGCTCTTGGTATTGTTTCTTCAAACCAGCAGAAGCCCTATTATATAACAAGATAGATTCTAAGGACTACAACACTGTAACACGTATTATCTATTATGGTCATATAGCAAAAGGTACTAGTGCTATTTCCAAATTCTCTATTAGTACCATATAGTCATGAAATTCTGTCAAATTGGTGCCCCCACCCCCCAGCTCCCTCCAACGCTTCCTCCCACTGCAGCCTCAAACAATGCATAACGCAAATCATGTAACCAGCAGTCCATCCCCCATTCAGACAGATGGTCTCCATCTGCTCTGTATAGAGCCCAAAAACTTTGGCAGATATCAGGGTGCGGAATATAACGACCGCCTGCCTTTTTTAACCACTTTGCAATTGCTTTATTAATTTTCTTGCGTGAAATGTCAACTTTCTTGGGGGAAACCGCCCCTCTCCAATTCCGACGCTCGAGAAGTGCCGACCGCCATATTCTAATGCCTGGAAATCCTGATGTAATCTTCTCAAGGTCCAACTTCATGGACTCTGCCAGACCAAGTGCCTTCATGCTGGTGATGTCATTTTCTCCCAGTTGAATGACTAAAATATCCGGCACACCGGTTCGCCTCACAGCTGTGGTTAGATCATCTAGCAGCGAAGCCCAACGCATACCACGCCGAACACCCCAGGCAATTCGGTAGTGATCTTCCAGGCCCAAGTTGCTGGTCCATACAGACCGTAAAGAATAGCGGGCCGCCCAGTGGACAATACTGTGCCCGATGACCAATACTTTAGGCACTTCCGAGCATCGATCTGCAATTGAATGGCACATGAGATAGTTATAAAACCAAGCCCGGGCGGACATAGTGCTTGAAAGCCGAGGAACGCCACCTCCCCACTGCCTTGACGTACTCAGAAGGCATCCCAGAATTCGCTGCCTCCGTGGATGCCCCAATACGGAAGGAGTGAGTCCCAAATTGCTCAGCTGGTAAACCTGAGCTTCTCAACGCCCGCTTCAAAACAGAACCAAATTGGTACCGAGACAGACACGTGCCATTCAAATGTATCAGCAGTGGACCAGATATGTCTGGCCGAACCTCCAAAAAGGCTCTCATAGCCCGGACAGGGCAAGGACCGCCCAGTGGGGCAGCACGTAGAAACACACGCGAACCTCGGCCCAATTGGTCTGTCTTCGATCGGCGAAGGAGTATGTGCAGACCCTCTTCCGATATCTGAACATCCTCCCTTGCTAATGCCCTGTCCCCCGGACTTGAACGGGTTTCAGCCAACAATTCCCCACATCGGAAAGCCCCAAAAAAGGCAAGCGTAAAAGCCGCCCCAAATAAAACTGCTTCATAACAACTAGAGCATACAGTGGGCAGCTGTTCCAATAGGCCTTGAAGTATCGCCAGAGAAATCGGCCGCCTTGCGTCCGCTACAGCCGGACTAAGCCTCCTCCAACCCGCTATGGCCTTGCGCACTAGGAATGACGAAGTTGGGTCCGCATTCCCAATTGCTTTACACAAAAAAGATAAGCCTGCCATGTGGATTCCCATTGTCCGGGGTGATAACCCCTGTGACCTTAGCTGTATAAGATATCGTAAAACCGACTCCTCAGTGGGGGGCCAAGCACTTAAGCCCCAAACTGTCCCGATGAAGTCAGCATAACCCTGAATAGCGGCCGAATAAGACCGACGAGTTGCCGGTGCCAATGAACTGTTCACAGCCTCTATGATGGGTCCAAGCCAAGAGTCCACAACTCCTCTGGGAACCGGTCTGGAAACTGGCACGCCGCCGGTGCCCACTGGCGAAATCTCTGCTCCTGAAAGCGAGACAGAGCGTCTGCAATATCATTAGAGGTGCCTGGCACATGTCTAGCCCAAAACGTAATGTTGCTCCCCAAGCAGGCCCTCACCAACCTGCGCACTAAGCGCATTACCCTTAAGGACTTGCTGGACTGGCTGTTAATGATGTGCACTACAGCTTGGTTGTCGCACCAAAACAATACCCTGCTATTAAGGAACAATTCGTGCCATATCTCCACCGCTACTACTACTGGAAAAAGCTCCAGAAAAGTGAGATCCCTAAGGATCCCGGACTCCGCCCATGAATGTGGCCATTTTTCAGCGCACCATCTGTTTTGGTAAAACACCCCAAAACCCAGGCTGCCTGATGCATCCGAATGAACCTGAAGGGATGATTCTGGGGACAGTGGCGTCTGCCACATAGTCACCCCATTGAATCCCTCAATGAACTCCCTCCACACCTGAAGGTCCTCCCTCAAAGATTTTGACAATCTAATGAGATGGTGTGGTGAGGAAACCCCCGCAGTTGCCCTTGCTAACCTTGCACAAAAGGCACGCCCTGGGGAAACTGCTTTGCAGGCAAAATTTAAGTGTCCCAGGAGACTCTGCATCTCCCTCAGTGTACATTTTCGTTTCGCCAACAAGCCCTCCAACCGGTTCCCCAATGCTAGGACCTTATCTTCAGGTAACCTTGATAAGCCCAACTCAGAATCTAACAATATACCTAAGTAGCTCAACCTGGTCAAAGGACCTTCGGTTTTTTCCGCCGCTAGCGGAACCCCAACTTCCTCCGCTAAGGACTGGAAAACCGCTAGTTTGTCTGCACAGGCCGACGAACCCGCTGGGCCAATAAACAAAAAATCATCCCGGTAGTGCGTGATATGCGGACTCCCCGCTCTGGATTTGGCCTCCCATTCCAAAAAGGTACTGAAGGACTCAAAAGCAAAACAGGAAATGGAACACCCCATAGGCATAGCCTTGTCCACATACCAGTTATCCTGAAAATAACAGCCCAATAAACAAAAATCTTCCGGATGCATAGGAAACTTCCTGGGGGGTTAACGGTAATGACTGGGGAAGGCAAACCACCCCGTATTGAGTCTGCCATGAAAACGCTAGAGGGCGTCAGACAGGATTCAGTCTGGTGTAAAGTAGGGTTCAGCTGGTGTTAATAAACAATACCAAGAGAAACCATCTGCAGCATATGATAAAATTGCTGGATGTTCTCCGATAAGTATATGAAGTAATCAGAAGCAATAAAGTTAAAATATTTAGCATTCAGTATGAACATAACAGGTATACATCCCATAGGTTGTAAGGATGTAATCAATGATGTACTTTCTTAGCCAACAAGTTTTTAAGGTTAACTCATGGGTACTAGAAGACAGAATTTAATAACACTATATAGTAATAATAGAGAATTTGGAAATAGCACTCGTAGCTTTTGCTATATGACCATAATAGTTAAATAGGTGTGTTACAGTGTTGAATTCCTAAGAATCTATCATGTTATATAATAGGGCTTCTGCTGGTTTGAAGAAACAATACCAAGAGCATTCTTGCGGCACAGAGTGGTAAGGCAGCAATGCTGTCTAAAAGCTCTGCCGATGAGGCTGGGAGTGCAATCCAAGCGGCCGGCTCAAGGCTGACTCAGGCTTCCGTCATCTGAGGTCGGTAAAATGACTACTCAGCTTCCTGGGGGGTTAACGGTAATGACTGGGGAAGGTAAACCACCCCGTATTGAGTCTGCCATGAAAATGCTAGAGGGCGTCAGACAGGATTCAGTGCTGGTGTAAAGTAGGGTTCTGCTGGTGTTAATAAACAATACCAAGAGAAACCAACTGCAGCATATGATAAAATTGCTGGATGTTCTAAAATGTATATGAAGTAATCAGAAGCAGTAAAGTTAAAATCTTTAGCATGCAGTATGAACATAGCAGGTATATATCCCATTGGTTGTATGGATACAATGAATGATTTAATTACTTATCCAACTAGTTTTTAAGGTTATCTCATAGGCAGTAGAAGACAGAATTTCATAAGACTATATGGTACTAATAGAGAATTTGGAAATAGCACCAGTAGCTTTTACTCTATGACCATAAAAGTTAATACGTGGGTTACAGTGTTGTAGTCCTAAGAATCTATCTTGTTATATAATAGGGCTTCTGCTGGTTTGAAGAAACAATACCAAGAGCATTCTTGCGGCACAGAGTGGTAAGGCAGCAATGCTGTCTGAAAGCATTGCCCATGACGCTGGGAGTGCAATCCAAGCCGCCGGCTCAAGGCTGACTCAGGCTTCCATCATCTGAGGTCGGTAAAATGATTACCCAGCTTCCTGGGGGGTTAACGGTAATGACTGGGGAAGGAAAACCACCCCGTATTGAGGCTGCCATGAAAACGCTAGAGGGTGTCAGACAGGATTCAGTGCTGGTGTAAAGTAGGGTTCTGCTGGTGTTAATAAACAATACCAAGAGTAACCATCTGCAGCATATGATAAAATTGCTGGATGTTCTCCGATAAGTATATGAAGTAATCAGAAGTAGTAAAGTTAAAATCTTTAGCATGCAATATGGACATAGCAGGTATATATCCTATTGGTTGTATGGATACAATCAATGATTTAATTACTTAGCCAACTAGTTTTTAAGGTTATCTCATAGGCAGTAGAAGACAGAATTTCATAAGACTATATGGTACTAATAGAGAATTTGGAAATAGCACTAGTAGCTTTTGCGATATGAACATAATAGTTAATACGTGTTACAGTGTTGTAGTCCTAAGAATCTATCTTGTTATATAATAGGTCTTCTGCTGGTTTTAAGAAACAAAACCTAGAGCATTCTTGTGGCACAGAGTGGTAAGGCAGCAGAGTCTGCCATGAAAACGCTAGGGGGCGTCAGACAGGATTCAGTGCTGTTGTAAAGTAGGGTTCTGCTGGTGTTAATAAACAATACCAAGAGAAACCATCTCCACCACGTGATAAAATTGCTGGATGTTCTAAAATAAGTATATGAAGTAATCAGAAGTAATAAAGTTAAAATCTTTAGCATTCAATATGAACATAGCATGTATATATCCCATTGGTAGTATGGATACAATCAATGATGTAATTTCTTAGCCAACAAGTTTTTAAGGTTAACTCATGGGTACTAGAAGACAGAATTTAATAACACTATATGGTACTAATAGAGAATTTGGAAATAGCACTCGTAGGTTTTGCTATATGACCATAATAGTTAAATACGTGTGTTACAGTGTTGAAGTCCTAAGAATCTATCTTGTTATATAATAGGGCTTCTGCTGGTTTTAAAAACAATACCAAGAGCATTCTTGTGGCACAGAGCGGTAAGGTAGCAGAGTCTTCCATGAAAACGCAAGGGGGCGTCAGGATTCAGTGCTGGTGTAAAGTAGGGTTCTGCTGGTGTTAATAAACAATACCAAGAGAAACCATCTGCACCATATGATAAAATTGCTTCATGTTCTCTGAACTATATGGTACTAATAGAGAATTTGGAAATAGCACTAGTAGCTTTTGCTATGACAATAATAGTTAACACGTGTTACAGTGTTGTAGTCCTAAGAATCTATCTTGTTATATAATAGGGCTTCTGCTGGTTTTAAAAACAATACCAAGAGCATTCTTGTGGCACAGAGTGGTAAGGTAGCAGAGTCTGCGATGAAAACGCTAGGGGGCGTCAGACAGGATTCAGTGTTGGTGTAAAGTAGGGTTCTGCTGGTGTTCATAAACTTTACCAAGAGTCACCATCTGCAGCATATGATAAAATTGCTGGACGTTCTCCGATAAGTATATGAAGAAATCAGAAGTAGTAAAGTTAAAATCTTTAGCGTGCAATATGAACATAGCAGGTATATATCCCATTGGTTGTATGGATACAATCAATGATTTAATTACTTAGCCAACTAGTTTTTAAGGTTATCTCATAGGCAGTAGAAGACAGAGTTTCATAAGACTATATGTTACTAATAGAGAATTTGGAAATAGCACTAGTAGCTTTTGCTATATGACCATAATAGTTAAATACGTGTGTTACAGTGTTGAAGTCCTAAGAATCTATCTTGTTATATAATAGGGCTTCTGCTGGTTTTAAAAACAATACCAAGAGCATTCTTGTGGCACAGAGTGGTAAGGTAGCAGAGTCTGCGATGAAAACGCTAGGGGGCGTCAGACAGGATTCAGTGTTGGTGTAAAGTAGGGTTCTGCTGGTGTTCATAAACTTTACCAAGAGTCACCATCTGCAGCATATGATAAAATTGCTGGACGTTCTCGGATAAGTATATGAAGAAATCAGAAGTAGTAAAGTTAAAATCTTTAGCGTGCAATATGAACATAGCAGGTATATATCTCATTGGTTGTATGGATACAATCAATGATTTAATTACTTAGCCAACTAGTTTTTAAGGTTATCTCATAGGCAGTAGAAGACAGAGTTTCATAAGACTATATGTTACTAATAGAGAATTTGGAAATAGCACTAGTAGCTTTTGCTATATGACCATAATAGTTAAATACGTGTGTTACAGTGTTGAAGTCCTAAGAATCGATCATGTTATATAATAGGGCTTCTGCTGGTTTGAAGAAACAATACCAAGAGCATTCTTGTGGCACAGAGTGGTAAGGTAGCAGAGTCTGCCATGAAAACGCTAGGGGGCGTCAGACAGGATTCAGTGCTGGTGTAAAGTAGGGTTCTGCTGGTGTTAATAAACAATACCAAGAGAAACCATCTGCACCATATGATAAAATTGCTGGACGTTCTCCGAACTATATGTTACTAATAGAGAATTTGGAAATAGCACTAGTAGCTTTTGCTATATGACCATAATAGTTAAATACGTCAGACAGGATTCAGTGCTGGTGCAAAGTAGTGTTCTGCTGGTGTTAATAAACTTTACCAAGAGTCACCATCTGCAACATATGATAAAATTGCTGGACGTTCTCCGATAAGTATATGAAGTAATCAGAAGTAGTAAAGTTAAAATCTTTAGCGTGCAATATGAACATAGCAGGTATATATCCCATTGGGTATATGGATACAATCAATGATTTAATTACTTAGCCAACTAGTTTTTAAGGTTATCTCATAGGCAGTAGAAGACAGAATTTCATAAGACTATATGTTACTAATAGAGAATTTGGAAATAGCACTCGTAGCTTTTGCTATATGACCATAATAGTTAAATACGTGTGTTACAGTGTTGAAGTCCTAAGAATGTATCATGTTATATAATAGGGCTTCTGCTGGTTTGAAGAAACAATACCAAGAGCATTCTTGTGGCACAGAGTGGTAAGGCAGCAGACTTGCTGTCTGAAAGCATTGCCCATGAGGCTGGGAGTGCAATCCAAGCATCCGGCTCAAGGCTGACTCAGGCTTCCGTCATCCGAGGTCGGTAAAATGAGTACCCAGCTTCCTGGGGGGTAAACGGTAATGACTGGGGAAGGCACTGGCAAACCACTGCCATGAAAACGCTAGAGGGCGTCACCCCAAGTGTCAGACAGGATTCAGTGCTGGTGCAAAGTAGGGTTCTGCTGGTGTTCATAAACAATACCAAGAGAAACCATCTGCACCATATGATAATATTGCTGGATGTTCTCCGAACTATATGTTACTAATAGAGAATTTGGAAATAGCACTAGTAGCTTTTGCTATATGACCATAATAGTTAAATACGTCAGACAGGATTCAGTGCTGGTGTAAAGTAGGGTTCTGCTGGTGTTCATAAACTTTACCAAGAGTCACCATCTGCAGCATATGATAAAATTGCTGGACGTTCTCCGATAAGTATATGAAGTAATCAGAAGTAGTAAAGTTAAAATCTTTAGCGTGCAATATGAACATAGCAGGTATATATCCCATTGGTTGTATGGATACAATCAATGATTTAATTACTTAGCCAACTAGTTTTTAAGGTTATCTCATAGGCAGTAGAAGACAGAATTTCATAAGACTATATGTTACTAATAGAGAATTTGGAAATAGCACTAGTAGCTTTTGCTATATGACCATAATAGTTAAATACGTGTGTTACAGTGTTGAAGTCCTAAGAATCTATCTTGTTATATAATAGGGCTTCTGCTGGTTTTAAGAAACACTGTAACACACGTATTTAACTTTTATGGTCATACAGCAAAAGCTACGAGTGCTATTTCCAAATTCTCTATTATTACTATATAGTGTTATTAAATACTGTCTTCTAGTACCCATGAGTTAACCTTAAACACATGTTGGCTAAGAAATTACATCATTAATTACATCCATACAACCAATGGGATGTATACCTGCTATGTTCATTTTGAATGCTAAAGATTTTAACTTTACTGCTTCTGATTACTTCATATACTTATCGGAGAACATCCAGCAATTTTATCATATGCTGCAGATGGTTTCTCTTGGTATTGTTTATTAACACCAGCAGAACCCTACTTTACACCAGCACTGAATCCTGTCTGACGCCCTCTAGCGTTTTCATGGCAGACTCAATACGGGGAGGTTTGCCTTCCCCAGTCATTACCGTTAACCCCCCAGGAAGTTTCCTGTGCATCCGGAAGATTTTTGTTTATTGGGCTGTTATTTTCAGGATAACTGGTATGTGGACAAGGCTATGCCTATGGGGTGTTCCATTTCCTGTTTTGCTTTTGAGTCCTACAGTACCTTTTTGGAATGGGAGGCCAAATCCAGAGCGGGGAGTCCGCACATCACGCACTTCCGGGATGATTTTTTGTTTATTGGCCCAGCGGGTTCGTCGGCCTGTGCAGACAAACTAGCGGTTTTCCAGTCCTTAGCGGAGGAAGTTGGGGTTCCGCTAGCGGCGGAAAAAACCGAAGGTCCTTCGACCAGGTTGAGCTACTTAGGTATATTGTTAGATTCTGAGTTGGGCTTATCAAGGTTACCTGAAGATAAGGTCCTAGCATTGGGGAACCGGTTGGAGGGCTTGTTGGCGAAACGAAAATGTACACTGAGGGAGATGCAGAGTCTCCTGGGACACTTAAATTTTGCCTACAAAGCAGTTTCCCCAGGGCGTACCTTTTGTGCAAGGTTAGCAAGGGCAACTGCGGGGGTTTCCTCACCACACCATCTCATTAGATTGTCAAAATCTTTGAGGGAGGACCTTCAGGTGTGGAGGGAGTTCATTGAGGGATTCAATGGGGTGACTATGTGGCAGACGCCACTGTCCCCAGAATCATCCCTTCAGGTTCATTTGGATGCATCAGGCAGCCTGGGTTTTGGGGTGTTTTACCAAAACAGATGGTGCGCTGAAAAATGGCCACATTCGTGGGCGGAGTCCGGGATCCTTAGGGATCTCACTTTTCTGGAGCTTTTTCCAGTAGTAGTAGCGGTGGAGATATGGCACGAATTGTTCCTTAATAGCAGGGTATTGTTTTGGTGCGACAACCAAGCTGTAGTGCGCATCATTAACAGCCAGTCCAGCAAGTCCTTAAGGGTAATGCGCTTAGTGCACAGGTTGGTGAGGGCCTGCTTGGGGAGCAACATTACGTTTTGGGCTAGACATGTACCAGGCACCTCTAATGATATTGCAGACGCTCTGTCTCGCTTTCAGGAGCAGAGATTTCGCCAGTGGGCACCGGCGGCGTGCCAGTTTCCAGACCGGTTCCCAGAGGAGTTGTGGACTCTTGGCTTGGACCCATCATAGAGGCTGTGAACAGTTCATTGGCACCGGCAACTCGTCGGTCTTATTCGGCCGCTATTCAGGGTTATGCTGACTTCATCGGGACAGTTTGGGGCTTAAGTGCTTGGCCCCCCACTGAGGAGTCGGTTTTACGATATCTTATACAGCTAAGGTCGCAGGGGTTATCACCCCGGACAATGGGAATCCACATGGCAGGCTTATCTTTTTTGTGTAAAGCAATTGGGAATGCGGACCCAACTTCGTCATTCCTAGTGCGCAAGGCCATAGCGGGTTGGAGGAGGCTTAGTCCGGCTGTAGCGGACGCAAGGCGGCCGATTTCTCTGGCGATACTTCAAGGCCTATTGGAACAGCTGCCCACTGTATGCTCTAGTTGTTATGAAGCAGTTTTATTTGGGGCGGCTTTTACGCTTGCCTTTCATGGGGCTTTCCGATGTGGGGAATTGTTGGCTGAAACCCGTTCAAGTCCGGGGGACAGGGCATTAGCAAGGGAGGATGTTCAGATATCGGAAGAGGGTCTGCACATACTCCTTCGCCGATCGAAGACAGACCAATTGGGCCGAGGTTCGCGTGTGTTTCTACGTGCTGCCCCACTGGGCGGCTCCTTGCCCGGTCCGGGCTATGAGAGCCTTTTTGGAGGTTCGGCCAGACATATCTGGTCCACTGCTGATACATTTGAATGGCACGTGTCTGTCTCGGTACCAATTTGTTTCTGTTTTGAAGCGGGCGTTGAGAAGCTCAGGCTTACCAGCTGAGCAATTTGGGACTCACTCCTTCCGTATTGGGGCAGCCACGGAGGCAGCGAATTCTGGGATGCCTTCTGAGGACGTCAAGGCAGTGGGGAGGTGGCGTTCCTCGGCTTTCAAGCACTATGTCCGCCCGGGCTTGGTTTTATAACTATCTCATGTGCCATTCAATTGCAGATCGATGCTCGGAAGTGCCTAAAGTATTGGTCATCGGGCACAGTATTGTCCACTGGGCGGCCCGCTATTCTTTACGGTCCGGATGGACCAGCAACTTGGGCCTGGACGATCACTACCGAATTGCCTGGGCTGGTCGGCGTGGTATGTGTTGGGCTTCGCTGCTAGATGATCTAACCACAGCTGTGAGGCGAACCGATGTGCCGGATATTTTAGTCATTCAACTGGGAGAAAATGACATCACCAGCATGAAGGCACTTGGTCTGGCAGAGTCCATGAAGTTGGACCTTGAGAAGATTACATCAGGATTTCCAGGCATTAGAATATGGTGGTCGGCACTTCTCGAGCGTCAGAATTGGAGAGGGGCGGTTTCCCCCAAGAAAGTTGACATTTCACGCAAGAAAATTAATAAAGCAATTGCAAAGTGGTTAAAAAAGGCAGGCGGTCGTTATATTCCGCACCCTGATATCTGCCAAAGTTTTTGGGCTCTATACAGAGCAGATGGAGACCATCTGTCTGAATGGGGGATGGACTGCTGGTTACATGATTTGCGTTATGCATTGTTTGAGGCTGCAGTGGGAGGAAGCGTTGGCGGGAGCTGGGGGATAGAGGCACCCATTCCCCGCTCGGTGGCGGAATTTGGGCATGGGGGAGGAACCATATGGGAGCAGACCCAGCCTGCGTGCGGGCCTGCTATAGAAAGGGGGCCTCCATAAGAGGCTGTGTGTACGCGGTGCCGGGCGGCCATCCCTCATGGAGGAGGAGCCTTGCCGGCAAAACCCGCATTTCCGGGTGACTAGGGAACTCGGCAGAAGTTCACGCCTCAACGAGTTCTCAAAATGGGGGTCACCTCCCTGGACACCCAACGGGCCATTGGGGGCTCGGGGAGTCACCATCTGCAGCATATGATAAAATTGCTGGATGTTCTCCGATAAGTATATGAAGTAATCAGAAGTAGTAAAGTTAAAATCTTTAGCGTGCAATATGAACATAGCAGGTATATATCCCATTGGTTGTATGGATACAATCAATGATTTAATTACTTAGCCAACTAGTTTTTAAGGTTATCTCATAGGCAGTAGAAGACAGAATGTCATAAGACAATATGTTACTAATAGAGAATTTGGAAATAGCACTAGTAGCTTTTGCTATATGACCATAATAGTTAAATACGTGTGTTACAGTGTTGAAGTCCTAAGAATCTATCATGTTATATAATAGGGCTTCTGCTGGTTTGAAGAAACAATACCAAGAGCATTCTTGTGGCACAGAGTGGTAAGGTAGCAGAGTCTGCCATGAAAACGCTAGGGGGCGTCAGACAGGATTCAGTGCTGGTGTAAAGTAGGGTTCTGCTGGTGTTAATAAACAATACCAAGAGACACCATCTGCAGCATATGATAAAATTGCTGGATGTTCTCCGATAAGTATATGAAGCCCTATTATATAACAAGATAGATTCTTAGGACTACAACACTGTAACACGTATTAACTATTATGGTCATATAGCAAAAGCTACTAGTGCTATTTACAAATTCTCTATTAGTACCATATAGTCATGAAATTCTGTCTTCTACTACCCATGAGTTAACCTTAAAAACCTGTTGGCTAAGAAATTACATCATTCATTACATCCATACAACCAATGGGATGTATACCTGCTATGTTCATATTGAATGCTAAAGATTTTAACTTTACTGCTTCTGATTACTTCATATACTTATCGGAGAACATCCAGAAATTTTATCATATGCTACAGATGGTTTATCTTGGTATTGTTTATTAACACCAGCAGAACCGAACTTTACACCAGCACTGAATCCTGTCTGACGCCCTCTAGCGTTTTCATAGCAGACTCAATACGGGGTGGTTTGCCTTCCCCAGTCATTACCGTTAACCCCCCAGGAAGCTGGGTAGTCATTTTACCGACGACGGATGATGGAACCCTGAGTCAGCCTTGAACCGGCGGCTTGATTGCACTGCCAGCCCCATGGGCAGAGCTTTCACACAGTATGTCTCCTGTCTTACCACTCTGTGCCAGAAGAATGCTCTTGGTATTGTTTCTTAAAACCAGCAGAAGCCCTATTATATAACAAGATAGATTCTAAGGACTACAACACTGTAACACGTATTATCTATTATGGTCATATAGCAAAAGGTACTAGTGCTATTTCCAAATCCTCTATTAGTACCATATAGTCATGAAATTCTGTCTTCTACTACCCATGAGTTAACCTTAAAAACCTGTTGGCTAAGAAATTACATCATTCATTACATCCATACAACCAATGGGATGTATACCTGCTATGTTCATATTGAATGCTAAAGATTTTAACTTTACTGCTTCTGATTACTTCATATACTTATCGGAGAACATCCAGAAATTTTATCATATGCTACAGATGGTTTATCTTGGTATTGTTTATTAACACCAGCAGAACCGAACTTTACACCAGCACTGAATCCTGTCTGACGCCCTCTAGCGTTTTCATAGCAGACTCAATACGGGGTGGTTTGCCTTCCCCAGTCATTACCGTTAACCCCCCAGGAAGCTGGGTAGTCATTTTACCGACGACGGATGATGGAACCCTGAGTCAGCCTTGAACCGGCGGCTTGATTGCACTGCCAGCCCCATGGGCAGAGCTTTCACACAGTATGTCTCCTGTCTTACCACTCTGTGCCAGAAGAATGCTCTTGGTATTGTTTCTTAAAACCAGCAGAAGCCCTATTATATAACAAGATAGATTCTAAGGACTACAACACTGTAACACGTATTATCTATTATGGTCATATAGCAAAAGGTACTAGTGCTATTTCCAAATTCTCTATTAGTACCATATAGTCATGAAATTCTGTCAAATTGGTGCCCCCACCCCCCAGCTCCCTCCAACGCTTCCTCCCACTGCAGCCTCAAACAATGCATAACGCAAATCATGTAACCAGCAGTCCATCCCCCATTCAGACAGATGGTCTCCATCTGCTCTGTATAGAGCCCAAAAACTTTGGCAGATATCAGGGTGCGGAATATAACGACCGCCTGCCTTTTTTAACCACTTTGCAATTGCTTTATTAATTTTCTTGCGTGAAATGTCAACTTTCTTGGGGGAAACCGCCCCTCTCCAATTCCGACGCTCGAGAAGTGCCGACCGCCATATTCTAATGCCTGGAAATCCTGATGTAATCTTCTCAAGGTCCAACTTCATGGACTCTGCCAGACCAAGTGCCTTCATGCTGGTGATGTCATTTTCTCCCAGTTGAATGACTAAAATATCCGGCACACCGGTTCGCCTCACAGCTGTGGTTAGATCATCTAGCAGCGAAGCCCAACGCATACCACGCCGACCACCCCAGGCAATTCGGTAGTGATCTTCCAGGCCCAAGTTGCTGGTCCATACAGACCGTAAAGAATAGCGGGCCGCCCAGTGGACAATACTGTGCCCGATGACCAATACTTTAGGCACTTCCGAGCATCGATCTGCAATTGAATGGCACATGAGATAGTTATAAAACCTAGCCCGGGCGGACATAGTGCTTGAAAGCCGAGGAACGCCACCTCCCCACTGCCTTGACGTACTCAGAAGGCATCCCAGAATTCGCTGCCTCCGTGGCTGCCCCAATACGGAAGGAGTGAGTCCCAAATTGCTCAGCTGGTAAACCTGAGCTTCTCAACGCCCGCTTCAAAACAGAACCAAATTGGTACCGAGACAGACACGTGCCATTCAAATGTATCAGCAGTGGACCAGATATGTCTGGCCGAACCTCCAAAAAGGCTCTCATAGCCCGGACAGGGCAAGGACCGCCCAGTGGGGCAGCACGTAGAAACACACGCGAACCTCGGCCCAATTGGTCTGTCTTCGATCGGCGAAGGAGTATGTGCAGACCCTCTTCCGATATCTGAACATCCTCCCTTGCTAATGCCCTGTCCCCCGGACTTGAACGGGTTTCAGCCAACAATTCCCCACATCGGAAAGCCCCAAAAAAGGCAAGCGTAAAAGCCGCCCCAAATAAAACTGCTTCATAACAACTAGAGCATACAGTGGGCAGCTGTTCCAATAGGCCTTGAAGTATCGCCAGAGAAATCGGCCGCCTTGCGTCCGCTACAGCCGGACTAAGCCTCCTCCAACCCGCTATGGCCTTGCGCACTAGGAATGACGAAGTTGGGTCCGCATTCCCAATTGCTTTACACAAAAAAGATAAGCCTGCCATGTGGATTCCCATTGTCCGGGGTGATAACCCCTGTGACCTTAGCTGTATAAGATATCGTAAAACCGACTCCTCAGTGCACTTAAGCCCCAAACTGTCCCGATGAAGTCAGCATAACCCTGAATAGCGGCCGAATAAGACCGACGAGTTGCCGGTGCCAATGAACTGTTCACAGCCTCTATGATGGGTCCAAGCCAAGAGTCCACAACTCCTCTGGGAACTGGTCTGGAAACTGGCACGCCGCCGGTGCCCACTGGCGAAATCTCTGCTCCTGAAAGCGAGACAGAGCGTCTGCAATATCATTAGAGGTGCCTGGCACATGTCTAGCCCAAAACGTAATGTTGCTCCCCAAGCAGGCCCTCACCAACCTGCGCACTAAGCGCATTACCCTTAAGGACTTGCTGGACTGGCTGTTAATGATGCGCACTACAGCTTGGTTGTCGCACCAAAACAATACCCTGCTATTAAGGAACAATTCGTGCCATATCTCCACCGCTACTACTACTGGAAAAAGCTCCAGAAAAGTGAGATCCCTAAGGATCCCGGACTCCGCCCACGAATGTGGCCATTTTTCAGCGCACCATCTGTTTTGGTAAAACACCCCAAAACCCAGGCTGCCTGATGCATCCGAATGAACCTGAAGGGATGATTCTGGGGACAGTGGCGTCTGCCACATAGTCACCCCATTGAATCCCTCAATGAACTCCCTCCACACGTGAAGGTCCTCCCTCAAAGATTTTGACAATCTAATGAGATGGTGTGGTGAGGAAACCCCCGCAGTTGCCCTTGCTAACCTTGCACAAAAGGTACGCCCTGGGGAAACTGCTTTGCAGGCAAAATTTAAGTGTCCCAGGAGACTCTGCATCTCCCTCAGTGTACATTTTCGTTTCGCCAACAAGCCCTCCAACCGGTTCCCCAATGCTAGGACCTTATCTTCAGGTAACCTTGATAAGCCCAACTCAGAATCTAACAATATACCTAAGTAGCTCAACCTGGTCGAAGGACCTTCGGTTTTTTCCGCCGCTAGCGGAACCCCAACTGCCTCCGCTAAGGACTGGAAAACCGCTAGTTTGTCTGCACAGGCCGACGAACCCGCTGGGCCAGTAAACAAAAAATCATCCCGGAAGTGCGTGATATGCGGACTCCCCGCTCTGGATTTGGCCTCCCATTCCAAAAAGGTACTGAAGGACTCAAAAGCAAAACAGGAAATGGAACACCCCATAGGCATAGCCTTGTCCACATACCAGTTATCCTGAAAATAACAGCCCAATAAACAAAAATCTTCCGGATGCATTGGAAACTTCCTGGGGGGTTAACGGTAATGACTGGGGAAGGCAAACCACCCCGTATTGAGTCTGCCATGAAAACGCTAGAGGGCGTCAGACAGGATTCAGTCTGGTGTAAAGTAGGGTTCAGCTGGTGTTAATAAACAATACCAAGAGAAACCATCTGCAGCATATGATAAAATTGCTGGATGTTCTCCGATAAGTATATGAAGTAATCAGAAGCAATAAAGTTAAAATATTTAGCATTCAGTATGAACATAACAGGTATACATCCCATAGGTTGTAAGGATGTAATCAATGATGTACTTTCTTAGCCAACAAGTTTTTAAGGTTAACTCATGGGTACTAGAAGACAGAATTTAATAACACTATATAGTAATAATAGAGAATTTGGAAATAGCACTCGTAGCTTTTGCTATATGACCATAATAGTTAAATAGGTGTGTTACAGTGTTGAATTCCTAAGAATCTATCATGTTATATAATAGGGCTTCTGCTGGTTTGAAGAAACAATACCAAGAGCATTCTTGCGGCACAGAGTGGTAAGGCAGCAATGCTGTCTAAAAGCTCTGCCGATAAGGCTGGGAGTGCAATCCAAGCGGCCGGCTCAAGCCTGACTCAGGCTTCCGTCATCTGAGGTCGGTAAAATGACTACTCAGCTTCCTGGGGGGTTAACGGTAATGACTGGGGAAGGTAAACCACCCCGTATTGAGTCTGCCATGAAAATGCTAGAGGGCGTCAGACAGGATTCAGTGCTGGTGTAAAGTAGGGTTCTGCTGGTGTTAATAAACAATACCAAGAGAAACCAACTGCAGCATATGATAAAATTGCTGGATGTTCTAAAATGTATATGAAGTAATCAGAAGCAGTAAAGTTAAAATCTTTAGCATGCAGTATGAACATAGCAGGTATATATCCCATTGGTTGTATGGATACAATGAATGATTTAATTACTTATCCAACTAGTTTTTAAGGTTATCTCATAGGCAGTAGAAGACAGAATTTCATAAGACTATATGGTACTAATAGAGAATTTGGAAATAGCACCAGTAGCTTTTACTCTATGACCATAAAAGTTAATACGTGGGTTACAGTGTTGTAGTCCTAAGAATCTATCTTGTTATATAATAGGGCTTCTGCTGGTTTGAAGAAACAATACCAAGAGCATTCTTGCGGCACAGAGTGGTAAGGCAGCAATGCTGTCTGAAAGCATTGCCCATGACGCTGGGAGTGCAATCCAAGCCGCCGGCTCAAGGCTGACTCAGGCTTCCATCATCTGAGGTCGGTAAAATGATTACCCAGCTTCCTGGGGGGTTAACGGTAATGACTGGGGAAGGAAAACCACCCCGTATTGAGGCTGCCATGAAAACGCTAGAGGGTGTAAGACAGGATTCAGTGCTGGTGTAAAGTAGGGTTCTGCTGGTGTTAATAAACAATACCAAGAGTAACCATCTGCAGCATATGATAAAATTGCTGGATGTTCTCCGATAAGTATATGAAGTAATCAGAAGTAGTAAAGTTAAAATCTTTAGCATGCAATATGGACATAGCAGGTATATATCCTATTGGTTGTATGGATACAATCAATGATTTAATTACTTAGCCAACTAGTTTTTAAGGTTATCTCATAGGCAGTAGAAGACAGAATTTCATAAGACTATATGGTACTAATAGAGAATTTGGAAATAGCACTAGTAGCTTTTGCTATATGAACATAATAGTTAATACGTGTTACAGTGTTGTAGTCCTAAGAATCTATCTTGTTATATAATAGGTCTTCTGCTGGTTTTAAGAAACAAAACCTAGAGCATTCTTGTGGCACAGAGTGGTAAGGCAGCAGAGTCTGCCATGAAAACGCTAGGGGGCGTCAGACAGGATTCAGTGCTGTTGTAAAGTAGGGTTCTGCTGGTGTTAATAAACAATACCAAGAGAAACCATCTCCAGCACGTGATAAAATTGCTGGAAGTTCTAAAATAAGTATATGAAGTAATCAGAAGTAATAAAGTTAAAATCTTTAGCATTCAATATGAACATAGCATGTATATATCCCATTGGTAGTATGGATACAATCAATGATGTAATTTCTTAGCCAACAAGTTTTTAAGGTTAACTCATGGGTACTAGAAGACAGAATTTAATAACACTATATGGTACTAATAGAGAATTTGGAAATAGCACTCGTAGGTTTTACTATATGACCATAATAGTTAAATACGTGTGTTACAGTGTTGAAGTCCTAAGAATCTATCTTGTTATATAATAGGGCTTCTGCTGGTTTTAAAAACAATACCAAGAGCATACTTGTGGCACAGAGCGGTAAGGTAGCAGAGTCTTCCATGAAAACGCTAGGGGGCGTCAGGATTCAGTGCTGGTGTAAAGTAGGGTTCTGCTGGTGTTAATAAACAATACCAAGAGAAACCATCTGCACCATATGATAAAATTGCTTCATGTTCTCTGAACTACATGGTACTAATAGAGAATTTGGAAATAGCACTAGTAGCTTTTGCTATGACAATAATAGTTAACACGTGTTACAGTGTTGTAGTCCTAAGAATCTATCTTGTTATATAATAGGGCTTCTGCTGGTTTTAAAAACAATACCAAGAGCATTCTTGTGGCACAGAGTGGTAAGGTAGCAGAGTCTGCGATGAAAACGCTAGGGGGCGTCAGACAGGATTCAGTGTTGGTGTAAAGTAGGGTTCTGCTGGTGTTCATAAACTTTACCAAGAGTCACCATCTGCAGCATATGATAAAATTGCTGGACGTTCTCCGATAAGTATATGAAGAAATCAGAAGTAATAAAGTTAAAATCTTTAGCGTGCAATATGAACATAGCAGGTATATATCCCATTGGTTGTATGGATACAATCAATGATTTAATTACTTAGCCAACTAGTTTTTAAGGTTATCTCATAGGCAGTAGAAGACAGAGTTTCATAAGACTATATGTTACTAATAGAGAATTTGGAAATAGCACTAGTAGCTTTTGCTATATGACCATAATAGTTAAATACGTGTGTTACAGTGTTGAAGTCCTAAGAATCTATCTTGTTATATAATAGGGCTTCTGGTGGTTTGAAGAAACAATACCAAGAGCATTCTTGTGGCACAGAGTGGTAAGGTAGCAGAGTCTGCGATGAAAACGTTAGGGGGCGTCAGACAGGATTCAGTGCTGGTGCAAAGTAGGGTTCTGCTGGTGTTCATAAACAATACCAAGAGACACCATCTGCAGCATACGATAAAATGGCTGGATGTTCTCCGATAAGTATATGAAGTAATCAATAGCAGTAAAGTTAAAATCTTTAGCATTCAATATGAACATAGGAGGTATACATCCCATTGGTAGTACGGATGTAATCAATGATGTAATTTCTTAGCCAACAGGTTTTTAAGGTTAACTCATGGGTAGTAGAAGACAGAATTTAATAACACTATATAGTAATAATAGAGAATCTGGAAATAGCACTCGTAGCTTTTGCTATATGACCATAATAGTTAAATACGTGTGTTACAGTGTTGAAGTCCTAAGAATGTATCATGTTATATAATAGGGTTTCTGCTGCTTTGAAGAAACAATACCAAGAGCATTCTTGTGGCACAGAGTGGTAAGGCAGCAGACATGCTGTCTGAAAGCATTGCCCATGAGGCTGGGAGTGCAATCCAAGCATCCGGCTCAAGGCTGACTCAGGCTTCCGTCATCCGAGGTCGGTAAAATGAGTACCCAGCTTCCTGGGGGGTAAACGGTAATGACTGGGGAAGGCACTGGCAAACCACTGCCATGAAAACGCTAGAGGGCGTCACCCCAAGTGTCAGACAGGATTCAGTGCTGGTGCAAAGTAGGGTTCTGCTGGTGTTCATAAACAATACCAAGAGAAACCATCTGCACCATATGATAAAATTGCTGGATGTTCTCCGAACTATATGTTACTAATGGAGAATTTGGAAATAGCACTAGTAGCTTTTGCTATATGACCATAATAGTTAAATACGTCAGACAGGATTCAGTGCTGGTGTAAAGTAGGGTTCTGCTGGTGTTAATAAACTTTACCAAGAGTCACCATCTGCAGCATATGATAAAATTGCTGGACGTTCTCCGATAAGTATATGAAGTAATCAGAAGTAGTAAAGTTAAAATCTTTAGCGTGCAATATGAACATAGCAGGTATATATCCCATTGGTTGTATGTATACAATCAATGATTTAATTACTTAGCCAACTAGTTTTTAAGGTTATCTCATAGGCAGTAGAAGACAGAATTTCATAAGACTATATGTTACTAATAGAGAATTTGGAAATAGCACTAGTAGCTTTTGCAATATGACCATAATAGTTAAATAGGTGTGTTACAGTGTTGAAGTCCTAAGAATCTATCATGTTATATAATAGGGCTTCTGCTGATTTGAAGTAGAAACAATACCAAGAGCATTCTTGTGGCACAGAGCGGTAAGGTAGCAGAGTCTTCCATGAAAACGCTAGGGGGCGTCAGGATTCAGTGCTGGTGTAAAGTAGGGTTCTGCTGGTGTTAATAAACAATACCAAGAGAAACCATCTGCACCATATGATAAAATTGCTTCATGTTCTCTGAACTATATGGTACTAATAGAGAATTTGGAAATAGCACTAGTAGCTTTTGCTATGACAATAATAGTTAACACGTGTTACAGTGTTGTAGTCCTAAGAATCTATCTTGTTATATAATAGGGCTTCTGCTGGTTTTAAAAACAATACCAAGAGCATTCTTGTGGCACAGAGTGGTAAGGTAGCAGTCTGCGATGAAAACGTTAGGGGGTGTCAGATAGGATTCAGTGTTGGTGTAAAGTAGGGATCTGCTGGTGTTCATAAACAATACCAAGAGACACTATCTGCAGCATATGATAAAATGGCTGGATGTTCTCCGATAAGTATATGAAGTAATCAGAAGCAGTAAAGTTAAAATCTTTAGCATTCAATATGAACATAGCAGATATACATCCCATTGGTAGTACGGATGTAATCAATGATGTAATTTCTTAGCCAACAGGTTTTTAAGGTTAACTCATGGGTAGTAGAAGACAGAATTTAATAACACTATATGGTGCTAATAGAGAATTTGGAAATAGCACTAGTAGCTTTTGCTATATGACCATAATAGTTAAATACGTGTGTTACAGTGTTGAAGTCCTAAGAATCTATCATGTTATATAATAGGGCTTCTGCTGGTTTGAAGAAACAATACCAAGAGCATTCTTGTGGCACAGAGTGGTAAGGTAGCAGAGTCTGCGATGAAAACGTTAGGGGGCGTCAGACAGGATTCAGTGCTGGTGCAAAGTAGGGTTCTGCTGGTGTTCATAAACAATACCAAGAGACACCATCTGCAGCATATGATAAAATGGCTGGATGTTCTCCGATAAGTATATGAAGTAATCAATAGCAGTAAAGTTAAAATCTTTAGCATTCAATATGAACATAGGAGGTATACATCCCATTGGTAGTACGGATGTAATCAATGATGTAATTACTTAGCCAACTAGTTTTTAAGGTTATCTCATAGGGAGTAGAAGACAGAATTTCATAAGACTATATGGTGCTAATAGAGAATTTGGAAATAGCACTAGTAGCTTTTGCTATATGACCATAGTAGTTAAATACGTGTGTTACAGTATTGAAGTCCTAAGAATCTATCATGTTATATAATAGGGCTTCTGCTGGTTTGAAGAAACAATACCAAGAGCATACTTGTTGCACAGAGTGGTAAGGCAGCAGACATGCTGCCTGAAAGCATTGCCCATGAGGCTGGGAGTGCAATCCAAGCATCCGGCTCAAGGCTGACTCAGGCTTCCGTCATCCGAGGTCGGTAAAATGAGTACCCAGCTTCCTGGGGGGTAAACGGTAATGACTGGGGAAGGCACTGGCAAACCACTCCGTATTGAGTCTGCCATGAAAACGCTAGAGAGCGTCACCCCAAGTGTCAGACAGGATTCAGTGCTGGTGTAATGTAGGGTTCTGCTGGTGTTAATAAACAATACCAAGAGGCACCATCTGCACCATATGATAAAATTGCTGGATGTTCTCCGATAAGTATATAAAGTAATCAGAAGTAGTAAAGTTAAAATCTTTAGCGTGCAATATGAACATAGCAGTTATATATCCCTTTGGTTGTATGGATACAATCAATGATTTAATTACTTAGCCAACTAGTTTTTAAGGTTATCTCATAGGGAGTAGAAGACAGAATTTCATAAGACTATATGGTGCTAATAGAGAATTTGGAAATGGCACTAGTAGCTTTTGCTATGACAATAATAGTTAACACGTGCTACAGTGTTGTAGTCCTAAGAATCTATCTTGTTATATAATAGGGCTTCTGCTGGTTTTAAAAACAATACCAAGAGCATTCTTGTGGCACAGAGTGGTAAGGTAGCAGAGTCTGCGATGAAAACGCTAGGGGGCGTCAGACAGGATTCAGTGCTGGTGTAAAGTAGGGTTCTGCTGGTGTTAATAAACAATACCAAGAGAAACCATCTGCACCATATGATAAAATTGCTGGATGTTCTCCGAACTATATGTTACTAATAGAGAATTTGGAAATAGCACTAGTAGCTTTTGCAATATGACCATAATAGTTAAATAGGTGTGTTACAGTGTTGAAGTCCTAAGAATCTATCATGTTATATAATAGGGCTTCTGCTGATTTGAAGTAGAAACAATACCAAGAGCATTCTTGTGGCACAGAGCGGTAAGGTAGCAGAGTCTTCCATGAAAACGCTAGGGGGCGTCAGGATTCAGTGCTGGTGTAAAGTAGGGTTCTGCTGGTGTTAAGAAACAATACCAAGAGAAACCATCTGCACCATATGATAAAATTGCTTCATGTTCTCTGAACTATATGGTACTAATAGAGAATTTGGAAATAGCACTAGTAGCTTTTGCTATGACAATAATAGTTAACACGTGTTACAGTGTTGTAGTCCTAAGAATCTATCTTGTTATATAATAGGGCTTCTGCTGGTTTTAAAAACAATACCAAGAGCATTCTTGTGGCACAGAGTGGTAAGGTAGCAGTCTGCGATGAAAACGTTAGGGGGTGTCAGATAGGATTCAGTGTTGGTGTAAAGTAGGGATCTGCTGGTGTTCATAAACAATACCAAGAGACACTATCTGCAGCATATGATAAAATGGCTGGATGTTCTCCGATAAGTATATGAAGTAATCAGAAGCAGTAAAGTTAAAATCTTTAGCATTCAATATGAACATAGCAGATATACATCCCATTGGTAGTACGGATGTAATCAATGATGTAATTTCTTAGCCAACAGGTTTTTAAGGTTAACTCATGGGTAGTAGAAGACAGAATTTAATAACACTATATGGTGCTAATAGAGAATTTGGAAATAGCACTAGTAGCTTTTGCTATATGACCATAATAGTTAAATACGTGTGTTACAGTGTTGAAGTCCTAAGAATCTATCATGTTATATAATAGGGCTTCTGCTGGTTTGAAGAAACAATACCAAGAGCATTCTTGTGGCACAGAGTGGTAAGGTAGCAGAGTCTGCGATGAAAACGTTAGGGGGCGTCAGACAGGATTCAGTGCTGGTGCAAAGTAGGGTTCTGCTGGTGTTCATAAACAATACCAAGAGACACCATCTGCAGCATATGATAAAATGGCTGGATGTTCTCCGATAAGTATATGAAGTAATCAATAGCAGTAAAGTTAAAATCTTTAGCATTCAATATGAACATAGGAGGTATACATCCCATTGGTAGTACGGATGTAATCAATGATGTAATTACTTAGCCAACTAGTTTTTAAGGTTATCTCATAGGGAGTAGAAGACAGAATTTCATAAGACTATATGGTGCTAATAGAGAATTTGGAAATAGCACTAGTAGCTTTTGCTATATGACCATAGTAGTTAAATACGTGTGTTACAGTATTGAAGTCCTAAGAATCTATCATGTTATATAATAGGGCTTCTGCTGGTTTGAAGAAACAATACCAAGAGCATACTTGTTGCACAGAGTGGTAAGGCAGCAGACATGCTGTCTGAAAGCATTGCCCATGAGGCTGGGAGTGCAATCCAAGCATCCGGCTCAAGGCTGACTCAGGCTTCCGTCATCCGAGGTCGGTAAAATGAGTACCCAGCTTCCTGGGGGGTAAACGGTAATGACTGGGGAAGGCACTGGCAAACCACTCCGTATTGAGTCTGCCATGAAAACGCTAGAGAGCGTCACCCCAAGTGTCAGACAGGATTCAGTGCTGGTGTAATGTAGGGTTCTGCTGGTGTTAATAAACAATACCAAGAGGCACCATCTGCACCATATGATAAAATTGCTGGATGTTCTCCGATAAGTATATAAAGTAATCAGAAGTAGTAAAGTTAAAATCTTTAGCGTGCAATATGAACATAGCAGGTATATATCCCATTGGGTATATGGATACAATCAATGATTTAATTACTTAGCCAACTAGTTTTTAAGGTTATCTCATAGGCAGTAGAAGACAGAATGTCATAAGACTATATGGTGCTAATAGAGAATTTGGAAATGGCACTAGTAGCTTTTGCTATGACAATAATAGTTAACACGTGCTACAGTGTTGTAGTCCTAAGAATCTATCTTGTTATATAATAGGGCTTCTGCTGGTTTTAAAAACAATACCAAGAGCATTCTTGTGGCACAGAGTGGTAAGGTAGCAGAGTCTGCGATGAAAACGCTAGGGGGCGTCAGACAGGATTCAGTGCTGGTGTAAAGTAGGGTTCTGCTGGTGTTAATAAACAATACCAAGAGAAACCATCTGCACCATATGATAAAATTGCTGGATGTTCTCCGAACTATATGTTACTAATAGAGAATTTGGAAATAGCACTAGTAGCTTTTGCTATATGACCATAATAGTTATATACGTCAGACAGGATTCAGTGCTGGTGTAAAGTAGAGTTCTGCTGGTGTTAATAAATTTTACTAAGAGTCACCATCTGCAGCATATGATTAAATTGCTGGATGTTCTCCGATAAGTATATGAAGTAATCAGAAGTAGTAAAGTTAAAATCTTTAGCGTGCAATATGAACATAGCAGGTATTTATCCCATTGGGTATATGGATACAATCAATGATTTAATTACTTAGCCAACTAGTTTTTAAGGTTATCTCATAGGCAGTAGAAGACAGAATTTCATAAGACTATATGTTACTAATAGAGGGCTTCTGCTGGTTTGAAGAAACTATACCAAGAGCATTCTTGTGGCACAGAGTGGTAAGGCAGCAGACATGCTGTCTGAAAGCATTGCCCATGAGGCTGGGAGTGCAATCCAAGCATCCGGCTCAAGGCTGACTCAGGCTTCCGTCATCCGAGTTCGGTAAAATGAGTACCCAGCTTCCTGGGGGGTAAACGGTAATGACTGGGGAAGGCACTGGCAAACCACCCCGTATTGAGTCTGCCATGAAATCGCTAGAGGGCGTCACCCCAAAGGTCAGACAGGATTCAGTGCTGGTGTAAAGTAGGGTTCTGCTGGTGTTAATAAACATTACCAAGAGTCATCATCTGCAGCATATGATAAAATTGCTGGATGTTCTCCGATAAGTATCTGAAGTAATCAGAAGTAGTAAAGTTAAAATCTTTAGCGTGCAATATGAACATAGCAGTTATATATCCCATTGCTTGGGAAGCTGGGTACTCAATTTACGGACCACGGATGATGGATGGCTGAGTCAACCTTGAGCCGGCTGCTGGAATAGCACACCATATTAGTTAAATATGTGAATTACAGTGTTGTAGTCCTAAGAATCTATCTGTTTATATAATAGGGCTTCTGCTGGTTTTAAGAAACAATACGAAGAGCATTCTTGTGACGCAGAGTGGTAAGCGAGTAGACTATTATGGTCATATAGCAAAAGCTACAATGCAAAAGCATTGCCCATGAGGCTGGGAGTGCAATCCAAGCATCCGGCTCAAGGCTGACTCAGGCTTCCGTCATCCGAGTTCGGTAAAATGAGTACCCAGCTTCCTGGGGGGTAAACGGTAATGACTGGGGAAGGCACTGGCAAACCACCCCGTATTGAGTCTGCCATGAAATCGCTAGAGGGCGTCACCCCAAAGGTCAGACAGGATTCAGTGCTGGTGTAAAGTAGGGTTCTGCTGGTGTTAATAAACATTACCAAGAGTCATCATCTGCAGCATATGATAAAATTGCTGGATGTTCTCCGATAAGTATCTGAAGTAATCAGAAGTAGTAAAGTTAAAATCTTTAGCGTGCAATATGAACATAGCAGTTATATATCCCATTGGTTGGGAAGCTGGGTACTCAATTTACGGACCACGGATGATGGATGGCTGAGTCAACCTTGAGCCGGCTGCTGGAATAGCACACCATATTAGTTAAATATGTGAATTACAGTGTTGTAGTCCTAAGAATCTATCAGTTTATATAATAGGGCTTCTGCTGGTTTTAAGAAACAATACGAAGAGCATTCTTGTGACGCAGAGTGCTAAGCGAGTAGACTATTATGGTCATATAGCAAAAGCTACTAGTGCTATTTCCAAATTCTCTATTATTACTATATAGAGTTATGAAATTCTGTCTTCTTGTACCCATGAGTTAACCTTAAAAACTTGTTGGCTAAGAAATTACATCATTGATTACATCCATACAACCAAAGGGATGTATACCTGCTATGTTCATATTGAATGCTAAAGATTTTAACTTTACTGCTTCTGATTACTTCATGTACTTATGTTAGAACATCCAGCAATTTTATCATATGCTGCAGATGTTTTCTCTTGGTATTGTTTATTAACACAGCAGAACCCTACTTTATACCAGCACTGAATCCTGTCTGACACCCTCTAGCGTTTTCATGGCAGACTCAATACGGGGTGGTTTGCCATTATATATTATATTATATAACGATAGATTCTTAGGACTACAACACTGTAACTCACGTATTTAACTTTTATGGTCATACAGCAAAAGCTACGAGTGCTATTTCCAAATTCTCTATTATTACTATATAGTGTTATTAAATTCTGTCTTCTAGTACCCATGAGTTAACCTTAAACACATGTTGGCTAAGAAATTACATCATTGATTACATCCATACAACCAATGGGATGTATACCTGCTATGTTCATTTTGAATGCTAAAGATTTTAACTTTACTGCTTCTGATTACTTCATATACTTATCGGAGAACATCCAGCAATTTTATCATATGCTGCAGATGGTTTCTCTTGGTATTGTTTATTAACACCAGCAGAACCCTACTTTACACCAGCACTGAATCCTGTCTGACGCCCTCTAGCGTTTTCATGGCAGACTCAATACGGGGAGGTTTGCCTTCCCCAGTCATTACCGTTAACCCCCCAGGAAGTTTCCTGTGCATCCGGAAGATATTTGTTTATTGGGCTGTTATTTTCAGGATAACTGGTATGTGGACAAGGCTATGCCTATGGGGTGTTCCATTTCCTGTTTTGCTTTTGAGTCCTACAGTACCTTTTTGGAATGGGAGGCCAAATCCAGAGCGGGGAGTCCGCATATCACGCACTTCCGGGATGATTTTTTGTTTATTGGCCCAGCGGGTTCGTCGGCCTGTGCAGACAAACTAGCGGTTTTCTAGTCCTTAGCGGAGGAAGTTGGGGGTCCGCTAGCGGCGGAAAAAACCGAAGGTCCTTCGACCAGGTTGAGCTACTTAGGTATATTGTTAGATTCTGAGTTGGGCTTATCAAGGTTACCTGAAGATAAGGTCCTAGCATTGGGGAACCGGTTGGAGGGCTTGTTGGCGAAACGAAAATGTACACTGAGGGAGATGCAGAGTCTCCTGGGACACTTAAATTTTGCCTGCAAAGCAGTTTCCCCAGGGCGTACCTTTTGTGCAAGGTTAGCAAGGGCAACTGCGGGGGTTTCCTCACCACACCATCTCATTAGATTGTCAAAATCTTTGAGGGAGGACCTTCACGTGTGGAGGGAGTTCATTGAGGGATTCAATGGGGTGACTATGTGGCAGACGCCACTGTCCCCAGAATCATCCCTTCAGGTTCATTCGGATGCATCAGGCAGCCTGGGTTTTGGGGTGTTTTACCAAAACAGATGGTGCGCTGAAAAATGGCCACATTCGTGGGCGGAGTCCGGGATCCTTAGGGATCTCACTTTTCTGGAGCTTTTTCCAGTAGTAGTAGCGGTGGAGATATGGCACGAATTGTTCCTTAATAGCAGGGTATTGTTTTGGTGCGACAACCAAGCTGTAGTGCGCATCATTAACAGCCAGTCCAGCAAGTCCTTAAGGGTAATGCGCTTAGTGCGCAGGTTGGTGAGGGCCTGCTTGGGGAGCAACATTACGTTTTGGGCTAGACATGTGCCAGGCACCTCTAATGATATTGCAGACGCTCTGTCTCGCTTTCAGGAGCAGAGATTTCGCCAGTGGGCACCGGCGGCGTGCCAGTTTCCAGACCGGTTCCCAGAGGAGTTGTGGACTCTTGGCTTGGATCCATCATAGAGGCTGTGAACAGTTCATTGGCACCGGCAACTCGTCGGTCTTATTCGGCCGCTATTCAGGGTTATGCTGACTTCATCGGGACAGTTTGGGGCTTAAGTGCTTGGCCCCCCACTGAGGAGTCGGTTTTACGATATCTTATACAGCTAAGGTCGCAGGGGTTATCACCCCGGACAATGGGAATCCACATGGCAGGCTTATCTTTTTTGTGTAAAGCAATTGGGAATGCGGACCCAACTTCGTCATTCCTAGTGCGCAAGGCCATAGCGGGTTGGAGGAGGCTTAGTCCGGCTGTAGCGGACGCAAGGCGGCCGATTTCTCTGGCGATACTTCAAGGCCTATTGGAACAGCTGCCCACTGTATGCTCTAGTTGTTATGAAGCAGTTTTATTTGGGGCGGCTTTTACGCTTGCCTTTTTTGGGGCTTTCCGATGTGGGGAATTGTTGGCTGAAACCCGTTCAAGTCCGGGGGACAGGGCATTAGCAAGGGAGGATGTTCAGATATCGGAAGAGGGTCTGCACATACTCCTTCGCCGATCGAAGACAGACCAATTGGGCCGAGGTTCGCGTGTGTTTCTACGTGCTGCCCCACTGGGCGGTCCTTGCCCTGTCCGGGCTATGAGAGCCTTTTTGGAGGTTCGGCCAGACATATCTGGTCCACTGCTGATACATTTGAATGGCACGTGTCTGTCTCGGTACCAATTTGGTTCTGTTTTGAAGCGGGCGTTGAGAAGCTCAGGCTTACCAGCTGAGCAATTTGGGACTCACTCCTTCCGTATTGGGGCAGCCACGGAGGCAGCGAATTCTGGGATGCCTTCTGAGGACGTCAAGGCAGTGGGGAGGTGGCGTTCCTCGGCTTTCAAGCACTATGTCCGCCCGGGCTTGGTTTTATAACTATCTCATGTGCCATTCAATTGCAGATCGATGCTCGGAAGTGCCTAAAGTATTGGTCATCGGGCACAGTATTGTCCACTGGGCGGCCTGCTATTCTTTACGGTCTGTATGGACCAGCAACTTGGGCCTGGAAGATCACTACCGAATTGCCTGGGCTGGTCGGCGTGGTATGCGTTGGGCTTCGCTGCTAGATGATCTAACCACAGCTGTGAGGCGAACCGGTGTGCCGGATATTTTAGTCATTCAACTGGGAGAAAATGACATCACCAGCATGAAGGCACTTGGTCTGGCAGAGTCCATGAAGTTGGACCTTGAGAAGATTACATCAGGATTTCCAGGCATTAGAATATGGCGGTCGGCACTTCTCGAGCGTCGGAATTGGAGAGGGGCGGTTTCCCCCAAGAAAGTTGACATTTCACGCAAGAAAATTAATAAAGCAATTGCAAAGTGGTTAAAAAAGGCAGGCGGTCGTTATATTCCGCACCCTGATATCTGCCAAAGTTTTTGGGCTCTATACAGAGCAGATGGAGACCATCTGTCTGAATGGGGGATGGACTGCTGGTTACATGATTTGCGTTATGCATTGTTTGAGGCTGCAGTGGGAGGAAGCGTTGGAGGGAGCTGGGGGGTGGGGGCACCAATTTGACAGAATTTCATGACTATATGGTACTAATAGAGAATTTGGAAATAGCACTAGTACCTTTTGCTATATGACCATAATAGATAATACGTGTTACAGTGTTGTAGTCCTAAGAATCTATCTTGTTATATAATAGGGCTTCTGCTGGTTTGAAGAAACAATACCAAGAGCATTCTTGTGGCACAGAGTGGTAAGGCAGCAGACATGCTGTCTGAAAGCATTGCCCATGAGGGTGGGAGTGCAATCCAAGCATCCGGCTCAAGGCTGACTCAGGCTTCCGTCATCCGAGTTTGGTAAAATGAGTACCCAGCTTCCTGGGGGGTAAACGGTAATGACTGGGGAAGGCACTGGCAAACCACCCCATATTGAGTCTGCCATGAAAACACTAGAGGGCGTCACCCCAAAGGTCAGACAGGATTCAGTGCTGGTGTAAAGTAGGGTTCTGCTGGTGTTAATAAACATTACCAAGAGTCATCATCTGCAGCATATGATAAAATTGCTGGATGTTCTCCGATAAGTATATGAAGTAATCAGAAGTAGTAAAGTTAAAATCTTTAGCGTGCAATATGAACATAGCAGTTATATATCCCATTGGTTGTATGGATACAATCAATGATTTAATTACTTAGCCAACTAGTTTTTAAGGTTATCTCATAGGGAGTAGAAGACAGAATTTCATAAGACTATATGGTGCTAATAGAGAATTTGGAAATATCACTAGTAGCTTTTGCTATATGACCATAATAGTTAAATACGTGTGTTACAGTGTTGAAGTCCTAAGAATCTATCTTGTTATATAATAGGGCTTCTGCTGGTTTGAAGAAACAATACCAAAAGCATTCTTGTGGCACAGAGTGGTAAGGTAGCAGAGTCTGCCATGAAAACGCTAGGGGGCGTCAGACAGGATTCAGTGCTGGTGTAAAGTAGGGTTCTGCTGTTGTTAATAAACAATACCATGAGAAACCATCTGCACCATATGATAAAATTGCTGGATGTTCTCCGAACTATATGTTACTAATAGAGAATTTGGAAATAGCACTAGTAGCTTTTGCTATGACAATAATAGTTAATACGTGTTACAGTGTTGTAGTCCTAAGAATCTATCTTGTTATATAATAGGGCTTCTGCTGGTTTTAAGAAACAACACCAAGAGCACTCTTGTGGCACAGAGTGGTAAGGTAGCAGAGTCTGCGATGAAAACGCTAGGGGGCGTCAGACAGGATTCAGTGCTGGTGTAAAATAGGGTTCTGCTGGTGTTAATAAACAATACCAAGAGAAACCATCTGCAGCATCCGATAAAATTGCTGGATGTTCTCCGATAAGTATATGAAGTAATCAGAAGCAGTAAAGTTAAAATCTTTAGCATTCAATATGAAGATAACAGGTATATATCCCATTGGTTGTATGGATGTAATCAATGATGTAATCTCTTAGCCAACAAATTTTTAAGGTTAACTCATGGGTACTAGAAGACAGAATTTAATAACTCTATATAGTAATAATAGAGAATTTGGAAATAGCACTCGTAGCTTTTGCTATATGACCATAATACTTAAATACGTGTGTTACAGTGTTGAAGTGCTAAGAATCTATCATGTTATATAATAGGGCTTCTGCTGGTTTGAAGAAACTATACCAAGAGCATTCTTGTGGCACAGAGTGGTAAGGCAGCAGACATGCTGTCTGAAAGCATTGCCCATGAGGCTGGGAGTGCAATCCAAGCATCCGGCTCAAGGCTGACTCAGGCTTCCGTCATCCGAGTTCGGTAAAATGAGTACCCAGCTTCCTGGGGGGTAAACGGTAATGACTGGGGAAGGCACTGGCAAACCACCCCGTATTGAGTCTGCCATGAAAACGCTAGAGGGCGTCACCCCAAAGGTCAGACAGGATTCAGTGCTGGTGTAAAGTAGGGTTCTGCTGGTGTTAATAAACATTACCAAGAGTCATCATCTGCAGCATATGATAAAATTGCTGGATGTTCTCCGATAAGTATATGAAGTAATCAGAAGTAGTAAAGTTAAAATCTTTAGCGTGCAATATGAACATAGCAGTTATATATCCCATTGGTTGGGAAGCTGGGTACTCAATTTACGGACCACGGATGATGGATGGCTGAGTCAACCTTGAGCCGGCTGCTGGAATAGCACACCATATTAGTTAAATATGTGAATTACAGTGTTGTAGTCCTAAGAATCTATCTGTTTATATAATAGGGCTTCTCCTGGTTTTAAGAAACAATACGAAGAGCATTCTTGTGACGCAGAGTGGTAAGCGAGTAGACTATTATGGTCATATAGCAAAAGCTACTAGTGCTATTTCCAAATTCTCTATTATTACTATATAGAGTTATGAAATTCTGTCTTCTTGTACCCATGAGTTAACCTTAAAAACTTGTTGGCTAAGAAATTACATCATTGATTACATCCATACAACCAATGGGATGTATACCTGCTATGTTCATATTGAATGCTAAAGATTTTAACTTTACTGCTTCTGATTACTTCATGTACTTATGTTAGAACATCCAGCAATTTTATCATATGCTGCAGAAGTTTTCTCTTGGTATTGTTTATTAACACCAGCAGAACCCTACTTTACACCAGCATTGAATCCTGTCTGACACCCTCTAGCGTTTTCATGGCAGACTCAATACGGGGTGGTTTGCCATTATATATTATATTATATAACGATAGATTCTTAGGACTACAACACTGTAACACACGTATTTAACTTTTATGGTCATACAGCAAAAGCTACGAGTGCTATTTCCAAATTCTCTATTATTACTATATAGTGTTATTAAATTCTGTCTTCTAGTACCCATGAGTTAACCTTAAACACATGTTGGCTAAGAAATTACATCATTGATTACATCCATACAACCAATGGGATGTATTCCTGCTATGTTCATTTTGAATGCTAAAGATTTTAACTTTACTGCTTCTGATTACTTCATATAATTATCGGAGAACATCCAGCAATTTTATCATATGCTGCAGATGGTTTCTCTTGGTATTGTTTATTAACACCAGCAGAACCCTACTTTACACCAGCACTGAATCCTGTCTGACGCCCTCTAGCGTTTTCATGGCAGACTCAATACGGGGAGGTTTGCCTTCCCCAGTCATTACCGTTAACCCCCAAGGAAGTTTCCTGTGCATCCGGAAGATATTTGTTTATTGGGCTGTTATTTTCAGGATAACTGGTATGTGGACAAGGCTATGTCTATGGGGTGTTCCATTTCCTGTTTTGCTTTTGAGTCCTACAGTACCTTTTTGGAATGGGAGGCCAAATCCAGAGCGGGGAGTCCGCATATCACGCACTTCCGGGATGATTTTTTGTTTATTGGCCCAGCGGGTTCGTCGGCCTGTGCAGACAAACTAGCGGTTTTCCAGTCCTTAGCGGAGGCAGTTGGGGTTCCGCTAGCGGCGGAAAAAACCGAAGGTCCTTCGACCAGGTTGAGCTACTTAGGTATATTGTTAGATTCTGAGTTGGGCTTATCAAGGTTACCTGAAGATAAGGTCCTAGCATTGGGGAACCGGTTGGAGGGCTTGTTGGCGAAACGAAAATGTACACTGAGGGAGATGCAGAGTCTCCTGGGACACTTAAATTTTGCCTGCAAAGCAGTTTCCCCAGGGCGTACCTTTTGTGCAAGGTTAGCAAGGGCAACTGCGGGGGTTTCCTCACCACACCATCTCATTAGATTGTCAAAATCTTTGAGGGAGGACCTTCACGTGTGGAGGGAGTTCATTGAGGGATTCAATGGGGTGACTATGTGGCAGACGCCACTGTCCCCAGAATCATCCCTTCAGGTTCATTCGGATGCATCAGGCAGCCTGGGTTTTGGGGTGTTTTACCAAAACAGATGGTGCGCTGAAAAATGGCCACATTCGTGGGCGGAGTCCGGGATCCTTAGGGATCTCACTTTTCTGGAGCTTTTTCCAGTAGTAGTAGCGGTGGAGATATGGCACGAATTGTTCCTTAATAGCAGGGTATTGTTTTGGTGCGACAACCAAGCTGTAGTGCGCATCATTAACAGCCAGTCCAGCAAGTCCTTAAGGGTAATGCGCTTAGTGCGCAGGTTGGTGAGGGCCTGCTTGGGGAGCAACATTACGTTTTGGGCTAGACATGTGCCAGGCACCTCTAATGATATTGCAGACGCTCTGTCTCGCTTTCAGGAGCAGAGATTTCGCCAGTGGGCACCGGCGGCGTACCAGTTTCCAGACCGGTTCCCAGAGGAGTTGTGGACTCTTGGCTTCGATCCATCATAGAGGCTGTGAACAGTTCATTGGCACCGGCAACTCGTCGGTCTTATTCGGCCGCTATTCAGGGTTATGCTGACTTCATCGGGACAGTTTGGGGCTTAAGTGCTTGGCCCCCCCACTGAGGAGTCGGTTTTACGATATCTTATACAGCTAAGGTCGCAGGGGTTATCACCCCGGACAATGGGAATCCACATGGCAGGCTTATCTTTTTTGTGTAAAGCAATTGGGAATGCGGACCCAACTTCGTCATTCCTAGTGCGCAAGGCCATAGCGGGTTGGAGGAGGCTTAGTCCGGCTGTAGCGGACGCAAGGCGGCCGATTTCTCTGGCGATACTTCAAGGCCTATTGGAACAGCTGCCCACTGTATGCTCTAGTTGTTATGAAGCAGTTTTATTTGGGGCGGCTTTTACGCTTGCCTTTTTTGGGGCTTTCCGATGTGGGGAATTGTTGGCTGAAACCCGTTCAAGTCCGGGGGACAGGGCATTAGCAAGGGAGGATGTTCAGATATCGGAAGAGGGTCTGCACATACTCCTTCGCCGATCGAAGACAGACCAATTGGGCCGAGGTTCGCATGTGTTTCTACGTGCTGCCCCACTGGGCGGTCCTTGCCCTGTCCGGGCTATGAGAGCCTTTTTGGAGGTTCGGCCAGACATATCTGGTCCACTGCTGATACATTTGAATGGCACGTGTCTGTCTCGGTACCAATTTGTTTCTGTTTTGAAGCGGGCGTTGAGAAGCTCAGGCTTACCAGCTGAGCAATTTGGGACTCACTCCTTCCGTATTGGGGCAGCCACGGAGGCAGCGAATTCTGGGATGCCTTCTGAGGACGTCAAGGCAGTGGGGAGGTGGCGTTCCTCGGCTTTCAAGCACTATGTCCGCCCGGGCTTGGTTTTATAACTATCTCATGTGCCATTCAATTGCAGATCGATGCTCGGAAGTGCCTAAAGTATTGGTCATCGGGCACAGTATTGTCCACTGGGCGGCCCGCTATTCTTTACGGTCCGTATGGACCAGCAACTTGGGCCTGGAAGATCACTACCGAATTGCCTGGGCTGGTCGGCGTGGTATGCGTTGGGCTTCGCTGCTAGATGATCTAACCACAGCTGTGAGGCGAACCGGTGTGCCGGATATTTTAGTCATTCAACTGGGAGAAAATGACATCACCAGCATGAAGGCACTTGGTCTGGCAGAGTCCATGAAGTTGGACCTTGAGAAGATTACATCAGCATTTCCAGGCATTAGAATATGGCGGTCGGCACTTCTCGAGCGTCGGAATTGGAGAGGGGCGGTTTCCCCCAAGAAAGTTGACATTTCACGCAAGAAAATTAATAAAGCAATTGCAAAGTGGTTAAAAAAGGCAGGCGGTCGTTATATTCCGCACCCTGATATCTGCCAAAGTTTTTGGGCTCTATACAGAGCAGATGGAGACCATCTGTCTGAATGGGGGATGGACTGCTGGTTACATGATTTGCGTTATGCATTGTTTGAGGCTGCAGTGGGAGGAAGCGTTGGAGGGAGCTGGGGGGTGGGGGCACCAATTTGACAGAATTTCATGACTATATGGTACCAATAGAGAATTTGGAAATAGCACTAGTACCTTTTGCTATATGACCATAATAGATAATACGTGTTACAGAGTTGTAGTCCTAAGAATCTATCTTGTTATATAATAGGGCTTCTGCTGGTTTTAAGAAACAATACCAAGAGCATTCTTCTGGCACAGAGTGGTAAGACAGGAGACATACTGTGTGAAAGCTCTGCCCATGAGGCTGGCAGTGCAATCAAGCCGCCGGTTCAAGGCTGACTCAGGCTTCCATCATCCGTCGTCGGTAAAATGACTACCCAGCTTCCTGGGGGGTTAACGGTAATGACTGGGGAAGGCAAACCACCCCGTATTGAGTCTGCTATGAAAACGCTAGAGGGCGTCAGACAGGATTCAGTGCTGGTGTAAAGTTCGGTTCTGGTGGTGTTAATAAAAAATACAAGATAAACCATCTGTAGCATATGATAAAATTTCTGGATGTTCTCCGATAAGTATATGAAGTAATCAGAAGCAGTAAAGTTAAAATCTTTAGCATTCAATATGAACATAGCAGGTATACATCCCATTGGTTGTATGGATGTAATGAATGATGTAATTTCTTAGCCAACAGGTTTTTAAGGTTAACTCATGGGTAGTAGAAGACAGAATTTCATGACTATATGGTACTAATAGAGAATTTGGAAATAGCACTAGTAGCTTTTGCTATATGACCATAATAGTTAATACGTGTTACAGTGTTGTAGTCCTAAGAATCTATCTTGTTATATAATAGGGCTTCATATACTTATCGGAGAACATCCAGCAATTTTATCATATGCTGCAGATGGTGTCTCTTGGTATTGTTTATTGTCATAGCAAAAGCTACTAGTGCTATTTCCAAATTCTCTATTAGTAACATATAGTTCGGCGAACATCCAGCAATTTTATCATATGGTGCAGATGGTTTCTCTTGGTATTGTTTATTAACACCAGCAGAACCCTACTTTACACCAGCACTGAATCCTGTCTGACGCCCCCTAGCGTTTTCATGGCAGACTCTGCTACCTTACCACTCTGTGCCACAAGAATGCTCTTGGTATTGTTTCTTCAAACCCGCAGAAGCCCTATTATATAACATGATAGATTCTTAGGACTTCAACACTGTAACACACGTATTTAACTATTATGGTCATATAGCAAAAGCTACTAGTGCTATTTCCAAATTCTCTATTAGTAACATATAGTCTTATGAAATTCTGTCTTCTACTGCCTATGAGATAACCTTAAAAACTAGTTGGCTAAGTAATTAAATCATTGATTGTATCCATACAACCAATGGGATATATACCTGCTATGTTCATATTGCACGCTAAAGATTTTAACTTTACTACTTCTGATTACTTCATATACTTATCGGAGAACATCCAGCAATTTTATCATATTCTGCAGATGGTGACTCTTGGTAATGTTTATTAACACCAGCAGAACCCTACTTTACACCAGCACTGAATCCTGTCTGACACCCTCTAGCGTTTTCATGGCAGACTCAATACGGGGTGGTTTGCCTTCCCCAGTCATTACCATTAACCCCCCAGGAAGCTGGGTAATCATTTTACCGACCTCAGATGACGGAATCCTGAGTCAGCCTTGAGCCGGATGCTTGGATTGCACTCCCAGCCTCATGGGCAATGCTTTCAGACAGCATGTCTGCTGCCTTACCACTCTGTGCCACAAGAATGCTCTTGGTATTGTTTCTTCAAACCAGCAGAAGCCCTATTATATAACAAGATAGATTCTTAGGACTTCAATACTATAACACACGTATTTAACTATTATGGTCATATAGCAGAAGCTACGAGTGCTATTTCCAAATTCTCTATTATTACTATATAGTGTTATTAAATTCTGTCTTCTTGTACACATGAGTTAACCTTAAAATCTTGTTGGCTAAGAAATTACATCACTGATTACATCCATACAACCAATGGCATGTATACCTGCTATGTTCATATTGAATGCTAAAGATTTTAACTTTACTGCTTCTGATTACTTCATATACTTATCGGAGAACATCCAGCCATTTTATCATATGCTGCAGATGGTGTCTCTTGGTATTGTTTATTAACACCAACAGAACCCTACTTTGCACCAGCACTGAATCCTGTCTGACGCCCCCTAGCGTTTTCATCGCAAACTCTGCTACCTTACCACTCTGTGCCACAAGAATGCTCTTGGTATTGTTTTTAAAACCAGCGGAAGCCCTATTATATAACAAGATAGATTCTTAGGACTACAACACTGTAACACGTGTTAACAATTATTGTCATAGCAAAAGCTACTAGTGCTATTTCCAAATTCTCTATAACTGCTATGTTCATATTGCACGCTAAAGATTTTAACTTTACTACTTCTGATTACTTCATATACTTATCGGAGAACATCCAGCCATTTTATCATATGCTGCAGATGATGACTCTTGGTAATGTTTATTAACACCAGCAGAACCCTACTTTACACCAGCTCTGAATCCTGTCTGACCTTTGGGGTGACGCCCTCTAGCGTTTTCATGGCAGACTCAATACGGGGTGGTTTGCCAGTGCCTTCCCCAGTCATTACCGTTTACCCCCCAGGAAGCTGGGTACTCATTTTACTGACCTCGGATGACGGAAGCCTGAGTCAGCCTTGAGCCGGATGCTTGGATTGCACTCCCAGCCTCATGGGCAATGCTTTCAGACAGCATGTCTGCTGCCTTACCACTCTGTGCCACAAGAATGCTCTTGGTATTGTTTCTTCAAACCAGCAGAAGCCCTATTATATAACATGATAGATTCTTAGCACTTCAACACTGTAACACACGTATTTAAGTATTATGGTCATATAGCAAAAGCTACGAGTGCTATTTCCAAATTCACTATTATTACTATATAGTGTTATTAAATTCTGTCTTCTAGTACCCATGAGTTAAGCTTAAAAATTTGTTGGCTAAGAGATTACATCATTGATTACATCCATACAACCAATGGGATATATACCTGCTATGTTAATATTGAATGCTAAAGATTTTAACTTTACTGCTTCTGATTACTTCTTATACTTATCGGAGAACATCCAGCAATTTTATCATATGATGCAGATGGTTTCTCTTGGTATTGTTTATTAACACCAGCAGAACCCTACTTTACACCAGCACTGAATCCTGTCTGACACCCCCTAGCGTTTTCATCGCAGACTCTGCTACCTTACCACTCTGTGCCACAAGAGTGCTCTTGGTGTTGTTTCTTAAAACCAGCAGAAGCCCTATTATATAACAAGATAGATTCTTAGGACTAAAACACTGTAACACGTATTCTATTATTGTCATAGCAAAAGCTACTAGTGATATTTCCAAATTCTCTATTAGTAACATATAGTTCGGAGAACATCCAGCAATTTTATCATATGGTGCAGATGGTTTCTCATGGTATTGTTTATTAACACCAGCAGAACCCTACTTTACACCAGCACTGAATCCTGTCTGACGCCCCCTAGCATTTTCATGGCAGACTGCTACCTTACCACTCTGTGCCACAAGAATGCTTTTGGTATTGTTTCTTCAAACCAGCAGAAGCCCTATTATATAACAAGATAGATTCTTAGGACTTCAACACTGTAACACACGTATTTAACTATTATGGTCATATAGCAAAAGCTACTAGTGCTATTTCCAAATTCTCTATTAGCACCATATAGTCTTATGAAATTCTGTCTTCTACTCCCTATGAAAACCTTAAAAACTAGTTGGCTAAGTAATTAAATCATTGATTGTAGACATACAACCAATGGGATATATAACTGCTATGTTCATATTGCACGCTAAAGATTTTAACTTTACTACTTCTGATTACTTCATATACTTATCGGAGAACATCCAGCAATTTTATCATATGCTGCAGATGGTTTCTCTTGGTATGGTTTATTAACACCAGCAGAACCCTACTTTGCACCAGCACTGAATCCTGTCTGACGCCCCCTAGCGTTTTCATCGCGGACTCTGCTACCTTACCACTCTGTGCCACAAGAGTGCTCTTGGTATTGTTTTTAAAAGCAGCAGAAGCCCTATCATATAACAAGATAGATTCTTAGGACTACAACACTGTAACACGTGTTAGCTATTATTGTCATAGGTAAAATGAGTACCCAGCTTCCTGGGGGGTAAACGGTAATGACTGGGGAAGGCACTGGAAAACCACTCCGTATTGAGTCTGCCATGAAAACGCTAGAGGGCGTCACCCCAAGGGTCAGACAGGATTCAGTGCTGGTGTAAAGTAGGGTTCTGCTGGTGTTAATAAACAATACCAAGAGTCACCATCTGCAGCATATGATAAAATTGCTGGATGTTCTCCGATAAGTATATGAAGTAATCAGAAGCAGTTAAGTTAAAATCTTTAGCATGCAATATGAACATAGCAAGTATATATCCCATTGGTTGTATGGATACAATCCATGATTTAATTACTTAGCCAACTAGTTTTTAAGGTTATCTCATAGGCAGTAGAAGACAGAATTTCATAAGACTATATGGTACTAATAGAGAAATTGGAAATAGCACTAGTAGCTTTTGCTATATGACCATAATAGTTAAATACGTGTGTTACAGTGTTGAAGTCCTAAGAATCTATCATGTTATATAACAGGGCGTCTGCTGGTTTGAAGAAACAATACCAAGAGCATACTTGTGGCACAGAGTGGAAAGGCAGCAGACATGCTGCCTGAAAGCATTGCCCATGAGGCTGGGAGTGCAATCCAAGCATCCGGCTCAAGGCTGACTCAGGCTTCCGTCATCCGAGGTCGGTAAAATGAGTACCCAGCTTCCTGGGGGGTAAACGGTAATGACTGGGGAAGGCACTGGCAAACCACTGCCATGAAAACGCTAGAGGGCGTCACCCCAAGTGTCAGACAGGAATCAGTGCTGGTGCAAAGTAGGGTTCTGCTGGTGTTCATAAACAATACCAAGAGAAACCATCTGCACCATATGATAAAATTGCTGGATGTTCTCCGAGCTATATGTTACTAATGGAGAATTTGGAAATAGCACTAGTAGCTTTTGCTATATGACCATAATAGTTAAATACGTCAGACAGGATTCAGTGCTGGTGTAAAGTAGGGTTCTGCTGGTGTTAATAAACTTTACCAAGAGTCACCATCTGCAGCATATGATAAAATGGCTGGACTTTCTCCGATAAGTATATGAAGTAATCAGAAGTAGTAAAGTTAAAATCTTTAGCGTGCAATATGAACATAGCAGGTATATATCCCATTGGTTGTATGGATACAATCAATGATTTAATTACTTAGCCAACTAGTTTTTAAGGTTATCTCATAGGCAGTAGAAGACAGAATTTCATTATATGTTACTAATAGAGAATTTGGAAATAGCACTAGTAGCTTTTGCAATATGACCATAATAGTTAAATACGTGTGTTACAGTGTTGAAGTCCTAAGAATCTATCATGTTATATAATAGGGCTTCTGCTGATTTGAAGTAGAAACAATACCAAGAGCATTCTTGTGGCACAGAGCGGTAAGGTAGCAGAGTCTTCCATGAAAATGCTAGGGGGCTGCAGATGGTTTCTCTTGGTATTGTTTATTAACACCAGCAGAACCCTATTTTACACCAGCACTGAATCCTGTCTGACGCCCCCTAGCGTTTTCATCGCAGACTCTTCTACCTTACCACTCTGTGCCACAAGAGTGCTCTTGGTATTGTTTTTAAAAGCAGCAGAAGCCCTATTATATAACAAGATAGATTCTTAGGACTACAACACTGTAACACGTATTAACTATTATTGTCATAGCAAAAGCTACTAGTGCTATTTCCAAATTCTCTATTAGTAACATATAGTTTGGAGAACATCCAGCAATTTTATCATATGGTGCAGATGGTTTCTCATGGTATTGTTTATTAACACCAGCAGAACCCTATTTTACACCTGCACTGAATCATGTCTGACGCCCCCTAGCGTTTTCATGGCAGACTCTGCTACCTTGCCACAAGAATGCTTTTAGTATTGTTTCTTCAAACCAGCAGAAGCCCTATTATATAACAAGATACATTCTTAGGACTTCAACACTGTAACACACGTATTTAACTATTATGGTCATATAGCAAAAGCTACTAGTGCTATTTCCAAATTCTCTATTAGCACCATATAGTCTTATGAAATTCTGTCTTCTACTCCCTATGAGATAACCTTAAAAACAAGTTGGCTAAGTAATTAAATCATTGATTGTATCCATACAACCAATGGGATATATACCTGCTATGTTCATATTGCACACTAAAGATTTTAACTTTACTACTTCTGATTACTTCATATACTTATCGGAGAACGTCCAGCAATTTTATCATATGGTGCAGATGGTTTCTCTTGGTATTGTTTATTAACACCAGCAGAACCCTACTTTACACCAGCACTGAATCCTGTCTGACGCCCCCTAGCGTTTTCATGGCAGACTCTGCTGCCTTACCACTCTGTGCCACAAGAATGCTCTTGGTATTGTTTCTTAAAACCAGCAGAAGCCCTATTATATAACAAGATAGATTCTTAGGACTACAACCCACGTATTAACTATTATGGTCATATAGCAAAAGCTACTAGTGCTATTTCCAAATTCTCTATTAGTACCATATAGTCTTATGAAATTCTGTCTTCTACTCCCTATGAGATAACCTTAAAAACTAGTTGGCTAAGTTATTAAATCATTGATTGTATCCATACAACCAATGGGATATATAACTGCTATGTTCATATTGCACGCTAAAGATTTTAACTTTACTACTTATGATTACTTCATATACTTATCGGAGAACATCCAGCAATTTTATCATATGCTGCAGATGGTGACTCTTGGTAAAGTTTATTAACACCAGCAGAACCCTACTTTACACCAGCACTGAATCCTGTCTGAGGTATTTAACTATTATGGTCATATAGCAAAAGCTACTAGTGCTATTTCCAAATTCTCTATTAGTAACATATAGTTCGGAGAACATCCAGCAATTGTATCATATGGTGCAGATGGTTTCTCTTGGTATTGTTTATTAACACCAGCAGAACCCTACTTTGCACCAGCACTGAATCCTGTCTGACGCCCCCTAGCGTTTTCATCGCAGACTCTGCTACCTTACCACTCTGTGCCACAAGAATGCTCTTGGTATTGTTTTTAAAACCAGCAGAAGTCCTATTATATAACAAGATAGTTTCTTAGGACTACAACACTGTAACACGTGTTAACTATTATTGTCATAGCAAAAGCTACTAGTGCTATTTCCAAATTCTCTATTAGTACCATATAGTTCAGAGAACATGAAGCAATTTTATCATATGGTGCAGATGGTTTCTCTTGGTATTGTTTATTAACACCAGCAGAACCCTACTTTACAACAGCACTGAATCCTGACGCCCCCTAGCGTTTTCATGGGAGACTCTGCTACCTTACCGCTCTGTGCCACAAGAATGCTCTTGGTATTGTTTCTACTTCAAACCAGCAGAAGCCCTATTATATAACATGATACATTCTTAGGACTTCAACACTGTAACACACGTATTTAACTATTATGGTCATATAGCATGTATATATTCCATTGGTAGTATGGATACAATCAATGATGTAATTTCTTAGCCAACAAGTTTTTAAGGTTAACTCATGCGTACTAGAAGACAGAATTTAATAACACTATATAGTAATAATAGAGAATTTGGAAATAGCACTCGTAGCTTTTGCTATATGACCATAATAGTTAAATACGTGTGTTACAGTGTTGAAGTCCTAAGAATCTATCTTGTTATATAATAGGTCTTCTGCTGGTTTTAAGAAACAAAACCAAGAGCATTCTTGTGGCACACAGTGGTAAGGCAGCAGACATGCTGTCTGAAAGCATTGCCCATGAGGCTGGGAGTGCTATCCATCATCCAGCTCAAGGCTGACTCGGGCTTCCGTCATCCGAGGTCGGTAAAATGAGTACCCAGCTTCCTGGGGGGTAAACGGTAATGACTGGGGAGGGCACTGGCAAACCAGCCCGTATTGAGTCTACCATGAAAACGCTAGAGGGCGTTACCCCATACTTCAAATACTTATTTTAGAACATCCAGCAATTTTATCACGTGCTGGAGATGGTTTCTCTTGGTATTGTTTATTAACACCAGCAGAACCCTACTTTACACCAGCACTGAATCCTGTCTGACGCCCTCTAGCGTTTTCATGGCAGACTCAATACGGGGTGGTTTGCCAGTGCCTTCCCCAGTCATTACCGTTTACCCCCCAGGAAGCTGCGTAGTCATTTTACCGACCACGGATGACGGAAGCCTGAGTCAGCCTTGAACCGGCGGCTTGGATTGCACTGCCAGCCTCATGGGCAGAGCTTTCACACAGTATGTCTCCTGCCTTACCACTCTGTGCCAGAAGAATGCTCTTGGTATTGTTTCTTAAATCCAGAAGCCCTATTATATAACAAGATAGATTCTTAGGACTACAACACTGTAACACGTATTTATTATGGTCATATAGCAAAAGCTACTAGTGCTATTTCCAAATTCTCTATTAGTACCATATAGTCATGAAATTCTGTCTTCTAGTACCCATGAGTTAACCTTAAAAACCTGTTCGCTAAGAAATTACATCATTCATTACATCCATACAACCAATGGGATGTATACCTGCTATTTTCATATTGAATGCTAAAGATTTTAACTTTACTGCTTCTGATTACTTCATATACTTATCGGAGAACTTCAAGAAATTTTATCATATGCTGCAGATGGTTTATCTTGGTATTGTTTAATAACACCAGCAGAACCCAACTTTACACCAGCACTGAATCCTGTCTGACGCCCCCTAGCGTTTTCATGGCAGACTCTGCTACCTTACCACTCCGTGCCACAAGAATGCTCTTGGTATTGTTTCTTAAAACCGGCAGAAGCCCTATTATATAACGATAGATTCTAAGGACTACAACACTGTAACACGTATTAACTATTTTTGTCATAGCAAAAGCTACTAGTCCTATTTCCAAATTCTCTATTAGTACCATATAGTTCGGAGAACATCCAGCAATTTTATCATATGGTGCAAATGGTTTCTCTTGGTATTGTTTATTAACACCAGCAGAACCCTACTTTACACCAGCACTGAATCCTGTCTGACGCCCCCTAGCGTTTTCATGGCAGACTCAATACGGGGTGGTTTGCCTTCCCCAGTAATTACCGTTAACCCCCCAGGAAGCTGGGTAATCATTTTACCGACCTCAGATGACGGAAGCCTAAGTCAGCCTTGAGCCGGATGCTTGGATTGCACTCCGCCTCATGGGCAAAGCTTTCAGACAGCATGTCTGCTGCCTTACCACTCTGTGCCACAAGAATGCTCTTGGTATTGTTTCTTCAAACCAGCAGAAGCCCTATTATATAACAAGATAGATTCTTAGAACTTCAATACTATAACACACGTATTTAACTATTATGGTCATATAGCAGAAGCTACGAGTGCTATTTCCAAATTCTCTATTATTACTATATAGTGTTATTAAATTCTGTCTTCTTGTACACATGAGTTAACCTTAAAATCTTGTTGGCTAAGAAATTACATCACTGATTACATCCATACAACCAATGGCATGTATACCTGCTATGTTCATATTGAATGCTAAAGATTTTAACTTTACTGCTTCTGATTACTTCATATACTTATCGGAGAACATCCAGCCATTTTATCATATGCTGCAGATGGTGTCTCTTGGTATTGTTTATTAACACCAACAGAACCCTACTTTGCACCAGCACTGAATCCTGTCTGACGCCCCCTAGCGTTTTCATCGCAAACTCTGCTACCTTACCACTCTGTGCCACAAGAATGCTCTTGGTATTGTTTTTAAAACCAGCGGAAGCCCTATTATATAACAAGATAGATTCTTAGGACTACAACACTGTAACACGTGTTAGCTATTATTGTCATAGCAAAAGCTACTAGTGCTATTTCCAAATTCTCTATAACTTCTATGTTCATATTGCACGTTAAAGATTTTAACTTTACTACTTCTGATTACTTCATATACTTATCGGAGAACATCCAGCAATTTTATCATATGCTGCAGATGATGACTCTTGGTAATGTTTATTAACACCAGCAGAACCCTACTTTACACCAGCACTGAATCCTGTCTGACCTTTGGGGTGACGCCCTCTAGCGTTTTCATGGCAGACTCAATACGGGGTGGTTTGCCAGTGCCTTCCCCAGTCATTACCGTTTACCCCCCAGGAAGTTGGGTACTCATTTTACCGACCTCGGATGACGGAAGCCTGAGTCAGCCTAGAGCCGGATGCTTCGATTGCACTCCCAGCCTCATGGGCAATGCTTTCAGACAGCATGTCTGCTGCCTTACCACTGTGCCACAAGAATGCTCTTGGTATTGTTTCTTCAAACCAGCAGAAGCCCTATTATATAACATGATAGATTCTTAGCACTTCAACACTGTAACACACGTATTTAAGTATTATGGTCATATAGCAAAAGCTACGAGTGCTATTTCCAAATTCACTATTATTACTATATAGTGTTATTAAATTCTGTCTTCTAGTACCCATGAGTTAACCTTAAAAATTTGTTGGCTAAGAGATTACATCATTGATTACATCCATACAACCAATGGGATATATACCTGCTATGTTAATATTGAATGCTAAAGATTTTAACTTTACTGCTTCTGATTACTTCATATACTTATCGGAGAACATCCAGCAATTTTATCATATGATGCAGATGGTTTCACTTGGTATTGTTTATTAACACCAGCAGAACCCTACTTTACACCAGCACTGAATCCTGTCTGACACCCCCTAGCGTTTTCATCGCAGACTCTGCTACCTTACCACTCTGTGCCACAAGAGTGCTCTTGGTGTTGTTTCTTAAAACCAGCAGAAGCCCTATTATATAACAAGATAGATTCTTAGGACTACAACACTGTAACACGTATTAACTATTATTGTCATAGCAAAAGCTACTAGTGCTATTTCCAAATTCTCTATTAGTAACATATAGTTCGGAGAACATCCAGCCATTTTATCATATGGTGCAGATGGTTTCTCTTGGTATTGTTTATTAACACCAGCAGAACCCTACTTTACACCAGCACTGAATCCTGTCTGACGCCCCCTAGCGTTTTCATGGCAGACTCTGCTACCTTACCACTCTGTGCCACAAGAATGCTCTTGGTATTGTTTCTTCAAACCAGCAGAAGCCCTATTATATAACATGATAGATTCTTAGGACTTCAACACTGTAACACACGTATTTAACTATTATGGTCATATAGCCAAAGCTACTAGTGCTATTTCCAAATTCTCTATTAGTAACATATAGTCTTATGAAATTCTGTCTTCTACTGCCTATGAGATAACCTTAAAAACTAGTTGGCTAAGTAATTAAATCATTGATTGTATCCATACAACCAATGGGATATATACCTGCTATGTTCATATTGCACGCTAAAGATTTTAACTTTACTACTTCTGATTACTTCATATACTTATCGGAGAACATCCAGCAATTTTATCATATGCTGCAGATGATGACTCTTGGTAATGTTTATTAACACCAGCAGAACCCTACTTTACACCAGCACTGAATCCTGTCTGACCTTTGGGGTGACGCCCTCTAGCGTTTTCATGGCAGACTCAATACGGGGTGGTTTGCCAGTGCCTTCCCCAGTCATTACCGTTTACCCCCCAGGAAGTTGGGTACTCATTTTACCGACCTCGGATGACGGAAGCCTGAGTCAGCCTAGAGCCGGATGCTTAGATTGCACTCCCAGCCTCATGGGCAAAGCTTTCAGACAGCATGTCTGCTGCCTTACCACTCTGTGCCACAAGAATGCTCTTGGTATTGTTTCTTCAAACCAGCAGAAGCCCTATTATATAACAAGATAGATTCTTAGGACTTCAATACTATAACACACGTATTTAACTATTATGGTCAAATAGCAGAAGCTACGAGTGCTATTTCCAAATTCTCTATTATTACTATATAGTGATTAAATTATGTCTTCTTGTACACATGAGTTAACCTTAAAATCTTGTTGGCTAAGAAATTACATCACTGATTACATCCATACAACCAATGGCATATATACCTGCTATGTTCATATTGAATGCTAAAGATTTTAACTTTACTGCTTCTGATTACTTCATATACTTATCGGAGAACATCCAGCAATTTTATCATATGCTGCAGATGGTGTCTCTTGGTATTGTTTATTAACACCAACAGAACCCTACTTTGCACCAGCACTGAATCCTGTCTGACGCCCCCTAGCGTTTTCATCGCAAACTCTGCTACCTTACCACTCTGTGCCACAAGAATGCTCTTGGTATTGTTTTTAAAACTAGCGGAAGCCCTATTATATAACAAGATAGATTCTTAGGACTACAACACTGTAACACGTGTTAGCTATTATTGTCATAGCAAAAGCTACTAGTGCTATTTCCAAATTCTCTATAACTTCTATGTTCATATTGCACGTTAAAGATTTTAACTTTACTACTTCTGATTACTTCATATACTTATCGGAGAACATCCAGCAATTTTATCATATGCTGCAGATGATGACTCTTGGTAATGTTTATTAACACGAGCAGAACCCTACTTTACACCAGCACTGAATCCTGTCTGACACCCCCTAGCGTTTTCATCGCAGACTCTGCTACCTTACCACTCTGTGCCACAAGAGTGCTCTTGGTGTTGTTTCTTAAAACCAGCAGAAGCCCTATTATATAACAAGATAGATTCTTAGGACTACAACACTGTAACACGTATTAACTATTATTGTCATAGCAAAAGCTACTAGTGCTATTTCCAAATTCTCTATTAGTAACATATAGTTCGGAGAACATCCAGCAATTTTATCATATGGTGCAGATGGTTTCTCTTGGTATTGTTTATTAACACCAGCAGAACCCTACTTTACACCAGCACTGAATCCTGTCTGACGCCCCCTAGCGTTTTCATGGCAGACTCTGCTACCTTACCACTCTGTGCCACAAGAATGCTCTTGGTATTGTTTCTTCAAACCAGCAGAAGCCCTATTATATAACATTATAGATTCTTAGGACTTCAACACTGTAACACACGTATTTAACTATTATGGTCATATAGCCAAAGCTACTAGTGCTATTTCCAAATTCTCTATTAGTAACATATAGTCTTATGAAATTCTGTCTTCTACTGCCTATGAGATAACCTTAAAAACTAGTTGGCTAAGTAATTAAATCATTGATTGTATCCATACAACCAATGGGATATATACCTGCTATGTTCATATTGCACGCTAAAGATTTTAACTTTACTACTTCTGATTACTTCATATACTTATCGGAGAACATCCAGCAATTTTATCATATGCTGCAGATGATGACTCTTGGTAATGTTTATTAACACCAGCAGAACCCTACTTTACACCAGCACTGAATCCTGTCTGACCTTTGGGGTGACGCCCTCTAGCGTTTTCATGGCAGACTCAATACGGGGTGGTTTGCCAGTGCCTTCCCCAGTCATTACCGTTTACCCCCCAGGAAGTTGGGTACTCATTTTACCGACCTCGGATGACGGAAGCCTGAGTCAGCCTAGAGCCGGATGCTTAGATTGCACTCCCAGCCTCATGGGCAAAGCTTTCAGACAGCATGTCTGCTGCCTTACCACTCTGTGCCACAAGAATGCTCTTGGTATTGTTTCTTCAAACCAGCAGAAGCCCTATTATATAACAAGATAGATTCTTAGGACTTCAATACTATAACACACGTATTTAACTATTATGGTCAAATAGCAGAAGCTACGAGTGCTATTTCCAAATTCTCTATTATTACTATATAGTGATTAAATTATGTCTTCTTGTACACATGAGTTAACCTTAAAATCTTGTTGGCTAAGAAATTACATCACTGATTACATCCATACAACCAATGGCATATATACCTGCTATGTTCATATTGAATGCTAAAGATTTTAACTTTACTGCTTCTGATTACTTCATATACTTATCGGAGAACATCCAGCAATTTTATCATATGCTGCAGATGGTGTCTCTTGGTATTGTTTATTAACACCAACAGAACCCTACTTTGCACCAGCACTGAATCCTGTCTGACGCCCCCTAGCGTTTTCATCGCAAACTCTGCTACCTTACCACTCTGTGCCACAAGAATGCTCTTGGTATTGTTTTTAAAACTAGCGGAAGCCCTATTATATAACAAGATAGATTCTTAGGACTACAACACTGTAACACGTGTTAGCTATTATTGTCATAGCAAAAGCTACTAGTGCTATTTCCAAATTCTCTATAACTTCTATGTTCATATTGCACGTTAAAGATTTTAACTTTACTACTTCTGATTACTTCATATACTTATCGGAGAACATCCAGCAATTTTATCATATGCTGCAGATGATGACTCTTGGTAATGTTTATTAACACGAGCAGAACCCTACTTTACACCAGCACTGAATCCTGTCTGACACCCCCTAGCGTTTTCATCGCAGACTCTGCTACCTTACCACTCTGTGCCACAAGAGTGCTCTTGGTGTTGTTTCTTAAAACCAGCAGAAGCCCTATTATATAACAAGATAGATTCTTAGGACTACAACACTGTAACACGTATTAACTATTATTGTCATAGCAAAAGCTACTAGTGCTATTTCCAAATTCTCTATTAGTAACATATAGTTCGGAGAACATCCAGCAATTTTATCATATGGTGCAGATGGTTTCTCTTGGTATTGTTTATTAACACCAGCAGAACCCTACTTTACACCAGCACTGAATCCTGTCTGACGCCCCCTAGCGTTTTCATGGCAGACTCTGCTACCTTACCACTCTGTGCCACAAGAATGCTCTTGGTATTGTTTCTTCAAACCAGCAGAAGCCCTATTATATAACATTATAGATTCTTAGGACTTCAACACTGTAACACACGTATTTAACTATTATGGTCATATAGCCAAAGCTACTAGTGCTATTTCCAAATTCTCTATTAGTAACATATAGTCTTATGAAATTCTGTCTTCTACTGCCTATGAGATAACCTTAAAAACTAGTTGGCTAAGTAATTAAATCATTGATTGTATCCATACAACCAATGGGATATATACCTGCTATGTTCATATTGCACGCTAAAGATTTTAACTTTACTACTTCTGATTACTTCATATACTTATCGGAGAACATCCAGCAATTTTATCATATGCTGCAGATGATGACTCTTGGTAATGTTTATTAACACCAGCAGAACCCTACTTTACACCAGCACTGAATCCTGTCTGACCTTTGGGGTGACGCCCTCTAGCGTTTTCATGGCAGACTCAATACGGGGTGGTTTGCCAGTGCCTTCCCCAGTCATTACCGTTTACCCCCCAGGAAGTTGGGTACTCATTTTACCGACCTCGGATGACGGAAGCCTGAGTCAGCCTAGAGCCGGATGCTTAGATTGCACTCCCAGCCTCATGGGCAAAGCTTTCAGACAGCATGTCTGCTGCCTTACCACTCTGTGCCACAAGAATGCTCTTGGTATTGTTTCTTCAAACCAGCAGAAGCCCTATTATATAACAAGATAGATTCTTAGGACTTCAATACTATAACACACGTATTTAACTATTATGGTCAAATAGCAGAAGCTACGAGTGCTATTTCCAAATTCTCTATTATTACTATATAGTGATTAAATTATGTCTTCTTGTACACATGAGTTAACCTTAAAATCTTGTTGGCTAAGAAATTACATCACTGATTACATCCATACAACCAATGGCATGTATACCTGCTATGTTCATATTGAATGCTAAAGATTTTAACTTTACTGCTTCTGATTACTTCATATACTTATCGGAGAACATCCAGCAATTTTATCATATGCTGTAGATGGTGTCTCTTGGTATTGTTTATTAACACCAACAGAACCCTACTTTGCACCAGCACTGAATCCTGTCTGACGCCCTCTAGCGTTTTCATCGCAAACTCTGCTACCTTACCACTCTGTGCCACAAGAATGCTCTTGGTATTGTTTTTAAAACTAGCGGAAGCCCTATTATATAACAAGATAGATTCTTAGGACTACAACACTGTAACACGTGTTAGCTATTATTGTCATAGCAAAAGCTACTAGTGCTATTTCCAAATTCTCTATAACTTCTATGTTCATATTGCACGTTAAAGATTTTAACTTTACTACTTCTGATTACTTCATATACTTATCGGAGAACATCCAGCAATTTTATCATATGCTGCAGATGATGACTCTTGGTAATGTTTATTAACACGAGCAGAACCCTACTTTACACCAGCACTGAATCCTGTCTGACACCCACTAGCGTTTTCATCGCAGACTCTGCTACCTTACCACTCTGTGCCACAAGAGTGCTCTTGGTGTTGTTTCTTAAAACCAGCAGAAGCCCTATTATATAACAAGATAGATTCTTAGGACTACAACACTGTAACACGTATTAACTATTATTGTCATAGCAAAAGCTACTAGTGCTATTTCCAAATTCTCTATTAGTAACATATAGTTCGGAGAACATCCAGCAATTTTATCATATGGTGCAGATGGTTTCTCTTGGTATTGTTTATTAACACCAGCAGAACCCTACTTTACACCAGCACTGAATCCTGTCTGACGCCCCCTAGCGTTTTCATGGCAGACTCTGCTACCTTACCACTCTGTGCCACAAGAATGCTCTTGGTATTGTTTTTAAAACTAGCGGAAGCCCTATTATATAACAAGATAGATTCTTAGGACTACAACACTGTAACACGTGTTAGCTATTATTGTCATAGCAAAAGCTACTAGTGCTATTTCCAAATTCTCTATAACTTCTATGTTCATATTGCACGTTAAAGATTTTAACTTTACTACTTCTGATTACTTCATATACTTATCGGAGAACATCCAGCAATTTTATCATATGCTGCAGATGATGACTCTTGGTAATGTTTATTAACACGAGCAGAACCCTACTTTACACCAGCACTGAATCCTGTCTGACACCCCCTAGCGTTTTCATCGCAGACTCTGCTACCTTACCACTCTGTGCCACAAGAGTGCTCTTGGTGTTGTTTCTTAAAACCAGCAGAAGCCCTATTATATAACAAGATAGATTCTTAGGACTACAACACTGTAACACGTATTAACTATTATTGTCATAGCAAAAGCTACTAGTGCTATTTCCAAATTCTCTATTAGTAACATATAGTTCGGAGAACATCCAGCAATTTTATCATATGGTGCAGATGGTTTCTCTTGGTATTGTTTATTAACACCAGCAGAACCCTACTTTACACCAGCACTGAATCCTGTCTGACGCCCCCTAGCGTTTTCATGGCAGACTCTGCTACCTTACCACTCTGTGCCACAAGAATGCTCTTGGTATTGTTTCTTCAAACCAGCAGAAGCCCTATTATATAACATGATAGATTCTTAGGACTTCAACACTGTAACACACGTATTTAACTATTATGGTCATATAGCCAAAGCTACTAGTGCTATTTCCAAATTCTCTATTAGTAACATATAGTCTTATGAAATTCTGTCTTCTACTGCCTATGAGATAACCTTAAAAACTAGTTGGCTAAGTAATTAAATCATTGATTGTATCCATACAACCAATGGGATATATACCTGCTATGTTCATATTGCACGCTAAAGATTTTAACTTTACTACTTCTGATTACTTCATATACTTATCGGAGAACATCCAGCAATTTTATCATATGCTGCAGATGATGACTCTTGGTAATGTTTATTAACACCAGCAGAACCCTACTTTACACCAGCACTGAATCCTGTCTGACCTTTGGGGTGACGCCCTCTAGCGTTTTCATGGCAGACTCAATACGGGGTGGTTTGCCAGTGCCTTCCCCAGTCATTACCGTTTACCCCCCAGGAAGTTGGGTACTCATTTTACCGACCTCGGATGACGGAAGCCTGAGTCAGCCTAGAGCCGGATGCTTAGATTGCACTCCCAGCCTCATGGGCAAAGCTTTCAGACAGCATGTCTGCTGCCTTACCACTCTGTGCCACAAGAATGCTCTTGGTATTGTTTCTTCAAACCAGCAGAAGCCCTATTATATAACAAGATAGATTCTTAGGACTTCAATACTATAACACACGTATTTAACTATTATGGTCAAATAGCAGAAGCTACGAGTGCTATTTCCAAATTCTCTATTATTACTATATAGTGATTAAATTATGTCTTCTTGTACACATGAGTTAACCTTAAAATCTTGTTGGCTAAGAAATTACATCACTGATTACATCCATACAACCAATGGCATGTATACCTGCTATGTTCATATTGAATGCTAAAGATTTTAACTTTACTGCTTCTGATTACTTCATATACTTATCGGAGAACATCCAGCAATTTTATCATATGCTGTAGATGGTGTCTCTTGGTATTGTTTATTAACACCAACAGAACCCTACTTTGCACCAGCACTGAATCCTGTCTGACGCCCCCTAGCGTTTTCATCGCAAACTCTGCTACCTTACCACTCTGTGCCACAAGAATGCTCTTGGTATTGTTTTTAAAACTAGCGGAAGCCCTATTATATAACAAGATAGATTCTTAGGACTACAACACTGTAACACGTGTTAGCTATTATTGTCATAGCAAAAGCTACTAGTGCTATTTCCAAATTCTCTATAACTTCTATGTTCATATTGCACGTTAAAGATTTTAACTTTACTACTTCTGATTACTTCATATACTTATCGGAGAACATCCAGCAATTTTATCATATGCTGCAGATGATGACTCTTGGTAATGTTTATTAACACGAGCAGAACCCTACTTTACACCAGCACTGAATCCTGTCTGACACCCACTAGCGTTTTCATCGCAGACTCTGCTACCTTACCACTCTGTGCCACAAGAGTGCTCTTGGTGTTGTTTCTTAAAACCAGCAGAAGCCCTATTATATAACAAGATAGATTCTTAGGACTACAACACTGTAACACGTATTAACTATTATTGTCATAGCAAAAGCTACTAGTGCTATTTCCAAATTCTCTATTAGTAACATATAGTTCGGAGAACATCCAGCAATTTTATCATATGGTGCAGATGGTTTCTCTTGGTATTGTTTATTAACACCAGCAGAACCCTACTTTACACCAGCACTGAATCCTGTCTGACGCCCCCTAGCGTTTTCATGGCAGACTCTGCTACCTTACCACTCTGTGCCACAAGAATGCTCTTGGTATTGTTTCTTCAAACCAGCAGAAGCCCTATTATATAACATGATAGATTCTTAGGACTTCAACACTGTAACACACGTATTTAACTATTATGGTCATATAGCAAAAGCTACTAGTGCTATTTCCAAATTCTCTATTAGTAACATATAGTCTTATGAAATTCTGTCTTCTACTGCCTATGAGATAACCTTAAAAACTAGTTGGCTAAGTAATTAAATCATTGATTGTATCCATACAACCAATGGGATATATACCTGCTATGTTCATATTGCACGCTAAAGATTTTAACTTTACTACTTCTGATTACTTCATATACTTATCGGAGAACATCCAGCAATTTTATCATATGCTGCAGATGGTGACTCTTGGTAATGTTTATTAACACCAGCAGAACCCTACTTTAAACCAGCACTGAATCCTGTCTGACACCCTCTAGCGTTTTCATGGCAGACTCAATACGGGGTGGTTTGCCTTCCCCAGTAATTACCGTTAACCCCCCAGGAAGCTGGGTAATCATTTTACCGACCTCAGATGACGGAAGCCTGAGTCAGCCTTGAGCCGTTTGCTTGGATTGCACTCCCAGCCTCATGGGCAATGCTTTCAGACAGCATGTCTGCTGCCTTACCACTCTGTGCCACAAGAATGCTCTTGGTATTGTTTCTTCAAACCAGCAGAAGCCCTATTATATAACAAGATAGATTCTTAGGACTTCAATACTATAACACACGTATTTAACTATTATGGTCATATAGCAGAAGCTACGAGTGCTATTTCCAAATTCTCTATTATTACTATATAGTGTTATTAAATTCTGTCTTCTTGTACACATGAGTTAACCTTAAAATCTTGTTGGCTAAGAAATTACATCACTGATTACATCCATACAACCAATGGCATGTATACCTGCTATGTTCATATTGAATGCTAAAGATTTTAACTTTACTGCTTCTGATTACTTCATATACTTATCGGAGAACATCCAGCCATTTTATCACATGCTGCAGATGGTGTCTCTTGGTATTGTTTATTAACACCAACAGAACCCTACTTTGCACCAGCACTGAATCCTGTCTGACGCCCCCTAGCGTTTTCATCGCAAACTCTGCTACCTTACCACTCTGTGCCACAAGAATGCTCTTGGTATTAAAACCAGCGGAAGCCCTATTATATAACAAGATAGATTCTTAGGACTACAACACTGTAACACGTGTTAACTATTATTGTCATAGCAAAAGCTACTAGTGCTATTTCCAAATTCTCTATAACTGCTATGTTCATATTGCACGCTAAAGATTTTAACTTTACTACTTCTGATTACTTCATATACTTATCGGAGAACATCCAGCCATTTTATCATATGCTGCAGATGATGACTCTTGGTAATGTTTATTAACACCAGCAGAACCCTACTTTACACCAGCTCTGAATCCTGTCTGACCTTTGGGGTGACGCCCTCTAGCGTTTTCATGGCAGACTCAATACGGGGTGGTTTGCCAGTGCCTTCCCCAGTCATTACCGTTTACCCCCCAGGAAGCTGGGTACTCATTTTACCGACCTTGGATGACGGAAGCCTGAGTCAGCCTTGAGCCGGATGCTTGGATTGCACTCCCAGCCTGATGGGCAATGCTTTCAGACAGCATGTCTGCTGCCTTACCACTCTGTGCCACAAGAATGCTCTTGGTATTGTTTCTTCAAACCAGCAGAAGCCCTATTATATAACATGATAGATTCTTAGCACTTCAACACTGTAACACACGTATTTAAGTATTATGGTCATATAGCAAAAGCTACGAGTGCTATTTCCTAATTCTCTATTATTACTATATAGTGTTATTAAATTCTGTCTTCTAGTACCCATGAGTTAACCTTAGGACTACAACACTGTAACACGTATTAACTATTATTGTCATAGCAAAAGCTACTAGTGATATTTCCAAATTCTCTATTAGTAACATATAGTTCGGAGAACATCCAGCAATTTTATCATATGGTGCAGATGGTTTCTCATGGTATTGTATATTAACACCAGCAGAACCCTACTTTACACCAGCACTGAATCCTGTCTGACGCTCCCTAGCGTTTTCATGGCAGACTCTGCTACCTTACCACTCTGTGCCACAAGAATGCTTTTGGTATTGTTTCTTCAAACCAGCAGAAGCCCTATTATATAACATGATAGATTCTTAGGACTTCAACACTGTAACACACGTATTTAACTATTATGGTCATATAGCAAAAGCTACTAGTGCTATTTCCAAATTCTCTATTAGTAACATATAGTCTTATGGAATTCTGTCTTCTACTGCCTATGAGATAACCTTAAAAACTAGTTGGCTAAGTAATTAAATCATTGATTGTATCCATACAACCAATGGGATATATACCTGCTATGTTCATATTGCATGCTAAAGATTTTAACTTAACTGCTTCTGATTACTTCATATACTTATCGGAGAACATCCAGCAATTTTATCATATGCTGCAGATGGTTTCTCTTGGTATTGTTTATTAACACCAGCAGAACCCTACTTTACACCAGCACTGAATCCTGTCTGACACCCCCTAGCGTTTTCATCGCAGACTCTGCTACCTTACCACTCTGTGCCACAAGAATGCTCTTGGTATTGTTTTTAAAACCAGCAGAAGCCCTATTATATAACAAGATAGATTCTTAGGACTACAACACTGTAACACGTGTTAGCTATTATTGTCATAGCAAAAGCTACTAGTGCTATTTCCAAATTCTCTATAACTGCTATGTTCATATTGCACGCTAAAGATTTTAACTTTACTACTTCTGATTACTTCATATACTTATCGGAGAACATCCAGCAATTTTATCATATGCTGCAGATGATGACTCTTGGTAATGTTTATTAACACCAGCAGAACCCTACTTTACACCAGCACTGAATCCTGTCTGACCTTTGGGGTGACGCCCTCTAGCGTTTTCATGGCAGACTCAATACGGGGTGGTTTGCCAGTGCCTTCTCCAGTCATTACCGTTTACCCCCCAGGAAGTTGGGTACTCATTTTACCGACCTCGGATGACGGAAGCCTGAGTCAGCCTAGAGCCGGATGCTTAGATTGCACTCCCAGCCTCATGGGCAATGCTTTCAGACAGCATGTCTGCTGCCTTACCACTCTGTGCCACAAGAATGCTCTTGGTATTGTTTCTTCAAACCAGCAGAAGCCCTATTATATAACATGATAGATTCTTAGCACTTCAACACTGTAACACACGTATTTAAGTATTATGGTCATATAGCAAAAGCTACGAGTGCTATTTCCAAATTCACTATTATTACTGTATAGTGTTATTAAATTCTGTCTTCTAGTACCCATGAGTTAACCTTAAAAATTTGTTGGCTAAGAGATTACATCATTGATTACATCCATACAACCAATGGGATATATACCTGCTATGTTAATATTGAATGCTAAAGATTTTAACTTTACTGCTTACTTATCGGAGAACATCCAGCAATTTTATCATATGATGCAGATGGTTTCTCTTGGTATTGTTTATTAACACCAGCAGAACCCTACTTTACACCAGCACTGAATCCTGTCTGACCTTTGGGGTGACGCCCTCTAGCGTTTTCATGGCAGACTCAATACGGGGTGGTTTGCCGGTGCCTTCCCCAGTCATTACCGTTTACCCCCCAGGAAGTTGGGTACTCATTTTACTGACCTCGGATGACGGAAGCCTGAGTCAGCCTAGAGCCGGATGCTTAGATTGCACTCCCAGCCTCATGGGCAATGCTTTCATACAGCATGTCTGCTGCCTTACCACTCTGTGCCACAAGAATGCTCTTGGTATTGTTTCTTCAAACCAGCAGAAGCCCTGTTATATAACATGATAGATTCTTAGCACTTCAACACTGTAACACACGTATTTAAGTATTATGGTCATATAGCAAAAGCTACGAGTGCTATTTCCAAATTCACTATTATTACTGTATAGTGTTATTAAATTCTGTCTTCTTGTACAGATGAGTTAACCTTAAAATCTTGTTGGCTAAGAAATTACATCACTGATTACATCCATACAACCAATGGCATGTATACCTGCTATGTTCATATTGAATGCTAAAGATTTTAACTTTACTGCTTCTGATTACTTCATATACTTATCGGAGAACATCCAGCCATTTTATCATATGCTGCAGATGGTGTCTCTTGGTATTGTTTATTAACACCAACAGAACCCTACTTTGCACCAGCACTGAATCCTGTCTGACGCCCCCTAGCGTTTTCATCGCAAACTCTGCTACCTTACCACTCTGTGCCACAAGAATGCTCTTGGTATTAAAACCAGCGGAAGCCCTATTATATAACAAGATAGATTCTTAGGACTACAACACTGTAACACGTGTTAACTATTATTGTGATAGCAAAAGCTACTAGTGCTATTTCCAAATTCTCTATAACTGCTATGTTCATATTGCACGCTAAAGATTTTAACTTTACTACTTCTGATTACTTCATATACTTATCGGAGAACATCCAGCCATTTTATCATATGCTGCAGATGATGACTCTTGGTAATGTTTATTAACACCAGCAGAACCCTACTTTACACCAGCTCTGAATCAAGTCTGACCATTGGGGTGACGCCCTCTAGCGTTTTCATGGCAGACTCAATACGGGGTGGTTTGCCAGTGCCTTCCCCAGTCATTACGGTTTACCCCCCAGGAAGCTGGGTACTCATTTTACCGACCTTGGATGACGGAAGACTGAGTCAGCCTTGAGCCGGATGCTTGGATTGCACTCCCAGCCTGATGGGCAATGCTTTCAGACAGCATGTCTGCTGCCTTACCACTCTGTGCCACAAGAATGCTCTTGGTATTGTTTCTTCAAACCAGCAGAAGCCCTATTATATAACATGATAGATTCTTAGCACTTCAACACTGTAACACACGTATTTAAGTATTATGGTCATATAGCAACAGCTACGAGTGCTATTTCCTAATTCTCTATTATTACTATATAGTGTTATTAAATTCTGTCTTCTAGTACCCATGAGTTAACCTTAGGACTACAACACTGTAACACGTATTAACTATTATTGTCATAGCAAAAGCTACTAGTGATATTTCCAAATTCTCTATTAGTAACATATAGTTCGGAGAACATCCAGCAATTTTATCATATGGTGCAGATGGTTTCTCATGGTATTGTATATTAACACCAGCAGAACCCTACTTTACACCAGCACTGAATCCTGTCTGACGCTCCCTAGCGTTTTCATGGCAGACTCTGCTACCTTACCACTCTGTGCCACAAGAATGCTTTTGGTATTGTTTCTTCAAACCAGCAGAAGCCCTATTATATAACATGATAGATTCTTAGGACTTCAACACTGTAACACACGTATTTAACTATTATGGTCATATAGCAAAAGCTACTAGTGCTATTTCCAAATTCTCTATTAGTAACATATAGTCTTATGAAATTCTGTCTTCTACTGCCTATGAGATAACCTTAAAAACTAGTTGGCTAAGTAATTAAATCATTGATTGTATCCATACAACCAATGGGATATATACCTGCTATGTTCATATTGCATGCTAAAGATTTTAACTTAACTGCTTCTGATTACTTCATATACTTATCGGAGAACATCCAGCAATTTTATCATATGCTGCAGATGGTTTCTCTTGGTATTGTTTATTAACACCAGCAGAACCCTACTTTACACCAGCACTGAATCCTGTCTGACACCCCCTAGCGTTTTCATCGCAGACTCTGCTACCTTACCACTCTGTGCCACAAGAGTGCTCTTGGTATTGTTTTTAAAACCAGCAGAAGCCCTATTATATAACAAGATAGATTCTTAGGACTACAACACTGTAACACGTGTTAGCTATTATTGTCATAGCAAAAGCTACTAGTGCTATTTCCAAATTCTCTATAACTGCTATGTTCATATTGCACGCTAAAGATTTTAACTTTACTACTTCTGATTACTTCATATACTTATCGGAGAACATCCAGCAATTTTATCATATGCTGCAGATGATGACTCTTGGTAATGTTCATTAACACCAGCAGAACCCTACTTTACACCAGCACTGAATCCTGTCTGACCTTTGGGGTGACGCCCTCTAGCGTTTTCATGGCAGACTCAATACGGGGTGGTTTGCCAGTGCCTTCCCCAGTCATTACCGTTTACCCCCCAGGAAGTTGGGTACTCATTTTACCGACCTCGGATGACGGAAGCCTGAGTCAGCCTAGAGCCGGATGCTTAGATTGCACTCCCAGCCTCATGGGCAATGCTTTCAGACAGCATGTCTGCTGCCTTACCACTCTGTGCCACAAGAATGCTCTTGGTATTGTTTCTTCAAACCAGCAGAAGCCCTATTATATAACATGATAGATTCTTAGCACTTCAACACTGTAACACACGTATTTAAGTATTATGGTCATATAGCAAAAGCTACGAGTGCTATTTCCAAATTCACTATTATTACTGTATAGTGTTATTAAATTCTGTCTTCTAGTACCCATGAGTTAACCTTAAAAACTTGTTGGCTAAGAGATTACATCATTGATTACATCCATACAACCAATGGGATATATACCTGCTATGTTAATATTGAATGCTAAAGATTTTAACTTTACTGCTTCTGATTACTTCATATACTTATCGGAGAACATCCAGCAATTTTATCATATGATGCAGATGGTTTCTCTTGGTATTGTTTATTAACACCAGCAGAACCCTACTTTACACCAGCACTGAATCCTGTCTGACACCCCCTAGCGTTTTCATCGCAGACTCTGCTACCTTACCACTCTGTGCCACAAGAGTGCTCTTGGTGTCGTTTCTTAAAACCAGCAGAAGCCCTATTATATAACAAGATAGATTCTTAGGACTACAACACTGTAACACGTATTAACTATTATTGTCATAGCAAAAGCTACTAGTGCTATTTCCAAATTCTCTATTAGTAACATATAGTTCGGAGAACATCCAGCAATTTTATCATATGGTGCAGATGGTTTCTCTTGGTATTGTTTATTAATACCAGCAGAACCCTACTTTACACCAGCACTGAATCCTGTCTGACGCCCCCTAGAGTTTTCATGGCATACTCTGCTACCTTACCACTCTGTGCCACAAGAATGCTCTTGGTATTGTTTCTTCAAACCAGCAGAAGCCCTATTATATAACATGATAGATTCTTAGGACTTCAACACTGTAACACACGTATTTAACTATTATGGTCATATAGCAAAAGCTACTAGTGCTATTTCCAAATTCTCTATTAGTAACATATAGTCTTATGAAATTCTGTCTTCTACTGCCTATGAGATAACCTTAAAAACTAGTTGGCTAAGTAATTAAATCATTGATTGTATCCATACAACCAATGGGATATATACCTGCTATGTTCATATTGCACGCTAAAGATTTTAACTTTACTACTTCTGATTACTTCATATACTTATCGGAGAACATCCAGCAATTTTATCATATGCTGCAGATGGTGACTCTTGGTAATGTTTATTAACACCAGCAGAACCCTACTTTACACCAGCACTGAATCCTGTCTGACACCCTCTAGCGTTTTCATGGCAGACTCAATACGGTGTGGTTTGCCTTCCCCAGTAATTACCGTTAACCCCCCAGGAAGCTGGGTAATCATTTTACCGACCTCAGATGACGGAAGCCTGAGTCAGCCTTGAGCCGTTTGCTTGGATTGCACTCCCAGCCTCATTGGCAATGCTTTCAGACAGCATGTCTGCTGCCTTACCACTCTGTGCCACAAGAATGCTCTTGGTATTGTTTCTTCAAACCAGCAGAAGCCCTATTATATAACAAGATAGATTCTTAGGACTTCAATACTATAACACACGTATTTAACTATTATGGTCATATAGCAGAAGCTACGAGTGCTATTTCCAAATTCTCTATTATTACTATATAGTGTTATTAAATTCTGTCTTCTTGTACACATGAGTTAACCTTAAAATCTTGTTGGCTAAGAAATTACATCACTGATTACATCCATACAACCAATGGCATGTATACCTGCTATGTTCATATTGAATGCTAAAGATTTTAACTTTACTGCTTCTGATTACTTCATATACTTATCGGAGAACATCCAGCCATTTTATCATATGCTGCAGATGGTGTCTCTTGGTATTGTTTATTAACACCAACAGAACCCTACTTTGCACCAGCACTGAATCCTGTCTGACGCCCCCTAGCGTTTTCATCGCAAACTCTGGTAACTTACCACTCTGTGCCACAAGAATGCTCTTGGTATTAAAACCAGCGGAAGCCCTATTATATAACAAGATAGATTCTTTGCACTTCAACACTGTAACACACGTATTTAACTATTATTGTCATATAGTAAAAGCTACGAGTGCTATTTCCAAAGGCTGACTCAGGCTTCCGTCATCCGAGGTCGGTAAAATGAGTACCCAGCTTCCTGGGTGGTAAACGGTAATGACTGGGGAAGGCACTGGCAAACCACCCCGTATTGAGTCTGCCATGAAAACGCTAGAGGGCGTCACCCCAAAGGTCAGACAGGATTCAGTGCTGGTGTAAAGTAGGGTTCTGCTGGTGTTAATAAACATTACCAAGAGTCACCATCTGCAGCATATGATAAAATTGCTGGATGTTCTCCGATAAGTATATGAAGTAATTAGAAGTAGTAAAGTTAAAATCTTTAGCATGCAATATGAACATAGCAGTTATATATCCCATTGGTTGTATGGATACAATCAATGATTTAATTACTTAGCCAACTAGTTTTTAAGATTATCTCATAGGGAGTAGAAGACAGAATTTCATAAGACTATATGGTACTAATAGAGAATTTGGAAATAGCACTAGTAGCTTTTGCTATATGACCATAATAGTTAAATACGTGTATTACAGTGTTGAAGTGCTAAGAATCTATCATGTTATATAATAGGGCTTCTGCTGGTTTGAAGAAACAATACCAAGAGCATTCTTGTGGCACAGAGTGGTAAGGCAGCAGACATGCTGTCTGAAAGCATTGCCCATGAGGCTGGGAGTGGAATCCAAGCATCCGGCTCAAGGCTGACTCTGGCTTCCGTCATCCGAGGTCGGTAAAATGAGTACCCAGCTTCCTGGGGGGTAAACGGTAATGACTGGGGAAGGCACTGGCAAACCACCCCGTATTGAGTCTGCCATGAAAACGCTAGAGGGCATCAGACAGGATTCAGTGCTGGTGTAAAGTAGGGTTCTGCTGGTGTTAATAAACAATACCAAGAGTAACCATCTGCAGCATATGATAAAATTGCTGGATGTTCTCCGATAAGTATATGAAGTAATCAGAAGCAGTAAAGTTAAAATCTTTAGCATTCAATATGAACATAGCAGGTATACATCCCATTGGTTGTATGGATGTAATCAATGATGTAATTTCTTAGCCAACATGTTTTTAAGGGTATCTCATAGAAGACAGAATTTCATAATATATGGTACTAATAGAGAATTTGGAAATAGCACTCGTAGCTTTTGCTGTATGACCATAATAGTTAAATACGTGTGTTACAGTGTTGTAGTCCTAAGAATCTATCGTTATATAATGATATAATATAATATATAATGGCAAACCACCCCGTATTGAGTCTGCCATGAAAACGCTAGAGGGTGTCAGACAGGATTCAGTGCTGGTGTAAAGTAGGGTTCTGCTGGTGTTAATAAACAATACCAAGAGAAACCATCTGCAGCATATGATAAAATTGCTGGATGTTCTAACATAAGTACATGAAGTAATCAGAAGCAGTAAATTTAAAATCTTTGCCTTGCAGGTGAATACCTGTCGCCATAAAGACACCCAGACAACTGTTGGCGTTTAAATAGGCCACGACTTTATTAGAACCATAACCAAGCGTTGGAGAGCATGGGGTGAAGGAACCAGCCGTCTCGTGGCCCACCGGCCACAAGGAAGCTAAGCATTACTCCAACAGGCATGCCCGGGGCCCTCTGGCATCCTGCCGGGCTCCCCGAGCCCCCAATGGCCCGTTGGGTGTCCAGGGAGGTGACCCCCATTTTGAGAACTCATTGAGGCGTGAACCTCTGCCGAGTTCCCTAGTCACCCGGAAATGCGGGTTTTGCCGGCAAGGCTCCTCCTCCATGAGGGATGGCCGCCCGGCACCGCGTACACACAGCCTCTTATGGAGGCCCCCTTTCTATAGCAGGCCTGCACGCAGGCTGGGTCTGCTCCCATATGGTTCCTCCCCCATGCCCAAATTCCGCCACCGAGCGGGGAATGGGTGCCTCTATCCCCCAGCTCCCGCCAACGCTTCCTCCCACTGCAGCCTCAAACAATGCATAACGCAAATCATGTAACCAGCAGTCCATCCCCCATTCAGACACATGGTCTCCATCTGCTCTGTATAGAGCCCAAAAACTTTGGGAGATATCAGGGTGCGGAATATAACGACCGCCTGCCTTTTTTAACCACTTTGCAATTGCTTTATTAATTTTCTTGCGTGAAATGTCAACTTTCTTGGGGAAACCGCCCCTCTCCAATTCCGACGCTCGAGAAGTGCCGACCACCATATTCTAATGCCTGGAAATCCTGATGTAATCTTCTCAAAGTCCAACTTCATGGACTCTGCCAGACCAAGTGCCTTCATGCTGGTGATGTCATTTTCTCCCAGTTGAATGACTAAAATATCCGGCACATCGGTTCGCCTCACAGCTGTGGTTAGATCATCTAGCAGCGAAGCCCAACACATACCACGCCGACCAGCCCAGGCAATTCGGTAGTGATCTTCCAGGCCCAAGTTGCTGGTCCATCCGGACCGTAAAGAATAGCGGGCCGCCCAGTGGACAATACTGTGCCCGATGACCAATACTTTAGGCACTTCCGAGCATCGATCTGCAATTGAATGGCACATGAGATAGTTATAAAACCAAGTCCGGGCGGACATAGTGCTTGAAAGCCGAGGAACGCCACCTCCCCACTGCCTTGACGTCCTCAGAAGGCATCCCAGAATTCGCTGCCTCCGTGGCTGCCCCAATACGGAAGGAGTGAGTCCCAAATTGCTCAGCTGGTAAGCCTGAGCTTCTCAACGCCCGCTTCAAAACAGAAACAAATTGGTACCGAGACAGACACGTGCCATTCAAATGTATCAGCAGTGGACCAGATATGTCTGGCCGAACCTCCAAAAAGGCTCTCATAGCCTGGACCGGGCAAGGACCGCCCAGTGGGGCAGCACGTAGAAACACACGCGAACCTCGGCCCAATTGGTCTGTCTTCGATCGGCGAAGGAGTATGTGCAGACCCTCTTCCGATATCTGAACATCCTCCCTTGCTAATGCCCTGTCCCCCGGACTTGAACGGGTTTCAGCCAACAATTCCCCACATCGGAAAGCCCCAAAAAAGGCAAGCGTAAAAGCCGCCCCAAATAAAACTGCTTCATAACAACTAGAGCATACAGTGGGCAGCTGTTCCAATAGGCCTTGAAGTATCGCCAGAGAAATCGGCCGCCTTGCGTCCGCTACAGCCGGACTAAGCCTCCTCCAACCCGCTATGGCCTTGCGCACTAGGAATGACGAAGTTGGGTCCGCATTCCCAATTGTTTTACACAAAAAAGATAAGCCTGCCATGTGGATTCCCATTGTCCGGGGTGATAACCCCTGCGACCTTAGCTGTATATCGTAAAACCGACTCCTCAGTGGGGGGCCAAGCACTTAAGCCCCAAACTGTCCCGATGAAGTCAGCATAACCCTGAATAGCGGCCAAATAAGACCGACGAGTTGCCGGTGCCAATGAACTGTTCACAGCCTCTATGATGGGTCCAAGCCAAGAGTCCACAACTCCTCTGGGAACCGGTCTGGAAACTGGCACGCCGCCGGTGCCCACTGGCGAAATCTCTGCTCCTGAAAGCGAGACAGAGCGTCTGCAATATCATTAGAGGTGCCTGGCACATGTCTAGCCCAAAACGTAATGTTGCTCCCCAAGCAGGCCCTCACCAACCTGCGCACTAAGCGCATTACCCTTAAGGACTTGCTGGACTGGCTGTTAATGATGCGCACTACAGCTTGGTTGTCGCACCAAAACAATACCCTGCTATTAAGGAACAATTCGTGCCATATCTCCACCGCTACTACTACTGGAAAAAGCTCCAGAAAAGTGAGATCCCTAAGGATCCCGGACTCCGCCCACGAATGTGGCCATTTTTCAGCGCACCATCTGTTTTGGTAAAACACCCCAAAACCCAGGCTGCCTGATGCATCCAAATGAACCTGAAGTGATGATTCTGGGGACAGTGGCGTCTGCCACATAGTCACCCCATTGAATCCCTCAATGAACTCCCTCCACACCTGAAGGTCCTCCCTCAAAGATTTTGACAATCTAATGAGATGGTGTGGTGAGGAAACCCCCGCAGTTGCCCTTGCTAACCTTGCACAAAAGGCACGCCCTGGGGAAACTGCTTTGCAGGCAAAATTTAAGTGTCCCAGGAGACTCTGCATCTCCCTCAGTGTACATTTTCGTTTCGCCAACAAGCCCTCCAACCGGTTCCCCAATGCTAGGACCTTATCTTCAGGTAACCTTGATAAGCCCAACTCAGAATCTAACAATATACCTAAGTAGCTCAACCTGGTCGAAGGACCTTCGGTTTTTTCCGCCGCTAGCGGAACCCCAACTTCCTCCGCTAAGGACTGGAAAACCGCTAGTTTGTCTGCACAGGCCGACAAACCCGCTGGGCCAATAAACAAAAAATCATCCCGGGTGTGCATGATATGCGGACTCCCCGCTCTGGATTTGACCTCCCATTCCAAAAAGGTACTGAAGGACTCAAAAGCAAAACAGGAAATGGAACACCCCATAGGCATAGCCTTGTCCACATACCAGTTATCCTGAAAATAACAGCCCAATAAACAAAAATCTTCCGGATGCATAGGAAACTTCCTGGGGGGTTAACGGTAATGACTGGGGAAGGCAAACCACCCCGTATTGAGTCTGCCATGAAAACGCTAGAGGGCGTCAGACAGGATTCAGTGCTGGTGTAAAGTTGGGTTCTGCTGGTGTTATTAAACAATACCAAGATAAACCATCTGCAGCATATGATAAAATTTCTTGAAGTTCTCCGATAAGTATATGAAGTAATCAGAAGCAGTAAAGTTAAAATCTTTAGCATTCAATATGAAAATAGCAGGTATACATCCCATTGGTTGTATGGATGTAATGAACGATGTAATTTCTTAGCCAACAGGTTTTTAAGGTTAACTCATGGGTACTAGAAGACAGAATTTCATGACTATATGGTACTAATAGAGAATTTGGAAATAGCACTAGTAGCTTTTGCTATATGACCATAATAGTTGAATACGTGTGTTACAGTGTTGAAGTCCTAAGAATCTGTTATATAATAGGGCTTCTGTTGGTTTGAATAAACAATACCAAGAGCATTCTTGTGGCACAGAGTGGTAAGGCAGCAAACATGCTGTCTGAAAGCATTGCCCATGAGACTGGGAGTGCAATCCAAGCATTTGGCTCAAGGCTTACTCAGGCTACCGTCATCCGAGGTCGGTAAAATGAGTACACAGCTTCCTGGGGGGTAAACGGTAATGACTGGGGAAGGCACTGGCAAACCACCCCGTATTGAGTCTGCCATGAAAACGCTAGAGGGCGTCAGACAGGATTCAGTGCTGGTGTAAAGTAGGGTTCTGCTGGTGTTAATAAACAACACCAAGAGACACCATCTGCAGCATGTGATAAAATTGCTGGATGTTCTCCGATAAGTATATGAAGTAATCAGAAGCAGTAGAGTTAAAATCTTTAGCATTCAATATGAACATAGCAGGTATATATCCCATTGGTTGTATGGATGTAATCAATGATGTAATTTCTTAGCCAACAAGTTTTTAAGGTTAACTCATGGGTACTAAAAGACAGAATATAATAACACTATATAGTAATAATAGAGAATTTGGAAATAGCACTCGTAGCTTTTACTATATGACCATAATAGTTAAATACGTGTGTTAGTGTTGAAGTGCTAAGAATCTATCATGTTATATAATAGGGCTTCTGCTGGTTTGAAGAAACAATATAAAAGCATTCTTGTGGCACAGAGTGATAAGGCAGCAGACATGCTGTCTGAAAGCATTGCCCATGAGGCTGGGAGTGGAATCCAAGCATCCGGCTCAAGGCTGACTCAGCCTTCCGTCATCCGAGGTCGGTAAAATGAGTACCCAGCTTCCTGGGGGGGTAAACGGTAATGACTGGGGAAGGCATTGGCAAACCACCCCGTATTGAGTCTGCCATGAAAACGCTAGAGGGCGTCACCCCAAAGGTCAGACAGGATTCAGTGCTGGTGTAAAGTAGGGTTCTGCTGGTGTTAATAAACCATACCAAGAGAAACCATCTGCAGCATATGATAAAATTGCTGGATGTTCTCCGATAAGTATATGAAGTAATCAGAAGCAGTAAAGTTCAAATCTTTAGCATTCAATATGAACATAGCAGGTATATATCCCATTGGTTGTATGGATACAATCAATGACTTAATTACTTAGCCAACTAGTTTTTAAGGTTATCTCATAGGCAGTAGAAGACAGAATTTCATAAGACTATATGGTACTAATAGAGAATTTGGAAATAGCACTAGTAGCTTTTGCTATATGACCATAATAGTTAAATACGTGTGTTACAGTGTTGAAGTCCTAAGAATCTATCATGTTATATAATAGGGCTTCTGCTGGTTTTAAGAAACAATACCAAGAGCATTCTTGTGGCACAGAGTGGTAAGGTAGCAGAGTCTGCCATGAAAACACTAGGGGGCGTCAGACAAGATTCAGTGCTGGTGTAAAGTACGGTTCTGCTGGTGTTAATAAACAATACCAAGAGAAACCATCTGCACCATATGATAAAATTGCTGGATGTTCTCCGAACTATATGGTACTAATAGAGAATTTGGAAATAGGACTAGTAACTTTTGCTATGACAAAAATAGTTAATACGTGTTACAGTGTTGTAGTCCTTAGAATCTATCGTTATATAATAGGACTTCTGCTGGTTTTAAGAAACAATACCAAAGCATTCTTGTGGCACAGAGTGGTAAGGTAGCAGAGTCTGCGATGAAAACGCTAGGGGGCGTCAGACAGGATTCAGTGCTGGCACAGAGTGGTAAGGCAGGAGACATACTGTGTGGAAGCTCTGCCCATGAGGCTGGCAGTGCAATCCAAGCCGCCGGTTCAAGGCTGACTCAGGCTTCCATCATCCGTGGTCAGTAAAATGACTTGGGGGGTTAACGGTAAAGACTGGGGAAGGCAAACCTTTGAGTCTGCCATGAAAACGCTAGAGGGTGTCAGACAGGATTCAGTGCTGGTGTAAAGTTGGGTTCTGCTGGTGTTATTAAACAATACCAAGAGAAACCATCTCCAGCACGTGATAAAATTGCTGGATGTTCTAAAATAAGTATATAAAGTATGGGGTAACGCCCTCTAGCGTTTTCATGGTAGACTCAATACGGGCTGGTTTGCCAGTGCCCTCCCCAGTCATTACCGTTTACCCCCCAGAAAGGTGGGTACTCATTTTACCGACCTCGGATGACGGAAGCCCGAGTCAGCCTTGATCCGGATGATTGGATTGCACTCCCAGCCTCATGGGCAATGCTTTCAGACAGCATGTCTGCTGCCTTACCACTGTGTGCCACAAGAATGCTCTTGGTTTTGTTTCTTAAAACCAGCAGAAGACCTATTATATAACAAGATAGATTCTTAGGACTTCAACACTGTAACACACGTATTTAACTATTATGGTCATATAGCAAAAGCTACGAGTGCTATTTCCAAATTCTCTATTATTACTATATAGTGTTATTAAATTCTGTCTTCTAGTACCCATGAGTTAACCTTAAAAACTTGTTGGTTAAGAAATTACATCATGGATTGTATCCATACTACCAATGGAATATATACATGCTATATGAATAGTTAAATACGTGTGTTACAGTGTTGAAGTCCTAAGAATGTATCATGTTATATAATAGGGCTTCTGCTGGTTTGAAGTAGAAACAATACCAAGAGCATTCTTGTGGCACAGAGCGGTAAGGTAGCAGAGTCTGCCATGAAAACGCTAGGGGGCGTCAGGATTCAGTGCTGGGTAAAGTAGGGTTCTGCTGGTGTTAATAAACAATACCAAGGAAACCATCTGCACCATATGATAAAATTGCTTCATGTTCTCTGAACTATATGGTACTAATAGAGAATTTGGAAATAGCACTAGTAGCTTTTGCTATGACAATAATAGTTAACACGTGTTACAGTGTTGTCCTAAGAATCTATCTTGTTATATAATAGGACTTCTGCTGGTTTTAAAAACAATACCAAGAGCATTCTTGTGGCACAGAGTGGTAAGGTAGCAGAGTTTGCGATGAAAATGCTAGGGTGCGTCAGACAGGATTCAGTGCTGATGCAAAGTAGGGTTCTGCTGGTGTTAATAAACCATACCAAGAGAAACCATCTGCAGTATATGATAAAATTGCTGGATGTTCTCCGATAAGTATATGAAGTAATCAGAAGCAGTAAAGTTAAAATCTTTAGCATTCAATATGAACATAGCAGGTATATATCCCATTGGTTGTATGGATGTAATCAATGATGTAATTTCTTAGCCAACAAGTTTTTAAGGTTAACTCATGGGTACTAGAAGACAGAATTTAATAACAATATATAGTAATAATAGAGAATTTGGAAATAGCACTCGTAGCTTTTACTATATGACAATAATAGTTAAATACGTGTGTTACAGTGTTGAAGTGCAAAGAATCTATCATGTTATATAATAGGGCTTCTGCTGGTTTGAAGAAACAATACCAAGAGCATTCTTGTGGCACAGAGTGGTAAGGCAGCAGACATGCTGTCTGAAAGCATTGCCCATGAGGCTGGGAGTGCAATCCAAGAATCCGGCTCAAGGCTGACTCAGGCTTCCGTCATCCGAGGTCGGTAAAATGAGTACCCAGCTTCCTGGGTGGTAAACCGTAATGACTGGGGAAGGCACTGGCAAACCACCCCGTATTGAGTCTGCCATGAAAACGCTAGAGGGCGTCACCCCAAAGGTCAGACAGGATTCAGTGCTGGTGTAAAGTAGGGTTCTGCTGGTGTTAATAAACATTACCAAGAGTCACCATCTGCAGCATATGATAAAACTGCTGGATGTTCTCCGATAAGTATATGAAGTAATTAGAAGTAGTAAAGTTAAAATCTTTAGCATGCAATATGAACATAGCAGTTATATATCCCATTGGTTGTATGGATACAATCAATGATTTAATTACTTAGCCAACTAGTTTTTAAGATTATCTCATAGGGAGTAGAAGACAGAATTTCATAAGACTATATGGTACTAATAGAGAATTTGGAAATAGCACTAGTAGCTTTTGCTATATGACCATAATAGTTAAATACGTGTATTACAGTGTTGAAGTGCTAAGAATCTATCATGTTATATAATAGGGCTTCTGCTGGTTTGAAGAAACAATACCAAGAGCATTCTTGTGGCACAGAGTGGTAAGGCAGCAGACATGCTGTCTGAAAGCATTGCCCATGAGGCTGGGAGTGGAATCCAAGCATCCGGCTCAAGGCTGACTCTGGCTTCCGTCATCCGAGGTCGGTAAAATGAGTACCCAGCTTCCTGGGGGGTAAACGGTAATGACTGGGGAAGGCACTGGCAAACCACCCCGTATTGAGTCTGCCATGAAAACGCTAGAGGGCGTCAGACAGGATTCAGTGCTGGTGTAAAGTAGGGTTCTGCTGGTGTTAATAAACAATACCAAGAGTAACCATCTGCAGCATATGATAAAATTGCTGGATGTTCTCCGATAAGTATATGAAGTAATCAGAAGCAGTAAAGTTAAAATCTTTAGCATTCAATATGAACATAGCAGGTATACATCCCATTGGTTGTATGGATGTAATCAATGATGTAATTTCTTAGCCAACATGTTTTTAAGGGTATCTCATAGAAGACAGAATTTCATAATATATGGTACTAATAGAGAATTTGGAAATAGCACTCGTAGCTTTTGCTGTATGACCATAATAGTTAAATACGTGTGTTACAGTGTTGTAGTCCTAAGAATCTATCGTTATATAATGATATAGTATAATATATAATGGCAAACCACCCCGTATTGAGTCTGCCATGAAAACGCTAGAGGGTGTCAGACAGGATTCAGTGCTGGTGTAAAGTAGGGTTCTGCTGGTGTTAATAAACAATACCAAGAGAAACCATCTGCAGCATATGATAAAATTGCTGGATGTTCTAACATAAGTACATGAAGTAATCAGAAGCAGTAAATTTAAAATCTTTGCCTTGCAGGTGAATACCTGTCGCCATAAAGACACCCAGACAACTGTTGGCGTTTAAATAGGCCACGACTTTATTAGAACCATAACCAAGCGTTGGAGAGCATGGGGTGAAGGAACCAGCCGTCTCGTGGCCCACCGGCCACAAGGAAGCTAAGCATTACTCCAACAGGCATGCCCGGGGCCCTCTGGCATCCTGCCGGGCTCCCCGAGCCCCCAATGGCCCGTTGGGTGTCCAGGGAGGTGACCCCCATTTTGAGAACTCGTTGAGGCGTGAACCTCTGCCGAGTTCCCTAGTCACCCGGAAATGCGGGTTTTGCCGGCAAGGCTCCTCCTCCATGAGGGATGGCCGCCCGGCACCGCGTACACACAGCCTCTTATGGAGGCCCCCTTTCTATAGCAGGCCCGCACGCAGGCTGGGTCTGCTCCCATATGGTTCCTCCCCCATGCCCAAATTCCGCCACCGAGCGGGGAATGGGTGCCTCTATCCCCCAGCTCCCGCCAACGCTTCCTCCCACTGCAGCCTCAAACAATGCATAACGCAAATCATGTAACCAGCAGTCCATCCCCCATTCAGACACATGGTCTCCATCTGCTCTGTATAGAGCCCAAAAACTTTGGGAGATATCAGGGTGCGGAATATAACGACCGCCTGCCTTTTTTAACCACTTTGCAATTGCTTTATTAATTTTCTTGCGTGAAATGTCAACTTTCTTGGGGAAACCGCCCCTCTCCAATTCCGACGCTCGAGAAGTGCCGACCACCATATTCTAATGCCTGGAAATCCTGATGTAATCTTCTCAAAGTCCAACTTCATGGACTCTGCCAGACCAAGTGCCTTCATGCTGGTGATGTCATTTTCTCCCAGTTGAATGACTAAAATATCCGGCACATCGGTTCGCCTCACAGCTGTGGTTAGATCATCTAGCAGCGAAGCCCAACACATACCACGCCGACCAGCCCAGGCAATTCGGTAGTGATCTTCCAGGCCCAAGTTGCTGGTCCATCCGGACCGTAAAGAATAGCGGGCCGCCCAGTGGACAATACTGTGCCCGATGACCAATACTTTAGGCACTTCCGAGCATCGATCTGCAATTGAATGGCACATGAGATAGTTATAAAACCAAGCCCGGGCGGACATAGTGCTTGAAAGCCGAGGAACGCCACCTCCCCACTGCCTTGACGTCCTCAGAAGGCATCCCAGAATTCGTTGCCTCCGTGGCTGCCCCAATACGGAAGGAGTGAGTCCCAAATTGCTCAGCTGGTAAGCCTGAGCTTCTCAACGCCCGCTTCAAAACAGAAACAAATTGGTACCGAGACAGACACATGCCATTCAAATGTATCAGCAGTGGACCAGATATGTCTGGCCGAACCTCCAAAAAGGCTCTCATAGCCTGGACCGGGCAAGGACCGCCCAGTGGGGCAGCACGTAGAAACACACGCGAACCTCGGCCCAATTGGTCTGTCTTCGATCGGCGAAGGAGTATGTGCAGACCCTCTTCCGATATCTGAACATCCTCCCTTGCTAATGCCCTGTCCCCCGGACTTGAACGGGTTTCAGCCAACAATTCCCCACATCGGAAAGCCCCAAAAAAGGCAAGCGTAAAAGCCGCCCCAAATAAAACTGCTTCATAACAACTAGAGCATACAGTGGGCAGCTGTTCCAATAGGCCTTGAAGTATCGCCAGAGAAATCGGCCGCCTTGCGTCCGCTACAGCCGGACTAAGCCTCCTCCAACCCGCTATGGCCTTGCGCACTAGGAATGACGAAGTTGGGTCCGCATTCCCAATTGCTTTACACAAAAAAGATAAGCCTGCCATGTGGATTCCCATTGTCCGGGGTGATAACCCCTGCGACCTTAGCTGTATAAGATATCGTAAAACCGACTCCTCAGTGGGGGGCCAAGCACTTAAGCCCCAAACTGTCCCGATGAAGTCAGCATAACCCTGAATAGCGGCCGAATAAGACCGACGAGTTGCCGGTGCCAATGAACTGTTCACAGCCTCTATGATGGGTCCAAGCCAAGAGTCCACAACTCCTCTGGGAAACGGTCTGGAAACTGGCACGCCGCCGGTGCCCACTGGCGAAATCTCTGCTCCTGAAAGCGAGACAGAGCGTCTGCAATATCATTAGAGGTGCCTGGCACATGTCTAGCCCAAAACGTAATGTTGCTCCCCAAGCAGGCCCTCACCAACCTGCGCACTAAGCGCATTACCCTTAAGGACTTGCTGGACTGGCTGTTAATGATGCGCACTACAGCTTGGTTGTCGCACCAAAACAATACCCTGCTATTAAGGAACAATTCGTGCCATATCTCCACCGCTACTACTACTGGAAAAAGCTCCAGAAAAGTGAGATCCCTAAGGATCCCGGACTCCGCCCACGAATGTGGCCATTTTTCAGCGCACCATCTGTTTTGGTAAAACACCCCAAAACCCAGGCTGCCTGATGCATCCGAATGAACCTGAAGTGATGATTCTGGGGACAGTGGCGTCTGCCACATAGTCACCCCATTGAATCCCTCAATGAACTCCCTCCACACCTGAAGGTCCTCCCTCAAAGATTTTGACAATCTAATGAGATGGTGTGGTGAGGAAACCCCCGCAGTTGCCCTTGCTAACCTTGCACAAAAGGCACGCCCTGGGGAAACTGCTTTGCAGGCAAAATTTAAGTGTCCCAGGAGACTCTGCATCTCCCTCAGTGTACATTTTCGTTTCGCCAACAAGCCCTCCAACCGGTTCCCCAATGCTAGGACCTTATCTTCAGGTAACCTTGATAAGCCCAACTCAGAATCTAACAATATACCTAAGTAGCTCAACCTGGTCGAAGGACCTTCGGTTTTTTCCGCCGCTAGCGGAACCCCAACTTCCTCCGCTAAGGACTGGAAAACCGCTAGTTTGTCTGCACAGGCCGACAAACCCGCTGGGCCAATAAACAAAAAATCATCCCGGGAGTGCATGCTATGCGGACTCCCCGCTCTGGATTTGGCCTCCCATTCCAAAAAGGTACTGAAGGACTCAAAAGCAAAACAGGAAATGGAACACCCCATAGGCATAGCCTTGTCCACATACCAGTTATCCTGAAAATAACAGCCCAATAAACAAAAATCTTCCGGATGCATAGGAAACTTCCTGGGGGGTTAACGGTAATGACTGGGGAAGGCAAACCACCCCGTATTGAGTCTGCCATGAAAACGCTAGAGGGCGTCAGACAGGATTCAGTCTGGTGTAAAGTAGGGTTCAGCTGGTGTTAATAAACAATACCAAGAAAAACCATCTGCAGCATATGATAAAATTGCTGGATGTTCTCCGATAAGTATATGAAGTAATCAGAAGCAATAAAGTTAAAATATTTAGCATTCAGTATGAACATAACAGGTATACATCCCATAGGTTGTAAGGATGTAATCAATGATGTACTTTCTTAGCCAACAAGTTTTTAAGGTTAACTCATGGGTACTAGAAGACAGAATTTAATAACACTATATAGTAATAATAGAGAATTTGGAAATAGCACTCGTAGCTTTTGCTATATGACCATAATAGTTAAATAGGTGTGTTACAGTGTTGAATTCCTAAGAATCTATCATGTTATATAATAGGGCTTCTGCTGGTTTGAAGAAACAATACCAAGAGCATTCTTGCGGCACAGAGTGGTAAGGCAGCAATGCTGTCTAAAAGCTCTGCCGATGAGGCTGGGAGTGCAATCCAAGCGGCCGGCTCAAGGCTGACTCAGGCTTCCGTCATCTGAGGTCGGTAAAATGACTACTCAGCTTCCTGGGGGGTTAACGGTAATGACTGGGGAAGGTAAACCACCCCGTATTGAGTCTGCCATGAAAATGCTAGAGGGCGTCAGACAGGATTCAGTGCTGGTGTAAAGTAGGGTTCTGCTGGTGTTAATAAACAATACCAAGAGAAACCAACTGCAGCATATGATAAAATTGCTGGATGTTCTAAAATGTATATGAAGTAATCAGAAGCAGTAAAGTTAAAATCTTTAGCATGCAGTATGAACATAGCAGGTATATATCCCATTGGTTGTATGGATACAATGAATGATTTAATTACTTATCCAACTAGTTTTTAAGGTTATCTCATAGGCAGTAGAAGACAGAATTTCATAAGACTATATGGTACTAATAGAGAATTTGGAAATAGCACCAGTAGCTTTTACTCTATGACCATAAAAGTTAATACGTGGGTTACAGTGTTGTAGTCCTAAGAATCTATCTTGTTATATAATAGGGCTTCTGCTGGTTTGAAGAAACAATACCAAGAGCATTCTTGCGGCACAGAGTGGTAAGGCAGCAATTCTGTCTGAAAGCATTGCCCATGACGCTGAGAGTGCAATCCAAGCCGCCGGCTCAAGGCTGACTCAGGCTTCCATCATCTGAGGTCGGTAAAATGATTACCCAGCTTCCTGGGGGGTTAACGGTAATGACTGGGGAAGGAAAACCACCCCGTATTGAGGCTGCCATGAAAACGCTAGAGGGTGTCAGACAGGATTCAGTGCTGGTGTAAAGTAGGGTTCTGCTGGTGTTAATAAACAATACCAAGAGTAACCATCTGCAGCATATGATAAAATTGCTGGATGTTCTCCGATAAGTATATGAAGTAATCAGAAGTAGTAAAGTTAAAATCTTTAGCATGCAATATGGACATAGCAGGTATATATCCTATTGGTTGTATGGATACAATCAATGATTTAATTACTTAGCCAACTAGTTTTTAAGGTTATCTCATAGGCAGTAGAAGACAGAATTTCATAAGACTATATGGTACTAATAGAGAATTTGGAAATAGCACTAGTAGCTTTTGCTATATGAACATAATAGTTAATACGTGTTACAGTGTTGTAGTCCTAAGAATCTATCTTGTTATATAATAGGTCTTCTGCTGGTTTTAAGAAACAAAACCTAGAGCATTCTTGTGGCACAGAGCGGTAAGGCAGCAGAGTCTGCCATGAAAATGCTAGGGGGCGTCAGACAGGATTCAGTGCTGTTGTAAAGTAGGGTTCTGCTGGTGTTAATAAACAATACCAAGAGAAACCATCTCCAGCACGTGATAAAATTTCTGGATGTTCTAAAATAAGTATATGAAGTAATCAGAAGTAATAAAGTTAAAATCTTTAGCATTCAATATGAACATAGCATGTATATATCCCATTGGTAGTATGGATACAATCAATGATGTAATTTCTTAGCCAACAAGTTTTTAAGGTTAACTCATGGGTACTAGAAGACAGAATTTAATAACACTATATGGTACTAATAGAGAATTTGGAAATAGCACTCGTAGGTTTTGCTATATGACCATAATAGTTAAATACGTGTGTTACAGTGTTGAAGTCCTAAGAATCTATCTTGTTATATAATAGGGCTTCTGCTGGTTTTAAAAACAATACCAAGAGCATTCTTGTGGCACAGAGCGGTAAGGTAGCAGAGTCTTCCATGAAAACGCTAGGGGGCGTCAGGATTCAGTGCTGGTGTAAAGTAGGGTTCTGCTGGTGTTAATAAACAATACCAAGAGAAACCATCTGCACCATATGATAAAATTGCTTCATGTTCTCTGTACTATATGGTACTAATAGAGAATTTGGAAATAGCACTAGTAGCTTATGCTATGACAATAATAGTTAACACGTGTTACAGTGTTGTAGTCCTAAGAATCTATCTTGTTATATAATAGGGCTTCTGCTGGTTTTAAAAACAATACCAAGAGCATTCTTGTGGCACAGAGTGGTAAGGTAGCAGAGTCTGCGATGAAAACGCTAGGGGGCGTCAGACAGGATTCAGTGTTGGTGTAAAGTAGGGTTCTGCTGGTGTTCATAAACTTTACCAAGAGTCACCATCTGCAGCATATGATAAAATTGCTGGACGTTCTCCGATAAGTATATGAAGAAATCAGAAGTAGTAAAGTTAAAATCTTTAGCGTGCAATATGAACATAGCAGGTATATATCCCATTGGTTGTATGGATACAATCAATGATTTAATTACTTAGCCAACTAGTTTTTAAGGTTATCTCATAGGCAGTAGAAGACAGAGTTTCATAAGACTATATGTTACTAATAGAGAATTTGGAAATAGCACTAGTAGCTTTTGCTATATGACCATAATAGTTAAATACGTGTGTTACAGTGTTGAAGTCCTAAGAATCTATCTTGTTATATAATAGGGCTTCTGGTGGTTTGAAGAAACAATACCAAGAGCATTCTTGTGGCACAGAGTGGTAAGGTAGCAGAGTCTGCGATGAAAACGTTAGGGGGCGTCAGACAGGATTCAGTGCTGGTGCAAAGTAGGGTTCTGCTGGTGTTCATAAACAATACCAAGAGACACCATCTGCAGCATATGATAAAATGGCTGGATGTTCTCCGATAAGTATATGAAGTAATCAATAGCAGTAAAGTTAAAATCTTTAGCATTCAATATGAACATAGGAGGTATACATCCCATTGGTAGTACGGATGTAATCAATGATGTAATTTCTTAGCCAACAGGTTTTTAAGGTTAACTCATGGGTAGTAGAAGACAGAATTTAATAACACTATATAGTAATAATAGAGAATTTGGAAATAGCACTCGTAGCTTTTGCTATATGACCATAATAGTTAAATACGTGTGTTACAGTGTTGAAGTCGTAAGAATGTATCATGTTATATAATAGGGCTTCTGCTGGTTTGAAGAAACAATACCAAGAGCATTCTTGTGGCACAGAGTGGTAAGGCAGCAGACATGCTGTCTGAAAGCATTGCCCATGAGGCTGGGAGTGCAATCCAAGCATCCGGCTCAAGGCTGACTCAGGCTTCCGTCATCCGAGGTCGGTAAAATGAGTACCCAGCTTCCTGGGGGGTAAACGGTAATGACTGGGGAAGGCACTGGCAAACCACTGCCATGAAAACGCTAGAGGGCGTCACCCCAAGTGTCAGACAGGATTCAGTGCTGGTGCAAAGTACGGTTCTGCTGGTGTTCATAAAGAATACCAAGAGAAACCATCTGCACCATATGATAAAATTGCTGGATGTTCTCCGAACTATATGTTACTAATGGAGAATTTGGAAATAGCACTAGTAGCTTTTGCTATATGACCATAATAGTTAAATACGTCAGACAGGATTCAGTGCTGGTGTAAAGTAGGGTTCTGCTGGTGTTAATAAACTTTACCAAGAGTCACCATCTGCAGCATATGATAAAATTGCTGGACGTTCTCCGATAAGTATATGAAGTAATCAGAAGTAGTAAAGTTAAAATCTTTAGCGTGCAATATGAACATAGCAGGTATATATCCCATTGGTTGTATGTATACAATCAATGATTTAATTACTTAGCCAACTAGTTTTTAAGGTTATCTCATAGGCAGTAGAAGACAGAATTTCATAAGACTATATGTTACTAATAGAGAATTTGGAAATAGCACTAGTAGCTTTTGCAATATGACCATAATAGTTAAATACGTGTGTTACAGTGTTGAAGTCCTAAGAATCTATCATGTTATATAATAGGGCTTCTGCTGATTTGAAGTAGAAACAATACCAAGAGCATTCTTGTGGCACAGAGCGGTAAGGTAGCAGAGTCTTCCATGAAAACGCTAGGGGGCGTCAGGATTCAGAGCTGGTGTAAAGTAGGGTTCTGCTGGTGTTAATAAACAATACCAAGAGAAACCATCTGCACCATATGATAAAATTGCTTCATGTTCTCTGAACTATATGGTACTAATAGAAAATTTGGAAATAGCACTAGTAGCTTTTGCTATGACAATAATAGTTAACACGTGTTACAGTGTTGTAGTCCTAAGAATCTATCTTGTTATATAATAGGGCTTCTGCTGGTTTTAAAAACAATACCAAGAGCATTCTTGTGGCACAGAGTGGTAAGGTAGCAGTCTGCGATGAAAACGTTAGGGGGTGTCAGATAGGATTCAGTGTTGGTGTAAAGTAGGGTTCTGCTGGTGTTCATAAACAATACCAAGAGACACTATCTGCAGCATATGATAAAATGGCTGGATGTTCTCCGATAAGTATATGAAGTAATCAGAAGCAGTAAAGTTAAAATCTTTAGCATTCAATATGAACATAGCAGATATACATCCCATTGGTAGTACGGATGTAATCAATGATGTAATTTCTTAGCCAACAGGTTTTTAAGGTTAACTCATGGGTACTAGAAGACAGAATTTAATAACACTATATAGTAATAATAGAGAATTTGGAAATAGCACTCGTAGCTTTTGCTATATGACCATAATAGTTAAATACGTTTGTTACAGTGTTGAAGTCCTAAGAATGTATCATGTTATATAATAGGGCTTCTGCTGGTTTGTAGAAACAATACCAAGAGCATTCTTGTGGCACAGAGTGGTAAGGCAGCAGACATGCTGTCTGAAAGCATTGCCCATGAGGCTGGGAGTGCAATCCAAGCATCCGGCTCAAGGCTGACTCAGGCTTCCGTCATCCGAGGTCGGTAAAATGAGTACCCAGCTTCCTTGGGGGTAAACGGTAATGACTGGGGAAGGCACTGGCAAACCACTCCGTATTGAGTCTGCCATGAAAACGCTAGAGGGCGTCACCCCAAGTGTCAGACAGGATTCAGTGCTGGTGTAAAGTAGGGTTCTGCTGGTGTTAATAAACAATACCAAGAGTCACCATCTGCAGCATATGATAAAATTGCTGGATGTTCTCCGATAAGTATATGAAGTAATCATAAGTAGTAAAGTTAAAATCTTTAGCGTGCATTATGAACATAGCAGTTATATATCCCATTGGTTGTATGGATACTATCAATGATTTAATTACTTAGCCAACTAGTTTTTTAGGTTATCTCATAGGGAGTAGAAGACAGAATTTCATAAGACTATATGGTACTAATAGAGAATTTGGAAATAGCACTAGTAGCTTTTGCTATATGACCATAATAGTTAAATACGTGTGTTACAGTGTTGAAGTCCTAAGAATCGATCATGTTATATAATAGGGCTTCTGCTGGTTTGAAGAAACAATACCAAGAGCATTCTTGTGGCACAGAGTGGTAAGGTAGCAGAGTCTGCCATGAAAACGCTAGGGGGCGTCAGACAGGATTCAGTGATGGTGTAAAGTAGGGTTCTGCTGGTGTTAATAAATAATACCAAGAGAAACCATCTGCACCATATGATAAAATTGCTGGACGTTCTCCAAACTATATGTTACTAATAGAGAATTTGGAAATAGCACTAGTAGCTTTTGCTATATGACCATAATAGTTAAATACGTCAGACAGGATTCAGTGCTGGTGCAAAGTAGAGTTCTGCTGGTGTTAATAAACTTTACCAAGAGTCACCATCTGCAACATATGATTAAATTGCTGGACGTTCTCCGATAAGTATATGAAGTAATCAGAAGTAGTAAAGTTAAAATCTTTAGCGTGCAATATGAACATAGCAGGTATATATCCCATTGGGTATATGGATACAATCAATGATTTAATTACTTAGCCAACTAGTTTTTAAGGTTATCTCATAGGGAGTAGAAGACAGAATTTCATAAGACTATATGGTACTAATAGAGAATTTGGAAATAGCACTAGTAGCTTTTGCTATATGACCATAATAGTTAAATACGTGTGTTACAGTGTTGAAGTCCTAAGAATCGATCATGTTATATAATAGGGCTTCTGCTGGTTTGAAGAAACAATACCAAGAGCATTCTTGTGGCACAGAGTGGTAAGGTAGCAGAGTCTGCCATGAAAACGCTAGGGGGCGTCAGACAGGATTCAGTGATGGTGTAAAGTAGGGTTCTGCTGGTGTTAATAAACAATACCAAGAGAAACCATCTGCAGCATATGATAAAATTGCTGGACGTTCTCCAAACTATATGTTACTAATAGAGAATTTGGAAATAGCACTAGTAGCTTTTGCTCTATGACCATAATAGTTAAATACGTCAGACAGGATTCAGTGCTGGTGCAAAGTAGAGTTCTGCTGGTGTTAATAAACTTTACCAAGAGTCACCATCTGCAACATATGATTAAATTGCTGGACGTTCTCCGATAAGTTTATGAAGTAATCAGAAGTAGTAAAGTTAAAATCTTTAGCGTGCAATATGAACATAGCAGGTATATATCCCATTGGGTATATGGATACAATCAATGATTTAATTACTTAGCCAACTAGTTTTTAAGGTTATCTCATATGGAGTAGAAGACAGAATTTCATAAGTCTATATGGTGCTAATAGAGAATTTGGAAATAGCACTAGTAGCTTTTGCTATATGACCATAGTAGTTAAATACGTGTGTTACAGTATTGAAGTCCTAAGAATCTATCATGTTATATAATAGGGCTTATGCGGGTTTGAAGAAACAATACCAAGAGCATACTTGTGGCACAGAGTGGTAAGGCAGCAGACATGCTGTCTGAAAGCATTGCCCATGAGGCTGGGAGTGCAATCCAAGCATCCGGCTCAAGGCTGACTCAGGCTTCCGTCATCCGAGGTCGGTAAAATGAGTACCCAGCTTCCTGGGGGGTAAACGGTAATGACTGGGGAAGGCACTGGCAAACCACTCCGTATTGAGTCTGCCATGAAAACGCTAGAGAGCGTCACCCCAATTGTCAGACAGGATTCAGTGCTGGTGTAATGTAGGGTTCTGCTGGTGTTAATAAACAATACCAAGAGGCACCATCTGCACCATATGATAAAATAGCTGGATGTTCTCCGATAAGTATATAAAGTAATCAGAAGTAGTAAAGTTAAAATCTTTAGCGTGCAATATGAACATAGCAGATATATATCCCTTTGGTTGTATGGATACAATCAATGATTTAATTACTTAGCCAACTAGTTTTTAAGGTTATCTCATAGGGAGTAGAAGACAGAATTTCATAAGACTATATGGTGCTAATAGAGAATTTGGAAATAGCACTAGTAGCTTTTGCTATGACAATAATAGTTAACACGTGTTACAGTGTTGTAGTCCTAAGAATCTATCTTGTTATATAATAGGGCTTCTGCTGGTTTTAAAAACAATACCAAGAGCATTCTTGTGGCACAGAGTGGTAAGGTAGCAGAGTCTGCCATGAAAACGCTAGGGGGCGTCAGACAGGATTCAGTGCTGGTGTAAAGTAGGGTTCTGCTGGTGTTAATAAACAATACCAAGAGAAACCATCTGAACCATATGATAAAATTGCTGGATGTTCTCCGAACTATATGTTACTAATAGAGAATTTGGAAATAGCATTAGTAGCTTTTGCTATATGACCATAATAGTTAAATACGTCAGACAGGATTCAGTGCTGGTGTAAAGTAGAGTTCTGCTGGTGTTAATAAATTTTACTAAGAGTCACCATCTGCAGCATATGATAAAATTGCTGGATGTTCTCCGATAAGTATATGAAGTAATCAGAAGTAGTAAAGTTAAAATCTTTAGCGTGCAATATGAACATAGCAGGTATATATCCCATTGGGTATATGGATACAATCAATGATTTAATTACTTAGCCAACTAGTTTTTAAGGTTATCTCATAGGCAGTAGAAGACAGAATTTCATAAGACTATATGTTACTAATAGAGAATTTGGAAATAGCACTAGTAGCTTTTGCTATATGACCATAATAGTTAAATACGTGTGTTACAGTGTTGAAGTCCTAAGAATCTATCTTGTTATATAATAGGGCTTCTGGTGGTTTGAAGAAACAATACCAAGAGCATTCTTGTGGCACAGAGTGGTAAGGTAGCAGAGTCTGCGATGAAAACGTTAGGGGGCGTCAGACAGGATTCAGTGCTGGTGCAAAGTAGGGTTCTCCTGGTGTTCATAAACAATACCAAGAGACACCATCTGCAGCATATGATAAAATGGCTGGATGTTCTCCGATAAGTATATGAAGTAATCAGAAGCAGTAAAGTTAAAACCTTTAGCATTCAATATGAACATAGCAGGTATACATCCCATTGGTAGTACGGATATAATCAATGATGTAATTTCTTAGCCAACAGGTTTTTAAGGTTAACTCATGGGTAGTAGAAGACAGAATTTAATAACACTATATAGTAATAATAGAGAATTTGGAAATAGCACTCGTAGCTTTTGCTATATGACCGTAATAGTTAAATACGTTAGTTACAGTGTTGAAGTGGGAGTGCAATCCAAGTGTTGAAGTGGGAGTGCAATCCAAGTGTTGAAGTGGGAGTGCAATCCAAGCATCCGACTTAAGGCTGACTCAGGCTTCCGTCATCCGAGGTCGGTAAAATGAGTACTCAGCTTCCTGGGGGGTAAACGGTAATGACTGGGGAAGGCACTGGCAAACCACTGCCATGAAAACGCTAGAGGGCGTCACCCCAAGTGTCAGACAGGATTCAGTGCTGGTGTAAAGTAGGGTTCTGCTGGTGTTAATAAACAATACCAAGAGACACCATCTGCAGTATATGATAAAATTGCTGGATGTTCTCCGATAAGTATATGAAGTAATCAGAAGTAGTAAAGTTAAAATCTTTAGCGTGCAATATGAACAGAGCAGTTATATATCCCATTGGTTGTATGGATACAATCAATGATTTAATTACTTAGCCAACTAGTTTTTAAGGTTATCTCATAGGCAGTAGAAGACAGAATTTCATAAGACTATATGTTACTAATAGAGAATTTGGAAATAGCACTAGTAGCTTTTGCTATATGACCATAATAGTTAAATACGTGTGTTACAGTGTTGAAGTCCTAAGAATCTATCATGTTATATAATAGGGCTTCTGCTGGTTTGAAGAAACAATACCAAGAGCATTCTTGTGGCACAGAGTGGTAAGGTAGCAGAGTCTGCGATGAAAACGCTAGGGGGCGTCAGACAGGATTCAGTGCTGGTGTAAAGTAGGGTTCTGCTTGTGTTAATAAACAATACCAAGAGAAACCATCTGCACCATATGATAAAATTGCTGGATGTTCTCCGAACTATATGTTACTAATAGAGAATTTGGAAATACCACTAGTAGCTTTTGCTCTATGACCATAATAGTTAAATACGTCAGACAGGATTCAGTGCTGGTGCAAAGTAGAGTTCTGCTGGTGTTAATAAACTTTACCAAGAGTCACCATCTGCAACATATGATTAAATTGCTGGACGTTCTCCGATAAGTTTATGAAGTAATCAGAAGTAGTAAAGTTAAAATCTTTAGCGTGCAATATGAACATAGCAGGTATATATCCCATTGGGTATATGGATACAATCAATGATTTAATTACTTAGCCAACTAGTTTTTAAGGTTATCTCATATGGAGTAGAAGACAGAATTTCATAAGTCTATATGGTGCTAATAGAGAATTTGGAAATAGCACTAGTAGCTTTTGCTATATGACCATAGTAGTTAAATACGTGTGTTACAGTATTGAAGTCCTAAGAATCTATCATGTTATATAATAGGGCTTATGCTGGTTTGAAGAAACAATACCAAGAGCATACTTGTGGCACAGAGTGGTAAGGCAGCAGACATGCTGTCTGAAAGCATTGCCCATGAGGCTGGGAGTGCAATCCAAGCATCCGGCTCAAGGCTGACTCAGGCTTCCGTCATCCGAGGTCGGTAAAATGAGTACCCAGCTTCCTGGGGGGTAAACGGTAATGACTGGGGAAGGCACTGGCAAACCACTCCGTATTGAGTCTGCCATGAAAACGCTAGAGAGCGTCACCCCAATTGTCAGACAGGATTCAGTGCTGGTGTAATGTAGGGTTCTGCTGGTGTTAATAAACAATACCAAGAGGCACCATCTGCACCATATGATAAAATAGCTGGATGTTCTCCGATAAGTATATAAAGTAATCAGAAGTAGTAAAGTTAAAATCTTTAGCGTGCAATATGAACATAGCAGATATATATCCCTTTGGTTGTATGGATACAATCAATGATTTAATTACTTAGCCAACTAGTTTTTAAGGTTATCTCATAGGCAGTAGAAGACAGAATTTCATAAGACTATATGGTGCTAATAGAGAATTTGGAAATAGCACTAGTAGCTTTTGCTATGACAATAATAGTTAACACGTGTTACAGTGTTGTAGTCCTAAGAATCTATCTTGTTATATAATAGGGCTTCTGCTGGTTTTAAAAACAATACCAAGAGCATTCTTGTGGCACAGAGTGGTAAGGTAGCAGAGTCTGCCATGAAAACGCTAGGGGGCGTCAGACAGGATTCAGTGCTGGTGTAAAGTAGGGTTCTGCTGGTGTTAATAAACAATACCAAGAGAAACCATCTGAACCATATGATAAAATTGCTGGATGTTCTCCGAACTATATGTTACTAATAGAGAATTTGGAAATAGCATTAGTAGCTTTTGCTATATGACCATAATAGTTAAATACGTCAGACAGGATTCAGTGCTGGTGTAAAGTAGAGTTCTGCTGGTGTTAATAAATTTTACTAAGAGTCACCATCTGCAGCATATGATAAAATTGCTGGATGTTCTCCGATAAGTATATGAAGTAATCAGAAGTAGTAAAGTTAAAATCTTTAGCGTGCAATATGAACATAGCAGGTATATATCCCATTGGGTATATGGATACAATCAATGATTTAATTACTTAGCCAACTAGTTTTTAAGGTTATCTCATAGGCAGTAGAAGACAGAATTTCATAAGACTATATGTTACTAATAGAGAATTTGGAAATAGCACTAGTAGCTTTTGCTATATGACCATAATAGTTAAATACGTGTGTTACAGTGTTGAAGTCCTAAGAATCTATCTTGTTATATAATAGGGCTTCTGGTGGTTTGAAGAAACAATACCAAGAGCATTCTTGTGGCACAGAGTGGTAAGGTAGCAGAGTCTGCGATGAAAACGTTAGGGGGCGTCAGACAGGATTCAGTGCTGGTGCAAAGTAGGGTTCTCCTGGTGTTCATAAACAATACCAAGAGACACCATCTGCAGCATATGATAAAATGGCTGGATGTTCTCCGATAAGTATATGAAGTAATCAGAAGCAGTAAAGTTAAAACCTTTAGCATTCAATATGAACATAGCAGGTATACATCCCATTGGTAGTACGGATATAATCAATGATGTAATTTCTTAGCCAACAGGTTTTTAAGGTTAACTCATGGGTAGTAGAAGACAGAATTTAATAAAACTATATAGTAATAATAGAGAATTTGGAAATAGCACTCGTAGCTTTTGCTATATGACCGTAATAGTTAAATACGTTAGTTACAGTGTTGAAGTGGGAGTGCAATCCAAGTGTTGAAGTGGGAGTGCAATCCAAGTGTTGAAGTGGGAGTGCAATCCAAGCATCCGACTTAAGGCTGACTCAGGCTTCCGTCATCCGAGGTCGGTAAAATGAGTACTCAGCTTCCTGGGGGGTAAACGGTAATGACTGGGGAAGGCACTGGCAAACCACTGCCATGAAAACGCTAGAGGGCGTCACCCCAAGTGTCAGACAGGATTCAGTGCTGGTGTAAAGTAGGGTTCTGCTGGTGTTAATAAACAATACCAAGAGACACCATCTGCAGTATATGATAAAATTGCTGGATGTTCTCCGATAAGTATATGAAGTAATCAGAAGTAGTAAAGTTAAAATCTTTAGCGTGCAATATGAACATAGCAGTTATATATCCCATTGGTTGTATGGATACAATCAATGATTTAATTACTTAGCCAACTAGTTTTTAAGGTTATCTCATAGGGAGTAGAAGACAGAATTTCATAAGACTATATGGTGCTAATAGAGAATTTGGAAATAGCACTAGTAGCTTTTGCTATATGACCATAGTAGTTAAATACGTGTGTTACAGTGTTGAAGTCCTAAGAATCTATCATGTTATATAATAGGGCTTCTGCTGGTTTGAAGAAACACTACCAAGAGCATACTTGTGGCACAGAGTGGTAAGGCAGCAGACATGCTGTCTGAAAGCATTGCCCATGAGGCTGGGAGTGCAATCCAAGCATCCGGCTCAAGGCTGACTCAGGCTTCCATCATCCGAGGTCGGTAAAATGAGTACCCAGCTTCCTGGGGGGAAAACGGTAATGACTGGGGAAGGCACTGGCAAACCACTCCGTATTGAGTCTGCCATGAAAACGCTAGAGGGCGTCACCCCAAGTGTCAGACAGGATTCAGTGCTGGTGTAAAGTAGGGTTCTGCTGGTGTTAATAAACAATACCAAGAGGCACCATCTGCACCATATGATAAAATTGCTGGATGTTCTCCGATAAGTATATGAAGTAATCAGAAGTAGTAAAGTTAAAATCTTTAGCGTGCAATATGAACATAGCAGTTATATATCCCATTGGTTGTATGGATACAATCAATGATTTAATTACTTAGCCAACTAGTTTTTAAGGTTATCTCATAGGGAGTAGAAGACAGAATTTCATAAGACTATATGGTGCTAATAGAGAATTTGGAAATAGCACTAGTAGCTTTTGCTATGACAATAATAGCTAATACGTGTTACAGTGTTGTAGTCCTAAGAATCTATCTTGTTATATAATAGGGCTTCTGCTGGTTTGAAGAAACAATACCAAAAGCATTCTTGTGGCACAGAGTGGTAAGGTAGCAGAGTCTGCCATGAAAACGCTAGTGGGCGTCAGACAGGATTCAGTGCTGGTGTAAAGTAGGGTTCTGCTGTTGTTAATAAACAATACCATGAGAAACCATCTGCACCATATGATAAAATTGCTGGATGTTCTCCGAACTATATGTTACTAATAGAGAATTTGGAAATAGCACTAGTAGCTTTTGCTATGACAATAATAGTTAATACGTGTTACAGTGTTGTAGTCCTAAGAATCTATCTTGTTATATAATAGGGCTTCTGCTGGTTTTAAGAAACAACACCAAGAGCACTCTTGTGGCACAGAGTGGTAAGGTAGCAGAGTCTGCGATGAAAACGCTAGGGGGCGTCAGACAGGATTCAGTGCTGGTGTAAAGTAGGGTTCTGCTGGTGTTAATAAACAATACCAAGAGAAACCATCTGCAGCATATGATAAAATTGCTGGATGTTCTCCGATAAGTATATGAAGTAATCAGAAGCAGTAAAGTTAAAATCTTTAGCATTCAATATGAACATAACAGGTATATATCCCATTGGTTGTATGGATGTAATCAATGATGTAATCTCTTAGCCAACAAATTTTTAAGGTTAACTCATGGGTACTAGAAGACAGAATTTAATAACACTATATAGTAATAATAGAGAATTTGGAAATAGCACTCGTAGCTTTTGCTATATGACCATAACTCTTAAATACGTGTGTTACAGTGTTGAAGTGCTAAGAATCTATCATGTTATATAATAGGGCTTCTGCTGGTTTGAAGAAACAATACCAAGAGCATTCTTGTGGCACAGAGTGGTAAGGCAGCAGACATGCTGTCTGAAAGCATTGCCCATGAGGGTGGGAGTGCAATCCAAGCATCCGGCTCAAGGCTGACTCAGGCTTCCGTCATCCGAGTTCGGTAAAATGAGTACCCAGCTTCCTGGGGGGTAAACGGTAATGACTGGGGAAGGCACTGGCAAACCACCCCGTATTGAGTCTGCCATGAAAACACTAGAGGGCGTCACACCAAAGGTCAGACAGGATTCAGTGCTGGTGTAAAGTAGGGTTCTGCTGGTGTTAATAAACATTACCAAGAGTCATCATCTGCAGCATATGATAAAATTGCTGGATGTTCTCCGATAAGTATATGAAGTAATCAGAAGTAGTAAAGTTAAAATCTTTAGCGTGCAATATGAACATAGCAGTTATATATCCCATTGGTTGGGAAGCTGGGTACTCAATTTACGGACCACGGATGATGGATGGCTGAGTCAACCTTGAGCCGGCTGCTGGAATAGCACACCATATTAGTTAAATATGTAGAATTACAGTGTTGTAGTCCTAAGAATCTATCTGTTTATATAATAGGGCTTCTGCTGGTTTTAAGAAACAATACGAAGAGCATTCTTGTGACGCAGAGTGGTAAGCGAGTAGACTATTATGGTCATATAGCAAAAGCTACTAGTGCTATTTCCAAATTCTCTATTATTACTATATAGAGTTATGAAATTCTGTCTTCTTGTACCCATGAGTTAACCTTAAAAACTTGTTGGCTAAGAAATTACATCATTGATTACATCCATACAACCAAAGGGATGTATACCTGCTATGTTCATATTGAATGCTAAAGATTTTAACTTTACTGCTTCTGATTACTTCATGTACTTATGTTAGAACATCCAGCAATTTTATCATATGCTGCAGATGTTTTCTCTTGGTATTGTTTATTAACACCAGCAGAACCCTACTTTACACCAGCACTGAATCCTGTCTGACACCCCCTAGCGTTTTCATGGCAGACTCAATACGGGGTGGTTTGCCATTATATATTATATTATATAACGATAGATTCTTAGGACTACAACACTGTAACACACGTATTTAACTTTTATGGTCATACAGCAAAAGCTACGAGTGCTATTTCCAAATTCTCTATTATTACTATATAGTGTTATTAAATTCTGTCTTCTAGTACCCATGAGTTAACCTTAAACACATGTTGGCTAAGAAATTACATCATTGATTACATCCATACAACCAATGGGATGTATACCTGCTATGTTCATTTTGAATGCTAAAGATTTTAACTTTACTGCTTCTGATTACTTCATATACTTATCGGAGAACATCCAGCAATTTTATCATATGCTGCAGATGGTTTCTCTTGGTATTGTTTATTAACACCAGCAGAACCCTACTTTACACCAGCACTGAATCCTGTCTGACGCCCTCTAGCGTTTTCATGGCAGACTCAATACGGGGAGGTTTGCCTTCCCCAGTCATTACCGTTAACCCCCCAGGAAGTTTCCTGTGCATCCGGAAGATATTTGTTTATTGGGCTGTTATTTTCAGGATAACTGGTATGTGGACAAGGCTATGCCTATGGGGTGTTCCATTTCCTGTTTTGCTTTTGAGTCCTACAGTACCTTTTTGGAATGGGAGGCCAAATCCAGAGCGGGGAGTCCGCATATCACGCACTTCCGGGATGATTTTTTGTTTATTGGCCCAGTGGGTTCGTCGGCCTGTGCAGACAAACTAGCGGTTTTCCAGTCCTTAGCGGAGGAAGTTGGGGGTCCGCTAGCGGCGGAAAAAACCGAAGGTCCTTCGACCAGGTTGAGCTACTTAGGTATATTGTTAGATTCTGAGTTGGGCTTATCAAGGTTACCTGAAGATAAGGTCCTAGCATTGGGGAACCGGTTGGAGGGCTTGTTGGCGAAACGAAAATGTACACTGAGGGAGATGCAGAGTCTCCTGGGACACTTAAATTTTGCCTGCAAAGCAGTTTCCCCAGGGCGTACCTTTTGTGCAAGGTTAGCAAGGGCAACTGCGGGGGTTTCCTCACCACACCATCTCATTAGATTGTCAAAATCTTTGAGGGAGGACCTTCAGGTGTGGAGGGAGTTCATTGAGGGATTCAATGGGGTGACTATGTGGCAGACGCCACTGTCCCCAGAATCATCCCTTCAGGTTCATTCGGATGCATCAGGCAGCCTGGGTTTTGGGGTGTTTTACCAAAACAGATGTTGCGCTGAAAAATGGCCACATTCGTGGGCGGAGTCCGGGATCCTTAGGGATCTCACTTTTCTGGAGCTTTTTCCAGTAGTAGTAGCGGTGGAGATATGGCACGAATTGTTCCTTAATAGCAGGGTATTGTTTTGGTGCGACAACCAAGCTGTAGTGCGCATCATTAACAGCCAGTCCAGCAAGTCCTTAAGGGTAATGCGCTTAGTGCGCAGGTTGGTGAGGGCCTGCTTGGGGAGCAACATTACGTTTTGGGCTAGACATGTGCCAGGCACCTCTAATGATATTGCAGACGCTCTGTCTCGCTTTCAGGAGCAGAGATTTCGCCAGTTGGCACCGGCGGCGTGCCAGTTTCCAGACCGGTTCCCAGAGGAGTTGTGGACTCTTGGCTTGGATCCATCATAGAGGCTGTGAACAGTTCATTGGCACCGGCAACTCGTCGGTCTTATTCGGCCGCTATTCAGGGTTATGCTGACTTCATCGGGACAGTTTGGGGCTTAAGTGCTTGGCCCCCCACTGAGGAGTCGGTTTTACGATATCTTATACAGCTAAGGTCGCAGGGGTTATCACCCCGGACAATGGGAATCCACATGGCAGGCTTATCTTTTTTGTGTAAAGCAATTGGGAATGCGGACCCAACTTCGTCATTCCTAGTGCGCAAGGCCATAGCGGGTTGGAGGAGGCTTAGTCCGGCTGTAGCGGACGCAAGGCGGCCGATTTCTCTGGCGATACTTCAAGGCCTATTGGAACAGCTGCCCACTGTATGCTCTAGTTGTTATGAAGCAGTTTTATTTGGGGCGGCTTTTACGCTTGCCTTTTTTGGGGCTTTCCGATGTGGGGAATTGTTGGCTGAAACCCGTTCAAGTCCGGGGGACAGGGCATTAGCAAGGGAGGATGTTCAGATATCGGAAGAGGGTCTGCACATACTCCTTCGCCGATCGAAGACAGACCAATTGGGCTGAGGTTCGCGTGTGTTTCTACGTGCTGCCCCACTGGGCGGTCCTTGCCCTGTCCGGGCTATGAGAGCCTTTTTGGAGGTTCGGCCAGACATATCTGGTCCACTGCTGATACATTTGAATGGCACGTGTCTGTCTCGGTACCAATTTGTTTCTGTTTTGAAGCGGGCGTTGAGAAGCTCAGGCTTACCAGCTGAGCAATTTGGGACTCACTCCTTCCGTATTGGGGCAGCCACGGAGGCAGCGAATTCTGGGATGCCTTCTGAGGACGTCAAGGCAGTGGGGAGGTGGCGTTCCTCGGCTTTCAAGCACTATGTCCGCCCGGGCTTGGTTTTATAACTATCTCATGTGCCATTCAATTGCAGATCGATGCTCGGAAGTGCCTAAAGTATTGGTCATCGGGCACAGTATTGTCCACTGGGCGGCCCGCTATTCTTTACGGTCTGTATGGACCAGCAACTTGGGCCTGGAAGATCACTACCGAATTGCCTGGGCTGGTCGGCGTGGTATGCGTTGGGCTTCGCTGCTAGATGATCTAACCACAGCTGTGAGGCGAACCGGTGTGCCGGATATTTTAGTCATTCAAAAGGGAGAAAATGACATCACCAGCATGAAGGCACTTGGTCTGGAAGAGTCCATGAAGTTGGACCTTGAGAAGATTACATCAGGATTTCCAGGCATTAGAATATGGCGGTCGGCACTTCTCGAGCGTCGGAATTGGAGAGGGGCGGTTTCCCCCAAGAAAGTTGACATTTCACGCAAGAAAATTAATAAAGCAATTGCAAAGTGGTTAAAAAAGGCAGGCGGTCGTTATATTCCGCACCCTGATATCTGCCAAAGTTTTTGGGCTCTATACAGAGCAGATGGAGACCATCTGTCTGAATGGGGGATGGACTGCTGGTTACATGATTTGCGTTATGCATTGTTTGAGGCTGCAGTGGGAGGAAGCGTTGGAGGGAGCTGGGGGGTGGGGGCACCAATTTGACAGAATTTCATGACTATATGGTACTAATAGAGAATTTGGAAATAGCACTAGTACCTTGTGCTATATGACCATAATAGATAATACGTGTTACAGTGTTGCAGTCCTAAGAATCTAACTTGTTATATAATAGGGCTTCTGCTGGTTTGAAGAAACAATACCAAGAGCATTCTTGTGGCACAGAGTGGTAAGGCAGCAGACATGCTGTCTGAAAGCATTGCCCATGAGGGTAGGAGTGCAATCCAAGCATCCCGCTCAAGGCTGACTCAGGCTTCCTTCATCCGAGTCTGGTAAAATGAGTACCCAGCTTCCTGGGGGGTAAACGGTAATGACTGGGGAAGGCACTGGCAAACCACCCCGTATTGAGTCTGCCATGAAAACACTAGAGGGCGTCACCCCAAAGGTCAGACAGGATTCAGTGCTGGTGTAAAGTAGGGTTCTGCTGGTGTTAATAAACATTACCAAGAGTCATCATCTGCAGCATATGATAAAATTGCTGGATGTTCTCCGATAAGTATATGAAGTAATCAGAAGTAGTAAAGTTAAAATCTTTAGCGTGCAATATGAACATAGCAGTTATATATCCCATTGGTTGTATGGATACAATCAATGATTTAATTACTTAGCCAACTAGTTTTTAAGGTTATCTCATAGGGAGTAGAAGACAGAATTTCATAAGACTATATGGTGCTAATAGAGAATTTGGAAATATCACTAGTAGCTTTTGCTATATGACCATAATAGTTAAATACGTGTGTTACAGTGTTGAAGTCCTAAGAATCTATCTTGTTATATAATAGGGCTTCTGCTGGTTTGAACAAACAATACCAAAAGCATTCTTGTGGCACAGAGTGGTAAGGTAGCAGAGTCTGCCATGAAAACGCTAGGGGGCGTCAGACAGGATTCAGTGCTGGTGTAAAGTAGGGTTCTGCTGTTGTTAATAAACAATACCATGAGAAACCATCTGCACCATATGATAAAATTGCTGGATGTTCTCCGAACTATATGTTACTAATAGAGAATTTGGAAATAGCACTAGTAGCTTTTGCTATGACAATAATAGTTAATACGTGTTACAGTGTTGTAGTCCTAAGAATCTATCTTGTTATATAATAGGGCTTCTGCTGGTTTTAAGAAACAACACCAAGAGCACTCTTGTGGCACAGAGTGGTAAGGTAGCAGAGTCTGCGATGAAAACGCTAGGGGGCGTCAGACAGGATTCAGTGCTGGTGTAAAATAGGGTTCTGCTGGTGTTAATAAACAATACCAAGAGAAACCATCTGCAGCATACGATAAAATTTCTGGATGTTCTCCGATAAGTATATGAAGTAATCAGAAGCAGTAAAGTTAAAATCTTTAGCATTCAATATGAACATAACAGGTATATATCCCATTGGTTGTATGGATGTAATCAATGATGTAATCTCTTAGCCAACAAATTTTTAAGGTTAACTCATGGGTACTAGAAGACAGAATTTAATAACACTATATAGTAATAATAGAGAATTTGGAAATAGCACTCGTAGCTTTTGCTATATGACCATAATACTTAAATACGTGTGTTACAGTGTTGAAGTGCTAAGAATCTATCATGTTATATAATAGGGCTTCTGCTGGTTTGAAGAAACTATACCAAGAGCATTCTTGTGGCACAGAGTGGTAAGGCAGCAGACCTGCTGTCTGAAAGCATTGCCCATGAGGCTGGGAGTGCAATCCAAGCATCCGGCTCAAGGCTGACTCAGGCTTCCGTCATCCGAGTTCGGTAAAATGAGTACCCAGCTTCCTGGGGGGTAAACGGTAATGACTGGGGAAGGCACTGGCAAACCACCCCGTATTGAGTCTGCCATGAAAACGCTAGAGGGCGTCACCCCAAAGGTCAGACAGGATTCAGTGCTGGTGTAAAGTAGGGTTCTGCTGGTGTTAATAAACATTACCAAGAGTTATCATCTGCAGCATATGATAAAATTGCTGGATGTTCTCCGATAAGTATATGAAGTAATCAGAAGTAGTAAAGTTAAAATTTTTAGCGTGCAATATGAACATAGCAGTTATATATCCCATTGGTTGGGAAGCTGGGTACTCAATTTACGGACCACGGATGATGGATGGCTGAGTCAACCTTGAGCCGGCTGCTGGAATAGCACACCATATTAGTTAAATATGTGAATTACAGTGTTGTAGTCCTAAGAATCTATCTGTTTATATAATAGGGCTTCTGCTGGTTTTAAGAAACAATACGAAGAGCATTCTTGTGACGCAGAGTGGTAAGCGAGTAGACTATTATGGTCATATAGCAAAAGCTACTAGTGCTATTTCCAAATTCTCTATTATTACTATATAGAGTTATGAAATTCTGTCTTCTTGTACCCATGAGTTAACCTTAAAAACTTGTTGGCTAAGAAATTACATCATTGATTACATCCATACAACCAATGGGATGTTTACCTGCTATGTTCATATTGAATGCTAAAGATTTTAACTTTACTGCTTCTGATTACTTCATGTACTTATGTTAGAACATCCAGCAATTTTATCATATGCTGCAGATATTTTCTCTTGGTATTGTTTATTAACACCAGCAGAACCCTACTTTACACCAGCACTGAATCCTGTCTGACACCCTCTAGCGTTTTCATGGCAGACTCAATACGGGGTGGTTTGCCATTATATATTATATTATATAACGATAGATTCTTAGGACTACAACACTGTAACACACGTATTTAACTTTTATGGTCATACAGCAAAAGCTACGAGTGCTATTTCCAAATTCTCTATTATTACTATATAGTGTTATTAAATTCTGTCTTCTAGTACCCATGAGTTAACCTTAAACACATGTTGGCTAAGAAATTACATCATTGATTACATCCATACAACCAATGGGATGTATACCTGCTATGTTCATTTTGAATGCTAAAGATTTTAACTTTACTGCTTCTGATTACTTCATATAATTATCGGAGAACATCCAGCAATTTTATCATATGCTGCAGATGGTTTCTCTTGGTATTGTTTATTAACACCAGCAGAACCCTAGTTTACACCAGCACTGAATCCTGTCTGATGCCCTCTAGCGTTTTCATGGCAGACTCAATACGGGGAGGTTTGCCTTCCCCAGTCATTACCGTTAACCCCCCAGGAAGTTTCCTGTGCATCCGGAAGATATTTGTTTATTGGGCTGTTATTTTCAGGATAACTGGTATGTGGACAAGGCTATGTCTATGGGGTGTTCCATTTCCTGTTTTGCTTTTGAGTCCTACAGTACCTTTTTGGAATGGGAGGCCAAATCCAGAGCGGGGAGTCCGCATATCACGCACTTCCGGGATGATTTTTTGTTTATTGGCCCAGCGGGTTCGTCGGCCTGTGCAGACAAACTAGCGGTTTTCCAGTCCTTAGCAGAGGAAGTTGGGGGTCCGCTAGCGGCGGAAAAAACCGAAGGTCCTTCGACCAGGTTGAGCTACTTAGGTATATTGTTAGATTCTGAGTTGGGCTTATCAAGGTTACCTGAAGATAAGGTCCTAGCATTGGGGAACCGGTTGGAGGGCTTGTTGGCGAAACGAAAATGTACACTGAGGGAGATGCAGAGTCTCCTGGGACACTTAAATTTTGCCTGCAAAGCAGTTTCCCCAGGGCGTACCTTTTGTGCAAGGTTAGCAAGGGCAACTGCGGGGGTTTCCTCACCACACCATCTCATTAGATTGTCAAAATCTTTGAGGGAGGACCTTCAGGTGTGGAGGGAGTTCATTGAGGGATTCAATGGGGTGACTATGTGGCAGACGCCACTGTCCCCAGAATCATCCCTTCAGGTTCATTCGGATGCATCAGGCAGCCTGGGTTTTGGGGTGTTTTACCAAAACAGATGTTGCGCTGAAAAATGGCCACATTCGTGGGCGGAGTCCGGGATCCTTAGGGATCTCACTTTTCTGGAGCTTTTTCCAGTAGTAGTAGCGGTGGAGATATGGCACGAATTGTTCCTTAATAGCAGGGTATTGTTTTGGTGCGACAACCAAGCTGTAGTGCGCATCATTAACAGCCAGTCCAGCAAGTCCTTAAGGGTAATGCGCTTAGTGCGCTGGTTGGTGAGGGCCTGCTTGGGGAGCAACATTACGTTTTGGGCTAGACATGTGCCAGGCACCTCTAATGATATTGCAGACGCTCTGTCTCGCTTTCAGGAGCAGAGATTTCGCCAGTTGGCACCGGCGGCGTGCCAGTTTCCAGACCGGTTCCCAGAGGAGTTGTGGACTCTTGGCTTGGATCCATCATAGAGGCTGTGAACAGTTCATTGGCACCGGCAACTCGTCGGTCTTATTCGGCCGCTATTCAGGGTTATGCTGACTTCATCGGGACAGTTTGGGGCTTAAGTGCTTGGCCCCCCACTGAGGAGTCGGTTTTACGATATCTTATACAGCTAAGGTCGCAGGGGTTATCACCCCGGACAATGGGAATCCACATGGCAGGCTTATCTTTTTTGTGTAAAGCAATTGGGAATGCGGACCCAACTTCGTCATTCCTAGTGCGCAAGGCCATAGCGGGTTGGAGGAGGCTTAGTCCGGCTGTAGCGGACGCAAGGCGGCCGATTTCTCTGGCGATACTTCAAGGCCTATTGGAACAGCTGCCCACTGTATGCTCTAGTTGTTATGAAGCAGTTTTATTTGGGGCGGCTTTTACGCTTGCCTTTTTTGGGGCTTTCCGATGTGGGGAATTGTTGGCTGAAACCCGTTCAAGTCCGGGGGACAGGGCATTAGCAAGGGAGGATGTTCAGATATCGGAAGAGGGTCTGCACATACTCCTTCGCCGATCGAAGACAGACCAATTGGGCCGAGGTTCGCATGTGTTTCTACGTACTGCCCCACTGGGCGGTCCTTGCCCTGTCCGGGCTATGAGAGCCTTTTTGGAGGTTCGGCCAGACATATCTGGTCCACTGCTGATACATTTGAATGGCACGTGTCTGTCTCGGTACCAATTTGTTTCTGTTTTGAAGCGGGCGTTGAGAAGCTCAGGCTTACCAGCTGAGCAATTTGGGACTCACTCCTTCCGTATTGGGGCAGCCACGGAGGCAGCGAATTCTGGGATGCCTTCTGAGGACGTCAAGGCAGTGGGGAGGTGGCGTTCCTCGGCTTTCAAGCACTATGTCCGCCCGGGCTTGGTTTTATAACTATCTCATGTGCCATTCAATTGCAGATCGATGCTCGGAAGTGCCTAAAGTATTGGTCATCGGGCACAGTATTGTCCACTGGGCGGCCCGCTATTCTTTACGGTCTGTATGGACCAGCAACTTGGGCCTGGAAGATCACTACCGAATTGCCTGGGCTGGTCGGCGTGGTATGCGTTGGGCTTCGCTGCTAGATGATCTAACCACAGCTGTGAGGCGAACCGGTGTGCCGGATATTTTAGTCATTCAACTGGGAGAAAATGACATCACCAGCATGAAGGCACTTGGTCTGGCAGAGTCCATGAAGTTGGACCTTGAGAAGATTACATCAGGATTTCCAGGCATTAGAATATGGCGGTCGGCACTTCTCGAGCGTCGGAATTGGAGAGGGGCGGTTTCCCCCAAGAAAGTTGACATTTCACGCAAGAAAATTAATAAAGCAATTGCAAAGTGGTTAAAAAAGGCAGGCGGTCGTTATATTCCGCACCCTGATATCTGCCAAAGTTTTTGGGCTCTATACAGAGCAGATGGAGACCATCTGTCTGAATGGGGGATGGACTGCTGGTAACATGATTTGCGTTATGCATTGTTTGAGGCTGCAGTGGGAGGAAGCGTTGGAGGGAGCTGGGGGGTGGGGGCACCAATTTGACAGAATTTCATGACTATATGGTACTAATAGAGAATTTGGAAATAGCACTAGTACCTTTTGCTATATGACCATAATAGATAATACGTGTTACAGTGTTGTAGTCCTAAGAATCTATCTTGTTATATAATAGGGCTTCTGCTGGTTTTAAGAAACAATACCAAGAGCATTCTTCTGGCACAGAGTGGTAAGACAGGAGACATACTGTGTGAAAGCTCTGCCCATGAGGCTGGCAGTGCAATCAAGCCGCCGGTTCAAGGCTGACTCAGGCTTCCATCATCCGTCGTCGGTAAAATGACTACCCAGCTTCCTGGGGGGTTAACGGTAATGACTGGGAAAGGCAAACCACCCCGTATTGAGTCTGCTATGAAAACGCTAGAGGGCGTCAGACAGGATTCAGTGCTGGTGTAAAGTTCGGTTCTGGTGGTGTTAATAAACAATACAAGATAAACCATCTGTAGCATATGATAAAATTTCTGGATGTTCTCCGATAAGTATATGAAGTAATCAGAAGCAGTAAAGTTAAAATCTTTAGCATTCAATATGAACATAGCAGGTATACATCCCATTGGTTGTATGGATGTAATGAATGATGTAATTTCTTAGCCAACAGGTTTTTAAGGTTAACTCATGGGTAGTAGAAGACAGAATTTCATGACTATATGGTACTAATAGAGAATTTGGAAATAGCACTAGTAGCTTTTGCTATATGACCATAATAGTTAATACGTGTTACAGTGTTGTAGTCCTAAGAATCTATCTTGTTATATAATAGGGCTTCATATACTTATCGGAGAACATCCAGCAATTTTATCATATGGTGCAGATGATTTCTCTTGGTATTGTTTATTAACACAAGCAGAACCCTACTTTACACCAGCACTGAATCCTGTCTGACGCCCCCTAGCGTTTTCATCGCAGACTCTGCTACCTTACCACTCTGTGCCACAAGAATGCTCTTGGTATTGTTTCTTCAAACCAGCAGAAGCCCTATTATATAACATGATAGATTCTTAGGACTTCAACACTGTAACACACGTATTTAACTATTATGGTCATATAGCAAAAGCTACTAGTGCTATTTCCAAATTCTCTATTAGTAACATATAGTCTTATGAAATTCTGTCTTCTACTGCCTATGAGATAACCTTAAAAACTAGTTGGCTAAGTAATTAAATCATTGATTGTATCCATACAACCAATGGGATATATACCTGCTATGTTCATATTGCACGCTAAAGATTTTAACTTTACTACTTCTGATTACTTCATATACTTATCGGAGAACATCCAGCAATTTTATCATATGCTGCAGATGGTGACTCTTGGTAATGTTTATTAACACCATCAGAACCCTACTTTACACCAGCACTGAATCCTGTCTGACACCCTCTAGCGTTTTCATGGCAGACTCAATACGGGGTGGTTTGCCTTCCCCAGTCATTACCATTAACCCCCCAGGAAGCTGGGTAATCATTTTACCGACCTCAGATGACGGAAGCCTGAGTCAGCCTTGAGCCGGATGCTTGGATTGCACTCCCAGCCTCATGGGCAATGCTTTCAGACAGCATGTCTGCTGCCTTACCACTCTGTGCCACAAGAATGCTCTTGGTATTGTTTCTTCAAACCAGCAGAAGCCCTATTATATAACAAGATAGATTCTGAGGACTTCAATACTATAACACACGTATTTAACTATTATGGTCATATAGCAGAAGCTACGAGTGCTATTTCCAAATTCTCTATTATTACTATATAGTGTTATTAAATTCTGTCTTCTTGTACACATGAGTTAACCTTAAAATCTTGTTGGCTAAGAAATTACATCACTGATTACATCCATACAACCAATGGCATGTATACCTGCTATGTTCATATTGAATGCTAAAGATTTTAACTTTACTGCTTCTGATTACTTCATATACTTATCGGAGAACATCCAGCAATTTTATCATATGGTGCAGATGGTTTCTCTTGGTATTGTTTATTAACACAAGCAGAACCCTACTTTACACCAGCACTGAATCCTGTCTGACGCCCCCTAGCGTTTTCATCGCAAACTCTGCTACCTTACCACTCTGTGCCACAAGAATGCTCTTGGTATTGTTTTTAAAACCAGCGGAAGCCCTATTATATAACAAGATAGATTCTTAGGACTACAACACTGTAACACGTGTTAACAATTATTGTCATAGCAAAAGCTACTAGTGCTATTTCCAAATTCTCTATAACTGCTATGTTCATATTGCACGCTAAAGATTTTAACTTTACTACTTCTGATTACTTCATATACTTATCGGAGAACATCCAGCCATTTTATCATATGCTGCAGATGATGACTCTTGGTAATGTTTATTAACACCAGCAGAACCCTACTTTACACCAGCTCTGAATCCTGTCTGACCTTTGGGGTGACGCCCTCTAGCGTTTTCATGGCAGACTCAATACGGGGTGGTTTGCCAGTGCCTTCCCCAGTCATTACCGTTTACCCCCCAGGAAGCTGGGTACTCATTTTACTGACCTCGGATGACGGAAGCCTGAGTCAGCCTTGAGCTGGATGCTTGGATTGCACTCCCAGCCTCATGGGCAATGCTTTCAGACAGCATGTCTGCTGCCTTACCACTCTGTGCCACAAGAATGCTCTTGGTATTGTTTCTTCAAACCAGCAGAAGCCCTATTATATAACATGATAGATTCTTAGCACTTCAACACTGTAACACACGTATTTAAGTATTATGGTCATATAGCAAAAGCTACGAGTGCTATTTCCAAATTCACTATTATTACTATATAGTGTTATTAAATTCTGTCTTCTAGTACCCATGAGTTAAGCTTAAAAATTTGTTGGCTAAGAGATTACATCATTGATTACATCCATACAACCAATGGGATATATACCTGCTATGTTAATATTGAATGCTAAAGATTTTAACTTTACTGCTTCTGATTACTTCATATACTTATCGGAGAACATCCAGCAATTTTATCATATGATGCAGATGGTTTCTCTTGGTATTGTTTATTAACACCAGCAGAACCCTACTTTACACCAGCACTGAATCCTGTCTGACACCCCCTAGCGTTTTCATCGCAGACTCTGCTACCTTACCACTCTGTGCCACAAGAGTGCTCTTGGTGTTGTTTCTTAAAACCAGCAGAAGCCCTATTATATAACAAGATAGATTCTTAGGACTAAAACACTGTAACACACGTATTTAACTATTATGGTCATATAGCAAAAGCTACTAGTGCTATTTCCAAATTCTCTATTAGCACCATATAGTCTTATGAAATTCTGTCTTCTACTCCCTATGAAAACCTTAAAAACTAGTTGGCTAAGTAATTAAATCATTGATTGTAGACATACAACCAATGGGATATATAACTGCTATGTTCATATTGCACGCTAAAGATTTTAACTTTACTACTTCTGATATACTTCATATACTTATCGGAGAACATCCAGCAATTTTATCATATGCTGCAGATGGTTTCTCTTGGTATGGTTTATTAACACCAGCAGAACCCTACTTTGCACCAGCACTGAATCCTGTCTGACGCCCCCTAGCGTTTTCATCGCGGACTCTGCTACCTTACCACTCTGTGCCACAAGAGTGCTCTTGGTATTGTTTTTAAAAGCAGCAGAAGCCCTATCATATAACAAGATAGATTCTTAGGACTACAACACTGTAACACGTGTTAGCTATTATTGTCATAGGTAAAATGAGTACCCAGCTTCCTGGGGGGTAAACGGTAATGACTGGGGAAGGCATTGGAAAACCACTCCGTATTGAGTCTGCCATGAAAACGCTAGAGGGCGTCACCCCAAGGGTCAGACAGGATTCAGTGCTGGTGTAAAGTAGGGTTCTGCTGGTGTTAATAAACAATACCAAGAGTCACCATCTGCAGCATATGATAAAATTGCTGGATGTTCTCCGATAAGTATATGAAGTAATCAGAAGCATTTAAGTTAAAATCTTTAGCATGCAATATGAACATAGCAGGTATATATCCCATTGGTTGTATGGATACAATCAATGATTTAATTACTTAGCCAACTAGTTTTTAAGGTTATCTCATAGGCAGTAGAAGACAAAATTTCATAAGACTATATGGTACTAATAGAGAATTTGGAAATAGCACTAGTAGCTTTTGCTATATGACCATAATAGTTAAATACGTGTGTTACAGTGTTGAAGTCCTAAGAATCTATCTTGTTATATAATAGGGCTTCTGCTGGTTTGAAGAAACAATACCAAGAGCATTCTTGTGGCACAGAGTGGTAAGGCAGCAGACATGCTGTCTGAAAGCATTGCCCATGAGGCTGGGAGTGCAATCCAAGCATCCGGCTCAAGGCTGACTCAGGCTTCCGTCATCCGAGGTCGGTAAAATGAGTACCCAGCTTCCTGGGGGGTAAACGGTAATGACTGGGGAAGGCACTGGCAAACCACTGCCATGAAAACGCTAGAGGGCGTCACCCCAAGTGTCAGACAGGATTCAGTGCTGGTGCAAAGTAGGGTTCTGCTGGTGTTCATAAACAATACCAAGAGAAACCATCTGCACCATATGATAAAATTGCTGGATGTTCTCCGAACTATATGTTACTAATGGAGAATTTGGAAATAGCACTAGTAGCTTTTGCTATATGACCATAATAGTTAAATACGTCAGACAGGATTCAGTGCTGGTGTAAAGTAGGGTTCTGCTGGTGTTAATAAACTTTACCAAGAGTCACCATCTGCAGCATATGATAAAATTGCTGGACGTTCTCCGATAAGTATATGAAGTAATCAGAAGTAGTAAAGTTAAAATCTTTAGCGTGCAATATGAACATAGCAGGTATATATCCCATTGGTTGTATGGATACAATCAATGATTTAATTACTCAGCCAACTAGTTTTTAAGGTTATCTCATAGGCAGTAGAAGACAGAATTTTATTATATGTTACTAATAGAGAATTTGGAAATAGCACTAGTAGCTTTTGCAATATGACCATAATAGTTAAATACGTGTGTTACAGTGTTGAAGTCCTAAGAATCTATCATGTTATATAATAGGGCTTCTGCTGATTCTAAGTAGAAACAATACCAAGAGCATTCTTGTGGCACAGAGCGGTAAGGTAGCAGAGTCTTCCATGAAAACGCTAGGGGGCTGCAGATGGTTTCTCTTGGTATTGTTTATTAACACCAGCAGAACCCTACTTTACACCAGCACTGAATCCTGTCTGACGCCCCCTAGCGTTTTCATCGCAGACTCTGCTACCTTACCACTCTGTGCCACAAGAGTGCTCTTGGTATTGTTTTTAAAAGCAGCAGAAGCCCTATTATATAACAAGATAGATTCTTAGGACTACAACACTGTAACACGTATTAACTATTATTGTCATAGCAAAAGCTACTAGTGCTATTTCCAAATTCTCTATTAGTAACATATAGTTTGGAGAACATCCAGCAATTTTATCATATGGTCCAGATGGTTTCTCATGGTATTGTTTATTAACACCAGCAGAACCCTATTTTACACCAGCACTGAATCATCTGACGCCCCCTAGCGTTTTCATGGCAGACTCTGCTACCTTACCACTCTGTGCCACAAGAATGCTTTTAGTATTGTTTCTTCAAACCAGCAGAAGCCCTATTATATAACAAGATACATTCTTAGGACTTCAACACTGTAACACACGTATTTAACTATTATGGTTATATAGCATGTATATATTCCATTGGTAGTATGGATACAATCAATGATGTAATTTCTTAGCCAACAAGTTTTTAAGGTTAACTCATGGGTACTAGAAGACAGAATTTAATAACACTATATAGTAATAATAGAGAATTTGGAAATAGCACTCGTAGCATTTGCTATATGACCATAATAGTTAAATACGTGTTTTACAGTGTTGAAGTCCTAAGAATCTATCTTGTTATATAATAGGTCTTCTGCTGGTTTTAAGAAACAAAACCAAGAGCATTCTTGTGGCACAAACTGGTAAGGCAGCAGAAATGCTGTCAGAAATCATTGCCCATGAGGTTGGGAGTGCAATCCAAGCATCTGGCTCAAGGCTGACTCGGGCTTCCGTCATCCAAGGTGGGTAAAATGAGTACCCAGCTTCCTGGGGGGTAAACGGTAATGACTGGGGAGGGCACTGGCAAACCAGCCCGTATTGAGTCTACCATGAAAACGCTAGAGGGCGTCACCCCATACTTCATATACTTATTTTAGAACATCCAGCAATTTTATCATGTGCTGGAGATGGTTTCTCTTGGTATTGTTTATTAACACCAGCAGAACCGTACTTTACACCAGCACTGAATCCTGTCTGACGCCCCCTAGCGTTTTCATGGCAGACTCTGCTGCCTTACCACTCTGTGCCACAAGAATGCTCTTGGTATTGTTTCTTAAAACCAGCAGAAGCCCTATTATATAACAAGATAGATTCTTAGGACTACAACCCACGTATTAACTATTATGGTCATATAGCAAAAGCTACTAGTGCTATTTCCAAATTCTCTATTAGTACCATATAGTCTTATGAAATTCTGTCTTCTACTCCCTATGAGATAACCTTAAAAACTAGTTGGCTAAGTAATTAAATCATTGATTGTATCCATACAACCAATGGGATATATAACTGCTATGTTCATATTGCACGCTAAAGATTTTAACTTTACTACTTATGATTACTTCATATACTTATCGGAGAACATCCAGCAATTTTATCATATGCTGCAGATGGTGACTCTTGGTAATGTTTATTAACACCAGCAGAACCCTACTTTACACCAGCACTGAATCCTGTCTGACCTTTGGGGTGACGCCCTCTAGCGTTTTCATGGCAGACTCAATACGGGGTGGTTTGCCAGTGCCTTCCCCAGTCATTACCGTTTACCCCCCAGGAAGCTGGGTACTCATTTTACCGACCACGGATGACGGAAGCCTGAGTCAGCCTTGAACCGGCGGCTTGGATTGCACTCCCAGCCTCATGGGCAGCGCTTTCACACAGTATGTCTCCTGCCTTACCACTCTGTGCCAGAAGAATGCTCTTGGTATTGTTTCTTAAATCCAGAAGCCCTATTATATAACAAGATAGATTCTTAGGACTACAACACTGTAACACGTATTTATTATGGTCATATAGCAAAAGCTACTAGTGCTATTTCCAAATTCTCTATTAGTAACATATAGTCATGAAATTCTGTCTTCTAGTACCCATGAGTTAACCTTAAAAACCTGTTCGCTAAGAAATTACATCATTCATTACATCCATACAACCAATGGGATGTATACCTGCTATTTTCATATTGAATGCTAAAGATTTTAACTTTACTGCTTCTGATTACTTCATATACTTATCGGAGAACTTCAAGAAATTTTATCATATGGTGCAGATGGTTTCTCTTGGTATTGTTTATTAACACCAGCAGAACCCTACTTTACAACAGCACTGAATCCTGACGCCCCCTAGCGTTTTCATGGGAGACTCTGCTACCTTACCGCTCTGTGCCACAAGAATGCTCTTGGTATTGTTTCTACTTCAAACCAGCAGAAGCCCTATTATATAACATGATACATTCTTAGGACTTCAACACTGTAACACACGTATTTAACTATTATGGTCATATAGCATGTATATATTCCATTGGTAGTATGGATACAATCAATGATGTAATTTCTTAGCCAACAAGTTTTTAAGGTTAACTCATGGGTACTAGAAGACAGAATTTAATAACACTATATAGTAATAATAGAGAATTTGGAAATAGCACTCGTAGCTTTTGCTATATGACCATAATAGTTAAATACGTGTGTTACAGTGTTGAAGTCCTAAGAATCTATCTTGTTATATAATAGGTCTTCTGCTGGTTTTAAGAAACAAAACCAAGAGCATTCTTGTGGCACACAGTGGTAAGGCAGCAGACATGCTGTCTGAAAGCATTGCCCATGAGGCTGGGAGTGCAATCCATCATCCAGCTCAAGGCTGACTCGGGCTTCCGTCATCCGAGGTCGGTAAAATGAGTACCCAGCTTCCTGGGGGGTCAACGGTAATGACTGGGGAGGGCACTGGCAAACCAGCCCGTATTGATTCTACCATGAAAACGCTAGAGGGCGTTACCCCATACTTCAAATACTTATTTTAGAACATCCAGCAATTTTATCACGTGCTGGAGATGGTTTCTCTTGGTATTGTTTATTAACACCAGCAGAACCCTACTTTACACCAGCACTGAATCCTGTCTGACGCCCTCTAGCGTTTTCATGGCAGACTCAATACGGGGTGGTTTGCCAGTGCCTTCCCCAGTCATTACCGTTTACCCCCCAGGAAGCTGCGTAGTCATTTTACCGACCACGGATGACGGAAGCCTCAGTCAGCCTTGAACCGGCGGCTTGGATTGCACTGCCAGCCTCATGGGCAATGCTTTCAGACAGCATGTCTCCTGCCTTACCACTCTGTGCCAGAAGAATGCTCTTCGTATTGTTTCTTAAATCCAGAAGCCCTATTATATAACAAGATACATTCTTAGGACTTCAACACTGTAACACACGTATTTAACTATTATGGTCATATAGCAAAAGCTACGAGTGCTATTTCCAAATTCTCTATTATTACTATATAGTGTTATTAAATTCTGTCTTCTAGTACCCATGAGTTAACCTTAAAAACCTGTTGGCTAAGAAATTACATCATTGATTACATCCGTACTACCAATGGGATGTATACCTGCTATGTTCATATTGAATGCTAAAGATTTTAACTTTACTGCTTCTGATTACTTCATATACTTATCGGAGAACATCCAGCCATTTTATCATATGCTGCAGATGGTGTCTCTTGGTATTGTTTATGAACACCAGCAGAACCCTACTTTACACCAGCACTGAATCCTGTCTGACGCCCCCTAGCGTTTTCATCGCAGACTCTGCTACCTTACCACTCTGTGCCACAAGAATGCTCTTGGTATTGTTTTTAAAACCAGCAGAAGCCCTATTATATAACAAGATAGATTCTTAGGACTTCAACACTGTAACACACGTATTTAACTATTATGGTCATATAGCAAAAGCTACTAGTGCTATTTCCAAATTCTCTATTAGTAACATATAGTCTTATGAAATTCTGTCTTCTACTGCCTATGAGATAACCTTAAAAACTAGTTGGCTAAGTAATTAAATCATTGATTGTATCCATACAACCAATGGGATATATACCTGCTATGTTCATATTGCACTCTAAAGATTTTAACTTTACTACTTCTGATTACTTCATATACTTATCGGAGAACGTCCAGCAATTTTATCATATGCTGCAGATGGTGACTCTTGGTAAAGTTTATTAACACCAGCAGAACCCTACTTTACACCAGCACTGAATCCTGTCTGACGTATTTAACTATTATGGTCATATAGCAAAAGCTACGAGTGCTATTTCCAAATTCTCTATTAGTAACATATAGTTCGGAGAACATCCAGCAATTTTATCATATGGTGCAGATGGTTTCTCTTGGTATTGTTTATTAACACCAGCAGAACCCTACTTTGCACCAGCACTGAATCCTGTCTGACGCCCCCTAGCGTTTTCATGGCAGACTCTGCTACCTTACCACTCCGTGCCACAAGAATGCTCTTGGTATTGTTTTTAAAACCAGCAGAAGCCCTATTATATAACGATAGATTCTAAGGACTACAACACTGTAACACGTATTAACTATTTTTGTCATAGCAAAAGCTACTAGTCCTATTTCCAAATTCTCTATTAGTACCATATAGTTCGGAGAACATCCAGCAATTTTATCATATGGTGCAGATGGTTTCTCTTGGTATTGTTTATTAACACCAGCAGAACCCTACTTTACACCAGCACTGAATCCTGTCTGACGCCCCCTAGCGTTTTCATGGCAGACTCTGCTACCTTACCACTCCGTGCCACAAGAATGCTCTTGGTATTGTTTCTTAAAACCAGCAGAAGCCCTATTATATAACATAATAGATTCTTAGGACTTCAACACTGTAACACACGTATTTAACTATTATGGTCATATAGCAAAAGCTACTAGTGCTATTTCCAAATTCTCTATTAGTACCATATAGTCTTATGAAATTCTGTCTTCTACTGCCTTCTGTCTTCTACTACCTTAAAAACTAGTTGGATAAGTAATTAAATCATTGATTGTATCCATACAACCAATGGGATATATACCTGCTATGTTCATATTGCATGCTAAAGATTTTAACTTTACTACTTCTGATTACTTCATATACTTATCGGAGAACATCCAGCAATTTTATCATATTCTGCAGATTGTGACTCTTGGTAATGTTTATTAACACCAGCAGAACCCTACTTTACACCAGCACTGAATCCTGTCTGACCTTTGGGGTGACGCCCTCTAGCGTTTTCATGGCAGACTCAATACGGGGTGGTTTGCCAGTGCCTTCCCCAGTCATTACCGTTTACCCCCCAGGAATCTGGGTACTCATTATACCGACCTCGGATGACGGTAGACTGAGTCAGCCTTGAGCCGAATGCTTGGATTGCACTCCCAGTCTCATGGGCAATGCTTTCAGAGAGCATGTCTGCTGCCTTACCACTCTGTGCCACAAGAATTCTCTTGGTATTGTTTATTCAAACCAGCAGATGCCCTATTATATAACATGATAGATTCTTAGGACTTCAACACTGTAACACACGTATTTATCTATTATGGTCATATAGCAAAAGCTACTAGTGCTATTTCCAAATTCTCTATTAGTACCATATAGTCTTATGAAATTCTGTCTTCTACTCCCTATGAGATAACCTTAAAAACTAGTTGGCTAAGTAATTAAATCATTGATTGTATCCATACAACCAATGGGATATATACCTGCTATGTTCATATTGCATGCTAAAGATTTTAACTTTACTACTTCTGATTACTTCATATACTTATCGGAGAACATCCAGCAATTTTATCATATGCTGCAGATGGTGACTCTGGGTAATGTTTATTAACACCAGCAGAACCCTACTTTACACCAGCACTGAATCCTGTTTGACCTTTGGGGTGACGCCCTCTAGCGTTTTCATGGCAGACTCAATACGGGGTGGTTTGCCAGTCCCTTCCCCAGTCATTACCGTTTACCCCCCAGGAAGCTGGGTACTCATTTTACCGACCTCGGATGACGTAAGCCTGAGTCAGCCTTGAGCCGGATGCTTGGATTCCACTCCCAGCCTCATGGGCAATGCTTTCAGACAGCATGTCTGCTGCCTTACCACTCTGTGCGACAAGAATGCTCTTGGTATTGTTTCTTCAAACCAGCAGAAGCCCTATTATATAACATGATAGATTCTTAGCACTTCAACACTGTAACACACGTATTTAACTATTATGGTCATATAGTAAAAGCTACGAGTGCTATTTCCAAATTCTCTATTATTACTATATAGTGTTATTAAATTCTGTCTTTTAGTACCCATGAGTTAACCTTAAAAACTTGTTGGCTAAGAAATTACATCATTGATTACATCCATACAACCAATGGGATATATACCTGCTATGTTCATATTGAATGCTAAAGATTTTAACTCTACTGCTTCTGATTACTTCATATACTTATCGGAGAACATCCAGCAATCTTATCATATGCTGCAGATGGTGACTCTTGGTAATGTTTATTAACACCAGCAGAACCCTACTTTACACCAGCACTGAATCCTGTCTGACCTTTTGGGTGACGCCCTCTACGTTTTCATGGCAGACTCAATACGGGGTGGTTTGCCAGTGCCTTCCCCAGTCATTACCGTTTACCCCCCAGGAAGCTGGGTACTCATTTTACCGACCTCAGATGACGGAAGCCTGAGTCAGCCTTGAGCCGGATACTTGGATTCCACTCCCAGCCTCATGGGCAATGCTTTCAGACAGCATGTCTGCTGCCTTACCACTCTGTGCCACAAGTATGCTCTTGGTATTGTTTCTTCAAACCAGCAGAAGCCCTATTATATAACAAGATAGATTCTTAGCACTTCAACACTGTAACACACGTATTTAACTATTATGGTCATATAGCAAAAGCTACGAGTGCTATTTCCAAATTCTCTATTAGTACCATATAGTCATGAAATTCTGTCTTCTAGTACCCATGAGTTAACCTTAAAAACCTGTTGGCTAAGAAATTACATCATTCATTACATCCACACAACCAATGGGATGTATACCTGCTATTTTCATATTGAATGCTAAAGATTTTAACTTTACTGCTTCTGATTACCTCATATACTTATCGGAGAACTTCAAGAAATTTTATCATATGCTGCAGATGGTTTATCTTGGTATTGTTTAATAACACCAGCAGAACCCAACTTTACACCAGCACTCAATCCTGTCTGACGCCCTCTAGCGTTTTCATGGCAGACTCAATACGGGGTGGTTTGCCTTCCCCAGTCTTTACCGTTAACCCCCCAGGAAGCTGGGTAATCATTTTACCGACCACGGATGATGGAAGCCTGAGTCAGCCTTGAACCGGCGGCTTGGATTGCACTCCCAGCCTCATGGGCAATGCTTTCAGAGAGCATGTCTGCTGCCTTACCACTCTGTGCCAGCACTGAATCCTGTCTGACGCCCCGTAGCGTTTTCATCGCAGACTCTGCTACCTTACCACTCTGTGCCACAAGAATGCTTTGGTATTGTTTCTTAAAACCAGCAGAAGCCCTATTATATAACGATAGATTCTAAGGACTACAACACTGTAACACGTATTAACTATTTTTGTCATAGCAAAAGCTACTAGTCCTATTTCCAAATTCTCTATTAGTACCATATAGTTCGGAGAACATCCAGCAATTTTATCATATGGTGCAGATGGTTTCTCTTGGTATTGTTTATTAACACCAGCAGAACCCTACTTTACACCAGCACTGAATCCTGTCTGACGCCCCCTAGCGTTTTCATGGCAGACTCTGCTACCTTACCACTCTGTGCCACAAGAATGCTCTTGGTATTGTTTCTTAAAACCAGCAGAAGCCCTATTATATAACATGATAGATTCTTAGGACTTCAACACTGTAACACACGTATTTAACTATTATGGTCATATAGCAAAAGCTACTAGTGCTATCTCCAAATTCTCTATTAGTACCATATAGTCTTATGAAATTCTGTCTTCTACTGCCTATGAGATAACCTTAAAAACTAGTTGGCTAAGTAATTAAATCATTGATTGTATCCATACAACCAATGGGATATATACCTGCTATGTTCATATTGCATGCTAAAGATTTTAACTTTACTACTTCTGATTACTTCATATACTTATCGGAGAACATCCAGCAATTTTATCATATGCTGCAGATTGTGACTCTTGGTAATGTTTATTAACACCAGCAGAACCCTACTTTACACCAGCACTGAATCCTGTCTGACCTTTGGGGTGACGCCCTCTAGTGTTTTCATGGCAGACTCAATACGGGGTGGTTTGCCAGTGCCTTCCCCAGTCATTACCGTTTACCCCCCAGGAATCTGGGTACTCATTTTACCGACCTCGGATGACGGTAGACTGAGTCAGCCTTGAGCCGAATGCTTGGATTGCACTCCCAGTCTCATGGGCAATGCTTTCAGAGAGCATGTCTGCTGCCTTACCACTCTGTGCCACAAGAATGCTCTTGGTATTGTTTATTCAAACCAGCAGAAGCCCTATTATATAACATGATAGATTCTTAGCACTTCAACACTGTAACACACGTATTTATCTATTATGGTCATATAGCAAAACTATCTACTTCCACACAGTATGTCTCCTGCCTTACCACTCTGTGCCAGCACTGAATCCTGTCTGACGCCCCCTAGCGTTTTCATCGCAGACTCTGCTACCTTACCACTCTGTGCCACAAGAATGCTTTGGTATTGTTTCTTAAAACCGGCAGAAGCCCTATTATATAACGATAGATTCTAAGGACTACAACACTGTAACACGTATTAACTATTTTTGTCATAGCAAAAGCTACTAGTCCTATTTCCAAATTCTCTATTAGTACCATATAGTTCGGAGAACATCCAGCAATTTTATCATATGGTGCAGATGGTTTCTCTTGGTATTGTTTATTAACACCAGCAGAACCCTACTTTACACCAGTCTGACGCCCCCTAGCGTTTTCATGGCAGACTCTGCTACCTTACCACTCCGTGCCACAAGAATGCTCTTGGTATTGTTTCTTAAAACCAGCAGAAGCCCTATTATATAACATGATAGATTCTTAGGACTTCAACACTGTAACACATGTATTTAACTATTATGGTCATATAGCAAAAGCTACTAGTGCTATATAGTGGTAAGGCAGCAGAGTCTGCGATGAAAACGCTAGGGGGCGTCAGACAGGATTCAGTGCTGGTGTAAAGTAGGGTTCTGCTGGTGTTCATAAACAATACCAAGAGACACCATCTGCAGCATATGATAAAATGGCTGGATGTTCTCCGATAAGTATATGAAGTAATCAGAAGCAGTAAAGTTAAAATCTTTAGCATTCAATATGAACATAGCAGGTATACATCCCATTGGTAGTACGGATGTAATCAATGATGTAATTTCTTAGCCAACAGGTTTTTAAGGTTAACTCATGGGTACTAGAAGACAGAATTTAATAACACTATATAGTAATAATAGAGAATTTGGAAATAGCACTCGTAGCTTTTGCTATATGACCATAATAGTTAAATACGTGTGTTACAGTGTTGAAGTCCTAAGAATGTATCATGTTATATAATAGGGCTTCTGCTGGTTTGTAGAAACAATACCAAGAGCATTCTTGTCGCACAGAGTGGTAAGGCAGCAGACATGCTGTCTGAAAGCATTGCCCATGAGGCTGGGAGTGCAATCCAAGCATCCGGCTCAAGGCTTACTCAGACTTCCGTCATCCGAGGTCGGTAAAATGAGTACCGAGCTTCCTGGGGGGTAAACGGTAATGACTGGGGAAGGCACTGGCAAACCACCCCGTATTGAGTCTGCCATGAAAACGCTAGAGGGCGTCACCCCAAAGGTCAGACAGGATTCAGTGCTGGTGTAAAGTAGGGTTCTGCTGGTGTTAATAAACATTACCAAGAGTCACCATCTGCAGCATATGATAAAATTGCTGGATGTTCTCCGATAAGTATATGAAGTAATCATAAGTAGTAAGGTTAAAATCTTTAGCGTGCAATATGAACATAGCAGTTATATATCCCATTGGTTGTATGGATACAATCAATGATTTAATTACTTAGCCAACTAGTTTTTAAGGTTATCTCATAAGGAGTAGAAGACAGAATTTCATAAGACTATATGGTACTAATAGAGAATTTGGAAAAAGCACTAGTAGCTTTTGCTATATGACCATAATAGTTAAATACGTGTGTTACAGTGTTGAAGTCCTAAGAATCGATCATATTATATAATAGGGCTTCTGCTGGTTTGAAGAAACAATACCAAGAGCATTCTTGTGGCACAGAGTGGTAAGGCAGCAGACATGCTGTCTGAAAGCATTGCCCATGAGGCTGGGAGTGCAATCCAAGCATCCGGCTCAAGGCTGACTCAGGCTTCCGTCATCCGAGGTCGGTAAAATGAGTACCCAGCTTCCTGGGGGGTAAACGATAATGACTGGGGAAGGCACTGGCAAACCACTGCCATGAAAACGCTAGAGGGCGTCACCCCAAGTGTCAGACAGGATTCAGTGCTGGTGCAAAGTAGGGTTCTGCTGGTGTTCATAAACAATACCAAGAGAAACCATCTGCACCATATGATAAAATTGCTGGATGTTCTCCGAACTATATGTTACTAATAGAGAATTTGGTAATAGCACTAGTAGCTTTTGCTATATGACCTTAATAGTTAAATACGTCAGAAAGGATTCAGTGCTGGTGTAAAGTAGGGTTCTGCTGGTGTTCATAAACTTTACCAAGAGTCACCATCTGCAGCATATGATAAAATTGCTGGACGTTCTCCGATAAGTATATGAAGTAATCAGAAGTAGTAAAGTTAAAATCTTTAGCGTGCAATATGAACATAGCAGGTATATATCCCATTGGTTGTATGGATACAATCAATGATTTAATTACTTAGCCAACTAGTTTTTAAGGTTATCTCCTAGGCAGTAGAAGACAGAATTTCATAAGACTATATGTTACTAATAGAGAATTTGGAAATAGCACTAGTAGCTTTTGCTACATGACCATAATAGTTAAATACGTGTGTTACAGTGTTGAAGTCCTAAGAATCGATCATATTATATAATAGGGCTTCTGCTGGTTTGAAGAAACAATACCAAGAGCATTCTTGTGGCACAGAGTGGTAAGGCAGCAGACATGCTGTCTGAAAGCATTGCCCATGAGGCTGGGAGTGCAATCCAAGCATCCGGCTCAAGGCTGACTCAGGCTTCCGTCATCCGAGGTCGGTAAAATGAGTACCCAGCTTCCTGGGGGGTAAACGGTAATGACTGGGGAAGGCACTGGCAAACCACTGCCATGAAAACGCTAGAGGGCGTCACCCCAAGTGTCAGACAGGATTCAGTGCTGGTGCAAAGTAGGGTTCTGCTGGTGTTCATAAACAATACCAAGAGAAACCATCTGCACCATATGATAAAATTGCTGGATGTTCTCCGAACTATATGTTACTAATAGAGAATTTGGTAATAGCACTAGTAGCTTTTGCTATATGACCTTAATAGTTAAATACGTCAGAAAGGATTCAGTGCTGGTGTAAAGTAGGGTTCTGCTGGTGTTCATAAACTTTACCAAGAGTCACCATCTGCAGCATATGATAAAATTGCTGGACGTTCTCCGATAAGTATATGAAGTAATCAGAAGTAGTAAAGTTAAAATCTTTAGCGTGCAATATGAACATAGCAGGTATATATCCCATTGGTTGTATGGATACAATCAATGATTTAATTACTTAGCCAACTAGTTTTTAAGGTTATCTCCTAGGCAGTAGAAGACAGAATTTCATAAGACTATATGTTACTAATAGAGAATTTGGAAATAGCACTAGTAGCTTTTGCAATATGACCATAATAGTTAAATACGTGTGTTACAGTGTTGAAGTCCTAAGAATCTATCATGTTATATAATAGGGCTTCTGCTGATTTGAAGTAGAAACAATACCAAGAGCGGTAAGGTAGCAGAGTCTTCCATGAAAACGCTAGGGGACGTCAGGATTCAGTGCTGGTGTAAAGTAGGGTTCTGCTGGTGTTAATAAACAATACCAAGAGAAACCATCTGCACCATATGATAAAATTGCTTCATGTTCTCTGAACTATATGGTACTAATAGAGAATTTGGAAATAGCACTAGTAGCTTTTGCTATGACAATAATAGTTAACACGTGTTACAGTGTTGTAGTCCTAAGAATCTATCTTGTTATATAATAGGGCTTCTGCTGGTTTTAAAAACAATACCAAGAGCATTCTTTTTTTTTTTTTTTATAGAAAGTTTTTATTTTATTTTCCAGAATTGAAGAGTTGAAGACAGTAAGATACATGCAATCTACATTGTTAATACAGAAAAGGAGAGCTATACTCTTCATTTGATACACTTGGTTCCCCATTTTTAATCCCTTTTGTAAATAGTTCAGGTAAGGGCCCCATTGTTCTTGAAAGACCTCTTAGTGTCAGTTTGACTATCTTGGTAAGATCAGCTAGTTTATTCACCCAGTCTTCTGTCGAGGGTAGTTCTTACGTTTTCCATTTCTTGGCCAATTCTAGTTTTTCTGCCGTCGTCGCATAGAAGAAGAAGCTCTGTATGTGGGTTAGGAAGCACTGTGGAAAAACATTTTGGTTCCCTGTTTTCAATCTTAAAAACCCTCTTCTCTCCATTTAAGATTATAAACTGGCTACAATATTATGGACTTTTACCCAAAGCTTATAGACTTTTTATAGACTTTTTCACGTTTGCACCACATTTAAAAAGAGAAGTCTACCTTGTTACCATCATTTCAACATTTGTTTGCATAGTTTCTGATAGTTTTAACAATCATAAACAGTTTATACTTAACGTAGTCCTAGAGCCCTCCACATTTTCACTAGAAAAAGGGAAAAAGGAAAAAAAAAGAATAAGCCTGCTTAATTGTACAGAAAGAAGAGAAACAAATATGTATAGGTATACATTGTTAATACCAGAAATAATAAAATGGAGTCTTCATTAATTAATAGAATAGATTTTTCGTTAGTTATATTTACACCTCCTCAGTTAAAAACCTTCTTTTAGTTATGCATTAAGTTTAGGCTGAAAGTCACTACAGAGATATGCTAGATAATTCAAATTCAGCTATCATAGGAAATCTAAAACCCCACACTATAATATAAGCCCATTCCATTAGGTGTCTCCTTTTAGTTATGCTTTGATTTTGAGCTAGTAGGCAGTGCGAAATTAGGTTTAATAATACAGATTCAGCTTACTTAAAAGATCTTAGACCCCAGATTAACTTCTTAACTAGTTATATTGCCTATATGGCTACATACAGGAGGTAAAAGAGGAAAGGAATTTCGACCACTGTGTTGCATTTCCATTCCCCAAGCTTCTTAAGGAGGTCTCATTTCGAGGCTTATTACGTCTTGTAGCTCCCGTTGACTAATGTTCTGTCCTATTGGTCTTTGGCTGGGAAAGTACAGTTGTAGTCTTTCCCTCGAAGTATACATCGATAAATCTTGAAGCAGTTGTACCTCCTGGACTCCAATATCAGTACAGATGTTTTTCCATGAAGCTCCTTTCAATCGATTGCTTTCACCGCAGATCCATATGTCTTTCTTGTGTATTGTTGCTTTGGAGTGGCTATATATCTTCTCAGGTAGGGTGTCCTTATCTGAGCTGCAAGACTCTGACATCCCCTTTTCCATCTCCATAATTTCAGATTCCTCTTCTGCTGGTAATTTTCCATCTTGTTTAAAGCTATCATCAGCCACTACCATTGGTTCATCATTCCTGTTAGAGACTTCTTCCTTAATGCCTTTAAACTCCATGAGCATATTTTTAAGTGAACCATTTAGAGATTCTTTCAGTTCTTGTGTTTGTTTATCTAGAAGATATGCAAATTTTTTAAACGAAAACATGTTCCAGGTTTGGAATTTTGTTAATCAATTATGCATATGTTGTTTCCAAAATATATTTGCAATTTTGCAGATAGCCAGTAGAGGTCCTACAGAGTCCTAACGAAAGCAACAGTCTGTTTTGAATTAAAGGAATGTTTCTAGAGCTTAGTTCTCGCGAGATTCCACGGCTCTAATCTCTCTTATCTTCGAAGACCAAAAACAGATATAATACTTATTAGTTTGAGTTGATTTAAGTCCTTCTTCGCTTAGAAAAGAAAATTAGCCTGCCTCATGATGAGGTGGCATCAAGCAGAGCCAGAAACGGGGGGAAAAGTAAAGACGGAGAAGCGGAAAAGCACTTGCGTCTCTGCGTTGATTAATGACTCAATATCTTGGAATTTGGCTGCTTCACCCCCTCAGTGGTAATAAATCCTGTCACTCTGGCTTGTTTGGATTAGCGAGAGCAACTCTCCACGCCGAGAGTTCATTCCAGGGAAGAAGGTGCCGAGGGAAACCCCACTCACTGTTTGTAGGCTCGATCTGATGTCTGCCAGATGTTTTCGCTCCGGAGTTGTGTGAGTTGAAGGTCTTGCTGGGAGGTGTCCAATTATCTTGGAAGATTAAAATAAGCTTTGTAGATTGCAGAGTTGAAAAAAGAAGAAAAGGAAAAAAGATTTTAAGATGGCGGACGGCGCTTGCTGGACCCTGTGCACACTGAGCTTACGTTCCAGTGGGAGATTAATTTCCCTGCGGAACAGAGAGGCCCCAGAGATTCACAAGGAATTCCTGAGAAGATTTATGGTTGGGTTAGCGTACCCAAAACCCGATTCTGTCAATCACAGCAGTGATTGACCCTCAGTGGAACAGGAGCTCGAAGTAATCGAGCTATCCAAGTGCCATGGCTCCGCCTCCTCCTCCAAAAAAAAAAAAAAACGTTAGGGGGTGTCAGATAGGATTCAGTGTTGGTGTAAAGTAGGGTTCTGCTGGTGTTCATAAACAATACCAAGAGACACTATCTGCAGCATATGATAAAATGGCTGGATGTTCTCCGATAAGTATATGAAGTAATCAGAAGCAGTAAAGTTAAAATCTTTAGCATTCAATATGAACATAGCAGATATACATCCCATTGGTAGTACGGATGTAATCAATGATGTAATTTCTTAGCCAACAGGTTTTTAAGGTTAACTCATGGGTACTAGAAGACAGAATTTAATAACACTATATAGTAATAATAGAGAATTTGGAAATAGCACTAGTAGCTTTTGCTATATGACCATAATAGTTAAATACGTGTGTTACAGTGTTGAAGTCCTAAGAATGTATCATGTTATATAATAGGGCTTCTGCTGGTTTGTAGAAACAATACCAAGAGCATTCTTGTGGCACAGACTGGTAAGGCAGCAGACATGCTGTCTGAAAGCATTGTCCATGAGGCTGGGAGTGCAATCCAAGCATCCGGCTCAAAGCTGACTCAGACTTCCGTCATCCGAGGTCGGTAAAATGAGTACCCAGCTTCCTGGGGGGTAAACGGTAATGACTGGGTAAGGCACTGGCAAACCACCCCGTATTGAGTCTGCCATGAAAACGCTAGAGGGCGTCACCCCAAAGGTCAGACAGGATTCAGTGCTGGTGTAAAGTAGGGTTCTGCTGGTGTTAATAAACATTACCAAGAGTCACCATCTGCAGCATATGATAAAATTGCTGGATGTTCTCCGATAAGTATATGAAGTAATCATAAGTAGTAAAGTTAAAATCTTTAGTGTGCAATATGAACATAGCAGTTATATATCCCATTGGTTGTATGGATACAATCAATGATTTAATTACTTAGCCAACTAGTTTTTAAGGTTATCTCATAGGGAGTAGAAGACAGAATTTCATAAGACTATATGGTACTAATAGAGAATTTGGAAATAGCACTAGTAGCTTTTGCTATATGACCATAATAGTTAAATACGTGTGTTACAGTGTTGAAGTCCTAAGAATCGATCATGTTATATAATAGGGCTTCTGCTGGTTTGAAGAAACAATACCAAGAGCATTCTTGTGGCACAGAGTGGTAAGGTAGCAGAGTCTGCCATGAAAACGCTAGGGGGCATCAGACAGGATTCAGTGCTGGTGTAAAGTAGGGTTCTGCTGGTGTTAATAAACAATACCAAGAGAAACCATCTGCACCATATGATAAAATTGCTGGACGTTCTCCGAACTATATGTTACTAATAGAGAATTTGGAAATAGCACTAGTAGCTTTTGCTATATGACCATAATAGTTAAATACGTCAGACAGGATTCAGTGCTGGTGCAAAGTAGTGTTCTGCTGGTGTTAATAAACTTTACCAAGAGTCACCATCTGCAACATATGATAAAATTGCTGGACGTTCTCCGATAAGTATATGAAGTAATCAGAAGTAGTAAAGTTAAAATCTTTAGCGTGCAATATGTACATAGCAGGTATATATCCCATTGGGTATATGGATACAATCAATGATTTAATTACTTAGCCAACTAGTTTTTAAGGTTATCTCATAGGCAGTAGAAGACAGAATTTCATAAGACTATATGTTACTAATAGAGAATTTGGAAATAGCACTAGTAGCTTTTGCTATATGACCATAATAGTTAAATACGTGTGTTACAGTGTTGAAGTCCTAAGAATCTATCTTGTTATATAATAGGGCTTCTGGTGGTTTGAAGAAACAATACCAAGAGCATTCTTGTGGCACAGAGTGGTAAGGTAGCAGAGTCTGCGATGAAAACTTTAGGGGGCGTCAGACAGGATTCAGTGCTGGTGCAAAGTAGGGTTCTGCTGGTGTTCATAAACAATACCAAGAGACACCATCTGCAGCATACGATAAAATGGCTGGATGTTCTCCGATAAGTATATGAAGTAATCAATAGCAGTAAAGTTAAAATCTTTAGCATTCAATATGAACATAGGAGGTATACATCCCATTGGTAGTACGGATGTAATCAATGATGTAATTTCTTAGCCAACAGGTTTTTAAGGTTAACTCATGGGTAGTAGAAGACAGAATTTAATAACACTATATAGTAATAATAGAGAATTTGGAAATAGCACTCGTAGCTTTTGCTATATGACCATAATAGTTAAATACGTGTGTTACAGTGTTGAAGTCCTAAGAATGTATCATGTTATATAATAGGGCTTCTGCTGGTTTGAAGAAACAATACCAAGAGCATTCTTGTGGCACAGAGTGGTAAGGCAGCAGACTTGCTGTCTGAAAGCATTGCCCATGAGGCTGGGAGTGCAATCCAAGCATCCGGCTCAAGGCTGACTCAGGCTTCCGTCATCTGAGGTCGGTAAAATGAGTACCCAGCTTCCTGGGGGGTAAACGGTAATGACTGGGGAAGGCACTGGCAAACCACTGCCATGAAAACGCTAGAGGGCGTCACCCCAAGTGTCAGACAGGATTCAGTGCTGGTGCAAAGTAGGGTTCTGCTGGTGTTCATAAACAATACCAAGAGAAACCATCTGCACCATATGATAATATTGCTGGATGTTCTCCGAACTATATGTTACTAATAGAGAATTTGGAAATAGCACTAGTAGCTTTTGCTATATGACCATAATAGTTAAATACGTCCGACAGGATTCAGTGCTGGTGTGAAGTAGGGTTCTGCTGGTGTTCATAAACTTTACCAAGAGTCACCATCTGCAGCATATGATAAAATTGCTGGACGTTCTCCGATATGTATATGAAGTAATCAGAAGTATTAAAGTTAAAATCTTTAGCGTGCAATATGAACATAGCAGGTATATATCCCATTGGTTGTATGGATACAATCAATGATTTAATTACTTAGCCAACTAGTTTTTAAGGTTATCTCATAGGCAGTAGAAGACAGAATTTCATAAGACTATATGTTACTAATAGAGAATTTGGAAATAGCACTAGTAGCTTTTGCTACATGACCATAATAGTTAAATACGTGTGTTACAGTGTTGAAGTCCTAAGAATCTATCTTGTTATATAATAGGGCTTCTGCTGGTTTTAAGAAACACTGTAACACACGTATTTAACTTTTATGGTCATACAGCAAAAGCTACGAGTGCTATTTCCAAATTCTCTATTATTACTATATAGTGTTATTAAATACTGTCTTCTAGTACCCATGAGTTAACCTTAAACACATGTTGGCTAAGAAATTACATCATTGATTACATCCATACAACCAATGGGATGTATACCTGCTATGTTCATTTTGAATGCTAAAGATTTTAACTTTACTGCTTCTGATTACTTCATATACTTATCGGAGAACATCCAGCAATTTTATCATATGCTGCAGATGGTTTCTCTTGGTATTGTTTATTAACACCAGCAGAACCCTACTTTACACCAGCACTGAATCCTGTCTGACGCCCTCTAGCGTTTTCATGGCAGACTCAATACGGGGAGGTTTGCCTTCCCCAGTCATTACCGTTAACCCCCCAGGAAGTTTCCTGTGCATCCGGAAGATTTTTGTTTATTGGGCTGTTATTTTCAGGATAACTGGTATGTGGACAAGGCTATGCCTATGGGGTGTTCCATTTCCTGTTTTGCTTTTGAGTCCTACAGTACCTTTTTGGAATGGGAGGCCAAATCCAGAGCGGGGAGTCCGCATATCACGCACTTCCGGGATGATTTTTTGTTTATTGGCCCAGCGGGTTCGTCGGCCTGTGCAGACAAACTAGCGGTTTTCCAGTCCTTAGCGGAGGAAGTTGGGGGTCCGCTAGCGGCGGAAAAAACCGAAGGTACTTCGACCAGGTTGAGCTACTTAGGTATATTGTTAGATTCTGAGTTGGGCTTATCAAGGTTACCTGAAGATAAGGTCCTAGCATTGGGGAACCGGTTGGAGGGCTTGTTGGCGAAACGAAAATGTACACTGAGGGAGATGCAGAGTCTCCTGGGACACTTAAATTTTGCCTGCAAAGCAGTTTCCCCAGGGCGTACCTTTTGTGCAAGGTTAGCAAGGGCAACTGCGGGGGTTTCCTCACCACACCATCTCATTAGATTGTCAAAATCTTTGAGGGAGGACCTTCAGGTGTGGAGGGAGTTCATTGAGGGATTCAATGGGGTGACTATGTGGCAGACGCCACTGTCCCCAGAATCATCCCTTCAGGTTCATTCGGATGCATCAGGCAGCCTGGGTTTTGGGGTGTTTTACCAAAACAGATGGTGCGCTGAAAAATGGCCACATTCGTGGGCGGAGTCCGGGATCCTTAGGGATCTCACTTTTCTGGAGCTTTTTCCAGTAGTAGTAGCGGTGGAGATATGGCACGAATTGTTCCTTAATAGCAGGGTATTGTTTTGGTGCGACAACCAAGCTGTAGTGCGCATCATTAACAGCCAGTCCAGCAAGTCCTTAAGGGTAATGCGCTTAGTGCGCAGGTTGGTGAGGGCCTGCTTGGGGAGCAACATTACGTTTTGGGCTAGACATGTGCCAGGCACCTCTAATGATATTGCAGACGCTCTGTCTCGCTTTCAGGAGCAGAGATTTCGCCAGTGGGCACCGGCGGCGTGCCAGTTTCCAGACCGGTTCCCAGAGGAGTTGTGGACTCTTGGCTTGGACCCATCATAGAGGCTGTGAACAGTTCATTGGCACCGGCAACTCGTCGGTCTTATTCGGCCGCTATTCAGGGTTATGCTGACTTCATCGGGACAGTTTGGGGCTTAAGTGCTTGGCCCCCCACTGAGGAGTCGGTTTTACGATATCTTATACAGCTAAGGTCACAGGGGTTATCACCCCGGACAATGGGAATCCACATGGCAGGCTTATCTTTTTTGTGTAAAGCAATTGGGAATGCGGACCCAACTTCGTCATTCCTAGTGCGCAAGGCCATAGCGGGTTGGAGGAGGCTTAGTCCGGCTGTAGCGGACGCAAGGCGGCCGATTTCTCTGGCGATACTTCAAGGCCTATTGGAACAGCTGCCCACTGTATGCTCTAGTTGTTATGAAGCAGTTTTATTTGGGGCGGCTTTTACGCTTGCCTTTTTTGGGGCTTTCCGATGTGGGGAATTGTTGGCTGAAACCCGTTCAAGTCCGGGGGACAGGGCATTAGCAAGGGAGGATGTTCAGATATCGGAAGAGGGTCTGCACATACTCCTTCGCCGATCGAAGACAGACCAATTGGGCCGAGGTTCGCGTGTGTTTCTACGTGCTGCCCCACTGGGCGGTCCTTGCCCTGTCCGGGCTATGAGAGCCTTTTTGGAGGTTCGGCCAGACATATCTGGTCCACTGCTGATACATTTGAATGGCACGTGTCTGTCTCGGTACCAATTTGGTTCTGTTTTGAAGCGGGCGTTGAGAAGCTCAGGTTTACCAGCTGAGCAATTTGGGACTCACTCCTTCCGTATTGGGGCAGCCACGGAGGCAGCGAATTCTGGGATGCCTTCTGAGGACGTCAAGGCAGTGGGGAGGTGGCGTTCCTCGGCTTTCAAGCACTATGTCCGCCCGGGCTTGGTTTTATAACTATCTCATGTGCCATTCAATTGCAGATCGATGCTCGGAAGTGCCTAAAGTATTGGTCATCGGGCACAGTATTGTCCACTGGGCGGCCCGCTATTCTTTACGGTCTGTATGGACCAGCAACTTGGGCCTGGAAGATCACTACCGAATTGCCTGGGGTGGTCGGCGTGGTATGCGTTGGGCTTCACTGCTAGATGATCTAACCACAGCTGTGAGGCGAACCGGTGTGCCGGATATTTTAGTCATTCAACTGGGAGAAAATGACATCACCAGCATGAAGGTACTTGGTCTGGCAGAGTCCATGAAGTTGGACCTTGAGAAGATTACATCAGGATTTCCAGGCATTAGAATATGGCGGTCGGCACTTCTCGAGCGTCGGAATTGGAGAGGGGCGGTTTCCCCCAAGAAAGTTGACATTTCACGCAAGAAAATTAAAAAAGCAATTGCAAAGTGGTTAAAAAAGGCAGGCGGTCGTTATATTCCGCACCCTGATATCTGCCAAAGTTTTTGGGCTCTATACAGAGCAGATGGAGACCATCTGTCTGAATGGGGGATGGACTGCTGGTTACATGATTTGCGTTATGCATTGTTTGAGGCTGCAGTGGGAGGAAGCGTTGGAGGGAGCTGGGGGGTGGGGGCACCAATTTGACAGAATTTCATGACTATATGGTACTAATAGAGAATTTGGAAATAGCACTAGTACCTTTTGCTATATGACCATAATAGATAATACGTGTTACAGTGTTGTAGTCCTAAGAATCTATCTTGTTATATAATAGGGCTTCTGCTGGTTTTAAGAAACAATACCAAGAGCATTCTTCTGGCACAGAGTGGTAAGACAGGAGACATACTGTGTGAAAGCTCTGCCCATGAGGCTGGCAGTGCAATCAAGCCGCCGGTTCAAGGCTGACTCAGGCTTCCATCATCCGTCGTCGGTAAAATGACTACCCAGCTTCCTGGGGGGTTAACGGTAATGACTGGGGAAGGCAAACCACCCCGTATTGAGTCTGCTATGAAAACGCTAGAGGGCGTCAGACAGGATTCAGTGCTGTTGTAAAGTTCGGTTCTGCTGGTGTTAATAAACAATACCAAGATAAACCATCTGTAGCATATGATAAAATTTCTGGATGTTCTCCGATAAGTATATGAAGTAATCAGAAGCAGTAAAGTTAAAATCTTTAGCATTCAATATGAACATAGCAGGTATACATCCCATTGGTTGTATGGATGTAATGAATGATGTAATTTCTTAGCCAACAGGTTTTTAAGGTTAACTCATGGGTAGTAGAAGACAGAATTTCATGACTATATGGTACTAATAGAGAATTTGTAAATAGCACTAGTAGCTTTTGCTATATGACCATAATAGTTAATACGTGTTACAGTGTTGTAGTCCTAAGAATCTATCTTGTTATATAATAGGGCTTCATATACTTATCGGAGAACATCCAGCAATTTTATCATATGCTGCAGATGGTGTCTCTTGGTATTGTTTATTAACACCAGCAGAACCCTACTTTACACCAGCACTGAATCCTGTCTGACGCCCCCTAGCGTTTTCATGGCAGACTCTGCTACCTTACCACTCTGTGCCACAAGAATGCTCTTGGTATTGTTTCTTCAAACCAGCAGAAGCCCTATTATATAACATGATAGATTCTTAGGACTTCAACACTGTAACACACTTATTTAACTATTATGGTCATATAGCAAAAGCTACTAGTGCTATTTCCAAATTCTCTATTAGTAACATATAGTCTTATGACATTCTGTCTTCTACTGCCTATGAGATAACCTTAAAAACTAGTTGGCTAAGTAATTAAATCATTGATTGTATCCATACAACCAATGGGATATATACCTGCTATGTTCATATTGCACGCTAAAGATTTTAACTTTACTACTTCTGATTACTTCATATACTTATCGGAGAACATCCAGCAATTTTATCATATGCTGCAGATGGTGACTCCCCGAGCCCCCAATGGCCCGTTGGGTGTCCAGAGAGGTGACCCCCATTTTGAGAACTCGTTGAGGCGTGAACCTCTGCCGAGTTCCCTAGTCACCCGGAAATGCGGGTTTTGCCGGCAAGGCTCCTCCTCCATGAGGGATGGCCGCCCGGCACCGCGTACACACAGCCTCTTATGGAGGCCCCCTTTCTATAGCAGGCCCGCACGCAGGCTGGGTCTGCTCCTATATGGTTCCTCCCCCATGCCCAAATTCCGCCACCGAGCGGGGAATGGGTGCCTCTATCCCCCAGCTCCCGCCAACGCTTCCTCCCACTGCAGCCTCAAACAATGCATAACGCAAATCATGTAACCAGCAGTCCATCCCCCATTCAGACAGATGGTCTCCATCTGCTCTGTATAGAGCCCAAAAACTTTGGCAGATATCAGGGTGCGGAATATAATGACCGCCTGCCTTTTTTAACCACTTTGCAATTGCTTTATTAATTTTCTTGCGTGAAATGTCAACTTTCTTGGGGGAAACCGCCCCTCTCCAATTCCGACGCTCGAGAAGTGCCGACCACCATATTCTAATGCCTGGAAATCCTGATGTAATCTTCTCAAGGTCCAACTTCATGGACTCTGCCAGACCAAGTGCCTTCATGCTGGTGATGTCATTTTCTCCCAGTTGAATGACTAAAATATCCGGCACATCGGTTCGCCTCACAGCTGTGGTTAGATCATCTAGCAGCGAAGCCCAACACATACCACGCCGACCAGCCCAGGCAATTCGGTAGTGATTTTCCAGGCCCAAGTTGCTGGTCCATCCGGACCGTAAAGAATAGCGGGCCGCCCAGTGGACAATACTGTGCCCGATGACCAATACTTTAGGCACTTCCGAGCATCGATCTGCAATTGAATGGCACATGAGATAGTTATAAAACCAAGCCCGGGCGGACATAGTGCTTGAAAGCCGAGGAACGCCACCTCCCCACTGCCTTGACGTCCTCAGAAGGCATCCCAGAATTCGCTGCCTCCGTGGCTGCCCCAATACGGAAGGAGTGAGTCCCAAATTGCTCAGCTGGTAAACCTGAGCTTCTCAACGCCCGCTTCAAAACAGAAACAAATTGGTACCGAGACAGACACGTGCCATTCAAATGTATCAGCAGTGGACCAGATGTGTCTGGCCGAACCTCCAGAAAGGCTCTCATAGCCCGGACCGGGCAAGGACCGCCCAGTGGGGCAGCACGTAGAAACACACGCGAACCTCGGCCCAATTGGTCTGTCTTCGATCGGCGAAGGAGTATGTGCAGACCCTCTTCCGATATCTGAACATCCTCCCTTGCTAATGCCCTGTCCCCCGGACTTGAACGGGTTTCAGCCAACAATTCCCCACATCGGAAAGCCCCAAAAAAGGCAAGCGTAAAAGCCGCCCCAAATAAAACTGCTTCATAACAACTAGAGCATACAGTGGGCAGCTGTTCCAATAGGCCTTGAAGTATCGCCAGAGAAATCGGCCGCCTTGCGTCCGCTACAGCCGGACTAAGCCTCCTCCAACCCGCTATGGCCTTGCGCACTAGGAATGACGAAGTTGGGTCCGCATTCCCAATTGCTTTACACAAAAAAGATAAGCCTGCCATGTGGATTCCCATTGTCCGGGGTGATAACCCCTGCGACCTTAGCTGTATAAGATATCGTAAAACCGACTCCTCAGTGGGGGGCCAAGCACTTAAGCCCCAAACTGTCCCGATGAAGTCAGCATAACCCTGAATAGCGGCCGAATAAGACCGACGAGTTGCCGGTGCCAATGAACTGTTCACAGCCTCTATGATGGGTCCAAGCCAAGAGTCCACAACTCCTCTGGGAACCGGTCTGGAAACTGGCACGCCGCCGGTGCCCACTGGCGAAATCTCTGCTCCTGAAAGCGAGACAGAGCGTCTGCAATATCATTAGAGGTGCCTGGCACATGTCTAGCCCAAAACGTAATGTTGCTCCCCAAGCAGGCCCTCACCAACCTGCGCACTAAGCGCATTACCCTTAAGGACTTGCTGGACTGGCTGTTAATGATGCGCACTACAGCTTGGTTGTCGCACCAAAACAATACCCTGCTATTAAGGAACAATTCGTGCCATATCTCCACCGCTACTACTACTGGAAAAAGCTCCAGAAAAGTGAGATCCCTAAGGATCCCGGACTCCGCCCACGAATGTGGCCATTTTTCAGCGCACCATCTGTTTTGGTAAAACACCCCAAAACCCAGGCTGCCTGATGCATCCAAATGAACCTGAAGGGATGATTCTGGGGACAGTGGCGTCTGCCACATAGTCACCCCATTGAATCCCTCAATGAACTCCCTCCACACCTGAAGGTCCTCCCTCAAAGATTTTGACAATCTAATGAGATGGTGTGGTGAGGAAACCCCCGCAGTTGCCCTTGCTAACCTTGCACAAAAGGCACGCCCTGGGGAAACTGCTTTGCAGGCAAAATTTAAGTGTCCCAGGAGACTCTGCATCTCCCTCAGTGTACATTTTCGTTTAGCCAACAAGCCCTCCAACCGGTTCCCCAATGCTAGGACCTTATCTTCAGGTAACCTTGATAAGCCCAACTCAGAATCTAACAATATACCTAAGTAGCTCAACTTGGTCGAAGGACCTTCGGTTTTTTCCGCCGCTAGCGGAACCCCAACTTCCTCCGCTAAGGACTGGAAAACCGCTAGTTTGTCTGCACAGGCCGACGAAACCGCTGGGCCAATAAACAAAAAATCATCCCGGAAGTGCGTGATATGCGGACTCCCCGCTCTGGATTTGGCCTCCCATTCCAAAAAGGTACTGAAGGACTCAAAAGCAAAACAGGAAATGGAACACCCCATAGGCATAGCCTTGTCCACATACCAGTTATCCTGAAAATAACAGCCCAATCAACAAAAATCTTCCGGATGCATAGGAAACTTCCTGGGGGGTTAACGGTAATGACTGGGGAAGGCAAACCACCCCGTATTGAGTCTGCCATGAAAACGCTAGAGGGCGTCAGACAGGATTCAGTCTGGTGTAAAGTAGGGTTCAGCTGGTGTTAATAAACAATACCAAGAGAAACCATCTGCAGCATATGATAAAATTGCTGGATGTTCTCCGATAAGTATATGAAGTAATCAGAAGCAATAAAGTTAAAATATTTAGCATTCAGTATGAACATAACAGGTATACATCCCATAGGTTGTAAGGATGTAATCAATGATGTACTTTCTTAGCCAACAAGTTTTTAAGGTTAACTCATGGGTACTAGAAGACAGAATTTAATAACACTATATAGTAATAATAGAGAATTTGGAAATAGCACTCGTAGCTTTTGCTATATGACCATAATAGTTAAATAGGTGTGTTACAGTGTTGAATTCCTAAGAATCTATCATGTTATATAATAGGGCTTCTGCTGGTTTGAAGAAACAATACCAAGAGCATTCTTGCGGCACAGAGTGGTAAGGCAGCAATGCTGTCTAAAAGCTCTGCCGATGAGGCTGGGAGTGCAATCCAAGCGGCCGGCTCAAGGCTGACTCAGGCTTCCGTCATCTGAGGTCGGTAAAATGACTACTCAGCTTCCTGGGGGGTTAACGGTAATGACTGGGGAAGGTAAACCACCCCGTATTGAGTCTGCCATGAAAATGCTAGAGGGCGTCAGACAGGATTCAGTGCTGGTGTAAAGTAGGGTTCTGCTGGTGTTAATAAACAATACCAAGAGAAACCAACTGCAGCATATGATAAAATTGCTGGATGTTCTAAAATGTATATGAAGTAATCAGAAGCAGTAAAGTTAAAATCTTTAGCATGCAGTATGAACATAGCAGGTATATATCCCATTGGTTGTATGGATACAATGAATGATTTAATTACTTATCCAACTAGTTTTTAAGGTTATCTCATAGGCAGTAGAAGACAGAATTTCATAAGACTATATGGTACTAATAGAGAATTTGGAAATAGCACCAGTAGCTTTTACTCTATGACCATAAAAGTTAATACGTGGGTTACAGTGTTGTAGTCCTAAGAATCTATCTTGTTATATAATAGGGCTTCTGCTGGTTTGAAGAAACAATACCAAGAGCATTCTTGCGGCACAGAGTGGTAAGGCAGAAATGCTGTCTGAAAGCATTGCCCATGACGCTGGGAGTGCAATCCAAGCCGCCGGCTCAAGGCTGACTCAGGCTTCCATCATCTGAGGTCGGTAAAATGATTACCCAGCTTCCTGGGGGGTTAACGGTAAGGACTGGGGAAGGAAAACCACCCCGTATTGAGGCTGCCATGAAAACGCTAGAGGGTGTCAGACAGGATTCAGTGCTGGTGTAAAGTAGGGTTCTGCTGGTGTTAATAAACAATACCAAGAGTAACCATCTGCAGCATATGATAAAATTGCTGGATGTTCTCCGATAAGTATATGAAGTAATCAGAAGTAGTAAAGTTAAAATCTTTATCATGCAATATGGACATAGCAGGTATATATCCTATTGGTTGTATGGATACAATCAATGATTTAATTACTTAGCCAACTAGTTTTTAAGGTTATCTCATAGGCAGTAGAAGACAGAATTTCATAAGACTATATGGTACTAATAGAGAATTTGGAAATAGCACTAGTAGCTTTTGCTATATGACCATAATAGTTAAATACGTGTGTTACAGTGTTGAAGTCCTAAGAATCTATCTTGTTATATAATAGGGCTTCTGCTGGTTTTAAAAACAATACCAAGAGCATTCTTGTGGCACAGAGCGGTAAGGTAGCAGAGTCTTCCATGAAAACGCTAGGGGGCGTCAGGATTCAGTGCTGGTGGAAAGTAGGGTTCTGCTGGTGTTAATAAACAATACCAAGAGAAACCATCTGCACCATATGATAAAATTGCTTCATGTTCTCTGAACTATATGGTACTAATAGAGAATTTGGAAATAGCACTAGTAGCTTTTGCTATGACAATAATAGTTAACACGTGTTACAGTGTTGTAGTCCTAAGAATCTATGTTGTTATATAATAGGGCTTCTGCTGGTTTTAAAAACAATACCAAGAGCATTCTTGTGGCACAGAGTGGTAAGGTAGCAGAGTCTGCGATGAAAACACTAGGGGGCGTCAGACAGGATTCAGTGTTGGTGTAAAGTAGGGTTCTGCTGGTGTTCATAAACTTTACCAAGAGTCACCATCTGCAGCATATGATAAAATTGCTGGACGTTCTCCGATAAGTATATGAAGAAATCAGAAGTAGTAAAGTTAAAATCTTTAGCGTGCAATATGAACATAGCAGGTATATATCCCATTGGTTGTATGGATACAATCAATGATTTAATTACTTAGCCAACTAGTTTTTAAGGTTATCTCATAGGCAGTAGAAGACAGAGTTTCATAAGACTATATGTTACTAATAGAGAATTTGGAAATAGCACTAGTAGCTTTTGCTATATGACCATAATAGTTAAATATGTGTGTTACAGTGTTGAAGTCCTAAGAATCTATCTTTTTATATAATAGGGCTTCTGGTGGTTTGAAGAAACAATACCAAGAGCATTCTTGTGGCACAGAGTGGTAAGGTAGCAGAGTCTGCGATGAAAACGTTAGGGGGCGTCAGACAGGATTCAGTGCTGGTGCAAAGTAGGGTTCTGCTGGTGTTCATAAACAATACCAAGAGACACCATCTGCAGCATACGATAAAATGGCTGGATGTTCTCCGATAAGTATATGAAGTAATCAATAGCAGTAAAGTTAAAATCTTTAGCATTCAATATGAACATAGGAGGTATACATCCCATTGGTAGTACGGATGTAATCAATGATGTAATTTCTTAGCCAACAGGTTTTTAAGGTTAACTCATGGGTAGTAGAAGACAGAATTTAATAACACTATATAGTAATAATAGAGAATTTGGAAATAGCACTCGTAGCTTTTGCTATATGACCATAATAGTTAAATACGTGTGTTACAGTGTTGAAGTCCTAAGAATGTATCATGTTATATAATAGGGCTTCTGCTGGTTTGAAGAAACAATACCAAGAGCATTCTTGTGGCACAGAGTGGTAAGGCAGCAGACATGCTGTCTGAAAGCATTGCCCATGAGGCTGGGAGTGCAATCCAAGCATCCGGCTCAAGGCTGACTCAGGCTTCCGTCATCCGAGGTCGGTAAAATGAGTACCCAGCTTCCTGGGGGGTAAACGGTAATGACTGGGGAAGGCACTGGCAAACCACTGCCATGAAAACGCTAGAGGGCGTCACCCCAAGTGTCAGACAGGATTCAGTGCTGGTGCAAAGTAGGGTTCTGCTGGTGTTCATAAACAATACCAAGAGAAACCATCTGCACCATATGATAAAATTGCTGGATGTTCTCCGAACTATATGTTACTAATGGAGAATTTGGAAATAGCACTAGTAGCTTTTGCTATATGACCATAATAGTTAAATACGTCAGACAGGATTCAGTGCTGGTGTAAAGTAGGGTTCTGCTGGTGTTAATAAACTTTACCAAGAGTCACCATCTGCAGCATATTATAAAATTGCTGGACGTTCTCCGATAAGTATATGAAGTAATCAGAAGTAGTAAAGTTAAAATCTTTAGCGTGCAATATGAACATAGCAGGTATATATCCCATTGGTTGTATGTATACAATCAATGATTTAATTACTTAGCCAACTAGTTTTTAAGGTTATCTCATAGGCAGTAGAAGACAGAATTTCATAAGACTATATGTTACTAATAGAGAATTTGGAAATAGCACTAGTAGCTTTTGCAATATGACCATAATAGTTAAATAGGTGTGTTACAGTGTTGAAGTCCTAAGAATCTATCATGTTATATAATAGGGCTTCTGCTGATTTGAAGTAGAAACAATACCAAGAGCATTCTTGTGGCACAGAGCGGTAAGGTAGCAGAGTCTTCCATGAAAACGCTAGGGGGCGTCAGGATTCAGTGCTGGTGTAAAGTAGGGTTCTGCTGGTGTTAATAAACAATACCAAGAGAAACCATCTGCACCATATGATAAAATTGCTTCATGTTCTCTGAACTATATGGTACTAATAGAGAATTTGGAAATAGCACTAGTAGCTTTTGCTATGACAATAATAGTTAACACGTGTTACAGTGTTGTAGTCCTAAGAATCTATCTTGTTATATAATAGGGCTTCTGCTGGTTTTAAAAACAATACCAAGAGCATTCTTGTGGCACAGAGTGGTAAGGTAGCAGTCTGCGATGAAAACGTTAGGGGGTGTCAGATAGGATTCAGTGTTGGTGTAAAGTAGGGTTCTGCTGGTGTTCATAAACAATACCAAGAGACACTATCTGCAGCATATGATAAAATGGCTGGATGTTCTCCGATAAGTATATGAAGTAATCAGAAGCAGTAAAGTTAAAATCTTTAGCATTCAATATGAACATAGCAGATATACATCCCATTGGTAGTACGGATGTAATCAATGATGTAATTTCTTAGCCAACAGGTTTTTAAGGTTAACTCATGGGTACTAGAAGACAGAATTTAATAACACTATATAGTAATAATAGAGAATTTGGAAATAGCACTCGTAGCTTTTGCTATATGACCATAATAGTTAAATACGTGTGTTACAGTGTTGAAGTCCTAAGAATGTATCATGTTATATAATAGGGCTTCTGCTGGTTTGAAGAAACAATACCAAGAGCATTCTTGTGGCACAGAGTGGTAAGGCAGCAGACATGCTGTCTGAAAGCATTGCCCATGAGGCTGGGAGTGCAATCCAAGCATCCGGCTCAAGGCTGACTCAGGCTTCCGTCATCCGAGGTCGGTAAAATGAGTACCCAGCTTCCTGGGGGGTAAACGGTAATGACTGGGGAAGGCACTGGCAAACCACTGCCATGAAAACGCTAGAGGGCGTCACCCCAAGTGTCAGACAGGATTCAGTGCTGGTGCAAAGTAGGGTTCTGCTGGTGTTCATAAACAATACCAAGAGAAACCATCTGCACCATATGATAAAATTGCTGGATGTTCTCCGAACTATATGTTACTAATGGAGAATTTGGAAATAGCACTAGTAGCTTTTGCTATATGACCATAATAGTTAAATACGTCAGACAGGATTCAGTGCTGGTGTAAAGTAGGGTTCTGCTGGTGTTAATAAACTTTACCAAGAGTCACCATCTGCAGCATATTATAAAATTGCTGGACGTTCTCCGATAAGTATATGAAGTAATCAGAAGTAGTAAAGTTAAAATCTTTAGCGTGCAATATGAACATAGCAGGTATATATCCCATTGGTTGTATGTATACAATCAATGATTTAATTACTTAGCCAACTAGTTTTTAAGGTTATCTCATAGGCAGTAGAAGACAGAATTTCATAAGACTATATGTTACTAATAGAGAATTTGGAAATAGCACTAGTAGCTTTTGCAATATGACCATAATAGTTAAATAGGTGTGTTACAGTGTTGAAGTCCTAAGAATCTATCATGTTATATAATAGGGCTTCTGCTGATTTGAAGTAGAAACAATACCAAGAGCATTCTTGTGGCACAGAGCGGTAAGGTAGCAGAGTCTTCCATGAAAACGCTAGGGGGCGTCAGGATTCAGTGCTGGTGTAAAGTAGGGTTCTGCTGGTGTTAATAAACAATACCAAGAGAAACCATCTGCACCATATGATAAAATTGCTGGATGTTCTCCGAACTATATGTTACTAATAGAGAATTTGGAAATAGCACTAGTAGCTTTTGCTATGACAATAATAGTTAACACGTGTTACAGTGTTGTAGTCCTAAGAATCTATCTTGTTATATAATAGGGCTTCTGCTGGTTTTAAAAACAATACCAAGAGCATTCTTGTGGCACAGAGTGGTAAGGTAGCAGTCTGCGATGAAAACGTTAGGGGGTGTCAGATAGGATTCAGTGTTGGTGTAAAGTAGGGTTCTGCTGGTGTTCATAAACAATACCAAGAGACACTATCTGCAGCATATGATAAAATGGCTGGATGTTCTCCGATAAGTATATGAAGTAATCAGAAGCAGTAAAGTTAAAATCTTTAGCATTCAATATGAACATAGCAGATATACATCCCATTGGTAGTACGGATGTAATCAATGATGTAATTTCTTAGCCAACAGGTTTTTAAGGTTAACTCATGGGTACTAGAAGACAGAATTTAATAACACTATATAGTAATAATAGAGAATTTGGAAATAGCACTCGTAGCTTTTGCTATATGACCATAATAGTTAAATACGTTTGTTACAGTGTTGAAGTCCTAAGAATGTATCATGTTATATAATAGGGCTTCTGCTGGTTTGTAGAAACAATACCAAGAGCATTCTTGTGGCACAGAGTGGTAAGGCAGCAGACATGCTGTCTGAAAGCATTGCCCATGAGGCTGGGAGTGCAATCCAAGCATCCGGCTCAAGGCTGACTCAGGCTTCCGTCATCCGAGGTCGGTAAAATGAGTACCCAGCTTCCTTGGGGGTAAACGGTAATGACTGGGGAAGGCACTGGCAAACCACTCCGTATTGAGTCTGCCATGAAAACGCTAGAGGGCGTCACCCCAAGTGTCAGACAGGATTCAGTGCTGGTGTAAAGTAGGGTTCTGCTGGTGTTAATAAACAATACCAAGAGGCACCATCTGCACCATATGATAAAATTTCTGGATGTTCTCCGATAAGTATATAAAGTAATCAGAAGTAGTAAAGTTAAAATCTTTAGCGTGCAATATGAACATAGCAGTTATATATCCCTTTGGTTGTATGGATACAATCAATGATTTAATTACTTAGCCAACTAGTTTTTAAGGTTATCTCATAGGGAGTAGAAGACAGAATTTCATAAGACTATATGGTGCTAATAGAGAATTTGGAAATAGCACTAGTAGCTTTTGCTATGACAATAATAGTTAACACGTGTTACAGTGTTGTAGTCCTAAGAATCTATCTTGTTATATAATAGGGCTTCTGCTGGTTTTAAAAACAATACCAAGAGCATTCTTGTGGCACAGAGTGGTAAGGTAGCAGAGTCTGCCATGAAAACGCTAGGGGGCGTCAGACAGGATTCAGTGCTAGTGTAAAGTAGGGTTCTGCTGGTGTTAATAAACAATACCAAGAGAAACCATCTGCACCATATGATAAAATTGCTGGATGTTCTCCGAACTATATGTTACTAATAGAGAATTTGGAAATAGCACTAGTAGCTTTTGCTTTGCTTTGCAGGGTTTTACTTTTTGCGCCTTAATGAAACGCTGACACTGTTTCTTTGGCAATAAAATGGCCACAGCCCTTTATTCATTGAGAGGTGCTCAGGCCGGAAGCGGACATGCGTACTTGCAATCAGCCGATCACAAGTAAGCCCCCATTAGCGCAGGCACCCCTTTTCTGGGTGAGCCAGGCTCGCACGCCTGCTCCTTCCCCAGGAACCAAGCCTGCCGCACACAAGTGAGGTGGCCAAAAGCAAGCCCGCCGGGCGTTTTTTGCCTCTGATGGGTTTGCCTTCCACCCGGAAATGCGAGCCCACGAAAGGCTCCGCATCCGCACAGCACCTTAAGGGGACCCCCTAACTACTAGGGATGCCAGCGCGCAAGCTTGGCACCCTAGATCATTCCGCTTCCGGCTCCCATCTGCCACAGAGCTCAGGACACAATTTCCTGTGCTCCCGCCACCTCTCAATGGTGCAGCCATTGTAGTATGGCATGGCGCACATCATGTAGCCAAATGTCCATACCCCACTCGGACAGATGTACCCCATCGTCCCGGTACAACGCCCACTGCCGGTAGGAAATATCCGGGTGTTTTAAAACCACCCCAACATCCCTCTTACTCAATAAAAACTTCGTAACTGCCTTAACCACCCTCCTTCTGGCTAAGTCAACTTTTTCAGGAGAAGAGGCCCCTCGCCAACTGCGACGTTCTAAGAGAGCTGACCACATGATCACTACTGATGGGAGCCATCGTTGAATAACCGTCAGGTCGGATATAGTCGCTTTAGACAATTGTCGTCCAGACCACTCAGGTAAGTCGTTCTCGCCCAGCTGCAGGATCAAGATGTTCGGGTATCCCTCACGACGGATCATCTCCGATAATGTTCCCAGAAGGGCCGACCATCGCATTCCGCGTCGTCCATTCCAACACAATCGAGCACTTCCTTCAAAACCAAGACAGGATCCCCAGCCTGATTTCGCAGCATAACGTGCTGCCCAAAAAACGATACTGTGACCAAGAATCCAAACAGTCGGAACAGCCAACGCCAACTCTGTAAGTAAAATTAAGAAAGAAGAAGATCCGGCCTTACATAACCCCGGAATGCCCTAGAACGCCAACGACCCAATGACTTGATCCGATCTTCACTGGAACCTCCCACAGCCGCATGAGTTGCAGCTCCAATTCGAAAGGAGTGTGTCCCGAACTGTCCTGGTGGGAGGCCCAATGCCCCTAGAGCCTTCCTCAGCACTGCCATGAATTGAAATCGAGACAGGCATTTTCCGTCCTGGTGTATCAATAGGGGACCCTGCACCGGTGGGCGCAACTTGAGGTAAGCCTGAATACTTTTTACCGGGCAAGGCAGACCCGAGCTGGCCTCGGGGAGGACTATGTGATTCCCCCTTCCTAGCTGGTCCGTCTTGCAACGGCGTAGGTAGATATGCAATTCACCATCCCGTATACTAACATCTCCCAGATCCAATGCTCTCTTCCCTCCATCGACCTTTGTGGCTGAAACCACCTCGCTGCAACGGAAAGCCCCGTAAAACATGATCGTAAATGCAGCAGCGAAAAGGCAGGACTCATATACTGAATCGCATACCAGTAAAAGCTTATTCAACAGGCCCTGGAGAACATGAATTGATATTGGCCTCCTGCAGTCCCGATGGATGGGAACTGACCGTCTCCATCCTGAGATAGCCTTTTTGGCCAGAAAAGATGAAGCCGGATCCCACCAGTTTTGAGTCTTACAAAAGAAGGACAAACCAGCCAGATGGACGGACAAAGTTCTTGGCGCCACCCCCTGGGAATGCAAGTATGCTAAATAACGCAGCACCAACTCCTCCCGTGGTGGAAAGGGGGCACTGCATCCCCAAGACTTGGAAAATTCGACATATCCCGTGACTGCACTCGAATATGCCCTTAGCGTGGCTGGCGCCAAGGAACTCATCACCGCCCACTGGATGGCTCGCCACCAAGGCTCCACAGCTCCTCCGGGAAAGGATCCGGCGCCACATTCGCTGACGGGGCCAATTCCCGAAACCGATGTTCCTGGAATCGAGATAATGCATCCGCAACATCGTTATTTACCCCTGGAATGTGTCGAGCGTTAAACGTAATATTAAACACTAAACATGTCTGGACCAGGTACCGTACTAGGCGCATCACCCTTTCAGAGCGGCTTGACTGCCTGTTAATGATCCGGACGACCGCCTGGTTGTCACACCAGAATAGAACCTTTTGGTTCTTAAAAATATCCCTCCAGAGGACAACGGCCACGACCACCGGGAAAAGTTCTAAAAATGTGAGGTCCCTCAAAATACCCATCTCAGACCACTGTTCTGGCCATCGACCAGAACACCAGCGGTTCTGGTATACGACCCCAAAACCCAAACTTCCAGCTGCGTCTGATTGTACCTGCAAGGAATTCTCTGGAGTGATAGCAGTTTGCCAAATGGCCACCCCATTAAAATTCCTCAAAAATTCCTGCCACACCTTCAAATCTTCCTTCATGCCTTTAGACAAGCGAATATGGTGATGCGGAGAGATGACCCCCGCCGTTGCTCTGGCAAGTCTAGCGCAGAATGCTCTGCCTGGGGACACCGCCTTACAGGCAAAATTGAGATGCCCCAGTATCACCTGCATCTCCCTTAATGTGCATTTCTTCTTTGCCAACATGGCATCCAACAGATCCCCCAGGGCCACCAACTTATCTTCCGGAAGCTGTGATACGCCAGCTACGGAATCCAGGGTAATACCCAGATATGTCAACCTAGTAGTTGGGCCCTCCGTTTTTTCTTCCGCTAAAGGCACCCCCAACTCCCCCGCCATTTTTTGAAAGGCGAGAAGTCGGTCCCTGCACGCTGATGACTCCGGGGGTCCCACTATTAAAAAATCGTCCAAATAATGGGTGATATGCGGGCACTGGGTCCGCTCCTTTGCCGCCCACTCCAAGAAAGTACTGAACGTTTCAAAAGCCGCACATGAGATGGAGCAACCCATGGGCATTGACTTATCCACGTACCAGTGACCCTTGAAATGGCACCCCAAAAGACAAAAATCACTAGGGTGAACTGGCAGTAGGCGAAAAGCAGATTTGATGTCACACTTAGCCAAAAGCGAACCCCTAACACATGCTCGAATGATTGCCACAGCATGATCCAAAGATGCATATTTTACTGAACATAATTCAGGAGCAATAGCATCGTTGACCGATGACCCTTTCGGGTATGATAAATGCTGTATCATTCGGAATTGGCCAGGAGCCTTTTTCGGAACCACCCCCAAAGGGGACACCCGCAGGTTAGGGATTGGGGGGCTCACATAAGGGCCCGCCATTCGCCCCGCTACACATTCCTTACCGATCTTTTCTGCCAAGGTCTCCGGTAACTGAAGTGCCGATTTTAGATTAGGACTCATCGTCGAAATCCGTGCTCCCGTAAAAGGTATTCTAAAACCTTCTGAGAACCCAACTGCAAGATAACATGCTGCCTGCCTATTCGGGTAACGACTCAACATGGGCAGTAAAACAGATAACAAAATGGGCGTAGGAGCCAACGATAACAACTCCGGAGGTATCTCAGTTTCCCTTGGATGCCGTATTATTTCCCGACCCACCTCCCTTCTTGGAAGAGGGCCGGACCCCCCGAAAGGGCGCTTGACCACCTGATGGCCTGTCACAATCTTGTTTTGAGTGACCTCCCCCACATGTTTCACAACAATGGTCATACCGCATTTTCTCCTTTGGCACGAGCCCCTATTGAACTCCCAACATACTCCGCGACTATCTCGCCTCCCAAATTGCCTCCTCCTTTCTTGGTCAAACCTCTTAACAAAAGGACCCACTTTTACAATCCACGCATCGTGGTCCTTCTTATCCCATCTGACTTGACTGTTAATCGATGCGCGTTCCCTCACTAGCTTATCGTAGGCAATGGCAGCCGTATCACCAGAAAGTGCCCTTGCCTCTAGTACGTTATTCATGTGGTTGACCAGGTGCCAGCCCCTTTCGGGGTATGCACCTATTACCACTCCCATATACAGCCCATAACCTCTCATCCAATTAGCAAATGAGTGGTCTCCTTTATCCGCATCCTTGCGTTTCCTATCCCGACTGGACCCCGTGTTCGGAGCCTCTTCCTCAGGAGGCACCATCTTAAACACATCTACGTAACACCCGTCCATTACACGTTCCCTAAATTTTTGAGTAAGGTGGATTCCTGGCGGATGCTCCCCCGCAGCCAACCCGGTTGGAGGACCCCCTGTTGCTTCCCCTTTTTCTTTGTAGTAATCCTTGGCAGCCTCCCTCCGAGTTGACCACCATAATGGGATGCCTGGGACCAACGCCCCATGCAACCAATAGTCCCGATCCCTTTTCAAATCTGCAACCTCATCCTCAGAAGAGGTGGACTCACCCGACGTGCTGGACCCATGACGTGTCCTCGCACGTTTTGCCCCTCCTCTCCTGGTACGCTTTGTCTTCCTGGCATCATGTTGTTCAGATGCCGTTCCCTGTTCTGCAACTTCCTGCGGTGCCTCAGGAGCATCTGCAACACCGGCAACCGCCTCTGGAGCCTGCTGAGATTGCATCAAAACCGATTCCCCTTGATTCTGGGGCCTGACTTCAGCAGAGCCTGAAATACCGATGGCTGGCCAAAATTGTCTGCAGGCCCCCACTCCCTGACTACCTTCTAAGGAGGAACCTTGAGCAGTTCCGGATGCTGGGGCCATTGGCCGGGCATTGCCCCCCAGCATCGTTCCGTGCCCTTGTCCCCACTGTCCACCCAACATAGGGGACATTGCCTGCCCCCAGGCAGCGGGTCCTCCCTGCTGCCCGGTACCCGAACTGGGAAAGCTCTGTTGTTGCCATTGTCCCGAGTTAGGGAAGCTCCAAAACTGCATAGCTGCAGGCTGTTGCCACCCTTGGGACCTCGCATCCTGCCCAATTCCCTGTGCTTGACTAACCGGCCCTTGCCCCATTGGGCCCCCTTGAATGCGCTGCCTGACCGATGCCCACTGAGGCTCACTTCGTGGCCCCAGGGCATTCTGGGAAGAGTGGTCCCCAAGAACCCCTCCCGATGACTGTCCGGCCACTTGTGACCCTGCAGGTCCATGTGGCTGCTGCCAACCCCCGGCAGGCCATCCTTGCAAACCCTGACTCCCCCCATAATATAGGCTGGTAAACTCAGAAGGCATCGCCATCCATGATGATTGTGCCCCTTGTTGCCCATATGGGCTCCACAATGGACCAGGCAAGGTGCCCGTGGATGCCCCTGTTCCATGCCAAGTGAGAGGGGGTGGTACTCCCATATATCCCTGGGGTCCATAAATCAGCCCTCCAGGCCCCATTATGCCCCCTGAGCCAGGATATGTAGAATCCAAGTTCTCATCGGCAACTTGTGCTGTTGCCGCCTCATCCTGCACCCCCACTACTGGCGGCTGGGCCACTTGGCCCACTGCGTCCTCCATGGCTGAGGACCCTGCCGAAGCCGCAGAAGCAGCAGCTGCCGCCCGCCTCCTGGCTGACCGCGTCCCATAAGGCCCCACCCTTCCCTGAGGCAACATTAGGGCCGCGTTCTGAAGCGTTCCGACTGCCCCCGTGTCCGTCCTTCTGGGCCCCGGGTCTGCCCCTTCATTCGCCGCACCGCCTTGCGGACCCCCCAAGGCAGCCTGTACCACCCCCCGCCCACCATTCTGTGAAGTCCCACGACGTTTTGGGGCCATAATCGCCTCCCCCCCTTTCCCAGGGAGAAAAACCCAGCGGCAACGCAATTAATAAAATACGGGCGGGGAAATCCACGCCGCTGGCCTCCCAAGCCCGGCTGACGGCCTCTCAAAAAACCTCCGACTAGGCCGCAGCCTTCTAACCGGGCCCTCACTCTCGGCGCGTGAAGCGATCCGCTTCGCGCCAAGAGGGGAAAGAGGCAGGGCTTGCCGAAACAGCTCCGTATAAAGAGCCGCTCCAAGCCCCTCCCCTCTCCCCCGTCGCGCCGTCGCTCTGCCGCCAGGAATTCTGGGACTTGTAGTCCCATCATCCCGGCAGCATTTCTTCGGCGCTCCTGCACCCGCGGCAGCAAAGGCCCCTTCGCCTAGGGCTCAGGTGCGCATATGACCATAATAGTTAAATACGTCAGGCAGGATTCAGTGCTGGTGTAAAGTAGAGTTCTGCTGGTGTTAATAAATTTTACTAAGAGTCACCATCTGTAGCATATGATAAAATTGCTGGACGTTCTCCGATAAGTATATGAAGTAATCAGAAGTAGTAAAGTTAAAATCTTTAGCGTGCAATATGAACATAGCAGGTATATATCCCATTGGGTATATGGATACAATCAATGATTTAATTACTTAGCCAACTAGTTTTTAAGGTTATCTCATAGGCAGTAGAAGACAGAATTTCATAAGACTATATGTTACTAATAGAGAATTTGGAAATAGCACTAGTAGCTTTTGCTATATGACCATAATAGTTAAATACGTGTGTTACAGTGTTGAAGTCCTAAGAATCTATCATGTTATATAATAGGGCTTCTGCTGGTTTGAAGAAACAATACCAAGAGCATTCTTGTGGCACAGAGTGGTAAGGTAGCAGAGTCTGCGATGAAAACGTTAGGGGGCGTCAGACAGGATTCAGTGCTGGTGCAAAGTAGGGTTCTGCTGGTGTTCATAAACAATACCAAGAGACACCATCTGCAGCATATGATAAAATGGCTGGATGTTCTCCGATAAGTATATGAAGTAATCAATAGCAGTAAAGTTAAAAACTTTAGCATTCAATATGAACATAGGAGGTATACATCCCATTGGTAGTACGGATGTAATCAATGATGTAATTTCTTAGCCAACAGGTTTTTAAGGTTAACTCATGGGTAGTAGAAGACAGAATTTAATAACACTATATAGTAATAATAGAGAATTTGGAAATAGCACTCGTAGCTTTTGCTATATGACCATAATAGTTAAATACGTGTGTTACAGTGCTGAAGTCCTAAGAATGTATCATGTTATATAATAGGGCTTCTGCTGGTTTGAAGAAATAATACCAAGAGCATTCTTGTGGCACAGAGTGGTAAGGCAGCAGACATGCTGTCTGAAAGCATTGCCCATGAGGCTGGGAGTGCAATCCAAGCATCCGGCTCAAGGCTGACTCAGGCTTCCGTCATCCGAGGTCGGTAAAATGAGTACCCAGCTTCCTGGGGGGTAAACGGTAATGACTGGGGAAGGCACTGGCAAACCACCCCGTATTGAGTCTGCCATGAAAACGCTAGAGGGTGTCACCCCAAAGGTCAGACATGATTCAGTGCTGGTGTAAAGTAGGGTTCTGCTGGTGTTAATAAACATTACCAAGAGTCACCATCTGCAGCATATGATAAAATTGCTGGATGTTCTCCGATAAGTATATGAAGTAATCATAAGTAGTAAAGTTAAAATCTTTAGCGTGCATTATGAACATAGCAGTTATATATCCCATTGGTTGTATGGATACAATCAATGATTTAATTACTTAGCCAACTAGTTTTTAAGGTTATCTCATAGGGAGTAGAAGACAGAATTTCATAAGACTATATGGTACTAATAGAGAATTTGGAAATAGCACTAGTAGCTTTTGCTATATGACCATAATAGTTAAATACGTGTGTTACAGTGTTGAAGTCCTAAGAATCGATCATGTTATATAATAGGGCTTCTGCTGGTTTGAAGAAACAATACCAAGAGCATTCTTGTGGCACAGAGTGGTAAGGTAGCAGAGTCTGCCATGAAAACGCTAGGGGGCGTCAGACAGGATTCAGTGCTGGTGTAAAGTAGGGTTCTGCTGGTGTTAATAAACAATACCAAGAGAAACCATCTGCACCATATGATAAAATTGCTGGACGTTCTCCAAACTATATGTTACTAATAGAGAATTTGGAAATAGCACTAGTAGCTTTTGCTATATGACCATAATAGTTAAATACGTCAGACAGGATTCAGTGCTGGTGCAAAGTAGAGTTCTGCTGGTGTTAATAAACTTTACCAAGAGTCACCATCTGCAGCATATGATAAAATTGCTCGACGTTCTCCGATAAGTATATGAAGTAATCAGAAGTAGTAAAGTTAAAATCTTTAGCGTGCAATATGAACATAGCAGGTATATATCCCATTGGGTATATGGATACAATCAATGATTTAATTACTTAGCCAACTAGTTTTTAAGGTTATCTCATAGGGAGTAGAAGACAGAATTTCATAAGACTATATGGTGCTAATAGAGAATTTGGAAATAGCACTAGTAGCTTTTGCTATATGACCATAGTAGTTAAATACGTGTGTTACAGTATTGAAGTCCTAAGAATCTATCATGTTATATAATAGGGCTTCTGCTGGTTTGAAGAAACAATACCAAGAGCATACTTGTGGCACAGAGTGGTAAGGCAGCAGACATGCTGTCTGAAAGCATTGCCCATGAGGCTGGGAGTGCAATCCAAGCATCCGGCTCAAGGCTGACTCAGGCTTCCGTCATCCGAGGTCGGTAAAATGAGTACCCAGCTTCCTGGGGGGTAAACGGTAATGACTGGGGAAGGCACTGGCAAACCACTCCGTATTGAGTCTGCCATGAAAACGCTAGAGAGCGTCACCCCAAGTGTCAGACAGGATTCAGTGCTGGTGTAATGTAGGGTTCTGCTGGTGTTAATAAACAATACCAAGAGGCACCATCTGCACCATATGATAAAATTGCTGGATGTTCTCCGATAAGTATATAAAGTAATCAGAAGTAGTAAAGTTAAAATCTTTAGCGTGCAATATGAACATAGCAGTTATATATCCCATTGGTTGTATGGATACAATCAATGATTTAATTACTTAGCCAACTAGTTTTTAAGGTTATCTCATAGGGAGTAGAAGACAGAATTTCATAAGACTATATGGTGCTAATAGAGAATTTGGAAATAGCACTAGTAGCTTTTGCTATGACAATAATAGCTAATACGTGTTACAGTGTTGTAGTCCTAAGAATCTATCTTGTTATATAATAGGGCTTCTGCTGGTTTGAAGAAACAATACCAAAAGCATTCTTGTGGCACAGAGTGGTAAGGTAGCAGAGTCTGCCATGAAAACGCTAGTGGGCGTCAGACAGGATTCAGTGCTGGTGTAAAGTAGGGTTCTGCTGTTGTTAATAAACAATACCATGAGAAACCATCTGCACCATATGATAAAATTGCTGGATGTTCTCTTAACTATATGTTACTAATAGAGAATTTGGAAATAGCACTAGTAGCTTTTGCTATGACAATAATAGTTAATACGTGTTACAGTGTTGTAGTCCTAAGAATCTATCTTGTTATATAATAGGGCTTCTGCTGGTTTTAAGAAACAACACCAAGAGCACTCTTGTGGCACAGAGTGGTAAGGTAGCAGAGTCTGCCATGAAAACGCTAGGGGGCGTCAGACAGGATTCAGTGCTGGTGTAAAGTAAGGTTCTGCTGGTGTTAATAAACAATACCAAGAGAAACCATCTGCACCATATGATAAAATTGCTGGACGTTCTCCAAACTATATGTTACTAATAGAGAATTTGGAAATAGCACTAGTAGCTTTTGCTATATGACCATAATAGTTAAATACGTCAGACAGGATTCAGTGCTGGTGCAAAGTAGAGTTCTGCTGGTGTTAATAAACTTTACCAAGAGTCACCATCTGCAGCATATGATAAAATTGCTGGACGTTCTCCGATAAGTATATGAAGTAATCAGAAGTAGTAAAGTTAAAATCTTTAGCGTGCAATATGAACATAGCAGGTATATATCCCATTGGGTATATGGATACAATCAATGATTTAATTACTTAGCCAACTAGTTTTTAAGGTTATCTCATAGGGAGTAGAAGACAGAATTTCATAAGACTATATGGTGCTAATAGAGAATTTGGAAATAGCACTAGTAGCTTTTGCTATATGACCATAGTAGTTAAATACGTGTGTTACAGTATTGAAGTCCTAAGAATCTATCATGTTATATAATAGGGCTTCTGCTGGTTTGAAGAAACAATACCAAGAGCATACTTGTGGCACAGAGTGGTAAGGCAGCAGACATGCTGTCTGAAAGCATTGCCCATGAGGCTGGGAGTGCAATCCAAGCATCCGGCTCAAGGCTGACTCAGGCTTCCGTCATCCGAGGTCGGTAAAATGAGTACCCAGCTTCCTGGGGGTTAAACAGTAATGACTGGGGAAGGCACTGGCAAACCACTCCGTATTGAGTCTGCCATGAAAACGCTAGAGAGCGTCACCCCAAGTGTCAGACAGGATTCAGTGCTGGTGTAATGTAGGGTTCTGCTGGTGTTAATAAACAATACCAAGAGGCACCATCTGCACCATATGATAAAATTGCTGGATGTTCTCCGATAAGTATATAAAGTAATCAGAAGTAGTAAAGTTAAAATCTTTAGCGTGCAATATGAACATAGCAGTTATATATCCCATTGGTTGTATGGATACAGTCAATGATTTAATTACTTAGCCAACTAGTTTTTAAGGGTATCTCATAGGGAGTAGAAGACAGAATTTCATAAGACTATATGGTGCTAATAGAGAATTTGGAAATAGCACTAGTAGCTTTTGCTATGACAATAATAGCTAATACGTGTTACAGTGTTGTAGTCCTAAGAATCTATCTTGTTATATAATAGGGCTTCTGCTGGTTTGAAGAAACAATACCAAAAGCATTCTTGTGGCACAGAGTGGTAAGGTAGCAGAGTCTGCCATGAAAACGCTAGTGGGCGTCAGACAGGATTCAGTGCTGGTGTAAAGTAGGGTTCTGCTGTTGTTAATAAACAATACCATGAGAAACCATCTGCACCATATGATAAAATTGCTGGATGTTCTCTTAACTATATGTTACTAATAGAGAATTTGGAAATAGCACTAGTAGCTTTTGCTATGACAATAATAGTTAATACGTGTTACAGTGTTGTAGTCCTAAGAATCTATCTTGTTATATAATAGGGCTTCTGCTGGTTTTAAGAAACAACACCAAGAGCACTCTTGTGGCACAGAGTGGTAAGGTAGCAGAGTCTGTGATGAAAACGCTAGGGGGCGTCAGACAGGATTCAGTGCTGGTGTAAAATAGGGTTCTGCTGGTGTTAATAAACAATACCAAGAGAAACCATCTGCAGCATACGATAAAATTGCTGGATGTTCTCCGATAAGTATATGAAGTAATCAGAAGCAGTAAAGTTAAAATCTTTAGCATTCAATATGAACATAACAGGTATATATCCCATTGGTTGTATGGATGTAATCAATGATGTAATCTCTTAGCCAACAAATTTTTAAGGTTAACTCATGGGTACTAGAAGACAGAATTTAATAACACTATATAGTAATAATAGAGAATTTGGAAATAGCACTCGTAGCTTTTGCTATATGACCATAATACTTAAATACGTGTGTTACAGTGTTGAAGTGCTAAGAATCTATCATGTTATATAATAGGGCTTCTGCTGGTTTGAAGAAACTATACCAAGAGCATTCTTGTGGCACAGAGTGGTAAGGCAGCAGACATGCTGTCTGAAAGCATTGCCCATGAGGCTGGGAGTGCAATCCAAGCATCCGGCTCAAGGCTGACTCAGGCTTCCGTCATCCGAGTTCGGTAAAATGAGTACCCAGCTTCCTGGGGGGTAAACGGTAATGACTGGGGAAGGCACTGGCAAACCACCCCGTATTGAGTCTGCCATGAAATCGCTAGAGGGCGTCACCCCAAAGGTCAGACAGGATTCAGTGCTTGTGTAAAGTATGGTTCTGCTGGTGTTAATAAACATTACCAAGAGTCATCATCTGCAGCATATGATAAAATTGCTGGATGTTCTCCGATAAGTATATGAAGTAATCAGAAGTAGTAAAGTTAAAATCTTTAGCGTGCAATATGAACATAGCAGTTATATATCCCATTGGTTGGGAAGCTGGGTACTCAATTTACGGACCACGGATGATGGATGGCTGAGTCAACCTTGAGCCGGCTGCTGGAATAGCACACCATATTAGTTAAATATGTGAATTACAGTGTTGTAGTCCTAAGAATCTATCTGTTTATATAATAGGGCTTCTGCTGGTTTTAAGAAACAATACGAAGAGCATTCTTGTGACGCAGAGTGGTAAGCGAGTAGACTATTATGGTCATATAGCAAAAGCTACTAGTGCTATTTCCAAATTCTCTATTATTACTATATAGAGTTATGAAATTCTGTCTTCTTGTACCCATGAGTTAACCTTAAAAACTTGTTGGCTAAGAAATTACATCATTGATTACATCCATACAACCAAAGGGATGTATACCTGCTATGTTCATATTGAATGCTAAAGATTTTAACTTTACTGCTTCTGATTACTTCATGTACTTATGTTAGAACATCCAGCAATTTTATCATATGCTGCAGATGTTTTCTCTTGGTATTGTTTATTAACACCAGCAGAACCCTACTTTACACCAGCACTGAATCCTGTCTGACACCCTCTAGCGTTTTCATGGCAGACTCAATACGGGGTGGTTTGCCATTATATATTATATTATATAACGATAGATTCTTAGGACTACAACACTGTAACACACGTATTTAACTTTTATGGTCATACAGCAAAAGCTACGAGTGCTATTTCCAAATTCTCTATTATTACTATATAGTGTTATTAAATTCTGTCTTCTAGTACCCATGAGTTAACCTTAAACACATGTTGGCTAAGAAATTACATCATTGATTACATCCATACAACCAATGGGATGTATACCTGCTATGTTCATTTTGAATGCTAAAGATTTTAACTTTACTGCTTCTCATTAATTCATATACTTATCGGAGAACATCCAGCAATTTTATCATATGCTGCAGATGGTTTCTCTTGGTATTGTTTATTAACACCAGCAGAACCCTACTTTACACCAGCACTGAATCCTGTCTGACGCCCTCTAGCGTTTTCATGGCAGACTCAATACGGGGAGGTTTGCCTTCCCCAGTCATTACCGTTAACCCCCCAGGAAGTTTCCTGTGCATCCGGAAGATATTTGTTTATTGGGCTGTTATTTTCAGGATAACTGGTATGTGGACAAGGCTATGCCTATGGGGTGTTCCATTTCCTGTTTTGCTTTTGAGTCCTACAGTACCTTTTTGGAATGGGAGGCCAAATCCAGAGCGGGGAGTCCGCATATCACGCACTTCCGGGATGATTTTTTGTTTATTGGCCCAGCGGGTTCGTCGGTCTGTGCAGACAAACTAGCGGTTTTCCAGTCCTTAGCGGAGGAAGTTGGGGGTCCGCTAGCGGCGGAAAAAACCGAAGGTCCTTCGACCAGGTTGAGCTACTTAGGTATATTGTTAGATTCTGAGTTGGGCTTATCAAGGTTAACTGAAGATAAGGTCCTAGCATTGGGGAACCGGTTGGAGGGCTTGTTGGCGAAATGAAAATGTACACTGAGGGAGATGCAGAGTCTCCTGGGACACTTAAATTTCGCCTGCAAAGCAGTTTCCCCAGGGCGTACCTTTTGTGCAAGGTTAGCAAGGGCAACTGCGGGGGTTTCCTCACCACACCATCTCATTAGATTGTCAAAATCATTGAGGGAGGACCTTCAGGTGTGGAGGGAGTTCATTGAGGGATTCAATGGGGTGACTATGTGGCAGACGCCACTGTCCCCAGAATCATCCCTTCAGGTTCATTCGGATGCATCAGGCAGCCTGGGTTTTGGGGTGTTTTACCAAAACAGATGGTGCGCTGAAAAATGGCCACATTCGTGGGCGGAGTCCGGGATCCTCTGGATCTCACTTTTCTGGAGCTTTTTCCAGTAGTAGTAGAGGTGGAGATATGGCACGAATTGTTCCTTAATAGCAGGGTATTGTTTTGGTGCGACAACCAAGCTGTAGTGCGCATCATTAACAGCCAGTCCAGCAAGTCCTTAAGGGTAATGCGCTTAGTGCGCAGGTTGGTGAGGGCCTGCTTGGGGAGCAACATTACGTTTTGGGCTAGACATGTGCCAGGCACCTCTAATGATATTGCAGACGCTCTGTCTCGCTTTCAGGAGCAGAGATTTCGCCAGTGGGCACCGGCGGCGTGCCAGTTTCCAGACCGGTTCCCAGAGGAGTTGTGGACTCTTGGCTTGGACCCATCATAGAGGCTGTGAACAGTTCATTGGCACCGGCAACTCGTCGGTCTTATTCGGCCGCTATTCAGGGTTATGCTGACTTCATCGGGACAGTTTGGGGCTTAAGTGCTTGGCCCCCCACTGAGGAGTCGGTTTTACGATATCTTATACAGCTAAGGTCGCAGGGGTTATCACCCCGGACAATGGGAATCCACATGGCAGGCTTATCTTTTTTGTGTAAAGCAATTGGGAATGCGGACCCAACTTCGTCATTCCTAGTGCGCAAGGCGGGTTGGAGGAGGCTTAGTCCGGCTGTAGCGGACGCAAGGCGGCCGATTTCTCTGGCGATACTTCAAGGCCTATTGGAACAGCTGCCCACTGTATGCTCTAGTTGTTATGAAGCAGTTTTATTTGGGGCGGCTTTTACGCTTGCCTTTTTTGGGGCTTTCCGATGTGGGGAATTGTTGGCTGAAACCCGTTCAAGTCCGGGGGACAGGGCATTAGCAAGGGAGGATGTTCAGATATCGGAAGAGGGTCTGCACATACTCCTTCGCCGATCGAAGACAGACCAATTGGGCCGAGGTTCGCATGTGTTTCTACGTGCTGCCCCACTGGGCGGTCCTTGCCCTGTCCGGGCTATGAGAGCCTTTTTGGAGGTTCGGCCAGACATATCTGGTCCACTGCTGATACATTTGAATGGCACGTGTCTGTCTCGGTACCAATTTGTTTCTGTTTTGAAGCGGGCGTTGAGAAGCTCAGGCTTACCAGCTGAGCAATTTGGGACTCACTCCTTCCGTATTGGGGCAGCCACGGAGGCAGCGAATTCTGGGATGCCTTCTGAGGACGTCAAGGCAGTGGGGAGGTGGCGTTCCTCGGCTTTCAAGCACTATGTCCGCCCGGGCTTGGTTTTATAACTATCTCATGTGCCATTCAATTGCAGATCGATGCTCGGAAGTGCCTAAAGTATTGGTCATCGGGCACAGTATTGTCCACTGGGCGGCCCGCTATTCTTTACGGTCTGTATGGACCAGCAACTTGGGCCTGGAAGATCACTACCGAATTGCCTGGGCTGGTCGGCGTGGTATGCGTTGGGCTTCGCTGCTAGATGATCTAACCACAGCTGTGAGGCGAACCGGTGTGCCGGATATTTTAGTCATTCAACTGGGAGAAAATGACATCACCAGCATGAAGGCACTTGGTCTGGCAGAGTCCATGAAGTTGGACCTTGAGAAGATTACATCAGGATTTCCAGGCATTAGAATATGGCGGTCGGCACTTCTCGAGCGTCGGAATTGGAGAGGGGCGGTTTCCCCCAAGAAAGTTGACATTTCACGCAAGAAAATTAATAAAGCAATTGCAAAGTGGTTAAAAAAGGCAGGCGGTCGTTATATTCCGCACCCTGATATCTGCCAAAGTTTTTGGGCTCTATACAGAGCAGATGGAGACCATCTGTCTGAATGGGGGATGGACTGCTGGTTACATGATTTGCGTTATGCATTGTTTGAGGCTGCAGTGGGAGGAAGCGTTGGAGGGAGCTGGGGGGTGGGGGCACCAATTTGACAGAATTTCATGACTATATGGTACTAATAGAGAATTTGGAAATAGCACTAGTACCTTTTGCTATATGACCATAATAGATAATACGTGTTACAGTGTTGTAGTCCTAAGAATCTATCTTGTTATATAATAGGGCTTCTGCTGGTTTGAAGAAACAATACCAAGAGCATTCTTGTGGCACAGAGTGGTAAGGCAGCAGACATGCTGTCTGAAAGCATTGCCCATGAGGGTGGGAGTGCAATCCAAGCATCCGGCTCAAGGCTGACTCAGGCTTCCGTCATCCGAGTTTGGTAAAATGAGTACCCAGCTTCCTGGGGGGGGAAAAACGGTAATTACTGGGGAAGGCACTGGCAAACCACCCCGTATTGAGTCTGCCATGAAAACACTAGAGGGCGTCACCCCAAAGGTCAGACAGGATTCAGTGCTGGTGTAAAGTAGGGTTCTGCTGGTGTTAATAAACATTACCAAGAGTCATCATCTGCAGCATATGATAAAATTGCTGGATGTTCTCCGATAAGTATATGAAGTAATCAGAAGTAGTAAAGTTAAAATCTTTAGCGTGCAATATGAACATAGCAGTTATATATCCCATTGGTTGTATGGATACAATCAATGATTTAATTACTTAGCCAACTAGTTTTTAAGGTTATCTCATAGGGAGTAGAAGACAGAATTTCATAAGACTATATGGTGCTAATAGAGAATTTGGAAATATCACTAGTAGCTTTTGCTATATGACCATAATAGTTAAATACGTGTGTTACAGTGTTGAAGTCCTAAGAATCTATCTTGTTATATAATAGGGCTTCTGCTGGTTTGAAGAAACAATACCAAAAGCATTCTTGTGGCACAGAGTGGTAAGGTAGCAGAGTCTGCCATGAAAACGCTAGGGGGCGTCAGACAGGATTCAGTGGGGTGACGCCCTCTAGCGTTTTCATGGCAGACTCAATACGGGGTGGTTTGCCAGTGCCTTCCCCAGTCATTACCGTTTACCCCCCAGGAAGTTGGGTACTCATTTTACCGGCCTCGGATCACGGAAGCCTGAGTCAGCCTAGAGCCGGATGCTTAGATTGCACTCCCAGCCTCATGGGCAAAGCTTTCAGACAGCATGTCTGCTGCCTTACCACTCTGTGCCACAAGAATGCTCTTGGTATTGTTTCTTCAAACCAGCAGAAGCCCTATTATATAACAAGATAGATTCTTAGGACCAATACTTTAACACACGTATTTAACTATTATGGTCATATAGCAGAAGCTACGAGTGCTATTTCCAAATTCTCTATTATTACTATATAGTGTTATTAAATTATGTCTTCTTGTACACATGAGTTAACCTTAAAATCTTGTTGGCTAAGAAATTACATCACTGATTACATCCGTACAACCAATGGCATGTATACCTGCTATGTTCATATTGAATGCTAAAGATTTTAACTTTACTGCTTCTGATTACTTCATATACTTATTGGAGAACATCCAGCCATTTTATCATATGCTGCAGATGGTGTCTCTTGGTATTGTTTATTAACACCAACAGAACCCTACTTTGCACCAGCACTGAATCCTGTCTGACGCCCCCTAGCGTTTTCATCGCAAACTCTGCTACCTTACCACTCTGTGCCACAAGAATGCTCTTGGTATTGTTTTTAAAAGCAGCGGAAGCCCTATTATATAACAAGATAGATTCTTAGGACTACAACACTGTAACACGTGTTAGCTATTATTGTCATAGCAAAAGCTACTAGTGCTATTTCCAAATTCTCTATAACTTCTATGTTCATATTGCACGTTAAAGATTTTAACTTTACTACTTCTGATTACTTCATATACTTATCGGAGAACATCCAGCAATTTTATCATATGCTGCAGATGATGACTCTTGGTAATGTTTATTAACACCAGCAGAACCCTACTTTACACCAGCACTGAATCCTGTCTGACCTTTGGGGTGACGCCCTCTAGCGTTTTCATGGCAGACTCAATACGGGGTGGTTTGCCAGTGCCTTCCCCAGTCATTACCGTTTACCCCCCAGGAAGTTGGGTACTCATTTTACCGACCTCGGATGACGGAAGCCTGAGTCAGCCTAGAGCCGGATGCTTAGATTGCACTCCCAGCCTCATGGGCAATGCTTTCAGACAGCATGTCTGCTGCCTTACCACTCTGTGCCACAAGAATGCTCTTGGTATTGTTTCTTCAAACCAGCAGAAGCCCTATTATATAACATGATAGATTCTTAGCACTTCAACACTGTAACACACGTATTTAAGTATTATGGTCATATAGCAAAAGCTACGAGTGCTATTTCCAAATTCACTATTATTACTATATAGTGTTATTAAATTCTGTCTTCTAGTACCCATGAGTTAACCTTAAAAATTTGTTGGCTAAGAGATTACATCATTGATTACATCCATACAACCAATGGGATATATACCTGCTATGTTAATATTGAATGCTAAAGATTTTAACTTTACTGCTTCTGATTACTTCATATACTTATCGGAGAACATCCAGCAATTTTATCATATGCTGCAGATGGTGACTCTTGGTAATGTTTATTAACACCAGCAGAACCCTACTTTACACCAGCACTGAATCCTGTCTGACACCCTCTAGCGTTTTCATGGCAGACTCAATACGGGGTGGTTTGCCTTCCCCAGTAATTACCGTTAACCCCCCAGGAAGCTGGGTAATCATTTTACCGACCTCAGATGACGGAAGCCTGAGTCAGCCTTGAGCCGGATGCTTGGATTGCACTCCCAGCCTCATGGGCAATGCTTTCAGACAGCATGTCCGCTGCCTTACCATTCTGTGCCACAAGAATGCTCTTGGTATTGTTTCTTCAAACCAGCAGAAGCCCTATTATATAACAAGATAGATTCTTAGGACTTCAATACTATAACACACGTATTTAACTATTATGGTCATATAGCAGAAGCTACGAGTGCTATTTCCAAATTCTCTATTATTACTATATAGTGTTATTAAATTCTGTCTTCTTGTACACATGAGTTAACCTTAAAATCTTGTTGGCTAAGAAATTACATCACTGATTACATCCATACAACCAATGGCGTGTATACCTGCTATGTTCATATTGAATGCTAAAGATTTTAACTTTACTGCTTCTGATTACTTCATATACTTATCGGAGAACATCCAGCCATTTTATCATATGCTGCAGATGGTGTCTCTTGGTATTGTTTATTAACACCAACAGAACCCTACTTCGCACCAGCACTGAATCCTGTCTGACGCCCCCTAGCGTTTTCATCGCAAACTCTGCTACCTTACCACTCTGTGCCACAAGAATGCTCTTGGTATTGTTTTTAAAACTAGCGGAAGCCCTATTATATAACAAGATAGATTCTTAGGACTACAACACTGTAACACGTGTTAGCTATTATTGTCATAGCAAAAGCTACTAGTGCTATTTCCAAATTCTCTATAACTTCTATGTTCATATTGCACGTTAAAGATTTTAACTTTACTACTTCTGATTACTTCATATACTTATCGGAGAACATCCAGCAATTTTATCATATGCTGCAGATGATGACTCTTGGTAATGTTTATTAACACGAGCAGAACCCTACTTTACACCAGCACTGAATCCTGTCTGACACCCCCTAGCGTTTTCATCGCAGACTCTGCTACCTTACCACTCTGTGCCACAAGAGTGCTCTTGGTGTTGTTTCTTAAAACCAGCAGAAGCCCTATTATATAACAAGATAGATTCTTAGGACTACAACACTGTAACACGTATTAACTATTATTGTCATAGCAAAAGCTACTAGTGCTATTTCCAAATACTCTATTAGTAACATATAGTTCGGATAACATCCAGCAATTTTATCATATGGTGCAGATGGTTTCTCTTGGTATTGTTTATTAACACCAGCAGAACCCTACTTTACACCAGCACTGAATCCTGTCTGACGCCCCCTAGCGTTTTCATGGCAGACTCTGCTACCTTACCACTCTGTGCCACAAGAATGCTCTTGGTATTGTTTCTTCAAACCAGCAGAAGCCCTATTATATAACATGATAGATTCTTAGGACTTCAACACTGTAACACACGTATTTAACTATTATGGTCATATAGCAAAAGCTACTAGTGCTATTTCCAAATTCTCTATTAGTAACATATAGTCTTATGAAATTCTGTCTTCTACTGCCTATGAGATAACCTTAAAAACTAGTTGGCTAAGTAATTAAATCATTGATTGTATCCATACAACCAATGGGATATATACCTGCTATGTTCATATTGCACGCTAAAGATTTTAACTTTACTACTTCTGATTACTTCATATCGGAGAACATCCAGCAATTTTATCATATGCTGCAGATGGTGACTCTTGGTAATGTTTATTAACACCAGCAGAACCCTACTTTACACCAGCACTGAATCCTGTCTGACACCCTCTAGCGTTTTCATGGCAGACTCAATACGGGGTGTTTTGCCTTCCCCAGTAATTACCGTTAACCCCCCAGGAAGCTGGGTAATCATTTTACCGACCTCAGATGAAGGAAGCCTGAGTCAGCCTGGAGCCGGATGCTTGGATTGCACTCCCAGCCTCATGGGCAATGCTTTCAGACAGCATGTCTGCTGCCTTACCACTCTGTGCCACAAGAATGCTCTTGGTATTGTTTCTTCAAACCAGCAGAAGCCCTATTATATAACAAGATAGATTCTTAGGACTTCAGTACTATAACACACGTATTTAACTATTATGGTCATATAGCAGAAGCTACGAGTGCTATTTCCAAATTCTCTATTATTACTATATAGTGTTATTAAATTCTGTCTTCTTGTACACATGAGTTAACCTTAAAATCTTGTTGGCTAAGAAATTACATCACTGATTACATCCATACAACCAATGGCATGTATACCTGCTATGTTCATATTGAATGCTAAAGATTTTAACTTTACTGCTTCTGATTACTTCATATACTTATCGGAGAACATCCAGCCATTTTATCATATGCTGCAGATGGTTTCTCTTGGTATTCTTTATTAACACCAGCAGAACCCTACTTTACACCAGCACTGAATCCTGTCTGACGCCCCCTAGCGTTTTCATCGCAGACTCTGCTACCTTACCACTCTGTGCCACAAGAGTGCTCTTGGTATTGTTTTTAAAACCAGCAGAAGCCCTATTATATAACAAGATAGATTCTTAGGACTACAACACTGTAACACGTGTTAGCTATTATTGTCATAGCAAAAGCTACTAGTGCTATTTCCAAATTCTCTATAACTTCTATGTTCATATTGCACGTTAAAGATTTTAACTTTACTACTTCTGATTACTTCATATACTTATCGGAGAACATCCAGCAATTTTATCATATGCTGCAGATGATGACTCTTGGTAATGTTTATTAACACCAGCAGAACCCTACTTTACACCAGCACTGAATCCTGTCTGACCTTTGGGGTGACGCCCTCTAGCGTTTTCATGGCAGACTCAATACGGGGTGGTTTGCCAGTGCCTTCCCCAGTCATTACCGTTTACCCCCCAGGAAGTTGGGTACTCATTTTACCGACCTCGGATGACGGAAGCCTGAGTCAGCCTAGAGCCGGATGCTTAGATTGCACTCCCAGCCTCATGGGCAATGCTTTCAGACAGCATGTCTGCTGCCTTACCACTCTGTGCCACAAGAATGCTCTTGGTATTGTTTCTTCAAACCAGCAGAAGCCCTATTATATAACATGATAGATTCTTAGGACTTCAACACTGTAACACACGTATTTAACTATTATGGTCATATAGCAAAAGCTACTAGTGCTATTTCCAAATTCTCTATTAGTAACATATAGTCTTATGAAATTCTGTCTTCTACTGCCTATGAGATAACCTTAAAAACTAGTTGGCTAAGTAATTAAATCATTGATTGTATCCATACAACCAATGGGATATATACCTGCTATGTTCATATTGCACGCTAAAGATTTTAACTTTACTACTTCTGATTACTTCATATCGGAGAACATCCAGCAATTTTATCATATGCTGCAGATGGTGACTCTTGGTAATGTTTATTAACACCAGCAGAACCCTACTTTACACCAGCACTGAATCCTGTCTGACACCCTCTAGCGTTTTCATGGCAGACTCAATACGGGGTGGTTTGCCTTCCCCAGTAATTACCGTTAACCCCCCAGGAAGCTGGGTAATCATTTTACCGACCTCAGATGACGGAAGCCTGAGTCAGCCTGGAGCCGGATGCTTGGATTGCACTCCCAGCCTCATGGGCAATGCTTTCAGACAGCATGTCTGCTGCCTTACCACTCTGTGCCACAAGAATGCTCTTGGTATTGTTTCTTCAAACCAGCAGAAGCCCTATTATATAACAAGATAGATTCTTAGGACTTCAATACTATAACACACGTATTTAACTATTATGGTCATATAGCAGAAGCTACGAGTGCTATTTCCAAATTCTCTATTATTACTATATAGTGTTATTAAATTCTGTCTTCTTGTACACATGAGTTAACCTTAAAATCTTGTTGGCTAAGAAATTACATCACTGATTACATCCATACAACCAATGGCGTGTATACCTGCTATGTTCATATTGAATGCTAAAGATTTTAACTTTACTGCTTCTGATTACTTCATATACTTATCGGAGAACATCCAGCCATTTTATCATATGCTGCAGATGGTGTCTCTTGGTATTGTTTATTAACACCAACAGAACCCTACTTCGCACCAGCACTGAATCCTGTCTGACGCCCCCTAGCGTTTTCATCGCAAACTCTGCTACCTTACCACTCTGTGCCACAAGAATGCTCTTGGTATTGTTTTTAAAACTAGCGGAAGCCCTATTATATAACAAGATAGATTCTTAGGAGTACAACACTGTAACACGTGTTAGCTATTATTGTCATAGCAAAAGCTACTAGTGCTATTTCCAAATTCTCTATAACTTCTATGTTCATATTGCACGTTAAAGATTTTAACTTTACTACTTCTGATTACTTCATATACTTATCGGAGAACATCCAGCAATTTTATCATATGCTGCAGATGATGACTCTTGGTAATGTTTATTAACACGAGCAGAACCCTACTTTACACCAGCACTGAATCCTGTCTGACACCCCCTAGCGTTTTCATCGCAGACTCTGCTACCTTACCACTCTGTGCCACAAGAGTGCTCTTGGTGTTGTTTCTTAAAACCAGCAGAAGCCCTATTATATAACAAGATAGATTCTTAGGACTACAACACTGTAACACGTATTAACTATTATTGTCATAGCAAAAGCTACTAGTGCTATTTCCAAATACTCTATTAGTAACATATAGTTCGGATAACATCCAGCAATTTTATCATATGGTGCAGATGGTTTCTCTTGGTATTGTTTATTAACACCAGCAGAACCCTACTTTACACCAGCACTGAATCCTGTCTGACGCCCCCTAGCGTTTTCATGGCAGACTCTGCTACCTTACCACTCTGTGCCACAAGAATGCTCTTGGTATTGTTTCTTCAAACCAGCAGAAGCCCTATTATATAACATGATAGATTCTTAGGACTTCAACACTGTAACACACGTATTTAACTATTATGGTCATATAGCAAAAGCTACTAGTGCTATTTCCAAATTCTCTATTAGTAACATATAGTCTTATGAAATTCTGTCTTCTACTGCCTATGAGATAACCTTAAAAACTAGTTGGCTAAGTAATTAAATCATTGATTGTATCCATACAACCAATGGGATATATACCTGCTATGTTCATATTGCACGCTAAAGATTTTAACTTTACTACTTCTGATTACTTCATATCGGAGAACATCCAGCAATTTTATCATATGCTGCAGATGGTGACTCTTGGTAATGTTTATTAACACCAGCAGAACCCTACTTTACACCAGCACTGAATCCTGTCTGACACCCTCTAGCGTTTTCATGGCAGACTCAATACGGGGTGTTTTGCCTTCCCCAGTAATTACCGTTAACCCCCCAGGAAGCTGGGTAATCATTTTACCGACCTCAGATGAAGGAAGCCTGAGTCAGCCTGGAGCCGGATGCTTGGATTGCACTCCCAGCCTCATGGGCAATGCTTTCAGACAGCATGTCTGCTGCCTTACCACTCTGTGCCACAAGAATGCTCTTGGTATTGTTTCTTCAAACCAGCAGAAGCCCTATTATATAACAAGATAGATTCTTAGGACTTCAGTACTATAACACACGTATTTAACTATTATGGTCATATAGCAGAAGCTACGAGTGCTATTTCCAAATTCTCTATTATTACTATATAGTGTTATTAAATTCTGTCTTCTTGTACACATGAGTTAACCTTAAAATCTTGTTGGCTAAGAAATTACATCACTGATTACATCCATACAACCAATGGCATGTATACCTGCTATGTTCATATTGAATGCTAAAGATTTTAACTTTACTGCTTCTGATTACTTCATATACTTATCGGAGAACATCCAGCCATTTTATCATATGCTGCAGATGGTTTCTCTTGGTATTCTTTATTAACACCAGCAGAACCCTACTTTACACCAGCACTGAATCCTGTCTGACGCCCCCTAGCGTTTTCATCGCAGACTCTGCTACCTTACCACTCTGTGCCACAAGAGTGCTCTTGGTATTGTTTTTAAAACCAGCAGAAGCCCTATTATATAACAAGATAGATTCTTAGGACTACAACACTGTAACACGTGTTAGCTATTATTGTCATAGCAAAAGCTACTAGTGCTATTTCCAAATTCTCTATAACTTCTATGTTCATATTGCACGTTAAAGATTTTAACTTTACTACTTCTGATTACTTCATATACTTATCGGAGAACATCCAGCAATTTTATCATATGCTGCAGATGATGACTCTTGGTAATGTTTATTAACACCAGCAGAACCCTACTTTACACCAGCACTGAATCCTGTCTGACCTTTGGGGTGACGCCCTCTAGCGTTTTCATGGCAGACTCAATACGGGGTGGTTTGCCAGTGCCTTCCCCAGTCATTACCGTTTACCCCCCAGGAAGTTGGGTACTCATTTTACCGACCTCGGATGACGGAAGCCTGAGTCAGCCTAGAGCCGGATGCTTAGATTGCACTCCCAGCCTCATGGGCAATGCTTTCAGACAGCATGTCTGCTGCCTTACCACTCTGTGCCACAAGAATGCTCTTGGTATTGTTTCTTCAAACCAGCAGAAGCCCTATTATATAACATGATAGATTCTTAGGACTTCAACACTGTAACACACGTATTTAACTATTATGGTCATATAGCAAAAGCTACTAGTGCTATTTCCAAATTCTCTATTAGTAACATATAGTCTTATGAAATTCTGTCTTCTACTGCCTATGAGATAACCTTAAAAACTAGTTGGCTAAGTAATTAAATCATTGATTGTATCCATACAACCAATGGGATATATACCTGCTATGTTCATATTGCACGCTAAAGATTTTAACTTTACTACTTCTGATTACTTCATATCGGAGAACATCCAGCAATTTTATCATATGCTGCAGATGGTGACTCTTGGTAATGTTTATTAACACCAGCAGAACCCTACTTTACACCAGCACTGAATCCTGTCTGACACCCTCTAGCGTTTTCATGGCAGACTCAATACGGGGTGGTTTGCCTTCCCCAGTAATTACCGTTAACCCCCCAGGAAGCTGGGTAATCATTTTACCGACCTCAGATGACGGAAGCCTGAGTCAGCCTGGAGCCGGATGCTTGGATTGCACTCCCAGCCTCATGGGCAATGCTTTCAGACAGCATGTCTGCTGCCTTACCACTCTGTGCCACAAGAATGCTCTTGGTATTGTTTCTTCAAACCAGCAGAAGCCCTATTATATAACAAGATAGATTCTTAGGACTTCAATACTATAACACACGTATTTAACTATTATGGTCATATAGCAGAAGCTACGAGTGCTATTTCCAAATTCTCTATTATTACTATATAGTGTTATTAAATTCTGTCTTCTTGTACACATGAGTTAACCTTAAAATCTTGTTGGCTAAGAAATTACATCACTGATTACATCCATACAACCAATGGCATGTATACCTGCTATGTTCATATTGAATGCTAAAGATTTTAACTTTACTGCTTCTGATTACTTCATATACTTATCGGAGAACATCCAGCAATTTTATCATATGCTGCAGATGGTTTCTCTTGGTATTGTTTATTAACACCAGCAGAACCCTACTTTACACCAGCACTGAATCCTGTCTGACGCCCCCTAGCTTTTTCATGGCAGACTCTGCTACCTTACCACTCCGTGCCACAAGAATGCTCTTGGTATTGTTTCTTAAAACCAGCAGAAGCCCTATTATATAACATGATAGATTCTTAGGACTTCAACACTGTAACACACGTATTTAACTATTATGGTCATATAGCAAAAGCTACTAGTGCTATTTCCAAATTCTCTATTAGTAACATATAGTCTTATGAAATTCTGTCTTCTACTGCCTATGAGATAACCTTAAAAACTAGTTGGCTAAGTAATTAAATCATTGATTGTATCCATACAACCAATGGGATATATACCTGCTATGTTCATATTGCACGCTAAAGATTTTAACTTTACTACTTCTGATTACTTCATATCGGAGAACATCCAGCAATTTTATCATATGCTGCAGATGGTGACTCTTGGTAATGTTTATTAACACCAGCAGAACCCTACTTTACACCAGCACTGAATCCTGTCTGACACCCTCTAGCGTTTTCATGGCAGACTCAATACGGGGTGGTTTGCCTTCCCCAGTAATTACCGTTAACCCCCCAGGAAGCTGGGTAATCATTTTACCGACCTCAGATGACGGAAGCCTGAGTCAGCCTGGAGCCGGATGCTTGGATTGCACTCCCAGCCTCATGGGCAATGCTTTCAGACAGCATGTCTGCTGCCTTACCACTCTGTGCCACAAGAATGCTCTTGGTATTGTTTCTTCAAACCAGCAGAAGCCCTATTATATAACAAGATAGATTCTTAGGACTTCAATACTATAACACACGTATTTAACTATTATGGTCATATAGCAGAAGCTACGAGTGCTATTTCCAAATTCTCTATTATTACTATATAGTGTTATTAAATTCTGTCTTCTTGTACACATGAGTTAACCTTAAAATCTTGTTGGCTAAGAAATTACATCACTGATTACATCCATACAACCAATGGCATGTATACCTGCTATGTTCATATTGAATGCTAAAGATTTTAACTTTACTGCTTCTGATTACTTCATATACTTATCGGAGAACATCCAGCAATTTTATCATATGCTGCAGATGGTTTCTCTTGGTATTGTTTATTAACACCAGCAGAACCCTACTTTACACCAGCACTGAATCCTGTCTGACGCCCCCTAGCGTTTTCATGGCAGACTCTGCTACCTTACCACTCCGTGCCACAAGAATGCTCTTGGTATTGTTTCTTAAAACCAGCAGAAGCCCTATTATATAACATGATAGATTCTTAGGACTTCAACACTGTAACACACGTATTTAACTATTATGGTCATATAGCAAAAGCTACTAGTGCTATTTCCAAATTCTCTATTAGTAACATATAGTCTTATGAAATTCTGTCTTCTACTGCCTATGAGATAACCTTAAAAACTAGTTGGCTAAGTAATTAAATCATTGATTGTATCCATACAACCAATGGGATATATACCTGCTATGTTCATATTGCACGCTAAAGATTTTAACTTTACTACTTCTGATTACTTCATATCGGAGAACATCCAGCAATTTTATCATATGCTGCAGATGGTGACTCTTGGTAATGTTTATTAACACCAGCAGAACCCTACTTTACACCAGCACTGAATCCTGTCTGACACCCTCTAGCGTTTTCATGGCAGACTCAATACGGGGTGGTTTGCCTTCCCCAGTAATTACCGTTAACCCCCCAGGAAGCTGGGTAATCATTTTACCGACCTCAGATGACGGAAGCCTGAGTCAGCCTGGAGCCGGATGCTTGGATTGCACTCCCAGCCTCATGGGCAATGCTTTCAGACAGCATGTCTGCTGCCTTACCACTCTGTGCCACAAGAATGCTCTTGGTATTGTTTCTTCAAACCAGCAGAAGCCCTATTATATAACAAGATAGATTCTTAGGACTTCAATACTATAACACACGTATTTAACTATTATGGTCATATAGCAGAAGCTACGAGTGCTATTTCCAAATTCTCTATTATTACTATATAGTGTTATTAAATTCTGTCTTCTTGTACACATGAGTTAACCTTAAAATCTTGTTGGCTAAGAAATTACATCACTGATTACATCCATACAACCAATGGCATGTATGAGATAACCTTAAAAACTAGTTGGCTAAGTAATTAAATCATTGATTGTATCCATACAACCAATGGGATATATACCTGCTATGTTCATATTGCACGCTAAAGATTTTAACTTTACTACTTCTGATTACTTCATATACTTATCGGAGAACATCCAGCAATTTTATCATATGCTGCAGATGATGACTCTTGGTAATGTTTATTAAAACCAGCAGAACCCTACTTTACACCAGCTCTGAATCCTGTCTGACCTTTGGGGTGACGCCCTCTAGCGTTTTCATGGCAGACTCAATACGGGGTGGTTTGCCAGTGCCTTCCCCAGTCATTACCGTTTACCCCCCAGGAAGCTGGGTACTCATTTTACCGACCTTGGATGACGGAAGCCTGAGTCAGCCTTGAGCCGGATGCTTGGATTGCACTCCCAGCCTCATGGGCAATGCTTTCAGACAGCATGTCTGCTGCCTTACCACTCTGTGCCACAAGAATGCTCTTGGTATTGTTTCTTCAAACCAGCAGAAGCCCTATTGTATAACATGATAGATTCTTAGCACTTCAACACTGTAACACACGTATTTAAGTATTATGGTCATATAGCAAAAGCTACGAGTGCTATTTCCAAATTCTCTATTATTACTATATAGTGTTATTAAATTCTGTCATCTAGTACCCATGAGTAAACCTTAAAAATTTGTTGGCTAAGAGATTACATCATTAATTACATCCATACAAGCAATGGGATATATACCTGCTATGTTAATATTGAATGCTAAAGATTTTAACTTTACTGCTTCTGATTACTTCATATACTTATCGGAGAACATCCAGCAATTTTATCATATGCTGCAGATGGTTTCTCTTGGTATTGTTTATTAACACCAGCAGAACCCTACACCAGCACTGAATCCTGTCTGACGCCCCCTAGCGTTTTCATCGCAGACTCTGCTACCTTACCACTCTGTGCCACAAGAGTGCTCTTGGTGTTGTTTCTTAAAACCAGCAAAAGCCCTATTATATAACAAGATAGATTCTTAGGACTACAACACTGTAACACGTATTAACTATTATTGTCATAGCAAAAGCTACTAGTGATATTTCCAAATTCTCTATTAGTAACATATAGTTCGGAGAACATCCAGCAATTTTATCATATGGTGCAGATGGTTTCTCATGGTATTGTATATTAACACCAGCAGAACCCTACTTTACACCAGCACTGAATCCTGTCTGACGCTCCCTAGCGTTTTCATGGCAGACTCTGCTACCTTACCACTCTGTGCCACAAGAATGCTTTTGGTATTGTTTCTTCAAACCAGCAGAAGCCCTATTATATAACATGATAGATTCTTAGGACTTCAACACTGTAACACACGTATTTAACTATTATGGTCATATAGCAAAAGCTACTAGTGCTATTTCCAAATTCTCTATTAGCACCATATAGTCTTATGAAATTCTGTCTTCAACTCCCTATGAGAACCTTAAAAACTAGTTGGCTAAGTAATTAAATCATTGATTGTATCCATACAACCAATGGGATATATAACTGCTGTGTTCATATTGCACGCTAAAGATTTTAACTTTACTACTTCTGATTACTTCATATACTTATCGGAGAACATCCAGCAATTTTATCATATGCTGCAGATGGTTTCTCTTGGTATTCTTTATTAACACCAGCAGAACCCTACTTTACACCAGCACTGAATCCTGTCTGACGCCCCCTAGCGTTTTCATCGCAGACTCTGCTACCTTACCACTCTGTGCCACAAGAGTGCTCTTGGTATTGTTTTTAAAACCAGCAGAAGCCCTATTATATAACAAGATAGATTCTTAGGACTACAACACTGTAACACGTGTTAGCTATTATTGTCATAGCAAAAGCTACTAGTGCTATTTCCAAATTCTCTATAACTTCTATGTTCATATTGCACGTTAAAGATTTTAACTTTACTACTTCTGATTACTTCATATACTTATCGGAGAACATCCAGCAATTTTATCATATGCTGCAGATGATGACTCTTGGTAATGTTTATTAACACCAGCAGAACCCTACTTTACACCAGCACTGAATCCTGTCTGACCTTTGGGGTGACGCCCTCTAGCGTTTTCATGGCAGACTCAATACGGGGTGGTTTGCCAGTGCCTTCCCTAGTCATTACCGTTTACCCCCCAGGAAGTTGGGTACTCATTTTACCGACCTCGGATGACGGAAGCCTGAGTCAGCCTAGAGCCGGATGCTTAGATTGCACTCCCAGCCTCATGGGCAATGCTTTCAGACAGCATGTCTGCTGCCTTACCACTCTGTGCCACAAGAATGCTCTTGGTATTGTTTCTTCAAACCAGCAGAAGCCCTATTATATAACATGATAGATTCTTAGCACTTCAACACTGTAACATACGTATTTAAGCAATATTTAAGCACTGTAACACGTATTAACTATTATTGTCATAGCAAAAGCTACTAGTGCTATTTCCAAATTCTCTATTAGTAACATATAGTTCGGAGAACATCCAGCAATTTTATCATATGGTGCAGATGGTTTCTCTTGGTATTGTTTATTAACACCAGCAGAACCCTACTTTACGCCAGCACTGATTCCTGTCTGACGCCCCCTAGCGTTTTCATGGCAGACTCTGCTACCTTACCACTCTGTGCCACAAGAATGCTCTTGGTATTGTATCTTCAAACCAGCAGAAGCCCTATTATATAACATGATAGATTCTTTGGACTTCAACACTGTAACACACGTATTTAACTATTATGGTCATATAGCAAAAGCTACTAGTGCTATTTCCAAATTCTCTATTAGTAACATATAGTCTTATGAAATTCTGTCTTCTACTGCCTATGAGATAACCTTAAAAACTAGTTGGCTAAGTAATTAAATCATTGATTGTATCCATACAACCAATGGGATATATACCTGCTATGTTCATATTGCACGCTAAAGATTTTAACTTTACTACTTCTGATTACTTCATATACTTATCGGAGAACATCCAGCAATTTTATCATATGCTGCAGATGGTGACTCTTGGTAATGTTTATTAACACCAGCAGAACCGTACTTTACACCAGCACTGAATCCTGTCTGACACCCTCTAGCGTTTTCATGGCAGACTCAATACGGGGTGGTTTGCCTTCCCCAGTAATTACCGTTAACCCCCCAGGAAGCTGGGTAATCATTTTACCGACCTCAGATGACGGAAGCCTTAGTCAGCCTTGAGCCGGATGTTTGGATTGCACTCCCAGCCTCATGGGCAAAGCTTTCAGACAGCATGTCTGCTGCCTTACCACTCTGTGCCACAAGAATGCTCTTGGTATTGTTTCTTCAAACCAGCAGAAGCCCTATTATATACCAAGATAGATTCTTAGGATTTCAATACTATAACACACGTATTTAACTATTATGGTCATATAGCAGAAGCTACGAGTGCTATTTCCAAATTCTCTATTATTACTATATAGTGTTATTAAATTCTGTCTTCTTGTACACATGAGTTAACCTTAAAATCTTGTTGGCTAAGAAATTACATCACTGATTACATCCATACAACCAATGGCATGTATACCTGCTATGTTCATATTGAATGCTAAAGATTTTAACTTTACTGCTTCTGATTACTTCATATACTTATCGGAGAACATCCAGCCATTTTATCATATGCTGCAGATGGTGTCTCTTGGTATTGTTTATTAACACCAACAGAACCCTACTTCGCACCAGCACTGAATCCTGTCTGACGCCCCCTAGCGTTTTCATCGCAAACTCTGCTACCTTACCACTCTGTGCCACAAGAATGCTCTTGGTATTGTTTTTAAAACCAGCGGAAGCCCTATTATATAACAAGATAGATTCTTAGGACTACAACACTGTAACACGTGTTAGCTATTATTGTCATAGCAAAAGGTACTAGTGCTATTTCCAAATTCTCTATAACTTCTATGTTCATATTGCACGTTAAAGATTTTAACTTTTGTTGTTGTTGTTATGTGCGAAGTCGTGTCCGACCCATCGCGACCCCATGGACAATGATCCTCCAGGCCTTCCTGTCCTCTACCATTCCCCGGAGTCCATTTAAGTTTGCACCTACTGCTTCAGTGACTCCATCCATCCACCTCATTCTCTGTCGTCCCCTTCTTCTTTTGCCCTCGATCTCTCCCAGCATTAGGCTCTTCTCCAGGGAGTCCTTCCTTCTCATGAGGTGGCCAAAATATTTGAGTTTCATCTTCAGGATCTGGCCTTCTAAAGCTCAGTCAGGGCTGATCTCCTCTAGGACTGACTGGTTTGTTCGCCTTGCAGTCCAAGGGACTCGCAAGAGTCTTCTCCAGCACCAGAGTTCAAAAGCCTCAATTCTTTGACGCTCGGCCTTCCTTATGGTCCAACTTTCGCAGCCATACATTGCAACTGGGAAGACCATAGCCTTGACTAAACGCACTTTTGTTGGCAGGGTGATGTCTCTGCTTTTTAGGATGCTGTCTAGATTTGCCATAGCTTTCCTCCCCAGGAGCAAGCGTCTTTTAATTTCTTTGCTGCAATCCCCATCTGCAGTGATCTTGGAGCCCAGGAAAATAAAATCTGTCACTATCTCCATTTCTTCCCCTTCTATTTGCCAGGAATTGAGAGGGCCGGATGCCATGATCTTTGTTTTCTTGATGTTGAGTTTCAAGCCAACTTTTGCACTCTCCTCCTTCACCTGCATCAACAGGCTCTTTAGTTCCTCTTCACTTTCTGCCATTAGAGTGGTATCATCTGCATATCTGAGGTTGTTGATATTTCTCCCTGCAATCTTGATCCCAATTTGTGACTCCTCTAATCCCGCATTTCTCATGATGTGCTCTGCATACAAGTTAAATAGGCAAGGCGACAGTATACAGCCTTGCCGAACTCCTTTCTCAATTTTGAACCAGTCAGTGATTCCATGTTCAGTTCTCACTGTTGCTTCTTGACCTGCATATAAATTTCTCAAGAGACAAATAAGATGCTCTGGTATTCCCATCTCTTTAAGAACTTGCCACAATTTGTTGTGTTCCACACAATCAAAGGCTTTAGCATAGTCAATGAAGCAGAAGTAGACGTTCTTCTGGTACTCCCTAGCTTTCTCCATGATCCAGCGTATGTTGGCAATTTGATCTCTAGTTCCTCTGCCTCTTCGAAATCCTGCCTGTACTTCTGGAAGTTCTCGGTCCACATATTGCTGGAGCCTAGCTTGTAGGATTTTGAGCATAACTTTGCTAGCATGAGAAATTAGTGCGATGGTGCGGTAGTTTGAACATTCTTTGGCATTGCCCTTCTTTGGAATTGGAATGTAAACTGACCTTTTCCAATCCTGTGGCCATTGTTTAGTTTTCCAAATTTGCTGGCATATTGAGTGTAGCACTTTTACTGCATCGTCCTTTAAGATTTTGAATAGTTCAACTGGAATGCTGTCACCACCACTAGCTTTATTGTTACTCAGACTTCCTAAGGCCCATTTGACTTCACATTCCAGGATGTCTGGCTCCAGGTCAGTAACTACCCAATTGTGGTCATCAGGGATGTTAAGCTCGCTCTTGTATAGTTCTTCTGTATAATTTTGCCACCTTTGTTTAATCTCTTCTGCTTCTGTGAGGTCCCTACCATTTTGGTCCCTTATCATACCCATCTTTGCATGAAACGTTCTCTTCATATCTCCAATTTTCTTGAAAAGATCTCTGGTCCTCCCGATTCTATTGTTTTCTTCTATTTGTTTGCACTGTTCATTTAAGAAGGCATTCTTATCTCTTCTAGCTTTTCTCTGGAATTCTGCATTCAGTTGGGTGTATCTTTCTCTTTCTCCCTTGCCTTTCACTTCCCTTCTCTCCTTAGCTATTTGTAAAGCTTCCTCAGACAGCCATTTTGATTTCTTGCATTTCTTTTTCTTTGGGATGGTTTTAGTTGCTACCTCTTGTACAATGTTGCGAACCTCCGTCCATAGTTCTTCAGGCACTCTGTCTATCAGATCTAATTCCTTAAATCTATTTGTCACCTCCACTGTGTATTCGTCGGGGATATGATTTAGTTCATACCTGAGTGGCCTAGTGCTTTTCCCTACTTTTTTCAATTTAAGCCTAAATTTTGCAACAAGAAGCTCATGATCTGAACCACAATCAGCTCCTGGTCTTGTTTTTATTGACTGGATAGAACTTTTCCATCTTTGGCTGCAGAGCACATAGTCAATCTGATTTCTGTGTTGACCGTCTGGTGATGTCCATGTGTAGAGTCGTCTCTTGGGTTGCTGGAAAAGAGTGTTTGCTATGACCATTGTATTCTCTTGACAAAATTCTACCAGCCTGTGCCCTGCTTCATTTTGTACTCCAAGGCCAAACTTGCCTGTTATCCCGGTTATCTTTTGGCTTCCTACTTTAGCATTCCAATCCCCCATGATGATAAGCACATCATTTTTGGGCGTTGCTTCTAGAAGGTGTTGTAGGGCTTCATAGAACTGATCAACTTCATCCTCTTCAGCAGCAGTGGTTGGGGCGTAGACCTGGATCACTGTGATGTTGAATGGTTTGCCTTGGATTCGAACTGAGATCATTCTGTCATTTTGGGGATTGTATCCCAAGACTGCTTTTCCTACTCTCTTATTGATTATGAATGCTACTCCATTTCTTCTGCGAGATTCTTGTCCACAGTAGTATACCTGATGGTCATCTGAATTAAATTCACCCATTCCTGTCCATTTTAGTTCACTGATTCCTAAAATGTCGATGTTCAGTCTTCTCATTTCTTGTTTAACCACGTCCAGCTTGCCTTGATTCATGGATCTGACGTTCCAGGTTCCTATGGAATAAAAATCTTTACAGCATCGGACTGTCTTTTCGCCACCAGTTACTTCCACAACTGAGCGTCCTTTCGGCTTTGGCCCAGCCGCTTCATTCATTCTGGCGCTACTCGTACTAGCCGTCTGCTCATCCCCAGTAGCATATTGGACACCTTCCGACCTGAGGGGCTCATCTTCCAGCGTCATATCGTTATGCCTATTGGAACTGTCCATAGAGTTTTCATGGCAAAGATACTGGAGTGGTTTGCCATTGCCTTCTCCAGTGGATCACCTTTTGTCAGAGCTCTCAGCTATGACCTGTCCGTCTTGGGTGGCCCTGCACGGCATAGCTCATAGCTTCACTGAACTACGCAAGCCCCCTTGCCACAACAAGGCAGCGATCCTTGAAGGGGGTAATTTTTTAACTTTACTACTTCTGATTACTTCATATACTTATCGGAGAACATCCAGCAATTTTATCATATGCTGCAGATGATGACTCTTGGTAATGTTTATTAACACCAGCAGAACCCTACTTTACACCAGCACTGAATCCTGTCTGACCTTTGGGGTGACGCCCTCTAGCGTTTTCATGGCAGACTCAATACGGGGTGGTTTGCCAGTGCCTTCCCCAGTCATTACCGTTTACCCCCCAGGAAGTTGGGTACTCATTTTACCGACCTCGGATGACGGAAGCCTGAGTCAGCCTAGAGCCGGATGCTTAGATTGCACTCCCAGCCTCATGGGCAATGCTTTCAGACAGCATGTCTGCTGCCTTACCACTCTGTGCCACAAGAATGCTCTTGGTATTGTTTCTTCAAACCAGCAGAAGCCCTATTATATAACATGATAGATTCTTAGCACTTCAACACTGTAACACACGTATTTAAGTATTATGGTCATATAGCAAAAGCTACGAGTGCTATTTCCAAATTCACTATTATTACTATATAGTGTTATTAAATTCTGTCTTCTAGTACCCATGAGTTAACCTTAAAAATTTGTTGGCTAAGAGATTACATCATTGATTACATCCATACAACCAATGGGATATATACCTGCTATGTTAATATTGAATGCTAAAGATTTTAACTTTACTGCTTCTGATTACTTCATATACTTATCGGAGAACATCCAGCAATTTTATCATATGCTGCAGATGGTTTCTCTTGGTATTGTTTATTAACACCAGCAGAACCCTACTTTACACCAGCACTGAATCCTGTCTGACACCCCCTAGCGTTTTCATCGCAGACTCTGCTACCTTACCACTCTGTGCCACAAGAGTGCTCTTGGTGTCGTTTCTTAAAACCAGCAGAAGCCCTATTATATAACAAGATAGATTCTTAGGACTACAACACTGTAACACGTATTAACTATTATTGTCATAGCAAAAGCTACTAGTGCTATTTCCAAATTCTCTATTAGTAACATAAAGTTCGGAGAACATCCAGCAATTTTATCATATGGTGCAGATGGTTTCTCTTGGTATTGTTTATTAACACCAGCAGAACCCTACTTTACACCAGCACTGAATCCTGTCTGACGCCCCCTAGCGTTTTCATGGCAGACTCTGCTACCTTACCACTCTGTGCCACAAGAATGCTCTTGGTATTGTTTCTTCAAACCAGCAGAAGCCCTATTATATAACATGATAGATTCTTAGGACTTCAACACTGTAACACACGTATTTAACTATTATGGTCATATAGCAAAAGCTACTAGTGCTATTTCCAAATTCTCTATTAGTAACATAGGGGGCGTCAGACAAGATTCAGTGCTGGTGTAAGGTACGGTTCTGCTGGTGTTAATAAACAATACCAAGAGAAACCATCTGCACCATATGATAAAATTGCTGGATGTTCTCCGAACTATATGGTACTAATAGAGAATTTGGAAATAGGACTAGTAGCATTTGCTATGACAAAAATAGTTAATACGTGTTACAGTGTTGTAGTCCTTAGAATCTATCGTTATATAATAGGGCTTCTGCTGGTTTTAAGAAACAATACCAAAGCATTCTTGTGGCACAGAGTGGTAAGGTAGCAGAGTCTGCGATGAAAACGCTAGGGGGCGTCAGACAGGATTCAGTGCTGGCACAGAGTGGTAAGGCAGGAGACATACTGTGTGGAAGCTCTGCCCATGAGGCTGGCAGTGCAATCCAAGCCGCCGGTTCAAGGCTGACTCAGGCTTCCATCATCTGTGGTCGGTAAAATGACTTGGGGGGTTAACGGTAAAGACTGGGGAAGGCAAACCACCCCGTATTGAGTCTGCCATGAAAACGCTAGAGGGCGTCAGACAGGATTCAGTGCTGGTGTAAAGTTGGGTTCTGCTGGTGTTATTAAACAATACCAAGATAAACCATCTGCAGCATATGATAAAATTTCTTGAAGTTCTCCGATAAGTATATGAAGTAATCAGAAGCAGTAAAGTTAAAATCTTTAGCATTCAATATGAAAATAGCAGGTATACATCCCATTGGTTGTATGGATGTAATGAACGATGTAATTTCTTAGCCAACAGGTTTTTAAGGTTAACTCATGGGTACTAGAAGACAGAATTTCATGACTATATGGTACTAATAGAGAATTTGGAAATAGCACTAGTAGCTTTTGCTATATGACCATAATAGTTGAATACGTGTGTTACAGTGTTGAAGTCCTAAGAATCTGTTATATAATAGGGCTTCTGTTGGTTTGAATAAACAATACCAAGAGCATTCTTGTGGCACAGAGTGGTAAGGCAGCAAACATGCTGTCTGAAAGCATTGCCCATGAGACTGGGAGTGCAATCCAAGCATTCGGCTCAAGGCTTACTCAGGCTACCGTCATCCGAGGTCGGTAAAATGAGTACACAGCTTCCTGGGGGGTAAACGGTAATGACTGGGAAAGGCACTGGCAAACCACTCCGTATTGAGTCTGCCATGAAAACGCTAGAGGGCGTCACCCCAAGGGTCAGACAGGATTCAGTGCTGGTGTAAACTAGGGTTCTGCTGGTGTTAATAAACAATACCAAGAGACACCATCTGCAGCATGTGATAAAATTGCTGGATGTTCTCCGATAAGTATATGAAGTAATCAGAAGCAGTAGAGTTAAAATCTTTAGCATTCAATATGAACATAGCAGGTATATATCCCATTGGTTGTATGGATGTAATCAATGATGTAATTTCTTAGCCAACAAGTTTTTAAGGTTAACTCATGGGTACTAAAAGACAGAATATAATAACACTATATAGTAATAATAGAGAATTTGGAAATAGCACTCGTAGCTTTTACTATATGACCATAATAGTTAAATACGTGTGTTAGTGTTGAAGTGCTAAGAATCTATCATGTTATATAATAGGGCTTCTGCTGGTTTGAAGAAACAATATAAAGAGCATTCTTGTGGCACAGAGTGGTAAGGCAGCAGACATGCTGTCTGAAAGCATTGCCCATGAGGCTGGGAGTGGAATCCAAGCATCCGGCTCAAGGCTGACTCAGCCATCCGTCATCCGAGGTCGGTAAAATGAGTACCCAGCTTCCTGGGGGGTAAACGGTAATGACTGGGGAAGGCATTGGCAAACCACCCCGTATTGAGTCTGCCATGAAAACGCTAGAGGGCGTCACCCCAAAGGTCAGACAGGATTCAGTGCTGGTGTAAAGTAGGGTTCTGCTGGTGTTAATAAACCATACCAAGAGAAACCATCTGCAGCATATGATAAAATTGCTGGATGTTCTCCGATAAGTATATGAAGTAATCAGAAGCAGTAAAGTTCAAATCTTTAGCATTCAATATGAACATAGCAGGTATATATCCCATTGGTTGTATGGATACAATCAATGACTTAATTACTTAGCCAACTAGTTTTTAAGGTTATCTCATAGGGAGTAGAAGACAGAATTTCATAAGACTATATGGTGCTAATAGAGAATTTGGAAATATCACTAGTAGCTTTTGCTATATGACCATAATAGTTAAATACGTGTGTTACAGTGTTGAAGTCCTAAGAATCTATCTTGTTATATAATAGGGCTTCTGCTGGTTTGAAGAAACAATACCAAAAGCATTCTTGTGGCACAGAGTGGTAAGGTAGCAGAGTCTGCCATGAAAACGCTAGGGGGCGTCAGACAGGATTCAGTGCTGGTGTAAAGTAGGGTTCTGCTGTTGTAAATAAACAATACCATGAGAAACCATCTGCACCATATGATAAAATTGCTGGATGTTCTCCGAACTATATGTTACTAATAGAGAATTTGGAAATAGCACTAGTAGCTTTTGCTATGACAATAATAGTTAATACGTGTTACAGTGTTGTAGTCCTAAGAATCTATCTTGTTATATAATAGGGCTTCTGCTGGTTTTAAGAAACAACACCAAGAGCACTCTTGTGGCACAGAGTGGTAAGGTAGCAGAGTCTGCGATGAAAACGCTAGGGGGCGTCAGACAGGATTCAGTGCTGGTGTAAAATAGGGTTCTGCTGGTGTTAATAAACAATACCAAGAGAAACCATCTGCAGCATACGATAAAATTGCTGGATGTTCTCCGATAAGTATATGAAGTAATCAGAAGCAGTAAAGTTAAAATCTTTAGCATTCAATATGAACATAACAGGTATATATCCCATTGGTTGTATGGATGTAATCAATGATGTAATCTCTTAGCCAACAAATTTTTAAGGTTAACTCATGGGTACTAGAAGACAGAATTTAATAACACTATATAGTAATAATAGAGAATTTGGAAATAGCACTCGTAGCTTTTGCTGTATGACCATAATACTTAAATACGTGTGTTACAGTATTGAAGTGCTAAGAATCTATCATGTTATATAATAGGGCTTCTGCTGGTTTGAAGAAACTATACCAAGAGCATTCTTGTGGCACAGAGTGGTAAGGCAGCAGACATGCTGTCTGAAAGCATTGCCCATGAGGCTGGGAGTGCAATCCAAGCATCCGGCTCAAGGCTGACTCAGGCTTCCGTCATCCGAGTTCGGTAAAATGAGTACCCAGCTTCCTGGGGGGTAAACGGTAATGACTGGGGAAGGCACTGGCAAACCATCCCGTATTGAGTCTGCCATGAAATCGCTAGAGGGCGTCACCCCAAAGGTCAGACAGGATTCAGTGCTGGTGTAAAGTAGGGTTCTGCTGGTGTTAATAAACATTACCAAGAGTCATCATCTGCAGCATATGATAAAATTGCTGGATGTTCTCCGATAAGTATATGAAGTAATCAGAAGTAGTAAAGTTAAAATCTTTAGCGTGCAATATGAACATAGCAGTTATATATCCCATTGGTTGGGAAGCTGGGTACTCAATTTACGGACCACGCATGATGGATGGCTGAGTCAACCTTGAGCCGGCTGCTGGAATAGCACACCATATTAGTTAAATATGTGAATTACAGTGTTGTAGTCCTAAGAATCTATCTGTTTATATAATAGGGCTTCTGCTGGTTTTAAGAAACAATACGAAGAGCATTCTTGTGACGCAGAGTGGTAAGCGAGTAGACTATTATGGTCATATAGCAAAAGCTACTAGTGCTATTTCCAAATTCTCTATTATTACTATATAGAGTTATGAAATTCTGTCTTCTTGTACCCATGAGTTAACCTTAAAAACTTGTTGGCTAAGAAATTACATCATTGATTACATCCATACAACCAAAGGGATGTATACCTGCTATGTTCATATTGAATGCTAAAGATTTTAACTTTACTGCTTCTGATTACTTCATGTACTTATGTTAGAACATCCAGCAATTTTATCATATGCTGCAGATGTTTTCTCTTGGTATTGTTTATTAACACCAGCAGAACCCTACTTTACACCAGCACTGAATCCTGTCTGACACCCTCTAGCGTTTTCATGGCAGACTCAATACGGGGTGGTTTGCCATTATATATTATATTATATAACGATAGATTCTTAGGACTACAACACTGTAACACACGTATTTAACTTTTATGGTCATACAGCAAAAGCTACGAGTGCTATTTCCAAATTCTCTATTATTACTATATAGTGTTATTAAATTCTGTCTTCTAGTACCCATGAGTTAACCTTAAACACATGTTGGCTAAGAAATTACATCATTGATTACATCCATACAACCAAAGGGATGTATACCTGCTATGTTCATATTGAATGCTAAAGATTTTAACTTTACTGCTTCTGATTACTTCATGTACTTATGTTAGAACATCCAGCAATTTTATCATATGCTGCAGATGGTTTCTCTTGGTATTGTTTATTAACACCAGCAGAACCCTACTTTACACCAGCACTGAATCCTGTCTGACACCCTCTAGCGTTTTCATGGCAGACTCAATACGGGGTGGTTTGCCATTATATATTATATTATATAACGATAGATTCTTAGGACTACAACACTGTAACACACGTATTTAACTTTTATGGTCATACAGCAAAAGCTACGAGTGCTATTTCCAAATTCTCTATTATTACTATATAGTGTTATTAAATTCTGTCTTCTAGTACCCATGAGTTAACCTTAAACACATGTTGGCTAAGAAATTACATCATTGATTACATCCATACAACCAATGGGATGTATACCTGCTATGTTCATTTTGAATGCTAAAGATTTTAACTTTACTGCTTCTGATTACTTCATATACTTATCGGAGAACATCCAGCAATTTTATCATATGCTGCAGATGGTTTCTCTTGGTATTGTTTATTAACACCAGCAGAACCCTACTTTACACCAGCACTGAATCCTGTCTGACGCCCTCTAGCGTTTTCATGGCAGACTCAATACGGGGAGGTTTGCCTTCCCCAGTCATTACCGTTAACCCCCCAGGAAGTTTCCTGTGCATCCGGAAGATATTTGTTTATTGGGCTGTTATTTTCAGGATAACTGGTATGTGGACAAGGCTATGCCTATGGGGTGTTCCATTTCCTGTTTTGCTTTTGAGTCCTACAGTACCTTTTTTGAATGGTAGGCCAAATCCAAAGCGGGGAGTCCGCATATCACGCACTTCCGGGATGATTTTTTGTTTATTGGCCCATCGGGTTCGTCGGCCTGTGCAGACAAACTAGCGGTTTTCCAGTCCTTAGCGGAGGAAGTTGGGGGTCCGCTAGCGGCGGAAAAAACCGAAGGTCCTTCGACCAGGTTGAGCTACTTAGGTATATTGTTAGATTCTGAGTTGGGCTTATCAAGGTTACCTGAAGATAAGGTCCTAGCATTGGGGAACCGGTTGGAGGGCTTGTTGGCGAAACGAAAATGTACACTGAGGGAGATGCAGAGTCTCCTGGGACACTTAAATTTTGCCTGCAAAGCAGTTTCCCCAGGGCGTACCTTTTGTGCAAGGTTAGCAAGGGCAACTGCGGGGGTTTCCTCACCACACCATCTCATTAGATTGTCAAAATCTTTGAGGGAGGACCTTCAGGTGTGGAGGGAGTTCATTGAGGGATTCAATGGGGTGACTATGTGGCAGACGCCACTGTCCCCAGAATCATCCCTTCAGGTTCATTCGGATGCATCAGGCAGCCTGGGTTTTGGGGTGTTTTACCAAAACAGATGGTGCGCTGAAAAATGGCCACATTCGTGGGCGGAGTCCGGGATCCTTAGGGATCTCACTTTTCTGGAGCTTTTTCCAGTAGTAGTAGCGGTGGAGATATGGCACGAATTGTTCCTTAATAGCAGGGTATTGTTTTGGTGCGACAACCAAGCTGTAGTGCGCATCATTAACAGCCAGTCCAGCAAGTCCTTAAGGGTAATGCGCTTAGTGCGCAGGTTGGTGAGGGCCTGCTTGGGGAGCAACATTACGTTTTGGGCTAGACATGTGCCAGGCACCTCTAATGATATTGCAGACGCTCTGTCTCGCTTTCAGGAGCAGAGATTTCGCCAGTTGGCACCGGCGGCGTGCCAGTTTCCAGACCGGTTCCCAGAGGAGTTGTGGACTCTTGGCTTGGACCCATCATAGAGGCTGTGAACAGTTCATTGGCACCGGCAACTCGTCGGTCTTATTCGGCCGCTATTCAGGGTTATGCTGACTTCATCGGGACAGTTTGGGGCTTAAGTGCTTGGCCCCCCACTGAGGAGTCGGTTTTACGATATCTTATACAGCTAAGGTCGCAGGGGTTATCACCCCGGACAATGGGAATCCACATGGCAGGCTTATCTTTTTTGTGTAAAGCAATTGGGAATGCGGACCCAACTTCGTCATTCCTAGTGCGCAAGGCCATAGCGGGTTGGAGGAGGCTTAGTCCGGCTGTAGCGGACGCAAGGCGGCCGATTTCTCTGGCGATACTTCAAGGCCTATTGGAACAGCTGCCCACTGTATGCTCTAGTTGTTATGAAGCAGTTTTATTTGGGGCGGCTTTTACGCTTGCCTTTTTTGGGGCTTTCCGATGTGGGGAATTGTTGGCTGAAACCCGTTCAAGTCCGGGGGACAGGGCATTAGCAAGGGAGGATGTTCAGATATCGGAAGAGGGTCTGCACATACTCCTTCGCCGATCGAAGACAGACCAATTGGGCCGAGGTTCGCGTGTGTTTCTACGTGCTGCCCCACTGGGCGGTCCTTGCCCTGTCCGGGCTATGAGAGCCTTTTTGGAGGTTCGGCCAGACATATCTGGTCCACTGCTGATACATTTGAATGGCACGTGTCTGTCTCGGTACCAATTTGGTTCTGTTTTGAAGCGGGCGTTGAGAAGCTCAGGTTTACCAGCTGAGCAATTTGGGACTCACTCCTTCCGTATTGGGGCAGCCACGGAGGCAGCGAATTCTGGGATGCCTTCTGAGGACGTCAAGGCAGTGGGGAGGTGGCGTTCCTCGGCTTTCAAGCACTATGTCCGCCCGGGCTTGGTTTTATAACTATCTCATGTGCCATTCAATTGCAGATCGATGCTCGGAAGTGCCTAAAGTATTGGTCATCGGGCACAGTATTGTCCACTGGGCGGCCCGCTATTCTTTACGGTCTGTATGGACCAGCAACTTGGGCCTGGAAGATCACTACCGAATTGCCTGGGCTGGTCGGCGTGGTATGCGTTGGGCTTCGCTGCTAGATGATCTAACCACAGCTGTGAGGCGAACCGGTGTGCCGGATATTTTAGTCATTCAACTGGGAGAAAATGACATCACCAGCATGAAGGCACTTGGTCTGGCTGAGTCCATGAAGTTGGACCTTGAGAAGATTACATCAGGATTTCCAGGCATTAGAATATGGCGGTCGGCACTTCTCGAGCGTCGGAATTGGAGAGGGGCGGTTTCCCCCAAGAAAGTTGACATTTCACGCAAGAAAATTAATAAAGCAATTGCAAAGTGGTTAAAAAAGGCAGGCGGTCGTTATATTCCGCACCCTGATATCTGCCAAAGTTTTTGGGCTCTATACAGAGCAGATGGAGACCATCTGTCTGAATGGGGGATGGACTGCTGGTTACATGATTTGCGTTATGCATTGTTTGAGGCTGCAGTGGGAGGAAGCGTTGGAGGGAGCTGGGGGGTGGGGGCACCAATTTGACAGAATTTCATGACTATATGGTACTAATAGAGAATTTGGAAATAGCACTAGTACCGTTTGCTATATGACCATAATAGATAATACGTGTTACAGTGTTGTAGTCCTAAGAATCTATCTTGTTATATAATAGGGCTTCTGCTGGTTTGAAGAAACAATACCAAGAGCATTCTTGTGGCACAGAGTGGTAAGGCAGCAGACATGCTGTCTGAAAGCATTGCCCATGAGGGTGGGAGTGCAATCCAAGCATCCGGCTCAAGGCTGACTCAGGCTTCCGTCATCCGAGTTTCGTAAAATGAGTACCCAGCTTCCTGGGGGGTAAACGGTAATGACTGGGGAAGGCACTGGCAAACCACCCCGTATTGAGTCTGCCATGAAAACACTAGAGGGCGTCACCCCAAAGGTCAGACAGGATTCAGTGCTGGTGTAAAGTAGGGTTCTGCTGGTGTTAATAAACATTACCAAGAGTCATCATCTGCAGCATATGATAAAATTGCTGGATGTTCTCCGATAAGTATATGAAGTAATCAGAAGTAGTAAAGTTAAAATCTTTAGCGTGCAATATGAACATAGCAGTTATATATCCCATTGGTTGTATGGATACAATCAATGATTTAATTACTTAGCCAACTAGTTTTTAAGGTTATCTCATAGGGAGTAGAAGACAGAATTTCATAAGACTATATGGTGCTAATAGAGAATTTGGAAATATCACTAGTAGCTTTTGCTATATGACCATAATAGTTAAATACGTGTGTTACAGTGTTGAAGTCCTAAGAATCTATCTTGTTATATAATAGGGCTTCTGCTGGTTTGAAGAAACAATACCAAAAGCATTCTTGTGGCACAGAGTGGTAAGGTAGCAGAGTCTGCCATGAAAACGCTAGGGGGCGTCAGACAGGATTCAGTGCTGGTGTAAAGTAGGGTTCTGCTGTTGTAAATAAACAATACCATGAGAAACCATCTGCACCATATGATAAAATTGCTGGATGTTCTCCGAACTATATGTTACTAATAGAGAATTTGGAAATAGCACTAGTAGCTTTTGCTATGACAATAATAGTTAATACGTGTTATAGTGTTGTAGTCCTAAGAATCTATCTTGTTATATAATAGGGCTTCTGCTGGTTTTAAGAAACAACACCAAGAGCACTCTTGTGGCACAGAGTGGTAAGGTAGCAGAGTCTGCGATGAAAACGCTAGGGGGCGTCAGACAGGATTCAGTGCTGGTGTAAAATAGGGTTCTGCTGGTGTTAATAAACAATACCAAGAGAAACCATCTGCAGCATACGATAAAATTGCTGGATGTTCTCCGATAAGTATATGAAGTAATCAGAAGCAGTAAAGTTAAAATCTTTAGCATTCAATATGAACATAACAGGTATATATCCCATTGGTTGTATGGATGTAATCAATGATGTAATCTCTTAGCCAACAAATTTTTAAGGTTAACTCATGGGTACTAGAAGACAGAATTTAATAACACTATATAGTAATAATAGAGAATTTGGAAATAGCACTCGTAGCTTTTGCTATATGACCATAATACTTAAATACGTGTGTTACAGTGTTGAAGTGCTAAGAATCTATCATGTTATATAATAGGGCTTCTGCTGGTTTGAAGAAACTATACCAAGAGCATTCTTGTGGCACAGAGTGGTAAGGCAGCAGACATGCTGTCTGAAAGCATTGCCCATGAGGCTGGGAGTGCAATCCAAGCATCCGGCTCAAGGCTGACTCAGGCTTCCGTCATCCGAGTTCGGTAAAATGAGTACCCAGCTTCCTTAGGACTTCAACACTGTAACACACGTATTTAACTATTATGGTCATATAGCAAAAGCTACTAGTGCTATTTCCAAATTCTCTATTAGTAACATATAGTCTTATGAAATTCTGTCTTCTACTGCCTATGAGATAACCTTAAAAACTAGTTGGCTAAGTAATTAAATCATTGATTACAACCAATGGGATATATACCTGCTATGTTCATATTGCACGCTAAAGATTTTAACTTTACTACTTCTGATTACTTCATATACTTATCGGAGAACATCCAGCAATTTTATCATATGCTGCAGATGGTGACTCTTGGTAATGTTTATTAACACCAGCAGAACCCTACTTTACACCAGCACTGAATCCTGTCTGACCTTTGGGGTGACGCCCTCTAGCGTTTTCATGGCAGACTCAATACGGGGTGGTTTGCCAGTGCCTTCCCCAGTCATTACCGTTTACCCCCCAGGAAGTTGTGTACTCATTTTACCGACCTCAGATGACGGAAGCCTGAGTCAGCCTTGAGCCGGATACTTGGATTCCACTCCCAGCCTCATGGGCAATGCTTTCAGACAGCATGTCTGCTGCCTTACCACTCTGTGCCACAAGAATGCTCTTGGTATTGTTTCTTCAAACCAGCAGAAGCCCTATTATATAACATGATAGATTCTTAGCACTTCAACACTGTAACACACGTATTTAAGTATTATGGTCATATAGCAAAAGCTACGAGTGCTATTTCCAAATTCACTATTATTACTGTATAGTGTTATTAAATTCTGTCTTCTAGTACCCATGAGTTAACCTTAAAAATTTGTTGGCTAAGAGATTACATCATTGATTACATCCATACAACCAATGGGATATATACCTGCTATGTTAATATTGAATGCTAAAGATTTTAACTTTACTGCTTCTGATTACTTCATATACTTAATGGAGAACATCCAGCAATTTTATCATATGATGCAGATGGTTTCTCTTGGTATTGTTTATTAACACCAGCAGAACCCTACTTTACACCAGCACTGAATCCTGTCTGACACCCCCTAGCGTTTTCATAGCAGACTCTGCTACCTTACCACTCTGTGCCACAAGAGTGCTCTTGGTGTCGTTTCTTAAAACCAGCAGAAGCCCTATTATATAACAAGATAGATTCTTAGGACTACAACACTGTAACACGTATTAACTATTATTGTCATAGCAAAAGCTACTAGTGCTATTTCCAAATTCTCTATTAGTAACATATAGTTCGGAGAACATCCAGCAATTTTATCATATGGTGCAGATGGTTTCTCTTGGTATTGTTTATTAACACCAGCAGAACCCTACTTTACACCAGCACTGAATCCTGTCTGACGCCCCCTAGCGTTTTCATGGCATACTCTGCTACCTTACCACTCTGTGCCACAAGAATGCTCTTGGTATTGTTTCTTCAAACCAGCAGAAGCCCTATTATATAACATGATAGATTCTTAGGACTTCAACACTGTAACACACGTATTTAACTATTATGGTCATATAGCAAAAGCTACTAGTGCTATTTCCAAATTCTCTATTAGTAACATATAGTCTTATGAAATTCTGTCTTCTACTGCCTATGAGATAACCTTAAAAACTAGTTGGCTAAGTAATTAAATCATTGATTGTATCCATACAACCAATGGGATATATACCTGCTATGTTCATATTGCACGCTAAAGATTTTAACTTTACTACTTCTGATTACTTCATATACTTATCGGAGAACATCCAGCAATTTTATCATATGCTGCAGATGGTGACTCTTGGTAATGTTTATTAACACCAGCAGAACCCTACTTTACACCAGCACTGAATCCTGTCTGACACCCTCTAGCGTTTTCATGGCAGACTCAATACGGGGTGGTTTGCCTTCCCCAGTAATTACCGTTAACCCCCCAGGAAGTTGGGTAATCATTTTACCGACCTCAGATGACGGAAGCCTGAGTCAGCCTTGAGCCGGATGCTTGGATTGCACTCCCAGCCTCATGGGCAATGCTTTCAGACAGCATGTCTGCTGCCTTACCACTCTGTGCCACAAGAATGCTCTTGGTATTGTTTCTTCAAACCAGCAGAAGCCCTATTATATAACAAATAGATTCTTAGGACTTCAATACTATAACACACGTATTTAACTATTATGGTCATATAGCAGAAGCTACGAGTGCTATTTCCAAATTCTCTATTATTACTATATAGTGTTATTAAATTCTGTCTTCTTGTACACATGAGTTAACCTTAAAATCTTGTTGGCTAAGAAATTACATCACTGATTACATCCATACAACCAATGGCATGTATACCTGCTATGTTCATATTGAATGCTAAAGATTTTAACTTTACTGCTTCTGATTACTTCATATACTTATCGGAGAACATCCAGCCATTTTATCATATGCTGCAGATGGTGTCTCTTGGTATTGTTTATTAACACCAACAGAACCCTACTTTGCACCAGCACTGAATCCTGTCTGACGCCCCCTAGCGTTTTCATCGCAAACTCTGCTACCTTACCTCTCTGTGCCACAAGAATGCTCTTGGTATTGTTTTTAAAACCAGCGGAAGCCCTATTATATAACAAGATAGATTCTTCGGACTACAACACTGTAACACGTGTTAACTATTATTGTCATAGCAAAAGCTACTAGTGCTATTTCCAAATTCTCTATAACTGCTATGTTCATATTGCACGCTAAAGATTTTAACTTTACTACTTCTGATTACTTCATATACTTATCGGAGAACATCCAGCCATTTTATCATATGCTGCAGATGATGACTCTTGGTAATGTTTATTAACACCAGCAGAACCCTACTTTACACCAGCTCTGAGTCCTGTCTGACCTTTGGGGTGACGACCTCTAGCGTTTTCATGGCAGACTCAATAAGGGGTGGTTTGCCAGTGCCTTCCCCAGTCATTAACGTTTACCCCCCAGGAAGTTGGGTACTCATTTTACCGACTTTGGATGACGGAAGCCTGAGTCAGCCTAGAGCCGGATGCTTAGATTGCACTCCCAGCCTCATGGGCAATGCTTTCAGACAGCATGTCTGCTGCCTTACCACTCTGTGCCACAAGTATGCTCTTGGTATTGTTTCTTCAAACCAGCAGAAGCCCTATTATATAACATGATAGATTATTCAACACTGTAACACTCGTATTTAACTATTATGGTCATATAGCAAAAGCTACTAGTGCTATTTCCAAATTCTCTATTAGTACCAGATAGTCTTATGAAATTCTGTCTTCTACTCCCTATGAGATAACCTTAAAAACTAGTTGGCTAAGTAATTAAATCATTGATTCTTAGGACTTCAACACTGTAACACACGTATTTAACTATTATGGTCATATAGCAAAAGCTACTAGTGCTATTTCCAAATTCTCTTTTAGCACCATATAGTCTTATGAAATTCTGTCTTCTACTCCCTATGAGAACCTTAAAAACTAGTTGGCTAAGTAATTATATCCTTGATTGTATCCATACAACCAATGGATATATAACTGCTATGTTCATATTGCACGCTAAAGATTTTAACTTTACTACTTCTGATTACTTCATATACTTATCGGAGAACATCCAGCAATTTTATCATATGCTGCAGATGGTTTCTCTTGGTATTGTTTATTAACACCAGCAGAACCCTACTTTACACCAGCACTGAATCCTGTCTGACGCCCCCTAGCGTTTTCATCGCAGACTCTGCTACCTTACCACTCTGTGCCACAAGGGTGCTCTTGGTATTGTTTTTAAAAGCAGCAGAAGCCCTATTATATAACAAGATAGATTCTTAGGACTACAACACTGTAACACGTGTTAGCTATTATTGTCATAGCAAAAGCTACTAGTGCTATTTCCAAATTCTCTATAACTGCTATGTTCATATTGCACGCTAAAGATTTTAACTTTACTACTTCTGATTACTTCATATACTTATCGGAGAACATCCAGCAATTTTATCATATGCTGCAGATGATGACTCTTGGTAATGTTTATTAACACCAGCAGAACCCTACTTTACACCAGCACTGAATCCTGTCTGACCTTTGGGGTGACGCCCTCTAGCGTTTTCATGGCAGACTCAATACGGGGTGGTTTGCCAGTGCCTTCCCCAGTCATTACCGTTTACCCCCCAGGAAGTTGGGTACTCATTTTACCGACCTCGGATGACGGAAGCCTGAGTCAGCCTTGAGCCGGATGCTTGGATTGCACTCCCAGCCTCATGGGCAATGCTTTCAGACAGCATGTCTGCTGCCTTACCACTCTGTGCCACAAGAATGCTCTTGGTATTGTTTCTTCAAACCAGCAGAAGCCCTATTATATAACAAGATAGATTCTTAGGACTACAACACTGTAACACGTATTAACTATTATGTTCATATAGCAAAAGCTACTAGTGCTATTTCCAAATTCACTATTATTACTATATAGTGTTATTAAATTCTGTCTTCTAGTACCCATGAGTTAACCTTAAAAATTTGTTGGCTAAGAGATTACATCATTGATTACATCCATACAACCAATGGGATAAAGATTTTAACTTTACTGCTTCTGATTACTTCATATACTTATCGGAGAACATCCAGCAATTTTATCATATGATGCAGATCGTTTCTCTTGGTATTGTTTATTAACACCAGCAGAACCCTACTTTACACCAGCACTGAATCCTGTCTGACACCCCCTAGCGTTTTCATCGCAGACTCTGCTACCTTACCACTCTGTGCCACAAGAGTGCTCTTGGTGTTGTTTCTTAAAACCAGCAGAAGCCCTATTATATAACAAGATAGATTCTTAGGACTAAAACACTGTAACACGTATTCTATTATTGTCATAGCAAAAGCTACTAGTGATATTTCCAAATTCTCTATTAGTAACATATAGTTCGGAGAACATCCAGCAATTTTATCATATGGTGCAGATGGTTTCTCATGGTATTGTTTATTAACACCAGCAGAACCCTACTTTACACCAGCACTGAATCCTGTCTGACGCCCCCTAGCGTTTTCATGGCAGACTCTGCTACCTTACCACTCTGTGCCACAAGAATGCTTTTGGTATTGTTTCTTCAAACCAGCAGAAGCCCTATTATATAACAAGATAGATTCTTAGGACTTCAACACTGTAACACACGTATTTAACTATTATGGTCATATAGCAAAAGCTACTAGTGCTATTTCCAAATTCTCTTTTAGCACCATATAGTCTTATGAAATTCTGTCTTCTACTCCCTATGAGAACCTTAAAAACTAGTTGGCTAAGTAATTAAATCATTGATTGTATCCATACAACCAATGGGATATATAACTGCTATGTTCATATTGCACGCTAAAGATTTTAACTTTACTACTTCTGATTACTTCATATACTTATCGGAGAACATCCAGCAATTTTATCATATGCTGCAGATGGTTTCTCTTGGTATTGTTTATTAACACCAGCAGAACCCTACTTTACACCAGCACTGAATCCTGTCTGACGCCCCCTAGCGTTTTCATCGCAGACTCTGCTACCTTACCACTCTGTGCCACAAGGGTCCTCTTGGTATTGTTTTTAAAAGCAGCAGAAGCCCTATTATATAACAAGATAGATTCTTAGGACTACAACACTGTAACACGTGTTAGCTATTATTGTCATAGCAAAAGCTACTAGTGCTATTTCCAAATTCTCTATAACTGCTATGTTCATATTGCACGCTAAAGATTTTAACTTTACTACTTCTGATTACTTCATATACTTATCGGAGAACATCCAGCAATTTTATCATATGCTGCAGATGATGACTCTTGGTAATGTTTATTAACACCAGCAGAACCCTACTTTGCACCAGCACTGAATCCTGTCTGACACCCCCTAGCGTTTTCATCGCAGACTCTGCTACCTTACCACTCTGTGCCACAAGAGTGCTCTTGGTGTTGTTTCTTAAAACCAGCAGAAGCCCTATTATATAACAAGATAGATTCTTAGGACTAAAACACTGTAACACGTATTCTATTATTGTCATAGCAAAAGCTACTAGTGATATTTCCAAATTCTCTATTAGTAACATATAGTTCGGAGAACATCCAGCAATTTTATCATATGGTGCAGATGGTTTCTCATGGTATTGTTTATTAACACCAGCAGAACCCTACTTTACACCAGCACTGAATCCTGTCTGACGCCCCCTAGCGTTTTCATGGCAGACTCTGCTACCTTACCACTCTGTGCCACAAGAATGCTTTTGGTATTGTTTCTTCAAACCAGCAGAAGCCCTATTATATAACAAGATAGATTCTTAGGACTTCAACACTGTAACACACGTATTTAACTATTATGGTCATATAGCAAAAGCTACTAGTGCTATTTCCAAATTCTCTTTTAGCACCATATAGTCTCATGAAATTCTGTCTTCTACTCCCTATGAGAACCTTAAAAACTAGTTGGCTAAGTAATTAAATCCTTGATTGTATCCATACAACCAATGGGATATATAACTGCTATGTTCATATTGCACGCTAAAGATTTTAACTTTACTACTTCTGATTACGTCATATACTTATCGGAGAACATCCAGCAATTTTATCATATGCTGCAGATGATGACTCTTGGTAATGTTTATTAACACCAGCAGAACCCTACTTTACACCAGCACTGAATCCTGTCTGACCTTTGGGGTGACGCCCTCTAGCGTTTTCATGGCAGACTCAATACGGGGTGGTTTGCCAGTGCCTTCCCCAGTCATTACCGTTTACCCCCCAGGAAGTTGGGTACTCATTTTACCGACCTCGGATGATGGAAGCCTGAGTCAGCCTTGAGCCGGCGGCTTGGATTGCACTATGGTCATATAGCAAAAGCTATGTGTGCTATTTCCAAATTCTCTATTATTACTATATAGTGTTATTAAATTCTGTATTCTAGTACCCATGAGTTAACCTTAAAAACTGACCATAATAGTTAAATACATGTGTTACAGTGTTCTACTGGATAAACAATACCAAGAGTCACCATCTGCAGCATATGATAAAATTGCTGGATGTTCTCCGATAAGTATATGAAGTAATCAGAAGTAGTAAAGTTAAAATCTTTAGCATGCAATATGAACATAGCAGGTATATATCCCATTGGTTGTATGGATACAATCAATGATTTAATTACTTAGCCAACTTGTTTTTAAGGTTATCTCATAGGCAGTAGAAGACAGAATTTCATAAGACTATCTGGTACTAATAGAGAATTTGGAAATAGCACTAGTAGCTTTTGCTATGACAATAATAGTTAATACGTGTTACAGTGTTGTAGTCCTAAGAATCTATCTTGTTATATAATAGGGCTTCTGCTGGTTTTAAGAAACAACACCAAGAGCATTCTTGTGGCACAGAGTGGTAAGGTAGCAGAGTCTGCGATGAAAACGCTAGGGGGCGTCAGACAGGATTCAGTGCTGGTGTAAAATAGGGTTCTGCTGGTGTTAATAAACCATCTGCAGCATATGATAAAATTGCTGGATGTTCTCCGATAAGTATATGAAGTAATCAGAAGCAGTAAAGTTAAAATCTTTTGCATTCAATATGAACATAGCAGGTATATATCCCATTGGTTGTATGGATGTAATCAATGATGTAATTTCTTAGCGAACAAGTTTTTAAGGTTAACTCATGGGTACTAGAAGACAGAATTTAATAACACTATATAGTAATAATAGAGAATTTGGAAACAGCATTCGTAGCTTTTGCTATATGTCCATAATAGTTAAATACGTGTGTTACAGTGTTGAAGTGCTAAGAATCTATCATGTTATATAATAGGGCTTCTGCTGGTTTGAAGAAACAATACCAAGAGCATTCTTGTGGCACAGAGTGGTAAGGTAGCAGAGTCTGCGATGAAAACGCTAGGGGGCGTCAGACAGGATTCAGTGCTGGTGTAAAATAGGGTTCTGCTGGTGTTAATAAACCATCTGCAGCATATGATAAAATTGCTGGATGTTCTCCGATAAGTATAAGAAGTAATCAGAAGCAGTAAAGTTAAAATCTTTAGCATTCAATATGAACATAGCAGGTATATATCCCATTGGCTGTATGGATACAATCAATGATTTAATTACTTAGCCAACTAGTTTTTAAGGTTATCTCATAGGCAGTAGAAGACAGAATTTCATAAGACTATATGGTACTAATAGAGAATTTGGAAATAGCACTAGTAGCTTTTGCTATATGACCATAATAGTTAAATACGTGTGTTACAGTGTTGAAGTCCCAGGGGTCTAACATGTTATATAATAGGGCTTCTGCTGGTTTGAAGAAACAATACCAAGAGCATACTTGTGGAACAGGAGTAAGGCAGGAGACATGCTGTCTGAAAGCATTGCCCATGAGGTTGGGAGTGCAATCCAAGCATCCGGCTCAAGGCTGACTCAGGCTTGCGTCAATCGAGGTCGGTAAAATGAGTACCCAGCTTCCTGGGGGGTAAACGGTAATGACTGGGGAAGGCACTGGCAAACCACCCCATATTGAGTCTGCCATGAAAACGCTAGAGGGCGTCACCCCAAACGTCAGACAGGATTCAGTGCTGGTGTAAAGTAGGGTTCTGCTGGTGTTAATAAAAATTACCAAGAGTCATCATCTGCAGCATATGATAAAATTGCTGGATGTTCTCCGATAAGTATATGAAGTAATCAGAAGTAGTAAAGTTAAAATCTTTAGCGTGCAATATGAACATAGCAGGTATATATCCCATTGGCTGTATGAATACAATCAATGATTTAATTACTTAGCCAACTAGTTTTTAAGGTTATCTCATAGGCAGTAGAAGACAGAATTTCATATAACTATATGGTACTAATAGAGAATTTGGAAATAGCACTAGTAGCTTTTGCTATATGACCATAATAGTTAAATACGTGTGTTACAGTGTTGAAGTCCTAAGAATCTATCATCATGTTATATAATAGGGCTTCTGCTTGTTTGAAGAAACAATACCAAGAGCATTCTTGTGGCACAGAGTGGTAAGGTAGCAGTCTGCCATGAAAACGCTAGGGGGCGTCAGACAGGATTCAGTGCTGGTGTAAAGTAGGGTTCTGCTGGTGTTAATAAACAATACCAAGAGAAACCATCTGCAGCATATGATAAAATTGCTGGATGTTCTCCGAACTATATGTTACTAATAGAGAATTTGGAAATAGCACTAGTAGCTTTTGCTATGACAATAATAGTTAATACGTGTTAGTGTTGTAGTCCTAAGAATCTATCTTGTTATATAATAGGGCTTCTGCTTGTTTTAAGAAACAACACCAAGAGCATTCTTGTGGCACAGAGTAGTAAGGTAGCAGAGTCTGCGATGAAAACGCTAGGGGGCGTCAGACAGGATTCAGTGCTGGTGTAAAATAGGGTTCTGCTGGTGTTAATAAACCATACCAAGAGAAACCATCTGCAGCATATGATAAAATTGCTGGATGTTCTCCGATAAGTATATGAAGTAATCAGAAGTATTAAAGTTAAAATCTTTAGCATTCAATATGAACATAGCAGGTATATATCCCATTGGTTGTATGGATACAATCAATGACTTAATTACTTAGCCAACTAGTTTTTAAGGTTATCTCATAGGCAGTAGAAGACAGAATTTCATAAGACTATATGGTACTAATAGAGAATTTGGAAATAGCACTAGTAGCTTTTGCTATATGACCATTATATACGTGTGTTACAGTGTTGACGTACTAAGAATCTATCATGTTATATAATAGGACTTCTGCTGGTTTGAAGAAACAATACCAAGAGCATTCTTGTGGCACAGAGTGGTAAGGCAGCAGACATGCTGTCTGAAAGCATTGCCCATGAGGCTGGGAGTGCAATCCAAGAATCCGGCTCAAGGCTGACTCAGGCTTCCGTCATCCGAGGTCGGTAAAATGAGTACCCAGCTTCCTGGGTGGTAAACGGTAATGACTGGGGAAGGCACTGGCAAACCACCCCGTATTGAGTCTGCCATGAAAACGCTAGAGGGCGTCACCCCAAAGGTCAGACAGGATTCAGTGCTGGTGTAAAGTAGGGTTCTGCTGGTGTTAATAAACATTACCAAGAGTCACCATCTGCAGCATATGATAAAATTGCTGGATGTTCTCCGATAAGTATATGAAGTAATTAGAAGTAGTAAAGTTAAAATCTTTAGCATGCAATATGAACATAGCAGTTATATATCCCATTGGTTGTATGGATACAATCAATGATTTAATTACTTAGCCAACTAGTTTTTAAGATTATCTCATAGGGAGTAGAAGACAGAATTTCATAAGACTATATGGTACTAATAGAGAATTTGGAAATAGCACTAGTAGCTTTTGCTATATGACCATAATAGTTAAATACGTGTGTTACAGTGTTGAAGTCCCAGGAATCTATCATGTTATATAATAGGGCTTCTGCTGGTTTTAAGAAACAATACCAAGAGCATTCTTGTGGCACAGAGTGGTAAGGTAGCAGAGTCTGCCATGAAAACGCTAGGGGGCGTCAGACAAGATTCAGTGCTGGTGTAAAGTACGGTTCTGCTGGTGTTAATAAACAATACCAAGAGAAACCATCTGCACCATATGATAAAATTGCTGGATGTTCTCCGAACTATATGGTACTAATAGAGAATTTGGAAATAGGACTAGTAGCTTTTGCTATGACAAAAATAGTTAATACGTGTTACAGTGTTGTAGTCCTTAGAATCTATCGTTATATAATAGGGCTTCTGCTGGTTTTAAGAAACAATACCAAAGCATTCTTGTGGCACAGAGTGGTAAGGTAGCAGAGTCTGCGATGAAAACGCTAGGGGGCGTCAGACAGGATTCAGTGCTGGCACAGAGTGGTAAGGCAGGAGACATACTGTGTGGAAGCTATGCCCATGAGGCTGGCAGTGCAATCCAAGCCGCCGGTTCAAGGCTGACTCAGGCTTCCATCATCCGTGGTCGGTAAAATGACTTGGGGGGTTAACGGTAAAGACTGGGGAAGGCAAACCACCCCGTATTGAGTCTGCCATGAAAACGCTAGAGGGCGTCAGACAGGATTCAGTGCTGGTGTAAAGTTGGGTTCTGCTGGTGTTATTAAACAATACCAAGATATACCATCTGCAGCATATGATAAAATTTCTTGAAGTTCTCCGATAAGTATATGAAGTAATCAGAAGCAGTAAAGTTAAAATCTTTAGCATTCAATATGAAAATAGCAGGTATACATCCCATTGGTTGTATGGATGTAATGAACGATGTAATTTCTTAGCCAACAGGTTTTTAAGGTTAACTCATGGGTACTAGAAGACAGAATTTCATGACTATATGGTACTAATAGAGAATTTGGAAATAGCACTAGTAGCTTTTGCTATATGACCATAATAGTTAAATACGTGTGTTACAGTGTTGAAGTCCTAAGAATCTGTTATATAATAGGGCTTCTGTTGGTTTGAATAAACAATACCAAGAGCATTCTTGTGGCACAGAGTGGTAAGGTAGCAAACATGCTCTCTGAAAGCATTGCCCATGAGACTGGGAGTGCAATCCAAGGATTCGGCTCAAGGCTTACTCAGGCTACCGTCATCCGAGGGCGGTAAAATGAGTACACAGCTTCCTGGGGGGTAAACAGTAATGACTGGGGAAGGCACTGGCAAACCACTCCGTATTGAGTCTGCCATGAAAACGCAAGAGGGCGTCACCCCAAGGGTCAGACAGGATTCAGTGCTGGTGTAAACTAGGGTTCTGCTGGTGTTAATAAACAATACCAAGAGACACTATCTGCAGCATGTGATAAAATTGCTGGATGTTCTCCGATAAGTATATGAAGTAATCAGAAGCAGTAGAGTTAAAATCTTTAGCATTCAATATGAACATAGCAGGTATATATCCCATTGGTTGTATGGATGTAATCAATGATGTAATTTCTTAGCCAACTAGTTTTTAAGGTTATCTCATAGGCAGTAGAAGACAGAATTTCATAAGACTATATGGTACTAATAGAGAATTTGGAAATAGCACTAGTAGCTTTTGCTATATGACCATAATAGTTAAATACGTGTGTTACAGTGTTGAAGTCCCAGGGATCTAACATGTTATATAATAGGGCTTCTGCTGGTTTGAAGAAACAATACCAAGAGCATACTTGTGGAACAGGAGTAAGGCAGGAGACATGCTGTCTGAAAGCATTGCCCATGAGGTTGGGAGTGCAATCCAAGCATCCGGCTCAAGGCTGACTCAGGCTTGCGTCAATCGAGGTCGGTAAAATGAGTACCCAGCTTCCTGGGGGGTAAACAGTAATGACTGGGGAAGGCACTGGCAAACCACTCCGTATTGAGTCTGCCATGAAAACGCTAGAGGGCGTCACCCCAAACGTCAGACAGGATTCAGTGCTGGTGTAAAGTAGGGTTCTGCTGGTGTTAATAAAAATTACCAAGAGTCACCATCTGCAGCATATGATAAAATTGCTGGATGTTCTCCGATAAGTATATGAAGTAATCAGAAGTAGTAAAGTTAAAATCTTTAGCGTGCAATATGAACATAGCAGGTATATATCCCATTGGCTGTATGAATACAATCAATGATTTAATTACTTAGCCAACTAGTTTTTAAAGTTATCTCATAGGCAGTAGAAGACAGAATTTCATATGACTATATGGTACTAATAGAGAATTTGGAAATAGCACTAGTAGCTTTTGCTATATGACCATAATAGTTAAATACGTGTGTTACAGTGTTGAAGTCCTAAGAATCTATCATCATGTTATATAATAGGGCTTCTGCTTGTTTGAAGAAACAATACCAAGAGCATTCTTGTGGCACAGAGTGGTAAGGTAGCAGAGTCTGCCATGAAAACGCTAGGGGGCGTCAGACAGGATTCAGTGCTGGTGTAAAGTAGGGTTCTGCTGGTGTTAATAAACAATACCAAGAGAAACCATCTGCAGCATATGATAAAATTGCTGGATGTTCTCCGAACTATATGTTACTAATAGAGAATTTGGAAATAGCACAAGTAGCTTTTGCTATGACAATAATAGTTAATACGTGTTACAGTGTTGTAGTCCTAAGAATCTATCTTGTTATATAATAGGGCTTCTGCTTGTTTTAAGAAACAACACCAAGAGCATTCTTGTGGCACAGAGTAGTAAGGTAGCAGAGTCTGCGATGAAAACGCTAGGGGGCGTCAGACAGGATTCAGTGCTGCTGTAAAATAGGGTTCTGCTGGTGTTAATAAACCATACCAAGAGAAACCATCTGCAGCATATGATAAAATTGCTGGATGTTCTCCGATAAGTATATGAAGTAATCAGAAGTATTAAAGTTAAAATCTTTAGCATTCAATATGAACATAGCAGGTATATATCCCATTGGTTGTATGGATACAATCAATGACTTAATTACTTAGCCAACTAGTTTTTAAGGTTATCTCATAGGCAGTAGAAGACAGAATTTCATAAGACTATATGGTACTAATAGAGAATTTGGAAATAGCACTAGTAGCTTTTGCTATATGACCATTATATACGTGTGTTACAGTGTTGAAGTACTAAGAATCTATCATGTTATATAATAGGACTTCTGCTGGTTTGAAGAAACAATACCAAGAGCATTCTTGTGGCACAGAGTGGTAAGGCAGCAGACATGCTTTCTGAAAGCATTGCCCATGAGGCTGGGAGTGCAATCCAAGCATCCGGCTCAAGGCTGACTCAGGCTTCCGTCATCCGAGGTCGGTAAAATGAGTACCCAGCTTCCTGGGGGTAAACGGTAATGACTGGGGAAGGCACTGGCAAACCACCCCGTATTGAGTCTGCCATGAAAACGCTAGAGGGCGTCAGACAGGATTCAGTGCTGGTGTAAAGTAGGGTTCTGCTGGTGTTAATAAACAATACCAAGAGAAACCATCTCCAGCACGTGATAAAATTGCTGGATGTTCTAAAATAAGTATATGAAGTATGGGGTAACGCCCTCTAGCGTTTTCATGGTAGACTCAATACGGGCTGGTTTGCCAGTGCCCTCCCCAGTCATTACCGTTTACCCCCCAGAAAGCTGGGTACTCATTTTACCGACCTCGGATGACGGAAGCCCGAGTCAGCCTTGAGCCGGATGCTTGGATTGCACTCCCAGCCTCATGGGCAATGCTTTCAGACAGCATGTCTGCTGCCTTACCACTGTGTGCCACAAGAATGCTCTTGGTTTTGTTTCTTAAAACCAGCAGAAGACCTATTATATAACAAGATAGATTCTTAGGACTTCAACACTGTAACACACGTATTTAACTATTATGGTCATATAGCAAAAGCTACGAGTGCTATTTCCAAATTCTCTATTAGTACCATATAGTGTTATTAAATTCTGTCTTCTAGTACCCATGAGTTAACCTTAAAAACTTGTTGGTTAAGAAATTACATCATTGATTGTATCCATACTACCAATGGAATATATACATGCTATATGAATAGTTAAATACGTGTGTTACAGTGTTGAAGTCCTAAGAATGTATCATGTTATATAATAGGGCTTCTGCTGGTTTGAAGTAGAAACAATACCAAGAGCATTCTTGTGGCGCAGAGCGGTAAGGTAGCAGAGTCTCCCATGAAAACGCTAGGGGGCATCAGGATTCAGTGCTGGTGTAAAGTAGCGTTCTGCTGGTGTTAATAAACAATACCAAGAGAAACCATCTGCACCATATGATAAAATTGCTTCATGTTCTCTGAACTATATGGTACTAATAGAGAATTTGGAAATAGCACTAGTAGCTTTTGCTATGACAATAATAGTTAACACGTGTTACAGTGTTGTCCTAAGAATCTATCTTGTTATATAATAGGACTTCTGCTGGTTTTAAAAACAATACCAAGAGCATTCTTGTGGCACAGAGTGGTAAGGTAGCAGAGTCTGCGATGAAATTGCTAGGGTGCGTCAGACAGGATTCAGTGCTGATGCAAAGTAGGGTTCTGCTGGTGTTAATAAACCATACCAAGAGAAACCATCTAGAGCATATGATAAAATTGCTGGATGTTCTCCGATAAGTATATGAAGTAATCAGAAGCAGTAAAGTTAAAATCTTTAGCATTCAATATGAACATAGCAGGTATATATCCCATTGGTTCTATGGATGTAATCAAAGATGTAATTTCTTAGCCAACAAGTTTTTAAGGTTAACTCATGGGTACTAGAAGACAGAATTTAATAACACTATATAGTAATAATAGAGAATTTGGAAATAGCACTCGTAGCTTTTACTATATGACAATAATAGTTAAATACGTGTGTTACAGTGTTGAAGTGCTAAGAATCTATCATATTATATAATAGGGCTTCTGCTGGTTTGAAGAAACAATACCAAGAGCATTCTTGTGGCACAGAGTGGTAAGGCAGCAGACATGCTGTCTGAAAGCATTGCCCATGAGGCTGGGAGTGCAATCCAAGAATCCGGCTCAAGGCTGACTCAGGCTTCCGTCATCCGAGGTCGGTAAAATGAGTACCCAGCTTCCTGGGTGGTAAACGGTAATGACTGGGGAAGGCACTGGCAAACCACCCCGTATTGAGTCTGCCATGAAAACGCTAGAGGGCGTCACCCCAAAGGTCAGACAGGATTCAGTGCTGGTGTAAAGTAGGGTTCTGCTGGTGTTAATAAACATTACCAAGAGTCACCATCTGCAGCATATGATAAAATTGCTGGATGTTCTCCGATAAGTATATGAAGTAATTAGAAGTAGTAAAGTTAAAATCTTTAGCATGCAATATGAACATAGCAGTTATATATCCCATTGGTTGTATGGATACAATCAATGATTTAATTACTTAGCCAACTAGTTTTTAAGATTATCTCATAGGGAGTAGAAGACAGAATTTCATAAGACTATATGGTACTAATAGAGAATTTGGAAATAGCACTAGTAGCTTTTGCTATATGACCATAATAGTTAAATACGTGTGTTACAGTGTTGAAGTCCCAGGAATCTATCATGTTATATAATAGGGCTTCTGCTGGTTTTAAGAAACAATACCAAGAGCATTCTTGTGGCACAGAGTGGTAAGGTAGCAGAGTCTGCCATGAAAACGCTAGGGGGCGTCAGACAAGATTCAGTGCTGGTGTAAAGTACGGTTCTGCTGGTGTTAATAAACAATACCAAGAGAAACCATCTGCACCATATGATAAAATTGCTGGATGTTCTCCGAACTATATGGTACTAATAGAGAATTTGGAAATAGGACTAGTAGCTTTTGCTATGACAAAAATAGTTAATACGTGTTACAGTGTTGTAGTCCTTAGAATCTATCGTTATATAATAGGGCTTCTGCTGGTTTTAAGAAACAATACCAAAGCATTCTTGTGGCACAGAGTGGTAAGGTAGCAGAGTCTGCGATGAAAACGCTAGGGGGCGTCAGACAGGATTCAGTGCTGGCACAGAGTGGTAAGGCAGGAGACATACTGTGTGGAAGCTATGCCCATGAGGCTGGCAGTGCAATCCAAGCCGCCGGTTCAAGGCTGACTCAGGCTTCCATCATCCGTGGTCGGTAAAATGACTTGGGGGGTTAACGGTAAAGACTGGGGAAGGCAAACCACCCCGTATTGAGTCTGCCATGAAAACGCTAGAGGGCGTCAGACAGGATTCAGTGCTGGTGTAAAGTTGGGTTCTGCTGGTGTTATTAAACAATACCAAGATATACCATCTGCAGCATATGATAAAATTTCTTGAAGTTCTCCGATAAGTATATGAAGTAATCAGAAGCAGTAAAGTTAAAATCTTTAGCATTCAATATGAAAATAGCAGGTATACATCCCATTGGTTGTATGGATGTAATGAACGATGTAATTTCTTAGCCAACAGGTTTTTAAGGTTAACTCATGGGTACTAGAAGACAGAATTTCATGACTATATGGTACTAATAGAGAATTTGGAAATAGCACTAGTAGCTTTTGCTATATGACCATAATAGTTAAATACGTGTGTTACAGTGTTGAAGTCCTAAGAATCTGTTATATAATAGGGCTTCTGTTGGTTTGAATAAACAATACCAAGAGCATTCTTGTGGCACAGAGTGGTAAGGTAGCAAACATGCTGTCTGAAAGCATTGCCCATGAGACTGGGAGTGCAATCCAAGCATTCGGCTCAAGGCTTACTCAGGCTACCGTCATCCGAGGGCGGTAAAATGAGTACACAGCTTCCTGGGGGGTAAACAGTAATGACTGGGGAAGGCACTGGCAAACCACTCCGTATTGAGTCTGCCATGAAAACGCAAGAGGGCGTCACCCCAAGGGTCAGACAGGATTCAGTGCTGGTGTAAACTAGGGTTCTGCTGGTGTTAATAAACAATACCAAGAGACACTATCTGCAGCATGTGATAAAATTGCTGGATGTTCTCCGATAAGTATATGAAGTAATCAGAAGCAGTAGAGTTAAAATCTTTAGCATTCAATATGAACATAGCAGGTATATATCCCATTGGTTGTATGGATGTAATCAATGATGTAATTTCTTAGCCAACTAGTTTTTAAGGTTATCTCATAGGCAGTAGAAGACAGAATTTCATAAGACTATATGGTACTAATAGAGAATTTGGAAATAGCACTAGTAGCTTTTGCTATATGACCATAATAGTTAAATACGTGTGTTACAGTGTTGAAGTCCCAGGGATCTAACATGTTATATAATAGGGCTTCTGCTGGTTTGAAGAAACAATACCAAGAGCATACTTGTGGAACAGGAGTAAGGCAGGAGACATGCTGTCTGAAAGCATTGCCCATGAGGTTGGGAGTGCAATCCAAGCATCCGGCTCAAGGCTGACTCAGGCTTGCGTCAATCGAGGTCGGTAAAATGAGTACCCAGCTTCCTGGGGGGTAAACGGTAATGACTGGGGAAGGCACTGGCAAACCACCCCATATTGAGTCTGCCATGAAAACGCTAGAGGGCGTCACCCCAAACGTCAGACAGGATTCAGTGCTGGTGTAAAGTAGGGTTCTGCTGGTGTTAATAAAAATTACCAAGAGTCACCATCTGCAGCATATGATTAAATTTCTGGATGTTCTCCGATAAGTATATGAAGTAATCAGAAGTAGTAAAGTTAAAATCTTTAGCGTGCAATATGAACATAGCAGGTATATATCCCATTGGCTGTATGAATACAATCAATGATTTAATTACTTAGCCAACTAGTTTTTAAGGTTATCTCATAGGCAGTAGAAGACAGAATTTCATATGACTATATGGTACTAATAGAGAATTTGGAAATAGCACTAGTAGCTTTTGCTATATGACCATAATAGTTAAATACGTGTGTTACAGTGTTGAAGTCCTAAGAATCTATCATCATGTTATATAATAGGGCTTCTGCTTGTTTGAAGAAACAATACCAAGAGCATTCTTGTGGCACAGAGTGGTAAGGTAGCAGAGTCTGCCATGAAAACGCTAGGGGGCGTCAGACAGGATTCAGTGCTGGTGTAAAGTAGGGTTCTGCTGGTGTTAATAAACAATACCAAGAGAAACCATCTGCAGCATATGATAAAATTGCTGGATGTTCTCCGAACTATATGTTACTAATAGAGAATTTGGAAATAGCACTAGTAGCTTTTGCTATGACAATAATAGTTAATACGTGTTACAGTGTTGTAGTCCTAAGAATCTATCTTGTTATATAATAGGGCTTCTGCTTGTTTTAAGAAACAACACCAAGAGCATTCTTGTGGCACAGAGTAGTAAGGTAGCAGAGTCTGCGATGAAAACGCTAGGGGGCGTCAGACAGGATTCAGTGCTGGTGTAAAATAGGGTTCTGCTGGTGTTAATAAACCATACCAAGAGAAACCATCTGCAGCATATGATAAAATTGCTGGATGTTCTCCGATAAGTATATGAAGTAATCAGAAGTATTAAAGTTAAAATTGTTGGCGTTGTTGTGAAGCGGAAGCCGTTGTAGTGGTTTGTCACTTCGATGTGACAGAAGAACACAAGCAACACAGGTTTGTAGGTTCCTTAGCAGTTATTTTATGTACAGAATATTTACATGTTATCCAGCAGAGTGCTGCGCGCACAATGGCATTTCAGAGAGGGAAGAACAGCTTTCCCATCATTCCTTATATACACAACCTATGTACATGCAACCTTCTCTAGTATTGCATCAGCTTTCTATCCAGCCAATAGAAGCATTTGTGCTGTGTCATTCCTGTCCACCTGACACTTATCACATGATCAGTACCTGTCAGTTAGATCAGTTTGATCACCTTCACACTGTTAGCTGTCACTTGGTACATTATACCAACACCCCTCCTCAGATAACAGAGTGAAGTCCTAACATGTTACTAAACAGTTCATGTTTGTTTATACATACAGGCTTTTTTCCTTCAGGTAACTCTGCCTCTGTGAATACTTCGTTGTTTACCAGTGAGTCAAATTCCGCCTGCATGGCTCCTAGCCAGGCGCCCCTTTCTGGTTCTGCAAAACTCAGAATTTCCTTGAAACTCTCTGGCTCCTGTGTGCCAACAAAGTTTATCACTGGAGTTCCCAGAGTCTCATACTGCAAGCGGTTTGGTGGAACCCCTGCAGTCTTTCTAAGAGTTGCTCTGACACTTGGCTTAGTCTCTGAGCTTGCCTGCATCTGCTGAGATGGAACAGGCATTTGACCTCCCTGGTCATTGTGATTTGTTTCACCAGTATCTGGAGTAACTGGCAGCATAGCCATTTCAGGACTCTGTATGTGAGACCAGTTATTCTGCTCATTGAATGAAGCAGAACGGCTGAACCTCACTCCAGTTTGTCCCTCTTGAAAACGATATGCCTTCATTCCAGACTGATAGCCAATGAATTTCAGAAACTTTGACCGTGGCCCTGCCTTAGTTCTCTTTGCTTTGGGAATGGACACCCAAGCCCCAGACCCAAACACTCGCAAGTGGTTCAACTTAGGCAGTTTTCCATACAATAAGAAGTATGGAATGTGATTAACAGAACTTGACCACACACGGTTACATACATAACAGGCCGCACTGACAGCCTCTGCCCACAGACACGTAGACGACCTTGTGTCTTTTAACATACACCACATGACTGTCTGCAGTCTGCCTATATGTCTTTCAGCCACTCCATTTTCACTTGGACACCCAGGATTTGCTATCCTATGGCTGATGCCATTTTTCTCCAGCCACTGCTCAAAATCATGAGAAATAAACTCACCCCCAAAATCTGTTTGTATGGAGGACAGTTGACACCCCAACTGCTTTTGTGTTTTAAGACACCAGGTTTTAAATAGCTTGAATGTGTCTGACTTCTGCCTCATAGTTAGTGTCCAGCAGAACCTGCTATAATCGTCCACTATACAAAGCATGTACTGCCGTCCTGAGACACTAGATGGCATCTTTCCCATAAGATCCATGTGTATTAGCTCAAGAGGTCTATGTGTTACTCTTGTGCTTCTCTTAGCCACTGGATACGCCTTGGCTTTTACTTCCTTACACACCTGGCAATCCAAATAATTTGTACACTCCGAGATGTCACCAACCCCAAGAATATCTAAGGTTTTTTTCAATGCTGAGTATCCTATATGCCCAGTCCTTCGGTGCAATAAATGTATACAATTATTGTGAATGGGAGTGTTATCAACAACCTGTGCACTTTCTGAAGTCTCCTTCAACAGATACACACCATCAGACAAACACCCCTGCACCAACTCCTTTCCTTCTTTCCAAATTGAACACCCCTTATTAGTGAATATGACATTAAACATTTCCCTTGTTAAGACAGACACACTTAGGAGATTGGAACGAAGTGAGGGAACACACATTACATTCTTAAAAGTACAATTAAGTTGTGGGAGATATAGTGAACCCATACAGACAACTTCTGCTGTTTGTCCATCAGCCAGCCGCACTTCCTTTAGCTGAGATGTCTGAATGTCTGTCAGCAGCCTCTGGTCATTGCAGAAGATCCCTGTAGCTCCGCTGTCGATTACCCAGTCCCCTCCTGAGGGTAATGCTGTGTTCACGAGCTTGATCGTAGCAGTACCCATTATCCTTTGGGCACTATTTGTAACATCCTTCACCGATTGGGAATTAGCTTTTGAACAGAAACGAGCAATGTGTCCCGTTGACTGACAAATCCAGCACTTTCTTACTCTCCCAGACACCTTCTTCTGCTTTTGGAAGTTGCTCGCATAGACAGCAGCCACCTGGGAGCTGGAATACTCTTTTCCTTTGGCCATATGCCCAGACACAGATAAGACTCCCTTGGCAACTTGCCTGGACTCAAAATCTTGTAGTCGCCCAGTGACTTGGCTCCATTCCAAATCACGTGCTTCATAGCCTTCCAGGCTGGAAACGACTGGTTCAAACTCAGGTAACAGAGATGAAAGCAGAATGAAAATGCGATCCAATTTCGAAGTATCTTTTCCTCTAAGCTCCAAATTACGAAAGCACTCACCCAGAGCATCAATATGTGATCTCACAGACTGACCTGGCAGCATCTGAGTTCTATACAACCTCCTTGACAGAGATATCAGCGTACCGGCCGAGTCCTGGAGATAAACATTGCTCAGAGCAGTCCATGCCTCGCTCGCAGAGTCAGCATTGTAGATATGCAGCAATTGTTGATCATTCACAGCTAACACAATTGTAGCAAGAGCCCTCTTATCAGCCACCTCTTCCTGTGAACTCGGTTTGGGAGGGGGATTCTCCACATACCTCCAGAGCCCTTCTCTGGTTAGATAATGCTTCATCCGCAGCGCCCACACATTGTAGTTTTCCGAGTTGAGCTTCTCCACGGGGATAGCAGCTGTGCTCGTCATCGCAGCTGGAGAACTCATCAACACGTCTCTCTTCCCGCCTGCCTCCGTACCTTCAGCACCGGCAGACAACTGCGTCTCCTCAGCAGACATCCAAGCACTCAGGATAACACCACTGCCACAAACTCACCACTGCAACCACTGCAACCTCTGGGCCCATAACCCTGTTGGCGTTGTTGTGAAGCGGAAGCCGTTGTAGTGGTTTGTCACTTCGATGTGACAGAAGAACACAAGCAACACAGGTTTGTAGGTTCCTTAGCAGTTATTTTATGTACAGAATATTTACATGTTATCCAGCAGAGTGCTGCGCGCACAATGGCATTTCAGAGAGGGAAGAACAGCTTTCCCATCATTCCTTATATACACAACCTATGTACATGCAACCTTCTCTAGTATTGCATCAGCTTTCTATCCAGCCAATAGAAGCATTTGTGCTGTGTCATTCCTGTCCACCTGACACTTATCACATGATCAGTACCTGTCAGTTAGATCAGTTTGATCACCTTCACACTGTTAGCTGTCACTTGGTACATTATACCAACAAAAATCTTTAGCATTCAATATGAACATAGCAGGTATATATCCCATTGGTTGTATGGATACAATCAGTGACTTAATTACTTAGCCAACTAGTTTTTAAGGTTATCTCATAGGCAGTAGAAGACAGAATTTCATAAGACTATATGGTACTAATAGAGAATTTGGAAATAGCACTAGTAGCTTTTGCTATATGACCATTATATACGTGTGTTACAGTGTTGAAGTACTAAGAATCTATCATGTTATATAATAGGACTTCTGCTGGTTTGAAGAAACAATACCAAGAGTATTCTTGTGGCACAGAGTGGTAAGGCAGCAGACATGCTGTCTGAAAGCATTGCCCATGAGGCTGGGAGTGCAATCCAAGCATCCGGCTCAAGGCTGACTCAGGCTTCCGTCATCCGAGGTCGGTAAAATGAGTACCCAGCTTCCTGGGGGTAAACGGTAATGACTGGGGAAGGCACTGGCAAACCACCCCGTATTGAGTCTGCCATGAAAACGCTAGAGGGCGTCAGACAGGATTCAGTGCTGGTGTAAAGTAGGGTTCTGCTGGTGTTAATAAACAATACCAAGAGAAACCATCTCCAGCACGTGATAAAATTGCTGGATGTTCTAAAATAAGTATATGAAGTATGGGGTAACGCCCTCTAGCGTTTTCATGGTAGACTCAATACGGGCTGGTTTGCCAGTGCCCTCCCCAGTCATTACCGTTTACCCCCCAGAAAGCTGGGTACTCATTTTACCGACCTCGGATGACGGAAGCCCGAGTCAGCCTTGAGCCGGATGCTTGGATTGCACTCCCAGCCTCATGGGCAATGCTTTCAGACAGCATGTCTGCTGCCTTACCACTGTGTGCCACAAGAATGCTCTTGGTTTTGTTTCTTAAAACCAGCAGAAGACCTATTATATAACAAGATAGATTCTTAGGACTTCAACACTGTAACACACGTATTTAATTATTATGGTCATATAGCAAAAGCTACGAGTGCTATTTCCAAATTCTCTATTATTACTATATAGTGTTATTAAATTCTGTCTTCTAGTACCCATGAGTTAACCTTAAAAACTTGTTGGTTAAGAAATTACATCATTGATTGTATCCATACTACCAATGGAATATATACATGCTATATGAATAGTTAAATACGTGTGTTACAGTGTTGAAGTCCTAAGAATGTATCATGTTATATAATAGGGCTTCTGCTGGTTTGAAGTAGAAACAATACCAAGAGCATTCTTGTGGCACAGAGCGGTAAGGTAGCAGAGTCTGCCATGAAAACGCTAGGGGGCATCAGGATTCAGTGCTGGTGTAAAGTAGCGTTCTGCTGGTGTTAATAAACAATACCAAGAGAAACCATCTGCACCATATGATAAAATTGCTTCATGTTCTCTGAACTATATGGTACTAATAGAGAATTTGGAAATAGCACTAGTAGCTTTTGCTATGACAATAATAGTTAACACGTGTTACAGTGTTGTCCTAAGAATCTATCTTGTTATATAATAGGACTTCTGCTGGTTTTAAAAACAATACCAAGAGCATTCTTGTGGCACAGAGTGGTAAGGTAGCAGAGTCTGCGATGAAAATGCTAGGGTGCGTCAGACAGGATTCAGTGCTGATGCAAAGTAGGGTTCTGCTGGTGTTAATAAACCATACCAAGAGAAACCATCTAGAGCATATGATAAAATTGCTGGATGTTCTCCGATAAGTATATGAAGTAATCAGAAGCAGTAAAGTTAAAATCTTTAGCATTCAATATGAACATAGCAGGTATATATCCCATTGGTTCTATGGATGTAATCAAAGATGTAATTTCTTAGCCAACAAGTTTTTAAGGTTAACTCATGGGTACTAGAAGACAGAATTTAATAACACTATATAGTAATAATAGAGAATTTGGAAATAGCACTCGTAGCTTTTACTATATGACAATAATAGTTAAATACGTGTGTTACAGTGTTGAAGTGCTAAGAATCTATCATATTATATAATAGGGCTTCTGCTGGTTTGAAGAAACAATACCAAGAGCATTCTTGTGGCACAGAGTGGTAAGGCAGCAGACATGCTGTCTGAAAGCATTGCCCATGAGGCTGGGAGTGCAATCCAAGAATCCGGCTCAAGGCTGACTCAGGCTTCCGTCATCCGAGGTCGGTAAAATGAGTACCCAGCTTCCTGGGTGGTAAACGGTAATGACTGGGGAAGGCACTGGCAAACCACCCCGTATTGAGTCTGCCATGAAAACGCTAGAGGGCGTCACCCCAAAGGTCAGACAGGATTCAGTGCTGGTGTAAAGTAGGGTTCTGCTGGTGTTAATAAACATTACCAAGAGTCACCATCTGCAGCATATGATAAAATTGCTGGATGTTCTCCGATAAGTATATGAAGTAATTAGAAGTAGTAAAGTTAAAATCTTTAGCATGCAATATGAGCATAGCAGTTATATATCCCATTGGTTGTATGGATACAATCAATGATTTAATTACTTAGCCAACTAGTTTTTAAGATTATCTCATAGGGAGTAGAAGACAGAATTTCATAAGACTATATGGTACTAATAGAGAATTTGGAAATAGCACTAGTAGCTTTTGCTATATGACCATAATAGTTAAATACGTGTGTTACAGTGTTGAAGTCCCAGGAATCTATCATGTTATATAATAGGGCTTCTGCTGGTTTGAAGAAACAATACCAAGAGCATACTTGTGGCACAGAGTGGTAAGGCAGGAGACATGCTGTCTGAAAGCATTGCCCATGAGGCTGGGAGTGCAATCCAAGCATCCGGCTCAAGGCTGACTCAGGCTTGCGTCATCCAAGGTCGGTAAAATGAGTACCCAGCTTCCTGGGGGGTAAACGGTAATGACTGGGGAAGGCACTGGCAAACCACTCCGTATTGAGTCTGCCATGAAAACGCTAGAGGGCGTTACCCCATACTTCATATACTTATTTATTATAACCATAACCAAGCGTTGGAGAGCATGGGGTGAAGGAACCAGCCGTCTCGTGGCCCACCGGCCACAAGGAAGCTAAGCATTACTCCAACAGGCATGCCCGGGGCCCTCTGGCATCCTGCCGGGCTCCCCGAGCCCCAAATGGCCCGTTGGGTGTCCAGGGAGGTGACCCCCATTTTGAGAACTCGTTGAGGCGTGAACCTCTGCCGAGTTCCCTAGTCACCCGGAAATGCGGGTTTTGCCGGCAAGGCTCCTCCTCCATGAGGGATCGCCGCCCGGCACCGCGTACACACAGCCTCTTATGGAGGCCCCCTTTCTATAGCAGGCCCGCACGCAGGCTGGGTCTGCTCCCATATGGTTCCTCCCCCATGCCCAAATTCCGCCACTGAGCGGGGAATGGGTGCCTCTATGCCCCAGCTCCCGCCAACGCTTCCTCCCACTGCAGCCTCAAACAATGCATAACGCAAATCATGTAACCAGGAGTCCATCCCCCATTCAGACAGATGGTCTCCATCTGCTCTGTATAGAGCCCAAAAACTTTGGCAGATATCAGGGTGCGGAATATAACGACCGCCTGCCTTTTTTAACCACTTTGCAATTGCTTTATTAATTTTCTTGCGTGAAATGTCAACTTTCTTGGGGGAAACCGCCCCTCTCCAATTCCGACGCTCGAGAAGTGCCGACCACCATATTCTAATGCCTGGAAATCCTGATGTAATCTTCTCAAGGTCCAACTTCATGGACTCTGCCAGACCAAGTGCCTTCATGCTGGTGATGTCATTTTCTCCCAGTTGAATGACTAAAATATCCGGCACATCGGTTCGCCTCACAGCTGTGGTTAGATCATCTAGCAGCGAAGCCCAACACATACCACGCCGACCAGCCCAGGCAATTCGGTAGTGATCTTCCAGGCCCAAGTTGCTGGTCCATCCGGACCGTAAAGAATAGCGGGCCGCCCAGTGGACAATACTGTGCCCGATGACCAATACTTTAGGCACTTCCGAGCATCGATCTGCAATTGAATGGCACATGAGATAGTTATAAAACCAAGCCCGGGCGGACATAGTGCTTGAAAGCCGAGGAACGCCACCTCCCCACTGCCTTGACGTCCTCAGAAGGCATCCCAGAATTCGCTGCCTCCGTGGCTGCCCCAATACGGAAGGAGTGAGTCCCAAATTGCTCAGCTGGTAAGCCTGAGCTTCTCAACGCCCGCTTCAAAACAGAAACAAATTGGTACCGAGACAGACACGTGCCATTCAAATGTATCAGCAGTGGACCAGATATGTCTGGCCGAACCTCCAAAAAGGCTCTCATAGCCCGGACCGGGCAAGTACCGCCCAGTGGGGCAGCACGTAGAAACACACGCGAACCTCGGCCCAATTGGTCTGTCTTCGATCGGCGAAGGAGTATGTGCAGACCCTCTTCCGATATCTGAACATCCTCCCTTGCTAATGCCCTGTCCCCCGGACTTGAATGGGTTTCAGCCAACAATTCCCCACATCGGAAAGCCCCAAAAAAGGCAAGCGTAAAAGCCGCCCCAAATAAAACTGCTTCATAACAACTAGAGCATACAGTGGGCAGCTGTTCCAATAGGCCTTGAAGTATCGCCAGAGAAATCGGCCGCCTTGCGTCCGCTACAGCCGGACTAAGCCTCCTCCAACCCGCTATGGCCTTGCGCACTAGGAATGACGAAGTTGGGTCCGCATTCCCAATTGCTTTACACAAAAAAGATAAGCCTGCCATGTGGATTCCCATTGTCCGGGGTGATAACCCCTGCGACCTTAGCTGTATAAGATATCGTAAAACCGACTCCTCAGTGGGGGGCCAAGCACTTAAGCCCCAAACTGTCCCGATGAAGTCAGCATAACCCTGAATAGCGGCCGAATAAGACCGACGAGTTGCCGGTGCCAATGAACTGTTCACAGCCTCTATGATGGGTCCAAGCCAAGAGTCCACAACTCCTCTGGGAACCGGTCTGGAAACTGGCACGCCGCCGGTGCCCATTGGCGAAATCTCTGCTCCTGAAAGCGAGACAGAGCGTCTGCAATATCATTAGAGGTGCCTGGCACATGTCTAGCCCAAAACGTAATGTTGCTCCCCAAGCAGGCCCTCACCAACCTGCGCACTAAGCGCATTACCCTTAAGGACTTGCTGGACTGGCTGTTAATGATGCGCACTACAGCTTGGTTGTCGCACCAAAACAATACCCTGCTATTAAGGAACAATTCGTGCCATATCTCCACCGCTACTACTACTGGAAAAAGCTCCAGAAAAGTGAGATCCCTAAGGATCCCGGACTCCGCCCACGAATGTGGCCATTTTTCAGCGCACCATCTGTTTTGGTAAAACACCCCAAAACCCAGGCTGCCTGATGCATCCAAATGAACCTGAAGGGATGATTCTGGGGACAGTGGCGTCTGCCACATAGTCACCCCATTGAATCCCTCAATGAACTCCCTACACACCTGAAGGTCCTCCCTCAAAGATTTTGACAATCTAATGAGATGGTGTGGTGAGGAAACCCCCGCAGTTGCCCTTGCTAACCTTGCACAAAAGGCACGCCCTGGGGAAACCGCTTTGCAGGCAAAATTTAAGTGTCCCAGGAGACTCTGCATCTCCCTCAGTGGACATTTTCGTTTCGCCAACAAGCCCTCCAACCGGTTCCCCAATGCTAGGACCTTATCTTCAGGTAACCTTGATAAGCCCAACTCAGAATCTAACAATATACCTAAGTAGCTCAACCTGGTCGAAGGACCTTCGGTTTTTTCCACCGCTAGCGGAACCCCAACTTCCTCCGCTAAGGACTGGAAAACCGCTAGTTTGTCTGCACAGGCCGACGAACCCGCTGGGCCAATAAACAAAAAATCATCCCGGAAGTGCGTGATATGCGGACTCCCCGCTCTGGATTTGGCCTCCCATTCCAAAAAGGTACTGAAGGACTCAAAAGCAAAACAGGAAATGGAACACCCCATAGGCATAGCCTTGTCCACATACCAGTTATCCTGAAAATAACAGCCCAATAAACAAAAATCTTCCGGATGCATAGGAAACTTCCTGGGGGGTTAACGGTAATGACTGGGGAAGGCAAACCACCCCGTATTGAGTCTGCCATGAAAACGCTAGAGGGCGTCAGACAGGATTCAGTCTGGTGTAAAGTAGGGTTCAGCTGGTGTTAATAAACAATACCAAGAGAAACCATCTGCAGCATATGATAAAATTGCTGGATGTTCTCCGATAAGTATATGAAGTAATCAGAAGCAATAAAGTTAAAATATTTAGCATTCAGTATGAACATAACAGGTATACATCCCATAGGTTGTAAGGATGTAATCAATGAAGTACTTTCTTAGCCAACAAGTTTTTAAGGTTAACTCATGGGTACTAGAAGACAGAATTTAATAACACTATATAGTAATAATAGAGAATTTGGAAATAGCACTCGTAGCTTTTGCTATATGACCATAATAGTTAAATACGTGTGTTACAGTGTTGAATTCCTAAGAATCTATCATGTTATATAATAGGGCTTCTGCTGGTTTGAAGAAACAATACCCAGAGCATTCTTGCGGCACAGAGTGGTAAGGCAGCAATGCTGTCTAAAAGCTCTGCCGATGAGGCTGGGAGTGCAATCCAAGCGGCCGGCTCAAGGCTGACTCAGGCTTCCGTCATCTGAGGTCGGTAAAATGACTACTCAGCTTCCTGGGGGGTTAACGGTAATGACTGGGGAAGGTAAACCACCCCGTATTGAGTCTGCCATGAAAATGCTAGAGGGCGTCAGACAGGATTCAGTGCTGGTGTAAAGTAGGGTTCTGCTGGTGTTAATAAACAATACCAAGAGAAACCAACTGCAGCATATGATAAAATTGCTGGATGTTCTAAAATGTATATGAAGTAATCAGAAGCAGTAAAGTTAAAATCTTTAGCATGCAGTATGAATATAGCAGGTATATATCCCATTGGTTGTATGGATACAATGAATGATTTAATTACTTATCCAACTAGTTTTTAAGGTTATCTCATAGGCAGTAGAAGACAGAATTTCATAAGACTATATGGTACTAATAGAGAATTTGGAAATAGCACCAGTAGCTTTTACTCTATGACCATAAAAGTTAATACGTGGGTTACAGTGTTGTAGTCCTAAGAATCTATCTTGTTATATAATAGGGCTTCTGCTGGTTTGAAGAAACAATACCAAGAGCATTCTTGCGGCACAGAGTGGTAAGGCAGCAATGCTGTCTGAAAGCATTGCCCATGACGCTGGGAGTGCAATCCAAGCCGCCGGCTCAAGGCTGACTCAGGCTTCCATCATCTGAGGTCGGTAAAATGATTACCCAGCTTCCTGGGGGGTTAACGGTAATGACTGGGGAAGGAAAACCACCCCGTATTGAGGCTGCCATGAAAACGCTAGAGGGTGTCAGACAGGATTCAGTGCTGGTGTAAAGTAGGGTTCTGCTGGTGTTAATAAACAATACCAAGAGTAACCATCTGCAGCATATGATAAAATTGCTGGATGTTCTCCGATAAGTATATGAAGTAATCAGAAGTAGTAAAGTTAAAATCTTTAGCATGCAATATGGACATAGCAGGTATATATCCTATTGGTTGTATGGATACAATCAATGATTTAATTACTTAGCCAACTAGTTTTTAAGGTTATCTCATAGGCAGTAGAAGACAGAATTTCATAAGACTATATGGTACTAATAGAGAATTTGGAAATAGCACTAGTAGCTTTTGCTATATGAACATAATAGTTAATACGTGTTACAGTGTTGTAGTCCTAAGAATCTATATTGTTATATAATAGGTCTTCTGCTGGTTTTAAGAAACAAAACCTAGAGCATTCTTGTGGCACAGAGTGGTAAGGCAGCAGAGTCTGCCATGAAAACGCTAGGGGGCGTCAGACAGGATTCAGTGCTGTTGTAAAGTAGGGTTCTGCTGGTGTTAACAAACAATACCAAGAGAAACCATCTCCAGCACGTGATAAAATTGCTGGATGTTCTAAAATAAGTATATGAAGTAATCAGAAGTAATAAAGTTAAAATCTTTAGCATTCAATATGAACATAGCATGTATATATCCCATTGGTAGTATGGATACAATCAATGATGTAATTTCTTAGCCAACAAGTTTTTAAGGTTAACTCATGGGTACTAGAAGACAGAATTTAATAACACTATATGGTACTAATAGAGAATTTGGAAATAGCACTCGTAGGTTTTGCTATATGACCATAATAGTTAAATACGTGTGTTACAGTGTTGAAGACCTAAGAATCTATCATGTTATATAATAGGGCTTCTGCTGGTTTTAAAAACAATACCAAGAGCATTCTTGTGGCACAGAGCGGTAAGGTAGCAGAGTCTTCCATGAAAACGCTAGGGGGCGTCAGGATTCAGTGCTGGTGTAAAGTAGGGTTCTGCTGGTGTTAATAAACAATACCAAGAGAAACCATCTGCACCATATGATAAAAATGCTTCATGTTCTCTGAACTATATGGTACTAATAGAGAATTTGGAAATAGCACTAGTAGCTTTTCCTATGACAATAATAGTTAACACGTGTTACAGTGTTGTAGTGCTAAGAATCTATCTTGTTATATAATAGGGCTTCTGCTGGTTTTAAAAACAATACCAAGAGCATTCTTGTGGCACAGAGTGGTAAGGTAGCAGAGTCTGCGATGAAAACGCTAGGGGGCGTCAGACAGGATTCAGTGTTGGTGTAAAGTAGGGTTCTGCTGGTGTTCATAAACTTTACCAAGAGTCACCATCTGCAGCAAATGATAAAATTGCTGGACGTTCTCCGATAAGTATATGAAGAAATCAGAAGTAGTAAAGTTAAAATCTTTAGCGTGCAATATGAACATAGCAGGTATATATCCCATTGGTTGTATGGATACAATCAATGATTTAATTACTTAGCCAACTAGTTTTTAAGGTTATCTCATAGGCAGTAGAAGACAGAGTTTCATAAGACTATATGTTACTAATAGAGAATTTGGAAATAGCACTAGTAGCTTTTGCTATATGACCATAATAGTTAAATACGTGTGTTACAGTGTTGAAGTCCTAAGAATCTATCTTGTTATATAATAGGGCTCCTGGTGGTTTGAAGAAACAATACCAAGAGCATTCTTGTGGCACAGAGTGGTAAGGTAGCAGAGTCTGCGATGAAAACGTTAGGGGGCGTCAGACAGGATTCAGTGCTGGTGCAAAGTAGGGTTCTGCTGGTGTTCATAAACAATACCAAGAGACACCATCTGCAGCATATGATAAAATGGCTGGATGTTCTCCGATAAGTATATGAAGTAATCAATAGCAGTAAATTTAAAATCTTTAGCATTCAATATGAACATTACATCCCATTGGTAGTACGGATGTAATCAATTATGTAATTTCTTAGCCAACAGGTTTTTAAGGTTAACTCATGGGTAGTAGAAGACAGAATTTAATAACACTATATAGTAATAATAGAGAATTTGGAAATAGCACTCGTAGCTTTTGCTATATGACCATAATAGTTAAATACGTTTGTTACAGGGTTGAAGTCCTAAGAATGTATCATGTTATATAATAGGGTTTCTGCTGGTTTGTAGAAACAATACCAAGAGCATTCTTGTGGCACAGAGTGGTAAGGCAGCAGACATGCTGTCTGAAAGCATTGCCCATGAGGCTGGGAGTGCAATCCAAGCATCCGGCTCAAGGCTGACTCAGGCTTCCGTCATCCGAGGTCGGTAAAATGAGTACCCAGCTTCCTGGGGGGTAAACGGTAATGACTGGGGAAGGCACTGGCAAACCACTCCGTATTGAGTCTGCCATGAAAACGCTAGAGGGCGTCACCCCAAGTGTCAGACAGGATTCAGTGCTGGTGTAAAGTAGGGTTCTGCTGGTGTTAATAAACAATACCAAGAGGCACCATCTGCACCATATGATAAAATTTCTGGATGTTCTCCGATAAGTATATAAAGTAATCAGAAGTAGTAAAGTTAAAATCTTTAGCGTGCAATATGAACATAGCAGTTATATATCCCTTTGGTTGTATGGATACAATCAATGATTTAATTACTTAGCCAACTAGTTTTTAAGGTTATCTCATAGGGAGTAGAAGACAGAATTTCATAAGACTATATGGTGCTAATAGAGAATTTGGAAATAGCACTAGTAGCTTTTGCTATGACAATAATAGTTAACACGTGTTACAGTGTTGTAGTCCTAAGAATCTATCTTGTTATATAATAGGGCTTCTGCTGGTTTTAAAAACAATACCAAGAGCATTCTTGTGGCACAGAGTGGTAAGGTAGCAGAGTCTGCCATGAAAACGCTAGGGGGCGTCAGACAGGATTCAGTGCTGGTGTAAAGTAGGGTTCTGCTGGTGTTAATAAACAATACCAAGAGAAACCATCTGCACCATATGATAAAATTGCTGGATGTTCTCCGAACTATATGTTACTAATAGAGAATTTGGAAATAGCACTAGTAGCTTTTGCTATATGACCATAATAGTTAAATACGTCAGACAGGATTCAGTGCTGGTGTAAAGTAGAGTTCTGCTGGTGTTAATAAATTTTACTAAGAGTCACCATCTGCAGCATATGATAAAATTGCTGGATGTTCTCCGATAAGTATATGAAGTAATCAGAAGTAGTAAAGTTAAAATCTTTAGCGTGCAATATGAACATAGGAGGTATATATCCCATTGGGTATATGGATACAATCAATGATTTAATTACTTAGCCAACTAGTTTTTAAGGTTATCTCATAGGCAGTAGAAGACAGAATTTCATAAGACTATATGTTACTAATAGAGAATTTGGAAATAGCACTAGTAGCTTTTGCTATATGACCACAATAGCTAAATACGTGTGTTACAGTGTTGAAGTCCTAAGAATCTATCTTGTTATATAATAGGGCTTCTGGTGGTTTGAAGAAACAATACCAAGAGCATTCTTGTGGCACAGAGTGGTAAGGTAGCAGAGTCTGCGATGAAAACGTTAGGGGGTGTCAGACAGGATTCAGTGCTGGTGCAAAGTAGGGTTCTGCTGGTGTTCATAAACAATACCAAGAGACACCATCTGCAGCATATGATAAAATGGCTGGATGTTCTCCGATAAGTATATGAAGTAATCAATATCAGTAAAGTTAAAATCTTTAGCATTCAATATGAACATAGGAGGTATACATCCCATTGGTAGTACGGATGTAATCAATGATGTAATTTCTTAGCCAACAGGTTTTTAAGGTTAACTCATGGGTAGTAGAAGACAGAATTTAATAACACTATATAGTAATAATAGAGAATTTGGAAATAGCACTCGTAGCTTTTGCTATATGACCATAATAGTTAAATACGTGTGTTACAGGGTTGAAGTCCTAAGAATGTATCATGTTATATAATAGGGTTTCTGCTGGTTTGTAGAAACAATACCAAGAGCATTCTTGTGGCACAGAGTGGTAAGGCAGCAGACATGCTGTCTGAAAGCATTGCCCATGAGGCTGGGAGTGCATCCAAGCATCCGGCTCAAGGCTGACTCAGGCTTCCGTCATCCGAGGTCGGTAAAATGAGTACCCAGCTTCCTGGGGGGTAAACGGTAATGACTGGGGAAGGCACTGGCAAACCACTCCGTATTGAGTCTGCCATGAAAACGCTAGAGGGCGTCACCCCAAGTGTCAGACAGGATTCAGTGCTGGTGTAAAGTAGGGTTCTGCTGGTGTTAATAAACAATACCAAGAGGCACCATCTGCACCATATGATAAAATTTCTGGATGTTCTCCGATAAGTATATAAAGTAATCAGAAGTAGTAAAGTTAAAATCTTTAGCGTGCAATATGAACATAGCAGTTATATATCCCTTTGGTTGTATGGATACAATCAATGATTTAATTACTTAGCCAACTAGTTTTTAAGGTTATCTCATAGGGAGTAGAAGACAGAATTTCATAAGACTATATGGTGCTAATAGAGAATTTGGAAATAGCACTAGTAGCTTTTGCTATGACAATAATAGTTAACACGTGTTACAGTGTTGTAGTCCTAAGAATCTATCTTGTTATATAATAGGGCTTCTGCTGGTTTTAAAAACAATACCAAGAGCATTCTTGTGGCACAGAGTGGTAAGGTAGCAGAGTCTGCCATGAAAACGCTAGGGGGCGTCAGACAGGATTCAGTGCTGGTGTAAAGTAGGGTTCTGCTGGTGTTAATAAACAATACCAAGAGAAACCATCTGCACCATATGATAAAATTGCTGGATGTTCTCCGAACTATATGTTACTAATAGAGAATTTGGAAATAGCACTAGTAGCTTTTGCTATATGACCATAATAGTTAAATACGTCAGACAGGATTCAGTGCTGGTGTAAAGTAGAGTTCTGCTGGTGTTAATAAATTTTACTAAGAGTCACCATCTGCAGCATATGATAAAATTGCTGGATGTTCTCCGATAAGTATATGAAGTAATCAGAAGTAGTAAAGTTAAAATCTTTAGCGTGCAATATGAACATAGCAGGTATATATCCCATTGGGTATATGGATACAATCAATGATTTAATTACTTAGCCAACTAGTTTTTAAGGTTATCTCATAGGCAGTAGAAGACAGAATTTCATAAGACTATATGTTACTAATAGAGAATTTGGAAATAGCACTAGTAGCTTTTGCTATATGACCATAATAGCTAAATACGTGTGTTACAGTGTTGAAGTCCTAAGAATCTATCTTGTTATATAATAGGGCTTCTGGTGGTTTGAAGAAACAATACCAAGAGCATTCTTGTGGCACAGAGTGGTAAGGTAGCAGAGTCTGCGATGAAAACGTTAGGGGGTGTCAGACAGGATTCAGTGCTGGTGCAAAGTAGGGTTCTGCTGGTGTTCATAAACAATACCAAGAGACACCATCTGCAGCATATGATAAAATGGCTGGATGTTCTCCGATAAGTATATGAAGTAATCAATATCAGTAAAGTTAAAATCTTTAGCATTCAATATGAACATAGGAGGTATACATCCCATTGGTAGTACGGATGTAATCAATGATGTAATTTCTTAGCCAACAGGTTTTTAAGGTTAACTCATGGGTAGTAGAAGACAGAATTTAATAACACTATATAGTAATAATAGAGAATTTGGAAATAGCACTCGTAGCTTTTGCTATATGACCATAATAGTTAAATACGTGTGTTACAGTGTTGAAGTCCTAAGAATGTATCATGTTATATAATAGGGCTTCTGCTGGTTTGAAGAAACAATACCAAGAGCATTCTTGTGGCACAGAGTGGTAAGGCAGCAGACATGCTGTCTGAAAGCATTGCCCATGAGGCTGGGAGTGCAATCCAAGCATCCGGCTCAAGGCTGACTCAGGCTTCCGTCATCCGAGGTCGGTAAAATGAGTACCCAGCTTCCTGGGGGGTAAACGGTAATGACTGGGGAAGGCACTGGCAAACCACTGCCATGAAAACGCTAGAGGGCGTCACCCCAAGTGTCAGACAGGATTCAGTGCTGGTGCAAAGAAGGGTTCTGCTGGTGTTCATAAACAATACCATATGATAAAATTGCTGGATGTTCTCCGAACTATATGTTACTAATGGAGAATTTGGAAATAGCACTAGTAGCTTTTGCTATATGACCATAATAGTTAAATACGTCAGACAGGATTCAGTGCTGGTGTAAAGTAGGGTTCTGCTGGTGTTAATAAACTTTACCAAGAGTCACCATCTGCAGCATATGATAAAATTGCTGGACGTTCTCCGATAAGTATATGAAGTAATCAGAAGTAGTAAAGTTAAAATCTTTAGCGTGCAATATGAACATAGCAGGTATATATCCCATTGGTTGTATGGATACAATCAATGATTTAATTACTTAGCCAACTAGTTTTTAAGGTTATCTCATAGGCAGTAGAAGACAGAATTTCATTATATGTTACTAATAGAGAATTTGGAAATAGCACTAGTAGCTTTTGCAATATGACCATAATAGTTAAATACGTGTGTTACAGTGTTGAAGTCCTAAGAATCTATCATGTTATATAATAGGGCTTCTGCTGATTTGAAGTAGAAACAATACCAAGAGCATTCTTGTGGCACAGAGCGGTAAGGTAGCAGAGTCTTCCATGAAAACGCTAGGGGGCGTCAGGATTCAGTGCTGGTGTAAAGTAGGGTTCTGCTGGTGTTAATAAACAATACCAAGAGAAACCATCTGCACCATATGATAAAATTGCTTCATGTTCTCTGAACTATATGGTACTAATAGAGAATTTGGAAATAGCACTAGTAGCTTTTGCTATGACAATAATAGTTAACACGTGTTACAGTGTTGTAGTCCTAAGAATCTATCTTGTTATATAATAGGGCTTCTGCTGGTTTTAAAAACAATACCAAGAGCATTCTTGTGGCACAGAGTGGTAAGGTAGCAGAGTCTGCCATGAAAACGCTAGGGGGCGTCAGACAGGATTCAGTGCTGGTGTAAAGTAGGGTTCTGCTGGTGTTAATAAACAATACCAAGAGAAACCATCTGCACCATATGATAAAATTGCTGGATGTTCTCCGAACTATATGTTACTAATAGAGAATTTGGAAATAGCACTAGTAGCTTTTGCTATATGACCATAATAGTTAAATACGTCAGACAGGATTCAGTGCTGGTGTAAAGTAGAGTTCTGCTGGTGTTAATAAATTTTACTAAGAGTCACCATCTGCAGCATATGATAAAATTGCTGGATGTTCTCCGATAAGTATATGAAGTAATCAGAAGTAGTAAAGTTAAAATCTTTAGCGTGCAATATGAACATAGCAGGTATATATCCCATTGGGTATATGGATACAATCAATGATTTAATTACTTAGCCAACTAGTTTTTAAGGTTATCTCATAGGCAGTAGAAGACAGAATTTCATAAGACTATATGTTACTAATAGAGAATTTGGAAATAGCACTAGTAGCTTTTGCTATATGACCATAATAGCTAAATACGTGTGTTACAGTGTTGAAGTCCTAAGAATCTATCTTGTTATATAATAGGGCTTCTGGTGGTTTGAAGAAACAATACCAAGAGCATTCTTGTGGCACAGAGTGGTAAGGTAGCAGAGTCTGCGATGAAAACGTTAGGGGGTGTCAGACAGGATTCAGTGCTGGTGCAAAGTAGGGTTCTGCTGGTGTTCATAAACAATACCAAGAGACACCATCTGCAGCATATGATAAAATGGCTGGATGTTCTCCGATAAGTATATGAAGTAATCAATATCAGTAAAGTTAAAATCTTTAGCATTCAATATGAACATAGGAGGTATATATCCCATTGGTAGTACGGATGTAATCAATGATGTAATTTCTTAGCCAACAGGTTTTTAAGGTTAACTCATGGGTAGTAGAAGACAGAATTTAATAACACTATATAGTAATAATAGAGAATTTGGAAATAGCACTCGTAGCTTTTGCTATATGACCATAATAGTTAAATACGTGTGTTACAGTGTTGAAGTCCTAAGAATGTATCATGTTATATAATAGGGCTTCTGCTGGTTTGAAGAAACAATACCAAGAGCATTCTTGTGGCACAGAGTGGTAAGGCAGCAGACATGCTGTCTGAAAGCATTGCCCATGAGGCTGGGAGTGCAATCCAAGCATCCGGCTCAAGGCTGACTCAGGCTTCCGTCATCCGAGGTCGGTAAAATGAGTACCCAGCTTCCTGGGGGGTAAACGGTAATGACTGGGGAAGGCACTGGCAAACCACTGCCATGAAAACGCTAGAGGGCGTCACCCCAAGTGTCAGACAGGATTCAGTGCTGGTGCAAAGAAGGGTTCTGCTGGTGTTCATAAACAATACCATATGATAAAATTGCTGGATGTTCTCCGAACTATATGTTACTAATGGAGAATTTGGAAATAGCACTAGTAGCTTTTGCTATATGACCATAATAGTTAAATACGTCAGACAGGATTCAGTGCTGGTGTAAAGTAGGGTTCTGCTGGTGTTAATAAACTTTACCAAGAGTCACCATCTGCAGCATATGATAAAATTGCTGGACGTTCTCCGATAAGTATATGAAGTAATCAGAAGTAGTAAAGTTAAAATCTTTAGCGTGCAATATGAACATAGCAGGTATATATCCCATTGGTTGTATGGATACAATCAATGATTTAATTACTTAGCCAACTAGTTTTTAAGGTTATCTCATAGGCAGTAGAAGACAGAATTTCATTATATGTTACTAATAGAGAATTTGGAAATAGCACTAGTAGCTTTTGCAATATGACCATAATAGTTAAATACGTGTGTTACAGTGTTGAAGTCCTAAGAATCTATCATGTTATATAATAGGGCTTCTGCTGATTTGAAGTAGAAACAATACCAAGAGCATTCTTGTGGCACAGAGCGGTAAGGTAGCAGAGTCTTCCATGAAAACGCTAGGGGGCGTCAGGATTCAGTGCTGGTGTAAAGTAGGGTTCTGCTGGTGTTAATAAACAATACCAAGAGAAACCATCTGCACCATATGATAAAATTGCTTCATGTTCTCTGAACTATATGGTACTAATAGAGAATTTGGAAATAGCACTAGTAGCTTTTGCTATGACAATAATAGTTAACACGTGTTACAGTGTTGTAGTCCTAAGAATCTATCTTGTTATATAATAGGGCTTCTGCTGGTTTTAAAAACAATACCAAGAGCATTCTTGTGGCACAGAGTGGTAAGGTAGCAGAGTCTGCCATGAAAACGCTAGGGGGCGTCAGACAGGATTCAGTGCTGGTGTAAAGTAGGGTTCTGCTGGTGTTAATAAACAATACCAAGAGAAACCATCTGCACCATATGATAAAATTGCTGGATGTTCTCCGAACTATATGTTACTAATAGAGAATTTGGAAATAGCACTAGTAGCTTTTGCTATATGACCATAATAGTTAAATACGTCAGACAGGATTCAGTGCTGGTGTAAAGTAGAGTTCTGCTGGTGTTAATAAATTTTACTAAGAGTCACCATCTGCAGCATATGATAAAATTGCTGGATGTTCTCCGATAAGTATATGAAGTAATCAGAAGTAGTAAAGTTAAAATCTTTAGCGTGCAATATGAACATAGCAGGTATATATCCCATTGGGTATATGGATACAATCAATGATTTAATTACTTAGCCAACTAGTTTTTAAGGTTATCTCATAGGCAGTAGAAGACAGAATTTCATAAGACTATATGTTACTAATAGAGAATTTGGAAATAGCACTAGTAGCTTTTGCTATATGACCATAATAGCTAAATACGTGTGTTACAGTGTTGAAGTCCTAAGAATCTATCTTGTTATATAATAGGGCTTCTGGTGGTTTGAAGAAACAATACCAAGAGCATTCTTGTGGCACAGAGTGGTAAGGTAGCAGAGTCTGCGATGAAAACGTTAGGGGGTGTCAGACAGGATTCAGTGCTGGTGCAAAGTAGGGTTCTGCTGGTGTTCATAAACAATACCAAGAGACACCATCTGCAGCATATGATAAAATGGCTGGATGTTCTCCGATAAGTATATGAAGTAATCAATAGCAGTAAAGTTAAAATCTTTAGCATTCAATATGAACATAGGAGGTATACATCCCATTGGTAGTACGGATGTAATCAATGATGTAATTTCTTAGCCAACAGGTTTTTAAGGTTAACTCATGGGTAGTAGAAGACAGAATTTAATAACACTATATAGTAATAATAGAGAATTTGGAAATAGCACTCGTAGCTTTTGCTATATGACCATAATAGTTAAATACGTGTGTTACAGTGTTGAAGTCCTAAGAATGTATCATGTTATATAATAGGGCTTCTGCTGGTTTGAAGAAACAATACCAAGAGCATTCTTGTGGCACAGAGTGGTAAGGCAGCAGACATGCTGTCTGAAAGCATTGCCCATGAGGCTGGGAGTGCAATCCAAGCATCCGGCTCAAGGCTGACTCAGGCTTCCGTCATCCGAGGTCGGTAAAATGAGTACCCAGCTTCCTGGGGGGTAAACGGTAATGACTGGGGAAGGCACTGGCAAACCACTGCCATGAAAACGCTAGAGGGCGTCACCCCAAGTGTCAGACAGGATTCAGTGCTGGTGCAAAGAAGGGTTCTGCTGGTGTTCATAAACAATAAGATATGATAAAATTGCTGGATGTTCTCCGAACTATATGTTACTAATGGAGAATTTGGAAATAGCACTAGTAGCTTTTGCTATATGACCATAATAGTTAAATACGTCAGACAGGATTCAGTGCTGGTGTAAAGTAGGGTTCTGCTGGTGTTAATAAACTTTACCAAGAGTCACCATCTGCAGCATATGATAAAATTGCTGGACGTTCTCCGATAAGTATATGAAGTAATCAGAAGTAGTAAAGTTAAAATCTTTAGCGTGCAATATGAACATAGCAGGTGTATATCCCATTGGTTGTATGGATACAATCAATGATTTAATTACTTAGCCAACTAGTTTTTAAGGTTATCTCATAGGCAGTAGAAGACAGAATTTCATTATATGTTACTAATAGAGAATTTGGAAATAGCACTAGTAGCTTTTGCAATATGACCATAATAGTTAAATACGTGTGTTACAGTGTTGAAGTCCTAAGAATCTATCATGTTATATAATAGGGCTTCTGCTGATTTGAAGTAGAAACAATACCAAGAGCATTCTTGTGGCACAGAGCGGTAAGGTAGCAGAGTCTTCCATGAAAACGCTAGGGGGCGTCAGGATTCAGTGCTGGTGTAAAGTAGGGTTCTGCTGGTGTTAATAAACAATACCAAGAGAAACCATCTGCACCATATGATAAAATTGCTTCATGTTCTCTGAACTATATGGTACTAATAGAGAATTTGGAAATAGCACTAGTAGCTTTTGCTATGACAATAATAGTTAACACGTGTTACAGTGTTGTAGTCCTAAGAATCTATCTTGTTATATAATAGGGCTTCTGCTGGTTTTAAAAACAATACCAAGAGCATTCTTGTGGCACAGAGTGGTAAGGTAGCAGAGTCTGCCATGAAAACGCTAGGGGGCGTCAGACAGGATTCAGTGCTGGTGTAAAGTAGGGTTCTGCTGGTGTTAATAAACAATACCAAGAGAAACCATCTGCACCATATTATAAAATTGCTGGATGTTCTCCGAACTATATGTTACTAATAGAGAATTTGGAAATAGCACTAGTAGCTTTTGCTATATGACCATAATAGTTAAATACGTCAGACAGGATTCAGTGCTGGTGTAAAGTAGAGTTCTGCTGGTGTTAATAAATTTTACTAAGAGTCACCATCTGCAGCATATGATAAAATTGCTGGATGTTCTCCGATAAGTATATGAAGTAATCAGAAGTAGTAAAGTTAAAATCTTTAGCGTGCAATATGAACATAGCAGGTATATATCCCATTGGGTATATGGATACAATCAATGATTTAATTACTTAGCCAACTAGTTTTTAAGGTTATCTCATAGGCAGTAGAAGACAGAATTTCATAAGACTATATGTTACTAATAGAGAATTTGGAAATAGCACTAGTAGCTTTTGCTATATGACCATAATAGCTAAATACGTGTGTTACAGTGTTGAAGTCCTAAGAATCTATCTTGTTATATAATAGGGCTTCTGCTGGTTTTAAAAACAATACCAAGAGCATTCTTGTGGCACAGAGTGGTAAGGTAGCAGAGTCTGCCATGAAAACGCTAGGGGGCGTCAGACAGGATTCAGTGCTGGTGTAAAGTAGGGTTCTGCTGGTGTTAATAAACAATACCAAGAGAAACCATCTGCACCATATGATAAAATTGCTGGATGTTCTCCGAACTATATGTTACTAATAGAGAATTTGGAAATAGCACTAGTAGCTTTTGCTATATGACCATAATAGTTAAATACGTCAGACAGGATTCAGTGCTGGTGTAAAGTAGAGTTCTGCTGGTGTTAATAAATTTTACTAAGAGTCACCATCTGCAGCATATGATAAAATTGCTGGATGTTCTCCGATAAGTATATGAAGTAATCAGAAGTAGTAAAGTTAAAATCTTTAGCGTGCAATATGAACATAGCAGGTATATATCCCATTGGGTATATGGATACAATCAATGATTTAATTACTTAGCCAACTAGTTTTTAAGGTTATCTCATAGGCAGTAGAAGACAGAATTTCATAAGACTATATGTTACTAATAGAGAATTTGGAAATAGCACTAGTAGCTTTTGCTATATGACCATAATAGCTAAATACGTGTGTTACAGTGTTGAAGTCCTAAGAATCTATCTTGTTATATAATAGGGCTTCTGGTGGTTTGAAGAAACAATACCAAGAGCATTCTTGTGGCACAGAGTGGTAAGGTAGCAGAGTCTGCGATGAAAACGTTAGGGGGTGTCAGACAGGATTCAGTGCTGGTGCAAAGTAGGGTTCTGCTGGTGTTCATAAACAATACCAAGAGACACCATCTGCAGCATATGATAAAATGGCTGGATGTTCTCCGATAAGTATATGAAGTAATCAATAGCAGTAAAGTTAAAATCTTTAGCATTCAATATGAACATAGGAGGTATACATCCCATTGGTAGTACGGATGTAATCAATGATGTAATTTCTTAGCCAACAGGTTTTTAAGGTTAACTCATGGGTAGTAGAAGACAGAATTTAATAACACTATATAGTAATAATAGAGAATTTGGAAATAGCACTCGTAGCTTTTGCTATATGACCATAATAGCTAAATACGTGTGTTACAGTGTTGAAGTCCTAAGAATCTATCTTGTTATATAATAGGGCTTCTGGTGGTTTGAAGAAACAATACCAAGAGCATTCTTGTGGCACAGAGTGGTAAGGTAGCAGAGTCTGCGATGAAAACGTTAGGGGGTGTCAGACAGGATTCAGTGCTGGTGCAAAGTAGGGTTCTGCTGGTGTTCATAAACAATACCAAGAGACACCATCTGCAGCATATGATAAAATGGCTGGATGTTCTCCGATAAGTATATGAAGTAATCAATAGCAGTAAAGTTAAAATCTTTAGCATTCAATATGAACATAGGAGGTATACATCCCATTGGTAGTACGGATGTAATCAATGATGTAATTTCTTAGCCAACAGGTTTTTAAGGTTAACTCATGGGTAGTAGAAGACAGAATTTAATAACACTATATAGTAATAATAGAGAATTTGGAAATAGCACTCGTAGCTTTTGCTATATGACCATAATAGTTAAATACGTGTGTTACAGTGTTGAAGTCCTAAGAATGTATCATGTTATATAATAGGGCTTCTGCTGGTTTGAAGAAACAATACCAAGAGCATTCTTGTGGCACAGAGTGGTAAGGCAGCAGACATGCTGTCTGAAAGCATTGCCCATGAGGCTGGGAGTGCAATCCAAGCATCCGGCTCAAGGCTGACTCAGGCTTCCGTCATCCGAGGTCGGTAAAATGAGTACCCAGCTTCCTGGGGGGTAAACGGTAATGACTGGGGAAGGCACTGGCAAACCACTGCCATGAAAACGCTAGAGGGCGTCACCCCAAGTGTCAGACAGGATTCAGTGCTGGTGCAAAGAAGGGTTCTGCTGGTGTTCATAAACAATACCATATGATAAAATTGCTGGATGTTCTCCGAACTATATGTTACTAATGGAGAATTTGGAAATAGCACTAGTAGCTTTTGCTATATGACCATAATAGTTAAATACGTCAGACAGGATTCAGTGCTGGTGTAAAGTAGGGTTCTGCTGGTGTTAATAAACTTTACCAAGAGTCACCATCTGCAGCATATGATAAAATTGCTGGACGTTCTCCGATAAGTATATGAAGTAATCAGAAGTAGTAAAGTTAAAATCTTTAGCGTGCAATATGAACATAGCAGGTGTATATCCCATTGGTTGTATGGATACAATCAATGATTTAATTACTTAGCCAACTAGTTTTTAAGGTTATCTCATAGGCAGTAGAAGACAGAATTTCATTATATGTTACTAATAGAGAATTTGGAAATAGCACTAGTAGCTTTTGCAATATGACCATAATAGTTAAATACGTGTGTTACAGTGTTGAAGTCCTAAGAATCTATCATGTTATATAATAGGGCTTCTGCTGATTTGAAGTAGAAACAATACCAAGAGCATTCTTGTGGCACAGAGCGGTAAGGTAGCAGAGTCTTCCATGAAAACGCTAGGGGACGTCAGGATTCAGTGCTGGTGTAAAGTAGGGTTCTGCTGGTGTTAATAAACAATACCAAGAGAAACCATCTGCACCATATGATAAAATTGCTTCATGTTCTCTGAACTATATGGTACTAATAGAGAATTTGGAAATAGCACTAGTAGCTTTTGCTATGACAATAATAGTTAACACGTGTTACAGTGTTGTAGTCCTAAGAATCTATCTTGTTATATAATAGGGCTTCTGCTGGTTTTAAAAACAATACCAAGAGCATTCTTGTGGCACAGAGTGGTAAGGTAGCAGAGTCTGCCATGAAAACGCTAGGGGGCGTCAGACAGGATTCAGTGCTGGTGTAAAGTAGGGTTCTGCTGGTGTTAATAAACAATACCAAGAGAAACCATCTGCACCATATGATAAAATTGCTGGATGTTCTCCGAACTATATGTTACTAATAGAGAATTTGGAAATAGCACTAGTAGCTTTTGCTATATGACCATAATAGTTAAATACGTCAGACAGGATTCAGTGCTGGTGTAAAGTAGAGTTCTGCTGGTGTTAATAAATTTTACTAAGAGTCACCATCTGCAGCATATGATAAAATTGCTGGATGTTCTCCGATAAGTATATGAAGTAATCAGAAGTAGTAAAGTTAAAATCTTTAGCGTGCAATATGAACATAGCAGGTATATATCCCATTGGGTATATGGATACAATCAATGATTTAATTACTTAGCCAACTAGTTTTTAAGGTTATCTCATAGGCAGTAGAAGACAGAATTTCATAAGACTATATGTTACTAATAGAGAATTTGGAAATAGCACTAGTAGCTTTTGCTATATGACCATAATAGCTAAATACGTGTGTTACAGTGTTGAAGTCCTAAGAATCTATCTTGTTATATAATAGGGCTTCTGGTGGTTTGAAGAAACAATACCAAGAGCATTCTTGTGGCACAGAGTGGTAAGGTAGCAGAGTCTGCGATGAAAACGTTAGGGGGTGTCAGACAGGATTAAGTGCTGGTGCAAAGTAGGGTTCTGCTGGTGTTCATAAACAATACCAAGAGACACCATCTGCAGCATATGATAAAATGGCTGGATGTTCTCCGATAAGTATATGAAGTAATCAATAGCAGTAAAGTTAAAATCTTTAGCATTCAATATGAACATAGGAGGTATACATCCCATTGGTAGTACGGATGTAATCAATGATGTAATTTCTTAGCCAACAGGTTTTTAAGGTTAACTCATGGGTAGTAGAAGACAGAATTTAATAACACTATATAGTAATAATAGAGAATTTGGAAATAGCACTCGTAGCTTTTGCTATATGACCATAATAGTTAAATACGTGTGTTACAGTGTTGAAGTCCTAAGAATGTATCATGTTATATAATAGGGCTTCTGCTGGTTTGAAGAAACAATACCAAGAGCATTCTTGTGGCACAGAGTGGTAAGGCAGCAGACATGCTGTCTGAAAGCATTGCCCATGAGGCTGGGAGTGCAATCCAAGCATCCGGCTCAAGGCTGACTCAGGCTTCCGTCATCCGAGGTCGGTAAAATGAGTACCCAGCTTCGTGGGGGGTAAACGGTAATGACTGGGGAAGGCACTGGCAAACCACTGCCATGAAAACGCTAGAGGGCGTCACCCCAAGTGTCAGACAGGATTCAGTGCTGGTGCAAAGAAGGGTTCTGCTGGTGTTCATAAACAATACCATATGATAAAATTGCTGGATGTTCTCCGAACTATATGTTACTAATGGAGAATTTGGAAATAGCACTAGTAGCTTTTGCTATATGACCATAATAGTTAAATACGTCAGACAGGATTCAGTGCTGGTGTAAAGTAGGGTTCTGCTGGTGTTAATAAACTTTACCAAGAGTCACCATCTGCAGCATATGATAAAATTGCTGGACGTTCTCCGATAAGTATATGAAGTAATCAGAAGTAGTAAAGTTAAAATCTTTAGCGTGCAATATGAACATAGCAGGTATATATCCCATTGGTTGTATGGATACAATCAATGATTTAATTACTTAGCCAACTAGTTTTTAAGGTTATCTCATAGGCAGTAGAAGACAGAATTTCATTATATGTTACTAATAGAGAATTTGGAAATAGCACTAGTAGCTTTTGCAATATGACCATAATAGTTAAATACGTGTGTTACAGTGTTGAAGTCCTAAGAATCTATCATGTTATATAATAGGGCTTCTGCTGATTTGAAGTAGAAACAATACCAAGAGCATTCTTGTGGCACAGAGCGGTAAGGTAGCAGAGTCTTCCATGAAAACGCTAGGGGGCGTCAGGATTCAGTGCTGGTGTAAAGTAGGGTTCTGCTGGTGTTAATAAACAATACCAAGAGAAACCATCTGCACCATATGATAAAATTGCTTCATGTTCTCTGAACTATATGGTACTAATAGAGAATTTGGAAATAGCACTAGTAGCTTTTGCTATGACAATAATAGTTAACACGTGTTACAGTGTTGTAGTCCTAAGAATCTATCTTGTTATATAATAGGGCTTCTGCTGGTTTTAAAAACAATACCAAGAGCATTCTTGTGGCACAGAGTGGTAAGGTAGCAGTCTGCGATGAAAACGTTAGGGGGTGTCAGATAGGATTCAGTGTTGGTGTAAAGTAGGGTTCTGCTGGTGTTCATAAACAATACCAAGAGACACTATCTGCAGCATATGATAAAATGGCTGGATGTTCTCCGATAAGTATATGAAGTAATCAGAAGCAGTAATTTCTTAGCCAACAGGTTTTTAAGGTTAACTCATGGGTAGTAGAAGACAGAATTTCATGACTATATGGTACTAATAGAGAATTTGTTTATTAACACCAGCAGAACCCTACTTTACACCAGCACTGAATCCTGTTTGACCTTTGGGGTGACGCCCTCTAGCGTTTTCATGGCAGACTCAATACGGGGTGGTTTGCCAGTGCCTTCCCCAGTCATTACCGTTTACCCCCCAGGAAGCTGGGTACTCATTTTACCGACCTCGGATGACGGAAGCCCGAGTCAGATGACGGTAGACTGAGTAAGCCTTGAGCCGAATGCTTGGATTGCACTCCCAGTCTCATGGGCAATGCTTTCAGAGAGCATGTCTGCTGCCTTACCACTCTGTGCCACAAGAATGCTCTTGGTATTGTTTATTCAAACCAGCAGAAGCCCTATTATATAACATGGTAGCAGCTAGAGGGTGTCAGACAGGATTCAGTGCTGGTGTAAAGTAGGGTTCTAATGGTGTTAATAAACAATACCAAGAGAAACCATCTCCAGCACGTGATAAAATTGCTGGATGTTCTAAAATAAGTATATGAAGTATGGGGTAACGCCCTCTAGCGTTTTCATGGTAGACTCAATACGGGCTGGTTTGCCAGTGCCCTCCCCAGTCATTACCGTTTACCCCCCAGGAAGCTGGGTACTCATTTTACCGACCTCGGATGACGGAAGCCCGAGTCAGCCTTGAGCCGGATGCTTGGATTGCACTCCCAGCCTCATGGGCAATGCTTTCAGACAGCATGTCTGCTGCCTTACCACTGTGTGCCACAAGAATGCTCTTGGTTTTGTTTCTTAAAACAAGCAGAAGACCTATTATATAACAATATAGATTCTTAGGACTTCAACACTGTAACACACGTATTTAACTATTATGGTCATATAGCAAAAGCTACGAGTGCTATTTCCAAATTCTCTATTGTTACTATATAGTGTTATTAAATTCTGTCTTCTAGTACCCATGAGTTAACCTTAAAAACTTGTTGGCTAAGAAATTACATCATTGATTGTATCCATACTACCAATGGAATATATACATGCTATATGACCATAATAGTTAAATACGTGTGTTACAGTGTTGAAGTCCTAAGAATGTATCATGTTATATAATAGGGCTTCTGCTGGTTTGAAGTAGAAACAATACCAAGAGCATTCTTGTGGCACAGAGCGGTAAGGTAGCAGAGTCTGCCATGAAAACGCTAGGGGGCGTCAGGATTCAGTGCTGGTGTAAAGTAGGGTTCTGCTGGTGTTAATAAACAATACCAAGAGAAACCATCTGCACCATATGATAAAATTGCTTCATGTTCTCTGAACTATATGGTACTAATAGAGAATTTGGAAATAGCACTAGTAGCTTTTGCTATGACAATAATAGTTAACACGTGTTACAGTGTTGTAGTCCTAAGAATCTATCTTGTTATATAATAGGACTTCTGCTGGTTTTAAAAACAATACCAAGAGCATTCTTGTGGCACAGAGTGGTAAGGTAGCAGAGTCTGCGATGAAAACGCTAGGGGGCGTCAGACAGGATTCAGTGCTGGTGCAAAGTAGGGTTCTGCTGGTGTTAATAAACCATACCAAGAGAGGCTGGGAGTGCAATCCAAGCATCCGGCTCAAGGCTGACTCAGGCTTCCGTCATCCGAGGTCGGTAAAATGAGTACCCAGCTTACTGGGGGGTAAACGGTAATGACTGGGGAAGGCACTGGCAAACCACTCCGTATTGAGTCTGCCATGAAAACGCTAGAGGGCGTCACCCCAAGGGTCAGACAGGATTCAGTGCTGGTGTAAACTAGGGTTCTGCTGGTGTTAATAAACAATACCAAGAGACACCATCTGCAGCATGTGATAAAATTGCTGGATGTTCTCCGATAAGTATATGAAGTAATCAGAAGCAGTAGAGTTAAAATCTTTAGCATTCAATATGAACATAGCAGGTATATATCCCATTGGTTGTATGGATGTAATCAATGATGTAATTTCTTAGCCAACAAGTTTTTAAGGTTAACTCATGGGTACTAAAAGACAGAATTTAATAACACTATATAGTAATAATAGAGAATTTGGAAATAGCACTCGTAGCTTTTACTATATGACCATAATAGTTAAATACGTGTGTTACAGTGTTGAAGTGCTAAGAATCTATCATGTTATATAATAGGGCTTCTGCTCGTTTGAAGAAACAATAACAAGAGCATTCTTGTGGCACAGAGTGGTAAGGCAGCAGACATGCTGTCTGAAATCATTGCCCATGAGGCTGGGAGTGGAATCCAAGTATCCGGCTCAAGGCTGACTCAGGCTTCCGTCATCTGAGGTCGGTAAAATGAGTACCCAGCTTCCTGGGGGGTAAACGGTAATGACTGGGGAAGGCACTGGCAAACCACCCCGTATTGAGTCTGCCATGAAAACGCTAGAGGGCGTCACCCCAAAGGTCAGACAGGATTCAGTGCTGGTGTAAAGTAGGGTTCTGCTGGTGTTAATAAACATTACCAAGAGTCACCATCTGCAGCATATGATAAAATTGCTGGATGTTCTCCGATAAGTATATGAAGTAATCAGAAGTAGTAAAGTTAAAATCTTTAGCATGCAATATGAACATAGCAGTTATATATCCCATTGGTTGTATGGATACAATCAATGATTTAATTACTTAGCCAACTAGTTTTTAAGGTTATCTCATAGGGAGTAGAAGACAGAATTTCATAAGACTATATGGTACTAATAGAGAATTTGGAAATAGCACTAGTAGCTTTTGCTATATGACCATAATAGTTAAATACGTGTGTTACAGTGTTGAAGTCCTAAGAATCTATCATGTTATATAATAGGGCTTCTGCTGGTTTGAATAAACAATACCATGAGCATTCTTGTGGCACAGAGTGGTAAGGCAGCAGACATGCTGTCTGAAAGCATTGCCCATGAGACTGGGAGTGCAATCCAAGCATTCGGCTCAAGGCTGACTCAGGCTACCGTCATCCGAGGTCGGTAAAATGAGTACCCAGCTTCCTGGGGGGTAAACGGTAATGACTGGGGAAGGCACTGGCAAACCACCCCGTATTGAGTCTGCCATGAAAACGCTAGAGGGCGTCACCCCAAAGGTCAGACAGGATTCAGTGCTGGTGTAAAGTAGGGTTCTGCTGGTGTTAATAAACAATACCAAGGGACACCATCTGCAGCATGTGATAAAATTGCTGGATGTTCTCCGATAAGTATATGAAGTAATCAGAAGCAGTAGAGTTAAAATCTTTAGCATTCAATATGAACATAGCAGGTATATATCCCATTGGTTGTATGGATGTAATCAATGATGCAATTTCTTAGCCAACAAGTTTTTAAGGTTAACTCATGGGTACTAAAAGACAGAATTTAATAACACTATATAGTAATAATAGAGAATTTGGAAATAGCACTCGTAGCTTTTACTATATGACCATAATAGTTAAATACGTGTGTTACAGTGTTGAAGTGCTAAGAATCTATCATGTTATATAATAGGGCTTCTGCTGGTTTGAAGAAACAATACCAAGAGCATTCTTGTCGCACAGAGTGGTAAGGCAGCAGACATGCTGTTTGAAAGCATGTCGGGGACCCGCTTGCTAACTGAAAAAACAGGGTGCCCCTTTGAAGAAAACGTCACGCCAGGCCTGGTGAACGATACAACAGGAACAAGCTTTATTTCAGCAACGTGGAGTCCGCTGGTATGGAGTAAGAGCTTCCACCGAACTCCAGGTGGAAGCTCCCTTTTATACAAAACCCACCTCCTTAGGCTGTATTGCCCCACCCAGTACTTGCGGAGGGAACATGCTGATACAATCATGACTCATGCACATATGCGAGGTTTTCCGGGGTTCCTGATGGCCCATTTTCCTGGAACAAAGGACCATCTCCGGGCCCTTGTCAAAAGGTGGAGGGGGACATTGAGGTTCTTTAGCGGCCATTGCCACCTCAACGATCGGGTGGGGCGCCCAGCTGCCGGCTTGCCTATGATCACCATGCCCTACCTCCGTGATCGCGGGCGCCTCTGATGGCGGGGTTCGGTCCGGTTCCCAAGCCACCAAGGACCGAACCACGACATTCTGCCCCCCCAAAGGTCCATTCTCCAACCCCCCGGGACGGCCAGGATACCGCTTGTGGAAACGTTCAGTGAGTCGGGGCGCAAGGACGTCCGCTGCCCAGACCCATTCCCGGTCCCCCAAAGCGAAGTCCTTCCATTCCACGAGGTACTGCAACTTCCCCCTGTGGAGTCTAGAGTCCAGGATATCCGCCACCTCGTGGTGCTCCCCCCCCGGCAGGACCTCGGGCGCTGGCGGGGAAAACACGGGGTGCCAAACGTCACCGTCCGGAGTTTTTTTTAGAAGGCTCACGTGAAAGACGGGATGGATGTGCCGGAGGTTCTTGGGGAGCTTGAGCTTGACCGAAACTTCGTTGATCGGGGCCAAGACCTCGAAAGGCCCCAAAAACCGAGGGCCTAGCTTCTTGCTGGGCAAATTCAACCGTAGGTTCCGGGTGGAAAGGTAAACTCGATCCCCCGGTCGGATCTCCTCAGCTGGTCGTCTCTTCCGGTCGGCGTCCTCTTTCTGCGCTGCCTTGACTTTGTGGAGCTGCTCCAGCAGCGACTTCCAGCAGCTCCCGGCACGCTTCCCCCACTCGCGAAGGTCGGCCGATTCCCGGGCGGGGACCTCTCCAAGCTCCGGGAAGTGTCTCAGGTCTGTCCCGTAGACGACGGCAAAAGGCGACATCTCCGTGCTGCTGTGGTCTGCGTTGTTGTACGCGAACTCGGCCAGGGGGAGCAGGGGCACCCAGGTGTCTTGATGATAGGAACCGAAACACCGCAAGTACTGCTCCAGTACTTGATTAACCCGCTCGGTCTGCCCGTCCGTCTGGGGGTGGTAAGCGGAGCTCAGCCCTTGCTCGATGTCTAACAGGCGCAGGAAAGCTTGCCAAAACCGGGACACGAATTGTGAGCCCCGATCGGAAATCACCTTGTCCGGCAGCCCGTGCAGTCGGAACACGTGATCCAGGAACATCCGAGCCAACTGTGAAGCACTGGGGACACTGGCGCAAGGAATGAAATGGGCCTGTTTGGAAAATAGATCTACCACCACCCAGATCACCGTTTTCCCCTTGCTGGGAGGCAAGTCTGTTATAAAGTCCATGGAGATCACTGACCACGGCCGGGTCGGGACCTCGAGCGGGTGCAGCAGACCTTTCGGCTTGCCAACCCCCGGCTTGCAGGTCAGGCAGACAGGACAACCACTGACGTAAGCTTTTGTGTCCCGCCGCAGACTGGGCCACCAAAACCGCCGCCGGGCCAACTTCCAGGATTTTACGAAACCGAAGTGTCCGGCGGTCTTAGCATCGTGGCAGAGGCTGAGGGCTTCCCGTCGTAGCCCTTCCGGGACGTAGACAGCCTCCCCCCTCCGCCAGAGACCGGAGTCCAAAATCAAAGAGTCCCGGAGCTCAGCCAGCTCCTCGTCTGTCCCGTAGGCTGCCACTAGGCGGTCTCGGAGCGGGGCGGTCGCCGGGTCGGGCTCCCATTCCTCCCTGGCCCGACGCCTAGTGACGACCCCCCGTCCCAGCTGCTCCTCACCAAACACGGACCTGGTGCAGGGAGCGTACCCCTCCCCATAATGCGGCAGACGGGAGAGGGCGTCCGCGAGGAAATTTTCTTTGCCGGGGATGTGACCAAGCTTGAAATTGTACCGCGAAAAGAACTCCGCCCACCTCATCTGCTTGGCGTTCAGGGATCGCGGTTGCCGGAGCGCCTCCAGATTCTTGTGATCTGTCCAGACCTCGAACGGCTCCTCTGTTTCCTCCAGCCAATGCCGCCATTCGGTGAGGGCGAACTTAATCGCAAACGCCTCCCAGGTAGACCAGTTCCGCTCCGTTTCGGCGAATTTTCGTGAGAGGTAGGCCGCCGGCCTCAGCTGTCCCGCCTTGTCTCGCTGCAGGAGAACCGCCCCGGCTGCTGCGTCGCTGGCGTCGACTTGTACCACCATCGGCTGGGTTGGGTCAACGTGCAGTAGCGTGGGCTCAGACGCGAAAGCTTGCTTGAGGGCCAGGAACGCTGCCTCCGATTTCTCATTCCAGCCGAGCGCTGCGCTGGGCCGCGTGGCGCGAGGACCTCTCCCCTTGGTACCTAGCAAGTCCGTGAGGGGAGCCACTACGGAGGAGTATCTGGGGATGAAGCCTCTAAAAAAGTTAGCAAACCCCAGGAAGCTTTGTAGCTGTTTCCGGGTGCGGGGCCTTTCCCAGGCCAGCACCGCCTGCACCTTCTCGGGGTCCATAGCTATGCCCTGGGCTGAGATGCGGTAGCCCAAATAGTCCAGGGAGGGACGGTGGAATTCGCACTTAGCCAGCTTCACGTATAGGTGGTTTGCCAGCAGGCGCTTTAACACCTCCCTCACCAGGGTCACGTGCTCTTGGGGATCTTGGCTGTAGATCAGGACGTCATCCAAATAAACAACCACCCCCTGAAACAGAAGGTCCTGCAACACCTCATTAATTAGACTCATGAAAACCCCAGGTGCCCCGCTTAAACCGAACGGCATCACTTTAAATTCGAATTGTCCCAATTGACAGTTAAACGCTGTTTTCCACTCATCCCCCTCCCGGATGCGTACCCGGTAGTACGCCTCCCTTAGGTCCAGCTTAGTGAACAGAGTCCCTTTGCCCAGCCGGGCCAGCAAATCCGGGATCAGCGGGAGGGGGTAAGCGTTCCCCGCTGCGATGGCGTTGAGGCCCCGGTAGTCCTGGCACAGCCGTCGGGACCCATCCTTTTTCCGGACGAACAAAACTGGAGCTCCCATGGGACTGGAAGCGGGCCGGATGAAACCTCGGGCCAGATTTTTACCCAAAAACTCCCGGAGGTCCTTGAGCTCACCCTCACTCATCTTGTAGATGCGCCCTTTGGGTAGTACCGCCCCCTCTGGGATGTTGATAGCGCAGTCCGTGCGGCGGTGTGGGGGTAGCTCGTCCGCTTCCCGCTCGCTGAAAACGGCTGCGAGGTCTCGGTACTCTGGCGGGACCTCGGGCTCTGGTTTCTCCTGCTGCGCCGCCGCCGCTCCCCTGGGACGCGCCGCCGTCCTCTTGTGGCTGGAATTCTCGTGGGGGACCCGATGCCGTGCACCCACCGTCAAGTCGAACTTCAGGGTCCCCGCCCGCCAGTCCACCACGGGGTTGTGTTCCTTCAGCCAATCCAGGCCCAACACCGCCCGATATCCCGCTACGGGGACCTGGATCAGCCACCGCAGCTCTTGGTGGTCCCCTATGTGGATGGCGATAGGACCCACCTCCTCCCCGAAAGGTCCCCCCTGAATCGGGCTGCCGTCCATCTGGACGAAAACCAGGGGAAACTTCCGAATGCGCTTCGGTAGCCCCAAAGCCCGGGCTATCTGGGGGTGGACCATGCTGTGGTCGCATCCAGAGTCCAAAAGAGCCTCCCCCACCCAACTTAGTCCGTTCTCCGGGTTCCGGAGCTCTAAAATTACCACGTTCGGAGGTCGCGCCTCATGCTGTAGGGGTTTTCCCTCGCACCGCGGGACCTGCTGCCCGGCGCCGTCTACAGCAGGTCCTGGCCGTTTCCCGTCGCCTGGGCGCTTCCCGGTTCGTTGCGGAGGTCCTCCGCCCGGCGTGCCTGCTGGGGGCGTGTCGCACCTCCCCCCTGGGAGAGCCCGCGGTCCTCCCCCCCTTGCCGTTGGCACGCTGCTGCGAAATGTCCTGACCCCCCGCATTTCAGGCACAGACCTTCCCGGCGTCTCCTTTCCCGCTCGGGGTTCGGGGGTCGTTTGGGGCGAGAGTTGTCGGGGCCCGGTCTCGGCGCCTCGGCTGACCCGCCTTTGGCCTCCCGGGGGGGTGCGGCGGCCCAACCCAGGCTGGCTTCCAGCTTGGCGACCACAAAACACCACCCCTCCAGTGTAGACAGATCTTCTTCCGTCCCCTTGATCACGGCCCATTCCCTGAGCTTCGGGTTAAGGCCCTCCCGGAAGTACTCGATTTGGGTCTCCTCGTTCCAGGAGAACACCTTGCCTGCTTCCCTCCGGAAAATGTCTATATAGTCCATAACCCCCCTAGTACCCTGTCGAAGTCCCTTGATCCGACTCTTTGCCTTGTCCTCAGCCTGGGGGTCCTGGAATCGTCGGCGGAGCGCGACCACGAAGTCCTGCAGGTCCCGAGTTGCCGGGTCGCCGCGCTCGGCCAACCCTAGGTACCACTGACCCGCCTTGCCCTGGAGACACGAGGCCACCCCCCAGACCAAGTCCTCGGAGTCCTCATACCGGTCTCCATACCTCCGGGCATGCGTCAGCGCGTGGAGGAGGAACTGCGGGAGGTCGTCCGGCGTCCCGTCGAAACGCGCCTTAAGCTCTGGGGGGGAACGTTTTGGAGAGTAGTCCGACCCCCTCCGGATCCGGGATTCTCGGCGTCCGCCGTCTCGTCCTGCTCCGCTCCACCGGCTACCAACTTGCCCAACGACGCCGTGCCGCTCCCTGCCTTGCACGTCGCTCCTGCGTTGGTCCGGCTCTCGCCGCCCCGTCGGCTCCCCCGCTCCCCCGAGATCCTCTGCTGTCTCGCCTCTCCGCTGGCCGTCTCGCCTACTCGGGACTGAAAACTGCTCCGGGTCGGGGTCCGGGGCCCGCTCACCAGTGCCGGGCTCGTCCTCGTCGCTGGAGACGTCCTCACTCGACGCGATCCCTTCCGCCGTTGTATTACCAGTCCCTCCGGGCCCGGCCCGAGCTTGCTCACGGGCTTCAGCTGCCTGCAAGCGCTTGGCCAAGTCCGCCATGGCCCGCCGCAGGTCCTCTAGGGATTCCTCAGGTCTTACCGGGCGAAGCGCCTGCCTCAGCTGGGTGTCCCAGGTTGGGGCCAACCCCCCAGACCTCGGCGCGCTCCCCGCCGTGCTTGGGAACCCCATGGCCCGGCGCCTTCCCTTGGCCGCCGCTGCCGAGGGTCTCGGGGTCCCGGACAGCTGCTCCTGGCCCCCCGATTTTCGGAGGAAATCTCCCGGGGACATTAAACTCATGTTCCCGGGGTTCGTGGGGGTCGAGACCGCCCCGTTGCTTGAAAACGCCATCTCTGGATCCGTCCCGATAAGCGCTCGGATGCGATGCCGACCCTGGAGTTCGGTGGGAAGCTCTTACGATGTCGGGGACCCGCTTGCTAACTGAAAAAACAGGGTGCCCCTTTGAAGAAAACGTCACGCCAGGCCTGGTGAACGATACAACAGGAACAAGCTTTATTTCAGCAACGTGGAGTCCGCTGGTATGGAGTAAGAGCTTCCACCGAACTCCAGGTGGAAGCTCCCTTTTATACAAAACCCACCTCCTTAGGCTGTATTGCCCCACCCAGTACTTGCGGAGGGAACATGCTGATACAATCATGACTCATGCACATATGCGAGGTTTTCCGGGGTTCCTGATGGCCCATTTTCCTGGAACAAAGGACCATCTCCGGGCCCTTGTCAAAAGGTGGAGGGGGACATTGAGGTTCTTTAGCGGCCATTGCCACCTCAACGATCGGGTGGGGCGCCCAGCTGCCGGCTTGCCTATGATCACCATGCCCTACCTCCGTGATCGCGGGCGCCTCTGATGGCGGGGTTCGGTCCGGTTCCCAAGCCACCAAGGACCGAACCACGACAAAGCATTGCCCATGAGGCTGGGAGTGGAATCCAAGCATCCGGCTCAAGGCTGACTCAGGCTTCCGTCATCCGAGGTCGGTAAAATGAGTACCCAGCTTGCTGGGGGGTAAACGGTAATGACTGGGGAAGGGACTGGCAAACCACCCCGTATTGAGTCTGCCATGAAAACGCTAGAGGGCGTCACCCCAAAGGTCAGACAGGATTCAGTGCTGGTGTAAAGTAGGGTTCTGCTGGTGTTAATAAACATTACCAAGAGTCACCATCTGCAGCATATGATAAAATTGCTGGATGTTTTCCGATAAGTATATGAAGTAATCAGAAGTAGTAAAGTTAAAATCTTTAGCATGCAATATGAACATAGCAGGTATATATCCCATTGGTTGTATGGATACAATCAATGATTTAATTACTTATTCAACTAGTTTTTAAGGTAGTAGAAGACAGAAGGCAGTAGAAGACAGAATTTCATAAGACTATATGGTACTAATAGAGAATTTGGAAATAGCACTAGTAGCTTTTGCTATATGACCATAATAGTTAAATACGTGTGTTACAGTGTTGAAGTCCTAAGAATCTATCATGTTATATAATAGGGCTTCTGCTGGTTTTAAGAAACAATACCAAGAGCATTCTTGTGGCACGGAGTGGTAAGGTAGCAGAGTCTGCCATGAAAACGCTAGGGGGCGTCAGACAGGATTCAGTGCTGGTGTAAAGTAGGGTTCTGCTGGTGTTAATAAACAATACCAAGAGAAACCATCTGCACCATATGATAAAATTGCTGGATGTTCTCCGAACTATATGGTACTAATAGAGAATTTGGAAATAGGACTAGTAGCTTTTGCTATGACAAAAATAGTTAATACGTGTTACAGTGTTGTAGTCCTTAGAATCTATCGTTATATAATAGGGCTTCTGCCGGTTTTAAGAAACAATACCAAAGCATTCTTGTGGCACAGAGTGGTAAGGTAGCAGAGTCTGCGATGAAAACGCTAGGGGGCGTCAGACAGGATTCAGTGCTGGCACAGTGCAGGCTGACTCAGGCTTCCATCATCCGGGGTCGGTAAAATGACTACCCAGCTTCCTGGGGGGTTAACGGTAAAGACTGGGGAAGGCAAACCACCCCGTATTGAGTCTGCCATGAAAATGCTAGAGGGCGTCAGACAGGATTCAGTGCTGGTGTAAAGTTGGGTTCTGCTGGTGTTATTAAACAATACCAAGATAAACCATCTGCAGCATATGATAAAATTTCTTGAAGTTCTCCGATAAGTATATGAAGTAATCAGAAGCAGTAAAGTTAAAATCTTTAGCATTCAATATGAAAATAGCAGGTATACATCCCATTGGTTGTATGGATGTAATGAATGATGTAATTTCTTAGCGAACAGGTTTTTAAGGTTAACTCATGGGTACTAGAAGACAGAATTTCATGACTATATGGTACTAATAGAGAATTTGGAAATAGCACTAGTAACTTTTGCTATATGACCATAATAAATACGTGTTACAGTGTTGTAGTCCTAAGAATCTATCTTGTTATATAATAGGGCTTCTGCTGGATTTAAGAAACAATACCAAGAGCATTCTTCTGGCACAGAGTGGTAAGGCAGGAGACATACTGTGTGAAAGCTCTGCCCATGAGGCTGGCAGTGCAATCCAAGCCGCCGGTTCAAGGCTGACTCAGGCTTCCGTCATCCGTGGTCGGTAAAATGACTACGCAGCTTCCTGGGGGGTAAACGGTAATGACTGGGGAAGGCACTGGCAAACCACCCCGTATTGAGTCTGCCATGAAAACGCTAGAGGGTGTCAGACAGGATTCAGTGCTGGTGTAAAGTAGGGTTCTGCTGGTGTTAATAAACAATACCAAGAGAAACCATCTCCAGCACGTGATAAAATTGCTGGATGTTCTAAAATAAGTATTTGAAGTATGGGGTAACGCCCTCTAGCGTTTTCATGGTAGACTCAATACGGGCTGGTTTGCCAGTGCCCTCCCCAGTCATTACCGTTTACCCCCCAGGAAGCTGGGTACTCATTTTACCGACCTCGGATGACGGAAGCCCGAGTCAGCCTTGAGCTGGATGCTTGGATTGCACTCCCAGCCTCATGGGCAATGCTTTCAGACAGCATGTCTGCTGCCTTACCACTGTGTGCCACAAGAATGCTCTTGGTTTTGTTTCTTAAAACCAGCAGAAGACCTATTGACTTTCAGGAGGCGACTGACCCAGCGAAGACACGACTCCATGTTTGGCGAATAACTTGGCCGCAGCCGTTTATTAACACCCAACCCCCAACGGAGGGTTGGCCTTCTGCTGGTGAGGGAGCCTGACCCCCGTCAGCCGTCCGGCTGCCACGACCAGACCCAAGGCTAAGGCTCCACGCCTCACTCCCAGCCGGGAGGATGGGACGCCTTTCACCCCGGGTTCTCCTGGGAAGCGGCCACAAGGGGCCCAAAGGGCGTCCGCCTCCATTGGACCCCCTTGCCGCTTGGCCCCCGGGCCCCTGGCCTCCCAGCCGGGTAGGCCGCGCCCAGGTACTGGCCGGTCTCTTTACGGAGACCCCCACCTCAGGGAGCCCCGCATGCAAACGGGCCTCCCTGCCAACAGGCTCCCCACCAAGCATGACCGCGCTGCGACGAATTTAACAACAACCAAAACTGGGAGGGAGGGAGGGTGACTGTCCCTGCGGCGTCCGGCACGAAGAGGGCCGCAAGCGAGCGCCCGGCCTTTAAATAGCCGGGCGCCCCCGCCCTTCTCCGGCCGCGCGACGGCGCGGCCTGATGACGCCCTTGGAGGCGCATCATCGCTGGCCGCCTCCGCGGCGTCAATGGCGGCCCCAGTCGAGCCGCGGCCGCTTTTTATATAACAAGATAGATTCTTAGGACTTCAACACTGTAACACACGTATTTAACTATTATGGTCATATAGCAAAAGCTACGAGTGCTATTTCCAAATTCTCTATTATTACTATATAGTGTTATTAAATTCTGTCTTCTAGTACCCATGAGTTAACCTTAAAAACTTGTTGGCTAAGAAATTACATCATTGATTGTATCCATACTACCAATGGAATATATACATGCTATATGACCATAATAGTTAAATACGTGTGTTACAGTGTTGAAGTCCTAAGAATGTATCATGTTATATAATAGGGCTTCTGCTGGTTTGAAGTAGAAACAATACCAAGAGCATTCTTGTGGCACAGAGCGGTAAGGTAGCAGAGTCTCCCATGAAAACGCTAGGGGGCGTCAGGATTCAGTGCTGTTGTAAAGTAGGGTTCTGCTGGTGTTAATAAACAATACCAAGAGAAACCATCTGCACCATATGATAAAATTGCTTCATGTTCTCTGAACTATATGGTACTAATAGAGAATTTGGAAATAGCACTAGTAGCGTTTGCTATGACAATAATAGTTAACACGTGTTACAGTGTTGTAGTCCTAAGAAACTATCTTGTTATATAATAGGACTTCTGCTGGTTTTAAAAACAATACCAAGAGCATTCTTGTGGCACAGAGTGGTAAGGTAGCAGAGTCTGCGATGAAAACGCTAGGGGGCGTCAGACAGGATTCAGTGCTGGTGCAAAGTAGGGTTCTGCTGGTGTTAATAAACAATACCAAGAGAAACCATCTGCACCATATGATAAAATTGCTGGATGTTCTCCGAACTATATGTTACTAATAGAGAATTTGGAAATAGCACTAGTAGCTTTTGCTATATGACCATAATAGTTAAATACCTCAGACAGGATTCAGTGCTGGTGTAAAGTAGGGTTCTGCTGGTGTTAATAAACTTTACCAAGAGTCACCATCTGCAGCATATGATAAAATTGCTGGACGTTCTCCGATAAGTATATGAAGTAATCAGAAGTAGTAAAGTTAAAATCTTTAGAGTGCAATATGAACATAGCAGGTATATATCCCATTGGTCGTATGGATACAATCAATGATTTAATTACTTAGCCAACTAGTTTTTAAGGTTATCTCATAGGCAGTAGAAGACAGAATTTCATAAGACTATATGTTACTAATAGAGAATTTGGAAATAGCACTCGTAGCTTTTGCTATATGACCATAATAGTTAAATACGTGTGTTACAGTGTTGAAGTCCTAAGAATCTATCTTGTTATATAATAGGGCTTCTGCTGGTTTTAAAAACAATACCAAGAGCATTCTTGTGGCACAGAGTGGTAAGGTAGCAGAGTCTGCGATGAAAACGCTAGGGGGCGTCAGACAGGATTCAGTGCTGGTGTAAAGTAGGGTTCTGCTGGTGTTCATAAACAATACCAAGAGACACCATCTGCAGCATATGATAAAATGGCTGGATGTTCTCCGATAAGTATATGAAGTAATCAGAAGCAGTAAAGTTAAAACCTTTAGCATTCAATATGAACATAGCAGGTATACATCCCATTGGTAGTACGGATGTAATCAATGATGTAATTTCTTAGCCAACAGGTTTTTAAGGTTAACTCATGGGTACTAGAAGACAGAATTTAATAACACTATATAGTAATAATAGAGAATTTGGAAATAGCACTCGTAGCTTTTGCTATATGACCATAATAGTTAAATACGTGTGTTACAGTGTTGAAGTCCTAAGAATGTATCATGTTACATAATAGGGCTTCTGCTGGTTTGTAGAAACAATACCATGAGCATTCTTGTGGCACAGAGTGGTAAGGCAGCAGACATGCTGTCTGAAAGCATTGCCCATGAGGCTGGGAGTGCAATCCAAGCATCCGGCTCAAGGCTGACTCAGACTTCCGTCATCCGAGGTCGGTAAAATGAGTACCCAGCTTCCTGGGGGGTAAACGGTAATGACTGGGGAAGGCACTGGCAAACCACCCCGTATTGAGTCTGCCATGAAAACGCTAGAGGGCGTCACCCCAAAGGTCAGACAGGATTCAGTGCTGGTGTAAAGTAGGGTTCTCCTGGTGTTAATAAACATTACCAAGAGTCACCATCTGCAGCATATGATAAAATTGCTGGATGTTCTCCGATAAGTATATGAAGTAATCATAAGTAGTAAAGTTAAAATCTTTAGCGTGCAATATGAACATAGCAGTTATATATCCCATTGGTTGTATAGATACAATCAATGATTTAATTACTTAGCCAACTAGTTTTTAAGGTTATCTCATAGGGAGTAGAAGACAGAATTTCATAAGACTATATGGTACTAATAGAGAATTTGGAAATAGCACTAGTAGCTTTTGCTATATGACCATAATAGTTAATACGTGGGTTGTAGTCCTAAGAATCTATCTTGTTATATAATATGGCTTCTGCTGGTTTTAAGAAACAATACCAAGAGCATTCTTGTGGCACAGAGTGGTAAGGCAGCAGAGTCTGCCATGAAAACGCTAGGGGGCGTCAGACAGGATTCAGTGCTGGTGTAAAGTAGGGTTCTGCTGGTGTTAATAAACAATACCAAGAGAAACCATCTCCAGCACATGATAAAATTGCTGGATGTTCTAAAATAAGTATATGAAGTATGGGGTGACGCCCTCTAGCGTTTTCATGGTAGACTCAATACGGGCTGGTTTGCCAGTGCCCTCCCCGTCATTACCGTTTACCCCCCAAGAAGCTGGGTACTCATTTTACCGACCTTGGATGACGGAAGCCCGAGTCAGCCTTGAGCCAGATGCTTGGATTGCACTCCCAGCCTCATGGGCAATGATTTCTGACAGCATTTCTGCTGCCTTACCAGTTTGTGCCACAAGAATGCTCTTGGTTTTGTTTCTTAAAACCAGCAGAAGACCTATTATATAACAAGATAGATTCTTAGGACTTCAACACTGTAAAACACGTATTTAACTATTATGGTCATACAGCAAATGCTACGAGTGCTATTTCCAAATTCTCTATTATTACTATATAGTGTTATTAAATTCTGTCTTCTAGTACCCATGAGTTAACCTTAAAAACTTGTTGGCTAAGAAATTACATCATTGATTGTATCCATACTACCAATGGAATATATACATGCAATATAACCATAATAGTTAAATACGTGTGTTACAGTGTTGAAGTCCTAAGAATGTATCATGTTATATAATAGAACTATATGTTACTAATAGAGAATTTGGAAATAGCACTCGTAGCTTTTGCTATATGACCATAATAGTTAAATACGTCAGACAGGATTCAGTGCTGGTGTAAAGTAGGGTTCTGCTGGTGTTAATAAACTTTACCAAGAGTCACCATCTGCAGCATATGATAAAATTGCTGGACGTTCTCCGATAAGTATATGAAGTAATCAGAAGTAGTAAAGTTAAAATCTTTAGTGTGCAATATGAACATAGCAGGTATATATCCCATTGGTTGTATGGATACAATCAATGATTTAATTACTTAGCCAACTTGTTTTTAAGGTTATCTCATAGGGAGTAGAAGACAGAATTTCATAAGACTATATGGTGCTAATAGAGAATTTGGAAATAGCACTAGTAGCTTTTGCTATATGACCATAATAGTTAAATGCGTGTGTTACAGTGTTGAAGTCCTAAGAATGTATCTTGTTATATAATAGGGCTTCTGCTGGTTTGAAGAAACAATACTAAAAGCATTCTTGTGGCACAGAGTGGTAAGGTAGCAGAGTCTGCCATGAAAACGCTAGGGGGCGTCAGACATGATTCAGTGCTGGTGTAAAGTAGGGTTCTGCTGTTGTTAATAAACAATACCATGAGAAACCATCTGCACCATATGATAAAATTGCTGGATGTTCTCCAAACTATATGTTACTAATAGAGAATTTGGAAATAGCACTAGTAGCTTTTGCTATGACAATAATAGTTAATACGTGTTACAGTGTTGTAGTCCTAAGAATCTATCTTGTTATATAATAGGGCTTCTGCTGGTTTTAATAAACAACACCAAGAGCACTCTTGTGGCACAGAGTGGTAAGGTAGCAGAGTCTGCGATGAAAACGCTAGGGGGCGTCAGACAGGATTCAGTGCTGGTGTAAAGTAGGGTTCTGCTGGTGTTAATAAACAATACCAAGAGAAACCATCTGCAGCATATGATAAAATTGCTGGATGTTCTCCAATAAGTATATGAAGTAATCAGAAGCAGTAAAGTTAAAATCTTTAGCATTCAATATGAACATAGCAGGTATATATCCCATTGGTTGTATGGATGTAATCAATGATTTAATTACTTAGCCAACTAGTTTTTAAGGTTATCTCATAGGGAGTAGAAGACAGAATTTCATAAGACTATATGGTACTAATAGAGAATTTGGAAATAGCACTAGTAGCTTTTGCTATATGACCGTAATAGTTAAATACGTGTGTTACAGTGTTGAAGTCCTAAGAATCGATCATGTTATATAATAGGGCTTCTGCTGGTTTGAAGAAACAATACCAAGAGCATTCTTGTGGCACAGAGTGGTAAGGTAGCAGAGTCTGCCATGAAAACGCTAGGGGGCGTCAGACAGGATTCAGTGCTGGTGTAAAGTAGGGTTCTGCTGGTGTTAATAAACAATACCAAGAGAAACCATCTGCACCATATGATAACATTGCTGGATGTTCTCCGAACTATATGTTACTAATAGAGAATTTGGAAATAGCACTAGTAGCTTTTGCTATATGACCATAATAGTTAAATACGTCAGACAGGATTCAGTGCTGGTGTAAAGTAGGGTTCTGCTGGTGTTAATAAACTTTACCAAGAGTCACCATCTGCAGCATATGATAAAATTGCTGGACGTTCTCCGATAAGTATATGAAGTAATCAGAAGTAGTAAAGTTAAAATCTTTAGTGTGCAATATGAACATAGCAGGTATATATCCCATTGGTTGTATGGATACAATCAATGATTTAATTACTTAGCCAACTAGTTTTTAAGGTTATCTCATAGGCAGTAGAAGACAGAATTTCATAAAACTATATGTTACTAATAGAGAATTTGGAAATAGCACTAGTAGCTTTTGCTATATGACCATAATAGTTAAATACGTGTGTTACAGTGTTAAAGTCCTAAGAATCTATCTTGTTATATAATAGGGCTTCTGCTGGTTTTAAAAACAATACCAAGAGCATTCTTGTGGCACAGAGTGGTAAGGTCGCAGAGTCTGCGATGAAAACGCTAGGGGGCGTCAGACAGGATTCAGTGCTGGTGTAAAGTAGGGTTCTGCTGGTGTTCATAAACAATACCAAGAGACACCATCTGCAGCATATGATAAAATGGCTGGATGTTCTCCGATAAGTATATGAAGTAATCAGAAGCAGTAAAGTTAAAATCTTTAGCATTCAATATGAACATAGCAGGTATACATCCCATTGGTAGTACGGTGTCGGGGACCCGCTTGCTAACTGAAAAAACAGGGTGCCCCTTTGAAGAAAACGTCACGCCAGGCCTGGTGAACGATACAACAGGAACAAGCTTTATTTCAGCAACGTGGAGTCCGCTGGTATGGAGTAAGAGCTTCCACTGAACTCCAGGTGGAAGCTCCCTTTTATACAAAACCCACCTCCTTAGGCTGTATTGCCCCACCCAGTACTTGCGGAGGGAACATGCTGATACAATCATGACTCATGCACATATGCGAGGTTTTCCGGGGTTCCTGATGGCCCATTTTCCTGGAACAAAGGGCCATCTCCGGGCCCTTGTCAAAAGGTGGAGGGGGACATTGAGGTTCTTTAGCGGCCATTGCCACCTCAACGATCGGGTGGGGCGCCCAGCTGCCGGCTTGCCTATGATCACCATGCCCTACCTCCGTGATCGCGGGCGCCTCTGATGGCGGGGTTCGGTCCGGTTCCCAAGCCACCAAGGACCGAACCACGACATACGGATGTAATCAATGACTAGTTTTTAAGGTTATCTCATAGGGAGTAGAAGACAGAATTTCATAAGACTATATGGTACTAATAGAGAATTTGGAAATAGCACTAGTAGCTTTTGCTATATGACCATAATAGTTAAATACGTGTGTTACAGTGTTGAAGTCCTAAGAATCGATCATGTTATATAATAGGGCTTCTGCTGGTTTGAAGAAACAATACCAAGAGCATTCTTGTGGCACAGAGTGGTAAGGTAGTAGAGTCTGCCATGAAAACGCTAGGGGGCGTCAGACAGGATTCAGTGCTGGTGTAAAGTAGGGTTCTGCTGGTGTTAATAAACAATGCCAAGAGAAACCATCTGCACCATATGATAAAATTGCTGGACGTTCTCCGAACTATATGTTACTAATAGAGAATTTGGAAATAGCACTAGTAGCTTTTGCTATATGACCATAATAGTTAAATACGTCAGACAGGATTCAGTGCTGGTGCAAAGTAGTGTTCTGCTGGTGTTAATAAACTTTACCAAGAGTCACCATCTGCAACATATGATAAAATTGCTGGACGTTCTCCGATAAGTATATGAAGTAATCAGAAGTAGTAAAGTTAAAATCTTTAGCGTGCAATATGAACATAGCAGGTATGTATCCCATTGGGTATATGGATACAATCAATGATTTAATTACTTAGCCAACTAGTTTTTAAGGTTATCTCATAGGCAGTAGAAGACAGAATTTCATAAGACTATATGTTACTAATAGAGAATTTGGAAATAGCACTAGTAGCTTTTGCTATATGACCATAATAGTTAAATACGTGTGTTACAGTGTTGAAGTCCTAAGAATCTATCTTGTTATATAATAGGGCTTCTGGTGGTTTGAAGAAACAATACCAAGAGCATTCTTGTGGCACAGAGTGGTAAGGTAGCAGAGTCTGCGATGAAAACGTTAGGGGGCGTCAGACAGGATTCAGTGCTGGTGCTAAGTAGGGTTCTGCTGGTGTTCATAAACAATACCAAGAGACACCATCTGCAGCATACGATCAAATGGCTGGATGTTCTCCGATAAGTATATGAAGTAATCAATAGCAGTAAAGTTAAAATCTTTAGCATTCAATATGAACATAGGAGGTATACATCCCATTGGTAGTACGGATGTAATCAATGATGTAATTTCTTAGCCAACAGGTTTTTAAGGTTAACTCATGGGTAGTAGAAGACAGAATTTAATAACACTATATAGTAATAATAGAGAATTTGGAAATAGCACTCGTAGCTTTTGCTATATGACCATAATAGTTAAATACGTGTGTTACAGTGTTGAAGTCCTAAGAATGTATCATGTTATATAATAGGGCTTCTGCTGGTTTGAAGAAACAATACCAAGAGCATTCTTGTGGCACAGAGTGGTAAGGCAGCAGACTTGCTGTCTGAAAGCATTGCCCATGAGGCTGGGAGTGCAATCCAAGCATCCGGCTCAAGGCTGACTCAGGCTTCCGTCATCCGAGGTCGGTAAAATGAGTACCCAGCTTCCTGGGGGGTAAACGGTAATGACTGGGGAAGGCACTGGCAAACCACTGCCATGAAAACGCTAGAGGGCGTCACCCCAATTGTCAGACAGGATTCAGTGCTGGTGCAAAGTAGGGTTCTGCTGGTGTTCATAAACAATACCAAGAGAAACCATCTGCACCATATGATAAAATTGCTGGATGTTCTCCGACCTATATGTTACTAATAGAGAATTTGGAAATAGCACTAGTAGCTTTTGCTATATGACCATAATAGTTAAATACGTCAGACAGGATTCAGTGCTGGTGTAAAGTAGGGTTCTGCTGGTGTTCATTAACTTTACCAAGAGTCACCATCTGCAGCATATGATAAAATTGCTGGACGTTCTCCGATAAGTATATGAAGTAATCAGAAGTAGTAAAGTTAAAATCTTTAGCGTGCAATATGAACATAGCAGGTATATATCCCATTGGTTGTATGGATACAATCAATGATTTAATTACTTAGCCAACTAGTTTTTAAGGTTATCTCATAGGCAGTAGAAGACAGAATTTCATAAGACTATATGTTAGTAATAGAGAATTTGGAAATAGCACTAGTAGATTTTGCTATATGACCATAATAGTTAAATACGTGTGTTACAGTGTTGAAGTCCTAAGAATCTATCTTGTTATATAATAGGACTTCTGCTGGTTTTAAGAAACACTGTAACACACGTATTTAACTTTTATGGTCATACAGCAAAAGCTACGAGTGCTATTTCCAAATTCTCTATTATTACTATATAGTGTTATTAAATTCTGTCTTCTAGTACCCATGAGTTAACCTTAAACACATGTTGGCTAAGAAATTACATCATTGATTACATCCATACAACCAATGGGATGTATACCTGCTATGTTCATTTTGAATGCTAAAGATTTTAACTTTACTGCTTCTGATTACTTCATATACTTATCGGAGAACATCCAGCAATTTTATCATATGCTGCAGATGGTTTCTCTTGGTATTGTTTATTAACACCAGCAGAACCCTACTTTACACCAGCACTGAATCCTGTCTGACGCCCTCTAGCGTTTTCATGGCAGACTCAATACGGGGAGGTTTGCCTTCCCCAGTCATTACCGTTAACCCCCCAGGAAGTTTCCTGTGCATCCGGAAGATTTTTGTTTATTGGGCTGTTATTTTCAGGATAACTGGTATGTGGACAAGGCTATGCCTATGGGGTGTTCCATTTCCTGTTTTGCTTTTGAGTCCTACAGTACCTTTTTGGAATGGGAGGCCAAATCCAGAGCGGGGAGTCCGCATATCACGCACTTCCGGGATGATTTTTTGTTTATTGGCCCAGCGGGTTCGTCGGCCTGTGCAGACAAACTAGCGGTTTTCCAGTCCTTAGCGGAGGAAGTTGGGGTTCCGCTAGCGGCGGAAAAAACCGAAGGTACTTCGACCAGGTTGAGCTACTTAGGTATATTGTTAGATTCTGAGTTGGGCTTATCAAGGTTACCTGAAGATAAGGTCCTAGCATTGGGGAACCAGTTGGAGGGCTTGTTGGCGAAACGAAAATGTACACTGAGGGAGATGCAGAGTCTCCTGGGACACTTAAATTTTGCCTGCAAAGCAGTTTCCCCAGGGCGTACCTTTTGTGCAAGGTTAGCAAGGGCAACTGTGGGGGTTTCCTCACAACACCATCTCATTAGATTGTCAAAATCTTTGAGGGAGGACCTTCAGATGTGGAGGGAGTTCATTGAAGGATTCAATGGGGTGACTATGTGGCAGATGCCACTGTCCCCAGAATCATCCCTTCAGGTTCATTCGGATGCATCAGGCAGCCTGGGTTTTGGGGTGTTTTACCAAAACAGATGGTGCGCTGAAAAATGGCCACATTCGTGGGCGGAGTCCGGGATCCTTAGGGATCTCACTTTTCTGGAGCTTTTTCCAGTAGTAGTAGCGGTGGAGATATGGCACGAATTGTTCCTTAATAGCAGGGTATTGTTTTGGTGCGACAACCAAGCTGTAGTGCGCATCATTAACAGCCAGTCCAGCAAGTCCTTAAGGGTAATGCGCTTAGTGCGCAGGTTGGTGAGGGCCTGCTTGGGGAGCAACATTACGTTTTGGGCTAGACATGTGCCAGGCACCTCTAATGATATTGCAGACGCTCTGTCTCGCTTTCAGGAGCAGAGATTTCGCCAGTGGGCACCGGCGGCGTGCCAGTTTCCAGACCGGTTCCCAGAGGAGTTGTGGACTCTTGGCTTGGATCCATCATAGAGGCTGTGAACAGTTCATTGGCACCGGCAACTCGTCGGTCTTATTCGGCCGCTATTCAGGGTTATGCTGACTTCATCGGGACAGTTTGGGGCTTAAGTGCTTGGCCCCCCACTGAGGAGTCGGTTTTACGATATCTTATACAGCTAAGGTCGCAGGGGTTATCACCCCGGACAATGGGAATCCACATGGCAGGCTTATCTTTTTTGTGTAAAGCAATTGGGAATGCGGACCCAACTTCGTCATTCCTAGTGCGCAAGGCCATAGCGGGTTGGAGGAGGCTTAGTCCGGCTGTAGCGGACGCAAGGCGGCCGATTTCTCTGGCGATACTTCAAGGCCTATTGGAACAGCTGCCCACTGTATGCTCTAGTTGTTATGAAGCAGTTTTATTTGGGGCGGCTTTTACGCTTGCCTTTTTTGGGGCTTTCCGATGTGGGGAATTGTTGGCTGAAACCCGTTCAAGTCCGGGGGACAGGGCATTAGCAAGGGAGGATGTTCAGATATCGGAAGAGGGTCTGCACATACTCCTTCGCCGATCGAAGACAGACCAATTGGGCCGAGGTTCGCGTGTGTTTCTACGTGCTGCCCCACTGGGCGGTCCTTGCCCTGTCCGGGCTATGAGAGCCTTTTTGGAGGTTCGGCCAGACATATCTGGTCCACTGCTGATACATTTGAATGGCACGTGTCTGTCTCGGTACCAATTTGTTTCTGTTTTGAAGCGGGCGTTGAGAAGCTCAGGCTTACCAGCTGAGCAATTTGGGACTCACTCCTTCCGTATTGGGGCAGCCACGGAGGCAGCGAATTCTGGGATGCCTTCTGAGGACGTCAAGGCAGTGGGGAGGTGGCGTTCCTCGGCTTTCAAGCACTATGTCCGCCCGGGCTTGGTTTTATAACTATCTCATGTGCCATTCAATTGCAGATCGATGCTTGGAAGTGCCTAAAGTATTGGTCATCGGGCACAGTATTGTCCACTGGGCGGCCCTCTATTCTTTACGGTCCGGATGGACCAGCAACTTGGGCCTGGAAGATCACTACCGAATTGCCTGGGCTGGTCGGCGTGGTATGCGTTCGGCTTCGCTGCTAGATGATCTAACCACAGCTGTGAGGCGAACCGGTGTGCCGGATATTTTAGTCATTCAACTGGGAGAAAATGACATCACCAGCATGAAGGCACTTGGTCTGGCAGAGTCCATGAAGTTGGACCTTGAGAAGATTACATCAGGATTTCCAGGCATTAGAATATGGTGGTCGGCACTTCTCGAGCGTCGGAATTGGAGAGGGGCGGTTTCCCCCAAGAAAGTTGACATTTCACGCAAGAAAATTAATAAAGCAATTGCAAAGTGGTTAAAAAAGGCAGGCGGTCGTTATATTCCGCACCCTGATATCTGCCAAAGTTTTTGGGCTCTATACAGAGCAGATGGAGACCATCTGTCTGAATGGGGGATGGACTGCTGGTTACATGATTTGCGTTATGCATTGTTTGAGGCTGCAGTGGGAGGAAGCGTTGGCGGGAGCTGGGGCATAGAGGCACCCATTCCCCGCTCAGTGGCGGAATTTGGGCATGGGGGAGGAACCATATGGGAGCAGACCCAGCCTGCGTGCGGGCCTGCTATAGAAAGGGGGCCTCCATAAGAGGCTGTGTGTACGCGGTGCCGGGCGGCCATCCCTCATGGAGGAGGAGCCTTGCCGGCAAAACCCGCATTTCCGGGTGACTAGGGAACTCGGCAGAGGTTCACGCCTCAACGAGTTCTCAAAATGGGGGTCACCTCCCTGGACACCCAACGGGCCATTGGGGGCTCGGGGAGCCCGGCAGGATGCCGGAGGGCCCCGGGCATGCCTGTTGGAGTAATGCTTAGCTTCCTTGTGGCCGGTGGGCCACGAAACGGCTGGTTCCTTCACCTCATGCTCTCCAACGCTTGGTTATGGTTATAATAAAGTTGTGGCCTATTTAAACGCCAACAGTTGTCTGGGTGTCTTTATGGCGACAGGTATAACTGTCAAAGATTTTAAATTTACTGCTTCTGATTACTTCATGTACTTAAGTTAGAACATCCAGCAATTTTATCATATGCTGCAGATGGTTTCTCTTGGTATTGTTTATTAACACCAGCAGAACCCTACTTTACACCAGCACTGAATCCTGTCTGACACCCTCTAGCGTTTTCATGGCAGACTCAATACGAGGTGGTTTGCCATTATATATTATATTATATCATTATATAACGATAGATTCTTAGGACTACAACACTGTAACACACGTATTTAACTATTATGGTCGGAGAACATCCAGCAATTTTATCATATGCTGCAGATGGTTTCTCTTGGTATTGTTTATTAACACCAGCAGAACCCTACTTTACACCAGCACTGAATCCTGTCTGATCTTTGGGGTGACGCCCTCTAGCGTTTTCATGACAGACTCAATACGGGGTGGTTTGCCAGTGCCTTCCCCAGTCATTACCGTTTACCCCCCAGGAAGCTGGGTACTCATTTTACCGACCTCGGATGACGGAAGCCTGAGTCAGCCTTGATTCGGATGCTTGGATTGCACTCCCAGCCTCATGGGCAATGCTTTCAGACAGCATGTCTGCTGCCTTACCACTCTGTGCCACAAGAATGCTCTTGGTATTGTTTCTTCAAACCAGCAGAAGCCCTATTATATAACATGATACATTCTTAGGACTTCAACACTGTAACGCACGTATTTAACTATTATGGTCATATAGCAAAAGCTACGAGTGCTATTTCCAAATTCTCTATTATTACTATATAGTGTTATTAAATTCTGTCTTCTAGTATCCATGAGTTAACCTTAAAAACCTGTTGGCTAAGAAATTACATCATTGATTACATCCGTACTACCAATGGGATGTATACCTGCTATGTTCATATTGAATGCTAAAGATTTTAACTTTACTGCTTCTGATTACTTCATACACTTATCGGAGAACATCCAGGCATTTTATCATATGCTGCAGATGGTGTCTCTTGGTATTGTTTATGAACACCAGCAGAACCCTACTTTGCACCAGCACTGAATCCTGTCTGACGCCCCCTAGCGTTTTCATCGCAGACTCTGCTACCTTACCACTCTGTGCCAAAAGAATGCTCTTGGTATTGTTTCTTCAAACCAGCAGAAGCCCTATTATATAACATGATAGATTCTTAGCACTTCAACACTATAACACACGTATTTAACTATTATGGTCATATAGCAAAAGCTACGAGTGTTATTTCCAGATTCTCTATTATTACTATATAGTGTTATTAAATTCTGTCTTCTAGTACCCATGAGTTAACCTTAAAAACTTGTTGGCTAAGAAATTACATCATTGATTACATCCATACAACCAATGGGATATATACCTGCTATGTTCATATTGAATGCTAAAGATTTTAACTTTACTGCTTCTGATTACTTCATATACTTATCGGAGAACATCCAGCAATTTTATCATATGCTGCAGATGGTTTCTCTTGGTATTGTTTATTAACACCAGCAGAACCCTACTTTACACCAGCACTGAATCCTGTCTGACGCCCCCTAGCGTTTTCATGGCAGACTCTGCTACCTTACCACTCTGTGCCACAAGAATGCTCTTGGTATTGTTTCTTCAAACCAGCAGAAGCCCTATTATATAACATGATAGATTCTTAGGACTTCAACACTGTAACACACGTATTTAACTATTATGGTCATATAGCAAAAGCTACTAGTGCTATTTCCAAATTCTCTATTAGTACCATATAGTCTTATGAAATTCTGTCTTCTACTCCCTATGAGATAACCTTAAAAACTAGTTGGCTAAGTAATTAAATCATTGATTGTATCCATACAACCAATGGTATATATAACTGCTATGTTCATATTGCACGCTAAAGATTTTAACTTTACTACTTCTGATTACTTCATATACTTATCGGAGAACATCCAGCAATTTTATCATATGCTGCAGATGGTAACTCTTGGTAATGTTTATTAACACCAGCAGAACCCTACTTTACACCAGCACTGAATCCTGTCTGATCTTTGGGGTGACGCCCTCTAGCGTTTTCATGACAGACTCAATACGGGGTGGTTTGCCAGTGCCTTCCCCAGTCATTACCTTTTACCCCCCAGGAAGCTGGGTACTCATTTTACCGACCTCGGATGACGGAAGCCTGAGTCAGCCTTGAGCCGGATGCTTGGATTGCACACCCAGCCTCATGGGCAATGCTTTCAGACGGCATTTCAGCTGCCTTACCACTCTGTGCCACAAGAATGCTCTTGGTATTGTTTCTTCAAACCAGCAGAAGCCCTATTATATAACATGATAGATTCTTAGCACTTCAACACTGCAACACACGTATTTAACTATTATGGTCATATAGCAAAAGCTACGAGTGCTATTTCCAAATTCTCTATTATTACTATATAGTGTTATTAAATTCTGTCTTCTAGTACCCATGAGTTAACCTTAAAAACATGTTGGCTAAGAAATTACATCATTGATTACATCCATACAACCAATGGGATGTATACCTGCTATGTTCATATTGAATGCTAAAGATTTTAACTTTACTGCTTCTGATTACTTCATATACTTATCGGAGAACATCCAGCAATTTTATCATATGCTGCAGATGGTTACTCTTGGTATTGTTTATTAACACCAGCAGAACCCTACTTTACACCAGCACTGAATCCTGTCTGACACCCTCTAGCGTTTTCATGGCAGACTCAATACGGGGTGGTTTGCCTTCCCCAGTCATTACCGTTAACCCCCCAGGAAGCTGGGTAATCATTTTACCGACCTCAGATGATGGAAGCCTGAGTCAGCCTTGAGCCGGCGGCTTGGATTGCACTCCCAGCATCATGGGCAATGCTTTCAGACAGCATGTCTGCTGCCTTACCACTCTGTGCCACAAGAATGCTCTTGGTATTGTTTCTTCAAACCAGCAGAAGCCCTATTATATAACATGATACATTCAGCACTGTAACACACGTATTTAACTATTATGGTCATATAGCAAAAGCATTCTTGTAGCAAAAGCTACTAGTGCTATTTCCAAATTCTCTATTGACTAGCAGGTGGCGACTGCTCCAGCAATGGCACGACTCCATGTTTGGCAAATAATTTGGCCACAGCCGTTTATTGAACAAACAACCCCAACGTAGGGTTGGCCTTATGCTGGCAAGGGAGCCTGACCCCTTCAGCCGTCCGGCTGCAACCTCGGTCCGCGGCGCTCAGGCTCCACTCCTCACTCCCAGCCGGGAGGATGGGACGCCTTTCGCCGCGGAACTCAGGGAAGCGGCAGCACGGGATCCAAAGGGCGTCCGCCTCCATTGGTCCCGCCCGCCGCTTGGCTCCCCGGGCCCCTGGCCTCCCAGCCGGGTAGGCCGCGCCCAGGTCCTGGCCGGTCTCCTTATTGAGACCCCCACCTCAGGGAGTTCCACACGCAGGTGGGCCTCCCTGCCAACAGGCTCCCTGCCGAGCATAACCGCGGCTGCGACGATGGAAACAACCAAAAAACTGGGAGGGTGGGAGGGTGTCTGTCCCCGACGGCGGCTGGCGCGAGAGAGGGCTGGCGCCTGCGCGCTCGACCTTTATAAGGCCGAGCGCCCCACCCCTCTCAGGCTGTGCGGCCGCGCGGCCTGCTGACGCCGGGGGAGCCGCGTCATAGCCGGGCGCCCCCGCTACGTCAACGGCGGCCGCGGCGATTCGCGGCCGCTATTTGACTAGCAGGTGGTGACTGCTCCAGCAATGACACGACTCCATGTTTGGCAAATAACTTGGCTGCAGCCGTTTATTGAACAAACAACCCCAACGTAGGGTTGGCCTTATGCTGGCAAGGGAGCCTGACCCCGCCGCTTGGCTCCCCGGGCCCCTGGCCTCCCAGCCGGGTAGGCCGCGCCCGGGTCCTGGCCGGTCTCCTTATTGAGACCCCCACCTCAGGGAGTTCCACACGCAGGTGGGCCTCCCTGCCAACAGGCTCCCTGCCGAGCATAACCGCCACAGGACAGGCGGTCTTACACCTGTTCCCGCCAACCCTCAACAATTCTACTGCGCAACCCCTCCCTGACTGCGGTCAACCACAGCTCACAGCCCTGATCGGACAAGTGAACCCCATCGGACCGATATAGGGACGGGGCGCGAAAGGAAATCCCCGGGTGAGGCACCACGCCGCCCCCCAAAGCCAGCACCGTCTTCTTAGCTGCTTTGTTAACCTTCTGATTGACCCAATTCACCCGATCATGACGAACTGCCGCCCGCCACGTCAGTCTGTCCAGCAGCTCGGACCACAGCAGAAGGGACTTCGGGAGGCGTCGTCTCAGGACTGCCAAATCCTCAGCAATACGGGAAATGAGGCGCCGGCCCGACATCGCAGGTAAGTCATTCTCACCAAGATGTATGACTAAGACGTCAGGGGCTCCGGCCCGGTGAACTTCCTCCGCTACAAGCGGCAGCAAGGAATCCCACTTGAGTCCCCGTCTCGTCCACCAGGCGATATGGCAGGTGTCTTCCAAACCATGGTCCCGTCCCCAGCGAGTCGACACGGCGTAGCGGCCGGCCCAGAACGGTATGCTGTACCCGACTATGGCGACGGATGCTGCCGACGAGACACCTGAAAGAGCCAGACGTTAGTCGACCTGCCCTGGGCGGATATAGACCTCATACGCCCGAGAGCGCCACCTCCCCAACCGCTGTATGTCCCGGCTGCTCTTGCCCGCCAGATACGCTTGCGTGGCAGCGCCTATCCGGAACGAGTGGGAGCCATACATGGATGCCCGGTAGCCTCCAGCCGCGAGGCACCTTCGGAGGATGGCAACAAACTGGTACCTCGAGAGGCAAGTCCCGTTTTGGTGAAGAAAAAGGGGGCCAGGGAGGGGCGGACGTGCTGCAAGATACCCGGCCATGGCCCTCAACGGACAGTCCGGAGACCCCGGCACGGACGGGAAGAATACGTGCCGCCCCCTGCCCCTCTGATCAGCCTTAGACTGGCGCAGGAAACACTGCACGCCATCCTCGTGTAAGCAGACGTCCTTGGCTCGCAGACCCGTGAAGGAGGCAGGTGCCCGGGAATGGGCCGCTAGCTCGCCCACCCTGAACGCCCCATGGAATGCCGTGCAGAATGCCGATTTGAACAGGCACGCCTCGTAACTGGAGCTGCATGCCTCCGGAAGGCCGTCCAATATGCGCACCAACACGCGCTGCGTGATGGGGTGGCGATCATCAGGCTTGGGCGGGGCCTGCCTCCCCCATCCCTTCATGGCCTGCCGTGCCAGGAACGACTTGCCGGGGTCCCAAGACCCGGCTGCCTTGCGGCAGAACGACAGTGCGGACAATGTGGCCCTCAGCGTGCGGTGAGACAGGCCCCGCTCCCTCAAGTGAGCGAGGTACCGCAGGGCCATCTCTTCGTCCATCGGCCAAGTAGAGACGCGTCCCACCCGTCCGGCGAAGTCCAAGAAACCGATCGCCGCTTGGCGGTAAGCCCGCCGCGTTGAAGGTGCCAGGGACGAAAGCATGCCGTCAAGGATCAGTCGACTCCAAGACTCCAGACCTCGGGCGGGCACGTCTCTGGGACCCTGGCCGCCCCCGGAGCGAGCCGACGGAACCTCTCGACCTGAAATCGGGAGAGAGCGTCGGCGAGCTCGTTAGCAAACCCGGGAACATGGCGGGCCCTGAAGGTACAATTGCGCACTAAGCAAGCCAGGACGAAGCGCCGGACCAGCCGCATCACCCTGGCTGAGCCCGATGACTGCCGGTTAATGACGTACACAACTGCCAAATTATCGCACAGGAACTCTACCCGCTTGTCGGCGAAATCCTCCCCCCATTAGAGGACCGCAACCAGGATGGGGAAGAACTCAAGGAAGGTCATGTCGCGCAATACCTCCGCAGGCCAGATGGCGGGCCAACGTTCGGCATACCATCGGCCATTAAAATACACACCGAAACCGCTGGCCCCAGTGGCATCGGACTGCACCTGTAGGGAGTCCTTGGGGGAAAACGGCTCCTGCCAAATCGCCACCCCATTGAAATCCTCCAAAAACTGTGCCCAATCCCCGAGATCCTCTTTGATGGATCTGGTTATCCGGACGCGGTGGAAGGGGCGGGTCAGACCTCTAGTGGCGTGGGACAGTCGGAAGCCAAAAGCCCTGCCGGGGGTCACCACCCGGCAGGCGAAGTTGAGGTGCCCGAGCAGGACCTGCACCTCCCGCAAAGTGGCCTTCTGCCGTCCTAACATTTTGGCAAGTAGCCCCTTAAGCGAGGCGATCTTGTCCTCCGGAAGCCTGGAGGTGCCCGCCTCGGTGTCCAATTCGATATACAGAAATGTGATCTGTGTGGCCGGGCCCTCGGTTTTCTCCCGAGCCAATGGGACACCAAGCTCCTCCATCAGGGCCTGGAACCTATGCAACCGGGACTCGCACTCCGCTGTGCCCCCTGCCCCGGCCATCAAAAAATCATCCAAGAAATGGGCAATTTTACCGAACCGGCCCCGGACCCTCACCACCCACTCCAAGAAGGAACTAAAGGCCTCGAAGGCTGCGCAGGCGATGGAGCAACCCATCGGCATGGCCTTGTCCACGTACCATTTGTCCCGGAAACGAAACCCCAGGAGGCAGTAGTCGTCGGGGTGGATGGGAAGGAGCCGGAAAGCCGATTGAATGTCACATTTGGCGAGTAATGCCCCACGGCCGCAACTGCGAACCATGGCCACTGCCGAGTCAAATGAAGTGTACTTCACAGCACAAAGCTCCGGGGGGATATAGTCGTTCACGGACCCGCCGTGCAGATATGATAAGTGTTGAATAATCCGATACTCCCCCGGTGTCTTCTTCGGCACCACTCCGAGGGGAGAAACCCTCAGGTTCGGCAGGGGCGGTGCCTCGAAGGGGCCAGCTATTCGCTCCGCCTCCTGCTCCTTGGCGAGCTTGGCCGCCACGACCTCCGGAAGCTCGTGCGCAGATCGCAGGTTGCCGCTCGTAGACGGCTCACGCCGACCCTCGTACGGGATCCGGAAGCCCTCGGCAAAGCCCTTCGCCAGGTAAACCGCGGACGCCTTGTTGGGGTACTCCTGGAGCCAGTCCACCAGTATGCCCAACTTAACCGGCGTAGGGGCTAGCTTCCCGAGTATGGCCGCCGGATCAGGCGGACTTCTGAGCCATGGAAGGCGCGCCGGCTCCCGATCCCCCGTCCTTCTTTCCGGAGGATCGGGTGCCTCGAAAGGGCTGACCAGAAGTCTGGGGCTGACTGCAGGACGCCATCGAATGACCCCCGCCGCATGATTCGCAGCGGTGCTCGAACCGACACCGCCGCCGCTTACAGCCTCCCCTGTTGAAATCCCAGCACACTAAGCCACTAATTTTCTTGGGGGGGGTCGTGGTGTTCGACCTCGGCCTATCCTTCCTCTGCTGTGTGGGGGACCCAACTTGCACGATCCAAGCGTCGTGCAGTTTCAAATCCCACCGGGTGGAGGTGTTGTGAGAAGCGAGCTCGCGGAACTCCCTATCATACGCAAAGCCCGCTTCTTCCCCCCCTCTTTCCCAAGCCTGAAGCACCGTGTATAGGTAACGGCAAAGGTGCCAGCCCCTCTCGGGATAGGCCCCACAAATGAGGCCGTGATATTCTGTAAATCCCTTCAGCCAGTTCAACATGGTCCGCTCACAGGGCTGGGACTCGGATTTTACCTTGTCCTTGCGGCTGCCGGTGTCCGCCCCTTTGTTCCTGCCCCTGTCCAGCTCGAACATGTCCACGAAGTATCCGTCGAGGGCCTTCTCCCGCAATTTTGCGGGAAGGTGGACCCCCGGCGGAGCCTCTCCATCCTTGAACAAACCTGGAGGCTCCCTCCGGTGCTCGCTAACGCCCGCCTCGTCCAGCAAGCGTTTCGTGGTCTGCCTCCGGCTCTTCATCCACGAGGGGATTCCAGGAACGAAGGCGGACTCAATCCAAAACCACCCATCGTGGGTGGCGCTGTCCCCGCCTTCCCTAGAAGACGACTCACCAGTGGACGGACTGCGCCGCGACGACCGCCGCCGCTTGTGCGCTGCCCTCTGCGTCTTCCGTCGGCGTTTCCCGCCGCGCCCAGCATCGCCTTCCCGTCTGGCACTGTCGGAGCTCCTGCCGGGACTCCTAGAAGAACTGCGAGAACGCGGGGGGGTCCGGCGACTGGGCCGCCTATCCTTAACAAATGCTAAAGCCTCTGCATAACCGGCCCAATACTCCGCCGACTTCCTGGAACGCCCCGGCCCATTAATGGAAAATTAGCCTCCCCTCGCCCCCCGAGCGAGACCGGCTGGAGTGCGACGAGTGCCGCCTGCGGAGCCGCTCCGGCCTCCGCAACGGTGAGGGGGAACGAGGCCTGGGCCTCCCCCGCACGGTCCGGTCCCTTCGGTCCCGCCACCTGCTACCGCGGGACCCGGAAGAACCGCTGGACCCGGAGATCCCCCCCGCCGCCCCCACTCCGCGGGGGTGACCGAACACGGCCCCTGCTGTCCCCAGATGAGGATGAAGACGCCGCACGCCCGCCTCTGCCGGGACGGGGATCCCCCGTGAGGATTCCCCTTATCCCCCCTGGGGTTTCCCCGCACCAAAGCCCCCGGCCCACTCAGTGATTCCCGCCGCCGGGAGCCCGGGATTTCGGACGCCCACGCTTGGCTGGCCTGCATGGCACTAGCCCTCCGCGAGCCTCTCGCCGCACGGCCCTGGGGGCCCCTGTGAGAGGGGGAAGCCCCACCAGGGTCCCCCTCCCGGCTGCCCCCGCCTTCCCCCACCTCCGACGGTGGGGGCCTGGCCGGGCTCGAAGCCCGCCGGCCCGACCGCGTGGCGCGAGGGGAGTGGTCCTTCCCGCCCACGGGCCGCTGCCACCCCCCTTTTCGCCCCTGCCGGGAGTGGCGCTGGCCGCCGCGGCCTCATGCTCCCTCGGGGACTTGGAGCCCCGTGGGCTGCGTCCGGACCCGGAGCCTACCGTGCTCCGCCCAGACCTGCGCCCGCTCCGACGCCCGGCTGAAATGGGAGGCTGCGCCTCGACCTGGCTCCCGGGCCTGCCCTCCCCTCCGGGCGCAACCGACGCCCCGTCCCCTGTGGACCTGGTGGCCGCCGGCCGTTGCCGGCGAGGCATCTCTGCGCCGCTCCTCTCTCGCCCTGAGATTGCCGCCAGGGGGGGGCAGCGCCCGAAGCGCCGCTTGCAGCCCGTCCCCTTCCCGGCCTACTCTTCTGCCGCGGTCGGGACAGGTCTGTCCCCGACGGCGGCTGGCGCGAGAGAGGGCTAGCGCCTGCGCGCTCGAACTTTATAAGGCCGAGCGCCCCGCCCCTTTCAGGCCGCGCGGCCGCGCGGCCTGCTGACGCCGGCGGAGCCGCGTCATAGCCGGGCGCCCCCGCTACGTCAACGGCGGCCGCGGCGATTCGCGGCCGCTATTTATTACTATATAGTGTTATTAAATTCTGTCTTCTAGTACCCATGAGTTAACCTTAAATTCTTGTTGGCTTAGAAATTACATCATTGATTACATCCGTACAACCAATGGGATATATACCTGCTATGTACATATTGAATGCTAAAGATTTTAACTTTACTGCTTCTGATTACTTCATATACTTATCAGAGAACATCCAGCCATTTTATCATATGCTGCAGATGGTTTCTCTTGGTGTTGTTTATTAACACCAACAGAACCCTACTTTACACCAGCACTGAATCCTGTCTGCCGCCCCCTAGAGTTTTCATCGCGGACACTGCTACCTTACCACTCTGTGCCACAAGAATGCTCTTGGTATTGTTTCTTAAAACCAGCAGAAGCCCTATTATATAACAAGATAGATACTTATGACTACAACACTGTAACACGTATTAAGTATTATTGTCATAGCAAAAGCTACTAGTGCTATTTCCAAATTCTCTATTCGTACCATATAGTTCGGAGAACATCCAGCAATTTTATCATATGGTGCAGATGGTTTCTCTTGGTATTGTTTATTAACACCAGCAGAACCCTACTTTACACCAGCACTGAATCCTGTCTGACGCCCTCTAGCGTTTTCATGGCAGACTCAATACGGGGTGGTTCGCCAGTGCCTTCCCCAGTCATTACCGTTTACCCCCCAGGAAGCTGGGTACTCATTTTACCGACCTCGGATGACGGAAGCCTGAGTCAGCCTTGAGCCGGATGCTTGGATTGCACACCCAGCCTCATGGGCAATGCTTTCAGACAGCATGTCAGCTGCCTTACCACTCTGTGCCACAAGAATGCTCTTGGTATTGTTTCTTCAAACCAGCAGAAGCCCTATTATATAACATGATACATTCTTAGGACTTCAACACTGTAACACACGTATTTAACTATTATGGTCATATAGCAAAAGCTACTAGTGCTATTTCCAAATTCTCTATTAGTAACATATAGTTCGGAGAACATCCAGCAATTTTATCATATGGTGCAGATGGTTACTCTTGGTATTGTTTATTAACACCAGCAGAACCCTACTTTACACCAGCACTGAATCCTGTCTGACGCCCCCTAGCGTTTTCATGGCAGACTCTGCTACCTTACCACTCTGTGCCACAAGAATGCTCTTGGTATTGTTTCTTCAAACCAGCAGAAGCCCTATTATATAAAATGATAGATTCTTAGGACTTCAACACTGTAACACACGTATTTAACTATTATGGTCATATAGCAAAAGCTACTAGTGCTATTTCCAAATTCTCTATTAGCACCATATAGTCTTATGAAATTCTGTCTTCTACTCCCTATGAGATAACCTTAAAAACTAGTTGGCTAAGTAATTAAATCATTGATTGTATCCATACAACCAATGGGATAGATAACTGCTATGTTCATATTGCACGCTAAAGATTTTAACTTTACTACTTCTGATTACTTCATATACTTATCGGAGAACATCCAGCAATTTTATCATATGCTGCAGATGGCGACTCTTGGTAATGTTTATTAACACCAGCAGAACCCCACTTTACACCAGCACTGAATCCTGTCTGACCTTTGGGGTGACGCCCTCTAGCGTTTTCATGGCAGACTCAATAAGGGGTGGTTTGCCAGTGCCTTCCCCAGTGATTACCGTTTACCCCCCAGGAAGCTGGGTACTCATTTTACCGACCTCGGATGACGGAAGCCTGAGTCAGCCTTGAGTCGGATGCTTGGATTGCACTCCCAGCCTGATGGGCAATGCTTTCAGACCGCATGTCTGCTGCCTTACCACTCTGTGCCACAAGAATGCTCTTGGTATTGTTTCTTCAAACCAGCAGAAGCCCTATTATATAACATGATACATTCTTAGGACTTCAACACTGTAACACACGTATTTAACTATTATGGTCATATAGCAAAAGCTACTAGTGCTATTTCCAAATTCTCTATTAGTAACATATAGTTCGGAGAACATCCAGCAATTTTATCATATGGTGCAGATGGTTACTCTTGGTATTGTTTATTAACACCAGCAGAACCCTACTTTACACCAGCACTGAATCCTGTCTGACGCCCCCTAGCGTTTTCATGGCAGACCTTACCACTCTGTGCCCCAAGAATGCTCTTGGTATTGTTTCTTCAAACCAGCAGAAGCCCTATTATATAACATGATAGATTCTTAGGACTTCAACACTGTAACACACGTATTTAACTATTATGGTCATATAGCAAAAGCAACTAGTGCTATTTCCAAATTCTCTATTAGTACCATATAGTCTTATGAACCCCCTTCAAGGATCGCTGCCTTGTTGTGGCAAGGGGGCTTGCGTAGTTCAGTGAAGCTATGAGCTATGCCGTGTAGGGCCACCCAAGACGGACAGGTCATAGCTGAGAGCTCTGACAAAAGGTGATCCACTGGAGAAGGCAATGGCAAACCACTCCAGTATCTTTGCCATGAAAACTCTATGGACAGTTCCAATAGGCATAACGATATGACGCTGGAAGATGAGCCCCTCAGGTCGGAAGGTGTCCAATAAGCTACTGGGGATGAGCAGACGGCTAGTACGAGTAGCGCCAGAATGAATGAAGCGGCTGGGCCAAAGCCGAAAGGACGCTCAGTTGTGGAAGTAACTAGTGGCGAAAAGACAGTCCGATGCTGTAAAGATTTTTATTCCATAGGAACCTGGAACGTCAGATCCATGAATCAAGGCAAGCTGGACGTGGTTAAACAAGAAATGAGAAGACTGAACATCGACATTTTAGGAATCAGTGAACTAAAATGGACAGGAATGGGTGAATTTAATTCAGATGACCATCAGGTATACTACTGTGGACAAGAATCTCGCAGAAGAAATGGAGTAGCATTCATAATCAATAAGAGAGTAGGAAAAGCAGTCTTGGGATACAATCCCCAAAATGACAGAATGATCTCAGTTCGAATCCAAGGCAAACCATTCAACATCACAGTGATCCAGGTCTACGCCCAACCACTGCTGCTGAAGAGGATGAAGATGATCAGTTCTATGAAGCCCTACAACACCTTCTAGAAGCAACGCCCAAAAATGATGTGCTTATCATCATGGGGGATTGGAATGCTAAAGTAGGAAGCCAAAAGATAACCGGGATAACAGGCAAGTTTGGCCTTGGAGTACAAAATGAAGCAGGGCACAGGCTGGTAGAATTTTGTCAAGAGAATACAATGGTCATAGCAAACACTCTTTTCCAGCAACCCAAGAGACGACTCTACACATGGACATCACCAGACGGTCAACACAGAAATCAGATTGACTATGTGCTCTGCAGCCAAAGATGGAAAAGTTCTATCCAGTCAATAAAAACAAGACCAGGAGCTGATTGTGGTTCAGATCATGAGCTTCTTGTTGCAAAATTTAGGCTTAAATTGAAGAAAGTAGAGAAAAGCACTAGGCCACTCAGGTATGAACTAAATCATATCCCTGACGAATACACAGTGGAGGTGACAAATAGATTTAAGGAATTAGATCTGATAGACAGAGTGCCTGAAGAATTATGGACGGAGGTTCGCAACATTGTACAAGAGGTAGCAACTAAAACCATCCCAAAGAAAAAGAAATGCAAGAAATCAAAATGGCTGTCTGAGGAAGCTTTACAAATAGCTAAGGAGAGAAGGGAAGTGAAAGGCAAGGGAGAAAGAGAAAGATACACCCAATTGAATGCAGAATTCCAGAGAAAAGCTAGAAGAGATAAGAATGCCTTCTTAAATGAACAGTGCAAACAAATAGAAGAAAACAATAGAATGGGGAGGACCAGAGATCTTTTCAAGAAAATTGGAGATATGAAGAGAACGTTTCATGCAAAGATGGGTATGATAAGGGACCAAAATGGTAGGGACCTCACAGAAGCAGAAGAGATCAAACAAAGGTGGCAAAATTATACAGAAGAACTATACAAGAGCGAGCTTAACATCCCTGATGACCACAATGGGGTAGTTACTGACCTGGAGCCAGACATCCTGGAATGTGAAGTCAAATGGGCCTTAGGAAGTCTGAGCAACAATAAAGCTAGTGGTAGTGACAGCATTCCAGTTGAACTATTCAAAATCTTAAAGGACGATGCAGTAAAAGTGCTACACTCAATATGCCAGCAAATTTGGAAAACTCAACAATGGCCACAGGATTGGAAAAGGTCAGTTTACATTCCAATCCCAAAGAAGGGCAATGCCAAAGAATGTTCAAACTACCGCACCATCGCACTAATTTCTCATGCTAGCAAAGTTATGCTCAAAATCCTACAAGCTAGGCTCCAGCAATATGTGGACCGAGAACTTCCAGAAGTACAGGCAGGATTTCGAAGAGGCAGAGGAACTAGAGATCAAATTGCCAACATACGCTGGATCATGGAGAAAGCTAGGGAGTACCAGAAGAACGTCTACTTCTGCTTCATTGACTATGCTAAAGCCTTTGATTGTGTGGAGCACAACAAATTGTGGCAAGTTCTTAAAGAGATGGGAATACCAGAGCATCTTATTTGTCTCTTGAGAAATTTATATGCAGGTCAAGAAGCAACAGTGAGAACTGAACATGGAATCACTGACTGGTTCAAAATTGAGAAAGGAGTTCGGCAAGGCTGTATACTGTCGCCTTGCCTACTTAACTTGTATGCAGAGCACATCATGAGAAATGCGGGATTAGAGGAGTCACAAATTGGGATCAAGATTGCAGGGAGAAATATCAACAACCTCAGATATGCAGATGATACCACTCTAATGGCAGAAAGTGAAGAGGAACTAAAGAGCCTGTTGATGCGGGTGAAGGTGGAGAGTGCCAAAGTTGGCTTGAAACTCAACATCAAGAAAACAAAGATCATGGCATCCGGCCTTCTCAATTCCTGGCAAATAGAAGGGGAAGAAATGGAGATAGTGACAGATTTTATTTTCCTGGGCTCCAAGATCACTGCAGATGGGGACTGCAGCAAAGAAATTAAAAGACGCTTGCTCCTGGGGAGGAAAGCTATGGCAAATCTAGACAGCATCCTAAAAAGCAGAGACATCACCCTGCCAACAAAAGTGCGTTTAGTCAAGGCTATGGTCTTCCCAGTTGCAATGTATGGCTGCGAAAGTTGGACCATAAGGAAGGCCGAGCGTCAAAGAATTGAGGCTTTTGAACTCTGGTGCTGGAGAAGACTCTTGCGAGTCCCTTGGACTGCAAGGCGAACAAACCGGTCAGTCCTAGAGGAGATCAGCCCTGACTGCTCTTTAGAAGGCCAGATCCTGAAGATGAAACTCAAATATTTTGGCCACCTCATGAGAAGGAAGGACTCCCTGGAGAGGAGCCTAATGCTGGGAGAGATCGAGGGGAAAAGAAGAAGGGGACGACAGAGAATGAGGTGGATGGATGGAGTCACTGAAGCAGTAGGTGCAAACTTAAATGGACTCCGGGGAATGGTAGAGGACAGGAAGGCCTGGAGGATCATTGTCCATGGGGTCGCGATGGGTCGGACACGACTTCGCACATAACAACAATAACAAGTCTTATGAAATTCTGTCTTCTACTCCCTATGAGATAACCTTAAAAACTAGTTGGCTAAGTAATTAAATCATTGATTGTATCCATACAACCAATGGGATATATAACTGCTATGTTCATATTGCACGCTAAAGATTTTAACTTTACTGCTTCTGATTACTTCATATATGATATGAACTGTTCAGAAAAAACAGAATAGATCGAAGAGGTGGAGGAGTGGCACTGTATGTGAAGAAAGGGCTTAACTGTCAGGAAATTCTAGTGAAGGAGAGCATATCTACAGTGGAAAGCATCTGGGTGAAAATAAGCAAGGGGAAAACAAACAGTGTGGTGGTTGGTGTCTGCTACCGACCGCCTGACCAACGAGAGGATGTGGATGCTGCACTTTGTGAGCAGCTTGAGAAAATATCCAAACGGCAGGACCTTGTCATCATGGGTGACTTCAATTTCCCAGATGTGTGCTGGGAAACAAACTCTGCGAAGCGTCCTCAGTCATGCAAGTTTCTGACCTGCCTGGCTGACAATTTCATTTATCAAATGGTAGATGAACCTACAAGAGGTTCAGCCATACTGGACTTAATACTGACCAACAGGCAAGAGTTGGTGGATGAGGTGAAGGAGGTGGGGACCCTAGGGGGAAGTGACCATGTCCTCATAGAATTCCTTTTGAGATGGGGAGCCAAGGAAGCTTGTAGCCAGACGCGGATGTTGGATTTTCGTAGGGCAAACTTTAATAAACTCAGAGACATGATGAGTGTCATACCATGGACGAGAATGCTGGAAGGGAAGGGAGCATGTGAAGGGTGGGTGCTACTCAAACAAGAGCTATTGCATGCTCAATCAATGACTATTCCAGAAATACGAAAACACTGCAGGAGCTCTAAGAAGCCTATTTGGATGAACAGAGAACTTCAAGAGGAACTAAGAAAGAAAAGGAAAATGTTCAGGAAATGGAGGGAAGGACAGAGCTCTAAAGAAGAGTACCTACAGGTTACTAGGCACTGTAGATCAATCATCAGAAAGGCCAAATCTGAGAGTGAGCTAAGATTGGCCAGGGAAGCCCACTGTAACAAGAAAAGATTTTTCAGTTACGTGAGGAGCAAACGTAAAGCAAAGGAGGCAATAGGCCCGCTGTTGGGTGCGGATGGACAAACTCTAACGAAAGATGCAGAGAAAGCAGAAAGGCTTAGTGCCTATTTTACATCTGTTTTTTCCCACAGGTCAAAGTGTTTAGGCACATCTAGAGATGGCTGTAGCCAAAGGATAGTGTCTGGGTGGCAGGTTAACATGGATAGAGAGGTTGTCGAGAGGCATTTAGCTGCACTGGATGAGTTCAAATCCCCTGGTCCAGATGAAATGCACCCGAGAGTACTCAAAGAACTTTCCAGAGAACTTGCACAGCCCTTGTCCATCATCTTCGGAACCTCTTTAAGGACTGGAGATGTCCCGGAGGACTGGATAAGAGCAAACGTTATTCCGATCTTCAAAAAAGGGAGGAAGGATGACCCGGGAAACTACAGACCAGTGAGTCTGACCTCCGTTGTGGGGAAGATAATGGAACAGATATTAAAGGGAGTGATCTGCAAACATCTGGTGGATAATTTGGTGATCCAAGGAAGTCAGCATGGATTTGTCTCCAACAGGTCCTGCCAGACGAACCTAGTTTCCTTTTTTGACCAAGTAACAGGTTTGCTGGATCGAGGAAATTCGGTTGATGTCATTTACTTGGATTTTAGTAAAGCTTTTGACAAGGTTCCCCATGATGTTCTTATGGATAAGTTGAAGGACTGCAATCTGGATTTTCAGATAGTTAGGTGGATAGGGAATTGGTTAGAGAACCGCACTCAAAGAGTTGTTGTCAATGGTGTTTCATCAGACTGGAGAGAGGTGAGTAGCGGGGTACCTCAGGGCTCGGTGCTCGGCCCGGTACTTTTTAACATATTTATTAATGATCTAGATGAGGGGGTGGAGGGACTACTCATCAAGTTTGCAGATGACACCAAATTGGGAGGACTGGCAAATACTCCGGAAGATAGAGACAGAGTTCAACGAGATCTGAACACAATGGAAAAATGGGCAAATGAGAACAAGATGCAATTTAATAAAGATAAGTGTAAAGTTCTGCATCTGGGTCAGAAAAATGAAAAGCATGCCTACTGGATGGGGGATACGCTTCTAGGTAGCACTGTGTGTGAACGAGACCTTGGGGTACTTGTGGATTGTAAACTAAACATGAGCAGGCAGTGTGATGCAGCGGTAAAAAAGGCAAATGCCATTTTGGGCTGTATCAACAGAGGCATCACATCAAAATCACAAGATGTCATAGTCCCATTGTATACGGCACTGGTCAGACCACACCTGGAGTACTGTGTGCAGTTCTGGAGGCCTCACTTCAAGAAGGACATCGATAAAATTGAAAGGGGACAGAGGAGAGCAACGAAGATGATCTGGGGCCAAGGGACCAAGCCCTATGAAGATAGGTTGAGGGACTTGGGAATGTTCAGCCTGGAGAAAAGGAGGTTGAGAGTGGACATGATAGCCCTCTTTAAGTATTTGAAAGGTTGTCACTTGGAGGAGGGCAGGATGCTGTTTCTGCTGGCTGCAGAGGAAAGGACACGCAGTAATGGGTTTAAACTTCAAGTACAACGATATAGGCTAGATATCAGGAAAAAGTTTTTCACAGTCAGAGTAGTTCAGCAGTGGAATAGGCTGCCTAAGGAGGTGGTGAGCGCCCCCTCACTGGAAGTCTTCAAGCAAAGGTTGGATACACACTTTTCTTGGATGCTTTAGGATGCTTAGGGCTAATCCTGCGTTGAGCAGGGGGTTGGACTAGATGGCCTGTATGGCCCCTTCCAACTCTATGATTCTATGATTCTATGATTCTATACTTATCGGAGAACATCCAGCAATTTTATCATATGCTGCAGATGGTGACTCTTGGTAATGTTTACTAACACCAGCAGAACCCTACTTTACACCAGCACTGAATCCTGTCTGACCTTTGGGGTGACGCCCTCTAGCGTTCTCATGGCAGACTCATTACGGAGTGGTTTGCCAGAGCCTTCCCCAGTGATTACCGTTTACCCCCCAGGAAGCTGGGTACTCATTTTACCGACCTCGGATGACGGAAGCCTGAGTCAGCCTTGAGTCGGATGCTTGGATTGCACTCCCAGCCTCATGGGCAATGCTTTCAGACAGCATGTCTGCTGCCTTACCACTCTGTGCCACAAGAATGCTCTTGGTATTGTTTCTTCAAACCAGCAGAAGCCCTATTATATAACATGATACATTCTTAGGACTTCAACACTGTAACACACGTATTTAACTATTATGGTCATATAGCAAAAGCTACTAGTGCTATTTCCAAATTCTCTATTAGTAACATATAGTTCGGAGAACATCCAGCAATTTTATCATATGGTGCAGATGGTTACTCTTGGTATTGTTTATTAACACCAGCAGAACCCTACTTTACACCAGCACTGAATCCTGTGACGCCCCCTAGCGTTTTCATGGCAGACTCTGCTACCTTACCACTCTGTGCCACAAGAATGCTCTTGGTATTGTTTCTTCAAACCAGCAGAAGCCCTATTATATAACATGATAGATTCTTAGGACTTCAACACTGTAACACACGTATTTAACTATTATGGTCATATAGCAAAAGCAACTAGTGCTATTTCCAAATTCTCTATTAGTACCATATAGTCTTATGAAATTCTGTCTTCTACTCCCTATGAGATAACCTTAAAAACTAGTTGGCTAAGTAATTAAATCATTGATTGTATCCATACAACCAATGGGATATATAACTGCTATGTTCATATTGCACGCTAAAGATTTTAACTTTACTACTTCTGATTACTTCATATACTTATCGGAGAACATCCAGCAATTTTATCATATGCTGCAGATGATGACTCTTGGTAATGTTTATTAACACCAGCAGAACCCAACTTTACACCAGCACTGAATCCTGTCTGACCTTTGGGGTGACGCCCTCTAGCGTTTTCATGGCAGACTCAATACGGGGTGGTTTGCCAGTGCCTTCCCCAGTCATTACCGTTTACCCCCCAGGAAGCTGGGTACTCATTTTACCGACCTTGGATGATGGAAGCCTGAGTCAGCCTTGAGCCGGATGCTTGGATTGCACTCCCAACCTCATGGGCAATGCTTTGAGAGAGCATGTCTGCTGCCTTACCACTGTGTGCCACAAGAATGCTCTTGGTATTGTTTCTTCAAACCAGCAGAAGCCCTATTATATAACATGATAGATTCTTAGCACTTCAACACTTTAACACACGTATTTAAGTATTATGGTCATATAGCAAAAGCTACGAGTGCTATTTCCAAATTCTCTATTATTACTATATAGTGTTATTAAATTCTGTCTTCTAGTACCCATGAGTTAACCTTAAAAATTTGTTGGCTAAGAGATTACATCATTGATTACATCCATACAACGAATGGGATATATACCTGCTATGTTCATATTGAATGCTAAAGATTTTAACTTTACTGCTTCTGATTACTTCATATACTTATCGGAGAACATCCAGCAATTTTATCATATGCTGCAGATGGTGACTCTTGGTAATGTTTATTAACACCAGCAGAACCCTACTTTGCACCAGCACTGAATCCTGTCTGACCTTTGGGGTGACGCCCTCTAGCCTTCTCATGGCAGACTCATTACGGAGTGGTTTGCCAGTGCCTTCCCCAGTGATTACCGTTTACCCCCCAGGAAGCTGGGTACTCATTTTACCGACCTCGGATGACGGAAGCCTGAGTCAGCCTTGAGTCGGATGCTTGGATTGCACTCCCAACCTCATGGGCAATGCTTTCAGAGAGCATGTCTGCTGCCTTACCACTCTGTGCCACAAGAATGCTCTTGGTATTGTTTCTTCAAACCAGCAGAAGCCCTATTATATAACATGATAGATTCTTAGGACTTCAACACTGTAACACACGTATTTAACTATTATGGTCATATAGCAAAAGCTACTAGTGCTATTTCCAAATTCTCTATTAGCACCATATAGTCTTATGAAATTCTGTCTTCTACTCCCTATGAGATAACCTTAAAAACTAGTTGGCTAAGTAATTAAATCATTGATTGTATCCATACAACCAATGGGATATATACCTGGAATGTTCATATTGCACGCTAAAGATTTTAACTTTACTACTTCTGATTACTTCATATACTTATTGGAGAACGTCCAGCAATTTTATCATATGCTGCAGATGGTGACTCTCGGTAAAGTTTATCAACACCAGCAGAACCCTACTTTACACCAGCACTGAATCCTGTCTGACGTATTTAACTATTATGTTAATATAGCAAAAGCTACTAGTGCTATTTCCAAATTCTCTATTAGTAACATATAGTTCGGAGAACATCCAGCAATTTTATCATATGGTGCAGATGGTTTCTCTTGGTATTGTTTATTAACACCAGCAGAACCCTACTTTACACCAGCACTGAATCCTGTCTGACGCCCCCTAGCGTTTTCATGGCAGACTCTGCTACCTTACCACTCTGTGCCACAAGAATGCTCTTGGTATTGTTTCTTCAAGCCAGCAGAAGCCCTATTATATAACATGATCGATTCTTAGAACTTCAACACTGTAACACACGTATTTAACTATTATGGTCATATAGCAAAAGCTACTAGTGCTATTTCCAAATTCTCTATTAGCACCATATAGTCTTATGAAATTCTGTCTTCTACTCCCTATGAGATAACCTTAAAAACTAGTTGGCTAAGTAATTAAATCATTGATTGTATCCATACAACCAATGGGATATATAACTGCTATGTTCATATTGCACACTAAAGATTTTAACTTTACTACTTCTGATTACTTCATATACGTATCGGAGAACATCCAGCAATTTTATCATATGCTGCAGATGGTGTCTCTTGGTATTGTTTATTAACACCAGCAGAACCCTACTTTACACCAGCACTGAATCCTGTCTGACACTTGGGGTGACGCCCTCTAGCGTTTTCATGGCAGACTCAATACGGAGTGGTTTGCCAGTGCCTTCCCCAGTCATTACCGTTTACCCCCCAGGAAGCTGGGTACTCATTTTACCGACCTCGGATGACGGAAGTCTGAGTCAGCCTTGAGCCAGATGGTTGGATTGCACTCCCAGCCTCATGGGCAATGCTTTCAGACAGCATGTCTGCTGCCTTACCACTCTGTGCCACAAGAATGCTCTTGGTATTGTTTCTACAAACCAGCAGAAGCCCTATTATATAACATGATACATTCTTAGGACTTCAACACTGTAACACACGTATTTAACTATTATGGTCATATAGCAAAAGCTACGAGTGCTATTTCCAAATTCTCTATTATTACTATATAGTGTTATTAAATTCTGACATCTAGTACCCATGAGTTAACCTTAAAAACCTGTTGGCTAAGAAATTACATCATTGATTACATCCGTACTACCAATGGGATGTATACCTGCTATGTTCATATTGAATGCTAAAGATTTTAACTTTACTGCTTCTGATTACTTCATATACTTATCGGAGAACATCCAGCCATTTTATCATATGCTGCAGATGGTGTCTCTTGGTATTGTTTATGAACACCAGCAGAACCCTACTTTACACCAGCACTGAATCCTGTCTGACGCCCCCTAGCGTTTTCATCGCAGACTCTGCTACCTTACCACTCTGTGCCACAATAATGCTCTTGGTATTGTTTTTAAAACCAGCAGAAGCCCTATTATATAACAAGATAGATTCTTAGGACTACAACACTGTAACACGTGTTAAGTATTATTGTCATAGCAAAAGCTACTAGTGCTATTTCCAAATTCTCTATTAGTACCATATAGTTCAGAGAACATGAAGCAATTTTATCATATGGTGCAGATGGTTTCTCTTGGTATTGTTTGTTAACACCAGCAGAACTCTACTTTACACCAGCACTGTATCCTGACGCCCCCTAGTGTTTTCATGGAAGACTCTGCTACCTTACCGCTCTGTGCCACAAGAATGCTCTTGGTAATGTTTATACTTCAAACCAGCTGAAGCCCTATTATATAACATGATACATTTTTAGGACTTCAACACTGTAACACACTTATTTAACTATTATGGTTATATAGCATGTATATATTCCATTGGTAGTATGGATACAATCAATGATGTAATTTCTTAGCCAACAAGTTTTTAAGGTTAACTCATGGGTACTAGAAGACAGAATTTAATAACACTATAGAGTAATAATAGAGAATTTGGAAATAGCACTCGTAGCTTTTGCTATATGACCATAATAGTTAAATACGTGTGTTACAGTGTTGAAGTCCTAAGAATCTATCTTGTTATATAATAGGTCTTCTGCTGGTTTTAAGAAACAAAACCAAGAGCATTCTTGTGGCACAAACTGGTAAGGCAGCAGACATGCTGTCAGAAAGCATTGCCCATGAGGCTGGGAGTGCAATCCAAGCATCCGGCTCAAGGCTGACTCGGGCTTCCGTCATCCGAGGTCGGTAAAATGAGTACACAGCTTCCTGGGGGGTAAACGGTAATGAATGGGGAGGGCACTGGCAAACCAGCCCGTATTGAGTCTACCATGAAAACGCTAGAGGGCGTCACCCCATACTTCATATACTTATTTTAGAACATCCAGCAATTTTATCACGTGCTGGAGATGGTTTCTCTTGGTATTGTTTATTAACACCAGCAGAACCCTACTTTACACCAGCACTGAATCCTGTCTGACGCCCTCTAGCGTTTTCATGGCAGACTCTGCTACCTTACCACTCTATGCCACAAGAATGCTCTTGGTATTGTTTCTTAAAACCAGCAGAAGCCCTATTATATAACATGATAGATTCTTAGGACTTCAACACTGTAACACACGTATTTAACTATTATGGTCATATACCAAAAGCTACGAGTGCTATTTCCAAATTCTCTATTATTACTATATAGTGTTATTAAATTCTGTCTTCTAGTACCCATGAGTTAACCTTAAAAACTTGTTGGCTAAGAAATTACATCATTGATTGTATCCATACAATACAGGATATATACCTGCTATGTTCATATTACATGCTAAAGATTTTAACTTTACTACTTCTGATTACTTCATATACTTATCGGAGAACATCCAGCAATTTTATCATATGCTGCAGATGGTGTCTCTTGGTATTGTTTATTAACACCAGCAGAACCCTACTTTACACCAGCACTGAATCCTGTCTGACCCTTGGGGTTACGCCCTCTAGGGTTTTCATGGCAGACTCAATACGGGGGGGTTTGCCAGTGCCTTCCCCAGTCATTACCGTTAACCCCCCAGGAAGCTGGGTAGTCATTTTACCGACCTCAGATGACGGAAGCCTGAGTCAGCCTTAGGCCGGCGGCTTGGATTGCACTCCCAGCCTCATGGGTAATGCTTTCAGACAGCATGTCTGATACCTTACCACTCTGTGCCACAAGAATGCTCTTGGTTTTGTTTCTTAAAAACAGCAGAAGCCCTATTATAGAACAAGATAGATTCTTAGGACTACAACACTGTAACACGTATTAACTATTATGGTAATAGTAAAAGCTACTAGTGCTATTTCCAAATTCTCTATTAGTACCATATAGTCTTATGAAATTCTGTCTTCTACTGCCTATGAGATAACCTTAAAAATTAGTTGGCTAAGTAATTAAATCATTGATTGTATCCATACAACCAATAGGATATATACCTGCTATGTCCATATTGCATGCTAAAGATTTTAACTTTACTACTTCTGATTACTTCATATACTTATCGGAGAACATCCAGCAATTTTATCATATGGTGCAGATGGTTACTCTTGGTATTGTTTATTAACACCAGCAGAACCCTACTTTATACCAGCACTGAATCCTTTCTGACACCCTCTAGCGTTTTCATGGCAGCCTCAATACGGGGTGGTTTGCCTTCCCCAGTCATTACCGTTAACCCCCCAGGAAGCTGGGTAATCATTTTACCGACCTCAGATGATGGAAGCCTGAGTTAGCCTTGAGCCGGCGGCTTGGATAGCACTCCCAGCGTCATGGGCAATGCTTTCAGACAGCATTGCTGCCTTACCACTCTGTGCCGCAAGAATGCTCTTGGTATTGTTTCTTCAAACCAGCAGAAGCCCTATTATATAACAAGATAGATTCTTAGGACTACAGCACTGTAACCCACGTATTAACTTTTATGGTCATAGAGTAAAAGCTACTAGTGCTATTTCCAAATTCTCTATTAGTACCATATAGTCTTATGAAATTCTGTCTTCTACTGCCTATGAGATAACCTTAAAAACTAGTTGGATAAGTAATTAAATCATTCATTGTATCCATACAACCAATGGGATATATACCTGCTATGTTCATACTGCATGCTAAAGATTTTAACTTTACTGCTTCTGATTACTTCATATACATTTTAGAACATCCAGCAATTTTATCATATGCTGCAGTTGGTTTCTCTTGGTATTGTTTATTAACACCAGCAGAACCCTACTTTACACCAGCACTGAATCCTGTCTGACGCCCTCTAGCATTTTCATGGCAGACTCAATACGGGGTGGTTTACCTTCCCCAGTCATTACCGTTAACCCCCCAGGAAGCTGAGTAGTCATTTTACCGACCTCAGATGACGGACGCCTGAGTCAGCCTTGAGCCGGCCGCTTGGATTGCACTCCCAGCCTCATCGGCAGAGTTTTCAGACAGCATTGCTGCCTTACCACTCTGTGCCGCAAGAATGCTCTTGGTATTGTTTCTTCAAACCAGCAGAAGCCCTATTATATAAAAAGATAGATTCTTAGGACTACAAGACTGTAAGGTAAAGGTAAAGGTAAAGGTATCCCCTGTCCAAGCACCGGGTCATGTCTGACCCTTGGGGTGACGCCCTCTAGCGTTTTCATGGCAGACTCAATATGGGGTGGTTTGCCAGTGCCTTCCTCAGTCATTACCGTTTACCCCCCAGCAAGCTGGGTACTCATTTTACCGACCTCGGAAGGATGGAAGGCTGAGTCAACCTTGAGCCAGCTGCTGGGATTGAACTCCTAGCCTCCTGGGCAAAGCTTTCAGACGGCTGCCTTACCACTCTGCGCCACAAGAGGCTTAGAACATCCAGCAATTTTATCATATGCTGCAGTTGGTTTCTCTTGGTATTGTTTATTAACACCAGCAGAACCCTACTTTACACCAGCACTGAATCCTGTCTGACGCCCTCTAGCATTTTCATGGCAGACTCAATACGGGGTGGTTTACCTTCCCCAGTCATTACCGTTAACCCCCCAGGAAGCTGAGTAGTCATTTTACCGACCTCAGATGACGGAAGCCTGAGTCAGCCTTGAGCCGGCCACTTGGATTGCACTCCCAGCCTCATGGGCAACGCTTTTAGACAGCATGTCTGCTGCCTTACCATTCTGTGCCACAAGAATGCTCTTGGTATTGTTTCTTCAAACCAGCAGAAGCCCTATTAAATAACATGATAGATTCTTAGGAATTCAACACTGTAACACACGTATTTAACTATTATGGTCATATAGCAAAAGTTACGAGTGCTATTTCCAAATTCTCTATTATCACTATATAGTGTTATTAATTTCTGTCTTCTAGTACCCATGAATTAACCTTAAAAACTTGTTGGCTAAGAAAGTACATCATTGATTACATCCTTACAACCTATGGGATGTATACCTGTTATGTTCATACTGAATGCTAAAGATTTTAACTTTATTGCTTCTCATTACTTCATATACTTATCGGTGAACATCCAGCAATTTTATCATATGCTGCAGATGGTTTCTCTTGGTATTGTTTATTAACACCAGCTGACCCCTACTTTACACCAGACTGAATCCTGTCTGACGCCCTCTAGCATTTTCATGGCAGACTCAATACGGGGTGGTTTGCCTTCCCCAGTCATTACCGTTAACTCCCCAGGAAGTTTCCTGTGCATCCGGAAGATTTTTGTTTATTGGGCTGTTATTTTCAGGATAACTGGTATGTGGACAAGGCTATGCCTATGGGGTGTTCCATTTCCTGTTTTGCTTTTGAGTCCTTCAGTACCTTTTTGGAATGGGAGGCCAAATCCAGAGCGGGGAGTCCGCATATCACGCACTTCCGGGATGATTTTTTGTTTATTGGCCCAGCGGGTTCGTCGGCCTGTGCAGACAAACTAGCGGTTTTCCAGTCCTTAGCGGAGGAAGTTGGGGTTCCGCTAGCGGCGGAAAAAACCGAAGGTCCTTCGACCAGGTTGAGCTACTTAGGTATATTGTTAGATTCTGAGTTGGGCTTATCAAGGTTACCTGAAGATAAGGTCCTAGCATTGGGGAACCGGTTGGAGGGCTTGTTGGTGAAACGAAAATGTACACTGAGGGAGATGCAGAGTCTCCTGGGACACTTAAATTTTGCCTGCAAAGCAGTTTCCCCAGGGCGTGCCTTTTGTGCAAGGTTAGCAAGGGCAACTGCGGGGGTTTCCTCACCACACCATCTCATTAGATTGTCAAAATCTTTGAGGGAGGACCTTCAGGTGTGGAGGGAGTTCATTGAGGGATTCAATGGGGTGACTATGTGGCAGACGCCACTGTCCCCAGAATCATCCCTTCAGGTTCATTTGGATGCATCAGGCAGCCTGGGTTTTGGGGTGTTTTACCAAAACAGATGGTGCGCTGAAAAATGGCCACATTCGTGGGCGGAGTCCGGGATCCTTAGGGATCTCACTTTTCTGGAGCTTTTTCCAGTAGTAGTAGCGGTGGAGATATGGCACGAATTGTTCCTTAATAGCAGGGTATTGTTTTGGTGCGACAACCAAGCTGTAGTGCGCATCATTAACAGCCAGTCCAGCAAGTCCTTAAGGGTAATGCGCTTAGTGCGCAGGTTGGTGAGGGCCTGCTTGGGGAGCAACATTACGTTTTGGGCTAGACATGTGCCAGGCACCTCTAATGATATTGCAGACGCTCTGTCTCGCTTTCAGGAGCAGAGATTTCGCCAGTGGGCACCGGCGGCGTGCCAGTTTCCAGACCGGTTCCCAGAGGAGTTGTGGACTCTTGGCTTGGACCCATCATAGAGGCTGTGAACAGTTCATTGGCACCGGCAACTCGTCGGTCTTATTCAGGGTTATGCTGACTTCATCGGGACAGTTTGGGGCTTAAGTGCTTGGCCCCCCACTGAGGAGTCGGTTTTACGATATCTTATACAGCTAAGGTCGCAGGGGTTATCACCCCGGAGAATGGGAATCCACATGGAAGGCTTATCTTTTTTGTGTAAAGCAATTGGGAATGCGGACCCAACTTCGTCATTCCTAGTGCGCAAGGCCATAGCGGGTTGGAGGAGGCTTAGTCCGGCTGTAGCGGACGCAAGGCGGCCGATTTCTCTGGCAATACTTCAAGGCCTATTGGAACAGCTGCCCACTGTATGCTCTAGTTGTTATGAAGCAGTTTTATTTGGGGCGGCTTTTACGCTTGCCTTTTTTGGGGCTTTCCGATGTGGGGAATTGTTGGCTGAAACCCGTTCAAGTCCGGGGGACAGGGCATTAGCAAGGGAGGATGTTCAGATATCGGAAGAGGGTCTGCACATACTCCTTCGCCGATCGAAGACAGACCAATTGGGCCGAGGTTCGCGTGTGTTTCTACGTGCTGCCCCACTGGGCGGTCCTTGCCCGGTCCGGGCTATGAGAGCCTTTTTGGAGGTTCGGCCAGACATATCTGGTCCACTGCTGATACATTTGAATGGCACGTGTCTGTCTCGGTACCAATTTGGTTCTGTTTTGAAGCGGGCGTTGAGAAGCTCAGGCTTACCAGCTGAGCAATTTGGGACTCACTCCTTCCGTATTGGGGCAGCCACGGAGGCAGCGAATTCTGGGATGCCTTCTGAGGACGTCAAGGCAGTGGGGAGGTGGCGTTCCTCGGCTTTCAAGCACTATGTCCGCCCGGGCTTGGTTTTATAACTATCTCATGTGCCATTCAATTGCAGATCGATGCTCGGAAGTGCCTAAAGTATTGGTCATCGGGCACAGTATTGTCCACTGGGCGGCCCGCTATTCTTTACGGTCCGGATGGACCAGCAACTTGGGCCTGGAAGATCACTACCGAATTGCCTGGGCTGGTCGGCGTGGTATGCGTTCGGCTTCGCTGCTAGATGATCTAACCACAGCTGTGAGGCGAACCGGTGTGCCGGATATTTTAGTCATTCAACTGGGAGAAAATGACATCACCAGCATGAAGGCACTTGGTCTGGCAGAGTCCATGAAGTTGGACCTTGAGAAGATTACATCAGGATTTCCAGGCATTAGAATATGGTGGTCGGCACTTCTCGAGCGTCGGAATTGGAGAGGGGCGGTTTCCCCCAAGAAAGTTGACATTTCACGCAAGAAAATTAATAAAGCAATTGCAAAGTGGTTAAAAAAGGCAGGCGGTCGTTATATTCCGCACCCTGATATCTGCCAAAGTTTTTGGGCTCTATACAGAGCAGATGGAGACCATCTGTCTGAATGGGGGATGGACTGCTGGTTACATGATTTGCGTTATGCATTGTTTGAGGCTGCAGTGGGAGGAAGCGTTGGCGGGAGCTGGGGGATGGGGGCACCCATTCCCCGCTCGGTGGCGGAATTTGGGCATGGGGGAGGAACCATATGGGAGCAGACCCATCCTGCGTGCGGGCCTGCTATAGAAAGGGGGCCTCCATAAGAGGCTGTGTGTACGCGGTGCCGGGCGGCCATCCCTCATGGAGGAGGAGCCTTGCCGGCAAAACCCGCATTTCCGGGTGACTAGGGAACTCGGCAGAGGTTCACGCCTCAACGAGTTCTCAAAATGGGGGTCACCTCCCTGGACACCCAACGGGCCATTGGGGGCTCGGGGAGCCCGGCAGGATGCCAGAGGGCCCCGGGCATGCCTGTTGGAGTAATGCTTAGCTTCCTTGTGGCCGGTGGGCCACGAGACGGCTGGTTCCTTCACCCCATGCTCTCCAACGCTTGGTTATAGTTATAATAAAGTTGTGGCCTATTTAAACGCCAACACTTGTCTGGGTGTCTTTATGGCGACAGGTATTCACCTGCAAGGCAAAGATTTTAAATTTACTGCTTCTGATTACTTCATGTACTTATGTTAGAACATCCAGCAATTTTATCATATGCTGCAGATGGTTTCTCTTGGTATTGTTTATTAACACCAGCAGAACCCTACTTTACACCAGCACTGAATCCTGTCTGACACCCTCTAGCGTTTTCATGGCAGACTCAATACGGGGTGGTTTGCCATTATATATTATATTATATCATTATATAACGATAGATTCTTAGGATTACAACACTGTAACACACGTATTAAACTATTATGGTCATACAGCAAAAGGTACGAGTGCTATTTCCAAATTCTCTATTAGTACCATATATTATGAAATTCTGTCTTCTACTGCCTATGAGATAACCTTAAAAACATGTTGGCTAAGAAATTACATCATTGATTACATCCATACAACCAATGGGATGTATACCTGCTATGTTCATATTGAATGCTAAAGATTTTAACTTTACTGCTTCTGATTACATCATATACTTATCGGAGAACATCCAGCAATTTTATCATATGCTGCAGATGGTTACTCTTGGTATTGTTTATTAACACCAGCAGAACCCTACTTTACACCAGCACTGAATCCTGTCTGACACCCTCTAGCGTTTTCATGGCAGCCTCAATACGGGGTGGTTTGCCTTCCCCAGTCATTACCGTTAACCCCCCAGGAAGCTGGGTAATCATTTTACCGACCTCAGATGATGGAAGCCTGAGTCAGCCTTGAGCCGGCGGCTTGGATTGCACTCCCAGCGTCATGGGCAATGCTTTCAGACAGCATGTCTGCTGCCTTACCACTCTGTGCCACAAGAATGCTCTTGGTATTGTTTCTTCAAACCAGCAGAAGCCCTATTATATAACATGATACATTCTTAGGACTTCAACACTGTAACACACGTATTTAACTATTATGGTCATATAGCAAAAGCTACGAGTGCTATTTCCAAATTCTCTATTATTACTATATAGTATTATTAAATTCTGTTTTCTAGTACCCATGAGTTAACCTTAAAAACCTGTTGGCTAAGAAATTACATCATTGATTACATCCGTACTACCAATGGGATGTATACCTGCTATGTTCATATTGAATGCTAAAGATTTTAACTTTACTGCTTCTGATTACTTCATATACTTATCGGAGAACATCCAGCCATTTTATCATATGCTGCAGATGGTGTCTCTTGGTATTGTTTATGAACACCAGCAGAACCCTACTTTGCACCAGCACTGAATCCTGTCTGACGCCCCCTAGCGTTTTCATCGCAGACTCTGCTACCTTACGACTCTGTGCCACAAGAATGCTCTTGGTATTGTTTTTAAAACCAGCAGAAGTCCTATTATATAACAAGATAGATTCTTAGGACTACAACACTGTAACACGTGTTAACTATTATTGTCATAGCAAAAGCTACTAGTGCTATTTCCAAATTCTCTATTACTACCATATAGTTCAGAGAACATGAAGCAATTTTATCATATGGTGCAGATGGTTTCTCTTGGTATTGTTTATTAACACCAGCAGAACCCTACTTTACAACAGCACTGAATCCTGACGCCCCCTAGCGTTTTCATGGCAGACTCTGCTACCTTACCGCTCTGTGCCACAAGAATGCTCTTGGTATTGTTTCTACTTCAAACCAGCAGAAGCCCTATTATATAACATGATACATTCTTAGGACTTCAACACTGTAACACACGTATTTAACTATTATGGTCATATAACATGTATATATTCCATTGGTAGTATGGATACAATCAATGATGTAATTTCTTAGCCAACAAGTTTTTAAGGTTAACTCATGGGTACTAGAAGACAGAATTTAATAACACTATATAGTAATAATAGAGAATTTGGAAATAGCACTCGTAGCTTTTGCTATATGACCATAATAGTTAAATACGTGTGTTACAGTGTTGAAGTCCTAAGAATCTATCTTGTTATATAATAGGTCTTCTGCTGGTTTTAAGAAACAAAACCAAGAGCATTCTTGTGGCACACAGTGGTAAGGCAGCAGACATGCTGTCTGAAAGCATTGCAATCATTTATTGTATCCATACAACCAATGGGATATATACCTGCTATGTTCATATTGCATGCTAAAGATTTTAACTTTACTACTTCTGATTACTTCATATACTTATGGGAGAACATCCAGCAATTTTATCATATGCTGCAGATTGTGACTCTTGGTAATGTTTATTAACACCAGCAGAACCCTACTTTACACCAGCACTGAATCCTGTCTGACCTTTGGGGTGACGCCCTCTAGCGTTTTCATGGCAGACTCAATACGGGGTTGTTTGCCAGTGCCTTCCCCAGTCATTACCGTTTACCCCCCAGGAAGCTGGGAACTCATTTTACCGACCTCGGATGACGGAAGCCTGAGTCAGCCTTGAGCCGGATGCTTGGATTGCACTCCCAGCCTCATGGGCAATGCTTTCAGGCAGCATTTCTGCTGCCTTACCACTCTGTGCACAAGTATGCTCTTGGTATTGTTTATTCAAACCAGCAGAAGCCCTATTATATAACATGATAGATTCTTAGGACTTCAACACTGTAACACACGTATTTAACTATTATGGTCATATAGCAAAAGCTACTAATGCTATTTCCAAATTCTCTATTAGTACCATATAGTCTTGTGAAATTCTGTCTTCTACTGCCTATGAGATAACCTTAAAAACTAGTTGGCTAAGTAATTAAATCATTGATTGTATCCATACAACCAATGGGATATATACCTGCTATGTTCATATTGCATGCTAAAGATTTTAACTTTACTACTTCTGATTACTTCATATACTTATCGGAGAACATCCAGCCATTTTATCATATGCTGCAGATGGTGACTCTTGGTAATGTTTATTAACACCAGCAGAACCCTACTTTACACCAGCACTGAATCCTGTCTGACCTTTGGGGTGACGCCCTCTAGCGTTTTCATGGCAGACTCAATACGGGGTGGTTTGCCAGTGCCTTCCCTAGTCATTACCGTTTACCCCCCAGGAAGCTGGGTACTCATTTTACCGACCTCGGATGATGGAAGCCTGAGTCAGCCTTGAGACGGACGCTTGGATTGCACTCCCAGCCTCATGGGCAATGCTTTCAGACAGCATGTCTGCTGCCTTACCACTCTGTGCCACAAGTATGCTCTTGGTATTGTTTCTTCAAACCAGCAGAAGCCCTATTATATAACATGATAGATTCTTAGGACTTCAACACTGTAACACACGTATTTAACTATTATGGTCATATAGCAAAAGCTACTAGTGCTATTTCCAAATTCTCTATTAGTACCATATAGTCTTATGAAATTCTGTCTTCTACTGCCTATGAGATAACCTTAAAAACTAGTTGGCTAAGTAATTAAATCATTGATTGTATCCATACAACCAATGGGATAGATAACTGCTATGTTCATATTGCACGCTAAAGATTTTAACTTTACTACTTCTGATTACTTCATATACTTATCGGAGAACATCCAGCAATTTTATCATATGCTGCAGATGGTGACTCTTGGTAATGTTTATTAACACCAGCAGAACCCTACTTTACACCAGCACTGAATCCTGTCTGACCCTTGGGGTGACGCCCTCTAGTGTTTTCATGGCAGACTCAATACGGGGTGGTTTGCCAGTGCCTTCCCCAGTCATTACCGTTTACCCCCCAGGAAGCTGGGTACTCATTTTACCGACATCGGATGACGGAAGCCTGAGTCAGCCTTGAGCCGGATGCTTGGATTGCACTCCCAGCCTCATGGGCAATGCTTTCAGGCAGCATTTCTGCTGCCTTACCACTCTGCCACAAGTATGCTCTTGGTATTGTTTCTTCAAACCAGCAGAAGCCCTATTATATAACATGATAGATTCTTAGGACTTCAACACTGTAACACACGTATTTAACTATTATGGTCATATAGCAAAAGCTACTAGTGCTATTTAAAAAATTCTCTATTAGTACCATATAGTCTTATGAAATTCTGTCTTCTACTGCCTATGAGATAACCTTAAAAACTAGTCGGCTAAGAAATTAAATCATTGATTGTATCCATACAACCAATGGGATATATAACTGCTATGTTCATATTGCACGCTAAAGATTTTAACTTTACTACTTCTGATTACTTCATATACTTATCGGAGAACATCCAGCAATTTTATCATATGCTGCAGATGGTGACTCTTGGTAATGTTTATGAACACCAGCAGAACCCTACTTTACACCAGCACTGAATCCTGTCTGACGCCCCCTAGCGTTTTCATCGCAGACTCTGCTACCTTACCACTCTGTGCCACAAGAATGCTCTTGGTATTGTTTCTTCAAACAAGCAGAAGCCCTATTATATAACATGATAGATTCTTAGGACTTCAACACTGTAACACACGTATTTAACTATTATGGTCATATAGCAAAAGCTACTAGTGCTATTTCCAAATTCTCTATTAGTACCATATAGTCTTATGAAATTCTGTCTTCTACTGCCTATGAGAAAACCTTAAAAACTAGTTGGCTAAGTAATTAAATCATTGATTGTATCCATACAACCAATGGGATATATACCTGCTATGTTCATATTGCACGCTAAAGATTTTAACTTTACTACTTCTGATTACTTCATATACTTATCGGAGAACATCCAGTCATTTTATCATATGCTGCAGATGGTGACTCTTGGTAATGTTTATTAACACCAGCAGAACCCTACTTTACACCAGCACTGAATCCTGTCTGACCTTTGGGGTGACGCCCTCTAGCGTTTTCATGTCAGACTCAATATGGGGTGGTTTGCCAGTGCCTTCCCCAGTCATTACCGTTTACCCCCCAGGAAGCTGGGTACTCATTTTACCGACCTCGGATGACGGAAGCCTGAGTCAGCCTTGAGCCGGATGCTTGGATTGCACTCCCAGCCTCATGGGCAATGCTTTCAGACGGCATGTCTGCTGCCTTACCACTCTGTGCCACAAGTATGCTCTTGGTATTGTTTCTTCAAACCAGCAGAAGCCCTATTATATAACATGATAGATTCTTAGGACTTCAACACTGTAACACACGTATTTAAGTATTATGGTCATATAGCAAAAGCTACTAGTGCTATTTCCAAATTCTCTATTAGTACCATATAGTCTTATGAAATTCTGTCTTCTACTGCCTATGAGATAACCTTAAAAACTAGTTGGCTAAGTAATTAAATCATTGATTGTATCCATACAACCAATGGGATATATACCTGCTATGTTCATATTGCACGATAAAGATTTTAACTTTACTACTTCTGATTACTTCATATACTTATCGGAGAACATCCAGCAATTTTATCATATGCTGCAGATGGTGACTCTTGGTAATGTTTATTAACACCAGCAGAACCCTACTTTACACCAGCACTGAATCCTGTCTGACCTTTGGGGTGACGCCCTCTAGCGTTTTCATGGCAGACTCAATACGGGGTGGTTCATATACTTATCGGAGAACATCCAGAAATTTTATCATATGCTGCAGATGGTTTCTCTTGGTATTGTTTATTAACTCCAGCAGAACCCTACTTTACACCAGCACTGAATCCTGTCTGACGCTCTCTAGCGTTTTGAAGGCAGACTCAGTACGGGGTGGTTTGCCAGTGCCTTCCCCAGTCATTACCCTTTACCCCCCAGGTAGCTGGGTACTCATTTTACCGACCTCGGATGACGGAAGCCAGAGTCAGCCTTGAGCCGGATGCTTGGATTGCACTCCCAGCCTCATGGGCAATGCTTTCAGACAGCATGTCTGCTGCCTTACCACTCTGTGCCACAAGAATGCTCTTGGTTTTGTTTCTTAAAACCAGCAGAAGACCTATTATATAACAAGATAGATTCTTAGGACTTCAACACTGTAACACACGTATTTAACTAATATGGTCATATAGCAAAAGCTACGAGTGCTATTTCCAAATTCGCTATTATTACTATATAGTGTTATTAAATTCTGTCTTCTAGTACCCATGAGTTAACCTTAAAAACTTGTTGGCTAAGAAATTACATTCAAATTATTGAATGCTAAAGATTTTAACTTTACTGCTTCTGATTACTTCATATACCTATCGGAGAACATCCAGCAATTTTATCATATGCTGCAGATGGTTTCTCTTGGTATGGTTTATTAACAACAGCAGAACCCTACTTTACACCAGCACTGAATCCTGTCTGACGCCCCCTAGCGTTTTCATCGCAGACTCTGCTACCTTACCACTCTGTGCCACAAGAATGCTCTTGGTGTTGTTTCTTAAAACCAGCAGAAGCCCTATTATATAACAAGATAGATTCTTAGGACTACAACACTGTAACACGTATTAACTATTATTGTCATAGCAAAATCTACTAGTGCTATTTCCAAATTCTCTATTAGTACCATATAGTCTTCTACTGCCTATGAGATAAACTTAAAAACTAGTTGGCTAAGTAATTAAATCATTGATTGTATCCATACAACCAATGGGATATATACCTGCTATGTTCATATTGCATGCTAAAGATTTTAACTTTACTACTTCTGATTACTTCATATAAACGGAGAACATCCAGCAATTTTATCATATGCTGCAGATGGTGACTCTTGGTAATGTTTATTAACACCAGCAGAACCCTACTTTACACCAGCACTGAATCCTGTCTGACCTTTGGGGTGACGCCCTCTAGCGTTTTCATGGCAGACTCAATACGGGGTGGTTTGCCAGTGCCTTCCCCAGTCATTACAGTTTACCCCCCAGGAAGCTGGGTACTCATTTTACCGACCTCGGATGACGGATGCCTGAGTCAGCCTTGAGCCGAATGCTTGGATTGCACTCCCAGTCTCATGGGCAATGCTTTCAGACAGCATGTCTGCTGCCTTACCACTCTGTGCCACAAGAATGCTCTTGGTATTGTTTCTTCAAACCAGCAGAAGCCCTATTATATAACATGATAGATTCTTAGCACTTCAACACTGTAACACACGTATTTAACTATTATAGTCATATAGCAAAAGCTACGAGTGCTATTTCCAAATTCTCTATTATTACTATATAGTGTTATTAAATTCTGTCTTCTAGTACCCATGAGTTAACCTTAAAAACTTGTTGGCTAAGAAATTACATTCAAATTATTGAATGCTAAAGATTTTAACTTTACTGCTTCTTTTTACTTCATATACCTATCGGAGAACATCCAGCAATTTTATCATATGCTGCAGATGGTTTCTCTTGGTATGGTTTATTAACATCAGCAGAACCCTACTTTACACCAGCACTGAATCCTGTCTGACGCCCCCTAGCGTTTTCATCGCAGACTCTGCTACCTTACCACTCTGTGCCACAAGAATGCTCTTGGTGTTGTTTCTTAAAACCAGCAGAAGCCCTATTATATAACAAGATAGATTCTTAGGACTACAACACTGTAACACGTATTAACTATTATTGTCATAGCAAAATCTACTAGTGCTATTTCCAAATTCTCTATTAGTACCATATAGTCTTATGAAATTCTGTCTTCTACTGCCTATGAGATAACCTTAAAAACTAGTTGGCTAAGTAATTAAATCATTGATTGTATCCATACAACCAATGGGATATATACCTGCTATGTTCATATTGCATGCTAAAGATTTTAACTTTACTACTTCTGATTACTTCATATAAACGGAGAACATCCAGCAATTTTATCATATGCTGCAGATGGTGACTCTTGGTAATGTTTATTAACACCAGCAGAACCCTACTTTACACCAGCACTGAATCCTGTCTGACCTTTGGGGTGAAGCCCTCTAGCGTTTTCATGGCAGACTCAATACGGGGTGGTTTGCCAGTGCCTTCCCCAGTCATTACCGTTTACCCCCAAGGAAGCTGGGTACTCATTTTACCGACCTCGGATGACGGATGCCTGAGTCAGCCTTGAGCCGAATGCTTGGATTGCACTCCCAGTCTCATGGGCAATGCTTTCAGACAGCATGTCTGCTGCCTTACCACTCTGTGCCACAAGAATGCTCTTGGTATTCTTTATTCAAACCAGCAGAAGCCCTATTATATAACATGATAGATTCTTAGGACTTCAACACTGTAACACACGTATATAATGGTCATATAGCAAAAGCTACTAGTGCTATTTCCAAATTCTCTATTAGTACCATATAGTCTTATGAAATTCTGTCTTCTACTGCCTATGAGATAACCTTAAAAACCAGTTGGCTAAGTAATTAAGTCATTGATTGTATCCATACAACCAATGGGATATATACCTGCTATGTTCATATTGCATGCTAAAGATTTTAACTTTAATACTTTCCAAATACTTTCCAATATTTCCAAATTCTCTATTAGTACCATATAGTCTTATGAAATTCTGTCTTCTACTGCCTATGAGATAACCTTAAAAACTAGTTGGCTAAGTAATTAAGTCATTGATTGTATCCATACAACCAATGGGATATATACCTACTATGTTCATATTGCATGCTAAAGATTTTAACTTTAATACTTTCCAAATACTTTCCAATATTTCCAAATTCTCTATTAGTACCATATAGTCTTATGAAATTCTGTCCTACTGCCTATGAGATAACCTTAAAAACTAGTTGGCTAAGTAATTAAATCATTGATTGTATCCATAAAACCAATGGGATATATAACTGCTATGTTCATATTGCACGCTAAAGATTTTAACTTTACTACTTCTGATTACTTCATATACTTATCGGAGAACATCCAGCAATTTTATCATATGCTACAGATGGTGACTCTTGGTAATGTTTATTAACACCAGCAGAACCCTACTTTACACCAGCACTGAATCCTGTCTGACCCTTGGGGTGACGCCCTCTAGCGTTTTCATGGCAGACTCAATACGGGGTGGTTTGCCAGTGCCTTCCCAAGTCATTACCGTTTACCCCCCAGGAAGCTGGGTACTCATTTTACCGACCTCGGATGACGGAAGCCTGAGTCAGCCTTGAGCCGGATGCTTGGATTGCACTCCCAGCCTCATGGGCAATGCTTTCAGGCAGCATGTCTGCTGCCTTACCACTCTGTGCCACTAGTATGCCCTTGGTATTGTTTCTTCAAACCAGCAGAAGCCCTATTATATAACATGATAGATTCTTAGGACTTCAACACTTTAACACACGTATTTAACTATTATGGTCATATAGCAAAAGTTACTAGTGCTATTTAAAAAATTCTCTATTAGTACCATATAGTCTTATGAAATTCTGTCTTCTACTGCCTATGAGATAACCTTAAAAACTAGTTGGCTAAGAAATTAAATCATTGATTGTATACATACAACCAATGGGATATATAACTGCTATGTTCATATTGCACGCTAAAGATTTTAACTTTACTACTTCTGATTACTTCATATACTTATCGGAGAACATCCAGCAATTTTATCATATGCTGCAGATGGTGACTCTTGGTAATGTTTATGAACACCAGCAGAACCCTACTTTACACCAGCACTGAATCCTGTCTGACGCCCCCTAGCGTTTTCATCGCAGACTCTGCTACGTTACCACTCTGTGCCACAAGAATGCTCTTGGTGTTGTTTCTTAAAACCAGCAGAAGCCCTATTATATAACAAGATAGATTCTTAGGACTACAACACTGTAGCACGTATTAACTATTATTGTCATAGCAAAAGCTACTAGTGCTATTTCCAAATTCTCTATTAGTAACATATAGTTCGGAGAACATCCAGCAATTTTATAATATGGTGCAGATGGTTTCTCTTGGTATTGTTTATTAACACCAGCAGAACCCTACTTTACACCAGCACTGAATCCTGTCTGACGCCCCCTAGCGTTTTCATGGCAGACTCTGCTACCTTACCACTCTGTGCCACAAGAATGCTCTTGGTATTGTTTCTTCAAACCAGCAGAAGCCCTATTATATAACATGATAGATTCTTAGGACTTCAACACTGTAACACACGTATTTAACTATTATGGTCATATAGCGAAAGCTACTAGTGCTATTTCCAAATTCTCTATTAGTACCATATAGTCTTATGAAATTCTGTCTTCTACTCCCAATGAGATAACCTTAAAAACTAGTTGGCTAAGTAATTAAATCATTGATTGTATCCATACAACCAATGGGATATATAACTGCTATGTTCATATTGCACGCTAAAGATTTTAACTTTACTACTTCTGATTACTTCATATACTTATCGGAGAACATCCAGCAATTTTATCATATGCTGCAGATGGTGACTCTTGGTAATGTTTATTAACACCAGCAGAACCCTACTTTACACCAGCACTGAATCCTGTCTGACCCTTGGGGTGACGCCCTCTAGCGTTTTCATGGCAGACTCAATACGGGGTGGTTTGCCAGTGCCTTCCCCAGTCATTACCGTTTACCCCCCAGGAAGCTGGGTACTCATTTTACCGACCTCGGATGACGGAAGCCTGAGTCAGCCTTGAGCCGGATTCTTGGATTCCACTACCAGCCTCATGGGCAATGCTTTCAGACAGCATGTCTGCTGCCTTACCACTCTGTGCCACAAGAATGCTCTTGGTATTGTTTCTTCAAACCAGCAGAAGCCCTATTATATAACATGATAGATTCTTAGCACTTCAACACTGTAACACACGTACTTAACTATTATAGTCATATAGCAAAAGCTACGAGTGCTATTTCCAAATTCTCTATTATTACTATATAGTGTTATTAAATTCTGTCTTCTAGTACCCATGAGTTAACCTTAAAAACTTGTTGGCTAAGAAATTACATCATTGATTACATCCATACAACCAATGGGATATATACCTGCTATGTTCATATTGAATGCTAAAGATTTTAACTTTACTGCTTCTGATTACTTCATATACTTATCGGAGAACATCCAGCAATTTTATCATATGCTGCAGATGGTTTCTCTTGGTATGGTTTATTAACACCAGCAGAACCCTACTTTACACCAGCACTGAATCCTGTCTGACGCCCCGTAGCGTTTTCATCGCAGACTCTGCTACCTTACCACTCTGTGCCACAAGAATGCTCTTGGTGTTGTTTCTTAAAACCAGCAGAAGCCCTATTATATAACAAGATAGATTCTTAGGACTACAACACTGTAACACGTATTAACTATTATTGTCATAGCAAAAGCTACTAGTGCTATTTCCAAATTCTCTATTAGTAACATAGAGTTCGGAGAACATCCAGCAATTTTATCATATGGTGCAGATGGTTTCTCTTGGTATTGTTTATTAACACCAGCAAAACCCTACTTTACACCAGCACTGAATCCTGTCTGACGCCCCCTAGCGTTTTCATGGCAGACTCTGCTACCTTACCACTCTGTGCCACAAGAATGCTCGTGGTATTGTTTCTTCAAACAAGCAGAAGCCCTATTATATAACATGATAGATTCTTAGGACTTCAACACTGTAACACACGTATTTAACTATTATGGTCATATAGCAAAAGCTACTAGTGCTATTTCCAAATTATCTATTAGTACCATATAGTCTTATGAAATTCTGTCTTCTACTGCCTATGGTATAACCTTATAAACTAGTTGGCTAAGTAATTAAATCATTGATTGTATCCATACAACCAATGGGATATATACCTGATGTTCATATTGCATGTTAAAGATTTTAACTTTACTACTTCTGATTACTTCATATACTTATCGGAGAACATCCAGCAGTTTTATCATATGCTGCAGATGGTGACTCTTGGTAATGTTTATTAACACCAGCAGAACCCTACTTTACACCAGCACTGAATCCTGTCTGACCTTTGGGGTGACGCCCTCTAGCGTTTTCATGGCAGACTCAATACGGGGTGGTTTGCCAGTGCCTTCCCCAGTCATTACCGTTTACCCCCCAGGAAGCTGGGTACTCATTTTACCGACCTCACATGATGGAAGCCTGAGTCAGCCTTGAGCCGGACGCTTGGATTGCACTCCCAGCCTCATGGGCAATGCTTTCAGACAGCATGTCTGCTGCCTTACCACTCTGTGCCACAAGTATGCTCTTGGTATTGTTTCTTCAAACCAGCAGAAGCCCTATTATATAACATGATAGATTCTTAGGACTTCAACACTGTAACACACGTATTTAACTATTATGGTCATATAGCAAAAGTTACTAGTGCTATTTAAAAAATTCTCTATTAGTACCATATAGTCTTATGAAATTCTGTCTTCTACTGCCTATGAGATAACCTTAAAAACTAGTTGGCTAAGAAATTAAATCATTGATTGTATACATACAACCAATGGGATATATAACTGCTATGTTCATATTGCACGCTAAAGATTTTAACTTTACTACTTCTGATTACTTCATATACTTATCGGAGAACATCCAGCAATTTTATCATATGCTGCAGATGGTGACTCTTGGTAATGTTTATGAACACCAGCAGAACCCTACTTTACACCAGCACTGAATCCTGTCTGACGCCCCCTAGCGTTTTCATCGCAGACTCTGCTACGTTACCACTCTGTGCCACAAGAATGCTCTTGGTGTTGTTTCTTAAAACCAGCAGAAGCCCTATTATATAACAAGATAGATTCTTAGGACTACAACACTTTAGCACGTATTAACTATTATTGTCATAGCAAAAGCTACTAGTGCTATTTCCAAATTCTCGATTAGTAACATATAGTTCGGAGAACATCCAGCAATTTTATCATATGGTGCAGATGGTTTCTCTTGGTATTGTTTATTAACACCAGCAGAACCCTACTTTACACCAGCACTGAATCCTGTCTGACGCCCCCTAGCGTTTTCATGGCAGACTCTGCTACCTTACCACTCTGTGCCACAAGAATGCTCTTGGTATTGTTTCTTCAAACCAGCAGAAGCCCTATTATATAACATGATAGATTCTTAGGACTTCAACACTGTAACAAACGTATTTAACTATTATGGTCATATAGCGAAAGCTACTAGTGCTATTTCCAAATTCTCTATTAGTACCATATAGTCTTATGAAATTCTGTCTTCTACTCCCAATGAGATAACCTTAAAAACTAGTTGGCTAAGTAATTAAATCATTGATTGTATCCATACAACCAATGGGATATATAACTGCTATGTTCATATTGCACGCTAAAGATTTTAACTTTACTACTTCTGATTACTTCATATACTTATCGGAGAACATCCAGCAATTTTATCATATGCTGCAGATGGTGACTCTTGGTAATGTTTATTAACACCAGCAGAACCCTACTTTACACCAGCACTGAATCCTGTCTGACCTTTGGGGTGACGCCCTCTAGCGTTTTCATGGCAGACTCAATACGGGGTGGTTTGCCAGTGCCTTCCCCAGTCATTACCGTTTACCCCCCAGGAAGCTGGGTACTCATTTTACCGACCTCGGATGACGGAACCCTGAGTCAGCCTTGAGCCGGATTCTTGGATTCCAGTACCAGCCTCATGGGCAATGGTTTCAGACAGCATGTCTGCTGCCTTACCACTCTGTGCCACAAGAATGCTCTTGGTATTGTTTCTTCAAACCAGCAGAAGCCCTATTATATAACATGATAGATTCTTAGGACTTCAACACTGTAACACACGTATTTAACTATTATGGTCATATAGCGAAAGCTACTAGTGCTATTTCCAAATTCTCTATTAGTACCATATAGTCTTATGAAATTCTGTCTTCTACTCCCAATGAGATAACCTTAAAAACTTGTTGGCTAAGAAATTACATCATTGATTACATCCATACAACCAATGGGATATATACCTGCTATGTTCATATTGAATGCTAAAGATTTTAACTTTACTGCTTCTGATTACTTCATATACTTATCGGAGAACATCCAGCAATTTTATCATATGCTGCAGATGGTTTCTCTTGGTATGGTTTATTAACACCAGCAGAACCGTACTTTACACCAGCACTGCATCCTGTCTGACGCCCCCTAGCGTTTTCATCGCAGACTCTGCTACCTTACCACTCTGTGCCACAAGAATGCTCTTGGTGTTGTTTCTTAAAACCAGCAGAAGCCCTATTATATAACAAGATAGATTCTTAGGACTACAACACTGTAACACGTATTAACTATTATTGTCATAGCAAAAGCTACTAGTGCTATTTCCAAATTCTCTATTAGTAACATAGAGTTCGGAGAACATCCAGCAATTTTATCATATGGTGCAGATGGTTTCTGTTGGTATTGTTTATTAACACCAGCAAAACCCTACTTTACACCAGCACTGAATCCTGTCTGACGCCCCCTAGCGTTTTCATCGCAGACTCTGCTACCTTACCACTTTGTGCCACAAGAATGCTCTTGGTATTGTTTCTTCAAACAAGCAGAAGCCCTATTATATAACATGATAGATTCTTAGGACTTCAACACTGTAACACACGTATTTAAGTATTATGGTCATATAGCAAAAGCTACTAGTGCTATTTCCAAATTCTCTATTAGTACCATATAGTCTTATGAAATTCTGTCTTCTACTGCCTATGAGATAACCTTAAAAACTAGTTGGCTAAGTAATTAAATCATTGATTGTATCCATACAACCAATCGGATAGATAACTGCTATGTTCATATTGCATGCTAAAGATTTTAACTTTACTACTTCTAATTACTTCATATACTTATCGGAGAACATCCAGCAATTTTATCATATGCTGCAGATGGTGACTCTTGGTAATGTTTATTAACACCAGCAGAACCCTACTTTACACCAGCACTGAATCCTGTCTGACCTTTGGGGTGACGCCCTCTAGCGTTTTCATGGCAGACTCAATACGGGGTGGTTTGCCAGTGCCCTCCCCAGTCATTACCGTTTACCTCCCAGGAAGCTGGATACTCATTTTACCGACCTCGGATGACGGAAGCCTGAGTCAGCCTTGAGCCGGATTCTTGGATTGCACTCCCAGCCTCATGGGCAATGCTTTCAGACAGCATGTCTGCTGCCTTACCACTCTGTGCCACAAGAATGCTCTTGGTATTGTTTCTTCAAACCAGCAGAAGCCCTATTATATAACATGATAGATTCTTAGCACTTCAACACTGTAACACACGTATTTAACTATTATGGTCATATAGCAAAAGCTACGAGTGCTATTTCCAAATTCTCTATTATTACTATATAGTGTTATTCAATTCTGTCTTCTAGTACCCATGAGTTAACCTTAAAAACTTGTTGGCTAAGAAATTACATCATTGATTACATCCATACAACCAATGGGATATATACCTGCTATGTTCATATTGAATGCTAAAGATTTTAACTTTACTGCTTCTGATTACTTCATATACCTATCGGAGAATATCCAGCAATTTTATCATATGCTGCAGATCGTTTCTCTTGGTATGGTTTATTAACACCAGCAGAACCCTACTTTACACCAGCACTGAATCCTGTCTGACGCCCCCTAGCGTTTTTATCGCAGACTCTGCTACCTTACCACTCTGTGCCACAAGAATGCTCTTGGTGTTGTTTCTTAAAACCAGCAGAAGCCCTATTATATAACGAGATAGATTCTTAGGACTACAACACTGTAACACGTATTAACTATTATTGTCATAGCAAAATCTACTAGTGCTATTTCCAAATTCTCTATTAGTAACATATAGTCTTATGAAATTCTGTCTTCTACTGCCTATGAGATAACCTTAAAAACTAGTTGGCTAAGTAATTAAATCATTGATTGTATCCATACAACCAATGGGATATATACCTGCTATGTTCATATTGCATGCTAAAGATTTTAACTTTACTACTTCTGATTACTTCATATAAACGGAGAACATCCAGCAATTTTATCATATGCTGCACATGGTGACTCTTGGTAATGTTTATTAACACCAGCAGAACCCTACTTTACACCAGCACTGAATCCTGTCTGACCTTTGGGGTGAAGCCCTCTAGCGTTTTCATGGCAGACTCAATACGGGGTGGTTTGCCAGTGCCTTCTCCAGTCATTACCGTTTACCCCCCAGGAAGCTGGGTACTCATTTTACCGACCTCGGATGACGGATGCCTGAGTCAGCCTTGAGCCGAATGCTTGGATTGCACTCCCAGTCTAATGGGCAATGCTTTCAGACAGCATGTCTGCTGCCTTACCACTCTGTGCCAAAAGAATGCTCTTGGTATTCTTTATTCAAACCAGCAGAAGCCCTATTATATAACATGATAGATTCTTAGGACTTCAACACTGTAACACACGTATATAATGGTCATATAGCAAAAGCTACTAGTGCTATTTCCAAATTCTCTATTAGTACCATATAGTCTTATGAAATTCTGTCTTCTACTGCCTATGAGATAACCTTAAAAACTAGTTGGCTAAGTAATTAAGTCATTGATTGTATCCATACAACCAATGGGATATATACCTGCTATGTTCATATTGCATGCTAAAGATTTTAACTTTAATACTTTCCAAATACTTTCCAATATTTCCAAATTCTCTATTAGTGCCATATAGTCTTATGAAATTCTGTCTTCTACTGCCTATGAGATAACCTTAAAAACTAGTTGGCTAAGTAATTAAGTCATTGATTGTATCCATACAACCAATGGGATATATACCTGCTATGTTCATATTGCATGCTAAAGATTTTAACTTCTGATTACTTCATATACTTATCGGAGAACAACCAGCAATTTTATCATATGCTGCAGATGGTGTTTCTTGGTATTGTTTATTAACACCAGCAGAACCCTACTTTACACCAGCACTGAATCCTGTCTGACCCTTGGGGTGACGCCCTCTAGCGTTTTCATGGCAGACTCAATACGGAGTGGTTTGCCAGTGCCTTCCCCAGTCATTACCGTTTACCCCCCAGGAAGCTGGGTACTCATTTTACCGACCTCGGATGACGGAAGCCTGAGTCAGCCTTGAGCCGGATGCTTGGATTGCACTACCAGCCTCATGGGCAATGCTTTCAGACAGCATGTCTGCTGCCTTACCACTCTGTGCCACAAGAATGCTCTTGTTATTGTTTCTTCAAACCAGCAGAAGCCCTATTATATAACATGATAGATTCTTAGGACTTCAGCACTGTAACACACGTATTTAACTATTATGGTCATATAGCAAAAGCTACGAGTGCTATTTCCAAATTCTCTATTATTACTATATAGTGTTATTAAATTCTGTCTTCTAGTACCCATGAGTTAACCTTAAAAACTTGTTGGCTAAGAAATTACATCATTGATTACATCCATACAACCAATGGGATATATTCCTGCTATGTTCATATTGAATGCTAAAGATTTTAACTTTACTGCTTCTGATTACTTCATATACTTATCGGAGAACATCCAGCAATTTTATCATATGCTGCAGATGGTTTCTCTTGGTATTGTTTATTAACACCAGCAGAACCCTACTTTACACCAGCACTGAATCCTGTCTGACGCCCCCTAGCGTTTTCATCGCAGACTCTGCTACGTTACCACTCTGTGCCACAAGAATGCTCTTGGTGTTGTTTCTTAAAACCAGCAGAAGCCCTATTATATAACAAGATAGATTCTTAGGACTACAAAACTGTAACACGTATTAACTATTATTGTCATAGCAAAAGCTACTAGTGCTATTTCCAAATTCTCTATTAGTAACATATAGTTCGGAGACCATCCAGCAATTTTATCATATGGTGCAGATGGTTTCTCTTGGTATTGTTTATTAACACCAGCAGAACCCTACTTTACACCAGCACTGAATCCTGTCTGACGCCCCCTAGCGTTTTCATGGCAGACTCTGCTACCTTACCACTCTGTGCCACAAGAATGCTCTTGGTATTGTTTCTTCAAACCAGCAGAAGCCCTATTATATAACATGATAGATTCTTAGGACTTCAACACTGTAACACACGTATTTAACTATTATGGTCATATAGCAAAAGCTACGAGTGCTATTTCCAAATTCTCTATTAGTACCATATAGTCTTATGAAATTCTGTCTTCTAGCACCCATGAGTTAACCTTAAAAACTTGTTGGCTAAGAAATTACATCATTGATTACATCCATACAACCAATGGGATATATACCTGCTATGTTCATATTGAATGCTAAAGATTTTAACTTTACTGCTTCTGATTACTTCATATACTTATCGGAGAACATCCAGCAATTTTATCACATGCTGCAGATGGTGTCTCTTGGTATTGTTTATTAACACCAGCAGAACCCTAGTTTACACCAGCACTGAATCCTGTCTGACCCTTGGGGTGACGCCCTCTAGCGTTTTCATGGCAGACTCAATACGGAGTGGTTTGCCAGTGCCTTCCCCAGTCATTACCGTTTACCCCCCAGGAAGCTGGGTACTCATTTTACAGACCTCGGATGACGCAAGCCTGAGTCAGCCTTGAGCCGGATGCTTGGATTGCACTCCCAACCTCATGGGCAATGCTTTCAGACAGCATGTTTCCTGCCTTACCACTCTGTGCCACAAGTATGCTCTTGGTATTGTTTCTTAAAACCAGCAGAAGCCCTGTTATATAACAAGATAGATTCTTAGGACTACAACACTGTAACACGTATTAACTATTATTGTCATAGCAAAAGCTACTAGTGCTATTTCCAAATTCTCTATTAGTAACATATAGTTCGGAGAACATCCAGCAATTTTATCATATGCTGCAGATGGTTTCTCTTGGTATTGTTTATTAACACCAGCAGAACCCTACTTTACACCAGCACTGTATCCTGTCTGACGCCCCCTAGCGTTTTCATGGCAGACTCTGCTACCTTACCACTCTGTGCCACAAGAATGCTCTTGGTATTGTTTCTTCAAACAAGCAGAAGCCCTATTATATAACATGATAGATTCTTAGGACTTCAACACTGTAACACACGTATTTAACTATTATGGTCATATAGCAAAAGCTACTAGTGCTATTTCCAAATTCTCTATTAGTACCATATAGTCTTATGAAATTCTGTCTTCTACTGCCTATGAGATAACCTTAAAAACTAGTTGGCTAAGTAATTAAATCATTGATTGTATCCATACAACCAATGGGATATATACCTGCTATGTTCATATTGCACGATAAAGATTTTAACTTTACTACTTCTGATTACTTCATATACTTATCGGAGAACATCCAGCAATTTTATCATATGCTGCAGATGGTGACTCTTGGTAATGTTTATTAACACCAGCAGAACCCTACTTTACACCAGCACTGAATCCTGTCTGACCCTTGGGGTGACGCCCTGTAGCGTTTTCATGGCAGACTCAATACGGAGTGGTTTGCCAGTGCCTTCCCCAGTCATTACCGTTTACCACCCAGGAAGCTGGGTACTCATTTTACAGACCTCGGATGACGGAAGCCTGAGTCAGCCTTGAACCGGATTCTTGGATTGCAATCCCAGCCTCATGGGCAATGCTTTCAGACAGCATGTCTGCTGCCTTACCACTCTGTGCCACAAGAATGCTCTTGGTATTGTTTCTTCAAACCAGCAGAAGCCCTATTATATAACATGATAGATTCTTAGCACTTCAACACTGTAACACATGTATTTAACTATTATGGTCATATAGCAAAAGCTACGAGTGCTATTTCCAAATTCTCTATTATTACTATATAGTGTTATTAAATTCTGTCTTCTAGTACCCATGAGTTAACCTTAAAAACTTGTTGGCTAAGAAATTACATCATTGATTACATCCATACAACCAATGGGATATATACCTGCTATGTTCATATTGCACGATAAAGATTTTAACTTTACTACTTCTGATTACTTCATATACCTATCGGAGAACATCCAGCAATTTTATCATATGCTGCAGATGGTTTCTCTTGGTATGGTTTATTAACACCAGCAGAACCCTACTTTACACCAGCACTGAATCCTGTCTGACGCCCCCTAGCGTTTTCATCGCAGACTCTGCTACCTTACCACTCTGTGCCACAAGAATGCTCTTGGTGTTGTTTCTTAAAACCAGCAGAAGCCCTATTATATAACAAGATAGATTCTTAGGACTACAACACTGTAACACGTATTAACTATTATTGTCATAGCAAAATCTACTAGTGCTATTTCCAAATTCTCTATTAGTACCATATAGTCTTATGAAATTCTGTCTTCTACTGCCTATGAGATAACCTTAAAAACTAGTTGGCTAAGTAATTAAGTCATTGATTGTATCCATACAACCAATGGGATATATACCTGCTATGTTCATATTGCATGCTAAAGATTTTAACTTTAATACTTTCCAAATACTTTCCAATATTTCCAAATTCTCTATTAGTACCATATAGTCTTATGAAATTCTGTCTTCTACTGCCTATGAGATAACCTTAAAAACTAGTTGGCTAAGTAATTAAGTCATTGATTGTATCCATACAACCAATGGGATATATACCTGCTATGTTCATATTGCATGCTAAAGATTTTAACTTTAATACTTCTGATTACTTCATATACTTATCGGAGAACATCCAGCAATTTTATCATATGCTGCAGATGGTGTTTCTTGGTATTGTTTATTAACACCAGCAGAACCCTACTTTACACCAGCACTGAATCCTGTCTGACCCTTGGGGTGACGCCCTCTAGCGTTTTCATGGCAGACTCAATACGGAGTGGTTTGCCAGTGCCTTCCCCAGTCATTACCGTTTACCCCCCAGGAAGCTGGGTACTCATTTTACCGACCTCGGATGACGGAAGCCTGAGTCAGCCTTGAGCCGGATGCTTGGATTGCACTACCAGCCTCATGGGCAATGCTTTCAGACAGCATGTCTGCTGCCTTACCACTCTGTGCCACAAGAATGCTCTTGTTATTGTTTCTTCAAACCAGCAGAAGCCCTATTATATAACATGATAGATTCTTAGGACTTCAGCACTGTAACACACGTATTTAACTATTATGGTCATATAGCAAAAGCTACTAGTGCTATTTCCAAATTCTCTATTATTACTATATAGTGTTATTAAATTCTGTATTCTAGTACCCATGAGTTAACCTTAAAAACTTGTTGGCTAAGAAATTACATCATTGATTACATCCATACAACCAATGGGATATATACCTGCTATGTTCATATTGAATGCTAAAGATTTTAACTTTACTGCTTCTGATTACTTCATATACTTATCGGAGAACATCCAGCAATTTTATCATATGCTGCAGATGGTGTCTCTTGGTATTGTTTATTAACACCAGCAGAACCCTAGTTTACACCAGCACTGAATCCTGTCTGACCCTTGGGGTGACGCCCTCTAGCGTTTTCATGGCAGACTCAATACGGAGTGGTTTGCCAGTGCCTTCCCCAGTCATTACCGTTTACCACCCAGGAAGCTGGGTACTCATTTTACAGACCTCGGATGACGCAAGCCTGAGTCAGCCTTGAGCCGGATGCTTGGATTGCACTCCCAACCTCATGGGCAATGCTTTCAGACAGCATGTCTCCTGCCTTACCACTCTGTGCCACAAGAATGCTCTTGGTATTGTTTCTTAAAACCAGCAGAAGCCCTATTATATAACAAGATAGATTCTTAGGACTACAACACTGTAACACGTATTAACTATTATTGCCATAGCAAAAGCTACTAGTGCTATTTCCAAATTCTCTATTAGTAACATATAGTTCGGAGAACATCCAGCAATTTTATCATATGCTGCAGATGGTTTCTCTTGGTATTGTTTATTAACACCAGCAGAACCCTACTTTACACCAGCACTGAATCCTGTCTGACGCCCCCTAGCGTTTTCATGGCAGACTCTGCTACCTTACCACTCTGTGCCACAAGAATGCTCTTGGTATTGTTTCTTCAAACAAGCAGAAGCCCTATTATATAACATGATAGATTCTTAGGACTTCAACACTGTAACACACGTATTTAACTATTATGGTCATATAGCAAAAGCTACTAGTGCTATTTCCAAATTCTCTATTAGTACCATATAGTCTTATGAAATTCTGTCTTCTACTGCCTATGAGAAAACCTTAAAAACTAGTTGGCTAAGTAATTAAATCATTGATTGTATCCATACAACCAATGGGATATATACCTGCTATGTTCATATTGCACGCTAAAGATTTTAACTTTACTACTTCTGATTACTTCATATACTTATCGGAGAACATCCAGCCATTTTATCATATGCTGCAGATGGTGACTCTTGGTAATGTTTATTAACACCAGCAGAACCCTACTTTACACCAGCACTGAATCCTGTCTGACCTTTGGGGTGACGCCCTCTAGCGTTTTCATGTCAGACTCAATACGGGGTGGTTTGCCAGTGCCTTCCCCAGTCATTACCGTTTACCCCCCAGGAAGCTGGGTACTCATTTTACCGACCTCGGATGACGGAAGCCTGAGTCAGCCTTGAGCCGGATGCTTGGATTGCACTCCCAGCCTCATGGGCAATGCTTTCAGACAGCATGTCTGCTGCCTTACCACTCTGTGCCACAAGTATGCTCTTGGTATTGTTTCTTCAAACCAGCAGAAGCCCTATTATATAACATGATAGATTCTTAGGACTTCAACACTGTAACACACGTATTTAAGTATTATGGTCATATAGCAAAAGCTACTAGTGCTATTTCCAAATTCTCTATTAGTACCATATAGTCTTATGAAATTCTGTCTTCTACTGCCTATGAGATAACCTTAAAAACTAGTTGGCTAAGTAATTAAATCATTGATTGTATCCATACAACCAATGGGATATATACCTGCTATGTTCATATTGCACGATAAAGATTTTAACTTTACTACTTCTGATTACTTCATATACTTATCGGAGAACATCCAGCAATTTTATCATATGCTGCAGATGGTGACTCTTGGTAATGTTTATTAACACCAGCAGAACCCTACTTTACACCAGCACTGAATCCTGTCTGACCTTTGGGGTGACGCCCTCTAGCGTTTTCATGGCAGACTCAATACGGGGTGGTTCATATACTTATCGGAGAACATCCAGAAATTTTATCATATGCTGCAGATGGTTTCTCTTGGTATTGTTTATTAACTCCAGCAGAACCCTACTTTACACCAGCACTGAATCCTGTCTGACGCTCTCTAGCGTTTTGAAGGCAGACTCAGTACGGGGTGGTTTGCCAGTGCCTTCCCCAGTCATTACCCTTTACCCCCCAGGTAGCTGGGTACTCATTTTACCGACCTCGGATGACGGAAGCCAGAGTCAGCCTTGAGCCGGATGCTTGGATTGCACTCCCAGCCTCATGGGCAATGCTTTCAGACAGCATGTCTGCTGCCTTACCACTCTGTGCCACAAGAATGCTCTTGGTTTTGTTTCTTAAAACCAGCAGAAGACCTATTATATAACAAGATAGATTCTTAGGACTTCAACACTGTAACACACGTATTTCACTAATATGGTCATATAGCAAAAGCTACGAGTGCTATTTCCAAATTCGCTATTATTACTATATAGTGTTATTAAATTCTGTCTTCTAGTACCCATGAGTTAACCTTAAAAACTTGTTGGCTAAGAAATTACATCATTGATTGTATCCATACTACCAATGGGATATATACATGCTATGTTCATATTGAATGCTAAAGATTTTAACTTTATTACTTCTGATTACTTCATATACTTATTTTAGAACATCCAGCAATTTTATCACGTGCTGGAGATGGTTTCTCTTGGTATTGTTTATTAACACCAGCAGAACCCTACTTTACATCAGCACTGAATCCTGTCTGACGCCCTCTAGCGTTTTCATGGCAGACTCAATACGGGGTGGTTTGCCAGTGCCTTCCCCAGTCATTACCGTTTACCCCCCAGGAAGCTGCGTAGTGTTTTACCGACCACGGATGACGGAAGCCTGAGTCAGCCTTGAGCCGGATGCTTGGATTGCACTCCCATCCTCATGGGCAGAGCTTTCAGAGAGCATGTCTGCTGCCTTACCACTCTGTGCCACAAGAATGCTCTTGGTTTTGTTTCTTAAAACCAGCAGAAGACTTATTATATAACAAGATAGATTCTTAGGACTTCAACACTGTAACACACGTATTTAACTATTATGGTCATATAGCAAAAGCTACGAGTGCTATTTCCAAATTCGCTATTATTACTATATAGTGTTATTAAATTCTGTCTTCTAGTACCCATGAGTTAACATTAAAAACTTGTTGGCTAAGAAATTACATCATTGATTGTATCCATACTACCAATGGGATATATACCTGCTATGTTTATAATGAATGCTAAAGATTTTAACTTTATTACTTCTGATTACTTCATATACTTATTTTAGAACATCCAGCGATTTTATCACGTGCTGGAGATGGTTTCTCTTGGTATTGTTTATTAACACCAGCAGAACCCTACTTTACACCAGCACTGAATCCTGTCTGACGCCCTCTAGCGTTTTCATGGCAGACTCATTACAGGGTGGTTTGCCAGTGCCTTCCCCAGTCATTACCGTTTACCCCCCAGGAACCTGCGTAGTCATTTTACCGACCACGGATGACGGAAGCCTGAGTCAGCCGTGAGCCGGATGCTTGGATTGCACTCCCATCCTCGTTGGCAGAGCTTTCAGACCGCATGTCTGCTGCGTTACCACTCTGTGCCACAAGAATGCTCTTGGTTTTTTTTCTTAAAACCAGCAGAAGACCTATTATATAACAAGATAGATTCTTAGGACTACAACACTGTAACACGTATTAACTATTATGTTCATATAGCAAAAGCTACTAGTGCTATTTCCAAATTCTCTATTAGTACCATATAGTCATGAAAGTTTGTCTTCTAGTACCCATGAGTTAACCTTAAAAACCTGTTGGCTAAGAAATTACATCATTCATTACATCCATACAACCAATGGGATGTATACCTGCTATGTTCATATTGAATGCTAAAGATTTTAAAATTACTGCTTCTGATTACTTCATATACTTATCGGAGAACATCCAGAAATTTTATCATATGCTGCAGATGGTTTCTCTTGGTATTGTTTATTAACTCCAGCAGAACCCTACTTTACACCAGCACTGAATCCTGTCTGACGCTCTCTAGCGTTTTCAAGGCAGACTCAGTACGGGGTGGTTTGCCAGTGCCTTCCCCAGTCATTACCGTTTACCCCCCCAGGAAGCTGGGTACTCATTTTACCGACCTCGGATGACCGAAACCCAGAGTCAGCCTTGAGCCGGATGCTTGGATTGCACTCCCAGCCTCATGGGCAATGCTTTCAGACAGCATGTCTGCTGCCTACCACTCTGTGCCACAAGAATGCTCTTGGTTTTGTTTCTTAAAACCAGCAGAAGACCTATTATATAACAAGATAGATTCTTAGGACTTCAACACTGTAACACACGTATTTAACTAATATGGTCATATAGCAAAAGCTACGAGTGCTATTTCCAAATTCGCTATTATTACTATATAGTGTTATTAAATTCTGTCTTCTAGTACCCATGAGTTAACCTTAAAAACTTGTTGGCTAAGAAATTACATCATTGATTGTATCCATACTACCAATGGGATATATACATGCTATGTTCATATTGAATGCTAAAGATTTTAACTTTACTACTTCTGATTACTTCATATACTTATTTTAGAACATCCAGCAATTTTATCACGTGCTGGAGATGGTTTCTCTTGGTATTGTTTATTAACACCAGCAGAACCCTACTTTACACCAGCACTGAATCCTGTCTGACGCCCTCTAGCGTTTTCGGAGAACATCCAGCAATTTTATCATATGCTGCAGATGGTGACTCTTGGTAATGTTTATTAACACCAGCAGAACCCTACTTTACACCAGCACTGAATCCTGTCTGACCTTTGGGGTGACGCCCTCTAGCGTTTTCATAGCAGACTCAATACGGGGTGGTTTGCCAGTGCCTTCCCCAGTCATTACCGTTTACCACCCAGGAAGCTGGGTACTCATTTTACCGACCTCGGATGACGGAAGCCTGAGTCAGCCTTGAGCCGGATTCTTGGATTGCACTCCCAGCCTCATGGGCAATGCTTTCAGACAGCATGTCTGCTGCCTTACCACTCTGTGCCACAAGAATGCTCTTGGTATTGTTTCTTCAAACCAGCAGAAGCCCTATTATATAACATGATAGATTCTTAGCACTTCAACACTGTAACACACGTATTTAACTATTATGGTCATATAGCGAAAGCTACGAGTGCTATTTCCAAATTCGCTATTATTACTATATAGTGTTATTAAATTCTGTCTTCTAGTACCCATGAGTTAACCTTAAAAACTTGTTGGCTAAGAAATTACATCATTGATTGTATCCATACTACCAATGGGATATATACATGCTATGTTCATATTGAATGCTAAAGATTTTAACTTTATTACTTCTGATTACTTCATATACTTATTTTAGAACATCCAGCAATTTTATCATATGCTGCAGATGGTTTCTCTTGGTATTGTTTATTAACTCCAGCAGAACCCTACTTTACACCAGCACTGAATCCTGTCTGACGCTCTCTAGCGTTTTCAAGGCAGACTCAGTACGGGGTGGTTTGCCAGTGCCTTCCCCAGTCATTACCGTTTACCCCCCCAGGAAGCTGGGTACTCATTTTACCGACCTCGGATGACCGAAACCCAGAGTCAGCCTTGAGCCGGATGCTTGGATTGCACTCCCAGCCTCATGGGCAATGCTTTCAGACAGCATGTCTGCTGCCTACCACTCTGTGCCACAAGAATGCTCTTGGTTTTGTTTCTTAAAACCAGCAGAAGACCTATTATATAACAAGATAGATTCTTAGGACTTCAACACTGTAACACACGTACTTAACTAATATGGTCATATAGCAAAAGCTACGAGTGCTATTTCCAAATTCGCTATTATTACTATATAGTGTTATTAAATTCTGTCTTCTAGTACCCATGAGTTAACCTTAAAAACTTGTTGGCTAAGAAATTACATCATTGATTGTATCCATACTACCAATGGGATATATACATGCTATGTTCATATTGAATGCTAAAGATTTTAACTTTACTACTTCTGATTACTTCATATACTTATTTTAGAACATCCAGCAATTTTATCACGTGCTGGAGATGGTTTCTCTTGGTATTGTTTATTAACACCAGCAGAACCCTACTTTACACCAGCACTGAATCCTGTCTGACGCCCTCTAGCGTTTTCGGAGAACATCCAGCAATTTTATCATATGCTGCAGATGGTGACTCTTGGTAATGTTTATTAACACCAGCAGAACCCTACTTTACACCAGCACTGAATCCTGTCTGACCTTTGGGGTGACGCCCTCTAGCGTTTTCATAGCAGACTCAATACGGGGTGGTTTGCCAGTGCCTTCCCCAGTCATTACCGTTTACCACCCAGGAAGCTGGGTACTCATTTTACCGACCTCGGATGACGGAAGCCTGAGTCAGCCTTGAGCCGGATTCTTGGATTGCACTCCCAGCCTCATGGGCAATGCTTTCAGACAGCATGTCTGCTGCCTTACCACTCTGTGCCACAAGAATGCTCTTGGTATTGTTTCTTCAAACCAGCAGAAGCCCTATTATATAACATGATAGATTCTTAGCACTTCAACACTGTAACACACGTATTTAACTATTATGGTCATATAGCGAAAGCTACGAGTGCTATTTCCAAATTCGCTATTATTACTATATAGTGTTATTAAATTCTGTCTTCTAGTACCCATGAGTTAACCTTAAAAACTTGTTGGCTAAGAAATTACATCATTGATTGTATCCATACTACCAATGGGATATATACATGCTATGTTCATATTGAATGCTAAAGATTTTAACTTTATTACTTCTGATTACTTCATATACTTATTTTAGAACATCCAGCAATTTTATCACGTGCTGGAGATGGTTTCTCTTGGTATTGTTTATTAACACCAGCAGAACCCTACTTTACACCAGCACTGAATCCTGTCTGACGCCCTGTAGCGTTTTCGGAGAACATCCAGCAATTTTATCATATGCTGCAGATGGTGACTCTTGGTAATGTTTATTAACACCAGCAGAACCCTACTTTACACCAGCACTGAATCCTGTCTGACCTTTGGGGTGACGCCCTCTAGCGTTTTCATAGCAGACTCAATACGGGGTGGTTTGCCAGTGCCTTCCCCAGTCATTACCGTTTACCACCCAGGAAGCTGGGTACTCATTTTACCGACCTCGGATGACGGAAGCCTGAGTCAGCCTTGAGCCGGATTCTTGGATTGCACTCCCAGCCTCATGGGCAATGCTTTCAGACAGCATGTCTGCTGCCTTACCACTCTGTGCCACAAGAATGCTCTTGGTATTGTTTCTTCAAACCAGCAGAAGCCCTATTATATAACATGATAGATTCTTAGCACTTCAACACTGTAACACACGTATTTAACTATTATGGTCATATAGCAAAAGCCACGAGTGCTATTTCCAAATTCTCTATTATTACTATATAGTGTTATTAAATTTTGTCTTCTAGTACCCATGAGTTAACCTTAAAAACTTGTTGGCTAAGAAATTACATCATTGATTACATCCATACAACCAATGGGATATATACCTGCTATGTTCATATTGAATGCTAAAGATTTTAACTTTACTGCTTCTGATTACTTCATATACTTATCGGAGAACATCCAGCAATTTTATCATATGCTGCAGATGTTTTCTCTTGGTATGGTTTATTAACACCAGCAGAACCCTACTTTACACCAGCACTGAATCCTGTCTGACGCCCCCTAGCGTTTTCATCGCAGACTCTGCTACCTTACCACTCTGTGCCACAAGAATGCTCTTGGTGTTGTTTCTTAAAACCAGCAGAAGCCCTATTATATAACAAGATAGATTCTTAGGACTACAACACTGTAACACGTATTAACTATTATTGTCATAGCAAAAGCTACTAGTGCTATTTCCAAATTCTCTATTAGTAACATATAGTTCGGAGAACATCCAGCAATTTTATCATATGGTGCAGATGGTTTCTCTTGGTATTGTTTATTAAAACCAGCAGAACCCTACTTTACACCAGCACTGAATCCTGTCTGACGCCCCCTAGCGTTTTCATGGCAGACTCTGCTACCTTACCACTCTGTGCCACAAGTATGCTCTTGGTATTGTTTCTTCAAACCAGCAGAAGTCCTATTATATAACATGATAGATTCTTAGGACTTCAACACTGTAACACACGTATTTAACTATTATGGTCATATAGCAAAAGCCACTAGTGCTATTTCCAAATTCTCTATTAGTACCATATAGTCTTATGAAATTCTGTCTTCAACTGCCTATGAGATAACATTAAAAACTAGTTGGCTAAGTAATTAAATCATTGATTGTATCCATACAACCAATGGGATATATACCTGCTATGTTCATATTGCATGCTAAAGATTTTAACTTTACTACTTCTGATTACTTCATATACTTATCGGAGAACATCCAGCAGTTTTATCATATGCTGCAGATGGTGACTCTTGGTAATGTTTATTAACACCAGCAGAACCCTACTTTACACCAGCACTGAATCCTGTCTGACCTTTGGGGTGACGCCCTCTAGCGTTTTCATGGCAGACTCAATACGGGGTGGTTTGCCAGTGCCTTCCCCAATCATTACCGTTTACCCCCCAGGAAGCTGGGTACTCATTTTACCGACCTCGGATGACGGAAGCCTGAGTCAGCCTTGAGCCGGATGCTTGGATTGCACTCCCAGCCTCATGGGCAATGCTTTCAGACAGCATGTCTGCTGCCTTACCACTCCGTGCCACAAGAATGCTCTTGGTTTTGTTTCTTAAAACAAGCAGAAGACCTATTATATAACAAGATAGATTCTTAGGACTTCAACACTGTAACACACGTATTTAACTAATATGGTCATATAGCAAAAGCTACGAGTGCTATTTCCAAATTCGCTATTATTACTATATAGTGTTATTAAATTCTGTCTTCTAGTACCCATGAGTTAACATTAAAAATTTGTTGGCTAAGAAATTACATCATTGATTGTATCCATACTACCAATGGGATATATACATGCTATGTTCATATTGAATGCTAAAGATTTTAACTTTATTACTTCTGATTACTTCATATACTTATTTTAGAATATCCAGCAATTTTATCACGTGCTGGAGATGGTTTCTCTTGGTACTGTTTATTAACAGCAGCAGAACCCTACTTTACACCAGCACTGAATCCTGTCTGACGCCCTCTAGCGTTTTCATGGCAGACTCAATACGGGGTGGTTTGCCAGTGCCTTCCCCAGTCATTACCCTTTACCCCCCAGGAAGCTGGGTACTCATTTTACCGACCTCGGATGACGGAAGCCTGAGTCAGCCTTGAGCCGGATGCTTGGATTGCACTCCCAGCCTCATGGGCAATGCTTTCAGACAGCATGTCTGCTGCCTTACCACTCTGTGCCACAATAATGCTCTTGGTTTTGTTTCTTAAAACCAGCAGAAGACCTATTATATAACAAGATAGATTCTTAGGACTTCAACACTGTAACACACGTATTTAACTAATATGGTCATATAGCAAAAGCTACGAGTGCTATTTCCAAATTCGCTATTATTACTATATAGTGTTATTAAATTCTGTCTTCTAGTACCCATGAGTTAACCTTAAAAACTTGTTGGCTAAGAAATTACATCATTGATTGTATCCATACTACCAATGGGATATATACATGCTATGTTCATATTGAATGCTAAAGATTTTAACTTTATTACTTCTGATTACTTCATATACTTATTTTAGAACATCCAGCAATTTTATCACGTGCTGGAGATTGTTTCTCTTGGTATTGTTTATTAACACCAGCAAAACCCTACTTTACACCAGCACTGAATCCTGTCTGACGCCCTCTAGCGTTTTCATGGCAGACTCAATACGGGGTGGTTTGCTAGTGCCTTCCCCAGTCATTACCGTTTACCCCCCAGGAAGCTGCGTAGTGTTTTACCGACCACGGATGACGGAAGCCTGAGTCAGCCTTGAGCCGGATGCTTGGATTGCAATCCCATCCTCATGGGCAGAGCTTTCAGAGAGCATGTCTGCTGCCTTACCACTCTGTGCCACAAGAATGCTCTTGGTTTTGTTTCTTCAAACCAGCAGAAGCCCTATTATATAACATGATAGATTCTTAGCACTTCAACACTGTAACACACGTATTTAACTATTATGGTCATATAGCAACAGCTACGAGTGCTATTTCCAAATTCTCTATTATTACTATATAGTGTTATTAAATTTTGTCTTCTAGTACCCATGAGTTAACCTTAAAAACTTGTTGGCTAAGAAATTACATCATTGATTACATCCATACAACCAATGGGATATATACCTGCTATGTTCATATTGAATGCTAAAGATTTTAACTTTACTGCTTCTGATTACTTCATATACTTATCGGAGAACATCCAGCAATTTTATCATATGCTGCAGATGGTTTCTCTTGGTATGGTTTATTAACACCAGCAGAACCCTACTTTACACCAGCACTGAATCCTGTCTGACCTTTGGGGTGACGCCCTCTAGTGTTTTCATGGCAGACTCAATACGGGGTGGTTTGCCAGTGCCTTCCCCAGTCATTACCGTTTACCCCCCAGGAAGCTGGGTACTCATTTTACCGACCTCGGATGACGGAAGCCTGAGTCAGCCTTGAGCCGGATGCTTGGATTGCACTCCCAGCCTCATGGGCAATGCTTTCAGACAGCATGTCTGCTGCCTTACCACTCCGTGCCACAAGAATGCTCTTGGTTTTGTTTCTTAAAACAAGCAGAAGACCTATTATATAACAAGATAGATTCTTAGGACTTCAACACTGTAACACACGTATTTAACTAATATGGTCATATAGCAAAAGCTACGAGTGCTATTTCCAAATTCGCTATTATTACTATATAGTGTTATTAAATTCTGTCTTCTAGTACCCATGAGTTAACATTAAAAATTTGTTGGCTAAGAAATTACATCATTGATTGTATCCATACTACCAATGGGATATATACATGCTATGTTCATATTGAATGCTAAAGATTTTAACTTTATTACTTCTGATTACTTCATATACTTATTTTAGAATATCCAGCAATTTTATCACGTGCTGGAGATGGTTTCTCTTGGTACTGTTTATTAACAGCAGCAGAACCCTACTTTACACCAGCACTGAATCCTGTCTGACGCCCTCTAGCGTTTTCATGGCAGACTCAATACGGGGTGGTTTGCCAGTGCCTTCCCCAGTCATTACCCTTTACCCCCCAGGAAGCTGGGTACTCATTTTACCGACCTCGGATGACGGAAGCCTGAGTCAGCCTTGAGCCGGATGCTTGGATTGCACTCCCAGCCTCATGGGCAATGCTTTCAGACAGCATGTCTGCTGCCTTACCACTCTGTGCCACAATAATGCTCTTGGTTTTGTTTCTTAAAACCAGCAGAAGACCTATTATATAACAAGATAGATTCTTAGGACTTCAACTCTGTAACACACGTATTTAACTAATATGGTCATATAGCAAAAGCTACGAGTGCTATTTCCAGATTCGCTATTATTACTATATAGTGTTATTAAATTCTGTCTTCTAGTACCCATGAGTTAACCTTAAAAACTTGTTGGCTAAGAAATTACATCATTGATTGTATCCATACTACCAATGGGATATATACATGCTATGTTCATATTGAATGCTAAAGATTTTAACTTTATTACTTCTGATTACTTCATATACTTATTTTAGAACATCCAGCAATTTTATCACGTGCTGGAGATTGTTTCTCTTGGTATTGTTTATTAACACCAGCAAAACCCTACTTTACACCAGCACTGAATCCTGTCTGACGCCCTCTAGCGTTTTCATGGCAGACTCAATACGGGGTGGTTTGCTAGTGCCTTCCCCAGTCATTACCGTTTACCCCCCAGGAAGCTGCGTAGTGTTTTACCGACCACGGATGACGGAAGCCTGAGTCAGCCTTGAGCCGGATGCTTGGATTGCAATCCCATCCTCATGGGCAGAGCTTTCAGAGAGCATGTCTGCTGCCTTACCACTCTGTGCCACAAGAATGCTCTTGGTTTTGTTTCTTCAAACCAGCAGAAGCCCTATTATATAACATGATAGATTCTTAGCACTTCAACACTGTAACACACGTATTTAACTATTATGGTCATATAGCAACAGCTACGAGTGCTATTTCCAAATTCTCTATTATTACTATATAGTGTTATTAAATTTTGTCTTCTAGTACCCATGAGTTAACCTTAAAAACTTGTTGGCTAAGAAATTACATCATTGATTACATCCATACAACCAATGGGATATATACCTGCTATGTTCATATTGAATGCTAAAGATTTTAACTTTACTGCTTCTGATTACTTCATATACTTATCGGAGAACATCCAGCAATTTTATCATATGCTGCAGATGGTTTCTCTTGGTATGGTTTATTAACACCAGCAGAACCCTACTTTACACCAGCACTGAATCCTGTCTGACGCCCCCTAGCGTTTTCATCGCAGACTCTGCTACCTTACCACTCTGTGCCACAAGAATGCTCTTGGTGTTGTTTCTTAAAACCAGCAGAAGCCCTATTATATAACAAGATAGATTCTTAGGACTTCAACACTGTAACACGTATTAACTATTATTGTCATAGCAAAAGCTACTAGTGCTATTTCCAAATTCTCTATTAGTAACATATAGTTCGGAGAACATCCAGCAATTTTATCATATGGTGCAGATGGTTTCTCTTGGTATTGTTTATTAAAACCAGCAGAACCCTACTTTACACCAGCACTGAATCCTGTCTGACGCCCCCTAGCGTTTTCATGGCAGACTCTGCTACCTTACCACTCTGTGCCACAAGTATGCTCTTGGTATTGTTTCTTCAAACCAGCAGAAGTCCTATTATATAACATGATAGATTCTTAGGACTTCAACACTGTAACACACGTATTTAACTATTATGGTCATATAGCAAAAGCTACTAGTGCTATTTCCAAATTCTCTATTAGTACCATATAGTCTTATGAAATTCTGTCTTCTACTGCCTATGAGATAACCTTAAAAACTAGTTGGCTAAGTAATTAAATCATTGATTGTATCCATACTACCAATGGGATATATACCTGCTATGTTCATATTGAATGCTAAAGATTTTAACTTTATTACTTCTGATTACTTCATATACTTATTTTAGAACATCCAGCAATTTTATCACGTGCTGGAGATGGTTTCTCTTGGTATTGTTTATTAACACCAGCAGAACCCAACTTTACACCAGCACTGAATCCTGTCTGACGCCCTCTAGCGTTTTCATGGCAGACTCAATACGGGGTGGTTTGCCAGTGCCTTCCCCAGTCATTACCGTTTACCCCCCAGGAACCTGCGTAGTCATTTTACCGACCACGGATGACGGAAGCCTGAGTCAGCTTTGAGCCGGATGCTTGGATTGCACTCCCATCCTCGTCGGCAGAGCTTTCAGAGAGCATGTCTGCTGCGTTACCACTCTGTGCCACAAGAATGCTCTTGGTTTTTTTTCTTAAAACCAGCAGAAGACCTATTATATAACAAGATAGATTCTTAGGACTACAACACTGTAACACATATTAACTATTATGTTCATATAGCAAAAGCTACTAGTGCTATTTCCAAATTCTCTATTAGTACCATATAGTCATGAAAGTTTGTCTTCTAGTACCCATGAATTAACCTTAAAAACCTGTTGGCTAAGAAATTACATCATTCATTACATCCATACAACCAATGGGATGTATACCTGCTATGTTCATATTGAATGCTAAAGATTTTAAATTTACTGCTTCTGATTACTTCATATATTATCGGAGAACATCCAGCAATTTTATCATATGCTGCAGATGGTGACTCTTGGTAATGTTTATTAACACCAGAAGAACCCTACTTTACACCAGCACTGAATCCTGTCTGACCTTTGGGGTGACGCCCTCTAGCGTTTTCATGGCAGACTCAATACGGTGTAGTTTGCCAATGCCTTCCCCAGTCAATACCGTTTACCCCCCAGGAAGCTGGGTACTCATTTTACCGACCTCGGATGACGGAAGGCTGAGTCAGCCTTGAGCCGGATGCTTGGATTGCACTCCCAGCCTCATGGGCAATGCTTTCAGACACCATGTCTGCTGCCTACCACTCTGTGCCACAAGAATGCTCTTGGTTTTTATTTCTTAAAACCAGCAGAAGACCTATTATATAACAAGATAGATTCTTAGGACTTCAACACTGTAACACACGTATTTAACTAATATGGTCATATAGCAAAAGCTACGAGTGCTATTTCCAAATTCGCTATTATTACTATATAGTGTTATTAAATTCTGTCTTCTAGTACCCATGAGTTAACCTTAAAAACTTGTTGGCTAAGAAATTACATCATTGATTGTATCCATACTACCAATGGGATATATACATGCTATGTTCATATTGAATGCTAAAGATTTTAACTTTACTACTTCTGATTACTTCATATACTTATTTTAGAACATCCAGCAATTTTATCACGTGCTGGAGATGGTTTCTCTTGGTATTGTTTATTAACACCAGCAGAACCCTACTTTACACCAGCACTGAATCCTGTCTGACGCCCTCTAGCGTTTTCGGAGAACATCCAGCAATTTTATCATATGCTGCAGATGGTGACTCTTGGTAATGTTTATTAACACCAGCAGAACCCTACTTTACACCAGCACTGAATCCTGTCTGACCTTTGGGGTGACGCCCTCTAGCGTTTTCATAGCAGACTCAATACGGGGTGGTTTGCCAGTGCCTTCCCCAGTCATTACCGTTTACCACCCAGGAAGCTGGGTACTCATTTTACCGACCTCGGATGACGGAAGCCTGAGTCAGCCTTGAGCCGGATTCTTGGATTGCACTCCCAGCCTCATGGGCAATGCTTTCAGACAGCATGTCTGCTGCCTTACCACTCTGTGCCACAAGAATGCTCTTGGTATTGTTTCTTCAAACCAGCAGAAGCCCTATTATATAACATGATAGATTCTTAGCACTTCAACACTGTAACACACGTATTTAACTATTATGGTCATATAGCAACAGCTACGAGTGCTATTTCCAAATTCTCTATTATTACTATATAGTGTTATTAAATTTTGTCTTCTAGTACCCATGAGTTAACCTTAAAAACTTGTTGGCTAAGAAATTACATCATTGATTACATCCATACAACCAATGGGATATATACCTGCTATGTTCATATTGAATGCTAAAGATTTTAACTTTACTGCTTCTGATTACTTCATATACTTATCGGAGAACATCCAGCAATTTTATCATATGCTGCAGATGGTTTCTCTTGGTATGGTTTATTAACACCAGCAGAACCCTACTTTACACCAGCACTGAATCCTGTCTGACGCCCCCTAGCGTTTTCATCGCAGACTCTGCTACCTTACCACTCTGTGCCACAAGAATGCTCTTGGTGTTGTTTCTTAAAACCAGCAGAAGCCCTATTATATAACAAGATAGATTCTTAGGACTACAACACTGTAACACGTATTAACTATTATTGTCATAGCAAAAGCTACTAGTGCTATTTCCAAATTCTCTATTAGTAACACATAGTTCGGAGAACATCCAGCAATTTTATCATATGGTGCAGATGGTTTCTCTTGGTATTGTTTATTAAAACCAGCAGAACCCTACTTTACACCAGCACTGAATCCTGTCTGACGCCCCCTAGCGTTTTCATGGCAGACTCTGCTACCTTACCACTCTGTGCCACAAGTATGCTCTTGGTATTGTTTCTTCAAACCAGCAGAAGTCCTATTATATAACATGATAGATTCTTAGGACTTCAACACTGTAACACACGTATTTAACTATTATGGTCATATAGCAAAAGCTACTAGTGCTATTTCCAAATTCTCTATTAGTACCATATAGTCTTATGAAATTCTGTCTTCTACTGCCTATGAGATAACCTTAAAAACTAGTTGGCTAAGTAATTAAATCATTGATTGCATCCATACAACCAATGGGATATATACCTGCTATGTTCATATCGCATACTAAAGATTTTAACTTTACTACTTCTGATTACTTCATATACATATCGGAGAACATCCAGCAATTTTATCATATGGTGCAGATGGTTTCTCTTGGTATTGTTTATTAACACCAGCAGAACCCTACTTTACACCAGCACTGAATCCTGTCTGACGCTCTCTAGCGTTTTCAAGGCAGACTCAGTACGGGGTGGTTTGCCAGTGCCTTCCCCAGTCATTACCGTTTACCCCCCCAGGAAGCTGGGTACTCATTTTACCGACCTCGGATGACCGAAACCCAGAGTCAGCCTTGAGCCGGATGCTTGGATTGCACTCCCAGCCTCATGGGCAATGCTTTCAGACAGCATGTCTGCTGCCTACCACTCTGTGCCACAAGAATGCTCTTGGTTTTGTTTCTTAAAACCAGCAGAAGACCTATTATATAACAAGATAGATTCTTAGGACTTCAACACTGTAACACACGTATTTAACTAATATGGTCATATAGCAAAAGCTACGAGTGCTATTTCCAAATTCGCTATTATTACTATATAGTGTTATTAAATTCTGTCTTCTAGTACCCATGAGTTAACCTTAAAAACTTGTTGGCTAAGAAATTACATCATTGATTGTATCCATACTACCAATGGGATATATACATGCTATGTTCATATTGAATGCTAAAGATTTTAACTTTATTACTTCTGATTACTTCATATACTTATTTTAGAACATCCAGCAATTTTATCACGTGCTGGAGATGGTTTCTCTTGGTATTGTTTATTAACACCAGCAGAACCCTACTTTACACCAGCACTGAATCCTGTCTGACGCCCTGTAGCGTTTTCGGAGAACATCCAGCAATTTTATCATATGCTGCAGATGGTGACTCTTGGTAATGTTTATTAACACCAGCAGAACCCTACTTTACACCAGCACTGAATCCTGTCTGACCTTTGGGGTGACGCCCTCTAGCGTTTTCATAGCAGACTCAATACGGGGTGGTTTGCCAGTGCCTTCCCCAGTCATTACCGTTTACCACCCAGGAAGCTGGGTACTCATTTTACCGACCTCGGATGACGGAAGCCTGAGTCAGCCTTGAGCCGGATTCTTGGATTGCACTCCCAGCCTCATGGGCAATGCTTTCAGACAGCATGTCTGCTGCCTTACCACTCTGTGCCACAAGAATGCTCTTGGTATTGTTTCTTCAAACCAGCAGAAGCCCTATTATATAACATGATAGATTCTTAGCACTTCAACACTGTAACACACGTATTTAACTATTATGGTCATATAGCAAAAGCTACGAGTGCTATTTCCAAATTCTCTATTATTACTATATAGTGTTATTAAATTTTGTCTTCTAGTACCCATGAGTTAACCTTAAAAACTTGTTGGCTAAGAAATTACATCATTGATTACATCCATACAACCAATGGGATATATACCTGCTATGTTCATATTGAATGCTAAAGATTTTAACTTTACTGCTTCTGATTACTTCATATACTTATCGGAGAACATCCAGCAATTTTATCATATGCTGCAGATGTTTTCTCTTGGTATGGTTTATTAACACCAGCAGAACCCTACTTTACACCAGCACTGAATCCTGTCTGACGCCCCCTAGCGTTTTCATCGCAGACTCTGCTACCTTACCACTCTGTGCCACAAGAATGCTCTTGGTGTTGTTTCTTAAAACCAGCAGAAGCCCTATTATATAACAAGATAGATTCTTAGGACTACAACACTGTAACACGTATTAACTATTATGGTCATAGCAAAAGCTACTAGTGCTATTTCCAAATTCTCTATTAGTACCATATAGTCTTATGAAATTCTGTCTTCTACTGCCTATGAGATAACCTTAAAAACTAATTGGCTAAGTATTTAAATCATTGATTGTATCCATACAACCAATGGGATATATACCTGCTATGTTCATATTGCATGCTAAAGATTTTAACTTTACTACTTCTGATTACTTCATATACTTATCGGAGAACATCCAGCAATTTTATCATATGCTGCCGATTGTCAGGATTGTAGAATCTCTGTCATAAATTAGCTTGAGTTCCTCCATGTCAGTTATATTGTTTTATATTGCTTGGCGCCTGCTTGCTCCAGGCCCTGTAGCCTTGCTAGCCATAAAAGTTAATAGTTTGTTATGTTAACCTTATCACATGTTGTGGGCTCTCGGGATTGTTGTCACCTCCTCAAGGTTGTGAGAATGAATTCCTGTTTTTCTTACACATATGTCTTTTCTCTTGCCTCCCCTCCCTTGGGAACTGTCAAGTTTTGGGCGGGAGAATTGTATTGATAAGCAGAGGCAAATCTGAACTCTGGTCAGATTTGACTTTTCAGTCCTTAGCGTATAGTACTTTTCAATAAAGCTTTCTTTCATTAAGAAGCCTGTTGTGAGTTTTCTGTACGTTTGACATTAAGTCAAATCTCACAACTCCTTTCGCCTGCCAACATGCAGGACGAAGGAAACACCTATACGGAACAGGGAGAGGGCCTGGATTGGGACCTCTCCCAGAGCGACGGAGCCGGTGTTGGTCCGTACAGCTCGGGCATGCTCAGAGCCGTGGAGGGAGCGACTCCTGGGTATGCCGAATTCTTGGAAAGGCACATCACCGAGCGCAGGCGTTTGTCGAAGTATGACCGCCTGACGGGGGATGAGCATTGGCCGGATCAGCTAGGAATGCCTAGCTACGGGCTGGAGCCCGCTGGTGAGACGCGTGACCTGCAGCACAAGCTGGACAAGGTGACCAATTGGCTACAGGACCTCTCGGGTCAGCTGGATCCAGAGGAGCAACGCGAGACGCGACGCCTGCTGCGGGAGGTGCACGGTGGTGCCCACGAACCCAGTGGTCGGAGATCAGGAGGTTTGCCCACCCTGCGAGAACGCGAGGACGCAGCGATGCAGGCGGCTGCTGAGGCCGAGGCCGCAGCCTTGGCGAGAGCGCGAAGGGAGGACGAAGACGGCGGTCTCGAGGGCGCAGGTGGTGCGGGTGCGGCTGAAGGAGCCGGGGCGGCCGAAGGCGCTGGAGCAGCGGACGGAGTGGCGGCGGCAGCAGCGGACGTTGCCGGAGCGGAGGCAGCGGCAGCAGCGGCGGCGCGAGAGGCGGCGGCAGCAGCAGCGCGAGCCGCGGAGGCGGCGCAGGCCGCGGCGGAGGCGAGGGCGGCGGCAGGAGTCGGTCGAGGCATCGGCCATGGAGCGAGGGCCCCGGTGGATTGGGGCCAGGGACGACTGCCTCCCCACCTCCGGGGAGTGGAAATGCGGAGCACCTACAAATTCAAAGCCAAATTTTCGGGGGACCCCTCGACCTTTCCTTCGTTCCTGGTGCACCTCCAAGCCTACATGATGGACATGGGGTTCACCTTTCATGATGATGCTGAGCGCGTGCGCTTCGTAGGAGAGGCCCTGGAGGGAAAGGCAGCAAAATGGTTCATGGACTTGTACCGTTACAACCCAAGAGCCATCCGCAATTACAACCATTTCCTGAGAACCATGCGCCAGATGTACGTGGAGCCATTCGAAAAGGAGACGGCGGAGAAGAAACTCAAGGCCCTGAAGCAAGGGAAACTGACGATGGCCGAATATGCCAGGGAATTCAAAGAGCTTTCCTCAGCGGTGCCGGACTGGACCGAGCCCCAACGTGTGCACGCGTTCATGTGGGGTCTCTCTGGCGACTTGTCCAGCAAGTGCCTCCTTCTGGAAGACCCCCTCACTGTGGCCGGATGGGTCCAGCTGGCTAGGGAGATGGAGAGTCGCCTGGAAAGGGCCGCGGAGTTCCAAGGAATTGCAGGAAAGGCAGGGGCTAAAACCTCTACACCCGTGAAGGCCAAGCCGAAGGCGAAGCTGGAGCCGACCGAGCGCACCCGGCGCATGGAGAAGGGGTTGTGCTTGGGTTGTGGTCAGGCTGGCCACTTCCTCGCGCAATGCCCCTCGAAGACAGCGACCGGTGCAAAAGCAACGGGCAGTACCCCTCCGAAAGCTTCACCTGCCAAGAAAACGGTCCCGAAGAAAAGTGCCAAGTCTCTGCTGGTACCGGCCGGTGCCGCGGCAATTGTGGAGGAATCGGAGGAGGGCAGTGGCCAGGATGGCGAAGATCAAGCGGAGGAGCAGTCGGGAAACGAAGACGGTCTGCTGTAAAAGCGCCCCGCCAGCAGGCCTCCGACAGGGGCAAACGTGTGGTGAGTGATCCCTCCCTGATACTCTTGCCCGCAACCCTCTCCAATCCCAAGTCCGGGAAGACAGTGGGGGTTCGCTGTATTGTGGACTCAGGGTGTACCCAGACTCTAGTAAGCCCAGCACTAGCCGAGACTCTGGGGGTGGGCAGAGTGCCTTTGGGTGAGCCCCTACCTATCACCCAGCTGGATGGGAAATGCGCTCCCGGGGGGGAAGCTACCGCAAAGACGCGCCCGATGGACTTGGACGTAGAGAAACATTGGGAGCAGATTCAACCCCTGGTAGCACCCCACTCAGCATTCCCATGTGTCCTGGGGCTGGATTGGTTGAGGGAGCATGATCCTACGGTGAAATGGAAAAAAGGAACAGTGGAATTTTCCTCTCTCGGTTGTAAACAGCACGTTCGGTCCCAGCCCTCCCTAAACGAGCGGGCCGTGGCCGCGGTGGGATCCACAGGGGAGTCGGCTCTCCCACAGGAGTATCGAGACTTTGCAGATGTGTTTGCTGAAGCTGAGTGTAACCAGCTTCCTCCCCACCGTAAAACTGACTGTGCCATCGAGTTAAAGAAAGGGGAGCCCCTCCCTAAAGCCAAACTTTACTCTATGAGCCCGAGGGAGATGGCTGAACTCAGGGAGTTTTTGGACAAAAACCTAGCCCGGGGGTTCATCAGGCCCGCCACTTCGCCCCTGGCGGCCCCGGTTCTTTTCGTGAAAAAGAAAGACGGGTCCCTGGGCCTCTGCACGGACTACCGAGGGCTGAATGCTGTTTCAACTTGCAATGCCTACCCGTTGCCTTTGATAAAAGACTTGCTTGGGCACTTGGGGAAGGCACGGATTTTTACGAAATTGGACTTGAGGGAAGCCTATTACCGGGTCCGGATAAAAAAGGGGCATGAATATTTGACTGCTTTTAACACCCCCTTGGGCCAATTTGAGTACACTGGCATGCCGTTCGGCCTCGCCGGCGCTCCGGGCGTGTTCATGAACATGATTAATGAAATTATGCATGATTTATTGTATCAGGGGGTGTTGGTGTACATTGATGATATTTTGGTGTATTCTGAGGATGTGGGCAAGCACGCTGAATTGGTCCGCGAGGTGCTCCGCCGCCTGCGGAAGCATCAGTTGTTTGCTAAACTTTCAAAGTGCGAGTTTCACCGGGGTGCGGTGGAATTTCTGGGTTTCCGGGTCTCCCAAGCAGGGATTGAGATGGACCCAGGCAAGGTGCGGGATTTGCTGTCCTGGGAACCACCCCGCACGCGGAGACAGCTGCAAAGTTTCTTAGGATTTGCAAACTTTTACAGAACGTTCATCCCCAGTTTCGCCAAAGTGGCGTTGCCTCTCACTGACTTGTTAAAAACAAAAAAGGGGGAAAAGACAGCGAGCCGCCCGGGCGCCCCACTCCAGTGGACTCCCCAGTGTCAGGAAGCTTTTGAGAATCTGAAACTGTTGTTTACCTCTGAGCCGGTGCTGGCCCATGCCGACCCCGCTAAGCAATTCACCGTGCAAGTAGATTCTTCGGATGTGGCAATGGGGGCCGTGATACTACAAGAGGGGGAGGATGGGAAATTGCACCCGTTGGCCTATTTGTCTAAAAAATTTTCCGGGGCAGAAAGAAACTGGGCGATTTGGGAAAAGGAGGCGGCTGCAGTAAAATTGGCCTTAGCCACCTGGAGACATTGGTTGGAAGGGTCCGCCGTCCCCTTTGTAGTTTGGACAGACCATAAAAATCTTCAGGCGCTCAAGCAGCCCCGCTCGCTCTCAGCAAAACAAATGCGGTGGGCGGAGTTTTTCTCTCGCTTCAACTTCTCTCTTAAGCATCTACCGGGCAAAATGAACTTTTTGGCGGATGCTCTTTCTCGCTTGCCCCAGTATAATAGCAAGCGAGACCCATTGGTGGACACAGTTTTTACCCCCGCCCAACTGGGAATGGCCGCAGTGACGCGCAGCCAAACCAAGCAGGGAAATTCAATCCCGGGAGGGTGGGTCCAGCAGGAGGTGTCACAGGACTCTGAATTTGGTTCCCTCCGCCCCGACCTAACCGAGAAGGGGGGCCTGTTTTTCAAGGGGGAACGTCTCTATGTCCCGGCGGCGGCGCGCGGAGACGTTTTGAAACTTTGCCACGATGCTAAAACTGCTGGACATTTTGGGTTTGTAAAAACCCTGCACCTGGTCAGGAGACATTATTGGTGGCCGACTTTACGCCCTGATGTGGAAAAGTACGTGCAGGGTTGCCCCACATGCATCGTCTCCAAACCTGCTGGTGGGAAGAAAAGGGGGTTGCTACAGCCCCTGCCCACTCCCTCCCGCCCGTGGGCCGATGTCACCATGGATTTTATCATGGACTTACCCCCCAGCCAGGGGAAAACTGTCATCTGGGTAGTAGTGGATGCATTTTCCAAGCAAGCCCACTTTATCCCGTGTGCTGGCCTGCCTTCAGCGGCCAAATTGGCCTCGATGTTTGTGACCCACATAATACGCCTACATGGGATCCCGAGATGCCTGCTCACGGATCGGGGCCCCCAGTTCGTTGCCAAGTTCTGGCGGGAGCTCCTGAGACTGTTGGGGGTGGAACAAGCCTTAACATCGGGCTACCATCCGGAATCGAATGGCCAGACTGAAAGGGTGAACCAAATCCTGGAACAATATTTACGCTGTTTTATCAACCATCAGCAAAATGACTGGGTTGCCCTGCTGCCACTAGCTGAGTTTGCCTATAACAACGGGGCCCATGCATCCACGGGGGTGTCACCTTTTAAGGTGGTGTATGGGACTGATTTGGTGGGTGCCCCCACATGGGAGCTAAGTTCGTCCGAGGCTCCAGAAGTCACCAAATGGGCAGAGACTATTAGTGCAGGGTGGCCTGTAATCGTTTCAAGCCTCAAGGACGCAAAACAGGCTTATAAAACCCAGGCAGATAAGAAACGGGCACCTGCGCCCGCGTGGAAAGTGGGGGACTTGGCTTATTTGTCCACAAAGAACCTGCGTTGTCAACAAAAGTCTAAGAAAATTGGTCCCAAATATGTGGGGCCCTTCCCTATTGTGAAACTTATCAATGCTATAACTGTAGAACTATCTTTGCCAAAAACTTACAGGAATGTACATCCGGTTTTTCATTCCAGCCTGCTGCGGAGAGCCCCTGCTCCGGATGTGTGGCACCCCCCACTATCTACGCCGGTGCCAATCTACATCGATAAAGACACCCACTACGAAGTCAACCAGATTTTGGACTCTCGTGTGCACAAGGGTCGCCTCCAATATTTGGTTGATTGGAAGGATTTCCCCTCAGGGGACAAGGAGTGGGTAGAGGCGGAGAATGTGAAAGCACCTCGCCTTCTCCGGGCTTTCCACCGAGCATTCCCCGATTGTCCTCGCCCTGTTGATGCAGGCTAGGGTGGGGGAGGTATTTTTAGTGTGGAGGGATGTCAGGATTGTAGAATCTCTGTCATAAATTAGCTTGAGTTCTTCCATGTCAGTTATATTGTTTTATATTGCTTGGCGCCTGCTTGCTCCAGGCCCTGTAGCCTTGCTAGCCATAAAAGTGAATAGTTTGTTATGTTAACCTTATCACATGTTGTGGGCTCTCGGGATTGTTGTCACCTCCTCAAGGTTGTGAGAATGAATTCCTGTTTTTCTTACACATATGTCTTTTCTCTTGCCTCCCCTCCCTTGGGAACTGTCAAGTTTTGGGCGGGAGAATTGTATTGATAAGCAGAGGCAAATCTGAACTCTGGTCAGATTTGACTTTTCAGTCCTTAGCGTATAGTACTTTTCAATAAAGCTTTCTTTCATTAAGAAGCCTGTTGTGAGTTTTCTGTACGTTTGACACAGATGGTGTCTCTTGGTATTATTTAATAACACCAGCAGAACCCTACTTTACACCATCACTGAATCCTGTCTGACCCTTGGGGTGACGGTCTCTAGCGTTTTCATGGCAGACTCAATACGGGGTGGTGTGCCAGTGCATTCCCCAGTCATTACCGTTTACCCCCCAGGAAGCTGGGTACTCATTTTACCGACCTCGGATGATGGAAGCCTGAGTCAGCCTTGAGCCGGAAGCTTGAATTGCATGTCTGCTGCCTTACCACTCTGTGCCACAAGAATGCTCTTGGTATTGTTTCTTAAAACCAGCAGAAACTGGTTTTATAACGATTCTTCGGACTACAACACTGTAACACGTATTAACTATTATGGTCATCGCAAAAGCTACTAGTGCTATTTCCAAATTCTCTATTAGTACAATATATTATGAAATTCTGTCTTCTACTGCCTATGAGATAACCTTAAAAACTAGTTGGCTAAGTAATTAAATCATTGATTGTATCCATACAACCAATGGGATATATACATGCTATGTTCATATTGCATGCTAAAAATTTTAACTTTACTACTTCTGATTACTTCATATACTTATTTTAGAACATCCAGCAATTTTATCATATGCTGCAGATGGTTTCTCTTGGTATTGTTTATTAACACCAGCAGAACCCTACTTTACACCAGCACTGAATCCTGTCTGACGCCCTCTAGCGTTTTTATGGCAGACTCAATATGGGGTGGTTTGCCAGTGCCTTCCCCAGGCATTACCGTTTACCCCCCAGGAATCTGCGTAGTCATTTTACCGACCTCGGATGACGGAAGCCTGAGTCTTCCTTGAGCCGGCTGCTTGGATTGCACTCCCATCCTCATGGGCAGCGCTTTCACACAGTATGTCTCCTGGTTTACCACTCTGTGCCACAAGAATGCTCTTGGTATTGTTTTTAAAACCAGCAGAAGCCCTATTATATAACAAGACAGATTCTTAGGACTACAACACTGTAACACGTATTAAGTATTATGGTCATACCAAAAGCTACTAGTGCTATTTCCAAATTCTCTATTAGTACCATATAGTCTTATGAAATTCTGTCTTCTAGTACCCATGAGTTAACCTTAAAAACCTGTTTGCTAAGAAATTACATCATTCATTACATCCATACAACCAATGGGATGTATACCTGCTATGTTCATATTGAATGCTAAAGATTTTAACTTTACTGCTTCTGATTACTTCATATACTTATTGGAGAACATCCAGCAATTTTATGATATGCTGCAGATGGTTTCTCTTGGTATTGTTTATTAACACCAGCAGAACCCTACTTTACACCAGCACTGAATCCTGTCTGACGCCCTCTAGAATTTTCATGGCAGACTCAATACGGGGTGGTTTGCCAGTGCCTTCCCCAGTCATTACCGTTTACCCCCCAGGAAGCTGGGTAATTTTACCGACGGATGACGGAAGCCTGAGTCAGCCTTGAGCCGGCGGCTTGGATTGCACTCCCAGACTCATCGGTAGAGCTTTCAGACAGCATTGCTGCCTTACCACTCTGTGCCACAAGAATGCTCTTGGTATTGTTTCTTAAAACCAGCAGAAGCCCTATTATATAACAAGATAGATTCTCAAAACTACAACACTGTAACCCACGTATTAACTATGATGGTCATATAGTAAATGCTACTAGTGCTATTTCCAAATTCCCTATTAGTACCATATAGTCTTCTGAAATTCTATCTTCTACTGCCTATGAGATAACCTTAAAAACTAGTTGGCTAAGTAAAAAAATCATTCATTGTATCCATACAACCAATGGGATATATACCTGCAATGTTCATACTGCATGCTAAAGATTTTAACTTGACTACTTCTGATTACTTCATATACTTATCGGAGATATCCAGCAATTTTATCATATGCTGCAGATGGTTTCTCTTGGTATTGTTTATTAACACCAGCAGAACCCTACTTTACAACAGCACTGAATTCTGTCTGACGCCCTCTAGCGTTTTTATGGCAGACTCAATATGGGGTGGTTTGCCAGTGCCTTCCCAAGCCATTACCGTTTACCCCCCAGGAAGCTGCGTAGTCATTTTACCGACCTCAGATGACAGAAGCCTGAGTCAGCCTTGAGCCGGCCGCTTGGATTGCACTCCCATCCTCATGGGCAGCGCTTTCACACAGTATGTCTCCTGGCTTACCACTCTGTGCCACAAGAATGCTCTTGGTATTGTTTTTAAAACCAGCAGAAGCCCTATTATATAACATGATAGATTCTTAGGACTTCAACACTGTAACACACGTATTTAACTATTATGGTCATATAGCAAAAGCTACTAGTGCTATTTCCAAATTCTCTATTAGTACCATATAGTCTTATGAAATTCTGTCTTCTACTGCCTATGAGATAACCTTAAAAACTAGTTGGCTAAGTAATTAAATCATTGATTGTATCCATACAACCAATGGGATATATACCTCCTATGTTCATATTGCATGCTAAAGATTTTAACTTTACTACTTCTGATTACTTCATATACTTATCGGAGAACATCCAGCAATTTTATCATATGCTGCAGATGGTGACTCTTGGTAATGTTTATTAACACCAGCAGAACCCTACTTTACACCAGCACTGAATCCTGTCTGACCTTTGGGGTGACGCCCTCTAGCGTTTTCATGGCAGACTCAATACGGGGTGGTTTGCCAGTGCCTTCCCCAGTCATTACCGTTTACCCCCCAGGAAGCTGGATACTCATTTTACCGACCTCGGATGACGGAAGCCTGAGCCAGCCTTGAGCCGGATGCTTGGATTGCACTCCCAGCCTCATGGGCAATGCTTTCAGACAGCATGTCTGCTGCCTTACCACTCTGTGCCACAAGAATGCTCTTGGTATAGTTTCTTCAAACCAGCAGAGGCCCAGTATATAACATGATAGATTCTTAGGACTTCAACACTGTAACACACGTATTTAACTATTATGGTCATATAGCAAAAGCTACGAGTGCTATTTCCAAATTCTCTATTATTACTATATAGTGTTATTAAATTCTGTCTTCTAGTACCCATGAGTTAACCTTAAAAACTTGTTGGCTAAGAAATTACATCATTGATTACATCCATACAACCAATGGGATATATACCTGCTATGTTCATATTGAATGCTAAAGATTTTAACTTTACTGCTTCTGATTACTTCATATACTTATGGGAGAACATCCAGCAATTTTATCATATGCTGCAGATGGTTTCTCTTGGTATTGTTTATTAACACCAGCAGAACCCTACTTTACACCAGCACTGAATCCTGTCTGACGCCCCCTAGCGTTTTCATCGCATACTCTGCTACCTTACCACTCTGTGCCACAAGAATGCTCTTGGTGTTGTTTCTTAAAACCAGCGGAAGCCCTATTATATAACATGATAGATTCTTAGGACTACAACACTGTAACACGTATTAACTATTATTGTCATAGCAAAAGCTACTAGTGCTATTTCCAAATTATATATTAGTAACATATAGTTCGGAGAACATCCAGCAGTTTTATCATATGCTGCAGATGGTTTCTCTTGGTATTGTTTATTAACACCAGCAGAACCCTACTTTACACCAGCACTGAATCCTGTCTGACGCCCCGTAGCGTTTTCATGGCAGACTCTGCTACCTTACCACTCTGTGCCACAAGAATGATCTTGGTATTGTTTCTTAAAACCAGCAGAAGCCCTATTATATGACAAGATAGATTCTTGGGACTACAACACTGTAACACGTATTAGCTATTATTGTCATAGCAAAAGCTACTAGTGCTATTTCCAAATTCCCTATTAGTACCATATAGTCTTCTGAAATTCTATCTTCTACTGCCTATGAGATAACCTTAAAAACTAGTTGGCTAAGTAAAAAAATCATTCATTGTATCCATACAACCAATGGGATATATACCTGCAATGTTCATACTGCATGCTAAAGATTTTAACTTGACTACTTCTGATTACTTCATATACTTATCGGAGACATCCAGCAATTTTATCATATGCTGCAGATGGTTTCTCTTGGTATTGTTTATTAACACCAGCAGAACCCTACTTTACAACAGCACTGAATTCTGTCTGACGCCCTCTAGCGTTTTTATGGCAGACTCAATATGGGGTGGTTTGCCAGTGCCTTCCCAAGCCATTACCGTTTACCCCCCAGGAAGCTGCGTAGTCATTTTACCGACCTCAGATGACAGAAGCCTGAGTCAGCCTTGAGCCGGATGCTTGGATTGCACTCCCAGCTTTATGGGCAATGCTTTCAGACAGCATGTCTGCTGCCTTACCACTCTGTGCCACAAGAATGCTCTTGGTATTGTTTCTTAAAACCAGCAGAAGCCCAGTATATAACATGATAGATTCTTAGGACTTCAACACTGTAACACACGTATTTAACTATTATGGTCATATAGCAAAAGCTACTAGTGCTATTTCCAAATTCTCTATTAGTACCATATAGTCTTATGAAATTCTGTCTTCTACTCCCTATGAGATAACCTTAAAAACTAGTTGGCTAAGTAATTAAATCATTGATTGTATCCATACAACCAATGGGATATATAACTGCTATGTTCATATTGCATGCTAAAGATTTTAACTTTACTACTTCTGATTACTTCATATACTTATCGGAGAACATCCAGCAATTTTATCATATGCTGCAGATGGTGACTCTTGGTAATGTTTATTAACACCAGCAGAACCCTACTTTAAACCAGCACTGAATCCTGTCTGACCTTTGGGGTGACGCCCTCTAGCGTTTTCATGGCAGACTCAATACGGGGTGGTTTGCCAGTGCCTTCCCCAGTCATTACCGTTTACCCCCCAGGAAGCTGGATACTCATTTTACCACCTCGGATGACGGAAGCCTGAGCCAGCCTTGAGCCGGATGCTTGGATTGCACTCCCAGCCTCATGGGCAATGCTTTCAGACAGCATGTCTGCTGCCTTACCACTCTGTGCCACAAGAATGCTCTTGGTATAGTTTCTTCAAACCAGCAGAAGCCCAGTATATAACATGATAGATTCTTAGGACTTCAACACTGTAACACACGTATTTAACTATTATGGTCATATAGCAAAAGCTACGAGTGCTATTTCCAAATTCTCTATTATTACTATATAGTGTTATTAAATTCTGTCTTCTAGTACCCATGAGTTAACCTTAAAAACTTGTTGGCTAAGAAATTACATCATTGATTACATCCATACAACCAATGGGATATATACCTGCTATGTTCATATTGAATGCTAAAGATTTTAACTTTACTGCTTCTCATTACTTCATATACTTATGGGAGAACATCCAGCAATTTTATCATATGCTGCAGATGGTTTCTCTTGGTATTGTTTATTAACACCAGCAGAACCCTACTTTACAGCAGCACTGAATCCTGTCTGACGCCCCCTAGCGTTTTCATCGCATACTCTGCTACCTTACCACTCTGTGCCACAAGAATGCTCTTGGTGTTGTTTCTTAAAACCAGCAGAAGCCCTATTATATAACAAGATAGATTCTCAGGACTACAACACTGTAACCCACGTATTAACTATGATGGTCATATAGTAAATGCTACTAGTGCTATTTCCAAATTCCCTATTAGTACCATATAGTCTTCTGAAATTCTATCTTCTACTGCCTATGAGATAACCTTAAAAACTAGTTGGCTAAGTAAAAAAATCATTCATTGTATCCATACAACCAATGGGATATATACCTGCAATGTTCATACTGCATGCTAAAGATTTTAACTTGACTACTTCTGATTACTTCATATACTTATCGGAGACATCCAGCAATTTTATCATATGCTGCAGATGGTTTCTCTTGGTATTGTTTATTAACACCAGCAGAACCCTACTTTACAACAGCACTGAATTCTGTCTGACGCCCTCTAGCGTTTTTATGGCAGACTCAATATGGGGTGGTTTGCCAGTGCCTTCCCAAGCCATTACCGTTTACCCCCCAGGAAGCTGCGTAGTCATTTTACCGACCTCAGATGACAGAAGCCTGAGTCAGCCTTGAGCCGGATGCTTGGATTGCACTCCCAGCTTTATGGGCAATGCTTTCAGACAGCATGTCTGCTGCCTTACCACTCTGTGCCACAAGAATGCTCTTGGTATTGTTTCTTAAAACCAGCAGAAGCCCAGTATATAACATGATAGATTCTTAGGACTTCAACACTGTAACACACGTATTTAACTATTATGGTCATATAGCAAAAGCTACTAGTGCTATTTCCAAATTCTCTATTAGTACCATATAGTCTTATGAAATTCTGTCTTCTACTCCCTATGAGATAACCTTAAAAACTAGTTGGCTAAGTAATTAAATCATTGATTGTATCCATACAACCAATGGGATATATAACTGCTATGTTCATATTGCATGCTAAAGATTTTAACTTTACTACTTCTGATTACTTCATATACTTATCGGAGAACATCCAGCAATTTTATCATATGCTGCAGATGGTGACTCTTGGTAATGTTTATTAACACCAGCAGAACCCTACTTTAAACCAGCACTGAATCCTGTCTGACCTTTGGGGTGACGCCCTCTAGCGTTTTCATGGCAGACTCAATACGGGGTGGTTTGCCAGTGCCTTCCCCAGTCATTACCGTTTACCCCCCAGGAAGCTGGATACTCATTTTACCACCTCGGATGACGGAAGCCTGAGCCAGCCTTGAGCCGGATGCTTGGATTGCACTCCCAGCCTCATGGGCAATGCTTTCAGACAGCATGTCTGCTGCCTTACCACTCTGTGCCACAAGAATGCTCTTGGTATAGTTTCTTCAAACCAGCAGAAGCCCAGTATATAACATGATAGATTCTTAGGACTTCAACACTGTAACACACGTATTTAACTATTATGGTCATATAGCAAAAGCTACGAGTGCTATTTCCAAATTCTCTATTATTACTATATAGTGTTATTAAATTCTGTCTTCTAGTACCCATGAGTTAACCTTAAAAACTTGTTGGCTAAGAAATTACATCATTGATTACATCCATACAACCAATGGGATATATACCTGCTATGTTCATATTGAATGCTAAAGATTTTAACTTTACTGCTTCTCATTACTTCATATACTTATGGGAGAACATCCAGCAATTTTATCATATGCTGCAGATGGTTTCTCTTGGTATTGTTTATTAACACCAGCAGAACCCTACTTTACAGCAGCACTGAATCCTGTCTGACGCCCCCTAGCGTTTTCATCGCATACTCTGCTACCTTACCACTCTGTGCCACAAGAATGCTCTTGGTGTTGTTTCTTAAAACCAGCAGAAGCCCTATTATATAACAAGATAGATTCTCAGGACTACAACACTGTAACCCACGTATTAACTATGATGGTCATATAGTAAATGCTACTAGTGCTATTTCCAAATTCCCTATTAGTACCATATAGTCTTCTGAAATTCTATCTTCTACTGCCTATGAGATAACCTTAAAAACTAGTTGGCTAAGTAAAAAAATCATTCATTGTATCCATACAACCAATGGGATATATACCTGCAATGTTCATACTGCATGCTAAAGATTTTAACTTGACTACTTCTGATTACTTCATATACTTATCGGAGACATCCAGCAATTTTATCATATGCTGCAGATGGTTTCTCTTGGTATTGTTTATTAACACCAGCAGAACCCTACTTTACAACAGCACTGAATTCTGTCTGACGCCCTCTAGCGTTTTTATGGCAGACTCAATATGGGGTGGTTTGCCAGTGCCTTCCCAAGCCATTACCGTTTACCCCCCAGGAAGCTGCGTAGTCATTTTACCGACCTCAGATGACAGAAGCCTGAGTCAGCCTTGAGCCGGATGCTTGGATTGCACTCCCAGCTTTATGGGCAATGCTTTCAGACAGCATGTCTGCTGCCTTACCACTCTGTGCCACAAGAATGCTCTTGGTATTGTTTCTTAAAACCAGCAGAAGCCCAGTATATAACATGATAGATTCTTAGGACTTCAACACTGTAACACACGTATTTAACTATTATGGTCATATAGCAAAAAGCTACTAGTGCTATTTCCAAATTCTCTATTAGTACCATATAGTCTTATGAAATTCTGTCTTCTACTCCCTATGAGATAACCTTAAAAACTAGTTGGCTAAGTAATTAAATCATTGATTGTATCCATACAACCAATGGGATATATAACTGCTATGTTCATATTGCATGCTAAAGATTTTAACTTTACTACTTCTGATTACTTCATATACTTATCGGAGAACATCCAGCAATTTTATCATATGCTGCAGATGGTGACTCTTGGTAATGTTTATTAACACCAGCAGAACCCTACTTTAAACCAGCACTGAATCCTGTCTGACCTTTGGGGTGACGCCCTCTAGCGTTTTCATGGCAGACTCAATACGGGGTGGTTTGCCAGTGCCTTCCCCAGTCATTACCGTTTACCCCCCAGGAAGCTGGATACTCATTTTACCACCTCGGATGACGGAAGCCTGAGCCAGCCTTGAGCCGGATGCTTGGATTGCACTCCCAGCCTCATGGGCAATGCTTTCAGACAGCATGTCTGCTGCCTTACCACTCTGTGCCACAAGAATGCTCTTGGTATAGTTTCTTCAAACCAGCAGAAGCCCAGTATATAACATGATAGATTCTTAGGACTTCAACACTGTAACACACGTATTTAACTATTATGGTCATATAGCAAAAGCTACGAGTGCTATTTCCAAATTCTCTATTATTACTATATAGTGTTATTAAATTCTGTCTTCTAGTACCCATGAGTTAACCTTAAAAACTTGTTGGCTAAGAAATTACATCATTGATTACATCCATACAACCAATGGGATATATACCTGCTATGTTCATATTGAATGCTAAAGATTTTAACTTTACTGCTTCTCATTACTTCATATACTTATGGGAGAACATCCAGCAATTTTATCATATGCTGCAGATGGTTTCTCTTGGTATTGTTTATTAACACCAGCAGAACCCTACTTTACAGCAGCACTGAATCCTGTCTGACGCCCCCTAGCGTTTTCATCGCATACTCTGCTACCTTACCACTCTGTGCCACAAGAATGCTCTTGGTGTTGTTTCTTAAAACCAGCAGAAGCCCTATTATATAACAAGATAGATTCTCAGGACTACAACACTGTAACCCACGTATTAACTATGATGGTCATATAGTAAATGCTACTAGTGCTATTTCCAAATTCCCTATTAGTACCATATAGTCTTCTGAAATTCTATCTTCTACTGCCTATGAGATAACCTTAAAAACTAGTTGGCTAAGTAAAAAAATCATTCATTGTATCCATACAACCAATGGGATATATACCTGCAATGTTCATACTGCATGCTAAAGATTTTAACTTGACTACTTCTGATTACTTCATATACTTATCGGAGACATCCAGCAATTTTATCATATGCTGCAGATGGTTTCTCTTGGTATTGTTTATTAACACCAGCAGAACCCTACTTTACAACAGCACTGAATTCTGTCTGACGCCCTCTAGCGTTTTTATGGCAGACTCAATATGGGGTGGTTTGCCAGTGCCTTCCCAAGCCATTACCGTTTACCCCCCAGGAAGCTGCGTAGTCATTTTACCGACCTCAGATGACAGAAGCCTGAGTCAGCCTTGAGCCGGCCGCTTGGATTGCACTCCCATCCTCATGGGCAGCGCTTTCACACAGTATGTCTCCTGGCTTACCACTCTGTGCCACAAGAATGCTCTTGGTATTGTTTTTAAAACCAGCAGAAGCCCTATTATATAACATGATAGATTCTTAGGACTTCAACACTGTAACACACGTATTTAACTATTATGGTCATATAGCAAAAGCTACTAGTGCTATTTCCAAATTCTCTATTAGTACCATATAGTCTTATGAAATTCTGTCTTCTACTGCCTATGAGATAACCTTAAAAACTAGTTGGCTAAGTAATTAAATCATTGATTGTATCCATACAACCAATGGGATATATACCTCCTATGTTCATATTGCATGCTAAAGATTTTAACTTTACTACTTCTGATTACTTCATATACTTATCGGAGAACATCCAGCAATTTTATCATATGCTGCAGATGGTGACTCTTGGTAATGTTTATTAACACCAGCAGAACCCTACTTTACACCAGCACTGAATCCTGTCTGACCTTTGGGGTGACGCCCTCTAGCGTTTTCATGGCAGACTCAATACGGGGTGGTTTGCCAGTGCCTTCCCCAGTCATTACCGTTTACCCCCCAGGAAGCTGGATACTCATTTTACCGACCTCGGATGACGGAAGCCTGAGCCAGCCTTGAGCCGGATGCTTGGATTGCACTCCCAGCCTCATGGGCAATGCTTTCAGACAGCATGTCTGCTGCCTTACCACTCTGTGCCACAAGAATGCTCTTGGTATAGTTTCTTCAAACCAGCAGAAGCCCAGTATATAACATGATAGATTCTTAGGACTTCAACACTGTAACACACGTATTTAACTATTATGGTCATATAGCAAAAGCTACGAGTGCTATTTCCAAATTCTCTATTATTACTATATAGTGTTATTAAATTCTGTCTTCTAGTACCCATGAGTTAACCTTAAAAACTTGTTGGCTAAGAAATTACATCATTGATTACATCCATACAACCAATGGGATATATACCTGCTATGTTCATATTGAATGCTAAAGATTTTAACTTTACTGCTTCTGATTACTTCATATACTTATGGGAGAACATCCAGCAATTTTATCATATGCTGCAGATGGTTTCTCTTGGTATTGTTTATTAACACCAGCAGAACCCTACTTTACACCAGCACTGAATCCTGTCTGACGCCCCCTAGCGTTTTCATCGCATACTCTGCTACCTTACCACTCTGTGCCACAAGAATGCTCTTGGTGTTGTTTCTTAAAACCAGCGGAAGCCCTATTATATAACATGATAGATTCTTAGGACTACAACACTGTAACACGTATTAACTATTATTGTCATAGCAAAAGCTACTAGTGCTATTTCCAAATTATATATTAGTAACATATAGTTCGGAGAACATCCAGCAGTTTTATCATATGCTGCAGATGGTTTCTCTTGGTATTGTTTATTAACACCAGCAGAACCCTACTTTACACCAGCACTGAATCCTGTCTGACGCCCCGTAGCGTTTTCATGGCAGACTCTGCTACCTTACCACTCTGTGCCACAAGAATGCTCTTGGTATTGTTTCTTAAAACCAGCAGAAGCCCTATTATATGACAAGATAGATTCTTGGGACTACAACACTGTAACACGTATTAGCTATTATTGTCATAGCAAAAGCTACTAGTGCTATTTCCAAATTCCCTATTAGTACCATATAGTCTTCTGAAATTCTATCTTCTACTGCCTATGAGATAACCTTAAAAACTAGTTGGCTAAGTAAAAAAATCATTCATTGTATCCATACAACCAATGGGATATATACCTGCAATGTTCATACTGCATGCTAAAGATTTTAACTTGACTACTTCTGATTACTTCATATACTTATCGGAGACATCCAGCAATTTTATCATATGCTGCAGATGGTTTCTCTTGGTATTGTTTATTAACACCAGCAGAACCCTACTTTACAACAGCACTGAATTCTGTCTGACGCCCTCTAGCGTTTTTATGGCAGACTCAATATGGGGTGGTTTGCCAGTGCCTTCCCAAGCCATTACCGTTTACCCCCCAGGAAGCTGCGTAGTCATTTTACCGACCTCAGATGACAGAAGCCTGAGTCAGCCTTGAGCCGGATGCTTGGATTGCACTCCCAGCTTTATGGGCAATGCTTTCAGACAGCATGTCTGCTGCCTTACCACTCTGTGCCACAAGAATGCTCTTGGTATTGTTTCTTAAAACCAGCAGAAGCCCAGTATATAACATGATAGATTCTTAGGACTTCAACACTGTAACACACGTATTTAACTATTATGGTCATATAGCAAAAGCTACTAGTGCTATTTCCAAATTCTCTATTAGTACCATATAGTCTTATGAAATTCTGTCTTCTACTCCCTATGAGATAACCTTAAAAACTAGTTGGCTAAGTAATTAAATCATTGATTGTATCCATACAACCAATGGGATATATAACTGCTATGTTCATATTGCATGCTAAAGATTTTAACTTTACTACTTCTGATTACTTCATATACTTATCGGAGAACATCCAGCAATTTTATCATATGCTGCAGATGGTGACTCTTGGTAATGTTTATTAACACCAGCAGAACCCTACTTTAAACCAGCACTGAATCCTGTCTGACCTTTGGGGTGACGCCCTCTAGCGTTTTCATGGCAGACTCAATACGGGGTGGTTTGCCAGTGCCTTCCCCAGTCATTACCGTTTACCCCCCAGGAAGCTGGATACTCATTTTACCACCTCGGATGACGGAAGCCTGAGCCAGCCTTGAGCCGGATGCTTGGATTGCACTCCCAGCCTCATGGGCAATGCTTTCAGACAGCATGTCTGCTGCCTTACCACTCTGTGCCACAAGAATGCTCTTGGTATAGTTTCTTCAAACCAGCAGAAGCCCAGTATATAACATGATAGATTCTTAGGACTTCAACACTGTAACACACGTATTTAACTATTATGGTCATATAGCAAAAGCTACGAGTGCTATTTCCAAATTCTCTATTATTACTATATAGTGTTATTAAATTCTGTCTTCTAGTACCCATGAGTTAACCTTAAAAACTTGTTGGCTAAGAAATTACATCATTGATTACATCCATACAACCAATGGGATATATACCTGCTATGTTCATATTGAATGCTAAAGATTTTAACTTTACTGCTTCTCATTACTTCATATACTTATGGGAGAACATCCAGCAATTTTATCATATGCTGCAGATGGTTTCTCTTGGTATTGTTTATTAACACCAGCAGAACCCTACTTTACAGCAGCACTGAATCCTGTCTGACGCCCCCTAGCGTTTTCATCGCATACTCTGCTACCTTACCACTCTGTGCCACAAGAATGCTCTTGGTGTTGTTTCTTAAAACCAGCAGAAGCCCTATTATATAACATGATAGATTCTTAGGACTACAACACTGTAACACGTATTAACTATTATTGTCATAGCAAAAGCTACTAGTGCTATTTCCAAATTATCTATTAGTAACATATAGTTCGGAGAACATCCAGCAGTTTTATCATATGCTGCAGATGGTTTCTCTTGGTATTGTTTATTAACACCAGCAGAACCCTACTTTACACCAGCACTGAATCCTGTCTGACGCCCCCTAGCGTTTTCATGGCAGACTCTGCTACCTTACCACTCTGTGCCACAAGAATGCTCTTGGTATTGTTTCTTAAAACCAGCAGAAGCCCTATTATATGACAAGATAGATTCTTGGGACTACAACACTGTAACACGTATTAGCTATTATTGTCATAGCAAAAGCTACTAGTGCTATTTCCAAATTCTCTATTAGTACCATATAGTCTTATGAAATTCTGTCTTCTACTCCCTATGAGATAACCTTAAAAACTAGTTGGCTAAGTAATTAAATCATTGATTGCATCCATACAACCAATGGGATATATACCTGCCATGTTCATATCGCATGCTAAAGATTTTAACTTTACTACTTCTGATTACTTCATATATTTATCGGAGAACATCCAGCAATTTTATCATATGCTGCATATGGTGTCTCTTGGTATTGTTTATTAACACCAGTAGAACCCTACTTTACACCATCACTGAATCCTGTCTGACCCTTGGGGTGACGCCCTCTAGCGTTTTCATGGCAGACTCAATACGGGGTGGTTTGCCTGTGCCTTCCCCAGTCATTACCGTTTACCCCCCAGGAAGCTGGGTAGTCATCTTACCAACCACGGATGACGGAAGCCTGAGTCAGCCTTGAGCTGGATGCTTGGATTGCACTCCCATCCTCATGGTCAGAGCTTTCAGACAGCATGTATGCTGCCTTACCACTCTGTGCCACAAGAATGCTCGGTTTTGTTTCTTAAAACCAGCAGAAGCCCTATTATATAACAAACTAGATTCTTAGGACGTCAACACTGTAACACACGTATTTAACTATTATGGTCATATAGCAAAAGATTCTTAGGACTTCAACACTGTAACACACGTATTTAACTATTATGGTCATATAGCAAAAGCTACGAGTGCTATCTCCAAATTCTCTATTATTACTATATAGTGTTATTAAATTCTGTCTTCTAGTACCCATGAGTTAACCTTAAAAACTTGTTGGCTAAGAAATTACATCATTGATTACATCCATAAAACCAATGGGATATATACCTGCTATGTTCATATTGAATGCTAAAGATTTTAACTTTACTGCTTCTGATTACTTCATATACTTATCGGAGAACATCCAGCAATTTTATCATATGCTGCAGATGGTGTCTCTTGGTATTGTTTATTAACACCAGCAGAACCCTACTTTACACCAGCACTGAATCCTGTCTGACCCTTGGGGTGACGCCCTCTAGCGTTTTCATGGCAGACTCAATACGGAGTGGTTTGCCAGTGCCTTCCCCAGTCATTACCGTTTACCCCCCAGGAAGCTGGGTACTGATTTTACCGACCTCGGATGATGGAAGCCTGAGTCAGCCTTGAGCCGGATGCTTGGATTGCACTCCCAGCCTCATGGGCAATGCTTTCAGACAGCATGTCTGCTGCCTTACCACTCTGTGCCACAAGAATGCTCTTGGTATTGTGTCTTCAAACCAGCAGAAACCCTATTATATAACATGATAGATTCTTAGGACTTCAACACTGTAACACACGTATTTAACTATTATGGTCATATAGCATTAGCTACTAGTGTTATTTCCAAATTCTCTTATAGTACCATATAGTCTTATGAAATTCTGTCTTCTACTCCCTATGAGATAACCTTAAAAACTAGTTGGCTAAGTAATTAAATAATTGATTGTATCCATACACCCAATGGGATATATAACTGCTATGTTCATATTGCATGCTAAAGATTTTAACTTTACTACTTCTGATTACTTCATATACTTATCGGAGAACATCCAGCAATTTTATCATATGCTGCAGATGGTGATTCTTGGTAATGTTTATTAACACCAGCAGAACCCTACTTTACACCAGCACTGAATCCTGTCTGACCTTTGGGGTGACGCCCTATAGCGTTTTCATGGCAGACTCAATACGGGGTGGTTTGCCAGTGCCTTCTCCAGTCATTACCGTTTACCCCCCAGGAAGCTGGGTACTCATTTTACCGACCTCGGATGACGGAAGCCTGAGTCAGCTTTGAGCCGGATGCTTGGATTGCACTCCCAGCCTCATGGGCAATGCTTTCAGACAGCATGTCTGCTGCCTTACCACTCTGTGCCACAAGAATGCTCTTGGTATTGTTTCTTCAAACCAGCAGAAGCCCTATTATATAACATGATAGATTCTTAGGACTTCAACACTGTAACACACGTATTTAACTATTATGGTCATATAGCAAAAGCTACGAGTGCTATTTCCAAATTCTCAATTATTACTATATAGTGTTATTAAATTCTGTCTTCTAGTACCCATGAGTTAACCTTAAAAACTTGTTGGCTAAGAAATTACATCATTGATTACATCCATAAAACCAATAGGATATATAACTGCTATGTTCATATTGCATGCTAAAGATTTTAACTTTACTACTTCTGATTACTTCATATACATATCGGAGAACATCCAGCAATTTTATTATATGCTGCAGATGGTGTCTCTTGGTATTGTTTATTAACACCAGCAGAACCCTACTTTACACCAGCACTGAATCCTGTCTGACCCTTGGGGTGACGCCCTCTAGCGTTTTCATGGCAGACTCAATACGGAGTGGTTTGCCAGTGCCTTCCCCAGTCATTACCGTTTACCCCCCAGGAAGCTGGGTACTGATTTTACCGACCTCGGATGATGGAAGCCTGAGTCAGCCTTGAGCCGGATGCTTGGATTGCACTCCCAGCCTCATGGGCAATGCTTTCAGACAGCATGTCTGCTGCCTTACCACTCTGTGCCACAAGAATGCTCTTGGTATTGTGTCTTAAAACCAGCAGAAGCCCTATTATATAACATGATAGATTCTTAGGACTTCAACACTGTAACACACGTATTTAACTATTATGGTCATATAGCATAAGCTACTAGTGTTATTTCCAAATTCTCTATTAGTACCATATAGTCTTATGAAATTCTGTCTTCTACTCCCTATGAGATAACCTTAAAAACTAGTTGGCTAAGTAATTAAATCATTGATTGTATCCATACAACCAATGGGATATATAACTGCTATGTTCATATTGCATGCTAAAGATTTTAACTTTACTACTTCTGATTACTTCATATACTTATCGGAGAATATCCAGCAATTTTATCATATGCTGCAGAGGGTGACTCTTGGTAATGTTTATTAACACCAGCAGAACCCTACTTTACACCAGCACTGAATCCTGTCTGACCTTTGGGATGACGCCCTATAGCGTTTTCATGGCAGACTCAATATGGGGTGGTTTGCCAGTGCCTTCCCCAGTTATTACCGTTTACCCCCCAGGAAGCTGGGTTCTCATTTTACCGACCTCGGATGACGGAAGCCTGAGTCAGCTTTGAGCCGGATGCTTGGATTGCACTCCCAGCCTCATGGGCAACGCTTTCAGACAGCATGTCTGCTGCCTTACCACTCTGTGCCACAAGAATGCTCTTGGTATTGTTTCTTCAAACCAGCAGAAGCCCTATTATATAACATGATAGATTCTTAGGACTTCAACACTGTAACACACGTATTTAACTATTATGGTCATATAGCAAAAGCTTCGAGTGCTATTTCCAAATTCTCTATTATTACTATATAGTGTTATTAAATTCTGTCTTCTAGTACCCATGAGTTTACCTTAAAAACTTGTTGGCTAAGAAATTACATCATTGATTACATCCATAAAACCAATGGGATATATACCTGTTATGTTCATATTGAATGCTAAAGATTTTAACTTTACTGCTTCTGATTACTTCATATACTTATCGGAGAACATCCAGCAATTTATCATATGCTGCAGATGGTGTCTCTTGGTATTGTTTATTAAGAACAGCAGAACCCTACTTTACACCAGCACTGAATCCTGTCTGACCCTTGGGGTGACGCCCTCTAGCGTTTTCATGGCAGACTCAATACGGAGTGGTTTGCCAGTGCCTTCCCCAGTCATTACCGTTTACACCCCAGGAAGCTGGGTACTGATTTTACCGACCTCGGATGACGGAAGCCTGAGTCAGCCTTGAGCCGGTGCGGATTGCACTCCCAGCCTCATGGGCAATGCTTTCAGACAGCATGTCTGCTGCCTTACCACTCTGTGCCACAAGTATGCTCTTGGTATTGTTTCTTCAAACCAGCAGAAGCCCTATTATATAACATGATAGATTCCTGGGACTTCAACACTGTAACACACGTATTTAACTATTATGGTCATATAGCAAAAGCTACTAGTGCTATTTCCAAATTCTCTAGTGCTATTTCCAAATTCTCTATAGTCTTATGAAATTCTACTCCCTATGAGATAACCTTAAAAACTAGTTGGCTAAGTAATTAAATCATTGATTGTATCCATACAACCAATGGGATATATAACTGCTATGTTCATATTGCATGCTAAATATTTTAACTTTACTACTTCTGATTACTTCATATACTTATCCAGCAATGCTTCTGATTACTTCATATACTTATGGGAGAACATCCAGCAATTTTATCATATGCTGCAGATGGTTTCTCTTGGTATTGTTTATTAACACCAGCAGAACCCTACTTTACACCAGGACTGAATCCTGTCTGACGCCCCCTAGCGTTTTCATCGCATACTCTGCTACCTTACCACTCTGTGCCACAAGAATGCTCTTGGTGTTGTTTCTTAAAACCAGCAGAAGCCCTATTATATAACATGATAGATTCTTAGGACTACAACACTGTAACACGTATTAACTATTATTGTCATAGCAAAAGCTACTAGTGCTATTTCCAAATTCTCTATTAGTAACATATAGTTCGGAGAACATCCAGCAATTTTATCATATGGTGCAGATGGTTTCTCTTGGTATTGTTTATTAACACCTGCAGAACCCTACTTTACACCAGCACTGAATCCTGTCTGACGCCCCCTAGCGTTTTCATGGCAGACTCAGCTACCTTACCACTCTGTGCCACAAAAATGCTCTTGGTATTGTTTCTTAAAACCAGCAGAAGCTCTATTATATAACATGATAGATTCTTAGGACTTCAACACTGTAACACACGTATTTAACTATTATGGTCATATAGCAAAAGCTACTAGTGCTATTTCCAAATTCTCTATTAGTACCAGATAGTCTTATGAAATTCTGTCTTCTACTGCCTATGAGATAACCTTAAAAACTAGTTGGCTAAGTAATTAAATCATTGATTGTATCCATACAACCAATGGGATATATACCTGCTATGTTCATATTGCATGCTAAAGATTTTAACTTTACTGCTTCTGATTACTTCATATACTTATCGGAGAACATCCAGCAGTTTTATCATATGCTGCAGATGGTTTCTCTTGGTATTGTTTATTAACACCAGCAGAACCCTACTTTACACCAGGACTGAATCCTGTCTGACGCCCCCTAGCGTTTTCATGGCAGACTCTGCTACCTTACCACTCTGTGCCACAAGAATGCTCTTGGTATTGTTTCTTAAAACCAGCAGAAGCCCTATTATATGACAAGATAGATTCTTGGGACTACAACACTGTAACACGTATTAGCTATTATTGTCATAGCAAAAGCTACTAGTGCTATTTCCAAATTCTCTATTAGTACCAGATAGTCTTATGAAATTCTGTCTTCTACTGCCTATGAGATAACCTTAAAAACTAGTTGGCTAAGTAATTAAATCATTGATTGCATCCATACAACCAATGGGATATATACCTGCTATGTTCATATCGCATACTAAAGATTTTAACTTTACTACTTCTGATTACTTCATATACTTATCGGAGAACATCCAGCAATTTTATCATATGCTGCAGATGGTGTCTCTTGGTATTGTTTATTAACACCAGCAGAACCCTACTTTACACCATCACTGAATCCTGTCTGACCCTTGGGGTGACGCCCTCTAGCGTTTTCATGGCAGACTCAATACGGGGTGGTTTGCCAGTGCCTTCCCCAGTCATTACCGTTTACCCCCCAGGAAGCTGGGTAGTCATCTTACCGACCACGGATGACGGAAGCCTGAGTCAGCCTTGAGCCGGATGCTTGGATTGTACTCCCATCCTCATGGGCAGAGCTTTCAGACAGCATATCTGCTGCCTTACCACTCTGTGCCACAAGAATGCTCTTGGTATTGTGTCTTAAAACCAGCAGAAGCCCTATTATATAACATGATAGATTCTTAGGACTTCAACACTGTAACACACGTATTTAACTATTATGGTCATATAGCATAAGCTACTAGTGTTATTTCCAAATTCTCTATTAGTACCATATAGTCTTATGAAATTCTGTCTTCTACTCCCTATGAGATAACCTTAAAAACTAGTTGGCTAAGTAATTAAATCATTGATTGTATCCATACAACCAATGGGATATATAACTGCTATGTTCATATTGCATGCTAAAGATTTTAACTTTACTACTTCTGATTACTTCATATACTTATCGGAGAATATCCAGCAATTTTATCATATGCTGCAGATGGTGACTCTTGGTAATGTTTATTAACACCAGCAGAACCCTACTTTACACCAGCACTGAATCCTGTCTGACCTTTGGGATGACGCCCTATAGCGTTTTCATGGCAGACTCAATATGGGGTGGTTTGCCAGTGCCTTCCCCAGTTATTACCGTTTACCCCCCAGGAAGCTGGGTTCTCATTTTACCGACCTCGGATGACGGAAGCCTGAGTCAGCTTTGAGCCGGATGCTTGGATTGCACTCCCAGCCTCATGGGCAACGCTTTCAGACAGCATGTCTGCTGCCTTACCACTCTGTGCCACAAGAATGCTCTTGGTATTGTTTCTTCAAACCAGCAGAAGCCCTATTATATAACATGATAGATTCTTAGGACTTCAACACTGTAACACACGTATTTAACTATTATGGTCATATAGCAAAAGCTTCGAGTGCTATTTCCAAATTCTCTATTATTACTATATAGTGTTATTAAATTCTGTCTTCTAGTACCCATGAGTTTACCTTAAAAACTTGTTGGCTAAGAAATTACATCATTGATTACATCCATAAAACCAATGGGATATATACCTGTTATGTTCATATTGAATGCTAAAGATTTTAACTTTACTGCTTCTGATTACTTCATATACTTATCGGAGAACATCCAGCAATTTATCATATGCTGCAGATGGTGTCTCTTGGTATTGTTTATTAAGAACAGCAGAACCCTACTTTACACCAGCACTGAATCCTGTCTGACCCTTGGGGTGACGCCCTCTAGCGTTTTCATGGCAGACTCAATACGGAGTGGTTTGCCAGTGCCTTCCCCAGTCATTACCGTTTACACCCCAGGAAGCTGGGTACTGATTTTACCGACCTCGGATGACGGAAGCCTGAGTCAGCCTTGAGCCGGTGCGGATTGCACTCCCAGCCTCATGGGCAATGCTTTCAGACAGCATGTCTGCTGCCTTACCACTCTGTGCCACAAGTATGCTCTTGGTATTGTTTCTTCAAACCAGCAGAAGCCCTATTATATAACATGATAGATTCCTGGGACTTCAACACTGTAACACACGTATTTAACTATTATGGTCATATAGCAAAAGCTACTAGTGCTATTTCCAAATTCTCTAGTGCTATTTCCAAATTCTCTATAGTCTTATGAAATTCTACTCCCTATGAGATAACCTTAAAAACTAGTTGGCTAAGTAATTAAATCATTGATTGTATCCATACAACCAATGGGATATATAACTGCTATGTTCATATTGCATGCTAAATATTTTAACTTTACTACTTCTGATTACTTCATATACTTATCCAGCAATGCTTCTGATTACTTCATATACTTATGGGAGAACATCCAGCAATTTTATCATATGCTGCAGATGGTTTCTCTTGGTATTGTTTATTAACACCAGCAGAACCCTACTTTACACCAGGACTGAATCCTGTCTGACGCCCCCTAGCGTTTTCATCGCATACTCTGCTACCTTACCACTCTGTGCCACAAGAATGCTCTTGGTGTTGTTTCTTAAAACCAGCAGAAGCCCTATTATATAACATGATAGATTCTTAGGACTACAACACTGTAACACGTATTAACTATTATTGTCATAGCAAAAGCTACTAGTGCTATTTCCAAATTCTCTATTAGTAACATATAGTTCGGAGAACATCCAGCAATTTTATCATATGGTGCAGATGGTTTCTCTTGGTATTGTTTATTAACACCTGCAGAACCCTACTTTACACCAGCACTGAATCCTGTCTGACGCCCCCTAGCGTTTTCATGGCAGACTCAGCTACCTTACCACTCTGTGCCACAAAAATGCTCTTGGTATTGTTTCTTAAAACCAGCAGAAGCTCTATTATATAACATGATAGATTCTTAGGACTTCAACACTGTAACACACGTATTTAACTATTATGGTCATATAGCAAAAGCTACTAGTGCTATTTCCAAATTCTCTATTAGTACCAGATAGTCTTATGAAATTCTGTCTTCTACTGCCTATGAGATAACCTTAAAAACTAGTTGGCTAAGTAATTAAATCATTGATTGTATCCATACAACCAATGGGATATATACCTGCTATGTTCATATTGCATGCTAAAGATTTTAACTTTACTGCTTCTGATTACTTCATATACTTATCGGAGAACATCCAGCAGTTTTATCATATGCTGCAGATGGTTTCTCTTGGTATTGTTTATTAACACCAGCAGAACCCTACTTTACACCAGGACTGAATCCTGTCTGACGCCCCCTAGCGTTTTCATGGCAGACTCTGCTACCTTACCACTCTGTGCCACAAGAATGCTCTTGGTATTGTTTCTTAAAACCAGCAGAAGCCCTATTATATGACAAGATAGATTCTTGGGACTACAACACTGTAACACGTATTAGCTATTATTGTCATAGCAAAAGCTACTAGTGCTATTTCCAAATTCTCTATTAGTACCAGATAGTCTTATGAAATTCTGTCTTCTACTGCCTATGAGATAACCTTAAAAACTAGTTGGCTAAGTAATTAAATCATTGATTGCATCCATACAATCAATGGGATATATACCTGCTATGTTCATATCGCATACTAAAGATTTTAACTTTACTACTTCTGATTACTTCATATACTTATCGGAGAACATCCAGCAATTTTATCATATGCTGCAGATGGTGTCTCTTGGTATTGTTTATTAACACCAGCAGAACCCTACTTTACACCATCACTGAATCCTGTCTGACCCTTGGGGTGACGCCCTCTAGCGTTTTCATGGCAGACTCAATACGGGGTGGTTTGCCAGTGCCTTCCCCAGTCATTACCGTTTACCCCCCAGGAAGCTGGGTAGTCATCTTACCGACCACGGATGACGGAAGCCTGAGTCAGCCTTGAGCCGGATGCTTGGATTGTACTCCCATCCTCATGGGCAGAGCTTTCAGACAGCATATCTGCTGCCTTACCACTCTGTGCCACAAGAATGCTCTTGGTATTGTGTCTTAAAACCAGCAGAAGCCCTATTATATAACATGATAGATTCTTAGGACTTCAACACTGTAACACACGTATTTAACTATTATGGTCATATAGCATAAGCTACTAGTGTTATTTCCAAATTCTCTATTAGTACCATATAGTCTTATGAAATTCTGTCTTCTACTCCCTATGAGATAACCTTAAAAACTAGTTGGCTAAGTAATTAAATCATTGATTGTATCCATACAACCAATGGGATATATAACTGCTATGTTCATATTGCATGCTAAAGATTTTAACTTTACTACTTCTGATTACTTCATATACTTATCGGAGAATATCCAGCAATTTTATCATATGCTGCAGATGGTGACTCTTGGTAATGTTTATTAACACCAGCAGAACCCTACTTTACACCAGCACTGAATCCTGTCTGACCTTTGGGATGACGCCCTATAGCGTTTTCATGGCAGACTCAATATGGGGTGGTTTGCCAGTGCCTTCCCCAGTTATTACCGTTTACCCCCCAGGAAGCTGGGTTCTCATTTTACCGACCTCGGATGACGGAAGCCTGAGTCAGCTTTGAGCCGGATGCTTGGATTGCACTCCCAGCCTCATGGGCAACGCTTTCAGACAGCATGTCTGCTGCCTTACCACTCTGTGCCACAAGAATGCTCTTGGTATTGTTTCTTCAAACCAGCAGAAGCCCTATTATATAACATGATAGATTCTTAGGACTTCAACACTGTAACACACGTATTTAACTATTATGGTCATATAGCAAAAGCTTCGAGTGCTATTTCCAAATTCTCTATTATTACTATATAGTGTTATTAAATTCTGTCTTCTAGTACCCATGAGTTTACCTTAAAAACTTGTTGGCTAAGAAATTACATCATTGATTACATCCATAAAACCAATGGGATATATACCTGTTATGTTCATATTGAATGCTAAAGATTTTAACTTTACTGCTTCTGATTACTTCATATACTTATCGGAGAACATCCAGCAATTTATCATATGCTGCAGATGGTGTCTCTTGGTATTGTTTATTAAGAACAGCAGAACCCTACTTTACACCAGCACTGAATCCTGTCTGACCCTTGGGGTGACGCCCTCTAGCGTTTTCATGGCAGACTCAATACGGAGTGGTTTGCCAGTGCCTTCCCCAGTCATTACCGTTTACACCCCAGGAAGCTGGGTACTGATTTTACCGACCTCGGATGACGGAAGCCTGAGTCAGCCTTGAGCCGGTGCGGATTGCACTCCCAGCCTCATGGGCAATGCTTTCAGACAGCATGTCTGCTGCCTTACCACTCTGTGCCACAAATATGCTCTTGGTATTGTTTCTTCAAACCAGCAGAAGCCCTATTATATAACATGATAGATTCCTGGGACTTCAACACTGTAACACACGTATTTAACTATTATGGTCATATAGCAAAAGCTACTAGTGCTATTTCCAAATTCTCTAGTGCTATTTCCAAATTCTCTATAGTCTTATGAAATTCTACTCCCTATGAGATAACCTTAAAAACTAGTTGGCTAAGTAATTAAATCATTGATTGTATCCATACAACCAATGGGATATATAACTGCTATGTTCATATTGCATGCTAAATATTTTAACTTTACTACTTCTGATTACTTCATATACTTATCCAGCAATGCTTCTGATTACTTCATATACTTATGGGAGAACATCCAGCAATTTTATCATATGCTGCAGATGGTTTCTCTTGGTATTGTTTATTAACACCAGCAGAACCCTACTTTACACCAGGACTGAATCCTGTCTGACGCCCCCTAGCGTTTTCATCGCATACTCTGCTACCTTACCACTCTGTGCCACAAGAATGCTCTTGGTGTTGTTTCTTAAAACCAGCAGAAGCCCTATTATATAACATGATAGATTCTTAGGACTACAACACTGTAACACGTATTAACTATTATTGTCATAGCAAAAGCTACTAGTGCTATTTCCAAATTCTCTATTAGTAACATATAGTTCGGAGAACATCCAGCAATTTTATCATATGGTGCAGATGGTTTCTCTTGGTATTGTTTATTAACACCTGCAGAACCCTACTTTACACCAGCACTGAATCCTGTCTGACGCCCCCTAGCGTTTTCATGGCAGACTCAGCTACCTTACCACTCTGTGCCACAAAAATGCTCTTGGTATTGTTTCTTAAAACCAGCAGAAGCTCTATTATATAACATGATAGATTCTTAGGACTTCAACACTGTAACACACGTATTTAACTATTATGGTCATATAGCAAAAGCTACTAGTGCTATTTCCAAATTCTCTATTAGTACCAGATAGTCTTATGAAATTCTGTCTTCTACTGCCTATGAGATAACCTTAAAAACTAGTTGGCTAAGTAATTAAATCATTGATTGTATCCATACAACCAATGGGATATATACCTGCTATGTTCATATTGCATGCTAAAGATTTTAACTTTACTGCTTCTGATTACTTCATATACTTATCGGAGAACATCCAGCAGTTTTATCATATGCTGCAGATGGTTTCTCTTGGTATTGTTTATTAACACCAGCAGAACCCTACTTTACACCAGGACTGAATCCTGTCTGACGCCCCCTAGCGTTTTCATGGCAGACTCTGCTACCTTACCACTCTGTGCCACAAGAATGCTCTTGGTATTGTTTCTTAAAACCAGCAGAAGCCCTATTATATGACAAGATAGATTCTTGGGACTACAACACTGTAACACGTATTAGCTATTATTGTCATAGCAAAAGCTACTAGTGCTATTTCCAAATTCTCTATTAGTACCAGATAGTCTTATGAAATTCTGTCTTCTACTGCCTATGAGATAACCTTAAAAACTAGTTGGCTAAGTAATTAAATCATTGATTGCATCCATACAACCAATGGGATATATACCTGCTATGTTCATATCGCATACTAAAGATTTTAACTTTACTACTTCTGATTACTTCATATACTTATCGGAGAACATCCAGCAATTTTATCATATGCTGCAGATGGTGTCTCTTGGTATTGTTTATTAACACCAGCAGAACCCTACTTTACACCATCACTGAATCCTGTCTGACCCTTGGGGTGACGCCCTCTAGCGTTTTCATGGCAGACTCAATACGGGGTGGTTTGCCAGTGCCTTCCCCAGTCATTACCGTTTACCCCCCAGGAAGCTGGGTAGTCATCTTACCGACCACGGATGACGGAAGCCTGAGTCAGCCTTGAGCCGGATGCTTGGATTGTACTCCCATCCTCATCGTCAGAGCTTTCAGACAGCATGTATGCTGCCTTACCACTCTGTGCCACAAGAATGCTCGGTTTTGTTTCTTAAAACCAGCAGAAGCCCTATTATATAACAAGATAGATTCTTAGGCCTTCAACACTGTAACACACGTATTTAACTATTATGATCATTTAGCAAAAGCTACGAGTGCTATTTCCAAATTCTCTATTATTACTATATAGTGTTATTAAATTCTGTCTTCTAGTACCCATGAGATAACCTTAAAAACTTGTTGGCTAAGAAATTACATCATTGATTGTGTCCATGCTACCAATGGGATATATACATGCTATGTTCATATTGAATGCTAAAGATTTTAACTTTATTACTTCTGATTACTTCATATACTTATTTTAGAACATCCAGCAATTTTATCACATGCTGGAGATGGTTTCTCTTGGTATTGTTTATTAACACCAGCAGAACCCTACTTTACACCAGCACTGAATCCTGTCTGACGCCCTCTAGCGTTTTCATGGCAGACTCAATACGGGGTGCTTTGCCTTCCCCAGTCATTACCGTTTACCCCCCAGGAAGCTGGGTAGTTATTTTACCGACCACGGATGACGGAAGCCTGAGTCAGCCTTGAGCCGGCGGCTTGGATTGCACTGTCAGCCTCATGGGCAGAGCTTTCACACAGTATGCCTTACCACTCTGTGCCGGAAGAATGCTCTTGGTTTTGTTTCTTATAACCAGCAGAATCCCTATTATATAACAGGATAGATTCTTAGGACTACAACACTGTAACCCATGTATTAACTATTATGGTCATATAGCAAAAGCTACTAGTGCTATTTCCAAATTCTCTATTAGTACCATATAGTCATGAAATGCGGGTGAAGGAGGAGAGTGCAAAAGTTGGCTTGAAACTCAACATCAAGAAAACAAAGATCATGGCATCCGGCCCTCTCAATTCCTGGCAAATAGATGGGGAAGAAATGGAGATAGTGACAGATTTTATTTTCCTGGGCTCCAAGATCACTGCAGATGGGGACTGCAGCAAAGAAATTAAAAGACGCTTGCTCCTGGGGAGGAAAGCTATGGCAAATCTAGACAGCATCCTAAAAAGCAGAGACAACACCCTGCCAACAAAAGTGCGTTTAGTCAAGGCTATGGTATTCCCAGTTGCAATGTATGGCTGTGAAAGTTGGACCATAAGGAAGGCCGAGCGTCAAAGAATTGAGGCTTTTGAACTCTGGTGCTGGAGAAGACTCTTGCGAGTCCCTTGGACTGCAAGGCGAACAAACCGGTCAGTCTAGAGGAGATCAACCCTGACTGCTCTTTAGAAGGCCAGATCCTGAACTTGAAACTCAAATACTTTGGCCACCTCATGAGAAGGAAGGACTCCCTGGAGAAGAGCCTAATGCTGGGAGAGATCGAGGGCAAAAGAAGAAGGGGACGACAGAGAATGAGGTGGCTGGATGGAGTCACTGAAGCAGTAGGTGCAAACTTAAAAGGACTCCAGGGAATGGTAGAGGACAAGAAGGCCTGGAGGATCATTGTCCATGGGGTCGCGATGGGTCGGACACGACTTCGCACATAACAACAAGTCATGAAATTCTGTCTTCTAGTACCCATGAGTTAACCTTAAAAACCTGTTGGCTAAGAAATTACATCATTCATTAAACCCATACAACCGATGGGATGTATACCTGCTATGTTCATATTGAATGCTAAAGATTTTAACTTTACTGCTTCTGATTACTTCATATACATTTTAGAACATCCAGCAATTTTATCATATGCTGCAGATGGTTTCTCTGATTACTTCTGATTACTTCATATACTTATTTTAGAACATCCAGCAATTTTATCACATGCTGGAGATGGTTTCTCTTGGTATTGTTTATTAACACCAGCAGAACCCTACTTTACACCAGCACTGAATCCTGTCTGACGCCCTCTAGCGTTTTCATGGCAGACTCTGTGCCACAAGAATGCTCTTGGTATTGTTTCTTCAAACCATCTGAAGCCCTATTATATAACAGGATAGATTCTTAGGACTACAACACTGTAACCCATGTATTAACTATTATGGTCATATAGCAAAAGTTACTAGTGCTATTTCCAATTTCTCTATTAGTACCATATAGTCTTATGAAATTCTGTCTTCTACTGCCTATGAGATAACCTTAAAAACTAGTTGGCTAAGTAATTGATCAATGACGCCCTCTAGCGTTTTTATGGCAGACTCAATATGGGGTGGTTTGCCAGTGCCTTCCCCAGGCATTACCGTTTACCCCCCAGGAAGCTGCGTAGACATTTTACCGACCTCGGATGACGGAAGCCTGAGTAAGCCTTGAGCCGGCCGCTTGGATTGCACTCCCATCCTTGTCTGCTGCCTTACCACTCTGTGCCACAAGAATGCTCTTTGTTATTGCTTCTTAAAACCAGCAGAAGCCCTATTATATAACTATAGATTCTTAGGACTACAACACTGTAACACACGTATTTAACTATTATGGTCATGCAGCAAAAGCTACGAGTGCGATTTCCAAATTTATTATTACTATATAGTGTTATTAAATTCTGTCTTCTAGTACCCATGAGTTAACCTTAAAAACATGTTGGCTAAGAAATTACATCATTGATTACATCCATACAACCAATGGGATGTATACCTGCTATGTTCATATTGAATGCTAAAGATTTTAACTTTACTGCTTCTGATTACTTCATATGTTTATCGGAGAACATCCAGCAATTTTATCATATGCTGCAGATGGTTTCTCTTGGTATTGTTTATTAACACCAGCAGAACCCTACTTTACACCAGCACTGAATCCTGTCTGACGCCCCCTAGCGTTCTCATGGCAGACTCAATACGGCGTGGTTTGCCTTCCCCAGTCATTACCGTTAACCCCCCAGGAAGCTGGGTAGTCATTTTACCGACCTCAGATGACGGAAGCCTGAGTCAGCCTTGAGCCGGCGGCTTGGATTGCACTCCCAGCATCATAGGCAATGCTTTCAGACAGCATGTCTGCTGCCTTACCACTCTGTGCCACAAGAATGCTCTTGGTATTGTTTATTCAAACCAGCAGAAGCCCTATTATATAACATGATAGATTCTTCGGACTTCAACACTGTAACACACGTATTTAACTATTATGGTCAGATAGCAAAAGCTACTAGTGCTATTTCCAAAATCTCGATTAGTACCATACAGTCTTATGAAATTCTGTCTTCTACTGCCTATGAGATAACCTTAAAAACTAGTTGGCTAAGTAATTAAATCATTGATTGTATCCATACAACCAATGGGATATATAACTGCTATGTTCATATTGCATGCTAAAGATTTTAACTTTACTACTTCTGATTACTTCATATACATATCGGAGAACCTCCAGCAATTTTATCATATGGTGCAGATGGTTTCTCTTGGTATTGTTTATTAACACCAGCAGAACTCTACTTTACACCAGCACTGAATCCTGTCTCACGCCCCCTAGCGTTTTCATGGCAGACTCTGCTACCTTACCACTCTGTGCCACAAGAATGCTCTTGGTATTGTTTATTCAAACCAGCAGAAGTCCTATTATATAACATGATAGATATAACATGATAGATTTAATTAATTAAATCATTAATTGTATCCATACAACCAATGGGATATATACCTGCTATGTTCATATTGCATGCTAAAGATTTTAACTTTACTACTTCTGATTACTTCATATACTTATCGGAGAACATCCAGCAATTTTATCATATGCTGCAGATGGTGTCTCTTGGTATTGTTTATTAACACCAGCAGAACCCTACTTTACACCAGCACTGAATCCTGTCTGACGCCCCCTAGCGTTTTCATCGCAGACTCTGCTACCTTACCACTCTGTGCCACAAGAATGCTCTTGGTATTGTTTATTAAAACCAGCAGAAGCCCTATTATATAACATGATAGATATAACATGATAGATTTAATTAATTAAATAATTGATTGTATCCATACAACCAATGGGATATATACCTGCTATGTTCATATTGCATGCTAAAGAATTTAACTTTACTACTTCTGATTACTTCATATACTTATCGGAGAACATCCAGCAATTTTATCATATGCTGCAGATGGTGTTTCTTGGTATTGTTTATTAACACCAGCAGAACCCCACTTTACACCAGCACTGAATCCTGTCTGACCCTTGGGGTGACGCCCTCTAGCGTTTTCATGGCAGACTCAATACGGGGTGGTTTGCCAGTGCCTTCCCCAGTCATTACCGTTTATCCCCCAGGAAGCTGGGTACTCATTTTACCGACCTCGGATGACGGAAGCCTGAATCAGCCTTGAGCCGGATGCTTGGATTGCACTCCCAGCCTCATGGGCAATGCTTTCAGACAGCATGTCTGCTGCCTTACCACTCTGTGCCACAAGAATGCTCTTGTTATTGTTTCTTCAAACCAGCAGAAGCCCTATTATATAACATGATAGATTATTAGGACTTCAACACTGTAACACACGTATTTAATTATTATGGTCATATAGCAAAAGCTACTAGTGATATTTCCAAATTCTCTATTAGTACCAAACAGTCTTATGAAATTCTGTCTTCTACTGCCTATGAGATAACCTTAAAAACTAGTTGGCTAAGTAATTAAATCATTGATTGTATCCATACAACCAATGGGATATATACCTATGTTCATATTGCATGCTAAAGATTTTAACTTTACTACTTCTGATTACTTCATATACATATCGGAGAACATCCAGCAATTTTATCATATGGTGCAGATGGTTTCTCTTGGTATTGTTTATTAACACCAGCAGAACCCTACTTTACACCAGCACTGAATCCTGTCTCACGCCCCCTAGCGTTTTCATGGCAGACTCTGCTACCTTACGACTCTGTGCCACAAGAATGCTCTTGGTATTGTTTATTCAAACCAGCAGAAGCCCTATTATATAACATGATAGATTCTTAGGACTTCAACACTGTAACACACGTATTTAACTATTATGGTCATATAGCAAAAGCTACTAGTGCTATTTCCAAATTCTCTATTAGTACCATATAGCCTTATGAAATTCTGTCTTCTACTGCCTATGAGATAACCTTTAAAACTAGTTGGCTAAGTAATTAAATCATTGATTGTATCCATACAACCAATGGGATATATACCTGCTATGTTCATATTGCATGCTAAACATTTTAACTTTACTACTTCTGATTACTTCATATACTTATCGGAGAACATCCAGCAATTTTATCATATGCTGCAGATGGTGTCTCTTGGTATTGTTTATTAACACCAGCAGAACCCTACTTTACACCAGCACTGAATCCTGTCTGACCCTTGGGGTGACGCCCTCTAGCGTTTTCATGGCAGACTCAATACGGGGTGGTTTGCCAGTGCCTTCCCCAGTCATTACCGTTTACCCCCCAGGAAGCTGGGTACTCATTTTACCGACCTCGGATGAAGGAAGCCTGAGTCAGCCTTGAGCCGGATGCTTGGATTGCACTCCCATCCTCATGGGCAGAGCTTTCAGACAGCATATCTGCTGCCTTACCACTCTGTGCCATAAGAATGCTCTTGGTATTGTTTCTTAAAACCAGCAGAAGCCCTGTTATATAACGATTCTTCGGACTACAACACTGTAACACGTATTAACTATGGTCATCGCAAAAGCTACTAGTGCTGTTTCCAAATTCTCTATTAGTACCATATATTATGAAATTCTGTCTTCTACTGCCTATGAGATAACCTTAAAAACGAGTTGGCTAAGTAATTAAATCATTGATTGTATCCATACAACCAATGGGATATATATATATGCTATGTTCATATTGCATGCTAAAGGTTTTAACTTTACTACTTCTGATTACTTCATATACTTATTTTAGAACTTCCAGCAATTTTATCATATGCTGCAGATGGTTTCTCTTGGTATTGTTTATTAACACCAGCAGAACCCTACTTTACACCAGCACTGAATCCTGTCTCACGCCCCCTAGCGTTTTCATGGCAGACTCTGCTACCTTACGACTCTGTGCCACAAGAATGCTCTTGGTATTGTTTCTTCAAACCAGCAGAAGCCCTATTATATAACATGATAGATTCTTAGGACTTCAACACTGTAACACACGTATTTAACTATTATGGTCATATAGCAAAAGCTACTAGTGCTATTTCCAAATTCTCTATTAGTACCATATAGCCTTATGAAATTCTGTCTTCTACTGCCTATGAGATAACCTTTAAAACTAGTTGGCTAAGTAATTAAATCATTGATTGTATCCATACAACCAATGGGATATATACCTGCTATGTTCATATTGCATGCTAAAGATTTTAACTTTACTACTTCTGATTACTTCATATACATATCGGAGAACATCCAGCAATTTTATCATATGCTGCAGATGGTGTCTCTTGGTATTGTTTATTAACAAAAGCAGAACCCTACTTTACACCAGCACTGAATCCTGTCTGACCCTTGGGGTGACGCCCTCTAGCGTTTTCATGGCAGACTCAATACGGGGTGGTTTGCCAGTGCCTTCCCCAGTCATTACCGTTTACCCCCCAGGAAGCGGGGGTACTCATTTTACCGACCTCGGATGAAGGAAGCCTGAGTCAGCCTTGAGCCGGATGCTTGGATTGCACTCCCATCCTCATGGGCAGAGCTTTCAGACAGCATATCTGCTGCCTTACCACTCTGTGCCACAAGAATGCTCTTTGTTATTGCTTCTTAAAACCAGCAGAAGCCCTATTATATAACTATAGATTCTTAGGACTACAACACTGTAACACACGTATTTAACTATTATGGTCATGCAGCAAAAGCTACGAGTGCGATTTCCAAATTTATTATTACTATATAGTGTTATTAAATTCTGTCTTCTAGTACCCATGAGTTAACCTTAAAAACATGTTGGCTAAGAAATTACATCATTGATTACATCCATACAACCAATGGGATGTATACCTGCTATGTTCATATTGAATGCTAAAGATTTTAACTTTACTGCTTCTGATTACTTCATATGTTTATCGGAGAACATCCAGCAATTTTATCATATGCTGCAGATGGTTTCTCTTGGTATTGTTTATTAACACCAGCAGAACCCTACTTTACACCAGCACTGAATCCTGTCTGACGCCCCCTAGCGTTCTCATGGCAGACTCAATACGGCGTGGTTTGCCTTCCCCAGTCATTACCGTTAACCCCCCAGGAAGCTGGGTAGTCATTTTACCGACCTCAGATGACGGAAGCCTGAGTCAGCCTTGAGCCGGCGGCTTGGATTGCACTCCCAGCATCATAGGCAATGCTTTCAGACAGCATGTCTGCTGCCTTACCACTCTGTGCCACAAGAATGCTCTTGGTATTGTTTATTCAAACCAGCAGAAGCCCTATTATATAACATGATAGATTCTTCGGACTTCAACACTGTAACACACGTATTTAACTATTATGGTCATATAGCAAAAGCTACTAGTGCTATTTCCAAAATCTCGATTAGTACCATACAGTCTTATGAAATTCTGTCTTCTACTGCCTATGAGATAACCTTAAAAACTAGTTGGCTAAGTAATTAAATCATTGATTGTATCCATACAACCAATGGGATATATAACTGCTATGTTCATATTGCATGCTAAAGATTTTAACTTTACTACTTCTGATTACTTCATATACATATCGGAGAACCTCCAGCAATTTTATCATATGGTGCAGATGGTTTCTCTTGGTATTGTTTATTAACACCAGCAGAACTCTACTTTACACCAGCACTGAATCCTGTCTCACGCCCCCTAGCGTTTTCATGGCAGACGCTGCTACCTTACCACTCTGTGCCACAAGAATGCTCTTGGTATTGTTTATTCAAACCAGCAGAAGTCCTATTATATAACATGATAGATATAACATGATAGATTTAATTAATTAAATCATTAATTGTATCCATACAACCAATGGGATATATACCTGCTATGTTCATATTGCATGCTAAAGATTTTAACTTTACTACTTCTGATTACTTCATATACTTATCGGAGAACATCCAGCAATTTTATCATATGCTGCAGATGGTGTCTCTTGGTATTGTTTATTAACACCAGCAGAACCCTACTTTACACCAGCACTGAATCCTGTCTGACGCCCCCTAGCGTTTTCATCGCAGACTCTGCTACCTTACCACTCTGTGCCACAAGAATGCTCTTGGTATTGTTTATTAAAACCAGCAGAAGCCCTATTATATAACATGATAGATATAACATGATAGATTTAATTAATTAAATAATTGATTGTATCCATACAACCAATGGGATATATACCTGCTATGTTCATATTGCATGCTAAAGAATTTAACTTTACTACTTCTGATTACTTCATATACTTATCGGAGAACATCCAGCAATTTTATCATATGCTGCAGATGGTGTTTCTTGGTATTGTTTATTAACACCAGCAGAACCCCACTTTACACCAGCACTGAATCCTGTCTGACCCTTGGGGTGACGCCCTCTAGCGTTTTCATGGCAGACTCAATACGGGGTGGTTTGCCAGTGCCTTCCCCAGTCATTACCGTTTATCCCCCAGGAAGCTGGGTACTCATTTTACCGACCTCGGATGACGGAAGCCTGAATCAGCCTTGAGCCGGATGCTTGGATTGCACTCCCAGCCTCATGGGCAATGCTTTCAGACAGCATGTCTGCTGCCTTACCACTCTGTGCCACAAGAATGCTCTTGTTATTGTTTCTTCAAACCAGCAGAAGCCCTATTATATAACATGATAGATTATTAGGACTTCAACACTGTAACACACGTATTTAATTATTATGGTCATATAGCAAAAGCTACTAGTGATATTTCCAAATTCTCTATTAGTACCAAACAGTCTTATGAAATTCTGTCTTCTACTGCCTATGAGATAACCTTAAAAACTAGTTGGCTAAGTAATTAAATCATTGATTGTATCCATACAACCAATGGGATATATACCTATGTTCATATTGCATGCTAAAGATTTTAACTTTACTACTTCTGATTACTTCATATACATATCGGAGAACATCCAGCAATTTTATCATATGGTGCAGATGGTTTCTCTTGGTATTGTTTATTAACACCAGCAGAACCCTACTTTACACCAGCACTGAATCCTGTCTCACGCCCCCTAGCGTTTTCATGGCAGACTCTGCTACCTTACGACTCTGTGCCACAAGAATGCTCTTGGTATTGTTTATTCAAACCAGCAGAAGCCCTATTATATAACATGATAGATTCTTAGGACTTCAACACTGTAACACACGTATTTAACTATTATGGTCATATAGCAAAAGCTACTAGTGCTATTTCCAAATTCTCTATTAGTACCATATAGCCTTATGAAATTCTGTCTTCTACTGCCTATGAGATAACCTTTAAAACTAGTTGGCTAAGTAATTAAATCATTGATTGTATCCATACAACCAATGGGATATATACCTGCTATGTTCATATTGCATGCTAAACATTTTAACTTTACTACTTCTGATTACTTCATATACTTATCGGAGAACATCCAGCAATTTTATCATATGCTGCAGATGGTGTCTCTTGGTATTGTTTATTAACACCAGCAGAACCCTACTTTACACCAGCACTGAATCCTGTCTGACCCTTGGGGTGACGCCCTCTAGCGTTTTCATGGCAGACTCAATACGGGGTGGTTTGCCAGTGCCTTCCCCAGTCATTACCGTTTACCCCCCAGGAAGCTGGGTACTCATTTTACCGACCTCGGATGAAGGAAGCCTGAGTCAGCCTTGAGCCGGATGCTTGGATTGCACTCCCATCCTCATGGGCAGAGCTTTCAGACAGCATATCTGCTGCCTTACCACTCTGTGCCATAAGAATGCTCTTGGTATTGTTTCTTAAAACCAGCAGAAGCCCTGTTATATAACGATTCTTCGGACTACAACACTGTAACACGTATTAACTATGGTCATCGCAAAAGCTACTAGTGCTGTTTCCAAATTCTCTATTAGTACCATATATTATGAAATTCTGTCTTCTACTGCCTATGAGATAACCTTAAAAACGAGTTGGCTAAGTAATTAAATCATTGATTGTATCCATACAACCAATGGGATATATATATATGCTATGTTCATATTGCATGCTAAAGGTTTTAACTTTACTACTTCTGATTACTTCATATACTTATTTTAGAACTTCCAGCAATTTTATCATATGCTGCAGATGGTTTCTCTTGGTATTGTTTATTAACACCAGCAGAACCCTACTTTACACCAGCACTGAATCCTGTCTCACGCCCCCTAGCGTTTTCATGGCAGACTCTGCTACCTTACGACTCTGTGCCACAAGAATGCTCTTGGTATTGTTTCTTCAAACCAGCAGAAGCCCTATTATATAACATGATAGATTCTTAGGACTTCAACACTGTAACACACGTATTTAACTATTATGGTCATATAGCAAAAGCTACTAGTGCTATTTCCAAATTCTCTATTAGTACCATATAGCCTTATGAAATTCTGTCTTCTACTGCCTATGAGATAACCTTTAAAACTAGTTGGCTAAGTAATTAAATCATTGATTGTATCCATACAACCAATGGGATATATACCTGCTATGTTCATATTGCATGCTAAAGATTTTAACTTTACTACTTCTGATTACTTCATATACATATCGGAGAACATCCAGCAATTTTATCATATGCTGCAGATGGTGTCTCTTGGTATTGTTTATTAACAAAAGCAGAACCCTACTTTACACCAGCACTGAATCCTGTCTGACCCTTGGGGTGACGCCCTCTAGCGTTTTCATGGCAGACTCAATACGGGGTGGTTTGCCAGTGCCTTCCCCAGTCATTACCGTTTACCCCCCAGGAAGCGGGGGTACTCATTTTACCGACCTCGGATGAAGGAAGCCTGAGTCAGCCTTGAGCCGGATGCTTGGATTGCACTCCCATCCTCATGGGCAGAGCTTTCAGACAGCATATCTGCTGCCTTACCACTCTGTGCCACAAGAATGCTCTTTGTTATTGCTTCTTAAAACCAGCAGAAGCCCTATTATATAACTATAGATTCTTAGGACTACAACACTGTAACACACGTATTTAACTATTATGGTCATGCAGCAAAAGCTACGAGTGCGATTTCCAAATTTATTATTACTATATAGTGTTATTAAATTCTGTCTTCTAGTACCCATGAGTTAACCTTAAAAACATGTTGGCTAAGAAATTACATCATTGATTACATCCATACAACCAATGGGATGTATACCTGCTATGTTCATATTGAATGCTAAAGATTTTAACTTTACTGCTTCTGATTACTTCATATGTTTATCGGAGAACATCCAGCAATTTTATCATATGCTGCAGATGGTTTCTCTTGGTATTGTTTATTAACACCAGCAGAACCCTACTTTACACCAGCACTGAATCCTGTCTGACGCCCCCTAGCGTTCTCATGGCAGACTCAATACGGCGTGGTTTGCCTTCCCCAGTCATTACCGTTAACCCCCCAGGAAGCTGGGTAGTCATTTTACCGACCTCAGATGACGGAAGCCTGAGTCAGCCTTGAGCCGGCGGCTTGGATTGCACTCCCAGCATCATAGGCAATGCTTTCAGACAGCATGTCTGCTGCCTTACCACTCTGTGCCACAAGAATGCTCTTGGTATTGTTTATTCAAACCAGCAGAAGCCCTATTATATAACATGATAGATTCTTCGGACTTCAACACTGTAACACACGTATTTAACTATTATGGTCATATAGCAAAAGCTACTAGTGCTATTTCCAAAATCTCGATTAGTACCATACAGTCTTATGAAATTCTGTCTTCTACTGCCTATGAGATAACCTTAAAAACTAGTTGGCTAAGTAATTAAATCATTGATTGTATCCATACAACCAATGGGATATATAACTGCTATGTTCATATTGCATGCTAAAGATTTTAACTTTACTACTTCTGATTACTTCATATACATATCGGAGAACCTCCAGCAATTTTATCATATGGTGCAGATGGTTTCTCTTGGTATTGTTTATTAACACCAGCAGAACTCTACTTTACACCAGCACTGAATCCTGTCTCACGCCCCCTAGCGTTTTCATGGCAGACTCTGCTACCTTACCACTCTGTGCCACAAGAATGCTCTTGGTATTGTTTATTCAAACCAGCAGAAGTCCTATTATATAACATGATAGATATAACATGATAGATTTAATTAATTAAATCATTAATTGTATCCATACAACCAATGGGATATATACCTGCTATGTTCATATTGCATGCTAAAGATTTTAACTTTACTACTTCTGATTACTTCATATACTTATCGGAGAACATCCAGCAATTTTATCATATGCTGCAGATGGTGTCTCTTGGTATTGTTTATTAACACCAGCAGAACCCTACTTTACACCAGCACTGAATCCTGTCTGACGCCCCCTAGCGTTTTCATCGCAGACTCTGCTACCTTACCACTCTGTGCCACAAGAATGCTCTTGGTATTGTTTATTAAAACCAGCAGAAGCCCTATTATATAACATGATAGATATAACATGATAGATTTAATTAATTAAATAATTGATTGTATCCATACAACCAATGGGATATATACCTGCTATGTTCATATTGCATGCTAAAGAATTTAACTTTACTACTTCTGATTACTTCATATACTTATCGGAGAACATCCAGCAATTTTATCATATGCTGCAGATGGTGTTTCTTGGTATTGTTTATTAACACCAGCAGAACCCCACTTTACACCAGCACTGAATCCTGTCTGACCCTTGGGGTGACGCCCTCTAGCGTTTTCATGGCAGACTCAATACGGGGTGGTTTGCCAGTGCCTTCCCCAGTCATTACCGTTTATCCCCCAGGAAGCTGGGTACTCATTTTACCGACCTCGGATGACGGAAGCCTGAATCAGCCTTGAGCCGGATGCTTGGATTGCACTCCCAGCCTCATGGGCAATGCTTTCAGACAGCATGTCTGCTGCCTTACCACTCTGTGCCACAAGAATGCTCTTGTTATTGTTTCTTCAAACCAGCAGAAGCCCTATTATATAACATGATAGATTATTAGGACTTCAACACTGTAACACACGTATTTAATTATTATGGTCATATAGCAAAAGCTACTAGTGATATTTCCAAATTCTCTATTAGTACCAAACAGTCTTATGAAATTCTGTCTTCTACTGCCTATGAGATAACCTTAAAAACGAGTTGGCTAAGTAATTAAATCATTGATTGTATCCATACAACCAATGGGATATATATATATGCTATGTTCATATTGCATGCTAAAGGTTTTAACTTTACTACTTCTGATTACTTCATATACTTATTTTAGAACTTCCAGCAATTTTATCATATGCTGCAGATGGTTTCTCTTGGTATTGTTTATTAACACCAGCAGAACCCTACTTTACACCAGCACTGAATCCTGTCTCACGCCCCCTAGCGTTTTCATGGCAGACTCTGCTACCTTACGACTCTGTGCCACAAGAATGCTCTTGGTATTGTTTCTTCAAACCAGCAGAAGCCCTATTATATAACATGATAGATTCTTAGGACTTCAACACTGTAACACACGTATTTAACTATTATGGTCATATAGCAAAAGCTACTAGTGCTATTTCCAAATTCTCTATTAGTACCATATAGCCTTATGAAATTCTGTCTTCTACTGCCTATGAGATAACCTTTAAAACTAGTTGGCTAAGTAATTAAATCATTGATTGTATCCATACAACCAATGGGATATATACCTGCTATATTCATATTGCATGCTAAAGATTTTAACTTTACTACTTCTGATTACTTCATATACATATCGGAGAACATCCAGCAATTTTATCATATGCTGCAGATGGTGTCTCTTGGTATTGTTTATTAACAAAAGCAGAACCCTACTTTACACCAGCACTGAATCCTGTCTGACCCTTGGGGTGACGCCCTCTAGCGTTTTCATGGCAGACTCAATACGGGGTGGTTTGCCAGTGCCTTCCCCAGTCATTACCGTTTACCCCCCAGGAAGCGGGGTACTCATTTTACCGACCTCGGATGAAGGAAGCCTGAGTCAGCCTTGAGCCGGATGCTTGGATTGCACTCCCATCCTCATGGGCAGAGCTTTCAGACAGCATATCTGCTGCCTTACCACTCTGTGCCACAAGAATGCTCTTGGTATTGTTTCTTAAAACCAGCAGAAGCCCTGTTATATAACGATTCTTCGGACTACAACACTGTAACACGTATTAACTATGGTCATCGCAAAAGCTACTAGTTCTGTTTCCAAATTCTCTATTAGTACCATATAGCCGTATGAAATTCTGTCTTCTACTGCCTATGAGATAACCTTTAAAACTAGTTGGCTAAGTAATTAAATCATTGATTGTATCCATACAACCAATGGGATATATACCTGCTATGTTCATATTGCATGCTAAAGATTTTAACTTTACTACTTCTGATTACTTCATATACTTAACGGAGAACATCCAGCAATTTTATCATATGCTGCAGATGGTGTCTCTTGGTATTGTTTATTAACACCAGCAGAACCCTACTTTACACCAGCACTGAATCCTGTCTGACCCTTGGGGTGACGCCCTCTAGCATTTTCATGGCAGACTCAATACGGGGTGGTTTGCCAGTGCCTTCCCCAGTCATTACCGTTTACCCCCCAGGAAGCTGGGTACTCATTTTACCGTCCTCGGATGACGGAAGCCTGAGTCAGCCTTGAGCCGGATGCTTGGATTGCACTCCCAGCCTCATGGGCAATGCTTTCAGACAGCATATCTGCTGCCTTACCACTCTGTGCCACAAGAATGCACTTGGTATTGTTTCTTAAAACCAGCAGAAGCCCTGTTATATAACGATTCTTCGGACTACAACACTGTAACACGTATTAACTATGGTCATCGCAAAAGCTACTAGTGCTGTTTCCAAATTCTCTATTAGTACCATATATTATGAAATTCTGTCTTCTACTGCCTATGAGATAACCTTAAAAACGAGTTGGAAAAGTAATTAAATCATTGATTGTATCCATACAACCAATGGGATATATATATGCTATGTTCATATTGCATGCTAAAGGTTTTAACTTTACTACTTCTGATTACTTCATATACTTATTTTAGAACTTCCAGCAATTTTATCATATGCTGCAGATGGTTTCTCTTGGTATTGTTTATTAACACCAGCAGAACCCTACTTTACACCAGCACTGAATCCTGTCTCACGCCCCCTAGCGTTTTCATGGCAGACTCTGCTACCTTACGACTCTGTGCCACAAGAATGCTCTTGGTATTGTTTCTTCAAACCAGCAGAAGCCCTATTATATAACATGATAGATTCTTAGGACTTCAACACTGTAACACACGTATTTAACTATTATGGTCATATAGCAAAAGCTACTAGTGCTATTTCCAAATTCTCTATTAGTACCATATAGCCTTATGAAATTCTGTCTTCTACTGCCTATGAGATAACCTTTAAAACTAGTTGGCTAAGTAATTAAATCATTGATTGTATCCATACAACCAATGGGATATATACCTGCTATGTTCATATTGCATGCTAAAGATTTTAACTTTACTACTTCTGATTACTTCATATACATATCGGAGAACATCCAGCAATTTTATCATATGCTGCAGATGGTGTCTCTTGGTATTGTTTATTAACAAAAGCAGAACCCTACTTTACACCAGCACTGAATCCTGTCTGACCCTTGGGGTGACGCCCTCTAGCGTTTTCATGGCAGACTCAATACGGGGTGGTTTGCCAGTGCCTTCCCCAGTCATTACCGTTTACCCCCCAGGAAGCGGGGTACTCATTTTACCGACCTCGGATGAAGGAAGCCTGAGTCAGCCTTGAGCCGGATGCTTGGATTGCACTCCCATCCTCATGGGCAGAGCTTTCAGACAGCATATCTGCTGCCTTACCACTCTGTGCCACAAGAATGCTCTTTGTTATTGCTTCTTAAAACCAGCAGAAGCCCTATTATATAACTATAGATTCTTAGGACTACAACACTGTAACACACGTATTTAACTATTATGGTCATGCAGCAAAAGCTACGAGTGCGATTTCCAAATTTATTATTACTATATAGTGTTATTAAATTCTGTCTTCTAGTACCCATGAGTTAACCTTAAAAACATGTTGGCTAAGAAATTACATCATTGATTACATCCATACAACCAATGGGATGTATACCTGCTATGTTCATATTGAATGCTAAAGATTTTAACTTTACTGCTTCTGATTACTTCATATGTTTATCGGAGAACATCCAGCAATTTTATCATATGCTGCAGATGGTTTCTCTTGGTATTGTTTATTAACACCAGCAGAACCCTACTTTACACCAGCACTGAATCCTGTCTGACGCCCCCTAGCGTTCTCATGGCAGACTCAATACGGCGTGGTTTGCCTTCCCCAGTCATTACCGTTAACCCCCCAGGAAGCTGGGTAGTCATTTTACCGACCTCAGATGACGGAAGCCTGAGTCAGCCTTGAGCCGGCGGCTTGGATTGCACTCCCAGCATCATAGGCAATGCTTTCAGACAGCATGTCTGCTGCCTTACCACTCTGTGCCACAAGAATGCTCTTGGTATTGTTTATTCAAACCAGCAGAAGCCCTATTATATAACATGATAGATTCTTCGGACTTCAACACTGTAACACACGTATTTAACTATTATGGTCATATAGCAAAAGCTACTAGTGCTATTTCCAAAATCTCGATTAGTACCATACAGTCTTATGAAATTCTGTCTTCTACTGCCTATGAGATAACCTTAAAAACTAGTTGGCTAAGTAATTAAATCATTGATTGTATCCATACAACCAATGGGATATATAACTGCTATGTTCATATTGCATGCTAAAGATTTTAACTTTACTACTTCTGATTACTTCATATACATATCGGAGAACCTCCAGCAATTTTATCATATGGTGCAGATGGTTTCTCTTGGTATTGTTTATTAACACCAGCAGAACTCTACTTTACACCAGCACTGAATCCTGTCTCACGCCCCCTAGCGTTTTCATGGCAGACTCTGCTACCTTACCACTCTGTGCCACAAGAATGCTCTTGGTATTGTTTATTCAAACCAGCAGAAGTCCTATTATATAACATGATAGATATAACATGATAGATTTAATTAATTAAATCATTAATTGTATCCATACAACCAATGGGATATATACCTGCTATGTTCATATTGCATGCTAAAGATTTTAACTTTACTACTTCTGATTACTTCATATACTTATCGGAGAACATCCAGCAATTTTATCATATGCTGCAGATGGTGTCTCTTGGTATTGTTTATTAACACCAGCAGAACCCTACTTTACACCAGCACTGAATCCTGTCTGACGCCCCCTAGCGTTTTCATCGCAGACTCTGCTACCTTACCACTCTGTGCCACAAGAATGCTCTTGGTATTGTTTATTAAAACCAGCAGAAGCCCTATTATATAACATGATAGATATAACATGATAGATTTAATTAATTAAATAATTGATTGTATCCATACAACCAATGGGATATATACCTGCTATGTTCATATTGCATGCTAAAGAATTTAACTTTACTACTTCTGATTACTTCATATACTTATCGGAGAACATCCAGCAATTTTATCATATGCTGCAGATGGTGTTTCTTGGTATTGTTTATTAACACCAGCAGAACCCCACTTTACACCAGCACTGAATCCTGTCTGACCCTTGGGGTGACGCCCTCTAGCGTTTTCATGGCAGACTCAATACGGGGTGGTTTGCCAGTGCCTTCCCCAGTCATTACCGTTTATCCCCCAGGAAGCTGGGTACTCATTTTACCGACCTCGGATGACGGAAGCCTGAATCAGCCTTGAGCCGGATGCTTGGATTGCACTCCCAGCCTCATGGGCAATGCTTTCAGACAGCATGTCTGCTGCCTTACCACTCTGTGCCACAAGAATGCTCTTGTTATTGTTTCTTCAAACCAGCAGAAGCCCTATTATATAACATGATAGATTATTAGGACTTCAACACTGTAACACACGTATTTAATTATTATGGTCATATAGCAAAAGCTACTAGTGATATTTCCAAATTCTCTATTAGTACCAAACAGTCTTATGAAATTCTGTCTTCTACTGCCTATGAGATAACCTTAAAAACTAGTTGGCTAAGTAATTAAATCATTGATTGTATCCATACAACCAATGGGATATATACCTATGTTCATATTGCATGCTAAAGATTTTAACTTTACTACTTCTGATTACTTCATATACATATCGGAGAACATCCAGCAATTTTATCATATGGTGCAGATGGTTTCTCTTGGTATTGTTTATTAACACCAGCAGAACCCTACTTTACACCAGCACTGAATCCTGTCTCACGCCCCCTAGCGTTTTCATGGCAGACTCTGCTACCTTACGACTCTGTGCCACAAGAATGCTCTTGGTATTGTTTATTCAAACCAGCAGAAGCCCTATTATATAACATGATAGATTCTTAGGACTTCAACACTGTAACACACGTATTTAACTATTATGGTCATATAGCAAAAGCTACTAGTGCTATTTCCAAATTCTCTATTAGTACCATATAGCCTTATGAAATTCTGTCTTCTACTGCCTATGAGATAACCTTTAAAACTAGTTGGCTAAGTAATTAAATCATTGATTGTATCCATACAACCAATGGGATATATACCTGCTATGTTCATATTGCATGCTAAACATTTTAACTTTACTACTTCTGATTACTTCATATACTTATCGGAGAACATCCAGCAATTTTATCATATGCTGCAGATGGTGTCTCTTGGTATTGTTTATTAACACCAGCAGAACCCTACTTTACACCAGCACTGAATCCTGTCTGACCCTTGGGGTGACGCCCTCTAGCGTTTTCATGGCAGACTCAATACGGGGTGGTTTGCCAGTGCCTTCCCCAGTCATTACCGTTTACCCCCCAGGAAGCTGGGTACTCATTTTACCGACCTCGGATGAAGGAAGCCTGAGTCAGCCTTGAGCCGGATGCTTGGATTGCACTCCCATCCTCATGGGCAGAGCTTTCAGACAGCATATCTGCTGCCTTACCACTCTGTGCCATAAGAATGCTCTTGGTATTGTTTCTTAAAACCAGCAGAAGCCCTGTTATATAACGATTCTTCGGACTACAACACTGTAACACGTATTAACTATGGTCATCGCAAAAGCTACTAGTGCTGTTTCCAAATTCTCTATTAGTACCATATATTATGAAATTCTGTCTTCTACTGCCTATGAGATAACCTTAAAAACGAGTTGGCTAAGTAATTAAATCATTGATTGTATCCATACAACCAATGGGATATATATATATGCTATGTTCATATTGCATGCTAAAGGTTTTAACTTTACTACTTCTGATTACTTCATATACTTATTTTAGAACTTCCAGCAATTTTATCATATGCTGCAGATGGTTTCTCTTGGTATTGTTTATTAACACCAGCAGAACCCTACTTTACACCAGCACTGAATCCTGTCTCACGCCCCCTAGCGTTTTCATGGCAGACTCTGCTACCTTACGACTCTGTGCCACAAGAATGCTCTTGGTATTGTTTCTTCAAACCAGCAGAAGCCCTATTATATAACATGATAGATTCTTAGGACTTCAACACTGTAACACACGTATTTAACTATTATGGTCATATAGCAAAAGCTACTAGTGCTATTTCCAAATTCTCTATTAGTACCATATAGCCTTATGAAATTCTGTCTTCTACTGCCTATGAGATAACCTTTAAAACTAGTTGGCTAAGTAATTAAATCATTGATTGTATCCATACAACCAATGGGATATATACCTGCTATATTCATATTGCATGCTAAAGATTTTAACTTTACTACTTCTGATTACTTCATATACATATCGGAGAACATCCAGCAATTTTATCATATGCTGCAGATGGTGTCTCTTGGTATTGTTTATTAACAAAAGCAGAACCCTACTTTACACCAGCACTGAATCCTGTCTGACCCTTGGGGTGACGCCCTCTAGCGTTTTCATGGCAGACTCAATACGGGGTGGTTTGCCAGTGCCTTCCCCAGTCATTACCGTTTACCCCCCAGGAAGCGGGGTACTCATTTTACCGACCTCGGATGAAGGAAGCCTGAGTCAGCCTTGAGCCGGATGCTTGGATTGCACTCCCATCCTCATGGGCAGAGCTTTCAGACAGCATATCTGCTGCCTTACCACTCTGTGCCACAAGAATGCTCTTGGTATTGTTTCTTAAAACCAGCAGAAGCCCTGTTATATAACGATTCTTCGGACTACAACACTGTAACACGTATTAACTATGGTCATCGCAAAAGCTACTAGTGCTGTTTCCAAATTCTCTATTAGTACCATATAGCCGTATGAAATTCTGTCTTCTACTGCCTATGAGATAACCTTTAAAACTAGTTGGCTAAGTAATTAAATCATTGATTGTATCCATACAACCAATGGGATATATACCTGCTATGTTCATATTGCATGCTAAAGATTTTAACTTTACTACTTCTGATTACTTCATATACTTAACGGAGAACATCCAGCAATTTTATCATATGCTGCAGATGGTGTCTCTTGGTATTGTTTATTAACACCAGCAGAACCCTACTTTACACCAGCACTGAATCCTGTCTGACCCTTGGGGTGACGCCCTCTAGCATTTTCATGGCAGACTCAATACGGGGTGGTTTGCCAGTGCCTTCCCCAGTCATTACCGTTTACCCCCCAGGAAGCTGGGTACTCATTTTACCGTCCTCGGATGACGGAAGCCTGAGTCAGCCTTGAGCCGGATGCTTGGATTGCACTCCCAGCCTCATGGGCAATGCTTTCAGACAGCATATCTGCTGCCTTACCACTCTGTGCCACAAGAATGCACTTGGTATTGTTTCTTAAAACCAGCAGAAGCCCTGTTATATAACGATTCTTCGGACTACAACACTGTAACACGTATTAACTATGGTCATCGCAAAAGCTACTAGTGCTGTTTCCAAATTCTCTATTAGTACCATATATTATGAAATTCTGTCTTCTACTGCCTATGAGATAACCTTAAAAACGAGTTGGAAAAGTAATTAAATCATTGATTGTATCCATACAACCAATGGGATATATATATGCTATGTTCATATTGCATGCTAAAGGTTTTAACTTTACTACTTCTGATTACTTCATATACTTATTTTAGAACTTCCAGCAATTTTATCATATGCTGCAGATGGTTTCTCTTGGTATTGTTTATTAACACCAGCAGAACCCTACTTTACACCAGCACTGAATCCTGTCTCACGCCCCCTAGCGTTTTCATGGCAGACTCTGCTACCTTACGACTCTGTGCCACAAGAATGCTCTTGGTATTGTTTTTAAAAACAGCAGAAGCCCAATTATATAACAAGACAGATTCTTAGGACTACAACACTGTAACACGTATTAAGTATTATGGTCATACCAAAAGCTACTAGTGCTATTTCCAAATTCTCTATTAGTACCATACAGTCTTATGAAATTCTGTCTTCTACTGCCTATGAGATAACCTTAAAAACTAGTTGGCTAAGTAATTAAATCATTGATTGTATCCATACAACCAATGGGATATATACCTGCTATGTTCATATTGCATGCTAAAGATTTTAACTTTACTACTTCTGATTACTTCATATACTTATCGGAGAACATCCAGCCATTTTATCATATGCTGCAGATGGTTTCTCTTGGTATTGTTTATTAACACCAGCAGAACCCTACTTTACACCAGCACTGAATCCTGTCTCACGCCCCCTAGCGTTTTCATGGCAGACTCAGCTACCTTACGACTCTGTGCCACAAGAGTGCTCTTGGTATTGTTTATTCAAACCAGCAGAAGCCCTATTATATAACATGATAGATTCTTAGGACTTCAACACTGTAACACACGTATTTAACTATTATGGTCATATAGCAAAAGCTACTAGTGCTATTTCCAAATTCTCTATTAGTACCATATAGCCTTATGAAATTTTGTCTTCTACTGCCTATGAGATAACCTTAAAAACTAGTTGGCTAAGTAATTAAATCATTGATTGTATCCATACAACCAATGGGATATATACCTTCTATGTTCATATTGCATGCTAAAGATTTTAACTTTACTACTTCTGATTACTTCATATACTTATCGGAGAACATCCAGCAATTTTATCATATGCTGCAGATGGTTTCTCTTGGTATTGTTTATTAACAACAGCAGAACCCTACTTTACACCAGCACTGAATCCTGTCTCACGCCCCCTAGCGTTTTCATGGCAGACTCAGCTACCTTACGACTCTGTGCCACAAGAATGCTCTTGGTATTGTTTATTCAAACCAGCAGAAGCCCTATTATATAACATGATAGATTCTTAGGACTTCAACACTGTAACACACGTATTTAACTATTATGGTCATATAGCAAAAGCTACTAGTGCTATTTCCAAATTCTCTATTAGTACCATATAGCCTTATGAAATTTTGTCTTCTACTGCCTATGAGATAACCTTAAAAACTAGTTGGCTAAGTAATTAAATCATTGATTGTATCCATACAACCAATGGGATATATACCTGCTATGTTCATATTGCATGCTAAAGATTTTAACTTTACTACTTCTGATTACTTCATATACTTAACGGAGAACATCCAGCAATTTTATCATATGCTGCAGATGGTGTCTCTTGGTATTGTTTATTAACACCAGCAGAACCCTACTTTACACCAGCACTGAATCCTGTCTGACGCCCCCTAGCGTTTTCATGGCAGACTCTGCTACCTTACGACTCTGTGCCACAAGAATGCTCTTGGTATTGTTTATTCAAACCAGCAGAAGCCCTATTATATAACAAGATAGATTCTTAGGACTACAACACTGTAACACGTAAACTATTATTGTCATAGCAAAAGCTACTAGTGCTATTTCCAAATTCTCTATTAGTACCATATAGTTCGGAGAACATCCAGCAATTTTATCATATGGTGCAGATGGTTTCTCTTGGTATTGGTTATTAACACCAGTAGAACCCTACTTTACACCAGCACTGAATCCTGTCTGACGCCCCCTAGCGTTTTCATGGCATACTCTGCTACCTTACCACTCTGTGCCACAAGAATGCTCTTGGTATTGTTTATTCAAACCAGCAGAAGCCCTATTATATAACATGATAGATATAACATGATAGATTTAATTAATTAAATCATTGATTGTATCCATACAACCAATGGGATATATACCTGCTATGTTCATATTGCATGCTAATGATTTTAACTTTACTACTTCTGATTACTTCATATACTTATCGGAGAACATCCAGCAATTTTATCATATGCTGCAGATGGTGTCCCTTGGTATTGTTTATTAACACCAGCAGAACCCTACTTTACACCAGCACTGAATCCTGTCTGACGCCCCCTAGCGTTTTCATGGCAGACTCTGCTACCTTACCACTCTGTGCCACAAGAATGCTCTTGGTATTGTTTATTCAAACCAGCAGAAGCCCTATTATATAACATGATAGATTCTTAGGACTTCAACACTGTAACACACGTATTTAACTATTATGGTCATATAGCAAAAGCTACTAGTGCTATTTCCAAATTCTCTATTAGTACCATATAGCCTTATGAAATTCTGTCTTCTACTGCCTATGAGATAACCTTAAAAACTAGTTGGCCAAGTAATTAAATCATTGATTGTATCCATACAACCAATGGGATATATACCTGCTATGTTCATATTGCATGCTAAAGATTTTAACTTTACTACTTCTGATTACTTCATATACTTATCGGAGAACATCCAGCAATTTTATCATATGCTGCAGATGGTGTCTCTTGGTATTGTTTACTAATACCAGCAGAACCCCACTTTACACCAGCACTGAATCCTGTCTGACCCTTGGGGTGACGCCCTCTAGCGTTTTCATGGCAGACTCAATACGGGGTGGTTTGCCAGTGCCTTCCCCAGTCATTACCGTTTATCCCCCAGGAAGCTGGGTACTCATTTTACCGACCTCGGATGACGGAAGCCTGAATCAGCCTTGAGCCGGATGCTTGGATTGCACTCCCAGCCTCATGGGCAATGCTTTCAGACAGCATGTCTGCTGCCTTACCACTCTGTGCCACAGGAATGCTCTTGGTATTGTTTATTCAAACCAGCAGAAGCCCTATTATATAACATGATAGATTCTTAGGACTTCAACACTGTAACACACGTATTTAACTATTATGGTCATATAGCAAAAGCTACTAGTGCTATTTCCAAATTCTCTATTAGTACCATATAGCCTTATGAAATTTTGTCTTCTACTGCCTATGAGATAACCTTAAAAACTAGTTGGCTAAGTAATTAAATCATTGATTGTATCCATACAACCAATGGGATATATACCTGCTATGTTCATATTGCATGCTAAAGATTTTAACTTTACTACTTCTGATTACTTCATATACTTATCGGAGAACATCCAGCAATTTTATCATATGGTGCAGATGGTGTCTCTTGGTATTGTTTATTAACACCAGCAGAACCCTACTTTACACCAGCACTGAATCCTGTCTGACGCCCCCTAGCGTTTTCATGGCAGACTCTGCTACCTTACGACTCTGTGCCACAAGAATGCTCTTGGTATTGTTTATTCAAACCAGCAGAAGCCCTATTATATAACAAGATAGATTCTTAGGACTACAACACTGTAACACGTAAACTATTATTGTCATAGCAAAAGCTACTAGTGCTATTTCCAAATTCTCTATTAGTACCATATAGTTCGGAGAACATCCAGCAATTTTATCATATGGTGCAGATGGTTTCTCTTGGTATTGGTTATTAACACCAGTAGAACCCTACTTTACACCAGCACTGAATCCTGTCTGACGCCCCCTAGCGTTTTCATGGCAGACTCTGCTACCTTACCACTCTGTGCCACAAGAATGCTCTTGGTATTGTTTATTCAAACCAGCAGAAGCCCTATTATATAACATGATAGATATAACATGATAGATTTAATTAATTAAATCATTGATTGTATCCATACAACCAATGGGATATATACCTGCTATGTTCATATTGCATGCTAATGATTTTAACTTTACTACTTCTGATTACTTCATATACTTATCGGAGAACATCCAGCAATTTTATCATATGCTGCAGATGGTGTCTCTTGGTATTGTTTATTAACACCAGCAGAACCCTACTTTACACCAGCACTGAATCCTGTCTGACGCCCCCTAGCGTTTTCATGGCAGACTCTGCTACCTTACCACTCTGTGCCACAAGAATGCTCTTGGTATTGTTTATTCAAACCAGCAGAAGCCCTATTATATAACATGATAGATTCTTAGGACTTCAACACTGTAACACACGTATTTAACTATTATGGTCATATAGCAAAAGCTACTAGTGCTATTTCCAAATTCTCTATTAGTACCATATAGCCTTATGAAATTCTGTCTTCTACTGCCTATGAGATAACCTTAAAAACTAGTTGGCCAAGTAATTAAATCATTGATTGTATCCATACAACCAATGGGATATATACCTGCTATGTTCATATTGCATGCTAAGGATTTTAACTTTACTACTTCTGATTACTTCATATACTTATCGGAGAACATCCAGCAATTTTATCATATGCTGCAGATGGTGTCTCTTGGTATTGTTTATTAACACCAGCAGAACCCCACTTTACACCAGCACTGAATCCTGTCTGACCCTTGGGGTGACGCCCTCTAGCGTTTTCATGGCAGACTCAATACGGGGTGGTTTGCCAGTGCCTTCCCCAGTCATTACCGTTTATCCCCCAGGGAGCTGGGTACTCATTTTACCGACCTCGGATGACGGAAGCCTGAATCAGCCTTGAGCCGGATGCTTGGATTGCACTCCCAGCCTCATGGGCAATGCTTTCAGACAGCATGTCTGCTGCCTTACCACTCTGTGCCACAGGAATGCTCTTGGTATTGTTTATTCAAACCAGCAGAAGCCCTATTATATAACATGATAGATTCTTAGGACTTCAACACTGTAACACACGTATTTAACTATTATGGTCATATAGCAAAAGCTACTAGTGCTATTTCCAAATTCTCTATTAGTACCATACAGTCTTATGAAATTCTGTCTTCTACTGCCTATGAGATAACCTTAAAAACTAGTTGGCTAAGTAATTAAATCATTGATTGTATCCATACAACCAATGGGATATATACCTATGTTCATATTGCATGCTAAAGATTTTAACTTTACTACTTCTGATTACTTCATATACTTATCGGAGAACATCCAGCAATTTTATCATATGGTGCAGATGGTTTCTCTTGGTATTGTTCATTAACATCAGCAGAACCCTACTTTACACTAGCACTGAATCCTGTCTCACGCCCCCTAGCGTTTTAATGGCAGACTCTGCTACCTTACGACTCTGTGCCACAAGAATGCTCTTGGTATTGTTATTCACGTATTTAACTATTATGGTCATCGGAGAACATCCAGCAATTTTATCATATGGTGCAGATGGTTTCTCTTGGTATTGTTCATTAACATCAGCAGAACCCTACTTTACACTAGCACTGAATCCTGTCTCACGCCCCCTAGCGTTTTAATGGCAGACTCTGCTACCTTACGACTCTGTGCCACAAGAATGCTCTTGGTATTGTTATTCACGTATTTAACTATTATGGTCATATAGCAAAAGCAACTAGTGCTATTTCCAAATTCTCTATTAGTACCATATAGCCTTATGAAATTCTGTCTTCTACTGCCTATGAGATAACCTTAAAAACGAGTTGGCTAAGTAATTAAATCATTGATTGTATCCATACAACCAATGGGATATATATATGCTATGTTTATATTGCATGCTAAAGGTTTTAACTTTACTACTTCTGATTACTTCATATACTTATTTTAGAACTTCCAGCAATTTTATCATATGCTGCAGATGGTGTCTCTTGGTATTGTTTATTAACACCAGAAGAACCCTACTTTACACCAGGACTGAATCCTGTCTGACACCTTCTTGCATTTTCATGGCAGACTCAATACGGGGTGGTTTGCCAGTGCCTTCCCCAGTCATTACCGTTTACCCCCCAGGAAGCTGGGTACTCATTTTACCGACCTCGGATGACGGAAGCCTGAGTCAGCCTTGAGCCGGATGCTTGGATTGCACTCCCAGCCTCAAGGGCAATGATTTCAGACAGCATGTCTGCTGCCTTACCACTCTGTGCCACAAGAATGCTCTTGGTATTGTTTCTTCAAACCAGCAGAAGCCCTATTATATAACATGATAGATTCTTAGGACTTCAACACTGTAACACACGGATTTTACTATTATGGTCATATAGCAAAAGCTACTAGTGCTATTTCCAAATTCTCTATTAGTACCATATAGTCTTATGAAATTCTGTCTTCTACTGCCTATGAGATAACCTTAAAAACTAGTTGGCTAAGTAATTAAATCATTGATTGTATCCATACAACCAATGGGATATATACCTGCTATGTTCATATTGCATGCTAAAGATTTTAACTTTACTACTTCTGATTACTTCATATACTTATTTTAGAACATCCAGCAATTTTATCATATGCTGCAGATGGTTTCTCTTGGTATTGTTTATTAACACCAGCAGAACCCTACTTTATACCAGCACTGAATCCTGCCTGACGCCCCCTAGCGTTTTTATGGCAGACTCAATATGGGGTGGTTTGCCAGTGCCTTCCCCAGGCATTACCGTTTTCCCCCCAGGAAGCTGCGTAGTCATTTTACCGACCTCGGATGACGGAAGCCTGAGTCAGCCTTGAGCCGGTCGCTTGGATTGCACTCCCATCCTCATGGGCAGAGCTTTCACACAGTATGTCTCCTGCCTTACCACTCTGTGCCACAAGAATGCTCTTGGTATTGTTTTTAAAACCAGCAGAAGCCCTATTATATAACATGATAGATTATTAGGACTTCAACACTGTAACACACGTATTTAACTATTATGGTCATATAGCAAAAGCTACTAGTGCTATTTCCAAATTCTCTATTAGTACCATACAGTCTTATGAAATTCTGTCTTCTACTGCCTATGAGATAACCTTAAAAACTAGTTGGCTAAGTAATTAAATCATTGATTGTATCCATACAACCAATGGGATATATACCTATGTTCATATTGCATGCTAAAGATTTTAACTTTACTACTTCTGATTACTTCATATACTTATCAGAGAACATCCAGCAATTTTATCATATGGTGCAGATGGTTTCTCTTGGTATTGTTCATTAACACCAGCAGAACCCTACTTTACACCAGCACTGAATCCTGTCTCACGCCCCCTAGCGTTTTCATGGCAGACTCTGCTACCTTACGACTCTGTGCCACAAGAATGCTCTTGGTATTGTTTATTCAAACCAGCAGAAGCCCTATTATATAACATGATAGATTCTTAGGACTTCAACACTGTAACACACGTATTTAACTATTATGGTCATATAGCAAAAGGTACTAGTGCTATTTCCAAATTCTCTATTAGTACCATATAGCCTTATGAAATTCTGTCTTCTACTGCCTATGAGATAACCTTTAAAACTAGTTGGCTAAGTAATTACATCATTGATTAAATCCATACAACCAATGGGATATATACCTGCTATGTTCATATTGCATGCTAAAGATTTTAACTTTACTACTTCTGATTACTTCATATACTTATCGGAGAACATCCAGCAATTTTATCATATGCTGCAGATGGTGTCTCTTGGTATTGTTTATTAACACCAGCAGAACCCTACTTTACACCAGAACTGAATCCTGTCTGACCCTTGGGGTGACGCCCTCTAGCGTTTTCATGGCAGACTCAATACGGGGTGGTTTGCCAGTGCCTTCCCCAGTCATTACCGTTTACCCCCCAGGAAGCTGGGTACTCATTTTACCGACCTCGGATGAAGGAAGCCTGAGTCAGCCTTGAGCCGGATGCTTGGATTGCACTCCCATCCTCATGGGCAGAGCTTTCAGACAGCATATCTGCTGCCTTACCACTCTGTGCCACAAGAATGCTCTTGGTATTGTTTCTTAAAACCAGCAGAAGCCCTGTTATATAACGATTCTTCGGACTACAACACTGTAACACGTATTAACTATGGTCATCGCATAAGCTACTAGTGCTGTTTCCAAATTCTCTATTAGTACCATATATTATGAAATTCTGTCTTCTACTGCCTATGAGATAACCTTAAAAACGAGTTGGAAAAGTAATTAAATCATTGATTGTATCCATACAACCAATGGGATATATATATGCTATGTTCATATTGCATGCTAAAGGTTTTAACTTTACTACTTCTGATTACTTCATATACTTATTTTAGAACTTCCAGCAATTTTATCATATGCTGCAGATGGTTTCTCTTGGTATTGTTTATTAACACCAGCAGAACCCTACTTTATACCAGCACTGAATCCTGCCTGACGCCCTCTAGCGTTTTTATGGCAGACTCAATATGGGGTGGTTTCCCAGTGCCTTCCCCAGGCATTACCGTTTTCCCCCCAGGAAGCTGCGTAGTCATTTTACCGACCTCGGATGACGGAAGCCTGAGTCAGCCTTGAGCCGGTCGCTTGGATTGCACTCCCATCCTCATGGGCAGAGCTTTCACACAGTATGTCTCCTGCCTTACCACTCTGTGCCACAAGAATGCTCTTGGTATTGTTTTTAAAACCAGCAGAAGCCCTATTATATAACATGATAGATTATTAGGACTTCAACACTGTAACACACGTATTTAACTATTATGGTCATATAGCAAAAGCTACTAGTGCTATTTCCAAATTCTCTATTAGTACCATACAGTCTTATGAAATTCTGTCTTCTACTGCCTATGAGATAACCTTAAAAACTAGTTGGCTAAGTAATTAAATCATTGATTGTATCCATACAACCAATGGGATATATACCTATGTTCATATTGCATGCTAAAGATTTTAACTTTACTACTTCTGATTACTTCATATACTTATCAGAGAACATCCAGCAATTTTATCATATGGTGCAGATGGTTTCTCTTGGTATTGTTCATTAACACCAGCAGAACCCTACTTTACACCAGCACTGAATCCTGTCTCACGCCCCCTAGCGTTTTCATGGCAGACTCTGCTACCTTACGACTCTGTGCCACAAGAATGCTCTTGGTATTGTTTATTCAAACCAGCAGAAGCCCTATTATATAACATGATAGATTCTTAGGACTTCAACACTGTAACACACGTATTTAACTATTATGGTCATATAGCAAAAGCTACTAGTGCTATTTCCAAATTCTCTATTAGTACCATATAGCCTTATGAAATTCTGTCTTCTACTGCCTATGAGATAACCTTTAAAACTAGTTGGCTAAGTAATTACATCATTGATTAAATCCATACAACCAATGGGATATATACCTGCTATGTTCATATTGCATGCTAAAGATTTTAACTTTACTACTTCTGATTACTTCATATACTTATCGGAGAACATCCAGCAATTTTATCATATGCTGCAGATGGTGTCTCTTGGTATTGTTTATTAACACCAGCAGAACCCTACTTTACACCAGAACTGAATCCTGTCTGACCCTTGGGGTGACGCCCTCTAGCGTTTTCATGGCAGACTCAATACGGGGTGGTTTGCCAGTGCCTTTCCCAGTCATTACCGTTTACCCCCCAGGAAGCTGGGTACTCATTTTACCGACCTCGGATGAAGGAAGCCTGAGTCAGCCTTGAGCCGGATGCTTGGATTGCACTCCCATCCTCATGGGCAGAGCTTTCAGACAGCATATCTGCTGCCTTACCACTCTGTGCCACAAGAATGCTCTTGGTATTGTTTCTTAAAACCAGCAGAAGCCCTGTTATATAACGATTCTTCGGACTACAACACTGTAACACGTATTAACTATGGTCATCGCAAAAGCTACTAGTGCTGTTTCCAAATTCTCTATTAGTACCATATATTATGAAATTCTGTCTTCTACTGCCTATGAGATAACCTTAAAAACGAATTGGAAAAGTAATTAAATCATTGATTGTATCCATACAACCAATGGGATATATATATGCTATGTTCATATTGCATGCTAAAGGTTTTAACTTTACTACTTTTGATTACTTCATATACTTATTTTAGAACTTCCAGCAATTTTATCATATGCTGCAGATGGTTTCTCTTGGTATTGTTTATTAACACCAGAAGAACCCTTCTTTACACCAGGACTGAATCCTGTCTGACACCTTCTTGCGTTTTCATGGCAGACTCAATACGGGGTGGTTTGCCAGTGCCTTCCCCAGTCATTACCGTTTACCCCCCAGGAAGCTGGGTACTCATTTTAGCGACCTCGGATGACGGAAGCCTGAGTCAGCCTTTAGCCGGATGCTTGGATTGCACTCCCAGCCTCAAGGGCAATGATTTCAGACAGCATGTCTGCTGCCTTACCACTCTGTGCCACAAGAATGAAACATAGAATCATAGAATCATAGAATCATAGAGTTGGAAGGGGCCATACAGGCCATCTAGTCCAACCCCCTGCTCAACGCAGGATTAGCCCTAAGCATCCTAAAGCATCCAAGAAAAGTGTGTATCGAACCTTTGCTTGAAGACTTCCAGTGAGGGGGAGCTCACCACCTCCTTAGGCAGCCTATTCCACTGCTGAACTACTCTGACTGAGAAAAACTTTTTCCTGATATCTAGCCTATATCGTTGTACTTGAAGTTTAAACCCATTACTGCGTGTCCTTTCCTCTGCAGCCAGCAGAAACAGCATCCTGCCCTCCTCCAAGTGACAACCTTTCAAATACTTAAAGAGGGCTATCATGTCCCCTCTCTACCTCCTTTTCTCCAGGCTGAACATTCCCCTCAACCTATCTTCATAGGGCTTGGTCCCTTGGCCCCAGATCATCTTCGTCGCTCTCCTCTGTACCCTTTCAATTTTATCTACGTCCTTCTTGAAGTGAGGCCTCCAGAACTGCACACAGTACTCCAGGTGTGGTCTGACCAGTGCCGTATACAATGGGACTATGACATCTTGTGATTTTGATATGATGCCTCTGTTGATACAACCCAAAATGGCATTTGCCTTTTTTACTGCTGCATCACACTGCCTGCTCATGTTTAGTTTACAATCCACAAGTACCCCAAGGTCTCGTTCACACACAGTGCTACCTAGAAGCGTATCCCCCATCCAGTATGCATGCTTTTCATTTTTCTGACCCAGATGCAGAACTTTACACTTATCTTTATTAAATTGCATCTTGTTCTCATTTGCCCATTTTTCCATTGTGTTCAGATCTCGTTGAACTCTGTCTCTATCTTCCGGAGTATTTGCCAGTCCTCCCAATTTGGTGTCATCTGCAAACTTGATGAGTAGTCCCTCCACCCCCTCATCTAGATCATTAATAAATATGTTAAAAAGTACCGGGCCGAGCACCGAGCCCTGAGGTACCCCGCTACTCACCTCTCTCCAGTCTGATGAAACACCATTGACAACAACTCTTTGAGTGCGGTTCTCTAACCAATTCCCTATCCACCTAACTATCTGAAAATCCAGATTGCAGTCCTTCAACTTATCCATCAGAACATCATGGGGAACCTTGTCAAAAGCTTTACTAAAATCCAAGTAAAGGACATCAACCGAATTTCCCCGATCCAGCAAACCTGTTACTTGGTCAAAAAAGGAAACTAGGTTGGTCTGGCAGGACCTGTTGGAGACAAATCCATGCTGACTTCCTTGGATCACCAAATTGTCCGCCAGATGTTTGCAGATCGCTCTCTTTAATATCTGCTCCATTATCTTCCCCACAACAGAGGTCAGACTCACTGGTCTGTAGTTTCCTGGGTCATCCTTCCTCCCTTTTTTGAAGATCGGAATAACGTTTGCTCTTTTCCAGTCCTCCGGGACATCTCCAGTCCTTAAAGAGGTTCCAAAGATGATGGACAAGGGCTGTTCAAGTTCTCTGGAAAGTTCTTTGAGTACTCTCGGGTGCATTTCATCTGGACCAGGGGATTTGAACTCATCCAGTGCAGCTAAATGCCTCTCGACAACCTCTCTATCCATGTTAACCTGCCACCCAGACACTATCCTTTGGCTACAGCCATCTCTAGATGTGCCTAAACACTTTGACCTGTGGGGAAAAACTGATGTAAAATAGGCACTAAGACTTTCTGCTTTCTCTGCATCTTTCGTTAGAGTTTGTCCATCTGCACCCAACAGTGGGCCTATTGCCTCCTTGACTTTACTTTTGCTCCTCACTTAACTGAAAAATCTTTTCTTGTTACAATGGGCTTCCCTGGCCAATCTTAGCTCACTCTCAGCTTTGGCCTTTCTGATGATTGATTTACAGTGCCTAGTAACCTGTAGGTACTGTTCTTTAGAGCTCTGTCCTTCCCTCCATTTCCTGAACATTTTCCTTTTCTTTCTTAGTTCCTCTTGAAGTTCTCTGTTCATCCAAATAGGCTTCTTAGAGCTCCTGCAGTGTTTTCGTATTTCTGGAATAGTCATTGATTGAGCATGCAATAGCTCTTGTTTGAGTAGCGCCCACCCTTCACATGCTCCCTTCCCTTCCAGCATTCTCGTCCATGGTATGACACTCATCACGTCTCTGAGTTTATTAAAGTTTGCCCTACGAAAATCCAACATCCGCGTCTGGCTACAAGCTTCCTTGGCTCCCCATCTCAAAAGGAATTCTATGAGGACATGGTCACTTCCCCCTAGGGTCCCCACCTCCTTCACCTCATCCACCAACTCTTGCCTGTTGGTCAGTATTAAGTCCAGTATGGCTGAACCTCTTGTGGGATCATCTACCATTTGATAAATGAAATTGTCAGCCAGGCAGGTCAGAAACTTGCATGACTGAGGACGCTTCGCAGAGTTAGTTTCCCAGCACACATCTGGGAAATTGGTCACCCATGATGACAAGGTCCTGCCGTTTGGATATTTTCTCAAGCTGCTCACAAAGTGCAGCATCCACATCCTCTCGTTCGTCAGGCGGTCGGTAGCAGACACCAACCACCACATTGTTTGTTTTCCCCTCGCTTATTTTCACCCAGATGCTTTCCACTGCAGATATGCTCTCCTTCACTAGAATTTCCTGACAGGTAAGCCCTTTCCTCACATACAGTGCCACTCCTCCACCTCTTCGATCTATTCTGTTTTTTCTGAACAGTTCATATCCATCCACCATTACATTCCAGTCATGAGAATCATTCCACCAAGTTTCTGTGATGCCTACTAGATCATACCTTTCCATCAGCATGAGAAGTTCCAGCTCTTCCTTTTTATTGCCCATGCTTCGGGCGGTAGTATAAAGACAACTGAATCCTTTTACTTTTGGTTCCCTATGAGCTGGCCTTGCCGGTTGGGCTGCCTCCGATCGTTTTCCTTCCATACACTCCCTATGTTGATTGTCTCCTTCCCATGCTCTTGGTATTGTTTCTTAAAACCAGCAGAAGCCCTATTATATAACGATTCTTCGGACTACAACACTGTAACACGTATTAACTATGGTCATCGCAAAAGCTACTAGTGCTGTTTCCAAATTCTCTATTAGTACCATATATTACGAAATTCTGTCTTCTACTGCCTATGAGATAACCTTAAAAACTAGTTGGCTAAGTAATTAAATCATTGATTGTATCCATACAACCAATGGGATATATATATGCTATGTTCATATTGCATGCTAAAGGTTTTAACTTTACTACTTCTGATTACTTCATATACTTATTTTAGAACTTCCAGCAATTTTATCATATGCTGCAGGTGGTTTCTCTTGGTATTGTTTATTAACACCAGCAGAACCCTACTTTACACCAGCACTGAATCCTGTCTGACACCTTCTTGCGTTTTCATGGCAGACTCAATACGGGGTGGTTTGCCAGTGCCTTCCCCAGTCATTACCGTTTACCCCCCAGGAAGCTGGGTACTCATTTGACCGACCTCGGATGACGGAAGCCTGAGTCAGCCTTGAGCCGGATGCTTGGATTGCACTCCCAGCCTCAAGGGCAATGATTTCAGACAGCATGTCTGCTGCCTTACCACTCTGTGCCACAAGAATGCTCTTGGTATTGTTTCTTCAAACCAGCAGAAGCCCTATTATTCTTAGGACTTCAACACTGTAACACACGGATTTTACTATTATGGTCATATAGCAAAAGCTACTAGTGCTATTTCCAAATTCTCTATTAGTACCATATAGTCTTATGAAATTCTGTCTTCTACTGCCTATGAGATAACCTTAAAAACTAGTTGGCTAAGTAATTAAATCATTGATTGTATCCATACAACCAATGGGATATATACCTGCTATGTTCATATTGCATGCTAAAGATTTTAACTTTACTACTTCTGATTACTTCATATACTTATTTTAGAACATCCAGCAATTTTATCATATGCTGCAGGTGGTTTCTCTTGGTATTGTTTATTAACACCAGCAGAACCCTACTTTACACCAGCACTGAATCCTGTCTGACACCTTCTTGCGTTTTCATGGCAGACTCAATACGGGGTGGTTTGCCAGTGCCTTCCCCAGTCATTACAGTTTACCCCCCAGGAAGCTGGGTACTCATTTTACCTACCTCGGAAGACGGAAGCCTGAGTCAGCCTTGAGCCGGATCCTTGGATTGCACTCCCATCCTCATGGGCAGAGCTTTCAGACAGCATGTCTTCTGCCTTACTACTCTGTGCCACAAGAATGCTCTTGGTATCGTTTCTTAAAACCAGCAGAAGCCCTATTATATAACATGATAGATTCTCCCAGCCTCAAGGGCAATTTAACTATTTAACTATTATGGTCATATAGCAAAAGCTACGAGTTCTATTTCCAAATTCTCTATTATTACTATATAGTGTTATTAAATTCTGTGTTCTAGTACCCATGAGTTAACCTTAAAAACTTGTTGGGTAAGAAATTACATCATTGATTACATCCATACAACCAATGGGATGTATACCTGCTATGTTCATAAGGTAAAGGTAAAGGTATTCACTGTGCAAGCAGCGAGTCATGTCTGACCCTTGGGGTGACGCCCTCTAGCGTTTTCTTGGCAGACTCAATACAGGGTGGTTTGCCAGTGCCTTCCCCAGTCATTACCGTTTACCCCCCAGCAAGCTGGGTACTCAATTTACCAACCTCGGAAGGATGGAAGGCTGAGTCAACCTTGAGCCGGCTGCTGGGATTGAACTCCCAGCCTCATGGGAAAAGCTGTCAGACGGCTGCCTTACCATTCTGCGCCACAAGAGGCTCTTGCTATGTTCATATTGAATGCTAAAGATTTTAACTTTACTGCTTCTGATTACTTCATATACTTATCGGAGAACATCCAGCAATTTTATCATATGCTGCACATGGTTTCTCTTGGAATTGTTTATTAACACCAGCGGAACCCTACTTTACACCAGCACTGAATCCTGTCTGACACCCTCTAGCGTTTTCATGGCAGACTCAATACGGGGTGGTTTGCCAGTGCCTTCCCCAGTCATTACAATTTACCCCCCCGGAAGCTGGGTAGTCATTTTACCGACCTCGGATGACGGAAGCCTGAGTCAGCCTTGAGCCGGATGCTTGGATTGCACTCCCATCCTCATGGGCAGAGCTTTCAGACAGCATGTCTGCTGCCTTACCACTCTGTGCCACAAGAATGCTCTTGGTATTGTTTCTTAAAACCACCAGAAGCCCTATTATATAACGATAGATTCTTAGGACTACAACACTGTAACACACGTATTTAACTATTATGGTCATATAGCAAAAGCTACGAGTGCTTTTCCAAATTCTCTATTATTACTATATAGTGTTATTACATTCTGTCTTCTAGTACCCATGAGTTAACCTTAAAAACATGTTGGCTAAGAAATTACATCATTGATTACATCCATACAACCAATGGGATGTATAACTGCTATGTTCATATTGAATGCTAAAGATTTTAACTTTACTACTTCTGGTTACTTCATATAATCGGAGAACATCCAGCAATTTTATCATATGCTGCAGATGGTGTCTCTTGGTATTGTTTATTAACACCAGCCGAACCCTCCTTTACACCATCACTGAATCCTGTCTGATACCCTCTAGCGTTTTCATGGCAGACTCAATACGGGGTGGTTTGCCCGTGCCTCCCCCAGTCATTACCGTTAACCCCCCAGGAAGCTGGGTACTCATTTTACCGACCTCAGATGACGGAAGCCTGAGTCGAGCGGGCGGCTTGGATTGCACTCCCAGCATCATGGGCAATGCTTTCAGACAGCATGTCTGCTGCCTTACCACTCTGTGCCACAAGAATGCTCTTGGTATTGTTTCTTAAAACCAGCAGAAGCCCTATTATATAACAAGATAGATTCTTAGGACTACAACACTGTAACATGTATTAACTATGATGGTCATATAGAAAAATCTACTAGTGCTATTTCCAAATTCTCTATTAGTACCATATAGTCTTATGAAATTCTGTCTTCTACTGCCTATGAGATCACCTTAAAAACTAGTTGGCTAAGTAATTAAATCATTGATTGTATCCATACAACCAATGGAATATATACATGCTATGTTCATATTGAATGCTAAAGATTTTAACTTTACTACTTTTGATTATTTCATATATTTATTTTAGAACATCTAGCAATTTTATCATATGCTGCAGATGGTTTCTCTTGGTATTGTTTATTAACAGCAGCAGAACCCTACTTTACACCAGCACCGAATCCTGTCTGACGCCCTCTAGAATGCTCTTGGTATTGTTTCTTAAAACCAGCAGAAGCCCTATTATATAACAAGATAGATTCTTAGGACTACAACACTGTAACACGTATTGACTATTATGGTCATATAGCAAAAGCTACGAGTGCTATTTCCAAATTCTCTATTATTACTATATAGTGTTATTACATTCTGTCTTCTAGTACCTATGAGTTAACCTTAAAAACTTGTTGGCTAAGAAATTACATCATTGATTACATCCATACAACCAATGGGATGTATACCTGTTGTTCATATTGAATGCTAAAGATTTTAACTTTACTGCTTCTGATTACTTCATATACTTATCGGAGAACATCCAGCAATTTTATCATGTGCTGCAGACGGTGTCTCTTGGTGTTGTTTATTAACACCAGCAGAACCCTACTTTACACCAGCACTGAATCCTGTCTGACGCCTTCTAGCGTTTTCATGGCAGACTCAATACGGGGTGGTTTTCCAGTGCCTTCCCCAGTCATTACCGTTTACCCCCCAGGAAGCTGGGTAGTCATTTTACGGACCTCGGATGACGGAAGCCTGAGTCAGCCTTGAGCCGGCGGCTTGGATTGCACTCCCAGCATCATGGGCAATGCTTTCAGACAGCATGTCTGACGCCCTCTAGAATGCTCTTGGTATTGTTTCTTAAAACCAGCAGAAGCCCTATTATATAACAAGATAGATTCTTAGGACTACAACACTGTAACACGTATTAACTATTATGGTCATATAGCAAAAGCTATATTACTGATTACTTCATATACTTATCGGAGAACATCCAGCAATTTTATCATATGCTGCAGATGGTGTCTCTTGGTATTGTTTATTAACACCAGCAGAACCCTACTTTACACCACCACTGAATCCTGTCTGACCCTTGAGGTGACGCCCTCTAGCGTTTTCATGGTAGACTCAATACGGGGTGGTTTGCCAGTGCCTTGCCCATTCATTACCGTTTACCCCCCAGGAAGCTGGGTACTCATTTTACCGACCTCGGATGAGGGAAGCCTGAGTCAGCCTTGAGCCGGCGGCTTGGATTGCAATCCCATCCTCATGGGCAGAGCTTTCAGACAGCATAGAATCATAGAATCATAGAATCATATAATCATAGAGTTGGAAGGGGCCATACAGGCCATCTAGTCCAACCCCCTGCTCAACGCACGTTTAGCCCTAAGCATCCTAAGCATGTCTTCTGCCTTACCACTCTCTGCCACATGAATGCTCTTGGTATTGTTTCTTCAAACCAGCAGAAGCCCTATTATATAACAAGATAGATTCTTAGGACTACAACACTGTAACCCACGTATTAACTATTATGGTCATATAGCAAAAGCTACTAGTGCTATTTCCAAATTCTCTATTAGTACCATATAGTCTTATGAAATTTTGTCTTCTACTGCCTATGAGATAACCTTAAAAACTAGTTGGCTAAGTAATTAAATCATTGATTGTATCCATACAACCAATGGGATATATACATGCTATGTTCATATTTCATGCTAAATATTTTAACTTTACTGTTTCTGATTACTTCATATAATTATTTTAGAACATCCAGCAATTTTATCATATGCTGCAGATGTTTTCTCTTGGTATTGTTTATTAACACCAGCAGATCCCCACTTTACACCAGCACTGAATCCTGTCTAACGCCCTCTAGCGTTTTCATGACAGTCTCAATACGGGGTGGTTTGCCAGTGCCTTCCCCAGGCATTACCGTTTACCCCCCAGGAAGCTGGGTACTCATTTTACCGACCTCGGATGACGGAAGCCTGAGTCAGCCTTGAGCCGGCGGCTTGGATTGCACTCCCAGCCTCATGGGCAGAGCTTTCACACAGTATGTCTCCTGCCTTACCACTCTGTGCCACAAGAATGCTCTTGGTATTGTTTCTTAAAACCAGAAGAAGCCCTAATATATAACAAGATAGCTTCTTAGGACTACAACACTGTAACACGTATTAACTATTATGGTCATAGCAAAAGCTAGTAGTGCTATTTCAAAATTCTCTATTAGTACCATATAGTGTTATGAAATTCTGTCTTCTACTGCCTATGATATAACCTTAAAAACTAGTTGGCTAAGTAATTAAATCATTGATTACATCCATACAACCAATGGGATGTATACCTGCTATGTTCATATTGAATGCTAAAGATTTTAACTTTACTGCTTCTGATTACTTCATATACTTATCGGAGAACATCCAGCAATTTTATCATATGCTGCAGATGGTTTCTCTTGGTATTGTTTATTAACACCAGCAGAACCCTACTTTACACCAGCACTGAATCCTGTCTAACGCCCTCTAGCGTTTTCATGACAGTCTCAATACGGGGTGGTTTGCCAGTGCCTTCCCCAGGCATTACCGTTTACCCCCCAGGAAGCTGGGTACTCATTTTACCGACCTCGGATGACGGAAGCCTGAGTCAGCCTTGAGCCGGCGGCTTGGATTGCACTCCCAGCCTCATGGGCAGAGCTTTCACACAGTATGTCTCCTGCCTTACCACTCTGTGCCACAAGAATGCTCTTGGTATTGTTTCTTAAAACCAGCAGAAGCCCTATTATATAACAAGATAGATTCTTAGGACTACAACACTGTAACACGTATTAACTATTATGGTCATATAGCAAAAGCTATATTACTGATTACTTCATATACTTATCGGAGAACATCCAGCAATTTTATCATATGCTGCAGATGGTGTCTCTTGGTATTGTTTATTAACACCAGCAGAACCCTACTTTACACCACCACTGAATCCTGTCTGACCCTTGAGGTGACGCCCTCTAGCGTTTTCATGGTAGACTCAATACGGGGTGGTTTGCCAGTGCCTTGCCCATTCATTACCGTTTACCCCCCAGGAAGCTGGGTACTCATTTTACCGACCTCGGATGAGGGAAGCCTGAGTCAGCCTTGAGCCGGCGGCTTGGATTGCAATCCCATCCTCATGGGCAGAGCTTTCAGACAGCATAGAATCATAGAATCATAGAATCATATAATCATAGAGTTGGAAGGGGCCATACAGGCCATCTAGTCCAACCCCCTGCTCAACGCACGTTTAGCCCTAAGCATCCTAAGCATGTCTTCTGCCTTACCACTCTCTGCCACATGAATGCTCTTGGTATTGTTTCTTCAAACCAGCAGAAGCCCTATTATATAACAAGATAGATTCTTAGGACTACAACACTGTAACCCACGTATTAACTATTATGGTCATATAGCAAAAGCTACTAGTGCTATTTCCAAATTCTCTATTAGTACCATATAGTCTTATGAAATTTTGTCTTCTACTGCCTATGAGATAACCTTAAAAACTAGTTGGCTAAGTAATTAAATCATTGATTGTATCCATACAACCAATGGGATATATACATGCTATGTTCATATTTCATGCTAAATATTTTAACTTTACTGTTTCTGATTACTTCATATAATTATTTTAGAACATCCAGCAATTTTATCATATGCTGCAGATGTTTTCTCTTGGTATTGTTTATTAACACCAGCAGATCCCCACTTTACACCAGCACTGAATCCTGTCTAACGCCCTCTAGCGTTTTCATGACAGTCTCAATACGGGGTGGTTTGCCAGTGCCTTCCCCAGGCATTACCGTTTACCCCCCAGGAAGCTGGGTACTCATTTTACCGACCTCGGATGACGGAAGCCTGAGTCAGCCTTGAGCCGGCGGCTTGGATTGCACTCCCAGCCTCATGGGCAGAGCTTTCACACAGTATGTCTCCTGCCTTACCACTCTGTGCCACAAGAATGCTCTTGGTATTGTTTCTTAAAACCAGAAGAAGCCCTAATATATAACAAGATAGCTTCTTAGGACTACAACACTGTAACACGTATTAACTATTATGGTCATAGCAAAAGCTAGTAGTGCTATTTCAAAATTCTCTATTAGTACCATATAGTGTTATGAAATTCTGTCTTCTACTGCCTATGATATAACCTTAAAAACTAGTTGGCTAAGTAATTAAATCATTGATTACATCCATACAACCAATGGGATGTATACCTGCTATGTTCATATTGAATGCTAAAGATTTTAACTTTACTGCTTCTGATTACTTCATATACTTATCGGAGAACATCCAGCAATTTTATCATATGCTGCAGATGGTTTCTCTTGGTATTGTTTATTAACACCAGCAGAACCCTACTTTACACCAGCACTGAATCCTGTCTAACGCCCTCTAGCGTTTTCATGACAGTCTCAATACGGGGTGGTTTGCCAGTGCCTTCCCCAGGCATTACCGTTTACCCCCCAGGAAGCTGGGTACTCATTTTACCGACCTCGGATGACGGAAGCCTGAGTCAGCCTTGAGCCGGCGGCTTGGATTGCACTCCCAGCCTCATGGGCAGAGCTTTCACACAGTATGTCTCCTGCCTTACCACTCTGTGCCACAAGAATGCTCTTGGTATTGTTTCTTAAAACCAGCAGAAGCCCTATTATATAACAAGATAGATTCTTAGGACTACAACACTGTAACACGTATTAACTATTATGGTCATATAGCAAAAGCTATATTACTGATTACTTCATATACTTATCGGAGAACATCCAGCAATTTTATCATATGCTGCAGATGGTGTCTCTTGGTATTGTTTATTAACACCAGCAGAACCCTACTTTACACCACCACTGAATCCTGTCTGACCCTTGAGGTGACGCCCTCTAGCGTTTTCATGGTAGACTCAATACGGGGTGGTTTGCCAGTGCCTTGCCCATTCATTACCGTTTACCCCCCAGGAAGCTGGGTACTCATTTTACCGACCTCGGATGAGGGAAGCCTGAGTCAGCCTTGAGCCGGCGGCTTGGATTGCAATCCCATCCTCATGGGCAGAGCTTTCAGACAGCATAGAATCATAGAATCATAGAATCATATAATCATAGAGTTGGAAGGGGCCATACAGGCCATCTAGTCCAACCCCCTGCTCAACGCACGTTTAGCCCTAAGCATCCTAAGCATGTCTTCTGCCTTACCACTCTCTGCCACATGAATGCTCTTGGTATTGTTTCTTCAAACCAGCAGAAGCCCTATTATATAACAAGATAGATTCTTAGGACTACAACACTGTAACCCACGTATTAACTATTATGGTCATATAGCAAAAGCTACTAGTGCTATTTCCAAATTCTCTATTAGTACCATATAGTCTTATGAAATTTTGTCTTCTACTGCCTATGAGATAACCTTAAAAACTAGTTGGCTAAGTAATTAAATCATTGATTGTATCCATACAACCAATGGGATATATACATGCTATGTTCATATTTCATGCTAAATATTTTAACTTTACTGTTTCTGATTACTTCATATAATTATTTTAGAACATCCAGCAATTTTATCATATGCTGCAGATGTTTTCTCTTGGTATTGTTTATTAACACCAGCAGATCCCCACTTTACACCAGCACTGAATCCTGTCTAACGCCCTCTAGCGTTTTCATGACAGTCTCAATACGGGGTGGTTTGCCAGTGCCTTCCCCAGGCATTACCGTTTACCCCCCAGGAAGCTGGGTACTCATTTTACCGACCTCGGATGACGGAAGCCTGAGTCAGCCTTGAGCCGGCGGCTTGGATTGCACTCCCAGCCTCATGGGCAGAGCTTTCACACAGTATGTCTCCTGCCTTACCACTCTGTGCCACAAGAATGCTCTTGGTATTGTTTCTTAAAACCAGAAGAAGCCCTAATATATAACAAGATAGCTTCTTAGGACTACAACACTGTAACACGTATTAACTATTATGGTCATAGCAAAAGCTAGTAGTGCTATTTCAAAATTCTCTATTAGTACCATATAGTGTTATGAAATTCTGTCTTCTACTGCCTATGATATAACCTTAAAAACTAGTTGGCTAAGTAATTAAATCATTGATTACATCCATACAACCAATGGGATGTATACCTGCTATGTTCATATTGAATGCTAAAGATTTTAACTTTACTGCTTCTGATTACTTCATATACTTATCGGAGAACATCCAGCAATTTTATCATATGCTGCAGATGGTTTCTCTTGGTATTGTTTATTAACACCAGCAGAACCCTACTTTACACCAGCACTGAATCCTGTCTAACGCCCTCTAGCGTTTTCATGACAGTCTCAATACGGGGTGGTTTGCCAGTGCCTTCCCCAGGCATTACCGTTTACCCCCCAGGAAGCTGGGTACTCATTTTACCGACCTCGGATGACGGAAGCCTGAGTCAGCCTTGAGCCGGCGGCTTGGATTGCACTCCCAGCCTCATGGGCAGAGCTTTCACACAGTATGTCTCCTGCCTTACCACTCTGTGCCACAAGAATGCTCTTGGTATTGTTTCTTAAAACCAGCAGAAGCCCTATTATATAACAAGATAGATTCTTAGGACTACAACACTGTAACACGTATTAACTATTATGGTCATATAGCAAAAGCTATATTACTGATTACTTCATATACTTATCGGAGAACATCCAGCAATTTTATCATATGCTGCAGATGGTGTCTCTTGGTATTGTTTATTAACACCAGCAGAACCCTACTTTACACCACCACTGAATCCTGTCTGACCCTTGAGGTGACGCCCTCTAGCGTTTTCATGGTAGACTCAATACGGGGTGGTTTGCCAGTGCCTTGCCCATTCATTACCGTTTACCCCCCAGGAAGCTGGGTACTCATTTTACCGACCTCGGATGAGGGAAGCCTGAGTCAGCCTTGAGCCGGCGGCTTGGATTGCAATCCCATCCTCATGGGCAGAGCTTTCAGACAGCATAGAATCATAGAATCATAGAATCATATAATCATAGAGTTGGAAGGGGCCATACAGGCCATCTAGTCCAACCCCCTGCTCAACGCACGTTTAGCCCTAAGCATCCTAAGCATGTCTTCTGCCTTACCACTCTCTGCCACATGAATGCTCTTGGTATTGTTTCTTCAAACCAGCAGAAGCCCTATTATATAACAAGATAGATTCTTAGGACTACAACACTGTAACCCACGTATTAACTATTATGGTCATATAGCAAAAGCTACTAGTGCTATTTCCAAATTCTCTATTAGTACCATATAGTCTTATGAAATTTTGTCTTCTACTGCCTATGAGATAACCTTAAAAACTAGTTGGCTAAGTAATTAAATCATTGATTGTATCCATACAACCAATGGGATATATACATGCTATGTTCATATTTCATGCTAAATATTTTAACTTTACTGTTTCTGATTACTTCATATAATTATTTTAGAACATCCAGCAATTTTATCATATGCTGCAGATGTTTTCTCTTGGTATTGTTAATTAACACCAGCAGATCCCCACTTTACACCAGCACTGAATCCTGTCTAACGCCCTCTAGCGTTTTCATGACAGTCTCAATACGGGGTGGTTTGCCAGTGCCTTCCCCAGGCATTACCGTTTACCCCCCAGGAAGCTGGGTACTCATTTTACCGACCTCGGATGACGGAAGCCTGAGTCAGCCTTGAGCCGGCGGCTTGGATTGCACTCCCAGCCTCATGGGCAGAGCTTTCACACAGTATGTCTCCTGCCTTACCACTCTGTGCCACAAGAATGCTCTTGGTATTGTTTCTTAAAACCAGAAGAAGCCCTAATATATAACAAGATAGCTTCTTAGGACTACAACACTGTAACACGTATTAACTATTATGGTCATAGCAAAAGCTAGTAGTGCTATTTCAAAATTCTCTATTAGTACCATATAGTGTTATGAAATTCTGTCTTCTAGTACCTATGAGTTAACCTTAAAAACTTGTTGGCTAAGAAATTACATCATTGATTACATCCATACAACCAATGGGATGTATACCTGTTGTTCATATTGAATGCTAAAGATTTTAACTTTACTGCTTCTGATTACTTCATATACTTATCGGAGAACATCCAGCAATTTTATCATATGCTGCAGACGGTGTCTCTTGGTGTTGTTTATTAACACCAGCAGAACCCTACTTTACACCAGCACTGAATCCTGTCTGACGCCTTCTAGCGTTTTCATGGCAGACTCAATACGGGGTGGTTTTCCAGTGCCTTCCCCAGTCATTACCGTTTACCCCCCAGGAAGCTGGGTAGTCATTTTACGGACCTCGGATGACGGAAGCCTGAGTCAGCCTTGAGCCGGCGGCTTGGATTGCACTCCCAGCATCATGGGCAATGCTTTCAGACAGCATGTCTGACGCCCTCTAGAATGCTCTTGGTATTGTTTCTTAAAACCAGCAGAAGCCCTATTATATAACAAGATAGATTCTTAGGACTACAACACTGTAACACGTATTAACTATTATGGTCATATAGCAAAAGCTATATTACTGATTACTTCATATACTTATCGGAGAACATCCAGCAATTTTATCATATGCTGCAGATGGTGTCTCTTGGTATTGTTTATTAACACCAGCAGAACCCTACTTTACACCACCACTGAATCCTGTCTGACCCTTGAGGTGACGCCCTCTAGCGTTTTCATGGTAGACTCAATACGGGGTGGTTTGCCAGTGCCTTGCCCATTCATTACCGTTTACCCCCCAGGAAGCTGGGTACTCATTTTACCGACCTCGGATGAGGGAAGCCTGAGTCAGCCTTGAGCCGGCGGCTTGGATTGCAATCCCATCCTCATGGGCAGAGCTTTCAGACAGCATAGAATCATAGAATCATAGAATCATATAATCATAGAGTTGGAAGGGGCCATACAGGCCATCTAGTCCAACCCCCTGCTCAACGCACGTTTAGCCCTAAGCATCCTAAGCATGTCTTCTGCCTTACCACTCTCTGCCACATGAATGCTCTTGGTATTGTTTCTTCAAACCAGCAGAAGCCCTATTATATAACAAGATAGATTCTTAGGACTACAACACTGTAACCCACGTATTAACTATTATGGTCATATAGCAAAAGCTACTAGTGCTATTTCCAAATTCTCTATTAGTACCATATAGTCTTATGAAATTTTGTCTTCTACTGCCTATGAGATAACCTTAAAAACTAGTTGGCTAAGTAATTAAATCATTGATTGTATCCATACAACCAATGGGATATATACATGCTATGTTCATATTTCATGCTAAATATTTTAACTTTACTGTTTCTGATTACTTCATATAATTATTTTAGAACATCCAGCAATTTTATCATATGCTGCAGATGTTTTCTCTTGGTATTGTTTATTAACACCAGCAGATCCCCACTTTACACCAGCACTGAATCCTGTCTAACGCCCTCTAGCGTTTTCATGACAGTCTCAATACGGGGTGGTTTGCCAGTGCCTTCCCCAGGCATTACCGTTTACCCCCCAGGAAGCTGGGTACTCATTTTACCGACCTCGGATGACGGAAGCCTGAGTCAGCCTTGAGCCGGCGGCTTGGATTGCACTCCCAGCCTCATGGGCAGAGCTTTCACACAGTATGTCTCCTGCCTTACCACTCTGTGCCACAAGAATGCTCTTGGTATTGTTTCTTAAAACCAGAAGAAGCCCTAATATATAACAAGATAGCTTCTTAGGACTACAACACTGTAACACGTATTAACTATTATGGTCATAGCAAAAGCTAGTAGTGCTATTTCAAAATTCTCTATTAGTACCATATAGTGTTATGAAATTCTGTCTTCTACTGCCTATGATATAACCTTAAAAACTAGTTGGCTAAGTAATTAAATCATTGATTACATCCATACAACCAATGGGATGTATACCTGCTATGTTCATATTGAATGCTAAAGATTTTAACTTTACTGCTTCTGATTACTTCATATACTTATCGGAGAACATCCAGCAATTTTATCATATGCTGCAGATGGTTTCTCTTGGTATTGTTTATTAACACCAGCAGAACCCTACTTTACACCAGCACTGAATCCTGTCTAACGCCCTCTAGCGTTTTCATGACAGTCTCAATACGGGGTGGTTTGCCAGTGCCTTCCCCAGGCATTACCGTTTACCCCCCAGGAAGCTGGGTACTCATTTTACCGACCTCGGATGACGGAAGCCTGAGTCAGCCTTGAGCCGGCGGCTTGGATTGCACTCCCAGCCTCATGGGCAGAGCTTTCACACAGTATGTCTCCTGCCTTACCACTCTGTGCCACAAGAATGCTCTTGGTATTGTTTCTTAAAACCAGCAGAAGCCCTATTATATAACAAGATAGATTCTTAGGACTACAACACTGTAACACGTATTAACTATTATGGTCATATAGCAAAAGCTATATTACTGATTACTTCATATACTTATCGGAGAACATCCAGCAATTTTATCATATGCTGCAGATGGTGTCTCTTGGTATTGTTTATTAACACCAGCAGAACCCTACTTTACACCACCACTGAATCCTGTCTGACCCTTGAGGTGACGCCCTCTAGCGTTTTCATGGTAGACTCAATACGGGGTGGTTTGCCAGTGCCTTGCCCATTCATTACCGTTTACCCCCCAGGAAGCTGGGTACTCATTTTACCGACCTCGGATGAGGGAAGCCTGAGTCAGCCTTGAGCCGGCGGCTTGGATTGCAATCCCATCCTCATGGGCAGAGCTTTCAGACAGCATAGAATCATAGAATCATAGAATCATATAATCATAGAGTTGGAAGGGGCCATACAGGCCATCTAGTCCAACCCCCTGCTCAACGCACGTTTAGCCCTAAGCATCCTAAGCATGTCTTCTGCCTTACCACTCTCTGCCACATGAATGCTCTTGGTATTGTTTCTTCAAACCAGCAGAAGCCCTATTATATAACAAGATAGATTCTTAGGACTACAACACTGTAACCCACGTATTAACTATTATGGTCATATAGCAAAAGCTACTAGTGCTATTTCCAAATTCTCTATTAGTACCATATAGTCTTATGAAATTTTGTCTTCTACTGCCTATGAGATAACCTTAAAAACTAGTTGGCTAAGTAATTAAATCATTGATTGTATCCATACAACCAATGGGATATATACATGCTATGTTCATATTTCATGCTAAATATTTTAACTTTACTGTTTCTGATTACTTCATATAATTATTTTAGAACATCCAGCAATTTTATCATATGCTGCAGATGTTTTCTCTTGGTATTGTTCATTAACACCAGCAGATCCCCACTTTACACCAGCACTGAATCCTGTCTAACGCCCTCTAGCGTTTTCATGACAGTCTCAATACGGGGTGGTTTGCCAGTGCCTTCCCCAGGCATTACCGTTTACCCCCCAGGAAGCTGGGTACTCATTTTACCGACCTCGGATGACGGAAGCCTGAGTCAGCCTTGAGCCGGCGGCTTGGATTGCACTCCCAGCCTCATGGGCAGAGCTTTCACACAGTATGTCTCCTGCCTTACCACTCTGTGCCACAAGAATGCTCTTGGTATTGTTTCTTAAAACCAGAAGAAGCCCTAATATATAACAAGATAGCTTCTTAGGACTACAACACTGTAACACGTATTAACTATTATGGTCATAGCAAAAGCTAGTAGTGCTATTTCAAAATTCTCTATTAGTACCATATAGTGTTATGAAATTCTGTCTTCTACTGCCTATGATATAACCTTAAAAACTAGTTGGCTAAGTAATTAAATCATTGATTACATCCATACAACCAATGGGATGTATACCTGCTATGTTCATATTGAATGCTAAAGATTTTAACTTTACTGCTTCTGATTACTTCATATACTTATCGGAGAACATCCAGCAATTTTATCATATGCTGCAGATGGTTTCTCTTGGTATTGTTTATTAACACCAGCAGAACCCTACTTTACACCAGCACTGAATCCTGTCTAACGCCCTCTAGCGTTTTCATGACAGTCTCAATACGGGGTGGTTTGCCAGTGCCTTCCCCAGGCATTACCGTTTACCCCCCAGGAAGCTGGGTACTCATTTTACCGACCTCGGATGACGGAAGCCTGAGTCAGCCTTGAGCCGGCGGCTTGGATTGCACTCCCAGCCTCATGGGCAGAGCTTTCACACAGTATGTCTCCTGCCTTACCACTCTGTGCCACAAGAATGCTCTTGGTATTGTTTCTTAAAACCAGAAGAAGCCCTAATATATAACAAGATAGATTCTTAAGACTACAACACTGTAACACGTATTAACTATTTTGGTCATAGCAAAAGCTACGAGTGCTATTTCCAAATTCTCTATTACTATATAGTGTTATTAAATTCTGTCTTCTAGTACCCATGAGTTAACCTTAAAAACCTGTTGGCTAAGAAATTACATCATTGATTACATCCATACAACCAATGGGATGTATGCCTGCTATGTTCATATTGAATGCTAAAGATTTTAACTTTACTGCTTCTGATTACTTCATATACTTATCGGAGAACATCCAGCAATTTTATCATATGCTGCAGATGGTTTCTCTTGGTATTGTTTATTAACACCAGCAGAACCCTACTTTGCACCAGCACTGAATCCTGTCTGACCCTTGGGATGATGCCCTCTAGCGTTTTCATGGCAGACTCAATATGGGGTGGTTTGCCCGTGCCTTCCGCTGTCATTAAAGGTTTACCCCCCCAGGAAGCTGGGTATTCATTTTACCGACCTCGGATGACGGAAGCCTGAGTCAGCCTTGAGCCGGATGTTTGGATTTCACTCCCAGCCTCATGGGCAGAGCTTTCAGACAGCATGTCTTCTACCTTACCACTCTGTGCCACAAGAATGCTCTTGGTATTGTTTCTTCAAACCAGCAAAATCCCTATTATATAACAAGATAGATTCTTAGGACTACAACACTGTAACACACGTATTTAACTATTATGGTCATATAGCAAAAGCTACGAGTGCTATTTCCAAATTCTCTATTATTACTATATTGTGTTATTAAATTCTGTGTTCTAGTACCCATGAGTTAACCTTAAAAACTTGTTGGGAAAGAAATTACATCATTGATTACATCCATACAACCAATGGGATGTATACCTGTTATGTTCATATTGAATGCTATAGATTTTAACTTTACTGTTTCTGATTACTTCATATACTTATTTTAGAACATCCAGCAATTTTATCATATGCTGCAGATGTTTTCTCTTGGTATTGTTTATTAATACCAGCAGAACCCCACTTTACACCAGCACTGAATCCTGTCTGACGCCCTCTAGCGTTTTCATGGCAGACTCAATATGGGGTGGTTTGCCAGTGCCTTCCCCAGGCATTACCGTTCTGATTATTTCATATACTTATCGGAGAACATCCAGGAATTTTATCATATGCTGCAGATGGTGTCTCTTGGTATTGTTTATTAATACCAGCAGAAGCCCTATTATATAACAAGATAGATTCTTAGGACTACAACACTGTAACTCACGTATTTAAGTGTTATGGTCATATAGCAAATGCTACTAGTACTATTTCCAAATTGTCTATTATTACTATATAGTGTTATTATATTCTGTCTTCTAGTACGCATGAGATAACCTAAAAAACTTGTTGGCTAAGAAATTACATCATTGATTACATCCATATAACCAATGGGATATATAACTGCTATGTTCATATTGAATGCTAAAGATTTTAAATTTACTGCTTCTGATTACTTCATATACTTATCGGAGAACATCCAGCAATTTTATCATATGCTGCAGATGGTGTCTCTTGGTATTGTTTATTAACATCAGCAGAACCCTACTTAACACCAGCACTGAATCCTGTCTGACCCTTGGGGTGACGCCCTCTAGCGTTTTCATGGCAGACTGCCTTCCCCAGTCATTACTGTTTACCCCCCCAGGAAGCTGGGTACTCATTTTACCGATCTCGGATGATGCAAGGCTGAGTCAACCTTGAGCCGGCTGCTGGGATTGCACTCCCAGCCTCATGGGCAGAGCTTTCAGACATCATGTCTGCTGCCTTACCACTCTGCGCCACAAGAATGCTCTTAGTATTGTTTCATAAAACTAGCAGAAGCCCTATTATATAACAAGATTGATTCTTAGGACTACAACACTGTAACTCACGTATTTAGCTATTATGGTCGTATCGCAAAAGCTAGTAGTGCTATTACCAAATTCTGTATTATTACCACATAGCGTTTTTCATATGCTGCAGATGGAGTCTCTTGGTATTGTTTTTTAAAACCAGCAGAAGCCCTATTATATAACAAGATAAATTCTTAAGACTACAACACAGTAACTCACATATTTAACTATTATGGTCATATAGCAAAAGCTACCAGCGCTATTTCCAAATTCTCTATTATTACTATATAGTGTTATGAAATTTTGTTTCGACTGCCTATGAGATTACATCATTATTACAAATTACATCATTGATTACTTCCATACAACCAATGGGATATATACCTGCTATGTTCATATTGCATGCGAAATATTTTAACTTTACTACTTCTGGTGACTTCATACACTTATCTGAGAACATCCAGCAATTTTATCATATGCTGCAGATGGTGTCTCATGGTATTGTTTCTTAACACCAGCTGAACCCTACTTTACACCAACACTGAATCCCTTGGGGTAACGCCCTCTAGTGTTTTCATGGCAGACTCAATACTGGGTGGTTTGCCAGTGCCTTTCCAGTCTTTACCGTTTACCCCCCAGGAAGCTGGGTACTCATTTTACCGACCTCGGATGATGGAAGGCTGAGTCAACCTTGAGCCAGCTGCTGGGATTGCTCTCCCAGCCTCATGGGTTGAGCTTTCAGACAGCATGTCTGCTTCCTTACCACTCTGCGCCACATTAAAATTCCACAAATGCTACAAATAGATTCAAACACAAGCACAACCACCACCCTGAGTGTTCCTGGATCCCTCCTCAAAGCCCAGTCACTAGACCTATTTACCTGAAAGGAAGTATCTCCATCCTCTCTGTATTCCATGAGACCAGCTTCCTATAAATGGGCATTAGACTGCAGCATTGAACAAAAATGTGGCATTTGCCAGTGCCTCTCCACTTCTTTATAATACCAGCATGTACCACAGCTACTTCCTCTCAAGCTGAGTTGAGACATTGGCAATGCATTCTTGTAATCCTTTGCAACCTGAGCAACTCTGGCAGAGTTATCCTCTTTCATACCCTCAGTTAACGACTCCAGTTTGCAAGACCAAAGGCAATGGCCAAAGTTGGTCACATTGAGAGACAGAGACTTTCTAGAGCCCTTTGTATAGCTTGCATGGGTGAATTGTGTGGTAACAATGTGGCCAGTCCCCAATTCAGCTCAAAATAAGTTCCTGGTTAAAAATGAGTCACTAAACTGGGGGTTTAAACTAATCATCAGGACTGCCAACTTCCAAGTGGGGCCTGGAGATTTCCCAGAATTACAACTGATCCTCATATGACAGAGACCAGTTTCACTGGAGAAAATGGCTCCTCTGGAGGGGGACTCTATGGCATTAATACCCTGCTGAAGTCTTTCTCCCCAGGCACCACCACCACAAATTCCCAAGAATTTCCCAAATCAAATCAACCTGTACTGTGGTAAATAAACCATTTATTAGAAAAAGCATTTGAAACCTTTGACACTTTTTACCTTGGAAGGAAACCAGTTTTTTTTTCTCTACCCTTCTTCCCAATTGCAAAAATGATGAGATGACTCTGATGTTAGTACTTCTCAACACCATCCCAGAGATGGAACAACAAAAGCCCACTGAAATGAAACTGCCAAGACTTATCCAGATGGAGAGTGAGATTGATTGAATTGGGGTGCTGGACTCCAAAGGCCATCGACTGGCTCTGCCACCAGGTGGGCTCCTCCTGGCTGTGGAAGTCTGCCAGAGAGATGCCGTTGTGCTGGCACAAAGGGTTGCCAGCATCGTAGGATTGACACAATGTGCTGAAGTTCCGGGAGCCCATCTGGAGAAAAGTAATTCTCTGGTGGGGTGCCACATGTGTTGGACACCTGTACTTGTTTCCCAAATGCTGCATTCTCGAATATGGGCATACAGCGCTGAGTAAGCCCCTGAGAATTGTAGCAGGAATCCATGGCCCCTGATCAGTTGGATGGCTTCGGAAGAGTCCCAGCCTCTTTAGAGACACTCACAAGTCTCCCCTCCTCCTTCTCCAGAGGAGTGCAGAAGCCATGGCTGATCTTTTCTCTCCAGTTACACCTTGTGGACAGTGATGAGCAACGCCTGCCTTATTATTTGTCCAAGTTCAAACTGAGCTTTCAGAAAACCATTTTAAAGAACTAGTTTGGGTTTTGCTCGTGGGGAAGAGGTGGAGGAAAAGATCTTGCCTTCAAACAGAGGAAGGAAAACCTCCTAAGCCTTGCTAAAGTGGGCATGCTGATTTCTTCCATGTAACAAAACTCAGCGACTTGGCAACTGTGGCCTCCTATTTCACAACAATTCATAAGTGTGCTTAAAAGGGAGGGACATTGTTCATGGCCAGCCGCTGGGGCAGTGGCTCATCCCCCACATGACTCTCATGGGAACCTAGTAGAAAAGTAACCTGTGGGGGATGAAGAAGAAGAAGAGTTGGTTCTTATATAGAATCATAGAATCATAAAGTTGGAAGGGGCCATACAGGCCATCTAGTCCAACCCCTTGCTCAGCACAGGATCAGCCCTAAGCATCCTAAAGCATCCAAGAAAAGTGTGTATCTAACCTTTGCTTGAAGATTGCCAGTGAGGGGGAGTTCACCACCTCCTTAGGACACTGCTGATCTACTCTGACTGTGAAAAACTCCAGGTGTGGTCTGACCAGTGCCGTATACAATGGGACTATGATGTTGATATGATGCTCCTTTTGATACAGCCCAAAATGGCATTCACCTTTTTTACCGCTGCATCACACTGCCTGCTCATGTTTAGTTTACAATCCACAAGTACCCCAAGGTCTCGTTCACACACGTTACCTAGAAGTGTATCCCCCATCCAGTAGGCATGCTTTTCATTTTTCTGACCCAGATGCAGAACACTTATCTTTATTATATTGCATCTTGTTCTCATTTGCCCATTTTTCCATTGTGTTCAGATCTCATTGAACTCTGTCTCTATCTTCTGGAGTATTTGCCAGTCCTCCCAATTTGGTGTCATCTGCAAACTTGATGAGTAGTACTTCCACCCCCTCATCTAGAAAGATTGCAAATGTTGGTGTAGATCAAGATTGTCCCTTGAATTCATCTCTGTTCTGTGCCAAACTCCCCCCCCCCAGACCTCACTGTATATGTATTTAAAAGCATCCACACTTAGATAATTTCCAATCACCATCTTTGATCACAAGAAGCCCTTTGATGGTCCAAAGGAATCCCTCGTCCTTAGGTGACAATGCAGCTGCTATCCTTCTGGAACTAAACTCTCCCCTTCTCCCCTGGCTTTGTATCTATTCATGGCAGGGATCCTTGGGAAACAACATGTCTTCTTTGATGAATATCCCATGAAGCACATGCGGCAGCAGGGTAAGGGCTTGCTTTGGCGTTTCAAATGTTTCCACACCAGTGCCCTTCTGGCAATTGTTTTTCTGCAGAGAAAAAAGGATCCTTCATCTTGATTGCATTATTATTCCAGAGAGCCTAGATTTTGTACCACCACTGATCTTGCAGGTCAAATTAGTCTGATTCCTCACTGGAACCCAGCGTGGAGACCAAAAGCATCTGTATCAGGTGACTGTGATGGGAACCTAGTGATGTAACACACCCACCCTTCCTTTCTCGACTTTGCACTCTCTGCTATTCAGGTCAGGATGGCTAATCCCAGCTGATTACTTTTGGGTAGGATGGAGGGCTAGAAATGGCACATGTTGCGCCTTGATGAAAAGCTTCTCCTGTTGCTCAAAAGAAAAGCATCTCTCACAATCACAAAGTTTTTCAGGCAGGACAAAATTGGTGACCTGTGACATATTCTTCCAGTAGATGGCAGAAGAGGATCATTATTGAGCAAAATTGACCAACCAGGATCAGAAGTTCAGTCTGAGAGAACAGGGGCGTTGTTTCTCAAGAAGAAAAATTAGGCCACAGTATGCTGGAGCAGAATTCTCAAGGGCTGGGAGGAAGCAGAAGGCAGCTGGTGGGGATAAGCTTGGTTCAACCACGTTTTGAATGACACATGGGGCAGCATGAGTGGCTTCAAACCTGGATGACTCCAGGAGCGTCCATAAAGAAATCTGCACTACATCCAGTAATATTCACACCCCCTCAGATGGCACAAAGCACCATATTTGTAGCCCTGACTCATACAGCCTACTGAAGGTTTTCAGACTCTTCCCTCATTATTGCTATTGTTTCAGGTACATCCTATTTTGTGCACTATCCATCACACATTACATAGGCCTACCAGCTTCCAAGTGGGGCCTGGAGACCTCATGGAATTATAGCTGATCTCCAGACCACAGAATTCAATTCTTTTGGAGAAAGCTTCAGACGGTGGATTCATAGAATCATAGAATAATGGAGTTGGAAGGGACTTCACGGGTCATCTAGTCCAACCCCCTGCACTATGCAGGACCCTCACTACCCTATCGCTCATCCACTGTAACATGCCACCCCCTTAAGCCTTCACAGAATCAGCATCTCCATCAAATGGTTATCCAGCCTCTGTTTAAAAATTTCCAAAGATGGAGAACCCACCTCCCATGGAAGCCTGTTCCACTGAGATAGATCCCTGGGGAACTCCACTTGTCACTCTTCTCAAAGAGAACCATTAACAAGTACCCTCTGAGTACGATTTGTCAACCATTTAACGATCCACCTGAAAGGATTAGGATCCATACCGCATTTTACCAACTTGTGAACAAGAATATAATGTGGACCCTTACCAAACGCTTTACTGAAATCCAGATAAACTATGTCTACAGCATTCACTTTCTTGAAAAAAGAGATAAGGTTGGTCTGACATGATTTGTTCTTGCAAAACCCATGCTGAGTCTTAGAAATCACAACTCACTGTACCAACTGCTCAAGGACCGACTGTTTGAGGATTTGTTCCAAAATTCTGCCAGCTACAGATGTCAATTCTATTCCACCTAATTCTATTCTTCTTCCCTATTGATGAGAATCAAGTTTAAGACTCCCCTCCCTACTTTCTGGGGAATGAAGCTGTCAGCAAGACAACAGGCCCTTGCAGAGGAGGTACAAGTGTCAACGAGGGAAGAGGTCCCAAAACAAAGTCTAAGACAAAGTGAAGCGGCCACGGGGATAGAAGGAAATGATGTTGAGAAGAAAAGAAAAGGAGAATACTGGTAATTGGAGACTCCCTACTAAGAGGAATGGATCGTCATGTGGCTGGCCCCAATCCCCTAACCCGAGAGGTGTGTTGCTTACCAGGGGTGAAAATTAAAGACATTTCAGAATGGCTGCCCAAACTCCTCAAATCTACAGATTGCTACCCATTTATGATGGTCCATGTGGGAACAAATCATATGTCCATAAATGCCATCGCTCCTATTAAAACAAACTATCAAGATATAGGGAGGAAGCTCAAGCAAATGGGGGCACAAGTGGTATTCTCTTCAGTCTTGCCTGTCAAGGAGGTGAATCAGTGGCTGTGTAGTTGGTGCTGGCAGGAGGTATTTGGTTTCTGGGACCATGGGATAGGCTTTCTTGAAGAAGGCCTACTAGCACCTGATGGACTGCACTTGTCGAAGTTGGGCAGGAACCTGGGGAGATTCATCAGGAGAGCTTTAAACTGAAGCCACAAGGGGAAGGAGACGTTCAACATAGATAGTGTAAGGAAGGAGACCGATCGGGGGCAGCCCAACCAGGAAGGCCAGCTCATAAGGAACCAAAAGTAAAAGGATTCAGATGCCTTTATACTAACGGCCGAAGCATGGGCAATAAGAAGGAAGAGCTGGAACTTCTCATGCTGATGGAAAGGTATGATCTAGAAGGCATTACAGAAACTTGGTGGAATGATTCTCATGACTGGGATGGATATGAACTGTTCAGAAAAAACAGAATAGATCGAAGAGGTGTACGTGAGGAAAGGGCTTACCTGTCAGGAAATTCTAGTGAAGGAGAGCATATCTACAGTGGAAAGCATCTGGGTGAAAATAAGCGAGGGGAAAACAAACAGTGTGGTGGTTGGTGTCTGCTACCGACCGCCTGACCAACGGGAGGATGTGGATGCTGCACTTTGTGAGCAGCCTGGGAAAATATCCAAGCGTCAGGACCTTGTAATCATGGTTAACTTCGATTTCCCAGATGTGTGCTGGGAAACAAACTCTGCGAAGCGTCCTCAGTCATGCAAATTTCTGACCTGCCTAGCTGAAAATTTCGTTTATCAAATGGTAGATGAACACACAAGAGGTTCAGCCATATTGCACTTAATACTGACCAGCAAGCAAGAGTTGGTGGATGGGGTGAAGGAGGTGGGGACCCTAGGGGGAAGTGACCAGATCCTCATAGAATTCCTTTTGAAATGGGGGGGGGGGCAAGGAAGCTTGTAGCCAGACGCGGATGTTGGATTTTCATAGGGCAAACTTTAATAAACTCAGAGACATGATGAGTGTCATACCATGGACGAGAATGCTGGAAGGGAAAGGAGCATGTGAAGGGTGGGTGCTATTCAAACAAGAGCTATTGCATGCTCAATCCATGACTATCCTCCAAAGACGAGGAGGGCACTTGGAGGAGGGCAGGATGCTGTTTCTGCTGGCTGCAGAGGAGAGGACACGCAGTAATGGGTTTAAACTTCAAGTACAACGATATAGGCTAGATATCAGGAAAAAGTTTTTCACAGTCAGAGTAGTTCAGCAGTGGAATAGGCTGCCTAAGGAGGTGGTGAGCTCCCCCTCACTGGAAGTCTTCAAGCAAAGGTTGGATACACACTTTTCTTGGATGCTTTAGGATGCTTAGGGCTAATCCTGCGTTGAGCAGGGGGTTGGACTAGATGGCCTGTATGGCCCCTTCCAACTCTATGATTCTATGATTCTATGATTCTACGAAAACACTACAGGAGCTCTAAGAAGCTTATTTGGATGAACAAGAACTTCAAGAGGAACTAAGAAAGAAAAGGGAAATGTTCAGGAAATAGAGGGAAGGACAGAGCTCTAAAGATGAGTACTTACAGGGTATTAGGCACTGCAGGTCAATCATCAGAAAGGCCAAAGCTGAGAGTGAGCTAAGATTGGCCACGGGAGCCCATTGTAACAAGAAAAGCTTTTTCAGTTATTTGAGGAGCAAATGTAAAGTAAAGGCCCACGGGTGCAGATGGACAAACTCGAACGGAGGATGCAGAGAAAGCAGAAAGGCTCAGCGCCTATTTTACATCTGTTTTTTCCCACAGGTCAAAGAGTTTAGGCACATCTAGAGATGGCAGTAACCAAGGGATAGTGTCTGGATGGCAGGCTGACATGGACAGAGAATTTGTCGAGAGGCATTTAGCTGCACTGGATGAGTTCAAATCCCCTGGGCCGGATAAAAATGCATCCGAGAGTTCTCAAAGAACTTTCTGGAGAACTTGCACAGCCCTTGTCCATCATCTTTGGGACCTCTTTAAGGACTGGAGATGTCCCAGAGGACTGGATGAGAGCAAACGTTATTCCGATCTTCAAAAAAGGGAGGAAGGATGACCCGGGAAACTACAGATCCGTGAGTCTGACCTCTGTTGTGGGTAAGATAATGGAGCAGATATTAAAGGAAGCAATCTGCAAACATCTGGAATACAATTTGGAATACAAAGGAAGTCAGCATGGATTTGTCTCCAACAGGTCCTGTCAGACCGACCTGGTTTCCTTCTTTGACCGAGTAAGAGGTTTGCTGGATCGTGGAAATTCGGTTTATGTCATTTACTTGGATTTTAGTAAAGCTTTTGATAAGGTTCCCCATGATGTTCTGATGGATAAATTGAAGGACTGCAATCTGGATTTTCAGATAGTTAGGTGGATAGGGAATTGGTTAGAGAACCGTACTAAAATAGTCGTTGTCAATGGTGTTTCATCAGACTGGAGGGAGGTGAGTGGCGGGGTACCTCAGGGCTTGGTGTTCGGTCTGGTACTTTTTAACATATTTATTAATGATCTAGATGATGGGGTGGAGGGACGACTCATCAAGTTTGCAGATGACACCAAATTGGGAGGACTGGCAAATACTCCGGAAGATAGAGACAGAGTTAAACAAGATCTAAACACAATGGGAAAATGGACAAATGAGAACAAGATGCAATTTAATAAATATAAGTGTAAACTTCTGCATCTGGGTCAGAAAAATGAAAAGCATGTCTACTGGATGGGGGATACGCTTCTGGGTAACACTGTTTGTGAACGAGACCTTGGGGTACTTGTGGATTGTAAGCTAAACATGAGCAAGCAGTGTGATGCAGCGGTAAAAAAGGCAAATTCCATTTGGGGCTGTATCAACAGGGGCATCACATCAAAATCACAAGATGTCATAGTCCCATTGTATACGGCACTGGTCAGACCACACCTGAAGTTCTGTGTGCAGTTCTGGATGCCTCACTTCAAGAAGGACGTAGATAAAATTGAAAAGGTATAGAGGAAAGCAATAAGGATGATCTGGGGCGAAGGAACCAGGCCCTATGAAGACAGGTTGAGGGACTTGGGAATGTTCAGCCTGGAGAAAAGGAGGTTGAGAGGGGCATGATAGCTCTCTTTAAGTATTTGAAAGGTTGTCACTTGGAGGAGAGCAGGATGCTGTTCCCATTGGCTGCAGAGGAAAGGACGCGCACTAATGGGTTTAAACTACAAGTACAACGATATAGGCTGGATATCAGGAAAAAATTTTTTCACAGTCAGAGTAGTTCAGCAGTGGAATAGGCTTCCTAAGGAGGTGGTGAGCTCCCCCTCACTGGCAGTCTTCAAGCAAAGGTTGGATACACACTTTTCTTGGATGCTTTAGGATGCTTAGGGCTGATCCTGCGTTGAGCAGGGGGTTGGACTAGATGGCCTGTATGGCCCCTTCCAACTCTATGATTCTATGATTCTATATCTCAGAACCTGGTATGAAAGCCCCTTCCTGGGGATGTTGTAAGTCGGATGCAATTTGACCACATTTACACATACACATACATACACATGTACATGAGTACCCAGTTTGCTGGGGGGTAAAATGGTAATGACTGGGGAAGGCACTGGCAAACCACCCCGTATTGAGTCTGCCTTGAAAACGCTGGAGGGCGTCACCCCAAGGGTTGGACTAGATGGCCTGTATGGCCCCTTTCAACTCTATGATTCTATGATTCTAACAGGTTGATAGTTACCAGATCCTCTTTTTTCCCTTTCTTGAAGATGGCGACATCATTTGCTCACCTCCAATCATCTGGTACCTCACCTGTTCTCCATAAAGGGTCAAAAATCATTGACAGAGGTTCAGAGATTACATCTGCAAGTTCTTTTAGTACCCTTGGATGCAATTCACCTGGCCCAGAAGACTTTGTTGCATTACAAGAGGTTCAGCCATACTGGACTTAATACTGACCAACAGACAAGAGTGGGTGGATGAGGTGAAGGAGGTGGGGACCCTAGGGGGAAGCGACCATGTCCTCATAGAATTCCTTTTAAGATGGGGAGGCAAGGAAGCTTGTAGCCAGACGCGGATGTTGATTTTTCAGTTATGTGACGAGCAAACGTAAAGTAAAGGAGGCAATAGGCCCACTGTTGGGTGCAGATGGGCAAACTCTAATGGAGGATGCAGAAGAAAGGACACGCAGCAATGGGTTTAAACTAAAAGTACAACGATATAGGCTAGATATCAGGAAAAAGAATTTCACAGTCAGAGTAGTTCAGCAGTGGAATAGGCTGCCTAAGGAGGTGGTGAGTACTGGCAGTCTTCAAGCAAAGGTTAGATACACACTTTTTTTGGATGCTTTAGGATGCTTAGGGCTGATCCTGTATTGAGCAGGGGCTTGGACTAGATCGCCTGTATGGCCCCTTCCAACTCTCTGATTCTATGGAAGCAGAAAGGCTCAGCGGCTATTTTACATTTGTTTTTCCCCACAGGTCAAAGCGTTTAGGCACATCTAGAGATGGCAGTAGCCAAGTAGCCAAGTCTTGGTGGCAGGTTGACAGAGAGGTTGTTGAGAGGCATTTAGCTGCACTGGATGAGTTCAAATGCCCTGGTCCAGATGAAATGCACCCGAGAGTGCTGAAAGAACTTTCCAGAGAACTAGATGGCCTTTGGACTAGATGGCCTTTATGGCCCCTTCCAACTCTATGGCCAATTCCGCACAAGGTTCAATGTGGAAAATTGCTTTTGGAAAGAAAACGGAATTTTAAATAGTGGAATTTGGTGTAACACATTTGTAGTGGAATCCAGTTGCATTTCAATCGTTTCCCACAGGTTTCCGGTCTTGGTAAAAATCGCTAGAAAGGAAGCGATTTTTGCCGTGCTTGGTCCTGCCCCTGGGCGTCAATCAAATGACGCCAATGGGCGGTTGTTAGCCCCTTTGCTTTAAGAACATGTTTTTAAAAAAAAGAAAAACACGCGTTGCAACGAACATGCCTTGATTCCTTGCTTCCTCCTAACGTAGAGACCCATCTAGCTGGCAGCTGGCATGTGAATTGCCGATTCATCGTTGCCACGCTCCCCCAAGTGAACCCCCCCCCCCCGTGCACGGGCACGAGTTTTGTTGCTCTCCTCTCATTCCAAGAAAAAAAAATGGCCATCGCTTCACCGGAAGTTCAGAGGAGAGAGCCGGGGGAGGGACTTTGCTGAAACCACAACAAAGAACTTTTTTGAAACTGTTGCAGATTGTTTGTAAGAGTGTAGCACTTTCCAGAGGGTGAATCCACTTTTTGGGATTTTCCTGGAAGCACTACAATGAAGCGCTTTTAGCGGGACTGTTTCAGGAGTGTGGCAGATTGTATATGACATCGTGCATAACTGCATATTAGTAGCGATTACAATTTGCCACACTCCTGCTACATTAAACTTGTGCGGAATGGATCTATGATTCTATGATTCTATGATTTAAAGAAACTAGGTGTTTGAGGACTGCTCCAACAGTGGTCCTAGGCCACCATTCACATATCCCCTGTTGTGTCATGTTTTTTTCCACATTGAGCACTATTTCCCTCACAAGAGAAGACTGAGGAGAAATAGGAGTTAAGCAGTTCAGCCCCTCTTCATTATTGGTTATAATTTCACTTTTTTGTCCTAGCAGTGGTCCTACCATGTCCCTAGTCTTTTTCTTACTTGAAATATAACTAAAGAAGCTTTTTTTTGCTATGTTTAGCACTTCTTGCTAGCCTAAGCTCATATTGAGCTTTAGCTTTTCTAACACTGTCCCTGCAATTATTGGTTTTTTGTTTATACTCATCCTTGATATAAATGTTCTAAATGTCTCTTTTTTATTTCTCAAATCATGGAGCCACCTTGGCTTCCTTCCATCATTTTTTTCAGGGTAATTTTTTCTGATTGAGACTTCTGTATTTTACTCTTCAGATACTCCCAGCCCTTTTGGAATCCCATCTCTTTTTGACCATGGTACTCTACCCAACATACCTTTAAGTCTGTTAATTTTTGTCTTCCTGAAATCCAGTTTATACATCTGACTACGTAAACGTCTTCTCTTTCCCACAATTGAAAATTCCAAAAGCACATGGTCACTACTTTCAAGTCTGCCCACTATTCCACCTCATCGACCACTTTCCTATTGATGAGAATCAAGTCTAAAATTGTAGAGTCCCTGATTCCCCTCCCTACTTTCTGGGGAATGAAGTTGTCGGCAAGACAAATTAATAGTTAAACAGAGTTTGTATTTTTACCAGAGTTGGTCTTCCAACAGATATCTTGGTAACTGAATTTACCTATGACCACTGTTTCCACCCTCTTTGAAAATTGTGTAATTTGATGTAGCAGTATCTCATTCAAGTCTTATGACTGGCTTGGTGGTCTATAGCGCAGTGGTCCCCAACCTTTTTATCACCAGGGACCACTCAACGCCGGGGACCACTCACCGGGGACCACTCAACGCCTTTTACTGAGGCCCGGTGGGGGGGTAGTTTACTCCTCTACTCTCAACCACTGCCCTAACGCTCTCTGATCGCTATGGTAATGTTTAAACATCCCTTCAAAATAAGATACAGACATGCCACAACAATGAACATAAGGAACATTTTATTTTCATGGACATTTTAACTCATGACAATGACAAATCAATGGGAACCCTGAGCTTGTTTCTCTGCAACGAGATAGTTCCATCTGGGAGTGATGGGAGACAATGACACCTGAAGTGTGTTGTAAAGGGCCGGGGGGGATGAAGTAAAGGGGGGGAGAAGGTGTCCTTCGGGGCCCACCTCCAATTAGTCGAAGGACCACATGTGGTCCGCGGCCTACAGGTTGGGGATCGCTAGTCTATAGCAGACCCCAAAATAATACACAAATGCACTCAACTGAAGTTTCATGCTCAGTTACTGGTATTTCTTCACAAGTACACCTCCCCCCTCCTTTCTTTTCTTGTCTGTCCCTTCTGATAAATTGTACCCCTCGATTCTAGTATTCCAATTGTGAGTATTGTTCCACCAAGTTTCTGTTATTCCTTTTAGGTCATAGCCCCCTTCCTCTATTAGGACTACTAATTCCCCCTACTTGTTTCGAATACTCTGTACATTAGTTTAGAGACATCGTAATCCATTTCTTGTGTGCCCTATGTTTTGGTTTTTGAAATTCCTTGCAAGTTAGTAGTTTCCTGCTTATGTGCCATTCCCTGTAGATTTGCAATCTTCTCATCTTGGGTTCTTACCATCACACCAAGTGTAATTTATGTCTCGCTCCCCCTTTGGATCTAGTTTAAAGTCCTCTTCACCAGGTTTGCAAGGGTTCTCCCAAAAATACTTTTTCCATCCCTTGTGAGGATCTCCTGAACCATCTCCTGATTGTAGCCCCTCATATTGACACCGTAGAGAAATCCAAGAGAAATCCAGAAATCCAAAACTTTCCCGATGACACCAGTGACGTAGCCAGTTATTTAGTTGCATGATTTTTCTCTCTCTTCCTAAGCCACGACCATTTACAGGAAGGACTGATGAAAACACCACCTGTGCTCCCAGGTCCTTTACCTTTCCCCCCTGATCCACAAAGTCTTTCTTAATATGTTCCTGTCCGGACCCGCCTGCGCTCCCGGGTGGGCGTCCTGACTCCTTCCCTCATCCGGGCCCTGAAAAGGCCGAGGCAGCCCTCCCCAACCCCGAAAAAGGGCAGCACCCGCCTCTCTCTGCTGTGATGGAGCACCCCAACAGCAAGCCGTTGCAGCCTGACTTGTCTCGAGACGCCAGCAAGAGGATGTCAGCCCTGAGCGTATGAGGCCAATTCTGAGAGCTCCCGGCAGCAGCACCCGGACTGGACCACTTGCAAGGACCCAGCAGCAGTCTGCGAAGCCCAGCTGGGCACTGCGCAGGCAGGGCTGCAGGAGAAGCAGGGCAAGCGGGCAGGTAACCGATGAGCCAGGGGGGAGGAGATGAAGAGAGCAGACTGAAGGGCTGCATGCGCCAGAGACCTGATGGCGCCACAGGGCTGGGGTGGGGCCAAGCTAGCGCAGTAGAGACGCTGAAGGGGTCCTGCCAACACCAGCCGGGAAACCGCAGCCCGAAGGATGGATGGGGGTAGCCCCAACAGCCCAGGGAGACAGGGTTGCCACTACCACACCACAGATGGGCCCTGGAGTTGCTGGAATGGAGGACAGAGGCCATTGTTTCACTTGTAGCCAGTGGGGGCATTCCCGGGGGGAGTGTCCCAAGATGGAGTGTGATTGGGGCCTCAAATATAGCTTCCAAGCAACAGACAAGCCGACCAAGCCACCACCCATGATGGCCTCCCTGCAGGTGGGCCGGCGTTGCCTCAGAGTTATCATTGACACTGGTAGTTCAGTGTCTATGTTGTGGGGGAGCTGTGCACCGCCACGTCATCCAGTCGTCCACTACAAACACCTTGCGTGCTTTCACGGGCACATCGAGCGGTGTCTGATGGTGGAACTATAGGCAATCTTTATAGGATGACAGCGCACTCTGCAGTCCGCGTTCATGCCACGGTTACCATTCCCCGGCTTATTGGGCTGAGATATACCTGACCTCCTACAGCACATCGACAGGGTGGCAGTGTTGGTCCTGGCCATGGAAGAAGACCCCGAAGAAGGTCCGTCAAGCTGTCCCACCCCGCCCAGAGCCAGACGGATGACTGGAAGCCAAGCCAACAGGACCTGAAGGCGGATCCTGAAGGGGGAGATGATGACGCTTGGGACCAAGATGAAGCTGGCCAGCAATCAGCCGAGAAAGAGGCCAAATACCTGTGATGGGAGACAAACCCCAAATTTAGGGCTGATCAGCAGAGCTACAACACCTTAGCCAGCTTGTGGTCGATTGTATCGGTAAGCGAGGGTGTGGTAGTGCAGTGGTCCCCAACCTTTCTGAGGTTGGGGACCGGCAGGGCATTGGGGCGCGGCCCATGCCCGCGCGGGCCACGCCCACGCATCGGCCGCGCCCCCGCATCGGGCCGCGCCCGCGAGCCACGCCTGCACATCGGGCCGCGCCCCCGCATCGGGCCGCGCCCCGTGAGCCGCGCCCACACATCGGCCGCGCCCACACGGGCGCGGCCCGGCCCCGATTCCCTCTCCCCGCCCTGCCGCAGTAAGAAGCTTCCCGGGCCGCAAGCTTGCGGCCGGGGAAGTTTTTTACTGTGGGGGGGGCGGGGAGAGGGAGCTGCGGCCCGGCGCCATGGCCTTCGCGGCCCGGCACCGGGCCGCGGGCCGCAGGTTGGGGACCACTGTGGTAGTGGATGAGAGGCGGGCCCGGCGGGTGCCCCGGTTGGAGCTCAATGCAAGGGTCTGGTACTGGGTGTCGCAGGGTTGTTTGGGGGAGGTGAGACAACTACTGGTACCCCAAGGCTTCCAAGACCACGTGTTGAACATGGCACATAACCATGTGTTGGCGGGCCATAAAAGGCCAAAGGGGACCCTCCGACAAGTCCTGTTAATGTTTTTCCAGCCGGCTGTGGAGATAGAGGTCAAGCACTATTGTCGATCTTGTGACCTGAGCCAGCGAACAAGTAACCGCAAAAGCCCTAGAGTTCTGTTGCAACTGCTGCTGCTCATACACACGCCGTTTGACAGGATTGCAATGGACTTCATGGGGCCCCCTCCCTGTACTCATAGGGGAGCACGGTACCTCCTAGTCATCATGGACTATGTGATAAGTACCCTGACACAATACCCCTGCCCACTATGACTAGCGCTGGAGTCGCCTGAGCCCTGATGCATTTCTTCGCCCACGGGGGGCTGCCGAGGGAGATTTTAACAGACTGAGGTATGCCCTTTACAGCCACCCTCCTTCGTTGAGTGTGCCAGGAGCTCTTCACCTCCATCCATCACCTGCAAACGGACGGGTTGGTGGAGCACATGAACCAAACCATGAAGCTCATGTTATGATAAGCAGCCTATAGGCATCCTCAGGACTGGGACCTGTTCACTGACCCAATCCTCTTTGCCTTGAGGAAAACGCCCCAAGCCTAGATGGGATACGCACCTTTCGAACTGCTGTACGGCCGAAAGCCCCAGCGAATACTCGACTTGGTGGGTCAGCAGTAGGCGACCCCGCCAGTTACACCACCGGTCCTGGCAGATGCCTATGTACAATGCCTGGTCAACCGCTTGCGTGAGGTGCGAGCCGACACCCACTGTCGATTGGCGAGAGCCCAACAGGAGCAGAAGCGGCAGTATGACCAGGGGACCAGGGAATGACAATTCCAGCTGTGTGAGCAAGTCTGGGTCAGCAAAGAAGCGTTCAGGATGGCAGATGGAAATCTTTGGCAGGGCCCATTTCAGATAGGGCGGGTCATAGGCCCCAACGCCTATGAGGTTCAGTGTGGAGACGGAAGGCGACAACGCAAGAGAATACATGCAACCTACTGTCAGTCAGTCAGTAACCTTTTATTGGCATAAAATGTATAAGACATATAAAAATAGGGTTTAAAATTTCAACAAAATAATAAAATGGGGTTACATGACCAAACAAATCTTAAAATGATTAAATAAACTATAAGAGATAAAATACAAGGTAGGCAGCATATTATAAAAGCATCTTAGTTAAAACTCTGGCAACTAAAATGGTTATCTCTGGGTCTTTGTCAGAGAGCAGAAATTGCAAGGTCATAGATTTACTTACAGAAGACTTGTTTCCCAGCAAAGCAACAAAGCTGTCATCCCGACACTGCTCATATAAGGGGCAATCTAGCAAAATGTGTGAGACAGAGTCAGGGCAGCCAGAACCACATGGACAGAGTCTCGCATGGTATGGGATATGATGGAATCTTCCCTCTAAGACCTTTGAGGGGAAAGCATTCATTCGTGCCAGGAGAAAAGCTCTTCTCAGGGGTGGGACATCAAGGAGATGCAAATATGTAGGCATAATATTTCTCTGCATAATGATGCCAAAGAATGCTGGTGAGCAGACTCGAGGCTGGGTAGGTATGAGTTCCTGCTGCTCATGGTCTAAAATTCTCTGTTTAATAATCCGGAAGATACATTTATCTTCCAGAGGTAGTAGGGAGTTCAGATCGATGCCAATGGAGACTAATTTTTGTTCAATAGCCTGGAACCATTGAAATTTAAGAGGGTCACTTTTTAGACAAGTTAAAAGGCTGCCAGTTTCTATTCTAAAAAACAGTCTGACCCAAAATTTAAAAGTAGCTATCCAGGCCCTTGTCTCTACCCTAATTTGGCCAAATTCTGCGCAAATGGCATGGTAGGAGACACAGTTGGGAACCCCTGCAATTTGCCTATAGAAAGCAGATTGAACACCCTCAATAGATTTATTAAAGGCAGGAACCCATAAGGGGCATCCAAACAGGAGCTGGGACATTACTTTGGCATTAAAAATTTTAATTGCTGCAGGGATAAATTGGTTACCTTTCGCAGAGAAAAAGAACTGTTTTATCAAAGAAGATGAGGATTTGGCCAGATTGATAGCTCGTTGGCAGTGGGAGCTCCATTTCTGGTTATACTGGAAGGTAACACCTAGATACTTAAATGTTTTGACTTGTTCTATTGAAGTGCCTCCAATAGACCAAGTCCTTGCATGCCAGCTCTTGGAGAAAACCAAAACTTTTGTTTTACCATAGTTAATTACTAACTTATTATCTTGGCAATATTGGTAAAAGATGGATAAGTATCGTTGTAAGCCAACCCTTGTATATGAGAGTATTGTAGTATCGTCGGCATACAACAACAAAGGAATATGCTGGGAACCAAGTTTTGGGGGATGACCATTAATTGGTTCCTGTTTTAACGCTAAATCATTAATGAATAAATTGAACAACAAGGGGGCCAGAATACAGCCTTGCTTAACTCCAATGGTCATTGAAATCTTAGAGGTTAAGTCTCCCTTTGAAGAATACCGGAATTGGCAGGAGGTGGACACATAAAGTTTTTGGATGAGAAACACAAGTCTCAGTTCCATACCCATTGATCGCAATTTATTCCAGAGCATATCCCTATCTATCTTATCAAAGGCACTTTTAAGATCTATAAAAGCTGTGTATAGCCTCTTACCATTTTGGGACGTATATTTCTCGGCCAGGCATGAGAGAGTTAAACAATGATCTATAGTAGAGTTACCCTGCAAGAAACCAATCTGTTCAGGACCTATAATTCTTTGAGAGCGAGCCCAATCAGTTAGGCGCCGTTCGAGATGTTTTGCATAAATCTTACCTATAATTGATAATAAACTAATAGGTCTAAAATTATTAGGGTCATTATGGTCACCCTTTTTAAACATGGGAATAATGATTGAATTCAACCAAGAACTTGGGACAATCCCATGTAAGTCAATTAAGGTAAATAAGTTGGCCAAGGGAGGAGCCCACCATTTAGGGTTGTTTTTTAGAAGTTCAGCTGAAAGGGCATCCTGGCCTGGGGCTTTGCCTATCTTAAGGCTCAGAATTAGTTCCTCTACTTCGTCAGGCAAAACTGGGGACCATCTAGGGACATTAGTTGGGATGGAGTCATTCAGCAGATTTTCTGGAGCTGCTGGGACATTAAATAGAGCAGAAAAATGATCAACCCAAACTTGGGGGGCAATAATAAGTTCTAAATTATCAGTCTTCCCCCTCAAGGGTCCTCTTACAGCTGACCAGAATGCTTTGGAATTTTTGGATTTAACAATGTCAAATAGGCGGGCCCAATTATCGTGAGAGTAAAGCCGTTTTTTCTCTCGGATAAGACAATTAAACCTACTGAAGAAATGGCATGGCCGAACCTCGGTCTACTAGTTAGAGACACTAGGGGACATGCTCCCAGAAAGCGAGATGCTATGGTCTGTGCATGCTACCAAACCGGAAACCCCTCAAGTGGACCCGGCGTTACACCCTGGTAAAAAGGCAGAATTGTTGAAAGCTCTCTAGCCACGGGAAGCTGTTTTCTCCCGACACCCGGGGTTCATGGATCTGGCCACGCACCACATTACAATGAGGCCATGGGCCGTGGCGAGACAGCAATGGAGACCCATCCCCAGGAAACAGCGGGCAGCAGTGGAGAGGGAGGTCCAGGAGATGATCCAATTGGATGTCATCGAGCCGTCGCACAGTGAATGGCGGAGCCCCATCGTATTGGTACCGAAGCTGGATGGCAGTACCCAATCCTGTGTTGTTCAGGGGAAGTCAACAAAATAACGAACTTTGACGCCTACCCAATGCTGCAGGCACAAATCTTGATAGACCAATTGGGGGCTGCCCAATACCTATCTGCCATCGATCTAACAAAGGGATATTGGCAAGTTCCAGTTGTGGAAGCAGATAGGGAGAAGATGGTGTTCGCCACCCCCCAGGGGCTATTCCAGTTCAAACGCCTGCCCTTTAGGCTCCACAGTGCAGCTGCCACCTTCCAATGACTCGTCGACAGGGTCCTGTTCCACTGCACCAGGTTTGTGACGGTGTACATTGACAACATAATCATCTTCAGCCCACCTGGGACGAATATGTGCAGCACGTGGTGACCGTGTTGCATGCCCTACATGACACGGGATTGCATGCAAATGCCCGGAAAAGTCATTTGGAGTTCAGAGAACTATGGTATCTGAGTTTCCTGGTAGGGCGTGGAGAAGTACAACCACTCCCCAAAACGTTCGTATCAATCCAGGAGTGGGTGGTTCCCCAAACAAAGAAACAACTGAGGCAATTCTTGGGCCTTGTGGGGTATTACAGCCGGTTCATCCCTGGGTCTGCCTCCATAGCCAGCCCCCTGATCAACTGCCTCCAGAAGGGCCGACCGACTGTTCTATGGTGGTCCCCCCTCCTCAAACAGGTCTTTCGCCAGCTCAATGAGGGTAATGCGCTGCCTTTGTTACCATTTGTGGCCAGGAACAAGCAAGCATCTAATGGGATATAGGCCAAAATCAGCACAGAGCTGAACACTGTTTGAAATCAATCCCATTTGATTCAATAGGTTCCATCCCAGGACAGGGAAGTTGAAGTGTGGTTCTTATATGCCACTTTTCTCTACCTGAAGGAGTCTCCAAGCAGCTTCCAGTCATCTTCCCTTCCTCTCCCCACAACGGATCCCCTGTGAGGTGGGTGAGGCTGAGAGCCCTTATATTACTGAGGAAGAAGAAGAGTTGGTTCTTATATGTCGCTTTTCTCTACTTGAAGGAGACTCAAAGTCGCTTACAGTCACTTTCCCTTTCTTCTCCCCACAACAGTCACCCTGTGTGCGAGGTGGCTGCAGGGGGTTGGGGGGGGGCACTTGATATTAGGCGACAGCAAGAAAGGTTTCCCTGGCAGTCAGACCGGATGATCATTACTCCAAGACACACTAATGGATCGGCAAGTTTTTTGTATGATTTTATAAACTGCAACTCTAACACAGATGTTTTATGAGTGACATGCTTCTCTTGGACCGTTTATGCACTGGGAACTTCACTGCCCCAGCTCCCGTGCAGGAGCACAAATCGGGGGTGGATGAGGTTCACCAGGCCAAATGCTCCCCCATGTGGGTACAGGAAGAGGTGGGGCAACCTGCCATGACTAAAACTCCAGCCTGCAGCCCGGCATGAAACCTCCATTGCTTAAATGGTCTTGGGCAGAAAGCAGGAAGCAAACATGAGCAACATCTGAGTTTCTCCATTCTTTCCACTCTGGTGGCAGAGATCTAAATTGTCTTTGGAAGCTGGCTTATTGTTTTGATGATATTAATGAGGATCAGAGCCCTGCTCTATGGAGAACTGGTTTGCAGCCTGAATATAGAACAGCACCAAAATACAAAACTATTCCTCTCCATCAATTTCAGAGGAAGAATCACTTGAAGGCCCATCCTAATCTCCAGTCCAAAGGGGTTTAGGATGGGGACTGAGCATTATGCCTGCATGTCACGAAGTTGTGCTGGCACATCTAGTGCAATGTTAGTGCCACCGGGATGATTTGGATGGGACTGTCCATCCCCTAAAAATAGCCTGAGCACAAATGAATGCAAGAAAACCCCTGCTGGATCAGACCAGTGAGCCTGTATCATACAGTGGCCAACCAGATTCTCCGCAGGGCCAACAACAGGGCACAGAGGCCAAGGCCCTCCCCTGAACTTGTCTGCTGGCTCTAGGATTCAGAAGTTCCCTGCCTCTGAATGTGAAGGTTCCTCTGAATCATGAGGTCTAGTAACCCCTGGCAAACTGATCCTCCATGAATCTATCTGTTTAGCTATCACTATATCCTCTGGCAGAGCCTCTTGTGGCGCAGAGTGGTAAGGCAGCCGTCTGAAAGCTTTGCTCATGAGGCTGGGAGTTCAATCCCAGCAGCCGGCTCAAGGTTGACTCAGCCTTCCATCCTTCCGAGGTCGGTAAAATGAGTACCCAGCTTGCTGGGGGGTAAACGGTCATGACTGGGGAAGGCACTGGCAAACCATCCCGTATTGAGTCTGCCAAGAAAACGCTGGAGGGCGTCACCCCAAGGGTCAGACATGACTCGGTGCTTGCACAGGGGATACCTTTACCTTTTTATATCCTCTGGCAGCAAATTTCACATTTTAATCACTCTCTGACCATTTATGCACTGAGAACTTCACTGCCCCAGCTCCCATGCAGGAGCACAAATCAAGGGTGTTTGAGGTGCACCAGTCCAAATGCTCCCCCATGTGGGTGCAAGAAGAGGTGGGGCAACCTGCCATGACTAAAACTCCAGTGTGCACCCTGGCATGAAACCTCCAGGGCATAAATGGTCTCTGTGTATTTCTTTATATGTCCTGAGCCTAATCCCCATCATCTTCACTGGATGCCTCAAATTCTATTATTTGGGGAGAGGGAGAAAATAATTCTATAAAACTCTCCTGTGTTTCCCCCCTTTGTATTCTCTTTTCTAAACTGAAAAGTCCCTGATTCTTCAGCCTTTGCTTCTAGGGAAGGGGCTCCAACCCCCACATCATCTTGGTTGCCCTCCTTGGTACTTTTTCCAGCTCTGCAATGTCCTTTTTGAGATACAGTGACCAGAACTGTACACAGTATTCCAACTGGGGTTGCACCATAGATCTATACATGAGCATGACAATATTGTCCGCATTGCTCTCAATCCCTTTCCTCATAATCCATAACACAGAGTTTTCTTTTTTCACAATTGCAGCAGATTGGGTGGACACTTTCACTGAGCTCTCCATTACCACTCCCAAGATCTTTTTCAGACTCCATCAACCTGTACTTGAGGGTGAGATTTTTGTTCCAATGTGCAACACCTTCCAACACCTGGCATCATCTGCAAGACCATGCACTAGAGTAATCCAAATTTTCTATCCTTCCTTCCTTCCTTCCTTCCTTCCTTCCTTCCTTCCTTCCTGGCTGGCTGGCTGGCTGGCTGGCTGGCTGGCTGGCTGGCTGTTATGTTCTGCTGAGTTTTCCCCACAAAGCTTGCTTGGTGGAAGAAGCCAGCTGAACTGACCCATGGCTGTGACATAGTCTCCCTGAGGGTCCCTGACCCTTTCCACAGAGTTGCCACCCTTTGGCCTCCTTTCAAGGCTCACTGCCTCATGTAAAGCACCCACCTGGAAAGCAGGCTGGTTTGTGCAGACGGCAGAAAACAGAAACTGACAGCACGGCTAGGGAGGTGCATGGCCAACCAGCTTGTGCTTTGCTCAGTTCCCTGGTGCTTTCTTGAAATCCCCACCATTCCATGAGGGCACTGTTAACAGGCTGGAGATCGCCTGGAATAACAAAAGTTCACTGCGACCACCTGGATAAAAAACAACTTGTACTCTTTGCATTGGGCTGCACTACATCTGCCCCAAGTGTAAACTGGCAAGACTTTTGGAGGAAAGGATTAGGGGCTTAGAAGAGAGGATTATTACGCTAATTCAAATTAAGAAAGGGAAGGAGTTCATAGACCGGAGCTCTGCAACTTGGAATAAAGAGGATACAACCAGACCTGAAGAATATAACGGGATTGACCTCAATTCAGAGCCTCTGCAGACAGTTAGGAAAAAGACTCAACAGCGTAGAGCAAGATGGTTCTCGGGGCCTTTGGAGCTCCAGAATAGATTTCAGGCCCTTGCAGAGGAGGTGCAAATGTCAACGAGGGAAGAGGTCCCAAAACAAAATCTAAGACAAAGTGAAGAGGCCACGGGGATAGAAGGAAATGGAGTTGAGAAGAAGAAAAAAAGGAGAGTACTGGTAATTGGAGACTCCCTGCTAAGAGGAATGGATTGCCATGTGGCTGGGCCTGACCCCCTAACCCGAGAGGTGTGTTGCTTGCCAGGGGTGAAAATTAAAGATGTTTCAGAACGGCTGCCCAAACTACTCAAATCTACGGATCGCTACCCATTTGTGATGGTCCATGTGGGAACAAATGACATGTCCATGAATACCATCGCACTGCCTGCTCATGTTTAGTTTACAATCCACAAGTATGAACTGTTCAGAAAAAACAGAATAGATCAAAGCAGTGGAGGAGTAGCACTGTACGTAAGGAAAGGGCTTACCGGTCAGGAAATTCTAGTGAAGGAGAGTATATCTACAGTGGAAAGCATCTGGGTGAAAATGAGCGAGCAGAAAATAAATAGTGTGGTGGTTGGTGTTTGCTACCGACCGCCTGTCCAACGAGAGGATGTAGAGAACTTTCCGGAGAACTTGCAGAACCCTTGTCCATCATCTTCGGGACCTCTTTAAGGACTGGAGATGTCCCGGAGGACTGGAAAAGAGCAAAAGTTATTCCGATCTTCAAAAAAGGGAGGAAGGATGACCCGGGAAACTACAGACCAGTGAGTCTGACCTCTGTTGTGGGGAAGATAATGGAGCAGGTATAAAAGGGAGCAATCTGCAAACATCTGGAGGACAATTTGGTTATCCAAGGAAGTCAGCATGGATTTGTCTCCAACAGGTCCTGTCAGACCAATCTGGTTTCCTTTTTTAACCAAGTGACAGGTTTGCTGGATCGTGGAAATTCGGTTGATGTCGTTTACTTGGATTTTAGTAAAGCTTTGCATAAGGTTCTCCATGATGTTCTGATGGATATGTTGAAGGACTGCAATCTGGATTTTCAGATAGTTAGGTAGATAGGGAATTGGTTAGAGAACCACACTTAGACTTGTTGTCAATGGTGTTTCATCAGACTGGAGGGAGTAGCGGGATACCTCAGGGCTCGGTGCTCGGCCCGGTACTTTTTAACATATTTCTTAATGATCTAGATGAGGGGGTGGAGGGACTACTCATCAAGTTTGCAGATGACACCAAATTGGGAGGACAGGCAAATACTCCAGAAGATAGAGACAGAGTTCAACAAGATCTAAACACAATGGAAACATGGGCAAATGGGAACAAGATGCAATTTAATAAAGATAAGTGTAAAGTTCTGCATCTGGGTCAGAAAAATGAAAAGCATGCCTATTGGATGGGGGATACGCTTCTAGGTAACACTGTGTGTGAATGAAACCTTGGAGTACTTGTGGATTGTAAGCTAAACATGAGCAGTCAGTGTGATGTAGCAGTGAAAAAGGCAAATGCCATTTTGGGCTGTATCAACAGGGGTATCACATCAAAATCACAAGATGTCATAGTCCCATTGTATACGGCACTGGTCAGACCACACCTAGAGTACTGTGTGCAGTTCTGGAGGCCTCACTTCAAGAAGGACATAGATAAAATTGAATGGGTACAGAGGAGAGCGACGAGGATGATCTGGGGCAAGGGACCAAGCCCTATGAAGATAGGTTGAGGGACCTGGGAATATTCAGCCTGGAGAAAAGGAAGATGAGAGGGGACATGATAGCCCTCTTTAAGTATTTGAAATGAGGAGGGCAGGATGCTATTTCCATTGGCTGCAGAGGAAAGGACGTGCAGTAATGGGTTTAATCTACAAGTACAAAGATATAGGCTGGATATCAGGAATAAAAAATTCACAGTCAGAGTAGTTCAGCAGTGGAATAGGCTGCCTAGGGAGGTGGTGAGCTCCCCCTCACTGGCAGTCTTCAAGCAAAGGTTGGATACACACTGTTCTTGGATGCTTTAGGATGCTTTGGGCTGATCCTGCGTTGAGCAGGGGGTTGGACTAGATGGCCTGTATGGCCCCTTCCAACTCTATGATTCTATATCTCAGAAGCTGGTATGAAAGCCCCTTCCTGGGGATGTTGTAAGTTGGATGCAATTTGACCACACTTACTCGTACACATACATACACATACACATGAGTACCCAGCTTGCTGGGGGGTAAAACGGTAATGACTGGGGAAGGCACTGGCAAACCACCCCGTATTGAGTCTGCCATGAAAACGCTGGAGGGCGTCACCCCAAGGGTTGGACTAGATGGGCTGTATGGGCCATCCAAATCTATGATTCTATGATTCTATGATTCTAACAGGTTGATAGTTACCCAGATCCTCTTTTTTTCCCTTTCTTGAAGCTGGCGACATAATTTGCCCACCTCCAATCATCTGGTACCTCACTTGTTCTCCATGAAGGGTCAAAAATCATTGACAGAGGTTCAGAGATTACATCTGCAAGTTCTTTTAGTACCCTTGGATGCAATTCACCTGGCCCAGAAGACTTTGTTACATTTAAAGAAACTAGGTGTTTGAGGACTGCTCCAACAGTGATCCTAGGCCACCATTCCCACATCCCCTGTTGTGTCATGTTTTTTTCCACATTGAGCACTATTTCCCTCACAAGAGAAGACTGAGGAGAAATAGGAGTTAAGCAGTTCAGCCCTCTCTTTATCATCGGTTATAATTTCACTTTTTTGTCCTAGCAGTGGTCCTACCATATCACCCAAAGCAGTGAAAAAGTAGTTTTGCAGTACTACTTGAACACGTGCTGATAGAATTTGTTGGTCTTTTTGTTGCTTGCTGTGGCAATTTGAAAAGAAACCTTTTCCCCCATAGGAACCCATGTGTTCTGTACACATCAGTGGTCTCCAACCTAGATCAGTGGTCCCCAACCTTTTTATTACCGGGGACCACTCAACGCTTGACCATTTTACTGAGACCCGGTGGGGGGGGTAGTTTACTCCTCTACTCTCAACCACTGCCCTAACGCTCTCTGATCGCTATGGTAATGTTTAAACATCCCTTAAAAATAAGATACAGACATGCCACAACAATGAAAAATTTTATTTTCATGGAAATTTTAACTCATGACAATGACAAATCAATGGGAACCCTGACCTTGTTTCTCTGCAATGAGATAGTCCCATCTGGGAGTGATGGGAGACAATGACACCCGAAGTGTGTTGTAAAGGTAGGGGGGGGGAAAGGCGTCCTTCAGGGCCCACCTCCAATTAGTTGAAGGACCACATGTGGTCCACGGGCCACAGGTTGGGGTTCGCTACCCTAGATGATTTATGTGCCTCGCTGAAAATATTGACAATACTATCTGGAAGATCTAGAGGACACAGATGATACAAATCAACTACAAAAATACCAGCTTGTTGTTGTCAAACTTTCCCAACCACACTGGCTGGTGCAGGTTGCCAACGTCAGGTTGGGAAATACCTGGAGATTTGTATGGTCGAGCCTGAGGAAGGTGGGCTTGGGGGGTGGGGACTTCAATGGGGCAGAATGCCACAGAGTCTATACTCCAAAACAGCCATTTTCTCCAGAGGAACTGAACACTATCAGCTGGAGACCAGCTATAATCCCAGGAGATCCCCAGCAACCACCTGGAAGTTGGCAACCCTAGTTGGCTACTGGCTGTATCATTTCTGCATCCTCACATGCCTTCCTGCCATGTGTCGAGAATGACTAGTTTGGGCAGCGCGTGGGGTCTGGAGAAGGAGCGTGCGGACAGGAGCAGAAACCTAAGAAAGGAAGATACAGAGGAAGAGATCCCGACAGACCCTCTTTGGATACGAAACTTACATAAAGGGATGTGGGGAATCAGTTCGCCAGGGGTGGGGGAAACGGTAGCACAGGGGCAGTCAGTACAAGCGGGGAGAGCAAGGGAGAAACCCAGGGCGGGGCGGTGGCGGAGAGACGCGGAGTCCCGGAAGGGCGAGGTCCACCTGAGAAGCCCGGAGGGTGGAGACGGGCTAGAGAGGCTACTTAAGGAAGCGTCAATGAGGAGACGGGGTTGGAGGTGTAGTGAAGGAACTACCCTGAACCCAGGAGCGGGAGAGAGAAAACCGACTCCATTCTGAGACGCTGTTTCCTACAGATAAAGCCTTCTAGTCCCGGGTCTCCCTCACCGAACAACGTGGTGGACCCGAAGTGTGGCAAAGACCCTGCGGACCCTGAAACCATGACATTGGGCAAGCAAGCAAACAGAGGCACACAGACAGGTGGGGTGTGTTTGTAGTTGGAGGTTCCCACCAGTGGGATCCACTAGGGGCTGCCCCGTTGCAGGTTATGCAGACGCTGGCCCTGCTTCACATCTCCTGGAACAGACAACCCTACCTGCTGGCAAGCTGCTACTGGTAAACAACAACCCTGTGCTAGGTGGATAGATTTCCTGACTGAGGCACGTTTCTACATTTTCATAGGCAATGGAGCCTGATGTCCTTCTCCATGCATTCTTTCAACTCCACAAGCCCAATTCTGTTGCAAAGAGTGGCCCAGACTTGTGGGGGAGCACCTGCCTTTTCTTTCGCACAGCTGACTGCTGCTGCTTCTAATTTGCCTTGTAAGGTTCTTGAAACTTAGCTCTCATTCATAATTTACACCCTTCCCTTCCCTTCCCTTCCCTTCCCTTCCCTTCCCTTCCCTTCCCTTCCCTTCCCTTCCCTTCCCTTCCCTTCCCTTCCCTTCCCTTCCCTTCCCTTCCCTTCCCTTCCCTTCCCTTTTAAAGCACTAGAGAATAACCGTGAATTATGAAGGTCTTAGGAAGTCTAAAAAGTGACTCCCACAGCTTGGCAATTTCAAAGGCATATTGACAGCTGGAACTGAATCCCTGAGCCGGGTGGATTTCCAGGACTGGATAAATTTTACGGCTGCAGCTCATCTGTAACCATAAGCATATAAATAAAAGTGCTAAAGTGTCCTGGGGGGAGTTTGGTGTTAACATTTACAGGCCAATCAGGTCACCTGTATGGCTCCTGCCTGTGTCCTCCTCCAAATATAGAAAAAAAGGGACAGTTTGTAGTGTATACAACCAAAAAGAAAGAAAAACCTTCCCAAGGCTACTAGCAATGTTTGCAAACTTTATACAGAATAAGGAAAATAAGATAAGATAAGGAAAATAAGATTTCTGTGTGGCTTTATTGCAGGATCCAACCTCCAGCCTGATTGGCCATCCACCCAGTGGCCACCCAGTCAGCTAATGTGTTTCGCCCCTTGCCGGCTACTCACACTGTTTCCACTTGGTCAGAGTCCCTGGCCACTCAGAAGTCCGTTGCCAGGTTAGCACCCTCCTTCTCTTGCTTTTTGGCTTCACCAGCAAGGCTTCTGAGCCTGGTTTCTTCAGAACTTGTTCAAACCAAAGAAGGCATCAACCTCTTGCCCCAGTCAGAATTCCCCACATAAAATAGGTCCTATGGAATTTGCAGTCCTGTTATGTCCACTTGAACATCAGGGCACTTTGGCACATCACTAAAATGTCAGCTGAATGGCAAAGTGCTAAATGTTATCTCACTTCCCAGCCATTCCTCACCTTTTCTACTGCCTTGTCTGCTGCCGTTTCATGCTTCTTACACTCCACAAGTGCTGCTGGAAATGGCAGAAAAGAGCAATGCACCTTATACGTGACTCTTCCACCTGTCCATCAATCCTTCCTCCATATTATATAATGGGAATTTTGGCATTCCTGCCTTTCCTGGGGCCTGGAGGGTTGGGGTTTGAGGCAGAGCCTCCAAAATTTCAGGGTAGCTCTGGGAGGCTCTTCCCTAAAATTTCAGAATGATTGGTCTAAGTTGTCCACATCTAGGGGCTCCTGAAGAGGGGTACCCCATCCTGACTTGGACCAATCATTATGGAATTGGGGGGGGGGAGTCAGGGAAGAGCCTCCTGGAGCTACCCTGAAATTTACAGGCGCCACAGACTTTCATGGGTGCTGAAGCCCAAACGGCCGGGTCTGGCCCTTAGTGATTTGAGTCCTTTGATTGGGGAGGAGGGGGAAGAGGCATGCTTCATGAGACAATTTGAGAAACAATTATTTTTTGCTTCGCCTGCACACTGGAATGCCTATTTGTTGCTTCAGGTAGTTTGCTTAAAAAAAAAAACATCCCCAGGAGGAGAGGGAGGTGGGTGTGAGGGCAGACTTGTGGCATTGGAGATGGAGATAGTACTTCTTCACCTGCATATACTGTTTCCACTCGGTCAGAGTCCCTGGCTGCTCAGAAGTCTGTTGTGTGTGGCCTGCTGGTTGCTCTCCTGTAGCTCACACTTTTTAGGTTGGGGAATTCACCTTATATGATTCCCCAGAAAGTGCTTTAAAATAGAGTTTGCTGCTTGGATGCTGGATGTTGGAGACATCATGCAAAATGCCAAAAATGTAGCATCTTTACCAGGTAAGCATTTCACTATATTTATGGCATGGGCTTTTGTCTTCGGTTTCCTCGTTACTTCCTCCTCATGTGAAACAGACCAAGGAGCATTAGGAGGCACCGTATTCCATGTCTTTCTTGTGAGATGCACGTGTGAGTCAAATATGGTCCCATGAATGATGGGTCTTAGCTCCACATCCCTCCTGCCTTGTCTGGAGGTAAACATGGCTGGGCTGCCAATGATACAACCATGATGCTGACAGAACAGGGACAGACCCCGTGGCTCAGAGGAAGCCTGTCCCACTGAGCAACTGCCCTTCCTAATGTTGAGCCTGAAACTCTTTTGATTTAATTTCAGCCCATTGGTTCTGGTCTGATTTCTGGGGTGACAGAAAACTCCACTCCATCCTCTATGACAGCCCTTCCAATTCTTCAAGGCAGCTGTTTGATCACCTCTCAAATGTCTTCTGTCTGGGAGAATCATATTGTCAAAATCCTGCTGTCACATGTTCTTGCCATGAGGTTTTAAGGATCTGTGTTGCATTTATTTGTAGCTGTGTTGCCTTTGTCTGGCGTGCTACTGGGCCATTTCTTTGCAGTCATTGATTTGCTGCACTTGCCCAAAGCACTGGCTGTTGGGAAATATCTTCTGAAAATTGTTGTATTAACTTTATCCCAAGGAGCCTCCTCTGTGACTCCTCACTGTCTCCTGACTTTGTGTGGGAGGGACCATGCTCTCATATGTCTTGGGCAGTTTGTTTCATTGCTTTCACTATGGCAGACTTGTGGCATGGGAACATGGAGTTATGGCACCTGGTTTTTAGGTGCCAAGGGACAGCCAGCTAGGTAGGTGTGTTTGTGCTAACTTTAGTTTCAACCAAGAGCATCATGTACCTGTTTTGCTAAAACTTTGCAATAAATATATTTCTTCAAACAAGGGTCTGCTTATTGGGGAAGTTGACTGGGCACTGACATGTACACAACTCCTTCAACCTTGGAGATGATTGGAGACAGCAGAGGAGGGGGGAATAAATCCAAGAGGCGCAGACTATCTTTCCTGCTTAGATAGAAAATACCACAGGAGAGCATCCACAAGAGCAAGAGGAACAACATTACCATCTGCCATTCTGGTGGGCCACTTTAAGAAAAACCCATTAGCTGAAAGACTCTGTCCATGCAACTCTGGGAAGATAGTCAATCATATATGTGCTTTTAAGGTGCCCTACTTTTAACCCAGCAAGAAGAAAGTTGATCCTGCCATTACTCAGGGATCTGTCCAACAGCTCAGACAAGGGAAAAGTTAGATTCCTCCTATGGAATAGAAAGGCCCATATTATGATGCTGCTTGCCAAATATTGTGCTCATGTGCTCAAGCTTCACTAGTGGTGTTTAGCTGGATTTTACTATGTAATTTTTAAAATGTCTCTGGCAACCATGGAATTGTAACTATTCCAAACTTTCTCATCAGTTCTTAGAAAATGTAATTTTTTCTTGCACAGTGCATATTACCAATGGTTTTATCTGGCTACAGTGCTGTATTAAATAAGCTTGACATGATGACAAATCATACATGAGAATAGAAGTATTATGCACTAATATGATATTGTATCCCTTTCTGGATTCCTGCAATGATTTATCCCAGGGGTCCCCAAATAGGAGGCCCTTTGAGGGATATTGTAAATCTCTTCCTAACATCGGGAGATTACCCCGAGGAGCTCAAGGAGGCAATGGTGCACCCTCTACTGAAAAGACTATCACTGGACCTGCAGGACCCTGCCAGCTACTGGCCAGTCTTGCATCTTTCATTTCTGGGCAAGGTGGTGGAGCAAGCTGTGGCGGATCAGCTCCTAGCATTCTTGGAAGAAATTTTGGCCCTTGACCCATACCAGTCTGGCTTCTGACCTGGCCATGAGGTGGAGACTGCACTGGTTGCCTTGATGGATGATATCCAGCGCCAGCTGGATCAAGGTGGTTCGGTCATTGTCATGCTTTTAGATCTCTAGGCTGCATTTGATGTGGTCGACCATGAGATTTTGGCCCACCACCTTGCTGGGGCCAGGATTAGGGGGACCACACTAAAATGGCTAGTCTCCTTTCTCTGGAACCGGACACAGAGGGTTGCAGTGGAGGAAGGGTTGTCGGGCCCTTTCAGGCTCCCATGTGGAGTACCTCAGGGGGCGATACTCTCCCCTACACTTGTAAACATCTACATACGTCCTCTAGCCCAGCTGGTCCGGGGCTACGGGCTGGGTTGCCGTCAGTATGCTGCTAACACAAAGCTCTACTTCCTGATGGAGAGCCAGCTGGACTCCCCCCCAGATACATTTGTTAGATGTTTAGAAGCAGTGGCTGGATGGCTCAGACAGAGTCACCTGAAACTCAACCCCTCTAAGAGGAAGGTCCTGTGGCTGAGAAGAAGGTGGCTGGATCAGGAAGCTCGTCTCCCATGCCTGGATGGGGTGCAATTAACACTGGTACCAGAAACCAGGAACTTGGGTGTGACCTTTGATGCCTCCCTTTCCACGGAGGCTCAGATCACAAAAGTATCCCAAACAGCGTTTTTATATCTGCACCAAGTGCGGCTACTAGCACCCTATCTGCCCTCCAAACATTTAGCAACAGTGATCCATGCAACGGTCACTTCCAGACTAGACTACTGTAACTCATTCTACATGGGCCTACCCTTGGCTTTGACCTCGTAATTGCAGCTGGTACAGAATGTGGCTGCCAGAGTCCTCACTGGAACATCGTGGAGGCCCCATATTCAGCCGGTGCTACACCATTTGCACTGGTTACCAGTCTGCTTCCGGATCAAGTTTAAGGTTCCAGTTTTAACCTTTAAGGCTTTACATGGCCTGGGTCCTGCTTATCTGTCAGGAACCAGGCAGAAGACACCTAAGTAAAGTCACTAGAACAAGCATTTCTTCGAAATCACTGTTTTAGTGAAATCCAAAAGGAATATTTATTCAGCAGACTAATGCAAGAAGGCATCAACAGGAAAAGTTTGATGAACAAACTCTTTGGCAGAGACAAAGATCAATAGCCCCCATGGGGGTTTTATACCTGAGGTTGAATAAGGGAGGGGTGTGAGGGATACATAAGGCAGGAATTACAATAGTTCTCAGGAGAGCCATCTGGCACCTACTTTGATCTAAAAAATTACAAACTGAGAGCCAGTTTGGTATAGTGGTTAGGAGTGCGGACTTCTAATCTGGCATGCCAGGTTCGATTCTGCGCTCCCCCACATGCAACCAGCTGGGTGACCTTGGGCTCGCCACGGCACTGATAAAACTGTTCTTACCGGGCAGTGATATCAGGGCTCTCTCAGCCTCACCCACCCCACAGGGTGTCTGTTGTGGGGAGGGGAAAGGGAAGGTGACTGTAAGCTGCTTTGAGCCTCCTTCGGGTAGGGAAAAGCGGCATATAAGAACCAACTCTTCTTCTTCTTCTTCTTCTTCTTCTTCTTCTTCTTCTTCTTCTTCTTCTTCTTCTTCAAGTGTTGAGACGTCACAGAGCTAGCAAGGTCAGGAAGCGATAAGGGGTCCTGGTGGACATACTTTTTGGAATGCAAAGGGAGGGAAAAGACCAAAAGGCTATTTATAGGTTTAGTGCTTTATGCCCAACAGCCTGGGAGTGTCTGGGAGAACAGAGGTGAAACACGGGTCAGGAACTGGGGTTCATGACACTCTGCTCCCTCCAAGACTCTTCCTACCCCCCTTGGAGAACAGATTTGGGACTGGGCTTGTTCGGAAACTTATCATGAAACCTTTTTACCAACATGGGGGCCCTGACATCCTCTGCATCAACCCACTTGTTTGATAAGTTCCGGAAAACCCTTCCATGCCAATAGGTACTGCAGGCGCTTCCCAGGAATCCATCACCTCAGAAAGCTCATAATGGGTTTCATATCCCACCATGACTGGAGGGGGAGGATGTCACTTATCCGGCAGGGGAGTGGGCTTCAGCAAACTCACATGAAAGACAGGATGTACCTTTCAATACGAGGCGGGCAATTCTACTTTCATTGTAGCGTCATTCACAATACCCACAACCTTGAATGGCCCCACAGACTTATAACTCAGTTTTTTGCATGGCTGTCTATTTTTTAGATGTTTGGTGGAGCTGAACACCATGTCCCCCACTGCGGAAAGGGGAGCCGGTTGGCGATTCTTGTCCACCCAAATTTTGATATTTGCTTTCACTTTGGAGAGGGATTCCAAAACCTACCCCCACGTTTCCCTGACCTTGGCCGCCCACTTTTTCACCCCTCGCAGGAGAGCCATGTCCAGGTGGGAAAGGGTGGGAAATGGCCTGGGACCGAATCTGTAGACAACTTCAAAAGGGGGCCAACCGGTGCTGAAATGCCGAGCCTTATTATAAGCATATTCCACCAGAGATAATAACTGGGTCCAATCATCCTGATGGTAATTCAGAAAGCATCTCAAATATTGCTTGAGTATCTGATTCACCCGCTTGGTTTACCCACTGGGGGCTGGATGGTATGCTGTACTTAGCCATCGGGAGATGCCGGCCAGTTCCATCAAGACCCCTTAGAATTTAGAAACCAATTGGCTTCTGCGGTCACTTATTATTTTGCGGTGAAACCCGTGGAGCCTAGATCACCGCCTATCCCATGCTGGGGTAAAGGTCTGTGATGAAATCCATGGAAATATCCTCCCAAGGCTGGCTGGGCACCTCCAGGGGCTTGAGTAACCCTTGGGGCTTTCCAACCCCTGTTTTTGTCATGAAGCACACGGGGCACCCCTTAATATAGTCCTCCATGTCCTTGCAGGATCTGAGTCATCAATACTGTTGGTGAAGCTGCCCCAAGGTTTTGAGGAACCCAAAGTGCCCCGCAGTCTTGCTGTCATGACAAATTTCGAGTATTTTGCCCCAGAGGGATGCTGGGATGTACAATAAATACCCACGATACCAGAGACCCTGATGTTCTTACAGTTTGTTGGTGAGGGTGGGTAAATCATAGTTGTCCTGGAATGCTGCCTTCAGCTTGGCCAGTTCTTCCCCCTGGGGCACCTTACCTTTTGTTTGGGTTTGGGTTTTGTACCATGAGACCCAACTGCTGGGGATTAAAGACCATATCAACCCAGGTCTCTCCCATCCAGCCTCCCCCCGTCTAACAAATACAGAACAAGTGGAAGACTTGCTTCTCACAACCCAAAGGTGTCTCAAAGCAGCTTCCAGTCACCTTTCCCATCCTCCACTCAGGCCACTGCCTTCAACCACCACAAAGTCAACTGCTCTACTCAGGCCACATCCTGAGAGAGCCCTGACAGAGCTGCTCTGGGAGAACAGCCCTGGCAGCAAAAAGATAAATCAGTGTGCGCACGACAACAAACTCCTCCTGGGCACCCTCTGAGAAATGATGAGTTGCTTCTTGGGTTTAAGATGAGCTATAAGGCTCATTTTGGACTGGAAGAAGTTTTCAAAATGGGTGGCATCACTGAGGGACCCAGATTTGATCTCTGGCCCTCTGGTATTTGGTGTGTGAGAGTGCAGAATTTCTGTGTGTGGGGTGGGTGGGGAATTTTGATTGGGAAGGGCACTGTTCCTGTCTCTGAATTTTAACTTTGGGCGAGCGTTTTTCATCCCCGCCACCCAGAACAGACTCAGAGAGGATGCAGTCACAGCAATTCTGTGCTCACCTCAGTCCTCCTCCAAGAATATTTCTGGACAGCCAAGAGCCGGCAAGTTGACCTTGAGGAAGACCAGTTGCTGGACTCTTTTGGGTGCCAGGCCAGCGCGATACTCGCAGACAGTGCTGCTAGCATGAGAAAATGCCCGCTCGCTCTGGACGCTTGTTGGCAGGCATGAAAGGTAGACATGGGCCAGGCAGGAGAGGGCCGGCCAGACCGCCTCCATCCTGGCCCAGTATCTTAAGGGACAGGCGTTCTCGGAGTCCAGGGGTTCGCCGAGGTAAGCCCTCACCATCCCAGACACACTGTCCTTCCTCAGGCACCCGCTGCCCTCAGGGGAAGGAGTGGGCTGGAGGAATCCCAGCAAGAAGCTCAGACAACTGAGAGCACGTGGAGAGAGCTACTGGGGAGAGTTGCTGCTGACCAGGTGAGGCTATTGTGCTGCCTGGGTGAGGTGATTGCTGGGTAATTGTTGGGAGGATTAAAAAGGGCTGCTCCTCACCAGAGGCAGAGCTCAGACAACTGAGAGCACATGGAGAGAACTACTGGGGAGAGTTGCTGCTGACCAGGTGAGGCTATTGTGCTGCCTGGGTGAGGTGATTGCTGGGTAATTGTTGGGAGGATTAAAAAGGGCTGCTCCTCACCAGAGGCAGAGCTCAGACAACTGAGAGCACATGGAGAGAGCTACTGGGGAGAGTTGCTGCTGACCAGGTGAGGCTATTGTGCTGCCTGGGTGAGGTGATTGCTGGGTAATTGTTGGGAGGATTAAAAATGGCTGCTCCTCACCAGAGGCGCTGAGCCTTTGGCGCGAGAGACAAAGGGCTCTGGAGACAAAGGGCTCTTGGCCTGGGGTTCTTGGCCGAGCAATTAGAATCAGTAGATTATATCAGTAGAATATATTTCCCTAGTACTTCCACTGCCTAGACATTACAATGGACCTCCAGGACACTCATCCCATCATCTGCAGTGAGTGTGACATGATTGCCTTCCTCCCAGAAGACAAGATGGACTACAGCTGCCCCAAGTGTAAGCTGGTAAGACTTTTGTAGGAAAAGATTAGGGGACTAGAAAACAGAATTATTACTCTGACCCAAAGTAAGAAAGGGGAGGAGTTCATAGTCCAGAGCTCTGCAACTTGGAATAAAGAGAATACAACCAGTCCTGAAGAGGATAAGGAGATTGACCACAATAGGGAGCCTCTGCAGGCAATTCGGAAAAAGACTGAACGGCAAAGGGCGAGACAGTTTTCGGGGCCTTTGGAGCTCCAGAATAGATTTCAGGCCCTTGCAGAGGAGGTGCAAGGGTCAACAAGGGAAGAGGTCCCAAAACAAAGTCCAAGACAAAGCGGAGAGGCCACGGGGACAGAAGGAAATGGAGTTGAGAAGAAAAAAAAAGGAGAGTACTGGTAATTGGAGACTCCCTGCTAAGAGGAATGGATCGTCATGTGGCTGGGCCCGATCCCCTAACCCGAGAGGTGTGTTGCTTGCCAGGGGCGAAAATTAAAGATGTTTCAGAAAGGCTGCCCAAACTCCTCAAATCTACGGATCGCTACCCATTTGTGATGGTCCATGTGGGAACGAATGACATGCCCCTGAATACCATCGCTCCTATTAAAAAAGACTATCAAGATCTGGGAAGGAAGCTCAAGCAAGTGGGGGCACAAGTGGTATTCTCTTCAATCTTGCCTGTCAAGGGAAGAGGAATGCGTTGGGAGAGGAAGATAATGGAGGTGAATCACTGGCTGCGTAGTTGGTGCCAGCAGGAGAGATTTGGTTTCTGGGACCATGGGATAGGCTTTCTTGAGGAAGGCCTACTAGCACCTGATGGACTGCACTTATCGAAACTGGGGAAGAATGTGTTTGGCAGGAACCTGGGGAGATTCATCAGGAGAGCTTTAAACTAAAGCCACTAGGGGAAGGAGACGATCAACATAGGGAGTGTATGGAAGGAAAACGATCGGAGGCAGCCCAACCAGCAAGGCCAGCGCATAGGGAACCAAAAGTAAAAGGATTCAGATGTCTTTATACTAACGCCCGAAGCATGGGCAATAAAAAGGAAGAGCTGGAACTTCTCATGCTGATGGAAAGGTATGATCTAGTAGGCATCACAGAAACTTGGTGGAATGATTCTCATGACTGGTGGTAATGGTGGATGGATATGATCTGTTCAGAAAAAACAGAATAGATCGAAGAGGTGGAGGAGTGGCACTGTATGTGAGGAAAGGGCTTACCTGTCAGGAAATTCTAGTGAAGGAGAGCATATCTACAGTGGAAAGCATCTGGGTGAAAATAAGCGAGGGGAAAACAAACAGTGTGGTGGTTGGTGTCTGCTACCGACCGCCTGACCAATGAGAGGATGTGGATGCTGCAGTTTGTGAGCAGCTTGAGAAAATATCCAAGCGTAAGGACCTTGTCATCATGGGTGACTTCAATTTCCCAGATGTATGCTGGGAAACAAACTCTGCGAAGCGTCCTCAGTCATGCAGCTTTCTGACCTGCCTGGCTGACAATTTCATTTATCAAATGGTAGATGAACCCACAAGAGGTTCAGCCATACTGGACTTAATACTGACCAACAGGCAAGAGTTGGTGGATGAGGTGAAGGAGGTGGGGATCCTAGGGGGGACCATGTCCTCATAGAATTCCTTTTGAGATGGGGAGCCAAGGAAGCTTGTAGCCAGATGCGGATTTTGGATTTTCGTAGGGCAAACTTTAATAAACTCAGAGACATGATGAGTGTCATACCATGGACGAGAATGCTGGAAGGGAAGGGAGCATGTGAAGGGTGGGCGCTACTCAAACAAGAGCTATTGCATGCTCAATCAATGACTATCCCAGAAAGACGAAAACACTGCAGGAGCTCTAAGAAGCCTATTTGGATGAACAGAGAACTTCAAGAGGAACTAAGAAAGAAAAGGAAAATGTTCAGGAAATGGAGGGAAGGACAGAGCTCTAAAGAAGAGTACCTACAGATTACTAGGCACTGTAGATCAATCATCAGAAAGGCCAAAGCTGAGAGTGAGCTAAGATTGGCCAGGGAAGCCCATTGTAACAAGAAAAGATTTTTCAGTTATGTGAGGAGCAAACGTAAAGTAAAGGAGGCAATAGGCCCAGTGTTGGGTGCGGATGGACAAACTCTAACGAAAGATGCAGAGAAAGCAGAAAGGCTTAGTGCCTATTTTACATCTGTTTTTTCCCACAGGTCAAAGTGTTTAGGCACATCTAGAGATGGCCGTAGCCAAAGGATAGTGTCTGGATGGCAGGTTAACATGGATAGAGAGGTTGTCGAGAGGCATTTAGCTGCACTGGATGAGTTCAAATCCCCTGGTCTGGATGATATGCACCCGAGAGTACTCAAAGAACTTTCCAGAGAACTTGCACAGCCCTTGTCCATCATCTTCGGAACCTCTTTAAGGACTGGAGATGTCCCGGAGGACTGGAAAAGAGCAAACATTCCGATCTTCAAAAAAGGGAGGAAGGATGACCCGGGAAACTACAGACCAGTGAGTCTGACCTCTGTTGTGGGGAAGATAATGGAGCAGTTATTAAAGGGAGCGATCTGCAAACATCTGGAGGACAATTTGGTGATCCAAGGAAGTCAGCATGGATTTGTCTCCAACAGGTCCTGCCAGACCAACCTAGTTTCCTTTTTTGACGAAGTAACAGATTTGCTGGATCGGGGAAATTTGGTTTATGTCATTTACTTGTATTTTAGTAAAGCTTTTGACAAGGTTCCCCATGATGTTCTGATGGATAAATTGAAGGACTGCAATCTGGATTTTCAGATAGTCGGGTGGATAGGGAATTGGTTAGAGAACCGCACTCAAAGAGTTGTTGTCAATGGTGTTTCATCAGACTGGAGAGAGGTGAGTAGCGGGGTACCTCAGGGCTCGGTGCTCGGCCTGGTACTTTTTAACATATTTATTAATGATCTAGATGAGTGGGTGGAGGGACTACTCATCAAGTTTGCAGATGACACCAAACTGGGAGGACTGGCAAATACTCCAGAAGAAAGAGACAGAGTTCAACGAGATCTGAACACAATGGAAAAATGGGCAAATGAGAACAAGATGCAATTTAATAAAGATAAGTGTAAAGTTCTGCATCTGGGTCAGAAAAATGAAAAGCATGCCTACTGGATGGGGGATACGCTTCTAGGTAACACTGTGTGTGAATGAGACCTTGGGGTACTTGTGGATTGTAAACTAAACATGAGCAGGCAGTGTGATGCAGCGGTAAAAAAGGCAAATGCCATTTTTGGCTGTATCAACAGGGGCATCACATCAAGATCACAAGATGTCATAGTCCCATTGTATATGGCACTGGTCAGACCATACCTGGAGTACTGTGTGCAGTTCTGGAGGCCTCACTTCAAGAAGGACGTAGATAAAATTGAAAGGGTACAGAGGAGAGCGACAAAGATAATCTGGGGCCAAGGGACCAAGCCCTGTGAAGATAGGTTGAGGAACTTGGGAATGTTCAGCCTGGAGAAAAGGAGGTTGAGAGGGGACATGATAGTCCTCTTTAAGTATTTGAAAGGTTGTCACTTGGAGGAGGGCAGGATGCTGTTTCCGTTGGCTGCAGAGGAAAGGACACGCAGTAATGCGTTTAAACTTCAAGTACAATGATATAGGCTAGATATGAGGAAAAAAAATTTCACAGTCAGAGTAGTTCAGCAGTGGAATAGGCTGCCTAAGGAGGTGGTGAGCTCCCCCTCACTGGCAATCTTCAAGCAAAGGTTGGATACACACTTTTCTTGGATGCTTTAGGATGCTTAGGGCTGATCCTGCGTTGAGCAGGGAGTTGGACTAGATGGCCTGTATGGCCCCTTCTATGATTCTATGATTCTAAGTGGGGTAAGGACACTTCCTTCCCACTCTCACTCCCCTCCACCCCTCTAGTGTTCTCTTGGGCCTTTCCCCCAGGGCTCCTAGCCTGACCTTCCTTCTTGCCACTCGTATCTTTTGCCTTGGACAAACTGTGTCTATTCTAAGAGACAGGGAAATTTGAGGCCCTGACACTAACTGCCCTAACAACAGTTTCTAAGGAAACCTTGCTGGAAACTTATAAAACCTTCTTCCAGCTACCTGTTTGGTTTTCTTAGATAAACCCTAAGCTGACCTGACTTCTATGGAGTTTTCCTGTTCTGTCTTGGTTTTTTTGTTAACTTAAGAAACCTGTCTGTGCTAGGCCAAGCTAATTTTAAATGTCCCTACCTAACCTACAGCAGGGAAAAATTAGGGGGAAAAAACCCTTTTTACAAGTGTTTTATGCTACCTGAGTGTTACTAGCTAGGAGGGAGGCTGGAGCAGATTTGTGCACCAAATCCCCACCTGATCTGCTAAGAAGAACCCCTGAATCTGGTGGCCTCTAGATCAAGTCCTGTCAATACCAGGAAAGCTGGCCTTCAATGGACAGAAGCCCCTGCTGTTTTCCAATTTAAAACTATTAAGCTACTAGGATTAAGGCTAATAACCCCTAATATCTTATAAATGCAGTTCTGGCTACTTAGGAAAGAAACTATTTAAAAAAATTATTAGCACTTAATGTTTCCTAAAACTATGTATTTTACTGCCTATTTAAAGGGTCAGTCCTAAATCCCAAGAAGAACCAAGCAATCACCCCAGGAAACAATCTCTAGAAAACCAACCAGCTTCCAGCTACCCAGGGCACTACCCCAAAGGTGGCACCTGGCCAAAACTAGCCCTGCAAGGCCTTACCAACAAATGCAAACAACTAACTAGTACCAAAAATCAATCTGACCCCCCCTTTCCCCCCAAAAAAGAAAAAAAAAACGCTAGCAACAGGAAACAAAGAACCACCACCCAGGGCACTACCCCAAAGCTGGCACCTGGCCAAAACAGGCCAAAGAAAATAAAAACAATGAAATAACCCCCCCCCCAAAACAGCAGCAAACACTCCAAAACAGAACAACAGAACAATAATTTTAAAAAACAGTAACTTTTAAAAATAGTAACTTTAAAACAGTAAGCAGTAACTTTAAAACAGTAACTTTAAAACAACTACAACAAAACAGAACAACTACAACAAAATATTCCCCCAACCCCCCCCCAAACAAAGGCACCCCCATCCACAAAAACCCTAAGGCACACAAGTGTTTTTAAAAGAGGAAGGACACAGTTAGAAGAGGGAGAGGGGGGGGCAAAAAAGAGAAAAATAGATAAGAAGACAAGAAAAAAACCCTAAATCAAACCCTTGATGTCTTCTCCAGCAATGATCCTCAGGCAGAAGTATTATTATTGCCCGAAGCATGGGCAATTAGAAGGAAGAGATGGAACTTCGCATGCTGATGGAAAGGTATGATCTATTAGACATCACAGAAACTTGGTGGAATGATTCTCATGACTGGGATGTAATAGTGGATGGATATGAACTGTTCAGAAAAAACAGAATAGATCGAAGAGTTGGAGGAGTGGCACTGTATGTGAGGAAAGGCCTTACCTGTCAGGAAATTATAGTGAAGGAGAGTATATCTACAGTGGAAAGCATCTGGGTAAAAATAAGCGAAGGGAAAACAAACAGTGTGGTTATGGGTGTCTGCTACCGACCGCCTGACCAATGAGATGATGTGGATGCTGCACTTTGTGAGCAGCTTGGGAAAATATCCAAGCGGCAGGACCTTGTAATCATGGGTGACTTCAATGTCCCAGATGTCTGCTGTGAAACAATCTCTGCGAAGCGTTCTCAGTCATGCAACTTTCTGACCTGCCTGGCTGACAATTTCATTTATCAAATGGTAGATGAACCCACAAGAGGTTCAGCCATACTGGACTTAATACTGACCAACAGGCAAGAGTTGGTGGATGAAATGAAGGAGGTGGGGACCATAGGGGGAAGTGACCATGTCCTCATAGAATTCCTTTTGAGATGGGGAGGCAAGGAAGCCTGTAGCCAGATGCGGATGTTGGATTTTCATAGGGTAAACTTTAATAAACTCAGAGAGTGTCATACCATGGACGAGTATGCTGGAAGGGAAGGGAGCATGTGAAGGGTGGGCACTACTCAAACAAGAGCTATTGCATGCTCAATCAATGACTATCCCAGAAATACGAAAACACTGCAGGAGCTCTAAGAAGCCTATTTGGATGAACAGATCAAAAAAGGGAGGAAGGATGACCCAGGAAACTACAGATCAGTGAGTCTGACCTCTATTGTGGGGAAGATCATGGAACAGATATTAAAGGGAGCGATCTGCAAACATCTGGAGGACAATTTGGTGATCCAAGGAAGTCAGCATGGATTTGTCTCCAACAGGTCCTGTCAGACCAACCTGGTTTCCTTTTTTAACCAAGTAACAGGTTTGCTGGATCGTGGAAATTCGGTTGATGTTGTTTACTTGGATTTTAGTAAAGCTTTTGGTAAGGTTCCCCATGATGTTCTGATGGATAAATTGAAGGACTGCAATCTGGATTTTCAGATAGTTAGGTGGATAGGGAATTGGTTAGAGAACCGCACTCAAAGAATTGTTGTCAATGGTGTTTCATCAGACTGGAGGGAGGTGAGTAGCGGGGCACCTCAGGGCTTGGTGCTCAGTCCGATACTTTTTAACATATTTATTAATGATCTAAATGAGGGGGTGGAGGGACTACTCATCAAGTTTGCAGATGACACCAAATTGGGAGGACTGGCAAATACTCCAGAAGAAAGAGACAGAGTTCAACAAGATCTGAACACAAAATGGGCAAATGAGAACAAGATGCAATTTAATAAAGCTAAGTGTAAAGTTCTGCATCTGGGGCAGAAAAATGCAAACATACCTACTGGATTGGGAAATTGCTTCTAGGTAACACTGTGTGTGAACGAGACCTTTGGGTACTCGTGGATTGTAAATTAAACATGAGCAGGCAGTGTGATGCAGCGGATATCATAGTCCCATTGTATACGGCACTGGTCAGACTACACCTGGAGTACTGTGTGCAGTTCTGGAGGCCTCACTTCAAGAAGGACGATATAGGCTAGATATCAGGAAAAAAATTGAGTAACTGAAGAAGTAGGTGCAAACTTAAATGGACTCCGGGGAATGGTAGAGGACAAGAAGGCCTGGAGGATCATTGTCCATGGGGTCGTGATGGGTCGGACACGACTTTGCACCTAACAACAACAAATACAAGAAGGCATCAACAGGAAAAGTTCAATGAACAAACTATTTGGCAGACACAAAGGATCAACAGCCCCCATAGGGGTTTTTATACCTGAGGTTGAATAAAAGAGTGGTGCGAGGGATACATAAGGTGGGAATTACAATAGTTCTCCGGAGAGCCATCTGGCACCTACTTTGATCTAAAAAGTTACAAGTGTTGAGACGTCACAGAGCTAGCAAGGTCAGGAAACAATAAGGGGTCCTGGCAGAGAGACTCTTTGGAATGTAAAAGGGAGGGAAAAGACCAAAAGGCGATTTAAGGGTTTAGTGCTTTATGGCCAACAGCCTGGGAGTGTCCGGGAGAACAAAGGTGAAACTGGGGTTCCAGTCTGCTTCTGGATCAAATTTAAGGTTCTGGTTTAACCTTTAAGGCTTTACGTGGCGTGGGTCCTGATTATCTGTGGGACTGCTTATCTGCTTATGCCCCCCACAGGGCTCTTTGCTCTGCGGGTATGATAGTCCCGGGCCCCTGGGATATATGCTTTGGTAGTCCTGGGCCCTTGGGATATATGCCTGGCCTCAACCAGGGCCAGGGCTTTCTCGGCCCTGGCCCCAACCTGGTGGAATGAACTCCTGGAAGAGCTGCGGGACCTGAGAGATTTGTCAGCTTTCCACAGGGCCTGCAACATGGAGCTCTTCGGCCATACATATGGTTGAGGCCAGAATACTTCCCCGTGGTGTCAGCTGTGGATCTCTAGCTGAAACCAACTGAAACCAACTAAGTCTCTTGCTCCCAGATTGAGAATGATAGACCCTTGCCTAATGGGGGGAGGGGCGTGGGTTATATATTTATTATAATATCTTGATATTATGTTTTAACTATGTTTTAATGGGTTTTAAAATGGGATTTTATTGTATTCACAGACCTTGTAAACCGCTGCGAGACATTTGAGAGAGGCGGTATATAAAAATGAATGAATGAATGAATGAATGAATGAATGAATGTTTTGAGCCTGTGAACACATATGGAATTTTGAAATGGCATGGTGAGCGTAGTGACAAAATGGTTGCTGCAAAATGAGGCTGCAGGAGGCAGCACCACCCACAAAATGGTTGCCACAACTTAACTTTGGTTAACTTTGGCATTGTGCTCTGGGGGCAGCTGTTGCTAAAGCAACATTTTAAAAAATCTGCACAGCTGACCAGATTTCCAGTAGTCTATCGAAAGCCTTTCTGGATAAAAGCCCGACCGAGCCACACCCATCTCCTAAAAAGTAAACTCTTGACAGACCAAGTAATTCTGGACTCTGCCTTGCTTCTAATGGAGAATGGATGTATTAAGGCAAGGAATTCTCAGTTTTCTCACTTCCCACTTCTGACTTCTGCACAAAACATTAGGCACAATTTGATTGAACTGTAATTTCCTCCCATTTAGTTCAGTTCCCCCCCCTCCACATGCCCTGCTGCACACTGATGAAACTCTGTAAGAAAGCAGTTCTGATGTGCAGAGACACATGTCCATTGTACAAACATAGAGTACATGCTGTTGCATCGAGCCTCTTTTGGTGCAGTATTTGATTAATTCACAGGTGTCCATATGAAACACTGCATCAATAGTATCTTGATGCAATCATGGAGATCAGTGGTCCCCATCCTTTTTATCACCGGGGACCACTCAACGCTTGACAATTTTACTGAGACCCACTACCCTAACGCTCTCTGACTCTGGTTGCTATGGTAATGTTTAAACATCCCTTCAAAATAAGATACAGACATGCCACAACAATGAACATAAGGAACATTTTATTTTCATGGAAATTTTAACTCAAGACAATGACAAATCAATGGGAACCCTGAGCTTGTTTCTCTCCAACAAGATCGTCCGATGTGCGCCCAATGGATTGTGGATGAAGTAAAGGACTGGGGGGGGGGGAGAGCCATCCTTTGCGGCCCACCTCCAGTTAGTCGATGGACCAAATGTGGTCCCCGGCCCACAGGTTGGGGATCGCTAATGTAGATAATCAAAGTGAGGTGGGAGTTGTTTTTTGCAGTGATGTGCATTTGGTCTTTGGTAAGAAGAAGAAGAGTTGGTTCTTATATGCCGCTTTGACCTACCCCAAGGAGGCTCAAAGTGGCAGACACTCTGTGAGGTTGGTGAGGCTGAGAGAGCCCTGATATTCCTGCTAGGTCAGAACAGGTTTTCGGATAGCTAGGTGGATAGGGAATTGGTTAGAGAACTGCACTCAAAGAGTTGTTGTCAATGGTATTTCTGGAGGGAGGTGAGTAGTGGGGTACCTCACGGCTCGGTGCTCAGTCCGATAATTTTTAACATATTTATTAACGATCTAGATGAGGGAGTGGAGGGACTACTCATCAAGTTTGCAGATGACACCAAATTGGGAGGACTGGCAAATACTCCAGAAGATAGAGACAGAGTTCAACAAGATCTGAACACAAATTGAAAAATGGGCAAATGAGAACAAGATGCAATTGAATAAAGCTAAGTGTAAAGTTCTGCATCTGGGTCAGAAAAATGAAAAGCATGCCTACTGGATGGGGGATACGCTTCTAGGTAACACTGTGTGTTACCTAGGGGTACTTGTGGTACTTGTGGATTGGGGTACACCTTGGGGTACTTGTGGATTGTAAAGTAAACATGAGTAGGCAGTGTGATGCAGCGGTAAAAAAGGCAAATGCCATTTTGGGCTGTATCAACAGGGGCATCACATCAAAATCACAAGATGTCATAGTCCCATTGTATACGGCACTGGTCAGACCATACCTGGAGTACTGTGTGCAGTTCTGGAGGCCTCAATTCAAGAAGGACGTAGATAAAATTGAAAGGGTACAGAGGAGAGCTACGAAGATTATCTGGGGCCCAGGGACCAAGCCCTATGAAGATAGGTTGAGGGACTTGGGAATGTTCAGCCTGGAGAAAAGGAGGTTGAGAGGGGACATGATAGTCCTCTTTAAGTATTTGAAAGGTTGTCACTTGGAGGAAGGCAGGATGCTGTTTCTGTTGGCTGCAGAGGAGAGGACACGCAGTAATGGGTTTAAACTACAAATACAATGATATAGGCTAGATATCAGGAAAAAAAATTTCACAGTCAGAGTAGTTCAGCAGTGGAAGAGGCTGCCTAAGGAGGTAGTGAGCTCCCCCTCACTGGCAGTCTTCAAGTAAAGGTTGGATACACACTATTCTTGGATGCTTTAGGATGCTTTGGGCTGATCCTGCGTTGAGCAGGGGGTTGGACTAGATGGCCTGTATGGCCCCTTCCAACTCTATGATCTATGATTCTATATCTCAGAAGCTGGTATGAAAGCCCCTTCCTGGGGATGATGTAAGTCGGATGCAATTTGACCACACTTACACGTACACATACATACACATACACATGAGTATTGCTGGGGGGTAAAACGGTAATGACTGGGGAAGGCACTGGCAAACCACCCCGTATTGAGTCTGCCATGAAAACGCTGGAGGGCGTCACCCCAAGGATCAGACATGACTCAGTGCTTGTACAGGGGATACCTTTACACATATACACACTCGGAAGAAATTAGTTATATGAGCTCATATTTGCAGTCCAAAATAGTACAATCCTCACACGAGTTTATCACCTCTGTGAAAGGAGACTTATGTGGTGATGAAAGAATATATTTTCCTTGCTAAATACATGAGTTATGTACAATTCTGGTCTTTCCATCTCAAGAAACAAACTGTAAAGCTGGAAGAGCACAAGAAAATGAAAAAAAAATGCCCAACTGGAGCACCTGCTAAATGAGGTAAATGGGGATATTTTGGTTTAGGAATAAAAGGTCACCTCAGGGGAGAAGATGTTTACAAAACTGAGGAATGAGAGAGAAATTATAATGCAAAAAAACTTTATATAATGCAGGAAATAATCTCGTAATGCAAGAAATGATTACAAATCTCAAGGGAACTTCTAGGTATACCCCAAAGAATGCCCCAGCAAAGACTACCCCAGCATACCCCAAGGTAGCTGATGGGTATTAAGCTCTGGACATACAAAAGGGAGAACTGCATACAACCCAGAACTAATTTCCAGGAGTTGCTGCCACATGATGATTTTCAAGATGGAATGGCCTTCTAAAAGCACTACATCCATTTGCAACAGAGGCCTCTTAATTGCTGCAGCATTCCACTAATGCCAGTTGGAAAGGTAGGATCCAAAGCTACTTCTTAAACGAAGTTCGAAGTGAAAGGTTGGAGTGCTGTTTGGTATCTGCAACAAGGACACCAGGCGACACGGCTGAAAAGGGGAGGGGCTAAGGAGCGCCCCACAGTGGTGGAGAATGCGGGCACATCCCGGACCGCTACAAAGCTGCTCCCAACACTTCCAAAACCAGTTAGTTGGGCGCCACCCCTGAAATTCAGAACAGACCATTCGACGAAGATAGCTCGGAGGCCTCTTCGACAGGGTCAGTCATGGAGAAAATGACGGAAGAAAACCCCATGGACTTTGCACAATTTGGCATGTGGCTGGTAGAACACCAGTCCAGGGCCTGGCAAGAGGTGATGGACCGGCAAGCTGCCAATCAGGAAAGGATGATGCAGGAGATGAGGAGGTCTCTTGAACCAAGGCCAGGTGGTATAGGAAAAGGTGCTGGAGCTTCAGCTGCTAATCCTTTGGGTAAAGTACCTTGTCCCTCCCTTGCTCTCAGAAGATGACATAGAGGCATATCTTGATGCATTCGAATGTACTGCTGAGGCTGCCCAGTGGCCGAGGGCACAGTGGTCGTATATAATCGGACCTTATCTCACAGGAGAGGCTCAAGCAGCTTTGAAAGATTTGGCAAAGGAGGAGTCCACGGACTATGATGTACTGAAAAAGGCAGTTTTGGGCAGGTACGAGATTTCCCCGCTAACATATCGTCAGAGGTTTCGCGCAATTACCGACCACGTAGCATCATCAATAAACTAAGAGATGCAGCAAAAAGGTGGCTCTTGCCTACGACAGATGGAGAAAGACTACTAATGGAGAAGGTGGTATTGGAGCAACTGTTCCAGATCTTACCAGGCCAAACACGACATTGGGTGTCATATCAGAAACCTACCACTTTAGCCCAGGCGGCTGAATCCTTAAAGACCTTCATGGCCGCTGATCAAAGAGAGACAGTGAAGGAAGTATCCTGGTCAGGGTCCAGTGTCCCAGTAGCCAAGAGTGGGACCTCCGGGCCAGGTCAGGCTAGTGCAAAACCGCCAAAGAGAGCCAGTTTGGTGTAATGGTTAGGAGTGAGGAGTTCTAATCTGGCATTCTGTGCTTCCCCACATGCAACCAGCTGCTTGACCTTGGGCTTGCCATGGCACTGATAAAACTGTTCTGACCAGGCAGTGATATCAGCGCTCTCTCAGCCTCATCCACCCCACAGGGTGTCTGTTGTGGGGAGAGTAAGTCGCTTTGAGCCTCCCTCGGGTAAGGAAAAGTGGCATATAAGAACCAACTCTTCTTCTTCAAAGACGGGTCGAGCCTGAACCTCTGCATACTCCTCCTTGAGACAATTATGGACACAAAAGTGGCCTGGGGAAATAAGGCACAATGCTATAATACAGGCTGGAGGGGAGGGGAGCAGTAAGCTTGAAGGAAAACCAAAAGAAGTAGCTGAGAAGGGCCCGTGTTTCACATGTGGACAGTGGGGTCACTTCAGGAGAGATTGCCGACTCATGGAATGTAACATGGGGTGGGATGTCACCATGCAAAGTTATGCGGTAACCCCCAGCCATCGACCCCGGTTGTTGCCTGTGTTGTTCGAGGGACAGCCCCGAGGCACATTGGTCGATAGTGGGAGTTCCGTAACTATGGTGCGAACAGATCAGCTAGCTCGTCAAACCCCAGTGATAAGATAGGTGGGCGTCACCTGTTGCCATGGGCATATTAAGCGTTTCCCGGTGAGGCGAGTCCAAGTTGGTTACCTCAGAAGTGCCCGGGAGGTAGAAGTGGCCCTATCCCTCAACTGCCGTACACAGTAATGCTGGGGAGAGCTGCCCCGAAATTCCAGGAGGCTTTAGAGTGGGCTAGCAGGGAATCTAGGGGTATAAGTTGTCCCACCAATAAGGAGGCCACAGATAGGAGGGAAGTCCACCAGGGAGAGCCGGAATTAGAACTGCAGGAAAACCTACAAAATGACCCAGAAATACTTACCTTACAAGAAGAAGATGAATCCCTAAAAGACATTCGATCCCAGGTTGCGGTAGAAGAAGGAGAGGTAAGGGACGCTCGAAAGAGCCTTCGTTGGCCTCAGGTCATTAAGGAAGGGGGTGTATGGTTTAGGTGTCAAAAAGAAAAGGGGGCTATAGTGAAGCAGGTGTTGGTGCCCCAGTGCTATCGGACAGAAGTACTAGAAACTGCTCATGAACACCCTTGGGCGGGCCATCAGGAGAGCAAAGCTATCTTAGGCTGGATCCTGAGATGATTCTTCTGGTCCAATATTGCCCAAGATGTGCTGAATCATTGTAGGTCCTGTGAAGCCTGTCAGCGCACTGCAGTACGAGGTCCTCGTAAGGCTCTGCTACAACCGTTACCGATTGTGGATACCCCTTTTGAGAGGATAGGAATGGAATTGTTGAGAGGATAGGAATGGAATAGGAATTGTTTCATCAGACTGGAGAGAGGTGAGTAGCAGGGTACCTCAGGGCTCGGTGCTCGGCCCGGTACTTTTTAACATATGTATTAATGATCTAGATGAGGGGGTGGAGGGACTACTCATCAAGTTTGCAGATGACACCAAATTGGGAGGACTGGCAAATACTCCGGAAGATAGAGACAGAGTTCAACGAGATCTGAACACAATGGAAAAATGGGCAAATGAGAACAAGATGCAATTTAATAAAGATAAGTGTAAAGTTCTGCATCTGGGTCAGAAAAATGAAAAGCATGCCTACTGGATGGGGGATACGCTTCTAGGTAGCACTGTGTGTGAACGAGACCTTGGGGTACTTGTGGACTGTAAACTAAACATGAGCAGGCAGTGTGATACAGCGGTAAAAAAGGCAAATGCCATTTTGGGCTGTATCAACAGGGGCATCACATCAAAATCACAAGATGTCATAGTCCCATTGTATACGGCACTGATCAGACCACACCTGGAGTACTGTGTGCAGTTCTGGAGGTCTCACTTCAAGAAGGACGTCGATAAAATTGAAAGGGTACAGAGGAGAGTGACGAAGATGATCTGGGGCCAAGGGACCAAGCCCTATGAAGATAGGTTGAGGGCCTTGGGAATGTTCAGCCTGGAGAAAAGGAGGTTGAGAGGGGACATGATAGCCCTCTTTAAGTATTTGAAAGGTTGTCACTTGGAGGAGGGCAGGATGCTGTTTCTGCTGGCTGCAGAGGAGAGGACACGCAGTAATGGGTTTAAACTTCAAGTACAACGATATAGGCTAGATATCAGGAAAAAGTTTTTCACAGTCAGAGTAGTTCAGCAGTGGAATAGGCTGCCTAAGGAGGTGGTGAGCTCCCCCTCACTGGAAGTCTTCAAGCAAAGGTTGGATACACACTTTTCTTGGATGCTTTAGGATGCTTAGGGCTAGTCCTGTGTTGAGCAGGGGGTTGGACTAGATGGCCTGTATGGCCCCTTCCAACTCTATGATTCTATGATTCTATGACTTCATTGGGCCTCTTCCCAGAACTCCGAGAGTGGCCCATTATTTGCTAGTCATTATGGACTACTCCACCCGATACCCTGAAGCCGTTCCTATGAGAACTATGAAGAGCGAAGGAGTGGGCAGGGCCTTAATGCATTTTTTCCCCAAGTAGGATTGCCCAGGGAAATTCTGACAGACTAGGGAACAGCATTTACATCAATCTGCATGAAGAAAGTCTGTCAGGCACTTGGGATTAACCAAGTATTTACAACTGTGTATCACCCCAAACAGACGGTCTCACAGAAAGAATGAATCAGACTTTGAAAAACAGATTGAGGGCTCTAGCCTACAGAAAACCCAAAACCTGGGATTTGTATATTGACCCCATTTTGTTTGCCTTACGGGAAACAAGACAGGCCTCCACTGGGTATTCCCCATTTTAATTTCTATATGGTCGGAAACCTAGAGGAGTATTAGACCTAGTGGGGGAGAAGTGGGTGCTAGAACCTTCCAAGGCATGGAAGAACCTGGGAACATATGTACAAGAATTACAGGAACATCTAACTACAGTGAGAGAAGAAGCCAGAAGGAATCTGATAGCTGCTCAGCAATACCCAAAAGCTTATTATGATTGACAAGCGAAAGAAAGATCCTTCCGAATAGGCAATTTACTATTGATACATCGCCGCGGGTTAGGTGCAACAGACAGAAATAACTGGTGGGGACCTTACAAAGTAGTCCACATGGTAGGCCCAGTAACTTATGAAGTAACATTGGAATTGGGGAGGGGAAAGACCCGGAAGATACACATGTACATTCTGGAGACGAGTGTGCTTTGGAGATAGGAGTTCCCCGTGGCGGAAGGAGGGAGGTGCACCAGAGTCCCCACCCATGGATCCCTCATTGTCTTAGACCCAGAAGCGAGACTTGGGGACAGTAATACATCGATTTCCCCACCTTTTCTCCAAGATCCCTAGAAAGACCCATTTGCTGGAACATGCCATAAAAACAGAGCCACGAGAGATAGTACGAGTTCCCTGGAGGCCTATACTGTTTAAAAAATGGCCTGTGGTGCAAAAAGAGGAGGAAGACATGTTATCCCTTGGAGTCTAACAGCAGATGGAGGAGCCCTATAGTAATGGTCCCAAAACCCGACGGATTGGTGAGGTTTTGTGTAGACTTCAGAGCGGTGAACCAAAAAGCCAGGTTCAATGCCTACCCATGCCACGAGTGGAACACCTTGTCAGTCAGCTGGGTAAAGCTCAAGTTATATCAGCCCTAGACTTAACGAAGGGGTATTGGCAGGTGCCCCTAAGAGACGAAGATAGGGAAAAAACAGCTTTCGCCACTCTACGTGGTTTGTATCACTTTAAAGTAATGCCTTTTGGGTTGCACGGCACTGCTGCAACTTTTCAGAGATTGGTTGACCTAGCCTTGAAGGACTGTGCTGATTTTGCCTTTGCTTACATTGATGATATTATCATCTATAGTCCGAATTGGGAGACACATGTGCGACACCTGTCAGCGGTGTTCCAAGCTTTAAGCAAGTTGGGACTGGTGGTAAATCTGAAAAAAAGTAGATTAGGATTCAGACAGCTCAAATACTTGGGCTTCATTGTAGGCAATGGACAAGTGAAACCCCTCCCTGAAAAGTTAGAAACTTATGAGAGACCAAAGACTAAAAGGCAGATGCGACAGTTTTTAGGTTTTGTCGGGTATTATCAACAATTTGTACCCCATTTTTCCAGTAGAGCTGCTACGTTGACTGATACTCTAACCAAAGCACAACCTAATAATGTAATTTGGACAGCAGAACGTCAGGAAGCCTTCAAAGATTTGTGCATGTATCTGTCCCATAATCCCGACTTTGAAAAACCCTTTATCGTCCAAACGGATGCTTCGGGATCTGGGTTAGGAGCTGTGCTAGCCCTAGAACAAGAAGGTCTAGAGTGGCCCATATGGCTTCTAAGTCGGAAACTCACGCTGGCAGAGTTGCGCTGTTCAACCATCGAGAGGGAGGCGTTGGCGGTGTTTTGGGCAACAGGCGCCTTAAAGTTCTATTTGACAGATAACCCATTTGTGCTAGTGACTGACCACGAACCTCTTAAGTGGATGGACAAAGCAAAGGACCACAATGCACGCATCATGAAATGGTATATGTCTCTCCTTTTTCTTTTCAGATTGTGCACCGACCGGGGCGGCTGGGAGCCAATACCGATTTTCTTTCTAGACTATTTGAAGGCAACTCGGACCAGATAACTCCTTGGAGGGAGGAGGTGTGTCTGGGCGGGCCAGGAGCTGACAGGTCGGAGAGAGGGGAAAAGGGACAAGAAGCCCCGAATAGAAGGCAGCAAGGGGCAGAGCAGAGCAGCAAGACGAGGCATGCGGCAAACAGCCACGCAGAGGGGGACTCGGGCAGGAGTGTAAGGAACGCCCTGGAGCTCAGAAAACACTCAGTGCTGAGAAGAGGTGAAGAACGCAGCCTGGACCCACCCGGACGTGGGGTTTGGGGGTCAGAAGAGGGGCAGAAGATTAGGAGGAACCAGAGAGGGTTGCTTAAGGGACTGAGAGCAACCCAGAGAGGGTTGCTTAAGAGAGGTGGGAGAAGGGAACTTACCTGGTAGCGGGCGAAGGAGAGTCGCAGCCTCGAATCATGGAAGAATATGCTCAGCCAGCCCGTGAGAAGGACACAGAGGGGGATAGCTGTAACTTAAACCTCCCCGTTCACAAGTCCCAGGGAAGGGCCCGGCCAAGAAGACGCCAACGGTGGAACCTGAAAGAAACAACTTACCTGCTAGGTCAAGGAAGCTTTGAGACGCCCTGGGACGGGGAGGGCGATGCCGGAAGTGCATAGGCGGGGATGTTATGTAGAAGGGGGCGGAGATTAACAGGGGGATATAAGGAGAAGAGATGAAGGGTGTGGTGGTGGTGAGTTGGAGCACGGTGTTTGTAAGCAGAAGGTGTCTGAATAAAAGAAGTTCGAAGTGAAAAGCTGGAGTGCTGTTTGGTATCTGGCAACAAGGACACCAGGAGACACGGCTGAAAAGGGGATGCCCCTGGGAGGGGCTAAGGAGCGCCCCACAATTTTAAATTCCTCACCCTGGCTCTTTTGATCCAAAAATCTCCCCATTCAATTTTGTTTCTTCTTTGTGCAAACTGAGCTGCCATTGTTGCATCATTTGGCAGTTTCCTTGCACCAAATTCTTCCTTTGAAAATGCATGCATTTTCCTATCATTTTCAATGTTATTTGGGCACTAGTCAATCCTTATCCATTGTGGTTCCTCTTAATATTTTTGAAACAGCCTGGGGGGTGGAACGGTCCAGGGTGTCCAAGTTGGAATAGGGCCAATTAGGGTGCAGCCAGCAAAGCTGCCCCTACAGCTCCTGCCCTCCTTCCCTGGAGGCTAGCCACTTTGCTCTCAGACGCTTGAAAGAGACACACAGAGACACAGAGAGCCCTGCCAAACTTCAAACGAGCCCTCATTACCTCCTATGGCTCCTGCTGTGTGTGAGAGAGAGATCTGCGCCTGCTGGTGTCCACTGGGTCCTAGCGCCCATTTTATTCCTGGTTGCAATGTGCTCTCTTGCTAGTCAGCATTATAACCTATATATACATTAACACAACCAAATGTAACATAAGTTGCGTGCATGTATGTACCAAGTACAAATGAATATTAAAAAGCTGAAAGTCAACAATGAAGTCCATTGCAAAAATATGAAAAAGTATAAATGACAAGAGAAAACTTGCTTATACCCACCGGATCAGACTGTCAGTTGGACAGATGCCTCTAACAAGCAAGATAGGAAGGTGAAATGAAATCCCTCCCCTGTTCTTCTCTGTACTAACTCAGACATACTGCTTCTGTATAAGGAGGCTCAATTTAGCTCTATAGGAATGTGCAGAGTACTTCAAAGTATGTGTAACCTATTCATTTTAAACAATATCAAAAATAATTTCTTTTTATTTCAAAAAGGAGAGAGTTCACATCTACTGTGTTTCCCCAAAAATAAGAGATTGTCTTATATTACTATTAGGTAAAAAAAATGCACTAGGGCTCATTTTCGGGTAGGTCTTATATTTCTTCAATTATTATTGAACTTACTTTCTTTTTCTTCTTTCCTCCCCCCTCCCTCTCGTTTCTTCCTTCCTTCCCAATCCTTGTGTTCTAGTTTTTTAGGTTTTTATTTTTCTCCCCCCCCACACACACACTTTCCCTCCCCCTCAGGACTCCCCCCTTCTCCTCCCCCCCGTTCAATCTCGAGGCTTAGTCTCAGCCACCTAAGTCCCGGCTTGACCGTTTTGAATGTCGATGGTCAGTCTTTACTGATTTCTTTTTTCTGGGCTGGCTGAGCTGGTTCCTGCGTGGCTGGCTGTGGAAGGTCTTTCATGGTTCACACGGGTGGTGGGCGGTCTCCTGGCCGTTTGGGGTGGCTCTGTGTGCTCCAAGGTGGTGGCAATGGTGATCCCGGTGGTGGGCAATCTGGGACAGCATCATGCGCACCGGCTGATCCTGGTGGTGGGCAGTTTGAGTGGTTCCATGCGCTCTGGTTGGTGGGCGATCCAGGCAGTGGGTGTTTTGCTTAGCATGGTCCGGCTTGGTCCCGTTTTGCTGCCTGAAGCCGCAATGACAGAGTTGGCTCAGTGTGCATCTGGGGGGTGGGGGGTGGCTCACCTCAACTCTGTTGTGGCAGTGGAAAATTGGTTTCATTGAGGGCTGGGTTGAAGGTTTCTTTGTGGGTTTTTACCCCAGATTTTAGCTGTGTTTGAATTTAATTATCGTTTTCCATTATTTTTTGCCAAATTTTAATGTTTTGGGCAGCTTTTTTGGTCTGGGCCTGTTAAATTTTGGGGGCAGTCTGCTCTGTCTGCCATCTGCCAGCATTGGGTAGATCTTATTTTCTGGGGAGGGCTTATACTAGCGGTGCATGAAAAAGTACCACTAGGTCTTAATTTTGGAGTAGCTCTTATTTTGAGGAAACACGGTATGACACTGTGATCCTATCTTGTGATACCTGCACTTATGAAAACAACTATAACCCAACTTCAACAGATATCATCTTTGGAACAATGAATATTGAATAAAGAACACATCTAACAATAACCATATTTGGAACAATACAGCAACAATTCAGGCCTGTTGTATTTGGGCAGAACAGGGCCTCAGTCTTTCTGACTTCTATCCAGGCAGTCCCTTGAAGAAGCACCAACTTGTAGCTGTGCTGTGTTGGAAGATATTCTGTTCTTCACAGAAGTCTCTGGCATCTTTTCATTCAGATGGAAGGCATCAGGACTAAGCAGCCGAATTCCTTGCCTAAAATGCTAATAGATATAGTTTTTTATACATAGGGAGTGCTTCTGAGTGGAGAGGGCTTCTCCCTGCAGCTTCAGGCCTCCAATCCTTCTGGGGAAATTGTGGGGCATTTCCCACGGCTTAAAAATAGCACAATGGTTGCTGATTGAAAACGCTACTAATTTGCCATAACGCACGACGTCGTAAACAATCTGCAACAATCCTGAAACCGACCCGCAAAAAGCGCTTCGTTGTAGCGCTTCTAGGGGAATCCAGAAAACTGGATTCACCCTCCGGATAGCGATACACTCCTGCAACCAATCTGCAACAGTAGCGCTAAAGACCTGTGCGTTACCATTGTTGCGGGTTCTTCAAAGTCCCTCCTCCCGAGCCTGTCCTCCAAACTTCCGGCGAACTGTTCGCCATTTTTTTTTTCTCCGAGCGAGCGGGGATCTACGAGGCAACGGGACAGCGACTGGCTTTCAAGCACGATCACTTTCGGAAATTCTGCCCGGACACCACAAGAGTTTTTCACAAGCACAGTGGCACACACCGTCACGTTCCCAAAATTTGCCCAAAGCTTAAAACCCCGTCTACCATCGGCCAGTCCTAGCGGAGTCAACGTACAGGGAGCATTTTAAAAAATTTTCCTCTGAGCGTGCCAACGAACATTCGCCGTTCGCAGTCTCCTGCTTAGCTTAGAGGGGTTCAATAGACATGATTCGTGGTGATTTCATGAGGGGCGGCTTATGTGTAGTGGGTCTTTGTGTGGTTCCCAGTGCGTGCTTGTGCTTGGGTGCGGACAACCCCTTCCATTGGCGGCTAGACCTCCGGCAAGCGGAGTTGCCGTCCCCCGTTCATTTTAAAAAATTTTCCTCTGAGCGTGCCAACGAACGGTCGCCGCTCGCAGTCTCCTGCTTAGCTTACAGGGGTTCAATAGACATGATTCGAGGTGATATCATGAGGGGCGGCTTATGTGTAGTGGGTCTTTGTGTGGTTCCCGGTGCGTGCTTGTGCTTGGGTGCGGACAACCCCTTCCATTGGCGGCTAGACCTCCGGCAAGCGGAGTCGCCGTCCCCCGTTCATTTTAAAAAACATTCCTCTGAGCGTGCCAACGAACGTACGCCAGTTACATGTCATGTTTGGTTGATTTATGCTGTGGCTGGTGAATATTATTGGGGAACTGCCGAGTACTGCCGCACTTGCTCTCGGTTGAACACCGGCATGCGTTTGTGTAATGGCGGACATTTTCCTAAAATGGCTCCCGCTGCATGTTCAAACTGCTCTTCTCGCGTGTAAACGAATACGCGCATGCGTTAAGTCAAACAACAAGGGCGCCAATCTGGCCATTAGGAGCAGATCCTGTTCCCGCGCGAGGAGTTTTGAACGTGACATGTGACCTGATGTGGCCAATGTGCGTGTCCCCTGCTGCCCTCCACCAATCAGGAGCCGGCTAGTCCCTTTGTCTTTGTGTGCGGGAAGGTATATGATCCGTTGCACCCTGCACCTCCCACCACCATTTTGCTCAGCTACTAGCAAAAGCAACATGGAATCGTCTTCTCAAGCCTCGTCCGTCCCTGCAACCGGCCGTGGCCCAACTTGGAGGGACGCGGAGATCAGGGACCTGATCGGGATTTTCTCGGAGGAGAAAATCCAGGACGCGTTCCAGTCCTCCCACAGGAATAGGGAGGTTTTTGAACAAGTGGCTATTAAGATGCGCGCCCTGGGCCACAACAGGACCGGCCTTGAATGCCGGTCGAAGACGAAGACAATGAGGGCAGAGTACATGAGAGCCGTGAACCATAACAAGGGTTCCGGCAACGAAAAGGTGACCTGCCCCTACTTCGAGGAGCAGCGCCAGCTGTACGGGGACGGGGAAGGATCCGGCAGGCCGAAGCGCGTCGGCCGGAGCCTTAAGGTGGTTCGGAAGCCGGCTGCCCCGGTCGAGGAACCACCCGCTGAGGAGGATCCCGGCGAGGGAACCTCCTCCAGCTTTCGCCCTCCACCCCCCGTCCAGCAACGAGCCGCGGAATCGGTAACGCTGGACCTGATCGCCATCGTTCCTGGGGAGCCAGAGGAGGCTCCTGAGCAAACGCCCCTTGCCTCCGGTAAGTGATTTTCTTTTTATTTTATATTTCCTTTTAAGCAAATGTGTGTTCTGACGTTTGGGCATCGTTTTCTCGTGTGTTCGTTGCAACGCATAATACGGTAGGCTGTGGAGAGCTTGCTGTGGTTACTATTTGAAACGGTTTTAATTTTATAATTTTATAATTTAATTTTTAAAAGATTTTAAAAGAAGGTAGGCTGTGGAGTGCTTGCTGTGGTTACTATTTGAAACGGTTTTAATTTTATAATTTTATAATTTAATTTTTAAAAGATTTTAAAAGAAGGTAGGCTGTGGAGTGCTTGCTGTGGTTACTATTTGAAACGGTTTTAATTTTATAATTTAATTTTAATTTTTAAAAGATTTATTAAGATGGTTGGCTGTGGAGTGCTTGATGTGGTTAGTATTTGAAACGGTCATGTTTCACCAACAGCCCCAAAATATTTGCAGCATGCCTCGCCCATAGGCCTTCTGCAGTACTTTGGCTCACAACTTTGGGAGCTTGCTTTGTGGTTCATGGTGTATGCTTGCTCGTTTTTCACTATTTTCTGCTCTTGTCCACAGAGACACAGTTGCCAGGGACGGGGCCCCTAGAGTCTCCAGCAGCACCTGACGTGGATAGTGATTCGGGGGCATCAACTAACATTGGTAGGTATTAGTAAAAATAGGGGGGGGGGCTGTTTTAACTGCTTTGTGCTTTTCTGTTTGTGCAGGGCAGCAGCACTGCTAAGAGAAAGAAGAGAGTCCCTCTGCGTTGCTGGTGTAGGCTTTGAAGCTGGCTTTGCCACCCTTTGGTCCTAGATCTGTTTTTTTTCCTTTTTTTGCAGATTTCATACCCGGAACACAGGAGGAGGAACAGCCTAGGGTGCTTGGACCTCCTGCCCGGCGCAGGCGGATACAGATTCAAGATGGTGAGCGTGCATGACCTGTTCCTTTCGAGCCATAGCTGCAGGACAATGTCGCTAGGCACTAACCATGTGCTCCCTTTTAATTGTTGAGAGTCCTGCTGTGCAAGTAGGCAAAAGTAAAAGCACACCATGGGCAAACAAACAATAGCCATGTGCTCGCCGGGGATTGTTTAAATTCTTGGCAGGAAAACACGGGGACAAAAAAGAACACCATGTCCACCATGGTGTGTTTTGACTTTTTGGATGTTACTAACAGTTTTGTTTCTCATTTTTTGCCAACAGAGGTTCTTTCAGATGAGGAGGAGGAACCACCCCTGGCTCCAGGCAGCCCACCACCTAGAGGTGCGCTCCCAGCAGAGGAGAGGCTTACGAGGGAACGCGGCAGGCTGAGGCGCGTCTCCGTCTTGACAAGCGTGGGAGAGAGGCTCCTTGAGCACTGCTATGAGGAGTCACGGCGTGCCGCGGCCGCTGACCAAGCCATGCTCACACTCATTGCCCAGGAGGGGAGAAAATTGAGGGCAGTCCTTAGAGAGACAAACCAAATCCTACGCGAAGGCGTGGAGGAGGTGCGTCTGATAAGGAGACTCATGGAGAGGGCTGTAGCGGTCATGGAAAGGGCCTACCCTCCACAAATCGCCCCCCCACCACCACCCACACCAACACCACCACTTCCAGCACCCACCCCACCGACTCCCTCTCAGAATGCCTCCACCCAAACAAGAAGGAGGACTATTCTCGGAAAGAGAAAAATAAAACCAGCAGACAAGTACTCCCCCTCCTAGTTTTGCCCACTTTTTCTATTTCATGTTATCTGTGTTTTGTTGTTTGTTGAATAAAGTTTATATTTTTGACTCTGTCTCTGTGTACCCTACTGTAGAATCTGCAAGGCTGAAAGCGGCCTCTCTAGTGATTGTGTATATTGTGGTTCTGCTGTGTGGGTTGGAGGTTGGAGGGGTGTTAGTTCAAGGAGTTTTAGGAGTGTGGTGTGGGGTTAAATATGTGCGAGTTTAAGAAGTCACACTGGAGTCTTGTTATAAAATTTGCAATAACATTTTATTTTAAAAAACATTTTAACAGGGGAAAAACATTAGGGAATGAAACTTGGAGCCCCACCAGCACCACCACCCCCCACCCCCCTGGAAAACCAATTTTTTTTAACAAAAGTATACATTTAACAGGGGAAAAACATTGGGGAATGAAACTTGGAGCCCCCCCCCCCCAACCCCTACCCCAAAACACAAACAGGAAACAAAACTCAGGTCCCACCGCTCCCCTCCCCAGCCCCTTCCATCGCCCTAACTCTCCTGCACAGCCGTCCCACGGTCCCCCTAACTTTGCGCCGGAAGAGCTCTTCGTCCTCCTTCTTCTTAACTGTGGGGAGGGAGAAAAAGTACACATTAGTACCACACATATTTTCAAATTTCTTTAGTTTACATGCATACACTTTTAAGTGGCCTTAGCCACAGTGTGAGAAGAGTTGGGCAGTGGGGAACATAACCTACGCTCTTCCGCCTCCCTCTGTTGCCTGTGCTGCTCAATCTCCCCTTTCAGCTCCGCCACTTGAGCCTCCAGGGAAGTAACTCTGGCCTCCATGGCACGCAGCCTTGCCTCCACAGTTTCAGCTATAGAAATCAAACAAAGAATTTGATCACACTCCAAAAGGAAGCATCACATCAGGCTCCCATATGGCTCCGTGTGGGTACACACACATGGGTCTCCCTCACAGACATAAAACTCTCACCTGCAGCCTGTCCCGAGGTGGAAGGTCCCTCTTCCTCCCCCTCCTCACGCTCAGGTGCTGTTGCCAGCTTGGATGGTGATTGTGTGGCTGGGCAAAGAAAAAGACAAATCATAATTAAAAGCACACAAAACAGAGATGAAACACAGCTGGTGGACACACCACAGTTAGAGTCTAAGCGCATAACCAAAGTGGTTCTACAGTACTGGCTGGCTAAGTCTGAGGGGGTTGACAGCATCTAAATACTTTCTCGAATTTCATTGGGGACAGTAGGGGAAAGAGGCAGCTAGTCATTCCATGCATGTTTAAGGGCAAAACACAACGAGGGCAGCACTCACCCATATGCCTCCTCATGTCCAGGGGGGGCTTCCCAGCCTTCTCCCATATTTTCACCATCTGGTCGTGGAAGACCGTCCTCCCACTTGGCTGCGGGATCCCCCCCCACTGTTCCAGACTGTTTAGGAAGTCCAGCTTAAGGCGCTTGAATTTTGTCCGGACCTGCTCCCAGGTCCGGACATAGCCCCTCTCCCTCAGCTTTGAAGCCAACACCAGGTAGGCACCCTTGGTGTGGCAATGGGTGCTGGCCATTAGGCGGCCAACACTTTTTGATTGTAGCACCAGCTCCAGAAGTGCCTCAGCCTCGGCGCGCTGCCAGAAGGAGCCCTTCCGTGGCTTCGGCATCTTCGGAATGACGGTTAGGGAACGAACGTGCGTTGCTCCGATCGACCACCCCGTTTTTTAAATGTATCAAAGCTGCCCACCAATAAAATTATTCCTTGGAACATGAGTGGATTGATCCTCCGGTTTGACAGGGGTCGCCAATACTTCCTGGCTACCCGCCTCCCCGAACTTTCCCCATTCAGCGCTTCCGTATTGTGTTTGTCAATTTCAGTGGGGAGTTAGCATTTAGGGCTGTCAAAGTGCTTTTGGACCAGAGAATCCCCGTTTTTTTGCTGGCAAAGTACACAAACCGCACAAGACAAGGTTAAACAAAGAACACAAAACTTTATTCAACAACAGAGTAGGAAAAACAATTAAACACGCCTCCTGTTTCTGTAGATGTGGGTGGCTATGGCGTCCCGAACCTTGCACCCCTCAGCATATATCCTTTTTCTCCTTGCTTCAGGGATGTCCTGTGTATCCTGAAGGACTACAGGTTCAGGTTCGTCCTCAGGGAAGGGGATGTTATGTCCCTTGTCCTCGCATATGTTGTGCAAAATCACACATGCGATTATCAGCGGAGTCACATTGTCAATATGTACATGGAGTCGTGACATTAAACAACGGAACCGTGACTTCAAACGTCCAAAGGCACGCTCCACTACATTCCTTGCCCGGGAGTGACTGAGGTTGTAGTGGCTCTGCACGTCCGTCCTTGGCCGCTTGTAGGGAGTCATGAGCCAGCGTCGTAATGGGTAGGCTCCGTCCCCGAGGACCAACGCCGGCACACGCACGCCCTCAATGGTGGCGGTGGGGTTTCCTGGAACAAAGACCCCTTCGTCCATGGCTTTCCTGAGGTTGGATTCCCTGAAAACAAGGGCATCATGCCTCCTGCCACTCCACCCCACCTCGGCATCGATAAACCGGCCGGAGAAGTCCACTGTTCCTTGCAGGAGAACAGAGCAAAAGTCCTTCCTGTTCCCGTACTCTTTTATGCTTCCCCCGGGGGCACGGATAGGGATGTGGCTTCCATCGACGGCCGCAAAACAATGCGGGAATCCAAGCCTGGCAAACCCGTCCATACTCTGGAATAAGGGAAAGAAAAGAATATAAGCCATGGCATGTCAGCGTGGGGTGTATCGCGTCTTCGTTGCTGACCTGTCAAACAAGAAAAAAAATTTAAAGGGCAAAGGGGATGGAATGACACTCACCGCTCCAAGCCGGTCTCCGAGGCACACGACTTTGCTGAACAATTCCGCCTCCATGGCGAGGCAGAACTCCTTAAGGATATCGCCAACCGTAGTGACTCCGAGTCCGAATTGCTGGGCTACTGTCCGGAAGTACTGAGGGGTGGCCAAGTACCACAATGCGGCAGCCACCCTTTTTTCAACTGGAACGGGGCGCCGCATGCCAGTGACTTGCCTCTCCATGCGTCCACGTAGAGCCTCCACGAGTTCAAAAAATGTCCCCCTCGACATCCTGAAGTTGGCAATCCAGTGGTCATCATCCCAGCGAGTCCACACAAAATTCTCCCACCAGTCAGAGGATCGTTCGTCCACCCAGAACCGGGGGGGGAACCGGACCTCTGCCAGAGCTTGCCAGCGTTTCTTGGCCGCCATGGTTACCCTTACAGAACGTCTTCTGCTGCTGGTCAGCGTTCCGGCCACCCGTTCTCGGTACTCCGCGATAGCATACGTCCGACGCGACAAGGCGGTATTCATGCGCTGGACCACCGCGAGCATGTAAGCCAGCAATTGAAAAATAAGCCTCTCCATTGCAACGTTGACCTGTGCTGCGGGCAGTAGGCTACGCAAACAAAAGAGTGAGGCCGACCGCGTGTCTGCCCAGGTGCATATAAGCAGGTAACCTGTGGGCGTGTACTGTGGGCGGGGATTAACCAATCAAACATGTCAATGCATCTGGTTCCTAGAAAACAATAGAAAACACGTTCCAAGGGCGCCAATGATCGGACGATAACGCGTTGCTACGGGGTTTCCTGGGTTTTTTAAAAAAAAAGGGAACCCCGACAAGTTCGGCTTCAGGGTCGAGGTCAAAGGTGTGCCTGCAGTTTGATTGACGGGCACGGGAGGCCAGAAGCGCTAAAAAGGGACCTCCTTTGTAGCGATAAGACGGAGAACCGGAAGCCTGTGGGTTACGAAAGTGGCGAGAAGTGAAAGTGCCAAATTCCGCAAAAACCGCAGCTGTGCGTTACGGGCACGGCTAGTTACATTTCGCTACTTGAAGTAGCGCTTTCACAAACGGCAACCAAATAGCAACTTTGAGCTCTGTGCGAAATGGCCCTGTGTCTTTTCTTCCTTATAAAGAATACCCCAACTCTCTATCTCCCTCTAGTGGACTCAGGGTTACATATGCATGGCACCATATATTTGCTATCCCATGTCTTGTTTCTCTACGATTTTCCTGTAAGTTAGGTTAGTGTTATGATGTCCTTATAGAAGTCAACAAAGGATGAATGATCATGGATTACTTAAGAGCCAAAACAGTCTATAAAAGGAAAATTGCACACATAGCTGTGATTCAGCTTGGAGCTGAAGAGAGGCAGAGGAGTAGATTTCACCCTTCAAGTCCCTTCCCCCAATCTGGCAATCACATCCAGGTGCCTGACATTGTCAGTGTCTTAAAGGGGAGGGGAGAGATGTGTTCTTTTACAAGTCACCTTTAAAACAGTTAAGGGTACTAGTTTCAATCACAAAACCAGAGTGGGGGTTGAAGAGAGTCCTGCCCTAGTACAAGGCCCCTGTAGGCTGGAAGGTTGGTGGCAAGAAGACTTAAGTTGGGTAGAGGCAAGTGAAGAGCTAGGACATGGTTCCCACAAAGGCTGAAGTCTGCTTCAGAGGCTTAAGAAGTATGTACAAGCCATCCCCTCTCTGGAAGAGGCCCCAAGAATTAAAGATGAACACATGAAGCTGCCTTGGTCTATCCAAGTTAGTCCTCAGACTGGCAGTGGCTCTCCAGGGTCTTTTGCAGAAGTTTTTCACATCCTTCTGGATCCCTTTAATTGGAGATTCTGGAGATTGAACCCAGAACATTTGGAATGCCAAACAGAGGCTCTGTCAGTGAGTCAGGGCCTCTCTAGTGTGCCTTGTTCAGAGACAATTACTCAGCAGGGACTGCAATGCTTCCAGAATTCTTAGGTCCTCATGTCGCCTCAAGGCATTCAGAACTGTAGAGATCTCCCAGCACAAGGACCAAGGCAAGGGATGAGAAAGGTTATTTGATTTCTTGGGACATGGGAGGGTGCTTCCGGAGGTGCCTTTTATTCTGCCTCCTAGGTCAGTTCCAGCAACCCCAGTCCACTCCTCCTAAGAATCACTTCATTTTCCTCCCTGTGAGGGGAACCAGCATCTCAGTCTACAGTAAAGGGTTAAATCTCCTCTAAGCTTCCTGTGCTTTCTGAGTCATAGGTATGTGCGCACTCACAAATACAACTTTGATAGGTCTATGACTAATGAGATGTTAGGTCCTTTCAGGCCCCATAGTAAGATCCTGGCCGAGGGACATCTTGCCCAACAAGGGATAAGCATAACATTTATAATAAATAATAACCTGAGGTGCAGATTAGGAAATGTTGCAGAAGGGGAAAGGAAGCACTAATGTAAGATGGAGTGGCCCAATCAGAGAAGGCACAGCCTTCACTTTGTAAGACCTCAGCAAGACTGTTAAGGACCAGACTTTTTGGAAGCTGTTCATTCATAGGGTCACCAGGAGCTAGAAACTACTGGATGGTCCATAACACAGAGGAGATGCAGACACAAAGGATGAGCATGCTATATAAATGTGGTGTCTCAAATCTACGAATGTTCTTCATCAGGGAATGTGTGTGCCTTTCAGTCTTTTCATTTGCAGACTTCCAAATTCATCTCATGTTCATTTTCATTCAAGCTTGCATTCCTTCATTTAGTGTTTTTCTTTCAACTCATTTGAAAGGGAAATGCATTTCCAGAAGGAAATCCCTAGTTCCCATCCAGTTGAGATGCCTCTTTTCAAGAATGTTCTCCTTCACCCATCCTCTATATGGCACCCTTTTAAATATTTTAAGATGGTTATCAGATCCCCTCTCAGTTGTCTCCACTCCAGGCTAAACAGACCAAGCTCCCCCAACCTTTCTTCATATGTCTTGGTCTCCAAACCCCTCACCATTTTTGTTGCCCTCCTCTGGACTGAAATCCAGATAACCTATGTCCACAGCATTCCCCTGATACAGCAAGGTAGTCACTTACTTGAAAAAAGAGATAAGGTTGGTCTGACATGACTTGTTCTTGTGAAACCCATGCTAAGTCTCAGAAATCACAGTTCTCAGTTCCAGCTGCTCAAGGACTGTTTGATGATTAGTTCCAAATTTTGCCAGTTACAGATGTCAAGCTGACAGGTCGATAGTTACCTGGATAGTTATCTGGAAAAGTTACCTTTTCCCCTTTCTTGAAGATGGGGACAACATTTGCCTGCCTCCAATCATCTGGCACCTCATCCGTTCTCCAAGAAATGTCAAAATGGGGAGAGTTTCAGAGATGATATCTGCAATTCTTATAGTACCCTTGGATGCAATTCATCCTGCCCAGAAGTCTTTGTTTCATTGAAAGAAACTAGGTATTTGTGGCCCCAACAGTGATTCCAAAAACACACTACTACCAAGTGTGCCCACTACTTCCACCTCAACTACCAGTTCTTCCCTGTTGATGAGAATGTGGTCTAAAATAGCAGACCCCCTGGTTTTCCTCTCTACATTCTGGGAAATGAAGCTGTTGTCAAGACAAGTTAAGAATTTAATGGAATTTGTATTTTTAGCAGAGTTGGTCCTCCAACAGATATCTGGATTATTGAAGTCACCCATGACCACTGTTTCTCCTCTCTTTGAAAATTGTGTAATTTAGTGTAGCAGTATCTTATTCAAGTTCTCTGACTGGCTTGGTGGTCTATAGCAGACCCCCACAATAATACCACTCTCATTTCCTACTCATTTTATCCAAATACAATCAATAACTTTCATGCTCAGGTATCGGTATAAAGATTCTTAACATATATTGCGTCAACTCCTCTCATCTATCCCTTTTGAAAAGATTGTACCCCTCAATTCTAGTATTCCAATTGTGAGTATTATCCCACCAAGTTTCTGTGATTCCTATTAGGTCATAGCCCCCTTCCTCTATTACGACTACTAGTTCCTCCTGCTTGTTTCCCATACTCTGTGCATTAGTGTAGAGACATCATAATCCATCCTTTGTGTGCCTCATGGTTTTGGTTTTTGAACTTCCTTGTAAGCTAGTAGTTCCCTGCTTATGTAACACTTTTTGTAGATTTGCAATCTTCTCGTCTTCAGTTCTTGCCATCACACCAAGTTCTGAATTTACGTCTCGCTTCCCCTTTGGATCTAGTTTAAAGCCCTCTTCACCAGGTGTGCAAGGGTTCTCCCAAAAAATACTTTTTCCGTCCCTTGTGAGGTTCACACTGTCTCCTGATAGTAGCCCCTCATATTGACACTGTAGACAATAATCCAGAAATCCAAACCTTTCCCGATGACACCCGTGACGTAGCCAGTAATTTATTTACATGATTTTTCTCTCTCTTCCTATGCCTCATCCACTTACAGGAATGACTGATGAAAACACAACCTGCACTCCCAGGTCCTTTACCTTTTCCCCAGATCCACAAAGTCTTTCTTAATATGTTCCATGCTCTGATGGGCAGTATTACTTGTTCCTACATGGATTAGAAGGAAGGGATAATGATCTCTGGGCTTGATGAGCCTGTCCATCCTTTCTGTGACATCCTTGATGCGTGCACCAGGTAGACAGCAGACCTCTTGAGACAATAAGTCTGGTCTACATACTTTGGCCTCTACACCTCTCAACAGGGAATCCCCAATTGCCAGTACCCATTTCTTTGTACTCTTGGGAGCAGACCTAAAACTCTCATCTGTGGGGGGTGGTGATGTGTTTCCTGAGCTTCATAAGGTCGGCAGGGGAGAAGACCCAGAGACCCAGACCTGTGGGGGGATGTGACTTTTTTACTGGTCTACATTGGGCTTGCTCTTCATGGGGAATTGCACATGTTCCTGTGTTCCTGAATCAATCTCTTCAGGCAGTTTCTTGAGGAAACTGAAGTTTTTCCTGAGCTTTGTGGTGTCGGCGGGGGATAAGACCTAGAACTCTCACCTGTGGGGGCCTGTGACTTTTTTCCTGGTCTACGTTGGGGCTTGTTCTTCATGGGGAATCCCCCATGTGTTCCTGAATTAACCTCTTCAGGCAGACCTTGGAACCGATTTCTGAGCATCAGTGGGTCAGATCTTCTCCTTATTCTTCTACTCCTATGTGTAACATCCTTCCATTTATTATCCTCCTGTTAGGTGCTCCTGATTTTGTTTTGATAGATTTCCCTCCTTCTGCAGTGCATTCAATCATATCTCTAATCCCTCAACCTTCTCCTCCAGAAGAGTCACTAATTTACACTTGCTTCATTTGTAAAAATTGTCCCCCCGCTGTAAGTAAACAAACATTCTGCAGATGGTACATGTCACTATGTGAGCTTCTTCAATTTTCATGCTACTTTGACTCATTTGAAATGCTCCACAAACAGTCTTACACTTCACTGAACCCTTCGACTTGATTGTCCGGTAAAGAGCCAACAGCCAGGAGTTTTTTAGGTCTTGCCCTTGGCTCCTTACAGAGTATTATGGTTTAATCCAGACCCCAACAGTCCTTTGGGTTTTGTTAGTATTGCATGTGCTTTTGGCATGTCCCTCTGGCAAGCAAGAGCCTTTTATAGTACAAAGGACTACTCAGCAGAGGGTGGAGCTAGTAGTCAGCTCCTGAGATAATCCTTCTTCCCTCTCCCAGCTCCTCCACATTTCCCACTCAGCACATCCAGAGTGAAAAGTCCTTTCTCGTGGCCTCTTTTTGGGTCCCCAGGCCACAGCTATAGACCACTGACTAGAACTGCCATGTGCCTGACTGAAGCCAGTGTCTACAACATGCTAGCCCTGGACCCTTAGATGATTTTTAAAGCTTTTGGTGTGAGAGGATTTTAGCTTCTCTTGTGTTCTTCCACCTGCTAATGGTTTGTTTTGTATTCTTCTTCGGATGTGGGTTGTGATCCAGTCACCGAGTGCTCCAAAGGCTCTGGGCAACTGTAGCAGCAGCTGTCACAATCAATACTGACCCGTGCTCAAGGAATGCTCCCTTTTGTGACACTGCTGTTCACTTGCATACCTTCTGGAACTACCTGGCTCCTTTAAACAGTGCAGGGACACCTGAGCAATTGCTATGGCCAGTCCAATCTTCTTCAAAGCAGCCAGGGGTTTTCACACAAATAAATATAGACAAAAGGGATGGTTTGTAGTGTATACAACCAAAAAGAAAGAAAAACCTATCCCAAGGCTACTGGCAATGTTTGCAAACTTTAAACAGAATAAAGAAAAATAAGATAAAAGGTCTCTTCTTTCTGTATGGCTTTATTGCAGGATCCAACCAAAACGGATTTCTAGATATCTCCCGTTTTCAAGGTAAATTTTCCTCAGTGGTTGTTCCTAAACATAAATATTCCCAATTAGTACCTTATAACATTGAAAAACATCTTTTCCGTCTTAAAAAAACAGTAAGGTGTGTCAGGGTGGGCTCAGTCCGTGATGGGGAAGGGCAACGATTGAGAGCACGTGGAGAGAGCTACTGGGGAGAGTTGCTGCTGACCAGGTGAGGCTATTGTGCTGCCTGGGTGAGGTGATTGCTGGGTAATTGTTGGGAGGATTAAAAAGGGCTGCTCCTCGCCAGGGGCGTGAGCCGAAGGGCGCGAGACAAAGGGCTCTTGGCCTGTGGCTCTTCGCCTGGGGTTCTTGGCTGAGCAATTAGAATCAGTAGATTATATCAGTAGATTATATTTCCCTAGTACTTGCACTGCCTAGACATTACAATGGACCTCCAGGACACTCATCCCATCATCTGCAGTGAGTGTGACATGATTGCCTTCCTCCCAGAAGACAAGATGGACTACAGCTGCCCCAAGTGTAAGCTGGTAAGACTTTTGGAGGAAAAGATTAGGGGATTAGAAAACAGAATTATTACTCTGACCCAAAGTAAGACAGGGGAGGAGTTCATAGACCAGAGCCCTGCAACTCGGAATAAAGAGGATACAACCAGTCCTGAAGAGGATAAGGAGATTGACCACAATAGGGAGCCTCTGCAGGCAGTTCCCAAAACAAAGTCTAAGACAAAGGGAAGAGGCCACGGGGACAGAAGGAAATGGAGTTGAGAAGGAAAAAAAAAGGAGAGTACTGGTAATTGGCGACTCCCTGTTAAGAGGAATGGATCGCCATGTGGCTGGGCCCGACCCACTAACCCGAGAGGTGTGTTGCTTGCCAGGGGCGAAAATTAAAGATGTTTCAGAATGGCTGCCCAAACTCCTCAAATCCACGGATCGCTACCCATTTGTGATAGTCCATGTGAGAACGAATGACATGTCCCTGAATACCATTGCTCCTATTAAAAAAGACTATCAAGATCTGGGGAGGAATCTCAAGCAAATGGGGGCACAAGTGGTATTCTCTTCAATCTTGCCTGTCAAGGGAAGAGGAATGCGTTGGGAGAGGAAATAATGGAGGTGAATCACTGGCTGCGTAGTTGGTGCCGGCAGGAGAGATTTGGTTTCTGGGACCATGGGATAGGCTTTCTTGAGGAAGGCCTACTAGCACCTGATGGACTGCACTTATCGAAACTGGGGAAGAATGTGTTTGGCAGGAACCTGGGGAGATTCATCAGGAGAGCTTTAAACTTCTCGGTCCTGGCCCCTGCCTGGTGGAATGAGCTCCCGGGAGAGCTGCGGGCCCTGCGGGACCTTCCATCGTTCCGCAGGGCCTGCAAGACGGAGCTCTTCCGCCAGGTTTATGGTTGAGACCAGGCTTAACATCTATGCCCCCTCCGGGACCTGAGGATTGGGATTAGAGACGGGTACCACCAGTATCCCCTCTCCACTTGCTAGGGGGGGAATGGGTAGTTGATTAGCCGCTCTTGCCAGGTAGTTATTAACTATTGCTTTGTTAATTGGTTTTTTAATGTATTTTATGGGGTTTTATACTGTTGTAACCCACCATGAGCCGCAAGGGAGTGGCGGGTAATAAATTCAATAATAATAATAATAATAATAATAATAATAATAATAATAATAATAATAATAATAATAATAATAATAATAATAATAATAATAATAATAATAATACTAAAGCCACTAGGGGAAGGAGACGATCAACATAGGGATTGTATGGAAGGAAAACGATTTGGGGCAGCCCAACCGTCAAGGCCAGCTCATAGGGAACCAAAATCCGATCTTCAAAAAAGGGAGGAAGGATGACCCGGGAAACTACAGACCAGTGAGTCTGACCTCTGTTGTGGGGGAGATAATGGAGCAGATATTAAAGGGAGCGATCTGCAAACATCTGGAGGACAATTTGGTGATCCAAGGAAGTCAGCATGGATTTGTCTCCAACAGGTCCTGCCAGACCAACCTAGTTTCCTTTTTTGACCAAGTAACAGGTTTGCTGGATCGGGGAAATTTGGTTGATGTCATTTACTTGGATTTTAGAAAGCTTTTGACAAGGTTCCCCATGATGTTCTGATGGATAAGTTGAAGGACTGCAATCTGGATTTTCAGATCGTTAGGTGGATAGGGAATTGGTTAGAGAACCGCACTCAAAGAGTTGTTGTCAGTGGTGTTTCATCAGACTGGAGAGAGGTGAGTAGCGGGGTACCTCAGGGTTCGGTGCTCGGCCCGGTACTTTTTAACATATTTATTAATGATCTAGATGAGGGGGTGGAGGGACTACTCATCAAGTTTGCAGATGACACCAAATTGGGAGGACTGGCAAATACTCCGGAAGATAGAGACAGAGTTCAACGAGATCTGAACACAATGGAAAAATGGGCAAATGAGAACAAGATGCAATTTAATAAAGATAAGTGTAAAGTTCTGCATCTGGGTCAGAAAAATGAAAAGCATGCCTACTGGATGGGGGATACGCTTCTAGGTAGCACTGTGTGTGAACGAGACCTTGGGGTACTTGTGGATTGTAAACTAAACATGAGCAGGCAGTGTGATGCAGCGGTAAAAAAGGCAAATGCCATTTTGGGCTGTATCAACAGAGGCATCACATCAAAATCACAAGATGTCATAGTCCCATTGTATACGGCACTGGTCAGACCACACCTGGAGTACTGTGTGCAGTTCTGGAGGCCTCACTTCAAGAAGGACATCGATAAAATTGAAAGGGTACAGAGGAGAGCGACGAAGATGATCTGGGGCCAAGGGACCAAGCACTATGAAGATAGGTTGAGGGACTTGGGAATGTTCAGCCTGGAGAAAAGGAGGTTGAGAGGGGACATGATAGCCCTCTTTAAGTATTTGAAAGGTTGTCACTTGGAGGAGGGCAGGATGCTGTTTCTGCTGGCTGCAGAGGAAAGGACACGCAGTAATGGGTTTAAACTTCAAGTACAACGATATAGGCTAGATATCAGGAAAAAGTTTTTCTCAGTCAGAGTCGTTCAGCAGTGGAATAGGCTGCCTAAGGAGGTGGTGAGTGCCCCCTCACTGGAAGTCTTCAAACAAAGGTTGGATACACACTTTTCTTGGATGCTTTAGGATGCTTAGGGCTAATCCTGCGTTGAGCAGGGGGTTGGACTAGATGGCCTGTATGGCCCCTTCCAACTCTATGATTCCATGATTCTATGTCCCATGGCCTGGACTGACAAGCGGAGGGGCCAATTGGAAGGCGTGAAGCGCCTTCTGATTGCCCCCTTACCGGGACAGTCCAAAATTCCATCCAGCCAGGGGCAATCTGGAGAAATGGTTGCCAGTCTGCTCCTGACCACCAAAGGGAGAGGAGGTCAGCAGGGCTGCCAAGGGGGATGAGAACAGAGGCTGTGCCAGCCCTTTTCGCCCCAAGGCTGTCCTAACTGTCATATCCAACTGCAAATTGCATCAGAACCCTGACAGAGCTGGCAGGAGGCTGGTGAGTGCTCCCCCCCCCCTTCAGGCCTGCTGGGAAGGAGCCTCTGACAGCCCCTGACTGAGGGGAGGGAGGCCTTTCCAAGAGCAACGCAGGGGAGCCTGAGGGCCTTCCTTTTGAGGGGGGGGGGACTTTTCCCTTCTGCCAAACAGTTGCCTGACAGGGAGGCCACAGAAAAGCCCCTTCTCACTTAAAATACTGCTCTGGCTGGGGGTTAGATACAGCCAAGCCATGTGTCTTTCTTCTTTGCAACCCTCTGCAGATTTGAGGCCACTGCACAGCGTTATTCTACAGATGACTGTTTTTTTTTGTCTCCTGTTTCATCTGCACAACAACCCTGTGCAGTAGGCCTTAAGTCTTTCAATTCAACAACAACAACCTGTGTGGGAGGCCTTAAATGTTTCTTCTCTACCACAACCCTCTCCAAAGTAGCCCTTTCTCCCTTGGGGACCTGATCTTTATACTTTAGCAGGTGAGCTGTATTTCCAGGAGCTCTCCAGGCTCAACTTGGAGGTTAGCTACCCCTGGGTTGGAAATATTCCTGGAGGTTTGGAAGTGGAACTTCAAAATCGTGCAATGCCTCGTAGTCCAGCCTTCAAAGGAGTCATTTTTGCCTGCAGTTGGGAGGGAGAGGTGCAAGAGTGTCCCTCCTGGGCTATGGGCTATGGCCAGCACTTACCAGCAACTGTTTGTATTCTGGGGCGCAGACAGGCAGACCAGCATCAGTCCTGTGAGTCTGGAAAGTGCAGGAAGATCTAAAATACTTACAGCCTGAAACTGTAAATAGTGAGAGGGAGAGGTAGGGGATTGGAAAATGTTTTGACACATCTTAGGCCTGCTGGGTCACTGAGGCCCATTCCCAGTTCTCTCAGATGTCTCACAGCCCCACATACCTCACAGGTTGACTATGGTGGGGAGACGAATGGAAAAGGTGTTTGTAAACTGCTTTGAGACTCCTTTGGATAGTAAACAACAGGGTTCTTCTTCTAAGGAGCAACCATGAAAGAAGCATGTGGGCACATAACATTTTATCAACAGTGAAAAAATGGAGAAGAAGGAACAGGGTAGACACCTGTGTACTGTGACTACCCCATGTGTATTAGGGCAGAGGGGCATTTCGGTGTCTGTGGCCTAATTCACACAAGAAGGGAGATGACACAGAACTGGGGGGAATTGGTTGCCATGTAATCTTCCCCTAAGAAGAGTCTCCAGTCTGATTTTCCCTTCACATATCTGAAGACATGGCTCTGGAAAGCTCATCTGTAACCACAATGCCACAATTCCCAAAGTTCAGTCCTCTCCCACACTCAACGAACATTCCACACCACAGGTTCTTGACACCCGTATCTCCACACCCATGCCCTCATTTGCCACCACACCACCACAACCTCCCAGACAACACACACATTCAACCCCATGCCCTTACAGACTGGACAACTCCCCTTCCTCTTCAGACTGCCAAGCTCTAGCGCCCATTGTATTCTTGGATACAACGGGCTTTGCCCCTAGTATATAAATAAAGCTATACTCTACCTCTCACTTGTAAATGAGTTGGTACTTCAATGCCTGAAAAGGATACAGTAGATGAGCGATTGGGATATGAGTGTCCTGCATAGTGCAGTGTTATCCAAATTGCGTGGATACATGTCCCAAAACTTTGAGCTTGTGGGGAAGATTAGCCCAAATGCAGAGAGAGGGGGGTAACTTAGCGTTTATGGATCAAAATGTCTATATATACCAGGGTTGATGCCACCCGTAGGAACTCAAGGCAGACCCCCCAGATGTAAATGGTAAAACAATAATATAAGCTTTATTGGAAAGAAAATAATAAAAGCATAAATATAGCTAACACACCAACAAGCAGTAAGATAGAGAAGAATAGGGTGGAAAAGAGGGTCCAGTATAGTTACCATTTCCTGTAGAGATGATAGGCAAGAGAAAGCAGGCTGCACGGAGACCGTGCAGGGTGTTCAGATGAGTCCCATGTCTGAAATGCACACGGGAGGTTGCTAAAGCCATTGGTTATATTGGGTTTGGGGGAGCTGGCCTACGTGACAAGATTCAGGTGAGCATGTGCTGGAAGTTTCCAGGGTTCCCGGAGGTTGGGACAATGCCTGGCCAAGTGGGGAGGAGATTTCCCATGGCAGAGGGGCCAAGTGTGAAAAATGTTACAAGACAAAGGGTTTGCCTAGGAGCCCCTAGGCAAAGAGGAGGAAGCCAGCTCACTTGCTTAGAAATACAATGGGGTGGGGGTTTACAATGTGAGCTGATGTGAGCTTGAGCCCGGAGGCACCTGGGTCAGGCAAACCTAAGGCAAAGAGCAAGATTTCTAAGATGGAGTTTGGCCTGGCTTGGCCGACTCTAGCAGTGTCATCTTGGCTTTAGTTTAAGCCTAGACAATTGTGGGGTGCCATTGGTTATAGAAGACAGTGTGCCTGTCAGTGGGGCAGGGGTCCCCGCCACACATACCAGCAGGGGTTGGACTAGATGACCCATGAGGTTCCTTACAACTCTATTATTCTATGATTCTATGATATAATCCTAAAATCATTACCGTATATACTCACATATAAGCTAACCCGGATATAAGACAAGGGATCTAATTTTACCACAATATCTGAGCAAACTTATTGACTTGCATATAAGCTGAGGGTGGGAAATGCAGCAGTTACTGGTAAATTTACATTAATTGAGAAACCAGTAGGTTAAATGTTTTTAAATATTTATTTTACAGAAAAACAGTAAACTAGCTCTGTCAGTGCAAAAGAGGGCCAGCAAACCAGAGCAGAAAAACAGTACCCAAAGTTGGCAACCTCCTACAACAAGTACAAAAGCTACCAAACTGGGAGAATGGACTACTCTAACTACAGCTACAGTGCCCCCCCCCCAGAACAAAACACTGAAATAAAAAACTGTAACACTCAACACTGAAAGAAAGAACTGTAAAAATCAACTTTTAAAAGAAGCACAACCCCAAGAAGAAAAGGTAAACAATGCTGCCCCTCAGATAAAAGAGGAAATAAACATTAGGAAAAACAGTAAATCCCAAAGCACCCCCAAAACCCACCCCACCCACAGAAACCAAAAGAATAGTTTGGAAGAAGGAAAGGCAAAAGGAAAAAAAAGATCAGAGTCCCTCACTCAAACCATTGCTGTCCTACAAGCAGCCAGAGCAAGCAAGCTTCAGCTTGCAGGAGGTTTGCAAAAGCAATGTAATGTTTGGCTGACTGGGAGCAAGCTGTTAGTTCAATTACCGTATATACCCGTGTATAAGCCAAGGAGGACTTTTTCAATGTGAATACTGTGCTGAAAAAATTGGCTTATTACACAAGTATATACGGTAAATTGGGTTTATAATATGCTGAAATGCTCCCAAATCTTGTATATATGAAAATAAATTATTTAAAGTATACCCCGGCCTTCGGCTATGCAGTGTAGGGATGCTAGTAATCCAACTGCTCCCAGCCACACCCTATCACCACCTGTCTGCATGTGCCAACTCTCACTTGCAGTTCCTGTTAAAGTTACAGTGAAAGATATGTACTATACCAGGGGTCCTCAACCCCCGGTCTGCGGCCCGGTACCGGTCCGTGAAGGCCATAATACCGGGCCGCCAGCGGCCGCACCTGCCTCCCCCCCCCCGCAGTGAGAGGGGGGGAAAAGAGACAGGCGTGGCCACCGGCATGCCAGCGACGCAAACGCGCACGCGCGGAGCTGCCGTACATGCGTGTTTGCACCCCCTCCTGGCGAAAACGCGCACGTGCGGCAGCTCTGCGCATGCACGTTAGCGCCACCTAGTGGCGAAAACACGCATGCGCGGCAACTGCGCGTGCACGTTTACGTGCAGCTGCGGCGGCCAGGCCGCTGGCTCTCTCCCACCCTCGGAGGCAGTCCCCAACTACAAGAAGGTTGGGGACCGCTATACTATACAATTCCACATATGGTTATAATTGTTATCCAACAGGTATAGTTCACATTCTCTTTGTCTGAGCAGTCTATTAAAGTCCATTCTTTGATGAGGCTGTGGTTGTTGCTGTTCGATGCCAAAAATTGGTGTTGATCCGGTGTATGTCTTGCTTCAATGAAATAACTGACAAGAGGAGCATCTGGGACATGATGTCTGAGGCGGGACATGTGCTCCTGGATTCTGGTTCTTAATTGGTGGCTGCTAATTCCAATTTACAGTTTGTCACATTCATATTTAATACAGTAGATTACATTTTTACTAAGTTTATATAGCTGTTAATCTTGACATGAAATCAATTGTTAGGTTCTGTAAATTCTTTAATAGGTAATAAGTATTTGCAAACAACACAAGCACCACACCTATAATTCCCTTTCGGAATGCTGCTTAAAGGAGCTATGGTAAGCGATCTCTTTTTCAAAACAAGCTCACCCAGATTCTTATTTCTTCTCCATGCTAACAATAGTCCATGTTCACATCCTGGTAAATCTTTAATTAAATCCCAGTGTCTGAAAAGAATGTTTCTGATTTCTTGAGCATGACCACTATATTCAAAAGAACATGTAATTTTAGACATTGGTTCGTGTTCCCGATATTATAACAAGGCTTCCCTTGGTATCTTATCTGCTCTATTTTGTGCTTTATTCTGTATAAAGTTTGCAAAAATTGCCAGTAGCTTTGGCATAGGGGTTTTCACATAGCAAGTGAGCAGAAGGGGCTCCAAGAGAGTTGGCGGGGGGGGGGGGGGGCTAGTGAAGGGCATCTGTAGACATCATCTGGCAGCTGAAAAGGCTGGTTCAGAGGCTGACTGTGACTTAGCGAAAAGTGACATGGATGCCAGCCTCCAGGTGGGGCTTGAAGTTCCCCTGGTATGACAACAGGTCTCCAGAGATCAGTTCACATAGAGAAAACAGATGCTTTGGAGGTCAGATTCTGTGTTATTCCATGGATCCTAGGTGAAATCGCTCCCAGACGGCCCCTTCCAGAGGCACTACCCCCCAAATATCCAGGCATTTCCCAGGCCAGAGTTGACAACCTTGCCACACACAAGCAGGAAAATGGGATGCTAATGAGGTGGCAGAGACCTCAGGGTGTAAACTGCACGGAGCTTTTATTCCAACCCCAAATCGATTCAGTCCCTGCCCTCTACACAGAATGCAATTTCTGTTTGGATTTGGGACGATTTAAAATTTCCTTCTGCAGCAAGAAGGATAGATCTGGAGTGACCCTACTTTTATTGTGCGATATCTTAGAGTGCTTTTAATGCTCAATATTTCAAGGCTGTTTTGAATCTGGGCTCTCCTCCGTGGTAGAAGACCCGTGATTGGCCACAAGTGGTCATGTGACAAACTTGCCTTAAAGGAGAAGCCCCTAATTTCTCTCAACTTCTGTTGGTCCTGGATTTTTTCTCCCTTTTCTCCCTTCTCTGCCTTTTTCGATCATCTACCCCCTCCCCCTCCAAGAAAAGAACAAGGCTCCCTGCTTGGCTTCTGCCCCCCCTTCAAGAAAAGAAAGAAAGAGGCTTGACTCCCCCCCCCTTCTGAACTACCCTAACCACGTGCAGAACACTTTCCTGTTTCAATGGGGAGGAGGGGGAAGAGGAAGACCCGAGTTCAAAGCGATCTGAATTCAACAGGATTGACAATGGAATAAACAAAGTAAGTGCAGACTTTGCCCAGGTGACAGAATGGACAGCACCTCTTTAGACTGCAAATGTGGGATTCCCAAAATCCCTTCAGTTCAAGAAACCCCCCTAGAAACAGAGAACAAGCGGAGCAAGATTCTGGCTCACGGGTCTGCTTGTTACATGTGGCAACCTGTGTGCAGAGAGTTTTTAAAGCAAAAAGAGAGTTCCAAAAGGTGATCCACCACCACCTGTCCTGGCTCAGTCCCGCCCGCTCTTCTGGCACACAGCCACCTTGTCCTGGGGCTAGGGGGGTCCAAACATGGCATCTTGCAAGGGTTAGGAACCTTCCAGGCACTGAAGGGAAAATGTTCTTCTGATTTGCTTAATGAACGTTAATTAAGAAGACAGAAGATAGCAGATTCCTTCAGGGTAGAGATGAAAGAGCTGTTAATTAAATCTGGAAAGAGCAGGAGAGCCAGAGCTGACTGATCCTCCTTGTGATCAAACTTGACAATGCAAGCACAGAGGCGAGGAGGGGTGAGCAATAACAGAAAATCCCTACCTCCCCCACCCCACCCCCCAGTTCAAAGCAAAAATTTCAGCCAGCACAGATCTTAGAATGGGTTTTGAAGGGAGAACTGAAATTGTAGAGATGGGCCAATCATTCAGCCTGAAAAATGGCTCTTGACTCAGTTGGGGGACCCAAGAGACATCCCAGCCGATCTCTGTTGCAAATATTTGGCCCTTTAAGTTTGCAAGTAAGGAGTAACATTTGACCCTATACCTCACTGCCCTCAAGAGCCAGTTTACCCAAACATAACAATCAAGTGGTGAAGTTCTGCCTGGATTATACCACTTTGGGATGGGCAGGGACCCCATAGCTGAATGACTCCTGCAATAAGAAGACAAGCATGTCAGGGAGAGGGATAAAGCCTAACCAAGGGGGTGCAGTGTGATGCACGTTTCTTGGCACCTACCAAGTGTTTGGGGTCAGATGGGCCAGGCCAAATGTCAGGTGGCATTCCTGCCTAGGAGGGCTTCTTATTGGTCCCTGGAGATGTTATTGACTGTTCAGATTAAATTCATACAAATTAATACAAGCAGGGCTTTTTTTTTTGGGGGGGGGTATCCTTCCACATTGCTACTGGGCCTAGTTCCCATCCTCCGTTGCTGGGCTGCCATGGCTTTTCCCCTCCACTTCTACCAACCCAGATCCTGAATTGCCAGCTCAGCCAGGGGTGTTGAGGGCAAGTTAAAAGGCTGTCAGTTTCTACTCTAAAATATAGTCTGACCCAAAATTTAAAAGTAGCTATCCAGGCCCTTGTCTCTACCTTAATTTGGCCAAATTCTGCGCAGATGGCATTGTAGGAGACACAATTGGGAGCTCCTGCAATTTGCCTATAGAAAGCAGACTGGACACCTTCAACAGATTTATTAAAAACAGGAACCCATAAGGGGCATCCAAACAGGAGCTGGGACATCACTTTGGCATTAAAAATGTTAATTGCTTCAGGAATAAATTGGTTACCTTTCGCAAAGAAAAAGAACTGTTTTATCAGGAATGATGAGGATTTGGCCAAATTGACAGTTCGTTTGCAGTGGGAGCACCAGTTCTGGTTATATTGGAAGGTAACACCTAGATACTTAAATGTTTTGACTTGTTCTGTTGAAGTGCCTCCAATAGACCAAGTCATCGCGTGCCAGCTCTTAGAGAAAACCAAAACTTTTGTTTTACCATAGTTAATTACTAACTTATTATCTTGGCAATATTGGTAAAAGGTGGATAAATCATTGTAAGCCAACCCTTGTTTATGAGAGTATTGTAGTGTCGTCAGCATACAACAACAAAGGAATATGCTGGGAACCAAGTTTTGGAGGATGACCATTAATACGTTGCACTAAATCATTAATAAATAAATTAAACATCAAGGGGGCCAGAATACAGCCTTGCTTAACTCCAATGGTTGTTGAGATCTTAGAGGTAAAGTCTCCCTTTGAAGAATACCAGACTTGACAGGTGGACACATAAAGTTTTTGGATGAGAAACACAAGTCTCGGTTCCATACCCATTCATTACAGTTTATGCCAGAGCATATCCCTATCTATATTATCAAAGGCACTTTTAAGATCTATAAAAGCTGTATAGAGCCTCTTACCATTTTGGGTTGTATATTTCTCAGCCAGACATGAGAGAATTAAACAATGATCTATAGTAGAGTTACCCTGCAAGAAACCAATCTGTTCTGGACCTATAATCTTTGAGAGCGAGCCCAATCAGTTAGGCGCCGTTCAAGATGTTTTGCATATAATTGATAATAAACTAATAGGTCTAAAATTATTAGGGTCATTAAGGTCACCATTTTTAAACACAGGAACAATGATTGAATTCAACCAAGAACTTGAGACAATCCCATGTAAATCAATTAAGGTAAATAAATTGGCCAAAGGTGGAGCCCACCATTTAGGGTTGTTTTTTAAAAGTTCTGCAGAGAGGGCATCCTGGCCTGGGGCTTTGCATATCTTAAGGCTCAGAATTAGTTCCTCTACTTCATCAGTAGGGGACCACCGGGAACCATCTAGGGACATTAGTTGGAATGGAATAATTCAGCAGATTTTCTGGAGCTGCTGGGACATTAAATAGAGCAGTAAAATGATCAACCCAAACTTGGGGGTCAATAATGAGTTCTAAATTATAAGTCTTCCCATTCAAGGGTCCCCTTACAGCTGACCAGAATGCTTTGGAATTTTTGGATTTAACGATATCAAATAAGGTAAAGGTAAAGGTATCCCCTGTGCAAGCACCGAGTCATGTCTGACCCTTGGGGTGACGCCCTCTAGCGTTTTCATGGCAGACTCAATACGGGGTGGTTTGCCAGTGCCTTCCCCAGTCATGACCGTTTACCCCCCAGCATGCTGGGTACTCATTTTACCGACCTCGGAAGGATGGAAGGCTGAGTCAACCTTAACGATATCAAATAGGCGGGCTCAATTATCATGAGAATAAAGCTGTTTGTTCTCTCGGATAAGATTATTATACTGTTTTTTTTTGTTCTAAGGAACTATAGATTATAGTCTGATCCTCTGATGATCGAACCTGTCTAAAGAGCTCTCTCAGGTTTTTTTTTTGAGATATGGCATTCTTGGTCAAACGAGGAAGGATTGCTGACAGAGTTACAGACTGATTGTGCTTTAAGGCCGCAAAGGTCAACTATTTGAGAATACAGATCTACAGCGGTCTTAGGTAAGCATGAGTTAGTTAAAGTCTCCCTAAATTCTGTCATTCTTTCAGATTCCAAAAGGGATGTAATTTCTTTCTCTGTCTTAGTGGACCATCTAATCCGTTTCAAACAAGATTCAGTGGGAGCTGCTGGTAGAGATACACTGGGACTGTAAACATCTATCCCAGTATGATCCCAGTTTAGTGTCATTGGAAGGTGGTCACTCTCAGTACGCGGCTCTATAAAGAAAGAAGATATATTTTGGAAGCAGTTAAAAGTGCATAAACCATAATCAATCACACAGGAAAGTCTTGCAACCAGAACCAGGAAGTCTTTGAACTGAGAGCCAGTTTGGTGTAGTGGTTAGGAGTGCGGACTTATGATCTGGCATGCTGGGTTCTATTCTGCACTCTCCCACATGCAGCCAGCTGGGTGGCCTTGGGCTTGCCACGGCACTGATAAAACTGTTCTGAGCGAGCAGTGATATCAGGGCTCTCTTAGCCTCACCTACCTCACAGGGTGGGGAGAGGAAAGGGAAGGTGACTGTAAGCCGCTTTGAGCCTCCTTTGGGTAGAGAAAAGCAGCGTATAAGAACCAACTCTTCTTCTTCTTCTTCTGATGCCCAGGCCAATCAGGGAAGACTGCATTCCTATGAGGCACGAGCAGGAAGTTAATTCACAAAAAGCAGGACTCTGCAGACTTACTGATGGCGGTTTTTCAAATATTGAGGGTTATATCCAACTTCTGGATATCACGGGAAAGGCAGGGTCACCCTGGATCAATCATTTATATTGCAGAGGGAAAATTTAAAGTGGCCAAGATCAAAATGGAAATCAAATTCAGTGTAGATATGTTACGCATGGCAGGATCCCTGCCTTATGCCTTGGCACCCTGTACTCCTTAACCAATAGCGCAGCACGACAGTCTAGACTTGGGGGCAAGCTAGACACAGGACAGACTAAGTCACGCTGGCAGGGCAATGTCAGAGCAGACTCCATCTTGAGAACCAGGAAAAGCCCAGGCTTGTTCTCAGCTACAGGTTTAGAAATCCAGGTGCCTCCACGCCCTAGTCTCGACCCCCCCACCCCATTGTACTACTGATAGAGTGGTTTGGTTCTAGCCAGTATGCCCCAGGGACCCTGGGCATATCTCTTTGTCTCTTGACTTAAGCCTGTCTGCCAGGGGAATCTCTTCCTCAAACACTTACAGCTAGCCCCATTGACACCCTGTAGCCATCCAGCTTAAGCCCATTAACTCTTTGTCTAGAGCCATTAGCACCCATCTCCTGTCCTGGCAAGGACATTTCCCAATGCAGTGACCCAGGGAAGACACCATCACATGCACACCGCATGTCCACCCACATGCACCCCTCCTGTCCAATCACCTACATCGCCCACGCTCCAGTCCTAGGTCGCCTCCCATTTGGGACCCCATAAAAATAGAGGCCCGGGACCGTCACTTTGAGTTTTTCCACCTTGGGACCCTTGGAAATCTCCCTTCACGCAGGACGTGTCGCTGCTCTCTTGCATCTCTACTCGACGGAAGGTAACTATACTGAACCACTTGTCCCCACTCTATATTACTTTCCCTATCCGACTATATGTTAGTGCAGTGGTCCCCAACCTGCGGCCCGCGGCCCGGTTCCGGGCCGCAAAAGCCATGGCTCCCCCCCCCCCGCCCCCCCCCGCAGTAAAAAACTTCCCAGGCCGCAAGCTGCAGTGAGTGTGACATGATTGCCTTCCTCCCAGAAGACAAGATGGACTACAGCTGCCCCAAGGGTAAGGTGGTAAGACTTTTGGAGGAAAAGATTAGGGGATTAGAAAACAGAATTATTACTCTGACCCAAAGTAAGAAAGGGGAGGAGTTCATAGACCAGAGCCCTGCAACTCGAAATAAAGAGAATACAACCAGTCCTGGATAAGGAGATTGACCACAATAGGGAGCCTCTGCAGCCAGTTCGGAAAAAGACTCAACGGCGAAGAGCGAGACAGTTCTCGGGGCCTTTGGAGCTCCAGAATAGATTTCAGGCCCTTGCAGAGGAGGAGCAAGGGTCAACAAGGGAAGATGTCCCAAAACAAAGTCTAAGACAAAGGGAAGAGGCCATGGGGACAGAAGGAAATGGAGTTGAGAAGGGAAAAAAAAGGAGAGTACTGGTAATTGGCGACTCCCTGCTAAGAGGAATGGATCGCCATGTGGCTGGGCCCGACCCCCTAACCCGAGAGGTGTGTTGCTTGCCAAGGGCAAAAATTAAAGATGTTTCAGAACGGCTGCCCAAACTCCTCAAATCTACGGATCGCTACCCATTTGTGATGGTCCATGTGGGAACGAATGACATGTCCCTGAATACCATCGCTTCTATTAAAAAAGACTATCAAGATCTGGGGAGGAAGCTCAAGCAAATGGGGGCACAAGTGGTATTCTCTTCAATCTTGCCTGTCAAGGGAAGAGGAATGAGTCGGGACAGGAAGATAATGGAGGTGAATCACTGGCTGCGTAGTTGGTGCCAGAGGAGAGATTTGGTTTCTGGGACCATGGGATAGGCTTTCTTGAGGAAGGCCTACTAGCACCTGATGGACTGCACTTATCGAAACTGGGGGGAAATATGTTTGGCAGGAACCTGGGGAGATTCATCAGGAGAGCTTTAAACTAAAGCCACTAGGGGAAGGAGACGATCAACATAGGGAGTGCATGGAAGGAAAACGACCGGGGGCAGCCCAACCGGCAAGGCCAGCTCATAGGGAACCAAAAGTAAAAGGATTCAGATGTCTTTATACTAACGCCAGAAGCATGGGCGTTAGTATAAGGAAAGGAAGAGCTGGAACTTCTCATGCTGATGGAAAGGTATGATCTAATAGGCATCACAGAAACTTGGTGGAATGATTCTCATGACTGGAATGTAATGGTGGATGGATATGAACTGTTCAGAAAAAACAGAATAGATCAAAGAGGTGGAGGAGTGGCACTGTATGTGAGGAAAGGGCTTACCTGTCAGGAAATTCTAGTGAAGGAGAGCATATCTACAGTGGAAAGCATCTGGGTGAAAATAAACAAGGGGAAAAGAAACAGTGTGGTGGTTGGTGTCTGCTACCAACCGCCTGACCGATGAGAGGATGTGGATGCTGCACTTTGTGAGCAGCTTGAGAAAATATCCAAGCGGCAGGACCTTGTCATCATGGGTGACTTCAATTTCCCAGATGTGTGCTGGGAAATAAACTCTGCGAAGCGTCCTCAGTCATGCAACTTTCTGAACTGCCTGGCTGACAATTTCATTTATCAAATGGTAGATGAACCCACAAGAGGTTCAGCCATACTGGACTTAATACTGACCAACAGGCAAGAATTGGTGGATGAGGTGAAAGAGGTGGGGACCCTAGGGGGAAGTGACCATGTAATCATAGAATTCCTTTTGAGATGGGGAGCCAAGGAAGCTTGTAGCCAGACGCGGATGTTGGATTTTCGTAGCGCAAACTTTAATAAACTCAGAGACATGATGAGTTTCATACCATGGACGAGAATGCTGGAAGGGAAGGGAGCATGTGAAGGGTGGGCGCTACTCAAACAAGAGCTATTGCATGCTCAATCATTGACTATCCCAGACAGACGAAAACACTGCAGGAGCTCTAAGAAGCCTATTTGGATGAACAGAGAACTTCAAGAGGAACTAAGAAAGAAAAGGAAAATGTTCAGGAAATGGAGGGAAGGACAGAGCTCTAAAGAAGAGTACCTACAGGTTACTAGGCACTGTAGATCAATCTTCAGAAAGGCCAAAGCTGAGAGTGAGCTAAGATTGGCCAGGGAAGCCCATTGTAACAAGAAAAGAGTTTTCAGTTATGTGAGGAGCAAACGTAAAGGAGGCAATAGAACCACTGTTGGGTGTGGTTGGACAAACTCTAACGGAAGATGCAGAGAAAGCAGAAAGGCTTAGTGCCTATTTTACATCTGTTTTTTCCCACAGGTCAAAGTGTTTAGGCACATCTAGAGATGGCTGTAGCCAAAGGATAGTGTCTGGGTGGCAGGTTAACATGGATAGAGAGGTTGTCGAGAGGCATTTAGCTGCACTGGATGAGTTCAAATCCCCTTGTCCGGATGAAATGCACCCGAGAGTACTCAAGGAAGTTTCCAGAGAACTTGCACAGCCCTTGTCCATCATCTTCGGAATATCTTTAAGGACTGGAGATGTCCCGGAGGACTGGAAGAGAGCAAACATTATTCCGATCTTCAAAAAAGGGAGGAAGTATGACCCGGGAAACTACAGACCAGTGAGTCTGACCTCTGTTGTGGGGAAGATAATGGAGCAGATATTAAGGGGAGCGATCTGCAAACATCTGGAGGACAATTTGGTGATCCAAGGAAGTCAGCATGGATTTGTCTCCAACAGGTCCTGTCAGACCAACCTGGTTTCCTTTTTTGACCAAGTAACAGGTTTGCTAGATCGGGAAAATTCACTTGATGTCATTTACTTGGATTTTAGTAAAGCTTTTGACAAGGTTTCCCATGATGTTCTGATGGATAAATTGAAGGACTGCAATCTGGATTTTCAGATAAGGTGGATAGGGAATTGGTTAGAGAACCGCACTCAAAGAGTTGTTGTCAATGGTGTTTCATCAGACTGGAGAGAGGTGAGTAGCGGGGTACCTCAGGGCTCGGTGCTTGGCCCGGTACTTTTTAACATATTTATTAATGATCTAGATGAGTGGGTGGAGGGACTACTCATCAAGTTTGCAGATGACACCAAATTGGGAGGACTGGCAAATACTCCGGAAGATAGAGACAGACTTCAACGAGATCTGAACACAATGGAAAAATGGGCAAATGAGAACAAGATGCAATTTAATAAAGATAAGTGTAAAGTTCTGCATCTGGGTCAGAAAAATGAAAAGCATGCCTACTGGATGGGGGATACGCTTCTAGGTAACTGTGTGTGAACGAGACCTTGGGTTACTTGTGGATTGTAAACTAAACATGAGCAGGCAGTGTGATGCAGCGGTAAAAAAGGCGAATGCCATTTTGGGCTGTATCAACAGGGGCATCACATCAAAATCACAAGATGTCATAGTCCCATTGTATACGGCACTGGTCAGACCACACCTGGAGTACTGTGTGCAGTTCTGGAGGCCTCACTTCAAGAAGGACGTCGATAAAATTGAAAGGGTACAGAGGAGAGCGACGAAGATGATCTGGGGCCAAGGGACCAAGCCCTATGAAGATAGGTTGAGGGACTTGGGAATGTTCAGCCTGGAGAAAAGGAGGTTGAGAGGGGACATGATAGCCCTCTTTAAGTATTTGAAAGGTTGTCACTTGGAGGAGGGCAGGATGCTGTTTCTGTTGGCTGCAGAGGAGAGGACACGCAGTAATGGGTTTAAACTTCAAGTACAACGATATAGGCTAGATATCAGGAAAAAGTTTTTCACAGTCAGAGTAGTTCAGCAGTGGAATAGGCTGCCTAAGGAGGTGGTGAGCTCCCCCTCACTGGCAGTCTTCAAGCAAAGGTTGGATACACACTTTTCTTGGATGCTTTAGGATGCTTAGGGCTAATCCTGCAGGGAGTTGGACTAGATGGCCTGTATGGCCCCTTCCAACTCTATGATTCTATGATTCTAAGCTTGCGGCCCGGAAAGCTTCTTACTGCGGGAGGGCAGGGAGAGGGAATCAGGGCCGCGCCGCCCCTGCGCGAGCGGGGCAGTTGCCCTGCCGGTCCCCAGCCTCAGAAACGTTGGGGACCACTGTGTTAGTGTGTTAGTGTATTTTATGCTTTTTACTAGAAATAAAGCCCATTTTATTATTTAATAAAATGGGCGCTAGGAGCCGGTCTTCTCTCGGCCCCGGGAGCAGCCTCACCGCAGAGAGAAGGCCGGCTCCCCCCCGCCCTCCCCAAAGACACAAACGGCGTTCTCTCGGCCCCGGGAGCTGCCTCACTGCGGTGAGGCTGCTCCCTGGGCCGAGAGAAGACCGGCTCCCACCCCCCCACCCTCCCCAAAGACACAAACAGCGTTCTCTCAGCCCCGGGAGCTGACTCGCGCGGCGAGGCCGCTCCCGGCTCCGATAGAAGGGTGGCTCCCGCCCCCGACCCTCCCCAAAGAGACCCACGGCGTTCTCTCGGCCCCGGGAGTGGCCTCGCGGGCGAGGCCGCTCCCGGGGCCGAGAGAAGGCTGGCTCCCGCCCCCCCACCCTCCCCAAAGACACCCACGGCGTTCTCTCGGTCCCGGGAGCTGAGAGAAGGCCAGCTCCCGCCCCCACCCTCCCCAAAGACACCCACGGCGTGCTCTCAGCCTCGGGAGGCGAGAGAAGGTCGGCTCCCGCCCCCTCCCACCCAAAAGACACAACAGCGTTCTCTCGGCCCCTGGAGCGGCCTCGCCGTGTCTGCGACGCGGCGAGGCCACTCCAGCGGCCGGGAGAAGGTGGGGCGGCCCCCCATAGAACTCACCGCATCGGCTGGCAGTCCAGTCTATGCGGTGATTCCCTGGCTGGGCCAAGCAGCCAATGGGGAGCCGCGCCCGGTTTGGACACTCGGAGGGGCCAATCAGGAGCCACAAAGCGGCTCCTGATTAGCCCCTCCGAGTTTTTATCCTGGACAGGGCCCGCCCTAACTCCTCCCACACAGCCCTTACTCTTTTATTCAGTCCGTGGCGCACCGCGCCGCGGGGCTGTTTAAAGATTGTTTTTCTTACTTTAATAAAGACTGTTATTTTTGCAACGTAATGATTTGTCCATTTTGAATCCGTTCACGGGTGTAATTTACCTCGTAGACATTGGCAACGATCCTGTAATGCTAAGTTACCCAACCTCTCACAAAGCTAAGCCAGTTGTTCCCCAGAACTTGAACCCACGTGTCATAGGACGTGTGGGAGAGCATTTCGGGTAACAGATGGGAGGGATTTATTCAAGCTGGGAGTGGGTAAAGAGCCATGTGCAGTCTACACCTATCCCAGCTGGCTGCATGTGGAGGAGTAGGGGGATCAACCCTGGTTTCTCAGATTAGATTCCACTGCTTTTAACTACTACACTAGGTTTACCTATTAACCACACACCTTTCCTTCATCAACTCTCAGGATGTACAAAGTCACTGAGAGCTCCATTACTTGCTGTGCTACATAGTACATAAAGTACTAGTTTCATGCCAGAGAATCTGCTGGAATACCAGTGTACCTGAAAACCATATTATCAGATTTGAAAGCTTTCGTTTTTACATTTTCTGGCTACTATTGGGGGGGGGGGACTGAGAACCTCACAAATTCTAGCGTGACTGCTATCAGGATCATCTTGTTGCACCCTCCTCTGTAAAAACACTGTTGAAAATTGTCCAAATCAGAAGGCATCAGGTATAGTACAAAAAAAAACCCTGGCTGTTTCCTTCTGGGTCCCTTATTAGCTTATAGAACTCATTGCTACAGAAGAAGAAGAAGGAGAAGAAGAAGACTTGGTTCTTATATTTTTCCTACCCGAAGGAGGCTCAAAGTGGCTTACAGTTGCCTTCCCATTCCAGAGCATAATGACAACCAGATTGATTCACAATGACAGCCAGATTGACAGCCACAATGACAGCCAGATTGAGTCATCTCCAATGAATGCGATTTCCATTTTGATTTTGTCCTATTTAAATTTTCCCTCTGCAACAAGCATGATTGATCCGGAGTGACCCTACCTTTTCCCCGCAATATCCTAGAGTTGATATAACCCTCAATATTTGAAAAATCGGCATGAGAAAGCATGCAGCTCTCTGCTTGCTGCTGAGCCTCCATGCTAGAAAAGTCCTGATTGGCTAAGGTTTCAGTTCAAAGGCTTCCTTGTTCCCAGGCTGCAAGCTTGCCTTAAAGGGGCAGCCCTAACTTCTCTCGGCAGAAGCTCCAGAAGCCCTAACTTCTCTGGGTAGAGATTTGCCTCTTGTTTTTTTTCTCCCTCCTCTGCTGTCTCCAATCCTCTTCCCCCCTTCAAGAAAAGAGGCTTCTGCTGTGCTTGGCTCCACCCCCTTCAGAACTTCTCTACCCATGTATCACTCCCCCGTTGTCACTCCCATCTCCCTGGAGTTGCCAGAGCAACTGGACCCGACAGCTGATTCAGCTCTGGCTGAAGAGGCTGAAGACACAGGGGATTCTGACAAGGATTCTGGGGAGGGCTGCTCCAGTCATCCGGGCCCGGCATATGAGATATCGTGGACACTGCCACAGTAGGAGTCTGGGTTAGATTCGGATGGATCGCCGAAGCAACTCAGACGAAGCCGTAGGGTGGGGTTGGCAGAACGCCGAAGAAGCCAGAGGCTGCAGGCACGCTGCCAGAATAGATGGGGGCAAACTGGATTAGCTCCGAGGGAGGATGGCTGAGTCATCCCCCAGGTGCAGCTAATTAGCTGGGCTGCATTTAGAAAGACGAATGTGACTGTTCAGGGATGGAAGCAATCTATACTACTACCCCCCGGCACCGGCTCTGCTCCTGTGAAGTGTGAATGTCTGATTGATCTCTGGAAACTGACCACTGGACTCGCTCTTGACTACGGCATTGGTAAAGTGAACTGGCTTTGTTTGGACTATCGGATTTTCTGGAATTTGACCTTGGGATTGCTTGACTATTCTTTGCCTTGCTCTGCACTGTACTTGTTTAACTCCCAGTGACTTGGACTAAACTCTGAGTCTCCTCTGGCTGGGTTTGCTGCCCAGGCTTCTCCGAGACAGCTGCTACTGGGTGTGGCCAGCTAGGGCAGCATACCATGTGCATAACACTTTTCTGTTTCAATGGGGAGGGGGGGGGAAGAGAAATATCCAAGTTCAAATCAATCTGGATTCACAACACAATAAACAATGTATGTGTAGATTCAGCCCTGGATGCTTGAGGGTGATCCTACATTGACCAGAGGGACTGCTTGCCTTCCAGGACATTCAATAAGGGACCTTAAAGTAGCTGTTTTATTGCAAAGGAACTTCAAGAACAGACTAGAAAGGGAGATTGCAGAAGTGCAAGTTATTACAGCACTCAAAACAATGACATACCCTGGACTCAACAAGGATATAGGTTTTTTAAATCTCACTATGGATGCTAACCTTGTTCAATTCGTATATCCACATTCCACACAATCTTCTCTTATTTTTAATTTACTATGAGATAATGTGACTGTAAGGTGATGTTAGTAATATGTAATGTAATTTTGAATTTAACTCTTTGGTCTCAGGACAAGATAGTTGTCAGCACAGCTTTTCAAAGGAATCTTTTCACACTTGGGTGGAGACAGATGGGGCTAGCAACAAGGTAAAGTTACAGCTATTAATCACTAATGCAAACAGTTTGATTTCTCCTATGTTTTTGTGAACTACATCTGAATTCAAGGGGACTGATTGGCTTTTTTAGCAAAGAATTATCATATGGCTGAATTTGGATGTTGTGACACAGTTTACAAATTTAACAGAATTAACTTTTGGTTTATATTTCCATTGTTAGGATGGTAGTTCATAGTCTGAGTATATGTGAGGAAGAGTGCATGCACTCGAAAGATCACGCCTTCAGTCAGTCAGAAGCTCATGCCTTTAATAAATCTTTGTCCACCCTATAGTGATGCATTTGATTTTCCCTACTGTCACACCCCCGCTGCTGCCTCCCGACTCCCTGGGGTTGCTGGAGCAACCAGGGTCAACAGCCCAGCCAGATCTGAGAAATGAGCTAGACCCGGGGGAGGGATGTTCCTGGCAGCTGACAGAGAACAGACCTCCGCAGGAGGAGGGGTCGGACACAGAAGACGTGGCTGGACGTTTAAGATAGAGCCACAGGGTGGGGCTGACGGAGCGGAGAAGGAGTCAGAGACTGCAGGCGAGCTGTCAGAAGCGATGGGGTTCAGCTGGACTCACGCCGGGAGAGGAGGGCTGAGTCATCCATGCAGGTGTAGCTCATTAGATGGGCTGCATTTAGGGAGACCGAAACAGCTAGCTAGCGTGGAAGCAATTTATGCGACTACCCCCTGGACCTGCTCTGCTACCGTGACTTGCTGCGTAATTCTTGACCCCCTGACTTCAGACCTGACGACGGATTTTGGTAAAGTGATTTGGCTTGGTGAACTCTCGGACTTTCTGGACTCTGACCTTCGGACTGTTTGACTACTCTTTGCCTGGCTCTACGTTGTTCTTATCGGCTCCTGGTGACTTGGACTGTACCTTATCTCTGTCTGGGCTGGCCGCCCAGGCCTCACCGAGGCAGCTGCTGCCGGGTGTGGCCAGCTAGGGCAGCATACCTACCTAAATGCAGAATTTTACATTTTTCAGTACTAAAATTAAGTTTATCCCATTTTTCCAGCCTGTCGAGATCATCCGGTATCCTGATTCTGCCTTCTGGTATGTTTGCTACCCCTCTTAGTTAAGTATCATCTGCAAATTTAATAAGCACCCTTCATCCAGATCATTTATGAATATGTTGAACAACACAGGGTCTAGGGCAGATCCCTGAAGCACTCCACTCATCACTCCTCTCCAAGAAGATGACCAGCCATTTACAAGCACCCTTTGTGTGCAATCTGTCAATGAGTTCTTAATCCACCTAATAGTAATAGGATCCATAACACATTTTAACAACTTCCCAATAAGAATACCATGGGGAACCTTATCAAAAGCACTGAAATCAAGGTAAACGTCCACAGCATTCCCCTAAACTAGTAAGGTAGTAACTTTTTCAAAAAAAGAGATAAGGTTAGTCTGACATGACTTGTTCTTGAGAAAGCCATGCTGACTCTTAGTAATTACAGCCATCCACGCCAGCTACTCAAGAACCAACTGCTTGATGATTTGTACTAAAAATTTTGCCAGCTACAGATGTCAGGCTGACAGTTCAGTAGTAATCTGGATCCTTCTTTTTCCCCTTCTTGAAGATGGGGACAACATTTGACGGCCTCCAATATTCTGGCACTTCTACAAGAATTGTCAAAAATAATGGACATAGACTCTGAAATTACACCTGCAAATTCTTTTAGTGCCCTTGGATGCAATTGATCAGACCCAGAAGATTTGACGAAATTAGTTGTTTATGGACTAACCCAACAGTGATACAGTGATCACAACTCCCTTCCTTCATCACATGAAATGATTTTGCCATATTGAACATGATTCCCCTCATAAGAGAAGATTGAGGAGAAGTAGGAGTTGAGCATGTCAGCCATCTCTTGATCACCTGTTGCAATGTCACTGTCTAGTCCCCACAATGGCCCTGCCATGTCCCTATTTTTTTTGAATATAACTAAAGAACCCTTTCTTGTTGTTTTTAGCATTTCTTGCTTGCCCAAGTTCATACTGTGCTTTGGCTTTTCCAACACTCTCCCTACAAGCATTCGTTACTTGTTTATATCCCTCCTTGGTTAAAAGGTCCTCCTTCCATTTCCAAAATGAGTCTTTATTAATCAATTTTTGCAAGCTGTTTATAGAGCCATCCTGGTTTCTTTAGGTTCTTTCCAGTTTTCCTTCTTGAGGGAATTGTCTGCAATTGTGCCTTCAGTATTTGCCTTCAGCGGTGGTGCTGGAGGCTTCCAAATTTGCTGTTGGACCGAGGCTGAGTAGGGGATGAGTGGGTACTGCTGAGCTCTGTCCATTACAGGCGGGGAGGAAGGGATGAGCCTGTGTGGGGCCGTGAATCGAAGAAGATGAGGGGAAAAGGAGACTGGAATTAGGAAAGCAGAGAGGCACAGAGCAATGTCTCTGCTGCCTCAGCAACACCACCTCAGCAGCAGCAGCAGCAGCAGCAGCTGTTAGCAGTGCTGGTGTTGAAAAAGAGGGACTGGCAGGTCTTCTCGTGCACTTGCCCAGTCCCCAAGTGCAAGGTGCAATTGTTCTCCCTAGTGAGCAGCTGCAGCATAAAGCCATTGAGCAGCTGGAGCATAAAGTGTAAGGACTGCGGGCAGCGGAGTCATAAGTGTGCTGTGGGAAGGAGATTGCTGGAGGCAAAGGCAAGTGCTGAAAGGAAGGGCTGAGTGGCAGAAGTGTGGGAGAAGTGGGAGAAGAAGAGCAGCTGGCGGCTGAACTACTGCAGGGGTGAGAATCTGTCTCCCTTGCAGTGCTTTTTTGTGCGTGTGTGCTGTATCATGTGTGGCAATTCGTATGCATAGGTTTCAGTTTTTAAAAATTTCCTGGGCAGGAAATGGAGAGGGAAGGGCAAGGGAGAGGGCAGAACAACATTCAAGAGCCTCTCATGCATTTCCCCCTCCATATGCTCTTATTGCTCGTTGATCACTCCCTGTTCACCGCTAGGACGTATGATTTCCTGGATTTACCCTACCGCTTTCCTGGATTTACCATATCACGCTTTAAAAATGGCCAAAATGTGACCTGTTTACTGGACAGTCCCGGGATGTTGGGAATGTCATATGTGTGTGTGGGGGGGTATCTATATGCCGCCAACATTAAGAGGCTGTGCAACTATATTTTCCTTGTGCAGAAGTATTAATGAGTTCTAATCAGAGCAAAGTGGCGATCTGCACTTGGCGATCTGCACAGTATACTTCTTTTGATACAGTATACTTCTTTTGGGTCCAGGGCCAAATTTTTTCCCCTGATATCTAGCCTATATCATTGTACTTGTAGTTTAAACCCATTACTGCATGTCCTTTCCTCTGCAGCCAATGGGATCAGCATCCTGCCCTCCTCCAAATGACAACCTTTCAAATACTTAAAGAGGGTTATCATGTCCCCCCTCAACCTCCTTTTCTCCAGGCTGAACATTCCCGTCCCTCAACCTATCTTCATAGGGCTTGGTCCCTTGGCCCCAGATCATCCTCGTCGCTCTCCTCTGTACCCTTTCAATTTTATCTACGTCCTTCTTGAAGTGAGGCCTCCAGAACTGCATACAGTATTCCAGGTGCGGTCTGACCAGTTCCGTATACAATGGGACTATGACATCTTGTGATTTTGATGTGATTTTGATGTGGTTGTGATGGGTCGGACACGACTTCGCACCTAACAACAACAACAGCACCAAGGCTTAGATGGGCGGAGAGTGGGCAGGGCCAGTCCAAACATTGGACCAATCAGAAGGGACAAAGTGCCTTCCCATTGGTCCAAAGATCAGACTGGCCCCCTGATCCCCCCCCCCCGGACTTGAGCCCAACAGGAAGATGACACGGCCCACTCCCCAGCCCTGCCAGGGGCAATCTTGGGTACATCGCCACCAGTCTGCCCCTGACCACTGCATGGAGAGGAGGTTAGTAGGACTGCCAAGGGGGGAAAGAATGGAGGTTTGGACAGGCTGCGCCAGCACTTTTCGCCCCAGAGCTGGAATTACAGGTCATCTGCAAAGTATGAAGATCAGTTCTCCAGAGAAAAGGGTGCACAGGCCTAACTGTCACGTCCAACAACTCCGCTCACTTGGCCTCAGATTGCTGACAGAGCTGGCAGGTGGCTGATGAGTGTACTCCCCCCTCCACTTCAGCCCTGCTGTGAAGGGAGCCTCTAACAGTCCCTGACTGAGGCAAGGGAGGCGTTTTTGAAAGCAATGCAAGAGAGTATGTAGGGGGACTTGTGCTTTCCTTTTGGATGGGGGGGGGAGAGCCTTATGATAAGCCAGTGGTCCCCAACCCGGGGACCGGGACCGGTCCGTGGATCAGTTGGGCTGCGGATCCTCCTCATCCTCCTCCCTGGCTGCTGCCTTGGGGGTTGACCTGCCACTCTGCCGCTGGCTCACCTTTGGTGCTCTCCAGTGGCTCTCCAGTGGCCGCCATGGCTGGGGCTCCCCGTCGGCGTGGCACTGCACAGCTGCTCCTGGCCGTGCCCCCCAGCGGGTGGCGGGAAGTCAGGGGCGCCAGCGGGAAAGCAAGTGGAGCAGGGGCTCAGACGGTCTTCGTCCCGGGCCCGTCCAGGTCCTTAAAAGTCCCGCCAGCCAGAGCCCCCTCCCTGACTCCCTCCCTCCCTGTTCCTTGGCCAGCAGGATGGCCAACAGTGGTGCTCAGCAGTCTTGCCCTCGGCCCCCACCTGGCCTGCGCCGATGCTGCTCAGGCGGACAAGACAGGAGAGGTGCATGGGAGGCTTGTGGGAGAGGCATGCAGGAAGCAAGCCCAGTTGGAGGGAGGGAGGCCACCGCCCGCATCGCCACCGCCTCCCAGTCCTCTGCACCACTGCCATACCACTGCTGCGCCGGCGGCGATGTGTCCCGCTTTACGGTTTCTCAATTCTGGTCACCTTACCTTATGCCAAACAGCTGGCTTACAGAAAAGCCTCTTCTCACTTAGAATACTGCTGTGGCTGGCCTTGCTGCTGGAGGGAAGAGGCAGCCAAGCAACTCTCTGTAGATTTGAGGCTACCACACAGGTTTGTTGTACAGATGAAACTGGATGCTGTTGTGGAGGTTCTTTTTCCTCTTGTTTCATCAACACAACAACCCTGTGCAGTAGGCCACAAATCTGCAAAGAGTCACACAGAAGAAATACACAAAGCTTGGGAGGGGGAGGGGGATTGTATTTTTGTCTTTATCAAAGGGGGCCTTTCATTCTATCCCTAGAGATCTTCTCTGGGATAAGCTGTTAAAGATGGAGATAGATAAAAGGCTCCTATATCTTATAAGGAAACTCTATTCTTCTACCTGTTGCCAAGTCAAACTCACCCCCCTTGGGAATCTTACTCCTAAAAATACCAAAGGGGTAAAACAAGGATGCATTTTGGCTCCCCTCCTATTTAACCTTTTTATAAATGACCTTGCTCCGTCCTTATTCCCCAATTCTGGCCATAGCCCCAAGATTGGTTCTCTTCACATCCCACTGCTTTTATACGCAGATGATGCGGTAGTGCTGTCCCATTCACAAATTGGCTTAAAACACTTACTGGTTCAATTCCTGGACTTCTGTGAAATAAACAAACTTGCTCTGAACTTTGAGAAGTCAAAAATTGTGGATTTTGGAAAGCCTTGGAAGCCTCTTAAATGGAATGTAAGAGGTAACAACATTGAACATGTTAAAAGCTTCAAATACCTGGGAATATTTTTTCACCATAATGCAAATTGGGCTACACAGAGGAAATATGCAATCACATCTGCAAAAACTAGTGCCCTGGCAATGACACGTTTCTTCTACACCAGTGGTAACCAGTATGTGCCAGCAGCCCTCAAAGTATTAAATGGGAAACTAAGTGCCCAACTGTTCTATGGCATCCCTATTTGGATCAACGCTTTTAACCAAGCAGTCGAAAGTCTCCAATCTGTCTTCCTTTGTAAAATCCTTGGGACCCCGAACTGTTTCTCTTACGCAGTCCTATGTCTAGAAACCAGCCAAAGACTATTGGAAACCAGAGCATGGTTGTTAACAATCAAGTTCTGACTTCACATTCATTTTAGATATGATCCCAATAGTCTAATTTCCCTCATGCTGTCTGAACATGAGTCATCTACTTGGTTAGGACACATTGAGGGAAAAATTAAATCTATAGGGATATCTTTAGACTCCTTGTATCTGATATCTGAAAAGTCTGCATTTAATTTAATTAAACGCAGACGGTTAGACAAAGAACTGCAGGAACTTAACAGTAAAGCTAGAAACGTTTGCTCGCCATCTCACCAAGCTCTCAGCCCCTAGCTGCGTACTTCTACCATCTAATCATCCCACAACAGCGTAGAGCATTCATGTTAGCTAGAACTAATGCTCTACCTTCTGCTGTTCTATATGGGAGATTTCAACAGATTCCGTATTCAGCTAGGTTGTGCCCATGTGGACAATGCTGTATAGAATCAATTACACACGTTTTCTTCCATTGTCCATTTTATTCTTTGATCCGAGCCAAATTTCTTAACTCACTGCTGTGTAAAAGAGAACTGCATTCGGATGAACGAAAGACTCCGTTTCTTTTGACATCCCAGAACCCTGACATAATTGAACCAGTAGCAAAGTTTTTACATCTTGCCATGAGAAATCGTGAATGTATTATGTCTAAAGCATGATCTTTGCATTTGTTCTCACTGGCAGTGGATCCTTTTGCACTTTCCCTTCTTATATTGTACTTTTATATGATATTAAAGGCTTGTTGTTGTTGTATTTTGTCTTCTATTTGCTTAAAAAAGAATTAAATAAGCCACCTTGAATTTAAGTTTGATGGAAAGCAGCAGGATTCACAGTACTTTTTCTTCTTCTTCAAAGAAGGAACTCTTACATAAATAACAAAAATGCATTACCCCTGAATGCAAATGTTTACTCCACCGCATTTTCCTTCACTTTTGGAATCTGTTTCTCTTGCAAAGAATGATTCATGCAACGTGATTCCCAGAGTGTGGTTGAAAACCAGAAACTATTGCAGAGTGTGGAGCAAGAAAGGGGTGTGTGTGTGTGTGTGTGTGTGGATAGTGTGGAGTGTGGAGCAAGAAAGGGGGGAGTAGTAGCCTTACTACAAGCAGAATCCTATGTGGATAGGTTTTAACCTTGCTTGAGATAAAAAGCTCATAATCTTAGGGACTAGTCTCTTGGCTCCCTGTCCATCAAGCCTTGCTTCAACGCTCTCGCTTTTCTTGCCATGGCATCTTGAAGGATTGTCGCCATTTTATTTATGAAAGTGCTAATTAAATATCTCTCTTGTTCCACAGCACCCGAGATCCTTTCTGCCTGAGGAAGGATTATCCGTAGCTCGCTAATACCAAGCGAGCATATGAAGGGATGTTGTTATCACGAGCAATTCTAATGGAGGTTTAGTTATTCCCAAAACTCACATTTACTTATTCTCTGACATTTTGTAAAGTTCATGTTTACAAAATAAGCCCATATGAAAAGAGAGAAACTCAAGACATTATTTACACCCTGCTTGCCATTTTTCTGCTCTGCTGGGCTGTCTCCCTGGCTCTTAAAGGGACAGCACATTAGAGCAAGGTTGGAAGAGGCTTTACGGACTTCAGAGGAGTAGTCTCGCTAAGGGGAAAGAACAGATAAAGAGATTACAGAGCATTTTGATTTTTTGGCCTGGGCAAAAAGAGAGCAAGTTTATTATTATTATTGGACAAGAACAGTCCTACTGTCCTTGTTACCGAGGGGTAGTCCTATTCTTCTTGTCCCCATCAAAAACTGCTCTGCCTTTTGGCACTGCTTTATTGAATGGTTGATTCAAGTGGGACACCATGTTGGTCTGAAGCAGCAGAACAAAATTTGAGTCCAGTGACAACTTTAAGAGTAACAAAGATTTATCAAGGTGTGAGCTTTTGAGTGCACGCGCACTTCCTCAGACAAAATGGAACAGGGATCATTATAGATATAAGGTCAAAGTAAATTAGTAGCAAATTAGTCAACTGAATTATTGAATAGTTGTTAGTGTGAGAGGCCAGTTTTGTCCTCCTCCGCTGGATCTCTGGGTGATAAATGAGGGATGGTTGCCTCCTGTCACTAGAGCACCTGCTTTTCAACACATGTCCAGGAATGGTAAGAAGGCACCTTGCTTTTCCGTGGCTGATACAGGTTTTGAGCACTTGCAGATTTAGCTCCTGTGGCTCTGGCAGGCAAAGGAGAGCCTTCCATCATGAGGAATAGTTAGGGTTGCCAACTCTGGCTTGGGAAATTTCTGGAGATGTGGTGGCAGTTTGTGAAAGAGGGGGTGCACAGTGGAGTATAATGCCATAAAACGGTAACCCTTTTGCCATTGAAAAACCCTTGACACATTCTTCAGGCTTGGAAAAATCCAGGAAGTGGTGTCAGTAGGTCGTGCTTTCCTGCTACACCCCGGGAAGTCACATCACCCAGAAACCCCCTCAGTATATGAAGTGACAGCACGTAAATATTTTCAGGTCATTTGTAAACAGAATCATATCTGCCATCTGGTCTGGCTCCCCGTTACCCTTCACTGAAGGGTAGGGTGACCGGACATCCTGCCTTTGGCGGGATTGTCCCACCTTTAAAAGATTTGTGCCGTGTCCCGCAGCATTTTTAAAATGTCCCGCCTGCCCTGGCCTCTCCCCCCCCCTGCAGAAAGGACACCTCAGTCAGGGGGGAGGGGGAGGGGGAGGGGACATTCGGTTCCGATGGTGCCTGGACGGTGCCTGCAGGGGCAGCCCAGCCCGCGTCCCCGCAGCCTAGGCTGCAGGTGCCTTGTCCTCCCTACCATTGCCCCTGCAGCTGTGGGGCAGTAAGTTGGTGACCCATTATTTCTATGTTAAATAAATTCTATTTGTTTTTTTATTTATTTTTTTACTTTGTGTATGTAAAATGTTGTCAGTGGCATAGTGATAAAGTGGAAGAGCCCTGTAGAGCCTTGAGATCATTGAAGAAAGTGTAGAACAAAAATTAAAAGGATTGTAAATAAACTGTTAAGGAGAAAATCACAACAACTTAGGATTTAACTTTCAGAAATGTTATCTCAACATTAAAAACAAGATGCTGTTGCCATGTTAGAGAGCTTTTGCTTGGTTCTTGTTATTTAAGCTGGTTTTCTTTTCTTTTGGTTTTCTGTGCACTGCCAGTCCAGTCACAAGTATAGTAATGCCCTTAGAACTTGGTATAATGCATGCATCATTATAACATTGTACAAACATATTGGCGTTACTCAGCTCCTGGATAGTTTTCAGTGAGGTGGCAGTCCTGAATATACTTCACAGGAAGTAAATCCTGTTTAAGTTCACAAAATGTGGTAAACGATCTTAGTGAAAATGTTTCACAAAAAACTGAAATATTAAAGATTGGTATTGCATGAATATTTGGTGCTTGTTCTGTACCAAGCTGTGCAGGCTTCTGTGGTGATTCCAGAACTCCAGGCTGTACCTGTAGGTTGGCAACTCCCCGATCAATGGTGTCCCTCTTTACCAATCTTAAAATCTGGTCATTTTACTGAAGGGAGCCTGCAGAAACAGGGCCAGGACTGGCCTATGCCAGTCTATTGCCTTTACCCCCTTCCCCAAATGCAAAGTACAGGGCTGGGGCAGGCCTATGCTGCTCTGTCTCTCCCCTCACCCTACATTTATTAAAATGAGAGTACCAACCTCTATGGACTACCACATGCACTACCACATGCAATGTGTCTTGGTCAGCAAGGATTTGTATGGCTGGAACCCCTTCCCACCCCCTCCAGGCCCATCATTGGCCATGGGGGGGCAGGTTGACATGACCATATATAGTCATATCACCCAACTAATTCTCACCCAATGGGCAAAACCCTTCTAGAGCTATTGTGAAACCCCAGGGTTTCACAAAACCCTAGTTGAGAAAACCTGCCATAGAGTCTAGATGCCAAAGCAGTAATTTTCTCTTTGGGAACTGGTCTCTGTCATCAGCTGCAATGATGGGATATCTCCATACATTACTGGAGGTTGGCAGTGCTAGGAACAGGGGTGACCTTGGACAGGGGTCCTCCTTGCCATGAAGCATTTACCAGTGTGGTGGTGGTGATGGAAATTGCTCTGCCCTTTTCTTTCCTTGCAACTGGCTCCCATCCCTGATCAGTTAGCAGTCAGGTCTTCTCTTTCACTTCCTAGAAAATATAGATTTATTTTTCTGCAGAGAGAAAACCTTTTGTTCCATAGGAGAAGATGCCTGTCCCCACAGAAGCAGGCTAGGGGAGGCAAAGAAGGACTCCCCTATATGCAGGCAAGGGCAGACGGCCAGAGCAGCTTACTGTGCAATACCAAGCAGAGCACTCCACTCTTTAAATCCATGGGCTTACTTAGGACTGGGCTATGAATCCTTCCCCTTACTCTGCAACATGTTCCCATTACTCTGCAACATGTTCCCACATGGCCATTTGTGATGGTCCATGTGGGAACGAATGACGTGTCCCTGAATACCATCGCACCTATTAAAAAAGACTATCAAGATATGGGGAAGAAGCTGAAGCTAATGGGGGCACAAGTGGTATTCTCTTCAATCTTGCCTGTCAAGGGAAGAGGAATGCGTCGGGAGAGGAAGATAATGGAGGTGAATCACTGGCTGCGTAGTTGGTGCCAGCAGGAGAGATTTGGTTTCTGGGACCATGAGATAGGCTTTCTTGAGGAAGGCCTACTAGCACCTGATGGACTGCACTTATCGAAACTGGGGAAGAATGTGTTTGGCAGGAACCTGGGGAGATTCATCAGGAGAGCTTTAAACTAAAGCCACTAGGGGAAGGAGACGATCAACATAGGGAGTGTATGGAAGGAAAACGATCGGAGGCAGCCCAACCGGCAAGGCCAGCTCATAGGGAACCAAAAGTAAAAGGATTCAGATGTCTTTATATTAACGCCCGAAGCATGGGCAAAAAAAAGGAAGAGCTGGAACTTCTCATGCTGATGGAAAGGTATGATCTAGTAGGCATTACAGAAACTTGGTGGAATGATTCTCATGACTGGAATGTAATGGTGGATGGATATGAATGTTGGCGTTGCTGTGAAGTGGAAGCCGTTGTAGTGGTTTTTCACTTCGCTGTGACAGATGAACACAAGCAACACAGGTTTGTAGGTTTCTTAACCTTTTATGTACAGAATATTTACATGTTATCCAGCAGAGTGCTGCGCGCACAATGGCATTTCAGAGAGAGACAGAGACAGCTTCCCCATCACTCCTTATATACACAACCTATGTACATGCAACCTTCTCTAGTATTGCATCAGCTTTCTATCCAGCCAATAGAAGCATTTGTGCTGTGTCATTCCTGTCCACCTGACACTTCTCACATGATCAGTACCTGTCAGTTAGATCAGTTTGATCAACTTCACGCTGTTAGCTGTCACTTGGTACATTATACCAACACCCCTCCTCAGATAACAGTGTGAAATCCTAACATGTTACTAAACAGTTCATGTTTGTTTATACATACAGGTTTTGTGAATACATCAGATACATTCTCATCAGTTCTGCATTTTTTGTGAAAAACCTCTTGCCACAAGCCTAGCTTTTGCCTGTGAAGAACCGTCTGCCTTTTGCTTCAGACGATAAACCCATTTACAAGATATAGGCTTTTTTTTTTTCTTCAGGTAACTCTGCCTCTGTGAATACTCCGTTGTTTACCAGTGAGTCAAATTCCGCCTGCATGGCTCCTAGCCAGGCGCCTCTTTCTGGTTCTGCAAAACTCAGAATTTCCTTGAAACTCTCTGGCTCCTGTGTGCCAACAAAGTTTATCACTGGAGTTCCCAGAGTCTCATACTGCAAGCGGTTTGGTGGAACCCCTGCAGTCTTTCTAAGAGTTGCTCTGACACTTGGCTTAGTCTCTGAGCTTGCCTGCATCTGCTGAGATGGAACAGGCATTTGACCTCCCTGGTCATTGTGATTTGTTTCACCAGCATCTGGAGTAACTGGCAGCATAGCCATTTCAGGACTCTGTATGTGAGACCAGTTATTCTGCTCATTGAATGAAGCAGAACGGCTGAACCTCACTCCAGTTTGTCCCTCTTGAAAACGATATGCCTTCATTCCAGACTGATAGCCAATGAATTTCAGAAACTTTGACCGTGGCCCTGCCTTAGTTCTCTTTGCTTTGGGAATGGACACCCAAGCCCCAGACCCAAACACTCGCAAGTAGTTCAACTTAGGCAGTTTTCCATACAATAGGAAGTATGGAATGTGATTAACAGAACTCGACCACACACGGTTACATACATAACAGGCCGCACTGACAGCCTCTGCCCACAGACACGTAGACGACCTTGTGTCTTTTAACATACACCACATGACTGTCTGCAGTCTGCCTATATGTCTTTCAGCCACTCCATTTTCACTGGGACACCCAGGATTTGCTATCCTATGGCTGATGCCATTTTTCTCCAGCCACTGCTCAAAATCATGAGAAATAAACTCACCCCCAAAATCTGTTTGTATGGAGGACAGTTGACACCCCAACTGCTTTTGTGTTTTAAGACACCAGGTTTTAAATAGCTTGAATGTGTCTGACTTGTGCCTCATAGTTAGTGTCCAGCAGAACCTGCTATAATCGTCCACTATACAAAGCATGTACTGCCGTCCTGAGACACTAGATGGCATCTTTCCCATAAGATCCATGTGTATTAGCTCAAGAGGTCTGTTTGTTACTCTTGTGCTTCTTTTAGCCACTGGATACGCCTTGGCTTTTACTTCCTTACACACCTGGCAATCCAAATAATTTGTACACTCCGAGATGTCACCAACCCCAAGAATATCTAAGGTTTTTTTCAATGCTGAGTATCCTATATGCCCAGCCCTTCGGTGCAATAAATGTATACAATTATTGTGAATGGGAGTGTTATCAACAACCTGTGCACTTTCTGAAGTCTCCTTCAACAGATACACACCATCAGACAAACACCCCTGCACCAACTCCTTTCCTTCTTTCCAAATTGAACACCCCTTATTAGTGAATATGACATCAAACATTTCACTTGTTAAGACAGACACACTTAGGAGATTGGAACGAAGTGAGGGAACACACATTACATTCTTAAAAGTACAATTAAGGTGTGGGAGATATAGTGAACCCATACAGACAACTTCTGTTGTTTGTCCATCAGCCAGCCGCACTTCCTTTAGCTGAGATGTCTGAATGTCTGTCAGCAGCCTCTGGTCATTGCAGAAGATCCCTGTAGCTCCGCTGTCGATTACCCAGTCCACTCCTGAGGGTAATGCTGTGTTCACGAGCTTGATCGTAGCAGTACCCATTATCCTTTGGGCACTATTTGTAACATCCTTCACCGATTGGGAATTAGCTTTTGAACAGAAACGAGCAATGTGTCCCGTTGACTGACAAATCCAGCACTTTCTCACTCTCCCAGACACCTTCTCCTGCTTTTGGAAGTTGCTCGCATGCTTGCCCTTAGGTTTAACATAGACAGCAGCCACCTGGGAGCCGGAATATTCTTTACATTCCACAGACGAAGTCGATTTTCCTTTGGCCATATGCCCAGACACAGATAAGACTCCCTTGGCAACTTGCCTGGACTCAAAATCTTGTAGTCGCCCAGTGACTTGGCTCCATTCCAAATCACGTGCTTCATAGCCCTCCAGGCTGGAAACGACTGGTTCAAACTCAGGTAACAGAGATGAAAGCAGAATGAAAATGCGATCCAATTTCGAGGTATCTTTTCCTCTAAGCTCCAAATTACGAAAGCACTCACCCAGAGCATCAATATGTGATCTCACAGACTCACCTGGCAGCATCTGAGTTCTATACAACCTCCTTGACAGAGATATCAGCGTACCGGCCGAGTCCTGGAGATAAACATTGCTCAGAGCAGTCCATGCCTCGCTCGCAGAGTCAGCATTGTAGATATGCAGCAATTGTTGATCATTCACAGCTAACACAATTGTAGCAAGAGCCCTCTTATCAGCCACCTCTTCCTGTGAACTCGGTTTGGGAGGGGGATTCTCCACATACCTCCAGAGCCCTTCTCTGGTTAGATAATGCTTCATCCGCAGCGCCCACACATTGTAGTTTTCCGAGTTGAGCTTCTCCACGGGGATAGCAGCTGTGCTCGTCATCGCAGCTGGAGAACTCATCAACACGTCTCTCTTCCCGCCTGCCTCCGTACCTTCAGCACCGGCAGATAACTGCTTCTCCTCAGCAGACATCCAAGCACTCAGGATAACACCACTGCCACAAACTCACCACTGCAACCACTGCAACCTCTGGGCCCATAGCCCTGTTGGCGTTGCTGTGAAGCGGAAGCCGTTGTAGTGGTTTTTCACTTCGCTGTGACAGATGAACACAAGCAACACAGGTTTGTAGGTTTCTTAACCTTTTATGTACAGAATATTTACATGTTATCCAGCAGAGTGCTGCGCGCACAATGGCATTTCAGAGAGAGACAGAGACAGCTTCCCCATCACTCCTTATATACACAACCTATGTACATGCAACCTTCTCTAGTATTGCATCAGCTTTCTATCCAGCCAATAGAAGCATTTGTGCTGTGTCATTCCTGTCCACCTGACACTTCTCACATGATCAGTACCTGTCAGTTAGATCAGTTTGATCAACTTCACGCTGTTAGCTGTCACTTGGTACATTATACCAACAATGAACTGTTCAGAAAAAACAGAATAGATCGAAGAGGTGGAGGAGTGGCACTGTATGTGAGGAAAGGGCTTACCTGTCAGGAAATTCTAGTGAAGGAGAGCATATCTACAGTGGAAAGCATCTGGGTGAAAATAAGCGAGGGGAAAACCAACAGTGTGGTGGTTGGTGTCTGCTACCGACCGCCTGACCAACGAGAGGATGTGGATGCTGCACTTTGTGAGCAGCTTGAGAAAATATCCAAGCGGCAGGACCTTGTCATCATGGGTGACTTCAATTTCCCAGATGTGTGCTGGGTAACAAACTCTGCGAAGGGTCCACAGTCATGCAAGTTTCTGACCTGCCTGGCTGACAATTTCATATATCAAATGGTAGATGAACCCACAAAAGGTTCAGCCATACTGGACTTAATACTGACCAACAGGCAAGAGTTGGTGGATGAGGTGAAGGAGGTGGGGACCCTAGGGGGAAGTGACCATGTCCTCATAGAATTCCTTTTGAGATGGGGAGCCAAGGAAGCTTGTAGCCAGACGCGGATGTTGGATTTTCGTAGGGCAAACTTTAGTAAACTCAGCTTGCTGGGGGGTAAACGGTCATGACTGGGGAAGGCACTGGCAAACCACCCCGTATTGAGTCTGCCATGAAAACGCTAGAGGGCATCACCCCAAGGGTCAGACATGACTCGGTGCTTGCACAGGGGATACCTTTACCTTTACCTTAACGTCTGAGCACCTGAACTCTCGCGAGACGAGACTTTATTACATACTGCGCACAGAAATGGAAAATCTAACAAACGCACAGATGTTTTATTTGTTAAACAAAAGCAACTTAGCAATACTGAAAGCAGTTTAAAAGATTGAAAATGAAATTCAAGATACTAGGAAAGAGCTCTCAGATAGAATCGACGGTTTGAAGAAAACAGCTGATGAAAACATAAATCAGCTGGCAACATACCAAAGTCCAGAAGTCAGACAACAGGAGTGGGAGTCAGCATTGGAAGCAGAACCACAAGCTATGAGCATTAAAATTAAAGACGTCCCAGAAGAACTTGGGAAAACAGATCTAAGGAAAGAAATTACAAAAAGCCTGGAACACTACATACAGGAGGAAGAGATCCGGATTGATAAAGTATACAGAGCCTACTCAAAGGTGACTGCAAACAAGAATCAACCAAGAGACTTTTTTGGCCCAGACAGAAATGCTAGAAATACTCTATATAGGAACCATCAGGTGACACCGCTGAATGTGATGGATCAAGAAACACAAATACTTCGAGACCCGCAAGCAGATACATCATTGAAAAGAACACAGTTTCATTTTCTGCGACCACCTGAAGAATGTGATGAACAGTGGAGTATTCACTTGGCTTCCTGTGGGAAAGATAGCAGCAGTAATTCTTAGGTCAGGGCCAATATATGAAGGGAACTGACTTTAGATTACCTAAAACAATAATAGAATATATTCTCATAACAGATTATACTCTCATATGTATCAACAATTACTTTGCTAAGATGGTAATAACTTCTAGATTAGGACTAATATCTGATGGGAACTGAATATGTATGTTAAAAGAGGATGGCAAACTATACTTTCATATGTATCAATAATCAAATAATTATTGATGTCTCCTTTTCTTTATAACTTAAGCGATGGGAATTCAGTACGTACTTTTCAAGATAAGAATGGATTACGTTTTTATATAGATTAATGATTACTCTGCCAGCCAGCTGTTTTCTTTTCTTTTTCTTTTCTCTATTTTTTGTAAACTTAAGAAAGACAGCAGTAACTGTTAGGTTAGGATTAATATGCATGGGAACTGACTATATATCTCTTGAGATAATATCAGATTATACTATGTAAGGTATACATGCATAGACGATATATAGACTATGTATTAATAATAAGAGCCTCTTGTGGCGCAGAGTGATAAGGCAGCCACCTGAAAACTTTGCCCATGAGGCTGGGAGTTCAATCCCAGCAGCCGGCTCAAGGTTGACTCAGCCTTCCATCCTTCCGAGGTTGGTAAAATGAGTACCCAGCTTGCTGGGGGGTAAACGGTAATGACTGGGGAAGGCACTGGCAAACCACCCCGTATTGAGTCTGCCATGAAAACGCTAGAGGGCGTCACCCCAAGGGTCAGACATGACTCGGTGCTTGCACAGGGGATACCTTTACCTTTTTACCTATTAAAAATTACTTATTAGCTGGTTGTTCTTTTTTTTTCATTCCCTTTACTTTTCTGTAAATGCTTATATAACAATAAACAATAAAATTAAAAAAAAATACAAGCCCTGACTTCATCAGGCATCACTGGGGCCCAGTCTGGGATATCTGACAGGTTGATCTCGGGGAGGCTACAGGAGCTTACTCTGTCCTCATGGAATAGAAATATTCATACCAAGTAAGGGAGGGGATGAAGTTTGTTAAGGAAGATTTCTCATGAAAAGCTCCTGAAACTAGGACCCAGAATTGTCTTGTATTGTTGGTAATTGTACCCTGCTACTCACCTGCCTCCAGTCTGATGAAACACCATTGACAATAACTCTTTGAGTGTAGTTCTCTAACCAATTCCCTATCCACCTAACTATCTGAAAATCCAGATTGCAGTCCTTCAATTTATCCATCAGAACATAATGGGGAAACTTATCAAAAACTTTACTAAAACCCAAGTAAATGACATCAACCGAATTTCCACAATCCAGCAAACATGTTACTTGGTTAAAAAAGGAAACCAGGTTGGTCTGACAGGACCTGTTGGAGACAAATCCATGCTGACTTCCTTGGATCACCAAATTGTCCTCCAGATGTTTGCAGATCGCTCCCTTTAATATCTGCTCCATTATCTTCCCCACAACAGAGGTCAGACTCACTGGTCTGTAGTTTCCCGGGTCATCCTTCCTCCCTTTTTTGAAGATCGGAATAACGTTTGCTCTGTTCCAGTCCTCTGGGACATCTCCAGTCCTTAAAGAGGTTCCGAAGATGATGGACAAGGGTTCTGCACGTTCTCCAGAAAGTTCTTTGAGCACTCTCGGGTGCATTTCATCCGGACCAGGGGATTTGAACTCATCCAGTGCAGCTAAATGCCTCTCGACAACCTCTCTATCCATGTTAACCTGCCACCCAGACACTATCCTTTGGCTACAGCCATCTCTAGATGTGCCTAAACCATTTGACCTGTGGGAAAAAACAGATGTAAAATAGGCGCTGAGCCTTTCTGCTTTCTCTCCATCCTCCGTTAGAGTTTGTCCATCTGCACCCAACAGTGGGCCCATTGCCTCCTTTACTTTACGTTTGCTCCTCACATAACTGAAAAATCTTTTCTTGTTACAGTGAGCTTCCCTGGCCAATCTTAGCTCACTCTCAGCTTTGGCCTTTCTGATGATTGATCTACAGTGCCTAGTAACTTGTAGGTACTCTTCTTTAGATCTCTGTCCTTCCCTCCATTTCCTGAACATTTCCCTTTTCTTTCTTAGTTCCTCTTGAAGTTCTCTGTTCATCCAAATAGGCTTCTTAGAGCTCCTGTAGTGTTTTCGTCTTTCTGGGATAGATATGGATTGAGCACAGCACCTGCTGCTGGTGTTTAAATTTTTAAGAAACTACTATTAAGCTTAGTTCCTCCCACTTCCCTGGCTACTTAGGAAAGAATCTATATATTCTAAAAAATTATTAGCACTGTAGAATGTTTCCTAAAACTATAGATTTTACTGCCTATTTAAAGAGTCAGTCCTAATTGAGCACCACAAGATGAACCCAGCAATCCCCCCAGGAAATAATTTCTAGAAAACCACCTAGCAGCCAGCCACCCAGGGCACTAACCCCAAAGGTGGCACCTGAGCAAAACTGGCCAAAATAAATTCCAACCCCCCTCCCCCCAAAAAAACCCGCCGCAAACACCACACAAACCTTTCAAGAAAAAACAGTACCTTTTAAAACAAAACACAACAGCAACAGAACAAAACCACTAGAAAAACTGGAATATATTTCCCAACTCCCGCCCACAACAAAGCCCCTCACCCACCCACAGAAACCCAAAACTACCCAACCAAACTGTTTTCTGGAAAAAGAGGAAGGAATGAGAGGGAGAATAGGGAGGCAAAAAGAGAAATATAGGCTAGAAGAGTGGGGGGGAAACCCTAGATCAAACCCTGAGATGTCTTCTCCAGTGATGAATCTTCCTCCTCCTCAGTTGCAACAGGTTCAGCCAAGGTCCAAAGGCAGCATGGGAAGTAGACTCTGGGTCAGCGTCTACCACACTAGCCATAGCCAGCAGGCACCAGGCAGCAGCAAAAGTGAGCTGCAGCAGGTAGACCCTGGCTTTAAGTAGCCTCCTGGACACTCAAAGCAGGGTTTTCAAAAATAAAAAAAGTTATCTGAGTGGCCAAAATGCCTGAGCTGAAAAGCAACAGGCATTGTGATTGTCCACTCACTCCCCCCTCCACCCTTTTGGGCAAAAAAAAAAAAGGAGGCAAGGAAGCCAATAGCTGCCTTTGATTCGGCCGAATCTTATCGATTCGGCATCCGAATCACCAAATCAAAGTGATTCGGCCATTTTGAACTTAAGGGATGTGCGATTCGGACCATTTCAGTGGACAAATTGATGCCGATTCAGCCGATTCGGCTGTTTCTGAAGCTGAATCACAGAACCCTAATTACAACTGGCCCCCAGGTTGGAGAGATTCATGCTGTTCCCTCTGGCTGCAGAGGAAAGGACACGCAGTAATGGGTTTAAACTACAAGTATAATGATATAGGCTAGATATCAGGAAAACAAATTTCACAGTCAGAGTAGTTCATCAGTGGAATAGGCTGCCTAAGGAGGTGGTGAGCTCCCCCTCACTGGCAGTCTTCAAGCAAAGGTTGGATACACACTTTTCATGGATGCTTTGGGCTGATCCTGCGTTGAGCGGGGGGTTGGACTAGAATGGCCCCTTCCAACTCTATGATTCTATAATTCTATGATTCCCCTGGATACAATAGATGCTTTGGATGTAGTTTGCTCTGGTTCAGCCTCACTTGGAGTACTGTGTTCAGTTTTGGGCACCACAGTTGATGAGGAAGTTTGTAGACAAAGATGTCCAGAGAAGGGCAACAAAGATGGTGAGGGGTTTGGAGACCAAGACATAGGAGGAAAGTTTGGGGGAGCTTGGACTGTTTAGCCTGTAGAGGAGATGACTGAAAGGGGATTTGAGAACCATCTTCAAGTATTTAAAAGAGTGCCATATTGAGCATAGTTGTTCTCTCTTGCCTCATAAGGGCAGACCAGACCAATGAGATGAAATTAATGCAAAAGAAATTCCGACTAAACCTCCAGAAGAAGTTCCTGACAGAGCGGTTTCTCAGTGGAACATGATTCCTCGGGAGGTGGTGGGTTCTCCATCTTTGAAAAAATTTAAACAGAGGCTGGATAGCCATCTGACGGACAGGCTGATTCTGTGAAGTTTCAAGCGGTTGTGATTGTTCTGCATAGTGCAGGGGGTTGGATTAGAGGACCCAGGAGGTCCCATCCGACTCTATTATTATATGACCCTCTGATGTTATACCTACTGAGGTTTCTCCCTTCCCCAGGCTCCACTCCCTAGAATTCAAGTGTTATGAAGTGGGCATTTTTGTTCTGTGGTCCAGCCTGCCACCAACCTGCAGCCAGAAGTATTACCACCCCGAAATTTAACCATTCCATTTTACTGCACATACAGCTCATGCTATCAATTCCCTTGATAAAAGTTTGCAATCCTGTCAGAAAGCATTTTAAAAAATTGCTAGCAATTCATAAAACATAGAGGTCTTTATGAACAGGGCTGTCAAGTGCTCAAAGAACTCACAACAAAACCTCTGTAAAAAGAAAGCTTTAATGGAAGTTAACTCTAGTCACTATAACTCGGGAAGTCAAATCTGCCAAACCACAGAACTACAAGCGTTTATCAATACAATTCTCCCGCCCAAAACTTGAATGTTACCAGGGGAGAAGTAATTCTCTCCCAGGTGCCATCCCAGGCTTCCTGCCAGAGGTGCTACAATTCGCGCGTCCTTGGGCCGGCCGGCGCCAGCGACAAGATAAGGCCACTCACAGGCACCCCAGGGTTTCTGTTACTATGTTGCTGTTACAATATGCAGAGCGAGCAGGCAGAGATCAAAGCACAAACAATTCAAAGCGAGCACTACAGAGCATGATAACATGGGAACAGGGCAGAGGCTTGGATTACATGAAATGCAAAGAGAGGTACACTAGAATACAGGCAAGATGGAGTCACCCCTGTCTAAAAAGAATTCATGGCAGAGAACAGGCACTGATCCTGACAAGGGCAAATAGGGTAACATGACCAGGTAGTTTGTGCCTCTATATTTTTGCAGTGTGGTGTCATTCTAGGCTGAATCTGTGGATCGAACTTGATATTCTTGCAGGAAAACGTGTCCTTGATCCAATTGCCACGGGAATTTCACCACTGACAGCAGCTGGAGGGTGGATGGGGGATGGCATGATAGAGAAGCCTTGGAGAAAAAAACAAGGAGCACAAATGCAAGAACTGAGTTACCTCAGTTCCCTAAGGAGGAATGAGTCCTGGGTGGCAAGGCGGGGCCAGAGGGGAAGCAGACACCCAAAAGATCTTCAGACAGAATTTTTCCCACTAGTCTAGTCATCTGTCCAAGGAGGGCTGTTTCCAAATCTCCATTCTCCATTGTTAAGGTGGCATAAGTTATGTAAACTGTGAATCTCCCAACTACATCTTTATCTTTAACCATAATAAAGAGAGGATTGCTTGCCATGTGAAAATGAGTTGGAGGGGAGGTAGAGATCCAGGCCCCTGCACTGGCCCCGCGCTGACAGAGGGGCCTCTGGGGTTGCCTGCCACTGAAAAATGAGTTGGGGGGAGAGGCAGAGTTCCAGGCCCACACACTGACAGAGGGATCTCTGGGGTAGCCTGCCACCCCAAAATGAATTGCAAGGGAGGGAGGGAGGGATCCAGGGTCCTGTGCCGGCAGCAGGGTCTCTGTGCTGCCCAAGAATGAGTAAGGAGGGGCATTTCCTACTGGTTGCTAGGGGGAACCTGGCAATCCTCATTGCACAATACCTAGGGCCATTCTGCACAATGGGAAAAATAGCGCAACATTTTGTAGCGGCCTACATTCATTTTACACTAGAGAGCCCTTCCCACTTTTCTCTCCATGATTATAGCATTTATAGCGTTCCTTGTCTTCTTCCAAGGAGTGAGAAACATACTATGAGCTTCCAGCACCTCCCCCGGTTTGTGCCTGTCAATCACTCCCGACAACCAATCACCTCGCACATAGGAGTAAACGGGCATGTAGGAGTAAAATGCCTCAAGAAAACAGCCAGGTGATACGCTTTATTTGATTTATAACTGCTAAATGTAACAGATTCTGGAGTGGCAATCATTGAGGAAGAATCAGAAAATGGGAGAAACTTTCCTGGGACCCCGTTCTGGTTGCCAAGAAGTTGAATGATTAATATTCCTAATAAGAGAGAGACTCATTATTTTGGCCTTTTAATTCCATTTTTGAATTATCTATGGCCTTGACTGAGGCCAGGGCCTTTTTGGTCTTGGCCCCGACCTGGTGGAATGAGCTCCTGGGAGAAAGGAGGGCCCTGAAGGTGCTGGCAAAGTTCTGCAGGGCCTGTAAAATGGAGCTCTTCTACCAGGGCTTTGGTTGAAGCTGGCTTCGCAAGATCAATGGGTCCCTCTCAAGTACCACTATAATATCTAGTGCACCCTTTTTATTTGATTGTAGGAGGTAGGAGGGATATTGCCATCCTAGTATATTTTAGATGTGTTGTTTTTTAGGATGGTGTTTTATGGGGATTTTTATATGTAACCCGCCTTGAGTCCAAGCTGGAAGCAGGCTAAAAATTAAATTAAATAATAATGATAATAATTATTAAGAATATACATGTAATATTGCATATACTCTGATGTTTTGGTTTTAATGTTGCTTTTAATCTGCTACATGTGAACTTTATAGTATATATAGTATAGCAGCAGTCCGCAACCTTTCGCCAGCTGTGGACCACTGTGATGGAGTGGGGGGAGAGGGCGACCCGGGGCCCAGCGCACACGTGGCAGCCCCAGCACAAACATGCATGCGCGGATTTGCCCCGCTTGCGCTTGCGTCCAGCAGGGGTGCAAACGCGCACGTGCGGTAGCGTTGCGCTTGCGCAAAAATGGTCTCGCTGCATGCAAACAAGCATGTGTGGCAAGTCCGCGCATGCTCATTTGCTCCGCCTGCATGCCTGCTCCTGCGCCTCCCTCTCCCCGCCACTCCAGGCCGTGAGCCAATCGGCCACCAAAGCCAAGGTGGCCGATTAGCTTGTGGCCCGGCAAGCTTCTCTTTCCCCCCCTCCCGAAGCAAGAAGCTTGCCGGGCTACAAGCTAATTAGCCACTTCGGCGGCCGATTGGCTCACGGCCTGGTGAGCTTCTCGCTGCGGGGGCGGGGGGGGCGGGAAGAGGCCCGGGGGTTGGGGACCACTGTAGTATAGTATAATATTTTAATTTTAATCTATTTTGTTGCTCAGCCTTCCAGTTCCTGATTGACTTTGGAAGCACTTGACCTCTGGAGGCTCCCGTTGATATTCCCAATAAGCAGACCCTTGGTGCAAGAAATCTCTGGGCTTTTCTGCATGCGATAAATATAGTGAAATATTAATATAGTGAAATATAAATATTGTGAAATACCTAATGTAGGCATTATATTCTGGCTGCTCCGGATGATGTCGCCCACATGCAACATCTGGGCAGTAACCGGCTCACAACATTCTCCATTTTAATGTGTGTGTTGGGGAATCACATAAAGTGGATTCACCAGCCTATTTAGCAATAGCTACTGGAGAGCAACCAGCAGAGGGATGGTATGGAGGCTCAAACGCACTAAAAAAAATCAGGAACTATATTAATTTTTTTAATGTATCAAAGGACTTGTGATCCCATTAGGGGTGGCATTCAAAAAAAACACTATGCATCTGTGAGTCATCTATGCATCTGTGATTGGAGCTCAGACAACTGAGAGCACGTGGAGAGAGCTACTGGGGAGAGTTGCTGCTGACCAGGTGAGGCTATTGTGCTGACTGGGTGAGGTGATTGCTGGGTAATTGTTGGGAGGATTAAAAAGGGCTGATCCTCGCCAGATGTCTTTATACTAACGCCCGAAGCATGGGCAATAAAAAGGAAGAGCTGGAACTTCTCATGCTGATGGAAAGGTATGATCTAGTAGGCATCACAGAAACTTGGTGGAATGATTCTCATGACTGGAATGTAATGGTGGATGGATATGAACTGTTCAGAAAAAACAGAATAGATCGAAGAGGTGGAGGAGTGGCACTGTATGTGAGGAAAGGGCTTACCTGTCAAGAAACTCTAGGGAAGGAGAGCATATCTCCAGTGGAAAGCATCTAAGAAAGCATCTAAGGAACTAAGAAAGAAAAGGAAAATGTTCAGGAAATGGAGGGAAGGACAAAGCTCTAAAGAAGAGAACCTACAGGTTACTAGGCACTGTAGATCAATCATCAGAAAGGCCAAAGTGGAGAGTGAGCTAAGATTGGCCAGGGAAGCCCATTGTAACAATAAAAGATTTTTCAGTTATGTGAGGAGCAAACGTAAAGTGAAGGACGCAATAGGCCCACTGTTGGGTGCGGATGGAAAACTCTAATGGAGGATACAGAGAAAGCCGAAAGGCCTATTTTACATCTGTTTTTTCCCACAGGTCTGGAACATCTAGAGATGGCTGTAGCCAAAGGATAGTGTCTGGATGGCAGATTAACATGGATAGAGAGGATGTCAAGAGGCATTTAGCTGCACTGAATGAGTTCAAATCCCCTGGTCCGGATGAAATGCATCCAAGAATACTCAAAGAACTTTCCAGAGAACTTGCACAGCCCTTGTCCATCATCTTCGGAACCTCTTTAAGGACTGGAGATGTCCCGGAGGACTGGAACAGAGCAAACGTTATTCCGATCTTCAAAAAAGGGAGGAAGGATGACCCGGGAAACTACAGACCAGTGAGTCTGACCTCTGTTGTGGGGAAGATAATGGAGCAGATATTAAAGGGAGCGATCTGCAAACATCTGGAGGACAATTTGGTGATCCAAGGAAGTCAGCATGGATTTGTCTCCAACAGGTCCTGCCAGACCAACCTAGTTTCCTTTTTTGACCAAGTAACATGTTTGCTGGATCGGGGAAATTCGGTTGATGGCATTTACTTGGATTTTAGTAAAGCTTTTGACAAGGTTCCCCATGATGATCTGATGGATAAGTTGAAGGACTGCAATCTGGATTTTCAGATAGTTAAGTGGATAGGGAATTGGTTAGAGAACGGCACTCAAAGACTTGTTGTCAATGGTGTTTCATCAGACAGGAGGGAGGTGAGTAGCGGGGTACCTCAGGGTTTTGTAACATATTTATTAATGATCTAGATGAGGGGGTGGAGGGACTACTCATCAAGTTTGCAGATGACACCAAATTGGGAGGACTGGCAAATACTCCAGAAGATACAGAAAGAGTTCAACGAGATCTGAACACAATGGAAAAATGGGCAAATGAGAACAAGATGCAATTTAATAAAGATAAGTGTAAAGTTCTGCATCTGGGTCAGAAAAATGAAAAGCATGCCTACTGGATGGGGGATACGCTTCTAGGTAGCACTGTGTGTGAACGAGACCTTGGGGTACTTGTGGATTGTAAACTAAACATGAGCAGGCAGTGTGATGCAGCGGTAAAAAAGGCAAATGCCATTTTGGGCTGTATCAACAGAGGCATCACATCAAAATCACAAGATGTCATAGTCAGAGCATAGATAGGTTGAGGGACTTGGGAATGTTCAGCCTGGAGAAAAGGAGGTTGAGAGGGGGACATGATAGCCCTCTTTAAGTATTTGAAAGGTTGTCACTTGGAGGAGGGCAGGATGCTGTTTCTGTTGGCTGCAGAGGAGAGGACATGCAGTAATGGGTTTAAACTTCAAGTACAACGATATAGGCTAGATATCAGGAAAAAAATTTTCACAGTCAGAGTAGTTCAGCAGTGGAATTGGCTGCCTGAGGTGGTGAGCTCCCCCTCACTGGCAGTCTTCAAGCAAAGGTTGGATACACATTTTTCTTGGATGCTTTAGGATGCTTAGGGCTAATCCTGCGTTGAGCAGGGGGTTGGACTAGATGGCCTGTATGGCCCCTTCCAACTCTATGATTCTATGATTCTATGAATCCATGTATTGTTATAGCAATAGAAAGGTATGAATTTTCAAAAAATTAGCAGGCATTGGGGGACCTTTTTCTCTGCATCAAAATATGGAGGAAGAGGATTGTTTGCCTGAATTGATTGAATGGCGCATATAGGGCACTTTGCGCTCTTCCGCCATTTCCAGCAGCAAATGTGGAGGGTAAGATGCAAGAAAAGGCAGCAGACAAAGGTGATCAACTAAAAGGTGAGGAGGAGCTGGGAAGTGTGATAAGATTTAATGCTTTTCCATTCAGCGAGCGTAACACTATCTGTACTGATGTGAGAAAATGCCCTTAGTATTCAGGAATAAGTGAAACAGTACTTCTCAAATTTCTTGCTTAGACTAAGACATGCCCACCCAAGTGCCCCTATATCTCCAAACCTACTCCCTCTCCCGTAGTTCAACTTCAGGCATGAAAACTGCTGTTCTCTTCTCACACCTCCCAGAAACAAAACTACTTGCCAGATACAGCAGCCTGGCCTGGGCTCCAAGGACACAGAGATAACACAAGTTCAGGCATTAACAGACTTACAACCTGCTCCTCCCAACAGAATGGCAACTCTGCAAGCCCCTACCCGGCACCCTCTTCCTTCTGATCCCTAGTTAACTCATCCCAGCCATACAAAGCAAGGCAGATAGTAAAAGCAAAGACACACAAAATGGAATTACAATAGTCATGGCAAAAGCGTGTAGTTACATTGGCAGATATGGGGTTGTAACTCTAGGGAGATTCTTGCAGTGCTATTGAAGCAATACATCATCTTCCCAGCTGGAATGCAGCCCAAGCTTCTGGCCTCTTAGCAGCCCTCACAGAATGTTCTGCAAGGATCTCTGCTGACTGGTGGTTGGCTGGTGGTGGAGGCTGGGGGTAATTTGGGAAGAAATGGGCTGCGGGGGAAGCCTCACTTCAATCTTAGAAAGGCCAAGCATGGGCAGCTGATTTAGCTCCTGTGGAACCCAAGGGCAAAGCATCCTCCAAAGCATGAGTTGGGGAATCACATGAGAATCACAAGGCAGGGTCTTCCTGGTATCTGCCTGCTCTGTAGACCAAACTATAAAACTACTGCCTGGGGCCAAGGGGTGCTTGGAGGACCTTTTGCAATCACAGTGGGAAGAAGGAAAAATATCTTGCCAGCAGTTGTTTCTGTAAGGTCCAAGAATTACTTTCTGCACTTTTCCAGCTTCTTTGCAAGGTATGTGCATGGGGGAGTGGGAGGGGAATAAGGTTAAAGAATAGCCTGGCAATAGAGCAAAGCAGAACTACTAGTCTGGGCTGCTGACCTGTCCCCTGGCCCCCAAAGTGTCCAGAACAAAAAGAGGCTAATTTATGCTGCACAGGTCACCTGTTAATTGTGGGGAGGGTGGCGCTAGGGAGTAGCTGCCTGTGGGGAAGTATGAAGCACCAGCTGGCTTTCTCCTTGGCATGCAGCCATTAGAAGTCAAAGTCGGGGTTCCTTTTTAGACTCAAATCCACTGTGCAAAAGGTCTGAATCTTTGATTAAAGCATCAAGGTGAAAATTCAGCCTAAAAGCTCGGAGACAGGCTTCGTTTCCCGCCCCAGCCTCCCCTACAATGTCACAATCAGGGCGAGATTCACTTTCCACCACTACACAGGCAGTGAACAGCAAATTAAACTGAGTGGGCTGGTGGTTGGCTGGTAGCAGCCCTGACAGAATGTTCTGCAAGGATCTCTGCTGACTGGTGGTTGGCTGGTGGTAGAGGCTGGGGGTAATTTGGGAAGAAATGGGCTGTGGGGGAAGCCTCACTTCAATCTCATTGTCTCAGCGGGGGATACTGACTTAATACGGAGATTGACAAGCTGGTAATTTCTGATCGCCCGAACTCTCGCGCGACCTCGTGAGACCTTCTGCCTGTAATCTGTGACTGTTTAGAGCTATGGAAAAACTAACTAAGGCACATTTATTTCACTTGTTATGCAAAGGTAACTCAGAGATATTGAAAGTAGTCAAAAATGTTGAAAAGGAAATCCAAGACACCAAGAAAGAGCTCTCAGACAGAATCGATGGTTTGAAAAAAATAGCTGATGAAAACACAACTCAGCTGGCAACACACCAAACGAGAATCCAATGTTTGGAAGTTTGGAAGTTAATCAACAGGAGTGGGAGAGAGTGGCAGAAGATAAATCTGAAGCCCTGGAAGTAGAATCTAAAGCTAGGAATGTAAAAATCTAAGGCGTCTTGGAAGAATTTGGGAAAACAGACCTAAGGAAAGAAATCACTGAAAGCCTGGAAGACTACTTAGAGGAGGAAGAGATTCGGATTGACAAAATATAGAGTCTATTCAAAGGCGACCGCACGCAAGAAGCAATCAAGAGACATCTTTGTGGGCCCTGACAGCAAGGCTGCAAGAAATACTTTATCCAAAAAGCTTCAGGCAACGCCGCTGAGCTTGGTGGATCAAGAAGCACAAATACTTCTAGACCTGCCAGCAGATACATCATGGAAAAGAGCACAATTCCATCTTTTGCGACCACCTGAAGAATGTGACGAACAGTGGAGCGATTACCTGGTCTCTCTCAGGAAAGACAGCAGCAACTTTTAGGTTAGGGCCAACATACGATGGGAACTGACTATATATTACTTGGGATAATAATAGATTGTATTCTTATATGTCTTAACAATTACTTGGCTAAGAAAGACAACAGTAACTTTTAGGTTAGGACTAATATGCAATGGGAACTGAATATGTTCTTTTAAAGAAAATAACAGACTATACTCTTACATGTATCAACAATTATTTTGCCAGCTGGTTGTTTCTTTTTCTTTTCATCCTTCTGTAAGCATTTTATATACATTAAAAATAAACCAAATATTAAAAAAAAAGAGGTCCACCAGCGGTGCCAGAGAGCCAGCATGGCATAGTGATTAGGCAAGTTGCGTTTGATTCCCTGCTCCTCCACATGCAGCCAGCTGGGTGACCTTGGGCTTTCACAGTCATGATAGAGCTGTTCTCATGGAGTTACCCTGTCATAGTTCTCAGACCCACCTTTGGGTCAGACCCAGCCGCTTTGAGACTCAGTGAAAGGCAGGGTATAAAGCCAACTCTTCTTCAGAACCCCAGAAGCCCTCCCAATGTTGTCCGTCAAGCACCAGGAATACAGAGCATCTCTGCCCCAGACAATGTGTTCCAGCTATTCCTTATATCTAATGTCCGTCAAGCACCAGGAATACAGAGCATCTCTGCCCCAGACAATGTGTTCCAGCTATTCCTTATATCTAATAGCCACTCAAGGACCTTGGATCCAGATGTTTATGCGGTCCCCTTTTGAAGCTCCTTAAGCTTGTAGCTGCCAGTACTTCCTGTAGCAGTGTATTCCATGTGTTCATTACTCTTTGGGTAAAGAAGCATTTGCTTCCATCTGTTCTAAGCCTACTGCTCATTAATTTAGTTATGTACCCACAAGGGTAAAAAGTACTTCTTTCTCTATCTTGTCTATCCCATGCAGAACTTTATAAACCTCTATATCAGTGGTCCCCAACCTGCGGGCCGCGGCCCGGCGCCGGGCCGCAAAGGCCATGGCGCCGGGCCGCGGCTCCCTCTCCCCGCCCCCCCCACCCCCGCAGTAAAAAACTTCCCAGGCCGCAAGCTTGCGGCCCGGGAAGCTACTTACTGCGGGAGGGCGGGGAGAAGGAATCAGGGCCGGGCTGAGCCCGTGCAGGCCGCGTCGGCGCGGCCCGATCCACGGGCGCGGCCCGCGGGTGTGGCCCGATCCGCGGGCGCGGCCGGGCGCGGCTCGCGGGTGCGGCCGGCGGGCGCGGCCGGGCGCGGCTCGCGGGTGCGGCCGGCGGGCGCGGCCGGGCGCGGCCCGATCCGCGGGCGCGGCCGCGGGCGCGGCCCGAAGCGTGGGCGTGGCCCGCGCGGGCGCGGTCCCTGCGGGCGCGGCCCAATGCCCTGCCGGTCCCCAGCCTAAAAAAGGTTGGGGACCACTGCTCTATATCACCCATCAATAATAATTTATCCAAGAATAAAAAAGCCCTCACCTCTTTAATCTTCCTTCATAGGGAAAGTATTCCATTCCCTTAACCATTTTAGCTGCCCTTTTCTGCACCTTTTCCAATGCTGAAATATCTTTTTTGAGGTGCAATGGGCAGAACTGTACACAGTATTCCAAATGAGGCAATACCATAGATTTATGCAGAAGCATTATGAGACTGGCTAATTTGTTTTCAATCCCATTCCTGATAATCCTCAATTTTGCCCATTTTTTAAATTGCATTTGCACATTGAGTTGACATCTTCAGCGAGTTATCTATCACTGTTAGGGTTGTGTGCTTCAGTGCGGTTCCACCGCCTTGGCCATCACCAAAGCCCGAAGTGGCATGTAGGATCCCAGTGCCGCAGTGCGGAGAGGAGGGAGGGTGGCATTCTGTGCCTGTGTGCGGCTGGCGAGCAGAGATGAGACAGGTGCAGTCTCTCACAGAATGAGGCAAATATCTGCTGGGAGAAGTGTGGATTCTGGAGCACAGTCACCTTAAACCTTAAAAAAAATAAATCTTGCAACCAGGAACTAGGAATTCTTTGAACTGTTGCCCAGCCAATCAGGGACAAATTGCCTTGTTACAGCTTGGAGTTGTAACAAGGCAGCAACAAGTTATTTCGGGGAAAGCAGACAGCTGCATGCTTACTCATGCTGATTTTTCAAATATTGAGGGTTAAATCCACTCCAGGATATCTTGGATAAGTATCAATCATGCTTTTGTTGCAGATGAAAAATTTAAATCACCCAAAATCAAAATGGAAATTGTATTCAGTGTAAACGGCACGGATTGAATCAACCTGAGATTGGAATAAAAGCTCTGTGCAGATTCAGCCCAGGTTTCTATGTTTCTATGACTTGCTGAAGCCATTAGCTGGTCTCAATTTCTTCATTTCACACTTGGTATTATATCAAACTGTTTTTGGGACTAACTTCTGAATCCTGGCCTCAATAATTTTTTTGGCAATTTAAACACCATACTGGACCCCGTCTTGTGTGTTTTATTCCTGGACCCACAACATGCATCCAGCTTGTAATGCATCCAGCTTGTCTTGGAGCTTCTTTCATATTTATTTATTGGACTTCTCCACACAGAAGGTAACTATTTAAACCTTGTCTGACCCAAAATTTAACCCCATTTTCCACTCATTTCTTGCCTTTCTGAATGTTTAATTTAATTAGCATGAATGTGTGTTAGAAACTTTTATTTTCCATTTATTTCAAATGATGTTACTACCTGAGATTTTTGGCTAGGATTCTCCCCCCATCTACATAGATAGAAGAATCTCGCATGTTACCTCTCTTGCTCAGTAAGTCTTCTAGAATCGCTAGTTCACACATCATAACTCAGGAGAAAAGTCTATTTCAGGTAGTCCCATGATTCCAATTTAGAGTTCAGTGACGCCTTTAAGATTAACCAAGTTTTATTCAAGGTATGAACTTTCATGTGGATGCACAACTTAAAGCTCCAGCAAGGTGCCCTTGGACTCTAAATTTGTTCTGCTGATTCAGACCAACATGGATACCCATGATTCCAAGTTCTGTCTCCTGGTCAGTTAGCACCAATTTGGACCCCATCAATGTATATTTATACTTAGGAGTTTTGGCTCCAATGTGCATCATTTGCCACACTGACTCCCACTCACCCAAACTCAGCAGAGCCCGCTGGAGTGCTTCACAGTCTTCCTTGGTTCTCACCTCCCTGAACAACAGTGTCATCTGCAAACTTAGCTACTTCACTGCTTACTCTCCCAACTACAAATCATTAACCAACAAGTTAAAAGGCACTAGCTAGCCCCATTGCTTACTACCTTCCACTGTGAAAATGGTCCATTTATAGAATTCATGCTGATTCTTCTTCAATACCTTTTGTTCATCATCAGTGGATCTACTAATTCTTTTTTTAAAGATGGGGATTACTTTAGCTACATTCCAGTCCTCAGGAATAGAGATAGATCTTAGTAATAAAGTGCATATTTTTGTCAGAAGATCCATAAATTCATATTTGGTTTATTTCAGAACTCTTGGATATATGCCATGTGGCGAGAACCAAAAAGGTTAGGGATAAAACCAAATGTATAAAAATAGAAACAATGTATTATTAGACTTCAAAAATGTTTAAAACCCCTAAAAGTTGGATGGACCTTTTCGCAGAAAAGCACACAGCAGGATTCTCTTGTACCCAGGGGAAGATTAAGAAATACTTGCTGGTCGAGGATTCTGCCTTGCAGGACCAAAACCAGCCATAACAGACCAAGAGGTTTGTTACCCCCCTGTTGATAATTGTAAAAACGTGTTCTATACAACTGTGTATATTTGTGATGAAGATCAGTATGACTGAAACACATTAGGTCTGAACTTGTTGGCATTATTGAGATATTTTATATATGCCAAATAAATATTTGTTATGGCTTTTAAATATTTTTGAGCTTTAATAATAAATCGCTTATATATTTCCACACTAGGGGCCAAGCCTGTTGCATTCAGGAATACAATGGGAACTAGATTAGGGGGGTGGGGTGGAAGAACTCTGAGGATGGCCTCCCCTTCCCCCCAGGACCTGGAAAGGCTGCAAGCAGCTGTTAGGGAATTCACCCGGCAGGGATCTGCAACCTCTGAGCCTCAAAGGGAAGTGGAAGAGGAGGGGATGGTCAGGGGTGGGGAACAGAAGGCGATAGGCTGGCTGCAGGACAAACAAGCAAGCTGGTTGGAGGAGGAGGCATTCAGGGGTGGGACAGCCACCCTGAGTGAGTGTAAAGTGCTGAGTGGCACTTGAGCCATGACACACGCTCCTCCTCCAAGGCCTTACCAGAAATATTATGTGGAACAGATTTGGTTCACATCTGTTTTCCAGGTTTGGTTTGGTTTCCCTTTATGTTATTGGTTATATGCCATCTGGGCTTGGTGATTTGTCAGTTTTTAATTGGTAGGAACACCTGTCTTGTCCCCTCACTCTGACTCAGGCCTTTCCACACCCCTCCTGAAACTAATGATTCTGCAATGGACAAGCACCTCCCATCTTCCACAGTGAACGCACGGGCAAACAATGCCTCCAGCATCTCTTTCGCCCCTTGGTAAGCTGAGGGCCCCACTGCCTCCCTGGCTGGTTTTCTGTTTCTAATGTATTTGAAGAATTTTTTACTGTTGGTCTTTGTGTTTTTTGCAATAAATTCCTCATATGCCCTTTTTGCCTCTCTGATTACTGACTTGCATTTCACTTTCAACAACCTGTGCTCCATTTCACTTATCTCACTTGGACTAGTTTCCCACTGCTTAAAGGAATCCTTCTTACCTTTTACTGCTTCCATGTCTGTGTTCATTAACTATGCAGGCCTTCTTAAAATACCTATTTGTATCTTTCCTAGCTGGCAATATACATTTTATCTGAGCTTTCAGGATTGTAAATAGCCTCCATGCTTCTCAAAGGATTGGAGCCTCTAACTGTTCTTTCAGTTTCTTCTTCATAAGTTCCGTCATTTGAGAGAAAGTTCAAATGTGTTTGTGTTTGTCTTTGGGGGCAACTCTATATTTACTTAAGTGCTAAACATAATAGCATTATGGTCACTGTTCCTAAGTGGTGCTATCATATTTACATTTATCACCAGGCCTTGAGCATTACTTAGGATGAAGTGGGTTCTGTAATCATCTGCTCCAAGGCACAATCATTGAGAATATCTAGAAACCCAATCTCTTTCACCTGACTGGAACACACATTGACCAAATCAATATGGGGTAGTTGAAATCACCTATTATGACACAGTTGTTTCATCTAGCTGCTTTCCTTATTTTTTTCTGTTTTTAAATCATAGAATCATAGAGTTGGAAGGGGCCATACAGGCCATCTAGTCCAACCCCCTGCTCTACACAGGATTAGCCCTAAGCATCCTAAAGCATCATGGTTACCTTTTCCTTAGGCATAAGAAGATTTCCCCTGAATCATAGAATCATAGATTTGGAAGGGGCCACACAGATCATCTAGTCCAACCCCCTGCTCTACACAGGATCAGCCCAAAGCATCCTAAAGCATCCAAGAAAAGTGTGTATCCAACCGTTGCTTGAAGACTGCCAGTGAGGGGGAGCTCACCACCTCCTTAGGCAACCTATTCCATTGCTGAACTACTCTGACTGTGAATTTCCCCCCCTGATATCTAGGCTCTATCATTCTACTTGTAGTTTAAACCCATTCTCCTCTGCAGCCAACGGAAAGAACATCCTGCCCTCCTCCAAGTTACAACCTTTCAAATACTTAAAGAGGGCTATCATGTCCCCTCTCAACCTCCTTTTCTCCAGGCTGAACATTCCCAAGTCCCTCAACCCAGTGGTCCCCAACCTGCGGGCCGCGGCCCGGTGCCGGGCCGCGAAGGCCATGGCGCCGGGCCGCGGCTCCCTCTCCCCGCCCCCCTGCAGTAAAAAAACTTCCCAGGCCGCAAGCTTGCGGCCTGGGAAGCTTCTTACTACGGGAGGGCGGGGAGAGGGAATCAGGGCCGGGCCGCGCGGCCATGGCCCGATGCGTGGGCATGGCCTGTGCGGGCGCGGCCCGCTGGTGCGGCCCGATGCGCGGGCACGGCCCGCAGTCGCGCGGCCCGCGGGGGCGCGGCCCGATGAGCGGGTGCGGTCCGCGCGGCCGCGGCCCGATGCCCTGCTGGTCCCCAGCCTCAGAAAGGTTGGGGACCACTGCCTCAACCTATCTTCATAGGGCTTGGTCCCTTGGCCCCAGATCATCTTCGTCGCTCTCCTCTGTACCCTTTCAATTTTATCGACGTCCTTCTTGAAGTGAGGCCTCCAGAACTGCACACAGTACTCCAGGTGTGGTCTGACCAGTGTCTTATACAATGGGACTATGACATCTTGTGATTTTGATGTGATGCCTCTGTTGATACAGCCCTAAATGGCATTTGCCTTTTTTACCGCTGCATCACACTGCCTGCTCATGTTTAGTTTACAATCCTCAAGTACCCCAAGGTCCCGTTCACACACAGTTTTACCTAGAAGCGTATTCCCCATCCAGTAGGCATGCTTTTCATTTTTCTGACCCAGATGCAGAACTTTACACTTATCTTTATTAAATTGCATTTTGTTCTCATTTGCCCATTTTTCCATTGTGTTCAGATCTCGTTGAACTCTGTCTCTATCTTCCGGAGTATTTGCCAGTCCTCCCAATTTTGTGTCATCTGCAAACATCCTCTAACCCAATGGTCCCCAACCTTTTTATTACCGGGGACCGGTCAATGCTTGACAATTTTACTGAGGCCCGGGGGTGTGTGTGTTAGTCTTTTGCCGAAGGACGTCGCCGCCGCTGCCTGAGCCCCTCCTCTGTTTGCTTACCCACCGGCACCCCTGACTTCCCCGCCCACTGGGGGGTGCTGCCAGCACCTACTCTATTGGTTAAGTCAGATAATGAAAAGTAATGAACATTTGATAAGTAGAGTATATGAGGAATGTCTGTTTGGATTCTGAGACAGATATTATTAAGCATTTTATGTTAACTTAGGTCAAGAATGTAGGACATGAGATTCAATATAATGACTGGCAATTTGTGAAAAAGGTTCTAAATTCTCAAATAGTTATTACATAAAAGAAAATATTTACAAAAGGCATTATTGATGATATTTGACACCATCTAAAATCTCAAAGATGAGCAGGAAGATGAACAATAAATGCTGGAAATGCTATGAAGGGCCAGGTACATTTTACTACTGAGGGTGGAATTGTCAAAAAAGAAAACAATTTTGGAGGGGAATTCATGAGGAAATTTCAAAACTTTTGGGCAAAAAGATTACATTTAAACCAGAAGCCTATTTATTAGGCATTTTAGAGAATTCTTTAAAAAATGAGGCAGGAAAATTTTTTGGATACCTCTCTGTTGCGGCGAGAATTATATGGGCAAAAAAAAAAAAAACGAAGTCAGAATACCTACAATTCATGAATAGCCATGTAAAGTTATGGAGCTGGCCAGTTTTGCAAAATTAACCATTAATGCAGAAGACAACTGTACCTCAGACTTTGACACAGACTGAAAGCAATGGAAAATGTATATTGAAAAGAAATGTAAAACAAAGATATGATTATAAATATTAAGGATGGCTCTATATTTCATAGAAGATCTGTTATATTTGATATTACGATATAGCAAAAGTTTATCTATGGCTAAGAAGGCTAAGAATTTTTTTTTTTTGTAAGTAGAGTTGGAAGTCATTTTTAAATCACATACTTATTTTTATTTTATTTTCTCTTTTACTGTTTTTCTCTCTCTTTATATATATTCGTTGTTCTGAAATTTGTATATAACTTCCTTCTGTCTCACGAGCAGATGATGCATCTCTGGGAGGCCATGGGATTCCCTTGGTAAGAGGACTTCTATGAGTGCTCCCAATATCCATCTTTACAGGTTTCCTATGCATGTACCTCAGACAACTGAGAGCACGTGGAGAGAGCTACTGGGGAGTGTTGCTGCTGACCAGGTGAGGCTATTGTGCTGACTGGGTGAGGTGATTGCTGGGTAATTGTTGGGAGGATTAAAAATGGGCTGCTGCTCACCAGAGGCTCGAGCCTTTGGCGCGAGCTGAGACAAAGGGCTCGTGGCCTGTGGCTCTTAGCCTGGGGTTCTTGGCCGAGGAATTAGAATATATTTCCCTAGTACTTGCACTGCCTAGACATTACAATGGACCTCCAGGACACTCATCCCATCATCTGCAGTGAGTGTGACATGATTGCCTTCCTCCCAGAAGACAAGATGGACTACATCTGCCCCAAGTGTAAGCTGGTAAGACTTTTGGAGGAAAGGATTAGGGGATTAGAAGACAGCATTATTACTCTGACCCAAAGTAAGAAAGGGGAGGAGTTCATAGACCAGAGCCGTGCAACTCGGAATAAAGAGGATACAACCAGTCCTGAAGAGGATAAGGAGATTGACCTCATTATGGAGCCTCTGCAGACAGTTCGGAAAAAGACTCAACGGCGAAGAGTGAGACAGTTCTCAGGGCCTTTAGAGCTCCAGAATAGATTTCAGGCCCTTTCAGAGGAGGTGCAATGGTCAACGAGGGAAGAGGTCCCAAAACAAAGTGTAAGACAAAGGGAAGAGGCCACGGGGACAGAAGAAAATGGAGTTGAGAAGAAAAAAAAAGGAGACTACTGGTAATTAGAGACACCCTGCTAAGAGGAATGGGGGATTTATGCGATCTGAAGAGAAACCATAGTATCCTGCTAAGAGGAATGGATCGCCATGTGGCTGGGCCCGACCCCCTAGCCCAAGAGGTGTGTTGCTTGCCAGGGGTGAAAATTAAAGACGTTTCAGAGTTTGGCTGCCCAAACTCCTCAAATCTACGCATCGCTACCCATTTGTGATGGTCCATGTGGGAGCGAATGACATGTCCCTGAATACCATTGCTCCTATAAAAAAAGACTATCAAGATCTGGGGAGGAAGCTCAAGCAAATGGGGGCACAAGTGGTATTCTCTTCAATCTTGCCTGTCAAGGGAAGAGGAATGCGTCGGGAGAGGAAGATAATGGAGGTGAATCACTGGCTGTGTACTTGGTGCCGGCAGGAGAGATTTGATTTCTGGGACCATGGGATAGGCTTTCTTGAGGAAGGCCTACTAGCACCTGATGGACTGCACTTATCGAAACTGGGGAAGAATGTGTTTGGCAGGAACCTGGGGAAATTCATTAGGAGAGCTTTAAACTGAAGCCACAAGGGGAAGGAGACGATCAACATAGGGAGTGTAAGGAAGGAGAACAATTGGGCAACCGGCAAGGTCAGCTCATAGGGGACCAAAAGTAAAAGGATTCAGATGCCTTTATACTAACGCCTGAAGCATGGGCAATATGAAGGAAGAGCTGGAACTTCTCATGCTGATGGAAAGGTATGATCTAGTAGGCATCACAGAAACTTGGTGGAATGATTCTCATGACTGGAATGTAATGGTGGATGGATATGAACTGTTCAGAAAAAACGGAATAGATCGAAGAGGTGGAGGAGTGGCACTGTATGTGAGGAAAGGGCTCACCTCTCAGGAAATTCTAGTGCAGGAGAGCATATCTACAGTGGAAAGCATCTGGGTGATAATAAGCGAGGGGAAAACAAACAGTGTGGTGGTTGGTGTTTGCTACCGACCGCGTGACCAACGAGAGGATGTGGATGCTGCACTTTGTGAGCAGCTTGAGAAAATATCCAAGCGGCAGGACCTTGTCATCATGGGTGACTACAATTTCCCTCATGTGTGCTGGGAAACAAACTCTGTGAAGCGTCCTCAGTCATGCAAGTTTCTGACCTGCCTGGCTGACAATTTCATTTATCAAATGGTAGATGAACCCACAAGAGGTTCAGCCATACGGGACTTAATACAGACAAACAGGCAAGAGTTGGTGGATGAGGTGAAGGAGGTGGGGACCCTGGGGGGAAGTGACCATGTCCTCATGGAATTCCTTTGAGATGGGAAGCCAAGGAAGCTTGTAGCCAGATGCAGATTGGATTTTCATAGGGCAAACTTTAATAAACTCAGAGACATGATAAGTGTCATACCATGGACGAGAATGCTGGAAGGGAAGGGAGCATGTGAAGGGTGGTCGCTACTCAAACAAGAGCTATTGCATGCTCAATCAATGACTATCCTAGAAAGATGAAAACACTGCAGGAGCTCTAAGAAGCCTATTTGGATGAACAGAGAACTTCAAGAGGAACTAAGAAAGAAAAGAAAAATGTTCAGGAAATGGAGGAAAGGACAGAGCTCTAAAGAAGAGTACCTACAGCTTACTAGGCACTGTAGAACAATCATCAGAAAGGCCAAAGCTGAGAGTGAGCCATTGTAACAAGAAAAGATTTTTCAGTTATGTGAGGAGCAAACGTAAAGTAACGGAGGCAATAGGCCCACTGTTGGGTGTGGATGGACAAACTCTAACGGGAGATGCAGAGAAAGCAGAACGGCTTAGTGCCTATTTTACATCTGTTTTTTCCCACAGGTCAAAGTGTTTAGGACTGGAGATGTCCTGGAGGACTTGAACAGAGCAAACGTTATTCCGATCTTCAAAAAAGGGAGGAAGGATGACCCGGGAAACTACAGACCAGTGAGTCTGACCTCTGTGTCAGCAGTGACCATGTGCTTTTGGAATTTTCATCTCTGAACATCTGTCCATTATTTTTGACACATCTTGGAGAACAGGTGAGGTGCCAGACGATTGGAGGTGGGCAAATGCTGTCCCCATCTTCAAGAAAGGGAAAAAGGAGGTTCCGGGTAATTATCGGACTGTCAGCTTAACACCTGTAGCTGGCAAAATTTTGGAAAAAATAATCCTTGAGCAGCTGGAACTGAGAGCTGTGATTTCTAAGACTCAGTACGGGTTTCGCAAGAACAAGTCATGTCAGACCAACCTTATCTCTTTTTTTTGAGAAAGTGACTATCTTGCTGAATCAGGACATAGTTTATCTGAATAGCCATGGACATAGTTTATCTGAATTTCAGTAACGCTTTTGATAAGGTTCCACATGATATTCTTGTTCTCAAGCTGGTAAAATGTGGTATGGATCCTAATTCTGTCAGGTGGATCAATAACTGGTTGACAAATCGTACCCAGAGGGTACTTGTTAATGGTTCAGCTTCTTCTTGGAAAACAGTGACGAGTGGAGTACCCCAAGGATCTGTCCTGGGGCCTGTGTTGTTCAAAATATTTATAAATGATTTGGATAAGAGATTAGAGGGGATACTTATTAAATTAGCAAACTATACTAAACTGGGAGGGGTAGCAAACACCACTGAAGACAGTAACAGAATAGAGGCTGATATTGATAGGCTTGAGAAGTGGGCTAAACTGAATAAAATGAAGTTCAATAGGGACAAGTTCTGCATGTGATAGGAATAACTGAATACACCAGTATAAGATGGGGGAAACTTGTCTTGGCAGTAGCATGTGCGAAAAGGATCTAGGAGTCTTAGTAGACCATACATTGAACATGAGTCAGCAGTGTGACTCAGTGGCTAAAAAGGCAAATGGGATTTTGGGCTGTATCAAATGGATTATCGTGTCCAGATCACAGGAGGTGATGGTACCGCTTTATTCTGTTCTGCTTTGGCCTCACTTGGAGTACTGTATTCAGTTTTGGGCACCCCAGTTGAAGAGGGATGTTGACAAACTGGAATGTTTCCAGAGGAGGGCAACAAAGATGGTGAGGGGCTTGGAGACCAAGACATATGAAGAAAGGTTGGGGGAGCTTGGTCTGTTTAGCTTAGAGATGAGACGACTGAGAGGGGATCTGATAACCATCTTCAAGTATTAAAAGGGTGTCATCTGGAGGATGGAGCAGAATTGTTCTCTCTTGCCCCAGAGGGACAGACAAGAACAAACGGAATGAAATTAATTCAAAAGAAATTACATCTAATTGCATCTAAGGGCTGTGATTCAGAAGAAATCTCTAAGGGCACACGTGGCAGCTAGGAAATGCTGGCAATCTCTATCAGAGGTTCGGTTCCCAAGACAGTTCTGGATGGACGAGAGATCCACTGACTGGTGGGAAAATTTTGTGATGTCTCGCTGGGATGATGACCAATGGATTTCCAACTTCCGAATGTCGAGGGCAACTTTTTTTGAAATTTAAGTTCTCCGTGGCCGCATGGAGAGGCGTGTAACTGGCATGCGGTGCCCTATTCCTGTTGAAAAAAGGGTGGCAGCCACCTTGTGGTACTTGGCCACCCCACAGTACTTCTGCACAGTTGCCCAGCAATTTGGATTAGGAGTCTCCATGGTCAGTGAGATCCTGCTGGAATTCTGCTTTGCCAATTGTACAGCAAAAAAAGGATTTATGCAGAGGGTGGAGAGCCAGAGGCAGGAGTATGAGTAGGAACAGCAATGTGTACGCAACCCTCAGCTTAGTGGACCACAGGAAGAATTGATGAGCATCACCTGTTTGATCCTTCATTTTTGTTTTTTACAGCAGATACACTGAGGGCAAGGATGGCGGCACTGGAGGGTCTCGTGGAAAGACAGAGGCATGAGTATGAGTTGGAAACCATAGCTGTGGTATGGCTTGTAGTGCGAATATGTGTTCATAATGCAGGTATATGGCTTCTCATGTGTTTTCCCACCATTTGCAGGGCAAGTAGCGGTGGCAGAGCTCCGCGTAGAGCTGGACACCGAGAGACAGCTCACGGCCGAACTTAGGCAAAAGGAGGAGGAAGCATGTAGGTTCAGCAGTCCCCCCTGTACCCCCCGTGCTTCACCCCACACTGCAGCTAGGTTACCTGCAAATGATCCTCAAGTCTAAAAACTGTCTGTGGCATTAACATGTGTGTATTTTCCTCTTTACACAGTGAAAAAGAAGGAGGAGGAGAAGAAGGAGGAGGCGAGCTGGAAAAAAAAGGCTCGGGGGACCATGACGAGGCTGGGTTGCCAGCTTAGGGAGCTCCAGGCAGAGAGGGAGGAGGGGGGAGAGAAAAAGTCATTACAAAGGAATGTTGGTGAGAAGGCAAAGGAGGCCTTGGCAAGAAGATTAGGAGAAAAGGTACTGGGGGAGAAACAGAACAAGGTGGGGCGGGAGAGGGGACTAGTTCACAATAAATGACTGTGTCATTTTGTGTGGGGTGGGGGGTTACCTGTTACCTTAAGGGGGGGTAATGCTGTTAAAAGAAGTTTTTTACACAATGTTTGTTCTATTTTGAAAACAATGTTAAGAGATTCTAAATAAAATGTGTTTGCAGTTTTGGAACAAAATTCTGTCGTGCTAAGTGGACTCCTCAACTAAATCAATCAACAACTGACTTATTGGACACAAATCGTCTACAATGCCTTCGAACTACTCTAATAACAGCTAAAACTCCAGCTGCTTTTCTGGAAAATTACAGTGCTTTTACCCAAGAAATCTACCAGCATTTATCCCACAAAGATAGTATATCTGTAAGACACAAGCATTATTATTCGAGATCATGGTTTGATAAGAACTGTATCACTGCTAAGAAAGCTCTTGTTTCTACTTACCAGGAATTCATATCTAATACTACTTCAACAACTGCAATGGATCTTCTCCATCAAAAAAGACTGTATAAGCAATTGCTAGCTTATAAGAAAAAGGAAGCCATGAAAAATAACTGGTCACGTCTTATACAAGCTGTTAAATCCAAAGATCCAGCCTCATTTTGGCGTTTGACATCATGCTCCCAAAAAAGGGATCATCTATGGTGGAGTGTCACATCTCCCCGGAAGCCTGGGAGACTCATTTTCAGGAACTCAATATGGATACTCCAGGCGATAGAGAATGCCCTAATCAATCTATAGAAAATCTACCAGCATGAGCACTAGTGACTGAGGCAGAGATAAAGAGCCTAATAGCACAGCTAAGATCAGGGAAAGCTCCAGGGAAGACCTAATTCCTGCAGAGGCTATAAAAAACAACCTGGACTTTTGGGTTCCTATTTTGGCCTCACTTTTTACTTGCATCGATACCTACGGACTTATTCCTAAGGACTGGGGACTTGCAATTATTGTCCCAATATATTTAAAAAGTCCTGAAGAGGATAAGGAGGTTGATCACAATAGGGAGCTTCTGCAGGCAGTTCGGAAAAAGACTGAACGGCGAAGGGCGAGACAGTTCTCGGGGCCTTTGGAGCTCCAGAATAGATTTCAGGCCCTTGCAGAGGAGGTGCAAGGGTCAACAAGGGAAGAGGTCCCAAAACAAACTCTAAGACAAAGGGAAGAGGCCCCGGGGACAAAAGGAAATGGAGTTGAGAAGAAAAAAAAAAGGAGAGTACTGGTACTTGGAGACTCCTTGCTAAGAGGAATGGATCGCCATGTGGCTGGGCCCGACCCCCTAACCCGAGAGGTGTGTTGCTTGCCAGGGGCGAAAATTAAAGATGTTTCAGAAAGGCTGCCCAAACTTTTCAAATCTACGGATCGCTACCCATTTGTGATGGTCCATGTGGGAACGAATGACATGTCCCTGAATACCATCGCTCCTATAAAAAAAGACTATCAAGATCTGGGGAGGAAGCTCAAGCAAATGGGGGCACAAGTGGTATTCTCTTCAATCTTGCCTGTCAAGGGAAGAGGAATGCGTCGGGAGAGGAAGATAATGGAGGTGAATCACTGGCTGCGTAGTTGGTGCCAGCAAGAGAGATTTGGTTTCTGGGACCATGGGATAGGCTTTCTTGAGGAAGGCCTACTAGCACCTGATGGACTGCACTTATCGAAACTGGGGAAGAATGTGTTTGGCAGGAACCTGGGGAGATTCATCAGGAGAGCTTTAAACTAAAGCCACTAGGGGAAGGAGACGATCAACATAGGGACTGTATGGAAGGAAAACGATCGGAGGCAGCCCAACCGGCAAGGCCAGCTCATAGGGAACCAAAAGTAAAAGGATTCAGATGTCTTTATACTAACGCCCGAAGCATGGGCAATAAAAAGGAAGAGCTGGAACTTCTCATGCTGATGGAAAGGTATGATCTAGTAGGCATCACAGAAACTTGGTGGAATGATTCTCATGACTGGAATGTAATGGTGGATGGATATGAACTGTTCAGAAAAAACAGAATAGATCGAAGAGGTGGAGGAGTGGCACTGTATGTGAGGAAAGGGCTTACCTGTCAGGAAATTCTAGTGAAGGAGAGCATATCTACTGTGGAAAGCATCTGGGTGAAAATAAGCGAGGGGAAAACAAACAGTGTGGTGGTTGGTGTCTGCTACCGACCGCCTGACCAACGAGAGGATGTGGATGCTGCACTTTGTGAGCAGCTTGAGAAAATATCCAAGCGGCAGGACCTTGTCATCATGGGTGACTTCAATTTCCCAGATGTGTGCTGGGAAACAAACTCTGCGAAGCATCCTCAGTCATGCAACTTTCTGACCTGCCCGGCTGACAATTTCATTTATCAAATGGTAGATGAACCCACAAGAGGTTCAGCCATACTGGACTTAATACTGACCAACAGGCAAGAGTTGGTGGATGGTGATAGTCATAGAATTCCTTTTGAGATGGGGAGCCAAGGAAGCTTGTAGCCAGACGCGGATGTTGGATTTTCGTAGGGCAAACTTTAATAAACTCAGAGACATGATGAGTGTCATACCATGGACGACAATGCTGGAAGGGAAGGGAGCATGTGAAGGATGAGCGCTACTCAAACAAGAGCTATTGCATGCTCAATCAATGACTATCCCAGAAAGACGAAAACACTGCAGGAGCTCTAAGAAGCCTATTTGGATGAACAGAGAACTTCAAGAGGAACTAAGAAAGAAAAGGAAAATGTTCAGGAAATGGAGGGAAGGACAGAGCTCTAAAGAAGAGTACCTACAGGTTACTAGGCACTGTAGATCAATCATCAGAAAGGCCAAAGCTGAGAGTGAGCTAAGATTGGCCATGGAAGCCCATTGTAACAAGAAAAGATTTTTCAGTTATGTGAGGAGCAAACGTAAAGTAAAGGAGGCAATAGGCCCACTGTTGGGTGCAGATGGCCCACAATAGGCCCACTGTTGGGTGCAGATGGACAAACTCTAACGAAAGATGCAGAGAAAGCAGAAAGGCTTAGTGCCTATTTTACATCTGTTTTTTCCCACAGGTCAAAGTGTTTAGGCACATCTAGAGATGGCCGTAGCCAAAGGATAGTGTCTGGGTGGCAGGTTAACATGGATAGAGAGGTTGTCGAGAGGCATTTAGCTGCACTGGATGAGTTCAAATCCCCTTGTCCGGATGAAATGCACCCGAGAGTACTCAAAGAACTTTCCAGAGAACTTGCACTGTCCTTGTCCATCATCTTCGGAACCTCTTTAAGGACTGGAGATGTCCCGGAGGACTGGAAAAGAGCAAACGTTATTCCGATCTTCAAAAAAGGGAGGAAGGATGACCCAGGAAACTACAGACCAGTGAGTCTGACCTCTGTTGTGGGGAAGATAATGGAGCAGATATTAAAGGGAGCGATCTGCAAACATCTGGAGGACAATTTGGTGATCCAAGGAAGTCAGCATGGATTTGTCTCCAACAGGTCCTGCCAGACCAACCTAGTTTCGTTTTTTGACCAAGTAACAGGTTTGCTGGATTGGGGAAATTCGGTTGATGTCATTTACTTGGATTTTAGTAAAGCTTTTGTCAAGGTTCCCCATGATGTTCTGATGGATAAGTTGAAGGACTGCAATCTGGATTTTCAGATAGTTAAGTGGATAGGGAATTGGTTAGAGAACCGCACTCAAAGAGTTGTTGTCAATGGTGTTTCATCAGACTGGAGAGAGGTGAGTAGCGGGGTACCTCAGGGCTCGGTGCTCGGCCCGGTACTTTTTAACATATTTATTAATGATCTAGATGAGGGGGTGGAGGGACTATTCATCAAGTTTGCAGATGACACCAAATTGGGAGGACTGGCAAATACTCCGGAAGATAGAGACAGAGTTCAACGAGATCTGAACACAATGGAAAAATGGGCAAATGAGAACAAGATGCAATTTAATAAAGATAAGTGTAAAGTTCTGCATCTGGGTCAGAAAAATGAAAAGCATGCCTACTGGATGGGGGATACGCTTCTAGGTAGCACTATGTGTGAACGAGACCTTGGGGTACTTGTGGATTGTAAACTAAACATGAGCAGGCAGTGTGATGCAGCGGTAAAAAAGGCAAATGCCATTTTGGGCTGTATCAACAGGGGCATCACATCAAAATCACAAGATGTCATAGTCCCATTGTATACGGCACTGGTCAGACCACACCTGGAGTACTGTGTGCAGTTCTGGAGGCCTCACTTCAAGAAGGACGTCGATAAAATTGAAAGGGTACAGAGGAGAGCGACGAAGATGATCTGGGGCCAAGGGACCAAGCCCTATGAAGATAGGTTGAGGGACTTGGGAATGTTCAGCCTGGTGAAAAGGAGGTTGAGAGGGGACATGATAGCCCTCTTTAAGTATTTGAAAGGTTGTCACTTGGAGGAGGGCAGGATGCTGTTTCTGCTGGCTGCAGAGGAGAGGACACGCAGTAATGGGTTTAAACTTCAAGTACAACGATATAGGCTAGATATCAGGAAAAGGTTTTTCACAGTCAGAGTAGTTCAGCACTGGAATAGGCTGCCTAGGGAGGTGGTGAGCTCCCCCTCACTGGAAGTCTTCAAGCAAAGGTTGGATACACACTTTTCTTGGATGCTTTAGGATGCTTAGGGCTAATCCTGCGTTGAGCAGGGGGTTGGACTAGATGGCCTGTATGGCCCCTTCCAACTCTATGATTCTATGATTCTAAAAGGGAAGAAAAATGATCCTGCAAATTACAGACCCATTAGTCTCCTCAATATTATCAGCAAACTATATGCAAGACATTTGCAATCCAAACTTTGAGACTGGCTAGAGCAAGAAAACATACTTGCAGAGGAGCAAGCAGGTTTTAGAGAGGGCCGATCTACTATAGATCAATGCCTGGTATTGCACCATCTTATCGAAAAACATCTCTCCTGCAATATTTCTCCCTTTTATGCTGCTTTTATAGACTTTAAAGCTGCTTTTGACTCCATCTCATGAACCAAACTTTGGGGAAAAATGGAGAACTCCTCACTTGATCGCCGTCTCCTTTCCTTATGCACACTGCATAAGGAAACTTCCCTTAAAGTACAATGCAACCCCGAAGGTCATCTCTCCAGAGATATTAAAACCCCAAAAGGTGTTAAACAAGGATGCATCTTGGCCCCACTTTTTTAAAACTTCTATATTAATGATATGGTGAGCCACCTCTGTAACATTAATTTCCACCCCCCAAAAATTGCTGGAAGACATCTTTAAACCCTGCTCTACGCAGATGATGCAGTAATTTTATCCAAAACAGCTGTTGGACTTAAAAGAGCCCTGAAAACTTTAATACTATACTGTAAAATGGACCATTTAGAACTAAATTACCAGAAAACCAAAATTATGTCATTTGCTAAAAAACCTAAGAGACATTACTGGATCATTGATGGTCTGTCATTTCAAATACTTAGGGGTGGTCTTTCAGACTTCTGGTAGCTGGAAAGCCCATGGGGAGGATGTGGCCAACAACGCACAGAAAAGTGCAAATGCCATTCTTAAGTTTTTTAGATCAAAAGGTTGACAATATATACCTGCAGCACTCAAATTATTTGAAGCCAAGGCAGTGTCACAACTATTATATGGCACACAGTTGGGCCCCCCCTCAAACTTGGCCCCTTTAGAGAGGGTTCAATCTAAATTTTTAAGATCTGCTCTTCAAGTGCCAAAGTGTGTCTCCAATGTTACTCTGAGACTTGAGACAGGTTTCATGAAGATGGAGGCTAGAGCATGGCTGACTGCTTTAAATTACTGGCTTAGACTGTCCTTTTTCCCTCGTGGCCTTGCCCCACTAACAACTGAGGATGGCTATTAATCGTCATAGCAACAAAACATCAGAGCTAAAATCACACTCTTGGGGTTCTCTCCAGAGTTCCTACTGAGTATGAGATATGATCAGGCCAAAGAAGTTGTTAAGCAGAGATTGACCGACATAGAACGCCAACAGGACCTAGCTAATAACCCATCTTTCATTATTAGTGAACCCAATAGATATTCATCTTCCCCTATAACATATCTGGCCAAGCTTGAAGTACCTAGCCATAGGAGGGCCTTCACTTTGGCACGCTGTGATGCCTTCCCTTTGGCGGTATTAGAAGGAAGATATAGGAAAATACCCTATACCGAAAGGAAATGCACCTGTGGCTCTGGACATGTAGAAACCATGGAACATGTTCTCTTACAATGTCGATTCTATAATGAGATTCGAACTAGTCTAATTCTTCCGCTGCAAGGCAGATTGCCAGGGCGCTCAGGAGAATTTTACATTTCTCTGCTGCTTGCAGATATAGAAAATAATACAACTTATAGAGTTGCCAAGTTCTGCGCAGCAGCGATCAAAATTCGTAATAGAATGGTCTGTTTTAAGTGAACTGGACAGCTGTGTTTATCTACCTTATTCTATTTTCTATTGTTATCTTTTAAGATGTTTTAATTCCTGGTTTTAATGGATGTTTCTGTATCATCTTATGCTGGTCTATGACCGTAATAAAACTAACTGAACAGGACTCTGTGTGGTTTTGGGTGGGGCGGGGGAGGGTTTCCTGTTACATTAAGGGGGGGTAATGCTGTTAAAAGAAGTTTTTTACACAATGTTTGTTCTATTTTGAAAACAATGTTAAGAGATTCTAAATAAAATGTGTTTGCATTTTTGGAACAAAATTCAGTCCAGTGTCACTCCTTCAACACCCACCCCTTACTATTTTTGATTTTAAGGAAGCCTACCCCTCTCCACACACAGAAAACATAGGTAACCCAATCACCAGAAAGGCTGATTCTGGCCAGCCTTATGCTACACTAAGGGACATAAGAGACAGGAGGCAACGTTAAAACTTTATTTATGAAACAGAAAACAAAATTAACAGGGAACACATACAAAATTTTTAACTATTTTAACTAAGAGGGGGAGTACTTATCTGCAGGTTTAACTTTCCTCTTTCCCAGAACTGTTCTCCTCCTTGTTTGTGTGCCCGTGCTCTGTGAGGGTGTTGGTGGAGTCTGCTGTATGTGTGTGGGGGGGTCATGTTGACATTAATCTGTGGAGGTTTGGCACTCTCCCTGTCTTCTCTTGCCTCCATCACAACAACCGCCCTCTCCACAAGTCCCCTTATCAGCCTCATCTCCTCCACACTCACCCTGAGTGTTTCATTGGTCTCCCTGAAGACCTCTCGCATGAGCTTACCCTCCTGGAGCTCCAGCTGAGTACGCTCTCGCTCCCAACCCAACATAGCCTCCTCAAAGGCTGCATGTCCTCTTCACATTGTTCCAGGAGACGCTGGCCAACATTCATGAGCGTGGAGCCTCTGCCTCCTGCGCTCTCTCTGCAGTCTCTCCTCCACAGACAGTGCTCCTCTAAGGACATCACGTAGGGGGCTGGCGGGACCCACTGGTGCTTGATCCTCCTCTGAAATAACCTCTGTTGAAAAAAAGCAGAATTTGAACTGTTAGTGAATTCTCCTTCAATAATAGAATCATAGAATCATAGAGTTGGAAGGGGCCATACAGGCCATCTAGTCCAACCCCCTGCTCAATGCAGGATTAGCCCTAAGCATCCTAAAGCATCCAAGAAAAGTGTGTATCCAACCTTTGCTTGAAGACTTCCAGTGAGGGGGAGCTCACCACCTCCTTAGGCAGCCTATTCCACTGCTGAACTACTCTGACTGTGAAAAACTTTTTCCTGATATCTAGCCTATATCGTTGTACTTGAAGTTTAAACCCATTACTGCGTGTCCTCTCCTCTGCAGCCAGCGGGAACAGCATCCTGCCCTCCTCCAAGTGACAACCTTTCAAATACTTAAAGAGGGCTATCATGTCCCCTCTCAACCTCCTTTTCTCCAGGCTGAACATTCCCAAGTCCCTCAACCTATCATCATAGGGCTTGGTCCCTTGGCCCCAGATCATCTTCGTCGCTCTCCTCTGTACCCTTTCAATTTTATCTACGTCCTTCTTGAAGTGAGGCCTCCAGAACTGCACACAGTACTCCAGGTGTGGTCTGACCAGTGCCGTATACAATGGGACTATGACATCTTGTGATTTTGATGTGATGCCTCTGTTGATACAGCCCAAAATAGCATTTGCCTTTTTTACCGCTGCATCACACTGCCTGCTCATGTTTAGTTTACAATCCACAAGTACCCCAAGGTCTCGTTCACACACAGTGCTACCTAGAAGCGTATCCCCCATCCAGTAGGCATGCTTTTCATTTTTCTGACCCAGATGCAGAACTTTACACTCATCTTTATTGAATTGCATCTTGTTCTCATTTGCCCATTTTTCCATTGTGTTCAGATCTCGTTGAACTCTGATTCTATCTTCCGGAGTATTTGCCAGTCCTCCCAATTTGGTGTCATCTGCAAACTTGATGAGTAGTCCCTCCACCCCCTCATCTAGATCATTAATAAATATGTTAAAAAGTACCGGGCCGAGCACCGAGCCCTGAGGTACCCCGCTACTCACCTCTCTCCAGTCTGATGAAACACCATTGACAACAACTCTTTGAGTGCGGTTCTCTAACCAATTCCCTATCCACCTAACTATCTGAAAATCCAGATTGCAGTCCTTCAACTTATCCATCAGAACATCATGGGGAACCTTGTCAAAAGCTTTACTAAAATCCAAGTAAATGACATCAACCGAATTTCCCCGATCCAGCAAACCTGTTACTTGGTCAAAAAAAGAAACTAGGTTGGTCTGGCAGGACCTGTTGGAGACAAATCCATGCTGACTTCCTTGGATCACCAAATTGTCCTCCAGATGTTTGCAGATCGCTCCCTTTAATATCTGCTCCATTATCTTCCCCACAACAGAGGTCAGACTCACTGGTCTGTAGTTTCCTGGGTCATCCTTCCTCCCTTTTTTGTAGATCGGAATAACGTTTGCTCTTTTCCAGTCCTCCGGGACATCTCCAGTCCTTAAAGAGGTTCCAAAGATGATGGACAAGGGCTGTGCAAGTTCTCTGGAAAGTTCTTTGAGTACTCTCGGGTGCATTTCATCCGGACAAGGGGATTTGAACTTATCCAGTGCAGCTAAATGCCTCTCGACAACCTCTCTATCCATGTTAACCTGCCACCCAGACACTATCCTTTGGCTACAGCCATCTCTAGATGTGCCTAAACACTTTGACCTGTGGGAAAAAACTGATGTAAAATAGGCACTAAGCCTTTCTGCTTTCTCTGCATCTTTCGTTAGAGTTTGTCCATCTGCACCCAACAGTGGGCCTATTGCCTCCTTGACTTTACGTTTGCTCCTCACATAACTGAAAAATCTTTTCTTGTTACAATGGGCTTCCCTGGCCAATCTTAGCTCACTCTCAGCTTTGGCCTTTCTGATGATTGATCTACAGTGCCTAGTAACCTGTAGGTACTCTTCTTTAGAGCTCTGTCCTTCCTTCCATTTCCTGAACATTTTCCTTTTCTTTCTTAGTTCCTCTTGAAGTTCTCTGTTCATCCAAATAGGCTTCTTAGAGCTCCTGCAGTGTTTTCGTCTTTCCCCACAAGGCCTAGTGAGCACATGGTTACAGGTTTTCAGGACTCATTGTCCTGTTGGTCTTGCTAGAAATGGACAGATTTCAGTCCCACATGCTTACCCGCTTGAATATCTCTAGGCATGCGAGTAGTTGTTGGTCTTTGAACCCTGCGCTCTTCCTGCGTGCCTGGGATGTAGTCTGGAAAAACATGAAGAGAAATGGTTTTATAAACACAGGGAAGTAAGTTTAGCTTCAAAACTCACCACTAGCAAGATAGAGGTACCTTTTTCTTTGTCCTTGCAAAGTAAAAGCCTCCTGCACAAACAAGAAAGCACAACGCAGTTTACACAGACCCTCCCCCCCCCAGTTTTCACAGAAATACTAACCTAGATTTGTTGATGCACCTGAATCACTGTCCAGGTCGACACCAATGGCTGTGGACTCACATGGAGATGGCTCATTGACTGGGAGCTGTGTTTCTGTGGACAACAGGAGATAATAGTAAAAAAAGGGCAAGCCCACAACCCACACTACACAGTAGGCTCTAACAGTAGTACCCAGAAGAAGTACAGCAGGCCTATAGGTGAAGCATGCTGTACATCTCCCTGGGGTTATTTCAACAGGAGCTTTGAAAATTTAAACTATCATAACAAACAAGTAGTCTAGAGACAGCCTAGCATATTAAGCGTTGCAACGAATACACATGAAAATGAATCCTAACCGTCAGCACACAAAGACCATACATTTCGGCAATGCTTCCAGTGCTTACTTGAGGCAAGGGGGGTCTGCTCCAAAATGTTGGTCTCCTCTCCAGGGATTATCGCAAGCAGGTCCAGTGTGACGAGGTCTGCCCCACGTGGCTGTTTCTGTGGAGGAGGCCGAACAGTCCTTCCTGTTGAGGTGCCCTCTCCCGGGTCATCCTCCAGGGATGGTTCCTCCACCAGAGCAGCTGGCCACTTGACCACCTTAAGGCTTCTCCCGACTCTCTTCAGCCTTCCATCTCCATCCCCCTCACCATATATCTCGCGCTGAACCTCAAAATACGGGCAGCTCACGCGAGCATTTCCCGATTTTTGGTTGTGAGCCACGCACCTCATGTACTCGGCCTGCATGGTTTTTGTTTTGGAGCGGCACTCAAGGCCGGTCCTCTGGTGGCTGAGGGCTCACATCCTCATGGCCACCTCTTTGAAAACCTCCCTATTTCTATGGGAGGATATGAAGGCATCCTGTATGCATTCCTCAGCAATCACCATGAAATCATGATCTCCGTGTCCCTCCATGTGGGTCCCCTGCCGGTTCCCTGGATAGACGAGGATTGTGAAGTGGAGTCCATCATGCGCTCGCAAGTGGATCAGCAAAATGGAGGTGCAACGTGCAGGTCATATACCCTCCCCCACACAAAGAGAGAAGGAATTCTCACCTCCTGATTGGATGGAATGCAGTGAGGGATACATAGATTGGACACCTGAGGTCACATTTTACCTTCAAAACTTTTTGCCTCCCCAAGCATATAAGTCAAAACAAGTTTATAAACTGCGGTCAGCGATAATTCGTTGAGACGCAATGAAATAATTTTTTTTTAATTCTCCGTGATAGGTGACACTGCAAGGCGAAGGTCTAGCCGATGGTGGCCGGGGTTCTAAGTTGTGTACATATTTTGGGACTGTGACGTTGTGTGCTATTGTTCTTTTTGGATACAATTGTTGAACGTGATCGTGCTGGGAAGCCAGGCGCTTTCTCGCTAATCCGTTCGTATTGGTAACCGCTATGAAAAAAAAATGGCGAACAGTTCACCGGAAGTTTGAAGGAGAGAGCCAGGGGGAGGGACTTTGTTGCAACCGCTACATTGAGAACGCATGTGTCTTTTTCGCAAGTGTTGCAGATTGTTCACAAGATTGTTTATTTATTTTTATTTTTTTATTTTTTCCTCTTCAAGATGGCGGCTGGAGCAGTCATGAAATCAGACTACTCCTGAAACTAAACAGCCCAAAAATAGCCACCAAAAAGCACCCAAAATTGATCACTCTAAAAAAGAAACAAAAACAAAAGGAACCCCACCAATTTAACTACAGATACCTGAAGAAACGCAAAAGAATCGAAATAACAAAACCACTACAAATAGAAACAAGAACAAATAAGAAGAATCAAGGAAGGAAAAAACAGAAACGGTAAGAAAACCAACCAAAATAAAACAAACGAAAACAACAAGGGCTGTCTAACAACAAAGCCCTCCGGGATTGCCATTGAGGACTGTGCTGGGGCTGCCCACTGACCATCTACCGAGCCTGAACTGCCCCACGGCCAGAGGAACCTGGAGCTCGTTGGGAACAGCCAGGGAGAACCGACCAGCAGATCCACCGGAACGGACTGTCAGCGTCGGTGCGGGAAGCAGCCCGCTGCAGAGGGACCCTTCTGCAGCCGCCCGAGCGGAGCCGGACTTCAGCCACAGCTGACCGCTGCTATTGTGCCCGCCCACCACCAGCACCACGGCCACCACGTGAGCGGGGCCGGACCCTCTGCTGCGGCTGTCCCACCGCTGAAGGTTGTCAGGACGCCATTACCACGCCTTCCCACAGCTGCCGCACGATCAGAGCCAGGGCCCCGCAGGAACGGAGCCTGGACTTCTACTGAATCTGCCTCGCCATAGTTGCGCCACGTCCACCACCCGTGCCCCAACTGCCGTCAAACAGAGCCTGACCCTCTGCTGCTGCTGCCTGACAATCGCCGACCCTGCACTACAGCCGAGCAACAAGGAAAAGAAGCAAACGGAAAAGAAAGAAGAAGGAAAGAAAAAGGAACACTCACCTACAGAACAATAAAGAAAGAGAAGTACCAAATCCTAGGGACGGGACTTGCCATAGCTATCCTATCTGTAGGGGGGGAGGGAAGAAGGTACAAACGGACCATTTATTCTCAGAAGGGGGAAGGGAAATCAAACGGACTAACGAACTGAATAAGATTGATACCAAATCCTAGGGGGGGGGGGAGACTTGCCACAAATATTCTATCTGTAGGGGGGAGGGAAGAAGGCACAAACGGACATTTATTCTCAGAAGGGGGAAGGGAATTCTAACGGACTAATCGAGTTGAGTAAGATTGATACCTATTTCAAAGGGGAGGGAGGAGGGCATACCCAGAAACAAAAAAGAACGCCAAACAAACCACTAGAAATTAAGCGGGAAAAATTTAGGCGGGAAGAAATCAAGCGGGGAAAAACTTTACACACAGGAAACGGAGGGGAGGGGGAGAGAGAGTGAGGAGAGTGAGAGAGAATAAGAGGAAAACTTCAAACAAACTAAGAGAAGAATCAAGTGGAACATTGTGGTGTGCACAGAGAAAGGGGAGGGGAAAAAAGAGGGGGGGAGGGAAAGAGCGGAGGGGGTGGGGGGAATAGAAAAAGGAGAAAATTTAAAAAGGGAGGGAAGAGGGAAAGAGACAACAATCTATGCACAAGAATTAAAAAAGGGAGAAGGAACAACCCCCTGTCAACCAAACGACAACCCATCTGACCATTGACTGACTCCAAATTAAATTAACACCTTACCCATCTACCCATCTGAAACAATTATCATCAACTGATCTACCACAACCCCCACCATCAATTTAACTACCCCAAACCCACCCAAAACAATTAATTCCACCAATTAATCAACCAAATCCTAACAATTGAACTACCCAAACCCACCCCAAAAAATCATTTCTACCAAACAATCAATTCTATCAACTAATTGAACTACCCAACTATCGCCTGAACTACCCAAACCCACCCCAAACCAATCAACTCCACCAACCAACTGAACTACCCAACTACCAACTGAACCACCCAAACCCACCCCAATCAACCAATTCTAACAACTAATTAATTCAGACTATACCTAACTACCCACCCTCCAGTTGCCAAACAACGCTAACTGTCCAACCCAATTCCACCCAACCCGCAAACATCCAGTCCCAGACCACAACATGAAATAATACAGAGGCCACACATACACCACACTCACCACACACCCTGGACTAGGCAACCCTGAGGCGCTGCAGTAGGAAATTGGGGCTACCCCTCCAGATACACACAACAATACACATCCTACACATAGCACATAACTGTCACAATTGGAACTGGGAAGTCCTGAGATGCTATAAATAGCGATCGGGACCAACCTTCCACAGATACACAAAACCCCACACACACATTAGAAACCAACAATAAGCACAGAACCAGGGCTGGCAACAACCCTAGCTAAACCGCAAAACTAAGAACTAAAACCAACAGTGTCCATGGAGCCCATCATATTTGAAAGAACGGAGGAAGGAGAGAAAGCGGGGGCCCTGAAAGGGTCAGGGATCCCAATAATAAGGGGCAGAGACAGCAGATGGCGGAAAACAAGGGGCCCAGAAATCAACCATACACGGGCCCCCTCCAGACTAGGGTGGAGGCAAAGGTAAATAACCCGCCTCTGACACTAGTGCTGTGCAACACCAGGTCAATAAACAACAAAACCTGTACCCTGCAAAACTATTTTGCAGAGCAAAGAGTGGATCTGGCGTACATGACAGAAACCTGGACCAGGAAAGGCGAAACAGTCGCCCTCAAAGACCTAGCCCCTGCCAGGTTCTCTGTCCTCCACCAGTCTCGGACAGCGGGGCGGGGAGGAGGGGTGGCAATCCTGACCCGAGAGGCCTTCAGGGCCCTTCCTGCACCATCAATACTAGGCATTGAATGTGTCGGCCTCGGATGGGGATCAACCGAGAGCGTGGCCATCTGGTTAGTGTACCGCGCAGCCAATGCATCAACAGATGCCCTGCCTGCCCTGCTGGAGGCAGTGGCAGCCTGGATGCTACAGTTTCCCAGTCTATTAGTCCTGGGGGACTTTAACGTCCATGCTGAGCTGCCGTCCTCTAGAACCATGGCGACACTAGGGCTCTCGCAGTTTGTTGTTGGCCCCACCCACCAAGCAGGTCACACCCTGGATCTTATTTTCGGTGTAGGTCTGAATGTGGATCTGGTCACGGCAACTGCCGTGCCATGGTCAGACCACTATGCCCTGAAGGCTCGGCTATGGCTACCACTCCCACCTCAGTTGGGCGCTGAGCAAATTTTAGCTCGCCCGCAGAGACTTATGGATCCAATTGGATTCCTGGACGCTCTGCGGGATCCAATGCCTCCTGGCACTTCTTTCAATGGCCTGGTCAGCGACTGGCATGACAGACTGCTGACTGCCATTGATGAGATAGCTCCCCGACGCCCTCTCCGGCCCCGTCTCAAGCGGGCCCCCTGGTACACCAAGGAGCTTCGGAACAAGAAACGGGAACTGAGACGGCTAGAGCGAGTCTGGAGGAAGATTCGTGACGAAGCCTCAAGAACATCTTATAGAATGCAGATGAAGGCCTATGAGATGGCGGTGAAGTCAGTGAAACGCAATTTTTACTCGGCTACCATCGCATCTGCAGACTCACACCCGGCTCAATTGTTTAAGGTAGTTCAGTCTCTTACTGCCCTGGTTGAAGGGCAACAAAACAGTAACAAATTGGATATCAGCTGTGAGGCATTCGCAAGTCATTTTGCAGATAAAATCTCGACACTCCGCCACAACCTCCCTCCAACCTTAGGTACAGAAAGTGAACTAGAGGCCCCTTGGCCATCTTTGGAGAAAACCCTGAGTAACTTCAGACGACTCACGCTGACCGAAGTGGACAGGATACTAGCAACAGCGAGGCCAAACACATGCCCACTAGACCCTTGCCCATCCTGGCTCTTAAGAACAGCTGACATAAGGATAAAGGGCCCCCTCCGGGAGATAATCAATCTATCTCTCACAACGGGAGAATTCCCGGAGGGACTGAAAGAGGCTGTAGTATGCCCACTGCTGAAAAAAACATCCTTAGACCCGCGAGAGCCCAACAATTATCGACCCGTCTCGCATTTAGCGTTTCTGGGGAAGATGATTGAAAGGGCTATCGCAAACCAACTAACAGAGTACCTGGAAGAAGCTTTGGTCCTAGACCCATCCCAGTCAGGCTTCCGGCATGGCCATGGGGTAGAGACAGCGCTAGTCGCCCTGACGGACGACCTCCGTCGCCAGTTGGACCGAGGCGGATCGGCACTGCTGATATTACTAGACCTCTCAGCAGCGTTCGACACAGTCGATCATGAGCTTCTAGCTCGCCACCTCATCGATGCCGGAATACAAGAGACAGCTCACCAATGGTTGATTTTTTTCCTCTGGGATTGTGGACAGAGGGTTGCAATAGGAGACAAAACATCAGACCGTTGTCAACTTACTTGTGGAGTCCCACAAGGAGCGGTCCTCTCTCCTATCCTATTCAACATCTTTATGCGCCCTCTTGCACAACTGGTATGGAGGTTTGGGCTGGGTTGTCATCGATATGCCGATGACACCCAGCTCTTCCTCCTGATGGATGGCCGCCCTGACTCCCCCCCAGAAGCATTAGCCAGCTGCCTGGAAGCAGTGATGAGATGGCTGAAGCAGAGTCTGAAGCTCAATCCTTCAAAGTGGAGGTCCTGTGGCTGGGTAGGAAGGGCCCATGTGAGGAAGCGCGCCTGCCTGCCCTGGATGGAGTACAGCTCTCTATGGCTGACTCCGCCAGGAACCTAGGCGTGATTCTGGATGCTTCCCTTACAATGGAAGCCCAGATCACAAAGGTAGTGTGGCTGGCATTTTACCATCTCTGCCAAGCCAAACTAATAGCACCCTACCTGGCCCTGGAACACCTAGCCACAGTGATCCATGTGACAGTCACCTCTAGACTGGACTTCTGTAACTCGCTCTACGCAGGCCTGCCCTTAGCCTTGACCCGGAAACTACAGCTGGTCCAAAACTCAGCGGCCAGGATCCTAACAGCAACACCGTGGAGGTCCCACATCCGGCCCATTCTCCACCAACTGCAGTGGTTGCCAGTTGAATTCTGGATCAGACTAAAGGTCCTGGTAATTACCTTCAAGGCCATTCGTGGTCAGGGCCCAGTGTACCTGAGGGACCGCCTCCCTGCCTATGCCCCCAAAAGAGCTCTGCGCTCCACCACCACCAACCGGGTAATGGTTCCTGGCCCTAAAGAAGTCTGCCTGGTCTCGACCAGGGCCAGAGCATTCTCTGTCCTGGCCCCCACCTGGTGGAACGAGCTCCCGGAGCTTAAACAGTTCCGCAGGGCCTGCAAAAAGGAGCTCTTCTGCCAGGCATTTGGTTGAGACCAGGCACAACCAATAGCGAATGAAGGGCCCCCGCTCCCCCCGCTCCCCCCGCTCCCCCCGCTCCCCCCACTCCCCCCTTCCTCCAAGAACTCCACCAGAGCGCTCTGGACCTGTTGTGGTATTGCAATGTTGCATCGTTAGACTATTTATTATATTGTTATACTGTTATATTGTTATACTGTTATACTGTTATTAATTACTGTATGTTTTTAACGAAGACTGTTTCATGTATTGTTGATTAGTTTAACGTAAACCGCCCTGAGCCTTCGGGGAGGGCGGTATATAAATCTAAAAAAATAATTAAATAAACAAACAAACAAACAAATAAATAAATAAGAGTGTAGTGGTTTTCTCAGGGGGAATCCACTTTTGACGATTTCCCGAGAAGCGCTACAACAAAGCGCTTTTTGCGGAAGTGTTGCAGGAGTGTTGCAGATTGTGTGCGACGTCATGCGGAACGCCAAATTAGTAGCGTTTACCAAACGTAAGAATTCTGCTACTTTTAACTCGTGCGGAATAGCCCTGAATCTCCACCATGTAACAGTTAAGGTAGAGGGCTCCTGAATGAGCTGTAGGTAACAATGTATTTTTCTTGTTTTAACTTCCAGTTCCCTTACCCTGTTTAGCTAGTCAAGGTTGTCATTATTTATACAATAACTCTGCTAACTTTTACTACAGTAACTCTGCTAAGGGAATAGATTTTTCCCAACAAAACAGCAATGGGGACTAGGTATTATTTGGTTTTAGTAAATAAGACATTTAAAAATGAAGGTTACCTTGTTTTCAGTGTAGGCTGCTGCAAATTGAACACATAAGATCACCTTGATGAGTTGCTTACAATTCAAAATCACTACTTTTTTCAAGAATTTCAGCATCTGCACCATCTCTGTATTCTGATGGTAGCTGCTGTAGTTTTCTAGTCTGCCTGGTTTACTGAACCCCAAGGAAGAGCATGCAACAATTTTTAAAGGTTACACATTGAACATATGTACTGTTTTTGTGCTTGCTCTGTCTATAGCCTGTGGCATTCACTACAGTTGTGCATACTCGGAATTTACTGGACTACATTTCTCAGGGGGTAGTGTGAGGCTGTGCCATGTATTTCCATCTCACTTAGAATACTGGATTTACAGATTGGAGAGTCAGACTGGCAAATAGGTCCAACTGGAAAGCTGTAGAGATAAGCCAGACAGTTTCTCCTAGCTGCTGCAAGCTTGAGGAAGCATGGGACAGTCAAGGAAAGCACATCTCTTGGGGATGTTTCTGTCGAGGAGACTCAGACAACGTGAGAGCAGGGAGAGCTGTGGGAAAGCAATAACAGCATAACACATGTCAAAGATGTGCAATGCAATTTAGCATGTAATTTAGGAATGCAATTTAGCATTTAGCAAGTGTTAGACTAAGGAAGCCCTAAAACGAACGAGACAGATCTGAAGCCATTTTCAAAAGAAAAACTGAATCAAATTTTCCGCTATTCCACCCAGCCAAAAACGATATAGGTGTTGACTAGGACCCAAGATTGAGATGACCCTGAAATTTGAAGTCTAGAGCTCTTGCAAACAAACCATTCTGAGGCACAGAAACAACAGGAATCACTACCAAAAGCTCCTAATAGAGAAAATGAGTTTTTTTTGTTTTGTTTTGTTTTTTTAGGGGTGGGGATAATGAAAACGATAGTTTCATATTAATACTAGATTTAAAGCCTGTTGCATATATAAATACAATGTGCGCTAGCATCCCCTTTCCTCCCTCCCCCCCTTGGGCAGCCCTCCCTCCATCCCTCCCCCTCCCTGGTCAGCTCCACCAAGCTCCTCTCAGAATCACAGAATCACAGAATCATAGAGTTGGAAGGAGCCATACAGGCCATCTAGTCCAACCCCCTGCTCAACGCAGGATCAGCCCAAAGCATCCTAAAGCAGCGGTGGTCAGAGGCAGACTGGTGATGATTGAGGCAGACTGCCCTTCACTGGGTTCAATGGTGCAGCCTCTGTTTCCAGTCCATGGACCAATCAAGATATGCACAGCTTTGCACATCCTGATTGGCCCGTGGACTGGAAACAGAGGCCAGACCAGTTCCGCCCAGGAGGCCGCTGCTAAAATATTAAGAGCAACTAAGTCTTACAGATATCCCTAATACATCTTAAAGTTTTCAACTGCACCTTGAGAAGGTGGACAGAAGAATATAGGAGGAAAAAGAACCTTACTTAAGCTATCATAATATCTTAAGTCTTAGTGGCACCTTTCAGACCAACAAAGTTTAATTTTGGATATAAGCTTTCATATGCGTGTACACTTCTGGGTATGTTTTCTTGTGAATGCTCATTTCAAGGAAGGGTGCATACTAGGGTTGGGCGCTTTGGCAGTGCCCGCACCTGCCCTCCCCCCCTACGAACAGCTGAGAACAGCTGCTTCTGACACCGAAGTGCCCAACTCTCGCGCATACACATGAAACCCTATACCCAGAATTAAACTTTGTTGGATTGAAAGGTTCCAGTGGACTCAAACGTTGTTCTGTTGCTTCAGACCAATACAGCGACCCAACTGAATAATTTTAAGTGCTTAAGAGTATTGCTCACAATTTATGATCAAACAACATTTAACAGTTGTAATGATTTCTTGTTTGAGGCCTGTCAAGATTAAAAGCATCTAAAAAGGTCAAAAACTCTAAATCTTTCCAATTTTCCTGTTAGCAACTAGTCTTTTCAAAATCTGAGTGGCAAAATTAACTTTGTTGAATTCTGGATCTTTGCAAATGCCAGTTTCAGTTCAGAGAGAAACAGATTGTTTTAAAATTGATAAGTCTCCAGTGCTTGGTTCCTCCAAAAATTAAATTAATGTTCTGAAAGTTTCTCTGAATTTGAATTCCTTTGCTTGCAGGATGTGGGAAGGGAGGGAGAGTGATATAACAACTCTTCACAAGGAGATCGCAAAGCTGAGCCAGACAAGGTATGTTAAACACTTTGCACATTAAATGCTCCTGTATGAATCTTGAATTAAAATTATGATTAAAAGAACAGCATGATGCACAGACATTGCTCAGGGAGGGCAGAGGTGGGAGAACAGATAAAAGGCATTTGGTAAGAATTCTGCTCACTCCAGTTTCCTTGCAACTCATTGCATCTTCCTCCAGAATTAGTATTATAATAGAATAATAACATATCCCAGAGGTACTGTTTATTTTAGTTAAGTAATGTTTGCAAAGGGCTTTGAAATCATTGAAAGGAAAGTGGCAGAGAAATGCTCAGTCATGTTGCTTTAATAGGTTTTGGGTCTCAAATCATTCTTAGTAGGGAGGGCCAGTTTGAAACACACACACACACACACACACACACACACACGCACACACAACTTACAAGGACTTGTGCAGATAAAATAGAGATCTAGCAGGCAGGGCATAACAGCAGAATCATGATTCATGGCCTCTTTCTGCCCTGATGCCTTCACTTGTTTTGAAAGAGGGATACCATGCTTTGTTCTTGGCTTCCCCCTCTGCAGTCATAAAGCAATTCTAGCATTTGAACACAGGAAGCGATCCCCAATGTGATGCCTGTGAGCATCGTGGTGCCTTCCAGTTTGTTCATTAGGGATTGCCAACTGCTCACCATCAGCAGCCATTCTCCCCGCTGCCACCCCTGCATAATCACCTGCCCATGGCTGCTGATAGGTACAGCAGGAGAGAAGGGTATAGACTCCCCTCAGCAAACTATAAGAGGAGATGGCTTTTAAAACATTTCAAAACTTAAATTTAACTTATCATGGAAGGGTGGGATAGAAGGATAAAATTATTATAACTATTATTATAGGGAATGGTATCCAACCCCAGAAGTGAATGTAGGTTGGTGGGCACTCTAGAAATCCCCCTAAATTTCTGTGGTTCTTATGGAACTGTCTTGCTGCAAGAGAAACCTGGCTGGTTAGATATTACAACTTTTCTCTCCAGTGGGGTCCCAGAGTGTCCTCTCCTCCTCAGCATTTTATCCTCACTGTAACAGCTCCAGATTGTTGTTGTTGTTAGGTGCGAAATCGTGTCTGACCCATCATGATCCCATGGACAATGATCCTCCAGGCCTTCCTGTCCTCTACCATTCCCCAGAGTCCATTTAAGTTTGCACCTACTGCTTCAGTGTCTCCATCCAGCCATCTCATTCTCTGTCATCCCTTCTTCTTTTGCCCTCAGTCGCTCCCAGCATTAGGCTCTTCTCTATGGAGTCCTTCCTTCTCATGAGGTGGCCAAAGTATTTGAGTTGCATCTTCAGGATCTGGTCTTCTAAGGAGCAGTCAGGGCTGATCTCCTCTAGGACTGACCGGTTTGTTCGCCTTGCAGTCCAAGGGACTCGCAAGAGTCTTCTCCAGCACCAGAGTTCAAAAGCCTCAATTCTTTGATGCTCGGCCTTCCTTATGGTCCAACTTTCGCAGCCATACATTGCAACTGGGAATACCATACCCTTGACTAAACACACTTTTGTTGGCAGGGTGATGTCTCTGCTTTTTAGAATGCTGTCTAGATTTGCCATAGCTTTCCTCCCCAGGAGCAAGCATCTTTTAATTTCTTTGCTGCAGTCCCCAGCTGCAGTGATCTTGGAGCCCAGGAAAATAAAATCTGTCACTACCTCCATTTCTTCCCCATCTATTTGCCAGGAGGGCCAGATGCCATGATCTTTGTTTTCTTGATGTTGAGTTTCAAGCCAACTTTTGCACTCTCTCCTCCTTCACCCGCATCAACAGGCTCTTTAGTTCATCTTCACTTTCTGCCCTTAGAGTGGTATCATCTGCATATCTGAGGTTGTTGATATTTCTCCCTGCAATAAGGATCTCAATTTGTGACTTCTCTAATTCTGCCGTTCTCATGATGTGCTCCGCATACAAGTTAAACAGGCAAGGCAACAGTATACAGCCTTGCCGAACTCCTTTCTCAATTTTGAACCAATCAGTGATTCCATGTTCAGTTCTCACTGTTGCTTCTTGACCTGCATGTAACTTTCTCAAGAGATAAATAAGATGCTCTGGTATTCCCATCTCTTGCCACAATTTGTTGTACTCCACACAAGCAAAGGCTTTAGCAAGTTCTTCTGGAACTCCCTAGCTTTCTCCATGATCCAGCGTATGTTGGCAATTTGATCTCTAGTTCCTCTGCCTCTTCGAAATCCTGCCTGTACTTCTGGAAGTTCTTGGTCCACATATTGCTGGAGCCTAGCATGTAAAATTTTGAGCATAACTTTGCTAGCATGAGAAATGAGTGCAATGGTAGAATCATAGAATCATAGAATCATAGAGTTGGAAGGGGCCATACAGGCCATCTAGTCCAACCCCCTGCTCAACGCAGGATTAGCCCTAAGCATCCTAAAGCATCCAAGAAAAGTGTGTATCCAACCTTTGCTTGAAGATTGCCAGTGAGGGGGAGCTCACCACCTCCTTAGGCAGCCTATTCCACTGCTGAACTACTCTGACTGAGAAAAACTTTTTCCTGATATCTAGCCTATATCGTTGTACTTGAAGTTTAAACCCATTACTGCGTGTCCTTTCCTCTGCAGCCAGCAGAAACAGCATCCTGCCCTCCTCCAAGTGACAACCTTTCAAATACTTAAAGAGGGCTATCATGTCCCCTCTAAACCTCCTTTTCTCCAAGCTGAACATTCCCAAGTCCCTCAACCTATCTTCATAGGGCTTGGTCCCTTGGCCCCAGATCATCTTCGTCGCTCTCCTCTGTACCCTTTCAATTTTATCTACATCCTTCTTGAAGTGAGGCCTCCAGAACTGCACACAGTACTCCAAGTGTGGTCTGACCAGTGCCGTATACAATGGGACTATGACATCTTGTGATTTTGATGTGATGCCTCTGTTGATGCAGCCCAAAATGGCATTTGCCTTTTTTACCGCTGCATCACACTGCCTGCTCATGTTTAGTTTACAATCCACAAGTACCCCAAGGTCTCGTTCACACACAGTGCTACCTAGAAGCGTATCCCCCATCCAGTAGGCATGCTTTTCATTTTTCTGACCCAGATGCAGAACTTTACACTTATCTTTATTAAATTGCATCTTGTTCTCATTTGCCCATTTTTCCATTGTGTTCAGATCTCGTTGAACTCTGTCTCTATCTTCCGGAGTATTTGCCAGTCCTCCCAATTTGGTGTCATCTGCAAACTTGATGAGTAGTCCCTCCACCCCCTCATCTAGATCATTAATAAATATGTTAAAAAGTACCGGGCCGAGCACCGAACCCTGAGGTACCCCGCTACTCACCTCTCTCCAGTCTGATGAAACACCATTGACAACAACTCTTTGAGTGCGGTTCTCTAACCAATTCCCTATCCACCTAACGATCTGAAAATCCAGATTGCAGTCCTTCAACTTATCCATCAGAACATCATGGGGAACCTTGTCAAAAGCTTTACTAAAATCCAAGTAAATGACATCAACCAAATTTCCCCGATCCAGCAAACCTGTTACTTGGTCAAAAAAGGAAACTAGGTTGGTCTGGCAGGACCTGTTGGAGACAAATCCATGCTGACTTCCTTGGATCACCAAATTGTCCTCCAGATGTTTGCAGATCGCTCCCTTTAATATCTGCTCCATTATCTTCCCCACAACAGAGGTCAGACTCACTGGTCTGTAGTTTCCCGGGTCATCCTTCCTCCCTTTTTTGAAGATCGGAATAACGTTGGTGTGGTAGTCTGAATATTCTTTGGCATTGCCCTTCTTTGGGATTGGAATGCAAACTGACCTTTTCCAATCCTGTGGCCATTGTTGAGTTTTCCAAATTTGCTGGCATTTTGAGTGTAGCACTTTTACTGCATCGTCTTTTAAGATTTTGAACAGCAACCTAGAATAGCTCTGTTTGATGAGTTGGTGAAATCGACATGCTCCTCCACCAGGCATTTGCCTGAGACCGACCAACTCAATAACATCCACAGGTCCCCCTCAGGCACCTCATCCATGGCCTGAACCAGTCTCACCTCTCTGGGGGTTCAAATGGGTCGCCGTTTAGGTCTGAAGCAGCACTACAAAACAAAAACAAAGTCCAGTGGCACCTTTAAGACCAACAAAGATTTATTCAAGGTCTGAGCAAGTGCAATTCCTCAGACTACGAATCATAGAATCATTGAATAATAGAGTTGGAAGGGACCTCATGGGTCATCTAGTCCAACCCTCTACACTGCTCAAAGTGGCTTACAGTCACCTTCCCATTGCTCTCCCCCACAACAGAAACCCTGTGAAGTGGGTGAGGCTGAGAGAGCCCTGATAACACTGCTCGATCAGAACAGTTTTATCTGATGCAAGCATACACATTGATCACATTGCTCCAAAAGTGATTTTGCAACCAAGTTCATCTACATCCTCTTTCTTCTACATTTTACTGACATTAAGGTTTTGCTTGATTGCTTATGCAGTCTTGTGCATTGGCAGGAGGGAGGGATGGAGGGAGGGAGGAGAGCTGATTTTTATACCTCGCTTTTCACTACTTGAAGGAGTCCCAAAGTAGCTTACGATAACCATTCCTTTCTTCTCCCCACAACAGGCACTCCAAGATAGGTGGGGCTGGGAGCTCTAACAGAACAGAATAGCCATAAGAGAGCTGCAACTAGCCCAGGGTCATCCAGCTGGCTATATGTGGAGAAGCGGGCAATCAAACCCAATTCTCCCAGATTAGAGTGACTCTGGAAGGAAGGAAGATTAGGTGGGAAGGAGTGGTATCTCCAAGGGCCATTCCACACAAGGACCAATGTTGCCAAATGTTTTCAGAATGCAGAAACGCTATATGAAATAGTGGAATTTCGTTATTCCGCATACCTTTATTTTTAGTGGAATATAGAAGTCCCAGTAGCGTTGTATTCATTCCCCACATGTTTCCGATCTCTCTGGAATCGCAACAAAGGAAGCAATATTTTTCTGTGCTTCTCCCCCCCCCGGCTGTCAATCAAACGGAACAGCCGTGTTCATGTTCCCCAAAAGCCCCTTTCCCTTTAAGAACTGTTTTTTAAAAAGCTGAAAACACCAGTAGCAACAAATATGTGTTCATTCATAACAATGAATCTGTGTTGTCTCAGAAAGACCTTTTTTGCTGGCGTAGGAGCTGGCAATTAATCGTTTACATGCTCCTCAAGTAAAAAAAAAAAAGAATCTCCCCACTATGGGCGTGATTTGTGGCCGAAATTACGGGCTGTGCCGAACAGGGGGCTGTGTTGTGCCTGGGAACTTCAAAAACACTTGCACTAGGGAGCTTTGTTTAACTTTTAATCACTTCTGTGGAGGGACTTTAGCCAGAGAAGCCTCGCTCATTCGTTGCTTTCGCCGGTCTAAGGAAAAAAATGGCGATCGCTTCTCTGGAAGTTCGGGGGTGAGACTGGGGGAGGGACATTCCTTCTACCGCTACATTGAGAACACACATGTCTTTCGCTGATGTGTTGCAGCTTGTGCTCAGAAGTGTAGCGATTTTTTCAGGGGGAATCCACTTTTCCCCATTTCCTGAAAAGCGCTAAACTAAGCGATTTTTGTGGGAGTGTTGCAGATTGTGTGCGACGTCATGCGGAATGTTGAATTAGTAGCATTTACCAAAGGTAAGACTTCTGCTACATTAAAGTCGTGCGGAATGGCCCCAAGAATTTCCAGATCAAAATGGAAGAGGTATAAGGAAGGAAGGTTGGTTTTTTTTTGTAGTGTTTGATCCAATTCAAGTTCCATCCATACTTTCTGTCACTCACTTTCATCAGGCAATACACAGAAAACAATGCTGTTTATGTCAGCTGGAACGTAAAACGTTGCTTTAATGATCTGTATGGATTTTATGTGTCAGCAATAAAAATACTGTACAGATGAGGCCAAAATATATTTTGGTCTTTCTCAACAGAAAATTTCATTTTGCAGGTTTTATGATGCATTTTGTCTCTTCCACAAAAGATAGGGAACACTACACTCTCTCCCACCATACCCCTAAATGATGTCATTTTTTTCTGTTTGCAAATATTAGAAATGGGGGCAGAATTCTTCCCAGTTTTGACCATCCAAATAATGGGCACTTTTGTTGCTTTTATTAAAAGGAAGGAGAACTTTTTCACGGCTGTGAATGTTCCACAAAATGGGATGCCCATCGATCTGTGGACATTTCTTTTCAAGCCAGCACATATCAAAGTAGAAAAAGAAATATTTCAATTATTGATCTTATTTAGCTGACAAACTCCTATTCTTCTCCCCCCCCCTTTACCCACCTTTTCCACCTTGAAAAGAAACTTGTTTCTAGGCCACCCCGAGCTATTCAGAAAAGAAGCGGCTGGCAACTGGTGCTCCAAGATTGTAATTAGAACGGCAGCAATCAGACGCAGGAGCTTTGCCGGATCACTGTGCAAACATTCAGGCAGAGATAGGATGTCACTCCCGAGCCTCCTGTAATTTTACCTTTTCAAGGACATCATATATATATATCCCCTTCAAGGATTGCTGCCTTGTCGTGGCAAGGGGGCTTGCATAGCTCAGTGAAGCTATGAGCTATGCCATGCAGGGCCACCCAAGATGAACAGGTCATAGCAAAGAGCTCTGACAAAAGGTGATCCGCTGGAGAAGGAAATGGCAAACCACTCCAGTATCTTTGCCATGAAAACTCTATGGACAGTTCCAAAAGGCAAAATAATATGACACTGGAAGATGAGCCCCTCAGGTCAGAAGGTGTCCAGTATGCTACTGGGGATGAGCAGACGGCTAGTACTTGTAGCACCAGAATTAATGAACCGACTGGGCCAAAGCCGAAAGGACGTTCAGTTGGGGAGGGGGGAACTGGAGGTGAAAAGACAATCCGATGCTGTGAAGACTTTTATTCCATAGGAACCTGGAACATCAGATCCATGAATCAAGGCAAGCTGGACGTGGTCAAACAAGAGATGACAAGACTGAACATCGACATTTTAGAAATCAGTGAACTCAAATGGACAGAAATGGGGGAATTTAATTCAGATGACCATCAGATATACTACTGTGGACAAGAATCTCTCAGAAGAAATGGACTAGCCTTCATAATCAATAAAAGAGTAGGAAAAACAGGATTGGGATACAATCCCCCAAATGACAGAATGATCTCAGTTCAAATCCAAGGCAAACCATTCAACATCACAATAATAGTCTATGCCCCAACCACTGCTGCTGAAGAGGATGAAGTTGACCAGTTCTATGAAGCCCTACAACACCTTCTAGAAGCAACGCCAAAAAATGACGTGCTTATCATCATGGGGGATTGGAATGCTAAAGTAGGAAGCCAAAAGGTAACCAGGATAACTGAAAAGTTTGGCCTTGGAATACAAAATAAAGCACAGGCTGGTAGAATTTTATCAAGAGAATACAATGGTCATAGCAAACACTCTTTTCCAACAACCTAAGAGACTCTACACATGGAAAAAACCCGATGGTCAACATAGAAATCAGACTGACTATGTGCTTTGCAGCTCAAGAAGTTCTATACCGTCAGTAAAAACAAGACCAGGAGCTGATTGTGGTTCAGATCTTCAGCTTCTTGTTGCAAAATTTAGGCTTAAATTGAAGAAAGTACTAGGCCACTCAGGTATGAACTAAATCATATCCCTGACAGGTATATAGTAGAGGTGACAAATAGATTTAAGGAATTAGATTTGAGAGTGCCTGAAGAACTATGGACGGAGGTTTGCAACATTGTACAAGGGATAGCATAGAGCCTCTTGTGGCGCAGAGCGGTAAGCGGCAGTCTGCCCATGAGGTTGGGAGTTCAATCCCAGCAGCCGGCTTAAGGTTGACTCAGCTTTCCATCCTTCCGAGGTCGGTAAAATGAGTACCCAGCTTGCTGCTGGGGGGTAAAACAGTAATGATTGGGGAAGGGAATGGCAAACCACCTCGTATTGAGTCTGTCATGAAAACGCTAGAGGGTGTCACCCCAAGGGTCAGACATGAATCGATGCTTCACAGGGGATACCTTTACCTTTACCTTTAAAAGGGATAGCAACTAAAACCATCCCAAAGAAAAATAAATGCAAGAAAGCAAAATGGCTGTCTGAGGAAGCTTTACAAGTAGCTGAGGAGAGAAGAGAAGTGGAAGGCAATGGAGAAAGAGAAAGTTACACCCAATTGAATGCAAAATTCCAGAGGATAGCTAGAAGAGATAAGAATGCCTTCTTAAATGAACAGTGCAAACAAGTAGAAGAAAACAATAGAATAAGGAGGACCTGTATTTGGAGGAGCTGGGAGAAGGAGGAAGGATTATCTCAGGAGCTGACTCAGGAGCTTACTAGCTCCGCCCTCTGCTGAGGGTAATAATTAGAAGAATGTTGCACATAGGAGTAGAAGAAAAAGGAGAAGGTGTGAACCACTGATGCTCAGCAATCGGTTTCAAGGTCTGCCTGAAGAGGTTGATTCAGGAACACAGGAGCATGTGTAATCCCCCATGAAGAACTAGCCCCAATGTAGACCAGGAAAAAAGTCACAGACCCCCAAAGGTGAGAGTTCTAGGTCTTCTCCCCTGCCGACCCCACAAAGCTCAGGAAAAACTTCACAGTCCCCCACAAGAAAGTGTTTTAGTTCTGCTCCCAAGGGTATGAAGAAACGGGTACTTGGAATTGGGAATTCCTTGCTAAGAGGTGTAGAGGCCAAAGTGTGTAGACCAGACTTGTTGTCTCAAGAGGTCTGCTGCCTACCAACTGCCCGCATTAAGGATGTGACAGAATGGCTGGATAGGCTCATTAAGCCTACAGATCATTACCCCTTCCTTCTCATCCATGTAGGAACAATTAATACTGACCAGCAGAACATGGAACATATTAAAAATACTTTGTGGATCTGGGGGAAAAGGTAAAGGACCTGGGAGCACAGGTTATGTTTTCATCAGTCCTTCCTGTAAGTGGCCGAGGCTTAGGAAGAGATAGAGAGAAATCATGCAAGTAAATGACTGGCTACGTCAATGGTGACATCAGGAAAGGTTTGGATTTCTGGATCATGGTCTATGAAGTCAATATGAGGGGCTACTATCAGGAGACTGCGTGCACCTCACAGGGGACAGAAAAAGTATTTTTGGGAGAACTCTTGCACACCTGGTGAAGAGGGCTTTAAACTAGACACAAAGGGGAAGTGAGACGTAAATTCAGAACATGGTGTCATGGCAAGTTCTGAAGATGAGAATATCTCAAATCTACAGGGAATGTTACATAAGCAGGGAACTACTAGATTAGAAGTAAATTCAAAAACCAAAACCATGAGGCACACAAAGGATGGATTATGATGTCTCTACTAAGGTGACGAGATTTTAACATTGGTAAAACGGGACACCATTGACCGGGGAGGGGGGGTCTTGATTAAAAATTTGGTCTATATGGATCAACAAAATGGTTCATAGAATGCAAAAATAGTATTGTAATATATATTTTTTAATTTCAACGTAAGTACAATTTGCCAGGTACCCCCAGATGTCTAATTTGCCAGGTACCCCCACTAATGCACAGAGTATGGGAAACAAGCAGGAGGAACTAGTATTCGTAATACAGGAAGGGGGCTATGACCTTATAGGAATCACAGAAACTTGGTGGGATAATAATCACAATTGGAATACTAAAATTGAGATATACAATCCATTCAGAAGGAAAGAAAAGAAAAGGGGAAGTGTAGTAATATATGTTAGGAATCTTTATACTTGTGAAGAAATACAGGTACCGGAGCATGAAAGTTCAGTTGAGTGTATTTGGGTAAATAGAAAAGGACTAAGAAATGAGAGTGGTATTATTGTGGGGGTCTGCTATAGACCACCAAGCCAGTCAGAGGACTTGAATGAGATACTGCTAGAACAAATTACACAATTTTCAAAAAAGGGGGAAACAGTGGTCTTGGGTGACTTCAATTACCCAGTTGGAAGACCAACTCTGCTAAAAATGCAAACTCCATTAAATTCTTAACTTGTCTTGCCGACAGCTTCATTCCACAGAAAGTAGAGAGGGGAACCAGGGGCTCTGCTATTTTAGACTTGATTCTCATCAATAGGAAAGAACTGGAAGATGAGGTGGAAGTAGTGGGCACACTTGGTAGCAGTGACCATGTGCTTTTGGAATTTTCAATCGTGGGAAAGAGAAACCTTTACATAGTCGTATGTATAGACTGGACTTCAAGAAAGCTGATTTTCACAGATTTGAGGAATAAAAAAGGGTCATATAGGAAATGAAAGGAAGGACTTATTACCAAGAATGAGTATAAACAAATGACCAATAATTGTAGGGAGAATGTTAGAAAAGCTAAAGGTCAATATGAGCTTTAGGCTAGCAAGAAATGCTAGATTTTTAGAGGAATTTTACTATGCATTTTTTATAATGTACCCATCAATTATACAATTTTATATATTTTAAATTTTGTACTGGCAGTTTTCTACTCTGAAATTATGCAGTTTTCTACTCTGAATGTTTTTTCTTCCTATCTGTTTTATCTGGCCACAGTGCTGTATTAAAATAAATTTGAATTTAAACATCCGGAAGAAGTTCCTGACAGAGCGGTTTCTCAGTGTAACAGGCTTCCTCGGGAAGTGGTGAGTTCTTTGTCTTTGGAAATTTTTAAACAGAGGCTAGGTAGCCATCTGACAGAGAGGCTTATTCTGTGAAGGCAAAGGGGTGTCAGGTTACAGTAGATGAGCGCTTGGGATGTGAGTGTCCTGTATAGTGCAGGGGTTCGGACTAGATGACCCTTCCAACTCTATTAATCTATGACCAGAGATCTCTTCAAGAAAATTGGAGATATGAAGAGGACGTTTCATGCAAAGATGGTTATGATCAAGGACCAAAATGTTAGGGACCTAACAGAAGCAGAAGAGATAATATAAATGTGGCAAAATTATACAGAAGAACTATACAAGAGCGAGCTTAACATCCCTGATAACCATGATGGGGTAGTCACTGACCTAGAGACAGACATCCTGGAATGTGAAGGTAAAAGGGCCTTATGAAGTCTGAGCAACAATAAAGCTAGTGGAGGTGACAGCATTCCAGTTGAACTATTCAAAATCTTAAAATGCCAGCAAAATGCAGTAAAATGCCAGCAAATTTGGAAAACTCAACTGTGGCCACAGGATTGGAAAAGATTTACATGGTTCAAAATTGAGAAAGGAGTTCGGCAAGGCCTTGCCTATTTAACTTGTATGCGGAGCACATCATGAGAAAGGCGGTGTTAGATGAGTCACAAATTAGGAATAAGAATGCAGGGAGAAATAACAACCACAGATATGCAGATGAAAGGCCAAAGCTGAGAGTGAGCTAAGATTGGCCAGGGAACTGTAACAAGAAAATATTTTTCAATTATGTGAGGAGCAAACATAAAGTAAAGGAGGCAATAAGCCCACAGTTGGGTGCAGATGGACAAACTCTAACAGAGGATTCCAGAAAAGCAGAAAGGCCCAGTGCCTATTTTACATCTGTTTTTTTCCCACAGGTCAAAGGGTTTAGGCACATCTAGAGATGGCAGTAGCCAAGGGATAGTGTCTGGGTGGCATGTTGACATGGACAGAGAGGTTGTCGAGAGGCATTTAGCTGCACTGCATGAGTTCTTTTTTGACCAAGTAACAGGTTTGCTGGATCGTGGAAATTTGGTTGAAGTCGTTTACTTGGATTTTAGTAAAGCTTTTGATAAGGTTCCCCATGATCTTCAAGTCTTCAAGCAATAGTTGGATACACACTTTTCCTGGATGCTTTAGGATGCTTTGGGCTGATCCTGCGTTAAGCAGGGTTGATGGCTTGTATGGCCCCTTCCAACTCTATGATTCCATGATTCTATGATTCCATGATTCTATGATTCTATGATACCACTCAATAGCACAAAGTGAAGAGCCTCTTGATGCGGGTGAAGGAGGAGAGTGCAAAAGTTGGCTTGAAACTCAACATCAAGAATACTAAGATCATGGCATCTAGCTAGATGTAAACTAGCTATTGGAGGAGGATGGGAACCAGTGCTAGTATGGCTTGATCAAGAAGAAGAAGAAGAAGAAGAAGAAGAAGAAGAAGAGTTGGTTCTTATTACCCGAAGGAGGCTCAAAGCGGCTTACAGTCGCCTTCCCTTTCCTCTCCCCACAACAGACACCCTGTGAGGTGGGTGAGGCTGAGAGAGTCCTGATATCACTGCTCAGTCACCCAGCAGGCTGCATGTGGGGGGGGGGGTATAGAATTGAACCCAGCATGCCAGATTAGAAGTCCGCACTCCTAACCACTACACCAAACTGGCTCCATAACAGAGAGGCAGCATGGAAGAGGGACAGGTACAGATGTATAGAAAGAGGGAACTCATTTCAAAAAGGAAGTAGACAACAATGAGAGGGTGCAGAGGAGAACAATGAGGATGATCAAGCCTTATGAGGAAAGACTATGAGGACAGCCTAGAGAAGAGGAGGTTGAGAGGTAGAGAATAGGAGGTTGAGACGATGTCAATATGAGAGGCTATTATCAGGAGACAGTGTGCATGTCATAAGGGACAGAAAAAGTATTTTTGGGAGAACTCTTGCACACCTGGTGAAGAGGGCTTTAAACTAGACACAAAGGGGGAGCGAGACAAATTCAGAACTTGGTGTGATGGCAAGATCTGAACATGAGAAGATCTCAAATCTGCAGGGAATGTTACATAAGCAGGGAACTACTAGCTTACAAGGAAGTTCAAAAACCAAAATCATTGAGGCACACAAAGGATGGACTATGATGTCTCTATACTAAAACACAGAGTATGGCAAACAAGCAGGAGGAACTAGTAGTCGTAATAGAGGAAGGGGGCTATGACCTAATAGGAATCACAGAAACTTGATAGGATAATACTCACAACCGGAATACTAAAATTGAGGGGTACAATTTATTCAGAAGGGACAGAGAAGAAAAGAAGGGGGGATGTGTAGCAATATATGTTAGGAATCTTTATACTTGTGAAGAAATACAAGTACCCGAGCATAGCGGTACAGGTCGACGAACCACTTGGCGGCATCTCCGTCCATGCAATCGCCAACTAAACGAATGCGCTCGGCAGCGTCTTGGAACATGAACCCTACCTCTATCATGTAGGCTTGGAGGTGGACCAGAAACCCGGGGAACGCATTGGGGTCCCCAGCAAAGCGGGTTTTGAATCTGTACAGGCAACGGATTTCTGCCCCTCTGAGCTACAGCGACAGCTGGGGTCTGGCAGCTGGGTCGGCCGGCCATCCACCCCACGCCACCCCGCCAGGCGGCATGGGAGGAATCGGGGCGGCGAGCCCCCTCGGCTCTCTGGGTCCGGCTCCATCCCCTCGGGGCGGTGGCTGCCGCGGTTCTCTGGGCCTGGCCCCCTCTCCCTGGGGCGGTAGCTGGCTAGGCTCCTGCGGCTCGACTCCTTCTCCCCAATGCGGCGGCTGACGCAGCTCTTGGGGCCCCACTCCATCTCCCGGTGGCAGACAAAAGTCACAACCAGGCTTCTATATAAAGCTTTAATTGGAAGTAGATCTGAACACTTAAACATCTGAAGACAAGACTGTTCGATATCAGGGAGGCAAGCAGTTATCAATACAATTCTCCCGCCAAACCCAGGCCCGTTCCCAAGGGGAGGGGTGTCATCCCTCACCCAGGTGCCATCCCAGGCTTCCTGCCAAAGTGTCTCAGTTAGCACGGCCTTGGTCAGCCCGGCGCCCCAATTGGAAATGGTTGAACATAAAATCTGAACCATCGGAATACCTTTGGACACCTTATATTTAGATTCATTCAGGTCTGCCTATAGGAAAATTAAGTGTAGAATTCTGGATATTGAACTACAAGAATTAACTAGTGTAGCTGATAAAACATGCTCCCCACTTAGCATAGGAATTCGACCTAGACTGGAATCTACAGCTCTGTATTTTTATCAATTAATTAATTCACAATGGAGAAGGGCTTTTATGTTAGTGAGGTTAAATGTTTTACCCTCTGCCTTGCTAACTGGGAGATTCAATAACTTTCCCTATGAAAATAGAATTTGTCCATGTGAATTGAATTGTATTGAATCTGTCTTGCATGTTTTATTATACTGTCCGTTTTATGAAGGGATTCGAGTTAAATTTTTATCCTCTTTTTTAACCAGGGCAGAGTCTGCACTTACTTTGTTTATTCCATTGTCAATCCTGTTGAATTCAGATGGCTTTGAACTCGAATCTTCCTCCCCCCCGCATTGAAACAGGAAAGTCTTCTGCATGTGGTTAGGATAGTTCAGAAGGGGGGGGGAGCCAAGCCTCTTTCTTTCTTTTTTTGAAGGGGGAGAAGCCAAGCAGGGAGCCTCTTTCTTTTCTTGGAGGGGGGGGGGAGAAAATCGATAAAGGTAGAGGAGGGAGAACAATCCAGGACCGACAGAAGTTGAGAGAAATTAGGGGCTTCTCCTTAAAGGCAAGTTTGTCACATGACCACCTGTGGCCAATCACAGGTCCTCTACCGCAGAGGAGAGCCCAGATTCAAAACAGCCTTGAAATATTGAGCATTAAAAGCACTCTAAGATATCACACAATAAAGGTAGGGTCACTCCGGATCAATCCTTCTTGCTGCAGAAGGAAATTTTTAATCGCCCCAAAAGGCCAAAGCTGAGAGTGAGCTAAGATTGGCCAGGGAAGCCCATTGTAACAAGAAAAGATTTTTCAGTTATGTGAGGAGCAAACGTAAAGTAAAGGAGGCAATAGGCCCACTGTTGGGTGCGGATGGACAAACTCTAACGGAAGATGCAGAGAAAGCAGAAAGGCTTAGTGCTATTTTACATCTGTTTTTTCCCACAGGTCAAAGTGTTTAGGCACATCTAGAGATGGCCGTAGCCAAAGGACAGTGTCTGGGTGGCAGGTTAACATGGATAGAGAGGTTGTCGAGAGGCATTTAGCTGCACTGGATGAGTTCAAATCCCCTTGTCCGGATGAAATGCACCCGAGAGTACTCAAAGAACTTTCCAGAGAACTTGCACAGCCCTTGTCCATCATCTTCGGAACCTCTTTAAGGACTGGAGATGTCCCGGAGGACTGGAAGAGAGCAAATGTTATTCCGATCTTCAAAAAAGGGAGGAAGGATGACCCGGGAAACTACAGACCAGTGAGTCTGACCTCTGTTGTGGGGAAGATAATGGAGCAGATATTAAAGGGAGCGATCTGCAAACATCTGGAGGACAATTTGGTGATCCAAGGAAGTCAGCATGGATTTGTCTCCAACAGGTCCTGCCAGACCAACCTGGTTTCCATTTTTGACCAAGTAACAGGTTTGCTGGATTGGGGAAATTCGGTTGATGTCATTTACTTGGATTTTAGTAAAGCTTTTGACAAGGTTCCCCATGATGTTCTAATGGATAAATTGAAGGACTGCAATCTGGATTTTCAGATAGTCAGGTGGATAGGGAATTGGTTAGAGAACCGCACTCAAAGAGTTGTTGTCAATGGTGTTTCATCAGACTGGAGAGAGGTGAGTAGCGGGGTACCTCAGGGCTCGGTGCTTGGCCCGGTACTTTTTAACATATTTATTAATGATCTAGATGAGGGGGTGGAGGGACTACTCATCAAGTTTGCAGATGACACCAAATAGGGAGGACTGGCAAATACTCCAGAAGATAGAGACAGAGTTCAACGAGATCTTCAATGAGAAGATCTCAATGATCAATGTTCAATGAGTTCAATGAGAACAAGATGCAATTTAATAAAGATAAGTGTAAAGTTCTGCATCTGGGTCAGAAAAATGAAAAGCATGCCTACTGGATGGGGGATACGCTTCTAGGTAACACTGTGTGTGAACGAGACCTTGGGGTACTTGTGGATTGTAAACTAAACATGAGCAGGCAGTGTGATGCAGCGGTAAAAAAGGCAAATGCCATTTTGGGCTGTATCAACAGAGGCATCACATCAAAATCACAAGATGTCATAGTCCCATTGTATACGGCACTGGTCAGACCACACTTGGAGTACTGTGTGCAGTTCTGGAGGCCTCACTTCAAGAAGGACGTAGATAAAATTGAAAGGGTACAGAGGAGAGCGACGAAGATGATCTGGGGCCAAGGGACCAAGCCCTATGAAGATAGGTTGAGGGACTTGGGAATGTTCAGCTTGGAGAAAAGGAGGTTGAGAAGGGACATGATAGCCCTCTTTAAGTATTTGAAAGGTTGTCACTTTGAGGAGGGCAGGATGCTGTTTCTGTTGGCTGCAGAGGAGAGGACACGCAGTAATGGGTTTAAACTTCAAGTACAACGATATAGGCTAGATATCAGGAAAAAGCTTTTCACAGTCAGAGTAGTTCAGCAGTGGAATAGGCTGCCTAAGGAGGTGGTGAGCTCCCCCTCACTGGCAGTCTTCAAGCAAAGGTAGGATGCACACTTTTCTTGGATGCTTTAGGATGCTTAGGGCTAATCCTGCGTTGAGCAGGGGGTTGGACTAGATGGCCTGTATGGCCCGTTCCAACTCTATGATTCTATGATTCTATGATTCTATGAAATGCAAACGGAAATCGCATTCTGTGTAGGGGGCAGGGACTGAATCGATCTGGGTTTGGAATAAAAGCTCCGTGCAGTTTACACCTAGGTGTGCCAGGTCTTCTGGCCAGGCTAAAGTACAGTTTTTAATGGACAGAACGATGTGCTGATTGAGGGGGTGGCAAAGTTTTTGTCAGCTGCTATTAGGTCGCGTCTAGCTAAACTTGAAAGCTGATAAATGTTTACTCCCATAATTTATGTGTTATTATAATGGTTCTATTAATTTTATTATTGTCCTCTGACTTTTACATGTCTGTTATGGTTTTATTAATTCTCCTATCCCTTTTACCACGCTAATAAAGAAGGACTGTTTGTTTGTTTTGTTTGTATTTATTTCTTGCAACACACTCATGCTTTTCAAGTGTATTAGGTCCTCTTGCCTCCTTGTTCAGATGCTCTCAATTAACACAACACCCCTCTAACAGCACAAATCTTACACTCTGGCAAAGGGCCATTGCAAAGGCAGGCAAACAAATGAATAAGAACCAAGTGTGGCATTTAGAATAAACATTTACTTCCTTAACTGAGAGAAATGAGGGTGGGCATCTTGGGCACCCATGTGGAGAACCACTGAGTGAGCTGGAATGACTGGATGACGTTTACTCAGTCCTTTTCATACAGGGAAGGTCCCCCCCCCCAGCCTGGTTCTGCTCCTCTGCTTTCAATTAAGCCACAGAATTAATCTCTTACAGCAGACCTGGGTGTTGTTGTTTTGGTTTTGGTGAGGGTTTTTTTTTTTGAATTTCAATTTGCATTGGGACTCCTAATTACTTTTACTGCAGACATTAACAATTGCATTTCAGAATTAGATTTGCAAATACTGAGACTAGACAAGTCAAATCTCTCAGCTCAGTTTAAAGCAACTGATCAGCAGTTGGTGGGCACTGTGTGTTTGTGTATGTGTATGTATGGGTGAGTTTAGTGTAGGAAGTCTAAGAAGGTTGGAAGTTTCTCAAAAGTAAAATACCGAAGCCACAATCACAGATAATTCCCTTGAGAAGGAAAACTGGGAGGAAGCTAAAGAAATCGGGGTGGCTCCATAAACAGCTTTCAAAAGAATTGAGTAATAAAAAAGACTCTTTTAGGAAATGGAAGGAGGACATTATAATCACGAGAGTGTTTGTAGGGAGAGTGTTAGAAGAGCTAAAGCTCAGTATGAACTTAGGTTAGTGAGAAATATTAAAAAACAACAAAAAGGGTTCTTTGTTGTTGTTATGTGCGAAGTCGTGTCCGACCCATCGCGACCCCATGGACAATGATCCTCCAGGCCTTCCTGTCCTCTACCATTCCCCGGAGTCCATTTAAGTTTGCACCTACTGCTTCAGTGACTCCATCCATCCACCTCATTCTCTGTCGTCCCCTTCTTCTTTTGCCCTCGATCTCTCCCAGCATTAGGCTCTTCTCCAGGGAGTCCTTCCTTCTCATGAGGTGGCCAAAATATTTGAGTTTCATCTTCAGGATCTGGCCTTCTAAAGAGCAGTCAGGGCTGATCTCCTCTAGGACTGACTGGTTTGTTCGCCTTGCAGTCCAAGGGACTCGCAAGAGTCTTCTCCAGCACCAGAGTTCAAAAGCCTCAATTCTTTGACGCTCGGCCTTCCTTATGGTCCAACTTTCGCAGCCATACATTGCAACTGGGAAGACCATAGCCTTGACTAAACGCACTTTTGTTGGCAGGGTGATGTCTCTGCTTTTTAGGATGCTGTCTAGATTTGCCATAGCTTTCCTCCCCAGGAGCAAGCGTCTTTTAATTTCTTTGCTGCAATCCCCATCTGCAGTGATCTTGGAGCCCAGGAAAATAAAATCTGTCACTATCTCCATTTCTTCCCCTTCTATTTGCCAGGAATTGAGAGGGCCGGATGCCATGATCTTTGTTTTCTTGATGTTGAGTTTCAAGCCAACTTTGGCACTCTCCTCCTTCACCCGCATCAACAGGCTCTTTAGTTCCTCTTCACTTTCTGCCATTAGAGTGGTATCATCTGCATATCTGAGGTTGTTGATATTTCTCCCTGCAATCTTGATCCCAATTTGTGACTCCTCTAATCCCGCATTTCTCATGATGTGCTCTGCATACAAGTTAAATAGGCAAGGCGACAGTATACAGCCTTGCCGAACTCCTTTCTCAATTTTGAACCAGTCAGTGATTCCATGTTCAGTTCTCACTGTTGCTTCTTGACCTGCATATAAATTTCTCAAGAGACAAATAAGATGCTCTGGTATTCCCATCTCTTTAAGAACTTGCCACAATTTGTTGTGCTCCACACAATCAAAGGCTTTAGCATAGTCAATGAAGCAGAAGTAGACGTTCTTCTGGTACTCCCTAGCTTTCTCCATGATCCAGCGTATGTTGGCAATTTGATCTCTAGTTCCTCTGCCTCTTCGAAATCCTGCCTGTACTTCTGGAAGTTCTCGGTCCACATATTGCTGGAGCCTAGCTTGTAGGATTTTGAGCATAACTTTGCTAGCATGAGAAATTAGTGTGATGGTGCGGTAGTTTGAACATTCTTTGGCATTGCCCTTCTTTGGGATTGGAATGTAAACTGACCTTTTCCAATCCTGTGGCCATTGTTGAGTTTTCCAAATTTGCTGGCATATTGAGTGTAGCACTTTTACTGCATCGTCCTTTAAGATTTTGAATAGTTCAACTGGAATGCTATCACTACCACTAGCTTTATTGTTGCTCAGACTTCCTAAGGCCCATTTGACTTCACATTCCAGGATGTCTGGCTCCAGGTCAGTAACTACCCCATTGTGGTCATCAGGGATGTTAAGCTCGCTCTTGTATAGTTCTTCTGTATAATTTTGCCACCTTTGTTTGATCTCTTCTGCTTCTGTGAGGTCCCTACCATTTTGGTCCCTTATCATACCCATCTTTGCATGAAACGTTCTCTTCATATCTCCAATTTTCTTGAAAAGATCTCTGGTCCTCCCCATTCTATTGTTTTCTTCTATTTGTTTGCACTGTTCATTTAAGAAGGCATTCTTATCTCTTCTAGCTTTTCTCTGGAATTCTGCATTCAATTGGGTGTATCTTTCTCTTTCTCCCTTGCCTTTCACTTCCCTTCTCTCCTTAGCTATTTGTAAAGCTTCCTCAGACAGCCATTTTGATTTCTTGCATTTCTTTTTCTTTGGGATGGTTTTAGTTGCTACCTCTTGTACAATGTTGCGAACCTCCGTCCATAGTTCTTCAGGCACGCTGTCTATCAGATCTAATTCCTTAAATCTATTTGTCACCTCCACTGTGTATTCGTCAGGGATATGATTTAGTTCATACCTGAGTGGCCTAGTGCTTTTCCCTACTTTCTTCAATTTAAGCCTAAATTTTGCAACAAGAAGCTCATGATCTGAACCACAATCAGCTCCTGGTCTTGTTTTTATTGACTGGATAGAACTTTTCCATCTTTGGCTGCAGAGCACATAGTCAATCTGATTTCTGTGTTGACCGTCTGGTGATGTCCATGTGTAGAGTCGTCTCTTGGGTTGCTGGAAAAGAGTGTTTGCTATGACCATTGTATTCTCTTGACAAAATTCTACCAGCCTGTGCCCTGCTTCATTTTGTACTCCAAGGCCAAACTTGCCTGTTATCCCGGTTATCTTTTGGCTTCCTACTTTAGCATTCCAATCCCCCATGATGATAAGCACATCATTTTTGGGCGTTGCTTCTAGAAGGTGTTGTAGGGCTTCATAGAACTGATCAACTTCATCCTCTTCAGCAGCAGTGGTTGGGGCGTAGACCTGGATCACTGTAATGTTGAATGGTTTGCTTTGGATTCGAACTGAGATCATTCTGTCATTTTGGGGATTGTATCCCAAGACTGCTTTTCCTACTCTCTTATTGATTATGAATGCTACTCCATTTCTTCTGCGAGATTCTTGTCCACAGTAGTATACCTGATGGTCATCTGAATTAAATTCACCCATTCCTGTCCATTTTAGTTCACTGATTCCTAAAATGTCGATGTTCAGTCTTCTCATTTCTTGTTTAACCACGTCCAGCTTGCCTTGATTCATGGATCTGACGTTCCAGGTTCCTATGGAATAAAAATCTTTACAGCATCGGACTGTCTTTTCGCCACCAGTTACTTCCACAACTGAGCGTCCTTTCGGCTTTGGCCCAGCCGCTTCATTCATTCTGGCGCTACTCGTACTAGCCGTCTGCTCATCCCCAGTAGCATATTGGACACCTTCCGACCTGAGGGGCTCATCTTCCAGCGTCATATCGTTATGCCTATTGGAACTGTCCATAGAGTTTTCATGGCAAAGATACTGGAGTGGTTTGCCATTGCCTTCTCCAGTGGATCACCTTTTGTCAGAGCTCTCAGCTATGACCTGTCCGTCTTGGGTGGCCCTGCACGGCATAGCTCATAGCTTCACTGAACTACGCAAGCCCCCTTGCCACAACAAGGCAGCGATCCTTGAAGGGGGAAGGGTTCTTTAGTTATATTCAAAGTAAGAAAAAGAATAGGAGCATGGTAGAAACATTGCAGGGTCAATAATATGACATTGTAACAAGTGATGAAGAGAGGGCTGAACTGCTCAATTCCTACTTATCCTCAGTCTTCTCTTGAGAGGGGGATTGTGCTCAACATGGCAAAATCATTTCACGTGATGAAGGATGGGAGTTGTGGCCTAGGATCACTGTAGGGATAGCCCATAAATGCCTTGTTTCTTTTAATGAAACCAAATCCTCTGGGCCAGATGAACTGCATCCAAGGGTACTAGAAGAACTTGCAGATGTCATTTCTGAGCCCCTGTCCATTATTTTTGACAATTACTAAGAGTCTGCAAGGCTTTCTCAAGAACAAGTCATGTCAGACTAACCTTCTCTTTTTTTTGAGAAAGTTACTGCCCGAAGAAGACACGACTTAAAATTACCCTCCTTTGTCACAATGCCCTGCCCTTTGCTTACTTGAGTGGGAAATTTGATGGACTCCCTCTCAAGGATCGACTCTGTATCTGCAATGAGGGTCAAGTAGAGAACACAGAACACATCTTATTTGAGTGCAAGCTATATAAACATATTCGCACAGGTGCATTAGTACCAATGCTTGTAGAATGCCCTCACGACCTGAGAAAGCATCGCCTGCAAATATTGCTATCAGATACAGATAATTTGTTAACTGGCAAAGTAGCAAAATTTGCGTGACTAGCTTTAAGAATTAGGAAAGAATGGGTCACTCATGTATAGCCATAATAGGTCCACAGAACTTCTTATGTTTTTTGGTTAGTAGCCACTTAATCTCGTCTTTTGTTTTATATTTTAACAGCTTTATTAGTTTTATTGCTTTTATGGCTCATTTTATCCGTGTAAAATAGTCAATGGCAGTTCATGCTTTTAAATGTTGGCTTTTATGGTGGAGAAGTTTTAAGTTTTATTGTTGATGCATTTTTAAGCTTTTCGTGTATTACCTTCCCTTTTACAAACTGCTATTGTATAGTAGTGCTTCTAAAATTTTGGTCTAAATGACCGTAAATAAATAAATGATGATGAGAAAGTTACTGCCTTGTTAGATCAGGGGAATGTCATGGATATAGTTTACCTTGATTTAAGTAAGGCTTTTGATAAGCTTCTGCAATATATTCTTGTTAACAAGTTGGTAAAATGCGGTATGGATCCTATTACTGTTAGGTGGATTGAGAACTGGTTGACAGATTGCACCCAAAAGGTGCTTGTAATTGGTTCATCACTTTCTATGCTATGACGAGTGGAGTGCCTCAGGGATCTGTCCTGGGCCAACATCCGCGTCTGGCTACAAGCTTCCTTGCCCCCCCCCCATCTCAAAAGAAATTCTATGAGGACATGGTCACTTCCCCCTAGGTTCGCCACCTCCTTCACTTCATCCACCAATTCTTGCCTGTTGGTCAGTATTAAGTCCAGTACGGCTGAACCTCTTGTGGGTTCATCTACCATTTGATAAATTAAATTGTCAGCCAGGCAGGTCAGAATGGCATGAAATTGTCAGCCAGGCATGACTGAGGATGCTTCGCAGAGTTTGTTTCCCAGAACACATCTGGGAAATTGAAGTCACCCATGATCCAAGTAGCACATGCCGCTTGGATATTTTCCCATGTTGTTCACAAAGTACAGCATCCTCATCCTCTCGTTGGTCAGGCGGTCGGTAGAAGACACCAACCACCAAACTGTTTGTCTTAGACTATGTTTTGGGACCTCTTCCCTCATTGAAACTTGCACCTCCTCTGCAAGGGCCTGAAATCTATTCTGGAGCTCCAAAGGCCCCGAGATCCGTCTCGCTCTATGCCATTGAGTATTTTTCCTAACTGTCTGCAGAGGCTCCGTAATGAGGTCAATCCCCTTATCCTCTTCAGGACTCATTGTATCCTCTTTATTCAGAGTTGCACAGCTCCTGTCTATGAACTCCTTCCCTTTCTTCATTTCTGTCAGAATAATACATAATCTTCTCTTCTCTAATCCTTTCCTCCAAAAGTCTCACCAGCTTACACTTGGGGCAGATGTAGCCCATCTTGTCTTCAGGGAGGAAGGCAATCATGTCACACTCACTGCAGATGATGGGATGAGTGTCCTGGAGGTCCACTGTAACTTCTAGGTCCATTGTAACTTCTAGGCAGTGCAACTGGTCAGCAACAACAGCTCTCCCCAGCAGCTCTCTCCACTTGCTCCCAGCTCTCTCTACTTGCTCCCATTCATTCTGGTGCCCCTCTGGGGCAAGAGAGAACAACTCTGCTCCATCCTCCATATGGCACCCTTTTAAATATTTGAAGATGGTTATCAGATTCCCTCTCAGTCATCTCCTCTCTAGGCTAGACAGACCAAGCTCCCCCAACCTTTCTTCATATGTCTTGGTCTCCAAACCCCTCACCATCTTTTTGCTTTTCTCTGGACACATTCCAGTTTGTCAACATCCCTCTTCAACTGGGGTGCCCAAAACTGAACACAGTACTCCAAGTGAAGCCGAACAAGAGCAGAGTAAAGCGGTACCATCACCTTCCGTGATCTGGATACGATTCTCTTTTTGATACAGCCCAAAATCCCATTTGCATTCTTAGCCACTGAGTCACACAGCTGACTCATGCTCAATGTGTATACTAAAACTCCAAGATACTTTTAGCACATGCTACTGCCAAGACTCTTGTGGCGCAGAGTAGTAAGGCAGCCGTCTGAAAGCTTTGCCCATGAGGTTGGGAGTTCAATCCCAGCAGCCGGCTCAAGGTCGACTCAGCCTCGGTAAAATGAGTACCCGGCTTGCTGGGGGGTAAACGGTCATGACTGGGGAAGGCACTGGCAAACCACCCCGTATTGAGTCTGCCATGAAAACGCTAGAGGGCGACACCCCAAGGGTCAGACATGACTCGGTGCTTGCACAGGGGATACCTTTACCTTTACCTTTTTACTGCCAAGACAAGTCTCCCCCATCTTATATTGTTGTATTTGGTTTTTTGCATCTAAATGCAGAACTTTACATTTGTCCCTATTGAACTTCATTTTATTCAGTTTAGCCCACTTCTCAAGCCTACCAAGATCATCCTGTATTCTCTTGCTGTCTTCAGTTGTGTTTGCTACACCTCCCAGTTTAGTATCGTCTGCAAATTTAATAAGTATCCCCTTTAATCCCTCATCTAAATCATTAATAAATATGTTGAACAACACAGGCCCCAGGACAGATCCTTGGGGTACTCCACTTGTCACTCTTTTCCAAGAAGATGCTGAACCATTAACAAGTACCCTCTGGGTATGATTTGTTAACCAGTTATTGATCCACATGACAGAATTAGGATCCATACCACATTTTACCAACTTGTGAACAAGAATATCATGTGGAATGTAATCAGAAGTTTTACTGAAATCCAGATAAACTATGTCCATGGCATTCCCCTGATCCAGCAAGGTGGTCACTTTCTCGAAAAAAGAAATAAGTTTGGTCTGACATAACTTGTTCTTGCAAAACCCGTGCTTAGGAATCACAGCTCTCAGTTCCAGCTGCTCAAGGACTCAGTGTTTGATACTTTGTTCCACAATTTTGCCAGCTACAGATGTCAAGCTGATGGGTTGATAATTACCCGGATCCTCCTTTTTCCCTTTCTTGAAGATGGGGACAAATATTGCCTGCCTCCAATCATCTGGCATCTCACCTGTTCTCCGAGAAGTGTCAGAAATAATGGACAGAGGTTCAGAGATAACATCTGCAAATTCTTTTAGTACCCTGGGATGCAGTTCATCTAACCTAGAATACTGTTTCATGTAAAGAAACATGGTGTTTGTGGATTGCTCCAACAGTGATCCTAGGCCACCATTCCCATCCCCCGTGTTGTGTTATGTTTTTGCCACATTGATCACTATTTCCCTCACAAGAGAAGACTAAGGAGAAACAGGATTTAAACAGTTAAGCCCTCTCATCATCATCTGTTATAATTTCACTTTCTTGTCCTCAAAGTGGTCCTATGGTGTCCCTATTCTTTTTCTTGCTTGAAATATAACTAAAAGAGCCTTTTTTTGTTATGTTTAGCATTTCTTGCTAGCCTAAGCTCATATGCAGCTTTAGCTTTTCTAACACTCCCCCTACCATTATTGGTTATTTATTTATACTCATCCTTGGTAATAAGGCCTTCCTTACATTTCCTAAATGACTCTTTTTTATTCCTCAAATCTTTTGACAACTGCTTATGGAGCCGATTTGGCTTCCTTAGGCTCCTTCCATCTTTTCTTCTCAAGGGAATTGTTTGTGACTGAGCCTTCAGTATTTCACTTTTAAGAAGCTCCCAGCCCCATTGGACTCCCATCTCTTTAAGTCTTTCTGACCACGGAACTCTACGCAACATACCTTTAAGTCTGGGAAAATCAGCTCTCCTTAAGTCCAGTCTATACGTACAACTACATAAATGTTTTCTCTTTCCCACAATTGAAAATTTCAAAAGCACATAGTCACTGCTACCAAGTGTGCCCACTACTTCCACCTCATCTACCAGTTCTTCCCTATTGATGAGAATCAAGTCTAAAATAGCAGAGGCCCTGGTTCCCCTCTCCACTTTCTGGGAAATGAAGCTGTCGGTAAGATTTTGCATTTTTAGCAGAGGGTCTTCCAAAAGATATCTGGGTAATTTTGGGCTGTATCAACTGGGACATCAAAATCACAAGATGTCATAGTCCCATTGTATACGGCACTGGTCAGACCATACCTGGATCTCGAGCTATCAAGATCATCCTGTATTCTGTTGCTGTCCTCAGTTGTGTTTGCTATCTCTCCCAGTTTAGTATCGTCTGCAAATTTAATGTATCCCCTCTAATCCCTCACCCAAATCAATAATAAATATGTTGAACAACACAGGCCCCAGGACAGATCCTTGGGGTACTCCACTTGTCACTCTTTTCTGGGAAGGAAAGCTATGGCAACTCTAGACAGCATCCTAAGAAGCAGAGACATCACCTTGCCAACCAAACTGCGTCTAGTCAAGGCTATGGTCTTCCCAGTTGCAATGTATGGCTGTGAAAATTGGACCATAAGGAAGACCGAGCGTGAAAGAATTGAGGCTTTTGAACTCTGGTGCTGGAGAAGACTCTTGAGAGTTCTTGGACTGCAAGGCAAACAAACCAGTCAGTCCTAGAGGAGATCAGCCCTGACTGTTCTTTAGAAGGCCAGATCCTGAAGATGAAACTCAAATACTTTGACCACCTCATGAGAAGGAAGGACTCCCTGGAGAAGAGCCTAATGCTGGGAGCAATTGAGGGCAAAAGAAGAAGGGGACAACAGAGAATGAGATGGCTGGATGGAGCCACTGAAGCAGTTGGTTAGAGCTTAAATGGACACCAGGGAATGGTAGAGCACAGGAAGGCCTGGAGGATGATTGTCCATGGGGTCATGATGGGTCAGACATGACTTTGCAGCTAACAACAGCAAAGTTACCTTGGAGATAATTTGCTTGAAAAGATATGCATGGTCATCAGACTGGAGAGAGGTGAGTAGCGGGGTACCTCAGGGCTCGGTGCTCGGCCCGGTACTTTTTAACATATTTATTAATGATCCAGATGAGGGGGTGTCAGGATTGTTAGAAAACCCTGTCATAAATTAGCCTGAGTTCTTCCATGACAGTTTTATTGCTTGGTGCCTGGGAGCTCCAGGTCCTATATCATGCTAACTAGTAGAAAGTGAAATGTATGTTATTGTAACCATTATCTCTGAATGTGCTTTTCCGTGGGGCCTCTCGGCTGGGTCTGGTTCTACTACAAATACCATCTTATCTGAGTCTGAAGACAGCCAAGGCCATGTGAAAGTAACACTGTTTTTAATTGCATTTGTCTCCTCTCTCACTCTCCCCTCCCTTGGGAACTTTCAAGTTTTGGGCGGGAGAATTGTATTGATAAGAAGAAGCAAATCGGCCCTCAGGCAGATTTGACTTCGCTAGTCTAGATGTATGAAGTGCTTCTCAATAAAACTTTCTATTTCTAAGAAGTTGGTTGTGAGTCCTTGCAACGTCTGACATTAAGTCAAATCTCACAACACCTTTCGCCTGCCAACATGCAGGACGAAGGTAATATCTATACTGAGCAGGAAGAGGGTCTGGATTGGGACTACTCTCAGGGCGAAGTGGCCGGCGCAGGCTCGTTTAGCTCGGGCATGGCCAGAGTCCTGGGAGATGCGACTCCGGGCCACGCGAAGTTCCTGGAAAAGCACATCACTGAACGCAGGCGTCTGTCAAAGTACGACCACCTGACAGGTGATGAGCTGTGGCCTGAACAACTGCCTGATGGGGTTTCAAGTCGAGGAATGGCGACCACCCTCGAGGTGCAGGAGCTGCAGCAGAGAATCGGCAGGGTGACCAACTGGCTGCAGACGGTGTCGGGGGAGTTGGCTCCGGAGTCGCAGCGTGAGGCGAGGCGCTTGCTGCGAGAGTTGCAGGCGGACTTCCGCGAGCCCGGCGGCCAGCTGCTGGGAGACCTTCCAACCCTGAGAGAGCGCGAGGTGGCGGCGATGGATGCCGCGGCCGAAGCCGAAGCTGCGGCCCTGGCGGCGGCGAGAGCAGCAGCGCAAACGGAGAGTGAGGAGGAAGACGAAGACGACCTCGGAGTGGCTGATGCCGGGAGAGGAGCGGGACCCCAGGTGCGGGGTCAGGTTGTGGCCCTAGTTCCGGCTGATGGAGCCCGAGCCGGTGGATTACAAATTGCAGCTGCAGCAGCAGCTGCCGATGGAGCAGCGGCGGCTGATGGAGCAGCGGCGGCGGCGGCTGGAGCGGCAGCGGTAGCTGGAGAGGCGGCGGCGGCGGGAGCAGCGGCAGGAGTTGGTTGCGGAGTGCGCCCACGACCCCGTGGAGTGCGGGCTCCGATGGATTGGGGCCCGGGCCACCTGCCCCCTCATCTGAGGGGATTGGAAATGCGGAGCACCTACAAGTTTAAGGCCCGTTTCTCGGGCGACTCGTCAGCTTTTCCTTCGTTCCTGGTTCATCTCCAAGCCTACATGATGGACATGGGTTTCACTTTCCATGATGATGCCGAGCGCATTCGTTTCGTGGGAGAGTGCCTGGAGGGAGAGGCGGCGAAGTGGTTCATGGATCTCTACCGTTACAACCCGAGAGCAGTTCGTAACTACAATCACTTCCTGAGAACCATGCGCTTGATGTAAGTGGAGCCCTTTGAGAAGGAGACAGCGGAGAAGAAACTCAAGGTTCTTAAGCAAGGGACAATGACTGTGGCTGAGTATGCCTAAGAATTCAAGAAATTATCATCGGCTGTTCCGGATTGGACGGAACCCCACAGAGTGCATGCTTTCGTGGGGGGCCTCTCCGGAGACCTGTCCAGCAAGTGCCTCCTCCTAGACGACCCGTTGACCGTGTTGGGATGGGTGCAGCTGGCAGGAGAGATGGAAAGCCGTCTGGAACGGGCTGCTGAATACAAAGGAATTGCGGGAAAAGTGGGGGGAACGACCTCTACCCCTAAGAAACCCAAGTCCAAAGCTAAACTGGATCCCAGCGAGCGCACTCGGCGCATGGAAAAAGGATTATGTTTGGGCTGCAGCCAGGCTGGCCATTTCCTCGCTCAGTGCCCAGCCAAAACCGGGGCAGCAGGTTCAGCGAGCGCCGAACCGTCGGGCGGAGCACCAGCCAAAGCCACGACAACCAAGAAAATGGCCCCAAAGAAGACCGCCAAGTCCCTGCTCGATCCGGCTGGAGCAGCGACTGTGGTGGAGGAATCTGATGGCAGCAGCCAAGAGGAGGAAATACAGTCTGGAGAGCAGTCGGGAAACGACGACGACCTGCTGTAAAGGCGCCCCGCCAGCAGGTCTCCGGCAGGGGCAAATGCGCGGTGAGTGACTCTCCCCTGGTTCTCTTGCCCGCCACTCTCACAGAACCCAGCTCTGGAAAAAAATTGGGGGTACGTTGCATAGTGGACTCGGGCTGTACCAAAACCCTAGTAAGCCCAGCACTGGCCGAGACTTTGGGGGTGGGGAAGGTGCCTCTGGGGGAGCCCCTACCCATCACTCAGTTGGACGGGAAATGTGCCCCAGGGGGGGAGGCCACAGTGAAAACGCTCCCGATGGACTTGGACATTGATAAACATTGGGAGCAAATCCAACCCCTGGTGGCACCTCACTCTGCGTTCCCGTGTGTGTTGGGGCTGGACTGGTTGCGTGAACATGACCCCACAGTAAAGTGGAAGAAGGGGACAGTAAAGTTTTCGTCCCTGGGTTGCAAGCAGCATGTGCGACCCCTACCCGCTCCGGGATGCCAAACCATGGCCACGGTGGCGGAGGCAGAGGCACTCGCCCTCCCACGGGAGTATCGAGAGTTTGAGGATGTGTTTGCAGAGATTGAATGCAATCAGTTGCCTCCCCATCGCAAGACAGACTGTGCAATTGAGCTGAAGAAGGGAGAGCCGCTTCCTAAAGCCAAATTGTACTCTATGAGTCCTAGGGAAATGAAGGAGCTCAGGGAGTTCCTGGACAAGAATTTAGCCAGGGGTTTCATCAGACCGGCCACTTCCCCCCTGGCTGCCCTAGTCCTCTTCGTGAAAAAGAAGGATGGGTCACTGCGCCTCTGCACGGATTACAGGCGGCTGAATGCTGTTTCCACCTGCAATGCCTACCCATTGCCATTGATTAAGGATTTGTTGGGACATTTGGGGAGGGCCCGAATTTGTACAAAATTGGACTTGAGGGAAGCGTACTACAGGGTCCGCATAAAGAAGGGGCATGAGTACCTGACGGCACTCAACACCCCCTTGGGCCAATTTGAATACACGGTCATGCCGTTCGGCCTCGCCGGTGCTCCGGGCGTGTTCATGAACATGATAAATGAAATTATGCATGATTTGTTGTATCAGGGGGTTGCTGGTCTACATAGATGATATTTTGATGTATTCTGACAACCTGGACAAACACACAAAATTAGTCCGGGAGGTGCTCAGCCGGCTGCGGAAACACCATCTGTTTGCCAAACTTTCAAAATGTGAGTTCCACCGGGAGGCGGTGGAGTTTCTTGGATTCCGGGTGTCCAAAGCTGGAATTGAAATGGACCCGGGCAAAGTGCGGGACTTGTTGGCCTGGGAACCTCCCAAGACTAGGAGGCAACTTCAAAGTTTCTTGGGCTTCGCGAACTTTTATAGAACGTTTATTCCCAGTTTTGCCAAGGTGGCATTGCCTCTGACTGACTTGTTGAAAACGAAAGAGGGGGGGAAGGGGGCGAATCGCCCGGGTGCTCAACTCCAGTGGACCCCCCTTTGCCAGGAGGCTTTTGAGAGTTTGAAACTCCTTTTTACGTCTGAACCGGTGTTGGCACATGCTGACCCATCCAAACAATTCACGGTGCAAGTAGATTCGTCGGATGTAGCAATGGGGGCCGTGATCCTGCAAGAGGGAGAGGATGGGAAGCTGCACCCCCTAGCCTATCTGTCAAAAAAGTTCTCTGGGGCAGAACGCAACTGGGCAATTTGGGAAAAAGAGGCAGCTGCAGTAAAGTTAGCTCTTGCCACTTGGAGGCATTGGCTGGAAGGGTCGGCCGTCCTGTTCGTAGTTTGGATGGACCATAAAAATCTCCAACCATTCAAGCAGTCTCGCTCCTTGTCAGCCAAGCAAATGCGGTGGGCGGAGTTTTTCTCTCAGTTCAACTTTTCTCTTAAGCATCTGCCAGGCAAAATGAACTTTTTGGCGGACGCCCTTTCTCGCTTGCCCCAGTACAACAGCAAACGCGACCCATTGTGGACACGGTGTTCACACCCGCCCAGTTGGGGATGGCAGCTGTGACGCGCAGTCAAACAAAAAAGGGAAGCCCGGTCCCTGGTGGGTGGGTTCAGAAGGAGGTGCTACAAGACTCTGAATTCGTTTCCCTCCGCCCCGCCCTCGTCGACAAGGGGGGCCTGTTTTTCAAAGGCGAGCGCCTCTACGTCCCGGCGGCGACGCGCGGAGACGTTTTGAAATTATGCCACGATGCAAAAACAGTAGGGCATTTTGGCTTTGTAAAAACTCTGCACCTGGCCAGAAGACATTACTGGTGGCCAACGTTGAGGGGGGATGTGGAGAAGTATGTGCAGGGCTGCCCTACATGCCTTGTTTCCAAACCCCCAGGAGGAAAGAAGTGAGGGTTGCTGCAGCCCCTGCCCACCCCCTCTCGTCCCTGGTCCGATGTTACTATGGATTTTATCACAGACCTGCCCCCCAGCCAGGGCAAGACTGTGGTTTGGGTGGTAGTGGATGCATTTTCAAAGCAAGCCCACTTCATCCCCTGTGTGGGGTTGCCCTCGGTGGCCAAACTGGCCTCGATGTTTGTGACTCACATAATCCGGCTACATGGAATTCCTAGGAGATTGCTCACGGATCGGGCCCCTCAGTTCGTTGCCAAGTTCTGGCGGGAGCTTTTGAAGTTGCTAGGGGTAGAACAAGCCCTGACATCCGGCTACCACCCTGAGTCCAATGGGCAAACGGAAAGGGTGAACCAAATTCTTGAACAGTACCTACGTTGTTTCATTAATCACCAACAGAATGATTGGGTCGCCCTCCTGCCCCTTGCTGAGTTTGCCTACAACAACGGGGTGCATGCATCTACTGGAGTATCTCCCTTTAAGGTGGTGTACGGGACTGACCTGATTGCTGCACCCACCTGGGAGTTGGTTTCTACTGAGGCTCCTGAGGTCACTAAATGGGCAAAAAACATTAGTGCAGGTTGGCCAGACATTGTCTCTAGCCTCGAGGAGGCTAAACAAGCGTATAAGTCCCAGGAAGACAAGAAACGTGTGCCGGCACCAGCCTGGAAAGTGGGAGACCACGCCTACCTGTCCACGAAAAACCTACGGTGTCAACAACAGTAAAAAAAGTTGGGTCCTAAATTTGTGGGACCCTTTCCCATTGTGAAGTTGATCAATGATGTGACTGTCGAATTGGGGTTGCCAAAGACTTACAGGAATGTACATCCGGTTTTTCATTCTAGCCTGCTGCGGCGAGCCCCTTTGCCGGATGTGTGGCACCCTCCGCTCTCAACGCCTGTGCCTGTCTTTATTGACAAGGACACCCACTACGAAGTCAACCAGATCCTGGACTCTCGTGTGCACAAGGGACGACTCCAGTACTTGGTGGATTGGAAAGATTTCCCTTCAGGGGAAAGGGAGTGGGTTGATGCGGGGAATGTGAAAGCCCCCCGCCTTCTCAGAGCATTCCACCGTGCCTTCCCAGCGTGTCCACGGCCGGTGGATGCGGGCTAGTGGGGGAAGTCTATTTTGGGGCGGAAGGATGTCAGGATTGTTAGAAAACCCTGTCATAAATTAGCCTGAGTTCTTCCATGACAGTTTTATTGCTTGGTGCCTGGGAGCTCCAGGTCCTATATCATGCTAACTAGTAGAAAGCGAAATGTATGTTATTGTAACCATTATCTCTGAATGTGCTTTTCCGTGAGGCCTCTCGGCTGGGTCTGGTTCTACTACAAATACCATCTTATCTGAGTCTGAAGACAGCCAAGGCCATGTGAAAGTAACACTGTTTTTAATTGCATTTGTCTCCTCTCTCACTCTCCCCTCCCTTGGGAACTTTCAAGTTTTGGGCGGGAGAATTGTATTGATAAGAAGAAGCAAATCGGCCCTCAGGCAAATTTGACTTCGCTAGTCTAGATGTATGAAGTGCTTCTCAATAAAACTTTCTATTTCTAAGAAGTTGGTTGTGAGTCCTTGCAACGTCTGACAGAGGGACTACTCATCAAGTTTGCAGATGACACCAAATTGGGAGGACTGGCAAATACTCTGGAAGATAGAGACAGAGTTCAACGAGATCTGAACACAATGGAAAAATGGGCAAATGAGAACAAGATGCAATTGAATAAAGATAAGTGTAAAGTTCTGCATCTGGGTCAGAAAAATGAAAAGCATGCCTACTGGATGGGGGATACGCTTCTAGGTAGCACTGTGTGTGAACGAGACCTTGGGTTACTTGTGGATTGTAAACTAAACATGAGCAGGCAGTGTGATGCAGCGGTAAAAAAGGCAAATGCCATTTTAGGCTGTATCAACAGAGGCATCACATCAAAATCACAAGATGTCATAGTCCCATTTTATACGGCACTGGTCAGACCACACCTGGAGTACTGTGTGCAGTTCTGGAGGCCTCACTTCAAGAAGGACGTCGATAAAATTGAAAGGGTACAGAGGAGAGCGACGAAGATGATCTGGGGGCAAGGGACCAAGCCCTATGAAGATAGGTTGAGGGACTTGGGAATGTTCAGCCTGGAGAAAAGGAGGTTGAGAGGGGACATTAGCCCTCTTTAAGTATTTGAAAGGTTGTCACTTGGAGGAGGGCAGGATGCTGTTTCTGCTGGCTGCAGAGGAGAGGACACGCAGTAATGGGTTTAAACTTCAAGTACAACGATATAGGCTAGATATCAGGAAAAAGTTTTTCACAGTCAGAGTAGTTCAGCAGTGGAATAGGCTGTATGGCCCCTTCCAACTCTATGATTCTATGATTCATGCTGCAAGTCTTACAAGCCTCCTGTGAAGCAGGTCAGTGTCATTAGCCCTCACCTGTGTTCTTTTGGCTTTAAGACACTGAACTAAAGCACCTTGCATGCAACTAATCTTCGGGTTGAGGTGAGATTCCAACCAAGGCATCCTGAACCAGCTACATCCATGCATAGAAGAAGAATTGGTGTTTATACCCCACTTTTCACTGCCCGAAGGAGTCCCAAAGCAGCCTTCCCTTTCACTGCCCTGATATTACTGCCAGTCAGAACAGCTCTATCAGTGCTGTGACTAACCCAAGGTCACCCAGTTGGCTGCATGTGGAGGAGCCACGAATCAAACCCAGGTCACCAGATTAGAAGTCTGCTCTCCTAACCACTATACCAAGCTGGCTCTCGAACACTTGGAAGTACATCCATTCTTTGCTCCTTTCCTGACTTACTCTCAGCTGCCCCAAAGTTTGCCATTATCCACCTCAACCCATAGCAACCCCCTACCTCTAGCAAGTCCCCAGCTCTGTCCATCTGCAAGAGAGCAATTGCTACTTTCATCCCCCCAATCACATGCCACAGGTGCGTCTATTCACATGTACATGATATCAAGTGATGAAAGTCCATGTGTGAACCGATATACACTGTTGTTGTTATTATTTGAAACATTTTTATGCCACGTCATGACATCAGGGTCCATAGGGTGGCAAACAAAAAGAAATAAAACATTTGAAAAAATTAAATACAGGCCTTGGTGGCGGGGAGTGAGAACAAGCCAGTCTCCCATAGTGGAAGAGTGGCCCAGGGTGGGGGTGGGGAATGGAATCACTGCCAGTGCTTCCCCCTGCTGCCCTGAAAAGGCCCGTCAAGACCTCCACAGGCTTTGGTGGGCCTTTTGGGGGTGGGCGGGAGGAGAGGAGTCCCTGCCAGTGCTCCCCCAAAAAAGAATGCCCACCGAGACTGGCCTGCCTGGGGCGGGGAGGAGACTTAGCACCAATTGTATTTAGAGATACAATAGTTCTTTTTTCTATTTACAGAAAAATGCAATTAAAAACACATAAACTACATTAGAAGGAGGGCTACATTAGAAGGAGGCCACATTTGAGGGTATGTCAGATGAAACAAAGGTTTCCACCTGCTTTCAAAAGAGCTAGATAAAGGGAGACAGCTTAATCTCCCTGAGGATGGAGTTCAAATATAATGCAAACCATGGCTTGTTTTAACTACAGTTAGTTTGTGAAAAGAGGATTCAACTCCTCAGTGTGTCTGACTTTCCTCCCCATCCAAGTCAGAGAGGCCTTGCCAAAATTAAAAGCATTCCCCTGTATTTTTTAGCAGCAACCAGGGCTGTCACAGAGAGGAAGAGAGGCATGGCTGCCTGTAATGATTGTTGCTGGAGTGGAGTGAGGGAAAGGTCTCCTTTGGCTAGCACCAGCAGGGGCTCTACCCTAACAGCTTCCTCCTCATCATTTTGCCTCCTTTGAAAAAAATAATAATACTGAAGGGAAACTATTGTCCTTCAGAGCTTGCTGCATAGTCAGATAATGAGTCCCTTTCAGCCACTGGTCAACCAAACGAAAGAAAGGATGAGGTGTGCTCTTTGGAAAGAGGCCTCCTGCAACGTCCCTAGGATAGCCACCTAATCACCTCCCTTCCATTGGCTGGCCAGACTCCCATTAACTTCTTCTCCACAGGCTGGCTGAAGTGATGCCCTCTGGAAGGCTTCCCACGGAGCCATAGCTGGCTAAATAAGTGAGGTTAACAAGGTTGCCTCCGCCCACTGGAATACTTGCAGCGGAAGAGCCCCACTGGATAAGACCAGTGGTCCCACCTAGGCCAGGCAGTCCTCTGGAGGAACTCACAAGTGTGCATGTGCTCAGATGGCAGCACACAGGATGCCCTTGGCCAGCAGGGGAAGAGAAACAGCTTGAGCCAGCATGGATGAGAAGGGATAAGAGAAGCACAAAAGGATAAGGGTTTCTAATTGGATAAATCAATTCGCTCCAAACAGTGCTACTCTTGGCCCTTACAACCATTCCCAAATTCTGCTCTTCAGGTCCTTACGAGGACCCCCTGGAGGGCTCATGTTTGACCTGCCATCTGCACTGGCTGCCAGTGGAGTTCCGGATCGGGTCAAGTTTTTTTGTACTGACCTTCAAAGCCCCTGCACACTCTGGGCACTGTGTAGCTCTAGCAATATGTTCCTAGAGAGCAGTTTGTTGGTCATCTCCTAACACTAGTTTGTTGGTAATCCCTGGCCCTAAAGACCTTTGCCTGTCCTTGACCAGACCCAGCACCCTTTTGGCCCTGGCTCCAGCCTTGTGGGATGAATTGCCAGCTGAGATCTGGGCCCTCGCAGAGCAGTCAAGGTTCAAAGTCTGCAAAACGGCACTCTTCCACCTCCCTACGACTGAGGCCATGGTGGTCGGAAACCATACAGGCCTCCCTCCTCTCAAGGGCTCCCGCTGTCCCTCATACTATCAAATGTGGATGGAATGTGGATGGAATTAAAGAGGGCGGGGGAGGGGACAGGTTTTTAACTAGGCTTTATCAATCTTTTAATCTTTGTTTTAATGTTGTAAACTCCTTCGAGCCCACATGTGGAGAGGGGTAGTATTTATTTAAAAATCAAATAATAAACAAATAAATAAAATTTGGTGGAAGAATGGTGATACTGAAGTCGATCCCTGGAAACCAAAGTAGGGAACCATGGCTCAGGCAAGCTCTTCCTCTGCCCCAAAGGTTAGTGAGGAAGGTGCTCCTGGGCTCTGGCTTGTTTCTAGACGCTAGCGTAGGGTGAACAGCTTTGCTGTCTACTCATGGGAGTGGATTTGCCTCCATGTATATTCTGCAAATGACATGTTATCTTAAGTCTTCTGAGCCCAGGCTAGGCTGACCCTATCTGACCCCAGAAGCTAAGCCCTGACTTGGATGGGAGACCAGCAAGGCAGCCCAGGGTTGCTGTGCGGAGCCAGGCAATAGAAAGCCACCTCTTGTCTTGAAAAGCCTATTGGAGGTGCCATAAATCAGCTGCAATTTGACAGCACTTTCCACCACCAAATCCTAGGGGCTTTTCTGCATGCCATAAATTTACTGTCATGCTTCCTGGTGAAAAAACTATATTCTGGCTGCTCCGCATGATGTTGCTAACCTCCCGTGTCTGCCCAGCAAATTGCTTGCTACATTTGCCATTTTAAAGTGCGAGTTGGTCAATCCCAAAAAGTGGCTTCACCAAACTAAAAGCGCTATTCCCCAGTGGACAACCAGCATATATGGAGGTGAAAAAGGGCTACCTCCACCTCCAATGTCCTGTCCTTGCACCCACTTCACTCTCCCTTCTTCTGGGGATGGAAAGTCCTTTTTTTAAAAGGCAAAATGCCTGGAGCAATGAATAGGTGGACAAGTGTGCAGGTGATGCCAGAAATATTTTTCCAGAACTTGTGACACAAAGCATGCCACTCTAAAGTCTAACCCAACAAATCAGAAATGAGATTAATTATTAGAAGTATCAAAACTTGTGAAGGGTGGTGTTCAAAAAGCACTATGCATTTATGATGAGATGCATAGGCGTTTCAATGGAGAAGTATGAATTTTTTAAAAAATTAGCGGGTATTGCAGGACCTTTAAAACATGGAGAAAACGGACAGGCAGAAGAGAGTTGTATATAAAGTGCGTTGCTCTCTTCCGCCATTTCCAGCAGCACTTGTGGAGGGTGAGAAGCACAAAAAGGCAGCAGACAAGAGCGAGACAGCAAAAAGGTGAGGAGTGGCCAGGAGGTGCGATAATATTTAGCACGACACCATTCAGCTGGCATAACAACATTTTTACCAATGTGCAGAAATGCCCCCAGTCTGCCCTCTCAGCTAAGGAATCTCTCAAGCCTTGTAGAGCAGTTCCCGAAAGTCTAGCCCCTACCAACTCCACCGTTGCTCTGCCCTCTCTTCCTTTCTGTCCCTCTAGAAGGCCTGCGTGGTGCCTCCTCTCCCTTCGGATCCCACCTGAAAACCTACCTCTGCTGAGTCCTTGTCTCTTGCTGTGAGCAAGTCTAGACACCTGCAAGAAAACTGAACACAGATTCTTTCCTTCTGTCCTCCCCTTCCCTCCCCCCTCCCTATCTTGCCTCCTCCAGACCTCCACCTTGGCTTTAAATAACTCATTGGTCTGCTTTGCACAAAACAGGTTTGTCCTTCTTTTCCTAACATTCAGAGCCTCTGACAAATTGATTCAAAAACAACTGAACCCACATCAAAATCATTAAGCATTTCAAGACACTGAAAACAAGGGACCAAGCCTTTCATAGGGACCAAGCCCTATGAAGATAGGTTGAGGGACTTGGGAATGTTCAGCCTGGAGAAAAGGAGGCTGAGAGGGGACATGATAGCCCTCTTTAAGTATTTGAAAGGTTGTCACTTGGAGGAGGGCAGGATGCTGTTTCTGTTGGCTGCAGAGGAGAGGACACGCAGTAATGGGTTTAAACTACAACGATATAGGCTAGATATCAGAGTAGTTCAGCAGTGGAATAGGCTGCCTAAGGAGGTGGTGAGCTCCCCCTCACTGGCAGTCTTCAAGCAAAGGTTGGATACACACTTTTATTGGATGCTTTAGGATGCTTAGGGCTGATCCTGCGTTGAGCAGGGGGTTGGACTAGATGGCCTGTATGGCCCCTTCCAACTCTATGATTCCATGATTCTAACAACAGACCTTAAAAAAGAAAGAAAGAAAAGAAACAGGAAAAAAATCCCCAGCAAATCAAACCTGCAAAACCAGCAGGTAAGATAGCCCAACCAATTCGGTGGGTAAAGTAACAAGATCACAATCAAAGCAACTCAGAAAAAAGCAGAATGAAATAGCAGAATTCAGCAGGCTGCTGAAAAAAGAGAAAGAGCCAGGTGAATCTCACGGGGAGAGTGTTCCATGAGTAAGCATGGAGGAAGTCCTGCTTCTGAGTAGGCCTCAGCTGAGGATATGGGAGCACCTGGAGATGGGCAGGTCTGCACAGTTATTCAGGTCCTTGTGTCCTGGGCAGAGACATTAAAGTGCTTTAAATTTTGCCAAGAGGCATACTGAAGAAGTGTCCCTGCATACGAAAACTGCTACCCAGAATTGAACTTTGCTGCTCTTAAAGGTGCCCCTGGACTCACACTTCATTCTACTAAAATGCAATGTAGCTCTTTTAATGGAGCGCTGTGGTGTTTCCTAGGTTTGCCAAACTCCAGGCAAAGACTGGAGATTTCCTGAGATTGCAACTGATCTTGAGGCAACAGCTATCAGTTCCCTTGGAGAAATTGGCTGTCTTGGAGGCGGGACTCTAGGGCATCCAGCTTCCCTCCAAGCCCCACCCTCTTCAGACTCCACTCCCATATATCTCCAAGTGTTTCCCATATTGCTGCTGGCAACTCTGGGTGTTTCCTGATCACCCTTTTACAAAACCCTGGGTCTCCCTCCCCCCAATTTCCGTTATATTTTTATCCCTCTCACCCTCCAGGAAACAGAGGGCAGCATGGGTGGTTCTTCCCTTTCAGTTTGGTTATCAGTACAACAGCCATAAAAACCCAACTAGAAACAGTTAGGACCTTCAAAGGTTAAATGTCTGTATTATTGTTAAAATGATACTTTTATTGTGCACAATTTTTAAAAACAACTTTAGTAATAGAAAACATACATCCAGTCCATGGGCTATTGCAAACTGGTATGCTATGCACAATAGACGGATGCATTTGAAGAATGCCCTATAACTGTTTCTAGTTGGGTTTTTATCAGCACAACAACCCTGTGAGATGAGCTGGCCCCAGGTAGATAGCAAGCCTCATTGACACAGTGGGGACCCTCTGCTGCCCCAGAGGGTAAGACCAAAGGGTTGAAATTAATTCAAAAGAATTTTTGGATAAACCCCCAGAAGAAGTTCCTGACAGAGTGGTTCCTCAGTGGAACAGGCTCCCTCGGGAGGTGGTGAGTTCTCCTTCTTTGGAAGTTTTTAAGCAGAGGCTAGATAATCTGACAAAAAGGCTGATTTTATGAACTTAGACTGATTGTGAGTGAGTGATGTTACCAGAAATCACATACATGTGTGTCTGGTGACACATGTATATTCAACAGGGAGGCAAGAGCTTTGTGAGAGGTTGGTAAAGGTAAAGGTAAAGGCATCCCCTGTGCAAGCACCGAGTCATGTCTGACCCTTGGGGTGACGCCCTCCAGTGTTTTCATGGCAGACTCAATACGGGGTGGTTTGCCAGTGCCTTCCCCAGTCATTACCGTTTACCCCTCAGCAAGCTGGGTACTCATTTTACCGACCTCGGAAGGATGGAAGGCTGAGTCAACCTTGAGCCGGCTGCTGGGATTGAACTCCCAGCCTCATGGGCAGAGCTTTCAGACGGCTGCCTTACCACTCTGCGCCACAAGAGGCTCATGAGAGGTTGGTAACATAGCACAAATTGATTATTTGTCAATGTCTCTATGAGAAGGGAGCCATAATGTCTCTATAGGTCTAGCTTCTGGGTTTGGGGAAAGAGATTTCCTCTGGCAGAGGGGCAAAGCATGAAGGAGGCCCTGGGCAAACAGATTTAGCTGGGCCACTGAATCAGCAATATTTTATCAAATGGTAGATGAACCCACAAGAGGTTCAGCCATACTGGACTTAATACTTAATACTTAATACTTAATACTGACCAACAGGCAAGAGTTGGTGGATGAGGTGAAGGAGGTGGGGACCCTAGGGGGAAGTGACCATGTCCTCATAGAATTCCTTTTGAGATGGGGAGCCAAGGAAGCTTGTAGCCAGATGCGGATGTTGGATTTTCGTAGGGCAAACTTTAGTAAACTCAGAGACATGATGAGTGTCATACCATGGACGAGAATGCTGGAAGGGAAGGGAGCATGTGAAGGGTGGGCGCTACTCAAACAGAAGCTATTGCATGCTCAATCAATGACTATCCCAGAAAGACAAAAACACTGCAGGAGCTCTAAGAAGCCTATTTGGATGAACAGAGAACTTCAAGAGGAACTAAGAAAGAAAAGGAAAATGTTCAGGAAATGGAGGGAAGGACAGAGCTCTAAAGAAGAGTACCTACAGGTTACTAGGCACTGTAGATCAATCATAAGAAAGGCCAAAGCTGAGAGTGAGCTAAGATTGGCCAGGGAAGCCCATTGTAACAAGAAAAGATTTTTCAGTTATGTGAGGAGCAAACGTAAAGTAAAGGAGGCAATAGGCCCACTGTTGGGTGCGGATGGACAAACTCTAACGGAAGATGCAGAGAAAGCAGAAAGGCTTAGTGCCTATTTTACATCTGTTTTTTTTCCCACAGTTCAAAGGGTTTAGGCACATCTAGAGATGGCCGTAGACAAAGGACAGTGTCTGGGTGGCAGGTTAACATGGATAGAGAGGTTGTCAAGAGGCATTTAGCTGCACTGGATGAGTTCAAATCCCCTGGTCCGGATGAAATGCACCCGAGAGTACTCAAAGAACTTTCCTGAGAACTTGCACAGCCCTTGTCTATCATCTTCGGAACCTCTTTAAGGACTGGAGATGTCCCGGAGGACTGGAAGAGAGCAAATGTTATTCCGATCTTCAAAAAAGGGAGGAAGGATGACACGGGAAACTACAGACCAGTGAGTCTGACCTCTGTTGTGGGGAAGATAATGGAGCAGATATTAAAGGGAGCGATCTGCAAACATCTGGAGGACAATTTGGTGATCCAAGGAAGTCAGCATGGATTTGTCTCCAACAGGTCCTGTCAGACCAACCTGGTTTCCTTTTTTGACCAAGTAACAGGTTTGCTGGATCGGGGAAATTCAGTTGATGTCATTTACTTGGATTTTAGTAAAGCTTTTGACAAGGTTTCCCATGATGTTCTGATGGATAAATTGAAGAACTGCAATCTGGATTTTCAGATAGTCGGGTGGATAGGGAATTGGTTAGAGAACCGCACTCAAAGAGTTGTTGTCAATGGTGTATCATCAGACTGGAGAGAGGTGAGTAGCGGGGTACCTCAGGGCTCGGTGCTTGGCCCGGTACTTTTTAACATATTTATTAATGATCTAGATGAGGGGGTGGAGGGACTACTCATCAAGTTTGCAGATGACACCAAATTGGGAGAACTGGCAAATACTCTGGAAGATAGAGACAGAGTTCAACGAGATCTGAACACAATGGAAAAATGGGCAAATGAGAACAAGATGCAATTGAATAAAGATAAGTGTAAAGTTCTGCATCTGGGTCAGAAAAATGAAAAGCATGCCTACTGGATGGGGGATACACTTCTAGGTAACACTGTGTGTGAACAAGACCTTGGGGTACTTGTGGATTGTAAGCTAAACATGAGCAGGCAGTGTGATGCAGCGGTAAAAAAGGCAAATGCCATTTTGGGCTGTATCAACAGAGGCATCACATCAAAATCACAAGATGTCATAGTCCCATTGTATATGGCACTGGTCAGACCACACTTGGAGTCCTGTGTGCAGTTCTGGAGATCTCACTTCAAGAAGGATGTCGATAAAATTGAAAGGGTACAGAGGAGAGCGACGAAGATGATCTGGGGCCAAGGGACCAAGCCCTATGAAGATAGGTTGAGGGACTTGGGAATGTTCAGCCTGGAGAAAAGGAGGTTGAGAGGGGACATGATAGCCTTCTTTAAGTATTTGAAAGGTTGTCACTTGGAGGAGGGCAGGATGCTGTTTTTGTTGGTTAGGAGGAGAGCAGTATTTGAGTCAGGCTATACCCATGTCAGGCAGAGGCTGCCATTCTGAACCTGTGGCTGAGGGCAAGCTCTTTAAGATGGAGTCTGACCTGGCTTGGAAGACTAAGAGTGCCTTGGCTTTGGCTCAAGCCTAGACTATTGAGGGGTGCCACTGGTTGTTGAAGACAGTATGCCAGTCGGTGCGGCAGGGGCCCTGCCATACTTAACAGTGGGCAGGAAGGGATGTGCCAGTGTTTGCGTCTTGTGGACCTTCCTTGCATGTCCAGGGAATTGCTAATTGTCGCTGTGGGATGGTAGGTGGATTTCCTCCAGGCCAGGCTGGATTCTGGAGATTTTTTGTTTGTGGGGGGATCACTTCGGCATGAAATTGGGGTCACTGTGAGTAGGCAGGTAGTTGTGAGCTCCTGCATTGTTCAGGGGTTTGGACTAGATGTCCCTGGAAGCCCCTTCCAACTTTTAAATTATATGATTCTAGGGGAACCCTGGGGATGGGGCCTCACACAGAACAAATCCCAGTAATCCCACTTTGATGTGACCACCAAATGGAGTCCAAGGAAGTATGTCATCAGTTGTTGAGGGTCAGGTGATACATACTGGGACCCAAAATCCATTGGCTCATGGGGCCTCTATTTGCTGAGAACAGGAGTGGAAAATATCTTGGGATCATAGGGGATATCACAAAGAAAGGGATGAAGAATAAAGTGGATGATATTGTTATGCCCCTGCATAAGCTGATGGGGCAGCCTAATTTGTAATACTGTGTCCAGTCCTGGTCCTTGTCTCTGAAAGACATTGCAGAGCTGGAATAAGTACTGAGGAGGGCAAGCAAGGTGGAGGGGGTTTGGAACACCTTCCATATCAGGAAAAGCTGAAGAGTCTGGGATTTTTCAGGTTAGAAAAGAGAAAAAAAGAAAAGGGGGAAGGGGGCAGACTCAAAACTAGGCTTCCGGATTAATAGAAAGCTTTATTGGAAGTAGATCTGAACACTCCGATGTCTATAGTCAAATCTAATAGATACATGGCAAGCAAGCAATCAATGCATCCTTCCCGCCCAATTGCCCCCTCTTTCCCAGGGTGGAATTACCTCCCTCACACAGGTGCCATCCTGGGCTTCCTGCCAGGCTGTCTCTGGTCCAGCTGGACTTGGGGGACCAGTGCTCTCCCTTTCAGATAACAAAGTACAGAGCAACATTTGCAAGAAAGTGTCATAGCATGAAAAGATACACAGAGCAGTGTGAAATAGTTCAGGGTTGTAAAAAGGGTTACAAAAGGTTCTTAAAACAACACACATCAAACCAACATGGAGTTTCTTTGGCCAACCACAAATCATGGCAGAGATCAGAGGGGCTGATCCTGACAGGTAATTTATCATATGGTGTAGTTACACACAGGATTCATATCTATATACATAAAATTGTGACCTGACAACATGTTGAATATTCCAAAGCCTCCTATGGGTGGAATATTCCCCCCTTAGGGCCAATTGCTACTCCCCCCTTCCCTTCAGGCCTGCTGTGAAGGAGCCTCTACTAGCCCCTGGCTGAGGCGATGGACACGTTTCCGAGAGCAACACAATGGGCATGCTTTCCTTTTGAGGGAGAAAGCTTTCCCCTTCTGCCTGTTGGTCAACAGGGAAGCTACAGAAAAGCCTCTTCTCACTTAAAATACTGCTGTGGCTGGCCTCGCTGCTGGAGGGAAGACACAGCCATGCCATATGTGTCTCTTCTCTGCCACTCTCTGAACATTTGAGGCCTACCACACAGGGTTGTTGGGCAGATGAAACTGAATGCTGTTGCGGTGATTCTTTTGCCTTATCTCTGTGTGGTAGGTCTCAACTGTTTCATCTACACAACAACCTGTATGTGAAGCCTCATTTTTTTCTTCTGCACAATAACCATATCCAGCCTCCAAAACAGCCATTTCTGCCTGGAGAGCAGAAAACAGGACACTCACATTCCTGTGACAGATGCCTCCTCATTCTACACCCTAGATCAGTGGTTCTCAACCTGGGGGCCGGGACCCCTTTTGGAGTTGAACGACCCTTTCACAAGGGTCGTGGCAGGGCAAGCAGCTTGGCCGGGGGGGGGGGGGCGTCATTCATACAGCAGCCTTGTGGGGTAGATTGAGATAGAGTGTTTGTCTGTCTGGAAAAGAGCAAAATTGGCATGGTGAGACAAGAGGCAGAACTGAACTGAGAAACTCTGGGAAAAAAACAATGTATATACAACTAGGTACCAAGCCCGTTGTATTTGTAAATACAACGGGCGCTAGGTGTGCTTTTGGGGCTGGGGGGAAGGCTTCCTCCCCCCGCCCGGCAACGGCATGGCCTTTCCCCTAGGCCCACAAGTGTACCCGCAGCCTCCTTGAAGGATGGACTCTGAGGCATTGTACAATTTTGAAGTCCCACCTCCAAAACTCGAATATTTCCAACCCAGGGGTAGCCAACCTCCAGGTGGGGCCTGGAGAGCGCCTGGAATTACAGCTCATCTTCATAGTATAAAGATCAGCCCCCTAGGCAGAAAGGGGTACTTTGGACAGGGTTGTGGAAGAGAAGAAACATTTAAGGCCTCCCACACAGGTTGTTGTTGAATTAAAAGATGAGGCCTACTGCACAGGGTTGTTGTGCAAATGAAACAGGAGACAAAAGAACCTCTGCAACAGCATCCAGTTTTGTCTGCAGAATAACCCTGTGCAGTGGCCTCAAATCTGTAGAGTTACAAAGAAGAATATACATGGCTTCGCTGTCTCTAACCTACAGGCAGAGCAGTATTTTAAGTGTGAAGGGGTTTTTCTGTGGCCTCCCTGTCAGCCAACTGTTTGGCAGAAGGGGAAATTCCCCCCCTCAAGAGGAATGCCCATCCCCATGCCCTGAGACTTCCCGGCGTTGCTCTCGGAAATGTCTCAGTCAGGGCCTGTTAGAGGCTCCTTCCCAGCAGGCCTGAAGGGAGGGGGAGAGAACGCACTCACCAGCCTCCTGCCAGCTCTTTCAGGGTTCTGAGGCAATTTACAGTTGGATATGACAGTTAGGGCAGCCTTGGGGTGAAAAGGGCTGGCGCAGCCTGTGTTCTCATCCCCCTTGGCAGCCCTAATGACCTCCTCTCCCTGCGGTGGTCAGGAGCAGACTGTCTCCTGATTGCCCCTGGCTGGGCTGACTAGATGGAACTGTGGTCTGTCCTGGTGAGGGCCCAGGCTTCGCGCCTTTCGACTGGCCCCTCCAATTGTCAGTCCGGGGCCAAGAGGCCAATGTCCCCTGTTTCCTATCCTGGACTCAGCCCACCCCCTTAGCCTTAGCAAATTATTTATACCTCTCCTTGAGTGGTTTACAGATCATGAACAATGGATCTTCACACCATTGGTCAGTTTCAGTTTAATTTTTGAGAAAGAACACTTGCATAATTTTATGGTTGGGGGTCACCACAACATGAGGAACTGTATTAAAGAGTCAAGGCATTAGGAAGGTTGAGAACCACTGACTTAGATAATACTATAGAGTAGTGGTCCCCAACCACCGGGCCGCGGCTCCCTCTCCCCGTCCCCCCGTAGTAAAAAACTTCCCAGGCTGCAAACTTGTGGCCCGGCAAGCTTCTTACTGTGGGAGGGGGAGGAGAAGAAAGCAGGGCCACGCATGCGCATTGTGCATTGTGCATTGTGCATTGTGCATCGTGCATTCATGGCCGGGCCACACATGCACGCAATCGCCATGCACAGCTGAAATCGTGCATGCGCAGTACTTTTGCGCATGTTGCGCATGCGTACATGTGCGAAAAGTGCCACGCATGCGCAATGCGCGTGTGAAGCAGGGCAATCGCCCTTTCTGCTGCTGCCGTTCCCCAGCCTGAAAAAGGTTGGGGACCACTGCTATAGAGCTAGACTTTATGGCTGCCAGACTACCATAGGCTATACCAACAAGAGGATGTGGATGCTGCACTTCGTGAGCAGCTTGAGAAAATATCCAAGCGGCAGGACCTTGTCATCATGGGTGACTTCAATTTCCCAGATGTGTGCTGGGAAACAAACTCTGCAAACTCTTTCCGACCTGCCTGGCTGCCCATTTCATTTATCAAATGGTAGATGAACCCACAAGAGGTTCAGCCATACTGGACTTACTACTAACCAACAGGCAAGAGTTGGTGGATGAGGTGAAGGAAGTGGGGACCCTAGGGCGAAGTGATTATGTCCTCATAGAATTCCTTTTCAGATGGGGAGGCAAGGAAGCTTGTAGCCAGACACGGATATTGGATTTTCGTAGGGCAAACTTTAATAAACTCAGAGACATCATGAGTGTCATACCATGGACGAGAATGCTGGAAGAGAAGGGAGCATGTGAAGGGTGGGCGCTACTCAAAGAAGAACTATTGCATGCTCAATCAATGACTATCCCAGAAAGACAAAAACACTACAGGAGCTCTAAGAAGCCTAACTGGATGAACAGAGAACTTCAAGAGGAACTAAGAAAGAAAAGGAAAATGTTCAGGAAATGGAGGGAAGGACTGAGCTCTAAAGAAGAGTACCTACAGGTTACTAGGCACTGTAGATCAATCATCAGAAAGGCCAAAGCTGAGAGTGAGCTAAGATTGGCCAGGGAAGCCCATTGTAACAAGAAAAGATTTTTCAGTTATGTGAGGAGCAAACGTAAAGTAAAGGAGGCAATAGGCCCACTGTTGGGTGCGGATGGACAAACTCTAACGGAAGATGCAGAGAAAGCAGAAAGGCTTAGTGCCTATTTTACATCTGTTTTTTCCCCACAGTTCAAAGGGTTTAGGCACATCTAGAGATGGCCTTAGCCAAAGGATTGTGTCTGGGTGGCAGGTTAACATGGATAGAGAGGTTGTCGAGATGCATTGGATGAGTTCAAATCCCCTGGGCCGGATGAAATGCACCCAAGAGTGCTCAAAGAACTTTCCAGAGAACTTGCACAGCCCTTGTCCATCATCTTCGGGACCTCTTAAAGTTGATATCGTTTACTTGGATTTTAGTAAAGCTTTTGACAAGGTTCCCATGATGTTCTGATGGATAAATTGAAGGACTCCAATCTGGATTTTCAGATAGTTAGGTGGATAGGGAATTCATTAGAGAACCGCACTCAAAGAGTTGTTGTCAATGGTGTTTCATCAGACTGGAGGGAGGTGAGTAGTGGGGTACCGCAGGGCTCGGTACTCGGTCCGGTACTTTTTAACATATTTATTAATGATCTAGATGAGGGGGTGGAGGGACTACTCATCAAGTTTGCAGATGACACCAAATTGGGAGGACTGGCAAATACTCCAGAAGATAGAAACAGAGTTCAACAAGATCTGAACACAATCTAAAAATGGGCAAATGAGAACAAGATGCAATTGAATAAAGATAAGTGTAAAGTTCTGCATCTGGGTCAGAAAAATGAAAAGCATACCTACTGGATGGGGGATATGCTTCCAGGTAACACTGTGTGTGAACGAGACCTTGGGGTACTTGTAGATTGTAAACTAAACATGAGCAGGCAGTGTGATGCAGCGGTAAAAAAGGCAAATGCCATTTTGGGCTGTATCAACTGGGGCATCACATCAAAATCACAAGATGTCATAGTCCCATTGTATACGGCACTGGTCAGACCACACCTGGAGTACTGTGTGCAGTTCTGGAGGCCTCACTTCAAGAAGGACGTCGATAAAATTGAAAGGGTACAGAGGAGAGCGACGAGGATGATCTGGGGCCAAGGGACCAAGCCCTGTGAAGATAGGTTGAGGGACTTGGGAATGTTCAGCCTGGAGAAAAGGAGGTTGAGAGGGGACATGATAGCCTTCTTTAAGTATTTGAAAGGTTGTCACTTGGAGGAGGGCAGGATGCTGTTTTTGTTGGTTAGGAGGAGAGCAGTATTTGAGTCAGGCTATACCCATGTCAGGCAGAGGCTGCCATTCTGAACCTGTGGCTGAGGGCAAGCTCTTTAAGAGGGAGAGACAGAGAGAGAGGAAGGAGAGGGAGAAAGAGAGGAAGGGAAGAAGGAAGGGAAGAAGGGAGGCAGGGAAGTAGATAGAATGGGATGGGAGAGGGGTATATGTGAAGGGGTGGGTGGGCGCGGGGGCAAGTGGGAGTGAGATGGCAGTGTGTGTGTGTGCGTGTGTGTGTTTGTGTGGGTAGAAGGTGCGTTTGTGTGGGTCCGGAGGGGAGGGTAAGGGAGAGGTGAGGTGGGGTGGGCAGGGGGAAGATCAGGGTCTCTGTGTATGTGTGTGTTGGGTGGACTTCTGCCGGGCCCAAAGGCATCCAGGGACCGGCAGAAGCCTAAAAAGGTGACGGGTGGCGGAGGCTTCTGACAGGACCAGGCGTTCCCTCGCGGCTGTGAGGGAATGGCTGGGCCCGGCAGAAGCCAGCAAGCGACGGCAGTGGGCGGCGGAGGCTTCTGCCGGGCCCAGGCGCTCCTTCACGGCCGTGAGGGAGCACCTGAGCCCGGCAGAAGGCCGAAAATGACGGCGGCGGGTGGCGGAGGCTTCTGCCGGGGCCAGGTGCTCTCTCGTGGCTGCAAGGGAGCGGCTGGGCCCGGCAGATGGCTCGTGAGGAAGGGACCCGGGGCGGGAAAGGAGCAGGGATGCCGCGTCTTTAACTAGTGGAAGGCAGTTGGAGGACTCACTGGGCAGGCAGCATCCTCTGTCTGTGCGGCGACTCCCCAGCCAGGCCAAGCGAGGCTTGGGGAAGCGGCCAATGGGGAGATGCGCTTTGCGCGGCTTCCCATTGGCCGCTTGGCCTTGGATGGACACTTGGGGGGCCCAATCAGGAGCCGCTTGGGCTACCTGAGTTTTTATCCCGGACAGAGCCTGCCCTATCTCCTCCCACATTGCCCTTACTCTTTTATTTCTTCCGCTCTGCAGGAGCGGTCGAAGATGATTCTATGATTCTATACTACACAAATGGAAACAATGCTTGAGGTGGAGAGAACTGAAAAAGAGAACTTTTTCTCCCTCTCCCAAAATATTCAGTCTTGAGGGCATCCAATAAACATGATGGATAAAAGGAAATAATACTTTATACAGAGAATGATTAAAATTTGAAATTCACCACCAGAGAATGTACTGATGGCCACAGGATGATGGTATAGGATTCATCAATTTATAAACAACCCAGCCCCTCCCCCAAATTGCAAGGGTTGCTGAGAGGCTGGGGCAAGGTTAAATGGTTGCTATGGGGGCGCGTTTAGGGAAGACTGAACTTTAACACTCACACAGCACCCTCCAGGTTTTCTCATTATTTAATAGCAAAGCTGGTTTGGAAATAGTCTGAAAAAAGCCCTGTAAATCCTGGGATGCGCACTGAGGTACCATGATGTCGTGGGGAAGCAGGGGGGAAATGTGGAAATGGCCCTGGCCATCTGAAAATTGGGTCAAACCTATCCCCAACCCAATATAAACCTGGTACCTCCAGCGGCATCTGTCCTACCCATACTGGATGTTTGACCCCCATTTTGGTGCCTGCAGAGCCCCTTCCTAATAGCAGTTCCACCTCACCTGGAGGGACTTCCCTGCAGCCACTCACGTCCTCCCCACTGACTGCCTTCAGGTACCGATTCAAGACATCATTAGCTGCACCTAAGCAGATGGTCATATACATGTTTATTTTATTTTTGGTGGAGGGATCACTTTGGCATGAAATTGAGGCCACTGTGGGTGGGCAGGTAGTTGTGAGTTCCTGCATTGTGCAGGGCGTTGGACTAGATGAACCTGGCTTTACCTTCCAAATCTATGATTCTGGCAAATCAAGCTGGATGGAGCACAACACCTGGTTTTCCTTACTTAGCAGTAAGATGCCTGTTCCATTGCCATTGTTCAGTGCCACACAGACCACCGGAAGCCTCTTTGCAATTCACCCCCACCCCTTTGCCAATGAAGAGAAATACGGCGCTAATGCATGCACACACACCCCTCCCCGACATCCACCTGGGATTGTTCAAAGCCAACATTTCAAAGAAGCAATGGATTACAAGATGTTCCAATCAATATTCTTCTGTGGTAGAATGAAGGAGAGAGAGAGAATAATGGAGACAAGAAAGAGGAGGGGAAGAAGCTCAGAGGCGAGAAAGCAAAAATGAAATTAAACTGGGCCGTGTGAGAGAAACAAAGAGGTATTTGTGATGGTTTGCTTGAATATCGTGATGGAGGTTCTTCCAAGCTTGCCATAGGGACAGGTAATGAATTAACCTTCCAAAGGCCTGGATGAATTCTTGTGCACTGCCCCCCAGTCCTCAGCCACAGAGTTTCTCGTCCCCCCACCCTCCGTAAAAAAGACAAATTTACCTTATCACATAAAATCATAGAGTTGGAAGGGACCTCCAGGATGATCTAGTCCAACCCCCTGCACAATTCAGGAACTAACAACTACCTGCCTACCTACAGTGACCCCAATTTCATGCCTGAGTCATGCTCCCCACCAAAAATGTCCAGAATCCAGCCTGGCCTGAAGGAAAATCACCAACCATCCCACAGCGGCAATCAGCAATTCCTTGAGCATGCAAGGAAAGGCCTCAAGAGACATCCCTTCCTGCCCATCCACTCACAATCTGCCTAAGTTCATAAAATCAGCATTCAGAAATAAAATCACAAATTGGAATTCAGCAGAACACACTGAAGAGGGCAGAGAGCTGCTAAGTAGGGATGGGCGATTCAGATTCGGAAACGTCCGAATCACCCGAATCCGGCCCCTACGCGGTTAAAACGGTCCAAATCGCTGTGATTCGACGATTCGGCAGAGTCGGAGGCCGGGCAGCCGTTGCCTGTAGCCTCTGGCTGCCCTTTCTATTTTTTTTCCTGTTTTTCCCCGCCGAAAATTGCAGCGGGGGAAGGGGGGAGTGAGTGGCCAATCAGAAGCCTGTAGCTTTTCAGCTCAGGCATTCTGGCCACTCACTGAACACTTTTCATTTTTAAATCCCCTTGCTTTGTAGCCTGCCGAGGAGGAGGCTACTTAAAGCAAGGGGCTGCTTGCTGGAGCTCACTTGAGCTCTCCGGCTGGCTGGCTGGCTGTACTGCTCCCAAGCTCCCTGCGTGGTTGAGCGGCTTGCCTACCTGCCTGCCTGCCTGCCTCCTGGACCCTGGACCTCCTGGACCTGGCCTGACATTGCTGGAGAAGACCGCAAACAGTTTGTTTTACGAGTTTTCCCCCTCTATTTCCTATTTTTCTCTTTTTCCCCTCTCTCTCTTCTCCCTCTCCCTCCCTCTTCTTTTCTTGGGTGGCTGCTGGTAAGGTTGTTTGTTTGTTGAAGCTGTTTCTTTGGTTAGCCTAGGTAGAGTTAGCTTGTTTGGTTAGCTGTTAGGGCCTTGCAGGGCAAGTTTTTCTTGGTAGCCACCTTTGGGGGAGTGCCCTGAGTGGCTGCTGGTTGTTTGTTTGTTTAAGCAGTTTCCTTGTTTGGCCTAGGTAGAGTTAGCTTGTTTGGTTTGGCAGTTTGGGCCTTGCAGGGCCAGTTTTTCTCGGTTGCTACCTTTGGGGGAGTGCCCTGGGTGGCTGGCAGCTGGTTGGTGTTTTAGAGATTGTTTCCTGGGGGGAATTGCTGCGTTCTTCTTGGGATGCCCAATTAGTGACCCTTTAAATAGGCAGTAAAATCCATAGTTTCAGGAAAAATTATAAAGTGCTACTAATTTTTTAGAATAGATAGTTTTTTTCCTAAGTAGCTAGATAGGATTGCATTTTTATAAGATAAAAGTGATTTGGGATCTAGGCTAAAAAGAACTTTCTTAGTAGTTTAAAAAACTTTAAACCAGCAGGGGCTGTGCCTTATTGAAGGCCAGCTTTCCTGATAGAGACAGGAATTGATTTAGAGGCTGCCAGCTTTAGGGGTTCTTCTTAGCAGATCAGGTGGGGGCTTGGTGCATAAATCTGCTCCAGCCTTCCTTCTAGCTAGTAACACTCAGATAGCTTAAAACACTTTAAAAGTGTAAAAAGGTTTTTTTCTAATTTTTCCCTGCTGTAGGTTAGGTAGGGCCAGTTAAACTTAGCTAGGCCCAGACAGGTATCTTAAGTTTAAAAAAAAAAAACAAGAGAGAGAAAAGGGAAAACTCCATAGAAGTCAGGTCAGCTAAAATAAACAGGTAGCTGGTGGGAGGTTTTATAAGTTGCAAGGTTTCCTTAGAAACAGGTGTAAGGGCAGTTAATGGCAGGGCCTCAAATTTCCCTGTCTCTTAGATTAGAAGAAACAGTTTGTCCAAGGGAACATGAGTGGCAAGAAGGAAGGTCAGGCTAGGGGCCCTGGGGGAAAGGCCCTACAGAAAACTAGAGAGGTGGAGGGGACTGAGAGGGGGATGGAAGCGTCCTTCCCCCCACCTGAGAAGAGGCCTGTCTTGGGACCTCTGGCCGGAGTGGTGCAATAAAGAATCTCCGCAAGGGTCTCTTTATTGAGATGTGGCGCCCCCTTCTAAGGTGCGTCAGGTAGGGGTCTTTGCTGGCACTTCTGCAGGGCCTGCTGATCAGGCAGCCCCTTGTGTCGTTCCTTTTGCTAGTGAGGCATGGAGGCGTCAGGAGGAATTGCCTGATCTCTCCCTCGGGGTGAGCCTTGGGGACATGAGTGGCTTGTCCTTCATGTCCCCAGGCATGAAGGACAAGCCAGGTCCTTCATGGCTCGCCAGTCTACTCCCCTTTCTCCTCCAAGATCCAGCAGGCTTCAGTTGGGGGGGGGGGGCGGGAACAGGAGCAGATGGAAGAGGTGGTGCAAGAGGGACAGATGGAGGTGGCACCCCTGCCCTGCTATCTTGACTCCTTCTCCCTCTCTCACCTCCTTCTGTCTCCACCTCAGTACACGGTGTGTCCGGCCCGAGCTCCTCACAGGAGGCAGCTCAGGGGACTTCCCAGGCTGTGAGCCAGCCTGCGTTGTCCAAAGTCTGGAATTACATCCAGATAGTGGAGGGAACATACTTTTGCAGAGTGCCAGCACTGTAGGCAGAGGGTTAGCCATGGAAGACAACAGTGTTACTACACGACTAGTAACACAGTGTTACTACACAACATGAACCACCTGAAGAGGCACCACTAGGCTGTCCTGCTTCAGGGGGAGAGACAGGCTGGCAGTGGGGTGCCTGTGCTCGCACAACCTACCAGCATGGGGCTGGAGAGTCTCCCCGGGACCTCCACCTTCAGAGCTCTCCCTAAGAGTTCTGCTCAGGGGGCGGGTGGAGTTAGAGGGAGGCAAGCGACCATGGTAGAAATGCTTGCCCGGGCTGGCAGCAGCATGCCAAAAGGGGGGTTTGAGGCAAGGTGTAGGGCCACGAACCATGACCTAGCTGTGCTCATGGCCGTGGGTGGGTACTGCTTTCGTCTGGCTGACGACGTGTACTTCCACTGACTATGCCTTCGCATATCCACCTGGTACATGCCTCCTAGTCGTACTACAATTAGCAGGTCAGTGTTGCCCTCTCTTTATAGGGCAGCCAAGTGCCCCATGGAGGTAGAGATGTCCCGAGCTTCAGGGACCGTACACTTCACGTCGGACATATGGATGTCATTTCATGCACAGGATGCGTACATCTCGCTGATTGCGCATTGGTGAGACATATGGGAGGTGCTGGGTGGGGTAGAGCCTGTTAGGCAGGGTGCACGCTGCCAGGCATGCTATCGCCATGCCTTGCTGCACATCGAGCCCTTTGATATGCGGCACATGGCAGACAACATCGAGGGCACCATTCGTAGAATGGTAGATGGGTGGGTAGGCAGTGGGACGGGGGTCACCAAGGGCTTCTTGGTGACAGATGGTGCCCTCAACATGACCAAGGCGGTCAAGGGCATGGGCCTGAAGCACATCTCCTGTGCGGCCCACCTTCTCCACCTCGTCGTTAAGGATGCCCTTGGGATCGGCTCCAAGGGAACCAGTTCATCCGCCGAAGCCATTGACTTCCTGCATCTCATCGAGAAGTGCCGGAAGATCGTGGCACATTTCTCTCACAGCTCGTACGACATCTCGAGGCTGGAGAGAAAGCAGGTCCTGATGGGCATACCGCAGCACTGCCTTATCAGAGACGTCAGCATGCACTGGAACTCCACCCGTGCCATGCTTGAGCGCTTGGTGGAGCAGAGGAGAGCTTTAGACACCCTTGTCCAGGAGACGAGGATGTTTATGCCTGGGGAGTGGGTCACCCTTGAGAGTGGGAGATCATTTCTCAGACCGTGGAAGTTCTTGGGCCCTTCAAGACTTTCATGGAGATGCTCTCATCTGACATGGCGAGTTTGGGTCTGGTCGTGCCCATGGTCCACAAGGCCCATGTGGTCCTGGCCCCCTTCCTGGACCCGGCTCGAGGACGTGCAGACACTGTTCCAGCCGTGCGCACGCTTGCAAGGAGGCTTCTGAGAGGGCTTGAGAGCTGCTTTGAGCCCCTCTGCAAGTCAGTGACATACAGGCTCGCCGCCATGTGTGATCCACGCATCAAGGGCAGCTTAGCAGAAAGGGAGAGGAGCCTTCCTGAATGGCGCGAGCTGCTCATTCAGAGGCTTGCCTGGTGGAAGTCCAAGGAGGCTGAGGTGTCAGGCCAGGCAGGGGAGGAAGGAGCCAGCACGTCCGCTGCTCCGCTGCTCCTCCCCCCCCAGCTCCTGCTGGCACATCAGCCACCGCGGGCCACCCCAGCAAGAAGGCTGAGCAAGGCAACTTCTTGCTGGGGTTCCTTCAGCCCACTCCTTCTCCTGAGGGCAGTGGGTGCCCGAGGGAGGACAGTGTGTCTGGGATGGTGAGGGCTTATCTCGGTGAGCCCCAGGATTCCGAGAACGCCTGTCCCTTGAGATACTGGGCCAGGATGGAGGCGGTCTGGCCGGCCCTCTCCCGCCTGGCCCGTGTCTACCTTTCGTGTCCACCAACGAGCGTCCAGAGCGAGCGGGCATTTTCTCATGCAAGCAGCACCGTCTGCGAGTATCGCTCCTGCCTGGCACCCGAAAGAGTCCAGCAATTGGTCTTCCTCAAGGTCAACTTGCCGGCTCTTGGCCATCCAGAACTATTCTTGGAGGAGGACTGAGGTGAGCACAGAATTGCTGTGACTGCATCCCCTCTGAGTCTGTTCTGGGTGGCAGGGGTGAAAAATGCTCGCCCAAGGTAAAAATTCAGACAGGACCAGTGCCCTGGCCAATCTAAATTGCCCCCCCACCCCGCACACAGAAATTCTGCAATCACCAGAGGGCCAGAGATTAAATCTGGGTCCCTCAGTCATGCCACCCATTTGGAAAACTTTTCCCAGTCCCAAAGTGAGCCTTAGAGCTCATGTTAAACCCAAGACGTAACTGAGCATTTCTCAGTGGGTACCCAGGAGGAGTTTGTTGTTGTGCGTGTGCCAGTTTGTCTTTCTGATGCTGCCACGGCTGTTCTCCCAGAGCAGCTCTGTCAGGGCTCTCTCAGGATGTGGCCTGAGTAGAGCAGTTGGATTAGAGGTGGTTTAAGGCGGTGGCCTGTTGCTGTTAGGTTGTTGGATTCCCCACCAGTGTTCACTGTGCGCTGTGTGGACTTCTGGGGGGGGGATGTGTCTTTTTGCTGCCGCCAGATCTGTTCTCCCAGAACAGCTCTGTCAGGGCTCTCTCAGGATGTGGCCTGAGTAAGGCAGTTGGATTTGTGGCGTTTGAGGGCGGTGGCCCATGTGTAGGAAGGGAAAGGTGACTGGAAGCTGCTTTGATACACCTTTGGGTTGTGAAAATCATAGAATCATAGAGTTGGAAGGGGCCATACAGGCCATCTAGTCCAACCCCCTGCTCAACGCAGGACTAGCCCTAAGCATCCTAAAGCATCCAAGAAAAGTGTGTATCCAACCTTTGCTTGAAGACTTCCAGTGAGGGGGAGCTCACCACCTCCTTAGGCAGCCTATTCCACTGCTGAACTACTCTGACTGTGAAAAACTTTTTCCTGATATCTAGCCTATATCGTTGTACTTGAAGTTTAAACCCATTACTGCGTGTCCTCTCCTCTGCAGCCAGCAGAAACAGCATCCTGCCCTCCTCCAAGTGACAACCTTTCAAATACTTAAAGAGGGCTATCATGTCCCCTCTCAACCTCCTTTTCTCCAGGCTGAACATTCCCAAGTCCCTCAACCTATCTTCATAGGGCTTGGTCCCTTGGCCCCAGATCATCTTCGTCGCTCTCCTCTGTACCCTTTCAATTTTATCGACGTCCTTCTTGAAGTGAGGCCTCCAGAACTGCACACAGTACTCCAGGTGTGGTCTGACCAGTGCCGTAAACAATGGGACTATGACATCTTGTGATTTTGATGTGATGCCCCTGTTGATACAGCCCAAAATGGCATTTGCCTTTTTTACCGCTGCATCACACTGCCTGCTCATGTTTAGTTTACAGTCCACAAGTACCCCAAGGTCTCGTTCACTACCTAGAAGCGTATCCCCCATCCAGTAGGCATGCTTTTCATTTTTCTGACCCAGATGCAGAACTTTACACTTATCTTTATTAAATTGCATCTTGTTCTCATTTGCCCATTTTTCCATTGTGTTCAGATCTTGTTGAACTCTGTCTCTATCTTCCGGAGTATTTGCCAGTCCTCCCAATTTGGTGTCATCTGCAAACTCCCTCCATCCTCTCATCTAGATCATTAATAAATATGTTAAAAAGTACCGGGCCGAGCACCGAGCCCTGAGGTACCCCGCTACTCACCTCTCTCCAGTCTGATGAAACACCATTGACAACAACTCTTTGAGTGCGGTTCTGTAACCAATTCCCTATCCACCTAACTATCTGAAAATCCAGATTGCAGTCCTTCAACTTATCCATCAGAACATCATGGGGAACCTTGTCAAAAGCTTTACTAAAATCCAAGTAAAGGACATCAACCGAATTTCCCCGATCCAGCAAACCTGTTACTTGGTCAAAAAAGGAAACCAGGTTGGTCTGGCAGGACCTGTTGGAGACAAATCCATGCTGACTTCCTTGGATCACCAAATTGTCCTCCAGATGTTTGCAGATCGCTCCCTTTAATATCTGCTCCATTATCTTCCCCACAACAGAGGTCAGACTCACTGGTCTGTAGTTTCCCGGGTCATCCTTCCTCCCTTTTTTGAAGATCGGAATAACATTTGCTCTCTTCCAGTCCTCTGGGACATCTCCAGTCCTTAAAGAGTTTCCAAAGATGATGGACAAGGGCTGTGCAAGTTCTCAGGAAAGTTCTTTGAGTACTCTCGGGTGCATTTCATCCGGACCAGGGGATTTGAACTCATCCAGTGCAGCTAAATGCCTCTCGACAACCTCTCTATCCATGTTAACCTGCCACCCAGACACTGTCCTTTGGCTACGGCCATCTCTAGATGTGCCTAAACACTTTGACCTGTGGGAAAAAACAGATGTAAAATAGGCACTAAGCCTTTCTGCTTTCTCTGCATCTTCCGTTAGAGTTTGTCCATCCGCACCTAACAGTGGGCCTATTGCCTCCTTCACTTTACGTTTGCTCCTCACATAGCTGAAAAATCTTTTCTTGTTACAATGGGCTTCCCTGGCCAATCTTAGCTCACCTTCAGCTTTGGCCTTTCTTATGATTGATCTACAGTGCCTAGTAACCTGTAGGTACTCTTCTTTAGAGCTCTGTCCTTCCCTCCATTTCCTGAACATTTTCCTTTTCTTTCTTAGTTCCTCTTGAAGTTCTCTGTTCATCCAAATAGGCTTCTTAGAGCTCCTGCAGTGTTTTCGTCTTTCTGGGATAGTCATTGATTGAGCATGCAATAGCTCCTGTTTGAGTAGCGCCCACCCTTCACATGCTCCCTTCCCTTCCAGCATTGTCGTCCATGGTATGACACTCATCATGTCTCTGAGTTTATTAAAGTTTGCAAAAGCAAGTCTTCCTCTTGTTCTGTATTTGTTAGAGGGGGGAGGCTGGATGGGAGAGCCAGTGATGAGTCCACAGCATGCATGGAGCACCCAGATTTTCCTCTGATCTCCATTTGCTTTCTGAGGCTCTCCCAGGTTAGTGCGTAGGTGCTGTGAAGCTTTAAAGCTTCACAGGGGGCTGGGGGGGGATCTCCAGGTCTCCCCTGGAGGTTGACATCCCTGCACCACTAGTGTTCCTAGTAGTGCAGGGATATTCCCCCCACAGACCAGTGCAGGGCCCCTCTCTTCTCTGCAGGGGAACCCAGGTGAAAACTCAGTGGACCTTATTGGTTCTGCAGTTCTCACCTGGAGGCTGCTTAGGCTGCCAGCCACAGGTACCCCTGCACCTGGGAGAGAGAGACCCTTCCTGGCCTGCTCTGTTTGGAGCCAATGCAAGTCAATGGCTCCATTGACTTGCATTGGAAATCCTTCCCCCGCCTTCCCCGGGGGCTGGGGGGGAGCGGGTGTAAGTGGCGTCTTTGGGGGCTCAGGGAGAGTCTTTCCCAAGTCCCCTGAAAGTTTCAAGAAGATTGGACCAAGGGGTCCAATCCTAGGAGCTCCCAAAGAGGGTGCTCCTATCCGCTTCATTGGATATAATGGAGTGTCAGGTTCTTTAGTTTGAACATGTTTCCCCATAGACTTCTATGGGGAATCATAGAATCATAGAATTGGAAGGGGCCATACAGGCCATCTAGTCCAACCCCCTGCTCAATGCAGGATCAGCCCAAAGCATCCTAAAGCATCCAAGAAAAGTGTGTATCCAACCTTTGCTTGAAGACTGCCAGTGAGGGGGAGCTCACCACCTCCTTAGGCAGCCTATTCCACTGCTGAACTGCTCTGACTGTGAAAATTTTTTCCTGATATATCATTGTATATATTGAATGTTCCTTGGGAGCCCCTAGGATGGGGCCCCCTGGTGCCATCTTCCTGAAACTTGCAGGGGACTCAGGGAAGGCCCTTCCTGAATTCCTTTGCAAGTTTCAAGAAGATTGGAGCAAGGGATTCCATCCTATGGGCTCCCAAAAGCATGAGAAAAAATGATTTCAGCAGGTAAACTGGCAATTTCCTTGTTCTGAAATCATTTATTTCATCTGACTATCTAATCTCTGATTTAAAATTTCCGAAGATGAAGAACACATGTATTGTTTATATGTTCTATGTAAACCGCCCTGAGCCTCCAGGGAGGGGTGGTATATAAATATAATAAATAAATAATAAATCCACTACCTCCTGAGGAAGCCTGTTCCACTGAGAAACCACTCTAACTGTCAGGAACTTCTTCCGGATGTTTAGATGGAATTTCTTTTGAATTAATTTCATCCCATTCGTTCTGGTCTGTCCCTCTGGGGCAAGAGAGAACAATTCTGCTCCATCTTCTGTATGGCACCCTTTTTAATACTTGAAGATGGTTATCACATCCCCTCTTAGTTGTCTCCTCTCCAGGCTAAACAGACCAAACTCCCTCAACCTTTCTTCATACGTCTGACTGATCACAACATCAGCACCAACTGCTGTTCTGAAGAATTGGAGTCTGTGATCACTGAACCACAGACTTAATAGTCTGTGCTTGGGTTGCAGAGAAACCAGCCACTTCCTTGGCATTGGGGTCCTTCTCCTGTACTTGAAGAGTGCCATCAAAAACGATGCAGTCAGCAGGGTTTCTTGGTGCATGGTCCTTGCAAAGCTCAATGGAAGCACTGGTTTTCCTCTGTTTTCACAGATTGGGAGCCAATCTGTTCCACTATATATTTCTGGTAAAGTCTTGGAGGAGGAGTGCGTCTCATGGCTTACGTGCCACCCACTTAACACCCACTCAGGGTGGTTCTCCTGCCCCCAAGTGCCTCCTCCTCCAACCGGCTTGCCTGTCTGCCCAGTGGCCAGCCAATCACCTTCTGTGCCCCACCCCTGACCGCCCCCTTCCACTTCCCTCTGAGGCTTGGAGGCTGCAGATCCCTGCTGGGTAAGAGCGCCTTTCCAGGTCCTGGGGGGAGGGAGAGGCTGTCCGTTCTTCCACACACACTCCCAATCTAGCGCCCGTTGTATTCCTGAATGCAACAGGCTTGGCCCCTAGTCTTATGAACAAAAAGTGAGCAAACTGATCAGTCAGACAGTGATTATGAATAAAAAATGGTACTTTTCTAAGTACCATTTACTTAAAATGGTACTTTTCTAAGTACCATTTACTGTTTAAATCTCTGTTCTCATCACATTTTTTTGCACAGACATTTGTGGAGTGTTATGGGAAATGCTGTGTTTCTTTACTTACTTACCATATTCCCTTCTCTCCCAGTGGGTACCCACAGCAGATGATATTGTTCTCTTCCCCTCCATTTTCACAGCACCCCTGTGAGGTAGGTCAGGCTGACAGTGTGTGACTGGCCCAAGGTCACCCAGCCAGCTTCCGTGGCACAGTGGGGATTTGAACCCATTTTCCCCACATCCTAGTTTGACACTTTGAGCACTGTGCTGCATTATATAATTCCCTGTCCTCACCATCTATAATCCTGGGGAGAACTGATTTCACCTGGGCAAGTGTACCAGTGTCAGAGGGAAATGAAGCTGAAACACAGCCTCTAATGCACAGTTGCAAAGCAGTCTGACAGCTTCTCAGAGCAGGTGGTGGGTGAGGCAAATGGATCCAAGGCTTGGTACTTGAAGACCTGTGACTGTTGAACCCGGTGCATTGGCCTATCGAACCTGTTCATCACACAGTCTGCAGCCTGCCATTTTGCACTTTGCAGCTGCCAAGAAAGGGTTTGAGCTCAAGATAATAAATTGCAGAACAATTATGTTTTCTTTTAAACGAAGGAGTTTTTTGGTTTGAAAATCAATGAAAGATGAGGCAATTTGCAGAGTAAATTAAGCCTACCACACTGGTGAAAAGGCCCTTCACAAAGTGCAAAATTCAGAAGGGCAGCTGATGAAGTGATCCTTGGTGTTAGAATGTGGGTGTTTCAAGCATGCTCCAATTTTCATCCACAGAATGTTCAACAACCACCTTACACTGCCCTGATCAGGGTAGCTCAGCCATGCCTGATAGTGTCAGATCTCAGCAGCCTCGCAGGGTTGGCCTTGGGTAGTATTTGGGTAGGACCTCCAAGAAAAACTAGGATCATGGTGCTGAGGCAGACATCTGAACGTCTCTTGCTGTGCGACCAGATCTCCTGGCTACACCACACACACACCATACGATAAATCATACTTACAAGCATACTTCATTGAAATCTATATCGCAGCCACATCAAAGCTGGAGTACTGGAATGTGTTCTCTGTGGGGGCCTCTGATGACCAGGCTAGGATTATCAGCTCACGAAAGTAAATTTGTGATCAATTATGGTCAGTTTATGACCACCATGAACCTCCACAAAATTTAAGGCAGTTTATGGCAGTTCGTGGAGGTTTGTTCTGCTCCCCAAGGAAAGCATCCATGGAGAACAGAAAGCAGAGGTCACAAACCACTACAAGCCTGTACATGAACAAACCAAAAAGAACCATAAAATATTGTTCATGCCCATCCCTAGCTAAGATTGGAGAGTCCCAGGGTTCATTTTTCTCCTCTGCCATGATGCTTGCCGTCTACCTGAGACCAGTCAGTTTCTCTTAGTCTAAGGTACCTCAGAACTCAAATGATTTGATGGGAAGTCCAGTAGGGTCACCTCATTAGAAAGGCCAGATGGTATTTATGCACGGGTCAAAGTTTCTCCCCCTGTTTATCTTATCAAAACTCCATTTGCTTCTTTGGAAACACCACAGATGTTTTTTCCTGAGCAGGAACCTTCAAATTTCACTTGGGGTGAAATTTAGCGGCATAGCACCTGTCTGGCTTGCCAAAGGCCCTGAATTCAGCCCAAGGCTTCCTAGGTGGCAAGAGCTGGCTGTTACCACTTCTTAAAGCACTGGTTGGGTTGCTCAAAGAGCATTCAGAAGAGTGACAGCTGAGGGCTTAACATTCAACCATCATTAAAGTTGGGAAAACCTCTGCCCGAGATTTTGGAGACAGACTAGATAATACTCTTCAACTGCTACCAATTGGATCTATGGTTCAATCCAATATATTTCCAGTTCTAACTGGTTCCCTACAAAGACCTGTCCTGGTCTCCAAGAGCAACAAGGGACTCCTAAGATAAAAGTTTGTCCTTGGGTCACTGGTGCCATCTGTTTCCAGCAAAAGAGCCTTGGGAAAAAATATTAACCATATATAACAACCTTGGTTGTAGCCATCTGTTTAATGGCCAGTGTATTTGGGGGTATTTGCCAGGGGCCTCAAATGTCAGGTATCTTTGTTGCCAAGAAAACAATATTTGACTGGATGTAAAAGAGATATTTATTCTAGAGCAAGCAAGTTAATGCAAACATAAACATTGTCAGCACTGAAATTTCAGTGCAGTTACACAGTAAATAACCCCTTTGCCCAACCCCCACTCGTGGGGCTCAGTTAATGTGGGAAGCTTCAAAGGGAAAACAATCCAGGCAACTGGGAACTCTCTGTGGAACCCAAAGGCAGAACTCAAGCAGGGAGGTGAGAATGTAGGTGGGAGGGAAGGACAATAAATTCTCTAGTCAATCGACCCATCTAACCATAACAAACTGCATAACATGGGCATGCAGATGAAAAGGAAACAACAGTCCAATCAGCTATGAGACCTTGTCCAGACCCGTGAATCTCCGGGTGAGGAGATTCCACAGCTTTTACAGACAAATGATTCAATGAATGCCAACATGATTTACAATACAAAAACAGTTCCTCAGGGTAGGCAATTTACACATCAGTAGACAGCATATCAAAGCCCCATAGTGGTAACAATACACAAGATGAGGGAGGGTGATGGTGGAAAGATATACATTAAGACCACAACCATCTGACAGAACCAACTTGGTTCTGATATCAAATAGGCAAAAAGCAAAAAACAGTGGTGCCTTTGCATGGGGCACCCAAGAGAATCCTGTTTTGTTTTGCAGGTTAGCCCCCCCCCCCACTGAGGCTACTTTGCCCACAGGACACTAAAATCCTAGAGCTGACAGTCATGGCAAGGAACTCCAGTGGGCTTCTGGAGGGGCTGTGGTTCAGTGGCAGATCCCCTGCTTGGCGTGCACAAGGTTCTATCTTCAGTCCTGGGCAACATCTCCAATTTCAAAGGACCAAGCAGTAGCTGATGCAAAAGACCCCCCCCCTGAAACCCTAGAGAGACTCTAGCAAGTCAACCTGTGGCCCTCCAGATGTCAACCTGTGGCCCTCCAGATGTCTACAATTCCCATGAGCCCCTGCCAGCAAAGGGGTTGAGTACCCCTGCTCTTGCAGACTAACCAGACATCCCCAACACTGATGGACAGGTGGCCTGATCCAGTAGAAGGTAGCTCCTTGGATGGTCGTTTGTGGATTGTCTGCTCTAAGTGCAAGCCACCTGAATCTTCTTTCAGATCTGGAAAACAGTGCAGGAGTTGAAACCCCTTCTCCTTGTGAGGATCTTGTCAGGAACCAGGCAGGAGACACCCCAGTAAAGTCCCAGTAAAATGTGTGATCCCCCAGCGAATAATGAGCCTGCAACCAGCAGAAAGGAGGTATGAAGTGTGAAACACACTATAGCCTGCCCAGCAAAGGAGGCAGATTCCCTCCCCCCCCCCATTATTTAAAACGGCATTAAGTCTCTCTTTAGTAGTTTTGAACTTAGTGCATCCTTCCCCTCCTCTTTGGTTCTCAGACTCCCATCCCTTCTTCTCCTCTCTTCCCCACTCCTCTGCTCAGATACTCCATGACATTCCACAGTCCTTCCCTCCCTCCCCCTCCCCAACACCTCTTAAGATGGGCACTAGGTGGGCAGCATGGAGGCTATGTGGGCAGCATGCATGCAGTGCTCAGCTTAAGAGATGCTGAGGAGGAGGAGGGAGGGAAATAGTCTGGGGTGACTGTGGAATGTCATGGAATGTCTGAGCAGGGGAGGGGGGACAGAAGAAGGGACAGGGTCTGAGAACCGAAGAGGAAGGGAAGGATGCATATAGTTAAAAACAACTAAAGAGAGACTTAATGCCATTTTTAATGATGGAGGGGAGGGATCTGCCTTCTTCACCACTTGCTGGATATGTTCTGTTTGGGGGGGGGGCTTTGACTGACAGGCCGAGGAGTAGTGAGTGAAAGAGCACACTGCTCTTCCGTTTGCCTTTTGCGCAGCATGTGAGAAGGGGAAAGCGCAAGAAGACACAGCAGGAAGGCTTTCACGTGTGGAGAGGAGAGGTAGTGTGATTTAATATATGCCAAGGAGGCATCTGGCTGTTTTGACCACTGTGTGGAAATCTGTGCAGACATCTGACCGAGATGAATGGGAGTAGGTCAGGGAAACACAGATCCAGCTCAGGGGGAAGATCACAATCTTGCTTCGTTCTCAGTGAGCTCAGGTTGAGGTTTTAAGGTCTCCCCTCTCCGGATACCCTCCCCTCCCCCCATGGTCAGTGTGCGGAGAGGGGGGAAGAGCAAAAGGCTGCTTGCTGCTTATGGAATCACTGGGCTTCTGCCTTGCCAACTCTGGACTGGGAAATACTTGGAGATGTTGGGGGACGAGGGTAGGTATGGGGGAAGGGAGGGGCCTCAGCAAGGGCTGGAGATAAACTGGAATAGGATGAGGTGCCACCTTGAGGTTGGCAGCCCCACTGGGCCTAGCATCCCTGAGGAGCCCTCAGTAGCAGCGTGGCCATTCCTGGTCATTCCACATGGATGTGCAAAATGGGCTAAGATCTCTTGGAATCTCTTCTCTGCCACCCCCTCACTCAGATTTGACTGTGCTTCTTTTACAGGCTGGTTGAGGTAGACGTTTCCTAAATATTGCCTGATTAGGACTTGTAGGTGTGTGCCCCCCTCCCCCTTCTTGCTTTCCTCTTGGTGCCTTTCCCTCCTGTTCCTTCCTGCCTCAATTCATAGGAGAGAGACCTGTAGGATTCCAGTCAGAAATGATGGAATATATTTTTAAAAGCACTCAGCATTAATGTCTCCAGTGCACACTGAAGAAAGGACTGGGTGGGTGTTTGGTCCCCCCCCCCCCATTTTCTTTAGCTTCTACTTGGAATGAGTCTCACGCAACTCTTTGCATGCGACGCTCCTGTCAGCCATGGTGCGCCAGGGTCTAAGATCTTTGAAAGAGCTGCCCTTTCATTATTAATATTATTATGATGTCTGATGAAGTGTGTGTGCAGTGCCTGTTTGGCGTCTCTAATGGCGTGCTTCCAAGAGAAGCGTCTTCTCAGACTCAGGGGGCCAAAACAGACGCTGCTGTTGTTCTCCCTCTCCCTCTCCCTCGCTACTCGCTCTTCACATCTCTTATTAACAACTTCCAGCTGTGGAGGAAAAGGCTTCAGCATGCCGGGAAATGGCAGCTGGCCTAGGCTAGACACAGAATTCTGGAATCCATTGCCAGCCAGACTGGGGGATGGTGATTCACTTCAATGAGGTTAGAAAATTTCATGCCCTAGAGCAGGGGTAGTCAAGCTGTGGTCCTCCAGATGTTCATGGACTACAACTCCCATGAGCCCCTGCCAGCGAAAGCTGGCAGGGGCTCATGGGAATTGTAGTCCATGAACATCTGGAGGACCACAGCTTGACTACCCCTGCCCTAGAGATAAAACCTGGAGCCCTATCAATCTGGGCTTGGTTTCCTGCTTCCTCAGTCACATGGGCTGCAGGCTAGGGGAGGGCCTTGCATTTCAGTTCCAGTTGGTGTACCACAGGCAACACCAGACAGGCAGGATATTAAACTACCATAACTTCTATAACCCCGCTTTTTGCTGACCGAGATTGTCGGGTCACCTTTTTGTGCTGTCAGGCTACCTACCTGATTCTGCTTGACTGATTGCTTCCTGTCTGAAACCTGCCCCAACATAATTCTCTCTCCTTGTTCTGCATGCCTGAAATAACAACTGTAATTACACATGGTAGCTAAATGGAACCTCTGTGATCAGAGGCAGTGTACCTTTAGTGTTGGGGTCAGTCATACTAGTAAAGACAGCACTTAGTGCCAGCCAAACCATAAGCCTATGTAGGCCAAACCATAGATATTTCAGCAGGAATCATTCATCAGCCAGCTTGGTGTAATGGTTAAAATGTGACACTAGGATCTGAGAGACCTGGGTTTGAAACTCTTCTCCCCCACTGAAGCTGCTGGGTGACCTTGGGCCAGTCCTATATTCTCAGGCTAACTTACCTAGGGTGGTTGTATGAATAAAATGGAGATGAGGAGGACATTAGAAGTTGTTCTCGGTCCTCATTGGGGGGACATGTGGGGAATAAATGAAATAAGTAAATAAATGTAAAAAATAAACAGGAGGCTCCAAGTATACCGACTACCAAGATAAATATTTGCAGTTCTCAGGAGAGCTCCAAGAGGGGGTAGCTGTTGACAGTGTAACCTGCTACCCCTTGAACCTTCACAGAATCAGCCTCTCCACCAGATGGCTATTCAGCCAGTTAAAAAATTTCCAAAGATGGAGAACCCACCACCTCCCGAGGAAGCCTGTTCCACTGAGAAACCGCTCTAACTGTCAGGAACTTCTTCCTGATGTTTAGACAGAATTTCTTTTGAATTAATTTCATCCCATTGGTTGTGGTCTGTCCCTCCGGGGCAAGAGAGAACAACTCTGCTCCATGGCAACCTTTTATTGATCTACCTGACAGAATTAGGATCCATACCACATTTTACCAGCTTGTCAACGAGATTATTATGTGGAATTTGTTGATAAGTTCAACTTTCAATTTGTTGATGGTTTCCTATTCTTATCTTCATTCCATTCTCTTTCAGCAGTGCTCCATAGGGGGCAAGAGAAAGATTGAGAAGAAATTTAAGGAGACACCAAGGCAAGGAGAAACACCATGGATAACTTTGGCCAGCCCTTCTCAACTTTTTTTTCCATTGAGAAACACCTGAAACATTCTTCAGGCTTCGAGTAACCCCAGAAGGGGTACGATCATGCAGAATATGGTTGGGAAGCATAGCTGGGTATGCGCCCGTCTGGAACCCCTTCCCTTCCCACCCTCTCAGGGCTATCATTGGCCATTGCGGGGGGGGGGGGGGTCAACATGACCATATATGGTCATATCACTCAATACATGTTTTAACAAATTTTAAAAATATATTAAAAATTAACTAACTCCCACCCATTCAGGAAATCCATCCATGGCCATCAAGAAATTTCAGGGTTTCATGAAACCCTGTTTGAGAAAGCCTGACTTTGGCTTAATTGCTCCATTTGTTTATCACAAGGGGCTGAAAAGAGCCAGTCCACACAACCAAGAGTTAAGCATGCATGCTTTGGGATGCATGGTGAGGTGATTGTCTTACTGCTTTACCAGGCTCTTAGAGTTGACTTTCTGTTAGTCTCCATGAAACCCTTCTCATTGGGAACTTGAAAGTATCCTTACCCTAGTTGTGTAACAGAAGAGTTGTAGGAGCATTTCCACTGTGCCTTAAGCCCAGCCCATGACTGCAGCTGCCTTTTGTTTACACCATTTGGCCCAAAGTAGATTGTTTAAGGCAGGTGGGTTCTTGCAAGGATAAATGTTACCAGCAAGTTAAACAGCTTTGCATACTAAGAGTGCTATAGAAATGATTAATAATAATAATAAAATGATTATTCTTCCTTCTGTCTTGGAAGAATAAAAGGCTCAAGCCAAGTGGGTTTGTTTTTGCCGCACTCAAAGTTTGAACAAGTGTGCAAAGTAAATGGCAGCATTAATCTGATTACCAATAAGTTCAGGTTAAATCAAATGCCAACTAATGCCGCTTATTAAGTTTGCAGGTTTTCTAAACAAGCCGTGACGATAATGTAGCCTTTGCAATCCACCTGTGGACCTCAATTTGTCATTTCTGCATCATGAACATAAACAATGCCTGAGCCCAGATCTTGCAAAAAACAAATGGCCACTGAACATTGGACTCAGCGTAGGTCCACCCCCCCCCCCCCAAACACAAGTTAAAGATCAGGCAGCTGCCCCTGTTCTTCTGGGGAAGTGTCCATGGTGCTGAACTTAAAGCAAGGCCTGTAAACAAAATATATAGCATCTATAAACAGGACAAAGTTTGAGTTCAGTAGTACTTATTCTGGGAAAGCTTATACTTAGAATAAACCCTTGTTGTTCTTAAAGATACCACTAGACACAGATTTTGATCTGCTACTTTACACCAACATGGCGACTCACTTGAATGTATAAACTTGTGAGTTATCCCTAGTCCAGGGACCGGGACCGGTCTGTGGAGTAGTCAGTACTGGGCCACGGCTCCTCCTCATCCTCCTCCCTGGATGCTGCCTTGGGGGCTGCCCTGCCACTCTGCCACCAGCTCACCTTTGGTGCTCTCCGGCAGCCACCATGGCTGGGGCTCCCCCTTGGCGTGGCATTGCACGGCTGCTGCTGGCAGCATCCCCCAGCGGGCGGTGGGAAGTCAGGGGTGCTGGCGGGAAAGCAAGTGGAGCAGGGGCTCCTGAGGCAGCCATCAGTGAAAGACTCCGGGCCTCAGTAAAATTGTCAATTGTTGACTGGTCCCCGGTGATAAAAAGATTGGGGACCACTGAGTTATTGTACCTTATCCATTAGCCTACTTGCTGAAAGCAGAAGCTCCACTCACCCACATGCAGCCAGCTGGATGACCCTGGGCTTGCCACAGCACTGATAAAGCTGTTCTGACCGAGCAGTGATATCAGGGCTCTCTCAGCCTCACCCACCTCACAGGGTGTCTGTTGTGGGGAGAGGAAAGGGAAGGCGAATGTAATCCACTTCGAGACTCCTTCGGGTAGACAAAAGGGGCATCTAAGAACCAACTCATTTTTTTTTTATATATATAAGATTTTTATTTTTATTTTCCAGGATTAAAAATAATGAAATACAGGCAATCTACATTGTTAGTACAGAAGAAAAAAGGTTATGCTCTTCATTTGATACATTTAGTTCCCCGTTTCAATCCCCTTTTAAAATAATTAAAGATAATGCAATGCAAGTAATCTACATTAATGATACAGAAAGAAAAGGGTTATGCTCTTTGTTTGATACAGTTGATACCCCGTTTCAATCCCCTTTTAGGTAAATCAGATAAAGGCCCCATTGTTCTTGAAAACCCTCTTCTCTTCATTTAAGATTATAAGACTCCACATGGCTACAATATTATGGACTTTTACCCAAAGCTTATAAACTTTTTCACGTTTCCACCACATTTAAAAAGAGAAGTCTACTTTGTTACCATCATTTCAACATTTGTTTACATAGTTTTTAACAATTTTAGCAATCATAAACAATTTATACTTGGCGTGGTCTTAGAGCCATCCACATTTTCACTAGGGAAAAGAAAAAAGGAAAAAATAAAGGCCTACTTAGTTGTACGGAAAGAAAAAGGATATATATAAATATATATATATATATATAGGTTGTTAAGGTTGTTAAGCTATATAGGTGTACATTATTGATACCAAAAATGATAAAATAAGAGTCTTCATTAGTTAGTAAAATAAAGTCTTCATTAGTTACATTTACACCTCCTCAGTTAGGTGCCTCCTTTTAGTTGTGCTTTAAGTTTGAGCTAAGAGTCACTACAGAGATATGTTAAATAATTCAAATTCAGCTAACATAGGAAATCTAAGACCCCACACTTACGTGGTAGTATAAACCCATTCCATTAAGTGTCTCCTTTTAATTAAGCTTTAATTTTGGGCTGGTAGACACTACGAAGTTAGATTTGATAATACAAATTCAGCTTACTTAGATCTTAGACCCCAGATTAACTTCTTAACTAGTTATATTGCCTATATGGCTACGGAAAAAAGGAAAAAGAAGGAAAAGAATTTCAATCACTGTGTCTTATTTCCGTTCCCCAAGCTTCTTAGGGGGGTCTCATATCGAGGCTTGATGCATCTTGTTGTTCCCATTGACTTATGTTCTGTCCAATTGGCCTTTGGCTTAGAAAGTGCAGATGTAGTCTTTCCCTCGGAGTATACATCGGTAAATCTTGAAGCAGTTGTACCTCCTGGGCTCCAATATCAGTACAGTTTTTTTTCCCAAGAAGCTCCTTTCAATCGATTACTTTCACTGCAGATCCATGATTGGTTCTTGTGTACTGTTGCTTTAGAGTGGCTGTATGTCTTCTTAGGTAGGGTGTCCTTATCTAGGCTGCAGAGCTCCGACATCCCCTTTTCCATCTCCATAGTTTTAAGTTTCTCTTCTGCTGGTAGTTCTCCACCTTGTTTAGAGCTATCATCAGCCACTGTTGTTGATTCGTCATTCTTGTTAGAGACTTCTTCCTTGCTGCCTTTGAACTCCTTAAGCATATTTTTAAACAAGCCATCTGTAAATGCTTTCAGGTCTTGCATTTGTATCTCTAATAAATAAGCAAATTTTTTTAGCATAGACATGTTGGCTTGAAATTTTCTTAGTCTTAGGCAATTTTGGAAATAACCAGTAGAGGTCCTACGGAGTCACTCTATCTTGCTTAGATTAAAGAAAGCAGCTTTCCACGCCGAGAGTTTGTTCCAGGGGAGAAGGTGCCGGGGGAAACCCCCACTCACTGTTTATAGGCTCGATCTGATGTCTGCCAGTTGTTTCCCTGTAGCTGTCAATGGGAAACCGGAACTATTTTCTTCACCAGCTGTCATCCGTTGCTTTAATGACCTGTTGAAGCTTTTCCAAGCCTAAGTTCTCGTTCTGGCAAGCAACTCTCGCGAGATCCTTGTATCTACTTTTCAATCTCCGATTTATAAACAGTGGCGAGGGGATGTTCTGGCTACCTTAACCCCTTTCCTTACCTTCTCTCACTTATCTTCCTGTCACTCTAGCTTGCTTAAGTTAAAGAAAGCAGCTTTCCACGCCAAGAGTTTGTTCCAGGGGAGAAGGTGCCGGGGGAAAACCCCACTCACTGTTTGTAGGCTCGATCTGATGTCTGCCAGTTGTTTTCACTCCGGAGTTGTGATGAGTCAAAAGTCTTACAGGGAGGAATCCAATTAGCTTTGAAGATTAAAGTAAGAGCTGTGTAGATTGCAGAGTTATAAGGAAAGACGAAAGTTTTAAAATGGCGAATGGCACTTGCTGGACCCTGTGCACACTGAGCTTGCGTTCCAGGGAATATTAATTTCCCTGTGGAACAGAGAGGCCCCAGAGATTCACAAGGAATTCCTGAGTAGATGGTGGGTGGGTTTGCGTACCCAAAACCCGATTCTGTCAATCACAGCAGCGATTGACCCTCAGTGGAACAGGAGCTCCGCCCATCTCCTAAGAATCAACTCTTCTTCTTCTTCAGTAGTATCAGGGCTCTCTCAGCCTCACCTCCCTCACAGGGTGTCTGAAGAAGAAGAAGAAGAGTTGGTTCTTATATGCCGCTTTTCCCTACTCGAAGGAGGCTCAAAGCGGCTTACAGTCGCCTTCCCATTCCTCTCCCCACAACAGACACCCTGTGGGGTGGGTGAGGCTGAGAGAGCCCTGATATTACTGCTCGGTCAGAACAGCTTTATCAGTGCCGTGGCGAGCCCAAGGTCACCCAGCTGGATGCATGTGGGGGAGCGCAGAATCGAACCTGGCATGCCAGATTAGAAGTCCGCAGTCCTAACCACTACACCAAACTGGCTCTCATGATATGGGGAGAGGAAAAGGAAGGTGATTGTAAGCTGCTTAGAGACTCCTTCTCGCAGAGAAAAGCTGCATACACGAACCAACTCTTCTCTCTCAGCTCCACCTCCTTCACAGGGTGTCTATTGTGGGGAGAGGAAAGGCAATTGTAAGATGCTTTCAGACTCTTTCTGGCAGAGAAAAGCAGCATATAAGAACCAGCTCTTCTTCTAGAAGAGTCTTCCCCAATATCTGTAATCTTTCAGTCGGAAATGCTGGGGATCGAGTCCAGGACTTCCTGTATTAAATGCATGGACTAAAACTCTGCCCCTTTTCCTACTTACTCACTGACAGTTCTTTTTTTCTTGTATTTTTTTAGTTCAGATTTACTTTTTCTCCAAATGCAAAAAACTTTATTTAGTTGTAGCGAACACTTTCCTTAAACAACAAACAGTGCAATCCTAAGCAGAGTTAACACCACCTAAATTTAATGACCTCAGTGGTTTTAGAAAGATATAACTCTGCTTAGGAATGCAGTGAAAATTACACCTCGTGGTCTTTAAGCACTTGATCTCATTTCACACTCGCTGTAGCTAAAAAGATCCCCCCTCCACCTGAAAAATTTGGTCATACTAAGAATGCTAACAATCTGTGGGGGAAGACCCCCAGCCAGGGGAAATATTGAGTAGGTGGAGCTATGCAAATGAGACGAGTAATTAATGAGAACCAGTTCTGTACAGATAAGGAATTGGTATGACCCATACAAAAAAATGATTGTTTTTTAGGGAAAATCTGCCTTTGAGAAAGGAAAGTGGAAGAGGCACACACACACAGACAGACACTCCATTCTAAGAACAGGCTTAAAGAACAAGGGGTGGGGAAGTTGGGAGTCTGCTGCAAGAGGTGGAAATTACCAAAAATTATCCGGTTCCCAGGAGTCTTCCTTAGCAGAACATCTCCATGGCTTTGCCCTGTCAGTTCAATCCAAGTTCTGTTTTGGGCACCCCAATTGAAGAGGGATGCTGACAAACTGGAACGTGTCCAGAGGAGGGCAACAAAGATGGTAAGGGGTTTGGAGACCAAGAAATATGAAGAAAGGCTTGGTCTGTTTAGCCTAGAGAGGAGACGACTGAGAGGGGATCTGATAACCATCTTCAAGTATTTAAAAGGGTGCCATATGGAGGATGGAGTAGAATTGTTCTCTCTTGCCCCAGAGGGACAGACCAGAATGAAATAGATGAAATTAATTCAAAAGAAATTCCACCAAAACATCCGGAAGAAGTTCCTGACAGTTTGAGCGGTTTCTCAGTGGAACAGGCTTCCTCGGGAGGTGGTGGGTTCTCCATCTTTGGAAATTTTTAAACAGAGGCTAGATAGCCATCAGATGAAGAGGCTGATTCTGTGAAGGCAAAGGGGTGGCAGGTTACAGGAGATGAGCGATTGGGATGTGAGTGTCCTGCACAGTGCAGGGGGTTGGACTAGACGACTCATGAGGTCCCTTCTAACTCTATAATTCTATGATTCTAAGTGGGTCTCGCTCTGCTGCCCTCTGGAAGACAGAGGAGTTCTGCCACTATCTAAGGAAGGTTGCTACTATCCCATTTTGTTGAAGATTCAAAACTGGTCTTTTGAGTAAAGGTAACTGATGTTTTGCCATCTCTGCAGTACAAACTCATCATTAAAAAGCAAAGCTGTTTTATTACGAAGTTTGAGTCCAGTGGCACCTTTAAGACCAACAAACTATTATTTTGGGTATACACTTTTCTGCAGATACTATTTGAAGAAGTGTGCATGCACACAAAAGCTTATACCCAGAATTAAACTTTATTGGTTGTAAAGCTGCAACTGGACTCAAACTTTATACTATTGCTTCGAAACAACATGGCTACCCCCTAAATTGATGCTGTTTTACATAAAGGATGTTAGGTAGTATTTCACTACCGCAATTTATCTAAGGTGATGTTTCTCTTTTTGAAGTGCAGAATGCAGCCAAATCTGCCATTCCATTTATACCCATTTCATATATTTGCTGTCTCTTTCAGTGTGGAGCTGGTGGAAAGTGCTGCTCCTGGAAAGTTTTCAAGGCAAGAGAAGTTCAGAGGTGCTTTGCCACTTGCTGGCCTCTGCAGAGCAACCCTGGGCTTCCTTGGGAGTCCTAACCAGGGTTGACCATGCTTTGCTTCCAAGAGCTGGAGAGAGCAGGCTAGCCTGAGCCATCCAGGTAAGGATGCTGCCCCTCATTGCCCCCTTAAAATGTTCACCCCAAGCTAGGCACTTTCCCTTGCCTGACAGAAGAATTTCTCTGGATCCCAGGGTGCTCTGACTGAAGGTGCCACTTCCCTGGGCAATCAGTGGACCCCGCACTTCAAAGCCCATCAAGCTCGTTCTGTTGCAGCTGCGTCTGACTCCTCTGGCTGGGGGGAATTTGCTGTCTGTTTTGATAACCTTTCTACCTGGCTTTATGGTGATTCCCATCAAGAGCTAAGAAATGTTGTCTACTCTGTCAGGGGACTAAAATCAAATAAATAAAAACTCTTCCACTAGTGCTTTTCTTTCTTTTCTTTCCTTTCTTTAAAAAAAGAAACAATAACAAATCTCCAAGCCTTTGTGCTCAGGTCCCTTGTGAACAATTACAGAACAGAAAAGCAATATAAGTCCCAGCTGGTTTGTAGAGGTAGAGGACCAAGTTAGTATTAGGGAAGATCTACTGCAGCCTCCAAAAGACAGCATGGGGCCAATGCTATTAATTGAGAGATTATGGAAGTTGGTCTCTTTGTCAGAAAGCATCATTTAAATCTGTGTTGTAGAAATGGCAGTGCCTTCCTTCCCTGTTTTTCTTGTGAGTAGAATCATAGAATCATAGAGTTGGAAGGGGCCACACAGGCCATCTAGTCCAACCCCCTGCTCTATGCAGGATCAGCCCTAAGCATCCTAAAGCATCCAAGAAAAGTGTGTATCCAACCTTTGCTTGAAGACTGCCAGTGAGGGGGAGCTCACCACCTCCTTAGGCAGCCTATTCCACTGGTGAACTACTCTGACTGTGAAAATTTTTTTCCTGATATGTAGCCTATACTGTTGTAGTTTAAACCAGTGGTCCCCAACCTTTTTATCACTGGGGACCACTCAATGCTGGGGACCACTCATCGGAGACCACTCAACGCCTTTTACTATGGCCCAGTGGGGGGGGTAGTTTACTCCTCTACTCTCAACCACTGCCCTAGCGCTCTCTGATTGCTATGGTAATGTTTAAACATCCCTTCAAAATAAGATACAGACACGCCACAACAATAAAGTGTGTTGTAAAGGGCTGGGGGGATGAAGTAAAGGGCCGGGGTGGGGGGGGAGAAGGCGTTCTTCAGGGCCCACCCCCAATTAGTCGAAGGACCACATGTGGTCCATGGCCCACAGGTTGGGGATCGCTAGTTTAAACCCATTACTGCGTGTCCTCTCCTCTGCAACCAATGGGAACAGCATCCTGCCCTCCTCCAAGTGACAACCTTTCAAATACTTAAAGAGGGCTATCATGTCCTTATCGATGAAAACAGGAACAGGCGTTGAGCATGGAGGGTGCCAAGTGTCCGGCAGGGGGGCTCGTCGGAGCAAGCTGGAATGAAAAACCGGATGCACATTCCTGTAAGTTTTAGACAACCCCAACTCCACAGTCACATCATTGATCAGTCTAGTGATAGGAAAAGGCCCCACAAATTTGGGCCCCAGTTTGCGTGATTGTTGTTGGCAGCGGAGGTTTTTTGTGGAGAGGTAGACCTGGTCCCCCACAGTCCAAACCGGGTTGGGAGAGCGTTTTTTTGTCCGCTTGGGTCTTATATGACTGTTTGGCCTCTTCCAGGCAGGGGACAATGGATGGCCAAGCTTCAGCAATGTCTTTTGCCCATTTGGTCACATCAGGGGCATCGGAGGACACCAACTCCCAGGTAGGGGCTGCCAATAGGTCAGTCCCATAGACCGCTTTGAAAGGTGATACCCCCGTGGAGGCGTGGACCCCATTGTTGTAGGCAAACTCAGCCAGAGGCAAGAGGGCAACCCAATCGTTCTGCTGATGATTGATAAAACAGTGCAGGTATTGTTCCAAAATTTGGTTCACCCGTTCAGTTTGACCGTTGGACTCTGGGTGATACCCCGAGGTGAGGGCTTGCTCCACCCCTAGCAGGCGCAGAAACGCCCGCCAGAACTTGCCAACGAACTGGGAGCCCAGATCTGAGAGCAGTCTCCTAGGGATACCATGTAGTCTAAAAATGTGGGTGACAAACAAGGAGGCTGTCAAGCGCACAGGACACTCACAACAAAACTTATTCAAAAGAAAAATAGTTTTATTGATTAGCACTACACGCAATGGACTGAAAAGTCAAATCTGACTAGAAGCCAGATTTGCCTCAGCTTATCAATACATTTCTCCCGCCCAAAACTTGACAGTTCCCAGGGGGGGAGGTGAGTGAGAAAAGACATATGTGAAACCAAAACAGGATTCCAAACTCCCATCCTTGAAAGAGGTGACAAACAGCCCTTTCTGCCCATAACAAGATAAGGTTAACATAACATCACTATTCTATTTTATTGCTTACAAACTACAAGGCCGGGACTAGCAGGCGCCGGGCCCCATCTAGTAATATAACTGACATGGAGGAACTCAGGCTAATTTATGACAGAGATTCTACAATCCTGACATCCCTCCGCATTAAAACTAACTTCACTCCCCCACCTAGCCGGCATCAACCGGGCGAGGACAATCAGGAAATGCTCGATGGAAAGCCCGGAGAAGGCGGGGTGCCTTCACATTTCCAGCCTCAACCCACTCTTTATCCCCAGAGGGGAAATCCTTCCAATCGACCAAATATTGAAGGCGACCCTTATGCAAGCGAGAGTCTAAGATCTGGTTGACTTCATAGTGGGTGTTCTTATCGATGTAAATTGGAACAGGCATAGATGGAGGAGGGTGCCACTCGTCCGGGGCTGGAGCTCTTCGCAGCAGGCTGGAATGAAAAACCGGATGCACATTCCTATAAGTTTTTGGTAGAGCTAGCTCCACAGTCACAGCATTTATCAATTTCACCACTTTAAATGGTCCCACAAACTTTGGACCAAGTTTCCTGGATCTCTGCTGGCACCTTAAGTTCTTGGTAGACAGGTAGGCTAAATCACCCACTTTCCAATCAGGGGCAGGTACCCTCTTCTTGTCAGCTTGAGCCTTATAGGCATCTTTGGCTTCCTTGAGGCTAGCAACGATTTCTGGCCAGCCCGTACTGATGGAGGCTGCCCATTTGTTTATGTCAGGGACCTCTGCGGAGCTAAGTCCCCAAGTGGGGGCTGACACTAAATCAGTTCCATACACCACCTTGAAGGGCGATACCCCCGTTGAGGAGTGGACCCCATTGTTATAGGCGAATTCAGCCAGTGGCAATAAAGAAACCCAATCATCCTGCTGGTGGTTGATAAAACAGCGTAAATACTGCTCCAGGATTTGGTTTACTCTCTCGGTCTGGCCATTTGACTCCGGGTGATAGCCCGAGGTGAGGGCTTGCTCCACACCCAATAGTTTAAGAAGCTCCCTCCAAAACTTGGAAACGAACTGGGGGCCCCGATCCGTCAGGACACGTGTCGGGATCCCGTGCAGACGTACCACGTGTTTAATAAAAAGAGAGGCCAGCTTTGGTGCTGAGGGCACGCCCGTGCAGGGGATGAAATGAGCCTGTTTGGAAAAAGCATCCACTACAACCCATATAACAGTGTTCCCTTGGCTGGGGGGAAGGTCTGTAATAAAGTCCATAGTTACATCAGTCCATGGACGTGAGGGGGTGGGCTGCGGCTGCAAAAGTCCTTTCCTCTTGCCCCCAATTGGCTTTGAGGCAATACAAATGGGGCACCCCTGCACATATTTCTCCACATCTTTACGCAAGGATGGCCACCAGTACTGTCTCCTGACCAGGTGCAGAGTTTTCACAAAACCAAAATGTCCAGCGGTTTTGGCATCGTGGCAAAGTTTCAAAACCTTCCCCCGGGCCGCGGCAGGCACAAAGAGTCTTTCGCCTTTGAAAAAGAGCCCCCCCTTCTCAGACAAATCAGGGCGGAGGGAACAAAACTCTGGGTCAGTTGACAAGTCCTTTTGGACCCAGCCCCCTGGGATGGGCGTAACAGTTTTTGTGTGGCTGCGCGTTACAGCGGCCATCCCCAGTTGGGCGGGAGTAAAGACGGTATCTACCAATGGGTCTCGTTTGCTGTTGTACTGAGGCAGGCGCGATAGTGCATCAGCCAAAAAATTCAGTTTGCCAGGGAGATGCTTTAGGGAGAAGTTGAAACGAGCGAAAAACTCCGCCCATCTCATTTGTTTGGCTGAAAGCGAGCGGGGCTGTTTGAGGGCTTGAAGGTTTTTATGATCTGTCCAGACTACAAACGGGATTGTGGACCCCTCCAGCCAATGCCGCCACGTGGAAAGGGCCAATTTCACTGCAGCCGCCTCTTTTTCCCAAATTGCCCAATTTCTTTCTGCCGCTGAAAATTTCTTTGATAAATAGGCCAGGGGGTGCAATTTCCCGTCCCCCCCTCTTGGAGGATCACGGCCCCCATTGCTACGTCCGAGGAATCTACTTGTACTGTAAATTGCTTAGAGGGGTCGGCATGGGCCAACACAGGTTCAGACGTGAATAACAGCTTAAGTTTATCAAACGACTCCTGACAGGAGGGAGTCCAAGGGAGAGGCGCCCCAGGTCGGCTTGCCGTCTTCCCCCCTTTGGTTTTTAACAAGTCAGTGAGGGGCAGCGCAACCTTGGCAAAGTTGGGAATGAAGGTCCTGTAAAAATTGGCGAATCCTAAGAAACTTTGTAATTGCCTCCTGGTGCGGGGAGGCTCCCATGCCAGCAAATCACGCACTTTGCCCGGGTCCATTTCGATCCCAGCCTGGGAGACCCGGAAACCCAAGAACTCCACTGCCTCGCGGTGGAACTCACATTTTGACAGTTTAGCAAACAACTGGTGCTTCCGCAAGCGGCGGAGCACTTCGCGGACCAGCTTAGTATGACTCTCAACATTCTCTGAATACACAAGAATATCATCAATGTAAACCAACACCCCTTGGTACAATAAATCATGCATAATTTCATTTATCATATTCATGAACACGCCCGGAGCGCCGGCGAGGCCGAACGGCATTACGGTGTATTCAAACTGCCCCAGGGGCGTATTAAAAGCTGTTAAATATTCATGCCCCTTCTTGATCCGAACTCGATAGTAGGCTTCCCTTAAGTCCAGTTTCGAAAAAACGCGCGCTTTCCCCAAGTGGCCCAGCAAGTCTTTTATCAGGGGAAGCGGGTAGGCGTTGCAGGTGGAGACCGCGTTCAACCCGCGGTAGTCGGTGCACAACCTTAGCGAACCGTCCTTCTTTTTTACGAAAAGGACCGGGGCTGCCAAGGAAGATGTGGCTGGTCTAATAAAACCTCTCGCTAGGTTCTTATCCAAAAATTCTCTAAGCTCTGCCATCTCTCGCGGGCTCATGGAATACAGTTTGGCTTTGGGGAGAGGCTCTCCCTTCTTTAATTCGATGGCACAGTCAGTTTTGCGGTGGGGGGGAAGCTGGTTGCACTCCACCTCCGCGAACACATCACCAAAGTCCCGGTATTCAGGAGGGAGCGCGTCCACCCCCACCCCCAAAGCAGCCACCACCCCGGATCTCGGAGGACCCTGCTGCCGCTTGTGCTGCTCGCAAGCGGCGGAGGTAAATTCCACAGTCCCTTCCTTCCACTTCACAAGGGGATCATGTTCCCTCAGCCAATCCAACCCCAACACGCATGGGAAGGCAGAGTGAGGGGCCACCAAAGGTTGGATTTGCTCCCAATGTTTTTTAATGTCCAAGTCCATGGGGCGAGTCTTTGCCGTGGCTTCCCCACCGGGAGCGCATTTCCCATCTAACTGGGTGATTGGCAAGGGTTCTTTCAGTGCCACTTTCCCCACCCCCAAAGTCTCGGCCAGTGCCGGGCTCACTAGGGATTGGGTGCACCCCGAGTCCACAATACATCGGATTCCCACCGTCTTCCCCGACTTGGGGTTAGAAAGGTTGGCCGGTAGGAGTAGCAAGGGGGAATCACTCACCACGCGTTTGCCCCTGTTGGCGGCCTGCTGGCGGGGCGCCTTTACAGCAGACCGTCCTCGTTTCCCGACTGCTCCTCAGCTTGATCCTCGTCCTCCAGCCCGCTTCCCTCCTCCGAGTCGTCCACCGCTGGCACGGCAGCCACTGGAACCAGGAGAGATTTGGTGCTTTTCTTGGTGGTGGTTTTCTTGGCAGGCGTGGCTTTCGATGGGGCGCTGCTCGCAGCTTTCGGGGTTGATGCCGTTTTCGTTGGGCAGTGTGCGAGGAAATGCCCGGCTTGGCCACATCCCAAGCACAGCCCTTTCTCCATGCGCCGAGTGCGCTCCGCCGGTTCCAATTTGGTTCGGGGCTTGGTCTTCACCGGGGTGGAAGTCTTCGCCATGGTTTTCCCGGCCAGGGCTTGCACCATTGAGGCTCGTTCCAAACGGTTTTCCATTTCTCCAGCCAGCTGGACCCACCCTTCGACAGTGAGTGGGTCTTCCAGGAGGAGGCACTTGTCAGCCAGAGTGGGATTGAGGCCCCCTACAAACGCCAGCACACGTTGGGGCTCCGTCCAGTCTGGTACAGAGGAAGCCAGCTCCTTAAATTCCCTGGCGTACTCAACCACGGACAACTTTCCTTGCCGGTGAGCCCGGAGTTTCTTCTCCGCAGTCTCCCGTTCAAACGGTTCCATGTACATCTGGCGCAGGGCCCTCATGAAATGGTTGTAGTCGCGGGTGGCTTGGGGGTGGTAACGGTACAAATCCACGAACCATTTGGCAGCTTTGCCTTCCAGGGCTTGCCCCACGAAACGCACCCGTTCGGCGTCGTCTTGGAAAGTGAACCCCATGTCCATCATGTAGGCTTGGAGGTGCACCAGGAACGTGGGGAAATCGGAGGGGTCCCCAGAAAACTTTGCCTTGAACTTATAGGTGTTCCGCATTTCCACTCCACGGAGGTGGGCAGGTAGGCGCCCTGGGCCCCAGTCCGCCGGTGCTGGGGCCGGGGCCGGGGGTCTTGCACCCCGGCCAATGCCTCTCCCTCTCCCAGCCGCCACTCTCGCTCGCTCCGCTGCCTGCGCCGCTGCTGCTGCTCGCGCGGCCGCTCGCGCTGCTTCACGCGCCGCCGCCGCTGCCGCCGCCTCGGCTCCCGCGACATCCGCCGCTGCCCGTGCCGCCGCCGCCGCTGCTGCGTCCTCGCCTCCGTCCGCGCCGTCTCCACCAGCACCGTCGCCGCCAGCGCCACCTTCGTCCTCTCGTTCCTCGCCTTCGTCTTCTCTCTCCCTCTGCGCCCTTGCGCGTGCTTCCGCCTCGGCTTCGATCTCTAGCTGAGCCCGGGCTCTGGCCAGCGCCTCAGCCGCCTCTGCCGTTGCTTGCGCGGCCGCCATGCCGTGCTCCTGCAGTGCAAACCCACCGCTCTCTCTCCGTGCACTGGTATCGTGTGCACCCCCACCGAGCACGTCCTTTAGCAGGCGTTGTGTTCGGCGTCTCTCCTCCGGATCCAGCCGACCCGAGAGGTCCTGCAGCCAGTTAGTCACCCTGTCCAGCTTGTACTGCAAGTCCTGTGTCTCACCCACAGGCTCCAGCGCGTAGCTAGGCAGTCCCAGGTGCTCCGGCCAACGTTCATCCCCAGTAGGGCGGTCGTATTTTGACAACCGCCTGCGCTGGGTGATGTGACGTTCCAAAAATTCCTCGGGCCCCGGGGTTGCCCCCGAGACAGCCCGCATCATGGCCGAGCTGTGCGGCCCCGCACCAGCGCCTTCGGCCTGGGAGAGGTCCCAATCCAGGCCCTCTCCCTGATCAGAAAAAGTATGTCCCTCGCCCTGCATTTTGCAGGTGAAAGGAGTTGTGAGATTTGACTTGATGTCAAGCGCACAGGACACTCACAACAAAACTTATTCAAAAGAAAAATAGTTTTATTGATTAGCACTACACGCAATGGACTGAAAAGTCAAATCTGACTAGAAGCCAGATTTGCCTCAGCTTATCAATACATTTCTCCCGCCCAAAACTTGACAGTTCCCAGGGGGGGAGGTGAGTGAGAAAAGACATATGTGAAACCAAAACAGGATTCCAAACTCCCATCCTTGAAAGAGGTGACAAACAGCCCTTTCTGCCCATAACAAGATAAGGTTAACATAACATCACTATTCTATTTTATTGCTTACAAACTACAAGGCCGGGACTAGCAGGCGCCGGGCCCCATCTAGTAATATAACTGACATGGAGGAACTCAGGCTAATTTATGACAGAGATTCTACAATCCTGACAGAGGCCAGTTTGGCGGCCGAGGGCAACCCACCACAGGGGATAAAATGGGCTTGCTTTGAGAAAGCATCCACCACCACCCAGATCATGCTTTTGCCCTGGCTCAGAGGGAGATCAGTTATAAAATCCATGGACACGTCTGACCATGGGCAGGAGGGAGTGGGCAAAGGTTGTAGCAAGCCACGTTTCTTTCCCCCCAAGGGTTTGGATGCGAGACAAGTGGGGCACCCTTGCACATATTTCTCCACACCCACCAATAATGCTGCCTTGTCAAATGCAGAGTTTTCACAAACCCAAAGTGTCCCACGGCTTTAGAGTCGTGGCACAATTTTAAAATGTCCCCCAGCGCCACGTCTTTGAAAAACAGGCCCCCCTTGTCGAACAGTGTGGAGCGCAGGGTGACGAACTCAGCGTCCTGGAGGACCTCCTTCTGGACCCACCCCCCGGGAACGGGAATGCCCCCTTTTGACTGGCTACGCGTCACCGCGGCCAGCCCCAGCTGGGCGGGTGTGAACACCGTATCCACCAATGGGTCGCGCTTGCTGTTGTACTGCAGCAGGCGTGAAAGGGCGTCCGCTAGAAAGTTCAGTTTCCCAGGCAGGTGCTTGAGGGAGAAGTTGAACTGGGAGAAAAACTCCGCCGACCGCATCTGCTTGGCGGACAGAGAGCGGGGCTGCTTGAGCGCTTGCAAGTTCTTATGGTCCGTCCAAACCACGAACGGGACCACAGACCCCTCCAACCAATGCCTCCATGTAGCTAATGCCAATTTTACAGCCGCCACCTCCTTCTCCCAGATTGCCCAATTGCGTTCGGGTCCCGAAAACTTTTTTGACAGGTAGGCAATCGGGTGCAGCTTCCCATCGCCCCCCTCCTGGAGGATTACGGCCCCCATGGCCACATCCGAGGAGTCCACTTGCACCGTGAACTGCTTGGTCGGGTCTGCGTGGGCCAGTACCGGTTCAGACGTGAAGAGCTCCTTCAGTCTTTCGAAAGCCCCCTGGCAGAGTGGCGACCATTTGAGCGGGGCGCCTGGCCGCGAGGCCGCCTTCCCCCCCCTCCTTGGTTTTTAGCAAGTTCGTTAGGGGGAGGGCCACTTTGGCAAAATTCAGGATAAAAGTTCTGTAAAAGTTGGCGAACCCTAAGAAGCTCTGGAGTTGCTTACGCGTTTTGGGCGGTTCCCACACTAGCAAGTCCTTCACCTTCCCTGGATCCATCTCAATCCCCGCGTGGGAAACCCTAAACCCAAGGAACTCCACAGAGTCACGGTGGAATTTGCACTTGGAAAGTTTGGCAAACAACTGGTGCTTTTGTAGTCGGCTCAGCACTTCCCTGACCAGCCCCGCGTGCTCTATGGGATTGTCCGAGTACACCAAAATGTCATCGATGTACACCAAACCCCCCTGGTACAGTAAATCATGCATGATTTCGTTAATCATGTTCATGAAAACTTCCGGAGCGCCGGCGAGGCCGAACGGCATAAAAGTGTACTCAAATTGGCCCATGGGGGTGTTAAAAGCTGTCATGTATTTGTGCCCCTTTTTTATGCGGACCCGGTAGTACGCTTCCCTCAAGTCAAGTTTAGTAAAAATCTTCGCCCTCCCCAAATGTCCCAACAAGTCCTTGATGAGCGGCAAGGGATAAGCGTTGCAGGTGGACACAGCATTGAGCTCCCAGTAATCCGTGCAGAGGCGAAGCGTGCCATCCTTCTTTTTTACAAAAAGGACCGGGGCCGCCAAGGGGGAGGTGGCCGGCCTAATGAAACCTCTGGCTAAGTTCCTGTCCAAGAACTCCCTGAGCTCCTTCATCTCCCGTGGGCTCATGGAGTACAATTTGGCTTTTGGGAGCGGCTCCCCCTTTTTTAGTTCAATCGCACAGTCTGTCTTGCGGTGGGGGGGCAGCTGATTGCACTCTGTCTCCGCAAACACATCCTCAAACCCACAGTATTCTTTCGGGAGAGCAAGCACCCCCGCCCCGGTGACTGCGGCGAGCACCGGCCCCTCAGGGAGCGTCGAGGGTCGTCGGTGCTGTTTGCACCCCGGAGAAGAGAATTTCACAGTCCCCTTTTTCCATTTCACGGCAGGTTCGTGCTCCCGCAGCCAGTCCAAGCCCAGCACGCACGGAAAGGCCGAACGGGGGGCCACCAAGGGTTGTATCTGCTCCCAATACTTATCAATGTCCAGATCAATGGGGGATGTCTTTACGGTCGCTTCCCCCCCCCCCCCGGGGCACATTCCCTGTCAAGCTGGGTGATGGGTAGGGGTTCCTTCAAGGGTACCTTCCCTACCCCCAGAGTCTCGGCCAAGTCTGGGCTCACCAGGGTCTTGGTGCAACCCGAGTCCATGATACAGCGCACCCCCAACCGCGTCCCCGAGCTGGGCTCCATGAGGGTGGCCGGCAAAAGTACCAAAGGGGAATCACTCACCAAACGCTTGCCCCTGCCCTGGACCTGCTGGCGGGGCATCTTCACAGCAGGTCGTCTTCGTTTCCCGACGGCTCGCTGGCATTCGAGCCCTCCTCCGGGCCACTGTTGCTAGACTCCACTGGGGCGGTTGCCACCCCCGCCGGGGCCAACAGGGACCTGACTGCCTTTTTGGTAGCTGGCTTCTTTGCCGTCGATCCCCGGGCTGAGGCACCTTCCGCCGGCTTGGCTTCGGCGGGGCTCGCTCCTCCCGCTTTCCTTGGGCACTGGGCTAGGAAATGCCCAGCTTGGCCACAGCTCAGGCACAATTCTTTCTCACGCCGGCAAGCCCTCTCGCTGGAATCCACCTTGCCCTTCGGCTTGGGTTTCTTGGGGGTGGAGGTCTTCACAGCTGCCTTTTCCTGTCCGCCGCCCAGATCCGCCGCTTTCAGCAAACGACTCTCCATCTCCCCTGCCAGGTGCACCAGGCCCATCACGGTCGCTGGGTCATCCAGGTGCAGGCACTTGCGGGCCAGATTCCCAGAGAGCCCCGCGACGAAAGCATTCACCCTCTGGGGCTCCGTCCACTCTGGTACCGAGGCTGACAGCTTCCGGAACTTCCAGGAGTACTCAGCCACCATCTTCGTCCCTTGCTTGATCGCTTTGAGCTTCTTCTCCGCCGTTTCTCTCTCGAACGGGTCTACATACATCAGGCGCATGGTTCTCACAAAGTGGTTGTAGTTCCTCACAGCTCTAGGATTGTAGCGGTAGAGGTCCATGAACCACTTCGCTGCTTCGCCCTCCAAGCACTCCCCCACGAACCGAATATGCTCCACGTTGTCCTGGAAGGTGAAGCCCATGTCCATCATGTAGGCTTGGAGGTGGACCAGGAACCCTCGGAAGGCCGCCAGATCCCCGGAGAAACGAGCCTTGAACTTATAGGTGCTTCTCATCTCCACCCCGCGAAGCTGCGGTGGCAAACGGGCGCTGCCCCATTCCCTCGGCTGGCGGGCTCCTCGGGGACGTGGGCGCACCCCGCGTCCCACTCCTGCAGCTGCCCCAGTCGCGGCCACGATACCCGCGGCCGCGCGGACTCCCGCGGCCGCGCCAACTCCCGCTGCGCCAGCCGCCACCACTGCTTGAGCTGCTCCAGCTCCTGCCTGGACCTCCTCTCGGGCCCCCGCCGGGGGTTCCTCCCGCCTTCCTTCTGCGGCACCCGCCAGGTCGCCATAGTCATCCTCCTCTTCTGAAGAGTGGGTTGCAGCCTCCGCCGCTGCCGGAATCACGATCCCGGCTCCGGCCGCTGCGCCCGCGGCCGCCGCCATGTGCGCCTCCGATCGTCGCCCACTCGGCCCTCGAGCGTCGGCTTGCAGCTCCCGCAAGAGGCGCCTCGCCTCGCGCTGAGATTCTGGTGCCAATTCGCCCGATACTAAGTGCAGCCAGTCGGATACACGGCTTATTCGCTGCTGTAGCTCCTGCACTTCCAGGGTCGCCGCCATCCCTCGGTCTGGCACCCCCGCGGGCAGTTTGTCGGGCCACAGCTCGTCACCGGTCAGGTGGTCATACTTGGATAACCATCTGCGCTCGGTGATGTGTCTCTCCAGGAACTCCGAGGGTCCCGGGGTAGTTTTGCTCAGGACTCTGGCCATCCCCGAGCCAAAGGAGCCCAACGCGGCCAACTCGTCCTGCGTGTAATCCCCGTACATGTCCTCGTCCTGCTCACTATAGATATTGCATTCGTCCTGCATGCTGACAGGCGAAAGGTGTTGTGAGATTTGACTTAATGTCAAGCGTTGCAAGAACTCACAACAAGCTTCTTTAATAAAGAAAGTGTTTATTGAGAAGTTACTTCATACACCTAAGCTAAGAAAGTCAAATCTGTTCACATTTGCCTCCTCTTATCAATAGTGTTCTCCCGCCCAAAACTTGAGAGTTCCCAGGGGAGGGGGAGATGAGGTGCCAGGTGCCATAAACCATAGTGTTACTTCTCGCACGTCCTTGGTCACCTCCGGACAAGATAAGATGTTATGGTTACAAAAGGCAGACCCAGCCGGTAGGTTCAAAAGACAAATAATTCACAGCTCCCTGAGATAGCAGGATGCAGCAGAATAGTTTCGGTTTCAGGCATGCAAGCATAATATATGGGCCTTGGTTACAAGGGGCCCCAGGAACAGAAAGGCAAAAGGCAAAGCAAACAAACATGGAGATTCTCATGTCAATTCATGGCAGGAACAAGCAGTGATCCTGACAGTCGTGGAGCAATCCCCGGACGGGGGACGCCAGCGCCTGATCATCCACGTCCCTATTGAGGAGCGAGCGGATGACAGAGCAATCACGGTACCTTTGACAACTCCCCCCCGGTCGAGCGGCTCAGACGTCTCCCAGGGGGACCCCCAACCCCTCGACACAGAGGAAGGCAAGACCACTGCCCAGACATGCCCGCCCCCCGCAGATGATCCATCGGGGGCGGCTGGGAGATCGCCTTCTCCATCCAGCCCCGACGAGGAAGAGGAGGCCCCTGAGGACCCGGGATCCCTAGATCGCCTGGCCGAAATGGGCCGACAGGTTGGGGTCGACTTCACCCGGGATGGGCGCCAACACCTCGTCCCCGCGGAAGAACTTGAGAACCTGATGCTGCGCGTGGGGGACCAGAAGAGGGAGATCGATGCCCTTCGCCGCCAAGCCAATGCCTACCGCGACCTGTGGAACGCCCACCTTGCCATGGAGAAGGATACGAAGGGCTGAACCTCCCTGCCCGCATCCCTACCTGCCGCAGCTATTGCCCCGGTTTCCCGAGCTGCTACTCGCCCCCCTGCGGGCCCCGCTGCCAAGCCCAAGCACCACAGCACCCCGGCGGTAGGTTTCGGCACCATGGGGGGGGACCACCTCCTCCACCCTGCCGTCGGTGATTGCCCCCCCCTCGGAGGTTGACTTTCCCCCACCTGGACATGACGGGGACCTGGCTGGTGGAAGACGATGCTGACACCAATCCAGGGCCCGGAGGGGGTCAGGACGGCTTCCAGCTTTCAGCAAACCCCCGCCCCGCCAAGACTCCCGACGTTCGCGGGGAGGGGACTCACCATCACGATCCCAGCCACGGGCCCCGGACCCCGGGACATTTCTATTGGGCCCGTGGGAAGAGCCGCTCACCTGAATCCCCACTCCCCCGGCTCCACCTCCACCGGCAGCGGGAGGGCCGTGGGGAACCTATGCACACCCGGGGGGCCCCCTCCCATGGGGAGGGAACCCCTACTCGGCCCCCCCAATGGGAGGATTCCCGATGATTCCAGCGGGGATGCCCTATGCTCCCCCTGCTCTGGGCGCGCCACCGCAGCCGACACCGCAGCAGCCTCCCCCTCTCCCACAGTCAGCGCCAATCCCCGCCGCTCCCCACCATCTCCGGCTTGCCAACACACGCGCTGCCGGGACAATGGAGCTGCCCGGGGGGACCGCCACGAGCACCTGGGAGGACGGAAGTTCAAGGCGAGATTTGATGGATCACTGGAGAGCCTCACCTATTTCTTAATTATGGTGGATGGGTTCTTAGCGGAGTGGGGGGGCACCTTCCGGAACGAAGTGGACTTGATGCGCACCCTGGGCTGCAACCTAGATGGCAAGGCAATGGAGTGGTGGGTCGACCAGCACGAGAATGGAATGTGGCAGCCACCTCCTTAGCATCCTTCAGGGAAGAGCTCCAGGAGGCCTCCCACGACCCTTTTTGAGAACGGAAAGCGCTCTGGCCGAGCTTAAGCAAAAGGGGAGGCTCCTGATGGACTACGTTATCGACTTTCGCTCCCACCTGGCCAAGATCCCCACCATAAATGAGGTGCAGATCGTGACGGGCTCGATCGCCCCATCGCCAATGGGATCTACAACCGGGGGCCCCCCATCGTGGGGACCCTGCAACAATGGATCGAAGCCACTGGAGTGATTGAAACCACCCTGGTGGACTTCAAGGCCTACCACCGACGCCCGGAGGCGGCCCGCCTCTTGAAGAACTCCCGGGCAGACAAACTCCCCGTGGCTCCTAAACCCTTGCTGGAAGAGAGCGATCGCTCCGCCCGAGCCAGTCCCGAGTCATCACTTTCAGACAGCTCGGGAAACGAGGACGGTCCGTCATGCCGGGTGCCCCTCGGCAGACCCTCCCCATCGGCACGCCGGCGCTCCCCAGACGAATCCTACCCCCCATCCTCCTCCCAGCGATACTGATCAACGAGGAGGCCAACACAAGGATGTGTGCATGGACTCCAGGTGTGCGTGGACTCCGGCTGCTCAACGTCCCTGGTGAAACCGGAACTTGCCCGGGCCTTGGGAGCCACGCTGGAGGAGCTGGACAAACTGATCTTCATGAGGCAAGTGGACGGGGCCCCTGAACATTGGCCCCCACTGGGAACGTCTCTCCCTCACCATCGCCCCCATCGTAGGTTTCTCGATCCTCTTGGGGATGGACTGGATGGACCTCCACTGCCCCGAGATAGACTGGGATGAGAAGCAACTGTTTTTTTCCCACCCGAACTGCAAACTCCACTTCTGGTACCGGGACCAGCCCGATGCTCCCCCCACTGTGGTGATGAGCACGGTGGTCCCCTGGTCGGCCAGTCCGGCAATCCTCAATCCCTGGCTCCGGGCCGTGGGTCTTTACTCAGGAGAGGATGAGGAAATTCCCGCCTGCTATCGGGACCTGGCCGAAGCGTTCTCCGAGGAGGAGTGCAACCAGCTACCCCCACACCATCCCACGGACTGTGCCATCGAACTGGGCGAAACTCCCTAAGGCGAAACTGTACAACATGAGCCCGGCGGAGCTCCGGGAATTCCGCGCCTTTGTGGACAAGAACCTAGCCAGGGGATTCATCCAGCCGGCAACCTCACCCATGGCCGCCCCGGTGCTGTTCGCGAAGAAGAAGGATGGCTTCCTCCGGCTCTGCACAGACTATAGGGCCATCAACGCCGTTTCCCGTGTCAACGCCTACCCCCTGCCCCTGATCAAAGACCTGCTGGGGGAGGGCTGGATTTTCACCAAACTGGACTTACGAGATGCCTACTTCAGGGTCCAGATCGTGGAAGGCGACGAGTGGAAGACAGCTTTTAATACCCCCCTGGGGCAATTTGGATACCTTATCATGCCGTTCGGGTTAAGCGGCTCTCCGGGCATTTTCATAAATGTAATCAATGAGGTGTTGCATGATCTGTTGTACTGGGGGGGGGGGTTACCTGGATGACGTACTGATATACTCCCGGGGGGAGGAAGAGCATATTGCCCTGGTGCGGGAGGTTCTCAGCCACCTGGCGGACCATAAGCTGTACACCAAACTTTCCAAATGCGAGTTCCACCGGAGTCAGGTAGATTTCCTGGGCTATCGGGTGTCCAGGGAGTGGATTGGGATGGATCCAGCAAAGGTCCAAGCGGTGTTGGAGTGGGAGGTTCCCCGTACTCGCCGCCAGCTCCAATCCTTCCTCGGGTTCGCCAATTTCTACCAGGATTTCCTCCCGGGGTTCTCTAAGGTGGCCTACTACTCTGACTATGAAATGTTTTTTCCTGATATCTAGCCTATATCTTTGTATTTGTAGTTTAAACCCATTACTGCACGTCCTTATCTCTGCAGCCAACGGGAACAGCTTCCTGCCCTCCTTTATGGCCCATTATGGGGGGGGGATAGTGCGCATTCGGGGTGGAATGGCGGTGACTAAAATCACTGATAACGCATGGTGCTGGCTGCAACCGGCTGCAGATTCGGTGCATGCTGCCGATACAGCCGCGTTAGCGAAACGCGGAAGAAGGTGCAGCTTCCAGGTGACTGGGGCGCAACCAGAAGCGGCGCCAGGGTCGCCGCATGCATAATCGGTTACTCTGGGTTTTGCTGCCATTGCGTCCCGTCCTGTTTATAAGCGGTTTGCTTCGCTTCTTCCCCCTCTGCATTTTCCATATGATCCGAAATCGCCGTTTTGGCGGCCGTGCATAATGGGCCCAAGTGACAAAGTTTCAAATACTTAAAGAGGGCTATCATGTCCCCTCTTCTTTTCTCCAGGCTGAACTTTCCCCTCAACCTATCCTCATAGGGCTTGGTCCCTTGGCCCCAGATCACCCTTATCGTTCTCCTCTGTACCCTTTCAATTTTATCTACGTCCTTCTTGAAGTGAGGCCTCCAGAACTGCACACAGTACTCCAGGTGCGTTCTGACCAATGCTGTATACAATGGGACTATGACATCTTGTGATATCAGGAAAAAAAAATTCACAGTTAGAGTAGTTCAGCAGTGGAATAGGCTGCCTAAGGAGGTGGTGAGCTCCCCCTCACTGGCAGTCTTCAAGCAAAGGTTGGATACACACTTTTCGTGGATGCTTTAGGATGCTTTGGAATGATCCTGCGTTGAGCAGGGGGTTGGACTAGATGGCCAGTATGGCCCCTTCCAACTCTATGATTCTATGATTCTATGATTTTGATGTGATGCCCCTATTTATACAGCCCAAAATGGCATTTGCCTTTTTTACCGCTGCATCAAACTGCCTGCTCATGTTTAGTTTACAATCCACAAGTACCCACAAGTACCACAAGTACAATCCACAAGTACTTCGTTCACACTCAGTGTTACCTAGAAGTGTATCCCCCATCTACTAGGTATGCATTTCATTTTTGTGACCCAGATGCAGAACTTTACACTTCTTTATTAAATTGCATCTTGTTCTCATTTGCCCATTTTTCCATTGTGTTCAGATCTCGTTGAATTCTGTCTCTATCTTCCGGAGTATTTGCCAGTCCTTCCAATTTGGTGTCATCTGCAAACCTGATGAGTAGTCCCTCGACCCCCTCATCTAGATCATTAATAAATATGTTAAAAAGTACCGGACCGAACACCGAGCCCTGAGGTACCCCGATACCCACCTCCCTCCTTTCTGATTAAACACCATTGACAACAACTCTTTGAGTGCGGTTCTCTAACCAATTCCCTATCCACCTAACTATCTGGAAATCCAGATTGCAGTCCTTCAATTTATCCATCAGAACATCATGGGGAACCTTATCAAAAGCTTTACTAAAATCCAAGTAAACGACATCAACTGAATTTCCACAATCCAGCAAACCTGTTACTTGGTCAAAAAAGGAAACCTTGTTCGCTAACAACTACAGGGAGCTCTGGTCACAAATTCAACAGGACATTAAGAACAGCTTGAACCTTTCGTGGTCAGCAAGAATGGCCACAGTAAAAATGTCAATATTGCCAAAATTTAACTTCCTCTTTCAAACCCTGCCAATAGATATTAACGACTCTGTGGTAAATAAATGGCAGTCTGAAATAAATAAGTTCATCTGGAATTATAAGAGGCCAAGAATTGCCTTTAAAATTTTACAAGATGACAAGAAGAGAGGGGGACAGGGCGTCCCAAATCTAAAATTATACCTACATGCGGCAACACTGACAGCAGTGGCAGACTGGATAATTGATCCAATGACAAGAGATTTGGTGCTGGAAAAGGTAGATAGTAAGCAAAGCCTCCATGAAATGCTCTGGCCCTCTTTGAAAACAAAAGGAAAGGAAAAACCTAAGGTCAACTTTTGGACAAGATCCCTTCTAAAGATCTGGAATAAATACAAAACAAGACTTTGCTCCTCATCATATTTACTGAAATCGCCAATAGAGGCGTATTTTTCCAGACAGCAGCAAAAAAGAATAACATGCCCAATGTACAAGGACTTGTTAACGAGAACAGGTGAGCTCAAGAGTCTGCAAGAATTAAACAAAGAAGGATATGAGCAACGATGGATGGAGTATAACCAACTGAAAGTTAGACTAAAAACAGACTTTGAGATTCGAGTGGACAAAAACTCGCCTCTTAGTGATTTTGAAAACATGTTACTGCTCAAAAAACCACACTTACAGGGCCAGATCTATAAACTTCTTTTGAAATACGAGACTGAGTCAGAACAAGTAAAGAATTGTATGATTAAATGGATGCAAAACCTGGGCTCCATAATTGATATGGAGGAATGGGAACGAGTTTGGATCAAAATTCCTAAACAAACCAACAGCCAAATTTTAAGGGAAAACTGGTATAAGATGTTTTATAGATGGTATATTACTCCAAAGGTCATTGCAAAAATCTCAGATAGGTTTGATAATAAATGTTGGAAATGTCATAAAGCAGTAGGTTCTTTTTATCACATGTGGTGGAATTGTGAGAAAGCAAAAAAGTACTGGGTAAAAATACATATGGTGTTACAGGAAATATTTAAAATGCGATACCCAATGAAGCCTGAATCTATGTTGTTAAGCTTCCACCCAAGTGCTTTACCAACTTCCTCTAGAATCGTCTTCTTCCATGCAACTACGGCGGCACGGTTGGTGTGGGCGAAGCACTGGAAGGCGACTGAGACTCCAACTATTTCTACATGGCTTGATAAATTAGCGGACTTAGTAAAAATGGCAAGACTCACTAACATGGTTAAGAAGAGATCTCTGGAAGAATATGATGAACAGTGGAGTGATTATTTGGACTTTCTTAAGAAAGACAGCAGTAACTGTTAGATTAGGTCCAATACGTAATGGGAACTGACTATATATCTCTTGAGATAATATCAGACTACATTAAGTATGATATACGTGTATTGACGATACTTATCAGCTGGACGCTTTTTTGGTTTTTGTTTTTCTGTAAATGCTTTTATAAGAACAAATAACAATTAAAAAAATGCTTATAAAAAAAAAAAAAAGGAAACCAGGTTGGTCTGACAGGACCTGTTGGAGACAAATCCATGCTGACTTCCTTGGATCACCAAATTGTCCTCCAGATGTTTGCAGATCGCTCCCTTTAATATCTGCTCCATTATCTTAACCACAACAGAGGTCAGACTCACTGGTCTGTAGTTTCCCGAGTCATCCTTCCTCCCTTTTTTGAAGATCGGAATAACGTTTGCTCTCTTCCAGTCCTCCGGGACATCTCCAGTCCTTAAAGAGGTCCCGAAGATGATGGACAAGGGTTGTGCAAGTTCTCCAGAAAGTTCTTTGAGCACTCTCGGTTGCATTTCATCTGGCCCAGGGTTTTTTTAATCGTTTAAAAAACTTGAAACCAGCAGGGGTTGTGCCTTATTGAAGGCTAGCTTTCCTGGTAGAGACAGGAATTGATTTAGAGGCCACCAGGTTTAGGGGTTCTTCTTAGCAGATGAGGTGGGAGCTTGGTGCACAAATCTGCTCCAGCCTCCCTTCTTGCTAGTAACACTCAGGTAGCTTAAGACACTTTAAAAGTGCAAAAAGTGTTTTTTTTCTAATTTAACCCTGCTGTAGGTTAGGTAGGGCCAGTTAAACTAAGCTAGGCCTAGACATTGTCCCTCCCCCTTCCTTGTTATCTTTCGTCCTTTTTTCTGGTGTACCAATGGTTCTTTTCTGATTTCCCTCCCTTTCTCCCTTTCTCTCTTCCCTTCTTGGGTTGTTATCCCTACCCAAATCTTTATCTTCCTCCTCCCTTTTATGTTTTTCCCTTTTTATTCTTTGTGCATACAATCAATAAATTACAGTCTGATTTTCCCCCCTCTGTTTTAATTATTGTTCCCGCCCAAGTCTACATAAGCAGGGAACTACTAGCTTACAAGGATGCCGAAGCGCCCAACCTTAGACTGAATATAATTTGTATGTACAAATATGGGTACATTCATTGCTCTATAGAGAACACTCTGAATGGTCTTTTCGTGGCCCACCTCCAATTAGTCGACGGACCACATGTAGTCCGCAGCCCACAGGTTGGGGATCGCTATCATAGAGGATTCGAGAATCTACCTCATAATCAGATTGTTTCTCTTTGACCCATTATGCATGGGGGTTTTAACGCACATTCGGGGTGGAATGGCGGCGACTAAAATCACCGATAACGCACGGTGCCGGCGGCAACTGGCTGCAGAGTCGATGCACGCCGCCGGAAAAGTCGCGTTAGCGGAACGCGGAAGAAACCACAGCTTCCTTGACAACCAGGGTCCAATCAGACGTGGGGCCGAAGCCGCTGCGTGCATAATCGGGGAGTTCCGGGTTCAGCCGCCAGAGCCACAATCGAAGCGGCTGCTGGAACGCCTCGCCAGGCGGAGGGCACCAAAGGGAACGGGGACAGAAAGGCGCCCGGAGATCCCAAAGGGGAGGGGAAGCAGGGGACCCCTGGAGGCAACGGGCCGGGGCAGTGAGCTCCAGCGGGGGAGAGGGGCAGCATGTCCTATGAGCGAGGGCACAGAGGCCACCAAAGCGACAACCCACCAATCCCTGAACCCTCCCTCAACCACAAACGACAGCAGAGACGAGGGTGTGGGTGAAACATACAAACTTTATAAAACAGTTTAAAAAATGTACAAAAGTGCAGATAGGAAAACAGTGCAAATACAGTGCAAATACGGGGGACGAACAAACAGGACACGCGAGGGGGGAAACAGTACGAAAGGGGACGACCTAGGGGACGGATGGACCGGGGCAGCAAACAAGGGGAGGGGCGAACTGGGAGGCAGCCAAGGGGACACCCGAATCCCCCCAAAGTCCAGCTTCAGGGCGGCGGGGGGTACCGTTGAGGTACCCCCTGCAAGTGGGTAAGAAAGGCACCCGGTGAGAGTGGCGCCGGTACCAGAGGTCCCTACAGGGCCATGACGGCAAGGCAGCGCAGAACGGCAAGGCATGTGGCCCGGGTACACACAGTCGCCCGTTGCCGCCATACACACCCTCCTGCTGCCGTAACATCCATATAGGAGCCCCAGCCTCCACCCACATCAGGTCCAGGACGTCTGCGTGCGGCAGAGGTGGCCCTGGGGTGCCGGGAGCTATGGCTCTCAGAGCCGCAAAGAAGGCGGCCCTCAGCCGCTCGAATTTCTCCCGGCACTGGCGGGGTGTCCGGGAGTACCTGGCGGCCTCGAGGTACTCCGAGGCCGCCCGGAAGAGGTCAAAGCAGTTGACCAACTGCGCAGTGGTCATGAGGCGGCGTGACGCGCCCATGGCCAGGCAGTGGAGCAACAAAAGCTCCACAGCCCAGCATTGCCAGCGGGCTCCGTCACGCTGCTCCCTCCACGTGCGCAGCATGGTCGAAAGTGACCAGCCCCTCCCTGGGACCGCCCCTTCCCACCACGCCCCCCTGGCGTCCGGCCCACAGTATCGCGAGGGGCACGGGGACCGCCCCCGACGTTCCTGGGAAGCCGGCATCCCCCGGACGCACCGATGCGTGCGACAACCGCCTATCGCCGGCCACGCTGCCCGTGCTCCCTGGCCACGCCATGGAGCGGATGACCCCCATGGATGCCGGCCCTGGCACCGCCGCTGCCATCCCACTGGCCGAGCCACCCCTTGCGGCTCCCATTGCAGGGCTTGTGGAGGCTCCGGTCGCCATGGCACAGGGGGACGGGGCGGCGAACGGGATGGACGGTGTCGAGGACACCCCTCCCCGCCGCGGTGCGCAGGGGCGAGCCAGGGGCGCTTCCACGGGGGGCCGACGGCGGCCCCGGGGAGGCCGCAGGCTGCGACGCTTGTAACCGGCGACAAATAAATGACCGCCCCGTCAGTGGGGTGGCCCTTACCTTCCCCTGTGTCTCGTGTCCGTCATTCACCTGGCGCCCCTTCGTGGCCGGCGGTCGAACATGTAGGCAGCCACTGCGTCCCTGACGCGTTGCCCCTGCTGCCGTGTTCGCAGCCGCTCCCGCCGACTGGCCAGCCCTTCCTCCTCGACCTCAATGCTCTCCCTGGGCGGCATCTCCAGACGTTGTTCATGGCCGTGTGCCTTGCAGATGTTGTGCAGGATGACGCAGGCTATGATCACCGGGGTTACGTTCGCTATGGCGGCCTGGAGGCAGGAGGCAGGAGAGCAGGCCAAACGCCCGTTCCACCACATTGCGTGCGCGGCACAGACGGCCATTGAAGTACGCCTCCACCGCATTCCGTGGCGGGGCATAGGGTTTCATGAGCCACCGGCGTTGGTGGTATGCCCCATCGGCAACTATGAGGGCTGGCACGCGGACCCCCTGCATCGTGACGGTGGGGTTCCCCGGGACGTACGCCCCGGCGTCCATGGCAGCGCGTAGGTTAGACTGCTGGAAAACCAAGGCGTCGTTCCACCGACCACCCTAGCCTGCCTCCGCATCAATGAAACGGCCTGTGTGATCCACCGTCCCCTGGAGGATGACCGAACAGAAGCCCTTCCTGTTCCCATATTCGTCGTAGTGCCTCCCGGGGGCATGGATGGGGATGTGGCAGCCATCCACGGCCCCGATGCAGTGGGGGAACCCTAGGCGGCCGAACCCATCCATGATCTGTGGATGAAAGGGGGGGTTAAGCTGTGAGGATAGTGCCCCTTGGTCCGCTGGCCGCCATTGTGTCCTGCCTTGTCTACCTACCTCGCCGACCCCGTCTCCCAGGCACACTACCATCCGGTAGAGCTCCACTTCCATCGCCAGGCACACCTCCCGTATGATCTCCCCTGCCGTGGCGACCCCAACTCCAAACTGGTGGGCGACGTCTCGATATGTGTCCCCTGTGGCCAAGTACCATAGAGCAATGGCGACCCGTTTCTCCACGGGGATGGGCATCCTCATGTTGGTGGCTTGTCTCTCCAGCCGGCTCTGTAGGGCTGTCACGATCTCCTGGAATGTGCTCCGCGTCATGCGGAAATTATCGATCCAGTGGTCGTCGCTCCAGCTGGCTGTCACATAATTCTCCCACCAGTCTCGGCTCCGCCGTTCAGCCCAGCGGGCCCTCGGGACCCGCACTGCGGACAGGACGTGCCACCGGCGGATGGCACCTCGCCTCCAGGACAGAGAGGCACCCCACCATATTCCCCATCTGCGCCATGAGTGCATGGCTCGGCGCCGCCTCCGCTTCCTTCATCGCCGCTCGCGCTGCAGGACACTTGTGGCCGTCGCCAGCATTAGACCATGTATGCCGCCTACTATGACAGCGATTCCTGATGCCACCTGTGCAGCCACCATCACCGGTACCCTATTGTCCATTGTGTTTCTGCGGCTGGCGGCTACGGTGCTTGTTCCCCCCCCTCCATCCCAGTCGGACCCGGCAGGACTGCGCCTGCGCAGCCTGCTTCCGCCCTTCCTGGCTCCGCCGTCCGACGCGGCGCCCGCTTGCCGACGCAGCGGCGCGCTAGCCTCGCTTCCTTTGGCCTGCGCATCGATGTCTCGACACCTGCCACTCCGGGTTTTGCCGCCGTCGCACCCCATTCCGTGCATAACCGGTATGCGTCGCGTCTTCCCCCTCCGCTTTTTCCATGTGACCCAAATTTGCCGTTTCGGCGGCCATGCATAATGGGCCTTTCAGAGGCAATAAAAGTTGAAGACTTCCAGTGAGTTCTTCAGAGTCTTTCCTAAGTACCTCATTTTTCCTCATAGCTGTTCCTGTAACGTTGTTGTCATCGTCTGGTCTTTTTAAGCTCACATCCAACAGAAGGGAATGGGAAGATTCCAAAGGTGGCATTGAGCCCATTGATGTTACATAAGCAGGGAACTACTAGCTTACAAGGAAGTTCATGCTATGATTTTAAATTCAAAAACCAAAACCATGAGGCACGCAAAGGATGGACTACTATGTCTCTATACCAGTGCACAGAGTATGGGAAACAAACAGGAGGAATTAGTAGTCGTAATAGAGGAAGGGGGCTATGCCCTAATAGGAATCACAGAAACTTGGTGGGAAAATACAACTGGAATACTAAAATTGAGGGGCACAATCTACTCAGAAGGGACAGACAAGAAAAGAAGGGGGGAGGTGTAGCAATATATGTTAGGAATCTTTATACTTGTAAAGATGAAAGTTCAGTTGAGTGTATTCGGGTAAATATAAAAGGAGTAGGAAATGAGAGTGGTATTATTGTGGGTGTCTGCTATAGACCACCATGCCAGTCAGAGGACTTGAATGAGATACTGCTAGACCAAGTTACACAATTTTCAAAAAAGGGGGAAACAGTGGTCATGGGTGACTTCAATTACCCAGATACCTGTTGGAAGACCAAATCTGCTATAAATACAAACTCGGTTAAATTCTTAACTTGTCTTGCCGACAGTTTCATTACCCAGAAAGTAGGGGGAACCAGAGGCTCTGCTATTTTAGACTTGATTCTCATCGATAGGGAAGAACTGGTACATGAGGTGGGCACACTTGGTGGCAGTGACCATGTGATTTTGAAATTTTCAATCGTGGGAAAGAGAAAACCTTTACGTAGTTGTACGTAAAGGAAAGCTGATCTTCTTTAAGTTATGTTGCGTAGAGTCCCGTGGTCAGAAAGACTTAAAGAGATGGGAGTCCAAGAGGGCTGGGAGCTTCTTAAAAGTGAAATACTGAAGGCTCAATCACAAACAATTCCCTTGAGAAGAAAAGATGGAAGTAGCCTGAGGAAGCCAAGTTGGCTCCATAAGCAGTTGTCAAAAGATTTGAGGAATAAAAAAGAGTCATTTAGGAAATGGAAGGATTTGGGTGAGGAATTAGAGGGGATACTTATTAAATTTGCAAGTGATACTAAACTGGGAGGGGTAGCAAACACAACTGAAGACAGCAACAGAATACAGGATGATCTTGATAGGCTCGAGAAATGGGCAAAAGTGAATAAAATGAAGTTCAATAGGGACAAATCTAAAGTTCTGCATTTAGGTAGGAAAAACCAAATATCTTTAACGTCTCCTGTGGAGTGGATTAAATAATCGGTTAAAAGCACTGAGGGAGGGCCCTGTCCGTGATGAGGAAGGGTGCCGATAGGCCCCTTCCTCATGACTGACAATCGGAGGGCCCAAACGGTAGGCACAAAGCGCATGCCGATTGGGCCCTCCTATTGTCAGTCCAGCGGCAAGGGACCAATTGCGAGGCGCGCTCAGCTTGGCTCACGATTGGTCCCTTGCTGCTGGATTGACAAATTGGGAGGTGCCCACCACTGGACTGACGAATTGGGAAGCGCCCGCCACCCACCAGCCAGCTCCCCACCGCCCTCCGCATGCAGCCGCCCCAGCGCCCGCGCCTGCCGCCCCGCAGCCACCTGCCGCCGCCTTGCACTTGCTGACGCCTCCAAGAGGCCGGCCGCAGCCAGGAGTGCCTGCTGCCGCCACCCGCCACAGCTGCACGCGCCCGCCTCCCCACTCCCACCCGTTGCACCGCAATAAGAATGCCGCCGCCGCCCCATCCTCCAGCGCCTATGAGGCCCAACCCGCCCACACGCCGGCTGAACCTCGCCCGCCCCGGAGGCCCTGCGCCGAGTCCACTGCCTGCCTCCTGCCCTCCGACGCTGAAAGCTCCCTACAGCCCGTGCCGTCTTTGTCCCTGACGTTCCCACAACAGGTAGGCCGCGACCCAGTGGCACCCACTCGCCGCCACTTCAGCGCCCGCTCACCGCCCGGCCTCCAAACTGTCCCCGCTGCGCCGTGACACTCTGGCACCCCGCTAGCACCCGCTGTCTTAAAGTTACAGCGGGCTCTATTTCTAGTACCAATATAAGATGGGGGAGACTTGCTTTTGCAGTAGCATGTGCAAAAAGGATCTAGGAGTCTTAGTAGACCACACATTGAACATGAGTCAGCAGTGTAACTCAGTGGCTAAAAAGGCAAATGGGATGTTGGGCTGTATCAAATGGAGTATCATGTCCAGATCACGGGAGGTGATGGTACCGCTTTACTCTGCTCTGGTTCATCCTCACTTGGAGTACTGTGTTCAGTTTTGGTCATTCAAATTGAAGAGGGATGTTGACAAACTTGAACATTTCCAGAGGAGGGCAACAAAGATGGTGAGGGGTTTGGAGACCAAGATATATGAAGAAAGGTTGAGGGATCTTGGTCTGTTTAGCCTAGAGAGGAGACGACTGAGAGGGGATCTGGTAACCAACTTCATGTATTTAAAAGGGTGCCATATAGAGGATGGAGCAGAATTGTTCTCTCTTGCCCCAGAGGGACAGACCAGAACGAATGGGATGACATTAATTCAAAAGAAATTCCATCTAAACATCTCGAAGAAGTTCCTGACAGTTAGAGCGGTTTCTGAGTGGAACAAGCTTCCTCGGGATGTGGAGGGTTCTCCATTTTCGGAAATTTTTAAACAGAGGCTAGATAGCCATCTGACGGCTGATTCTGTGAACGATGGAGGATGTAGAGAAACTGGTTCGTGTCCAGAGGAGGGCCACAAAGATGGTGAGGGGTTTGGAGACCAGGTCGTGTTAGGAAAGGTTGAGGAAGCTTGGTGTGTTTAGCCTGGAGAGAAAGTGAGTAAGAGGTAACCTGATAACCATCTTCAAATATTTGAAAGGGCTGTCATAGAGAAGGTGGAGCAGAGTTGTTTTCTGTTGACCAAGAGGACAGACCAGAACCAGTGGGTTGAAATGAATTCAAAAGAATTTTCGGCTAAACATCTGGAAGAAATTCCTGACAAAGTGGTTCCTCAGTGGAACAGGCTTACTTGGGAAGTGGTGGGTTCTCCTCCTTTGGAAGTTTTTAAGGAGAGGCTTGATAAGTCATCTGCCAGACATGCTGATTTCATGAACTTAGGCAGATTGTGAGTGGGTGGGCAGGAAGGGATGTGTCAGTGTTTGTCTCTTGTGGCTCTTCTTTGCATCCCCAGGGAATTACTGATTGCTCACCATGGTGGGATGGTAAGTGAATTTTCTTCAGGTTAGGCTGGATTCTGGAGATTTTTAGTGGAGGGATCACTTGGGCATGAAATTGGGGTCAGATAGTTGTGCACTGTATAGTGCAGGGGTGGACTAGATGACCCTGGTGTCCCTTTCAACTCTATGATTCTATGATTCTGATGATATGTATAACCTGCCCCTTCCCAAAGGCTCAGGGCAGGTAACAACATATAAAATAACAGTAATTGTCACATTAAAACAACCAAATTAATGCCAGAGATGCCACCCTCTAAAGGGACTATTTCTTCCAGGGGAGCTGATCTCCCTTGTTTGGACATTAGTTGTAATTCCAATAATACCCACCTTGATGTTGGCAGCCCAAGGTGCAATGAAATTATCTCTGCAACCTTTAAATTGTAATGATGCCATAGCATTTTATATCATTTAGATAGACGTTATACTGGGTCCCATTTGTTAGGGCAGTGTTTTACTCACCCCCATCCCCCACTTTTACGCTCATTGTTACATTTTTCATAGTGTTTCTTAATACAAGTCAGTCATAGATAACGACAAGCGTCTGTCACAGAATTTCAGCAGTCACAAATATGACAGATGGACTAGCCAACAAAATGTGTTATAAATGTATCATAAAATTTAAATATTTTGCATAACTTTCACAAAGACTAAAATACCACTTGGATATCTCTGGAGTTGACAAACAACAGTTTCTGACATTTCTTATCTGAAATGGTTCAGATCAAGCCACTCCAGCTGAAATGATTCACAGCTCAGCTGGAGATGAAATGTCATCCTTTGAAGCAAATGGAAACTACCACAAGCATTGTGGGCCATGTTCAAGTGTTTGCAAGTGTTTGTTTTAAAAAATGCAGCTGCAAAAAGACCACCAGAAACTGCATTGCTTCTAAAAGTATTTGTGCATTCTGTGTGTACAACACAGAGCACATGCACTAAAAATGCTGTTGGGAGTACGAACTTTGCCCAACAGGAATCAGCCAAGAATTTAGCCCACGTTCCTTTCCAATTTCCCCTTTCCAGTCCTCCTTTTATTGCAGACGTCAACCTGTCATATTTGGTGACAGTTGACAGACCAAACCTGGGAGACAAAGCCATGCATTCCATCCGCTGGACCTTGTCTCCTGCCTCCCTCCATCCTGCCTCCTCCAGCTCCACCGCCCTCCGCTATTGCATTACGGGCTGATGTCAAGGTATGTTAGATGCTAAATTAAACGTCAGTCCTGACTCCAGCAGCAGAAAATGAGTTGCTGGTCTTGGAAAATATCCAGTTGCTCGGCTCAGTGTGCTGCATGCTGTGGTATGACAAGCCCTCTGAATCATTCCCTCTGTATATTTCCAGGCCACGTGAAGCTGAGATGAATTTATTTTTAATAGTAAATGTATTGTCAGAGCTACGTTGAAACAGCTTTTAGCAAGAGGGGACCTCCTGGAAGATTTTGAAAGCAGCTGGGCTGCTGCTCTCAGGGCTGGGAACCTCCCAGGGGTGAAATGATCCAGACAGAGACGCTGGTCACCAAGTCCCTGATCTGAATAGATCGGATCCCTCCCTCTCAGATCCTCAAAACACTTGCCTGATTTGTAGATTACGACTTGAGGGACTGAATTAGGGTTGGGTGCTTTGGTGTCCAAAGTGGCCGTTCGCACCCGAAGCAGCCAGCACTGTGGCATGGAGGGGGGGGAGGTGCAGGCACACCAGTCGGCACACACACACTTGTGTAGAGCTCTATGCCTGCATCTGTGTGCCAGTTCGTGCACCAGCAACCGTGCCCCCCTCCCTGCGCCATGCTGCTGGCTGCTTCGGGCGAGAATGACCGCTTCAGATGCCGAAGCGCCCAACCTTAAACTGAATATCATTTGTACACTGCAGTGTAAAAAGGTCCATTGTGCGGGCCTCCCAGCCCTTCAAAAGGGACCCCCAAAAGATATGTATTTATTTTATTTTTATACCGCCCTTCCATATGGCTCAGATCGAGCTCTTGTACATTTATGCTTTTGCTTGCTTTTGTTTGTTTGTTTGTTTATACCCCACTTCTCTCTCCACGTGTCTTAAAGCCACTTTTAGAGCATTGTTCTTCCCTACTACATGTACTCACAACAGCAGCCCTATGAGGAAAGCAAAGGACCCAGTGAGCTTCTAAAGGCAAAACATGAATTCTAGCTTGGGTGGTCCAGAGTCCTAGTTCATCATTCTGCCCACTAGGCTATCTTCCTCTCAGGATTGTGGAGAGTTGGGTGTTGTCTTTCCTTCATGGATGTGTGGATGAAACTAGCCAGTTATATCAGGACTAGTAATTAAGCCCGCTGCAGTCTGAATGCAGTGGGCGCTAGTGGGGCGAGGGAGTCTTGCGGGTCGTGGCGGGACATGGCCGGGAGGCGAGGGGCAGTATGTGCTAGCGCAGCGGCTCATCCAGTGTCCCCCCCCCCGCAGCGTGGTGTACCATAGCGTTGGCGGAGGAGGAGTTGGAGCAGACGAGGGGCCGGTTGTTGAGGCTTTGGCAGCGGCGGCGATGCTGCAAGGCTCTGTGTAGGCGATGGGCTGAGGCCGGGCGGGCGGTGTGGCTGCAGGGGCGGGGCTGCGGTCGCGGGCCGTGGTGGCGTGTGCAGGGACAGCGGGTGGCGGGGCAGGCTGTGCCCGGGCGTGTGGGCTGGGGCGAGGCGTTGTCCATGCGGGCGCGGCTGGAGGCGGCGTGAGGACGATGGCAGATGGCCATTTCTGGGGCCGTGTAAATCTGCAGGCGGCTGGAGGCCAGGCAAGGACGACGGCGGGCAGCCCTTAGTGGTCGGGTGGGGATGCAGCAACCGCGCGGCTGGAAGGGCAAGCTGGTAATGGCGGTGACTAGGCGGAATCGGGCAAGGTGGGAGGGGGGGCGGATCGGGAGGCGCAAAGCGCCTCCCAATTAGTCAGTTCTGCGGCAAGGGAGCAATTGCGAGCTGCGCGCTTTGCGCCTGCCGATTGGGCCCTCCGATTGTCAGTTCAGAGGAAGGGGCCTATGGGCACCCTTCCTCATCATGGACAGGGCCTGTCCTGGGGGCTCTTACCGAATTATTTAATCCGCTCCGCTAGGAGCGGTTTAAAGATGTGCTTTGTAGTCAGGAAGGAAGCACATCCTGATATAACTGATTGGTTTCATCCTGTTTGCCATGTTTATTGACCCTATGTTCCCTTTAGGATCACAGAATCAAAAAGTTGGAAGGGACCTCCTGGGTCATGTAGTCCAACCCCCTGCACCATGCAGGACACCCACAACCCTATTGCTGATCCACTGTAACCTTTCTCTCCATCAGATGTCTATTCAGCCTCTGTTTCAAAATTTCCAAAGATGCAGAACCCACCACATCCCGAGGAAACTTGTTCCACTGAGAAACCGCTTCAATGAAAAAAATTTTTTTTCAGTCTGAGTAGTTCAGCGGTGGAATAGGCTGCCTAAGGAGGTGGTGAGCTCCCCCTCACTGGCAGTCTTCAAGCAAAGGTTGGATACACACTTTTCTTGGATGCTTTAGGATGCTTTGGGCTGATCCTGCGTTGAGCAGGGAGTTGGACTAGATGGCCTGTATGGCCCCTTCCAACTCTATGATTCTATGATTAGATGGAATTTCTTTTGAATTAATTTCATTCCATTGGTTCTGGTCTGTCCTTCCGGGGCGAGAGAGAACAACTCTGCTCCATTCTATATATGGCACCCTTTTAAATACTTGCAGATGGCTATCATATCCCCTCTCAGTCATCTCCTCTCCAGGGCAGAGTCTGCACTTACTTTCTTTATTCCATTGTCAATCCTGTTGAATTCAGATCGCTTTGAACTCGATTCTTCCTTCCCCCCCCCTCCCCATTGAAACAGGAAAGTCTTCTGCACGTGGTTAGGGAGGCTCAGAAGGGGGGGGGGAGGCAAGCCTCTTTCTTTCTTTTCTTGAAGGGGGGGGAGAGGAGCCAGGCAGGGAGCCTCTTTCTTTTCTTGGAGGGGAGGGGGAGAGGATCAAAAAAGGCAGAGGAGGGAGGAAGAATCCAGGACCGACAGAAGTTGAGAGAAATTAGGGGCTTCTCCTTTAAAGCAAGTGTGTCACATGACCAGGTGTGGCCTATCAGAGGTTCTCTACCACGGAGCATTCTTTTCCAAATGGATATTGAGGATTTTCAGCACTCTGCGATATGGCACAATAAAGATAGAGTCACTCCGAATCAATCCTTCTTGCTGCAGAAGGAAAATTAAAATTGCCCAAAATCCAAATGGAAATCTCATTCTGTGTAGAGGGCAGGGACTGAATTGATCTGGGGCTGGAATAAAAGCTCCGTACAGTTTACACCCAGGCTAAACAGACTAAGCTCTCCCAACCTTTCCTCATTTGTCTTGGTCTCCAAAATCCTCACTATCCTTGTTTCCCTCCTCTGGACATGCTCCAGTTTGTTTACATCCCTCTTCAACTGTGGTGCCCAAAAGTGAACACAGTACTCCAAGTGAGGCCAAACCAGAGCAAAGCCGAAGCCCAAAATCCCATTTGCCTATTTAGCCACCGAGTCACACTGCTGACTCATAGAAGCATAGAATCACAGAATAATGGAGTTGGAAAAGACTTCATAGGTCATCTAGTCCAACCCCCTGCATGATGCAGGACACCTACAACCCCATCACTCATCCACTGTAACCTGCCACCGCCTTAACAGAATCAACCTCTCTGTCAGATAGCTATCCAGCCTCTGTTTAAAAATTTCCAAAGATAGAAAACCCACCATCTCCCGAGGAAGCCTGTTCCACTGAGAAACTGCTGTCAAGAACTTCTTCCGGATGTTAAGATGGAATTTCTTTTGAATTAATTTCATTGGTTCTGGTCCATCCCTCCGGGGCAAGAGAGAATAACTCTGCTCCATCCTCTATATGGCACCCTTTTAAATACTTGAAGATGGTTATCAAATCCCCTCTTAGTCGTCTCCTCTCCAGGCTAAACAGACCAAGCTCCCCCAACCTTTCTTCATATGTCTTGGGCCTCTTCTGCATGATGGATAAGCCAGTGAAAACTTACTAAATACATTGTTGTTTTTCTGATCTCTGCACAGAAGAGTGAATTTACTCCACAAAACTGATTTTACTCTTCATGGTGAACTGCCTCTTTGGTGCTTTAAGTGTCTTTTAAGCGTTGTTTCAGAAAGAGCCTTTTCAAGGATTCATTTCTCTCCTGCCTGCTATCAGGATCAGCCTCTGCTCTCTGCCATGTTTGATTTCACTGAACCTGAGAGACTCCATCTTGGTGTGCTGTGTTCTTACTGTCTTTCCCATGTATTCAAAATGCTTATGGCTTTGTAGTAACTCTTTGATTCCCCACCCTCCTTTGATCCCTCCGCTTTCACACTGCATATTCTATCTGCTGTGATACATTGTTGCCAGTGTCCCTGTAAACATCTTATCTGTAGCCCGGGGTGCCAGCCTGACCAAGGCCGTGCTAACTCTGGCACCTTGGCAGGAAGCCTGGGATGACACCTGGGTGAGGAGCGACCCCCTCCCCCTTGGAACGGGTCTGGTTTAGGCGGGAGAATTGTTTCGATAACTGCTTGCATCACCAATATCGAACAGTCTTGACTTCAGATGTTAAAGTGTTCAGATCTACTTCCAATTAAAGCTTTCTTTCTGTAGAAGCCTGGTTGTAAGTTTTGTCTGCCCTTGACACCTGCCTCAGACGCACTATTAGTCATGCAGAGAAGCTCCTTCGGTTATGCAGATTAGTGACTGCATTAGAGAAAAAAGTGAAGTTGGTAAAACTACAGGGGGCAGGGCTATGAATTGTTCCATGCAGAAAGCATTGCAACGTAGTTTTCAACAGACTATATTCAATGCATAACAATGATTGTAGTATAATAAAGCTGTCTAAACTATTTGTTTTTTTAACTGTTTTATTCGGCACAGTGCAAAATACCTCTTAGTCTCCAAACCCGTCATCATCTTTGTTGCCCTCCTCTGGACACGCTCCAGTTTGTCAACATCCCTCTGCAACTCAGGTGCCCAAAACTGAACACAGTACTCTAAGTGTGGCCGAACCAGAACAAAGCGGTACTATCACCTCCCGTGATCTGGACACGATACTCCGTTTGATACAGCCCAAAATCCAACCGGCTTTTTATCCACCGAGTCACATGGTTGACTCATGTTCAATGTGTGGTCTACTAAGACTCCTAGATCCTTTTCAAACTTGATACTGCCAAGACAAGTCTCCCCCATCCTATATTGGTATATTTGGTTTTTCCTACCTAAATGCAGAACTTTACATTTGTCCCTATTGAACTTAATTTTATTCAGTTTATCCCACTTCTTGAGTCTATCAAGATCATCCTGTATTCTGATTCTGTCTTCAGTTGTGTTTCCTATCCCTCCCAGTTTAGTATCATCTGCAAATTTAATAGGTATTTAATAAGTATTCCCTCTAAACCCTCATCCAAATCATTTATAAATATGTTGAAAAACACATGCCCCAGGACAGATCCCTGGGGTACTCCACTGGTCACTCTTCTCCAAGAGGATACTGAAATGTTAACAAGTACCGTCTGGTTGCGATCTGTCAACCAGTTATCGATCCCCCTCACAGAATTAGGATCCATACCACATTTTACCAACTTGTCAACAAGAATATCATGTGGAACCTTATCAAACGCTTTACTGAAATCCTGATAAACTAAGTCCACAGCATTCCCCTGATCCAGCAAAGTAGTCACTTTATCGAAAAAAGAGATAAAATTGTTCTGACATGATTTGTTCTTGCGAAACTCATGCTGAGTCTTAGAAATCACAGCTCTGTTCCAGCTGCTCAAGGACTGACTGTTTGATGATTTGTTCCAAAATTCTGCCAGCTACAGATGTCAAGCTGGCAGGTCGATAGTTACCTGGATCCTCTTTCTTCCCCTTCTTGAAGATTTGCCCGCCTACAATTGAGTTAAAATCCCCTGGGCTGGATGAAATGCACCTGAGAGTGCTAAAAGAACTTTCCAGAGAACTTGCACAGCCCTTGTCCATTGTCTTTGGGACCTCTTTAAGGACTGGAGATGTCCCGGAGGACTGGAAGAGAGCAAACGTTATTCCGATCTTCAAACAAGGGAGGAAGGATGACCCGGGAAACTACAGACCAGTGAGTCTGACCTGGGTTGTGGGGAAGATAATGGAGCACATATTAAAGGGAGCGATCTGCAAACATCTGGAGGACAATTTGGTGATCCAAGGAAGTCAGCATGGATTTGTCTCCAACAGGTCCTGCCAGACCAATCTGGTTTCCTTTTTTGACCAAGTAAAAAGTTTGCTGGATCGTGGAAATTGGTTGATGTCGTTTACTTGGATTTTAGTAAAGCTTTTGACAAGGTTCACCATGATGTTCTGATGGATAAGTTGAAGGACTGCAATCTGGATTTTCAGATAGGTGGATAGGGAATTGGTTAGAGAACCGCACTCAAAGAGTTGTTGTCAATGGTGTTTCATCAGACTGGAGAGAGGTGAGTAGGCCCGGTACTTTTTAACATATTTATTAATGATCTAGATGAGGAGGTGGAGGGACTACTCATCAAGTTTGCAGATGACACCAAATTGGGAGGACTGGCAAATACTCCGGAAGATAGAGACAGAGTTCAACGAGATCAGAACACACTGGAAAAATGGGCAAATGGGAACAAGATGCAATTTAACAAAGATAAGTGTAATCTGGGTCAGAAAATCTGCATCTGGGTCAGAAAAATGAAAAGCATGCCTACTGGATGGGGGATACACTTCTAGGTAACACTGTGTGTGAACGAGACCTTGGGGTACTTGTGGATTGTAAACTAAACATGAGCAGGCAGTGTGATGCAGCGGTAAAAAAGGTGAATGCCATTTTGGGCTGTATCAACAGGGGCATCACATCAAAATCACAAGATGTCATATTCCCATTGTATACGGCACTGGTCAGGCCACACCTGGAGTCCTGTGTGCAGTATTATTTGTTCCTACATAGATGAGAGGGAACGGGTAATGTTCTGGGGTCTTGATGAGCCTGTGCAGCCTTTCTGTGACATCCTTTATGCGTGCACCTCTTGTGCTATGTATGGTCTACTAAGACTCCTAGATCCTTTTCGCACCTACTACTGCCAAGACAAGTCTTCCCCATCCTATATGGGTTTTCCTACTTTACATTTGTCCCTATTGAATTTCATTTTGTTCAGTTTAGCTTAGTTCTTGAGCCTATCAAGATCATCCTGTGTTGTGTTTGCTACCACTCCCAGTTTAGTATCATCTGCAAATTTAATAAGTATCCCTTCTAATCCTTCATCCAAATCTTTTATAAATATTTTGAACAACACAGGCCTCAGGACAGATCTACTTGTCACTCTTTTCCAAGAAGATGCTGAACCATTAACAAGTACCCTTTGGTTATGATCTGTCAACCAGTTGTTGATCCACCTGACAGAATTAGGATCCATACCACATTTTACCAACTTGTCAACAAGAATATCATGTGGAACCTTATCAAAATCTTTATTGATATCCAGATAAACTATGTCCACAGCATTCCCCTGATCCAGCAAGGTAGTCACTTTCTCAAAGAAAGAGATAAGGTTGGTCTAACATAACTTGTTCTTGCAAAACCCATGCTGAGTCTTGGAAATCACAGCTTTCTGTTCCAGCTTCTTGAAGATGGGGAGAAGATTTGTGCGCCTCCAATAATCTGGCACCTCACCTGTTCTCCAAGAAGTTTCAAAAATAATGGACAGAGGTTCAGAGGTGACAACTGCAAGTTCTTTGGATGAGTTCGCCTGGCGCAGAAAGACTTTGTTTCATTTAAAGAAATTAGGTGTTTATGGACTGCCCCCACAGTCATCCTAGGCCACCATTCCCATCGCCCCCATTGTGTTACATTTTTGCCACATTGAACACTATTTCACTCAAAAGAGAAGACTGAGGAGAAATAGGAGTTAAGCAATTCAGCCCTATCTTCATCATGTGTTATAATTTCACTTTCTTGTCCTCACAGTGGTCCTATGGAGTCCCTACTCTTTTTCTTATTTGAAATATAACTAAAAAACCCTTTTTTGCTATCTTGAGCATTTTTTGCTAGTCTAAGCTTATATTGAGCTTTAGCTTTTCTAACCCTGTCCCTACAATTAATGGTTATTTGTTATTACTCATCCTTGGTAATAAGGCCTTCCTTCCATTTCCTAAATGGCTCTTTTTTATTCCTCAAATCATTTGACAGCTGTATGGAGCCACCTTGGCTTCCTTAGGCTCTTTCCATCTTTCCTTCTCAAGGGAATTGTTTCTGAGCCTTCAGTATTTCACTTTTAAGAAACTCCCAGCCCTCTTGGACTCTTATCTCTTTGTCTTTCTGACCACGGGACTCTAACCAACATCCCTTTAAGTCTGTTAAAATCTGCTTTCCTGAAGTCCAGTCTATATGTATGGCTATGTAAAGGTTTTCTCTTTCCCACAATTGAAAATTTCAAGATCGCATGGTTGCTACTGTCAAGTGTGTCCACTACTTCCACCTCATCCACCAGTTCTTCCCTACTGATGAGAATCAAGTCTAAAATAGCAGAGCCCCTGGTTCCCCTCTCTACTTTCTGGGAAATTAAGTTGTCGGCAAGACAAGTTAAGAAATTAATGGAGTTTTTATTTTTAGCAGAATTGGTCTAACAGGTATCTGGGAAATTGAAATCACCCATGACCACTGTTTCCCTGCTCTTTGAAAATTGTGTAATTTGTTCTAGGAGTTTCTCTTTATTGCCCTTTGTTACTCTGATGCTCTTTCCTGCATTCCTCCCCTCCCTTCCCTGTACCTCTCACCCCTCCATTCCTCCCTTCCCTCCAGAACTCAGCCTTAGGATCCCTCTGTTGAGACTATATTGTATTATCCTGCTTTCTCTAGGGTTGGGGCTATATGTGGTGACCCAGACTTTTTGCCTCAGTTTTGAGAATGCCTTGCTGAGTGTGCTTTCTTACTCAGTAAATTAAATCTTTTGCTTCAGATAAAGAGTTTGCTTCTCTGGGTAACCAAAGATCCTCACACAAAATACCATCAAATCTGGGGAAAGAAACAGAACTATCTAGAGCCATAAAAACATGGAGCTGAGTCAAATGTTCACTGCAGCATAGAGGACCCTCTTCCCCACAGCTCTCAAGCATCCGAAAACATAAGCAACACAACCGTTCACCCAGAGGTACCATTACAGCAATGGTGTTGACGGCCCAGTGTCCCAGGCCCAAGCCAAGTGAAGCCTGAGATGCTGCCCAACGAAATAGGGCCAACTAAGCACCATCAGAGCTGCTGCCATTCTGATATCCCAATCCTCCCCTGCCTCAGGAGGAGTGGCAGGCAACGCAGAGGATCATCTGTAAACAGCCCGTGGCGCCACGGGCGCCACGGACTGTATAAAGGAGTAAGGGGTAGTGGGGAGGAGTTAGGGCGGGACCGGTCCGGGATAAAAACTCGGGGGGGGCCAATCAGGAGCCGCGAAGCGGCTCCTGATTGGCCCCTCCGAGTGTCAATCCCGCCCGGCTCCCCATTGCCTGCTTCACTCGCTCGGAAAATGGCGGCCCGCCTGGTGAGAGCCTCGGCTGGGGGGTGGGCCGGGAAGCCTTCTCTCGGCCGGCGGAGCGGCCTCGCAGCGTTGTGGACGCTGCGAGCCCGCTCCGCCGGCCGAGAGAAGGCTCCAGAGAGCCTCGGGGGGGTGGATGGGTGGGGGGGGGGGGAAGGGAAGCCTTCTGCCGCCGGCCGCAGCGGGCTAACAGCGTCGTAGACAGAAAAAAAAACCCTGTAGGAGCCTTTCGCAGATCCAAGCAGCAGAAAACAAAACCCTGAAGGAGCCTTTCCCAGCTCCAAGCAGCAGAAAACAAAACTCTGAAGGAGCCTTTCCCAGCTCCAAGCAGCAGAAAAAAAAAACCCTGTAGGAGCTCCAAGCCGGCACGCCCACGAGAGGCAGCAGAAAAAAAAAACCCTGTAGGAGCCTTTCCCAGCTCCAGGCAGCAGAAAACAAAACCCTGAAGGAGCCTTTCCCAGCTCCAAGCAGCAGAAAACAAAACCCTGAAGGAGCCTTTCCCAGCTCCAAGCAGCAGAAAACAAAACCCTGAAGGAGCCTTTCCCAGCTCCAAGCAGCAGAAAAAAAAAACCCTGTAGGAGCTCCAAGCCAGCACGCCCACGAGAGGCAGCAGAAAACAAAACCCTGAAGGAGCCTTTCCCAGCTCCAAGCAGCAGAAAACAAAACTCTGAAGGAGCCTTTCCCGGCTCCAAGCAGCAGAAAAAGAAAAACCCTGTAGGAGCTCCAAGCCCACGAGAGGCAGCAGAAAAAAAAACCCTGTAGGAGCCTTTCCCAGCTCCAGGCAGCAGAAAACAAAACCCTGAAGGAGCCTTTCCCAGCTCCAAGCAGCAGAAAACAAAACCCTGAAGGAGCCTTTCCCAGCTCCAAGCAGCAGAAAAAAAAAAACCCTGTAGGAGCTCCAAGCCGGCACGCCCACGAGAGGCAGCAGAAAAAAAAAAACCCTGTAGGAGCCTTTCACAGCTCCAAGCAGCAGAAAAAAAAAACCCTGTAGGAGCCTTTCCCAGCTCCAAGCAGCAGAAAACAAAACCCTGAAGGAGCCTTTCCCAGCTCGAAGCAGCAGAAAAAAAAAACCCTGTAGGAGCTCCAAGCCAGCACGCCCACGAGAGGCAGCAGAAAAAAAAAACCCTGTAGGAGCCTTTCCCAGCTCCAAGCAGCAGAAAAAAAACCCCTGTAGGAGCCTTTCCCAGCTCCAAGCAGCAGAAAAAAAAACCCTGTAGGAGCCTTTCCCAGCTCCAAGCAGCAGAAAAAAAAACCCTGTAGGAGCCTTTCCCAGCTCCAAGCAGCAGAAAAAAAAACCCTGTAGGAGCCTTTCGCAGATCCAAGCAGCAGAAAACAAAACCCTGTAGGAGCCTTTCCCAGCTCCAAGCAGCAGAAAAAAAAACCCTGTAGGAGCCTTTCGCAGATCCAAGCAGCAGAAAACAAAACCCAGAAGGAGCCTTTCCCAGCTCCAAGCAGCAGAAAAAAAAACCCTGTAGGAGCCTTTCGCAGATCCAAGCAGCAGAAAACAAAACCCTGAAGGAGCCTTTCCCAGCTCCAAGCAGCAGAAAAAAAAAACCCTGTAGGAGCTCCAAGCCAGCACGCCCACGAGAGGCAGCAGAAAACAAAACCCTGAAGGAGCCTTTCCCAGCTCCAAGCAGCAGAAAACAAAACTCTGAAGGAGCCTTTCCCGGCTCCAAGCAGCAGAAAAAGAAAAACCCTGTAGGAGCTCCAAGCCCACGAGAGGCAGCAGAAAAAAAAACCCTGTAGGAGCCTTTCCCAGCTCCAGGCAGCAGAAAACAAAACCCTGAAGGAGCCTTTCCCAGCTCCAAGCAGCAGAAAACAAAACCCTGAAGGAGCCTTTCCCAGCTCCAAGCAGCAGAAAAAAAAAAACCCTGTAGGAGCTCCAAGCCGGCACGCCCACGAGAGGCAGCAGAAAAAAAAAACCCTGTAGGAGCCTTTCACAGCTCCAAGCAGCAGAAAAAAAAAACCCTGTAGGAGCCTTTCCCAGCTCCAAGCAGCAGAAAACAAAACCCTGAAGGAGCCTTTCCCAGCTCGAAGCAGCAGAAAAAAAAAACCCTGTAGGAGCTCCAAGCCAGCACGCCCACGAGAGGCAGCAGAAAAAAAAAACCCTGTAGGAGCCTTTCCCAGCTCCAAGCAGCAGAAAAAAAACCCCTGTAGGAGCCTTTCCCAGCTCCAAGCAGCAGAAAAAAAAACCCTGTAGGAGCCTTTCCCAGCTCCAAGCAGCAGAAAAAAAAACCCTGTAGGAGCCTTTCGCAGATCCAAGCAGCAGAAAACAAAACCCTGTAGGAGCCTTTCCCAGCTCCAAGCAGCAGAAAAAAAAACCCTGTAGGAGCCTTTCGCAGATCCAAGCATCAGAAAACAAAACCCAGAAGGAGCCTTTCCCAGCTCCAAGCAGCAGAAAAAAAAACCCTGTAGGAGCCTTTCGCAGATCCAAGCAGCAGAAAACAAAACCCTGTAGGAGCCTTTCCCAGCTCCAAGCAGCAGAAAAAAAAACCCTGTAGGAGCCTTTCGCAGATCCAAGCAGCAGAAAACAAAACCCTGAAGGAGCCTTTCCCAGCTCCAAGCAGCAGAAAAAAAAACCCTGTAGGAGCCTTTCGCAGATCCAAGCAGCAGAAAACAAAACCCTGAAGGAGCCTTTCCCAGCTCCAAGCAGCAGAAAAAAAAACCCTGTAGGAGCCTTTCGCAGATCCAAGCAGCAGAAAACAAAACCCTGAAGGAGCCTTTCCCAGCTCCAAGCAGCAGAAAAAAAAAAACCCTGTAGGAGCTCCAAGCCAGCACGCCCACGAGAGGCAGCAGAAAAAAATTAACCCTGTAGGAGCCTTTCGCAGCTCCAAGCAGCAGGAAAAAAAACCCTGTAGGAGCCTTTCGCAGCTCCAGGCAGCAGAAAAAAAAAAAAAAACCCTGTAGGAGCTCCAAGCCAGCACGCCCACGAGAGGCAGCAGAAAACAAAACCCTGAAGGAGCCTTTCCCAGCTCCAAGCAGCAGAAAAAAAAACCCTGTAGGAGCCTTTCGCAGATCCAAGCAGCAGAAAACAAAACCCTGAATGAGCCTTTCCCAGCTCCAAGCAGCAGAAAAAAAAACCCTGTAGGAGCCTTTCGCAGATCCAAGCAGCAGAAAACAAAACCCTGAAGGAGCCTTTCCCAGCTCCAAGCAGCAGAAAAAAAAAACCCTGTAGGAGCTCCAAGCCAGCACGCCCACGAGAGCTAGCAGAAAAAAATTAACCCTGTAGGAGCCTTTCGCAGCTCCAAGCAGAAGAAAAAAATTAACCCTGTAGGAGCCTTTCGCAGCTCCAAGCAGCAGGGGAAAAAAACCCTGTAGGAGCCATTCGCAGCTCCAAGCCGGCACGCCCACGAGAGCTAGCAGAAAAAAAAACAAACCCTGTAGGAGCCTTTCACAGCTCCAAGCAGCAGAAAAAAAAAAACCTTTAGGAGCCTTTCCCAGCTCCAAGCAGCAGAAAAAAATTAACCCTGTAGGAGCCTTTCGCAGCTCCAAGCCGGCGCTCCCACGAGAGCTAGCAGAAAAAAAAAAAACCCTGTAGGAGCCTTTCGCAACTCCAAGCAGCAGAAAAAAATTAACCCTGTAGGAGCCTTTCGCAGCTCCAAGCCGGCGCGCCCACGAGAGGCAGCAGAAAAAAAAAACCCTGGAGGAGCCTGTCGCCGCTTCAAGCCGGCGCCCTGGGAGCCCCGGCAGCCGCCCACAGCGCTGCTGCTGGCGGCTCCCTGCCCTCATGGCCCCAGAACACAATGGAGCCGCCGGGAAAGCCGCAGAAGAACAAAAAAATGCAGAGGAGCCGCCACAGCCCAGCGCACCACACCTGGGACTCCCCGGCAAAAACTACGAGACGCCGAGGAGCCGCCGCCCGCCTCCTCTTTCAGGTAGCCTGTCCCTCGCTCTGTCCCTCGCCTGCCGCTCGCTCTGGTCCCCACCTGCTAGCGCCCATTGTCTTCTTCATACAATGGGCTTTTTTACTAGTTCCAGGAATAAAACAGAGGCCATCAAGATGTAACAAAGCAATGCCCCAGTGCGTTGGAAGAGAGTGCAGTATAGTGATGACGGTATCAGACTAGGGCCTGAGAGACCCAGGTTCAAATCCCCAGCGTTCTGCAGAACTGCATTGGGTGACTTACACCCTCAGCAGAAGTTACCTCACAGGGTTGTTGTGAGGATAAAATAGGGAGGGTAGAATGATGCCTGGGTCCCTTCAGCCCTTTGACCAAAAGGAGTGGTAGAAATTGAGAGATGGGTAGGAAGGTAAGAGATCTGCTTCTGATGGCCAAAGGGGTGTTTGAGTCAGCGGAGCTGAGCCCTTCCCTTTCCAGTGCTTACCGCCCCAAGGACTGCGCTCTTCTCATGGCCAGCATTGAAGCTCCAGCTAAAGCAAAGTGCCTGGAGGGAGGCAGGGAGAAGGTGAGCATAAGTCAAGGAACCTGGCTGGATCTAGTTCAGACTCTGGCTTCCCCCAGTGGCCAACCACACATCCTAAAAGCAGCAATACAGAGATTCAGGGACACATTCTGCACATATTGGATAATGCAAGTAGCAGGGCAGGGAGAAGGAGAAAGTGCCAGCTTCTGTGAGTGTTGCTTTTTTTCTTACAGTGTGTGAAGGCAGAATGTGAGGACATATAGGTTGCAAGAGAGTAGGGCTGTCTGAGTGTTGTATTTTGGTCTGTTCCTTGCCTGGATGGTAGGGGACTGCATCTAATCACATTAGGTGATTTGTATTAGTTGGCAGTTTTGACTGGGGCTGACTGCTAGTTCCACCCTCTGCTTGGTGATTAGACCCAGGAGGCCTCAGGTGTCTCAAAGCATTTTCCAATTGTCTTCCTTTCCTCTCCCCATAGCAGACTCCCCATGAGGGAGGTGGGGTAGAGAGCCTCACATGGAAGCTGGCAACCCTAAGAGAAAGACTGTGCACAGCAGTCTTGACTTAATAGGGTTTTTTATACTGTTTTTTAATTTGCCAGGCCAAGGTTGAAAAAGTTATTCAGTTCCCATGTCTCTCCAGCCATTTACTTGTTCATTATTTACAGTTTCAGGCTGTAAATATTTATTTAGGTCTTCCTGCACTTTCCAGACTCACAAGACTGATGCTGGTCTGCCTGTCTGCGCCCCAGAATACAAACAGTTGCTGGTAAGGGCTGGCCATAGCCCATAGCCCATGAGGGACACACCTGCACCACACCCTCCCAACTGCAGGCAAAAATGGCTCCTTTGAAGGCTGGTCTCTGAGGCCTTGTATGATTCTGAAGTCCCAACTCCAAACCTCCAGGAATATTTCCAACCCAGAGGTAGCCAATCTCTAGGTGGGTTCTGGAGAGCTCCTGGAATTATAGGTCACTTGCAGAGTATAACAATCAGCTCCCCAGACAGGGTTGTGGTAGAGAAGAAACATTTAAGGCCTCCCACACTGGTTGTTGTTGAATTTAAAGGGTTGTTGTGCAGATGAAACAGGAGACAAAAGAAACTCTGCAACAGCATCCATTTTTGTCTGCAGAATAAGGCCTCAAATCTGCAGAGAGTTGCAAAGAAGAAAGACACATGGCTTGGCTGTGTCTAACCCCTGGCCAGAGCAGTATTTTAAGTGAGAAGGGGCTTTTCTGTGGCCTCCTTGTCAGCCAACTGTTTGGCAGAAGGGGAAAGTTCCCCTGCATTGCTCTTGGAAATACCTCCTCTCAGTCAGAGCCTGTCAGAGGCTTCTTCACAGCCGGCCTGAAGGGTCTCAAGATTTTACACCACACTCTTTCCCAATCCTCCATGGTAATGACTGTTCAAAGGTTTTGCATCCATTTTACCATGCAACCTTTGACTTGTTCCTCAAGTTTCAAGAGGTGTTTATATATTTGCCCTTGCATATGGGGTTTGTTTAAGCTAAGAATATTTTCAGACTCAGAAAGAGGAGCAGTCAGATCTGGTCGTTCGACAAAGTCTGTTGAAACTCTAGATAATAGTTGATTATATTCCAGCCAGTGTATATCTACAAGTTCATTTTTCAATGTTTGTAGGCTCTTAAATTCTCCAGTCCTTGTTAAAAGATCCTTATAATTTAAACATGATATTCTCTTCTGTTGCAGCCTTGATAGATAAGCCTCTACAGGTGATTTCAGTAGGCTGGTAGATGAGCATAGTCTTTTTTCATATTTATGCCATACTTTCAGTAGAGCTTTTGTCCAGAAATTTAGATTGTATTTTTTCTTAGCTTTTGTTTTCTGTGGTGGCCAGAGAATATTATGGAAACCACAATCCAGATTAACCTTTTCAAGCTTCAAGTCTCTGGACATTGGGTCAACTATATGCTCTGCTAAACCTGTGAGAGTTGCTGCATGCAAATAAAGTTTGAAGTTGGGAACCGCTAGTCCTCCTCTTTTTTTTCATCTTGAAGAACTTTGAAGGCTATTCTAGGTCTCTTGTAGCCCCAAATAAATTTATTTATTGCTGACTGCCTTTTATCAAGCGTGGAGTCATTAATTGCCAGTGGTAGTACCTGAAACAAAAAGTTAAGTTTTGGCAAAACAGACATTTTAACAGCTGCCATCCTTGCTGACCATGAAAGTTTTAAGTTATTCCATCTCTTTAAGGCTTGTTGAATAGAGAACCAAAGTTTATTATAGTTAAAGGTAAAGGTAAAGGTATCCCCTGTGCAAGCACCGAGTCATATCTGACCCTTGGGGTGACGCCCTCCGGCGTTTTCATGGCAGACTCAATACGGGGTGGTTTGCCAGTGCCTTCCCCAGTCATTACCGTTTACCCCCCAGCAAGCTGGGTACTCATTTTACCGACCTCGGAAGGATGGAAGGCTGAGTCAACCTTGAGCCGGCTGCTGGGATTGAACTCCCAGCCTCATGGACAAAGCTTTCAGACGGCTGCCTTACCACTCTGCGCCACAAGAGGCTCTTATTATAGTTATATTCACACAATTTGTCAGGATTAACACCAATCTGGACTCCTAGATATTTAACCAATTTGGGATTGATCTCGCAATCCAGATTATGTTTGAGAATAGATACAGTCAAGTCAGGTATACCAATGACTAGTTGAGAGAAAACATACCATAACTACAAACAACACCTTAGACATCTTATCATGGAATGTTGCAGGGTGGTTCCGTTGCCTTGCTGAGGGCTCAAGTATTCCTTTTTTCAGGAGAAAGTATGACATTATTGTCTTACAGGAGACCTGGACTGATGTGCCCCTAATCCTGAATGGTTATCAGGCCTTCGAATTAGCAGCTCTGCCTGGTTTAGGGCCAGGTAGATTGAAGGGAGGGCTAGGTATTTTAATTTCAACACAATTAAACGTTAAATGCACAGAAGTTGCGCCGCTCAAGCCTTTTGCGATGGCAGTTCATCTTGGTTGGGAGAGAGGGTCTATTCTTTTTATAAATGTTTACTTGCCCCCGGGGAGGAAGAAGAAAGAAGTGAAGGAGGTCTGGGTCAAACTAGAGCGTTACGTATGCTGTTTGTTATTGGAGCATCCCATGGCTAGAATAGTGCTGGCAGGAGACTTTAATGTACGCTTAGGACCTGATGATCCTTCTCTTGGAAAAAAGTTTCCAGTGTTGCTTGAAGATCCCGAAGATGCATTAGTCTGTTTTCCCCTACCAAGAATTTCTAGGGATCAACATGCAAATTTTGCAGGGTCTTGCCTTATGAGTTTTGCTTTAAAACAAAATCTATACATACTCAATGGTTCGGTACAAGCTGACCATCCAGGGGCCTATACGTACATGGCAGGCTCCAGATGTAGCACCATAGATTATATCCTAGTCTGCTCATCCCTATTAGTACAAGTTAAGAACTTACAAATTCTTCCCTATTTAGGAGATCATTTCCCTCTATTTCTGCAGATTTCCAGCCCCTCAACACCACCTCACCTAGAAACACTGTGGCCAGTAGAACTGGACGTGTTCTCTAGGACAAAGTGTAGAGTGAAGTGGTCCCCGCTTCTACAGTCTTCGGTAAAGGAAGCTCTGGAAAACTATGATTTGCAGCCGTTTAGGTTGGCCTGTGCCAATCCTGCAGAAAGTCACAATCCAGTAACAGACCTTGAAGAGCTCATCTTAAAGTTGGGGTCCATTTTGTTTAAACCAGCTCACGAAAGGGATAACAGAAAAAAGGGCTCCAGGATCTCTAAACCTTGGTTCGATAGTGAATGTATGACTGCAAAAAAAAACCCTTACTAAGGCTTATACAAACTTTGTTAAAGCTCTAGGGAACCCAAGTCAGGAAGTCCGGGACAGCTTGCTAACTCATTAAAAAAGCTATACAAAATTAGTTATCCGAAAGAAAAAAGAGTTCACAGGGATGCAGTGGAGAGTCTTAATTCAGGCAACTAGAGACGAAAACCCATCCTTATTTTGGAAGATGATCACTAAACATGATAGAACAGAGCCTACCCCACTTGACTCAATCATCCCAGCAGACAGATGGGTTACGTATTTTAAAAGCATGTATGGTGATGTTCCCCTCCATCCTATGCTAACTCCAGATCCTGCTGACCTACCCAAATGGCCTCCCGTTTCCCCGAGTGAGATAACTGCCCACATTGAGAGACTAAGGAAAGGGAAAGCCCCTGGGTTGGATGGCATCTCTTCAAAACTTCTTAAAGAATTCAAGGACTGGTGGGCTCCCTATCTAGCATCTGTTTTCACATTCATTGACTCCACTGGAAAGATACCTACAGACTGGGAAATGGCCGTTGTAATCCCTTTCTTCAAAAAAGGGAAGAGAGATGACCCTGCCAATTATAGGCCAATTAGCTTACTGTTGTTAGCAAACTGTACACCAGACATCTGCTGGATAAATTTATCTTATGGCTGGAACAGGAAAGGATCATTGTACCCGCGCAAGCAGGGTTCAAGGAGGGCAGAGGTACTCTAGAGCACTGTCTAACAATACAACATCTGGTTGAAAAATATTCCTCCCGGAGTGTGACCTCATTATATGCAGCCTTTGTAGATTTCAAGGCGGCATTTGATTCCATCTCAAGACCCAGACTATGGGAGAAACTGGAAGCTTCCACAATTGATAAAAGACTCAGTTTTTTGATACGCTCTCTGTACGAGCAGACCACACTCAGAGTCAGATGTAGTAGGAAAGGTCACCTAACAGAGCAGATTAAAATAAAGGGGTCAGACAAGGCTGTTTATTGGCCCCTTTACTCTTTATTTTTTACATCAATGACTTAGAAAGCCACCTTGAGTCCATAAATTGTCACCCACCTAAATTAGCAGGGCAGCACATTCCTGCTCTCCTTTATGCTGATGATGTGGTCTTACTGTCCAGAACCCCTGTCGGTCTGAACAGAGCCCTGGCAGGGCTGGAGAAATACAGTGAGAAAGAAGCCCTGGTAATAAATGATTTAAAAACTAAGGTAATGGCCTTCGGCAATCGCCCCAGAGTTAGGACCTGGCGCTTAGCTGGAAAGAGGTTAGAACAGGTGAAGTCCTTCAAATACCTGGGAGTTACTTTTCAGGCTTCAGGATCAAGGCATGAACACTGTAGACAGCTTGCGAACATAGCGGAGAGAAGTGCCATCAATATACTCAAATTCCATCGCTCCAATGGAGCCTATTTTGTTCCAGCAGCACTCAAACTCTTCCAAGCTAAGACAATTGCTCAAATGGCGTACAGGACCTTTTTAGGGCCACCAACCTCTTGCTTTGCCCCACTTGAGCGGGTTCAAACAAAATTTCTTAGAGCATTACTTCAGGTTCCAAACTGTGTTTCGAACTCATGGATACGCCTAGAGACAGGGTTTCCAAAATTCAAAGCGAAAGCAGTAACTTCATCCATCTCCCTATGGTTAAAGGCACACTGGGCCACAGCTGGTTTACTTCCTTCAATCCTCTGTGACAATTTTAAATCCCAGTGGCTGTTGGCCACCGAGAGGGAAATTATAAAATTAGGCTTTTCCTCACTTTCACTACTTGGGTTGGGATACGATCAGGTGAAAATTGTAGTGAAACAAAGGATTGAGGATACAGAGTGTCAAACTGACCTTTCTCGCTCCCCTAGGTATGGTGCACCACCTTGTTCCAGATATATTCAAGCCTCTGCAGACTATCTCTCCTATTTGGAAACAAAATACTATAGGAGAGCATTCACACTAGCCAGATGCTCTGCGTTACCTTCTGCCATGCTGGTGGGTCGCTTCAAGAAAATCCCATTAGCTGAAAGACTCTGCCCCTGTAATTCCGGGGAGATAGAGTTAATCGAACACGTTCTCTTAAGGTGCCCTACTTTTAGCTCTGCGAGAAATAAATTCATCCTCCCATTATTCAGGAATTCCTCCACCAGTTCAAACAAAGAAAAAGTAAAATTCCTCCTGTGGAATAGTAGGGGCCATATTATTAAGCAGGTTGCCAAATTTTGTGCGCATGTGCTTAGCACAAGGGAAAGACAATTTAAGCTTAAGTGAAGATTTTCAGAGGTATTTTATTATGCATTTTCTATAATGTACGCATCAATTATACAATTTTATATATCAAAAATTATACAATTTTATACATCCATGCTGAGCTGCTGTCCTCTAGAACTGGGCAGGACCTAGTGTCAACCATGGGGACACTAGGGCTCTCGCAGTTTGTTGTTGGCCCCACCCATCAAGCAGGTCACACCCTGGATCTTATTTTCGGTGTAGGTCTGAATGTGGATCTAGTCACAGCAACTGCCATGCCATGGTCAGACCACTATGCCCTGAAGGCTTGGCTATGGCTACCACTCCCACCTCAGTTGGGCGCCGAGAAAATTTTGGCTCGCCCGCGGAGACTTATGTATCCGATTGGATTACTGAACGCTCTGCGGGATCCAATGCCTCACAGCACTTCTCTCAATGGCCTGGTCAGCGACTGGCATGACAGACTGCTTACTGCTTTTGACTCCATCTCACGAACCAAACTTTGGGAAAAAATGGAGAACTCCTCACTTGATCGCCGTCTCCTTTACCTAATACGCACACTGCATAAGGAAACCTCCCTTAAAGTACGATGCAACCCCAAAGGTCATCTCTCCAGAGATATTAAAACCCAAAAAGGTGTTAAACAAGGATGCATCTTGGCCCCACTTCTTTTTAACTTCTATATTAATGATATGGTGAGCCACCTCTGTAACATTAATTTCCACCCCCCAAAAATTGCTGGAAGACATCTTTCAACCCTGCTCTATGCAGACGATGCAGTAATTTTATCCCAAACAGCTGTTGGACTCAAAAGAGCCCTGAAAGCCTTAATATTATACTGTAAAATGGACCATTTAGAACTAAATTACCAGAAAACCAAAATTATGTCATTTGCAAAAAAACCTAAGAGACATTCCTGGATCATTGATGGGCACAGAATTGAACAGGTCTGTCATTTCAAATACTTAGGGGTGGTCTTTCAGACCTCTGGTAGCTGGAAAGCCCATGGGGACTATGTGGCCAACAACGCACAGAAAAGTGCAAATGCCATTCTTAAGTTTTTTCGATCAAAAGGTTGACAATATATACCTGCAGCACTCAAATTATTTGAAGCCAAGGCAGTGTCACAACTATTATATGGCACACAGTTGGACCCCCCCTCAAACTTGGCCCCTTTAGAGAGGGTTCAATCTACATTTTTAAGATCTGCTCTTCAAGTGCCAAAGTGTGTCTCCAATGTTACTCTGAGACTTGAGACAGGTTTCATGAAGATGGAGGCTAGAGTATGGCTGACTGCTTTAAATTACTGGCTTAGACTGTCCTTTTTCCCTCGTGGCCTTGCCCCACTAACAACTGAGGATGGCTATCAATCATCTTGGCAACGAAACATCAGAACTAAAATCACACTCTTGGGGTTCTCTCCTGAGCTCCTACTGAGTATGGGATATGATCAGGCCAAAGAAGTTGTTAAGCAGAGATTGACCGACATAGAACGCCAACAGGACCTAGCGAATAACCCATCTTTCATTATTAGTGAACCCAATAGATATTCATCTTACCCTATGACATATCTGGCCAAGCTTGAAGTACCTAGTCATAGGAGGGCCTTCACTTTGGCACGCTGCGATGCCTTCCCTTCAGCGGTATTAGAAGGAAAATATAAGAAAATACCCTATACTGAAAGGAAATGCATCTGTGGCTCTGGGCATGTAGAAACCATGGAACATGTTCTCTTTCAATGTCGATTCTATAATGAGATTCGAACTAGTCTAATTCTTCCATTGCTAGGCAGATTCCCAGGGCGCTCAGGAGAATTTTACATTTCTCTGCTGCTTGCAGATATAGAAAACAACACAACTTATAGAGTTGCTAAGTTCTGCGCAGCAGCGATCAAAATTCGTAATAGAATGGTCTGTTTTAAATGAATCTGGACAGCTGTGTCTATCTACCTTTTGTATTTTCTACCTTTTGTATTCTCTATATTTTAAGATGTTTTAATTCCTGGTTTTAATGGATGTTTCTTATGCTGGTCTATGACCGTAATAAAACTGTATGTATGACTGCTTACTGCCAATGATGAGATAGCTCCCCGACGCCCTCTCCGTCTTAAGCGGGCCCCCTGGTACACCGAGGAGCTTCACAATAAGAAACGGGAACTGAGACGGCTAGAGCGAGTTTGGAGGAAGACTCGTGACAAAGCCTCGAGAACATCTTATAGAATGCAGATGAAGGCCTATGAAATGGCGGTGAAGTCAGTAAAACGCAATTTTTGCTTGGCTACCATCGCATCTGCAAACTCACGCCTGGCTCAATTGTTTAAGGTAGTTCGGTTTCTCACTGCCCCAGCTGAAGGGCAATAAAACAGAAGCAAATTGGATATCAGCTGTGAGGCATTTGCGAGTCATTTTGCGGATAAAATCTCGACACTCCACCATGACCTCCCTCCAACCTTAGCTACAGAAAGTAAACTAGAGGCCCCTTGGCCATCTTTGGAGAAAACCCTGAGTAACTTCAGATGACTCACGCTGACCGAAGTGGACAGGATGCTAGCGACCGCGTGGCCAACCACATGCCCACTAGACCCTTGCCCATCCTGGCTCTTAAGAACAGCTGACATAAGGATAAAGGGCCCCCTCTGGGAGATAATCAATCGATCTTTCACAATGGGAGAATTCCTGGAGGGATTGAAAGAGGCTGTGGTACGCCCACTGCTGAAAAAAACATCCTTAAGAGAGCCCAACAACTATCGACCTGTCTCGCATTTAGCGTTTCTGGGGAAGATGGTAGAAAGGGCTGTCCCAAACCAACTGACAGAGTACCTGGAAGAATCTTCGGTCCTAGACCCATCCCAGTCAGGCTTCCGGCCTGGCCATGGGGTAGAGACTGCGCTAGTCACCCTGACGAAAAAAACCTAAGCAAGCTTGTTAATGGTAGGATGTTTTAGAGGTTATTGCAAGATGGTGTCCAGATAGAAACACCGGCTATCCCGCTCCGCAAGTTATATTTTATTCTGCTATTTTATTCGGCAATTGAAGTTTCCTGAAGGTCTGTGACTGTGTGCTATCTTGTGCTACTCTGAACTGAAGGCATTCCTCAATCTTATTTTGTTAATTATACCAACCACGGAAGAGCAGTTCTTATCAAGGAGTGCCTCCTTGGCAGAGGGCCATAAATCGCAGCCTAACTTCAAGCTCTCCAATAGGCAGCTTTAGTACAAAAGGGGGGAAAATTTTTTTTTCATTAACCACTGTTTTACAGAACTACAAAATTACAAAAAATTGTTTTCAGCTTGGAGCAATTTTCTGCTTGTCTGCTTACCTGTTTCTTTAACTAATTGTTCAAGTATCTCTGCTGCCACTCATCATATGGGAATGGGAGTAAAACGCAGGTGTGAAGAGGATTTAAACTTGCCAGCTCAAAAACAGACGAGAATAGGGGATTACTTTGTGACCAGCAATGCCTCAACATTTAGTATCCCCACCAAGAATCGTTTTACTCCTCTGGCAGAAACTGAAGAAAACCTAAACCTAAATTCAAACAATTCACCCCTAGAAACTGACAGTAAAGGAGGCACAGAAAACCTTGCAGGAGAACTCTTGGAGCTGACTGCAAGAACAGTGGAGAGTATTTTCTGCACATTGAAAAGGAACGGCCATTTACTCGAAAACTTACCCAGACAGTTTCAAGGCTAGCCACCCTGAGGGAACCGAAGTTAACCTCTAATGGGCCTCTCCCTCAGCCACCTTATTCTCTTTCTGGTTCAACCACAAAGACCTGTGAGAATTCTTACGCTAGGCAGTCAGAAGACAAAAGAAAACTCCAACACCTGATTTTACAACCATGTAAGGTTTGCCTGGTTATCTGCTGGTACAAGGGGTGGATCCCCCCTTGGAATTCTAAGCACCTGGCTATCAAACATCTGAGAACCCTAATCACAGAGAGGCAGTTCCCTATAGACCTAATTTCAACGGAATTCCTTAATTATGCAAATCAGGCACAGAGAATTATGCTCACCTTCAATAGCCCAAGGATACCTTCTCTACTCCTAAGACAGAAATCTATCCTGGGTCCTAAAGGAGTTTTCCCCATTTGAGTCTTCACTAATACTGTAACAACTGCTTTGTTTTCAAATCCTCCTCACCATAAAACCACTATACCAGCAGAAAAGCTTCCTGAGGAAACATCAAATAACACATTACAACAGGACCCTTCTAGATGGCCTGGCCAACCAGACTGCCTACTCTCAAGTTCTGGAGATCTTCACCTTGAAAACTCCTTTGAAGAGGGCCTTATCAACTCCTTTTCGACCCTCCCAACATCAGAACGTCTAGCCATCACAAACAGACTAGAATGTCTCAGGTTGGAACTTTTGAAAATTCATGAAGTCTCAGCAGTTCAAAACCTATCCCCACCAACAAACTGCAACCAAACATCCACATCATCAAGCACTCCAGCTGTTTTCCCTTCGCCCAAGTTACTCCCTGATACACAGCTCCAGAGATGAAATTTCAATCTTCCAGACAATGGAGTGTGAACTTGTGAAAAACAGCCCATCTTCACGGAAACAGTCCTCCTCTACTCATGGACTCCCCTCCAAAAATTGATGTGTCTTCTCAGATTCAAGGGGAGAATTAGATAAAATTTCAAACTCGGACTGACTGTTAAAGATACTATCTTGGAACTTGGGGGGGATGGCGGAACAAATTCTATGATCCTGAATTTTCAAAATTTTTAAGTGGTTACAATATTCTTTTTTTACAGGAAACCTGGGTCCAACCTCTGTATTTTACAGGGTTTTCAGGCGTTTGCCACACCGGCAATCAAAGTCCACTGTAAGGGCCGGGGCAGTGGTGGTCTGGCCGTCCTTGTAGTGGTTGACTTAATAGCAGAGGTTCAGACCTTGGAAAGCAGCTGCCCAAATTACATCCAAGCATTACTGATTAAGGGACCACATTTCGGCAACCTCCTGTGCATCAATGTATATGTCCCTCCAAAACTCTCACTGTCACAGGATAAAGGGAGACTTTGGGACCAACTTTCCCACACACTGGAAACCCTTTCTTCTCAGTTCCCTAACGCCCAAATAATTATGTGTGGTGATTTTAATGCCAGAATTGGCCCTGGTCACTCTGACTCTAGGGTAGATGTCAACTCTCAAATCGCAGAGCACACATGTCTTTTAGAACGAGTCTCACAAGACCCTATAATTAATAAGCCTGGCCTAAAATTATTGGAGTTGCTATCCTTGTTTAATCTTTATGTCTTACATGGCTCTAAGTTTGACAAGTCTGGTGGTTCCTTCACATTTTTATCCTCCTGTCATGCTAGCACCATAGATTATATAGCAGTTTCACCTGCTTTACTGACAGAGGTGGTCTTTTTTGAAGTAGGTAACACACCTTTAAGTGATAACTGCCCTCTACAGCTCTTACTTAAATATAATAGCAACATTCTTTTACCTCCAAATCCTGAACTCGCTGAAGGTACATTTCCTGGCTATAGGAGGCTGAAATGGTCAGAGCAGGTACAAAACAACATAGCTCAAGCTCTGACTAGTGATGACCTTAAATCCCTGCATTCAGCCCTTTTACAGCCTGGCCATGATGCCATAGGACACTATGACAAAATTATTAGCTTGATCAAACCTCTGCTTAGCAACAATAAGCCTCTAAAGCTGTTATCCTGCCCTAATAATGGCTGGTTTGACCAAGAATGCAAAACCTTCAGGAAAAAGCTAGTCAAATGTATGAGGCTGAGCCATCGCAGTAGAGAGGATAATAGAATGTTAGAGCTCATCAGTTTAAGATCCCAATGTAAGAGTCTCCTCAAAAGCAAGAAAGCTGACTATGCTAAACATATGTGGAACAAACTAAATCTAGCAGTAAAGGAGAAAAATGAGTCTCAATTCTGGAACCTTGTTTCTTTCAGGCTTGCAAAATCACCCCAACAGGTTGAAGCCCAAATATCTGGAAACACTTGGTTTACACACTTTTCGAAAACTTTTGGAGCCTGGCCACCTCCCCTACCATGCACAGAACCAAATACCCAGGCTATTTCCATTGTCTCTCTAAATTTACTAGCTTGGCTCCCAGTCACAGAGGCTGAAGTCAGAGGCCTTATTACATCCTTAGCTTCCAATAAATCACCTGGAGAAGATCTGGTTCCACCTGATTTATTTAAAGTGTTCCCTAACTGGTGGGCCCCAGTCTTAGCCAGGGTCTTTACTCAGATAAATGAATCAGGCATTTTCTCCAATGGCTGGAAGATGAGCATAGTGGTTCCTATCCACAAAAAAGGCAACAAGATCGACCCACAAAACTACCGCCCCATTAGTTTACTAAATATTGCATCTAAACTCTATGGAAAATTCCTCTTACATAAACTAGAGGACTGGGCTGCTGACAACCATATCTTACACCCACACCAAGCAGGATTTAGAAGAGGCCATTCTACCATTGACCACTGTCAAACCCTCCATTACTTAGCCTACTCCAGTATAGAAGGCCCTACGAGAGCCCTATACGCAGCTTTCATTGATTTAGCCACAGCTTTTGACTCCATTGATAGGGACAGACTCTGGTCAACGCTGAGGGAAAATAACATCGATAAACGCCTGCTGTAGAAGGGATTCGACTGAAGATGGCGCCGTAACAGCTGGACTTCTGTCCGGCTCTTAAGCCATGCTGAGGGTCAGGAGCATTCGCACCTGGCTGACCTGAGCAGATACGCAAATCTGCTCGCCGGTCGCCCCAGGAACCGGGAACGGCATCCTGAGGGTCCTATAGATCCGTGGGGAGGTAGGGAGACCGAGCTCTCCGGATCAACAGCGGCGTGTGCTCAAGGTCACGATGGCGCCCTTGTCGTAAATAACTTTCTAAGCTTGAAACGACCGGCTGACCCTACATTTTTCCCAGATCATCTTTTACCAGACTGACAGGAGCCGAAGTTTATAACAGTAAGGATTGAAAGCTTTCTGGCTTTTCCTTTTCTTTTCCCACAAGCTCTTCCCCCCCCCCTCCTCAACCAATTTACAAGTGAATTCCCTCTTTCGTCGAGTGAGAGACTCCCAGCTAATTATACCCACTAACCAAACAAAGAGAGAGCTTTAAAGTTTTGTTGGAGAGAGTTCAGTGGGGGAAGCTGACTTGAAACGGAGATCGACAAACTGATAATTTGGGATCGCTCGTGCTCCCGCGAGACCTCACGAGACTTACTGTTTATAGTTTGTGACTGCCTAGAACTATGGAAAAATTAACTAAGGCACAGCTTTTCCATTTGTTATGCGAAGGGAACTTAAAGATACTGAAAGCAGTCAATAAGGTGGAAAAGGAAATCCGTGGGATTAAGGGGGAGCTTTTGGACGGAGCCGACGGTCTGGAGAGAGCAGCTGATGACACAACTCAGCCAATAATACATCAAACGAAAATGCAATGTTTGGAAGTTAATCAACAGGAGGGGGAGAGAGCTAGGGATGTAATAATCCAAAGCACCTTGGAAGAACTTGGGAAAACAGATTTAAGGAAGGAAAGCACCGAAAACCTGGAAGTCTATTTAGAGCAGGAAGTGATTTGGATCAGCAAAATAAAAAGAGTCTATTCAAAAGCGACAGCATCCAGGAAGCTATCAGGAGATATCTCTGTGCGACCAGAGGAAGAGATCCAGATTGATAAAGTATACAGAGCCTACTTAAAGGCGACTGCAAGCAAGAATCAAGTAAGAGACCTCTCTGGCCCTGACAGAAGAACAATCAGAAATACTCTACTATGGAAAAAAACACAATTTCATTTTCTGCGATCACCTGAAGGATGAGTTGAACAGTGGAGTATTCTCCTGGTTTCCTGTGGGGAAGACAGCAGCAGTAACTTTTAGGACAGGACCAATATATGAAGGGAACTGACTTTATATCCTCTTAGACAATAATAGAATATATTCTTATAATAGATTATACTCTCATATGTATCAACAACTATTCTGCTAAGAAAGATGGTAATAACTTCTAGATCAGGATCAATATGTGATGGGAACTGAATATGTATGCCAATATGTATGCTAAAAGAGGATGACAAACTATACTTCATAGGTATTAACAAGACGGCAGCAGTAACTCGTAGGTCAGGGCCAATTCATGAAGGGGACTGACCTTATATCATTTAAGATAATAACAGAATATATTCTTATAACAGATCATATTCTCATATGTATTAACAATCACTTTGCTAAGAAAAATGGTAAAAACTTCTAGATTAGGAATAATATGTGATGGGAACTGAATATGTATGTTAAAAGAGGATGGCAAACCATATCAGCTGTTCGCTTTTATCTTTATTTTTCTGTAAATGCTTCATATAATAATAAATAATAAAATTATTTTTTAAAAAAAGATAAACGCCTGCTGTTTCTGCTGCGTGAACTGCACTCAGGCACCCATACAAAAATTAGGGTAGGTGCTTCAGGCTCTCTGACTAATGAAATTGCAGTAAGGAAAGGGGTAAAGCAGGGGTGTGTATTAGCCCCTCTGCTTTTCAATATTTATATCAATGATATAGTTCAAAGACTATCGGGCCCAGAATTCGTACCCCCTTCTGTAGGTCAGCAAAAGGTCTCTATCCTGCTTTATGCAGATGACATGGTCCTGGTTTCCCTTACAAGAGTTGGTCTGAAAAAGCTACTTAACAACTTGGGTACTTATTGTAAGGAAGAGTCCCTTTCCATCAACTACACAAAAACAAAAGGTATGGTTTTTAGGAAAAGACCTAAAAAATTTATCTGGAGTATAAACAATATTCCTATAGAATAGTGTAGTACGTTTAAATATCTTGGAATCACTTACAGTGAGACCCTAAACTGGAATGCCCACCTTGCAATTATAAATGTCTCTGGTCTAAAAATCATTGGAGCCATTCTGAGATTTTGTTACACCAGGGGAGGGTTTCTAGTTGACCCAGCTCTAAAGCTCTTTGCAGCCAAGGCCATTCCTCACCTACTATATGGCATTGACATCTGGGGCTGGAAAGAACAAATAATCAATAGCTTGGAGCCCATTCAGAACTTTTTCTTCAGACGTATTCTGGCTCTTCCAAAAGGGTCCCCTGCTGCCCTGATGAGGGCAGAGCTTGGTTTTCCCTCACTCAAAGCCCGTGCCCACTTAGCTATTCTGAAAACTTGGAAGAAAGACATCATAACCAAATTAGATTCTTTAAGCCAGTGGTCCGCAACCTTTGTCAGGCTGCGGACTGCTGCGCCGGGGTGCAGGGAGAGGGCGACCTGGGACTTGCCGTGCGTGCGTGTTTGCGCCCCCGCCGGACGCAAATGCGCATGCGCGGCAAGTCTGCGCGTGCGCGTTTGCGCCGGCGGCCTCAGCTCCCTCTCCCCGCCCCTCCAGGCCGCAAGGAAATCGGCCGCCGAAGCGGCCGATTAGCTTGCGGCCCGGCAAGCTTTTCTTCCCGCCCTCTCCCAAAGCAAGAAGCTTGCTGGGCTGCAAGCTGATCGACCGCTTTGGCGGCCGCTTTGCTCGCGGCCTGGCGAGCTTCTCGCTGTGGGGGGGGCGGGAAGAGGGAGCCGCGGCCCAGCACCGAGGCCTTCGTGGCCCGGCACTGGGCCGCAGCCCGGGGTTTGGGGACCACTGCTTTAAGCCATCAAAGTTTTAAGCTCTTATTGAGCAAAGACAGGACTTGGTCTGACTTCTTTAGCTCCATTCTTTCACGCTATACCATACCACACGACTTACTGCATACATCAGCCAATAGCTTTGATGTACGTGATTGGGTGTTCAAAGCTGATTCACTGATTGACCACTCTTCAATTCAGCTATCACAAGCAGCCCCATGGTATAAAACAATTAAAAAAGACCATTCTAGAGCATCATATTTAGTAAATATAACAACACGTAATCTTAGAATGGCCCTAACATCTTTGCGGTTTGAAATGATGCCATCAGCGATATCTCTCTGGGCGATATCTCTAAATACCCACAGCCCAACGCCTGTGCATATGTAGAAATCCATCTGTGGAGGACCTGGCCCACTATGTTTTGGCTTGTCCCCTGTACTCCGAACCCAGGGGCAAATTCCTTGCCAAGTTATTACCAAGCTCACATCCTATTTCTGATTTTGACAGTCACCTATCTATTATCAGATGTCGACCCCTATATCTCATATAGGGTGGCACTTTTTGCTCTGGCTGCCAGGAAGATTCGAGCTAATGCATTTTTACAGGAGCCTCCACCTTGATACACCATTTTATCCCTTTTATTGTAACTTAGTAGTCCATGTTTACATTTTTAGGTACACAATATTGGAGAAATATTGTTTTATTTATTTACTAGGGGCAAAGCCCGTTGTCTCCAAGAATACAACGGGCGCTAGAGCTTGGCAGTGGGAAGAGGAAAGGGAGGAGTTGTCCAGTCTGTAAGGGCATGGGGTTGTCATGTGTGTTGTGTGGGAGGTTGTGGTGGCATGGTGGCAAATGAGGCCATGGGTGTGGAGATATGGGTGTCAAGAACCTGTGGTGTGGAATGTTCGTTGATTGTGGGAAAGGACTGACCTTTGGGAATTGTGGCATAGTGGTTACAGATGAGCTTTCCAGAGCCATGTCCTCAGATATGTGAAGGGAAAATCAGACTGGAGACTCTTCTTAGGGGAAGATTACATGGCAACCAATTCCCCCCAGTTCTGCGTCATTTCCCTTCTTGTGTGAATGAGGCCACATTCACCGAAATGCCCCTCTGCCCTAATACACATAGGGTAGTCACAGTACACAGGTGTTCCTTCTGTCTCCCATATTTTCACTGTTGGTAAAATGTTATGTGCCCACATGCTTCTTTCATGGTTGCTCCTTAGAAGAACGGATTTTTGTACCCTATTGCTTACCACCCAAAGGAGTCTCAAAGCGGTTTACAAACACCTTTTCCATTCGTCTCTCCACAATAGTCAACCTGTGAGGTATGTGGGGTTGTGAGAGATCTGAGAGAACTGGGAATGGGCCGCAGTGACCCAGCAGGCCTCAGATGTCTCAAAGCATTTTCCAATCGTCTTCCCTTTCTCTCCACATAGCAGACTTGCCATAGCAGACTCCCCATGAGGGAGGTGGGGTAGCGAGCCTCACAGGGAAGCTGGCAACCCTAAGAGGAAGACTGTCTGTGCACAGCAGTCTTGACCTGAGTAAAGTTTTTAATACTGTTTTTTTATTTGCCAGGCCAAGGTTATTTGCCAGTTACTATTTCAGTTATGATGTGTCTCCAGACATTTACTTGTTCTCTATTTAGTTTCAGGCTGTAAATATTTATTTAGATCTTCCTGCACTTTCCAGACTCAAAGGACTGATGCTGGTCTGCCTGTCTGCGCCCCAGAATACAAACAGTTGCTGATAAGGGCTGGCCATAACCCATAGGCCAGGAGGGACACTCCTGCACCACTCCCTACCAACTGCAGGCAAAAATGGCTCATTTGAAGGCTGGACTCTGAGGCATTGTACGATTTTGAAGTCCCACCTCCAAACCTCCAGGAATATTTCCAACCCAGGGGTAGCCAACCTACAGGTGTGGCCTGGAGAGCTCCTGGAATTACAGCTCACCTGCAGAGTATAAAGATCAGCTCCCCAGGCAGAAAGGGCTACTTTGGACAGGGTTGTGGTAGAGAAGAAACATTTAAGGCTTCCCACACAGGTTGTTGTTGAATTGAAAGACTTGAGGCCTACTGCACAGGGTTGTTGTGCAGATGAAACAGGAGACAAAAGAGCCAGCTTCCTCTGCAGAATAATGCTGTGCAGTGGCCTCAAATCTGCAGAGAGTTGCAAAGAAGAAAGACACATGGCTTGGCTGTGTCTAACCTCTGGGCAGAGCAGTCTTTTAAGTGAGAAGGGGCTTTTCTGTGGCCTCCCTGTCTGGCAACTGTTTGGCAGAAGGGGAAAGTTCCCCCCCCCGCTCAAAAGGAAGGTCCTCAGGCTCCCCTGCGTTGCTCTTGGAAAGGCCTCCTTTCCTCAGTCGGGGCCTGTCAGAGGCTCCTTCGCAGCAGGCCTGAAGGGGGGGGGGGAGGGAGCACTCTGCAGCCTCCTGCCAACTCTGTCAGGGTTCTGAGGCAATTTGCAGTTGGACATGACAGTTAGGACAGCATTGGGGCAAAAAGGGCTGGCGCAGCCTGTCCAAGCCTCTGTTCTCACCCCCCTTGGCAGCCCTACTGACCTCCTCTCCCATTGGTGGTCAGGAGCAGACTGGAAGCCAGACTGGGCTGGGTGAATGGAATTTTGGTCTGTCCTGGTGAGGGGCCAATAGGAAGGCACTTTGCGCGCCTCCCTATTGGCTGCTTGGCCCTGGATGGACACTCGGAGGGCCCAATCAGGAGCCGCTTCACGGCTCCTGATTGGGCCCTCTGAGTTTTTATCCTGGACAGGGCCCGCCCTAACTCCTCCCCAGGTGGCCTTACTCTTTTATTTAATAGGACCCTGTCCTATTTAAAGATATTTGTGCCATATTGTTTTAATTGTGTTTTGTAACGGCCTTTGGCTACATACAATAAATGTTATCGTATCGTATCGTAGTCACCCTGATGGACGACCTTCATCGCCAGTTGGACCGAGGCGGGTCGGCACTGCTGATATTACCAGACCTCTCAGCAGCGTTCGACAGTCGATCACGAGCTTCTAGCTCACCGTCTCATCGATGCCGGAATATGAGAGACAGCCCTCCAATGGCTGATCACCTTCCTCCAGGATCGTGGACAGAGGGTTGCAATAGGAGAGAAAACATCAGACCGCCGGCAACTTACTTGCAGAGTTCCACAAGGAGCGGTCCTCTCTCCTATCCTATTCAACATCTTTATGCGTCCTATTGCACAACTGGTACGGAAATTTGGGCTGGGTTGCCATCAATATGCAGATGACACCCAGCTCTTCCTCCTGATGGATAGCCGCCCAGATTCCCCCCAGAAGCATTACCCAGCTGCCTGGAAGCAGTGATGAGATGGCTGAAGCAGAGTTGCCTGAAGCTCAATCCTTCAAAGACGGAGGTCCTGTGGCTGGGTAGAAAGGGCCCATGTGAGGAAGCGCGCCTGCCTGTCCTGGATGGTGTACAGCTCTCTACGGCTGACTCCGCCAGGAACCTAGGCGCGATTCCAGACACTTCCCTTACAATGTAAGCCCAAATCACAAAGGTAGCGCGGCTGTCATTCTACCATCTCCGCCAAGCCAAACTACTAGTGCCCTACCTGGCCCCGAAACACCTAGCCACACTGATCCATGCAAAGGTCACCTCTCGACTGGACTTCTGTAACTCGCTTTACGCAGGCCTGCCCTTAGCCTTGACCCGGAAACTACAGCTGGTCCAAAACGCTGCGGCCAGGATCCTCACAGCAACACCGTGGAGGTCCCACATCCAGCCCATTCTCCACCAACTGCAGTGGCTACCAGTTGAATTCCGGATCAGACTAAAGGTTCTGGTAATTACCTTCAAGGCCATTCGCGGTCATGGCCCAGTGTACCTGAGGGACCGCCTCCCTGCCTATGCCCCCAAAAGAGCTCTGCGCTCCACCGCCACCAACCGGCTAATGGTCCCTGGCCCTAAAGAAGTCCGCCTGGTCTCGACCAAGGCCAGAGCATTCTCTGTCCTGGCCCCCACCTGGTGGAATGAGCTCCCAGAGATCAGGGACCTGACAGAAACAGTTCTGCAGGGCCTGCAAAAGGAGCTCTTCCACCAGGCATTTGGTTGAGACCAGACATAATTAACAGCGAATGAAGGGCCCCTGCTCCCCCCACCCCAGAACTCCACCAGAGCGCTCTGGACCTGTTGTGCCATTGCACTGTTGCATTGTTGTGCTGTTATATTGTATTGTTGTGCTGTTACAACTTTATTTGTTGTATTATTTAATTGTCACAACCACTGTTGTTAATATTATTGTATGATTATTAGTGCAGATTGTTTCATGTATGGCTCATAAGTTCAATGTAAACTGCCCTGAGCCTCCGGGGAGGGCGGTATGTAAACAAAATAAATAAACAAACTAACAAATAAATAAATAAATACTTGGTGACAGCATGTATGATGTGACTGTATTCACTTGCATTGCTCAAATATTGTAGGGAAAGCATTCCAAAAGGAAGGGGCCCTCCGAGAAAAGGCCCTCCTCCAAATATTTTTGGATCATGGAAGCATTTAAAAAACACAGTATTTAGGGATTCCCTGAGTGATCATAGAATGACATTGTTGGGATGCATACAAGCTGAGGATTCCTGCCCACAAGGAAATTTGGCTGGCCACAACTAGGCTCCTGCCTGGTGGAACAAGTTCTCAGGAGGGATCAGTCCTGTCAGATCTCGCTGAGCTCCGCAGGGACTGCAAGACAGAGAGCTCTTCCTCTGGGCCTACAGTTGAAGCCAGCCTGGTTAATATAAACAATTCAATGAAATCTCGGGCCTCCTGCCCGCCCCCAGTGCCCTCAGTTTCCTCCTTAGCTCAATATCTGATGGGCCAATCTGGTGGTGCATCATTATTGCTAAGGCTGGTGTGAGAGTGACCAATTACAGTTGTAAATGTTATAGTTTTAGCTTGTTTGTGATTAATTTATTGGTTTTATTGTGTTTCACTTGTGTAAACTGCCCTGAGGGGCTCTCTCTCCCTCCCTCCCTCCGTCCCTCCCTAATTGCCCACCGCTCCCAGGCTACTGGCTCGTGGTGGGTAACTTCATAAAATTCCACAATAAAACCCAATAAAACAGAATAAAAATTATGGCCCCTGCCCCTTCCCTCAATAGACATACAACAACAACACGTGCCTCAGGGTGTAGATGGTAGGGTTGTGGCAGATGTTCTAGCCTAAACCAAAGACCTGGCAGAAGAGCTCAGTCTTGTAGGCCCTACAGAACTGTGATAGTTCCATCAGGGCCCTCATCTCTCCCAGAAGCTTATTCCACCAGGTTTATACCCAGGACTGAAAAGGCCTTGGCCCTGGTCGAAGCTAGGTGCACCTCTCATGGGCCAAGGATCACTAAAAAGTTTGTTCTTGCAGAGCGAAGAGCCCTGTGGGATACAGGGCATAAGGAAATAAATGATCCTGTAGAAATGTGGGGCCCAGATTGCAAATGGCCTTGAGGTTTGACCAAAACCTTGAACTTGATCCGGGCCACAACCAACCACCAATGCAGCTGCCTCAAAACTGGCTAGATGTGGGCACTCCAAGATGTTCCTGTGAGGACCCTAGCAACTACACTCCTCACCAGCTACAATTTCTGGGTCAAGAACAAGGGAAGGCCTGCATAGAGTAAGGTGACCAAATATAACGATTCTGGCGGGACCACCCCACCTTTCCACGATTTCTGCCGACTCCATCACGTGTCCGGCACGCAGGGAAGCTCGGCACAGCTCTCCCACGGGGCCACTGCCACCCAAGCGTTTTGCTTCTCATCCAGCTGTGCCACTGCCACGGAGGAAGGTGGCCCCGCCGCCGCCGTGCCGCCACTGCTCCCTTTCCCTCCTCCGTCCCCCAGCACCTGAGCCAGGTGCATGGAGCCCTCACCGAGCTTCAGCCGCTGCACCAGCTCACTCACGGCTAGGCAGCCGCCCATGGTGCACACCGCCCCCAGCGCCTGGCTGCTCAATGTTGACTCCTTCGCACGCCCGGCAAGCAGGGAAGCTTGGCACAGCTCTGCTGCTGCCCAGCCACTTTCACTTCCAACCCCAGTAAAATCAAAGTAAAAGCAGCCGTGCCGCCGCCGAGCGGGAGGGGGGGCCGCTGCCGTGGAACGTCCTGCTTTTCAGTCCGTTGATTCTGGTCACCTTAGCATACAGTGAGTTGCAGAAGTCTATCTTGGAGGTGACCGCTGTAGTCAGGTGATCCAAGGACAGATAGGGTGCTATGAGGGAGGTGGGGAGCAGTGGGGAGCCACAGGGCTCAGTACTGAATCCAGTAGTTTTCAATATTTTAATCAATGATCTGGATGAGGGGTGGAGGAACTATTCATTAAATTTGCAGGTGACACCAAATTGGGAGGAGTAGCGAACACCTAGAATAGCTGACCCCAACCCCCTGGTCTTGGGACCAGTACCAGTCTGTGGATCATTCGGTACTGGGCCGCAGCTCTCCCTCGTCCTCCTCCCTGGCTGCTGCCTTGGGGGATGCCCTGCCACTCTGCCGCCGGCTCACCTTTGGTGCTCTCCGGCGCCTGCAATGGTTGGGGCTCCCCCTCGGCGTAGCACTGCGCAGCTGCTGCTGGCAGCGCCCTCCAGTGGGTTGCGGGAAGTCAGGGGCGCCAGCAGGAAAGCAAGCGGAGCAGGGGCTCAGGCGGCGGTGACTTCCCTTGGCAAAAGACTACCCCCCCCGGGCCTCAAAAGTGTCAAGTGTTGACCGGACCCCGGTGATAAAAAGGTTGGGGACCACTGCCCTAGAAGACAGGGTTCAAAGAGTTCAACGAGATCTAAAAATACTGGGAAATTGAGCAAATTAGAACAAGATGCAATTCAATAAGTATAAGTACAGAGTACTACATCTGGCTCACAAAAATGAGAAGCATACATATTAGATGGAAGAGACATTTCTGGATAGCAGTGTGTGCAGACGAGATCTTGGAGTACTTGTGGACTGCAAGTTAATATGAACAGACAATGTGATACAGCAGTAAAGAATGCAGCCTTGGGTTGTATCAACAGGGGCATCACATCCAAATCACAAAATGTCATAGTCCTGCTATATACTTCACTGGTTAGACTGCACCAAGAGTAATGTGTGCAGTTCTAGAGGCCTCACCAAAAGGATTACGATGACTTACTATTACTACTACTACTACTACTACTACTACTACTACTACTACTACTAATTGCCCGCCACTCCCAGACTTGTGGACAAGAGTGCAGAAGGGAGTAACAGGATGATCTGGGGCCTGGGGACCTAGCCCTATGAGGAAAGGCTGAGGGACTTGGGGATGTTCAGCCTGGAGAAGCAGCCGTTGAGAGAAGAAGGATTGCTTTCTTTAAGTATGTGAAAGGTTTTCACTTGGGTGAAGGCAAGGAGTGGTGCTTGTTGGCAGCAGAGGATAGGACCCATAGGAAAGGTTTAAATTATGTGTAGAACGGTGCCAGCTAGATATGGCAGGGAGGAATCACAGTCAGGTAGTTCAGCGCTGGAATCAGCTGCCTGTGGTGAACTCCCCCTCACTGGTAGTCCTCACTGGTAGATAGATCCTTCTCCTGGATGCTTTAAGCTGATCCTGCATTGAGAAGGAAGTCGGATTAGGGCCCCTTCCAGCCCTAGGATTCTATGATCCCTGGCACCTTAAAATTGGGCCATAAATCAGCCATAAATCCATCCTATGCAAAGCACTGATATAATGCAAGGTAATTGATTCATGTGTTGGTTTGGCCTTGCCCCAAGGTGTCAGGAGAGATCAGGAACATGGGGTGGCTATGCAGGATTCTGTCTCCAGGTGGGACCTGGGAATCACCCTGGAATTACAACTGAACTTCAGACTACAGAGATCCTTTCCTCTGGAGAAAATGGATGCTTTGTGGTACTGTACCCTCCTGAGGTCCCTGCCCTGCCCTGGCTCTATCACCAAATTTCTAGGAGTTTCCAAACCTGGGTCTGGCAACCCTCCCCGTCCTCTGCTGGGAGCCACCTTCTGCAGAACCCATCAGTTGCCTTTGGTATTGTTGTTGGGCCTGGCCTGAATAGTCCAAGCTTATCAGAACAAGATTAGCCCTTATTAGTATTTGGATGAGAGGCCACCGAGGAAGCCCAAGGTCACTATGCAGAGACAAGTGATGAGAAACCAGCTCTCCTCATTCTTGCCTTGAAAGCTCTCCACGGTTGCAACTTAACTGCACTTCCCACCACCATAGTTTTTGGGTTGGGGGGAGGTGACAAAGGTTTAAAATCTCACCCACTTTGCCACATTAGTAGCCTTCCATCATGTCCCTTCATGAGAAAGCAACAGCAGAAGAAGAAGCAGACTGTTTACTCATGATTAACTCCACTGCCAGGAAGAGCCTGCATCCCAGCCACCAGATCTACTCTAAGACTTCTTTAGGGAAATCTGCCTCTGAAGTGCTCTCCTGTCAACAGGCTTACTCTGGAGTAAGCACCATCCCACAGGGCAGGCTGGGTTATACTGCAAATGTCATGACTCAACATGGTAGGAGAGTCGCTGAGGGCTGTGGGTAGCCAGGAGCAAGTGGAGGCTAGCAGATCTACAGGGGCAGTTTTGCTGGGAACTGCGCCACGAGCAAGCTGTCAATTGTTGCCCTCATTGCCATGGTCTCGATCTGAACCAAGCAGTCATTCCATGGGGCTGACACCTCTGCAGGGAGCCATTGCCCCAGCTTGGTCCAAGGCGGTTTCCATGTTGCATTCTCTGCATGGACATCAAAGAGCCAGAGAAGCATGTCATGAGGATTGGGGATATCGTTTCTCTTGCTTCCTCTTCCCATAAATAAACAGAACCATATGAATTAACATCCAAAATTACAGCCCCAATGACTTGTGGTGGAATTGCTTTCCTGTTCCTCTCTGGCTCCAGTTGTTCTGGTCTCTGTGGTCCAAAATGTTTGGGAAACTGGAAGGCTAATGAACCTTGAGGAACCCAGACCTTGCATTCTTTGAAGCTTCATTAAAGCTCTCTTTCATCCATGAGAAAAACAAAAGTAGATGCTATTTGGGGTGCCCTGGAACATGCAGCTTTAACAGATTTATCATCTTTATTAAATTGCATCTTGTTCTCATTTGCCCATTTTTCCATTGTGTTCAGATCTCGTTGAACTCTGTCTCTATCTTCCGGAGTATTTGCCAGCCCTCCCAATTTGGTGTCATCTGCAAACTTGATGAGTAGTCCCTCCACCCCCTCATCTAGATCATTAATAAATATGTTAAAAAGTACTGGGCCGAGCATCGAGCCCTGAGGTACCCCGCTACTCACCTCTCTCCAGTCTGATGAAACACCATTGACAACAACTCTTTGAGTGCGGTTCTCTAACCAATTCCCTATCCACTTAACTATCTGAAAATCCAGATTGCAGTCCTTCAACTTATCCATCAGAACATCATGGGGAACCTTGTCAAAAGCTTTACTAAAATCCAAGTAAACGACATCAACCAATTTCCACGATCCAGCAAACCTGTTATTTGGTCAAAAAAGGAAACTAGGTTGGTCTGGCAGGACCTGTTGGAGACAAATCCATGCTGACTTCCTTGGATCACCAAATTGTCCTCCAGATGTTTGCAGATCGCTCCCTTTAATATCTGCTCCATTATCTTCCCCACAACAGAGGTCAGATTCACTGGTCTGTAGTTTCCCGGGTCATCCTTCCTCCTTTTTTGAAGATCGGTATAACGTTTGCTCTCTTCCAGTCCTCCGGGACATCTCCAGTCCTTAAAGAGGTTCTGAAGATGATGGACAAGGGCTGTGCAAGTTCTCTGGAAAGTTCTTTGAGCACTCTCGGGTGCATCCGGACCAGGGGATTTGAACTCATCCAGTGCAGCTAAATGCCTCTCGACAACCTCTCTTTTGCTCTCGACAACCTCAACCTTTTGCATATGCAAAAGAAGACAACCTGGGGGGGGGGGGGGGATCCTGTTCCATGCAATTCACTATCCAAAAGAGTCTCAAAGCAACTTCCCTTCCTCTCCCTACCACAGACACCATGTGATATACGTGAGGCTGAAAGCTCTGAGAGATCTGTGACAGGCCCAAGGTCTCCCAGCTGGCTGGCTGTCGAATGGAAGTGGGAAATCTAACTCCAGATCCGAGGCTGCCACTCTTAACCATGACCCAAGCAGGGCCCGTGGACATTCAGCTGTCAGTTTCAGTACACTGGGTCACTCCCCCATGCCAAAGTGGAGGAGTCATCTGGAACACTGAAATTGCTTGCAGCCCTTTTGACCTAAGAGCTGAGAGGTGCATGCACCCTGCTATAAGTACAAAATGGTTGTAAACAAAAAACAGTATTTGTTTTCTGGTATTTGGGAGGAGGGATAGATGCCTAGACCAGATCCTATCCTGAAGTAGTAGTAGTAGTAGTAGTAGTAGTAGTAGTGTTCAGTCAGAACAGTTTTATCAGTGCCGTGGCGAGCCCAAGGTCACCCAGCTGGCTGCATGTGGTGGAGCGCAGAATCGAACCCGGCAGAATCGAACACAGAAAGGTTTGCCCTTTCCCCCTGCTGCATAAGGTTTCACTCTTAGCACACTTTGAGAGAGCGCAATAAATGCTTTACTTTGGATCCATGGCCTATAGCTTCAGTGAGGCTCAGGAACAAGAGGTAGAAAACATTAGAAAACTTTACTTGTTCTGAAATATATACATGGATATATTAAGCTCACTGATTGGCCAGCCTTGCCAATCAGGGCTTCACAAGCTTAAGCAAGTTACAAGGCAAAACAGTTTTTACATGCTGCTACAAAATGGAGAACAACCAGGGATTATCTCTAACACAGATCGTCAAAGACAGTGGGAACAAAGCCCTTTCCTTCTCTTCCTGATACAGGAGGAAATGGGCATTCCAATCTGAAACAAAAAGCCTCTGACGACTCATTGACATCAAGTTCAGACATGACTTTGGGCATTACCTTCAGTTCTACAACCATCAAGTGTCTCTGCTGAACACATGAACAGGACCTTGCTATTTGCATGGTAGGCCTGTTCCAAATAACTTGCTGATTGCATTCCAACAACTTCCTTTGAAATTTCTCTGTTTGAAGAATACCACTCTTAGATCTCCCCTTCAAGGATCGCTGCCTTGTCGTGGCAAGGGGGCTTGGGTAGCTCAGTGAAGCTATGAGCTATGCCGTGCAGGGCCACCCAGGACGGACAGGTCATAGCTGAGAGTTCTGACAAAAGGTGATCCACTGGAGAAGGAAACGGCAAACCACTCCAGTATCTTTGTCATGAAAACACAATGGACAGTTCCAAAAGGCAAAACAATATGACGCCAGAAGATGAGCCCCTCAGGTCAGAAGGTGTCCAATATGCTACTGGGGATGAGCAGACGGCTAGTACCAGTAGCACCAGAATGAATGCTTTAGGATGCTTAGGGCTGATCCTGCGTTGGACTAGATGGCCATAATTCTATGATTCTATGATTCTATGAATGAAGCGACTGGGCCAAAGCCGAAAGGATGCTCAGTTGTGGAATTAACTGGAAGGTGAAAAGACAGTCCGATGCTGTAAAGATTTTTATTCAATAGGAACCTGGAACATCAGATCCATGAATCAAGGCAAGCTGGACGTGGTCAAACAAAAGATGACAAAACTGAACATCGACATTTTAGGAATCAGTGAACTCAAATGGACAGGAATGGGTGAATTTAATTCAGATGACCATCAGGTATACTACTGTGGACAAGAATCTCGCAGAAGAAATGGAGTAGCATTCATAATCAGTAAGAGAGGAGGAAAAGCAGTCTTGGGATACAATCCCCAAAATGACAGAATGATCTCAGTTCGAATCCAAGGCAAACCATTCAACATCACTGTATCCAGGCCTATGCCCCAACCACTGCTGCTGAAGAGGATGAAGTTGACCAGTTCTATGAAGCCCTACAACACCTTCTAGAAGCAATGCCAAATAATGATGTGCTTATCATCATGGGGGATTGGAATGCTAAAGTAGGATGCCAAAAGTTAACCGGGATAACAGGCAAGTTTGGCCTTGGAGTACAAAATGAAGCAGGGCACAGGCTGGTAGAATTTTGTCAAGAGAATACAGCAAACACTCTTTTCCAATAACCCAAGAGACGACTCTACACATGGACATCACCAGACGGTCAACACAGAAATCAGATTGACTATGTGCTCTGCAGCCAAAGATGGAGAAGTTCTATCCAGTCAATAAAACAAGACCAGGAGCTGATTGTGGTTCAGATCATCAGCTTCTTGTTGCAAAATTTAGGCTTAAATTGAAGAAAGTAGGGAAAAGCACTAGGCCCCCCAGGTATGAACTAAATCATATCCCCGATGAATATACAGTAGAGGTGACAAATAGATTTAAGGAATTAGATCTGATAGACAGAGTGCCTGAAGAACTATGGACAGAGGTTCGCAACATTGTACAAGAGGTAGCAACTAAAATCATCCCAAAGAAAAAGAAATGCAAGAAATCAAAATGGCTGTCTGAGGAAGCTTTACAAATAGCTAAGGAGAGAAGGGAAGTGAAAGGCAAGGGAGAAAAAGAAAGATTCTGAATGCCGAATTCCAGAGAAAAGCTAGAAGAGATAAGAACGCTTTCTTAAATGAACCGTGCAAACAAATAGAAGAAAACAATAGAATGGGGAGGACTAGAGATCTTTTCAAGAAAATTGGAGATATGAAGAGAATGTTTCATGCAAAGATGGGTATGATAAAGGACCAAAATGGTAGCGACCTCACAGAAGCAGAAGAGATTTTTAAAAGTGGCAAAATTATACAGAGGAACTATACAAGAGCGAGCTTAACATCCCTAATAATCACGATGGGGTAGTTACTGACCTGGAGCCAGACATCCTGGAATGTGAAGTCAAATGGGCCTTAGGAAATCTGAGCAACAATAAAGGTAGTAGAGGTGACAGCATTCCAATTGAACTATTCAAAATCTTAAAAGATGATGCAGTAAAAGTGCTACACTCAATATGCTAGCAAATTTGGAAAACTCAACAATGGCCATAGGATTGGAAAAGGTCAGTTTACATTCCAATGCCAAAGAACGGGAATGCCAAAGAATGTTCAAACTACCGCACCATTGCACTAATTTCTCATGCTAGCAAAGTTATGCTCAAAATCCTACAAGTTAGGCTCCAGCAACAGGTGGACCGAGAACTTCCAGAAGTACAGGCAGGATTTCAAAGAGGCAGAGGAACTAGAGATCAAATCGCCAACATACGCTGGATCATGGAGAAAGCTAGGGAGTTCCAGTAGAACATCTACTTCTGCTTCATTGATTGTGCTAAAAGCCTTTGATTGTGTGGAGCAAAACAAATTGTGGCAAGTTCTTAAAGAGATGGGAATACCAGAGCATCTTATTTGGCTCTTGAGAAACCTATATACAGGTCAAGAAGCAACAGTGAGAACCAGGCATGGAATCACTGATTGGTTAAAAATTGAGAAAGGAGTTCGGCAAGGCTGTATACTGTTGCCTTGCCTATTTAACTTGTATGTGGAGCACATCATGAGAAAGGCGGAGTTAGATGAGTCACAAATGGGATCAAGATTGCAGGGAGAAATATTAACCACCTCAGTATTTTTACACAGCCACCACATATGAAAAAAGGAGCCCACTGTATCTTTACATTCATTCTGACAAAGTCAGGTCAGCACCAATCTGATACTGAAAATCAGATTTGTATCTAGACAGAAGCCGCTGAAGTTCCATCCAAACTATATTAGCCCCTTGTTTGCTAAGTGTGTCCAAGTTCTTAAATTTCCTTGCAGTGGTTAACAGATCTTTATATCTGAGGCATCCTATAAGTAATTGTTGAGGTTTGTCAAAGTATGCCTCTACTGGGAACTTTAGTAATGAAGATTGTTCAAATTTATTTCCAGTGGATTATGGTCAGCAAAAGTATTAGGCAAAATATCTGAGTCTCTGACCATCGGCACCAACATTGGTTTATAACCAACATTGGTCTATTCTTGAGTAAGAATCATGACTCTGAGAATAGAAGGTGTACTGTCTTTATTGGGATCTTGTATTCTCCAAATGTCTACCAAAGAAAGTTCATTTAAAACACAGAGCATTCTTTGGTAATCTGACACCTAATCTTTTATGAGTTTTATCCAAATTGGGATCTGGTACTGCATTGAAGTCACCAATCAAAAGAAATTCAGAGTCCAAGAGCTCAACATGGTTTTGAAAAAATGCGTCGTAAAATTTGTCTTTCACATTATCGGGGGCATAGATATTAGTTAAAGTCAGTCTTTTACCATCTGGCAACGTAAGATTGAGTGTTTTTCCCCCCTTTGGCTGATGCTATAAATTCCTTGCTGAGCTTTTTGAAGATTAGAAGTTTAGAAAGCGCTTGTTTAATGTGAGTCTCTTGAAGGCAAATAATATCTGCTTTTGGTTTAATAAGCTGATTAAAAAGTTTAGATCTCTTGGCTGGAGCATTCAAACCACTGACATTAAGTGATAGAATCTTTAACTTTTCCAATTTTGGACCCAAGTTATTGTTTATCTATAAGCTATGGAGCTGAAGGACCTGGTTGCTGTTCAGGTGCAGATGCACCCGGATGTTCCGCCGGTACTTGAATGGGTTTTGGAGGTTGTACTGAAGGCTCCTTAGAGAGTTGATCTGCAAGCTTGCTTGCTGAAGAATTTCTGTAACTTTCCTTCCAGTTGGTAATAAAACTTCCAAAGCAAAAGTTATTCTCCAAAAATATCTGATCTCCTTCCTCAGCAAAATTTGGTGTAAAAAGTGGAATTGGGCTCTTTTACGAAGTACCTCGACAGGAAGATCTTGGGGCCATTCCGCACGAGTTTAAAGTAGCAGAAGGCTTACATATGGTAAATGCTACTAATTTGCAGTTCCGCATGACGTCGCGCACAATCTGCAACACTCCTACAACACTTCCACAAAAAGCGATTCATTCTAGGGAAATCGGGAAAAGTGGATTCACCCTGCGAAAAGCTCTACACTCTTGTGAACAATCTGCAACACTAGCGAAAAAGACACGTGCGTTCTCATTGTAGTGGTTCCAACAAAGTCCCTCCCCCTGGCTCTCTCCTCCGATCTTCCGGTGAACTGTTCGCCATTTTTTTTCCTTTGCGTGCACCAATACCAATGAATAAGCGAGAAAGCGCCTGGCTTTCCAGTACGTTCAACAATTGTATCCAAAAAGCACAATTGTATCCGAAAAGCACAATAGCACATACCATCACGGTCCCAAAATATGTCCACAACTTAGAACCATCGGCTAGACCTTCACCTTGCAGAGTCACCGTTCACGGAGAATTTGAAAAAAATTATTTCGTTGCGTATCAATTAATTATCGCTGACCGCAGTTTATAAACTTGTTTTGCCTTATGTGCTTGGGGAGGCGAATATGATGAGGGAACGTTTGTGTAATGTGGTTGTGCTTGCTGTGGGTAGACCACCGGCATGCTATTGTGGAATAGCGTACATTTCAGTAAAATGGCTTGTGCATGTCCATGTGCATGTGCATGTGCCTAGGTACATATAGGCAGGTTGTCAGGAACCAGGCTGAGCCTAGCCCGCAGAGTCCGTGATAAAGACACATCTGAGATCCAACACGCAGTTGTAAATCCAAAGAGAGCTTTATTAGACAGAGTCCACAGAACGCTAAAGCAAGCCAAGATCTTCCTAAGCAAAGATCTTGATAATAACAAAGTACAAAGGGATATTCAGGGCAGATATAGAGCCCGCCACATAAAGGAGGGGGTACATAGGCATTTTGGCGGGAGAGCGAGAGGACAGCAAAGGTGGGTTGATTCCCAGGCGACCAGATGGCCGGGAATCTCATCAAAGCAGTTGGCACTTTGTTGAGACTTTGAGTTGTTTCCGCAAGGACACTTACAGTAAGAAAAGGAAGGGAGGCTGGGAGTTAGCCGGCAGGTTTATTGCTTTACGGCCGGCTGGTGAGAGACCAAAAGGTTTGTGAGAAAGCGAAACTTAGCTGGCACTGGGAATGCAAGGGGAGTCTTAGAGCCAGAGAGCAGATTTATAGAGTTATGATGGTTGGGCTTGCCAGGGCCCAGGAAATGAAAAAGTCATGAATTGGGGTTCATGACATTCGGCTCCCCTTAAGACCCTCCCTTCCCCCTTTGTTCAGGTCAAAACAAGCAGGCCAAGATCTCTACCAAACATTGAATATTTAAGAAAGGATAAACACGAAGGAAGGTGAACGCCCCATATATATATATAGCAACCAAGTTGAAAGTCCATTCAAAAATCACCATCCTGCAGGAGAACCGACCCGGTTCTGACACCCTCCCACATTTAAAACTAACTTCCCCCTATATTCAATTTCAAAACCATTTCTGAAACCAAGGCTAAGAACATACAATATCTAAGACAACGATTAGAAATGGACAATACTAGAGAACACGTGTGAACAACCGCACTCAAAGAGTTGTTGTCAATGGTGTTTCATCAGACTGGAGAGAGGTGAGTAGCGGGGTACCTCAGGGTTCGGTGCTCGGCCCGGTACTTTTTAACATATTTATTAATGATCTAGATGAGGGGGTGGAGGGACTACTCATCAAGTTTGCAGATGACACCAAATTGGGAGGACTGGCAAATACTCCGGAAGATAGAGACAGAGTTCAACGAGATCTGAACACAATGGAAAAATGGGCAAATGAGAACAAGATGCAATTTAATAAAGATAAGTGTAAAGTTCTGCATCTGGGTCAGAAAAATGAAAAGCATGCCTACTGGATGGGGGATACGCTTCTAGGTAGCACTATGTGTGAACGAGACCTTGGGGTACTTGTGGATTGTAAACTAAACATGAGCAGGCAGTGTGATGCAGCGGTAAAAAAGGCAAATGCCATTTTGGGCTGTATCAACAGAGGCATCACATCAAAATCACAAGATGTCATAGTCCCATTGTATACGGCACTGGTCAGACCACACCTGGAGTACTGTGTGCAGTTCTGGAGGCCTCACTTCAAGAAGGACATCGATAAAATTGAAAGGGTACAGAGGAGAGCGACGAAGATGATCTGGGGCCAAGGGACCAAGCCCTATGAAGATAGGTTGAGGGATTTGGGAATGTTCAGCCTGGAGAAAAGGAGGTTGAGAGGGGACATGATAGCCCTCTTTAAGTATTTGAAAGGTTGTCACTTGGAGGAGGGCAGGATGCTGTTTCTGCTGGCTGCAGAGGAAAGGACACGCAGTAATGGGTTTAAACTTCAAGTACAACGATATAGGCTAGATATCAGGAAAAAGTTTTTCAAAGTCAGAGTAGTTCAGCAGTGGAATAGGCTGCCTAAGGAGGTGGTGAGAGCCCCCTCACTGGAAGTCTTCAAGCAAAGGTTGGATACACACTTTTCTTGGATGCTTTAGGATGCTTAGGGCTAATCCTGCGTTGAGCAGGGGGTTGGACTAGATGGCCTGTATGGCCCCTTCCAACTCTATGATTCTATGATTCTATGGATGCTTTAGGATGCTTAGGGCTAATCCTGCGTTGAGCAGGGGGCTGGACTAGATGGCCTGTATGGCCCCTTCCAACTCTATGATTCTATGATTCTATGATTCTAACCAGTCAGAGTGACAACATTCTTAGGACCTAAAATCCAATTTACACTGCCATAAGGAACATCAAATATAACAGTTAGACCTTAATAAAAGGATTACACATGTCTTCTGGCGGGTTGGAGTACAGGATATTAGGTGCACAGACCGACAGTCAGGTCGACATCAAAACTGAGGCCGTGGAGGACCCAATCACGTCTCAGTTAAAAGTTCCCAGGACAAGTTCCAAAGCTCTGCAAGCCCCACTCCCGCCAGAGCAGAGACTTCCACCACAAGCCTCGCAGCTATGCAGAGTCAGAGTTCGGTGCCACCACCAGATCTAGAGCATCCTCATAGACATTACCTGCCAGAGAAGGATCCCAGGAGGAAAAGGGAGGTGTACGTTAGGTTTCACCAACGAGCAAAAGGCTAACACCAGACAACAACCTAACCCCTCCCCCCATTTCACTGGAACAGAAAAGCACAATGAAAACTGGGGAGAGGCATGCGCGTGGGGGCGAAGCCAAGGTTCTCCTCGGGAGCAAGGTGCTGTGGACGGCTGGGCAACTGGAAGTAACTGGCTCTGGGCGAGGGGAGCAGGCGAAGGCACTCACCAGTTCCATGTTGACGGGGGTCACAGGAGAATTTGGGTTAGGTTCCCCGGCTTGCCTTTCTGCCATTTCACTCCACTGTGCTTGCAGGCTCTCTTCCCATCTGTCCCATTTCTCTGGGCCGAAGATAGCCCTATGCACCTCTCCCCTGCCATTCAGGCTCTCGTCTTAGCTGTCCTCAGTGCCGTAGTAGAAGGAACCTTCCTCCTCCTCTCCCTCGGAGCAGCTCTCGTCGCCCTCTATTGCTGGGCAGGTTTCCCCCCACTTGTCCGGTCCAAAGAGGGGCCACCGTACCCCTCCCGGATAGCCGAAGATCTCCTCTTCATCATTTTCTTCGCTCTCCTCAGGGCTGGGGATGCAACACTCTGCTCGGGGGAAGGTGGGCAGCCATACCCTTCTCGCGCTTCCAGGGTTGGTCAGATCCTTGCCCCTCCATACTGCTCAGGAAGTGATGGGGGCCCATGGCAGCCGGAAGCGTGTAGGACCATCCTCCTCCCCCCCCCTCAAAGCAGATCTGGTCGCCGGTCTGGCCTCCTTCTGAATCTGCATCGAGCCCCTCAGCTGGATCCTCGATGGGCGCACTCGCGTTTGAGGAGCGGGTAGGGGGCACCTCTGCCTGTGCGGCCAGGGCTCCTTGATTAAGCGGCCTACCAGACAGCCGAGGCGGCGATCCTCTGCCCGGCGAACGGCACGGGGGATCATCGAATCCGGGCAATCCGGTGTCGGATAGGTCGCGGAACTCCCCCCCCCTCATGGGGAGAGTCCTGTCTGCGGGGAGATGCCCCGGCGGTGGGCGGTTTTCCAGATCTCCCTCCCCTGAGGTCGACGGCAGTTCATTGTTGTCCCCCGACTGGGGACAGTACGATGAAGTCTGACCCTGAGTCCTCCGTCAGCACTGCTGCCATGGGTGGCAAGGCTCTCTGACGGGTGGACTAACACGGAGAAAGTGGTTATTATCAATTTGTCAGGAACCAGGCTGAGCCTAGCCCGCAGAGTCCGTGATAAAGACACATCCGAGATCCAACAGGCAGCTGTAAATCCAAAGAGAGCTTTATTAGACAGAGTCCACAGAATGCTAAAGCAAGCCAAGATCTTCCTAAGCAAAGATCTTGATAATAAAGTACAAAGGGATACTCAGGGCAGATATAGAGCCCACCACATAAGGCATAAGGGGTACATAGGCATTTTGGTGGGAGAGCAAGAGGACAGCAAAGGTGGGTTGATTCCCAGGCGACCAGATGGCCCGGAATCTCATCAAAGCAGTTGGCACTTTGTTGAGACTTTGAGTTGTTTCCGCAAGGACACTTACAGTAAGATTAATACATCAGCATGGAGCCTCTCCCGCTGGGAAAAGGAAGGGAGGCTGGGAGTTAGCCGACAGGTTTATTGCTTTACGGCCTTGGCTGGGGCCGGCTGGTGAGAGACCAAAAGGTTTGTGAGAAAGCGAAACTTAGCTGGCACTGGGAATGCAAGGGGAGTCTTGGAGCCAGAGAGCAGATTTATAGAGTTATGACGGCTGGGCTTGCCAGGGCCCAGGAAATGAAAAAGTCATAAATCGGGGTTCATGACACAGGTAATCTGTGGGCGTGTACTGTGGGTGGAGTACATGTTTTCGTCATAAAACCTTTTTCATAGAAAACATTGGAAACCCGGTCCGTCTGCGCCAATGATTTTTCGATGATTCGTTGCTACGTTTTTCGGGGTTTAAAAAAAAGAAACCCCCTGATTGCGGCTTGGGGGGGAAGGTCAAAGGTATCCCAGCTGTTTGACTGATGGCTACGGGAAGCCAGAAGCGCTAAAAAGGGACCTCCTTTGTGGCGAGGCGACCTAGACCAGAAACCTGTGGGTAATGAAAATACCGCAAGTGAAAGTGGAAAATTCCGCAAAAACCGCAGTGGTGCGGAACGGCCAATTTTCACTACTTTAAGTAGCAATTTCGGAAACAGCAAACATATGGCCACTTTTAAGTTTGTGCGGAATGGCCCTTGGAATAGCTTAGCTTCTTGACCTTCAATGGTAAAAGGGGTATCACGATTTTTCTCCAAGCCAATTTAAACTCTCACCAACTTACTATCAAAAGAGACCAAAATATCCCTTGGCATTTTTTTGCGAGCTGCTGCTCTTGAATAGATCCTTTGTGCCTTCTCAATTCGGTAGTCTTCTAGCACTGATGTTATATCTTGATGCAGGTCCAGTTTACCTATATGTTCAGCCATAATGCAAAATCCTGATATTTCTTATCCTGTTTTGGATTTCCAACGCTTCAAATTTTCCTTCAGCTTCCAGCTTCAACTCCTTATATTCCAAGAATTCTGGTTACATCTTTTGTACCTTGATGCGGTCTTCCTCAATTTGTTTAGTATTAGAATCCACAATTTTTTGTAGGTTATCAATCCAATCAGAAAGTTCTTTCTTAGAGTCTATGGCCTCTTTCTTGACGTCAGCCACCTCCCTCTTAACACCAATGATTTCTTTATGCAAACCTTCAGCCACTACTCTCATACCTTTGTTATGTTTATCTAAAAGACGCATTATTTTGTTCAGATCTGTAGTTTCTTCTTCATCCTCATCTTTCTTTTAGGATTTTATTTTGCATAAGTCATACCTTTCTTCTGTTTCAATAAAGCTAATGTTTCTGAGAGAGATTTTTTCTTTGGTGATTTTTTAAAATGCCTTAGTTTGACTGACATTAAATAACCAGCAGTCAAGCTATTATATATGTTACTCAATATCAGTTATATCAGATAATATTATTATTTGCCTTAATTGATAGGATCAAACCAAATCATTAGTAAGTCTAATTACGACCAATATAGAAGTTAACATTAAGAAACATATTCTAATAATATATTTCAGTTTTATGATTGTCTAATAAGCTTGTTCAATATTAACTATTGTCAATATGTTGCTAGTTCCGTCAAAGTTCAGAAAAACAAGGAAAAAATTTAAAAATGCAAGAGAAAAGAAAAAACAGGAATAAAATGTTCTGGGGTGTGTTTGTGTGGAAACAGCTTTGAGTAAATCCTGATATTTGACAATATGCACTTAAAAGGAGCAGCGAGCAAAAAGCAAAAAACAAAAAAGAACCCAAGCCCCTTGCAGTAATTCCAAGCCTTGCCACGGACCTGTAGAGATGCTAGCTGGCTAGCTGGACAGCCATCTCCTCCAAGTCCCCTCTCAACCTCCTTGTCTCCAGGCTGAACATTCCCAAGTCCCTCAACCTATCTTCATAGGGCTTGGTCCCTTGGGCCCAGATCATCCTCGTCGCTCTCCTCTGTACCCTTTCAATTTTATCTACATCCTTCTTGAAATGAGGCCTCCAGAACTGCGCACAGTACTCCAGGTGTGGTCTGACCAGTGCCTTATACAATGGGACTATGACATCTTGTGATTTTGTGTTGATACAGCCCAAAATGGCATTCGCCTTTTTTACCGCTGCATCACACTGCCTGCTCATGTTAAGTTTACAATCCACAAGTACCCCAAGGTCTCGTTCACACACAGTGTTACCTAGAAGCGTATCCCCCATCCAGTAGGCATGCTTTTCATTTTTCTGACCCAGATGCAGAACTGTACACTTATCTTTATTAAATTGCATCTTGTTCTCATTTGCCCATTTTTCCATTGTGTTCAGATCTCGTTGAACTCTGTCTCTATCTTCCGGAGTATTTGCCAGTCCTCCCAATTTGGTGTCATCTGCAAACTTGATGAGTAGTCCTTCCACCCTCTCATCTAGATCTAGACCAGGGGTAGTCAAACTGTGGCCCTCCAGATGCATTTGCTGGTAAGGGCTCATGGGAATTGTAGTCCATGGACATCTGGAGGGCCACAGTTTGACTACCCCTGATCTAGATCATTAATAAATATGTTAAAAAGTACCGGACCGAGCATCGAGCCCTGAGGTACCCCGCTACTCACCTCCCTCCGGTCTGATGAAACACCATTGACAACAAATTTAGTGCCAGGTGAATTTATCTATTCTCTGGAGCACATGTAGGTTGGGATCCTCCCATTCCTGTGTCTGCTGATTATATCCCCTGGCTTGGAATTTAATCTGTCTGAGAACTTGCTCACTTTTAAATGCACTTTAAATCGCTTGTACCCTCCTCCCCTTCCTGCTTAATGGTTTCAAGGCTTTATCTATGTTGTATTTGTAGGGGTAATAATGCAGAAGATATTGTCATGAGGAGTTAGTGACAGGCTTTTGTCCTTTCTCACATCAGATTTGTATTTTTTTTTGTATGGGTCTAAATATATGAACAGGCCTTGCTTTTAGCTGGTTTGCTCTCTGTCTGAAACGTAGTTGTAAGGAGCGAGTATTGCTCACATGTAAACATGCTTATCTAAATCTTTTGAAATTGGACACAGAAAGAGGGGGAAGATTCACATGATCTCAGCTTGTTAAAAACAGATGGTGCATTATAATTGGGAGACTTCACCAGCCTCTATTTTTTATTATGAAAAAGAGTTTTTATATGACGTATTGGGTAGTAAGTGACCCCCCCATGTTTAGGTTTTTAGCTTGAGCTTAAAAAGTAGCTGTTAGCTGGACACTGGAAGCTCAGTATAGATCTAGCACTGCCTGCTGTACACCTCAGGCCATATTTCTGCTGCCGACCGGGCTTCCAGCAGCTGATTAGAAATTAGAACCTGTCTCATTGGGTAAGTATGATTGCTGTGAAACTGTATTGCAACCTATATTGCAACTGCCTGCTAATTATTATAAGTAATAAACCACAACTATCTACCTCTACACCGGTGTGCCTGTTGTTTTCAAATCTAAATAAATGAACCATTTACCACTTTGATTTGGCAAGATAGTATTTTATTAGCCTTGTTTATTCTTATGTTTTACCATTTTGGTAAGTATGAAAATGAAGAAAAAAGTATGATGTAGCTGTTCAAGACGAGGTCAGAGGAGTTCTAGACCGTCTTGGCTATTAAGCTGACTTCGGGCCTGTTGCTATGTCTCGGTATAAAGATAAAATGGAGAGAACCATGAATGTTTTCCCCACTATAGTGGTTAAATGTGATAGAGTCTGCAGAAACCACCTCAACAACCTTTGAGTTTGGAGGCTGATATGTTAACCTGCTAAATATCATGAGGCCCTGACATTTTCACTTTGGTGTCAGATTAAGGTTTGTTTTTTTTTAACACTTTATATTTTTCAAACTGTATTGTTCTTTTATTGGGTATAGTAACTGGATTAGGAGGACCTGGGGGACCCAGGTTCAAATCCATACTCTTCCTTGGAAGCTTGCTGAGTGACCTTGGGCCAGTCACATTCTCTCTGCCTAATCCATAACAAAGTGGTGATGATAAAATAGAGGTAAAGAATACAGCATAAGCCACTTAGGATCCTCATTGCAGAGAAAGGCACAGTATAAATTAAGTAAATATTGGTTTTCCTCTGACTTTTTGCGTTGTTGCTGGTATCCTCAGTTCCTCTCCATTTTTCATGTTGTTTTTTTTACCTGGCCAGCAGTGCCCTATTATGGCCTCCGTGGGCCCTAGACACTGTTGCCTTCTTGGCCCCTTCCACCATAGTAAAAACCAACATGAAAAATTATTTAAAATATTAAAAGCTTTACACATGGTTGCCCTTGAGACTGACCCTGAAACTTCAACTGGTCCAGAACATGGCTGTATGAGTCCTTAGTGGGACGTTGAAGGACTCATATATGACCCATTCTCACCTACCTGCACTGGCTCCAGATTGAAGATCAGATCAGATTCAAGGTTTTAGTTCTTACATTTAAAGACCTAAATGGTCTGGGACATTCATGCCTATGGGACTGCTTTTCCCACTATATCTCATAGAGCAGTGGTTCGCAACCTGGGGGTCGGGACCCCTTTGGGGGTTGAATAACACTTTCACATGAGTTGCGGCAGGGCAAGCATCTTGCCCAGGGGTCACCATCCACACAACAGCCTTGCAGGGTAGATCAAGCTAGAGCATCTGCCTGGAGCAGTGGAAAAGAGCGAGATCAGCAAGGTAGGACAAGAGGCAGAGCTGAACTGAGAAACCAATTTATATACAATCATGAACAACAGATCTCATAAAATCAGTGTCCAGTAGCACCTTTAAGACCAACAAAGATTTATTCGAGGCATGAGCTTTCGAGTGCAAGGACTCTTCTCTACTCATTTGAATGGATCTTCATGCCATTGGTCAGTTTCAGTTTCTGTGAAAGAACATTTACATAATTTTATGGTTTGGGGTCACCACAATATGAGAAACTGTATCAAAGGGTCGCAGCATTAGGAAGGTTGAGAACCACTGCCTAGAGTAGCGATCCCCAACCTGTGGGCCGTGGATCACATGTGGTCCTTCGACTAATTGGAGGTGGGCCCCAAAGGACGCCTTCTCTCCCCCCCCCGGCCCTTTACTTCATCCCCCCCAGCCCTTTACAACAAACTTCATTGTTGTGGCGTGTCTGTATCTTATTTTGAAGGGATGTTTAAACATTACCATAGCGATCAGGGTGCGCTAGGGCAGTGGTTGAGAGTAGAAGAGTAAACTACCCCCCCACTGGGCCTCAGTAAAAGGTGTTGAGTGGTCCCCGGTGATAAAAAGGTTGGGGACCACTGGCCTAGAGAGCATTAAACTGGCCTCAGCCAGAATCTCCTGTGGATACTGGCTCCAAAGTGATCAAACTGGCCTCATAGAATCATAGAATAATAGAGTTAGAAGGGACCTCATGGGTCATCTAGTCCAGTGGTCCCCAACCTTTTTATCACCGGGGACCGGTCAACGCTTGACAATTTTACTGAGGCCCGGGGGGGGGGGTAGCCTTTTGCTGAGGGACGTCGCCACCGCCTCCTATGCCCCTGCTCTACTTGCTTTCCCGCCGGCATCCCTGACTTCCCGCCGCCCAATGGGGGCTGCTGCTAGCAGCAACTGTACAGTGCCACACCAAGGGGAAGCCCCAGCCATGGCGGCCACCGGGGAGCACCAAACGTGATCCGGCAGCAGAGTCAGCCCCCAAGGCAGCAGCCGGGGAGGAAGACGAGGAGCCGCAGCCTGGTACCGACTGCTCTGCGGACCGGTCCCGGTCTCCGGACCGGGGGTTAGGGACCACTGATCTAGTCCAATCCCCTGCACTATGCAGGACACTCACATCCCTATCGCTCATCCACGCTAACATGCCACCTCCTTGAACCTTCACAGAATCAGCCTCTCAGATGGCTATCTAGCCTCTGTTTAAAATTTTCCAAAGATGAAGAACCCTCCACCTCCCACGGAAGCCTGTTACGCTGAGAAACCGCTCGAACTGTCAGGAACTTCTTCCGGATGTTTAGATGGAATTTCTTTTGAATTAATTTCATCCCATTCGTTCTGGTCTGTCCCTCTGGGGCAGGAGAGAAAAATTCTACTCCATCCTTCATATGGCACTCTTTTTAATACTTGAAGATGGTTATCAGATCCCCTCTCAGTCATCTCCTCTCTAGGCTAAACAGACCAAGCTCCCCCAATCTTTCTTCATACGTGTTGGTCTCCAAACCCCTCACCATCTTTGTTGCCCTCCTCTGGACACGTTCCATTTTGTCTACATCCCTCTTTAATTGTCCCTATAGTCCCTACTGAACTTCATTTTATTCAGTTTAGCCCACTTCTCGAGCCTATCAAGATCATCCTGTATTCTGTTGCTGTCTTCGGTTGTGTTTGCTACACCTCCCAGTTTAGTACTGTCTGCAAATTTAATAAGAATTCCCTCTAATCCCTCATCCAAATCATTTATACACATGTTGAGCAACACAGGCCCCAGAACAGATCCTTGGGCTACTCCACTTGTCACTCGTTTCCAAGAAGATGCTGAACCATTAACAAGTACCCTCTGGGTACGATTTGTCAACCAGTTCTTGATCTACCTGACAGAATAAGGATCCATACTGCATTTTACCAACTTGTGAACAAGAATATCATGTGGAACCTTATCAAAAGCTTTACTGAAATCCAGATAAACTATGTTCACAGCATTCCCCTGATCCAGCAAGGTAGTCACTTTCTCAGCCAGAACCTTTTTCAGCCCTGGCTGGGTGGAATGTTTTGCCAAATGAAATCAGAACCCTGTACAATCTTATCCATGTGTCCTCTTAAAATTTGGGAAACTGTCTGGGTGGTGGAGCGTGTCTGGGGTGTCTGAGTTCACTGGCCACACCCTGATTGGGCCGGCCCCTGCAGCAGCTACACTTCATCGCTGAACACTGGCCACTTTACTCACACTGGAGCCTGCGCATCTGACACAGTTTGCACCTCCACCTGCCCGCCAGCTTTGTCTGCCTGGGACCAACAGGTGCTGATTGGCCGCAGCCGGGGTACTTACACTGGCTCCTTGCCTGCTCCGCAGAGTCTTTCACCCTATGACCTGGAAGTCAGAGCACACCAGCTGCTCCAAACTCATCCACAACCTCTGCAATGAGACCAGGCAGGGAACTCTATCCCGCCTACCAGCTCCCCCCTTCATACACATGTATCACGCTATCACCCATTGTATCACCAACAATGGGCTTGAATACAAGTCTTAGATAATTCCGCAGGCCTTGTAAAACAGAGCTATTCTGCTAGGCCGGTGTTTGAGGCCTTCCTGTCAGAGCCCACTGACTTAACAGTAATGAAACATCATTATAAGTCGACTCTTTCTCCCATCATAGAAGAGTGGGAACAAGGGAAAAAAGAGGATCCGGGTAAGTATCAACCTGTCAGTTTGACATCTATAGCTGGCAAAATTTTGGAACATATCATCAGTCAGTCAGTCAGTCAGTCAGTCCATGAGCAGCTGGAACAGAGAGCTGTGATTTCTAAGACTCAGCATGGGTTTCGCAAGAACAAATCATGTCAGACCAACCTTATCTCTTTATTTGAAAAAGTGACTGCCTTGCTGGATCAGGGGAATACTGTGGACATAGTTTATCTGGATTTCAGAAAAGTGTTTGGTAAGATTCCACATAATATTCTTGTTGGCAAGTTTGTAAAATGCAGTATGGATCCTAATTCTGTCAGGTGGATCAATAACTGGTTGACAGATCTGCCCTGAGGCCTGTGTTGTTCAACATATTCATAAATGATTTGGATGAGGCTTTAGAGGGAATTCTTATTAAATTTGCAGACAGTACTAAACCTGGAACGTCAGATCCATGAATCAAGGCAAGCTGGACGTGGTTAAGCAAGAAATGAGAAGACTGAACATCGACATTTTAGGAATCAGTGAACTAAAATGGACAGGAATGGGTGAATTTAATTCAAATGACCATCAGGTATACTACTGTGGACAAAAATCTCGCAGAAGAAATGGAGTAGCCTTCATAATCAATAAGAGAGTAGGAAAAGCAGTCTTGGGATACAATCCCCAAAATGACAGAATGATCTCAGTTCGAATCCAAGGCAAACCATTCAACATCACAGTGATCCAGGTCTATGCCCCAACCACTGCTGCTGAAGAGGATGAAGTTGATCAGTTCTATGAAGCCCTACAACACCTTATAGAAGCAACGCCAAAAAATGATGTGCTTATCATCATGGGGGATTGGAATGCTAAAGTAGGAAGCCAAAAGATAACTGGGATAACAGGCAAGTTTGGCCTTGGAGTACAAAATGAAGCAGGGCACAGGCTGGTAGAATTTTGTCAAGAGAATACAATGGTCATAGCAAACACTCTTTTCCAACAACCCAAGAGACGACTCTACACATGGACATCACCAGACGGTCAACACAGAAATCAGATTGACTATGTACTCTGCAGCCAAAGATGGAAAAGTTCTATACAGGCAATAAAAACAAGACCAGGAGCTGATTGTGGTTCAGATCATGAGCTTCTTGTTGCAAAATTTAGGCTTAAATTGAAGAAAGTAGGGAAAAGCACTAGGCCACTCAGGTACGAACTAAATCATATCCCCGACGAATATACAGTAGAGGTGACAAATAGATTTAAGGAATTAGATCTGATAGACAGAGTGCCTGAAGAACTATGGACGGAGGTTCGCGACATTGTACAAGAGGTAGCAACTAAAACCATCCCAAAGAAAAAGAAATGCAAGAAATCAAAATGGCTGTCTGAGGAAGCTTTACAAATAGCTAAGGAGAGAAGGGAAGTGAAAGGCAAGGGAGAAAGAGAAAGATACACCCAATTGAATGCAGAATTCCAGAGAAAAGCTAGAAGAGATAAGAATGCCTTCTTAAATGAACAGTGCAAACAAATAGAAGAAAACAATAGAATGGGGAGGACCAGAGATCTTTTCAAGAAAATTGGAGATATGAAGAGAACCTTTCATGCAAAGATGGGTATGATAAGGGACCAAAATGGTAGGGACCTCACAGAAGCAGAAGAGATTAAGCAAAGGTGGCAAAATTATACAGAAGAACTATACAAGAGCGAGCTTAACATCCCTGATGACCACAGTGGGGTAGTTACTGACCTGGAGCCAGACATCCTGGAATGTGAAGTCAAATGGGCCTTAGGAAGTCTGAGCAACAATAAAGCTAGTGGTGGTGACAGCATTCCAGTTGAACTATTCAAAATCTTAAAGGACGATGCAGTAAAAGTGCTACACTCAATATGCCAGCAAATTTGGAAAACTCAGCAATGGCCACAGGATTGGAAAAGGTCAGTTTACATTCCAATCCCAAAGAAGGGCAATGCCAAAGAATGTTCAAACTACCTCACCATTGCACTCATTTCTCATGCTAGCAAAGTTATGCTCAAAATCCTACAAGCTAGGCTCCAGCAATATGTGGACCGAGAACTTCCAGAAGTACAGGCAGGATTTCGAAGCGGTAGAGGAACTAGAGATCAAATTGCCAACATACGCTGGATCATGGAAAAAGCTAGGGAGTTCCAGAAGAACATCTACTTCTGCTTCATTGACTATGCTAAAGCCTTTGATTGTGTGGAGCACAACAAATTGTGGCAAGTTCTTAAAGAGATGGGAATACCAGAGCATCTTATTTGTCTCTTGAGAAATTTATATGCAGGTCAAGAAGCAACAGTGAGAACTGAACATGGAATCACGGATTGGTTCAAAATTGAGAAAGGAGTTCGGCAAGGCTGTATACTGTCGCCTTGCCTATTTAACTTGTATGCGGAGCACATCATGAGAAAGGCGGGATTAGAGGAGTCACAAATTGGGATCAAGATTGCAGGGAGAAATATCAACAACCTCAGATATGCAGATGATACCACTCTAATGGCAGAAAGTGAAGAGGAACTAAAGAGCCTGTTGATGCGGGTGAAGGAGGAGAGTGCAAAAGTTGGCTTGAAACTCAACATCAAGAAAACAAAGATCATGGCAGCCGGCCCTCTCAATTCCTGGCAAATAGATGGGGAAGAAATGGAGATAGTGACAGATTTTATTTTCCTCGGCTCCAAGATCACTGCAGATGGGGACTGCAGCAAAGAAATTAAAAGACGCTTGCTCCTAGGGAGGAAAGCTATGGCAAATCTAGACAGCATCCTAAAAAGCAGAGACATCACCCTACCAACAAAAGTGCGTTTAGTCAAGGCTATGGTATTCCCAGTTGCAATGTATGGCTGCGAAAGTTGGACCATAAGGAAGGCCGAGCGTCAAAGAATTGAGGCTTTTGAACTCTGGTGCTGGAGAAGACTCTTGCGAGTCCCTTGGACTGCAAGGCGAACAAACCGGTCAGTCCTAGAGGAGATCAGCCCTGACTGCTCTTTAGAAGGCCAGATCCTGAAGATGAAACTCAAATACTTTGGCCACCTCATGAGAAGGAAGGACTCCCTGGAGAAGAGCCTAATGCTGGGAGTGATCGAGGGCAAAAGAAGAAGGGGACGACAAAGAATGAGGTGGATGGATGGAGTCACTGAAGCAGTAGGTGCAAACTTAAAAGGACTCCAGGGAATGGTAGAGGACAGGAAGGCCTGGAGGATCATTGTCCATGGGGTCGCGATGGGTCGGACACGACTTCGCACATAACAACAACAACACTAAACTGGGAGGTGTAGCAAACACAACCAAAGTCAGAATTAGAATACAGGATGATCTTGATAGGCTCGAGAAGTGGGCTATACTGAATACAATGAAATTCAATATGGACAAATGTAAAGTTCTGGATTTAGGTAGGAAAAACCAAATATACCAATATAGGATGCGGGAGACTTGTTTTGGTAGTAGCATGTGCAAAAAGGATCTAGGAGACTTATCAGACCATACATTGAACATGAGTCAGCAGTGTGACTCAAGGGCTAAAAAGGCAAATGGGATTTGGGGCTGTATCAACGAAGTATCGTGTCCAGATCACAGGAGGTGATGGTACCACTTTAGTCTGCTCTGTTTCGGCCTCACTTGGAGTATTGTGTTCAATTTTGGGCACCCCAGTTGAAGAGGGATGTAGACAAACTGGAGCATGTCCAGAGGAGGGCAACAAAGATGGTTGTTTATCCTGGAGATGGTTGTTTAGATTGGACAGGTCTGTTTAACCTGGAAAGGAGACAACTGAGAGGGGATCTGATAACCATCTTCAAGCATTTAAAAGGGTGCCATATAGAAGATGGAGCAGAGTTGTTTTCTCTTGCCCTGGAGGGATGGACCAGAACAGACGCTGGATAGCCATGTGACAGAGAGGCTGATTCTGTGAAGGCTTAAGGAGGTGGCAGGTTACAGTGGCTGAGCGATAGGGTTGTGTGTGTCCTGCATAGTGCAGGGGGTTGGACTAGATGACCCATGAGGTACCTTCCAACTCTATTATTCTATGAGTCTAACAGTTATGCTGTTTTAATGCTATGATTTAATATATGTATTTACATTTATGTTTTAACTAGGGGCAAAGCCCGTTGTATCCAGGAATACAACGGGCGCTAGAGCTTGGCAGTGGGAAGGGGAAGGGGAGGAGTTATCCAGTCTGTAAGGGCATGGGGTGAATGTGTGTGTTGTGTTGGAGGTTATGGTGGCGTGGTGGCAAATGAGGGTATGGGTGTGGAGATATGGGTGTGAAGAACCTGTGGTTTGGAATGTTTGTTGAGTGTGGGACAGGACTGACCTTTGGGAATTGTGGCATAGGGGTTACAGATGAGCTTTCCAGAGCCATGTCTTCAGATATGTGATAGGGAAATCAGACTGGAGACTCTTCTTAGGGGAAGATTACAATGCAACCAATTCCTCCCAGTTCTGTGTCATTTCCCCTCTTGTGTGAATTAGGCCACAGACACTGAAATGCCCTAATACACATGGGGTAGTCACAGTAGACAGGTGTCCACCCTGTTCCTTCTTCTCAATTTTTTCACTGTTGATAAAATGTTATGTGACCACATGCTTCTTTCATGATTGCTCCTTAAAAGAAGAACGGATTTTTGTACCCTGTTGTTTACTATCCAAAGGAGTCTCAAAGTGATTTACAAACACCTTTTCCCTTCGTCTCCCAACAATAGTCAAGCTGTGAGGGATGTGGGGCTGTGAGAGGTCTGAGAAGAACTGGGATGCAGTGACCCATCAGGCCTCAGCTGTCTCAAAGCATTTTCCAATTGTCTTCCCTTCCTCTCCCCATAGCAGACTCCCCATGAGGGAGGTGGGGTAGAGAGCCTCACATGGAAGCTGGCAACCCTAAGACGAAGACTGTGATTTGTATATGATTTATTCTATTGCAAGCCACCCTGGGTCTTCTGAGAAAGAGTGGTTAATAATAGAAGAAGAAGAAGAAGAGTTGGTTCTTATATGCCGCTTTTCCCTACCCAAAGGAGGCTCAAAGCGGCTTACAGTCGCCTTCCCATTCCTCTCCCCACAACAGACACCCTGTGGGGTGGGTGAGGCTGAGAGAGCCCTGATATCACTGCTCGGTCAGAACAGTTTTATCAGTGCCATGGCGAGCCCAAGGTCACCCAGCTGGGGGCATGTGGGGGAGCGCAGAATCGAACCTGGCATGCCAGATTAGAAGTCCGCACTCCTAACCACTACACCAGACTGGCTTATTAATAATAATAATAATAATAATAATAATAATAATAATAATAATAATAATAATAATGTTAACATTATTTTATATCTTTAATTACAATATTTGTAATGCTTTGAGGAAAATTTAATAGATTTTCATGGGCCCTAATGCAGCTGTATAGGAACCCCATGGAGGACCCATATTCAACCTGCCCTCCAGTAGCTGCATTATTTACCGATTGAGTTCCAGATCAGATTCAAGAATTTGGTACTGACCTTTAAGGCCCCATGCAGTCTGCGCCCTGAATATCTAATGGACTGCGCCTGCCAATAAGCACTCTGCTCTATCAGCACCAATTTGTGGTAATCCATGGCCCTAAAGACGTTTGCTTGGTCTTGACCAGAGCCTTATCAGCCCTGGCTCAAACCTGGTGGAATGAGCTTCCTGTTGAGATTTGGGCCCTGTCAGAGTTGACAGAATTCTGCAGGGCTTGCAAAATGGCACTCTTCTGCTTGGCTTCCTCTCCCCCCCCCCCCCATTTTAGACTACTTCCTGATTTATACCAGCCCTGCCAATTGGTGTAGGTGGGTTTTTAGTTGTGATTTTAATGTAAACCACTTGTGGGTAAGGGCAGAACAGAAATTAAATAATAAACATTTCATTTTTTCTGACGAGTAAAAAATTAAAACATTTTCTTTGACACTGAAAGTTCATCCCCCCTCCTTCTGATTTTACAAGAAATTAAACCAATTATCCTGGGCCCTTCAAAGCATCCTGGATCCCAGGTAGTGGGCCTACAGTGCCTCGTGGAGAAGCTGGCCTTCTGGGCCAGGTGGCTTCCGGGAGTGGGAAAGTAATTTTAAAGTCTCACATAACTAGCCTAGGATGCTTGCAGGTCCCACTTACCCCCACGTGGAGTTGTCTGACCATTAAGCTCAGAGGCCCATCTTCTGAGAGTTGACCCAGGCACTCAGGGGCAGGGGACCCAACTGGCAACCCCTTCTGGGGTTTCTTGGATGATGGTCGAGCCCTGCTTGCAGGTTGTTGTTGTTAGGTGCGAAGTCGTGTCCGACCCATCGTGACCCCATGGACAATGATCCTCCAGGCCTTCCTGTCCTCTACCATTCCCTGGAGTCCATTTAAGCTTGCACCAACTGTTTCAGTGATTCCATGTAGCCACCTCATTCTCTGTTGTCCCCTTCTTCTTTTGCCCTCGATCGCTCCCAGCATTAGGCTCTTCTCCAGGGAGTCCTTCCTTCTCATGAGGTGGCCAAAGTATTTGAGTTTCATCTTCAGGATCTGGCCTTCTAAGGAGCAGTCAGGGCTGATCTCCTCTAGGACCGACCGGTTTGTTCGCCTTGCAGTCCAAGGGACTCATAGGAGTCTTCTCCAGCACCAAAGTTCAAAAGCCTCAATTCTTTGATGCTCGGCCTTCCCTATGGTCCAACTTTCACAGCCATACATTGCAACTGGGAATACCATAGCCTTGACTAAACACACTTTTGTTGGCAGGCTGATGTCTCTGCTTTTTAGGATGCTGTCTAGATTTGCCATAGCTTTCCTCCCCAGGAGCACTGCTTGCAGGTAGGAAGTGCTTTATAGGGTTGCTTGCCAGTTTACGCAATTCCCTGAGATTTGTGCGGTGGAGCTTCGAAGGGATTGGGTTGGGGGGGGGGGAGGGGAGGCGACTCAGTGGGGTTTGTAGAATCGACTGCCCAAAGCAGACCTTCCTCCCAGGAACTGTTGTCTAGAGAGGATACCGGGCCACAGTGGAAAGTCTCAAGAAACCACTTGGCGGTGGGCAACTGGCTGCAGGGCAGCTGTTCTGAACTGGGCAATGTTTATAACAAAACGCCCGCCCCCAAGAAAACTGACGGGGGTGGGGTCTCTCGAATGAGTCCGTGGCCTCCGAAACTGCCTCGGGACGCGCCTGCCCTGGCGCAAAGGCCACTTTCCCTCGCCGCGTCCAGGCGGAGGGGGACCAGCCTGCCCTACAGGGGCGTCGTTGGGCTTCCGCAGGGGGCAGAGGCGCCAAGGAAAGAGCCGCCAATTCCCCCCCCCACACCCCCACCCTGCGCTGGCTCCGCAGGGGAGGGGGCTCCGGCCAGCCGCTCCCCGCTCTCCCCCTCCCTCCAGGAAGAGGCGGAGGCGGCGCGCGCTCGCGGGCGGGGGAAGGAGGGAATCGGAGTCGCAATCGGAGCCCGAGCCCGAGCGAGGGAGCGGAGAGCCGCTCCAGCCGCAGGAACCGCGCGGTGTTCGCTTGGAGCCCCCGCGCCGGTCCGGCTCACGCCCGGGGACAGGCGGCCCCGGCCCGCCGGCCGAGATGGTTAACGAGCGCTGGAAGAACGTCGGGGGCGCCGCGCAACTTGAGGACGGCCCGCAGGAGAAAGCCCAGGTAGGCGAGAGCGAGCGCCGCGGGCCAGACGCGCAGCGGAGCTTTCTGGGGGTCGGGATGGGGGAGACGCAGCGTCCCCGTTGGAAAGACTGCCCGCCCGCCCGCTCTTGCGCTCCCTTCCTCCCCTGCTCCCCCCAAAACTTTCCCCCCTCCCCGCAGCCTTCCTGCCACGCTGGCGGAGAGAGGGCTGCGCCTTGAGGGGGAAAGGGGCTGGCGCCAACCTTGGAGTCATCCGGACGCCCCCCTCCCCCTGTTCCGCCAAGTTGAGGAGCGCCCGGTCATCTGCTGGGGCCGCAGGTGCATGGCCCGGAGTGCACTGGAAACAGGTGCTAGCAGCAGCAGCAGCGCGCAGGGCGGCATCCTCCTGGCACGTCGGTCCCTTTTGCCAGGCTGGGCTTGTGCACAAGATGCGCCTTCCCTTGCTCGTCTTCCCCAGGGACCCGCCGGGAGCGCGTTGCTGCCTGTTGGCAAATTCTCCTTGAATTATTTAGCTTATTTATTTGCAGAGAATGTCACATCGCTCTCTCTGGCAGGCGGATTCACCTGCCTGGGCTGAACTGCTCGCTCCTGCCGAGGACGATGAGGGGCTTTCTCTGTGCAGAAACCTGAGCTCCCCCCCCACATGGCACTGTCCCCCTCCCCAGTGACCCCCCCCCCACATCTTTGAGTGTGCACCCGGAGAGGGATAACATTACCTGTGTGTGTGTGTGTAATTAGGAGAAGCTGCTCTCCAAAGAGGAACCCTGGGAATGCCCTCATGGGGAGCCACACACACACCTGGCCCCACACACAGAGATTTAAGCTGGCTTGGGTAATCATTGGCAAAAGAGGAAAGGCACCTTTCCATATTCTCTGTGTGAGCAAGCACATGGGTTTGTGTGATGGGATCAGGAAGTCTGTGTGCACACCCCACACAAGTGTGATCATAAGTCACACACTGGCTGGCGCCCCCACATTGCCATCCATGCAGAAGCTAGTGTGGAAACAAGTCTCCAGTGTGGAAACCTGTGGCAGATGTTGTAGAAACAAGTAATCATGCAGGCAGTTTGAAAGAAGACAAATTGCATACAAAGAGGCAGAAGAGTGTGCATGCACTGTTCTGTGCGCATAACGGAGGCTATGTCATGAGTGTTATACACTTAACAGTTTGCATTCCAGTGCAGGCGATGTATACTTGAAAGGAAAAGCAGCTAGTGGAAGAGAGGCTCCTGACACAAAGGTGGGGAAAGAGATGGTGAGCCAGATTTGTCACCTTGCTGACTGCAGCAGCTCAGAGCCCGAGGCATTGCTCCAGGGGGGCAGGCAAAGCAGAGTGCCTGCTGGGACATTACTTGACCTCCCCCAGCCCTGCAACATGGCACCAGTGTCCTCGAATGTCTCTTCCCTGCCAATGCTCCTCTTCCTAGAAGAGATGATAGAAGACACGGAAGAAGCAGAGGCTGGGGCTGAGTTGCAAGGCTGGTACCAGAGCCTGGCTGATTGAAGGTCTCCTGCACAACTCTCACTAAAGGGAGCAGGAGCTGCACAGGAACACAGCGCAGTGCTCCATCCAGTCAGCCGGGAAAGCTCATTCTAGGATTGCTCTCCTTTTCTGGAAGGCTGTGCAGGAGATCTTCCTTGGGAGAGTTTATCCTCCCTCTTAATCCATGGCTAAGAGGGGATGTTGCTTCCCTTTGCCAGCTGGAGCCCAGGGCAGCCCTCTGGAGGCCAGGAAGCCCCCAAGAGTTTGGCCCCGCGCAGCACAAGGCCAGCAACATATTCTTTGCAGTCAACGCGGTAACAGGCGACTAATCCCACCCCTCTCCCCAAAGTGCAAAGAGGACACACACTGCCCAGTCCAGGAGAGACAACAGGTGTAGACTCATCAGCCGTGATACAATAGAAGGGAAAAGTCTCAAGCCATTGTCTAAGTGATTTAATGTTCAAAATATCACAATGTCCAAAACAATTTCAAAACGGATTCCCATGTATATTCCTTTTTTCGCTTCCTTGTGATCTCAGTCTTCTCTAATAATGTTTGTTGGAAATAAAGTTGTGGGAAATAACTTAGTCTGTTATAATTTCTTGGATATAATTTAATCCCAAACTGGTCGTATAAATTCAAATTTGTAGGGGGCCACTAATATTAACATCACCATGTGTAATACTTCTATAGCAGTGATCCCTGAGACTTTTTTCTTCTATTACAGTCCAGGAGAGACATCAAATGCCAGGCCTTAAGGAAGTCCTGTGGGGGCATGAAACCAGGAGCCAGTTCTGTGGGGAGATCCTGCCCCCTTCCAGTCGTCTTCTCCCTCCCCCATTCTACAGACCCACTGAGAGGGAGAAAGTATAGATATGACATCAGCAAGTTATGACAGTAAAAACGGGATCTGTTGCCTTAAACAGACTGCCACTGCCCCAGAATATGCATGTCTCTTGCCTTCCCAAGATTTTGACAATCAGAAGATTTTGCAGGGATCTTTCCTTCCCCCCCCCCCCCAAATTCAGGCTTTGTGCTCAGTAAAGTGTGAAGGGTTTTAGTAGAGGAGTTATTAGCATGAATGCAGAAGTAAGTCTCATTGGTTTCTTAGGGAATTTGCTCCCTGTTAAAATGTCCAGCCTTGGTTTATTCATCACAGGTGTAAATTAAATAAATTTGCACATTGCTAAAGAATATCAAAGTAGGTGGCTTTTGGAGAAATCAAAGAGATAATGAGATAATGATTTAACTAACAAAAACAGCCAGTCATTAGCACTGAAGATGCACCAGGACCGGGGAGGGGGGCACTCACAAAGTTGTGGTGACATTCTAAAAACATAACTTGTTCAGTAGTTGATGTGCACAGGGACCCAGAGCTCCATGCAGTTGTTACCACTAGCCTCAAAGTAGCTATGCAAATAAACTGCAGGTGGTTGCCTCTCATCCTCACAAGTTTAAGGGCATTAGCAAAAGTTTCAGCTGCTTGTATTTACTGATTAAACCTTGCAGCCCAAAAAGAGCACTTTTCTGCAACGTTACATACTTTCACTTTAATGATTTCATTAGCCACTAGGTTAAGGATTGTCAGCTCCATACTGCAGAGGCAGGGGTGAAGATACGAGAGAGAGACAGAAGTTTTGCCTAAAACTACCTTATGAGTTCATAGAATAATAGAGTTGAAAGGGATCTCATGGGTCATGTAGTCCAACCCCTGCACCATGCAGGACACCCACAAGCCTATCTGTGGTGCCGAAACTGAACACAGGACTCCAAGTGAGGCCGAACCAGAGCAGAGTAAAGCGGTACCATCACCTCCCGTGTCCCTGGAGGAGCAGGCCGGAGTAAGCAAGGGGTCCCGGAGGCACAGGGAGGAAGAGGGGAGGTGAGGTGTAGGAAGGGAGGATAGCGTACAGGCAAGGGCGAGTCGTACCTGACGGAGCGGGCCTGTAGCGGTGCGGGCTGTGGCTCATCCGTGGCTTGCTGTTGAGGGCATTGGCGGCGTCTCGGGAGCTATCTGGGTGCGTGGGCGGCGGCCTGTCTTCGGCGTCTTCGTCAGGGTCTCGGGCGCCATATTGGAGCGTGGGCGGCAGCCCATCTTCAGGCGCGCCGTCTGTGCGGGCCCCAGCAGCGGTGGCGAAGTATCTGAGAGGATGGCAACCGGGTAAGGGGGGCGAGGAGTTCAGGGATCGTGGCGGCTGCGGCGGGGTAGCTCGGGGACGTTGGGGGAAGCGGCAAGGCGCAAGTGGGGTAGGGTTGGGTTTGGGTGGGGGAAGTGTGCAGGTGGCGGCAGGCGGCAGAGGACATCGGGGATGGGGGGTGGAGGGCAGGGAGGGGTGTCCAGGGTGCGCGGCGAAGCGGGGAGTGGGAATGGGGGGGAGGTCGCGGGCGCAGGCAGCTTAGAGTCGAAGGGCAGCCGCTCGGCGGGGAAGCAGGTTCCCCAGACCGCAGTGGTGTGGGGCGAGCGTCCTCCCTGGCAGCCATCCAGCGCGGATGGCTGTTGGGAAGGACTGCAGAGTTGGAGGCACGGCGTCCGCGCCTCCCAATTGGACACTTGGCCCTGGAGTGGCAGAGGAGCAAATCAGGAGCCGCAAAGCGAGTTTTTATCCCGGACAGAGCCCGCCCTAACTCCTCCCCACCAGCCCTTACTGCTTTATTTAGTCCGCGGCGCCTGCGGCACTGCGGGCGGTTTAAAGATAATAAATAAATAAATAAAAAGGAGAAGCTTTTGGATCATTAATGGGTATAGAGAAGAGTTTTTGAGATGTTCACCTTCTGCCTGGCCTCTGCCCTCCCTTTCTCCTTTGACTCCTAATGCCCAGCATCTTGCTGGCTACAAACTCTTTTTTGATCTCAGTAATCATGGCTGATGCAAACAGTGATTAATCTGTAGTTCTAAAAAATTCTTAATTTGATTTTATATATGTGAATTTTGTTGGTTTTATTGAGTATTTAGATTGTGAAAACCACCCCAAAACAGTATGTCTGAGAGGGGTGATATATGAATTAATAAATGAATGAATAAGTAAGTAAATAAATAAAGATTAGTTTCCAACACGCTCTTCTATATAGCATCTTTTCATTGGACCATCCTGTTGTGCACAAAAGTGATCTCAGCAGGTTATTGTGTGAAGTTTGTTTGCAGCAAGAGAAAAGAGCAAGACTTCAGGAGCACCTTCAACTAACAAATGTTACTAAGCATGGGATAGAAAGCTATTTTGCCCAAATTCTCCAGACCTGACTTTCAGGGAAACTTACAAAACAAATGTTCTACTAAGGTTGCAAGTACCCCCCCCTCCCCCCTCCCCCCATCATGACACCGGACAGCAGCTAACAGCAGAGCTCATAAACAACTCAACAATGTGTGGATCCTGGGGCACCTTTCAGACCAACCAAGGTTTATCCTGGGTGCCATGTGCACAGTCAGACCAACACAGCTGCTCTCCCTCTCTCCAATCACACGAACACCTCCTTTATCTGGGCCAGCCTTCCTCAATCCATTTATCATTGAGAATCCCCTGAAACTTTTCTCAGGCTTCGAGAAACCCCAGGATCCCTCCTTTTCTCACCCCCTCCAGGGCCATCATTGGCTATTTTAGGAGGGGGGCCGGGTCAACATGATCATATATGGTCATATCACCAGATAAACTCCCACCCATTTGTTCTTTCCAAGGCCGTCAAGAAACCCTAGGGTTTCACAAAACCCTGGTTGAGAATGCCTGATCTAAGCAAATAATCTATTTTTGCAAGTTGCCTAAAATTAAAATGGGTTTGTTTACTTTTCTTTTTCTGGAGTATGTCCAGTTTATACTGAACATTTTCAGAGTTTCCAAAACAGACCCACTTCTACAAAAAATACACTGTTTGTATCAAGTTTTGAAAATGTCTTTTGCTGCCAGCTGAATTTGTATGTGCCGTGATGGAATGGTGCCCAGCCAAGGGAACCCAGGCTGATGCTTCAGGTTTGAGAATACAGGATGTAATCCTTTCCCCAAGAGTGTCCTCTGCCATGAAATCATTGCAGGGAAGATGACAGATGCGTTGGCTCAGACTAGATTACAAACAGGAGCTAACCTGAAGGGGATCAGGCCTTGTTATCCCCAAGGGAGGTCAAACGCAGCTGCTCGTGCATGCTTTTCCTAAGGGTTTTAGGTGAGGCTGTGTGTAAACTGAAAGTATCATACAGAACAGGAACTTCAACAGAACTTCCTTGAGCCATGGTTAAGTAAAGGATTTTTGTGGGATTTGATTCAGCTGTTTGCTTATGGTTGCCATCTCCAGGTTGGGAAATTCCTGGAGAATTATGGCTGGAGCCTTGGGAGGGGAAGGGCCTAATCCCATGCCCATCCCAAGTGGCCATTTTCTCTAGGGCAGGGGTAGTCAACCTGTGGTCCTCCAGATGTCCATGGACTACAATTCCCATGAGTGTTTGCTGGCAGGGGCTCATGGGAATTGTAGTCCATGAACATCTGGAGGACCACAGGTTGACTACCCCTGCTCTAGGGTGACTGTTCTGAGTAGTTTAGTGATCAGTTGCATTTCCAAGAGATCTCCAGGCCCCACCCTACCTTTGCTGGGCAGTGATGTCTGAGATTTTAATTGAAGGGACAAGCAAGGCTGGTCAGCAAGAGTGCAGGCCTATGCATAGGCTTGACAACTTGGTGCTGGAAATTCCTGGATATTTGAGGGTGGAGCCCAGGGAGGTTGGGGTTTGTTGAGGGCGGGGACCTGAGTGGGTTATGCCATACAGTCTACCCTCCAAAGCTGTCATTTTCTCTGTCATCTGGAGCTCCGTTGTGATTTTGGGAGCCCTCAGGCTCTACTTGGAGTTTGGCAAGCCTACTTACAAGACAGTAGGTGTATCTTGCTGGGGGGTGGCAAAACATCTTGTACTGACTCTGCAAACTGAGGGCCACTTCTCCCAGCACTGCCATGACTGCTTTTAGAGTAAGGACTTTATGGTTCCATCCAACAGCTGGAGTTTTTACGGTTTCTTGGCCCTCAGGACAATGTTGTGGCCCTGGCCACATTAAATTGATGCCTGTTTTGTGAGCAGAACAGAAAAAAAGCACAACGGGGAATTGTTCACAATGAGTATGCCCCCAACAAAAATCAACGGGAAATTCTTATACTTCTGTTGTCAGGTGGATGGGCAGTGTGTTCAGATTTTGCCCAGGCCACTGACTGCCTGAATACATTGCAACCAGGTCTGGAAATCAAAGTCTATGTATGGTCAGCTTATGCTGAGGTAGATCACTGAATGTGGACTTTTATGTTATCTGTGACCAGTGTGGCTCTCTAGACCCAAGCAAAGGGTTGAGTCCTGGATTAGGATCTAGGCTCAAGTCTCCATTCTGCCATGAAACTTGCTGGGTGACCTTGGGCCATTCACTCTCTGTCAAATCAACTTCACAAGGTTGTTGTGAGGTAAAATGGAGAAGAAAGAACCATCTTTAATGCCTCCCCGCAATCCCCAAAGAAGGAGCAGAATAAAAATGTTTTTAATAGATCCTGGGAGCAGAAAGGCCAGGGATTGAACCCAGAGTCTTGTGCAGGAAAACCAGCAGCTATCTGGTAGTGGGCCATCTCAGTCATGGCACCAAAGCTCTGGAACTGACTCCGCAGAGATATCTGTCTGTCTCCTTTGGTGGCCATTTTCCACCAGCAGGTGAAGAATGGTTTGGTTTGGTATTCCCTCGGTGATCCTGCCTTCCTGACCAATGTTTCATTTCTGATTTATTCACTTTATATACATATTTTCACTTTCTTTTTGCCTGTTTGTTTTAATGAAGAGAGTTTGCAGCAGTTTGATTTTAATGGCTTTGAATTGCTACCTGCCATAGTGGCTTCTGTGAGGGGTAGAAAGACGGAAGATAAATTTGGTAAATAAATATAATATTTAACCAAGATAAAGTTAAAATTGCATGGGGATGACTCACGCCCTACCTTATTGGCCCTCCATGGGGGCATGACCCCAATAGGGATCGTCCACTTTCCAAAAGAGGGCCTCTTTCTCCTCCTTGGTTATAAGGTCCTCCTTTCCTAAATGAGTCTTTCTTATTGCTCAATTCTTTTGAAAGCTGTTCATGGAGCCATTCTGGTTTCTTTAGGTTCCTCCCAGTTTTCCTTCTCAAGGGAATTGTCTACGCTTGTGCCTTAAGTATTTAACTTTTAAGAAACTCCCAACCTTCTTGGACTTCCATCTCCTCAAGTTATTCTGACCATGGGATTCTATCCAGCATAACTTTACATTTGTTAAAATCTGCTCTCCTGTCCAGCCTGTATGTGTGACTACATATAGCTTTTCTCTTCCCCAAGATCATAAACTCCAAAATCACATGGTCACTACTACCAAGCACTTCCAGAACTTTTACCTCGTCAACCAGTTCTTCCCCATTGGTAAGGTAACACATAGCTATGTTTGGGCCGCCCCCCCATTGCCCCGCCGCCGCCGCTTCCCCCTGCCCAGACACACACACTGTCAGGATTGTTAGAAAACCCTGTCATAAATTAGCCTGAGTTCTTCCATGACAGTTTTATTGCTTGGTGCCTGGGAGCTCCAGGCCCTATATCATGCTAACTAGTAGAAAGTGAAATGTATGTTATTGTAACCATTATCTCTCAATGTGCTTTTCCATGGGGCCTCTCGGCTGGGTCTGGTTCTACTGCAAATACCATCTTATCTGAGGCTCAAGACAGTCAAGGCCATGTGAAAGTAACACTGTTTTTAATTGCTTTCGCCTCTTCTCTCATTCTCCCCTCCCTTGGGAACTTTCAAGTTTTGGGCGGGAGAATTGTATTGATAAGATGAAGCAAATCTGTCCGCAGGCCAGATTTGACTTTGCTAGTCTAGATGTATGAAGTACTTCTCAATAAAACTTTCTATTTCTAAGAAATTAGTTGTGAGTTCTTGCAACGTCTGACATTAAGTCAAATCTCACAACATCTTTCGCCTGCCAACATGCAGGACGAAGGTAATATCTACACTGAGCAGGAAGAGGGTCTGGATTGGGACTACTCTCAGGGCGAAGTGGCTGGAGCGGGCTCGTTTAGCTCGGGAATGGCCAGAGCCCTGGGGGAGGCGGGCCACTCCGAGTTCCTGGAGAAGCACATCACCGAACGCAGGCGTTTGTCAAAGTATGACCAACTGACAGGTGATGAGCTGTGGCCTGATCAACTGCCATCGGGGGTCTCAAGCCACGGATTGGCGACCGCCCTGGAGGTGCAGGAGTTGCAGCAGAAGATCGGCCGAGTGACCAACTGGTTGCAGGCGGTGTCGGGAGAACTGGCTCCGGAGTCGCAGCGCGAGGCAAGGCGCCTGCTACGAGACTTGCAAGCGGGTTCCCGCGAACCGAGTGGTCGGCGTGGAGGAGAGCTTCCCACCCTGAGGGAGCGCGAGCTGGCGGCGATGGACGCCGCGGCCGAGGCTGAAGCCGCAGCTCTGGCGGCGGCGAAGGCAGCAGCGGGCGAGCGCGAAGGAGAGGACGACCTCGGCGCGGGCGCGGCTGGCGGAGCAGGAGAGCCCCTGGGGCAGCCGCTGGCCCCAGCGGGGGTCGATGGAGCGCAGGGAGCAGCAGCGGACGGAGCGGCGGCGGCCGCTGGAGCGGCGGCAGGAGTCGGTCGTGGCATGCGCCCACGACCCCGGGGAGCAGGGGCTCCGATGGATTGGGGCCCGGGTCGCCTGCCTCCTCATCTGAGGGGAGTGGAGATGCGGAGCACCTACAAGTTTAAGGCCCGTTTCTCGGGTGACTCGTCAACCTTTCCTTCGATCCTGGTTCACCTCCAAGCCTACATGATGGACATGGGTTTCACTTTCCATGATGATGCCGAGCGCATTTGTTTCGTGGGAGAGTGTCTGGAAGGTGAGGCGGCGAAATGGTTCATGGATCTCTACCGTTACAATCCGAGAGCAGTTCGTAACTACAATCACTTCCTGAGAACCATGCGCTTGATGTACGTGGAGCCCTTTGAGAAGGAGACAGCGGAGAAGAAACTCAAGGTTCTTAAGCAAGGGACAATGACTGTGGCCGAGTACGCTCGTGAATTCAAGAAATTATCATCGGCTGTTCCGGATTGGACGGAACCCCAGAGAGTGCATGCTTTCATGGGGGGCCTCTCCGGAAACCTGTCCAGCAAGTGCCTCCTCCTAGACAACCCGTTGACCGTTTTGGGATGGGTGCAGCTGGCGGGAGAGATGGAAAGCCGCCTGGAACGGGCTGCTGAATACAAAGGAATCGCGGAAAAAATGGGGGGGAAAGACCTCTACCCCTAAGAAACCCAAGCCCAAAGCTAAACTGGATCCCAGCGAGCGCACTCGGAGCATGGAAAAGGGATTATGTTTGGGCTGCGGCCAGGCTGGCCATTTCCTTGCCCAGTGCCCGGCCAAAACCGGGGCGACAGGTTCAGCGAGCGCCAAACCATTGGGCGGTGCACCAGCCAAAGCCACGACAACCAAGAAAATGGCCCCAAAGAAGACCGCCAAGTCCCTGCTCGCTCCGGCGGGAGGAGCTTCTGTGGTGGAGGAATCGAATGGCAGCAGCCCACAGGAGGAAATACAGTCTGGAGAGCAGTCGGGAAACGACGACGACCTGCTGTAAAGGCGCCCCGCCAGCAGGTCTCCGGCAGGGGCAAACGCGCGGTGAGTGACTCTCCCCTGATTCTCTTGCCCGCCACTCTCACAGAGCCCAGCTCTGGAAAAACATTGGGGGTACGTTGCATTGTGGACTCGGGCTGTACTAAAACCCTAGTAAGCCCAGCACTGGCCGAGACTTTGGGGGTGGGGAAGGTGCCTTTGGGGGAGCCCCTACCCATCACCCAGTTGGACGGGAAATGTGCCCCAGGGGGGGAGGCCACAGTGAAAACGCTCCTGATGGACTTGGACATCGATAAACATTGGGAGCAAATCCAACCCCTGGTGGCCCCTCACTCTGCGTTCCCGTGTGTGTTGGGGCTGGACTGGTTGCGTGAACATGACCCCACAGTGAAGTGGAAGAAGGGGACAGTGAAGTTTTCGTCCCTGGGTTGCAAGCAGCATGTGAGACCCCTACCCGCTCTGGGCTGTCAAACTATGGCCGCGGTGGCGGAGGCAGGGGCACTTGCACTCCCACGGGAGTATCGAGAGTTTGAGGATGTGTTTGCGGAGATTGAATGCAATCAGTTGCCCCCTCATCGCAAGACAGACTGTGCAATTGAGCTGAAGAAGGGAGAGCCGCTTCCTAAAGCCAAATTGTACTCAATGAGTCCTAGGGAAATGAAGGAGCTCAGGGAATTCCTGGACAAGAACTTAGCCAGAGGTTTCATCAGACCGGCCACTTCCCCCTTGGCTGCCCCAGTCCTCTTCGTGAAAAAGAAGGATGGGTCCCTGCGCCTCTGCACGGACTACAGGGGGCTGAATGCTGTTTCCACCTGCAATGCCTACCCATTGCCTTTGATTAAGGATTTATTGGGACATTTGGGGAGGGCCCGAATTTTTACAAAATTGGACTTGAGGGAAGCGTACTACCGGGTCCGCATAAAAAAGGGGCATGAGTACCTGACGGCATTCAACACCCCCTTTGGCCAATTTGAATACACTGTCATGCCGTTCGGCCTCGCCGGCGCTCCGGGCGTGTTCATGAACATGATAAATGAAATTATGCATGATTTATTGTATCAAGGGGTGCTGGTTTATATTGATGATATTTTGGTGTATTCTGACAACCTGGACAAACACATAAAATTAGTTCGGGAGGTGCTCAGCCGGCTACGGAAGCACCATCTGTTTGCCAAACTTTCAAAATGTGAGTTCCACCGGGAGGCGGTGGAGTTTCTTGGATTCCGGGTGTCCAAAGCTGGAATTGAAATGGACCTGAGCAAAGTGCGGGACTTGTTGGCCTGGGAACCTCCCAAAACTAGGAGGCAACTTCAAAGTTTCTCGGGCTTCGCCAACTTTTATAGAACGTTTATTCCCAGTTTTGCCAAGGTGGCATTGCCTCTGACTGACTTGCTAAGAACGAAAGACGGGGGGAAGGCGGCGAATCGACCGGGCGCTCCACTCCAGTGGACCCCCCCTTTGCCAGGAGGCTTTTGAGAGGTTGAAACTCCTTTTCACGTCTGAACCGGTGTTGGCACATGCTGACCCATCCAAACAATTCACGGTGCAAGTAGATTCGTCGGATGTGGCAATGGGGGCCGTGATCCTGCAAGAGGGGGAGGATGGGAAGCTGCACCCCCTAGCCTATTTGTCAAAAAACTTCTCTGGTGCGGAACGCAACTGGGCAATTTGTGAAAAGGAGGCAGCTGCAGTAAAGTTAGCTCTTGCAACATGGAGGCATTGGCTGGAAGGGTCTGCCGTCCCGTTCGTAGTTTGGATGGACCATAAGAATCTCCAAGCGCTCAAGCAGCCGCGCTCCTTGTCTGCCAAGCAAATGCGGTGGGCGGAGTTTTTCTCTAGGTTCAACTTTTCCCTTAAGCATCTGCCAGGCAAAATGAACTTTTTAGCGGACGCCCTTTCTCGCTTGCCCCAGTACAACAGCAAGCGCGACCCATTGGTGGACACGGTGTTCACACCCGCCCAGTTGGGGTTGGCAGCAGTGACGCGCAGTCAATCATAAAAGGGAAGCCCGATTCCTGGGGGGTGGGTTCAGAAGGAGGTGCTACAGGACTCTGAGTTCGCTTCCCTCTGCCCCACCCTCGTCGACAAGGGGGTCCTGTTTTTCAAAGGCGAGCGTCTCTATGTCCCAGCGGCGACGCGCGGAGACGTTTTGAAATTGTTCCACGATGCATTTTGGCTTTGTAAAAACTCTGCACCTTGCCAGAAGACATTACTGGTGGCCAACGTTGAGGGGGGATGTGGAGAAGTATGTGCAGGGCTGCCCTACATGCCTTGTTTCCAAACCCCCAGGAGGAAAGAAGCGAGGGTTGCTGCAGCCCCTGCCCACCCCTTCTCGTCCTTGGTCCAATGTTACTATGGATTTTATCACAGACCTACCTCCCAGCCAGGGCAAGACTGTGGTCTGGGTGGTGGTGGATGCATTTTCCAAGCAAGCCCACTTCATCCCCTGTGTGGGGCTGCCCTCGGCGGCCAAACTGGCCTCGATGTTTGTGACTCACATAATCCGGCTACATGGAATTCCTAGGAGATTGCTCACGGATCGGGGCCCTCAGTTCATTGCCAAGTTCTGGCGGGAGCTTTTGAAGTTGCTAGGGGTGGAACAAGCCCTGACATCTGGCTACCACCCTGAGTCCAATGGGCAAACGGAAAGGGTGAACCAATTTCTTGAACAGTACCTACGCTGTTTCATTAATCACCAACAGAACGATTGGGTAGCCCTCCTGCCCCTTGCTGAATTTGCCTACAACAATGGGGTGCATGCATCCACTGGAGTATCTCCCTTTAAGGTGGTGTACGGGACTGACCTGATTGCTGCACCCACCTGGGAGTTGGTTTCTATTGAGGCTCCCGAGGTCACTAAATGGGCAAAAAACATTAGTGCAGGTTGGCCAGACATTGTCTCTAGCCTTGAGGAGACTAAACGAGCGTATAAGTCCCAGGCAGACAAGAAACGTGCGCCTGCCCCTGCCTGGAAAGTGGGAGACCTCGCCTACCTGTGTACAAAAAACCTATGGTGTCAACAACAGTCTAAAAAGCTGGGTCCCAAATTTGTGGGACCCTTTCCCATTGTAAAGCTGATCAATGATGTGACTGTCGAGTTGGGTTTGCCAAAGACTTACAGGAATGTGCATCCGGTTTTTCATTCCAGCCTGCTGCGGCGAGCCCCTTTGCCGGACGTGTGGCACCCTCCGCTCTCAACGCCTGTGCCTGTCTTTATTGACAAGGACACCCACTACGAAGTCAACCAAATCCTGGACTCTCGTTTGCACAAGGGCCGACTCCAGTACTTGGTGGATTGGAAAGATTTCCCTTCAGGGGAAAGGGAGTGGGTTGATGCAGGGAATGTGAAAGCCCCCCGCCTTCTTAGAGCTTTCCACCGTGCCTTCCCAACGTGTCCTCGGCCGGTGGATGCGGGCTAGTGGGGGGAGTCTATTTTGGGGTGGAAGGATGTCAGGATTGTTAGAAAACCCTGTCATAAATTAGCCTGAGTTCTTCTATGACAGTTTTATTGCTTGGTGCCTGGGAGCTCCAGGCCCTAACTAGTAGAAAGTGAAATGTATGTTATTGTAACCATTATCTCTCAATGTGCTTTTCCATGGGGCCTCTCGGCTGGGTCTGGTTCTACTGCAAATACCATCTTATCTGAGGCTCAAGACAGTCAAGGCCATGTGAAAGTAACACTGTTTTTAATTGCTTTCGCCTCTTCTCTCATTCTCCCCTCCCTTGGGAACTTTCAAGTTTTGGGCGGGAGAATTGTATTGATAAGATGAAGCAAATCTGTCCGCAGGCCAGATTTGACTTCGCTAGTCTAGATGTATGAAGTACTTCTCAATAAAACTTTCTATTTCTAAGAAGTTAGTTGTGAGTTCTTGCACCGTCTGACACACACACACACCGCTCTCCCACCCCTTCCCCCACCCCCACACACTCCTCTCTACCCCCCCTTCCCTTGCCACCTCCCCCTCCCGATTCGCCCCCCTCGTGATTCCTCCCCACCCTTCACACACACCCTGTCCCCTGCCCTTTCACCTATCTGCCTTCCTTCCTTTCTTCCTTCTTACTTCCTGACTTCCTCTATTTCTCCATCTCCCTGTCTCTCCCTCTCACTTGCTTCCTGTCTTTCCCCTTTATTTCCTTTCTTTCTCCTTCTACCCATCCTTTCAACCATCCCTTGCCCTTCTTTCTCCCTCCCATACCTCCTTTCCTCTTCTTCCTTCCTTTCCTACAGTCTGCCTCCACATTTGCTAGCGCCTGCTGTATTTCTTCTACAGCGGGCTTAATTTCTAGTATAAACATATAGTACTACTTCTCCCTCTTCTTTGTCTGTCCCTTTTAAATAAGTTGTACCTCTCCATCCTATTATTCCAGTTGTCAGTGGTATCCCACCAGATTTCTGTAATACTTATTAGCTCATAGTCCTCTTCCTTTGTTAGGACTTCTAGTTTATCCTACTTGTTTCCCATACTCTGCGCATTAGTGTAGAGACATCATAATCCTTCATACGAGTACTCCAGGGTTTTAGTTTTTGAACTTTCCTGTAAATTAATACTTCTATGCATATGTGCCATTCCATTTAAATCTGCAGTATTCCCGTCTACTGTTATCGTCATTGATCTAGGCTTTGAATGTACATCTCGCTTCTCCTTTGGACTTCGCTTAAACTGTCCTCACCAGGTTTACAAGACTCTTCGCAAAGACAGTTTTTTCCCAACTTCATGAGGTACAAACCATCTCCTGATAGAACCACATCACGGTAAGGTGATCCATGGTCCCAAAACCCAAACCTTTCCTGATGACACCAATGATGTAGCCAGTCATTATCTGCATTATTTTTATTCCCCTTCCGAAGCCTCATTCATTAAGTAGTAGAAGAAGAAGAGTTGGTTCTTATATGCCACTTTTCTCTACCTGGAGGCTCAAAGTGGCTTACTGTGGCCTTCCCTTTCCTCTCCCCACAAAAGACACCCTGTGAGGTGGGTGAGGCTGAGAGAGCCCTGATATCACTGCTCAGTCAGAACAGTTTCCTCAGTGCCGTGGCAAGCCCAAGGTCACCCAGCTGGCTGCATATGGGGGAGTGCAAAATTGAACACAGCATGCCAGATTAGAAGTCTGTGCTCCTAACCACTACACCAAGCTGGCTCTCAAGTACTGGTGAAAATACAACCTGTGCTCCTAAGTCCTTCACTTTATCCCCCAAGACCACGTCATCTCACTTCATATGTTCCATACTGCACTGGGCAGTATCACTTGTTCCCATATGAATGAGCGGGAAGAGATATCTGTCCTTGGGCTTTACAAGTCTTTCCACCCTTTTCGTTACATCCTTTTTTTCATTGTATGTAATATATTATTTTTTATTTAGTTAATATTTATTGATTATATATATATATACACACACATAAGATTGTCACTGATTAATTGGTTCTCTTGAGAGATTCATCCCCCCTCCCTCACCTCCATTCAGTCATTGGTTAGTTTGATAGCCCACGAAGAGCTTCCATTGATTCTGGAATTCATTTTCCAGTTGGCTGTTGACTAATACTGTCAGTCTCGCCAATTTAGCAAAGTCAGGTAGCTTTTCTAACCAAAGTTCTGTCGTGGGTATCGTCTTCACTTTCTAATTTTTAGCCAACAGTATTCTGGCCTCCGTTGTAGCATAAAAAAATAATACTCTTGCCTGTACTGGCAGATTGTCCGTAAAGAAACTTAGTAACCAATACTCAGGTTTCATTACAAACTTAATTTTTAGCATCTTTTCTAGCTCCAAGTGGACCAATACTTATACACCCTATGACACCTCCACCACATGTGAAAAAATGATCCCACCTTCTCCTGACACTTCCAACATTTGTTATTACCCCTATTGGACATCCTTACTAAAGCTTTTGGTGTTAGGTACCAATGATAAAACATTTCATACCAATTCTCCCTAACATCCTGACTCCTAGTTAGCTTTGGTATCTTATTCCATATCCCTTCCAAAGTTTCTAAAGAGATTTGAGGTTCATCATCCATTTAATCATGCAGTTCTTAATAGACTCTGTTTCAGTCTCATATTGCAAGAGTATTTTATAAATTTGTTTTTGTACGTGAGGTTTTTCCTGCATAATGATTTGCTCAAACTCCGTTAGGGATATTTTAACACCCTTTGAAGTTCCAAATTCCGTTTTGAGTCTCGACTTCAGTTGGTTATATTCTATCCATTGCAATGGAATTCCTCCTTCATTCACAGTTTGAAGGCCTTTTAGTCTGCCTGTGTTAGTTAAGATGTCTATATACTTGAGACAGGATATCCTTGTTTGCTGTTGAGCGGTGAAATAAGCCTCAATTGGTGATTTTATTAGGGATCATGTTGCCAATAATCTACCCTTATATCTTAGCCAAATCTTCAAGGCACCATCAAACCATAAGCTGTTCTTTATTTTCTTCTTTTTGTTTTTTTGTTTTCTGACTTGAAGAGGGCCAAAGAGTTTCATGCAAGCTTGATCCCAGTCCAGCCTTATCTAACGCTAAATCTTTGAACATTGGGTTGATCATCCAATCTGCCAGCATAACTAACATCGCAGCATGTGCATATAGTTTTAAATTCGGCACAGCCTATCCCCCTCTCTTTTTGGCATCTTGCAACACTCTGGTAGCTATCCTTGGTTTCTTATATGTCCAAGTATATTTGTTCAGTTCGGATTGCCATTTATTCAATTGCTTATCACCAAGTGCTATGGGTAGACTTTGAAAAAGAAAATTTAGTTTGGGTAATACATTCATCTTTATTGCAGCTATGCGGGCAGACCATGAGATCTTCAGTTTCGACCAAATTGTTAAATCTTGTTTGATTGCCTGCCATAACTTCCCATAATTATTTGTTATGAGCTCTGATATATCTTTACTCAGATATACTCCTAAATATTTAACCATTTTAGGATTAACTTCACATCCAGATTTGCTTTTTATTAGATCCATTTCTGAGTCCATTTCTTGTAATAGTATTTTTGTTTTAGATCTATTAACTCTGTACTCAGCATATGAGCCAAAGATGTTTAACAATTCAAAAAGAGCTGAGATAGATGTTAAGGGTTCTGTTAAGACGCAGACAATGTCATCCGCATAGCATTTAAGCGTGAATTCCTCTCCTCTAACCTTCAAACCAACAATATTATCAGAGGATCGTATTAAGGTTGCAAGCATCTCTAAGATCAAGTTAAATAGTAGAGGCGATAGTGGACAGCCTTGCCGTGTTCCATTTTTAATGATAATTATATCTTCTGTTAGCATGACGTTAACCAATAACCTCGCTTTTTGTGTAGAATATATGCTTGCAACCAAGTTATTAAAAATATATTACTACAGTGAGTCTGACCTCGGTTGTGGGGAAGATAATGGAGCAGATATTAAAGGGAGCGATCTGCAAACATCTGGTGGACAATTTGGTGATCCAAGGAAGTTAACATGGATTTGTCTCCAACAGGTCCTGCCAGACCAATCTAGTTTCCTTTTTTGACCAAGTAACAGGTTTGCTGGATCGGGGAAATTCGGTTGATGTCATTTACTTGGATTTTAGTAAAGCTTTTGACAAGGTTCCCCATGATGTTCTGATGGATAAGTTGAAGGACTGCAATCTGGATTTTCAGATAGTTAGGTGGATAGGGAATTGGTTAAAGAACCGCACTCAAAGAGTTGTTGTCAATGGTGTTTCATCAGACTGGAGAGAGGTGAGTAGCGGGGTACCTCAGGGCTCGGTGCTCGGCCCGGTACTTTTTAACATATTTATTAATGATCTAGATGAGGGGGTGGAGGGACTACTCATCAAGTTTGCAGATGGATGGGGGATACGCTTCTAGGTAACACTATGTGTGAACGAGACCTTGGGGTACTTGTGGATTGTAAACTAAACATGAGCAAGCAGTGTGATGCAGAGGTAAAAAAGGCAAATGCCATTTTGGGCTGTATCAACAGAGGCATCACATCAAAATCACAAGATGTCATAGTCCCATTGTATACGGCACTGGTCAGACCACACCTGGAGTACTGTGTACAGTTCTGGAGGCCTCACTTCAAGAAGGGCGTCAATAAAATTGAAAGGGTATAGGGGAGAGCGACGAAGATGATCTGGGGCCAAGGGACCAAGCCCTATGAAGATAGGTTGAGGGACTTGGGAATGTTCAGCCTGGAGAAAAGGAGGTTGAGAGGGGACATGATAGCCCTCTTTAAGTATTTGAAAGGTTGTCACATGGAGGAGGGCAGGATGCTGTTTCTGTTGGCTGTGGAGGAGAGGACACGCAGTAATGGGTTTAAACTTCAAGTACAACGATATAGGCTAGAAAAGGAAAAAAACGATATAGGCTAGAAAAGGAAAAAAATTTTCACAGTCAGAGTAGTTCAGCAGTGGAATAGGCTGCCTAAGGAGGTGGTGAGCTCCCCCTCACTGGCAGTCTTCAAGCAAAGGTTGAATACACACTTTTCTTGGATGCTTTAGGATGCTAGGGCTAATCCTACATTGAGCAGGGGGTTGGACTAGATGGCCTGTATGGCCCCTTCCAATTCTATGATTCTATATTTCCACAGTCCATTCTTCGTAGTGTTTCCATTAGGAAGTCCCAATACACGTTGTCAAATGCCTTTTCCACATCTAGAAACAAAAAGGCAATTCTAATTCTTTGAATTCGAGCAAAGTCCATTGCACTCAAAACAAATCTTAAGTTATGCCTCATCAGTCTTCTTGGGATAAAACCAGTTTGATCCGGGTTTACTACGTCACCTATACATTTCTTCAATCTCGCAGCCAAAATTTTTGCAAAGATTTTATAATCAGTGTTTAATAGTGAGATAGGTCTGTAGGAATGTGGAGAGGATCGATCTCTTCCTTCCTTTGGTATTAGGGAGACCGAGGTCCAATGCCATGATTCAGGCAGTTTCTTATTTGGGTTCTCAATGACTTCATTCAATAGTTGGAGTAGAATAGGGGTAATAATATGTGAAAATTTCTTGTAATAGACGATAATCCATCTTGTCCTTGTGCCTTCAGTAATTTGCCGTCGATATCGCTCCGTTTATTTCTTGTGTTGTGATTTTTTGATTTAGGATATTTTTATGGTGTTCTGTAAACTGTTTGATCAGTATGGTCCTGCAGAAGGTAGTACAGTCAATGGCCTGCTTCCGGCCTTGATTTAGTTGTTGAAAAAATTCTGTGAAACATTGTTGGATTTCAGATTCACTAGTATATTCTTTCCCATCTAGCTTCAATTTGCTTACATTGTGTTTTTGAGCTTTTACTCTCAGTTTGTGGGCCAGCCATCTTCTAGGCTTATCAGCCCATTCGAAATCTTTTTGTTTTAGGAACTCTAGCTTTTTCCTTAGGTATTCTAATTCAATATTATCTCTTTCGGTTCGCAACAGTTTGATTTGTTTTGCAACCTGTCTCGTTTGCTTGGTTTGATGTAAGTTTTCTAATTGTTTGAGAGTTTTCACAATTCGGTTCAGTTCTTCCCTTCGTTTTTTCTTTATCTTCATATCCATCTGTACACAGCCCGTGGCGCCACGGGCGCCACGGACTGTATAAAGGAGTAAGGGGTAGTGGGGAGGAGTTAGGGCGGGACCGGTCCGGGATAAAAACTCGGAGGGGCCAATCAGGAGCCGCGAAGCGGCTCCTGATTGGCCCCTCCAAGTGTCCATCCCGCCCGAAGCAGGCAATTCCCTGCTTCACCCGCACAGCGACAGGTAAGCGCTTCGGGGGCCGTTCGCCATTTGGGGAGGGTGGTTGCAAGCATATATTCTACACAAAAATAATAACTTGGTTGCAAGCATATATTCTACACAAAAAGCGAGGTTATTGGTTAACGTCATCTAGCGCCCATTTTATTTCAAATTAAAATGGGCTTGAAATCTAGTATATAATAAAATACCTTGCATAAAAGCTTTGCTGATATCCCAAACAGTTGATAGCGATACATCTGCGGTCTTATTTATTTGGAAGAATTCCTTCAGATTGACTTCACATCTTTGTAAAATCTCCTGATCTTCTAAAGTGTAGTTATTCATCTTCCACCGTCTCCTGTTGACTCTTTTATAGGATATTTCTACCCACAGGGGGTTATGATCAGCGAATGTGTTTGGCAATATTTCTATTTTGGCAATTTTAGGAACCAGATGCACTGTAGTCCAGCATTGATCCAGCCGTGAGTGTGAATTATGTCTACTGGAAAAGAAAGTGTATTGCCTTTCCTTCAGGTGTTTCATTCTCCATACATCAGTCAGAGAGTGCTGTTGGAAATTTGTCAAAGCCGATTTAGGGAAATTAGAGCCATATTTTTTTCTGATTTGTCTAAGAGAGGGTTCAAAGTTGCGTTAAAATCGCCAATTATTACAAAATTATTATTAATCACCTCTGAGTGCTGAAAAAAGAATTCATAAAAAATTTAGCTTTTTGGGGGGCTTCTGGTGGAACTTCCGCTCCAGCTGGCTGGCTCCGAATCAACAGAGCTTCTTCATGTTAGAGAATGTAGGTAAAAACTATTTTACCTGCAAATTAGAATTCTCCAGTACAAAGGAGAAGTGACGGGGGAGCTCCAGTGTCTGATAAAGGTGAAAGCTGTGAAGGAGAAACAGTCATAGTGACTGTAACCCGAGAGCAGCATTTCATAGTGGCAGGAGAAAAAGAACTCCCTATCAGCACAAAAGACCCTGAGGGGACTGAGGCTGGAGCAACCTTTCATTTCGTGAAACTAGGTGATTAAACAATTGAAATGTAAAGTGGAGGCTGTATTGTTGAAGAATCTTTCTAACTCCTCTGAGCTAGATTATTATTTCCTGAAGGCTGATTGAAACACCCCACCCCTGATTAAGACGCTGAAGGAGAAACTGAACGGGGGAAGGGAAAGCTGGTGTATAAAGTCATAGACGTTACAGAAGATTTTGGCTGTTGCCTTATTAACTTTTGAACAGTGTTACTATTTATCTAAAAGGAATAATGACTCCCAGAAAAAAAAGGAGGTACAAATGCAGTTTGCTGTCTCCACACCAGATAAAGTGAATATGCAGGAGATGATGACAAAATTAACACAAATGACTGAGACTTTAAATGACACGAATAGAAAAGTAAATAAAATTGATGAAGACTTAAGCAATATTAAACAGGAGACAGCAAAGATTTCAAGGCTGGAACGTGGCATATCTCAACTAGTAGAAGACTTTAAAATTGTCAATGAAAAACTGGAAAGTCTAGAAGATAGGATGGAAAGCCTGGAGAATGAGAATTAAAATATTGGTCTGCTTGTAACAGAGCAAAACTAACTTATGTTGTGTAATAAAGATATGAATATAATAACTTGGAATGTGAATGGTTTAAATGACCCAAAAAACCTAAAAGAGTGTTCCAATTTTTGAAAAAGGGGAATTTTCAAAAAATCTGCTTACAGGAAACATATATAAAGGAACCGGTTAAAAAATATTTAGTTAATAAGAATTTGGGTTTAGATTTTGTGTCAGCAATGAAAAAGGAAAAGAAAAATGGTGTTGTGTTATATGTTAAGGAACAATTGAAACCATGTTTAATAAAATCTGATAAAGATGGAAGATATACAATCTTAGAAGTGGAAATAAACATTGGTGGTAGGGATATATGCTCCAAATGAAGGTAAAAGTACATTTTTTGAAAATTTGGCCTATGAAATGTCACATTTATTATTCTCTAGTGTTATTTTAATGGGGGACTTAAATGGGGTAACTAAACCTAAATTAGATAAGAGATTAAGTAATGGGAATACTAGAAGAGAACGAGGGAAGTTACCATTGAATTTTTTTAATTTGGTTGATAATTGGGGATTGGTGGATGTATGGAGGAATAATAATAAAACTATGCAAGACTTTACCTTTTTTCTGAGAGACATAGTTCATGGTCCAGATTGGATATGATTTGGGTTACGAAAGATATTGTTTTAGATGTAAGAAAAATTGAGATACTACCGGGATTAATATCAGATCACATACCTGTACTAATGAGCTTGAAGTCAAAGAGAAGGAAAAGTAATCAAAGATGGCGAATGATGGATAGTATATTATTACATGAAGAAGTTGTGAAAGATTGTGAAGTGAAACTAAAAGACTTCTTTGAACTAAATATGCAGGAGGATACTAAAAAGAAAATGGTGTTGGATATAAGTAAAGCCTACATGAGGGGGCTATTGATATCCCATAGCTGTAAATTTAAAAAAGCTTAAAGATCAAGAAAGGTAGAAATTAGAAGAGGCAATAAAAATATTGTTGGGAAAACCAAAAGGTAAAAATGCTCTACAACAATAAAAGCTATTAAGAAAACAACTGGAACTCTTAGAGATGGCCAGATTAGGTGAACAGTTAAATAAAGTAAAACAATGATATTTTGAACTGGGAAATAAACCAGGCAGATGGCTCACTTGGAAATTAAAGAAGAAACAACAAAATAAATTGATTACAGCCCTAAAGAAAGATGGGAATATATTGCTGGAGGAAGAAAAAATTAAACAAGGTTTTTTTAAATTTTATTTAAAATTATTATATGAGAAGCAGGACATCTCTAGGGAGAAAAGAGAGAAGTATTTAGAAAAACAGAATATTTTGAAATTGGACTCAGAACAGTTAGAATTATTAAATCACCCTATAAGTTCAGAGGAAATTATAAACACAATTAACAATCTAAAAGATGGTAAAGTTCCGGGACCTGATGGGTTATCAAGTGCATATTATAAGGTTTTTAAAGAAGAAATACTAATAGCTTTAAAGGAGACAATGAACAAGATTATAATTGATGGCATCCCAGATTCCTGGAAAGAGGCACATATTACGGTTATACCTAAACTGGAGACAAATGAGGTGCAACATTTTAGGCTTATTTCTTTAGTAAATATAGATTATAAAATCTTTACTAATATACTGGCTAATCGGCTGAAAGGGATACTGGTTAAGATAATACATGAAGACCAGGCGCGTTTTCTGCCCGGTAGACAACTTAGAAATAATATAAGGATAATACTAAATGTAATTGAATATTACCAGTCAGTCAGTCAGTAATCTTTTATTGGCATAAAATATGTATAAGACATATAAAAATAGGGTTTAAAATTTCAACAAAATAATAAAATAGGCCATGGGGTTACATAACCAAACAGATCTTAAAATGATTAAATAAACTATAAAAGATAAAATACAAGGTAGGCAGCATATTATAAAAGCATCTTAGTTAAAACTCTAGCAACTAAAATGGTTACCTCTAGGTCTTTGTCAGAGAGCAGAAATTGCAAGGTCATAGATTTACTTACAGAAGGCTTGTTTCCCAGCAAAGCAACAAAGCTGTCATCCCGACACTCCTCATATAAGGGGCAATCTAACAAAATGTGTGAGACAGAGTCAGGGCAGCCCAGAACCACACAGACAGAGTCTCACATGGTATGGAATATGGTGGAATCTTCCCTCTAAGACCTTTGAGGGGAAAGCATTCATTCGTGCCAGGAGAAAAGTTCTTCTCTGGGGTGGGACATCAAGAAGATTGTGAAAAATATGGATAAGGAGAGTCAGAAAGGTTTAGAAGGGAAAACAGGATGTCAAATAGTTAAAACTTATAAATATTTAGGTATTCATATTGCTACCACAAACTTGAGTCTATTACAGGATAATTATGAGAAACTCTGGCCAGAGGTCAAAAAAGATTTTTAAAAATGGGAGACTCTCAATTTATATTTTATGGGTAGAATATCCGCCATAAAGATGAATATCTTGCCAAAAAATTTGTATTTGTTTCAGAATATCCCAATTATTAAATCGGATAAGCCATTCAGAAGTTGGCAGAGGGATTTAGCAAGTATTGTTTGGAGAGGCAGAAAACCTAGAATAAAAATCAAAATTCTTTGTGATGCTAAAAAGAGGGGAAGACAGGCATTACCAAATTTAAGGATGTATTTTGATGCATGTAGTCTGGTTTGGATAAAGGAATTGATAGTTTTAAGAGAACAGAGATTATTAACATTAGAAGGTGCAGGTTTGAGGTTCGGCTGGCACGCATATTTACAAAAAAGAGAAAGCAAATGAACAATTTTTACATCATGTTATAAGATTTGCTTTATTTAAGGTTTGGAATAAGTATAAAAGAAAATTATATTCTAAAATTCCTGTATGGTTGTCACCACAGGAAGCTCTGTTCAGAGAGCAAGCAACAACAGAAACTAAATGGTTAAATTATAAGGATATAATTGAGACTTTTACCCAAGAAGGGATAATGCAGTTTAGAATTAAATCTCACGAGAACTGGCTATATAAGATTAAGGACTGATATGAAAGGGATAGGAAGCTATGGGAATTTGAAGTAGAAAAATCACAATTAGAGTTATATTTATGTAAAGATGATAATCATTTAATCAAGAAGATGTATGAATTATGTTTATTACTGTATACGGAGGATGAGGTGGTCAAAGATTTTATGATTGTTTGGGCAAGGAATCTTGGACTTAACATTCCATTGGAAACTTGGCAAAAAAATATGGAGTAAAGATCTGAAATTTATGAATAGTTATTATAGTAAGGAAAACTATTACAAAATGGTACATGACTCCACACAAATTGTTGGTACATGACTACGCACAAATTATCAAAAATGAATAAAAGCCTATCAGACAAATGTTAGAAATGCGGGAAAGTGAGAGTGACAATGTTTCATATGTGGTGGACCTGCAAAAGAGCAAGAAACCTTTGGCAGGATATCCACAAAGAAATCTCAAAAATCTTTAAGGACTCCATAGCTCTAAATCCTGAAGCTTATATTTTAGGTTTTCTGGTAAATGAAAAAGATAAAAAATATGGAGAGTTATTTAGATATTTGACAACGGCGGCAAGGATAGTCTGGGCAAAAAAATATTTGATTGGCAGTTGAAAACATTGGAAATCGCTCAGTTGGCAAAATTGACAAATTATGTCGAAGATAAACAAATAGCGGACTTTAAGACAAAATGGAATTAGAAAAAAGTATAGTTGTGGATTTATGACTATTGGTTATGATCACAACATTCCGTTTCAGTGCAATTTTTTTGTAAGGACTCCCAGGGTTCTTCTCTACTAGGAACATAATTGTTATGTGGAGTAGAGGCAAAGACTAGTTGTGCCCAGGAATACAATGGGTGCTAGGATGCATGCCTGCACTATGTCCTTCCTGGGTGCTGGCCCTGCTCCCTGCTTGATCTTGATTTCCAGCAAGGTGAAGTGGTTAAAGAGTAGCAGACTCCACTTACAAGGGCTGAATTGGATCTCCCACTCTTCCTTCACATGAGACAGCTGGGTCACCAATCTCCAGTTGGGGGCTGGAGATCATCAGGAATAACAGCTGATCTCCAGGCAACAGTTCCTCTGGAGAAAACAGCTGGAAGGAAGAAGGTAAGAAACAAAGAAGGAAGAAAGAAGAAAAAAGAAAGAGGGAGGAAGGGGAAGGAAGGAAGGAGAGAGAAATAGAGGGGGAGGGAAGAGGGAGAAAGCAAGATATTCCAACCCCCCCCCACACACACACATTAAGTAGGGCAGGTGAAGGAGCACCCCATGACTGTCCTGACACCTATGGGGCTGACAGGTGGCCATTCCCAGACCTCCTGCTTTCCCCAATTCTTAGGGCGTATGGAGGAGTGCAGTGGGTTGGACTAGATGTTCTTTGAGGTCATTTCCAGCTCTGTGTTTCAATCTCAGGTCACTGTAGCCAAGCGGGCCTTCACTTTTATTTTCATTCCCATTGCTGCATTCTGAATGTAGACTCCAAATACCCCATTGTGCCTTAAATCATAAAAGTATGTTTAGATGCTGGTAGGTGAGACAGGAGAAGTAGGGGGAATCCTACTCCTTGACAGCCTTACAACTCCAAACATAGGATCCCTCTTGAAGGAAACTTCTAATATTAATAGTGGAGAAAGATCAGACAGAAAACAACACTACATAGGTTAACTTTCTGGAGCGCTATTGTTATTGCGAAGTTTCATTGTAATGCGATCATACTAAATATGGAGAGGAGGATAGTAGGCAAAGTTGTTACACACCTGGGGCATCACTGGAGGCAGGAACAGAGGCGAAAACAGACTGAGTTTTCCCATTACCTTTGAAAGGGAGGGGGAGAAATTGTGCTTTCTGAAGATTCTCAAACTGTGGGGCAAACAGAGATTGCATTCAGATCTGGTCCTTATTTTTGTGTAAAAGGTTTGTTCTTTCTTGGGATTTTAGGAAGGCTAGAGTGGCATTTTTCACAACTGCGGAAACAGTCAAGGCCTTTGCAGAAACTAATGCTAACCCCAAGCTTGCCTCCCTGTATCTTCCACAGAGCCCACTCCAGCACTTTTTGGCATGCAGTTGCTCCCAGTTCCTACAGCCCAAGTTAGCAGCATTCTAGGCTCTTCTAGATGTGCCAATTCCACTTCTCATGTCCAGAGAGATAATCCAGAGCTACAAAAAAGTGACTTGGAAATTTACTGCACCTCACCCCCAGTGGGAGGGCAACCCAAAGTCTAGGAACAGACATCCCTGTTTGGTTAAGCAAACTGTTAAAGGCCATAGAACAAATTTAGAGTCCAGTGGCACATTTAAGACCAACCAAGATTTATGCACACACACTTCCACTAACTCTACAAAAACAATATGGAACAGAACACAGCAAAACATGGCAAGGGAGCCTCTTTCCAAGAGAATGTGCAGAAGGAGTTCTCCCTGCCCTGTCACGGAACTCAGAAGTCAGAACATTCTTTTCACGGCCTGAGACTATTCAGCTGAGCCCCAGACAGCAGAAACCAACGATGCTTGTAAAGCATCCCTAATAACTCAAGAGATTGATACTACTTGCCGCAGAAAACTAGATGGACGACTCGTTACAAGTGTGATTTTGAAAGTATCTGAGAGAAAAGAGAGCCAACTGAGGGTGGACTAAGAAGGAATGGTTTTCAGCTACATGGAGGTTATCTATTTTTATTTATTTATTTGGATTTCTATACCACCCATTCTTTGCCCCTCTGGGTGGTTTACATTGAACATTATATAACTTACATGGAATGTTATACAGGCTGTAACATCAAAACAACTTTCAGTAAAACCTTAAAACATTACATCATTAATAATATAATAACAGATAACAGCTACATTGGGAGGTCAGTTATTTCAGTCATGGGTGGGGGGTATGTCTGAGGGGACCAGCAGATGTTCCAAGTTGGTCAGCCTCAAGCAAATGGCTGGGTAGATTTAGGAACATGTCCGGCAGACTTTTCTGTCTTTCTAGGAATTAGACAAGAGTCACTGGAAGAGACAAAGTTGAAGGAAGCCAGAAAAGAGAAAGACCCAACAGGAGAGGGATCTTCTCAGTCAAGGAAGCTGTTGCCCTCCATTCGCAAGACCTAAGCCGAGCTGTGAATGAGATAATGTTTTGGAGGTCATTCATTCATAGTGTCAACACAAGTCAGAAGCAACTAGATGACACTGAACATTCACGCACATAGGGTAGCCCATGCACATCAGATCTCAGAAACTAAGCAGGGTCAGTCCTGGACCTAGTCTGCACACAATAGATAATGCACTTTCAATGCACTTTCGAAGTAGATTTTCCTGTTCCGCACAGGAAAATACAGCTGCCAATGCACAAAGTGCATTATCCTGTGTGTGCAGACTAGGCCCTTGTTAGTGTTTGAATGGGAGACCTCCAAGGAAGAGCAGGCTCACTGCACAGAGGCAGGCAATGGCAAGCCACCTCTGAATGGTTCTTGCCTTGAAACCTCTACAGCAGGGGTAGCCAAACTGTGGTTCTCCAGATGTCCATGGACTGCAATTCCCATGAGCCCCTGCTGCTTTACAGGGTTGCTGTGCATCAGCTGCAACTTGATGGCAAGAACAAAAACAAAATGAAATTTTATGATCTCAACAAGCTGCCTACGGAAATCATGGACTTTGAGTACACTGTGCTGTGCTGAGGCTAGAATATGGGAATAAAATGTCCACAAACGAACTGCAGAACTGGATTCACAACAGTTTGTAACAAAATAAGGTTCCCTGGATGTGAAAAGTCCTGGAAAGAGAGCCCCATCTTGATTAATTTTCCATGCACTTAAAATCAAAGACTTCCAACTTCACTTTGTCCTTGTTCCTTTTGACCCTTCTTTGCAGACATTTGAAGGCTGGCTCTTTGCAGACATTTGATGGCAGAGGGGGGCAGGGCCAAGAGAAGGACAACCCTGACCCTCACGGTGGTGGAGACCCTCACATCCATTCCTACCCTGCAGGAGTGGACCCTCTAAAACAGTGGACCCCAACCTTTTTATCACCATGGACCGGTCAATGCTTGACAAATTTACTGAGGCCTGGGGGGGTAGTCTTTTGCTGAGGGATATCGTTGCTCCCCCCTGAGCCCCTGCTCCACTTGTTTTCCCGTCGGCGCTCCTGACTTCCCGCCGCCCGCTGGGAGGCGCTGCCAGAATCATCTGCACAGTGCCACGCTGAAGGGGAGCCCAAGCCATGGCGGCTGCTGGAGAACACCAAAGGTGAGCCGGCGGCAGAGTGGCAGGGCAGCCCCCAAGGCAGCAGCCGGGGAGGAGGACGAGCTGGGGAGGAGCGGGGTACCTCAGGGCTCAATGCTCGGTCCGGTACTTTTTAACATATTTATTAATGATCTAGATCAGGGGTAGTCAAACTGTGGCCCTCCAGATGTCCATGGACTACAATTCCCATGAGCCCCTGCCAGCAAATGCATCTGGAGGGCCACAGTTTGACTACCCCTGGTCTAGATCTAGATGAGACGGTGGAAGGACTACTCATCAAGTTTGCAGATTTTGAAAATGGGCTATTGAAAAAGACTTTTGTGTGCGTGTTTATCCAGAACCCATTTTGGTTTATGTTTGTACATCATAGATATGAAGGCAATATCTACAGATTAAATTGGAGTAATTATAAACAAAAAAATATTTCATTTTTGTACTAGCCAATTGGTTAAATTTTTCTAGTTTGGACTATTCCATTTGGCCAGGTTTTTGTTGTCAATCAAGCCAGACAACCAATTCCCTTTCTCAACGTTTTTAAGGGCCCATGATGCCCACTAATTTTTTTTTAATTCAATCCTTCTCCGTTGAAATGCCTATGCATCTCATCGTAGATACATAGGTGTTTCAATGAAGGATAGTGCTTTTTGAAAGCCACCCTATATGGAAACATAAGTCTTGATACATTTAAAAATTAATCTTGTTCCTGATTTTTTTGGGGGGAGGGGGCTTTAGAGAGACATGCTTTGTGTATAAACTTTGTGGAAAGTATTCTTTTTGGCTTTTCCTGCATGATAGAATGCCTATTCGTGGCTTGGAGGCAGTTTACTTTAGAAAAGAAAACCATCCCCAGGAGAAGGGACAGGGAGGCGGATGCTTCTTCACCTCCATAGATTTCTTTAGCGTGTAGCTTGCTGGTTGTTCTCCATTAGCTAGCACTACATAGGCTGGTGAATCCACTTTATGCGATTCCCCAACTAGCACTTTAAAATGGTGGATGTGGCGTTAGGTTTGTTGGCTGGACATGGGAGGTTGGCAACATCATGGGCCATTCTGCACCCGAAAATATAGTGCAGATTCCATATTTTTGGTATTTGAAATAACGTTATCTGCATCCAGCTTCCCAGCAGAAAACCAGCAGCTACATTCTCAAATATAAAGTGCTAGCTGGGGAATCCCGAAAACTGGATTCCCCCAGATTTGTAGCGAGAGCAGCAGGATAGCAGCCAGCAAGCACTCGCAAAATGGTTGTGCGTAACCAAAGCAAACAAAGTAGTGAGATCTCCCTGTTAAGTGTCTGCCCTCCTGTGTTAAATGCCTTCCCTCTCCCTTCTCCCGGCAAGAGGGCTTTTTCCCCCTTTAGCAAACTCCCTGGAGCAACACATATTCGTTGCTCCACCTAGGAAGTACAAAAAAAAATCCTCCAATAGTTGCTGCACAAGCATGCCTCTCAGATCCCTGCCCACCCCCAAAAAATGTTGAAAATTTACTTCTCCTAAGCTTCAAGGCTGGGGGGGGGGGGCGGCATTAAAATAAGTACTATGCATCCATGATGCATAGTGCTTATTTTAGTGCTTATGCATCTATGATGCATAGGCATAGCAATGGAGAAGTTTCACTTTAAAAGAAATTCGCTTTCCTTTAAGACTGAGGAGAAAGGCTTAATGCCATGACTGACAGGCAGGGAAAGACTCACGGGTATAGCGAGTCCCCCTCCATTTTAATCAGCCGTGCAGAGTGCCAGGAAGCTGGAGAAGAACGACAGAGAGCGAGGAGGTGAGGAATGATCGGGGGGGTGGCGGCAGTGATTTTTTATAGCGTTACGCCATTGCGCTGGCTTAAAGCTATTTTTTTAGAAGTGCAAAATTGCCTCATGTGAAATGCCAAAAATATAGCTTCTTCATACAGTAAGTATAATACTACATTAGTGGTGTGTGGAATGGCCCTCAGAGAAAATGCAAACACCAAATACTGTCATAGAGATTATCCATCCTCTTTGGAGGGTGATTTGGGTTCATGGATTTTTGTTTGGAACCTGCTGTTAAAGGACGAGAGAGACGGAGGCCTGCTGTTTCCTCACCCACTTCCAAGTCCCCCAGGTGCTCTTGTTGATCCTCTGTAGCCCCCAAATGAGCCCCAAATGCTTGGCCACCATCATGGCCACCTTCTGCCAGCCCCATGGGTGACCCACACTCTTCCTGCCAGCCTTGCCAGGCGAGAGCCATGTGTCTCAGTCATCATGGCATTGCAGCATCAGTGTCTGCTGGGCGCTGTTTGGAAAGGATGCAGGACGGTAATTGTCTGTAGCCTAGTGTACTTCCCCCTTGGGTGAAACAAGTACCTCTGTTCTGCCATGTTCATTCCCCGGGCAAGGAGAGCAGCTTTCATATCTCGGTTCCTTTCATTTCCCTATATGTGTCCTGTCAGTCAGAATGTAAATTTCTGATCTTTCCCATGGCAGAGACAGAAGATGGGTGGGGGGCGGGGAAGAGCTGAAAAAAAAACAGGCCTCATTTCACACCAAGTGCGGCTCACCTAACCCAATCTAACCGTGTAACAAGCATGCGTTCATAACCACGTCGTTTTGCCGGCCTGTTAGAGATGCCTGGTAGAACAGGCTTAATGGCAGTTTTACTTTTCCCCTTTTACTCTTTCTATCACTTACTTTCCCTTGTAGCCCCCACCCATCCTGCCAGCATTTCCCTGACTAGGCTTTCTGACAGTTTAAAAGCAAGGCTGCATTAAAGCTGACCTTTGAGGTCACTTGTGTCCAAAATGGCTACAGTCTAAAATGAGGATCAAAAGAAGTGTGGGGTCTACTTTTCAGGGACAAAATCAGGAATTTTTGCAGGAAGCATTTCAGGTGAGACTAGTCAAACCACTTGGGGATATTTCTATTCATCCCGTCTTGGATCAGAGGCCTCTTCCCCTCTGCACTGGGCTGTGAGCTCCAAATTGGTACATATCTGGAAACTGGGGGGATGGGTGGTGGAGCCTGAGGTGGGTGGGGTTTGGGGAAGGAAGGTAATTCAATGGGGCGTAATGCCATAGAGTCCCCCTTCCAGAGCAGCCTCTGGTATCTGTCACCTGTATTCCCAGGCGATCTGTAGCTGCCACTGGAAGTGTGGGATCCTCTCCCATTCCAGCCTCACCAGCACAACTCAGGGGAAGCAGAGGGCCCCCAAGACACTGTTCAGAAACGCTAGCCTTGCCTTCTTGGCAGAAGTGACATGGGCACCTGGGCAGTACTTAGAGGAGCTGGGAGGAGAGTGTTACCTCAAGAGCTGACTCAGGAGCTGACTGCTAGCTCCGCCCTCTGCTGAGCAGGCTTTTGTGCTATGAAAGGCTCATGCTTGCCAGAGGCGTGCACTTTCCTTGTGCACAATACTAAAAGAATCAAAGGACTCTTTGGTTCTGGATCAAACCAGAAAGCTATGAGCCATAGGGCAAGAGCTAAAGGACTTTTGGCTGCTGGCTCATTGCTGGAGGATCAAGCCAAAGGATTCAGTGAAGTGTAGGACTGTTTGAGAAGCATTTCAGATGAATCAAAGTGGCATGAACACTGAAGAAACATATGTGGTGACATGTTCCATCTGCAAAATGTTTCTCTTCTTACCTTGGGGGGGGGGGACAGTTTTTACAAATGCACCAAGTGTAAATTAGTGGCTCTGCTAGACCAGAAAGTCGGGGGATTAGAGAAAAGATTGAATATGCTGCAGAAGGAGGAAAATCTATCAAAACAAAATCAGGAGCACCTAACGCAGGAGGGTAATAAATGGAAGGATATTACACATAGGTGTAGAAGAATAAGGAGAAGGTCTGACCCACTGATGCTCAGCAATCGGTTCCAGGATCTACCTGAAGAGGTTAATTCAGGAACACAGGAGCATGTGCAATTCCCCATGAAGACCAAGCCCCAACAAAGACCAGCAAAAAGTCACAGGCCCCCAAAGGTGAGAGTTCTAGTTCTTCTCTTCCGATGACCCCACGAAGCCCAGCAAACACTTAACCAGCCCCCACAGGTGAGAGTTCTAGGATTGCTCCCTAGGGTACAAAGAAATGGGTACTGGTAATTGGGGATTCCCTGCTGAGAGGCATAGAGACCGAAGTCTGTAAACCAGATTTGCTGTCTCAAGAGGTCTGCTGCCTACCTGGAGCACATATAAAGAATGTCACAGAACAGCTGGACAGGCTCATCAAACCCACAGATCATCACCCCTTCCTTCGCATCCATGTAGAAACAAAGCTTGGTCTGTTTATCCTGGAGAAGAGATGACAAAGGGGATTTGATAACCATCTTCAAGTATTTAAAAGGGTGCCATATAGAGGACGGAGCAGAGTGTTCTCTCTTGTCCTGGAGGGACGGACCAGAACCAATGAGATGAAATTAATGTAAAAGAAATTCCGTCTAAACCTCTGGAAGAAGTTCCTGACAGTTAGAACGGTTTCTCAGTGAAACAGGCTTCCTCAGAAGGTGGTGGGTTCTCCATCTTTGGAAATTTTTAAACAGAGGCTAGATAGCCATCTGATGGAGAGGCTGATTCTGTGAAGGCAAAGGGGTGGCAGGTTACAGTAGATGAGCGATTGGGATGTGAATGTCCTAAATAGTGCAGGGGGTTAAACTAGATGACCCATGAGGTCCCTTCCAACTCTATTATTCTATGATCCTATGAACTGGCACATGTATTCGGGGGGACGTCTGGCCAGCCGTCCATTAGAAAGTAGAGCTGGGTGTCATCCTAATATTGGTGACATTGCAGCCCATAGTCCCGGGCCAGCTGGGCTAGAGGGTACATATGGTGCATATAGATATTACAAGAGTGTGGAGGAGAGTATTACTCCACATGGGAGCCCACAAGGGTCAGATAGCTCATCCCCCACAGCAACTCTCTGCGTCCGGTTCCAGAGAAAGGAGACCAGCCATTGCAGCACAGTTCCCCTAATCCTGGTTCCAGCGAGGCGGTGAGCCAATATCTCGTGGTCGACCACATCAAATGCAGCCAACAGATGTAACAACACAAGTATGGCGAAACTGCCTCGATCCACCTGGCACCAGATATCATCTGTCAGAGTGACCAGTGTGGCCTCCACCCCATGGCCAGTATGGAAGCCAGACTGGCATGGATCAAGGGCTGAAGTTTCTTCCAGAAATGCTAGGAGCTGATCCACTCTATCACCTTGCCCAGAAACGCAAGATGCAAGACTGGGCAGTAACTGGTGGTGTCCCATGGATTCAGCGATGGCTTCTTCAGTAAGGGACGAACCACTGCTTCCTTAAGTCCTTCAGGGAACTCTCCAGATGTCAAGGAGAGGTTGATAATCTCCCTCAAGGGATCTCCTATGAGCTGGTCACCTGATTTGAGCAACCAAGAATGATGGGTCTGAGGCACAAGTAGTCACTCTCACTGTGCCTAGCAATCTGTCCACTTTGGTTAAAGAGAGCTGCCTGAAGCTATCAAATACTAACTCCTGTGAAGGCCACAGAGCTTCCAGTTCGCTAACTGTATCAATTGTGGCAGGAAAGTCACGGCTGAGTGACAGAACTTTGTCCACAAAATAGCTCGATAAAGGAACACAGCCTAAATCCAATTTCCTTATCGTTTGCTGCCCTTATTTGAGGGCACTAAAAGTCCAAATAACGCTAAATAATTGTGCCAGGTGAGAGCTTGCAGATGCGATTTCTGTGGCATGATTTCTGCAGATGTAATTTCACCGCTTTCACCACATTCTCATATGCCTTCATAAGCCTGTGATGAGATGTCCTTGTAGCCTCGTCACAAATCTTCCCCCACACTCGCTCAAGCCACCTCACTTCCTTCTTCTTCTCCCAATGCTCCTGGGTATACCATGGAGCCTGTTTGCAGCAAAGGCGAAGAGGGCACCTAGGAGCAATCTCGTCGATAATGGCCATCAGGCAGGACTGCCAGTCCTCCACCAAGGCTGTCAACGAGACTCTGGAGGGCATCGGGTCCCATAGGGCAGTGGTCCCCAACCCCCAGTCTGGGGACCGGTACCAGTTCATGGATCAGTCGGTACCGGTCCGCAGCTCCTCCTCGTCCTCTTCCCCAGCTGCTGCCTCGGGGGCTGCCCTGCCACTCTGCCGCCGGCTCACCAGTGGCTGCCATGGCTGGGGCTCCCCCTCAGTGTGGCACTGCAGAGCTGCTGCTGTCAGTGTCCCCCAGCAGGCAGTGGGATGTCAGGGGCACCAGCAAGAAAGCAAGTGGAGCAGGGGCTCAGCCGGTGGCAACGTCCCTCAGCAAAAGACTACCCCCCCCGGGCCTCAGTAAAACTGTCAAGCATTAACCGGTCCCGGGTGATAAAAAGGTTGGGGACCACTGCCATAGAGCATTCAGGAGTCTCTTGGAATCCATAAGTCTCAGCGGGCGTCCGTCACCCAAACGGTGAGGGGGTGGTATCCTCAGTCGAGCTTTCAGGGCATAGTGGTATGACTGTGGAGTGATGTTGCTCGCCACCAGATGTACCGCTACACGCGCACCAAAGATCAAATTGAGTGTGCCCAGTCTGATGAGTGGGACCAGCAACCAATTGTGAGAACCCTAGTGTTTCCATGGCTGACACCACATCCAGGCCAAGTCCAGAAGACAATGTCCGCTTGGACATTGAAGACACCCAAAACCATAAGTTTTGGGTACTGCAATGTCCAGGCAGCCACCACCTCCAGCAGGCCCAGCAGGGAATCCGGAGGTGCTCTGGGTGATCGGTACACCAACCAAATAACCACGTTTTCGACCGACTCCCATTCTAGACTGACACACTCTATCTCCGGAATTGATGGTGCAGGGAGAGCCCTGAAGGAGAAAGACTCTCTGACCAGAATTGCCACCCCCCCTCCCCTTCCCTGGAGCCAAGGCAGATGCAGGACCGAAAACCCGGGTGGTGCAAGATTTTTCAAGGCGACAGTCTCATCCTCATGCACCCAGCTTCCGATCACACAAACCAGGTAAGCCTCATGCCTTATGAAATAGTTACGCAAGGTTAAGGACCTGGCATCGCATAGGATCAGCACTCGTTCTCCCCTAGCCCACTCTCTTGCAAACCTGGGGATGGGACGGAGATTTGAAGGACAACGCCCGTATCGACCAGACCGCCAGCCATGGAATTTCCACCGCCATGGCCTTCCCGGACGTACGTATGTCGTTGCCCCCCCCCCCACGGATTATTGAATCTCCTCCTGCCGCTATGATTATTTTGGCCCAACAAAACTGGGATCTGAGCCCCGGGCAGGATCTCCCTCACTTCAACCTCACTCCCATCCATGTGGCTTCGAAACATAGAGCAGATCTTAACCAACAAGTAGATAACTGTCTAAATTAAACCCTTACCCACCTGTCCCTTCTTCTTTTGCCCTCAATCACTCCCAGCATTAGGCTCTTCTCCAGGGCGTCCTTCCTTCTCCTTAGGTGGCCACAGTATTTGAGTTTCATCTTTAGGATCTGGCCTTCTAAAGAACAATCAGGGCTGATTTCCTCCAGGACTGACCAGTTTGTTCACCTAGAAGTCTAAGGGACTCATAAGAGTCTTCTCCAGCACCAGAGTTCAAAAGCCTCAATTCTTTGACGCTCGGCCTTCCTTATAGTCCAATTTTCACAGCCATACTGGGAAGACCGTAGCCTTGATTAGACCCACTTTTCTTGTCAGGGTGATGTCTCTGCATTTTAGGATGCTTTCTAGATTTGCTGTAGTTTTCCTCCCCAGGAGCAAGCATCTTTTAATTACTTTGCAGTGATCTTGGAGCTCAGGAAAATAAAATCTGTCACTTCCCCATCTTTTTGCCAGGAATTGATAGGGCTGGATGCCATGATCTTTGTTTTCTTGATGTTCAGTTTCAAGTCAACTTTTGCACTCTCCTCTTTCTCCCACATCAAGAGGCTCTTTAGTTCCTCTTCGCTTTCTGCCATTAGAGTGGTATCATCTGCATATCTGAGGTTGTTGATATTTCTCCCTGCAATCTTAATATCAATTTGTGACTCATCTAATCCCGCCTTTCGCATAATGTGCTCTGCATACAAGTTAAATAGGCAAGGCGACAGTATCCAGCCTTGCCAAACTCCTTTCTCAATTTTGACCCAATCAGTGATTCTATGCCCGGTTCTCACTGTTGCTTCTTGACCTGCCTATAGGTTTCTCAAGAGACAAATAAGATGGGTACCCATTAACCAAACAAAGAGAGTGCTTTGAAGATTTATTGCTGAAAGTTTAGTGGGGGAATTTGACTTGATACGGAGATCGACAAACTGATAATTTGGGATCGCTCGTGCTCCCGCGAGACCTCACGAGACTTTCTGTTTATAGTTTGTGACTGCCTAGAACTATGGAAGAACTAACTAAGGCACAGCTTTTCCATTTGTTATGCAAAGGAAACTCAAAGATACTGAAAGCAGTCAATAAGCTGGAAAAGAAAATTCGTGGGACTAAGGGGGAGTTTTTGGATGGAGTCCATGGTCCGGAGAGACCAGCTGATGACATAGCTCAGCTAACAACAAATCAAGTGAAACTTCAATGCCTGGAAGTTAATCAACTGGAGGGAGAGAGTGCCAGAGAGGTAAAAACTCAAAGTACCTTTGAAGAACCTGGGAAAACAGATTCAAGGAAGGAAAGCACCGAAAACCTGGAAGTCTATTCAGAGCAGGAAATGATTTGGATCAGCAAAATAAAAAGAGTCTATTCAAAAGCGACAGCAACTAGGAAGCTATCAGGAGATATTCCTGTGCGACCAGAGGAAGAGATCCAGATTGACAAAGGATTCAGAGCCTCCTCAAAGGCGACTACAAGCAAGAATCAAGTAAGAGATTTCTTTGGCCCTGACAGAAGGACAATCAGAAACACTCTGCTATGGAAAAAAGCACAATTTCATTTTCTGCGTCCACCCGAAAGATGAGTTGAACAATAGAGTATTTTCCTGGCTTCCTGTGGGAAAGACAGTAGCAGTACAGATCCAATATATGAAGGGAACTGACTTTATATCATCTAAGACAATAATAGAATATATCCTTATAATAGATTATACCCTCCTATGTATCAACAACTATTTTGTTAAGAAAGATGGTAATAACTCCTAGATCAGGATTAATATGCGATGGGAATTGAATATGTATGTCAATATGAATGCTAAAAGAGGAGGACAAACCATATTTCATAGGTATTAACAAGACAGCAGTAGTAATTCTTGGGTCAGGGCAAATTTATGAAGGAGACTGACCTAATATCATTTAAGATAATAACAGAATGTATTCTTATAACAGATCATACTCTCATATGTATTAACAATCACTTGGCTAAGAAAAATGGTAAAAACTTCTAGATTAGGAATAATATGTGATGGGAACTGAATATCTATGTCAAAAGAGATGGCAAACCATATCAGCTGGTCGCTTTTTCTTCACAATTTTTCTGTAAATGCTTTATAATAATAAACAATAAAATTATTTTAAAAAAAAAGAGACAAATAAGATGCTCTGGTATTCCCATCTCTTTAAGAACTTGCCACTATTTGTTGTGCTCAACACAGTCAGCGTTAGTATAGTCAATGAAGCAGAAGTAGATGTTTTTCTGGAACTCCCTAGCTTTCTCCATGATTAAGCGTATGTTGGCTGTTTGATCTCTAGTTCCTCTGCCTCTTCGAAATCCTCCCTGTACTTCTGGAAGTTCTCGGTCCACATATTGCTGCAGCCTAGCTTGTAGGATTTTGAGCATAACTTTGCTAGCATGAGAGCAATGGTGCGGTAGTTTGAACATTCTTTGGCATTGCCCTTCTTTGGGATTGGAATATAAACTGACCTTTTCCAATCCTGTGGCCACAGTTAAGTTTTCCATATTTGCTGGCATATTGAGTGTAGCACTTTTACTGCATTGTCTTTTAAAATTTTGAATAGTTCAACTGGAATGTTGTCACCTTCACTAGCTTTATTGTTGCTCAGACTTCCGAAGGCCCATTTGACTTCACATTCCAGGATGCCTGGCTCCAGGCCAGTGACTACCCCATTGTAGTTATCAAGGATGTTAAGCTTGCTCTTCTGTATAATTTTGCCTCCTTTTAAAAATCTCTTCTGCTTAGGTCTCTACCATTTTGGTCCTTTATCATACTCATCTTTTCATGAAATGTTCTCTTCATATCTCAAGTTTTCTTCTATTTGTTCAAATCAAATTTATTTTAATACAGCACTGGGGCCAGATAAAACAGATAATCATAGAATCATAGAATCATAGAGTTGGAAGGGGCCATACAGGCCATCTAGTCCAAACCCCTGCTCAATGCAGGATCAAATGGTAGATGAACCCACAAGAGGTTCAGCCATACTGGACTTAATACTGACCAACAGGCAAGAGTTGGTGGATGAGGTGAAGGAGGTGGGGACCCTAGGGGGAAGTGACCATGTCCTCATAGAATTCTTTTTGAGATGGGGAGCCAAGGAAGCTTGTAGCCAGACGTGGATGTTGGATTTTCGTAGGGCAAACTTTAATAAACTCAGAGACATGATGAGTGTCATACCATGGACGAGAATGCTGGAAGGGAAGGGAGCATGTGAAGGGTGGGTGCTACTCAAACAAGAGCTATTGCATGCTCAATCAATGACTATTCCAGAAATACGAAAACACTGCAGGAGCTCTAAGAAGCCTATTTGGATGAACAGAGAACTTCAAGAGGAACTAAGAAAGAAAAGGAAAATGTTCAGGAAATGGAGGGAAGGACAGAGCTCTAAAGAAGAGTACCTACAGGTTACTAGGCACTGTAGATCAATCATCAGAAAGGCCAAATCTGAGAGTGAGCTAAGATTGGCCAGGGAAGCCCACTGTAACAAGAAAAGATTTTTCAGTTACGTGAGGAGCAAACGTAAAGTAAAGGAAGCAATAGGCCCGCTGTTGGGTGCGGATGGACAAACTCTAACGAAAGATGCAGAGAAAGCAGAAAGGCTTAGTGCCTATTTTACATCTGTTTTTTCCCACAGGTCAAAGTGTTTAGGCACATCTAGAGATGGCTGTAGCCAAAGGATAGTGTCTGGGTGGCAGGTTAACATGGATAGAGAGGTTGTCGAGAGGCATTTAGCTGCACTGGATGAGTTCAAATCCCCTGGTCCAGATGAAATGCACCCGAGAGTACTCAAAGAACTTTCCAGAGAACTTGCACAGCCCTTGTCCATCATCTTCGGAACCTCTTTAAGGACTGGAGATGTCCCGGAGGACTGGAAAAGAGCAAACGTTATTCCGATCTTCAAAAAAGGGAGGAAGGATGACCCGGGAAACTACAGACCAGTGAGTCTGACCTCCGTTGTGGGGAAGATAATGGAACAGATATTAAAGGGAGTGATCTGCAAACATCTGGTGGATAATTTGGTGATCCAAGGAAGTCAGCATGGATTTGTCTCCAACAGGTCCTGCCAGACCAACCTAGTTTCCTTTTTTGACCAAGTAACAGGTTTGCTGGATCGAGGAAATTCGGTTGATGTCATTTACTTGGATTTTAGTAAAGCTTTTGACAAGGTTCCCCATGATGTTCTTATGGATAAGTTGAAGGACTGCAATCTGGATTTTCAGATAGTTAGGTGGATAGGGAATTGGTTAGAGAACCGCACTCAAAGAGTTGTTGTCAATGGTGTTTCATCAGACTGGAGAGAGGTGAGTAGCGGGGTACCTCAGGGCTCGGTGCTCGGCCCGGTACTTTTTAACATATTTATTAATGATCTAGATGAGGGGGTGGAGGGACTACTCATCAAGTTTGCAGATGACACCAAATTGGGAGGACTGGCAAATACTCCGGAAGATAGAGACAGAGTTCAACGAGATCTGAACACAATGGAAAAATGGGCAAATGAGAACAAGATGCAATTTAATAAAGATAAGTGTAAAGTTCTGCATCTGGGTCAGAAAAATGAATAGCATGCCTACTGGATGGGGGATACGCTTCTAGGTAGCACTGTGTGTGAACGAGACCTTGGGGTACTTGTGGATTGTAAACTAAACATGAGCAGGCAGTGTGATGCAGCGGTAAAAAAGGCAAATGCCATTTTGGGCTGTATCAACAGAGGCATCACATCAAAATCACAAGATGTCATAGTCCCATTGTATACGGCACTGGTCAGACCACACCTGGAGTACTGTGTGCAGTTCTGGAGGCCTCACTTCAAGAAGGACATCGATAAAATTGAAAGGGTACAGAGGAGAGCAACGAAGATGATCTGGGGCCAAGGGACCAAGCCCTATGAAGATAGGTTGAGGGACTTGGGAATGTTCAGCCTGGAGAAAAGGAGGTTGAGAGGGGACATGATAGCCCTCTTTAAGTATTTGAAAGGTTGTCACTTGGAGGAGGGCAGGATGCTGTTTCTGCTGGCTGCAGAGGAAAGGACACGCAGTAATGGGTTTAAACTTCAAGTACAACGATATAGGCTAGATATCAGGAAAAAGTTTTTCACAGTCAGAGTAGTTCAGCAGTGGAATAGGCTGCCTAAGGAGGTGGTGAGCGCCCCCTCACTGGAAGTCTTCAAGCAAAGGTTGGATACACACTTTTCTTGGATGCTTTAGGATGCTTAGGGCTAATCCTGCGTTGAGCAGGGGGTTGGACTAGATGGCCTGTATGGCCCCTTCCAACTCTATGATTCTATGATTCTATGATTCTATGATTCTATGATTCTATGATTCTATGATTCTATGATCAGCCCTAGGTATCCTAAAGCATCCTAGAAAAGTGTGTATCCAACCTTTGCTTGAAGACTGCCAGTGAGGGGGAGTTCACCACCTCCTTAGGCAGCCTAATCCACTGCTGAACTACTCTGACTGTGAAATTTTTTTCCTGATATCTAGCCTATATCGTTGTAATTTAAACCCATTACTGCGTGTTCTCTCCTCTTCAGCCAACATAAACAGCATCCTGCCCTCCTTCAAATGACAACCTGTCAAATACTTAAAGAGGGCTATCATGTCCCCTCTCAACCTCCTTTTCTCCGGGCTGAACATTCCCAAGTCCCTCAACCTATCTTCATAGGGCTTGGTCAAATAGATAACTTCTATTTATTTGCACTGTTCATTTAAGAAGGCATTCTTACCTCTTCTAGCTATTCTCTGGAATTTTTCATTCAGTTGGGTGTATATTTCTCTTTCTCACTTGCTTCTTACTTTCCTTCTCTCTTCAGCTATTTGTAAAGCTTCCTCAGACAGCCATTTTGCTTTCTAGCATTTCTTTTTCTTTGGGATGGTTTTAGTTGCTACCTCTTGTACAATTTCGCGAACCTCCTTCCATAGTTCTTCAGGCACTAATTCCTTAAATCTATTTGTCACCTCTATTGTATTCAGAGTATCTTTATTGGCATAAAGGAATATTTGTCAGGGATATGATTGTTCATACCTGCTTTTCCCTTCCTTCTTCAATTTAAGCCAGATTTTGCAACAAGAAGCTGATGATCTGAACCATAAACAGCTCCTGGTCTTGTTTTTACTGACTGTATAGAACTTCTCCATCTCTGGCTGCAGAGCACATTGTCGTTTTGAGTTGCGAAGTCATGTCTGACCCATCATCCGACCCATGGACTCCAGGCCTTCCTGTCCTCTACCATTCCCCGGAGTCCATTTAAGCTCACACCAATTGCTTCAGTGTCTCCATCCGGCCACCTCATTCTCTGTTGTCCCCCTCTTCTTTTGCCCTCAATCGCCCAGCATTAGGCTCTTCTTCAGTTAGTCCACCCTTCTCATGGGGTGGCCAAAGTATTTGAGTTTGTAAACCTTCCTCATTTTTTTCCATTGTATTTCATTTTTCTGAGACTCCCAGCCATTAATTAGCACAATAGAACAACATTCAGTGATGTGTGGATTCAGCCATTCAGCTCACCAAAGAACGTGCGGGCAGGCAGAGTAGGACTTGCTAATGAGTAGAAATAGTTAGAGGAAAAAATTAGCTTCAGTGAAGCAAGAGCTTCAAGCACATCAATCATGTGGCATCAGTCACAATTGCTAATGACCTAAAAGACCATTGGATGTCTACACCCATTTCTCAACCTTGCTAGTATGACCTGAAAACCTCCCTTTTGATTTCAGTTCTCCCTTCAGCGAATCATACCCAATTTTTCATTTTTATACCAATTTACTTTTCTGCCCCAAATTTTGCTGCAAATTGTATTTCATTTTCAGTTGGGCATCACATTGAAATGACTGCTATTGATGAGATTGCTCCTAGGTGCCCTCTACGCCTTTGCCTCAGACAGGCTCCATGGTATACCCAGGAGTTTCTGGAGAGGAAGAAAGAAGTGAAACGGCTTGAGCAAGTATGGTAGAAGACTCGTGATGAAGCAACAAAGACATCTCATTGCACACTTATGAAGGCGTATGAGAATGCGGTGAAAGTGGAGAAATAAGATTTCTACACTATGGAAATCACGCCCATTAGCTCTCGTCCAGCACAATTATTTAGAGTAATTAGGTCTCTCACTGCCTTGAGGAAGGGCGCCAAATGATAAAGAAATTGGATTTGGGCTGTGTTGCTTTATCGAGCTATTTTGTGGACAAAGTTCTGTCACTCCGCCATGACCTACCTGCCACGATTGATACAGTTAGCGAACTGGAAGCTCCGTGGCCGTCACAAGAGTTAGTGTTTAATAGCTTAAGCAGCTCTCTTTAACTGAAGTGGACAGATTGCTAGATTCAGTGAGGGCAACAACTTGCCCCTTAGATCCCTGTCCATCTTGGTTGCTCAAATCGGCCGACCAGCGAATAGGAGGTCCCTTGAGGTAGATTATCACCCTCTCCTTGACATCTGGAGAGTTCCCAGAAGGACTCAAGGAGGCAGTAAAGCGCCCTTTACTGGGAAAAAAAACATCTGTGGACCTGCGAGACCCCGCCATTTACCGCCCTGTCTCACATCTTGCATTTCAGGGCAAGGTAATAAAGCGGGCCGCAGCGGATCAGCTCCTAGCATTTCTGGAGGAAACTTCAGCCCTCGATCCATACCAGTCTGGCTTCCGTCCTGGCCACGTGGTGGAGACTGCACTGGTCACTCTGACCGGTGATATCCGGTGCCAGCTGGACCAGGGTGATTCCGCCATACTCATGTTGTTAGATCTGTCGGCCTCATTTGATGTGATCGAGCATGAGATATTGGCTCACTGCCTCACCGGAACCGGGATTAGGGGGACTGCGCTGCAGTGGCTGGTCTCCTTTCTATGGAACCAGACACAGAGAGTTGCTGCGGGGGATGAGCTATCTGACCCATGCGAGCTCCCATGCGGGGTTCTGCAGGGGGCGATACTCTCCTGCACACTTTTTTACATCTATATGCGCCCTCTAGCCCAGCTTGTCCGGGGCTATGGGCTGGGATGTCGCCAATATGCCAGCTCTACTTCCTAATGTATGTTCGGCCAGATCCCCCCCCCCTCCGAATACATTTGTCAGTTGTTTGGAAGAAGTGGCTGGATGGCTCAGGCAAAATCATCTGAAACTCAACCCCTCCAAGACGGAGGTCCTGTGGCTGGGCAGAGAGGGCAGGATCAAGAAGCCCGCAGTGTGACTCAGTGGCTAAAAAAAGGCAAATGGCATCTAAAGAAGTATAGTGTCCAGATCATGCGAGGTGATGGTACTGCTTTACTCTGCTCTGGTAAGAGCTAAGTTACAATATTGTGTTCAGTTTGAGGTACCACAGTTAAAGAAGGATATAGACAAACCAGAGTGTGTTCAGGGGAGGGCAACAAAAATGTTAAAGGGTTTGGAGACTAAGTCGTATGAGGAAAGGTTAAGAGAGCTTGAACTGATTAGCCTGGACAGAAGATGACTAAGCAGTGATACAATAGCAGTCTTCAAAGACTTGAAGGGCTGTCACATAGAGGGTGGAGCAGAGTTGTTTTTTGTTGCTCCAGAGGGTCGGGCCGGAAACAATGGGATGAAATTAATTCAAAATAATTTCTGGCTAATAATCCGTTAAAGAAGTTCCTGGCAGTTAGAGGGGTTCCTCAATGGAACAGGCTTCCTCGGTAGGTGGTGGGTTGTCCTTCCTTGGAAGCTTTAAAGCAGAGGCTAGATAGCCACCTCACAGAAATGATAATTCTGTGTAATTTAGGCAGTGGCTGGGCAGAAGGGATCATGTCCATGCTTGGCTCATGTAGCCCTTTCTCGCATGCCACTTTGGGGTTAGGAGGCAAATTTCCTCAAGGCTAGACTGGCTGTTGATTTTGGGGTTTTTTTGGGGGGGGGGATCTAGGCATGGAATTGGGATCACTGTGGGCAGGCAGGTCCTGCATTCTGCAGGGAGTTGGACTAGAAGAACCTGGAGGTACCTTCCAACTCTATGATTCTGTGTAGTTTTTTTTATTCATAGGGTTTAGTTTTTAGGCCCCGGACCATTCTCATCTGAACCCTCTCAATTTTTTCCATGTATTTTTTGAAGTGAGGCCTCCAGAACTGCACACAGTACTCCAGGTGGGGTCTGACCAATGCGGCATACAGTGGGACTATAGCATCTTGTGATGTTTAATGTGATGCCCATACAGCCCATCATTACTATCACATCACAATGTCTGCTCATATTTAGCGTACAGTTCACAAGTACCCCAAGATCACGTTCACACAATCAGCTACCCAGTAATGTATCTCCTATCCAGTATGCATGCTACTCCATTTTATGATACAGATGTAGAACTCTACACTTCTCCTTATTGAATTGCATCTAGTTCTCATTTGTCCCACTTTTCCAGTGTGTTCAGATCTTGTTGAACTCTATGTCTGTTTTCTGAGGTGTTTGCTACTCCCCCCAATTTGGTGTCAATTAAAGGAGAAAGAACTCCTCCATTATGCCTTTTGGGGACAATTATAGTCAATAATCCAGAGTATAATGGAGACCAGTTCTAGGGGTATCTGAAGTTCAGAGGATGGCTATTTTTTGAAGCAGAGGGACCAAGCAGTATAGCCTCTAGTGCCTTCCCCCCCAATTCCCGCAAGTTTGAAAAATATTGGACCAGGAAATCCAATTCTATGGGCCCTCAAGGAAGGTGCCCCCATCCTCCATTGTTTCCAATGGATGGGGGAAAGACATTTAAACTTTAAAGGGAATGTGGTCCCTTTACAATTTTAATACCTTTTCCCATGGTGCGAATGAATTCTGAAGATGTTTAAAGCAGTGGTTCTCAACCTTGGGGTCAGGACCCCTGGCCCCTTCCCTGGGGTTGCCAGCTTGCCCACAGCAGTGGCAGGGGGCGGTGGAGGCTTGTGGAGGCAGGTGGTAGCGGAGGCGGGCAGTGGGCAGAGGCGGTCAGTGGAGGTGAACAGAGGCAGCGGAGCCATGCTGCCTTGATCATTATGCGCATGCACACCACCTGCACACACACACCTGCTGCCACCACTACACCAGCCGCTGCCGAAGTTGTGGCTGCGGGGTTGCGGCGAAGAAAACATTGAGAACCGCTGGTTTAAAGGGCTTGCTTAACCCCTTTAAATACCCTTCAGCTTCAGGTATCCAGCTTTTGGGGAGTTTTTGGGCTTCGCTATTTTGGATAGGCAAAATATGTCTAAATCTATATCTGGCTGAAGTAATACCAATGAAAATATGAATCTGGGGGTATTTTTTCAGCTTGGGTTAGCCAAATGCCCCCCCCCCTATTTATTTTCAGTATATTCTTTGTTGAAAGGCTGCCAACCAGGCAACTGTGAAAGCAGCTTCCATCACAACAGACCACTTCTACCTTTTCAAAAATGAAACAAATCAATAAGGACATTTTCAGTGAATTTCTTCCTAGCTTCTTCACAAAGAACGCAATGCAGGACACACATATGATTCCTGCTTTCCTTGCTCCACAGATGCACAGATGTTCCTTGGAGAGGATTCCACCAAAACAGGGCCCTTCTCACAGTGCATGGGTGATGTTTGCAAACAATTGCACCAAACAAAGGACTGTGGTGCATGGAAACAATTCTTGAGGAGGACTACAAAGATAGTGATGGGTTTGGAGACCACGTCGTATGCAGGGGTTTGGACTAGATCAGTGGTCCCCAACCCCCGGTCCGTGGCCCGGTGCCGGGCCGCCAAGGCCTTGGCGCTGGGCCGCGGCTCCCTCTTCCCGCCCCCCCCCCCGCGAGAAGCTCGCCAGGCTGCGAGCAAATCAGCCGCCGAAGCCGATTTATTGAAGCGTTGATTAATGGCTTGCATTGAGACTGCCAGATGCTGTCCTCACTTGCATTAAATAAATCGTAGAGGAGGGTTAAAGCAGTTTCTTTTGAGAGAGAAAGAAAGAAAAATAGTCCAAGATAGAATATGGCAGCCGTCCTCTTGCCCTGAAATGCTGACAGCCTGTAATCCGGGGAGATAAACTCCCTAAAGGATTGGAGACGACCCCAACAGTTCACTAGGACTTCCTGGGTAGAAAAAGTGAGGTGGGGTTTGTGTACCCCTCCTCATTTCTGCCAATTGCTTCCACAATTGGCCCCTGTCAGGCTCCAGTGATTGCACAGCAATCCCCTCAGGACGACATCTTTAGCCACACCCGAGCAAATGTTATTCTGATCTTCAAAAAAGGGAGGATGACCCAGGAAACTAAAGACCATTGAGTCTGACCTCTGTTGTGGGGAAGATAATGGAGCAGATATTAAAGGGAGCGATCTGCAAACATCTGGAGGACAAGTTGGTGATCCAAGGAAGTCAGCATGGATTTGTCTCCAACAGGTCCTGTCAGACCAACCTGGTTTCCTTTTTTGACCAAGTAACAGGTTTCCTGGATCGTGGAAATTCGGTTGATGTCATTTACTTGCATTTTAGTAAAGCTTTTGATAAGGTTCCCCATGATGTTCTGATGGATAAATTGAAGGACTGCAATCTGGATTTTCAGATAGTTAGGTGGATAGGGAATTGGTTAGAGAACCTCACTCAAAGAGTTGTTGTCAATGGTGTTTCATCAGACTGGAGAGAGGTGAGTAGCAGGGTACCTCAGGGCTCGGTGCTCGGTCCTGTATTTTTAAACTTATTTATTAATGATCTAGATGAGAGGGTGGAGGGACTACTCATAAAGTTTGCAGATGACACCAAATTGGGAGGACTGGCAAATATTCCGAAAGTTAGAGACAGAGTTCAATGAGATCTGAACACAATGGAAAAATGGGCAAATGAGAACAAGATGCAATTTAATAAAGATAAGTGTAAAGTTCTGCATCTGGGTCAGAAAAATGAAAAGCATGCCTACTGGATGGAGAATACACTTCTAGGTAACACTGTGTGTGAACGAGACCTTGGGGTACTTGTGAATTGTAAGCTAAACATGAGCAGGCAGTGTGATGCAGCGGTAAAAAAGGCAAATGCCATTTTGGGCTGTATCAGGGGCATCACATCAAAATCACAAGATGTCATAGTCCCATTGTATACGGCACTGGTCAGACCACACCTGAAGTACTGTGTGCAGTTCTGGAGGCCTCACTTCAAGAAGGATGTAGATAAAATTGAAGGGGTACAGAGGGCAAACTTTAATAAACTCAGAGACATGATGAGTGTCATACCATGGATGAGAATGCTGGAAGGGAAGGGAGCATGTGAAGGGTGGGCGCTAGTCAAAAAAGAGCTATTGCGTGCTCAATCCGTGACTATCCCAGAAAGACGAAAACACTGCAAGAGCTCTAAGAAGTCTATTTGTATGAACAAAGAACTTCAAGAGGAACTAAAAAAAGAAAAGGAAAATGTTCAGGAAATGGAGGGAAGGACAGAGCTCTAAAGAAGAGTACCTATAGGTTACTAGGCACTGTAGATCAATCATCAGAAAGGCCAAAGCTGAGAGTGAGCTAAGATTGGCCAGGGAAGCCCATTGTAACAAGAAAAGATTTTTCAGTTATGTGAGGAGCAAACGTAAAGTAAAGGAGGCAATAGGACCACTGTTGGGTGCAGATGGACAAACTCTAACGGCGAATGCAGAGAAAGCAGAAAGGCTTAGCGCCTATTTTACGTCTGTTTTTTCCCACAGGTCAAAGGGTTTAGGCACATCTAGAGATGGCAGTAGCCAAGGGATAGTGTCTGGGTGGCAGGTGGACATGGACAGAGAGGTTGTTGAGATGCATTTAGCTGCACTGGATGAGTTCAAATCCCCTGGTCCAGATGAAATGCACCCGAGAGTGCTCAAAGAACTTTCCGGAGAACTTGCACAACCCTTGTCCATCATCTTCGGGACCTTTAAGGACTGGAGATGTCCCGGAGGACTGGAAGACAGCAAATTCTAGCTTTTTGTCTCTGAATATGCAATGTTCCCCCCCTTCTTCAGTTCCTGGATGCTTTTAGGATGCTTTGGGCTGATCCTGCGTTGAGCAGGGGGTTGAATTAGATGGCCTGTATGGCCCCTTCCAATTCTATGAATCTATGATTCAAATGTTATTCCGATCTTCGGAAATGGGAGGAAGGATGACCTGGGAAACTACAGACCAGTGAATCTGACCTGTTGTGGGAAAGATAATGGAGCAGATATTAAAGGGAGCGATCTGCAAACATCTGGAGGACAATTTGGTGATCCAAGGAAGTCAGCATGGATTTGTCTCCAACAGGTCCTGTCAGACCAACCTAGTTTCGTTTTTTGACCAAGTAATAGGTTTGCTGGATCGTGGAAATTTGGTTGATGTTGTTTACTTGGATTTTAGTAAAGCTTTTGATAAGGTTCCCCATGATGTTCTGATGGATATATTGGCCCCTTCCAACTCTATGATTCTATGATTCTAAGAAAAATCAAATGTAGAGAGTCATAAGACTTGTTGGTATCCCCTCTTTTCTAGTTGGTGAGGTAAGTGTGCTACAAGCTCTGGCTTCTGCTTATTTTTGCTTATAACTGTTTAACTCCAGAGTTGGCAAAGACCTTCAGCAAAGGCAAAGAGGCAGTAACTCCCCAAAAGGAAACCTCCACACTCCAAATAACAGTGAATTTCTGGAAAGATGAATTAAGCTCCTCCAAGAACACTCATGCAATTTAATATGCTACCTCTAGCAATGCTAGATAAAGGGATAATTCAGGAGCTCTGTTCATTAGCTGTCATTTTCCTAGGTGTTTCCTTCACAGAAATAATAATTTTTCTCACAGGTTTTTGTCACACACGCCCTCTACACACAAGTCTTCCAAGATGTACAATAGCATTGATGAAAATTTCCTCATGTTATCCTCTTGACAAACCTATGGACAGATGTGCATGACCCATCTAGTGCATTTCACACCACAAATAATTGATATTTGGAACCCACTGCCACAAGGCAATGGGGACTAATTTAGATGGCGCTTTGGTAGAGTTACCAGCTCTGGGTTGGGAAATACTTGGAGTTTTAGGGCGTGGAGCCTGAGGAAGGCAGGATTAGGGGAAGGGAGGGATTTCAATGGGGTACAATGCTAGAAGAGCCTACTAACAATTAGAGTTCATCTAATTGTAGTTGGAGATCTCCTGGGATTACAAATGATCTCCAAGCAACAGAGATCAAGTCACCTGGGGAAATTGGCTGCTTTGGAAGGTGGGCTCTACAGCATTATTCCCCACTGAACTCCTTCTCACCAACGATTGCCCTCCTCATGCTGAATCCCCAAAATCAGGTATTTTCCAAGCCGAATGGGCCCTAGGCCTCTCTGAAATTCACTGGAGGTATTCCCACAAAACAGCTCCTGAAATGGCCTTTTAGTTCTACTTGAGGTGAACTTGGTGGCATCAGAGGAACCCTGTTGGATCAGACCAGTGATCGAAGCCCAGCACCCTGTTGCTCACAGTAGCCAATCACATGGCCCTGAGGCCCACACGCAGTGACACAGGAGACAAATCTTCCTATGTTGCATTTAGATATGCACTGCCTCTGAACATGGAGGTTCCATCAAGGTAAACTGGCTGATATTCATTGATGGATTTGCCAAATCCCCTTTTTTAAAAGCCATCTAGGATAAAGGGAAATTAACTGAAATTAACTGAAATTACCTGGAGTACTGTGTGCAGTTCTGGAGGCCTCACTTCAAGAAGGACGTCGATAAAATTGAAAGGGTACAGAGGAGAGCGACAAAGATGATCTGGGGGCAAGGGACCAAGCCCTATGAAGATAGGTTGAGGGACTTGGGAATGTTCAGCCTGGAGAAAAGGAGGTTGAGAGGGGACATGATAGCCCTCTTTAACTATTTGAAAGGTTGTCACTTGGAGGAGGGCAGGATGCTGTTTCTGCTGGCTGCAGAGGAGAGGACACGCAGTAATGGGTTTAAAGTTCAAGTACAACGATATAGGCTAGATATCAGGAAAAAGTTTTTCACAGTCAGAGTAGTTCAGCAGTGGAATAGGCTGCCTAAGGAGGTGGTGAGCGCCCCCTCACTGGAAGTCTTCAAGCAAAGGTTGGATACACACTTTTCTTGGATGCTTTAGGATGCTTGGGGCTAGTCCTGTGTTGAGCAGGGGGTTGGACTAGATGGCCTGTATGACCCCTTCCAACTCTATGATTCTATGATTCTGTGATTCTTGTTTCCCTTGAAATTGCACCAGTTGTTAACTTGAACAGCGTCCTTCAGCTCTGCAATTCGCCTTTAACACAATGTGAGTAGAATTCTGTGGGGTGTCCCCTTCCCTCCCCGCCTTCTGCAGCTCTTCGTGTATTTCTTATACACACCAATTTGTTTAAGTCCGAAGCCTCGCCTCTGACTGACTGTCTTCCTGTTTGTGAATGCTTCTAAGCTAAAAGACAACAGCCCAGGATTTCTGCACCTACCTTAAGACAATCACCTTCCCCTGGGTTGGCTTTGTCAGCGAACACTCTGCCAACTGCCACAGCACACCTTGGGGTCACTAAATAATGTCCCATTTCATATGTACACCAGAGCACCAGATTGGGTGCATGGGGATGCTAATGCTGTAAGGGGAAACCTCTGCCTGCCCCCCATATCTTAGCTGCAGTCACCTTAATGCAAATGGTTGCAGAGGTAGAGATGAAGGGTGCCTGAAGGAAGCTGTCAGTCTTGGCAGACATGCATCAGCATAGAGGAAAAGGGGGTGGGGAAAGTGCTGGGGGGGGGGGAGGGAGAGACACTTTGCCAGGGCAGCAGTTTTCCTCTTGTTCTCTGAGAGAGTAGCTTTTTGTCTCTGAATATGCAATGTCCCCCCCCCCCTTCTTCAGTTCCTCCTGACAGCTCAGTCTCAGGTCAGGTGAAAATCATTGCTTTCCTCTGCAGCCTTCCCTCTGCAGGTGTCATGGGACTGAGGAGGCAAATGGTGACAGAACAGGAGATCTAAATGTAAAACACCTGACAGCAGAAGGATCCCAGAAGGAAAAAAGCACCAAATCTCTATGGGGGGAGGGAGGAGACCAGTGGTAGAAGAAAGGGAATATTATCAAGAACTGAGACAGGGAGTACATGGGAGATTATGATCCTCAGGGATAACCTCAAAGTTTTAGTTTTTTCTTTATATAGCACTTACATTTCCAATACTCATTCCCCATAAATTGAGACAAGTAGAAAAAAGTAGAAAAAAGCGAAGGAAAGATTTTTTTCCCTTTCCCTTTTACAGTGATCAAAAGTGGGGTGCAGGTTGGTTTCAGTGAGGAAAACTGAGAGGGTGTGTAAAGATTCAACTGCTTCTCAGTCTCCCTGCAGATCCCAAACTGAAGCAGGGCCACACATATCTGCAATTTGCCTTTTACTGATAAACGAGACTCATGACCTTTGTTGTGCCAGATTTGGTTCTCTGCAACACAACTAAACCACAGTTATAGAATCCATGATACAGTTAGATTCAAATCTAGAACCACCTTAAGGACCAACAAGAGTTTTGCCAGATGCTTGGCTCTGGAAAGCTCCTAGCTGCAATATCTTATAGAATCATAGAATCATAGAATCATAGAGTTGGAAGGGGCCATACAGGCCATCTAGTCCAACCCCCTGCTCAATGCAGGATCAGCTTCAAGCATCCAGGATAACGATCTGTTCCGCCTCTGCTTAAAGACCACCAGTGATGGGGAGCTCACCACCTCCTTAGGCAGCCCATCCCACTGCTAAACTAGACTCATAGAATCCTAAAGTTGAAGGGGCCATCTGATCCAACAAACTCTAATGGATGCAGAGAAAGCAGAAAGGCTTAGCACCTATTTTACATCTGTTTTTCCCCACAGGTCAAAGGGCACATCTAGAGATGGCAGTAGCCAAAGGATAGTGTCTGGGTGGCAGGTTGACATGGACAGAGAGGTTGTTGAGAGGCATTTGGCTGCATTGGATGAGTTCAAATCCCCTGGGCCGGATGAAATGCACACGAGAGTGCTCAAAGAACTTTCTGGAGAACTTGCACAACCCTTGTCCATCATCTTCGGGACCTCTTTAAGGACTGGAGAAGTCCCGGAGGACTGGAAGAGAGCAAACGTTATTCTGATCTTCAAAAAAGGGAGGAAGGATAACCCGGGAAACTACAGACCAGTGAGTCTGACCTCTGTTGTGGGTAAGATAATGGAGCAGATATTAAAGGGAGCGATCTGCAAACATCTGGAGGACAATTTGGTGATCCAAGGAAGTCAGCATGGATAGGTCTCCAGCAGGTCCTGTCAGACCAACCTGGTTTCCTTTTTTGACCAAGTAACAAGTTTGCTGGATCGTGGGAATTCGGTTGATGTCGTTGACTTGGATTTTAGTAAAGCTTTTCACAAGGTTTCCCATGATGTTCTGATGGATAAATTGAAGGACTGCAATCTGGATTTTCAGATAGTTAGGTGGATAGGGAATTGGTTAGAGAACCGCACTCAAAAGAGTTGTTGTCAATGGTGTTTCATCAGACTGGAGAGAGGTGAGTAGCGGGGTACCTCAGGGTTCGGTGCTCGGTCCGGTACTTTTTAACATATTTATTAATGATCTAGACTAGATGAGGGGGTGGAGGGACTACTCATCAAGTTTGCAGATGACACCAAATTGGGAGGACTGGCAAATACTCCAGAAGTTAGAGACAGAGTTCAACGAGATCTGAACACAATGGAAAAATGGGCAAATGAGAACGAGATGCAATTTAATAGAGATAAGTGTGAAGTTGTGCATCTGGGTCAGAAAAATGAAAAGCATGCCTACTGGATGAGGGATACGCTTCTAGGTAACACTGTGCGTGAATGAGACTTGGGGTACTTGTGGATTGTAAACTAAACATGAGCAGGCAGTGTGATGCAGCGGTAAAAATGGCAAATGCCATTTTGGGCTGTATCAACAGAGGCATCACATCAAAATCACAACACGTCATAGTCCCATTGTATACGGCACTGATCAGACCACACCTGGAGTACTGTGTGCAGCTTTGGAGGCCTCATTTCAAGAAGGACGTCGATAAAATTGAAAGGGTACAGAGGAGAGCGACGAGGATGATCTCTGGCCAAGGGACCAAGCCCTATGAAGATAGGTGGAGGGACTTGGGAATGTTCAGCCTGGAGAAAAGGAGGTTGAGAGGGGACATGATAGCCCTCTTTAAGTATTTGAAAGGTTGTCACTTGGAGGAGGGCAAGATGCTGTTTCTGCTGGCTGCAGAGGAGAGGACACGCAGTAATGGGTTTAAACTTCAAGTACAACGATATAGGCTAGATATCAGGAAAAAGTTTTTCACAGCAGTGGAATAGGCTGCCTAAGGAGGTGGTGAGCTCCCCCTCACTGGAAGTCTTCAAGCAAAGGTTGGATACACACTTTTCTTGGATGCTTTAGGATGCTTAGGGCTGATCCTGCGTTGAGCAGGGGATTGGACTAGATGGCCTTTATGGCCCCTTCCAACTCTATGATTCTATGATTCTAATTGGATTGGGAAACATAGAAGCCATTTAGTTTGCTATATTCGTATACTTCAGGGGTAGGCATGTGTGTTAAAATCCCTTTCTGTTCTAGTGTCCAACTAGCATTGAATCCTTCTCAAAACCAATACAACCAACATGTCTGATTTGACTCCCTTCAACGCAGTCAAAGCACAATTATTGAAACCTTCACAGACCCTTTCGGAGAAAAATAGGCCTTCCTTTATTTGGTTTTGCGTTGACAATTGACTGGATAGCAACATAAAGCAAAGTTTTAATGATGCTGTGAATCAATACATGTCACTTTGAAATGCCAGAAGCCCGCTTTCATCTTGTCTCATATGAACACAGGAAGTTGATTTTAATTGATTCCAATCATTGACTCATCAAGGAGTTTCTTGCCCATTCTGGCCAATAGTAGAGCCCCTAGTGGTGCACCGAACCTAGTTGGCACTCAGGGACAGGTGAGAGGGAAAAGCAGAAGGTGAGATATCTGCAGAGAAAAACCTGCCTGCAAACCAGGCTCATCCCAGTGCTTGCTGCCCCTATTGACGGCATCAGCAGTGGGTCCAGCGGCTTCGGGTCATGAGTCCCTCAGTTTATTGCTACCATCCAGAAGCAACAGATCAGGGGACTGGGGCACAGACACCTGTCAATCGAGAGGGAAAGCTGCAGGGGTTCATGTTTTTGTTTTAACCTTTAAGGCTATAAGCGGCTTGAGTCCTACATACTTGAGGGACCACTTACCTCCTTATGCCCCCCACAGAGCACTCCGCTCTGTGGATATGAATCTGCTGATGATCCTGGGACCCCGAGAAACATACCTGGCCTTGACAAGGGCCAGAACCTTTTCTGTCCCGGCCCCTACTTGGTGGAATGAGCTCCCTACAGAGCTACGGGCCCTCTGAGTTCCACAGCTCTCTGAGTTCCACAGGGCCTACAAAACGGAGCTCTCCCATGGAAGCTGGCAAATCTAAGAGGAAGACTGTGCACAGCAGTCTTGACTTTAGTATGTTTTTTATACTGCTTTTTTATTTGCCAGGCTAAGGTTAGAAAAAGTTACTTCAGTTCCCATGTCTCTCCAGCCATTTACTTTTTCACAATTTACAATTTCAGGCTGTAGATATTTATTTAGATCTTCCTGCACTTTCCAGACTCACAGGACTGATGCTGGTCTGCCTGTCTGCGCCCCAGAATACAAACAGTTGCCCATAGATCAGCCCCCCCCCTCACAAACTGGCGGTAGAGAGTGTCATCCCCCTCCTGTAGTTGAGGATGCGGAGACCAAATGAGCAGATTACGCCATCGCTGTTGCCATTACTGCAAATTATCGGATTTTATTGTCATGTTATGGTTTTAGGTGACGGGGTTATGTAAGCCGCCTTCGAGCCTTCGGGGGGAGGCGGGGTATAAATAATAATAATAATAATAATAATAATAATAATAATAATAATAATAATAATAATAATAATAATAATAGCCCAGGAGGGACACACCTGCGCCACTCCCTCCCAACTGCAAGCAAAAATGGCTCCTTTGAAGGCTGGACTCTGAGGCATTGTATGATTTTGAAGTTCCACTTCCAAACCTCCAGGGGTAGCCAACCTCCAGGTGGGGCCTAGAGAGCTCCTGCCATTACAGGTCACCTGCAGAGTATAAATATCAGTTCCACAGGCAGAAAAGGCTACTTTGGACAGGGTTGTGGTAGTGAAGAAACATTTAAGGCCTCCCACACAGGTTGTTGTTGAATTTAAAGGCTTGAGGCCTACTGCACAGGGTTGTTGTGCAGATGAAACAGGAGACAAAAAAACTCTGCAACAGCATCCAGTTTCGTCTGCAGAATAACCCTGTGCAGTAGGCCTCCAATCTGCAGAGAGTTGCAAAGAAGAAAGACACATAGCTTGGCTGTGTCTAACCCCCAGCCAGAGCAGTATTTTGAGTGAGAAGGAGCTTTTTCTGTGGCCTTCCTGTCAGCCAACTGTTTGGCAGAAGGGGAAAGTTCCCCACCCTCAAAAGGAATGGCCTCAGGCTCCCCTGTGTTGCTCTTGGAAATACCTCCCTCCCCTCAGTCAGGGGCCGTTAAAGGCTCCTTCACAGCAGGCCTGAAGGGAGGGGGAGGGAGGGAGTGCCTCCTGTCAGCTCTGTCAGGGTTCTGAGGCAAAGTTACAGTTGGCCATGACAGTTACGACAGCCTTGGGGTGAAAAGGGCTGGCGCAGCCAGTCCAAGTCTCTGTTCTCATTCCCCTGGGCAGCCTTGCTGACCTCCTCTCCCTGCAGTGGTCAGGAGCAGACTGGCAGCAATGTCTCCTGATTGCCCTGGAACTCTGGTCTGTCCTGGTGATGGCCCAATTGGAAGGCCCCTTCGGCCTGCCAGTTACAAATCCATTTGATTGTGACATCGATCCCTAACATTCTTGTAAGAATATTGTGAGGAACCTTATAAAAACCTTACTAAAATCAAGATATACTATATCCACTGCGTTTCCTGCATCTACTTGTACTAAATGAGTCACTCTGTCAAAAACAGAAATAAGATTAGTCTGGTAGAACTTATCCTTGGGAAATCTATGTTGACTTTTATTCAGCACATTATCCTCTATTAAACACAACATTATCCTCTAATGAAATCAAATCATTAGTAAATTAGAACTTTATTTTTTAAAAACATCAACTAAAAAGTGAAGCTCATAAAAGCCTGGCATGAAACTGGGGGAGGGGGTGGAAGAGGAGAAAAGGGGATAGCTGGCTTTAAAGGCCCTTTGAAAGAGGATAATCTTAAGGGACTCCCAGAAGGCTAGGAATGAAGGAGCCAACCAGATCTCTGGATGGAGTGTTCCAAAGTCTGAGGCCACAGCAGAAAAGACCTTCTTTCACAAATTCACTAGCCTCCCTTTGTGCGAGGCAGGCGTGTGGAAAAAGGCCAAACCTTGGTTGTTAAGACTGGCAGCCTCTAATCTGGAGTACCTAATTTGATTCCCCACTCCTCCGCCACATGCAGCCAGCTGGGAGAACTTGGCAAGTTACAGTTCTCTCAGAGCTCCCCCAGTCCCACCTACCTCACAGGGTGTCATTGTAGGGAGAGGAGGAAGGTGAAGTGATTGTAAGCCACTCTGATATTCATACAGGTAGTAAAGAAGCAGTGTACAACACCCCCCTAGTTCAAATCTAGACTTGCCAGCCTCCATGTGGCAACGGAGAAAACAACTGGACAGTCAATTGCATGCAGCATAGACAATGAAAAACACTGACAATCAGGCTACTGAATTGTAGAACCAAACAACAACTGATATTCCCATAGAGTTATGTTATAACATATACCGGTTATCCTTATCTATTTGTAACCCTTTCTAATGGGGAGGGTTCAAATTAATAAATGACAGCACTTTTATGGCTTGACAAAATGAGAAATTGTTTCAAAAGAAAAGAAACCATTTCAGACCTTGAATAATTTTAACTATAACAATATTTATCATCAACCATAGAACTTCAAAACTAGATATATAACAAAATCACAATGGCTATGAGCACAGCAACATTAGAATCATAGAGTTGGTAGGCGCCATACAGGCCATCTAGTCCAACCCCCTGCTCAACGCAGGATCAGCCCTAAGCATCCTAAAGCATCCAAGAAAAGTGTGTATCCAACCTTTGCTTGAAGACTGCCAGTGAGGGGGAGCTCACCACCTCCTTAGGCAGCTTATTCCACTGCTGAACTACTCTGATTGTGAATTTTTTTCCCCTCATATCTAGCCTATATCGTTGTACTTGTAGTTTAAACCCATTACTGAGTGTCCTTTCCTCTGCAGCCAATGGGAACAGCATCCTGCCCTCCTCCAAATGAAAACCTTTCAAATACTTAAAGAGGGCTATCATGTCCCCTCTCAACCTCCTTTTCTCCAGGCTGAACATTCCCAAGTCCCTCAACCTATCTTCATAGGGCTTGGTCCCTTGGCCCCAGATCATCCTTGTCGCTCACCTCTGTACCCTTTCAATTTTAACTACGTCCTTCTTGAAGTGAGGCCTCCAGAACTGCACACAGTACTCCAGATGTGGTCTGACCAGTGCCATATACAATGGGACTATGGCATCTTGTGATTTTGATGTGATGCCTCTGTTGATACAGCCCAAAATGGCATTTGCCTTTTTTACCGCTACATCACACTGCGTGCTCATGTTTAGTTTAAAATCCACAAGTACCCCAAGGTCTCGTTCACACACAGTGTTACCTAGAAGCGTATCCCCCATCCAGTAGGCATGCTTTTCATTTTTCTGACCCAGATGCAGAGCTTTATACTTATATTTATTAAATTGCATCTTGTTCTCATTTGCCCATTTTTCCATTGTGTTCAGATCTTGTTGAACTCTGTCTTTATCTTCCGGAGTATTTGCCAGTCCTCCCAATTTGGTGTCATCTGCAAACTTGATGAGTAGTCCCTCCACCCCCTCATCTAGTCTAGATCATTAATAAATATGTTAAAAAGTTCCGGACTGAGCACCGAGCCCAGAGGTACCCCGCTACTCACCTCCCTCCAGTCTGATGAAAGACCATTGACAACACACATTAATGGGAACAAAATCTTCAGTGTCCTTCAAAAAGGGCACTCAGAACTGAACCAATCCTAAACCAATCCTAACACACACAGGAAAAAGAAAGTCCCAACTTGAAATTGTAGAAGTGCATGGCTCTTGTTTCTTATCTTCCACTTCAGGAGCTGGCTTGCTGCTGCTGCTGCTCAGGGACTCACTCCCTGGCTTGGGCCTGCAAAAGAATTAGCAGTTCCCTCAGTCAAGCTCTGGGCCTTCTCTCTCCTGCTGCAGGGCCAGACTGACTGAGGGGTGGGGCTTTTGCAATTAATATGTGAGCAACTTAACTTACTGCTCATGCTCAATAACCTTTGGCTCCCTTGGCCTAAATTGTTTAATGAAAATTATTAAAACAAAAATTACATGGGTTACATTTTGTTCCTCTTAATATTTGTGAAACAACCCTGGGGGTGGGGAGTGTCCTGCCTGTCCAAGATGAAACAGGGCCAATAGGGTGCGCCCAGCCCTCCCTCTCCAACTCCTGCCCCCCTTCCTTGGACACTAGCCACTTTGTTCTCAGATGCCCGAGAGAGACACACAGAGACACAGAGAGCCCTGCCAAACCGCAAATGATCCTTGATTACTTGCTATGGCTCCTGCTGCAAGGGAGAGACAGACAGACAGAGACAAATTGCAAGCAACCCTTGCTAGGCTTCCCTGCCAAGAAGGCGCCATCCTATGAAAGAGAGAGAGATCTGCGCCTGTTGGTGTCCCCTGGGTCCAATCGCCCATTGTATTCCTGGTTGCAAAGGGTTTTCTTGCTAGTAAAACATGTTTTCATGTCAATTTCCTCAATGACATAACTAAAAAACAAAATTAAACATACATATCTGAAAATCTTATCAATGTGAATAAATAAATGAATGAAACAAAATACAAATGTCTGTTGTTTATTACTTACATAGTTTACAAGTTGGTGGCATGCTCATAAGGAAAACCTCTTTATTTTGATATATCACACACAAGAAAAAGAAACAAGACTGACTTCAATACAATCATAACATAGAACTGTAAATTAACTTACCACTAAGTTCTCAATATATGAAATACTACAAGTATGTAGATAAAATTGAAAGGGTACAGAGGAGAGCGACGAAGATGATCTGGGGGCAAGGGACCAAGCCCTATGAAGATAGGTTGAGGGACTTGGGAATGTTCAGCCTGGAGAAAAGGAGGTTGAGAGGGGACATGATAGCCCTCTTTAAGTATTTGAAAGGTTGTCACTTGGAGGAGGGCAGGATGCTGTTTCTGTTGGCTGCAGAGGAGAGGACACGCAGTAATGGGTTTAAACTTCAACGATATAGGCTAGATATGAGGAAAAAGTATTTCACATTCAGAGTAGTTCAGCAGTGGAATAGGCTTTCTAAGGAGGTGGTGAGCTCCCCCTCACTGGCAGTCTTCAAGCAAAGGTTGGATACACACTTTTCTTGGATGCTTTAGGATGCTTAGGGCTGATCCTGCGTAGAGCAGGGGGTTGGACTAGATGGCCTGTATGACCCCTTCCAAATCTATGATTCTATGATTCTATGTGAAATACTACAATTTCAATTTTCAAATTTCAAAGTGGCATAGCCTCTATCTCCCTTAGTCCCCTTAGTCCTCTACTGTCAAGTGCTAAAAAAACTCACAACAAAACTTCTATAATAAGAAAGTTTTTTAATGGAAGTTTACTTCAGTCACTATAACTAGCAAAGTCAAATCTACCCCACAATGGAACTGCAAGCCCTTTTCAATACAATTCTCCCACCCAAAACTCGAAGGTTCCCAAGGGGAGGGGTGGCCTCATCTCCAGGTGTCAACCCAGGTATCCAGCCAAGGGTGCCACAATTCACACGTCCTTGGACTGGCCGGTGCCTGTTGACAAGATACAATGTTGCTGTTACAAAAAGCAGAGACAGCAGCAGGGATCAAAGGCAAACAGTTCAGAGCGGGCACTACAAAGCATGACAGCAGGGAAACAGAAAGTATGTTCCGGTTACAAGAGGAACAGGCTTTGGTTACACAGAAAGCCTGGAAATGAATGCGGGAATACAGACAAAATGGGGTAACCCCTGTTCATGGACAGATCATGGCAGAGAGCAGGCACTGATCCTGACATTCCTCCAACCCAAAAACAACCTCCCCTCATCCGGTGTCTCTAGGTCTAGGACACATGGGGAATGCACGACGGAAAGCACGAAGCAGTCTAGGGGCCTTGATATCAGGGGCTCCCACCCACTCCCTATCCCCCATGGGGAAATCCTTCCATTCTACCAGGTCCTGTAGTTTGCCCTTGTGCCAGCGAGAGTCCAGGATCTTGTCGACCTCGTAGTGGGTGTCCTTGTCGATGAAGACAGGTACAGGCGTAGACAAGGGAGGGTGCTAGGCATCAGGAGGTGGGGCACGTTTCAGTAAGCTGGAATGAAAAACGGGGTGCACATTCCTATAAGTCTTTGGCAAAGCAAGCTCCACCGTTACTGCATTTATCAGTCTGACAACCCGGAAAGGACCCACAAATTTGGCCCCCAGTTTGCAGGACGGTTGCTGACACCTCAGGTTTTTTGTGGATCTACTTTTTTATGGACATCTACTTTGGAACCCACAAAAGGGTCATAACTGTCCTGTAATCAAAAATAACCGAGTCATTCTTAAAGCTACATTCATATAAAACAAGTTAGATCCCAAGAGGACTTTGGAGTAAGTGAGCCTTTGATGGATCACTTCCAACCCCCCCCCCCAAACAAAAATCAGTGAGTTGGTGTTGATTTTTAACAAAGTGTTCTACCATAGGGGTGTCAATTTTATTATTCCAAATACAAAAAAGGTGTTCCATAATTTTTAACACTTTTTGCTCCTTTTCATATTTTGGAAACAGCCTCCTGGGAGGAGACTGTCCGGACCCCTGTGTGTCCGGTACATCCCTACTGATTGGCCAGCGACCATATGGCCTGCCCTCCACAAAGTCCGCAAGGCCAGTAGCCGCCATTTAGCCACTGGACATTGCCAGAGACAGAGGTCAGAGTCAGGGGCACTGGTCTGGAGAATGGGTGACCGAGTGGCCGGCCTGCTGCTGCCCTCGCTGCCAGAAAATCTCTGCTGCTTGGGAGTGGGCTACGAGGCACTGACTGCTGCTCTGGGTCGGGGGCCGAGGGACTGCTGGCTCTCAGAGCTCTCAGTCCCACCTCTCAGAGGGTGTTTGTTATGACGAAAGGGAGAAAAGGCAATTTTAAACTGCTTAGAGACACCTGAGGCCTGCTGGGTGACTGTGGGCCGTTCCAGTTTTCTCGGAGCTCTCAGCCCCACTTCTCTCATAGGGTGTCTGTTATGGGGAGAGGAAGAAATGGTGATTTTAAACCGTGTAGAGACATCTGAGGCCTGTTGAGTGACTCAGCACCATTCCCAGTTCTCTCAGAGCTCTCACAGCCCCACATCCCTCACAGGTCATCTGTGGGGGGAAGATGAAGGGAAAAGGTGTTTGTAAACTGCTTTGAGATTCCTTTTGGTATTAAAAAGCAGTGTACAAAAATCCATCTTCTAAGGGGCAACAGTGAAAGAAGCATGTGGGCACATAACATATCAGCAGTAAAAAAAAAATGGAGACAGAAGGAGTAGGGCCACAGAACTGGGAGGAATTGGTTGCCATGTAATCTCCCCCTAAGAAGAGTGTCCAGTGAGTTTCTCTACATATATCTGAAGACATGGCTCTTGAGAGCTCATCTGTAACCACTATGCCACAATTCCCAAAGGTCAGTCCTCTCCCACACTCAACGAACATTCCACACCACAGGTTCTTGACACCCATCTCTCCACACCCATGCCCTCATTTGCCACCATGCCACCACAACCCCCCCCCCCCACAATATTCAGCCCCATGCCCTTACAGACTGGACAACCCCTCCCCTTCCTCTTCCCATTGCCAAGCTCTCTCTATCTTAATCACTCTCTTCCTTTCTACCTCCTTCTCTCTTTGCTATTTCCCTCCCCCGCTAACACCCGTTGTATCAGCTACAACAGGCTTTAATTCTAGTTTTAATATAAAGAGGATACATTGACATGATTTTATTACTATTACTTATTACTATTACTATATACTGCCACTCCTGGCCAGCTGGCTTGAGGCAGTTTACATCAGAAGAAAATGCAGTTTCAAATACTGAAAACACTGGGGGGGGGGAGCTGGGCAGCACAAACACAACCCACCCCTCCCACTCCTGCCAACCCCCTCCCATCATGCAATGGACTGAATACAACACCTCATGCCTCCAGGTAGGGTGCTCAAAGGGGAGACCCACTCAGGATTCTGTCACCCAGCCAAATGCCTGGTGGAAGAGCTCCATTTTACAGGCAGATTGTAGTGCTCTGCTAGGAACATAGCAAGACCAACGGTCTGGGATCTGAGCCTCCATAAATATAAATCATGTTGTACTTACAGAGTAACAATAAATAAATTCTTGATGTGGACAGTAAAATTCAATTTGCTTCCTTGAAAACAGAGTGGTTAACACATCATTAGTTTGCAAATGGAACAAGATCCATCCATTGATAAATTGCTAGGGATATGCAACCTGAGCATTTGGTACTGAGTAACTAATTCCGCTATGTTTTTACTGTGGTAATGTCATGAGGGATTTAAATTGAGCTCCTGGAATATCAGCTACTATGTGCTAATGTTCTGTTGTTGTTGTCATCCATTCAGTCATGTCCAACTTTTGGTGATCCAATGTCATAGCTGTGGCCACAATCCCCAATCCCACACTGTCTCCCTTAGCCATGCAAAGTTCTGGCCAGTGTCTACCCCAATCGCATCCAATCACCATGCTCTTATTCGGACTGGTTTCTTTTCCACTGACCAATCCTAGTATAATTGCTTATTCCATTGAGTTGGATCGCATGATATGGACAAACTAGATGAAAAGCCCATTTTTAAAAATGGGCAGAGGAGGGCCATGGACCCGGGTGGTCCCTTTGGGGGCCTCCTCCTCTTCGCCGAGGCCGCACTAACCTTGGGGTGGCTCGCATGGCGAGTGCGGGCTGGCGGTGGGCGTGTGGCTCTGGAAGCGTGTTGGCGGCGCTGGTGGGGCTCTGGTCGTGCGTGTTGGCAGCGGCGAGCTGGGACCAGCAGCATCGGCACGGTGAGGCTTCCGGAGGCGGCCGGGTGGGGCAGTGACAGCAGCAGGGCAGATGCATGTGTGCAAGTGTCCTGGGTCAGAATGTGCACATGCGCGTTGGGTGATGTCGTAGCAGCGGGCGCGGCGCAAGGCCTGGGTGCGCTCCGGCTCGGCCGCTGTTCCGGCCGCGGGCTCCGGTAGCGGGCAGCGACATGGGCAGGGCTCAAAGGCTGGCTGGGCAGAGGGGCGACGTCGGCTGCAGAAACGCATGCGCAGAACTCCACGCATGCGTGGTTGTGGAGGCCTTCGCGGTGGGTGCGACGTGGCTTTTGTAGCCTGGTCGCAGCGGCGGCAAGAAGGAGCGGCCGGCAAAGCAGGAAGCTGTAAGTAGGGGCTAGGAGAAGGGTGGGGGGCCCCCAAAGGACGGGTGGGGTCAGGGTGGGAAGCGTGTGGTCGGCAGCGGTGGTAGAGGCGGCTGGGGGTGGCGGGAAAAGTCCGTTGGTGGGTGGCGGGGAAAGAGCAGGGCTACTGTGTCTTTGATGCGGCGGCCCTGCTCTTTTTCAGGCAAACAGGACTCACCGTCTGGAGGGTGCAACATCGAGGATGGCTTCCTGGGAGGACTGGCAAGTCAGCGGTGCGGTGTTCCCAGGACGGGCCAAGTAGCCAGTGGAGAGGCGTGCAAAGTGCACCTCCCTATTGGCCACTTGGCTCTGGAGTGCCACTTGGAGGAGCGAATCAGGAGCCGCAAATCCCGGACAGCGCCCACCCAGTCTCCTCCCACTTAGCCCTTAGCCTTTTATTTATACCACTCTGCTGGAGCAGTATAAAGATAAGGGAGCTATTCGAGATTTTGTCTACCAATGATATATCAGACGATGTGCTGTAGTATTTCCTTGTTTGTGACTTTTGTCATCCATGAAACCTGCAGAAGCCTTATCCAACACCGAAGTTCAAATAAAGCTATTCTTCTCTTCTCTGATTTTTTCATCATGCAACTTTCACAGTCGTAAGTGGCTATTGGAAATATGATAGATCAAACTAATCTACAATTGGTAGTCAGACTTACATCCTTCCTTTTCCATGTTCAGTTCAAGCTCATCATTGCTAAGTGACCCAGAGCAATTAAATGTTTTATTTCCTTACTGCAGTTGCCACATCAATTTGTGATGCAAGAAAAACGAATTCTTCAACGCATTTGATCTCTTCACCATCAATTGTTATTTTGACATGTCTGGTTTTTGCAATGGTCATTATTTTTGTCTTTTTAGTGCAACTACACTTAATCTTAGCCAAAAGGCGAGAAACGTTTATGTCTTATGTCTTATTATGTCTTACCCTAAAGCATGATCTTTGCCTTTGTTTTCACTAGCAGTGGATCCTTTTGCACTTTCCCTTCTTATATTGTACTTTTATATGCTATTAAAGGGTTGTTGTTGTCTTTTTAGTGTTTAAGAAAAGGCCAATTTTTAAACTTCATTGACTTTTGTAATCAGCTGTTTTAGGCCTTCCTTGTGGACAAATAGGTTAAGAAACTGCAGACCTCCCACCCTACCATTTACTTGACCTGAAATAATCTGGGCGAGGGTGGGTGAGATGCGGTCCTGTTTGATTCTCTGGGGAAACCCACACATTTCAAAGCTGCCAAGGCTCCAGGGAAAGGGAAGGAGGGGGGAGGATTTATTGGATCTTAATTAGATGTGATGTTTGACACGGGACTGCCATGAGGACTGGCAGTCAGATGGCAGCAGCAATTTTCCTTTGAGAACTCAGTTCCCCAGGTTCCACAAGAACCTGGTTTGCACCAGGACAATGGCACTGGAGGAGAAGGTGCTTCTGCCTTCCACCACCAGTGTTTTTTCTGACCCAAAATAACCCAGCTGTTTGCCTGGGGGGGGGAGTTACATGTGCAGTATTCAGTGCACCTGCATGTAACACCCCTGAGGATGGTTCAGGTTTGGTAAAATGGCACAGGGTGGTGGCTGAAACCCTCTTTGTCATGCCCCCATATTTCTCTGGCACTTGGAGATTGAGCTGTTGGTGAGGAGATTCATCAACTTCTCCTTAACTTTGGGGACTTTTGTGGAAAGTTTGAGGAAGGCTGTCAGAAATGCCAGGATTCTGCCATATATTTTAGCATCTGTAAGAAGTACAGATGCTAGGAAGTCATGTTTATATAAATTGCCTGAATTGCCTGGTTTCTGTTTTCACTCTTGAAACTTCAACTGGTCCAGAATGCAGCTTCACAGATCCTCACTGGAACCCATATGTGAGTTCTGCTCTCTCAGCTGCACTGGCTGAAGATTGAAAACCAAATCAGATTCAAGGGTTTGGTTATAACCTTAAAACCAAAACCAAAAAAGGAACACAACACAACCTTTACAGGTAGGAACTCAGAAGTTGAGTTGTACAATAAATGATGTAAAATTGTTAATTATTTATTATAGTGCACAATTAAAAACAGAATAAAAACTACATAAAAACAATACAGAACTAACAGCACATAAGACTGTCAAAGGCAGACAGACTCACAACTAGGCTTCTGGATTAATAGAAAGCTTTACGAAGTAGTTCTGAAAACTCTAACGTCTGAAGTTGAATCTAATCGATACATGGCAAGCAAGCAGTTATCAATGCATTCTTCCCGCCCAAATGTCACCTCTTTCCCAGGTTGGAATGACCCCCCGCTGCCAGGTGCCATCCTGGGCTTCCTGCCAGCCTGTCTCTGGCTCCAGCCATCCTTGGTGAAATCGGCAACCTTCTTTGTAGATAACAGAGTACAGGGCAATATTTGCAAGAAAGTGTCACAGCAGGAGAGAATACACAATGCAGTGTGAAATAGCTCAGGGTTATAAAAAAGGTTACAAAGGTTCTGCAAACACACACATCAAACCAACATGGAGTCTCTATGGTCAAACTCAAATCATGGCAGAGATCAGAGGGCTGATCCTGACATTCCGCCCTTCCAAGAGGGTCTCCCTCCCCCCGTTTCACCCACTATCCACCAGTCTGGGACAATCTGGAAACTTACAGTGGAACTCCTTGATGAGTCTAGGAACCCGCACATGTCCCGCCTCCACCCGCTCCCTGTCTCCCATGGGGAATTCCTTCCAATCTACCAAATACTGCAGTTTTCCCCTATGCCACCGAGAGTCCAAAATCTGGTTCACTTCGTAGTGTGTGTCCTTGTCCACAAAGACAGGGATAGGAGCAGCTGGAGCAGGGCGCCAGTCATCTGGAGGCGGGGCCGTTTTCAGCAAGCTGGAATGAAAAACGGGATGAACATGTCTATAAGTCTTAGGTAGATCTAGTTCCACAGTCACAGCATTGATGAGACGTTTGACAGCAAAGGAACCCACAAATTTAGGCCCCAGCTTGCGGGAAGGTTGCTGGCTGCGTAAATTCTTTGTGGGCAAATAGGCTAAGTCCCCCACAGCCCAGGCAGGAGCAGCCACCCTCTTTCTGTCCGCTTGGACTTTATGCTTGGCTTCTTCCAAGCAGTTCACAATCTGCGGCCAGGCTGAAGCAATCCCCCTTGCCCATTTTTGCACATCTGTGGGTCCGGAAGCTGCGAGCTCCCAAGGCCATCAGGTTCGTGCTGTAGATGACTTTAAAAGGGGAGACCCCTCTAGAAGAATGCACTCCATTGTTGTAGGCTAATGGGAGCAGGGACACCCAATCAGACTGCTGGTGATTGATGAAGCAGCAGAGGTACTGTTTTAGGATCTGATTTACCCGTTCCGTTTGACCATTAGTCTCAGGGTGATAACCCAATGTGAGAGCTTGTTCAACTCCCAGCAACCCCAGGAGCTCCCGCTAGAACTTGGCAATGAACTGTGAGCCTCTATCAGTCAAAATACAACCCGGAATTCCATGCAGTTTATATACGTGTTCAATAAACAGGGAATCAAGCTTAGGGGCAGAAGTCAATCCTGCACATGGGATGAAGTGGGCTTGTTTAGAAAACGCATCCACAACCACCCAAATGAACGTCTTCTCACGGCTGGGCGGGAGGTCCGTGATAAAGTCCATAGTGATTTCCTTCCAGGGGGCCGAAGGCATGGGCAGTGGTTGCAGCAACCCCTTTTTCTTTCCTCCCACAGTTTTAGCCGTGAGGCATACCGGGCAACCCTGCACATACAGTTCTACATCCTTGCGCAGAGTGGGCCACCAATAGTGCCGCTTTTTTCTGACGCACATGAGATACACTCTCAGCACAGAATTATATAATAGTGAAGAGTGGTGAGCCTAGGCATATACCATAGGACGTGGTCTCCAAAAAGTCTAAAATTTACATATATATCAGTTGGAGCCATAGTCTACAGATCCCATTCAACCACTCAACTACACTTTATAATGAGTTTAGATATTTTATATAGAGTGTATTGTCACGATTCTGACCACTGAGGAAGACCCAGTAGGGTCGAAACGCATTTGGTCTTATGTGCTGTTTTTATGTAGTTTTTATTCTGTTTTTAATTATAACCTTAAAAACCCTAAATGGTCTGGGACCATCATACCTGTGAGACCACCTCTCCATGTACATCCCCCAAAGAGCCTTAACATCCAGTGATGAAAACTTGTTCAGGACCCCTGGCTCCTAGACTGGCCCAAACAGGGCTAAGAATCTTTTGGACCTGGCCCCGACCTGAAGGAATATTCTTCCAAATGACATCACAGCCCTGTGGGACCTTAAGGGTTCTGTAGGGCTTGCAAAGCTGTCCCAAAAGGTTGAGGCCTATGATTGAGGCCTGAAACTACACCTGAAATCTTCATGCCTCCCTGTCAGAAACCACCAAATCAGACTTCAACTAAATGGTTCTGTGTAACCTCCCCTCCCCCTTACCATGTAACAGAGAGAACTGGGCAAATTGTGGATATAATTCTCTGTTTTTAATATTTTAAAACTTATTTAACAAGTTCCCAGAGAGAGGGCAGAAAATAAATGTAAAAATAAATAAATAAATTTGCCACTGGAGTTGGAGTGTCACAGGGCCCCACAGGGTCAGGTGCCAAATGTCACCTTTAGCTTGACAGTTCTGAAGTGCCTCAGATTAGCTGGCTTCCACTGCAGGCTTGCAAGTTTTTGGAGAAAACAGTGAAAGTGTTTCAAAATCAAGCTCACTTCTCCAAAACCATTCTATCTGCTTTTACTCTTAGCCTTCTGCCTCCCTCCTTCTTCATCCCTTATTGCTTTTTTACCAACTGAAGAGATTCATGATTCATCCCACAAGTGAATGGCTGGGTGCTTAAAACCACCAACCTCATTAAAGAGTCATGAGGCTTGGTAACCTCATGGCAGCTGTGTGCCCTGGTGGCATGGGAGTCAGGCAGAGGAAACTCTCAACCAGAACTGGGTCTCGCGGTTGCCCTTCTGGAAGTGGAAGCTGCTTATTGTTGCATTAAATAAAAGATTTGACAGCAGAAGTGCATCTGCTGCCTGACCCGCCTTCGTTATTATTTCATTGTGCGAGCACCCAGAGGGGTCATCAATAAATTTTGCATTCCGCATAACTGCCTGATAAAATCATATCCTAGAGCTCAATATCTAACTATCAGCATTAAAGTAAGGCCCTGCAAGGTCCCCCCCCCCATTTAAAAAAATCTCTATTACATATTAAAATATCAGTGAACAGCATAATCAAAATAATAAAATTAGTGTTCAATTTTGCTGGGAACCTAAAACTCTCCCAATGTGTTATTACAGCCATATTAGTCAAGCTACTTTTCAAAAATATCTGATCATATAGATCAGTGATGGCAAAACTTCTAGAGACCAGGTACCCAAACTGCAACTCAAAACATACTTTTTTATTGCAAAGTGCCAACACAGTAATTTAGCTTGAATGTTCCACACTGTTTCTTCCTCTGCACCTTTCCTTTCCCTCCCTCCCTTTTTCATAGAATCATATAATCATAGAGTTGGAAGGAGTCTCCTGGGTCATCTAGTCCAACCCCCTGCAATATGCAGGATACTCACAACCCTAGTCTTCAAGCAAAGGTTGGATACACACTTTTCTTGGATGCTTTAGGATGCTTAGGGCTAATCCTGCGTTGAGCAGGGGGTTGGACTAGATGGCCTGTATGGCCCCTTCCAACTCTATGATTCTATGATTCTAAGTGAGACCAAACCAGATCAAAGTAAAGCAGTACCATCAACTCCCGTGATCTGGACACAATACTCCATTTGATACAGCCAAAATCCCATTTGCCTTTTTAGCCACTGAGTCATACTGTTGACTCATGTTGAATGTGTGGTCTACTAAGACGCCTAGATCCTTTTCACGTATACTATTGCCAAGACAAGTGTCCCCCATCCTATATTGGTATAGATGGTTTTTCCTACCTAAATGCAGAACTTTATAATTGTCCCTATTGAATTTAATTTTATTCAGTTTAGACCAGTTCTCAAGCGTATCAGGATCATCCTGTATTTTCGTAGAATCATAGAGTTGGAAGGGGCCATACAGGCCATCTAGTCCAACCTCCTGCTCAGGACAGGATCAGCCCAAAGCATCCAAGAAAAGTATGTATCCAACCTTTGCTTGAAGACTGCCAGTGAGGGGGAGCTCACTACCTCTTTAGGCAGCCTATTCCACTGCTGAACGACTCTGACTATGAAAATGTTTTTCCTGATATCTAGCCTATATCGTTGTACTTGTAGTTTAAACCCATTACTCCATGTCCTTTCCTCTGCACCCAACGGGAACAGCATCCTGCCCTCCTCCAAGTGACAACCTTTTAAATAATTAAAGAGGGCTATCATGTTCCCTCTCAACCTCCTTTTCTCCAGGCTGAACATTCCCAAGTCCCTCAACCTATCTTCATAGGGCTTGGTCCCCTGGCCCCAGATCATCTTTAACTTTAACTTTAAACTTATCTTTATTAAATTGCATCTTGTTCTCATTTGCCCATTTTTCCATTGTGTTCAGATCTCATTGAACTCTGTCTCTATCTTCCGAAGTATTTGCCAGTCCTCCCAATTTGGTGTCATCTGCAAACTTGATGAGTAGTCCCTCCACCCCCTCATCTAGATCATTAATAAATATGTTAAAAAGTACCGGACCGAGCACCGAGCCCAGAGGTACCCCGCTACTCACCTCTCTCCAGTCTGATGATACACCATTGACAACAACTCTTTGAGTGCGGTTCTCTAACCAATTCCCTATTATTACAGCCATATTAGTCAAGCTACTTTTCCAAAATATCTGATCATATAGATCAATGATGGCAAAACTTCTAGAGACCAGGTACCCAAACTGCAACTCAAAATATACTTCTTTAATGCAAAGTGCCAACACAGTAATTTAGCTTGAATGTTCCACACTGTTTCTTCCTCTGCACCTTTCCTTTCTCTCCCTTCCTTCTTCATAAAATCACATAATCATAGAGTTGGAAGGGCCTCCTGGGTTATCTAGTCCAACCCCCTGCAACATGCAGGATACTCACATCCCAATCGCTCAACCACTCTAACCTGCCACCCCCTTGAAACTTCACAGAATCAGCCTCTCAATCAGATGGCTATCCAGCCTCTGTTTAAAAATTACCAAAGATGGAGAACCCACCACCTCCTGAGGAAGCCTGTTCCACTGAGAAACCGCTCTGTCAGGAACTTCTTCTGGATATTTAGATGGAATTTCTTTTGAAATGATTTCATCCCATGGGTTCTGGTCCATCCCTCCAGGGCAAGAGAGGACAACTGTGCTCCATCCTCTATACGGTAGCCTTTTAAATACTTGAAGATGGCTATCAGATCCCCTCGTAGTCTTCTCCTCTCCAGGCTAAACAGACCAAGCTCTCCCAACCTTTCTTTATACGTCCTGGTCTCTAAACCCCTCACCATCTTTGTTGCCCTCCTCTGGACACGCTCACCTTATCTACATCCCACTTCAACTGTGGTGCTCAAAACTGAACACAGTACTCCAAGTGAGGCCAAACCAGATCAAAGTAAAGCAGTACCATCAACTCCCGTGATCTGGACACAATACTCCATTTGATACAGCCAAAATCCCATTTGCCTTTTTAGCCACTGAATCATACTGTTGACTCATGTTGAATGTGTGGTCTACTAAGACGCCTAGATCCTTTTCACGTATACTATTGCCAAGACAAGTGTCCCCCATCCTATATTGGTATAGATGGTTTATCCTACCTAAATGCAGAACTTTATAATTGTCCCTATTGAATTTAATTTTATTCAGTTTAGACCAGTTCTCAAGCGTATCAGGATCATCCTGTATTTTCGTAGAATCATAGAGTTGGAAGGGGCCATACAGGCCATCTAGTCCAACCTCCTGCTCAGGACAGGATCAGCCCAAAGCATCCAAGAAAAGTATGTATCCAACCTTTGCTTGAAGACTGCCAGTGAGGGGGAGCTCACTACCTCTTTAGGCAGCCTATTCCACTGCTGAACGACTCTGACTATGAAAATGTTTTTCCTGATATCTAGCCTATATCGTTGTACTTGTAGTTTAAACCCATTACTCCATGTCCTTTCCTCTGCACCCAACGGGAACAGCATCCTGCCCTCCTCCAAGTGACAACCTTTTAAATAATTAAAGAGGGCTATCATGTTCCCTCTCAACCTCCTTTTCTCCAGGCTGAACATTCCCAAGTCCCTCAACCTATCTTCATAGGGCTTGGTCCCCTGGCCCCAGATCATCTTTAACTTTAACTTTAAACTTATCTTTATTAAATTGCATCTTGTTCTCATTTGCCCATTTTTCCATTGTGTTCAGATCTCATTGAACTCTGTCTCTATCTTCCGAAGTATTTGCCAGTCCTCCCAATTTGGTGTCATCTGCAAACTTGATGAGTAGTCCCTCCACCCCCTCATCTAGATCATTAATAAATATGTTAAAAAGTACCGGACCGAGCACCGAGCCCAGAGGTACCCCGCTACTCACCTCTCTCCAGTCTGATGATACACCATTGACAACAACTCTTTGAGTGCGGTTCTCTAACCAATTCCCTATTATTACAGCCATATTAGTCAAGCTACTTTTCCAAAATATCTGATCATATAGATCAATGATGGCAAAACTTCTAGAGACCAGGTACCCAAACTGCAACTCAAAATATACTTCTTTAATGCAAAGTGCCAACACAGTAATTTAGCTTGAATGTTCCACACTGTTTCTTCCTCTGCACCTTTCCTTTCTCTCCCTTCCTTCTTCATAAAATCACATAATCATAGAGTTGGAAGGGCCTCCTGGGTTATCTAGTCCAACCCCCTGCAACATGCAGGATACTCACATCCCAATCGCTCAACCACTCTAACCTGCCACCCCCTTGAAACTTCACAGAATCAGCCTCTCAATCAGATGGCTATCCAGCCTCTGTTTAAAAATTACCAAAGATGGAGAACCCACCACCTCCTGAGGAAGCCTGTTCCACTGAGAAACCGCTCTGTCAGGAACTTCTTCTGGATATTTAGATGGAATTTCTTTTGAAATGATTTCATCCCATGGGTTCTGGTCCATCCCTCCAGGGCAAGAGAGAACAACTGTGCTCCATCCTCTATACGGTAGCCTTTTAAATACTTGAAGATGGCTATCAGATCCCCTCGTAGTCTTCTCCTCTCCAGGCTAAACAGACCAAGCTCTCCCAACCTTTCTTTATACGTCCTGGTCTCTAAACCCCTCACCATCTTTGTTGCCCTCCTCTGGACACGCTCACCTTATCTACATCCCACTTCAACTGTGGTGCTCAAAACTGAACACAGTACTCCAAGTGAGGCCAAACCAGATCAAAGTAAAGCAGTACCATCAACTCCCGTGATCTGGACACAATACTCCATTTGATACAGCCAAAATCCCATTTGCCTTTTTAGCCACTGAATCATACTGTTGACTCATGTTGAATGTGTGGTCTACTAAGACGCCTAGATCCTTTTCACGTATACTATTGCCAAGACAAGTGTCCCCCATCCTATATTGGTATAGATGGTTTATCCTACCTAAATGCAGAACTTTATAATTGTCCCTATTGAATTTAATTTTATTCAGTTTAGACCAGTTCTCAAGCGTATCAGGATCATCCTGTATTTTCGTAGAATCATAGAGTTGGAAGGGGCCATACAGGCCATCTAGTCCAACCTCCTGCTCAGGACAGGATCAGCCCAAAGCATCCAAGAAAAGTATGTATCCAACCTTTGCTTGAAGACTGCCAGTGAGGGGGAGCTCACTACCTCTTTAGGCAGCCTATTCCACTGCTGAACGACTCTGACTATGAAAATGTTTTTCCTGATATCTAGCCTATATCGTTGTACTTGTAGTTTAAACCCATTACTCCATGTCCTTTCCTCTGCACCCAACGGGAACAGCATCCTGCCCTCCTCCAAGTGACAACCTTTTAAATAATTAAAGAGGGCTATCATGTTCCCTCTCAACCTCCTTTTCTCCAGGCTGAACATTCCCAAGTCCCTCAACCTATCTTCATAGGGCTTGGTCCCTTGGCCCCAGATCATCCTCGTCACTCTCCTCTGTACTCTTTCAATTTTATCTACGTACTTCTTGAAGTGAGGCCTCCAGAACTGCACACAGTACTCCAGATGTGGTCTGACCAGTGCCATATACAATGGGACTATGACATCTTGTGATTTTGATGTGATACCTCTGTTGATACAGCCCAAAATGGCATTCGCCTTTTTTACCGCTACATCACACTGCTTGCTTATGTTTAGTTTACAATCCACAAGTGCCCCAAGGTCTCGTTCACACACAGTGTTACCTAGAAGCGTATACCCCATCTAGTAGGCATGCTTTTCATTTTTCTGACCCACATGCAGAACTTTAAACTTATCTTTATTAAATTGCATCTTGTTCTCATTTGCCCATTTTTCCATTGTGTTCAGATCTCGTTGAACTCTGTCTCTATCTTCCAGAGTATTTGCCAATTTGGTGTCATCTGCAAACTTGATGAGTAGTCCCTCCACCCCCTCATCTAGATCATTAATAAATATGTTAAAAAGTACCGGACCGAGCACCGAGTCCTGAGGTACCCCGCTACTCACCTCCCTCCAGTCTGATGAAACACCATTGACAACAACTCTTTGTGTGCGGTTCTCTAACCAATTCCCTATCCAACTAACTATCTGAAAATCCAGATTGCAGTCCTTCAATTTATCCATCAGAACATCACAGGGAACCTTGTCAAAAGCTTTACTAAAATCCAAGTAAACGACATCAACCGAATTTGCCCGATCCAGCAAACCTGTTACTTCGTCGGCCAGGACCTGTTGTAGACAAATCAATGCTGACTTCCTTGGATCTCCAAATTGTTCTCCAGATGTTTGCAGATCGCTCCCTTTAATATCTGCTCCATTATCTTCCCCACAACAGGGGTCAGACTCACTGGTCTGTAGTTTCCCGGGTCATCCTTCCTCCCTTTTTTGAAGATCGGAATAACATTTGCTCTCTTCCAGTTCTCCAGGACATCTCCAGTCCTTAAAGAGGTCTCAAAGATGATGGACAAGGGTTGTGCAAGTTCTCTGGTAAGTTCTTTGAGCACTCTCGGGTGCATTTCATCCGGCCCAGGGGATTTGAACTCATCTAGTGCAGCTAAATGCCTCTCGACAACCTCTCTGTCCATGTCAATCTGCCACCCAGACACTATCCTTTAGCTACGGCCATCTCTAAATGTGCCTAAACTCTTTGACCTGTGGGGAAAAACAGATGTTAAATAAGCGCTGAGCCTTTCTGCTTTCTCTGCATCCTCCGTTAGAGTTTGTCCATCTATTGCTTCCTTTACGTTTGCTCCTCACGTAACTGAAAAATCTTTTCTTGTTACAGTGGGCTTCTCTGCCCAATCTTTGCTCACGCTCAGCTTTGGCCTTTCTGATGATTGCTCTACAGTGCCTAGTAACCTGTAGGTACTCTTCTTTAGAGCTCTGTCCTTCCCTCAATTTCCTGAACATTTCCCTTTTCTGTCTTAGTTCCTCTTGAAGTTCTCTGTCCCTCCAAATAGGCTTCTTAGAGCTCCTGCAGTGTTTTCGTCTTTCTGTGAAATCCAGATAAATTATTTCTACAGCATTCTCCTGGTCCTGCAACGTAGTTAAATTCTCCAAAAAAGAGATAAGATTGGTCTGACATGACTTGTTCTTGCGAAATCCATGTTGAGTCTTAGAATCATAGAATCATAGAGTTGGAAGGTACCTCATGGGTCATCTAGTCCAACCCCCTGCACTATGCAGGACACTCACATCTCTATTAGTCTTCTACCGTAACCTGCCACCCGCTTGAGCCTTCACAGAATCAGCGTCTCCATCAGATGGCTATCTAGCCTTTGTTTAAAAATTTCTCATTACATCTCTCTATTCCAGCTGCTCAAGGATAGAGTGATGATTTGTTCCAAAATTTTGCCAGCTACAGATGTCAAGATGATGGGTCAATACTTTCCCGTATCCTCCTTTTCCCCTTTCTTGAAGATTAGAAATTAAGCCTGCTGTAGCTGAAATAGCAGCGGGCACTAGAGCAGGGGTAGTCAACCTGTGGTCCTCCAGATGTTCATGGACTACAACTCCCATGAGCCCCTGCCAGCAAATGCCTTATTACCAATCAAATGTTGGCAGAGGCTCATGGGAATTGTAGTACATGGGTATCTGGAGGACCACAGGTTGACTACTCCTGCGCAAGAGCATAGGGAAGAATAAGGGAGGAAAGGAAGCAGGGATGGGAGTGAGAAAGGAGGGAAAGGGGTGAGTGAAGGGATGAATAAAAGGAAGACAGGAAGGAAGGCAGGAAGTGTGTTAGAGAGGAAGGGGGTAAGAGAGCAAGTGGGAGGGAGAAAGATAGGCAGGAAGTAGATGGAGAAGTAGAGGAAGTCAGGAAGGAAAGAAGGAAGGCAGGCAGGGAGGTAGGTGGATTTGGAGGGGACAGGGGTGTGTATGAAGGGGGGGGAGTCATGAGGGGGCGAATTAGGAGGCAGAGTTGGGGGGGGGAAGAGATTGAGAGATAGAGGAAACTACAGACCAGTGAGTCTGACCTCTGTTGTGGGTAAGATAATGGAGCAGATATTAAAGGGAGCGATCTGCAAACATCTGGAAGACAATTTGGCGATCCAAGGAAATCAGCATGGATTTGTCTCCAACAGGTCCTGTCAGACCAACCTGGTTTCCTTTCTTGACCAAGTAACAAGTTTGCTGGATCGTGGAAATTCGGTTGATGTTGTTTACTTGGATAAGGTTTACTTGGTAAAGCTTTTAATAAGGTTCCCCATGATGTTCTGATGGATAAATTGAAGGACTGCAGTCTGGATTTTCAGATAGTTAGGTGGATAGGGAATTGGTTAGAAAACCGCACTCAAAGAGTTGTAGTCAATGGTGTTTCATCAACGGCGAAGAGCGAGACAGTTCTCCGGGCCTTTGGAGCTCCAGAATAGATTTCAGGCCCTTGCAGAGGAGGTTCAAGGGTCAACAAGGGAAGAGGTCCCAAAACAAAGTCCAAGACAAAGGGAAGAGGCCACGGGGACAGAAGGAAATGGAGTTGAGAAGAAAAAAAAAAGGAGAGTACTGGTAATTGGAGACTCCCTGCTAAGAGGAATGGATGACCATGTGGCTGGGCCCGACCCCCTAACCCGAGAGGTGTGTTGCTTGCCAGGGGCGAAAATTAAAGATGTATCAGAATGGCTGCCCAAACTCCTCAAATCTACGGATCGCTACCCATTTGTGATGGTCCATGTGGGAACGAATGACATGTCCCTGAATACCATCGCTCCTATTAAAAAAGACTATCAAGATCTGGGGAGGAAGCTCAAGCAAATGGGGGCACAAGTGGTATTCTCTTCAATCTTGCCTGTCAAGGGAAGAGGAATGCATCGGGAGAGGAAGATAATGGAGGTGAATCACTGGCTGCGTAGTTGGTGCCGGCAGGAAAGATTTGGTTTCTGGGACCATGGGATAGGCTTTCTTGAGGAAGGCCTACTATCACCTGATGGACTGCACTTATCAAAACTGGGGAAGAATGTGTTTGGCAGGAACCTGGGAAGATTCATCAGGAGAGCTTTAAACTAAAGCCACTAGGGGAAGGAGACGATCAACATAGGGAGTGTATGGAAGGAAAACGATCGGGGGCAGCCCAACCGACAAGGCCAGCTCATAGGGAACCAAAAGTAAAAGGATTCAGATGTCTTTATACTAACGCCCGAAGCATGGGCAATAAAAAGGAATAGCTGGAACTTCTCATGCTGATGGAAAGGTATGATCTAGTAGGCTTCACAGAAACTTGGTGGAATGATTCTCATGACTGGAATGTAATGGTGGATGGATATGAACTGTTCAGAAAAAACAGAATAGATCGAAGAGGTGGAGGAGTGGCACTGTATGTGAGGAAAGGGCTTTCCTGTCAGGAAATTCTAGTGAAGGAGAGCATATCTACAGTGGAAAGCATCTGGGTGAAAATAAGCGAGGGGAAAACAAACAGTGTGATGGTTGGTGTCTGCTACCGACTGCCTGACCAATGAGAGGATGTGGATGCTGCACTTTGTGAGCACCTTGAGAAAATATCCAAGTGGCAGGACCTTGTCATCATGGGTGACTTCAATTTCCCAGATGTGTGCTGGGAAACAAACTCTGCGAAGCGTCCTCAGTCATGCAAGTTTCTGACCTGCCTGGCTGACAATTTCATTTATCAAATCGTAAATGAACCCACAATATGTTCAGCCATACTGGACTTAATACTGACCAACAGGCAAGAGTTGGTGGATGAGGTGAAGGAGGTGGGGACCCTAGGGGGAAGTGACCATGTCCTCATAGAATTCCTTTTGAAATGGGGAGCCAAGGAAGCTTGTAGCCAGACACGGATGTTGGATTTTCGTAGGGCAAACTTTAATAAACTCAGAGACATGATGAGTGTCATACCATGGACGAGAATGCTGGAAGGGAAGGGAGCATGTGAAGGGTGGGCGCTACTCAAACAGGAGCTATTGCATGCTCAATCAATGACTATCCCAGAAAGACGAAAACACTGCAGGAGTTCTAAGAAGCCTATTTGGATGAACAGAGAACTTCAAGAGGAACTAAGAAAGAAAAGGAAAATGTTCAGGAAGTGGAGGGAAGGACAGAGCTCTAAAGAAGAGTACCTACAGGTTACTAGGCAATGTAGATCAATCATAAGAAAGGCCAAAGCTGAGAGTGAGATAAGATTGGCCAGGGAAGCCCATTGTAACAAGAAAAGATTTTTCAGTTACGTGAGGAGCAAACATAAAGTAAAGGAGGCAATAGGCCCACTGTTGTGTGTGGATGGACAAACTCTAACGGAAGATGCAGAGAAAGCAGAAAGGCTTAGTGCCTATTTTACATTTGTTTTTTCCCACAGGTCAAAGTGTTTAGGCACATCTCGAGATGGCCATAGCCAAAGGACAGTGTCTGCGGGGCAGGTTAACATGGATAGAGAGGTTGTCGAGAGGCATTTAGCTGCACTGGATGAGTTCAAATCCCCTGGTCCGGATGAAATGCACCCGAGAGTACTCAAAGAACTTTCCAGAGAACTTGCACAGACCTTGTCCATCATCTTCGGAACCTCTTTAAGGACTGGAGATGTCCTGGAGGACTGGAAGAGAGCAAATGTTATTCCGATCTTCAAAAAAAGGAGGAAGGATTACCCGGGAAACTACAGACCAGTGAGTCTGACCTCTGTTGTGGGGAAGATAATGGAGCAGATATTAAAGGGAGCGATCTGCAAACATCTGGAGGACAATTTGGTGATCCAAGGAAGTCAGCATGGATTTGTCTCCAACAGGTCCTGCCAGACCAACCTGGTTTCCTTTTTTGACCAAGTAACAGGTTTGCTGGATTGGGGAAATTCGGTTGATGTCATTTACTTGGATTTTAGTAAAGCTTTTGACAAGGTTCCCCATGATGTTCTGATGGATAAATTGAAGGACTGCAATCTGGATTTTCAGATAGTCAGGTGGATAGGGAATTGGTTAGAGAACCACACTCAAAGAGTTGTTGTCAATGGTGTTTCATCAGACTGGAGAGAGGTGAGTAGCGGGGTACCTCAGGGTTCGGTGCTCGGCCTGGTACTTTTTAACATATTTATTAATGATCTAGATGAGGGGGTGGAGGGACTACTCATCAAGTTTGCAGATGACACCAAATTGGGAGGACTGGCAAATACTCCGGAAGATAGAGACAGAGTTCAACGAGATCTGAACACAATAGAAAAATGGGCAAATGAGAACAAGATGCAATTTAATAAAGATAAGTGTAAAGTTCTGCATCTGGGTCAGAAAAATGAAAAGCATGCCTACTGGATGGGGGATACGCTTCTAGGTAGCACTGTGTGTGAACGAGACTTTGGGGTACTTGTGGATTGTAAACTAAACATGAGTAGGCAGTGTGATGCAGCGGTAAAAAAGGCAAATGCCATTTTGGGCTGTATCAACAGAGGCATCACATCAAAATCACAAGATGTCATAGTCCCATTGTATACGGCACTGGTCAGACCACACTTGGAGTACTGTGTGCAGTTCTGGAGGCCTCACTTCAAGAAGGACGTAGATAAAATTAAAAGGGTATAGAGGAGAGCGACGAGGATGATCTGGGGCCAAGGGACCAAGCCCTATGAAGATAGGCTGAGGGACTTGGGAATGTTCAGCTTGGAGAAAAGGAGGTTGAGAGGGGACATGATAGCCCTCTTTAAGTATTTGAAAGGTTGTCACTTGGAGGAGGGCAGGATGCTGTTTCTGTTGGCTGCAGAGGAGAGGACACGCAGTAATGGGTTTAAACTTCAAGTTCAACGATATAGGCTAGATATGAGGAGAAAAATTTTCACAGTCAGAGTAGTTCAGCAGTGGAATAGGCTGCCTAAGGAGGTGGTGAGCTCCCTCTCACTGGCAGTCTTCAAGCAAAGGTTGGATACACACTTTTCTTGGATGCTTTAGGATGCTTTGGGCTAATCCTGCGTTGAGCAGGGGGTTGGACTAGATGGCCTGTATGGCCCCTTCCAACTCTATGATTCTATGATTCTATGATTTGTCCCAGTGGAGATAAACACACTCCTGTCTGTTTCATCCAGCTATGCAAACAGAGCCAAGCTGTTTTAGACAGCGAAAATGACCTTCCATGATAGGGTTGCCAGGTCCCTCCTAGCCATGTTGGGGGACGAGCTGGTAGGGATGTGAGATGCAGGTGGGAAAACTCCTAGAGATTTGGGGGTAGAGTCTGGTGATGACAGGGATTTCAGTGGGGTACAATGCCAAATATTTCACCCTCCAAAGATTCCATTTTCTCCTGTGGGCTGATCTCTGTAGTTTGGAGGTGTCCTGCAATTCTGGGGGATCCCCAGGTTCTACCTGGAGGCTGGCAACCCTGGAAGGGGGGAATTTGGGAAGAGATTTCCCCCAGCACCTTCTTTAGTGCCGCTATCTGAATCTGCGATATTATTAGAGGACATGATCTCTGAGGTCTGGAGATTAGCTGTCATGTTGAAGGCTGGCATCACATCAGGGTAGTAGTAGTAGCAGTAATCACACCAGGGTATGTATGTTTGTGTGTGAGAGGGTGGGGGACTGCACCTTTAAGAAATTTAGTTGTATTTCAGCCTTCACTGAGAGCCATTTAAGACAAAAGAAAAAGGATAGATCTAATAGGAGAATTTCCCTAACTAATCAGATCACCCCCCTTAAAATCTGCTTCATTATCTTCCCTGCAATTGAGGTCAGACTCACTGGCCTGTAGTTTCTTAAGTAATCTATCCTCCCTTTTTTGAAGATTGGGATAACATTTGCTCTCCTCCAGTCTTCTGGTTGAATTGATTCAACCAAATCTAAAACTATCCAAAAAATTTTCCCATTGCACATCCTTAGTCAGAAATTTCAACCCCTGATTTCCGTTCTGTTGAATGTTAATTTGGAATATATGTTTTGTTAATTTGGAATATAAAAACTTCTCGAGCTCTATTTAAATAAGTTAAAGGGGGTTTCAAATTCTTCCCTCAGGTTCCTTGGCCAACAGCCAAAGTATTGTACTGTGACCAGGGCCTATTATGCATTTATCAGTTTTCAACGTAGTCAGTTTCCCAAGCTTTTTAAACGTCCTTTTCCAAAATGTTTTTAAAACATTCCTATTTATGCATGAGCTGTGATACTGTGTTGGTTTTTTTTACAGAGGTTATGTACCTTAAAAAGTTCCTATGGTAACTCTAGGAGGGGGATGAGAGTTTAAGGAGGGAATTCCATTATCATTCATATTCCAATTAATGTTTTCCGCAATTAGCATTTCAATTGCAGCCAGTATCTTTAAGACAGAGAGCCTTGGTGTGAGGAAATCAAGCTACGAAGCACTGATTTCTGGGGGAAATCACTCTAAACTGGCTACCAGAGAGCTACTTGGAGTTAAGGCAAAGCCCCTTCCTTCCTAAGAAAAAGCCACGCAGAACACCCATGCTGTCCTTGGGCTATTATAGGAAATGGGAGACTGAATCAAATTGCATGTTCACCTGATTGCTGACACTGAGAAAGAAGAAATCAGCAGCAGGTGCTTTGCGCTCCCATACACATACGCACACCATGGTCTCTGATCAGAAGTAGAACTTTGTAGTGCCAGGAGGAGGCTGTGGAGGAAATGCATAACACAGAACAATTTCTACTTATTTATATACCAATATAGTTGGCATGTTCATGTGATGGCTGACAAAGGCAGAGTATCAGCAGCAGGCTATCGAGCTCCTGTTGGTAGACGAGGGATGGCAAGCAGAAAAGGGGAGGAGACAAAAAGATGCTGAAATTTATGCATCAAAAATAGACAGTTCTCAGTGCCGTAGCACAAGAAAAGTCACTGTAAAGTTAGTTTCAGAAGCCTCACTGATAAAATGCTGCCAGAACTGTGGACAGTATCTACAATGCAAAAATAAAAATAACACAACGGGTTTCACGCTATGAAAATGGTGCCACATTAAGAATTTTAAAATGAGACTTTGTTCTTGGCAGTCTTTTTGCAAGTTTTCCGCGATGGGGCACCCAGGTGGGGCAGCCAGAATTCTTCAGCTAAGAAGAAAACACATTCCTAGGGTGACTCAGTCAGGAATGTGAAAGAGAAATGGGGAGGGTGGGAATCTTGCCTCTGAGGAAGGGAAATGGACAGGGTTATCATGGGAATGCTTGAAGCTCTGTCCCTTTGCACCACAGTCCTAACCAAATTGAGGCCCTAAGGATATAATGGGGTGGGGGGACTACTGGAATTTCCAACGATGAAATTCTCAGTATTACACACAGGGCAATCTTATTCCACATAAACATCTTCTATTCTAATCTTGCATTATTATTGCAGTACTTTAATTTCCATTTATATACATTATATATAAACACTAGATATTAAGCCCGCTGTGGCCAAAATACAGCGAGCCCTAGCATGATGGGTGGGTGGAGGGATGGGGCGAAGGAAGGAGGAAAAGGAGAAAGAGAGACAGAAAGACAGAAAGAAAGGGAGGAAGATAGAGACAGTAGAAGAGGGAGAGAAACGGGTAGCTAGAAAGAGGCAGATGGAAGAGAGGGAGGAAGGGAGAAAGGGAAAAACAAAGGGAATGCTGGGAGGAAGGGAGGAACAGAGTAAGGTAGGTAGCCTTGGGACCTTCTGGCGGGCCCAGGGTCCGCCAGAAGGTTCCGGATGGGGGCGGTGGGCTCTGCGGCCTACTGCCGGGCCCAGGGGCAGTCTCGGCTGCCCCAGGGCCTGGCAGAAGGCTCGGGACGGCGGGAGTGGGCTTTGTGGCCTTCTGCTGGGTCCAAGGGCAGGCGAGGCTGCCCCAGGGCCCGGCAGAAGGCTCTGTGGGCGAGGGGAAGCCGGCTGGAGGACTTACCGCTCGGGAAGGCTTCTTCCTCTGAGCGGTGACTCTCCAGCCGGGCCAGCGCGGCTCCCCATTGGCTGCTTGGCCCCCCATTGGCTGCTTGGCCCCCAAGTGACACTTGACACCTCAAGTGATTGGGCCCTCCGAGTTTTTATCACGGACAGGGCCCGCCCTAACTCCTCCCCACTTGCCCTTACTCCTTTATTCCTCCCGCTCCTCTGGAGCGGGGGGGGGGGGGGGAGAGGTTTAAAGATTATACACTTTTATTTTCATGTATATGTTATTGTTTAATATTCCAATAAAATTAAAGGGTTTTTCTTTTCTTTAAAGAACATTGAATGTTTGGGATTTTGCAGGCTGTACAAGAACAATGCTGCTTGTGTGCTCAAATATTAGTACCTACATGGAGTTAGAAATATATATTCCCTCAACAGGTTTCTAAAGGCAATGGGTGCAAAGAACCATGAAATCAAGGCAAAAATGGTGAATGGCAATGGAAGTAATGTTTTTTGTACCCCGCGTGGTGAACCAACTAGGAGAACCTACTTGGTGTAGTGGTTAGGAATAGGGTTGGGTGCTTTGCCATCCAAAGTGACCACTTGCGCCCGAAGCATCCAGCACTGCGGCAGTGCGGTGGGGGGAGAGGCACTGGTGGTTGCACACACACAGGTGCAGAGCTCTGCGCCCAACCCTAGTTAGGACTGCTGACTTTAATCTGGTGAGTTGGGTTTGATTCTCTGATCCTCTACATCAGTGGTCCCCAACCCGCGGGCTGCGGCTCCCTTTCCACACGCCCCCCTCCAGTAAAAAACTTCCCAGGCTGCAAGCTTGCTGCCCGGGAAGCTTCTTACTGCGGGAGGGGGGGAGAGGGAATCAGGGCCGCGCCCGCACATGCGCACATGCGCGGCCGAAATTGCACATGCCAGTCCCCAGCCTCAAAAAGGTTGGGGACCACTGCTCTACATGCAGCCAGCTGGGTGACCTTGGGTTCGCCACAGCACTGACCAAGCAGTCATATCAGAGCTCTCTCAGCCCCACCTAACTCACAGGGTACCTGTTGTGAGAAGAGGAAAGGGAAGGCAATTGTAAGCCACTTAGAGACTCCATCTGGTAAACAGAAAAATGGCATATAAGAACGAATGTAAAGTAATAAAATGTGATATGGATCCTAATTCTGTCAGGTGGATCAATAACTGGTTGACAATGCTGTTAATGGTACAGCATCTTCTATGAAAAGAGTGACAAGTGGAGTACCCCAAGGATCTGTCCTGGGGCCTGTGTTGTTCAACATATTTATAAATTATTTGGATGAGTGATTAGAGGAGATACTTATTAAATTTGCAGATAATACTAAACTGGGAAGGGTAGCAAACACAACTGAAGACAGCAACAGAATACAGGATGATCTTGATAGGCTCGAGAAGTGGGCTAAACTGAATAAAAGGAAGTTCTATAAGGGGCAAATGTAAAGTTCTGCATTTAGGTAGGAAAACCAAATACACCAATATAAGATGGGGGAGACTTGTCTTGGCAGTAGCATGTGTGAAAAGGATCTAGGAGTCTTGGTAGACCATACATTGAACTTGAGTGAGCAGTGTGACTCAGTGGCTAAAAAGGCAAATGGGATTTTCGGCTGGATCAAATGGAGTATCGTGTCCAGATCACAGGAGGTGATGGTACTGCTTTACTCTGCTCTGGTTCAGCCTCACTTGGAGTACTGTGTTCAGTTTTGGGCACCACAGTTGAAGAGGGATGGAGACAAGCTGGAGCATGTCCAGAGGAGGGGAACAAAGATGGTGAGCGGTTTGGAGATCAAGACATATGAAGAAAGGCTGGGGGAGCTTGGTCTGTTTAGCCTGGAGAGGAGATGACTAAGAGGGGATCTGATAACCATCTTGAAGTATTTAAAAGGCTGCCATATAGAGGATGGAGCAGAGTTGTTTTCTCTTGCCCTGGAGGGATGGACCAGAACCCAGGGAATGAAATTATTTCAAAAGAAATTCCATCTAAACATCCAGAAGAAGTTCCTGACAGAGCGGTTTCTCAGTGGAACAGCCTTCCTCGGGAGGTGGTGGGTTCTCCATCTTTGGAAATTTTTAAACAGACGTTGAATAGCTATCTGATGGAGAGGCTTACTCTGTGAAGTTTCAAGGAGGTGGCAGGTTAGAGTGGATGAGCGATAGGGTTGTGAGTGTCCTGCATAGTGCAAGGGGTTGGACTAGATGACCCAGGAGGTTCCTTCCAACTCTATGATTCTATGAATCTAACTTTTCTTCTGCTAATACTGCTTGAAGGACTCTCAAAGCAGCTTGCAGTTGCCTTCCCTCCCTCTTCTCTGTTGGAGACCATAAAGGCCTCCCCCTTTGGAGCTGTGTGAGCTGCTTTGGAGGTTTTTAAGACTTTTTCAGCCCAATCTGCCAACATTACAGTTCCTGGTAGGACTTTAACTTTGTTTGTCTTAATTTATCAAAAGGAGCCTCAACGCCCACAGAGAAACAAGCCTTCTGTAAGTAAATCTTGCAATTTCTGCTCCCTTGACAAAGACCCAGAGGTAACCATTTTAGTTGCCAGAGTTTTAACTAAGATGCTTTTATAATATGCTGCCTACCTTGTATTTTATCTTTTATAGTTTATTTAATCATTTTAAGATATGTTTGGTTATGTAACCCCATGGCCTATTTTATTATTTTGTTGAAATTTTAAACCCTATTTTTATATGTCTCATACACATTTTATGCCAATAAAAGGTTACTGACTGACTGACTGACGCCCACAGCCTTGAGTTGAGTTGAAGAATGCTAAGGACCTAGGTCTCTTGAAGCCAGGAAAAGTTATCTTGGAGAGCAGTGTCTCAACTTTCATTAGAATTTTATTTTTACTGGTGAACTGTATTGAAAGAAAGTAGCAAATCCTCTCATTATCAGCTAATGTCAGTCGGCTGTCTGAGCTCTGAGGAGGGGCTGTGACAGAGAGCTGGAGAATTTGATGTTGGTTGTGGGTCCTATCCTCTGTGGCCAACAGGAACCTTTGTTGCCCTCCTCTGACAACCAAATACTTCAGGACAGCATTCATGTTCCCTCTCAACCTCCTTTTCTCCAGGCTGAACATAGCCAATCCCTCAGCCTTTCCTCATAGGGCTTGGATCATTCTCGTCAATCTCCTCTAAACCCTCTCAATTTTGTCCATGTACTTTTTGAAGTGAGGCCTCCAGAACTGCACATAGTACTGACCTATGCGGTATGCAGTGAAACTAAGAAACTAAGAAATTTTGGTGTGATGCTTCTGTTGATACACCCCGAGGCTGCCTTCTTTACCACCACATCACACTGTCTGCTCATCCTTAGTTTACAGTCTACAAGTACCCCAAGATCACGTTCACACACACTACTAGCCAGAAGTGTATCTCTCATTCAGTATGCATGCTTCTCATTTTTATGACCCAGATTTAGAACGCTACACTTCTTATTGAATTGCATCTTGTTCTCATTTGCCCACTTTTCCAGCATGTTCGGATCTCGTTGAAATCAATCTCTATCTTCTGGGGTGTTCGCTACTCCTCCCAATTTAGTGTTACTGCAGATTGCCTCCTTTAAAATGTGCTTCATTATCTTCCCTGCAACTGAGGTCAGATTCACTGCCCCATAGTTTCCTGGGTTGTCTTGAAGGTTATTAAATTTTGGTAAACTCTGGCTAAGTCAGTGTGTTGAGTGCATGTGGTCAGAAAACAACAAACAAAGCACATTCTCCAAGATTGTACTTAACTAGTATAAGAACTATTTATCAACTTAATTCTACACAGAAATAAAGATAGGATTCCAATTCTGATCTAAATAACTTGATCATGAGAGAAGCTGGAGGCTTCTCTGTATCCATCATGTTGTAGGATTGAGGAATGAAAGAGAAGAGGAAGACTCAGGAAACAGGAAATTGCCCTCTTGGGACAGGTCAGTGAGATCAGAAGATGAGAGGTCAGTGTTCCTATCTGTCTCACTAACTGTGGTGAAGAGAATTCCTGTTAGAGTCTCAAGTCAGGAGATATCACACAGAGTTATTTCCAACACTCCCTTCTCGATGACTCCTTGACTTAATATACAAGATTCATTTGACTTCTAATTTGTCTGAATTTAGGTTGCGGAAGTGGCTTCATCATTGGGTCCGCTAGCATTTTTTCCGATGTGCAGTAAATTACTTCAAAGGTTTCAGCCTTCTGCATGCTTCTCAGTAGATGATACTTCATGTCCTGCGTTACTGTGCAGCTTCTCGCTTTGGCATATAAATACAGCTTCTGTTGTCTTTGTGCAGTTGTATGGGCAGTGGTACATCTGTGCCCAAGTCCTTTAGAAGTTGACATCCATTGTAGCTCTTGACAGTCATGGGCAGCAGACACTCTGCATCTGATGTAGATATTGCCATAGTTTCTTGCTTGGTGCTGGCCCAACTTATGATGCCATTGCCATAAAAGATCAGGTAACCACTAGTTGATTTTCTGTCTGAGAGGTCACTTCCCCAATCAGTGTCAGTACAAATCCCAGTTTTGGGGTTGCAACTTGCTGGCAATTAAGTTTAAGGTCTGCAGTACCCTTCAGATATTAGGCAACTCTCTTAAGAGCATTCCAGTCTTTAACTGTGGGCTGCACTGTTTTTCTGCATAAACAACCAACTGCAGTGGAAATGTCTGATCTAGACAGTGTGGATGTTTATAGAAGTTTACCTAAGGCTTAACAATATCTTTGCTTCACGTGGGTTACATCCATAGGTGCAGGTACATTATAGGAATTTTCAAGATTTAGAAGTGTCACCAAGTCTTTAATTTTCTGCTTTCGGTAAATGAGGAAACTTCCATTTTCATCTCTTTATACTCGGATTCCTAAGTAGCAGCTTATTGGTCCAAGATTCTTTATCTCCACTTCTTTGTTTAGATGATGCTTAATCTTCTCGTTGTCACCTGGATTTTCATAAGCCAAAATCAAATAATGTAAACTTTAAAAAAATATTTAATAGGAGACTTTATATATACAAAAAAAGATTAAAAGTACACAATACAGGAATCTAATATAACAATAATAACAAATCCTAAAATTAAATCCTAAAATATTATTGTTGACATTTTTTGTATTGCTTTACACCATATAGAATCCAAGGCCTCTATATGTTTATTGTTTTGATATGCAGTTAATTTAACTAAGGTATACATTTCCCGTATTTTCAAAATCCAGTCTTGGATTTTAGGAGTGATATTTTCTTTCCATTGTCTAGCATAAACTAGACGAATATACAGTAGAGGTGACAAATAGATTTAAGGAATTAGATCTGATAGAGTGCCTGAAGAACTATGGACGGAGGTTCGCAACATTGTACAAGAAGTAGCAAGTAAAACCATCCCAAAGAAAAAGAAATGCAAGAAATCAAAATGGCTGTCTGAGGAAGCTTTACAAATAGCTAAGGAGAGAAGGGAAGTGAAAGGCATGGGAGAAAGAGAAAGATACACCCAACTGAATGCAGAATTCCAGAGAAAAGCTAGAAGAGATAAGAATGCCTTCTTAAATGAACAGTGCAAACAAATAGAAGAAAACAATAGAATGGGGAGGACCAGAGATCTTTTCAAGAAAATTGGAGATATGAAGAGAACGTTTCATGCAAAGATGGGTATGATAAGGGACCAAAATGGTAGGGACCTCACAGAAGCAGAAGAAATTTTTAAAAGGTGGCAAAATTATACAGAAGAACTATACAAGAGCGAGCTAAACATCCCTGATGACCACAATGGGGTAGTTACTGACCTGGAGCCAGACATCCTGGAATGTGAAGTCAAATAGGCCTTAGGAAGTCTGGTGGTGACAGCATTCCAGTTGAACTATTCAAAATCTTAAAAGACGATGCAGTAAAAGTGCTACACTCAATATGCCAGCAAATTTGAAATACTCAACAGTGGCCACAGAATTGGAAAAGGTCAGTTTACATTCCAATCCCTAAGAAGGGCAATGAATGTTCAAACTACCGCACCACTGCACTCATTTCTCATACTAGCAAAGTTATGCTCAAAATCCTACAAGCTAAGCTCCAGCAATATGTGGAATGAGAACTTCCAGAAGTATAGGCAGGATTTCGAAGAGGCAGAGGAACTAGAGATCAAATTGCCAACATACGCTGGATCATGGAGAAAGCTAGGGAGTTCCAGAAGAACATCTGCTTCATTGACTATGCTAAAGCCTTTGATTGTGTGGAGCACAACAAATTGTGGCAAGTTCTTAAAGCGATGGGAATACCAGAGCATGTTGTCTCTTGAGAAACCTATATGCAGGTCAAGAAGTAACAGTGAGAACCGAGCATGGAATCACTGATTGGTTCAAAAATAAGGGCCTTTTCGCACGGGGATCTTTGTTGCAAATTGTTTGCGGAATGAAAAATCGCCATTTAAAATAGTGGAATTCGTCGTTATGCATACCTGCCTTTGTAGTGGAATCAGTTGCGTTTTTTAGCGTTTCCCACAGGCTTCCGGTCTCGGCAGAAATCGCTAGAAAGGAAGCGCTATTGCCAAGCTCGTCCCGCCCCTGGCCATCAAGCAGCCAATGGGCAGCCGTTAGCATGCTCCCAAACAGCCCCTTTCCCTTTAAGAAAGGTTTTTTTTAAAAAAAACAGACCCATAGCAACGAATCTAGGTAGATTCGTTGCAACGGAGAGACCCATCCAGCTGCCTAATGTGAGCTGTCGTTTGATTGTATGATCGTTGGCACGCTGCCTCGAGTGATAAAAAAAAATCCCCCCCCCTCTCACGGGCCCGATTTTCGGCTGAATTAATGTGTAAAAAATAAAGGGACTTTATTTCAGCAAACGGGCTTTTATGTGGTTTGTGCTTAGTGACTAAAGGTGAAGGACTGAAGCCAGGGAAGCCTCTAAACAGAAAGAGGCTCGCTGGTGCGTTTATCCCCGCTCGCTCGGAGAAAAAAAAATGGCGATCGCTTCGCCGGAAGTTTGGAGGACAGGCTCAGGAGGAGGGACTTTGAAGAACCCGCAACAATGGTAACGCACAGGTCTTTAGCGCTAGTGTTGCAGATTGGTTGCAGGAGTGTATTGCTATCCGGAGGGTGAATCCACTTTTCTGGATTCCCCTGAAAGCGCTACAACGAAGCGCTTTTTGCTGATTGGTTTCAGGAGTGTTGCAGATTGTCTGCGACGTCGTGCGTTAAGGCAAATTAGTAGCGTTTTCAATTAGCAACCATTGTGCTATTTTGAAGCCGTGCGAAATAGCCCTAAGAAAGGAGTTCGGCAAGGCTGTATGCTGTCGCCTTGCCTATTTAACTTGTATGGGGAGCACATTATGAGAAAGGCGGGATTAGAGGAGTCACAAATTGGGATCAAGATTGCAGGGAGAAATATCAACAACCTCAGATATGAAGATGATACCACTCTACTGGCAGAAAGTGAAGAGGAACTTAAGAGCCCGTTGATGCGGGTGAAGGAGGAGAGTGCAAAAGTTGGCTTGAAACTCAACATCAAGAAAACAAAGATCATGGCAAAAACGTAACACAACACTAACATAACACAACAAAAGAAGCTTGCCAGGCCGCAAGCTTTAGCGGCCGATTTGCTTGTGGCCTGGGAAGTTTCTCACTGCAGAGGGAGTCGGGGAGAGGGAGCCACGGCCGCAGCCTGGTGGTTGGGGAACACTGCAAAAGTTGGCTTGAAACTCATCATCAAGAAAACGAAGATCATGGCATCCGGCCCTCTCAATTCCTGGCAAATAGATGGGGAAGAAATGGAGGTAGTGACAGATTTTATTTTCCTGGGCTCCAAGATCACTGCAGATGGGGACTGCAGCAAAGAAATTAAAAGACGCTTGCTCCTGTGGAGGAAAGCTATGGCAAATCTAGACAGCATCCTAAAAAGCAGAGACATCACCCTGCCAACAAAAGTGCGTTTAGTCAAGGATATGGTATTCCCAGTTGCAATGTGTGGCTGTGAAAGTTGGACCATAAGGAAGGTCGAGCATCAAAGAATTGAGGCTTTTGAACTCTGGTGCTGGAGAAGACTCTTGCGAGTCCCTTGGACTGCAAGGCAAACAAACCGGTCAGTCCTAGACCCATTATGCACGGGGGTTTTAGCGCACATTCGGGGTGGAATGGCGGCGACTAAAATCACCGATAACGCACGGTGCCGGCTGCAACCGGCCTCAGCTTTGGTGCATGCCGCCGAAAAAGCCGCGTTAGCGAAACACGGAAGAAAGCGCAGCTTCCGGGTGACCGGGGTGCAACCAGAAGCGGCGCCCAGATCGGCGCGTGCATAATCGGTTACTCTGGGTTTTGCCGCCGTCGCACCCCGCCCCCTGCATAACCGGTGTGCCGTTGCCGTTTCGGCGACCGTGCATAATGGGCCCTAGAAGAGATCAGCCCTGCCTGCTTCTTAGAAGGCCAGGTCCTGAAGATGAAACTCAAATACTTTGGCCACCTCATGAGAAGGAAGGACTCCCTGGAGAAGAGCCTAATGCTGGGAGCGATTGAGGGCAAAAGAAGAAGGGGATGACAGAGAATGAGGTGGCTGGATGGAATCACTGAAGCAGTAGGTGCAAACTTAAATGGACTCCGGGGAATGGTAGAGGACAGGGAGGCCGGGACTTCACACCTAACAACAACAAAGGATATACTAGTCTGGCAGCTGTAATCATATGTAAAGCAATGATTCTATATTCACCTGAAATAGTAGGAAGAGAATTTAGTAACATTTTCTCTGGAATACATGGAATTTCTATCTGTAGGCCTGCTGTCATTATCTGAGCTATTTGTACCCAGAAGTTGTAAGCACAATCACATTTCCACCACATATGAAAGACGTCTGCCTTCTTCTCACTGCAGTGCCAACATTTGGTGCCAATCATAGAATCATAGAGTTGGAAGAACCTCCTGGGTCATCTAGTCCAACCCCCTGCACTTTTGGCTAGCCTTAAGGGTGTCAGATGCCATCTGTGAATCATCTTTAGCAGGTTATCTCTTAATGAAAGGTTAATTGTGAAACCTATGCCTTGGGTAAAAGTAGATCTTCATTTTTCTTCCCCAAATTTTCCTTTTAAATCTTCATGCCATTTAGTAGAATATTTTTAGTGGCTTTGAGTAAGGTTTTCATCAATATAGAATTTTTCTTTTAGATCTTTATTCCATTCAGTAGAATATTTTTAGTGGCTTTGAGGAAGGTTTTCAACAATATAGAAAAAGTTCATGGAATAATTTTGTTTCCATCTAAAATTAATAGTTCTTCAAACTCTGTTAGATTTCTCAGCACTTGTCTCTGATGCGAATTAACTTCACTAGAAAACTCCTAATCTATTATAGAAATCTGAGAATGTCGATTTTGCTCAAGTTTTCAAGATCTTTGTAAGATATTACTTGGTTCTTAATAATCCAATTTCTGTATTCACTGAGATTTATAAATTCACTAGCTTTAAAGCCTGTTCCTAAGAACGGGCCTTGAAAGGGCCCCTTTCCCTGGCACCCAGCAGCTGAAGGTGGCTTTGGGCCGCAGCTCGCAGCCAGATCAAGTGGGATGCTCAGGGGCTGGGCAGCTCATTAGGAGGCCCAGGACAGAGTTCCTTAGCAGGCAGTCAGCAGGCCCAGAGGCCCTCATGAACAGGCCCAGCCTAGATAGCCAAGAGGCCCTCGTTAGCAAGCCCTCCACCACAACCCTTTGCCCAGGGCCCTCTCCCATACCTGCTACTGGCTCCAGGCACTGAGGCACGTCTGAGAGCAAAGAGACTAGAGCAAAGAGCAAAGAGGCTAGAGTCCAGGGACAGAGGCTGCACGGGCAGGGCCAATCAGGGTGCAGTCAGCTGATTGGCCCTATTACAACTTGCATAGCCAGACATGTCACACCCCCCAGGCTGTATCACAAATATATAGAGGAACAACAATGGATAAGAACATTGTCTTAGATAGGGAAATTCTGAGCTTTCTTCATCTATGATGTCATTAATAATGGCTGCTACAGGAGAAAGACTTAGTGATAATTTTTTTACTTCATCCAACACCATAAGTATGATATTTATTATGGTGTTATCATTATTATAATATTTTTGCTTATTTACTCTTTTTCCTATGGCCAGCTCTCCAGTGGAACCTTAACAAATAATTTAGTTGCATCTACTGTATATACTCGCACATAATCCGAGTTTTCCAGCACAGTTTTAACACTTAAAAGACTTCCTCGGCTTATACTCAGGTAATTGATTAACAGCCTGCCCCCAGCCAGCCAATCACAGCATTGCATTTGCAACCTGAGCTCTTTGCAAGTGAGCTAGTTGCCTCAAGTTAACTTTTGCCTTCTGCAAGGATCTTAAAAACTAAGCTCTTTGCAAGTGAGCTAATTGCTCCCAGCTAACCTTCTGCAAATATCTTGAAAGCTTACTCTGTTTCAAGGGCAGACAAAACTCGCAACCAGGCTTCTATAGAAAGAAAGCTTTAATTGGAAGTAGATCTGAACACTTAAACATCTGAAGTCAAGACTGTTCGATATCGGGGAGGCAAGCAGTTATCAATACAATTGTCCCGCCGAAACCAGACCCATTCCCAAGGGGAGGGGTGTCATCCTTCACCCAGGTGCCATCCCAGGCTTCCTGCCAAAGTGTCTCAGTTAGCATGGCCTTGGTCAGCCCAGCACCCCAGCCTGTGGATAAGATGTTTATATGGACACTGGTAACAATGTATCACAGCAGGGAGAACATGCAGTGTGAAAGTGGAGGGATCAAAGGAAGGGGGGGATCAAAGAGATACTACAGCATTTAAGCATAAATTAAGCATTTTGGTTACATGGAAAAGACAGCAAGAGCACACTGCACAAATATGGAGTCTCTCAGGTTTCGTTGAATCAAACATGGCAGAGAGCAGGGGACTGATCCTGACATTCCTCCGGTCCAAAAACACCTTTTCCCCTCGCCCCCCATCTATGGGTCGTGGACAGTGGGGGAACTCCCGATGGAAATCCCATAACAACTTTGGAGCCCAGACATCACCAGCCTCCACCCATTCCCTGTCCCCCATGGGAAATTCCTTCCAGTCCACTAAGTACTGAAGTTTCCCTTTGTGCCAGCGAGAATCCAGGATCTTGTTAACTTCATAGTTCGCGTCCTTGTCCATGTAAACAGGAATCGGGGCAGCAGTAGCCGGGTGCCAGTCGTCCGGGGGTGGGGCACAATTCAGGAAACTGGAATAAAAAACGGGGTACACATGTCTATAAGACTTAAGTAGGGACAGTTCAACAGTCACCGCATTAATCAGTCTTTTCACAGTGAAAGGCCCCACAAATTTCGGCCCAAGTTTCCGTGAAGGCTGCTGGCACCGCAGGTTCTTTGTAGATAGATAAGCCAGATCCCCAACTGCCCAAGCCGGGGCATCTGCCCGCTTTTTGTCAGCCTGAACCTTGTACACACGCTTGGCCTCCTCCAGGCATTTCACAATGTCTGGCCAGGCCCTTGAAATCCCACTACCCATTTCTGAATGTCTGGGGCGTCAGGAGAAGAGATCTCCCAGGTGGGCACTACCATCAAATCGGCCCCATAGACCACCTTAAACAGGAACACCCCTATGGAGGAATGAACCCCGTTGTTGTAGGCAAACTCTGCTAGAGGGAGGAGGGAGACCCAATCCGTTTGTTGGTGGTTAATAAAGCATCACAAGTACTACTCCAGGATCTGGTTCACCTGTTCAGTCTGGCCATTTGTCTCTGGGTGATAGCCAGATGTGAGTGCCTGCTCCACCCCCTAAAGTCTCAAGATCTCCCGCCAGAACTTGGCAACGAACTGGGGGCCCCTATCCGTCAGGACTCTCCCCGGGATCCTGTGCAGGCGATACACATGTTCAATGAACAAGGAGGCCAACTTGGGTGCAGACGGCAATCCCGAACACGGGATGAAGTGGGCTTGTTTGGAAAAAGCATCCACCACCACCCAGACGACCATTTTCCCATGACTGGGCGGGAGGTCAGTGATAAAGTCCATTGTAATCTCCTTCCAGGGGTCTGAGGGTGTGGACAAAGGTTGTAACAGCCCCTTCTGTTTGCCCCACATAGGCTTAGAGGTGAGGCACACTGGGCAGCCTTGAACGTAAAGTTCCACATCTTTCCGTAACGTGGGCCACCAGTAGTGTGTGGGTACCAGGTGCAGGGTTTTCACAAAACCAAAGTGCCCTGTGGACTTAGTATCGTGGCACAGTTTTAAGATGTCTTTTCACGCCGCTGCGGGGACAAACAGCCGTTCCTTCTTTAAAAACAAACCCTCCTTCTCTATGAGGGTGGGCTGGAGGCTGGCAAACTCAGAGTCCAGCAACACGTCCTTCTGAACCCGGGGAAGGGCCCTCCCCCTTTTGCCTTGCTATGTGTCGTCACGGTCAGGCCCAATTGGGAGGGGGTGAACACAGTGTCGACCAGTCAATCACGTTTATAGTCATACTGGGGGAGGTGCGAGAGTGCATCAGCCAAAAAATTCATTTTGCCAGGCAGATGCTTTAGGGTGAAGTTGAAGCGAGAGAAAAACTCCGCCCAACACATCTGTTTTGCAGACAGCAACTGTTTTAGGGCTTGCAGGTTCTTGTGGTCCGTCCAGACAACAAACGGATGGGCCACCCCCTCCAGCCAGTGCCGCCAGGTAGCTAGCACGAGCTTCACTGCCGCCGCCTCCTTTTCCCAAATTACCCAGTTCTTTTCAGGCCCGGAAATTTTTTTGGAAATGTACGTGAGAGGGTGCAACTTTCCCTCTTGCCCCTCCTGGAGGATCACTGCCCCCATTGCCACATCAGAGGAATCTACTTGTACCATGAAGGGCTTGCGGGGGTCCGCATGGGCCAGTACTGGTTCAGTCGTAAACAGGGCCTTAATACAGTCAAATGCTGCCTGACACTGGTCAGCCCATGCCAAAGGTGCGCTCGGCTTGGCCACCTACTTCGCACCCCCTTTGGTTTTCAATAAGTCAGTCAATGTGAGGGCCACCTTGGCGAAATTGGGGATGAACAAACGGTAGAAATTGGCAAACCCTAAGAAACTTTGCAGTTGTTTCCAAGTGCGCGGGGGTTCCCATGCCAACAAATCCCGGACCTTCCCGGGGTCCATTTCGATCCCAGCACAGGAGACATGATAGCCCCAAAATTCCACAGCATCTCGGTGGAACTCACACTTAGAAAGTTTAGTGTAGAGCTGGTGAGCCCTCAAGCGCACCAGTGACACGTGTTTTGCTGGGTCCTCGGAATACAGCAAAATATCATCGAAATAAACCAGGGCTCCTTTGTACAACAGGTCATGCATGACCTCGTTAATCACATTCATGAACACACCCGGAGCGCCGGTGAGGGCGAACGGCATCACAGTGTACTCAAATTTGTTAAAAGCAGTCAAATACTCATGCCCTGCCTTCATCCGAACCCGGTAGTACGCCTCCCGCAAATCCAACTATGTAAAAATGCGGGCTTGTCCCAGGTGACTCAGTACATTTTTGATTAAAGGCAAGGGGTAGGCGTTGCAGGTGGAAACCACATTCAAGCCCCTGTAGTCCATGCACGACTGTCCATGCAGGGATTCGTCTTTCTTTTTTACGAACAAGACGGGAGCGGCCATCGGGGAGGTGGCTGGGCGAATAACACAACGAGCCAAATTCTTGTTGAGAAATGCACGGAGCTCTCGCATCTCCCTCGGGCTCATGGAGTACAGCTTGGCCCGTGGGAAGGGTTCCCCTGGCTACAGCTCGATTGCACAATCTGTCTTATGGTGTGTGGGGGGCAGCTGATCGCATTCTTTCTCAGCAAACACATCCTGAAAGTCCCAATACTCTTTGGGCAATCCTTCGGGACCCGCTCTAGCCAGGGCAGCGGTCTCGCCTCTTGGCGGCTTTGAGACACCCTTTTTTACTGGTTGGCGGTGTTTCTCACACCCTAGTTCTAGAAACCGTACAGCCCCCGTGCTCCATTTTACGCTGAGGTCGTGCTTTCGCAGCCAGTCCAACCCCAGGACACCCGCGAAAGCTGAGCTGGTTGGATCTTTTCCCAATACTCGGCCACATCCATCTGTAGCGAGAGTGTCTTGCTCACTGCTCCCCCCCCCGGGACACTCTTCCCATCCATCTGGGTGAAGCGGAGTGGTCTGGCGAGGGGCGCTTTTCCCACCCCCAAAGTCTTAGACAGCTTTTGTACAAAGTTTTTGTACACCCAAAGTCCACCATACTCTGGACCCCCACCTTCTTCCCTGTTTTTGGAACAATCAAAGTCACTGGGAGGAAGACTAGGGAGGGAGCACTCACCAAATGCTTGCCCCTGCCCGGGACCTGCTGGCGGGGCTTCTTCACAGCAGGTCTTCCTCATTTTCCGATAGCTTGCCCGAGGCACTCTCCTCCTCCGCCCCGCTGACGGTGGCGTCAAACGCCGTTGGCTCACCTAGAGGCGCGAGCAAGGTGCAGGCCATTTTCTTGGTGGGCGCTTTCCACTTGGTCGCTACTGCGGCAGGCTTGGCAGCCACAGCTTTGCTGGCCGGCTTCCCTCCAGAGGTGGGCGACTTCTTCTTGGAGGGGCACTGAGTGAGGAAATGGCCTTGGCCGCCACATCCCAAGCACAGACCCTTCTCCCGGCACCTGTTTCTCTCGGCCGCATCCACTCTGGGGGTCTTCGGGGCCGCCACTTTCTTCGGGGTGGACGTTTTGGGTGGAATCTTGGACTTCTCACCTCCCAGCTTGGCTGCCACACGCAGGCGCCTTTCTACCTCCCCAGCCAGGTGCACCCAGCCCACCACCATCTCAGGGTCGTCCAGGTGCAGACATTTTTGCGCCAGATCCTTGCGCAGCCCCTCTCGGTAGGCGTGTATGCGCTGGGCTTCTCCCCAGTGCGGGACCGCCGCTGCCAGCTTCTGAAACTCCCTGGTGTACTGGCTCACCGACAAGGCTCCTTGTTTCAGGGTTTGCAGGCCGGCCTCAGCCATCTTGACTTCAAACGGGTCCTCGAACCGCTCTCGCATGCAGCGCATGAAACTATCATAATCGCACACCTCCACTGGTGCATAGCGGTACAGGTCAGTGAACCACTTGGCGGCCTCCCCATCCATGCAATCGCCGACGAAGCGAACACGCTCAACGTCATCCTAGAATATGAACCCCACCTCCATCGTGTAGGCTTGGAGGTGGACCAGGCACCTGGGGAACGTATCGGGGTCCCCAGCTTAGCGGGTTTTAAACCTGTACAGGCGGCGGATCTCGGCCCCTCGAAGCTGCGGCGGCAACTAGGGTCTGGCGGCTTGGTCGGCGGGCCATCCACCCCCCGCCGGCCCGCCCGGCGGCACAGGGGGAACTGGGGCAGCGAGCCCTCTCGGCTCCCTTGGTCTAGCTCCGTCCTGGGGGAGGCGGTGGCTGCGGTTCTCTGGGTCTGGCTCCATCTCCCGGGGGTGGCGGCTGGCGAGGCTCCTGAGGTTCAACTCCGTCTCTCTGGGTCGGCGGCTGACGCGGCTCTCGGTGCCCTGCGCCATCTCCCGGTGGCAGTAGATCCGGGGCAGGTGTCCATCGGTGCGCGGGGCACCTATCGCACCTTTGCTATCCCTGGGCCCGGGTGGTGGGAGGGCGAGGGTAGTCCCTTCTTCTGGGATCACCGCTGGCCAGCACATTTCGGCCTAGAAGAAACTGGCCGCACGCTGCGATTCCTCGCCCAGTTTGCCAGTAACCGTCATGAGCCATTCTCCCAGTCGGCCCACACGATCGCAGAGATCTAAAACCTCCATCATGCCTCTTGGTCAGGCACCCCTCTCGGAAAGGCCGGTCCCCACTTGATTCGCACCGTGGGGTCGTCGTACTGGGAGGCTTGGCGCCGGTCCGTGACGTGCTGCTCCAGGAAGAATTGGGTCGCGGGGCTGAGACCTAGTGCCCGCACCATCCCGGACCGAAACAGCGCCTGAGTGGCTGTCCGGGCTGAGCATTAGTTCTTCCCGGTCCAGAGGGCCGACCAGATCGACAGGCTCAACCGGGTAAGTTCCCCCTCTTTGGCTTCTGCCTCCTCATCCAGGAGGTCGGTAAGAAAGGTGCCCCCTCCAAAGTCAGCCATCGGTGCAGAGGAAGAGCATTGTGAGTCTTGTCTTACTGTCAAGGGGAGACAAGCAGTTATCAATACAATTCTCCCGCCGAAACCAGACCCGTTCCCAAGGGGAGGGGTGTCATCCCTCACCCAGGTGCCATCCCAGGCTTCCTGCCAAAGTGTCTCAGTTAGCACGGCCTTGGTCAGCCCAGCGCCCCAGCCTGTAGATAAGATGTTTACAGGGACACTGGTAACAATGTATCACAGCAGGGAGAACATGCAGTGTGAAAGCGGAGATATCAAAGGAAGGAGGGGGATCAAAGAGATACTACAGAGCCATAAGCATTTTGGTTACATGGGAAAGACAGCAAGAGCACAGCACACAAATATGGAGTCTCTCAGGTTCGGTTGAATCAAACATGGCAGAGAGCAGGGGACTGATTTTGACATTCTGGCAGCTTGTAGGACATCAGTGGTTTGACTGAGGGGTTCTGATATTTTCCCCCTTCTTTTCCTAATCACTTCTTCCAAACTATTCTTTTGGTTCCTGGGGGTGGGGTGGGGTGGGTTTTGGGGGTGTTTTGGGATTTACTGTTTTTTCAGTGTTTCTTCTTTTATTTGATGGGCAGCATTGTTTGTCTTTTCTTCTTCGGGTTGTGCTTCTTTTAAAAGTTGATTTTTACAGTTCTTTCTTTCAGTTTTCAGTTTTACAGTTCTTTCTTTCAGTGCTTTGTTCTGGGGGGCACTGTAGCCCCCAATTTGGTAGATCTTGTGCTTGTTGTAGTAGATTGCCAACTTTGGGTACTATTGTTGTGCTCTGGTTTGCTGGCCTGGGGGGGCACTGTTGGTTCTCCTGCCAGAGCTGTTCTCACAGAGCAGTTCTGTCAGTGCTCTCTCAGAGTGTCTGGCATCAAGACAAGAAGGGAAGGCAATTGTAAGCCGCTTTGAGACTCCTTTGGTTAGTGAAAAACGGGGTACAAAACCCAGCAGCTATTCATCCTCTTAACTTTTTGTATTTGTTGGGAGGGAGGCTGGATTGGAAAGCCTGTGATGATGGAGCATGGTTAAGCACTTAGGCCACCCTGTAAATTTACCAGTAGCCTGCTGCATTTACCACGGCTTATATGCAAGTCATTGGGATGACAAATGGGATGAATGGGATGAAATTAATTCAAAAGTAATTCCATCTAGAAGAAGAGGAAGAAGAAGAAGAGTTGGTTCTTATATGCCACTTTTCCCTACCCGAAGGAGGCTCAAAGCGGCTTACATTCACCTTCCCATTCCTCTCCCCACAACAGACACCCTGTGAGGGAGGTGAGGCTGAGAGAGCCCTGATATCACTGCCCGGTCAGAACAGCTTTATCAGTGCTGTGGCAAGCCCAAGGTCACCCAGCTGGTTGCATGTGGGGGAGCGCAGAATCGAACCTGGCATGCCAGATTAGAAGTCCGCACTCCTAACCACTACACCAAACTGGCTCTCTACACCAGATCTAAACATCCGGAAGAAGTTCCTGACAGTTAGAGCGGTTTCTCAGTGGAACAGGCTTCCTTGGGAGGTGGTGGGTTCTCCATCTTTGGAGATTTGTAAACAGAGGCTGGAGAGCCATCTGACAGAGAGGCTGATTCTGGTTACAGTAGATGAGCGGTTGGGATGTGAGTGTCCTGCATAGTGCAGGGTACTAGATGACCCATGAGGTAACTTCCAACTCTATTATTCTATGATTCTCTATGATTCAATAAGTTTGCCAAGATTTTGTGGTAAAATTAAATTCCTCGGCTTATATGCGGGTCGGCTTATATGCAAGTATATACGGTATGTCACTCTTCCTTGATATCCAGTCACTGTAATCTAGAGGCTAGATAATACGGGTTGAAATTAGGTACAAGAAAGTTAGTTTTGGTATGATCGTCATTTTTACTGCATTTATATGACCGACTAAAGAAAATTTAAAAAATGTCCGGCTCTGAATTTGCTTTCTTATATTGTTTTGTTATTGGATCTATGTTAACTTTTTACATCTCAGAAGTATTTTTATTTAACCAAGTGACAAGATACTTTAGCTGGTTGCTGTTTTTCATACTTGCCATCAAAATATTTTTAACTTCTTTTAAATTTGTATTGAAAATTATAGTTTCTGATAGTTTAATTTGTATCCCAAGACATTCCCATAATATGCAATCAGTTTTTCCAGTGTTTCACTAGATCGTTCTGTATCACTTTTTTAAAAAGCAATGTCATCTGTATATAAACAAATTTTATATTGTTTTCCTGTTTTTATACCTTGTATTCTTACTTCATCTCTTACTGCTATTGCGAATGGTTCTAAAAAGTTAGCAAATAATAAAGCAGAAAGATGGCACCCTTGATGGACACCCCTAATGTCAATTTGTGCAGATGATACCCATTTATGCTCACTTTCGCAAAACTCTGTGTATATACAATATTTGCCATTACCAAATCCAAACACTTCCAAATATTTCAACAGAAAGCTATGTTTCACTCTGTTGAAGGCCTTTTCTGCATCTAGGAATAAGAAAGCTGACCTAATTTATTCTTTCTTTACAATATCAAATAAGTTAATGATTTTCCTTTTATTAGAAAAGATATGATTCTCAGGTATGAAACCAGTCTGGTCAGTCAATATATTCCCACGAGTTTCTGTAATACCTACTAAATCATATCTTTCTGTCTGCATAAGAATCACAAGCTCTTCCTTTTTATTGCCTGTGTTTTGGGCATTGGTATATAGGCACCTGAAGCCACTTACCTTTGGTTCTATTTGACCCATCCTTCCCAGGATCAGTATTTGCTCTCCTACATTAGTATCCCTACACTGGACATCTCCTTTTCCTTGTGACTTCAGTTTAAGTTCTTCTGATGACTCTCCCCAGGTTTCTGCCAAACACATTCTCCTCCCACTTGGATAAGTGATGTCCATCTGGAGCTAGCAGGCCTCCTTCTAGAACAGTGGTCCCCAACTTTTTTATCACCGGGGACCACTCAATGCCAGGGACCACTCACCGGGGACCACTCAACGCTGGGGACCACTCACCGGGGACCACTCAACGCCTTTTACTGAGGCCCGGTGGGGGGGTAGTTTACTCCTCTACCCTCAACCACTGCCCTAACGCTCTCTGATCGCTATGGTGATGTTTAAACATCCCTTCAAAATAAGATACAGACAAGCCACAACAATGAAGTGTGTTGTAAAGGGCTGGGGGGGGGGATGAAGTAAAGGGCCAGGGGGGGGGAGAGAAGGTGTCCTTCAGGGCCCACCTCCAATTAGTCGAAGGACCACATGTGGTCTGCGGCCCACAGGTTGGGGATCGCTATTCTAGAAAACCTGTGGCCCCAGAATCCAAATCCCACTTGCCAGCACCACCAAAGCAATCAGGTGTTTACCTCCCATTTCAGCTCTCAACTCATTTCTCTTCCCCTGACAGGCAGGATCAAAGAGAAAACTACTTGTGTCTCCATTTATTTCAACTGCCTCCCAAGATCTTCATAGTCAGTATTAACACATGCAATTGTATTGATGGGCATGTTGTTTTCTCATGTGAACCATCACAGTCGTATAGGGGTTCATAGATTTTATAAGTTTCAGCACCCTCTCCGTAATATCTTTAATCTTTGCCCCTACCTCTCGAACGAGGGGGTCAGGCTTAGCCATATGTTTTCTATGCCTCCCAGCAGAGTCGCCAATGACCAATACTTTCCTTTTCCTTTGAATGCCATTTCCTCCTGTCCCCATGCCCTTTTCAATCTGTCTTTGAATTTTAGGTTCTTCCTCTACCCTTGATGCTACTTCCATCTCCCCTGTAAGGGCTTGAAATCTCTTCTTGAGCTCTAATAGTACCAAGTGTTGTCTCTCTCAACATCTGTGGGCTCATGTTATAGCAGTGAAGGGAAGCTTCATAGGGAAGTCAATATCCCCATTCTTCTTTGGACTGTTCTGCTCCTTCATATGCAGGTTTGCACTGCTCCTATCAATGAAATCCTCTCCTTGCTTAATTTCACACAATGTTTTAATCCTCTAGGCCCCTAATATTCTCTTCTAAAAGCTCTATCAATTTACACTTAAGACAAGTGTAGTCCATCTTGTCTTCAGGTAGGGCTTAGAGAGCTCTGAGAGAACTGTAACTGGCCCAAGGTCACACAGCTGGCGGCATGTGTTTGAGGATTAGGAAATCAAACCCAACTCTCCAGTTAGAAGTCACTACCCTTAACCACGACACCATGCTGGCTGGGCTTGTATTTCCTTTTAATAATTCCAGTGCTCAGGCGGGTGAGCATTTTTCTTCTCTGAAAATGTGTGTTTCATATTAAAGACGACTGCAATAACAGTTCTTTGCAACATTTAGATTGGGGCAACATTTAGATTAGTGAATTTATAGTGCAATCCTAAACCCACTTTCCTGGGAGTAAGCCCCAAAGAGCAGACTTAAGTAGGATTCTGAGTAGACTTGGGGTTGAATTCGTAGAATCATAGAATCATAGAGCTGGAAGGGGCCATAATGGAGCATCTACAGGCCCTTGCTCAATGCATGATCCTAAAGCATTCATGAAAAAGCATCCATGCATTGCTAGTGTGCTATAGTTTTTAGAATGCCAGATTATCCAAGTTGGACACCCCATGCTTCCATGGAAGCTTTTTGGGCCATTTACATACTCTCAACCTAACCCATCTCACAGGGTTGTTGTTGAATCTAGTAATCATGCCAATAAAGGAATTTTGATCTGATCTGGGGATGAAATGGTGTAGAAGAGAACCATGTAGATTCCTTTGTTTGTGTGTATGGTGATGGTGGGGAGACAAGGAACAAATCAATTCTGAAAGTGCTCCTTCTGCACTACATGCCAATTTAAAAACCTTTTGTGCTAGTGAGCAAACTGTGCTTAACAATCACTTGTGGAAAGGCTGTATTTATTTGGGACATTAAACACAAAAACGTTTTCTCCCCTCCCCGCTTCCTGTTTATAGAGAATGAGCTGCGGGTATATTCTGTGCACTGTCCTGCTGTCTGTGGCCGTCGTCTTAGCTGTGACCGTCACCGGTGCAATGCTCTTCATGAACCAATACCACACACCTGTCACAGAATCCCCACCTGTCATCAGCACCAATCCTGATGAGGCTAATGCTTTGGTGACCATTGAGAAAGCTGACAGTTCTCGTATCAACATATTCATCGATCCAAATTGCCCAGATCAAGTCAACGGCCTGACTCACCTGGAAGGCCTCCAGTCTTCTCTCCTGAGGGCCATGACCGACCATGATGCTGAAACAAAGTCATCAAAAGGGCAGGAGAGGGCCTTGTTGGTCAGCTTGGGGGACGAGGTGTCCAAGTTACTGAACCATGCCACTCAGTTGCAAGCTGACAGCGACAGCCTGAAGAAGGGACACAGCATGATGGGGAAGGAGCTTAACACTTTGCAGAATGAGCAAGGCCGCCTCATACAGGTGAGCAGAGGGAGTGCAGTGGCAAGAATGCAGGTACTTCTGTACCACAAGTTACATGTTGGAGAAAGACATCAAGTCAGCCTCCCAACTCTGTTACCATTTTTTAATGGAAGAAGATAAGCAACTGGCTCATCTCTCAAGTTGCCAGTTCTGGGTTGGGAATTTCCTGGTGTTTGTCAGGGTGGAGCCTTTGTGGGAAAGGGAGGGACCTCAGCAGGGTATAATGCCATAGAGTAGCGATCCCCAACCTGTGGGCCGCGGACCACATGTGGTCCTTCGACTAATTGGAGGTGGGCCCCGAAGGATGCCTTCTCGGCCTTTTACTTCATCCCCCCAGCCCTTTACAACACACTTCATTGTTGTGGCATGTCTGTATCCTATTTTGAAGGGATGTTTAAACATTACCAGAGCGATCAGAGAGCGTTAGGGCAGTGGTTGAGAGTTGACTACCCCCCCCCCACCGGGCCTCAGTAAAAGGCGTTGAATGGTCCCCGGCGTTGAGTGGTCCCCGGTGATAAAAAGGTTGGGGACCACTGCCATAGAGTATGCCACAGGGTATACAGCCATTTTCTCCAGAGGAACTAGTCTTGGTTGTCTGGAGATAAACAGTAGTAGCAGAAGATTTCCAGGTGCTACCTGGAGGTTGGCAACCATAATTGGAAGATTCCTGGGGGCTTTGGAGGTGGAATCTAGGGAGGGCAGTGTTTGTGGAGAAGAGGGACATCAGTGCCAGAGAAGCCACCCTCCAACATAGCCACTTTTTCAAAGGAACTGATCTTTATAGTGTGTGATAATTTGCAATTCTGGATGATTCCCAAGCCCTACCAGGCGGTTGACAACTGTTCTTGTCTCCACTTTAGTCCCAGACCTCCAGGAACCCTTTGCCTTGATTGTAGAAATGAATCAGTGGACAGAGACGTTCCTATTAATTTGACTCTTGAAGTCTTGTTTACTGGTAACCTTGGCCATCTTTAAGGTGCTCCTAGACTTGAGGTTGCCAAATTAATTAACTCCCTCCCAATCTGTGAAACCCTTCAGGGGCTGTTGAGAAACCCCAGGGTTTCATGAAACCACTGTTGAGAAAGCTTAGGATTTTCAAGGCAAAAGATGTTCAAAGGTGCTTTGCCGCTGCCCACGCCTGCCTTGTGGCCCTGGAATCCTTGGTGTTCTCCCATCCAAGAGCTGACCAGGACTGACCCTGTTTTGCTGTCAAAATCTGACAAAATTGGGTCAACCTGGTTGAGGTACAAAACTGGCCATCACCAGCGTCAGACCTCCAGCGTCAAAGCTTCAGGTGATTTCCCTTGGTGCTTCCTATTGCTGATGATGGCTGTACACTTAGCTTCCTATCGCTAAACAGCACCTTCAACAAGAAGGAGACCTGAGCCCCACTGGCAATGCAAAGCAATGGAGTGGAAGCATTTTGTATTGGGCACAGAAAGGTTACCCAATGGGGAAAGGAATGATACATGGGAAGGCTCACACATCTGCAGCAAAGGACAGTATAAGAACATAAGAGACGCCATGTAAGATCAGGCCCATGGCCCACCCTGTCCAACACTCTGTGTCATACTGTGGCCAAATCTGTACAGTTGTACAGATGCCATCAGGAGGTCCAGCAATGGGCCTAGAACTACAGAAGCCCTCCCACTGTTGCTTTCTGAACACCAAGAAGATAGGTGTTCTTCACATAGTGAAGAAGAAGAAGAGTTGGTTCTTATATGCCGCTTTTCCCTACCCGAAGGAGGCTCAAAGCGGCTTACAGTTGCCTTCCCATTCCTCTCCCCACAACAGACACCCTGTGAGGTGGGTGAGGCTGAGAGAGCGCTGATATCACTGCCCGGTCAGAACAGTTTTATCAATGCCGTGGCAAGCCCAGGGTCACCCAGCTGGCTGCATGTGAGGGAGCACAGATTCAGAAGTCCACACTCCTAACCACTATAACCAAGAGCCAGTGATATAAGAGAGTATATAAGAGAGTATATATATAAGATAGTATAAGCCAGGCCTTCTCAACCAGGGGTTGGTGTAATCATGGGGTTTCTTGATGGCTCTGGAAGGATTTCCTGAATGGGTGGGCGTTAATTAATGTTTATATATTTCTTAAATTTGTTAAACGTTTATAGGCTGGGTATGACCATGTATGCCACCCCTAGTGGCCAATGGTGGGCCTGGAGGGGATGGGAAGTGGAGGGGCCCTGGGTGGAGGTGTACACAGCTCTGCTTAGCAACCATATTCTGCACAATTGCACCACTTCTGGGGTTTCTTGAAATCTGAAGAATGTTTCAGGGGTTTCTCAATGCTAAAAAGTTGAAAAAGGCAATAGAAAGCTCACTGAGGTGTACCCTTTCTATGTGCTTTTAAAATGGCTGCCTGAGCTCTCTACAAATTGGCAAGTCTGATTCCTTCAGGGAATTGTGGAACGTTTACAAAATTTAATGCTGTTTGGATGCAAAACACCAAGGTCTCAGGCAGAATAAAACAAATGATGCCCATGAAATTGAAAGAAAAGGTGAGGAATGTCCTGAATGAACAAAAATAAATGGAGAACAGGATTAATATGGTCTCAAAGATAAAGGGGTCTAACATTAATGTCAAAAAAGACCACAGGGGATCTGGACCTTCCTTATCTTCCTAAGTATTTTGCTGTCAGCCAAATTTATTTCCTGTATCAGGAGGAATGAGGGGGAGAAGATCAGGCTGGATTTATGCGTAAAGTAAAATACAGTTTAGCCTCAGATGATGAGGGACCTCCAAATAGAAACTATTTGCTAAAACTTCTAAATTACATTTTTGGTAATGCAGGGTGAGCGTTCACAAGGGCTGAACATCAGAGAACTCAATAACCAGTCTATGAGCTGCCTCAGACTTGCTACCAGATTCTGGGGTTCAGTTCTGGCCCAACTCTGCTTTGCCTTCAGCTTGATCTGCTGTAGGAGCTCAGTGTGTCTGGAGCCAGTCCTCCACCTTCTTGAGCCCTGTGTCTCTTTTGATGATCCAGTTGGCTCCCACCCAGATATCAGACAGAAGGCAGAAGGGCAGCAGCCAAACTGACTTCATTACATCTTCTTGTACAGTTTTCAACCTTCCACTGGAACCTGGAGATTGCCCAGGGTGAGAGAGATCAGTTCCCTGGAGGCAGTGGCTCCCATGGAGGGTGGCATGATTGCTCACTGAGGTCCTTTCCCTCCCCAACTCCTGCCTTCCACCCCACCTCACCCCCAAACCTCCAGACATTTCCCTACCCAGAGATGAGTGGCTTTAGATATGATTAAGCGAATGGCTTAATCACTGTTCCTTTAGCTCAAAGTCAGACTTGATGTAAGTGTCTTTGTCAACAGAGACTTGTGCAGAATAGTCACAGTGAACTGGAGAAATTATCTCCTCCAGCAGTGCCTTTTAGAGCTCCATGTGGTGCTTGAAGATCTTCTGGAATTACAGCTGGTCTCCAGACTATGGAGGTCAATTCCTAGGTTTACCTGGATATTTTAGAGCATGCGGAGGGAGGGAGAAGAAGAAGAAGAGTTGGTTCTTATATGCCGCTTTTCCCTACCCGAAGGAGGCTCAAAGCGGCTTACAGACTCCATCCCATTCCTCTCCCCACAACAGACACCCTGTGGGGTAGGTGAGGCTGAGAGAGCTCTGATATCACTGCCTGGTCAGAACAGTTTTATCAGTGCCGTGGCTAGCCCAAGGTCACCTAGCTGGTTGCATGTGGGGGAGCGCAGAATCGATCCTGGCATGCCAGATTAGAAGTCCGCACTCCTAACCACTACACCAAACTGGCTCTCAGTCCGCACTCCTAACCACTACACCAAACTGGAGAGACTTCAACAGGGTACAATGCCATAGAGCCCACCTCCCAAAGTGGCCATTTTTTTCCAGGTGAACTCATCTGTATCTGTAGTTGTAATAATAGGTCTCCAGCTACCCTACCTGGAGGCAGCAACCCTACCTGGTCCCCTGAAAAAAATGGCTGTTGCAGAGGGTGAGTTGGATGGCATGATAGCTTGCTGAGGGCCTTCTCCTCCCCAGGCTCCATCTCGCAAATTTCCAGGAATGTCCCATCCCAGAGTTGGTCCCAAACAGCCATGCCCCCTTTAGCAGAAACAGAGAAATTGCAGCCTCCTTTGATTTCGCAGTGCTATCAACTCCCTGTACTCCCTTCCCAGGCATTTATTGCTTTGGCGGACCACATGTAGCAAAGGAGAGCTGTGCCTTCAGTTTTGCACAGGCCTACAATGATCTTGGCTTCTACCTCCTTGCAGAAGGGCTACACGAAAATTTGAGAGGGTCAGACGGCAGCAAGGGAAAAGAAGGAAGGTGATTGGTTCACATGGGGCTTGAGAGCTAATTTGCCAGAAAGGTAACTAAACACCATCGAGCCCTCAGGATATTGGCTTACCTCAGTGACCCTCTTCTTGTTTTTTTACCTAAGCTACACAATGAGGAGCTGCAAATTTGGTACTGATGCCTGGGGCAAGGTTAGTGGGAAAGAAAAGAACCATTAATTTTTCCACAATACAACTGGAACATGCAAAACCCTGAAACAAAGTGTATAGTTGTTTCAATGCTTGGCAGCCCGGCAGCCCAACAAGGCTTAGTTGTGTGAGAACTGAGCCCCAGAATCCGGTATCAAGTCCTAGATCTAATACTGAATTCTCTGATGTTCAGCCTTCATGCAGTTTCGCCCAGTTCAGCCTGGCCTGGTTGCACTTCATCCATTCAGAGAGATCTGAAGCCACAAAAGTCCACATCATTTCTAGGGCTGCCAATTCCAGCTCGTGAAATTCTTGGAGATTCTGGGGTGAAGTCTGGGGATAGCAGGGTTTGTGGATCAAAAGTAAACATTCAGAGGAACAATTTTTATTGTGGAATCCTTTTGTCTGCACATGCATAATTAGTACGATTTTTGTGGCTGTTTTCTGTTAGCCAAGGCATTAAGTGTCTGAGTCAAGATTTATGACAGATACTCTTAAAATGTCATATAAATGTTCACTTGTAAGGTTTGACCTGTATTTAGATTTCACATAATGGAAAAAGTTTGTTCACAGATTTATGTGGTGCCAAAGACTGAGCATGCCTGCAGCAAATTTCTTTAGGTTGATAAATATATTAGGTAATTCAGAATAGAAATCTAAGAGACTATTTTCTTTGTAAATGTCTCTGATATGAACACTGGCTTGCAAATCAATTAGTTCCATCTGAAAACAGTTACGTGTATCTTCTGGTGCTACTTCAAATGGGTTCTGAAACATTCTTATTTCCTTTCCATGCTTATAGCAATCAGTGCATCTGTTCTGGAAATTCACCTGCCATAGGTTCAGTTCTTTGATATGTCTTTCAACATTGAATTGTAAATCCCCATACTTCTCATATTTTAGTCCATTGCAACAAGAGAAGTTAAAAAAGTTACTTTCACTAATTTGCTTCACAAAAATGTTTTGTTTAGCTTCAAAAGCTTTCCGTTCAGAATTCAGGTCACACAAAAGCTTTCCTTTCCCTGGCAACCTGGGGGATACGCTTCTAGGTAACACTGTGTGTGAACGAGACCTTGGGGTACTTGTGGAAGTATGATAAATAAAAAAATAAATAAACTAAACATGAGCAGGCAGTGTGATGCAGCGGTAAAAAAGGCAAATGCCATTTTGGGCTGTATCAACAGGGACATCACATCAAAATCACAAGATGTCATAGTCCCATTGTATACGGCACTGGTCAGACTACACCTGGAATACTGTGTGCAGTTCTGGAGGCCTCGCTTCAAGAAGGACGTAGATAAAATTGAAAGGGTACAGAGGAGAACGACGAGGATGATCTGGGGCCAAGGGACCAAGCCCTATGAAGATAGGTTGAGGGACCTAGGAATGTTCAGCCTGGAGAAAAGGAGGTTGAGAGGGGACATGATAGCTGTCTTTAAGTATTTGAAAGGTTGTCATTTGGAGGAGGGCAGGATGCTGTTCCCGTTGGCTGCAGAGGAAAGGACGCGCAGTAATGGATTTAAACTACAAGTACAACGATATAGGCTAGATATCAGGGAAAAAATTTTCACAGTCAGAGTAGTTCAGCAGTGGAATAGGCTGCCTAAGGAGGTGGTGAGCTCCCCCTCACTGGCAGTCTTCAAGCAAAGGTTGGATACACACGTTTCTTGGATGCTTTAGGATGCTTTGGGCTGATCCTGCGTTGAGCAGGGGGTTGGACCAGATGGCCCCTTCCAACTCCATGATTCTATGATTCTAACCTTAGATTCAATGTGTTCAAATGCTCCATGATATCAGTTAAGAAAGCCAAATCAAAAATCCATTCAAGGTCAGGAGGTACTTCTTGAACTTTTCCTTTCTCCTTGAAAAAGACACCAATTTCATGATGACTGAAAAAGTCTGAGGATTTTGCCTCTGCTAAGCCACCTGACTTCTGCACAGTGTGTCAGACGCACAGGAAACTCACAACAAAACTTATTCAAAAGAAAAGAGTTTTATTGATTAGCACTATACGCATTGGACTGAAAGTCAAATCTGACCAGAGGCCAGATTTGCCCCAGCTTATCAATACATTTCTCCCGCCCAAAACTTGACAGTTCCCAAGGAGGGGGGTAGGAGAGAAAAGACATGTGTGTTAAAACAACAGGATTCCATTCTCCCAGCCTTGAGAGCGGTGACAACAACCCTGTGAGCCCACAACAAGATAAAGGTTAACATAACATCACTACTCTACTTTATAGCTTACAAACTACAAGGCCAGGGCAAGCAGGCGCCAGGCCCAATCAAGCAGTATAACTGACATGGAGGAACTCAGGCTAATTTATGACAGAGATTCTACAATCCTGACATCCCTCCGCATTAAAACTAACTCACTCCCCCACCTAGCCGGCATCTACCGGGCGAGGACAATCAGGGAATGCTCGATGGAAAGCCCGGAGAAGGCGGGGCGCCTTCACATTCCCAGCCTCAACCCACTCCTTGTCCCCAGAGGGAAAATCTTTCCAATCGACCAAATACTGGAGGCGACCCTTATGCATACGAGAGTCTAAAACTTGGTTAACTTCATAGTGGGTGTCTTTGTCGATGTATATCGGCACAGGCGTAGCTGGAGGAGGGTGCCATTCATCCGGGACGGGAGCTCTCCGCAGCAGGCTGGAATGAAAAACCGGATGCACATTCCTATAAGTCTTTGGTAAAGCAAGTTCCACAGTTACAGCATTTATTAGTTTAACCACTTTAAATGGGCCCACATATTTTGGGCCAAGCTTCTTGGATTTTTGTTGACACCGCAAATTCTTTGTGGACAAATAGGCCAGATCTCCCACTTTCCATTCTGGTGCAGGTACCCGTTTTTTATCTGCCTGGGCTTTATAGGCCTGTTTCGCCCCTTTGAGGCTGGCAACTATCTCCGGCCACCCTGCACTGATGGTTGCAGCCCACTTATTAATGTCAGGGGCTTCGGTGGAGCTAAGTTCCCAAGTGGGTGCTGCCACTAAATCAGTCCCATACACCACCTTGAAGGGGGATACCCCCGTTGAGGCGTGGGCCCCATTGTTATAGGCAAATTCAGCGAGTGGCAGTAAGGAAACCCAGTCATCTTGCTGATGATTGATAAAGCAGCGTAAGTATTGCTCCAAGATCTGGTTGACTCTCTCGGTCTGGCCATTAGACTCGGGGTGATAGCCTGAGGTGAGGGCTTGTTCTATGCCTAACAACTTCAGGAGCTCCCGCCAGAACTTGGCAACGAACTGGGGGCCCCGATCCGTCAGAACACGTGTCGGGATCCCGTGCAGACGTACCACGTGGTTTATAAACATTGAAGCCAATTTGGCTGCAGTAGGCAAGGCCGTGCACGGGATAAAATGAGCCTGCTTTGAAAAAGCGTCCACTACCACCCAAATGACGGTTTTCCCTTGACTGGGAGGTAAGTCCGTAATAAAATCCATAGTGACATCCGTCCAAGGCCGAGAGGGGGTGGGCTGGGGCTGCAACAGCCCTTTTTTCTTTCCCCCAGTAGGTTTTGAGGCGACACAAATGGGGCACCCCTGCACATACTTTTCCACATCCTTGCGCAGAGAGGGCCACCAATACTGTCTCCTGACCAGGTGCAGAGTTTTCACAAACCCAAAATGTCCAGCTGTTTTCGCATCGTGACAAAGTTTTAAAACCTCTCCCCTGGCCGCAGCCGGGACAAAAAGCCTCTCGCCTTTGAAAAAAAGCCCCCCCTTCTCAGTCAGATCGGGGCGGAGGGAGTAAAATTCCGAGTCCTGTGACAACTCCTTCTGGACCCAACCCCCTGGAATGGGCGTTACAGACTTCGTGTGGCTGCGCGTCACCGCGGCCATCCCCAGTTGGGCGGGGGTAAAAACTGTATCCACCAATGGGTCTCGTTTGCTGTTGTACTGGGGCAGGCACGACAGGGCGTCTGCCAGAAAGTTCATTTTGCCGGGTAGATGTTTAAGGGAGAAGTTAAAACGAGCAAAAAACTCCGCCCATCTCATCTGTTTTGCCGAAAGCGAGCGGGGCTGCTTGAGCGCCTGGAGGTTTTTATGATCCGTCCAGACCACAAATGGCACTGCGGACCCCTCTAACCAATGCCTCCAAGTGGAAAGAGCCAATTTGACTGCAGCCGCTTCCTTCTCCCAAATGGCCCAGTTTCATTCCGCCCCAGAAAATTTCTTTGAAAGATAGGCCAGCGGGTGCAATTTCCCATCCTCCCCCTCTTGGAGGATCACGGCCCCCATTGCCACGTCCGAGGAATCTACTTGCACGGTGAATTGCCTAGTTGGGTCAGCATGGGCCAGCACCGGTTCGGACGTAAACAACAATTTCAGTCTGTCAAACGCGTCCTGGCATAGGGGAGTCCAATGGAGAGGCGCCCCCGGACGGTTAGCTGTCTTTCCCCCTTGTTTGGTTTTCAACAAATCAGTGAGAGGCAACGCCACTTTGGCAAAATTGGGGATAAAGGTTCTATAAAAATTAGCGAACCCCAAGAAACTTTGTAATTGCCTCCTAGTACGGGGGGGTTCCCACGCCAACAGGTCCCGCACTTTGCCCGGGTCCATTTCAATCCCAGCCTGGGAGACCCGGAAGCCCAGAAACTCCACCGCATCTTGGTGGAACTCGCATTTTGACAGTTTGGCAAACAACTGGTGCTCCCGCAAGCGGCGGAGCACCTCACGGACCAGGTTAGCATGACTCTCAACATTTTCTGAATACACAAGAATATCATCAATATAAACCAACACCCCTTGGTACAATAAATCATGCATAATTTCATTAATCATATTCATGAACACGCCCGGAGCGCCGGCGAGGCCGAACGGCATTACAGTGTACTCAAACTGCCCCAGGGGAGTGTTAAAGGCTGTCAAATATTCGTGTCCCTTCTTTATTCGGACCCGGTAATAGGCCTCCCTTAAATCCAGTTTCGTGAAGATTCGCGCCTTCCCCAAGTGGCCCAATAAGTCCTTTATCAGGGGGAGCGGGTAGGCGTTGCATGTGGAGACTGCGTTCAAACCCCGGTAGTCGGTGCACAAGCGCAGTGAACCGTCTTTCTTTTTCACAAAGAGGACCGGGGCCGCCAAGGACGATGTGGCCGGTCTAATAAAGCCCCTCGCCAAGTTTTTATCCAAAAATTCCCTGAGCTCCGCCATTTCCCGCGGGCTCATGGAGTAAAGCTTGGCTTTGGGGAGGGGTTCCCCCTTCTTCAATTCAATTGCACAGTCAGTTTTACGATGGGGGGGAAGTTGGTTGCACTCCACCTCCGCGAACACATCAGCAAAGTCCCGATACTCGGGAGGAAGCGCTGCCCCCCCGGATCCCAATGCGGCCACAACCCCCGAGCTCGGGGGGCTCCGCGGCCGAGCGTGCTGCTCGCAAGCGGGAGAGGTGAATTCCACAGTCCCTTCTTTCCATTTCACTAGGGGGTCATGTTCCTTCAGCCAATCCAATCCCAACACGCAAGGGAAGGCAGAGTGAGGGGCTACCAAAGGTTGGATTTGCTCCCAATGTTTTTTTATGTCCAAGTCCATTGGGCGCGTTTTTGCCGTGGCTTCCCCTCCGGGGGCACATTTCCCATCTAATTGGGTGATTGGCAAGGGTTCTCTCAGCGGCACCTTTCCCACCCCCAAAGTCTCGGCCAGCGCCGGGCTCACTAATGATTGGGTGCACCCCGAGTCCACGATACATCGGACACCCACTGTTTTCCCCGACTTGGGGTTGGAGAGATTGGCAGGTAAGAGCAGCAAGGGGGAATCACTCACCGCGCGTTTGCCCCTGTTGGCGGCCTGCTGGCGGGGCGCCTTTACAGCAGACCGTCCTCGTTTCCCGACTGCGCCTCAGCTTGGTCCTCATCCTCCAGCCCGCTACTTTCCTCCGAGTCGTCCACTGCCGGTACGGCAGCCACTGGCACCAGAAGAGACTTGGCACTTTTCTTCGGAGCGGCTTTCTTGGCGGGCTGAGCTTTCGGTGGGGGGCTGCTCGCGGCTCTCGGGGTCGATCCCGCTTTTGACGGGCATTGTGCGAGAAAATGCCCCGCTTGGCCGCAGCCCAAGCACAGCCCTTTCGCCATGCGCCGGGTGCGCTCAGTCGGCTCCAGCTTCGCTCGGGCTTGACTTTCGCCGGGGTGGAAGTCTTCGCCACGGTTTTACCCGCCAGGACCTGAACCATCGAGGCCCGCTCCAATCGATTTTCCATCTCTCCAGCCAATTGGACCCACCCGTCGACTGTAAGCGGGTCTTCCAAAAGGAGGCATTTGTCAGCCAGAGTGGGATTGAGGCCCCCCACAAACGCCAGTACGCGTTGGGGTTCGGTCCAGTCCGGCACCGAAGACGCCAGCTCCTTAAATTCCCTGGCATACTCAACCACTGACAATTTTCCTTGCCGGTGAGCTCGGAGTTTCTTCTCTGCCGTCTCCCGTTCGAACGGCTCCACGTACATCTGGCGCATGGCCCGCAGGAAGTGGTTGTAGTTACGGATGGCTTGGGGATGGTAACGGTACAAGTCCACGAACCATTTGGCAGCCTTGCCTTCTAGGGCTTCCCCCACAAAGCGCACCCGCTCGGCGTCGTCATGGAAAGTAAAACCCATGTCCATCATGTAGGCCTGGAGATGCACCAGGAACGTAGGAAAATCTGCGGGGTTCCCCGAAAACTTAGCCTTGAATTTATAGGTGCTCCGCATCTCCACTCCACGGAGGTGGGGAGGTAGGCGCCCTGGGCCCCAATCCGCTGGCGCCGGAGCTGGGACCAGGGGTCTTGCACCACGGCCGATGCCTCGTCCTCTTCCCGCCGCCGCTCTCGCTCGATCTGCCACCCTCGCCGCCTCTGCTGCCCGCGCGGCCGCCGCTGCTGCTTCTCGTGCCGCTGCTGCTGCTGCCGCCTCGGCTCCCGCAACGTCCGCCGCCGCTGCCGCCACTGCTGCCGCCACCGCTGCTTCATCGTCTCCGTCCGCGCCGTCGCCTCCGGCTCCGTCGCCGCCAGCGCCGCCCGCGTCCTCTCGCTCCTCGTCTTCGTTTTCCCTTTCCCTCTGCGCTCTCGCTCGAGCCGCCGCCTCCGCCTCGATCTCCAGCTGCGCTCTGGCCCTGGCCACCGCTTCAGCATCCGCTGCTGCTTGCGTATCCGCCATGCCGTGCTCCCGCAGGGCAAGCCCACCGCTCGCTCTGCGCCCGCTGGTATCGTGCGCACCACCACCGAGCACTTCCTTCAACAGGCGTTGTGTCCGGCGTTTCTCCTCCGGATCCAGCCGACCCGAAAGGTCCTGCAGCCAGTTGGTCACCCTGTCCAGCTTGTACTGCAAGTCCTGCGTCTCACCCACAGGCTCCAGTCCGTAGCTAGGCAGTGCCAGGTGCTCCGGCCACAATTCGTCCCCAGTAGGGCGGTCGTACTTCGACAATCGCCTACGCTGGGTGACGTGTCGTTCCAAAAATTCCTCGGGCCCCGGGGTTGTCCCCGAGACTGCCCTCAGCATGCCCGAGCTGTACGGCCCTGCACCAGCGCCGTCGCCCTGGGAAAGGTCCCAATCCAGGCCCTCTCCCTGCTCAGAAAAAGTATGTCCCTCGCCCTGCATTTTTGCAGGTGAAAGGAGTTGTGAGATTTGACTTGATGTCAGACGCACAGGAAACTCACAACAAAACTTATTCAAAAGAAAAGAGTTTTATTGATTAGCACTATACGCATTGGACTGAAAGTCAAATCTGACCAGAGGCCAGATTTGCCCCAGCTTATCAATACATTTCTCCCGCCCAAAACTTGACAGTTCCCAAGGAGGGGGGTAGGAGAGAAAAGACATGTGTGTTAAAACAACAGGATTCCATTCTCCCAGCCTTGAGAGCGGTGACAACAACCCTGTGAGCCCACAACAAGATAAAGGTTAACATAACATCACTACTCTACTTTATAGCTTACAAACTACAAGGCCAGGGCAAGCAGGCGCCAGGCCCAATCAAGCAGTATAACTGACATGGAGGAACTCAGGCTAATTTATGACAGAGATTCTACAATCCTGACACAGTGCAATACATCTCCATATTCTGCATCTGTCTCTGCGATAAAAGTTTGAACTGTTGATAAGTAAGGCCATGATGCCTGATGGAATTAATGCTGGATACAACAATATGCATCACACTTTCCCACTGAGGTATCTTACCACACAAGGCTTGCTGATGAATGATGCAATGAAATTGCATGGAAAGTATACAGTTTAGCTTGGATATCTCTTCACTGATTCTTGCAACTATACCAATTTTACTTCCCACCATATTTCCTGCACCATCAGTTGTCATCCTCAGACCAAACTCAGACCAAAATTTTCTACTGATTTACACAACTTCAAGAATGTTTTCTGAAGTTATAGTGCCTTTCAAACTCTGCAATGCACACTTCTGTAATTCTGAAGTTGGAATCTATCAACAAATTAGTAGTTGAACAGTGTCTACATTATCATCACTCTCATCTAATGACTTCAGCAAAGCTGCCTGAAGCTTAACCTGAAGACGGAGGTCCTGTGGCTGGGAATGAAGGGTCCAGAGGAGGAAACATGTCTTTCCATCCTTGATGGGCTGCAATTGACAGCTGCACATACTGTCAGAAACTTGGGAGTAATCCTTGATGCCCCCCTTACTATGGAGGCAGAGGTCACAAAAGTAGGTAAACAGGCATTTTTCCACCAATGCCAAGTACTAGGGCCCTACTGGCCCCAGAACTCCTAGCCACAATGATCCATGCAATGGTCATCTCCAGGTCAGGCTAATGTAACTGAGTCTAGGCAGGTCTACCCTTGTCCTTGACCCAAAAACCACAGCTAGTACAGAATGTGGCTGCTTGGGTCTATACAAGGACTTCGTGGAGAGGCCACATTTAACCTGCTCTCCAACAGCTGCACTGGGTACTGGTTGAATACCAATTCAGGTTCAATGTATTGGTCTTAACCTTCAAGGTCTTATGTGGTCTGGGCCCTGTATATCTGAATATGTCCCCTGAAGAAAACTACAATTGGCTAATTCCAACCTGCTAGTGATCCCTGGCCCCAAGGAAGTGTGTTTGGCCTAAACCAGAGCCAGGGGCTTTTTGGCCCTGGCACTGGCCTGGTGGAATCAGCTGCCAATAGGGATCTGGGCCCTGTCAGAGCTGAGTTCCAAAAGGCCTCAGTGCTCTTCCACCAGACATGCAGTTGAGGCCAACACAAGGACATAGTAACATCAGAACAGGCCTACCTCCTTTCCTATCCACCTCCCTCCCATCACTGGATTCCAGGCCCTCAGACTCTATACACAATTTAGAAATTATACTTAGAGGGATGGTTGGAACAATTTAATATATTTTAAATAAGAAATTAGATTATAACTGTCTTATTGTTTTTAAAACCATGTATATATGGGTTTTTACATGCTGTTAACTGCCCTGAGAATATGCAGCTCTTCTCTTAGTTCTTCAACACACCTGGTGTTTGGAGATGCGGATAAACTGACACAACTGTCATGTTACTTTAACTACATTCTTTTTAACACCTTCAGTGAATGGTGAATCCCGCTCAGACATTTAGCAACATGATAACTGGCCCTCCGATTCTCCTCAATATGCTTTCTAAAGCTATTTTGCTGCAAAATCATTAATTTTTAAGAGATTTTATCTTGTTTAGTAGCACTTCTTCTTGATATACTGAGTAGCTCTTATTACAGGAATCAAAGTTCCTTTTAATATTGTCCTCCTTTAATCCTGAGACAGTTTCAAGACATACCAGGCTGGAGCCTCAGTCCATTGCCACAGCCAGACCACTCCTTCCCTGTCGCACCACTGCTGAGAGTTGTTGGGTCTCAACCTGTCCCTGGGAGCGCCCACAGTAACTGAGGCATGGTGTTGTGCCGCTGCCCAGGGCCCTGACCTCCCAGTTCCTTGGCAACGCCTGGCCCAGGAGAGGTTCTGAGAACTCTGTCCATATAAGCAACTTACAATGCTTGAACTGTTTTCCAGAAGGTATTCCAAATATATGATGCCTTCAAGCTGCTAATCAGTGCCTTCGCTCTCACCTACCTTGGACTACCTGCCGCCCCATCACCATTTTCCTCTTCTGGCCAGATTCTTTCAATTGCTTCTTCACTCTGCCACATGAATACATAGAATCATAATGCTTTTCCGCACCCATTAAATATAGTGTCATGCCTGCCGAATGGAAAGTGAATATTCTGGCGCCTCCATATGACGTCGCCCAAATCCAGCATCTGGTCAGCTTGCTACATCCAAATTCAAATTTCAAAAAACCTTTAATGGCATATAAAAACATCATGAAAATAGGGGTAATTCATAGAATCATAAAATCATAGAGTTGGAAGGGGCCATACAGGGCATCTAGTCCAACCCCCTGCTCAACGCAGGGTTAGCCCTAAGCATCCTAAAGCATCCAAGAAAAGTGTGTATCCAACCTTTGCTTGAAGACTGCCAGTGAGGGGGAGCTCACCACCTCCTTAGGCAGCCTATTCCACTGCTGAACTACTCTGACTGTGAAACATTTTTCCTGATATCTAGCCTATATCGTTGTACTTGTGGTTTAAATCCATTACTGCGTGTCCTCTCCTCTGCAGCCAACAGAAACAGCATCCTGCCCTCCTCCAAATGACAACCTTTCAAATACTTAAAGACAGCTATCATGTCCCCTCTCAACCTCGTTTTCTGCAGGCTGAATATTCCCAAGTCCCTCAACCTATCTTCATAGGGCTTGGTCCCTTGGCCCCAGATCATCTTTGTCGCTCTCCTCTGTACCCTATCAATTTTATCTACGTCCTTGAAGTGAGGCCTCCAGAACTGTACACAGTACTCCAGGTGTGGTCTGACCAGTGCCGTATACAATGGGACTATGACATCTTGTGATTTTGATGTGATGTCCCTGTTGATACAGCCCAAAATGGCATTCGCCTTTTTTACCACTGCATCACACTGCCTGCTCATGTTTAGTTTACAATCCACAAGTACCCCAAGGTCTTGTTCACACACAGTGTTACCTAGAAGCGTATCCCCCATCCAGTAGGCATGCTTTTCATTTTTCTGACCCAGACGCAGAACTTTACACTTATCTTTATTAAATTGCATCTTGTTCACCATTTTTCCATTGTGTTCAGATCTCGTTTAACTCTGTCTCTATCTTCCGGAGTATTTGCAAGTCCTCCCAATTTGGTGTCATCTGCAAACTTGATGAGTAGTCCCTCCACCCCCTCATCTAGATCATTAATAAATATGTTAAAAAGTACCGGGTCGAGCACCGAGCCCTGAGGTACCCCGCTACTCACCTCCCTCCAGTCTGATGAAACACCATCGACAACAACTCTTTGAGTGCGGTTCTCTAACCAATTCCCTATCCACCTGACTATCTGAAAATCCAGATTGCAGTCCTTCAACTTATCCATCAGAACATCATGGGGAACCTTATCAAAAGCTTTACTAAAATCCAAGTAAACTACATCAACTGAATTTCCACGATCCAGCAAACCTGTTACTTGGTCAAAAAAGGAAACCAGGTTGGTCTGACAGGACCTGTTGGAAAGAAATCCATGCTGACTTCCTTGGATCACCAAATTGTCCTCCAGATGTTTGGAGATTGCTTCCTTTAATATCTGCTCCATTATCTTACGCACAACAGAGGTCAGACTCACTGGTCTGTAGTTTCCCGGGTCATCTTCCTCCCTTTTTTGAAGATTGGAATAACATTCGCTCTCTTCCAGTCCTCCGGGACATCTCCAGTCCTTAAAGAGGCCCCGAAGATGATGGACAAGGGGTCTGCAAGTTCTCCGGAAAGTTCTTTGAGCACCCTTGGGTGCATTTCATCCGGCCCAGGGGATTTGAACTCATCTAGTGCAGCTAAATGCCTCTCGACAGCCCCTCTATCCATGTCCACCTGCCATCCAGACACTATCCTTTGGCTACTGCCATCTCTAGATGTGCCTAAACACTTTGACCTGTGGGAAAAAACAGATGTAAAATAGGCGCTAAGCCTTTCTGCTTTCTCTGCATCTTTCGTTAGAGTTTGTCCATCTGCACCCAACAGTGGGCCTATTGCCTCCTTTACTTTATGTTTGCTCCTCACATAACTGAAAAATCTTTTCTTGTTACAGTGGGCTTCCCTGGCCAATCTTAGCTCACTCTCAGCTTTGGCCTTTCTGATGATTGATCTACCTAGTAACCTGTAGGTACTCTTCCTTTGAGCTCTGTCCTTCCCTCCATTTTCTGAACATTTTCCTTTTCTTTTTTAGTTCCTCTTGGATTTCTCTGTTCATCCAAATAGGCTTCTTAGAGCTCCTGCAGTGTTTTCGTCTTTCTGGGATAGTCATTGATTGAGCATGCAATAGCTCTTGTTTGATTAGCACCCACCCTTCACATGCTCCCTTCCCTTCCAGCATTCTCGTCCATGGTATGATACTCATCATGTCTCTGAGTTTATTAAAGTTTGCCCTACGAAAATCCAACATCCGCATCTGGCTCCAAGCTTCCTTACCTCCCCATCTCAAAAGGAATTCTATGAGGACATGGTCACTTCCCCCTAGGGTCCCCACTAATTCATTTATTAAAATTACAAAGTCTAAATAAAACGTATAAGAGAAATAAAATAAACAGCAACCAACAATAGATTCCTCCAGAATGCCCAGCAATCAGTAATTTCCACCAACTGTAGATGCCCCTGGTCTATAACTGATTCTTGCCTAGCCAACTGTCCCTTTGTATCACAGTAGCCAAGAATTCGGCCAACAGTTCCGTTTTTTCTGGGAACCTATCAGCTAACAAATGTCTAATGATTCTGTCCATAGGGCCAGAAAGGTCCACCGTGATAGGAACAATAAGTCGTTGTCTAAGCATAGAATGTGATGGGCAATAAAGTAAAATATGTGACACTGAGTCTCTAATTGGCAAAATTTACAAAATATGTTCCCAATTGGTACATTGCTATATCTGCCTGCTAGAACAGCTGAGGGGAAGATGTTTAATCTAGCAAGCATAAAAGCACGACGATGGAGCAGTTTAATAAGACTTTTCATATAAGTAGCTCCCTCACCAGTATTGGAAGTCAGGCTGAAAAAGCGGGGGAAACAAGTCCAATTGATTCCCGCTTTGATGGTCTGTCTCTCAATATCACAGATTCTCTGTCTAATAATATTGTATGTTTGAGACTCATAATTAGCCAGAGGCTCCAAGTTGATATCCAGAGTGTGAATTGTATTTTGGATCTGCCGATTTTTCAAATATTGCGGGTTATATCCACTCCAGGATATTGTTGGGGAAAGGTAGGGTCACTCCGGATCAATCATGCTTGTTGCAGAGGGAAAGTTTAAATCAGACAAAATCAAAATGGAAATCGCATTCAGTGTAGACAGCAGGGACTGAATTGACCTGGGATTCAAATAAAAGCTCCATACAGATTCAGCTGCGGATCTACTCAGACCAGCTGTAGCTCCCCAGGATCTCAGACTGAGGTCTTTCATATTACCTCCTACCTGAACCTTTCAACTGGAGACACCATGGATTGAACCTGGGACCTTCTGCATGCCAAGCAGATGCTGTGAGCCATGTCCCTGTCCAGCCATCATAGTTGAAGGTAAAATAACTATTCATTTCATAGAACAAAATTTGAGCCCAGTGACGCCTTTTAGAGCAACAAAGTTTAATTCAGGGTATCAGCTTTCGTGTGCAGGAACACTTCCTAGATTCAGGTCAGGAGCCATGTTGATCCGAAGCAACAGTTCAAAGTTTGAGTCCAGGGGCACCTTTGAATCATAGAATCATAGATGCAGGACCTCACAACTACCTGTTCACCCAGAGTGAAACCAACAAGATTTCATTCTGGAAGTAAGCACACCCAGGATTATACTTTGGTGATCTGAAAGGTGCTACTGGAATCAAACTTTCTTCAAGAGAGAAGAACTAGATGACCCAGGAGGTCCCCATAAGCCACAGCCACTATGTGGTGACCAAGGCTCAAGACATTCAAAGGGGGCTTGCCTTTGCTTGCCTCCATAGAGCAAACCCAGGCTTGCTTCTGATATCTCACAAGATCAGGCTATTCGGATCCGGGCACAAGGAGGAGGAGGAGGAGGAGGAGGAGGAAGAAGAAGAAGATGCCGCCTTTCTCTACCCGAAGGAGGCTCAAAGCGGCTTACAGTGACCTTCCCTTTCCTCTCCCCACAACAGACACCCTGATCATTTATGCACTGGAGGTTTCATGCCAGGCTGCTGGCTGGAATTTTAGGAATCTGGAATCCGGCTCTCCAGATTAGAAGTCCGCACTCCTAACCACTACACCAAGCTGTACACCTAACCACTACACCAAGCAGTAATTCTACATTTCCCTCTTCTCTTAAGTGGGAAATCTCTGGGTACAGCCTTGCATAGGGCTGGTTCCCTAGTGGGGAGAGAGTACTGAAACCTGTGGAGTTCTTGTAAGATCTGTTTATTTGGAAATACATACAAGCTAAACAGCCAGGAGCAAGTAGGCACCCTGACAGAGACAGTTAGCTTTTAAAACAACATCAGTCGCCCCAAGCAAACTACATACCCTTGAAGTCCCTTCTAAAAAAGCTTTTTCTTGCCAACTCCCAAATCTTGATTCCCTGTTGCTGGCTCCATGCAGAACTGCCAAGACTGTTTCTTTCAGCCTTTCTGCAAGTGGGGATGGGGGGGGGGGAGTGGATGCATCCAGAGCTAATCAACACCTGCCATCAATATTCATAGGCAAGCATCTCTCAACTTTCAGCACCCAATAAAGAAACACCTTTCACCATTAGCAAAACAAAAGCATGGAGAAAAAAAATAATCTATCTGCTGGATGTAACTTGATCACCTTCTGGTTGCAATAAGGAGGAAAGGGCATCACAGAGTTGTCAGATCTTGGTTGCTTTAAGAAACAGTCCTTCATCCAAGTGCCATCCAACAAACCAGTGGAATTGGTTCATATAAGCAAAGATGCTTTGTCTCCAAGACAGGCAGAAGTCAAGCTGGTACTATGAGGTTTCTACCGATTGCCACAATAAGAAACCTTGAATTGGTGCAAGGATCAATATATTGGCAGATTTACGTGGACCTGTTGAATATGTTGCCAAGACTAAGGAACAATAACACTTATATCTCCTTCCACCCACCAGCTCCCCTGTTTCCAGTTTTCAGTAGGAAACAAGCTATGCAAGATCAAAGATATAACAACTGGGAGGATGCAGCCAAATACACATAAAAAGCAAGCGGTTTCCATAAAATCGATAAAAGAGTACATGGCAGATAAAAAAATACATGACAGAATCAATTACTTCTGACATCCCCCCCCCCAACAATTCACCCCAGAGTGGGCTTGTCAGGGTAAGCGGCATGAAACACCCCGACCAGCCTGTGCACCCACATATGGGCAGTAACCAGGCTCATGGCTTCATTCACCCTGCTACCTCGGGCATGGCTGCTCCTATATTGTTTACAAAAAAAGAAAGATGGGACGTTAGGACTATGCATGAACTATAGGGGGCTTAACGCCATCTCCACTTCCAATGCCTACCCCCTACCCCTCATCAAGGATCTCCTTGGCCACCTAAGCTTGGAATAGATTTTTACCAAGCTGGATCTAAGGGAGGCATATTATAGAGTACAAATAAAGGATGTGCAGAAATGGTTGACAGCTTTTAAAACTCCTCTGGGACAGTTTGAATACTTAGTAATGCCATTCAGACTCAGTGGCACTCTGGCAGTGTTCAAGTGAGGTCCATGCAAGCCGCACCAGATCACCCGCTGTTGTCGCGGTGGCAGCTACTGCACCCGCTGTCCGGCACCTGGGAAAAGCCACCTATCTCAAGGAAGATTTGTACCCGATTATAGAGTCATAGAGTTGGAAAGGCTCTCCAGAGTAATCTAGTCCAACAACCTGCACAATGCAGGAACTCACAAGTACCTGCCCACCCACAGTGACCTCAATTTCATGCCCAAGTGATACCCCCTCCCCACCAAAAATTTCCAGAATCCAGCCTGGCCTAGAGGAAATTCACCTACCATTCCACAGTGAAGATCAGCAATTCCCTGGGTATGCAAGGAAGGGCCACAAGAGACAAACACTAGCACATCCATTACTGCCCAACCACTCACAATCTGCTGAAGTTCATAAAATCAGCAGATGAAACAGTTCCTATGACAAGCTGAGAGCACAACTGAGAGCACTTGGAGAGAGCTGCTGGGGAGTGCTGCTGCTGACCAGGTGAGGCTACTGTGGTGCTGAGTGAGGTGATTGCTGGGTGATTGCTGGGAGGATTAAAAACGGCTGCTCCTCGCCAGAGGCAAAGCTCAGACAACTGAGAGCACGTGGAGAGAGCTGCTGGGGAGTGCTGCTGCTGACCAGGTGAGGCTATTGTGGTGCTGAATGAGGTAATTGCTGGGTGATTGCTGGAAGGATTAAAAAGGGCTGCTCCTTGCCAATTAGAATCGGTAGATTATATTTCCCTAGTACTTGCACTGCCTAGAAGTTACAATGGACCTCCAGGACACTCATCCCATCATCTGCAGTGAGTATGACATGATTGCCTTCCTCCCTGAAGACAAGATGGACTACATCTGCCTCAAGTGTAAGCTGGTAAGACTTTTGGAGGAAATGATTAGGGGCTTAGAAGAGAGGATTATTACAACCAGTCCTGAAGAGGATAATGAGATTGACCACACTAGGGACCCTCTGCAGACAATTCGGAAAAAGACTCAACGGTGAAGAGCAAGACAGTTCTCAGGGCCTTTGGAGCTCCAGAATAGATTTCAGACCCTTCAAGAGGAGGTGCAAGGGTCAATGAGGGAAGAGGTCCCAAAACAAAGTCTAAGACAAAGGTGACAGAAGGAAATGGAGTTGAGAAGGAAAAAAAAGGAGAGTACTGGTAATTGGAGACTCCCTGCTAAGAGGAATGGATCGCCATGTGGCTGGGCCCGACCCCCTAACCCGAGAGGTGTGTTGCTTGCTAGGGGCGAAAATTAAAGATGTTTCAGAACGGTTGCCCAAACTCCTCAAATCTACGGATCGCTACCCATTTGTGATGGTCCATGTGGGAACGAATGACATGTCCCTGAATACTATCGCTCCTATTAAAAAAGACTATCAAGACCTGGGGAAGAAGCTCAAGCAAATGGGGGCACAAGTGGTATTCTCTTCAATCTTGCCTGTCAAGGGAAGAGGAATGCGTCGGGAGAGGAAGATAATGGAGGTGAATCGGTGGCTGCGTATTTGGTGCCGGCAGGAGAGATTTGGTTTCTGGGACCATGGGATAGGCTTTCTTGAGGAAGGCCTACTAGCACCTGATGGACTGCACTTATTGAAACTGGGGAAGAATGTGTTTGTCAGGAACCTGGGGAGATTTATCAGGAGAGCTTTAAACTAAAGCCACAAGGGGAAGGAGACGATCAACAAGGGAGTGTATGGAAGGAGAACAATGGATGGATGGATATGAACAGAAAAAACAGAATAGATCGAAGAGGTGGAGGAGTGGCACTGTATGTGAGGAAAGGGCTTACTTGTCAGGAAATTCTAGTGAAGGAGAGCATATCTACAGTGGAAAGCATCTGGGTGAAAATAAGCGAGGGGAAAACAAACAGTGTGGTGGTTTGTGTCTGCTACCGGCCGCCTGACCAACGAGAGGATGTGGATGCTGCACTTTGTGAGCAGATTGAGAAAATATCCACGCGGCAGGACCTTGTCATCATGGGTGACTTCAATTTCCCAGATGTGTGCTGGGAAACAAACTCTGCGAAGCGTCCTCAGTCATGCAAGTTTCTGACCTGCCTGGCTGACAATTTCATTTATCAAATGGTAGATGAACCCACAAGAGGTTCAGCCATACTGGACTTAATGCTGACCAACAGGCAAGAGTTGGTGGATGAGGTGAAGGAGGTAGGGATCCTAGGGGGAAGTGACCATGTCCTCATAGAATTCCTTTTGAGATAGGGAGCCAAGGAAGCTTGTAGCCAGACGCGGATGTTGGATTTTCGTAGGGCAAACTTTAATAAACTCAGAGACATTATGGGTTTGCTGCATCGGGGAAATTCGATTGATGTCATTTACTTGGATTTTAGTAAAGCTTTTGAGAAGGTTCCCCATCTAAAAACACAAAAGCCGCTTGGATTCCGTTAGCACACACCACCTCCATTGCATTAAGGACAAATCTGACGTTGTTTTTCATATGCCTCTTGGGCATGAATCCTGTTTGTTTCATAATGATTTCATTAAGGCATTTCTTCAGTCTTTCTGCTAAGGCCTTAGCGAAAATTTTATAGTCCACGTTAAGTAGTGGTATTGGTCTATAAGCATTCGCCGATGATGAGTTCATATCTTATTTGTATATGAGTGTTATCGACGCTTGCTGCCACGATTTGGGGAGCGATTTTCCAGAATTGTCCAGTACCTCATTCAGCATCTGTGTCAGAACTGGAAATAATATATGATTTAATTTCTTATAATAGGTCTTAGTCTGTCTGTCATCAAAGATTTTGTTTTGCACAAGAGCCCACAGTTTGACTTTATGACCGCTTTCACAATGTCAGGACAGTAAACAGAGTTTTAAATACAGAGTTATAGATAAATATATATTGCTATTATTTCTTCAACTTTGAAGACTTGCTTTAACACATTGCTATAATCATTAGATCCATACTCTAACAGAATAACAGCCTAAGCATTCATACACTTTGTTCACCTATTATCTGTGAGCCCTACTAAACTTTCCTACCAATGTGATGGACTTAGTTCATTGATTTCATCAAACTTCTGGTTGGTGGGACCGACTCTCTCTTTGGACCCTGCAGGCAACAGAACAAAACAACAAAAAAACATAGGAGAAAATGGGGGAGGGAATAAGGTGGAGGGGGTAGAAATAGACTGTAGCTCCAAAAATAGATTAATCCACCAGGCGTATAATAACATAAAAAAGGATGTTAAAAATTTTTGAACTATTATAAAAATAACAGCCACAAACAAACAGGAACTTTGTCTAAAAAAAGAAAGTGACAAAAGAGGAGAAGGGGGGCCAGGACAGTGAAAATAAAAATAGAAATGTGTAAAGAGGAAAAAATTTTAAAATTATTTTTGGAATATCCCCTCAAAAAGTTTAATGCCCCACAGATTAATTCCTAGAATATTATACTGAAAAGGATGATTTGAGGTATGTGTCAAAAAAAAAAATGGAAAAAAATGTGGGGACATAAAAGAGACAGAAAGAAAAAAAACAGGAAAAAAGGCAGTCGGCAAATTATAATCCAATCAGGCAGGCGCAGGTTAGATGTCTAAGATGGGTCCTTCCTCCATTGCAGTATTCATTAACTCTGCTGCATACATCCACCACAAATCTCAGACAAGGCGTCTCGCGAGAGTTCAGAAGCTTGGTAGTTATCAGTTTAGCGATCTCCGTGAATTGTAAACAATTCCTGCCGGGTTCTCTGTCGGTAAGAATTTAAGCTCTTCCTTCTCTTTGTTCTATTTAGCTGGCTTGCCTCCCGTCTGAGGAGAGCATTCCCTTGCAAATTAGTTAAGGGGGGGAGGGAGGCTGATGCCTGGCTTTAAAGCAGTAGAACTCACAGTCTTTATGCTGATGATTCCGCTCCTTTTGTCAGTTACTCAAGCTGTGAAGATATAGCCGAGGAGTAGAGACAGCCAAAGAGAAGTGCAGGATTTCATACAGCTGGTCGTCTCAGGCTTAGGATTTTACTTTCAATTGCAGCTGCCGTTGGGGCCCCGAACACAATCCGTGGCGATCCGGAGAACTTATTCTCCATGGATCTGTAGGACCCTCTGGATGCCGTTCCCGGCTCCCGGGGCGACCACGAGCAAGGTTTGCGCACCTTGCTCAAGTCAGTCAGGAATTTCTGCCCCTGGCCCTCTGCTTGGTTCGGGAGCCCGTTAAAAAACGGGCTGACATGGCGCCATCTTCCAATCACTCCTCCCCTTCTTTTCTTGTCTGTCCCTTCTGAATAGATTGTACCCCTCGATTTTCGTATTCCAATTGTGAGTATTATCCCACCAAGTTTCTGTGATTCCTATTAGGTCATAGCCCCCTTCCGCTATTACGACTACTAGTTCCTCCTGCTTGGTTCCCATACTTCGTGTATTAGTGTAGAAACATCGTATTCCATCCTTTGTGTGCCTCATGGTTTTGGTTTTTGAACTTCCTTGTAAGCTAGTAGTTCTCTGCTTATGTAACATTCCTTGTAGATTTGAGGAGATCCTCATGTTCAGATCTTGTAATCACACCAAGTTCTGAATTTACGTCTCGCTCCCCCTTTGTGTCTAGTTTAAAGCCCTCTTCACCAGGTGTGCAAGGGTTCTCCCCAAAATATTTTTTCCGTCCCTCGTGAGGTGCACACAATCTCCTGATAATTTCCCCTCATATTGACATTGTTGACCATGATCCAGAAATCCAAATTGTTCCCATCGACAACATTGACGTAGCCAGTCATTTACTTGCATCATTTTTCTCTCTTCCTTTGCCTCGGCCACTTACAGGAAGGACTGATGAAAACACAACCTGTGCTCCCAGGTCCTTTACTTTTTTCCCAGATCCACAAAGTCTTTTTAAATATGTTCCATGTTCTGCTGGGCAGTATTATTTGTTCCTAAATGGATGAGAAGGAAGGGGTAATGATCTGTAGGCTTGATGAGCCTGTCCAACCATTCTGTCATATCCTTGATGCATGCACCAGGTAGGCAGCCAACCTCTCGAGACACCAAGTCTGGTCTACACACTTCGGTCTCTACACCTCTTAGCAAGGAATCCCCAATTACCTGACGTGGCAAGAGGTGCTTGCGCCTCTCGCCGCGTCAGGCTGCTGCCCAAGGGAGCCCCTGGCAGTCGCGCGGAGCGCGGCTGCCGGGGGCTCCCTGCCTGGTAAGCAAGAGCCTTTTGGTAAGCAAGAGCCTTTTATAGGACAAAGGCCTACTCAGCAGAGGGTGGAGTTAGCAGCCAGCTCCTGAAATAATGATCTCCTTTTCCCAGCTCCACCATGTTTATTCTAATGGAAAACCATTTCTCAAACTTTACTATTATTTATTTTATTTATATACTGCCCACCCCTGAGGCTCAGGCTTTCCAGTTCATCAAAGTTAACTCCTAGGTATATTCTGTTTTTGGTATCTTCATCAGTGATATGTGATACTCTTAATATCTTATCAATGGATCATCTTTAAATAAATTATTTTCAATGATGAAAATGCATTTACACTTTTGTGATGTTAATACTTGTAGACCTCTGTATATTGGACACTGTTGAACCATTTGGAGTGTGAACCATATACACTAACATATCACCATTGGATTACGTTTATATTCCTCTGTTACATTTTCATCATTGAAAAAAAATTATTTAAAAAGGATTCTTTGATAAATAAATATTAAGAGCATCACATATCACTGATGAAAATAATGACAACGTTAGTCATCTGATAGAAATGCTGATTTGATTATCTAGCTTCCAAAGAAGGAGAACCCACCACCTCCCGAGGAAGCCTGTTCCACTGAGGAACTGCCCTAACTGTCAGGAACTTCTTCCAGATGTTTAGCCAAAAATTCATTTGAATTAATTTCAACCCAGTGATTCTGGTCCGACCCTCTAGGGCAACAAAAAACAACTCTGCTTCATCTTTTATAGGGCCCATTATGCACGGAGGGGAAGGTCCGCATTCGAAGTGGAATGGTGTCGCCTAAAATCACTGATAACCAGCCACAGATTCGATGCAGGCCACCAAAAAAGCTGTGTTAGCAAAACGCGGAAGAAAGTGAAGCTTTCTGGGCACCCAGGGCACAACCAGAAGTGGCGCCGGAGTGGCCCCATGCGTAATCGGGGAGGACCATGGTTCCAAGGCAATGCCCCCCTTGAGGCGGCTGCCGGAACGCAGCCACAGTCAGGAGGGAACCTAATGGAACGGGGACAGAAAGGTGGCCGGGGAGCCCACAGGGGAGGGGGATCAGGGGAGCGCTGCAGTCAGGGGGGCGGGGGGCGCAGCACAGGCAGGGAACAGAGGGCACCATGGCCCCATCCAGGGACGGCATAGAGGCTGGAGATGTCCCGGAGGACTGGAAGAGAGCAAACGTTATTCCGATCTTCAAAAAAGGGAGGAAGGATGACCCGGGAAACTACAGACCAGTGAGTCTGACCTCTGTTGTGGGGAAGATAATAGAGCAGATATTAAAGGGAGTGATCTGCAAACATCTGGAGGACAATTTGGTGATCCAAGGAAGTCAGCATGGATTTGTCTCCAACAGGTCCTGTCATACCAACCTGGTTTCCTTTTATGACCAAGTAACAAGTTTGCTGGATCATGGAAATTTGGTTGATGTCGTTTACTTTGATTTTAGTAAAGCTTTTGATAAGGTTCCCCATGATGTTCTGATGGATAAATGAAGGACTGCAATATGGATTTTCAGATAGTAAGTTGGATAGAGAATTGATTAGAGAACCGCACTCAAAGAGTTGTTGTCAGTGGTGTTTCATCACACTGGCGGGAGGTGAGTAGCGGGGTACCTCAGGGCTCGGGGCTTGGTCCAGTACTTTTTAACATATTTATTAATGATCTAGATGAGGGGGTGGAGGGACTACTCATCAAGTTTGCAGATGACACCAAATTAGGAGGACTGGCCAATACTCCAGAAGATAGAGACAGAGTTCAACGAGATCTAAACACAATGGAAAAATGGGCAAAAGAGAACAAGATGCAATTTAATAAAGATAAGTGTAAAGTTCTGCATCTGGGTCAGAAAAATGAAAAGCATGCCTACTGGATGGGGGATTCTGTGATTCTGAAAATCCCATTTGCCTTTTTAGCTACTGACTCACACTGCTGACTCATGTTCAGTGTATGATCTACTAAGCCCCCCAAGATCCTTTTTGCACATACCACGGCCAAGGCAAGTGTCACCCATCCTATAATGATGCATTTGATTTTTCCTACCTTGATGAAGAACTTTACATTTATCTCTATTGAAATTCATTTTAATTCATTCATGTCAAGCCTGTCAAGACCATCATGTGTCCTCATTCTGTCTTCTGCTGTGTTTGCTGCCCCTCTCATTTATTTATTTATTTATTTATCACATTTATATACTGCCCTCCTTGAAGGCTCAGAGTTGTTTACATAGAACTTAGAACTATACAAGAAACAATCCATACATAAAAATAACTATAACATTAATATAGTTTAGTGGCATCTGCAAATTTAATCAGCACCGCTTCTATTCCATCCAAATCTGTTATGAATATGTTGAACAACACAGAGTCCAGGACAGATTCCTGAAGCATTCCAATCGTCACTTCTCTCCCAGAAGATGGCAAACCATTTACAAGCACCCTTTGAGTGCAATCTGTCAATTAGTTCTTGATCTACCTAACAGTAATAAAATCCATACTAGATGGACCCTTTCTGGCCTGATCCAGCAGGCCTCTTATGATGGTCTTATGAAGGCCTCAGCCTGTCTGCCCTGCCGTTGGACCCCCAAAAGAACTGATTGGCAAGCTGCTGTGTGAGACAGAATGCTAGACTAGATGGACCATCACTGGCCTGATCCAGTTCTTAAAAGGTTCTTTCATCATTCCTGTTCAATTTGGAATGCTTGCTGGGCATTTACTGGGGCTGGTTCCAGATTTTTGGAGGGGTCCTAGGTAAAAGGTGCCGACATAACCTCTCCCCTGTCCTGCTCCACACCAGGCCCCCTACCAACACTTCCCTTCCTGCCAACCATCTGCCTGAGTATTCTACTGCCTGAGTATTCTACTGCCTGCAAGCCCTCCCACCCACCCTTTCTCCTGTGGTGCCCAGCTGCACATGGCTTGGGTGGACACCATTGTTGCTGCCAAAAATTCCACCATTCTGCAGCACCTACTGACTTCCAGAGATGCTGGAGGATGCATGTGACAAGGAGTGTGGATGGCAAAGGGCCACGCTTAGGGCGGGAGGAAAACACCTGGTCAAGTGGTGGGGTAGGCATGTGGACAACAAAATTGGGCCCTGGCATTCACTCACACCTAAAGCAATCCAGTCACAAATTGCCATCACACGGAAGGGCCACATTTATTTGTTTGTTTGTTTGTTTGTTTATTATATTTATATACCGCCCTCCCCGAAGGCTCAGGGATGCCATGAAAAAAGCCAGCCTTTGCTTCTGCGGGAATTGGCCTCATATCATATCAAAGAGAGATGAGGGGGAACAACCTGCATCAAGAAGATGTTGCCCTCCCCCAAGAATTCCTCTGTTGACCACATGTTGAATACCAGGACAGCAGGCCCCAGGAATTAGGGACCCGAGTGCTTTGGCTTCATTTCTGTGCCATCTTGTGTTCTGCTAGCTCAGTAGATGAGCTGCATCTGTTTTGAGGAGTTACCTTTGAAAAGACACATCAGCCTTCAGATCACTCTAATAAAACACCTTTAATGCCCACAGAATATCTTTTTCATTAAAAAAAATGTTAATGAATGGAAAGCACTAAAATCCAAGCCAGTGTGCGGACTGAAATTACAGTTTGCCTGGTCGCTGCTTATTCCTGTGAATAAATTTAGAGGTGACCAGAGCAAAATTTGCAGCCTCAGGAGGCAACTTGGCATCTTTAGCTCCTAGCAAAATAGCAAGGCTCCAAGAATTCATTTATTAAATCTGTATTTCTCTCATATCCGATAGGAATACATAATATAGTTCCACTCCATGCAGTTTCTGTCATAATAGTACATGAAAAAACCATTTCCCTCTCTAATCCCTAAATGTAGCTTTTGGAATGATACAGTACATACAGGATACCTTTCCGAACCATCCTTATCCTTGTGGTTCAATGGCCCTTTTCTTTGTTCCTCACAGCTGCTTTCGGAGAGCCAGGCCAACATGGCCAGATTGGTCAGCTCTGTCAGTGATATCCTGGATACCTTGCAGAAGGACCGCAGCCGGCCTCGCCTCAAGGCTGATCTTCAGAAAGCCCCAGCCAGAAGTGTCCGGCCCAAAGGATGTGCCAATGGTGAGAGAGCAGAGAAAAGGAAACTACTTTCTAGTAGAGCTGCCCCGCTGAGTAGAGGTCCCTAACCTTTTTGAGGCTTGCCATTCCGCTACTGAGGGTAGGACTTCCCACCTCCAGCAGGCACTTCCTAGCTGCCACTCAGTTGGCAGCCGGGGGGGGGGGGGGACAGGGAATGTTGGTAGCATCACAACACTATGATGTCACTGCCCATCTTCTAGAAGTGACCTCAATGTGTCACTGGGGCACTATGCTATTAGAGCAAAACACTATGGTTTAACCATAGAGTTTTGCCTGAATGCCAGAGTTTTTCCAGTGATACAGTGAGATTTCTTCCAGGCACACAGGAAGAGACAGACCTCAATATACTGCCGGTGACTTCCTTCTGCCAATTGTCTTGCAACAAAGCTTGAGGAAGGTAAAGGAAGGAAGTGGGTAGGATTGTCAGCACGGGTTGCGTTTCAAAGACCCTCACCCTCAAAAGTTGACAGTTCTTCCAGGAGAACTCAGCTCTGTAGTTAAAAGAGTCCAGAAAAACTCCAGGCCACTGCTAAAGAGTGAAGTGAGCATGTCTCGGCAGGGCAGCAGGAAGCAGCATCCTTCCCCAAAAACACAGGCACACCATCTACTGCTTTGTCTCTGCTGCCGACAGTCTCCCTTAGAGCCGGAGTTGTACAAGAGCCTCCTTTGCCCAGAGCCTTGGAGGGTGCGGCGTGGCTGGAGAGAGTGTTTCAGTGAAGGCAGTCAATTATCGCAGGCGAGAGAGCCCAAGCGTGTGAGCTGAAAACACTGTGGGTTGTAATTTAGACATTTAATTAGCCTTGATCTGCATCTCTTCCTCTCCCCCCCCCCCCCCGTACTGCAGGCTCCCGGCCTCGGGACTGCTTTGACATCTATGCCAGCGGACGACAAGAGGATGGCATCTATTCTGTGTTCCCCACTCACTTTCCTGAAGGTTTCCAGGTCTACTGTGACATGATGACAGATGGCGGAGGGTGGACGGTAAGGGTTTGTCTCCTGCTTGCCCCAGTCTGTCTTGACATGCTTGTTTCAGGAAGAGGCCCAAAGGCTTTTCTGGCTCCACAGGCTGGCCTAAACCATGTGACCTTCCATCAAGGTTGCCACAAAAGGCAGTGGCAGGGAACAGATGCTGAGAGGTCCTGGAGTGCCTAAGAAGGGAAGGGGGTGCTGGCATCCTTTGTGGATTAATGGACAGGGACTGATGGATCATAGAGGTTATATACCAGTGCGATGGCAAGAAGAAGGCATCAGCCAGCATCCAGCCAATTCCCTCTGAGCAAGAAGTATTAGGGTCAATCCAAACACAAAGTTCAACCCAACCGTTTTGCATGATCAAGTATGTCTATTTAAGGGACTAAACAGGAACTTTGTGGGACTGAGTGACTAAACAGGAATAATAAGCTTAGTATATCAGGGCCCATTCCTCACACATAGGATAATGCACTTTCAATGTGCTTTGGCAGCTGAATTTTCCTGTGCGGAACAGGAAATCAACTTCTAAAGTACATTGAAAGTGCATTATCTATTGTGTGCAGACTAGGCCTAGGTTACTGTTTGTTTGGGTTTAACTGAGACCCCCAAAAGCCAAGTATCCTCTTTATTTTATTTTATTTCTTATTTGGAATTACAGATTTTAATAGTAGATTGTAATGTAACATAATGAATAGCAGAATGTAATCTGGAATGGGAGATTGGAATGTATTTCTCTGGTCTGGGGACAGGGGAGATAATTCTACACAGCCAATCACCTCGCTCCAAAGAAAAAGAGGTGGTCAAGATGCCTCCACGCTTGAGACAAGATGGATGGAATGTAAGGGCGAAGTCTCAGTTAATCACTCTCTACTTTCCATAATTAAGGATATATATGTCCATTAATCTGCTCTGGCTTGGAGTACTGTGTTCAGTTTTGGGTTGGGGGAGAGGACTGGAGACAGCAGAGGAGGGGGAAATAAATCCAAGAGGCATATATCTGCTGAGAGAAGTGTGTGTTTCTGAAGCACAGTCACTTTAAAACAGGGAGAGAAGCCTTGCAACCGGGAACCAAGAAGTCTTTGAACTGATGCCCTAGCCAATCAAGGAAGACTGCTTTGGTACATCAACATTTTAGGCACAGAGCAGGAAGTTAATAATTCACAAAAAGTAGAACTCTACACTTATACTGGTGGCTTTAAAAGCCAGGTCTTCAAATATGGTGACTTATATCCACCCTGGATATTGCGGGGGAAAGGTAGAGTCACTGCAGATCAGTCATTCATGTTACAGAGGGAATATTTAAAGGGCCCAAAATCATAATGGAAATCAAATTCAGTGCAGATGGGAGGGATTTATTAGAGCTGGGAGTGGCTAAAAAGCAAAGTGCAGACTCGACCCTGGAGAGTTTTTAGGGAAAATGGGAGGTCTTTTCCAAAAGTTTTGAAAAACAAATGCATATATATATTTGTAGCACTTGTTTGGCTATCAGCTCTAGGCTTAGTTTCATCTTTTGGGCTTAGAATGATTGTATATAGAACACAAGCATGCCTTGGCATTATGCAGAAATTTGTAGAAAATCAGTAGGGAATGGAAATGTAAAATGACAACAACAGATTTTATTATTAATAGTCCACAAATGTACCAATTGTGTACACAGCTATAATTTCCCATACAACTGTCGCTTAACTAGTTGCCTGTAGTAACTATGCAAATTAGGAGCCTATAAAAATTACTGATGGGGGAAAGCATTAGAGAATTCTACACACCCTACCCTCCTCCGTCCCAAGATCCTCTAGGCCACCCCTGCTCTAGGCCTTCGGGGCACAAGAAGACCCAGCCTTCCCCATCAGACGGTTTGTGTTTACCTTCTTTTCTTTATGTTAATCAACATAATGTTTTGTGCCAAACTGGAGAAATCCACCAAGTATACTGCAATCCCTACCATCCACACATGGGCCAGCCATTTTATTATAATACAGTGAACTATAAAACAGATTTTGTGTCTTTGCCAATTCTTCATGCTCCCACCATTTAAGGAAGTGTCCTGTAGCAGTCTCTGTCAGCCAGGAGGCATTTCTCAGTGGAGCCACCTGTGCCCTTTTAAAAAAAATTGTAAGATTGTTTGATTGTATAACAATGCAGTCAGAAGTCCTTACAAATAATAATTTAAAAGGTCCACTCCACCCTGCAGTGCAGCAGAACCTTGCCGTCCCAGCTGCCTCATGCAGGAGCACATATCCGGGTTGGACAGGGTACAGCAGGCTCAATGCTCCCTGTGTGGGAGCAGAAAGACAAGGGGCAAACTAGCCCTGGGTCAAACACCAGGCAGCAGCCCAGCTCAATGTCCTCCATGAAGTAAAGATCCGAGTGGGTCTATAGATATCTAGCCTATATCGTTGTACTTGAAGTTTAAACCCATTACTGCGTGTCCTTTCCTCTGCAGCCAATGGGAACAGCATCCTGCCCTCCTGCAAATGCCAGCCTTTCAAATACTTAAAGAGGGCTATCATGTCCCCTCTCAGCCTCCTTTTCTCCAGGTTGAACATTCCCAAGTCCCTCAACCTATCTTCATAGGGCTTGGTCCCTTGGCCACAGATTATCCTTGTCGCTCTTCTCTGTACCCTTTCAATTTTATCTACGTCCTTCTTGAAGTGAGGCCTCCAGAACTGCACACAGTACTCAAGGTGTGGTCTGACCAGTGCCATATACAATGGGACTATGACATCTTGCGATTTTGATGTGATGCCCCTGTTGATACCACCCAAAATGGCATTCACCTTTTTTACCGCTGCATCACACTGCCTGCTCATGTTTAGTTTACAATCCACAAGTACCTCAAGGTCTCGTTCACACACAGTGCTACCTAGAAGCGTATCCCCCATCCAGTAGGCATGCTTTTCATTTTTCTGACCCAGATGCAGAACTTTACACTTATCTTTATTAAATTGCATCTTGTTCTCATTTGCCCATTTTTCCATTGTGTTCAGATCTCGTTGAACTCTGTGTCTATCGTCTGGAGTATTTGCCAGTCCTCCCAATTTGGAGTCATCTGCAAACTTGATGAGTAGTCCTTCCACTCCCTCATCTTTAACCGCTCCTCGCGGAGCGGAAGAAATAAAACAGTAAAGGCCCCGAGGGCGGGCCCTGTCTGGGATGAGGAAGGGTGCCAATAGGCCCCTTCCCCTGGACTGACAAGCGGAGGGCCCAATCGGGAGGCGCAAAGCCCAGAAAGGTTTCTGGAATGGGTGGGAATTAATTTTAAAATATATTTTCCACATTTGTTAAACATTTTTGAGTTATATGACCATATATAGTCATGTTGAACTCTCCCCCTCCCAAAATAGCAAATGAGGGTGTGGGAGGGAGAGGGGACACAGGTGGGCATGTCCACAGCTCTGCTTCCCAACCATATTCCGCCTGATCCTGCCACTTCTGTGGTTTCTCGAAGCCTTAAGAATGTTTCAGGTGTTTCTCAATGATAAAATGTTTGAGAAAGACTGTTCTAGAATGTCCCCTGCCCTGCCCCAGCTGCCCCAATTGGATGATGTTGCTTCTCTTTTGACTGAAAGTGATGTCACACACACTGGCACAATGCTAACAAATCGGTCCCCGCCCTTGTGTCCCGTCCTCCCTTCCCCCCCGCCCCCGTCTTCTCTCCCTGGCTTGGAAAGCCCTGGTAGAGAACAGTAGTAAGCAGCAGAAGCCTGTCTAGTCTCTCTGCTTGGTCTTTCATACTCTGTCCTGCACTGCTTTGACAGCTGCAGATTGCCCTGTATAACTGGACGCCTGCAAGTGTATTGTTGTCTAACGTTGTTGGTATCCTCATTGTGAAAGCCCTGGGGGACTTCCAAGCTCTCCCCCACGCACCAGTTCTCTAGGACTCAATTAGAAACCCACTTGTCAGGAATCCCATTTCACCCATAGCATGAACCCAAAAAGGAGGCCAAGGGGATCACAAGACAGTAAGAAGTAACTAATCCACATAAAGCCATTTTTAAACACGTGCCCCAGAATGTTTGCATTTCAGATGAAATAGAATGGTTGAGAGTCTATTAGTGGCTGGCTCTTAATGGGCCATTTAATCAGTTATGTGACCTGCCATTTTCTGAAGCCAAGATGAAATTATTGGCAACATCTGACAAGTTTGCCCTCTGGGAGGACAGTCATTGATGTGACCTTCCTTCTGAGAACTGGGGTCCTAGTAGCAGCTCATGTAAAGCTGATTGGGGGCCCAGAAGCTGCCTGTGGAAATTAGCAAAGAGACACGAAGAAATGCCAAATATAGAGGCAGAGAAGCTGCACTAGAAATGAGAGCTTGAAAAGAACCCAGCAAATGAATTTGGAAGGTTTGTTTAACGAAGAGAGGCCTGTGGACATGCTAATGCTGAGGGCTTTTTGGGGAGGTGTGAAAAATGACTTCTGGTAAAGACATTTCTCCTTGCTTGCAGGGGGAAAAAACAAATGATGCCCCCCAAGTGGTTTCTCCAGGCAGGGCTCCACCCCACCATTTTTGGTGGGTATGGTTTCTGGTGAATCTGCAAGTGTTAAATAAATCCTTAATAAAGTGGGTACTATAGAAAAGACACTGTTCGGCAGGTTTGGGGTTGCATCTTCAGCCTCATATTCTTGCTTCTGCTTTCAGATTTCTGCTTTGTGCACCAACTTTTGAGTAGTACAGGGGTCCCTCAACCTTTTGGATCCTGTGGCCACCCTTGGAATTCTGACACAGGGTGGCAAGCACAGGGACAAAATGACTGCCATAGAAAGTGTGGACAGCCGCAAAATGGCTGCCACCCAAGGCAACATCAACACCAGTATATCAGGGAGTGAAGTCTTCAACATTTCAGGCAGAAACTCAGTTTAATAGGATGATTTTTCATTTGTGCAGCCGTTCAGAAGCCCTACTAGGGAAAAGTCCCACCTGGCCCTCATCAGAAAATGTATTCGCAGATAACATGCTGTTCACAGGCACCACATTGGTGTAGTACATGGAGCAAGACCATCACAATACCTCCCATGTCAAGAAACAGCTTCCCATAAGAGATACTCTACTCACAGTTGCTGTGTTTCAATAGATGATGAAAATATTTTGATTCCAAACTGATAGGATTTGCCTTTACATTTCTGACAGCTTTCAATAATGAGGCCGTTACTGCATTTTGTGATAAACTCTAACTTGATTTGCAAGCTTACATTTCTTTCTGTCCTTTCTCACACTCAAGATGTTGACAGATGTTCCTGTCCAGTAGCATCTTAAAGACTAACCAGGGCTGATTCTACACTTACTTTGTTTATTCCGTTGTGGATCCTGCTGGATTCAGATTGATTTGAACTCGGGTCTTCCTCCTCCCAATTGAAATAGAAAAGTGCACATGATTAGGGAAGCTCAGAAGGGAGGGGGCAAGCCTCTTTCCTTTTCTGAAGGTGGGGAGAGGATTGGAAACAGCAGAGGAGGGGGAATAAATCTTAGAGGCAAATCTCTGCCGAGAGAAGTCTTCTGGAGCTTTTGCCAAGAAAAGTTAGGGCTTCCCCTTTAAGCGAAACCTTGCAATCTGGGAACAAGGAAGTCTTTGAACTGATGCCCTGACCAATCAGGGATTTTCTACAAAGTTGGAAGCTCAGCAGCAAGTTATTTCGGGGAAAGCAGATAGCTGCATGCTTACTCATGCCACTTTTTCAAATATCGAGGGTTATATCCAGGATATCGTGGGGGAAAGGTAGGGTCACTCTGGATCAATCATGCTTGTAGTAGAGGGAAAATTTAAAGTGCCCAAAATGAAAATGGAAATCGCATTCAGTGTAGATTGCAGGGATTGAATCGATCTGGGATTGGAATAAAAGCTATGTGTAGATTCAGCTCAGATTTCCAGCATGTAAGCTTTCGAGATCCAGTTTGGTGTCATTAAGAGCGGTAGCTGCTAATCTGCAGAACTAGATTTTATTACTCTACATGCAGCCAGTTGGGTGGCCTTGAGCCAGGCACAGTTCTCTCAGGGCTCTCTCAGCCCTACCTCCTTCACAGGGTGTCTGTTGTGGGTAGAGGAAAGGGAGGACTCCTTCATGTAGTAAAAAGTGGGGAACAAAAACAGTTCTTCTTTAAAGCTTAGCTTCTACCTTGGAAATCCAATTGGTCTTTCCAGTGCTATCAGAACCAAATCTTGCTGTTCTCCTGCAGCCCAACATGGTCCCCACCCAGCACAGAAATTAATTCAGGAGGAAAGATAACAGCAGGGGAAGAATGAAAGAGAAGGATGAGCACTTGGCAGCATTTTGTTCGGAGGTGGATAAGGAGAGGGAGAGTGGCTGGTCAGCTGGGCAGGTGGAGACAGCTAGAAGCATACTTTGTTCAGAACAATGGAGTGACAGACTGCTGATGACAACTTGGCAGGCGTCTACCTTTGATGTGAAATCATCTAGAGCAATGGCTGAAAGGCCAGGTCAGGAGGCCTGACTCCCAGTAGCTGCTCCAATCTAGAGCTCTGACAAAACATCATGTATAATTTGCCAAGGCACTTTTCTGGCAAGGCAATAGGGGGCAGGGGGCGGGCGGACAGAAGTGATATTTGCTCCCTGCTTTGCATGAGCCTATCTTGCTCTCTGACAAGAGGCCTGCCTGTTTGGGGACTCAACTGCAGCTTGTGAGTTAACAAAAAAGCAGAGACTGTCATGTGGGACCCCTTCCATCTTTCTTCATTTGTATCCAGGGTCCCTGCCATCCTTGTCCCTATGTTCAGAACTGGGCTGGGCTCTCATAGCAGTGGAAGCCACAAAGACGACCACCCTCATCCCACAATGGCAACTGACATACCATTTTTTAAAACCTTGATTTATCAAGATGATACCCAGACAACCATGCTATTTTGGGGAGACAAAGTTTGGACATCATCATGCAGTTGTTACATGCCACGTTTGGCAGGTTTTGCTACTCCCCTCAGCTGCATGTTCTCCTTCCCCTCTGTACATACAGATTCCTGTTTGAATGGGGTATCCTTTAAATATTGTTTTTGTAACCCACTGAGAGACAGCAGAGCACTGAAGAATATCTGCAGGGGTATGATACCTATTTCAGTGTACCTGGGAACAGAACCTCTGTCCTATGACACCCATACAATCGTGGATTCTCTTTCCCCATTTGAGGTCTCTTTTCTTTGCTAAGAATGACATAAGCTTCCATGAAGGGACTTCTTGTACTTTTAAATGGCAGAAGAAAAGGGAATGTGTGTTATTTCTGCACCCCCTCCCCCAATTCTGCATTTATTAGTACTACAAGTCTCCGCACAGAAATCTGGAGATCTCTTGGAATTACAACAGATCCTGAGAGAGAGCAGGAAGGCAGCTTACATTCTCCATCTTGAAACAGCAGATATTTTTTCATTTTGTTCTTCCACTTAAGATGCAGCCCTGGTCAACAATCAAGCTATACTACAGAGTTTTCTCATCTTTCTTATGAAGTCATCGAGAGGCTATTCTGGCTCTCTTATGACCTGTCCTAACCCTTTTTGTGGTGGTCTGAATGGGATAAAACATTTTGGTTTCTGCCTGTACATTGCCTACATTTAAAAAAAGAGAACTAAGCAGATTCAGAAAATCATTAGAAAAGTAGGATATCCAGGTCATCTTTGTCTCCTTCCCCCTAGTGGCTCCTGGTACAGGGGAAGAAAGTAAATGTCATTTGAATTCTAGAGTTGGAAGAGTCCATACAGGGGGCATCTAATCCAACCCCCTGCTCAAAGCAGGATCAGCTTAAAGTAACCAGGATAAGTATCTTTTAGTCACTGATTGAAGACTACCAGTGAGGGGGAGCTCACCACCTCCTTAGGCAGCCCATACCACCACTGAAATACCATGACAATTTAGTTTAAGCTCATTACTATGGGTCCTCTGCTACCAACAGGAACCTTTCCCTGCCCTCTTCTAAGTGACAACCTTTCAGATACTTAAAGGGAGCAATCATGTCCCCTCTCAACCTCCTCTTCTCCATGCTGAACATTCCCAAGTCCCTCAGTCTTTCCTCGTTGCTCTTCTCTGAACCCTCTCAATCTTGTCCACATCCTTTTTTGAAGTGAGGCCTCCAGATCTGCACACATGATCCCAAGTGGGGTCTGACCAATACAGTGAGACTATGGCATCTTGTGATTTGGATATGACGCATCTGTTGAATCATTTGCCTTCTTAACCTCCACATTATACTGTCTGCTCATATTTAGCTTACAGTCCACAAGTACCCCAAGATCATGCTCACACACAGTGCTAGTCAGAAGTGTCTCTCCCATCCAGTATGGCTGCTACTTATATTGATGACCCAGATGTAGAACTCTGCACTTCTCCTATTGAATTGACTGGACTTCAGGAAAGCTGGCTTTCACAGACTTAAAGGTATGTTGCATAGAGTCCCGTGGTCAGAAAGACTTAAAGAGATGGGAGAATATTTTTGGGAGAACTCTTGCACACCTGGTGAAGAGGGCTTTAAACTAGACACAAAGGGGGAGCGAGACGTAAATTCAGAACGGTGTGATGGCAAGATCTGAACACGAGGAGATCTCAAATCTACAAGGAATGTTACATAAGCAGGGAACTACTAGCTTACAAGGAAGTTCAAGAACCAAACCATGAGGCACACAAAGGATGGAATACGATGTTTCTTCACTAATATACAAAGTACAGGAACCAAGCAGGAGGAGGTAGGGGGGTAAACTGCACGGAGCTTTTATTCCAACCCCAGATCGATTCAGTCCCTGCCCTCTACACAGAATGCGATTTCTGTTCGGATTTGGGGCGATTTAAAATTTCCTTCTGCAGCAAGAAGGATTGATCCGGAGTGACCCTACCTTTATTGTGCAATATCTTAGAGTGCTTTTAATCCTGAATATATTATAAAATCACATTGTTTTGAATCGGGGCTCTCCTCCGTGGTAGAGGACCCATGATTGGCCACAGGTGGTCATGTGGCTAATTTGCCTTAAAGAAGAAGCCCCTAATTTCTCTGAACTTCTGTGGGTCCTGGATTTTTCCTCCCTCCTCTGCCTTTTTCGATCTTCTCCCGCTCCCCTCCAAGAAAAGAAAGAGGCTCCCTGCTTGGCTTCTCTCCCCCCACCTTCAAGAAAAGAAAGAAAAGGCTTGGCTCCCCCCCCCCCCTTCTGAACTACCCTAACCACATGCAGAAGACTTTCCTGTTTCAATAGGGGGGGGGAGAGGAAGATCCGAGTTCAAAGCAATCAGAATTCAACAGGATTGACAATGGAATAAACAAAGTGCAGACTCTGCCCAGTAGTCGTAATAGAGGAAGGGGGCTATGACCTAATAGGAATCACAGAAACTTGGTGGGATAATACTCACAATTGGAATATGAAAATTGAGGGGTACAATCTATTCTGAAGGGGCAGACAAGAAAAGAAGGGGGGAGGTGTAGCAATATATGTTAGGAATCTTTATACTTGTGAAGAAATACAAGTACCCGAGCATGAAAGTTCAGTTGGGTGTATTTGGGTAAATATTAAAGGAGTAGGAAATGAGAGTGGTATTATTGTGGGTGTCTGCTATAGACCACCAAGCCAGTTAGATCAGTGGTCCCCAACCCCCGGGCCGCGGCTCGGTGCCGGGTTGTGAAGGCCTCGGTGCCAAGCCGCGGCTCCCTCTTCCGCCCCCCCTGCAGCGATTAGCTCGCCAGGCTGCGAGCAAAGCCGCCGATTAGCTTGCGGCCTGGAAAGCTTCTTGCTTGGGGGGGGGGGAGAGAAGCTTGCCAGGTCGCAAGCTAATCGGCGGCTTTGGCTGCCGATTTCTTTGCGGCGTGGAGGAGAGACGGAGCCGCGGCCGCCGGCAGCGCAAGTGCGCATGCACGGACTTGCCGCAAGTGCACATTTGCATCCAGCGGGGGCACAAACGCGCACGTGTGACAAGTCTGCGCATGCGCGTTTGCGCCGGGGTTAAGGAGCCTAAGGAAGCCAAGTTGGCTCCATAAGCAGTGGTCAAAAGATTTGAGGGATAAAAAAGAGTCATTTAGGAAATGGAAGGAAGGCCTTATTGCCAAGGATGAATAAAAATAAATAACCAATAATTGTAGGGGGAGTGTTAGAAAAGTTAAAGCTCATTATGAGCTTAGCCTAGCAAGAAATGCTAAACATAACAAAAAAGGCTTCTTTAGCTATATTTCAAGCAAGAAAAAGAATAGGGACACCATAGGACCACTGCGAGGACAAGAAAGTGAAATTATAACAGATGGAAGAGAGGGCTGAACTGCTTAACTCCTATTTCTCTGCGGTCTTCTCTTGTGAGGGAAATAGTGATCAATGTGGCAAAAACATAATACAACACGGGGGACGCGAATGGTGGCCTAGGATCACTGTTGGAGCAGCCCACAAACACGTAGTTTCTTTAAATGAAACAAACATCTGCAGATTTATTGAGGAGTCCCTCCACCCCCATGTCCAGATCATTGATAAAAATGTTGAAAAGTAGTGGACCCAGTACCGAGCCCTGTGGCACCCCACTGCTCACCTCCCTCCAGTCTGGTAAAACACCATTGAGAACCACCCTTTGGTTGCAGCTTTCTACCCACGTAACCATCCAAAAATTCAGTCTGCAGTTCTCCAGTTTACCCATTGGAACATCATGGGGAACCTTGTCCAAGCCTGGAGAAAGGATTGAAACTCTCAGTGCTACCACTCCCCTTCCCCTCCCAAGCAGCTGCATTTTATTTCTAAAGAATAGCTAAGGATCCAAACATTGGCCCGCCCCTATGTCTGGTCATTTGTCCCTCGGCCACTCCCTCTGTTTGAGCCCACCATGTACCCCAAGCAGATAAGATCAGCCGAGCCTCCAGGGCTAAACTAAAGAACTAAACTCTGATTCACATATGCAGGAGTGGAGTAAGATTACTGTAATGTTGCCATCCCCCTGTAGATCTCCTGGAGTTACAACAGAAACAATGGAGATCAGTCCCCCTGAAAAAAATGGCTGCTTTTGCATGGCTGTTCCTATGATATTCTGAGGGGCCCCCTCCCCAAAGCCCACCTTCCCCAGGCTGCCCCCCCAAAAGCTCCAGGAATTTCCCAACTCGGAGTTGGCATCTTTAGACTTACATGGCAGAATAGACTGCCCTACTACTGACTGTTGGTGCAGGATCACAAATCAGCACACAGCAAGCACTGGGCCAGGACCCATTCTCTGGCCAAGACACCCAGTGCACAGAAAGCTAGTGCAGCTCCAGGGTGCAGCTTGTTCCCAGACATCTGGGGCATAGGTGGGGACAAGCATCCCCTTCTGGGCTTACTCCACTGGTAGCCTGTTAAGGCAAAGTCCTGGTGTCAACTGACCTGGAGCCGTACAGCAGCTGTATGAGCCCACAATTACCCCCCTTTCTCTCCCCCACCCCTTCCCAATGTGGCTGTATTAAATTCAGTTGTGATTTTAATAAGGTTTTAAATTATTTTAATGCATATTTATTGATTAATGTGTTTTATTGTTACAGAACTTGGTTTATGTATATTTTAAGATTTTACACTGCCCCAAGACGTTTGACTCAAGAGGGGCAGCATATAAATTAAGACATTAATTGATGTGGAGAAAGCATGAAATAGCACTGAAGGAAGTGTGGTGATTTTCTTTATTGGACATGCTCACTGTTTTGCATCCAAGCAACATGCTGGCAGCAAATGCCTCCACTAGTCTGTCAGAAGCACCTGACATCTCAGGATTCAAGCCAGCCCTTGCAACTTTAACACCGCACAGTGTTGCAAAAAGACGCCAGAGGACCTTGACGCCTTTGGTGGGGCTTGGAGCCTGTGCTTTGACACAGATCTGTGCAAGTCACCAGGGGGTGCAGAAGCAGAGGATAGAGAGAGTTCTTCAAAGGGAAGTTCAAGATACAGGCCATTGTTTCCTATTCATCTAGCCATGAAGACATAACTGACTGAGCTTTTCTGCCAAAGCGCTTCTCCTCTTTCCTCTAGAGCAGGGGTCATCAACCCCCGGTCCGCGGCCCGATGGCGGGCCGCGAAGGCTACGGTACCGGGCCGCCGCCAGCCACGCCTGCCTTCCCCTGCCGGCAGCAAGAAGGAAGGGAAGAGGCATGCGCAGCCGCTGGCATGGCAGTGACGCAAACACAAACAGCTGCCGCGCATGCGCATTAGCGCCACCTGGTGGCGAAAACCCGCATGTACGGCAATTGCGCGTGAGCGTTTTCGCAGCACCCGGGCCATCGGCTCTTCCCTCACTCCGGAGGCGGTCCCTGACCTGAGAAAGGTTGGGGACCGCTACTCTAGAGTGTACTCTGGCCATTGCTGGATGCATGGCTACCCAAAGTCCCCTTTCCAAACTACTCACTTCTCTCATCAGTCAGGCCATCGGTGCCTCTCTGCACTGGGTTTCCTCCATCTTCTGTGCTCAAATTGTTGTTTTGCTGGATGCTTCTCCCATCCTGAACTTCTGCCTTTATTATGGCCACTGTTTTTCCAAGTGCCCAAAGTACATCCTCTGACAGTACGCTTTTTCCCACTGCAGTGCTCGTAAGGCTGAACAAGTCCCTAGGCATTATCCTTGTCAATCACTTTAATGATATAGAGTAGCGATCCCCAACCTGTGGGCTGCGGACCACATGTGGTCCGTCGACTAACTGGAGGTGGGCCCCGAAGGACGCCTTCTCCCCCCCCTGGCCCTTTACTTCATCCATGATCCAGCAGGCGCACACGGGACTATCTCATTGCAGAGAAACAAGCTCAGGGTTCCCATTGATTTGTCATTGTCATGAGTTAAAATTTCCATGAAAATAAAATGTTATTATGTTCATTGTTGTGGCGTGTCTGTATCTTATTTTGAAGGGATGTTTAAATATTACCATAGCGACCAGAGTCAGAGAGCGTTAGGGCAGTGGGCCTCAGTAAAATTGTCAAGCGTTGAGTGGTCCCCGGTGATAAAAAGGTTGAGGACCACTGATATAGAGAATATTTGATTACGAGGTATGCTACATTGATAAGAATTACTATAATAATAAATTTATTTATAGACTAGAAAAGAAGCCCATTTTAAAAAGAAATAAAATGGGCGCTAGGGCCGAGCTTCCCGGGGAAGCCTTCGCAGGGCGAGAAGGGTGGGGGCGAGGCGGACAGGCGGTGGCGACCAGGGTTCCCCCCCCACCTACCATACAGGAGCTTCTTCTGGCGAAAGCAAGGGGGCATGCGCGGGAGTCCACGTATTCGTGGTCCAGTGGAGCGCCGTGGCGGCCGTGGCGCGGGTATCAGGGCCTAGCCGCGGCGCCGCAGGCACGGCGACAGCATCACAGTAAGGAGGCCGTGGGAAGGAACGATTGGGGTGGGGGTGGGAAGGGGCGGGAGAGCGGCAGGGCAATAGGCGCTCAGTGGGCGTCGGATTGTGGTGGCAGGGCGCGGGAAGGGTTCGGGGTGCTTGAGGGTGGGTTCGTACGTGTGTGTGTGTGGTGTTTGTGTAAATTGGCTGCGGGGCGAGAAGGGGGATGGGGGGGAGGGGGGAGAGTTCTGTGTGGGTGGTGGGTGCGTGTGTGTGCGTGTTGGAAATGTAGGAAGCAGCAGGGGTGCGGGAAGTGGTCTGGGGGGCGAGGGGGTAGGTGTTGGGCGGATGTGTGTGTGTGTGTGTGTGTGTTTGCTTGTGGAGAAGGTGGTTTGTGTCAGCATAGTTGGGGGGGGGTGGGAAAGGAACAGGGACGCCGGGAGGACTCACCGGCTCAGAGGTCTTCTTTGTCTGAGCGGGGAGTCCCCTGGCGGCCGAAGCGAGGCTGGGCCAAGCGGCCAATGGGGAGCAGCGCTTTACACGGCTCCCCGTTGGCCGCTTGGCCCCCAAGTGGCACTCGGAGGAGCGAATCAGGAGCCGCTTTGCGGCTTCTGATTCGCCCTTCCGAGTTTTTATCCTGGACAGGGCCCGCCCTAACTCCTCCCCAGGAGCGCTTTATTTAATCCGCTCCGCAGGAGCAGTTAAAGATTATAGATTGTGATATAACTAGCAAATAAGCCCGCTACAGTCCAAATACAGTGGGCGCTAGCAGGGCTCTGGAGGTTTGTGGGGCGGCTCAGCGGCGTTGCAAGGTGAGGCCCCAGAGGTGAGGCCGGGCATGGGGAGGGCTGTGAGCATTGGGGTGCGTGTCTTTGGGCCCCCTGCTGACCGTGGCTTACCTGTGAGTCAGCGAGGGAGTAAATGGCGGCGAGCTGGAGGCGTGGAGAAAGTCGGTGGGCCGGGTGTTCAAGAGCAGGCGGGGCCAGCGTCACGGTGGCTGCGGGTGCTTGCGGCGCTTCCGCCAGCAGCTCTGAAATCTCGTTGGCATGGCCGCCGCTCCCGTCCTGTGCGCGGCCAGCCGCTGCAGCCAGAAGTGTGGTCCGGCAGGCGAGGTGTCCTAGAGCCCCAGGAGGGTGCGCGGGCCGCTGTTTGCATTGCGGCCGCACGGCGAGGCATTATGTTGGCGGTAGGGGCTGCTGGCCAGCAGGCAACGCGTCCTGTGCGCAAGCGGGGAGGGCTGCACCGCCGCCGCCGCGTCTGCCGGCTCCAGGTTGCTCCGCGGGCCTCTCCGGCGTGTGCGGCCATGCGGCGAGGTGTCCTGCTGGCGATGGCAGCTGCTGGGAGCGCCGGCGTCACGGCCTCCACCGCTGGGGCATCCTGGGCCTGCCGTCTCCCAACCGAGACAGATAATGGTGGTGTTCGGCCACATGCAGCCGAACTCATAGGGGGCGGATCGGGTGGCGCAAAGCGCCTTCCGATTCGTCAGTCCGGTGACAAGGGAGCAATTGCGAGCCGTGCTGTGCACGGCTCGCAATTGGTCCCTTGCCGCCAGACTGACAATCTGAGGGCCCAATCGCCAGGCACTTTGCCCCTGCCGATTGGGCCCTCTGAGTGTCAGTCTGGGGAAAGGGGCCTATCGGCACTCTTCCTCATCCCAGACAGGGCCCGCTTTGGGGCCCTTACTGTTTTATTTTATCCGCTCTGCTCGGAGCGGTTAAAGATGTGAATTATGAATATTTTGATTTGTAGAGTCACTGAGGAAGAATATAACAAAAATAATACCTAGGAACTTGCCTTGACTCATTGTCTGGGATAAGGAATTGGTGACTTGAATAAGAAACTTGCCACTGTCGATTTCACTTCCTCTGTGCATATTCATCTGTTGGGACATTCTACACTTTGTGCTTGTAAGGCTGGCATGATTGTCCTGGTATAATGATTCAAGAGTGAGCAACAGCTGGTGAGGTTCCTATAGGTCACCACGGGAGTTTTGGGGTGAGATGCAGTTCAGGCATTTTCTGACTCCAAAGACCATCTAGAGGTGATGAAGATCATGGATCTTTGTTAGTCTTTTAAAGCCAAATCAGTTATCTGAAGACGGTTTCAGTTCCAGTGTGAATAAACATGCAGAGGTGACAGGTTATACATCCCTTTCTCCCCTTCCCCGTGTGGCCCACTGTGAATCAGAACCCCCATGTGGCTGCAACTGAGGTGGAAAAATCATGATTTCCCATAAGTCATCTGTTCTAACCCTCAAAATGCTTCCACCCGGGGCTCTCCCAAGGCCTTCTGCTCATAGAATCATGGAGTTAGAAAGGTCCTTCAGGGTCATCTAGTCCAACCACTTGCAGAATGCAGGAAACTCACAACTACCTGCCTACTCACAGTGACCCCAGTTCCATACCCAGATGATGCCCCCTCAAGAAAACCAGAATCCTTGGCCTAGAGAAAATTTGCCTTCCAACCCCCAATTGGTGACCAGCATTTCCCTGGGCATGCAAGAAAGGGCCACATAAGCAAAACACTGACACAATCCCTTCTGCCTACCCACCCACTCACGATCTCCCTAAGCCCACACAACTAGCATTTCTGTGAGGTGGCTATCTAGCCTCTGCCTAAAAACCACCACCTGAGGAAGCCTGTTCCACTAAGGAATGGATCTAACTTTTCAGAAACTACTTTAAATTTGCCTATCCTCTTCTCTCTTGTGGCCAGCTGTGTTTGAAATTCCCTCCCAGGACATCCCAACATACCATCCCTTTAGACCTCTCCTCTGAGCCTACTGGCTTAAGTGTTCACTCCCTACCCTGACTGAATTGATATCACAACATCCCTGCTGCTTTTCATTCAAATCTGTTGCTTTTTTGTCTGTCACCTTCCTTTCCATCTGTCCCTTCTGTGTTTCCAGCACTGCCAGAACATAAGGTGGATCACTCATGGGACTGCACTCCTTTAATCTATTTACCAGGATCGAAGCCCATTTTAAATACGGGTGGAAGAAAGGTTGATGGAGGCCACAAGATTTGCGGGCCCCTACAGAACAGGCAAGGTGGGGTAGGCAAGATAGGAAGGTGGGGCACTTGCGCTAGCACATTGGAGCGTGGCTAGGCATCCTTCCATGACCTCCTAAGGAGGCAGGATTGTAGGAACTAGGCACAGTGAGGTGGTGCATCTCTAAGTAGATCCCATCAACCTCCTCTGGGGCAAGAACATGGGGAAAGGTACTTGCTACATAGCATCCCTTGACATCCCAGGAGGTAGGAGCACAGGGAGGGTAGTGGGAATGCAGTGGAGAATGCAGGGGCTCCCCGCCCTTGTCAGCAGTGAGGAGGTGGGTGAGCTTCACAAATGGTCTCCAGGGGCGGGTGGCCTTCCCAGCCAGTAGGAAGGAGGTGGGGATGATCATCAGGACCTTTGCGGAAGAGATGACCTCCATTCATTAACCCTGGCAGTGGGGAAGAATGAGCAAAATGAAGAGAGGCTCTGTGGAAGAGGCAGCTAGGCCTTGCCAGTCCCGATGGTGGCAAAGAGGCAACTAAGAGTGTTTGGGACTTTACAGAAGAGGTGGGCAACTTTCCCCATGATGTTCTGATGGATAAATTGAAGGACTGCAATCTGGATTTTCAGATAGGTGGATAAGGAATTGTTTAGAGAACCGCACTCAAAGAGTGTCAATGGTGTTTCATCAGACTGAAGGGAGGTGAGTAGCGGGGTACCTCAGGGCTCGGTGCTCGGTCCGGTACTTTTTAACATATTTATTAATGATCTAGATGAGGGGGTGGAGGGACTACTCATCAAGTTTGCAGATGACACCAAATTGGGAGGTCTGGCAAATACTCCGGAAGATAGAGACAGAGTTCAACGAGATTTGAACACAATGGAAAAATGGGCAAATGAGAACAAGATGCAATTTAATAGATAAGTGTAAAGTTCTGCGTCTGGGTCAGAAAAATGAAAAGCATACCTACTTGATGGGGTAACACTGTGTGTGAACTAGACCTTGGGGTACTTGTGGATTGTAAACTAAACAAGAGCAGGCAGTGTGATGCAGCAGTAAAAAAGGCAAATGCATCACATCAAAATCACAAGATGTCATAGTCTCATTGTATACGGCACTGGTCAGACCACACCTGGAGTACTGTGTGCATTTCTGGAGGACTCACTTCAAGAAGGACGTAGATAAAATTGAAAGGGTACAGAGGAGAGCGACGAGGATGATCTGGGGCCAAGGGACCAAGCCCTATGAAGATAGGCTGAGGGACTTGGGAATGTTCAGCCTGGAGAAAAGGAGGTCGAGAGGGGACATGATAGCCCTCTTTAAGTATTTGGAAGGTTGTCATTTGGAGGAGGGCAGGATGCTGTTTCCATTGGCTGTAGAGGAAAGGACGCGGAGTAATGGGTTTAAACTACAAGTACCACGATATAGGCTAGATATCAGGAAAAAAAATTTCGCAGTCAGAGTAGTTCAGCAGTGGAATAGGCTGCCTAAGGAGGTGGTGAGCTCCCCCTCACTGGCAGTCTTCAAGCAAAGGTTGGATACACACTTTTCTTGGATGCTTTAGGATGCTTTGGTCTGATCCTGTGTCGAGCAGGGGGCTGGACTAGATGGCCTGTATGGCCCCTTCCAACTCTATGATTCTATGAAACTCTCGGGGGTGCTCAACAGAGAAAACATCTGTGGTATTTGGTAGCCTGGGTAGAATTCCCTGACTCTGATAATGAATGGGTGGACGCTGAGGATGTCTGTGCTCTGATACTGGTAAAATGCTTTCATGAGGCGTACCCGTCCAAACAGTCTCTGAACTCTCAACTCCATAGGTGGATAGGAAGGGGCCCTGGGGGAGTAGAGTGTCATGAACCCCTAGTTCCTGACCCAATCTGCTCTTGAGATTTGCTTTATTACCAACACTCCTGGATCTCCCACTGAGTTGTAGCACCTTCCTTAACCCACTCGAGGGCACCCCTCCATTCTCCCATCTCTGTCTGCATTTCAAAGGTTTGTCCAGTTCTCACTTCCTTATCTCAAGACTGTTCTCGCTTGGAACTTACCAGATGGCTGGCTAAGCTGCTCTGGTACTTTGTAGATCAAAGGAAAGTTGTCAGTGCCATCCTTTCTGAAGCCCTCTCTCAGCCTGAGAGTATCCTCATGTGTCTCATAAAATGTTTTGAATGCTGCTCCAAAATGGGCAGCCCATTCCAGGGCAATGCCACAGGGAGGCTCTTGTAGGTGAAGGGTGGCCATTATGTGGTCCTTGAAAGCCCTGTTGTGTGGGAGAAGCCAGCCACAATGCACATTCTGCATGTGTAAATGCACTTACTGTGAAGGTGGTACAAGGATCTTGGCTAATTCTTGTGCCAAAGGTGGTCTTATTCTTCCCAAGTTAGTGATGTTTCCGGCATTAACCGCTATTCAGAGCTGTCTTTTGTGGGGCTTCGGCAGGAAAGAGCATGATGACGATTTTGAGTTGGTCGGTCTTACTGAGCCTACCCTATCTCACAGGGCTGTTGAAAGCAGGAATCTTCATGCATTTTGGGGGATGGCAGGATAGACTGGAATGTGAGCATTATGCTTTGAGGGAATGCTCCATATGAGAGTTCAATAGGGGGCAACCTTTGGTGACCAGAAGGGTGCAAAAACCCTGACAACCTTTGACTGACATGTGGAATTAGGAACCAACTTGGAACAAGCTAGGGCAGTTGTCCCCAAAGTGATCCCCTTGGGAACTGTGGCCACCTTCAACAGCTTTCCTGGTGCTCACCAAGGTTTCTGATGGGCTGTGCAGATTAAGAGGTGTCTAATTAAGCAGAAAGCTTGAAATATGTGTGAAACATTGAAGAGTTACTCTGAAAAGTTGTACATAACCTTCCTCCCTGATATTTTGTGGCTGCTTCCAGCTCCTGTAGGAGCTATTTTGTGCTTGACTTCTCTTCCTGTAGCAGCCATTTTGTTATTGTGCCCTCAATATAGGCTGAATAATGTACTTTTGGTCCAATTTCAATGCACTTTGCAACTGGATTTTACTGTGTGAAATTGCACAATCCACTTGCAAGTTATGTTGAGCTCTCCCCCGCTGGCAGTCTTCAAGAAGCGGCTGGTCCTGCATTGAGCAGGGGGTTGGACTAGATGGCCTGTATGGCCCCTTCCAACTCTATGATTCTATGATTCTGTGTGCCCACATGCTTCTTTCACGTTTGCTCCTTAGAAGAACTGTATTTTTGTACCCTGCTGTTTACGAACAAAAGGAGTCACAAAGCAGTTTTCTATTCATCTCCCCTTTTCTATTCATCTCCCCACAATAGACAGCCTGTGAGGGATGTGGGGTTGTGAGAGGTCTGAGAGAACTGGGAATGTTCCACAGTCACCCAGCAGGCCTCGGGTGTCTCTAAGCAGTTTAAAATCGCCTTCCTTTGGAGTGCTTTAGAGGAGCTGGGAGAAGGAGAGCATTATCTCAGGAGCTGGCTGCTAGCTCCACCCTCTTCTGAGTAGGCCTTGCACTATAAAAGGCTCTTGTTTTGCCAGAGGTGTGTGCCTTTGGCACACGCAACACAAACAAAATCCAAAAGACCCATGGGTTCTGGATAAAACCATGATACTGTGTAAGGAGCCAAGAGCAAGAGCTAAAGGACACTTGGCTGTTGGCTTTTCACCTGAGGATCAAGCCGAAGGTTTCACTGAAGTGTAGGACTGTTTGTGGAGCAGTTCAGATGAATCAAAGTGGCATGAAGACTGAAGAAGGTTGCATAGTGACATATACCATCTGGGAAATGTTTGTCTTTTTTCCTCAGAGGGACAATTTTTACAAATGCAGCAAGTGCAAATTAGTGGCTCTGCTGGAGGAGAAGGTTCGGGGATTAGAGAAATGATTGATTACACTGCAGGAGGAGGGAAATCTATCAAAACAAATTAAGAAGCACCTAATACAGGAGGGTAATAATTGGAAGAATGTTACAAATAGAAGAATAAGGAGAAGGTCTGACCTACTGATGCTCAGGAATCGGTTCCAAGGTCTGGCTGAAGAGGTTAATTCAGAAACACAGGAGCATGTGCCTGTGAATAACAAGCCCCAACATAGAACAGGAAAAAAGTCACAGGCCCCCACAGGTGAGAGTTCTAGGTCTTCTCCCCTGACAACCCCACAAAGTTCAGGAAACAGTTCACAGTCCCCCACAAGAAAGAGTTTTAGTTCTGCTCCCAAGGGTACAAAGAAACGGGTATTGATAATTGGGGATTCCTTGCTAAGAGGTGTAGAGGCAAAAATGTGCGGCCAGAAGCGTGGGCGCGGCCCGATGCCCTGCCGGTCCCCAGCCTAATAAAGGTTGGGGACCACTGGGTTAGAGAACCGCACTCAAAGAGTTGTCAATGGTGTTTCATCAGACTGGAGGGAGGTGAGTAGCGGGGTATCTCAGGGCTCAGTACTTGGTCTGGTACTTTTAAACATATTTATTAATGATCTAGATGAGGGGGTGGAGGGACTACTGAATAAGTTTGCAGATGACACCAAATTGGGAGGACTGGCAAATACTCCGGAAGATAGAGACAGAGTTCAACGAGATCTGAACACAATGGAAAAATGGGCAAATGAGAACAAGATGCCATTTAATAAAGATAAGTGTAAAGTTCTGCATCTGGGTCAGAAAAATGAAAAGCATGCCTACTGGATGGGGGATACGCTTCTAGGTAACACTGTGTGTGAATGAGACCTTGGGATACTCATGAATTGTAAGCTAGACATGAGCAGGCAGTGTGATGAAGAAGAAGAAGAGTTGGTTCTTATATGCCGCTTTTCCCTACCTGAAGGAGGCTCAAAGCGGCTCACAGTCTCCTTCCCATTCCTCTCCCCACAACAGACACCCTGTGGGGTAGGTGAGGCTGAGTGAGCCCTGATATCACTGCCCGGTCAGAACAGTTTTATCAGAGCCGTGGTGAGCCCAAGGTTACCCAGCTGGCTGCATGTGGGGGGACTGCAGAATCAAAGTTCAATTACCCAGATATTTGTTGGAAGACCAATTTGGCTAAAAATGCAAAGTCTGTTAAATTCTTAACTTGACTTGACGACAGCTTCATATCCCAGAAAGTAGAGAGGGGAACCAGAGGCTCTGCTATTTTAGACTTGATTCTCATCAATAGGGAAGAACTGGTAGATGAGGTGGAAGTAGTGGGCACACTTGGTAGCAGTGACGATGTGCTTTTGGAATTTTCAATTGTGGGAAAGAGAAAACCTTTATGCAGTTGTACGTATAGACTATGTATAGCAAAGTTATGCTCAAAATCCTACAAGCTAGGCTCCAGCAAAATGTGGACCGAGAACTTCCAGAAGTACAGGCAGGATTTCGAAGAAGCAGAGGAACTAGAGACCAAATTGCCAACATACGCTGGATCATGGAGAAAGCTAGGGAGTTCCAGAGGAACATCTACTTCTGCTTCATTGACTATGCTAAAGACTTTGATTGTGTGGAGCACAACAAATTGTGGGAAGTTCTTAAAGAGATGGGAATACCAGGGCATATATGCAGGTCAAGAAGCAACAGCGAGAACCGGGCATGGAATCACTGATTGGTTCAAAATTGAGAAAGGAGTTCGGCAAGGCTGTATACTGTCGCCTTGCCTATTTAACTTGTATGTGGAGCACATCATGAGAAAGGCGGGGTTAGATGAGTCACAAATTGGGATCAAGATTGCAGGGAGAAATATCAGCAAACTCAGATATGCGGATGATACCACTCTATTAGCAGAAAGTGAAGAGGAACTAAAGAGCCTGTTGATGCGCGTGAAGGAAGAGAATGCAAAAGTTGGCTTGAAACTCAACATCAAGAAAACGAAGATCATGGCATCCGGCCCTCTCAATTCCTGGCAAATAGATGGGGAAGATATGGAAGTAGTGACAGATTTTATTTTCCTGGGCTCCAAGATCACTGCAGATGGGGACTGCTCCTGGGGAGGACAGTTATGGCAAATCTAGACAGCATCCTAAAAAGCAGAGACATCACCCTGCCAACAAAAGTGCGTTTAGTCAAGGCTATGGTATTCCCAGTTGCAATGTATGACTGTGAAAGTTGGACCATAAGGAAGGCTGAGCGTCAAAGAATTGAGGCTTTCGAACTCTGGTACTGGAGAAGATTCTTGCGAGTCCCTTGGACTGCAAGGCGAACAAACCGGTCAGTCCTAGAGGAGATCAGCCCGGACTGCTCCTTGGAAGGTCAGATCCTGAAGATGAATCAAATACTTTGGCCACCTCATGAGAAGGAAGGACTCCCTGGAGAAGAGCCTAATGCTGGGACCGATTGAGGACAAAAGAAGAAGTGGACGACAGAGAATGAGGTGGCTGTATAGAGTAATTGAAGCAGTAGGTGCGAACTTAAATGGACTCCGGGGAATGGTAGAGGACAGGAAGGCCTGGGGGATCATTGTTCATGGGGTCGCGATGGGTCGGACACGGCTTCGTTCCTAACAACAACAACAACAACAACAACAACAACAACAACAACAACATATAGACTGGACTTCAGGAAAGCTAATTTTCACAGACATAAAGGTATGTTGCGTAGAGTCCTGTGGTCAGAAAGACTTAAAGACATGGGAGTCAGCGCTGGGAGCATCTTAAAAGTGAAATACTGAAGGCTCAAGCACAAACAATTCTGGGCCAGATGATCTGCATCCAAGTGTACTAAAAGAATTTACAGATGTCATCTCTGAACCTCTGTCCATTATTTTTGATACTTCTTGGAGAACAGGTGAGGTGCCAGACGATTGGATGCAGGCAAATGTTGTCCCCATCTTCAAGAAAGGGAAAAAGGAGGATCCTGGTGATTATCGACCCATCAGCTTAACATCTGTAGTTGGCAAAATTTTGGAACAAATAATCAAAACACTCGGTCCTTGAGCAGCTGGAACTGAGACCTGTGATTGCTAGGACTGAGCACGGGTTTTGCAAGGACAAGTCGTGTCAGACTAACCTTATCTCTTTTTTTGAGAAAGTGACTACCTTGCTGGATCAGGGGAATGCTGTGGACGTAGTTTATCTGGATTTCAGTAAAGCTTTTGATAAGGTTCCAAATGATATTCTTGTTCAAAAGTTGGTAAAATGCGGGATGGATTCTAATTTGGTCAGGTGGATCAATAACTGGTTGACAAATCGTACCTAGAGGCTACTTGTTAATGGTTCAGCATCTTCTTGGAAAAGAGTGACATGGAGTACCCCAAGGATCTTTCCTGGGGCCTGTGTTGTTCAACATATTTACAAATGATTTGGATGAGGGATTAGAGGGGATACTTATTAAATTTGCAGATGATACTAAACTGGGAAGGGTAGCAAACACAACTGAAAACAGAAACAGAATACAGGATGATCTTAATAAGCTTGAGAAGTGGGCTAAACCGAATGAAATGAAGTTCAATAGGGCCAAATGTAAAGTTCTGCATTTAGGTAGGCAAAACCTGGAGTACTGTGTGCAGTTCTGGATGCCTCACTTCAAGAAGGACGTCGATAAAATTGAAAGGGTACAGAGGAGAGCGACGAGGATGATCTGGGGCAAAGGGACCAACCCCTATGAAAGGGACTTGGGAATGTTCAGCCTGGAGAAAAGGAGGTTGAGAGGGGACATGATAGCCTTCTTTAAGTATTTGAAAGGTTGTCATTTGGAGGAGGGCAGGATGCTGTTCCCATTGGCTGCAGAGGAAAGACATGCAGTAATGGGTTTAAACTACAAGTACAACAGCATAGGCTAGATATCAGGGGGGAAAATCACAGTCAGAGTAGTTCTGCTGTGGAATAGGCTGCCTAAGGAGGTGGTGAGCTCCCCCCTCACTGGCAGTCTTCAAACAAAAGTTGGATATACACTTTTCTTGGATGCTTTAGGATGCTTAGGGCTGATCCTGCGTTGAGCAGGGGGTTGGACTAGATGGCTTGTATGGCCCCTTCCAATGATTCTATGCTTCTTTGAAAACCTCCTGGGAGCTTCATGTTTGGACATTTTGACCAAGCACCCAGCCACACTTGGTTATGTTCATGACAACACATTTAAGGGAATGGGAAGTTTCATTTTGGGGGTCAAGCTTCTAGCCCTCATCACCACTGAAAAGCTGATTCAGAATAATGAGCGCGAACCCAGCAGATGTGCTTTGCAGGATGTTTCTGCAGCCTGTCTGTGGAAGAGATAATCAGCTGCAGGCACTAAGACATGCAGTAATGGGTTTAAACTACAAGTACAACAGTATAGGCTAGATATCAGGGGAAAAATTTCACAGTCAGAGTAGTTCAGCAGTGGAATAGGCTGCCTAAGGAGGTGGTGAGCTCCCCCTCACTGCTCTTCTGGGGGTATAGGCAGGGAGGCGGTCTCTCGGATACACTGGGCCCAGATTGCGTATGGCCTTAAATGTGGTTACAAAAACCTTAAACTTAATTCGGAATTCAGCTCGGAGCCAACCGAGTTATTGGATATGAGATCTCCATGATGTCTTAGTGAGAATCCTGGCCGCAACATTCTGCACCAGTTGTAGTTTCCGAATCAAGGATAAGGGTAGGCCTGCATAGAGCGAGTTGCAGTAGTCCAGTCTGGAGGTGACCATCGCATGGATCACTGTGGCTAGGTGCTCTGGTTCCAAGTAGGGTGCTAGTAGTTTGGCTTGGCGGAGGTGGTAAAATGCCAGCCGTGCTACCTTTGTGACCTGGGCTTCCGTTGTAAGGGAAGCGTCCAGGATCATGCCCAGGTTCTTGGCAGAGTCAGTTGCTAGGAGCTGTACACCGTCCAGGGTGGGCAGGCTCGCTTCCTCCCATGGTCTCTTCCTACCCAACCGCAGGACCTCCGTCTTTGCAGGGTTGAGCTTCAGACAACTCTGCTTGATCCGTTTTGTCACTGCTTCCAGGAATCTGGCGAAAGATTCTGGGGGGGAGTCAGGGCAGTCATCCATCACGAGGAAGAGCTGGGTGTCATCTGCGTACTGGTTGCAACCCAGCCCACACCTCCGCAGCAGCTGAGCAAGAGAGCGCATGAAGATATTAAATAGGATAGGAGAGAGGACTGCTCCTTGTGGGACTCCACATGTGAGCTGGTGATGGCTATATACTCTCTCTTCTATCGCTACCCTCTGTCTGCAACCCTGAAGGAAGGAAATCAGCCATTTGAGGGCTGACCCCCGTATCCCAGCGTCGGCAAGGCGGTGAGCTAGGAGATCATGATCAACTGTGTCAAACGCTGTTGACAGGTCTAATAGTATCAGCAGCGCTGACCCGCCTGGGTCCAATTGGTGGCGGAGGTCATCCGTCAGGGTGACTAGAGCTGTCTCCACTCCTGGCCAGGCCGGAAGCCCAACTGAAATGGGTCAAGGGCTGAAGTGAGAGCCAGTTTGGTGTAGTGGTTAGGAGTGCGGACTTCTAATCTGGCATGCCGGGTTCGATTCTGCGCTCCCCCACATGCAACCAGCTGGGTGACCTTGGGCTCACCATGGCACTGATAAAACTGTTCTGACCAAGCAGTGATATCAGCGCTCTCTCAGCCTCACCCACCCCACAGGGTGACTGTTGTGGGGAGAGGAATGGGAAGGCGACTGTAAGCCGCTTTGAGCCTCCTTCGGGTAGGGAAAAGCGGCATATAAGAACCAACTCTTCTTCTTTCTTCCAGGAATGCTGATATTTGGCCCACAGCAGTGTTTTCAGCCAACTTCCCCAGAAACGCCAGATGCAAGATGGGGCAGCAGTTGTCAGGCTCCTGCAGAGCCAAGGGTGGTTTTTTGAGCAATGGGCGTACCACTGCCTATTTAAATCCATTTAATGAAGAAAGGTTGGGGGAGCTTGGTCTGTTTAGCCTAGAGAGGAGACAATTGAGAGGGGATCTGATAACAATCTTCAAGTATTTAAAAGGTGCCATATGGAGGATAGAGCAGAATTGTTCTCTCTTGCCCCAGAGGGACGGACCAGAACCAATGGGATGAAATTAATTCAACAGAAATTCCATCTAAACATCCGGAAGAAGTTCCTGACAGTTAGATCGGTTTCTCAGTGGAACAGGCTTCCTCGGGAGCTGGTGGGTTCTCCATCTTTAGAAATTTTTAATCAGAGGCTAAATAGCCATCTGACAGAGAGGCTGATTCTGTGAAGGCAAAGGGGTGGCAGGTTACAGTAGATTCACAATTGGGATGTGAGTGTCCAGCATAGTGCAGGGGTCTGGACTAGATGACCTATGAGGCCCCTTCCAAATTTTATGATTCTATGATTCCCTTTCTCTCTCATAACAGACACCCTGTGAGGGAAGTGGGTTAAGAGCTCTGAGAGAACTGGGCCCACAGAGCCCCCAGTCACCCAGCAGGCCTCAGGTGTCTCTAAGCAAGTTAAAATCCCTTCCACTCCCCATAACAGTCATCCTGTCAGGGAAGTGGGGCTGAGAGCTCTGTGAGAACTGAGAATGGCCCACAGTGTCAAGTGCTGGAAGAACTCACAACGTACTTCTGTAAAAAGAAAGCTTTATTGAGAAGTTACTTCAGACACCATAACTAGCGAAGTCAAATCTGCCCAAAGATACATTTGCAGACCCTTTTCAAGAGAATTCTCCCGCCCAAAACTTGAAGGTTCCCAAAGGAGGGGGGAAGGAGCACCAGGTGCAATAAACCAGGGAGTGTTACTTCTCGCACGTCCTTGGGCTGCCCGGCGCCCCCTGACAAGATGACTGTTTTTGTTACACAGAGCAGGCCTTGCTGGCCGGTTCAAAAGACAAATAGTTCACAGCAAATCATGATAGCAGGGTACAGCAGACAAGTTTCGATTTTAGGCAGACAGCTAAATATAATGGGTCGAGGTTACACAGAGACCCAAAAGCGAAAGGTAAAACTAAGGCTAAGCAAACATGGAGAGACTCAAGCTAATATAGAGATTCATGGCAGAGAGCAAGCACTGATCCTGACACACAGTCATCCAGAAGGCCTCAGGTGTCTCTAAGCAGTTTAAAATTACCTTCCCTTCCTCTCCCCATAATAGGTACACTGTGGGCCATTCCGCACCGGGATCCATGTAGCAAATTGTTTGCTGAATGAAAAATCGCCATTTTAAATAGTGGAATTCGTCGTTATGCATACCTGCCTTTGTAGTGGAATCCAGTTGCGTTTCTATCGTTTCCCACGGGGTTCCGGTCTCGGCAAAAATCGCTAGAAAGGAAGCACTATTGCTGAGCTGTGTGCCGCCCCTGGCCGTCAACCAGCCAATGGGCGGCCTTTATCATGCTCCCAAACAGCCCCTTTCCCTTTAAGGAAGGTTTAAAAAAAAACACACACACACACATTGCAACGAATATGCGTTGATTCGTTGCAACGGAGAGACCCATCCAGCTAGCAGGTGATGTTTGACCTGCCGTTTCATCGTTGCCACGCTCCCCCCCCCGAGTGAAAAAAAAAATCCCCCCCCCTTCACGGGCGCGATTTTCGGCCGAAAACAGTGTGAAAAATAAAGTGAAAATAAACCAGCAAACGGGCCTCTGCGATGCTTGTGCTTGGTGACTTTAAACAGAGGGACTGCAGCTGGGGAAGCCTCACTGGGTAAACGAAGGCTTGCCGGTACGTTGATCTCCGCTTGCTCAGAGAAAAAAAAATTGCGATCGCTTCGCCGGAAGATCAGAGAAGAGAGCCAGGGGGAGGGACTTTGCAGAAACCGCAACAATGGTAACGCACAGAACTTTCCCGCTAGTGTTGCAGATTGGTTGCAGGAGTGTAGCGCTTTCCGGAGGGTGAATCCACGTTTTGGGATTTCCCTGAAAGCGCTACAACGAAGCGCTTTTTGCGAAGCGCTTTTTTTCAGGAGTGTTGCAGATTGTCAACGATGTTGTGCATAACGGCAAAACTGTAGCGATTTCAATTAGTAACCATTGTGCTATTTTGGACGAATGCGGAACGGCCCTGTGAAGGAGGTGGGCGTAGGGGCCGGCCCAACTAGGGTGCAGCACAGCTGTGCTGTGCTTGCTGCACCCTGATTGGCCCGTATTCACTTACAGAAACCCGGGCCACACTCCTCCCACAAGGCCGTTTCACAAATATATAGAGGAACCATGGATATTAAGATGATTTTACTTAAAAATATTTTCATGGCCAGGTGTCAGGAACCAAGTGGTTGAGACCCAGCAGATTCACGCAACAGACATCACTCTCAGGCTGCAGGTTTAAGTAAAAGTCTTTATTTGGAGAATCAGGACAGGAATCAGTACATCGCATAAGCTCTTAGACAGGAATCTTGCCAGAGAGGCTGGGAAGGGGGCTTGCATAGAATATAAGGTGACCAGATTTTAACATTGGTAAAGCGGAACACCATTGACCAGGGGGGTTCTTGATTTAAAATGTGGTCTATATGAAGCAACAAAAAGTTTCATAGAACGCATAGAACGCAAAAATAGTATTGTAATATATATTTTTTAAATTTCAACATTAGTACAAATTGCCAGGTACCCCCAGATGTCCCTCGAAAAGTGGAACAATCTGGTCACCTTAATAGAATATATACCTTGGTTTTGGGGAGACATCCTGGACATTTTGGTGGGAATAGGGATTCACATGGAAAAGGGCAATATTGCTCTGTGACCTAAAAGGTGCCAAAACAGCCCATCAGTTGTTTGGGCTGTGCTGCCAAGTGAGGCTAGCCTTGGGCAAGGAGATAAGGGAAGGATTGTGAGATGAGCCTTTGAAATACAAGGAGGAGATGGGAGGGGGACTGCAGAGGGGACCCAGTAAGGTGCCACAACTCAGCCGGAGATTTGGGAGCATAAAGAAATAAAGCAATATCAAAGAAGACAGAAATCATGGGTCAGGAATTAGGGGTTCATGACACCAGGATCTAGTTTGAACTGGGCCATATAAAGTAGCTACACCACTTCACACAAGATGCTGTCTGAGTGCAAAGCCATATGGGTAAACCTTTCTGCCTTGTGAGCCGCACGTGTAAATCCAATTGGACTGGACACTTCTTGAGATGGAGGCCTGCAGTGTCTTTATAAAGTTAACATACTCTACAAAGTAAGGAACTCTGGAGTGTCAAATAAGCACTCTTACACATGCCATAAAAAGTCACAGCTGACTTACTGTGATCCCAACAAGGAATTTACAAGGCAAGGGATTAGGCAGAGGTGCTTTGCAGTGGCCTTCCTCTACAGAGCCTTTCTTGGTGGTCTCCCTTACAAGTACTGACCTGGCTTAGCTTCCGAGATCTAATACAATCAGGCAGACTATTCCATGCCACCTTTCCTCCATGTATGCTCACATCTGTCCCTCTTAATAAAACAGTAAGAAGGCTTGGGGTGGGCTGAGTCCGGAATCAAAACTCCTGGATTGGCCTCTTGACTATTGGGCCCTTACCAGGACAGACCAGAGTTTCAGGGCAATCAGGAGACATTGCTGCCAGTCTGCTCCTGACCACTGCAGGGAGATGAGGTCAGTAGGGCTGCCAAAGGGGATGAGAACAGAGGCTTGGACAGGCTGTGCCAGCCCTTTTCGCCCCAAGGCTGTCCTAACTGTCATGTCCAACTGCAAATTGCATCAGAACCCTGACAGAGCTGGCAGGAGGCTGCAGAGTGCTCCCCCTCCCCCCCCCTTCAGGCCTGCTGGGAAGGAACCTCTGACAGCCCCTGACTGAGGGGAGGGAGGCATTTCCAAGAGCAACGCAGGGGAGACTGAGGGCCTTCCTTTTGAGGGGGGGGGACTTTCCCCTTCTGCCAAACAGTTGCCTGACAGGGAGGCCACAGAAAAGCCCCTTCTCACTTGAAATACTGCTCTGGCTGGGGGTTAGATACAGCCAAGCCATGTGTCTTTCTTCTTTGCAACCCTCTGCAGATTTGAGGTCTACTGCACAGTGTTATTCTGCAGATGAAACTGGATGCTGTTGCAGTTTCTTTTGTCTCCTGTTTCATCTGCACAACAACCCTTTAAATTGAACAACAGCCTGGGTGGGAGGCCTTAAATGTTTCTTCTCTCACAGAATCACAGAATCATAGAGTTGGAAGGGGCCATACAGGCAATCTAGTCCAACCCCCTGCTCAACGCAGGATCAGCCCAAAGCATCCTAAAGCATCCAAGAAAGTGTGTATCCAACCTTACCTTGAAGACTGCCAGTGAGGGGGAGCTTACCAACTCCTTAGGCAGCCTATTCCACAGCAGAAGTACTCTGACAGTGAATTTTTTTCCTGATATCTAGCCTATATCATTGTAGAATCATAGAATCATAGAGTTGGAAGGGGCCATACAGGCCATCTAGTCCAACCCCCTGTTCAACGCAGGATCAGCCCAAAGCATCCTAAAACATCCAAGAAATGTGTGTATCCAACCTTTGCTTGAAGACTGCCAGTGATGGGGAGCTCACCACCTCCTTAGGCAGCCTATTCCACAGCAGAAGTACTCTGACTGAAATTCTTTTTCCTGATATCTAGCATATATCATTGTACTTGTAGTTTAAACCCATTACTGCGTGTCCGTTCCTCTGCAGCCAACGGGAACAGCATTCTGCCCTCCTCCAAGTGACAACCTTTCAAATACTTAAAGAGGGCTATCATGTCCCCTCTCAACCTCCTTTTCTCCAGGTTGAACATTCCCAAGTCCCTCAACCTATCTTCATAGGGTTTGGCCCCTTGGCCCCAGATCATCCTCGTCACTCTCCTCTGTACCCTTTCAATTTTATCTACGTCCTTCTTGAAGTGAGGCCTCCAGAACTGCACACAGTACTCCAGGTGTGGTCTGACCAGTGCCGTATACAATGGGACTCTGACATCTTGTGATTTTGATGTGATGCCCCTGTTGATACAGCCCAAAATGGCATTTGCCTTTTTTACCGCTGCATCACACTGCCTGCTCATGTTTAATTTACAATCCACAAGTACCCCGCGGTCTCGTTCACACACAGTGTTACCTAGAAGTATATCCCCCATCCAGTAGGCATGCTTTTCATTTTTCTGACCCAGATGCAGAACTTTACACTTACCTTTATTAAATTGCATCTCATTTGCCCATTTTTCCATTGTGTTCAGATCTCGTTGAACTCTGTCTCTATCTTCCGGAGTATTTGCCAGACCGAGCACCGAGCCCTGAGGTACCCCACTACTCACCTCCCTCCAGTCTGATGAAACACAATTGACAACAACTCTTTGAGTGCGGTTCTCTTACCAATTCCTTATCCAGATTGCAGTCCTTCAATTTATCTATCAGATCATTATGGGGAACCTTATCAAAAGCTTTACTAAAATCCAAGTAAACGACATCAACCGAATTTCTATGATCCAGCAAACCTGTTACTCGGTCAAAAAAGGAAACCAGGTTGGTCTGACAGGACCTGTTGGAGACAAATCCATCCTTGGATCACCAAATTGTCCTCCAGATGTTTGCAGATTGCTCTAATATCTGCTCCATTATCTTCCCCACAACAGAGGTCAGCCTCACTGGTCTGTAGTTTCCCGGGTCATCCTTCCTCCCTTTTTTGAAGATCGGAATAACGTTTGCTCTCTCCCAGTCCTCCGGGATATCTCCAGTCCTTAAAGAGGTCCCGAAGATGATGGACAGGGGTTGTGCAAGTTCTCGGGAAAGTTCTTTGAGCACTCTCGGGTGCATTTCATCCGGCCCAGGGGATTTGAACTCATCCAGTGCAGCTAAATGCCTCTTGACAACCTGTCTGTCCATGTCAACCTGCCACCCAGACACTATCCCTTGGCTACTGCTATCTGTAGATGTGCCTAAACCCTTTGACCTGTGGGAAAAAACAGATGTAAAATGGGCGCTGAGCCTTTCTGCTTTCTCTGCATCCTCCATTAGAATTTTTCCATCCGCACCCAACTGTGGGCCTATTGCCTCCTTTACTTTATATTTGCTCCTCACATAACTGAAAAATATGTTCTTGTTACAGTGGGCTTCCCTGGCCAATCTTAGCTCACTCTCAGCTTTGACCTTTCTGATGATTGATCTACAATGCCAGTACAGTTAATTTGCATATGTACAGTTAGGGTTGCTTTATATATTGTTCAGGGTCAGCATTCTGTTGGTTTTTTGGAAATGTTAGACCTGTGGGAGAAAATATGGCATGGTTGGGAAAGGTCATGGGATGCAGAAATTTTTTAAAAAGTATAAAAAACCTTACTAAGGTCAAGACTGCTGAGCACAGTCCTCCTCTTAGGATTGCCAGCTTCCATGTGAGGCTCTCTACCCCACCTCCCATATGGGGAGTCTGCTATGGGGAGAGGAAGGGAAAACAACTGGAAAATGCTTTGAGACACCTGAGGCCTGCTGGGTCACTGCGGCCCATTCCCACTTCTCTCAGACCTCTCACAGCCCCACATCCCTCACTCCTTTGGGTAATAAACAAGAGGGTACAAAAATCCGTTCTTTTTCTAAGGAGCAATCATGAAAGAAGCATGTGGGTACGTAACATTTTATTAACAGTGAAAAAATGCAGAAGAAGGAACAGGGTGGACACATGTGACTACCCCATGTGTATTAGGGTAGAGGGGCATTTCGGTTTCTGTGGCCTAATTCTCACAAGAAGGGAAATGACGCAGAACTGGGAAGAATTGGTTGCCTTGTAATCTTCCCCTAAGAAGAGTCTCCAATCTGATTTTCCCTTCACATATCTGATGACATGGCTTTGAAAAGCTCATCTGTAACCACTATGCCACAATTCCCAAAGGTCAGTCCTGTCCCACACTCAACAAACATTCCAAACCACAGGTTCTTGACACCCATATCTCCACATCCATGCCCTCATTTGCCACCACACCACCACAGCCTCCCACACAACACACACATTCAACCCCATGCCCTTACAGACTGGACAACTCCTCCACTTCCCCTTCCCACTGCCAAGCTCTAGCGCCCGTTGTATTCTCGGATACAACAGGCTTTGCCCCTAGTATACATAATATAAGGCTTTCAATGGCACTTTGGTCACCGGCAACCAGCAAACACCGGAAGGGCTTGGGAGCTTTGAAATGAACATCCATCGGCCATCCACACTGTTGGCCGTGATTCTCTTCTCTGGACCTTAGATAAAGCAATGACAAGACACCGGAGAGCTTCCAACCACCTAGCCAATGTTAGGCCACATCTCACAGTCCCAGGACGGATGTCTGAGTTGAGCCAATGCTTCTTGCCATTCCAGGTACCACAGCAAGCTTCTGGCTTTTCATGCCACTACACTTGTTAAGAGACACTGCTAGCTGGCACTCGGGGTGCAATCTATTTTGACGGTGTCGTCATCCACCTGTTCTGTCAGCAACCTCAGAGGTGAAGCCTCCATCAAGCTTATTCCCCAAAATTAAAGCTGTCATTTTCTTTTTGTTCGGACCTGACAAATTTAGAAGGTGGTTAACTAACAGCATACAGAGCCCTTAGCTGAGGAGCATGAGGAGGAAGAATTTCCCCCTGAGACATAGCCATTTGTATGGCCTGCCTCACATTTGCCTTGTATATTTTTGCTGCAGCTCACAGGAGGCAGATGCTTGTCTTGTTCCAATGGCAATTGAAATGCTTCAGTTCCTGGATAAAAAAGCACAATTCACCTGCTGCTTGAAAGGCAGGAGAAGGGAGACAGGAGTTTTGTGTTCCCCTCCCCCCCCCCCAAATCTGTTCATTGCTCTCCTAGTTTCCTGACAGCTGTTCACTCGTGGCGACTGTTCATAGCCTCCAGTTCTGTGTTTCTGTTCAATGTACCAGAGACCACTAACGGGCTAACACAGGCTAGCAAATGGTTTTGCGAGGACAACCACCAAGTTTCAATCCACCCCTCCCCCAGTAAACTGTGGCTGCCCCATTCCTTTCAGACTGACTGGGACTGTAGCAAAGGTCTGCCCCCCCCATCTAACCTCTGTAGGCCTGTCTGTTGGTGGCTGTCAGTTTTCCCTCCCATATTAAGAACTGCACATTCATATTTCAATCTCTCCCAAATTCTAGCGTGTCTGGATGGATGTGGAGTGGTCAAGCCCTCACAGGCAGTGAGGGAAGAGGCAGTGAAGCTGATGGGCTGAATGACTGAACACATCACATAGTCAAACCCATTGCACACGTACCCCACAAAATATACACAATCTACCCCCCCCCAAAAAAAGTACAGTATGTACAAGTGACACAATCCTAACATTAAAAAAAATATATTGACTTTCCTTTCCTCCTGGTTTGAGGTGGCTTTTGGATTCCTAGAACTTGCCTCCAGGCAGTAACATTTCCAACTGGTCATGATTTCCCCTCCATATGTAACCTCAACTTTATTTACTGCCATTTGTTGATTCCTCCTTCAGTCACGGGGAGGGAAAGGAGGAGGAGGCAGAGATACACAAACTTAATCCAGATGGGGAGGGTAGAGGCCATTATTCCTCTGGTCAGACTAGGAAAGTCTTCAGAAAGTCAAGACTGCAGTCTGGGACAAAAGCAGCTTATCCTAATAGCACACGTAACATATGCTATGGGCCCTACAGTGCTGTAAGGTTAGGGGACCTTCGTACTGTGATTGTTAGGGAGTCTTCCTACACAATACACATGCTCTGTTAGTAACTCTGTCAGTAACACTGACTCTGTTAGTAACAGACCACAAGCTGCATAAGTATGAAGATCCCCTTAGACATGCTAAGGAAGTTTAAGCTCAGGATAATGCTATAGTAAATGTTTTTAGCACAGTGACACTGTCAGTTGCTTCCGGAGTTCCAACTACCCCTGGTAAGGGTGCTCTGCGATGACTTGTGCATCCCAAGTACCAGCACCGGTTGTACTCTGCTAAGGCCCCACGAATCCTCTAACTGCCTCTAGTGTTGCAAGCCCTACAAATCCTTAAACTGCAGGCCTGGGAAGATAGAAAACATCCAGAATCTGCAACCAAGCAACACTCATGACCCCCTAGTTTCTCCACCTGGGGCCTACCCAGGAGGCTGCTCTTTCAAAAATCACAGGCTGGCAGCCATCCCAACCAGTATTAATTGTGTAATTTGGCCTTGGAGTATGAACGTTCGTGCTTGGGTAGGGGGTCTAGAATTCTTTTGCTTCAGACCAACACATTGACCCTCACAGAATGTGTCTTTATTGTTGTTACAGCATCCAAATCATGGCCCAAATGTTAAAGCTGTCTCATTAATGGCCATCGAGGCAGTGGGCATGGCCCATCCGGGTGGCCCCATTGCATATTTGGGTTTATGAATAACAATGTAACAAAGTGTTCTGTGGCCAGTCACTCTCTATGTCCATGTGCCTGATGACTCGGTTGTACTTCTGGAGAACCCGTGGTAGTCATAGGGGCCAGGTAAGGCCATTTCATCGCATAGTACAGGTCAGAAACTGAATTCTCAAAAAAGGTGGAAACAGTGGTCATGGGTGACTTCAATTACCCAGATATCCGTTGGAGGACCAACTCTGCTAAAAATACAAACTCCATTACTTTCTTAACTTGTTTTGCTGACAGCTTCATTTCCTAGAAAGTAGAGAGGGGAACCAGGGACTCTGCTATTTTAGACTTGATTCTCATCAATAGGGAAGAACTGGTGGATGAGGTGGAAGTAGTGGGCACAGTTGGCAGAATTGGGCACTTCGGCATCTAAAGCAGCCGTTCTCGCCCAAAGCAGCCAGCGCCTCACTTCGTGGACAATTGCTCATGCGCCTGTGTTCCTGAATCAACATCTTCAGGCAGATCCTCAAAACGATTGCTGAGCATCAATGGGGCAGAGCTTCTCCTTACTCTTCTACTCCTATGCGTAACAGCCTTCCATTTAATACCCTCCTGTGTTCGGTGCTCTTGTGTTTGTTTTGATAATTTTCCCTCCTCCTGCACTTGCACACTCAAGAGTGCTTCATGAGTCCAAGAACTCTTCACCCTCCTTTATATGATGCAGCGTATTCAAGAGTTCCTCTAATCCCTGTCATTTCTCCTCTAGCAGAGCCACTAATTTATGCTTACTGTATATGTAAAAGCCATTCCTCCAAGGTAAGAGTAGGAGAACGCTGCCTGGGCAGGTGGGGGCGGACAGGGAGACATGAGGTGGCCTCTGATGGTGGCAGATGGGGTCCATGGTGATTCTCTGCCCAGGGCTCCCCAGATTCTGAAACCAGCCATCAGCTGCTGTGTGGTGATCATCGAGAGAAGCCACATGTCATGACACTTGCTCAGTGCTCTCATCTGATCCATGCTGGACTTACCCTCTAGGATTAGAGCTGTAATTTCTGTCTGCAGCTCTGAGCTCTTGAGAAGCTGCCATTAAGCTCCTTTGAAAGGGGTTTTGGTTGACAGCCGAATGATGCTTTGCTGGACAGAGGCCCAAAGCTGATTGCAATGAAGGGCAGGAGCCATTCCTGGGACCCCTCTCAGCCTGCCATTGAGGAGGAAGGCAGGAAGGATGGCTGGGGGAGCAGACCAATGATGCATCTCCTTTGTTAATCTCCCTTGACCTCACGTGGGAAAGTAGGCCAGCAAAGGGCTTGGAGGGGCTCAAGTGCATTAGCACAGAGCCTTTTATCCCCCCCCCCCACACCCCTGCCATATAATAAGGCCTAATTACACCAAACACCCTTGGGAGATTAGTGACGCTTTGCTGGCAAGTGCCTGGAGCTGATTATCTCTTCCACAGACAGGCTGCAGAAACATCCTGCAAAGCACATCTGCTTGGTTTGCGCTCATTATTCTGAAGTCAGCTTTTCAGTGGTGATGAAGGCTAGAAGCTTGACCCCCAAAATGAAACTTCCCATTCCCTTAAACGTGAACATAATCAAGTGTGGCTGGGTGCTTGGTCAAAATGTCCAAACATGAAGCTCCCAGGAGGTTTTCATAGAAGCATAGAATCATTGGAAGGGGCCATACAAGCCCCTGCTCAACGCAGGATCAGCCCTAAGCATCCTAAAGCATCCAAGAAAAGTGTATATCCAACCATTGTTTGAAGACTGCCAGTGAGGGGGAGCTCACCACCTCCTTAGGCAGCCTATTCCACTGCTGAACTACTTGGACTGTGAAAATGTTTTTCCTGATTTCTAGCCTATATCATTGTACTTGTAATTTAAACCCATTACTGCGTGTCCTCTCCTCTGCAGCCAACGGGAACAGCATTCTGCCCTCCTCCAAGTGACAACTTCTCACTTAAAGAGGGCTATCATGTCCCCTTTCAACCTCCTTTTCTCCAGGCTGAACATTCCCAAGTCTCTCAACCTATCTTCATAGTGCTTGGTCCCTTGGCCCCAGATCATCCTCGTCGGTCTCCTCTGTACCCTTTCAATTTTAACTATGTCCTTCTTGAAGTGAGGCCTCCAGAACTGCACACAGTACTCCAGGTGTGGTCTGACCAGTGCCGTATACAATGGGACTATAGAATCATAGAATCATAGAGTTGGAAGGGGTCATACAGGCCATCTAGTCCAACCCCCTGCTCAACGCAAGATCAGCCCTATCCTAACCTAACTATGACATCTTGTGATTTTGATGTGATGGCCCTGTTGATACAGCCCAAAATGGCATTTGCCTTTTTTACCACTGCATCACACTGAATCATAGAATCATAGAGTTGGAAGTTTAATCTGCAATCTGCAACACTCTTGCAACACTCCTACAACAAGCTCTTCGATGTAGCACTTTTCGGGGAATAGTCAAAAGTGGATTCCCCCTAAACCGCTTCACTTCTGAGAACAACCTGTAACACATCCAAAAAAGACATGTGCATTCTCAGGGCCATTCCGCACCAGGATCTATGTAGTAAATTGGTTGCGGAATGAAAAAATGACATTTTAAATAGTGGAATTCGTCATTATGCATACCTGCCTTTGTAGTGGAATCCAGTTGCGTTTCTATCGTTTCCCACAGGTTTCCGGTCTCAGCAAAAATCGCTAGCCAGGAAGCGATATTGCTGAGCTTTGTCCCGCCCCTGGCTGTCAAGCAGCCAATGGGCGGCCGTTATGCTCCCAAAAAGCTCCTTTCCCTTTAAGGAAGGTTTTTTTTTTTTAAACACACGTTGCAACGAATCTGCGTTGATTCGTTGCAACGGAGAGACCCATCTAGCTAGCAGGTGGTGTTTGAGCTGCCGTTTCATCATTGCCACGCTCCCCCCCGAGTGAAAAAAAAAATCCCCCCCTGCACGGGCGCGATTTTCGGCTGAAAATAGAGTGAAAAATAAAGGAAAAATAAACCAGCAAACGGGGCTGTGTGTTGCTTGGTGCTTGGTGACTTAAAACAGCTCTGGGGAGGGACTGCAGCCATTGAAGCCTCGCTGGGTAAACGAAGGCTCGCTGGTACGTTGATCTCCACTCGCTCCGAGAAAAAAAAATGGCGATCGCTTCGCCGGAAGATCAGAGGAGAGCGCTAGGGGGAGGGACTTTGCAGAAACTGCAACAATGGTAACACACAGAACTTTCCCGCTAGTGTTGCAGAGTGTAGCGCTTTCCGGAGGGTGAATCCACTTTTTGGGATTTCCCTGAAAGCACTTTGTTGTACCGCTTTTTGCCGATCGGTTTCAGGAGTGTTGCAGATAGTCAACGACGTTGTGCATAACAGCAAAACAGTAGCGATTTCAATTTGCAACCATTGTGCAATTTTGAACAAGTGCGGAATGGCCCTCAATATACCGGTAGAAGGAATGTCCCTCCCTAGCTCTCGCCCCCGAACTTCCAGAGATGCGATAGCCATTTCCCCCCCCCCTTAAACTGGCAAAAGCAACAAATAAGCGAGGCTTCTTTGGCTGAAGTCCCTTCACAAGCAATTCAGAAGGGCTTAACAGTAAAACAAAGCTCCCTTCTGCCATTGCCTTTGACGTTTCTGAGCACAATACAGCCCCCTGTTCGACACTGCCCGTAATTTCGGCCAGAAATTGTACCCATGGGGTGGGATTTTTTTTTTTTTTTACTTGAAGAGTGTATAAACAAGTAAGCACCAGCTGCTACACCAGCGAAAAAGGTCCTTCCGAGACATCTAATGAACAAATATTAGTTGCTACTGGTGTTTTGGGGTTTTTAAAAAACAGTTTTTAAAGGGAAAGGGGCTTTTCGGGAGCATGAACACAACATTTCATTGGCTGTTCTGTTTGATTGTCTGCCGGGGCTGGGAAGAAGCATGGAAAAATATCGCCTCCTTTGTTGCAATTCCGGCGAGACCGGAAACTTGTGGGTAACGAAAACAGCGCTAGTGGGAGAGCCCTTTTCCCAGTAGGAATGGCTGTGTGTGTTATCGAGACCTGCCGCGATTATTTGTAGCACTTTACATTAGTGCTTACATTTGGTTACATAGGCGGTTATGCAGAATGGCTCCAGGTTATGGCTGCAGAGATCCAGCTGGATGTCCTGAGGTAGGGCCTCCCCCCCACACACACACGTGAACCTTAAAATCCCCATTGGTGCTGGCCTGTGGGACCCAAGGGGACAGCCCCTTTCCTCGTAACCTACCTAATTTTGATCCTGTTTTTAAAGCTAGGAGACTGTCAAAGAAGTTCAGGGTCACCATGCTGTGGCAGGCCGTGCAAACCACCTCTGAATGCCTCTTGCTTGAAAACCCTGCAGTCACCATAACTCGGCTGCAGTGTGATGGCAAAAAATAAAATACAAATCTAACTTACTGGCTTACTTCAGTCTAGAGCTAGACATTTATATGTGCAGAAAACGAAAGCTGCACGTCTCGTTCCTCCTCAACCTGTCTAATTTTTAGTATAACTTGCCTCTGTCCGGATGAAACGATATTGTACTTCCCTCCCCGAGCAGCTAACCTGAAGTGAGGCAACATCAAGGTGTCAGGACACAGGTAAATTCAGCCAATTACAGAAAAAGATGGGTCTAACATGCAGTTGATGTTTTCTGCGAGGTCCAGCTGTGGCCTCAGCCACCTATTAATCATGACAGGCAGACTTTTCAGAATTCTCTCTCCTCAGCCACTTCAATGTAATTAGCTAATTTGAAGGGTTTTTAATTTGCATTTTGCACTCAGATCTAATAAAGTGGCTGCACCAGGGAGATCGCAGCTGCGATGAATGGAAGAAGCATGAGTGTAAATGATGGAGGTCTGCCCTGAATAAGCACTGTGCTGTGCAATCCCCCCTACCACCATCTCTCCCATTAACTGTCAATTGCATTGTGTCTTTCTAGGTCTTCCAGCGGCGTGAGGATGGCTCTGTGAATTTTTTCCGTGGATGGGAAGCTTATCGGGATGGATTTGGGAAGCTCACTGGAGAGCACTGGCTAGGTGTGCCCACTTTGGTCTGATACTGTCCTAGGGGATGTTATATGGGCGTTTTTTTAAAGACTGGGGCATACTTCCAAGTAATCAGAGTGACATGGATTGTACCGGCTGATTAGAGTAGGCTCTTGGTATCATAAGAACTAGTGGCCCATTTAGTCGAGCCTCCTGTCTCATGCCGTGGCCAACAAGTTCTTCTGGAAGATCAGCAGCAGGGCAGAGAGGCTGACGCCTTCCCCTGATATAAACTTCAGAAGAGCCTTGCTGGATCAGACTTGTGACCCATCTAGTCCAGTATCCTGTCTCACAAAGTGGTGCCAACCAATTCCTCTGGAGGGCCAACAACAGGGCATAGAGGCCAAGACCTTCATAAGAATATCAGAAGAGCCCTGCTGGATTAGACAAGTGGTCCATCTAGTCCAGCCTCCTGTCTCTCACAATGGCTAACCAGTTCTTCTGGAGGACCAACAATGGGGCAGAAAGACCAAGGCCTTCCTCTGATGTGGTCTCATAGCATTGGGATTCAGAGTGACCCTTAATGACAAGCATGATTCTGATTGAATCCTGACAGATGTTTTCACGTGATCTCACCTTAGTAACCCCCTTCCTGGAATTCCCTCCCTTCACAACTTTTGTCCCAAAAATCTCCAGCATAGCTTTTTGGGTGGTCCAAGAGGAGCCCCTCATAAACTTTTCAAGAGAAGGAAAGCCAACTGGATCTAACTGTACATGAAGACGAGATAAATCCCCAGAAAGAAATTTCATTGATTTCTTTTGGTGCCCCTTGAAATTCCTCAGATGTTTAACCCAAAGGAGAAACCTCCACATATACTGTTATAATTTGTTTTAAGGCAAAATTATGTCAGCAATTGGCATGCTGAGTCTCACTTGTAAAGTAGATTATCCTTTAGAAATAGTATCATGTTCTGCACAGGAAAATCCAGCTGCAAAAGCACATTGAAAATGCATTATCCAACGTGTGCATAATGAGTGCCAGCAAACAGCACATTGGACAAAAACAGCCTGGCTTTCAAAGGCAGGCTGCTGTTGCTGCTGCTTGAGGTTCTTTTCTTGTAAAGCAGTGGTTCTCAACCTGGGGGTCGGGACCCCTTTGGGGGTTGAATGACCCTTTCACAGGGGCCGCAGCAGAGTGAGCAGCTTGTGGGGGCGCCACCACTATTGCCTCCCCCAAATCATGGGTTTTCTTGGCTTCTCCCCCACCCTTCTCTCCAAGGGGGACCCAAAGTGGCCCACATCCCTTTACTGATGTCTCCAAATCAATTTTGTCTGATGGAGGGTGCCTGCACACGAAAGCTGAATAAATCTTTGTTGGTCTTAAAGGTATCCCTGGACTCCATTTTTTCCCTTCCAAATCATTGGTTTTCATTATTTGGCTCATACCCCGCCCTTCTTTCCAAGAGGGTCCCAAAGTGGCCGACATCACTCCTTTTCCATTTCATCCACCCAACAGCCTTGCGGGGTAGGTCGAGATACAGCGTTTGTCTGTCTAGAGCAGCAGAAAAGAGTGAGATCAGCATGGTGGGACAAGAGGCAGAACTGAAGTGAGAAACCCTGGGGGAAGAAAACAATTATATACAATCATGAACAATGGATCTTCATGCCATTGGTCAGTTTTGGTTTAATTTCTGTGAAAGAACACTTGCCTAATTTTATGGTTGGGGTCACCACAACAGGAGGAACTGTATTAAAGGGTTGCGGCATTTGGAAGTTTGAAAACCCCTGTTTTAAAGAAAGCCTGAAGCACAAGAGGAAAAGAGAAGCATGAAGGCCTGGGTGCTCCAGAGAGAATTGCCCATCCAAGCCACTTCTGCCAGCGCAGCTTAAAATTCTAGTGAATAGCATGGAAAAGAGGAGAGAACCCCGCCCCTTCCTACGTGAACCATCACTCATTGCTGATGACAATTCCTAAAACATTTCATTACATTGCCTCTTAATCAAGACATAACAAAATGGACAGGAGAACTCACACTGTTTCCTTGTCCTGACTGATAGACAATGCAATCCTGTCTCTTGACATCTGGGTGAAAGGACTTGCCAAAAATGGCTTTTAACAGAAGTTTGAACTGAGTGGTCAACAGGGAGAAATCTCCTCAGGCCAGCCAAGACGCCACTTGCTAAAAAGAGGCAGAAAAGAGATCCTGAAGGTTGTGCTACACCATAGTTACATATCTTGAATGTCCCATCTCCTACATGGTGACAACACCTGCCTGTGTCCAAAAACGAACATTCTGGAACCCCTCGAATTACTTCCCCATCATTCACTGTAGGGCCCACAGCTCCCAGTGGTCAGCCCCGACGTAGCTGCCAGGCAGATCTGGGCAACCAGTGGAGGAACTTGCTAGTCACAGGGATCCTCGCCAGCAACATAATGACATTGTCAGCAACTTGCTGATGTCATTTCTAAGTATACAGGAAGTGATATCAGGATATCCAGTCACTTCTGATCTCCCCTCCCCAATTTCCTGCCATTTTTCCTCTGCCAGCCAGCTGAATGGTGACAGGAAAGCCCCCACTATGGGAGGGGGGGGGACACACAGAGCATTCTTCATCCCTAACAGGGTAGTGGCAAGCTTGGCCCGAAACTATATTTGTCTTTTGTAATAAGACAAGCTTACATTCACAGCCAATTCAAGCAAGTTTGTTACTGGTTTAATTGTCAAGATGTCCTCTGCCTTCCATGATGAAATTACCTGTCCCTTCTTGCACAGCTCTACAATTCCCAGCATTCTTCAGTTCCCATGATCACAAAACACTAAAGAAAAAGAATCTATAAAAACAAAGACTTGTGAACACAACCTGGATTTCATGATACTGAACTGGAGACATTCCTGTGGCTTTCTGAAAAGCATTGCTGAAGTGGCCAACTTCCAGTTCCCATTGGAGAGAGCTGGATGCAGCCAGACACCCTTCTCTCAGACCTGGGTCCAGTTCCCCAGGGGAAGGGGCCTCCATTTCATCAGGGGAAGAGGTGCTTGTTGTACAGTAGGCCCCAGGTTCAATCCCAGGCATCTCCAGTTAAGGATCAGGGAGTGGCTAATGTGAAGGACCCTGGAGAAGCTGCTGCCAGTCTGAGTAAATGAGTTGACTTTAATGGCCCAAGGGTCTGATTCACTATAAGTCAGCTTTATGTCTTGAAGTTGGCTGGCTGTATTTTATTTAAATGCCTAGGAACCACTGAGAAAGTAAAGTTGTGGCTGAAAACAGGATAAAACAGGATAAAAATAACTGTAAATAAATCCATGCATCTGCCTCTCCCCATCTGTAAAAGATGGGTTCTTTTAGGAGGGTGACTCTTCCCTTCCTTTGCTGTTCTAGGACTGAAGCGGATCCATGCCTTGACCACCCAAGCCAGCTACGAGCTCCGAATTGATCTGGAAGACTTTGATAATGGCACGGCTTATGCCCATTATGGTACCTTTTCTGTAGGTCTGTTCTCAGTTGACCCCGAGGAAGATGGTTACCCAGTCAACGTTGCTGACTACTCAGGGACTGCGGGTGAGTATCTGTGCATGAATTAGGGATACTCTTCAAAGTCTTTTAACTCAAACACTTCCCCAAGTTTTGGAAGTTCTGAATTACTGGCTCTTGCTTTTCAAATAGAACAGGTACATGATGAATTTCTCTCTATTTTATTTTTAAATCTGGCCTCCACCACTGCATCTCCCAACACTCCCACCACCACGACAGATGGACAGACAAGCATCGATAAAGGGGCAACAAATCAGAAGGAATCTTGGTGTGATACATGGCACCAAAAATACTTTTGTGTGGTGTTTCACCAGTGCACCAGAGCACATGGGTGCATCAGCAAAGCACGGCAGACAAAGATGCAGTCGGGAGCAAATTCCCAGCAGGGTCACGTCTTTAAAGTGTCCACACGTCTCCGATGCACAGGTGCTGCTGGGGAAAGTGGGGCAAAATCAATAAGAACAGGAAGCAGAATCACACAAGACGCAATCCTATTCCAAAATTAGTTCTAGAAATCTTTCTCATTAATTAAACAAGAATAAAAGAAGAATGGGGCATGAAATGAATGAAATGGGAGAAGGCTGCTGGATTTTGGGGTGGGTATATCTTTTTCATGGATTATTCTAAAAAAGTTTAAAAGTCACATCCTTAACCGCTGTTGCTCCTTAAATAAAAGGGAAAGGCCGGAACAGGCTGCATCTGTCCAGCCCTGTCTGGGCCTGTCCAGACTTCCAGTCTGCGGCCCAATCAATGTGTTCCAATCAGTCTGTGTGCAGCGTGTCCTGATTGGGACGAGGATTGGTTGTGCCCGCCCCAACCAACCCGGCAATGGGCACTCTGGTGTAATAAACACCAAAGTGTCCCTGCCTGCTGCCACAGGAGGAGATGAGTGGCCCAGGAAGGCAGCCCTTTTGGGGTGGCAGCAATGGACACAGGGGTGGCCATTGCCTCCCCCTGCCCCCTCAAGCCCCACTGCCACTTCTGCAGCCCTCGCTGGGGCTCTGGAAGGGTGGCGCAAAGGGGTGGCAACCCTCTGCAGCTGGGCAGGGAGGGAGAAGCCACTGACTGCCACCTCCACTCACCCCCTCAAGTGGGGCCAAGCCTCTCACCATGAGTCCCCAGAGCTGAAAGGCGTGCACCCTCTTCTGGGTGGCGTGGAGCGAGGGCAGACTGCCCACCCCCTCCCCACCACCACCTCCTCCCCCTTCAGGCCTGCTAGTGCCTGTGGCATCCCTGAATTCAATGCACTTGCAGGCTAGTAAATAAATAGAGTATTTTTCTGTGGGCTCGAAATAAGACGTATTATATTCCATGCAGCAGCAGTGCTAATAACATTGAAACGATTTGGCCTGTCAGACTGGCAAATTTCCACTTCAAGATGTCCACTCAGAATGGAAATTTCATGTCAGAAATCAACATTTCACCCTGCAGTAAGAATGTCTGAGAGTTGGAACATCCAATTTCCAAAGAAGAATTTTGATATCAGTGGTTACTGACTGGTTTAGACACCTATATTTAAGTTTAACCTGACAAGAAAGGGAAAATATCTTATTTGAAGTATCTTAAAAAAATAATTTTCTTAAATATTATTGGTTTTTAAAGATTTGTGACCCCCAATAAGCCTACCTTTGATTATTCGTCAGTCAGTCAGTCAGTCACCTTTTATTGGCATAAACCTTTGATTATTCAATCCCCCCCCCCAAGAAAAATTTCTTGCAGTTTGAGAAAGACAACCCCATGTGAGAACCAGAAACACAAGCATGGCTTCTGAATGCATCCTTACTTGAAAAGCTATTTAGTTTCATCAGTTTGGCCTGGCCAGACCTTAGCCCTGCCAAGTTGTCTTCCTGCCACAATGGGCAGCCTCCCTCCCCTACTGGCTCTCCTTGCCTCTGCTGGCTCTCATTGTAGGAGAAAATAGGGAGGTGGGAGATCAAGAGGGGTAGCCATGTTCATCTGTCTTTAGCAGTAGGAAACAGTCCAGGAGCACCTTAAAGACTTAATCAGTCCAGGAGCACCTTAAATATTTGTCAAATATGTGGCAGGGCAGAAGCTTTCATGAGGAACTCACTTTGTCAGAGGGAGCGACATTGCAGATGCAGTGATGTCACTACCAATCGCAGCACCCTTGATGCTCTAGGAATTTCCCCATTCTCTGATTGCCATTATTATAGAGATTGGGGAAATTCCTAGAACATAGAATCATAGAGTTGGAAGGCACCATACAAGCCATCTAGTCCAACCCCCTGCTGAATGCAGGATCAGCCCCGAAGCATTTGTCCAGCCACTTCTTGAAAACAGTCAGTGAAAGGGAGCTCACCACCTCCTTAGGCAGCCCATGCTACTGCTGAACTACTCTCATTGTGAATTCCACCCCCCCCCCTCCCATCTATCCAATATAGTTTACCACGTAGTTTAAACCCACTATTGCGGGTCCTATCCTCTGCTGCCAACAGGGACCTTTCTCTGCCTCCTCTAATTTTTGAAAATATGTAAAGACAGCAATCACATCCCCTCTCAATCTCCTCTTCTCCAAGCTGGCCATTCCCAAGTCCCTCAGCCTTTCCTCATAGGGCTTGGTCCCAAGTCCCAAGGATCATCCTCGTCACTTTCCTCTGCACCTTCTCAAATTTGTCCACATCCCTTTTAAAGTGAGGCCTCCAAAACCGCACACAGGTGTGGTCTGACCAATATGGTATTCAGTGGGAATATGACATCTAACAATTTTGATGAGCTTCCACTGTTGATACAGCCCATTGCTACATTCACTTTCTTTACCGCCACATCACACTGTTTGCTCATATTTAGCTTACAGCCCACAAGTAACCCAAGATCTCATTCACAGAAAAACACTGCTACCAAGACGTATATCTCTCATCCAGGATGCATGCTTCCCATTTTAGTGGACCAGATGTAGAATTCTGCACTTCTCCTTATTGAATTGCATCTTGTTCTCATGTGGCCACTTTTCCAGAGTGCTCAGATCTCATTGAACTCTACCTCTATCATAGAATCATAGAGGTGGAAGGGACCTCCTGGATCATCCAGTTCAACCCCCTGCACAAAGCAGGACACTCACAACCCTATCGCTCATCCACTCTAACCTGCCACCCCCTTGAACCTTCACAGAATCAGTGTCTCCATCAGATGGCTATCCAGCCACTGTTTAAAAAATTCCAAATATGGAGAACACACCAACTCCCTCCTCGTCCTTCTCCCCGGCTGCTGCCTCAGGGGCTGCTCTGCCACTCTGCCGCCGGCTCACCTCCAGTGGCCGCCATGGCTGGAGCTCCCCCTCAGCGTGGCCCTGTGCAGCTGCTCCTGCCAGCGCCCCCCAGCAGGGGCACCAGCGGGAAAGTAAGTGGAGCAGGGGCTCAGGCGGCGACATCCCTTGGCAAAAGACTACCCCCCTTCCCGGTCCTCAGCAAAATTGTCAAGCGTTGACCGGTCTCCAGTGATAAAAAGCTTGGGGACCACTGCTCTATATGGCAGCCTTTTAAATACATGAAGATGGCTATCAGATCCCTCTCAGTCGTCTCCTCTCCAGGCTAAACAGACCAAGCTTCCCCAACCTTTCCTCATACATCTTGGTCTCCAAACCCCTTACCACCTTTGTTGCCCTCCTCTGGACATACTCTAGCTTGTCTACATCCAAAACTAAACACAGTACTCCGAATCACATTCTGGGTTGTTTGCTACTCCTCCCAATTTGGTGTCATCCACAAATTTAAACGCCCCCCCCCCCATCCAGATCATGGATAAAAATGCTGAAAAGGACTGGACCCAGTACCTAGTCCTGTGGCACCCCACTGCTCACTTCCCTCCACTCTGATAAAACACCATTGACAACCACTGTTTGGGTATGGTTTTCTAGCCAGTTCCCTATCCACCTAACCATTTGAAAATCCAGTCCACAGACCTTTAGTTTACCCATCAGAACATCAGGGGAAACCTTGTCACGTGATACTTCCTCTCCCTATGCCCAACCCCAAGTGCTCCAGAAATTGACCAGTACATACATCTTGTTATGACACTTCATCTTCCAGTTGGAGCTCCCAGCCTGACAACCCTGGTCTGATAAGGAGCCTATCCCACTCCACGCAGCCAAGATTCCTGTGAGACCATAGCCCTCAACTCTGGGGGCCTTTTCGCACGGGGATCTTTGTTGCAAATTGTTTGCGGAATGAAAAATCGCCATTTAAAATAGTGGAATTCGTCGTTATGCATACCTGCCTTTGTAGTGGAATCAGTTGCGTTTTTTAGCGTTTCCCACAGGCTTCCGGTCTCGGCAGAAATCGCTAGAAAGGAAGCGCTATTGCCAAGCTCGTCCCGCCCCTGGCCGTCAAGCAGCCAATGGGCAGCCGTTAGCATGCTCCCAAACAGCCCCTTTCCCTTTAAGAAAGGTTTTAAAAAAAAAAAACAGACCCATAGCAACGAATCTAGGTAGATTCGTTGCTACGGAGAGACCCATCCAGCTGCCTAACGTGAGCTGTCGTTTGATTGTATGATCGTTTGCACGCTGCCTCGAGTGATAAAAAAAAATTCCCCCCCCCCTTCTCACGGGCCCGATTTTCGGCTGAATTTATGTGTAAAAAATAAAGGGACTTTATTTCAGCAAACGGGCTTTTAAGTGGTTTGTGCTTAGTGACTAAAGGTGAAGGACTGAAGCCAGGGAAGCCTCTAAACAGAAAGAGGCTCGCCGGTGCGTTTATCCCCGCTCGCTCGGAGAAAAAAAAATGGCGATCGCTTCGCCGGAAGTTTGGAGGAGAGAGCCAGGGGGAGGGACTTTGAAGAACCAGCAACAATGGTAACGCACAGGTCTTTAGCGCTACTGTTGCAGATTGGTTGCAGGAGTGTATCGCTATCCGGAGGGTGAATCCACTTTTCTGGATTCCCCTGAAAGCGCCACAACGAAGCGCTTTTTGCGGGTCGGTTTCAGGATTGTTGCAGATTGTCTACGACGTCGTGGGTTATGGCAAATTAGTAGCGTTTCCAATTAGCAACCATTGTGCTATTTTGAAGCCGTGCGAAATGGCCCTGGTCCAGCCCCATTTAAATCAAGCCTTCATTCTTGCTGCTTTGGTTTCTTCTCTGAAATCTATACTCACTCTTATGTGAGGCCGCCACACCATCATGTCACATGTCAGCACTTTAGGAATGAAAACTCTGTAGGCAAATTACAGAGGATGCAGAACATTGACGTGGACTTTTTTTTTAAGGTGCTGGTAAACCAGCCTTTATTGAAGTTTGCATAAAACAGAGAAAAAAGAAAATAAAAAGATACATAAAACATAGATTATTATACATTATGCCTTGCTATCTTCTAATACATCCCTTAACTTACTACCTAGATAGTTGATATAATAGCTCCAGAGTTCCTGGAATTCATCTGCCGAGCGATTGTGCATTAGGCTTGTAAGCTTCGCTATTCTGGCTAACTCTCCCAATTTCTCATGCCAGTCTGCTACTTTGGGTGTATCCTGGTGCTTCCACACCGATGTGGACTTTTTAAAACCAGCAGTAAATGCCAGCCATGACAGCTGAACATTCTCTTAAAGTCCTCCTATTTGCCTACCAGCTACAAGCTGGATGGAATTTCAGTTATTTCTGCAGTAACCTCTATGTAAGGAACATTAAGGAATTCAAACCTGGAGAGATCCACAGAATTCCTTGCTGGGTCACTGATGGAAAGGGTGAAGTTGCCTTGCTCTAATGCAAACCGTTCATCTATGAACGTGAAAATTCTCATCCCTGGTTGGCAGCAGGACTCAGTGAGAGGTTTTTCCACATCATCCACAGCCTTCTGCATACATTGGATAATGCACTTTCAAAGCAAATTGTGCTGTCTCGCCCAGGGAGATGCAGCTGCAAAAGTACATTGACAGTGCATTAACATGCGTGGAATGAGGGAAGTGTGGGGATTGAACCTGAGACTTGCCTGCATGCAAAGCAAATGAGCCACAGCTCCACTGGCTATAGGTAGGGCAAGGGCAGAGACTGGCATAATAATTTGTGTTTTTTGTTTGTTTGTTTTGGTATGACACCTTCCCTGATCAACTCAGACTGCTCACACCAAGTTTTAAACAAACCCTACTCATCCCTTGGAGGGGCTCATGTAACTCATGGACACTGGAAGAAGGCCATATTCACTTTATAGTCAGAGCCCAATAGGAAATAACCAGGAAGAAGGCTGAGAGGGAAGCAGGTGAATCTGGAGATAGTCAAACTTACACTGACACAAAGAGTTCATAGGAACCCAGCTGTGGTTTCATTCAATGAACTATTGGTTAGGGTAAGCAACCTGGCTTGGGAAATTTCTGGAGTTTGGGAAGGGAGGGGTGCTTAGCAGGGACATGCTGCCTTAGACCCCACCCTCCAGAACTGCCGTTTCCTTCAGGAGGACTGAAAGAATCCTAGCATTGGAAACGGCCCTAGAGCCAATTTAGTCCTACCCCCTGCTCCTTGCAGAGTCTGGAGATCTGTTGTGATTCCGGGAGAACCCTAGGCCTCATCTTGTGGTAGGTCACCTTACTGTAGGAATGAGATTGGTAAGATTCTCTGCTTAGGATTCTAGCCAGCATTCCATCCAAACAGGATTGGAATCCATGATGGGTTTACTAACAGGGGAAGAGATCTTGGTAACCTGGAGACCAGTTGTAATTCTGGGAGATCACTTGCTACCTCATGGATTAGGGCCTTCCTATGCTATAGCCTTTCCCCAGGGCACCCTGCTAAATTCCTTGTTCTTTCTACAGGTGACTCCTTCCTGAAACACAATGGTATGAAATTCACCACCAAAGACCTGGACAACGACCACTCAGAGAACAACTGTGCAGCCTTCTACCATGGGGCCTGGTGGTATCGCAACTGCCACACCTCCAACCTGAATGGGCAGTACCTCAAGGGTCACCACAGCTCCTATGCGGATGGCGTGGAGTGGTCCTCATGGACGGGCTGGCAGTACTCCCTCAAATTTACTGAAATGAAGATCCGACCTCTCCGAGATGAAAATTAACTCCCCTCAACCCACCTCTTCTCTCCTCCTCCACGCCCTGTAGCTCAGCGGTGCTTCCTCTGGAGCAGCAGGAAATTAACAACCCTCCCTATCCCAACAATGTTGTTCTTCTTCAGAAGTTCCCCCAACAAGGTGCAGTCTCTACCTCTTTTCTTTAACCCAGTAACTCTCACATAGAAACACAAGTAAGAATCCCAAGGAAGGACCAGGCATGCAATCAATGAGATTTAATCCCCCCTCCCCCCTAAAAGCACAATTTTAAAAAGAGATGCTTTGCTATCCAAAGAATACCTGCCCTGAGATGCTTGTATTTTGTTTGATCCAAGCACACGTGGGAATCAATGGCCATAGAATCTGTGACTGCAACACCCTGCATGACAAGACCTGGTAACACAGAAAGAGGAAGGAAGGAAGGAAGGAAGGAAGGAAGGAAGGCCTATCAACATTCTACCAGGGCCAAGAAAACCAGGCTAAAATTCCTGCTGGGGACTGTACGGCATGGATTGATATAAAGAAATCCCTAAATTAATGGATGGACATTTGCTTTGCCATCAGATGTTGACTTCTGACACTACTTGGTGGCTATAGATGGTGCCAAAATTCAGATGCTGGAGAGAAAGAGAACAGGACAAGCACAGTACTGGTGGGAGCTGTGGGATCAACACCCCGAAGCAACTTTCCACCCTGGTATACAGAATAGCTGACAAGGATGCTGCAGTTTGAGGAGATTTACCTGTGGTTCCTCTCAGCTAAGCTACTTTTAAACACCTGGAGTTGGTTGCTTTACTCTGGCCTTCCTAGCCAGAGAGTGATGAGGGCAGGGAAGGCAGCAGCGAAACCATGATGACCTGGCACCAGAGCCAGCCAGTGTCTGCATTTTCAGTAGCTCCTCGGTAGGAGTCCACACCAGTGTTTCCCCTGGAGAAGGACAATTCTCATGGCAGTTTCATCAAAACTGAGTTGCCACTGAAGGTTTGCAGGTTGAGATGGAATCACAAAGGTCTGAGCACTAGAAGACCCTTTTGCTTCAGCTGCACATTTCAGCCAGGACAAACCCCACAGCACAGCCCTGGTTGTTGCATCAGGCATTCAGCAAAACTCTCAGGCATTCCACAGCCATCAGACCAATGGGTTTTAAAGGCTCCTTTTGTGCAGTTCTAATTGCCATTTGATTGGTCCAGATTAAGGAGTTTCTGCCAGGTTATTCCATGTTTCCTCATACTTAATGCATGCCATTGCTTTTCCTCACAACGTGTTCGTTACACAAATGTAAGATAAGAATCGTTTCCAGTGACGTGGCTAAATGAACCCTTGCAGAGAGCTGCCAGGATCATATGGCACCGCCCTAAGTCTGCTCTCCTTTAGGCTTCCCTTCTTCTCTAACTGGGAGTTGCTAGCTTCCCAATTCCACGGACTGGCGAAGAGGCAGCTTTCAACAGACTATCATGGGGTAGAGGTGGGGTGGGAGAGAGAGAGAGAGAGAAAGAGAGAGATGGCTATGATATTCCTTGCAGCTGCAGTATGGATTTGCTATCAATCCGACTTTTAATCTGCTTTGTTTTTGCTGCCTTTTCCCTCTGCCCCTCTTCACTGTCTCACCATTGCATCTACTCAACATCCAAACTTTATAAATCACCAGTGTCAGCTTGCAAAGACCAATGACCACAGGTACGCCAAAAGGGGGGGGGGGACCATGACTGCCAAACAGCCTAACTGCTCTGCAGTGCTATCAAAAGGGCCCTGAGTTTTTGATGCCTTTCTTTCCATGATGGGGGCAGAGATCTCCAGCCCAAGGAGAGCCTGAGATGACAGAAATCACAACCATGTCTTTGGATGGAGATGTCAGCAATGACTACCTTGGCAAAGCTGCATGTGAATGGACTGCTCCTCTCTGTTCAGGAGAGCCAAACATTTCTAACCTCTCATGCTGCTGATCAGGCTTTCTGAAGCGGGGCTGACTTTTCATTGAGGATAGAATCGACAGTCTCCCAGAGGACAAGTTTCAGTGGACTCAGTCCCATCAGAGACGAGACTAAGGGTTCTCGATGCTTTCCATTGTTTCCCATCCTGTTAAGGGCGTCCAATGCAATCCAAGAAGCTGATGATCAGTACAAAGCCGATAATGCTAAGGTCTCCTCCCACCGCCCCTCTGCATTGCCATGAACAGTTCTGAAATTTTGTGAAGGAGCATCAAGAATTGCCTCTTCTGTCAAAGGACTCTCCTATGTTCTTGCAGCATGGAATAAGAAAAAACCAGGGTTGCCAGCTGCATGCCTAGCTTGTAAAGCAACTGCAGAATCTCTTGTTCTCCTGCCAAGGAGATGTTGAGCAGACCAAGCTGTTCTCTGTCAAGGCCAGATGTTCAGAAGCGGGACGTTTGCCCAGGTTTGCTGCGGCTGATTCCACACAGTGCATAGGAGACAAAGCCGGCTTTTGTTCTGAAGAAAACTGCTTTGTGAGTTGAAGAACTTGCAGCAAAGCAAAGGGGGGGGGGGGTAGGAAGGAGGGAATATTCCTGAGGCTGGCTGAAGGATGGCGACCCAGCAAGTCCCCGTTCCCATTCAACTGAAACAGGAATGGCAGTCAGAATTTACGGAAAGCCTTTGGAGGCTGCTACTGGGGAATTGGGAGGTAACATTGTGCTAAAGTCAATGACATGTTTAGGGACAGGATTGCAGCAACTTTGTAAGATGCTGCGAAGGGAGCCTAAAGAGGGGGCCCCAGCATGGTGCTTGACAGTGCTGGTAACTTCCCTGATGCCCACCAGTTGCTTTTAGAAAGGGCAAAGGGGTTTTGCCCAGCAAGGCTTCTGATTGGCTTTTGGAGATTCAACTCATTGGGCAGCTTTTTTAAAATGTCCCTTGGAAGCAGCTGCCACCACAGCAGGAAGACCTTTACTATGTGATGAAAAGTAATCTCTGGCAGCCATTTTGTGGTTGCTGTCACCTCCTGTGGTGGCCATTTTGTGGCTACACCCATCATGCTGTGGCAGCATCCCAACCATGCCCACAGGCTCAAAATGATTGGGACCACTTTGGGATCCATGATCCTGCTTGGACAAGGGGTCCAAGGGATGGGGATAAGGTTGCCAGCTGTAGGTTGGGAGTGGGGCCAAGAGTGGGTAGGATTTGGGGCAGGGCAAGACCTCAGTGGAGTAGAATGCTATGGAGGCCACCCTCCAAAGCAGCCCTTTTCTCGAGGGAAACTGTTGTCGGGAGATAAGCTACAATTCCGAGGGTTCTCTAGGTCCCACCTGTACCTGTTTATCCATGTAGCACTTGTAGCACATGCTATGGGCCCCACGGTTCAAGGGGTCCCACTCCTGCCTGGCCAGCTGTGAAAAAGCCCCTAGACTGAATGACAGCGAGCTTGCCAGAGAGTGCACGTGAAGAGAACTTATGTGCATGCTTCTTGCACTCTTCTACCCCACTGGCTTTGACTGAGGCAAGAAACATCATTGCCTGGATCATCAAACTTCAGAGGATTTGGAGAGTGATTGTGGTGGAGAGGAGGTGGGGTGGTGGCAAGGGAGGTGAGTCAACTAGCCAGATCCAGGGCAGTTTTTGGATTCCATCCCAATAAACACTTTGAAGGGATTTGTTTATTGCTATGTTGCAGAAGATGGGCTTTGCAGCCTTCCCTTTGCAAGGAATCCTCCCCCCCCCTTTAGGTCCTTCCCTTCCCCACAGAACAGCCTGGTTTCAGGTAAGATCCCAGAAGAATCCTATTCATTTTTGTGATAGAAGTGGGCATCAATCTACATACTCAGGAGCTGCAGAACACAACATTTTATTGTAACCCAACTCCAGTTAACAAATTCAGGAGGTGGAGTTTCCCTTCAGGAGCTGCAGAACACAACATTTTATTGTAACCCAACTCCAGTTAACAAATTCAGGAGGTGGAGTTTCCCTTCAGGAGCTGCAGAACACAACATTTTATTGCAACCCAGCTCCAGTTAACAAATTCAGGAGGTGGTGTTTCCCTCCACTCCTTATCAGGTTCCAGTTAGCTCCTTGCTATCCATTTTACTACATTCACACACACAGGCACAAAGCATAACAGGAGAAATGGGGAGGGGATACTCTGGGGACAGCATGTGCTGCTGCGTTGGATGGCCTCCACTGCAGCCTGTCAAGTGACCAGGCAGCCCACCCCCAAAGAAACAGACTCCCCCACAAGAAAACCCTTGAAGGGAATGCCAGAGTCCCCCCCCCCCATCTAGAATAGCCACTGAAGGGGAAAGCCAAAAATGGGGGGGGGGGGCTTGTGGGCAGCTTAGAGCTGCTGGTGTCAGCGGAGGCAGGAGGGCACCCTCTGGACTGAGTGAGTAGGTGTCACATGCAGAAGGATCCCTGGGAGATACTTTAATGCTCTGGAACTGGAATTACAGCCCTCATCGAGGAGGACAGTCTCTGGGAGCACTCAAATTTTTAAAAGTAGGTGCTTTTCTTGTTTATGCTAAGTCAGTTTAGAGTTCAGGAGAATACTAGTAAATGTTTTCAGCAACATGAAGGTGTCAGTTGTTTTCAAAGTTAGAAGAAGAAGAAGAAGAGTTAGTACTTATATGCCACTTTTCTCTACCTGAAGGAGGCTCAAAGTGGCTTACAGTCACCTTCCCTTTCCTCTCCCTAGAACAGACACCCTGTGAGGTGGGTGAGGCTGAGACAGCCCTAATATTCCTGCTTGGTCAGAATAGTGGCGAGCCCAGCTGGCTGCATGTCGGGGAGCACAGATTCAAACCTGGCTCACCAGATTAGAAGTCCACACTCCTAACCACTACACCAAGCTGTATCCCTGGGAAGGGTACCCTGCTGTTACTTGTACAGCATAAAGATAGCACCAATTGTGCTCTGCTAGGGTGCTACAGGCCCCACAAATCCTTAAATGGGGCCTGGCTCCCGCTGTGCACATGCCTTCTTTTGTTTCCTGTGTATTGGAAAATGTACAGTGCTAGAAACCCAGTCTGAACTGCTGGCGCTACAGCTGGCTTGCTGTTTGTATTAAGGCTGGCCTTGTGCTCCTCATACAGAACTTTAGGGACAAGATTTGCCACCACCCAGGAACTCACTCTCCCTCCATTTCACCAGATCTAAAGAAAAGATGCTCTTCTCACGTGGGGCGTTGAAGACAGCGATGAAGAATGAAGAACCTCAAGGGTTGAAAGCTCCCCTAGAGGCAGTGCTTAAAGGCAGACATGTTCCAACAGCATGGAAAGAGGGAGGGGGGATGAGGAGACATCCAGGTAAGGAATGCAGAAAAACCCTCCCTGAGACTCCTCACCCCCCCCCCCCCATGGGCTCTAATGCTGGGGCCGCTTGGCTCAGAGAAAGGACTGAGGGCAGATGCCGAACAGTCTGCACTGCCCTTGCCTGCCTCCCTGGCATTCAAAAAACAGGACATGCATTTTTGACACCACAAAACAGCAGTTATTGTTGCTCCTGTTCATCTATCCCCCCCCCCCCCAAGGTGCAGGAACTAATAGGGATTTCAGCTCTGGTGGGCGGCATGAAGCCTCCCAACTGACATTAGCCCCAGGACACTGGCTGCCTGCCACTTCTGCATGGGAAAACTCGGTACTTCCTGTCCTGATCCACTCCAGCTGCCAGCAACAAGACCCAGGAAAGCCAGATCTAGAGCTGCTTAGTAGATGAGGAAATTCCCAGCAATTTAGGTATGGAGCTGGTTGACGGTGGAGTTTGGGAAAGGATATAACACTGCCTTCCAAGGCAGCCATTTTCTCCACATCAACTAATCTCTATAGGTTTGAGCGTTATGTCAATCCCTGGAGATCTCCAGAACTCACCTGGAGGTTGGCAACCCTGGTATAGCTGCCTTCTGCCTTGCCTATGGATCAAGGCCCACCCAAGCTGCTTGGAAGCAAGGTTGCTCCAGCATCTGGTGGGGAAGTGAGGTTTAGTCTCCCTTGAAACACCTGAGTGACCATTTCCTACCATACCCCTGGAGTCCTTGCATCTTGTGCTCTGATGTCTGCCTTTATGTTTTTGTTGTTGTAATTGCTGCTTAAAAATGATTAACATTACAGCCAAGAATGGAGGATAAGGACAATTAGCCTCTTTTTTTGCAGAGCTTGAGGAGATATGGTCCAGGCATAGGTCTCACTGTCAAGTGGTTTGAATCTTCATTTCAGAAACTTGTTCCATGCCCAAAACAAGATCTCTTTGTACCACACAGACTACTCTTAACATCTGTCTGTCTATTTGTATCTCACCTGTCCACCAATAATTGTCCCCATGTTGACTTTGAAAACAGTTGAAAACAGGAATGTATTACTTATTTTTTTAAAATGAGACAATAATAAGAATGACAAGAAAAAGAAATGAAGATGTTTCAAAACACCTATGATCCAAATGTTAAAACTTAGGGATGATTCCAAGGCTGATTCAATAAATCTTTCAGCTGAGGCCTAGAAAGTACAAACACCTGACATGACCAAGGGGTAGGATTGAAGGGGGTATACCTTGCTACCAGGAGGTGGAGATACCCAAAGTGGAACTGGCCTGCTGAGAAGACTTGAATACTTGAGCAGGTTTATAGGACAATGGACAGGATTTATGTCCTTGTTTTAATGAGCTTTTTATTGAGTTAAAGACTATTTTGTAACCCGTAACGAGCCAGTCTCCGGGAGTGGCAGGAAATCAAAATCAAATAATAATAACAACAACAAGATACAATGGCAGCCAAGGGCAAAGCTGGTTCAACTTCTGTTAGCTCTTGCTAAGGACAGCTTCTCAGCATATCTATCACTAGAACCATAGACTGGCTGACCCCCATGTGGATAATGAAGAAGAGTTAGTTCTTAGATGCTGCTTTTCTCTCCCTGAAGGAGTCTCAAAGTGGCTTACAATCACCTGTGAGGGAGGGGAGGCTGAGAGAGCCCTGAGATTCCTGAAGAAGAAGAAGAGTTGGTTCTTAGATCCCACCTTTCTCTCTCTGAAGGAGTCTCAAAGTGGCTTACAGTCACCTTCTCTTTCCTTTCCCCGCAACAGACACCCTGTGAGATGGGTGAGGCTGAGAGCCCTGATATTCCTGCTTGGTCAGAACAGCTTTATCAGTGCCCTGGCGAGCCCACAGTCACCTGGCTGGTTGCTTGTGGAGGAGTGCAGAATCAAACCCGGCTCGCCAGATTAGAAGTCCGCACTCCTAGCCACTACACCAAGCTGGCTCTTGGAATAAGTAAAAACAGCATTACAGGGCCATCCACAGGGTAGTTCTGCCTAACTGAAAGACTCCCCCAAAGTGTGCAGGAAATGAGACTTTGTAAATTAGGCCCTTTCTGCACCCTTCTGGTTTCCCTTGCTTTCAGATCACAATTCCCTCAAATTGTTTTGGGTGTTCTGCTCACTCATCGCATTAAAAAGGAACCTTGTTCTGGATTTAAGTTCCCTTCTACATCATTTTTGTTTGCATCAGCCACTTCCTGTCTGGTTTTACTCTGGTAAATTTGAGAGCATTTATATTCCACCCCCACCCAGAATATTAATTTACTCATGTATAAGCTGAGTTTTTCAGCACAGTATTCACAGTGAAAAATCCTCGGCTTATACGTGGGTATATACGGTAATTGAAATAAAAGCCTTCTCCCAGCCAGCCAATTGTTACATTGGTTTTGCAAACCTCTTACAAGCTGAGTTTGCTCTGGCAGCTTGTAGTACATCAACCGTTTGACTGAGGGACTCTGATCTTTTTTTCCCTTTTGCCTTCACTTCCTCCAAACTAGTCTTTTGGTTTCTGTGGGTGGGGTGGGGTGGGTTTTGAGGGTGCTTTGGGATTTACTGCTTTTTTCTCCTGGTGTTTCTTCTTTTATCTGAGGGTTTGTATTTTAAACGTTCATTTTTACAGTTCTTTCTTTCAGTGTGTTGTTCTGTGGGGGGGGGGGGGCTGTAGCTGTAGTTAGAGTTGTCCATTCTCCCAGATTTGTAGCTGTGGTACTTGTAGTAGGTTGCCAGCTTTGGGTACTGTTGTTCTGCTCTGGTTTGCTGGCCCTCTTTTGCACTTACAGAGCTAGCTGTTTTTCTTTGAAATAAATTTTCAAAAGCATTTAACCTACTGATGCCGCAATTAATGTGAATTTACCAGTAGATTTACCAAATAAGTTTGCTCAGATTTTGTGGTAAAATTAGGTGCCTTGGCTTATATGTGGGTGTTTATATACAAGTATATATGTGTTTATATACAAGTATATATGGTAATCCAAAGGGTGATTTATTACATTTACTCCCTGCTGCCACTGCCCATTTTTATCCATTTTCCACCTCCCGGGTGACACTCCTCCGTTCAAGTCCACATATATGTCTCATTCCTCCCACTCCATGCTGGGCAGGGGAGGGAGGGTGGAATACAAGTCATTCATCTTGTAAATAAAAATTCCCACTTCTTCCTCACGCATCTTTATCCACATAGCATTGTTGTTGAAGCTCTATTTTGTGGTCGCATCCTGAAACACGTCAGTCTCAGGAACTACCTCCTGTGCTATACTAAGGTAAAGGAGGGAAGGAGGAAGTTTGCAAAAGGAACATGGATGTCCCCCTTTTTTTTTCAAGTTAATAGTTTTTTTTTAGTTCTCTTCTTGGCCAGAACTTAATGTGGAACACACCTGATAAAAAAGCAAGCCTCAAGCAATGCTCATTCCTCCCACCATCCACTGCTTCACAGCCTCAAGATAACTTCACCAGCAAATGCCTCCCCGCTCCAGGTGGCATATATTAAACAGTTTATGTGCAGTATTTGAACCACCCCAAATAAGGTCCCCTGAAAGAGGACATACAGTGGTTCAGACAGGAGCTGAAAAGACTGCATGCCCTCTGTGCCCAAAAATAACATTTGGAACAAGCAGGAAGCTCTCCCATCTTGTGAGCTCTCAGTGGGCAGGGGCCAAGGAGTCAGCAGAAGTGCCCTCACATAGCACTAGATCTCAGTGTGTGGGGCACAGAGCCAGCAGCAGCCCCCCCCCCCAGAAGTCTCGTGGCAGGCATCAATGCTTGCTGCTGGTACCAGCAAGGCAGCACATGGGCTGTGGCTGCCAGGGCTGGGCCATTGATGTCAGTCAGCCTCCACCCTGCCACCAGCCTCCATCACAAGTGGCCCAGGTGAGAAAGCAGTAAGGCCAGGGGATGGGACAGAGCATATGGGTGGACTCATGGTGTGTGCTGGAGTTCAGGAGGGAAAGCCCCAGGGGGAAGGAGGGTAGAGAGCATGGGGGATGGGGTGGAGTATGTGGCTTGCCGCTGGCAGCACATGCTGGCAACATGTCGGGGCTTCAGAGCCCCTATTGCAACGTGGAGGCATGGAGGAGTGTGGTGACGATGGCTGAGTACCACTAGCAACAAGGAGACAGGCAAAGAAGGCCCGGCAACAAGGGCAGAGGTGCCTGAGCCACTTTCTCCCCCCACCCCGGTGTGAGCTGCAACCATGGGAGGTAGCAGCAGCACCTCTCCCCCCCCCCATCACGTCAGGCCTTATCAGGTGGTGCTGGGAATCAGGGGCAAGTTGTCCAAGCAGGTCTGCCTGTGGCTGTGAGCACTTGGGGGGGAAGCAGATGGCAGCTCATAGCCTGCTTTTAAAGCAGCTACCGGCTTGCTGGCCACTGCCCCTCTGTTTCCGCGCTGGGGATGGGTGGATGTGAGGCGGCAGCAGCACTCCTGCCCCCCCCCCTGCTACCTGCTTTGGTATGGGAGGTGGGCAGGCAGCCAGCGCAGAGGCTTCTGGTGGCTCTGGCCTCTCGCAAGATCCGAGAGGCCACAAAGGGTCCACTTTTGACTTCTTCACCAACCGTAGGAAGAGGTGCCGTGCCCTCTGCCCCAGTCTTGCCACTCCTTCCAGCCTCTCATGACAGCTCGGGAGGGGGGGGGGCTCCTGGTGGTTTGGCCGTTTGTAAACCTGGCCTCAGCGCAGCTCAGCTTGCAGAGAGGGTGAACAGATGGGTGGGCAGCTGGCTATGACTGACAAAGAAAGGACTTGTGGTCCCCACAGAGGGCTGGACATAACCCAAATTGGTCCTCAATGGGGAAGGATCCCCACTCAGCGAAGGCCAATCAGAGGGCCGGCATGTTGTCAAGAGTGTACATTCACGATTTTATGTATAACTAGTAAAAAAGCCCATTGTATCCGAAATACAATGGGCGCTAGCAGGCTGGGGCAGAGTAAAAGGTGGCTTACCAGTGAGCGGGCGGGCTCCCTCGCGGCATCTTCTGGCTGGCGGCCATTTTCTTGATGGAGGCGGCGTGTAGTCCGATGCCGGGGGCTCCCTTGTGCTGCGGCTTGATGCAGCGAGAGGCGCTTCGCATCAAGCCGCTGGGCAGGGAGCCCCCGGCAGCCGCGCAGGGCCCTTAGCTCTTCCAGGAGCTCATTCCACCAGGTTGCAGCCAGGACCGAAAAGGCCCTTGCCCAGGTTGAGGCCAGGCGAGCATCCCGAGAGCCCTGGACTACCAGTAAGTTCATATCCACAGAGCGATGAGCACTGCGGGGGGCATAAGCAATCAGTTGGTCCCACAGGTAAACAGGACCCAGACTGCGTCTGGCCTTAAAGGTCAAGACTAAAACCTTGAACTTGATCCGGAAGCAGACTGGTAATCAGTACAGATGTCGAAGCGCTGGCTGAATATGGGCCCTCCATGATGTACCAGTGAGGACCCTAGCAGCCACATTTTGTACCAGCTGCAACTTCCGGGTCAAGGACCAGGGCAGGCCTGCATAGAGCAAGTTACAGTAGTCTAGTCTGGAAGTGACTGTTGCATGGATCACTGTGGCCAAGTTGTCTGAGGACAGGTAGGGCATTTCCTAGCTTGGCGAAGATGGGAAAATGCCGTCCAGGCAACTGTAGTGACCTGAGCCTCCATAGAAAGAGAGGCATCAAAGGTCAGTCCCAAATTCCTGGCAACTGGTGCAGATTTTTAATTTGTTTGTAGGGTGGTACCTGCAGAAGGTCTTGCTCGGGCTATTCAAACTGCAGGCATGTTTTTTGTTCCAGTTTGTGCTGCTGGATATACTGTGAAAAGAATGTAAACAACCTGCAGATTTTTATACTTTTGTCTGTCAGCACTTCCCAGCAACCTCTGGCAGCAACAAACGAAACAAAACCACCTTCCCTGAATTTTCCACTGAACAAATCTATTTGAATTCCATATAGCTAATTTGAACCAAATCAAATGTAAAGTTCTCAGACCAGTTTAAAATGTTTATGTTTTCTCTATTTTCTTCCTTTGTCATGCAAATACCTTTCAGAACAGCTCCCTGTAAGTGCTTATCTGAATAGCTGGGCTGATGACAGATTAAAGGGATAGAAAGTATAATGCTAATAAAATGGTCATGCCCATGCCAGATAGCAGAGATGCAAAGGGAAAAAAATAAAAAGGGCTAGTTGTAAGGGGTGTCTTACACTTGCCACAGGAACATAGCTGTGAAATTGCTTCCCATGGCAAAGTGCTTTGCTCTAGGCATAATACATTGTATTCCTAAGTTCAAATATATTCAGAACAGCTATTAATTTTTCAAAAAACTTATTAATATATCTAATTCAGAACAATGGCTCCAGAATGTGGATCAAGAAATAAATTCCTACCAAAATTTCACAATACTATGCTGAGAGCTATCAATGGTAATGTTGGGAGATTGCTTAAGAGGCATATTCCAGAAGCAATATTATAGAGGCTTCTATGCTTTGATTATCTTAAGTCAAAGGTGGTGGCAATGGGATTAAAAAATAAAAAAATATTACAGGGAAGGAACCATGAAAAGAGGAGATAGAACTGAAGGGGAGAGAATAGAGAAAGTTATCTGGGTAGAAGAAAGGCAAGGATCCATTGGGGAAAGCAGAAAATTGGGGGAAGCAGATATAGGTAGATTAGTGCAGTGGTCCCCAACCTTTATTCGAGCCGCGCCCGGCCGCGCCCGCAAGCCGCGCCCGCGGATCGGGCCGCGCCCGGCCGCGCCCGCAAGCCGCGCCCGCGGATCGGGCCGCGCCCGGCCGCGCCCGCGAGCCGCGCCCGCGGATCGGGCCGCGCCCGGCCGCGCCCGCGAGCCGCGCCCGCGGATCGGGCCGCGCCCGCGAGCCGCGGCCGCGGATCAGGCCGCAGCCGCAGATCGGGCCGGGCGGGCGCGGCCTGCACGGGCGCAGCCCGGCCCTGATTCCCTCTCCCCTCCTCCCGCAGTAATACATTGTCGGAAAAAGCTCTCGGAAAAAGCTTCCCACTCTCGGAAAATACACTCTCGGAAAAAGCTCCCCAAGCACCGGGGAAGGCGATCTGCGGCTCTGCGAGCCGCGGATCGCCTTCCCCGGTGCTTGGGGAGCTTTTTTCCTCCCCCCCCCCCCGATCTGAGGAAAAGCTCACCAGGCCCCAGGGAAGGCGATCGGGCGGCCTGACGCGTCGGAGGTGCTAGGAACAACTGCGAGCCGCGCTGCACACGGCTCGCAGTTGCATGGGACTGGGAATCGGAGGGACCAATCGGTAGGCGCTTCGCGCCTGCCGATTGGTCCCTCCGATTGTCTGTGCAGAGGAAGGGTCCAATCTGGACCCTTCCTCATCCCGGACACATCCCGCCTCAGAACGTCTTAGAGCTTTATTTAGTCCGTGGCGCCCGTGGCGCCACGGGCGGTGTTAAGATGACCATTCATTCATCTGTAAACCGCTCTGCGGTTATAAATAAAAGCCTAAGGGCAAGTTGGGAGGAGTTAGGGCGGGCGCAGTCCGTGATAAAAACTCGGAAGGGCGAATCAGGAGCAGCAAAGCGGCTCCTGATTCACCCCTCCGACTGTCACTCCTGGCCCTGCTTGGCCGTCATGGACTGCTGCTCGATGCGGGGAAAGGAGAAGGGACGCTGCGTCAAAGACGCGGCGGCCCTGCTTCTTTCCAGCCGCACGCCCTCCCAACTTGCACGGGAATCAGGGAAGGGATCCCATGCGCCCCGTGCGCCCTTCCCCCGCACAGCACGCCACCGCCGCCGGCCTCCCGAACCCCACCACCACCCCCGCACGACCCAGGTAATCCTCTGCCCGCCGCTACACCCCCCCGTGCATACGACTCCCCCACCCCGATGCCCCACACCTCCTCCGTCGCCGCCCGCCCAAACACCCAACCCCCAACAAGCGCCGACGAATGCGCGCTTCCCACACTAAACCCTACCCCCCACACACAAACCTTCCCCCCCAACACAAACCCCCCAACCTCCAACGCACCCCTACTTGCCGCCTCGCTGACCGCCGCGTTCTCCCTTGGCCCGCTCCGCCCGGCTCCCACCCCACGGCCAACCCGCGCCACCCGCGTGGCTGCCGCGATGGCTACAGACTGAGCCACGCATTTATTTATTTATTTATTTATTTATTTAGATTTATATACCGCCCTCCCCGAAGGCGCAGGCGTGGCTCGCTTCCCCCGCGTTACCCCCTCCCACCCCTGCCCACCAGACCACGCAAGTGCCGGCTCCCGCACATGCGTGGTTTCCCTCCGCCTCCGCTTGAGTCCCCAGAACGCCGCCTCGACTCCTTCTGCCCCAAGCCGGCCTGGCCCGGCCCCACACTCCACCCTCCACCCACCCCTACCTACCGCTGCCGCGCCACCTCCCCAAGCCTATCCTTATCCATTTTTAGAAATGTGCTTTTTTTCTAGTTTAATTTATATACTGCTCCTCACTGACATCTCAGATAGAAGCAGAGGTTTCTTATCTGGAGGGCCTAGTTTGATTCTCCACTCTTCCATATGCAGCCAACTGGGTGACCTCTGGCCACTCACAGTCCTGATAGAGCTGTTCTCACAGACCAGTCCTGTCAGAGCTCTCTCAGCCTCACCTACCTCACAGGGTGTCTGTTAAGGAAGATGAAAAGAAGTTTATGGTAAGCCGCTTTGAGATTCCTTTGGGCAGTGAAAAGTAGGGTATAAAACCCATTTTGTCATCTTGTTTTGGGTGCATTCTGATCCCAGTGATCACCTGATTGTTCTTGGGCACTCCACTTTATAACAGCTGGCACAAGAACTGGGCTTTGGATGAGGAAACAGCATATATCCCCACAAAGAGGAGATCCCCCTAAATGTGGGGTGTATGACTTATGGTGGTCCAAATCTTATTTTGACCTCTAAAACTATCCTCAATGTTTTTAGCTGAATTCACAAATGACTTGGGCACATGGAACTGAGAAGGAACTGGGAACCAATTGCAGACAGATGTGTCCACTGGTGTCAGAGGTGCTGCTATTGGCAAGGCAAGGCATAAAATCAGAATATTCTCTTTTTACATATACATAACCTGATAGAACAAGGTGTAAATGGGTTTTTAATCATTTTTAAAAAGAAATTCTGACAGCAGAGAACAGTCTCTTCTGTTAGCTCAATGCAATATGAGGAGGACTGCCATTGCTTCCTAGTTGTGTTCATTGTGCATGTCTCTGAAAAATGTACGGGTGCCAGCCTCCAGGTAGGGCCTGGGGATCCCCTGGAATTTCAGCTCATCTCCAGATTACAGAGATCAGCTCCCCTGGAGAAAATGGGATTCTGTGGCACTGTACCCCAATGAGATCTTCCCCAAGCTCCATCTTCAAATCTTGAGAAGCTTCCTAAAGGGGATACAGCAACCCTGTTCCACCCCAACATGGCCAAGGGGACCAGGCAACCCTAGTTAATTAGGAAGCAAGAGACCTTGTCCTGTGTGGAAGTCCCCTCCCCACACACACTTCACACCAAAAGCCTCTACAGTGAGTTTCCTCTGAACTGTACAAAGGGCAGCCTTGAAATCAGTCTGAGGCTTCCCAGTTGGGACCAGTTAGTCTGGTGAGGAAGAGTGCCTGAACTTGTGAAAGCTTCTCCTCTGGACACCATGAGGTTCTCTTGGCCTCGAATCTGGCTTCAAAGGTTCCCGTAGCCCTCTGTTTCTGGGGTCATCAGCTGCTCTGCTGTAAGACATTTGGGGGGGGGGGAGCATGGAACATAGCAAAAAAACTTGGCCGGGGAAGGAGGAGCCAGAGGAGGACAAAAGACTCCGGCAGCTCTGCCCAGAGAACAGGCTAAGTAACAATTGTTGGGATGCAAGTCTGCCATGAGCTTTATAGCATGGCTGCCTCGACCTGGATGGGACTGAAATGCTCTTTCCCTCCACAGTGATTCTCAAGGTAAAGGCCGAAAGATTTTATGTGCGAGACATACCTTAGCTAAATGAGATCCTACTTCAGGATAGAGGTTGACTGAAGGTCACAATATCTTGGACCTTGGGTGAACAGAGATGCATTATGGGAGTACAGAATTGCCCTTTTACTCAAGAGGCCCTTTAGCAAAAGTAGCTACTGACCAGGGCTCCAGAGGTTCTTCTGGATCGCTTTCTCCAGTCCTCCAATCTCACTCAACTCTGAAGAGCTCTGGAAGCCCAGCCTCTGGTCTGTTCTGAGGGAGAGAGAAACAGAAAGGATGCCAGTGATGTCAGAGTGGCAGCAGAGTAGGACCAGAGGCATCAAACCTCAGATCTGCCCCATGTACATTTTGTGGAGTTATGAAAGTCCAAAGAGATGCTAGGCTGGTTTCTGGCCCACTGTGGTTGCAAGCACAGCCTTTGCATTTGGTTCTGTATGCTGCCTGACCTTCAGCCACAGACCCTGGAAGACTGGCAGGAGGGCTTGCGGTGGGACGGGGTAAAGGGAGGAAGGGGAGACTGAATAGCATGGCCAACTGGCTCTCCCAGGATGAGCTGAAGGCACCCAAGGACAGTTATGGAGCAGCCACCACAAGACCACCCATTTCTGTCTCAACTAACTGGACAGATCCTATCTTATCTACCCGTCTGGTGAAGTAGATCTAGCGTATTGGTTAATGCTGTAACATGTGGATTTGCTTAAACTTCTTAATAAAAAGGAACTCATTATGGCGTATTGCTCATCCTGTACAAGACGTATTGCTTTGCATTCAACCTCTTCATAGAATCATAGAGTTAGAAGGGGGTCTGCAGGCCATCTAGTTCAACCCTCTGCTCAATGCAGGACCAGCCGCTTCTTGAAGACTGCCAGCGGGGGAGAGCTCAACATAACTTACAAGTGGATTGTGCAATTTCACACAGTAAAATCCAGTTGCAAAGTGCATTGAAATTGGACCAAAAGTGCATTATTCAGCCTATATTGAGGGCACAACAACAAAATGGCTGCTACAGGAAGAGAAGCCAAGCACAAAATGGCTCCTACAGGAGCTGGAAGCAGCCACAAAATATCAGGGAGGAAGGTTATGTACAACTTTTCAGAGTAACTCTTCAATGTTTCACACATATTTCAAGCTTTCTGCTTAATTAGACACCTCTTAATCTGCACAGCCCATCAGAAACCTTGGTGAGCACCAGGAAAGCTGTTGAAGGTGGCCACAGTTCCCAAGGGGATCACTTTGGGGACAACTGCCCTAGCTTGTTCCAAGTTGGTTCCTAATTCCACATGTCAGTCAAAGGTTGTCAGGGTTTTTGCACCCTTCTGGTCACCAAAGGTTGCCCCCTATTGAACTCTCATATGGAGCATTCCCTCAAAGCATAATGCTCACATTCCAGTCTATCCTGCCATCCCCCAAAATGCATGAAGATTCCTGCTTTCAACAGCCCTGTGAGATAGGGTAGGCTCAGTAAGACCGACCAACTCAAAATCGTCATCATGCTCTTTCCTGCCGAAGCCCCACAAAAGACAGCTCCGAATAGCGGTTAATGCCGGAAACATCACTAACTTGGGAAGAATAAGACCACCTTTGGCACAAGAATTAGCCAAGATCCTTGTACCACCTTCACAGTAAGTGCATTTACACATGCAGAATGTGCATTGTGGCTGGCTTCTCCCACACAACAGGGCTTTCAAGGACCACATAATGGCCACCCTTCACCTACAAGAGCCTCCCTGTGGCATTGCCCTGGAATGGGCTGCCCATTTTGGAGCAGCATTCAAAACATTTTATGAGACACATGAGGATACTCTCAGGCTGAGAGAGGGCTTCAGAAAGGATGGCACTGACAACTTTCCTTTGATCTACAAAGTACCAGAGCAGCTTAGCCAGCCATCTGGTAAGTTCCAAGCGAGAACAGTCTTGAGATAAGGAAGTGAGAACTGGACAAACCTTTGAAATGCAGACAGAGATGGGAGAATGGAGGGGTGCCCTCGAGTGGGTTAGGGAAGGTGCTACAACTCAGTGGGAGATCCAGGAGTGTTGGTAATAAAGCAAATCTCAAGAGCAGATTGGATCAGGAACTAGGGGTTCATGACACTCTACTCCCCCAGGGCCCTTTCCTATCCACCTATGGAGTTGAGAGTTCAGAGACTGTTTGGACGGGTACGCCTCATGAAAGCATTTTACCAGTATCAGAGCACAGACATCCTCAGCGTCCACCCATTCATTATCAGAGTCAGGGAATTCTACCCAGGCTACCAAATACCACAGATGTTTTCTCTGTTGAGCACCCCCGAGAGTTTCATAGAATCATAGAGTTGGAAGGGGCCATACAGGCCATCTAGTCCAGCTCCCTGCTCGACACAGGATCAGATCAAAGCATCCTAAAGCATCCAAGAAAAGTGTGTATCCAACCTTTGCTTGAAGACTGCCAGTGAGGGGGAGCTCACCACCTCCTTAGGCAGCCTATTCCACTGCTGAACTACTCTGACTACGAAATTTTTTTTCCTGATATCTAGCCTATATCGTGGTACTTGTAGTTTAAACCCATTACTCCGCGTCCTTTCCTCTGCAGCCAATGGGGAAAGCATCCTGCCCTCCTCCAAATGACAACCTTCCAAATACTTAAAGAGGGCTATCATGTCCCCTCTCGACCTCCTTTTCTCCAGGCTGAACATTCCCAAGTCCCTCAGCCTATCTTAATAGGGCTTGGTCCCTTGGCCCCAGATCATCCTCGTCGCTCTCCTCTGTACCCTTTCAATTTTATCTACGTCCTTCTTGAAGTGAGGCCTCTAGAAATGCACACAGTACTCCAGGTATGGTCTGACCAGTGCCGTATACAATGGGACTATGACATCTTGTGATTTTGATGTGATGCATTTGCCTTTTTTACCGCTGCATCACACTGCCTGCTCTTGTATAGTTTACAATCCACAAATACCCCAAGGTCTAGTTCACACACAGTGTTACCCCATCAAGTAGGTATGCTTTTCATTTTTCTGACCGAGACGCAGAACTTTACACTTATCTTTATTAAATTGCATCTTGTTCTCATTTGCCCATTTTTCCATTGTGTTCAGATCTCGTTGAACTCTGTCTCTCTCTTCTGGAGTATTTGCCAGACCTCCCAATTTGGTGTCATCTGCAAACTTGATGAGTAGTCCCTCCACCCCCTCATCTAGATCATTAATAAATATGTTAAAAAGTACCGGACCGAGCACCGAGCCCTGAGGTACCCCGCTACTCACCTCCCTCCAGTCTGATGAAACACCATTGACAACAACTCTTTGAGTGTGGTTCTCTAAACAATTCCTTATCCACCTAACTATCTGAAAATCCAGATTGCAGTCCTTCAACTTATCCATCAGAACATCATGGGGAACCTTATCAAAAGCTTTACTAAAATCCAAGTAAACGACATCAATCGAATTTCCACAATCCAGCAATCCTGTCGCTTGGTCAAAAAAGGAAACCAGGTTGGTCTGACAGGACCTGTTGGAGACAAATCCATGCTGACTTCCTTGGATCACCAAATTGTCCTCCAGATGTTTACTGGTGTCCCTTTAATATCTGCTCCAGATAGCCCTCTTTAAGTATTTGAAAGGTTGTCACTTGGAGGAGGGCAGGATGCTGTTCCCGTTGGCTGCAGAGGAAGGACGCTCAGTAATGGTTTTAAACTACAAGTATAATGATATAGGCTAGATATCAGGGGGGGGGGAAATTCACAGTCAGAGTAGTTCAGCAGTGGAATAGGCTGCCTAAGGAGGTGGTGAGCTCCCCCTCACTGGCAATCTTCAAGCAAAGGTTGGATACACACTTTTCTTGGATGCTTTAGGATGCTTTGGGCTGATCCTGTGTTGAGCAGGGGGTTGGACTAGACGCCTGTATGGCCCCTTCCAATTCTCTGATTCTCTGATTCTATGAAATTCATTGGGATTTTGTCCCTTACAATCTGGGGCCAGGGGGGGGCACCCCCTCGAATCTTGCTTCTTTTTTGAACCATAAGCCCCAATTGGGTAGAGTTGAAAACAGTGTCAATGCAAACTTCCTTTTCTTCCTCCTTTTCGTACATTCATAAGAGAGTGTCTACCAGAAAGTTGGAGCAGCCCAGGATGTGGGACAGTATGAAGTCGAACCAGGTGAGAAACTCCGCCCACCTGATTTATTTGGCATTTAGACAATGTGGCTTGCAGAGGACCTCCAGGTTTTTATGATCCGTCCAGACCTGGAGGGGTTCCTTGGCCCCCTCTAAAATATCTCACAAAGTAGTTAGGCCAGCTGTGCCCCAGGATGCTTGTCCCTATCCACTTTCCCTTTGGTTTTCAACAACTCAGTCAGTGGGAGGGCAACTTGTGAGTACTGGGTCAAGAAGTCAGTGTAGAAATTGGTGAATCCTAAAAACTACTGTAGCTGGTGATGGGTGCGTTGGATTTCCCAAGCCAGCAAGTCCTTCACCTTAGCTGGGTCCATTTGGAGCCCCTGATCAGACACCCGGTAGCCCAAATAGTCTATTTGGCTTTTGTGAAAGTCACATTTGGACATTTTGGCAAACACCTTGTGGTCGTGAAGGCACTTCAGAACCACTTCAGAAGGCACTTCACAGACCAGTGCAACTGATTCCTCTTTGTTTCAGCTATATATCAATATGTCGTCAAGTTAAACCAAGGCAAATCATGTAACACTTCATTAATTACATTCATGAATATTCCTGGTGAGCTGCTTAAGCTGAACAGCATAACGAGGTACTCAAACTGTCCCATGGGGGTGTTTAATGCCGTTTTCCAGTCATCCCCCTCTGCAATTCTCACATGGTTGTAAGCTTCTCATAAACTAACTTGGTAAAAATCTTTCCCTCCTCCAGATGGCCAAAGAGATCTTTGATCAATGAAAGGGAATATGCATTCACTTGATAGAGCATTGATGGCTCTGTTATCAGGGCAGAGCTGGAGAGTCCCATCTTTCTTTTTGGCAAACAGCACTGGCCATTGGGGAGGTGGCTGGGCGAATAAACTCCCTCTGTAGGTTCTTATCTATGAACTGGCAGAGTTCTTCCAACTCTGCAGGACTCATGATATAAAGTTTCACTTTGGGCAGAGTCTGTGCGGTGATGCGGGGTCAGTTGATTGCATTCCTCCTCCAAGAGGCCTTGAATCAAGTCTGTGTAGCATTCTGGCAACTCTTCCCTCTCACCCTTGTGGGGACCCATTGCCCTAGCCAGGGATTGTAAACAAACGGGAGGTTTTCCCAACTCACAACAGTCCCGGTGATAGCCGTCCCCTGGCCCCCTCCCTTCTCCCTGAACCAAAAGTCGGCCCTGCAGTTGGGGTGCGTAAAGTCCAGCATCTTCTTGTCCCAGTTGATCTGAGGTTTATGTGTGTCAAGCCAGCCCATGTCTAGTAAGATGGCAAACCTTGCAATAGTGGCAATGCTTAATGAGATTATCTCCCAGTGGGCCCTGAGAGTCATGACTAGGGGGGGGCAGTTGATTGGGTTATTGCCTTCCCCCCCACCGGGGTCCTATCTACTTGCCACATGCTTATCAGCTAATCTAGGAGGACTTCCCCACTCCCAGCCCCCTAACCAGGCTTTATTAGGGAAGTTGAGCATCCAGAGTCTACACACACTTAGACTTCCATTTGCAACCCATCTTTCTCAAGGAGGAAGCTCAAGCAAACGGGGGCACAAGTGGTATTCTCTTCAATCTCGCCTGTCAAGGGAAGAGGAATGCGTCGGGAGAGGAAGATAATGGAGGTGAATCAGTGTCTGCGTAGTTGGTGCCGGCAGGAGAGATTTGGTTTCTGGGACCATGGGATAGGCTTTCTTGAGGAAGGCCTACTAGCACCTGATGGACAGCCGAAGCATGGGCAATAAGAAGGAAGAGCTGGAACTTCTCATGCTGATGGAAAGGTATGATCTAGTAGGCATCACAGAAACCTGGTGGAATGATTCTCATGACTGGAATGTAATAGTGGATGGATATGAACTGTTCAGAAAAAACAGAATAGATCGAAGAGGTGGAGGAATGGCACTGTATGTGAGGAAAGGGCTTACCTGTCAGGAAATTCTAGTGAAGGAGAGCATATCTACAGTGGAAAGCATCTGGGTGAAAATAAGCGAGGGGAAAACAAACAGTGTGGCGGTTGGTGTCTGCTACCGACCGCCTGACCAACGAGAGGATGTGGATGCTGCACTTTGTGAGCAGCTTGAGAAAATATCCAAGTGGCAGGACCTTATCATCATGGGTGACTTCAATTTCCCAGATGTGTGCTGGGAAACAAACTCTGCGAAGTGTCCTCAGTCATGCAACTTTCTGACCTGCCTGGCTGACAATTTCATTTATCAAATGGTAGATGAACCCACAAGAGGTTCAGCCATACTGGACTTAATACTGACCAGCAGGCAAGAGTTGGTGGATGAGGTGAAGGAGGTGGGGACCCTAGGGGGAAGGGTGGGCGCTACTCAAACAAAAGCTATTGCATGCTCAATCAATGACTATCCCAGAAAGACGAAAACACTGCAGGAGCTCTAAGAAGCCTATTTGGATGAACAGAGAACTTCAAGAGGAACTAAGAAAGAAAAGGAAAATGTTCAGGAAATGGAGGGAAGGACAGAGCTATAAAGCAGAGTACCTACAGGTTACTAGGCACTGTAGATCAATCATCAGAAAGGCCAAAGCTGAGAGTGAGCTAAGATTGGCCAGGGAAGTCCATTGTAACAAGTAAAGATTTTTCAGTTGAAAAATTTAGAACAACAGTGTCTGGGTGGCAGGTTAACATGGATAGAGAGGTTGTCAAGAGGCATTTAGCTGCACTGGATGAGTTCAAATCCATCGGCCGGATGAAATGCACCTGAGAGTGCTCAAAGAACTTTCCAGAGAACTTGCACAGCCCTTGTCCATCATCTTCGGGACCTCTTTAAGGACTGGAGATGTCCCAGAGGACAGGAAGAAAGCAAATGTTATTCCGATCTTCAAAAAAGGGAGGAAGGATGACCCGGGAAACTACAGACCAGTGAGTCTGACCTCTATTGTGGGGAAGATAATGGAGCAGATATTAAAGGGAGTGATGTGCAAACATCTGGAGGACAATTTGGTGATCCAAGGAAGTCAGCATGGATTTGTCTCCAACAGGTCCTGTCAGACCAACCTGGTTTCCTTTTTTGACCAAGTAACCGGTTTGCTGGATCGTGGAAATTCGGTTGATGTCGTTTACTTGGATTTTAGTAAAGCTTTTGATAAGGTTCCCCTTGATGTTCTGATGGATAAGTTGAAGGACTGCAATCTGGATTTTCAGATAGTTAGGTGGATAGGGAATTGGTTAGAGAACCGCACTCAAAGAGTTGTTGTCAATGGTGTTTCATCAGACTGGAGAGAGATGAGTAGCAGGGTACCTCAGGACTCAGTGCTCGGCCCGGTACTTTTAAAAATATTTATTAATGATCTAGAGGAGGAGATGGAGGGACTACTCATCATGTTTGCAGATGACACCAAATTGGGAGGACTGGCAAATACTCCGGAAGATAGAGTTCAACGAGATCTGAACACAATGGGAAAATGATCTAGATGAGGGGGTGATCTAGATGAGGGGGTGGAGGGACTACTCATCAAGTTTGCAGATGACACCAAATTGGGAGGACTGGCAAATATTTCGGAAGATAGAGACAGAGTTCAACGAGATCTGAACACAATGGGAAAATGGGAAAATGAGAACAAGATGCAATTTAATAAAGATAAGTGTAAAGTTCTTCATCTGGGTCAGAAAAATGAAAAGCATGCCTACTGGATGGGAGATATGCTTCTAGGTAACACTGTGTGTGAACGAGACCTTGGGGTACTTGTGGACTATAAACTAAACATGAGCAGGCAGTGTGATGCAGCGGTAAAAAAGGCGAATGCCATTTTGGGCTGTTTCAACCAGGGCATCACATCAAAATCACAAGATGTCATAGTCCCATTGTATACGGCACTGGTCAGACCACACCTGGAGTACTGTGTGCAGTTCTGGAGGCCTCACTTCAAGAAGGACGCTTTAGGATGCTTAGGGCTGATCCTGCATTGAGCAGGGGGTTGGACTAGATGGCCTGTATGGCCCCTTCCAACTCTATGATTCTATGATTCTATGAAATGGCATGATTGTTCCTGGTGCATGTGTTCCATGGGCTCCTGACATGGATAGTCACAGATAGAGGGGTGCAATGTACCTCCCAGTTCAGGCGGCAGTTGCACGCCGCGCTGGGAAAGAAGATAAGCCTCTCGAGTGCCCATCACCCCAAAACCAATTAACAGACCTAATAGGTCAACGGGATCATCAAGCAGTACTTCTGGTGCTACATCTCTTACCAGCAGGAAGACTGGTCCTGCTGGCTCCCGTTGGCTGAATTCACATACAATAACTCGGTTCATGCCTCGACCCAGATGTCACCATTCCAGACCTTGCACAACTTTCACCCCCAATTCCTGCCTGACCCCATCATTCCACCCGCAGTGCCCACCGCAGCCACCGACTTGGAAGAGTTGCAAGCGCAGCACCAGATCCTGCAGGATATCCTGCAAGAAGCCCAGGCATTGTATAAAGCCCAAGCCAACACCCATCGCATAGATGAGCCCCACTTAGCTGTTGGCAGTCGAGTCTGGCTGTCCACCAAGCATTTCTGCACAGCCTGTCTGGTTAAGACAGGTTAAGACAGTTAAGACAGTTCGTGGGACCGTTCGAGGTCTTGGAGCAGGTGAATCCCATGGCCTACCGCTTGAAGCTGCCCCGGTCATATTGGATCCATCCTGTGTTCCACCGCTCGCTGCTTCAACCACTCCTCAGGGAAAGCCTCAGTCCACCGCCACCAGCCCCTCCGGCTCCCGTGTCCATCGATGGGGACAAAGAATACCAGGGCCAACAGTTACTGAATTCCAGGTTCCAATGGGGAATGCTGCAATACTTGATAGACTGGGAAGGTTACAGGCTGGAAGAACGGTCCTGGGATCCCGCCAATGGGGTTCATGCTCCCGATCTGGTTCAGGACTTCCACACGTGGTTTCCGGCCAAACCTGGTCCCGACCCTCTAAGAGGGGGCCCTGGAAGGAGGATGGTGTCATGCCCCCACTGACACCTCCTGTCTCCAAGGGGTTGCCAGAGCAACCAGAGCCAACTGCCGAGCCAGCTGCCATAAATCAACCAACTCTGCTGTCAGCAGAGAGATGCCTCTGAATGCGCAGAGGAGAACAGCAGAAATGAGCCGGTCTCTTTCTGGGATTCAGCTCTTGTTCAGCTACAAGTGCATCCTAGTCCAGATAGGGTTAGAGAAAGTGCCATATCTCAGCAGGAGATCCAGGAGTGTTGATAATAAAGCAGATCTCAAGAGGAGGTAAGAACTATGGGTCAGGAACTAGGGGTTCATGACAGGCACATTGACGAACAAATAGAATAGAATAACTGGCAGGCTCCAATAGATAGATTTGAATACTTCTCATTAGTGTGGGACCCTCTCCATTCATCTTGTTTACTACCTTATAGTTCCCATTATTACATCACATGAGTGCATTTAAATATCACTGAAGAAGACCCTGAGAGGGGTTGAAATGTGTTTGGTTTTCTGGTTTCTTGTAATTTATTCTTATGTCAAAACATTTTGGATTTGTGCAATCGTGTGTGGTGTATGTTGATGTTTTAGTTTTATATGCGTGCCTGTATTAAAATTAATATTTGCATTTCAATAAATCTGCTGCTGCTCAACCTTTCAGGTTTGGAGCACAATCTTTCCTGGCTGTCAGCTATAAAGTTAGAGCCCAGGGGCACATTCAAGACCAACTAAGTTTTATTCAAGGCACACGAAAACACATACCTTGAGTATCACTTGGTTGGTCTTAACAATGTCCTGTGCTCTAACTTTGTTCTGCTGCCACCTGACGCTACAAAGATAGTGAGCATTCAGAGAAAAGCCACAGAAGCCACAATCAAGTCTCATCATCGGAAGAGGGCTGGCTTCCATGACAGGTCGCAGTTTGGCTCATATCATTTTCCACAGGGCACATGGGGAAGGCATGGAAGCCTGCTCATGTCTAGTATCAGAAAAGGATGATTGCAGGATTAAAGTGGGACATGCCTTTTGCAAAGACAACTTCCTACTCCCTGCCCCAAGTGAGCAAACAGCAGCTCGATGGTGTTCTCTAGACCTGCTTTAGAAGACTCACAACTAAAACAATACGAACTACAGCAATCAAGTGAAAAAACAAAGCACACCAATAAAGACAAATCAATGAAACAAACAAAAATGAACAAATGAAAACAAGCCATGCCAATAAAAACAACCAGAGCATAAAAACTCATAAAACAAATGGAGCTGTTTAAAATTACATTAATAAAATGGTCCTCAGGCTCAGGGCGAATGCTAAAACAGCTTTAAAAATCTACCAACAAGAATTCTCGTCCTATATGTGGAACACCCACATAAGGGGCAAGAATCCTTTTTCTCTGCCCCCTCCCTCCCCCCCCCACCCCCTCTCCATATCTGGTGGCTGGTTCCATTGGGCTGCCCCCGCCCCTGCCTGTCTCCCGAGGCTGTCCTTACTCTTCAGAGGTTGGGAGTGACTTTGGAAGACTGTACTTGCCTCAGTGCTCTGGTGCCGCTGCCCATCTACTGGTGTGGTCCCTGGAGGCAGGACTATGGATGTCATTGTCTGTAGACTTCTGTTGGGGGGACCGTGCCAGTAGATGTTTCACATCAAAAGATGGAGCTGCTTACTGAAAAAGTCTGGACGAAGGAATATGCTGTCCCATGGTACCTAAAGGAAAGGAAAAGAGGGCCCAGGGGATCCTCAAGGCAAAGGGAATACCAAAGGGGAGGAGTCACCACTTGACTGACACCTGCCTTCCCTCTGGGTCCTCTCGAGGTGGAGCACAGAAGATGAGCTCTTTGGAGGTGATCTTAAGTTGTGGACTCAGGGCTGGACAAGACCTAGTTCATTTCCAGCATCACATCGGTTTTGACTATGATACAGGGAGAAAACGTCCTCTTTGCTTGGTGTGGCCGATCCAGGGAAATCCAGCATTGATGTTAGACATTCTGTTAGAGCTGATGTTTTAAACTCAACTCTGAAGACCCCCAACAAAGACTCCTCAGGAGCTTCTCTGAGACTTCTCAAGGAGAAGGTTATGGTTAAGGTGTCCCCCCAAGAGCACTGGGTGGAATTGTTGTGAGCATAGAATCAGTTTTGGAAGGGACTTCCAGGGTCATCTAGTCAACCCCCTACACAATGCAGGAAACTCACAACTACCTGCCCACCCACAGTCACACCAATTTCATGTCCCAGTGATTCCCCACCACCAACAAAAAAAATCTCCAGAATTCAGCCAGCCGGGGGAATATATACGTACGATCCAACAGTGGCAATAAGCAATTCCCAGGGTCTGCAAGGAAGGGCCACAAGAGACAAACACTGGTGCATTCCTTCCTGCCCACCCACTCACCATCTGCCTACGTTCATAAAATCAGCATTTCTGTGAGATGACTATCCTCTGCTTAAATACTTGCAAAGAACAAGAACCCACCACCTCCTGAGGAAGCCTATTCCACTGAGAAACCGCTCTGTCAGGAACGTCTTCTGGATGCTTAGCTGAAAATTCCTTTGAATTAATTTCAACCCATTGGTCCAACCCTCTGGGGCAACAGGAAACAATCCTGCTCCATCTCCTGTATGACAGCCATTTGAAGGTGGTTATCACATCACCTCTTAGTCATCTTCTCTCCAAGCTAAACAGACCAAGCTTCCTCAATCTTTCCTCATATGACTTGGTCTCCAAGCCCCTCACCATCTTTGTAGCCCTCCTCTAGAAATTGTGGTGCCCAAAACTGAACACAGTACCCCAAGTGAGGTCTAACCAGAGTGCAGTAAAGCAGTAACATCACCTCGCATGATCTGGACACTATACTTGTTTTAATACAGCCCAAAATCCAATTTGCCTTTTTAGCTACTGAGTCACACTGCTGACTCATGTTCAATGTATGGTTTACTAAGACTCCTAGATCCTTTTCGCACATACTACTGCCGAGACAAGTCTCCCCCATCCTATAGTGATGCATGTAATTCCTAGCATCGTTCCTCCAACCTCCCCACCCCCACCTTAGCTCACTGGGTGACCTTGGGTGGCCTATGCAGCAACAGCCTAACCTTTGGGCATGTTTGGAATTCTGATGCAGCATATGGGTGGAGCCACAAATTGACTATTCCAGAAGGCAGAGACAACCACAAAAACAGCTGCTGAAGCTTCCCTTCAGTCCCATGGTCAAGATGCTTAAGTTGTGGTGGCAGCTGCTGCCAAAGCAGCATTTTTTTAAAAGTGAGATCTCCAGTGGCCAATCAGAAGTCTAGGAAATGTGTTGGCCAGTGCCGTGCTGTCCAAGGGTTTTATGCTGAGGTCCCCAGCCCTAGTTTCCACAAAAGCAAAAGAACTGACCAACTCCAGAGGACCATGGAAAAGCTGTTGGAAAACAGCTCTCTGTGCAATGTCTACTGACTTGTGGGGCTGTAAACAGGAACTCTCTTTACCATACAGTTAGTGAGATAGACAGGGACACTGACCACTCAACTTTAATCTCACTGACCTGTCCCTAGAGGGTAATTTCCTGTTTTCCCAGTCTCTTCCTTCTCTTCTCCTCCATCTCTCAAGCCTGCAGCACGATGGAAGGGAGATGCCTCAAGCATCTCTCTCCACCCAACTATTTAGATTAGAATAGGAACCTTATCTTTACCTCTAAGTATGTAATATTAAGTTCTTTATTAAATAGTTCCTATATTAGTGAAGTACCACGTTTGTGAACGTATCTTTCGTTGTTGTTTTCTCTGATCCACACGCACTCTGCTCCCACACTGCGCTAATTGCCGAACCAAGACACTCTGCTAACTTTCTGGATATTAACACTTTACCAACGCTTAATATCCTTCAGAAGCCACCACTAGAGAGACCCCATAAGCCTTACCTCAGCTCCGGGGGATGCACAGCAAAGCCCCGGGACAAAGTTGGATGGACATAGAGGACCTTCTCTCAGGGCCACGTCCATCCATCCTGTCCAGGAGAACGGAAGGACACAAGTTCAATGATGCATTTCTAAACCTTCCCTGAAGACAATCTAGCTGCAGCCAAAACTCAGGCCAATAGATTTGTTTAAGAAACCCACTGACTGCTATTTACTCTACCAAGCAGCCATGTATTTCTCATCTTTCTTTCCTGCTTTGCTATTTGGCTCAGGGCCAAATAGGACCACAAGCCAAGGAAAAGAAAGCAGAGGGGCATGACTGGGATGTTGGAGCAAGTGGAGCAAGAGAGCAGGCAGCTCCACAAAGGACTAGGACCCCCCCACACAAGTATCCAGGGGCTGAGGAACCCGGGAGCTGACACCCTTTGCCTAGGTCCTTCGGGAGCAGCACGGCCAGCTCTCTGGGGCCTACCCGACTCCGCATACTTCCAGCTGACAATTGCCCTCCAGGGCGGCGTCCCATCAGGAGATGCCCTGGTTAGGGAAATGCTCTGACCACCCTTGAATTAAAACCATTCTCAAGAATTACAACAAAGAATCTCATGCTTCAAAGAACCCCCTGGCAACCCCTCAGATACCCAATCCCTGTTCCGTGACATCTGGACTGCAGGCCTTCCAAAGGTTTCAAAACAAGGGCAGGCCAAGAAAGGAGGGGAGCAGAACTACGTCTGCCTGGCCCGCCCCAGCGTACAGGCTGCTACAGGGAGAGAAGGACCCTCAGCCAAAGGGGCTGCAGATCATGAAAGGGCTCTACAGGGTCAAATGTGCAATTCATGTTCCCTGGTTGACATCACTCCACATTGACTCACAGCAAGCTTGCAAACAGCAGCACCCTAGAAAGTTTTCTTTAAGAATATCACAAATGAGCAAAATCAAGACTAATCAAGACCAACCGTCTGCTCCCATTGTGGCTGCAAGAAAGAACAAGGCCATTCCGGTCTCCGTTGCCTCCGCCGTGAGTGTGCACAAAGGGATCCCAGGCTCTGGAATGAAGCCCACAGAGGGGGAGGGGGAGACACAGATAATGAGGGGTCCTATTTAAAGAAGGGGGGCAGGCCACCCTCGGCCACAGCCACATCAAGCAACAGATTCCAAAGGAGCAAAGTAAGTCCCTTTTTTAATGCAAGGGAATAGCATATTCCTTATCACTGAACAACCTCAGTATGTCTCAGGTGGAGGGTCGAGGTTGGAGTTAGCTAAGGAAGGGTGTGGCCAATGGATCCACCATCCCACCTGATGCACTGTTTTGCTCCACTGCATGGGGTCCTAAAAAACAACAAAAGATGGGTTTCTCAGTTGGGATCCTTTCCAGTGGATGGGTGGGGACATGTGTGCCAGGGGGGCTCTTTTAATGCTGTGCTTTTCATCTGGAAATGGTCAGTTTCATTTGCAAGGGTTCCATTCTTCTGATGGAGTTTGCTAATGCTGGGTGCTAATATAATGTTGTGTTTTGTTATGTTATTTGGTCAGCCACCTCATGCAGGCTCCCCAGGAGAGGCAGATTTTAAAAAAAATTAAATCTAAATGAATAGATCCCTTTCTAATGTAAATCTCATCCAGTTACACCCAGGCATCTCTTTTGCATCTATAAAGATATGTGGACAAAGTACATAAACCCAGTGAGCCCCACCTCTCTCCTTCTTGCCCCATCAAGGCATTTACTCAGCTGAGGCAGCCCCCCCCCCTGCTGTGGCTGTTGGACTCGTTTGCCTGGACCGGCTGTCTAAAGAGTTCTGGATGGGGGGGGGGGGTGCCCACTTACCAAGCCAAAGACTGAAAAAGTCAGATAGGAGAGAGCGGCTGCTATTCCACACAGAGAGGAGTCCTGGGGGAATCTAAGCGGGCAGAGGGAAGTGCCGGGATGTCTGTTACACTGGGGGGGGGGAGCACTGTTGTTTTGCCTACTTTTGCATGCCCAGAGAGTCTTGGCTTCAAGTATCTTAAGTGAGGCAGCTCTTAAGGTTGAACAACATATTCAGGTGAAAAGATTCCCTGAATTCCCTAACATGGATTCCCCAGGCCCCTTTTTGGTTCCCTGCCACACCACAGTTGTGGTGAATAGATTTTTTAAAAATAAAGGAGAACTCATTTGGGCTCAGAACCCCATTGTAGTAGGAGGAAGGGGTCCTGCCCCCTCAGCCATTTTCCCATGTAGGGGACTTCTCATTTTTTAGGCTCCACATGTAGTATTCTACATGTGGACCAAAAAAGAAGAGAGACTTCTCCCCTCCACACTGTCTCCACTTGAGAGGGAGGCAGGAGCCTGCCTCCCCCCCCCCTCCCAGGCCTAGGCAGGGTTCCAAGCCCTGCTGGCTCTCCTGTATTGAATAGAAAACATTTGCCACAGTGGACGCCATGTGACTGCAGGGAACTTGAGCCAGGTCTGGGGAACTGGAAGCCACCTCATCAGAAAACCCTGCAATGTCATTTGGCCCTCAGAGGGTTGCTGCCCTCAGCCTGCAGGGTGAGATGGGGGCCAGGGGGTGGCTGCTTCCACAGGATTGCCTGAGACCAGAACGGTGCCCTCCATGGGTCCCTTCCCTCTTTTAATAAACTGGATGAACTTTTTTCTGACATGACAGGTCTGGATGAGAACACAATGAAAACTGACCTTGTTCCTTTGTAAAGGGCCAGCAGTTAGCCCAGCTCCTGGGAGAGCACCATAGATGACAGCCTGATCATTAAATTTAAAGGTGCTCTCTCTTGCCGAGAGGGAGAGGGGGAGGACTTTTTTTTTTTTTGCTTCTTCAAGTCCACATAGTGAATGGGGGAACAATACAGAATAAACTTAAATATGAACAAAGAAGACCTGGCTTTTTGTACCCTGCTTCTTACTATCTGAAGGAGTCAAGTGACCTTTCCTTCCTCTCCCCACAACAGGCACCCTGTGAGGGAGGTGGGGCTGAGAGAGCTGGAGGAAATCTGTTCTGTGAGAACAGCTCTAAGAGGACTGTGACTGGCCCAAGTTCCTTCAGCTGGCTCAAACCTGGCTCTCTAGATTAGAGGCCATTGCTCTTAACCACAACCCCAGGCTGGCTGGGGAGGGGAGGGGAGGGTTTGGAGAAGGAAGGGACCTCAGTGGGACTGTCCACCCTTCAAAACAGCCAGCTTGGGGTCGTGAAGATGCGGCATCCAGTCACAACAGCTCATGCTGGTCCCAGCCAGAGATGTCCAGAGGTGCTTTGCTGCTGCCTGCCTGGGCCTGCCCGGTGGTCTTCCATTCAAGGACTGACCAGTGCTGGCCCTGCTTCGCTTCAGAGATAAGATGAACTCAACCCAAGCAGGGGTATTCAGATGGCTGTGCACGCTGGCCGTCGAAGCAGCCATTCGGGCCTGAAGCAGCAGGTGCGAGGGGGGAGGGGCAAGGCCGGAACCGGCACCGCCCCTCCCCCCTGTGCCGTGGCGCTGGCTGCTTCAGGCTGGAATGGCAGGTTTGGTAGGCCGAAGCGCACAACCCTAACCAGGACTGGCAGCACCTCCAGATGGAAGGCCAGAGGAACAAGCAATGGAGAAAGTTGGGGGTTGCCTCACAGAGTGTTTGTTGTGGGGAGAGGAAAGGGAAGGCGATTGGAAGCCGCTTTGAGCCTCCTTCGGGTAGAGAAAAATGGCATATAAGAACCAACTCTTCTTCTTCTTCAATAATCTCAGGGTTCTCTCAGCCTCCCCTCCCTCACAGGGTGTCTGTTGTGGGGAAAGGAAAGGGAAGGCGATTGGAAGCCGTTTTGAGCCTCCTTCGGGTAGAGAAAAGCGGCATTTAAGAACCAACTCTGCTTCTTCTTCAGTAATCTCAGGGCTCTCTCAGCCTCCCCTCCCTCACAGGGGGTCTGTTGTGGGGAGAGGAAAGGGAAGGCGAATGTAAACCGCTTTTAGCCTCCTTTGGGTAGTGAAAAGTGGGGTAAAAAAACTCACTCTTCTTCTTCTACTTTAGGACTATCAGGGCTCTCTCAGCCTCACCCACCTCATAGGGTGCTTGTTGTGGGGAGAGGAAAGGGAAGGGGACTGTAAGCTGCTTTGAGCCTCCTTTGAGTAGAGAAAAGCGGTATATAAGGACCAACTCTTCTTCTTCAGTATTATCAGGGCTTTGTCAGCCCCACCTCCCTCTCAGGGTGTCTGTTGTGGGGAGAGGAAGGGAAGGCGATTCTCAGCCACTTTGAGACACCTTCAGGTAGTGAAAAGTGGGGTAAAAAAACTCACTCTTCTAGCTCCCTGGATGTGGGGAGTTGCCTGGAGGCTGGGAAGTAGCATTTGACTGCAGACTCCCAGCATGAAAATGCTTTTCTTTTGTGCAATTCAGGCAGGTGGATGGGTCAATCTGAAGCAGCAGAAGTCAGAGTCCAGTGGTGCCTTTAAGACCAATGGAGTTTGATTCAGGGTATGTACATTGCTTGAATAACTGTTTGTTGGTCTTTAAAGTGCCGCTGGACTCCCCCCCCTTTTCACCAGACGTTTCTTAAAGTTGGGTAGAGTGACCAGTTTAATTCTGGGAACTGCCGTAAGGTGCAGCATGTATCTGTTAGCAGAGTTTACTTGTGCAAAGAGGATCAGAGCACCAGCCTCCATTAAAGAATGAAATAGTTCAGTCCGTTCAGTTGGTTCTGGAGGCAGGCAGGGAGAAAGTGTCCTCAAGGGAGCAGGAAATCTCTCAATGAGCCAATCTGTTCCACTATGTATTTCTGGTAATGGGCTTGGGAGAGGAGCATGTCTCATGGCTTACATGACACTCAGGGCTTATCACCCACTCAGGGTGGCTGTCCCGCCCCTGAGTGCCTCCTCCTCCAACCAGCTTGCCTGTCTGTCTAGCGACCAGCCAATAGCCTTCCGTCCCCCACCCCTGACTACCCCCTCCTCCTTCCACTTCCCTCTGAGGCTTGGAGGCTGCAGATCCCTGCCGCATGAGAGCTGCCCCTGCCGGTGAGTTCCCTAACAGCTGCCTGAAACCTTTCCATGTCCTGGGGGGAGGGGAAGGCAGTCCACAGAGTTCTTCCATTCCATCCCCCTAATCTAGCACCTGCTGTATTCCTGAATGCAATGGGCTTGGACCCTAGTATATATAAGAGGAGACAATTTGTAGAATATCAGGAAGTTCCTGATTTAACTATGCTAAACACACATCTCCAATGCCCCCTGCAGGATATTCTATTTATTTGTTTGTCTGTTTAGATTTTTATACCACCCTTCCCTATGGCTCTGAGCAGTTTACATAAAACATTTTGGAACATTTACATAGAACACTATCAGAATCAATATAACAATATAACAATAACAATAACATGCCAACTAGAACAGTATTTTAACAATAACTTTGACACTCCCTCAGTAGGTTCGGTCCCTCAGTCTGGGGGGGAGACCTGTAGATGTTATGGGTCAGTCGGCCCCACCAAATGCCTGGTGGAAGAGGATTGTTCATATGATTCTAAATCATGCACACTACAGATCTTGCATATCCCAGCAGTATCCACAGCATCTGGTGGATTTCGAAGAAAAATAGTCAAGCACAGTAAGCACAGTAAAAGAAGTTAATTGCAATATCAGCACAGCCAGGCATTAATTCAACCAGTAGGACAAACTGGATGTGGTGGTATCCTTGTGGCTGGCCTGCGGATACCACTTACTAGTTCAAAGGTTTTTTGAAATGCCATGAAGGCCTGATCGAAACTGGATATGAAGACAAAACAGTCCAAAGAAGCAGGACAAACAAAAATAGGACCAATGTAATGTTTGAAAGCGGGCATAGAAACCAGAACCCCTTTCAACTTAACTCCAATTCAATTTCACAAGAGACTTTGACACCAGTTCAGATTAATGAAATGTATTTATACACTTTTCATGGGTCCTGTTTTCGTTTCTCCTGATCCAGACTGGGCCTGCAGCATCAAGAGCTCCTGTTCCCCTTCCATGCCCCATAGGTGCCCAAACAGATGTGTGCACGCATGTGCACACAAACAGAACATGGCTGTTTCAGCACATGAAAGGGCACAGTAGGAACACTGTGCGTGTAGAATTTTAAATGGCAGCACCATCCTTGTAGCCATCATACCTAGTTTGGCCCTCAGTCAAGGACTTTGTGATGGGTGTGTTATGCACTTAGTGACTTCACTTGGCAGCTCCCATCTGCAGGTGGAAAATATGCTTTCAAGAAGTTGTATAGATACCTGGGAGAGCCTACCGACTGCTAGGCTTGGCCAGCTAACAAGGGCATCCCCGCCTGCTTAGTGTAGTTAACTTTCTTGAGGTTTTTTCCCCTTCTTCTTTACATGTTATAACCCTTTCTCCCTACCCACAATAAAATTATATTTCTTTCCAACAATGCATTGTTTTAACATTGTTTTATTATCTTAATATTTTTATGTAGCAATACTCTTATATTTTTTTTCATGACATCATATTTACTAACTTCTGTGATTGGTTGTTACAGTTTCTACAGATGTATTTTTTAAATGGGTCAATTGACTGAATAAACACACTGAACTGAACTACGTAGAACAAAAAGTAGGAATGCAGTGGCCCAGAAAAGGGCAGGGGGAAACCCTTTTTGCCACTTACATTCCACCCTCCCCGATCTTCCATTGAAAAAAAAAAACCCTGATACATTTTCTTTTTAGAAATTAATAAAATGCTTTTTAAGGGAAGGCTTTTCTCCCTCAAAATATTTGTTTGTTTGTTTATATTTTAATTTACATACCGCTGCTCCAAAAGACTTGTGGCAGTTTACAATCCTTATCCATGGTTCCTCTATATATTTGTGAAACAGCCTGGGGGGGGGGGGGGAACGTGTCCGGCTGTGAACATTGAAATAGGGCCCTGCAGAACCCACCCTTCATCCTTGGACTCTAGCCTCTTTGCTCTCAGACGCGCCTCAGTGCCTGGAACCAGGAGAGGGCCCTGGACAAAGGGTCGTGGTGGAGGGCTTGCTAATGAGGGTTTCTTGGCCTGCTAAGCAGGGCCTGCTAACGAGAGCCTACCGACTGCTAGGCTTGGCCAGCTAACAAGGGCATCCCCGCCTGCTTAGTGTATGCTAAGGAGCTCTGTTCCGGGTCTGCTAATGAGCTGGCCAGCCCCCACCCGCCCCACTTGATCTGGCTGCAAGCTGCGGCCCAAAGCCTCCTTAAACTGTCTGGCCGGGGGGCAGAGGAGGGGGCCCTTTCAAGGCGCATTCTTAGGAATGGGCTTTGAAGCTAGTAAAAGAATAAAACAACACAACTCATAAAACCCCTGACACATTAAAAGATGGCTATTCATTGCCGTTAACTCCCCATCTCCTCCGCCTGACCAGCTGCAGTCAGGAGCTCTTCCGTTAGGAGCAATCTCCTGTTCTCACAGATTCTAGGTGATCCTAGAACTCCAGGACCTCAGCCCAGCCTCAACCATATGCCTGGTGGAAGAACTCCATCTTGCAGGCCCTGAGGAAAGTTGGTAACTCCGGCAGGGCCCTCTGCTCTTCTGGGAATTCATTCCACCAGGTTGGGACCAGGGCCAAAAAAGCCGGGACCACCAGCAGATTCATACCTGCAGAGCAGAGTGCCCTGCAGAGGGCATAGGCAGACAAGCAGTCCCGTAGATACGCAGGCCCAAGCCGCATATAGCCATTACGGTTAAACCCAATACCTTAAACTTGATCCAGAAGCAGATAGATAACCAGTGCGGATGACATAACATCAGCTGGCCCTCCAAGATGTACCAGAGAGGACCCTCAAAGTTGCATTTTGTACCAGCTGTAACTTCTGGGTCAAAGCCAAGGGTAGACCCACATAGAGTGAGTTACAGTAGTCTAACCTGGAAGAAGAAGAAGAGTTGGTTCTTATATGCCGCTTTTCCCTACCCGAAGGAGGCTCAAAGCAGCTTACAGTCGCCTTCCCATTCCTCTCCCCACAACAGACACCCTGTGGGGTGGGTGAGGCTGAGAGAGCCCTGATATCACTGCCCGGTCAGAACAGTTTTATCAGTGCCGTGGCCAGCCCAAGGTCACCCAGCTGGTTGCATGTGGGGGAGCGCAGAATCGAACCTGGCATGCCAGATTAGAAGTCCACACTCCTAACCAATACACCAAACTGAAGTGACCAATGTATGGATCACTGTGACCAGATGATCAGCGGACAGGTAGGGCGCTAGAGACTGCACTTGGCACAGATGGAAAAACCCTGTCTAGGCTACCTTAGTCACCTGAGCCTCCATGAAAAAGGAGGCATCGAAGATCACCCCCAAATTCCTGGCAGTTGGTGCAGGTGTGGGAGGTGTGCTTCCTGGTCCCACCCTAGTTTCCCCAGCCACATGACCTCCGTTTTGGAGGGTTTGAGTTTCAGGCAGCTCTCCCTGAGCTATCCAGGCACTGCTTCATAGAATCATAGAATCACAGAATCATAGAGTTGGAAGGGGTCATACAGGCCATCTAGTCCAACCCCCTGCTCAATGTAGGATCAGGCCAAAGCATCCTAAAGCATCCAAGAAAAGTGTGTATCCAACCTTTGCTTGAAGACTGCCAGTGAGGGGGAGCTCACCACCTCCTTAGGCAGCCTATTCCACTGCTAAACTACTCGGACTGTGAAAAAGTTTTTCCTGATATCTAGCCTATATCGTTGTACTTGAAGTTTAAACCCATTACTGCGTGTCCTCTTCTCTGCAGCCAACGGAAACAGCATCCTGCCCTCCTCCATGTGACAACCTTTCAAATACTTAAAGAGGGCTATCATGTCCCCTCTCAACCTCCTTTTCTCCAGGCTGAACATTCCCAAGTCCCTCAACCTATCTTCATAGGGCTTGGTCCCTTAGCCCCAGGTCATCTTTGTCGCTCTCCTCTGTACCCTTTCAATGTTATCCACGTCCTTCTTGAAGTGAGGCCTCCAGAACTGCACACAGTACTCCAGGTGTGGTCTGACCAGTGCCATATACAATGGGACTATGACATCTTGTGATTTTGATGTGATGCCCTGGTTGATACAGCCCAAAATGGCATTCGCCTTTTTTACCGCTGCATCACACTGCCTGCTCATGTTTAGTTTATAGTCCACAAGTACCCCAAGGTCTCGTTCACACACAGTGTTACCTAGAAGCGTATCTCCCATCCAGTAGGCATGCTTTTCATTTTTCTGACCCAGATGCAGAACTTTACACTTATCTTTATTAAATTGCATCTTGTTCTCATTTTCCCATTTTCCCATTGTGTTCAGATCTCGTTGAACTCTGTCTCTATCTTCCGAAATATTTGCCAGTCCTCCCAATTTGATGTCATCTGCAAACTTGATGAGTAGTCCCTCCACCCCCTCATCTAGATCATTAATAAATATGTTAAAAAGTACCGGGCCGAGCATCGAGCCCTGAGGTACCCAAACATCTGGCAAATGTTTCTGGGGGAAGTGAGGCCGTCCGTCCATTAGGAGTTAGAGCTGGGTGTCATCAATATATTGATGACAAACCAGCCCATAACTCTGGACCAGCTGGGCTCAAGGGCGTATGTAGATGTTAAACTATGTGGGGGAGAGAACTGCCCCCTACGGAACTCCACAAGCCTAGAAGTGCAGGATGTGAAGCAAGATATATAAATATCTGTAACAGGGGGCTCGCTGTTATATAATAATTTAAGGGCTAAGTGGGCAGAGAGTGGGCGTGGCTGTCAGAGGCCCTCAGACAGGTCACGCCCACTCAGGACTTTGGCCCAATGATTGGGCCAAAGTTCTGACAGGGCCCGCCCATCCAGGGGCAATCTGGAGACATCACTGCCAGTCTTCCCCTGACCACTGCAGGGAGAAGAGGTTGGTGGGGCTGTCAAGGGGGATGAGAACAGAGGCCTGGACAGGCTGCACCAGCCCTTTTCGCCCCAAGGCTGTTCTAACTGTCGCGTCCAACTGTAACTTTGCCTCAGAACACTGATCTAAATAAAGACTATTTACAGCCTGAAACTGTAAATAGTGAACAAATAAATGGCTGGAGAGACATGGGAATTGAAGTGACTTTTTTCAAGATTGGCCTGGCAAATAAAAAACCAGTATAAAAACCTTACTAAGGTCAAGACTACTGTGCACAGAGAGACTTCTTAGGGTTGCCAGCTTCCATGTGAGGCTCTCTACCCCACTTCTCTCACAGGGAGTCTGCTATGGGAAGAGGAAGGGAAGACAAATGGAAACTGCTTTGAGACACCTGAGGCCTGCTGGGTCACTGAGGCCCATTCCCAGTTCTCTCAGACCTCACAGGTTGTCTGTTGTTGGGAGATGAAGGGAAAAAATGCTTATAAATCGCTTTGAAACTCCTTTGGATAGTAAACAACAGGGTACAAAAATCCAGCTCTTCTTCTCCTAAGGGGCAACAGTGAAAGAGGCACGTGGGCACATAACATTTTATCAACAGTAAAAAAAAAATGGAGACAGAAGGAGCAGGGCGGACACCTGTGTACTGTGACTACCCCATGTGTATAAGGGCAGGGGAACATTTTGGTGTCTGTGACCTAATTCACACAAGAAGGGAAATGATGTTGAACGCAGAACGGGGAAGAATTGGTTGCCATGTAATCTCCCTCTAAGAAGAGTCTCCAGGCTGATTTTCCCTTCATGAAGGGACATTGCTCTGGAAAGTTCATCTGTAACCACTAGACCACAATTCTCAAAGGTCAGTCCTCTCCCACACTCAACGAACAGACCCAGATTCCAGACCCATGCCCTCATTTGTCACCATGCCACCACAACCTCCCACACAACACACACATTCAACCCCATGCCCTTACAGACTGATTCAACCTCATGTCCTTATAGACAACTCTTCCCCTTCCTCTTCCCATCACCAAGTTCTAGCGCCCTTTGTATTCCTGGATACAACGGGCTTTGCCCCTAGTCTTGCATATAAATTTACAGCATTCAAAAAGTATAATGATTGTACATATCTACAGTATGAATACTATTTTCAAGAATATATTTTGGTCAAGGGTAACAAGTTTTTGAGCCTAGAAGTGCAGTATGCAGGCAGCCAGCCAGGTTTCTCATGTGAGAGTACAAAAGATCATGCATGCCAGGCCCCTTCAGTGTGACTGAGGAGGACCCATTGATCTTTTTTTTCATCCCTGCTGTTCAGATGAATGCTGCCTGCTTCTTCTCCTGCCTTCTGCTGCTGAACTTTGGCACCTGCTTCCCTCCAGACGATGGTCAGACACTCAGGAGACTCCCTGGGAAAGAGTTTGTGCCCCCCGAAAAGCAGCCTGGTCACTGTTGCGCTGACACCCCCAAGTGGAGGCGTTCTGCGGAAGACCTCCGCTCCCTCTTCAGCATAGCAAAGGAGCTCCAAAGCTTTGGGAAGGAAAGAGCTGGCATCCAATTCCGATTCGGGAGGGACCGAGAAGATGAGAACGAGGCAATAGATTACTTGCCTGAGGAAGAGGGCCTGAAACGAGGTGATCCCTTAGGCAGCCTAGCAGAGGAGCTGAGCGGCTACAGCCGAAAGAAGGGCGGCTTCAGCTTCCGCTTTGGCAGGAGGGTTGCGCAGTTCTGAAGGCATTCCCTCCCAGAACCGAAGTCCCTCCCTGTGTGGCCAACGTCTTGACTGCACCTCCCCATGAAGACCAGCAGAACCCCAGCCGATCTTCTGCCTGTGGCTCCAAACCCACGCCTCCGATTGGACTGCCCACCCCTCTTGGAGGCTCTCCTCATTTTCCACTGACTTCTGCTCTCCAGCCCAAGGAGCTGTCGTTGGTGGGTGTCCACACAAAGCAATGGTGAGGTCCCAAAGGCTGGGCCACTGCTGTTTGCGGCAGATGCCTGGCATTTTCCCCAGCCTCCTTTGCGCCTCAAAGGTTTTCCTTAGCAGGCAGGTCCATTTGAAGAAGGTTCCCTGAAGGCAGCAAGTTCAGGAAATGGATTTCTGATTGGGAAGGCAATGTGCGTGTGTCCTTCACAGTTAAGTGGAAAAAAGAATTTAAGTGTGGCTTCCTTGCCCTGTCCAAACACAAAGATAGAGCAAATGAAACAGATTAAATTCCTTTTCCTGAAACTTCCCTGTGTCTTGGGGTTTCCTGTATTTTGTACCCAGTTCAAGAATGCTAGGTTTTGGATCACCCAGCCCTTTCTGCCTCATGCAGGCCCAGGAAGCCCTGAAGAAAAACCTCCCAGCATCCCAACATCTGAAGTGGCTTCTGCTGTGACTGCCCTGACCCCCTCCAGAGTCTGTCCCTTCCTAGCTTTGTTCCTGGAATGAAGCTGTGGCCCTCTGGGCTTCCAAGACATACTGCCTGCCCTGCAAGTGCAAAATGCCACTGCTCGAGACGGCTGGGAAGGCTGACAAGGGTTCTCCGCCCCCCTCCCCCAGGCCCTGCTCACATGTACCTTACCTAGATCCCAGAACCTTCTCTTTGTAAAGTTGTGGAGCACCTCTTCAGGCATCCTCCTCCCCCAATACACGCTTCAGTTCATGCACAAGCCCTGACCCCCCCCCCACATACACACACACAGTCCTGGTCCCTCCCAGCAGCAATTGAGGGAATTCAGGGGCTCCCCAGAAGCTCAGCAGAGGCTCCTGCAAGGGGAGCACTGGGGATGGGCCATGGATGTCTCCAAGGGGTAGCCAATACTCTGCCCCCAGCCCGATGGTATCTGATTCAAAGTACTGGCTGACCTGCTTCATTCATGGTCATTCAAGGGATCTGGCCAGTTACCCTGTGAGAAACAAAAGTGTCTCCCACAGAATGCTCCCTCCCTCCCTCCCCCACCCCACCCCCACCCCCGTCCTCTGCACTTGCAGAGAGAAAGGGGGGGGGTGGAGTTCCTCGGCAAAAAGCTTGCAAACTGCAGGCATGAAGAAAAAAATCAAGCCCTTTCATATTTGCACTGAAGGGGGAAGGACAGGTGAGGGGAATGCAATGAAAGCCCCACCCACCCCCATTGATTTCTGGAACAAAATTTCAGCCAGTGGCCACTGCCTCCAAGATGTATGGCTGTGCCCCAGGAAAGGGTCCAAGGAAGTCTCAGCTGCCTCTGCCTCAGGCCTGCCTTGTTCAAGAGCTGTCATTCTACCCACCCCCACCCCCTTGAAAGACCATCAGAATAATGGAAGAAGAAGAAGAAGAAGAGTTGGTTTTTATATGCCGCTTTTCCCTACCCGAAGGAGGCTCAAAGCGGCTTACAGTCGCCTTCCCATTCCTCTCCCCACAACAGACACCCTGTGAGGGAGGTGAGGCTGAGAGAGCCCTGAGATTGCTGAAGAAGAAGAGTTGGTTCTTATTTGCTGCTTTTCTCTACCTGAAGGAGGCTCAAAGGGGCTTCCATTCCCCTTCCCCTTCCTCTCCCCACAACAGACACCCTGTGGGGTGGGTGAGGCTGAGAGAGCCCTGATATCACTGCTCGGTCAGAACAGCTTTATCAGTGCCGTGGCAAGCCCAAGGTCACCCAGCTGGCTGCATGTGGGGAAGTGCAGAATCGAACCCGGCATGCCAGATTAGAAGTCCACACTCCTAACCACTACACCAAACTGGCTCTCCTAACCGCTACACCAAGCCATGGGAAGAGGCGGCCAGTGAGGGTCCCTGGAGTCCAGCCAGACTCTGGCCTGCCACCCTGGAAGGGGCCGCCTCTCTGTCTCATGAATGTCAACAGGCCCCCTGCAACAGACGTTGCGTGGCACTGTCAAGGCTAGGAGGGATCACCTCTTGGGATGAGCAGATTTGAGGGGACACTAGATATACTTGTGGGGGGAGGGGCCCCCTCCACTGGCCATCTTTCTGGATTTATTGACCTCGTTAATATTCCACCTTCCTCCCAACAGGAACCCAAAGTGACTTACATTGGTCTCCTTCCCTCCATTTTATCTTTACAACAACATCCCTGTGAGGTATGTTTGGCCAAGAGCATATGACTGGCCCAAGGTCACCCAACAAGCTTCTGTGGCACCAAATGCCCCCCCCCCAGATTGTCACCCAACACTTTAATCCCCACACCCATCTGCCTCCTGCCACCCAAGAAAGGGTTGCCATGGTTTCGAAGCAAAGGTGAAACTGGGGTGCCCAAAAGTGGCTGCCCCATCATGCGCAAATGAGGGTTCTAGCCCCCACCCCCACCCCGCTAGGAGACTCTCCTGTTTCCTGCAAACTCAGCATACCTGCAGATTTCACAGCCAGCTCCAAGATCTAATTAGAAAAAGAGGCCTTTTATTAAATGTTATTAAACCCCTTGGAAGCAATAAAGCAGCTCAGATGCTTTCTCCAGAGCCAATGGCACTTGGCTGCATCTCACTTTCATTAGTGATCGAGCAGCTTTTCTGCTCGCCTCAGGATTTGCCCCATGTTTGGAAACCTGATGGCAGGAAGGGAAGAAAAAAGTTACAGGGAGGTTCTCCCCACACCCATCAGCTGCGGGGGCACAAGCAAGAACGGCCGCCTTCAGGACCCTTACCCAGGCAGGCTGGCCAAAGGCTGCCCGAGCTAGAGCTGGAATTAAACCTGGAGCCTTCTGCATGCTGCACTGGGGTCCTGCCTCCCTTGCAGGCGGCCAAGCCATCTGCTTCTGGAGCTCAATTCTTGCCTATGCTGTCTGGGATCTTCCCTCCTTTTGGATCCCTGGCTGAGAAGGGTCTTTCCAAATGCCTGCTGAGATTGGAAGAATGCTTGCCAAGGAGTGTGTGTTTCTAAAGTCCCTGAGTAGGTTGCAGGCTGGACTGGATGGCCCTTGGTGGTCTCTTCCAGTTTGGTGTGTGATTCTTATCAACATGGGGTCTTCTATGTGACCACTGCCCCTCGCTATGCTTTGAAGGAGCTCCAATGTCCACACTGGAGAGCGTGCTCACTCCTGCCCCCCCCCCACTATGATTCAGATCAGGTTCTTAAAGTGAAAGACCCCTGCAATGGCCATCACTTTAACCTCCCAACCCCCACCCCCACCCCTATGTTGCAGTAGATCTACTGCACAGACCAAGAAGGCGAGCCACTTGCTCACAGGACAGGCCTTGGGGCCAACTGAGTGTTCAGATCTACAGCTCCAAAGCCGACCCGAGGCTTCCAAGTCCCTTCCTGGTGCTCATGCTCAGCTGTGCATTGATGCAATCTGGCTCAGGAAATTCCTGGGTTGCAGCCGGAAGGGCGGGGTTGGAGCAAAGAGGGGACTTGGAGCATTTTAATGCAGGGTCTTAGTGACTATACTCTCCGATTGCCATCTGAAAAGCAGTTATAAGGCCCCACCTGGAAGTTGGCCTCCCTACTCTGTACTGGCTGAGGTGAGGTTGGGAACAAATATCAGCTGAGAAGGGTGCCAAAATGTAAATGGGTGCTAGGGAGGAACTACATGCACCAGCACAGGGCAGCACAATGCATCTTAAACCTTCTGATTCAGAGTCCCTCTTCTTAAGTGAACTTTCGAGGACCCAACTTCCCAGGGCAGCCAGCTCTTTGGCCAGTGCATGGGCTCCAGGGGCACAGCGTCCCTCTGTACATCACAGGGATGCACTTGAGGCCTTCCTTCCCCTCCAAAAGAGGACACCTAAGATGAATGACATGTCCCTGAACACCATTGCTCCTATTAAAAAAGACTATCAAGATCTGGGGAGGAAGCTCAAGCAAATGGGGGCACAAGTGGTATTCTCTTCAATCTTGCCTATCAAGGGAAGAGGAATGCGTCGGGAGAGGAAGATAATGGAGGTGAATCACTGGCTGCGTAGTTGGTGCCGGCAGGAGAGATTTGGTTTCTGGGACCATGGGATAGGCTTTCTTGAGGAAGGCCTACTAGCACCTGATGGACTGCACTTATCGAAACTGGGGAAGAATGTGTTTGACAGGAACCTGGGGAGATTCATCAGGAGAGCTTTAAACTAAAGCCACTAGGGGAAGGAGATGATCAACATAGGGAGTGTATGGAAGGAAAACGATCGGAGGCAGCCCAACCGGCAAGGCCAGCTCATAGGGAACCAAAAGTAAAAGGATTCAGATGTCTTTATACTAACGCCCCAAGCATGGGCAATAAAAAGGAAGATCTGGAACTTCTCATGCTGATGGAAAGGTATGATCTAGTAGGCATCACAGAAACTTGGTGGAATGATTCTCATGACTTGAATTTAATGGTGGATGGATATGAACTGTTCAGAAAAAACAGAATAGATCTGAATAGACCTCTGTTGTGGGGAAGATATAGGAGCAGATATTAAAGGGAGCGATCTGCAAACATATGGAGGACAATTTGGTGATCCAAGGAAGTCAGCATGGATTTGTCTCCAACAGGTCCTGACAGACCAACCTAGTTTCCTTTTTTGACCAAGTAACAGGTTTGCTGGATCGGGGAAATTCGGTTGATGTCATTTACTTGGATTTTAGTAAAGCTTTTGACAAGGTTGTCCTCCAGATGTTTGCAGATCGCTCCCTTTAATATCTGCTCCATTATCTTCCCCACAACAGAGGTCAGACTCACTTGTCTGTAGTTTCCTGGGTCATCCTTCCTCCCTTTTTTGAAGATCGGATTTCCCGGGTCATCCTTCCTCCCTTTTTTGAAAATCTATAACAGTTTGATCCTACCTTGTGACACTTGAATTTATGGAAATAACTATAACCCAACTTCAACAGATATCATTATTCAGCACATCTAACAGCAACCAAGAGCTAACCATTCAGGCCTGTTGTCTTTGGGCAGACCAGGGCCTCAGTCTTTCTGACCTCTGTCCAGGCAGTCCCTTGAAGAAGCTCCAACTTGCCACTGTGCTGTCTTGGAAGATCTTCTGTTTCTCACATAAGTCTCTGGTATCTTTGCATTCAGATGGAAGGCATCAGGACTCAAATAGCAGCAGAATTCCTAAAACGTTAATAGATAGTTTTCATACAAGAGTATAAGAAGGACACTCTAATAATTAAAGCAAACAGAGAGAAACAGATCTATCCACTGGCAATATGATTAATAAAGAAAAATGTCCTATTTTTGTGGTTTTCCTTGTTTCTTTATTCTTTAGGACTTCTGTCAAAGCGGAATCCAGGTAATCTCCGTTTTCAGATATTTCATCAGTGACAAGTCCTTATATATATTAATAGTATAATACTGGCCACAGGCTCACATAGGTATGGGGATACCAGTCTGTATTGACACGTTCACATAGGTTTTGAAAAACCAGCCAAACTTGTTCAGCTACAATGGCAAAAGTTGGTACAAAGAATTCATGCAGCATTTTATTTATTTCCAGAATGTATATGCCACCTATTCAGAACTTCTTTTTAAACTGTTCCCTTAGTGTTTGTCTTCTCTGCAGCTGTATGTTGAATGGGAACTTTAAAATTGTGTCAAAATGTCAGATGGGGGGAAAAGACTTAATTAATCTGTATGTGACATTTATCATCTAAAGTTAAAAATATTGGGAAAATGTTATCACAAATCGCTTTTGGGAAATGCAAATATAATTGGGAATATTTCCAGTGAATGATAGCTGAAATCTAGCTGAAAAGGAGGCTTTTTTTGGGGCGGGGGAGAAGTGAAGTGAGGAAACAGCAATTATGAAAATTTTGAGGGTTATCTAGACCAATCTCACAATGAAAGAAGTAGGCTAGCCTCTTCCAGCTAGAAATTGAGAGAGCCACACTGACTCCCTGTCCCAGTTTAGAAGCCACAAAGTGGTGTGAATTTGCAAAGGGTACAAGACCACCTGATGGGGGTGCCCCCTCCCCATACACTTAAATTATAGACAGAAATATTAAAGTAATATCAGTGAGTGGCACAACTAGATTCCAGTCCAGGAGCACCACAGGGACTAACAACATTTCTAGAGCATGAGTTTTCAAGAGACAAAGCTCCTTTCATCAGATCATCAAAACATTGCCTCCAAAAAGCTCATATCCCACGTCAAATTGGGTTGGTCTCTGACATGCTACTAGATGAAAAGCTCATTGTTATACTGCTGACCTTTGAAGCCACTAAGCTATGACACTGGAAAGTGGATATCCTAAATAAAACTGTGTTGCACTTACCTGTAATTGTTGTTCATCAAATAGGCTTCTGTGCAGTCCCACATAGGACTGCAATTATGCAGGCCTACCATGGAGAGGAGCTAGCAAGCTATAGATCTACAGAAAAAAACACTCCCAGGAGTGCGGCCCCTCCCAACCACGGAGATGAGCGTGATTTTCCTGCCCAAAGTCAGCTGATCTGGGAGGGGGCCAGCACTGCCCCCTCAGTTCAACAAGCGGAAGAATGCCCACAGTGGGGTAGGAGGGAGGGATGTGTCCCTGCACAGAAGCTTATTCGATGAACAATGTAATAAATGTTCATAATAATAGAGTAATAGTGGATGGATATGAACTGTTCAGAAAAAGAGTAGATCAAAGAGGTGGAGGAGTGACACTGTATGTGAGGATAGGGCTTACCTGTCAGGAAATTCTAGTGAAGGAGAGAATATCTACAGTGGAAAGCATCTGGGTGAAAATAAGCGAGAGGAAAACAAACAGTGTGCTAAGAGGAATGGATCGCCATGTGGCTGGGCCCGACCCCCTAACCCGAGAGGTGTGTTGCTTGCTAGGGGCGAAAATTAAAGATGTTTCAGAACGGTTGCCCAAACTCCTCAAATCTACGGATCGCTACCCATTTGTGATGGTCCATGTGGGAACGAATGACATGTCCCTGAATACTATCGCTCCTATTAAAAAAGACTATCAAGACCTGGGGAAGAAGCTCAAGCAAATGGGGGCACAAGTGGTATTCTCTTCAATCTTGCCTGTCAAGGGAAGAGGAATGCGTCGGGAGAGGAAGATAATGGAGGTGAATCGATGGCTGCGTATTTGGTGCCGGCAGGAGAGATTTGGTTTCTGGGACCATGGGATAGGCTTTCTTGAGGAAGGCCTACTAGCACCTGATGGACTGCACTTATTGAAACTGGGGAAGAATGTGTTTGTCAGGAACCTGGGGAGATTTATCAGGAGAGCTTTAAACTAAAGCCACAAGGGGAAGGAGACGATCAACAAGGGAGTGTATGGAAGGAGAACAATGGATGGATGGATATGAACAGAAAAAACAGAATAGATCGAAGAGGTGGAGGAGTGGCACTGTATGTGAGGAAAGGGCTTACCTGTCAGGAAATTCTAGTGAAGGAGAGAATATCTACAGTGGAAAGCATCTGGGTGAAAATAAGCGAGGGGAAAACAAACAGTGTGGTGGTTGGTGTCTGCTACCGGCCGCCTGACCAACGAGAGGATGTGGATGCTGCACTTTGTGAGCAGATTGAGAAAATATCCACGCGGCAGGACCTTGTCATCATGGGTGACTTCAATTTCCCAGATGTGTGCTGGGAAACAAACTCTGCAAAGCGTCCTCAGTCATGCAAGTTTCTGACCTGCCTGGCTGACAATTTGATTTATCAGATGGTAGATGAACCCACAAGAGGTTCAGCCATACTGGACTTAATACTGACCAACAGGCAATAGTGGATGAGGTGAAGGAGGTGGGGACCCTAGGGGGAAGCAACCGTGTCCTCATAGAATTCCTTTTGAGATGGGGAGGCAAGGAAGCTTGTAGCCAGATGTGTATGTTGGATTTTCGTAGGGCAAACTTTAATAAACTCAGAGACATGATGAGTGTCATACCATGGACGGGAATGCTGGAAGGAAAGGGAGCATGTGAAAGGTGGGCGCTACTCAAATAAGAGCTATTGCATGATCAATCAATGACTATCCCAGAAAGACAAAAACACTGCAGGAGCTCTAAGAAGCCTATTTGGAGGAACAGAGAACTTCAAGAGGAACTAAGAAAGAAAAGAGAAATGCTCAGGAAATGGAGGGAAGGACAGAACTCTAAAGAAGAGTACCTACAGGTTACTAGGCACTGTAGATCAATCATCAGAAAGGCCAAAGCTGAGCGTGAGCAAAGATTGGGCAGAGAAGCCCACTGTAACAAGAAAAAGATTTTTCAGCTATGTGAGGAGCAAACGTAAAGTAAAGGAGGCAATAGGCCCACTGTTGGGTGCAGATAGACAAACTCTAACGGAGGATGCAGAGAAAGCAGAAAGGCTCAGCGCCTATCTTACATTTGTTTATTCCCACATGTCAAAGGGTTTAGGCACATCTAGAGATGGCAGTAGCCAAGAGATAGTGTGTGGGTGGCAGGTTGACACGGACAGAGAGGTTGTTGAGAGGCATTTAGCTGCACTGGATGAGTTCAAATCCCCTGGGCCGGATGAAATGCACCCGAGAGTGCTCAAAGAACTTTCTGGAGAACTTGCACAGCCCTTGTCCATCATCTTTGGGACCTCTTTAAGGACTGGAGATGTCCCGGAGGACTGGAAGAGAGCAAATGTTATTCCGATCTTCAAAAAAGGGAGGAAGGATGACCCGGGAAACTACAGACCAGTGAGTCTGATCTCTGTTGTGGGTAAGATAATGGAGCAGATATTAAAGGGAGCAATCTGCAAACATCTGGAGGATAAGTTGCAGTGTACCTTGGAAAAATGGGCAAATGAGAACAAGAAGCAATTTAATAAAGATAAGTATAAAGTTCTGCATCTGGGTCAGAAAAATGAAAAGCATGCCTACTGGATGGGGGATATGCTTCTAGGTAACACTGTGTGTGAACGAGACCTTGGGGTACTTGTGGATTGTAAACTAAACATGAGCAGGCAGTGTGATGCAGCGGCATAAAAGGTGAATGCCATTTTGGGCTGTATCAACAGGAGCATCACATCAAAATCACAAGATGTCATAGTCCCATTGTATACAGCACTGGTCATACCACACCTGGAGTACTGTGTGCAGTTCTAGAGGCCTCACTTCAAGAAGGACATAGATAAAATTGAAAGGGTACAGAGGAGAGCGACGAGGATGATCTGAGGCTAAGGTACCAAGCCCTATGAAGATAGGTTGAGGGAATGTTCAGCCTGGAGAAAAGGAGGTTGAGAGGGGACATGATAGCCCTCTTTAAGTATTTGAAAGGTTGTCATTTGGAGGAGGGCAGGATGCTTTTCCCATTGGCTGCAGAGGAAAGGACACGCAATAATGGGTTTAAACTATAAGTACAACGATATAGGCTAGATATCAGGGGGAAAAATTTCACAGTCAGAGTAGTTCAGCAATGGAATAGGCTGCCTAAGGAGGTGGTGAGCTCCCCCTCATTGGCAGTCTTCAAGTAATGGTTGGATACACACTTTTCTTGGATGCTTTAGGATTCTTTGGGCTGATCCTGTGTTGAACAGGAGGTTGGACTAGTTGGCCTGTATGGCCCCTTCCAACTCTATGATTCTATGATTCTATGATTCTAACATCAGTTATAGGTAAGTGTAACACTGTTTTCATCTTCATGGCTTCTGTGCAGTCCTACATGGGAGAATAGCAAGAACACTCACCATGGCGGAGGGTGTGGGAAGCCTCATCAAAAGAGTGAATGCAACACTGCTTTTCCCCCCACAGCTTCAGCAGGGGAATTGACATCCCTCGCATAATGTTTCAGAAACGTGGATGGAACCGACCAAGTGGCAGCTCTACAGATATCACCAATTGGAAGATCTGCTGAGAGGGCTGCTGAGGCCGCTTGTGAACGTGTCGAGTGTGCTTTGACAGGTAAAGAACATTAAATGCCAGCCTCACTATAAGCCATCCTAATGGCCGAAACAATCCAGCGAGACAAAGTCTGAGACGATGCCTGCTTGCCTTTGTGTGTACCCCCAAAACAAATAAAGAATCTAAAATAAATAAATAATCTAAAATGTTTCACCCTGTGGAAGCAGTGGTTGAAATTCTTTCTCTTCTTTTTCTTCTCTTCTGTAGCCACACAGGCAATATAATCAGTTAAGAAGGGGGTCTAAGGGAGAGTCGACTGAAGATGGCGCCGTAACAGCTGGACTTCTGTCTGGCTCTTAAGCCATGCTGAGGGTCAGGAGCATTCGCACCTGGCTGACCTGAGCAGATACACAAATCTGCTCGCTGGTCGCCCCAGGAACCGGGAATGCCATCCTGAGGGTCCTACAGATCCGTGGGGAGGTAGGGAGACCGAGCTCTCCGGATCAACAGCGGCGTGTGCTCAAGGTCACGATGGCGCCCTTGTCATAAATAACTTTCTAAGCTTGAAACGACCGGCTGACCCTACATTCTTCACAGATCATCTTTTACCAGACTGACAGGAGCCGAAGTTTATAACAGTAAGGATTGAAAGCTTTCTGGCTTTTCCTTTTCTTTTCCCACAAGCTCTTCCCCCCCCCCCTCAACCAATTTACAAGTGAATTCCCCCTTTCGTCGAGTGAGAGACTCCCAGCTAATTATACCCACTAACCAAACAAAGAGAGAGCTTTAAAGTTTTGTTGGAGAGAGTTCAGTGGGGGAAGCTGACTTGAAACGGAGATCGACAAACTGATAATTTGGGATCACTTGTGCTCCCGCGAGACCTCACGAGACTTTCTGTTTATAGTTTGTGACTGCCTAGAACTATGGAAAAATTAACTAAGGCACAGCTTTTCCATTTGTTATGCGAAGGGAACTCAAAGATACTGAAAGCAGTCAATAAGGTGGAAAAGGAAATCCGTGGGATTAAGGGGGAGCTTTTGGACGGAGCCGACGGTCTGGAGAGAGCAGCTGATGACACAGCTTAGCCAATAATACATCAAACGAAAATTCAATGTTTGGAAGTTAATCAACAGGAGGAGGAGAGAGCTAGGGATGTAAAAATCCAAAGCACCTTGGAAGAACTTGGGAAAACAGATTTAAGGAAGGAAAGCACCAAAAACCTGGAAGTCTATTTAGAGCAGGAAGTGATTTCGATCAGCAAAATAAAAAGAGTCTATTCAAAAGCGACAGCACCCAGGAAGCTATCAGGAGATATCTCTGTGCGACCAGAGGAAGAGATCCAGATTGATAAAGTATACAGAGCCTACTTAAAGGCGAATGCAAGCAAGAATCAAGTAAGAGACTTCTCTGGCCCTGACAGAAGAACAATCAGAAATACTCTACTATGGAAAAAAACACAATTTCATTTTCTGCGACCACCTGAAGGATGAGTTGAACAGTGGAGTATTCTCCTGGTTTCTTGTGGGGAAGACAGCAGCAGTAACTTTTAGGACAGGACCAATATATGAAGGGAACTGACTTTATATCATATAAGACAATAATAGAATATATTCTTATAATTGATTATACTCTCATATGTATCAACAACTATTCTGCTAAGAAAGATGGTAATAACTTCTAGATCAGGATCAATATGTGATGGGAACTGAATATGTATGCCAATATGTATGCTAAAAGAGGATGACAAACTATACTTCATAGGTATTAACAAGACGGCAGCAGTAACTCAGGGCCAATTCATGAAGGGGACTGACCTTATATCATTTAAGATAATAACAGAATATATTCTTATAACAGATCATATTCTCATCACTTTGCTAAGAAAAATGGTAAAAACGTCTAGATTAGGAATAATATGTGATGGGAACTGAATATGTATGTTAAAAGAGGATGGCAAACCATATCAGCTGGTCGCTTTTTTCCTTATTTTTCTGTAAATGCTTCATATAATAATAAATAATAAAATTATTTAAAAAAAAAGAAAGGGGTCTAAGATCTTCTGAGTAAGCTGAATCTGTATTATTAAATCTATCTTCGCAGTGCTTTCCAGCCCAAAATTAAAGCTTAACTAAAATGGAGTGGGTTTAAGAATAACAGATGAAGACTCATTCATTCATTCATTCATTGTAAGTCTATACTATTATGTAAGTGTGGGGTCTTAGATCTCCTATGCTAGCTGAATTTGTATTATAAAACATATCTCCGCAGTGACTCCCAGTCTAAACTTAAAGCATAACTAAAAGGAGGCACCTAATCGAGGAGGTGTAAATGTAACCAACGAAGACTTTATTTTACTATTTTTTGTATTAACATCTTATACTTATATAACTTATACTCATATAACAACTTATATATTTTTCTTCTGTACAACTAAGTAGGCCTCTTTTCCTAAATGTGGTGGAAATGTGGATGGCTCTAAGATTGTGTTAAGTATAAATTGTTTTATAGATGTTATGGGACACCAAAAATGACCGTTAAAATTGTTAAAAACTATGAGCCTAGGAGGTACAACTGCCTCAAGATTCACCGATGCATATTCTGAGGGAAAGAGTACAACTGCACTTTCTACGCCAAAGGCCATCTGGACAGAACACAAGTCTACGGGAACAACAAGATGCAGCAAGCCTCGACAGCCCTTAAGAAGACTGGGGCTTTTCTTAAGTTAATGTGGGGTCTAAGATCTTCTAAGTAAGCTGAATCTGTAAATATATCTTCGCAGTGCCTTCTAGCCCAAAATTAAAGCTTAACTAAAAGGAGACATCTAATGGAGTTGGTTTAAGAATAACAGATGAAGACTATATTTTACTGCTCACTGTAAGTCTATACTATTATGTAAGTGTTGGGGTCTTAGATTTCCTAATCTGTAAATATATCTCCGCAGTGACTCCCAGTCTAAACTTAAAGCATAACTAAAAGGAGACATCTAATCGAGGAGGTGTAACTAACGAAGACTTGATTTTACTATTTTTTGTATTAACAAATTACACTTATATAACAACCTATATTACACTTATATAACTTATAAGTTATATAACTTATAACTTATAAGTAACTTACATAACTTATATAACACTTATATAACAACCTATATATTTTTCTTCTGTACAACTAAGTAGGCTTCTTTTCCTAAATGTGGTGGAAATGTGGATGGCTCTAAGATTGTGTTAAGTATAAATTGTTTCATAGGTGTTATGGGACACCAAAAATGACTGTTAAAATTGTTAAAAACTATGCAAACAAATGCTGGAAAGATGGTAACAAAGTAGGCTTCTCCTTCTAAATGTGGTGGAAACGTGAAAAAGTTTATAAGCTTTGGACAAAAGTTCATACCATTGTGTAAAATAAGTTAAAAGGGGATTGAAATGGGGAAAAGTGTATTAAATGAAGAGCACAATCTATTTTTTTCTGTATCAATAATGTAGATTACTTGTACTATCTTTAATCTTGGAAAATAAAACAAAAATTTTGAATAAAAAAAATAATAAAAACAGTAAAAACTTGGAATTTCAGCAGCAGACCTGAATACTTATAACCACTGCTATGTTGCCAAAAAGTTTGACAAATCACTCCCATTAGAGCAGGGTGGCCAGTTCTAGGTTGGGAAGTATCTGGAAACTTTGGGGGTGGAGCTGAGAGTTGGTGGGATTAGTGGTGGGTGGGACCTCAGTGGAGGGTAATGCTATAGAGTCCACTCTCCAAACCAGCCATTTCTCCAGGGGAACTGATCTTGGTTACCTGTTGATGAGCTGTAAAACCAGGGGATCCCCAGGTGCCATCCCTACATGATTAGAGGTCAGTCTAGGTGTTGCCCTGAATAGGGATACCTGGATATCAACTAGTGTGGGCCACAGGGTGCAAAGTTCAACAGTATTCAAAAAGTTGCCCTAGCTTCCAGTATGTTTCCACTGCATTATATGTTCATGATTATTTTATATTCCTACATGGTGTTGGCCTAGTGTCCCTTAGGCTGTTCCAATAACAAACTTTCCCAGTGGTCAAGTTCTGGACAGGATCTGCCAAATCTCATTTGGGGTTTTGCATGATTCCATTTTTGCTCATGCTACTTAACTTCTATGAACCTCTTGTGTCTGAAAGCTTTGCCCATGAGGCTGGGAGTTCAATCCCAGCAGCCGGCTCAAGGTTGACTCAGCCTTCCATCCTTCCGAGGTCGGTAAAATGAGTACCCAGCTTGCTTGCTGGGGGGTAAACGGTCATGACTGGGGAAGGCACTGGCAAACCACCCTGTATTGAGTCTGCCATGAAAAAGCTAGAGGGCGTCACCCCAAGGGTCAGACATGACTTGGTGCTTGCACAGGGGATACCTTTACCTTTACCTTTACCTTACTTAACTTCTGAATAACATGAATGGCTAGTCAGGATGTTGTTGTTTTATTTTATCCTTCATGTAATCCTTCCTTAAGTTCTTTTAGTAAACTCTTTTATGCACGCTAAAAAAAAATGTTTCACCCTATCTAAGTAAAACACCCTATCTAAGTAAAACAATAAGGCCCGTTGTACATCTAAGGAGTGTAGTGCACGTTCCCGATCTGAAGATGGATTAGAAAGAACACTGGCAGTGCCATGGGTTGATTTAGATGAAATTTAGAGACCACTTTACGGAGAAATGTCATTGAAGATCTCATCGACACCTGATTGGCATGAAACTGAAGGAAAGGAGAATCATACTGAAATGCTGCTAGTTCCCCCACCCCTCTTACCGAAGTGGTTGCCACCAAAAATAGTACTTTATAGTACTTTATAGGATAAAAAATGCAAATCAACAGTGGCTAAAGGTTCAAAAGGTTTATACATTAAATGTGACAACACTAATGATAAACTCCATTGTGGAGAAACTGGCAATAGAGAGGGTACAAATTACGCAAACCTTTCAAAAATGTTTTGACTGCCTATGTACAAAAATAGACATAGTAGTAGTAGTAGCAGTAGTATTATTACAGTTTACACCAGACATATAACAAGGAAATATAATGAAATGCAATATAATAACCATCTTTTATTATTCTGAGAACCCATGAACTTACAGTTCACCAAACATCATAAAATGCATTTAACTGATTCAAAAACAAACACTGTGAATCCAGTCATTGTGAGAACCCATTCCCTTAGGACCTCCTACTTGGGAAACTCTGACTACGCCCTCTGCCATTATGCTGGCACCATTCCATATTATTAAATGAGGATCTAGAATTACCCCCACTAATATTAGGAACAAAAGAGGAGGACCTATGGTCAGAAAAACTAAAGGATCGGTGAAGGACTTTCGACTGAAGATGGCGCCATACTAGCCGGGCTTGTGTCGGGCTCTTAAGCCATGCTGAGGGTCAGGAGCAAATGCACCTGGCAGACCTGAGCAGATACGCAAATCTTGCTCGCCGGTCGCCCCAAGAACCGGGAACGGCATCCTGAGGGTCCTACAGATCCGTGGAGACTGAATTCTCCGGATCGCCGTGGCATGTGCTCAAGGTCATGATGGCGCCCTTGTCGTAAATAACTTTCTAAGCCTGAAACGACCAGCTGACCCTACATTCTTCCCAGATCATCTTTTACCAGACTGACAGGAGCCGGAGTCTGCAACAGTAAAGACTGTGAGTTTTCTGGTTTTTCCTTTTTTTTCCCCCACAAGCTCTTCCCCCCCTCCTCAACCAATTTACAAGTGAATCCTTTCGTTGAGTGGGAGGCTTCCAGCTAAATACTCTCATTAATGAAACAAAGAGAGAGCTTAAAGAAAAGAGAGACTTTAAAGATTTGTTGGAGAGAGTTCAGTTGGGGACGCTGACTTGATACGGAGATCGACAAACTGATAATTTTGGATCGCTCGAGCTCCCGCGAGACTTCACGAGACTTTCTGTTTATAATCTGTGACTGCCTAGAACTATGGAAAAATTAACTAAGGCACAGCTTTTCCATTTGTTATGTGAAGGGAACTCAAAGATACTTAAAGCAGTTAACAAGGTGGAAAAGGAAATCCAAAAGACTAAGAAAGAGCTTTTAGACAGAACCGACAGTTTGAAAAAAACAGCTGATGAAAACACAACTCAGCCAACAATACATCAATCGAGAATTCAATGTCCGGAAGTTAATCAACAGGAGGGGGAGAGAGCTAGGGACGTTAAAATCAAAAGCACCTTGGAAGAACTTGGGAAAACAGATTTAAGGAAGGAAAGCACCAAAAACCTGGAAGTCTATTTAGAGCAGGAAGTGATTTGGATCAACAAAATAAACAGAGTCTATTCAAAGGCGACAGCACGCAGGAAGCTATCAGATATCTCTGTGCGACTAGAGGAAGAGATCCGGATTGACAAAGTATACAGAGCCTACTTAAAGGCGACTGCAAGCAAGAATCAAGCAAGAGACTTCTTTGGCCCTGACAGAAAGGCAACCAGAAATACTCTATGCAGGAACCATCAGGCGACATGGAAAAGAATACAATTTCATTTTCTGCGGCCACCTGAAGAATGTGATGAACAGTGGAGCACTCTCTTGGTTTCCTGTGGGAAAGACAGCAGCAGTACCTCTTTGGTCAGGGCCAATATATGAAGGGAACTGACTTTATGTCACCTAAGATAATAATAGAATATACTCTTATAACAGATTATACTCTCATATGTATTAACAATTATTTCGTTAAGAAAGATGGTAAAAACTTCTAGATTAGGATTAATATGTGATGGGAATTGAATATGTATGTTGAAAGAGGATGGCAAACCATATCAGCTGGTCGCTTTTTCTCTTTTACTTTCTGTAAATGCTTTATATAATAATAAATAATAAAATTATTTAAAAAAAAACTAAAGGATCGAGATCCAAAATACCTGCATAACCTGGATTTAGGAAGCTGATTTGTCCCTGAATTAATACCCAAGGTCTTAGCTACTAGGGTATATTTGCACATGGTTTCTATAACTTCATCAGTTTGAATGCTGAAGAGCTCCTTTCCTTCAAAAGGCATGTCCTCCACTCTTGCCCTTGTATCAAAAGGTAAAGTAGAGGAGCACAACCAGGTATGTCTCCTAAATTCCTGATCAAGCTTAGGGTTCTGGTAATCTCCTTTAAGGCCGTACGTGGTTTGGGCCCAGTGTATTTGAGAGACCGCCTCCCTGTCTATACCCCCAAAAGAGCCCTACGCTCCGCCACCTCCAACTGGCTGTGGATCCCTGGCCCCGGAGAAGCACGTCGGTCCTCAACAAGGGCCAGAGCCTTCTCGGTCCTGGCCCCAACCTGGTGCAATAAGCTCCCTGCCCGAACTTCCACAGTTCCGCAGGGCCTGCAAGAGGGAGCTCTTCCACCAGGCATTCAGTTGAAGCTTACCAACACAGAACATCTACTGGTCCCCCCCAGACACCCTCCCATGACCAAAATAACTGACCTCCCAATGTTATTATGTATTGTATTACTGTTGAACTGTTATAATGTTTTGTTGAAGGTTGCTCAATGTTGCAGACAATGTAATGTTCCATGTAAGAGTTATTCAATGTTCAATGTAAACTGCCGAGAGCCGCAAAGAATGGGCGGTATAGAAATCCAAACAAACAAACAAACGCAATTGCTGTCACCAGTGCTCTAACATGACAATCTGCCTGATTCCTAGCAGCATTTATTTGTTTTGTCAATTTAATGCCCTCCACAATCACAGCCTTAGCTTGCGGGCAATGAGGAGGATCCAAGTAATATAGCATCAGGGTCAACTTTTCCCATAAGGAGGTTTGATACTCACCCATAATCACCTCATAATTAGAGACCCTAATTCCCATTGAGGAGAATGAATAAATTTTTCTAGCCATAACATCAATTTTTCTTCCCTCCCTATCATCAAGGGGAAAAGAATGTAGATTTTCTCGGCCCCTGGAGAGGAGTACTGCAGAAATGATAGAATTAGCTTTAGGATGACGTGATAGGAAAGCGCAATCCTGCTCTTGCACTTTATACATTGCCTCTATTTTCTGTGAAGAAGCAGGGATGAATGCAGAATTCTCCCACAGAGGCAGAATTACATGCTGAATCCCTTTAATAAAAGGTAAAGCGACAGGCCTAGAGCCCAGGTTATATAAAATGTCCATTACAGGATCATCAAGGTAAGGATTCGTAGTAAGGTAGTCCAATTTTAAGGCTATCGCCATCCGAATCAGCTATTCTGAATACATGCGGAGATCATCAGTCAGGGAAATAGATGCTTGCTCCCCCACTGCATCAGATTCACCATCCCCGGCACCCTGTTGGGTCCATTGGTGCCGAGAGAGTGTCAACATCAAGTCGACGCCAAGACAGTTGAGATGCCGACACAGATGCCTGAGAAGAAATACTCCGCCGAGCCCTCTCTCTGTGCCTATTCCAACTCTCCCAGTCAGGAGGCAACATCATCGGCACCATGACCCAAGATGGGGAACTATCCACAGACATTGCTTCCAACTCCTTACAGAGCCTTTTAGGAGAAGGACCTTCTGACATCAGGAGGATATCATCCTCAGAGTCATATGTCGCACCTCACTCTTAATGGTGAGTTGACGTCAACACTACCGTAGACACTGAGGGCGTTCGACATCGAGGAGGTGGAGATGGCGATTGCTGACGCCGAAAGGTGACCGAACCCTTCGGGGACTCTATTGGCCAATTTTCTCCCACCTATTTAGATTTCTTTTTTGTTTTCTTTCTTGGTGGCTCAGAGGAAGCCAGACAGAGAGCATGTTGAAGGAGGGCAGTCCGAGGGAGGAGTAAGAACATCTGCTCTCCCTGAGTGGACTTTTTCATAAAGGGCTGCTTTCAACCGTGCAGCTCGACCATCTCTAATCTTAGGGGTCATTTTACAGCACACGGGGCATGATCCTGTAACATGCCATTCTCCTAAGCACAGTAGGCAATTCAAATGGCTGTTATTCTGAGCCATTTTAGCCCCACAGACCACACACTTTTAAAAAGCACCATTAGCTGTCCAAGAACCAGATATATTTATTTCTAACAATAACCGACTACTAACTATGAACTATGAACTATAACAACTATCAACTATAAACTACAAAAAAATACTGAGGTAAATCTTTTGAGCTCGGAAACAAAACGTCCTTTCACCAAGGCAGCAAAAAGAGATCTGAGGGGGGAGTGCTGGCCGCTCACAAATCAGTTGACTTTAGGCGGGAAAGTCAACACTTATCTCCTTAGTTGGGAGGGGCTGCAATCCTGGGAGTGTTTTTTTTCTGTAGATCTATAGCTTGCTAGCTCCTCTCCATGGTAGGCCTGCATAACTGCATAACTGCAGACTGCACAGAAGCCATGAAGATGGACCTCATTTTCTTCCCACATGAACAATGATTCTATCCCAGCTTGGTGTAGTGGTTAAGAGTGTGGATATCTAATCTGGTGAGCTGGTTTTGATTCCGTGCTCCCCCAGATGCAGCCAGCTAGGTGACCTTGGGCTCACCACAACACTGATAAAGCTGTTCTGGCCGAGCAGGAATATCAGGGCTCTCTCAGCCTCCCCTCCCTCATGGGGTGTCTGTTGTGGAGAGAGGAGGGGAAGGCGAATGTAAGGCACTAGAATCATAGATTCATAGAATAATGGAGTTGGAAGGGACCTCATGGGTCATCTAGCCAACCCCCTGCACTATGCAGGGCACTCATCTACTGTAACATGCCACCCCTTTGCCTTCACAGAATCAAGAAGATGCTGAATCATTAACAAGTACCCTCTGGGTACGATTTGTCAATCAGTCATTGATCCACCTGACAGAATTACAATCCATACCACATATTACCAACTTGTGAACAAGAATATCATATGGAACCTTATCAAAAGCTTTACTGAAATCCAGATAAACTGTCCACGGCATTCCCCTGATCCAGCAAGGTAGTCACTTTATCAAAAAAAGAGATAAGGTCTGACATGACTTGTTATTGTGAAACCCATGCTGAGTCTTAGAAATCACAGCTCTCAGCTCCATCTGCTCAAGGACTGAGTGTGTGATTGTTCCAAAATTTTGCCAGCTACAGATGTCAAGCTGACAGGTCAATAATTTCCCGGATCCTCCTTTTTTGCTTTCTTGAAGATGGGGAAAACATTTGCTCGTCTCCAATCATCTGGCATCTTACCTGTTCTTCAAGAAGTGTCAAAAATAATGGACAGAGGTTCAGAGATGACATCTGCAAGTTCTTTTAGTACCCTTGGATGCAGTTCATCTGGCCCAGAAGACTTTGTTTCATTTAAATAAAGTAGGTGTTTGTGGACTGCTCCAACAGTGATCCTAGGCCAGCATTCCCGTCCCCCATGTTTTGTTATGTTTTTGCCACATTGATCACTATTTCCCTCACAAGAGAAGACCGAGGAAAAATAGGAGTTAAGCAGTTCAGCCCTCTCTTCATCATCTGTTATAATTTCACTTTCTTGTCCTCGCAGTGGTCCTATGGTGTCCCTATTCTTTTTCTTGCTTGAAATATAACTAAAGAAGCCTTTTTTGTTATGTTCAGCATTTCTTGCTAGCCTAAGCTCATATTGAGCTTTAGCTTTTCTAACACTCTCCCTACAATTATGGGTTATTTGTTTATACTCATCCTTGGTAATAAGGCCTTCCTTCCATTTCCTAAATGACTCTTTTTTATTCCTCAAATCTTTTGACAACTGCTTATGGAGCCAACTTGGCTTCCTTAGGCTCCTTCCATCTTTTCTTCTCAAGGGAATTGTTTGTGACTGAGCCTTCAATATTTCACTTTTAAGAAGCTCCCAGCCCTCTTGGACTCCCATCTCTTTAAGTCTTTCTGACCACGGGACTCTACGCAACATACTTTTAAGTCTGTGAAAATCAGCTTTCCTGAAGTCCATTCTATACGTACGACTACGCAAAGGTTTTCTCTTTCCCACGATTGAAAATTCCAAAAGCACATAGTCACTGCTACCAACTGTGCCCACTACTTCCACCTCATCTTCCAGTTCTTCCCTACTGATGAGAATCAAGTCTAAAATAGCAGAGCCCCTGGTTCCCCTCTCCACTTTCTGGGAACGAACTATGAACTATAGTCGCATTGAGATTCCTTTGGGTAGAGAAAAGCAGCATCTAAGAACAAACTCTTTTTCTTCAGTAATATCAGGGCTCTCTCAGCCTCACCTCCCTCACAGGGTGTCTGTTGTGGGGAGAGGAAAGGGAAGGCGAATGTAAGCCACTGAGACTCCTTTGGGTAGAGAAAAGCGGCATCTAAGAACCAACTCTTCTTCAGTAATATCAGGGCTCTCTCAGCCTCACCTCCCTCCCAGGGTGTCTGTTTTAGGGAGAGGAAAGGGCAGGTGACTATCAGCTGCTTTGAGACTCCTTCAGGTAAAGCAGCCTATAAGAACCACTCTTATTCTTATTCTTCGAGAACCTGGTTCCTGACATAAAATAACATTAATTCAGATTGCTGCCAGCTAGACAACAGCTAAAGACTCCACCCAGTCCATCCCACCACCCAGCTCTTCCGGTTTCTGGGCAGGAGGACTTTTTCCTTTTGCCTGGCCACAGGAATTCCAGGAGCTGACGGCAAAGTCTTGTGAGAGCCCACTGTTTTCCTGCTTCCACTTTTCAGGGCTTGTATCAAATCAATCCCCTGAAATCAAAAAGGGAAGCAAACCCAGCAGAAAACCCCTGGCCAACCACAAACTTGATGGACACTGAATGTCATTCCTTGGGGATTACGTGGTCCCTACCACAATCCATCTGGTCTCTCCACTTCGTAGAATCATAGAATAATAGAGTTGGAAGGGACCTCATGGGTCATCTAGTTCAACTCCCTGCACTATACAGCAGGGATCCTCAACCTGTGGTCCTCCAGATGTTCATGGACTACAATTCCCATGAGTCCCTGCCAGAAAATGCTGGCAGGGACTCATGGGAATTGTAGTCCATGAACATCTGGAGGACCACAGGTTGAGGATCCCTGCTATACAGGACACTCACAACCCTACCACTCATCCACTGTAACCTGCCACCCCTTTGCCTTCACAGAATCAGCCTCTCCGTCAGAAGCTCCGTCTAGCCTCTGTAAAAATTTCCAAAAATGGAGAACCCACCACCTCCCGAGGAAGCCTGTTCCACTGAGAAACCGCACTAACTGTCAGGAATTTCTTCCAGATGTTTAGGCGGAATTTCCTTTGAATTAATTTCATCCCATTCGTTCTGGTCTGTCCTTCCAGGGCAAGAGAGAACAACTCTGCTCCATCCTCGATATGGCAGCCTTTTAAATACTTGAAGATGGTTATCAAATCCCCTCTCAGTCGCCTCCTCTCCGGGTTAAACAGACCAAGCTCCCCCAAGATTTCTTCATATGTCTTGGTCTCCAAACCCCTCACCATCTTTGTTGCCCTCCTTTGGACACGCTCCAGTTTGTCTACATCCCTCTTCAACTGGGGTGCCCAAAACTGAACATAGTACTGCAAGTGAGGCCGAACCAGAGCAGAGTAAAGTGGTACCATCACCTCCCGTGATCTGGACACAATACTCCGTTTGATACAGCTCATAATTCCATTTGCCTTTTTAGCCGCCGAATCACACTGTTTAGATCCTTTTCATACATGCTACTGCCAAGGCAAGTCTCCCCCGTCTTATATTGGTGTATTTGCTTTATATTTGTCCCTATTGAACATTTTATTCAGTTTAGTCCACTCCTCGAGCTTATCACAATCATCCTGTATTCTGTTGCTGTCTTCAGTTGTGTTTGCTACCCCTCCCAGTTTAGTATCATCTGCAAATTTAATAAGTATTCCCTCTAAATCCTCATCCAAATCATTTATACATATGTTGAAAAACACAGGCCCAGGACAGATCCTTGCGGGACTCCACTTGTCACTCTTTTCCAAGAAGATGCTGAACCATTAACAAATACCCTCTGGGTACAATTTGTCAACCAGTTATTGATCCACCTGACTGAATAAGGATCCATGCCACATTTTACCAACTTGTCAACAAGAATATCATGTAGAACGCTTTACCGAAATCTAGATAAACTATGTCCACAGCATTCCCCTGATCCAGCAACGTAGTCACTTTCTCAAAAAAAGAGATACGGTTGGTCTGACATGATTTGTTCTTGGTCTGACATGATTTTTTCTCATCTCAAGTTACAGCATACCAAGTTCTGTGGTGGGAGAAGTTGGTTCCGACCTATGGCGGAGTAATCAGCACTAAGGACCAAGTGAGCCCATGGAACTGCCTTACCCTTAGTCGGGCCCTCAGTCCTGCCTACTCTGACCAGCAGATGCTCTCACAGAACCTGACCCTATTCAAGTTTAGATTCTATGGCTTGAACCTGAGATCTGCCCGCAAAGCAGGTGCTCCACCACTGAGCCACAACCCCCTCCCTATTTCCCACACATCAGAGAGGGACAGAGGCCCTTCAAGGCTCACTGTGGACTCAACTGACTGAACAAGGGACCATTGAGAAGGATTCCTGTTTCCTAGAAAAATGCAGCCAATTTCCATCTGTCGTTGCAAATTTAACCACAAAAAAGCAGCTCTGCTGCTCTGAAAGGGCAAGAGAAGACTTGTGAAGAGCAAGAGAGTAGAGCCCTGGGCAGTGGGATCCTTCATCAATGCCCCCTGCCCCCCCCCGGGCTTTAATCCTGGCCCAGAGAAAGCCTCAGTTTGGGAGAACATCTGTGTGTCAGTCTGATTGAACAGCAAAGCCACAGGGAGCTTTTATTGATGTCACTATGGAAACGGTCTTACTTTTTTCTCCCTCCTTAAGTGTTGAAATCCTTAATAAATATTCAACCCATCAATTTCCTATTGAGCCACCACAAATAAACAGCGCTTTCAAACTTCACTGGGATCAAGGAAACAGTGCAAGTTGCAGTACCCTGAGAGAATTTGAGATCTCCCTTAAGTAACAATAGAGAAACATAAGACCAGAAAGGAGAATGTTGCGCTTTTGAATACAATGTGTGCTGCCATGGCAAGACTCCATGGTGACAAAACCAGGGGGACTTTGTGGCTTGATTTGGAACAGGGATGAGATAGGCATGGGGCAAAGATGCCGCCCTCTCCTTTAGCAATTGCTGAACCTATTTTAGAGGTATGGGGACAGCAATATTTGCCAGTTCTCAAGGGTAGGGCCCCAGAGCTCAGAGGTGGAACCAAAGGGGAAAGGGATGGACACTCATAATGCTTGCCTTTTTTTAAAAAACAGAGAGCAAGTCTCCCCTTCTGCCTGAGCTTCCTTGCTGGTGTATCAGCCTACTTTCTCCTTTAGACATATGATATCCTTCTCTCCCAGGATCAATTGCTACAATAGTTTATTTTTTTAAATAGTGGAGTTTTATCTCAAACAGCAAAGAGGGGAAGTGGTGTCAGAATGACAACCACCTGTGGACAGCAGTTCCAAAACCTGCCCGTGGATATAGCCTGATAATTTAAGTGCCCAGCTGAGCCCCTTTGGTCCAGGGCAGGTGACCACAGTCTCCTCCATAGGTAAAGTTATTCCTGGCTTTTCTCCCCAGTGGAGACCCTTGTATTGTTCTCCTCTCCTCCATTTTATTTTCTCAACGACGGTGCGAAGCAGGTGAGGCTGAGAGGATGGGGCTAGCCCAAGGCCCCCCATGCTTTCTATCATCCGCACAGCTTGCACAAAACAGAACTGGGCAGGAGGCCCAAAAGCCATGAGGCACCCACCAAGCCTTTATAGCAGAGGAGGGATTCGAATTTGGGTCTCTGAGAGTTTCCCAGCCTTTTTGAGGCATTTTAACAGAGTGGTGGTAAAGGTATCCCCTGTGCAAGCACCAAGTCATGTCTGACACTTGGGTAATGCCTTCTAGCATTTTCATGGCAGACTCAATATGGGGTGGTTTGCCAGTGCCTTCCCCAGTCATTACCGTTTACCCCCCAGCAGCAAGCTGGGTACTCATTTTACCGATCTCGGAAGGATGGAAGGCTGAGTCAACCTTGAGCCGGCTGCTGGGATTGAACTCCCAGCCTCATGGACAGAGCTTTCAGACTGCATGTCTGCTGCCTTACCACTCTACGCCACAAGAGGCTCATATAGGGTGGTGGACACAACCACAAAAAGGCCACCCCAGGACATAGAGCAAACCACACCATATCAACGGCTGAAGCAATGCACAACATAAATAGGAACTCTTCAACATTTCAGGCAGAAGCTCTTTTTTACAGGATGCTTTTTAAAACGAACCATTTCTGTGCAGACACACACAGTAATGCAGGGAAGATCTGTGTTTTTTGGTGGCAATTGTTGCTGAAGCAGCTTTTCAAAAATCTGCACAGCCAGTCTGAACTCCAGCGGCCAACTGGAAGCCCTGTTGATCACACTCCCCTTTCTAAAAACACTTGGTGAGTGCCAAGGAAGGTGCTGGTGGACTCCGTGGGTGCCATATTGGCAACATGCATCTTAGTCCAATACTCCAACCATGATATCACACAGGCCTGCTTGGCCTATGGAACGCAGCATCCCAGCAGAACAAACAACCAGCCCTCTGTGATCTTTTCAGCCTCCTTCCTTCATTGTTGTTTAAGTGCTCCAGTGAGGAGCCGCAGTGATTTCTTCTGCCAAGCAGCATCCAAAAGGGCAGGCTGGCATTAAAGACTGGCCTGATGGTAAACATTCCCACTTCAACCAGCACTGCTCGAAACAAACAAAAGCTCTTTCCCCCCTCCAGGGCACTCGTCTGTTCAGGCTCAATAACCCTGAAAATTGGAGCTATCAAACTGTTAAATGCATCGATCTGTTAAATCAACTCCCACTAGATTAGGCTCAGTTTAGTCTACAGCCCAAGTGCTCCCATGCTTGCCCCCACCCTGTTGGCCCTGGGGCCCAAATCTTTCTCCCAGTGCCCCTCCGATTGGGCTTGCACCGCTAGAGATCCCATCCTGCATGATAAACAAGGCCTCCAGAAACAACCAAGGCTCAAGTTCTTTCTCTCCACCGAGGCCTCCTGGAAATCTCCCGCCAGGTAGCCAGGGACAATGCAGCATCAGGCTTCACCTGCACGGCTGCCAGCCATACATGTGCCTTGAATGCCTGAGATGCAAAGTGTAAAGAGCCCCGGCAGTGTGGCTGTTGCTTTGGCCTCCACCTGTCTTTCTCATGCAGGGGTTGTGAAACCTGGGGGTCTTGGCTGCCCCAAGGGGTGGGACTTAATCAATTTTTAATAAATTTTTAAAATGCGTGAACCTTTATCAGATGATATGACTATATATGTTAGCCCACTGCACCCCCCCCATGGCCAATTATGGGTTCTGGAGGGGCTCGGGGGGGTGGTCATGTACATAGCTATGCTTCCCAGGGGTTTGTCGAAGCCTGAAGAATGTTTCAGGGGTTTCTCAACAGTAGAAAAGTGGAGAGAGGCTGGCCTCGAAAAAGAGCCTTGTGCAGGAAAGATGGGAGGGGGAGGGGAACAAATCCAGAACTCTTTAAGACAGATGAGTCCACTGGCCTGTCCGTGAGCCAGCTGGGCAGGGGCTGTTGTCCCTCCGAGGGAAGCCTCCATTGGTCCTCTCTGGCGAGCCCCCCGTTTCGGCGGCATTTGCCACTTGCACCTCTGCCAACTCCTAACTGGGGGTGGGTGGGTGGTGTCTGATAAAACCCATCTCCCATCTGCTAGGGCAGCAGTTCTCAACTGCTCTAACTCAGCGACCCCAACTGTGGCGGCGATGGGGTCGGCGGGTGCATGCACACGGGTGGCATGTGTGTGCGTTCACACGTGAAATCACAGGCATTTGGGGGCCGAGAGACTTCCTAGGGAAGCCCCTTCCCCCCCAAATCACCCCTCTCCTTGGGGAAGCTGGGGAGTGCATTCGGGCTTCAATTTAGAAGCTAAGGAGGCGTGGCAAAGGGTGAGGTGGGCCCAGCCTGTTGGGCCTTCCATAGCCATGGCGACAGCAGCCACAGGCAGAGACCGAGCCAGTGGGCCACATGTGTCACTGGTCCCCCCGTGCCTTGTCTGTGAACTTAGGCTGCACAAGCTCTGGACTGGGCCCCCACGCCTACAAACTGCTCTCATGGGCTGTGCTGCACTGAGTTGACGGTGGTCAGAAGCGGCAGCGGGCGGCAGTAGGCAATGGCAGCAGGTGGTGGCAGGTGGCAGCGGCGGGCAGAGGTAGCGGCCTCCAGTGGAGGAACCACGGCAATGGTCGTCTCCATGACTGTTGTGCACCTGCACATGCGCACAACTAGGGTTGTGTGTGCGCTCCGTGCCTGTGTGGGTGTGCGCCCACACTTCCCCTCCCCTCCCTGCAGCACAGCACTGGCTGTGTCAGCCTGGAATGGTCAATTCAGACGCTGCTGCACACAGCAGTATGCATAACAGTCGGGGCAGCGTGGAGGCAGACATTGCCACGACTCCTTTGCCACCGGCCATCTGCTGCTGCCTGCCACTGCCCACCGCCACTTGCGGCCGCCTCTGCCACGACAGCAACCAACCTGGGAACCCCACAGAAGGGGCCCAGGGTTGAGATCCTAGGACCTTCTGTTTTCTGGCTTCCAAGTTTAGGTCCGAGTGAGAGGCCAGGTGTGATCCGTGATTTCTTCTATTCCAAAGGAGACCTTGCCCTTGCTTCTCCAGCCTAGCACACACTGGAATTCTTGTTCTCTCTCCAGTGGAGGTGCTTCCCTCTGCAGCTACATGACGGTGATGCTTTCAGGAGCTTTTCCTTTTGCTTCACCTTGGCCCATGTACTGGGAGACATTCTGTGCAGGGCTTCCAAGCTCCCTTGACATCCTGAATTCTCCTGCTTGCATTTGCTTTATAACAGGGATACACACATGACATAAAGCACAGAATAAACTTTGCTCCAACCTGGTGGGCTTAATCTACTCTGATTGACAGTGGATCTCCAGAATCCCAGGCAGAATCCCCCCCCCATGTGCTGCAAGAGGGGCTGCGGCAGCTGTTGCTCCTGTTCACCACTAACTGGTATTGCTAGGCCTCCTGCCTGGGACACTACGGGATCGTTCCTATGTCCAGTTGTCTTTCTCTTTACCTGCTATTTTGTTTCTGCACCATTTGCATGCAAAGTGGGCACGGACTTCACTTGTCCCCAGAGTTGGGCCTGTCTCCAAGACTGGATCCCCAGCTCCCTGCAACTTCACTTGGTGACATAATCAAGATGGCCCAAAGTAAAAGAATCCCCTCTGAGGGAGGCATTGGAATGAGCCTCTCCTCCTAGTGCTTAAAATGAGGTCCCAATGTGTAGGCCTCCTTCCCGAGTCAGCTCTGCCCCTCAAGGTATGCCAAGCCCCAAAGTGGCCGCCCACTTTCCGAAACAGCCCATCTTTCTCCAGGCAAAAAAGGAGGGGGGGGGGGCTTTGGTGGGACTACCAGGTCAGTGTCACGAAGCACCCTAACTTGCTCTACACCTGGAAGATGGGAGTGCCAATCACCAGCCTTTCATCTACGACAGCTTCTTCAGCATCTCCTACAAAGGGCCCTTGAGAGCTGGCCATTCACAGCTAAGCCCCCAGTGACCTCCAAGAGACTAGAGGACACATTTAAAGTCTACAGGCTATTTCTTCAAGGAGGGCAGCTGCTTGGGAAAAGATCACAGCAAGGTAGGTGTCCTGCAAGCAGGAACAGCCAGTGGGGGCCTGCTCACACCCTGCAACAAATGTGGTAAGTCTTTAAGGTGCCACCGGGCTGTTGCTCTTGTTGTGTGCCCAGTGACCTCATTTCCGCAGCCTGCCTCAGGAGAGCCTCCTTGCTCATGACCTGCTTTCGCCTTTCTCATAGAATCATAGTCGGAAGGGATCTCCAGGGTCATCTGGTCCAACCCCCGGCAGAATGTAAGAAATGCACAATGAACTGCCCACCCACAGTGGCCCCAATTCCATGCCCAGGTGATGCCTTGGGTAGCTCTGCCTGGCCTGGTCTCCAGAGTTCTGCTCCTGTGACATCAGCTGTGCCCTTCTTCCCTCCCATGGCCTGGCAGCAGCAGCAGCGCCAAGAAATCCAGAAGGTGCTCCCCGTCTGTGCGTGTTTATCCAGCTAAATTGGAGAAAGTGGTTTGTTGACAGGAACACGCTGCCCTTTCTTTGACATTGATTTATTTTAAAAAATACTAAGGAAGAAAAATTGGAATTATTTAAAAAACAAACACAAAGTCAGAGAGAGAAAAGCCACACACAGAAAAGAATGGGGCATGCCTGTGTCTGTACTGGACAAGGAGAAGCTGGGGCGAGAGAGGAGAGAAAACAGGCTCTGTGGGGGTTGGAGAAATGAAAGCATCACAGGTACTATTTACAAATGGCAAAAGAGAAGAAAAGGCCAGCACAAAGGTGTAATACTGAGATACAAATGCATGCTATAGTGGCCAGAACAGATTATCAACCAAAGGTACCCTTTGAAAAAGAGGATGGTCCAAGAGGGGCGGTCTGAGCTCCTGTTTCCTTTCTCCTTTTCACGATGCGTGTATTTTCAAAGGCAGCCTGGTGCAGTGCTTTACTTTTTTGTTTGTTTGACATGTACAGGAAAAAAATTGACAAAGAAGTGGGGGAAGAAAAGAGGCCGAGAGATGGAATTGCCTACCCAAAGGAGGGGGGCTATCAGTTAGAAGGGGTTTGTACTGAAGATATACAGAAGGATGGCAGGGAATGCCCCTCTGCGCTCTCACTCTCTCACGCCTGCCTTCCACCCAAAGGACTTCTTCAATGGTCATGAAGAGCTTGCAAGAGTGTTCCTCGGTTACCAAGCAAGCTGGGTCATGACGGGCCCGTGAACAAAACTGTAATGCATGTGGAAAACAGGACTGGGATACCAGATGTGGCTGTAAGGCAAGTGGGAGGAGGGCAGGAGCTTGTCTGCAATTCAGCAGCCATGTCTGTTGACTGCCAGGCTTTTGGCACCAGTTGCTCAAACTAGAGGGAAATGGTACCTGTTCCTGGCCCATACCACTGTGTACTGGGGGTGGGATCGGGGGAGATGAACATGCACATGAAATTGCCTTTCACTGAGTCAGACCAGCTATTCTGATCAGCAGCAAATGAAGTGTTTCACAGCCTCTAGCATAAGAACCTCTTCCAAAAGAACTGAAATCCCAGGGATTGAGCCTGAGTCCTCTTGAACACAAAGCAGATACTCTACTGTGCAGCCACCAGCCCACTTCTTTATGGTACTCCCTCATGTGAAAGCACCTTGCACATGGAAAGCTAGTATGTCAGGGGAGGGCAGGATTCTCCTCCATTTCCATGACATGACAGTTTTTCCACCACAAAGCTTGTTGCTTTCAAAAACAAAAGCAAGATTTGTGCTGCATATTTGGACAGATCCTCTTGGGTCTCCTTGCTTTACAGTGTTGCATCCCAGCCTACAATTTCTGCAGCAGTAGATGGGCCCATCCAAAGGTGGGTGTGATTTTTTAAAAATGAAGTATTTAACAGAGTCCTAGAGCCTCTTGTGGTGGAATGGTAAGGCAGCAGACATGCAGTCTGAAGCTCTGCCCATGAGGCTGGGAGTTCAATCCCAGCAGCTGGCTCAAGGTTGACTCAGCCTTCCATCCTTCCAAGGTCGGTAAAATGAGTACCCAGCTTGCTGGGGGGGGGGGGTAAACCTTCCTCCTATCCCTTCCTGAATTGAAACAGAAAGTGTTCTGCACTTGATTGGGGAAGCTCAGAGTGAGGAGGGGAGCCAAGCACAGAAGGAGGCTCTTTCCTTCTTTTCCTGAATGTAGGCAGGGGGAAGGATTGAAGTCAGCAGCTCATGGAGAACGAGGAAGGGGAATTAAATCCAAGAGGCAAATCTCTGCTGAGAGAAGTGTGGACTTCTGGAGCACAGTCACTTTAAAACAGGGCAAAAATAAGTATTGAGAGGGAAATCTTGTTACTGGGAACCAGGAAGTCTTTGAACTGACACCCTGGCCAATCAGGGAAGACTGCTTTGCTACGTCAGCATTGCAGGCACAGGGCAGGAAGTTAATCCGCAAAACGCATAAGATCTACACTATACTGGGGGCTTTAAAAGCCGGGTCATCAAATATATCGACTTATATCCTCTCCTGAGTTTCACAGGGGAAAGGTAGGGTCACTGAGGATCAATCATGGATGTTGCAGAGGAAAAATCAAAATGGAAATCGAATACAGTGCAGAGGAGAGGGATTTATTTGGGCTGGGAGATGATAAAAAACAAAGTGCAGATTTGACCCTGTTGTATGGGTGGACTGGAAGCCAGTGAGGTTCCCACAGCCCTTTTTACAATTTTATTTCCTGCAGCACCCTAGAACTTTTATGATGCTACTGGCTCGAGAACTTGGCTTTAGACATGTAGTTTTCACTGATGGCCCAGCTGTCTCTCTTAGACATGTTTCTGTCCTAATTTCTTGGAAATATGACCTGAACGGGGAGAGGGGATGTTGTTGATGATCAGGGCAGAGGAGAAAGGATAACAGCAAGAGGTCTCTGAGAAGTACTCTCATGAACAGCAGCCTCCTGTTTGGGGGGGGGGCAAGAAAAGATGACCATGGGATTGGGGGGGGGGGTTTGCTATGAAAGTGTCCCATCCTGTAGGGCAGTGGTCCCCGACTTTTTAATCACCGGGGACCACTCAAGGCTGGAGACCACTCACCGGGGACCACTCAATGCCTTTTACTGAGGCCCGGTGGGAGGGGTAGTTTACTCCTCTACTCTCAACCACTGCCCTAACGCTCTCTGATCGCTATGGTAATGTTTAAACATCCCTTCAAAATAAGATACAGACACGCCACAACAATGAAGTGTGTTGTAAAGGGCTGGGGGGGGGGATGAAGTAAAGGGCCAGGGGGGGGAGAAGGCGTCCTTCGGGGCCCACCTCCAATTAGTCGAAGGACCACATGTGGTCCGCAGCCCACAGGTTGGGGATCGCTACTGTAGGGAACAGTGCTTGGAGCAGGCTTCCTCAATCAGGGTTTTATGAAACCCTGAAGTTTCTTGATGGCCTTGGCAGGGTTTCCTGAAGGGGTGGGAGTTAATTTTTTATATCTTTTAAACATTTCTGAAACATTTACTGGATGATATAAACATATATGTTCATGTCGACCTGCCCCTCAATGGATGATTATGGGCCTGGAGGAGGTGGGGAAGGGAGGGGTCCCGGGTGGGCATGTCCACAGCTCTGCTTCCCAACCATATTCTGCACGATCACATCACGTTTGGGGTTTGTCGAAGCCTGAAGAATGTTTCAGGAGTTTCTCAATGGTACAAAAGTTGAGAAAGGCTGGGTTAGAGGGTCAGCCTGAGAGGGCAGTAAAGTAGGGCAGTTAAGTAGAGCGATCGCATCTGTCAGGCAACTCAGTCAAAAGAATAATACACAATATTAATGAGAATACAAAGATGTGTGGGTTAAGCACTCCGTTCACAAGAGAATTCTGAAGGTGCCAAATTCCACAGGGAGGAGCGGAGGGTGAAGAGTCCCCTGACGAATCCCTGGCCTGCGAGGAACAGCCACATGTGCCACAGCACCTTGCTGTTTGAGGGGGGGGGGTGAGGTAAGGCAGCTGCCTCATGCAACAGGCAGCAAAGGGGGACACCTGTTGTGGAGCATGGCCAGCTGAAGGGCTCCCCTGCCCAAGGCCAAGGGATCAAAAAGGAGTGGAGGCAGAGCAGGTGGCCCATGTTCATTAGCGTGTATGTGTTTCATTTGGATTTTCCACCTGAAGCCTCCAGGGATGCTCTCCATGTCCCCCCCCCCCCCCGCTTATTCTTCCCAGAGCCAGTGGCAAGTAGGTCCTGCTCTAGAAGCCAACAAACAAGCAAACAAGCCACCTCCTGACTTCTGCTACCTCTGGACAATATCACTGATTTCTTTCACAGAACTGAGCAGCTTGCTAAAGTCTTGGGTAGCGCTTGGGCCTCCGCCGGCCGTGGCCGGGCAGATCTGAAGCTCTCGGAGGTTGTTCTCCAGCTTGTTGATGGCTTCGCGGAAGGCAAACTTGTTCCGCATCTGCTGGATGGAGTCGACATAGCTGGTGCAGAAAGTGTACAGGTTCTTGCCAGCCTCCAACACAGCACTGTGGCTGGCCATCTGCTCGGAGTTCTTGCTGATGGCCATCCGCAGGGCCTCAGCACTCTCCAAAACCGTACCCTTGGTGACAGTGCCGCTGGTGATCTTTTCGGGGGGTTGGCGGGTTTTCCGCAGGGACACCCGGGTGGAAATTAGAGGAATGAAGGCAGTAGAAGCTGGCTGGTCCATGCTGGGAATGGATGAAGAGGCAGCAGGGGCAGAGAAAATGGCAGAGGGAGCTGCTGCCGCCAGCAAGAGTTTTGTGGAAGAGGGGGGCTTTGGTAAAGATGAGAGCACTGGTTTTTTCCCCCCCTCCACTAACAAGTTCAGCTTGGGGGCCTCAACATTCACAGTGTCCATAGCCTGAGCTGGGGGCTTCCCCTTCACCCCAGGGGCGTCGAGCCCTTCATGGCCAGCCCCAAGACCCCCTTTGCCCGTTTTGCCAACCAGGACATTTGAGGAAAGCGGCAGCGGGGGAACTGGTTTCAACTTGGATGGCTTGCCTCTTTCCTTCTCCGGAGCCTGCTTCATCTTCCTCCCCCGTGGCTCATCGGCAGGAGCTTTGCCCATGAAGACACCAGTGCCAGCTTTGCTGCTAGGGCCTGGCTCCGTTGTCAAAGTGCCTCCCGGGACACCAGCTTTCCCGGCTTCCTCCCTGTGAGAAAGGCTAGCAGCAGAAGGGACGAGGGGCTGACTCTGCCCAAGTTTTGTTGTAAAGGTGGGTGGGCTGGAGCCAGGGCTGGATTCGCCATCTTTGGGCACCTCCTCGGGCAGCTCTTCATTTTTTCTGAGCAGTCGGGGGGGTGGGGTCACTGTCCCTCGCACAGCCAGCTCTGCCTTGGTTTCGTTGGTCCGCTTCCGAGGGAGAGCGGGCTTCTCACTCTTGTGCCCACCAAAGGTGGATGAATCAAAGTGGCGCCCTGAAGACTGCAGGTTCCGGGGCAGTGTGACGGACTTCCGCTCCGTGTCCCTGGCACTGTGGGGAACGCAAGAGGCCGAGCAAGACCGCAGGAAGCGCTTGCTGCCGTTCGTGCCACCCTCATCTTCGTTGGCCCCTGGCCGGCTGTTGGGGGTGTGGCTAGATTTTTTCCAGAGGTGAGGGGACAGTAACCCTGAGTTCCCAGCCATGCTCCCATTGGTGACTCCAGCCTCGTTGCCAGGACTCAGAAACCTGGAACGGTCCTCTCCGTCCACAGGGGGCACGACGATGGCCCCATTGCTGGCCTCCCTGTTCTCTTCCTCACACACTCCTCCCTTGCGCTCCAGATGGCTATCCACCTCCCGGAAGGAGCTGCTGCGCTTTGGTGGGGTGGGGGCCATCTTCTTCTTCTTCTTAATCAGTGCGCTGAAGAGGTTGGTCTTTTTGTCTTTGGGGAGCAAGCGCTCGTCTTCAGTTAAGCCACTCTCAGGGATGACTCTTTCCTTCCGCGGCAGCAAGGGAGAAACAGCCAGTTCGTGCTCAGTGGAATCTAGGAGTGAGAGAGAGGATTAGATTACACTGTGCTTCAAGGAGATAAACATGGGAGCTACTAACTGGGTTGGGGGCCCTCAATGGAGCCGTGCCTGGTTGGGAGCTGGAAAAGGAGCATGTACCATCAGGCCATCTCAACATGCCATTTCAAGTGGGCCCCCCAAATACCCAATGCTACCACAAGTGGCAGGTTCACAAAGCAGCACCATGCTCATTGTAGGTTTCAGATCTCTGGTGTGCTGATGCTGCATGCATAGCTCCTACAAGACGCAGAAGGACCAGCAATGTCACATCAGTAAGTTCTTTTTGGCTGCCTGCATCAGATGAAAATCCAGCTTCATATGACCCGTGCCACATATCTGGAAGTGCACTGAAACCCCCTGCGGCAAAGCAGCTGCCAGTTGTTTCTCCCCAAATGCAGACCACAAAGCACCAACAAAAAGGCCACAGGCCTTCCGAACATGAGGCAGGGAACGTCCAAGAATGCTGCATGCCCAGGGCAATGGGAAAATGAATGGGACTCCATCAGGACAAAGGATGGGGCAGGATTCCCTGCTGCTCTGGGAATCCTGCCTTCGCTGCTAAAGAACAGAGAGAATTCAGATCGCTTGAGACCCCCGGTGGGAGCCCCTGGGATCTGACTGTCAACCTAGAACACCGTAGCCAAAGCACAGTACTGATCCAGCTGGGATAAAGGCCTCCTTGCTGCAACCAGTCTCCCCTAGTTCCACATGCTTGGCGTATACACAGAATATGAACTGTTTAACATTTTCTCCCTATATCTTTTGAAACAGTCTCACGCCTCTTGTAACAGCTATCAGTCGGGCAGGACTGGAGGCTTTTGCAGGACAGAGCCTGCTTTGTCTGAGACCTGACCCTTCCATGCCTCTGTCCGAGCAGGCTCCATCCCTGAAACCCCCCATCATCTCACCTCTTGATTGCCAAGGTGCCTTAAATCTCTCTGTTGTGTCTGCTGCTGCAGACTTCTATGGAATCTGTCTGCTGCAGAACACAAGCCATCCACAGCTCTAATAAACTGATTGAAAGGCCGCTTAATTTCACTGTAGACTTCTGTGGCGCCCTTTTCAGAAAGATATTTGGTACTTGCCAAAATCCAAACTCTTCCGCATGTGCAGAACAGACACCCAATAATGTCCAGTCTGCATTTTCCTGCTAGGAGAGGCAGGGTCTCAAAGGGGATGCCAGTCGCTGATGGTCAGGTACCTACTGAACATTGCCACTCTCTTCATGGTGCTGCACAGAGTAGCCAGCCTGGAGCACTGGTCTGTCTTAGAGCTCCTCCTCCTTGCTCACTGCTCCAAAGAGGAATGGCCCAGAATGCACTAGAGGTTGCCAGCCTCCAGGGGTGGCCTGGGGCTCTCCTAGAGATATAGCTCATCTCCAGATGATAGAAACCATCTCCCCCTGAAGAAAATGGCTGCTCTGGAGGGTGGACAGCACAGCATCGTACTCCCCAGAGGTCCCTGTCCTCTCCAGGCTCCAGGAGTTTCCCATCCGTCTCAGGAAGTCACAAGCAAGCCTGACTGGAGGCTAGGGACTCTCAAGAAGATGCTGCTCTTTGGTTTTGCCACCAGGCAGAGGTGCTTCCACTTCCCCTCTGGCCCACTGTGTGAGGAAAGTCCGCACGTACCACCTTCTGCCGGGACTTTGGAGGGGGTGATCTCCAAGCTCTCACTGGCATCTTTGCATTCGGCTGCTCTTCTGGATGTCCTGGTTTTGGTGGGCAACTCTGGAGCTTGCAGTAAAGTGTTCACCACGCTCCTCATCCCTTGCTTTCCCAGCTCTTTTTCCACCTCTGAGTTACAAATGGAAAGAAAAAGAAAGGTCAGCAAGCTCCAACCCAAAATTGTCACAGACCCTGAACTCCTGCTGAGACTGCTTTTGTTTCCTGTGCATCCCCACCCCACCCCATGAATTTCCCATTGCTCTTCTCACACACACATACACCATTCTGCTCAATGGTCTCTTCCTTGTTTATTTCATAGAATCATAGAATCATAGGGTTGGAAGGGGCCATACAGGCCATCTAGTCCAACCTCCTGCTCAACGCAGGATTAGCCCTAAGCATCCTAAAGCATCCAAGAAAGTGTGTATCCAACCTTTCCTTGAAGACTGCCAGTGAGGGGAAGCTCACCACCTCCTTAGACAGCCTATTCCACTGCTGAACTACTCTGACTGTGAATTTTTTTCCCTGAAATCTAGCCTATATCGTTTTACTTGTAGTTTAAACCCATTACTGCGTGTCCTCTCCTCTGCAGCCAACGGAAACAGAATCCTGCCCTCCTCCAAGTGACAACCTTTCAAATACTTAAAGAGAGCTATCATGTCCCCTCTCAACCTCCTTTTCTCCAGGCTGAACATTCCCAAGTCCCTCAACCTATCTTCATAGGGCTTGGTCCCTTGGTCTCCATTTCCATGTAGAACTATGTAAAACAAGCCCTTCCTCCAGGCAAGCCATCAAAAAGAGGTGGGAACATTATATTTGCACACAACTTGCTTTTTTCTTGCACAGAAAAAGAAGACTTGGTTCTTATATGCCGCTGTTCTCTACCAGGAGTCTCAGAGTGGCTTACAATCACCTTCCCTTTCCTCTCCCCACAACAGACACCCAGTGAGGGAGGGGAGGCTGAGAGATCCCTGATATTACTGAAGAAGAAATGTTGGTTCTTAGATGCCACTTTTCTCTACCTGAAGGAGTCTCAAAGCGGCTTACATTCACCTTCCCTTTCCTCTCCCCACAAAAGACACCCTGTGAGGAGGGGAGGCTGAGAGGGCCCTGATATTAATGAAGAAGAGTTGGTTCTTTTCTCTACCCCAAGGAGTCTCAAAGCGGCCTTCCCTTTCCTCTCCTCACAACAGACACCCTGTGAGGGAGGTGGGGCTGAGAGAGCCCTGAGATTACTGAAGAAGAAGAAAAGTTGATTCTTATATGCCACTTTTCTCTACCCGAAGAAGTCTCAAAGGGGCTTCCAATCGCCTTCCCTTTCCTCTTCCCACGACAGACACCCTGTGAGGGAGGTGGGGCTGAGAGTGCACTGATATTACCCCAGTCAACATTTTGAACTCCCCTCCTCACAGCGCCGTGGTTCTTTGTGGCACCACAACATCGTAGTTGGAAAACACTGCTCTAAAATATATGGATACTTGACAAGACTGTGTGTAATTCTCCTCCCTCCCATAGTTTGGAGATCTGCTGCCCTAACTTACAAAAAGAAAGTTTTTCCCCTGCAGAGAGAGAGAGAGAAAGAGAGATGCGGGGGTTATGCAGATGGGGCGATCATGTGGAAAACAAAGCACTTAGCTTGCCTCCCACAGAGTGAGACTTAGCCTACCTTCAGAGATGCTGGATTCTTGAAACATAGTCTCAAATGCCTGGTGGATTTCAGCGAAGGAAGGCCGATCGGAAGGGCTCCACCGCCAGCCTGGAAGGGCAGCAATGTATTAGTGCTTTGCCTGAGGGGCCAGCTGGTGCATGCACAGACACCCTGTGAGGGAGGTGCAGGTACACAAGACATCCGGGTTTCTTAAAGTGTGACTTGTTGAAATGTGAGGTTGCTCAGCAGGAGAAGCCAAATTCTCCATCATAGTGGCGAGAGAAGAATCCCCCCCCCCCAGTATATGAGTGGAGGCTACAGAAAAGCAACACAAACTTTGGAAGGTCATATGATACACAACAGTCACCAAAACCCCTGCTGCACTTCGTAATATTTTCTTGTCAGTTTGGAACAACCAGATGTGTTCTGAAAGAGGCGAATGACTGAGCCTTGGCATTGGCTTGCTCGGAGGCTCAGTGAGAGCAGCAGACTAGGCAGAACAGAAACCACTGCAGCTTTGGGCAGGCGCAGGACCTGCAGCTTAAAACAGTTAAGCATATTTGAGATAATAACTACTGGTGCAGGAAGGGGAAAATGTGGGGTTACATTGGGTAACTCAGGCTGCTAATAGGATAGAAAAGGCCTGTCAGAGCCGTCCGAATTTGCAGCACTTGCTCTGCAGTCATTCTCAATGCAGCCCACACAATGCAGCCCATCCCCCCTCCTTGTAAAAGGGGAAAAGGAGGAAATCCAGAGGAAACTTACATGCTCTCATGAGCTCATAGACCTTCTCTGGACAGCCTTCTGGACGTTCCATACGATAATCCTTCTCCAGGAGCTCATAGACCTGGGAGAGGTCGATCCCAGGATATGGGGACATGCCATACGTTGCAATTTCCCAGAGTAAGACACCAAAAGCTGCAGGGAAAGGTGACACAACACTTTAGGAGATGCAATTCTCAAACACAGTGTGGAGGCATCCCATTGTGTTGCAAGAAAGTTTAAGTAATTCAAGGTTCCCACAAACGAGAGACATTGTCAATCACAGACAGGAGGGTGCATGTTGCATCCCTGCATGATTCATTGCACTGGACTGGCCTCACACCTCAGCAATCACAGGTAAAGGAAATGCCCCTCCAATCTGGAGGTTCTGGTTTTGTACGAGTGCACGTGTTGTGTGCTCCCCCAGCTCCTCATGGCAGTTTGCATTCCATGCATGGCAGCCAGTGAAACATTAAAGAAGGGTAACAAGCCCCTTGGCCCTTCAAGACAGATCTCCTGAGATATGACAGGGCAGCATTAGACTAATTTTCAATTTACTAGCATGTCTGCAATGCCTCGAGATCCTTCAAGTCCTCTTAAAAGCCCAATTAAGAGGCATCACAGCTGATTAACTGCAATCTCCATCTCTCCTGGGCTGCAGCCCCTCCGTGAATTGGAAGGCGCATGTCTCTATTGCATCCCACCCCACCCCCCGCGCCTCCAACAACTCTCTTCCGTCTTCTCTCATTAGACCTTTCTCTGCAAGAGCTGGATTTTTGTAGCCTGCTTTTCTCTACCGGAAGGAGTCTCAAAACAGCCTACCTCTCCCTATCACAGACACCCTGTGAATGAGGTGGGGCTGAGAGAACAATGACAGGACAGGGTCCTAAGCCCATGGTCACCAAGCCAGCTGCACATGGAGGAGGAGTGAGGAATCAAACCCCACTCTCCAGATTAGAGGACACTGTTCTTAACCACTGCACCATAAACTGCAACAGAAATCTATAGAGTGGGGGATTCCCCTACTCTAAGGATGGGGGAGACCCACAAAGGAGAAAGCAAAGCAGCACTGTTAATTTTGGTCTCCTTCCCTCCTGTGCTGCGCCTTCTCTCCTATCTTCTCTTGTCCTCCCACTTCACACAAACACCCCAGTTTTGATCCAGATTAGACAGAACTGGAAGCAAAAATGCTACTGCTCCCAGTGTCCAATTCCCCCGCCGCCTCCTTTCTGCAGCAGCCCCAAATGCCCCTCAAGTTCTGTTGCTGAGGGAGAGGACTTTGGGTATGGGAGGCTGCTGCAGAACAAAGCAGCAGGGAAACACTGCATCGTGAGCAGAAATCCCAGGTCCCAAAGAACCATGTGTCTTTGTGTTTTTTTAAAAGCACATTGAACCAGAGTTGCCGCTGTGATCCCGTTGAGGCAGGTGAGTGACCTAGTTATGGATTCTGATGGATAAATGAAGGACTGCAATCTGGATTTTCAGATAGTCAGGTGGTTAGGGAATTGGTTAGAGAACCGCACTCAAAGAGTTGTTGTCAATGGTGTTTCATCAGACTGGAGAGAGGTGAGTAGCGGGGTACCTCAGGGCTCGGGGCTTGGTCCAGTACTTTTTAACATATTTATTAATGATCTAGATAAGGGGGTGGAGGGACTACTCATAAAGTTTCCAGATGACACCAAATTGGGAGGATTGGCAAATACTCCAGAAGATAGAGACAGAGTTCAACAAGATCTGAACACAATGGAAAACTGGGCAAATGAGAACAAGATGCAATTTAACAAAGATAAGTGTAAAGTTCTGCATCTGGGTCAGAAAAATGAAAAGCATGCCTACTGGATGGGGGATACGCTTCTAGGTAACACTCTAGAATCATAGAGTTGGAAGGGGCCATGCAGGCCATCTAGTCCAACCCCCTGCTCTACGCAGGATCAGCTCTAAGCATCCTAAAGCATCCAAGAAAAGTGTGTATCCAACCTTTGCTTGAAGACTGCCAGTGAGGGGGAGCTCACCACCTCCTTAGGCAGCCTATTCCACTGCTGAACTACTCTGACTATGAACATTTTTTTCCTGATATCTAGCCTATATCGTTGTAGTTTAACCCCATTACTGCGTGTCCTCTCCTCTGCAGCCAATGGAAACAGCATCCTGCCCTCCTCCAAGTAACACCCTTTCAAATACTTATCATGTCTCCTCTCAACCTCCTTTTCTCCAGGCTGAACATTCCCAAGTCCCTCAACCTATCTTCAAAGGGCTTGGTCCCTTGGCCCCAGATCATCTTCGTTGCTCTCCTCTGTACCCTTTCAATGTTATCTACGTCCTTCTTGAAGTGAGGCCTCCAGAACTGCACACAGTACTCCAGGTGTGGTCTGACCAGTGCCATATACAATGGGACTATGACATCTTGTGATTTTGATGTGATGCCCCGGTTGATACAGCCCAAAATGGCATTTGCCTTTTTTACCGCTGCATCTCACTGCCTGCTCATGTTTAGTTTACAATCCACAAGTACCCCAAGGTCTCGTTCAGAAACAGTGTTACCTAGAAGCGTATCCCCCATCCAGTAGGCATGCTTTTCATTTTTCTGACCCAGATGCAGAACTTTACACTTATCTTTATTAAATTGCATCTTGTTCTCATTTGCCCATTTTTCCATTTTGTTCAGATCTCCTTGAACTCTGTCTCTATCTTCTGGAGTATTGGCCAGTCCTCCCAATTTGATGTCATCTGGAAACTTGATGAGTAGTCCCTCCACCCCCTCATCTAGATCATTAATAAATATGTTAAAAAGTACTGGACCAAGCCCCGAGCCCTGAGGTACCCCGCTACTCACCTCCTTCCAGTCTGATGAAACACCATTGACAATAACTCTTTGAGTGAGGTTCTCTAACCAATTCTCTATCCACCTTACTATCTGAAAATCCATATTGCAGTCCTTCATTTATCCATCAGAACATCATGGGGAACCTTATTAAAAGCTTTACTAAAATCAAAGTAAACGACATCAACCAAATTTCCACAATCCAGCAAACTTGTTACTTGGTCATAAAAGGAAACCAGGTTGGTCTGACAGGACCTGTTGGAGACAAATCCATGCTGGATCACCAAATTGTCCTCCAGATGTTTGCAGATCACTCCCTTTAATATCTGTTCCATTATCTTCCCCACAACAGAGGTCAGACTCACTGGTCTGTAGTTTCCCGGGTCATCCTTCCTCCCTTTTTTGAAGATCGGAATAACATTTGCTCTCTTCCAGTCCTCCGGAACATCTCCAGCCTCTATGCCATCCCTGGATGGGGCCATGGTGCCCTCTGTTCCCTGCCTGTGCTGCGCACCATTGACAACAACTCTTTGAGTGCGGTTCTCTAACCAATTCCCTATCCACCTAACTATCTGAAAATCCAGATTGCAGTCCTTCAATTTATCCATCAGAACATCATGGGGAACCTTATCAAAAGCTTTACTAAAATCCAAGTAAACGACATCAACTGAACTTCCACGATCCAGCAAACCTGTTACTTGGTCAAAAAAGGAAACCAGGTTTCCTACAAGTACTACTACAAGTACAAATACAAGTAAACTACAAGTACAACGATATAGGCTAGATATCAGGAAAAAATCTCTGAACCTCTATCCATTATTTTTGACACTTCTTGGAGAACAGGTGAGGTGCCAGACGATTGGAGGCGGGCAAATGTTGTCCCCGTCTTCAAGAAAGGGGAAAAAAGGATCCGGGTAATTTTCGACCCGTCAGCTAACATCTTTAGCTGGCAAAAGTTTGGAACAAATCATCAAACTGTCAGTCCTTGAGCAGCTGGAACTCAGAGCTGTGATTTCTAAGACTGAGTACGGGTTTCGCAAGAACAAGTCATGTCAGACCAATCTTATCTCTTTTTTCGAGAAAGTGACTACCTTGCTGGATCAGGGGAATGCCGTGGACATAGTTTATCTGGATTTCAGTAAAGCTTTTGATAAGGTTCCACATGATATTCTTGTTCACAAGTTGGTAAAATGTGGTATGGATCCCAATTCAGTCAGGGGGATCAATAACTTGTTGACAAATCGTACCCAGAGGGTACTTGTTAATGGTTCAGCATCTTCTTGGAAAAGAGTGACAACTGGAGTACCCCAAGGATCTGTCCTGGGGCCTGTGTTGTTCAACATATTTATAAATGATTTGGATGAGGGATTAGAGGGGATACTTATTAAATTTGCAGATGAACATGAGTCAGCAGTGTGACTCAGTGGCTAAAAAGGCAAATGGAATTTTGTGCTGTATCAAACGGAGTATCATGTCCAGATCACAGGAGCTTTACTCTGCTCTGGTTCGGCCTCACTAGGAGTACTGTGTTCAGTTTTGGGCACCCCAATTGAAGAGGGATGTTGACAAACCAAAAATTGTCCAGAGGAGGGCAACAAAGATGGTGAGGGGTTTGGAGACCAGGACGTATAAAGAAAGATTGGGGGAGCTTGGTCTGTTTAGCCTAGAGCGGAGACGACTGAGAGGGGATCTGATAACCATCTTCAAGTATTTAAAAGGGTGCCATATAGAGGATGGAGCAGAATTGTTCTCTCTTGCCTGAGAGGGACAGACCAGAATGAATGGTATGAAATTAATTCAAAAGAAATTCCATCTAAACATCCGGAAGAAGTTCCTGACAATTAGAGCAGTTTCTCAGTGGAACAGGCTTCCTCGGGAGGTGATGGGTTCTCCATCTTTGGAAATTTTTAAACAGAGGCTAAATAGCCATCTGACAGAGAGGCTGATGCTGTGAAGGCAAAGGGGTGGCAGGTTACAGTAGATTCACGATTGGGATGTGAGTGTCCTGCATAGTGCAGGGGTTGGACTAGATGACTCATGAGACCCCTTCCAACTCTATTATTCTATGATTCTATATTCATATCTCCATTTTTCTTGAAGGGATCTCTGGTCCTCGCTATTCTATTGTTTTCTTCTCTTTGTTTGCACTGTTCATTTAAGAAGGCATTCTTATATCTTCTAGCTATTCTCTGGAATTGTGCATTCAATTGGTTGTATCTTTCTCTTTCTCTCTTGCCTTTCACTTTCCTTCTCTCTTCAGCTATTTTTAAAGGTTCCTTAGACAGCCATTTTGCTTTCTTGCATTTCTTTTCATTTGGGATGGTTTAGTTGCTACCTCTTGTACAATGTTGCGAACCTCCGTCCATAGTTCTTCAGGCGCTCTGTCTTTCAGATCTAATTCCTTAAATCTATTTGTCACCTGCACTGTATATTCGTTAGGGATATGATTTAGTTCATACCTGAGTGGCCTAGTGCTTTTCTCTACTTTCTTCAATTTGAGCCTAAATTTTGCAACAAGAATCATAGAGTTGGAAGGGGCCATACAGGCCATCTAGTTCAACCCCCTGCTCAACGCAGGATCAGCCCTAAGCATCCTAAAGCAAGAAGCTGATGATCTGAACCATAATTGGCTCCTGGTCTTGTTTTTACTGACTGTAGAACTTCTCCATCTTTGGCTGCAAAGCTCATAGTCAATCTGATTTCTGTTTTGATCGCCTGGTGTTGTCCATGTGTAGAGTTGTCTCATGGGTTATTGGAAAAGAGTGTTTGCTATGACCATAGTATTCTGTTGACAAAATTCTACCAGCCTGTGCCGTGCTTCATTTTGAATTTCAAGGCCAAACTTGCCTGTTATCCCCGTTTATCTTTTGGCTTCCTACTTTAGCATTCCAATCCCCCATGATGATAAGCACATCATTTTTTGGCGTTGCTTCTAGAAGGTGTTGTAAGGCTTCATAGAACTGGTCAACTTCATCCTCTTCAGCAGCAGTGGTTGGGGCATAGACCTGGATGACTGTGATGTTGAATGGTTTGCCTTGGATTCGAACTGAGATCATTCTGTCATTTTGGGGATTGTATCCCAAGACTGCTTTTCCTATTCTCTTATTGATTATGAAGGCTACTCCATTTCTTCTGCGCGATTCTTGTCCACGGTAGTATATCTGATGGTCATATGAATTAAATTCACCCATTCCTGTACATATTAGTTCACTGAGTCCTAAATTGTCGATGTTCAGTCTTGTCATCTCACATTTGACCATGGATCTGACGTTCCAGGTTCCTATGGAATACAAATCTTTACAGCATCAGACTGTCTTTTCGTCACCAGTTACTTCCACAACCGAGCGTCCTTTCGGCTTTGGCCCAGTCGCTTCATTCATTCTGGTGCTACTCATACTAGTCGTCTGCTCATCCCCAGTAGCATATTGGACACCTTCCGACCTGAGGGGCTCATCTTCCGGCGTTATATCATTTTGCCTTTTGAACCTGTTTATGAACCTGTTTTCATAGCAAAGATACTGGAGTGGTTTGCAATTTCCTTCTCCAGTGGATCACCTTTTGTCAGAGCTCTCAGCTGTGACCTGTCCGCCTTGGGTGTTTCTGTACAGCATAGCTCATAGCTTCACTGAGCTATGCAAGCCCCTTCGCCACGACAAGGCAGTGATCCTTGAAGAGATATCCACTTGCTATTCTTGACCGCATCCCTGTGAGAACATTCAGATGGGGAAATCCCAGAAGGCTGCCGATCTACAGTGACCAGGAACATGCCCATACTGTTGCCAAATTTGGAGATTCCTGGGGATTTGGAGATGTGATGTCTCTCTAGGACTAATTTCTCCTAAACACTGTGGTAGGCCATGCAGCAGGGGTGGTCAAACTATGGCTCTACAGATTTCCATGGTTTACAATTACCATGAGCCCTTGCCAGCATGGACACCTGGAGAGCCACAGTTTGACCACCCCTGCCATCCAGCCTGTCCTCTGGAGCTGTCACTTTCTCCAGAGGAAATGATCTCTGTAATCCGGAGATCAGCTGCACTTTTGGGAGTGCTTAAGTTGGCAACCCTGCATGCTGGTCCGGGCCTGGGTACTCCAGGCGTGCTTGCCCGGCACCTCCTTTTCAAGGAGCTCAGGCAGGTGGTGTTGGTAGAGTCCCTTCTTCACCTGAGGCCCTGCTGAGGCCCAGCCAGTCAGAGGAGACAGCCCTGGCTTTAAGGGGCCAATGGGGAAGATTCAGGACAGGTTTATGTGTACAAGAGCAACAGCAGGAGACATGCAAAGCAGAAAATAAAACCCACATGAGCTCTCTGAAACAAGGGCTTTGCCTGTCATCTTTGCCTCTTGAGCATAACTACTTTGATCACAATGCATGCTCTCTGGACGCAAAGCGAATGCCAACACCCATCTCACACAAGCAGTGACTTGTTAGAACGAACAAGAAATAACTGCAGGCTGCTCAGATAATTATGCCCAGAAATGCCTTTGGGGGGTTTGGGGATGTGTAGCTGGGGAAGAGAGGCAACCCGAGCCTGCTACAGCAGCAGGGATGCTTGTCACTGGAGAGAGGCCAGTGCTCACCGCATCAAGAAGAAAACCCCACCCTCAACGGCCTGAGGATGGAGCTGCAGCCTCTCCATGGTGACTGGTTGGGAATACAGGAAGAAGGATAAATATGAAGGCATGTGAGACAGATGAGAAGTTTCTTCCTTTCTGACCATTAGCAGGATTGCATTGTGTGCCTAACTTAGTTACCGTATGAAGAAGCATCACCCCAAGGTCCACCGAACTCAGGATTATCTGCCCAAACCAGCAGTACCCAAGAAATCTTCCTCACTACCCAAGAGGCCAGGGATCCTATTGCTGGACTATGGCCTATCCCTTAAAAATAAAAGAGGGAGAATATGAATTGGGTTCTACCAGTAAGTCCATCTAGCTTAGTGTGGTGGTATGTCTGATTGGTTAGTAGTGTTTTGATTGGCTGTGCTGATTTTTAACAACTCTGCTTTGGCAGCAGCTGCCACCACTGCCCCTATGCGTGATGTGGCTGGCTCCTGCAAAAGCCATTTTCTGGCTGAGACTGCCCTGCTGTGCCAGAATTAGAAAGGTTCCTGTGGACTCGGTGAAGGTTGGGGACCCCTGTTCTGACTGCAGGTGCCTGGGGATCAATCAGGGACTGTCTGCGTGTAAAGCAAATGCTTTGCTACTGGTCTTCTCCAGGATGTCAGCCCTATTGGTAAATGGTTTCAAAGCAGCGCTTTTGCAACGGAGACATTCTTACCCCAGACGTCAGACTTAATGGAGAACTTGTTGTAAGCCAGGCTTTCTGGAGCAGTCCACTTGATTGGGAACTTTGCTCCGGCGTGAGCTGTGTACGTATCACCTGTCATCAGCCTGCTGAGGCCAAAGTCGGCCACCTTCACCAGATGGTTCTCTCCAACGAGGCAGTTCCGGGCAGCAAGATCCCTAGAACACCAGAGAAGGGACTTAGGCTGTACTTTCAGACATCATGTGGTTGATCAAAAGGAAAATGATGCCCTAACGAAGAAAAACTCCCCTAGCACAGAATTGCAGGCTATGGGCTGCATGCTCGCATTTTGCTTAGGTGCCAACGGAACAACAAGGTGGGATAGAATCCAGTGGGATCAAGGAGTCTTCTCATTCATCTCAGTCATGCATCTAACAGTTGGCTGGGCTTTGAACCCCAGCTGGAGCTGCAGCCTCTCCATGGTGACTGGTTGGGAATACAGGAAGAAGGCCTCCTGCCCACCAAGACCATAAGGGTAGCCCCACTGGGTTGGGCCCGGGGTGTGTCTATCTCAGCAGCCTATTTCACATGGCAGCCAGCCAGTGGGGGCATGGGGGCCAAGGTGGGGAACAGGTCGGTCAACCAGGCCTCCAGGAGGATGAGAAATCTACTGGAATGGTTTGCAGTCAGGTCAGGGAGGAAGCAAGAAGACCGGGAAAGGGTTTAGGACGCATAACATACAAGCAACAGCTGAAGGGAAACGCTTTCGCACCAGGACACACTAAATTGGAAATTGATCCCACTTTAGCTTTGCCTTTGTATCTGGTGAGAAATATGAATCTTTCTCTCTGTGACTCTTGATCTTTGAAAAGTCACTCGCCAAACTAGTAATGAACTCCTTGTTCAATATAAGAGAGAATCACACTGAAGGGCACATTAATTTGTCATCGGGCGTTTCAGCCTGTCCAGGTGCGGCTGCAACTTGGCGTGTCTTGGCATTCATGCCAGTCCCTCTGACCACCTGGCCCTCCTGTCCCATCAGGTCGTGGCCCAGCATTTGGCACCCCAGAGGGGCCTGGGGAGGAGGCTGCGGGTGGTCAGCTGTTCTTGAGATCTAGAGGAAAAAAACAAACAGCCATGTGCCCAAGGGTGCAGAAGAAGCCAGACACCTTGAACAAATGTCATAGAGGCAGCAGAGGCAAGATGCTTGGCAAGGAGCAAAACCAAGCTGGTGGGTAGGCAACCACTTGCTGAGCCAGAGTTTCTGCACTGAGCAATGGTGGGCCTGCAGGAGGACCCCTGGCATTTGCCACATGGTCATTAGGCCTGTCATTATGGAGATGCTCTGACAATGGCCAGGCTCTCTTATGAGCGGGCAGAAAAGGTCACAGCTACAAAACAGTGTATAGCACACGCACGCACACATAAAGATGATGATGCATGCTCTGTCTCTCGAACACCCCCCCCCCCAGACAGCAAGCACAGAGGTGTACAGCTGGCTGAGACGTACATTCCAGCCCCAGCACAGCATGACAGGACACCGGACATCAGAAGCACTACATGTCTTGAGAAGATGAACAACATGAGTTGTGCTTTAGCCAAAAACGTCCCATCCAGTTTCCAGAGCCTGTTGGTGCTCAGGGCTCCTTTTGACTGCATGGGCACAGGTAGGGTTAGACCCTGTTATCTGCGCAGTCAGGGATCACGGATTGTTCCTGCAGTCCCCTCTCCCAGCAGTTCTTTCTGGGACACTCATGTGCCTTACAGCCATGTGCATTGGGGGGCTGCTGGTGAGGACTGAACTATTCCCTCCCCCTTTCTCACTCTTCATTGCAGCCTCCTGGCCCATGAGACTATTGGCACCTGAGGCCCCCATCCTCAGGGAGAGGCTTTTCCAGGGTTGGAAAGGACCGCTGGGGGAAGGGAAATGGAAGAAAAATCCACGCCCAACAGTACCTTCCACTGACAGAGCACAGGATCCAACTCAGCGCTTATTAAGCTGTGTGGAAGGTCCATAATCACTTGGATGTCTATTCAAGAGTCCTTCATTGTGAGGGAGAGATGTCCTGATGTCCCTGATTTCAGGTGTTCCTAAGCAACTTGGTTGTCTTGGGCTATAAGCATAGCAAATTCAAGTTCTCCTGGGGTTTGGGTAACATCTGTGAACCACTGAGTGAGGCCTGAGCCACTCCGCCATGTGGGTGAGACACAGACAATGGGGTAAAATTGATCAAGTCTCCCGCCAAGAGCTTGCTATTACATCGCTCAGAGCCCATTTCCCCAGACAAAGAATGCCAGGCGCTAACTGTAATTGTGGGCCGCTTAAAGGTCAAAATCCTCCAGACCGCAAGACTTGCAAAGATGCTTAATAGAGACCCAGAGAGGCACACAATGCAGACAATAGTGGGGAGAGAATCACTAAAGCGCATGATGACAAAGTCAGAGAGGGAAGGCACACTGAAAAGGCGTTAAGCATCGGGGGGGGGGCAGATTTCCCAAGAACTCCAGTAAGCGTAGCACCAATGGTTTGGGGAAAAAGGTGTCATTATGGGTTATTTGCTGGCTTCTTGAGGGGGGATCTATTTCACAAAGAGCCCAATGATTATGGAAGGAAGGCTTCATCAAGAGCCTTACTGTAAAATCACAGACAAGCTAGAAACATTGGCTCAGCCCGGCCATACAAAATGCAGATGGGTGCGAGAGGTGCAGAGGCAACACCTTCTGAAATTACCCATGGGCAATCGCAAGGCAGGCAGCCTTTTCTGCCCCACTCCCAAGCTCCTTGGCAGAACATACTGCCAACAAGCGCTTGGGTGGTCAGGTCTATTTGCACGCAGGTGCCCCTGAAAGCATGCCCAGGCCCCTTTCCATTGGGTGGCTGGTGCTGGGGCATGGACGGGGATTCAGGCTGGGCCCGCCACGTGCTCAGCCCACAACCCTCCTGAGCTTGAGAATCAAGCAGCCGATCCAGCGGCTGCTGACAAGTTCCTTCCTCTCAAGAGCATAAGAAGAGCCCCATTGGCACAGACCAAAGGTCTTGCTAGTCTACCCTTCCATCTCCAAAATCAGCCCACCAGTTACTTTCCACAAATCCCACAAGCAGGGCCAACAAGACAGCCATCTCCTCTTGCTTGCCACTAGGATCCAGTACTTGTGGCAGCCCCTCAGGATGGAAAAGAGGTGGCTGGCCCTTGCCTGCCTCTGCGTAGTGACCCTGGCTTTCCTGAAAGGTCTCCTGTCAACAGACTAACTCAGGCTGACTCTCCTTTGCTCCTGAGATCTGACAAGAATGGGCTAGCCTGGCTCATCCATGGCTAACAGTCATTAAAATTCATCAGAGACGAGAGGCCAGTGGCACATGGGAAAATTATACTCATTCATTTGGCATCTAGGACTATCCCTGGGGAGTTAGCCCTCTTTCAACAGCCACCCAGATGTCCTCAGAAGGCCTACAACAGAGTGAGGAAGCCAAAGCCACACTGCCACTGAATGTGGAGGTTCCACTTTATTATTAATATTGTCGTTGTTGTTATTGTTAGATTTATTTCCCACCACTCCCCGTAGGCTCATGGCGGGTAACAGTAGTCTTCATCCCATTAAAATCCCATTAAAATACCCATTAAAATACTTTAAAACAATCCCAACATGCTGGGAAAAACGCTCTTGTTCCCGCCCCCTGCTATCAGAGCGGCAGGGTAGAATGGGGAGAAGATGTAACCTGCTAGTCCCAATGGGGGGGGGGGTGACAGCTCTCATTCACTGACCCCGGCCTCAACCAAATGCCTGGTGGAAGAACTCCATCTTGCAGGCCCTGAGGAAAGCTGGTAAATCCCACAGGGCCCGCAGCTCACCTGGGAGCTCATTCCACCAGGCCAGGACCAAAAAGGCCCTGGCCCTGGTCAAGGCCAGGCACCCTTCCCTAGGCCGGGCACTTGGCTAGCCTAGCTGGCTTGCAGCCACAGACAGCCCTTTCTTCCTCCAAACATTTATCCCACTCTCACAACTAGCCTCTGAAAATGCTTTCAGAAGATTACTGTGATGATCAGAAGACCCCCTTTTCCTGTGTCTGGAATCTACTCCTGCTGTCCCTAAATCCTCAAGCACGGGCTGCTTTGCCTCTGTCTTTTGTTGGTGGGGGCCTCCCAGAAATGCCCCTCTGCCACAGAGCCTGCTGCCTGGACCCTTGGGGGCTGCTTAGATGCAAGGGCTGGGTTCCAGTACAGCTGGCCAAGGGGTCATGCGGATGTGTCCAGTTGCTGGGCAAGGAGGGTCCTGGTGGTGGTTAAAGCTATAGAGAAGACAATAAACAGAACGCAGGAGGGACAGTACTGTGCTGTCATCCCTGACAGTCTCCCACAGGCTCTTCACAAGCCAGCTGGGGCAGAGCACTGTCTGCAGGTCGAGGAGAGCAGGTTGCTCAGCCTTGCCAGGATTCACTCCTGTGGACCTCACTCAAAGCACTGGTTTAGGGGTGCCCCCAGTCAGCTATCTCCCTCCCACACCGCCACCTATTGGTGCACTAGGCCTGGCATGCTCCAACCTGAGAAGGTCTGGTGCCACTGCGACCTGGGAAGGTCTCATGCACCTTTGGGCCGTCGTGGGTCTTCGCTGCTGCAGCAGGGCAGGGAGAGAGGTGCCACAGCAGCCACACAGAGAGGACAGGTGGTTAGGGAGAGGGGCAGGAGGGCATAGCACGTAGCTACTGGTTCTCTTGCCTCTGTGGACGGGGGAAGCCTGGCTGGCGGTGGGGCATGCTGAGTGACCCTGGTCTGCAGTTCCCAGGGGGAAGGAGGAGGCGGTGGCAAGATTTGACACAAGATCTGCTATGCCTGTGCAGCCTTACATGTGCTGTCTTGCAAATGGCCCCTGAACCTCATTTGTCACTCAAGACACGTTACTGTCTTGTTTCCACTGATTCCCCCCACTCTAGGAGGAGTGCAAACTGGGCAAACTGTGCGAAATGGGCACATTGCAAATGAATGCATGTCAATGAATCTCAAGGATTGTAATTGTAATGCATTATAATGGAGGACCAAACTACATTCCCCACCTCAGGTCTGTGCCATGTGAGACCAGCGGTTCCTTCTCCTGTAAGGGAGGGTGCACAGCAGCAAGAGTAGGAATGCAGGTTCCTCCCTGCCAGCCACTGAAATGTCCAGTTCTCCAGCTGTTATTTTCCTCCTGGGAGTCTAAGTCTCTGTCTGTGACATTAAAATAAGCCCTCAGTATTAGGGGGAGCTGGGAAAGCTGCTAGCCTAGGGAAGTGTCTGAAAAGTGCAAGCTCACTGAATGCTAGCTTTGCACATAAGCAGAGCAGTCCCAGGAGGAAAAGCAGCAGCCTTCAAAAGAAGAAGGTTCTCCCCAGGGATTTGTCTGCACATTCCGTGATGCAGCACATGCTGCAGCACTCCACCTGCTAAAATGTTATTAATGGGCCTTTGAGTGGGGGATGGGGGGAGAGATGCTGCATCCCCCCCCCCCTCCTTTACCTGTGGATGAAATTCTTCTTCTCTAGGTACTCCATGGCGGAGGAGATCTGGGTTGCCATGTACAGGAGCACCACTGCGTTGACCTCTTGCCTGTTGCAATCTCGCAGGTAATCCAGCAGGTTCCCACAGGTCATGAACTCAGTGATGATGTAAAATGGGGGCTCCCGGGTACAGACCCCTGTGGCCAGTGAAAGAAACAAAAACACCTCACTCAGTGTGCTTCTAAGGAGCCGTTGGGCCTTCAGCTTCTGCTCTTAACGGGAAGCATTTACACCCGCATTGCAAAAAGGGAGAAGGAAACGTTTTCCCCAAAACTAGTGAAAGGTGGCTAAGCTTTAGGCTCCAACATATTAAAGCAACTTAAAAAGGGGTTCATCAATAGCCGTGTTCTATTTCTTGTAAATTGCTGTCTCCTGCCAGAGGCCTGGGACGTGTCTATGTTATGCCTCGGTATTGTAAGCAGCTTATCTGGTTCTTAACATCCCTGTTGCCATGCAGGGCTTTAGTTCACGTCACCCTGCTTGAGATTTCTGTCACTTACCCAGTAATTGCACCAAGTTTGGATGTTTGATCTCCTTCATTACTGCTGCCTCTTTCAAGAATTCTTCCACCTCCATGGTGTCCTCCTGCAAGAGGGGGAGGGAGGGAAAGGAAGAAGAGTCAGCAAGGACAATGGCAGGGTGGGGGGAGAGCTGTTGGCGTATGGACTAGAAGAAGGAATCACAGGGAATTAAAGTTGTCCCATATTGGTAGGCTCCAAGACAGTCCCCACCTAGAAGCTCCCAGGCTGAGCAGATCAAATTCAAGGGGGAAAGGCAGAAGCAGAGTATGGTGGTCAGAATGTCAGTCTAAGCTTGCTGGGTTGCCCCGGACCAGGCACACACCCTGGAATGCCACTCTCACAAGAATGAAGCACAGAAGGGACCTTTGGGTCCCCCTTGGGGGGAAAAGTAACATCATGGTTATATTGTTATAACTATTCGTTATTAATATTATTGTATGGTTATTCACATGTTTCATGTATTGTTCTTATATTCTATGTAAACCGCCCAGAGCCTCCAGGGAGGGCGGTATATAAATATAATAAACAAATAAACAAATAAATACATAAATAAATTAATATTAAGCTAATTAATTCATTAAAAAATCTCCAGGGTCCAATTGCCTTTTCAAGAAAGGCTGTTTCAGCCTAGGAGCAAAACATAGAAGAAGCCTGTGGAACTTCTGGAGGGAGAATAGGGCGTCCACTGGAACAGTCGCAGTCTTTATGTCTGCTAGTCTAGCTTTTGACGCCCTTGAGACCATGCAGCAAGATCTCAATAAGCATACGAAACATTTGTGTATGTGTTTTCATGTATATGAAGGGGCCCCCAAATCCATCCTGGTCTCATTCATACTGGTTCATACCTGGGGCTGTGTCAAACAAGACATGTCACATGAGAACTGAGCTGGACCAATCTTCAAGGCTTCTCTATGTGAAAAAGATGGGACCGCTAACAGCCAGTATCCATGACCCTCTCTGATCTGATCCTCTCTGAGCAAAAACTAGAGATTGGAAGAGCACCGATGGCGTGCCTAGTTTGTAAGATTCCCCAGAGGCATTGGGGTAGCTGTTGCAGGGAGCAAGCTGCTAAACAAGAGAAACTTTTGTTTGTTCCTTACACACTTCAGAGGCAGTTCCTATCCTGAAACAGCTCTTGCCTACTGCATACCACCAAAGAACTCATGCTACACTGAGTCAGAAAGGGTCCCCAGAGTATTGCTTCCTGCAGCATATGAGCACCATGTGCAGTTCTTCTTGCAGCAAAAAAGGAATTATGTTTGGGGTGTTCTATAATGACTCTTGTCTAAGATCATTGCTTCATCTTCCCTGTATCAATCCAATTTAGTATACATGTTTGGGATACCAGCAACAAGCATATTGAGGTTCCTTGTCATGTAGATAGCAGAGACATGGAAGCATGATGTTCTGATGGATAAATTGAAGGACTGCAATCTGGATTTTCAGATCGTTAAGTGGATAGGGAATTGGTTAGAGAACCGCACTCAAAGAGTTGCTGTCAATGGTGCTTCATCAGAATGGAGAGAGGTGAGTAGCGGGGTACCTCAGGGCTCAGGGCTCGGTCCAGTACTTTTAAACATATTTATTAATGATCTAGATGAGGGGGTGGAGGGACTACTCATCAAGTTTCCAGATGACACCAAATTGGGAGGACTGGCAAATACTCCAGAAGATAGAGACAGAGTTCAACGAGATCTGAACACAATGGAAAAATGGGCAAATGAGAACAAGATGCAATTTAATAAAGATAAGTGTAAAGTTCTGCATCTGGGTCAGAAAAATGAAAAGCATGCCTAATGGATGGGGGATACACTTCTAGGTAACACTGTGTGTGAACAAGACCTTGCGGAACTTGTGGATTGTAAAGTAAACATGAGCAGGCAGTGTGATGCAGCGGTAAAAAAGGCAAATGCCATTTTGGGCTGTATCAACAGGGGCATCACATCAAAATCACAAGATGTCATAGTCCCATTGTATATGGCACTGGTCAGACCACACCTGGAGTACTGTGTGCAGTTCTGGAGGACGTAGATAAAATTGAAAGGGTACAGAGGAGAGTGACGAGGATGATCTGGGGCCAAGGGACCAAGCCCTATGAAGATGTTCAGCCTGGAGAAAAGGAGGTTGAGAGGGGACATGATAGCCCTCTTTAAGTATTTGAAAGGTTGTCACTTGGAGGAGGGCAGGATGCTGTTTCTGTTGGCTGCAGAGGAGAGGACACGCAGTAATGGGTTTAAAGTTCAACGATATAGGCTTGTTGTTGTTGTTTTTAGGTGCGAAGTTGTGTCCGACCCATGGACAATGATCTTCCAGGCCTTCCTGTCCTCTACCATTCCCCGGAGTCCATTTAAGTTTGCACCTACTGCTTCAGTGACTCCATCCAGCCACCTCATTCTCTGTCTTCCCCTTCTTCTTTTGCCCTCGATCGCTCCCAACATTAGGCTCTTCTCCAGAGAGTCCTTCCTTCTCGTGAGGTGGCCAAAGTATTTGAGTTTCATCTCCAGGATCTGGCTTTCTAAGGAACAGTCAGGGCTGATCTCCTTTAGGACTGACCGGTTTGTTTGCCTTGCAGTTCAAGGGACTCGCAAGAGTCTTCTCCAGCACCAGAGTTCAAAAGCCTAATTTCTTTGACGCTCGGCCTTCCTTATGGTCCAACTTTCGCAGCCATACATTGCAACTGGGAATACCATAGCCTTGACTAGGCGCACTTTTGTTGACAGGGTGATGTCTCTGCTTTTTAGGCTGCTGTCTAGATTTGCCATAGTTTTCCTCCCCACGAGCAAGCGTCTTTTAATTTCTTTGCTGCAGTCCCCATCTGCAGTGATCTTGGAGCCCAGGAAAATAAAATCTGTCACTACCTCCATTTCTTCCCCATCTATTTGCCAGGAATTGAGAGGGCCGGATGCCATAATCTTCGTTTTCTTGATGTTGAGTTTCAAGCCAACTTTGGCACTCTCCTCCTTCACCCACATCAACAGCCTCTTTAGTTCCTCTTGACTTTCTGGCATTAGAGTGGTATCATCTGCATATCTGAGGTTGTTGATATTTCTCCCTGCAATCTTGATCCCAATTTGTGACTCCTCTAATCCCGCCATTCTCATGATGTGCTCCGCATACAAGTTAAATAGGCAAGGCGACAGTATACAGCCTTGCCGAACTCCTTTCTCAATTTTAAACCAATCAGTGATTCCATGTTCGGCTCTCACTGTTGCTTCTTGACCTGCATATAAGTTTCTCAAGAGACAAATAAGATGCTCTGGTATTCCCATCTCTTTAACAACTTGCCACAATTTGTTGTGCTCCACACAATCAAAGGCTTTAGCATAGTCAGTAAAGCAGAAGTAAACGTTCTTCTGGTACTCCCTAGCCTTCTCCATGATCCAGCGTATGTTGGCAATTTGATCTCTAGTTCCTCTGCCTCTTCGAAATCCTGCCTGTACTTCTGGAAGTTCTCGGTCCACATATTGCTGGAGCCTAGCTCGTAAAATTTTGACCATAACTTTGCTAGCATGAGAAATGAATGCAATGGTCCGGTAGTTTGAACATTCTTTGGCATTGCCCTTCTTTGGGATTGGAATGTAAACTGACATTTTCCAATCCTGTGACCATTGTTGAGTTTTCCAAATATGCTGGCATATTGAGTGTAGTACTTTTACTGCATCGTCTTTTAAGATTTTGAATAGTTCAACTGGAATGCTGTCACCACCACTAGCTTTATTGTTGCTCTGACTTCCTAAGGCCCATTTGACTTCACATTCCAGGATGTCTGGCTCCAGTTCAGTAACTACCCCATTGTGGTTATCAGGGATGTTAGGCTCGCTCTTGTATAGTTCTTCTGTATAATTTTGCCACCTTTTTTTAATCTCTTCTGCTTCTGTGAGGTCCGTACCATTTTGGTCCCTTATCATACCCAACTTTGCATGAAACGTTCTGTTCATCTGTCCAATTTTCTTGAAAAGATCTCTGGTCCTCCCCATTCTATTGTTTTCTTCTATTTGTTTGCACTGTTCATTTAAGAAGGCATGCTTATCTCTTCTAGCTTTTCTCTGGAATTCTGCATTCAATTGGGTGTATCTTTCTCTTTCTCCCTTGCCTTTCACTTCCCTTCTCTCCTTAGCTGTTTGTAAAGCTTCCTCAGAGAGCCATTTTGATTTCTTGCATTTCTTTTTCTTTGGTATGGTTTTAGTTGCTACCTCTTGTACAATGTTGCGAATCTCCGTCTATAGAGGACTGGCAAATACTACAGAAGATAGAGACAGAATTCAACGAGATCTGAACACAATGGAAAAATGGGCAAATGAGAACAAGATGCAATTTAACAAAGATAAGTGTAAAGTTCTACATCTGGGTCAGAAAAATGAAAAGCATGCCTACTGGATGGGGGATACACTTCTAGGTAACACTCTAGAATCATAGAGTTGGAAGGGGCCATACAGGCCATCTGGTCCAACCCCCTGCTCTACGCAGGATCAGCCCTAAGCATCCTAAAGCATCCAAGAAAAGTGTGTATCCAACTTTTGCTTGAAGACTGCCAGTGAGGGGGAGCTCATCAGCTCCATAGGCAGCCTATTCCACTGCTGAACTACTCTGACTGTGAACATTTTTTCCTGATATCTAGCCAATATCGTTGTACTTGTACTTTAACCCCATTACTGCGTGTCCTCTCTTCTGCAGCCAATGGAAACAGCATCCTGCCCTCCTCCAAGTGACAACCTTTCAAATACTTAGAGGGCTATCATGTCCCCTCTCAACTTCCTTTTCTCCAGGCTGAACATTCCCAAGCCCCTCAACCTGTCTTCATAGGGCTTGGTTCCTTGGCCCCAGATCATCTTCGTCGCTCTCCTCTGTACCCTTTCAATTTTATCTACGTCTTTCTTGAAGTGAGGCCTCCAGAACTGCACACAGTACTCTAGGTGTGGTCTGACCAGTGCCGTATACAATGGGACTATGACATCTTGTGATTTTGATGTGATGCCTCTGTTGATACAGCCCAAAATGGCATTTGCCTTTTTAACCGCTGCATCACACTGCCTGCTCATGTTTAGTTTACAATCCACAAGTACCCCAAGGTCTCGTTCACACACAGTGCTACCTAGAAGCGTATCCCCCATCCAGTAGGCATGCTTTTCATTTTTCTGACCCAGATGCAGAACTTTACACTTATCTTTATTAAATTGCATCTTGTTCTCATTTTCCCATTTTCCCATTGTGTTCAGATCTCGTTGAACTCTGTCTCTATCTTCCGAAATATTTGCCAGTCCTCCCAATTTGGTGTCATCAGCAAACTTGATGAGTAGTCCCTCCACCCCCTCATCTAGATCATTAATAAATATATAAAAAAGTACTGGACCGAGCACCGAGCCCTGAGATACCCCGCTACTCACCTTCCTCCAGTCTGATAAAGCACCATTGACAACAACTCTTTGAGTGCGGTTCTCTAACCAATTCCCTATCCACCTAACTATCTGAAAATCCAGATTGCAGTCCTTCAACTTATCCATCAGAACATCACGGGGAACCTTATCAAAAGCTTTACTAAAATCCAAGTAAACGACATCAACCGAACTTCCACGATCCAGCAAACCTGTTACTTGGTCAAAAAGGAAACTAGGTTTTCTACAAATACAACTACAAGTACAAGTACAACTACAAGTAAACTACAAATACAACGATATAGGCTAGATATAAGGAAAAAATCTCTGAACCTCTATCCATTATTTTTGACACTTCTTGGAGAACAGGTGAGGTGCCAGACGATTGGAGGCGGGCAAATGTTGTCCCCGTCTTCAAGAAAGGGGAGGATCCGGGTAATTATCGACCCGTCAGCTAACATCTGTAGCTGGCAAAAGTTTGGAACAAATCATCAAACCGTCAGTCCTTGAGCAGCTGGAACTCAGAGCTGTGATTTCTAAGACTGAGTACGGGTTTCGCAAGAACAAGTCATGTCAGACCAATCTTATCTCTTTTTTCGAGAAAGTGACTACCTTGCTGTATCAGGGGAATGCCGTGGACATAGTTTATCTGGATTTCAGTAAAGCTTTTGATAAGGTTCCACATGATATTCTTGTTCACAAGTTGGTAAAATGTGGTATGGATCCTAATTCTGTCAGGGGGATCAATAACTTGTTGACAAATCGTACCCAGAGGGTACTTGTTAATGGTTCAGCATCTTCTTGGAAAAGAGTGACAACTGGAGTACCCCAAGGATCTGTCCTGGGGCTTGTGTTGTTCAACATATTTATAAATGATTTGGATGAGGGATTAGAGGGGATACTTATTAAATTTGCAGATGATACTAAACTGGGAAGGGTAGCAAACACAACAGAATCATAATACAGGATGATCTTGATAGGCTCGAGAAGTGGGCGAAACTGAATAAAATGAATTTCAATAGGGACAAATGTAAGTTCTGCATTTAGGTAGGAAAAACCAAATACACCAATATAAGATGGGGGAGACCTGTTTGGCAGTAGCATGTGCGAAAAGGATCTAGGAGTCTTCAAAGACCATACATTGAACATGAGTCAGCAGTGTGACTCAGTGGCTAAAAAGGCAAATGGAATTTTGGGCTGTATCAAACGGAGTATCGTGTCCAGATCACAGGAGCTTTACTCTGCTCTGGTTCGGCCTCACTTGGAGTACTGTGTTCAGTTTTGGGCACCCCAATTGAAGAGGGATGTTCACAAACTAAAACGTGTCCAGAGGAGGGCAACAAAGATGGTGAGGGGTTTGGAGACCTGGACGTATGAAGAAAGATTGGGGGAGCTTGGTCTGTTTAGCCTAGAGCGGAGACGACTGAGAGGGGATCTGATAACCATCTTCAAGTATTTAAAAGGGTGCCATATAGAGGATGGAGCAGAATTGTTCTCTCTTGCCTGAGAGGGACAGACTAGAATGAATGGGATGAAATTAATTCATTTATCAAATGGTAGATGAACCCACAAGAGGTTCAGCCATACTGGACTTAATACTGACCAACAGGCAAGAGTTGGTGGATGAGGTGAAGGAGGTGGGGACCCTAGGGGGAAGTGACCATGTCCTCATAGAATTCCTTTTGAGATGGGGAGCAAAGGAAGCTTGTAGCCAGACGCGGATGTTGGATTTTCGTAGGGCAAACTTTAATAAACTCAGAGACATGATGAGTGTAATACCATGGACGAGAATGCTGGAAGGGAAGGGAGCATGTGAAGGGTGGGCGCTACTCAAACAAGAGCTATTGCATGCTCAATCAATGACTATTCCAGAAATACGAAAACACTGCAGGAGCTCTAAGAAGCCTATTTGGATGAACAGGTTACTAGGCACTGTAGATCAATGATCAGAAAGGCCAAAGCTGAGAGTGAGCTAAGATTGGCCAGGGAAGCCCATTGTAACAAGAAAAGATTTTTCAGTTATGTGAGGAGCAAACGTAAAGTCAAGGAGGCAATAGGCCCACTGTTGGGTGTGGATGGACAAACTCTAACGAAAGATGCAGAGAAAGCAGAAAGGCTTATTGCCTATTTTACATCAGTTTTTTCCCACAGGTCAAAGTGTTTAGGCACATCTAGAGATGGCTGTAGCCAAAGGATAGTGTCTGGGTGGCAGGTTAACATGGATAGAGAGGCGGTCGAGAGGCATTTAGCTGCACTGGATGAGTTCAAATCCCCTGGTCCAGATGAAATGCACCCGAGAGTACTCAAAGAACTTTCCAGAGAACTTGCACAGCCCTTGTCCATCATCTTCGGAACCTCTTTAAGGACTGGAGATGTCCCGGAGGACTGGAAAAGAGCAAACGTTATTCCGATCTTCAAAAAAGGGAGGAAGGATGACCCGGGAAACTACAGACCAGTGAGTCTGACCTCTGTTGTGGGGAAGATAATGGAGCAGATATTAAAGGGAGCGATCTGCAAACATCTGGAGGACAATTTGGTGATCCAAGGAAGTCAGCATGGATTTGTCTCCAACAGGTCCTGCCAGACCAACCTAGTTTCTTTTTTTGACCAAGTAACAGGTTTGCTAGATCGGGGAAATTCGGTTGATGGCATTTACTTGGATTTTAGTAAAGCTTTTGACAAGGTTCCCCATGATGTTCTGATGGATAAGTTGAAGGACTGCAATCTGGATTTTCAGATAGTCAGGTGGATAGGGAATTGGTTAGAGAACCGCACTCAAAGAGTTGTTGTCAATGGTGTTTCATCAGAATGGAGAGAGGTGAGTAGCGGGGTACCTCAGGGCTCGGTGCTCGGCCCGGTACTTTTTAACATATTTATTAATGATCTAGATGAGGGGGTGGAGGGACTACTCATCAAGTTTGCAGATGACACCAAATTGGGAAGACTGGCAAATACTCCGGAAGATAGAGACAGAGTTCAACGAGATCTGAACACAATGGAAAAATGGGCAAATGAGAACAAGATGCAATTTAATAAAGATAAGTGTAAAGTTCTGCATCTGGGTCAGAAAAATGAAAAGCATGCCTACTGGATGGGGGATACGCTTCTAGGTAGCACTGTGTGTGAACGAGACCTTGGGGTACTTGTGGATTGTAAACTCAACCTGAGCAGGCAGTGTGATGCAGCGGTAAAAAAGGCAAATGCCATTTTGGGCTGTATCAACAGAGGCATCACATCAAAATCACAAGATGTCATAGTCCCATTGTATACGGCACTGGTCAGACCACACCTGGAGTACTGTGTGCAGTTCTGGAGGCCTCATTTCAAGAACGATGTACATAAAATTGAAAGGGTACAGAGGAGAGCGACGAGGATGATCTGGGGCCAAGGGACCAAGCCCTATGAAGATAGGTTGAGGGACTTGGGAATGTTCAGCCTGGAGAAAAGGAGGTTGAGAGGGGACATGATAGCCCTCTTTAAGTATTTGAAAGGTTGTCACTTGGAGGAGGGCAGGATGCTTTTTCTGCTGGCTGCAGAGGAGAGGACACGCAGTAATGGGTTAAAACTTCAAGTACAACGATATAGGCTAGATATCAGGAAAAAGTTTTTCACAGTCAGAGTAGTTCAGCAGTGGAATAGGCTGCCTAAGGAGGTGGTGAGCTCCCCCTCACTGTAAGTCTTCAAGCAAAGGTTGGATACACACTTTTCTTGGATGCTTTAGGATGCTTAGGGCTAATCCTGTGTTGAGCAGGGGGTTGGACTAGATGGCCTGTATGGCCCCTTCCAACTCTATGATTCTATGATTCTATGATAATTCAAAAGAAATTCCATCTAAACATCCGGAAGAAGTTCCTGACAGTTAGATCAGTTTCTCAGTGGAACAGGCTTCCTCGGGAGGTGATGGGTTCTCCATCTTTGGAAATTTTTAAACAGAGGCTAAATAGCCATCTGACAGAGAGGCTGATGCTGTGAAGGCAAAGGGGTTGCAGGTTACAGTAGATTCACGATTGGGATGTGAGTGTCCTGCATAGTGCAGGAGTTGGACTAGATGACCCATGAGACCCCTTCCAACTCTATTATTCTATGATTCTATATTCAAATCTCCATTTTTCTTGAAGGGATCTCTGGTCCTCGCTATTCTATTTTTTTCTTCTCTTTGTTTGCACTGTTCATTTAAGAAGGCATTCTTATATCTTCTAGCTATTGTCTGGAATTGTGCATTCAATTGGTTGTATCTTTCTCTTTCTCCCTTGCCTTTAACTTTCCTTCTCTCTTCAGCTATTTTGAAAGGTTCCTTAGACAGCCATTTTGCTTTCTTGCATTTCTTTTTATTTGGGATGGTTTAGTCGCTACCTCTTATACAATGTTGCGAACCTCCGTCCATAGTTCTTCAGGCACTCTGTCTTTCAGATCTAATTCCTTAAATCTATTTGTCACCTGCACTGTATATTTATTAGGGATATGATTTAGTTCATACCTGAGTGGCCTAGTGCTTTTCTCTACTTTCTTCAATTTGAGCCTAAATTTTGCAACAAGAATCATAGAGTTGAAAGGGGCCATACAGGCCATCTAGTTCAACCCCCTGCTCAACGCAGTATCAGCCCTAAGCATCCTAAAGCAAGAAACTGATGATCTGAACCATAATTGGCTCCTGGTCTTGTTTTTACTGACTGTAGAACTTCTCCATCTTTGGCTGCAAAGCACATAGTCAATCTGATTTCTGTGCTGACCGCCTGGTGTTGTCTATGTGTAGAGTTGTCTCATGGGTTATTGGAAAAGAGTGTTTGCTATGACCATAGTATTCTGTTGACAAAATTCTACCAGCCTGTGCCCTGCTTCATTTTGTATTTCAAGGCCAAACCTGCCTGTTATCCTGGTTATCTTTTGGCTTCCTATTTTAGCATTCCAATCCCCCATGATGATAAGCACATCATTTTTGGGCGTTGCTTCTAGAAGGTGTTGTAAGGCTTCATAGAACTGGTCAACTTCATCCTCTTCTGCAGCAGTGGTTGGGGCATAGGTCTGGATTACTGTGATGTTGAATGGTTTGCCTTGGATTCGAACTGAGATCATTCTGTCATTTTGGGGATTGTATCCCAAGACTGCTTTTCCTATTCTCTTATTGATTATGAAGGCTACTCCATTTCTTCTGCGCGATTCTTGTCCACGGTAGTATACCTGATGGTCATCTGAATTAAATTCACCCATTCCTGTCCATTTGAATTCACTGATTCCTAAAATGTCGATGTTCAGTCTTGTCATTTCTTGTTTAACCACATCCAGCTTGCCTTGATTCATGGATCTGACGTTCCTGGTTCCTATGGAATAAAAATCTTTACAGCATCGGATTGTCTTTTCGCCACCAGTTACTTCCACAACTGAGCGTCCTTTCGGCTTTGGCCCAGTCGCTTCATTCATTCTGGTGCTATTCATACTAGCCGTCTGCTCATCCCCAGTAGCATATTGGACACCTTCCGACCTGAGGGGCGTCATATCATTTTGCCTTTTGAACTTGTCCATTGGGTTTTCATGGCAAAGATACTGGAGTGGTTTGCCATTTCCTTCTCCAGTGGATCACCTTTTGTCAGAGCTCTCAGCTATGACCTGTCCGTCTTGGGTGGCCCTGCACGGCACAGCTCATAGCTTCACTGAGCTACGCAAGCCCCCTTGCCACGGCAAGGCAGCGATCCTTGAAGGGGGACGATATAGGCTAGATATCAGGAAAAAAATTTCACGGTCAAAGTAGTTCAGCAGTGGAATAGGCTGCCTAAGGAGGTGGTGAGCTCCCCCTCACTGGCAGTCTTCAAGCAAAGGTTGGATACACACTTTTGTTGGATGCTTTAGGATGCTTTGGGCTGATCCTGCATTGAGCAGGGGGTTGGACTAAATGGCGTGTATGGCCCCTTCGAACTCTATGATTCTATGATTCTATAATTCTATGTGCCATATGATATAGAACCCAAACCTTGTTGCCTCATGTCAGAAGAAGAGCTGGTTCTTATAGGTCAACATTCTCTACCAGACGTCTAAAAGCGGCTGACAATCACCTTCCCGTTCCTCTCCCCACGACAGACACCCTATGAGGGAGGTGGGGCTCAGAGAGCCCTGAGAGAACTGCTCGATCAGAACAGAAGAAGGATAGACAGTTCTTATATGCTGCTTTTCACTTCCAGAAGGAATATCAAAGCAGTTTACATTTGCCTTCCCTTTCCTCTCCTGGCAACAGACACACAGTGAGGTGGGTGAGGCTGAAAGAGCCCTGATATTACTGAAGAAGAAGATTTGGTTCTTATATGCTGCTTTTCTCTACCCAAAGGAGCCTCAAAGTGGCTTACAATCCTCTCCGAGCTAATTTTACTCTCCCCACAAAAGACAACCTGTGAGATAGGGGAGGCTGAGAAAGAAGAAAAAGAGTTGGTTCTTATATGCCACTTTTCTCTACCTGAAGTAGTCTCAAAGTGGCTTCCAATTGCCTTCCCTTTCCTCTCCCCACAACAGACACCCTGTGAGGGCGGTGAGACTGAGAGAGCCCTGAGATTAAGAAGAAGTGTTGGTTCTTATATGCTGCTTTTCTCTACCGGAAGGAGTCTCAAAGTGGCTTACAGTCACCTTCCCTTTCCTCTCCCCACCACAGACACCCTGTGAGGGAGGTGAGGCTGAGAGAGCCCTGAGATTACTGAAGAAGAGTTGGTTCTTATATGCCGCTTTTCTCTAATGGAAGGAGTCTCAAAGTGGCTTACAGTCACCTTCCCTTTCCTCTCCCCACCACAGACACCCTGTGAGGGAGGTGAGGCTGAGAGAGCCCTGAGATTACTGAAGAAGAGTTGGTTCTTATATGCCGCTTTTCTCTAATGGAAGGAGTCTCAAAGTGGCTTACAGTCACCTTCTCTTTCTTCTCCCCACAACAGACACCCTGTGAGGTAGGTGAGGCTGAGAGAGATAGTGCCTGTTGGCATAGAGGAGACCAAGCACTTCTCAATGACAACGGTCAACAGGGCAATGCCTGACTTTTCCTCCATCTCCTTGTGGGCTAGATGTGGCACTAGACAGGGCTCAATCCTCCTTCAAATAAGTGGGCTGCCACTGAGTTCACCAAGGTGATTACTCGCCAGCTGTCAGCTGCTTGGGCTCTCTCTCATTATGGGTCCGAGGCACAAGGCCATTTGCCAGAGACTTTCCAGATGAGATGCTCTTCCTTCACTTGACTTCTGTAGTGATTTGCCGGTAAGATTAAATATTACCGAGTTCCTCTGCCAGACCAAGATAAACTCAGGGCTCTCCATCTGGGGCCTTTCCAGCACCCTTTATTTTTATTTATTTATTTATATTCATGTGAAGCCATGTTCTCACCAACAATAGTCGATAATATAGAATTATAAAACATTCACTTCTCATCTGAGGTAAATATTCTTTCAGCTTGCTGAAAAGTCTTCTGTCAGCGGAGGCAAAAAGACTTTTGGGCAGGAAAGCCTCCTCTGTGAAGGGAGGAGGAGCACTCCTGGGATGAAAAAAATGTCATTTTAAAGCTACCTAGCTCTTCTCCATGGCAAGCCTACGAAAGCGCAATCCCATGTAAGACAGCACAGAAGCCATGAAGACGAATGCAGAAGTCAGCAAGTTGTAGCCACAACGTCCCCCATCCATTCGTGATCAGAGAGCAGCTAACAGGCAAGTGGGAGGAAAGAGAGAATGGAGCCAGACTGTAAAGGAAAACAAGTTTAAGCAAAGAGAAATAGAAGCTGAGGGGAAATTCAGTAAAGATTATAGCAGATGGCCTAGTCTATCTGCTCTCCCTCTCGAGGCAGGAAGAAGGCTAGAGATGGGTAACTCCCATCACAGGAGAAAGGAAGCAAAGATATGTCTTGCCTCCCTCAGCGAGTGGAGGGACACACCCACCAAGACGTCCTTATTTATTTTTCATTTATTTATTTAGATTTTTATACTGCCCTTCCATATGGTTCTGAGCAGTTTACATAAAATGTTGTAATAGTTACATGGAACATGATAACAATACTAGTAGGAAAGCCCATTTTAAAAATGGGCCTTGGAAAGGGCTTCCCGCGACCCCCACCACCAGCTCGCCGGCCAGGCAAGGGGCGACAGAAAGGTCCGCCCCGGCAGGCTGGCATCTCCGGGAGGAGCTGCTTGGCCTGCAAAGGCCTCTCGCTGTGTCAGCATGTGGCGAGAGGCCTTCGTGGGGCGAGCGGCAAGTGAAAGCCTCCCATCGCCTCCGGGCCGGCGTTCCTGGGAGGAGCCACTTGGCCTGCGAAGGTTTCTCGCCACAATGCAGCGAGAGGCCTTAGCAGGACAAGTGGCTAGGAAAAGCCCACCCCACCCCACCCCGCCGCCGCTCGCAGACACAGGATCCACACTTGGATCCACACTTTTCTTGGGTGCTTTAGGATCCTTTGGGCTGACCCTGTGTTGAGCAGGGGGTTGGACTAGATGGCCTGTATGGCCCCTTCAAACTCTATGATTCTATAATTTATAGAATCATAGAATCATAGAAGCCTGCCACGAGGCTTCTGCCAGCAAGACTGGACAAGTGCTCCAGGAGCTGGCCCTATCCGGACACGCCCAGCGAAAGCGGGCCAGATGGACAGCAGGTTCCTGTGTCCTGGACAGCAGCCGAACAGCGGACGGACAGCACTGCCCAGATGGCCATTTCACATATATATAGAGGAACTGTGGTAAGGATAACAAATAACAGACATAGTATAACACGACAACCAGAACAGTATTTAACAGAACAGTAACACTTATAGATCCATGGGTAGATTCAATTGTTCAGTCATGGGGGAGGCATCTGATTGGGGGCCACCAGCAGATGTTTTGAGTCAGTCGGCCTCAAGCAAATGCCTGGTTGATGAGCTCCCTTTTGCAGGCCATGCGGAATTGTGGAAGTTCAGGCATGGACCTGATATCTTCGGGGAGCTCGTTCCACCAGGTGGGAGCCAAGACCAAGAAGGCTCTGGCCCTTGTTGAGGTCTGACATGTTTCTTTGGGACCAGGGATCCGCAACCAGTTGGTGGTGGTGGAGCATAAGGCTCTTTTGGGGGTATAGGGAGGGAGGCGGTCTCTCAAGTACACGTATGGCCTTAAAGGTGATTACCAAAACCTTAAGCTCAATCCAGAATTCAACTGGGAGCCAGCCAAGTACTGGCTGGATGTGGGGTCTCCATGATGTTTTAGTGAGAATCCTGGCCACAGCATTCTGCACCAATTGTAGTTTCCGGATCAAGGATAAATGTAGGCTTGCGTAGAGTGAGTTGCAGAAGTCCAGTCTAGAGGTGACTGTCGCATGGAGCACTGTGGCTAGGGGTCTAGGGCCAGGTACCACACTAGTAGTTTGGCTTGGCGGTGATAGAATGCCAGCCTCGCTACCTTTGTGACCTGGGCTTCCATTGTAAGGAAAGCATCCAGCTTCACGCCCAGGTTCCTGGCGGAGTGCGTCTCTGAGAGCTGCACACTGTCCAGGGTGGGCAGACGCTCCTCCTCCCATTGTCCCTTCCTACCCAAGCACAGGGCCTCCGTCTTTGCAGGGTTGAGATTCAGATGACTGTTTGATCCATTTCATCACTGCTTCCAGGTATCTGGCTAAGGATTCTGGGGGAGAGTCAGGGTAGTCATCCAACAGGAGGAAGAGCTGGGTGTCATCCACATATTAGCGGCAACCTACCCCAAACCTCACTACCGGCTAACCTAGAGGGCGCATAAAGATGTTAAATAGGATTGGAGAGAGGACCACTCCTTATGGGACCCCACATGTGAGCCTATGACAGATACTCTCTCTATTATCGCTACCCTCTGTCCGTAACCCTGGAAGAAGGAAATCAGCCATTTGAGGGCTGTTTCCCGTATCCCAACGTCGGCTAGGTGGTGAGTAGAAGCTCATGATCGACTGTTTCAAATGCTCCTGACAGATCTAGTAGTCCTAGCAGTGCTGACCTGCCTCGGTCTAGCTGGCGTTGGATGGCAACTAGCGCTGTCCAGGCCAGAAATCTGACTGAAATGGGTCAAGAGCTGAAGTTTCCTCTAGGATTGCTGATATTTGGTCTGCAGCACCCCTTTCTGACTCAGAGGGAGAAGACCATCAAATAAGAACTTGTTGCTGGGTATAGAGTTCTATCAAGATGGAAGACCATCTACTAGGAACACGTTGTTGGGCAGCAGAGTGCCATCAAGACAGAAGACCATCTGCTAGGTACACATTGATGGGCAGTACAGTGCTGCCAAGATAAAAGATCATGTATTAGGAACATGTTGCTGGGTAGTTGATTGATCAAATTTATTTTTTTAAATTCCCAGTTTAAAGAAAAGTAATCCCCCCTTAAGTTGCACATTGAAAAAAAAAACTTCCCAAGTGGCAGGAGTCATCTTAGAGGAGGCCTACTCCATCTATCCTCCTATGGCAGCGCCTTGGAAGAAGTATCTTTATTTTACACTTGGAGCTAGGGGACTGCCTCTTCTGAGGTGAAGCCTCTTGGCAAGTGCTGCTTCAAAAGCAATTCTTCTCAGGACTATTCAACCAGATGAACATTTACACAGACATAATCTATTAAACAAACTGGCTGAGACAGCTAACCCTCTGGTTTCTTTACAAAACAGTGTTTGGAAGAAAGGAGGGCATGCAGAGACCACCCAAGATGAGGTTCAGTGAAGTAACTGTCCGGTGCTGTTGAAGGTGACAGAGTGGAGAAACAAAGGAAAGGGCATGGGGCAGAGGGACGCTCCCCATCTGGAAGTTCTCCTGCTTAAGCATGAGGGGGGCAACTTTATTATTCATAAAGGGAAAATCCCTCTCTCTGACTTGGTGGGCTTCCTTGATGTCACAAAGCAAGAAACTGGGGTCCATGGCCTCAGTCTAAAGTGAGACCAAACGCATCTGAATATTTAGTGCCCAATGTAATTTGGTTGTTGGAGATTCACTAAGTACCACTATTGAGCTAGCAGCACGGAATTCCTGGCAGACAACATCGACATTGTTGAGGGTCACAAAGACTTTAGAATGGGTACATCATCTCTGTCAGTAGAACAATGTCCTATGGTGGCCCTTCAATTCTTCCTGGGGTCTAAGGCAGATGAGGGGACCTAGAAGCTGTGGGTAGGCAGAGGCCAGAAAAGGAAGGTCAAGGGAAATAAGGGGAGATCTCAGGCAGGAGGACAGAAAGGGGGGGTGATTCAGAGGAAGGGAAGGGAGCCCAGAGAGGGCAGATATGTGCCAAGTAGTCAGGGGTTGCACTGGTAGAGAGAAGTGCTGGGAGTGATTAAATATGTTATCAAAGTCACACTAGAGTTATGCTGACCCTTCCTGGGGTTTTCAAGGCATGGGGGGCACAGAGGCAGTTTGCCATTGCTTGCCTTGGAACAGCAACCCTGGTCTTCCTTGGAGGTCTCTCATCCAAGTACTAACCAAGGCTGACAAAACCAGTCTGAGCCAGCCGGTTCAGGGTGGAGAGCTAATTCTGGATGAAACTGCCAACTAGACATCAGTATATCTGTCAGTGGTTTAAACCACATGGGAGTATATCCAAAATATGTGGCAAACAAGCTCAGAAAGATCAGGGCCCTAATGGCATTTAAACAGTTCCGTAGAGCCAGCTAAACAGACCTCTTCCGCCAGGCTTTTGGCTGAAGACCAACGATGGAGGGCCTCCTGCAGCCCAGGATCCACCCCTGTAATGCAGCCCCACTGCCCCCAAGGTCATGGCCTCCACCTTCTCAATTACTGCAGTTGCTCCCATTTCTAAGTTATGCTGCTGTTGCCTATTAACTGAAATGATTGTTATGTCCCGTTCTCGATTGTTAAAAGTAGCTTAATGTACGTTCTCTTTTACTGGTTCTATGTACGCCGTCCTGAGATGTCATACTGAGGGCCACTACATGAATGAATGAATGAATGCTGGTTGGGTCTAATTGCAGATTGCCCCCAATAACAGCGAGATTTGTAGGAGGATCTCTCGCCTTCTGTCTTCAGATATTCAAATAACTTCAGGTTGCTTCCTTTGTTTCTCCTCTCGGCAAATGCGGGGTTCTAACAGAAGTCTTCTTTCTTTAATCATTCCACATTGGACTCCCAGCTCTTTATTTGCAATGAGGGTCAAATTGAGACAACAGAACATATCTTGTTAGTTGCGAAGTTGTATCCGACCCATCGTGACCCCATGGACAATGATCCTCCAGACCTTCCTGTCCCCTACCATTCCCCGGAGTCCATTTAAGCTCACACCGACTTTTTCAGTGCCATACATTGCCAGTGGGAAGCCCATAGCCTTGACTAGACGCACTTTTGTTGGCAGGGGGATGTCTCTGCTTTTTAGGATGCTGTCTAGATTTGCCATAGCTTTCCTCCCCAGGAGCAAGCGTCTTTTAATTTCTTTGCTGCAGTCCCCATCTGCAGTGATCTTGGAGCCCAGGAAAATAAAATCTGTCACTATCTGCATTTCTTCCCCATCTATTTGCCAGGAATTGAGAGGGCCGGATGCCATGATCTTAGTTTTCTTGATGTTGAGTTTCAAGCCAACTTTTGCACTTTCCTCCTTCACCCGCATCAACAGGCTCTTTAGTTCCTCTTCGCTTTCTGCCATTAGAGTGGTATCATCTGCGTATCTGAGGTGGTTGATATTTCTCCCTGCAATCTTGATCCCAATTTGTGACTCATCTAACCCCGCCTTTTTCATGATGTGCTCTGTATATCTTATTTGAGTGCAAATAAGAACACATCTTATTTGAGTGCAAATTATATAATCGTATTTGCACAGGTGCATTAGTACCAACGCTTATAGAATGCCCTCGCGGCCTGAGAAAACATTGGCTGCAACTGTTGTTATCAGATTCAAACAGTCTTCTAAGTAACAAACTAGCAAGATATGCTTGGCTAGCTTCCAGAATTAGGAAACAATGTATAGCCATTCTAAGTATACCTATCAGTTTATAGAACTATTTATGTTTTTAGGCTAGTAGTTTTCATGGTGTGTTTCTTAATCTTGTATTTAGTTTACATATTTTGTCTTACTATTATGTCTCATTTTACTCTTGTACGCGAAATAAATATTGATTGATAATCACGCCGCAGGGCAGAGTGCTGGAGAAGCAGTGAATGGGGGCGTTCTGGCCTTCATTTTCCTTGCTGCAGAAACTCCTTTGTCCAGCCAGTTCTGAAGTTGCTTCCAGCTAGTTTGAAACGGGATAATAAATAGACAGCAGTAAAAATAATTCCTCAAAAGCAAAGTCCTTAAGTAGCAGAGAGGAGGCCTTCTACCAATTATTATTTTAATGTGCTGATTTATTTGCCCGGAGGAGTCAGAGGCAAGGGACAGCCAAAGTGCCTGGCAAATGCTTCTCAGGGAAGCAAATTATAGCTCTCTGGAGTGTCCCTGAAGAGACTGCTGAGAGCTTGTCTCCCCCTGCTGGCATCTAAATATGGATTTGAGGGTATTTAAAGGGGAGTTAAAAAAAAAATAAAGCGGGGAGGGAGCTATTTCCACACCTTTGAAGAGAGTCATAATCCTGCCCTTCAAAGACTAGATTGATGGATTTAAGGAAGGTGGATTAGGCAGCTGCTTTCAAGTGCATTTTTAGCATTCACGATTTCAGACTTGTTCCTTTCTCAGCACTGCTCGGAGTACTTCTACCCACAGAGAGCCCTGCTTGCATTATTTTCACCCTTACTCCTAGTCATTCTTCATTAAGTATTTATCTGGTGTTTCGGAATTGGCGGCCAAGCGTGTCAAAATACCTGCTTCTGATTCACACAAAGCACGGCAATTTTACAAGAGAATGCATCAACATCCGGACAAATGGAGGGGGGGTACTGCTGCTATGGTGGATGGGAGGGGACCCTTACACATAGGCCCCTCGATAGTTGAGAGATGCTGGCAAGAATGGGTCATTTTCCAGCCCAAATACTTGCATTGGCTGATGGCTTTGCCATCCCAGTGAGCAAAGCTCTAAGAGGGACTGTGCCGTATGCACCACAAAGAGTGTTGACAAAAGAGAGAGAAGGAGGAAAGACAGAATGGCAGACACACAGAGACTGAAATGGCCCATTGAACCTTGTCCCCAGTCTTCAGAGGGGCAGCCAAGTTAGTCCTCCATAGAATCATAGAGTTGGAAGGGGCCATACAGGCCATCTAGTCCAACCCCCTGCTCAACGCAGGATTAGCCCTAAGCATCCTAAAGCATCCAAGAAAAGTGTGTATCCAACCTTTGCTTGAAGACTGCCAGTGAGGGGGAGCTCACCACCTCCATAGGCAGCCTATTCCACTGCTGAACTACTCTGACTGTGAAATTTTTTTTCCTGATATCTAGCCTATATCGTTGTACTTGAAGTTTAAACCCATTACTGCGTGTCCTCTCCTCTGCAGCCAACAGAAACAGCATCCTGCCCTCCTCCAAGTGACAACCTTTCAAATACTTAAAGAGGGCTATCATGTCCCCTCTCAACCTCCTTTTCTCCAGGCTGAACATTCCCAAGTCCCTCAACCTATCTTCATAGGGCTTGGCCCCTTGGCCCCAGATCATCTTCGTCGCTCTCCTCTGTGCCCTTTCAATTTTATCTACGTCCTTCTTGAAGTGAGGCCTCTAGAACTGCACACAGTACTCCAGGTGTGGTCTGACCAGTGCCGTATACAATGGGACTATGACATCTTGTGATTTTGATGTGATGCCTCTGTTGATACAGCCCAAAATGGCATTTGCCTTTTTTACCGCTGCATCACACTGCCTGCTCATGTTTAGTTTACAATCCACAAGTACCCCAAGGTCTTGTTCACACACAGTGTTACCTAGAAGCGTATCCCCCATCCAGTAGGCATGCTTTTCATTTTTCTGACCCAGATGCAGAACTTTACACTTATCTTTATTAAATTGCATCTTGTTCTCATTTGCCCATTTTTCCATTGTGTTCAGATTTCGTTGAACTCTGTCTCTATCTTCCGTAGTATTTGCCAGTCCTCCCAATTTGGTGTCATCTGCAAACTTGATGAGTAGTCCCTAGCCTGAGCACCACAAGAGTCTCATGGGTCATTCTGTGCTATTAATCTATTAGTCTTTAAGGTGCGTCACCTGTTAGATCTGTGGGTTCATAGAGGAAGCCAAGACAATAAGAACAGCTCTTATTGTGATCTCAGCTTGAGGGAAAGTTTTCTCTTGAGGGAGCAACGGCAAGACTGAGAATCCCCAACATTTATACACAAAGCAGACAGGGAATCTTCCTTCCCGCCAGTGTGTGCGATTGGATCCAGCAGATGGGATCTAGTGGCACATTGGTCAATTACATGTCTGCTTGGATCCTGCCTCGGACCTCAAGCTCAGTCCTCAGCAGATCCACAAACACAACATCATGTATCACAATGGCACCCTAGCCCTTTAGGGATTGATGATGATGATGATGATGATGATGATGATGATGATGATGATGATGATGATATTATCTGTTCAGTCGTATCCGACCCTTGGCAGGTCGTATCCGACCCTTCCCCTATAGGGAAGTCTTCACTATGCGCCCCTGTCTCTGACTGCTTCTTTTAGTTGGTTCATGGTCATCCCTGTGTCGGCCTTTGGCTACCACGTTTCCTTTTGCTGCTGACCATACTAAGCATTAATGATTTTTCTAATGAGTTTGATCACATCATGTGTCCAAAGAAAGTGAGCTTTAGCCCTAATATCTTGCCTTCTAATGACATAGTTTGTTTGCTCCTCTCTAAAACTATCTTGTTGGTAACTTTGGCTGTCCATGGTATTCGCAGCATTCGTCTCCAACAGCATAATTCAAAAGCATCTATTTTCTTCCTGTCTTCTTTCTTTAGGGTCCAGCTTTTGCACCCATAGCTTGTTATGCGGAAGACAATGGCGTTGACTAGCCGGCACTTTGTATTAAGGCTGATATCTCTATTTTTCCATATTCGGTTCATTCTTAACATTACGTTCCGGCCCAGTGTTATTCACCGTTTGATTTCATGGCTGCATCCACCACTTTGAGTGATCATCATACATTCAATGTTCTCATTGTCAATCGTGACTCTGGTGCTACTGCCAGTAGTTGTCATGATCTTGGTCTTTTTGATATTTAAGTATAGTCCCAGCCTTTCAGTTTCTTCTTCTAGTCTCTTTATCAGGGTCTTCAGATCATGCTCCAATTCAGCAAGGAGTGTTGTGTCATCTGCATAGCAGAGATTGTTGATGTTACAACCTCCAGTTTTGAAACCGATTGCAGATTCTTCCAGATTAATCTTCTCCATAATTACCTCAGACAACTGGGAACACATGGTGAGGGCTGCTGGGGAGAGCTGTTGCTGCTGACCAGGTGAGGCTATTGTGGTGCTGAGTGAGGGGATTGCTGGGAGGATTAAAAAGGGCTGCTCCTTACCAGAGGTGTGAGCCTTTGGCGAGAGAAAAAGGGCTCTTGGCCTGTGGCTCTTAGCTTGGGGTTCTTATCCTATCAATTAGAATCTGTAGATTATATTTTCCTAGTAGTTGCACTGCCTAGAAGTTACAATGGACCTCCAGGACACTCATCCCATCATCTGCAGTGAGTGTGACATGATTGCTTTCCTTCCTGAAGGCAAGATGGACTACATCTGCCCCAAGTGTAAACTGGTAAGACTTTTGGAGGAAAGGATTAGGATTAGGAATTTAGAAGAGAGGATTATTACTCTGACAGCAATTAAGAAAGGGGAGGAGTTCATAGACAGGAGCTGTGCAACATCTGAATAAAGAGGATAAGGGGATTGACTTCATCATGGAGCCTCTGCAGACAGTTAGGAAAAAGACTTAAAGGCGCAGAGCAAGACAGTTCTCGGGGCCTTTGGAGCTCCAGAATAGATTTCAGGCCCTTGCAGAGGAGGAGCAAGGGTCAACAAGGGAAGAGGTCCCAAAACAAAGTCAAAAGACAAAATGAAGACGCCACGGGGATAGAAGGAAATGGTGTTGCGAAGAAAAAAAAAGGAGAGTACTGGTAATTGGAGACTCCCTACTAAGAGGAATGGATCACCATGTGGCTGGGCCTGACCCCCTAACCCGAGAGATGTGTTGCTTGCCAGGGGCAAAAATTAAAGACATTTCAGAACGGCTGCCCAAACTCCTCAAATCTACGGATCGCTGCCCATTTGTGATGGTCCATGTGGGAACGAATGACATGTCCGTGAATACCATCGCTCTAGACTATCAAGATCTGGGGAGGAGGCTCAAGCAAATGGGGGCACAAGTGGTATTCTCTTCAATCTTGCCTGTCAAGGGAAGACGAATGCGTCGGGAGAGGAAGATACTGGAGGTGAATCACTGGCTGCGTAGTTGGTGCCGGCAGGAGAGATTTGGTTTCTGGGACCATGGGATAGGCTTTCTTGAGGAAGGCCTACTAGCACCTGATGGACTGCACTTATCGAAACTGGGGAAGAATGTGTTTGGCAGGAACCTGGGGAGATTCATCAGGAGAGCTTTAAACTAAAGCCACTAGGGGAAGGAGACGATCAACATAGGGAATGTATGGAAGGAAAACGATCGGAGGCAGCCCAACTAGTTTTTAGTAAAGCTTTTGATAAGGTTCCCCATGATGTTCTGATGGATAAACTGACGGACTGCAATCTGGATTTTGCAGCAGCAGAGATCCATTTTCTTCTTGCCCCACTGTATCCTAAGTAAATTAACAAATGCCATTTCCCTCTTACCATTCCCTTGCAAGGTAGGTTTGGAGCAAGAGAACAGAATATAACAGATCCAAGATAGTTCAGTGAATTTTGTGGTGAAGAATTATTTCCATCCAAGGTCTCCTTAGCCAAAGTTGGACACTCCCAGCACTGGTTCTTCTATAACACAGCAAAATGCAAGGAGGGAGGCACTGTGTGTTTGCTAGATAAATGTATGCAACTGAGATGCAATTTCCTGGTACTTTGATCATGCAGAGTACAGAATCTTCTCTGAGCCAAGACCAAGACCATCTATACCCAGCAGGCCTCTCCTCCCCAATGGCATGGGTGTCCCCAATCCTCAATCAAACTGCATGGCAATGGAATGGCTTATCGCCATGCTCATGGATCCAAGAGGGACAGGGGCTTCACACCCCCTTAAATGGCTCTCCGCTGCTGCGAGTCCCAGCAACTGACCCTGGGCAGGGACCCCCCTCCTCCGCACCTCCATGGGTTTGTCTTCCCCCTTGCTAAAACTCTCTGTCCCCTCGCCATGCCACATCTCACAACCGTTCCAAAAATTCAATCCTGCTTTTATGTAAAGTATTTCCTTCCTTCTGTCAGGATGACAGAAGATGTAACCCAGCAGAGCGACTTTTTTGACATCCAAAGCCAGCCTCCCTATCAACTCGTGCTTCTTAGCCAATTCCCCATCCACAAGCAGAGCTTTCCTCTTTGAGAACCAAGATGGGGAAGGGGGATCCTCCTCCTCTAATGCATTATAATCGGCATTGTTAACACTAGGTGTCAGCCTCACCATATGCGAACAACAAAGGCAGCTTGGAAATTGTCCCTATCGCAGGGCAAAAGGAAAGTGGGAGATCACCATGAATTCAGAGCAGGGAAGACTCACCTTTGGGGTGCAACTGAGCCATGGCAATCCTTCTGGAAACCATACCATCATCCATCAATGACCCTTTCACAGACCAAACACATGAGCACATGGAAGAATGTGTGTGGCATTTAAAACTTATATTTGCCAAAAACCAAGTATCTTCTCTTCCCCTGGGCACAGAAAAAGTGGCTTTCTTTAACCAAATTTACTGGTAAAAGCTCATACATGTGACTGCCTCTTGTCTCCCGTTCCCCTCAACTACTCACAATGTGCCATCTGAACTGACTGTTCTCCTCTCACAGACACAAACAGGGGAAACCACAGTGCCCAAGAGCCAGTGAAGGGGCCTTCAATGGGATGTTACGTTCACATTTTTATTTCCCCATTCTTCCAAGTACGTCAAGGCAGCATATGTGGTTCTTCCCCTTCCCCATTTTATCTTTCTTTATACTGTTCTGCTGTGCAGCTGGGAAGGGCTGGGACTCAGGGGTGAAGCATCTGCTTGGTCTGGAGAAGATCCCAGTTTCAAGTCCCTGAACCTCCAGTTGAAAGCCCAGATGACAAGCAATATGGAAGAGACCCTGGAGAGCTGCTGTTAGTCAGAGCAGGCGGCACTGGTTATGATGGTAGCTGAAATTCCTATGTTCCTAAATTGCTAAGATATAAGGCATGTCTACTACTGGGGAAATAGATGCAAAAGAAATGGCTCCCCCTGGGAGCAAAACCACTATCACAGGATGCTTTGAAAGGACAGCTGTGGACTTCAGGCTGAGATTTCAGCACTTACCTTTAAGGTCTTCACGGCCACCGTCAGGTTATACTTCTTCCAGACACCTTCGTAGACCTCCCCGTATTGACCCCCTCCCAGTTTGTGCTTCATGGTGATGTCAGTCCGTTCAATTTCCCACTTGTCGTAGTTTGGGGAGACACCATAGATGGTGGGCTTGTTCCGCTTGGGGGCTGGGTAGTGGAGAGTGGTGATCAGCCCATCTGCGACAGTTGAGTGGTGGTGGACCAGCTCCGCCAAGGTGTTGAAGCGGCTCTCAGAGGAGACATACAGCTGTGAAGCAACAGCAAAGACAAGGTTTCCCACCAGCTCTAAGCTACCCGACCAAGTTTCCCTACAAATGCCAGAATTTGAGGGCTGCCCGTGTCACATTGCACTTATAGAGCACATGTGTGCTACAGTAGCACAACAGTCCTGCAGATATTGGGCAGGGGTGGGGGAGCAGCCAACGCTGAGCAAAAGGAGATTCCCCAGGACCACCTAGGAAACTTCAACTAGTTGCGCTCTAGCATGGCAGCTAAAGAGCTGTTCAAATCTTACCTCTGCCATGAACTCTCCAGGGGGCAAGAGGAAAGCTGGTCTCTTTCTTTATGCTACGTGCCCCTTGCTTTGGTCAGGCTTTCCTCCAAGTAGCTCAGGTTAATATGCATGATTCTCCCTCCTACTTTTTATTCTCACAACAATCCTGTGGAGTAGGTTAGGGTGACTGAGAGTGACTGGCCCCAAGTGACCCAGTGAGCTTCATGCAGAAGGGAGGACCATTTGTATATCCTCTCTGATGTTTTATTCATGCCAGGAAGCTCAGACACAGGACTAATGCAAGCCTCTGAGCTACACAGAGTTGCTCCAGGCCTTTATGATTATCTTTCTGGGTTAATGTATTTGCTGCAGGGATTCCTCCAAGCTCTGAGAGTAAAACTAAAACATATGGTGCTAACCCCCCCCCCCCACACACACACACACATTAAAATGCCTTTATGTATACCTGAGATACATCAATACCTTTCCAATCTGTCTGATGGAGATGTTTCATTCAACACAAGAACCACCTCCATGCACAGTGCTCTTTTGCTGTAGGAAAGTTGCATAAATATGTGCATTTTCCCCAACATCTTGGAGCTGCAACAGAACCACTTGCTTTGGCCTAGAATGGAAACCCACCCAGTCCAGTGTTACCTCTGCAACAGAACCTACGCTATGTTGACCAGATTGTCCCACTTTTGGAGAGACATCTGGGGGTACCTGGTAAATTGTACTTGTTGAAATTTTTAAAAGATATATTACAATAATATTTTTGCGTTCTATGCATTCTATGAAACTTTTTGTTGCTCCATATAGACCAGATTTTTAATCAAGAACCCCCTAGGTCAATGGTGTCCCGCTTTACCAATGTTAAAATCTGGTCACCTTAACCTAGGCAGAAACCTCTGAAAACAAACTGGCCAGGCATTGAGGTGATGTTTACTCCTTGGTGTTTGACCTCCCAGCCCCTTGGCCCTCCCAAGACACTTATGAATGGTTAGCTGTTTTAGCAAATAACAGTGAAAGGGGTATTATGACACCCTGCTTGGTGTAGTTGTTAGGAGTGTGGACTTCTAATCTGGCATGCCGGGTTCGATTCTGCGCTCCCCCACATGCAACCAGCTGGGTGACCTTGGGCTTGCCACGGCACTGATAAAACTGTTCTGACCGGGCAGTGATATCAGGGCTCTCTCAGCCTCACCCACCCCACAGGGAGTCTGTTGTGGGGAGAGGAAAGGGAAGGCGACTGTAAGCTGCTTTGAGCCTCCTTTGGGCAGGGAAAAGCTAAGAACCAACTCTTCTTCTTCTTCTTCTTCTGCATAACACACCTCAATACAACACAGCTAAAGAAATGGCCAGTAGCTGAGAAGCGGAAGAAACTCCTAGTGCACAACATTCTGGCATGAAAATAAGTTACAAAACAGAAAGAGAAAGGAAAGGGGGAAGGTGCAGAGAAAAAACGAAGGGGCAGCACAAAATGAAACAGATCCCCCAACACAATGAGCCATGTTCTCCTGCTGACTTGACAGAAAAGCAAGCTGCAAAGAGGTCACCTGGGTGTAGTCTGCACAGGGCTTTTTACCCACTGCCAGCTTGACTAAATCCCTGCCGTATACACTGAATTCGATTTCGGGTGTTTTAAATTTTCTCTCTGCAACATGCATGATTAATCAGGAGTGACCCTACCCTTCCCCTGCGTTATCCGGAAGTGGATATAACCCTCGACTGACATCAGTAAATGTACAGATCTTTGATTTTTGCAAAGGAGGCAATAGGCCCACTGTTGGGTGCAGATGGACAAACTCTAACGGAGGATGCAGAGAAAGCAGAAAGGCTCAGCGCCTATTCTACATCTGTTTTTCTCACAGGTCAAAGGGTTTAGGCACATATAGAGATGGCAGTTGCCAAGGGATAGTGTCTGGGTGGCAGGTTGACATGGACAGAGAGGTTGTTGAGAGACATTTAGCTGCACTGGATGAGTTCAAATCCCCTGGGCCGGATGAAATGCACCCGAGAGTGCTCAAAGAACTTTCTGGAGAACTTAGACAACCCTTGTCCATCATCTTTGGGACCTCTTTAAGGACTGGAGATGTCCCAGAGGACTGGAAGAGAGCAAACTTTATTCCAATCTTCAAAAAAGGGAGGAAGGATGACCCGGGAAACTACAGACCAGTGAGTCTGACCTCTGCTGTGGGGAAAATATAGCAGATAAGGGAGCGATCTGCAAACATCTGGAGGACAATTTGGTGATCCAAGGCAGCGGTCCGCAAGCTTACGCTTGCTGCGGACCGCTGCGGCGTAGTGGGGGGAGAGGGTGGCCTGGGGGTCCGCGCACGCGTGGCAGCCCCAGCGCAAACACGCCTGCGCGGAGTGCCGCGCACACGCGTTTGCGCGGCAGTCCGCGCAGGCGCGTTTGCGCCGCCGCCATGCCAGCAGCTGCGGCTTCCCCTCCCGGCCCTTCCGGGCCGGGAGCAAATCGGCAAGCTTCTCTTCCCTCCCCTCCCGCTTTGGTGGCTGATTTGCTCGTGGCCTGGCGAGCTTCTCGCTTCGGGGGGGAGTGAAGAAGGAGCTGCGGCCCGGCGCCAAGGCCTTCGCGGCCTGGCACCGGGCTGCGGCCCGCGGGTTGGGGACCACTGATCCAAGGAAGTTAGCATGGATTTGTCTCCAACAGGTCCTGTCAGACCAACCTAGTTTCCTTTTTTGACCAAGTAACCAGTTTGCTGGATCGTGGAAATTCGGTTGATGTCGTTTACTTGGATTTTAGTAAAGCTTTTGATAAGGTTCCCCATGATGTTCTGATGGATAAATTGAAGGAGTGCAATCTGGATTTTCAGATAGTTAGGTGGATAGGGAATTGGTTACAGAACTGCACTCAAAGAGTTGTTGTCGGAGATAGATGGGAAAGATGGCTGCTTGAGCACTTAGAAGGAGCTCTTGGTCCGTAAAAGGGGGCTGAACGTATCTACGTCTGGCAGAAGCAAGCAAGCTGCGCAAACCTTGCTAAATTCTCCTTATAAGAGCCCGTTACTGATCTGCGAAGAGAGATTCTCCAGATCTTAAGCTATACGTGACTACTAAAGGCCAAGAAGCAGTCTGCCATCAGAGCCTTCTTCAACAAGGATTGCCTTTTCTTTCTCATTCCTCTCTCCTTTTCTGAACTGCTTTGAAGAGACTTCAGAGTTATCTAACTTCAAATGCCTGCTATCAACAGTGAGTAACGTTTTAATGACACTAAATTGTTTTTGTACACCTCCCCCTGTCTCGTCTACCAAGCCGCAGCAGCGAGTTCATCTTTCTCACAAAGACTTTCCTGCTTGTTTTTCTTGTCTTTTTTCAAACTCTGGGGGAAAGTAAAACATATGAATAATTTTTAAAGACAAATGAGCTAATTTGGACTGTTTACATTATACGGCGATTTCCCTTGATAACAGATCTCGCGATATATCTCCCACTGTGTGACTTTCTAAGCAATCAGAACTTCGCGGGAGGACCTCTCCTGGCTGTTTGAAACACTGCACAAAACTAGCTGGTGTTGACTTCTAAGTCTGGTTTTAAATATGGCTATTTTGACTCAGATGGTCCGTCTGTTAGCAAAATAAAGAGAAGATCTGAATGCCTTCACAGAAAATTTGTTGAAAGATATTTTTAAGGAGATCCGAAATGGCAAGAACAGGAATGATGAACCAAATGATAATGATAGTATTAACCAACTGGAACAAAAAAAATAACAAGAGTGAAGAATTACAGGATTGGAAATCTTTAGCAGAAGAAAAATTTGAAGCATTGGAGATGGAGTCCTTCAGAAAGCAAGACCTACAACAAGAACTTATTATCATCACTGATCAAGTTCCTCCAGATGAGGTTACCTTTACTGAAAAGACATATCTCAAAGCAGAAGCACAAAAGACTCAGCCAAAAGATACATGGGTTTAGAATCATAGAATCATAGAGTTGGAAGGGGCCATACAGGCCATCTAGTCCAACCGCCTGCTCAACGAAGGATTAGCCCTAAGCATCCTAAAGCATCCAAGAAAAGTGTGTATCCAACCTTTGCTTGAAGACTGCCAGTGAGGGGGAGCTCACCACCTCCTTAGGCAGCCTATTCCACTGCTGAACTACTCTGAATGTGAAAATTCTTTTCCTGATATCTAGCCTATATCGTTGTACTTGAAGTTTAAACTCATTACTGCGTGTCCTCTCCTCTGCAGCCAACAGAAACAGCATCCTGCCCTCCTCCAAGTGACAACCTTTCAAATACTTAAAGAGGGCTATCATGTCCCCTCTCAACCTCCTTTTCTCCAGGCTGAACATTCCCAAGTCCCTCAACCTATCTTCATAGGGCTTGGTCCCTTGGCCCCAGATCATCTTCGTCGCTCTCCTCTGTACCCTTTCAATTTTATCTACGTCCTTCTTGAAGTGAGGCCTCCAGAACTGCACACAGTACTCCAGGTGTGGTCTGACCAGTGCCGTATACAATGGGACTATGACATCCTGTGATTTTGATGTGATGCCTCTGTTGATACAGCCCAAAATGGCATTTGCCTTTTTTACCGCTGCATCATACTGCCTGCTCATGTTTAGTTTACAATCCACAAGTATCCCAAGGTCTCGTTCACACACAGTGTTACCTAGAAGGGTATCCCCCATCCAGTAGGCATGCTTTTCATTTTTCTGACCCAGATACAGAACTTTACACTTATCTTTATTAAATTGCATCTTGTTCTCATTTGTTCATTTTTCCATTGTGTTCAGATCTCGTTGAACTCTGTCTCTATCTTCCGGAGTATTTGCCAGTCCTCCCAATTTGGTGTCATCTGCAAACTTGATGAGTAGTCCCTCCACCCCCTCATCTAGATCATTAATAATTATGTTAAAAAGTACCGGGCCGAGCACCGAGCCCTGAGGTACCCCGCTACTCACCTCTCTCCATTCTGATGAAACACCATTGACAACAACTCTTTGAGTGCGGTTCTCTAACCAATTCCCTATCCACCTAACTATCTGAAAATCCAGATTGCAGTCCTTCAACTTATCCATCAGAACATCATGGGGAACCTTGTCAAAAGCTTTACTGAAATCCAAGTAAATGATATCAACCGAATTTTCCTGATCCAGGAAACCTGTTACTTGGTCAAAAAAGGAAACTAGGTTGGTCTGGCAGGACCTGTTGGAGACGAATCCATGCTGACTTGCTTGGATCACCAAATTGTCCTCCAGATGTTTGCAATCGCTCCCTTTAATATGTGCTCCATTATCTTCCCCACAACAGAGGTCAGACTCACTGGTCTGTAGTTCCCCGGGTCATCCTTCCTCCCTTTTTTGAAGATTGGAATAACATTTGCTCTCTTCCAGTTCTCCGGGACATCTCCAGTCCTTAAAGAGGTTCCGAAGATGATGGACAAGGGCTGTGCAAGTTCTCTGGAAAGTTCTTTGAGCACTCTCAGGTGCTGGGACTATACTCCACAGGATTGTTGTGAGAATAAAAAGTAGGAGGGAGAATCATGCATATTAACCTGAGCCTTGGAGGAAAGCCTCGTTAGAGTTTGTCCATCTGCACCCAACAGTGGGCCTATTGCCTCCTTGACTTTACGTTTGCTCCTCACATAACTGAAAAATCTTTTCTTGTTACAATGGGCTTCCCTGGCCAATCTTAGCTCACTCTCAGCTTTGGCCTTTCTGATGATTGATCTACAGTGCCTAGTTCATTAATGGCTGATTCTTTATCTCTGAAGCTAACCTTGAATTTGTCAAAAGTGGAATGTAGCAGCTTTAATTGCTACAAACCAGGAGATTTATAGCACCTGAATGTAGTATGTCTCTCTATATAAAAAAAGTATGTGAAATAAGATATATTCATCGGTGATAGGTTAGACTGGGAGCCCTCCGCGTAACCTGACTGGTTAGAGGGACAGATAGGGAGTGATCTTCAGGATACCTCATGATGACGTATCAAGGTCTTAAAAATGAGCTGCACTGATACAGACTTCAAAGAATGCTCCAATTAGCTTTCTCTCCATGCTTGCAAACATGTATTCTAAATAAATCCTCTTGCTGCTTAGCTATTTTTGTTGTGGTCTTGTAAATTTTACACTGCATGATCCATAACACCTCGAATTGAGACCTCCTTAAAAAGATTGGGAGGAGGCGGGGGGGGGGGGCTGACATTTTTTCTATATTCTCTTTCTGTATGGATGGCATTAATACTTACAGTAACTGCAAAGATTTTAAAACAATTTGAATTGAAGAATTTAAGAGCTGCAAATGTTATGATAAAGCGGGCTTCTCTTTCTTTCCCCTTTAAAAAAAAATACTGGGCTAAAGTAAACGGGCAGTAAATGATAAAGGTTTTTTTTCCTTTTTTATTTTCTTTTTATAAATAGTAGATTAAAGTTCATATTGTTTTATAAGAAATGCTCAATATTAAGTACTTAAAATATGTTGTTGTAAACAAGTGTAGGAACCAGCTGATTTTCTAGCTTAACCCTATGCCTTGGTTCAAGTCTAAGGGTAATTCTTATAACACCCGTTGACTGTAAGTGCTGGAAATGTTATGTTAAAGTGGGATTTTTTTGTTGTGGCTTTGTTTTTATATTTACAGGCAACAGACATCTACAGTATTTGGCAATGCAAAACTTCAAGCAAATGGGGACTTTGGGGAGTAGAGGGAGGGATGATATGTAATCAAAGATATTTTTCCTTGTTCTTTCTATATAAAATAAACAAACAAACAAACAAACAAACAAACATACATACATACATATATAAAGAATTGTTGTAAATGGTGTTTCATCAGACTGGGGGGAGGTGAGTAACGGGGTACCTCAGGGCTCGGTGCTCGGTCTGGTACTTTTTAACATATTTATTAATGATCTAGATGAGGGGGTGGAGGGACTACTCATCAAGTTTGCAGATGACACCAAATTGGGAGGACTGGCAAATACTCCAGAAGATAGAGACAGAGTTCAACGAGATCTGAACACAATGGAAAAATGGGCAAATGAGAACAAGATGCAATTCAATAAAGATAAGTGTAAAATTCTGCATCTGGGTCAGAAAAGAAAAATTCCTAATCCTAATCCTTTCCTCCAAAAGTCTTACCAGTTTACACTTGGGGCAGATGTAGTCCATCTTGCCTTCAGGAAGGAAAGCAATCATGTCACACTCACTGCAGATGATGGGATGAGTGTCCTGGAGGTCCATTGTAACTTCTAGGCAGTGCAACTACTAGGAAAATATAATCTACAGATTCTAATTGATAGGATAAGAACCCCAAGCTAAGAGCCACAGGCCAAGAGCCCTTTTTCTCTCGCCAAAGGCTCACACCTCTGGTAAGGAGCAGCCCTTTTTAATCCTCCCAGCAATCCCCTCACTCAGCACCACAATAGCCTCACCTGGTCAGCAGCAACAGCTCTCCCCAGCAGCCCTCACCATGTGTTCCCAGTTGTCTGAGGTAATTATGGAGAAGATTAATCTGGAAGAATCTGCAATCGGTTTCAAAACTGGAGGTTGTAACATCAACAATCTCTGCTATGCAGATGACACAACACTCCTTGCTGAATTGGAGCATGATCTGAAGACCCTGATAAAGAGACTAGAAGAAGAAACTGAAAGGCTGGGACTATACTTAAATATCAAAAAGACCAAGATCATGACAACTACTGGCAGTAGCACCAGAGTCACGATTGACAATGAGAACATTGAATGTATGATGATCACTCAAAGTGGTGGATGCAGCCATGAAATCAAACGGTGAATAACACTGGGCCGGAACGTAATGTTAAGAATGAACCGAATATGGAAAAATAGAGATATCAGCCTTAATACAAAGTGCCGGCTAGTCAACGCCATTGTCTTCCGCATAACAAGCTATGGGTGCAAAAGCTGGACCCTAAAGAAAGAAGACAGGAAGAAAATAGATGCTTTTGAATTATGCTGTTGGAGACGAATGCTGCGAATACCATGGACAGCCAAAGTTACCAACAAGATAGTTTTAGAGAGGAGCAAACAAACTATGTCATTAGAAGGCAAGATATTAGGGCTAAAGCTCACTTTCTTTGGACACATGATGTGATCAAACTCATTAGAAAAATCATTAATGCTTAGTATGGTCAGCAGCAAAAGGAAACGTGGTAGCCAAAGGCCGACACAGGGATGACCATGAACCAACTAAAAGAAGCAGTCAGAGACAGGGGCGCATAGTGAAGACTTCCCTATAGGGGAAGGGTCGGATACGACCTGCCAAGGGTCGGATACGACTGAACAGATAATATCATCATCATCATCATCATCATCATCATCATCATCATCATCATCATCATCATCATAATCAATCCCTAAAGGGCTAGGGTGCCATTGTGATACATGATGTTGTGTTTGTGGATCTGCTGAGGACTGAGCTTGAGGTCCGAGGCAGGATCCAAGCAGACATGTAATTGACCAATGTGCCACTAGATCCCATCTTCTGGATCCAATCGCACACACTGGCGGGAAGGAAGATTCCCTGTCTGCTTTGTGTATAAATGTTGGGGATTCTCAGTCTTGCCGTTGCTCCCTCAAGAGAAAACTTTCCCTCAAGCTGAGATCACAATAAGAGCTGTTCTTATTGTCTTGGCTTCCTCTATGAACCCACAGATCTAACAGGTGACGCACCTTAAAGACTAATAGATTAATAGCACAGAATGACCCATGAGACTGTACAGTTCTAGAGGCCTCACTTCAAGAAGGATGTAGATAAAATTGAAAGGGTACAGAGGAGAGCGACGATGATGATCTGGGGCCAAGGGGCCAAGCCCTATGAAGATAGGTTGAGGGACTTGGGAATGTTCAGCCTGGAGAAAAGGAGGTTGAGAGGGGACATGATAGCCCTCTTTAAGTATTTGAAAGGTTGTCACTTGGAGGAGGGCAGGATGCTGTTTCCCTTGGCTGCAAAGGGTTTAATGGGTTTAAACTACAAGTACAATGATATAGGCTAGATATCAGGAAAAGAATTTTCAGTCAGAGTAGTTCAGCAGTGGAATAGGCTGCCTAAGGAGGTGGTGAGCTCCCCCTCACTGGCAGTCTTAAAGCAAAGGTTGGATACACACTTTTCCTGGATGCTTTAGGATGCTTTGGGCTGATCCTGTTGAGCAGGGGCTTGGACTAGATGGCCTGTATGGTCCCTTCCAACTCTATGATTCTATGATTCTAAGCCTGGCCTTTCTCGATGGTTTCCCATCTAGGCAGAAACCAGAACTGACTCTAGGCTCTGAGAGCTGATGAGATTGGTTTAGCTTGGGCTAGATGGCCTGTATGGCCCCTTCCAACTCTATGATTCTGTGATTCTGTGAATTAACTTACTGCCTCATGCTTCCAATGCTATTGCAAAGCAGTATTCCCTGATTGACCAGGGTGTCAGTTCAATGATTTCCTGGTTCCCAGTTGCAAGGCTTGTCTTAAGGTGACTGTGCTTCAGAAGCCCTAACCTCTCTCAGCAAAGATTTGCCTCTTAGATTTATTTCCCCCTGTGATTCTGCTGTCTCCAATCCCCCCCCCCTTTCAAGAAAAGAGACTCCAGCTGTGTTTGGCTCCCCTCCCTGTTCTGAGCTTTCCCAATAATGTGCAGAATACTTTCTCTTTCAATTGGGGGGGGGGGGTGAGGAAGACCCGAGTTCAAATCTCTCTGAATTCAGCAGGATCCACAATGGAAAAAACAAAGTAAGTGCAGAATCAGTCCTGGTTTCAGTCCTTCCCTTTTCCAGTTTGTTAAGAAGGTCCTGAGTCTGACAAACGGAAATTCTCTCCTTGGTGAACTTTTGCCAGGGGTGTGTGGAGATGTGCTTACTCAATCCTATCAGCCCCACAGGGTGACCAAACAACAGGGACACAGAGCACCAACACCTTCTGCTGATGAGAGTCGAGTTGGCTCCCTTTCTGATCATCAGATATGATTCATTTTTGCAAGAGGGATTATGGCTTAAAAGGTCAGATCATCTCCTTGATGCTTTGGAAGTCATGTCTGTTACCTTGGAAGCTTCCTCTTGCTCTGAACAATTGCCGCTAACGCATTACATGCTCTTCCTGTGCACGAAAGCTTCCTGAAGAATGTTAGGGGCAACTGAGATGAGCAAGATTAAGGTTGGAGTGGGTGGGGAATCTGTCTTCTAATGCCCTGATGAGACTTGAAGGCACACCATTCCAGCCTGTATGGATAGCTACTCAAGCCTACCAGGGGAAGGGGAAGAGATCGAGGTAGAAAAGAAGAGAGGGTCAGAAAGACAGCCTGGACTTCTGGAAGAAATGGAAAGAGAGCATAACCTCAGGCTACAGCCTGTTATAGGTGCAAGAGTGGCACTACTGTACGTCATAGCATCCCTAACTCTTGGCCTAGGCTACCTCACAGGGTTGTTGTGAGGACAAAAGAAAGGAAAAGAGAATAATGTAACCTGCTTTGGGTCCCCAGTGGAGTGAAAACTGGGTGTAAGTAAGTAAATAAATACCACAGGCAAACAGGAAAAACTGGTCTGAGACCAGAAGTGCAGATAAACATTGTGGTGGTATGTAACTACTTCTGTGGGAAAAGGTCTTCCCAAGCTCCACCTTGGCTCAGGCTCATGCTGCTGGTGTGACATGGTTCCTGCTGATGTGACATGACCGTAAACAGTTCCAGGCAAAGCCTGAGCCTTTAGTAGCAACAACAGCCTCTGACCTCCTTGAGAAGCTCTTAAGTCTTACTCTAGCCTGACTTAGGTGTAAACTGCACAGAGCTTTTATTCTAACTCCAGATCGATTCAGTCCCTGCCCTCTACACAGAATGTGATTTCTGTTTGGATTTTGGGCGATTTTAATTTAATTTAGACACCTAACCACCACACTGTTTGTTTTCCTCTCGCTTATTTTATTAGTAGATCACACATTGAACATGAGTCAGCAGTGTCACTCAGTAGCAAATGGGATTTCGGCCTGTATCAAATGGAATATTGTGTCCAGATCATGGGAGGTGATGGTACCACTTTACTCTGCTCTGGTTCAGCCTCACTTAGAGTACCGTGTTCAGTTTTGGGCACCCCAATTGAAGAGGGATGTAGACAAAGTGGAGCATGTCCAGAGTTGGGCAACAAAGATAGTGATGGGAGACCAGGACATATTATTATTATTATTATTATTATTTATTTATTATTATTTATTTGATTTGTATGACCGCCGCTCTCGGAAACCGGCTCGCGGCGGTTCACAACATTTTAATACAATACAATATATTAATCATTAAAATTCCCCATTAAAACCCCATTAAAACAATGACAATATGAAGAAAGGTTGAGGGAGCTTGGTCTTTTTAGCCTGGAGAGGAGACGACTGAGAGGGGATCTGATGAGGGGATCTTCAAGTATTTAAGGGTGCCATATTGAGGGTGCAGCAGAGTTGTTCTCTCTTGCCCCCGAGGGATGGACCAATGAGATGAAATTAATTCAAAAGGAATTATTTCTAAACATCAGAAAGAAGTTTTCATAGGTCACTGTTCAGAGAAGTATGTGATGGAAAGCTATAAATTGGAAAACTTGAGGTGGGGCAGGCTTGGGGAAATGGGGAGAATTTCTGCAAATTCTGTGAGTGTACAGTGTAATTGCACCAAGCCCTGACTCCCTAATGCCTGCCCCCACACCCTGCCCCATTAGTTTCCTAGTATGATTCTCCATCATATACCTATCAGAAAAAGTGGGCTGTGACCCCTAAAAGCTCATAGTGAAATAAATATTCAGACCAAGCAGCAAAGGCACACACACACACACACTTTTTTCTTTCAGTGCCATATTGAAGCTTGAAGATTCTGCAGGCAACCTAACAACACAACATGTACCCCAGGTGCCCAGACCGTAAGAGGCTAGGGTTCAGCTATCTGCTCTGCTTGTGCGTTCCCTCCCCCGCCCCCAAGTAAACCCAGCCTCTGTGTGTGTGTGCGCACACATGCATGTATGTAAAAAAATCAGGTGACTAATACTGCCTTAAAGCATGAAGGCTCAGAATTAAATCCTGAATGATACAACTGTGAACACAAGACACAGGCTAATTCACCTGCAGAGAGCCTCGTTATACTACCTCTGTTCCCTTAACCTCCACTACTTCTTATTATTTAATGATATATTTCTCAAGGTAAGCCACTAACTGTTTGTTTTAATGAATTCTTCTTGTCAGCATTTATTCTCAGCAATGGCTTTTACAACAACTCTGGGGGATAGTGAAGCTATTAACCTGCCTAGCACAAATCTAAACTGATTATCTTAGCACTGCTTGAGTGTTCCATGGCATAAACAGTACTGCTGGGATACAATCCTCTCCCCCCAGCAAAGCCACACATTGGCCCATTATGCACGGCTGCCAAAACGGCGATTTCGGGTCACATGGAAAATGCGGAGGGGGAAGAAGCGAAGCAAACCGCTTATGCACAGGACGGGACAGGACGGGACGGGACGCAACGGTGGCAAAACCCAGAGTAACCGATTATGCACGCGGCGACCACGGCACCACTTCTGGTTGCACCCCGGTCACCCGGAAGCTGCGCTTTCTTCCGCATTTCGCTAATGCGACTTTTTCGGCAGCATGCACCGAATCTGCGGCCGGTTGCAGCCGGCACCGTGCATTATCGGTGATGTTAAAAAAGGTAAAGGTATCCCCTGTGCAAGCACCGAGTCATGTCTGACCCTTGGGGTGACGCCCTCTAGCGTTTTCTTGGCAGACTCAATACGGGGTGGTTTGCCAGTGCCTTCCCCAGTCATCACCGTTTACCCCCCAGCAAGCTGGGTACTCATTTTACCGACCTCGGAAGGATGGAAGGCTGAGTCAACCTTGAGCCGGCTGCTGGGATTGAACTCCCAACCTCATGGGCAGACAGATTCAGACAGCATATCGCTGCCTTACCACTCTGCGCCACAAGAGGCTCTATCGGTGATGTTAGTCGCTGCCATTCTACCCCAAATGCGCGCTATTCCCCCCGTGCATAATGGACCATTGTGAGACATCTTGCAGTCCTGTGTCACAATGAAACAAAACAAAAACAACCTTCTGGATTCTGTGAGCATGCAGATTCTGGTTTGGGTTTTTTTTTCTTTAAAAACAACAATCACCAAATATTTAATATTGAGAGAGATTGGTTTAATCTGCCCAACTTCTAAAGTAATCTTCAAAGGCCCAGTGTCATGTAACCCCAGCATCTCAAAATAGGTGGAAGGGGGGGCTTTTCTGTCATGGAGCCAAAGTTTGGGAACTCCCCAGGGAGATTAATCTGTCCTCTTCTGTTGCTATCTTTCACCAGAATTTGCTTCATGGAAGATCGATTTCTTCCATGATCCCGTCTTCCTAATCAAGCACTCCCCCCACTCCGCCCCAAAAAGGCCTACCGTGGCCTCTCCAAGGCCCATGGACCGAAAACAGAGGTCGGACTGGCTCCGCCCAGTGGGCCTCTGCTCAAATATTAAGAACAGCTAAGTGTTAAAGATTGGAAGGTACACAGGCAGCAAAATTCAGATGAGAACATCAACCTTCTCTCCCAGCGGCAGTCAGGGGCAGACTGACGTTTGAGTCAGACTGCCCCTCACCGGGGTTGTTGTGAACCAGTCCGGCCTCTGTTTCTGTTCCATGGGCCAATCAGGATGCACATAGCTTTGCTGTGCATATCCTGATTGGCCCGGGGACCAGAATCAGAGACCAGACCGGCTCCGCCTCTGCTCAAATATTAAAAGCAGCTGAGCATTAAAAGATGTTTGTGAAGCAGGTTGACTTTAAAATGTGATTTTATCACGCATATTTTAAATGGTTCGCCACTTCAGTGACCCTATGAAGTGCAGAAAAGAGGGGTCTGGGGTTTGTAAATAACCAAACCAAAAGATTAGGAGCAGCGGCTTCTAAGCTGGAGATCCGGGCTTGATTCCCCATTCCTCCTCCCCAAGAAGCCTTGAATGGTGACTGACCTTGGGCTAGCCACCATTCTCTCAGGACCCTCTCAGCCCCACCGACCTTACAATGTGCCCTTAGCTGTTGTTCAAACACATGCAGTGTGAAATGGGGGCTTTAATCGCTGAGTAGCCTGGCACCAGTTGCTATCTCTTAGATTGGCCTACCACACAGCATTATTGTGGGTGGCCGGAATGGTGGGGAGAGCTGAGACTGGCACCCAGAGCTACTTATTTTATGAAAAGGCAGGACGGAAATATATAAATAGCTCGTGGCATGAAGATACCAGCTTCCGTCAACAGGACACTGCCTTTGGTATATATAATTTTAAGTGCATTTCAGTGCACAGTAAAAGAGTGAATTATAGCTGGGTCATGATTTCAGCTTCAGTAGTGACACCAACCTTGTGATGTGGAACATCTACTGGAGTGCCAGTTTGGTGTAGTGGTCAGGAGTGCGGACTTCTAATCTGGCATGCTGGGTTTGATTCTGCACTCCCCCACATGCAGCCAGCTGGGTGACCTTGGGCTCGCCACAGCACTGATAAAACTGTTCTGACCGAGCAATGATATCAGGGTTCTCTCAGCCTCACCTCCCTCACAGGGTGTCTGTTGTGGGGAGAGGATAGGGAAAGCAACTAAGCCACTTTGAGCCTCCTTCAGGTAGGGAAAAGCGGCATATAAGAACCAACTTTTCTTCTTTTTCTTCTTCTTCTTGTTCTTCATGATCCCTCCAAGAGAAGTCTACAGACATGACATCCGCAGTCCCACTCCCAGGGACTGTGCCAGTAGATGGGCAGCGGCACCAGAGCACTGAGGCACACTCAGTGCTCTGGCATTGCCGCTGCCAGTCTTCCAAGGCCACTCCCTTCAGAGTGCGGCGGCAGCCTTGGGCGACTGGTGGGGGTGGGGCCAGCCCAGCAACAGCACTGTGTCACGCTGGGCTGGCCCCGCCGCTGCCAGCAGACATGCCAGCAGGTAAGGAGGAGGGTGGGGAGGAGGGAGCAAGGATTCTCGCCCCTTATGTGGATGCTCCACATAAGGGTGGAGAATCCTTGCTAGTTCTAGTTGGTACGGACCAGGACAATGAACAGTTCCTTCTGCAAAGCAGTGTTACAGGCCCAGCCAATGACACACAGGTAGGTGTGAATGGCAAATCTTCAGCTTTTTATAATTTTAAGCAAGAGGATGAAAGCATGCTTGGGCTACAGGCTCCTGCTGACTAGTTTGAGAGCCAGCCCAGATTTGGCACTCACCTTCCCATCTGATGCGGTGTTGATCCGGTAGTGGTAAACCCTTCCCTCGTAGCGCAGTGAGATCGATCTCTGTCCAGGGCTGCTCTCGCTCTCCCGCACCAGAAAGCTGCCGTTGATTCCACTACTGAGGAGGTACTCGGCAGCGTTCCGTGACACCGGCCCATGGTACCATGAGTGCTTCTCCAAGCTGTTCACAGGGGTGATATAGTTGCTTGGGACCCAACCTTGACCATTCTTGGTTTGGGCTTCACACCATTCCCCATTGTGATTATAGCCCAAGACACGGAGTTTTTCACCTGATCGCGAAAGAAAAGATCATCATCCACATTCCTTCATATTGGCAAGTCCCCAAGGCAAGGTACAAAGAATAAGAAGGACAACAAAGGTAATTTAATGTATTAAAACAAGAAATGTAAAATTTCTGCACGTTTTGAGGCTGGAGAGGGGGTATTTCCCCAGGTTTCTCATGGGGGGAGAGGAACCACTTTTTTAATTAGCACCCACAGTGAACAGGGGCTGCCAGTCAATCAACAGTGCTGGACACTTATTGTACTGCCAGATCCAACTATCCCGAGGAATCCACACTGAATGCTTTTGTGACGGCCCCGATCATTGGTGGGACCCTTCCCCAAAGCTGCCCTTCACAACAGGCATACCAGCCGGCATCAGTGTGAGGCAAGCTGAGGTAGAAAGAGGTCTCTGTGTTCGTCAGCTGGCAGCAGGGGCCATGAGAAGCTCAACAACAAAGGGAAGCATTCAGCTGGCAAGTGGGCAAGGCAGGAGCGTTGTGCTTGTTGGAAGGTGCGGGGTGTAGTGGCTGAGTACCACCTATCTGTTCCCAATTTACTATGTATATAGTGCCTCACATACAAATGGGACTCAAGAGTCATGATGGGCTTCTGCCTATTGTTTCAATCTCAGAAATTTTCACCATTCAAGCTCTGCTCTCCGAAGTTATCTTCTAATTTTTTACTCTGCTATTATTATTTTTAGTGTCAACCAGTTTTATTTTAAGGGGCCTGGGACCTGTTTAAAGAGAAAAGGGAAACAGATCATCCCAGATGCACACACAGAGAGACACACACACAGAAAGCATGTGTGCACTTCAATGACCCAGACAAGAGCAAGTCACTTTCTCTGCACAGAGTTTTAAGTGGAGGGAGGCAGGACTACCTTCGGGGGCATTTCCAATGGCCTTCTGCTAAAATACATATGCAGAATTACTCCCATCTAAACTTGATGAAGCCCTAACCAGAATAGTCCAGACTAGCCTGACTTCATCTGATCTCAGACGCTAAGTAGAGTGGCCCTGGTAAGCCCTTGGAGGGGAGACCGCCAGTGAAGGCCAGGATCGCTATGCAGAGGCAGGCAAAAGGGCAAACTGCCTCTTGTATGTCTCTTGCCCTAAAAACCCCATGGGATGTCCATAAATTGGCTGTGACTTCCCAGCACTTTCCACTATCTGCCACAACTGAATCACAGAATTGGAGGGGGCCACACAGGCCATCTAGTCCAATCCCACGCTCAATGCAGGATCAGCCTAAAGTGGTTCCCAAACTTTTTGCGGGTTGCTGCCCCCTTGGCTCCCAGGCCCCCTCTCCCATACAAAGACACACCTTTTTCCTGGTGTTAGGTCTCCTGCAAATTCCAAACACACTATATTGCCTATACTTCTTTTTTGGTTTTTGTGCAGCAGCCATATTTTAGTCTGGAAAAAATATATAAGTTTTTTGTAAAAGCCATTTGGGGGCCTCATTGGAGAGAAAGACAGATGGATGGGGAGGGAGGGAAGGAGAGAGAGAGTGGGGGGGAAGAGAGAGAGAGAGAAAAAGAGAGAGAGAAGTAAGCATTGGAAAATCCCATGGCCAGGAGCAAGCAGGAGAAGGATTTTCTAGCCTACAAAAGAGGGAGACTTTGGGGGAAGGGCTTCCAACCCTGGTTTAAGAAATTTCTAGAGATCTGGGGTGGAGCCTGGAAAAGAAAGAGTCTGGAGGAGGGGAAGGAATTCAGCAAGAAAATGATCCCCTCCAGCCCACCTTGTAAAGCGGTTGTTTTCTCCAGGAAGCTAAGCAGGGTCCAGGGTCAATATCACCCATCCCCGGGATACTTATACCCCCTTCAGGGGAGGCATACCACCCACTTTGAGAACCCCTAGCCTAAAGCATCCATGGTAAGTCCAGCCGCTTCTTGAAGACCACCAGTGAAAGGGAGCTCACCACCTCCTTACACAATCGATTCCACTGTTGAACTACTCTCACTGTGAATGGCTCCCCCACATCTAGCCAGTATCGCTGTATTTGCTGGCGTATAAGACTACTTTTCCCCCCTGAAAAACATGCCTCCAAGTGGGGGGGTCGTCCTATACGCCAGGTGCACTTCAGTTGGGATAGACATAGCTGCCCATAGTGGCCTGCTGATGCCCGCCTGGTGCCCATAGTGGCCTCCCGATGCCTGCCCACCTCATTCTACATACCATCCAGTATCGCGCGGGATCCAGCGCGGCCGCGGCAGGTCATCAGCGTGGCTGCAGCGAGCATCAGCAGTGAGACAGGGGTGCCAGCCTTTTCGGCGTGACCAGCCTGTTCTGCTCGGCGGGAAGCAGCGGTGCTCCGGCCCGCCCCTTCTCTATGCAGAGCTCGCACATGCGCACTTGTGCACTAGTGCCGGTCACAGGGAGATGTAGGGGTGGGCCAGAGGCGCTGTGGTCGCGCTGCAGCCGTATAATGGTGACAATGACAGGTACTGTAATGTAATGTAACAAACTATATTTTGAGTGGAAATGTCTTATACGCCCAGTCGTCTTATACGCCGGCAAATACGGTAGTTTAAACCCATTGCCCCAGGTCCTGTCCTCTGCTGCCAACACGAACCGCTCCCTACCCTTCTCCAAGTGACAGTATTTCTGATACTTTATGGGAGCCATATGTCCCTTCTCAACTTCTCCTCCCCAGGCTGAACATTTCCAAGTCTTTCAGCCTTTCCTCATAGGGCTTGGTCTCCAGGTCCCAAATCAAACCAAATAAAACCTTTTTCACTGAGGTGACTCCAAATAGGACTGCCCTGACCAGCTTCCCATCAGCATTCAGTGTGTCAAGAAAAAGGATGGTCCTGATGGCAAGTTGGCCACTCTGTTTTGCAAGAGATTGGGTCAAGTTATGTTTTATATCTTAATAATCGCAAGAGAAACAAGCTCAGCCCAACGGAGCTCCGTTTGTGTGTATGGAATGAGAGGATCACAGCAAAACACTAGAAGGTTGTTTTCCACAACAACCTCTCAAAAACTGGATTTTGAGCACGTCACCACCCAGAAGGTTGCTGGCTTTGTGGTTTCTGGTGAAAAACATGCCGTGTTTTTGAGAGCAAATAAAAGGTTTGTTGTCAAGGAGAAATTATTGTACTGAATGAAGCTAATTCCAGTTTAATTGGATGTCTGCAGATACCAGCTGAAGTTGAATATTCTTGCCCCTTGTGATGGGAACGCACTGGGGTGGGTGGAGCATTATTCAGGGTCTTCTCACATGCCAGGCTGCCTCTAGAACTCCCTTCCCAGAGAAGCCTACCAGGAACGTTCCTTCTAGGGTTTTAAAAAGCTAGTTAAAACCATTTTTTAAAGGTTCTCAGGAAATGGCGGGTGTGTGTGTGGGGGGGATATCCTATTTCTACCAGTTTAAGGTTTTTTTGGGGGGGAGGGCAGGAGGAATATACTATTTCTACCGGTTTAAGATTTCAGAGAGGGGGGAATATCCTATTTTTACTTAAAGAATCTTAATTTGTTTTCTGAATTATTAAATACTAGCCAAAAAGCCCATTGCACACAAAAATGCAATGGGCGCTAGCAGCCCCCAGGAGTGAGAGTGGGTATGGGGGGGGGGACTACCTTTGCGGCTGGCGAGCGGCTGGCGAGTCCTGGTCTTTTGGCTGTAGTCCTGGTCTTTTGGCTAGAGTCCTGGTCTTTTGCTTGCATATGGAGTACAAACTATATAAAATTCTAGATTCAAGTGGGTAGCCTTGTTGGTTTGAAGCAGCTTTTTATGCAGAACAAAATTTGAGTCCAGTGGCACCTTTAGGACCAACAAAGTTTTATTCAAGCCACAAGCTTTCAAAGGGGACCCCTGGACTCACACTTTGTTCTGTATCAAAAGCAACCGATCTCTATTCAGGCCATCCCTAAATGAGAGCAGAAAACAGAAATAAAGCCAAATTTGAATCCCCAATGGAGATTGAGAGGGGAGGTGGGGGTTTACCAGAGTGTGGATGCGCCTGTGCCCTCGGGGAGAAGGGTTGAACGCTGGGGGCTCTTTTGCTTGCTTTTCATGAAACCTCTCTCTCTCTCCCCCCCCCCCCATTTCTCTTCTCTGGGGAAAAATGTGGAGTTAATTATCATATCTACATGTCAGCTTCAGGAAGGGGATAGCTCGTAAGAGCCTTTTTTGAAAAGGGGGTGGGGGAAAGGAGCTGAGGAAATAAAAGTGCGGGACCAGCCCGCTGGATCACACAACAACGCGCTGCGCTGCGCTGCTCGGCTGGCTGCTGCGGCTCCCATTCATTGTGCAAGGGCATTGCAGCGCTCGCTCGCTTGGCTGGCTGCTCCGCTAAACTCCTGTGGCCGGAAAGGCCAGCCGGGATTGGTTGAATTCCAGATAACGCTGGGCAAAAAGGCTTGATTTCCACCTTTGATTTCCACCAACAATATTTGCGAGGACTCTCTGACCAGCTGGAGGGAATCGCACACTTTCTTCCCTTCTCCTTTTTCACCTCGGGAGGGGGGGAGGAAAACCCACCTCAGTCCCTCATGTAAAGGGCCCACAGCAAATTAGCGACAACAACAAAAGTCTGCAGGGCAGCCAGCCCCTTGCTCCTCCTCCTCCTCTCTCTCTCTCTCGGAGCACAAAGATCCCAGCTCGGCCAGCAGCCGGCAGGCAGCCCCGCTCCATTGCCTGGATTTTCCTCCGCTCCGAGCCGCCGCTTGGGCCTTTCTCCCCGCGAGAATTACAAAGACGACAAAGCGATTGCTCCTGAGAGCAAGAATGGGGGCAGCCCTGCCCTGAACAACAACCCGACCAAAAGCATCAGCAACAAAGTGTTGCTTATTTGCCTCGACGTCTTCTGCCTTTTCATGGGTGAGATTTTAAACCGGCCGGCTCCCCCTCCCTCAGTCCAATCCACTCTCCTTGGATGCCGCGTTTTGGTTGTTTTAAATGCCAGCCTTTGGCGTCCCGCAAACTTCTCCTCTCTCCACAGTCTCCTCCTGCCCAAAGTAACCAGTCTCGCCCTCCTCCGGCCCCGCGCCTCCAAACTTTGGCTGCTCTCGCACGCTCTCTTTTCCTGCTTTTGCTAAACTGTGCGACGAAGACTGACCTTCTCGAGGCAATCCGTTTTCCAAGGACTCCTCTGAACCTGCCTTTGTTGGGCAAGCGCCAGTTTTTGCCTGCTCTGCACGCGACTGCCGGCATGTTGCTGGGGCTGGGAATCGGAGGGGCCAATCGGCAGGCGCCGCGCGCCTGCCGATTGTTCCCTCCGATTGTCTGTCCTGAGGAAGGGTCCAATCCGGACCCTTCCTCATCACGGACACATCCCGCCTTAGGACCCCTTAACGCTTTATTTAGTCCGTGGCGCCCGTGGCGCCATGGGCGGTTTAAAGATGAACTACTTTTAAGGAGCCGTATGAGCTCATAAGGGGGGTGGGGGGGGGGAGAGACACAAAAAATAAAATCCCTAGCGTTTCTCTTCAAATTCCAGGCTTCCACCAAGTCAGGCCCTTTCACCCGAGTTCTGCACTCACCTTTAGTGATGCTGAGAGTGTTGTCCCCGCTTGCAACAAAATCATAGAGGGCAACAAAAAGGTTGGGGTCATTTTCGCCAGGACTGGAAAGAAGGTTCTCCTTGGAGTTCCAACGGGCAGCTTCGCTCAGACCCTGAGGCTCAAACTCAGAAACAACTGGCCTCTGAAGGGCTTCTGGAAAAGAAAATTAAGGGGGGGGGGAGAGAAAAAAGGTTTATTCTCAGTTATTGTCATTTGATATTTTCCTCTGCTTCCTCATATCCAAATCTACAATATTGAAGTTCTTTTCTCTCTCTCTTTTTTTTTTGGGGGGGGGGAACCTTTATTTAAAACAATGGGGAAAAGACCATTTAAAAAGTTGTCTGCCACTGAATAAAATTTTAGAAGAAGAAAAAGAGTTGGTTCTTATATGCTGCTTTTCTCTACCCGAAGGAGTCTCAAAGTGGCTTACAGTCACCTTCCCTTTCCTCTCCCCACAACGGACACCCTGTGAGGGAGGGGAGGCTGAGAGAGCCCTGATATTCCTGCTTGGTCAGAACAGCTTTATCAGTGCTGTGGCGAGCCCAAGGTCACAGAATCAAACACAGCTCACCAGATTACAAGTCTGCATTCCTAACCACTGCACTAAGCTAGCTCTCTTTAGAGCTCCATCTTGTTCCATCCAGAGACAGAGCTCTCTCTCTGCCACCGGGACCACACCCCATCAGCTGCTACCTTAAAGAGCTAACCAACGACACTGCACTGCTCCCATGCAGGTCCTGGGTGCAGCTGGGAACTGCTTCCCCCGACCACTTTCCCCTGCTGCTCCCCATGTTGGGCAGTGCCTGTGAGGCACCATCACTATTTTCATAGGCCTCCCCTCCCCACTCCCTGTCTATCCAACTCATCTGGACTTTTGCCTACTTTTGTGCAGAACCCACTGCAGAGGCCACGTTTAACATTATCTTCTTTTCATCAGTGCACAGAGTCCTACTGCTCCTTCTATGCATTTGTGCTCACGAGATGCATTCAGATGTCAAGAAAAACTGTGATTAAAGATGGCTTGGCTGGCACCAGGAACCAACACACCTTTTCTGTGGGGTCTGCCCCCCCCCCAGTGCTCCTGACTCTACCTCCACATGCAGAACTTTAACTGGAACCTTCCCAGCGTGATTAAGTCCCAATTCATCATGACGTCCAAATGCAAGAGGTTTGGTAAGGTGTGGTCTTGTTTACTCCCTACAAATGGAGATTCAAAACTGGGATGAAGAGAGGATCAGAATCTTGGCTTATAGCGAGTAAACAAATTTCAATGCCGTTAGATACCTGCATTTGGATATTACCATCTAATTAGACTGAGAGGTTTTGAGCCCAGCACTTCATGCAAGGGACTTAGGTGGCGAGTATAGCAAATAAACTGTGAAGACCCTGGGCACTGACAAACTGTGGTTTCATCAGAATTTATCATGATGTCTGATGTAGCAAAAAGCTTGTGACAAGCCTTTCAACAATTCTGTAAGATGGGGGTCATCAGCTTCTGGGGCCACACACACAAAGAGGGTCAGAAGAGGCACCTGTTGTGGTCAAGTTGCCTGGCAGGATGTTACATGTCATTTCCCCACACTTGTGTACCACAGGGTTCTTGGGGGGGGGCAGTGTGCCCCTCCCTTCCCAAAGCTTCCAAACATCTGGAAGCCATAGCCAGGAGCTCCTTCCCTCTGTCACATGCAGCCCAGCATTGCTTACTTCGCAGACTCTGGATGCTGCCCAAGAGAGAAGGGTGAAGCTAATGTAGCTAATATACTAGAGAGATTTCGGAAGCTGGACAGCTTTATCCAGCAGAGTTGCCATGGCCTTTATTTTACAATGATAGATTTTTGTATGCTTTGATAACATGGTTGTCATTGCTACTGCAATTAAAAAAATCCAAAGGCATGTTAAAAATCTGCAGAGCCAATTAAACCTCCAATATCCAATCAAAAGCCTTGCTGGGCAAAAACCCAACTGGGACATGCCCACTTCCTAGAAACATTTGGCAGGCACCTGAAGAAGTCTTGGCATTTGCCATGGTGCCCATTGAAGAGCACTGGTTTGTTTTTTTTTAAGCTGCATTCTAAAAGTTGTTAGGAAGCAACCTTAACTCTTTCCCTGCCCACTCCCCAAAAGAACAGAAACAAAGCTGCTAGTAAAATGCCAGAAGGGTCCTTTTTACTGCAATGAAAACTTGGCTTTGTTCAGCCTGGAGAAAAGGAGGTTGAGAGGGGACATGATAGCCCTCTTTAAGTATTTGAAAGGTTGTCACTTGGAGGAGGGCAGGATGCTGTTTCTGCTGGCTGCAGAGGAGAGGACACGCAGTAATGGGTTTAAACTTCAAGTACAACGATATAGGCTAGATATCAGGAAAAAGTTTTTCACAGTCAGAGTAGTTCAGCAGTGGAATAGGCTGCCTATGGAGGTGGTGAGCTCCCCCTCACTGGCAGTCTTCAAGCAAAGGTTGGATACACACTTTTCTTGGATGCTTTAGGATGCTTAGGGCTGATCCTGCGTTGAGCAGGGGGTTGGACTAGATGGCCTGTATGGCCCCTTCCAACTCTATGATTCTGTGATTCTATGATTCTGTCTTAATATTGCACAATCCCAAGATGGGGGTAACAATTAATATACCCAGACCTCTAATGCTATGGAATTAGATGTTGGAGCAGATGAGGATGGACACACTTCGGGGTAGTTGGGGAGAGCAATAAAGATGGTGAGGGGTTTGGAGACCAAGACGTATGAGGAAAGGTTGGGGGAGCTTGGTCTGTTTAGCCTGGAGAGGAGATGAATGAGAGGGGATCTGATAACCATCTTCAAGTATTTAAAAGGCTGCTATATAGAGGATGGAGTTGTTCTCTCTTGCCCGGGAGGGACGGACCAGAACCAATGTGATGAAATTAATTCCAAAGAAATTCCATCTAAACATGCAGAAGAAGTTCCTGACAGGCTAGATATCAGGAAAAAGTTTTTCACAGTCAGAGTGGTTCAACAGTGGAATAGGCTGCCTAAGGAGGTGGTGAGCTCCCCCTCACTGGAAGTCTTCAAGCAAAGGTTGGATACACACTTTTCTTGGATGCTTCAGGATGCTTAGGGCTAATCCTGCGTTGAGCAGGGGGTTGGACTAGATGGCCTGTATGGCCCCTTCCAACTCTATGATTCTATGATTAATGCAGTTTCTCAGTGGAACAGGCTTCCTTGGGAGGTGGTGGGTTCTCCATCTTTGGAAATTTTAAAGCAGAGGCTGGATAGACATCTGATGGAGAGGCTGATTTTGTGAAGGCAAAGGGGTGGCAGGTTACAGTAGATGAGTGATAGGGTTGTGAGAGTCCTGCAGGACCAGTATGTTCCTTCCAATTCTATGGTTCTGTGATTCTTAATGAGTTTGGGCCTTTTTAGTTTAAGAGGGGGGAGAAGCAACAACTGGAAGGGCACATGATGGTTTTATAGCAGGATACCTCAATATTTTGAGCCTGCAGGAATATTCTGAACTCTGATACAGCATGATGGTCTGCTGCAGGAGGCGGGGCCAGCCACAAGTCTATTGCCACAGCTTACCTTCAGCCACATGATATCAAATCAGATCCTGTGGTAGCAGCTGCTGCTAAAGCAACATTGACATACTGACACAGCTGACTTTAATCAGAAATCCTGCTGGCCAAACGCCCTCTTTGGCCCCACCATGCTGGGGACCCCTGGTTTATAAAGCAGCATGAGGGGGGAAGGGGCGAGCGATGCATTTGCCTCCTTTTCTGGCCAACATTAGAATGAAGGTCATCCAGTGGCTGACCATCCCAGCCAGACTTCATGCAGCACATAAATGACCTTGCAGAACTGGCTCCTATGAAACTGTGGAGAGGGGTGCTAGTTAAAGGACTTTAAAAGGGGATTAAATCAAACTCAGAAAAGAAGAAAGGTCCATGAATAGGTAGCCATGATGATTAAAAAGAATCTCCACATGCAGGGATAATGCACCTCTGGACAGTGGATAGTAGGGTGCGGGTGGGGAGAGGCGCAACATGGGGATGTTTTGGCCTCAGTGCTGTGTTGTTGGCTTTCTGGCCCACTGAAGGGACAGGATGTTGGGCCAGAAGGCTTTCCTGGTCATCTCTATCTTCCTCAGAATTAGATACTTGCACACAATAGTGTCTGGGGTGCTGTCTTTTTCACTGCATTTCCAAAAAAAGGGTCCTCTAATTCAGCCTGCCCACTCACTCACTTTTCCCTTTGGTATTTCCATACTCAAGGCAGACAGAGAATGAGGAGTAACTCCAAGAGGCAAAACTCTCCTGATAGAAGTGTGGACTTTTTGCGCACAATCATTTTAAAACAGATCCCCAAATGAGGGCAAAAATAAGTCTTGTGAGGGAATGGCAACCAGGAACCAGACAGTTTTTGAACTGACACCCTGACCAATCAGCGACAGAGTGCTTTGCTACATCAGCACTGGAGGTGCCGGGAAGGAAGTTAATCCAGCAAAACACATAACATCTACACTTAATACTGGGGCTCTCTGGGCGGGTTCCTTAAACGCAGCGACTTGTATCCACTCCTGGATATCACGGGGGAAACATAGTGTCACCAGGAATCAATCATAGATGTTGCAGAAGGAAAATTTAAAGCGCTAAATATCAGAACTGAAATCAAATAACATGTAGATGATGTTTTTAAATTCAGGGTCATTGGAGATTAAAAGCCCAGTGCAGATTCACCCCTGCTCACATCCCTATCACAGGCAGAAAATGAAACTGGTCCTCAAATGAGGGCTAACTGTGCCATTTCTGCATCATTGGAACATGCATCATATGGCGCACTGCTGTAAAATTGGGGGGGGGGTGCTTTAAAAAGGAAGACTGATGGTTTGCACAGAGATGCTCAATGAGATTTTGGTGGGGGCACATACAGTGAACAGGAGGAAGAGGGCCAGGCATTATTTCCTGCTTGCTACTCCTTTGCTTTAGATTTCTTTGCTCTTTTCTCTGATTTACAGCTGTGTGACAAACTCACATTGTAACACACATCTAGCTAGGGCATAAGCCTTTGGGAAGGGATGTGTGCTGGAGACAGAAAAGAAGGGGGAGTCAGAGATTTATTTATTTATATTTCTATACCGCCCCTCTCAGAGACTTGCAGCAGTTTACAATAAAAGAATAAAACAACCTGTCCCATAAAAACCCCAATACATTAAAAGATGTGCCTCTGCGCAACTACAGAATGCTCCGGATGGCAATTTGGGTTGCTTAAACTGCCCCCGGGAACTATCAAAAACAGACAAAAAAATTTTATACACATTACATTAAGACAAAAGCTCTTAATACGCCTTAAAACAATTAAGATTTTAAAGTGCGTTATGGAGATTCAGTCCCCTACCCCATTTTTACACACAGATTATGCAATTTGTCACCCTGCTGTGCATTAATGGAAACAATTATGAAAGAAACAGAAAAACCACTTGGAGAAAATTAAGCTGATTAATCATCTTGCCATGAAGAATGCTCGTGAACATTTTGAGCCCATTAAAGCTCTCTTATCAAGCAAGAAACACCATACAGACGTCCCCGACAAGGGCCAGTTATATCATCAGCTGGGTAAACACCTGGAATAAACAGGCAGCAACCAGCTGGATGCAGTGGAGGCGCAAGATCAGCAAGGTATACTGCTGAGGTGATGAAAACCTACTCCTTCTCCACTAAGCATCGAATGTCCCAAAAATTGTTCACAGCCCGATATCATATAACTTTGGTCAGAAAGGAAAAAAAACCTTCCAATGGGGATGGACTCAACAGGAAGACCTCAAAACCAAGAAGTTCTCTCTTCCTATTTCACTGTGCCTGAGGAGCACCACTTGCTAGCTCGAGCCAGTTCCCAAATCCAAGCCACACTACATGCCACTAGAACCCTCTTCTGACACTCGGGCCATGTTTATGTCCAAAGGGAACGGGGAGGAGCAGGTCAGGTGGCCAGGCCAAAGGCCAAACTTACAAGGAAACAGCAAAGCTATGGCACAGAAATCCAACAAGGCAGCTTCCCAACAGCAGCATCTTTTTCGGTTATTGTTCAGTTGAAAAAGCCCCATGCTCTCAAGGTCAAGACAGAGATTGCCAGTGGGCCTCAGGTTCAACCACTGCTTCTTGCAGCTTTCTCCACAGGAAAGTATCCAATATTTGTGCAAACGCCCTGTGAAAATCTATGCCACAATGTGGGGTGCGGGAGGGGTAGGCACTAGTAGGCTTGTGTGCAGTGGTGTCCGAATCGGCCATTCCATGCAGATGCAGCCAGCGGCGCACTGCGGAGGGGGGGGGAGGCACAGGCACGGTGTGTCTGTCAGTGCACACACGCAGGCACAGAGCTCATGCTCCCCACTCGTGGCGCGGCGCTGTCTGTGTCAGCTTGGAATGGCCGATTCAGACGGCGCCATGCACAGTCCTAATTGGCACCACACCCTCCCCATCTAAACTTGAAAAACAGCGTCTCCATACCATCACCCCCCTCCACAAACACCATTTTGCCATCTGTTCTAAATGGGTAAACCACATTCCTTAGATCATAGAATCATAGAGTTGGAAGGGGCCATACAGGCCATCTAGTCCAACCCCCTGCTCAACACAGAATCAGCCCTAAGCATCCTAAAGCATCCAAGAAAGGTGTGTATCCAACCTTTGCTTGAAGACTGCCAGTGAGGGGAAGCTCACCACCTCCTTAGGCAGCCTATTCCACTGCTGAACTATTCTGACTGTGAAAATTATTTTCCTGATATCTAGCCTATATCTTTGTACTTGAACTTTAAACCCATTACTGCGTGTCCTCTCCTCTGCAGCCAGCAAAAACAGCATCCTGCCCTCCTCCAAATGACAACCTTTCAAATACTTAGAGGGCTATCATGTCCCCTCTCAACCTCCTTTTCTCCAGGCTGAACATTCCCAAGTCCTTCAACCTATCTTCATAGGGCTTGGTCCCTTGGCCCCAGATCATCCTCGTCGCTCTCCTCTCCAAGATCACCACACTGCAATCTTGACTGATTGATTGATATGAGAGAGAGAGGAACCTCACATTATTTGGGGGCGGACTATGGGCATTTCCACAAATCCAGTAAAATAGTGTTACGCCAGCATAATGGCATAGCAATAAGAATTTCTGTTCCTCCAGCCATTCCTCACTTTCTTCCTATCTTGCTTTTGTCTGCTGCCTTTTTGTGCTTCTTACACTCCACATTCCTGCTTGAAATGATGGAAGAGAGCAATGTGTTTTACACACAACTCTCTACCGCCTGTCAATCAAGCCAGGCAAACAATCCCCTTTCTCAACGTTTTAAGGGTCCCACAATGCCCGCTAATTTTTTAAAATTCAAACCTACATTGAAATGCCTATGCTCCAGGCAATTCACTTAAAAAAAATACTCCTCTCCCCGGGAGAAGGGAGAGGGAGGTGGGTGCAAGGGTGGGACACTGGAGGCAGAGATAGCGCTACTTCACACATTTCTTTGGCTGGTGGCTGGCTGGCTACTATTCTGTAGCTTGCGCTACATAGGCTGTGATTCCCCAACTACCTCTTTAAAATGGTGGATGTAGCGAGCAGTTTGCTGATGTTGGCAATGTCATGTGGAGCATCTAGAATATAACAACTACCTAAGGTAAGCATTACACTACATTTATCAGGTGCGGGATTGTCCTATGAATTGCTGCATAAGCAGTGGATCAGAACCAACACTGGTGGAAAGCAATGAAAGAGCACAAGGATCCAACTTTGCCCCCATTTGTATAAAGCCAAGTTATATGCGTTCTTCCTATCGTCTTCCATTCATTCACTGGTTTCTTTCTCTTCTGGGTGCACTTTCCCAATCCTGCTACATAAGCTGACAGTGTGGGGCCATGAGACAAAGTATTCTCTGAAGCACAGTTGGTAAACCAAGTCAACAGGACTTCCATCTTCTGTGGAAATTAAAGGGTAAGGAGGTGAAAGAAGGACTCCCACCAGAGAGATCCAGACTCAACTTTACTATGGTTATTGTCAATATTTAAATCAACAATGTTCAACAATAAGGGCCAGGGCCTTTTCGGTCCAGGCCCCCACCTGGTGGAACGAGCTCCCTGAAGAGATCAGGGCCCTGCTGGAACTTCCACAATTCTGCAGGGCCTGCAAAATGGAGCTCTTCCACCAGGCATTTGCTTGAGGCCAACTGACCCATAACATCTACAGGTCCCCCATCCTCCCCTGACTGCTGTTCTAGTTGGCATGTGATATCATGATTGTTATCTGTTATGTTGTTATATGTTCTATGTAAATGTTCTACAATGTTTTATGTAAACCACCCATAGCTGTATGGAAGGGTGGTATAAAAAAACTGACTGACTGACTGACTAACTAACTACACAATGTCTTAGAGAGTCTTCTTTTTCATAGACAAGGTTTGCTTTGGTGTGTTGCTGATCTCTTCCTACTAAGTCCCCAGTGTCTTCTCCAAAGCGCCTAAGCATTACAGTAGTTAAGACACCATGAACTTGCAAGTCTCAAGTGGCCCAGGCTTCATTGCTCTCTTTAGCCTTCAACCACCAGCCCTGCTTGCAGACTTGAGGTGGGAAATGACCAGAGGCAGGGCTTGCTTGGAGGCGATGCTTCACCTGTGAAATGCCCTCCCACCTGAATCCCTTAAACGCCAACCCTAAACATCGCTTATATTCTGCCGTGTCATTGGAAATTCAGGGCGGATTACATCCTCTAACTTGAGGACTCTTTTATAGATATCATTCTGGACGGCTGAATGTTTCCCACTCTTTGGGTGGCTTATTTTATTATTGATAATAAGCTGCCACAAGGAGCTCTGTGGAGGGGCAGTATATACCATTTCCAAACAAATAAAATCTGCCACATGGCAGGATAACAACACTGACCTACCACAAAAGGATGATTCTGCATACTGCTCACCTGCAGTGCTAAAGAGCTTTATTTATTTACTAGTTTCAAAGCCCATTTTAGCAGAGAGAAGGCCCCCTGGCTAGAGGGACCGGGGAGAGGGCTCTCTCCGTGGGGCTTGGCAGCGGAGGGCCGCTTCTGGGCCTGGGAAGGGTTCTCGCCATGGTGGAGCTCTTCCCGGGCCAGGGGCAGCGGACAGCCTCCCCCCCCCCCCCGTTGGCTGTGCCAGCAGAGAGCCCCTGGGCCCAGGAGAGCTGCCCCTGGGCCCGGAAGGGTTCTCGCTGCGTCACAGACATGGCGAAAGCCCTTTCAGGACCTGGGGGGGGGAGGTAGAAGACCGTCACCACCAGCTGATTGGCCTTATTCTGCCTCAGACAGCCGGACTGGCTCCACCCCAGGGCCAGTTTCACTTTTATACATAAGAGAACCATCAATAAGGATTTATTTATTTATCGGGAAACTACAGGCCAGTGAGTCTGACCCCTGCTGTGGGTAAGATAATGGAGCAGATATTAAAGGGAGCGATCCGCAAACATCTGGAGGACAATTTGGTGATCCAAGGAAGTCAGCATGGATTTGTCTGCAACAGGTCCTGTCAGACCAACCTGGTTTCCTTTTTTGACCAAGTAACAGGTTTGCTGGATCGTGGAATTTCGGTTGATGACTGGAGGACCACAGGTTGACTACCCCTGCTCTAACCAATTCCCTATCCACCTAACTATCTGAAAATCCAGATTGCAGTCCTTCAATTTATGCATCAGAACATCATGGGGAACCTTATCAAAAGCTTTACTAAAATCCAAGTAAATTCGGTTGATGTCGTTTACTTGGATTTTAGTAAAGCTTTTGATAAGGTTCCCCATGATGTTCTGATGGATAAATTGAGGGACTGCAATCTGGATTTTCAGATAGTTAGGTGGATAGGGAATTGGTTAGAGAACCGCACTCAAAGAGTTGTTGTCAATGGTGTTTCATCAGACTGGAGGGAGGCGAGTAGTGGGGTACCTCAGGGCTCGGTGCTCGGATCCCTAAGAAATACAGCTCACTTCCAGACTACTTCGAGAAAATGGTTGCTTTCTGTTTCTATGGCACTGCACCACTCGGGCTGAAAGCCAGCATGGTGTCAAGGCCTCTAAACGGCAGAACTGGGTTTGATTCCCTACTCCTCCAAATGCAGCCAGCTGGATGATCTTGGGCTAGTCACAGTGCAGAGCTGTTCTCACATATCAGTTCTCTGAGAGCTCTCTCAGCCCCACCTACCCCTCAGGGCGTGGAGAGAGGAAGGGGAAAGTAAGCTGCTTTGGAACTCCTTCTGGTAGTGCAAAGAAAGGTGTAAAAAAACTAGCTCTTCTTCCTTATCCCTCCCAGACTCCACTCCTAAATTTCCAAGAGTTCCCCAACCTGAAATTGGCACTCCTACCCCCTACCTCAACCATCCCTGACCTCACTAGCAGCCAGCAGAGACCAGGCAACAAGAGAAGTGACTGGGTGGGGGGAGCCCTGGAGGAAAAAGTCTCTGTGGGAGAGGCCTATAGTGTAGGAAAATGGTTGATCATGATTTGATTCCATGATTAAAACGTGAGGAGGGGAGATTGCTCCAGGTTCATTAATTGCCGGTCATTCACTTCCATGAGTTCCCATCCTCCAGCACATGCCCAGGCACAAACAGGCCATGCCAGGAATTAAAAGGCCCTTCTTTCAGCCAGTGCTTCCATTGTCAGGAAATTGCATCCTTCTCCTCCCCTCCCCTCCCTGCCCTGCACAGCAATTTAACAAGGCTTTTAGAAAAGGTGGGTTTCCCCCTCCCTCCCGCACACACTGCTCTTCCCACTCCCTTAGACTTCTATTTAACAGCTCGTCTATTGGTTCCCTGATCACATATCCCAGAAAGCCAGACAGGCCAATCAAGAGCTGCCTGATGACTGTCTTTTGGACCACATTTGCTCATTCAGGAAGAAATACATTCTTCACTTGCTTCTAAAAGTGCTCTGCGAGGAGTCAAGCAGAGGAGGAAGATAAAATGTTTCCTGGCTACTGGTTGACCTCACAAGTTGTTCAGCTAACATTGAGAGGTAAAGAGATGCATTGTGAGCATTCAACAGTCAGTCTGTCTAACTTGACCAGCCTCTAGGGCAAGGGTGGCCAAACCGTGGCTCTCCAAACGTCCTATGCTAAAGCTCAGCAGGCTTTGGAAAACTTATTATGCAGCTGGAATCAGGACTGGAAGCCCTTTGGCCACTGGAAGCTCATCAGGCATTATACCAACCACACTCCAGCACTCCTGGTTTCCTTTTTTGACCAAGTAACAGGTTTGCTGGATCGTGGAAATTCGGTTGATGTCATTTACTTGGATTTTAGTAAAGTTTTTGATAAGGTTCCCCATGATGTTCTGATGGATAAATTGGACTGCAATCTGGATTTTCAGATAGGTGGATAGGGAATTGGTTAGAGCAGGGGTAGTCAACCTGTGGTCCTCCAGACGTCCATGGACTACAATTCCCATGAACCCCCATGAGCATTACCTGGCAGGGGCTCATGGGAATTGTAGTCCATGGACATCTAGAGGACCACAGGTTGACTACCCCTGGGTTAGAGAACCGCACTCAAAGAGTTGTTGTCAATGGTGTTTCATCAGACTGGATGTGACTAGGGGGGTACCTCAGGGCTTGGGGCATGGTCTGGTACTTTTTAACATATTTATTATTGATCTAGATGAGGGGGTGGAGGGACTACTCATCAAGTTTACAGATGACACCAAATTGGGAGGACTGGCAAATACTCCGGAAGATAGAGACAGAGTTCAAGGAGATCTGAACAAAATGGAAAAATGGGCAAATGAGAACAAGATGCAATTTAATAAAGATAAGTGTAAAGTTCTGCATCTGGGTCAGAAAAATGAAAAGCATGCCTACTGGATGGGGGATACGCTTCTAGGTAACACTGTGTGTGAACGAGACCTTGGGGTACTTGGGGATTGTAAACTAAACATGAGCAGGCAGTCTGATGCAGCGGTAAAAAAGGCAAATGCCATTTTGGGCTGTATCAACCGGGGCATCACATCAAAATCACAAGATGTCATAGTCTCATTGTATACGGCACTGGTCAGACCACACCTGGAGTACTGTGTGCAGTTCTGGAGGCCTCACTTCAAGAAGGATGTAGATAAAATTGAAAGGGTACAGAGGAGAGCGACGAGGATGATCTGGGGCCAAGGGACCAAGCACTATGAAGATAGGTTGAGGGACTTGGGAATGTTCAGCCTGGAGAAAAGGAGGTTGAGAGGGGACATGATAGCCCTCTTTAAGTATTTGAAAGGTTGTCACTTGGAGGAGGGCAGGATGCTGTTTCCGTTGGCTGATGAGGAAAGGATGCACAGTAATGGGTTTAAACTACAAGTACAATGATATAGGCTAGATATCAGGAAAAAACATTTCACAGTCAGAGTAGTTCAGCAGTGGAATAGGCTGCCTAAGGAGGTGGTGAGCTCCCCCTCACTGGCAGTCTTCAAGCAAAGGTTGGATACACACTTTTCTTGGATGCTTTAGGATGCTTTGGGCTGACCCTGCGTTGAGCAGGAGGTTGGACTAGATGGCCTGTATGGCCCCTTCCAACTCTATGACTCTGTGATTCTGTGATATAGTCATGCAGCTATCAGAACTAGAAACATGCTTCAAAAAATGCAAGATGATTAATTCTGTGCCCCTTTTTTTGCACTCTTGAGAACTGCACCACCCCAAGATGCCACAGTAAGGGGTGGTATATATATATAAATTAAATGAATAAAATAAAGACATCAAGATAGGGAGCCATGTTACTCTGTGTGTACATATGAACATCAGAAGAGCCTTGCTTTATCATACCTGTGGTCCAACTAGTTCAGCACACAGTGCCCAGAGACCAGTCTGGATAGCCAACAAACATGGCATAGAGGCCAGGGCCTGAGATCCCACATGGTGTAGTGGTTAAAGAATGGTGGCCTCTACTCTAGAGAACCAGGTTTGACTCTCCATTCCTCCACATGGAGTCAGGTGGGATACCTTGGACTAGTCACTGCTCTGCAGGAACTGCTCTTTAGAGCTCTCTCAGCTCCATCTACCTCACAGATTGTCTATTCTGGGGAAGGGAAGGGAAAGGTGTTTGTAGTGGTGTTTCATGTAGTGAAAAGTGGGGTATAAAACCCCAGCTCTTCTCCACTGACAATGTCAACAAGAAGACCAAGAGATATGAAGAAAGGTTGGGGGAGCTTGGTCTGTTTAGCCTAGAGAGGAGACAACTGAGAGGGGATCTGATAACCATCTTCAATTATTTGAAAGGGTGCCATATGGAGGATGGAGCAGAATTGTTCTCTCTTGCCCCAGAGGGACAGACCAGAACGAATCGGATGAAATTAATTCAAAAGAAGTTCCTGACAGTTTGTCAGTGGAACAGGCTTCCTCGGGAGGTGGTGGGTTCTCCTTTTTTGGAAATTTTTAAACAGAGGCTAGGTAGCCCCCCGGGGCTGCAGCGGGCAGCCGGGAGACGCGTTGGGCCACTTCAAACTATCGGAAGCTGTGCCTGATGGCCACCGCGAGGATGGCCTAGCCCGCTCCCTTGGCCCGCTCCCGGCTTCCCTGCCCACCACCGCTGCGGGGACTACCCGGACGCAGCGTCCACCCGCTCCCGACTCTCAGCCCCACCAACATCGCAGAGACTGTCCGGCTGCTCCCTCGGCCTGCTCCCGGCTTCCCTGGCCCATCACCGCCGCTCGGTCCGCTCCCAGCCCCGGACTCTCCACCACCACCACCACAGGGCCCGCTCCCGGCTCTCTAGCCTACCACCGCCAGAGAAACCATCGCACCAGGCAGCCCAGGACCCGCAGTGAACCACCTCTGCACGTTACCCAGGGCTCCTACATCCAGGGCTCCTTCACTACAGCCAGACACAACAGAACTGATCAAATGAATTAGGGAAGATCAATTGATTGAAGAAAAGGGAACTGGTCTGTTCGAAATTGATTGGGGGGAGTGATTGGGGGAGGAACTGAACCAATTGAATTGAGGGACGGAACCGGTCTGATTGAAACTGACTAGGGAGGAATTGATGGGGGGGGGACTGAACTGATTGATTTAATTGAAGGAAAACATGAGTCAAACCGCATTATTATCAAGGTAGGGAGAGTGGCTGAAATTGTTTATTGGGTGGGGGGGATTGGACGGGGGAATCCATCAGCCATAATTAAATGGACTGTCGGAAGGGAGACACTCCAAAAGGGGGGGGGGGAATCAAGCGGGAAGCCTAACGGTTTAAAAACTGAAGTGGGAATATAACAACAGGGATAGGGGGAGGGAGGAAAATCACTGAAGAGAAAAAAATGCGGAAATATACTGGAGGGGGGAAGGAGGGAAAGCACTAAAGAAAAACGCGGGAAAGAGGGGGAGGAGGGAGCAACAATAACGCGAGAAAGAGAAGAAAGAGAGAGGACGAGAATCAACCACGGGAGGGGGGTAGATGCAGAAATAATCTGCCCAATAACAAGAAAGAGGGAGAAGTAAAATATAGCAAAGAAAGAGGAAAGAAAGTAGTTCAGCAGTGGAATAGGCTGCCTAAGGAGGTGGTGAGCTCCCCCTCACTGGCAGTCTTCAAGCAAAGGTTGGATACACACTTTTCTTGGATGCTTTAGGATGCTTAGGGCTGATCCTGCGTTGGGCAGAGGGTTGGACTAGATGGCCTGTATGGCCTCTTCCTAGAGCCTCTTGTGGCACAGAGTGGTAAGGCAGCCGTATGAAAGCTTTGCCCATGAGGCTGGGAGTTCAATCCCAGCAGCCGGCTCAAGGTTGACTCAGCCATCCATCCTTCCGAGGTCGGTAAAATGAGTACCCAGCTTGCTGGGGGGTAAACGGTAATGACTGGGGAAGGCACTGGCAAACCACCCCATATTGAGTCTGCCATGAAAACACTAGAGGGCGTCACCCCAAGGGTCAGACATGACTCGGTGCTTGCACAGGGGATACCTTTACCTTTACCTTATGGCCTCTTCCAACTCTATGATTCTGTGATTCTGTAAAATAAACTGCCCTTAGAAATAAAACAAGAGGGAATGGAAGGGAGAAAATTGGGAAATCAAAAAAGATCACAACTCCCATATACACTACCAAATCCCCAGAATATATATAAATAAATAACCCAAACTCAATCACTACATCTCCCACATGTTCCACTTAATTAATTCAATGAAATTCAACCTTAAATGAACCCTTTTTCCCCTCCATCCCACCTCAATGGGAACCAATAAAATGTAATGGCATCCTAATTAAACAAATTAGCTCCAGACTGGGTAACCCTGAGATGTAGGAAACGATCGGGGCCATCCCTTTGGATCTCAACCCACCAGAATCTAACCTACCAAAATCAAATCAACCAACCTGAAACAGAAAAAAACAAAGCTACTAAAACCAGAACAACCAAACAAGAATCAGAACCAGGGCACAAAAATCTTAGAAATCAATCATTTTACAATTCAGGGAGAAAACATCAGTCATGGACAGCTCCCAAAAATCCGAGCTCAACTAAGGGTACAATAACACCAAAGGGGGACCCAAGGGGGTCGGGGATCCCAATAATAAGGGGAAGAGGCAGAGACAGCAGTGGGGGGAGGCTGGAAGAAGGGCTTGAGAAATGACCAAACTCGAACCCCTTCTAACCTCTGCCCCATTTCTCAAGTCACTACAGTGGAGGCAATGGTGAACAACCCACCTCCGACACTGATGCTGTGCAATGCCAGGTCGATTAACAACAAAGCCTCCACTCTGCAAGCTTGCTTTGCAGAGCAGGGAGTAGACCTGGCATGCTTGACAGACCCCTGGTCCAGAAATGGTGAAACAGTCGCTCTCAAAGAGCTGGCCCCTGCTGGGTTCTCTGTCCTCCATCATCACGAACCGTGGGGCGGGGAGGAGGACTGGCAATCCTGATCCGAAATAACATCTCCTTCAGGGTTCTCCCTTCGCCGACAATCCCAGGAACTGAGCGTATTGGCCTCGGGTGGGGCACAACTGAGAGTGTGGCCATCTGGCTGGTGTATCGCGCACCCAATTGTCAGGATCATGTGATCTCTGCCATGATTTGTGCTTGACCTGAGTGACTCCATCTTGAATCAATGTTTGTTATTTTAAGTGTCTCTGTAACAACTCTGAACAGTCTGTGCTGTGATTTAGTTTTCCAAATAATTCTGCTAGACTGTGTTATCTCTGGGAGGGGAACTGTCTAATACCCAAGGCCAAGACAACCCAGTTATCTTTCCTGGATGTGAACCCAGGCTGGCACCTGTGAGAGGGCGGCTTTTGCTCTCTGGGAAAATGTACAGCTTTGGGCGGGAAAGGGAACTGGTAAAAGTGCTTGCTGTTTGTGTACTGATCAGATTCGACTATGAACGTTGAGGTGTCTTGATCTGCTAGCAATAAAGCTTTCTACTAATCCAGAAGTATTGTTATTAGTCTGTCAGCCCTGACACCAATGCACCTCCAGATGCCCTGCCTGCCCTGCTAGAGGCGGCCACCGCCTGGACATTACAGTTCCCCAGACTACTAATTTGACGCTGGCCTTCCTTATGGTCTAACTTTCACCGCCATACATAGCAACTGGGAAGACCATAGCCTTGACTAGACGCACTTTTGTTGGCAGGGTGATGTCTCTGCTTTTTAGGATGCAGTCTCCATCTGCAGTGATCTTGGAGCCCAGGAAAAGAAAATCTGTCATTACCTCCATTTCTTCCCCATCTATTTGCCAGGAATTGAGAGGGGCATATGCCATGATCTTTGTTTTCTTGATGCTGAGTTTCAAGCCAACTTTTGCACTCTCCTACTTCACCCAAGAGAGCCTCTTGTGGCGCAGAGTGGTAAGGCAGCTGTCTGAAAGCTTTGCCCATGAGGCTGGGAGTTCAATCCCAGCAGCCGACTCAAGGTTGAGTCAGCCTTCCATCCTTCCAAGGTCGGTAAAATGAGTACCCAGCTTGCTGGGGAGTAAATGGTAATGACTGGGGAAGGCACTGGCAAACCACCCCGTATTGAGTCTGCCATGAAAACGCTAGAGGGCGTCACCCCAAGGGTCAGACATGACTCGGTGCTTGCACAGGGGATACCTTTACCTTTACCTTTACTTCACCCGCATCAAAAGGCTCTTTAGTTCCTCTTCACTTTCTGCCATTAGAGTGGTATCATTTGCATATCTGAGGTTGTTGATATTTCTCCCTGCCATCTTGATCCCAATTTGTGACTCAACTAACCCTGCCTTTCTCATGATGTGCTCCGCGTACAAGTTAAATAGGCAAGGTGACAGTATACAGCCTTGCCAATCTCCTTTCTCAATTTTGAACCAATCAGTGATTCCATGCCCAGTTCTCACTGTTGCTTCTTGATCTGCATATATCTTCTTCCTCCCAGAAGACAAGATGGACTACATCTGCCCCAAGTGTAAGCTGGTAAGACTTTTGGAGGAAAGGATTAGGGGATTAGAAGACAGTATTATTACTCTGAACCAAAGTAAGAAAGGGGAGGAGTTCATACACCAGAGCCGTGCAACTCGGAATAAAGAGGATACAACCAGTCCTGAAGAGGATAAGGAGATTGACCATACTACTGAGCCTCTGCAGACAGTTCGGAAAAAGACTCTACGGCGTAGAGTGAGACAGTTCTCGGGGCCTTTGGAGCTCCAGAATAGATTTCAGGCCCTTGCAGAGGAGGTGCAAGGGTCAACGAGGGAAGACGTCCCAAAACAAAGTCTAAGACAAAGGGAAGAGGCCACTGGGATAGAAGGAAATGGAGTTGAGAAGAAAAAAAAAGGAGAGTACTGGTAATTGGAGACTCCCTGCTAAGAGGAATGGATCGCCATGTGGCTGGGCCCGACCCCCTAACCCGAGAGGTGTGTTGCTTGCCAGGGGTGAAAATTAAAGACATTTCAGAACGGCTTCCCAAACTCCTCAAATCTACGGATCGCTACCCATTTGTGATGGTCCATGTCGGAACGAATGACATGTCCCTGAATACCATCGCTCCTATTAAAAAAGACTATCAAGATCTGGGGAGGAAGCTCAAGCAAATGGGGGCACAAGTGGTATTCTCTTCAATCTTGCCTGTCAAGGGAAGAGGAATGCGTCGGGAGAGGAAGATAATGGAGGTGAATCACTGGCTGCGTAGTTGGTGCCGGCAGGAGAGATTTGGTTTCTGGGACCATGGGATAGGCTTTCTTGAGGAAGGCCTACTAGCACTGATGGACTGCACTTATCGAAGCTGGGGAAGAATGTGTTTGGCAGGAACCTGGGGAGATTCATCAGGAGAGCTTTAAATTGAAGACACAAGGGGAAGGAGACGATCAACATAGGGAGTGTAAGGAAGGAGAACGATCGGGGGTAGCCCAACCGGCAACCCAACAGGAGACATGCCCATGCAGAGACGAGCTGCCGGAGCCGCAGAGCCAGCCGCTGCCGCCAGCCACCGCAGCACCGCCACCACCCCTACCCACGCCACCATGACACATGGCCTGCCGCCCCATGCGGCCACGAGCAGCCCGCAGCCGACGCTGCAGGAGCGGCTGCAGGGAGCGCCGGAGCCGCCACCGGAGCCGCCACAATTATGATGCTTTTCACTACCTTGCCGGTAGGCTCCGAGACGGGGGGGGGGGAGAAGTGGGCGTTGGCGGCTCGCAGGCCGCCCCACAGCACGACTCCATGGGGCCCCTGGGAGACGGAGAGCCGCTCCCCTGACCTCACGAGCCCCGCTAGCGCCCGCTGTATTTGGACTACAGCAGGCTTGATTACTAGTAACAATAACTTAACAAAATCATATCAATAACACATAGAATAGAATCATAGAATCATAGAGTTGGAAGGGCCATCTAGTCCAACCCCCTGCTCAACGCAGGATCAGCCCAAAGCATCCTAAAGCATCCAAGAAAAGTGTGTATCCAAGCTTTGCTTGAAGACTGCCAGTGAGGGGGAGCTCACCACCTCCTTAGGCAGTCTAACACCATAAAATAGAAATTGTGAGAGCCTCAGCTCAACTCTTACTGGACCCTGTGGGCAACCGATTAGTGTTGGTCATAGAGGGGGGGAGCCTGAGTGCCAACTGGAAGCAGTGGTTTAGTCGACCTCAACCAAATGTCTGGCAGAGGAGCTCCCTTTTGCAGGCCCTGTGGAACTGTTTAGGTTCTGTCAGGGCCCTGATCTCTGATCTCTGGGAGCTCGTTCCACCAGGTGGGGGGCAGAATGGAGAAAGCTCTGGCCCTGGTTGAGGTCACGCGGACCACCAGGAGGTTGGATGTAATAGAGCGCAAGGCTCTCTGAGGAGTGTAGGTGGAGAGGCGGTCCCTCAGGTATACTGGGCCCAGACCGCGTATGGCCTTAAAGGTAATAACCAACACCTTAAGCCTGATCCGGAATTCAACCGGGAGCCAGCGCAGCTGCTGGAGGATGGGCCGGATGTGGGACCTCCGAGGTATTGCTGTGAGGACCCTGGCAGCTGCATTCTGAACTAGTTGCAGTTTCCAGATCAAGGATAAGGGTAGGCCAGCGAAGAGTAGAACATATTTATAAATATGTTGAACAACACAGGCCCCAGGACAGATCCTTGGGCTACTCCACTTGTCACTCTTTTCCAAGAAGATGCTGAACCATTAACAAGTACCCTCTGGGTACGATTTGTCAACCAGTTATTGATTCACCTGACAGAATTAGGATCCATACTGCATTTTACCAACTTGTGAACAAGAAAATCATGTGGAACCTTATCAAAAGCTTTACTGAAACCCAGATAAACTATGTCCACGACATTCCGCTGATCCAGCAAGGTAGTCACTTTCTCAAAAAAAGAAATAAGGTTGGTCTGACATGACTTGTTCTTAGGAAGGAAAAGAAAAATAATGCAAATAAATGACTGGCTACATCATTGGTGTCATCGTGAAAGGTTTGGATTTTTGGACCAAGGCTTATGCTATAATGATGAGACTTTTCTCTAGGGAGATGGTTTGCACCTGACAAGGGTAGGAAAAAATTGTTTGCAAAGAGCCTTGCAGACCTGGTGAGCAGGTCTTTAAACTAAATCCAATGGGGGAGCGAGACATAACACTGAAACCTAGTTTGATGATAATAACTGTAGATAAGAGCCCTTCAGCATGCTTATCCACACCTGAGATCAAGTCTCTGGTAGAATGGAGATGTGGCAACGGAGTGTGTGATGGTGGAATCAATGTCTTGAGAGTTGGATCAGGAGCCCTAGCAAGTGAGCTAGAGGCCGCCTGCTTGCCTTTGTTTGGATTTCCAATGCTTTTTCAACGGAGGCTCGGAAGATGGCCTAGTCTTTTCACACCCCAAAGATCATGGCCATTCAGATGTTGGAGCTGCTGGCATAACTGATCCAGTCCTCTTAGGAGATTAGTTGTGAGGGAACCAAAGGTGGGTCTGTTCCACCGAAACCAAAAAAGGAACACAACCCAATCTTAACAGGTAGGAACTCAGAAGTTGAGCTGTACAATAAAATAATGTAAAACTTGTTGATTATTTATTATAGTGCACAATGAAAAACAGAATAAAAACTTCATAAAAACTATACAGAACTAACAGCACATAAGACCAAACGGGTTTCGACCCTACTGGGTCTTCCTCAGTGGTCAGAACTGTGATGATAAACTCTTATATAAACTCTTATATTAAATACCTATATTAAACTCTTTATAAAGTGTAGCTGAGTGGTTAAATGGGATCCTGGAAGATAAATATTGAAAAATATCAGTATAAGCATGATTAAAAAGGAGAGTATAATATGTATGGGGATATCCTGTTGGTAATATGGGCAATTTCATTCCTTAATTTTTCAAAAGTAGTCTCTTATTTGTATTATTTTTGCAGACTGGTGACCCTAGGTACATACCATAGGAGGTGGTCTCCAAAAAGAATAAAATGTACATATATTGTTTGGACCCATAATTTACAGTAAGTCGCCACCTATGTTTGAATGATTTATTTGAAAGGTTGTCACTTGGAGGAGGGCAGGATGCTGTTTCTGTTGGCTGCAGAGGAGAGGACACGCAGTAATGGGTTTAAACTTCAAGTACAACGATATAGGCTAGATATCAGGAAAAAACTTTTCACACTCAGAGTAGTTCAGCAGTGGAACAGGCTGCCTAAGGAGGTGGTGAGCTCCCCCTCACTGGCAGTCTTCAAGCAAAGGTTGGATACACACTTTTCTTGGATGCTTTAGGACAGTGGTCCCCAACCTTTCTGAGGCTGGGGACCGGCAGGGCGTCGGACCGCGCCCGCGCGGACCGGCAGGGCGTCGGACCGCGCCCGCGCGGACCGCGCCCGCGCATCGGGCCGCACCCGCGGGCCGCGCCCACACGGGCCATGCCCGCGCAGCCACACGGCCCGGCCCTGATTCCCTCTCCCCGCCCTCCCGCAGTAAGAAGCTTCCCGGGCCGCAAGGTTGCGGCCTGGGAAGTTTTTTACTGCGGGGGGGGGGGGCGGGGAGAGGGAGCCGCGGCCCGGCGCCAATGTAATAGTGGATGGATATGAACTGTTCAGAAAAAACAGAATAGATTGAAGAGGTGGAGGAGTGGCACTGTATGTGAGGAAAGGGCTTACCTGTCAGGAAATTCTAGTGGAGGAGAGCATATCTACAGTGGAAAGCATCTGGGTGAAAATAAGCGAGGGGAAAACAAACAGTGTGGTGGTTGGTGTCTGCTACCGACCGCCTGACCAACGAGAGGATGTGGATGCTGCACTTTGTGAGCAGCTTGAGAAAATATCCAAGCGGCAGGACCTTGTCATCATGGGTGACTTCAATTTCCCAGATGTGTGCTGGGAAACAAACTCTGCAAAGCGTCCTCAGTCATGAAACTTTCTGACCTGCCTGGGTGACAATTTCATTTATCAAATGGTAGATGAACCCACAAGAATTTCAGCCATACTGGACTTAATACTGACCAACAGGCAAGAGTTGGTGGATGAGGTGAAGGAGGTGGGGACCCTAGGGGGAAGTGACCATGTCCTCATAGAATTCCTTTTGAGATGGGGAGCCAAGGAAGCTTGTAGCCAGACGCGGATGTTGGATTTTCGTAGGGTAAACTTTAATTAACTCAGAGACATGATGAGTGTCATACCATGGATGAGAATGCTGGAAGGGAAGGGAGCATGTGAAGGGTGGGTGCTACTCAAACAGGAGCTATTGCATGCTCAATCAATGACTATCCCAGAAAGACGAAAACACTGCAGGAGCTCTAAGAAGCCTATTTGGATGAACAGAGAACTTCAAGAGGAACTAAGAAAGAAAAGGAAAATGTTCAGGAAATGGAGGGTAGGACAGAGCTCTAAAGAAGAGTACCTACAGGTTACTAGGCACTGTAGATCAATCATCAGAAAGGCCAATGCTGAGAGTGAGCTAAGATAGGCCTGGGAAGCCCATTGTAACAAGAAAAGATTTTTCAGTTATGTGAGGAGCAAACGTAAAGTAAAGGAGGCAATAGGCCCACTGTTGGGTGTGGATGGACAAACTCTAACGGAAGATGCAGAGAAAGCAGAAAGGCTTAGTGCCTATTTTACATCTGTTTTTCCCCACAGGTCAAAGTGTTTAGGCACATCTAGAGATGGCCATAGCCAAAGGACAGTGTCTGGGTGGCAGGTTAACATGGATAGAGAGGTTGTCGAGAGGCATTTAGCTGCACTGGATGAGTTCAAATCCCCTGGTCCAGATGAAATGCACCCGAGAGTACTCAAAGAACTTTCCAGAGAACTTGCACAGCCCTTGTCCATCATCTTCGGAACCTCTTTAAGGACTGGAGATGTCCCGGAGGACTGGAAGAGAGCAAATGTTATTCTGATCTTCAAAAAAGGGAGGAAGGATGACCCGGGAAACTACAGACCAGTGAGTCTGACCTCTGTTGTGGGGAAGATAATGGAGCAGATATTAAAGGGAGCGATCTGCAAACATCTGGAGGACAATTTGGTGATCCAAGGAAGTCAGCATGGATTTGTCTCCAACAGGTCCTGCCAGACCAACCTAGTTTCTTTTTTTGACCAAGTAACAGGTTTGCTGGATCGGGGAAATTCGGTTGATGTCATTTACTTGGATTTTAGTAAAGCTTTTGACAAGGTTCCCCATGATGTTCTGATGGATAAACTGAAGGACTGCAATCTGGATTTTCAGATAGTCAGGTGGACAGGTCTATGATTCTGTGTCCAGAGAAGGGCAACAAAGATGGTGAGGGGTTTGGAGACCAACATGTATGAAGAAAGGTTAGAATCATAGAATCATAGAATCATAGAATCATAGAGTTGGAAGAGACCATACAGGCCATCTAGTCCAACCCCCTGCTCAACGAAGGATTAGCCCTAAGCATCCTAAAGCATCCAAGAAAAGTGTGTATCCAACCTTTGCTTGAAGACTTCCAGTGAGGGGGAGCTCACCACCTCCTTAGGCAGCCTATTCCACTCATGAACTACACTGACTGTGAAAAACTTTTTCCTGCTATCTAGCCTATATCGTTGTACTTGAAGTTTAAACCCATTACTGCGTGTCCTCTCCTCTGCAGCCAACAGAAACAGCATCCTGCCCTCCTCCAAGTGACAACCTTTCAAATACTTAAAGAGGGCTATCATGTCCCCTCTCAACCTCCTTTTCTCCAGGCTGAACATTCCCAAGTCCCTCAACCTATCTTCATAGGGCTTAGTCCCTTGGCCCCAGATCATCTTCGTCGCTCTCCTCTGTACCCTTTCAATTTTATCTACGTCCTTCTTGAAGTGAGGCCTCCAGAACTGCACACAGTACTCCAAGTGTGGTCTGACCAGTGCCATATACAATGGGACTATGACATCTTGTGATTTTGATGTGATGCCTCTGTTGATACAGCCCAAAATGGCATTTGCCTTTTTTACCGCTGCATCACACTGCCTGCTCATGTTTAGTTTACAATCCACAAGTACTCCAAGGTCTCATTCACACACAGTGTTACCTAGAAGCGTATCCCCCATCCATTAGGCATGCTTTTCATTTTTCTGACCCAGATGCAGAACTTTACACTTATCTTTATTAAATTGCATCTTGTTCTCATTTGCCCATTTTTCCATTGTGTTCAGATCTCGTTGAACTCTGTCTCTATCTTCCGGAGTATTTGCCAGTCCTCCCAATTTGGGAGGACAAATATGTTAAAAAGTACCGGACCGAGCCCTGAGCCCTGAGGTACCCCGCTACTCACCTCCCTCCAGTCTGATGAAACACCATTCACAACTACTCTTTGAGTGCGGTTCTCTAACCAATTCCCTATCCACCTAACTATCTGAAAATCCAGATTGCAGTCCTTCAATTTATCCATCAGAACATCATGTGGAACCTTATCAAAAGCTTTAGTAAAATCCAAGTAAATGACATCAACCAAATTTCCACGATCCAGCAAACCTGTCACTTGGTCAAAAAAGGAAACCAGGTTGGTCTGACAGGACCTGTTGGGAGACAAATCCATGCTGACCTGCTTGGATCACCAAATTGTCCTCCAGATGTTTGCAGATCGCTCCCTTTAATATCTGCTCTATTTTCTTACCCACAACAGAGGTCAGACTCACTGGTCTGTAGTTTCCCGGGTCATCCTTCCTCCCTTTCTTGAAGATCGGAATAACGTTTGCTCTCTTCCAGTCCTCCGGGACATCTCCAGTCCTTAAAGAGGTCCCGAAGATGATGGACAAGGGTTCTGCAAGTTCTCTGGAAAGTTCTTTGAGCACTCTCGGGTGCATTTCATCTGGCCCAGGGTATTTGAACTCATCCAGTACAGCTAAATGCCTCTCGACAACCTCTCTGTCCATGTCAACCTGCCACCCAGACACTATCCCTTGGCTACTGCCATCTCTAGATGCCACCTCCAACCACCACACTGTTTGTTTTCCCCTCGCTTATTTTCACCCAGATGCTTTCCACTGTAGATATGCTCTCCTTCACTAGAATTTCCTGACAGGTAAGCCCTTTCCTCACATACAGTGCCACTCCTCCACCTCTTCGATCTATTCTGTTTTTTCTGAACAGTTCATATCCATCCACTATTACATTCCAGTCATGAGAATCATTCCACAAAGTTTCTGTGATGCCTACTAGATCATACCTTTCCATCAGCATGAGAAGTTCCAGCTCTTCCTTCTTATTGCCCATGCTTTGGGCGTTAGTATAAAGGCATCTGAATCCTTTTACTTTTGGTTCCTTATGAGCTGGCCTTCCTGGTTGGGCTGCCCCCGATCGGTCTCCTTCCTTACACTCCCAATGTTGAACGTCTCCTTCCCCTTGTGGCTTCAGTTTAAAGCTCTCCTGATGAATCTCCCCAGGTTCCTTCCAAACACATTCTTCCCCAACTTTGATAAGTGCAGTCTATCAGGTGCTAGTAGGCCTTCATCAAGAAAGCCTATCCCATGTTCCCAGAAACCAAATCTCTCCTATCGGCACCAACTACACAGCCACTGATTCACCTCCATTATCTTCCTCTCCCGACGGATTCCTCTTCCCTTGACAGGCAAGATTGAAGAGAATACAACTTGTGCCCCCATTTGCTTGAGCTTTCTCCCTAGATCTTGATAGTCTACTTTAACAGGACCGATGGTATTCACGGACATGTCATTCGTAGCCACATGGACCATCACAAATGGGTAGCGATCTGTAGATTTGAGGAGGAGGGCAGCCGTTCTGAAACGTCTTTAACACGTTCTAGTTTTGTCAACATCCCTCTTCAATTGGGGTGACCAAAATTGAACACAGTACTCCAAGTGAGGCCGAACCAGAACAGAGTAAAGCGGTACCATCACCTCCCGTGATCTGTACACAATACTCCATTTGATACCCACACATGCGTCAGTGTATATAAGCGACTGCCTATCTGCATGCGCCCCACAACAAGCATTATGCTTGGCCAGTGGCAAAAGGCTGGTGTTCCTTGGCCCCAACTTCGTGGAAAGTGCTCCCAAGTCAGATCAAGGTCCTGCCAGAACTCCAGCAGTTCTGAAGGGCCTGTAAAAGAGGGCTCCTCCGCTAAGCCTTTGGTTGAAACCAGTGTCACCTACTTCAGTGGTCCCCAACCTTTATATCACCAGGGACCGGTCAACACTTGACAACTTTACTGAGGCCTGGGGGGAGTAGTCTTTTGCCAAGAGATGTCACCGCCTGAGCCCCTGCTCCGCTTGCTTTCCCGCCGGTGCCCCTGATTTGAGGAGTTTGGGCAGCCGTTCCTGCCGGTGCCCCTGATTTCCCGCCGCCCGCTGGGGGGTGCTGCCAGGAGCAGCTGCGCAGTGCCACGCAGTGCCACGCCAAGGGGGAGCCCCAGCCATGGCCGCCGCTGGAGAGCACCAAAGGTGAGCTGACGGCAGAGTGGCAGGGCAGCCCCTGAGGCAGCAGCCGGGGAGGAGGATGAGGAGGAGCTGCGGCCCGGTACCAACTGATCCACGGACCGGTACTGGGGTTGGGGATCACTGACCTACTGCACGTAACAATTATTATTGGTCCTTCCCCTACATGCATACGTCTGCATACTTCTATGTGTACCGATGTCTATTTACTGCCCCCTCTATTTCTTCAGCCCCTATCTACAGGCCCAGCTTTGCCTTCAGTACTCATCCTGAGCTTTCTGTTAGACAACATGGGGCCACAGCTGAAAGGAAAGCTGGCTGAGGAAACGGAAATTCCATCACATTTTTAGCCTGTTTTTTTATTCCAAACATGGGTTTCTCCTTTCCTTTTTATCTTCACAACAACCCTGTGAAGCTGAGAGACAACTGGCCCCAAAATGTCCATGGTAAGAAAAGAACCATCCTTATGCTTTTTCACATTCACATTACAATCCAATGACAAATGCATCCAAAAAAGCAAATTAGAAACATTTACAAACAGACCATGACTTGGTTCCAAACTCACTTTTTAGAAATCTATCATGCTCTTTTTCATACAATTTGCTGGCCAGCCTTCATCACTCATGCAACAGTTACGTGTGACTGGTTCCAGTGAGTCACGTGGTCCCATTTCCGCTTGCTAAACTGACAAAAGGACTACAGCTTCTGATGCACGTGATGTTTGCATAGCAGCAGCATCCAGAAGTCTCAGCTGACCCACTGTCTAAAGCCCTGGGGGGAAAAGAAATCTATGGCCTGCCTTTTCTTCTTCTGCCAGAAGTAGAAAAATATAAGAAAAATACATAATATTGTCAACTGCAGAAATGGCAAGAGGGACAACTTGCCCAAGTTCCTATGGAAATTCTGTGGCAGAACTAGAAACCCTGAGTTTTGGCTTTGAGCATTCTGAACTCAAGACCTTCATAGTTATTATCTATCCATCTTGGTATTGTTATATATTCAACAAACACTGCCCCTTTCCTCTCTCTCCTGTGGCTCTGAAGGTCACCCATAAAAGGCACACATAAGAAGGTCAGAGTGTGGGGAGACAAATGCTATGACAGCTTTAAAACACAACCTGTAGTAAAAAGAAAGCCACAAAGAAAACCTCCAGCCCAAAAAAGCACAAATGTTTCTGCATAATATTAATTAGATTCTCTTGGGAAGAACTGAATGCAAAGCTCTTTGTCCATCTAAGGTCACTTGTTTTCTGAAGATCTTGCCTGCTTCATTCCCTCCTCCCAAAGGAAGCCAAATCCTGGTTTGGGCATAAAAGGAAAGCTGAAGCACATCGATGTGGTTCTGTTTAGTGCGTCGGCCGCAAGGCCTCTTGATAGTCTTCTTCAACCATAAATGGAAGAGTCAGGCACACACTTTGTGGACTGGAGTTAATAAAAGTCACCTGGGTTGGCAGGCGCCCGATCCCACTTTCCTCCTAGACCCCATTTTGGGACGGAAAAAGAGTCACAAGCAGGAAAGCTTTACGGCAGGGTGTCAAAGCAGAAGCCCCCCCCCCCCCCAGTGCCTTATACGAGGCGCAAGACCTCAGATGTGACCCCCCTGCCGCAGGGCCTCCCCCCCCCCAAGTCCCTACGCTGAACTTACCTTCCAAATAGCAGCTGGAGGATGAAGAGAGTCCTTTTTTTGACTTGCAACCCACCAATTTCAGGCAAATCTCCAACATTTTCATTTGCTGGAGCAAGGCCCTTGGTGTCCAGCGCTCCCTCCCCCCCCCCCCGCTCCTCCTCCTCCTCCTCTTCTGAAAACTTCACGCACGCATGCACGCACCCAAAGCGGCTCCCCCTCAGGAAAGGCGCCCCGTTGCGGCCTGCCTCCAACCCGTTAGCTGCAGCTCAGCAGCAGGAGCGGAGCATCCATTGTTGACCCGCTCCATGCCCCCTCCCCCCTCCCGCCCCAACGGCGCTTCAAGGCTTCGGGGACATTCCTCCGCAGAAGTTCTGGCTGAACTCCGCGGAGAAACATCCGCGCCCTTCTCTCCCCCGCCAGAAGAGCCGCCCCGTGACTCCGAGCTGGGGCTTCAAACTTGGGCACTGGACCCTGCCCCCCCTCGCCCCCCCCCCCCCGCAGGCAGAGGCGGCTGACGGTGGAACTGCCAACAAAGGGCCCCCTTCAGGCTCGGCTTGTCTGGCTTCATGACATCAGGCAAGCAAGGAACGCCCCCTGCACACTTAACCCCTCGTTGTTCCGTCTGCTCGAGGCTCAGGGTCAAGAAGGGGACTCTGCTCGGCAGGCCAGAGGTTCCTTGGAAACCCTTAAAGCACAAGTTGACTAGTCCAAAGTGTGCGGAGGGAATCACTCTTCTTTGCCAAACTCCCCCAGCCCCCAAAAGCTTCCCCAACATTTAAGGACTCCAGAAATAGAGCAGACACGCCTTGTGAACGCTCTCCTGCAGACCCCCCTTTTCCCCTTTGCTAAACCTCAGCTGCCTCAGCTGATGGAGAGGAGACAGGATCACAGGATCCGTGCCCTTGTGCAGTTCTCTTGCGCAGCATGCTGAACACATGAAACTGACTTCGACTGGATCAGACCCCTGGTCCCTCAAGAGCAGTACTGTTGGCTCAGATTGGCAACAGCTCTCCAGGGTCTGGGACAGAGGTTTCTCGCCCCACCTATTGCCAGATCCTTTAACCAGCGAAGCCAGGGATCAAACCTGGGACTTTCACCATGCCAAGCGGATGTTCTGCCGCTGAGCCACTGCTCCTCCCTGTAAGGCAGATATGTTTCCAATCCACCAACATTGACTCTCGTGAAAGTTAAGAAAACAAAAAGGTTGCAAATCTCTAAAGCACGGGTAGTCAAACTGCGGCCCTCCAGATGTCCATGGACTACAATTCCCAGAAGCCCCTGCCAGTGAATGCTGGCAGGGGCTTCTGGGAATTGTAGTCTGTGGACATCTGGAGGGCCGCAGTTTGACTACCCCTGCTCTAAAGCCTAGGGAGTGACCCACTGGCAGACTCCATTCGAGACCTTTCCCAGCCTAGTATCCAAGATCCTTTCAGCTAGAGATCTTCAGCTAGTGAACTTGGGACCTTTAACACATAGAGGCATGTGCATTAACTCTAAGCTGGTGTCCTTTCTGCAAAGGTACTACTTGTGAACAATTTCTCAAAGGGATAAACTGGACTCTAAGCAATTCAGTACCCCTAATGCACACATCCCCTCATCATCTTCCCTACAGAAGAACAGCCCTGCTGGATCTGACCAGTGATCCATCTAGTATAGCATCCTGTTTCGAACCACAGCACTGCAAAGGCTCTGTGGGCTCAGCGGCCAAGGCCAGTTGAGCTTCAAAGGTCAGAGAGTTCGACGTGAAGAAACTCATGCTGGTGTGTATGGCTCGCCTCTCACCCATAACATCCCTTCAGCAATCTTGTCAGGTAGGTTAGACTGAGAGAGTTGACTAGTCCAAAGTCTCCCAATGAGCTTCATGCTGACTGAGAGGATTATATGCAACTCTTTTCTTTCCTAGTCTGGCATTCCAACCAGGATGATCATACCAAAGATACTTTCACACATGTTAAATAATACACTTTCAGTCTTCTTTCAGTGCACTTTGCAAACAGATTTTACTGTGTGAAATGAATGCTAAAGCATACTAAAAGTGGATAGAAAGGCCATTATCTAGCATGTGTGAAAGTGCCATAAGTCTGGTTGTTTCTTGCTTTCCTAGAAGTTCAAGTCCGCCATCTTTTTTTACCTTTACTGTTCCTCAGAGGCACATGAATATCCATCTGCTTGGTTTTCTTGTGTCCACCCCTGCAACCACTCAATGGCTGCCGCCTTTGGGGAAATGAAATATAGTTCTTATAAAACACAATGAGCCATCATACTTTCTATCACGACTCAGTTTAAAATAATGTCTTCGCCAAAGCAAAAAGGGGGGGGGGTGTTTAACAAGCTAGAACAGTGTTATGTAACAGCACAGGGGGCAGCTGCACCCCGCTCCTAACTGTAAGGCAATTTGGGGAAACTGCCATGTAGTCATGTTGTTGGGAGTGTCACAAGAGCTGGAACAGAGCAATTCTGGACTCTTCTGCCTTCCATAATATGAAGCATTCTCCAGAACGGCAGATGCTGGAATGCGGAATTCTAGGAGAATTCCAGTGGAATGATAGAACAGGGTTGCTAAGAGTGGCTCTCTCGAGTGCTAGCGGGGGCGGAGGAGCAACAAAGATTAACACACTGAATTCCACAGGAATTAGTAAGAAGCCCTAATTGTTTGAACAGCTTCTAATTTGAATGCCAACTTCTCTTCTTGACCTCGCAAATTTAGGATGGATATCAAGATAGAACATTCCATTTCCACAGTCCGAAAACCAAATGTGAAAAATTGAGAATGGGTGGACCAATCTGAATTTTCAGTTTTCCTTCACAAGAATACAGATATTCCCATCGGGCCTCTTGGACAAAGGGTAAGGTGATCAGATTTTAACATTGGCAAAGCGGGACACCATTGACCGGAGGGCGGGGAGGGGGGGTTCTTGATTAAATATTTGGTCTATATGGAGCAACAAAAAGTTTCATAGAATGCAAAGTACGCAAAAATAGTATTGTAATAAATATTTTTTCATTTCAACATAAGTACAATTTGTCAGGTGCCACCAGATGTCCCTCCAAAAGTGGGACAATCTGGTCACCTTACTAGGGTGTATTCAGATTCTCCCTAGGATGGTTTACCATCCATTCATAGAATGATTGAATCATAGAATAATACAGTTGGAAGGGACCTCATTGGTCATCTAGTCCAACCCCCTGCACTATGCAGGACACTCACATCCCAATTGCTCATCCACTGTAACCTGCCACCCCTTTGCCTTCACAGAATCAGCCTCTCTGTCAGATCTAGCCTCTGTTTAAAAATTTCCAAAAATGGGGAATCCACCACTTCCCTAGGAAGCCCGTTCCACTGAGAAACTGTCAGGAACTTCTTTTGAATTAATTTCATCCCATTTGTTCTGGTCTGTTCCTCTGGAGCAAGAGAGAACAATTCTGCTCCATCCTCCATATGGCACCCTTTCAAATACAAGCAAGAAGCTGATGATCTGAACCATAATTGGCTCCTGGTCTTGTTTTTACTGACTGTAGAACTTCTCCATCTTTGGCTGCAAAGCACATAGTCAATCTGATTTCTGTGCTGACCGCCTGGTGTTGTCTATGTGTAGAGTCGTCTCTTGGGTTGTTGGAAAAGAGTGTTTGCTATGACCATTGTATTCTCTTGACAAAATTCTACCAGCCTGTGCCCTGCTTCATTTTGTACTCCAAGGCCAAACCTGCCTGTTATCCCGGTTATCTTTTGGCTTCCTACTTTAGCATTCCAATCCCCCATGATGATAAGCACATCATTTTTTGGCGTTGCTTCTAGAAGGTGCTGTAGGGCTTCATAGAACTGGTCAACTTCATCCTCTTCAGCAGCAGTGGTTGGGGCATAGGCCTGGATCACTGTGATGTTGAATGGCTTGCCTTGGATTCAAACTGAGATCATTCTGTCATTTTGGGGATTGTATCCCAAGACTGCTTTTCCTACTCTCTTATTGATTATGAAGGCTACTCCATTTCTTCTGCGAGATTCTTGTCCACGGTAATATACCTGATGGTCATCTGAATTAAATTCACCCATTCCTGTCCATTTTAGTTCACTGATTCCTAAAATGTCGATATTCAGTCTTGTCATTTCTTGTTTGACCACGTCCAGCTTGCCTTGATTCATGGATCTGACATTCCAGGTTCCTATGGAATAAAAATCTTTACAGCATCGGACTGTCTTTTCGCCACCATTTACTTCCACAATTGAGCGTCCTTTCGGCTTTGGCCCAGTCGCTTCATTCATTCTGGCGCTACTCGTACTAGCCGTCTGCTCATCCCCAGTAGCATCCCCAGACACCTTCCGACCTGAGGGGCTCATCTTCCGGCGTCATATCGTTATGCCTATTGGAACTGTCCATAGAGTTTTCATGGCAAAGATACTGGAGTGGTTTGCCATTTCCTTCTCCAGTGGATCACCTTTTGTCAGAGCTCTCAACTATGACCTGTCCGTCTTGGGTGACCCTGCATGGTATAGCTCATAGCTTCACTGAACTATGCAAGCCCCCTTGCCACAACAAGGCAGCGATCCTATGTGTAACATTCTTCAAATTATTGCCCTCCTGTAGTAGATACTACTGATTTTGTTTTGATAGAGTTCCCTCCTCCTGCAGTGTAATCAATCATTTCTCTAATCCCCGGACCTTCTCCTCCAGCAGAGCCACTAATTTGCACTTGCCGCATTTGTAAAAATTGTCCCCCTAAGGTAAAAAGACAAACATTCCGCAGATGGTACATGTCACTACGCAACCTTCTTCATTCTTCATGCCACTTTGATTCATCTGATCTGCTCCACAAACAATCCTACACTTCCGTGAAACCTTCGGCTTGAACCCCAGGTGAAAAGCCAACAGCCAAGAGTCCTCTGGCTCTTTCTCTTGGCTCCTTCCAGAGTATTATGGTTTAATCCAGACCCCAAAAGTCCTTTCGGTTTTGTTTGTATTGTGCCTGCCGAAACCTCCTCCGAACTCCGCCAAAGATGTTAGCTGTGTGATTCCTCAGCTGTCAATTCAGTTGCCAACCAATGATTTGTATAATCATCCAAAGGCTCTTCTTGGGTTCCCATGTGGGGTATCACAAGGGGAGATTCTCTCCCCCACACATGTACCCTCTAGCCCAGCTGGCCCAGGGCTTTGGGCTGGGGTGTCACCAATTTGTAGATGACACCCAGCTCTACCTCCTGATGAACAGCTGGCCAGACTCCCCCTCCCGAGTTACATTAGCCAGTTGTTTATAAGCAGTGGCTGGATGGCTCAGGCAGGGTCATCTGAAACTCAACCTCTCCAAGATGGAGGTCCTGTGGCTGGGCAGAAGGGGATGGGATCAGGAAGTGTGTCTCCCCTGCCAGATGGGTTCACTGGGTATCAGAATACCTGCACTGGGTTTCAGAAATTTGGGAGTGATCTTTGATGCCTCCCTTTCAATGGAGGCTCAGATCGCAAAAATATTTTATTTATTTTATTTATTTTATTATATTTCTATACCGCCCTCCCCGGAGGCTCAGGGCGGTTTACATTAAACATATAAACAATACATGGAACAGTCTTCATTAATACTCATACAATAATAATAATAATAACAGTGGTTGTAACAGAAAACAGTATAGTGAATAGTATAACAATAATAATAATGTAACAGTATAACAATGCAACCGTGCAAATGGCACAACAGGTCCAGAGCACTCTAGTGGAGTTCTGGGAGGGAGGGGGAAGAGCGGGGGCCCTTCGTTCGTTGTTGGTTGTGCCTGGTCTCAACCAAATGCCTGGCGGAAGAGCTCCTTTTTGCAGGCCCTGCGGAACTGTTTAAGCTCCGTCAGGGCCCTGATCTCTTCTGGAAGCTCATTCCACGAGGTGGGGGCCAGGACAGAGAATGCTCTGGCCCTGGTCGAGACCAGGCGGACTTCTTTAGGGCCAGGAACCATTAGCTGGTTGGTGGCGGAGGAGCGCAGAGCTCTTTTGGGGGCATAGGCGGGGAGGCGGTCCCTCAGGTACACTGGGCCCTGACCGCGAATGGCCTTGAAGATAATTACCAGAACCTTTAGTCTGATCCAGAATTCAACTGGCAGCCACTGCAGTTGGTGGAGAATGGGCTGGATGTGGGACCTCCACGTTGCTGTGAGGATCCTGGCCGCTGCATTTTGGACCAGCTGTAGTTTCCGGGTCAGGGCTAAGGGCAGGCCTGCATAGAGCGAGTTACAGAAGTCCAGTCTAGAGGTGACTGTCGCATGGATCACTGTGGCTAGGTGTTCCGGGGCCAGGTAGGGTGCTAGTAGCTTGGCTTGGGGGAGATGGTAGAATGCCAGCCACGCTACCTTTGTGATCTGGGCTTCCATTGTAAGGGAAGTATCCAGAATCACAGCTAGGTTCCTGGCGGAGTCAGCCGTAGAGAGCTGTACACCATCCAGGGCAGGCAGGCGCGCTTCCTCACATGGTCCCTTCCTACCCAGCCACAGGACCTCCGTCTTTGAAGGATTGAGCTTCAGGCGACTCTGCTTGAGCCATCTTGTCACTGCTTCCAGGCAGCTGGCTAATGCTTCTGGGGGGGAGTCAGAGCGGCCATCCATCAGGAGGAAGAGCTGAGTGTCATGGGCATATTGATGACACCCCAGCCCAAACCTCTGTACCAGTTGTGCAAGAGGGCGCATAAAGATGTTGAATAGGATAGGAGAGAGGACCGCTCCTTGTGAGACTCCACAAGTAAGTTGTCGGCGGTCTGATGTTTTCTCTCCTATTGCAACCCTCTGTCCACGATCCCGGAGGAAGGAGATCAGCCATTGGAGGGCTGTCTCTCGTATCCGGCATCGATGAGGCGGCGAGCTAGAAGCTCGTGATCGACTGTGTCGAACGCTGCTGAGAGGTCTAGTAATATCAGTCTCTCGTATCCGGCATCGATGAGGCGGCGAGCTAGAAGCTCGTGATCGACTGTGTCGAACGCTGCTGAGAGGTCTAGTAATATCAGCAGTGCCGACCCACCTCAGTCCAACTGGCGACAGAGGTCATCCGTCAGGACGACTAGTGCTGTCTCTACCCCATGGCCAGGCCGGAAACCTGACTGGGATGGGTCTAGGACCGAAGCTTCTTCCAGGCATTCCGTCAGTTGGTTTGCAACTTCTCGGATAGGCCAACCTCTACATTCTTAGGTTCAGGCACTAGGATGGGTATCAGAGCTCACTAACTACCACTTGGATGAGTCAAGCTCTATGGAGCTGCATAATCTAGTCTAGGAGAAAGATAAGGAACACATGTGCACAGAAGTTTATTTATTTGTTTATTTTTTAATATTTTGACTTATATACCGCCACTCTCAAAGACTTGCAGCGGTTTACAATAAAATAATAAAATATACTAATAAAAGGACTCAATCCACAAAATCCCCAATACATTAAAAGATGGCTATTCTATGGAGTTAATACATTCTCTCTCCTCCCTTGCTCAGTTATGAGGTCTGCCATGGTGAGGGGCCGCTGAGAAAAAAATGTACTTCCTGAAGAACCTCTATCAAGAGGAAGATTAACATTAATAGTAAGGACACTTAGCATTTATATAGCACTTTCAGTGTTCAAAGAAAATCACATACACCATCTTCTTATCCTCAAAATGGCCATGTAAAGTAGGCCAGTATTATTATCCCCATAATGCAAATAGCGGGCTGAGGTTTAGAGAGAGCATCTGCATAGGCTACTTGCAAGTAGGGCAAAGCCATGATTTGAATTGGGGATTCTGCTGACCACAGCTCCAGTTTTGGTTCTTTGCCACTCTCCAGTACCTGATGAAACACAACCAGGGCCAGATAGAATTGTATCAAAGTCACAATGCAGGAAAATATTCTCAGTAGCATGATGCCAGAACACTGCCTAAAGTTGTCCAGCAACTGCTATAAAACACACACACAAAAACAGTATGTGTAAAGTATATATTGATTTTTTTAATGCAGTTGTATTGGATGTTCTTTTAAAACAACCTGACATTTAAATCTGAATTCAACACAAAGGTGCTCAAACTAAATTATATGCACTTAACAGTTTCTTGAGCCTCTTGTGGCGCAGGGTGGTAAGGCAGCAGACATGCAGTCTGAAGCTCTGCCCAGGCTGGGAGTGATCCCAGCAGCCGGCTCAAGGTTGACTCAGCCTTCCATCCTTCCAAGGTCGGTAAACAAGGTTGCTGGGGGGTAAACAGTAATGACTGGGGAAGGCACTGGCAAATCACCCCGTATTGAGTCTGCCAAGAAAACGCTAGAGGGCGTCACCCCAAGGGTCAGACATGACTCGGTGCTTGCACAGGGGAGACCTTTACCTTTACCTTTTTAACAGTTTCTTAAAACTTTACCCATAAGTCTTTGTCAAAGACACCGAGGGTCAATTTATACATTATGTGGGAAATCCGCAGCTGCAACTCCCAATGTTTCTTTCTTTAATATTCAAAAGGTGTGTTAGCACACAGCTTTGGCACCACTGAGCCAACAAAAACCAGCCCAACCCCCACACTGTTATCTGAGCTCTTAGCCCTGGTAGGGAAAAGAAAAAGATACTGTTCCCCATCTTTTTTTCCTAGCCAGCATGAGCTTAAGGAAGGATGATTTATAAGAAACAGTGCCATGGAGAGGATTAACCCCTCTCTGCTGCCTTGGGCTGGTTAGTGCAATGAAAGAAGTGTTGGGTGATCCAGTCTAGTGAGGGAGGGGCTGCGGCTTAGCGGAAGAGCACCTGCTTTGTAAGCAGAAAGTTCCATGTTCTGACCTAGTGGGAAAGACCGCAGGGAGCAGAGGTTGGCCAAGACCCTTCATGGCAGGAGACCTGGAGAACGGCTGCGAGGCAGAAGAGACCATCCTGAACCTAGATAAGCCAACACATTGGCATAAGGCAACTTTGTATGATGTGTGGACCTCCCACACGTGAAGTTGAAGGCACGTTTGAAAACCTCCTTTTCTACATAAAAGAGCTATAATCCAGGGCCAGCAATAGCAGACTTCTGAAGTCAAGCATTTAAAATATACATTGGCTGCCAGCTGCACAAGGACCGCAGAAGTGATGTCTTTATTCAAATCAACCACACCTGAAGAACAGATCCACTTGCATTTCACCTGTGATGTTGTAACATATGCTGACTTGACCACTTGCTCTATATGAAAAGTTCAAGATCATAAGATCAGAAGTACCAGTTTTCCCAAATGGGATGAAGAATTCATCTTCTCCAGTAGTCTCCAAGAACAGCCAACCAGACACCCTTGAGAAGCTCTCAAGCAAAGCAAGCCAGAGACAGACACACACCCCGAACCCATGATTTCATGCCTGTGAGCAGCACCATCAGGAAGACAAGCCCAGAAAAGTAAGGTGTCCCAGCCAATATGGAAATGGGCAAAATCCCCCCTAAAAGAGCAGCAAACGTGAATTTCACCTTAATCACATTAACAGAACTGTTGACAGAATGCTGTTAGATAGAAATATAGATTACCTTTAATGGCATTAAGACAGGATGCTGCTAAATTGATACTGGCATAACATTCATCCGATCCCATCCAGGTTTTCAGTTCAACAAGAGATGAATGCGTAGAAAAGAAGGGCAGGAGCAGGTGAGCTGGAGGATCTTTATGCAACCCAGACTTGGAAGCCACCAGGTATTAACGTTATAACTGCATCAATGAACTAGATGGCCTCTGATTCCACCATCTCAAGGAACTGAGCACAAGGTAAAAATCCCTACTTATGGATTTTTTGCGCTAAATCTATGGCCCAAGAAATTCACTGGGTGCCTGGGATTTCTGGTATTATGGGAAAAGGAGAAAAGTTCCCTATGACTGATTATGCACAAGGAAGAAGCCCAGTTATGGCAGCCCAGCCCTGGCTTGGATTAGAGCTGTTGGTGCCCCATATTAAGTGAACACGGATCGTCTCCACCTTTCCTTTTTTGCTGTAGACATCATCCTAAGTCGTGCACAAAAGGAAGACTCAGTCCTTCTAGGTCCTACTCCTCCCTGGCCTACGGTGTCCCAGAAGGGACAGAAATGCCCCATTTGGCTCCAGGGTGCTTTGCATTTGCAGTGGTGCAGAGCAAACCAGGGCAGGGGTTTTTTACTTTAAAGAAGGAGGGATTGGGTTGTGATGCCATATCAAATTCGGATTAGTGTGCCATGCTGCTGATTAATCATAGAGTTGGAAGGAACCTCATGGGTGATCTAGTCTAACCCCCTGCACTATGCAGGACACTCACTGTAACCTGCCACCCCCTTAAGCTTTCAAAGAATCAGCCTTTCCGTCAGATGGCTATCTAGCCTCTGCTTGAAAAATTGCAAAGATGGAGAAAACACCACCTCCCGAGGAAGCCTGTTCAACTGAAAAACCACTCTGTCAGGAACTTCTGGATGTTTAGATGGAATTTCTTTTGAATTTATTTCATCCCATTGGTTCTGGTCCAGCCTTCCAGGGCAAGGGAAAACAACTCTGCTTCATCCTCTATATGGCACCCTTTTAAATACTTGAAGATGGCTATCAAATCCCCTATCAGTTGTCTCCTCTCCAGGATAACAGATCAAGTTCCCCCAACCTTTACTCATACATATTGGGCTCCAAAACCCTCACCATCTTTGTTGCCCTCCTCTGGACATGGTCCAGTTTGTCTACATCCATCTTCAGGTTGGGTGCCCAAAACTGAACACAGTACTCCAAGTGAGGCCGAACTAGAGCAAAGTAAAGCGGTACCATCACCTCCCGTGATCTGGACACGATACTCCATTTGATACAGCCCAAAATCCCATTTGCCTTTTTAGCCACCCAGTCACACTGTTGATTCATGTTCAATGTATGGTCTACTAAGACTCCTAGATCCTTTTCGCACATACTACTGCCAAGACATGTCTCCCCCATCCTGTATTGGTGAGTTTGTTTTTTCCTAACTGAATGCAGAACTTTAAACTTGTCCCTATTGAACTTCATTTTATTCAGTTTAGCCCACTTCTCGACCCTATCAAGATCATCCTGTATTCTGTTGCTGTCTTCGGTTATGTTTGCTACCCCTCCCAGTTTAGTATCGTCTGCAAATTTAATAAGTATCCCCTCTATACCCGCATGCAAATCGTTTATAAATATGTTGAACAACATAGGCCCCAGGACAGATCCCTGGGAAATTCCACTTCTCACTCTTCTCCAAGAGGATGCTGAACCATTAACAAGTACCCATTGGGTATGATTTGTCAACCAGTTATCGATCCACCTGACAGAATTAGGATCCATACCACATTTTACAAACTTGTAAACAAGAATATCATGTGGAACCTTATCAAAAGCTTTACTGAAATCCAGATAAAATATGTCCAAGGCATTCCCCTGATCCAGCAAGGTAGTCACTTTCTCGAAAAAAGAGATAAGGTTGGACTGACATGATTTGTTCTTGCGAAACCTGTGCTGAGTCTTAGAAATCACAGCTGTCTGTTCCAGCTGCTCAAGGACTGACTGTTTGATGATTTGTTCCAAAATTTTGCCAGCTACAGATGTTAAGCTGACAGGTTGATAGTTATCCTCTTTTTTCCTTTTCTCGATGGGAACAACATTTGCCTGCCTCCAATCATCAGGAACCTCACCTGTTCTCCAAGAAGTGTAAAAAAGAATAGACAGAGGTTCAGAGATGACATCTTCAAGTTCTTTTAATGCCCTTGGATGCAGTTCATCTGGCCCAGAAGACTTTGTTTCATTTAAAGAACTAGGTGTTTGTGGACTGCCCCAACAGTTGATCCTAGGCCACCATTTCCTGTTTTGTTACATGTCTGCCTCATTGAGCACTATTTCCCTCACAAGAAGACTGAGGAGAAATAGGAGTTAAGCAGTTCAGCCCTCTCTTCATCGTCTGTTATAATTTCACTTTCTTGTCCTTGCAGTGGTCATACCATGTCCCTACGCTTTTTCTTACTTGAAATATAAACAAAGAAGCCTTTTTTGCTGTTTTAGCTTTAGCTTTCCTAACACTGTCCCTACAGTTATTGGGTTTTTGTTCATACTCATCCTTGGTAATTAGGCTTTCCTTCCATCTCTTAAATACCTCTTTTTTATTCCTCAGATCATTTGACAGCTGTTAATGGAGCCACCTTGGCTTCCTTAGGCTCCTTCAATCTTTTCTTCTCAAGGGAATTGTTTGTGATTGAACCTTCAGTATTTCATTTTTAAGAAATTCCTAGCCCTCTTGGACTCCCATCTCTTTAAGTCTTTCTGACCACAAGACTCTACCCAACATACCTTTAAGTCTGTTAAATTCGGCTTTCCTGAAGTCCTGTCTATATGTCCGACTACGTAAAGGTCTTCTCTTTCCCACAATTGAAAATTCCAAAAGCACATGGTCACTACTACCAAGTGTACCCACTATTTCCACCTCATCTACTAGTTCTTCCCTACTGTTGAGAATCAAGTTTAAAATAGCAGAGCCCCTCTACTTTCTGGGAAATGAAGCTATCGGCAAGACAAGTTAAGAATTTGATGGAGTTTGTAGTTTTAGCAGATTTGGTCTTCCAACAGATATCTGGGTAATTGAATTCACTGCCCCCCCCCCTTTGAAAACTGTAATTTGGTCTAGCGGTATCTCATGGAAGTCCTCTGGCTTGGTGGTCTAGCCGACCCCCACAATAATACCACTCTCATTTCCTACTCCTTGGAGTGACCCTTGGGGTGATGCCCTCTAGCGTTTTCATGGTAGACTCAATACGGGGTGGTTTGCCAGTGCCTTCCCCAGTCATTACCGTTTACCCCCCAGCAGCAAGCTGGGTACTCATTTTACCGACCTCGGAAGGATGGAAGGCTGAGTCAACCTTGAGCCGGCTGCTGGGATTAAACTCCCAGCCTCATGGGCAGAGCTTTCAGACAACATTTCTGCTGCCTTACTACTCTGCGCCACAAGAGGCTCTTTTCCTACCCCTTTTATATTTACCCAAATACACTCAACTGAACTTTCATGCTCAGGTATCAGTATTTCTTCACAAGTATAAAGATTCTTAGCATATACTGCTACACTTCCCCCCTTCTTTTCTTGTCTATTCCTTTTGAATAGATTCTACCCCTCGATTCTAGTATTCCAGTTGTGAGTATTATCCCACTAAGTTTCTGTTATTCCTAATAGGTCATAGCCCCCTTTCTCTATTATGACTACTATTTCTTCCTGCTTGTTTCCCATACTCTGTACATTAGTGTAGAGACATCGTAATCCATCCTTTGTGTGCCTCAAGACTTCCTTGTAAGCTAGTAGATCCCTGCTCATGTAACATTCCCTGTAGATTTGCGATCATCTCATCTTCAGTTCTTGCCATCACACCAGATTCTCACACCCTCTATGTGTTTAGTTTAAAGCCATCTTCACCAGCTGTGCAAGGGTTTTCCCAAAAACACTTTTTCTATTCCTTGTGCGGTTCACATCATTTCCTGATAATAGCCCCTCATACTGACATTGTAGACCATGATCCAGAAATCCAAATTGTCCCAGTTGACACCATTGACATAGCCAGTCATTTTCTTGCTTGATTTTTCTCTCTCTTCCTACGCCATGACTTACTGGAAGGACTGATGAAAATACAACCTGTGCTCCCAGGTCCTTTATCTTTCCCCCCAGATCCACAAAGTCTTTCTTAATATGTTCCATGCTCTGCTGGGCAGTTTTATTTGTTCCTACATGGATGAGAAGGAAGGGGTAATGATCTGGGGGCTTGATGAGCCTGTCCAGCTGATCCATGCACCAGGTAGGCAGCACACCTCTCGAGACAAGTCTGGTCTACACAGTTCGGCCTCTGCGCCTCTCAGCAGGGAATCCCCAATTACCAGTACCCATTTCTTTGTACCCTTGGGAGAAAAACTAAAACTCTCACCTGTTGGGGACTGTGCCAACCCAGGCAAGCAGGTCAAAAATGTAAGGAACAGACGGATGCTGAAGCAAGAGTCAACCAGCCAGTGCAATGAGAAGGAAGGGTGTGACAGGTACATGGCTACATAAGTGCATCTGGCCCAGAAAATGGCAACTATGACCATTACCTTGTGCTGAATGTGTTGGTGGGTCCACCTTTTGCAGAACCTTCCCTTCAGTGAGCAGGGGTCACTGCGGGATGCTGTGCATTTGCATTTACTGCATTGTGCAGGGGGTTACACTATATGACCCTTTCCATTTCTATGTTTCTCCTTGGTATTATTTCTCTGAAATCCAGCCAGGACCTGCTGTCCAAGGTGCTTTATAGGAGAGATGTCTTTTAGCCCAAATAATCATAGAATCATAGAATCATAGAGTTGGAAGGGGCCATACAGGCCATCTAGTCCAACCCCCTGCTCAACGCAGGATTAGCCCTAAGCATCCTAAAGCATCCAAGAAAAGTGTGTATCCAACCTTTGCTTGAAGACTGCCAGTGAGGGGGAGCTCACCACCTCCTTAGGCAGCCTATTCCACTGCTGAACTACTCTGAATGTGAAAATTCTTTTCCTGATATCTAGCCTATATCATTGTACTTGAAGTTTAAACCCATTACTGCGTGTCCTCTCCTCTGCAGCCAACAGAAACAGCATCCTGCCCTCCTCCAAGTGACAACCTTTCAAATACTTAAACAGGGCTATCATGTCCCCTCTCAACCTCCTTTTCTCCAGGCTGAACATTCCCAAGTCCCTCAACCTATCTTCATAGGGCTTGGTCCCTTGGCCCCAGATCATCTTCGTCGCTCTCCTCTGTACCCTTTCAATTTTATCTATGTCCTTCTTGAAGTGAGGCCTCCAGAACTGCACACAGTACTCCAGGTGTGGTCTGACCAGTGCCGTATACAATGGGACTATGACATCCTGTGATTTTGATGTGATGCCTCTGTTGATACAGCCCAAAATGGCATTTGCCTTTTTTACCGCTGCATCATACTGCCTGCTCATGTTTAGTTTACAATCCACAAGTACCCCAAGGTCTCGTTCACACACAGTGTTACCTGGAAGGGTATCCCCCATCCAGTAGGCATGCTTTTCATTTTTCTGACCCAGATGCAGAACTTTACACTTATCTTTATTAAATTGCATCTTGTTCTCATTTGCCCATTTTTCCATTGTGTTCAGATCTCGTTGAACTCTGTCTCTATCTTCCGGAGTATTTGCCAGTCCTCCCAATTTGGTGTCATCTGAAAACTTGATGAGTAGTCCCTCGACCCCCTCATCTAGATCATTAATTAATATGTTAAAAAGTACCAGGCCGATCACCGAGCCCTGAGGTACCCCGCTACTCACCTCTCTCCATTCTGATGAAACACCATTGACAACAACTCTTTGAGTGCGGTTCTCTAACCAATTCCCTATCCACCTAACTATCTGAAAATCCAGATTGCAGTCCTTCAACTTATCCATCAGAACATCATGGGGAACCTTGTCAAAAGCTTTACTAAAATCCAAGTAAATGATATCAACTGAATTTCCCTGATCCAGCAAACCTGTTACTTGGTCAAAAAAGGAAACTAGGTTGGTCTGGCAGGACCTGTTGGAGACGAATCCATGCTGACTTGCTTGGATCACCAAATTGTCCTCCAGATGTTTGCAGACCGCTCCCTTTAATATCTGCTCCATTATCTTCCCCACAACAGAGGTCAGACTCACTGGTCTGTAGTTCCCCGGGTCATCCTTCCTCCCTGTTTTGAAGATTGGAATAACATTTGCTCTCTTCCAGTCCTCCGGGACATCTCCAGTCCTTAAAGAGGTTCCGAAGATGATGGACAAGGGCTGTGCAAGTTCTCTGGAAAGTTCTTTGAGTACTCTCGGGTGCATTTCATCCGGACCAGGGGATTTGAACTCATCCAGTGAAGCTAAATGCCTCTCGACAACCTCTCTATCCATGTTAACCTGCCACCCAGACACTATCCTTTGGCTACGGCCATCTCTAGATGTGCCTAAACACTTTGACCTGTGGGAAAAAACAGATGTAAAATAGGCACTAATCCTTTCTGCTCTCTCTGCATCTTCCGTTAGAGTTTGTCCATCCGCACCCAACAGTGGACCTATTGCCTCCTTTACTTTACGTTTGCTCCTCACATAACTGAAAAATCTTTTCTTGTTACAATGGGCTTCCCTGGCCAATCTTAGTCACTCTCAGCTTTGGCCTTTCTGATGATTGATCTACAGTGCCTAGTAACCTGTAGGTGCTCTTCTTTAGAGCTCTGTCCTTCCCTCCATTTCCTGAACATTTTCCTTTTCTTTCTTAGTTCCTCTTGAAGTTCTCTGTTCATCCAAATAGGCTTCTTAGAGCTCCTGCAGTGTTTTCGTCTTTCTGGGATAGTCATTGATTGAGCATGCAATAGCTCTTGTTTGAGTAGCGCCCACCCTTCACATGCTCCCTTCCCTTCCAGCATTCTCATCCATGGTATGACACTCATCATGTCTCTGAGTTTATTAAAGTTTGCCCTACGAAAATCCAACATCCGCGTCTGGCTACAAGCTTCCTTGGCTCCCCATCTCAAAAGGAATTCTATGAGGACATGGTCACTTCCCCCTAGGGTCCCCACCTCCTTCACCTCATCCACCAACTCTTGCCTGTTGGTCAGTATTAAGTCCCACAACCTCTTGTGGGTTCATCTACCATTTGATAAATGAAATTGTCAGCCAGGCAGGTCAGAACGTTGCATGACTGAGGACGCTTCGCAGAGTTTGTTTCCCAGCACACATCTGGGAAATTGAAGTCACCCATGATGACAAGGTCCTGCCGCTTGGATATTTTCTCAAGCTGCTCACAAAGTGCAGCATCCACATCCTCTCGTTGGTCAGGTGGTCGGTAGCAGACACCAACCACCACACTGTTTGTTTTCCCCTCGCTTATTTTCACCCAGATGCTTTCCACTGTAGATATGCTCTCCTTCACTAGAATTTCCTGACAGGTAAGCACCTTCCTCACATACAGTGCCACTCCTCCACCTCTTCGATCTATTCTGTTTTTTCTGAACAGTTCATATCCATCCACCATTACAGGCACTCTACCTCTTAGCTTGTTAATCCAAACTTGGGTTTGTAAGATTAAGACTTGACATTAAGGCCTGAAAAATCTGCTTCTGACTTCTCTCTCTTTTAAAAATTTGTGACCTCCAGCCTAACAATGTTCTGTTGATTTGGTTGGTCCTATAAAGAGGTGTGATACGGATTTTGTTCTCACCCCCCCCTTTTTTTGGCATGGTTATTTACAGCCTTCTCTTTTATGAATATCAAGCCATCTACAGAACTTCAGCTGAGGACAACAGGTACTTCCAGGGAGAGGGTGGTTAAGCATATTCGATGGTCTCCATGAGCCGCAGGGCAAGCCAAAAACCTGCGGGGTGGGAGAGGAATGCCTTTCCATGCATGCCAATTTTCAGGAATAGCAGGCAAGCTTTCCCCATCCTTTTCATGTAGGGCTGACTGCAGTAGAACCGTTAGATTTGAACCCCGCAGCACCTGAGAGACCAACCGGAGTTTCAAGGTATGAGCTTCTGAGAGACAAAACTCCCTTCAACAGCCACAGTAGTGCAGCAGCTGAGATTCAAGTCCTTTTGGCCCAGCCGGAAGAAGGGAGGGGTGCCAGTTTGGTATAGTGGTTAGGAGTGCGGACTTCTAATCTGGCATGCCAGGTTCGATTCTGCGCTCCCCCACATGCAGCCAGCTGGGTGACCTTGGGCTCTCCACGGCACTGATAAAACTGTTCTGACCGGGCAGTGATATCAGCGCTCTCTCAGCCTCACCCACCCCATAGGGTGTCTGTTGTGGGGAGAGGAATAGGAAGATAGAAGCCGCTTTGCAGATAGAAGCCGCTTTGAGCCTCCTTCGGGTAGGGAAAAGCGGCATATAAGAACCAACTCTTCTTCTCCCTCTGCCATAAAGAATGCTTGGAAAGAATGCAAAGGGACCATGCACAGTGGAATCAACCAAATTGCAATTAGAGTGACACAGAAATCCTGAGTCCTTATTCAGCCCTAGAGGGAGGGTCCCTTGTTTTGAACTTGTGAATGCGCTCATATTCAGTGGTCCCATATTGACATTTTCCTTAGAAATGTCTTTGTTTTAAGACTGCCATACTTATGCTTTATAAATTGCCCAGGATGAGAGGAATGACTACACCAAGGTCACCCAGCAAGCTTCCATGTCACGCTGGACATCTGGATAAAGAGCACCTAAAGTGCAAGTGGAGCTCCTCCTGCCCTAACTCCCTCCTCTCATGGCTGTCATTGTGTCCTCCTTTTAAACTGAGACCTCCTTGACACTTCAGTTCAACCCCACTACCTGCTTGCAAAGCCTTCTTTGTAGGATTCTTCCACTTTCCAGTCTAGTCCAGAAAGCAAGGAACTGCTCCCCATTAAAGACATGGAGGATTCAACTAATGCCCCCACTCTCCTTTGCATCCATTGGTCCCAATTTTGAGTGCAAACTCCTGGGGAGGGGAGGGGGCATGGAGAGTCTCTATTTTAAGGATGCTACAATGTAAAGTGCCATATCTGTTAAGGGAGGCCGCAAAGAGCCCAAGGGGGCCGGTGATGCTCGAGCTCCTCATGGCAGCCCATGTGTCTTCAAGAGGACCAGCAGTCAGCCCCCCCCCCCACCGCCCCAAACACTGAAGAGCACAGCAGCACTGGTTGATGAGAAGTACCCTCAGCTGCCATTGGGAAGGAAAGAGTTAATACAAGCCTTTCCCCCCAAACCAGAACCAGGCCTATGGTGTCAAGTTACAGCAGAGGAGGAGGAGGACCCAGCAGAAAGGAAAGGGGTGGGGTGGGGTGGGGGAACAAGCAGGCTGAAGGGCTGCAACAAAGACTGGACTCCTCGGGGCAGCGGGAAGAAACTGCATGCAGCCACTGGCCCTTGCAGGTAGAAGTCCTCCCACGAAAGGCTGCTCACCATGCCTGGCTCCCAAACAGCAGCTGCAAAATTATTAGGGAATAAATCAAGAACCAGAGTTTTCATTCCCTCCCCAACCCATATTTAATTACCGTCCATTTGGCCCAAAGGTTAACAAAACAAAACATTTGGCCAGAAGAAGAATCCAGCCGAATGCTGCTGGCTGCCCCTATCTCCTCCCCCCCCCCCCCCAAGAGGCTGTCCTGTGCATCTCTGAGCAAAGGAGCTGTCACCACACCAAAGGGCAGCAGGGAGGCCCAGCACAGGCAGGCAGGCAGGCAGGCAGGCCATCTTCAAAGGGGTGCAGGTCCCCCACTACCCCGCCCCAGGAAGTAGTGCAGAAACACATCAATGTCCCCAGAACACTCTGAAGAGTCTCAGTACAAATCCCTGTGCCAAAACTGGGCTGAGGCCCTGTGTTCTGTGAATGCCTCTTCCCTGCCATCAGGATCTTCAAACCGCATTCTGACCCAGCAGGCAAGATGGCTTAAGGACACACGGGACTGTGGGTGGACTGGCAAGGGTGCCCTAGTGGTGCTCAGTTCTAGATCCCTGGACACTTACCTCTGCCACAAACTCAGTGGGTGGCCTGAAGAAAGCTGCTCTCAGACCCTCTCTCATTGGCAGCAAGGTGGGTGGCCCTGACTAGCCAAACAGAACCACCTTCATAACTTAACATGTATTTTAGAGGTGGTGAACTGGAGGAGAAAGTATCTCTTTCAGATCCCATAAACATCCCTCTCAAGGTCTACTTGTGCTGCAGAGGGGTCAAAAAATCCTAGGAGGGGAGAAAACTGGGACTAGGGGATGGATGCTCAAACTGCAGCATAGATGGTGTTAACCCTTCCCCCTGCATCAACTCTTTATTGGATTGTTCTGGGGATGCCTGTCCCAGCTCCAAAGTGCAGCACTTCTGCATTCAAGCAAAGGAACTCACTGCATACCTTCCCAGACACAATTCAGGAGCTAACTTGTCAATATAATCATTCTGGCCTACCTTACAGGGCTGGTTTTTAGAATAACAGACAACTCAGCAATAAAGCTCATGGGAAGTATACAATCTGGCTAGGGCACACTATAACTGATTGTTGCCCAAACAGCTTCAGATTTAGAAACAAAACAAAACTACTAGTTTCTACCCCAAAAGAGACCTCTGCAACCATCAACTCCCAATTTCCAGTGTGGTGCAGTGGTTAGAGCAGTAGACTCTAATCTGGAGAACCAGTTTTGATTCCTCACTCCTCTGCCACATAAAGCCAACTGTGTGACTTTGGGCCAGTCACAGTACTCTTAGGGTTGTTCTCACAGATCAGTTCTTTTAGAGCTCTCTTAGCCCCACCTCCCTTACAGAGTGTCTGTAGTGGGGAGAGGAAGGGAAAGGGGTTTGTCAGCCACTTTGGGACTCCTCCAAGAAGGGGAAAGCAGGGTTTTATAAACCTCTTCTTCTCTGACAATGAATATTCCATAGAAGAAAAAGTGCTTGCCTGGATCCATTCATTCTTCAAATGCTTTGAATGTTTTTTTTTTAAATCTCTTGGGAACAAACAATGCAAGTTATTAAAGGGCTCTTGTTGGGGCTGCAGAGCAGATGGCCATGTCTTTCAGAAAGTGGTTAACAGGGGGGAATCTGAGGGGAAACAATGATCAACAAAGGCAAATGGCAAAAGAAGGCACAATTCCCTTTCCTGAGAACACTGGGGGGCAACACAGCAGCTGCCCACCAGGGGTTCAAAGGGATGCAGGTTCCAGGGTGGAATTCTGTTTTCTTTTTTAATAAATAGCTCACTTGTACTTTCAGCCCTCAAACACAAAGTACTAGCACAAGAAATACGGATTTCGTTTGCCATGGTTCTCCTGTACAATGGGTGGCTTTTGTCTGCCAGAATTGTCTTGTGATTACAGCAGCAGAGCATAGACAACAGAAGATGGCAGAACAAAAGTGAAAGGGCCTCAGCTACATTTTGATCCAACTATCAGTTCAATAAAGACGTGTTGCTTTTTTCTCCTCCAATCTGGAAGGCGACAACAGATTAACTTTCCTTGGAATATGGAAGGTTTTGGTGCACGAAGGTGGCCTATGAAATCACGTGTGCTGCAGTGAACACCCGTATCTTTGTAAACACCAAAACCCCAAATGAATGCTGAAATGTCCTAGCTGTTGAGAATCAGCAGCTGTTGAGAGTTGTTGGTCCATGGAAGAAGAGACAGTTAAGGAAGTGATGGTTCAATGGGCTAAGGACATTGGTCACTCAATTAATTTAGCTACTTGGGAAAGATTGTGGTTGCAAGACATGGGGCCATTTCGCACAGAGCTCAAAGTGGCTATTTGGTTGCGGTTTGCGAAATCGCTACTTTAACTAGCGAAATGTAACTAGCTGTGCCCGTAACGCACAGCTGCGTTTTTTGTGGAATTTAGCACTTTCACTTCTCGTCACTTTCGTAACCCACAGGCTTCCGGTCTCCGTCTTATCGCTACAGAGGATGTCCCTTTTTAGCGCTTCTGGCCTCCCGTGCCCGTCAATCAAACTGCAGGCACACCTTTGACCTCGACCCTAAAGCCGAAATTGGTGGGGTTCCCTTTTTTAAAAAAAAAAACCAGGAAACCCCGTAGCAATGCATCATCGTTAAATCATTGGCGCCGTTGGAAAGGGTTTTCTATTGTTTTCTATGAACCAGAGGTTGATGCATTGATATCTTTGATAGGTTAATCCCCGCCCACAGTACACGCCCACAGGTTACCTGCTTATATGCACCTAGGCAGACACGTGGTCGGCCTCACTCTTTGTTTGCGTAGCCTACTGCCCGCAGCACAGGTTAACGTTGCAATGGAGAGGATTATTTATCAATTGTTGGCTCAGATGCTTGCGGTAGTTCAGCGTATCCATACCACCGTGCGGCATAGGAGGGCTGCTATCGAGGACTACCGAGAACGTATTGCCGGAACGATGACCACCAGTAGAAGACGTTCTCTACGGGCAACCATGGCGGCAAAGAAGCACTGGCAAGCTCTGGCAGAGGTCCGGTTCCCCAGACAGTTCTGGGTGGACGAAAGATCCTCTGACTGGTGGGAAAATTTTGTGTGGTCTCGCTGGGATGATGACCACTGGATTGCCAACTTTAGAATGTCTAGGGGAACATTTTTTGAACTCGTGGAGGCTCTACGTGGCCGCATGGAAAGGCAAGTCACTGGCATGCGGCGCCCCGTGCCAGTGGAAAAAAGGGTGGCAGCCGCATTGTGGTACTTGGCCACCCCTCAGTACTTCCGGACAGTAGCCCAGCAATTCGGACTCGGAGTCACAACGGTTGGCGATATCCTTAGGGAGTTCTGCCTAGCCATGGAGGCGGAATTGTTCAGCAAAGTGGTGTGCCTCGGAGACCGCCTTGGAGCGGTGAGTGTCATTCTATGCCCTTTTCCCTTTAAATTTTTTTTTCTTGTTTGACAGGTGAGCAACAAACACGCGATGCACCCCACGCTAACATGCCATGGTTTTTTCCCCTTATTCCAGAGTATGGACGGGTTTGCCAGGCTTGGATTCCCGCATTGTTTTGCGGCCGTCGATGGAAGCCACATCCCTATCCGTGCACCCGGGGGAAGCATAAAGGAGTACGGGAACAGGAAGGACTTTTGTTCTGTTCTCTTGCAAGGAACTGTGGACTTCTCCGGATGGTTTATCGATGCCGAGGTGGGGTGGAGTGGCAAGAGGCATGATGCCCTTGTTTTCAGGGAATCTAACCTCAGGAAAGCCATGGACGAAGGGGTCTTTGTTCCAGGAAACCCCACCGCCACCATTGAGGGCGTGCGTGTGCCGGCGTTGGTGCTCGGGGACGGAGCCTACCCATTACGCCGCTGGCTCATGACTCCCTATAAGCGGCCAAGGACAGACGTGCAGAGCCACTACAACCTCAGTCACTCCCGGGCAAGGAATGTAGTGGAGCGTGCCTTTGGACGTTTGAAGTCACGGTTCCGTTGCTTGATGTCTCGACTCCATGTGCATATAGACAACGTGACTCCGCTGATCATCGCATGTGTCATTTTGCACAACATCTGCGAGGACAAGGGACATAACATCCCCTTCCCTGTGGATGAACCTGCTCCTGTAGTCCTTGAGGACACACAAGACATCCCTGAAGCAAGGAAAAAAAGGATCTATGCGGAGGGGTGCAAGGTTCGGGACGCTATAGCCACCCACATCTACAGAAACAGGAGGCATGTTTGATTGTTTTTTCTACTCTGGTGTTGAATAAAGTTTTATGTTCTTTGTTTAACCTTGTCTTGTGTGGTTTGTCTACTTAGCCAGCAAAAAAACGGGGATTCTCTGGTCCAAAGGCACTTTGACAGCCCTAAATGCTAACTCCCCGCTGAAATTGACAAACACAATACGGAAGCGCTGAACAGGGAAAGTTTGGGGAGGCGGGTAGCCAGGAAGTATTGGCGACCCCTGTCAAACCGGAGGATCAATCCACTTATGTTCCAAGGAATAATTTCATTGGTGGGCAGCTTTGATACATTTAAAATAGGGGTGGTCGTTCGGAGAAACGCATGTTCGTTCCCTAACTGTCATTCCGAAGATGCCGAAGCCACGGAAGGGCTCCTTCTGGCAGCGCGCCGAGGCTGAGGCACTTCTGGAGCTTGTTCTCCAATCAAAAAGTGTTGGCCGCCTTATGGCCAGCACCCACTGCCACACCAAGGGTGCTTACCTGGTGTTGGCATCAAAGCTGAGGGAGAGGGGCTACGTCCGGACCTGGGAGCAGGTCCGGACGAAATTTAAGAGGGTGAAGCTAGACTTCCTAAACAGTCTAGAACAGTGGGGGGGGGGGGTCCCGCAGCCAAGTGGGAGAACGGTCTTCCACGACCTGATGGTCAAGATATGGGAGAAGGCTGGGAAGCCCCCCCTGGAGATGAGGAGGCATATGGGTGAGTGCTGCCCTTGTTGTGTTTTACCCTTAAGCATGCATGGAATGTCTAGATGCCTCTTTCCCCTACTGTCCCCAATGAAATTCGAGAAAGTATTAAGATGCTGTCAACCCCCTCTGACTTAGCCCGCCAGTACTGTAGAACCACTTTGGTAATGCGCTTTGACTCTGATTGTGGTGTGGCCATCAGCTGTGTTTCATCTCTGGTTTGTGTGCTTTTACTTATGATTTCTCTTTTTCTTTGCCCAGCTACACAATCACCATCCAAGCTAGCAAAATTACCTGAGCGTGACGAAGGGGAGGAAGAGGGACCTTCCACCTCGGGACAGGCTGCAGGTGAGAGTTTTATGTCTTTTAGGGAGACCCATGTGTGTGTACCCCCATGGAGCCATAAGGGAGCCTGCTGTGATGCTTCCATTTGAAGTGTGATTGAATTCTTTATTTGATTTCTATAGCAGAAACTATGGAGGCAAGGCTGCGTGCCATGGAGGCCAGGGTGACATCCTTAGAGGCAGAAGTGGCTGACCTAAAAGGGGAGATGGAGAGGCAAAGGCAGCAGAGGGAGGCGGAAGAACGTAGGTTATGTTCCCCACTGCCCAACTCTTCTCACACTGTGGCTAAGGCCACTAAAAAGTGTATCCATGTAAACTCCAGATTGGAAAATATGTTTGTCATTAATGTGTACTTTTTCTCCCTCCCCACACAGTTAAGAAGAAGGAGGACGAAGACCTCTTCCGCCGCAAAGTCAGGGGAACCATGGGACGGTTGTGCAGGAGAGTGAGGGAGATGGAAGGGGCTGGTGAGGGGGGCAGTGGGACCTGAGTTTTGTTTTCTGTTTGTGTTTTGGGGTGGGGGGTGTTGGGGGGGTCCAAGTTACATTCCCTAATTTTCTATCCCTGTTAAATATATAAATTTGTTTTAAAAAAGTTGGCTTTCCTGGAGGGTGGTGGGGGGGGGGGGGTCCAAGTTACATTCCCTAATTTTTTTCCCCTGTTGAACTGTTTTTTAAAATAAAATAAAATGTTGTTGCAAATTTTCTGAAAAAGACTCCAGTGTGACTCCTTACACTCGCACACCTTTCACCCCACACTCCTAAAACACCTTTAACTGACACCCCTCCAACCTCCACCCCACACAACAGTACCAGAATAGACACAATCACTAGAGAGGGTACACAGAGACAGAGTCAAAAATATAAACTTTATTTAACAAACAACAGCAAACACAGATAAAGTTAAATAGACAAACTGGCCCAAACTAGGAGGGGGAGAACTTGTCCGCGGGTTTTATTATTCTCTTCCCGAGAACAGTCCTCCTTCTAGTTTGGGTCGAGGCATTCTGAGACGGGGTCGGTGGGGTGGGTGCTGGAGGTGGTGGTGTAGGTGTGGGTGGGGGGGGCGTGTACGGTAATCTGAGGAGGGTTGGCCGTCTCCATTACCACGACCGCCCTCTCCATCAGTCTCCTTATCAGTCTCACCTCCTCCACGCTTTCGCGTAGGGATTGGTTTGACTCCCTAAGGATTGCCCGCAATTTTTTCCCCTCCTGGGCCACAAGGGAGAGCATTGCTTGGTCTGCGGCAGCGGCACGCCTGGACTCCTCCTGGCAGTGCTCGAGGATCCTTTCTCCAACGCCAGTTAAGATGGAGACGCGCCTCAGCCTGCCGCGTTCCCTCACAAGCCTCTCCTCTGCTTGGAGAGCACCTCTAGGTGGTGAGCCGGCTGGACCCAGGGCTGGCTCATCGTCATCTGAAAGGACCTCTGTTGGCAAAAAATGAGAAACAGAACTGTTAGTACCATCGAGACAGTCAAAACCCACCCTGGTGCACATGGTGGCCTTTTTTGGTTACATATTGTTAAACCAAGACTCTAAACAATGACCGGGGAGCACATGGTTAGTGTTTGTTTGCCCATGGTGGGCTTCTTCCTTTGCCTACTTTCACAGCAAGACTCACAACAATGAAAAGGGAGCACACGGTTAGTGGCTTGCGACATTGTCCTGCAACCATGGCTCGAAAGGAACAGTTCATGCACGCTCACCATCTTGGATCTGTATCCGCCTGCGCTGGGCAGGAGGTCCAGCCACCCCACGCTCCTCCTCCTCCTGCGTCCCGGGTATGAAATCTGCGAAGAAGGGAAAAAAAAGATCTAGGACCAAAGTGTGGCAAAGCAAGCTTCAAACCCTAAAGCAGCAACGTAGAGGGACTCTCTTCTGTCTCTTAGCAGTGCTGCTGCCCTGCACAAACAGAAAAGCACAAAGCAGTTAACCCCCCCCCCTTATTGCAACTGATACTTACCAACGTTTGTTGATGCCCCAGAATCACTGTCCTCGTCCACCGCTGCTGGAGACTCGAGGGGCCCCATCCCTGGCATCTGTGTCTCTGTGGACAAGAGCAGAAAATAGTGAAAAAGGAGCAAGCATACAACCTGAACCACACAGCATGCTCCCAAAGTAGTGGCTACAGTACTGCAGAAGGCCTATGGCTGAGGCATGCTGCAAAACTTTTTGGGTTCTTGGTCAAACATAACCGTTTTAAAAAGCCACCATAGCAAGCAGTCCACAAACAGGCTAGCATATTATGCGTTGCAACGAACACACGGCATACAATAGTGAAAAAGGAGCAAACATACAACCTGAACCACACAGCAAGCTCCCAAAGTAGTGGCTAAAGCACTGCAGAAGGCCTATGGCTGAGGCATGCTGCAAAACTTTTTGGGTTGTTGGTTAAACACTACCGTTTTAAAAAGCCACCATAGCAAGCAATCCACAAACATCCTAGCATATTATGCGTTGCAACGAACACACGAGAAAACGATTCCCAAACGTCAGAACACACATTTGCTCGAAATTAAATATAAAATAAAAATAAAAGTGCTTACCGGAGGCAAGGGGCGTCTGCTGAGGAATCTCTTCAGGCTCCCCAGGAGCGATGGCGAGTAGGTCCAGCGTCACCATGTCCGCGCCTCGTTGCTGGACCGGGGGTGGAGGCCGGATGGTGGACAAGGTGCCCTCGCCGGGATCCTCCTCAGCGGGTGGTTCCTCCACCGGGGCAGCCGGCTTCTGAACCACCTTCAGGCTCCTCCCGACGCGCTTCGGCCTGCCGGCTCCGTCCCCGTCGCCGTAGAGTGGGCGCTGCTCCTCGAAGTACGGGCAGGTTACTTTAGCGTTGCCGGAACCCTTGTTGAGGTTCACGGCCCGCATGTACTCCGCCCGCATGGTCTTTGTTTTTGACCGGCATTCAAGGCCGGTCCTGTTGTGGCCCAGGGCACGCATCTTGATGGCCACTTGTTCAAAGACCTCCCGATTCCTGTGTGAGGACTGGAAGGCGTCCTGGATTTTCTCTTCCGAGAAAATCGCGATCAGGTCCCTGATCTCCGCGTCCCTCCATGTTGGCCCCCTGCCGGTTGCCTGGACGGACGACGCTTGTGAAGAAGATTCCATGGTGCCTTCGCGAGTAGCTGAGCAAAATGGAGGTGGTGCGAGGTGCAGGGTGCAACGGATCATATACCTTCCCGCACACAAAGACAAAGGGACTAGCCGGCTCCTGATTGGTGGAGGGCAGTAGGGGACACGCACATTGGCCACATGAGGTCACATGTCACGTTCAAAACTCCTCGCACGGGAACAGGATCTGCCCCTAATGGCCAGATTAGCGCCCTTGTTGTTTGACTTCTCGCATGCGCTGATTCGTTTACACGCGAGAAGAGCAGTTTGTACATGCAGCGGGAGCCATTTTACTGAAATGTCCGCCATTACAAAAACGCATGCCGGTGTTCTACCGAGAGCAAGTGCAGCGGTACGCGACAGTTCCCCAATAATATTCACCAGCCAAAGCATAAATCAATGACATGTTACTGGCGAACGTTCGTTGGCACGCTCAGAGGAAAGTTTTTTAAAATGAACGGTGGACGGCGACTCCGCTTGCCGGAGGTCTAGCCGCCGATGGAAGGGGTTGTCCGCACCCAAGCACAAACACGCACCCGGAACTACACAAAGACCCACTACACATAAACCGCCCCTCATGATATCACCTCGAATCATTTCTATTGAACCCCTCTAAGCTAAACAGGAGACTGCGAGCGGCGAACGTTCGTTGGCACGCTCAGCGGAAAGTTTTTTAAAATGAACGGTGGACAGCGACTCCGCTTGCCGGAGGTCTAGCCGCCGATGGAAGGGGTTGTCCGCACCCAAGCACAACCACGTACCCGGAACCACACAAAGACCCACTACACATAAACCGCCCCTCATGGTATCACCTCGAATCATATCTATTGAACCCCACTAATCTAAACAGGAGACTGCGAGCGGCGAATGTTCGTTGGCACGCTCAGAGGAAAGTTTTTTAAAATGCTCCCTGTACGTTGACTCCGCTAGTACTGGCCGAAGGTAGACGGGGTTTTAAGCTTTGGACAAATGTTTGGAACGTGACGGTGTGTGCCACTGTGCTTTTGAAATACTCTTGTGGTGTCCGGGCAGAATTTCCGAAAGTGATCGTGCTAGAAAGCCAGTCGCTGTCTCGTTGCCTCGTTGATCCCCGCTCGCTCGGAGAAAAAAAAATGGCGAACAGTTCGCCGGAAGTTTGGAGGAAAGGCTCGGGAGGAGGGACTTTGAAGAACCCGCAACAATGGTAACGCACAAGTCTTTGGCGCTATTGTCGCAGATTGGTTGCAGGAGTGTATCGCTATCCGGAGGGTGAATCCACTTTTCTGGATTCCCCTAGAAGCGCTACAACGAAGCGCTTTTTGCGGGTCGGTTGCAGGACTGTTGCAGATTGTCTACGACGTCGTGGGTTATGGCAAATTAGTAGCGTTTCCAATTAGCAACCATTGTGCTACTTTGAAGCCGTGCGAAATGGCCCATGATATTTACTCCTTGCTGTGCAGTTAGGGAAAACCAATACAAAATGATGTACCAATGGTACCTTACTCCGGCAAAGATTGCAAGTGGAATAAAAAAAATGCAAGATAAGTGTTGGAAATGTAAGGCTGAAAAGGGGGATCACTATCATATGTGGTAGGGTTGTAAAAAGGCAAGAAAATATTGGAGTGGGATACTTGAGGAATTTTTTAAAACTCATGAATTGTAACTTGGAGAAAAAAAACAAATTTTTAAAATTTAGTTTTGTAGAGGGGAATATTCCTAGAGATAGGAGGTCCGTACTTCTCTATGCAGTATCAGCAGCAAGAAAGTTGTATGCAGCTAAATAAAGAAATTCAGAAAGCACTACCATAGAAGACGGGCTAAATAAGATGTTGAGCCTTGCAGACTCAGCTAGATTAACAGCACTACTAAATAATAACCTGGAGAAATACTATGAACAGTGGACACCTTTCTGGAACTACATGATGAAATTCTTTCCGGACTCTGCAAAATTTTATAAGACATAAAGAAAGTGAAGCAGCAGATAATTCTAGTCAATTTTTCTTAGCACAGGAGGACGGTTTATTTGTCCAGGAGGGGGAGCTGGATGGGAAGTCAATTTTTAGGTTGTAATTGTGATGTTAGTGTTATTTTTGTATGTGTTTTATGTTGTTGTTTTGTTCATTGGTGATGTTGTTATTTGTAGATGTTAATAAGCATAATAAAATGTTTTTTTTAAAAAGAGTCAGCAACCAGCTCATGCTTAGAAGACATAAAAAAAGATGGAAGCCTTACTAAAGCTGAGAATGGTGAATGCCTACATGTGAGATCTCCTGGAACACACACACACAGAGTGCCAGAGTGGAAGAAAGGTGAGGATGTTGGTATATTTATTTTCAGACACATTCACTGGAGCCTAGACATGCGGACTGAGGAAGGGGGAACTTGGTTGCACCCTGGCTCAGTGGCAGAACATCTGCTGGGCATGCAGGAGGTCCTAAATTCAATCCCAGGTATTTCCAGTTAAAAGACCTGGAAGTATTTACTTTCTTGCTAACTTACTTACTTACTTGGATTTTTATACTGCCCATTCTTTGCGGCTCTGGGAGGTTTACATGGAACACTGCATGAATTTACATGGAACATTATAACAATCTATAACATTATATAATTTTCAATAGAATCACAATCTAACAGTAACAATTACAACACAACATGAATAACAACAACGCTGGGGAGATCAAATTGTTCAGTCATGGCAGGGTGTCTGAAGGGGGACCAGAAGATGTTCCGAGTTGGTTGGCCTCAAGCAAATGCCTAGTGGAGGAGCTCCCTTTTGCAGGCTGTGCGGAAATGCGGGAGTTCAGGCAGGGCTCTGATTTCCTCAAGGAGCTCAATCCACCAGGTGGGGGCCAGGACCAAGAAGGCTCTGGCTCTTGTTGATGTCCGACACGCTTCTCTGGGGCCAGGAGTCCGCAGCCAGTTCAAGGTGGCAGAGCGCAGAGCTCTTCTGGGGGTATAGGTAGGGAGGCGGTCTCTCAGATACACTGGGCCCAGACCGCGTATGGCCTTAAAGGTGATTACCAAAACCTTAAGCTTAATCCGGAATTCAACTGGGAGCCAGCCAAGTTGTTGGAGAACCGACCGGAGGTAAGATCTCCATGATGTTTTAGTGAGAATCTTAGCCGCAGCATTCTGCACCAAGATCAAGGATAAGGGTAGGCCTGCGTAGAGTGAGTTGCAGAAGTCCAGTCTAGAGGTGACCATCGTGTGGATCACTGTGGCTGGGCGCTCTGGGTCCAGGTAGGGCGCTAGTAGCTTGGCTTGGCAGAGGTGGTAAAATGCCAGCAGCACTACCTTTATGACCTGGGCTTCCATTGTAAGGGAAGCATCCAGGATCACGCCCAGGTTCCTGGCGGAGTGAGTCACTAGGAGCTGCATACCGTCCAGAGTGGGCAGGGGCGCTTCCTCCCAGGATCCCTTCCTACCCAACCACAGGACCTCCATCTTTGCAGGGTTGGGCTTCAGACGATTCTTCTTGATCCATTTTGTCACTGCTTCCAGACATCTGGCGAAGAGTTCTGGGGGAGAGTCAGGGCGGTCATCCATCAGGAGGAAGAGCTGAGTGTCATCCGCATATTGGTGGCAACCCAGGCCAAACCTCTGCACCAGCTGAACCAGAGGGCGCATAAAGATGTTAAATAATATAGGAGAGAGGACTGCTCCTTGTGGGATGCCACATGTGAGCTGGTGCTGGTTAGATACTCTCTCTCTCCCATCGCTACCCTCTGTCTGTGACCCGGAGGAAAGAAATCAGCCATTTAAGGGCTGTTCCCCATATCCTGGCATTGGCTAGGCGGTGGGCTAGGAGTTCATGATCTACTGTGTCAAACGCTGTTGACAGGTATGAGCAGCGCAGACCTACCTCGGTCTAGCTGGCGTCAGGTGGGTTGATGCTGCAGTGCGTAGAGAAAAGCAGTGTATAAAACCCTGCTCTTCTTTTTCAGTGTGGAGTTGGAAGGGGCCATACAGACCATCTGGTCCAAACCCCTGCTCAATGCAGGATCAGCCTATAACATCCAGGATAAGGATCTGTCCAGCCACTGCTTGAAGACTGCCAGTGAGGGGGAGCTCCCCACCGCCTTAGGCAGGCCATTCCACGGCTGAACTAGACTCATAAAATCCTAGAGTGGGAAGGGGCAATGCAGGCCATCTAGTCCCACTCCCTGCTCAATGCAGGATCAGCCTAGAGCATCCAGGATAAGTATCTGCCCAGCAATTGCTTAAAGACTGCCATTCAGTTTTGCTGTATGATGCACATTTTAAACCACTACAGATTGTTTGTGTGTGTGTGTGGGGGGGGGGGTATTTTTGGAGAACAGAGTAGTGGACCTCTCCAAAAAAATAACAGTTTGTATACTTGACACTTACAAAGCCAAGGTTTCCACTTGACAGTTCTCTCAAGAAATATACCCCTAGCAGGCATCATGTGTTTGAAGCTGCTGCTGGGCTTCTACTAGCTCCTCTCCTACTCAATTATGTCTAACTTTGGCAGCATGCCTCATTCTCAATGGGACACTCCCTCGGTCCCAAACACTGTGTTTCTTGACTTACAAACAGCTTGGAAATCTCCCCAAAATCTCAGGCTTCTTCTCCCAAGTCTGTATACAGAGATAGAAATACAGAGATAGAAATAGAGATAGATATATGCCATCGTAAGTTAAGAACACTGCTGGCGAGTCACGCTGCAGGAAAGGCTTCTGCCTTATACTCCAGGCCAGCACAGAGCATAAAAAGGCTTGGGCTGAGAAGCACTGGAGCTCCTACAATCAGTGGGGACGCAATCAATTCAATCACAAAAAGATCAAAGAGAGCGAAAAACACACTTGCACAAACACTGCCTAGTGGCAGGAAAATTATTTCTTTGGGATCTTAAATAACCACTTAATTTTTCATAGAGAATGAGCTAATAAAATAGGCTCAAAAATATAGCACACAAAACACAGCAGCCAAGAATTATTTTCTGACTATACAACACCCCCCCACACCTTTCCCTCAGGAGTCTAGAGTAATTATAAAGTGCATCTTCACATTACACTGAAGGAGATCTAATCTGCTTTTTGGACTCAGGGTATAAAGGGCTCATCTTGACCATTGGGGGGGTGCTTATTTGGCAGAGCATGGAGCTGATGTGGTCTGGACCTCATTTTAAATAAGGGAGCTTTCAAAATATCCCAGGTTTAGTAAAACCCTGTGTCCTCAAACTGTCCGATTTTTCACTGAAAGAAAGAAAAAAAAAGTCTAATGGAGGGAGGGGTTCTCTAGAACAGTGGTCCCCTACCTTTTTATCACCGGGGACCACAGAACGCCGGGGACCACTCACCGGGGACCACTCAACGCCTTTCACTGAGGCCCGGTGGGGGGGGGAGTTTACTCCTCTACTCTCAACCACTGCCCTAACGCTCTCTGATCGCTATGGTAATGTTTAAGCATCCCTTCAAAATAAGATACAGACACACCACAGCAATGAAGTGTGTTGTAAAGGGCCGGGGGGGATGAAGTAAAGGGCCGGGGAGGGGGGAGAAGGCATCCTTTGGGGCCCACCTCCAATTAGTTGAAGGACCATATGTGGTCCGTGGCCCACAGGTTGGGGATCGCTACTCTAGAAGATGCTAACTGCTAGACCAAGGAGGGTGATGATGGTGATGATGTTATCCGTTCAGTTGTGTCCGACCCTCTGCTATTCTATAAGAACGTTTTCTCACATAATCATAGAATCATAGAGTTAGAAGGGGCCATACAGGCCATCTAATCCAACCCCCTGCTCTACGCAGGATCAGCCCTAATTATCCTAAAGCATCCAAGAAAAGTGTATATCCAACCTTTGCTTGAAGACTGCCAGTGAGGGGGAGCTCACCACCTCCTTAGGAAGCCTATTCCACTGCTGAACTACTCTGACTGTGAAATTCTTTTTCCTGATATCTAGCATATATCGTTGTACTTGCCACCCAGAGACTATCCCTTGGCTACTGCCATCTCTAGATGTGCGTAAACCCTTTGACCTGTGGGAAAGAAGAGATGTAAAATAGGCGCTGAGACTTTCTGGTTTCTCTGCATCCTCCGTTAGAGTTTGTCCATCTGCACCCAACAGTGGGCCTATTGCCTCCTTTACTTTACGTTTGCTCCTCACATAACTGAAAAATCTTTTCTTGATATAATGGGCTTCCCTGGCCAATCTTAGCTCACTCTGGGCTTTGGCCTTTCTGATGACTGATCTACAGTGCCTAGTAACCTGTAGGTACTCATCTTTAGAGCTCTGTCCTTCTCTCCATTTCCCTTTTTTTATTTAGTTCCTCTTGAAGTTATCTGTTCATCCAAATAGGCTTCATAGAGCTCCTGCAGTGTTTTCGTCTTTCTGGGATAGTCATAGAACAAAAGGCTCTTTAGTTCCACTTCGCTTTCTGCCATTCGAGTGGTATCATCTGCATATCTGAGGTTGTTGATATTTCTTCCTGCAATCTTAATCCCAATTTGTGACTCATATAACCCCACCTTTCTCATGATGTGATCCGCATACAAGTTAAATAGGCAAGGCGACAGTATACAGCCTTGCCGAATTCATTTCTCAGTTTTGAACCAATCAGTGATTCCATGCCCAGCTCTCACTGTTGCTTCTTGACCTGCATATAGGTTTCTCAAGAGACAGATAACATGCCCTGGTATTCCCATCACTTTAAGAACTTGCCACAATTTATTGTGCTCCACACAATCAAAGGCTTTAGCATAGTCAATGAAGCAGAAGCAGATGTTTTTTTGGATCTTCCTAGCTTTCTCCATGATCCAGCATATGTTGGCAATTTGATCTCTAGTTCCTCTGCCTCTTCGAAATCCTGCCTGTATTTCTGGAAGTTCTCGGTCCACATATTGCTGGAGCCTTGCTTGTAGGATTTTCAGCATAACTTTGTTAGCATGAGAAATGAGTGCAATGGAGCGCTAGTTTCAACAGTCTTGGAATGTAAACTGACCTTTTCCAATCCTGTGGCCACTGTTCGGTTTTCCATATTTGCTGGCATATTGAGTGTAGCACTTTTACTGCGTCTTTTAAGATTTTGAATAGTTCAACTGGCATGCTGTCACCTCCACTAGCTTTATTGTTGCTCAGACTTCCTAAGGCCCATTTTACTTCACATACCAGGATGTCTAGCTCCAGGTCAGTGACTACCCCATCGTGGTTATCAGGGATGTTAAGCTCACTCTTGTGTAGTTCTTATTTATTTATTTATTTATTTATTTATTTATTTATTTATTTATTATATATTATATACTGCCCTCCCCGGAGGCTCAGGGCAGTTTACATAAGAACAAACAACAATACATAAAACAGTCTATAAACATTTGAATAACTTTACAATAATAACTAATGGTTGTAACCATATAACAATGTAACAGTATAAACAATATAGACAATAAAACAGTGCAATAATACAAACAGGTCCAGAGCATATTGATGGAATTCTGAGGGGGGGCAGGGGGGCAGTAGTGGGAGCAGGGGCCTTTCAGTTGCTGTTGATTACGTCTGGTCTCAACCAAATGCCTGGCGGAAGAGCTCCTTTTTGCAGGCCCTGCGGAACTGTTTAAGCTCCGTCAGCACTCTGATCTCCTCCGGGAGCTCGTTCCACCAGGTGGGGGCCAGAACAGAGAATGCACTGGCCCTGCTTGAGACCAGGCGCACTTCTTTAGGGCCAGGGATCCTTAGCTGGTTGGTGGCAGTGGTGCGCAGACCTCTTTATAATTTTGCCACTTTTTAAAATCTCTTCTGCTTCTGTTACGTCCCTACCATTTATCATACCCATCATTGCATGAAACGTTCTCTTCATATCTCCAATTTTGTTGAAGATATCACTTGTCCTCCCTATTCTATTGTTTTCTTCTATTTGTTTGTACTGTTCATTTAAGAAGGCATTCTTATCTCTTCAAGGTATTCTCTGGAATTCAGCATTTAGTTGGGTGTATCTTTCTCTTGGCCACAGGATTGGAATGGTCAGTTTACATTCCAATCAATGGCCACAGGATTGGAAAAGGTCAGTTTACATTCCAATCCCAAAGAAGGGCAATGCCAAAGAATGTTCAAACTACGGCACCATTGCACTCATTTCTCATGCTAGCAAAGTTATGCTCAAAATCCTACAAGCTAGGCTCCAGCAATATGTGGACCGAGAACTTCCAGAAGTACAGGCAGGATTTCGAAGAGGCAGAGGAACTAGAGATCAAATTGCCAACATACGCTGGATCATGGAGAAAGCTAGGGAGTACCAGAAGAACGTCTACTTCTGCTTCATCGACTATGCTAAAGCCTTTGATTGTGTGGAGCACAACAAATTGTGGCAAGTTCTTAAAGAGATGGGAATACCAGAGCATCTTATTTGTCTCTTGAGAAATTTATATGCAGGTCAAGAAGCAACAGTGAGAACTGAACATGGAATCACTAACTGGTTCAAAATTGAGAAAGGAGTTCGGCAAGGCTGTATACTGTCGCCTTGCCTATTTGTATGCAGAGCACATCATGAGAAATGCGGGATTAGAGGAGTCACAAACTGGGATCAAGATTGCAGGGAGAAATATCAACAACCTCAGATATGCAGATGATACCACTCTAATGGCAGAAAGTGAAGAGGAACTAAAGAGCCTGTTGATGCGGGTGAAGGAGGAGAGTGCAAAAGTTGGATTGAAACTCAACATCAAGAAAACAAAGATCATGGCATCCGGCCCTCTCAATTCCTGGCAAATAGATGGGGAAGAAATGGAGGTAGTGACAGATTTTATTTTCCTGAGCTCTGAGATCACTGCAGATGGGGACTGCAGCAAAGAAATTAAAAGACGCTTGCTCGTGGGGAGGAAAGCTATGGCAAATCTAGACAGCATCCTAAAAAGCAGAGACATCACCCTGCCAACAAAAGTGCGTTTAGTCAAGGCTATGGTATTCCCAGTTGCAATGTATGGCTGCGAAAGTTGGACCATAAGGAAGGCTGAGCGTCAAAGAATTGAGGCTTTTGAACTCTGGTGCTGGAGAAGACTCTTGCGAGTCCCTTGGACTGCAAGGCGAACAAACCGGTCAGTCCTAAAGGAGATCAGCCCTGACTGCTCTTTAGAAGGCCAGATCTTGAAGATGAAACTCAAATACTTTGGCCATCTCATGAGAAGGAAGGACTCCCTGGAGAAGAGCCTAATGCTGGGAGCGATCGAGCGCAAAAGAAGAAGGGGGCGACAGAGAATGAGGTGGCTGGATGGAGTCACTGAAGCAGTAGGTGCAAACTTAAATGGACTCCAGGGACTGGTAGAGGACAGGAAGGCCTGGAGGATCATTGTCCATGGGGTCACGATGGGTCGGACACGACTTCGCACATAACAACAACAATCTTTCTCTTTCTCCCTTGCCTTTCACTTCCCTTCTCTCCTCAGCTATTTGTAAAGGTTCCTCAGACAGCCATTTTGCTTTCTGGCATTTTTTCTTTGGGATGGTTTTAATAGTTACCTCTTGTACAATGTTGCGTATCTTTTTCCATAGTTCTTCAGGCACTCTATCAGATATAATTCCTCAAATCTATTTGTCACCTCTACTGTATATTCGTTAGAGATATGATTGAGTTCATACCTGAGTGGCCTAGTACTTTTCCCTACTTTCTTAAATTTGAGCCTAAATTTTGCAACAAGAAGCTGATGTTCTGAACCACAATTGGCTCCTGGTCTTGTTTTTACTGACTGTATAAAACTTCTCCATCTTTGGTTGCAGAGCACATAGTCAATCTGATTTCTGTGTTAACCGTCTGGTGTTGTCCAGGTGTAGAGTCGTCTCTTGGATTTTAGTAAAGCTTTTGATAAGGTTCCCTATGATGTTCTGATGGATACACTGAAGGACTGCAATCTGGATTTTCAGATAGTTAGGTGGATAGGGAATTGGTTAAAGAACTGCACTCAAAGAGTTGTTGTCAATGGTGTTTCATCAGACTGGAGGGAGGTGAGTAGCGGTGTACCTCAGGGCTCGGTGCTCGGCCCGGTACTTTTTAACATATTTATTAATGATCTAGATGAGGGGGTGGAGGGACTACTCATCAAGTTTGCAGATGACACCAAATTGGGAGGACTGGCAAATATTCCAGAAGACAGAGTTCAAAGAGATCTGAACAGAATGGAAAAATGGGCAAATGAGAACAAGATGCAATTTAATAAAGATAAGTATAAAGTTCTGCAACTGGGTCAGAAAAATGAAAAGCATGCCTACTGGATGGGGGATACGCTTCTAGGTAACACTATGTGTGAACAAGACCTTGGGGTACTTGTGGATTGTAGGCTAAACATGAGCAGGCAGTGTGATGCAACGGTAAAAAAGGCGAATGGCATTTGGGGCTGTATCAACAGGGGCATCACATCAAAATCACAAGATGTCATAGTTCCATTGTATACGGCACTGGTCAGACCACACCTGGAGTACTGTGTGCAGTTCTGGAGGCCTCACTTGAAGAAGGGCGTATATAAAATTGAAAGGGTATGGAGGAGAGCGACGAGGATGATCTGGGGCCAAGGGACCAAGTCCAATGAAGATAGGTTGAGGGACCTGGGAATGTTCAGACTGGAGAAATGGAGGTTGAAAGGGTTTTAAGTATTTGAAAATTTGTCACTTGGAGGAGGGCAGGATGCTGTTTCTATTGGCTGCAGAGGAAAGGTTTGGGTTTAAACTACAAGTCCAACGATATAGATATCAGGAAAAAAATTTTTCACAGTCAGAGTAGTTCAGCAGTGGAATAAACTGCCTAATGAGCACTGCCCCCTCACTGGCAGTCGTCAAGCAAAGGTTGGATACACACTTTTCTTGGATGCTTTAGGATGCTTTGGGCTGATCCTGCGTAGAGCAGGGGGTTGGACTAGATGGCCTGTACGGCCCCTTCTAACTCTATGATTCTGTGATTCTATGATTCTAAGTGGTATTATCATTGCAAATAGTAGCTATTGGATGCTTCAAGTTCAATGCTGTGTATGTCATCATAGTTGGCTCCTTTCCCGGACTGCACCTGGACATGGAGGGATTATTGTGTCTGTGTTTATTTGAACATATTTGTCAGGAAAGGTTGGGGGACAAGAACTGCATTTTGAACTTGGAAGCCAGATTTGGCTTTGAACGTCTTGTATAGAACTACTTATGAATAAACGCTTGTTTTTGAAAGAAGTTGTTGCTTTGAGTCTGTCATCCTGACAATAGTAACTTCCTAAAAAAAAGAAATATGTTTATTCTGACGTCATTTGTTTTTGAGAAAGCCATGCTGACTCTTAGTTATTACAGCCATCTTGTCTAGCTGCTCAAGGACCGACTGTTTATAAAGCAGGTACCCACTAGAGTAGTGGTCCCCAACCTTCTTGTGGTCGAGGACTGCCTCAGGGGGTGGGGGAGAGCCTGCGGTCGAGCTGCCGCAGCTGCACGTAAATGTGCATGCGCAGTTGCCACGCATGTGCATTTTCGCAATCAGCTGGTGCTAACGCACATGCAGAGTTGCCATGCATGGGTGTTTTCGCAAGCAGGGGGTGCAACACAGATGTTTGCTTCGCTGGCATGCCGGTGGCCGCGCTTGCCTCTTTCCCCCCTTCTAGCTGCGGGGGGGGGGGAGGCAGGCGCGGGGGGGGGGGAAGGCAGGCGCGGCCGCTGGTGGCCCGGTACTATGGCCTTCGCGGCCCAGTATCGGGCCGCAGACCGGGGGTTGAGGACCCCCACGCTAGAGGATTTGTGGGACAGCTATACTAGCCCACCATTTCCATGAGGAGAGAGAGTAGGACATCTCTGCTCTCTTCCTAAAACCATGCTCAGTATAACCATGTTTCTTTCAAGATCAGCAAGGTCTGAGGGTAGTCACTACACACTCAGATCCCCTTCCTTGTCATTATACATCCACTACTTTCAACAGTAGGTTTTGGTCAAAAGGCTCTTGAAGCTGTTCTGCACTGCAACACTTCCCTTGGGTAATCTCATTGTTGCTGCAGCTGCTAATGCAGCTCAGCAGCAGCGGATAATTCAGATGGCAGGTTTTCTCAGCTGCAGGCCCCATTTTTCTGAGATTCAAAAAAATGAGCAACAACTGGTAACTGACATTCCAATATACTGTTATACCCACATGCCAACTACAGCCTCAAAAGACCTCCCTGGTGGCAGGGGGTGGCTGCTGGGCAGAGGGGGCAGGGAAAACGGCCCACCAGCAAGCCCACCCAGCAACCAGCCGGACTTTGCTGCCATCCTTCCCTAAACAAAACAGGTTTGGAAAAGTCAATGAAAACCCAAGTGATACTAAAAGGCGCCCCAATGTTCTGGAAAAGGGGGGGGCATTTTTCCAAAGCATCAAACGTAGGGCAATCACCAGTATGAAAACAGCCTTGCCCTCCCAGTCTCTTAGAGTTCAGCTTTATCATAAGTCTGGCCACTCCTGATTTTGTTTACGGATTGGTTGGCTTGATTTTAGTGCTGAACTTTATTACTGCTGATGACTTACTTCTTTTCCTGTTTTCATCTGCTGCTCCCTCAAAGTCTGTCTGGGAGGGGATGGGGTTAACTTCCTCTATTATATATTTTAAATTAAACAGGCAGTTTGGTGTAGTTGTTAATAGTGTCAGACTAGTACCTGGAAGACCTGGGTTCAAATCTCCGCTTGTCCCATGGAAGCTTGCTGGTTGACCTTCGGGCTGTCACAGTCTCTCAACCTGATCTACCTCACATGGCTGTTGTGAGGCTAATGTAGAGGAGGAGAGAATGATGTCAGCCACTGTGGATCCCCTTTGGGGAGAAAGGCAGGGTACAATGAAAAAGCAGAAATAATAAATAAAAATACTGTTCACTGCTGGTCCTATCAATTTATTGGTATATTTTAAGAGTATGTGTATGCTCTGTATATCTATTAAAAATTAATTAACTAAATTCGCCCTATGTTGTTCTGCCAGGAACACCGTACATGCCAGGTGTTGTCTAATGGGTTATCAGAGAATGTTCTACTGGCCTCAAAATGCTTGCACCTAAAACTAAAAGCAAGAAGATGGCAGAAGATGCTGCAGAGGCAGGTCCTAAGGGGTCCACAAGGCAGATGTAATTTGCCACTCAGATGCTCTTGCAGATGACACCAAATTGGGAGGACTGGCAAATACTCAGGAAGATAGAGACAGAGTTCAACGAGATCTGAACACAATGGAAAAATGGGCAAATGAGAACAAGATGCAATTTGATAAAGCTAAGTTCTGCATCTGGGTCAAAAAAATGAAAAGCATGCCTACTGGATGGGGGATACGCTTCTAGGTAACACTGTGTGTGAACGAGACCTTGGGGTACTTGTGGATTGTAAACTAAACATGAGCAGGCAGTGTGATGCAGCGGTAAAAAAGGCAAATGCCATTTTGGGCTGTATCAACAGAGGCATCACATCAAAATCACAAGATGTCATAGTCCCATTGTATACGGCACTGGTCAGACCACACCTGGTGTACTGTGTGCAGTTCTGGAGGCCTCACTTCAAGAAGGACGTAGATAACATTGAAAGGGTACAGAGGAAAGCGACGAAGATGATCTGGGGCCAAGGGACCAAGCCCTATGAAGATAGGTGGAGGGACTTGGGAATGTTCAGCCTGGAGAAAAGGAGGTTGAGAGGGGACATGATAGCCCTCTTTAAGTATTTGAAAGGTTGTCACTTGGAGGAGGGCAGGATGCTGTTTCTGTTGGCTGCAGAGGAGAGGACACGCAGTAATGGGTTTAAACTTCAAGTACAACGATATAGGCTAGATATCAGGAAAAAAAATTTCACAGTCAGAGTAGTTCAGCAGTGGAATAGGCTGCCTAAGGAGGTGGTGAGCTCCCCCTCAGTGGCAGTCTTCAAGTAAAGGTTGGATACACACTTTTCTTGGATGCTTTAGGATGCTTAGGGCTAATCCTGCGTTGAGCAGGGGGTTGGACTAGATGGCCTGTATGGCCCCTTCCAACTCTATGATTCTATGATTCTATGATATTTTCTGGTGAAAAGATGCCACATGATCTACAGAACACCAATGCTGGATCCCTAGAGTTGCCTGGTGTCCACAGATACCTCTCTAATGCAGGATCCATGTGCAGTGGAAGTCCCTAAAGAGCTCCTTTCTCAATCCAGAAGCAGAAGAAAAGACAAAAAGCTACAGGGAGAATAGGTTATTTCAAAACTGCTTCCAGGAACAGGGAGGGAGAGCACATTAAGTGAAACCAGATGTACTGAAGGGGCTGGTGCCATATGGTGTGAGATGTTCAAGACCAACTCTTCAGCAATAGTTGGATGACAGGATTGCGCCAGTTAACATTAAAGAATTGGGACAGGAATTCTGCCAACTAAGATAAATGTTCATACTCACGGACTGCAAATTCCTTAAAGGCTGAAAAGACATTCATTAACTCCTGGTTTAGAGAATGAAATTTGGATTGAAACTGGTTAAAAGGCATGTCTTTCATTGCCATGTCAATGCTGCTCTTAAAAAAAAGATAAAGAGAGGGAAGCAGCTCTGCAATGTTTAAAGAGGCTGAGTGTGGGCAATTGGGTCAGCTCCCAGTGCCAGAGGATCAGATTACATGCGCCCCTGCTCCCACAAGAGCTGCTAATTAAGATGAAAGACAGTCACAACTATGTAGAAAGAACAGCTCTGAAACTTCAGCAAGCAAACTTAACAAACCACAAGTTTTTCTCTGGTGCAAGAGGTGGCACCGAAGAAAAGCTTGGGGAGACAAAAAAAAGACACTCATCTTGGTTCCGAACTGTGAATGTTCAGAGATGAATTGCACTGAACATTTCAACCTAAATGATTTGTGAGATGAAGAGGGACGACATCCCACTTGCAGATATTGCTAAGAAATCACCAAAGTCACTGATTTGTAGTGTTGCCTTGGCCTGTGGGTTCCCGGCTACTAGAGCACAACACAAACAGTCACCAGTTCGGTTTGCTCTCCTTTTCTGCCAACTTATTTCAAGCCTAGCACATGATCATGTATGTTTCTGACACCATTTACCATGTTTCTGACACCATTCACACACAGTGCTACCTAGAAGCGTATCCCCCATCCAGTAGGCATGCTGTTCATTTTTCTGACCCAGATGCAGAACTTTACACTTATCTTTATTAAATTGCATCTTGTTCTCATTTGCCCATTTTTCCATTGTGTTCAGATCTCGCTGAACTCTGTCTCTATCTTCCGGAGTATTTGCCAGCCCTCCCAATTTGGTGTCATCTGCAAACTTGATGAGTAGTCCCTCCACCCCCCCAATCTAGATCATAAATAAATATGTTAAAAAGTACCGGGTCGAGCACCGAGCCCTGAGGTACCCCGCTACTCACCTCTCTCCAGTCTGATGAAACACCATTGACAACAACTCTTTGAGTGTGGTTCTCTAACCAATTCCCTATCCACCTAACTATCTGAAAATCCAGATTGCAGTCCTTCAACTTATCCATCAGAACATCATGGGGAACCTTGTCAAAAGCTTTACTAAAATTCAAGTAAATGACATCAACCGAATTTCCCCAATCCAGCAAACCTGTTACTTGGTCAAAAAAGGAAACCAGGTTGGTCTGGCAGGACCTGTTGGAGACAAATCCATGCTGACTTCCTTGGATCACCAAATTGTCCTCCAGATGTTTGCAGATCGCTCCCTTTAATATCTGCTCCATTATCTTCCCCACAACAGAGGTCAGACTCACTGGTCTGTAGTTTCCTGGGTCATCCTTCCTCCCTTTTTTGAAGATCGGAAAAACGTTTGCTCTTTTCCAGGCCTCCGGGACATCTCCAGTCCTTAAAGAGGTTCCGAAGATGATGGACAAGGGCTGTGCAAGTTCTCTGGAAAGTTCTTTGAGTACTCTCGGGTGCATTTCATCCGGACCAGGGGATTTGAACTCATCCAGTGCAGCTAAATGCCTCTCGACAACCTCTCTATCCATGTTAACCTGCCACCCAGACACTATCCTTTGGCTACGGCCATCTCTAGATGTGCCTAAACCCTTTGACCTGTGGGAAAAAACAGATGTAAAATAGGCACTAAGCCTTTCGGCTTTCTCTGCATCTTTCGTTAGAGTTTGTCCATCCACACCCAACAGTGGGCCTATTGCCTCCTTTACTTTACGTTTGCTCCTCACATAACTGAAAAATCTTTTCTTGTTACAATGGGCTTCCCTGGCCAATATTAGCTCACTCTCAGCTTTGGCCTTTCTGATGATTGATCTACCGTGCCTATTATCCTGTAGGTACTCTTCTTTAGAGCTCTGTCCTTCCCTCCATTTCCTGAACATTTTCCTTTTCTTTCTTAGTTCCTCTTGAAGTTCTCTGTTCATCCAAATGGGCTTCTTAGAGCTCCTGCAGTGTTTTCGTCTTTCTGGGATAGTCATTGATTGAGCATGCAATAGCTCTTGTTTGAGTAGCGCCCACCCTTCACATGCTCCCTTTACTTCCAGCATTCTCGTCCATAGTATGACACTCATCATGTCTCTGAGTTTATTAAAGTTTGCCCTACGAAAATCCAACATCCGCGTCTGGCTACAAGCTTCCTTGGCTCCCCATCTCAAAAGGAATTCTATCAGGACATGGTCACTTCCCCCTAGGGTCCCCACCTCCTTCACCTCATCCACCAACTCTTGCCTGTTGGTCAGTATTAAGTCCAGTATGGCTGAACCTCTTGTGGGTTCATCTACCATTTGATAAATGAAATTGTCAGCCAGGCAGGTCAGAAAGTTGCATGACTGAGGAAAGGACACGCAGTAATGGGTTTAAACTTCAAGTACAACGATATAGGCTAGATATCAGGAAAAAAATTTCACAGTCAGAGTAGTTCAGCCGTGGAAAAGGCTGCCTAAGGAGGTGGTGAGCTCCCTCTCACTGGAAGTCTTCAAGCAAAGGTTGGATACACACTTTTCTTGGATGCTTTAGGATGCTTAGGGCTAATCCTGCATTGAGCAGGGGGTTGGACTAGATGGCCTGTATGGCCCCTTCCAACTCTATGATTCTGTGATTCTGTGATTCTATGATTCTATGATTCTATGATTCTATGATTCTATGATTCTTTCCTCTGCAGCCAATGGAAACAGCATCCTTACCTCCTCCAAATGACAACCTTTCGAAATTGGGAGGACTGGCAAATACTCCGGAAGTTAGAGACAGAGTTCAACGAGATCTGAACACAATGGAAAAATGGGCAAATGAGAACAATATGCAATTTAATAAAGATAAATGTAAAGTTCTGCATCTGGGTCAGAAAAATGAAAAGCATGCCTACTGGATGGGGGATACGCTTCTAGGTAGCACTGTGTGTGAACGAGACCTTGGGGTACTTGTGGATTGTAAACTAAACATGAGCAGGCAGTGTGATGCAGCGGTAAAAAAGGCAAATGCCATTTTGGGCTGTATCAACAGAGCCATCACATCAAAATCACAAGATGTCATAGTCACATTGTATACGGCACTGGTCAGACCACACCTGGAGTAATGTGTGCAGTTCTGGAGGCCTCACTTCAAGAAGGACGTAGATAAAATTGAAAGGGTACAGAGGAAAGCGACGAAGATGATCTGGGGCCAAGGGAACAAGCCCTATGAAGATAGGTTGAGGGACTTGGGAATGTTCAGCCTGGAGAAAAGGAGGTTGAGAGGGGACATGATAGCCCTCTTTAAGTATTTGAAAGGTTGTCACTTGGAGGAGGGCAGGATGCTGTTTCTGCTGGCTGCAGAGGAGAGGACACGCAGTAATGGGTTTAAACTTCAAGTACAACGATATTGGCTAGATATCAGGAAAAAGTTTTTCACAGTCAGAGTAGTTCAGCAGTGGAATAGGCTGCCTAAGGAGGTGGTGAGCTCCCCCTCACTGGAAGTCTTCAAGCAAAGGTTGGATACACACTTTTCTTGGATGCTTTAGGATGCTTAGGGCTAATCCTGCGTTGAGCAGGGAGTTGGACTAGATGGCCTGTATGGCCCCTTCCAACTCTATGATTCTATGATTCTATGATTCTATGAATACTTAGAGGGCTATCATGTCCCCTTTCAACCTCCTTTTCTCCAGGCTGAACATTCCCAAGTTCCTCAACCTATCTTCATAGGGCTTGGTCCCTTGGCCCCAGATCATCCTCGTCGCTCTCCTCTGTACCCTTTCAATTTTATCTACGTCCTTCTTGAAGTGAGGCCTCCAGAACTGCACACAGTACTCCAGGTGTGGTCTGACCTATGCCGTATACAATGGGACTATGACATCTTGTGATTTTGATGTGATGCCCCTGTTGAAACAGCCCAAAATGGCATTTGCCTTTTTTTACCGCTGCATCACACTGCCTGCTCATGTTTAGTTTACAATCCACAAGTACCTCAAGGTCTCGTTCACACCCCGTGTTACCTAGAAGCGTATCCCCCATCCAGTAGGCATGCTTTTCATTTTTCTGACCCAGATGCAGAACTTTACACTTATCTTTATTAAATTGCATCTTGTTCTCATTTGCCCATTTTTCCATTGTGTTCAGATCTCGCTTGAACTCTGTCTCTATCTTCCGGAGTATTTGCCAGTCCTCCCAATTTGGTGTCATGCTTTTCATTTTTCTGACCCAGATGCAGAACTTTGGGAAGTGCAGTTCCTAGTTTGACTCTTTCCCAGCTGTCCAAAGGACCTCCTGAGTTTTTGAGTTTCCTGAGGGCTGAGTTTCATGCGAGTACGCTGAAACCATTCCCCTATGCCTCCAGCATCTAGCCAAAGAGACAGGGGGGTTATCAGGCTGACTTCCATTAGGAAATAAAGATAGGTGTCATCAGCGTACTGGTGACAATCCAAACCATAGCTTCAGACCAACTGTGAGGGCACATAAAGATGCTGAATAGTATTGGGGAGAGTTGCTCCTTGTTGGACTCCACATTTGAGTTCACTGTGGTTCTCCCCAATTTTCATGTGGGTTTGATTGAAGGAGTGAGTTAAGACTGTTCTGGATGAAAGGGGGGGGGAATGCTTTGACAAGTTATGCTAATTAAAGGGCACACCTGGAAAAACCTTCATAATTACCTGGTACAGCTGTGTCATGTTACATGGCTGGAGGTCAAAGAAAGGGGATGGGGCAACTCCTGCATGCTCAGCCATGAAATCCTAGTCACACTGTCTGGTGCAGTCTTGACAGGCCACTAGCAAAAGTAGGAGGGGACTTGGGTCCATGATGGGCTTGAGCCCCAGGACCTGGCACCCAGATGTGCTAAGGCCCCAGGAGTCCAAGAGGAAATGGGTTTGAGGGTTTGCTGGTGGAGCTGTTGGTTAGTCCTTTGGGGGAAGGGGAGTCTGACTCCCCTGTGCACTTTGGCCAAGAAGATGACAGAAGTGAATGATGCTAAAGACAGTTGCAGGTGCACCTAGAAAGAGAAGCATCATGCAAGCAACAAGGATCAGACATGCCACAGATCATAAGTACCTAGCTAACAATTTTCCTTAGTGACCCCAGCTCTGTCTTGCTGTGCCCTGGATCTGTATCTTGTAGAAATAAAGCTGTTCAAACACAGGGAGTCTATACACTTCCTTATCCACTTGCCTTGGCTTCTGAGTATAAATTTTACTCAGGAAGATGGCAGCTAGAAGGAAAAAGGGAGGCAAGGCAGTGGCTGATCTTCCCCACATGGTGACAGCATTATTTACAACATTACTAATGCCCAACCATTGTGGACTGGAATAACACCAAGCCAGAGCAGAGACGCATGCAGAGATGCAGCAGACAACAGACTGTGGAGGGGTGCTTTTGGCTGTCAGGAGTCATACTTCATTTATTTTCCACAGTGTATAAAGAACTAGAATCATAGAGTTGGAAGGGACCTCCAGGGTCATCTGCACAATGCAGGAACTCACAACTACCTGCCCACCCAATTTCATGCCCAAGTGATTCCCCTCACCAAAAATCTCCAGAATCCAGCCTGCCTGGAGGAAATTCACCTACCATCCCATAGCAAGTCCCCACCATAATACCACTATTATTTCCTAATCCTTTTATTTTTACCCGAAGACTCTCAGCTGAACTCTCATGCTCAGAAAGTGTATGCATTCTTAATGTTCTCTGTATCGTTCCAATTTTAGTATATGTGCTGCCAAAGCAAGTACAAGTATATACATCCCCCCCCCTTTTTTTTGTCTGCCCCTTTTAAATAAGTTGTACCCTTCAGTCCAAGAGCCTCTTGTGGAGCAGAGTGGTAAGGCAGCAGACATGCAGTCTGAAAGCTCTGCCCATGAGGCTGGGAGTTCAATCCCAGCAGCCGGCTCAAGGTTGACTCAGCCTTCCATCCTTCCGAGGTCGGTAAAATGAGTACCCAGCTTGCTGGGGGGTAAATAGTAATGACTGGGGAAGGGAATGGCAAACCACCCCGTATTGAGTCTGCCATGAAAGGGTCAGACATGACCCAGTGCTTGCACAGGGGATACCTTTACCTTTACCCTTCAGTCCTATTATTCCACTTGTGTTATCCCAACAGGATTCTGTAATGCCTATTAGGTCATAGTCCCCTTCATTTATTAGAACTTCTAGTTCATCCTGCTTGTTTCCCTGTGCACAGTTTGAGGGTTACTGGCACAGGTTCTCTTAACAAAATATGCTCATGAAATGGAGATACCACAGATACCATTGACAGTGCTTGACACTTTAATGAGCATACCACTTTAAACCAGAGAAAAGATATTTTGCCAAGACCTTCCTCATTAGAGGAGGGGCCCCAGGTGGGTGTGTACACTTCCCAGCCATATTCTTCACAATCATGCCATTCAAAGGCTGAAGAGTATTTCAGAGGTTTCTTGTTGGTAAAAAAGAGTTGAGAAAGGCTGCTCCCTATCCAGATTTTTGAATATGTTTTCACACTTTCAAACAAACATTAAGAGCCTTCATAAATGAAAAGCTTCCTGGGATTATTCAGAGAAGAAAGAGAGAATTTATTTATCCATTTATTCTATCAGCTTTTAGAATAAGAATGAAGAATGAAGAAAGAAGAGAAGGGAGCTGTTTCTTCTATGCCGCTTTTCTCTACCCAAGGGGGTCACAAAGAGGCTTCCAATCGCCTTCCCTTTCCTCTCCCCACAACAGACACCCCGTGAGGGAGGTGAGGCTGAGAGCCCCGATATTCCTGCTTGGTCAGAACAGCTTTATCAGTGCTGTGGCGAGCCCAAGGTAACCAAGCTGGTTGCATGTGGGGGAGTGCGGAATCAAATCCGGTTTACCAGATTAGGTCTCTATTTAAAACAGCTGTCCCTAACCCCGGTCTGGCGACCGAGACCGGTCTGTGGATCGTGGATCAGTCGGTACCGAGCCGCTCCTCCCCGGCTGCTGCCTCGGGGGCTGCCCTGCCACTCTGCCGCCGGCTCACTGACTAGGGGTCCCCCTCGGTATGGTAATGAGCAGCTGCTGCTGGCAGCATCCCCCAGTGGGTGGCGGGAAGTCAGGGGCGCCGGCAGGAAAGCAAGCAAAGCAGAGGCTCAGGTGGCGGCAACGTCCCTCGGCAAAAGACTACCCCACTCCAGGCCTCAGTAAGATTGTCAAGCGTTGACTGGTCCCCAGTGATAAAAAGGTTGGGGACCACTGATTTAAAAGATAAATAGATTTAAATAGATTTATGGAGGGTAAGTCTATCAAGGGCTGCATAGTGACTGAGGGGAACCTCCACACTGAGAGGCACTTAGCCTCCGAGTCCCAGAGCCAGGAGGCAACAGCAGGGGAAGGCCTCAGCCTTTTTGCACTGATGCTGGACCTCCAGAGGAACTGGTTGACCACTGTATGGATGCTGGTCTAGATAGGCCCTTTTCTTCACACTCCACCCATGTTACATGACGCAGCTGTACCAGGTTATTATGAAGCAGTTTAGATCTAAGCCAGCCCACCGATCACAAACAACATTTCATTGCTTTTCCAAAGCCAAGAAATTGATTGCTTAGCAGAGACAATAAATCTGAACATTACACAAATCTCAATGCCTTTGAGGTTATAATAGAAATGAGACCTAGCTTTCATTCAAGGTTACCAGCCTCAGTGAGAAGGCCACTTCTAAACATGCGGCGGCAACATGTCAGAAGCAAAAGAGCCACAAAAGAGGAAAGTCAGCTGGACTGCTGCTGTCACTAAATGGACCTTTGCACATTAAAATGAGGTCCACCGTCCTGAAAACTCTCACGTTTGAACTGCTTAATGCACTCTTTAAATGTTACAGCCTGTACAATAAGGGCCACAACTCTGATCAATTCACCTGGGATGTCATGCAGTGGTTTGAAAAGCCAGGCTAAATCAAAGAGACTTGGATCCAGATCCCCCTTTTATCAGTAACTATGAACTGGTCGCTATCACTCGGTCTGATCTTCCTCATAGGGCTGGGGTTCAGTTAAAATGGAGGTAATCTGACCTCACTTGAGGACAGGTGAGAGGAAAATCGTATAACTTCTTACAACTAATAAACGGGGGGGGGGGGGTACAAAAATATATTCAGGAAATGCACCAAATCAGCCAAGTGGAAGGTACCCAAGAAACCCCACAGGGCAATCTGGTGGGTGTTCTGTTTCCAAATCCATATGACCAAGAAAGCTCTGCAATTTGCCTGCAAAATACGCATCAGTGTCAGCTTCCTCTTGTGTGCTACGTGACACTTTTCTCCCCATCATGACCTTCATCTCAGCACAACTACACAAAACACTGAGGGGAGACTCTCAAATTGGGCAGAAACAGGAAAAAGTTACAGATGCCAGAAGGGATGGATGAACTAGTTGAACAAACACTCTCCCACAACCTCGGAATAAGATGATTCATCCACATGCCAACGCACGCACACACACACACACACAAACGCATACTGCAAAAATTCTAAAAGAAAAAATTCTGAATACTGAAATATTGGTCTGGGTAACCAAAGTCCCACCTCCTTCTTAACAGTCCACCTGTGCTCCAAAAGAGCAAGGAAATCCTCTTTCTGTTTGGGGATTGCCGAGTGCAAATTTCAATCACCAGGAGTGATTTGTAACATCTCCCTAAGCAAAAAACGCTGTATCTTTAAGACTGTCTCCCCTTTTGGATGCCGAGGCCCTCCTGAACTCCTTTTCAGGATGACGCAGGCAAGCCTTTTCTCCTGCCCTGCCTGAAAACATTTCCAGTCAATGGTTGGCCACTGAGCAGCAAATTAAGCTGGGCCGTCCTGGACAGCCCGTGCCTTGGGGAGGAGGAAGGGTCAGTCCTCTCCGCCTCAGCCTCTGGGCAGCCCCTCAGCTCACACTGGCCATGGGAATAAGGCCTGGATTTCTCCCTAAGCAGTCTTCCTAAGCTGAGACTTCCTGAGAGGTCTCACAGCCTGGCTTGTGGCAAATAGTGTGCTCACTTTGTGGTTGCTTTTGGGGGACCAGACCAAAGTCTGATATGGCCCAGCATCAGACCCCACAACAACTCACAGGCAGGCAGCAGTCCAACAGACACAGCCTGCCCCTGCCACTCATCTCCGTCCTCCAGCTTTCTCCGACTTCCTGCCCTTAGATTCTGACTTGCCACCCATCCTGTACCTCATGGGCCTACATCCGAGCCATTTTGACTCACGGCCATGGGGCTGTTTAAAAAATGAAGCTTTCGCTGGGGCTCCTTTTTCAGTTTCTTTTCCTCTGTTATTACTGGTTACCATGGCTGCCCCTTGAATCATCGGTACAAATTGAGCACACATGTCTTGAGCCACGTTATTTCCACTGGCTCCAGCACTAGATCGACTTTTGTTCACCTGGCAAACACTCAGCCCAATCGGACATCAGCAGCAGGAGAACGGGAAGAAAGATGCCGTTTGAGGTTTAAACCAGTTTAGCAGTGACTAAACAGGCAGACTTTTGGGGACATCACGGCCCCTTTCACATTGAAGAAGGGTGTGGGGAGGTTGCATGCTGCTTTTTACTATCCAAAGGCATCTCTAAGCAGTTTACAAATGCCTTTCCCTTTTCTCTCCACAACAGACACCCTGTGAAATAGGTGAGGTTGAGCAAATGATGAAAGAATTCCTTCTTTTTACAGAATTCATTTGCTGTGGATAGTTGCAGCACCAGGTAAATGTTCTGATTACTGCTGAGGAAGCGTGCAGAGCGAAATGCAGAGGGACTTACTAAACCTATTATTTATCACCCGCGGATCCTCCTCGTCCTCCTCCCAAGCTGCTGCCTCAGGGGCTGCTCTGCCACTCTGCCGCTGGCTCAACTTTGGTGATCTCCAGCAGCTGCCATGGCTGGGGCTCCCCCTTGGTGTGGCCCTGTGCAGCTGCTGCTGGCAGCACCCCCAGTGGGCGGCGGGAAGTCTGGGCTGTGGGCGGGAAAGCAAGTGGAGCAGGGGCTCAGGCGGCGGTGGCGACGTCCCTTGGCAAAAGACTACCCCCCCAGGCCTCAGTTAAATTGTCAAGCGTTGACCGGTCCCCGGTGATAAAAAGGTTGGGAACCACTGATCTAGCCCAACCACCTGCACAATGTAGGAACTGACAACTGCCCACCCATCCATGGTGACCAAAATTTCATGCCCAAGTTATCCCACCAAAAATCCAGCCTGGCCTGGAGGAAATTCACCTACCATCCCACGGCGGAAATTTGCAATTCCCGGGTTATGCAAGGAAAGGCCACAAGAGGCAAACACTGGCTACCTTTCTGCCTACCCACTCACAATCTGCCTAAGTTCATAAAATCAGCATTTCTGTCATATGACTATCTAGCTTCTGTTTAAAAACTTCCAAAGAAGGAGAACTCACAACCTCCTGAGGAAGCCTGTTCCACTGAGGAACGGCTCTAACTGTCAGGAACTTCTTCCAGATGTTTAGCCAAATATTCTTTTGAATTACCGTATTTGCCGGTGTATAAGACGACTGGGCGTACAAGACGACCCCCCAACAATTCCACTCAAAATACAGTACTAAGGGCCACTATGGGCAGCTCTGTCTATCCCAACTGAAGTGCACCCGGCGTATAAGACGACCCCCCCACTTGCAGGCATGTTTTTCAGGGGGGGAAAGTAGTCTTATACGCCAGCAAATACTGTAATTTTAACCCACCGGTTCTGGTTCACCCCCAGGGGCAACAGAAAACAAATCTGCTCCATGGTTATCACCTCTTTGTCACCTTCTCTCCAGACTAAACAAACCAAGCTCCATCGACCTTTCCTCATACGATTAGGTCTCCAAAACCCTCTTCATAGCCCTCCTCTAAACATGCTTCAGTCTCTCTACTCTTTCTTCAGTTGTGGTGCCCAAAGCTGAACACAGTACACCAAGTGAGGTCTTACCAGTACAGAGTAAAGTGGGAACATCACCTCATGCGATCTGGACATTATACTTCTAATTCAGCCCCAAATCCCATTTGCCTTTTTAGCTACCAAGTCACACCACTAACACATGTTCAGTGTATGGTCTACTTAGACCCCCAAATCCTTTAGACTAGCGATCCCCAACCTGTGAGCTGCGGACCACATGTGGTCCTTCGACTAATTGGAGGTGGGCCCCGAAGGACGCTTCTCCCCCCCCCCCGGCCCTTTACTTCATCCCCCCCCCCCAGCCCTTTACAACACACTTCATTGTTGTGGCGTGTCTGTATCTTATTTTGAAGGGATGTTTAAACATTACCATAGTGATCAGAGAGCGTTAGGGCAGTGGTTGAGAGTAGAGGAGTAAACTATCCCCCCCCACTGGGCCTCAGTAAAATTGTCAAGCGTTGAGCGGTCCCCGGTGAGTGGTCCCCAGCGTTGAGTGGTCCCCGGTGATAAAAAGGTTGGGGGCCACTGCTTTAGACTACTGCCAAGAAAAGCCTCACCATCATATAGCCTCTGCTTAAAAACCTCCACCCATTAGAACCTCCCACCCACAGAATTTAAATTGGCTGCAGAGGAAAGGACACGCAGTAATGGGACATGATACACAATAAAATCAGAGTCCAGTAGCACCTTTAAGACCAACAAAGATTTATTCATTTATAAATTTATAAATAAATTAGATGTATTTATTGTTGGTCTTAAAGGTGCTACTGGACTCTGATTTTATTGTGCTACTTCAGACCAACACGGCTACTCATTGAATCTAACATGATACACAATTATTGTTTCTTTGCATGTTTTTAAACAACTCCTTTGACTTATTATTAAAAATGCTGTTTCTCATTTTTCCTCAGAAAACCGTATTAGAAGGCTGCCACCAAGTGGCAACGACAAAAATATGCCACTCTAGAAGTGAGTCCTTGGGAATTTCCAACCAAGTTCTACCCACGTGGCATGTGAAATAGCTGGGCTGATGCCAGGCATGCCCCTGGCTGACTGCACTTTGGATTTTTGCACATACCCAAGCTCACAAAGAGTCTCCATTTCCAAGGATTGTGGAAGTTCCAGCATCTGCTCCCATCCTCAGCCCCTACATTAACAACCTCCTTTCCAACTGCAACAGGAAGCCTTTCCCTGCTGGCAGAACCATTCAGTTCCTAACAGTCACAATTGATAGGGCTCAGCTGGGGGCAATACCAGAGCTTTGCCTTGAGACCAAAAATGTTAACATGACCCCTCTGGTTTGAAGGTATCCTGTAACGGACAGGAAGCTTTACTTGCCCACAACATACTTCTCAAATCCAGGATCAGATTCCAAGAGTTCCTGGACCCAGGAATTCTCACCAGGAAACACTGAGCAGGACCTCCTCCCCTGTACTTTCCCTGACCACCACCTCAGGGGCACCTCTCTGCCCAGCACCATATTGCATGGGGGACATTGCCACAGACACAGGACTACTACCAAGCCCTCCAACCACCCCCCTCCGTGCTCTCTTCCTCCCTCAATGACATGCAGGAGTACCACTAAATACATGATATGACATCATGGTGCTACAAAAGGGGATGAGAAGACCCAGTAGCCTTGCCTCGTGCACTCTGAATAGTTAGAGGTTGCACAGCAAAGCAGAATCTGAGATGCCTGTCACAATCTGTAAAGATGGGGGCAGCACAAGCTTATAGCCTTAGCCTACTGTGCCTCCTCACCTTTCTATTTCTTGGGCATCTGGTTTACCCCACAAGCACTGAAACTATTTCATTTTGGGCAGGTACATCTCTTTTTGTTTCAAACAGGTAGACCTTTTGGGAATAATGAAAGGAGGTTTCCCCTCCCAGCAGGCTCCTCCTATACATGGGGGCTGTTTTCATAGTTCAGGTGACTGTTCACCACCAGCACACCTGCCTCCGCTAATAGTCCTACCAGTGTATTGCCTGCCCTGCTGCATTACTTATTTGCGCACTTCATTTATCAAGGCTGAGTACACAATTTAAAATGATGCAACAAGAACATACAGCCAACGGTGACTAAGACTGGGCTACAAATGTAACGGACTTTTGTAAAGCAATATAATACCACCAAATACCTAACATAACCTGCAAACTGGCAAACAATGCAATATAAACAAGATTCAAGGCCACAAGCATCTTGGAGAGTTTAAGGGTGTGAGCTTCCACAGAATCCTAGAGTTGGAAGGGGCCATACTGGCCATCTAGTCCAACCCCCCCCCCTCAATGTAGGATCAGCCTCCAGCATCTATAAGTAATGCTTTCAATAATCAAAACTCCTTTCTTCAGACAGGAGTAGTAGTGGAAATCACCAAGTCCTAAAAATCTTATTTTGAGATTTTTACCCTGCCATTTCCCAAAGTACTCCTTGGAGGCTTACAACAGAATTAAAATGCACACGATTAAATACAATTGGATTTTTAAAATCTAAACAGCACGGTTAAAATTCAGCCAATCCAATTATAAAACCTACTAGAATTAAAGCCTGTAGCTGATACAATGGGCGCTAGAATGAGGGGAGGGGGGAAAATCACAAAGAGGGAGGTCTAAGGAAGAGAGTGATGAAGATAGAGAGATACAAAGAGAGAGAAAGAGGATACCGAAAAAGAAATAAAGACATGGGGGGGGGGGGGGAGAAAGGACAAAGGAAAAGAATGTTAGCCAGAAATATAGGAAGGAAGGGAAGAAAGTTAGTGAGAGAGAGAGAAAGGACAGAGAGAGCCATACCTCCTCCCTGCTGGGCTTCCTGTTGGGCTGGAAAGTCCTCCTGCTTCCTGGCCCAAGGGAGAAGGGAAGGCACCCCCCTACCCTCAAGCTTCCCAGGCCAAGGGGCAAGGGAAGGCACTCCCCCCCTCCACTGGGCTTCCTTTTGGGCTGTTCCCAGCAGGCCCCTTTCCCACCTTCCCCCCGAACAGCAAGGGCCTGCTGCAGCCTAGTGAAGCCTTAGGGGACGCTTGCGTGGCCCTCTGAGTCTTGGGCAGGACACACCAGGCAGTTCCCTCACCCTCTCACCTGAGAGCCCCACTTACTTGTTTCCCTGTCAGCGGCCAGGGACAAATTGGCTGCAATCTTGCCAGAGTGCCCCTGGCTGGGCTGTGGGGGACGGGCCCTGTCAGAACTTTAGGCCCATCGGGATGTCTGGACAGGCCCCACCAATTCTCCACTCATCTACCCTTTACCCTTTTATTTAAAGAGCTCAAGTTATTCTGGATTGCCACCTTTTCTTGGACATTAACATGGATTAATAAACTGGGGGTCATGTAGAGCACTTGGAGTATTGCCTGCAGGTGAACTTTTGAACAGGGAGGACAGCATCTTCTTGATGTTATTTTTAGCATCAACCATCATCATGACGGAACAGTTCTGTCTTGCAGGTCCTGCAGAATGGATTATGGCCCCACAGGGCCCTAATCTCATTTGGCAGTGTTCCACCAGGCCAGAGCCAGGACTGAAAAGACCTTAGCCCTCAATTTCAGTAAAGCTTTTGATACAATCCAACATTCAGCCTGCTCTTCAACAACGGCACTGCCTACCAGTCGAATGCCAGATCAGGCTTAAGGTTTTGTTAATTACCTTAAAGGCCATACATGGTCTGGGCCCAGTATACCTGAGGGATCGCCTCTCTGTCTACATCCCTCAAAGAGCACTGCACTCTGCCACCTCCAACTGGCTAGTGATTCGTGGCCCAAGGAAGTCTGCTTGACCTCAACCAGGGCCAGAGCTTTCTCTGTCTTGGCCCTACCTGATGAAACAAGCTCCCGGATGAGACTGTGGCCCTAACAGAACTAAAACAGTTCCGCAGGGCTTGCAAAAGGGAGCTCCTCCAACAGGCATTTGATTAAGATTGACCAAAATTAACAGCATTTACTGGGCCCCGAATCTCTGTCTTTGAACCCATGCAATGGATATGACTAACCATGGGCCTTTTAGATTGTTTACTCTGTTAAAATGTTATCTCCTCTATTTATTATTGTTATTATTATTACTGTTACCTTCATCATTTGTTATAATCTCCAAGTTTGATTAATTGTTCCTGTTACATTCTATGTGAACCATCATGAGCATTAGGGGAGGTTGGTATAAAAATACAATAAATAAATTAAATAAATAAATTATATCCTTGTTGACAAGTTGTAAAATGCAGTATGAATCCTATTACTGTGAGGTAGATGGAGAACTGGTTGACAGATCACTGAACATAGAGGGCAGCGTGCTATGACCCGGTACGATGAAGAACTGATAGGCTGGTTATACGGGGGTGTCCGTGGTCAGATAGATGTCGAGACTGGGGCGCCCCGGAAGTAGATGGAACTCCGTGGCCAGCTTGATGGAATGACACACCCGATGACCCTGATGGGATGGATGCATCTGGCAGGAGAAATCAAAGGAAGAATGAGAATTCTGGAACTTGTGGATGCCAGAGATGCAGGAGAATGAGCAGCCAAGCACACTAGTGGCCTGTGCAAAGTCAGCGTCCCGAAAGCAGTTTCCTATGATACAGCAGACAGAGCTCACCACCGGGGAAAGGGCCTCTTCTTGGGCTGTGGAGACTAGGGGCACTTCCTGGTGGAATGCCCAACGAAGCAGACAAAGAATCCGGTTCCAGCCAAAGTGGCCACCCCGAAGGGTCCGGTGAACACATCAGCTCTGGGGACTCGGGGAAAGCCAGCCAAGAAAACCATGTGTGCCCTCCTCACTCCCCTGATGGAGCCGCTAGAGGTGTCTTCCAATGACGACTCAGCGGAGGATTCTGGACCCTGCAAGCTGGCAGGAAACGTGGCCGACCTATCATGAGACAGCCCCGCCAGCAGATCCACGGTAGGGGCGATCGTTTGGCAAGTCCCATTCCCCTTATGCTAATCTAAGTGACTCTCTCAGATTCACAGACTAGGATAGGGGTGCGAGTCCAAGGAGTTTTGGACTGTGGGTGCACTAGAACTTTGATAAACCCTGAAATGGCATGAACCTTGGGTGTGGGGTTGGTGCCGTTGAAGCACCCGTTGCAGTTTGCCCAGATGGATGGAGAATTTTCCAAGGGTGGGAAGGCAGTGAACCACATGGCTACCCTCAACCTAGACAGAGGAGCACTGGGAACTGATAAAACCCATTGCGGCACCCTGTGCTGCTTTTCTGTTCGAGCTTGGATTGGGTTGGTTAAGAAAGCATGACCCCAATGTACACTGGAGGATGAGAGTCCTCACGTTTAATGATCTGGTTGTCAGGCCCATTGTAGAGTGTCTGCCCCCTCTTCCGACTGAGACGCGAAGACAGAAAACGCCGGTATGTGCAAGGCAGCGTTAACAGATCTTCCAGCTAGGGTGCGGTGGCATCCAGTGCGTTGGCATCCAGCCAGTGCTGTGTTGCGGGGGGGGGAGGCGTGGGCACCAGTGTGCAACTTGGTGCACACACACAGGCGTGGAGCTCCGCGTGTGCGCCGGCTGACGCACTGGCACCCATGCCTCCACTCCTGGAATGGCCGATTCAGACGCTGCCGCACACAACCCTACTTCCAGAGGAATATTGGGATCCGAGGTCTGCCTTTCAGGAGTGTGAATGTGACAAGCTGCCCCCTTCCAATCAAAAGACAGACTGTGCCATTGAATTGAATCCTGGGGAGCTGCTACCTCAAGTGAAAATGTATTCCATGAGTCAACGTGAAATGACTGAACAAAGAACTTGGCGAGAGGGTTTATCTGCCCCGCCACCACTCATATGGGGGCTCTGGTGTTATTTGTGAAAAAGAAAGATGGCTCTTTAAGATTATGTACAGATTATCAGTGGCTGAATGCAGTTTCTACATCCAATGCTTACCCCCTTCCCCTCATAAAGGATTTTTTGATAGTTGGGGAAAGAGAGGGTGTTCACAAAACATGATTTAAAGAGAGGCGTATTACCTGGTGCGGATAAAAAAGGGGCACCTAACTGCTTTTAACACCCCATTGGGGCAGTCTGAGTACCTCATGATGCCATTCAGGTTATCCGGCGCACGCTGTTCATGAATTTAATCAACAAAGTGTTATGTGACTTGCTCTATAAGGGGGTCCTGGTTTACTCGGATGATATCTTTTTATATTCTGAAATTGTGGAAGAGCATGTGGCTCTGGTGTGGTAAGTGTTAAGCAGGTTAAGAGACAACCAACTGTATGCTAAACTGCCCAATTGTGAATTCCATAAATAGTGTATAGACTTTTTGTGCTACCACATTTCGCCTCAGGGGTTGAGTATGGACCCTAATAAAGTAAAGGACCTTCTGAGTTGGGAAGCGCCCCGCACTCCTAAACAGTTGCAAAGTTTCCTAGGGCTTCGCCAGTTTCTACAGAACTTTCATCCCGAATTTCACCCAACTGGCACTCCCCCACACTGACTTATTGAAAACAAAGGGGGGACAGCCAAAGTGATAAAACCAAGCATGCCACTGTTGTGGACAAGGGATTGCCAACGGGCTTTCCATGAATGAAAGAGACTGTTTACTTCGGAGCTAGTGCTCCAACATGTAGACACAGCAAAGCCCTTTGTGCTGCAAGTAGATTCTAGCAATTTGGCTATGGGGGCCATGATCCTCCAGAAAGGGGAAGATGGGGATTTACATATCCTGATATCCTTCCTCCAGGATCGTGGACAGAGGGTTGCAATAGGAGAGAAAACATCAGACCGCCGGCAACTCACTTGCGGAGTTCCACAAGGAGCGGTCCTCTCTCCTATCCTATTCAACATCTTTATGCGCCCTCTCTGATGTACTGATGGACTGCACTTATCGAAGCTGGGGAAGAATGTATTTGGCAGAAACCTAGGAAGATTGATCAGGAGAGCTTTAAACTGAGGCCAACATAGGGAGTATAAGGAATGAGACCGATTGGGGGAAGCCCAACCGGCGAGGCCAGCTCATAGGGAACCAAAAGTAAAAGGATTCAGATGCCTTTATACTAACGCCTGAAGCATGGGCAATAAGAAAGAAGAGCTGGAACTTCTCATGCTGATGGAAAGGTATGCTCTAGTAGGCATCACAGAAACTTGGTGGAATGATTCTCATGACTGGAATGTAATGGTGGATGGATATGAACTGTTCAGAAAAAACAGAATAGATCGAAGAGGTGGAGGAGTGGCACTGTATGTGAGGAAAGGGCTTACCTGTCAGGAAATTCTAGTGAAGGAGAGTATATCTACAGTGGAAAGCATCTCGGTGAAAATAAGCAAGGGGAAAACAAACAGTGTGGTGGTTGGTGACGGCTACCGACCACCTGACCAACGACAGGATGTGGATGCTACACTTTGTGAGCAGCTTGCGAAAATATCCAAGCGGCAGGACCTTGTCATCATGGGTGACTTCAATTTCCCAGATGTGTGCTGGGAAACAAACTCTGCGAAGTGTCCTCAGTCATGCAACTTTCTGACCTGCCTAGCTGACAATTTCATTTATCAAATGGTAGATGAACCCATACTGAACTTAATACTGACCGACAGGCAAGGGTTGAAGGAAGTCAGCATGGATTTGTCACCAACAGGTCCTGTCAGACCAACCTGGTTTCCTTTTTTGACCAAGTAACAAGTTTGCTGGATCGTGGAAATTCGGTTGATGTTGTTTACTTGGATTTTAGTAAAGCTTTTGATAAGGTTCCCCATGATGTTCTGATGGATAAATTGAAGGACTGCAATATGGATTTTCAGATACCTAGGTGGATAGGGAATTAGTTAAAGAACCACACTCAAAGAGTTGTTGTCAATGGCATTTCATCAGACTGGAGGGAGATGAGTAGTGGGGTACCTCAGGGCTCGGTGCTCGGCCCGGTACTTTTTAACATATTTATTAATGATCTAGATGAGGGGGTGGAGGGACTACTCATCAAGTTTGCAGATGACACCAAATTGGGAGGACTGGCAAATTCTCCAGAAGATAGTGACAGAGTTCAACGAGATCTGAACACAATGGAAAAATAGGCAAATGAGAACAAGATGCAATTTAATAAAGATAAGTGTGAAGTTCTGCATCTGGGTCAGAAAAATGAAAAGCATGCCTACTGGATGGGGGATACGCTTATGGGTAACACTGTGTGTCAACGAGACCTTGGGGTACTTGTGGATTATAAACTAAACATGAGCAGGCCGTGTGATGCAGCAGTAAAAAAGGCAAATACAATTTTGGGCTGTATCAACAGGGGCATCACATCAAAATCACAAGATGACATAGTCTCATTGTATACGGCACTGGTCAGACCACACCTGGAGTACTGTGTGCAGTTCTGGAGGCCTCACTTCAAGAAGGACGTAGATAAAATTGAAAGGGTACAGAGGAGAGCGACAAAGATGATCTGGGGCCAAGGGACCAAGCCTTATGAAGATAGGTTGAGGGACTTGGGAATGTTCAGCCTGGAGAAAAGGAGGTTGAGAGGGGACATGATAGCCCTCTTTAAGTATTTGAAAGGTTGTCACTTGGAGGACGGCAGGATGCTGTTTCCGTTGGCTGCAGAGGAAAGCATGTTCAGTAATGGGTTTAAACTATAAGTACAACGTTATAGGCTTGTCAGAGTAGTTCAGCAGTGGTAGGCTGCCTAAGGAGGTGTTGAGCTCCCCCTCATTGGCAGTCTTCAAGCAAAGGTTAGATACACACTTTTCTTGGATGCTTTAGGATGCTTAGGGCTGATACTGCGTAGAGCAGGGGGTTGGACTAGATGGCCTGTATGGCCCCTTCCAACTCTAGGATTCTATGATTCTATGATTCTCTCGCACAACTGGTACGGAGGTTTGGGCTGGGCTGTCATCAATATGCCGATGACACCCAGCTCTTCCTCCTGGTGGATGGCCGCCCTCACTCCCCCCCCCCCCCCAGAAGCATTAGCCAGCTGCCTGGAAGCAGTGACGAGTTGGGTGAAACAGAGTTGGCTGAAGCTCAATCCTTCAAAGATGGAGGTCCTGTGGCTGGGTAGGAGGGGCCCATGTGAGGAAGTGCGCCTGCCTTGGATGGTGTACAGCTCTCTACGGCTGACTCTGCCAGGAACCTAGGTGTGATTCTGGATGCTTCCCTCACAATAGAAGCCCAGATAACAAAGGTAGCGTGGCTGGCATTTTACCATCTCTGCCAAGCCAAATTACTAGTGCCCTACCTGGCCCCGAAACACCTAGCCACAGTGATCCATGCAACGGTCACCTCTAGACTGGACTTCTGTAACTCGCTCTACGCAAGCCTGCCCTTAGCCTTGACCCGGAAGCTACAGCTGGTCCAAAACGCAGCGGCCAGAATCCTCACAGCAACACCGTGGAGGTCCCACATCCGGCCTATTCTCCACCAACTGCAGTGGCTGCCAGTTGAATTCTGGATCAGACTAAAGGTTCTGGTAATTACCTTCAAGGCCATTCACGGTCAGGGCCCAGTGTACCTGAGGGACCGCCTCCCTGCCTATGCCCCCAGAAGAGCTCTGTGCTCCACCGCCACCAACCGGCTAATGGTCCCTGGCCCTAAAGAAGTACACTTGGTCTCGACCAGGGCCAGAGCATTCTCTGTCCCCCACCTGGTAGAATGAGCTCCCAGAGGAGATCAGGGCGCTGACGGAGCTTAAACAGTTCCGCAGGGCCTGCAAAAAGGAGCTCTTCCGCCAGGCATTTGGTTGAGACCAGACAATCAACAGCGACTGAAAGGCCCCTGCTCCCCCTACTGCCCCCCTGCCCCCCCTCAGAATTCCATCAATATGCTCTGGACCTGTTTGTATTGTTGCAGTGTTTTATTGTCTATATTGTTTATACTGTTATACAGCAAATGAAGGGCCCCTGCTCCCCCCACCCCAGAACTCAACCAGAGCGCTCTGGACCTGTTGTGCCATTGCACTGTTGCACTGTTGTGCTGTTATATTGTATTGTGTGCTGTTACAACTTTATTTGTTGTATTACTAATTGTTATAACCACTGTTGTTAATATTATTGTTTGATGATTAATGCAAATTGTTTTATGTATGGTTCATAAGATAAATGTAAACTGCCCTGAGCCTCTGGGGAGAGCGGTATATAAATATAATAAATAAATAAATAAATACCCTGGAGTATATGTCTAAGAAATTCAATAATACCAAGCCTATCTGGGCTATTTGGGGAAAAGAGGTGGCAGCCGTCAAACTAGCTCTTTCGACATGGTGGCAGTGGCTGGAAGGGGCTCCCTTTTGAAGTGTGGTCTGATCACAAGAATTTACAAGCCTTGTGGCAACTGCAAAAATTAACTGCCAAACAGATTCGGTGGGTTGAATTCTTTTCACGCTTCTAATTCATCCTGAAGCATCTGCCGGGCAAAATGAACTTTTTGGCTGATGCCCTATTGCACCTACAACCGCATGAAAGTAAAAAGAACTATTGGTAGACTCTGTGTTCAGTCCTGCCCAATTGGGACTGGCCGCAGTGACACGCAGCAAAGAATCAGCAGCTGGTCCCATCCCAGAAGGTTGCATCCAAAAGGACCTGGGAGGGAACAGTGAATTCGCTAAGCTTCACTCCTCCCTGCAGAAAAAGGAGAGGGTATTTTGTAAGGGTGATCAGCTGTACATCCCCGTGGTTGTGCCATGTGTCCAAGCCTGCAGGACATTTTGGGTTTGTGAATACACCTAGTAAGGAGTCACTACTGGTGGCCAATGCTATGTACTGATGTGTAAAACTATGTGAAGGGCTGTCCCATATGTATCACCGCAAAAAGCCCAGTGGGCAAAACAAAAGGTCTGTTACAACCCCTTAAAACACTAGATGGTGCCTGGAAGGAAATCACTATGGATTTTATAACTGACTTGCCCACTAGTCAGGGGAAGACTGTGGTTTGGGTAGTGGTGGATGCATTTTAAAAACAGGCTCATTTCATCCCATGTGCCACCATACCCTCAGCCCCCAAACTGGCTGCCCTATCCAGCATGTATACAAATCGCATGGTTTGCCAACAAGCTGTCTTTCTGACTGGGGTTCACAGTTCGTTGCGATATTCTGGAGGGAATTGCTAAAAATGCTAGGTGTAGAACAGGCACTGACTGAGAGGATTAATCAGGTGTTAGAACAATATATGCACTGCTTTACCAACTATCAACAAACAGACTGTGTGTCATTGCTTCCCCTGGCCAAGTTTGCATATAATAATGGGGTGCATTTTACCATGGGTGTTTCTTCATTCAGGGTGGTCTATGGTACGGATTTGATGGTTACACCTACGTGGACCCCCACCCCAGAAAGTGCCCCGGACTTGAAAGCATGGGCTGCGCATACTGCCAAAGCATGGCCCAGCATCATTCAAACACTAGAGTCAGTGAAGGTCGCCAGATTAGTGGCCACCATGGTGGCAGCACTACCAAAAACCAGGCAGCAGCAGGTGGCAGCGGGCAGCGGGTGGGGCTCAGTGCCTCTTACTCTTTAGGGTTCCTATCGGGCGCTTCTCTGATAACCCGGTCCCTGTGGGGGACAGACCAGCCCCAAACACATAGCAAAGCATCACCGGCCTCCTACACTGGCTCCCTGCAGCGACAGCATCACTTGCTTGAGAGAGGACCCCCACCCAGCCCTTTGCAGACCCGACAGCAGTGCTTCTCCTCACATAGCCACCTTGTCTCTTTCCTATCTCTACCTCAGCTGGCTCCAGCTGCCTGCCATTCTGGGCTGTGAAAACAGCATGTGCCGGCGACCCGCCCTGCCCTTTTGGCTGGGCCCTGGCGCACTCTCACTCTGCTTTCCATCTCACAAAGGCTCCAGCAAGCCTGGGAAAGGACTGCGGAAGGAAGAGCACAAAGGGCAGTAAGTGGGGCGGCAGGGAATGTTGCTGCTGGCCCAGCACGATGCATCCCGTCTGCCCGCACGGCACTGCCGCCAAGCCTCGCCCTCAAGCCAGTCTCTCCAGAGGCTCCCCCAGGAACCATGGCCCCTCCTTCATCTGCCCCGCCCTCGTGGCCCACCTGCTGGATGCTTCAATGGGCGCCCTAGTCGCTCTGAAAGCGGCAGTGAGTGGCGGCGGCAGGCAGCAGAGGCAGGCAGAAGTAGCCGGCGATGGAGGAGCTATAGCCCCCTCCACACACATTGTGCACATGCGCATGCATGGACGTGCTCGTACACTCGCACACACCCACCGCAGTTGGGGTCACCTAGACTGAGCAGTTGAGAACCACTGCTTTAAAGTGACTACAATGAAAAATGATGTGACTGTGGAACTGGATCTGCCCAAGTCATAAAAATGTCCATCCTGTGTTTCATTCCAGTCTATTGTCAGGATCATAGAATTATAGAATCATAGAGTTGGAAGATATGCTACTGGGGATGAGCAGACGGCTAGTACGAGTAGCGCCAGAATGAATGAGTCACAAATTAGGATTAAGATTGCAGGGAGAAATATCAACAACCTCAGATATGCAGATGATACCACTCTAATGGCAGAAAGTGAAGAGGAACTAAAGAGCCTGTTGATGCGGGTGAAGGAGGAGAGTGCAAAAGTTGGCTTGAAACTCAACATCAAGAAAACAAAGATCATGGCATCTGGCCCTCTCAATTCCTGGCAAATAGATGGGGAAGAAATGCAGATAGTGACAGATTTTATTTTCCTGGGCTCCAAGATCACTGCAGATGGGGACTGCAGCAAAGAAATTAAAAGACGCTTGCTCCTGGGGAGGAAAGCTATGGCAAATCTAGACAGCATCCTAAAAAGCAGAGACATCACCCTGCTAACAAAAGTGCGTTTAGTCAAGGCTATGGTCTTCCCAGTTGCAATGTATGGCTGCGAAAGTTGGACCATAAGGAAGGCCGAGCGTCAAAGAATTGAGGCTTTTGAACTCTGGTGCTGGAGAAGACTCTTGCGAGTCCCTTGGACTGCAAGGCGAACAAACCGGTCAGTCCTAGAGGAGATCAACCCTGACTGCTCTTTAGAAACCCAGATCCTGAAGATGAAACTCAAATACTTTGGCCACCTCATGAGAAGGAAGGACTCCCTGGAGAAGAGCCTAATGCTGGGAGCGATCAAGGGCAAAAGAAGAAGGGGACGACAGAGAATGAGGTGGCTGGATGGAGTCACTGAAGCAGTAGGTGCAAACTTAAATGGACTCCGGGGAATGGTAGAGGACAGGAAGGCCTGGAGGATCATTGTCCATGGGGTCGCGATGGGTCAGACAGGATCAGCCCTAAGCATCCTAAAGCATCCAAGAAAAGTGTGTATCCAACCTTTGCTTGAACACTGCCAGTGAGGGGGAGCTCACCACCTCCTTAGGCAGCCTATTCCACTGCTGAACTACTCTGACTGTGAAAATGTTTTTCCTGATATCTAGCCTATATCAGTGTACTTGAAGTTTAAACCCATTACTGCGTGTCCTCTCCTCTGCAGCCGAAACAGCATCCTGCCCTCCTCCAAGTGACAACCTTTCAAATACTTAAAGAGGGCTATCATGTCCCCTCTCAACCTCCTTTTCTCCAGGCTGAACATTCCCAAGTCCCTCAACCTATCTTCATGGGACTTGGTCCCTTGGCCCCGGATCATCTTCGTCGCTCTCCTCTGTACCCTTTCAATTTTATCTACGTCCTTCTTAAAGTGAGGCCTCCAGAACTGCACACAGTACTCCAAGTGTGGTCGGACCAGTGCCGTATACAATGGGACTATGACATCTTGTGATTTTGATGTGATGCCACTGTTGATACAGCCCAAAATGGCATTTGCCTTTTTTACCGCTGCATCACATTGCCTGCTCATGTTTAGTTTACAATCCACAAGTACCTCAAGTATCGTTCACACCCCGTGTTACCTAGAAGCGTATCCCCCATCCAGTAGGCATGCTTTTCATTTTTCTGACCCAGATGCAGAACTTTACACTTATCTTTATTAAATTGCATCTTGTTCTCATTTGCCCATTTTTCCATTGTGTTCAGATCTCGCTTGAACTCTGTCTCTATCTTCCGGAGTATTTGACAGTCCTCCCAATTTGGTGTCACCTGCAAACTTGATGAGTAGTACCTCCACGCCTTCATCTAGATCATTAATAAATATGTTAAAAAGTACCGGACCGAGCACCAAGCCCTGAGGTACCCCACTACTCACTTCAACCTGCCATACACTATCTCTTGGCTACTGCCATCTCTAGATGTCCCTAAACCCTTTGACCTGTGGGAAAAAAACAGATGTAAAATAGGAGTTTGTCCATCCACACCCAACAGTGGGCCTATTGTCTCCTTTACTTTAGGTTTGCTCCTCACGTAGCTGAAAAATCTTTTCTTGTTACAGTGGGCTTCCCTGGCCAATCAGCCTCTGCTCTCTGCCATGTTTGGTTTCACTGAACCTGAGTGATTCCATCTTTGTGTGCTGTGCTCTTACTGTCTTTCCCAGTATCCAAATTGCTTATGGCCTTGCAGTATCTCTTTGATCCCTTCCTTCCTTTGATCTCTCCGCTTTCACACTGCATATTCTCCTTGCTGTGATACATTGTTGCCAGTGTCCCTGTAAACATCTTATCTGTAGCTCGGGGCACTGGCCTGACCAAGGCACCTTGGCAGGAAGCCTGAGATAACACCTGGGTGAGGAGTGACCCCCTCCCCTTGGGAACGGGTCTGGTTTCGGCGGGAGAATTGTATTGATAACTGCTTGCAACCCCGATATCGAACAGTCTTGAGTTCAGATGCTAAGGTGTTCAGATCTACTTCCAATTAAAGCTTTCTTTCTATAGAAGTCTGGTTGTGAGTTTTGTCTGCCCTTGACATCTATTGCAGAAAACCCCCATGCCGGACCAGTGGCATCCCACCCCTGCAACCCCCATCCCCATCTTCATGGATACGCAAACGAACTATGAAGTTCGACAAATATTGGATTCCTACTGGCATTGTGGCATACTTCAATACTTAGCGGACGAGAAAGAATTTCCGTTGGGGGATAAGGAGTGGGTGGAGGCTGGGAACGTGCGGGACCCCAGTTTGGCTTGGGATTTTCACGAGGAATTCCTTCAGAAGGCAGCTCCTCCCCGGGCGGGCTGAATGTGGAGGGGGGGGTTGCTTGGAGGGGCAGAATGCCAGAATCCTAGGTATTCTGCCATGAGGTTAATTGGCTTCAGTGACTGATGTATGAAGCTGTCCATTTTATCTGGTCTATGCTATGCTGGTTTCTCTCACTCCTCAAGGCCATGTGCCTTGTTATTGCCTCTCCTTCCCACAAAATGCAGTGGGGAGGCTGAACTCCCTTTGCCTTAGTTTGCTTGTCCTGTGCCTGGCACCCTGATTAGTGGAATGTTTTGTCTCATCCTGTCATCACCTTCCCATGGGAGGGAGGGGAGGGGATGTTCTTATGTTTTATGTATGTGATTCCCTGTGTGCAACCCCAGTTCTGCCTATTTCCCGATGTTGGATGCCTTTGCTTGAGAATAAATAAACTTTCCAAAACAGAAGTTTTCTGTTCTACAAGTCTAGAATTCTGACAGGTTCTTGTAAATGGTTCATCATCTACTTGGAGAGGAGTGATGAGTGGAGTGCCTCAGGGATCTGTCCTGGGCCCTGGGCTGTTCAACATATTTATGAATGATTTGGATTGGATGAAGGAAAAGAGGAGGTGCTTATTAAATTTGCAGATGATACTAAACTGGGAGGGGTAACAAACACAGCAGAAAGAATCAGGATACAGGGTGATCCTTGACAGGCTGGATAACTGGGCTAAAATGAATTTCAATATGGAAAAATGTATTTAGGCAGGAAAAATTGAATGCCTCATTATAGGATGGGGGGAGACCTTACTTGACAGTTGTTGTTGTTATGTGCGAAGTCGTGTCCGACCCATCGCGACCCCATGGACAATGATCCTCCAGGCCTTCCTGTCCTCTACCATTCCCCAGAGTCCATTTAAGTTTGCACCTACTGCTTCAGTGACTCCATCCAGCCACCTCATTCTCTGTCGTCCCCTTCTTCTTTTGCCCTCGATCACTCCCAGCATTAGGCTCTTCTCCAGGGAGTCCTTCCTTCTCATGAGGTGGCCAAAATATTTGAGTTTCATCTTCAGGATCTGGCCTTCTAAAGAGCAGTCAGGGCTGATCTCCTCTAGGACTGACCGGTTTGTTCGCCTTGCAGTCCAAGGGACTCGCAAGAGTCTTCTCCAGCACCAGAGTTCAAAAGCCTCAATTCTTTGACGCTCGGCCTTCCTTATGGTCCAACTTTCGCAGCCATACATTGCAACTGGGAAGACCATAGCCTTGACTAAACGCACTTTTGTTGGCAGGGTGATGTCTCTGCTTTTTAGGATGCTGTCTAGATTTGCCATAGCTTTCCTCCCCAGGAGCAAGCGTCTTTTAATTTCTTTGCTGCAGTCCCCATCTGCAGTGATCTTGGAGCCCAGGAAAATAATACTTGACAGTAGTACATGCAAAAAGTATCCCTAGATCAAAGATCACCCTGTATCCTGATACTTTCTGCTGTGTTGGCTACCCCTCCCAGTTTAGTATCATCTGCCTGAGGGCAGAATGAAGGGGGGTGATTGAGGAAGATGCATCACCCTGAAAGACCTGGGGTTGTTCTGCAATGCCTGCTTAGATTAACAGATCAATACCTGCCTCTTTTAGCAACCATGGAGAAACATCCTGAGAGAGATTTGCTGTTATTTTAGAAGTCAAGAGCAGGCGCATCACGAGATGGCTACAGTATGACTGGGGCAATCAGCTTCAACGGAAAAGCATTTCCTGAGATCCAGGAGTTCCCATATTTTACCGCCCTGAAAAAAGTTATACAACGAGGGGGAAATGTGTGCTGGGGTGTAGGGACAATCACACATTGCCTCAGTCTGCTCTACTGCAACCTGTCTGCCATGGACAAATTATCAGACAAAGTACCATTTCATCCAGCACTTTGGAAAAACACCAGCAGATTGATAAAATATTTATTGCCACAACATTTCTTGACAATGTGTCCTTCATAAATGATACAGGTTTGAAGAGTTTGAAAATGATTCTGTGTGGCATGAGGCTCAACGCACGCTCTTAACTAAAGTATTGATTAACTGCAGTTGCCACAAACGGAACAGAAATGCTGATAAAATGAGGGACAGCGCAAGAACTCATTCAGCGCAACTCAAATGAATCTGCTTGCCCCCTTCTCCCACCTCAACATTTTTGGAAAAAGTCTCCCTATCAGCTTCTAAAAAAAATGGACAAATGGACAAATGAGAACCAGATGCAATTTAATAAAGTGTAAAGTTCTGCATCTGGGTCACAAAAATGAAAAGCATGCCTACCGGATGGGGGATGCGCTTCTAGGTAACACTGTGTGTGAATGAGACCTTGGGGTACTTGTGGATTGTAAACTAAACAAGAGCAGGCAGTGTGATGCAGCGGTAAAATAGGCAAATGCCATTTTGGGCTGTATCAACAGGGGCATCACATCAAAATCACAAGATGTCATAGTCCCATTGTATACGGCACTGGTCAGACCACACTTGGAGTACTGTGTGCAGTTCTGGAGGCCTCACTTCAAGAAGGACATAGATAAAATTGAATGGGTACAGAGGAGAGCGACAAGGATGATCTGGGGCCAAGGGACCAAGCCCTATGAATATAGGCTGAGGGACTTGGGAATGTTCAGCCTGGAGAAAAGGAGGTTGAGAGGGGACATGATAGCCCTCTTTAAGTATTTGAAAGGTTGTCACTTGGAGGAGGACAGGATGCTGTTTCCGTTGGCTGCAGAGGAAAGCATGTTCAGTAATGGGTTTAAACTACAAGTACAACGTTATAGGCTAGATATCAGGAAAAAGATTTTCACAGTGACTGGCAGTCTTCAAGCAAAGGTTGGATACACACTTTTCTTGGATGCTTTAGGATGCTTTGGGCTGATCCTGCGTTGAGCAGGGGGTTGGACTAGATGGCCTGTATGGCCCCTTTCAACTCTATGATTCTATGATTCTATTCTATTCTACCTTCCTATGTGCATGCACAGCAAGGGTGGGCAAACAGTGGCTCTCCAGATGTTCGTGCTGGCAGGCGTTCATGGTAATAGTCCATAGACATCTGGAAAGCCACAGTTTGGCCACCCTTGATGTAGAGGGTCCCAGGTTCAGCCCTCAACACCTCCACTTAAAAGTATCTTAGGATAAGACCTCATGAACAATACACTGATTAAGTACAAAGTGTCTTCACATGAAATCTGCAGAAGATCATTCCCCCCCTCCACACAGACATGCTATTTCAGACCCCTTTGTTGTTGTTAGGTGCAAAGTCATGTCCCCATGGACAATGATCCTCCAGGCCATCGTGACCCCATGGACAATGATCCTCCAGGCCATCGCGACCCCATGGACAATGATCCTCCAGGCCTTCCTGTCCTCTACCATTCCCCGGAGTCCATTTAAACTTGCACTGACTGCTTCAGTGACTCCATCCAACCACCACATTCTCTGTCGTCCCCTTCTTCCTTTGCCTTCAATCGCTCCCAGCATTAGGCTCTTCTCCAGGGAGTCATGAGGTGGCCAAAGTATTTCAGTTTCATCTTCAGGATCTGGCCCCTACGCCTAGGGAAAAGGTTTAGGAAGATTCACCACCTCCGAGTGTAACAGACAACCTCCAATAGTTGCCCTTGATTCTTTATAACACACTGCTTGGAAAAGGTCTCTGATTCTCCACTAGTTTCCTGCTGCTTATATTCAGTGTTCCAGCAGAATTGACTAATGTACAGAGAGGGCCGAAGACTTGCCTAAGGCAATAAAACAGGGGTTCTTGTAACTCATGCAACTCTAGGGATGTTGTTGTAAGCACTGTACTGGAGTACCTAACCTTTTCTTCAAAGGAGAATTCCCATTCATGGGATTTTAGACAGTAGGAAGCTGCTCTGAAACAAAACATTTTCTTTACATAAGAGCCACTGTCTGTCTCATAGAATCATAGAATCATAGAATCATAGAGTTGGAAGGGGCCATACAGGCCATCTAGTCCAACCCCCTGCTCAACGCAGGATTAGCCCAAAGCATCCTAAAGCATCCAAGAAAAGTGTGTATCCAACCTTTGCTTGAAGACTTCCAGTGAGGGGGAGCTCACCACCTCCTTAGGCAGCCTATTCCACTGCTGAACTACTCTGACTGTGAAAAACTTTTTCCTGATATCTAGCCTATATCGTTGTACTTGAAGTTTAAACCAATTACTGCGTGTCCTCTCCTCTGCAGCCAGCAGAAACAGCATCCTGCCCTCCTCCAAGTGACAACCTTTCAAATACTTAAAGAAGGCTATCATGTCCCCTCTCAACCTCCTTTTCTCCAGGCTGAACATTCCCAAGTCCCTCAACCTATCTTCATAGGGCTTGGTCGCTCTCCTTCGTCGCTCTCCTCTGTACCCTTTCAATTTTATCGATGTCCTTCTTGAAGTGAGGCCTCCAGAACTGCACACAGTACACCAGGTGTGGTCTGACCAGCGCCGTATACAATGGGACTATGACATCTTGTGATTTTGATGTGATGCCTCTGTTGATACAGCCCAAAATGGCATTTGCCTTTTTTACCGCTGCATCACACTGCCTGCTCATGTTTAGTTTACAATCCACAAGTACCCCAAGGTCTCGTTCACACACAGTGCTACCTAGAAGCGTATCCCCCATCCAGTAGGCATGCTTTTCATTTTTCTGACCCAGATGCAGAACTTTACACTTATCTTTATTAAATTGCATCTTGTTCTCATTTGCCCATTTTTCCATTGTGTTCAGATCTCGTTGAACTCTGTCTCTATCTTCCGGAGTATTTGCCAGTCCTCCCAATTTGGTGTCATCTGCAAACTTGATGAGTAGTCCCTCCACCCCCTCATCTAGATCATTAATAAATATGTTAAAAAGTACCGGGCCGAGCACCGAACCCTGAGGTACCCCGCTACTCACCTTTCTCCAGTCTGATGAAACACCATTGACAACAACTCTTTGAGTGCGGTTCTCTAACCAATTCCCTATCCACCTAACTATCTGAAAATCCAGATTGCAGTCCTTCAACTTATCCATCAGAACATCATGGGGAACCTTAGCTTTACTAAAATCCAAGTAAATGACATCAACCAAATTTCCCCGATCCAGCAAACCTGTTACTTGGTCAAAAAAAGAAACTAGGTTGGTCTGGCAGGACCTGTTGGAGACAAATCCATGCTGACTTCCTTGGATCACCAAATTGTCCTCCAGATGTTTGCAGATCGCTCCCTTTAATATCTGCTCCATTATCTTCCCCACAACAGAGGTCAGACTCACTGGTCTGTAGTTTCCCGGGTCATCCTTCCTCCCTTTTTTGAAGATCGGAATAACGTTTGCTCTTTTCCAGTCCTCCGGGACATCTCCAGTCCTTAAAGAGGTTCCGAAGATGATGGACAAGGGCTGTGCAAGTTCTCTGGAAAGTTCTTTGAGTACTCTCGGGTGCATTTCATCTGGACCAGGGGATTTGAACTCATCCAGTGCAGCTAAATTCCTCTCGACAACCTCTCTATCCATGTTAACCTGCCACCCAGACACTATCCTTTGGCTACAGCCATCTCTAGATGTGCCTAAACACTTTGACCTGTGGGAAAAAACAGATGTAAAATAGGCACTAAGCCTTTCTGCTTTCTCTGCATCTTTCGTTAGAGTTTGTCCATCCGCACCCAACAGCGGGCCTATTGCCTCCTTTACTTTACATTTGCTCCTCACGTAACTGAAAAATCTTTTCTTTTCTCCATAATTTCAGAGCTCTTTCGAGGCCTGTTCTGCATCCTACTCCATCTGATTTAATTTAATTTGCAGTACCTCCTGGTCTTTCTTTCAAGAAGGTGATAAACTAGAAATGTTAGGCATTTCTAACACACCGATCTCCTCCACCACAGTATTTTTAACCAAGTATTCAGCCCCAAAAGTTCTGGGAACTTTCAAGTTTGCCAACTAATTCATCTCTCTGAATGTGGGGGCATCTTCCCACAACATTTTTATAGAAATGTTTCAGAAGCTGATCTATAGTCTAATTAAAAAAAAAAAAGTGTGCTAAGTTATAGCACCAAAGGGCACTCTGACCAGAGAAGTGGCACTTTTCTCTTGTGACACATTTCATGACACCATTGGCCCTAATAGATCACCACAGTACTCTGTCATACCCACAAATTCATTCATTCATTCAATTTATATACAATCATGAACAATGGATTTTCACATCATTGGTCAGTTTTGTTTTAATTTCTGTGAAAGAACACTTGCATAATTTTATGGTTGGGGGTCACCCCAACATGAGGAACTGTATTAAAGGGTCACGGCATTGGGAAGGTTGAGAACCACCGTGTTAAGCTCACATTTCTATGATGAAAGGTTCCAATATAGTCTGATCTACTGAATATTGGTTACAACTTAAATGTGCTCTGCTTTGAGAGCTCTCATTTTTGGGCTATAACCGGATCTTGAGAACCTCTTGCATAGAGCCAAAAACCTAAGGCTGATTTATAAGCTAAGGAAAGATTAGGTCATTATATTGATTGTCGGCTGTTCAAAGAAGACCTTTCAAGTATCTGAATGTCAGGAGAATTGCTCTCAGCTCTGGCAGGCTAAAAGATAGACATGTCTCCTGAATTGATCAGAGACCCAGATCTGGTCTTCCTTAAGATGTTATTCTGCAGCCAGTTGGCTCACCTCTGTGAAGATCTGGAACTCTTCCTTCATCCAGAACCTCTTGCCATATGATTCTTCTCCCTAGGCCACCATGGGGAACACTTTTTCTACCTGAACCGGGAGTCGTAGTGGCAGGTCCTGCTGATGTCTATTTGTTTCTTTAAAAGGTTGTAAAACTTACACTGGATTAAGTGAAGAAAACCCCACTGGGTATCATCTAAAATCTATCATAATAGACCAATGAGGCTTGCCAGGAAACTTCCCATGTCCAAGGAAACCATTTTTATCTTATTCCCTATTTCCTTGAAACCATTTTTACCTTATTTCCTATTTCCTTGGATGTACTCTGGTACTGTGTTCAGTTTTGATCACCCCAATTGAAGAGGGGTGTTGACAAACTAGAACATGACCAGAGGAGGGCAACAAAGATGGTGAGGGGTTTGCGGATCAACACGTATGAAGAAAGGTTGGGGGAACTTGGTCTGTTTAACCTAGAGAGGAGACTACTGAGAGGGGATCTGATAACCATCTTCAAGTATTTAAAAGGCTGCTATATAGAGGATGGAGTTGTTCTCTCTTGCCCGCAAGGGACAGACCAGAACAAATGGGATGAAAATAATTCAAAAGAAATTCAATCTAAACATCCGGAAGAAGTTCCTGACAGTTAGAGCGGTTACTCAGTGGAACAGGCTTCCTCAGAAGGTGGTGGGTTCTCCATCTTTGGAAAAATTAAGCGGGGAATATAACAGAGAGGGAAGAAAAAAAACAAGGAGCAAAATCTGCCCAGCAACAAGGAAGAGGGAGAAGAAAATAGAGAAAATAAGAATCTATCTAACAACAAAGAAAAAGGAGGGAATGGAAGGGAGTAAACTGGGTAGTCAAAAAATTGTTGTTGTTGTTGTTGTTATGTGCGAAGTCGTGTCCGACCCATCGCGACCCCATGGACAATGATCCTCCAGGCCTTCCTGTCCTCTACCATTCCCCGGAGTCCATTTAAGTTTGCACCTACTGCTTCAGTGACTCCATCCAGCCACCTCATTCTCTGTCGTCCCCTTCTTCTTTTGCCCTCGATCGCTCCCAGCATTAGGCTCTTCTCCAGGGAGTCCTTCCTTCTCATGAGGTGGCCAAAGTATTTGAGTTTCATCTTCAGGATCTGGCCTTCTAAAGAGCAGTCAGGCCTGATCTCCTCTAGGACTGACCGGTTTGTTCGCCTTGCAGTCCAAGGGACTCGCAAGAGTCTTCTCCAGCACCAGAGTTCAAAAGCCTCAATTCTTTGACGCTCGGCCTTCCTTATGGTCCAACTTTCGCAGCCATACATTGCAACTGGGAAGACCATAGCCTTGACTAAACGCACTTTTGTTAGCAGGGTGATGTCTCTGCTTTTTAGGATGCTGTCTAGATTTGCCATAGCTTTCCTCCCCACGAGCAAGCGTCTTTTAATTTCTTTGCTGCAGTCCCCATCTGCAGTGATCTTGGAGCCCAGGAAAATAAAATCTGTCACTATCTCCATTTCTTCCCCATCTATTTGCCAGGAATTGAGAGGGCCGGATGCCATGATCTTTGTTTTCTTGATGTTGAGTTTCAAGCCAACTTTTGCACTCTCCTCCTTCACCCGCATCAACAGGCTCTTTAGTTCCTCTTCACTTTCTGCCATTAGAGTGGTATCATCTGCATATCTGAGGTTGTTGATATTTCTCCCTGCAATCTTGATCCCAATTTGTGACTCCTCTAATCCCGCATTTCTCATGATGTGCTCTGCATAAAAGTTAAATAGGCAAGGCGACAGTATACAGCCTTGCCGAACTCCTTTCTCAATTTTGAACCAGTCAGTGATTCCATGTTCAGTTCTCACTGTTGCTTCTTGACCTGCATATAAATTTCTCAAGAGACAAATAAGATGCTCTGGTATTCCCATCTCTTTAAGAACTTGCCACAATTTGTTGTGCTCCACACAATCAAAGGCTTTAGCATAGTCAATGAAGCAGAAGTAGACGTTCTTCCGGTACTCCCTAGCTTTCTCCATGATCCAGCGTATGTTGGCAATTTGATCTCTAGTTCCTCTGCCTCTTCGAAATCCTGCCTGTACTTCTGGAAGTTCTCGGTCCACATATTGCTGGAGCCTAGCTTGTAGGATTTTGAGCATAACTTTGCTAGCATGAGAAATTAGTGCAATGGTGCGGTAGTTTGAACATTCTTTGGCATTGCCCTTCTTTGGGATTGGAATGTAAACTGGCCTTTTCCAATCCTGTGGCCATTGTTGAGTTTTCCAAATTTGCTGGCATATTGAGTGTAGCACTTTTACTGCATCGTCCTTTAAGATTTTGAATAGTTCAACTGGAATGCTGTCACCACCACTAGCTTTATTGTTGCTCAGACTTCCTAAGGCCCATTTGACTTCACATTCCAGGATGTCTGGCTCCAGGTCAGTAACTACCCAGGTCAGTAATCAAACAATAACCCCCCCCAAAAAAAGAAAAAACAGTAGAAAGAAGAGGGGGGGAAACAGGCAATCTAACAAGGAGAAAGAAAAAAGAGATAAGAGAAGGAAAATACTTGAAACCCCCCCCAAAAAAATACCCACCCCCTCCACCCAAACCGAAATGGGAACCAAGACAATGTAATAACACCCACAATCAAATCAGCTCCAGACTGGGTAACCCTGAGATGCAGTAAGACGATCGGTGCAATCCCTCTGGAACCCAAGCCACCTGAATTTGCCAAAAACAAATCAATCCACCTTGAACCGCAAAAACCAAAGCAACCAAATAAGAACCAGAACCAGGGCAAATATCCTAGAAACCCATCAGTTAGTAACTTAGAGAGAAAACACAATATTAAGCATGGAGAGCTCCCAAACACCGAGCGGAAATAAGGGTACAACAACATCAAAAGGGAACCAAAGGGAGGGGCGGAGACATGGCACTTGGATATTCTGATGGATAAGTTGAAGGACTGCAATCTGCATTTTCAGATAGTTAGGTGGATAGGGAATTGGTTAGAGAACCGCACGCAAAGAGTTGTTGTCAATGGTGTTTCATCAGACTGGAGGGAGATGAGTAGCGGGGTACCTCAGGGCTCAGGGCTCGGCCCGGTACTTTTTAACATATTTATTAATGATCTAGATGAGGGGTGGAGGGACTACTCATCAAGTTTGCAGATGACACCAAATTGGGAGGACTGGCAAATACTCCGGAAGATAGAGACAGAGTTCAACGAGATCTGAACACAATGGGAAAATGGGAAAATGAGAACAAGATGCAATTTAATAAAGATAAGTGTAAAGTGAAAAGGTGCCAGATCCAAAAAGTAAAAATGGAGTTTTTGAAGATAGTCTCAGTCAATGTTAATGCATTAAATTCACCGAATAAAAGATCGAAAGTTTTCAATCAATTAAGGAAATTAAAATGTGATATAATATGCCTACAAGTAACCCATATAGCACAAAGACATCAAAATCTATTGAAAAACAAAAGTTTAGGAAAATAATGTATTGTATCAGCAAAGGAAAAGAAAAGAGGGGTGGTGACTTATATTGTAAACCCCAATATAAATGCAAAGACCATATCCGAGGACCCGGATGGACGTTTTTCTATCTTAAAGATCAAGCTTCCTGATGGCCAAAAGGGGACCAAAGGGATCCCAATAATAAAGGGGAGTGACAGAGGTGGGAGGAGGCTGGACAAAAGAAGGGGGTTAAGATATGACCATGCTCAAAACCCTTCTAACCTCCACCCCATCTCTCAAGTCACTAGGGTGGAGGCAAAAGTAAAAATCCCACCTCCGACACTGATGTTGTTCAACGCCAGGTCAATAAACAACAAAGCCTCTGCTCTACTATCGTACTTCACATAGCAGGGGGTAGACCTGGCATACGTGACGGAATCCTGGTCCAGTCACACAGTCGCCCTCAAAGAACTGGCCTCTGCTGGGTTCTCCGTCCTCCATCAGTAGCGGACTGTGGGGTGGGGAGGAGGAGTGGCTATCCTGATCCGATATAACATCTCCTTTAGGACTCCCCCCGAGCCTACAATCCCAGGAATTGAGTGTGTGGGCCTTAGGTGGGGCACAACCAAGTGCGTGGCCATCTGGCTGGGGTACCACGCACCCAATGCACCTCCAGATGCCCTGCCTGCCCTGTTAGAGGCGGCTGCTGCCTGGACAGAATCACAGAATCATAGAGTTGGGAGGGGCCATACAGACCAACCCCTTGCTCAACGTAGGATTAGCCCTAAGCATCCTAAAGCATCCAAGAAAATTGTGTATCCAACCTTTGCTTGAAGACTGCCAGTGAGGGGGAGCTCACCACCTCCTTAGGCAGCCTATTCCACTGCTGAACTACTCTGACTGAAATTTTTTTCCCTAATATCTAGCCTATATCGTTGTACTTGTAGTTTAAACCCATTACTGTGCATCCTTTCCTCTGCAGCCAACGGAAACAGCATCCTGCCCTCCTCCAAGTGACAACCTTTCAAATACTTAAAGAGGGCTATCATGTCCCCTCTCAACCTCCTTTTCTCCAGACTGAACATTCCCAAGTCCCTCAACCTATCTTCATAGGGCTTGGTCCCTTGGCCCCAGATCATCCTCATCGCTCTCCTCTGTACCCTTTCAATTTTATCTACGTCCTTCTTGAAGTGAGGCCTCCAGAACTGCACACAGTACTCCAGGTGTGGTCTGACCAGTGCTGTATTCAATGGCACTATGACATCTTGTGATTTTGATGTGATGCCCCTGTTGATACAGCCCAAAATGGCATTTGCCTTTTTTACTGCTGCATCACACTGCCTGCTCATGTTTAGCTTACAATCCACAAGTACTCCAATGTCTCATTCACACACAGTGTTACCTAGAAGCGTATCCCCCACCTAGTAGGCATGCTTTTCATTTTTCTGAGACATTTCTGGACAGTTCCCTAGACTACTAATTCTGGGGGACTTTAATGTCCATGCAGAACTGCCGCCCTCTGGCAATGGGCTGGATCTGGTGTCAGCCATGGCAATGCTCGGGCTCTCGCAAATTGTTGTTGGCCCTACCCATCAAGCAGGTCAGACCTTGGACCAGATTTTCAATGCGGGGTTGAGCGTGGATCCGGTCACAGCTAAAGCCGTGCCATGGTCGAACCACTGTAGCCTGAAGACCCAGATTAGGTTGCCACCTCCCCCTCAATTGGGTACCGAGCACATTTCAGCTCACCTTATGGATCCAATTGGATTCCTGAATGCTCTGCGGGATCCAATGCCTCCCGGTACTTCTCTAGATGGACGGAAAAGTGACTGGCATGACAGAATGCTGGCAGCCATTGATAGCTCCCAAACGCCCTCTTTGCCCCCGACTCAAACGGGCTCCATGGTATACGGAGGAGCTCCGCCAGAAGAAACGGAACTCAGACGGCTAGAGCGAGTTTGGAGGAAGACTTGCGACGAAGAATCGAGAGCATCGTGTAGAATGCAATTAAGAGCTTATGAGATGGCGGTGAAGACAGTAAAATGAAATTTTTACTCGATTAGCATCTCGTCTGCGCACTCACACCCAGCACAATTATTCAGTATAGTCCGATATCTCACCGCTATTGGCAAAATAATAGCCAAGTGAACGTTAGCTGTGAGGCATTTGCGAGTCACTTCGCAGACAAAATCTCGAGGCTTCACTGTGACCTTCCTTCAACTTTAGACACAGAAAGTGAACTGGAAGCCCCATGGCCGTCTTTGGAGAGAACAATGAGTCACTTCAGAAAACTCTAACAAACTGAAATGAACAGGATGTCAGCAGCAAGGAGGCCAGCCACTTGCCCACTAGACCCATGCCCATCATGGCTCCTAAAAACAACGGACAGAAGAAATAACTAACCTCTCTCAACAGGAGAATTCCCAAAGGGATTAAAAGAGGCAGTGGTACAGAGGAAGGGAGGAACAAGTGCAACACCTCGCCACCATATCGGGGACCGATGCCATCGAGCCACTGCTGCCACCATCACATCAAGGGCCATCACACAAGACCGCAGCAAACATCCGAGGGCCGTGCAAGGATACCGCGACAGTGCACCATGCCATCCACGGCTGTGCTATGAGGACAAGTCTCTGGCTTGCTCCCAGCTCCAGGATCTACCTCAGCCCACTGGCGATCCTAGCTCCCTGGCTCCACGTTGGCCCACCTGGCACTCCTGGCCCGCCTGGCTCCACCTCGGCCTGTCCAGTGCTCCCTGCTCCACCTTGGCCCACCCGGCACTCCCCAGCTCCATCTATGACCCGCCCAGTGCTCCTGGCTCCATCTACAACCTGTCCGGCACTCCCAGCCCCCCGACACCACCTCTTTCCCGGGGCTCCCTCCTCGGCCTGCCTGGCGCTCACAACTACCCGGCTCTACCTCGGCCCTCCAGCACTCACAGCTCCCCGGCCCGACCTCGGCCCACCCGGCACTCACAGCTCCCTGGCCCCACCTCTGACCGCCTGCTGCACTATGCTCTTCAGGCCACCGGATTCAACCAGCCAAAGACTCGCCCAGCCCCACTACCATCGGCCGCAGGGACTGCTGGACTCACCCACTGGGCCAGAGCTCCTGCGCTGCACGTATCAAAATAAATTGAGGAAAGACAATGCATCGGGTAGAAGGGAACCGGACTATTCATATTGATTGGGGGGGGGACTGATTTGTGAAACTGAGTGTGTGGGGAGAACGGATCTGATGAAATTAATTGGGGGGGAAGAAAAGATTAATTAATCTTATAAAATCTGATTGGGGAAATCTGCTTGAAATTAATTAAGGGAAATTGGGGAAGAAAAAAGTAACTCAATTATAGAAAACTAGCAAGAAAGCCCATTGCAACCAGGAATGCAATGGGCGCTAGGACCCAGGGGACACCAGGAGGTGCTTTTTTTTTCTGCTGCGTGGAGCTGTGAAAGGCTCCTACAGGGTTTTTTTTTTCTGCTGCTTGGAGCTGGGAAAGGCTCCTACAGGGTTTTGTTTTCTGCTGCTTGGATCTGCGAAAGGCTCCTACAGGGTTTTTTTTTCTGCTGCTTGGAGCTGTGAAAGGCTCCTGCAGGGTTTTTTTTTTCTGCTAGCTCTCGTGGGCGTGCCGGCTTGGAGCTCCTACAGGGGTTTTTTTTCCTGCTGCTTGGAGCTGGGAAAGGCTCCTTCAGGGTTTTGTTTTCTGCTGCTTGGATCTGCGAAAGGCTCCTACAGGGTTTTTGTTTTCTGCTGCTTGGATCTGCGAAAGGCTCCTACAGGGTTTTTTTTTCTGCTGCTTGGATCTGCGAAAGGTTCCTACAGGGTTTTTTTTTCTGCTGCCTCTCGTGGGCGTGCCGGCTTGGAGCTCCTACAGGGTTTTTTTTTTCTGCTGCCTCTCGTCGCGCTAGCGGCGAAAGGCTCCTCCGGGGGTGTTTCTTTTTTTTCTGCAGCTTCTCGGCGGCTGGAGTCTTGTGTTGTGTTTGCGGCGGGGGCTTCCTTGGGGCCGGCCTGACGCGGTGAGAGACGCTTCGCGCCTCTCACCGCGTCAGGCCGGGAGCAACTGCGAGCCGCGCTGAGCGCGGCTCGCAGTTGCTGGGGCTGGGAATCGGAGGGACCAATCGGCAGGCGCTTCGCGCCTGCCGTTTGGTCCCTCCGGTTGTCTGTCATGAGGAAGGGTCCAATCCGGACCCTTCCTCATCCCGGACACATCCCGCCCCAGAACCCCTTACTGTTTTATTTAGTCCGTGGCGCCCGCGGCGCCACGGGCGGTGTACAGACTAGTAATCAAGCCCGCTGTGTCTAAATACAGTGGGCGCTAGACCAGGTAGCCCCGCCAGGGGCTCCGTTTGTCGGGGGCCTGATGCGGCGAGAGGCGCTTTGCGCCTCTCGCCGCATCAGGCCGTTCGGCAGGGAGCCCCCGGCAACCGCGCTCTGCGCAGCTGCCGGGGGTTCCCTTTGTGGGCGGCCTGAAAGGGTGAGAGGCGCTTTGCGCCTCTCGCTGCGTCAGGCCGCTGAGCAGAGAGCCCGACACGTCAGGCCGCCCTCAAGGAAGCAACTGCGAGCCGCACTCCGCGCGGCTCGCAGTTGCTTCCTTCAGCAAACAGGGATTGGCCCGGCCGATGGTCTGTCCAGAGGAAGGGGCCAATCAGGCCCCTTCCTCATCACGGACAAAGCCCTCCCCCCGAGGGCTTAACGAATTCTTTAGTCCGCGGCGCCCATGGCGCCGCGGGTGTGTTAAGGATGATTGTGCGAGAATTGAACTGAGCGAAATCAATTAGAGAAAGAGAAGACTATCATTGGGTGGGGGTTAAACAGATTGCAGGAATGGAGGCTCTCCAAAAATGAAAAATTAAGCGGGAAACCTCTAAAGCAGGGGTAGTCAAACTGCGGCCCTCCAGATGTCCACGGACTACAATTCCCTGGAGCCCCTGCCAGTATTCGCTGGCAGGGGCTCCTGGGAATTGTAGTCCATGGACATCTGGAGGGCCGCAGTTTGTCTACCCCTGCTCTAAAGGTTATTAGTGCAGGGTTTTGGACTAGATGACCCATGTCATCCTTTCCAACTCTATTATTCTATATGATTCTAAGAGAGGCTGAATCAGAGCAGAGTAAAGCGGTTCCATCATCTCCCATGAACTGGACACGATTCTCCATTTGATACAGCCCAAAATCCCATCTGCCTTTTTGGCCACCGAGTCACACAGTTGACTCATGTTCAATATGTGGTCTACTAATACTCCAAGATCATTTTCACACATGCTACTTCCAAGACAAGTCTCCCCCATCTTATACTGGTATATTTGGTTTTTCCTACCTAAATGCAGAACTTTCCATTTATCCCTATTGAACTTCATTTTATCCTTTACTGCCAAGACAAGTCTCCCCCATCCTATATTGGTGTTGACGGTTTTTCTTTCCTAAATGCAGGACTTTACATTTGTTCCTATTGAATTTCATTTTATTCAGCTTAGACCCGTCTCAAGCCTTGCAATGGCCTCCTCCACGCTGCCTGTTTTGTGCCTGTGTGCTGGCATGCATGCGCATGCAGCCTGCACACTTGTACCCACCACAGATGCCAACCCCGCCATTGCCACATTTGGAGTCACGAGGTAAGAGCAGTCGAGAACCACTGCTCTAATCACTCATCCAAATTATTTATAAATATGTTGAACAACTCAGGTCCCAGGACAGCTCCCTGTGGCACTCCACCTTTTTTCTCTTAGAATCATAGAATCATAGAGTTGGAAGGGGCCATACAGGCCATCTAGTCCAACCCCCTGCTCAACGCAGGATTAGCCCTAAGCATCCTAAAGCATCCAAGAAAAGTGTGTATCCAACCTTTGCTTGAAGACTGCCAGTGAGATGATGAACCATTTAGAAATACGATCTGGGTACGATCTGTCAACCAGTTACCAATCTACCTGACAGAATTAGGATCCGTACCGCATTTTACCAGTTTTTCCACTGCTGACTCATGTTCAATGTATGATCTAAGACTCCTAGATCCTTTTCGCACATGCTGCTGCCAAGACAGGACTCTACCTAACATGCCTTTAAGTTTGTTTTACGTCTTTCTGACCACGGGACTTGATGCAATATACCTTTAAGTCTGTGAAAATCAGCTTTCCTGAAATCCAGTCTATACATCCGATTACGTAAAGATTTCCTCTTTCCCACAATTGCAAATTCCAAAATCACATGGTTGCTGCTACCAAGTGTTCCCACTACTTCCACCTCATCTACCAGTTCTTCCCTATTGACGAGAATCAACTCTAAATAGCAGAGCCCCTGGTTACCCTTTTTACTTTCTGGGAAATGAAGCTGTTGGCAAGACAAGTTCAGAATTTTACATTTTTAGCAGAGTTGGTCTTCCAACAGATATCTGGGTAATTTGAGTCACCCATGACCACTGTTTCCCCCTTTTTTGAAAATTGTATAATTTCATTCAAGTCCTCTGACTGGTAGGTGGTCTATAGCAGACCCTTACAATAATAGCATTCTCCTTTCCTACTCCTTTTACATTTACCCAAATACACTCAACTGAATTTTCATGCACAGGTACCTGTATTTCTTCACAAGTATAAAGATTCTTAACATATATTGCTACTCCTTCCCTCTTCTTTACCTGCATATTCCTTTTGAATAGATTGTACCCCTCAATTGTAGTATTCCAAGTGTGAGTATCATCCCACCAGGTTTTTGTGATTCCTATTAGGTCATAGCCCCCTTCCTCTATTACGACTACTAGTTCCTCCTGCTTGTTTCCCATACTCTGTGCATTGGTGTAGAGACATCGTAATCCATGCTTTGTGTTCCTCATGGTTTTGGTTTTTGAACTTCCTTGTAAGCTAGTAGTTCCCTGCTTTAGTAACATTTAATTAATTTATTTTATTTTATTTAGATTTCTATACCGCCCATTGCAGCTCTAGGCGGTTTACATTGAACATTATATAACTTACATGAAACAATACATAGACTGTAAAATCAACAACATTCCAATAAGGTATCAAAAAATTACTAAACCACATTTATTTATAATATATAAATAACAACAGTAACATTGAGAGATTAATTCTTTCAGTCATGGACTGGGTCTGGGGGCCCAGTACGTGTTCTAAATCGGTCGCCCTCAAGCAAATGTCTGGTGGTAGAGCTCCCTCTTGCAGGCCCTGCAGAACTGTGGAAGATAGGGCAGGGCTCTGATCTCCTCAAGGAGCTCGTTCCACCAGGTGGGGACCAGGACCAACAAGGCTCTGGCCCTCTGGGGCCAGGGATTTGCAGCCAGTTGGAGGTGATGGAGCGTAAGACTCTTTTGGGGGCATAGGGAGAGAGGCGGAGGTAGGCAGAGGAAGGGAGCACAAAGGCCTACTCAGCAGAAAGCAGAGCTAGCAGTCAGGTCCTGAGTCAGCTCCTGAGATAATGCTCTCCTTTCCCAGTTCCTCCAAAGCACTGCCTACCTCTGGCAAGCAAGAGCTTTTTATAGCACAAAGGCCTACTCAGCAGAGGGTGGAGCTAGCAGTCAGCTCCTGAGATAATGCTCTCCTTCTCCCAGCTCCTCCAAAGCACCCTTTTTCTCTGTAAGAAATTGGCTGAAGTAGTTTTTGCACATTAGTTTCCAAATCACCCCTCTAATTCAATTTACATTAACAAGGAAGGAAAACTTAGGAAGGAAAAATTTTAAAATGCTATAGAACCACATCTTAGAGCACGTTGCTTACGAATATATTAACAGCTCACCGAAGAGTGTAATGACATACATATTAACTAACTTAATGTGCATTACATGCAAAAGCTTAAGAAGGGGAAACAGCATCCACTGGAAAATGGATAAAGAAATAATAAAGAAATAATAAAGAAATAAGAATTCCTTGGGGTGGCTGCTTTCGGGCACAAACTGATTTTTATTATCTTTCATCTGGCAAAAAAAAAAAACAAATTAAAATATCAATCAAATAGTGACCCAGATACAAACTTCAAAGCTGCAACCCTCACTCAAGAGTGGCAATTATTGTGTCATTGTTCTCAAATTGGTGAGTGTATAGAATGTGGCCAGCAACGACTGCAGCAGGAATAACAGAACCTAGATACATATGCCCAACAAAAAAATCTCATCTTTAGGGCCTGAATTACTTCTGAATTGAGACTCCTACAGAAAGAACAGCATTTATGACATACTAGCTATAAAAACCATCCCTGGCAAGAATCAGAAGTTGCTTTATACTTCGTTGTTGTTTTTTTAAGGTTATCACAATGCTGAGAAACGAGGGCGGCGGAATAGTTCCCTGTGGATGCACAGCACAGTTTGGCCCTTGTTCACCAAAAGTATCTTCACACAGGCTCATTTTCAAATGCATCCAACGCCACAAACAGAAGCTCTTTAGATGGGCTGCCATACAAAAGACATTTACTGATTACACTACTGTTCACTACCCACAGGGCTGAAACAAGCTGCTTCACATAAGGTAGAAGCTAATACCACTAGCCTTTCTCAAATGAACATCCTATTCATAGCAAACATGTTATTTTTTCCAAACAATTCTGCTCATGAAGACATCAGGGGGTGCTCAAGCTCACAGAAATTAATCTGCTCTCTTCTGCAATAATATTAACTGGAACACCCAGCTTTTTGGTTTTGAAGGTGATCAAGTGGGTTTTGGCTCCCAGAGCCAATGGAAATCTTCATTTACTGAAAACCACCATGAGCCAGCTGTTAAGAAATCACGTAACTAAAAATAAATAAATAAAAATTCAAATCTCTATACATAATAAAATTCAAGTTGCATAAGGACAACTCACTCGCTACCTGATTGGCCCTCCATGCCATGGGCCTCCAATAGGGAGCATTTACCACCATGGAAGGTCAATGGCAGGTCTGCCCTGCCCCCAGCCACTTGCCCTTCCTTTCACCCAGAAGAAGAGGATGAATGCTCCCAAAGGTAAGCTGACCAGAGAGTGGGGTGGCTGGGAGGGAAAGTCTGTCCAGCTGGCCAGCCCCAGGAAGCCCAGTGTGGGCTCTAAGGCCACCCACCTGTTTGAGACTTTGGAGTGGGGCAGGAGGTCTGGAAATGGCTGTCCACCAGCAGGATGGGGCTCGCAGTGGCTTGTAGAGGCCTCTGTGTAGCCCACCTGGTTTCAGAGAAATCAGGAAGGGCCCAGAAATGCCCCCACCAACCCAACGGAGTTTGCCACAGCTTGCACAGGCCTTGACGTGCCCAGTCTGGGGTAGGGGGGGGGGCTGGAAGGCCGAGAAAGCCCCCCCCCCATCTTCCCAAAAGGACCTGCCACAGCCTGCAGAGGCCTTGGCATGGTCCATCTGTGTCTAGGGGGGCCCTAAAAAGCCCCGTAAACACATCCTGACAGCCCAACAGGGCCTGCCACAGCATGCATAGGCCACTACAGCCTGCCCCGTTTCACAATGGCCCAGGAAAGTCCCCATAGGGCCCAAAGGACCCAGGGCAGCCTTGTGGTTCTCCTCCACATGCCCTAACAAGTGGGGGGCAGGGAAGAGTTTTTCTCTCCTTCCTTTCTCCCTCATTCCCTCCCCCTCTTTCTCTCAGCCTTCTTTCTTCCCTTCCTCCTTTCCCCCTTCCTTTTCTTTCTTTAATACCCCTTCCTTCCTCTTTCCACATTCTGAACCAAACTTACTTCCCTACGGTTTCTGTTTAGAAAGATCAATTGTATTATTAACTGTTATAACATTGTTGCTCAAAACTGGTTCTTACTGTTCTGGTTGCTATTATTATGATTACAAAGTATATCCCTATGTTTTATGTCAGTAGTCCCCAACCTTTTTATCACTGGGGACCAGTCAACGCTTGACAATTTTACTGACGCCTGGAGGGGTAGTCTTTGCCAAGGGATGTTGCCACCGCCTGAGCCTGCGCTCCACTTGCTTTCCCGCCAGCGCCCCGGACTTCCCACCGTCCACTGGGGGGCACTACCAGAAGCAGCTGCGCAGTGCCACACCGAGGGGGAGCGCCAGCTATGGCGGCCGGCAGCGGTAGAGCGGCAGGGCAGCCCTCGATGCAACAGCTGAAGAGGAGGATGAGGACGAGCCGTGGCCCAGTACTGAATGATCCATGGACCGGACCTGGGGTTGGGGACCATTGTTTTATGTAAACCACCTTGAGCCTTACAGAAATACAATAAATAAATAAACAAATAAATAAGAGTCCTCTCCAAAAGTTAATAAATCTATCCCTAATGTTGGAGGGACCAAAGGAGGCAGTGGCCAGGCCTCTGCTGAAGAAGCCATCTTTGGAACCATGAGATCCTTCCAATTACTGCCCTGACTCACACTTTACATTTCTGGGTAAGGTGATCAATCGAGCTGGTGACTGCAAGCCAATTGTAGCATACCTAGAGGAAGCTTCAGTCCAGGATTTGTTCCAGTCCAGCTTTTGATCTGGTCATGGGATGGAAACAGCCTTCATTGCTCTTACAAATGACCTCCAACACCAGCTGGACTGAGATAGGTCAAGTGTTGCTCATGATGCTCAACGTTATGGCAGCAATTGATATCACCAAGGTCAAGGACAGAGGGTAGCTGTTGGAGAGGAACAATTATATGACTGCCACTTCCGATATGGGGTCCCACAGGGGGCATTCCTCTTCCCAATGCTATTTAGCATCTTTATGTGTCCCCTAGCTCAGTCGGTTCGGGAATAGGGGTTCCGATGTCATCAACATGCAGATAACACCCAGCTCTACCTGTTGATGAGTGGCCAGCCAAGTACACCCTGAGTCATTGACCAGGTGCATAGAGACCATGACAAAATGGCTCAAAGAAAGTCACCTGAAGCTGAATCCTTCAAAGACAGAGGGCTGTGGCTAGGAAGGAAAGGTCCTAATGAGGAAACGCACCTTCCCAGTCTTGACGGAGTGCAGCTCTCTGGTGCAATGTCTGTTAGGAACATGGGGGTGACCCTGGATTTCTCTGTAACTATGGAGTCCCAGGTCATGAAAGTAGCACAGCTGTCTTTCTTCCATCTCCACCAAGCCAAACTACTAGCACCCCGGAACAACTAGCCACAGTGATCCATGCAACACTTACCTCCAAACTGAATTTCTGTAACTCGCTCTATGTGGGTCTTTCCTTACCTCTGCAACTGGTACAAAATGTGGCAGCCTGGATCCTGACTCATATCCAGCCTGTACTTCAACAACTACATCAGTTACCTATTTTATTGCTGGTCATGTTTAAGGTGCTGGTCTTGACCTTTAAGGGCATATGCAGTCTGGGCCCTGTGTACCTAAGGGACTGTCTCTTCAAGTTTGTCCCCACAAGAGCTTTATGCTCAACCAAGATTAACAGGGCCTTCTACCAGAGCCATGGCAGCTTCTATGGCTTTCTTGGTGGGCCTCCCATTGAATGATGTGTGATGTTCCTAGCCCCAAGGAATGATGTCCCCAGCCCCAAAGAAATCCAGCTGTCCTCAACCATAGGCAGGGCTATAAAGACCCTGGCTCCTGCCTAGTGGAATGAGCTCCCAGAAAACGTCAGGGCCTTGTTGGAGCTCACCAAGTTCCGCAGGGCCTGTAAAATGGAGCTCTTTTGCCAGACCCAACCTAGGGTCCTAGGATTCTGGCTTTAGACCTCTGGTTTTAGATTCTTAGATTTTATAAAAATTTAGCATGGTTTTAATATGATTAACCGTATTACAATATATGTGCTGTCCGCTACCCTGAGTTTGCTGAGGGCAGGTTATAAATTCAAATAAATAAAATGTCCCTTTCTTATATGCCAAGAATGAAATAAACAGAGGCCCTTTAACCATAGCAAAAGAGTTTAGATGGTGGAAGGAAAGAAGCTGCATTGGGTTCTCCTCCCATTTTATCCAGGGCTTTTGATGCTACCCCAGCAGTGCAGACAGACAAATGGCAGTCCTAGATCTCCTGCAACTTGAGCATTAGCCAAATGGACCCTGTTATAAAGCACAATACAAAAGTTCACTTCCTTTGGACATAAAAACAACAACCCCTTTTGAGAACAAGTAAACCACTAACTCTCAAAAGAGAAAGGAAAACAGGATTGCACTTACCTGTAACTGTTGTTCACCTAGTGGTGTTCTATGCATTCACACATGGGATCTGCAGTTCGCAAAGCCTGACACGAAGAGGAGGTAGCGAATTTACTCAGGAAAGAATAACTCTCTGGAGGGCTATCCCCCTCCCATCTAAGAGAGTGAGAAGACTTTTCCAACACAAAAGTCACTTGACCTGCAAAGGGCTAGCACACCTCCCTCATTTCTCTTCCATTGCTGCCACCTTACTGCATGCCCACAGCAGGGACTGGAGGAAGGGATGTGTGAATGCACAGAACACCACTCAATGAACAACAGTTACGGGTAAGTGCAACCCTGCTTTCATATTTGTGATTTCTGTGCCTTCCCACATGGGAGATTAGCAAGATCACTCACCGTGTAGAGGGTTTGGGCACGTTTACCCAAATAATGACTGCAATAGTGCTCTTTCCACAGCAGTCTCCTTCCTATCCAAGACATCTTTAAATACGACAGGGTCCTATTAAATAAAAGAGTAAGGCCACCTGGGGAGGAGTTAGGGCGGGCCCTGTCCAGGATAAAAACTCAGAGGGCCCAATCAGGAGCCGCGAAGCGGCTCCTGATTGGGCCCTCCGAGTGTCCATCCAGGGCCAAGCAGCCAATGGGGAGGCGCGCAAAGTGCCTTCCTATTGGCCCCTCACCAGGACAGACCAAAATTCCATTCACCCAGCCCATTCTGGCTGCCAGTCTGTTCCTGACCACCAAAGGGAGAGGAGGTCAGCAGGGCTGCCAAGGGGGATGAGAACAGAGGCTGCGCCAGCCCTTTTCGCCCCAAGGCTGTCCTAACTGCCATGTCCAACTGTAAATTGCCTCAGAGCCCTGACAGAGCTGGCCGGAGGCTGCAGAGTGCTCCCCCTCCCCCCCCCCTCCAGGCCTGCTGCGAAGGAGCCTCTAACAGGCCCTGACTGAGGGGAGGGAGGCCTTTCCAAGAGCAACGCAGGGGAGCCTCAGGGACTTCCTTTTGAGGGGGGGGGGCTTTCCCCTGCCAAACAGTTGGCTGACAGGGAAGACACAGAAAAGCCCCTTCTCACTTAAAATACTGCTCTGGCCGGGGGTTAGACACAGCCAAGCCATGTGTCTTTCTTCTTTGCAACTCTCTGCAGATTTGAGGCCACTGCACAGCGTTATTCTGCAGAGGAAGTTGGCTCTTTTGTCTCTTGTTTCTTCTGCACAACAACCCTGTGCAGTAGGCCTCAAGTCTTTCAATTCAACAACAACCTGTGTGGGAAGCCTTAAATGTTTCTTCTCTACCACAACCCTGTCCAAAGTAGCCCTTTCTGCCTGGTGGGGGGGCTGATATTTATACTCTGCAGGTGAGCTGTAATTCCAGGAGCTCTCCAGGCCACACCTGTAGGTTGGCTACCCCTGGGTTGTAAATATTCCTGGAGGTTTGGAGGTGGGACTTCAAAATCGTACAATGCCTCAGAGTCCAGCCTTCAAATGAGCCATTTTTGCCTGCAGTTGGTAGGAAATGGTGCAGGAGTGTCCCTCCTGGCCTATGGGTTATGGCCAGCCCTTATCAGCAACTGTTTATATTCTGGGGCGCAGACAGGCAGACCAGCATCAGTCCTGTGAGTCTGGAAAGTGCAGGAAGATCTAAATAAATATTTACAGCCTGAAACTAAATAGAGAACAAGTAAATGTCTGGAGACACATTGTAACTGAAATAGTAACTGGCAAATAACCTTGGCCTGGCAAATAAAAAAACAGTATTAAAAACCTTACTAAGGTCAAGACTGCTGTGCACAGAGAGTCTTCCTCTTAGGGTTGTCAGCTTCCCTGTGAGGCTCGCTACCCCACCTCCCTCATGGGGAGTCTGCTATGGGGAGAGAAGGGGAAGACGATTGGAAAATGCTTTGAGACACCTGAGGCCTGCTGGGTCACTGCGGCCCATTCCCAGTTCTCTCAGATCTCTCACAACCCTACATACCTCACAGGTTGACTATTGTGGAGAGACAAATGGAAAAGGTGTTTGTAAACTGCTTTGAGACTCCTTTGGGTAGTAAGCAATAGGGTACAAAAATCCGTTCTTCTAAGGAGCAACCATGAAAGAAGCATGTGGGCACATAACATTTTACCAACAGTGAAAATATGGGAGACAGAAGGAACAGGGTGGACACCTGTGTACTGTGACTACCCTATGTGTATTAGGGCAGAGGGGCATTTCGGTGAATGTGGCCTAATTCACACAAGAAGGGAAATGACGCAGAACTGGGGGGAATTGGTTGCCATGTAATCTTCCCCTAAGAACAGTCTGATTTTCCCTTCACATATCTGAGGACATGGCTCTGGAAAGCTCATCTGTAACCACTATGCCACAATTCCCAAAGGTCAGTCCTCTCCCACAATCAATGAACATTCCACACCACAGGTTTTTGACACCCATATCTCCACACCCATGGCCTCATTTGCCACCATGCCACCACAACCTCCCACACAACACACATGACAACCCCATGCCCTTACAGACTGGACAACCCCTCCCCTTCCTCTTCCCACTGCCAAGCTCTAGCGCCCGTTGTATTCTTGGAGACAACGGGCTTTGCCCCTAGTTTAAAGAGTAATGCTGGACAAATGTCAATGGCGTTGACTAAGTTGCTGCCTTACAAACATCATTCAATGGGAGGCCCACCGAGAAATCCATAGAAGCTGCCATGGCTCTGGTAGAAGATGCCTTAACCTTCAAAAGGCAATTTACCTTTTGCTGCAGATATGCTAAATAAATAGCTGAGACTAACCAATGTGACAGGGTCTAAGATGATCCTTGCTTCCCTTTCTTGTGGCGTTTGAAGCAAACAAACAGATTGCTATCAACCCTAAATTGTGCTACCCTATCCAAATAAACCCCTTCAGGGATTGCTGCCTTGTTGTGGCGAAGGGGCTTGTGTAGCTCAGTGAACCTGAGCTATGCCATGCAAGGCTATCCAAGATGGACAGGTCATAGCAGAGAGCACTGACAAAAGGTGATCCACTGGAGAAGGAATCATAGAATCATAGAGTTGGAAGGGGCCATACAGGTCATCTAGTCCAACCCCCTGCTCAACGCTGGATCAGCCCGAAGCATCCTAAAGCATCCAAGAAAAGTGTGTATCCAACCTTTGCTTGATGACTGCCAGTGAGGGGGAGCTCACCACCTCCTTAGGCAGCCTATTCCATTGCTGAACTACTCTGACTGTGAATTTTTTTTTCCTGGTATCTAGCCTATATCGTTATACTTGTAGTTTAAACCCATTACTGCGTGTCCTCTCCTCTGCAGCCAATGGGAACAGCATCCTGCCCTCCTCCAAATGACAACCTTTCAAATACTTAGAGGGTGATCATGTCCCCTCTCAACTTTCTTTTCTCCAGGCTGAACATTCCCAAGTCCCTCAACCTATCCTCAAAGGGCTTCGGGTCTGGGCCCCAGATCATCCTCGTCGATCTCCTCTGTACCCTTTCAATTTTATCTACATCCTTCTTGAAATGAGGCCTCCAGAACTGCACACAGTACTCCAGCTGTGGTCTGACCAGTGCCGTATACAGTGGGACTATGACATCTTGTGATTTTGATATGATGCCCCTGTTGATACAGCCCAAAATGGCATTTGCCTTTTTTACCGCTGCATCACACTGCCTGCTCATGTTTAGTTTACACTCCACAAGTACCCCAAGGTCTCGTTCACACACTGTGTTACCTAGAATCCCCCATCCAGTAGGAATGCTTTTCATTTTTCTGACCCAGATGCAGAACTTTACACTTTGCATCTTGTTCTCATTTGCACATTTTCCCATTGTGTTCAGATCTCGTTGAACACTGTCTCTATCTTCTGGAGTATTTGCCAGTCCTCCCAATTTGGTGTCATCTGCAAACTTGATGAGTAGTCCCTCTACCCCCTCATCTAGATCATTAATAAATATGTTAAAAAGTACCGGACCGAGCACCGAGCCCTGAGGTATCCCGCTACTCATCTCCCTCCAGTCTGATGAAACACCATTGACAACAACTCTTTGCGTGCGGTTCTCTAACCAATTCCCTATCCACCTAACTATCTGAAAATGCAGATTGCAGTCCTTCAATTTATCCATTAGAACATCATGGGGAACCCTATAAAAAGCTTTACTAAAATCCAAGCAAACGACATCAACCGAATTCCCACGATCCAGCAAACCTGTTACTTGGTCAAAAAAGAAAACCAGGTTGGTTTGACAGGACCTGTTGGAGACAAATCCATGCTGATCACCACATCGTCCTCCAGATGTTTGCAGATCACTCCCTTTAATATCTGCTCCATTATCTTATCCACCACAGAGGTCAGACTCACTGGTCTGTAGTTTCCCGGGTCATCCTTCCTCCTTTTTTTGAAGATTGGAATAACGTTTGCTCTCTTCCAGTCCTCCAGGACATCTCCAGTCCTTAAAGAGGTTCCAAAGATGATGGACAAGGGCTGTGCAAGTTCTCTGGAAAGTTCTTTGAGCACTCTCGGGTGCATTTCATCTGGACCAGGGGATCTGAACTCATCCAGTGCAGCTAAATGCCTCTTGACAACCTCTCTGTCCATGTCAACCTGCCACCCATACACTATCTCTTGGCTACTGCCATCTCTAGATGTGCCTAAACACTTTGACCTGTGGGAAAAAACAGATGTAAAATAGGCGCTGAGCCTTTCTGCTTTCTCTACATCCTCCGTTAGAATTTGTCCATCCGCACCCAACAGTGGGCCTATTGCCTCCTTTACTTTACGTTTGCTCCTCACATAACTGAAAAATCTTATGGGCTTCCCGGGCCAATCTTAGCTCACTCTCAGCTTTGGCCTTTCTGATGATTGATCTACAGTGCCTAGTAATGGCAAGGAAATGGCAAGCCACTCCAGTATCTTTGCCATGAAAACTCTATGGACAGTAAAGGTAAAGGTATCCCCTGTGCAAGCACTGGGTCATGTCTGACCCTTGGGGTGATGCCCTCCAGCGTTTTCATGGCAGACTCAATGCGGGGTGATTTGCCAGTGCCTTCCCCAGTCATGACCGTTTACCCCCCAGCAAACTGGGTACTCATTTTACCGACCTCGGAAGGATGGAAGGCTGAGTCAACCTTGAGCCGGCTGCTGGGATTGAACTCCCAGCCTCATGGTCAGAGCTTCAGACTGCATGTCTGCTGCATTGTGCATGGGCCAAAGCCGAAAGGATGCTCAATTGTGGATGGAACTGGAGGTGAAAAGTCAGTCCGAACTCCCAGCCTCATGGGCAGAGCTTTCAGACTGTATGTCTGCTGCCTTACCACTCTGCGCCACAAGAGGCTCTTTGTCTTGGCAGTAGTATGTGCGAAAAGGACCTAGGAGTCTTAGTAGACCATACATTGAGCATGAGTTAAACGTGTGACTCGGTGGCTAAAAAGGTAAATGGGATTTGGGGCTGTATCAAACAGAGCATCGTGTCCAGATCACGGGAGGTGAAGGTACCCCTTTACTCTGCTCTGGTCCAGCCTCACTTGGAGTACTGTGTTTAGTTTTGGGCACCCCAGTTGAAGAGGGATGTAGACAAACTGGAGTGTGTCCAGAGGAGGGCAATAAAGATGGTGAGGGATTTGGAGACCAAGACGTATGAGGAAATGTTGGGGGAACTTGGTGTGTTTAGCCTGGAGAAAAGACAACGGAGAGGGGATTTGATAGCCATCTTCAAATATTTAAAAGGTTGCCATATAGAGAATTTTCTCTTGTCCCGGAAGAACGGACCAGAACCAATGGGATGAAATTAATTCAAAAGAAATTCCATGTAAACATCAGGAAGAAGTTCCTGACAGTTAGAGCGGTTTCTCAGTGGAACAGGCTTCCTCGGGAGGTGGTGGGTTCTCCATCTTTGGAAATTTTTAAGCAGAGGCTAGATAGCCATCTGATGGAGAGGCTGATTCTATGAAAGTTTAAGGGGGTAGCAGGTTACAGTGGATGAGCGATAGGGTTGTGAATGTCCTGCATAGTGCAGGGGGTTGGACTACATGACCCATTATGTCCCTTCCAACTCTGTTATTCTATGATTCTATGAAAAACAGTATTGGGATGTTGTTAGGTGCAAAGTCATGTCTGACCCATCACGACCCCATGGATAATGATCCTCCAGGCCTTCCTGTCCTCTACCATTCCTCGAAGTCCATTTAAGTTTGCACCGACTGCTTCAGTGACTCCATCCAGCCATCGCATTCTCTGTCGTCCCTTTCTTCTTTTGTCTCCAAGACAGTTTAACCCTAATTCTGCCTGAGAGCAAAAAGTCACACACTTTGTATTGCTGTCTATAGCAAAAAGATCTATTCTTGGCCTGCCCCATTGGTCAAATATGGGCTCTATATATGGGCTCTTCTAGACCATTCATGAGCATCAAGGCGGCATCTGCTCTGTGTGTCTGCTAGTGTGTTGGATGTCTCTGTAACAGCGGTTAATTGCACTCCGTGGATTACTGCCTATTGCCAAATCTCTACAGCTTCCTGGTATACGGGGGCCGATCCTGTTCCACCTTGCCATCATGTTGTCAATGGTGATAACGTGACTGTTGGAGATGACATCTGAAAAAGCGAGAACAAATTTAATGACTCTCAATTCTAGTAGATTTATATGATGTGTCTGCTAAGGTACCGACCATTGCCCTTGAGCTAATCTATCATTACAATAAGCTCCTCATCCCACCGGGGAAGAATCCATATAAATCTGCACGTCCAGACACTGCAGGCCAAAGAGTGGTCCCCAAACCTGATTAGGAAGGGAAGACCACTAGAACAGGGATTGGAGTACTTGTCTTGGGACAGAAATCTAGTCCAAGCAGGCTTATGGCAATGGTCAAAACATCTCAACAACCAGATCTGCAATAGTTGTAAACACAGTCTGGCAAATGGAGCCACCACTGTTGTAGACACCATATGCACCAAAAGCCTCTCTATGGATAGAGCTGATTCGAATGTTTGGGTGAGTTTTACCACTTGTTAGTGAGGCAGGGATGCTAGTCCCAAATGAGAATCTAGGATAGCACGATAAACTCAGTGGACTGAACTGGTATTAAAGCTGACTTCTCAGTATTAATAATAAAGCCTAAAGATTCAATGGTCGTAGTTATCTTTTGCGCATCTTCCCGTAACTATTGGGCACTGTCTGCTACTAATAACCAGTCATCTAAAAATGGGTACATTATACAATACTGTGTCTTCAAGTACTACCGGCGATACATTTAGTGAAAACCATGGGAGCCGAAGCAAGGCCAAAAGGAAGAAACGTAAATACATAATGCACACAGTCATAAGTGAAACGTAAATATCTTCTACAGGCTTGATGGATAGAAATATGAAAGTATGCATCTTTTAAGTCCAAAATAGAAAATCAACTTCCTTTATAATGAAGTAGAAGCACTTCCTGCAGTAACAGCATCCTAAATTTAGGATAAGTATGTACAGATTGAGATGTCTCAAATCTAAAATGGGTTGTTTACCACTCCCTTTCTTATCAATCGCAAAGTAGCAAGAGTAAAAACCTGTGGATTGGGGGGAACTCCCCAGAGAAACAACTGCACCTTTTCCCCTGAGTTCAGTGGTATCCTGAGTTGGGAAATTCTGGATTCTTGCCCTATTGCCTGACTGGCAGCTTCCTCCCCTTGTTGTTGTTAGGTGCGAAGTCGTGTCTGACCCATCGCGACCCCATGGACAATGATCCACCAGGCCTTCCTGTCCTCTACCATTCCCAGGAGTCAATTTAAGTTTGCACCTACTGCTTCAGTGACTCCATCCAGCCACCTCATTCTCTGTCGTCCCTTTCTTCTTTTGCCCTCAATCGCTCCCAGCATTAGGCTCTTCTCTAGGGAGTCCTTCCTTCTCATGAGGTGGCCAAAGTATTTGAGTTTCCTCCCCTAGGGAATCCCTATCTCTGATAGGGACTGAACATTTGAGTACGCTGTTCAGCATATCTATATGGTCTGGGGTTAGTTTCTCTACTCTGGAACCTCCAGTACCTGTTCTTATATGGTTAAAAAGAGGCTGAAATCATTCCCAGCATTTTCGCTGTTAGAGTGTACTTCCTCATTTTCTCTAACATGTAATTGGTATGAGTATTAAATATCCCAGAGCCTTCAAAGGGGAGATCCTCTACCATCCTTCTAGTATCATTAGAAAGTCAGGAAGATTGTGGCCAGGCATGGTGTCTGAACACCATTGTGTGACAATCAGCCTGGTGCTTTCCAGCATTGATCTGCTGTTTAGCTGATTTCATGCCCTCAGACAGTATTGTCCTCATTTGCAGCCTTTGAGCAGCGGGAAGATCATCTAAAATGGGTGTAATCCTATCCCATAGGGACATCTGGTACTGCCCCATTATACCTTCATAGTTAGCTACTCATAATCCCATGGCCATGGAGGAATAGAGCTTACGTGCCATGAAGTCAATTTTCCTGCCCTCCTTATCTAATGGGCATGACCATATATCCGCTCTCTTTTTAGATGGAAAAATAATATAATTACCATAGAGGACGGATAACTTTATGAATGACCTTAATGAAAGGGAGCGCTACTGGCACAGTGTTTGGATTATGTAGAATATATCCATTATAGAATCATTCGAATCTGGGTCTACAAATAAATAATCCAACTTTAAAGATTTTGCCATTCTGATGAGTTTTTCAGAATACAGTCTGAGATCATCAGCTGGAGAAAGAGAAGCTGGCTCCTCCACTGCCTCTGGTGGGGATAGATGAGAACAGTCATCAGAGTCCTGGTCTGAGTCCCTGCCCCTATGAGGGTCAACCTCGGATCCAGAGGTGTCATCTTCATTAATACAGCTATGAGCACCCTCATTGCTGTACCTAGTAGACCCAACTTCATCCTGATCGTAGTCTTGCCACCGACCGCAAGATGGCATCGATGAGGGCAATCTAAAGAGTATTTCAACCCACAATATCGATCTCTGCATTGAGGACTCAATGGGCAGGACCCTGCCAGGTCTTCCTGGCTTGTCTTGGACATACCACAAGCTCATTGACTCTGACAGCTCTCCCATCTCACAAAGAGGCTATGCTGGTGTATCATTCAGCATCGAGTGAGATCAAGGTTGAAAGTCAGCAGCGACCAGTGCTCAGTCTTGAAGATGTGCTCTTTTGTGCTGTTCCTTCAATGCTGAATGCACTGATGGTGCAGGAGAGTGTCTGCGATGCATAGGAGACATCAATGATTCATGCTGACATGACAGTCGACGGAACAATTGTCAGCATGGCCCATTATGCACGGCCGCCGAAACGGTGACTTTGGGTCACATGGAAAAAGCTGAGGGGGAAGATGCGAAGCAAACCGGTTATGCACGGGACGGGGCGCAGCGGCGGCAAAACCCGGAGTGGCAGGTGTCGAGGCATCGATGCGGAGCCAAGAGGAAGCGAGGCGTCCGGGGGCTGCTGGCTTCCCTGGGGACGTGTGTGGCAGTCCCGGTGCCCCTCGCGAGAGTCTGGCCCGGATGCCACGGGGCGTGGTAGGAAGGGGCGGGAACTGGGCGCGGCTGGTCACTTGTGACCATGCTGCGGAGCTGGCGGGAGCGGCGCGACGGGGCCCGGTGGCAATGCAGGGCAGTGGAGCTGTTCTTGCTCCACTGCCTGTCCCTGGGCCACGCGCGCCGGCTCATGACCAGCCAGCTGGTCGATTGCCACGACAGTTTTCGTGGGGCCTCTGCGTATTTGGAGGTCGCCGGATACTCCCGGACGCCCCGGCAGTGCCGGGAGAAGTTTAAGAGGCTGCGGGCAGCCTTTTTCGAAGCGCTCCGGGCCATTGCCGCTGAGACTCCAGGGCCACCTCCTCCCCATGCGGACTTGCTGGACCTCATGTGGGCAGAGGCCGGAGCGCCCACATGGATGTTGCGTCAGCAGGAGGGTGTGTATGGCGGCAACGGGCGGCTGCGCGAACCCAGGCCACTTGCCTGGCCGTTCTGCGGCGCCTTGCCATCATGGCCCTCTAGGGACCGCTGGTACGGCCAACACCCTCACCGGACCCCTTTCTTGCCTCCTTGCAGGGGATGCCTCAACGGACTCCAGTGCTGCCGGACCCTCCTCGCCACCCACGTGAGCTGCCGTCGTGGACCTACCGCCTCCCTTAAGCTGGACTTTGGGGGGGTTTGGGTGTTGCCGCGTTCCCGTCCCCTTCGTTGCATCCCGGTTCGCCCCTCCTCTTGTTTGCTGCCCTGTTCCATCTGCCCCCTAGGTCGTCCCCTTTCTTACTGTTTCCCCCTCGCGTATTGTGTTTGCTGTTCTCCCTTGTTTGTACTATTTTTTACTATTTGCACTTTTGTACACTGTTTTAATATTTTATAAAGTTTGTCTGTTTTCACACACACCCTCGCCTCTGCTGTCGTTTGTGGTTGGGGGAGGGTTCGGGGATTGGTGGGTGGTCGCTGCGGTGGCCTCTGTGCCGTCCCTCATAGGGACATGCTGCCCCCTCTTCCCCGCCGGTGCTCAGCACCCCGGCCCGTTGCCTCCGGGGCTCCCCTGCTTCCCCTCCCCTTTGGGATCTCCGGACGCCTTTCTGTCCCCGTTCCCTTTGGTGCCCTCCCACCTGCCGCGGCGTTCCACCAGCTGCTTTGATTTTGCCTCTGCCGCTGAACACGGAATTCCCCAATTATGCACGTGGCGCCTTTGGCGCCGCGTCTGATTGGGCCCTGGTTGTCAAGGAAGCTGCAGTTTCTCCCGCGTTCCGCTAATGCGGCTTTTTCGGCGGCATGCATCGAATCTGCAGCCAGTTGCCGCCGGCACCGTGCGTTATCGGTGATTTTAGTCACCGCCATTCCACCCCGAATGCATGCTAAAACCCCCGTGCATAATGGGTCCATGAGAATCTTAACATCAGAGGCGATGGTGATTGTCACTGCCAAACCAACTGTGACTGAATTGGGAAGCCCATTCATCGACTTCCCTGACAATTTTTTTTTCTTTGCTTTCTTTGCTGGAGGTTCCAACATGGCCCTTTTTTGTTGGTTGTCACCCTTCTTACCCTCGTCACCATGAAGAGAAACTGAGGAGATGGAGGGCGTTTTTGGATGCTTGTCTCCTGTACTTTCGCCCTCTAGGCCAACTTTAGCCACTGATAGAGCTTTCTCATATAGCACCGCTTTTAACCGTTGTGATCTGCCATCCCTCGTTTTAGGGGTCATCTTTTGGCAGGCTTGACAGACCCCTATAACATGTCCCTCACCAAGGCAGAGAAGACATGAAGCATGTCCATTGTTCTGTGTCATTTTAGCACCACATTCCTGGCACTTCTTAAATAGAGCCTGTAAGTATGTATGTATGTATTTGCTCACATTTATATACCGCCCTCCCCGAAGGCTCAGGGTGGTTTACATAGAACTGAGAACTATACAAGAAACTATACATATAAATAACTAGAAATATAGCCCATTGCAGTTTGAAATGCAATGGGCGCTAGCAGTGAGAGTGGGTATGGGGGGGGGGACTACCTCCAGTCTTTCGGCGGGTCTTTCAGCGGCTGGGAGCGGCTGGCGAGCGGCTGGCGAGTGGCTGCATGTGTTGCAGGAGTCCTGGGGTTTCGGCGGCGGCGGCCTGAGGCGGAGCGGCTGGCGAGCGGCTGGCTGACTTGGAGGAGTCCTGGGGTTGCGGCGGCGGCGCAACCCCAGGATATAAACAGGTCCAGGAGCAGAATGCCTTGATGGATTTCTGGGGGGGGGGCAGGGGCCGTGCAGATGTTGTTGGTTGTGCCTGGTCCCAACCAAATGCCTAGTGGAAGAGCTCCCATTTACATTTATATTTTATATTCCGCCGCTCTCAAATTTCTCATGGCGGTTTACAGAATCATCACTAGAGGGTAAAGCTCTACAAATAAGTACAAGAATCTGATGGAGAAATGTTACGTCAGAAATCTGAGGCAATGAGCAATTCACAGAAGCTGGCCCCTCCCAGGTCGTGTGACTTTTTGGTGGGGAAAGTCTTCTCACTCTCTGTGATGGGAGGGGGATAGCACTCCTAGGAGTTATTCTTTCCTGAGTAAACTCGCTAGCTCCTCTCTATGGCAGGCTCTGCAAACTGCAAATGCCATGTGTGAATGCACATAAACCACAAAGATAAAAACTAAGGTTTCTGTTCCGGTTCTCCTTCCTTCTGGTTAACCCCAAATATCCCAAACCAGTCATGTTTAGTTAGCATACAATTTACCTCTTTGTGTGGGTAAAACCTAGCAAGATCTCAGGCTTCATATTTTTATCATCTAATTAATCCACAACAGAAAAAAGCTTTTATATTAGCAAGGTTAAAAGTTCTATCTTCAGCACTGCTAACTTGGAGATAATATTCCTTATTTAAACAGAACCAGCCCCTGTGGGCAAAACTGTATTGAAACTATTTTATGTCTGTTATTGAATTGCCGATTTTATGAGGATATTGTGAGGATGTTTATCCTCATTTTTAACCAGGAAAGCTAGAATAGCCAGAATCCTGCCTTGATTGAGAAGGTACCAATATTTTTTACAATTTGCCATAAGGTTGTGAGAGCGCAGATCGAATATTTGTCCACCCTTGATCTCCATAAACTGCACATAATGTTTGTACTATTTATATTTTTTCTTTTATGATATACCAATAAACGTTTTGGCGTTGTTGACTTTCAGGCTGCAGATGTCCTTCCATGATGATGTGAGGACCCCAATTAGAACACCCCAGCTCAGTCTGCACCACTTGCCAACAGACTTTGGTGTGGCATACCATGGCGGCAGTTTCACACCTGCTAAATAACCCAATTTCAATCCACTTCAGTGACTGTTTGTAAGCAGATGTTGCCATTTTACACTGTAAAATCCAGTTGCAAAATGCATCGAAGGCGCATTATTTAGTGTTTGTGAAAGGACCTGACATCCATGTTCACTGTGATCCCATGCTGGAGATGGCCTAATGCTATGATGTCCTGAGAGTTTGACATGTAACAATTAGAAATCACATTGACATTAATGCTCTAATTTAGTGAATTAAGTGAGCACACATGGAAATAATGTTGCTTCTGTGACAGTTTTAGTCTAAAATGGCAGCACTGTGACATGGATGAAGCACATTTCTATAGAGAAATTCTGACAAATCCTGGCCCATTCTCCAGCTTTATGTACCTGTTTTGCAGAAATCAAACACTGATCTTCAAGAACTATCAACCCAGCTCTTTTCACAAGTGTTAAATCCATGTAAATCAGTCATTTTGTTTTTTTCAGAAAAAGAACAAATTTGTTCTGCATAATTCCATAAAGTTATTTCCTTTGTTTTTGCTCCTGTTCATTTATTTCAATCTGCTGCACCTTCCTGCAGTGAGGCTATTAGCTATCTGCTAATGGCTGCCAGCACTCATTTAATTCTTCTTAATGAATGTAGGAGAAAGCTGTAGAAGCTATTATGTAGAGCTTAATAAAGGTTGGGAATGAATTTCCTTAAAAAATTATTGCTACAGGCTGCTGCTTGAAGATAAAATAAATGGTAATTGCTTGGAACCCGCAGTAAGATGATAAAACATCCACAGACAAGAGTTACAAAACGTACCAGCCAGCATGAACTCCAAGCCCAAAGGAAAACTTCCCATCCCTTTTTCCTCTGGGGAAAAAAAAGCTACTTGATAATGATAATCTCAGCGATCCCATAAAGGTAAAGGTATCCCCTGTGCAAGCACTGGATCATGCCTGACCCTTGGGGTGACGCCCTCTAGTGTTTTCATGGCAGACTCAATACGGGCTGGTTTGCCAGTGCCCTCCCCAGTCATTACCATTTACCCCCCAGCAAGCTGGGTACTCATTTTACTGACCTCGGAAGAATGGAAGGCTGAGTCAACCTTGAGCCGGCTACTGGTATTGAACTCCCAGCCTCATGGGCAGAGCTTCAGACAGCATGTCTGCTGCCTTACCACTCTGCGCCACAAGAGTCTCTTAGCTATCCCACACTGCAGTGCAAATTACGGAAAGCAGAGATAAAATTGTTCCTGGAATGCACCACTTCATATCCAAGAATCACATGAGCAAACATTCTCCTGACAGAGCAGACACATACAAAATGAGGGAGAAAGATAGGTGGCCTCCTCTCCAACATGGAGGAGCATTAAATCATGTAACCCACCCTCTGGAATGGGGCAATTCTGACACAGCTTTTATAACCCTAGTGCTACTGTGCACCCTACCTACACATGATGAAGTACTGACCTCTGAATGGGGGAGACAGGATATACCTCTGGGATCTCATAAAAGTTCATTTGTAAACTAGAATTATTTATTTATTTATTTATTATATTTATATACCACCCTTCCCTGAGGCTCAGGTCAGTTTACATAAAACAGGGAACAATACAGATAACTCAGTAGTTATAAACAATAAAAACAGTGATAACAATAGAACAATATAGCAGAATAGTAGAACAATGGTGCGAACATCAATTAACCTATAGCATACTGTTGGCAACATGGGTTGGATGAACAACCGGTGGTTTTCAAGGGAAGGATGCCCGTGGGGGCCAATAGAAGGTGATTGGTTCAGGTTGACCTCAGCCAAATGCTCGGTGGAAGAGCTCCCTTTTGCAGGCCCTGCAGAATTGTTCAAGTACCTTTAGGGCCCTGATCTCATCTGGGAATTTGTTCCACCAGGTGGAAGCCAGGATGGAGAAAGTTCTGGCAAGCTCACCAGGCAGTTGGAGGTCACAGAGCATAATGGTCTTTGAGGGGTGTAGACAAAAAGTCAGTCCACTGGGCCGAGACCACTTATGGAATCATAGAATCATAGAGCTCCTTTTCTCCAGGCTGAACATTCCCAAGTCCCTCAACCTATCTTAGTAGGGCTTGGTCCCTTAGCCCCAGATCATCTTCATCGCTCTCCTGTGTACCCTTTCAATTTTATCTACGTCCTTCTTGAAGTGAGGCCTCCAGAACTGCACACAGTACTCCAGGTGTGGTCTGACCAGTGCCGTATACAATGGGACTATGACATCTTGTGATTTTGATGTGATGCCCCTGTTGGTACAGCCCAAAATGGCATTCGCCTTTTTAACCGCTGCATCACACTGCCTGCTCCTGTTTAGTTTACAATCCACAAGTACCCCAAGGTCTCGTTCACACACAGTGTTACCTAGAAGCGTATCCCCCATCCAGTAGGCATGCTTTTCATTTTTCTGACCCAGATGCAGAACTTTACACTTATCTTTATTAAATTGCATCTTGTTCTCATTTGCCCATTTTTCCATTGTGTTCAGATCTCGTTGAACTCTGTCTCTATCTTCCGGAGTATTTTCCAGTACTCTTCTTTAGAGCTCTGTCCTTCCCTCCATTTCCTGAACATTTTCCTTTTCTTTCTTAGTTCCTCTTGAAGTTCTCTGTTCATCCAAATAGGCTTCTTAGAGCTCCTGCAGTGTTTTCTTCTTTCTGGGATAGTCATTGATTGAGCATTCAATAGCTCCTGTTTGAGTAGCGCCCACCCTTCACATGCTCCCTTCCCTTCCAGCATTCTTGTCCATGGTATGACACTCATCATGTCTCTGAGTTTATTAAATTTGCCCTACGAAAATCCAACATCCGCGTCTGGCTACAAGCTTCCTTGGCTCCCCATCTCAAAAGGAATTCTATGAGGACATGGTCACTTCCCCCTAGGGTCCCCACCTCCTTCACCCCACCTCCTTCACCTCACCAACTCTTGCCTGTTGGTCAGTATTAAGTCCAGTATCACTTGGAGGAGGGCAGGATGCTGTTTCTGTTGGCTGCAGAGGAGAGGACACACAGTAATGGGTTTAAACTTCAAGTACAACGATATAGGCTAGATATCAGGAAAAATCTTTCACAGTCAGAGTAGTTCAGCAGTGGCTGCCTAAGGAGGTGGTGAGCTCCCCCTCACTGGCAGTCTTCAAGCAAAGGTTGGATACACACTTTTCTTGGATGCTTTAGGATGCTTAGGGCTGATCCTGCGTTGAGCAGGGGGTTGGACTAGATGGCCTGTATGGCCCCTTCCAACTCTATGATTCTATGATTCTATGAGGAACATATGTGCTTGTGGAATGATTCTGATAATTGTCAGTAATCCCAAAACGATGCCCATGTACATCATGGTGTTCTCAGATGCATTTCCTGGATTTCCTCTACCTCAGGGGTTCCCAACCTTTGGCATATGGGAGCTGCATTAGCAAGTCCAGTGCCTAAAGAGGGCCATATCTTAAACCAAAATGTAACAAAATTATTAACCTACTTATTTAGATCGAAAGTAAACATTCAAAGAAATGAAGAAATGTTAACTTTAATGCAGTCTTTGGAACAACTGGGGAAGGCACTGGCAAACCACCCCGTATTGAGTCTGCCATGAAAACGCTAGAGGGCGTCACCCCAAGGGTCAGACATGACCCGGTGCTTGCACAGGGGATACCTTTACCTTTACCTTTATTTTGGAACAATATTTCTGTGGAATCCTTTTATTTAGCTACAAATGCTTACCTATTCAGCTAAGGCTAAAAGAAAAGGTATGTGACACACACTTTTAAAATGTCACATAAATGTTCATTGTAAGTCTTGACCTAAACTTTGATTACACAATTTTGATTTTGGATGTGGTATATGCAGCAAATTTCTTTAGATAGATAAATATATCAAGTAGACCAGAATGGTGCTGTTTCAAATGGATTCTGAAAAATTCTTATTTCCTTTCCAAGGTTATGGCAATCAGTGAATCTGTTCTGAAATCAACCTGCAATAGGTTCAGTGCTTTGATGTGTCTTTCAACACTGAATTGTAAATTCCTATCCTTCTCAAATTTTAAGTTTTGCTTCAAAAGCTTTCAGTTAGTATACATCTCACACACAAGCTTTCCTTTCTCCTGTTCAGATGCTCTGTGCTATCCGTTAAGAAAGCCAAATCAAAAATCCATTCAGGGTCAGAAAGTGCATCTTAAACTTTCTCCTTAAGAAAAACATCAGTTTCATGATGAAGATTCAAAAAAAACTGAGGACTTTGCCTCACCTAAGCCACCTGATTTGTGTATGGTACAATACATCTCCATATTCTGCATCCATCTCTGAGAGAAAATTTTGAAACAGATGGTGAGCAACTTGCAGATGTAATCTCTGAAACAGGTATGGTGCCAGATGATTGGAGGCAGGCAAATATTGTCCCCATCTTCAAGAAGGAAAAAGGAGGATCCGGGTAACTATAGACCCATCAGCTTGACATCTGTAGCTGGCAAAATTTTAGAACAAATCATCAAATACTCAGTCCTCAAGTAGCTGGAACTTGATTTCATTCAGTTTAGCCCACTTATCGAGCCTATCAAGATCATCCTGTATTCTGTTGCTGTCTTCAGTTGTGTTTGCTACCTCTCCCAGTTTAGTATCATCTGCAAATCTAATAAGTATCCCCTCTACTCCCTCATCCAAATCATTTATAAATATGTTGAACAACACAGGCCCCAGGACAGATCCTTGGGGTACTCAACTTGTCACTCTTTTCCAAGAAGATGCTGAACCATTAACAAATACCATCTGGGTACGATTTGTCAACCAGTTATTGATCCACCTGACAGAATTAGGACCCATACCGCATTTTACCAACTTGTCAACAAGGATATCATGTGGAACCTTATCAAAAGCTTTACTGAAATCCAGATAAACTATGTCCACGGCATTCCCCTGATCCAGCAAGGTAGTCACTTTCTTGAAAAAAGAGATAAGGTTGGTCTGACATGACTTGTTCTTGCAAAACCCATGCTGAGTCTTAGAAATCACAGCTCTCAGTTCTAGCTGCTCAAGGACTGAGTGTTTGATTATTTGTTCCAAAATTTTGCCAGCTACAGATGTCAAGCTGACGGGTCGATAATTACCCGGATCTTCCTTTTTCCGTTTCTTGAAGATGGGGACAACATTTGCCCAACTCCAATCGTCTGGCACCTCACTTGTTCTCCAAGAAGTGTCAAAAATAATGGACAGATGCCAACTTTGCAGCCATATACATATCTCTCGCTCCCTTGCCCCAACACCAGCTGATCCTCTCTAACAGACTGCTGGGGCATTCACGTGGACTACAGCAGCCCCACCACCATGGGGGGCTCCAACGTCCCACAAGAGACCAGTCCAGCCAGCCCCTGCGGCAAGACGCCTGACAGCGGTGACTCTGCTGGCAAAGGGCAGCTCAGCGGAGTACTCTGGGCAGGGCAGAGTGACACTCTTGCCAGTCCTTCAGTTCCTGCACTGTCCCGGCATCTGGAACAGCCGGCTGAGGAGGCTGCTATTCTCCACTCTTCCCCCAGGGGGTCCCTGAGGACTTGGAGGACAAGAGTCCCATGGCCCGCATGAGCTAGGGGCCTGGGGAGGCAAGAGGGCTGGGCATCGCTGAGACTTGGGGAGTCTTTTCCCTCGCTCTGGCTCCACTCACGGCACTCTGCAAGCAACAAGAGTCTTGGAGCGGAGCGGAATAAATAAAGGAGTAAGCCCTAAGGGGGAGGAGAAAGGGCGGGCTCTGTCCGGGATAAAAACTCAGAGGGCCCAATCAGGAGCCGCGAAGCCCTCCGAGTGTCACTCCAGGGCCAAGCAGTCGAGTGTCACTCCGAGTGTCTCTCCAGGGCCAAGCAGCCAATGGGGAGCCGCACAGAGCGCGGCTCCCCATTGGCTGCTTGGCCCAGCCTTGCCTTGCCCGCCTGGGGACTCACCGCACACGAGGGTGAGTCCTCCCAGTGGCTTCCCCTCACCCTCGCAAAAGGAGCAGGGACGCAGTGGCGTAGATGCCCCATCCCTACTCCTTTCCCGCCTGGGGTCCCTTCCCACTGGCCATTCCCTACCGCCGCTTCCCCACACCCAGACACACACACACACACACAGCCTCACCAGCCAAACCCCCCTGGCCGCCCCCCTCACCCCGCCACCGCTTACCAGCGACCACAGACACACAGATATGCACAAACACACACACACAACCCCCTGGCCGCTCCCCCATTGCCCTGCCGCCGCTTCCCCGCCCCCACAGATATACACACACAGCCACCCAAACACCGCGCTCTGCCACCCCTTTCCCCACCCCATACATCCATGCACACAGTCCTCTCTACCCCCTCTTCCCTCACCACCTCCCCCTCCCCATTCGCCCCCCGTGATTCCCCCCCACCCTTCACACCCCCTGGCCCCTCCCCTTTCACCTACCTCTCTGCCTGCCTTCCTTTCTTCCTTCTTACTTCCTGACTTCCTCTCCCCCACCCCACACATCCACGCACACACTCCTCTCTACCCCCTCTTTCCTCCCCACCTCCCCCTCCTGATTCGCCCCCCCGTGATTCCCCCTATTCACCCCCCCTGTCCCCTCCCATTTCACCTACCTCTCTGCCTGCCTTCCTTTCTTACTTCCTGACTTCCTGTTTCTCCATCTCCTTCCTGTCTCTCTGTCTCTCCCTCTCACTTGCTTCCTGTCTCTCTCCTTCACTTTTTTCTCCCTTCTACTCATCCCTTCAACCACCCCTTGCCCTTTTTTCTCCCTCCCCTTCTTCCTTTCCTCTTCTTCCTTCCTTCCCCACAGTCTGTTCTCCCCCTCTGCTAGGGCCGCTGTATTTCTTCGACAGCAGGCTTATTTTCTAGTTGAAAAATAACAGGAAATCCTGGGGGGGCACCCTTCCCTCCCTCCCTCTTTCTTTCTTTCTTTCTTTCTTTCTTTCTTTCTTTCTTTCTTTCTTTCTTTCTTTCTTTCTCTCTCTCTCTCTCTCTCTCTCTCTCTCTCTCTCTCTCTCTCTCTCTCTCTCTCTCTCTCTCTCTCTGTCATTCTTTCTGTCTCCCCCTTCTACTACCCTGCTGGCGCCCACTGCATTCATGACTGCAGTGGGGTTTTTTTATTAGTTTGCTCATATTTAGCTTACATTCCCCTTGATCCCAAGAACATGTTCACATACACACTGCTACCGAGAAGTGTATCTCCCATCCAGTATGCATTCTTCTCATTTTTGTGACCCAGATGTAGAACTCTGCAGTATTGAACTCTCCTTATTGAATTGCATCTTGTTCTCATTTGCCCACTTTTCCAGCATGTTCAGATCTTGTTGAACTCTATCTTCTGCAGTGTTTGCTACTCCTCCAATTTGGTGTCTTCTACAGATTTAATGAATAGTCCCTTCACATCCTATTGGAAACATCCTATTTACCATAGAGTTAGTGAAATATATAGGGACACTGACCTTTGACACTGATTTTGATCTTACTGACCTGTCCTTAGAAGGTAATTTCCTGTTTCCTGATTGTCTTTTCCATTCCTCAAGCCTGCAACGTGATGGAATGGGATGTCTCAAGCATCTCTCTCCATCCAGCTATTTAGACTACAATAGGAACCTTCTTGAGCCTCTTGTGGCGCAGAGTGGTAAGGCAGCCGTCTGACAGCTTTGCCCATAAGGCTGGGAGTTCAATCCCAGCAGCCGGCTCAAGGTTGACTCAGCCTTCCATCCTTCCGAGGTCGGTAAAATGAGTACCCAGCTTGCTGGGGGGTAAACGGTAATGACTGGGGAAGGCACTGGCAAACCACCCCGTATTGAGTCTGCCAAGAAAACGCTAGAGGGCGTCACCCCAAGGGTCAGACATGACTCGGTGCTTGCACAGGGGATACCTTTACCTTTACCTTTTAGGAACCTTCTCTTTACCTCTAAGTATTTAGAATTATGTTCTCTAATAAATAGTTCTTGTATTAAATATCACGTTGGTGAACGTATTTATTGTTTTCTGACCACATGCACTCTGACCCACGCTGCGCTTACTTGCCATACTAAGGCACTCTGCTTACATTCTGGATATTAAAACCTTACTAATACTTAATATCCTTCACATCCAAGATCACTGATAAAAATGTTAAAGAATACTGAACCCATTACTGAGCCCTGTGACACCCCACTGCTCATCTCCCTCCAATCTGATGAAATACCATTCACAACCACTCTTTCTTACCAGTTCTCTATAAACCTAATTACCTAGAAATCCAGTTTGCAGTTCTCCATTATACCCATCAGAACATCATGGAGAACCTTATCAAAAGCCTTACTGAAATCCAGGTAAACAACATCCACTGAGTTTCCACGATCTAATAAGCCCGTCACTTTTTCAAAGACGAAAACCAGGTTGGTCTGGCAGGACCTGCTGGAAACAAATCCATGCTGACTTTCTCAGATCAATAAATTGTCCTTCAGAAGTTTTCGGATTTCTCCCTTTAAAATCTCCTCTATTATCTTCCCTGCAACTGAGGTCAGACTCACTGGCCTGTCGTTTGCTGTAGAGAGAATGATCAATGGAAGTCAGTGAGAGTGTGGTGGAATTCATTCTCCCAGGAAGGACTATGGCTGTTTCACCTCTCCCTTGAAGTATTTGGAATTCATGTGCAAGGAGGGAAGGACAATAACTTGAATTTGGGTGGTGGTTCCAGTTTCTGGTAAGAATTTCCCTTTGTGCTGGCAAAAGTCACATGCTTTCTCTCCAAAAGTCATCCGTGTGACTGGAAATATGTGTTTACCTATGCTATCTGTTGGATTCCTGGGCACATTATGAACACGTTGGCTAAAGCACTTCCAGTGTATTTTTGAAGCTGGATTCTCCTGTGTGGAACAGAATAATCTACTTCTAAAGTACGTTGAAAGTGCATTTTCCAACATGTGCATAATGGGCCCCGATTTCATTAACACCTCTTCAAACACCTACAACTTGTCAATGAGAACATGACTCAGGACAGGTGCCTGCAGTTGTTACTTTTTTGTTTGTTTTGCATACAATTTTTAAAAATCCATGAAAGCCTGCATTATATTTTGTTGTCTGAAAAAGGTCTGAACTGCGTCTTTACCTGATGAATGAAAACACCTGGAGTACTGTGTGCGGTTCTGGAGGCCTCACTTCAAGATAAAATTGAAAGGGTACAGAGGAGAGCGACGAGGATGATCTGGGGCCAAGGGACCAAGCCCTATGAAGATAGGTTGAGGGACTTGGGAATGTTCAGCCTGGAGAAAAGGAGGTTGAGAGGGGACACGATACCCCTCTTTAAGTATTTGAAAGGTTGTCAATTGGAGGAGGGCAGGATGCTGTTTCTGTTGGCTGCAGAGGAGAGGACACGCAGTAATGGGTTTAAACTTCAAGTACAACGATATAGGCTAGATATCAGGAAAAAAATTTTAACAGTCAGAGTAGTTCAGCAGTGGAATAGGCTGCCTAAGGAGGTGGTGAGCTCCCCCTCACTGGCAGTCTTCAAGCAAAGGTTAGATACACACTTTTCTTGGATGCTTTAGGATGCTTTGGGCTGATCCAGCGTTGAGCAGAGGGTTGGACTAGATGGCCTGTATGGCACCTTCCAACTCTATGATTCTATGATTCTATGAAAATTAATATCTGCTCATTTAGAATTGCGTTTCCAGAGCCTTTCATTGAGAGGAGCTTGTTGGTTTAGCAAAAGCAGATGGAGATATTTTGGAAACTGGAGAGCCAAAATTCGGTAGTATGCATGCACATGACCCCCTTCAAGGATCGCTGCCTTGTTTTTTTTTTTTTTAATAATTTTGTTTATTATTATATAAAGCATTTACAGAAAAATTGAGAAGAAAAAGCAACCAGCTGATATGGTTTGCCATCTCTTTTAACATACATATTCAGTTCCCATCACATATTATTCCTAATCTAGAAGTTTTTACCATTTTTCTTAGCCAAGTGATTGTTAATACATATGAGAGTATGATCTGTTATAAGAATACATTCTGTTATTATCTTAAATGATATTAATGCCTATGAAGTATGGTTTGTCATCCACTTTTAGCATACATATTGACATACATATTCAATTCCCATCGCATATTAATCCTCATCTAGGAGTTATTACCATCTTTCTTAGCAAAGTAGTTGTTGATACATATGAGAGTATAATCTATTATAAGGATATATTCTATTATTGTCTTAGATGATATAAAGTCAGTTCCCTTCATATATTGGTCCTGTCCTAAAAGTTCTGCTGTCTTTCCCCCAGGAAGTCAGGAGAATACTCCATTGTTCAACTCATCCTTCAGGTGGTCGCAGAAAATGAAATTGTGTTTTTTCCCATAGTAGAGTGTTTCTGATTGTCCTTCTGTCAGGGCCAGAGGAATCTCTTACTTGATTCTTGCTGCCAGTCGCCTTTGAGTTGGCTCTGACTTTATCAATCTGGATCTCTTCCTCTGGTCGCACAGGAATATCTCCTGATAGCTTCCTGGTTGCTGTCGCTTTTGAATAGACTCTTTTTATTTTGCTGATCCAAGTCATTTCCTGCTCTAAATAGACTTCCAGGTTTTCGGTGCTTTCCTTACTTGAATCTGTTTTCCCAGGTTCTTCAAAGGTACTCTGGGTTTTTACATCTCTGGCTCTCTCTCTCTCCTGTTGATTAACTTCCAAACATTGAGTTTTCGTTTGATTTATTATTGGCAGAGCTGTATCAGCTGTTCTCTCTCTGTCCAAAAGCTCCCCCTTAATCCCACGGATTTCCTTTTCCAGCTTATTGACTGCTTTCAGTATCTTTGAGTTCCCTTCGCATAACAAATGGAAAAGCTGTGCCTTAGTTAATTTCTCCATAGTTCCAGGCAGTCACAAATTAGAAACAGAAAGTCTCGTACAGTCTCGCGGGAGCACGGGCGATCCCAAATTATCTGTTTGTCGATCTCCGTATCAAGTCAGTTACCCCCACTGAACTTTTTTCAACAAAACTTCAAAGCACTTTCTTTGTTTGGTTAGTGGGTATAATTAGCTGGGAGTCTCTCACTCAGCGAAAGAAGGAATTCACTTGTAAATTGGTTGAGGAAGGGGGGGGAGAAGAGCTTGTGGAAAAAGAAAGGGAAGAGCCAGAAAGCTTTCAATTCTTACTGTTGCAGACTTCAGCTTCTGTCAGCGCTGATAAAAGATGGTCAGGGAAGAATGTAGGGTCAGCTGGTCGTTTCAAGCTTGTAAAGTTGTTTGCAACAAGGACGCCATCGTGACCTTGAGCTCAGGCCGCTATTAATCCGGGGAGTTCGGTCCTCCTATCTCCCCACGGATCTGTAGGACCCTCAGGATGCCGTTCCCGGTTCCTGGGGCGACCGGCGAGCAGATTTGCGTATCTGCTCAGGTCAGCCAGGTGCAGAAGCCCCTGACCCTCGGCATGGCTGAAGAGCTGAACAGAAGACCAGCTTTTTATGGCGCCATCTTCAGTCGACTCCAAGGATCGCGGCCTTGTTGTGGCAAGGGGGCTTGCATAGTTCAGTGAAGCTATGAGCTATACCGTGCAGGGCCACCCAAGACGGACAGGTCATAGCTGAGAGCTCTGACAAAAGGTGATCCACTGGAGAAGGAAATGGCAAAGCACTCCAGTATCTTTGCCATGAAAACTCTATGGACAGTTCCAAAAGGCAAAATGATATGACGCCGGAAGATGAGCCCCTCAGGTCGGAAGGTGTCCAATATGCTACTGGGGTTGAGCAGACGGCTAGTACGAGTAGCGCCAGAACGAATGAAGCGACTGGGCCAAAGCCGAAAGGACGCTCAGTTGTGGAAGTAACTGGTGGCGAAAAGACAGTCCGATGCTGTAAAGATTTTTATTCCATAGGAACCTGGAACGTCAGATCCATGAATCAAGGCAAGCTGGACGTGGTTAAACAAGAAATGACAAGACTGAACATCGACATTTTAGGAATCAGTGAACTCAAATGGACAGGAATGGGTGAATTTAATTCAGATGGCCATCAGGTATACTACTGTGGACAAGAATCTCGCAGAAGAAATGAAATAGCCTTCATAATCAATAAGAGAGTAGGAAAAGCAGTCTTGGGATACAATCCCCAAAATGACAGAATGATCTCAGTTCGAATCCAAGGCAAACCATTCAACATCACAGTGATCCAGGTCTATGCCCCAACCACTGCTGCTGAAGAGGATGAAGTTGATCAGTTCTATGAAGCCCTACAACACCTTCTAGAAGCTATGCCAAAAAATGATGTGCTTATCATCATGGGGGATTGGAATGCTAAAGTAGGAAGCCAAAAGATAACCGGGATAACAGGCAAGTTTGGCCTTGGAGTACAAAATGAAGCAGGGCACAGGTTGGTAGAATTTTGTCAAGAGAATACAATAGTCATAGCAAACACTCTTTTCCAACAACCCAAGAGACGACTCTGCACATGGACATCACCAGACGGTCAACACAGAAATCAGATTGACTATGTGCTCTGCAGCCAAAGATGGAAAAGTTCTATCCAGTCAATAAAAACAAGACCAGGAGCTGATTGTGGTTCAGATCATGAGCTTCTTGTTGCAAAATTTAGGCTTAAATTGAAGAAAGTAGAGAAAAGCACTAGGCCACTCAGGTATGAACTAAATCATATCCCCAACGAATACACAGTAGAGGTGACAAATAGATTTAAGGAATTAGATCTGATAGACAGAGTGCCTGAAGAACTATGGACGGAGGTTCGCGACATTGTACAAGAGGTAGCAACTAAAACCATCCCAAAGAAAAAGAAATGCAAGAAATCAAAATGGCTGTCTGAGGAAGCTTTACAAATAGCTAAGGAGAGAAGGGAAGTGAAAGGCAAGGGAGAAAGAGAAAGATACAACCAAGTGAATGCAGAATTCCAGAGAAAAGCTAGAAGAGATAAGAATGCCTTCTTAAATGAACAGTGCAAACAAATAGAAGAAAACAATAGAATGGGGAGGACCAGAGATCTTTTCAAGAAAATTGGAGATATGAAGAGAACGTTTCATGCAAAGATGGGTATGATAAGGGACCAAAATGGTAGGGACCTCACAGAAGCAGAAGAGATTAAACAAAGGTGGCAAAATTATACAGAAGAACTATACAAGAGCGAGCTTAACATCCCTGATGACCACAATGGGGTAGTTACTGACCTGGAGCCAGACATCCTGGAATGTGAAGTCAAATGGGCCTTAGGAAGTCTGAGCAACAATAAAGCTAGTGGTGGTGACAGCATTGCAGTTGAACTATTCAAAATCTTAAAGGATGATGCAGTAAAAGTGCTACACTCAATATGCCAGCAAATTTGGAAAACTCAACAATGGCCACAGGATTGGAAAAGGTCAGTTTACATTCCAATCCCAAAGAAGGGCAATGCCAAAGAATGTTCAAACTACCGCACCATTGCACTAATTTCTCATGCTAGCAAAGTTATGCTCAAAATCCTACAAGCTAGGCTCCAGCAATATGTGGACCGAGAACTTCCAGAAGTACAGGCAGGATTTCGAAGAGGCAGAGGAACTAGAGATCAAATTGCCAACATACGCTGGATCATGGAGAAAGCTAGGGAGTACCAGAAGAACGTCTACTTCTGCTTTACTGACTATGCTAAAGCCTTTGATTGTGTGGAGCACAACAAATTGTGGCAAGTTCTTAAAGAGATGAGAATACCAAAGCATCTTATTTGTCTCTTGAGAAATTTATATGCAGGTCAAGAAGCAACAGTGAGAACTGAACATGGAATCACTAACTGGTTCAAAATTGAGAAAGGAGTTCGGCAAGGCTGTATACTGTCGCCTTGCTTATTTAACTTGTATGCAGAGCACATCATGAGAAATGCGGGATTAGAGGAGTCACAAATTGGGATCAAGATTGCAGGGAGAAATATCAACAGCCTCAGATATGCAGATGATACCACTCTAATGGCAGAAAGTGAAGAGGAACTAAAGAGCCTGTTGATGCGGGTGAAGGAGGAGAGTGCAAAAGTTGGCTTGAAACTCAACATCAAGAAAACAAAGATCATGGCATCCGGCCCTCTCAATTCATGGCAAATTATATATTCATAGAATCATAGAGTTGGAAGGGGCCATACAGGCCATCTAGTCCAACCCCCTGCTCAACGCAGGATTAGCCCTAAGCATCCTAAAGCATCCAAGAAAAGTGTGTATCCAACCTTTGCTTGAAGACTTCCAGTGAGGGGGAGCTCACCACCTCCTTAGGCAGCCTATTCCACTGCTGAACTACTCTGACTGTGAAATTTTTTTTCCTGATATCTAGCCTATATCATTGTACTTGAAGTTTAAACCCATTACTGTGTGTCCTCTCCTCTGCAGCCAGCAGAAACAGCATCCTGCCCTCCTCCAAGTGACAACCTTTCACATACTTAAAGAGGGCTATCATGTCCCCTCTCAACCTCCTTTTCTCCAGGCTGAACATTCCCAAGTCCCTCAACCTATCTTCATAGGGCTTGGTCCCCTGGCCCCAGATCATCCTCGTCGCTCTCCTCTGTACCCTTTCAATTTTATCTACGTCCTTCTTGAAGTGAGGCCTCCAGAACTGCACACAGTACTCCAAGTGTGGTCTGACCAGTGCCGTATACAATGGGACTATGACATCTTGTGATTTTGATGTGATGCCTCTGTTGATACAGCCCAAAATGGCATTTGCCTTTTTTACCGCTGCATCACACTGCCTGCTCATGTTTAGTTTACAATCCACAAGTACCCCAAGGTCTCGTTCACACACAGTGTTACCTAGAAGCGTATCCCCCATCCAGTAGGCATGCTTTTCATTTTTCTGACCCAGATGCTTACCCAGATTCTTCCACTTATCTTTATTAAATTGCATCTTGTTCTCATTTGCCCATTTTTCCATTGTGTTCAGATCTCGTTGAACTCTGTCTCTATCTTCCGGAGTATTTGCCAGTCCTCCCAATTTGGTGTCATCTGCAGACTTGATGTGTAGTCCCTCCAGATGGGGAAGAAATGGAGATAGTGACAGATTTTATTTTCCTGGGCTCCAAGATCACTGCAGATGGGGACTGCAGCAAAGAAATTAAAAGACGCTTGCTCCTGGGGAGGAAAGCTATGGCAAATCTAGACAGCATCCTAAAAATCAGAGACATCACTCTGCCAACAATAGTGCGTTTAGTCAAGGCTATGCTATTCCCAGTTGCAATGTATGGCTGCGAAGGTTGGACCATAAGGAAGGCCGAGCGTCAAAGAATTGAGGCTTTTGAACTCTGGTGCTGGAGAAGACTCTTGCGAGTCCCTTGGACTGCAAGGCGAACAAACCGGTCAGTCCTCGAGGAGATCAGCCCTGACTGCTCTTTAGAAGGCCAGATCCTGAAGATGAAACTCAAATACTTTGGCCACCTTATGAGAAGGAAGGACTCCCTGGAGAAGAGCCTAATGCTGGGAGTGATCGAGGGCAAAAGAAGAAGGGGACGACAGAGAATGAGGTGGCTGGATGGAGTCACTGAAGCAGTAGGTGCAAACTTAAATGGACTCCGGGGAATGGTAGAGGACAGGAAGGCCTGGAGGATCACTGTCCATGGGGTCGCGATGGGTCGGACACGACTTCGCACATAACAACAACAATGCACATGAACGCTTATATCCAGAATTATACATTGGCCTTTGAAGTCCCCACTTGGTCTTAAAAGTGCCACTGAATTCAAACTTTGTTGTGTTGCTTCAGAACAACACTGCTTCCCATCTGAATCACTCTCTTTGTATTTGAACTATAAGTAAAGGTAAAGGTAAAGGTAAAGGTAAAGGTATCCCCTGTGCAAGCACCGAGTCATGTCTGACCCTTGGGGTGACGCCCTCCAGCGTTTTCATGGCAGACTCAATACGGGGTGGTTTGCCAGTGCCTTCCCCAGTCATTACCGTTTACCCCCCAGCAAGCTGGGTACTCATTTTACCGACCTCGGAAGGATGGAAGGCTGAGTCAACCTTGAGCCGGCTGCTGGGATCGAACTCCCAGCCTCATGGGCAAAGCTTTCAGACGGCTGCCTTACCACTCTGCGCCACAAGAGGCTCAAAGGTAAAGGTATCCCCTGTGCAAGCACCGAGTCACGTCTGACCCTTGGGGTGACGCCCTCTAGCGTTTTCATGGCAGACTCAATACGGGGTGGTTTGCCAGTGCCTTCCCCAGTCATTACCGTTTACCCCCCAGCAAGCTGGGTACTCATTTTACCGACCTCGGAAGGATGGAAGGCTGAGTCAACCTTGAGCCGGCTGCTGGGACTGAACTCCCAGCCTCATGGGCAAAGCTTTCAGACAGCTGCCTTACCACTCTGCGCCACAAGAGGCTCTTTTGAACTATACTCTTTTGAACTATTTGAACTATACTGCAGAGTAGATGCAGAGCAGTCATGAAGACAGCAGATGAGTGTCTCTCCCACCCCGTATTCTACATATTTGATTGTTTTAATTAATTAATTCATTATATTTATATACTGCCCTAACCTGAGGTTCAGCATGGTTTACATAAAAACATAAAAACAGGGAACAATACAGATAATTCAGTAGTCATAAACAATAAGAATACAGTGATAACAAATAGAACAGTATAATAGAACAGTAGAACAATGGTGAGAAAATACATTCAGCTGCAGCATACTGACAGAATATGTGGGAATTTTAATATTTGTACCAGTGGCAGTCAACACAGTTGGAGCTTGATGAGTTTATGTTGTACACTGGTAGTCCGCCATTCAACTATTGACTGTGGCCAACCTTCCCAAGCTGTTTAACTTTGGTGAAAAACTGAATTAATAATTTGTCCCCTGAGATGAACAGTTTGGTTGATACTCATTCCAAATGTACAGTGAAGTGGAGGGGCCTGTCTATTAACCTAGTATGTTTTTGTTTCATCCCTTCAAGGAACTCAACATGGGGTAGGTGATTCTACCATCAGCATTTTATCCTCCCATCCACCCTGTGAGCTGCATTAGATGAGGGAATTGACTGCCTTAAGATCATCTGCTGAGATTTGTAGGGAAGTGGAGATTTGACCCCACATCCTAAATCATGGCTCTGGTAATCTAACCCCTGTCTAACATGGTACCAAGGATATGTAATCCGGGGTAAAACATCTGTGTGTTGCTGTGGGCTTGTAGAATCCAGTGAGTACCGCCCCCCCCCCCCCGGTGTATCCCAGTTCTTTAATTGATAACCAGCAAACTCACTGGTCTCTCTGAATGAAGTTGTCTGTGAAGGGTCAAGATCCTGACTTTTAACCTCAATATGACCTGCCAGTAGGGTCAACAATGTTACTCACTCTGCATCCCACAGTTGTTCTTGACTGGCTACTGCAAGGCCAACATACCTCCCTAGGTTGGGGGGCAGATCTGACCTCTAATAACCCATTGCTTCTGTATTGGATAGCTTTTCAGTTTTTGCTTGGCCTTGACATGCAAGCAGGCTTGAGACCTCAAGAAGTGTGATTGCTTTTATTTGCTGAAGTGTTTCTTTTTTCTTTTTTTGTAATTTTTTAAAAAACAAGAAGAGTTGATTCTTATATGCTGCTTTTCTCTATCCAGAGGAGTCTCAAAGTGGCTGACAATCGCCTTCCCTTCCTCTCTCTACAACAGGCACCCTGTGAAGTAGGTGAGGCTGAGAGGGTCTGTTCTGTAAGAACAGTTCTCAAGGCTGTGAGTAGCCCAAGGTAACCCACCTGGCTGCATGTGGATGAGCAGGAAATCAAACCCGGCTTGCCAGATGATACCAAGCTTGTTTCTGAAAGTGTAAGGACTTGAACATAAAAAAAAAATCTGAAGTGAGGGACTATCGGGTTGTTTTAAACAGCTTGCTGGACAGTCACACAAGCACACAGGAAGAGTCAATTGTTCTGCCTTGTTCTCCAGGAATTGTGCTGTAGCCATGAGTTTTGTCTCTGGCTATTTCTGAAAAGGTCATTCTGATTATAAGTATCTCTCTTGACACTAGAGCTCTTAGTGTTTGAACTTTGTCATCTTTGGTTGGCAGACAGATTCTCCTAATTTAAGAACATCTTCATTGAATAAGTCCAGAATATAAGCATGCTAGGCAACTACTCTTACCTAGCTGTGTTTGGAGTCTCCCTCCCTGATGTACATTTTGTCTAACAGTATCCCTACTGCATTTGGCATTCTGGCATTTTTCATTCTGGAAAACTTGTATTTAGGAAAAAAAAGTGAGTACATGTATGTTAAATATTCAGTAGTGCTCTCAAATATATACTGATTTGGGAATTGAGATTGTGGGTGTAATTTAAATTGTTCAAAGCTGACGTCTTGTGTACTGAGTGTTTTTTTAATGCTTTCTCCCTGGCTGCTTTTGAAAATGTCTTCTTGATGAGAAATGTCTCTCTTGACATTGCCTAATTAGAGGTCTGCATAAAGTTTCTTAATTAGGGGCAGTTTTAACAATTGAAATAAGAGAAAAGAGTTGCCATCTGTTTGTTCTTTGTTTATAATTTGAAACAACCCCAATTGCTGCTTGAGGGAGCAGCTTCTCTTCATCTAGTTAAGTCTCAGTTGTTTTCAACGGACGGCATTCTCTGGGGTGGGAGGGGAGTCTCCTTTGCAGTAGGCACGATGGAGAGAAAGATGATGTAGTTGCAAGTATAATTGGGGGGGGGGCAGAGTTAATCAGATGGCCTCCCATCAATATCTGTGTGTGGGGGGAGAAGGATGTAGTTTAATTGGTGTTTTCCTCTTGGACATTTGTATATTCTTGTGATGCAGTGGGAGAAGGGCTGGACTTGTCAATCTATAGGGCCCCATACAGTGCAGGAACGGGAGCAGGCAAAAGGGGATATTGTGCAGCTCATTATCAATAATAGCACAGACCCTAGTCAGTTCAAATGGCACATATTATCACATTTCCTGTGTGGGCAGGGAGGACGCTGTCCAGAAGAAGGCCCTGGTCTCCTTTAATCAAGTGCCAAGAATTTCCCCAAGAGCAGATATGAGACTACAGTGCTGTATGGCTTGGGGAATTGGAACCTGACATTCTGAAGGCTAGAATATTTCCCAGGCTGTACCAAATTACACCCAGAGCCATATATTTCATATATATTCACAAGGACTTAATTGTGGCATCCAAAACCACTACAGCATAATAAGTGCTATGCTGGCTCACTGTGATTGCCTGTTTGCTCTTTGTAAAACCAGTTCTGTCTTTGGGTTCTCCCTCTTCTCTGCTGTGGTACAGTTGAATTAACATATTTCCCAGTCGGGACCTTCTTAAAGCACACCCAGAGGGGCAGTAGACTGTTACAGCCTCTTGGATTAGCGGTTGAACCAGAAGGACGTTCTCTTGGTTCTCGTTTAACAAGACTTTCTGCTCCACATCATGACTCAGATTACAATAATAATAGCTGTATTTTTTGTGGCTCCTGCTGGCTCTCAACACTATCATGTAATTGTTGTGGCTGTAGCACTTAATAGCAGTTGTCCGTTGTGCGCAGACCAGACGTGACATTCCACACAGTAGACATCTGTCATTTGATGGCACTCAGTATTTGGAATAGAAGGATGGCTTTACATCCTCTTTGAAAGATAGTAAAAAATGCTCTGCCTTGTGTTTTCCTGGTAGGCAAGGATTTAGGGACTTCAAACTTACGTTCTGCTTGTTCCACTAAACAGCAGTAAGAGAAGGCTTTTTAGTTCTGTATTACATGTTAGGAACTTGCTGGGTATTCAGGTTTCAGAACAATTAAATTCCATTTAGACACAGACAATTGCTTGTTGATCTCGTCACACACACACCCAGCTCCTACCAGCTCCTGTTTTGGGGGGAAAGTTTGATCCAGGTTCTCTAGTTTGATACAGTTCTTCTGACATCCTAGTGATGGTAGCCAGCTGGATTGGGGTTTGTTTACCTCCTGTGAACTGGGATTTGAAAACACGAAATTTTAACCAACTCCCATGTGCTGAGGTGCCTGCTCGCCAACAGAGTCAGAGCTCAATCAGTCTAGAAAGCTTTTCAGCAAGTTTCACATGTACAGAATGAGGCAGAATGAGTAAACTGAGGCAGAATGAGTAAACTGCATCCATGAGCATGATAGCATGCTCTATTAGTTACCAGTCTGGAATTAATGGTGCCATTTAATTGGTCAGAGTTTGGGTGGCTACCAATTACTGTGTTCCTAACTTCAATATCCCAGGCTAGCTTGATCTTGCCAGTCTTAGAAGTTTGGAGAGACCCACCAAGGAATATCAGGGTCATGGGACAGAGGCAGGCAATGGCAAACCACCTCTAGAATCATGGAATCAAAGAGTTGGAAGGGACATCCAGGGACATCTAGTACAATCTCCTGCACAATGCAGGAACTCACAACTACCTGCCTACCCACGGTGACCCCAATTTCATGCCCAAGTGATTCCCTCCCCCCAAGTATCTCCAGAATCCAGCCTGGCCTGGAGGAAATTCACCTACTATGCCACAGTGGCAATCACCAATCCCCTAGGTATGCAAGGAAGGGCCACAAGAGACAAACACTGGCACATTTCTTCCTGCCCACCCATTCTGCTTAAGTTCATAATATCAACATTTCTGTGACTATCTAGCTTGTGCTTCAGAACTTCCAAAGAAGGAGAACCCATCACTGCCTGAGGAAGCCTGTACCACAGAGGAACTGCTCTAATTGTCAGGAAATTCTGGATGTTTAGCCAAAAATTCATTTGAATTAATTTCAACCCATTGATTCTGGTTCCACCCCTCTGAGGCAAAAGAAAACAACTCTGCTCCATCTTCTATATGGCAGCCTTTCAAGTATTTGAAGATGGTTATCATATCATCTCTTAGTCACCTTCTCTCCAGGCTAAACAGACTAAGCTCCCTCAACCTTTCTTCATATGACTTGGTCTCCAAACCACTCACCATCTTCATAGCCCTCCTCTAGATATACTCTAGTCTCTTTACATCTTTTTTCAGTTGTGATGTCGAAAACTGAGCATAGTATTCCAAGTGAGGTATCATCAGAGTGGAGCAAAGTGGTAGCATCACCTCACGTGACCAGGACACTATACTTCTTTTTATGCAGCCCAAAATCCCGTTTGCCTTTTTAGATACCAAATTACACTGCTGATGCATGTTCCTTGTCTGGTCTAATAAGACCCCTAGATCCTTTTCACAAATACTATTGCCAAGACAATTCTCATCCATCCTATAGTGATGAATTTTATTTTTCCTACCTAAATGAAGAACTTTACATTTATCACCATTGAAATTTATTTTAGCCCAGTTTTCTAGCCTGTCAAGGTCATCTTGTATTCTGATTCTGTATTCTGGTGTGTTTGCTACTCCTCCCAGTTTAGTGTCATCTGCAAATTTAATAAGCACCCCCTCTATTGCAATTAGGGTTGTGTGTGGCGGCGTACAAATTGGCCAATCCAGGCCAATGCAGCCAGCGTCGCTCCGCGAGGGGGGGGAGGAGAGGTGCGGGAGCTGGTGTGCAACCCAGCACACACACGCAGGTGCGGAGCTCCATGCGCCGCCTGATGCACCAGCACCCTCTTCTCCCCTCCCCAAAGGACTGGCTGCGTCAGCCTGGAACATCCAATTTGGACGCCACCTCACACAACCCTAGTTGTGATCTGTTAACCAGTTCTTGATCCATATAATAGGATCCATACTGCATTTTACCAACTTGTCAATTAGAATATCATATGGAACCTTATCAGAAGCCTTACTGAAATCAAGGTAAACTATGTCCACAGCATTCCCATTTTCTAGCAAGGTAGTAACTTTCTCAAAAAAAAAGAGATAAGGTTAGTCTGACATGACTTTTTCTTGAGAAAGCCATGCTGACTCTCAGTAATTACAGCCATCCACTCTAGCTGCTCAAGGATCGACTGATGATTTGTTCTAAAATTTTGCCAGCTATAGAAGTCAAACTGGCAGGTCAGTAGTTACCCAGATCCTCCTTCTTGAAGTTAAGAACAACATTTCCCCGCCTCCAGTCTTCAGGCACTTCACCTGTTCTCTAAGTATTGTGAAAAATAATGGACAGAGACTCAAAAATTACACCTGCAATTTCTTTTAGTACCCTTGGGTGCAATTCATCTGGCCCAGAAGACTTTGTTTCATTTAAAGAAACAAGGTGTTTATAGACTACCCTTACCATGATCCTAGGCCACATCTTCCATCCCTCATCACTTGAAATGATTTTGCCAATTTGACCATGATTCCCCTCACAAGAGAAGACTGAGGAGAAGTAGGAATTGAGTAGTTCAGCCCTCTCTTCATCACCTGTTATAATGTCCCTTTCTTGTCCCTGCAATTGTTCTTCTATGTCCCTATTCTTTTTCTTATTTTGGACATTTTATATATATAGTAGCTGCAAAGCCCGTTCATAAGAACGGACTTTGCAAGGCCCTCACCCAGGTGCCTAGGGGACAGCAGTCCCGCTGGTGGTTCCTTTGGCCGTGGCTAATACTCTTGGCCACGGCAAGTGCTCTTGCTGCGGCCCAGGGTAAGGAAGCTCCACCCCAACCTTGCCCCAGCAAGCTCCCTCAGCCGCGGCAAGCACTCTCATCGTGGCCCGGGGAAGGGAGGCTCCCCCCCTCCCCACACTTGCCCTGGCAGGCTCCCTGAGCCGCGGCAAGCGCTCTTGCCACAGCCCATGGAAGAGAGGCTTACTCCCTTGACCTGGCAGGCTCCCTGGGCCTCGGCAAGCGCTTTCTGCCAGAATAATTTTTTAATTGCACCAGTACTTTATTGTGCATTTAAAAAGATGTTATTGATATGGGCAGATCTTGAATGAGTTGCCTGGAAAATAATGCCAAGATATTTATACTGTTGGACTTGTTCTATTAAGGTGCCATTTAGTTTCCATATATGAGATTTAGGTCTCTTACCACATACCATGATCTTGGTCTTATCGTGGTTAATTAGCAGGGTATTCAATTGACTGTAGGAGTTTAGCGCTCTTAAGGCTCTTCTCAGTCCTATAGGGGTTCTGGCAAATAAGGCTAAGTCATCAGCATATGTGAGATGTGTCTTCCCTCAACTTTTGGTGGGTGGAAATTTGGTTTCATCAGAGATTGGTCAATATCGTTTATAAAGAAATTGAAAAGGAGAGGGGCTAAGATACAGCCCTGCTTAACTCCCTTTCCGGAGTTAATTATATTAGTTGGTCTTGGGGAGTACACTTAACTCAAATAGCTGTGTTTTTGTATAAGGTTTTAATTAAGAAAAGTAGACGTCTATTGATGGATGTCCTTACTAATTTGGCCCATAGCAAATTTCTAGAAATGGAATCAAATGCAGATTTAAAATCAATGAAGGCAATATAAAGGGAGGACACTGTTTTAGATAAATATTTAGCTATCATGTGGTGAAGTTAACATACAGTGGCCTTTCTTTTCTAAATCCTCCTTCTTCCTCTATGAACAGGTTTTCTTCCTCTAGCCAGTCTTGGAATTTCCAACTTAAATGCCTTAAATATAATTTGCTTAATGTACTCAATGAACATATAGGCCTATAGTTCTGTGGGTCATTCCTGTTTCCTTTTTTGTAGATTGGAACCACCACTGCAAACTCCCACCCTTTCAGAAGTCTGCTTGATCTGTCAAATACTGTGAAGAGATTGGCTATTACCGGTATCCACCAATCGACGTTTCGCTGTATCAAATCTGGGGGTACTAGATCATAGCCAGGAGCTTTATCTGATTTCAAAGATCCTATCAGCTCCCTTATTTCTGCCTGGCTGACAGATTGGCTTCCACTTCCACTTCAGTATCCATTGACTGAGGAATATTCAACTCAAGCACAGAGTATAGTGACCCAGGAAATGAAACTGTCAGCAAGACAAGTTAAGAATTTAACAGAGTTTGTATTTTTAGCAGAGTTGGTCCTCCAACAGATATCTGGCTAATTGAAGTCACCCATGACCTCCGTTTTTGAAAATTGTGTAATTTGGTCTAGCAGTATCTCATTCAAGTCCTCTGAATGGCTTGGTGGTCTATAGCAGACACCCACAATAATACCATTCTCATTTCCTACTCCTTTTATATTTTCTCAAATACACTCAACTGAACTTTCATGCTCAGGGACCTGTATTTCTTCACAAGTATAAAGATTCTTAACACATATTGCTACACCTCCTCCCTTCTTTTCTTGTCTATCCCTTTTGAATAGATTCTACCTCTTGATTCTAGTATTCCAATTGTGAGTATTATCCCACCAAGTTTCTATAATTTCTAATAATCCATCCTTTGTGTGCCTCATGGTTTTGGTTTTTGAACTTCCTTGTAAGCTAGTAGTTCCCTGCTAATATAACTTTCCCTGTTGATTTGTAATCTTCACATCTTCAGTTCTTGCCATCACACCAAGTTCTGAGTTTACATCTCGCTCCCCCTTTGTGTTTAGTTTAAAGCCCTCTTCACCAGGTGTTCAAGGGTTCTCCCAAAATACTTTTTCCATCCCTTGTGAGGTGCACAACGTCTCCTGTTAGTAGCCCCTCATATTGGCACCGTAGACCATGATCCAGAAATCCAAACCTTTCCTGATGAATTTTTGAGACCGTATAAGTTTTTTTGGGACAATCTGCCACCAATTTCCAAAACTGAGAGGGATCCCTATGAAGTATCGCTTTTCTGATTTGCTCCCAGTCTTCCAGCATGTCCTTTTTCTTTCTGATATCATATTTGTTGTATTTTTGTTTTAGCTGTTTGATCTCCATTAGTAGATACCACATATGTGTCATCGCCCTTTAGCTAAGTATTTGAAGAAATTGAGGTCCTGTTATGAGAAACATCAGATTAAAATGATACTAACTGTGACTCAGCCATTATTGTAAAAGTAGCTAAGCTTTGCTGGCAATTTTAAATGAAAATCGTTCCATGATGGAATCTGTAACTGGAATTGTTTAACATTTTAGTTTTATGCTTTGCCATTTTATGCCTATAAAGGTAATGTGAATCTGACTCATCTTGGAAAAGGTTTGTTCACAGATATTTGTAGTGCCAAAGACCGTGAACATGCCTGCAGCAAATTTCTGTAGGTTGATAAATATATCAGAATAAAAATCTGACTATTTTCTTTGTCTATGAGATGATCACCTACTTGCAAATCAATTAGTTCTATCTGAAAAATGTTACTTACAACTTCTGGTGCTACTTCAAATGGATTCTGAAACATTCTTATTTCCTTTCCAAGCTTATGGCAATCAGTGAATCCACCTGCAATAGGTTCAGTACTTTGATGTGTCTTTCAACATTGAATTGTCAAATCCCATCCTTCTCAAATTTTAGTCCATTGCAGCATTAGAAGTTTGAAAAGTTACCTTCACTAACTTGCTTCACAAAAATGTTTAGTTTTGTTTCAGAAGCTTTCAATTCAGTATACATGTCACAAGCTTTCCTTCCCCCCGTAACCTTAGATTCAATTTATTCAGATGCTCTGTGCTATCCTTTGAGAAAGCCAAATCAAAAATCCATTCAGGGTCAGAAAGTGCTTCTTGACCTGTTCCTTTCACCTTAAGAAAGACATCGGTTTCATGATGAAGAGTCAAAAAACATTTGTCTCTGCGAAGCCATCTGACTTCTGTATGGTACAATACATCCCCATCTTCTGCATCTATTTCTGATTGAAAATTTTGAAACTGATGATGAGCAAAGCCATGATGCCGGATGCATTTAATGCTGGATACAACAATGTGCTTTACAGTTTCCCACTGAAGAATCTTACTACACAATTAATCACTTTCAATTAATCCCACCTCAGACCAAGATTTTCTACTGATTACACACCTTTTCTGCAGTTGTGCCTTTCAAACTCTGCCGTGCACACAACTCTTCTGTGATTCTGAAGTTCGAATCTTATCTCCCTGATAAAAAATTAGGAGTTGAGCAGTGTCTATAACATCATTGCTCTCCTCTAATGCCAAAGAAAAAAAATCAAAACTTTTTTCTTTGACAACCAGTGACACATGCAGCTCTTCTCCTAGTTCCTCAACACAACTGGTAATTGTAGTTGCAGGTAAACTGAGACAACTAACACAAGATACCTTCTCAGGGCACATTTCCTCCATTACTTTATGCACTTTTTAACAAATTCACCATCAGAGAATGGTTTACCACTCTCAGTAATACATTTAGCAAGACGACAGCTGGCTCTCACAGTAGACAGGTTCTCCTCAACATGCTTTTAAAAACTATTTTGCTGCAAAAACTTTGAGTTTTTAAAGAGAGATTATCTTGTTCACTTGTACCTCTCCTTGGTACATTGAGTAGCTCTTGTGACAGGATTCAAAGTGCCTTTTAATATCATACTCCTTTAATACTGAGACAGTTTCAAGACATAGCAGGCAAATTGCTTTATCCTTGTTTAAAACAAGTATTGAGTAGCCCATTTGTCATTAAAGACATTGTGCTCATCTGCAATTTTTCATTTCTTTGAAGCAGAAAAGCTACTGCCCCTATGTGACCATCAGCCGTTGCGGAGGCTGAGGGCCCAAAAAAGAAAGAGCACTCCATGGCGTGCCAAAGCCTGACAGAGGGAATTCCCATCCTCCCGGTGATGCACGCCGCTCACCTGGGGGAAGGTGTGGTAGACAGCAGCCTACTTAAAAGGAGCCACGCTGCTCGCTTAAGCCCCTTCAGCGCTGCCTTCCTAGTGCGCCGGTTTCATTTGTTTTGGGTCCGCCCATTGCGACCACCACCAATAGCCGCGAGCTCCTGGCTCCATTGTTCAGCTAAGTGAAAGGGAGGGGTTTTGGGTACCGTGGGTTTTCGCAGGAGGGGCCCTTCTTATCTCTCTATTCTCGGCTCTTCACCTGCTTTGTGTTGAGAACAAATTGTTAAAACGGGTTCCAGTTTCTCTTCTGTAAATTATGGCTACAGTGGCATGGAGAGGTGCCTCTGGGGGCAGCTGCCGTCGCACAAGCAAGACAGCCTTTCTTTCATCATCCCTGGTATTGGCGGTGCTGGAGGCCTCCCCCAGAGGCGGGAACCCACACCCGCACCAGCCTCTCATCCTCTCACTTGCACAGAGGGGCTCATCTGCAAGTGCGAGCCTGTGTGCAAGCTGGCAAACCGTCTTTTCCTCAGCCCTGGCTACAATCCTGTGGAGGGGCTCTTCACGTGGTGACTTGAATAGGAGCAGGGGCCCGTGTATGAGCCATGCAGCTGTCCCCTCTTCAGCCCCTATTACATCGCCAGCAAGGGGCTAATCTGGGTGCAGGAGCTCGTGCGCCAGCCAACCTCACTCAAGCCGGGTAGCCGTGCCGGATTTGGGAGGGGAGCCGCTGGGTCACAACAGAGGTGGCGTCGCATGGCCCGCTTTGCTTCATCTTCACCTGCAAAGCGCATAAGGAAGGCAGCCGTGTCTCTGGCCCAACGTGGGCAGGTGCGGTTTGCCCCGCCTTCTCAAGACCTCTCTGATTCCGAGGCCAACGTCATGGGGTCTTTTGCATCATTTGAGGGCCTGATATAGAATTCTATATCAATTCTGTTTCCACTGATGGGACAGGAGGGAGTTTGCCTGATGGTAGGAGGATGCTGGGGGAGGTTGGGCAAGAGGACCCCTGGAAGGCTGTTCACAGGAGTGGCCACCATCCTCGTTTCCGCCAGGGGGGGCCCACCGCCTACCCACAGAACTTTGCCTCTTCAGTGGGCTGGGGACACCCTATTTGGGAGCCAACTTTCCCAGCCTGTTTGGGGGGCCCACAAGGGTTCCACCCACTTTTCAGGGACCCCCTGGGGTTTTGGGACAGGCTGGGGTACATTCCCACAATTTGGATTCTTGCCTTGGTGGGCCTTGCTAGTGGAGCGGCACCTTTGCCTCCTCCTCTCGTCCCTGGGAATATAGGCATTTGTCAATGCCATCTGGCCCCGGGGGGTGGAGCTGGGCCAGGTGGAGAGTTCCCAAACCTCCCAGATTTCTTTCTTCCAGCACAGGTGAGCCTCCTGATATGGCAGTTGGCACCACTGCACCACTGCAGGGAGGGGAGGTAGTTCATTGCGTGGCCACTGGTCAGCCCCCCTAGAGGAGGACTGGACTGCACCTGACATCGACCCTGTGGCTGGAGGCAAAGGCAAAAAGTGGTCCAAGAGCACTGTTTTGCGGCACCAGTCCAGGTCTTCTAGCAGTGATTCTGCGTCCTCAGAGGAAGAAAACAGGATAGGGTGGTGGGACCCCGAATATTGGATTCAAATTCGTTCCCAGTGTTCTGTCATGACTGCTTCAATGCTGTTGCAAGCTGCGGGAGTGCTGGAAAAAATTCTACGGCCCCACTTGTCGGGTTGACCCACCAGAGGGTTATAAAGTTTGTGACGTACCCCCAGGTAACCACTTGTCTCTGAAACTTTGGGGGAAAACCTTGAGTAGGTGTTATGTGGGTATGTTTAAATTCATTAGCCCAATCAAAAGGGCAGCGTGGACTATCGTGAACGGGAAAAAGAATGAGACTTGGGTCTATGATGGGAAACGGTCATTGTGGGCTTGAATGTGAGGTTTCGCTGAATACCTTAGACTGGTCACTTCGGTGTTCCCTGACAGGGGCCTTCACTTGGGCCACCACCTGTGTAACGTTTTGGATGCAAGGGCACTTGGGGGTGAGGCTGCCACCGTCAGCTATGATAAACCTTTTCGGAAAAGGGCATCAAGCAACCAATGGCCAGATGGGACAGGCTGAACCCTGACGTCTGGCTCCTGGCTTTTGGTCCCCGGCAGAAGGCAGCCAGTGCTGCTAAGAGAACTCGCCCTTCCCTACGCAAAGATTCGCAGGGCGTGTGTTGGGAGTACAATCAAAGTTCTTGTGACAGGAAGAAGTGCAAGTATACACATGCATGTGAGGGTTGTGCTGGTTCTCATCCCTAGACAGAATGTGTTTGGCGGCTCTTTCGGTGGAGCCAGCCCATGCCCAAAAAAGGAGAGAACACTGGAGTCACTGGGGAAGGTAAGCCCTCCGTCCCCTGAACCCCATTCATTGCTGTCCAAGGCCCCATTCCCCATACATCTCTCCATTTTGCTCCCTTTGCTCTTGACCTACCGTGACAGGGCATCAGTGGCCTATCTGCAGGAGGGCTTCACCTCTATGGTTTTTTACGGGAGAGCGGGTGGCCACCACCTGTTTGAATCTGAAGTTAGCACGGTTGATGCCGTATGTAGTCGAGGCTAAGCTGCAGAAGGAGCTTGCAGCAGGCCGAGTTGCGGGCCCGTACCAGGTTCCTCCTTTGCTGAACCTCAGAGTGTCCCCATTGGGGGTGGTTCCGAAGAAGGCATTGGGGGAGTTTCTCTTCAGACACCACCTTTCATACCCAAAGGGCAACTCGGTAAACAACTTCATCAACCCTGCCCTTTGCACTGTTCGGTACGCTTCCTTTGACCACCTGGGGGCTTTAGTAAGGGCGTGTGGGCCTGGGGCCCTCATGGCTAAGAGTGATATCAGGTCCGCCTTCTGACTTATAGCGGTTCATCCTGAGGATTTTTCTCTGCTTTGGTTCAAATTTGGTGGGATGTGGTATGTGGACCGGGCCATGCTCATGGGCTGCTCAGTAGCTTGCCTGCCATTCAAGGCCTTTAGCTCCTTCCTGGAGTGGGTTTTAAGGTAATGAATGGTTCCCCCTTCATCATGCATTACCTCGAGGATTTCTTGTCGTTGGTGCCGCACGGACTGAATATGTGGACCGCTTGCGGGTCTTTCAGGAGCTAATCTTAACACAGCCCACGGCGACTAAATAAAGCTGTAAAGGAGTTAGGGTGGGCTCTGTCCGGGATGAGGAAGGGTGCCGATTGGCCCCTTCCTCTGGACAGACCATCGGCCGGGCCAATCGGCAGGCACAAAGCGCCTGCCGATTGGCCCGGCCGATTCCCACCCTACTAACAAGGAAGTAACTGCGTGCGCAGGCGGGCAGTTGCCCTGCCAGTCCCCAGCCTCAAAAAGGTTGGGGACCACTGATCTAGACATACAGATGTCTTGCTGTCCTGGTCAGAATGAATCAGGGGAAAGACGGTGAGGAATGCTGTATGTTGGGTAAGAATAGTTTTTATGACTAAAAAACAACAAGAGGGAAATCTAGGTTGTTGGAGGCCATGGGATAGGCCTGTGGTCTTGGACTTTTCAGCGTGCCTTGGGAAGGATGGGTTTTTGTACCAGTTACATTAGAGTGTTAGCTGAGCTTCCATATTTGCTCAGCTCCCAGTAGATGAGTGGCTTTCATTTTTTTACCCTTTAGGAAGAATTTCTTCCACATTGGTTTGTTGGCCAGGGAACTCTTGTGCAGGATCTGGGGGTGATGCAGTGTTTCTCATGAAGACACATCTCTGTCTGGTTGAACTTCATTGCTGCTTTGGGACCAGGTGCCCAACCTGGAAATTAGCTAGGATTCTTCTGTGTCTACCTGTTACTTGAGGGGGATTGGTAACAGTTGTCCCTTAGGGAAGCTTCTGTACCAGTACTGACTTTCTCATTTGGAAAAACCTATGAAAAACCATCACCTTCTGCAGTGATATTGTGCCCCATTGCCCAACCCTGCTCTTGAAGGCTGAAGAATCTTTTCACTCTCCTTCCTGCCCCTTTGAGTCGCTTGACATCACAACAGGAGATGGACAGGTTTTGCTTAGTTTGCTGCCGAGCTCTCCATCTGATCTGTATCACTGGTGTTTTCTAGCACTTTTTACCTGAACCTGGTATTGTCTGCATACTTGGAAGAAGCTTTGGTCCTAGACCCATCCCAGTCTGGTTTCAGGCCTGGCCATGGGGTAGAAACAGTGCTAGTTACCTTGATGGATGACCTATGTCGCCAGCTGGACCGGGGCGGATCGTTGCTGCTTATATTATTAGATCTCTCAGCAGCGTTTGACACAGTCGATCATGAGCTTTTAGCTCATCACCTCGCCGTTGCTGGGATCAGAGGGAATGCCCTTCAGTGGCTGATCTCCTTTCTCTGGAATCGCGGACTAAGGGTAGCATTAGGAGAGCTCATCAAGCTGTCACCAACTGGCTTGCGGAGTCTCCCAACGGGTAATTCTCTCTCCAACCCTATTTAACATCTTTATGCGCCCTCTTGCCCAGCTGGTGCGGTGGTTTGGGCCTGGTTGTCACCAATATGCTGATGATACCCAGCTCTTCCTCCTGATGGATAGCCGCCCTGACTTTCCCCCAGAAACATTAGCCAGCTGCATGGAAGTGGTGACGGGATGGCTCAAGCAGAGTTGTCTGAAGCATAACCCTTCAAAGACAGAGGTGGCTGGGCAGGAATGGCCCAAGTGAGGAAGTGCACCTACCCAATCTGGATGGAGTGCAGCTAAAAGCGGCCCACTCCGCCAGGAGCCTGGGAGTGATACTTGATGCCTCCCTCTCAATGGAGGCTCATATCACGATGGTAGCACGGCTGGCATTTTACCACCTTTGCCAAGCCAAACTACTAGCGCACTACTTGGCCCCGGAACACCTAGCCACAGTGATCCACGCGACGGTCATCTCTAGGCTGGACTTCTGTAACTTGCTCTATGCTGGCCTGCCCTTATCCTTGTTCCAAAAACTGCAACTGGTCCAGAACGCGGCTGCCAGAGTCCTCACAGCAACACCTCAGAGGTCCCACATCCAGCCCATCCTCCTGCAGCTGTGCTGGCTCCCGGTTGAATTCCGGATCAGGCTTAAGGTGTTGGTTATCACCTTTAAGGCTATACGCGGTCTGGGCCCAGTATACCTGAGGGACCACCTACACTCCTCAAAGAGTCTTATGCTCTGCTACTTCAAACCTCCTGGTGATCCCTGGCCCCAAGGAAGCCCACGTGACCTCAACCAGGGCCAGAGCTTTCTCCATCCTGGCCCTCACCTGGTGGAACGAGCTCCCAGAGGAGATCAGGGCCCTGACGGAACTTGAACAGTTCCGCAGGGCCTGCAAAAGGGAGCTCCTCCAACAGGCATTTGGTGGAGGTCAACCTGCACCATCACTTCCCAAGGGCCCTCCTCCTGAGCCCCCTCCTATGGCACCCAACATAATGCTGCCCAACCCACTGGTGGAGGTTGACCCAAACCATCGCTTCCAATTGGCCCCCAAGCTCCTCCCCCCCTACTACGACTGACACCAATTCGCCTTACCCACTGGTCCCAGTAAGAGTTGAGCTGAGGGTCCTGCAATTCCATTTTCTAATGTTATTGTTATGATCATGTTAAGTTATTGTTATGCTATTACTGTTATTACTGTTATCACCTGTTACCATATGTTATCTGTATCTTTTCTTGTTCCCTGTAAACCGCCCTGAGCCTTCGGGGAGGGCGGTATATAAATATAATAAATAAAATAAATAAATGCTTTCCACGGGTCTTAGATGACTAAGGATTGAAGCCAGGCAAACAGGCATTAGTAGGTTTCCTTTATTAATAACGTATGTTTCCATTACTCTCAAATTGGATTTGTTAGCAGCAGGATTTTAAAAATGCACCCTTTTTTAAAATAAAAATACAGTAGATCAAAGTGAGTTGAACTGCTCAAGGTAAAGGTCCAGATGGTTGCCTTGCGAGGGTAGCATACTCTGCATTAATAGTGGGAACACAAGCTTGAGTGAATTGCCTCAAACTCAGGAATCATGTAGCTAGATAGATCAAGATGGGGAGCCGTGTTAGTCTGGTTGTAGCAGCAGAAAAGGACAAAAGTCCAGCAGCACCTTAAAGGCCAGATGTCTGGAAGCAGTGACAAGCTGGATCAAGCAAAGCCATCTGAAGCTTAATCCTTCAAAGACAGAGGTCATGTGGTTTGGTAGGAAAGTGAGGAAGTGTGACTGCCCAACCTAGTTAGGGTGCAACTGTCAATTGCACACTGAGCCAGGAATCTGGGCATGATCATGGATACCTCCCTCTCCATGGAGGAACAGATCACAAAAGTAGCTTGGCTGGCATTCTTCCACCTACGTCAAGCCAAGCTACTAGCACTGTACCTGGCCCCAAAACACCTAGCCACAGTGATCCAGGCAACAGTCACCTCTAGGCTGGATTTCTGCAATTCGCTCTACATGGGCCTATCCTTATCCCTGACCCAGAAACTCCAACTGGTGCAGATTGCGGCAGCCAGGGTTCTTACAGGAACACCCTGGAGGGCCCACATTCAGCCCATACTCCAGCAGCTGCACTGGCTACCAGTTGACTGCTGGATTCGGCTTAAGGTTTTGGTAATTACCTTCAAGGCCCTGAGTACATGAGAAACCGCATTTCTACCTATGCCCCACAAAGAGCATTACGCTCCACCAACAAACTGATGATCCCTGGCCGCAGGGAAGCTCATTTGTCAATGACTAGAGTGAAGGCGTTCTCGGTCTTGGCCACCACCTGATGGAATGAGCTCCCAGATGACATCAGGGCCCTGCCGAAGGTGAAACAATCTTATAAGGCCTGCAAAAAGGAGCTCTTCCATCAGACTTTTAGTCAAGACAAGTAAACAAGCCACCAATCATTAACTAGACGCCCCCATCAACTGCACCAACAGAAAAATGGAAACACAGTGCAAAGTAATTGTTGGTTGTTGGGTACTGATTGTTAAATTACATTGTCCAATACAAGTTTCACTGTTGAATATGTATTTGAATCAAGATGTTTATTGTAGTGCATTGCTTTATGAGAGTTACAATGTGAACTCCCCTGAGCTGAAAAGGAGGACAGTATATAAATATAATAAATAAATAAATTCATAAAATAAATAACACAACTGTGATGGGGGGAAAGCCTTTTGTGAGTCACTTCTCAATTATCTCAAATTATTGTGGGGCAGTTTCGGTTTGACCAATCAGCTGGGTTCAGGTCAAAATGTTAAATGGTTTAAATAGTTAATTATTTAATGTTCAGCGTTGTTGAGGTTGATGCAGTTACTGAGTTTGTGTTTGTCAAATTGGATTCGCCTCCTCTGAACTGCCCTGAGCTGCAAGGGAGGGTGGTATAAAAATGTAATAAATAAATGCAGCTAGGATGGGAGTCTGTCCTCAGCACCAACCTGCTTCTTGAGAGTTTCTTCCAGGAAGCAGGTTGGTGCTGAGACTGAGGACAGGTGGATTCCCATTGTAGCTGCAGTTGAAGAAGTGAGAAGTGACTTACAAAAGCTTCTTCGCAGCCACAAATTTTGTTAGTCTGTAAGGTGCTCCTGGATATTTGCTCTTTTCAGGAATCATGTGTGAATCTGCACACCAGCATCACTCTCCTCGCCTGGTATGCATATGCTGCCTCAGGTGGTACATTCACCCTGGCAGAAATTGGAGGCAAGTAGGACTGCTAAGTCCACCAGGAAGTCCGGCTGTGTGAGCCTCATGATTGGGAGTCGCGCAAGGAACAGTTTGCATCTTTCATAATAACATCTGAGAAGGCTGGATTTCTATCTCAATCCTGTGAGTTGGTTTGTATTCAACAAAGATATGTGAGTGGGCAGGAGGTTGCCAGGGCAGATCTTTACAGCTGTTTTTTATTTTGTTTTGTGTCTCGTTGCGTGGGTGGGCATGTGGCAGACAGAACTGCCTGTTTTGCTGCACAGTAAGATCAAATAAGAAAAATCTCATTTTTATTTTCTTCCTGTTGTCCTTGTGCTGCTGTCCCCAGTGTGATTTTTCAGTTGTGCAGATCTTACACACAGAAAATGCTGTGTAGAAGACATTATGCATTTGGCTTTCCTCTATTTCCTTAGTTAGGGAGAAGCTGAATTTTCTCATCATGATTAGAAAATCTCAGGAGCCAGCTTTGAGGAACTTTCCTTCCTCACAAAGTCCTTTCTAGCTCTGACAGGTGTTTCTTCCATATACAGTGGTCATTGGGCCATGTAATGCACAAGTGTGTCGTAGTAGTGAACTAGGAGACCAAAGTCTGAATCCTCACTCTGCCATGGATACTTATTTGGTGACCCTCTCTCAGCCGAATCTATCTTACAGGGTTGTTGTGAGGATAAAATAAAGGAGAGAAGAATGATGTATGCCACTTTAGGCTCGCAGTGGGGAGAAAGGCAGGGTATAAATGAAGGGAATACTCTCTCCAGACAGTATTCCATCCAATCTTGTAGAAGCACCTTGTCAAAGAGTTCTCTTTCTTATACGATTTCAGTGTCAATTTGGCTTGAAAATAAGAAAGGGACCTCTCTTTCTGCTGCTCATTCCTGTGCCATAGAGTTTCTGGACTAGTTTTATACTTGGCTTATAAGGAACAGCCCCAATCCAGGCACTGACCTACACACATTTTAAAGGATTTTAAAGGATCTTGGAAAAGTAAAAGTTGCTACGACAAGCTTGGAAGGAATACTGAGAGAGTAAAAATGGAAATAAAATGTGTTAAGAGGAACGATGCCACTAGCTGGGCTAACTCAAACATTCACTGTAATACTCCATTAGTAGAAGCCCACATCAGACCTAGTGTATTCTTTCCATCTTTTGAAAGAGAGAAGGCAGGAGTTGGGAGTTGATCAGGTAAGTCACCTGGCAGGCTGCAGGGGAGAAGCTGGGTAATTTCAGGTTCCTGAGAAATGGCCAAAAGTTTTAAGAAAGAGGAAGTAAGAGAGATATGTAAGTGAGGAGGTAGCATTCTCCCCCTACGGGGTGAGGAGATCTTCTGCGTGATATCCACTGTTACATCAGGGAGGCAGGATTTGGGTTCTTCTTCCTGTCACCACTAGGTGGGAGTTGCCCCAGGCTCAGTTCATTTCTTGCTTCAGTAGGCAGAACAGTGAAACAGGCAGCATGCAGGTGTTCTCTTAATTTTATTCATTCTATACTAAGCTATAACCAATAGTCTAATCTTTTCAGCTATATTCTGAATCTTTATCTAAGGTATTTATTATTGACAGAGTGGTAGACTAATGGCAGTGAGAGAGAAGCTGTTACAGGCACGATCTCTCACAGAGGATTGGCTGCAGAGGAAAGGACACGCAGTAATGGGTTTAAACTACAAGTACAACGATATAGGCTAGATATCAGGGAAAGTTTTTTCAGTCAGAGTAGTTCAGCAGTGGAATAGGCTGCCTAAGGAGGTGGTGAGCTCCCCCTCACTGGAAGTCTTCAAGCAAAGGTTGGATACACACTTTTTTTGGATGCTTTAGGATGCTTTGGGCTGATCCTGCGTTGAGCAGGGGGTTGGACTAGATGGCCTGTATGGCCCCTTCCAACTCTATGGTTCTACTAGTAAGCAAGCTCGCTGTAAAATAAATACAGCGGGCGCTAGGCATGGTAGCCCCCGGCAGTCGTGTGGAGTGCGGCTGCCAGGGGCTCCCTCAGCTGGTGGCCTGATGCGGCGAGAGGCGCGAAGCGTCAGGCTGAGTGGAACGGAGCCCCCGGCAGCCGCACTCCGCGCGACTGCCAGGGGCTCGCTTGGCCGGCGGCCTGACGTGGCTACAATTCATGGGAATTGTAGTCCATGGACATCTGGAGGGCCGTAGTTTGACTACCCCTGCTTTAGACCCTTGATCACTGGAGGCACACACCAAAAAGATGACACACCAAAGAGATTGGAGGGGCAAATGCCCACCGCCAAGGCTTGCAATCTGTGCATGAAGGGCTACGTGAGCAAGATCTCCCTTGTGATACAAGAGGGCATATCCGAGGAAAATGTTCCTAGGAGCATTGTCTGTGGTGGCCAAAAGGGGAGAGGCTGGCTGGGACACCCAAGCCATTGGGGAACAAAGGAAGCACAAGTGCTTTATGGGGAGACTTAGTCTGAGTCCAGTGGCACCTTGAAGACCAACACCGTTTTATTCAAAGCATGAGCATTCATGTGCATGCACAGTTCTATAGACAATGGAATAGAAATCACCTGGCTCCGTACATAAGGAGAGTAAATTAGCAGCAAATCGTTAAACACAGCATCATGAAGATATCCAGCAAATTGCAGCATAATGACATCTGCATGTACTCAAAGTTTGGTGTGCTAATCATCTGAATCTATCTTTATGGGGAGCTTGTGTGGAGTGATTTTGGCCTCGCGGTAAGACTGAGCCCCAGCACAAAAAATGTACATTTGTTTCAGCGGGAATACTAAACAACGGTTCTAGCACAAAGCCAAGATGGCATTGCAAACCAAACCCCTCAATTTGAAGCGGGCTAGTTGGAGTTCCTTTTGAAGACTCTCCTGTTACCTGGACAGGGAGCAGATGTAACTCATTGGCGTTTTCATGGCTTGAAAGCAAATCTCCCTCCACTCTCATAGGCATCGCAGGCCACGGCGGCTGTGACTCTTGTCCGATAAGGAAAGGTCCAGAAGAGGAGACTGCAACTTAGCGGCTCCCCTGCCAAGCAGTGCGGCCCATGCAGCGCATTTCTGGGCACAGCCTGCAGGGGTCAGCATGCAAGAGGAACCTGCTTCGCAGGCTGAGAATGACGCTCCTTGCTCGCCAGCTCCTTCCTCCAGCGCAAATTCCTTCAAGAAGGCAGGGGCGACTCCCATCTGGCAGGCTGGCCGCCCGCGGCATTGTGGGGCCGGTAGTCTTCTAGAGGCGTATGCGTGGTCGCCTGGGAGGCAGCCGGGACTACAAGTCCTACAATGCCGCGGGCTCAGTGGCTGGCCGTTTCTTTTGAATGATTTCAGTGCGGTTTACATTCCCAGGTAGTTTCGCAGGATGCATCATGGTGTGAGGAGGCGCCGGAGCGCTGGGCTGTTGGGCAGGCGCCAGACGCCAGACGCCCCCTCGCTGGATGGCCGGCTGGGGAGAGCGCGCTGCGGGAGAGAGGGGGGTGGCGGGCCGGCGGCCGGCGTGGTGGTGAAGGCTGTGAAAGGGGGTTGTGCCACCGCCTGTGCCCTGCCTCGCTCTCTGCCCTGCCAGGAAACCCCCCTCTCGCAGCCTTGCCCGCCGGGGGCTCCCTCAGCCAGCGGCCTGATGCGGCGAGAGGCGCTTTGCACCTCTCACCGCGTCAGGCTGGCTGGGAGTCCCCGGCAGCCGCGCTCCGTGCGACTCCCGGGGGCTCCTTTGGCCGGCGGGGTGACGTGGCGAGAGGCGCTTTGCACCTCTCACCGCGTCAGGCCGTCGGGCAGGGAGCCCCCAGCAGCCGCGCTCCGCGCGACTGCCAGGAGCTCCCTTGGGCAGCAGCCTGATGCAGCGAGAGGCGCTTTGCGCCTCTCGCAGCATCAGGCCGCCGGGAAAGGAGCAACTGCGAGCCACGCTGTGCGCGGCTCGCAATTGCTCCGGCGGGGACTCGGAGGGACCAATCGGCAGGCGTCCCTCCAGTAGTCTGTCCAGAGGAAGGGGCCAATTGGCACCCTTTCTCATCACGGACACATCCCACCTGCCAAGCCCTTACCCTTTTATTTAGTCTGTGGCGCCCGCGTGCCGCGGGCTGTGTTAAGATGATCCTATGATTGTGAAGATTAAAGCAGCACATTGAATTGTATCTGGAAGAGAACTTGTAGCTGATTTTGTACCTGTTGAAATTTCCAGTCTGTTTAATGCCTTAATCTTAGGTATGGACAATGTTTTTGTACTTGTGACATCCTTGAAGAGTTGGTAGCATGGTAAATTCTCTGGATCCTTTGAATCTTTGCTAGTTAGACCAAGAAGCTTTCCAGAATGGCAAGAGGATCCAGTGGGAGTTTCCTTGCATCATTTGTGAAAGAGATCTGAAGAGACCCAACCCCATATATTCTTTTGGGAAGTAGTTGCTTCTGTTATTGGCTTTAGCCAAGTTCCCTGTTGTTACCTCTCTGCTTCAGGAAGTTGCCACAAGTTCTTTGTGGGGCAGTGGAGGATACTTATTCCTTATTCTAACTGTTTTCTTGACTGCCTCTTGGTGGATTTCTTTGGGAATATGTTCTAGAAGTACCCCTAGAAGAACACTTTCCTGCTTTATTTACACGAAGGAAATTGTAAAATGTTTTGATTCTGTTGAAAAGCCTACATTTCAAAACCTATATTTTTTCTTTCGGATTCCCATTATACTGGATGAGTCTTTGATTTCCACTTTGTTTTATCCAGTTGGCGAGACTCGACCTGTGGTTTTGATGTAAGGGTGGCAGGATGACTGCAGCATCTTAATGTAGGGTAGGCACTTTGAAGTTCAATTGATTTTTTTGAAAGGACAACTGCAAAAATGAAAAAATATTTTAGCAGATATTCCTTACTGCCTTCCACTAATCCTACACCAAATGGTCCAGTTGGAAAGGAGTTGATCCTAAATACTAAGGAATGCAAAAGTGAGCAGGCTTATTTTCTGTGGCATGTTTTGCTTACCTGCTTTAAACAAGAGACATCTTCAGGCAGTATGCTGATGACACCCAGCTCTTTGTCCTGATGAACAGCCGCCCTGATTCTTTCCCAGAAACATTAACCAAGTTGCCTGGAAGCAGTTTCAAGGTGGCTCATGCAGAGTTGTCTGAAGCTCAACCCTTCAAAGATGGAGGTCCTGTGGCTAGGCAGGAAGGGTCCAAGTGAGGAAACACGCCTACCCAACCTGAATGGAATGCAGGAACTTGGGTGTGATGCCTCCCTCTCAATGGGGGATCAGATCATGAAAGTAGCATGGTTGGCATTTTATCATCTTCGCCAAGCCAAACTACTAGTGCCCCACTTGGCCCCGGAACACCTAGCCACAGTGATCCATGGGATGGTCACCTCTAGACTGGACTTCTGCAACTCACTCTATGCAGGTCTACCCTTAACCTTGATCTGGAAACTACAGCTGGTCCATAATGCAGTGGCCAGGGTCCTCATAGCAACACCAGGGAGGTCCCACATTTGGCCCATGCTCCAACAGCTGCGCTGGCTTCCAGTTGATTTCTGGTAATCTGGAGCTCAGACAACTGAGAGCACGTGGAGAGAGCTACTGGGGAGTGTTTCTGCTATATTGTTCTACTGTTATCACTGTTTTTATTGTTTATAACTACTGAGTTATCTGTATTGTTCCCTGTTTTATGTAAACTGACCTGAGCCTCAGGGGAGTGTGGTATATAAATATAATAATAAATAATAATAAATAAATAAATAATTCTAGTTTACAAATAAACTTTTATGAGATCCCAGAGATATATCCTGTCTCCCCCATTCAGAGGTCAGTACTTCATCATGTGTAGGTAGGGTGCACAGTAGCACTAGGGTTATAAAAGCTGTGTCAGAATTCTAACCCTAAGGAGAGTTCTCTCTGTGCACAGCAGTCTTGACCCAAGTCAGGTTTATGTACACCTAGCTAGTGTGGAATTCCAGAACATGAACCTACACCAATCTGGTAACCTTACCTCCTCTCTGCAATGTTTTCTTGACCTGAAATAGGCCAAGGGGTGTTATGTGGCTGGTTTGGTGGCTGCGGAGTCATTACACACTTTTGAGGCCCCACTTCCAAACCACAAGAGAGCCAGTTTGGTGTAGTGGTTAGGAGTGTGGACTTCTAATCTGGCGAGTCAGGTTCAATTCTGCACTCCCCCACATGCACTGGCCTTGACAACTACCCCTGCTTATCTGGATCCTGAACTCAGCTGTCCCTCGACCACTCTTCGCCTCACCCCCGACTGTTTGCTTTGGTATGTGTAACTACCTGGACTGGACACTGACCTTGCTCAGGCTTGGCTCTGCAGCCAAGGCACCTCACCACCCAGCTGCCACTGGGTGTGGCCAGATAGGGTAGCACAGGGGGCTCACCTCCTCCTTGGGTAGCCAATTCCACTGCTGAATGTTTCCCTCCTGATACCTAACCAATACCATTCGACATGTAGTTTAAACCCAGCTTGGTGTAGTGGTTAGGAGTATGGACTTCTAATCTGGAGATCCAGGTTTGATTCCTTGCTCCACCGAATGCTACCAGCTCGGTGACCTTGGGCTCGCCATGGCGCTGATAAAGCTGTTCTTGATGGAGCAGTGATATCAGGACTCTCTCAGCCTCACCAACCTCACAGGGTGTCTGTTGTGGGGAATGGAAAGGGAAGACGATTGGAAGCCGCTTTGAGACGCCTTTGGGTAGAGAAAAGTGGCATATAAAAACCAACTCTTCTTCAAGTAATATTTCCAGACCAGGGACAGCCAGCCTCCAGGTGGGGCCTGGAGACCTCCTGGAATTGCTGTTCATCTCTAGACTATAAAGGCCAGCTTCTCAGGCAAAAATGGCTGCATTGGAGGGGTGACTGTAGCATTGTATCCCACTGATGTTTAGGGATGCCAGCCTCCAGATGGAGTCTTAGAATCCCCTGGAAGTACAGCTCACCTCCAGGCAGTTAGGCTTAAGGGAAAGCTCTCCGCCCTCACATGCTTCCCTTCAAAAGGAATGCATGTAGCCACAGACACCCCTTGGCTAGCACAGTCTGTTGCTTGGCTGATGATGTCGGCCCTTCTGAAGCCTGAGGCCTACTGCTGGCAACTGCAGTCCCTGTTGTTCTCAGCAAGGCCAAGACATTGCCTCATAAAAGTGGATCACCTAGTAACCCCAAAGTCTCACTGTCTAATTTCATGTAAAGCTTAACTCCACTTGAAATTCTGTGCCACTAATCCCTTTGATTTCGGAGAACCTTCCAGGCAAATACTGATTTTTATTTACCAGGCCAAGCTTGAGAAAAGTCACTTCAGTTCCTATGTCTCTCCTGCCATTTACTTGTTCACCATTGAGTTTCAGGCAATAAATATTATTTATTTAGATCTTCCTGCACTTTCCAAACTCGCAGGACCCATGCTGGTCTGCCTGTCCGCACCCTAAAATACAAAGAGTTTCTGGTAAGGGCTGGCCAAAGCCCATGGCCCAGGAGGGACACACCTGCACCACTCCACCCTAACCTCAGTCTGCAAACCTATATGATCATCTCTAGTATTGCTGCTCATCTCTATATTAAAATGATCAGCTCTGCAGGCAAAAAATGGCTATTTTGGAGGGTGTACTCTGAGGCATTGTACCATTTTAAGGCCCTCCTCCAAACCTCCAGGAATATTTCCAGCCCAGGGGTAGCCAACCTCCAGGTGGAGCCTGGAGAGCTCCTGGAATTACAGCTCCCCAGGCAGAAAGGGCTGCTTTGGACAGGGTTGTTGCGGGAAAGAAATATTTAAGGCCTCCCACAAAGGTTGTTGTTTAGTTGAAACACTTGAGGCCTATTGTACAGGGTTCTTGTGCAGATGAAACAGGAAACAAAGGAACCTCCGCAACTGAATCCAGTTTAGTCTGCAGAACCACGCTGTGCAGTAGGCCGCAAATCCGCAGAGAGTTGCCAAGAAGAAATACCCATGGCTTGGCTGTTTCTTCCCTCCAGCAGCAAGGCCGGCCAGAGCAGTATTTTACGTGAGAAGGGGGCTTTTCTGTGGCTTCCCTGTCAGCCAACTGTTTGGCAGAAGGGGAAAACTCCCCCCCTCAAAAGAGAGCACAAGTACCCCCACAGACTCCTCTGCGTTGTTCTTGGGAACGCCTCCCTTCCCTCAGTCAGGGGCTGTTAGAGGCCCCTTCACAGCAGGCCTGGAGGGGGGGGGGGAGTTATCTGCCTTCTCTCTCTCTCTCACACACACACACACACACACATACATAGAATCATAGAATTGGAAGGGGCCATACAGGCCATCTAGTCCAACCCCCTGCTCAACACAGGATCAGCCCAAAGCATCCAAGAAAAGTGTGTATCCAACCTTTGCTTGAAGACTGCCAGTGAGGGGGAGCCCACCACCTACTTAGGCATTCCACTGCTGAACTACTCCTATTCCACTGCTGAACTACTCTGTGAATTTTTTTTCCTGATATCTAGATACACACACACAACCATACCCACTGTTAAAGGCAGGCAGGCAGGCAGGCAGGGAAGGTACAGGAGCCCCGAGGCAGGCCAAGGGGGGGGGGCTGCTGCCTTCTCTCTCTCTCTCTCTCTCTCTCACACACACACACACACACACACACACACACACACACACGGAGCCATACCAGTGCCTTCTCTCTCTCTCACATACACACACTCACTCACACTCTCACAGAGCCATAAGCCCAAGGGCCCCTTAAGGCCTGCGCCAGCCAGGCCAAGCCTCTGAGGCTTGGCTGAGCTGGGGCAGGCAGGTGCCTCTGCCTGCTGTCCAAAATCCCACCTCCATCCCCGGCAATGTCCAAAAGTGAAATGAAAGTAAGTGGTGTCGCTGGGTTTGTGGGGGGCAGGCCTGAGTAGGGATAGCCAATAAGAAGGCGCACTGTTTGCTTTGATTGGCCTCCAGAAAGAGAAAATAAAGTCTGGACTGCTTGGATAGGCCCCTGACAGTCTCCGCCCAGGAGGCTGTTTCTCAAATATAAGATAAGCAAAGTGTTATTATTGAGCCTTCAGCATGGAGGAGAGCCCTTTCCAGGATTATTCTGGCCTTGAGGGAGAACTTTTCAGGGCTAGGCCCAATAGCAACCCCAGGCAATCTGCCACCATATGACTTACCCAGGTCTATTGCTGCTATTCAGCAGAAGTCATCCCACAAAAGCCAATACTGTGAAGTGGTTAGAGTTTCAGATCAGGAGAGAGATCCACATTCAAATCCTTATTCTGCCATCGAAGATCCCTTGGTGACTGGGCCACACACACATTGAGTCTAACTTCCTTCACTGGGTTTGTTGTGAGGATAAAATGAAGGAGAGGATAATGATCTGAGCTACTTTGGATTCCCACCATGAACAAAAGGAGGGTATAAAGGAAATAAGCTGATAAATATAGCTGAAGATGATTCTGGGCCAGTTCTTGCAACTGGGGGTAGGGCTCGCCCAGTCTGGCCTCATGCCTTACATCATACAACTCAGCCATAGCTTTCCTGGATAGAAGCGGGAGGGGGGGGGGGGCTGAAGACAATATAGCGGATAAAGGATATGTCCACTACTGCAGGGGTAGTCAACCTGTGGTCCTCCAGATGTTCATGGACTACAATTCCCATGAGCCAAGTAGAAGAGAAGACTGAGGAGTAATAGGAGTTAAGCAGTTCATTCCTCTCTTCATCTTGTTATAATTTCACTTTCTTGTCCTCGCAGTGGTCCTATGGTGTCCCTATTCTTTTTCTTAATTGAAATATATCTAAAGAAGCCTTTTTTGTTATGTTTAGCATATCTTGCTAGCCTAAGCTCATATTGAGCTTTAGCTTTCCTAGCACACCCCCTACAATTATTGGTTATTTGTTTATCCTTGGTAATAAGGCCTTCTTTCCATTTCCTAAATGACTCTTTTTTATTCCCCAAATCTTTTGACAACTGCTTATGGAGTCAACTTGGCTCCTTCCATCTTTTCTTCTCAAGGGAATTGTTCGTGATTGAGCCTTTAGTATTTCATTTTTAAGAAACTTACAACCCTCTGGGACTCCCATCTCTTTAAGTCTTTCTGACTACAGGACTCTACGCAACATATCTTTATGTCTGTGAAAATCAGCTTTCCTGAAGTCCAGTCTATATGTACGATTATGTAAACGTTTTCTCTTTCCCACAATTGAAAATTCCAAAAGCACATGGTCACTGTTACCAAGTGTGCCCACTACCTTCCACCTCATCTACCAGTTCTTCCCTATTGATGAGAATCAAGTGTAAAAGAGCATAGCCCCTGGTTCCCCTCTCTACGTTCTGGGAAATGAAGCTGTTGGCAAGACAAGTTAAGAATTTAACGGAGTTTGCATTTTCAGCAAGAGTTGGTCTTCCAACAGATATCTGGGTAACTGAAGTCACCCATGACCACTGTTTCCCCCTTTTTTGAAAATTGTGTAGTTTGGTCTAGCAGTATCTCATTGAAGTCCTCTAACTGGCTTGGTGGTCTATAACAGACCCCCACAATAATACCACTCTCATTTCCTACTCCTTTTATATTTACCTAAATACACTCAACTGAACTTTCATGTTCGGGTACCTGTATTTCTTCACGTATAAAGATTCCTAAGAGCCTCTTGTGGCGCAGAGTGGTAAGGCAGCAGAAATGCTGTCTGAAGCTGTCTGCCCATGAGGTTGGGAGTTCGATCCCAGCAGCCGGCTCAAGGTTGACTCAGCCTTCCATCCTTCCGAGGTTGGTAAAATGAGTACCCAGCTTGCTGGGGGGTAAACAGTAATGACTGGGGAAGGCACTGGCAAACCACCCCGTATTGAGTCTGCCATGAAAACGCTAGAGGGCGTCACCCAAAGGGTCAGATATGACCCAGTGCTTGCACAGGGGATACCTTTACCTTTACCTTTAAAGATTCCTAACATATATTGCTACACCTCCCCCCTTTTTCTTGTCTGTCCTTTCTGAATAGATTGTACCCCTCAATTTTAGTATTCCAATTGTGAGTATTATCCCACCAAGTTTCTGTGGTTCCTATTAGGTCTTAGCCCCCTTCCTCTATTAAGATGACTAGTTCCTCCTGCTTGTTTCCCATATTCTGTGCATTAGTATAGAGACATTGTAATCCATCCTCTGTGTGCCCTATGGTTTTGGTTTTTGAACTTCCTTGCAAACTAGTAGTTCCCTGCTCATGTAACATTCCCTGTAGATTTGAGATATCTTCAAATGTTGCCATCATACCAAGTTCTGAATTTACATCTTGCTCCCCCTTTGTGTCTCGTTTAAATCCCTCTTCACCAGGTGTGGAAGGGTTCTGGGCAACGTGAGGTGCATGCCGTCTCCTGATAATAGCCTCTCATATTGACATCGTTGACTATGATCCAGAAATCCAAATTGTTCCAGTTGACACCACTGACATAGCCAGTCATTTCCTTGCATAATTTTTCTCTCTCTTCCTATGCTTCGGCCACTTACAGGAAGGACTGATGAAAACACAACCTGTGCTCCCAGGTCCTTTACCTTTTCCCACAAATCCAAGTATTTCTTAATGTGTTCTATGTTATGCTGGGCAGTATTATTTGTTCCTACATGGATGAGAAGGAAGCGGTAATTATCTGGGGGCTTGATGAGCCTGTCCAGCTGTTCTGTCACATTCTTGATGCGTGTACCAGGTAGGCAGCAGACCTATCGAGACAAGTCTGGTCTACACACTTTGGCCTCTACACCTCTTAGCAAGGAACAATATCAAGAAACAATTTACAGAGAACAACATCAATCTAACAATAACAATATAACAGATATCAATCTAACAAATAACAATAATATATCTTCTAGAACAACATTTCAACAAGCAACTTTGACAAGCCCTCGGTAGGTTCGACCTCTCAGTCGGGGGGGGGGGGGGGGAAGGACCTGTAGATGTTTTGAGTCAGTCGGCCTCAAACAAATGCCTGATGAAAGAGCTCACTTCTGCAGGCCCTGCGGAATTGTGGAAGTTCAGGCAGGGCCCTGATCTCTTTGGGGAGCTCATTCCATCCGGTGTGGGCCAGGATTTAAAAGGCCCTGGCTCTTGTTGAGGTCCGACGTGCCTCTTTAGGGCCGGGATCCAAAACCAGTTGGAGGTGGAGGAGCATAAAGCTCTTCTGGGGGTATAGGCAGGGAGGCGGCCTCTCAAATACACTGGGCCCAGACCACGTATGGCCTTAAAGGTGATGACCAGAACCTTAAGCTTGATCTGGAACTCAACTGGGATCCAGCCAAGTTGTTGGAGTACTGGCCAGATGTGGGATCTCCATGATGTTTTAGTGAGAATCCCGACCACAGCGTTCTGCACCAATTGTAGTTTCCGGATCAAGAATAAGGGTAGGCTTGCGTAGAGCGAGTTGCAGAAGTCCAGCCTAGAGGTGACCATCGCATGAATCACTGTGGCGAAGTGCTCTGGGTCCACAGGTAGGGCGCTAGTAGTTTGGCTACTTCTTCAAGGCCATGAAGAACAAGTGAGCCATGCAAATCCTATTTGCAGAGCAAGTTTGGTGTAGTGGTTAGGAGAGGCAGACTCTACTCTGGGGAGCCAGGTTTGATTCCCCGCTCCTCCTCCACATGAAGCCAGCTGGGTGACCCTGAACCAGTCACAGTTGTCTCAGAGCTCTCTCAGCCCCATCTACCTCACTAGGAGTCTGTTGTGGGGAAAAGAAAGCCACTTTGAGATTCCTTCGGATAGTAAATAAAGTAAAGGTAAAGGTATCCCCTGTGCAAGCACCGAGTCATGTCTGACCCTTGGGGTGACGCCCTCTGGCGTTTTCATGGCAGACTCAATACGGGGTGGTTTGCCAGTGCCTTCCCCAGTCATTACCGTTTACCCCCCAGCATGCTGGGTACTCATTTTACCAACCTCGGAAGGATGGAAGGCTGAGTCAACCTTGAGCCGGCTGCTGGGATTGAACTCCCAGCCTCACGGGCAAAGCTTTCAGACGGCTGCCTTACCACTCTGCGCCACAAGAGGCTCGGATAGTAAATAGCAGGGTAAAGGTAAAGGTAAAGGTATCCCCTGTGCAAGCACCGAGTAATGTCTGACCCTTGGGGTGACGCCCTCCAGCGTTTTCATGGCAGACTCAATACGGGGTGGTTTGCCAGTGCCTTCCCCAGTCATTACCATTTACCCCCCAGCAAGCTGGGTACTCATTTTACCGACCTCGGAAGGATGGAAGGCTGAGTCAACCTTGAGCCGGCTGCTGGGATCGAACTCCCAGCCTCATGGGCAAAGCTTTCAGACAGCTGCCTTACCACTCTGCGCCACAAGAGGCTCTTAATAGCAGGGTACAAAAAGCCAACTTGTCTTCAGACGCAAAGGCACAGATGCTCAAGCAGTACGCAAAGCTCCCCAGCCCTTCCCGGGGTCTTGCTGAATTAAAGAGAATTTGGGGGACTCAACTTATGTCCCACAGAGTTCTGGAGCAAACAGGTGTTTCTCTCCCCCATGACCTATAACCGTGCAAAGAGTTCTTGGGAGGCCTCTCTTATCACCCTGGATAGCATAATTTCCAGTAGAAAGGTGGGGAAGTAGGACCCTTCCTACAGACAGATAGGAAGGTAAGAATGGTCAGCACCGGTTAGTATCTGGATGGCAGATACCAAAGAAGTCCTGGGTTGCTATGCAAAGACAGGCAATGGGACACCACCTCTGAACAACTCTTGCTTTGATAACTGTATGGGGTCACTGTAATTCAGCTGTGATTTGATGGCACCAAAAAGCCCACTGAAGTTAACAGGCAGATGAATATAACTCTGCTTAGGGTTGCACACAGCCAGGTACTGTGCTGTACTCGAGAACCACCACATCCACTAGAAACTGGAAAACAGTTTTCCCTGCCTCATGCAGATGAGGCTGGATAGCCACTGCTTCCTTAACTGATGTATGAGCCCAACCATTTCCTTTTAAGTCATATGCTTCCTCCCCACCACCACCCTTTTCAATTAAGGCACAAAGTTCTCCCACAAGCATATGGAACTGTACAATACAGAAGCTATTTTTTCTTGCAAATGTGCACAGCTTCTCAGAGGTCATCATCATAGTAAAACTGGGGGAGTGGGGAGTTCCCATATGTCTATTCTTGCTGGATGATCAAGGAACATCTTAGATCAAGAACCTGGAGGGGGCTGAAATCATGCATTTTTCTATTGGAAAGCATTCTAAAACCTAATCAATTTCCATCTAATACAGGAAGAGGGAATCCATCACCATGAAGTAAGAAATCACAGGCTGCCGCCCTCTAGATATGAGCTGGATCTGGTGTCAGCCATGGCAACACTAGGGCTCTCAGGGTTTGTTGTTGGTCCTACCCATCAGGCAGGCCACACCCTAGACCTCATTTTCAGCGCAGGTTTGATGTGAATCTGGTTTCAGCTGAGCCCGTGCCATAGTCAGACCACTATGCCCTAAAGGCCAGCTAAGGCTGCCACCCCCTCCTCAGCTGGGCACTGAGCAGATTTTAGCTCACCTGGGGAGACTTATGGATCCAACTGGATTCCTGAATGCTCTGCGGAACCCAATGCTTCCCGGCACTTCTCTAAATGATCTACTTAGTGACTGGCATGACAGAATGCTGGCTGCCATTGATGAGACAGCTCCTCGACAACCTCTCCGCCCCCGTCTTAAGAGGGCTCCTTGGTACACCGAGGAGTTCTGCGAGAAGAAATGGAAACTGAGATGACTAGAGCGAGTTTGGAGGAAGATTCGGGATGAAGTAGTGAGAACATCTTATAGAATGCAGTTAAGAGCCTATGAGATGGCGGTGAAGTCAGTAAAACACAAATTTTACTCAACTGAAATTGCGTCTGTTAACTCATGCCCAGCACAATTATTTAGGATATTGATCTCTTACCGCCCTAGAGGAAGAGTGCCAAAATAATAATGCCCCTTGGCCATCTCTGGAGAGTACATTCAGTAACTTCAGATGACTCACGCTGACCGAAGTGGACAAGATACTAAAGGCAGAGAAGCCAACCACTTGCTCCTTAGACCCATGCCCATCATGGCTACTAAAAACAATTGATAGATGAGTAGTAGCCCTCCTCCAGGAGATAATCAATCTTCCCTCTCAACAAGAGAATTCCCGAAAGCGTTAAAAGAGGCAGTGAATTGCCTGCCGCTCAAAAAACCATCTTTGGACCTGCGACAGCCTTCCAACTACCGCCCCATCTTGCACTTAGCATTTCTGGGTAAGTGGCTTGAAAAGGCTGTAACGGACCAACTGTCAGCATACTTGGAAGAAGCTTTGATCCTAGATCCATCCTAATCAGGTTTCCAGCATGGCCATGGAGTAGAGACAGCACTAGTCGCCCTGATGGACAACCTCCATCGCAGTTGGACTGGGGCGGGTCAGCGCTGCTTGAATTATTAGACCTCTCAGCAGCGTTTGACATGGTTGATCATGAGCTTCTAGCTCACTGTCTTGCCGATGCCGGAATCATAGGAACCACCCTTCAGTGGCTGATCTCCTTCCTCCAGGATCGCAGATAGAGTGTAGCACTAGGAGAGAGCACATCAAGCCGTCACCAACTGGCATGTGGAGTCCCTCAAGGAGCAGTTCTCTCTCCAATTCTATTCAATATCTTTATGCGTCCCCTTGCTCAACTGGTGCGGAGGTTTGGTATGGGTTGCCACCAATATGCGGATGACACCCAGCTCTTCCTCCTGATGGATGGCCGCCCTGACTCTAGCTGCCTGGAAGCAGTGACAGGATGGCACAAGTTCAACCCTACAAAGACGGAGATCCTGTGGCTGGGTAGGAAGGGCCCAAGCAAGGAAACACGCTTACCCACCCTAGATGCAGCTATCAGTGGCCCACTCCGCCAGGAACCTGGGTGTGGTTCTTGATGCCTCCCTCTCAATGGAGGCTCAGGTCATGAGGGTAGCATGGATGGCATCTTACCACCTTCGCCAAGACAAAGTACTAATACCCTACTTGGCTCCGGAACACCTAGCCACTGTGATCCATGTGACAGTCACCTCTAGGCTGGACTTCTGCAACTCGCTCTACTCAGGTCTGCTCTTGACTTTGATCTGGAACTGCAACTAGTCCAGAACACAGCCGCCAGGGTCCTTACAACAACGCTACAGAGCTCCCACATTCAGCCCATCCTCCAGCAGCTGTGCTGGCTTCTGGTTGAATTCTGGATCAGACGTAAGGTTCTGGTTATCACCTTCAAGGCCATATGCAGTCTTAGCCCAGTGTACCTAAGGGATCGCTTCTCTGCTTACACCCCCCCCCCCCAAAAGAGCCTTATGCTCTAGCACTTCCAACTTCCTGGTGATTCCCCAAGGAAGCTCACTTGGCCTCAAACAGGACCAGAGCTTTCTCCATCCTGGCCCTCACCTGGTGGAACGAGCTCCCAGAGGAGATCAGGGGCCTGATGGAAATTGAACAGTTCCGCAGGGCCTGCAAAAGGGAGCTCCTCCAACAGGCATTTGGTGGAGGTCAACCTGCACCATCACTTCCCAAGGGCCCTCCTCCTGAGCCCCCTCCTATGGCACCCATCATAATTCTGCCCAACCCACTGGCCTATTAGTATGAGTTTCCTTATATACTCACATATAAGCCAACCCGCATATAAGCCGAGGCACCTACTTTTACCACAAAATCTGGGCAAACATATTGACTCTCATATAAGCCAAGGGTGGAAAATGCAGCAGCTTCTGGTAAACTTACAGAGTGGCCTAAGCACTTAATCCATGCTCCATCATCACAGGCTCTCCCATCAAGCCTCCCCACACACACACACACACACAAATACAGAAAGGTTAAGAGAATGAATAGCTGCTGGTTTTTGTACCCCACTTTTCACTAACCAAAGGAGTCCCAAAGCGGCTTACAATCGCCTTCCCTTCCTGTCTTGATGCCAGACACCCTGAGGGAGCACTGACAGAACTGCTCTGTGAGAACAGCTCTGGCAGAAGAATCAAACAGTACCCCCCAGGCCAGCAAACAAGAGCGGAACAACAGTACCTGAAGTTGCCAACCTACTAGAAATACAACAGCTACCAAACTGGGAGAATGGATTACTCTAACTACAGCTACAGTGCCCCCACCCCCAAACGAAACATTGAAAAAAAGAACTGTAAAACTGAACACTGAAAGAAAGAACTGTAAAAATAAACTTTTAAAAGAAACACAACCCCAAGAAGAAAAGGCAAACAATGCTGCCCCTCAGATAAAAGAAGAAAGAAACACTAGGAGAAACAGTAAATCCCAAAGCACCCCCAAAACCCACCCCACCCACAGAAACCAAAAGAATAGTTTGGAGGAAGTGATTAGAAAGAGTAGAAAATCAGAGTCAAACCGTTAATGTCCTAGAAGCTGCCAGAGCAAGCTCAGCTTTCAAGAAGGGAAGGCTACCATTGGCTGGCTGGGAGCAACTAGTTCAGCTTTCAAGACCTTTGCACAAGGCAATGCTACGCTTAGCTGGCTGGGAGCAACAACCTCAGCTTCCAAGACCTTTGCAGAAGGCAATGGTATAAATGGCTGGCTGGGATCAGGCTGTTATTTCAATTACCTATATACCCGCGTTTAAGTCGAGGAGGGCTTTTTCAGTGTGAAATATTGTGCTGAAAAACTCGGCTTATGTATATACGGTATACGGTAATTTAATGTTTCCCACAATTTTCTACTGTTCCATGTTCCTTGCTGTTTCACTTAATTCATTATTGTTAATCTAAGTTATATTGTTTCTGTTCTGTTTTATGTGAACTGCCCTGAGCAGTTCATTAAATTAAAATAAATAAATAAAAGAAGCACAAGAAAAACCAGCACAGAATGAGAAAGTAAGACGAGCCATCAATGCCTGAGAAAGCATTCCCAAGAAACAGGCTGAGCTAAATTCTCTACCAACAACTCCGCTGACATTTTCCTGCATGATCACTGAAACTAAGCAACTGACCTCAAACTCATACCAAGAAATTCTGGAACATTATAGGGTTTGAAAACACATAAATTCACACTCAGAAGCAGCAGGGAGAGGGCACTTGCATACCTTTTAAAAGTTTGGCAGAGTTCTCCATTTCATCATTTCAACATTGAGTGTATTTCGGGGGGGATGTCTGGTAGCATCTGATGCTAGAGCATGGCTCAGTGCGAGTCTCTTGTAAGAACAAGGCTTAATTTTTTAAAAAGAGAAAAGTACAGGAAATATATAATGTACATAAAGGTTTCCTGTTTCTGAGCAAATACCTGCAGGACTTTATACCAATGAAGGTATTCTGATCTCTGCAGGACTAAAACCCCTATGAACAAATCAGTGTTAGAAATCATACAGTTATAGAATCATAGAATCACAGATTTGGAAGGGACCTCCAGGGTCATCTAGTCCACAATGCAGGAACTCACAACTACCCGCCCACCCATGGTGACCCCAAGTTCATGCCCAAGTGATCCCTCAACCAAAACTCTCCAGAATCTAGCCTGGCCTGGAGGAAATTGACCTACCATCCCAAAGCAGCAATTAGCAATTCCCTGGGTATGCAAAGACCGGCCACAAGAGACAAACACTGGCACATCCCTTCCTGCCCACCCACTCACAATCTGCCTATGTTCATAAAATCAGCATTTCTGTGTGAAGACTATCTAGCCTCTGCTTGAAAACTTCCAAAGAGAACCCACCACCTCCGAAAACTCTTTTGAATTAATTTCAATCCAATGGTTCTGGTCCGACCCTCTGGGGCAACAGAAAAGAACTCAGCTTCATCTTCTATATGTATTTGAAGTATTTGGAGATGGTTATCGTATCACCTCTTATTTGCCTTCTCTCCTGGCTAAACAGACCAGGGTCCCTCAACCTTTCCCCTACGACTACAAAATCATAATTGCCCACTTGATTTAAGTGCAAGAGATGGCCTGAGATTCTTTTGCCTTATGTGAGGTGGGTGAGGCTGAGAGAGCCCTGATATCACTGCTCCATCAGCGCCATGGCGAGCCCAAGGTCACCCAGCTGGCTGCATGTGGGGGAGTGCAGAATTGAACCCAGCATGCCAGATTAGAAGTCCACACTCCTAACAACTACACCAAACTGGCTCTCTAGCTAACTATGGCTCTCCAGACCAAGAGTGCAGATCTTCTAAGTCCTACTTCCAGAAGACACCACAGACTGGATCTGAGACCTTTTATATGCAAAACAATCTACAGTCCCACGCTCCTCCCTGTCTCATCTTCTTCTCCCCTCCTGACAAAGTTTTCTTTAAGTCATGCTCTGGATCCTGACTTAACATTTGCAAAATGATGATGCACAGTACTACATAATATCTAACTGCATTCTAACTTGGACACTTCAAAAAATTCAAAACAAGGCAGTTCCCCCCTGCAAAAAAAATAACACAGGTCTGAGAGCTATTCTTCCATTCCCCAACCCAACACACGTGACACCTGCTGAAAGCATTGCATGCTTATCTGTGTGTCTATTACATTATGTAACCTGCACAGAGTTTCTTAGCAGCACCGATCATGGGACTGGGAATACTGCTGTACACGTTACTCCCCCTACCTGCATCTCAGCTGTGCTGATATCAGGGGGGGGGGGGGGCTGCAATGCAAATACCACTCTGTGGTTAGTAATGAACAGGGAGTGGGGACAGATCCTTAAAATAAAGAGACAGTTTCAAAACAAATCCAAATATTTATTGACCAATATAAGGGATGAGCTCTAAAAGCAAGTCAGGTATATAAAGTGGATGAGAAATAGGGATGTGAGTGTCCTGCATTGTGTGGGGGGCTGGACTAGATGAACCAGGAGTTCCGTATCTGTTAGTCTATCATTCTATATCAGGTTGCCAATTCTTGGTTCAGCAAGACTCCTCTGCACTAAAAGACGGCAGATGCACAGGGAGAGCTGTCACTATCACTGCATGCACATGATAGATACTAGGCAAGTAACTTTCTGTTAACCAGCTTGGAATGGTGCAAGATACTACCTACAACAAGAGAACTGCTAACCCTCATAGCAGAGTAGCTAGACGCATACTGGTCACTGCAGTTGTTGGTCATATTGTAAACCCAGCAAATTGTTGCCACTGCATTGTGAATGGAGTCCATCATCCCATCTACTTCTGTTGAAGGGCTGCCTGGAAAGAGCCAAAAGAGGCACAGGTACAGGAATGGGTAATGTTCAGCAATAGCAGCCAACAGCACATGAGCATAGGTAACCTGCATACAGTGGCAAGTTATGGTTTTAACAGAGTGGTACCACTTAGATGATTTCCTTTGATGTTCTTCTCACTTTGGAATTCACACATTGGGAAAAACAGTTCAAATCTCTCTTTTAAATTCATTCATTCATTCATTCTTATTAGATTTCTATGCCGCCACCTCTCGAAAGACTTATGGCATTATACAAATAAAACCATAAAACCCCATAAAACCCATTTGACAATCCCCCAACAATGCAACCAGATGGCAAAACTGCCTGATCTTCCCCATCCCAGACAGCCACCCAAGTGGGGAGTCACAGGTGTTAATACAAGGACCTGATCCCACAGAGGGACCCAATTGATTTTAGCCCTGGCCTCACCCATAGACCTGGAGGAAGAGCTCAGTCTTCATAGCCCTGCAGAAAGTTCTGACAGGGCCCTCAGCTCTTCCAGGAGCTCATTCCACCAGGTAGGGGCCAGGACCGAAAAGGCCCTGGCCCAGGTTGAGGCCAGGCAAACTGTCTTGGGGCCAGGGGCCTCCAGCATATTCACACACGTAAAGCAAAGAACCCTGCAGGAGACTTAAGGAGACAAGCAGTCCCTCAGATAGGTAGGGTCCAAGCCACAGATTCACCAGGTGGCCATAAGAAAAGTTACTCCCAGTTGAAAATAGGAAATTATAAAAGTAGCCTACTTTACAACACAGCTGTGAGAATGAACAAAATGAACAAAGCACTCTGAGCCAGTTTGGTGTAGTGGTTAGGAGTGCAGACTTCTAATCTGGCATGCCGGGTTCAATTCTGCACTCCCCCACATGCAGCCAGCTGGGTGACCTTGGGCTCAGCACGGCACTGATAAAACTGTTCTGACCAAGCAGTGATATCAGGGCTCTCTCAGCCTCACCCACCTCACAGGGTGTCTGTTGTGGGGAGAGAAAAGGGAAGGCGAATGTAAGCCACTGTGAGCCTCCTGCAGGTAGAGAAAAGCGGCATATAAGAACCAACTCTTCTTCTTCTTCTTCTTCCAGGAAGAAGGAATCACCTCACAAGGTACATGCTCATAACTTTTATTTTTCCAGCAATGTCGCAAGGTTAATTTTTGTAGCAAAAAATCCCTCCTTAAAGAAGAATCAAACAAAAGATCAAAATCTGCTGGTAAGCATTCGACAAATACCAGCCACACAGTTCCTCAGTCTACCTAACTCACTTTTAACTGTAATAATCAACGTCTTTCAGTTACTCAAGGCAGATTCAAGTGAGCCACTTTATTGAATGGAGGACTCAAACTGCTTCATTACTCAACCACATTTCACACATACACACAAACCCTTATTAGAATCTGAACCAGCTTTTTTTGGACTGCATTCTAAGGAAACTTCTCAGGAACTCATTGGGGTTCCCCTTAATTAGAAGATCAATAATGGCAGGCAAGCGTTTCTCAAATGTTTAAAAATAATGAATTAATCCACAATCTCCATTTCTTCCATCATGAAACTCGAGGGCATGCATAAATTTCCAAGGAAGACTGCCTCCAGGCTTCTGACCAGACCTAGGCCTGCTCAGATTCAGCAAGGCTGCTTGCATTGAATACCTCCCAAGTATAACCTGGGCCCTGCTTGGCCTGCATCATCCATCTTCTCCTTCAATGTGCACTTGTTGTTCGTGTGAGAGCAGAGATGCTGCCCACCAGGCCTGGCTCCTCATAAGAACTCTGTGAAAATCCTAAATCGTTCATTTAAATCTCCTGGGCAAGCAAAGGTTCTATGGATTCCTTAGCACACAAGGCCCTGCAGGAAAGGCATCTGGACACCACCACTCTAGACATTTCTTCCCTTGTATTGTAACACACAAGGTTTCACAGGATTACAAGTGCCTGTTAAAGAGTGATGGAAATGCCCTCCTTTTCTTAGAAGGGCCTGGAACACACCTTTGATTATATGATTTCAGCAGGTCCTCTGCGAGGCTTCGATCTCAAGCTCATCACCACACCACCTTCAAAGAACACATCCATGTGTACAAACTTCAAGCTGCTCAAAGATCCCAAGCATCAATATTCTTTCATGAATTGAAAGGTAATTTGCCTGAAAGGAGAAACACCTGCCTGAGAAAAACTTCTTGGAGGAGTAAACTGGAGTTAATAGTGGCATATTGCAAGACATATCGCCTGCTTATCCTCCCTATTTTTAGTACTTTTTGTTTTTATTTCATCTATTTACTTCTCTCTTTTTTTAAGCATTGTCTGGGCTATTTTAAATGTTTAAGTTTTTACTATTTTCTGACTATTGAGATTAACCTTCATGGTTAGATTTTCATCTGCATTTGATTCAGGACAGGACTGGTGTGATATTTATTTGTAAAAGCTACTCCAGCAGTTGGCTAGTCTAAGTTGTTGTAACACTTATTGCAACTCTTATTCTGTCGCCTTGAAGATGGGCCGGAATAAAAGGGGCCGTGATCCTGTTGATTTATCCCCATCTCCTGTTTCCAAGCAATCTAAGATTGATGACTTCCTTGTACCAAATAATTCTGCCACAATTTATGCTGTTCCAACATCAAACTATTTTGCTCCTTTGGATAGCAGTGTCTCTATCAAAAATTACAGCGAAGAAAGGAAAGAGGTACCTACTCTGCTCCAAACTGAAGGCATTGAAGTAGATAACTTCAGTGTGGCAGATAACATCAAAAATGACCCCTTTAGTCTGACAGCAAAAACCCTTGAACTTATCTTCAACAGAATAAAACTAATAGAGGCCAAGGTTGATCAACTTACTCAGATATTAACAAAACCATCCAGAGCCACTGAAACCCAGATGGGACTAAATCCTGGAAGACAGAATGGTTCACCTTGGAAGCCTAAGAATATAAAGGAACCAGCTTGAAAACAGCAACCAGAGGATTGCCAGTTTCAGCTAAAGTGGCAGCCATGCAAAATACGCCTCACCATCTACAAGTTCAGAGGTCAGACTTTATTATGGAACTCAAAATGGCGCGTTAACCAGCATTTAAGAGTTCTCCTTAGGAAGAACCTTTCTTTGAATGAACTAAAAACAGTAGAGTCACTTAACATTCAGAATCAGGTGCAAAGAGTTTTGCTTACCTTTGAAAGATCCCAGCAATATTACTGCAACAGAGACCATTCCTCTACTCTAAAGGGATTTTTCCAACAATTTAATTTTATCTTCCTTAACTCCCTTAATTCCAAAGCTGCAAAACTCCAACACCTTTAACTCCAACTCTAACTTCTCAATGATTATTGCTCAAGAAAATGTTTTGCAGGCTAAGCATCAGAAGAACTTAATTTCATGGAAAGACCTGCCCAAACAATCAAGAACGGACCCAGGGACTTTTGAGCCAATAAACAGTATAGAAGAAAATCTACTTCTTTCTTTTTCAGCTCTTCCCCCTATGGAACAAACTGAGATTACATCAAGATTAGAGCACCTAAAACTTAAGTTACTCAGTTCAAGAAATGATTTGCCAGATCCAAATTCACCTCTACTTTTGACCTCTAATCAGCAAATGACCAGTGTGCTAGAAACCCTTGTTGCTCCTGCCTCCTCATCCTCCACCCTGACACCAGTATGTTCTCAAGGAGTTGTTGAGGAGCCCCCTAGAATACAGCAGAAGGTGCCTGAGACCAAACTGACTAGCATTACCTTAGAGGTCAATACAAAAGTTTGCACTGAGAAGGACAAGGCTGGCTGCATCTTCTTGGATTCTGATGGCGATTTAAATAGAATATCAAGTAATGAACATGAACTGCTGCCTCAAGAAACGGATGAAGATATCCGGATGACTCTTCCTGCCCAGAACTTCCCTCTGATTATGTCTTGCCCTGGCAATGGAATTAATGGAACTAATGTACAAAATGATAATATCAGTAATGAATGACTCCCAATGAACACCTCGCAGCTAGCCTTGGTTTGCTGGAATGTAGCTGGGTGGCACTCAAAACGCTTAGATGGAGCCTTTATAAAATATATATCTCAATTTGATGTTATATTCTTGCAGGAAACCTGGATGATAGATGATTTTGATATTTCTAATTATCATTCAGTTTTGACAGCAGCCACTCCAAGTCTTAAGGGTGGAAGACCCCGGGGAGGTTTAGGAATCTTTATCTCCACCAGACTGAAAGTGCAAGTCCTCAAGTTACCATTTTATGCTAATTGGGTAGTAGCAACACTGCTGCATTTTAATAAGTTCCAGTTACTCTGCATTAACTTGTATTTATCTCCCCAGCATTTACAGGCACAGACCAAATCTCTGTGGGGAGAAGTGGAATGTTATATTTTCCAACTAGCTTTAAAATATCCAACTGCCATGCTAATTGTTGGGGGTGACCTAAACGCAAGGATGGGGTATAACAACACACTACTTGCAGACAAATTCTCCTCTTGGCCTTTTGACACAGAGGGTGAGCAACTTTTCCCCCCTCGTGGTTCCTTAGATTCTGTGAGCAACTTAGCGGGTTTTTGCTTAGCCCAGGCAGCCAATAAATTAAACTTATATATACTGAATGGAGCTGCTCCAGGCGATTGCCCTGGACAATTCTCCTTTTGGTCTGGGTCTAAACTGTCTACTATAGACTATGTAATGGTATCCCATGATCTGGCAACAAGGATAACAAATTTTGTAATTGCCCCAAGACCGGAAAGTGATCATCTCCCTCTTACTCTGTTCTGTAACCTTGAGGCCCCTTCTCTTAGAACGTCTGTCTACAGCCATCTTGATAGCTCAGTAGAAACAGGGAGACTAAAAGTTAAATGGAATTGGCAGTTAAATAATGCTATAAATGAGTGGATTAATTCAGAGCACGGCATAGAGGTGCACTCCAGATTTTTAGGAAAATTCGACAACAGTTTTGACATCCTTATAATGAACTCATCCAGACTCTGAAACCACTACTATCTAGGCCTGGCTCAACCTCCACTGCGGTAAAGGTACCCTCAAGAAAGTGGTTTGATCAGGATTGTATAAATGCTAAGAAAGATCTTCTTTTATCGCTTTCAAAGCTAAGCCATCTCACCTTGCTAAATTAGAAGTTATAGAAAAAAGAGAGACTACAAAACTCTTTTAAGGAACAAAAAGAAAGCAGCAGTCCATGAGAATTGGGCATCTCTCATTAGATCTGTCAAGAACAAGGACTCTGTGGGTTTTTGGAGATTAACATCTACCTGCTCTAACTTTGCAATAAGTCATATGGCAAATACAATCACAGCTGAGACTTGGGAACTTTATTTCTCTAGCCAGTATAGTGAACATCAATTACATACTCAACTAGATTTTCCAACTAATTGTTTACCACAATGGCCACCAGTAGCATCTCAAGAAATTAAACAATTAATTCAACAATTAAAGAGTGGGAAAGCCCCAGGCAGTGACTTCATTCCTCCAGATTTATTGAAATCAAATGCAGATTGGTGGGCCCCAATTTTAGCCCTCTTATTCACGTACATTGACCAGACAGCTCAGATTCCCCAAGACTGGGGTCTTGCAGTCATAGTTCCCATCTTTAAGAAACGCAGTAGAGAAGAACCGGCCAATTATAGACCCATAAGTCTCCTTAGCACAATCAGTAAATTATACTCTAAACACCTTAGTTTAAGATTGTGTGATTGTGTTAGAAGAAGAACAGGCTGGCTTTAGACATGGCAGATCAGTTATGGATCATTGTTTAGTCTTACAGCACTTAATTGACAAGTATGTGCACTCTGGTAAGAGATCACTTTTTGTGGCATTTGTTGACTTTAAATGTGCATTCGATTCAATATCTAGAGATCTTCTATGGTCAAAATTATCCAACAACAATTGATAAACGGCTTTTGCTATTACTTTATAAACTTCACAAAAATACAAGTCTTCGTGTCAGATTCAGTCCAAAGGGTCATTTAACCAATTCGATCCCTACACAGACAGGGCTGCATTCTGGCTCCTTTTTTATTTAATATCTATATTGATGCATTAATCAAATGTCTAAATAACTCAGACATTCATGCCCCTAAACTTGCAGACAAAAGGTTACCCATACTTATGTATGCTGATGATGCAGTAATTCTCGCACAGACCAGAATAGGCCTGAAAAGGGCTTTGGAAGTTTTGGCCTTGCATTGCCAGGAGGAACACCTAGTTATCAATTATACCAAAACAAAAAGTATGTGCTTTAACAACAGGGCAAAATTTTTTACTTGGCATATTGACCAACATCGTATTGAGCAAGTTAAATGCTTCAAATATCTTGGTGTGATCTTCCAGTATAACGGAAAGCAAACTGCTCATATTCACTCAGTAGCTAACGCTGCTCAGAAGAGTGCAGCGGCTATCTTAAGATTCTATCAAACTAAGGGTGGTGGCTTCATTCCTGCTGCAATCAAACTGTTTTCAGCCAAATCACTGGCTCAACTTACATATGGTGCCCAATTAGGCCCTTACTCCAATTTTGCTCCCTTAGAGAAAATTCAAGCAGGTTTCCTAAGAGCCCTCTTTAATGTTCCAAGGTGTACAGCCAATGTAGTTCTCTGGCAGGAGGCAGGGTTGACAAAAGTAGAGACTTTTGTCAACCCTTTTGTCAAAAGCATGGATAACAATAATTAACTATTGGCTAAAAATTCATCTTCAACCTGTAGGCCTTATTCCTCCTTTCTTGTCAGTTAACCCACAACCCACTTGGTGTACAGAAATAATGAACAAACTTCTTAAAATTGGCTTAGCCCCTGATCATCTATTAGAAACGGGGCACAGACAAGCAAAACATCTGGTCTATCAACGACTTATGGATATTGAGCTACAAAATGAGACGGCCCTACTCCCAAGCTCATATAGGTTACTAAAGTCTTGGGAGGGATTTTCTACTGCACCATATCTAACACCATATCCTTTACTAAATTTCGATGGGCTTTTTCGAGGGCCCGGTTCAATGCATTTCCATCAGCACTGCTAAGTGGAAGACTGCAGCGTGTGCCCATAGAGGACCGATTATGCCTTTGCAATTCAGGTGTAATTGAATCAATTGCCCACATATTATACTGTGACTTCTATAAGGTTGCCAGAAGCCGTTTAATCTTGCCCTTGCGATCAAGGTTTCCTGGACTTACAGATGATCATCTAATTAACATCTTGCTTGCAGATAAAGATAATTCTGTTTCTTACATGGTGGCAAAGTTTTGCTATACTGCCAGCAGAGTGCGGAGATCTTTGGCTATTGTTGATGCTGAATGACCTGTCAAAATGCTGCATTCATGTTTTGTGCCTTTGTCAACTCCCTGATGCCGAATGTCCTGTTAAAACGCTGTAATAATGTATGTCTGTAGATACTTTGATGCTGGTCAATGACCGTAATAAATAAATAATAATAATAATAATAATAATATTCTTCCATAGCTGTTCAGTGAATAAGATTTTGCCATGTTTGCAAAACACTGATGAAACCACTAGTTAAATGTGAAAAGATGCTGTTTCTATGCAAAGAAAACATATAATGTTAAATAAAAATGATACCTCTTACCATGCTCCAGAAAAATATTGCAGTGAGGCCCCACATGCCTGGATGTTTCCTTTTTCCCTGCACCCTTGATAAAGTGCAGGGCAGGAAGACTCGGCCTCCGTTGGTCCCCAAGAACTTTTCCAGGCTGCTGACCCATAAAGTATTGAAAGGCTGATATCCCCAAGACAAGAAGACAAGGATCTTTCAAGGCACAGGTCCAATGTACAATGCAGGCTCAGTGCTGAACAACCATGTTCATTTGGCAAATAACGAATTAAAGTTTCATTTAGAAGCTCAAAAACTACCCCAAAAGGGTTTTTAAAGTTCTTTTAATCTTCCACAGAACAAACCAGTGCTAGCTCATCTTGCACCACCAAGATGCAAACCATGTTAAGGGTCACCCAGGGCAGGGATAAGTCATCACACTGTGACCTGAGATCCAGATTCTCTCTCTTTTCTTTTGCATAGCATTTCTCCATCCCAGGCCAAACTGAGAAGTGTTTGGCTTCAAGTATTCTTCAAATACAAAAACCACTTGGGCCAGAGTCTTTCTTCAAAACCAAGGCATACAGGTAGCAAATGTTTCAGTGGCACTCAGTCTCACCCAAGTTCTCTCTGTCCCACAGCAAGCATCTGGTCACACTCACCACAGACCCTTCTCTGATGTTCCAATGAAAACAAAATGGAAAAGTGAACATTAGAGATTCATTCTGAAGAAGGAAACATGAAGAGTTGCCCAGCCCCTGACCTGCTCCGTACTGGTCGCATAAAAGGCCCCAGAGTCACTCAGGGCAGGATATGGAGAGCTCCTAGAGCAGAGAAGCTTAGTCCCAATGTGCTCTCTGGGAGGAAGGTTTCTGCAAAGCAGCCAGAAGTGATCCAGATGTAGTGACTGAGCTGGCTTCATTCCAGATTAGTGCCGGACACGAAGGAGAGGGATGGGGGTCCTTGAAGACAGATGCTTCTGATCGCTCCAACAGGAAAACCAAAGACTGCAAAAAGGTGCCTACGATGCCCTACCAGGAAGTCACCTCTGAAATGGGAGGAACAACAGCTGGCCTGCTCTGCTTGAATTCCCAAGGGCAGAAGAGGGGGAATCCAGATGAGCTATGTACTGAGGGGCACAACGTGAGAAGAGCAATCAGAAAAAGAGGTCCTCAAGGACGTCCCCTAAGAGTGACGCTCCCCTAGCCAGCGAGAAGGCCGGGCACGGGGCGTGCGCATGAACACTCCCGCCGGGGGAGGGCAGGAGAAGGGCGCATCCCCACCGCCCTGGGGAGAAACCAGACGCCTGCAGCCGGGGGGGGGGGGCTGGGATCCAGGGGCTCGGGCCGGCGGGGATGGCGGGCGGCGCAGACAGGCGGCAGGAGCACGAGCGATAGGGGGAGGGGTCACGCCTCAGAGCAGGCCCCAGGAGCCGGGGAGGCCAGTCCCAGCATGGCCGCCCTCGCCCCTCCCCTCGGCCAGCCTCGGCTCGCGGCCTGCTCCTTTCCGCCGCGGGCCCCGTCCCCGGAGAGCGGAGGCAAGCAGGCAGGTGACCTACAGCCGCGCGGGCGGCGCCCGGGAGCACCGACGACCGGCGGCCATGACGGGAAGGGACCGGCCGCTTGGCTCGGCCCCGCTCCCTGGGCGGGGAGGGGCGGGGCACACGGGACCGGCGCGGTTGCCGGGCGACCGGGGGGCGAGCCTCGTGTCCGGCTGCGCGCACGGGTGGAGCCTGGAGGAGGGCGGGGCTGGGGCGGGGCGGGGCTTCGCGGGCCGCCGTTTTCTCTGTCTCATTCTGCAGCTGCCCCCTGGAGGTTGGCGTCCGCCACGGGCGCGAGGGGCTGGCCCTTCGAGCGGGCCGCACTGCGGGGCGCCATCCCTTCAGGGAGCCTGCCCTGGGCGGCAGGCAGAAGGGGCAGCATCCCTGTCAGCAGTCCCGTCAGCAGGTACCTGCCAATATGCGGCCTGAGGAAGGTGCTTGGCAGCCTCGACAGCACAACGAGCCCGGGTCCTCAAGCCTTTGGGAACAACTCCGCGAGGACAAAAACAGAGAAGGCGGAATAGAACGGCTCTGCCTGCACACGGAAGCTCGTCCTGTGAACAAAACTTTGCTGGGCTTTAAGGTGCTGCTGGACTCTGCCCTTCGCCTTCATCCGGAAACTGCAGCTGGTCCAGAATGCGGCCGCCAGGGTCCTCACAGCAACGCCACAGAGGTCCCACATCCGGCTGCCCTCCACCAACTGTGCTGGCTAGCAGTTGAATTCCGGATCAGGCTTAAAGTTCTGGTAATCACATTCAAGGCCATACGCGGTCAGGGCCCAGTGTACCTGAGGGACCGCCTCCCTGCCTACACCCCTCAAAGAGCTCTGTGCTCCAACACCTCCGACCGGCTAGTGATCCCTGGCCCAAGGAAGTCCGCTTGGCCTCAACAAGGGCCAGAGCCTTCTCTGTCCCCCGCCCCCCCCCCCCCGGTGGAACGAGCTCCCTGAATAGATAAGGGCCCTGCCAGAATTTCCACAATTTCACAGGGCCTGCAAAAGGCAGCTCCTAGAATCATAGAATAATAGAGTTGGAAGATACCTCATGGGTCATCTAGTCCAACCTCCTGCACTATGCAGGACACTCACAACCCTATCACTCATCCACTGTCACCTGCCACCCCCTTAAGCCTTCACAGAATCAGCCTCTCCATCAGATGGCTATCTAGCCTCTGTTTAAAAATTTCCAAAGATGGAGAACCCACCACCTCCTAAGCCTGTTCCCATTGAGAAACCACACTCACTGTCAGGAACTTCTTCCGGATGTTTAGATGGAATTTCTTTTGAATTAATTTCATCCCATTCATTCTGGTCTGTCCCTCTGGGGCAAGAGAGAACAATTCTGCTCCATCCTCTCTAAGCTAAACAGACCAAGCTCCCCCAACCTTTCTTCATATGTCTTGGTCTCCAAACCCCACACCATCTTTGTTGTCAACATCCCTCTTCAACTAAGTTTCCCAAAACTGAACCCAGTATTCCAAGTGAGGCCAAACCAGATGGGGACAACCTTTGCCTGCCTCCAATTGTCTGGCACCTCACCTGTTCTCCAAGAAGTGTCATAAATAATGGACAGAGGTTCAGAGATGACATCTGCAAGTTCTTTTAGTACCCTTGGAAGCTTTACATCTGTTTCATTTAAAGAATCTAGGTGTTTGTGGATTGCTCCAACAGTGATCCTAGGCCACCATTCCTGTGTTGGGTTATGTTTTTGCCACATTGATCACTATTTCCCTCACAAGAGAAGACCGAGGAGAAATAGGAGTTAAGCAGTTCAGCCCTCTCTTCATTGAATCATAGATTCATAGAGTTGGAAGGGGCCATACAGGCCATCTAGTCCAACCCCCTGCTCAACGCAGGATTAGCCCTAAGCATCCTAAAGCATCCAAGAAAAGTGTGTATCCAACCTTTGCTTGAAGATTGCCAGTGAGGGGGAGCTCACCACCTCCTTAGGCAGCCTATTCCACTGCTGAACTACTCTGACTGTGAAAAATTTTTTCCTGATATCTAGCCCAGTGGTCCCCAACCTTTATTAGGCTGGGGACGGGTAGGGCATCGGGCAGCGCCCGCGGGGACTGCGCCCGCGCGGGCCACGCCCACGCTTCTGGCCGCGCCCGCGCATCGAGCCGCACCCGGCCGCGCCCCCGAGACGCGCCCGCGGATCGGGCCGCACCCGCGGGCCGCGCCTGCGGATTGGGCCGCGCGGGCGCAGCCTGCACGGGCGCAGCCCGGCCCCGATTCCTTCTCCCCGCCCTCCCGCAGTAAGTAGCTTCCCGGGCCGCAAGCTTGCGGCCTGGGAAGTTTTTTACTGCGGGGGGGGCGGGGAGAGGGAGCTGCAGCCCGGCGCCATGGCCTTCGCGGCCCGACGCCGGGCCGCGGCCCGCAGGTTGGGGACCACTGATCTAGCCTATATCGTTGTACTTGAAGTTTAAACCCATTACTGCGTGTCCTCTCCTCTGCAGCCAGCAGAAACAGCATCCTGCCCTCCTCCAAGTGACAACCTTTCAAATACTTAAAGAGGGCTATCATGTCCCCTCTCAACCTCCTTTTCTCCAGGCTGAACATTCCCAAGTCCCTCAACCTATCTTAGTAGGGCTTGGTCCCTTGGCCCCAGATCATCTTCGTCACTCTCCTCTGTACCCTTTCAATTTTATCTACGTCCTTCTTGAAGTGAGGCCTCCAGAACTGCACACAGTACTCCAGGTGTGGTCTGACCAGTGCCGTATACAATGGGACTATGACATCTTGTGATTTTGATGTGATGCCCCTGTTGATACAGCCCAAAATGGCATTTGCCTTTTTTACCGCTGCATCACACTGCCTGCTCATGTTTAGTTTACAATCCACAAGTACCCCAAGGTCTCATTCACACACAGTGTTACCTAGAAGCATATCCCCCATCCAGTAGGCATGCTTTTCATTTTTTTGACCAAGATGCAGAACTTTACACTTATCTTTATTAAATTGCATCTTGTTCTCATTTGCCCATTTTTCCATTGTGTTCAGATCTCGTTGAACTCTGTCTCTATCTTCCGGAGTATTTGCCAGTCCTCCCAATTTGGTTGAGCATGCAATAGCTCTTGTTTGAGTAGTGCCCACCCTTCACATGCTCCCTTCCCTTCCAGCATTCTCGTCCATGGTATGACACTCATCATGTCTCTGAGTTTATTAAAGTTTGCCCTACGAAAATCCAACATCCGCGTCTGGCTACAAGCTTCCTTGGCTCCCAATCTCAAAGGGAATTCTATGAGGACATGGTCACTTCCTTCTAGGGTCCCCACCTCCTTCACTTCATCCACCAACTCTTGCCTGTTGGTCAGTATTAAGTCCAGTATGGCTGAACCTCTTGTGGGTTCTTCCATCTGTTATAATTTCACTTTCTTGTCCTCGCAGTGGTCCTATGGTGTCCCTTTTCTTTTTCTTGCTTTTTTGTTATGTTTAGCATTTCTTGCTAGCCCAAGCTCATATTGAGATTTAGCTTTTCTAACACTCCCCCTACAATTATTGGTTATTTGTTTATACTCACCCTCATGTTATATGTAAACTATCCTGAGCCAAAAGGGAGGGTGGTATACAAATATAAGAAAGGAAGAAAAGGAGGGGAGGGGGGGAGAAAGAAAGAAAGAAAGAAAGAAAGAAAGAAAGAAAGAAAGAAAGAAAGAAAGAAAGAAAGAAAGAAAGAAAGAAAGAAAGAAAGAAAGAAAGAAAGAAAGAAATTCTTCTGCTTCAGACCAACATGGTTACTCACTTGAATCTAAAATTATCTAAAATTATCATAATCAGTGATTAATGGCAGATATGTATCTGCCATTAATCACTGATTTTCCAGTTGTAGAAAAAATAAAGGAGACCTGTTACCCCTTCCAACTCCACTCAAGCATGGAGGCATCCCCACAAGTGATGGTCCTAAAATCAGATAATTCGATCCTAATCTTCCAGCAACTTCAGATTAACAGGACTACCCACCTGAATCTATCTTCCTGGAGAAAATGGCCACTTTAGCATTGCCAGGAAATCCCACCCGGAGCTGGCAACCACACTCCTCCAGGGGAACTGACTTGAGTCACCCAGTGATTTGTCATCATCCCAGATCTCCAGCCACCACTTCTTTGTTCTTTGGTTCAAGGTGAGAAAGGGAAGGAGTGGTTTGGGTTTGCTGATTGTATTCTGGTTTTTACTGAGGATTATTTTTAACTTTGTTTATTCAGGTTTAAGATAGAATCATAGAGTTGGAAGGGACCTCCTGGGTCTTCTAGTCCAACCCCCTGCATTAAGCAGGGCACTCGCCACTCTATCACTTACCCACTATAACCTGCCACCTCCTTGAACCTCCACAGAATCAGCCTCTTTGTCAGTTAATAAGCCATACACCAAGAAAAGCAACAGCAAATATTAATTTAGCCACATAGACCATTTTGTAAAGCCACCCAGAAACAATCTTAATTTGAGGGTATCAGAAATGGCTGAATATTTTATTGTTGAGCAAGAAATTTCACCCTGGCCACCCTGAAGGAGTCCCAGCAAAACATCCCTTCATCTCTGCTGAAAGTTGTACACTACAGGGTGCAAGCATATATGACCATCGTAATTTAGATATGATATGCAGATAGGATGGAAACTCAAATTCTGATAATTATTTGATTTCCAGATGGAACTGGGAACAAGAAATGGGTTTTTATTATTGTGAGCTGCCATGAACCACAAGGAAAGGCAAGATATAGATGTTTTCCTAAAGAGCTGTTCCTTATGTTCATGTCCCTTTGCAAACATGGTCAAAGTAACTTAACACTTACTGAGACAGTACATTCTAATATATCCCATGCAATTCCAAAATCTGGGTCCCTCTCTGTCCACCAATTCAGACCCTGTCCTTAGTATTGACTCCCAAGAAAGAGCCTAGTTGGTTTGTGCAGCCAGTAAGGGGACCAGATGTCTTCTTTGTGAAGGATGTGTCCTGTTTTTGGAGTGTCAGTCCTCTTTTAAGCAGTTTTTTAAAAAAACCTGAACATTTCCTCTTTTGGAGTTGGAAGGCTTGGAAGATTCCTACTTAGTGGCAATTATCATATCTTAGATAGTAGGGGTACTTAAAATGAAATTTCTCAAACTACTTGTTTGAAGTAGTGATTCAGGAAATATGCCCTCTTTTTTGCTTTTCAAAGTGTTATAACCCTAGCAGCCAGAAAGCAAGATATTTATTTGTTTGTTTGTATTTTTACACCGCCTTTCCATACAACACTGGGTGGTTTACATAGAACATCATAGAGTAGTTACATAGAACATTATCTTTAACCCGTGGAGCGGATTAAATAATTTGCTAAGGGCCATGGCGACGGGCCCTGTCCGTGATGAGGAAGGGTACCCATAGGCCCCTTCCCCCGGACTGACAATCGGAGGGCCCAATCAGCAGGCGCGAAGCCGATTGGGCCCTCTGATTGTCACTCCAGCGGCAAGGGATCAATTGCGCAGTGCGGCTCGCAATTGGGCTCTGGCCGCCGGGCTGACCCACCCCCCTTCAACCTCGCCTGCGCCCGCCTGCGCACCGCCATTCCCTTCCTTGCCATTGCCACGCCACCCCACCTTCTTGCTGCCCCAACACGAAGGCCCCGCGCATGCGGCCCTGGCCCCGCCGCCACCTCCGGCCCCCGCCGCATCCTCCGCACCTCAAACACCATCCCGCACAACGCTCGCCGGCCCGCAACGCCAGCCGGAGGACTTGTGAGCGCCTGCCACATTGCCGCCCACCCCGCTTGCTCCCACTGCCCCTCACCTGCCGCCTCACGGCACCCGCCGCACTGCCCGCTGCAGCTCTGTCAACTATCCTCTCTGGCCCTGCAGCCCACGCCACTCTCCGCCACGACGCAGACTACCACCCCGCCACCAGCTCCGGGTAGGCTGCACCGCCACCGGGGGGGGCAGAACGAGCCACCTCCGCCTCACGCGGCGCCCCACGACCCCCCTCGAGTCCACCCCTTGCGAGCTGCCCGTCGACAACAGACCCCTCGCCCTCCAAACCTCCGCTAGTGCCCGCTGCATTCCAAGAGCAGCAGGCTTATTTACTAGTAACAATATAACAGATATAATAATCATAACATGTCAACCAGAACAGGCCATGTGTACTGACTTGTGAGCTAATCTTTAACCGCTCCGCGGTAAAATATAAAAGAGTAAGGGCTCCCTGGGAGGAGCCCGTCCGTGATGAGGAGGGGAGACGATTCGCCTCCTGCCCCCGAACTGACCAGCGGAGGGCCCACTGATTGCCCCCCATGCCTGCCCCATCGCCTGCCCGCTCTTCCAACCCCCACCCATCCCCCCTCACCTCTGCCACCCCATGCTGGCTTCTCCACTACCGCCCCCTATTCTAAGCCCCCGACATCACCCTTTCACCTTGCCTGCTTCCCTCGCTCTGCTTCGTCCGTTTCCCAGACCCTCCCTTCCGGCCGCGGAGAACGCTGTGCCGGATGGAGCCCGCGCCCCATGCCCCTGCTTCCCTACGACCACTTCACCTGCTTTGCAGGCCATCCCCTGTAGCCGCAGCCAACGCCGCACCGCCCTGATGACGTGCACCGCCCCCCCCAAAGCAGCCACACATGCGCAGCACCTGACTCGCCAGCCTACCGCACGACGCTGCTCACGGACCACACACGCAGCCCACAGTGGGGTAGGTCCACCAGGCTCGGTCCCCGGTGCACCGCGCACCCAGGGGGCTGCCTGCTGCATGCCCACCTGCCTTCTCCAACCCCCCCACATGCTGCCGCTTGTCTGCCCACAACCAGCCACCCACCCACCCATCGCTACTCCCCCCTCCCAAGCCTACCTTTTCCTGAACCTCACCCCTTCCCTTCCTTACTCCCAATGTTCCCTTGCTCCTCCCTTCCTTTCTACCTCCTTCATTCCTTCCTTACTCTTATTCACTCACTATTCCTTCATCTCTTTCTCTCTTCATCCCTTTTTTCCTCTTTGCCTCTATTTCTCCCTTCTACCCTGCCACCCACCCACTTTCCTAGCGCCCACTGTCTTTGGACTACAGCAGGCTTAATGTCTAGTAGGTTCATAATGCATTTCCTGCTCCATTGCAGGTGACTGCAGAGCTGGTGGTGAAGTTTAAAAGCAGTGCATCTGGTAATTTCCCACCTGTAATATTTCTGGGTCCACAGATGAAGACTACCATTGTGAGGAAAGCTAAAAACAACTTTAATACAAAGACCAGTAAAACATGTACACCGACTGAACTAACAGGTGGGGTTATCAGGTTCTGACTGGAGCCTGGCATTTTCCTGCAATTACAACTGATCTCCCAGCTACAGAAATTAGTTATCCTGGAAGAAAAGGAAGCGTGGAAAGGCAGGCACTATTGTATATCATACAGTATTGAAAAAAAGAAGTCCTAGAGTGACAACAGAGGATATATGTATTAAGAGATCCACATCTCCTACCGTATTTTGGGTTGCCAACCATCAGTTGACAACCAATGGGAGGGGAATGACAACATACCATCAGGGAATATCCCAAACTGACACCACATCACTGACATGATATGAGTTTTGAGGAATCTGATCCAATCAGAGAAGTTGGGAGAGTTGGGAGAGACTCTCCTAGAGAGTCATGAAAGTGACATGATGACACTGTCCCTGGAAGTATAACATTACAAAGTATGGGAAACAAGCAAGAGGAACTAGTAGTCCTAATAAAGGAAGGGGGCTATGACCTAATAGGAATTACAGAAACTTGGTGGGATAATACAACTGGAATACTAGAATTGAGGGGTACAATCTATTCAAAAGGGACAGACAAGAAAAGAAGGGGGAGGTGTAGCAATATATGTTAAGAATCTTTATACTTGTGAAGAAATACAAGTAACTGAAAGTTCAGTGGAGTGTATTTGGGTAAATGTAAAAGGAATAGGAAATGAAAGTGGTATTATTGTGGGGGTCTGCTATAGACCACCAAGCCAGTCAGAGGACTTGAATGAGATACTGCTAGACCAAATTACACAATTTTCAAAGAGGGGGGAAACAGTGGTCATGGTTGACTTCAATTACCCAGATATCTGTTGGAGGACAAACTCTGCTAAAATTAAAAACTCCGTTAAATTCTTAACTTGTCTTGCCGACAGCTTCATTTCCAGAAAGTAGAGAGGAGAACCAGGGGCTATACTCTTTTAGACTTGATTCTCATCAATAGGGAAGAACTGGTAGATGAGGTGGAAGTAGTGGGCACACTTGGTAGCAGTGACCATGGGCTTTTGGAATTTTCAATTGTGGGAAAGAGAAAAACTTAACATAGTCTTACGTATAGACGACTTCAGGAAAGCTGATTTTCACAGACTTAAAGGTATGTTGCGTAGAGTCCCGTGGTCAGAAAGACAAAGAGATAAGAGTCCAAGAGGGCTGGGGGTTTATTAAAAGGGAAATACTGAAGGTTCAGAAACAATTCCCTTAAGAAGGAAAGATGGAAAGAGCCTAAGGAAGCCAAGGTGGCTCCATACAGCTGTCAAATGATTTGAGGAATAAAAAAGAGTCATTTAGGAAATGGAAGGAAGGCCTTATTACCAAGGATGAGTATAAACAAATAACCAATAATTGTAGGGGGTGTGCTAGGAAAGCTAAAGCTCAATATGAGCTTCGGCTAGCAAGTAGTGCTAAACATAACAAAAAAGGCTTATTTATTTATATTTCAAGTAAGAAAAAGAATAGGGACACCGAGAGATCAGTGCTGACTGCTTGTTAGAAGGCCAGGTCCTGAAGGTGAAACTGAAATACTTTGGCCACCTCATGAGAAGGAAGGGCTCCCGGGAGAAGAACCTAATGCTGGGAGCGATGGATGGCAAAAGAAGAAGGGGACGACAGAGAATGAGGTGACTGGATGGAGTCACTGAAGCAGTTGGTGCAAACTTAAATGGATTTAGAGGAATGGTAGAGGGCAGGAAGGCCTGGAGAATTATTGTCCATGGGTTCCCGATGGGTCGGACACAACTTTGCACCTAACAACAATAACAAAGGACCACTGCAAGGATAAAAAAGTGAAATTATAACAGATGATGAAGAGAGGGCTGAACTGCTTAACTACTGTTTCTCCTCAGTCTTGTCTTGTGAGGGAAATAGTGCTCAATGTGGCAAAAACATAACACAACAGGGGAGATGAATGGTGCCCTAGGATCACTGTTGGGGCAGTCTACAAACACCTAGTTTCTTTAAATGTAACAAAGTCTTCTGGACCAGATGAATTGCATCCAAGGGTACTAAAAGAACTTGCAGATGTTATCTCTGAACCTCTTTCAATTATTTTTGACACAGGTGCCAGATGATTTGAGGCAGGCAAATGTTGTCCCCATCTTCAAGAAAGGGAAAAAAGAGGATCCGGGTAACTATCGACCTATCAACTTGACATCTGCAGCTGGCAAAATTTTGGAACAAATCATCAAGTAGTCAGTCCTTGAGCGACTGGAACAGAGAGCTGTGATTTCTAAGACTCAGCATGGGTTTTGCAAAAACAAATCATGTCAGACCAACCTTATCTCTTTTTTCGAGAAAGTGACTACTGGATCAGGGGAATGCTGTGGACATAGCTGATCTGGATTTCAGTAAAGCATTTTATAAGGTTCCACATTATATTCTTGTTGACAAGTTGGTAAAATGCGGTATGGATCCTTATTCTGTCAGGTGGATCGATAACTGGTTGACAGATCATAACCAAAGGGTACTTGTTAACGGTTCAGAATCTTCTTGGAAAAGAGTGACAAGTGGAGTATCCCAAGGATCTGTTCTGGGGCCTGTGTTGTTCAGCATATTTATAAATGATTTGATGAGGGTTTAGAGGGAATACTTATTAAATTTGCAGATGATACTAAACTGGGAGGGGTTGCAAACATCATTCTATGACGCCAATCTGGGGGCTAATTTTCCTCTACCAAGTGCCAACAAGAAGCAACTACACAAAATGCCCCAAAAGGCAGAAACTCAGAGACTGGTTGGACAATGGAAGGGAGATGCTGCTAACTTGCATTTCCCAGTGAGTTCTCTGAATATATTCTTCTCCTTCACTGAGAAGACTTTGAAAGTTGTATCAGCTTAGATATTTAGAATCATAGAATTGGAAGGGGCCATACAGGTCATCTAGTCCTACTGCCTGCTAAATGCAGGATCAGCTTAAAGCATCAGGTATAAGTATCTGTTCAGCCACTGCTTAAAGACCGTCAGTGAGAAGGAGCTCACCACCTCCTTAGGCAGTTGATCCCACTGCTGAACTATGTGAAAAAATGTTCCTGATATCTAGCCAATATCTTTCTCCATGTAGTTTAACCCATTACTGTGGGTCCTGTCCTCTGCTGCCACCAGAAACCTTTCCCTGCCCACCCACAGTAACCCCAGTTTCATGCCCAAGTGATCCCTCCACCAAAAATATCCAGAATCTAGCCTGGTCTAGAGGAAATTTACCTACCATCCCATAATGGCGATCAACAAGTCCCTGAGTATGTAAGGAAGGGCCACAAGAGACATATACTGGCACATCCCTTCCTGCCCATTCACTCACAATCTGCCTAAGTTCATAAAAATCAGCATTTCTATCAGATGAAAAGAAGGAAAATCCACCACCTCCCAAGGAAGCCTATTTCACTGAGGAACTGGGATTATAACATCTTGGGATTTGGATGTGATGCCTCTATTGAGACAGCTCAAGACTGCATTTGCCTTCTTTACCGCCACATCACACTGTTCGCTCATATTTAGCTTGCAGTCCACAAGTATCCCAAGATCATGTTCACACACACGGCTACCCAGGAGTGTCCCATCCAGGAGGCATGCTTAGGACTGAGGCTAGTATGACACATGTATGCAGAAGCCTACAAGTCATGTAAAGTGGAAGAAAAGCCAGGAATTTGGGTGTGACCTTGGATGCCTCACTAACTCTGGAGGCTCAGGTCAAGAAGGTAGAGGGCCAGACTTTTTTCCATCTTCACCAGGCTCGGGTACTAGCACCCTACCTGTCACTGGCCACCTGGCCACAGTGATCCATGTGATGGTCACCTCCAGAAAAGACTTCTGTAACTCGCTCTACGTGGGCCTACCCTTGCGACTGATCCAGAAGAGTGTGACCGGTTGGGAGGGATTCTCAGCAGTCGAGAATGCAGGAATGGCTCTCACATTCTAGCTGCCACCATCTTTAACTGCTCCTCGCGGAGCAGAATAAATAAAGCCGTAAGGGCCCTGAGGGCGGGCCCTGTCTGGGATGAGGAAGGGTGCCGATAGGCCCCTTCCCCTGGACTAACAAGCGGAGGGCCCAATCGAGGGGCCCGATTGGCCCGTCCGCTTGTCAGTCCAGCCCCAAACTGCCAATCAGCAGCCGCGCTTGCCCGGCCAACAACCAATTGGGAGGCGCAAAGCGCCTCCCAACCTGCCCCACCCCCCACCAGAGCTTTCCTTTGCTCCACGGCGGCCATTACTCTGCTGGCTACCAAGAGTGAAGCTCGCGGAGCCTCCCAACGCCCTCCCCGGGGCCTGGGGAGCATTTTTCTAGTCGAAAGCTGAAGAAAAACGCTCCCCGGGCCCCGGGGAAGGTGAGCTGCGGCTCCGCGAGCCGCGGCTCGCCTTCCTCGGGGCCTGGGGAGCATTTTGCTACATCGGGGGGGGGGAGTCAAACCATCCCACAGGCCCCTAGGGCCCACTGTATTTTTTTTACAGCGGGCTATACTGCTAGTGTACTATAATGCAAGAGGCAGTAACTCAAAGTCCAAAGTTATCCTTTCCAATTAACGCCTGCTTAATTGTGCCTCAGTGGGGATCCCATTTTGGCCACAGCTCTGCTTTGCAGCTTCCTCCATGTGATCATTAATCCAGCATTGACGCTTGTTTGCACAAAGCACTTCCAAGACCTAGACAGCCAAAAGAAGACATTTGTTTTCAAGCATTAAAAAGGTACTTTATCTTTATTACTGCAAGGAGGCAGCACACATAACCTGACACTAAAACAGCCCGAGAGCCCTATAAAAGTGGCAATAAAACACACAGGATTTGATTTATCTAACTTCTCACGCTGCCATGTGCCAAGAGCAGAAAAGAAATCTTGATTTCACACGGCTGTGGCATCCTTTAGAAATGAACAGTTCTTGTGCTTCAGTCAAGCCATCAACAGACTGATAATTGCAGGTCTTTCCACCTCAATGTTTCATGAATTTCTTTTCACAGTCATTAATCTTGCTTTGCAAAATGGATTTCTCCCTCTTTTTTATGAATAAATGAAAATACAAGAAGATGTAGAGCAGCAGAAAGGTCAAAATGAGGATTACCTGTAGAGGAACAATTAGGATGCCATATCAATTAGCATTTTTCTTCCAGGAACACTACTGGGTTGAACTATAGCACTCGGCCTCTGGAACAGGGACACCCAATCTGAGCACTGTATAAAGCACTTATGCCCTGGAAAATTAAACTAATATGTATGCCTGTTGGAACACAGAAACCCACAAAAGTATCGATATCTTTCCTGTTTGTGGGGGAAAAAATTCACAGAGTAGTTCAGCAGTGGAATAGGCTGCCTAAGGAGGTGGTGAGCTCCCCCTCACTGGCGATCTTCAAGCAAAGGTTGGATACACACTTTTCTTGGATGCTTTAGGATGCTTTTGTCTGATCCTGAGTAGAGCAGGAGGTTGAACTAGATGGCCTGTATGGCCCCTTCCAACTCTATGATTCTATGATTCTATGTGGCCAAGTGCCAGAGGGCTTAATTAGAGCTCCCTGGTGATTGCAAGATTTTGACCCAAAGCACATTGTGCCAAGTTTGCCAGACCTCTTTACCAGGTGGGTGTCTACATCCTGCTTCTCAACTTAAACCTTGTATTGAGGGCCTGCTCTGTATGTGTCCCTCGTCCAGATCTTCCAAGGCGTCCTGAACTCCGTAGAGCAGGGGTAGTCAACCTGTGGACAACGCTGGCAGGGGCTCATGGGAATCGTAGTCCATGGACATCTGGAGGACCACAGGTTGACTACCCCTGCCGTAGAGGCATCACTCTCTCCCTACCCTGTTTTCTCAGCATCCAGCATCTCTTGACTTGGGCACCAGGTAGAAACTTTCAATATAACCACAGTCCTTCTTGAAGTGAGGCCTCCAGAACTGCACACAGTACTCCAGGTGTGGTCTGACCAGTGCCGCATACAATGGGACTATGACATCTTGTGATTTTGATGTGATGCCCCTGTTGATACAGCCCAAAATGGCATTCGCCTTTTTTACCGCTGCATCACACTGCCTGCTCATGATTAGTTTACAGTCCACAAGTACCCCAAGGTCTCGTTCACACACAGTGTTACCTAGAAGCGTATCCCCCATCCAGTAGGCATGCTTTTCATTTTTCTGACCCAGATGCAGAACTTTACACTTTGCATCTTGTTCTCATTTGCCCATTTTTCCATTGTGTTCAGATCTCGTTGAACTCTGTCTCTATCTTCTGGAGTATTTGCCAGTCCTCCCAATTTGGTGTCATCTGCAAACTTAAAGAGTAGTCAAGAAGGATGTAGATAAAATTGAAAAGGTACAGAGGAGAGCAACGAGGATGATCTGGTGCTAGGGGACCAAGCCCTATGAAGATAGGTTGAGGGACTTGGGAATGTTCAGCCTGGAGAAAAGGAGATTGAGAGGGGACATGATAGCCCTCCTTAAGTATTTGAAAAGTTGTCACTTGGAGGAGGGCAGGATGCTGTTTCCATTGAGCAGGGGGTTGGACTAGATGGCCTGTATGGCGCCTTCCAATCACATTTTGTGAACAACAATAACTCTGACACTTACTTGGTAGGTTTGACCTCTCAGTCTGGAAGGGGGGTGACCCATGTTATGGGTCAGTCGGCCTCAAGCAAATGCCTGGTGGAAGTGACGGCCTGTATGGCAGCCAGGACTTTCACAGGCCCTGCAGGATTGTAGAAGTTCCTGCAGGGCCCTGATCTCTTCTGGGAGCTCATTCCACCAGATGGCGGCCAGGACTGACTCTTTAGGGCCAGGGATCGACAGCCTGTTGGAAGTGATGGAGTGTAGAGCTCTTCTGGGGGTATAAACAGGGAGGCGGTCTCTCAGATACACTGGCCCCATACTGCATATGGCCTTAAAGGTGATTACCAAAACCTTAAGCTTAATCGGGAATTCAATTGGGATCCAGCTGACATCTTGGAGTACCGGCCGGATGTGAGATCTCAATGAAGTCTTAGTGAGAATCCTGGCCAAGGCGTTCTGCACCAGTTGTAGTTTCCGGATCAAGGATAAGGGTAGGCCTGTGTAGAGAGAGTTGCAAAAGTCCAGTCTAGAGGAGACCGTTGCATGGATCACTGTGCCTAGGTGCCCTGGTTCCAGGTAAGGTGCTAGTAGTTTGGCTTGGTGGAGGTGGTAAAATGCCAGCCGTGCTACCTTCATGACCTGGGCTTCCATTGTAAAGGAAGCATCCAGGATCACGTTCAGGGTCCTGGCGAAGTGAGTCATAGAATCATAGAGTTGGAAGGGGCCATACAGGTCATCTAGTCCAACCCCCTGCTCAATGCAGGACTAGCCCTAAGCATCCTAAAGCATCCAAGAAAAGTGTGTATCCAACCTTTGCTTGAAGACTTCCAGTGAGGGGGAGCTCACCACCTCCTTAGGCAGCCTATTCCACTGCTGAACTACTCTGATTGTGAAACACTTTTTCCTGATATCTAGCCTATATCGTTGTACTTGAAGTTTAAACCCACTACTGCGTGTCCTCTCCTCTGCAGCCAGCAGAAACAGCATCCTGCCCTCCTCCAAGTGACAACCTTTCAAATACTTAAAGAGGGCTATCATGTCCCCTCTCAACCTCCTTTTCTCCAGGCTGAACATTCCCAAGTCCCTCAACCTATCTTAGTAGGGCTTGGTCCCTTGGCCCCAGATCATCTTCATCGCTCTCCTGTGTACCCTTTCAATTTTATCTACGTCCTTCTTGAAGTGAGGCCTCCAGAACTGCACACAGTACTCCAAGTGTGGTCTGACCAGTGCCGTATACAATGGGACTATGACATCTTGTGATTTTGATGTGATGCCTCTGTTGATACAGCCCAAAATGGCATTTGCCTTTTTTACCGCTGCTGTCAGACGCACAGGAAACTCACAACAAAACTTATTCAAAAGAAAAGAGTTTTATTGATTAGCACTATACGCATTGGACTGAAAGAGGCCAGATTTGCCCCAGCTTATCAATACATTTCTCCCGCCCAAAACTTGACAGTTCCCAAGGAGGGGGGTAGGAGAGAAAAGACATGTGTGTTAAAACAACAGGATTCCATTCTCCCAGCCTTGAGAGAGGTGACAACAACCCTGTGAGCCCACAACAAGATAAAGGTTAACATAACATCACTACTCTACTTTATAGCTTACAAACTACAAGGCCAGGGCAAGCAGGCGCCAGGCCCAATCAAGCAGTATAACTGACATGGAGGAACTCAGGCTAATTTATGACAGAGATTCTACAATCCTGACAGCTGCATCACACTGCCTGCTCATGTTTAGTTTACAATCCACAAGTACCCCAAGGTCTCATTCACACACAGTGTTACCTAGAAGCGTATCCCCCATCCAGTAGGCAAGCTTTTCATTTTTCTGACCCAGATGCAGAACTTTACACTTATCTTTATTAAATTGCATCTTGTTCTCATTTGCCCATTTTTCCATTGTGTTCAGATCTCGTTGAACTCTGTCTCTATCTTCCGGAGTATTTGGCAGTCCTCCCAATTTGGTGTCATCTGCAAACTTGATGAGTAGTCCCTTCAGATGGGGAAGAAATTGAGATAGTGACAGATTTTATTTTCCTGGGCTCCAAGATCACTGCAGATGGGGACTGCAGCAAAGAAATTAAAAGACTCTTGCTCCTGGGGAGGAAAGCTATGGCAAATCTAGACAGCATCCTAAAAAGCAGAGACATCACCCTGCCAACAAAAGTGCATTTAGTCAAGGCTATGCTATTCCCAGTTGCAATTTATGGCTGCGAAGGTTGGACCATAAGGAAGGCCGAGCATCAAAGAATTGAGGCTTTTGAGCTCTGGTGCTGGAGAAGACTCTTGCGAGTCCCTTGAACTGCAAGGCGAACAAACCGGTCAGTCCTAGAGGACATCAGCTCTTATCTTTATTAAATTGCATCTTGTTCTCATTTGCCCATTTTTCCATTGTGTTCAGATCTCGTTGAACTCTGTCTCTATCTTCCAGAGTATTTGCCAGTCCTCCCAATTTGGTGTCATCTGCAAACTTGATGAGTAGTCCCTCCACCCCCTCATCTAGATCATTAATAAATATGTTAAAAAGTACCGGGCCGAGCACCGAGCCCTGAGGTACCCCGCTACTCACCTCTCTCCAGTCTGATGAAACACCATTGACAACAACTTTTTGAGTGCGGTTCTCTAACCAATTCCCTATCCACCTAACTATCTGAAAATCGAGATTGCAGTCCTTCAACTTATCCATCAGAACATCATGGGGAACCTTGTCAAAAGCTTTACTAAAATCCAAGTAAATGACATCAACCGAATTTCCCCGATCCAGCAAACCTGTTACTTGGTCAAAAAAGGAAACCAGGTTGGTCTGGCAGGACCTGTTGGAGACAAATCCATGCTGACTTCCTTGGATCACCAAATTGTCCTCCAGATGTTTGCAGATCGCTCCCTTTAATATCGGCTCCATTATCTTCCCCACAACAGAGGTCAGACTCACTGGTCTGTAGTTTCCCGGGTCATCCTTCCTCCCTTTTTTGAAGATCGGAATAACATTTGCTCTCTTCCAGTCCTCTGGGACATCTCCAGTCCTTAAAGAGGTTCCGAAGATGATGGACAAGGGCTGTGCAAGTTCTCTGGAAAGTTCTTTGAGTACTCTCGGGTGCATTTCATCCGGACCAGGGGATTTGAACTCATCCAGTGCAGCTAAATGCCTCTCGACAATCTCTCTATCCATGTTAACCTGCCACCCAGACACTGTCCTTTGGCTATGGCCATCTCTAGAAGTGCCTAAACACTTTGACCTGTGGGAAAAAACAGATGTAAAATAGGCACTAAGCCTTTCTGCTTTCTCTGCATCTTCCGTTAGAGTTTGTCCATCCGCACCCAACAGTGGGCCTATTGCCTCCTTCACTTTACGTTTGCTCCTCACATTGCTGAAAAATCTTTTCTTGTTACAATGGGCTTCCCTGGCCAATCTTAGCTCACCTTCAGCTTTGGCCTTTCTTATGATTGATCTACAGTGCCTAGTAACCTGTAGGTACTCTTCTTTAGAGTCGCTAGGAGCTGCACACCATCCATAGTGGGCATGTGTGCTTCCTCCCATGGTCCCTTCCTACCCAACCACAGGACCTCCATCTTTGCAGGGTCAGAGTCAGAGTACCTTTATTGGCATAAAATTGCAAAGCGTAAAATGAAAATTTCAAACAGTTCCAGATATAGATTCCATTGTAGAAAGATTTTCATTTAAAATGGCCAGCAAAAACTTAGCTACTTTTACCATAATTGCTGAGTCTCTCACATTTAGTATCATTTTAATCCAATGTTTTAATCCAATCAATTTAATCCAATCAACACAGCTGTATTTCAATTTCTTCTGATAATTAGCTAAAGGGTGACAACATGTGGTACAACGTGTCGGGGACAGTACACCTATGCAAACAGTAGCTCTCCTGAGGAGGGATCTTCAAAAATCTACCTTGAGTGAAATTTGTGGGAAAGATATTTAAGCGAGTTAATAGAAATGCTCTTCTTAATGGGTGTGTATCCAAAATTTGGACACACACGGGCATGGATTTGTAAAAGGAATATCCCAGAAACTGGGAGAACATACTCTGTTATTAGAGGAGCCTATGGCCATACCACCCTGAACACACCCGATCTCATCTGATCTCTTTGCAGGGTTGAGCTTCAGACGACCCTGTTTGATCCATTTTGTTATTGCTTCCAGGCATCTGGCTAAAGATTCTTGGGGAGGGGGAGAAGTCGGGGCGGTCATCTATCAGGAGGAAGAGCTGGGTGTCATCCGCGTATTGGTGGCAACCCAGCCCAAGCCTCTGCACCATGCATAAAGATATTAAATAGGATAGGAGAAAGGACTACTTCTTTTGGGACTCCAAGTGTAAGCTGGTGATGGCTAGATACTCTCTCTCCTATTGCTATCCTCTGTTTGCAACTCCGGAGGAAGGAGATCAGCCATTTGAGGGCTGTCCCCCATATCCCAGCGTCAGCAAGGCGATGAGCTAGGAGATCATGATCTACTGTGTCAAACTCTGCTGATAGGTCTAACAGTATCAGCAGCGCTGACCCACCTCGGTCCAGTTGGTGGCGGATGTCATCCATCAGGGCAACTAGTGCTGTCTCCACTCAATGGCCAGGCTGGAAGCCCGACTGAAATGGGTGAAGGGCTGAAGTTTCTTCCAGGAATGCTGATATTTGGCCCGCAGCAGCCATAACAACCAACTTCCCCAGAAACGGCAGATGTGACACAGGATGGTAGTTGTCAGGCTCCTGCGAAGCCAATGATGTTTTTTTGAGCAATGGGTATACCACTGTCTCTCTTAATCCTTCCGGGAATTCTCCCATTGAAAGGGAGAGGTTGATTATTTCTCAGAGGGGGTCTCCTATTCTTATATTTGTTGTTTTTAGGAGCCAAGAGAGACACAGGTTTAGTGAGCAGGTGGTTGACCTCGTTGTTGCTAGCATCCTGTCCACTTCATCAAATTAGTCACAGGAACACAGGAGCATGTACAATACCCCATGAAGAACAAGCCCCAACATAGACCAGGAAAAAAAGTCACAGGCTCCCACAGGTGAGAGTTCTCACCAGTACTTCCTGTAAGTGGCTGTGGCTTAGGAAGAGAGAGAAAAATTATGCAAGTAAATGACTGACTACATCAGTGGCGTTGATGGGAACGGTTTGGATTTCTGGATCATGGTCAGCGATGTCAATATGAGGGGCTATTATCAGGAGATGGTGTGCACCTCATGTTGCCCAGAACACTTCCACACCTGGTGAAGAGGGCTTCAAACATTCGGTCCTTCAGCAGCTGGAACTGAGAGCTGAGATTTCTAAGACTCAGCATGGGTTTCGCAAGAACAAGACATGTCAGACCAACCTTATCTCTTTCTTCAAGAAAGTGACTACATTGCTGGATCAGGGGAATGCCGTGGACATTGCTTTAGGATGCTTAGGGCTGATCCTGCGTTGAGCAGGGGGTTGGACTAGATGGCCTGTATGGTCCCTTCCAACTCTATGATTCTGTGATTCTGTAACATAGTTTATCTAGATTTCAGTAAAGCTTTTGATAAGGTTCCACATGATATTCTTGTTCACAAGTTGGTAAAATGCGGTATGGATCCTAATTCTGTCAGGTGGATAAATAACTGGTTGACAGATCGTACCCAGAGGGTACTTGTTAATGGCTCAGCATCTTCTTGGAAAAGAGTGACAAGTGGAGTATCCCAAGGATCTATCCTGGGGCCTGTGTTGTTCAACATATTTATAAATGTGGGATTAGAGGGGATACTTATTAAATTTTCAGAATACATATTAAATTTGCAGATGATGCTAAACTGAGAGGGGTAGCAAACACACCAGAAGACAGAATCAGAATACAGGAGGATCTTGATAGGCTCGAGAAGTGGGCTAAACTGAATAAAATGAAGTTCAATAGGGACAAATATAAAGTTCTGCATTTAGGTAGGAAAAACCATAGACACCAATATAAGATGGGGGAGACTTGTTTGGCAGTAGCATGTGCCAAAAGGATCTAGGAATCTTAGTAGACCATACATTGAACATGAGTCAGCAGTGTGACTCGGTAGCTAAGAAGGCAAATGGGATTTGGGGCTGTATCAAACAGAGTATCATGTCCAGATCACAGGAGGTGATGGTACCCGTGTACTCTGCTCTGGTTCAGCCTCACTTGGAGTACTGTGTTCAGTTTTGGGCACTCCAGTTGAAGAGGAATGTAGCCAAACTGTAGTGTATCCAGAGGAGGGTAACAAAGATGGTGAAGGGTTTGGAGACCAAGATATATGAAGGATGTTTGGGGGAGCTTGGTCTGTTTAGCCTAGAGAGGAGATGACTGAGAGGGGATTTGATAACCATCTTCAAGTATTTAAAAGAGTGCCATATAGAGTAGCGATCCCCAACCTGTGGGCCACGGACCACATGTGGTCCTTCAACTAATTGGAGGTGGGCCCTGAAGGACGCCTTCTCCCCCACCCCGCGGCCCTTTACTTCATCCCCCTGAGCCCTTTACAACACACTTCATTGTTGTGGCGTGTCTGTATCTTATTTTGAAGGGATGTTTAAACATTACCATAGCGATCAGAGAGCGCTAGGGCAGTGGTTGAGAGTAGAGGAGTAAACTACCCCCCCCACCGGGCCTCAGTAAAAGGCGTTGAGTGGTCCTCTGCGTTGAGTGGTCCCCGGTGATAAAAAGGTTGGGGACCACTGATATAGAGGATGAAGTAGAGTTGTTCTCTCTTGTCCCAGAGGGACGGACCAGAACCAATGGGATGAAATTAATTGAAAAGAAAGGCCAGCTATTTATTTATTTATTTATTTATTTATTTATTTAGATTTCTATACCGCCCATTTCTTTGCAGCTCTGGACGGTTTACATTGAACATTATATAATACAAATTACATGGGACGATGTATAGTACCAACAGTATATAACATAAACTTTCATAAACTGTATGTAACATAAACCACATTATAAATAACAATTAACAGTAACATTGGGGGTTGATTCTTTCATGGGTTGGTTCTTTTAGTCTGGGGGTTCAGCAGCTGTTCTACGTCAATCAGCCTCAAGTGAAAGCCTGGTGGAAGAGCTCCCTCTTGCAGGCCCTGTGGAACTGTGGAAGTTTGGGCAGGGCTCTGATCTCCTCAGGGAGCTCGTTCCACCAGGTGGAGGCCAGGACCAAGAAGGCTCTGGCCCTTGTTGAGGACCGACGTGCTTCTCTAGGGCCAGGGATCCGCAGCCAGTTGGAGGTGGCGGAGCGTAGGGCTCTTTTGGGGGTATAGGCAGGGAGGCGGTCTCTCAAATACACTGGGTCCAAATGGCGTATGGCCTTAAAGGTGATTACCAGAACCTTAAGCTTGATCCGGAATTCAACTGGGAGCCAGCCAAGTTGTTGGAGTACAAGCCAGATGTGGGATCTCCACAGTGTTTTTGTGAGAATCCTGGCTGCAGCATTCTGCACCAATTGTAGTTTCCGGATCAAGGATAAGGGTAGGCCTGCGTAGAGTGAGTTGCAGAAGTCCAGCCTAGAGGTGACCGTCGCGTGGATCACTGTGGCTGGGTGCTCTGGATCCAGGTAGGGCGCTAGTAGCTTGCCCAGGGTGGGCAGGCTCGCTTCCTCCCATGGTCCCTTCCTACCCAACCACAGGACTTCCGTCTTTGCAGGGCTGAGCTTCAGGCGACTCTTCTTGATCCATTTTGTCACTGCTTCTAGACATCTGGCTAAGGGTTCTGGGGGAGAGTCAGGGGAGAGTCTCCATCAGCAGATAGAGCTGGGTGTCATCCGCATATTGGTGGCAACTCAGCCCAAGCCTCTGCACCAGCAGAGCCAGAGGGCGCATAAAGATGTTGAATAAAATAGGAGGACTGCTCCTTGTGAGACTCCACGTGTGAGCTGATGTTGTTTAGATGCTCTCTCTATCACTATCCTCTGTCTGCGGCCCCGGAGGAAGATCAGCCATTTGAGGGCTGTCTCCCGTATCCCAGCGTCAGCAAGGCGGTGAGCTAGGAGCTCGTGATCTAGTGTGTCAAATGCTGCTGATAGGTCTAATAGTATGAGCAGCACTAACCCGCCCCGACCTAGCTGGCATCGGAGGTCGTCCATCAGGACGACTAGCGCTGTCTCCACCCCATGTCCAGGCCGGAAGCCCGACTGAAATGGGTCAAGGGCTGATGTTTCCTCCAGGAATGCTGATATTTGGTCTGCAGCAGCCCTTTCAACCAACTTCCGGTTGGCGGAATCTAAACATCCGGAAGAAGTTCCTGACAGAGCAGTCTCTCAGTGGAACAGGCTTCCTCGGGAAATGGTGGGATCTCCATCTTTGGAAATTTTTAAACAGAGGCTAGATAGCTTTCTGACGGAGAGGCTGATTCTGTGAAGGCTCAAGGGGGTGGCAGGTGACAGTGGATGAGCGATAGGTATGTGAGTGTCCTGCATAGTGTAGGGTGTTGGACTACATGATCCATGATGTCCCTTCCAATTCTATTATATGATTCTATCTGAAGTAACTCATTGTTCTCCCCAAAGACGGCCAAGGGGCCTCTAGTTCACTTTGCGTGTCCAAAGTTGGAGAGAGGTCATGGCGGCAAGTTATTTTGTTTGCTAAGTGACTTGCAAATGCCTCACAACTAATATCCAATTGGCTGTTGTTTTGGTGTCCTTCATTGAGGGCGGTAAGAGATTAGACTAACCTGAATAGTTGTGCTGGACGTGAGTTTAAAGATGGGTTGCTAATTGAGTAAAAGTTGCATTTCACTGACTTCACCACCATCTCATAGGCTCTTAATTGCATTCTATAAGATGCTCTCGATTCTTTAGAATCATAGAATCATAGAGTTGGAAGGGGCCATACAGGCCATCTAGTCCAACCCCCTGCTCAACGCAGGATCAGCCCTAAGCATCCTAAAGCATCCAAGAAAAGTGTGTATCCAACCTTTGCTTGAAGACTGCCAGTGAGGGGGAGCTCACCACCTCCTTAGGCAGCCTATTCCACTGCTGAACTACTCTGACTGTGAAAATTTTTTCCTGATATCTAGCCTATATCGTTGTACTTGAAGTTTAAACCCATTACTGCGTGTCCTCTCCTCTGCAGCCAACAGTAACAGCATCCTGCCCTCCTCCAAGTGACAACCTTTCAAATACTTAAAGAGGGCTATCACGTCCCCTTCTCAACCTCCTTTTCTCCAAGCTGAACATTCCCAAGTCCCTCAACCTATCTTCATAGGGCTTGGTCCCTTGGCCCCAGATCATCCTCGTCGCTCTCCTCTGTACCCTTTCAATTTTATCTACGTCCTTCTTGAAGTGAGGCTTCCAGAACTGCACACAGTACTCCAGGTACTTTGTCGTGAGTCTTCTTCCAAACTCGCTCTAGTTGTCTCAGTTCCTGTTTCTTCCTGTGAAGCTCCTCGGTGTACCAGGGGGCCCGCTTGATACAGGGACGGAAAGGAATGTTCAGCTTGGGAATGAGAGAGCTTGAGGCTGAGAGAGCCGCGATATTACTGAAGAAGAGTTGTTCTTAAATGCCGCATTTCTCTACTTGAAGGAGTCTCAAAGCAGCTTACATTCACCTTCCCTTTCCTCTCCCCTCAACAGACACCCTATGAGAGAGGTGAGGCTGAGAGATATTACTGAAGAAGAAAAGTTTGTTCTAAATTGCGGCTTTTCTCTCCCTGAAGGTGCCTCAAAGTGGTTTACAGTCCCCTTCCTTTTCCTCTCCCCACAACAGACGCCCTGCAAGGGACGTGAGGCTGAGAGAGCCCTGCTCAGTCAGAACAGCTGTATCAGTGCTGTGGCAAGCCCAAGATCACCCAGCTGGCTGCATGTGGGGGAGCGCAGAATCAAACCCGGCTTTCCAGATTAGAAGTCCGTGCTCCTTACCATAAATTACACCAAACTATCTCCTAGGAATGCCAGTCTCCAGGTGGAACTCAGGGATCCCCTGGAATCTCTACACTAGAGAGATCAGTTCCCTTCGGGAAAAGGGCTGCTTTGGAGCGTGCCCTCTATGCCATCGTACCCCACTGAGGTTCCTGCCCTCTTCAGTCTGCACCCCAAATAGCCAGTGTTTTTCCAAGCTGGAGCTGGCAATCCTACCAATCTACTGCCCACCAGTGGCCGAGGACCATCTCCTCCTTTCTCGTCCAGCTTACCAGTGAAGACCTGCCTCACAAGTTCTGCTCTGGGTCCCTCTGTCTTCAGAGGGGATATTGGTGGCAAAAGACAACAGGGCTTTTCCAACAGTGGCCGCTCCCTTTCAGAATGCTCTCCCCCCACTTCAGGATTGCCTGGCCATCTGTAGTGCTGTCTTTAGGGCACTAGGGCACATTTTTGTTCATTCAGGAGTTGCCATAAGTCAGCTGTGACAACATAGAAAACTCCCAATAAACTTGCATCTATCTCTGGCCCAAAGATTAAACAGATTTACAAACAAAGAATAGTCCAGGAACGCAGCAAGTGTGGCTTCTGACAAATTGGAGCCCATAACTCTTAACAATCTGGAATAGAAGCCTCCTGGAGGAAAAATTCACTGTCTGCAGGAAGCGCCATAAAGCTACACTGCCACCTAGTGCTCAGCGATTGCCAATGCACAGGAATTGTGGGGAGTCTCAGTCACTTTATCGCGACTCTGTAAGATTTCAAAGCAAGGGACCAACAGAGTGTTACTATTGCCTGCCTCTGCATTGCAGCTCAGGACTGCAACACAGATGAGCTCAACCTAATGCAAAAATCAAAATTCAAGCTGTACTAACCAAGAAACAGAACACCTCCACCCACCAGAGACACAATCAGCCCAGTATATCAAGTAAAACCAGAGCTAATTCATACAAAAACACACTTAGAAGGAAAAACCAAACCTACACAAATAAAGACAAATCGAACAGGAAGACAAATAAGCCAAACATGGTGAAAACAAAAAGAAGACTGAAAAGGGAGGAAAGACCAGGACATAATATAGAAACAAGAAGGGAAAAGAATGACCTACCAACACCTGAATCACGAGAGCTCCACAAAAGCAGAGCAAATAAGGATCCCAGTAATAATTGGGGAAAGGGTAGAGATGTCAGTGGACGGAGATGGTGTGAGAGAAGTGGTACGAGATATGGCTATGCTAGGGCCACTTCTAATCTCCGTTCCATCACCCGGTACTCAGTGTCAGAGACTAGGTATAAGAAACTGCCTCCAACACTAATGCTGTGTAACACTAGGTCGATCTAAAATAAGACCACAACATTGCAAACCTATTTTGCAGAACAGAAAGTAGACCTGGGGAGCATGACAGAAACCTGGGTCAGAGAGGGCAAAGCAGTCACCTTAAAAGAACTGGCCCCTGCTGGGTTCTTTGTCCTCCATCAGCTGTGGACTGCAGGGTGGTGGGGAGGGGTGGCAATTCTAACCCTGGAGAGTTACTCCCTGAGAGCCCTTCCTGCACAGTCAATCCCAGGCCTGGAATGTGTTGGCCTTAAGTGTGATGCGGCTGAGAAGTTGGCCATCTGAACGGTATACTACGTACCCAACACACCAAGAAATGCCCTACCAGCCCTGCAGGAGGTGGCAGCCTGGGCACTACAGTTCTCCATATTACTGATCCTGGCAGACTCTAAGGTCTACCCTGAGCTGCTGTCCTATGGAAATGGTCTGGACCTGGGCTGAATCTGCACTAAACTGTTATTCCAATCTCAGGTCGATTCAGTCTCTGCTGAATGTGATTTCCATTTTGATTTTGGCCAATTTAAATTTTTCATCTGCAACAAACATGATTTGATTTGGAGTGACCCTACCTTTCCCCTACAATATCCTGGAGTGGCTACAACCCTTGATATTTGAAAAACTGGCATGAGTAAAGGTGCAGCTCTCTGCTTGTCCTGAACTAACTAGCTGCCTCAAGTCTCAAATGCTGTAGAAAAGCCCTGATTGGCTAGGGCGTTAGCTCAAAGGCTTCTTCATTCCTAGGTTGCAAGGCTTCTCTTAAAGGGAAGCCCTAACTTCTCTTGGCAGAGATTTGCCTCTTGAATTTATTCCCCCTCCTCTGCCATCTCCAATCCTCTCCCCTCCCCCTTCTGAGGTTCCCTAATCACATGCAGAACACTTTTCGGTTTCAATGGGGAGGAGGGAGGATAGAGGAAGACCCGTGTTCAAATAGATCTGAATTCAGCAGGATCCACAACGGAATAAACAAAATAAGTGCAGAATCAGCCCTGGTGTCAGCCCTGTTGACACTGGAGCTCTCAGTTTGTCTCCAGCCCCACCCATCAGGCAGGCCACACCCTGGACCTTATCTTTGGCCTTTTACATGTGGACTATACAGAGTGAGTCAGTACAATCCATGGACAGGACATTCACTAAACCAGAGGTAGTCAAACTGCGGCCCTCCAGATGTCCATGACTACATCTGGCAGGGACTCATGGGAATTGTAGTCCATGGACATCTGGAGGGCCGCAGTTTGACTACCCCTGCACTAAACCAAGCAACAGGAGCCAGGCCGCAGAATCAACCTGGGATCTAAAAAACAGCACTGAAGCTAAACAGAAGGATTAACGTGAACCATTAAATTATGCAAAATTCCATAGCAGGAGTGTGACAGAATCCTGTGTCTTCTGCCGTGAATTATGTCTGTTCACTTTGGCCTGACCTGCATCTGTCGTCCATTTCGGCTGCATAGCCAGCTTCTTGTCTTTAGGTCCTGCTCATAGCTTCAAGGCCATGTATCTCGTTAGTGCCTCTGCTTCTCATAACAACGCACTTTGGCATTATTCCCAGAAGCTGCACATGACACAGAGATAGTTCCGTGTTATGTCTCACCCTGACACCTGAGTTATCAGCTGCCCAAGGAAAGGATTGTTGGGTTTTACATTGTATTGCTTTGCCTGTAATTTCAGTTCTGTCTATGCCATGTTAGATGCTGCAGCTAGAGAATAAAGAAACTTTTCACAGAAGTTTTCTTGTCTACATTCTGGAATTCTGACAATTAGACAGAACTCCTGTTCCCTGTGGATTACCCTACTGGACTCATCATGAAACTGGAGACGTCCGCAGCAACTACCGAACCCACGGCTTCGACCTCAACCACCCAAATGGAAGATGCCGCCCTGGAGGTGGTTGGGGAGTGCCGAGGACGGTCAGCCACCGTGACTGCTCGGAGGCCAGGGGTAGTGAGGGCGCTCAGCACTCGTCTGGAGTGAAAGCATAGTTTTAAGGCATGTCACTGAAAGCCAAGGGCAGCATTCCATGACCTGCTACGACTCTGCGGCCAGCTTGACCGAATGATGGACTGGTTGTCAGCGATCCTGGTTGGTGAAGACAATAGGGCTCGAAAAATAGCCCAAAATCTTCTAACTGAGATTGGGTAAGCCAGTGCCGGAAAAAGAGGAGGAATCCAACGACCAAGGCAATTCCCCTAAGGAGGATGGAGCAGGGCGTGCGAGCGCTTCCCAAGCCGCTACAGGGGGAATCCCCCACCGCACTGGGTGAGGGCAAGTTGAGTTTTTTGATCCAGATCTCGAGCCCTGCCACCAGGTGCCTCGTTTCCAAGTGAAGTATGATGGGTCTCCGGAGAAGTTGGCCCATTTCCTGATCCAGCTACGTGGTTACATGACGGATTATGATTTCCTGTTCCTGGATGGGGCCGAGCAGGTCCATTTTGTCGGGGACTTTTGGGATGGTGTCTCAGCAGAATGGTATGTAAGACTGTTTGATTATGATGCCATGGAATTGCGGGACTTTGAATTGTTCCTTAAGGCCTCCCAAGAGGGTTTTGAGGCTCCCTTGGCTGAAGACATGGTCAGGAAGGAACTTCGCCTTGCGTCAACTTGAAGGCGCACCCAGCGACCCTGATGGAATAGATCTGACTGGCGGGAGAAGGAAGGTTTCGTGTTTTGGAATTGGTGGATGCCAGAGATGCTGGGGAGAAGGCGGCCAAGCGCACCGGTGGCCTGTGTAAAGCCACCGCTCCAAAAGCGATGCCCTACAACACAACAGAAAGAGCACGCCACTGGGAGAAGGGCCTGTGCTTGGGCTGAGAAGGCCAGGGCCACCCTGAAGACTTCATCAAAAGCGGCCACCCCAGTACCAGCCGGAAGACCATCCAAGAAGGCCATGTGCGCCATCTTCACCCCTTTGACAGAACCGCTAGAGCCGTCTTCCAGCAATGAATCGGCGGAGGAGCCCAGACCCTGCAAGCCGGCGGGAAATGAGACCAGCCTGTCGTAGGACAGCCCTGCCAACTGTAGGGGAGATTGCTCGGTAAGTCCTATTCCTTCTGCTAATCCCAGTGACTTTATCCAACCTGCAAACTGGGAAAGGAGTACAGGTACAAAGAGTTCAGGACGGTAGGTGTACAAAAACTTTGATAAACCCTGACATGGTATGAACTTTGGGTGTGGGGCTAGTGCCGCGGAAATGCCCTATGCAGCTTGCCCAGATGGATTGTGAATATTCCAAGGGAGGGGAGGCAATGGCCTGTACCTGAATTGTGACAGTGGTGATATTGTGCATTGCTACAATGATGGAACTGGAGATAAAACCAGATGATGAAACTCTTAAATTCAGAGCAAAAAGCCACAACAAAGAACTGAGAGTTCTCAAAAGAAAATCTGCCCCCTACACCAGCGGTCCGCAAGCTTTTGCCCACTGCGGACCGCTGCGGCGGAGTGGGGGGAGAGGGCAGCCCGGGGGCCTGCGTACGCGCGGCAGCCCCAGCGCAAACGCGCATGTGCGGACTGCCGCGCACGTGTGTTTGCGCCCGACCGGGGCGCAAACGCACGTGTGCGGCAGTCCGCACATGCGCGTTTGCGCTGCCGCCATGCTGGCGGTCGCGGCTCCCCCTCCCGGCCCCTCCGGGCCGCCAGCAAATCGGCTGCTAAAGCTAAAGCAGCCGATTAGCTTGCGGCTCGGCAAGCTTCTCTTCCCTCCTGAAACAAGAAGCTTGCCGGGCCACGAGCTAATCGGCCGCTTTGGCGGCCGATTTGCTCGTGGCCTGGCGAACTTCTCGCTTCGGGGGGGAGGGAAGAAGGAGCCACGGCCCGGCGCCAAGGCCTTCGCGGCCTGGCACCGGGCCACGGCCCGCGGGTTGGGGACCACTGTCCTACACAATGCAATAATTGGCACTTAGAACACTAAAATATCTTTCTGTCCTTTGGCATATTTTAAAACTCTGGTCTGCAATGGACAAACAGGACCACTGGACTGGCAGCTGCAGACAACTTTTGGTCTTAAAAGAACTACTCAAATAAACCACTATTTGCAGCTTCTTGAAATGGAAGACTGGATTCTCTTGGTCAGGTGAGCAAATCTGTGCACCTTTGTTATTTGTAAAGGGAGTCTCCTGTTGAAAGATCCTGGCCGGAAAGAAATCAGAAATACTTTATTTCTGTCTGCAATACAGGTTCAACTACTAATGTTTAAAGACACCTTGACCAGAAAAGTCTTTGTAAAACAAGACACTGTATTTTTGTTTTTAAAGAGAAGGATTTATTGAAATTCTCCAGTACAAAAATACTAGAACACCCCACATGTGAAGTTCAGTTTCTTGCAGACATATATACAAAATGATTTAAAAAATCCTTGATGTGGAATAAAAGATGCAGAACTGCCCTTTTACAAGAATGCTGCTCAGTTGTTCAAGCCAATGAATTCAGTGAGTTCGCGCACAACTGACCAGTAAGCTACCCTCCCCCTCTGCACAGCACCAAGAGCAAACTCTGGCCCTGCCTGTAGACATCACAGCTCATGGACCCTGCAACAGCCACCAGGGCTGCCTGCCTCTGCCTGGGATGGATGCAGCAACTTCTGACAAAGAAGACCACAAGCTTGCCCCTGGGAGCCAGGAGGAGCTGGGATTGCTCGGTTGAGCACAGGCAGACGTGTTATCAGTCACTGCATAAGGCTGGGGTCTCCGGGTCTGCCTGCCATTTGTCAAAGCTGAGTGGTGCAGCATCACCACACTGCATGGCAAGTCTCGATCTACCTTCATGCCCACATGCGTGTCCTCGTGCATGTGCCCGACCCTGCAATGAGGACAAGCTTTGTCCAATGAAAAGAAGTGAGAAGAGACTCCAAGACATCAGCTGCAAAAGCGAACCCTTTTTTCTTGAACTGTTTTCCAAAGAGCATTCACTAGACTACAGAAATGGCCCTCTGCACCTGTTTCTGCTGCTGTTCTCACATCACATAAAACCTAGACCTCCTTTTGCTTTCACATTTCCTTCTCTATTCCTTTTTGGTGTGGGATTTTAAACCAGTGCATAAGAAATGCCACGTGGGATGGGCAGGCAGGAGGCACTTCGAAAGCAAGTGGAACACTTGATGGATTTTCTGGGCCGTCAAATGTTTTGGAGAGGTTGGACTGTGCAGAGCCAGAGGGGAGTCCAACCTGCCTGGGGGTTGTCACGGTCGCTCCTCGCATCCAGCTCTACAATCATCCCTCCAATTCCAGGAGTCTTTGCCGAGTCTGAAGCACTATCTCCTCCATCACCTCGGGCTTCAGAAGGTCCTTGATCTGCAATTTAAATAAAGAAGATGGTGCATGCAAGTCTTTGCAACACATGGCACACAGCACATGTGTGAAAGCAGAGCAGTGTGGCCAGCTGTGAAGTGCTCTGGCCAAACATACATTTTCCCCTTAGCTCCAGGGGAGGGTTCTCTCAGACAACTGAGAGCACGTGGAGAGAGCTACTGGGGAGAGTTGCTGCTGACCAGGTGAGGCTATTGTGCTGCCTGGGTGAGGTGATTGCTGGGTAATTGTTGGGAGGATTAAAAAGGGCTGCTCCTCGCCAGAGGCAGAGCTCAGACAACTGAGAGCACGTGGAGAGAGCTACTGGGGAGAGTTGCTGCTGACCAGGTGAGGCTATTGTGCTGCCTAGGTGAGGTGATTGCTGGGTAATTGTTGGGAGGATTAAAAAGGGCTGCTCCTCGCCAAAGGCAGAGCTCAGACAACTGACAGCACGTGGAGAGAGCTACTGGGGAGAGTTGCTGCTGACCAGGTGAGGCTATTGTGCTGACTGGGTGAGGTGATTGCTGGGTAATTGTTGGGAGGATTAAAAAAGGGCTGCTGCTCACCAGAGGCTCGAGCCTTTGGCGTGAGCCGAGACAAAGGGCTCTTGGCCTGTGGCTCTTAGCCTGGGGTTCTTGGCCAAGCAATTAGAATCAGTAGATTATATCAGTAGATTATATTTCCCTAGTACTTGCACTGCCTAGACATTATAATGGACCTCCAGAACACTCATCCCATCATCTGCAGTGAGTGTGACATGATTGCTTTCCTCCCAGAAGACAAGATGGACTACAGCTGCCCCAAGTGTAAGCTGGTAAGACTTCTGGAAGAAAGGATTAGGGGATTAGAAAACAGAATTATTACTCTGACCCAAAGTAAGAAAGGGGAGGAGTTCATAGACCAGAGCCCTGCAATTCGAAATAAAGACAATACAGCTATTCCTGAAGTGGATAAGGAGATTGGCCACAATAGGGAGCCTCTGCAGACAGTTCAGAAAAAGACTCAACGGCGAAGAGCGAGACAGTTCTCGGGACTTTTAGAGCTCCAGAATAGATTTCAGGCCCTTGCAGAGGAGGTGCAAGGGTCAACAAGGGAAGAGGTCCCAAAACGAAGTCCAAGACAAAGGGAAGAGGCCACGGGGACAGAAGGAAATGGAGTTAAGAAAAACAAAAGGAGAGTACTGGTAATTGGAGACTCCCTGCTAAGAGGAATGGATCGCCATGTGGCTGGGCCCGACCCCCTAACCCGAGAGGTGTGTTGCTTGCCAGGGGCGAAAATTAAAGATGTTTCGGAACGGCTGCCCAAACTCCTCAAATCTACGGATCGCTACCCATTTGTGATGGTCCATGTGGGAACGAATGACATGTCCCTGAATACCATCGCTCCTACTAAAAAAGACTATCAAGATCTGGGGAGGAAGCTCAAGCAAATGGGGGCACAAGTGGTAATCTCTTCAATCTTGCCTGTTAAGGGAAGAGGAATGCGTCGGAAGAGGAAGATAATGGAGGTGAATCGGTGGCTGCGTAGTTGGTGCCGGCAGGAGAGATTTGGTTTCTGGGACCATGGGATAGGCTTTCTTGAGGAAGGCCTACTAGCACCTGATGGACTGCACTTATCGAAACTGGGGAAGAATGTGTTTGGCAGGAACCTGGGGAGATTCATCAGGAGAGCTTTAAACTAAAGCCACTAGGGGAAGGAGACGATCAACATAGGGAGTGTATGGAAGGAAAACGATTGGAGGCAGCCCAACCGGCAAGGCCAGCTCATAGGGAACCAGAAGTAAAAGGATTCAGATGTCTTTATACCAACGCCCGAAGCATGGGCAATAAAAAGGAAGAGCTGGAAGTTCTCATGCTGATGGAAAGGTATGATCTAGTAGGCATCACAGAAACTTGGTGGAATGATTCTCATGACTGGAATGTAATGGTGGATGGATATGAACTGTTCAGAAAAAACAGAATAGATCGAAGAGGTGGAGGAGTGGCACTGTATGTGAGAAAAGGGCTTACCTGTCAGGAAATTCTAGTGAAGGAGAGCATATCTACAGTGGAAAGCATCTGGGTGAAAATAAGCGAGGGGAAAACAAACAGTGTGGTGGTTGGTGTCTGCTACCGACCGCCTGACCAACGAGAGGATGTGGATGCTGCACTTTGTGAGCAGCTTGAGAAACTATCCAAGCGGCAGGACCTTGTCATCATGGGGGACTTCAATTTCCCAGATGTGTGCTGGGAAACAAACTCTGCGAAGCGTCCTCAGTCATGCAAGTTTCTGACCTGCCTGGCTGACAATTTCATTTATCAAATAGTAGATGAACCCACAAGAGGTTCAGCCATACTGGACTTAATACTGACCAACAGGCAAGAGTTGGTGGATGAGGTGAAGGAGGTAGGGATCCTAGGGGGAAGTGACCATGTCCTCATAGAATTCCTTTTGAGATGGGGAGCCAAGGAAGCTTGTAGCCAGACGCGGATGTTGGATTTTCGTAGGGCAAACTTTAATAAACTCAGAGACATGATGAGTGTCATACCATGAACGAGAATGCTGGAAGGGAAGGGAGCATGTGAAGGGTTGGCGCTACTCAAACAAGAGCTATTGCATGCTCAATCAATGACTATCCCAGAAAGACGAAAACACTGCAGGAGCTCTAAGAAGCCTACTTGGATGAACAGAGAACTTCAAGAGAAACTAAGAAAGAAAAGGAAAATGTTCAGGAAATGGAGGGAAGGACAGAGCTCTAAAGAAGAGTACCTACAGGTTACTAGGCACTGTAGATCAATCTTAAGAAAGGCCAAAGCTGAGAGTGAGCTAAGATTGGCCAGGGAAGTCCATTGTAACAAGAAAAGATTTTTCAGTTATGTGAGGAGCAAACATAAAGTAAAGGAGGCAATAGGCCCACTGTTGGGTGCCGATGGACAAACTCTAACGGAAGATGCAGAGAAAGCAGAAAGGCTTAGTTCCTATTTTACATCTGTTTTTTCCCACAGGTCAAAGTGTTTAGGCACATCTAGAGATGGCCATAGCCAAAGGACAGTGTCTGGGTGGCAGGTTAACATGGATAGAGAGGTTGTCGAGAGGCATTTAGCTGCACTGGATGAGTTCAAATCCCCTGGTCCGGATGAAATGCACCCGAGAGTGCTCAAAGAACTTTCCAGAGAACTTGCACAGCCCTTGTCCATCATCTTTGGAACCTCTTTAAGGACTGGAGATGTCCCAGAGGACTGGAAGAGAGCAAATGTTATTCCGATCTTCAAAAAAGAGAGGAAGTATTACCTGGGAAACTACAGACCAGCGAGTCTGACCTCTGTTGTGGGGAAGATAATGGAGCAGATATTAAAGGGAGCGATCTGCAAACATCTGGAGGACAATTTGGTGATCCAAGGAAGTCAGCATGGATTTGTCTCCAACAGGTCCTGCCAGACCAACCTGGTTTCCTTTTTTGACCAAGTAACAGGTTTGCTGGATCAGGGAAATTCGGTTGATGTCATTTACTTGGATTTTAGTAAAGCTTTTGACACGGTTCCCCATGATGTTCTGATGGATAAGTTGAAGGACTGCAATCTGGATTTTCAGATAGTTAGGTGGATAGGGAATTGGTTAGAGAACCGCACTCAAAGAGTTGTTGTCAATGGTGTTTCATCAGACTGGAGAGAGGTGAGTAGCAGGGTACCTCAGGGCTCGGTGTGCGGCCCGGTACTTTTTAACATATTTATTAATGATCTAGATGAGGGGGTGGAGGGACTACTCATCAAGTTTGCAGATGACACCAAATTGGGAGGACTGGCAAATACTCCAGAAGATAGAGACAGAGTTCAACGAGATCTGAACACAATGGAAAAATGGGCAAATGAGAACAAGATGCAATTTAATAAAGATAAGTGTAAAGTTCTGCATCTGGGTCAAAAAAATGAAAAGCATGCCTACTGGATGGGGGATACGCTTCTAGGTAACACTGTGTGTGAACGAGACCTTGGGGTACTTGTGGTTTGTAAACTAAACATGAGCAGGCAGTGTGATGCAGCAGTTAAAAAAGCAAATGCCATTTTGGGCTGTATCAACAGGGGCATCACATCAAAATCACAAGATGTCATAGTCCCATTGTATGCGGCACTGGTCAGACTACACCTGGAGTACTGTGTGCAGTTCTGGAGGTCTCACTTCAAGGACGTAGATAAAATTGAAAGGGTACAGAGGAGAGCGACGAAGATGATCTGGGGCCAAGGGACCAAGCCCTATGAAGATAGGTTGAGGGACTTGGGAATGTTCAGCCTGGAGAAAAGGAGGTTGAGAGGGGACATGATTTAAGTATTTAAGTATTTGAAAGGTTGTCACTTGGAGGCGGGCAGGATGCTGTTTCTGTTGGCTGCAGAGGAGAGGACACGCAGTAATGGGTTTAAACTTCAAGTACAACGATATAGGCTAGATATCAGGAAAAAAATTTTCACAGTCAGAGTAGTTCAGCAGTGGAATAGGTTGCCTAAGGAGGTGGTGAGCTCCCCCTCACTGGCAGTCTTCAAGCAAAGGTTGGATACACACTTTTCTTGGATGCTTTAGGATGCTTAGGGCTAATCCTGCGTTGAGCAGGGGGTTGGACTAGATGGCCTGTATGGCCCCTTCCAACTCTATGATTCTGTGATTCTAAAGCTTTTCTGAATAAGATGGATGAGAAGGGTAACTACTGGCCAGGAACTGTAAGATCACTGGCACAGAGGGGATTCTGTAGGAATATGTGTTTTTCGAATATAATTGTTTTGTTTTGAATCATTTTTACAAGCATAGGTCAAAAAATCTGGACAGACTAAAAGCACACGGGACCAGCATTGAATTAACAGAGATTCATGCATGGCCTCTGTGAACTGGAGCCACATTCCAGTGCATGGGGTATGACAGAATGCTCTTTATACAGCCTGGCCTTTCACCAAACATTTAACTTTTAGGAGGATGCCAAGTGGTCACCGATCACATGTTGACATCTGCACATTAAGCTGGGGGCATGAGATGTGCCTGGAGCTCTATTTATCTATTTAGCTGCAGCTGATCAAGAGCGAGTTAGAACATCCTGTATTGATAAAACAATCTACAAATAATGGAACAGAGGGAAAGATTCTATAATGGATAATACTGTAGTCATAGAATCATAGAGTTGGAAGGGGCCATACAGGCCATCTAGTCCAACCCCCTGCTCAACGCAGGATCAGCCCAAAGCATCTGTCTGTTAAGAACATAAGAAGAGCCCTGCTGAATCAGACCAATAGTCCATCTAATCCAGCCTTCTGTCTCACATAGTGGCCAACTAGTTCCTGTGGCTGAGGCCTTCCCCTGACGGTGCCTCCTGGCTTTGGGATTCAGAGGCTTAGTGCCTCTCAGTGTAGAGGTCCCCATGAGTCACCAGGGCTACCATCTAATCCCCTTTAAAGCTGTTCATTTTCGTGGCCATCACTGCATCCTCTGGCAGTGAACTCCACTTTTTAGTCACTTTCTGTGCAAAGTAAGATTTCTTTTTTCCATTCTAAACCTCCTGCTCCTCAGCTTCACTGGATACCCTCAAATTCTAGTATCTGAGGAGAGGGAGAAAAAAGTTCTGTTGGTCAACTCTCTCCACTCCATGCATAATTTTAATCTACGTACTGCAGTTGTAACACTCTTTCTTCCTTCAGGTATATCATGCCTCAAACAGCTTTCATAGAATCATAGATTTGGAAGGGATCTCATGGGTCATCTAGTCCAACCCCCAGAACTATGCAGGACACTCACATCCCAATCGCTCATCTACTGTAACCTGCCACCCCTTTGTCCTTCAAAGCCTCTCTGTCAGATGGCTATCTAGCCTCTGTTTAAAAATTTCCAAAGATGGAGAACCCACCCTCGCCTAAGGAAGCCTGTTCCACTGAGAAACCGTTCTAACTGTCAGCAACTACTTCTGGATGTTTAGATGGAATTTCTTTTGAATTAATTTCATCCCAATAATTCTGGTCTGTCCCTCTGGGGCAAGAGAGGACAATTCTGCTCCGTCCTCCATATGGCACCCTTTTAAATACTTGAAGATGGTTATCAGATCCCCTCTCAGTAGTCTCCTCTCTAGGCTAAATAGACCAAGCTCCCCCAGCCTTTCTTCATACATGTTGGTCTCCAAACCCCTCACCATCTTTGTTGCCCTCCTCTGGACACGTTCCAGTTTGTCAATATCCCTCTTCAATTGGGGTGCCCAAAACTGAACACAGTACTCCAAGTGAGGCCGAACCAGAGCAGAGTAAAACGGTACCATCACCTCTCGTGATCTGGACACAATACTCCGTTTGATACAGCCCAAAATCCCATTTGCCTTTTTAGCCACTGAGTCACACTGTTGATTCATGTTCAATATATTGTCTACTAAGACTCCTAGATCCTTTTCGCACATGCTACTGCCCAAACACGTCTCCCTCATCTTATATTGGTGTCTATGGTTTTTCCTACCTTTACATTTGTCCCTATTGAACTTCATTTTATTCAGTTTAGCCCATTTCTCGAGCCTATCAAGATCATCCTGTATTCTGTTGCTGTCTTCAGTTATGTTTGCTACCCCTCCCGGTTTAGTATCATCTGCAAATTTAATAAGTATCCCCTCTAATCCCTCATCCAAATCATTTATGAATATGTTGAACAACACAGGCCCCAGGACAGATCCTTGGGGTACTCCACTTGTACCTCTATTCCAAGAAGATGCTGAACCATTAACAAGTACCCTGTGGGTACGATTTGTCAACAAGTTATTGATCCACCTGACAAAATTAGGATCCATACTGCATATTACCAACTTGTGAACAAGAATATCACGTGGAACCTTATCAAAAGATTTACTGAAATCCAGATAAACTATGTCTACGGCATTTGCCTGATCCAGCAAGGTAGTCACTTTCTCAAAAAAGAGATAAGGTAGGTCTGACATGACTTGTTCTTGCGAAACCCGTGCTGAGTCTTAGAAATCACAGCTCTCACTTTCAGCTGCTCAAGGACCAAGTGTTTGATTATTTGTTCCAAAATTTTGCCAGCTACAGATGTCAAGCTGACAGGTCGATAATTACCCGGATCCTCCTTTTTCCCTTCCTTGAAGAAGGGGACAACATTTGCCCGCCTCCAATCATCTGGCACCTCACCTGTTCTCCAAGAAGTGTCAAAAATAATGGACAGAGGTTCAGAGATGACATTTGCAAGTTCTTTTAGTACCCTAGGATGCAGTTCATCTGGCCCAGAAGACTTTTTCATTTAAAGAAACTAGATGTTTGTGGGCTGCTCCAACAGTGATCCTAGGCCACCATTCCCATCCCCCTTCCCCTTTCATTGTGTTCCAGTGGCTACCACAGTCTTCTGGGAGGGGCCACCACTGGGTGGGAAAGCCCTTGTTCTCCATGAGAAATGTCCAGGTTCAGTTTCCAAGAGAATGGTCTCTGGTTGCAGGTGGCAGGAAGGCCTTCCTCACTAGAGAGTTGTTGCCACCAGAAGCAATGAGTACTGGTCTTCTGGTTTGTGGGCTTCTTAGAAGTAGCTGGTTGGCCAGACAGCTGTGAACAGACAGCTGGTCTAGACAGGCCTTGTGTCAGATCCAGCATGGCTGCTCTTTTGCTACCAGATGGATCATCAGGCTGGTTCACCAGAAGTTGGTTTCTGATGTTCTCCAAAGGCCATATTCTTACACAATGATGCCAAAACTGGCATAAATTCCTATACAGATTACTAGCTGTAAAAAAAAAGGTGAAAAGTCTTCAAACCATTCTTATGTCTGGGTACATATGGAGGACTGTGATGATCAGAAGCTCATGCCTTGCACAAGGAATGGCCAAAGAAACTCCCTTCATCCCACAATGGGGCAATCCGTTTTGCAGTGTCCTTTGTGCTCTGCTTGGAAAGCAGAGAAGTAAGCACATCTGTGAGCGCATCAGCCAGGCCTTCCCCTGCCCAGAAGCACAAAGTGCTCACCTGATGAGGCAGGGATGCCTCGTAGCAGTACAGGATGCTGGTGTCGTAGAGTGTCAGCTTCTCAGCGACCAAAGCTGTGATGCAGTTGCGGAGGCGGGAGATCACTTCTCGGTCAGGCAAGGGCACCGGCTGACAAGGGAGGCAAAGAGTACAAGCGTTCAGGCCATTGAGACAAAAAGCAGGGATGTTTATGCCACCATATACTGGCTCAAAAGGGAATCCTAGGGCAGATTTCAGGGAGAGGGACATTTCCAAATCGTTCCACCCTCCCCTGCCCCTCTGTTATAAGCTGCACTGAGCCTGCTCACAGGGAGGAGTGGCCTATACATTTAATAATAATTATAATTATTAAAATAATAATCTTCACAACTTGTCTCCTGTACCCTCGAGCTCCAGCCAGGTTGCCTTATGCTCAGACAGTTGTCCTGGCCAGCCCTCACCTCCAGATTGGTGACAAAGCCTCCAGCCTCTTCATCCTTCTGTTCAGGAGTTGGGTAGATCCAGATGAACCCGTTGTTGCCAAGGATAATGGAGGCTCCACACGGCAAGTCATGGAAGTGAGTCTTCTGTCGCTTCACAAGGGACGGGGAAACCCGCACGAGCACTCCCTGGCCAAGCTGCAGGCAAGAAAAGGAACAGCAGGGAAGTTTTCACCCTTAAGGGTTAACACCCTGGGGAGGATCCTCTCTGTCTGCCACCTGCTCTGGCAGGGATTTACTACACACACAGGGAACCGGAATCTCAAACACCTCCAATAACATCCACTCTAAAATCCAAGTGCGGGGAGAGAAATTACAGGAATTTTGCTGCAAAAACTAAAAATGTCAGGTTGCTTTCTGAAATCAGGTGTGGACATTTTTCTCACAACCCAAAAAGGGTAGGAGAGCTTCATGATCTGTGACTTAGAGGCCACAAATGCTCCTGACAGAATAGAAACATAAAGGGCTCTCCCTCCTTCTCATTTCCCATTCTTGTGTGTTCCAGTTGCCATGTGGGGGGGGGGGGGGGGTCTGTTCTGCATGCACTTTGCTCCCTCTAGTGGTGGACTGCATCACTTTATGGGAGCCAGCTTGGTGTACTGGTTAAGAGAGGTGGCTTCTAATCTGGCAAGCAGGGTTTGATTCTCCGTTGTGGGGGTAACAATGTGGAAGATATTGTCACAAGGAGTTTAGTGACAGGCTTTTGTCCTTTCTCGCATCATATAGATATTTTCCAGTATTTAGTGCTTTTTAAATGTTGACTTTTATGGTTGAGAACTTTTTAAATTTTATTGATACATTTTTAACCTTTCTTATGTATTACCTTCCCTTTTTATAAACTGCTATTGTATAGTAGTGCATCTAAAATTTTGGTCTAAATGACTGTAAAATAAAGATATGATCTTCTGATATATGATATATTCCTTCCATTTTGGTATGGGTCTAAATATATGAACAGGCCTTGCTTTTAGCTGGTTTGCTCTCTGGCTGAAATGTAGTTGTAAGGAGCGAGTATTGCTCACATGTAAACATGCTTATCTAAATCTTTTGAACTTGGACACAGGAAGAGGGGGAAGATTCACATGATCTCATCTCATTAAAAACAGGTGGTGCATTATAATTGGGAGACTTCACCAGCCTCTATTTTTTATTATATTTATCAGGCTTAAGGTTTTGGTTATCATACATCGCATTGTTTCTTGTTTCATGTATACTGCTCTGAGCCTTTGGGGAGGGTGGTATATAAATACAATACAATAAATAATGAAAAAAGAGTTTTTAACATGACGTATCGAGTGGCAAGGGACCCCTCCCCCCTCGTTTGTGTTCAAAGTAGATGTTAGCTTGCATGCAGGGAGCTCAAGTCTGACGTCCGATGCTGTATAACCTGGCCGGAGGGGGGGGGGCACATTTCTGCTGCTAACCGGACTCCCAGCGGGCTGATTGGAAATTAGAAATTGCTGTATTAGGGAGTATGATTGGATTACTGATTCTGTATGATGCTGATTAGTGTAACTGAGAATATCTGTATTGCAATTGCCTGCTAATTATAAACAATAAATCACAACCAGTGTACCTTATTGCCCTCAAATCCTAATAAAATAACCATTTGACCACTTTGATCTGACACCCATTCCCCCACATGCAGCCAGCTGGGTGACCTTGGCCTTGCCACAGCACTGATACACTGACCGAGCAGGAATATTAGGGCTCTCTCAGCCTCCCCTCCCTCACAGGGTGTCTGTTGTGGGGAGAGGAAAGGGAAGGCGACTGTAAGCCGCTTTGAGACTCCTTCAGGTAGAGAAATGCAGCATATAAGAGCCAACTCTTTTTCTTTGTGTTCAGCATATCTTCCTGTAGACTTCAGCAGGTATTTTATACTGGACACCCAGCAATGTAATATCAAATTAACTTGTAGAGGGAGCAAAGCACGTGCAGAGCAGAGGGAAAACCCCCTGAAACAACTAAAACACACAAGTGAAGAAAATGAGAATGTAGAAAAGTGTTGCTGGGATACCCAGTTTATTTATTTTTTTGCTTCAAGGCTTTTTAACACAGCTTTCTCTCTGCAAATTGCTGCTGCTGGTATCAGGTGCTGATTTTTCCGGGTTTTTTTTAAAGCACCCAAGTACTTGTAAAAGGTTTGTGCTGTGTGGCCAACTAGCCATTGCACTGACCACTGTCCTAAATTAGCGAATGCAATGGCAATACAAATGCAATTGTATTGCTTCAGGTAACAAATACAATTGCAATGCAATTCACTGATCATAAAGACAACATCACCCTCCTTAGCAGCCTCCTCTCCTGAGTACACAGAGTGGTCAGTGAATGGAGGAGATACTCAACCATGACAAGCAATTTAAGCAGCTGACTTACCTTCCCATATTTCAGACTACGGGTATGAAGGGAGACAGCTCCATCCGAGAAAACTGCCTGGACCTCTGCCTGACAGACTTACTTAAGGAAACGAAGGGCTCAAGTTTGCATTTCTGGCCCTCTATGCAATCTCTTTCTTTTCAGCTCCCATTCACGTCAGAGGGGCTTGTGATGGAGAACTAAACTGCTTCTGCTATTATCTATTTGGTGCCCTTAAAGTAGCTTCATGGGAGGCCTTACCTCCATTCCTGGAAAACATCCCGGGGAGCCCTGTGGCCCACAGGTACGACCTCGAAGGCCAAGCTTAAATGGTGCTCATGCACAATTCAGTAATTCCCCCATGCTAACACATTCCCAGTTCTGGAGAAACCGGATCATCAAAATGCTGCAAGATGAGAACAAGCCTTTGTTTATCCGTCTAATTTGCTCTTTCCTGACATGAAGATATGAAGCTGCTTGATATCAGGTCAGGCTGTTAGTTGTCCATCAGCACCGTGCTCTGACCGGCCACAGCTCTCAAGTAGGCTCTCTCGAAATTAGTCAGTCAAGATCGTTAAGCTGGAGGTGCTGGGACCAAACATAGGGCCCTCAGCGCACACATGCACACACAGACAACATGAACTCCACCACCAAGTCACAGCCCCTAATCCAAGGGAGGATACGCTGATGAGGTCTCCCTCTTGCAGGTAGTCTCGCATGGCTAGCTCGTCTTCCGCCGACCTTCGCCTCTGCAAAATACCAAACAAATGGTACCAAGTCACATTACAGCTTTTAGAATTTTTAAAAAATCAATCTACCAGATTGGGTTAACTTTTTTTTTCTGGCATAACAGAGTAAAAGAATAAACAAAAATAAAACACAATACAAACATGGTGTGAACCAGGTTTGCAAAGGAAGATGGCAGTACTGAATTCTGCCTCCCCTTCCCGCAGATTTTTACAAAGCTCTCCTCCTGGATGACAGGGAATGACACTGGAGGTGAGTTCTGCAGCAGGAAAGAAATGAGAAATTGACAGCCAGATAGGCCATTATTGCCTACTTTGCCTAAATATGCATACAAATAATCATCTGGAAGCAAAGAGCTTTCTGTCTTCCAATGAGGCATTAGCTCAGAACAGTTATTCCCACCTGGCAGAGAGAGGGGAATGGCCTCTCTGAAGAGAGAAAGGGCATTCCTCCTTTTCCACAGCAACACTTGCTAGCTGCAGACAGAAGGATAATATAATCTGTTTATTTAAAACAATTACTGACCCCCTTCCTTTGTAACACGGAGGCCTTTGTGTTGCTGTTTTTGTTTATTAAATAGTAGCCACCTTCTTTATCCCAGAAAGGCAGGCAAGAAATTTTCAAAAGAAAGATCGTTTCTTAGGGCCGTTCCGCATTCGTCCAAAATAGCACAATGGTTACTAATTGAAATCGCTACAGTTTTGCCGTTATGCACAACGTCGTTGACAATCTGCAACACTCCTGAAACCGATCCGCAAAAAGCGCTTCGTTGTAGCGCTTTCAGGGAAATCCCCAAAAGTGGATTCACCCTCCGGAAAGCGCTACACTCCTGCAACCAATCTGCAACACTAGCGGGAAAGTTCTGTGCGTTACCATTGTTGCAGTTTCTGCAAAGTCCCTCCCCCTGGCTCTCTCCTCTGATCTTCCGGCGAAGCGATCGCCATTTTTTTTTCTCCAAGCGAGCGGAGATCAATGCACCGGCAAGCCTTTGTTTACCCAGTAAGGCTTCCCCGGCTGCAGTCCCTCTGTTTAAAGTCACCAAGCACAAGCATCGCAGAGGCCCGTTTGCTGGTTTATTTTCACTTTATTTTTCACACTGTTTTCGGCCGAAAATCGTGCCCGTGGGAGGGGGTTTTCACTCGGGGGAGCGTGGCAACGATGAAACGGCAGCTCAAACACCACCTGCTAGCTGGATGGGTCTCTCCGTTGCAACGAATCAACGCATATTCGTTGCAACGGGTGTTTTTTTTTTTTTTTAAACCTTCCTTAAAGGGAAAGGGGCTTTTTGGGAGCATGATAACGGCCGCCCATTGGCTGCTTGACGGCCAGGGGCGGGACACAGCTCAGCAATAGCGCTTCCTTTCTAGCGATTTTTGCCGAGACCGGAACCCTGTGGGAAACGATAGAAATGCAACTGGATTCCACTACAAAGGCAGGTATGCACAACGACGAATTCCACTATTTAAAATGGCGATTTTTCGTTCAGCAAACAATTTGCTACATGGATCCCGGTGCGGAATGGCCCTTATTATTACTCTCATTACCTACGTTTATTTATTTATTTATAACCGGCCTTTCTCACTTGGACTAAAGGTGGATTACATCGAGTGAGTCAATACACAATCAGTGGGACGTTCAATAAACAATGAAATAGAATTGAGGCTGTTGGACCAACCGAAGCAAAGCAGAAGTATTAATATCAGTAAATGATGAAAAACTGCATAGTTGCAATATACCATGCACAGTACTACTTAGTCCCCAGTCCCTCCCAAGTGTTCTAAGGCAGGGATAGTCAACCTGTGGTCCTCCCAGATGTTCATGGACTACAATTCCCATGAGCCCTTGCCAGAAAATGGCCATGAACATCTGGAGGACCACAGGTTGACTACCCCTGTTCTAAGGAACAGTGCTGCAAATCTGTTGCCCGCACAGAAAAGCCCTCTTGAATACTTCTGCAATATCTGCAGAAAGTCAGGTGAGCGGAAGCCTTCCTGAGCTCCTCAGGCAGGCCATTCCACAAGGCGGAGGACCCCATGGAGAAGGGACGCAATTAATACTGCTACTATGATTATTTCTGGGGAGAGACTGGCTTCCTCAAGGGCAGAGTAGTCTCCCACTGTTCCACCCCATGGGTTAGTCTGTCTAATTTAGATAGAGTTGTCTAATTAGACTGACTAAACCGGCATCCACCTCCAGGTCCAGGAGTTTCAGCCAGAGCCTTTCCCTGTCCAGGGAGTCGCATCCTGCAGCAAAACTGGCCAAAGCTATACATAGCACCCCCCCCCCCCAAGGGGCTTTCCATGGACAAGGTCTGGCAATGTTCAAGAGTTAGTCAAAGTCAGGTAGATTTGTTGTGTGGTGATTTGACTTAACATTTTGGGAATGGAATTTACAGGAAGGTAGATGTCATAATCCTGACTCTACAATGAGCAAAGTGGGATAAAAGCACTCACCAACTACTAAACCTCCAGTCCAACTTTTGCCTGAGGCCTTTCCTACAGAACTGGATCCCCCTGCCTCCAGGCAGTGTTTGTCCCACATCAGAGTGACCTTTTAGTTCAGTTTTCCCTCTTAAAGGTTACCTTCAATCAGGATTCTGGCCTCAACTTTCTTAAGATGCGAGTCCTCCTGGCAAAGCCCATGTCCATTCTGGGAGACCCACCCTAGCAAGGCAGACCTCTCCAGAATGAGCCATTGCGTTATCACTCACCAGCTCCCCTCCAGGAAGATTCATAGAGGAAAGAAGCAAGACTGAATCCAGCCTAGAATTCGTTTCAACTTTCCATCGTTTCTGCTGCACCTGAAGGGAAAGAAATTGCCATGGGACATTCAGGTTAGTTCAAAATCCACAATATGTGTCCTCTCCAGGCTTGAGGTGCTGGCAATGCCATTAAGAAGAAGAAGAGTTGGTCCTTATATGCCGCTTTTCTCTACCTGAAGGAGGCTCAAAGTGACTTACAGTCACCTTCCCTTTCCTCTCCCCACAACAGACACCCTGTGAGGTGGATGAGGCTGAGAGAGCCCTGATATCACTGCTCCATCAGAACAGTTTTATCAGTGTCGTAGCAAGCCCAAAGTCACCCAGCTCACTGCATGTGGGGGAGTGCAGAATCAAACCCGGTATGCCAGATTAGAAGTCCCCACTGCTAACCACTACACCAAACTGGTACTTCACTGCTCAGCAATAGACAGAAAGGAACTTGCAGGCCTCCCGCCCTCTCACTGCACCTTAATGCATCCCCTCTCTCTAATTTTGTTCTTGGGAGCTGACAGACCCTTTGGGAACAGCAGCAGGGGTAAGGGGAAAGTCTATAGGGAGATGGGAAGGGAACAGTCAACTATTGTGTGTGTGTCCGACCCTCTGCTCCTTTCCATGGGCTGAAATGGAGGTTCAACTCTAAGTCACTGCAATTAATCTAAGGTCCTTAGTAGCATCAGCACCCTGTGTTAACACAAAGGCTGAAGCCCACAAAAAGGCTCAAGGGACAACAAATCCTCCTGCCGGTAAACAACACAAGGCTCTTATTCTGCTTTTGCAGCCAGTGCAGCACAGCAGTTAGGAGACCAAATTACTAATTCAGAAGTATATGCTTTGAATATCACTCCTGCCACATGGACCAACCCCCCTCCCACATATATGCAGGTAATCACACCTTACAGAACTGATAGAAACGCCACCAAATAATATCCCAGGCTCCCGGTGCTTTTGATTAATCTATTCAAATCTCCCTCGCTGACTCATAAATTCAGGTTAATGATGCACGAAGTAGGCATTCAGCCGCTTTGGAGTGCTGACCTCCCCACTCCCCGCATGGCCAGAGACAGAAGAGAGCAGACATTTAGAGGAGTTTTACAGCCCATCGTTGTATCCTCTTTTTTCTTTCAGTTCTTAAAGGTCCCTTTTCAGTCCCAAAGACTCTAATAGATCCCATTTGAGATTACAGAATCAAAAAGCTGGAAGGGACTTCCAGGGTCATCTAGTCCAACTCCCTGCACAAGAGAAGAATTGGTTTTCCATTGCCTGCCCCTGCACAGCAATCCTGGGCTTCCTAGGTGAGGGCAGCAAAACATTGCAAAGTTCCGGAAATAATCCAATGCATGCTCTGGAGTCCGCTTTCAATGAATTTACAGCAACAGGATTAAGCTAAAAAAAGACAGCTGACTGCAGGTCACTAATACAACAGAGCGGCTTTTGGAGCACAGGCACAAACACAAACTATTACACATGGAAGATAAAAAACGAGAGATAGGCTGAATGGCCACAGAAAATGCCCAATAAATCCTGGTCGCTAGAGAATGCACCACAGCTCCTCTTATGATACACAGTGGACTAAACTACTCTTTCAGCAGGACCTCCAGCAGTTAGCTAGACTCTTAGCAGGCTGTCGCTTCTCCAACAAACCCCCTAAAAATACACTTCCCAATGGGGGCTGAGAGCAAGCATGCTCCAAGAAGGATGGAAGGACAGAGCAACTGAGAGTCAGTTAAAGGGAAGGAAGGGGAAGCGTGGCATCAGCCTGCTCAGGTCTGCTGAGAAATTAAGAGAATTTACCTGGAGACAATGGGGTTGGAAGCCATGGGGTTTCCAAATTATTCTTTCCTTCCACAATTCTTTGCAAGTCCTCTATTAATACAAACAGGAACTTAACATGTGTCAAGGAAATAAAACCTGGGCCTTCATACCTCAGTGATTCGCCCAACCACAACATCACCAACTTCGCCGTTATACCTGACCAAAAAGAGAAAAAGTTTAAGACAACTCCTCAAAACACTTTTCCGTACTGCATTAATCACCACACCATTTGTACAAATACTGTTAGGAATACCATGCTGATTGCAGAAACAGCGCAACTTAGCAGGAACAATGCAACAAGAACTAGAGGCAGAAAGTTTGGAGGTGACAGAAAATGCCATCAAGTCTCACAGCGTTTTCAAGGCAAGACAAGTTCTTAGCCTGCCTCTGCACAGCAACCCTGGGCTTCCTTGGGCATCTCTCATCCAGCTACTAACCCAGGATGACCCTGTTTCGCTTCTGAAACGTGATGATTGTAAATGCTTAAGTGGTCAGCTAGGCTAGGCCATTCAGGTCAGGGTCCCTCTCTTAGTGGCGGTGGTGGAAATGCCAACTTGCAGCAACTTAGGAGGGTTTTCAAGGCAGGACATTTGCCACTTCCTGCCTCTACAAAGCAATCCTGGAACTCCCTGGTGACCGCCAACGATACATGAAACAGTCTTCGTTAAAACATACAGTAATTAATAACAGTGGTTGTAACCATATAACAGAATAATGTAGCAGTATAACAATATAATAAAATAATATAACGATGGTGGAGTTCTGGGAGGAAGGGGGGGAGAGGGGTATGTATGGCTTCAGTATGCTGAAGCCATGAGAGGTTTTGGTACAAACCGCAGCAGAGCAAAACATTGACCATTAAACAAGCCCCCCTGCTGAAAGCAGAGACAGTCCATGGCATGTACTCAGACAGCTTAACCATCCACAATCCACTTAGCACACTGTGTTCAGGATGATGTGTTCTCACATACAGATCCTCAAAACTTCCTAGCTTGGACAAGACAAGGCAAGAAACCACAGAGACATGATTGGAACCTCCTGGCAAATGGAAGCTTGTTGGAAAGCCAGCAGTTGTCACTCTGAGATTTCTGCATTCACATTTTCCTCCCTTGTGTGTTCCTGTTGCCGGGGGGGGGGGTGTCTATATATGGTTTATTACCTCTAGTGGTCTATTTGATATTACATTGTTTTATATTTAGCATAAAAAATAGCAGTTTAAGCCTGTAGGGAAATACACCAGACATACAGTGATGTAATACTGAATCAACGACCAGAGAGAGCAAAACACATGTGGAACAGAAAAAGAACATGAAGCAACAGGAACACAACAAGCAAAATGTCTAACCACGAAAAAGGAGAATGTGGGAAAGTCCGTCATAGTGCACAAGAAAAGGGGGAAGGAACATGCAAAGCTGAGTACTTTCATTTCTCATCCTCCAACTGAACAGGTGACTCTTTATTTGATCTTCCAAATGCAGGCAGAAGATCAATTAGAACATGTGAGGAAGCTAATGGTCTAAATACCTTTCACTGCTTATCAAAACTTATTAGCTAGCTTATTAGTTATGAAAGCTTGTTTGATTTTACGCACTTAACATTTAATGAAGTGCATATTTCTATGCTAGCACAATAAATCTTGAAAGCGAATAGAATTAGGTTGAATGTGAACAGCCACCATAATTTTCTCTGATATGGCAGAACTTTGCCTAGAAATGACCTCTTGAATTCTATGGCATTTTGACCACATTGTCCACATAGAGTCTACCATGGGTTTCTAATCTGCAAATTAAGGATGGCAATTCACATATCTTAGACGAACAAAGCTCCAGACCCTGAAAGTGATACCCCAACATGGCAGTCAACTGTCAGAATAAGACTTTACTGTAAGACACCAACAAGTCCTCCCACTAGAATTTAGGCTCACCTTGTTTTCAAAGCTTTCACACAGACCAGCTTGTTCACCCTGTCCACCACTCCAGCCACAGATGCCACAAGCTTCTCATTGCCCATGTAAGTACCATGACCCCTATTAAGAACAGAAAAGACTCCATTGTGAACACAGATCTTGCAGCATGTCCACAATCCACAATACCTCCTGTTCTATGCAGCATGAAGGTTATTTCTACAACTAAACATTGTTTTAAAAGATCATTAAGATGGGCCACAGTAGAACTTAGACAAAAATATTTTGCTATCTGTAACAAAAATGAAGCCTGACTGGGGTGGTGGGAGGAGTTGGGACTCATCATATACCTGATTGGGCTGCTGGGAGTCACTCGCCCTGGAGCACCAATCAGGCGGGGGATGCACCATACCCGACTGCCTCCCCCTCCACCCATGTGCTGTACAAGGGGGTGGCAATCAGTTAAGGTGGCTGCTGCCCTGAGGAGTCCTGCCACAGGCTTACAAGGTCTCAGCAGAGCTGCTAGGGGGAAGGAGGAGGATGGGAGCCCCGCCAGAGCTTGTTCCTGCCCCAAGCAGCCCCACCACTGCCTCACCAGACCTTGAAAGAGTTACTGTGTGGGGGGGACTTGGAGCCCCCGCCAGAGCTCACCCCCACCTCAAGCAGCCCCACCATGGCCTCCCCAGGCCTTGGCAGAGATGCCTATGTGGGGTGGGAGAAGGTTCGGATCTCTCACCAGAGCTAGCTCATATCCTGGGCAGCCCTGCCACGGCAGAGCTGCCGGGGGAGGCTAGAGCCTGTTGTATTTTTTGCAAAATGGGCTTTTCTGCCAGTCTCCAAGAATGTTAGACCCAATGAAAACAGAAGGGATAGATTAAGGCAAGACAACACCATGCCATTAATTTACAGAAATCATCATCAGAAAATCAAGCAATGACTACAGCTTTGAGAAAAGAGATTCATGGAAGAGGACAGCCATTTTGCTAGTAACTGTGAGAGCCAAGAGGAATCTCTACTCTAAGAACACAAGAACAGCCCTGCTGGATCAGGCTAGTGGTTCATCTTGTCATCCTGTCTCATACACAGGCCAACAACACCCACTGATGGCGCTTCTCAGCAATGGTGTTCAGTGTCCTCTATATCAGCAGTTCCCAACTTTTCCACTATGGTGACAAAGTCCAAAAGTACTTGGTATCCCATCAAGGGCTGGATCAAGGTATTTTTTTTGCCACTAATCTAGTTCAGCAATCAGTTTTATACAGGGACTAACCAAACGCTTTTGAGAAATCAACATCACGCAAGGGTCACAGCTGCCCCCCAACTATGAACCCCCCCCAAAAAAAAGCTGGTGGCATTTCTTCATACACACCCTTTGCCTATGGGGGTTCCATTCCAGCCTCCGACCACCATCTCTTCTCCCCAGAATTCCCTGCATAGGTTCTAAGAAACTGACTCCAGGGATCATAAGAGGACATTTTACTTAATGGGCCTATGCGGTGAAGATAAAATATACCAACTGGTGTATGGAAAACACTGTTTCCAGGGTCAGTTCTGGGTTTCCAGAATACAAAAGAGGTAAGTGGAAACAGCAGGGGCAGCCTGCCACCCACTTGAGGATGCTTTGCAACCCACATCCCCTTGGGAAACACTGCTCTGGATGCACCATGGCTAAGAGGTACTGATAGACCAACCCCCACGAACAGCTTTCAAAGGGGATTAGATCCATGAGTAAAGCCTCCACGTCCAGGGGCAGTCAGCCTCTGAATCCCGGAGCTAGGAGGCGGGAGGCTTGACTCGAAAGACCCTCCCTGGAGTGACCCAGCAGGGCTCCTCCGCCCACCCCCCTTTAAAGCCAGCTGCGACGAGCGCCGGGCTGCATTTTTCGGGGGGATGCTGCGCAGGAAGCAGCCTCCGGATTCCCCCCCCCCCCGTGGCGAGAGGCAGGCGCCATGCAGCCGTTGCACGACAACCCCGCGGGGCAGACCGGGGGGGGCTTGACCTCATGTATCCGGGGTCGGTGGTGATGGTGTCCCCCGGCGCCACCAGGTCCCTCTCGCCCTCGCCGGCCCCGCGGGGCAGACTCTGCGACGACCGCCTGCGAATCACCGGCAGCCGGACCTCCACGCCCGCCATCTTGCCGCCCGCCGCCCACTTCCGCTTCCGGCGCCAAAGAGCCCCTCCTGCCGCTGTTTAGGGTCCCACGCGGGCGGCCGCCAGGAGCCGGGAGGCGGGGCCTGAAGCCGGGGGCGGGGTCGCGGCTTCTGCTCTGGCGGCCGATTCAGTTCCGAGGAGGAATTCCCGCCGCGGTTGGGGGCGGGGCTGTCCTCGTGCTCCTCTGGCGCCCCCTAGCGCCGCTCCCTGGGACGGAAGCCTGCCTGCGCCCTTCACGGGGAGGTTCAGTCGCCCCCCTCGCCTGCAGCCCTTTACATTCTTGTTACTCTTTGAAAGGACTTTGTTCTTTTTTCCTTTTTTTACTATCAGGCATCTTAGATGTAGCTAATCTTGAAGGGGTACAAACTGAGCAATCCACCGTGCGAAAGGAACATCACCCACCCTGTAAAGAGGTAAAGGTATCCCCAGTGCAAGCGCCGGGTCATGTCTGACCCTTGGGGTGACGCCCTCCAGCGTTTTCATGGCAGACTCAATACGGGGTGGTTTGCCAGTGCCTTCCCCTGTCATTACCGTTTACCCCCCAGCAGCAAGCTGGGTACTCATTTTACCGACCTCGGAGGGATGGAAGGCTGAGCCAACCTTGAGCCGGCTGCTGGGATCGAACTCCCAGCCTCGTGGGCAGAGCTTTCAGACTGCATATCTGCTGCCTTACCACTCTGCGCCACAAGAGGCTCTTTTCCCCCCACCCTGTAGCCTTCAGCTAATGATGGAGTTAGCCATTGTGTCCGGCTCTTGGCGATCCTGTGCCCCAGCTGTGTCCATGTCTTTCAGTCTTGCGCTGCCTCCTTCAGCCATGCAGTGTTCTGGCCAGTGCCCATTGAGATCTTGTCTGACCACCACGTTCATTGTAGGCCTGCTTTCCTTTTTCCACTGACCACTCCTAGCATAATTGCCTCTCCAAAGGAAGCCAGACAGTCTCTTAATTGTGCCTTCCAGTGATAGATCAGGCTTTATGCGCTCTAGTATTTCCAAATACCATGCATCAAACAATAACGGTACAAAACAACATTACTGACACTGTACTCAAACCAACAGCAAAAAATTAAATACCCCTTCTGATTTACAGAATCACAGAATCATAGAGTTGGAAGGGGCCACACAGGCCATCTAGTCCAACCCCCTGCTCAGAGCAGGATCAGCCCTAAGCATCGTAAAGCATCCAAGAAAAGTGTGTATCCAACCTTTGCTTGAAGACTGCCAGTGAGGGGGAGCTCACCACCTCCTTAGGCAGCCTATTCCACTGCTGAACTACTCTGACTGAATTTTTTTTCCTGATATCTAGCCTATATCATTGTACTTGTAGTTTAAACCCATTACTTTCCTCTGCAGCCAACGGAAACACCATCCTGCCCTCCTCCAAGTGACAACCTTTCAAATACTTAAAGAGGGCTATCATGTCCCCTCTCAACCTCCTTTTCTCCAGGCTGAACATTCCCAAGTCCCTCAACCTATCTTCATAGGGTTTGGTCCCCTGCCCCAGATCATCCTCGTCGCTCTCCTCTGTACCCTTTCAATTTTATCGACGTCCTTCTTGAAGTGAGGCCTCCAGAACTGCACACAGTACTCCAGGTGTGGTCTGACCAGTGCTGTATACAATAGGACTATGACATTTTGTGATTTTGATGTGATGCCCCTGTTGATACAGCCCAAAATGGCATTTGCCTTTTTTACCGCTGCATCACACTGCCTGCTCATGTTTAGTTTACAATCCAAAGTACCCCAAGGTCTCATTCACACACAGTGTTACCTAGAAGCGTATCCCCCATCCGGTAGGCATGCTTTTCATTTTTTTGACCCAGATGCAGAACTTTACACTTATCTTTATCAAATTGCATCTTGTTCTCATTTGCCCATTTTTCCATTGTGTTCAGATCTCGTTGAACTCTGTCTCTATCTTCTGGAGTATTTGCCAGTCCTCCCAATTTGGTGTCATCTGCAAACCTGATGAGTAGTCCCTCCACTCCTTCATCTAGATCATTAATAAATATGTTAAAAAGTACCGGGCCAAGCACCGAGCCCTGAGGTACCCCGCTACTCACCTCCCTCCAGTCTGATGAAACACCATTGACAACTCTTTGAGTGCGGTTCTCTAACCAATTCCCTATCCACCTAACTATCTGGAAATGCAGATTGCAGTCCTTCAATTTATCCATCAGATCATCATGGGGAACTTTATCAAAAGCTTTACTAAAATTCAAGTAAATGACATCAACCGAATTTCCCCGATCCAGCAAACCTGTTACTTGGTCAAAAAAGGAAACCAGGTTGGTCTGACAGGACCTGTTGGAGACAAATCCATGCTGACTTCCTTGGATCACCAAATTGTCCTCCAGATGTTTGCAGATCACTCCCTTTAATATCTGCTCCATTATCTTCCCCACAACAGAGGTCAGACTCATTGGTCTGTAGTTTCCCGGACCATCCTTCCTCCCTTTTTTGAAGATTGGAATAATGTTTGCTCTCTTCCAGTCCTCCCGGACATCTCCAGTCCTTAAAGAGGTCCCGAAGATGATGGACAAGAGTTCTGCAAGTTCTCGGGAAAGTTCTTTGAGCACTCTCGGGTGCATTTCATCCGGCCCAGGGGATTTGAACTTATCCAGTGCAGCTAAATGCCTCTCGACAACCTCTCTGTCCATGTCAACCTGCCACCCAGACACTATTCCTTGGCTACTGCCATCTCTAGATGTGCCTAAACCCTTTGACCTGTGGAAAAAAACAGATGTAAAATAGGCGTTGAGCCTTTCTGCTTTCTCTGCATCCTCCATTAGAGTTTGTCCATCTGCACCCAAAAGTGGGCCTATTGCCTGCTTTACGTTTGCTCCTCACATAACTGAAAAATCTTTTCTTGTTACAATGGGCTTCCCTGGCCAATCTTAGCTCACTCTCAGCTTTGGCTTTTTTGATGATTGATCTACAGTGCCTAGTAACCTGTAGGTACTCTTCTTTAGAGCTCTGTCCTTCCCTCCATTTCCTGAACATTTTCCTTTTCTTTCTTAGTTCCTCTTGAAGTTCTTTGTTCATCCAAATAGGCTTCTTAGAGCTCCTGCAATGTTTTCGTCTTTCTGGGATTGTCATTTGTTACTTAAAGGAATACATGAGCAGACAGTTCAGGGTTAGGGAACAGACAAATTCCAAAATGGCTACATAGAGACTAAAGAACAGATTGAATCATGGCAGCAATCATGAGATTCTGACAACTGTCTTGCTTGATCATGGGAATGCTGTGCACATTGTTTACCTTGATTTCAGTAAGGCTTTTGATAAGGTTCCGCATGATATTCTTATTGGCAAGTTGGTAAAATGCGTAAAAAAATAGGTATGGATCCTATTATTGTTAAGTGGCCCCTTCAAAGATCGCTGCCTTGATGTGGCGAAGGGGCTTGCGTAGTTCAGTGAAGCTATGAGCTATGCCGTGTAGGGCCACCCAAGATGGTCAGGTCATAGCTGAGAGCTCTGACAAAAGGTGATCCTCCGAGGAAGGAAATGGCAAACCACTCCTGTATCTTTGCCATGAAAACTCTAAGGCAAAACGATATGACGCCGGAAGATGAGCCCCTCAAGTCGGAAGGTGTCCAATATGCTACTGTGGATGAGCAGACGGCTAGTACGAGTAGTGCCAGAATGAATGAAGCGACTGGGCCAAAGCCAAAAGGACGCTCAGTTGTGGAAGTAACTGGTGGAGAAAAGACAGTCTGATGCTGTAAAGATTTTTATTCCATGGGAACCTGGAACGTCAGATCCATGAATCAAGGCAAGCTGGACGTGGTCAAACAAGAGATGACACTCTTCTTTAAGCACTCTCGGGTGCATTTCATCCGGCCCAGGGGATTTGAACTCAACCAAAGTTCTTGGGTGCAGCATCTTTGTGGGAGTGAATTCATCCAAATTCTTTATGTCCTTATCTTAGTGCCTCACTTCGAAGGCGCAAATGATTTTTGTGCTGATGCGTGCACAACAGATCCCTAGATGTGTTACCATTTCAGTTGTTCTTGTCAGGCACAGATGTCATTCATCCAGTAATGCAAGCATTATACCAGAACTGATATTCTCTTCCTTTAGCAAACAAAGTCCTGCTGTATAATAAGGAGGCATTAAGAGCTATATAATAAGGAGGAAAGGGCTATGCAACTCCAGCTGACTTATGGAGACCGCACAGGGTTCCCAAGGCAAGAGACATTCAGAGGTGATTTGCCCCAGCCCACCCCTCGGAGCAACCCTGGATTTCCTCAGTGGTCTCCCATCCAAGCACTGCCTGAAAGTTCAATGCCATGCAATAGATGGAGAATAAACTTACTTGTGAAAACCTTTAAGGCTGGATCTGCCCAGGGTGAGAAATCAGCATTTCCAGCCTCCCTCTGTTGGTTCCAAGCTAGAAGGGTCTCATGTCCCCAGAATGCGAGCATGAAAGGTTTCCTTCAGAATCTGTAGAGGAGGTTGGGAGATTCATGGGGCTTGGGGAGGGGAGAGACCTCAGTGGAGTGCAATGCCCACTCTCCGAAGCAGCCATTTTCTCCAGGGAAGCTCATCTCAGTTATCTGAATTTCAGTTGTGATATCAGGAGACCTCCAAATGCTACTTGGAGCCTGGCAATTATAACTGAGGGTCCACCTAATCCAGCCTCCTCATTCAACGGTGGCCAACCACTGCCTCTGCGGGTTCAATAAGAGGGCACGGAGGCTGAGGTCTTCCCCTGATGTTGCCTCCTGGCAGCCCATAATTTCATCTTATGCTTTACACTAAATTAAGTTCCATTTTATCTTGTGTGTGTGTCATGAGTAATGACATGGATCATGCATTTTCAGGTCATGAGAGTTTATTTATTTGATTTCTATACCGCCCTTTCATATGGCTCAGGGTAGTTTACATACAACAACATGGGGGGATACATGGAACTAATTAATATATAACATAAACAAATACAACAACAATCTAAATAACACAATTTCAGTGATCTTAAACAACGATATAACAGGAACAGGAACTTAACTAAGGCCCTTAGAGAGGTCTGACTGGTTCAGGACGTGGAGGGGATGTCTGAGGGGGACCTGTGGTCGGTCTCAGGCAAATGCCTGGTGGAGGAACTCTCTTCTGCACAATTGTGGGAGTTCGGACAGGGCCCTAATGTAAACCACACTGAGCCAAGAGGGAGGGAGGTATATAAATATCTTTTCCCTCTTAATAAAACAGTAAGGGGTGTTGGGGTGGGCTCAGTCCGTGATGAGGAAGGCCAACAATTGGTCCCATGGCCCTGCACTGACAAGCGGAGGGGCCAATCAGAAGGCGCTTTGTGCCTTCCGATTGGCCCCTCACCAGGACAGACCAAAATTCCATCCAGCCAGGGGCAATCTGGAGAAATGGCTGCCAGTCTGCTCCTGACCACCAAAGGGAGAGGAGGTCAGCAGGGCTGCCAAGGGGGATGAGAACAGAGGCTTGGACAGGCTGTACCAGCCCTTTTCGCCCCAAGGCTGTCCTAACTGCCATGTCCAACTGCAAATGGCCTCAGAACCCTGACAGGCCTGCTGCGAAGGAGCCCCTGACAGGCCCTGACTGAGGGGAGGGAGGCGCTTCCAAGAGCGACGCAGGGGAGCCTGAGGGCCTTCCTTTTGAGGGGGGGGGACTTACCCCTTCTGCCAAACTGTTGCCTGACAGGGAGGCCACAGAAAAGCCCCTTCTCACTTAAAATACTGCTCTGGCCGGGGGTTGGACACAGCCAAGCCATGTGTCTTTCTTCTTTGCTACTCTCTGCAGGTTTGAGTTCACTGTACAGCGATATTCTGCAGATGAAACTGGTTTTTTTGCACAACAACCCTGTGCAGTAGGCCTCAACATTCAACCCTTTCAGACTGGACAACTCCTCCCCTTCCTCTTCCCACTGCCAAGCTCTAGCGCCCGTTGTATTCTTGGATACAACGGGCTTTGCCCCTAGTAAATAAATACTATGATTCCATGTGTTATCAGCAGGCCGGGCTGATTCCAGGCTTTGGGAGATCCCAGCAGAGCATTCCAAGGGCCCTCCTCTCCTGTTTACCACAAGCCCTCCTCTCACACTCTCCTCCTTTCATCGCATGCCTCCCCCTTGCCTGTGTTCCCCCCTACCTGTTTGTTAGACTCCCCAATGCCAATGCTTGCAGCTGTCTTGCAGCCCCTTCCTCATGGCACTAGTGATGGCAGCATCTGGGAGCAGGATGGTGGAGCACTAACCAATGAGTGGGCTAGAGTGTTACCATCAGGGTTGCTAGCTCTGGGTTGGGGTATACCTGGAGATCTGGGGGGGTGGAGCTCGGAGAGGGTGGAGTTTTGGAGAGGGGAAGGGCTTCATTGCCATATAGTGCCCTAAAGCAGTGGTCCCCAACCTTCCGGTTGCCGCGGACCGCTGCGCCGGAGTGGCGGGAGAGGGCGGCCCGGGGCCCCGTGCACGCACAGCAACCCCAGCGCAAACGCACATGCACGGACTGCCGTGCACGCGTGTATGCGCCCAGCTCCCTCTCCCGGCCCTTCCGGGCTGCCAGCAAATTGGCCGCCAAAGCAGCTGATTAGATTGCGGCTCTGCAAGCTTCTCTTCCCCCCCCCCTCCCGAAACAAGAAGCTTGCCAGGCCGCGAGCTAATCGGCCGCTTTGGCGGCCGATTTGCTCACGGCCTGGCAAGCTTCTCGCTTCTCGCTTCGGGGGGGGTGGCGGCCCGCGGGTTGGGGACCACTGCCCTAAAGAGCCAAAGCAGCCATATTCTCCAGGGGGAATGATCTTGATTGCCTGGAGGTCATTGGTGGTAGTGGGAGACCTCCAGGTCCGACCTGGAGGTTGGCAGTCCTAGTTGCAGCCTACAAAGAATCCTTGTTCTGTTTTCAAATCCCTCCTAGATCATTTTTCTTTTGGAAGGGAGGCAAAAGCTTTGGACCCAAATACTTCTAGATGGCTCATGCTGTGCTTGTGCCCATACCACATTTCATAAGGACTGATTATGAGCTCTTCCGCCAGGCATATGGTTGAGGCCAGGGCAGCTCTCCCACTAATCCATCAGAGGATCCCCTCCAATATTGAGATCTCTAACATCGAGATCATGGTTAGATCTATTGTATTGGTGCCACCCTCTTCTGAACATTATTCTTCCCACCAGGCTGAACTAAGATCAGAATTGTGACCACCGCCGCTATATGTTATATGTAACTTTTAATTGGGGTTTTTATGGGGATTTTATTGTGTTTTAACTATTTATGTTGTAAACCGCCCTGAGACCTATTGGGAGAAGGGCGGTCTAAAAATTAAATAATAATAATAATTATGCATGGCAGCAGCCACACTGGGCTGCTTCCCATGTACTAACAGGGGAAGAAATCTCCCCCGGAGGTGTGCATGTGTGCACATTACTCTGGAGCAAAAAGGTTCCACCACACATCACTGGAGCAGGAGGGTTCACTGCAGTGCACAAAGGTGGGATAGCATCACAACGCTATCCCACCATCGTGGAGGTGAAAAGACGCCCTGTTCAGTTTTGTGGTGCTGCAAAACACCATGGAGCCAAATGGGGCATTTTGTGTCCCTTCTGGGACACCAGAGGCATAGGCCCAGCTCTTCCCTGTATGCACAGGCCCAGCCTGGCATACCTGCCAATGGTGCCCACATTACTAAAGGGAATACTGAAAAATCAGTGTTCCCTTAAAGCTGGGCATCGGAAGTTGTAAAGCAGGCCAGAGCCAGGAGGATGCAGGGCCAGTGTCGTGCATCAGCAGGAATTTGCCCTGCTGTTGTGCAAGTGCCGACGTGGCTTTTCGCTCCCATGCTTAATTGATCATGGTTTGCCTTTGGCGCCTTTTGTGGGCATCCTGCTTTTTAGCAACAAAGCCGTGTTTATTGCTTCTCCTCAGTACATTGCATGGAGCTCTGCTTCATGAAGCATCCCTCTGCACGTTCCAGTTGGGAAGCGTGTAGTGGAAAAGCGAGCACATTCGTTTTTCAGTGTTCTTGAAATCTTGGTTCAGGCCTCGCCCTGTAGGCCTGGTTCTGATGCGACTTTTAAAAAGTCTTTCTTTCCAATGTCGGTTTAATTGGTTTGTCGTTAAATTGTACCTGCGAGATGAGCACAGCCACCAAGGCCTATCTCCAGAATTAAGCTTGAAGAAGTCATCTCCAGCTTTTGCCAGTTAACAGTAGCCTTGTTCACATGGGAGCCTGAACCTTTTGCTAAGGCAGGTCTAATGAAGTCAGATTGCTAACACCTTAGCATGGGTCTAACTGGTTATTCAGCATAACAGGGTGCTTTGTTACTATGGGTGTAATTGTTCTACCCTTAAATTCAGATATGATTTTGCTTGGATATTGTGAATCCCATGTAGGAATTTATTTATTATTTATTCAGTTTCTTTACTGCACCCCCTCAGCACAGCCGTCTTGGGGTGGTTTGCAACATAGCAATAAACAATCCAAGTATTAACAGTTAAAAGCCATTAAAATGAACTGGTACACTGTAGTTGCCAGATTTCCCGACTGAACAGCTCTGCTTCCATCTCAATCCAGGGTGGGAGAGGGTTAAGGAGGAGGGTCCTGTTGATATTGGCCTCAACGCCCGGTGGGAGAGCTCCGTTTTGCAGGCTCTATTGTCTTTCCTCTGCGGTTTGACTACTGTATGCTATTGAAGGACTGGCCAACTTGGAAACCATTGTGTGGGTCAGACCTCTTGTCTTGGACTTTGCTTGTGCCTCATGGACTTACACTATTGATTGCAAAAACCTTCTTGCCTGTATTATTAGAGAAGTTTTATCAGACACTTTTGTTATTTTCGTCACTACCAGTATAGCTTGTAGAATTTTACACCTTAATAAATGCCTATTAATTTTTAAAAACCCTTTCTCTGATTCTTGAAAGTGTTACAGGAAATTGCCCACGCAGTGCCTTCTTGGTTACAGAATTGTTTTGAGGTCTCTCTCTTCCTTGGACTGGGTTGAGACTAAGGTTGTGCTCTCCAGCGCACTTCGGCCACTTCAGCGAGCACTGAAGCCCAAGGTGGCCAGCACCGTGGTGCAGAGGGGAGGGTTACCACCACCACCCCTCCCCTCCGCGCTGCGACGCTGGCCACCTCAGGCTTCGGTGCTTGCTGAAGCGCGCTGGAGCGTGCAACCCTAGTTGGCTTTGTTCCCAAATAAACCTAAAAGTTGCCCCGGGACTCTTAGGTTTTGGGGTAGATCAGGGTTCGTGGCAGCTACCACATGGGGGAAGGGATTACAGGTTTAGCCTGACTCGCTGGTCTGTACTTTTGCAATGTTTTTTTTTTGCAATGTTTTGCAGGGAGACTGGGGGATCAGCCTACATGACCTGGTGACATTACAGAGTGATTCTTCCTCTTTGCTACACCGTTTTGCTCTGGAGTGTATGGGACTAGGAGTTGATGCTCAGTTCCTTGTACAGCTAGGCACTCCTTCATTTCATAGCCCATGTATTCTACGCCAGTGGTCCCCAACCTTTTTATCACTGGGGACCGGTCAACGCTTGACAATTTTACTGAGGGGGGTAGTCTTTTGCCTGAGCCCCTGCTCCACTTGCTTTCCTGTCGCACTCCTGACTTCCTGCCGCCCACTGGGGGGTGCTGCTAGCAACAGCTGCGCAGTGCCATGTGGAGGGGAAGCCCCAGCCATGGTGGCCTCTGGAGAGCACCAGTGGCAGAGTGGCAGGGCAGCCCCGAAGGCAGCAGCCAGGGAGGAGGACGAGGAGGAGCTGCGGCCCGGTACCGACTGATCTACGGACTGATGCCGGTCTCCGGACCGGGGGTCGGGGACCACTGTTCTACTCCATTTTCAGTCCAAATTGCCAGTGGCTTCCTTTGGTCCCCACTGCCCCACTTTGGTCCCCACTTGAACTTTTCAGACACTTTGATCAAGTAGGTCAATGCGCTTAGAAAAACCATAAACAAAAGTCAAAATGTATCTGATTTCACTAGGGATTGCTATTTTCATTGGACCACAGACATAACTATTTATTAGCTCCAGAGGGAGCTGTATCTGGCTTGTTTCACGTGCTTTTTATAAATTATGTCTTGTTCCTTTTGCCTAAGCAAAATACTTGCACTTTCCTTCAATATGGCATTTGCATGCTTTTGTTCAAATTCTGGTTTTCAGACTTTCTCTATATCCTAAATGCCTGTACCCAGCCAAGAATATTTTTTGTGGATATAATACTTTGTTAAATTTGCATTTTTGTGTGCATGTTTCAAGAGCATACAGGTCCTGTTACATTTTCTCTATTGCAATCATTTCTCCATTTTGCTTTATGAAATACCTCTCTCCCCTTTTTGCAAGCACTCTTATCAAAATGAGGTTTGCTAGTTGTGGTACTTTGCTTTGTTTGGTCCTCATCTCCTGATCAGGGGTCTATAATGGTGTGCCACAGCCCTGTCTCAAACAGGTGACTCGTCATTCTCTTTTCAAATCAGGACGTTGCCTTTTGTGAGCCTATCCAGTAGGTAAGTACACTGAACATTGCAGAAGGTTGTCATTTGGGTTCTTTCTTTTCTGCTTGATGATCTATCTACCTTTGCTGTCATGGTTGAAGTGTTCTCAATGGACGCATAATCCCGTTATTAGAGTCTAAACATGCAGTAAAACTAAGCACAAGCTGTTTGAAAATAAATCAGTTTATTAAAGAAAGGAACAAACTTTATAGAAAAGGTCAGAGATATAGGAAGCCTGTCTAATCTAGTTGTGAGAGGGTAAGTGCTATTCTTAGAACTTTAACAAGTCAATCTACAGACAGGAAGGGAACAATCTGAAATAGGGGGAGGTCCCTAACCTTCCTATGCTAGCTATCTGTCCCCTTTACTACCCCTGCATGATATCCTAGATATTTTTCTATATTTATGTACAGTAGGACCATTTCCACACAAGGAATTTGTCCCTGCTCAGCCTCCCATTGTTTGTGTGTTTCAATGCTGAGGCTCATGATGTTGGCAGCAACCCATACTTCTCTAGTGGTTGGCGCAAGTTTTCATCCCCTTTGTCCTGCGATGAGGAAAGCAGGAGAATCCGTTTCCCTTTCTTGTTGCGGTGTACAACAAGGCACTAACAGGGGCAAGCCTGTCTGAAAGAAGAAATGTCTCGCTAGCATTCTGCCCACCCTTGCACCCACCCTCTCTTTTCCATTTTCGGATTGCTAATCTTTTTACAAAAATAATAACACGATCCATGTTGCTATGGGACCACAAAGCGACATGCCCATGTATCAGTGGAAATAAAATGTACTGTCATGTTCTCTTCAGTGTGCACAGTAATATTGGGAGCAGCCAACACCCCTATCTCAAACACATCCATGTTTTTGTTTTCTGGCAGTAGGGCATGAAGGGGGAAAGAGGTGGGGCCATGTGATGAAGCAGACCTGTCCCTATTAGCATGGCTAAACCATGTTCTGTATTTTTAATCTTTAATGTGAACACACAATCACGGGGTCCCAGTTACCGTGGCCAACCTATCACAAACATAAATTGAGACCATTATACAAAGAATCCCCCCAAAAAATCTTGAAAAATGTTTTACTGTTGTGACGTGATCCCATAGCAACGTGGAAGTGTCTTTTTTTTTTAATTAATGTTGGGACTCAGGGAGGAAGGAAGTTTGAGTTCCCCAACCCACCACTTGCGGTCCCTGGCATTGTTTTACAACCCAAGGAGAAACTTGCAGGATGTCCATGCTTCTATCTTCTCCGCCGCCTTGTTAGGAAGGGAAAAGCCATGACGAGATAGCAGGATAACATGAGAGGGGTCTCCCATCAGGTAACAGTTAACGCGTTGTTTACAATTGCGTGCTTGCAAGCAGGAGGTGATGCACATTGTCAGGCCCTGATCCAGTTTAGGGTGTGCAATCATCATAGATTTCCTCAGATGCTGTTTGTTTGACCCCTAAAGCAGCAACTGCAGGTGTTTGTGTGGGGGTCCTTGATAAGGATCCAGGAATCATCTTTTTCATTGAAACCAGGTTTGGGGGGCCTATTTGCCTCAGAAAGTTTCAATCTGTGCCCCCCCCTAAAATGCCTATTAAGGCTAAGCTACCAGTCAGATGATATGAGCCTCTTGTGGCGCAGAGTGGTCTGAAAGCTTTGCCCATGAGGCTGGGAGTTCAATCCCAGCAGCCGGCTCAAGGTTGACTCAGCCTTCCATCCTTCCGAGGTCGGTAAAATGAGTACCCAGCTTGCTGGGGGGTAAATGGTCATGACTGGGGAAGGCACTGGCAAACCACCCCGTATTGAGTCTGCCATGAAAACGCTAGAGGGCGTCACCCCAAGGGTCAGACATGACTCGGTGCTTGCACAGGGGATACCTTTACCTTTACCTTTACCAGTCAGATGATCTGATACCCAACCCCCCCCTCCCCTGATCGCTGCATTTTTATCTCACCCTCCCTTCAAGGCAACTGGGCCAAAGTCACCTGGATACATTTACGGTCATCTCAATCTTCATCCCAGCATTCAAGTGATGCTAAGGATGCTTGCGCACATGCTGCATAATGCACTTCCAGGGCACTTTAGCAATTGCTTGAAAGTGGATTTTCCTGGGTGGCTAAAGTTGCAAAGAGGATTGAAAATGGATTGAGAGGGCCTTATTCAGTATGTGTAAAAGCATTATAAACCGGATTAGGGCCATCAGCTCCCGATAACAAAACCGTAAGATGTGGAATGACCCAGCACTGAACACGGCACCACTGTCTGTCTCTTTTTTATTTATAATATAAGAGAGCAAGAGAGGTACAAATTTATATACAACTGTGTACATGATACAGACAAATAATATATAATATCAAAGTTTTGTAAATAGCATTTTTACAAAATATTTACAGGGTTAAAGTGACCATCGTTTCTTGGAAGTCCAAACACTGTCTGCAGCAGCTCAATACAGTGTCTTCTCCTTACAAACTGGAACGGGTATGACCGATACAGTCAGCATCATTAATACTTTAAAGAGAGAAAGCAAGAAACTTATATTTCACAAAAGTTCCTTCTCCTTGGTTGGACATAGGGGGTTGGTGAGGCTACAGAAGGGAACGTGGCCAGTACTTCAGGGAACTTGTGGCTGGCTCATACATACACTCTGTAGGAGGAACCAGAGTTTTAAAAACTCTGCAGAGGAACCCAATGGGATGTTCAACTTTACAGCAGAAAACAGTTGAATGGCTTAAGGGAAACAGGCTTCACACATCTGGGCATGGGCTGGGTTACAATGGAATGTCAGGCCGTGATCTGGGACTCTGCAGATAAACCTGGATAGCTCCTTGTTGGGCTTACTGGCGAAACTCATCCCACCCAGCACTTCATCACCTTGGCACCATGAGCTAATTAGTTACAGCCCTTGATGCTAGGAATCTATAATTATCTCTGCAAAACCATACTGCAGATTGGGAACAAACTGGTATTTGAGTGCTGACCACTCAGACATGACTTGTTGCTTCACATGAGGAGAAAAAAGAGGAAAGACAGGATGATGTGAAGATGCATAACACGCCTTTTACAACTTCCAGCGGGCAGCCATGTTGGTCTGAAGCAGTGGCATCTTAAGACCAACAAAGTTTTATTGTGGGGATAAGCATGCCACTGGACTCTGACTCTGTCCTGCTCCTCTGACACCTTGTTCCCCAAGGACCAAGCCAAGGTCAACAAGAACTGCAGGGATCAGCCAAAAGGATCGCAGAAGGTCCATCTTCAACCAAAGGTGCTTATCCTGTCCGTTCCTACCAGGAATGTGGGGCTATCCCAGAGGCCTTCTGCGGTAATCTGATCTCATCTGGATGAGAAGAAGCGTAATGACAGAGCCACTGTGCTGCAAGAGCCCCCCTCCCCCCCCCGAATTCATTACGCCAGAGCTGCCAAAAGGGACATGGGCAGAGACTCAGAAGAACCTTGAGGGAATGAAATTATACTTCCCTGGTTACCTTTAGCCACCCAGCAGTAACCACAGAGAAGAAAGCAGGGTTTAGAGTGAGATGGATTGTGAGGGACATATATGGGAGGGGAAATTCTGTAAGATTTGGGGGGTGGGGCGCAGGAAGGGTGTGGCATGAGGAGGGACCTTAGTGTGGCCCCCCCCATGTTCTCTACAATTTTCTCTGTGGTCTGGAGAGGGGTTGAAGTTCGGCGAGACCTCAGGCCTCACTTGCGGGCTGGCGGCCATGTGCTTCGGCCAGTGCACCGCAGACGGCCAGCAGCCCCTCGGGGGCCTCGAGAGGCGCCACCTTTCCAACATTCCGGTAAAGTCTTTCCTGGACGGGGCCATTTCCAGCTGGAAGTACGCGGCAAATACAAGCCTGGGTAGAACAAGCCGACCCCCCGCTTTCTTCCAAGCGCTTGGCTCGTCCGCTTGCCTGAGGCGGCCGCGGGGGGGAGCGACGGGCCGGGGCTCAGAGGACCATGGGCGGCAGGTGGTGGGCCAGGGCGGCGGCGGCGGCGGCGGGCAGGGCGGGCGCGGGCGGCGGCAGGGCGGCGTTGGGCGGGCGGTGGCGGGCGCTCTTCTGGTGGGCGCGCAGGCCGGCCAGCTGCGAGTAGGCGCTCTGGCACACCTGGCACTTGTAGGGCCGCTCGCCGGTGTGGAGGCGCACGTGGTTGCGCAGCGTGGACGACTGGCTGAAGCGGCGGTTGCAGAAGCGGCACACGAAGGGCTTGTCCAGCGTGTGGATGCGCATGTGCGAGCGCAGGTTGCTCCGCGAGTTGAAGCCCCGGTGGCAGATCACGCAGCGCATGCGGCCCGTGCTGCTGGCCCCCGCCTCCGCCACGTGGAAGTCCTCTGCGGGCAGACAAGGAGACCCCGCCGGGCGCGTCACCGGGAGCGGACGGGTCGGTCGGGCAGCGAGGGCTGGGGCTGGGCACCGGCCGGGAAGGCGGCTCTCCGGGCGGCCACGGGCTGCGGGACCTCTGGAGAGCCGCCTCTGCGCGAGCCTGGCTCGAAACCCCTGGCAGCGGTCCCTGCCGTGCCGATCACCTAAGCCGATGGGCTCCCGGCCGAGCAGGGGGAACGCGGGAGGCCACCGGCTCTGGCCCTCAGGAGGCGTCAGTCACCCACTTTCCACCTACATGGCAGCCTTGGGGGAGACTCACTCCATGTACCCGAAGAAGTGGGTGTGCACACCAAAATGGGAGCCAGCATTAAACTTTGTGGCTGTTAAAAGAGCCACAAGAGTCAAAGTTGGACCGAAACAGAGACCTTCCTCCTTCCTTTTGCAAAAAAGAATTAGGGGCTCTGGATACTCTCCCCTGCTTCCCCAAATCTCGTGGGGCACAGCCCCCATGTGACTGGAGAATAGGTGGAAGCCAAAGGCCACGGGAGAGCCCCCTGGCCTGCTAAGCTTCCTTAGCAAAACCGGATATCTGAGCTGAGAAAGAGCTCTGTGTCACCCAAGAGCTGTTTCATTGCATCATGACCATACCAGCTTCCAACCTAAATATGACTGGCCCTATGAGAATTTCCCTTTTCTACAAGCATCATTCCAACTTACCGTGCTTGTTCTTCTTCTGCTCCTCCTCTAGGCCCAGCACCCCAGGAATGCCCAGGAACGTGTTGTGGGAATTTCCGTACCAGACGAGGAGTTCTTGGTCTGGAGGGATCATCTGCAGACAGATAAGAGAGGGAATGTCAGTATTCAAAATAAGGCATTTTATATGTATTTATTTATTATCTTTATTTCGAGCCCCCAACGTGAACCCAAAGCAACGTACCTCATTCTCCTCCGTTTTATCCTCACAACAACTCTGTGAGGTGACTAAAAAGACAAATGGGATTTTGGGCTGTATCAAACGGGCTATATCATGTCCAGATCACAGGAGGTGATGGTACCGCTTTACTCTGCTCTGGTTTGGCCTCACTTGGAGTACTGTGTTCAGTTTTGGGCACCCCAATTGAAGAGGGAAGTAGACAAACTGGAGCGTGTCCAGAGGAGGGCAACAAAGATGGTGAGGGGTTTGGAGACCAAGACGTATGAGGAAAGGCTGGGGGAGTTTGGTCTGTTTAGCCTAGAGAGGAGACGACCGAGAGGGGATCTGATAACCATCTTCAAGTATTTAAAAGGGTGCCATATGGAATATGGATTAAAGTTCTTCTCTCTTGCCACAGAGGGACAGACCAGAACTAACAAGATGAAATTAATTCAAAGGAAATTCCGTCTAAACATCCAGAAGAAGCTCCTGACAGAGCAGTTTCTCAGTGGAACAGCCTTCCTCGGGAGGTGGTGGGTTCTCCATCTTTGGAGATTTTTAGACAGAGGCTGGAGAGCCATCTGATGGAGAGGCTGATTCTGTGAAGGCTTAAGGGGTTGGCAGGTGACAGTGGAAGAGCGAGAGGGTTGTGAGTGTCCTGCATAGTGCAGGGGGTTGGACTAGGTGGCCCAGGAGGTCCCTTCCAACTCTGTGATTCTAGGCAGGGGACGCTGAGAATGTGTGACTGGCAGCAAGCCTCTGTGGCAGAGTGGAGTCACCTGGGTTTCCTAGATCCTGGTCTGGCACTTTAACCACTGCCGTACAGAGCAGTGTAAGCAAAATCAGGGAGCATCTCAACTGCCTCAAAGCTTACAACATGCATGTTGAGAGCCAATGAAAGGGGGAATGAAAGGCCCGGACGTGGCCGCAGGCAGGTGCAGTTTTCTGGCCCTCCTGTTCCTTTCGGTTAGTCTTAAGCCTCTGAGTGGGGAAATCTTTGGCCATCTGGGAGAGGAACTTGGGGAAGGCAGGTGTTGGGGAGGACAGGGACCTCTGGGTTTATTGGGGGGAATCATCTGGGCATAGAACTGGGGGTAGGCAGGGAGTTGTGAATGTCCTACATTCTGCAGGAGATTGGATTTCCTTCCAACTCTATGATTCTATGATTCTAAATTATAATTATGCATCATACTATCAAAATTATTCTGTCAGCATCAGTTAAAGATGCAGCATCATTGGAGCCAAGGGGTCACGACACCAGCAGATCAAATTCCTGTCAGTGCTGATCATTATGGACAGCTCCCGGTACCCTCTGAGTTCCAAATCAGGAACAGTGATCTGAAAATCAAGAGAAGTGTTGCAGATATGCATAGGGCACCCCATACCTGACCTGGATAAGTCACACCAGCCTGATTGTCATATCTCTGAAGCTAAGCAGGGTCGGCCCTGGTTAGCATTTGGATGGGAGACCATTGCAGAAGTCCATGTCATGACTTAGAGGCAGGCAATAGCAAGCCATCTCTGCTCATCTCCTGCCTTGAATGCCCTTGGGGAGCTTTCTCTAAGTCAGCTGTGACTTGATGGCAAAAAAAAAGGGGGGCTTCCTCATTACTGTTGGCTCTAGTACTGCTGTGCTTGCCCTCAGACAAGTCTGTCTGTCAACTCCCTCCTCCTAATGTTGGTGCCTGGAGAGAGACTGTGTAAAAAAAACTTGCCAGTGGGTTGTCTTGGAGGGTCACTAGCAGCAGAGCCCCCCAAGTAAAAGGCTTTCTAAATGAAGATTTCTGGCTAGGTCAGAGTATCAGCTGCCAGCAACTTGAGCCTTTTCTTGTGCAAATATGGCCATTTTTATTCCTTTTGCCATCATTAAGAATTGGACATATGTAATTGGAGCAAAATATTCCTCACAAGGAAACAGGCAACAATGCAAAAAAGATCTGGGCTTGATTTGTACAAAGTCAAAATGAAACAGGAAGCTTCCAGCCAAAATGGCAAGGCCAAGAAACCCCAAAGCATCCTTTAATTGCACATTCGAGAATTCCAAGTTTGGACCAAGCCCGGAGGCAGGCCTCAGATTTGCCCACTGCCAGGTGGGCTTCTGGGTGGTTAGTTTTGAAACATCAACTCTTTTTAGAACATTATGGGCTCAGATTTCTGTCCAAGCAGCTACTCAGGGCAGAATGATAAGGAAGGTGCCCATGCCCTGTAGAAACAGCCCTGTCCTGGCTACTGATGGTGCAGAAGGAAGGGATTGGCATCACTTCTGCCCACTGCCACCTCCCAAACCTGTGTTGCCCCCATCTGGGTCCAAGCCATGCCCTTGAACAACTGCCGGCTGGTCAAACAGCTTCTAGCTCTTTGCATAAATGTGCTAGGTCTCTTCCCCATAGAGAATCCAATCTAAGCAGGGACAACACCCCAAGGAGGGCAAGGGAGGCTTCCTTTCATGCACAGATGAGGACAAGGGGTTAGGTTAGATATTTCAAGCAAACGGCAGCATTCTGCTTCCTCCTTCCTCCCCATTTCTCTCATTCCACTGTGTCATACAAGAGTGATTTTCTTTTTAGAAAGCAAAAATGGCTACCGAGAGCCTTTCACAGTCTTCTGTGGGGGAATAACCTCCCGCCCCACTCTTGCTCAAATCTTAACTGTTATTTTCCCATTAGAAGGAGAAACCTGAGAGATGGAAGAAGCCACATAATAATAGTACTTTGCAATGGAATCACGGGGGCTGCGGTTCAGGGGGATTATTTCGCATTGTGAGTTGTAGAATCACACAAGCACATGCCTGTTGACAGACCCAGATTTTAATATTTGAGGGTTTGAATGGCTGGTTGATATATGGAAGCTGCCCAGGCCGGTGGTCGTAAATGGGAGTGAGCGATTCATAAGGGCTTTGAAAGCTGAGACTGAAGGTGAACATTCGGAAGAGGAACCAGGATGGATTAGAAGAGCAAAGTGAGGGAGGAGAGCTGGCCAGAGCATGACAGGTAACTGGAGGGGATGCTGGAGGCCCACAAGGAGCCTGAGGAAGGTCTAACTGGGCCAGCAGAGTGAGTGAGAGCCCCGGGGCACAGCAGAAGCACCACATCACAGTGGAGAATACAGACACATCCATCCGCTCTGGAAGGCCCTCTCCAAGAGAATGATCAACCGCTCCCTGACTTTGAGAGAGTTCCCAGAGAGGTTCAAGGAATCAGTGGTTTGCCTGCAGCTGGAAAAGTCATGTCTGGATCCTTGTGACCGCCTAGTCTCACATTTAGTGTTTCAGGCCAAGGTGATTGAAAGGGCTGTGGTGGACCAGAAGATATTTCAGCTCTTCACCCTTTCTAGTCTGGCTTCTGCTCTAGCTGTGGGATGGAGGCAATATTGGTTGCCCTGACAGATTATCTCCCGCAGTGGTTGATGATGCACTGCCTTGCTGGGGCCAGAATTCGGGGGACAGCCCTTCAATGGCTGGTCTCCTTTCTTTGGGACTGGACACAGAGGGTTGCAGTGGGGCGATATTCTCCCCTACCCCTACCTTATTCAGTATCTTCATGCGCCCTCTGGCCGGAGGTTTGGGCGGGGCTGTCATCAGTATGCTGATGACATACAGCTCTATCTCTTGATGGACAGCCACCCCACCTTGCCCACAGAAAGATTTGCCAGTTGTTTGGAAGCAGTGATGGTTTGGCTCAAGAAAAGCCAACTGAAACAACCTCTCCAAAACAGAGATCCTATGGGTTGATAGGAAGGGGACAGAGTTGGAAGTGTGACTGCCAACACTCAATGGAATACATTCAGAGATCTCACACTCTGCCAGGAATCTGGGAGTGATTCCATTTTATTTATTATGTTATTTATTGTATATTTATATACCGCCCTCCCCGAAGGCTCTGGTCTCCTTTTCTATGGAGGCCAGGTCACTATGGTCGCCCATACTTACCTGCGCCAAGTATGGCTTCTAGCACCCTATCTGACCCAGGAGCACTTTGCCATGGTGATCCAACTTAAATGTAGCTGAATTGTAACACTTTGTAAACGCTACATTTTTTACCTTATGCATGACATTGTACACAAACTGCAGCACTCCCGCAACATTCGCTTTTTTATAGCGCTTTGCATGTGCATTCTCAAAATAGCATTAGGAAGAAGGTCCCTCCTCTGCTCCCAGCCCCGGGAGACGGGAATGCCTTTCCCCCCCTACAAACCGTATAAAGCAATGAACAAGCGATTATGTTTTTCGTTCAATAGAAGGTTTTAAACTTTAAACTTTCAAAGTGAGCATCATAACGTCACAGAGTCCCTTGCTCGCTGTGTGCCCGAATGTTGCCTGCACTAACATGCCTTGTATGTTTTTTCTTTCTTTCTTGGAGACTCATGTCAACGACTACACGCATATCCACCAGCAGGCTGTATTAATTAGCGTGGATGGAGGAACTGTGAAAGCCCCCTCAGCGGGCTTTTCCCCATCTCCAACGAATACCTCCCCCATGGTTTAGCCTTGTGTAAAAAGCCATTGGGGGGGGGGGAATTACAACGAAATACAGTTCCGTGTGAAGCAAAAAAGCAATGAATTAACACATATTAGTTGCCATGTGTGTTTTCGGATTTTTTAAAAATAAAAGGGAAAGGGGCATTTTGGAGCCATGAGGGCAATCCATTTGATTGGCTCTTCAGTTTGATTAACGGGCTGAGGCAGGCAGAAGCACCACAAATTTAGAGTGCCTTGTTTGCAATTCCTGCAAGACCGGAAACGTGTGTTACCAAAAAAGCACTACGGGTGCATGAATATTGTGCTACGATTTGCACTGTGCGAAATGTCAAAATTCCACTACAAATTGTAGCAGTTTAGGCTGCCGCAGACATCCAGCAACATTGGCAGATGTGCGGAATGGACCTTACTGACGGAGACCCTATTTACATCCACCTTGATGAAGCAAGTATGCTGAGCCCTATACGTTGAGCAAGCCGTCGTGTCCAGGCACCATCCTCAGTTGAATGGCTTTGTGGAGTGGATGAACCAAACTATTAATGGCATGCTGAAGAAAATGGCACACAAGTGACTGAATGCACAGGACTTATATATGGACACCCTGCTGTTTGCAAACTGAAAGATGCATCAAGCATCTACAGGGTTCTCCTCCTTTGAGCTGGAGTATGGCCAGAAACCCCTTGGGATAGTAGGGGACCCAACAGCCACCCAGCCCAGTATCAGGGCCCAGGGAATATGTCCATCAATTATGTGAGTGGCTCAAGACTGCCTGCACCACCACCAGGCTTAACCTGGCAAAAGCCTAGCAGGCCCAGAGGTGTTATTATGACTAGGGCATGCAAGAAAGGACTTTTCATACTGAAGACAAGGCCCTGGTGAGCTGAGAAGTGCTGACCCCACACAGAAGGGCCCTTTATCATAACAGGGCCCTTTACCATTACCTGAACTCAAGGTCTGCCATCATATGTGGTCTGATGCCGAGCTAGGTGCCGAGGTTTGCATTGTCTGCATGTGAACCACCTGAAGGAGTGGTTACCTCATCCCCTGACTGAGCAATGCCAGCTAATATCTCCCCCAGCAAAACTTCCCAATGGGTTCTTACCGTGGCAATCAAAACAGGGTGGACCTGTACTGCCCTAGCCAGACAAGGCCCTGTTGGCAGCCCAACAGGCATGCCAAGTGTTGGGAACATTTTCCCAAGTCTTCTCTTTACAATCAGGCCATACATCCTTAGTCCCTCATTATATCGGCACCCTGCTTAGGGGCGATCATGTGTGTCAGCTGGAGGCCTGTGCCCCAGAAATGGTAAAAAGATGTTAACAAGGAGGTTGATGACATGCTACTGCTTGGAGTCATGGAGCCCTCATATACTGTCTGGAGGAACCCCCTTGTGTTGGGACAGAAGCATCTGCTTCTGCATGAGTTATCAAGAACTTACAAGGCGACAAAGTTTGATGCCTCCCCAATGCCGTGTACCAGTGTACTCATCGACCAGTTAGATCGGCCAAATACCTCATAGCACTCAACCTGACAAAAGGCTATTGGCAGGTGCCAAAAACCCTAAGGGCTCTTCCAGTTGACAAAAATGCCCTTTGGACCCTACAGAGCCATGACTACCTTCCAAAACATAGTGGACTAAGCATTATCCCAGTGCCAGGCCTTCACAATCATCTAAATCGATGACATCATCATGTACAGCCCTGACTGGCCTGCACAACTTCGTAATCTAGAGCAGGTCTTGGACACCTTAAACCAAGTCAGACTCCATGCCAACCCAAAGAAAAGTCACCTCTGGTTTCAGGAACTAAATTATTTGGGCTTCATAGTAGGCCAAGGGTGGCTGAGGCCAGTGCCAGAAAAGGTGATGACCCTAAGAGAATGCTGTAGTCCAAACAGCAAGCAGCAGATGCAGAATATCCTTGGCATTGTCAGCTACTACAGCTGGTTCACCTTCTATTTTGCTACCACAGCCAGTCCCTTGACAGACAGCCTACAGAAGGGGCAACCCAGTCTGCGGCAGTGGACCCCAGAATGCCAGGCGGCCTTTAAGTCCTTGTGGGAGAGTCTGTCAAGCCAGGGCATACTTCACCACCTGGATTATAACCAGTCATTTGTATTTGAAACAGACACCTCAGGCACTAGGCTACGGGCTGTTCTCATTCAGGGTGATAGGGAGCTTGAACATCCCATCCTCTTCTTCAGCTGGAAGCTCCAGCTCACAGAGAAAAAGTACACCACAATGGAAAGGGTAATGTGGGCTGTCAGGGTACTGCAATATTACCTGGCCAATAACCCCTTAATGTTAGTGGTTGACCATGCTCCCTTACTCTGGATGTCCAGGATGAAAGAACACACACACACCCCGATTGTTCTGTTCTTTCTTCCCTTTAGATTCATAGTGTAGTACTGAGCAGGAGCCACACATATCAATGTAGACTACCTGTCCTGAACCTTTGAGGATGTGACAGAGGACTAGATGCTAAGGGGACCTCTCCTGACTGTCCTAGACATCTCCTGGGGTGCTGGAAAACCCCACCCCCCACCCAATCATGAAGGAGCCCAAGCCAGCCCCGCTTACCTGGGCACTGGCATGACCCCAACAACGAGGTCTGGAAAACTGACACTGCAGGCAACATCCCCCAATGAAAGAGCAGGCCAATGTTGAGCCATGTCAGCACACTCCAGCCCTGGCCAGAGCAGAGAACGCCAAGGTTGCCTCCCCAGTGCAGGAGGAGGCTAAGCAGAAAGTGCTGATGCCCACTCACTCTGCACAGGACTCCCAAAGCAGTGGTAGCAGCCCAATGGCCCTGATGCCCAGGCAGGGTGAGCAAAGATGCATCAAGCTGGACGGAGAAGACACAGCTGGGTTTCTGGGAGAAGGGCAGGGCAGGAAGAGTCAGCTTTGAGACGTTGGGAGGGGGGAGGCTGTAGTAATGAGAAGGGGATAAAAAGGCAAAAGGGAGAACTTAGGGTAAGATGCAAAAGGAAGGACAGGATGGTGGATGACTGGAGAGAGACACCTTAAGGATGGAGAGAGAGGGAGGCCGCAGAGAGAGAAAAACGTAAGGAGGTGGAAGTGCTGGCAAGAAGAAGTGTGGCTGGGCCAGCAGAGGGAACGGGAGCTCCAGGGCCACAGCAGAAGTTTTAAGAAATGTGCTTTACAAGCATCTGCACCCCAGGTGCTTCTTGCCCAAGTATGTGAGTGGCTTAGATTTAAGGCTGTCAACTAGGGTTGGGCGCTTTGGCCGCCGAAGCGGCCATTCACGCGTGAAACAGCCAGCACCACGGCACAAGGGGGAGGGGCAGCATGGGTGCCGGCGCACAGATCAGCGCACACACGCAGGTGCTGCACATGTGCTGACTGGTGCTCCCGCGCTGCCCCTCCCCCCACGCCTTTTTAAAAATACAAACATTGATAACTTTAGGAGAGAATTAAGTTAGTCTTAAGTAGCTGCTCCACATGGCACTTCAATCACGGCTGGCACTAGATGAGTAAAGGGCCCATCAGTTGGAGCTTCTTGTAGCCTGTGACATGGAAAGTAACTTCACTGGCCGTCTTCAAGCAGTGTCTGGGCAGATACTTATCGTGGATGCTTTAGGCTGATCCTGCATTGAGCAGGAGGTGGGACTAGATGGCCTGTCCAGCCCCTTCAAACTCTAGGATTCTATGATCCACTCACTGGGGCCCAGCTGGTGGTTTCACTGCAATAGAAGTATGGGAAAATAAGACCAAGGCCGATGGTGCAAGAATAGGTAAAGTTATTTTATTAACCAGCTTAAAAACAAACAAACTGCTGAAAAGATTCTCCAATGCATTTTGCCCTTAAAAGATTGCATAGAATAAGTGGTAGTTTTGTGTATTTTAGAGCAGGGTTTTTAAAAATGTTAATATAAAATGGATATTGTGCCATCTTAATTACAATTGTATTAACTCATAATACATTGGAGATTCCCCTGAAGTAGCCTTTTATGGGAAAAATGTGTTGGGAACTGTTTTTAGTAGTAGTTTTTTAAAAAAAATGAGCAATAAAATAACTTTACATTGGACTTGTTTTTCCATACTTGTCATCAGTGCTGCTCTTTATTTTGTTTTCACTGCAACAGAAGTAAAACATTTGGGAGAGAAAGCAAATGTCTCCAAACACGGCAGGGACTTACAACTTGTCCAGCAAAATTCTGCCACCTCAGTCTGAGGTGCAGTTAGTGTCTCAGCGTCCATGTGCAGTTAGTGTCTCAGCGTCTGGAGTAGAAGAGCTAGATTCAAATCCAGTAACACCTTAAAGCAGGTGGTGAAACTGGCTCTCCAGATGTTTATGGACTACAATTCCCATGAGCCCCTGCCAGTACTCTAGCCCAGTGGTCCGCAACCTTTTAAAGGCTGCGGACCGGGGAGGGCGATCGCCCGCCCGCACATGCTGCGCATGCCTGGCTGCGCATGTGCGTTTGCGGCCGTTTGCAGCCTGGGAAGTATCTTACTGGGGGGGGGGCGGGGAGAGGGAGCTGTTGGGGACCACCGCTCTAGTCCATGGACATCTGCAGAGCCAGTATCACTACTCCTTCCTTAAAGGCGTGCTAGTCCAGGCAAGCCTGATCTTGTCAGGTCCGCCCTGGTCATTATTTGGATGGGAGACCACCCAGGACCTCCAAGGCTGCAATGTGGAGGCAGGCAATGGCAAGCCATTTCTAAATGTCTCTTGCTTTGAAAACCTCTTGATGGGCACCATAAATTGAGTGCAACTTGATGGTAAAAATACCCTCTAACCCAGTGGTCCAGGGGCTGGTACTGGTCCATGGATCAGTCGGTACCGGGTCACGGCTCCTCCTCGTCCTCTTCCCCGGCTGCTGCCTCGGGGGGCTGCCCTGCTAATCTGCCACCGGCTCACCTTTGATGCTCTCCGGCTGTTGCCATGGCTGGGGCTCCCCCTCGGCATGGCACTGCACAGCTGCTGCTGGCATCGCCCCCCAGTGGGCGGCGGGAAGTCAGGGGCACCAGCGGGAAAGCAAGTGGAGCAGGGGCTCAGGCGGCGGCAACATCCCTCGGCAAAAGACTACCCCCCCCCCCAGGGCCTCAGTAAAATTGTCAAGCGCTGACTGGTCCTCGGTGATAAAAAGGTTGGGGACGACTGCTCTAACTCTTAACAGCTAAGATGATTTCTAGGATACAAGGTTTTGAGAAGAAGAGCTGTTTTTTCGTATCCCACTTCCTATTACCCAAGAGTCTCAAAGCAGCTTACAAACACCTTGCCCTTCCTCTCCCCACAGTAGACACTCTGGGGCTGAGAGAGCTTTGAGAGAACTATAGGTGGGGCTAAGAGAGCTCTGAGAGAGCTGTGACTGGCCCAAAGTCCCCCAGCTGGCTCCATGTGGAGGAGTGAGGAATTAAACCCAGTTATCCAGATTAGAGGCTGCCACTCTTAACCATGACACCACACTGGCTCTCGGTCAAAGCTGATTAAGATACCCTGTCAAAAGGAGCTCTGGATCTCAAAAGCTCCTGCCATCAAGATCTGGTTGGTTTTGAAGTCACCCTGGACTCAAATGTACTGCACATCAGCAGAATGCCAAGAAATGGTGCCGGGGAGCCCCCAGTCCCAACGGAAAACAAGCTCAAGTGAACCAGAGGGTCAAGATTTCCAAATGCTGGATTTGGGCTGGCTTATGGCCAATGCAGAGCCTCTTGTGGCGCAGAGTGGTAAGCAGCAGAAATGCTGTCTGAAGCATGTCCATAAGGTTGGGAGTTCGATCCCAGCAGCCGGCTCAAGGTCGACTCAGCCTTCCATCCTTCTGAGGTTGGTAAAATGAGTAGCCAGCTTGCTGCTGGGGGGTAAAACGGTCATGACTGGGGAAGGCACTGGCAAGGCCACCCTGTATTGAGTCTGCCATGAAAATGCGTCACCTCAAGGGTCAGACATGACTCAGTGCTTACACAGGGGAGACCTTTACCTTTATGGCCAACGCAATAACCAGCAAGCATTTCTTTTTACAGGACAGGGAACAAATCCAGCAAAGTGGTCCTCCAAGCTTTTAGCCCCATGACTCAGAAACGGCCTTGCTAGTACATGGGAGGGAATCCCAGGGTCATGATCCTGGATCAGGCAGTGGCAACCCACCTTGGAACATCACCTGCCTGGCGGCCAGGCAATCTTAGGTTCTCCTGGCTGTATTGCACATATGCCATGCGACAAATGAATAGACGGCAATGAAATGGAACACAAATGGCTATTAGAGGCAGCAAAAATCTGGCTGCGTCTCCAGATGTGGGGTGAGGTTATTTTTTTAAAATTCCAATAGTGGGAAGAAGGCAGGAGTCCCTGCCATCATTTCCCAGTTTGAATTTTTTCTCCTTAAGGGGGAAATGTATTTGTGAGTTTTCCGTACTAAAGTAAAATTCACCCACGGGGGGCAATTTAAATTGGGGGAGCGGGGTGGGAGTTTATTTGCACCAGCCCCCTCCCCATCCTGTGGGAGATGGTTCAGACACCCCTTGCTGTCATGGCTCCTTGAGAGCCATGGCAGAAGGAAACCAGTCACCGCATCACCCCGTCAGAAGCCGCCATTCGCGCCCCTAAGAATGTAAACAGCAGTTCAGTTTTTATTTCATTTTACTGAGATATGTGTTCTTAAGTTTACTATTCTGAGATATGTGTTGCTTTTCTATTATAAAGTTTTTTACAGGGCCATTGTATAGAATGTACATGTTGTAAAATCCTTGTGTGTGAGGCAAAATGTCCCTGAGGGGGATCCGTGCCAGGTTGACATACACAGATTTGAGTGTTAGTACAGGCTGGATGTTCCCTCAGATTCTTATCCAATTGAATAGAACAAGTGCCCCTTGGCTAAACACTTTAAATTGAAAATAACCAGGGTCCCTCTGACTTTATTTGTGGGGCTGTGCAGAAATTAACCTGTAGATATGAAAGATTGTTGCTAAAAAAGGAAGCAAATTGGAGTGCCAGACTACAAACAGCGACACTCAAAAGGTTACATATGTCTTTAGAACTGCACCAGCTTTTGTAAAAAAAATGGGAGATTACCATCAGCCAAATGTCAACGTATAGTAAACCATTCCAAAGGTTTGCCAATCCTTTACCCTTTTTTGCTGAGTCACTGAAAGACGAACCGTATGGTAATCCTTCAGGGACAAAAAAAGATTTTTTAATTCTGAGTTACGAGTAACAGAGAGCTGGGAAGCCATATCTTTGGGCATTTTTACACTGAGTCTGCCTTCATACAATCTCATCTCAAGGACAGAATAAGCTCTAGCAGTTCAGGCTGTAATTGATGTTTTAAAGCTTGGGTTTTAAGTTTGTTATGTAATTTTATGTAATGGAATTATGTAATGTTAGCCATATTTATGTAAACTCAGTATTGTTACGTGTTACAGAGTCCCCTGACATAGCCTTTTATTGGGCAAAATGTATAGGGAATTTTTGGAGACTTAAAAACTGCGTATTACCTATTTTGCCCCATCAGCCTTGGCCTCGTTTTGCATTCCCAGTGACTGGTGCGTTTCTTTATTTTCTTGTTACTAGAGGAGAGATGGACAGCAGGCATTTTTTGGCTTATAGCTCAGCCCAGGTTCTTCTTGAGGACCATTCCCTACTTCCTCGGCCTGTCCTTGAGTCCCTTCCTTGAAACCGCCAAGTGCAGACGGAAAGCTTAGGGGTGGGCAGAGAACCCCCCCCTCCTCCTCTGATGTCTTGCTTGAATGGAAGGGAACACACTTCCAGAGACATCGATTCGGCTAATAATTTTGCATCCTGCATTCAACATGACAGAAATTCTACCCAAGGGAATTTGACATTATAATCCTCAGCATTCACAAGCATTTACAAACTCAAAACTGGTCTCAATGGCCTCAAATGGCCAATGGGGCAGGTAAGTGTAAGGGACAGTGGGTGGCCTAAGGCCCCCTGGGTGGTCTATGGGAGAGGGGAAGTTCAAACAGAGGGGGGTTCCTGATTTTGCACTCTGTCTTGTGGCTGCTGCATTAAACTTCTGAAATTTTAATTGCATTTTCATCTTGCCCTTCCTCCAAGGAGCTCTGGGTGTACGTGGCTCTTCCCTCCTTTGTCTTGCCTGCCACAACAACCCTGCGAGGTAGGGTAGGTGAATTGTGTGAGGTAGGTTACCCAGCAAACTTCATAACACATTTTCCCAGGTATGTTCCTGGATCATCTCAACAGCTGCAATCTGGTATTTCTACGCGTCTCAGATGTGTTCTCAGTTCAAATCAGGACTATAGGTCATGGGAAAAGGATGTTTAACGCTCCCCACAACATCAGTGTCATGACCTGAAATAGACCGAGGGAGCTGGGAAATGTAAATAAAAGATCAGGACCTGCTCCTTCATAGGCCTGGGAAGCACGAAACCCCAAACCTTGACCCTAAGCAGCCACCAGGGGGCACTTGAAAAGGCATTGCTGAGGAGACGGGGAACCTAAGCGCCACTCCCTGTGTGCTGCAGCTAAGTCATCCTGGCATCTTGAAAAGACCCACATGTGGCTCTAAAAAGGAGACGGCATCCCTATATAGTTTGACCACTGGTCATAGTTCACTGCTTTTAACTACTGTCCCACACTGGATGGCTTTGATAGATCTCTGTTGATTTTAAATGACTTGAAAAAGCAGCAACCCACAAGGTTTCCTTGTTGCTCTGGGTTTTGGCAAGGCAGTGCCTTGTTTTCAAAACAGGCAGAATAAATGCTACAGGTACAAATCTCCATTAGCCCTTAACTCTGTGAAATTTGCAGGATGACACAAGACAGAGAAAAGCAGATGCTTGAGAATGTACATCAAATATCACGTGATGGGCAGCCCAATATGGCATTTTCCCTTTTGCAAACAATTACAGTCCAACAAGTTTGCTTTATGCCTTGGCCCAGCACAGTGGCAAGAATCACAATGGCAGTGGAAACTGCTGTCAAGTAGCAGTTGAGTTACGGTGACCTTGTAGGGTTTTCAAGGATAGGGGCGTTCAGACATGCTTTGCCATTGCCTGCCTTTGCAAGAGTCCCCCTGGACTCCTTTGGTAGTCTCCCATCTATGTACTAAACAGGACTGGCCCTGATTAGCTCCCAAGGTCGGGTTTAGCGTGAGCCAGCCAGGTAAGGAAAGGCGGACTACAATACGCCCACTTGTTTGGTGTAGTGGTTAGGAGTGCGGACTTCTAATCTGGCATGCCAGGTTCAATTCCCCACTCCCCCACATGCAACCAGCTGGGTGACCTTGGGCTCACCACTTCACTGATAAAACTGTTCTGACCAAGCAGTGATATCAGGGCTCTCTCAGCCTCACAGGGTGTCTGTGGTGGGGAGAGGAAAGGGAAGGTGACTGTAAGCCACTTTGAGCCTCCTTCGGGTAGGGAAAAGCAGCATATAAGAACCAACTCTTCTTCTTCTTGGCTAAGAGCTAGTTCATGCATACACCCTCTTCCTCTGAAATTCCCCAGGCAAAAACAACAGACTTAGTTTTATACTCATGAGGGCTAGAAAATTTCCACAGAACATTCACTTTCTGGGATCTGAGTATAACTGTCTAGCATATGCAGACTAGCACATCTCTTCCCAGAGAGCAGTCAATGCTACTCAAAATTTCAGCCTCTGAACTCAAGAGACAAAACCATTAGAGAAGGGAAGGATCATCTAGAACAGTGGTCCCCAACCCGCGGGCTGTGGCCTGGTGCCGGGCTGCAAAGGCCTTGGCGCCGGGCTGCGGCTCCATCTTCCCTCCCCCCCGAAGTGAGAAGCTCGCCAGGCCGTGAGCAAATCGGCTGCCAAAGCAGCCGATTAGCTCGCGGCCCGGCAAGCTTCTTGTTTCGGGAGGGGGGGGGGAGAGAAGCTTGCCGAGCCGCTAGCTAATCGGCCGCTTTGGCGGCCGATTTGCTGGCGGCCCGTGGGGGCTGGGAGGGGGAGCTGCGGCCGCCGGCATGGCGGCGGCGCAAACGCGCATGCGCATTTGTGCTGGGGCTGCTGCGCGTACACGGGCCCCTGGGCCACCCTCTCCCCCCACCTTGGAGCAGTGGTCCGTGGCAGCCAAAAGGTTGCGGACCGCTGATCTAGAACGCTGGCTAGTGGAAGGTTCCCCGTCTATTTTCTGTCCCCAAGGTCCTTACCTCAATGGCCTTGTAAAAGATGCTGTTGCCAATCTGGACCACCTCCAGGTTTTGTTCTTGCTCATTCCGGGCACACTTGATGTACGTCATCCAGCTGCGATGGTCCTCTTGGCTGGCATCGATGAAGTAGCGGACCGTCCCATCTTCGTTGAAGACCTGAGATGATGCAGCAGCTGTCAGTCCCATGACTAAGGCAGAGTTCCAGCAGCGCCCCAAAGACACATAGCTTTGTGAGTTTTTCTCTCCAGGATAGCCTTTCTCAACTTTTTAACTGTTGAAAACCCCCTGAAATATTCTGAGAAATCCCAGAAGTGGCCCGATCATGCAGAATATGATTGGGAAGCAGAGCTCTTTGAACAAAGTCCCAAACAAGCAAAGAAAAGCAAAGGAAAACTGGACAGGAGAAAGAAGAGAGCAAGGGGGAACTCTTTAGCTGTGAATTTCTAGAATCCCTCCATGGTTGGCCTCCCAGCTTCTCCTTTGCCCTCTTCTATCCTTGTATCTTGGGGCCAACATGCAGTGGGGTAACCCTGACTCCTCCCCAAATACGAATGTATTCTTTTGGCAGTCAAATGGGGAGAGGCCTTTTTTTCTCCACTCTGTCACAGGTTTAGCACTCCTCTCCACCAGGCTGGGGATCAGAATTTCACAGATTCTGGGCAAGCAGTGTGTGTGTGTGTGTGTGTGTGGGGGGGTTGCATATGCATACCATTTGGTTTAAGAGGGACTGAAGCTTGCAGGCCCAGTTCAAAGTGCTGGTGATTACCTTTAAATCCCTTCTCAGCCCCGGGGCCTCAGACCTGAGCTCCAAATTGCATCTCCTAGAATAATCCCTTTGCCCATTACATTCTTCAGGCAGCCTCGCCCTTAGGCCTCCTCCCTTAGGCCTATCCCTGGAGCTACAGCGACATCATGTGCCCTTCCCAAAGTGGGACCAGTCCTTTGGAGCAGCCTGACACAGCGGATGAGAAAAGGGGGGAGAGACCTGTGCAGGAAGCCCCGAGAGACGTTGAGTGCCAAAGGCCACACAACTTGGTGTGTGTAGGGGGGGGGGGGGAGCTGGTATCTTTGTGCAACCCAAAATGCATTATAAAACATCTTCAAGCAATCCCTGAACAAGCTTATTTGCAGCAGAAAAACATGACACTGGTGGTTTTTCTATCAGCCAGATTTAAATTGCACACAGTATAAGTAAATCTCCTACAGTATAAGCCAATTAGTAGGAAGAACAGCATACAAAGATAAAAGGGAAGGATGCAATGAAAAGAAATTAAAGAACTCACACTTGGAATTCCAAAAAGACCTGCAGTTTGATTTCTCAGGGACTATTCTGGCAATCTTCATGGACAGCTGCGATATCAAAGAAGAGGCCGGGGGAACTGAGAACTGCATCCTGCACTGTCTCTGGGGACTGTCTTCACTCACTGCACTGTATAGAACAATATTTGGCCTGCATGTCGTGAAGTATGCCAACATCCAAGTGAGGCCTGGAGATCTACTGGAGTCACAATTGACCTACAGATGACAGTTCTCCTGGAGGAAAGGTCACTCCCCTCCCCAATTGCTGCCCTTTCCAGGCTCCACCCCCAAATCTCCAGGAATTCCAAACCCAGAGTTGGCAACCCCAGGGCAAGGTGGGCACCTTTGCTACAGTTCGGCAGACAGTCCTCTTGCAGAGAGCACCTGAAGAGCATGAGTTTGGTCAGCAGATTTGGCTGCCAGTTGGCTGATCCTGTGTTTTAATCCGTGTGTGTTTTCGATCGGAGTGCATTGAACTAGGGGGCCAGTAGCATTCAATGGGGTTTCTCATTGTTCATTGGGTTGTTCATTCTACCTTTGCACCTCAGTCACTTTCTGCACCCCCCAAGTCCAACAAGACTAGGCCCAATAGAAAGGCTTTCAACGATGCATCGAGCCAATGGCCTCTGGAGTTCCTCCCTCCTGCAGAACAGCAGCACCTCAAAGACTAACCACATTTGTGGCAGGGAAGGAGTTCTGGGTCTATCTGAAGAAGGGCACCATGACTCCCGAAAGCTCTTCCCCTGCCAAAATTGTTGGTGGTCTTGAAGAAGATGCTGGACCCTCACTCTTTTCTACTGCTCTGTCTGGACAGATGAAGGCAGCTGTCCAGCTTGACCTATCCCCTCCTCCAGTTGATCCTCCTAACAACTCTGTAAGGAAGATTAGGCTGAAAGAAAGAGGATGGCCCAGGGCCAGCCCATGAGAGTAATGGCTGAATATGGGACTTGAACTTGCAACTCCATAGTCGGATGCCACAGACTGTCTTTCCCAGAGGCTGCTGGAAAATTCACAAGCAGGACATGAAGGCAAAAGCTCTCCTGTCTCCCTATTCCCCAGCACCTTAAATTCAAAGGCTCACTGCCTTTGAACATGGAGGCTCTATGTATCTATCATATCTTTGGCAGATCTACCCCTTGTGAATTTGTCTTATTCCCTTGTAAAGCCATCTAAACCTGGAATCACCACGCAGCAGACACATGAACAGCGTACTGCATGACTCAGCACCTCGTTCCTCCCCCCCCCCCCAATTATTGTGTTCTGAGGGGAGTTCTTCCTGTCTCCTGTCTCCACACTATGCATGTATCCTAAACCCCAACAAGTCATTCTTCCTTAATTATTCCACAGCGCAATTCTTCCATGGGATGGCACTTAAAACTGCTTCATGTTAGCTAGATCATACTTTCCAAAAGCAAAACAAGTAGCAAAATTGTTTTTTCCATGACTGAAAAACCCATGGCAGCCACGCTCCCAGACTTTAGAAGGCACCTGTGTGAACATGTTGTCCAATCCCCCATGAACCTGCTCAGAGGTGGCTTTGCCTGTGTGCCTGAGAGCAGACAGGAGTGGAAGGCTGAAGAAGCACACACAACCCTTGCTGTCCAGGAATGCCCACATGTCCTTCATGGCTCAGATTTCCACCCTCCTAGTCCTGCCACATTGCTAGTCCTGGCTGCATTATGTACTCTGCCTGGAATCTCAGTGAGACAGTTTCCCTGGAGGAAACTTGGGGGGGGGGAGGTGGATTCTATGACCTTATGCCCCCCCACCCTGGCTGGGGGCACTCCCCTCTGTGACACAAGCAAACTATCAACACAGTAACAAGGGAAGCAATCTGAGAAGGCTGTGTCCGAGGACACTGAAAGTCTTCATCACTAAACTGTTTATCAGTGACTTCTGACAGAAATCACAAACACACTAAAGAATCTTCCCCTCCCTTAAGAGACTACAGTCATGTGGCTTCTTTAAGAGGAAAATGTTTTTATTCGAGCATAAGCTTCCTAGTCCTCCCAAGGCTACACTTGGAGAGAAACTTGTTTTCCTTTAGAGAGCCCACTTGGTGTCGTGGTTAGGAATGCGGACTTCTATTCTGGCAATCTGGGTTTGATTCTGCACTCCCCCACATGCAGCCAGCTGGGTGACCTTGCGCTCACCATCGTGCCGATAAAGCTGTTCTGATGGAGCAGTGATATCAGGGCTCTCTCAGCCTCACCCACCTCACAGGGTGTCTGTTGTGGGGAGAGGAAGGGAAGGTGCTTCTTCCTTCTTTAAGGTGTGACAACTTCCCGGTTTGACTCGTGGCAACTCTGTAGGGTTTTCAAGTCAAGAGATGTACGAAGGCTGTTGGCCATTGCCTGCCTTGACACAGGGCCTGTAGACATCTACAGGGATCTCCCATCCAAAAACTAGCCAGGGCTTAGCTTTCTTAGCTTTCAAGACCTGACAGGATTGGGATCACCTGGTCCAACCAAACCAGGGCAATGTGAGCACTACCCTTCTGAAATTCATTTTATCAACTGGAGATGTTTCCTCAACAGGCATTTGCTTCACCTGCGGGCTTTTAATATGCAAAGTGCACAATCCAAGGCACTTGATTGTGCCAAATGAAACCACAGAGGGGAGTGTGTGGCTGAACAATGTACTGCTCATGGATATCCTCACTGGACAGACTTTGCTTTAGGAACAGAAAATGGCATGACCCCAGAGAGAGAGAGAGAGAGAGAGAGAGAGAGAGAGAGAGATCCCCTCCTGCTACATTGCCGGTGTGCCAAGTGCTGGAGTGGGACCCCCTCCTGCGCACCTCTGGGTCTCCACCTGTCCTTACCTCCCACATGAGATTATTGTTCTTGCAAAGATCCACATGTTCTGGGGAGATGATCCGGCCTGTGAAGGGTCCCATCTCTGTGCCAGCTTTGATCCAGGTTTTTGAGAAGATTCCCAGGCCTTCCCCTGGGATGGAGCTCTGGGCAATTATCACCTCCGATGGAAGCACCAAGCTGGATAGTTTCTGAACCTCTGCAGGAGAGATGGGGGGAGCGAGAGCGAATGAGTCCAGGGAACAGAGGTTCCTGCACACCCTTTAATTGTGTGGCCCCACCAAGGTGCCCAGATAGAGAACCCATCCTCAAAACACTGCCTTCATTTCCACACAGGGAAAAAACACGGAACAGCAACCAACCAACCAACCAATGAATGGATGTTGCCCCCATGGTGCACTTCATTCACCGGAGAGCAGTTTAGCTCTCTTGGTAAGCTGTGGCTGGAGGCCGGCACCCTTAGGCCTTCCTTTCCAAAGATGGTTAAGCGTGTCGCTGGTGCTGCTGCTTGTCCCACCCCAGGCAAGCCACTGTCCATCTCGTGTCTCCCACGAGTGGTTGGCAGCAGCACAAGATTCTTATATGGAGTGGGAAACCTTTCTGGAAGGCTATGCTCAGAATATTTGGGCAGCCCGAAAAGCACTGCATCAGAACTAATTTTGATTAATGCATTTGTTAATTGAGAAGATCTGCTGGCTTCTAAGAGAAGTCTCATCATAACAATAACGGGCATCAAACCTGGCTCATGAGTCTGGAACTTCCAGATATCTGGAATCAGCATCACCGGCAGCCGCAAATGAAGCAGCTTATTTACCCAAACTTACCTACGAGGATATTAGTGAGGTCACTTTAGTGGTTCATCTAGGAGGCATGCCCTGGCGCTCCCCATTTTCATCCATGGTATAAGGGAAGCCAGGGTCACACGTAACCCTGGACAGCACAAGGGAGACAGGCAAACGACCTGGGAAACAGGAGCCTCTCCCCAACGAACCACTGGGGGGGGGGCACCCAGCCCTGCACCAGCAACCAGAGCAGCCCAGCGGAGAGGCTTTGCCAGTTCCCAGGCCTCATGCACACAGCTGTGAGGGGAGCATAAGGCACAATCTGGGGGCTGAAGCCAGAAGCTAAATTGCCTTTGAGTTTCAAGAGGGAAATGGGATCAGACCAGAAGATCAGTAATGGTGATATGGAGAAGTATGCTGGAATGGCTTGATGCCCGCTGAACAGAACCCGGGCGTAAGGTCTGTCTATCCTGCCTTGTCGCACAAACACACACTCAGAGGGACCAGGCACGTTGCTCATGGGAAGGTGTGGGAGGGTGCATCATGTGCCATCAAATCGCTTCCAGCTTACTGCGGCCTGATGAATTAAGCAGGGAGGCTGCAGGGGGTGAAATCATTTGAGAGGTTTCCTTCCTTGGATCAAGCTATCTGGGGAAAGGTGTCTTGGAGGTATTTTGTCCCCCCACAAGGTACAGCCATTGCTGTACACATTGGAGCCAGGCTTGGTGGGGTGAGCCCCAGAGGGAATGCCCCTCTCCTCCGGCACTGCTGGAGGCAGGCAGGGGGTGGCTGCAACCTAGTTAGACCATGGGACCCTCCTTGTTGTGGTGCCCTATGCTGTTGCTGGGATGGTCTAGTCAGAGAGCCAACTCTCTTCCTCTCCTGTGCCATGCCTCTGACTCTTATGCACATTCATCCATGCACCCCAGCGGCACCCGAAGCAGAATGCAAAAGTTGCCCTAACTGAGCAGAAAGATCCCTGGATAAATTGACAGTCCTCAGCTTTGCTTGAAGTCTCGGCATTGCAACTGGACAATATACAACACTTCCATTGATGCTGCCAGCTCAGGCGTATTTCCCATGCCTTCATGTGAACATGAAAAGAGTCATGTCTGCTCAAGTGTCAGCGCTTCACTGCAGCCAGCCGCTCCCTCCCAGGAAATCCAGCAGTGGACAGGAAGAGAGAGAAGCACCTCCCCCCCTCCTTTGCCCGGTACCTGGCTCTGCACATGCCGTTTCCATGTGAATGGTCACCACTGCTGGTGGTTCAAGTCCGGGTGCTTTTAACCCTCAGTAGTACTTGGATGGGAGACCCAACAGCAAGCCACCTCTCACCTGAAAACCCCCACAGGAGGGGATGTAAACCGGCTGCGACCAGATGGCATTTGGGGCGTGCACACAACCCCCTCCCCCCCGTCTCAGTGCATAGGTGATAATGCACAATAGGTGCAGGACAGGATGAGCAGTTATGTATGCCGCACACATAAACAGCTCCCCCCCTCCCTCAATTCACCTTCATGACCCCCCCCTCGTTTCTTTTTCTGTTGCACACCACACTTGCCACTTGGGAGCTCTAAATAGCAGGATGCCACTCCTCACATATATACACTATTTGTGGCACTGTATGTGTGGACATTCCTTTTTAAAAAGGCATTGCATGCACCACAAACTAACTACAAATATTTCCAAGGCAGGGCCATCACCCACACACAAACAGAACCTGAATCTTCAGAGGCACTATACCTCTGCAGCAGAAGAAAAGAGCAAGGCTAACAGAATTCACAGCAGGTGAGGAGCTTTCATGATCTGAGGAAGTGAGTTGTGACTCAGGAAAGCTCTTCCGCTGTCTGGAAGGTGCTCATGAATTCTGGCTCTTTTCTGCTGTGGCAGACAAGCTAGCCCGGCCACCCGTCTTGATCTCTCCGTATACCTCTGTATTCCTGACGCTTGGAGGAGAGCAGAGGCTTGCACCTTCAAGCTTCGCTCTTTCGGGAACCACTGTGGGACGACAGCACACTTGTCAACGGAGGAAGTGCCTACCTCCCCCACTTCATTATGCACCATACAAGTTATGCTCCATAAACATAGACATCTGGAAAGTCTTATCTGAACAACTGTGCACTGCACTCTTACACACAAGTTCTATGTACCATGCAGAGTCATGGTTCACTTATGTGCTCACAAGCAGCACAGTTGGATGTGACATAGATCACACCCATGCTCAGGGGTGCTCTCAGCTGCCCCACACATCTCTGCACAGCTGCGTGCCACTTACCCGCCTGTGTGCCACTCACCTGCACACTTCCTTTCCCTACAGAGACGATCACTTTGGTCTTCCTACCGCCAAGACCCAGATGGCAGGGCAGAAGCTTGCCTGCCTTCCCCTCGGAACGCTCTGCGCCACTGCCTGCACCCACTGACGGGACCCTCCTCCCCTGTCCCACGGCATCATTCCCCAGCTCCCACAGCCCCCCCCCCCCCGCTGTTCCATGCAGCACTTGCTTTGGCCGCAGCCTGCCTGCCTCCCACGCACCCTGTGGGAAGTGCATGCGTGTGCGGACGGACTCGACAACCTTTTACAAGACTCCCCTCGGAGGCAGCCGGACGGAGAGACCTGGGAAAACCCGGGAGCCGAGCACTGAAAGGTCTGCGGCTGAGAAAAAGAGGGTTAAATGGTGTCCATTGCAGTCCATAAAGCAATTTGTCACGCTGTTTAAAGTGATCCGCATTCATTCAAGTCACTTGGAAGGAAAATCGCTAATTCTAAATTCATTAGCCTCGGAAGAATGCGGCAGCTCTACACTTGGGGTCTGAATGGCCAAAGAAACGTGTTTTAAAAGGCCCAGGAATTTCTCTGAACAAAATGGGAGAGATTAGCTGGATGACACCCCCTGAAAGGCGACAGAATGGAGTTTTCATGGTAAATTAAGAAAGGAACAGAAATCTTCCAGGGGGGGAGAGCCCTGGCAATGAAAATAGATCGTCCCAGAGTTGATGAATGACAACGGAGAACTTGAGACATTTTAAAGAAAAGAAACGCTGAGCCTCGCCCCCTAACCTCCCCCCCCCCCGCCTTTTTAAGTTCTGGGTTTAAGTGGGAACTTTCTCAGGTCAGGCTCAAGTTAACTAAATGAATTTAAACCTCTTCTGCATCAGTCAACCGCGATTACACGCCGGGGAGGGCTGTGACCGTCCGGGCCGGAGAGCCCCAAAGGGGGTGGAGGAGACAGAAAGGAAAAGGGGAAGTCAGAAAGGAAAAGGGGAGTGGGGGGGGGGGGCAAGGATTATTCTTTAAAGAAGAAGGGGAAGAACTTGGTGGGAAGTTAGGAGGAATGCGGGCAAAACGGGACGGGACGGGGACGGGGGGAGAGAAAGGCATTTGTGGGGCAGGCGAAAAGGCGCGAGAGCGGCGGGGGCGGGAGACACGACCCCCGTGGAGGTCGTGGCAGGGGCGGGGGCGCCTTGGCGGAGCGGGTCCTTTTCGGGGGCGCCCTGGGCGGCCTGACTCCGCGCGGGACGGTCCGGCCACAAGGCTGCCCCACGTGCGTGGAATCCCCATCGCCGCCCGCTCAAGCAGGACCGCAGCCGGGGGCGTCGGGATCCTTCGGAAGGTGGCGCGGCGCCTTCCAGGGCCGTCGGAAGCTGCCCTCGGGGCTGGGCGAGGAGGCGGCCTCCCGGGCTGGTGGGCCCAGCCCGCCCGGGGACACTCGCCGAGCCCGCCGGCAGCGGCACCAGCCTGTTGCGCAGCCCTCGGACAGCGCCCCGCTCTCCGGGCCACATCCCCGGCGCTGGCCGAGAGCGCCGTCGGGCCGCCCGGCGTTGGCTTCGGTGCCCCGGCAGGGCTTTGGCGGCCCCCTCCCGCCGCCCAGCGCCCGCCCCCGCGTCGAGCCCGGGCAGCCTTGCCTTGGCGGGGCGGCCACTCACCTCCCGAGAAGGACTGGGCCAGCACCTCGGCCGTGAAGGCCGTCTTGGGGTTGCCGCCGCCGCCGCCGCCGCCGGCCTTCTCCTCGAAGAGCTGCTCGCCCAGCACGTTCCGCCAGCGGCCGTAGAGGAAGCTGTGCAGGATGTCCGACGTGATGACCTCGGCCAGCGAGAGGCTCTGCGGCTTCAGGCCGCCCTTGAGCACCAGCGCCTCGGCCGGGAGCACCGAGCCCATCATGGGGAGAAGAGGGCACGGCGACCCAAGGCGAGGCGAGGCGAGGCGAGGCGAGGCGAGGGTGCGCGGACGGGCGGCGAGGGGCCTGGCGGGAGGCGTCGGGGGTCCCCGGCCGCGGCGCCGCCGGCAGGTCTCGCTTGGCCCAATGCGGGAAGGGCTATATATGCGCGCCAGTGACCTCCTAATTGGCTCCCGGGGCCCCTCCCGCCCCGCCCCTGACGTCGCCACTGAGCCCGCTCGGCCCGAAGGAGCCCAACCTTCCCAGACACGCAGGCAGAGAGACAGAGACGGAGAGAGACAGAGAGAGAGAGGGAGAGAGGGACACCCCCGCCCGCCCGCCCGCCCGCCTGCCTGCCTGCCTCCCCTCGACGGCTGTGGAGCGGATCCGGGGGCGGGGGCGAGGCGGAGAGGCTGCCTCTCGGAGCCCACCGGAGCCCACCAATCCAGAGAGCGCGCGAAAGCGGCCAGGCTCCGACACCTGCTCGCCCCGCGCCCGGCTCAACTGCGGCCAGGGAGCAGGGGGGGGCGCCTGGAGGTTTTTAAGAAGCCCCCTCCCCAGACCATCCCCCCCCGGGCGACTCCCCCGTCCCGAACAGAAGGGCGGCGGCGGCGGCGGCAGGCGAGGCCGGGCTCCTTGGCTCGCTGGGGCTCGGGCGAGGAAGCTGACCTGCGCCGCGCCGGCCTCTCCGTCCCCCGACTCCGGCCGCGCCCTCGGCTCCAGCCCCCGTCCCCGCCTCTCGGCCCGGGAGCCCCGGCCCCTTTCTCCGAGCGGCGGGGGTGGGTGGGGGTGGGTGGGGGGCGCTCAGGGGGGGAGGCCCCGGCCCCCCTCTCCCGCTCGAATGCGGCGCGGCCCAAAGGCACGTGCGGATCCCACAGGGGCGCCACGCGATCCTGGAGCCAGAGCGGCCGGAGCGCGTCTGCCGGCAGGATGCCTTCGATCCCGCTCCCCTTCGGCTCGGCCGACGACTTCCTCGCGAGCAGCCTTTTCACTTCGGGGCCGTCGCGCTCGTTCGTTCGTGGGCAACCGGGACGCCTTCCGCGACGAGAGCTGTGCACGGCCAACAGCGGCGTCTTCCGCGGTCCCTCCTCGGAGGCCGCTTTCATTGCCCGACCCAACCGTTTCCCAACCGATTCGAATTTCCAAGGAAATTCGATTACTCCCCCCCCCCCCCCCGTTCTTAAAAGAGAACCCGATGTCAACTCCGGAATAACGAACCTTTCTCCTTTGTAAAATATTAAATCTTGTTTAATTCGGAGTGGAACTGGATTGAGGAGAGGTATTTTTAACATTTTGGAACCGAATGAATGGAAGACTAGAACGATCCATCTTAGCGCAGGACTGTCCGTTCCCCCCCCCCCCCCTCTGCTTATCTCGGTTCATCCCGACGCAGAATAAATGTCGTCGGTCTCTCGAAGCGGACAGTCCCCGGCCCCCGCGCCCCCCTCGGTCTCCTGCGGCGCCGATTAAGGCGCTTCCACGCTGGGACCCGTTTCGAAGCCGTTTCAGCCCACGCCGCGCATGGATTCAAGCCACGTCGATTCCATTTTGAAATCGTCATTGCAAAAACTGGACCAGCCTCCAGTTTTTGTATAATTTGTATATAAATACTCCCCCCTGAAAGAAAGAAAGAAAGAAAGAAAGAAAGAAAGAAAGAAAGAAAGAAAGAAAGAAAGAAAGAAAGAAAGAAAGAAAGAAAGAAAGAAAGAAAGAAAGAAAGAAAGAAAGAAGAAAGTCCCTTGAAAGGCACACGGGGGTTTTGAAATCTCGTTCGGGCATCAGGGCAGGGTTGAACGGCTCGGGTGGGGGCTTTAAAAAACATTAAGGGGGGGCTGTCTTTATTCTCCACGTGCTTCAGTACGTTCCGGTGAAGACCCAGGGATACGGGGGCCCACCGGTGGGATCTGGCCCCGAGGGCTGCTTGCGGACGACCCCCGTTTGGGCCGCGGCGTCCGAGGCGACCCTCAACTCCGCCGTCGGGGCCGAGCAGGACCGCGGGGAGAACGCGGGCATCGGGTCCCGTCGGACGCGGCGTCGGAGGCTGCGGGGGGGGGGTCGTGGGGCAGCTTGCAAAGCGGTTCTTCCCTCCGGCGCCCCCCCAGCAGCCCCGACCCGACAGGCCACCCGCTGGGAAGTGGAAGTGGAAGGCAGGGGCGGGGAGGGGGGGGGTTGTCTGTCTGTTTGTGATGAATGCGCGCAGACCCCGCGTCCTCTCCCGGAGCCGGGCTGGGGCTGCTGTTCCTCCCGCTCCGCCCGGCGGGCTCCGTGGGCCGGCTCGGCCTGCGCAGGGCGGGCGGGCGTCTGGAAGGGGCGGTGGCGCCTGTCCCGCACGGGGCGCCGAGGCCGGGGCTGTGGACGGAGCGCTCCTTGGCTGGGGAGGGACGGCCAGGTGGGCGCAGGAAGGGGGCCCACTTTTCAGGCCGCCTCGGAAGCGGAGCCTGCCGGAGAGTCGATGCGCGCAGAGCGCCCGCGGCCCAAGGAGAAGGAGAGCTGTCCGGGCAGGGTCGTTTTCTTTCCCGGTCAGTTGGCATCCGAGCTCCCCTGCCTTGCGGGTGGCCGCCTGATTCTCCCCCTCCCCCCTTCCGGGGCTCACCCGCTCTCTGCCCCCGGGTCTCTCGGGCCCTTCGCCGAGCCGGTTGACTTCCCCGCGGGCGGGCTGAGAGAGACGAACGGCCGACGGAGAAGGGAGAGAACCGCCGCCCCTGCCTGAAATGCTGCTCGAGGCGCACCTGCTGCTCGACTGTTCCCCAGGTGTAGGGATCGGCAAGAAGCATCAGGCGAGGCAGTTTGCACGCCCAGGAAGCTGCCTTGGTCCACTGGGGCCAGTATTGCCCACTGGGACCGGCAGTGGCTCTCCAAGGTCTTTCCCATCACCGGTTGTTTGGTCCTTGTAACTGGAGATACTGCCAGAGACTGAACCTGGGACCTTCTGCCTGCCAGCCAGAAGTTCTGCCACTGAACCAGCTCCAATCCCCCCCAAATTATGGTCATGTCCATGTTTAGACAACCCATGACATTTTTGTTCTTTATAACCATCACTTGTGAGTTCTTTCAACATGCAACATTCAAGAATACAGTCAGTGAACTCTTGTGCCAGCTTTCAAGAGTAAACAAAGCCACGAATGAAGGGATGTCGGCCACTTAATCTACATTTCTGTGATGCAGGTCTTCTGTACCCGTAGCAGCAGGGTCTCCAGGAACAAGACTTTTGTGTTCTGACTGGCAGGGTCTCCAGGTAGAAATCTTTTCCGACATGACCTGCAGTTCCCCAGAGAGAAGGCTTTTTTGCCTTGGCTGGCATGCTCTCCAAGTAGAGGCTAGCAGTTAGAAGTCATTTCTGCCCTGATTTGCAAAATCTCCACTAGAAGCATTTTCTGCAATCACTCACAAGTTCCTGTCTGTCTGCCCATTTGTTTTGTTTCTTTGTTTGTTTGTTTACATTTGGGGTTCCTAGACTGCCCCTCTCCAAAAAATGGTCTTGGGACAGTGTACAACAGATTTGGATTCAGAAAATCTTTATTGGCATAAGGAGGGTACAACAGTAAAAGAATAAAAGCATTAAACAAGTAAAAACACTAAAATGCAAATTAAAACCAAATTCTTAACTCCTATTAATTAAGCTTGCCTTAAACAGTCCGGTGAGCCCAGCGGACAGCTAGAGATGTGATTTGTAAAAGCCTGGCTCATCCCAGCATAGCCCCCAAGTGGGGCACGGGTGCAACCTGTCCTCAACCAAAGGCCTGGTGGTAGAGTGTCACCTTGCAGGCCCTCTGGAATGTCAAGAGCTCTGTAAGGGCCCACCTTTCTGTCAGTAGTTCGTTTCACCAGGTTGGGGACCGGCTGAAAAGGCCCTGGCTTTGGTTGAGGCCAAGCACACCTCTTTAGGGCCAGCAATCATCAGCAGGTTAGAATTTGCTGACCACAGAGCTCTTGGGGGGCATATACAGAGAGGTGTTCCCTCAGGTACACAGGTTCCGGATTGTGCAAGGCCTTAAAGGTTAAAATCAGCACCTTAACCCTGATCCGGATAACACAAAAGAAGGGTCTAAAAGAATGCACATCCAATTAGGTATAGCAAAGTTGTGTGATGGGAAGATCCTTGGTTTAGATCTTGCCTTCAGTGGCCTATGTTACAGGGGGGGTTATAAGGATGATCCAGTTAACATAGAGTATTGTGCCAGGAGGCCCAAAGTTTTAAATAAACACATGAAGAACATTCATCCTGATTATGGCACTCAGCATCCCTGACCTGGAGGTCCTAGGCTAACCTGGCCTTGTCATATCTCGGAAGCTAAGCAGGGTCAGACCTGATTGGTGCTTTAGATGGGAGATCACAAAGAGGCAGGCGATGGTGGACCGTGGCAGCAGGTCTCTAGCCTTTGCACATCACTAGCTGTCCTGTGTCAACTGCCTTGAAGGCCTCTTGCCTTTGAAAACCTTTTGGGGTTGCCATTTTCCACACCTAGAAGAATGAAAGGCTATTCAGAATGAGCTGGTTTGGATTCACCTGGGGTGAGTCTGCACTTACTTTGTTTTTTCCATTGTGGATCTTGCTGAATTCAGATCGATTTGAACTCGGGTCTTCCTCTACCCCCCCCCCCCAATTGAAACAGAAAGTGTTCTGCACTTGATTGGGGAAGGTCAGAGTGGGGAGGCGAGCCAACACACATCAGGAGTCTCTTTCTTTTCTTGGATGGGGGGGAGGTGGGAGGATTGGAGACAGCAGAGAAGAAGGAATAAATCCTAGAGGCAAATATTTGCTGAGGGAAGTTAGGGCTTCTAGAGCGCAGCCACTTTAAGACAAGTCTTGCAACCAGAAACCAGGAAGTCTTTGAACTGATACCCTGGCCAATCAGGGAAGACTGCTTTGCTCCGAGAAATCTGCACACTTACTGGTGGCGAATTTTCAAATATCGCAGCTTATCTCCACTTCTGGATATTGTGGGGGAAAGGTAGGGTCACTCCGGATCAATCATGCATGTTGCAGTGGGAAAATTTAAAGCGCCCAAAATCAAAACGGAAATCAAATTCAGTGTAAATGGGAAGGGTTTATTTGAGCTGGGAGTGGATAAAAAACCCGATGCAGACTACACTCTGGTTATATTCGCAATCATTTTCTGTAGTAGGGGCTACTTCTGAAGATTTATTTATGTATTAATGACATTACATTTATAGTTCAGAAACTTCTGTTGGAGAAAAATACACCCACTCAGTTGCTGGCTGCTTATGAGGAACAGACCTGGCCAGTCTTAAAATATCCCTGCTGGCTGTCCCCCACCCCCACCCCTCCAGGGACCTGCTCAAAGCCCTGATGGGGCTTCCCTTCCCAGCCTCAAGGGCTGACAACTTCCATTCATAACCAGCCATCAGCCGAGATCCAATTGGCCTCCCTTCCCTCTCTGGGATGAGAGCTTTTGGTGCCATTATGAGATACTCCCCCTCCCCCCATGCTCTTTCTTTTGAGAGGTGTCCGGATGGCTTGGTTCAAGCTCTACTCCGAGCTGTCAAACTGTTTTAATGGATAATAATACTGCTTTTTGCTAAACATTATTTCTATTGGACTGATAGCATTGATTTAATATCCAGTTTGGAGGGGAAAGACTTCTGTTGCTTTCACGGTTTTGTCAGAGCTTGTTATTTTTTTTTACAATGCATTTCATGTACTTGGATTTATTGAAAAGCATCCTGAAGCTCAGCTCGACAAGCTGAGCGGTCCAGCTCTCCTAGCATCCTAGGGATTGGCAAGCTGCCCCAGAAAGCCCACAACTGGGACACAGAGGCCACAGTCTTCCCCTGCTGCTGCCATAGGTGCACTGGCCCTGAACAGGCAGGTTCCATTTAGCCAGACAATGGTGGGCCTGAATACCATGAATTTGCTAAATGTTCTTTTAAAGCCCTTGTTGGCCAACAGTCTACAAGTTAGATCTTCTATAGATGCAGGGGAAGAGAAAGTATCAAACCCACAGGCCGGGAGACTGAATGTGTAATCCACCTTGAGTCCAAGTGAGAAAGGCAGATGGCAAATAAATGAATTAGCTTTATTTAGTAAGCACATCCCAATAGTGGCTTCTTCCCACAAACGGTGCATGACTCAGCAAAGCTCGTTTCAAATTGAGAGCAAAAGATAAGAAATCTATCCAGCTGTGCTAGCTAGCAAAAGTATTGTAGAAATCCAGATAGCCATTTACCCTACTATTCTGAGACATGTTGTCACTAGCTTTGGAGGTTCCATTTAGCTCTTCATTGAAGAATATTTATAGCCCACCTTATGAGAAGCAATGGCCAGCAAGGAGTTAAAATAACACCCAACTGAAGGAGCACATCATTGGCAACCAAAGAGCAGATGTTCCTCACCCTGAAGGGACCATCAGGAGAAGGCTGTCTGGGAAGAACAGCTATTTAGCATAGGGTCGCTTAGGGATACCAACTCCAGGCTGGGAAATTCCTGGAGATTTGCAAGTGGAGCCTGGACAGGGTGGGATTTGGGGAGGGCCCGCAGAATGTCATGGTGTAGAGTTCACCCTCCAGAGAATCATAGAGTTGGAAGGGTCCAACCCCTACAGAATGAAGGAAAATCACAACTGCCTGCCCACCCATGGTGACCCCAATTTCATGCCCAAATGATTGCCCCCCCACCCCCGCACCCCCAAAATCTTGAGAATCCTGTCTGGCCTGGAGAAAATTCACCTACCATCCCATACCAATTCCCTGGGTATGCAAGTATGGGCCACAAGAGATAAACACTGGCACATCCCTTCCCGCCCACCCACTTGCAATCCATCTAACTTCAAAAAAACGTAGCATTTCTGTGAGATGACTATCTAGCCTCTGCTTAAAGAAGAAGAAACCAACACCTCTCAAGGAAGCCTGCTCCACTGAGGAACTGCTCTGTCAGGAACTCCTTTTGAATGTTTATCTGAAAACTCTTTTGAATTAATTTCAACCCATTGAATCATAGAATCATAGAGTTGGAACGGAATACCTGGGTCATCTAGTCCAACCCCTGCATTATGCAGGACACTCACATCCCAATCACTCATCCACTGTCACCTGCCACCCCCTTGAATCTTCACAGAATCAGCCTCTCCATCAGATGGCTCTCCAGCCTCTGTTCAAAAATCTCCAGAGATGGAGAACCAACCACCTCCCGAGGAAGCCCGCTATGTCAGGAACTTTTTCAGGATGTTTAGACGGAGTTTCTTTTGCATTAATTTCATTCCATTGGATCTGGTCTGTCCCTCCGGGGCAAGAGAGAACAACTCTGCTCCATCCTATATGGCACCCTTTACTTGAAGATGGCTAGAAGAAGAAGAAGAGGCTGAGAGAGCTCTGAGACTACTGAAGAGGAAGAAGAGTTGTTCTTATATGCCGTTTTTCTTTACCCGAAGGAGTCTCAAAGCGGCTTACAGTCGGCTTCCCTTTCCTCTTCCCACAACAGACACCCTGAGAGACCCCTGATATCACTGCCCGGTCAGAACAGTTTTATCAGTGCCGTGGCAAGCTCTACACTTTTTCTTACTTGAAATATAACTAAATCAGCCTTTTTTCTAATGTTTAGCACTTCTTGCTAGCCTAAGTTCATATTGAGCTTTAGCTTTTCTAACACTCTCCATACAATTATTATTATTTTTTGTTTATAATCCTTGGCAATAAGGCTTTCCTTCCATTTCCTAAATGACTCCTTTTTATTCCTCAAATCATTTTACAACTGCTTATGGAGTGCCTTGGCTTCCTTAGGCTCCTTCCACCCTTTCTTCTCAAGGGAACTGTTTGTGATTGGTTATAGTCCGATCCTCTGGGGCAACAGAAAACAACTCTGCTCCATCTTCTATATGACAGCCCCTCAATTATTTGAAGATGGTTAATATATCACCTCTTAGTCACCTTCTCTCCAGGATAAACAGACCAAGCTCCCTCAACCTTTCCTCATATGACTTGGTCTCCAAGCCCCTCACCATCTTTGTAGTTCTCCGCTGGACATGCTTCAGTTTCTCTACATCTTTCTTCAATTGTGATGCCCAAAACTGAACACAGTACTCCAAGTGAGGTCTAACCGGAGCGAAGTAAAGGGGTAACATCACCTCCCATGACCTGAACACTATACTTCTTTAAATAAAGCCCAAAATCCCATTTGCTTTTTTAGCAACCGAGTCTCACTGCTGACTCATGTTCAATGTATGGTTTACTAAGACCCCCAGATCGTTTTCACACAGATTACTGCCAAGACAATTCTCACCTGTCCTATAGGGATGCATTTCATTTTATTCATTTTAGCCCAGTTTTCCAGACTGTGAAGATCATCCTGTATCTTGATTCCGTCTTCTAGTGTGTTTGCTACCCTTCCCAGTTTACTATCATTGCAAATTTAACAAGCGCCCCCTCTGTTCCTTCATCCGAAGCAGCCGTCTGCTAGGAGGTCGCCGTCTGCCTTGAATCTGTGGCTTGGGCTTCCTCAAGCAGGGTTTCATGGAACTCTGAAGGTTCTTGATGGCCCTGGAAGGATTTCCCAAACGGGTGGGCGCTAGTTAATTTCTAACTTATTTTTTAAATTTGTTAAACATTTACTGGGTGAGATGACCATATATAGTCATGTTGACTCCCCCCCAATGGCCAGTGATGGGCCTGGAAGGGGTGGGAAGGGGAGGGGCCGCATGTGGGTGTGCACACAGCTCTGTTGCCCGACCCTATTCTGAACGACTGTGCAACTCCTGGGGTTTCTCGAAGGCTGAAGAATGAGAAAGGTGGCCGTGGAGAGAAAAGCAGGCTAGAAATGGCATCAGGGGTTGCTGTGCAATAAGTCAGTGGTCCCCAACCTTTTTATCACTGGGGACCACTCAATGCCTTTTACTGAGGCCCGGTGGGGGGGGGGGTGGATGGCAGTGGATGGCAGACAGCGATCGACTGAAGAGCGACTTAGACTCCCTTCCTCTGCAGATCTCACCGGTCTTTTCCCAAACCACTTTGGAGCCCTTTTGTGAGAAAGGCCAAATTAAATAGATGAGACCAATGTGAATCTGGTGACTAGAACGATCCCTTGGGGCAGTGGATACCAGAAGCTATGTTTACTTACCAAGGTTTTGCCTTTTGTCTCCACCTGTGGGTGTCAGTGCCCTCAAGTCCCTTCCCATTTACGGTGACCCTGTCAATTAATGACCTCCAAAACATCCTCTTGTCAGCAATCTTGCTGAGCAATGGGGCTTCCATCCATCTCCTGTTGAGTCCTGCTCTTTTCCTGCTGCCTTTGGCTGGGGATCCTAAGCATGTTTTGGTCAGATGACCTCTTTGGGGGGCATGATGGAAGAGCCTACAGTATCCGTAAAATTCTCTTCCAGCCCCACATTTCAAAGGCATCTACTCCCCCCCCCCGTCAGCTTCCTTCATTGTCCAGCTGGCAGCTTCATTAGATGGCCTCAGCTTCTCTTACTAGGGGAGGGAGAACATCTTCTGTTCCTTTACAATATCTGCCTACCCGCCTCCCCCCATCACATTTTCCCTCAAGGAACTCAGCCTTCCTTCAAAGGGATCATGATTTTTGATCCTCTCAGTCTTGAGACCCCCACAAGACTCCTCAAATAGGGATTGGGTAGTTCAAAAGGCCCCACTCCTGCTAGCACAGCATTTCAAACCAAAGCGTCCTTCAGAAAACAAACAACTAGGGGGGCTGGAGGAGGCAGAGAGGCTCCAGATGTGAAGACCGGGCCCCAGCCAGCCATTAAACAAATGACAACAACTCTTGATCCGAAGGATTTGAGTAATTACAGGCTACTCTTAAATCGACCACCCTCACGTGAAGTGCTTGAAAGGGAAGTAGCTTCTGACCTCCGGGTGTTCCTGGATAATCGTGATCCTCCCCCATCTGGATCCAGGCTGGGGCAGGCAACACCTGCATTGTTCCTTTCAATCACCTGACTGGGGGAGGGTGCCAGCTCTTCTGGGTCTCTTGGGATCTGTAGAAAGGTGTTGGGGAGTGTTTCGACAGAATGAGGTGGGTGGTGGCTTTGCTACTCCTGCTTTCCTCTTGGAGCAGAGAGGGCCGAGCTGCCCACAGCCTTCGGCCTACAAAGTCCATCATCTTCAGAGGTGTTTAAAATCCACATGAAGAAGCTGGGAGGGATCATCTGGAGATCTGGAACAAAACCTCTGAAGTAACCTTTTGTTGTATTTGGGCACTAAATGGGCATGGCTAAAAAGAGAAGGAGCTACAAGACACCCACTCAGATTGAGGGTGCTAACCTGCAAGAGGGACCTGGACATCTCTTGAAATTGTCATAGTTCTCCAGATGGCAGAAGTAAGAAAATGGTGGACTCTTTGGTATTATCCCCTGCTGAGGTCCTCCCCTTCTCCAAACCCCTCCCTCCCCCCTAAATCTCCAGGAATTTACTAACCTGGAGCAGCCAACCCTACCTCCAAGGTCTTTAAGATGCAGTTGTATCAAGGGTAAGAAAAGCTTTCTGAAGTGCACAGCTATGATTGAGTTCCTTCAAGAGAAGATGTTTTTAGCCTTCCATTGAGGTCTCAATTAATCACTGACCTCGTGTCCACACTGAGTACACACATGTTGTCACTCTAGATCCTAGGAGCTCCACATTATACTTGGCTCATGCACGAAACTTCAGCTAGAGATGCCAGCCTCCAGATGGGACCTGAGGATTTTCAGAATCCAACTCAATTTGAGATGACAGAGACCAGTTCCCTGGAGAAAAGGGCAGCTTTGGAATGTATTGCACCCCACTGTGTCCTCTGCTCTCCTCAGGCTCCACCCCCAAATCTCCCTACTCCCCTCCCCGCTACTGGTGGCCAAGGCAGACCTGGCAACCTTGGCCTCAGCTCTGAATATGACCTGAATATGTGCAGCATCATTCCCACCTGTACTTCCCAAGACAAAAAAGGCCATGCTAGGACTTCTGTAGACCAGAAACACAACCCTGAGTTCAGTCAGCCACTAAAGCCAATGCAGGAGAACATGGGCCTGGTATGGCCAAGGAAGGGGAGTAGAGCTGGGGAAATGGGAAGATGCCCCCCACTGAGGTCTTCCTTCCATCACGCAACTGCCTCATGAATATTCCAACATGACAGGAATAATTCTGGGCCTCATTTCAATCCCATGGATCTGTTTGAACAGAAAAGCTCCAGTTCTTAGTAGCCTGATCCAGGTACAGGTGCCAATCTCCCACTGGAGGCTGGAGATCTCCTGGAATGACTTCTGATCTCCAGACATCATAATATATAATTATTTATTTAAAACATTAATCCCACTTCTTCTGGAGAATGCAAGAAGGGGGACTGCATGGCGTGCTGCTCGGCTGAGGTCCCTCCCCTCCCTAAAGCCCACTCTCCAGGCATTTCCAAATCTGGGACTGGGTAGTGAAAAGCCAGGTGTAACAACCCATCTCTTTTCTTCTTGGTTCTGAGCTTGTGGGCACAAATTAAATTCTGACACCGCATGGTGGACTCAGTCCCAAAATGGCTGCCACAGTAGGCCGAGACAGCTGCAAAACAGCTGCCGCAGCTTACCTCCGCCCACATCTTTGTGCTGTGGCTGCAAGTGCACCCAAGCAATGTTTTTTTAAAAAACCTGCACAATCAATCAAGTTTCCAGAAGTCAACCAGAAGTCCCTCCTAGTGTCTCAAAGCTCTTTGTGGGCACCGAGTTGGCATATCCTAGCCTAGAGATACCTTTGTCCCCTTGCTCACGGGCCATTCCCACCTGTCATCTGTTCCCACCTGTTCACTGCCTCTTCCCAGCCACCCTTAAGAATTTACTCCCCAGGAGATCCTTCTCTCGAGGCAGACAGGAGGGACATACCACCCACTTTGGGAACCTCTTGTATTAGCTGAATATTGACTTTATCTTGCACTCTGATGTTTGCCCATCTGACTTTAACACCCTGCCCCATTGGTTCTGTTTATTTCAACCGAAGTTACCTTACACTAAGCAAGGCATCCCTAGAACATCTTCTGTCGATGAACTCCATGAGCACAAACTGCTGATCCTGTCCCACATTGCTTGTTCGCCTTGACATTTTCCCACATGGCGATGAGTCTGCTTCAGGTGGGGTGTTTGAAATCATGCCCCAAGCACACCTTCTACAGCACACATGCTTGGTGCAGAGCATTGGTGGTTGTGTTAGGGATGCATCCTGGGGTCGCCCTGTTCCTAGGAGTGGGGGATAGCAAACTAACAACGTTCAGATCAAGATATTTACACACACACAGACACACACACCCTGCAAGATCGATCCAGATGGGCCACTGTGATCGCCTGTCTGTAACAGCAGGAAAGAGCAAAAGTTCAGGAGCACCAGAATGATTTTGTGGCAGTTTCCATGAGTCACTGCTTCCTTCTTCAGACACAGCCCATCTCTGATTTTAGATACCTGCTATTGATATTTGCCTGTTATTTTCATTTGTCATCTGAAATCGCTCCACTCTCCAAGACAGAAGGACAGATGGACTCATGGTCTAGCTGTATCAGCACCAGGGAGTTAAGAAAACACAAATTTCTCATGCTGGCCATTGGGATCATAACAGCAATTCAGAATTAAGCAATGAAGACACGTTATCCAGAGCAATGGCTATTCAGAAGCTACAAAGCACAGAAAACCAGAATTGGTATATTTTCCAATCAAATGCAGGGGGTTTTCTCCCAGGGGTGTGTCTTTGCAACTGACCGAGGGAATCTCAACAAACTTTTATTTCCACCTTACAGAAACCAGCGCATGCTTGGGTCCTTAGTTTCAGGGTTGTTTTTCTTATTTTATAAAACCTTATTTCAGCTTCCATCACCATACCCAATTGGGTTCAGAGCAAACGTCTCCTTGATCCAGGTCACAAAGGTAGCCTGGCCAGGCATTTTTCCATCTTCGCCCTCCCTGTCCTCCAAACACTTGGCCACAGTGATCCAGGCAATGGTCACTTCCAGGTTAGACTTCTGTAACTCTTTCTGCGCAGGTCTACCATTGGCTTTAACCTGGAAATTACAGCTGGCACAAAATGCGGCTTCAGGGGTCCTCACTGGGACTTCTTGGAGGGCCCATATTCAGCCGGTACTTCATCATCTTCATTGGTTACCAGTCAATTTATGGATCAAGTTCAAGGTATTGGTTTTAACCTTTAAGGCTATATGCGGCTTGGGCCCTGCTTACCTGCAGGACCATCTGTCTCTTTATGTCCCCCACTAGAAGTTAAGCCTGCTGTAAGAAAAATACAGCAGGTGCTAGCGGGCAGTGGGTGGGTGTGGGAGCCCCCCCCCCTTGGAGGGAGGGAGGGAAGGAAGGAAGATGGGAAGGTAGGCAGGCAGGCAGGCATAGAGAAAGGGAGAGAGAGAGAGAGGAAGGAAGGAAGGAAGGAAGTGGGTGCCATGGAAGGGGATGGGGCAGAGGGTGAAGGAGGGGGGAAGGGTCCGCGGTTTGGGTGTGTGTGGGGAGAGCTGCGAGGGTCCCCCCCGGGAAGGGTTTCCCCCCCGCTGCCTCCAGGCGCAGCCTTTCCCCGCTGCCCAGGCAGTGCGGTCGCTGGCTCTTGGAGCCACCAGCCATGCGGCTGGAGCCACCGGAGGCCGTGGCTTGGCGGGCGGAAAAGAAGCAGGGCTGGTGTGTCTTTGATGCGCCAGCCCTGCTTCTTTCCTGGCGCCAAAGGCCCCCTCCTCCCGGCCCCAATGGGACCCCCCTCCCAGCCTAGGGTCCCGGCTTCGTGGCCGGGGAAGGAGCCGAGCTGGCAAGTCAGCGACGCAGCGGCCCAGTTCCTGGGGGGGGCAGCGAAGGCCTCTCCCCCCCATTCTCGGCCCAGGCAGCAGAGGAATGGCCGCAGTGGGGCAAAGGTGGCCCACGTGGGGTGGTAGGTAGGCTGGGAGGCACTTTGCGCCTCCCAACTGGTCAATCCTGGAGCAAGGGGAAAATCAACAGCCATGTGCAGCACGGCTGCTGATTGGGCCCTTGGCCCCGGACTGACAAGCGGAGGGCCCAATTGGGTGACGCATCGCGCCTCCAAATTGGGCCCTCCACTTGTCAGTCCGGGGCCAGGGGTCAATCGTTGCCCCCCCATCCCGGACAGCGCCCACCCCCAACCCCTTATTGTTTTATTTATACCACTCTGCGGAGCGGTTACAGATAGGGCACTTTGCTCTATGGGTATGAATTTGCTGGCTGTCCTGGGCCCCCAGAACATTCGCTTGGCCTCAACCAGGGCCTTTTTGGCCCTGGCCCCTGCCTGGTGGAACGAGTTCCCAAAAGACCTACAGGCCCTGCAGGAGATTTCAGAATTCCGCAGGGCCTGCAGGAGAGCTCCGGGGTTACCCTTAACATCAGTTAAATCAAGACCCTTGCTCCCAATGAAAGAGAGTTCTTGGCCCCTGTTGGACAGTGGGAGAAGTTAATGTCAATGTTAATTGTATACTTTTAAGGGATTTTAGGGGATTGGACTGGTTTTTATTGTTTTATTGTAAACCGCCACGAGTCCGAATAGAGTGCAGCGGTATATAAATATGAAAATAAATTTTAAAAATATTTTTTAAAGTCAACCAATGAAATGCCACAAATCTACTAGTCTGTGGGCAGCACAAATGCACCTTTTAAAATGGGAACATCTTTCCATAACTGGCATTTGCAGCACCACAAATATCTTCCCCAAAGGCTTCACTGCCATGTCATAGAACCAATCCTCAGAGCTGAGTCCATCTCCAGCAATTCCCTTCTCTTTTATTCCCTGCCCAAACAATGAGAAAAGGCCAGCCTGTTCATGGCGCCTGGGAGCTTGGAGCAGAACCCACAGGCCATGTGTGGAGGACGGAGTTCAGGTCTGTGCTTGGAGTCCTGAGCCGGACAGACGGCTGGGCAAAGCATCTTGAAGGCAATGCTGGCCCAGATCAGGCCTGGTATAGCTGCTGGTTCTTCTAAGCCAGTAAACAACCTGCCATTTCCTGCCTGCACATGGGTGACCTTTGAAACCCGTGGCCCCTAATGGTGGGCATTCCCCCCTCTACCTCTCTTCCCAACCTCTTTGCCTGTTCTGGTTTTCTTTCTTTTCTTTCCCCCCCACCCCCTTACCTCTTCCTTTCTCCAAAGATTTTGGAGGAAACCAGTTTAATATTCATGGCCCTTAATAGAGCAGCCGTTGGCCTGGGAGCTCATTGTGGGCCTGGTATTTTCCTGTCTATAGTTGTTCTTTCTGAAGGACTTTTAATATTCATGGCTGTTAATAAAGAGCCCCCGAGTATATCGGGCCATTGTTCAAAGGTGTACATATTGCGAAAGACTCAATAGCCACAGTTCCCCTTTTTCTTTTCTTTTTCTCCCCCTCCCCTGCCTTTTTTTCCACTCTAGATTTTGATGGACCTCCCGCCTCCTGTTCCCCTCCTTTTCTCCTATAGAAAGAAAACATCTTTATTCCATCTTTAGACTTTCTGGTTTCCTATTCAGAAGCCCTCTGAAATAATGCCAGGGAGAAGAACAGTGGAGCAAATCAATCTTGCATGGTCTTTTGGCCAGCAATTTGACATTCGGGGAGTCGTCTCTCTCCCCCCCCCCCTCTCTCTCCTTTCCCCTCCACAAGGGGACCGGCAGAAGGAGGGAGGGAGGGGGTGGCTTGGGGAAAACTGGACACATTTGGGGGATTGACGTGGAAGAGAAAGATTTGAGGAGAGAGAGAGAGAGAGAGAGAGAGCAGGGATGGGGTGATGGGGGGGTGGAAAATGAGAAGGGATGTCAGGGCAAGAAAGGAGATTAGCCCCCAACAGCTGCCTTGTGGGGGGGGGTGGACTGGAAGGGGTCCTTCTTCACCAGCTCCTTTCAGCCCCCTGGTGCATGAATAGGGGTGGGAGAGAGGGGAGATTGATTTATGGCTCTTGTGGCGGAACATTTATTGCGCTTAAAGAGCACAGGGGAGACAAGAGAAAAGAGGGCCCTGGAAAGCGCCTTTTGTATTAAAGGGGTATCAAATGAAGACCGCAGAGATAATCTACAGGGGACGATGAGGATTTGATTGGCTGCAAAAAAAACCTTTCTTTCCAGCTCCCTTTTTGGAGAGGGGGGAGGGAGGGGGCTGAGCTGGTTGCTTCTGCAGCTGAGGGACACATTTAGAAACCCTTTGCTGGGGGAAATGTAGGCTTTTCTTCCTTGCTGCTCTCATTTTGGGAGGGGGTCTTCAATAGCTCTCAAATGTCTCTCCATGGCTACAATAACCATTTTGTGACCAGGGAGGAAAGAAAGGGGAAAGGGTCATCCCTGGACTGCCCCCAAACCTATAAAACTCTGTCTAAATGAGAGAGCTGGCTAAACTTTTTGCTAGTCAGTCAAGGTTTGGGAGGCAGAGGGTCTTTGCAGAAGAAAGGGGGAGGGTGGAAGAACCGGAAGGAAGCTAGGGGGGGGGGGAGGGAGGAAAAAGAAAAAAGCGATAGATGAGGGAGAGGAGAAAAAGATAGACAGATAGACAGACGAGAAGAAAGGGAGGGACTCCCTTTTTAACCAGGAGCTCACCAGTGCCTTCCTAGGCAGAGTTACCCCCTTCTATTAAAGTTCATGGGATTTCATTGGGCACCGTACCAGAGCAACCCTAAGCAGGTCTACTTAGACTCCTTATCTGGCACGCAAGATTAGCAGAAAACTCTCTGCCTATGCAAAGGCTTTTCCAGCCAGGAAAGGCCTTTGGAAGGAGCCTAGCTGGAAGTTGAAGGATTTCCTAGGCCCTCTGTGCCCCTGTGACCTACACCAGGAGATGCTAGACACATGACATGCAGATATGTACACTATCCAAGCTGCATTAAGGGAGTTTGTGTGAGGCCAGTCAAGCTGCCTCCAAGTCATGGGAGCATAGTACAGGCTCACAGTTTTCTGTGCGTGAATAGGTGAGCCAGTTGGTGTAGTGGTTAGGAGTGCGGACTTCTAATCTGGCAAGCCGGGTTTGATTCTGCGCTCCCCCACATGCAGCCAGCTGGGTGACCTTGGGCTTGCCACGGCACTGATAAAACTGCTCTGACCTCACAGGGTGTCTGTTGTGGGGAGAGGAAAGGGAAGGCAACTGTGAGCTGCTTTGAGACTTCTCCGGGTAGAGAAAAGTGGCATATATCTTCTTCTTCTTCCAAGTAAACATGCCTGTAATAGGCTGGTCAGCATCATTGGAATTCACAAGTGTCTGCTAGTTAGGTATTTTATTTATATTTATTTATTTATTTAGATTGTGGCTCTACTCCCCTGTAATGAAACAGGCAGGTCCACTTTTCTGGCATTCTGAATGGGATTGAAGTAGAAATGGTTCACATTGGCAGGGAGAATTAAAGGGGGGGGGTGCCCCTTCTGTGGGTGAGTTTGGCCAAAAGCCTTTTGGGTAGAAGACCTTCCCTATGGAGAAAGACGTTAGGGCTCTTCAGCTTGGAGAAAGGATGACTGAGGGGTGACAAAGGATAGAAGTTGACAAAGGTATGCAACTCAACCCCCTTAGACTTGATGTGATGGTTGGAGAGGTCAGTTTCAGTGGCCCTGATGCCCAGTGTGTGTGTGGCAACCCAGGGGCCTCCGGCGGAAGAGCCCTTGGCCAGGTGCCCTCGAGGCCGCGTGCAGGAAAGGAGAAGGGGGCAGTCGCCTCCCGGGCCTCCATCAGGACCCCCTCCCCCCACCCCCCGGAGCGCCTTTGGCTTCATGGAGGCGCGAGGGAAGGGGCCACGAGGGCAGGTGACGGCAGGTGGGGAGGGGTGGGGGGCAGGGGACTGGGGCGCTCCGCTAGGGAGACCGACCTCGGGGAAGGGAAATCTGCGGGGATCGCAACGGGTCGCGTTTGAAGGGTCGGACTGGACAAGCCCTTCCGTCTTGTCGTGCAGTCCCACATTGGGACTGCGCATGTGCAGGCCTGCCACTTGGAACTTCCCTAGCTAAAAGACTTCAAAGAGGGCGCTCTGCGATGCAACCGCGCATGTGCAGGTTTCCCCATGTGTTGGTCATGTGGAAGCAAGGCGGAGCACCCACCATCCTCAGTTCTCTTTTCGCCGCCGCAGATAGTGGACGTCTCTTCGCTAGTTTCCTCGTTTTTGCTGCGTCATTCCGTTTTTTTAGAGATGGCTTCCGGAGAGATTTTTTAAAAATGTGGTCAGTGTGCTGTGAAGATGCCTGTGACGGACGAGCACGGCCGTTGCCTGATTGCCTGGCTGAGGTGCACTCGGTGCCGTCGTGTTTTATCTGCCAGAAGTTTACTCCGAAGGCCCGTTCAGGTAGGGCCGCAAGATTGGAGGCGGCACTTTGGGAAAGAGCGCTTTCTGCGGACCATCCAGTTCGGGCTCAGTCAGAGCCGACTCCCTCCAGGTCAATTTCTAAGGTGCCATCTGTCGTTGGTTCGGGACCTTCAGCTGTCCGTTCTGCTACAGAACCATTCAAAGGCTCTACAAAACCTCCTCAGAGACCCCCAGTGGTGTCTGCGGTTTTGAATACTACTCAGGTTCCGGCTCCACCGCGATCGGAACTGGGTACGTCGGCTGATCCGCCCCTTAAGAAGGTTAAGAAGTCTAAGCACGAGGACAAGCCTTCTGTTCCTAAGCCTGGACCCGTAGGTTCCAGTCAGCAATCTGTTACGCCTCCATTGCGGGAACCTCTGACCCAACCTTATTCTTTGGATATTCAAGATGATTTATCATCAGTGACTTTGCCTCGCTCACGTTCAGCTCCTCCTGTACCATGGAGACAGTTGACCCATGTTCCAGTGGAACAGTCCCCTGTATACATAGGTCAATGGGATCGCCCGCTGGTAGATGATGAGGAGGATCCCTCCATAGGTTTGCCGGACAGCACCTCAGTCATAGGTTCTGCTGTGCCATCGGGTAGTACATTTTGGATCCATTCGGTTCCGACTCCGGCCAGCCCTGAGACTACATCTTATTCGTCGCCTGATGAAGCATTAGCGGATCCAACCACAGCTTCACCTACTGAAGATTACAAGATGTCTGGGGAACAGCTCCTCAGGATGGCAAAGGCCCTTGAACCTCTGATGTGAGACCTAAGGACAAAATCCTGAGTAGGCTTTACTCCACCACTCCATCAGTTTTTGCCCTTCCTATCATTCAGGGTTTTGAGGACTTGACGGTTCCCATTTGGGACAAGCCTGCTTTGGTTCAGCCAGCACCAAAGAAGATAGAGCCTTTATAAGGTTAAGCCGGATTCTTCGGAGTATTTGTCAGTCCATCCTTCCAATACATCGTCCATTATTGATGATATGCAAGTGAAACGTAAACCGGGACAGCACTCCTCTCCGGTGGTTAGGGAGAATGGGCGTTTGGACACGCTGGGCAGGAAAGTTTATTCTTCCTCAGCACTTAGCTTCCGTATTGCTAATTACAAAGCGGTCATTGGCGCTTACCAGTTATTTTTATGGGAAAGTTTCTCGAAATATATTGAGTTGATCCCTGAAGAGCAGCGGAGCGTGGCCCGTATGGTCCAGTCTGAGGCGATCAAGACTTCCAAGCAGGGTATTAATTCGGGCAAGCATGTTGCTGACATTGCATCACGTTCTATGGCTTCTGCGATTGTCCTTCAACACCATTCATGGCTCCGAAATACGTCTCTCCCTCTGGAGACTAGAATTAAGGTAGAAGATTTACCTTTCAAGAAGTCTACTTTGTTTGCCAAATCTATGGATTATTTCCTTTTTTCATTGAAGAAGACCAGGAAGTCGGCTAGATATTTGAATTCCTTTCCTCCTCCTCCTTCACATTTTCAACAACAGCGTTTCCAGAAGCAAGCTCCATTTTCTGCGCCCTATTATTCTCATCGTCCTGCGGTGCCTCCATCTCAGTATCCATCCCAGTATCCTCCTCGCCCTGGTCCATCTCAGTTCCAGGGACGGAAACAGGGGCAGTGTCAGCATCCCGCATCTCAGTCGTTTGGTCGTAACCATCCCCCCAAAAAGTTCTGACTGTGCCAATGGCCCGATCCCTCGGTTCCGTGTTTTGGGGATCGTTTGGCCAGGTTTCGTGAAGCTTGGTTCCAAATTACAGAAGACACTTGGGTCTTGTCAATTATTTTTGATGGTTACCGTTTGGAGTTTCAATCCTCCCCTGTTTGTTCTTTGGGCTCATCTGCTCCTGACAACCCTTTTCCTGAGCTTACCATTCAGCTTTCTGAGCTGTTATCCAAAGGAGCAGTTGAATTGGTTCCCAGTAGTTTGCAAGAGCTGGGGGTTTTCTCTCATTTTTTCTTAGTAGACAAGAGGGATGGAGGAGTTCGCCCCATCTTAGACCCTCGACAGCTGAAGAAAAGCTTGTATGTTTCTAAATTCCATATGGTTTCTTTGTCTTCTATTACTGAATCCTTGCAAAGGGATGTACGGTTTGCTGTCCTGGACCTTAAGGACGCATACTTCCACATTGGTATTCATAGGGATTACAGGAAATTTCTACGGTTCCGTCAGGGTTCTAGTATTTACCAATATGCCATTTTACCCTTTGGCTTGGCCACTGCGCCCCGGGTTTTTAAAAAGTGTATGTCTGTGGTTGTTGCCTTCCTTAGGCTCAGGGGACTTACCATTTCCCCATACCTCGATGACTGGCTCCTGGTAGAATCATAGAATCATAGAATCATAGAGTTGGAAGGGGCCATACAGGCCATCTAGTCCAACCCCCTGCTCAACGCAGGATTAGCCCTAAGCATCCTAAAGCATCCAAGAAAAGTGTGCATCCAACCTTTGCTTGAAGACTTCCAGTTAGGGGGAGCTCACCACCTCCTTAGGCAGCCTATTCCACTGCTGAACTACTCTGACTGTGAAAAACTTTTTCCTGATATCTAGCCTATATCGTTGTACTTGAAGTTTAAACCCATTACTGCGTGTCCTCTCCTCTGCAGCCAACAGAAACAGCATCCTGCCCTCCTCCAAGTGACAACCTTTCAAATACTTAAAGAGGGCTATCATGTCCCCTCTCAACCTCCTTTTCTCCAGGCTGAACATTCCCAAGTCCCTCAACCTATCTTCATAGGGCTTGGTCCCTTGGCCCCAGATCATCCTCGTCGCTCTCCTCTGTACCCTTTCAATTTTATCTACGTCCTTCTTGAAGTGAGGCCTCCAGAACTGCACACAGTACTCCAAGTGTGGTCTGACCAGTGCCGTATACAATGGGACTATGACATCTTGTGATTTTGATGTGATGCCTCTGTTGATACAGCCCAAAATGGCATTTGCCTTTTTTACCGCTGCATCACACTGCCTGCTCATGTTTAGTTTACAGTCCACAAGTACCCCAAGGTCTCGTTCACACACAGTGCTCCCTAGAAGCGTATCCCCCATCCAGTAGGCATGCTTTTCATTTTTCTGACCCAGATGCAGAACTTTACACTTATCTTTATTAAATTGCATCTTGTTCTCATTTGCCCATTTTTCCATTGTGTTCAGATCTCGTTGAACTCTGTCTCTATCTTCCGGAGTATTTGCCAGTCCTCCCAATTTGGTGTCATCTGCAAACTTGATGAGTAGTCCCTCCACCCCCTCATCTAGATCATTAATAAATATGTTAAAAAGTACCGGGCCGAGCACCGAGCCCTGAGGTACCCCGCTACTCACCTCTCTCCAGTCTGATGAAACACCATTGAGGTAGGAGCCACAGCTTTGGAACTCACAGACCACGTACATTTCACCTTGTCTGTCTGCACCCGGCTAGGACTAGTGGTGAATACAGAAACATGTCGCCTCATTCCTTCACAGCAGGTTGAATTTATAGGAGCATTCTTGGATGCTACTAGCGCGATCGCTTCCCTACCTGTACTTCGAGTACGTCCTTTGGTTACGGTTCTCAGTTCCTTAAGACGGAACCGATGGCAAGCTGCATGCACTTTTCAACGAGCACTTGGTCTTATGGCTAGATGGCACATGAGGGATCTTCAGCCCTGGTTTGTTCGAAGGTTTAACCCTTTGAAGCATTCCCCATTTCAACCTTTTACGGTTTCCAGATCAGTTGTCCGATCCCTCGACTGGTGTTTTTCCGAAGATAATCTGCTAAGGGGTGTGCCTTTTGGCCCGTGGACACATGATTTGGGTCTAACAACTGATACGTCCTTGGAGGGCTGGGGTGCTTATTGTGGACAGTACTCAATTCAGGGGCGTTGGTCCTCTTTGGAACGCACATTACATATTAATCTACTTGAAATTTGTGCTGTTGTTTTGGCCTTAACCACCTTTTCAGATTTGTTCCGGAAGAAGAGGATTCTTCTTTGAACCGACAATACAGCAGCTCTGTTCTACATCAACAAGCAGGGTGGCACCGGTTCCCTAGCTCTGTCCTCGGAAGCCCTAGACATATGGCAGATTCTTTTCCGAATCCAAGGGGACATGAGAGCTATCCACATAGCAGGTTCCGTGAATATCAGGGCAGACAGGCTGAGCAGAGTTTTCTCCCAGGAGTGCGACTGGATTCTGAGCAATCAGGTCTTGACAGACCTTTTTTCGCTCTGGGGAACTCCCCAGATAGACCTTTTTGCCAGGGCGTATTCTGCGAAAGCCCGCAGGTTCTGTTCCCCGGGAGGGATAGATCCACAATCCCTGGGAGATGCCTTCCAGATTGTGTGGACAGGGACTCTTCATTACGCTTTCCCCCCATTACCCCTTATTCCATGGGTACTGGCAAAGATGTCTACAGACAATACAGATGCAATCCTGATTGCCCCTTTTTGGCCATGTCAGCCTTGGTTTACCAAGCTGACTTTGATGGCCAACAGCCAGTGGATGCGACTTCCATCGGATCCTCCCACTCTGACAGCTGGTTCCCAGAGGGAGCCCGATTTGCTCAGGCTCCATCTCACAGCATGGAGAATCCTACCGGTATTGACTCCTTCACAACCACTGCGAGGGAGGTTTTACTCCATTCTCGGAAGATTTCTACTAGACGTAGTTACCGCACTAAGTGGCTTAGATATGAGCAGTGGTGTTTGTCCCAATACCTTTGTCCTTTTACATGTCCCTTGCCACAGGTCCTATTATATTTATGGGGTTTGGCCAACTCGGGTCTATCAGTTATATCTGTTAAGACTCATTTAGCTGCGTTGGCTTCCTACCACGTGGAAATACAAGGTTTCTCCATATTCGGCCATAAACTATCGAAACGTTTTCTTAGGGGCCTTACCAATCTGTTTCCACCCCGGCGCCCGCCGATACCTCAATGGTCTTTGGAGGTGGTGCTGCAGGCCTTAATAGCCCCCCCCCCTGAGCCTATGGAGTCTATTTCATTGGCTTTGCTTTCTATGAAGGTAGTTTTCTTGGTTGGTATTACATCTGCCAGGAAGGTTAGTGAACTGGCCTCATTTAGGATAGATTCTCCATTTCTACAAGTTTTTCCATCTAGAGTAGTCCTCCATTTGGATTGGCAGTTTCTACCTAAGGTAGTTTCCCAGTTTCACCTTTCTCAAGAGGTGTCCCTACCAGTTTTTTCCCAAACCCTCAGTCACCTGGTGAGAAAAAATTACACAACCTGGATGTCAAGCGGGCAATTCTTTATTATCTGGACAGGACCAGGGAATTCAGAAGATCGCTATTGTTGTTTGTCTGTTATTGGGGACCAAAAAAGGGTTACAGGGCGTCTTCCCAGACTCTTTCTAGGTGGCTCGTGTCAGCAATTCGTGCCGCATGTAGAACTGCTAGTCTCCCGTGCCCATTACACCTGAGGGCGCATTCGCTGAGGGCTCAAGCTTCTTCTTCTGCATTCCTGAGACAGGTTCCTCTTCCTGACATCTGCAAGGCAGCAACACGGTCTAATGAGAGCACTTTCATCAAACATTATGCGATTGATTTGTCAGCGAGGGCAGAGGCACCGTTCGGTACTGCTGTTCTGCATTCGCTTTCGTGTGCAAGCACTCTTTGTCACTCGAAATCTCACGCCCTGAATAAATCTTTGTTGGTCTTAAAGGTGCTACTGGACTCTGATTTTATTGTGCTCCTTCAGACCAACACTGCTACCCAATTGTATTCAAAGATTCCATTTGGTCTAAAAGTTCAATATTTGTTTATCTTTCAGGTAAATTGTCAATTTCACCATCTGGGCGAGCTCTAATATTTTTGACTGCCAATGAAATATAGTAGGTATCTCCTTTAACTTCCAATTTTTTGCCCATACTACCGTTGGTTTCATCGTCCAGTATCTAAATATCTCTCCATATGTTTGAAATTGTTCTCTTCAATATTGCCTGTCAAGGGAAGAGGAATGCGTTGGGAGAGGAATCATAGAATCATAGAATCATAGAGTTGGAAGGGGCCATACAGGCCATCTAGTCCAACCCCCTGCTCAACGCAGGATTAGCCCTAATCATCCTAAAGCATCCAAGAAAAGTGTGTATCCAACCTTTGCTTGAAGACTGCCAGTGAGGGGGAGCTCACCACCTCCTTAGGCAGCCTATTCCACTGCTGAACTACTCTGACTGTGAAAAACCTTTTCCTGATATCTAGCCTATATCGTTGTACTTGAAGTTTAAACCCATTACTGCGTGTCCTCTCCTCTGCAGCCAACAGAAACAGCATCCTGCCCTCCTCCAAGTGACAACCTTTCAAATACTTAAAGAGGGCTATCATGTCCCCTCTCAACCTCCTTTTCTCCAGGCTGAACATTCCCAAGTCCCTCAACCTATCTTCATAGGGCTTGGTCCCTTGGCCCCAGATCATCTTCGTCGCTCTCCTCTGTACCCTTTCAATTTTATCTACGTCCTTCTTGAAGTGAGGCCTCCAGAACTGCACACAGTACTCCAAGTATGGTCTGACCAGTGCCGTATATAATGGGACTATGACATCTTGTGATTTTGATGTGTTGCCTCTGTTGATACAGCCCAAAATGGCATGGGGAACTGGCAGAACCTGTTGGAGACAAATCCATGCTGACTTCCTTGGATCACCAAATTGTCCTCCAGATGTTTGCAGATCGCTCCCTTTAATATCTGCTCCATTATCTTCCCCACAACAGAGGTCAGACTCACTGGTCTGTAGTTTCCCGGGTCATCCTTCCTCCCTTTTTTGAAGATCGGAATAACATTTGCTCACTTCCAGTCCTCCGGGACATCTCCAGTCCTTAAAGAGGTTCCGAAGATGATGGACAAGGGCTGTGCAAGTTCTCTGGCAAGTTCTTTGAGTACTCTCGGGTGCATTTCATCCGGACCAGGGGATTTGAACTCATCCAGTGCAGCTAAATGCCTCTCGACAACCTCTCTATCCATGTTAACCTGCCACCCAGACACTGTCCTTTGGCTATGGCCATCTCTAGATGTGCCTAAACACTTTGACCTGTGGGAAAAAACAGATGTAAAATAGGCACTAAGCCTTTCTGCTTTCTCTGCATCTTCCGTTAGAGTTTGTCCATCCGCACCCAACAGTGGGCCTATTGCCTCCTTTACTTTACGTTTGCTCCTCACATAACTGAAAAATCTTTTCTTGTTACAATGGGCTTCCCTGGCCAATCTTAGCTCACTCTCAGCTTTGGCCTTTCTGATGATTGATCTACAGTGCCTAGTAACCTGTAGGTACTCTTCTTTAGAGCTCTGTCCTTCCCTCCATTTCCTGTACATTTTCCTTTTCTTTCTTAGTTCCTCTTGAAGTTCTTTGTTCATCCAAATAGGCTTCTTAGAGCTCCTGCAGTGTTGTCAGCCAGGCAGGTCAGAAAGTTGCATGACTGAGGACGCTTCGCAGAGTTTGTTTCCCAGCACACACATGATGACAAGGTCCTGCCACTTGTATATTTTCTCAAGCTGCTCACAAAGTGCAGCATCCACATCCTCTCGTTGGTCAGGCGGTCGGTAGCAGACACCAACCACCACACTGTTTGTTTTCCCCTCGCTTATTTTCACCCAGATGCTTTCCACTGTAGATATGCTCTCCTTCACTAGAATTTCCTGACAAAGAATCTGAGGCCCAACGCGCTGGGGCTGCACTGGGTTACCAACTGGTGTTTGGACTGGGGCAGGTTGTCTTTCCTCTTCCCAGGTCCAGAAGGAGAAGCATTTTTCCCACTGCACCTGGTCCGCCCCAGATTCGTGCCTCCACATGAGGCACCTAGGGAACCAGCTCATAGGGAACCAAAAGTAAAAGGATTCAGATGTCTTTATACTAACGCCCGAAGCATGGGCAATAAAAAGGAAGAGCTGGAACTTCTCATGCTGATGGAAAGGTATGATCTAGTAGGCATCACAGAAACTTGGTGGAATGATTCTCATGACTGGAATGTAATGGTGGATGGATATGAACTGTTCAGAAAAAACAGAATGCAGAATGCTAACGCTGCCCCGATCCCTGTCTACGTAGACAAAGACACGCACTACGAGGTTAACAAGATTTTGGACTCGCGCTGGCACAAAGCGAAACTTCAGTACTTGGTGAACTGGAAGGAATTTCCCATGGGGGACAAGGAGTGGGTGGAGGCAGGCAATGTCCAGGCTCCAAAGTTGTTACGGGATTTCCATAGGGAGTACCCCACTGTCCACGACCCATAGATGGGGGGGTGAAGGGGGAAAGGGCTCTTGGACCGGAGGTTGGGAGCACTGGTGTCCCGTATAGGGCCCGGCCGTGGAAACACGACCGGCGCTCTGGGTGTGCTCGATCCCCTTCTAACCTCCGTCCCATCCCCAGGGATGTGAGGGTGGAGGCTAAGGGGAAAGTGGGTCCGACATTGGTCTTGTGCAACGCAAGGTCGATCAAGAACAAGGCTGCGACTCTGCAACACTTCTTTGCGGAGTCAAAGGCTGACCTTGCGTGCATAACGGAGACCTGGCTGAGAGATGGAGAGGAGGTGGCCTTGAGAGAACTGGCCCCAGCAGGATACTCCGTTCTTCACCAATCCCGGACACACAAGAGAGGGGGGGGGTGGCAATCTTGGTCCGGGAGGCTCTCTCCTACAGGGCTCTCCCGGGGCCGGAAATCGGTGGGGTGGAGTGTGTCGGTATTGAGTTGGGCTCGGTCGAGAGCTTGGCTATCTGGCTGGTATATCGTCCGCCCAAAGCCCAGCCAGATGCCCTGCCCCGCCTGCTGGAGGCGGCGGCCGCCTGGGCGTTGCAGTTCCCCAGGCTTTTAATCCTGGGTGACTTCAACGTCCACGCGGACGCGCCCTCTTCAGGACTTGGCGGGGACCTGGTGTCATCCATGGCGACACTGGGGCTCTCGCAATTTGTTGCTGGGCCCACCCATTACGCCGGCCACACGCTTGACTTGATTTTTGGCTCCGGGATAGAGGTGGATCTAGATACAGCTTTGGCTGTGCCCTGGTCAGACCACTATGCCCTGCGGGCCCGGCTCGAGATGCCACCCCCTCCCCAGTTGGGCGGCGGGCGTATTTTTGCCCGCCCGCGGAGACTCATGGATCCGCTCGGTTTCCAGAATGCTCTGCGGGACCCGATGCCTCCTGGCGACTCACTTGCGGCCATGGTGGGGGACTGGCAGTCCCGCCTGACGGCCGCCATAGATGAGATCGCCCCTAAACGTCCTCTCTGCCCTCGACTCAAACGGGCCCCCTGGTACACGGGGGTGCTCCGGGAGAAGAAGAGGGAAGTGAGACGACTGGAGCGAGTGTGGCGGAAGACTCGTGACGAGGCTACAAGAACATCTTATCGCACGCTTATGAGGGCGTATGAGATGGCGGTGAAAGTGGCTAAACGTGAGTTTTTTGCCACGGAAATCGCGTCCGCAAGCTCTCGCCCGGCCCAATTATTCAGGATAGTTAGATCACTTACCGCCCTTGAGGGGCGCCAAAACACCAGACAATTGGAAATCGGCTGCGAGGCATTTGCGAGCTATTTTGCGGATAAAGTCTTGTCACTCCGCCGCGACCTTCCCGCCACAATTAATACAGTGAATGAACTGGAGACCTGTTGGCCGCCATTGGTAGTGAGGTTTGATGGCTTCAGGCGGCTCTCTTCTTCTGAAGTGGACAAGTTGCTAGGTTCAGTCAGGGCGACCACCTGCCCCCTCGACCCCTGTCCTTCTTGGCTCCTCAAGGGAGGTGGCCAGAAGATAGGGGGCCAGCTCAGAGACATCATCAACTCCTCCCTGAGTACGGGAGAGTTTCCTGAGCGGCTCAAGGAGGCAGTGGTCCGCCCTCTCCTGAAGAAACCATCGCTGGACCCGCTGGACCCTGTTAACTACCGCCCAGTGTCGCATTTAGCGTTCCTGGGCAAGGTGGTGGAGAGGGCGGCAGCGGACCAGCTCCTGGCATTCTTGGAGGAAACTTCAGCATTCGATCCATATCAGTCTGGCTTCCGCCCTGGCCACGGGGTGGAGACGGTTTTGGTCGCTCTGCTGGATGACCTCCGTCGCCAGCTGGATAGAGGCGGGTCAGCCGTGTTGGTCCTTTTAGACCTATCGGCGGCCTTTGACATTGTGGACCACGAACTGTTGGCCCATCGCCTGGCCGGCACGGGGATACGGGGCACAGCCTTGTGCTGGATACGCTCCTTCCTCCAGAACCGGTCCCAGAGGGTTGCTGTGGGGGATGAGCTCTCGCGGCCCTATAGACTCCCTTGCGGGGTCCCTCAGGGTGCGGTCCTCTCCCCCACATTGTTTAACATCTTTATGCGCCCTCTGGCCTAGCTGGTACGGAGCTTTGGGCTGGGTTGCCATCAGTACGCGGATGACACCCAGCTCTATCTCCTAATGGACGGTCACCCGAACTCCCCCCCGGAACCATTTGCCAGATGTTTGGAAGCGGTGACAGAATGGTTCGAACAGAGTCGCCTGAAACTCAACCCCTCCAAGACGGAGGTCCTGTGGCTGGGGGGAAGGGGGTGGGAACAGGTAACGCGTTTACCCACCCTAGCAGGGGTGCAACTTACCATCGTGCCCCAAGCTAGGAATTTGGGTGTGACCATTGATGCCTCCCTGACTATGGAGGCTCAGGTCAAGAGAGTAGCGGGCCAGGCATTTTTCTACCTTCGCCAGGCCCGGCTACTAGCGCCCTACCTGTCCTCTGACCACTTGGCCACAGTGATCCATGCGACAGTCACCTCCAGAATAGATTTCTGTAACTCGCTCTACGCAGGCCTACCCTTGTCCCTGATCCGGAAACTACAGCTGGTACAAAATGCAGCTGCCAGGGTCCTCACTGGAACATCTTGGAGGGCCCACATCCAGCCGGTGCTGAGGCAGCTGCATTGGCTGCCAATTGCTGCCCGGATCCGGTTCAAGGTTTTGGTTTTAACCTTCAAGGCCATACGCGGGTTGGGACCCACATACCTGAGGGACCGCCTACCGCTCTATGTCCCCCGCAGGGCCTTACGCTCTGCGGGTGAGAACCTGTTGGTCATTCCCGGCCCGAAGGAAGCACGCCTAGCCTCGACCAGGGCCAGGGCTTTTTCAGTCCTGGCCCCTACCTGGTGGAATGAGCTCCCGGGTGATCTGCGGGCCCTGCGGGATTTGTCAACTTTCCGCAGGGCCTGTAAAACGGAGCTCTTCCACCAGGTCTATGGTTGAGGCTGGGGTCAGCAAATCAGGGACATCGCTCCCCCCCCTAGGAGTTGGAGTGTACGCTACTCCCCTATCCTTTCCTCTTCACCTCTTAATAATTGGGGGAGGGATGGGATTTTTAGCTGCCATGTTAGTTAGTAGATTGATATTTTAATGGGAATTTTAATGGGATTAGTTGTTGTGACCCGCCTCGAGCCTATCGGGAGAGGCGGGAAATAAATCTAATAATAATAATAATAATAATAAAAATAATAATGTCAGGATCAGTCCCCTGCTCTTTGCCATGTTTGATTCAAGTGAACCTGAGGGACTCCATCTTTGTGTGTGTGTACTTTTGCTGCCTTTCCCATGTAACCAAAATGCTTATGGCTCTGTAATATCTCTTTGATCCCCCCTTCCTTTGTTCCCTCCGCTTTTATACTGCATGTTCTCCCTGCTGTGATACATTGTTACCAGTGTCCTTGTAAACATCTTATCTGCAGCCTGGGGCGCTGGGCTAACCAAGGCCGTGCTAACTGAGACACTTTGGCAGGAAGCCTGGGATGGCACCTGGGTGAGGGATGACAACCCTCGCCTTGGGAACGGGTCTGGTTTCGGAGGGAAAATTGTATTGATAACTGCTTGCTTCCCCGATATCAAACAGTCATGACTTCAGATGTTTAAGTGTTCAGATCTACTTCCAATTAAAGCTTTCTTTCTATAGAAGTCTTTCTATAGAAGGAAAATGCCTCCCTCCCCTCAGTCCAGGGGCTGTCAGAGGCTCCTTTGCAGCAGGCCTGAAGGGGGGGGGGAACCTCCTGCCAGCGCTGTCAGGGTTCTGAGGCAATTTACAGTTGGACTTGACAGTTAGGACAGCCTTGGGGCGAAAAGGACTGGTGCAGCCTCTGTTCTCATCCCCCTTGGCAGCCCTACTGACCTCCTCTCCCTTTGGTGGTCAGGAGCAGACTGGCAGCCAGTCTGGGCTGGGTGAATGGAATTTTGGTCTGTCCTGGTGAGGGGCCAATGGGAAGGCGCTTCACATTGGTCGCTTGGCCCTTGAGTGGCGCTTGGACCCTCCGAGTTTTTATCACGGACAGAGCCCGCCCTAACTCCTCCCCAATAGCCCTTAGGTCTTTATTTTATCCGCTCCGCAGGAGCGGTTAAAGATGATCTAGATGAGGGGGTGGAGGGAGTCCTCATCAAGTTTGCAGATGACACCAAATTGGGAGGACTGGCAAATACTCTAGAAGATAGTATAACATGTATTCTGCACATGCTTAGAATCCATTTTTGCCATTATCTCCAAAGTGTGGAGAGCAGTCCTAGCCCCAAGAGCTTTCTGTCCTTTTTCATATGCCATGAAATCTTCAACCACTGCTCAGCAACCGGCTGCCCTCCACAGAGCCCACCCTCCAAAGATTTGATTCAGGTGGGTCACCATGTTGGTCTGAAGCAGCAGAACAAAAATTGAATCCAAAATTAAGACCAACCAAGTTTTACTTAAGGTAAAAACCTTAAGGCTTTTGTGTGCATAAACAGTTCCTCCCACCTTGGATAAAACTTGATTGGCCTTAAAGGTGCCCCTGGACTCCAATTTTGTCCTCCCAAGACTACTGATTGATCCAAGGTAATCTCGGCATCACAGCGTGGTTGACATCTGAACTCGCATCATCCCTCTCTGAGATTCCCCAAAGAGGGTTGCCAACTCAGAGTTGGGAAATTCCTGGTGGACCTGCAAACGAGCAAGATAATTCTAGCAGGATGTCCATAAATAAATTTCCAAAATCCTCATGGACTCCATGGCCTTAAATCCCGAAGCTTCTCTTTTAGGTTTTTTGGTTAATAAAAACAGATTTAATAGAATCACAGAATCAAAGAATCATAGAGTTGGAAGGGGCCATACAGGCCATCTAGTCCAACCCCCTGCTCAACGCAGGATCAGTCCTAAGCATCCTAAAGCAGTGGTCCCCAACCTGCGGGCCACGGCCCGATGCCGGGCCGCAAAGGGCATGGCACCGGGCCACGGCTCCCTCCGCCTGCCCCCCCGCAGTAAATAACTTCCCAGGCCGCAAGCTTGCGGCCGCAAAGCTTCTTACTGCGGGAGGGCAGGGAGAGGGAATCAGCGCCGGGCCACGCCCGTGCGGGCCATGCCCGCGCATTGCACATGCGCATGGCGCATTCACGCATACGCAATGTGCGGGCGCAGCGTGCGGGCGCGGCCCTATGCGCGGGCGCAGGGTGCGGCCTGACGCACGGGCACGGCCCGACGCGCGGGCACGGCCCGTGGGTGTGGCGGGCGCGGCCCGATGCGCAGGCATGGCTCGATGCCCTGCCGGTCCCCAGCCCCAGAAAGGTTGGGGACCACTGTCCTAAAGCATCCAAGAAAAGTGTGTATCCAACCTTTGCTTGAAGACTGCCAGAGAGGGGGAGCTCACCACCTCCTTAGGCAGCCTATTCCACTGCTGAACTACTCTGACTGTGAAAATTTTTTTCCTGATATCTAGCCTATATCGTTGTACTTGAAGTTTAAACCCATTACTGCGTGTCCTCTCCTCTGCAGCCAGCAGAAACAGCATCCTGCCCTCCTCCAAGTGACAACCTTTCAAATACTTAAAGAGGGCTATCATGTCCCCTCTCAACCTCCTACACCAGGTGTGGTCTGACCAGTGCCATATACTATGGGACTATGACATCTTGTGATTTTCATGTGATACCCCTGTTGATACAGCCCGAAATGGCATTTGCCTTTTTTACCGCTGCATCACACTGCCTGCTCATGTTTAGTTTACAATCCACAAGTACTCCAAGGTCTCATTGACACATAGTGTTACCCAGAAGCGTATCCCCCATCCAGTAGGCTTGCTTTTCATTTTTCTGACCCAGATGCAGAACTTTACACTTATCTTTATTAAATTGCATCTTGCCCATTTTTCCATTGTGTTCAGATCTCGTTGAACTCTGTCTCTATCTTCCGGAGTATTTGCCAGTCCTCGCAATTTGGTGTCATCTGCAAACTTGATGAGTAGTCTCTCCACTCCCTCATCTAGATCATTAATAAATATGTTAAAAAGTATTGGGCCGAGCACCGAGCCCTGAGGTACCCCACTACTCACCTCCCTCCAGTCTGATGAAACACCATTGACAACAACTCTTTGAGTGCGGTTCTCTAACCAATTTTCTATCCACTTAACTATCTGAAAATCCAGATTGCAGTCCTTCAACTTATCCATCAGAACATCATGGGGAACCTTGTCAAAAGCTTTACTAAAATCCAAGTAAATGACATCAACCAAATTTCCCCGATCCAGCAAACCTGTTACTTAGTCAAAAAAGGAAACTAGGTTGGTCTGGCAGGACCTGTTGGAGACAAATCCATGCTGACTTCCTTGGATCACCAAATTGTCCCCCAGATGTTTGCAGATCGCTCCCTTTAATATCTGCTCCATTATCTTCCCCACAACAGAGGTCAGACTCACTGGTCTGTAGTTTCCCGGGTCATCCTTCCTCCCTTTTTTCCAAGTATATTGATGGATCTGTACGCAAAAAATTTTTTTGCCTCTGAACATGTCTAACAAAGGTGGTAAAAAGTACCATCAACCAATTTACATATCCAACATTTTGTCAAATCATTTTTGTATATTTTGGACAGTAATACCACAGTCAAATAACATCTATAAAGCATTCTGTAATAATTTCTCCTTATATTAGTTGCTAATGTAAATTTTATATATCTTTTCTATACCATCTCCCATTGCTGAAGCTTAATAGTGTGCCCTATATTTTGTGCCCAGCGAATAATTGATGTTTTTATCACTTCCTTCTCAGTGTCTTTTTTTAAGTGACATATTGTCGATCTTTGCAATTAGTTTCTCTTCTTCTTCATATATACACAGATCAGCCTCCAAGGGGATACCTTTACCTTTACTTTACTAAGCTAAACTTCTGAAATGTTGACAAAATTTTTTGAGGAGATGATATTGGATCTTCTAATAACAGAACTATATAATCTGCAAAAACCCTAATTTTAAATTCTTCTCCCTTAATTTTTATCCCCTTAACCTCATTATCTTCTCTTATTTTGTTCATTAATATTTCCAAAACCAAAATAAATAATAATGGTGAAAGAGTGTACCTGATGTGTACCTTTTTGTACATGACACATCTGTGAAAACTGACCATTAATCTTAATATGTGTTACTTGTATCACTCTTACACCTTTCATTAATTTCTCTCCTAATCCCATCTTTTCTAAACATTTCTGCATAAACTTCCAATTAACGTTGTCAAACGCCTTTTCTATATCTAAGAAAATTAAGGCTGCTGGTTTATCTATATGTAAATTCAAAGATTCTATCACATTTATCACAGTTCTTATATAATCTTTAATTTGTCTTTTAGGAAGAAAATCTGATTGTTCTTTTTAAATATAGTCTTTTAAGACATTTTTCAACCTTTGTGCCAATATATCTGAGAAAATTTAATAATCATTATTTAACAAAGCAATAGGTCTATAGCTTTTAACCTCCAATACCTCCTGTTCCTCTTTGGGAATCAGTTATATATGACTGTTTGAGAATTGAGGCTTTTGAACTCTGGTGTTGGAGAAGACTCTTGCGAGTCCCTTGGACTGCAAGGTCAACAAACCGGTCAGTCCTAGAGGAGATCAGCCCTGCCTTAGAAGGCCAGATCCTGAAGATGAAACACAAATACTTTGGCCACCTCATGAGAAGGAAGGACTCCCTGGAGAAGAGCCTAATGCCGGGAGCAATTGAGGGCAAAAGAAGAAGGGGACGACAGAGAATGAGGTGGCTGGATGGAGTAACTGAAGCAGTAGGTGCAAACTTAAATGGACTCTGGGGAATGGTAGAGGACAGGAAGGCCTGGAGGATCATTGTCTATGGGGTCGCGATGGGTCGGACACGACTTTGCACCTAACAACAACAACAAATGACTGTTTCCATGAACCAGAGACTTCCATTCCTTCCAATATGTTATTCATGGTTATTTGCAGGGGCAGTAGTAACTCATCTAGACATGTTTTATCTTTTTCCTTTTCAAGGGAATTGTCAGCAATTGTGCCTTCAGTAATTCACTTTTGAGAAACTCCCAACTTTCTTGGACTTCCATCTCCTTTAGTTTTTTTGACCACAGGATTCTACCCAACATAACTTTCATTTGTTAACATTTGTTCTCCTGAAGTCCAGCCTGTATGTGTGACTATATACAGCTTTTCTCTTCCCCAAGATCATAAAGTCTAGAATCGCATGGTCACTTCTACCAAGCTCACTCACAAACTTTTACCTCGTCAATGAGTTCTTCCGTGTTGGTAAGAATCAAGTCTAAAACAGCAGACCTCCTGGTTGTTTCTTCCACTTTCTGGTAACTGAAGTTGTCAGCAAGACAAGTCAAGAATTTATTGGCCTTTTCATTTTTAGCAGAGCTGGTCTTCCAACGGATATCTGGGTAATTGAAATCTCCCATGACCATTAAATCTCTGAGAACTTTGTAATCTGGTCTAGGAGCATCTCATCCAAGTCTTCTTCTGGGTCTTCTCAAAATCTGAAGAATGTTTCAGGGGTTTCTCAACAGTAAAAAAAGTTGAGAATGGCTGCTGTAACCTTGCACACCTGAAAGGCAGGTGCTTTGTTTGTGGGTTCTTTCAGCAAAATTCAGCTGTCCCCTTACCAAAATATCTCCTGGCAGCACAGGGAATTAGGCTGTGGGACAGGTGGACTGAAGTTTAAAAATACACCTGAGCAGGTACAGAGTATTCAACACTGAGGAAAAATAGCTGCATGCACAGGGTGAACCAGAGATGTGATTTTAAAGAATAAATTGTTGACTAACGTCATAAAACATCAAAAAAAAAGGAGAAAACCCTTGTTGAGTTGTCTTTGTCAGTAAAAAATGCCATCCTGAAGTGAGCAGATCTGAATGGAGAACAATTCAAGTGATGAGTCTACAAGATCTTTGGTCATGTAACTTGAGAGGCAAATCATAAATGACCCTCCACAATCCATCATCATCCTCCACATTTTGGCATGTGTTTTCAGAGGTAAAGACTTATGCAAAGGTCTTTCATGCCTTCATATAGATCTATGGTACATTTGGAACAGTTTTAGTCAGATCAGCTAAAATACATTAGATTGAAAAAGTGCAGGAAAAGGGCAGGCCAAGTGATCAATGAGTAGAAAACTTTCCCTGCAGGAAAGTCTAAAACAGAAACTTCCAACATGGTGCTCAGGGGCCAGATAAGAGCCCTGGGCAGGCTTTTCTTGTTACAATGGGCTTCCCTGGCCAATCTTAGTTCACTCTCAGCTTTGGGCTTTGTGATGAATGGTCTACAGTGCCTAGTAACCTGTAGGTACTCTTCTTTAGAGCTCTGTCCTTCCCTCCATTTCCTGAACATTTCCCTTTTCTTTCTTAGTTCCTCTTGAAGTTCTCTGTTCATCCAAATAGGCTTCTTAGAGCTCCTGCAGTGTTTTCGTCTTTCTGGGATAGTCATGGATTGAGCATGCAATAGCTCTTGTTCGAATAGCACCCACCCTTCACATGCTCCCTTCCAGCATTCTTGTCCATGGTATGACACTCATCATGTCTCTGAGTTTATTAAATTTTGCCCTACGAAAATCTAACATCCGCGTCTGGCTACCAGATTCCTTGCCCCCCCCATCTCAAAAGGAATTCTATGAGGACATGGTCACTTCCCCCGAGGGTCCCCACCTCCTTCACCTCATCCACCAACTCTTGCCTGTTGGTCAGTATTAAGTCCAGTATGGCTGAACCTCTTGTGGGTTCATCTACCATTTGATAGATGAAATTGTCAGCCAGGCAGGTCAGAAAGTTGCATGACTGAGGACGCTTCACAGAGTTTGTTTCCCAGAACATGTCTGGGAAATTGAAGTCGCCCATGATTATCTGGATCAGCTGAGTAATCCTTATCCATTGGTTCCTATATATATTTGTAAAACAGCCTTGGGGGATGCACGGTCCAGCTGTCCGAGTAAGGCCAATCAGGGTGCAGGCAGCTGCACCCTGATTGGCCCTGCCCCTACAGCTCCCGCCCTCCCTCACCGAGCCCTGACCCCTCACCTCACAGATGTGCCTGGCTGCTAGAACCAGGAATGTCTGTGTGTCTCCGCCGCTCCAGGCCTTGCAGGGCCCCAGGTAAGCAGCCTGGCTGCCGGGGGGAGGGTGCGCTTGGAAGGCTGCAGGGAGGCAGCTCAGGCAGTGGGGGGAGGGGGGATATCCCATCCCCGTGGCCTGCCAACCGCACACGCTGCCTCCCCGAGGCGGCGAGAGCGCTTCCCACGCCCCAGGAACTCACCCGTTCTGTCGCTGTTGCCTGGGCTTATGAATGGGCTTTGCAGCCAGTATGATATATATATTTGCCTTGTGCTTGCATCAGTAGACCTGGAGCAGCCCTTCTGTTTTCTCCTTGTTCTACTGATACTTGTTTGTCATCATCAGAGAGCCAGCGTGGTGTTGTGGTTAAGAGCAGAGGACTCTAATCTGGAAGACCGGTTCCAGTTCCCCGCTCTTCCTCAGGCAGATGGCTGGGTGACCTTGGGAGATCCCCAGTTCTCTCAGAGCTCTCTCAGCCTCACCAACCTCTTGAGGGGAGACAAAGGGATAGGAAGACAATTGTCAGCCCCTTAGATAATAAAAAATGTGGTATAAAAACTGACTCTTCTTTGTCATTGCAGATAGCCTCAGTTCATGAACTGGCTGCCATATTCTGAGCCCACACATGCCTCAAAGGTAGCCCTACACATACATATAAGAGCGTTACCCCATTCCACAGATGACGGAGGCCTTCTTCATCTCCTCTGGACTGAGGTGTGGCTTCATGACTAACTCCAGCTCTATTCAGAGACCCACAGCCCTAGCAAGATCAGGGGGATAGGAGAAACAGAGTCAGACAACACCTGCCCCCTATTGCTGCAAAGGTATCCAGGTCAACAGGCTTTCAGCAGACTAGCCCTGCTTCTCTGCTGCTGGCCACTCCTGCCAATCAAAGCCTGTAACCTTCAAAGATCTCTGTGTTCCAAACCTGGGCATGAAAAAAGTCATTCAAAAATTAATTGCAGAGTTCAAGGATTTGCAAACTCGGAGTAGCAATGGAATAATCGATTGCATGTTGCATTGTGTGCTAATGGAATCGGCTTTGAAAGATGGCACTCAAAGGACTATGAAATGCATCTGCATGGTGCCAGCTCTCCAGCGGTCTGGTACCGGATTCGCTTCGATACCTAAAAAGGATTGCTTTGTTTCCAAGGTCCTGACTTCTCAGCAGTATTGCAGCTCCTGTGTAAACACATTCCAGCACTGCCAAATTGTAAACAGCCCAACAATAATAGTTGAATGGGAGCAGCAGCCATCAGGAGCCTCTGTTTTGCTCTGCAGGGGTCCCAGGAAAGCCGACTGAGATAGTTATATTGCCTCCCTCTCTTCCGATGATGCTTTCTCAAGGACTCTGGCAAAATAGTCTCACGCATAAAGGCAGCAGCAAGGAGGGAGGGAGGAAAAGGGTTGGTGTGGAAGTTGTTCTAGTGGAGTCTTTGCAGCCTCAGGCGGAAACGCTGCTCTTTGACCTTTTCAGCACTGGGGATTTGCCCTGACTCACTGCTCCTCTGATTGCAGGGCAAATTCCCGTTTTCAGATGATGTTGTTGCTGGGCTAGGGCTGTCCTCGGGCCCTCGTTTGCCCTGGGCAAAGGGAACATGGATATATCCACATGCCCTCTTTTTGCCCCAGGCACTGACAGGGCCGGTGTTGGGCCTGGGCTGTGGGGAAGGGAAGAGTCAGGTCATTCTGGTGTCCCAGAAGGGACAAAAAGTGTCACAGGTGGCTCTGCCACGTGGCATAGCGGTCTGGGGCATTTAAAAAAATATTTTTAAGAATGGGATATTGTGTTGTAATACAATGCCCTGTTCTTAAAAATCAAAAATAGCCCCCGCTGCCCCAAAGTGTGGTGGAACCTCACCCCCTAGAATCATAGAATCATAGAATCATAGAATCATAGAGTTGGAAGGGGCCATACAGGCCATCTAGTCCAACCCCCTGCTCAACGCAGGATCAGCCCTAAGCATCCTAAAGCATCCAAGAAAAGTGTGTATCCAACCTTTGCTTGAAGACTGCCAGGGAGGGGGGGATTACCACCTCCTCAGGCAGCCTATTCCACTGCTGAACTACTCTGACTGTGAATTTTCCCCCTGATATCAAGCCTATATCATTGTACTTGTAGTTTAAACCCATTACTGTGTGTCCTTTCCTCTGCAGCCAACGGGAACAGCATCCTGCCCTCCTCCAAGTGACAACCTTTCAGATACTTAAAGAGGGCTATCATGTCCCCTCTCAACCTCCATTTCTCCAGGCTGAACATTTCCAAGTTCTTCAACCTATCTTCATAGGGCTTGGTCCCTTGGCCCCAGATCATCTTCATCGCTCTCCTCTGTACCCTTTGAATTTTATCTACGTCCTTCTTGAAGTGAGGCCTCCAGAACTGCACACAGTACTCCAGGTGTGGTCTGACCAGTGCCGTATACAATGGGACTATGACATCTTGTGATTTTGATGTGATGCCCCTGTTGATACAGCCCAAAATGGCATTTGCCTTTTTTACCGCTGCATCACACTGCCTGCTCATGTTTAGTTTACAATCCACAAGTACCCCAAGATCCCGTTCACATACAGTGTTACCTAGAAGCGTATCCCCTATCCAGTAGGCATGCTTTTCATTTTTCTGACCCAGATGCAGAACTTTACACTTATCTTTATTAAATTGCATCTTGTTCTCATTTGCCCATTTTTCCATCGTGTTCAGATCTCGTTGAACTCTGTCTCTATCTTCCGGAGTATTTGCCAGTCCAAAGGGCTGTGCAAGTTCTCTGGAAAGTTCTTTGAGTACTCTCGGGTGCATTTCATCCGGACCAGGGGATTTGAACTCATCCAGTGCAGCTAAATGCCTCTCGACAACCTCTCTATCCATGTTAACCTGCCACCCAGACACTATCCTTTGGCTACAGCCATCTCTAGATGTGCCTAAACCCTTTGACCTGTGGGAAAAAACAGATGTAAAATAGGCACTAAGCCTTTCTGCTTTCTCTGCATCCTCCGTTAGAGTTTGTCCATCCGCACCCAACAGTGGGCCTATTGCCTCCTTTACTTTACGTTTGCTCCTCATGTCTCTGAGTTTATTAAAGTTTGCCCTACGAAAATCCAACATCCGCGTCTGGCTACAAGCTTCCTTGGCTCCCCATCTCAAAAGGAATTCTATGAGGACATGGTCACTTCCCCCTAGGGTCCCCACCTCCTTCACCTCATCCACCAACTCTTGCCTGTTGGTCAGTATTAAGTCCAGTATGGCTGAACCTCTTGTGGGTTCATCTACCATTTGATAAATGAAATTGTCAGCCAGGCAGGCCAGAAAGTTGCATGACTGAGGACGCTTCGCAGAGTTTGTTTCCCAGCACACATCTGGGAAATTGAAGTCATGTAACCCCATTTTATTATTTTGTTGAAATTTTAAACCCTATTTTTATATGTCTTATACATTTTATGCCAATAAAAGGTTACTGACTGACTGAAGTCACCCATGATGACAAGGTCCTGCCGCTTGGATATTTTCTCAAGCTGCTCACAAAGTGCAGCATCCACATCCTCTTGTTGGTCAGGCGGTTGGTAGCAGACACTAACCACAACACTGTTTGTTTTCCCCTCGCTTATTTTCACCCAGATGCTTTCCACTGTAGATATGCTCTCCTTCACTAGAATTTCCTGACAGGTAAGCCCTTTCCTCACATACAGTGCCACTCCTCCACCTCTTCGATCTATTCTGTTTTTTCTGAACAGTTCATATCCATCCACCATTACATTCCAGTCATGAGAATCATTCCACCAAGTTTCTGTGATGCCTACTAGATCATACCTTTCCATCATCATGAGAAGTTCCAGCTCCTCCTTTTTATTGCCCATGCTTCGGGCGTTAGTATAAAGACATCTGAATCCTTTTACTTTTGGTTCCCTATGAGCTGGTTCCCTAGGTGCCTCATGTGGAGGCACGAATCTGGGGCGGACCAGGTGCAGTGGGAAAAATGCTTCTCCTTCTGGACCTGGGAAGAGGAAAGACAACCTGCCCCAGTCCAAACACCAGGTGGTAACCCAGTGCAGCCCCAGCGCGTTGGGCCTCAGATTCTTTGAGACAGAGGCTTGAGAACCTGTGGCCTTCTGCAGACAAAGCAAATGTTCTGCCACTCAGCCACAGCCTCACCTTATATTGAGTGTGACCTGTGGCCTAGCAAGGTCAATACCAGCAGCAAGGTTCTGACCAGCAGCAGCAGCTCCCCAGGGCTTGAAGGCCAAGGCTCCTCAGTGGGACAGGCTTCCTTGGGAGGTGGTGGGTTCTTGGAAGTTTTTAAGCAGAGGCTAGAGAGCCACCTCACAGAAATGCTGATTCTGTGAACTTAGGCAGGTTGTGAGTGGGTGGGCAGGAGGGACTGTGTCCATGCTTGCCTCTTGTGGCCCTTTCTGGCATGCCCAGGGAACTGCTGATGGCCACTTTGGGGTTGGGAGGTGAATTTCCTCCAGGCCAGATGTGCCATACATTCTTTTTTTTTTTTGGGGTGGGGGGGAAATCACCTGGGAATGGAATTGGGGTCACTGGGTAGGCAGGTGGTTGTGAATTTTCTGAATCCTGCAGGGGATTGGACTAGATGACCCTAGAGGTTCCTTCCAACTCTATCATCCCTTTAGCTGTAGATGCAGATGATTTGGGGGTTGGAGCACCTTCCCTAGAAGGAAAGGCTGAAAAGCTTGTGACTTTTCAGTTTAGGAAAGACATGAGAGAGGTTTATAACATTAAGCATAGGTTGGAGAGAGTGAAAAAGGATAATTTTCTCTCCCCCCCCCCCAAATGCTAGAATTTGAGGGCATTCAATGAGGCCAATAGGCAGTAGGTTCAGGATGGACAAAAGAAAATACTAGTTTACTACACAGAGAGTGATGAAAATGTGGAGTTTGCTGCTAGAGGATGTAGTGATGGCCACAAGCACAGACAGCTTTCAAAGGAGATTAGATTAATAGAAGATAGATCTAACAATGGCTACTACTTCTATGTTCAGAGGAACTAATCCCCTGGGCATTTCCACACATTAGTAAAAATAGTGTCACACCCGTGAAATGGCAAATCGCGACATTATATCCCCCCCTCGGTGCTCCTCGCCTTTTTGCTTCCGCCTGTCAATCAATTCAGGGGTGGGGCAATATAATGTTGTGCTGTATTCCGCCAGCGTGACACTATTTTTACTAATGTGTGGAAATGCCCTCAGAGAAGCACTTTTCAATGGAGGATGTAGCGAGCAGTCGGTAGGCCAGACGCTGGATGTGGGCGACATCATGTGAAGGGGACGGAATATTCAGCTTGCATTTGACTGGCATGACACTACACTTAAAAGATATGGAAATCCCCCCTGAATCCCAGAGCCAGGAAGCAACATCAAAAGAAAGCCTCAAGTCCTGTTGTTGTCCATCCAGAGGAACTGGCTGCCCACAGGGTGAGATAGGATGCTGGATTAGATGGACAACTGGTCTGATCCAAAAGGGCTCTGTTCTTAAGAAGGCCTCAGCTTCTCTGTCCTATTGTTGGCCCTCAAGAGGTCAATAGAGGGACTGTCCCCATCTTCAAGAAAGGGAAAAAGGAGGATCCAGGTAACAATCGACCCGTCAACTTGACATCTGTAGCTGGCAAAATTTTGGAACAAATCATCAAATGCTCAGTCCTTGAGCAGCTGGAACAGAGACCTGTGATTTCTAAGACTCCGCATGGGTTTCGCACGAACAAGTAATGCCAGACCAACCTTATCTCTTTTTTCAAGATGGTTGCTGGATCAGGGGACTATCATGGACATAGTTTATCTGGATTTCAGTAAAGCTTTTGATAAGGTTCCACATGATATACATGACATACATAGACCCCAAGGGGTCTGTGTTGTTCAACATATTTATAAATGATTTGGATGAGGGATTAGAGGGAATACTTATTAAATTTGCAGATGATACTAAACTGGGAGGGGTAGCAAACACAATAGAAGACAGCATCAAAATACAGGATGATTTTGATAGGCTCGAGAACTGGTCTAAACTGAATAAAATGAAATTCAATAGGGACAAATGTAAAATTCTGCATTTAGGTACAAGTGCAGGGGGTTGGACTAGATGACCCAGAACATGCCTTCCAACTCTATGATTCTATGGTTGGCCCCTGTGTGAGACTAGATGAACCCCTAGTCTGATTAAGCCGGGCTCTTATTATGTTCCTCTCAGGGGAAGGCCTTGGCCTCTATGCCCTGCTGTTGGCTGTCCAGCAGAACTGGTTGACTCCTGTGTGAGACAGGATGCTGGACTAGATGGACCACTGGTCTGACCAGCATGGCCCTTTAGATGTTCTTATGCTCTTATGAACCTAGGATCTTCTGCAGGCAAAGTGGGCCCACTGAATCACAGCCCTTCCCCCAAAATGCAACTTTAAGCCAGTTTGGTGTAGTTCTTAGGAGTGCGGACTTCTAATCTGGCATGCCAGGTTCGATTCTGTACTCCCCCACATGCAGCCAGCTGGGTGGCCTTGGGCTCAGCATGGCACTGATAAAACTGTTCTGACCGAGCAGAAATTTCAGGGCGCTCTCAGCTGCACCCACCTCACAGGGTGTCTGTTGTGGGGAGAGAAAAGGGAACTGTAAGCTGCTTTGAGTCTCCTTCGGGTAGAGAAAAGTGGGATATAAGAACAAACTCTTCTTCTAAAGGAAGTTGGACCACTGATCCATTGAACTCCATTTTGGTACAGTGACTGGCAGCAGGGGTCCCGGCAAAGGTGCCTGAGATCCCAGAGGTACCTCTTGGTAAAGATGCCAGGTATTGAAGCCAGAACCTTCTGTATGCCTGATCCACCTACATGGCTGCTACTTCTTGTAAAAGCACACAAACGTCTTCTCTTCTCAGATAATGTCTGCTAATATCTTCAGGGGCTGAGGAGTCATCAAAATGCAAGAGAGAATTATTATTATGTGTTATTTAAAACATTTTGTGCCACCTTTCAGCCCCAGCAGGAACCACAAGGTGAAAATAAACACACACATTAAAACATTTGAGCAATTAAAAATACATTTTAAACGAAAAAACAGTTCAATTAAAAACACTTGAGCAGACAATACCAGTAGCTAGTACTGGGGGAATGCCAAATGAAACCAAAGAAGTCTTCACCTTGCTGACTAAAGACACTGACAGAGGGAGACAGAGAAATCTCCCTGTGGAGGGACTTCTAAAGTTTTGGTGCCACCACCAAGAAGGCATATCTAGCCCAGCATGCAAGGACAGCTGAAGCAGGGGTGGCTGGAGTGAATGGGTAGGTCCATATTACAGAATATTACAGGGAACACAATCGGGAGGGGGGGGGGATATGCATCCTAATATCCACTGGATCCCATTTTCCAGGGGGAGGAGAGTCTGGCAGAATGGAGGTCAGGCCAGCAAAAGTCAGAGAGGTGCAGGTTTTGTCCTCAGGGTATTTATCAGGAAAAAATTTTTCACAGTCAGAGAAGTTCAGCAGTGGAATAGGCTGCCTAAGGAGGTGGTGAGCTCCCCCTCACTGGAAGTCTTCAAGCAAAGGTTGGATACACACTTTTCTTGGATGCTTTAGGATGCTTAGGGCTAATCCTGCGTTGAGCAGGGGGTTGGACTAGATGGCCTGTATGGCCCCTTCCAACTCTATGATTCTATGATTCTATGATTCTATGATTCTATGATTCTATGATTCTATGATTCTATGATTCTATGATTCTATGATTCTATGATTAATTAAAGTATTTATAACGTGCTATTATCATCCCCTCCCCACACACACTTTGTCACACTGAGGCAAATTTTCCCTCTAAAATAAAAAATCTGTACCCTCACTGACTCAGCTGCCCAAGTCGCATGGGTTCTTTACTGAGAGTTACAAACCAGGCTGTCCCGCCCCATCGTTGAAAGATAACTGGGTTTTTAACTCAGCCCTGGAACATCGAGTCTATGAGTCTGAAGCTCAGTCCTTCAAAGACGGAGGTCCTCTGGCTGGGTAGGAAGGGCCCATGTGAGGAAGCATGTCTGCCTGCCCTGGATGGTGTGCAGCTCTCTACGAATCACTCCGCCAGGAACCTAGGCGTGATTCTGGACACTTCCCTCACAATTGAAGCCCAGATCATGAAGGTAGCTCGGCTGGCATTCTACCATCTCCACCAAGCCAAATTACTAGTGCCCTACCTGGCCCCAGAACGCCTAGCCACAGTGATCCATGTGACGATCACCTCTAGACTCGACTTCTGGAACTCGCTCTATGCAGGCCTGCATGTTGGCTGTCCCGGAATGTTGGCCTGGACCCGGAAACTACAGGTGGTTCAAAATGCAGTGGCCAGGATCCTCACTGCAACAACGTGGAGGTCCCACATCCGGCCCATTCTCCATCAACTGCAATGGTTGCCAGTTGAATTCCGGATCAGACTAAAGGTTCTGGTAATTACCTTCAAGGCCATTCGCGGTCAGGGCCCAGTGTACCTGAGGGATCGCCTCCCTGCCTACGCCCCCAAAAGAGCCCTGCGCTCCACTGCTACCAAACAGCTAAAGGTCCCTGGCCCTAAAGAAGTCCACCTGGTCTCGACCAGGGCCAGAGCATTCTCTGTTCTGGCCCCCACCTGGTAGAATGAGCTCCTGGAGGAGATCAGGGCCCTAACGGAGCTTAAACAGTTCTGCAGGGCCTGCAAGGAGGAGCTCTTCTCCCAGGCATTTGGTTGAGACCAGATATAATCAACAGCAACCAAAGGGCCCCTGCCCCCCGCCCCCCCCCCTCAGAACACCACCTATATACTCTGGACCTGTTTGTATTGTTGCACTGTTGTATTGTTTATTGGTTATACTAATATACTGTTATATGTTTACAATTATCAGTTATTATTGCACGGTTATTCAAATGTTTTATAGCCTGTTCCATGTATTGTTCTTATGTTATTATGAGCCCCCGGGGAGGGCAGTATATAAATATAATAAACAAACAAACAAACAAATAAATAAAGGAAGGTGCAGGAGCCCTCTCTACTGAAACCCCCTCAGAATGGCACTTGAGACATTGCTACAGTCAAACTAAATAAAACATTTCATTGATCTAGTTTATTCATTTACTAGTAAAAAAGCCCATTGTATTCCAAATACAATGGGCCCTAGCAGGGGGGTGGAGAGCGAGGGACTGGCGAGGGCAGGGTGAGGAAAGGTAGCTTACCGGTGAGAGGGCTGTAGCGACGTCGGGCAGCTCCTTCACGGCGGGCAGCTCCTTGGGTGGCTCCTTCTCGGCGGGCAGCTCCTTTGCGGTGGGCAGCTCCTTCGGCGGGCGGCTCCCGGGCGCGTTCTTCTTGCCGGCGGCCATCTTTTTGTGCCGGCGATGCGTTTTTAGAGGCCGGGGGCTCCCTGGGCGGCGGCGGGGAGCGGCCGGCGGGCGCGGCCCGCGGGTGCGGCCGGCGGGCGCGGCCCGATCCGCGGGTGCGGCCCGCGGGCGCGGCCGGCGGGCGCGGCCCGATCCGCGGGCGCGGCCGGCGGGCGCGGCCCGATCCGCGGGCGCGGCCGGCGGGCGCGGCCCGATTCGCGGGCGCGGCCCGACACGCGGGCACGGCCCGCGGGCGCGGCCCGATCCGCGGGCGCGGCTCGCGGGCGCGGCCCGATGCGTGGGTGCGGCCCCCGCGGGGGCGGCCCCCACGGGCGCGGGGCGATGCCCTGCCGGTCCCCAGCCTAATAAAGGTTGGGGACCACTGGCTTAGAGGTTCTTAGAGGCTGGCTGGCTTGGAGCAACTGCGAGCTGCGCTACGCGCGGCTCGCAGTTGCTCCGGCAAGGAATCGGAGGGACCAATCGGCAGGCGCTTCGCGCCTGCCTATTGGTCCCTCCGATAGTCTGTCATGAGGAAGGGGCCAATCGGCACCCTTCCTCATCCCGGACACAGCCCGCCTTCCAAGGGCTTACTGGTTTATTTAGTCCGTGGCGCCCGCGGCGCCACGGGCGGTGTAAAGACTAGTGGCAAAGCCCATTCGTAAGAACTGGCTTTGAAAGGGTCACACCCGGCGCGGCAGCAAGGCCTTTTCAGGCCTTTGGGAAGCGCTCCCTCTCCCCCATCCCCCCTTGGCCGGATGGCTTCCCAAAGGACTTGAAAGCGCTCCCAGGGCCTGTGCGAGGCCTTGGCAGGCCTTTGGCTGCACCCTGATTGGCCCTATTCCAACTCGGACAGGGAGGGCGGGAGCTGTAGGGGCAGGGCCAATCAGGATGCAGCTGGCTGCACCCTGATTGGCCCTAGAGAGGCTGGACAGTCCGTCCCCCAAGGCTGTTTCACAATTATTAAGAGGCACCAAATGGATAAGATTATTTGTATTCCTAGACCTTGGGATGCCACCTTGGGATGGTTTACAAGATTCATAAAATACAATTAAAATGGTTAAAAAGTTTAAAATATTTTACAATATCATTATTATTAGTGGTACCAAAACTACAGAGCTTTGGTGTTTGCTGCGACGGAGTGGAAAGCTGGAGCTTTAGCTGAACTTGCCTTATTTACTTATGTGAGCTGGCCCCTCCTGTAAGCCTGGCAGAAGAGCTCCATCTTGCAGGCCCGACTGAACTGTGCTAGTTGTATTAGGGCCTGATGTTCTCTGGGAGCTCACTCCAGAGAAAGCTAAGGTGACCAGAAATGTCTGGTCACAAGGCGGGACATGATGGTCACAATATGGGCCCTCCCTTCCCCCCCTCCCCGACCCTTAGAAGGGCGGCGGCGGCAGGCAGTAGCTGGTGGCAGCAGGCGGCGACAGGCGGTGGCAGGTGGGTCTCCCCCCCCCTCTCCCCTCCCTGACTGACCTTAGGTCTGGAGGCAGGAAGGCCACCCAAGCAGGCGGCAGCAGACCTGGCCAGGAAGCCCCACCCTGGAGCCCGGAGCCCGCGCGCCTGCATGGGGGCCTCCTGAGCCCAGGCACCTGCGTGGGGGCCTCCTGAGTCCGGGCTACCTGCTCAGCTGCCTGCCGCTCGGCAATTTTTTAAAAAAATAATAAATTAAAATAAATTAAAATAATTTTTTAGATATATGAGAACGCTGTGGGAAAGGCAGGAAACGCTACAGGTCATGGGGCAAATGCCCCAAAAGTGGGATAGTCCCGTCAAAGGCAGGAAAGATGGTCACCTTAGAGAAAGCCCTAGCCCCAGCCAAGGTGGGGCGAGGGACAACCAGATGATTCGCAGTCACTGAGCGAAGCACCTTCCAGGGAGACATATTAGATATGCTGGGCCTAGACCATATATGGCCTTATATGGTTAAAGCCAAACCTTTGCTCACATAATGAGAAAACAAGGAGTCACACACTAGAAAGTGCAGTCATGCCAGGAAACGTTGAAGGCGGCAGGAAAAGAGGGAGACCCGACAGGAGAGGGCTAGGCTCAACCACGAAGAAGAGTTGGTTCTTAGATGCCGCCTTTCTCTACCCAAAGGAGTCTCAAAGCAGCCGACAACTGCCTTCCCTTTCCTCTCCCCACAACAGACACCCTGTGGGGTGGGTGAGGCCGAGAGAACCCTGATATCACTGCTTGGTCAGAACAGCTTTCTCAGTGCCGTGGCGAGCCCAAGATCACCCAGCTGGTTGCATGTGGGGGAGTGCGGAATCAAACCCAGCTTACCAGCACTCCTAGCCACTACACCAAGGTGCCCTGTCCTTCTGCTTGCGAGACCTGAGGCTTGCAAGTCTATGAATGACAGGACGTTTTGAAGGACATAAGTTCATGGAGTCACTATAAGTTAGAAGCAACTTGTTGGTGCTTGACACCCAAACTCACCTGGAATTTGGGAAGTTGGATTAGGAACTGGGAAATCCAGCTCTGAGTCTTTGCTCTGGAAGTTTGCAGGGTGACCCTTGATCTCACTCAAACCTATCGCACAGGATTGTTGTTGTGAGGATCAAATAGGGGAGAAGAGAACACTATAAACCACTTAGGAGCCCTATTGGGGAGAATTAAACGAAACCAACAACAGTCATATAGAAAATTACTCTGGTAGATGAACTTTGGGGAGGCTGCAGTCTGGGCTGTGCGGAAGTGGGATATCCCCACTGTGAATAGTGCAGCCCATGAGTCCTGATTCCGAGTGCAAATCCAGCAGGGCATTGGAGCAAGAAAGGGGCAGGATGGTGGGGAAGGTCTGCTTATCACCATAGGGGAAGAAGAAGCACCTGCACAGGAGCCGGGCTTGGATTAGAGAGCTGCTGGCCCTGCAGAGTGGAATAATGAGAGAGATCAGAGGGTTAGTTTTACTAAAACTCCTTCAAAGAGGATTTTCTTGGGAGATCAGGGGAGGAGCCGCATGCTCATCTCTGCAGCCAGGGGAAGGTCACAGCTGGGCAGGAGGACACCACTGGCCCTGTCAGCTTAACGACCTGCTTGGCTTCTGAGCAGGGAATCAGCCCTGGTCCCCTCCCCCACTTGCTCCAGAGCTGGGGCCGGCTGCAAGACAACAAAAGGGCCAAGCAGCTGGTCGGTGCAGCTCCGATTGAGGGCAGATGCTCTAGCCTGCCCAACCCAGGGTGTCTGTTGCCCTCGGGATGCCGGCCTCCATGTGGGATCTGGGGATCCTTTGGGATTACAGCTCATCCCCAAAGATCAGTTCTCCTGGAGCAAATGGCAGCTTTGGAAGGAGTTGTCTATGGCCTTGTTCCCCACTGAGGCCCCTGCCCGCCCCACACTTCAACCCCAAAACTCCAGGAGTGTTCCAACCAGGAGTTAGCAACTCCACCCCAGCGGGGACCTGGCAGCCCTGCTGGAACACTCAAACTCCTTGGCCTCGACACAAGGGGGGTGGCTGGGGTGCGAGGCCTGGTGCTAAGGCCACCACTTCTGGGTTGGTCGATTGCTGGAGATGGGGACAGAGCTTGGGGGATTATCCAAGGAGTCCCCCCTCCAAAGCCGCCTTTCTCTCACTCTCCCCCTCCCACTGCCGTGAACTGATCTCTGCGGTCTGGAGAACTGTTGTAATCCCAGGAGTTCTCCAGACCCCACCGGAAGGGGGGCTGCCCTAGTTTAATCAGGTCCCATTTGTTCTGGACCTTGTAAACAGAATAGTGAGGGCCCTGGGTAGGAGAACCACCAAGGGAGACCCACAGGAGGGCCCATTCAGTTTTAAGGAGTCTGGCTGGAAAATCTAACTTCTGAGATGAAACACTGGCAAACTAGACAGGACTTTTGGAGGCACACTATAGGACAGGCTCCATTCTGCATTACACGCATTGAAAATGGTGTGCAGGGTTGGTTTGTAAAATGTGGCTCTTCTTCATGAGACTCCCCACTCTTTGGTGGATTTGGGGCCCACGATCATTTCCCTCCCTCCCCTCCTACTGCTCAGCTTCAACATGTAACCCATTAATCATGAGATTGTGTGAGAGCAGATTACAAACCAGTTGGAGATCTGAAGTAGCTGAGACCTTGGAGAGCTGCTGCTAGTCTGATTAGGCTATACTGACCTTGAAGGACGAAGACTCTGATTCAGTAGAAGGCAACTTCAGATCTTCCCTATCACCTGGTCCCTTCAACTGGAGATGTCGGGATTGAATCTGGGGACCTTCTGCAGGCCAAGCAGAGGCATTGCCTCTCTCCTTCATCACTTCTCCCTGGAGCATCTCAGTTGCATTTCTGTTTGCTCTTCCTATCCCAGGTGAGCATAATAAGACGAAGAGTAAGGATCCAGAAGCCTTGACTCCTAGCCTCAGCAGGTTCCCTGTGGCTTGGGTACCTGGCCCCAGAGTACAGGTTTTTACATCCTGTTGTACTAGGTACATCTATCCTTAACCACTCCTGCGGAGCGGATTAAATAAAAGGGAAAGGGCTACTGGGGAGGAGTTGGAGCGGGCCTTGTCTGGGATAAAAACTCAGAGTGTCCATCCAGGGCCAAGCTGCCCGGCTCCCCATTGGCTGCTTGGCCCGGCGTCGCCGTGGACTCGCCGTGCAGACTGAGCAGGCAGCCGGCATGGTAAGTCCTCCGGCCCTGGCTCTCCTTCACATAGGGAAAGGAGCAAGGATGCCGCATCGAAGACTCCTGCTCCTTTCCCGCCTTGCGTCCCTTGCTGCTGGGGGGGGGCTGTGGTAGGTTGGGGCCTTCTCCCGGCCCCAGGGACAGCCTTGCCGCATCGCAGATACTGCGAGGCTGCTCCTGGGGCCGGGAGAAGGCCGTGGGTTGCTGCCGGGGGGGGGGGCCGTGAGAAGAAGCCCCCGGGAGCAGAAGCCCCGAGCTGCCGGGAGGGTGGGGTGCGGGCTTCTGCCGGGTCCTGCAAGAGCCTCGCCGTGTAGCAGACGCGGCAGGGCTCTTGCTGGGACCGGCAGAAGCCCCGAGCTGCCGGACAGGCGGCTGGGCCCTGGGGAGGATTTTTCCATTGGGGGGGGGAAAGCCCGGGCAGAAGCCGATCTCCAGCTGTGCAAGCTGGTGATTGGCTTGGGCGGGCCCTGGGGAGGCTTTCCCTCCCCTCGATGGAAAAAGCCTCCCCAGGGCCCGGGCAGGGCAATCGCCGGCTGTGCAAGCTCCCGGTCCCGGGAGGCTTTCTCCATGGAGGGGGGGAGTTCGCCCTTCCCACCCACCCGGGCAGTGCTGGGAACGGCTAGTGCCCGCTGTATTTTTTTTACAGCAGGCTTAATTAGTAGTTTTTGTATATTTGAATTTTAGATATTTGAATTATATTTCTATTATTGTATTCAATTTTATTTTTATTCATTGCCACCTGCTTTGTGTTCCATTTCCCAGGGTCCCTGGCATTTGGTTCTGTCCCTAGCAGTTCTGTGAAGAGGAGAAACCCATTCCCACTATTTTTATAAAAGGCCTTTTTTGATTGACATCCTGAGTTGCTAGGCAACTGCCAGATTTTAAACTTCTATTCCTCCCCCTTTTTGACTCTGCTACAAACCTGAGGATTACTGCAGATTTGTAGAGGGGTCAGATTCAGATTCAGAGTAAATTTATTGGCATAAAATTGCAAAGCATAAAACGAAAATTTCAAACAGTTTCAAATGTAAAATCTATCGTAAAAGATTTTCATTTAAAATTGCCAGTAAAAACTTTGCTACTTTTATAATAGTTGAGTCCCTCACATTTAGTATCATTTTAATCCAGTGTTTCTCATTAACACAGCTGAATTTCAATTTCTTCAGATAATTAGCTAACGGGCACCGAAATACTTCTAACTTAGGACCCACCAGAAGTGTCAGGGACACTACATCCATGTAAACAGTATCTCTCCTGAGATACTTTAAAATTTATCTTCAAAAATTTACCTCGGGTGACATTTGAGGGAAAGATGTTTAAGCGAGCTACTAGAAATGCCCTTCTTAACTGGTGTGTCTCCAAAATTTGGAGATACATGGGCATGGATTTGTAAGATAAGGGAATATCCCAGAAGCGGGGAGAACATACACTGTTGTTAGAGGAGCCCAGAATCTGTGTATCCTGATCTTCTAGTCTCTGTGATATTAGCTTTAGTATCGTCCTTTCGTCTTGCATGCTAAGGGATGAGATGTCCAGACCCATAATTTGAAGTTTTTTGACATTTTGCCCAGCCAGCTGAAAGAATAAGGGTCACTCAAAAGATTAATTAACAAACTATCCGTTTGAGCATGGAAAGGAATTTTTAACCAGTATTTAAAGGACCAAGCCCGGGCTTCTAGACTCTGTTGGCCAAGTTCTGCGACAAGTGTATGATTGGCCACACAGTTTGGGACTCCTAGCAGATTTCTGAAAAAGAAAGATTGGATGTTCTCTAATTTATTATTAAATGCATCCATCTATATTGGGATTCCATAAAGAATCTGAGGAATTATTTTGGCATTGTAGATTTTAATGGCTGCGTAGAGAGGTCTATCTTAGCCGTGCTTGGCCTTCCCTTGCAGATTCGTTGATCCTCCCAGCACTAGTGAATAGATACATAGTACATCTTATCCATTTGGTGCCTCTTAATAATTGTGAAACAGCCTTGGGGGATGAATGGTCCGGCGTTTCCAGGGCCAATCAGGGTGCAGCCAGCTGCACCCTGGATTGGCTTTGCCCCTACAGCTCCCTCACCAAGCCCTCACCCCTTGCCTCCAGGGCCCCAGGTGAAAGGCTGCGGGGGGAGGGGTGGGAGGGGGTGCTTCCAAAAGGCCTGGAAAGCACACCTGGGACCTCACAGAGGCCTGCAGGAAGCACTCCCTCTCCCCCACCCCCCCCTCACTCTCAGCACTTACTGGTGGCCTGGAAAGCAGCCGGGACACTGATGGGGAAGACCCTTTCAATGCCGTTATGAACGGGCTTTGAAGCTAGTATGTAATGAAAATAGACGTATCAAAGGCACTGATGGTGCCTTTGACCCCAAAAGGCCAAGATGCCTGATTCACACACTGCAGTTTTCTCTCTGTGTGTGTCTCATGGTTGACACTAGCCCGTTGACTAGTGACAATAATGTTTGTTGTTGATGTCTTTCTCAGTATGTCTAAAACTGCTATGAGATCCATCCATTTGGCCAGGTGTGGTGTGAGTCCACCCCTCATCTTTTAAATCTCACCCAACTCCCCTCCAGATCGTAGCTCCCGTTCCACAGAGTGTTTGCACCTGCACACCCCTTTGTGAGGGGTCAAAGAGGAGGCTTCTTTTCCCCCCTGGATGCCAACTGCCAGGTGGAGCCTGGGTGTCCCCAGGAATTCCAGACTACTGAGCTTAGTTCTCCTAAAATGGTTGCTCTGGAGTTCAGGACTTTGGGCTCACAACCTCCCTGTATCTTGTGCCGTAAGAGGCCCTGATGAAGAAATGGCCACACAAGCCCTGTTACTTGAAGCTGTCCCATGGCCATGTTTGGCCACAGAAAAGTACTGAAACTACGCTCCATAGTAACTGATGCCCCCAGACACTGAGTGTCTCTCGCTGGATGGATGTGTGCTTCCAGCACTCTCTAGGGGTGTTTCCGCACAAGGACCAAGTTGCCAATTGGTCCCACAAAGCGGAAACGCTATTTTTAAAAGTGCAATCTCGGTGTTACGCATACCTGCTTTTTTAGTGGAATCCAGTAGCATTTCATTCGTTCCCCACAGGTTTCTGGTCTCGCAAAAATTGCTAGACAGGAAGCGATTTTTTCTGTGCTTTGTCCCACCCCTGGCCATCAATCAAACAAACAGCCAATGGGCGGTTGTTATCATGCTCCGGGAAAGCCCCTTTCCCTTTAAGAACAGGTGAAAAAAAAACACGTTGCAACGAATATGCGTTGATTCATTGCAATGGAGAGACCCAACTAGCTGGCAGCTGGCGTGTGAGCTGGCGATTCATCGTTACCACGCTCCCTCGAGTGAAAAGAAAAATCCCCCCCCCGAACGGGCGCGATTTTCGGCCAAAAATAAAGGGAACTTGCAAACGGGGCTGTGTTGTGCTTGGGGACTTAGGGGAGCTTTAAAGCACTTCTGTGGAGGGACTGTAACCGGAGAAGCCTCGCTGGGTGAATGAAGGCTTGCTGGTTCGTTGCTTTCTGCTCGCTTTGAGAAAAAAAAATGGTGATTGCTTCGCCGGAAGTTCGGAGGAGAGAGCCACGGGGAGGGACTTTGTTGGAAACGCAACAATGGGAACGCACAGGTCTTTTTCGCTAGTGTTGCAGATTGTTTGCAAGAGTGTAGCGCTTTTCGGAGGGTGAATCCACTTTTCCCGATTTCCCTTTAAGCACTGCAACGAATCGCTTTTTGCAGGACTGTTTCAGGAGTGTGGCAGATTGTGTGCGACGTCTTGCGGAACTGCAAATTAGTAGCATTTACAATTTGCAAGCCTTCTGCTACATTAAAGTCGTGCGGAATGGCCCTAAGTGTGCTGCTTGTTCAATGCATCTTCTAGCTGCCTCTCCCCCTTCCCCTGTATAAGCTAGTGCTGGATGATCGATCACACCTTCTCCACCCTTTGAGCATTATGGCTCAAAACTACAGGCTGACTTTCAAAACCCCAAAAAGGTTGTTGTTGTTGTTGTTGTTGTTGTTGTTGTTATTATTTAATTTTTACTCCAGTATCTTTCCTGGTTCTCCCAACCACTAGATGAACAAGAATTATGGCCAACTGCCAGAAAGGGCAAAATTTGGGCTTGTTAGTCAAAAAGCCAGCTGGCAATGCTGCCTTAAGACATTGTGGATTCTGCATTTGTTTCTTTGAACCTTCCCCCCCCCCATGTACGTTTCCCCCTCCTCACAAGGATGATTGGCAATTGCTCCAGACTTAGCCACAGCTCAGATAGTAACCTAAACATTAATTTGCAAACTAACAGACCTAAATTGCCAGAGCTTTGGATTTTTTACTGGTCCCTTTCTCTGAGCCATTGGATAATAAAAACAAACAAAAATAATACAATAAAATACTGGTACAAACCGTTAATTATACAAGACAATTTACATTAATAGACTTGGTCCATAACTGAAATGGCACACTACAATGACAGGCATTTCAACAAGTCTTGCTGGAGTAAAAAGAGAAAGAAAATCTATTAAAGAAAAGAGAACAAAAGGAATTGTGAATTTAGCCATGAAAAATGCAAAGAATATGCAAGTCTCAACAATAAGTGTACTTCCTGAAAGTGCTTTCTGTGGCAGGAATTACCAAATGTACCCAATTTGCAAATGGAAAATCTCCATAAGTGGAGGAGGCAAAACAACACCAATGCCATGTGCAGAAAAAAATGTGTGTGTTTGCAGAAGGGGAAAGTAGTTCATCTCTAAAACCCAGCAGTCTCTCCATGAGTTTTGTTTTAGAATTAATTCTATTTTATATTGGGAACTGCTTTTAGAAATTAATTTGCATTCTGCCTTTCTCCCAATGGGGTCTCCAAGCAACTTATGTTGTTCCTCTCTCCTCCATTTTATCCTCACAACCACCCTGTGAGGTAGATTAGGCTGAGCAACTGCGACTGACCCAATCTACCTCACAGTGAGCTTTCATAGCACAAGTGGGGATTTGAACCCAGGTGTCCCAGATCACTGCACCATACTCCCCCCCTCCCCACTCTGTGTTAGGCCCTAGAGATGGCCCATGTTCACCAACAGACTTTCAGCAGAAGGGGGTAGATTGGTATGGTGATTCTATGGGCTGGAGGGGTCCCCAGAGCAAGGCAGTATGTTGAGCCTGTAGAGTTAGTAAAAAATTATAGCACACGACACAGTGATGGGTGATTTCCAGCGCAATGAAGCCCTCTCAAGGCATGGAAGCCGATGCATCTGAGGAGCACAGTGCTGTGGAGAAGGAAGCCACCAGTTCTCATCCAGCCTTTGCTACTCACCCACAGGGTGGCCCTACGCCCTGCAGTAATGCTCCCCCATCGTACAGAGCCACCTTCCTTAACTCCACCACAATGCTGACTGTCTTTAGGTCAAAAACATACCAGCTTGCTGGAAGTGGCGGTCTATAAATCGAACAAATAAATAAACAAATAATAAATACATAGTGGGGAGAGTGTCAGACTTGGATCTGTGAGACCCAGGTTGGCATCTCTGCCCCGCCATGGAGCTCACTGGATGACCTCAGGTCAGTCTCGTAATCTCAGCCTCACCGACCCCCAGGGGTTGTTGGAAGAAGAAGAAGAAGAAGAAGAAGAAGAAGAAGAAGAAGAAGAAGAAGAAGAAGAAGAAGAAGAAGAAGAGTTGGTTATTAGATGCCGCTTTTCTCTACCCGAAGGAGGCTCAAAGCAGCTTACAGTCGCCTTCCCTTTCCTCTCCCCACAATAAACACCCTGTGAGGGAGGTGAGGCTGAGAGAGCCCTGATATTCCTGCTTGGTCATAACAGTTTTATCAGTGCTGTGGCAAGCCCAAGGTCACCCAGCTGGTTGCATGTGGGGGAGCGCAGAATCGAACCCGGCATGCCAGATTAGAAGTCCACACTCCTAACCACTAAACCAAACTGGCCAAGATGGAGGAGTACAGAATGATGCCAGTACACCTGGATCCCAGTCCCAGAGAAGACTTTTGGGAAGGTAATCCTTCCTGTTCATCATCATCATCATCATCATCATCATCATCATCATCATCATTATTCAGAGCCTCTTGTGGGGCAGAATGGTGAGGCAGCAGACATGCGGTCTGAAAGCTCTGCCCATGAGGCTGGGAGTTCAATCCCAGCAGCCGGCTCAAGGTTGACTCAGCCTTCCATCCTTCCGAGGTCGGTAAAATGAGTACCCAGCTTGCTGGGGGGTAAACGGTCATGACTGGGGAAGGCACTGGCAAACCACCCCGTATTGAGTCTGCCATGAAAACGCTAGAGGGCGTCACCCCAAGGGTCAGACATGACTCGGTGCTTGCACAGGGGATACCTTTACCTTTACTTACCTACGCCACGACTACTTACTGGAAGGACTGATGAAAATGCAACCTGTGCTCCCAGGTCCTTTACCTTTTCCCCCAAATCCAAGTATTTCTTAATGTGTTCCATGTTCTGCTGGGCAGTATTATTTGTTCCTACATGGATGAGAAGGAAGGGGTAATGATCTCCGGGCTTGATGAGCCTGTCCAGCCGTCACCCCAAGGGTTAGACATGATCCAGTGCTTGCATTCATCTGAAATAGCCAGTGAGGTTCATGTTCCTGTTCTTGTTTCACATGAACTTGAGCCTAAGGGGAGGGGGGTATATAAATGTAAATGAAGGAAGGAAGGAAGGAAGGAAGGAAGGAAGGAAGGAAGGAAGGAAGGAAGGAAGGAAGGAAGGAAGGAAGGAAGGAAGGAAGGAAGGAGAGCTTTTTTGTGTACACCACTTTTCACTACCCGAAGGAGTCATGGAGACATAGATTCATAGAGTTGGAAGGGGCCATACAGGCCATCCAGTCCAACCCCCTGCTCAACGCAGGATCAACCCAAAGCATCCTAAAGCATCCAAGAAAAGTGTGTATCCAACCTTTGCTTGAAGACTGCCAGTGAGGGGGAGCTCACGACCTCCTTAGGCAGCCTATTCCACTGCTGAACTACTCTGACTGTGAAAAACTTTTCCCTGATATCTAGCCTATATCGATGTACTTGTAGTTTAAACCCATTACTGTGCATCCTTTCCTCTGCAGCCAACGGGAACAGCATCATGCCCTCCTCCAAGTGACAACCTTTCAAATACTTAAAGAGGGCTATAATGTCCCCTTTCAACCTCCTTTTCTACAGACTGAACATTCCCAAGTCCCTCAACCTATTTTCATAGGGCTTGGTCCCTTGGCCCCAGATCATCTTCGTCACTCTCCTTTGTACCCTTTCAATTTTATCTACGTCCTTCTTGAAGTGAGGCATACAGAACTGCACACAGTACTTGAGGTGTGGTCTGACCAATGCCGTATACAATGGGACTATGATATCTTGTGATTTTGATGTATGCCCCTGTTGATACAGCCCAAAATGGCATTCGCCTTTTTTTACTGCTGCATCACTGCCTGTTCATGTTTAGCTTACAATCCACAAGTACCCCAAGGTCTCGTTCACACACAGTTTTACCTAGAAGCGTATCCCCCATCCAGTAGGCATGCTTTTAATTTTTCTGACCCAGATGCAGAACTTTACACTTATTTTTATTAAATTGCATCTTGTTCTCATTTGCCCATTTTTCCATTGTGTTCAGATCTCGTTGAACTCTGTCTCTATCTTCCGGAATATTTTTCAGTCCTCCCAATTTGGTGTAATATGCAAACTTGATGAGTAGTCCCTCCACCTCCTCATCTAGATCATCAATAAATATGTTAAAAAGTACCGGACCGAGCACCGAGCCCTGAGGTACCCCGCTACTCACCTCCCTCCAGTCTGATGAAACACCATTGACAACAACTCTTTGAGTGCGGTTCTCTAACCAATTTTCTATCCACCTAAATATCTGAAAATCCAGATTTATCCATCAGAACATCATGGGGTACCTTATCAAAAGCTTTACTAAAATCCAAGTAAACTACATCAACCGAATTTCCACGATCCAGCAAACCTGTTACTTGGTCAAAAAAGGAAACCAGGTTCGTCTGACAGGACCTGTTGGAGACAAATCCATGCTGACTTCCTTGGATCACCAGATTGTCCTCCAGATGTTTGCAGATCGCTCCCTTTAATATCTGCTCCATTATCTTCCCCACAACAGAGGTCAGACTCATTGGTCTGTAGTTTCCCGCGTCATCCTTCCTCCCTTTTTTGAAGATCAGAATAATGTTTGCTCTCTTCCAGTCCTCTGGGACATCTCCAGTCCTTAAAGAGGTTCCGAAGATGATGGACAAGGGTTCTGCAAGTCCTCCGGAAAGTTCTTTGAGCACTCTCGGGTGCATTTCATCCAGCCCAGGGGATTTGAACTTATCCAGTGCAGCTAAATGCCTCTCGACAACCTCTCTGTCCATGTCAATCTGCCACCCAGACACTATGCCTTTGGCTACTGCCATCTCTTGCCATTAGGGCGGGCACGTCATAGATCCAAGAAGTTACAGCAGAAGGACTGCAGCCTGTGCAGAGGGATGGAATGGGATGGGGGGTATGCCCCAGCCTATAAGTGATGTCACTTGTTGGACGAGGTCTACAAGGGTCTAAAAGGAGCTGCGTTCAGTGCCATTATGGGAGGGAAAAGGGCGATTCTTATGGATGCCATTCGTGTACAGAGAAAGTATTTCCACCTGGACCCAGTCTGAGCCCATGCTTTCTTGGCTGCCAATGCAAACTGCAACTATATAAGGGACGTACTAGTCCAAAAGGAAAATTAGTTTTTCCACATTTCAAGATTTCAACAAGGAATTTATTTCTGGGCTCTATGAACAAAGGGCAAAATAGAATATTGTATGGAAGATCTTTTGGGGCCAAAGTTCCACAAATGCACAGGGTCAGCAGTCACTGACTGTGCAGTGCTCATCTGTACTAGCAGAAGACCTGGTTTGAAACTACACAGAAATTAAAACCTCCTAAAAGTGGGGAAAGGAATGCTGGAGAGACAGGAGGCTCTTCCATGTCCAGTTTAAACCAGGGAGGAAATTTTGAGCAAAAGGTGGTGTTTCTGCCCAGCATGGCATTCACCAAGAAGCCACTCTTGTGTACTGAAACCATCCAAGAGGTGCCATGAGAATCATCCCCTGAATAATGTCAAAGAAAGAGAGTATAGCAGAGCTGCACTTTGTCCTAAAAGTGAGATATTCTTTTGCTCACCTCAGAATCTGGATAGGGCCAGATGCTGGCAGGCTCTAATACTGGGGTGGCCAAACTGCTGGCAGGGGCTCATGGGAATTGTAGTCCACGAACATCTGGAGAGCCACACTTTAGCCACCCCTGCTCTAGTGGAAGGTAAACCAAGTTCAGCCCACACTAAAGGCACTGGGATACCAAAAGGATTTCCAGATTTGCAATTAAACACTCATTCCGGCCCCAGAATTCTATGCCATATAGGAGCTGTAGAACAGCCTTGCTGTGTAACAGTTTGAAAGCTGGTTCAATCAAAAATCCTCTTTTTAAGCTGTAAAATTTCAAAATGACACGTAGTTCTCAGAACTGGAGATCTTGTCATCGCCCGATGGGCTTCCAATGAGAGAGTTTGGCTAAAAGTCATGCTACAGTGTTTGATGGAATCGCCATCTGTTGACCACTTAGATCTTTAAGGTCTCTTCCAAAAAACCTTGGTCTTGGTGAAATTAATATTTAAATCCTGCTATTACAAAAATTACCCAGCTCTTTCAGCCGATAGGGAGTCAAGCAAGAATCAGTGGTACTCACCCTTTACCTGATTAATCCATGATTCAGAATGGATTACATCATTGGAGATCCCTGAATTCTCCAATCTGCACAGCAGAAATTTGTTGTACAATTTGGAGGTTATATCTAACAAACTAATTGGATGATAGTTTTGGGCAACCAGTTTGCAGCCCTTTTCAAAAGCTAGGTCAAAATAGGTGACCATCAATTGAAAAAAGGCCTGTTTCTGGCGGAACTGGATTTTCTCCAAAAGAAAGAGAAGCAATAAGATCATTGAAGTAATGGGAAGTCATTGAAGTAAGGGAGACCTTTAAAAGAGAGGAGTCTGCTCCAAAGACCCTGGTCTAGGAGAGGACCATTGTGCTATAGTTTGTATGCCAGTTTCTTGCAGTAATCTACACATCCCAACCAAGAAAAGACCTCCCTAGGCTGAATGATACAAGTTCCCAAAACCAGGACTCTCTCATCTTGATCATTGAAACCTACTTTCCGGCCATTGCAGTTTTGCATAATTAAGCTTCTTTGTTTAGAGAAGACTTTTATAAGAATCTTTGCTACATGAGGTAATTAGAGGACAGTTGAAATTTTTACCAGTGAAACTACTATGATATAGTCACCCTTTCCTAGCATCCCTACATTCTCTGCCAAACCACCCTCAACCTGGGGATTTGTTGTTGTTGTTAGGTGCGAAGTCGTGTCTGACCCATCATGACCCCATCCTCCAGGCCTTCCTGGCCTCTACCATTCTCCAAAGTCCACTTAAGTTTGCACCGACTGCTTCAGTGACTCCATCCAGCCACCTCATTCTCTGTCGTCCCCTTCTTCTTTTGCCCTCGATCGCTCCCAGCATTAGGCTCTTCTCCAGGGAGTCCTTCCTTCTCATGAGGTGGCCAAAGTATATGAGTTTCATCTTCAGGATCTGGCCTTCTAAGGAGCAGGCAGGGCTGATCTCCTCTAGGACTGACCGGTTTGTTCGCCTTGCAGTCCAAGAGACTCGCAAGAGTCTTCTCCAGCACCAGAGTTCAAAAGCCTCAATTTTTTGACGCTCGGCCTTCCTTATGGTCCAACTTTCGCAGCCATACATTGCAACTGGGAATACCATAGCCTTGACTAAACGCACTTTTGTTGGCAGGGTTATGTCTCTGCTTTTTAGGATGCTGTCTAGATTTGCCATAGCTTTCCTCCCCAGGAGCAAGCGTCTTTTAATTTCGTTGCTGCAGTCGCCATCTGCAGTGATCTTGGAGCCCAGGAAAATAAAATCTGTCACTATCTCAATTTCTTCCTCATCCATTTGCCAGGAATTGAGAGGGCCGGATGCCATGATCTTCGTTTTCTTGATGTTGAGTTTCAAGCCAACTTTTGCACTCTCCTCCTTCACCCACATCAACAGGCTCTTTAGTTTCTCTTCACTTTCTGCCATTAGAGTGGTATCATCTGCATATCTGAGGTTGTTAATATTTCTCCCTGCAATCTTGATCCCAATTTGTGACTCCTCTAATCCCGCCTTTCTCATGTTGTGCTCCGCATACAAGTTAAATAGGCAAGGCGACAGTATACAGCCTTGCCGAACTCCTTTCTCAATTTTGAACCAATCAGTGATTCCATGTTCAGTTCTCACTGTTGCTTCTTGACCTGCATATAAGTTTCTAAAGAGACAAATAAGATGCTCTGGTATTCCCATCTCTTTAAGAACTTGCCACAATTTGTTGTGCTCCACACAATCAAAGGCTTTAGCGTAGTCAATGAAGCAGAAGTAGATGTTCTTCTGGAACTCCCTAGCTTTCTCCATGATCCAGCGTATGTTGGCAATTTGATCTCTAGTTCCTCTGCCTCTTCGAAATCCTGCCTGTACTTCTGGAAGTTCTCGGTCCACATATTGCTGGAGCCTAGCTTGTAAAATTTTGAGCATAACTTTGCTAGCGTGAGAAATGAGTGCAATGGTGTGGTAGTTTGAACATTCTTTGGCATTACCCTTCTTTGGGATTGGAATGTAAACTGACCTTTTCCAATCCTGTGGCCATTGTTTAGTTTTCCAAATTTGCTGGCATATTGAGTGTAGCACTTTTACTGCATCGTCTTTTAAGATTTTTAATAGTTCAACTGGAATGCTGTCACCACCACTAGCTTTATTGTTGCTCAAACTTCCTAAGGCCCATTTGACTTCACATTCCAGGATGTTTGGCTCCAGGTCAGTGACTACCCCCTTGTGGTTATCAGGGATGTTAAGCTTGCTCTTGTATAGTTCTTCTGTATAATTTTGCCACCTTTTTAAAATCTCTTCTGCTTCTGTGAGGTCCCTACGATTTTGGTCCCTTATCATACCCATCTTTGCATGAAACGTTCTCTTCATATCTCCAATTTTCTTGAAAAGATCTCTGGTCCCCCCCATTCTATTGTTTTCTTCTATTTGTTTGCACTGTTCATTTAAGAAGGCATCTCTTCTAGCTTTTCTCTGCAATTCTGCATTCAATTGGGTGTAAATTTCTCTTTGTCCCTTGTCTTTCACTTCCCTTCTCTCCTTAGCTATTTGTAAAGCTGACAGCCATTTTGATTTCTTGCATTTCTTTTTCTTTGGGATGGTTTTAGTTGCTACTTCTTGTACAGTGTTGTGAACCTCCGTCCATAGTTCTTCAGGCACTCTGTCTATTTGTCACCTCTACTATATATTCATCGGGGATATGATTTAGTTCATGCCTGAGTGGCCTAGTGCTTTTCCCTATTTTCTTCAATTTAAGCCTAAATTTTGCAACAAGAAGCTGATGATCTGAACCACAATAAGCTCCTGGTCTTGTTTTTATTGACTGTATAGAACTTCTCCATCTTTGGCTGCAGAGCACATAGTCAATCTGATTTCTGTGTTGACCGTCTGGTAATATCCATGTGTAGAGTCGTCTCTTGGGTTGTTGGAAAAGAGTGCTTGCTATGACCATTGTATTCTCTTGACAAAATTCTACCAGCCTGTACCCTGCTTCATTTTGTACTCCAGGCCAAACTTGCCTGTTATCCTGGTTATCTTTTGGCCTCCTACTTTAGCATTCCAATCCCCCATGATGATAAGCACATCATTTTTTGGCGTTGCTTCATCCTCTTCAGCAGCAGTGGTTGGGGCATAGACCTGGATTACTGTGATGTTGAATAGTTTGCCTTGGATTCGAACTGAGATCATTCTGTCATTTTGGGGATTGTATCCCAAGACTGCTTTTTCTACTCTCTTATTGATTATGAAGGCTACTCCATTTCTTCTGCGAGATTCTTGTCCACCTGATGGTCATCTGAATTAAATTCACCCATTCCTGTCCATTTGAGTTCACTGATTCCTAAAATGTCGATGTTCAGTCTTGTTTAACCACGTCCAGCTTGCCTTGATTCATGGATCTGACGTTCCAGGTTCCTAAGGAATAAAAATCTTTACAGCATCGGACTGTCTTTTCGCCACCATTTACTTCCACAATTGAGCGTCCTTTCGGCTTTGGCCCAGTCGCTTCATTCATTCTGGCGCTACTCGTACTAGCCGTCTGCTCATCCCCAGTAGCATATTGGACACCTTCCGACCTGAGGGGCTCATCTTCCGGCGTCATATCGTTATGCCTATTGGAACTGTCCATAGAGTTTTCATGGCAAAGATACTGGAGTGATTTGCCATTTCCTTCTCCAGTGGATCACCTTTTGTCAGAGCTCTCAACTATGACCTGTCCGTCTTGGGTGACCCTGCACGGCATAGCTCATAGCTTCACTGAGCTACGCAAGCCCCCTTGCCACGGCAAGGCAGCGATCCTTGAAGGGGGACTGCCATCTCTAGATGTGCCTAAACCCTTTGACCTGTGGGGAAAAACAGATGTAAGATAGGCGCTGAGCCTTTCTGCTTTCTCTGCATCCTCCGTTAGTCCATCTGCCCCCAATAGTGGGCCTATTGCCTCCTTTACCTGACGTCCCAAAGAAGCTTACAGTCGCCTTCCCTTCCTCTTCCCACAACACACACTCTGTGAGGCAGGCGGGGCTGAGAGAGCTCCAAGAGAAATATTTCAGGTGGGGCTGAGAGAGCTTTTCTGGGAGAGCCCAGGCCCAGGGTCACCCAGCTGGCTGCATGAGGAGGAATGGGGAATCAAAATTAGAGGCCATTGCTCTTCACCATAACCCCACACTGGCTCTCTTGGTAGGGTATCAAGTGAGATATCAAGGAAATAAACATATGATCAGAAAATGTGTTTGCAAAGAGCCTTGCAGACCTGGTAAGGAGGGCTTTAAACTAAATCCAGTGGGGGAGCAAGACGTTCTGTCATGTTTGTCCAATGGCAAATTAGAATGCTTGCTGGGCAAAAACTCTACCCACTTTCTAAAAACACTTAGTTAGTGCCAGGAAAGTTGCTGGCAGGTGCCATGGCTCCCACAGGCACCAGGTTGGGGACCCTCATGTAGAGAGATCACAAATGGGTGAGACTTCCAATGATAGCTGGCAGCAGTTCGTAGGAAAAGAGAGCTCCAGTCAGCTGCCAGGCACCCTTTCATCAGGCACGGACCCAGCTCTAGTGAAGTGCCCTGTCCATCCTGCTGTCCTTGCACCTCCTGACCATCCTCTACTTGAAGAAGGAGAAGAAGAAGAGTTGGTTCTTATATGCCGCTTTTCTCTACCCGAAGGAGGCTCAAAGCGGCTTACAGTCGCCTTCCCATTCCTTTCCCCACAACAGACACCCTGTGGGGTGGGTGAGGCTGAGAGAGCCCTGATATCACTGCTTGGTCAGAACAGTTTTATCAGTGCTGTGGCGAGCCCAAAGACACCCAGCTGGCTGCATGTGGGGGAGCGCAGAATCAAACCCGGCATGCCAGATTAGAAGTCCACCCTCCTAACCACCACACCAAACTTAAGGCTTTCTAGCAAGAGGTGCGAGATGTTATCAAAGAACACCTGATCCAGACAGAGTATGGCTGAGCATCAGTTTCCAGAGGCATGCACTGTATGACCACAACCCCGCCCCCCAGTGATTCACACTGTGTCCATTCATCAAGGAACCCTCAGCCAAGCCTGTAAATGTTATATCCTGAAGGACCGTGCTAGAAATCTTTCAGCACTTTAACCTCTGCAATGCTTGCACTGCAGTTTGTCATGAGCTCACCATCAGATGATAAAGAGTGATGTATGATCTCTCTTAGATCCCCCAGATCCATGCTGCTAGCAGAACAGATTTCTTCTGGGAGAAGGAACCTTCCCTCTGACACTGGGGGCATCACCCCTGCTAGAGGAATCAATCAGCACAAGTGGGGGGCCTGTGAGACTTGCTGGGGGGGTGCCATACCTCCTCCATCTCTGAGCTTGGCAAGGCTCTAGCCTCGACCACTACACTAATCCCAGCTGCTGGTATCTTCCACTGGTCCAACTGGGCCCACAGTGCCAGAATCCTAGGTATTCTGCCATGAGATTAATTGGCTTCAGTGACATATGAAGCTGTCCATTTTATCAGGTCTATGCTATGCTGGTTTCTCTCACTCCTCAAGGCCATGTGCCTTGTTATTGCCTCTCCTTCCCACAAAATGCTGTGGGGAGGCTGAACTCCCTTTGCCTTAGTTTGCTTGTCCTGTGCCTGGCACCCTGATTAGTGGAATGTTTTGTCTCATCCTGAAACACAAGTCATCACCTTCCCATGGGAGGGAGGGGAGGGGAGGGGATGTGCTTATGTTTTATATATGTGACTAGGGGCAAAGCCCGCTGTATCCAAGAATACAACGGGAGCTAGAGCTCGGCAATGGGAAGAGGAAGGGGAGGGGTTGTCCAGTCTGTAAGGGCATGGGGTTGAATGTGTGTGTTGTGTGGGAGGTTGTGGTGGCGTGGTGGCAAATGAGGGTATGGGTGTGGAGATATGGGTGTCAAGAACCTGTGGTGTGGAATGTTCATTGAGTGTGGGAGAGGACTGACCTTTGGGAATTGTGGCATAGTGGTTACAGATGAGCTTTCCAGAGCCATGTGTTCAGATATGTGAAGGGAAAATCAGACTGGAGACTCTTCTTAGGGGAAGATTTCATGGCAACCAATTCCTCCCAGTTCTGCATCATTTCCCTTCTTGTGTGAATTAGGCCACAGACACCGAAATGTCCCCCTGCCCTAATACACATGGGGTAGTCACAGTACACAGGTGTCCACCCTGTTCCTTCTCCATTTTTTCACATGTTGATAAAATATTATGTGCCCACATGCTTCTTTCATGGCTGCTCCTTAGAAGAAGAACGGATTTTTGTACCCTGTTGTTTCCTACCCAAAGGAGTCTCAAAGCAGTTTACAAACAGCTTTTCCATTTGTCTCCCCACAATAGTCAACCTGTGAGGTATGTGGGGCTGTGAGAGGTCTGAGAGAACTGGGAATGGGCCGCAGTGACCCAGCAGGCCTCAGGTGTCTCAAAGCATTTTCCAATCATCTTCCCTTCCTCTCCCTATAGCAGACTCCCCATGAGGGAGGTGGGGTAGAGAGCCTCACATGGAAGCTAGCAACCCTAAGAGGAAGACTCTCTGTGCACAGCAGTCTTGACCTTAGTAAGGTTTTTTATACTGTTTTTTAATTTGCCAGGCCAAGGTTGAAAAAAGTTATTTTAGTTCCCATGTGTCTTCAGCCATTTACTTATTCACTATTTACAGTTTCAGGCTGTAAATATTTATTTAGATCTTCCTGCACATTCCAGACTCACAGGACTAATGCTGATCTACCTGTCTGTGCCCCAGAATACAAAAAGTTGATGGTAAGGGCTGGCTATAACCCATAGCCTAGGAGGGACACACCTGCACCACTCCCTCCCAACTCCAGGCAAAAATGGCTCCTTTCAAGGCTGGACTCTGAGGCATTGTACGATTTTGAAGTCCAACCTCCAAACCCCCAGGAATATTTCCAATCCAGGGGTAGCCAACCTCCAGGTGGGGCCTGGAGAGCTTCTGGAATTACAGCTCACCTGCAGAGTATAAAGATCAGCTCCCCAGGCCGAAAAGGCTACTTTGGACAGGGTTGTGGTAGAGAAGAAACTTTTAAGGCCTCCCACACAGGTTGTTGTTGAATTGAAAGACTTGAGGCCTACTGCACAAGGTTGTTGTACAGATGAAACATCGAGACAAAAGAACCAGTTTTGTCTGCAGAATAATGCTGTGCAGTGGCCTCAAATCTGCAGAGAGTTGCAAAGAAGAAAGACACATGGCTTGCCTGCGTCTAACCCCTGGCCAGAGCAGTATTTTAAGTGAGAAGGGGCTTTTCTGTGGCCTCCCTGTCAGCCATTTGACAGGGGAAATCCCCCCCTCAAAAGGAATGCCCACCTCCATGCCCTGAGGCTCCCCAGCGTTGTTCTTGGAAATGCCTCAGTCAGGGCCTGTCAGAGGCTCCTTTGCAGCAGGCCTAAAGGGAGGGGGAGGGAGCGCACTCACCAGCCTCCTGCCAGCTCTGTCAATGTTCTGAGGCAATTTACAGTTGGACATGACAGTTAGGACAGCTCTGCACCTTCCGATTGGCCCCTCCACTTGTCAATCTGGGGCTAAGGGGCCAATCCAGGAGTTTTGATCCCAGACTCAGCCCACCCCAACACCCCTTACTGTTTTATTAAGAGGGACAGATTGTGTGCAACCCCAGTTCTGTCTATTTCCCAATGTTGGATGCTTTTGCTTAAGAATAAAGAAACTTTCCAAAATATAAATTTTCTTGTCTACAAGTCTAGAATTCTGACACACAGAGAGCACAATTGTATTGGGGAGTGGGGGTTAAATCACCTTTATAATTTATTTTTTAAATCAGATTTTTCAGCAAACTTGAGGAGTCCCCCAAATTTGTACAAAATATGTTTAGTATCAGTATGGCCCCAGTCTGCAGATATAGGTATCCACAGACAGGGACCATAGATTGCTATTAGTATACAGATAATTCAAATCACAGATGATCCCTACAGTGTTAGATATGGGGAATTTCATAGAATCATAGAGTTGGAAGGGGCCATGTAGGCCATCTAGTCCAACCCCCTGCTCTACGCAGGATCAGCCCTAAGCATCCTAAAGCATCCAAGAAAAGTGTGACATTTGTGGCATTAGCCATTGGCCAACAGTTATCAGGGACCAAATTAATTCAAATTCATAGTAACCAAGTTATCAATGATCAGCCATGAAAGCTGATCTGAGTTATTACACCCCAATGCCTGCCTACTGCTGCTGCTTTCCTATTCTGATTGAGTTTCCCTGAGTCATCGAAGCTTGTACCTGCCGTCTATGCTGCCCCTATTACCCACTACAGCCACTGTTGGCTGCTGTGTAAAGCTGTGCTGGACAAGGGAGCACTGGTCTGATCCAGCAGGGATGCTCTTATGACTTGACTAGTAAAAGAGCCCATTGTATCCTAAATACAATGGGCGCTAGGAGGCAGTGGGAGAGTAAAAGATTTCTTACCCGGCGCTGGGTTTTCTGACTGGCGGCCATTTTTAGCGGCCGCTTGATGGAGGCGGCGGAGGCGGCTTAAGGGCGGAGGCGAGGGCTTGATCGGCGGCAGCAGAGGCTTGAGGGCGGAGGCGGCTTTACAGCGAAGGCTGGCGGCCATTTTGAGCGGCGGCTTGATGGCGGCGGCGGCGGCTTGATCGGCGGCAGCAGAGGCTTGAGGGCGGAGGCGGCTTTACAGCGAAGGCTTGAGCGGCGGCTTGATGCGGCGAGAGGCGCTTTGCGCCTCTCGCCGCACCAAGCCGCCGGCCAGGGAGCCCCCGGCAGCCGCGCTTCGCGCCTCCGACACGTCAGCCCGCCAGCAAGGAAGCAACTGCGAGCCGCGCTTCGCGCGGCTCGCAGTTGCTTCCTTGTGAGTGGGGTGGGAATCGACGATGGTCCGTCAAGAGGAAGGGGCCAATCGGCACCCTTCCTCATCCCGGTCCGAGCCCGCCCTAACTCCTGCTACACAGCCCTTACGGCTTTATTTAGTCCGTGGCGCCCGTGGCGCCACGGGCGGTGTAAAGATGGGAGTTTTGGTTTAACGTGCAGAGGCAATTTCTTTTCTGAATATGGGTGGAATCGGGCATTTTCGCACTGTCTGGAGAGGTCAAGTGGAAATACTGAGGGGGTGAGCAGGTAGAGGGGCTAAATATAGTTCACTTCTAGCAAACTGGCTAGGGCATACCTCCAAGTGCAAGTGGGAGCCAGCAGCAGTTCTGGTAATGACACAGCTTTGCTCTACGTCTCTGGCTGTGACCCAAAAAGCCAACACGAGATGGAAAGATCCAGCAGTGCAGGAGAAGCCTATCAGATTACTTTTGAACTCTCCATTCTTTTCACCAACAATTCTGCAGGTCTAATGCAAGAGGGACTGAGGGGAAGGGGCGGGGTAAGAAAATCGATTGCCGGTTTTGGTAACTTTTCAAGCACTTAAGACTTCTTCCCTAACACCAGACTGCTGATGAAAAACCCAGCTTTCCAAGGCGCCAGGCCTTAATGGCTGGCCTGGTGCCAAGGACCTTTGGCGAACTCTGATGCCCCACCCACTCGATATTAAAAACAAACAAACGAAGGTTGCATCAGCGTTGAAGCTCCATAATTCATATTCTGTACATTTCACTAGGGAGTCACTCATCTGTACTTACAGATACATTTAAGAAAATGCATCCTCTTTGGCCTTCTCTCCCGCCCCATTTATGGCTCCCGGTCTGATGGGCAACAATACTCTCTCTTCAATTAAGGGACACCTTAGGGTTGATCATCACACAATTGCTCCCAGAGACCCTTTGCCAAATGCTCTTTTGGCACCGAGCTCGGAAGATGAATTAGAAGGAAGTCTTCTCAGTAATGCCCCCTCTCCAATTCCCATCCCCATCATCAGCATTTATCCCTCCTGCCGCCTGATTCCATCTTTCCCCCCTCTCTTCTGCCCGAGTGGCTTTTACCATCCCCATCTTTCATGCACAGGCCTGTCTTGATTCTCTGGAGGTGTATTTAAGAGATGTCATATCCCCCTTTTTCTTCCGGCTTTCAGTGGGCCTTCAAGTCGCCACTTTTGCAGATGGGGTCGTCTTTTTTTTTTTTAATTGAGCAGATGCCAGGGCATTGGGGGAGGGGTGTAAACACGCGGAGGTGGTTGGGGGTGGGGTGGGAAAGGAAATGAAGGCAGCACCATTTTCACAGGGTATGGCCCAATCCAGGTTGCAAGCAACTAGCGAAAAAGTTTCTTTGCGAGGGGGAGAAGACGGGAAACACGGTAAGCTAGAGATTTGCACGGTGCGTTTGTTGGTTTTATAGAGTCCAAGGCAAAGAGACTGGGGTGGGGGCATTTCATGGACAAGGGGCCAAGAGGAAAGCCAATTTCTCCCTAAAGAACTACGCCACCAGGTGTGAGAGGCAGCAAAAATATTCTTCTAAGGAGCACGGGGGATAAAAGAGGGGGAAGGACTGGGGTATAACTGCGCCTCCAACTCAAAACCCAAGCAACCGAGCGTGCCACCAGAGGAAGCCCTTGTCCCAGCCACCTTAACTGATGCTGCCTTTCACTGGCTCATCTGGGCCTGATCCTGAACTATCCTTGCAACTTACTTGGTGCGGGAGGAGAGGGACTATTTGTAGCAACACAGAAACAGCACAGCCACATGATGCATATAGCAGGGTTTAAGCAAAGCCAGCCTGGGAACAACGGAAGCCAGCAGCCAGGCAGCCCCCCCCCCCCCCCGAATAAGACTTTCCAAGTGATGTGTGCACAAACCGAGGAGGCTCAGGCTGCATTCGGTGCAAGGGCAGCTTCTCCTCCCGGCTGTCTTGGAGGAAAAGGAGCAGGGACAAACAGATTTAATACTTAAGCCACAAGACACCTTGTGGAATCTTTTTATTATAGAGAGAGTGTAAAATGCAACTGTCAGTCAAATAAAAAGAACAATTTTTTGTTTAAAACACATCATGCTCAACATTATCCAATTGTGTCTCTGTATAGTTAGACATTTCAAGCATTATAAAGAAATAAACGGCGGGGGGGGGGGAGGATCTTAGAACAGTCACTTCAGTACATTTCAAAACGGAATGTCCCCGGAGGTCAATTAAAAATGTCAAGAAAAAATAGCTTTACTTCTGGGTTTTTTTTTTCTCCTTTAAAAATACACTGTTATCTGTACAAGAAAACACTACAGTAAACATTGGAAACCATATTATCCCTTTTATTAAATCAAAAAAATTATTTAGCACATACCTGTGGTTAATACTAGATTTCATTTTATTTCTCTAGGTAAATTCTGACAAATATTAAGATAAGAAAATACTTAAAAAGAAAAAACAAAACTGAAAACAAGTGTTGGGGGAGGCGGGGGGAAAAGCCAACACACACCCTGGAATTAAAAAATAGCTACTACTATTTTATATGTTTTAATGTTCCACAGTGTTTGTTAAAGGTACTAATAGCAGTTTCTTCTTAATATTAAAAATAACAGTATTTATTTCTGAAATAGACAAAAGGTATTTTGTTTGTTTTTTTTTCTATTTTTTAAGACAAAGCTTGGAGGTCTTAGATACACAAATGCAACCAACAACGGAGACATGGAAAAAAATAGTATCGCTAAAAAATTAAACATTGTTTTTTATATTAACCCTTTAGATCTCTAGAAATTATACAACCCCTACAAAATTCTCCCCCCCATAACCTGCCAGACAGTAAGACAGCGTGGCTGCCTTGATAAAGTCACATAATTACAATACATACCATAATTCAGTTTTTTTAAAAATGCAATAAAATCAAAAAAGACAGCCAAGATACAAGAAATTAGAAGTAAAATATTTAATGAATTTACATATTTAAGAATATTTAAATACTGTTTTTTTAAAAATTTATCTTTTTTAGAATTTGTTACATACCACCTAAGACTTCCAAGCCTCTTTCTGTTATAACAGAAAAAATTTAAAATTAAAAACACAAGGAGTGGGGAACACACAAAAATCCACCATGTTGAAATGTCACAGCTCTGGGGGACATTTTGGTGCCGGCTGTACTCTGGCTTCCCTCCAAAAGGAATCCCGGAGATTGCTTTCGTTTTTTTTCCACTTTTTCCCTTACAAATTTGGAAACAAAAAAAGCCAAAGGGTGGAGGAGAGGATAAAATTAGCCCCCCCCCCCATTACCCAGCATGTCCATGAAGTTTTAGTACATTACTAATTGTTCCTGATTCTTAGAAAAGTTCAGTAAAGGTTATCCTAACAACTAGTGTTTCACAAAAAAAACAAACAAAAAGTCTTCATCAAAATGTTGCAAATCTAGAAACCTCTGTTACAAAAAGGTTTACTTCCACATTGATTCCAAGGGAGGGGAGGAGGAAAAAAGATCACGCAGACTGTCCTACTGTTCCTGCAAGAGAGAGGAAATAGAAAAATTGGTTAAACTCTAGAATGGAAAACCAGACTCTCACATTTGCTGCACTGTGATTTACCAGATGCACCCAAAAACTTAGCAATAAGACAACTGACCCACTCATTTATGCTCCCTGGCAACTGCCTTATGCAGAAGCAAAATACCTGTGCAAAGGCAGACAACAGCATCGATTTGTGGCCTTGCTGGGCTTGGTTATTTTGTTCTGGCCTAGCACATGTCTTCTATTCTTTCAGAAACATTAGACAAATCCACAGAATATGTGGCTCTACAGATATTCACTGTGAACCTCTAGTTAATCAGAACCCCCAACACAGGGGAAGTCTATTTCACAAGCATGGATAACAGTCACTGATTGACATGCATCTGTGAGCCTATCTCATGGATTTAGCACAAGCAGCCCCGCCCTGCCTCTAGTAGCAGCATTCCACCCCTTCTGAGAAAGTTGTTGATTTCCTTAGTTCATACAGCTGCAGCTGTGCATAATAAAATCTGGAAGCATCATAGAAATGCAGGGAGAACACAAAAATCTGTATTTTGTTTCTCTGAGACAGAATTTGACTGGCTTTCCAATGGGAATGATCTGGACACATGCTCCATTAAATCAAAGGTCTGTGCCAAGGCAAATCAGAGTTGGTGGCAATAAAACTGTACAAGAAGAATTAAACGTGTGTGTGTCTTTCTCTACGTTTCTTGCCTCTTGAAACAACAAGGAAGGGCTGCTGGGCCATCTTCTATGCCAGGGCTTTTAATGGGGCATGAACTGCATGTATATTTGGGTGGAAGGTGTTTTATTTTGTTGGTTTTAAATTGCAAATGTTTAAAATGGGATATGTAACCCACCTTGAGCCATAAAGAAAGGCAGGCTTCTAAGTATACTAATAAATATACATTTTTGCTTTTGTTAGCAAATCTCTGACCATTCATGAAACGGCTTTTTAGTAGATTCAGACTCCTGTGACTGGCAGGGGCTCTCCGGGGTCTCAGGCTGACATCTTTTGCATCACCCGCTGTTAAACTGGAAATGCTAGAGGCTGAATTCAGGGCATTTTGCATGCCAAGCAGATGTTCTGCCATGGAGCCTCCTCGGCTTCCCGTCTTGCTTTGGATCATCAGAACCCCCCACCTACCACCCTTTGGAGGTTTCGATCATTCACACCCTTGGAAGATTTCCAGCACCCCCAATGTGGGCGCGACGCACAAGCATTTTAGGGGTAACATTTTGCTAGTTTTTTGTGCCTGCAAGGCAGGTCCCCAGGCGCACAGAAGATCACTGCGATGCTGCAGCCATACCAAATCCACAAGCCTGGTGTTTCCCTGGTGCCACTTTCCAGATTTCTTGTAAGGTGACAGGGGCCAGGAAGTTGATACCCTTTGGGCTTCTTGATTTGGGTACCCATGGGGACGGGGGGATGAGCTCTGAAGGACTGCTGTCTCAGCATTATGCTGTAACTCAGTGGTCTGCAACCTTTCTTAGGCTGCAGACCGTTGCGCCGGGGTGCGGGGAGAGGGCAACCCGGGGCCCCGCACGTGTGCGGCAGCCCCGGCGCAAACGTGCATGCGCAGACTTGCCATGTGTGCGTGTTTGCGCCCCCGGACACAAACGCGCACGCGCAGCAAGTCTGCGCGTGCGCGTTAACGCCGCCGGCATGCTGGCGGCCGCGGCTCCCTCTCCCCGCCCCTCCGGGGCGCAAGGAAATCGGCGGCCAAAGCGGCCGATCAGCTTGCGGCCCGGCAAGCTTCTCTTCCCGCCCCCTCCCAAAGCAAGAAGCTTGCCGGGCCGCAAGCTGATCGGCCGCTTTGCTCGCAGCCTGGCGAGCTTCTCGCTGTGGGGGGGGGGGAGAGGGAGCCACGGCCCAGCGGTGAGGCCTTCGCGGCCCAGCGCCGAGGCCTTCGCGGCCCGACACCGGGCCGCAGACCGGGGGTTGGGGACCACTGCTGTAACTGACCCTCTTCCAGCCTGGAGAGAGTTGATAGGACAGAAGCTGTGCTTCAGTGGTCAAGTATTTCCACTTCCACTCCGCCAGAGGTCTCAGGGCGGCTCACAACAGTAATCAAAGACCTATGATCAATAGAATGTCCCAGGTTCAACCTCTAGCTTTCCCAGTTGGTCGGATTCCACCTAAGGCTTCCAGTGGGGGCCACGGCTCTAGTGGCAGCGTCTGCTTGTCAAGTCTCGGTTCAGTCTCCCCCATCAGAGAGAAAGGGAGCTTGGTTGCTGGGCTTACTTTTTATCATTTGAAAAGTGCTTAGAGAATGAGAGCTCCTTTCTGGATCAGATCCAAAGGTGCGCACAACAGTGGCCGGCTGGCCAGCCACCCTGTACCTTTAGGCTCCTGAAAGTCATAGGCATTACACTGATGTTTCATTTTGCTTTAATGGCCTTAAGCCATTGAAACACCTAATGGCTCTGTGGACACTTTGTACTCTCCCCCCACTATGGTTTCAGGATGACAATCTGGAGGCCTGGAACCCCAAGGAAGATGTTCCCACTAAAGGACTGACTGGACAACGGGAGACATCCCAACCGTAACAAGCAGCTGATCCAACTTAGCACAGACTGGTACTATCAACCCCGTCTCTTCAGAACTGCCTGCCAGTACACAGCATTGTCCACAACAAAGAAAAGGCTCCTGTGAGGGGCAATGGCCACAGGCTAGCTGATGCATCTCTGTACGATCGACTGTTCAAGTCTTCTGCCACAGACAGACACAGAGGCAAACAGTAATTACAAGGCAAAGCTGCCTTTCAGAGGATGCAGCCGGTCTGGCTGGTCTGTACGTGGTTCTCCGGAAGGCATCCATTACGAGGAATCATGCAGAGATTCAGCAGGTGGATTCCTGTGACAGCAGGCAATCTGATCCACATAATATATTTCTGGTAAGGCCTTGGGGGAGGAGCGTGTCTCATGGCTTAAGGGCCACTTAGCACTTAATACCCACTCAGGACGGCTGTCACGTGCCTGAGTGCCTCCTCCTCCAACCGGCTTGCCTGTCTGTCCAGCGGCCAGCCAATCGCCTTCCGTCCCCCACTGCTGACCACCCCCCTCCTCCTTACACTTCCCTGCTGCGTGAGAGCTGCCCCTGCCAGTGAGTTTCCTGCCCAGCCTGCAGTCTTTCCAGGTCCTAGGGGGAGGGAGAGGCCATCCACAGAGTTCTTCCACACACACACACACCCTAATTAGCACCCGTTGTGTTCCTGAATCCAACAGGCTTGGCACCTAGTGAGGAAATAAAAGGCATTGCTCTAATTTCCGTACTGGCAGAGAAGTCAATCCATTGTGGGTAAACCACATATGCTTGGCCTACAGTGAGTTACATTCACTTTCAAGTGACTAGGAGACACACTGAGCCAAACCCAGGAGGGCCATCCAGGAAAGCAGACTGAACTACAGGTGCTGTGGTGAGGACGACACCAACCTGGCTGTGGGCCTGAGCCTGCCCTAGTGTCTGCCCGTAATAAGCTGCTTGCTGTCTGTAATACTCTGCCCAGGCCATCGTGTAGTCTGGCTGGGAGCTGGCTTGAGAAGCAGCGGTGGCAGCGTGACCTGGAGGAGAAAGCGAAACACACACCGTCAGGAGGAGAGGAAGTCAGGATAGGAGGGCCCGGCCTGCTCCCAACACAGACCCAATCTTTAACCAGGATCGGTGTTAAGGTGGTCAGCCCTGGTTAGCTCTGGGGATGCCCACGGGCCGTGGGCTCCACCTGGCTGCTGTCAGCAGGCAGGCTGGAAAAGGGATTCTGCCTCAAGCAGGGCTCACTGGGGTTAGATTACTTGCTTAACCATGTGTAAGAGACAGCAGGGTGTGATAGTTAAGAGAGCTGGGCTAGGACCGAGGGACCCAGGAGTTGGTGCCCTTGGCTAGTCACACTTTCTTGGGCTAGCCCACCTTACAGGGTTGTTCTTAGGATAAAATGGGAGGAACTCAGAATGGTGCCAGCCATCATGCATCCCCCCTGGGAAGGAAGGTGAGGCATAAATGGAGGAAACCAGTGAATGTGGACTGATCAGAAGCCAACTGCATACAGCAGTCCCACATCCTCTGGCCAATCTGCCACCAGGCTAGCAGAAGGAGAAGAGTTGGTTCTTATAAGCCACTTTTCTCTACCAGAAGAGTCTCAAAGCGGCCTTCCCTTTCCTCTCCCCACAACAGACACGCTGTGAGGGAGGTGAAGCTGAAAGAGCCCTGATATTACTGCTCAGTCAGAACAAAAGAAGAAGAGTTGGTTCTTATATGCCGCTTTTCTCTACCCGATGGAGTCTCAAAATGCCTTCCCTTCCTCTCCACATAACAGGTGACGTAGGTGAGGCTGAGACAGCCCTGATATTACTTCTCGGTCAGAACAGTTATCAGTGCTGTGGTGAGCCCAGGGCCACCCAGCTGGCTGCTAGTGAAAGAGGAGCGGGGAATCAAGCCTGGATCGCCAGATTAGAAGCCCAAACTCCTAAGCACTACACTAAGCTGGCAACACTGAACCTCTGTCAGAAAAAACAAAGGCCAAGAAAGCGTTCTGCCAGCACAGAGACAGGGACTGTCTAACAGACAGAGGGCACAGGGAAACATTCTATGCCAAGAGGCATTGGGAGGGGGAGAAGAGAAACTATGGAAGAAATGAATAAAACAAATCGTCCTTTGCTCCAGCTCCAAATTTCTCTGGCATGCAAAGCTAGAATGTAAGGAAAGAAGGACTCCAGCCCAAGATGGCTACACACAGCAGAAACACTGGACCCGCCAGACCCGCCGTGAATGCTGGTGGAGTTGCTGCCAGTTGCTTTAGATGGGACGGGATTTTGCAACAGGAACTGCTCATGGACTCTGGAGCCAGGGCTCCACACACCCTGGACAACATGTGGGGATGGGCAGAGCAACAAAATGGAAAAGGCCTCACTCTGAACATCAGATCCCCTTTTATGCTTGCTTCCAACAAACAATGACATTTCTCCCACCAACCTGGAGGGCTCAGAGCCAGTTTTGTGTAGTGTTTAGGAGTGCTGGGCTCAATTCTGCGCTCCCCCACATGCGGCCAGCTGGGTGACCTTGGGCTCACCACGGCACTGATAAAACTGTTCTGACCGGGCAGTGATATCAGCGTTCTCTCTCAGCCTCACCCACCCCAGAGGGTGTCTGTTGTGGGGAGAGGAAAGGGAAGGCGAATGGAAGCCGCTTGGAGACTCCTTCGGGTAGAGAAAAGCAGCATATAAAAACCAACTCCTCCTCCTCCTCCTCCTCCTCATAACTTCTGGCTTATGGGCCACAGGAAGTGCCTCATTACTCTTCTCTACTTAAGAGCAGGTCCGTCGCACCTTAAGTAGAAACTGGCAAACATTTCAAGTATTAGAGGGGCAAGCAAGAAGTATTCTGAAGTTATGGAATCTGGATGAGCCCTTTTTAGAAGTGGCAGCAACCGGAGACCTGCCACCCCAAGGTACCTGCCTGTTACACCACTGTCCAGGAAGCCCAGCCTTTGCAGTCCCTTCTGCCTCCCCAGCCCCCGGCAGCAGCCCAGCGCTACTCACTCTGTTTCTTGTAATAGTCCTCCCATGCCTTGCTGTAATCTGGTTGGCTGTTCTGCTGCTGGGTTTGCTGACCTGCACAAAAACAACACAGGAGAGATGCTTGTCAGGGGGGGGACGACACTTGCCTCTCGCCCAGTGGCAATCAGCCCAGCAGGGTAGACAAGGAGAGCACACGCAAATCAGCTGCAGAAGGTGGAGAATATGTTCATGGTAAGATGGTCAAGAAGTCCAGGCCACTTCCTCTGTTCAAGCTGCAGGACGAAAGTTACACTGGAAGTGGAGGGAAAAGGCTGCTAGGGTGAAGAGGATGGTTGCTTAATCTCCGTGCCTGACTTTCTGAAGCAGGGTCCTTCCCGTGCAAAAAGGGTCCAGAGAGAGCCAGGGGGTTTCTGCACGTGGAGCCCCATGAACAGCTGTGTCTGCTTCTACCATCTCCCCATATGCCCACACACCCACCGGCTTCCTTTCCCACATCGCCCTCAAGTTCTGCTCTGCTGATTTCCTATTCTGCAAATAGAAAAGATGCTTTAAACATCTTGGAGAGTGGGAAATGCCCACAGTCCTTTGGGAAGAGCTCTCTGGGCCTAATCCCAGGCCTGGTCCTCAGCAAATCAGCCAATCTGGGCCTGGGTTTGGATTGTTTGCAGAGCTGACAGGTTGTGAACATTAAAAGAACTAGAAAGGTGGCATGCCAGAGAGAAGAGTCCTCCTGTAACCTTCAGCAGCTGCCTCTGTTCCCCAATCTAGTTCCTCATGGGCTCCATATTCAGGTTTCCGAACAGCTACACCAGAGAATTCGCTTCCACAACCTTCACACCCCCTGATGGCTTCACAACTTGCTTCTGTGCCCAAGGGACTATTTTCCACACTTCTGCCAAGAGCAACAGTAGGATATGCTCAGCAGGGGCCTCTAATTCAGGGGTCAAAAACTGGCACCAACCTGGGGTTTGCAATCCTGCTAGATCTGCAATCCCAACCCTCTAACACTAGAAGCCAAATCAGATCTGGTGGATCTCTTCTGCTAATGGTGACAGCTTCCTCTGCTGCAAGAAACCGTTCTACCCACCTTCCCAAGGGATCCAAACCAAAGTCTGTCTCAGGCTCCCAGGCATCTTTCCCCTGCTCCCAAACTGAAAGAAGAGGAGCACACAAGGGGGGAATTTACCCATCTACCTCCACATGTCTGAGCAAGGCACTGGCGGGGTTCAGATGCAAGGACAACCATGTGTGGTTGTGGCAGGAATGCACTTGGGGATCCCCCGCCTAGTTCATGACTCAAAAAATTCAAGTAGTTCTGCAGGTCTCATTTTGCTTGAATCAAGACAAGCGCTGTTCTTTCCACACCACAGGTAGTTTTACTTCATACATTTCTATCCAGCCCTCCCTACCAGAAATGCTCAATACAGTTAGGTATTAAGGTTACATTTCATGCAAGGCTTTAATGGTCACAGCCAACACTTTGAATTCGAACCAGAAGCTAAATAACCAAGGCACATCCTTGGTCAAGTGGGCACTGGTTTAATTATGGTCATGGGGGGGGGGGAGAAGAGGCTGGAGCTTGTAACTGGCACAGAACACCAGCTGCACTGAAAGGCCCAGTGATGAGTTCTAACTGCACACAAGGGGAGGATCCTGCCTCACAGTGAAAAGCCAGGTGTAGGGAGGTTGTTGCATCTGACCCATCTGAGACCGACCAGTGACTAGTGGAGAACATATTACATCATCGGACATGATTTCTGAATGGAGACTGAGCTTGCATGTTTCCTGATTGGGGGGGGGGGGAGGCCATGGTAGTTTGAGGGTGCACAGTGATGCTCCCTAATTTTCAGGTCACAGTTGACTGGGGAGGGGGGAATTTCTTTTTTTTCTGGGCTGGGATCCATGAGAACGAGATGCTCCCCAACCCCCCAAGACAACAGCATGAACTTCAAAGACCTTCCCCAAACACCCCCCCCCCCCATGCTTGAAAAGGGAAGAACATAATAATGAATATAAGCCAGGAGTTAAAAGATTCAAGTGGCAGGGAAATGCAAAAGGCACCAATGAGGAAAGCAACATGCATTTTTTTGGGGGGGGGAGGAGAGAAAAGTCTCCTGATTGTCCAAGGACACCCAACCTCAAGCCGCTGCCAGAGGGGCTCCTCCAGAGCAGGGGGTCTGGATCATGAACGGCTGGGAGGGAAGGAGCAAGTGTGAGGTGGATGGAGGAGAAAATGGGGCAGTGGAGGCTTGGGGGCACTTGAAAGGCTCCACCAAAGCTGTAAGTCAGCAACTTGCCTCTCTAGGGGTCAGGGCCTGCATGGCCAACCCCACCCCCACTGATGGCGACAAAGGCCTCCTTCAACGCCTCTTCTTCAGAGGAGAATTACGGGCTATGGGCAGGTCGAGAGGCCATGCTGAAAAAAACCTGTCCCAAGGCAAAGTGTTTTCACCACAGGGATGGCTAATTTATTGGAGGTGGGAAGTAATTAAAAACTGGGAGGAGGGGGGCTTTGGAGGCACAGGCGTGAGCATGCAGATCCTCTCTCCCCACGTGCACATTGGCAAGAAGCTGTGGCTTGAAACTATTGGGAGGTCAACAGCCACACAAGTCCTGCAGGGAGGGCTAGAAAGAAAAATGGCCAAGACTAGTTCTGACACACGCTTGCAGTCCTCTGGGCACGACAAGAAGTTTCCCTGGCCTGGGAAGCCCAGCTCTGTTACGCTTGGGACTGCACCCCCCATCAGTCTGTGCTCTTTTTTAGATCATGTGTTACATCAAACATGTGGTCCTATTCAGCGAGGTTATTTTCCTCTTGCACTTTTTAAAATGTTTCACGTGGATTTTGCTAACCAAGAGGACCCTCAGGAGCCTAGTCCACAACCGGGGTAGACCTTCAACCACTGATTCCGGCTGCCAAGATTCCAGCAACAACTGCTTGCATGCTTTCAAGCAGCGGTCCCCAACCTTTTTATCATCGGGGACCGGTCAACGCTTGACAATTTTATTGAGGTCTGGGGGGGGGGTAGTCTTTTGCCGAGGGACGTCGCTGCTGCCACCTGAGCCCCTGCTCCACTTGCTTTCCCTCTGGTGCCCCTGACTTCCCACTGGCCACTGGGGGTGCTGCCATCAGCAGCTGCGCAGTGCCACGTTGAGGGGGAGCCCCAGCCATGGTGGCCGCTGGAGAGCACCAAAGGTGAGCTGGCAGCAGAGTGGCAGGGCAGCCCCCGAGGCAGCAGCCGGGGAGGAGGACGAGGAGGAGCTGCAGCCCGACACCAACTGATCCACGGACCGGGACCAGTCCTTGGACCGGGGGTTGAGGACCACTGCTTTCAAGTATATAACTGCAGCCCAAAAGAACGAGAAGCTGGCTCTTGATTTTAAAGCCAAACCCAGGAAGAAAAAGAACTGGTTTTTATACCTTGCTTCTCACTATCCAAAGGAGTGCCAAAGCAGCACCACTCAGTGGCCCACAGTATGTGAGACAATGGAAGTGCGGAAAGAGTGCAAAAGCCTTGAGCTGGGCGAAATGGAGATGGGTGGGGTGTTTGTGATTAAAAATAAAGTGAACAAAACGGAGATGGAGGGAAGAGAAGTGGTCCATGAGGAGTTTTGTGGGTTATTTACCTAGTTTCTTATAATAATCCTCCCATGCTTTGGTAAACTCCACCTGGCCTGACTGGGTGCCATTGTGATCTGCAGCAGGAGGAGAAGAAAACCGTGAACCGCACTGGACACCAGTGTGTTTTGCACTCATCCCTGTGCTCCCCACTCTCATGACCGCCACAGGAGCCTGTCGATTGGCTGCTTGGAGGAGGCAGCCAAGAGGATGCTGAGACAGCAGAAGGAAACTGGGCCCCCGCCCAAGCATCATCAGCATGACGGTCAAAGAGGCCAGTAGCAAGAGCAGGGCCAAGATCCACCATCTTCTGAGGTCACTGGCAGCCACTCAGATGTTTGCCAAGAGATACCCTTTTGTTTTGTCAGGAATATTTAGGCTAGTGGAGGGCTAGAAGGTTTTGCCTCCCTGAACCTACGATTAACATGAGAAGCAACTTTCAGCCCGCGGTTTCAGAACGAACTACCTGCAGTCCTAAGACGTTGTCAAGCAGGGAAGCACAGGCCCTGTTTGCCTAAAGGCATCATGCACTACAGCCCCAGAGTCAGGGTGAACTAGAGAGCAAGGATGATGCACCCCCTGCCTCTCCTGGCCCACAGGACGGCAGGCATAGAAGACCTGCTAACGGCACCTAACCAAGGAGCACCTATGGAAGTGGGAGTTCAGGGTGGCCTCAGCTCTTGTTGGAGATGCTCCTGCTTCCACTTCAGGTGTGCACAGACAGGAAGACCTGCCCCACCCACCCTCGGCAGGCAAATAGAAGCAGCTGGCAGCAGAAGGAAGCCAAGCTAATCTGAAGTCGTGACAGGGGGTTAGAAGGGAGCAGAGAAGAGGGAATGCAGCACCCCTGCAAGTAGAAGGCAGCACATCAGCACTAACAGGCAGCAGGAAAGAAAGAGGCCAGAAGAGGCTTTTGTACATTGAAACTAGGGGTGTGCATGAAAAAAAAAGGGTGGTGGTGGTTTGGGTGTATTGGACCCCGATTTTTTTGCCCCCCTCCAAGAAAAACCAAAACCTCAGGTCCAAATATCACCATGGTATTCAGATCTGGTTTTTTTTTTTGAAAATCCCGATTTGATTTTTTGGAGGGGGAATCCAATAGGCCTGAAAAGAAAGAAACGTGAACATTCTTTTGCAGAAGAGTTAGTTTTTATGCCCTGCTTCTCACTACCCAACTGAGTCTCAAAACTACTTACAGTTGCCTTCCCTTCCCGCCAGCAATTGGCCGGAGCGCAGGAGCTGAGAGCTCCCTGCCACCAGGGCTGATCTTGGGCTGCTTCCGATTCCAGCTCAGTTTAAATTGAGCCGCAAAGGGAGGCAGCACCACCCCGTGGGCCTGACAGCTCCAGCTGCTGGGGCTTATCCCGGACTGGCCCTCCATTTGGGAGGGGGAGAGAGCAAAATGGTGGTTTTAAATGGCAGAGCTGTCAAGCTGTGAGCCACTTCTGCACTCTGTTTCACTGCCTGCTGGAAGGCTGAAATGGTGGCCTGCCATTTTGCTTCCCTCTTCTTGGGAGGACAGGGAGTGAAAAAGAGGTGGAGTCATCAAAGTGTTAGGCTTAAATGGCTGCAAGCCATTTCAACAGTCTGTTTTGCTTCCCCTTACTTGGAACGCTGGGGGGGGGGGGAATGGGATGGGACGGGACAGGACACACAAAATGGGATGGGTATAGCTGAATATCCCTGAATAAAAGCCAGAAAAATATGGCTTTAATTTGGGTCAGCTAAACTGGTAGCTTAAAATATCAACAAGGTATGGTTACAGCATTTTGTTTTATTTACAGTGTTTTATTTGGGGTGATCAGCATACCCAGCTGAAATTCAGGCTGTATTCTCAGGAGGGAGGAGACACTGAGGGCAGGCCCAGGGCACTTCTGAGCAAGCTGCATGTGGAAGAGCTCCAGCCTCCCGCTTGCCCACTTAAGAAGGCTCCTCGGGCTTCAGCTCCAGTCTGGCCATCAGACTGGCTTCCTTTCCCGCAGGCTTCAAGGGATGCTGTGTGAAGCACGGTGCTCCTGGGCCAGCATTCTGCACTCCGTTTGCATCAGAGACATCACAGCCTAACCTTGAAGAATTAAAGAGGAGTCTGGGTTTCTTGCACAAACCATCTTGAGCTCTACCCAACCTATTCAGCTAGTTTCAAAATGGGAGCAAGACAAATTTCTGCTGGAGGTATACCACAGTGCCAACACTGGCTGATACGGATCTTTCATGAATGTTTTCCTTGAATTCTTTTCTCTTTTTTAGGCTTCAGGCTAAAATTTGTTCAGATGTTCTATCATGATTGAGAATATGTTAGATTCCCTATGCCATTCTCATAGTGGGAAATATGGAGCACGAAAAACAAAACGTAGGGAACTTTACAGGGATGAAGGCATGTCCAGACGCTCAACAGTCCCCAAACCTGCAATCTGAAGAGAAAGCCCAGAATTCCAGCCCTCTTTCACATTCAGTGCACAAAAGTCAGTGGAATCTTGCAAGGCAGTCACAAAGATTGCAACGGTTCTCCCCAGCATCTAGTGTAGAGGCAGGCGGCAACTGAACATGGGGGTTACATTTAACTAGCCACTGATGGCCCCAACCTCCACAAATCTGTCCATTCATTTTCTGTTTAGCTGGCTGCTGTTGTTCCATTTATCCTGGGGCAGCCATGAATCCTACATGTTGCAGGGAACAAAGAATGCCTCCTGATTCTGCCACCAATCCACAGCCCATTGCCTCCCATTCTGTAATCCAGAGACACTTACTTGGAACCTGCTGTCCTGGTTGCTGCCATGGCTGGTATGTGCCACCCCAACTCTGCGTCATGAATGCCTGAGGACCGCTGTGGAGGACAAAGCAAGAGGGTTGGCAAAACCAGACAGACACCCCAGCACTATATGCATGGCTGGGGGGCATATGGGATGGCAGGCAGCGCTCACCAAAATGCAAGACGGTAAGCTTAACATCCATGCCTGATGTGAGCTCCACGTTTGGCACTGGTGCCAAAACAAGGTGAACCCCTTGTCTTCCTTCCCCCCTCCCACCTGGCATGGCTTGTCTGTCAACTGAACAAGGTGGGGAAGCTGCCTGCTCTGCTCCCCCCACCCCACATACTCCTAGAGTATAACGACAGCCAATCCACTATAACCACCCAGGCAGAAGCTTTGGAGTTTCCCTGGAGGCAGCTCTCAAACCAACACTCCTCTGTTCCATTCATTTCTCTTAGAAATAGAATATCCCAACACTCTACCTAATAGGACATAAACTTAACATATTAGAATAACAGAATAATATTGCTGGAAGGTACCTTGTGGGTCATCTATTCCAACCCCCTGCACTGGCAGTCTTCAAGCAAAGGTTGGATACACACTTTTCTTGGATGCTTTGGGCTGATCTTGCGTTGAGCAGGGGGTTGGACTAGATGGCCTGTATGGTCCCTTCCAACTCTATGATTCTGTGATTATGTGACTATGAATGACTTAAAGCACAACACATCAGACCAATCAGAAATAAAGGACTAACCACCTGTGCAGGGATGCAGCTCCAGACAGACAAAAATATTATTCCAACAAGCAGCCAGCCCAGCATCAGACCTAGCAACTTATCAGAGCCCATCATGATGTCACTCCCCCATCCCCCAGGCACAACCAAATCCAAGTAGGAGCCAAGGCGACAGCTGTACTTATTTCTTCATTTCTTTAAAAAATGTCACAGAATCTTTAAATAGGACAGGGTCCTATTAAATAAAAGAGTAAGGCCATGTGGGGAGGAGTTAGGGCGGGCCCTGTCCAGGATAAAAACTCAGAGGGCCCAATCAGGAGCCGCAAAGCAGCTCCTGATTGGGCCCTCCGAGTGTCCATCCAGGGCCAAGCAGCCAATGGGGAGGCGTGCAAAGTGCCTTCCTATTGGCCCCTCACCAGGACAGACCAAAATTCCATTCACCCAGCCCAGTCTGGCTGCCAGTCTGCTCCTGACCACCAAAGGGAGAGGAGGTCAGTAGGGCTGCCAAGGGGGATGAGAACAGAGGCTGCGCCAGCCCTTTTCACCTCAAGGCTGTCCTAACTGTCATGTCCAACTGCAAATTGCCTCAGAACCCTGACAGAGCTGGCAGGAGGCTGCAGAGTGCCCCCCCTCCCCTCCCTTCAGGCCTGCTGCGAAGGAGCCTCTGACAGGCCCTGACTGAGGGGAGGAGGCCTTTCCAAGAGCAACACAGGGGAGCCTGAGGGCCTTCCTTTTGAGGGCTTTCCCCTTCTGCCAAACAGTTGCCTGACAGGGAGGCTACAGAAAAGCCCCTTCTCACTTAAAATACTGCTCTGGCCAGGGGTTAGACACAGCCAAGCCATGTGTCTTTCTTCTTTGCAACTCTCTGCAGATTTGAGGCCACTGCACAGCGTTATTCTGCAGAGGAAACTGGCTCTTTTGTCTCCTGTTTCATCTGCACAACAACCTGTGCAGTAGGCCTCAAGTCTTTCAATTCAACAACAACCTGTGTGGGAAGCCTTAAATGTTTCTTCTCTACCACAACCCTGTCCAAAGTAGCCCTTTCTGTCTGGGGAGCTAATCTTTATACTCTGCAGGTGAGCTGTAATTCCAGGAGCTCTCCATGCCACACCTGTAGGTTGGCTACCCTGGGTTGGAAATATTCCTGAGGTTTGGAGGTGGGACTTCAAAATCGTACAGTGCCTCAGAGTCCAGCCTTCAAATGAGCCATTTTTGCCTGCAGTTTGTAGGGAGTGGTGCAGGAGTGTCCCTCCTGGCCTATGGGTTATGGCCAGCCCTTATCAGCAACTGTTTGTATTCTGGGGCGCAGACAGGCAGACCAGCATCAGTCCTGTGAGTCTGGAAAGTGCAGGAAGATCTAAATAAATATTTACAGCCTGAAACTAAATAGAGAACAAGTAAATGTCTGGAGACACATCGTAACTGAAATAGTAACTGGCAAATAACCTTGGCCTGGCAAATAAAAAACAGTATTAAAAAGCTTACTAAGGTCAAGACTGCTGTGCACAGACAGTCTTCCTCTTAGGGTTGCCAGCTTCCCTGTGAGGCTCGCTACCCCACCTCCCTCATGGGGAGTCTGCTATGGGGAGAGAAGGGGAAGACGATTGGAAAATGCTTTGAGACACCTGAGGCCTGCTGGGTCACTGCGGCCCATTCCCAGTTCTCTCAGATCTCTCACAACCCTACATACCTCACAGGTTGACTATTGTGGAGAGACAAATGGAAAAGGTGTTTGTAAACCGCTTTGAGACTCCTTTGGGTAGTAAGCAATAGGGTACAAAAATCCGTTCTTCTAAGGAGCAACCATGAAAGAAGCATGTGGGTACATAACATTTTACCAACAGTGAAAATATAGGAGACAGAAGGAACAGGGTGGACACCTGTGTACTGTGACTACCCTATGTGTATTAGGGCAGAGGGGCATTTTGGTGAATGTGGCCTAATTCACACAAGAAGGGAAATGACGCAGAACTGGGGGGAATTGGTTGCCATGAAATCTTCCCCTAAGAAGAGTCTCCAGTCTGATTTTCCCTTCACATATCTGAGGACATGGCTCTGGAAAGCTCATCTGTAACCACTATGCCAAAATTCCCAAAGGTCAGTCCTCTCCCACACTCAACGAACTTTCCACACCACAGGTTCTTGACACCCATATCTCCACACCCATGGCCTCATTTGCCACCATGCCACCACAACCTCCCACACAACACACATGACAACCCCATGCCCTTACAGACTGGACAACTCCTCCCCTTCCTCTTCCCACTGCCAAGCTCTAGCGCCCGTTGTATTCTTGGAGACAACGGGCTTTGCCCCTAGTCATTTCATAAAGTAAGTTCATAAAATCAGCAATTCTGTGTGGTAGCTCTCTAACCTCTGCTTAAAAACTTCCAAAGGAGAACCCGCCCCCTCCCGAGGCAGCCTGTTCCACTGAGGAACCGCTGAGGCAGCTGCCTTTCTTCCTGATGGAGCTCAAGGAAGTTTAAGGTAAAGGTATCCCCTGTGCAAGCACCGGGTCATGTCTGACCCTTAGGGTGACGCCCTCTAGCGTTTTCATGGCAGACTCAGTACGGGGTGGTTTGCCAGTGCCTTCCCCAGTCATTACCATTTACCCCCCAGCAAGCTGGGTACTCATTTTACCGACCTCGGAAGGATGGAAGGCTGAGTCAACCTTGAGCCGGCGGCTGGGATTGAACTCCCAGCCTCATGGGCAGAGCTTTCAGACTGCATGTCTGCTGCCTTACCACTCTGTGCCACAAGAGGCTCTTCCAAGGAAGTTTACATAGAATAAAAAACATAATAAAACAAAAATTGAAGACTTGTGGGGCCACCACTAAAAAGGCCTTTTCTCTTGTGTTCCCATTCAAACAGTACCCATTTACCCAAGAGCTGTTAACCCAAACAGGGAAAGGTACATTTCCAGCAGTGGCAACATTATCACAACTTCACAGTTCCCTTAAAGGAATCTTCCCCCTTATCATCCCTTCAGCTCCACTGCTTTCAGATGTCTGAAGCACTCCTGCTCGCTCTCTCTCTCTCTCCCTCTCTCACACACACACACACTGCTCATCTTCAAATTCCCCCTCCTCTCCCTTTTCCACACCAGCCCCTGATCCCCAGCCACTGCTGAAACTAAGTCTACGTACTAGGAAAGGTGCAGTGCTCTTTGGTGGAGTATATGCCCTTCATGCAGAAAGTCCCCGGCTCAGCCCCTGGCATCTCCTGACCAAGGGTCCCCAGCAACGGGGCTGAAGCAGTCCTGCCCCAACCAAGACTATGATGGAGTGGACAATAACAAAGCCAGATACATTGACGACTTCGGATCCTGAACAGCATGCCCAAGAATGATGGTTCTGGGTTCAGTGGCGGAAGGTCCCAGGCCCAATTCCCATGTTCTCAGGCAGCATCAATCGCCAGTCCAAGGAACCCAGGAGTGAGGGCAGGACTTCCTGTTCCTCCCTGAGCTCCACTGCCACTACTAAGCTTGCTGGAAGAGTGGACAGAACAAGCACCTTCCTCCACGTCTCTCTCTCCCCCATCCCATGGTCTCCTGCAGGACAGTTCATACTGTGCTCAACTTATCTGTTACACCACAAGCCGCCTCACACAACAAGGAGGCCCTGCAGAACTACTACTTGAAACTGCATTCAAGGGCTATGAGAAGCAAGTGAGAAAGCTTACTTTTGATGAGTGGCAGGTGGCTGGCTGAAGGGGTTCTGCCCAAAGCTTCCAGGGCCCCCCAGACTGGTACCCTGTCAAAAGAAAAGTTGGGGTGAAAGGGAGAGAAAGGAGGCTTATTGGGTGCTGTCAAAAGGGTCTCAACATCTCTTTCTCTTTCTTTGTTAAATGTCCACAAGCAATCTGCTTTTCTGGATTTCCACAAATGTGATGCATTGCGAATGGTGGAGTTCCTTCCTCCTCCAACTCTTTGGTGGAGTTCCTTCCACCATTGCTCCCCCAAGCATCTTGTCCTTGCCGGGGGGGGGGGGGGGGAGGAGGCATGCTCTCCGGTGGCAACTTCAGGACCGGAGACCTCCAAATAGGGTGGGGGCTGGGAAGCCTAAGCAGCCTGCACTATACTCACGCCGACTTTCTCATCTATGAGATGTCTGGCAAGCTCAATCTGCTGGGGGATCCCCCGAATGGTGAATATCCGCACGTTGGGGTCTGTGTTCGGAGGTGGGTTCCTCTGAAGCTCCACATGGGCTCCAGACTGCTGGTTGATGCTCTTGATGTTCTCGCCGCCTGTGGAAGAGTAGATAAAGAGGGGAGGGAAAGGAGAAAGAGCAAGAGAGACAAGGAGAGTTCAGTTGCTTTGGTTATTCGCTTTATGTTGTGCTCAGTCAATCACTGGGGAGGAAGATTTACTGTGACCTGAGCCCATGGATGGTGGGGGCCTCTCAAGCAGATGTCAGGAAGGCCTGGAAAGGAAGGGACTGGAACACCTTCCAGCATCCTCTACCCTTTCCTTGCAGGTAACCTTTTAAAAGCTGAGCTGGCCCCAAGGCACATGTGGAAGGACAAAGGGCTCCTGGGTGAAGCTGGGAAAGTCTGTTAGCAGAGGGAGACCAACACTGTACTTCCGTCGGGGAGCAAAAGGCGCACAACTATTTATTTTACTTATATACCGCCCTCCCCGAAGGCTCAGGGCGGTTTACATGAAATAAAAAACGATACTGGTAACTTCATTTATAGTAATAACAAGGTGATAAAAACAACAACAATAACAATAACTAAGTTAGCTGTGTACTATTCTGAGCCACCACTGGCACGGGTGGAAGAGTCCTGCAGCCACTTGTCTCTGCCAGTAAATGCCAAAGAGATATTCACCTGCTGACCTACAGCCTCTCCCTTCATCAGCAATTAACAGCACTCATGGAGGGAAAAATGCAGAATCATGAATGGCACAGTAGGAGACAGAGTCCTGGAATGGGGTGGTACACATTGGGACTCCAGGAAACTTTAATTTCTCACAGCACATTCATGTGCACACCACCACACAGCTTTGTCTATTAACACACTTCAAAGAAAATGGATGCCCATCTGCCTTGAACAAAGATCCCCTTCGCCCACCAATGCAATGAGCAAACAGGAGTGGTTTGTAAAAGGGAGGAGCAAGACTAATGGAAATTTGCTTTGACTTGGCAGCCAAAAGGAGAGCAAAAGAGACACATACAAATGAGGGGGGGAGTGTCTTGTTTTTAATGGAATTTGCCTAACAAAGGCTCTTACTGCAGCTAGAATGGCTGAATTCTCTTTCCTTCTGTTGGAATTTCACACAGTTAGCCTCACTGAAGCAGAGCAAAAAGGGGCAGGGAGCTGCCATATGTGGCATGATCCCCCTCCCTCCTCCCAAATCTAGAAGGGGCCACCAGCTGAAATCTAAGGCTGCAGGAGTGAGGAGGGCAATCTGTTGAAGGGGACATCAATTGTCAAGCATCTTCAACTACTTGCTTTTCCAGTGGGGACATGAAGAAATGTCCCCCCCCCCTGCACATTGATAGCCAGGTGACTCTTTCCTCTTTGCTGAAAATAGACAGCTCTTGCTGCCCCAAATCCAGGATAATATAAATTTGTCTATGCAAACAGTACAGCACATATCCCCAGGAGCTCCTGACTGGAGCTGGGAGGTCTGCCAGCAGAGGATGTAGCACCTAAATAGGCAGGCTGCCTACAATTCTGAACAGCCAGCTCCCATCCGACTGCACCTACACACACAGGCACAAACCTGTAGCCCACAGAAAATCAGCACAGGCCACATGCTCCCCCCCCCCCATACCCACAGTAGTTTTTAAACACAGACCATTAGTTTGAGCATACTGTTTGAAGAACAGGAACACAGATCCAGGTAGGTAAAGCTACGTGGGTCTGAAGCAGCAGAATGACGTTTGAGTCTGGCGGTATTCTTAAGACCAAGTTTAATTCTGGTTACAAGCTTTCGTGGATATGCAAACTTCTGAGATGCAGGAATGCACACAAAGCTTATACCCAGAATAAAGCTCTGTTGGCCTTCAAAACGCCACTGAACTCAAGCTTCTTCTAGTCTAGCAACAGCTTCACCGCATCTAGAAAACAGACAGTGACTGACTCCACTGTCTGACTGGCTGACTCCAGTCAATGGGGGACAGGGAGCTTGATGCCCCAAATAAGGACTTTCATCCAAGTAAACCACAACATTTTGGCGGGTCTCACGTGTGTGGGGGGGGGGGGGAGGAGAAAAATACGCTGAATCATTGCACTTCTACCCAAACAATGAGGCAGAATATATACAGGGCTTTACCTGTTCCATGACCCCCTTCCCCGGTTTGTATTATTTTGCAGCTGTCTTCACAGCAACAGACAAAGCAATTCAGTTACACATTTTAAGTACCTTCGGCATTTAAGATTGGTTTCCTGAAATGTTCTACGTGTTCTTAACACATTATTGTGGACTGTTTGGTTAATCCCCAGGTAAGCTGAAAAATGACACACTGCAAATTAAATGAATCATAGAATCATAGAGTTGGAAGGGGCCATACAGGCCATCTAGTCCAACCCCCTGCTCAACGCAGGATCAGCCCTGAGCATCCTAAAGCATCCAAGAAAAGTGTGTATCCAACCTTTGCTTGAAGACTGCCAGTGAGGGGGAGCTCACCACCTCCTCAGGCAGCCTATTCCACTGCTGAACTACTCTGACTGTGAAGAATTTTTTCCTGATATCTAGCCTATATCGTTATACTTGAAGTTTAAACCCATTACTGCGTGTCCTCTCCTCTGCAGCCAACAGAAACAGCATCCTGCCCTCCTCCAAGTGACAACCTTTCAAATACTTAAAGAGGGCTATCATGTCCCCTCTCAACCTCCTTTTCTCCAGGCTGAACATTCCCAGGTCCCTCAACCTATCTTCATAGGGCCCCAGATCATCTTCGTCACTCTCCTCTGTACCCTTTCAATTTTATCTACGTCCTTCTTGAAGTGAGGCCTCCAGAACTGCACACAGTACTCCAGGTGTGGTCTGACCAGTGCCGTATACAATGGGACTATGACATCTTGTGATTTGATGTGATGCCCGTTGATACAGCCCAAAATGGCATTCGCCTTTTTTTACCGCTGCATCACACTGCCTGCTCATGTTTAGTTTACAGTCCACAAGTACTCCAAGGTCTCGTTCACACACAGTTTTACCTAGAAGCGTATCCCCCATCCAGTAGGCATGCTTTTAATTTTTCTGACCCAGATGCAGAACTTTACACTTATTTTTATTAAATTGCATCTTGTTCTCATTTGCCCATTTTTCCATTGTGTTCAGATCTCGTTGAACTCTGTCTCTATCTTCCGGAGTATATGCCAGTCCTCCCAATTTGGTGTCATCTGCAAACTCGATGAGTCTAGATCATTAATAAATATGTTAAAAAGTACCGGCAGAGCACCGAGCCCTGAGGTACCCCGCTAATCACCTCTCTCCAGTCTGATTGACAACAACTCTTTGAGTGCGGTTCTCTAACCAATTCCCTATCCACTTAACTATCTGAAAATCCAGATTGCAGTCCTTCAACTTATCCATTAGAACATCATGGGGAACCTTGTCAAAAGCTTTACTAAAATCCAAGTAAATGACATCAACCGAATTTCCCCGATCCAGCAAACCTGTTACTTGGTCAAAAAAGGAAACCAGGTTGGTCTGGCAGGAACTGTTGGAGACAAATCCATGCTGACTTCCTTGGATCACCAAATTGTCCTCCAGATGTTTGCAGATCGCTCCCTTTAATATCTGCCCCATTATCTTCCCCAGTGAGGTCAGACTCACTGGTCTGTAGTTTCCCGGGTCATCCTCCCTCCCTTTTTTGAAGATCGGAATAACGTTTGCTCTCTTACAGTCCTCCGGGACATCTCCAGTCCTTAAAGAGGTTCCGAAGATGATGGACAAGGGCTGTGAAAGTTCTTTGAGTACTCTCGGGTGCATTTCATCCGGACCAGGGGATTTGAATTCATCCAGTGCAGCTAAATGCCTCTCAACAACCTCTCTATCCATGTTAACCTGCCACCCAGACACTGTCCTTTGGCTATGGCCATCTCTAGATGTGCCTAAACCCTTTGACCTGTGGGAAAAAACAGATGTAAAATAGGCACTAAGCCTTTCTGCTTTCTCTGCATCCTCCGTTAAGAGTTTGTCCGTCCGCACCCAACAGTGGGCTTATTGCCTCCTTTACTTTACGTTTGCTCCTCACATAACTGAAAAATCTTTTCTTGTTACAATGGGCTTCCCTGGCCAATCTTAGCTCACTCTCAGCTTTGGCCTTTCTGATGATTGATCTACAGTGCCTAGTAACCTGTAGGTACTCTTCTTTAGAGCTCTGTCCTTCCCTCCATTTCCTGAACATTTCCCTTTTCTTTCTTAGTTCCTCTTGAAGTTCTCTGTTCATCCAAATAGGCTTCTTAGAGCTCCTGCAGAGTTTTCGTCTTTCTGGGATAGTCATTGATTGAGCATGCAATAGCTCTTGTTTGAGTAGCGCCCACCCTTCACATGCTCCCTTCCCTTCCAGCAGTCTCGTCCATGGTATGACACTCATCATGTCTCTGAGTTTATTAAAGTTTGCCCTACGAAAATCCAACATCCGCGTCTGGCTACTAGCTTCCTTGGCTCCCCATCTCAAAAGGAATTCTATGAGGACATGGTCACTTCCCCCTAGGGTCCCCACTTCCTTCACCTCATCCACCAACTCTTGCCTGTTGGTCAGCATTAAGTCCAGTATGGCTGAACCTCTTGTGGGTTCATCTACCATTTGATAAATGAAATTGTCAGCCAGGCAGGTCAGAAAGTTGCATGACTGAAGGGGTGGGGCAGTCTGCCAAGGTCATAGAATCTCCCAGAAAGGCACAAAACCACGTGAATAGCTATGAGTCCAAGGACGAAAGACGAGTCAAGGAACTAAGTCAGCCTGCTCCCCCTGAGAACATACCAAACTATAGAGGGGGGAAACTTGAGGACGGAATGATTTTTACAAACTGTCCCCTATGCCAAGGACTTTTCACAGCACCTTCTTAACTACAAAAATAATCAACATAGTGAAGCAACAAAAATTGAGTCCAATACCCCTCTAAGACCTACAAAGAGTTATTCAAGGCGTGGCAGGCACATTTCCTCAGACACTGGAATAAGGATCATGAAAGTACAAATATAAGGCAGAAGTAAATTAGTAAACTGTCACAACTTCCAAATTACGCAGTATTAGTAGTTAAGCCCGCTGTACTTGAAATACAGAGGGCGCTAGGAGGGCTTTCCCTCCCCTTCCCAGGCCAGCTTCCCGGGGCCTGTGGGCCTACCTCACCTCTCGGTGGGCAGCACAGGAATGGCCGCCATGGGGTGAAGGTGGGCCACGTGGGGGGGGGGGGGGTTGGGAGGCACTTTGCGCCTTCCAACTGGTCAGTCCTGGGGCAAGGGGCCAATCGTTGCCCCCCCCATCCCGGACAGCGTCCATCCCCCCCACCCCTTACTGATTTATTTATACCGCTCCACGGAGCGGTTATAGATGATGCTAATCCTTTGCTTAAAAAGGTAAGCAGTCCTTTGGGTTCAGTTGTAGTTCACAAAAACATTGGAGAAATAAAACTGTAACGGTTAGTAATTAATGGCAGACACTTTCCCAGTTGTGAAAAGAAATAATTAAGAGAGACTAGTTGCTAGCCCCATAGTGACTGATAACTGAAAACATCAAACCAATGAAAAGCTGCTGAATAAATAGGTCTCATTCTACAGTTCAAAAAACTAATTAAAAATTATCACGCCATTAAAAATAATTATTCCAGCCTTATTTATGCTGAAAATGAAATAAACTTGCATCTGAAATACATTGCCAGCAAGGTGTCAATCAGCAGAAAGAGAGGAGCGGAGATCATTTAAGTGCTTTGCAGCCAATAAGGCAATTTCTAAGGAACACGAGTGGCAAGCCATCCGCTCCCTCTGGCCCGGCAAAGTCCAGTCCATCCACTGCTTGGCCTTGGAGCAAAGGCCTTGCCAGAAGGGACCTTTGCCCTCTGAGAGGCATTCAGAAAGATTCTAAACGCCAGCCCGCTGCCTCCAGGAACAAGGTCGGGGTATTGATAAATAGCTATTTACTCAAGAATTGCTGCTTGTGTACCTCCACGCCAATTTAATTTAATTTTCGAACAGGGTTTGTTCTGTAGGTGGCTGTGTGATCTCGCCCCCACCCTCCAATTAGAAGCCCACACAGAAGAGTCACAGCTTTGGTTGCAAACAGGCCATGGCTTTGTCCAAAAGATACAAAAGAAGCACCGTTTCCTGGGGTCCAAGTACTCATTTCTTTTGTTGCCACTGGTCAAAACAAGTTTTGCAGGTTTGAGAAGGATTGCGAAACCCCACAAATGAATGAAGCCTCCACGGAGACAACGGCGGGAGCAGCGTTTGCTCACTGCCACCAACTCCCTGGCTTAGCATACCATGAGCTCTTCCCCTTGGAGCACAGGGAAGCCCAACAGGTTAGGTCTTTGGAGAAGGCAGCACGGAATGGCAAGCACAATGCCAGGCAGCACCAGGAGATGTTCCGTGCCCCTTTTTGCAAACAGGGTCACCCGCTCTGCACATGGCACCCGTCCATTCAACAGGCATGCTCCATTCTTCAACCTGACGCCCCCCCAGCACTGCTTGAACAGCCCCCCCTCTCCACAGCTGGACAGCAAAATTGTAAAGCAATTAATCAAACAGCAATAAAAGGCTGAGCTGACAAGAGCAGTGTTGGGCCACATTATCTGCTGAGATGGGGGCGTTTATCATGGAAATCCATCCGGGGCCCACGGAGGCTGTGGTCTGTTTCCAAGTGCTGGCATGCAGGAGGATCCTTGGACGTTCGAAGGACAGCCTTCCCCTCTTTAACATACAAAGGGAAGCTGCACCCCACAGCCATCCACAGAATGTGCAAAGGAAAGGGGGAGCACAGACCCACCCACAGTTCTACGAGTCAGCCAAACACTTGTTTTTTTGTGTGCAGGCGGTGAGAAGGGGCAGTTGAGGGTCACAACTCAGATTTTAAAGGCACAAGATTGATCTGCTCGTTGTCCATGGGCACCGACACTGTTCCCATTGGTTCTGTGAATGACTGGGGGACATCCCCTGAGACTTGGCGTCTCCAACCAGGAAGATGTTTATAATCAAGCTAGTATCAAAGCCCATTTAAAAAATGGGCTTTGAAAGAGGGGGGGGGCAGGCAGAAGGGTGTGAGAGGGTGGCTGCGGCTCCCTTTGGCCCGCAAAGCAGGCTAAAGGGAGTGGGAAGCCCCCCCCCCCCACCGGTGGTGCTGCTGCTAGAGGCTTCCTTTGGCCCAGCAAGCGCTGTCACCACGGCAAGAGTGCTTTCCAGGCTAAAGGGAGTGGGAAGCTCCCCCCCCCCTCGCCGGTGGCAACAGGGCTGCCCCCTCCCAGCAGGAGCATATCTGCGGGCCGCAAAGCCCTGTCGCTGCCTCTCTCCTCGTGGGCGACAATGGAGGCTGCAGCCACAGGGCTTCTAGCAGGCAAGGAGGGAGGGTGGGAGCTGGAGGGGGAGGCCAATCAGGGTGGACCTGGATGGACAGGCCCCCGGACAGTCTCCTCCCAGGAGGCTGTTTCCCAAATATATAAGGGAGCAAAATACTGTTAAGGATAGATCAGTTAAAGTTGACGTAAGCACGGGAAGGACGTCACCTGATCAGGCCCATTCAATCAAATGCCCTGTTTCCTGCAGGGAGCAGACCCAGATGTAAAGCACACATCTCCCATTGCTGACTCTCACCCCCCACCCCACAGCAACTGGCATTCAGAAGTATACCATCTCTGATCATGGAGGTTTCATTCCTTGAAATATACATCTCAATTTTAGAAGAAATCTTTTTCCAGAGATTTTTTTTTTAATCCCACTTAAAAATATTACTGAAAATCAATTAAGTGGAATGGCGAATAGCAGAAATACAGCCAGAACAGCGCAGGCAAAAGATATGGCCTTCTCCCAAAACTCAGTGAAAGGGTGGCAACCAAACTAGCCTGTCTAGGCAGAATAATCCAAAGAGTCCCCACTGAGCCCCACAGCCAGCAGCTGCAGCCTGTTCAAATGCCCCGTGAAAACTAAGACAAGGGCTGCCTTTGCCTTTAGTGGTCGTGAGTGACGTGATGGCTGCACTTTGTGGGAAGTGTCAACAAAATCAGTTTGCTATTCACCATGAGTCCCTGGGACGGGTCGAGCTACAAATCAAGCCTCATGATGCAGATTGTGGTGTGTGAACATCTGCCAAAGGCTCCACAAGGGGACTTCTAAGGTGCCTGCCCAGCATTGTCAGAAAACGGGAGGGGTTAGGTGGGGCTTTTGCTGAGCAAGGCTTCTGATCGTCCATTAGAGATCGGCTCTACCGAGCAGATTAAGGTAACGCTGTTTAAGTGGCACCTGCAGACAGTTTTCCCAGGGCATTTAAAAAATAACTATACTTCCTCTGTGTGTGCCTCCACCTCCCATGGCAGCCATTTTGTGGCTGCACCTATCTCCCTCTGCCAGAATTCCAAAGGAAACTGCCAGCTGAAAAGGGCAAGGAATACCAAGCCGTGTTTCTTTGTAGCAGTAGAACAGAGAAAAAGTCTAGCAGCACCAGAAAAAGTGAGCCATGACTCACAAAAGCTCATTCCCTGCTAGTCTTCTCAGCTGCTAGTAGACTCATGCTCTTTTCTACTGCTCCAAACACCTGGTGGTGAAGGTCCAAACCGGCAGACTCTCTCCCAGTATTGAAGAGCTCCCAGCTGTTGAGCAGCAGCAGGGCTTGCGAAATTTGCAAGCGACATGAACACAAGAAGGAGGAACACAGGAAAGGTGTTCCACAGATCAGGAGTGATCCTTTCCTACTCTTCAAAGGAACAGCTCAAGCGACTTTCCTTAATCAGCTCACGGAGAGGAGCCCGGATGCCCGCACAGCTCACCTTTGCCAATGACAAGGCCGCATTTATCAGCTGGCACTGTGTAGGTGATTTCCTGCACACCTCCAGGAGTCCCAACGCTCCAGTCCCCACGGCCACGGCCTCTCCCACGGGCCACAGCCAGGCTTCCAAAACCATCACGTTCCTGCAAGGGAAAAACACAGTAGATGCCGATGCATGGAGAAGCATCTGAACTTTACCACTAAAACCACAGAGGAGCCTTACTGTGGCTGCTGCAAAAACCCGCGGCATTGGCGCCTTCTGCTAATGCAGGGAGTACAGGGGAGAAGAAAGGGCACTGGTTGGTGTGGCTGCTCAGCGCAAAGCAATGTGAAGCCTGTGCAACCCAACCTGGGATTTCTGCTTTGTAAGTGTAGAGGAAGATATAAAGCCATGGTGCCTGCCAATACGTTTTTGGTGTTTGTTCAGTGTTTCTTAGAAAGTAGGTGGGGCCTGGTGGGCCTCCTGCCCAGCATGGCTTCTGACTGGCTATATAGGTTAAAATAACACTGTTCTCTCTCTCACTTCTTTTCTCAGTGCAATTTAAAAAATCATGCCTTGGGTTTTGTGTATGTGAGTACAGTCGCCATTTTGTGGTTGTGCCCAACACTGTGTCAGAATTCCAAAGATGCCTGCAGGCTTAAAAAGTTTGGGGACCCCTGATTTAAGGTGAGCACTGGGGGCAGGAAGGGGAGCTGAATATTCTCTACTCACTGCTGTTCCCCTCCACTAGGATCAAAAGCTGAGGTGCTACTCATCCGTAGTGTCACCTCTTCTTTCTAAGAAGGAGCCAAAGGATAGCCTGTGCGGCAGGCAGTGCAAAGCTTAGAGGATTGTCACCCATCAGAGATACAGCTCCTCCAGCAGCAGAAGCAACCAATGCGATCATGCACCCAATGCTCTGCTGGCAGCTTCAGCCCCCATTCTCTGGAGATGCTGCAGGCTGCCCTGCTCACCTGCGCAGTGAGAATGAGCTCATTAATGATGTGAGCTGCGTGTTGACACCGATCCGGAAGACCCATGACCTGTGCGACTCTTTCTGGGCTAATCCCATCGTCTGTGGAAAAAGAGGAGACAGGAGAAATTAAAATCAGAAGCAGGCAGAGTGGGCGACAGGCTCGCCTCTGTAAGAAAAAAGCCCCCTAGCACTTTAGGGAGGAGGAAAAGCACCTTCATGGTAGTTTTGCAGAAATCTTGTAACGAATGCTAAAGGGTAAAGGTCTCCCAACAGTCCCCCTGTGTCTCTTCATAGCCACAGGAGGAAGTGAGGTTAAATCCAAGCTGATGCTGAGAAATACAGAGTATGGGGAAAAGGCCAGGTCATTTTGGGTGCCTTCCTGGGCCCTTGCCCTGAATATTCTCAAGCGTCTACTAAAAAGAGAAAAAAGGCAGGAGCCTTGGCAGGAGCACAGACAGGTAATGCACTTCCTAGAGAGGAACATCTCCACCTTCTTGTATTATGGCCAATGAATGCTGAGATATGAGAATCCAGCCTCTGCTTTGTTATTTGTGTTTCTGGCCATCTATATTGATTTGTGGTGCCTCTTTTCAACAAAGCGTACTCTTCTACCACCCGTCCAAGTTCCCCAAAACATATTTGTCAAGTCTGCATCAAAAGGATAGAGGGAGCAAGAGCCCACTGTTGGCTGCAAAGCAAGATGTACGAACCTGGTTTAAATTGAATTCTTACGCCCGCATCGTTCTGGATTTTTTTAATCATTTCTCCATTTCTTCCTATTACAATTCCCACGGCAAACCTGGGCACAGACACCTGTCAGGGAAGGGAAAGCAATGAGAAGGGGAGTACAGTGCTGTACAGTGCCCACTATTTTTAGAGTTTTCAGGACTGGCTTTGTTACACTGGACGAGATATACACATAGAACTATGAAATCCAGTGTTGGATTTGTTTTGTTAGCATGGTCCTGCCCTAAGACCAGTTGAAGAGGAATCTGGGCACTATGGCTAACTCTGGGCACTATGTCCTGCACCTCTCCCCCGAACCCAAGTAATTTATTCTGTTACCTTCCTATGTTAGCTTTTCATCACATAGCAACTGAAGCCTCTAACCGTTACAATTGCAGGGGTTACAGTGCAGGCCCATGATCTGGCAGACCCAGGTTCAAATCCCCACTCCGTCATGGAAGTTTGCTAGGTGACCTTAAGACAGTCACCTGCTTTTGGCTTAATAGGGGGTCCTTACAGCTAGGCTGTTTTGGACTCCAACCGGGATGAACACAACAAATAAGCAAACAGAAAAAAGCCACACAAACAGAACATTAACAAACAGAAAACACACCCTGGAAACACTGATCACCAGAGAGAAACCGGAAAGCAACATTTTAAATACTGCCTATTCAAGGACCAGTGGTTTTACAAACAGGTTTGGATAAATGATGAGGGACTGCAATCTAAACTGCTGTGTTTAGTTTATTAAAAGTCTGGTTCTATTACTGTGATTTCTGTACTGCTTCATGTGTCATATGGATACTTCTGCTATGCTTCAGTTCTTTCCGTTGGCTCCAGACTTCTACAATCCTAATGCATTGGTTAGTGAAGGTTCCCATTTGTTGATTGTACTGCCTCAACATATGCAATCTGCCCTGACTCCCCGTGAGAAAGGCGAACTAAGAATAAAATATGAGGGTATGTCAAGAAGCATTGCTATAAAATCATTAAAAACGCTATTAAACAAAAATATTAAACTGTGAAGCTGTTATTTCTCAATCTGTTCTCCACCTAGGCCTATCCACTTCTAAAGGCAGTTTCCACCTCTTTAACCCTTCCCCAATGAATTCTTCACTCTTTGATTCACACCATTTCGAAACAGCAGTCTTGGCATCCTGGAGGGACTCAGATTGTGTTCTTTTTAAATGTTCTTTGAGTTTGGGGAACAAAAAGAAGTCTGAAGGGGCAAGATCTGGGCTGAAGGATGGGGCAAGGTTTCCCAGCAAAATTCTCATAGTATAGCCCCTGCTACCCTCGATGAATGAGCAGGTCCATCAAAATGGGGGGGGGGGGGGGGGGGAGAATTCCTCAGCACATCTTTCCTGGCCTTTTTCTCACCAATGCAGTTTTAAATTCTTTTGAAGGCACCCTAATGAGACCAAGACAAGTATATCACTGAAAGAACTTGTCTTTAGCCATCCACTGATCACAGAGACATGTTTAAACGGGTTTTGTTTGGAATAAATTTATGTATGTATGCACTGGAACCCTAATAACAATACTTTTTGACTTACCTTCGTAAATAGGTTGCATTGCAACTAGGCACAATGGTTTGTTTGTTTTTCATCTAAACTCTACCCCCGCAACCACCTTCTAGCAGCCACCAGAGCTCACTAACTTTAAATCCAGAGGCATAACAAGGGGTTCAGTTCCTGGCATTGCCTGTCCAGATTATTTAGGGTGGCCTGGGAAAAGCCCTCGAGAGCCATGGCTAGGCAGAACAGATGGTTAGAGATAAACAGACCCATGGCCTGACTCAAGATGATCATACCTCTGCGGCAGCATGCATGCTTTGTACTCAAGGCAAGCCAGGAGCAGTTCCCAGCATCTCTAGTTCAAAGGATCTTGGGCAAGTGGCGCTCCTGCTGCTAGATGCTAAGCCCCCCCCCCCCCCATGCTGAAAATCCACCTGCAGGGAAAGATGTCACATTCCAAGACAGTACACACCTCTATGCTTCCTCCTCCCATTCTGGAGGTAAAGTCGTTGCGTACACCTCGGAAATCGGCCTGATCTTTTTCTCGGATGATTTCCAGGACCATCTCTCTCGCTTGCTAGATAGACGCAGGAGGATGAGAAGAGGCTTGAAGTTAGAGTTAAACAATATTGCTGCCTCCCTAACCCCAGACCCTTTTCCAAATCCACAAGGGGTAGCAATCGTCTTGCAAATATGAACTGAACTGGATTCCTGGCAGAAAACCTAACGCCCCGACCTTTCATAGTTTGCATTTTCTGAGACCGCCACAAGGCAGCTTGCTAGACCTGGCAGATACAGGTTGCAAATACATCTTTAAAGTTGGCATCTTTAACAAAACAGAACCCAACAGAAAACGTGTGTGCTTAGGGAATGGAATCTAGAAAACCTTCCATCACCATACCCTGTAACTAGGGGTGTGTGCTTCGGCTCAGCCGCCTAGACCAGGGGTAGTCAAACTGCGGCCCTCCAGATGTCCATGGACTACAATTCCCAGGAGCCCCTGCCAGCGTTTACTGGCAGGGGCTCCTGGAAATTGTAGTCCATGGACATCTGGAGGGCTGCAGTTGGACTACCCCTGGCCTAGACGATCAACAAAGCCCGAGGCAGCCAGTGCCATGATGCAGAGAGCTGGAGGTGGTGCGCCAGGCGCCGGCCGCATGCATTCAAAGAGCTCTGCGCCTGCATGTGGCCACCGGCTGGTGCATCATCGCTGGCTGCCCCTCCTATCCACATCGCTGGCCTCCTATTCGCCGCTTCGGTGATCACTGAGGTGGCCGAACCAAGCCCAAGTGAACAACCCTACCTGTAACAGTTTCAACAAAGACATCCCTAAGTATCTATTATTGCCTGACTTTCATATACAAAACTCCACTTTAAGTGCAGGACATGGAGCCCCCTGGCCTTGGCTAATGTAACCTCCTTGAGGGGCCAAGCCTTTTTGCTCCACTCGCAGCCACACTACCGAAGATAAAGCTGGTGAACACACGTTCTCTTGTAGGTAGAAGCACCAGGGATTCTATCCCTGCCCCAAACTAACAGGAGAAAAATCAAAATGCCCTTCCCTTTGAAAGCAAACGAGAGCAGCAAATCCCCCTCTTTGTCACTGTTGTCCCACTTGTTGCATCAACAATTGTCCTTCCTGGTTACCTAGTAAGAGAACCCAGAGTGGAGGTTCCAAACCAGCTACAGTAGAAAAGCCCCCAGAAAGTTCTGACTCACAGCACTGCATCCCTCCTGTAAAGGTGCCTTCCTTCGAGGGAAGACAGCTGCCACTGCCTTGTGATTTTAAGAAGCACTGACTAGATAGCAACGTTTTCTTTTCTCTTTTTGGCAATACAGGGGTTTGCAAACCAACTCAGTAGGGGAGGGTGCTAATTTAAGGGGACCATATGTAAACAGGCAGAGGATTGTTTGGTCCATGGGCCTGAGATTGTCCTCTCCCCAAATACAGAGACACAAACACACACACACACATACACACAGAGGGGCTCACAAGCACCACCAACTGTGCCATTATTCCAAATCCTCCTAAAACTCTATCAGCATGGCCACAAATCCTCTTTGATACACACCTGTACTTTAAAAGCATCTCCGGTAATCCGAAGAGGTTTATCCGCTCCAGTTGGTAAAGGGCCATCTTGGATCATAATCATTTTCACGCCTGTTCGTTCCTGTACATGCAACATGAAGACAATGGAAAAGCAAGAATAAATCGGAGGCCAAAACAGGCAGAAAGACATGAAAAAAGAGAGACAATAACAGAAACCCCAAAGTGCTGGTCAATAATCTGTTAAGCAGCTTGTCTTGACAGCTCTGCTTCTTAAAAAGGCAACATTCTTAGGAATGTCAGTGGTGCACCATTTGGGACACTTGGCCGGATCCACCAAAAGCCCACTGCAATTTGACAGACATGTGGTTGAAAGTGCTGCCAAGGCACAGAATTCAGTTTATGAACAGCAGCACGAGACGGCCTGCAAAACCTAGGGCTCTTGCCAATGACAGAATGTGAAGCTCGGCTGACCCTTGACCTGATCCAACATTTATGTTCTTGAAGTACAAGTTGACTGAGACTTTTTGCTCACTTGAAACCAAGCAACTCAACCACCAAATCACCAATACCCCAAGGTCTCACTTTCACTGTTTAAATTTTGTCTCTGAAAGCTGCAATGAGGTTCTTTAACTGGAGATGCCAGGATCTGAAGCAGAGCTATCTGAATATGCCCTACCATTTAATTTTGGTTATTACTCATTTAAAATTCTTATTATCTGCCTTTCTTCCTTACAGAGCTAAAGGCAGCTTACAATACTTTACATATAAAAACCTTAAAACCAAAATTCAAGATCACAGGTTATGGCTGCTTTAATCAAATGCAATCCTAAATAAAACCATCGATCACCATCCTTGAGAGGCTCTTCCCTAAATGTGCGCCTGCCCCTCTCTTGTGTACCCAACTAACGAGCTTCTTTGATTGGGGGGATAGTTAGCAAGGCCTCTCCCTGTGATCTTAATTCCTGGGCAGGAACTTGTTAATATGTCAATGGGTTGGATCTTATCACCCCTTTCTGCCAAGTCTTCCTCCAACAGAACACGCTCTCTGTCTATATGCACTGGACAAAGGCTTGGTAGAAGGCAACTGCAGGACCTGAACCTGCATAGAGTGTCACCAATGGTGCTGTGGTGCAGTCAGAAAGCAATGGACTCTGGGTTAGGTCTTGCAGATCAGTTCCTCTGGCAGATGTGGAAATCTGCTCTATTGGAACAGAGTCAAGTGACTCAACGTTCTGTCTAAAGCTCCTAGCATAAAGCATGCTCACCTGCAACAACATGGCAGTGGAGCTGAGCAGTGGAGGAAGGCACAGGTCACGACGGTAGCTCGCTGGGCATTTTACCATCTTCGTCAGGTGAGGCCACTAGCCATGGCGATCCATACAACGTAATTTATTTCTGTAACTCATTCTATGTGGGCCTGCCCTTGTCTCTGACCCAGAAATTACAGCTGGTATAAAATGCAGCTGCTAGGATCCTCACAGGAACATCTTGGAGGGCCCATATTCAGCTAGTGCTGAGGCAGCTGCATAAGTTGCCAGTTACAGCCTGGATCAGGTTCAAGGTTTTAGTTTTGACCCTTAAGGCCCTTCGTGGTCTGGGACCCCCATATCTGAAGGACCGCCTGTTGCTCTACGCCTCCCACAGGGCTTTACGGTCTGCGGGTTCAAACTTATTGGTTGTTCCCGGCCTCAGGGAAGCTCACGTGGCCTTTTCAGTCCTGGCCCCAGCCTGGTGGAATGAGCTCTCGGAAGAGCTGAGGGCCCTGCAGGAGCTTCCTGCATTCCGCAGGGTCTGTAAAATGGAGCTCTTCTGCCATGTGTATGGTTGAGGCCAGGGCATGGAAGATCAGACGGCCCCCTGGGAAGATACTGCCACCATGTTTTTTTATCATCTTGGCTAATGGCTGTTAGCTTAAAAATTCCCCTGGTGCCAAAGTGGTACCCGCACAAGTTGGGGGAAGAGAGTGTTAGTTGCCGCCAGAAATTGAACAGTTTCAATGGTTTTTTAATGTGGATCTGTATTTTATGTGGGGTTTTTACTGTGCAACCCGCCTTCAGGTGGCTTGCCATGGGTGGCGGGATATAAATCAAATCAATAAACAAACATTCTGCCTACCTGCAACTGCTTTATCGTCTCTCCACCTTTGCCGATGACCAGGCCCACTTTGGATGCCGGGATGAGGATCTCCTGGATTGTGCTGTTGCCATCCACGTCATTGTGGAATCCGGGCCCATTCCGACAGCGGTCCACAATTTGCCCTAGTAGCCGCTTTGCATGTCTTTGGAAGGGGGGAAAAAGCCGTAAAGAGAAAGCTTCAAGGAAAAAACAGCAAAAATATCACTGGGATGCAGGAAGTTTGGGAGGGGGAGAAAGAAAGAAAGGAGGAGGAAAGAGAAATGAGAAGGTAACTGACAGTCACTCTGGCAACTCAGCATTTTGGATCAGGCTTCCTCACACGTTTTGACTCTAGAGTCAAGGAGGGGGAGAAGATGACATCAAAGATGCGGAGGCATCTCAAATGCTAAGTTTCTCACTTTGTGCTATGCAAAGTCCCTTTCATTTATCCCACCCCACAGACTTTTCCCTTGCTCATTTCACACACACACACTCTCACAAGCACACAATTTTCAGAAACCTCCAGGGTCCCTACTTGGCCGGGACTTGATGTCAACAGCCATCTTCTGCATACACTAGGAGAGGAAGGGAAGATGCCCATTTGGTCAGCTGCTGATCCAAATGGGCAAAAGATGGTCAAGGAAGAACAATCACTTTCTTTAAAACTCAGGAAGACAGTCTCTTTGTACTTAGAATCATAGAGTTGGAAGGGAGCTCCAGGGTCATCTAGTCCAACCCCCTGCACAATGCAGGAACTAACCTGCCCACCCACGGTGACCCCAATTTCATGCCCAAGTGATCCCACCACATACCAAAAATCTCCAAAATCCAGCCTGGCCTAGAGGGAATTCACCTACCACCCCACAGTGGCGATCAGCAATTCCATGGGTATGCAAGGAAGGGCCACAAGAGACAAACCCTGGCACATCCCTTCCTGCCCACCTACTCATATTCTGCCTAAGTTCATAAAATCAGCATTTCTGCCAGATTACTTCTATTTGCCTCCTAGTGCTGATGGTTGGTGCAGTACCACAAAGTGCCTTGAGTTGATCCTCCAACTACATGAATTAGAATGGAGAAGCAATAGGCCAAGGAAGACCCAGGTGCAAATTCCTGCTCCATCATGAAGCTCAAAGCCAGGCTCCTGAAGGCAGTAATAAAACAGGAGAAAGGGAAACATGTACCCTACCCCTTAAGCTTCTTGGAGGAAGGGCCAAAAATACATGCATTTGATGAGAATAAAAGGGACCAATGATCCTGGATGGAGTATAGCCTGTTAGAAGTACAGGATGAAAGCCACCCTTCAGATGCAAAACAGGTGCCACAATGCCCTGGGCTAGTTGTAAATCCAGGATTCTATGGCATGGCCAGCCAAAATTGTAGGTTCGAGCTTTGTGCCATGGTAACATCCACAGGTTGATACTCCGGTCTATGACCGCATAAATAAAACTGACTGATTGGTTCACAGTTTTCCCACACCTGTGCAAGAAATCCCCACCTGCCCAGATTGCTGTACCACTCATGCTTCCCATGGCTCAGGGTGATCACCCATTAACTAGAGACCTTCCCCCAGACACTCCTATGCACAGCAGTCTCTTGTTTTAAGTTTCTAACCATGGCACAAAGGCTGGGGGACATAAAATTCAAAGACTGAGTATACCTCTTTCTCAGCCTCAGTTTCCCACTTGGCAATAGAGAGTTTGCCAAAGCCAGCCAAGAGACCTGGTGCCTCAGTACAAGACAGGTGTGCCAATGTAAGCATCCCCTCCCCCACCACCAGGCACACATTTTAAAAATACAATAAAGATCTTGCAGCTTTTCATCATTTTCCTTCTTGCTCCAGCTCATCCATTAACAGCCAGGGGAGGAGGGAGAAACCCACCTCAATTCTAGCAACAACAACAAAAATTCCCTATATTGCTTGCCCTATAACATGCACCTGTCAATCATACTTATTCTGCTCCAATGCTTGCGGAATTACAGCCCTACAAGACCCACAAATGCAGAAGCAAAAGCGGACCCTTTTTTTTTTAAAGCACAACCTCTAGGGACTGAGGATTTCAAGGGTTGTTCCTTGATTTCCCCTCCCCCCAAAGCACCAAAATGCAACTCTCTTTTCTTTTTTTTGTAAAGAAGATCTGGGATGGATTTGGAAAAAACCCACCTACCCCAAAGGCTGGGGGACAGAAAGAGCTGCTCCATTTTGTTAAGTGGGGTCCTGTAAGCCTGAGGCTTGCGGCTCCAAGTCCGAGCGGGGAGGTCCTCAAAATGGCTTGGGAGAGGCAAACTCAGCTCCTGGGAAGGGGGAGGGAGGAAAGACTGTCCCTCAAGTTTCTATAGGGCCACAGAGAGTGCAGAAACCCCCCACTGGACTGCCACATGGTAGGATCTTGCAAGATACCTGGGGAGAACCCAACAACACTCGGGGGGTGTTGCGCCAAACCCATGGTGGTGACTGGGGGGACTACTGACATGCATGGACGAAATTAAAAGACCTGGGTAATGCTCAGGCTGGAAAAAAGCAGAGGGGAGGCAGCATATTTTTGCTGCAACACCACCCAAATTTATTCAGGTGTCACAAACAGTGCCTTCTTGTGCATTCCCTGCCCACATTTCAGTGAAAGGGGTGGTCAGTTCAAAGGACCTGGGAAGATTGCAAGAGTGGGGGAAAGGGCACGGGAGACATTCTGAGCAGTCTGGGAATCCAGCCTCTTAAGTAGCCTCCAACAAGTTCACCTGTGGCAACTTGCGGATTTGCTCCAGGCGGCCAAACAAATTCTACAAAGAGAAAGACAGTTTTTGACTGTTAGCATGGACACTGACAGGCAGCCTTTCTTTGGAGCATCTCAACTCTGTGTCACTGTTTACAAGGCTGGCATAATCAGGGAGGCCTCAGGTGCCCTAAAAGCATACTTCTGTACAGACCAGTCTGACTTGGAGAGAGCTGGGTTTTTATACCACGCTTTTTGCTACTCGAAGCAGCTGACACCTTTCTTATCCGCACCCCTGTGAGGTAGGTGGGGCTAAGAGAGCCCTGAGTGAACTGCTCTGCCAGAACAGCCCCTAAGAGAACTGTGACTAGCCCAAGGTCAGTCAGCTGGCTGCGTGTGGAAGAGTGGGGAATCAAACCCAGTTCTCCAGATTAGAGCCCACTGCTCTTAGCCACTAACCATTCTGGCTCTCTCTTAGGAAAGGGAAGGAGGAAGGAGGAAAGTAGCATTCAAGGCAGTCTTGGGTAGGTGAACTCAGTCTGTTCCAAGAGGCTTCGGGAAGGGTAATCATTTGGTTGGGAAGGGGATGCCGCTTTTTTGTAGGGGTAAATGGGAGCAGCAGCATAGAGAAGAAAAGCATTAAGGGGTGTGTGTGTCGGGGGGGGGGGGAAACAGAAGAGGGAAGATGAAAGAGGAGAGATGGGAAGGAAGGGACAAAGCAAAGAAACCATTTTAAAAAGACTCACTCAATGCTCTCAGGTGTCCCAGTGAGCACACAGGGTCTCTCGGCCATGCCGCCACTGTCTGGAAAGACAAAGAACATGACACATGGATGGGACCCACATCACAGTTCTGAAACTACCATCCTTTGTCAAGCTCGTGATTTGTGTTTTAATTCAGATTTGCAACCAGAGTTACCACTTGTGCATGAACAGAACCTGAAATCGGCACTATAAAAAAAGCTCAAATCTGTAACTGGTTACAGATTCTGCCAAAGGAGACCAGTTCTGCTTAAACACGTTTGTTTTCCCTCATTTATTCTGCTTCTTATAGCTCCAGGGAAAGGCAATCAACATGGGGCCAGTAGGCAATCTCAGCCAGAGACCTTTTTATATGCAGAGATTTCAGAGAGTACTAGCCACCTGCAAACATCACCAACCCCATGAGGGGTCGAAAATCCCTTACGAGTGTTCTCAAGGAGCAAGCAGACCAATGGGCTCAAATGTTCCTACACCCTCCAGCTCCATAGACATGACGTTCACCAGGCAGCCTGAGGTAAAACTCTTTCAGACACTTTCCAGACCTGGAGACTGAAGACGGGGAGATGTTGAGGATGACCGCCAGAAGGAAGCTGCCGAGCCAGACCACTGGCCCCTCTTAGCTCAGCAGTGTCTCTTTTGATGGGGTTTCAAAAACAGAAAGTGTAATGAGCCCCCAAGGCCTCAGATTGAGTTCCAACTGGCTCCTCTTGGCATCCCAACCAGGTACTTCTTGCCCTGGATGGCGTGTTTACTCACAATCTGAGAGGCCCTGTGGAACCCCTCACCACTGTGGCTTCTCCCTGGTGAGTCTTCTTAGCCATTTGAGCCTCTGGACCTCTCTGTAGCCTACCATGATTCAACCTCTTGCCTGGCCTTGCTTCTCAGGGCTTCTGGGGATCTTCCTCCTGCTCACATCTCCCCTCAATCTCCCTTCACTGCTTGCTGCAATCATTGGCTACCCCAGGCATCTCCACTCTGCCTCTGGCTCCCCCACCTCCCCCAGAGGCTCCCAGAAAACAGGGTCTGGCCCCTCTGTTGGTGGCACATCGCTTCTGGGCCAAGCATAGTTACTTTTGGCTGGGCCTCTCAACACCTGTGAACCTTTACCTGGAGACACTGGGGACTGAACCTTCTGTAGACAATGTGGTTCTCAGCACCCAAGCCACACTTCCTTTTTAGTCATCCACCAGTGAATATATGCTTCCTAATCAATTATGCCTGTGCAAATTAAATACACATTTCAAAGCAAAAAAGTACTGTTGCCAAACAGTTTACAGGATCATAACAGAGCCAGTGATGGCCATTCTGAAGTCCCGGAGCGAATAACATCTGAGACAGAGTTCGGAATGTCACAAAATGCTCAGAGGACCTTGTGGTCAAAAATGATGAAAAGCAACAAAATAAACAATGCACTGATGTGACATAGCAAGCGCCACTGCAGAAGAGGCATTCCCTTGTGTGACGGAAGGGAGAAGGCCTCTTTCATGCCAGAGTTCTGTGCACTTTGTCTAAGTGTTTTTTCCTATGTAAAAGGGACTATTGCACAATAAGCCAGAAGGTGTCCTTTTGGGCGATCAAAAGACCCAATGATGCAGCCTTTTCCCCGTTATTTACTTTAAAGTATATCCCCTCCTAACTATCCAGCCTTTTTGGCACTTTTTAGCCGCTGAAGTAAACTCTCTTAGATTTTTGCATATACCTGTGTCAACTATCTACATGCCCACAATGCAGATGGGCCACTTAAATTTCCCAGTGTGCTGTTTCCCTAGAAGTAGGGACGGGCAATTTGGTTTGGATAAGCCAAAAAGTACCCAAATGCTGACTCGGGTATTTTTTTGGAAGAATTTTAACCAAATTGCCAATCCCTATTCTTTAAACTGGCTGAATCAGTGGTATCTGAATTGTGATTCAGCTGCAATTTGGCCAGTTTAACCCTCTTTTCCCCATACCCCCTCTTCCCAGGCTCCTGAGAATATGGAAGGTTTGGGGAAAGAGAAGAACATCAAACAACTGATTGGTCAATTTCAGTGGCTTGACTCTCCCTTTAAATCCCCCCCCCCAGCCTTCCCAAGCAGCAGAGAGCTGACAAACACCTGACTCTCAGAGATCAGGTGTCTGGTGGATGTTTTGAACCAATCAATTTGAACACCGAATCGATTTTGGCTGAATACAAATAATCTGATTCGGGTGATTCAGATTGGGAAGAATCCAAAGTGGACCCATTTTTTTCCTGCACACATGCCAAGAGGACAGCTTTGGTTAATTTGTAGCATGGTTGGGCCACTCCATTTGGCTTGCTCCAGAGTCAAGGACACCAGGAGCAGACCGGATCAGAGAGTTGCCCTTTACAGCTTCTCATCCAGTCCCATATTCAGAGAACCTAAAAGCATTTCAAACATGGGAATGGGTTTTTTTTTTAAGACTTATAAGACTGAGTTATTTCTTTGTTCTTTGAAATGTTGTCTCTCAAATCTGTTCTCTCCTATTACATCTCATGGCCCTTATTTCTGAACAGAAAACTGGTGGATTTCTTTATTTTGATGGAACCTCTTGCAGTCTATGCGAGTTGCTTTCAGAACTCTGGTCAAGAAGAGAATTACAAATTCTCCATCCATCAGGAATGATGGTTGCGGCAACCACTTAAAGATGCATCCTGTTAGGCAAGAGCTAGTGTGCCCCTTTGAGCTGAATCCAGCAGCAAAGCTTTCCCCAGGCTGAATTCTCTGGGAGCACACAGGAGTTCAGCTCCGTTTCAACCAATGTCTGGGCAAACATCCCAAGCATATTACCCAGTCAAAGGCTAGCTAGCAGTCACACTGCAAGGGCAACCTGCTCCACAGGTAGGCAACAGAAGGGGAAATGGTTTCATACCTGGAGCAATCTGAATTTTGCAGCCAGACTCTGCCTGGATCCGGGAGATTTGCTCGCCGCCCCTGCCAATAACTGAAACAAAATTCAGGATTTAACCGTCATGGGTTTTAGAAGAGCAGAATGAGCTTTGACTTCAGGTGCAGGCAGTCACATTCCAGATTAGCTGTCCATGGAATGTGGGCATAGTTTAGTCATCTCTGGCTCTGAGGAACAGATAGATGTGTCCTGACCAATGACTTCCTTGAACAGTCTAAAAATACAAACATGAGACCCAATGGCTGCTGTGGATTGACTGCAGCAGAGTCAGTGCACCCTCATCTCTACAGGAGAAAGGATGACTCTTGTTCAGACAACCTTTCCACTTCTGCTGTCCTATGCTCTAGTCCTGCTCCACCGAGCTGCAGCACAAGCACAGAAGGATTTCATGGTGTGTTCTTTAACACACAGGGGGTTATTTCTTGGTATTAGTGCACTCTAGATAATCATGACCACAGCAGTGCAGGAGGCAGCTGCCTTGTGAAGGAAAACCAGCAGGTGGAAGTACCAGGATATGAAGACAAAGGCAACTGAGGGAAATCTAAGAACCTGCCCAACAACTACAGTCATCTTTGCTTTGGATTCTCCTGTTTTCTGGGCTTGGGGTGGTGTGGAGGTGGATCGCAACTCAGGAGAGGGCCTTCTCAGTCATGGCATCAAAGGACTGGAACTCCCTTCCCCAGGGAGACTCATCTGTCCCCTTCTGTTGCCACTTTCTGCCAGTGGCTTCATTTGGCATTCCTTCAAGGATCCCTTTGATTGCCGTTTTCATGTTTTGTCCATATTCTAACTCTGTTTTTTAGATTTTTGTATTGATGTGAGTTTGTTAGGCAGTTGATTTTAGTGGTTTTAAGATGTACTTTTATCTGGTACGTTTTTAATTTGTTGGCTGCCCTTGTGGCCCTCACAAGGGCAGACAGGGCAGGATACACATTTTGAAAACAAATAAAAGTAACCAAGGGGTCTCACAGGAGGCCAAGAGGGAAAGCAGTACATTGAAGACAGGGTGGGCAGAAAGCACTTTTGGAGAAGAGAGCAAAGGCAGTGGTCACACAGGCTAATGCCTGGATAAAAAAGTCCAGCCAAAAGTTAACTCCTTGGGGATATATGCAGAATGATAGGATACATTTTCAGGTTGGAAGAAAGCACTATGACTGTGGCCAAGTAAGGAGCTACTAAAACAGGAAAGGTGCTTCCAGAACAAGTGCTGCTGTTTCCAACACAGCCAAGTTGCAAAATGCAAACGTGGGGATTCCACTGATGCTTTTATTTCCAGAACCCCTGAAGTGACCATGTGGTGCTGCTGTCTTGTTCCAAGTGTCCAGCTAGGACTAGCTCTTACCAGCCAGTGAGTCTCTATTTCAGCCCAGCCCTTTCATTTAGAACTGGCAAGGATTGAAGCGGACAGTCGGGACGTGCAAAGCAAGTGCTGGGAATTCTTTCTTTAAGCAATATATGCTTCCCCCCCCCAATATACTGACCCCCACTGCAATTTTCATACATTCATCACCTAGGCAGAACCACCAGCAAAGTCTGGCTCTTTAACTGCAGGTCACTGTAATAGGCAGGAAGTAACAAAATTATCCTCAAATGATTTTAAAGTTCACAGGAGGAAAAAATGCATTTTCCTCACCCAAATTGCCTCGTTTTCAGCAGCACTAATCGAACTCGCGCTGTTTGGCCAAACAGCTACCTATCATAATACAAATTAGGCGGGAGCAGGAATAACTGTTCAGCAGGCCCCACGCGCAGGGAAAAGAAAAATCGCCTCTGGAATACTTACTGAATCCTACCATTTTGTCAGGCACTTTAAATTCTTCAGTTATTACTGCCCTGAAGAAAAGAGAAAGGAAGACTCGTTATCATGGAAATAAATTCTAGCCTTTCAGCAGATGGCAACGGTCATGGAATGCAACGTTCTGGAAGCTTGTTGAGTTCCAATATGATGAACCAGACAGAGAAAACTCTCATGCCTCACAAGAAGGAAAGGAATTTTTGCCCAATAAGCCAAGCCTTTGTTTTCAATGACACTTACTGAAAAATAACAGAGCTGTTTCCTCCAACTTTTTAATCAGAGCCCAAAGTGGGTCGCAGGCCAACACTCCCTAATGGTAGCTCATGCCCCTTCCAATGCTCTCTTTGGTATTTGGAAACTAAGATTGGATCCTGGAAAGATTGCTGTCCATGTTTTCCTCACTGCATATTCATGCTCATCAAGTAAAATGTGTCCTGATGGTCATTAGAGTGAGTGAGAAGCTTGGGGGTATTAGAGAGAGTGATGGAGAAGGAGACGGTGGTCAAAGGCTGGAAATGTAACATCCATATCTGAAGGAAATGTGAATGCCACTTGCTTGGGGGGTTCATAGTGAGGGCAGCTGCACCCTTTGTGAGATATTAATTTATCTAAAGCATAGGCCTGTCACATGGTGTAGGGTAAAGGGCAGGCAGGGAAGGTTGTTGGAAGAGTTAGGTCTTCCCTACACTGTTCCCTACATGTGTTGGAAAAGCAGTAGCACAAGCAGAGCAAGTCTATGAATAGCCTTCAGGTCTCTGGAAGATGGGTTTCGTATACCCCCTTCCTTCACATTATGTTCTTCTTTGCCTCTAAATCCAAACCTCAGGGCTACTCAGTGAAGCTGACAGCAGGTACAAAAGTGGTATTTCAACAAAGCACATCACTGCCAGGAGAGCTAGAAAAAGCTACCAGCTTAAGCATACCATCATGATTTTGTCTAGTCCATGGCTATTACCCCTTTGGCTGCAAAATGAGCCTTCATGGAAGCAGTACTCATTCAGTGCAAATAATAAACAGACCCAGCTCATGTGCTTTCCAAGGTCAACGGAGTGGCCAAGATGCAGCTCATTGGTCTTCCCCAATTCTTACATTCATAGAACCATAGAGTTGGAAGGGACCTCCAGGGTCATCTAGTCCAACTCCCTGCAGAATGCAGGAAATTCACAATTACATGCCCACCCAGTGTTTCAAATTTCATGCCCAGATGATGCTAACCTTCAACCCCCCTCTTCCCCCCCAAGAATCCATGGCCAGTATTGGCCTGGAGGAAATTCACCTCCCAAACCCAAAGTGGCGATCAGCATTTCCCTGAGCATGCAAGAAAGGGCCACACGACCCAAGCATGGACACAATCCCTTCTGCACAATCACTTAAAATCTGCCTAAATTCACAGAATAAGTATTTCTGTGAGATGGCTATCTATCCCCTATTGAAAAGCTCCCAAGGAAGGAGAACCCACCATATTCCACGGAAGCCTATTCCACTGAGGAACTGCTCTGTTAGGAACTTCTTCCAGATGTTTATCCAAAAATACTTTTGAATTAATTTTATCCCATTGGTTATGGTCCAACCCTCAGGGGCAACAGAAAACAACTTTACCTCATCCTCTGTGTGACAGCCCTTCAAGTTCTTCAAGATGGATATCATATCACCTCTTAATTGTCTTCTCTCCAAGCTAAACAGACCAAGCTCCCTCAATCTTTCCTCATACATCTTGGTCTTCAAACCCCTCACCATTTTCATTGCCCTCTTCTGGATGTGCTCCAATTTGTTTACATCCTTCTTCAAATGTGGTGCCCAAAACTGAACACAATATTCTAAGTGAGGTCTAACCAGAGCAGAGTAAAGCAGTGCCATACTCCTTTTGATACAGCCCAAAATCCCATTTGCCTTTTTAGCCATTGAGTCACACTGTGGACTCATGTTCAATGTATGGTCTACTAAGACCCTAGACCCTTTCTGTACATACTACTGCCACGACAGGTCTCCCCCCATCCTATAATGATGCATTTTATTTTTCCCACCTAAATGCAGAACTTTAAATTTTTCACTACTGAAATTTATTTTATTCATTTTAGCCCAGTTTTCCAGCCTATCAAGCTCATCCTGTATCCTCATTCTGTCTTCTGGTGTGCTTGCTACCCTTCCCAGTTCAGTATCATCTGCAAATTTAATAAGCACTCCCCCCCCCATTCCTTCATCCAAATCATTTATGAATATGTTGAATAATACAAGGCCCAGGATAGATCACTGAAGCACTCCACCTGTCACTCTTCTCCAAGAGGATGACAAACCATTTAACGCCCTTTGGGTGCGGTCTGTCAACCAGTTATTGATTCACTTAACAGTAATAGGATCCATACCACATTTTACCAACTTACCAATAAGAATATCATGCAGAACCTTATCAAAAGCCTTACTGAAATCGAGATAAACTGTATGCGCAGTAGGCATGTGCGCTTCGGCCACCAAAGCAGCCAGCGTCGCAGTGCAAGGGGGAGGGGTGGTGCTGGTGGCGGCGCACGACCTGGCACCTGCACCCAGGCCAGAGCTCTGCACCTGTGTGCATGTGCTGACTGGCGCACTGGCGCTGCCCCCCTCCCATACTGTCACGCTGGCTGCTTCAGGCTCCAACGCAGCTGCAGCGCAGAAACATAATGCACAGCATTCCCCTGATCCAGCAAGGTACTTACTTTCTCAGAACAACAGATAAGGTTAGTCTGACATGACTTGTTCTTGAGAAAGCCACGTGGACTCTTAGTAATCACAGCTATCTGCTCTAGCACCAACTGTTTGAGGAATTGTTCTAAAATTCTGCCAGCTATAGATTTCAAGCTAACAATCCTCCTTTCCCCCTCTTGAAGATGGGAACAAGACTTATCTTCTCCCTGTCCTCTGGCTCTCACCCGTCCTCCAAGAATTGTCAAAGATAATGGGCAAAGGTTCAGAAATTACATCCTCAAGTTTTTTTTAGTACCGTTGGATGCAATTCATCTGGTCCAGAGAACTTAACTAGGTGTTTATGGACTATCAATATCATTCCAGCCCCCTTCTCCAAAACTATCAGTACACTAGGAGTCTCACTGCTAGCATAAAAAGTTTCTCCCAATGTGACAGAGCTCCTTGCCCCACTCCAGCCTACTGAGTTCTCCCAAATGCTGCTCGTTCAAGACAAGAGATATTCAGGAACATTGTAGGGGGACGCAGTGCAACATCAGCAAAATCTATCAATCAATCCCCTTCCTTGCACTTTCTGCTCTTTGAAAATAACCTCTAAATCCAACCTTATATTTGGTGACAATGTCATCTTCAGCTCAAGCTTTTGCCCTACGAAAATCTGACAGCACAGAATCAGCTTTATCTGGCACCTAGCATGGCTCCTCTTTAAAAAACAACAACAACCCTAAAGCAAATCCAATCAGGACTTTATCCATGAGTTAGATATCACTACAAAACTGAGCTGTGGCCCCACAAGGCCTAGTTTCTAACACTGATTCAGAAATCCTTTATTGGTATGTAAATATTGACCCAGTCAAAGGGTGTCCTCAGACCACTATGTCACTCCTTCTTGCAGTTGGGGAAGGAAGCACACCAATATTGATCTATTTGCAAAGGGTTGTTTACTATCTGTCTTTAAAGGGCTGTTGCCAGCTGAGTTTGTAATTGCATGTAAGCTGCCTCAACAAGCAACTATCCTGAGAGCTGCCCTAAAGGAACAGGCCAAAAATACTCTATCCCATCCAGCATCCCACTGCTCACTGGCAAGGGTGTCTTCCAGGAAGTCCCAAAGCAGGCAAGATGACAACAGCCCCCCCCCCCCCCCCCGGCCCATTGCCTTAAGGATGCAACTGCTGCACCAGTAGAAGCCCAGGTCTAGAGAACTGTGGAAGGTTTGAGGGGGCTTCAGCCTTGTGCCGCTTCTTTCACAACCCAGCAAAAAACCACACAGTAAACCCCTTTTGGGGACTAGCAAAGGTAGGCTGGGATAGGAACGTAAGGATCTGTGTCAAAAAACAAACCTGCACTGGCTGCTCAAAGCAGTTTGTAGGAGCTTGGCCCAAGATGCTGAGAGAGATCTGGAGGAAGCATCTATTGACAGAGGTGACTTCCTTCAGGAGGAGATGGTTTTCCCTGCCGCAAGATGATTGGGAGGAGGAAAGAATCTCTGCTAGTGGAATGGATTCACAGCACCGGACCCACTGCCATGATTCAGTCCAGCCTCCCACCTCAGCATAAACCTCGCTCCTTCCTAGAAATGCAGGAACGTTTGAAGAGCACAGGCCAAGGGCCTCAGGCTGCAAAGAGGCATTGGGGGCGAGTGTGTGTGCGTGCGTGGGGGGGGAATGAGTCTTCACAGTTTTGCCACGTCCTCAACCTCTGACTTCCTAACACTCTGGTACAGATGGGCGGATCAATAAACAATTAGAAGTGATCAATAAATAATAAAACACAACCCACTGCTTACCTTTGATGTACCAGGGCCCCTAACTGGTTACCTACTGTGGCAGAGAAAAGAGAAAAAAGAAAAATCAAAGCATTAGCACGGATAAACTAACTTCACCCCTATAGAAGAAAAGAATTCTTACCATTTCATCAAGGGGAGGGGGAGACCCAAAGGGATAAAAAAACACTGGGGGAAAAGGTAGCAGCGGCGCGAGCAACAGAGGAGTACAAACAGCAATTTAGGTTCAGTGGCTGAAATGAATGTGTTACGAGGGACGAAAACAGGAGGGGATTTCTTGATCAACAACAGCCTAGAAGCAAAGTGTCCAGCTGAACACAGGATAGGAAATTGATCCAGCTCACCCTCATGCTGAGAGGCACGGAAGGAAATCCTGCCTGCCCACCCACCCCCCTCTGCAAATCCCTAGAAAGCGTGGCACCTTCTTTCTCTCCCCCCCCCCATCCTGACTGCCACAAAGCAACCTCCCCCAATTAAACCCAATGTAAAAAGATCAAGCAGATTGGTATTCATTTTTTTTTTAAAGAAGAAGAAGCCAAAACACAGATTTGGGGAGATTTTAGTCTAATCAACAAAGCATTGAGAGAGGGCTTATAACATACTTCTCTGGGTTTCTCTTATCTGTGCTCCATGGAGCCAACTTAAACGAAGACCTGTCAAAGGAATAGGGTGGTTAAAGAGCTATGCGCCACCAGTTGCAGGCGTTATCACATTTCTACTCCACAGGACCAGGTTAACGGGCGGAGTGGCACCCCTCCACCCCCACATCCGAATGCCTCCATCTGCTGTGCGGGTCATGTCCCACCCATCCCTGGACCAAGGTAATCTTCCTTGTGTTAGGAATTCTAAACAGAAGTAGAGGATGGGGACGAACCAAAGGAAGAAGTGACACAAGGCATCCTTCTGAAATGCAAGTTCAGGGAAATAGGACAGGGGAACGCAGTGGTCCCCAAAATTTTTTTCACTGGGGACTGGTAAACGATTGATAATTTTACTGAGGCCCAGGGGGGGGGGGTAGTCTTTTGCCAAGGGACTTCCCTGCCGCCACCTGAGCCCCTGCTCCAGTTGTTTTACCATCGGCGCCCATGACTTCCCACCACCCACTGGAGGGCACTGCCAGCAGCAGCTGCGCAGTGCCATCTCGAGTAGGAGCCCCAGCCATGGCAGCTGCCAGAGAGCACCAAAGGTAAGCTGGCAGCAGAGTGGCAGGGCAGCCCGCAAGGCAGCAGCCAAGGAGGAGGGTGAGGAGGAGCCGTGGCCCAGTACCGACTGATCCACGGGCCGGTCCTGGTCCCCAGACCGGGGGTTGGGGATCACTGGGGGAACGGAATAAGACATGGCTGAAACACTTTGTGCACCATCTGGATAAAACCTATTCACTTTGGATTGGTGAGCAGATTCAATGTGCTGGGTAGGGAGTGAACATGAACACAAAAATGCATGGGGATAAGGAAGTCTTAATTTTCATGTCTAAATCAATGAGAAATGGACCATCGAAGTTGGTTGGCTTTATTTCACTAGGAATTTTCAGCAGTCTCAACCCTTTTTGCCAGATAGCTGCTATCTCGAAATTAGCAATGTAATAACATGAACCACTTGAGAAAATGAGTTTTGAATGTTTTATTGAATAAGCAGAGCTGACCTTATTCTTTGAAACTAGCCTAGGTTGATGCATTTTTATATGCTTTTGGATTTAATTCCACAGCCCAAATTGGCATTTGCGAGTCACTTCGCAGACAAAATCCTGAGACTTCGCCATGACCTTCCTCCAACTTTAGACACAGTAAGTGAACTAGAGGCCCCTTGGCCATCTTTGGAGAGAACACTGAGACACTTCAGACGACTCTCACTAAATGAAGTAGACAGGATGCTAGCAGCAATGAGGCCAAACGCTTGCCCACTAGACCAGTGGTCCCCAACCTTTTCATCACAATTTTACTGAGGCCCGGGGGGGGGTAGTCTTTTGCCGAGGGACGTTGCCGCTGCCGCCACCTGAGCCCCTGCTCTGCTTGCTTTCCTGCTGGTGCCCCTGACTTCCTGCTGCCCACAGGGGGGTGCTGCCAGCAGTGCCAGCCATGGCTGCCACTGGAGAACACCAAAGGTGAGCCGGCGGCAGAGTACCAGGGCAGCCCCCAAGGTAGCAGCTGGGGAGGAGGACGAGGAGGAACCGCGACCAGGAGGAACCGCGACCAGTAGGAACCACAACTGATCCACGGACCGGTACCGGTTGGGGACCACTGCACTAGACCAATGTCCATTGTGGCTCCTAAAAACAACAGACTTAAGGAGCCCCATCCGGGAAATAATCAACCCTCTCAATAGGAGAATTCCTGGAAGGATTAAAAGAGGCAGTGGGACGCCCCTTGCTCAGAAAGCCATCTCTGGCTCCGCAGGAGCCTGACAACTATCGCCCCGTTTCCCATCTAGTGTTTCTGGGGAAGTTGGTTGTAAGGGCTGCTGCAGACCAAATATCAGCATTCCTGGAGGACAGCATTCGCTGAGGTTGAATCCAGCCAAGTCGGAGGGCCTCTGGCTGGGCCAACACAAAGAGAAAAGGATGATACAGCTACCAGCACCGCACTGGTGCCCACGGCCAGGAGCTCGGCATGATTTTGGACTCCTCTTTATCAATGGAGTCCCATATCATGAAAATAGCCTGCCTGGCATTTTTCCAGCTGCATCAGGCAAGGCAGCTGGCATCTCATCTCTCAGAGGCAGACCGACTGTCACCACTAGATGCGACTTCTGCAACTCACTTTATGGAGGGCTGCCCTTGAGACTGCTCCAGAAACTCCAGCAGGTTCAAAATGCAGTGACACAAGTCCTGACAGGGACACAGTGGAGAGCACATAGAATCACAGAATCATAGAGTTGGAAGGGGCCATACAGGCCATCTAATCCAACCCCCTGCTCAACGCAGGATCAGCCCAAAGCATCCTAAAGCATCCAAGAAAAGTGTGTATCCAACCTTTGCTTGAAGACTGCCAGTGAGGGGGAGCTCACCACCTCCTTAGGCAGCCGATTCCACTGCTGAACTACTCTGACTATGAAAATTTCTTTTTTGGTATCTAGCCTATATCGTTGTACTTGTAGTTTAAACCCATTACTGCGCGTCCTTTCCTCTGCAGCCAACAAAAACAGCATCTTGCCCTCCTCCAAGTGACAAATACTTTCAAATACTTAAAGAGGGCTATCACGTCCCCTTCTCAACCTCCTTTTCTCCAGGCTGAACATTCCCAAGTCCCTCAACCTATAGGGCTTGGTCCCTTGGCTCCAGATCATCCTCGTCACTCTCCCCTTACCACCTCTGCCAAGCCAAACTACTAGCGCCCTACCTGGACCCAGAGCACCTAGCCACAGTGATCCATATGACGGTCACCTCTAGACTGGACTTCTGCAACTAGCTCTACGCAGGCCTACCCTTATCCTTGATCCGGAAACTACAACTGGTGCAGAATGGCCAGGATTCTCACTCAGACATCATGGAGATCCCATATCCGGCCAGCACTCCAAGAAGGAGGAGGAAGAGGAGGAGGAGTTGGGTCTTATATGTGAGGTGGGTGAGGCTGAGAGAGCCCTGATATCACTGCTCGGTCAGAACAACTTTCTCAGTGCCGTGGCGAGCTCAAGGTCACACAGCTGGTTGCATGTGGTAGAATGCAAAATTGAACATATCTTGCCAGATTAGAAGTCAACACTCCTAACCACTACAGCAAACTGGCCATACACGGTTTGGGCCCAGTGTATTTGAATCATAGAAGACTGCCTACCTGCCTATATCCCCAAAAGAGTCTTACACTCCGCCACCTCCAACTGGCTGCAGATCCCTGGCCTCAGAGAAGCGCGTTAGACCTCAACAAGGGCCAGAGCTTTCTCGGTCCAGGCCTCCACCTAGTGGAATAAGCTTCCCTGAGGAAATCAGAGCCCTGCCTGAACTTCCACAGTTCCACAGGGCCTGCAAAAGGGAGCTCCCTCCACCAGGCATTTGCTTGAGGCCAAACTGACTCGGAGAATCTGCTGGTCCCCCCCTCAGAAATCCTTTCATGACTGAACAATTTGCTCTCCCCACCATTGTTATTCATGTTGTGCTGTAATTGTTACTGATTTGTATTGTTGTGTTGAGGATTGTATAATGTTATAGTGTTATCATGTTCCATGTAAAGTTATGCAGTGTTCCATGTAAACTGTCCAGAGCCGTAAATAATGGGCAGTATAAAAATGCAAATAAATAAACAAACAAATAATCTTTATAAGAACATGAGAAGCCGTGCTAGATTAGGCCAATGGCCCATCCAGTCCAATACTCTGCATCACACAGTGGGCAAAACCTAGGTGACTTCAGTAGGTCCCACCGGTAGGGCCAGAACTCCAGAAGCCCTCTCACAAAGAATACAGAGCATCATTGCCTCAGACATAGTTCTCCATCTTTATTGACCATGAGTGAAGGACCTGCTAGCAGGAAAAGTGATGGGACTGTGTGGCAGGAACCCCTGCCCTGCTGTAAATGGAGAAGTCACCAAAGATATGGAAGATATCCTTTGGATTCTGAAAAACCTTTAGATTCAGAAGCTGATTCTGGAGGTTTTTCCAAGTCTTAGGTCAGACTTCCTATCCTGGATACCCCAAGATACCTTGATCATGTCAGATCTTGGAAGCTAAGTATTAGGATGGGAGATTATCAAGGAAGACCAAGGAAGAAGAACGGCAAACCACCTCTGAACATCTCTTATCTATATGGTTGACCTAAGTTGGCTACGACTTGGTAGCACTTGCCACCACCAAGATCAGTCTATGAAAGAATCATAGAATCATAGAATCATAGAGTTGGAAGGGGCCATACAGGCCATCTAGTCCAACCCCCTGCTCAACGCAGGATTAGCCCTAAGCATCCTAAAGCATCCAAGAAAAGTGTGTATCCAACCTTTGCTTGAAGACTTCCAGTGAGGGGGAGCTCACCACCTCCTTAGGCAGCCTATTCTAAAGAGAAATAGGTTCGAAATTCCCATGGAAGCTTCCTTGGTGACCTTGGCCCAGTCACTCTGAACTGAATCTACTCTTTCCAAAGGGGGCTGAGGAGATAATGGAAATGGGAATACAATGGATGCCACCTTGAGCTTCTTGGAAAGAGAGGTGGCATAAAAATGAAATCAGTAATTGTTTTTCTATAATACAATTTGCTAACTTTATGACACTGGATCTTGTAAATCCATTATAGTAAACAGTCGATCTCTCCACTGGCACAGGGAGCCTTCTGTTTTGATCCCCATCAGCAGAAAATGTCACAGTTTGAAAACAGATCCACGGAATCCAATGTTATACTCCCAGCATGATCAGATCATGAAGGGCAGGGATCAATACCAAATGAGCAGGGATGGAATGAAACAAAGGGCTCCAGTCCATTGCCTAAAACACCTGCAATGTGAGATTGCCTCATCGGGCTGATAGCCCTCACTGCCCAAATACATTCCCACTACTTCTGAAAGCTGTGCTAGTCACACCAGTCCAAGGCGCAAGGTCCATTTCTGTGTATGGAGTGCTGTACAAACACAAAGCAATATGCCTGGCACACAAAGAACCTCCACAGAACTACCTAATGCAGTTCACTTTGCCTACTCAAGCTCTAGCTGAACACTGCAGTGAAATGGGTCACTTAGATCTAACAACCAGTTGAAGCCCATTTCAATTATATCATATCACTGAGGGGCAGAGAAGCATGGGAAAAAAATGAGCAAGTGGTGATAATTTTCCCAAGCCATGCTCTTGGGCCCCTACATATGCTTTTCATTTTGAAATGGAGTGGCCATTCCTGGGGTCAATGTGGGGAACAAGAATGAGGGACACAGTAACTTTTGCAAACCACAGGGGGAAAACACAGCCACTCTCTGATTATGAATGTGTCGCAGAGAAATAGACACAGATGAGGAGGGCTAATCTGTTTCTGTTCTACATCAATAGCTCCATAACAGTCCAGGCTCCCAAGTATCGACAAAATACATATGCTTTTATTACTCTTCATCTCAGAGAAGGGGACTGCTGCTGTGCTATTGATGCCCACATTCCCCCTTTGCATGTTCTCACTGTGAGGAGAAAGCTTCTTCTTCGCTACTTATCAATGCTGGAGAATTGGTGTGGGCCAGGAAGTAGTGCAAGTGGCCATGGCACGAGGAGCCAAGGAAACCAGATACCACCTTGCAATAAGGCAGCAGAAGGTGGTGGGGAACCCAGTGATGAGGCATATTTGGGGACCTCATTTCAGGAGACTCCGGCAATCCCCTCCTGGGCTCCACTCCTCTTGCTTAGCCTCTTTCACAATATACAAGTTCTGGCTGCCCAACTCACAAGCCCCACAGCCTCCTCGTTGATCTGCCAGTCAGTTATAAAAGCCCAGTCTTCTGCTTGCTGTGGTTCCCTCCCCCCCCACCTAAGGATGGGGCCAATGTCATTGCAGAAATAACATATAGGTTCTGCCACAGTCATCCAAGCAGATACACCCCAATACATTGTCTTCCCCAAGTTTCTCTTGCAGATTGAGATGGTGGGGGGAGGGAGCGGTAATTCTGAAGTTTGGCATGCACATAGTCTTCACAATGGGTCCTATCCAAAGGAGATCTTTCCTGGGTGAACAGGACTTCTGCTAACCCTTGTGTGTGTGCGTCTTCACTAATTCCCCCAAGTCCACTGTGGCCTTGCGTACTGTGCTGAACACACTCTTGGAGCAGCATTTCCAAGGGTCAGTGGGCAGCAGCAGGAAAGGAGAGGTGGGAGCATTCCAATCTCCTTATTCCGGGCTGGATGCAAATCTCAAGGCAGGATACACAGTTCATGTCCCTGCCCATTCTGCCAGACAGAGCATGTGCTACCGAGGCAAGCTTCACAGGTGACTGGGAATCTGAACCTAGGGCTCTTTAGCCTAGGTCCAAAATTACTCTACTCCACTACAAGTCACTAACTCTTGACACAGAAGAAGGTGACAGGAATATCCTGCTGTGCATAAGATCCCACCATATAATTGGCACCATTATTCACAAAGAGAAAAGCATAATTCACTCTCAGTAACCCACCGGGTTTCTACATCTTGCCCACACAGACATCAAACAAGCATAAGGGCACAACTGCGTTTCTTCTCAGTCTTGGCTAAACTGTGTGGCTGGACACTGATTCCACGGAGAAGGAATGTCTGTGATCCCAGGTGTGAAGTCATGGCATGCTTAAGTTGTGGCAAAGTATTGCAAGGCACCAAGCGAGTCATGATGAAGGCAGTGACCCAAGGGCTCTGTCTGCAGGAGCCGCTGGTATCTCCCTACCTAGTCATGATGAAGTGGCAGAGTTAAACTCTGCTTTGCTTGGTATCCTGACCAGTGTTGAGGCACCTGTGGACAGTGCTTATGCTTAAGCTTCAGGTTCGTCTAGAGTTGCTGCAACGGAATCTCCCCTAGACATCTCAATCAGGCTAGCTAATTGCAATACATGCACTAATAAGGAAACACACCACTGAAAATTTTGGGCAGCCTTTGGGAGAGAGTTAATGACTGAAAGCTAAACATCTTTCATTAAGTGACTTTGATACTTTACAGCTATTACTCTGGAGCTTTTATTGGCTGCTGTACATAATTTACGTGTTAAGAATTGGTGTGTGTTAAAACCAGACCTTTGAAGAAAGCCCTATAAGGGCCAAAACGCATCCATCTATTGGTTCCCATAGTGCATAGCATACTGGTTTGCAATAGCCTATGGCCTGGACATATGTTTTTAATTCCTAGTTGTTTTTTAAAAATTGTGCACAATAAAAGTAATATAATTTTAACAAAAATATAGACGTTCAACTTTTGTCGGTCCAAACTGTTTCCAAATGGGTTTTTTTTGTTCTAGCTAAGACACCCACAAGGTTACAGATTGTCAATTCAGCCTCTCCTGAAGGATGTAAAATGTCTTAGAAGGAAGAGGAAAGTGAGGTTGGATGGCACATAGCACCCCAAATCAAGCTTGGGAGGATGCAACAGGTAAGAATGGATGGGAGAATGTTGGATATGGGGTGGCTTTATTTGTATTCAGCTACTGGCAAAAAAAGAGCCTCTTGTGGCGCAGAGTGAAAGCTCTGCCCATGAGGCTGGGAGTTCAATCCCAGCAGCCGGCTCAAGGTTGACTCAGCCTTCCATCCTTCCAAGGTCGGTAAAATGAGTACCCAGCTTGCTGGGGGGTAAACGGTAATGACTGGGGAAGGCACTGGCAAACCACCCCATATTGAGTCTGCCATGAAAACGCTAGAGGGCGTCACCCCAAGGGTCAGACATGACCCAGTGTTTGCACAGGAGATACCTTTACCTTTTTACGGGCAAAAAGGGTTCTGGAGATGGGAAGAGAGATTAATCATTCCAGGTGAACCTACTGAGCCAAGACAGGAAGTTCTGAATACACAGACAGAAATCTGGGGTTACATTCTCAGGGCTGACTCTCAGGTTCAGTTAAAAAATAATCCCTTTCCTCTCCTCCATGGCACAAAACCCCAACTGATACAAATCAGACATCCTCCCCACAGAACCATGAGGCAGCCGTGTACAATCTGAAACATGCTTTGCCATCAAATGAGTCCATTTCCCTCTGAAACTCTCAGTACCTAACAGAGAGCAAGAAAGCAAAGACAGCTGGAATGCATATGGCTGTTTTACAGCCCCAGCAGAACTACCATTTCAGCCTGAAATAGGAAAGGAGGGGTGGCTGAACTCATAGGCCATGCTCACGCTACCCCCTCCCCATCTACTGAACACAATTTAAGTGTAATGGTAGTCATTCTGCTGCAAAATAAGGGAAAGTACTGCATACAATCAGTCCCACTTCCAATCAACGACTGTGCCACTCAAACCTCCCCAGCCAAACTATTGCAGCCTGCTGCCGGCTTTTCCTTAACTGAGCTTGGCCCTAACAAAGGAGGTAAAACATGACAAATGTATTTTTGTCCACATAAGAAAACAGCAACACCACTATTCTCCTGCATTCAACATGACCCGTCTGATACACTGGGGTTGGTAACTCTGATCACATCATAACCCCTAGTGAAATCCTGAAAGACTTTCTTTGGGGTAAAGGTGAGTCAAGAAAGAGGACGGATGTCTGTCTTACACAGAGAGTATTCTTCAATACTCAATATTTCCATAAGCAGATGATGCCCAGCTATTTCTGTTAATGGATAACCACCCATCAACACCCCCAGAAAACCTGGCCAGGTGTTTGGGAGCCATGGCAGATTGGCTGAGGTTGAATCCAGCCAAGTCGGAGGGCCTCTGGCTGGGCCAACACAAAGAGAAAAGGGTGATACAGCTACCAGCACCGCACTGGTGCCCACGGCCAGGAGCTTGGCATGATTTTGGACTCCTCTTTATCAATGGAGTCCCATATCATGAAAATAGCCTGCCTGGCATTTTTCCAGCTGCATCAGGCAAGGCAGTTGGCATCTCATCTCTCAGAGGCAGACCGAGTAACCCATATGACTGTCACCACTAGATGCGACTTCTGCAACTCACTTTATGGAGGGCTGCCCTTGAGACTGCTCCAGAAACTCCAGCAGGTTCAAAATGCAGTGACACAAGTCCTGACAGGGACACAGTGGAGAGCACATAGAATCACAGAATCATAGAGTTGAAAGGGGCCATACAGGCCATCTAATCCAACCCCCTGCTCAACGCAGGATCAGCCCAAAGCATCCTAAAGCATCCAAGAAAAGTGTGTATCCAACCTTTGCTTGAAGACTGCCAGTGAGGGGGAGCTCACCACTTCCTTAGGCAGCCTATTCCACTGCTGAACTACTCTGACTATGAAAATTTCTTTCTTGGTATCTAGCCTATATCGTTGTACTTGTAGTTTAAACCCATTACTGCGCGTCCTTTCCTCTGCAGCCAACAGAAACAGCATCCTGCCCTCCTCCAAGTGACAACCTTTCAAATACTTAAAGAGGGCTATCATGTTCCCTCTCAACCTCCTTTTCTCCAGGCTGAACATTCCCAAGTCCCTCAACCTATCTTCATAGGGCTTGGTCTCTTGGCCCCAGATCATCCTCGTAGCTCTCCTCTGTACACCCTGATGTGATGCCCCTGTTGATACAGCCCAAAATGTCATTCGCCTTTTTTACCGCTGCATCACACTGCCTGCTCATGTTGAGCTTATAATCCACAAGTACCCCAAGGTCTCGTTCACACACAGTGTTACCTAGAAGCGTATCCCCCATCCAGTAGGCATGCTTTTCATTTTTCTGACCCAGATGCAGAACTTTATACTTTATTAAATTGCAACTTGTCCTCATTTGCCCATTTTTCCATTGTGTTCAGATCTCGTTGAACTCTGTCTCTATCTTCCAGAGTATTTGCCAGTCCTCCCAATTTGGTGTCATCTGCAAACTTAATGAGCAGTTCCTCCACCCCCTCATCTAGATCATCAATAAATATGTTAAAAAGTACCGGACTGAGCACCGAGCCCTGAGGTACCCCGCAACTCACCTCCCTCCAGTCTAATGAAACACCATTGACAGCAACTCTTTGGGTGCGGTTCTCTAACCCAGTGGTCCCCAACCTTTTTATCACTGGGGACCAGTCAACACGACAATTTTACTTAGGCCCGGGGGGGGGGGTAGTCTTTTGCCAAGAGTCTCTCGCCGCTGCCAGAGCCCCTGCTCCACTTTCCCGCTGACACCCCTGACTTCCCACCACCCACTGGGGGGCACTGCCAGCAGCAGCTGTGCAGTGCCATGCTGAGAGGGAGCCCCAGGCATGGCAGCCACCGGAGACAGAACCTGTTGGAGACAAATCCGTGCTGACTTCCTTGGATCACCAAATTGTCCTCCAGATGTTTGCAGACCGCTCCCTTTAATATCTGCTCCATTATCTTCCCCACAACAGAGGTCAGACTCACTGGTCTGTAGTTTCCCGGGTCATCCTTCCTCCCTTTTTTGAAGATCAGAATAACGTTTGCTCTCTTCCAATCCTGCGGGACATCTCCAGTCCTTAAAGAGGTCTCGAAGATGATGGACAAGGGTTATGCAAGTTGTCTGGAAAGTTCTTTGAGCACTCTCAGGTGCATTTCATCCGGCCCAGGGGATTTGAACTCAACCAGTGCAGCTAAATGCCTCTCGACAACCTCTCTGTCCATGTCAACCTGCCACCCAGACACTATCCTTTGGCTACTGCTATCTGTAGATGTTCTTAAACCCTTTGACCTGTGGGAAAAAATAGGCGCTGAGCCTTTCTGCTTTCTCTGCATCCTCCATTAGAGTTTGTCCATCTGTATCCGACAGTGGGCCTATTGCCTCCTTTATGTTTGCTCCTCACATAACTGAAAAATCTTTTCTTGTTACAATATAACTGGAAAATCTTTTCTTGTTACAACATAACACCTGTGCTTGCTGAGCTGCACTGGCTCCAGATTGGCAATTAAATCAGGTTCAAGGAGCTGGTCTTTACCTTTAAAAAGCCCTGAACAGTCTGGGGCCAGCATACCTATGAGACCGCCTTTTCCCTTATAACCTCCCAAGAACCCTGTGGACTTCAGAACAACGTCACCTCAGGGTCCCCAGCCCAAAAGAGGCAGAGTTGGCTACTGCCAGGACCTTTTTGGCCCTGGCTCCAGCCTGACGGAATGTGTTCTGGAGAGATCAGGGCCCCGTGGGACCTACATTAGTTCCACAGGGCCTTTAAGACGGAGTGGTTCCACCAGGCTTATGGTCAAGGCCTAAAATAACATCCACCAATAAAGGCTGGTATTACAATGGGAGAAGGGTTGGAAGACTGGCTCAAAATAAAAAAAAACCTGTCTGGGAAATTTTAGCTGGGTGCATAAGGAAGCTCTAAGCAGCTGATTAGATCTCCAATGGCCAATCAGACTTTTGCCAGGTGCCCAGGAATGGTGCTGGAGGATGTCAGCAACTAGAGATGTCAGGATGTAGGCTGGGCCAAAATATTTACCTGTCCCAAGGGCTTCTCCTCTTACGCTCCTCAGGCACTCACAGGCATATACCCTCCACTTACCTGCCAGAGGGCTCCCACCAAGATCCAGGGCAGGGGGCAGCAAACAGCTGTACAGCATAAGAAGGCCCTGAATCAGCATCATCAGGCTAAATGTGCTAAACAGATGCATTTCAATAGAGCAGGGGTTCTCAGCCTTGAGGTCGCGTTGCCCCTTCTCCGGGGTCCCCAGGTTGCTTCCTGCAGTTGCCATGCCGCCCGGACTGTTGTGAGCCTGTGTGCGTACGCCGATCCCACCACCGCCGGGGTCGCCGTAGCCAAGTGGTTGAGAACCACTGCACTAGAGCCTCCACTGAACAGTATGAAGTCAAATGAGCCCTTTGCCTAGGACAGCAGTTCTCAACCACTTCCATGTCGCGACCCCAACTGCAGCGGTGGTGGTGTGCGGATGCACATGCGCAATGGTCAGGCGGCATGGAGGCGTCCATTGTAATTGCTTTGTTGCCGCTGTCTATCTACCGCCACCCACCACTGCCCAACACCGCTGCCCCGCTGCCACTGGTCACCGCCACTTGCGGCCGTCACCGGTTACTGCCGCTTGTGGCTGACACCAGTGCTTACCACCGCCTACCACTGTTGCCCCGGTGCTGCGGCGGCGGCAGCCAACCAGGAGACCCCAGCAAAGGGGTCAGGTAACCCCAAATGGGGTTGCGACCCCTAGGTTGAGAACCACTGGCCTAGGACCTTATGCAGTTGCAATAAAGACTGCTGTCATGTCAGTAAAACACAAATTTGGCCCCATTTTTTAATGAAAGTGGTAAGAATTGCTTCTAGGTTGCCTGATGTTCATGGGTACCTATGCTAGCCCAAACTGTAAGCGCAAGTATTGTTATTATTAAGTATTATTTAAATTTATTTAAAGCCTGGTATTCCCACCATGAAACTTCTGGCTATAGGCACAAGGAGGCTAGCCATGGAGCACTGTCACAGCCACTGGCCAATCAACACCCCAGTCTCCTATCTCTGGCTGGAAAAGGTCACATGACCGTGTTCTGCCCATACAGGAGCATCATGAGCTGCCCTGAGGTGCACTTCTGGGACTCTTTGCATGAGCCCTAACACCATGCCATGTCATCCCCTCTAGAGCCACGGCCACATGGCAGACACCCCAGCTGACTGACCCCAAGCAGAAGAAACATGCATCTTTTCTTGTACATACCCAAACCCCTCTCCACAGAAACTGCCAGCTCATCACTTCAGCTGGCTTGGTACAGATGGTAAGGAGGACGGACATTTAGCTAAGGACAAAAGGCAAAGGAGGAGACATGCGTTGCAAACAGCACTGCCTGGAGTCCAAGAAAAGGCAGGAGGGCTGGGGTGGTTGGCAAAGTTCTCTGCCCCCCTCAAACCTCATGCTACCCACACTCAATCCCTCAAATCTAAAGACATTTCAAAACTTGGGCTATGACAACACAGACAACTGCAAATCTTTAGTGGGGGAGCACGGTTAGGGTGGGGGGAGGCAGGGAATCAAGGGAACACAGGCCCCAACTACTGCTTGCCCGAGTCTGCATCCCCCTCCAGCAAATTTTCAGCCCCTCCTCTCTAGAGACTGGCCCAGGCCAACTACAGTCTTCTATTCTACTCATCTTCCTGTAAATATTTGGTAGGCTATGTTCACTCTTGGGGGAGGAGATGGGGGAAAATTGCTTCTGACAGTGTGGCAATGCAAAAGAAGAAGGCCTGATGCTCATTCCCCTTTTCTAGAGTCCATTGACTTTCACACACAACGCTTTACTGCTTGTACCTCAAATGGGGAAAAGGAAGTCTTAATTTTCATGTCTAAGTCAATGAGAAATGGACCATCGAAGTTGGTTGGCTTTATTTCACTAGGAATTTTCAGCAGTCTCAACCCTTTTTGCCAGATAGCTGCTATCTCGAAATTAGCAATGTAATAACATGAACCACTTGAGAAAATGAGTTTTGAATGTTTTATTGAATAAGCAGAGCTGACCTTATTCTTTGAAACTAGCCTAGGTTGATGCATTTTTATATGCTTTTGGAATTAATTCCACAGCCCAAATTGGCATTTGCGAGTCACTTCACAGACAAAATCTTGAGACTTCGCCAGGACACAGTGGAGAGCACATAGAATCACAGAATCATCAGAGTTGGAAGGGGCCATACAGGCCATCTAATCCAACCCCCTGCTCAACGCAGGATCAGCCCTAAGCATCCTAAAGCATCCAAGAAAAGTGTGTATCCAACCTTTGCTTGAAGACTTCCAGTGAGGGGGAGCTCACCACCTCTTTAGGCAGCCTATTCCACTGCTGAACTACTCTGACTATGAAAATTTGTTTCTTGGTATCTAGCCTATATCGTTGTACTTGTAGTTTAAACCCATTACTGCGCGTCCTTTCCTCTGCAGCCAACAGAAACAGCATCTTGCCCTCCTCCAAGTGACAACCATTCAAATACGTAAAGAGGGCTATCACGTCCCCTTCTCAACCTCCTTTTCTCCAGGCTGAACATTCCAGGTCCATCTTCATAGGGCTTGGTCCCTTGGCCCCAGATCATCCTCGTCACTCTCCTCTGTACCCTTTCAATTTTATCTATGTCCTTCTTGAAGTGAGGCCTCCAGAACTGCACACAGTACTCCAGGTGTGGTCGGACCAGTGCCATATACAACGGGACATCTTGTGATTTTGATGTGATGCCCCTGATGATACAGCCCAAAATGGCATTTACCTTTTTTACCGCTGCATCACACTGCCTGCTCATGTTTAGTTTACAATCCACAAGTACCCCAAGGTCTCGTTCACACACAGTGTTACCTAGAAGCATATCCCCCATCCAGTAGGCATGCTTTTCATTTTTCTGACCCAGATGCAGAACTTTACACTTATCTTTATTAAATTGCATCTTGTTCTCATTTGCCCATTTTTCCATTGTGTTCAGATCTCACTGAACTCTATCTTCCGGAGTATTTGCCAGTCCTCCCAATTTGGTGTCATCTGCAAACTTAATGAGCAGTTCCTCCACCCCCTCATCTAGATCAGTGGTCCCCAACCTTTTTTTGGTTGGGGATCGGCAGGGCGACAGCCACGCCTTCGCAGCGCGCAAGCGTGGCCGCGCCCGCGCATCGCACATGTGCCGTCGCGCTTGCGCACATGCGTACAGCCGAAATCGCGCATGCACAATTTCGGCAGAGCACGCGCGATGCGCGGCCCTTATTCCCTCTCCCCCCCCCCCTCGCACTAAGAAGCTTCCCGGGCTGCAAGCTTGCGGCCTGGGAAGTTTTTTACTGTGGGGGGGGGGCGGGGAGAGGGAACCGCGGCCCGGCGCCCTGGCCTTCGCGGCCCGGCACCAGGCCGTAGACTGCAGGTTGGGGACCACTGATCTAGATCATTAATAAATATGTTAAAGAGTACCAGACCGAGCCCTGAGGTACCCCGCTACTCACCTCCCTCCAATCTGATGAAACACCATTGACAACAACTCTTTGAGTGCGGTTCTCTAACCAATTCCCTATCCACCTAACTATCTGAAAATCCAAATTGCACTTCTTCAATTTATCCATCAGAACATCATGGGGAACCTTAACAAAAGCTTTACTAAAATCCAAGTAAACGACATCAACTCAATTTCCATGATCCAGCAAACCTGTCACTTGGTCAAAAAAGGAAACCAGGTTGGTCTGACAGGACCTGTTGGAGACAAATCCATGCTGACTTCCTTGGATCACCAAATTGTCCTCCAGATGTTTGCAGATCGCTCCCTTTAATATCTGGTCGTCCCCCCCCACGTCACCCTTTCATGACTGAACAATTTGTTTTCCCCACCATTGTTATTCATGTTGCGTTGTAATTGTTACTGATAGATTGTGTTGTTCTGTTGAGGATTGTATAATGTTATAGAGTGTTATAATGTTCCATGTAAAGTTATGCAGTCTTCCATGTAAACCGTCCAAAGCCGTAAAGAATGGGCAGTATAAAAATGGAAACAAACAAACAAATAAATAATAAGACCCAAGCTCAAATCATGACATTCCCTGCATGACCTTGGACCAGACACACCTTCACAGTCTAAACAACCCCATTCAGAACTCTTTTTAGTCATTCCACAGAACAGTTTTGGAATTCCAGAACATGGCTTAGAGAATTGATGCTGTGCGCAGCCGTGATGCTTGGACTTACCAGACCAAATGCTTAATGTTTCCCAGATAAAGCTAATTGTGGCTGCTGAACCACACTGAGAACGCCTGTCAGATGATAGTGAGTTTTATAGTTCTTGGTGAAACCTGATTATGGATGCTGGATTAACTGAAAGCAAAGTTCAGTGGAACATTTACTATTTATATAAAATATTTATACGCTGCCTCCATACAGACATTTGCAAGGCATCTTATGGCAGCAGCATATCTAAAAATGAACAATAAAGCAACAGGGCCATAGGACAGAAATGAGCAGAATCAGAACAAACTGCAATGAAGCAGTTTCAACCAGTATGAAACGTTATCTGGGGTAAGAATTGCAGAATGGCGGCAGAGCAGCTCCAAGGTACCGGATAATACCGCTGCCTTTGGCCCAGTTCTGCCTTCAGGCAGCTTTAATTTTCTGTGGGGGATGGACTTGGTTCCAAAACTATTCTGTTCTTGCACATTAGGGGCTCCGGCTGATTGTGGCCTTTCCTATTTCCTACACAAATATCATCCAAAGCACAGGAAGAAGGGGGAGGGGGGAACAATAAGTAACTTACTTCCATCATCCAGTGGCCGTTTTTGAACTCCGTAACCATAGACTGAGGGGTCCACAAGAGGTGTGGAATTATTCAAGTGGGGAATATCTCCAATTTTAGCAGCAATCTGTTAAAAAGAAAACATTTTATGTGGATATCATCACCATTTATATGAGTAGAATGAATGTGTATTTCTCTTTCCAGCAGAGTACACATAAGTAGACACAAACCAGAGAAACACAACTTGGGACATGTCCCAAACTAGCCACTCTACCAAAGTGAATTGGTTCGGGAACTTTGGGACACAGGGGTAGCCCCCTCTTGAGGGTCTCAATAGACTCCAATATTGCAGGGCATCTCCAGCTGACTCTCTCCTGCCTGCCCACCAAGTTTGCTGAAGATTGGGCTGGGGTCAGCTACTTAAGGAAATGCAAACAAGGTGCTCCAAGGAAAGTGCTTTTTGGGAAGATGCCAGGTGGGTTCAGTAGTGTATAGAATGGACCCTACGTGACCTACAGGCATCACACTAGGGATGGATGGACCTTCCTGGAATGCCTGCCCTCTACATACCTGACAACTTACGTGAGCATTGGATTTGGAGATCTGAGTTACGGACATCCACACAAGATATCCGCGGGAAAGTGCTTTTGGGGGAGATGTCAGGCATGGGTTCAGGACTGTATAGAGCAGGCCCTGCATGAGCTATAGGCATCACATTCACAGTGGATCTTCCCAGGATGCCCCCGTATATGCTCAATTTGGGGGGGTCGAAGTTACAGTCCACCAAAGAAGGAAACCTCAGGAAAATGCTTTCTGGAAAAATGTTATCAAGGCCATAGAATGGACAGAGCAGACCCTTTGTGACCTAGTAGAGGCGGGGCATCAAACTTACAGTGGACCACTCTGGGATGGGCACCTCCCCTCCCCACCAAAGCATGTGGGAAACAATTGTTGTTGGCAATGCTGTGGATGGACATGTTCCTGGCTAGGCCCATCTTTTCTCCAATGACCAGATGAATGAAAGGCCAATCCAACCCCCCCCCCCCCCCCGCAATGGCTCGGTAGCCACTCACATAGCAAGCGGTTGTAGTGGAGAGCAGAGCCAGGCCTGTCACCATGTCCAGAAGCCATCTCTATGGTTGTGGGTGGATACATCTCCCTGGGGCCACCCTCCCTCTGTGGAAGGACTACCCAGGAGATACCTGCATGGTTGCAAATGGCTGCATCTCTCCACAGGTCCACCCTCCCTCTGTGATTACGGTTATGTGATTACGGGGCATGACCAACCCTCCCACCCTTCCCAAGAGCCACCCGCACAGAGACTGACTGTGTCTCTCCAGGCCCACTCTCCTGCTGCAGTCAAGGTGACTGAAGAACAGGACCAACCTCCCACACCTGCATGGAAGCCACCTGCACAGTTATAGATGGCTGCATCTCCTCGGACCCATTCTTCCCTCTGCGGAAGAACAACTTAATTACAGTACAGGGCCCACTGTTCTGCCCCGCCCAGGAGCTACCCACATGGCATCTCCAGCAGCCCAAACTCCCACTGTGGTCAACTGGGTAGGGCCAATCCTCCTGACCCTGTCTGGGAATCACCCACAAAGTTGCAAGTGGCTGCGTCCCCTCAGGCTCATTCTCCCTCTGGACGTGAACATCAAGATTATCAGGCAGTGCCAACCATCTCGTTCTACCCAGAAGCCACTCGCACAGTGGAGATGGCTCGAGGCCCAGTGCTCGCTCAGTAAAATGAACAGCCCAACCTGACCATTCCATGATCACCTGTGAGAGATTGCAACCAGAAGGACTGCTCTGAAACAAACAACAGCACTGAATTCTTGGGAAGGGTTGGCCTGGCCATGTGTGCCTTGCTATCCTCCTACAAACATCTTTAATTAAGGAGCCCATCCCTCGCCAGTGGTGAGTGGAAGGGGCTGGATCAGGATTCAGTGCAACAGATCAGAAGGCCCCACAACTTTGTCCCCTGCATGCTGCCTGATCCCCAGCTTCTGGCAGGCGCAGAAGGGATAGTCATTCATGACACCCCCCAGGTGACACCCTAGAAGGATCACCCTGTGCCAGCAGTCAGTGGTCAGCTTGCCAGCAGAGGAGATGTCCAAGTCTGCACTGAAGCCCATGACTAGTCTGAACAACAGGATATTTCCCTTGGTGAGCCAGAACCTGGAAACACTCAGTCCTTGTTTTCACCTTGCCAGCAAGTTGTCATGGGAAGCCATTTAAAGGGAAAGACCCCTCAAATACAGCCTAGGAATTACGGAAAGAAGGAGGAAATTTCAAACACAGTTCCTGGGCATGTCCCAGTGCCCCCACAGCACAGCAGTGTCACTTTGTCAATGAGTAAGTGAAAAGGTACAGCTTGGAACAGGGATAGTGATGACAAGGAAGAAGACCTGCCAATTAGCCATCCTGAGGAAAAAGATTGCCCAGCCAGCAATCAATCACCTTGAAAACACTGCTAGAGAAGGCTGACAGAGGTGGAGCCCTCTCACAACACCAACAAAGAGACATTTAGTACACTCCAAAACAAGACCCTTGCTCCTGCCTGGTCTGGCAGGCAGCACCTTCATAACATAGTGAGAGATGGGACAGCTACAGCACCCATGCAGCAGCATGGAAGGGGTTGGCCAGGACCAAGGGAATGAAGAGAAAGCCCTCTTGGATGAGAAAGGAAGCCACTGAGCACCAAAGCAAGCACCATGGATTGCTGTGCTGCCTTGAAAACCTCAAGTCATAGCAGGCAAGGAGGATGCCACAGTGCAAAGAGTCGTGAAGGGAACAACTATTAGTCCTTACCTGAGATGGGTCCTTCTCCCCTGAGGTACAGGAAGGCATCTCTGGGTGATTTCCCTTCTCAGTTTAGGGAGGCAGGAAACTCTTTTCTCCTCCTCCTTCCTATCGTGGGTATGTCCTTCTTTCTCTCCAGTTTGGGTAAACCCCAGAGCTGAAGTTTGAAACACACTATGAGACTAGCACCCTTTTTTAAAAAGACTGATCTGGCCCAATATTACCCAGTCACTATAGTAAGAGAATCATTGAGAAAACATGTGCTGAAGAATAAGACTAGCAGAAAAGATAGATTGACAATGACTAGGGAGGGATGATGACTTTCTGTATCTCAGGGGAGAAGAACACTTCACAGGTAAGGATAGAATCATAGAGTTGGAAGGAGCCATACAGGCCATCTAGTCCAACCCCCTGCTCAACGCAGGATCAGCCCAAAGCATCCTAAAGCATCCAAGAAAAGTATGTATCTAACCTTTGCTTGATGACTGCCAGTGAGGGGGAGCTCACCACCTCCTTAGGCAGCCTATTCCACTGCTGAACTACTCTGTGAAAAAAATTTTCCTGATCTCTAGCCTTTATCATTGTACTTGAAGTTTAAACCCATTACTGCATGTCCTCTCCTCTGCAGCCAACAGAAACAGCATCCTGCTCTCCTCCAAGTGACAACCTTTCAAATACTTAAAGAGGGCTATCATGTCCCCTCTCAACCTCCTTTTCTCCAGGCTGAACATTCCCAAGTCCCTCAACCTATCGTCATAGGGCTTGATCCCTTGGCCCCAGATCATCTTAGTCGCTCTCCTCTGTACCCTTTCAATTTTATCTACGTCCTTCTTGAAGTGAGGCCTCCAGAACTGCACACAGTACTCCAGGTGTGGTCTGACCAGTGCCGTATACAATGGGACTATGACATCTTGTGATTTTGATGTGATGCCCCTGTTGATAGAGCCCAAAATGGCATTTGCCTTTTTTACCGCTGCATCACACTGCCTGCTCATGTTTAGTTTACAATCCACAAGTACCCCAAGGTCTCGTTCACACACAGTGTTACCTAAAAGCGTATCCCCCATCCAGTAGGCATGCTTTTCATTTTTCTGACCCAGATGCAGAACTTTACACTTATCTTTATTAAATTGCATCTTGTTCTCATTTGCCCATTTTTCCATTGTGTTCAGATCTCGTTGAATTCTGTCTCTATCTTCCGGAGTATTTGCCAGTCCTCCCAATTTGGTGTCATCTGCAAACATGATGAGTAGTCCCTCCACCCCCTCATCTAGATCATTAATAAATATGTTAAAAAGTACCGGGCCGAGCACCGAGCCCTGAGGTACCCTGCTACTCACCTCTCTGCAGTCTGATGAAACACCATTGACAATAATTCTTTGTGTGCGGTTCTCTAACCAATTCCCTATCCACCTGACTATCTGAAAATCCAGATTGCAGTCCTTCCACCAGAACACCATGGGGAACCTTGTCAAAAGCTTTACTAAAATCCAAGTAAATGACATCAACCGAATTTCCCCGATCCAGCAAACCTGTTACTTGGTCAAAAAAGGAAACCAGGTTGATCTGGCAGGACCTCTTGGAGACAAATCCATGCTGACTTCCTTGGATCATCAAATTTAATTCCAGATATTTGCAGATCGCTCCCTTTAAAGGTAAAGGTATCCCCTGTGAAAGCACCGAGTCATGTCTGACCCTTGAGATGACGCCCTCTAGCGTTTTCATAGCAGACTCAATACGGGGTGGTTTGCCAGTGCCTTCCCCAGTCATTACCGTTTACCCCCCAGCAAGCTGGGTACTCATTTTACCGACCTCGGAAGGATGGAAGGCTGAGTCAACCTTGAGCCGGCTGCTGGGATTGAACTCCCAGCCTTATGGGCAAAGCTTTCAGACGGCTGCCTTACCACTCTGCGCCACAAGAGGCTCCCTTTAATATCTGTTCAATTATCTTCCCCACAACAGAGGTCAGACTCACTGGTCTGTAGTTTCCTGGGTCATCCTTCCTCCCTTTTTTGAAGATCGGAGTAACTTTTGCTCTCTTCCAGTCCTCCGGGACATCTCCAGTCCTTAAAGAGGTTCCAAAGATGATGGACAAGTTCTCTGGAAAGTTCTTTGAGCACTCTCGGGTGCATTTCATCCGGACCAGGGGATTTGAACTCATCCAGTGCAGCTAAATGCCTCTCGACAACCTCTCTATCCATGTTAACCTGTTAACCTGCCACTATCCATTGGCTACGGCCATCTCTAGATGTGCCTAAACACTTTGACCTGTGGGGAAAAACAGATGTAAAATAGGCACTAAGCCTTTCTGCTTTCTCTGCATCCTCCGTTAGAGTTTGTCCATCCGCATCCAACAGTGGGCCTATTGCCTCCTTTACTTTACGTTTGCTCCTCACATAACTGAAAAATCTTTTCTTGTTACAATGGGCTTCCCTGGCCAATCTTAGCTCACTCTCAGCTTTGGCCTTTCTGATGATTGATCTACAGTGCCTAGTAACCTGTAGGTACTCTTCTTTAGAGCTCTGTCTTTCCCTCCATTTCCTGAACATCTCCCTTTTCTTTCTTAGTTCCTCTTGAAGTTCTCTGTTCATCCAAATAGGCTTCTTAGAGCTTCTGCAGTGTTTTCGTCTTTCTGGGATAGTCATTGATTGAGCATGGAATAGCTCGTTAGAGTAGCGCCTACCCTTCACATGCTCTCTTCCCTTCCAGCATTCTCGTCCATGGTATGACACTCATCATGTCTCTGAGTTTATTAAAGTTTGCCCTACGAAAATCCAACATCCGCGTCTGGCTACAAGCTTCCCTGGCTCCCCATCTCAAAAGGAATTCTATGAGGACATGGTCACTTCCCCCTAGGGTCCCCACCTCCTTCACCTCATCCACCAACTCTTGCCTGTTGGTCAGTATTAAGTCCAGTATGGCTGAACCTCTTGTGGGTTCATCTACCATTTGATTAATGAAATTGTCAGCCAGGCAGGTCAGAAACTTGCATTACTGAGGATGATTCGCAGAGTTTGTTTCCCAGCACACATCTGGGAAATTGAAGTCACCCATGATGACAAGGTCCAGCCGCTTGGATATTTTCTCAAGCTGCTCACAAAGTGCAGCATCCACATCCTCTCATCGGTCAGGCGGTCGGTAGCAGACACCAACCACCACACTGTTTGTTTTCCCCTCGCTTATTTTCACCCAGATGCTTTCCACTGTAGATATGCTCTGCTTCACTAGAATTTCCTGACAGGTAAGCCCTTTCCTCACATACAGTGCCACTCCTCCGCCTCTTCGATCTATTCTGTTTTTTCTGAACAGTTCATATCCATCCACCATTACATTCCAGTCATGAGAATCATTCCACCAAGTTTCTGTGATGCCTACTAGGTCATACCTTTCCATCAGCATGAGAAGTTCCTGCTCTTCCTTCTTATTGCTCATGCTTCGGGCGTTAGTATAAAGACATCTGAATCATTTTACTTTTGGTTCCCTATGAGCTGGCCTTGCCGGTTGGGCTGCCTCCGATCGTTTTCCTTCCATACACTCCCTATGTTGATCGTCTCCTTCTCCTAGTGGCTTTAGTTTAAAGCTCTCCTGATGAATCTCCCCAGGTTCCTGCCAAACACATTCTTCTCCAGCTTCGATAAGTGCAGTTCATCAGGTGCTAGTAGGCCTTCCTCAAGAAAGCCTATCCCATGGTCCCAGAAACCAAATCTCTCCTGCCGGCACCAACTACGCAGCCAGTGATTCACCTCCATTATCTTCCTCTCCCGACGCATTCGTCTTCCCTTGATAGGCAAGATTGAAGAGAATACCACTTGTGCCCCCATTTGCTTGAGCTTCCTCCCCAGATCTTGATAGTCTTTTTAAATAGAAGCGATGGTATTCAGGGACATGTCATTCGTTCCCACATGGACCATCACAAATGGGTAGCGATCCGTAGATTTGAGGAGTTTGGGCAGCCGTTCTGAAACATCTTTAATTTTCGCCCCTGGCAAGCAACACACCTCTCCGGTTAGGGGGTCGGGCCCAGCCACATGGCGATCCATTCTTCTTAGCAGGGAGTCTCCACTTACCAGTACTCTCCTTTTTTTCCCTTCTCAACTCCATTTCCTTCTGTCCCCGTGGCCTCTTCCCTTTGTCTTAGACTTTGTTTTGGGACCTATTCCCTCGTTGACCCTTGCACCTCCTCTGTAAGGGCCTGAAATCTATTCTGGAGCTCCAAAGGCCCCGAGAACTGTCTCGCTCTTCACTGTTGAGTCTTTTTCCGAATTGTCTGCAGAGGCTCCCTAGTGTGGTCAATCTCCTTATCCTCTTCAGGACTGGTTGTATTCTCTTTATTCCGAGTTGCAGGGTTCTGGTCTATGAACTCCTCCCCTTTCTTACTTTGGGTCAGAGTAATAATTCTGTTTTCTAATCCCCTAATCCTTTCCTCCAAAAGTCTTACCAGCTTACATTTGGGGCAGCTGTAGTCCATCTTTTCTTCTGGGAGAAAGGCAATCATGTCACACTCACTGCCGATGATGGGATGAGTGTCCTGTAGGTCCATTGTAATTTCTAGGCAGTGCAAGTACTAGGGAAATATAATCTACTTATTCTAATTGCTCGGCCAAGAACCCCAGGCTAAGAGCCACAGGCCAAGAGCCCTTTGTCTCGGCTCACGCCAAAGGCTCGAGCCTCTGGTGAGCAGCAGCCCTTTTTTAATCCTCCCAACAATTACCCAGCAATCACCTCACCCAGTCAGCACAATAGCCTCACCTGGTCAGCAGCAACTCTCCCCAGTAGCTCTCTCCACGTGCTGTCAGTTGTCTGAGCTCTGCCTCTGGCGAGGAGCAGCCCTTTTTAATCCTCCCAACAATTACCCAGCAATCACCTCACCCAGTCAGCACAATAGCCTCACCTGGTCAGCAGCAACTCTCCCCAGTAGCTCTCTCCACATGCTCTCAGTTGTCTGAGCTCTGCCTCTGGTGAGGATTAGCCCTTTTTAAGCCTCCCAACAATTACCCAGCAATCACCTCGCCCAGGCAGCACAATAGCCTCACCTGGTCAGCAGCAACTCTCCCCAGTAGCTCTCTCCACGTGCTCTTAGTTGTCTGATAAATGGTTGTTGTCCCTAAGTACAAGAAGGGATCTTTAGGATTTCCCACAACAGTGTTCCTAATAGGGTGGGTTGTTGTCTTTGCCCTGTATAACTTTCTGTAGGACCAAACTCCCAAATGCTGTGCCCGCTGAGCTATACCGGCCAATCTTTTAATGCTTTGTAAAGGAAGAAACTGATGACCAAGTTGCTGCCTTGTTGTACCGAGGCTTTATTGTCAAGGGCTGCATTAGGGGCTGCATTGCAAATGGAGTGAGCCATAATTCCTCCTGGTACCGGAATGCATGTTGCCCTGTATCCTTCTAGGATACAATACTTCAAAGCGTTTGCTAATCACAGACTTGGACATCTTTTGACCTTTTGGGGGTTAGAAGCTGAGATAAATATATTATGTTTTCCTGAATGCAACAATACCTTCAGGATTCATCTTATTTCTAGGCAATGCCAGGTCCTCTCCTTCAAATAACTTTGGTTCTGGCACAATTATGCCTCTTCTCCTCTGTGAAACATTGAGCTAATTTTTGGAACAAAAATCAGACTCCTACCCTTTTTGTTGTGAAATACACAGAATTTTGGATTGCATGACAGTATGTCCATTTAGATACCCATATTGCTGATGTTACAGCTACTTAGAATAGCATTTTCATTTGTAACTTGATGTCTTGGATAGGTTCAAATGGGGCATTGGTAAGAACATTCAAAACCACATTCAGCTTCCATATAGGGAACATTTTGGATGGGTAAATCTCTGGAGGTGGCTCCCTTTAAAAACCTTATGACGTGTGGATGCTGTGCTATTTGCTGTTGCTGTTGTCAGATATTCAGATGAGTCTGACTCTTGGCGATCTCATGGCACATCTGTCACCACAATCCCCGATCCCGCACTTCCTCCCTCAGCCGATGTCCATTCTAATCGCATACAACCACCGTATTATTTGTTGGCCTGGTTTCTTTTTTTCCACTGTCCAATCATATAATAACCAGTAATAGAGCCCGCTGTATGAAGAATACAGCGGGCGCTAGGAACTAACCTTAGTGTCCCCTGGCGGCGGTCCTCTGGGTGGGCTCTCAGCGGCGGCGGCTGTTTGAGGGGGCGGCCTGATGCGGCGAGAGGCGCGCCTCTCGCCGCATCACGCCGCGAGCAACTGTGAGCTGCGCGGCTCGCAGTTGCTGGGGCTGGGAATCGGAGGGACCAATCGGCAGGCGCGTCCCTCCGATTGTCTGTCCAGAGGAAGGGTCCAATCCAGACCCTTCCTCATCACGGGCAGATCCCACCCCAAAAAGCCCTTAGCGAATTATTTAGTCTGCGGTGCCCGCGGCACCACGGGCGGTGTTTAGATTGCTTTCTCCACTGAGATGGATCACATGATATAGCCAAAGAAAGTGAGCTGGAGTTGCATGATCTTTTGCTATCTGTGGAACCTGCAGTGTTTTCGTCTTTCTGGGATAGTCATTGATTGAGCATGGAATAGCTCTTGTTTGAGTAGCGCCTACCCTGACAGGAGGGCCGGGTCATCAGCATATCAAAGATTATTTATATTCCTTTCTCCAAACTTAATTCCAGTGTTTGATTCTTTGAGCTCAATCTCTCTCATAATGATCTCAGCATACAAGTTGAACAGGAAGGGGGGAAAGAATGCAATCTTGGTGTACTCCCTTCTCTATTTTGAACCAGTCAGTATCACCAAATGGTATATGTACAATGGCTTCTGGGTTTGCACAGAGCGACTACATCAGTTTGATAAATACACTGGCACCCTCAAGGTTTGCAGGGCTTCCCACAATTTGTTGTGCTCCAACAAATCCTTCTGATATTCCCAATGACTTTCCCAAAATCCAATTCATGTTTGCTTTGTGACCACAAGTGTCATGCCTCCATCGAAAGCCAGCTTGAAGATGTGCTAATTCTCTCTCAATGGTTGTTGTTTGATTTTAAGCAGGATCTTATTAGCATGAAAAATTAGGGCTATTGCACATTAATTGGAACAGTTTGAGTAACCCTTTTGGGTAGTGGGACAAACACAGATCGTTTCCAGTCCTCTGGCAAGTTATTAGTTTCCCAGATTTTCTGGCACAATGCTTGTGGGGCACAATGCTTGTGGGGTTCCATGCTTCAGTGGAGACAGATACAGCAAGCAACTAGTCTCTTTTAATTATTTTTTTAAAACTTTGAATGTGTCTGCCATTAATTACTAACCTTGACATTTTTATTTATCCATTGTTATTGTGAACTACAACTGAACTAAAAAAGACTAATTAGCTGTTTTAGTAAAGAATTACCATATTGCATAAGTGGAATATTATGAAACAGTTTACTAATTTACATCTTTACTCTTATGATCCTTCTTTCGTTTTGTCTGAGGAAGACTGCATGCACTTGAAAGCTCATGCCTTGAATAAATCTTTGTTGGTCGTAAAGGTTCTATTGGACTCAATTTTTTTTTTTTGCTACTTCAGACCAATATGGCTACCTACTTGAAACTATTGAGTAACCCTTTGAGCTACTACTTCCAGCAACCGTCTGTCCTCAGTGGTGGACTTCCATACATCCTGGAACAGCAACAACCTGTCTCCCACTGGGGCCCTGCTATAGTCATTCCTTAGGTTTGTTGTCTCTGTCTTGCTTGTGAAGCGGTTATTCCTGGAATATGTGGAGTTGAAACTATCTTTTATAAAGGATTGTCTAGCTGTGTTCCATGAGGACATTTTGTTATCTTGTCTGTACCTGGTAAAAGATCCCTGGTTATGAAAGGAGGAGTTTGGGAGGGGCCTTTTATCTCCTTTTCTAGAACTTTAGGCATCATCTGTTTCTTATTCCTGGAGTCCACTAGCACTTTGTCAAGAGCCTCACCAAATAACATGTCACCTTGGAATGGATATGCTACAACAATGGCTTAGAGTAGACATCTGTTTGCCAGGCCCTCAGCCATAAGGCCCCGTGTGATGCAGAGGACAAAGCCATGGTTCTGGCATTAAAGATGGCTGAGTCAAACATGGCATTTGCCACAAAGGCGACAGCTTAGAGCAATCTGTTTACCCCTTCTTCCAGCGTCTTGTCACTGTCAGCAACCAACTATACCATCTTTTATTTCCATACAATGGCAAACTTTGAGACTATGGACGCAATAGATGATGTTCGAAGAAGCATGGGCGAAGCCTCATGTGCTTTTTTGAAAGCATAGTCTGCCTTGTCTAGTCAGAATTCTCTCGTTATCTTTCAACAGGAGGCAGGGAGCTTGAACAGCCACGACAGGACAATCCATGATTCGTACTTGAAATAACTGTATAGTATACTCAGGAAAGTTATATAGTTTTGTAAGATACAAAACTGTCCTCAGGTTTGATCCACTTTTTAAAAATCTGATGCTCAAAAAATTCAGTGAATGGGAACATTCACAGAGGAATCTCCTCCAGGGGGAAAAACTCACTTTTAACTTGGAACATTTTGTCTTCGTTGGATTGTCCTCTAGGGCAGCGTACGGGCATTTGCGCCGCTGGCCGCACTTCCCTCTCCCCCCCTCCCGCAGCAAGAAGCTTGCCGGTCCATAAGCTAATCGGCCGCTTTGGGGGGGGACGGGAAGAGGGAGCCGCGGCCCGAAGCTGAAGCCTTCGCGGCCTGGCACCGGGTCGCAGCCTGGGGGTTAGGGATCACTGCTCTAGGGTTTCAGCCTCCATGGGTTGTTTGAGATCCAAGGCTTCCATGGTAGTTGCTAATAGGTATGGGTATTCCTCTATTTTAAAGAAACGTTTTGATGGATCATATAATTTTATTTCTACCACTACTTCTTCAACAGTAAGGAATCCAGTATTAGCCATAGACTGTGTATCGCTATCAAATGAATGCTCATCCTCCCTGCTGGTGCAATATCTTCTCTCTCTTTAGTGCAACCCATCTGACACATAATCCCTACGAGGGGAAGCGGAGAGGCAAGAGGCATGCTTTCCAAGTGGCCTCTGCATCTCTGTCCCAATGCCTGCCATAATGAGTTAACTTTCTTCTTTAAGGTAAAGGTATCCCCTGTGCAAGCACCGGGTCATGTCTGACCCTTGGGGTGATGCCCTCTAGCCTTTTCATGGCAGACTCAATATGGGGTGGTTTGCCAGTGCCTTCCCCAGTCATTACCGTTTACCCCCCAGCAAGCTGGGCACTCATTTTACCGACCTCGGAAGGATGGAAGGCTGAGTCAACCTTGAGCCGGCTGCTGGGGTTGAACTCCCAGCCTCATGGGCAGAGCTTTCAGACTGCATGTCTGCTGCCTTACCACTCTGCGCCACAAGAGGCTCTTGTCAGTCTATACACATAGCCATAAAAATTCTGGCAGCTGCTGCCAAAGTCATGGAACACAAAATTATAAAAAGTCGAAGACTGCATCAGCTGAAAAGCAGCAGCCTGTTGACTCCTTCAGTGTTTCTGAAGTTATTGGCTGCAGAATCATTCTGGACTTTATGATTGCTGCTCTAGATACAAAGGCAGTTGTGATGGAAGCCCTGACTGCCATTGAAAGGCCTCATGTTCCATTTGAAAGGCAAAATCTGGTTTCTTGAGCGTTGTGTCTTTAAGGTTGCCCTCTCCATCCTCTGAGAGCAAACCAGCTACCTGTAACACAGTCACAGGTGCATCTATCAGGGAGACCTGCAAAATTACATCAGCGTAGTTAGGCAGACCATTCAATTGCATTAATGAATGGAGGGAAATGGCAGATAGCTATAGGTCTAGCCCACTCTACTCAAGAATTTCCTACAATTTTGGCAGAGGGAATGCATTTTGGGTTATGCCCAGTCAGGGAAAACAACCTGATTTCCTTTTGATCTGTGACCATTCTCAGTTCCTGAGCTTTGCTTTTCCACTATTGGAAATAGTTTTAAATCTAGTGCAGCCAGTGACTTTCCTCCTCATCCTTATCAGATACTGAATTTAATAATAGGGAGGAGAAGGTATTCCTGTCTAAGGAGTCCACCAACAATGGGCTACTCTTTCCCCTTTGTGAACTGCCTTGGGAGGCCATCTGGTCCCTTTTCATCAGAAGTTTTACCTTCATACTTTGGGGAGGAGGAAGGGCAGCAAGAGAAAGGGCCCTCCTTTGGCAAAAGTTTGAGATCTCTTCTCTCATTATTAGTTTTAGGAAGAAAAAGAGTGTAGAGGGCATGCTGAATAGCCTAGTAATGCTTATCAGGTAATGAGGGTATTCTGGAACAGCTGGGTTCTATTGATATTTCCCACCCATTTGTCTGGTAAATGCCATGGGCTGTTTGGTACCAGTGTATTGGGAGCACATAAAATGGTTTGTCCTAGGTCTCCAGGACACTTCTCTCCTCATGGCAAGCATCATTTAAATTCATTTTTGCATTCCTTGTTAATCATAGAATCAGAGTTGAAAGGGGTCATAAGGCCATCTAGACCAACCTCCTGCTCAATGCAGAATAAGCCTAAAGCACCCTGGATAAGTATCTGTCCAGTTGCTGCTTGAAGACTGCCAGTGAGGGGGAGTTCATCACCTCCTTAGGCAATCAATTCCATTGTTCAAATATTCCGCAAAAATTTTTTTCCTGGTATCTAACCAATATCATTTTACATAGTATAAACCCATTACTGCGGGTCCTAAACTCTGCTACCAACAAGAACCTTCCCCTAGCCTCCTCAAATACTTAAAGACAGTAATCCTGTCTCCTAAACCTCCTCTTCTCCACACTGAACATTCTCAAGTCCTCAGCCTTTCCTCATAGGGCTTGGTCCCCAGGCTAGGTCCTGTTGCTCTCCTCTGAAACCTCACAATTTTGTCCACATCCTTTTGGAAGAGAAGCCTACAGACCTGCACACAGGACTTCAGGTGGGTTCTGACTAATGCAGTATACAGTGGGACTCTGACATCTTTGATTTTGATGTGATGTTGATACAGCCCAAGCCTGCATTAATCTTCTTTACCACCTCATCACACTATCTGCTCATATTTAGCTTACCACAAGTACCCCAAGAGCATGCCACACACACTGCTACCCAGAAGTGTATCCCCCGTCCAATATACATGCTTCTCATTTTTGTGACCCAGATGTAGAACTCTGCACGTCCCCTTATTGAATTGCATCTTGTTATCATGAGCTCACTTTTCTAGCGTGTTCAGATCTCATTGAAAGAAAAGTTCTTTGCTACTCGTCCTAATTCGGTGTCATCTGCAAATTTAATGTCCAGATCATTGATAAAATGTTGAAAATACTAGACCAAGTACTGAGCACTGTGGCACTCCACTGCTCACCTCCCTCCAATCTGATTAAATACCACTGACAAGCAATCTTTGGGTGCAGCTTTTGCAGCCTATCCATCTAACCATGTAAAATCCAGTCTCTAGTCCTCCAGTTTACCCATCAGAACATTGTGGGAAAACTTGTCAAAAGCCTTATTGAAATCCAGGTAAACAACATTCACTGAGTTTCCACAATCTAATAAGCCCGTCACTCAAAGACGGAAACCAAGTTGGTTGGGCAGGACCTGTTGGGAGACAAATCTGTGCTGACTTCCTCAGACAACAAATTTTCCTTCAGATGATTTTAGATCGCCCTGTTTGAAATTTGCTATATTATCTTTCCTGCAATTGAGGTGAGACCACTGGCTTGTAGTTTCCCCTGTCATCTCTTCTCCCTTTCTTGAAGATTGGGATAACATTTGCTCTCCTCCAGTCTTCTGTCACCTCCTTAATCTCCAGAAAGTTCTTTGAGTTCTCTTGGGTGTACACCACCTGGCCGAGGGGATCTGAACTCATCCAGTACAGCCAGATGCCTCTCAACAACCTCTCTGTCAATGTCTCTCGCAGTTGGTGCAGCTTTTGCAGTCATTTGCCTTATGGAATTGTTGTTTCATGGCTTCCAACAAAAGGAGATTCTGTCACCTGGTAGAAGTCTGTCTCTATGCCCCAGCTCATCCACAGAACCAAGCATCTGTGTTATCACAGAAGCAACTGTGTTTTTAAAATGGCTGCTGCAAGCTCTTTTCTCATTAAAAAGCCTTAGAAACATAGAATCATAGAGTTGGAAGGGGCCACACAGGCCATCTAGTCCAACCCCCTGCTCAACGCAGGATCAGCCCAGAGCATCCTAAAGCATCCTTCTTGCTCTTCCCTCAGAAGTGGCTAACTGTAGGTAAGATGGGGGGGGGTTAAAGGAATAGTAGATAGGCTAGTGCAGAGGAGAACTGACAGGCAAGAGGTGGAAATATCAGAAAGAATAAGGAAAAAGGAAATAGAACAAAGACAGCCTACTCAGCTAGCTGCTCTCCCTTTTTCAACCTTTTGACTGTGGAAGAGCCCCTGAAATAACTTTTTCAGGCTTCAAGGAGCCCCAGAGGTGATGACAACTGGCCATGCCTCCCTGTCACACTCCATGGAAGTGCCATGTCACGGGAAATAACATCACCACCTGCATTAGCAGCCAGGCTTGAGGAAACCTGAGGAGGGGAGAAATAAGAGGTGGTTTAAGCCAGGAGTAGGCATGCAGCCTCTGTCCCCTCCCAGGCACAGAAACCACAAGAGAACTCACAATAGGGTGGGGGAACCAATGGAAGCAGCCAGTTCCCTAGCTTCTGGGAGACTCCATTAAAGCAGGAGGGGAAGAAGAAGACTTGGGTTTTATATGCCACTTTTCTCTACCCAAAGCAGTCTCAAAGCGGCTTACAATAGCCTTCCCTTTCCTCTCACCACAACAGACACCCTGTGAGGGAAATGAGGCTAAGAGAACAGCTTTATCAGTGCTGTTCAGTCAGAACAGCTTTATCAGTGCTGTGGTGAACCCAAGGTCACTCAACTGTCTGCATGTGGAGGAGCAGGGAATGAAGTCTGGCTCGCCGGGTTAGAAGCTGCCACGGTTAACCACCAAGCCACATGCACCAAGTCCACGGACCCCCTCCAGAGCATCCAGAGACCCCTGATTGGGAATATCTGCTGTAGAGGCAAGAAGAAAACTTAAGAAAGGGGATTCCTACCAAGAAGACAGGAAGGTGAAGAAAAACTGTTCCTGCCTCCCTGAGTGAATGCTGGGAATCACCCACCAAGATGTCTTCCACCTCAGAAGGAGAACACCACCTCCAACATTATCTAGCTTTTTTATACCAATATTTCTGGGTATGTTTCAATTTCCAAAGTCCCAAAACTCACAGAAAAGCTCAGACATTTCTTCGACCATGTGCATGCTGAACATTGCCTCCCAAGCCCTGATCCAGCCAGAATTCAGCACAACTTTTTGCTCAACTTTTTGCTCATCACATCATTTGTGCCCATCTGTATACATGACAGCTTTCACACATGCTGAATAATGTGTGTTCAAAAAACTTTCACAGCATTTGGAAAATGATGTTACTGTGTGAAACAAAATCCACTTGAAACCAATCACTAAAGTACATTGAATGTGGACTGAAAGTGCACTATTCTACCTGTGTGAAAGTGCCCTATAAATCATTCCAAAATAAAGAAGTACCAAAACAGTATCCAGGATGGTGACATGCTGACATGCTGATGAGGTAGTGGTATCATGCAAACAGAAGCAGACTTTAATTTTGATAGCCAGGGAAACCAAAGGACAAGAACAATTTTAGCCCACTCCTTGAATGTGTGAGAGCCAGTTTGGTGTAGTGGTTAGGAGTGCGGACTTCTAATCTGGCATGCCAGGTTCGATTCTGTGCTCCCCCACATGCAACCAGCTGGGTGACCTTGGGCTCGCCACGGCACTGATAAAGCTGTTCTGACCAGGCAGTGATATCAGGGCTCTCTCAGCCTCACCTACCCCACAGGGTGTCTGTTGTGGGGAGAGGAATGGGAAGGCGACTGTAAGCCGCTTTGAGCCTCCTTCGGGTAGGGGAAAGCGGCATATAAGAACCAACTCTTCTTCTTCTTTCTATTCCCTCAGAATGGCTGCCATTCATTCCCAGAAAACTGAACTTGGGAGGGTATGGCTGCAGCAATTCTATTATTTGGTGGCTGTCTCACCACCATCAAGATTCCAAAGGGATGGCCCCTTCCAGGGACTTTGAACTAGACAAGTCCTTTCACCATTAAACCTCATTCCTGCAGCCCACATGCAGCCCTTCTCCCTCATTCACAACTTTAAAGAAACAGCAGTGTCCCTTTTTGCTGACCCCTTTACATTTAATACCTTTTTCCTACCAGGAATACTGCTACCAAACCAAAGTTTTGGGGATTCCAAGCACGCTCTTAAAATATGTCCCACTGAGATACTGAGAATTTGAAACAAACATTCTACTCCTACTTGAGCAGGTTGGCCTGCACCCTCTAAATATAGCTAATGATGGGCCTGAAGTGGTAAAAATGTTGAAAAAATCAGTATCTCAGTCCCATATCACTCATAGGGCCCAACATATCTGCTTTTTTATTTTTAAAACTAGAAGTAAAGCCTGGTGTGATCAGGAACAGGTAGGGGCTTGAGGGGAAGGATTTAAAGGGAACAGGCTTAGAGAGACTTCTCTCCGCACCCTGTGGGGGTGGGGCCATTGAGAAGCTGGGCTGTAATGTGTGTGTGGGGGGGCTCCTTTGAAGGTTCCCATCTTTGGGGCGGAATCCTTCAAAAGCTGCTGGATCTCTCCATCATGTTGCAGCCAGCTATAACGGGGAGCGGGGGTGGTAGCTCTTTTGAAGTTAAAGAGCTGGGCAGCATCCCTCCTCATTGTAAGAGGTGCTGCCCCAACGAGGCACAGAGTAGCTCGGCTCTGCACCCTGCAGGGGGTGGGTGACTTCTCCCGGTGCTCTAAACATTGGGAAGGCTCCTTGCTGGCAGCCTTTCAAACATTCAGCACATCATCGGAATCAGTCTTTATGTATATATAAGATGATGGTAGGCTACCCCTAGTCTTCCTGGGTAAAACCCAAAGAGAAGTTATGTTTAGTGAACCAGTAATATTTATTATTGTTAGAATAATTCAGTACATATGTGTGTGGGGGAGGGGTACTGCTGGGTCTACTCCCATGAATCCTTCGTCCTTTCAAAATCTAGCAACTACACATTTTTTAAAAGAAGAGAATACATAAAATAGAGACAAAAATGTATCAACAGCAGTGTCAGATCAACAGATACGTTTTTATTAAAAGTTTCCAAATATCCAAAAATATGTTCATATGCTACTGTCATCTATTTGCTATGGTATCAACTAATGATAGAGCTCTAAGGTTCTCAATCAGTTAATGTACAGAAGGTGGACTTTTTTCAATGTTGCCACATGAGCTGTAGCAAGGGTGCTGAAGGTCCATTTTCACTGACCATGAATTAGCCTCCAAGATGGGCATATTGTTCAAAAGGACATAAACTTCCTTAAAATACAATGAACATTTGAACACAAAATGAACACGATAATTACTTCTTCCCAGAAAAAAAATGAATGTCTGGACCTGGCCAATTTCAACACATAAAGACACTCTCTCCAACACATGAGTCAGGAGAAAGTGCCCTGGTCAAGGGTAATGCAATATTATTTGCAGGCAACAGATCTGCAGGTTCCAACCCAAAGTGGCATAATGAAATTACTTCAATGGCTTTCCTAACATGCATGACCAAGCTCACTGAGAAGCCATGTACTTTCCTTGAAAAAATGTTTTGTTTTGTTTTTTGCTTCCTAAGTCATTTTCAGGGGAATGATTATGTTTCCAGGGTAGTTGTGCATGCTAACTGCATAAGCCATCTTGAGCACCCTGGATAGGGTAAAGATGGGGTAAATACATGACAAATTAATGCATATGGGTTGTTTTAAATCAGACTATGTTTATGATTTCAAATTAGCCATTGGATATTTCCATGTTTTACTAAATAGTGAACGCCTACGGCTTTTGTTCAGCCCAGACGGCAGGACACGGATAGTGGAAATAAATGCCACCAAACCATCAGACAGCACCTCTTTTCTCTGCTAAGTACTGAAAAGCAACACAGCTTAAAGGCAATTTGCAATGGTCAGACTCCAGACTACTGCTCTGCTTCAGCCCTTGGGTCATGTGTGCCCTTTCTTCTCTCTGCTACTGCTAGCAGCTGCTCAGCAGACACTTCAAATCCAGCTTATATAACACAATCCACTTGCCACAAGATAAGCAAAAGGAGGAGAGGGCAGAAGGAGGCTGCTGAGGATCAGGGGACAGGAAACCAGCCAATTACCCTCCCTTAGGCCATGGGCACCATGAGCTTTTTATTTGAGAACCCCAATTCTGACACCCTCCATCCCACACCACCTCCACTGCCTATACCCAATTCAGCTACAGCAGTATCTTTCAGGCTTTGGATGGTCCATGTATGAGATCAGCTAAGCCACTTGTCTTTGCACAGGACCCTTTGCAGAGCAAAGAAGGGAATGCAAATCAAGGTATAGCAGAGTCACAACTTTTTTCATTTACAGCATACCAAGCTACTCAGATGACTGCCATTTACTTGGTCCCATTCAAGCATCGTCAATTATTCGAAAGAAAACTGCAAAGGGAAGAGCAATGCAGCCACGAGCAGGCAGACTAAATATTCTTTGTGGCGTGGCAACTTCTGTGAATGTGTACACAAAACTTAGTAATGCAGCCAACCTTTACATAACAATATGGGATCCTGTCAGCAGCCAGGCTGGCAAGAGGCCCCTTAAGTGGCTGGCTTCTGGCTTTGCTTCTCTTCTACCCACCTGGTGGAAGGAAAAGGATTCATTGAATAAGGATATTGGACGTGGAGGAGGAGAGGAGCAAAAAAACCCAAGAGTAGCCACACAGGGCAGAAAGTCCACCCTGCCTCATCTATGACAAGCAAACCCCCAAAGCTTCATAGGACCATGGACAATGGATCTTCCAGACCTTTCACATACTGGTCAGTCCAAACATCTCATGAGTTGCCCTGAGTCCTGCTAGGACAAGAATGGTGGACTGCCAAAACAAAACAAACTAAACAACAAAAAACAGCACTCCAGGGCTTTGCAATCTCCCAGAAATTTACCCCCCTACTTCCTCTCCCTGCGTAGGCCTGATTTCAAGCTCAACTAGTGAAGGAAGCAGCATGTGATAAGTTACTAAAAGACTAAGTGGAACCAGGGGAATGGGATTCAAAATCAAATTTGCCTCACTGCCAAACTGAGAAGCTCTAGGGCTAATCTGATTGCATGAGATCTGGGATGTGAAGCAGCAACAGCCCCAGTTAGTATCTTAATGGGAGTACTCCAAGGAGGTAGATGATGGCTACATGGAGGTAGATGATGGCAACCCACCTATCATAGAATAATAGAGTTTGAAGGGACCTCATAGGTCATCTGGTCCAACCCTCTGCACTATGCAGGACGCTCACATCCCAATCACTCATGTACTGTAACTTGCCACCCCTTTGCCTTCACAGAATCAGCCTCTCCGTCAGATGGCTATCTAGCCTCTGTTTAAAAATTTCCAAAGATGGAGAACCCACCACCTCCCGAGGAAGCCTGTTCCACTGAGAAACTGCTCTCACTGTCAGGAATTTCTTCTGGATGTCTAGATGGAATTTCATTTGAATTAATTTCATCCCATTTGTTTTGGTCTGTCCCTCTGGGGCAAGAGAGAACAATTCTGCTCCATCCTCCATATGGCACCCTTTTAAATACTTGAAGATGGTTATCAGATCCCCTCTCAGTCATCTCCTCTCGAGGCTAAACAGACCAAGCTCCCCCAACCTTTCTTCATACGTGTTGGTCTCCAAACCCCTCACCATCTTTGTTGCCCTCCTCTGGACACGTTTCAGTTTGTCAACATCCCTCTTTAATTGGGGTGCCCAAAACTGAACACAGTACTCCAAGTGAGGCCGAAACAGAGCAGAATAAAGCGGTACCATCACCTCCCGTGATCTGAACACGATACTCTGTTTGATACAGCCCAAAATTCCATTTGCCTTTTTAGCCACTGAGTTATACTGCTGACTCATGTTCAATGTATGGTCTATTAAGACTCCTGGATCCTTTTCGCACATGCTACTGCCAAGACAAGTCTCCCCCATCTTATATTGGTGTATTTGGTTTTTCTTACCTAAATGCAGAACTTTACATTTGTCCCTATTGAATTTCATTTTATTCAGTTTAGCCCACTTCTCGAGCCTATCAAGATCATCGACTATTTGCCTCTTGCCTAGAAAGCTGTAGGTCAGAGACAGGGTGCTCATACACTCTTGCTTTCTCAAAAAAAAAAAGCCTTTAAACAACTGAGATAATTCAAAGTAAAAGGGAATACTCCAGAGCAGTGGTTTCCAACCCCCGGTCCGGGGACCGGTGTCAGTCCATGGATCAGTCAGTCTGCAGCTCTTCCTTGTCTCCTCCCCGGCTGCTGTCTCAGGGGCTGCCCTGCCCACTCTGCCGCCGGCTCACCTTTTATGCTCTCCAGCTGCCACCATAGCTGGGGTTCCCTCTCGGCATGGCACTGCGCAGCTGCTGCTGGCAGTGCCCCCCAGCGGGCAGCGGGAAGTCAGCGGTGTCGGCGGGAAAGCAAGTAGAGCAGGGGCTCAGGCAGCGGCAGCGATGTCCCTCTGCAAAAGACTACCCCCCCCCCCCGCCGGGCCTCAGTAAAATTATCAAGCGTTGACCGGTCCCCGGTGATAAAAAGGTGGGGGACCACTGCTCCAGAGAGCTCTAGAGGATCCTGATATAGGCAATCGGAGATTAAGAATCTGTCATTGTTTTGGAAGCTAACTTCAAAGAGAGAGTCAAAGATCTCTCTATCCCTTGATTCATTCATTCCTGCTGAGAGATGGGTCTCCTTGTTTTCAGATCCACACTTGCAGTCAGCTTGCTCTGATCTATCTGATTTGCCTTCAAGGCACCTGGTTTCCGTTGCAGAGATCTAATCTCACATTCAGTGGCTCAAAAAGAGTAAGGCCCCTACGGTGGATGGGATTACTCCTGAATTCCTTAAAGAGAATGTTGATTGGTGGCCCCCCTTTCTAACACCTATTGGTTATATCCCTAAGGACTGGGGGACTGCAGTTGTGGCTCCTTTCTACAAGAAGGGTAACATAAATTATCCCTCAGACTACAGGCCTTTTAGTATTATAAGTATAACTAGAAATAAAGGCCGCTGTCCTCAGAATACTAGCACATGCAGGCCGGGGTGCGGGGGCCATAGGAAGGGGATGTGGAGAGGGTGGCCGGGTGTCGCCACAGGCGTGTGCAGCAGTGGCGGGTGCAGGGTGGAGGATCGAGCAGTGCGGCAGGGCAATGGCAGCGGGAAGAAGGCGACAGCAGCGAGGTGCTGCGGCAGCAGCGGGCTGGCTCTGCTGCGTTCGCGGCCCTGCTCTGTAGCCATCGGCGCAGCCAGGGCCCGGGGGCGGCGGCAGCGAGGTGTGGCAGCAGCCCGGCTCTGCAGCGTGCGAGGCAGCAGCCACGCCCTGTGGCAGCAGCCACGCCCTGTGGCAAAGGGGCGGCCAGAGCCCAGGGGCGATGGCAGCGAGGTGCGGTGTCGGCCCGGCTCTGCGGCGTTCACGAGCGCAGCCCCGCACTGTGGCCATTGGTGCTACCAGGGCCCGGAGGCGCCGGCGCAGGGAAGAGCTGCGGCGTGTGGGCAGGTGGCCCTGGTGGCGTGGCGGCGGGGAGAAGGCTTGGGGTTCCGGGAAGAAGAGGCGGTGAAGAGACCAACGGCGCAAGTGGTAAGTGGCGGCCGGGAGAAGGCTTGGGGTTCCGGGAAGGGACGTGCGGGGTCGGGGTGGGAAGGGTGCGTTGGTGGGACGCGGAGACCCATTTGGGGAGGCGCAGCGGGGAACTTGGAGGGCCAGGCGGAGCGAAAGCAGGTTTCCCTCAGCCCAGCGGCATGGGGCAAGGCTCCTCCGTGGCGGCCATGCCAGTATCCATGGCGACTTACTGTGCTGCGGGCGCAGAGGCGACAATGGCAGCCTCAGAGGAGTGGAGAGTTGGCGGAGCGGGCCAAGTAGCCAATGGTCCACTTGGCCCCGGAGTGGCACTCAGAGGAGCGAATCAGGAGCCTCTCCGCGAAGAGGCCCCTGATTCGCTCCACCGAATTTTTATCCCGGACAGCGCCCGCCCACTCTCCTCCCACTTACTCCTTACCCTTTTATTTAATACCGCGGAGCGGTTTAAAGATAAGCAAACTATATGCCAGGAACCTTCTAGACATCTCACTTGATCAGGAGACAATTTTAGCACAGGAACAAGCTGGTTTTAGGGAAGGCAGATCTACTATTGAGTATTGCCTTACTCTCCAACATCTTATTGAAAAGTAGATGTGAGTTCCTGCATTGTGCAGGGGGTTGAACTAGATGACTCAGGACGTCCTTTTCAACTCGATCATTCTACAGTGATATGGGTTCAGTCTCATTATACGTGGCATTTGTCAATTTTAAATCACCATTCGATTCCATTTCAAGTCTTTGTTTGTGGGCCAAACTGGAGGCATCTGCTATCAATAAGAGGCTTCTCTTTCTTGTCTGTGCCCTCCATGGACAGATTGAAATAAGAGTGAGACACAGCAGAGTTTGGCATCTCATTGAGTCCATTAACACCTACAAAGGGGTTTATGGCATGCACCTTTAAATGTAGGGGACTGGGCTATTAATTATGCAACTTAAAAAGGAATTGCATGGTTTTATGTTTGCAAATGAATGCTTTCTCGACTGACAATATTTTACTGAACAACTCATAATTCTAATGAAATCAGCCTATTGGTCGTTGTGGGGAGATAATCTGGAAGGGACAATCAGGATTGTCATGAAGAGGTATCTTATCCCTGGTAAAGGGATAATTTCTCTACTCAAAATTGTAACTCACAATTCTGTTTGTCTTGGTATCTAAAGCTTCAGCGTCAGAGGCATGCTATCAGATGTCTGCAGCAGATGGGCTCTATAATCTTGAGGGAGACTATTGTTTTCATGTTGGAAATAAGACCCTGGACCAGAAGAACCCTTGGCTTAGGGTTGGGTGCTTCAGTGTCCGAAGCAGCCGTTCGCGCCCGAAGCAGCCAGCGCTGTGGTGCAGGGGTGGGGAAGGCGCACACACATGCCTCCCCCTACCCCCGCGCTGGCTGCTTCGGGCGCGAACGGCCGCTTCAGACACCGAAGCGCCCAACCCTAGTATCAATCTGTCTTGATGACACATCATGTGCGAGTTAGTTTGCTGGAATGCCATGCTCAAGGTCAATGAGCTTTCCACACCTTAGCTAGAAGCAGGTTAGGAAGCATCCAGCACAGGGCTTTCTCAACCAGGGCTCCATGAAACCCTGGGGATTCTCGACAGCCCTGGCAGAGTTTCCCGAACAGGTGAGAGTTAATTAATTTATATATTTTATTTATTTATTTATTTTATTGGATGATATGACCTTATATGGTCATGTTGACCTGTTTCCCCCCCCCTTCCCAAATGGGCGTATCCACAGCTCTGCTTCCCAACCATATTCTGTGCAACTGTGCTGCTTCTGGGGTTTCTTTAAGCCTGAAGAACATTTCAGGGGTTTCTCAATGGTTAAAAAGTTGAGAAAGGCTTATCTAGCTGGTTCCCCCCATCCAAATGCAGTTTTCCCCCTCACCACATTCTAACCTTCCAATATTCAAGCCAAAAACTAACTTGTAGTATCAACTCTAATGTCTAGCCAAGAAGAAGAGTTGGTTCTTATATGCCGCTTTTTCTCTACCTGAAGGAGTCTCAAAGCGGCTTACATTCGCCTTCCCTTTCCTCTCCCCCCAACAGACACCCTGTGAGGCAGGGGAGGCTGAGAGAGTCCTGAGATTCCTGCTCAGTCAGAACAGCTTTATCAGTGCCGTTGCAAGCCCAAGGTCACCCAGCTGGCTTCATGTGGGGGAGTGCAGAATCGAGCCTGTCATGCCAGAAGTCTGCACTCCTAACCAATACACCAAACTGGCCACAATACATGGATGTTTTTAAGGTACTCTTCCTACTTTTCTCAGTGCTACAATGTAGGACAAAACAGTTTGGGGAAGTAAATGTTGTTCATGCTTACTGAGCGCAACTGTTACGCTGCTGTATTTTATTTCTTTATTTATTCATATTTATATACCGACCTCCCTAAAGACTCAGGGCGGTTTACATAGAACTGAAAACTATACATGGAAACATAAATATAATAACTATAACATTAATATTATTAACTGATAATAACAAGGTAACAGTATAACGTTAAACAATAGTAATACAAACAGGTCCAGGAGTCTTGGTGGATTTCTAGGGGGGAGGGGGGAGCAGGGGCCCTGCAAATGTTGTTGATTGTGCCTGGCCTCAGCCAAATGCCTGGTGGAAGAGCTCCCTTCTGCAGGCCCTGTGGAGTGGGTAACTCCAACACACACAAATACAGTTCTCAGCATGCCTTACAAATGCTTTGTATTAGCACCACACATAGATGGCCATCTAAGTACATGTCACTGGAGAGCCACACTGTGTAGATACAAGATATTGATGCTGGGACATGCATTCAATACGCATCCACAGAACTTCTCCTAGCAAGCAATAAATGCATGGAAGTATGGCTAAATGAAAAGCCCTCCTTTAGCCGGCTTCGGGCATCTCTTTTCAAAGGGCTCTTGTTTTAATAGGAAAGTACAGATGACAAACATACTGTAACTATGGCCACTGTTTGAGTACAATGGTCAAGTCAGACACTGGAGTTTTATATATGGATACATGTCTATGCGAAGTTGCACATGAGTGTCTGGGGCCCCAAACTGAAAGTGACACAAAGTATAATGTACAACCACACCTGGAAATCAAATTAACCCATTTCAAAACTCACACCATGCTTTCCCATTATATACAGAGGAGCAGCAAAGACTGCGTTAAAAGCGGGCTAGAGTGGCTGCTCCCCCCCCCCCCCATGACAAGCTGTAGACAGCAGCAAGAATGAAGTGGAGGACGTGGAGGCCTCCCTGCCCCCACTGAAGCTTACAACACCGGGAAGGAGGCAAAGGAGACGTGTACAGCAATGCTCACCTCTGGCAGGGATGGGAAGTCTGGCTATCTCCTCCATGGAGGGCGCATAGTCCTCGCCAATACCGAGGGCTGGGAAGGCTGGTCAGGGCTCCGCTGTGGAGGCAGGTAGGTGGTGAAGAGGCAGGGCAGGTTCACAGGCCCTCCGTGGAGAAGGCAGCTGTCCTTCTCAACCCCCGCAGGAAGTAAGCAGGCAGCAGACACTGGCACAGGCTCCACAAGATGGTCAGCCTTCATAGCCCCCACTGGTGGTAAGGAGGGGTGCTGGCTGGTTGTACCAAGTAGCTTACCTTCTGCCAGCACCCTCCTCCAAAGGGCCAATCAGAGGGCCTGCGCATCGTCAGAAGCACCCTTCACATTTTATATGTGATATAATCCCACTATAGATTTGTAGATTCTTCCCTCTGCCCAAAAGAGAGTGCCCAACTTCCAGCCAAACTTTCTCCTAGGAGAGGAAAGTCCATCTCTAGCAACTGCTCACATTTGAAAAGAGGCCCCATCAGTCCCTGAGAGGAATCCAAAGAATCGCATAACCAGCTCATATCACCACTAATAGATTGAGCATGTTTCTCTCCATGGCAGTTTGGAAATGGGGAGAGAGAGTGCACATGGTCTTTCACACTCAATTAAACAGTGGTCCCCAACCTTTTTATCACCGGGGACTGGTCAACGCTTGACAATTTTACTGAGGCTCGGAGGGGGGGAGGGGAGTCTTTTGCCAAGGGATGTCACCGCCACCTGAGCCCCTGCTCCACTTGCTTTCCTGCCGGTGCCCCTGACTTCCCGCCGCCCGCTGGGGGGCGCTGCCAGCAGCAGCTGTGCAGTGCCACGCCGAGGGGGAGCCCCAGCCATGGCAGCCGCCGGAGGGCACCAAAGGTGAGCTGGTGGCAGAATGGCAGGGCAGCCCCCAAGGCAGCAACCAGGGAGGACGAGGAGACGCTTCGGCCCAGTATCGATTGATCCACGGACCGGGACCGGTCCCCGGTCCGGTGGTTGGAGACCACTGCTCTAAACCCAACCAAGACAGATACAATTAAAGGCCAGCAGCAAGATGCCAGCTTATTCCACAAAACATGTAGTCAGAAATCTGTTTATCTGCATAATTCAGAGAATTCATATGCTGCCCTTCCATAGCCCTGCCCAAGATAGCTACAACAGAAACTGATTCTGAGGGAATAATTTCAGCCTTCTTTCAGAGTAGCTACACCCAAAGTTTTGTTCATTCAAAAGAAGTGAACGTGAAAGCTGATGCAACTTCCTTTTCCATTTCAACTGCAGGAGGCAGGGTGTAGAGAGAAGGCACCATTGTGATCTGTAAAGGGACAAGAACAGGCTTCCCCAAGTAAAAACACAAAGCGCCAGGACAAGTAGGCTGAGCATCTGCATTGTACAAAAAAAGGTCCAAAAGTCAATTCCAAAAGTCAAGGAATCAGGTTGTAGGAAGTGACACGGATTTTACAAGAAAATTTGAATCAGGGGATTTTCCAATTAAAATTTAAACATTTAAACAATGTCCGCAACATTCAGCTCATCCTCAACCAGGGCCAGAGCTTTCTCCATCCTGGACCCCAGAAGAGATCAAAGCCCTGACGAAACTTGAACAGTTGTGCAGGGGCTAGAAAAGGGAGCTCCTCCACCAGGCATTTGGCTGAGGTTGACCTGAACCAATCATCTTCCATTGGCCCCTGAGCCTCCTTCCTCTGAAGAACACAGCCAATTCGTCCAACTCATGGGGTCATCAGTATGCTGTAGCTCAATTAATGTTCTCACCATTGTTCTACTGTTCTATTATATTGTTCTATGTTATCACTGTATTGTTATTGTTTATAACTACAGGGTTATCTGTATTGTTCCCTGTTTTTATGTAAACCACCCACAGCCTCAGGGGAGGACAGTATATCTGTAACTGCTCCACGGGAGCGGTATAAATAAAGCAGTTAGGGCAAGGGGGGTGGGCAGAGTCCAGGATGGGGAACAGAGCCTATTGGCCCTTGGCCCAGGACTGTGCAGCCCGGATTGGCCCCCTGAACTCAGGACTGCCTGCCAAGCCCACTAACTCGCTCGCCTGCTGCCGCCTGCTGCTATTACAAAAACCCACTTACCTTGGAGCTTGGCTCCGACAAGGTAGGGGCGGCAGGGCGCCGATGAGCGAGCCTTCCTGGCAGGGAAAGGGGCAGGGATGCCACGTCGGAGACGCAGCGGCCCTGCTCCTTTCCCCGTCAGGAAGCCGGGGCCTGGGGTGGGAGGAGGGCGGAAAATGAGGATTTCCCGCTGGGAAAGGAGCAGACCCTGCTCCTTTCCCGCACCGCGGCCGGGGTCCCGGGGGGAGGGGCGCCCAGGAACGATGCTAGAGCCCACTGGAAATTTAGTATACAGCGGGCTTGATGTCTAGTAAATATAATAAAAAATTTAAAAATCTAACGCGATTTTTCTGCAACACAACTATAGCACAACAATCCTTATATACGAGGAAGGAAAATCTTCCATTTTAGCAAAAGTTTCATATTACTGGTAGTAGGCGATATGAAAGAATTCTGATTGAAACCCTGAATAGATGCTCATCTGCAGAACAGAAATATTAACTATGGCAGACCAACAGTCTGGTTCAGTGTAAGGTAGTTTGATGTGTTGAAACCCATAGCTATTACAGTCCAATGAAGGCATCTGACTACATGAAGACTTGATTTGGAAAAGTCTCATAATATCCAAAACCAGAGTAAGGTTTTTTGTTTTTTAAAGTCTCGTTCTACAGTAACTAGCAAGAAGTTGGGTAAGCTAATAGAGATCTACTACCTTTTTTTCATCAAAGGAGAGGAAGTCTTTGTAAGCCACTATGGCAGTGGTCCCCAACCTTTCTGAGGCTGGGACCGACAGGGCATCGGGCTGCACCTGCGGCCCGCGCGGGCCACGCCCATGCATCGGGCCGCGCCCACACGGGCACGGCACGGATTCCCTCTCCCCGCCCTCCTGCAGTAAGACGCTTTCCGGGCTGCAAGCTTGCGGCCTGGGAAGTTTTTTACTGGGGGGGGGGCGGGGAGAGGGAGCCGCGACCCGGCGCCATGGCCTTCGCGGCCCGGCACCGGGCTGCAGCCCGCAGGTTGGGGACCACTGCACTATGGGACTCCTGTGGGTAGTGAAAAGCAGGGTATAAAAAACCAGATCTTCCTCATCTTCTTCACACATCAAGATAGCTAGGTCCACTGAACTATGGAAAAAACAATCCTCCAAGTTTAAGACTAAAAAGGTAAATTACATTTATCTTATGGGCGAACGGAATCTACACAAGCACTCTCGTAGATTATTCCAATATTGCATAATATGTCTGGGTTTCTTACAGCAAGGTCACATACACTCTTTTCCCTTCAGTAGCAAGACATCTCTCCAAAGCCAAACATCAGGATAACTGAATAGGACCAATGTGCAGAAGAGCAAGAGAAAGCCACTAGTTTTTTCACAAGAGTTTCCTGTGGAAGCTACAAACACAGACACAGAATTTCCAGCAGGCCAAAAGACCATGCAAAGAGAGAGTGCATCATTCCTGTCAAAGTTACAACTCACGACAGGGAAAAGGTGGATAGAAGACTGGGAAGAGGACAGGCTGTTGGCTGCATTCTCTGTAGTCATATTCAACTAATGGCAATGCTCCCCTCCAGAGCAAGAAGCCTTCTGTTAATATCAGTCACTTGTAGAAGGCTTCTTGCACCAGCTGAAAGCTCCACTAAATCCCCAACCCTCCAAAACGATTACTGTAAAAGGGGCAATGGTCCCACTGCAGAAAGTAGACGCCTCAGCTTTCTCCTAACAGAATTGCTTGAGCAAGATTTTAGGAGAAGGATAATTCATATTTTCCCTACATTTACTGAGGGTGAACTGATGTTCAATATTATCTGCAAATACAATCATGCAGCTATTTGTGCAAGGCTATGGAGTATTTTAAGTAACTGACTAATCGGTCACCTCTATCAGACCCTGGTCAAGAAGGGATTACCATTTCTATATTGGGGGAGGTTGATGTGTCTGGTCTACACTAGCCCTACCTCCTTAGATCTCAGACACTAACCATGGTCAGCCCTAGTTATTACTTGGATGAGAGACCAACAACAAAATCCGGGGCTGCTTCATATAAGCAGGCAATGGCAAACCACCTGAGAACATCTCGTTCTGGTGATTTGATGGCTCTTTCCATCACCATCTTGGGGGAGGTGCAGCTAATCCAAGGGTCTTCTGTATGGTGCCTGTGGGTGTCCTGGTGCATACCGTTCTGGGTGCCAGCCAAGTAGTTTTACAAGCAGGATGGTGAGGGCTTTGGCCATCAAGGCTCCTGACTGGTCAGATTATTAAAAATGTTGCTTTAGCAGCAGTTGCCCTCACATACATCACAAGGATCTCTGTGGCTGAAGTTAAGTCACAGCAGCTACTTTGTGTCTGGTTCTGGCATTTTGTAGCTGTGTCAGAATTCCAAAGTTGCTCACAGGCTCAAAAAAATTGGGAGCCCATAAACTAATCTGAGGTTTGGGAGCCCATAAAAAACTTAATGAGATCTCGGGTGAAGCAAAATTTGATCCCCAGAACACCTTGTTCACAGATGTGTTGCTTTAAGTTTGGGGGACTGATATTAACCAGGACCAAACAATCCCTAGTAAGTAGGTTGACCAACACCTTGCCAGAGAACTGAAAGGCATAGCTTGTAAGAATCAGTACCTTCCAGATGTGGACAGCCTCCAGCTGGTCCAAAACACTCTGGGGTCAAATGCTGCTTCCCCCCCAGCTTTTGGGCCAAAATGGGTGCTATCCCCATCATACAGTGCCACAGGTTAAACAAAGATTTTCTTACTTTCTTCTACCTTCCCAAGCAAGCACAGAAAAATCCCAAGGAAAACAATGCTGTGGCCCAAAGACACGGTAACCCAGGTTTAATCCCTGGCATCCCATTAAATGGTTGAATATCACACAACTTTGCCTTACCCATCACAGTCAGCACTCTGATAGCCACTGACTCTCCAGTGTCTTAGGTGAGCCTTTTCTATTAATTATGCAGCTATTAGAAAAGACCAGTATATTAGATGATAGAGAAATCCTTTCAGATTAGGTAATGCTGTGCTAGATAAACCCATTTTATCAAAAAAAGGACCTCAAGCAGCGGGGGCCAACAAGGTCTGCATGAAATTCTGGACAAATACTGCCAGTTGGCACACATCAGTCTGAACCAGGTGGACCAATGGTTTGATTCTGTTTTAGGCAGCCATTTACTAGGTGTCCAGTGCCAGATGTTCTTCCATATAGATCTGAGGTTTACCTCGAGTCATCTCCATATAAATGCTTTTATGCAACAGGAATCAAGAACAGTTTCTGCACAACATATAGCAGAAAATACTAGACTAAGACCAGCCACCTGATTATATGTAAGCCAAACACACGATGAGCAGTAAAAGCACTTGCTCCACATGCAGGAGATGGCAGCTTTGGCTTCTATAACTCTACCTTTTAATATCAAAGAAAGCAGGTGCCAGCCAGAGTAAACTATTCCAATCTAAGTACTTAAAATAAACCCCAGTAAGTATTTCCAAAGTAAAGGCAGCTTTGAAATTTACACTTTCATTGGTCCAAGCACTCATTATTGTCTTGGACGGTGCAACAGTTATGGTGCTGCGCTAGTATCTGGGATACCCAGATTCAGCCCATGGAAGTTTGCTGGGTGACCTTGTACTAGTTACTGGCCTTCAAATGAGTACAGGGGTGTTACAGTGAGGCAAAAGTGGGTTGGAAGAACCGGGTCCACTACCTCCTGCTCCGGGAAGGATCAAGAATATTAGCAAAAACGTGCTGGAGATGTACCCTCTAATGCTGTGGTGCGATGTTCTGGCAGTATGCTTGCAGAGGGAAAGCCCCAGAAACAGCTGCAGCACAGACGAGAGCGCTCAGGCCTTGTTCCCCAGAGACCGTTGGGAGGGGGGGTTATAGGCCTCAGCGACCCTCCCATCTCGGGGTAGAAATCCAGGAGGGCCGAGGGCGAGAGGGTCGGATCTCGCCCCGCCAGACGCCGCCGCGCCTCAGCCCCGGAGCTCCCGCGTCTCGATGCCCGGGGGAGGAGGGGGGTTGGCGGCGGCGAAGGCGGCCCAACGTCCCGCCCCCTCCCAGGCCGTGCGGCCTCCTCCTCCTTCTCACCTGGCGGACGCGGTGCAGCGCGTCGGCGAAGCCTTCGGCCTTAATCCCCCCCACGGGCGCCGCGCTCGGGCCCTGCGCCAGCTCCGCCATGACACGCGCCGCCGCCGCCGCTCCTTCTTCTTCCTGCCGCCACCCGCCACTCAACCGCCGCCGCCCGCCCCTCTCTCCCGCCGTCCTGCGCCCAGGGGCTCAAGCGTTCTCGGCTCCCTCCGCCTGGGGATCCGTACCCGGAAAAGGAAATTCCTCCCTCGCTTCCGCCGGAAAAAGGAAGCGGGGGCAAACGAGGGAAGGAGGGGCGGGGAAAAATCTCCAAGGGCTGGGATAGAGGGGTTTCAGCGTGACGTCAACGCCAGACCAGAACGAGGCCAGGGGCGCGGCCGCCGCTTCCGGAGGACGGGAGGCTCGTGTGGTCACGTGGCCAGGGCGGCTCCGCGTGGCTCCGCGAGAAGGCCAAGGGGGCGGCGCGTAACAGGGAGAAGCGCTTGGGTATGTTGGGGCACCAGTGCGCTTGCGCCGAGAAGGATTGCGGCTGTCTGCCGGGCGCGTCGGTGTGATCGCGCCGCGGATCTTACTCGGCCCGGACGCGGCGGCCGGATTTAGAGGGGGAGCCCCGTCAGCCCCCTCAGAGAATGGTCGTGAGGCGCGAGTGGAGCAGCAGGGCTGCCTGCGGGGCGGGGGGGGGGCACTCTCCTTTCACGGGAAGGGTGTGGGGCGCCAGGGGCTTCAGTGGGGGGTAATGCAACGGGGCCCACCCTCCCGAGCAGCCCTTGTCTCCAGCGGAGCGGATCTCTGCAGGCTGGAGTGGAGCTGGATCCACGGGATCCCCAGGCCCCACCTGGAGGTTGGCATCCTTATGGCTCGTGTATGCTGGAATCAGAGTGTTCCTTCCATATTCACTTCTAAGTTCAGGAATACCGTCGTGTACACACGTCAGTTAGTTGCTAAGGAGAAGTTCTCGTAATCCAAACCAAAAGGCCGCACAATTTCTGAGAAAGCAAGAAGGTCTGCTCTGACTTTTTGCTTCAGCCACAAGCAGTATGTTTTTATTTACTTGCTTGTCATTTGATCTTTTTAAATGGCCTTTTTTTACCACCTAGTTGCAATTGACTTGTGTGAATCCTGCCTGTTTTCAAGCTGAGAGTCATTCCGAGGGGGTTGCCTGCCTTCTGTTTAGCACCACTGATATTCCTTGGGGGTCTTCCATCCCAATACTACCCAGGGCTGATCCTGCATAGCTTCTGAGGAGTAGTCTTTTGGCTAAACGTCTTCATACCTTCGAGCCACATGCCCATAAATATATATTGTTACCTGCGGGACTGCTTGGTTGCTTATGCCCCCCGCAGGGCTCTTTGCTCTGTGGGTATGAACTTACTGGTAGTCCCGGGCCCTCGGGAAGCTCTCCTGGCCTCGACCCAGGCCAGGACCTTTTGGGTTCTGGCCCCAACCTGGTGGAATGAGCTCCCGGAAGAGCTTAGGGCCCTGCCAGAGTTGTCAACTTTCCACAGGGCCTGTAAGACAGCGCTCTTCCGTCAGGCAGATGGTTGAGGCCAGGGCGGATTCCCGCCATTCAATCTGGGATCCCCCATCACCATTGTGTCCATCAGTTCCCACTCTTAGGATGGCAAGACTGTGGCCTGGCTGGTCGAGAGGATAAATTGATCTATTCCTGTATGAGATGATCAAGCTTATCTGTTATTAACTTCTAGCTGTTGTAAATAGATTGTACAGTTCTGGCTGTCAGCTGACATAACTCTTTGATATCGCTATTGGTCTCTTCAGGTCCCTCGATGCCTCTAATCATCTCCATTTCTTTCTCCTCAAGTGTTAGAGATACTGGTTCCTCACAGGAGTTCTTTAAAACATCCTCCTCTAGAGGAGTGCGGCGCAATGAAGCCAGGGGGTAAACTGATTAGAGGTGGGAATGTTGTATTTTAATATATTATCTGGAGCAAAGTAATCTTCTATCTTTTTTTGCTTGCAAGCAGGAGTTGTCAAATCTTCCATTCCTTCTGTTCCCTCTAAATCCTGGATCCTCCTTTTTTGACCCATCTCTTGCAGGCTTATAGGGTAATTAACACGGCTCAGCGGTATACAGTAAACAATCCACGAGACCAGGATAAACTTTCGGTCTTTTCCAATAAAATTTAAAAGATGAGAAATTAGTACCAGTAATCCTTCTCAGTGTGCTTACCCGAGTTGCACATTTATCAGATAAGAGAATTCAGTTGTAGGCAGTCCGCTTTAAAAATCCTCCTTAATCAGCAGAGATAACTGTTCCAAGGACATGTGAGAAGGAATTCCAGTTGTTATTAATAAATAAAAGAACTTAAAAAAACTTAATTAACTGTTGAGAGATTAAAAGAGGGAGTTTAAGACTCCCAGCTCTCAGCATCAGAATCTTGCCGCCGCCATCTTGTCCTCCTCCTTTCCGGAGAATGAATTGATCTATTAGTACCGCCATCTTTTAATTTAATAATTTTAACAGTGTAATTGAGGTATTTAAGGAGTTTTATTGTATTTTTACTCTCTTATTGTGTAAACCGCCATGAGCCCGAACAGGAACGGTGGTATATAAATTCAAGTAAAAAATAATAAATAAAACAAATAGGGAATAATAGACTATAGAATTAGTGAAGGACTTGATCCTTATCACATAGTAGTTGGATACCTTGGAACAATGGCATCTGTTTTCTCTATGCACTTAAAATAGTAATAGGAGGAAACAACCACTGATGAAAATGCTACATTGAAAACAGTACAAATCTAGAGTCCGTTTTCATTGTTTGATTTTTATTAGAAAGAAGAGATAAAATATACTGTATTTCCATCTTTATTCATTGTTAAATTATATAACTCTTTGTAATAGCCTAGGATAGATTCTCCTATTTTTGGCTGCTAACTTCCAAGATCTGACAAGGTCAGACCAGCGGGGGCTATCTAGGTCAATTTAAACACCTTCAGGCTCCCATGAATATTATCCAAGGCGTTGTTGTTAGTTGTGAAATCGTTTCTGACCCATCGCAACCCCTGGACAATGGTCCTCCAGGCCTTCCTGTCCTCTACCATTCCCCGTAGTCCATTTAAGCTTGCACCGACTGCTTCAGTGACTCCATCCAGCCACCTCGTTCTCTGTCATCCCCTTCTTCTTTTCCCCTCGATCGCTCCCAGCATTAGGCTCTTCTCCAGGGTGTCCATCCTTCTCATGAGGTTGCCAAAGTATTTGAGTTTCAATTATCCAAGGTAGTTTACAGTTATACCACAAAATATAGATACTTGATCAAATCATTGGCAATGAACAGCAGTAATCCAAAAACAGCATAACAATGATATAAAAACTTCACAGCATAAAACTCAAAATATAAAAGAACAAAAAGTATAGTATAAAACAGCACGGAAACACATAAAACCAGAGCAACAGTACAGCGAACAAAGGTTTAAAGTCCATAAAATCAGTTTTGATTTTTAACTGCAGTAAGATATGATAAAAATGAAATCAGATGAAGGAAGGGCTTCTTCTACGTTTTTTGAGGGGGTGAGGCTAGATACCCATCTGTGCCCCCTTGCTATAGCTTCCCAGTGGAGAAGAGGCTGAGACTACCTCACAGCAGGACTGGACACATTTGTTCATTTATCCTGTGTGGCTGATTTAATAGTGGAAAGTGGTGGTTTGTTTGACTAAGATATACTTAGAAAATATAATTGCCCCAGAATACCCCATCTTGAATAGTTGAGACTTAACCTCATCAGCTGTGGTATGTGTAAAACAGCAGGGTGTGTGTGGTATTGGTGCCTTAGTGTGCATGCACATGCTTTTAAAAAGAGCTGAGGTCTGCAAGGGAAGCCATCACTCAATTTCAGTCAACGGAGCTCACGTGTGTCCCCCCCCCCAAAAAAAAACCAAGCTTTTTTAGACAGAACAAAGTTTGAATCCAGTGGCCCCTTTAAGGCCAGTGAAGTTTTATTCAACCTATAAACTTTTGTGTGCATGCACACATTTTTCAGATGCAGTGGAACAATTTAATCAGCCATTACATATTATGGGGGCTAGGAAGGGCTGGTTAGAGTCAAGATACATAAGGCAGAAGAAGAACAGTTGTTTTTTTGTACACCAGTTTTTACTACTCAAAGGAGTCTCAAGGTAGCTTACAATCATCTTCTCTTCCTCTCTCTACAACAGACAGCCTGTGAGGTAGGTTGGGCTGAGAGACACCTGAGAAAACTCTGACTGGCCTGAGATCACCCAGCTGGCTGCATGTGGAGGAGGAGTGGGGAACTGAACCCAGTTCTTCAGATTAGAGCAGGGGTAGTCAAACTGCGGCCCTCCAGATGTCCATGGACTACAATTCCCAGGAGCCCCCTGCCAGCGAATGCTGGCAGGGGGCTCCTGGGAATTGTAGTCCATGGACATCTGGAGGGCCGCAGTTTGACTACCCCTGGATTAGAGGCTGGCACTCTTAACAACTACACCAATGAGTCATTACAGCTCAGATTGGATTAAGGCAGTTGATAAGGTCTGTGAATCATTTAGCATATGAATACAAGACTTAACAAACAGATGTATGAATGAAGCTAGAACCAATGGCACCTCCAAGACCAACAAAGTTCAATTCTGGGTACAAGAGACATGGCCTGTGTAGATGCAAACTTCTTCGAATAAACAAACAGATTTCATCAAACATTATATATAGGAAGTGGGAGGTTAGTTGCCAAGAAGTCCTAATTAGAGTCAAGATATATAAGTAACTGAGCAATAAATACATCTAAGACTAGAATTACACATTTGGTAAGACATGTGAATAGCAACAATTTGTCTGTTATAGAGAAAAGTGGCATATAAGAACCAACTCTACTTCTGCAGGGAAGGAAACTGGAGATTTAAGGATGGAGGATGGGGACCTCAGAAAGCCAGCTTGGTGTAGTAGTTAAGAGCAGCAGCTGCAAACCTGGAGAACTGGATTTGATTCCCCACTCTTCCACATGGAGCCAACTGGGTGGCCTTTATTTTATTTGTTTTTTAATGTTTATACCGCTGCTCGTCCAGTGATCTCGCAGTGGTTCACAACAATAAAATAATAAAATACCATAAAACCCATAAAATCACCCCTACAACAATCCTTATCCATAGTTCCTCTTAATATTCCTGAAACAGCACAGGGAGTGGAGAGTGTCCGGCCGGTCTGAGATGGAATAGGGCCAATCTGGCCGACCCCTGATTGGCCTTGCCCCAACACCTCCCGCCTTACGAGCCTGAACACTCGCCTCACTCACCTTACAGTTTCAATGGGAGGAGCCAGCAGCCCACGCCATTCTGACAACGGCCCGGCCCGCTGTGCACCCGCAGCCCTCCAGCCGCAAGACTCCCCCTTGCTGCCGCCGCCCTCTGCCAGACCAGCAGGGGGCCAGCAGGGAAGGTGCCACTGACAACTGCTGACTGTGTGACTCGCCCAGCCTGAGCCACGCTGCCATTCCTTCCTGGAGCCCTGGCCCCGCCATTACGGAGCCAACGGAAGCACAGCAGTGACCACCTCCCAGGACAGCGACACCGCTCCACGCCATCTCGCACCTCCTGCACGCTTCCGTCACCGAGGAGGAGCTGTGGCCGCCACTGCACTTCCCAGCCACCAGAGGGACTTCCCACCCACGGCCGCAGACAGCGTGCCTGCGGTACAACTCGCTCAACCCGATGGCAACCGCCAGCCCTCCCTGCCAACGCTCCCCGCGCCACTACGGTGCTGCCAGTGGCACCCCACCCACCTACCAGCACAATAATGCTCTGCACACCACTACCCCGCAGCAGACAATCCACTGCGGTCATTCTCCACCGCTACCGCCAGCGGTACTTGCCCCCCCCCACTGTGAGCCCCGCCGCCCACCGCAGACCTTGCTCTGAGGAATCCTGACTGCCACTGACCTGGCTCCCCACTGTAAGTGCGTCCCACCACTTGCTCACCCACTCGCCTCCGTGCCTCCCCACACTCAGGTCTCTGTCAGAACTCCCTCGCTCGCCCCAACCCTCCCTCCTCCCACCCCCCTTCCACCGTGGGTTGCCCCTCCACTGCTTGCCCTCCCTGCCTTGCCCCACCCTCCAAACTGCCTGCCGCTAGCACCCGCTGTATTGGGAATATAACTAATATAACAATGAATGGCTAGTACAACAATAAAAATAATAGGCAGCTGGTGATCATAATATATGAAGAAACTCTACTCACCTAATTCCCTCCTTCTTCCACGCTGAGCAAGGTGTTAGATCTAATTATACTGTATATCTTGGGAGATCTTCAGATGGAAACATCAGGACTCCACCCTGGCCTCAGCCATATGCCTGGCGGAAGAGCTCTGTCTTGCAGGCCCTGCGGAAAGCTGACAACAACCTGGGCCAGTCACTGTTTTCTCAGCTCTCTCAGCCCCACCTGCTTGTGGGGAGAGGAAAGGAAGGTGATTGTGAACCGCTTTGGGACTCCTTTGGGTAGTGAAAAGTGGTGTACAAAAAACTAGCTCAGCTGTCTTTCACGGGTACAAGACCCTAGAGCCTCCAAAGCATCCATTTTCTCCAGGGGGACTGATCTGTGTAATCTGGAGATGAGCTGTAATTTCCGACGATCCCTAGATCCCACCTTGAGGCTGGCATCCCTAGGTTGGGGTCAGGTACGCCTTTTGTCCAGCAAGACTTCTGATAGACCATTGGAGACTGAGTTGTGTAAATTTTACTTTGGTAGCAGCCGTCACCATCCTCATCATTGTGTGACTGAAGGTAAGCTGCAACAGACATTTGCCATGCTGGCAGGTTCTCCTGTGAACTGTAGTCCATGGACAGCTGGGGAGCCACAGTTAGGTCACCTCTGCTGTAGATCCTTGTGCTTTACTGGCAGCTGCTGCCAGAGCAACATTTAAAATTTTTGTACAGCCAATCAAATCTCTTACTAGTCAACCAGAAGCCTTTCCATGCTAAAGCCCTATCTGACCCCACCAACTTCCTAAAAACCCACGGCTCATTCTAGAAAAAGTGTCAGCAAGTGTAATGGCTCCCACTGGCATCATATTTGGGATCCTAGAAATAAATATAGAAGGTGTACCAAAGCCAAAGGAGAAGAGAAACAGGAAAGAAGCACAGAGGACTTCAGAAGGGGAAACCATGGTTGGGGCTTGTGGATCTGGAGTTTGCTTGGTTTATGCTACATTGTTATTCTGCTCTGACACCAGACTGAAAAATAACTGGAGATTTAGTGGTGGAGGATGGGGTTTGGGGAGGGACGTCAGAAGAGCATAATACCATACAGTCCACCTTCCTAAGCAGCCATTTTTAACAAAGAAATGATCTTTGTAGTCTGGAACTTGGTTGTAATGCTGGGAGAATTCCAGGCCCCACCTGGAGGTTGGCAACCTTAGTTCAGAAAAAAAAACCTGTTGGAGACAGCTGGGTAGAACAAACAGCAATAGAAAGAAAGAAAATACGTTTTCCCTTTCAGGTGAAGTTTGTTCTCTCCAGTGATACTATTTCATTTCCTCCTAGGTCCCCTTGAGTAGGGGGACTTTGCGGCCTTAATGGCCTTTCAGCTCCATGTCATATCCTCTCCCGCTCCCAAGATACAGAAGCTTGAGCAAGTACTAGACAGGCAATGTGGTGTTTGGAGTATCATACTAGGACCTGGGAGACATAGATTCAAATCTCTGCTCTGCAGTTGAAGTATGTCCTCCCCGGCCACTGAGGAGGGGAAAGAGGAAGGTGACCAGCTCTAAGTTGGGAAACTTCTGGATATTTGGGGGTACAGCTTGGGGAGGATGGGACCTCACTGGGGTACATTGCCACAGAGTCCACCCTCCAGAGTATCCAGTTTCTCCAGGGGGAACTGATCTCTGCAGTCTGTGATTCCAGGAGATCCCCAGGTCTTACCTGGAGATTGGGGTCCCTTCATAGAAGCTTGCGCGGTGTCCTTGGGCCAGCTGCGCACAGTCAATCTAACCTACCTCACAGGGCCGCTGTGAGAACAACATGATTTAAGCCACGTTGAACAAATCAATACCTAGGTTTTCTTCCTCTATCAATAGCCATGAGAGCTAGAAACTTACTTTGGGTTTTTAATTTTGTATTTCGCAAAAGTCCTGAGGCTGATGAAAATGTGAGAACAGCCAATTGCTGTAACGTAGCTTTCCAGAAACACCCACACAGACCACAGTGCCATAATGCTGTTGCTGTGTCCTCACATCAGCCTGCTGATTCTCTCCACAGTCTACCTGGCTTGTTATTCACTTCATAGATCAAGTGGCGCCTTTCAGAGCGTTCTGGACCATGCATGGCATGGGCTGACGTGATAATCCACTCCCTTCGCTCCTAAAGCCTCTTTTCAAAATGGCATTTCCCCCGTTCTTCCTCCTTGTGAATTTTATGTCATGGTTCAGTTGAAAGGCTGACTCACAGAATTCCTGTTTCCAGTGTGGCTTCCAGACACAGCTGTTTCCTGCAGAGTAGTCATGCCTGGAAAGGTGTAACACAATTATAAATAAGACTAGGGGCAAAGCCTGTTGTCTCCAAGAAGACAATGGGCGCTAGAGCTTGGCAGTGGGAAGAGGAAGGGGAGGAGTTGTCCAGTCTGTAAGGGCATGGGGTTGAATGTGTGTGTTGTGTGGGAGGTTGTGGTGGGGTGGTGGCAAATGAGGGTATGGGTGTGGAGATATGGGTGTCAAGAACCTGTGGTTTGGAATGTTCGTTGAGTGTGGGAGAGGACTGACCTTTGGGAATTTTGGCATAGTGGTTACAGATGAGCTTTCCAGAGCCATGTCCTCAGATATGTGAAGGGAAAATCAGACTGGAGACTCTTCTTAGGGGAAGATTACATGGCAACCAATTCCCCCCAGTTCTGCATCATTTCCTTTCTTGTGTGAATTAGGCCACATTCACCGAAATGCCCCTCTGCCCTAATACACATGGGGTAGTCACAGTACACAGGTGTCCACCCTGTTCCTTCTGTCTCCCATGTTTTCACTGTTGGTAAAATGTTATGTGCCCACATGCTTCTTTCATGTTTGCTCCTTAGAAGAACGGATTTTTGTACCCTATTGGTTACTACCCAAAGGAGTCTCAACGCGGTTTACAAACACCTTTTCCATTTGTCTCTCCACAATAGTCAACCTGTGAGGTATGTGGGGTTGTGAGAGATCTGAGAGAACTGGGAATGGGCCGCAGTGACCCAGCAGGCCTCAGGTGTCTCAAAGCATTTTCCAATTGTCTTCCCCTTCTCTCCTCATAGCAGACTCCCCACGAGGGAGGTGGAGTAGCGAGCCTCACAGGGAAGCTGGCAACCCTAAGAGTAAGACTGTCTGTGCACAGCAGTCTTGACCTTAGTAAGGTTTTTTATACTGTTTTTTTTATTTGCCAGGCCAAGGTTATTTGCCAGTTACTATTTCAGTTACGATGTGTCTCCAGACATTTACTTGTTCTCTATTTAGTTTCAGGCTGTAAATATTTATTTAGATCTTCCTGCACTTTCCAGACTCACAGGACTGATGCTGGTCTGCCTGTCTGCACCCCAGAATACAAAGAGTTGCTGGTAAGGGCTGGCCATAACCCATAGGCCAGGAGGGACACTCCTGCACCATTTCCTACCAACTGCAGGCAAAAATGGCTCATTTGAAGGCTGGACTCTGAGGCATTGTACGATTTTGAAGTCCCACCTCCAAACCTCCAGGAATATTTCCAACCCAGGGGTAGCCAACCTACAGGTGTGGCCTGGAGAGCTCCTGGAATTACAGCTCACTTGCAGAGTATAAAGATCAGCTCCCCAGGCAGAAAGGGCAACTTTGGACAGGGTTGTGGTAGAGAAGAAACATTTAAGGCTTCCCACACAGGTTGTTGTTGAATTGAAAGACTTGAGGTCTACTGCACAGGTCTACTGCTTCGCGGCTCCTGATTGGGCCCTCTGAGTTTTTATCCTGGACAGGGCCCGCCCTAACTCCTCCCCAGGTGGCCTTACTCTTTTATTTAATAGGACCGGTTAAAGATGTGATGTGATTGATATTTATTGAGCATTTGTTGAGCATATGAGTATCCCACCCTTATCTAGGGCGGCCTGTGAGCCAGCAGGGTCCTGGAATGGCAGTTAATAAATAGAAATAGAAAAATAAAAAACAAATTCCTCCACACCCATTTTGCCCTCACTGACAGCCCTGTATGGTAAATTCATCTTAAAGAAAGTGACTGGTTCATAGTCAGCTGCATAGCTGAGGAATTCTCAATTCCAAGTCACATTGCATGCAAGTGTCCCTTGCCAATACCAGCTATGTGTTGCCCATTGTCACTCTGCATGCAAGAAGATCTGGGGGGTGGAGAAGGACTGAGATTTCTTGCAGGTACACTTGGCATTTGGCCTCACTCATCAATTCAATGTTGAACCTCTGGCTCATGCTTGCCTTCTGTTTCATCTTAAATAGGACAACTCTTCTTCTCTCTCTTTCTTGAGCTTTGACCTGTTGCACGTTTTGAAATGTGAGATGGACTTCTGTTTTTGTTAGTAAAATTTCTTTTGTTACTATTGCAGTCACATGATCTTCATAATTGATTTGAACAGCATTTTCCCCTTACTAAGCTTAGGTTAAGCTTAATGTTTGAAAAGGACAAAGTCTTTGATGAGCAGACCCCTTTTGTATCTTTACTTTTTTCCTTGTTGTTCTTCTCCATGTTGCTGCAATAAGGATGCTGAATTAAGCAGATATTTAGAGATCACAAAACTTACAGCTGAAAAGTATAGAAATTGGTTTTAAAGATTTCATATACCCCTTGAAGCAAAAGGAGCTGCTGGAATCCTAGAAGAAGAAGAAGAAACAAGAGAGATGCAAGGAACTGGACCTCTGAATAATCAAAAATGGGATTAGTGAGACTTTCATTTTTGAAAATTCCCAGACAGCTTAAGAGCCTAGAAGGAATTCTAGGGGTGTTTCCGCACAAGGACCAATATTGCCAATTGGTCCCACAAAGTGGAAACGCTATTTTTAAAAGTGCAATCTCGGCGTTATGCATACCTGCTTTTTTAGTGGAATTCAGTAGCGTTTCATTCGTTTCCCACAGGTTTCTGGTCTTGCAAAAATCACTAGACAGGAAGCAATTTTTCCTGTGCTTTGTCCCGTCCCTGGCCTTCAGTCAAACGAACAGCCAATGGGCGGTTGTTATCATGCTCCGGGAAAGCCCCTTTCCCTTTAAGAAAAGTAAAAAAAAAAACATGTTGCAACGAATATGCCTTGATTCTTCCTAACGAACAGACCCATTTAGCTGGCAGCTGGCGAGTCATCGTTAAATAATGTCTTATTTAACAAGCAGATGGTGCCATGCACGCTGTAAGCATGTGACTTCTAGGGGCATGGCAGGGAGGCATGGCCAGCTAACATCACCTTCAAGGTTACTCGAAGCCTGAATAATATTTCAGAGGTTTCTCCATAGTCAAAAGGTTGAGAAAGGCTGGTTTAGACTATAAATCCACAAATGGGTAGACATGAGTCAGCAGTGTGACTCAGTAGCTAAAAGGGCAAACGGATTTTGGGTTGTATTAAAAGAAGTATAGTATCCAGATCACGGAAGGTGATGTTACCACTTTACTCCGCTCTTGTTAGACTTCAGTTGGAGTACTATGTTCAGTTTTGGGCACCACAACTAAAGAAAGATGTAGAGAAACTGGAGCATGTCCAGAGGAGGGCTACGAAGATGGTGAGTGGTTTGGAGACCAAGATGTATGAGGAAAAGTTGGGGGAGCTTGGTCTGTTTAGCCTGGAGAGGAGGTGACTGAGAGGGGATCTTCAAGTACTAGAAGGGTTGTCACAGAAAAGATGGAGCAGAACTGTTTTCTGCAGACTAGAACCAAAGCATTGAGATTAATTCAAAAAAATTTCAGCTAAACACCCGGATGAAGTTTCTGACCGAGCGGTACCTGAGTGGAACAGGCTTCCTCTGGAGGTGGTGAGTTCTCCTTCTTTGGCAGTTTTTAAGTAGAGGCTAGATAGTCACCTGGCAGATATGTTGGTTTTTATGAACTTAGGCAGATTGTGAGTGTGTGGGCAGGAAGGGGTGAACCAGTGTTTGTCTCTTGTGCTTCCTTCCATACCTAGGGGATTGCTAATTGCCGCTGCGGGATGGTAGGTGAATTTCCTCCAGGCCAGGCTGGATTCTGGAGATTTTTTGTGAAGGGATCACTTGGGCATGAAATTGGGGTCATCATGGGTGGGCAGGTAGTTGTGAGTTCCTGCATAGTGCAGGAGGTTGGATTGGACTAGATGACCCAACTCTATGATTTTATGATTCCTATAAGAGGGGGACTAATCTCCTGGGCCTGTAAAAAGCAAACTACAGTAAGTTTGTCTTCTACAGAGTCTGACTATATAGAATCTGCTGAAGTATGTGGAGAACTATTTGATTAACCAAACCTGAGAATTCTAGCATGCAACATTAAGAAGGGGTGCTGGATACTCTAACTCTGCATGCTGAAGAATCTGGGAAGGAAAAGGTTAAGATCATGCTCTCACAGAAGAAGAAATAGAAGAGTTGGTTCCTCTATGCCGCTTTTCTCTACCCAACGGAGTCTCAGCAGCTTACATTCACCTTCCCTTTCCTCTCCCCACAACAGACTGGCAGGTGAGGCTGAGAGAACAGCTCTGTCAGAACAGCTTTATCAGTGCTGTGGCAAGCCCAAGGTCACCCAGTGGTTGCATGTGCGGGGAGGGGCAGAGAATCAAACCCAGCTCACCAGATTAGAAGTCCACACTCCTAACCATTGCACAAAGCTGGCTCTTGGTTACATTGGCCACACCTTCCCATGGGTTACAGCAGCCCTTCTCAACCTTTTTACCTTGGAGAAACCCCTGAAACATTATTCAGACTTCAAGAAATTCCAGAAGTGATATCAGCAAGCCACTCCTTTCTGTGACACCCCTGAAAAGTCACCAGAAGTTATATTATCCAGACATTCCTGCCAGATGTTACATCACCAGGCCACTCTCAAAGAATAGGAAGTGACACCACAGAAATATTTTCAAATGATTTGCAGACAGCAACATATCTGCAACAGGAAACAGGAAATTACCCTCTAGGGACTGGTCAGTGAGATCAAAGGTGAACCTTCCTTGAAGTGGACTGATCTCGATATGGTTACCTCTCTTGTGTGACAGGGTCAAGAATCCTATAGGCTTTAGACTGAGCTGCATAGCCTTTCATAATGCCCCTTTGAGCCCTAGCGTCTACTTTGTGCCTTTTCTCTTTTGGTATGTGTGCATATGCTGTGCAACCAAAAGTGCACAAATGTCCAACAAACGGTTTGTGCCCATGCCACAGTTCCTAGGGTATATGCTCAGTGGCCTTTTCTGCGTACAGCCTGTTCTGCGTGTATGCTGCATTCATGACTGCTTCTCCCCAGAGTTCTGCCGGTAGATTGGCATATGTTAGCATAGATCATACCGCATCTAGCAGTGTTCTGTTCTTCCTTTCAGCAACTCCGTTCTGTTCCAGATTGTAGGGAATGCTTGTCTGGTGTTGGATATCTTCGCTTGTCAGGTACAGCTGTGTTTCTTTGGACATCAGTTCTCCTGCATTATCAGAGCATAGTACTTGTGCATTTTTCTGGAATTTGTTCCTTGTCATGGCCACATAGTCTTTTAGGTGCAGGAGCATCTCTGACTTGCGCTTTAATAGATAGACAACACAATAACATGAGAAATCATCAATTACTGTCATAAAATACCAATTTTTACCTATAGTCTCAGGTAGTGGACCGCAGATATCAGTATGGATCAGCTGAAGAGGTTTAGTTGTTTCCCCTTCACTTCTCCTTGGGATAGGTGCTCTCACTGCTTTGGAAATTAGCAAGATTCACAATTAGTTTTATCATCAGTAAAAGTCACAAAATCGACCTTCAACTAGTTGATTTCTCTTCATAACAAATTCAGAGTAACAATGTGCAAGTCTTTTGTGCCACACCTGGTCACACATGGAATGATCACAGGTTTCTGCTAAATTCACAGCATCTTTTTTTCCATCAAAGTCTTGGACTTGAAGACCCCTACTTCATGCACTTGAAACAGGCCTTTATATTCAATTCTTGTGAGACAGAGCTGATTTCTGTATACATAACATTCACCAGTTTCAAATGTGACTCTATATCCCTCTTTGTGCAGTTGAGATATTGAAAGAAGACAAGATGTAAATTCTGGAATTAGCAGTTCATATGAACTATCTGGTAGTGAACAAGGTAAAATAACATGTCCTTTCTTGGTTGCTTTAAGAGAAAGCCCATTTCCAATAAACACAGGTATCTCAGGGATATTAAACAGTTCATAAAAGAATTCTGCAGTGTTGGAGATATGGTTTGTACATCCAGAATCAGGAAAGAATATATTTACTGTTTGTCTGATTCAAGCTGACACAGTAAGACTTCCTCATGGTAGCATACGTCACTTTAATTTTCAGGATTACATTGAAAAACCTTATGTCCAAATTGATCACAAAAGTGACATTTGGTCTGTCTGTCTCTTTGCTGTCTGCTGTCTTTCTGCATCTCTGTCTGCCTGACGCTTGCCAACTGGTCTGAAGTTGATCTTTGCTGCCCCTTGTGGCCAGAATAGCCAACTCTATTAATATTTGATCTCTGGTCAGTGTCTGTCATGTGACCTTGCCATCCACCTCTGGTTTCAATGGCTACATTTTTATTGCCATGCAAATGATGATAATTGCCCCTGTGGAATGGGTTCCTTCAGAAGCATTTTGTTTGCTTCCTTCCTTGCAAATCAACTTTGTAAGCAAATGCAGCTGTAAGACTCTCCCCTTCGTCATTTGCTTTCAACACTTTTCTCCCCCAAAATCTCATCTGATAGCATTTCCACAGCTTGACCAAAGGTTATATCCTGTTTTTCTCGAATATAACTATTGTGGGATTAAACGAGTAAGGTATTGATAACAAAATTTCGCATGAGCCTCCCTTGAGCTCTCTAGTTCTCGAAATAGTCCTTTCATAGTTAACACATATACTTCAAATGACTCTCCTTTAAATCTCATCCAATGTAATTGCTTAATGAGCCCAGAGGAATATGTCCAGCCCTTTTTGCATAGACATGATTCCAGAAACTTTAACATTTTGTGGGCTGTATTTAGGCATAGTAATTCTGGAAAATCCATCATACATACTGAGGTCAGTAGTATGGAAGCTTTTGTGTTGTTCTGCTCCCATTGCAAATATTCCTTTTTCACTCCTTCTGTGGCATCCATAGCTGGAATGGCGGGGGGGGGGGGGTCCGTACAATGTCTCGAAGGCTGTCTGCTCTAAGAACGAGCATCAGGCATCCGTGCCACTCATGGTAATTATCTTTTCTTAAGCAATCAAGCTTCTGAGTTGCTGAGCTGAATGGGTTTCACAAGTTACTCAAAAATTTCTCTGCCACTCCCAACAAGAACATCTGCCTTTTAGCAAAAAAAAAATCATAAATCATATATTAGCTTATTTTATTTACGGTAATTGACCAGCATCAAAGTATAATAAATCATAAAAGTGTGAGCCTGGGCTCAAAACCTGAAGGATATTAAGCACTGGTAAAGTGTTAATATCCAGAAAGTTAGCAGAATGCCTTGGTACAGCAAACAACGCAGCAGGAGGCAGAGTGCATGTGGTCAGAAAACAACAAACAAAGAAAGACATGTCAACAAACAAATCTCAGTGAGATCAAAGGTGAGCCATCAGTGTCCCTATCTATCTCACTAGCTCTATGGTAAAGAGAGTTCCTGTTTACAGCCTCACAAGTCAGGAGATATCACAAGTCAGGAGATATCCAACACTATTGAGGATTATATCTACTGGATATCATGGGGGAAAGGTAGAGTCCCTCCGTATCAATCATGCATGTTGCAGAGGGAAAATTTAAAATGCCCAAAATCAAAATGGAAATCAAATTCAGTGTAGACAGGAGGGATTCATTCAACCTGGGGGTGGATAAAAAGCCCCTTGCAGAATACACCTAGGAGTCCCCTTTATGGTGACAAGATGGAAAATTGCTTCAAAATAGAGAAAAAACATTTCAGACATTAAATAGCAATATATCAATATTTATCATCAACTCCAGAACTTCAAAACTAGATATATAACAAAATCACAAAGACGATGAGCATAGCAACATTAATGGAAAAGAAATGTTCAGTGTCCTTCCAAAAGGGCACTCAGAGCAGAGCCAACCCTAACGAACAATGACCAGTAACACAAAAAAAGAGAAAGTCCAGAAGTGTGCGGCTGCTGCCTCTTATCTGCGGCTTCAAGAGGCAACTTGCTGCTGCTATTCATGGGTTTGTCAAACTCTGGGCTTTCTCTTGGCTTTTTCTCTCCTGCTGCAGGGCCAGACTGACAAAGGGGTGGGGCTTTTGTAACTTAATATTATGTGAGCAACTGAACTTACTGCTCATGCTCAGTAATCTTTGGCTCCCTAGGCCTAAATCTGAAACTGTTCGATGGAAATTATTAAAACAAAAATGTAATGGGTTACGCCTGGACTCTTGAGAATGTGGAGTGATAAATGACACCCCTCCCTTTTCTCTTTCCAGGAGGCCTTAGTCCAACTACAGCTATCTTAATGTGGAATTTAGCCACCTGATGGCAATATTTGACCTGCAACAGGTCTGTTTGGGCTGTGATTGTCACTTGAGTGATTTGAAGCAAGGATGTTCTGAACAGGTGCTTGGAGTCAGTAATAGATTTGATGCAGACTGATAAAGTGCTGCTCTGTCCCAGCAAGAGGAAGATGCTGTGGGTAAGTCCTACATTCACTCAGGATCCTGAGGAACACTCTTTCTCCTTATGCAGTCTGAGAGCGAAGAGGATAGTTTATGGATCTCTCTGTCAGGTAAAAGCTAAGTCAGAGGCCCTGATTCACTCTTGCCTTCAGATGTTCAACTACTGGTTATCAGAGAGTCTTTTCTTAGAGTTCCCAGCAGCCTGAAGAAAAATGTTCTGCCTCTTGATTAGAAGCTTAAGGTGTGGAAAAGAGCTACAAAAACTTTTCATGGCATAGAAGTCAATATCATCACCTAGTAAATAACTGTCAGAACTGGCAGACTTCTGCCATATATTTTAGTATGTTAGAAATGTAGATATTAGGAATTCCTGTATGAGTTTATTGCCTAAATTGCCCACTCTGATTTCACACCCACCTCTCCATTTGTCTTCACCTGGTTCTGGGAGTGTAGACAAGTGTCCTTGGGCATCCCTTTAATAGCAGGAATGTTTAGGCTTTGAAGATCTCCTGCCGTTTCTTGGGTTCTCATGGAAGGGGGTTCGAAAGTATGAACCTGTATTGCTTTGCCTCAGTTCTGACAAGGAATTGTTTAGGTTAATGTGCTTGCTTTCAAGTAATCTTGATCTTTTGCACCAAGTCAAAGATTCATATATTGGGCAATCTGTGTCAGAATCCTGTAGTTTCTGCCATTATTTAGGGATGTTTATTTAGCTGGATCTTTTAGAGTGCTAGCCCTGTGGGGGTTGTAGTTGACCTGTCCTGTTTGCCATGTCTATTGACCTTATGTTCTCTTTATTCCCCTTCGTTGCCCTGATGCTCTTTTCTGCGTTCTTTCCCTCCCTTCCCTGTACCTCTCACCTCTGTATTCTTCCCTCCCCTCCAGAACTCATCCTTGGGATCCCTCAAATGGATTGTTGAGACTCTTTTGTGTTTTCCCGCTTTCTCTGGATTCGCACGGAGTGGGGTGTGGGGAGCAGGGTCAGGGCTATATGCAGTGACTGAGACTTTTCCCCTCAGTTTTGACAATGCCTTGCTGAGTGTGCTTTCTTACTCAATAAATGAAATATTTTGCTCCAATCAAGAGTTTGCTTTTCTGGAACCTCACAATAATGCCCCATTAAGTTAAAGTGACAGGACCTTTTTTCTCCATGTTGGTGGCAACATCCTTCCTCAGTCAAACATTATCATCTTCTAGTCTATGTGGTGAAGTCTGTCTGCCCTATTTATCCGTGCTTGTAATCAAAAGAACAATTTCTTCTAAATATTTATGGATTTTTTCCATGGATATGTTCCATTAGTTTTCAATTCATTTTGCTGCTATTCTTTTGATTGGCTTTGAGTGTTGATGTTGATTGCCAGCTGTCTTCAGTGGTGGTGGTGGTGATGATGATGATGATGGTGATTGCAGTATCAGCTTACATGGCACCTTCCATAGGAAGCATTCAGCTGCCAGAGTAAACTAGTTTCTTAAACACTGGCTTGCTTAACAAGCTGAAATAACAAATCCTGGTTTGTCTGCTTCTTGTTTAGAATCATAGAGTTGGAAGGGGCCATACAGGCCATTTAGAGAGCCAGTTTGGTGTAGTGGTAAGGAGTGCGGACTATTCTGACCGGGCAGTGATATCAGCATTCTCTCAGCCTCACCCACCTCACAGGGTTTCTGTTGTGGGGAGAGGAAAGGGAAGGCGACTGTAAGCCGCTTTGAGCCTCCTTTGGGTAGGGAAAAGCGGCATATAAGAACCAACTCTTCTTCTTCTTCTTCTTAGTCCAATCCCCTGCTCAACGCAGGATCAGCCCAAAGCATCCTAAAGCATCCAAGAAAAATGTGTATCCAACCTGCCTCCCAGGTTTGAGGCAATCTTGCGTCCTTGTGCCACAATTTGTTGAGCAGCGTCATACCTTGAGGCAAGCAAGCCACATAGAAAGTAGTACAGGGTTTGTTTTGAGTTTGGGAGGTAGGAAAAGGGCCAGACCCACCAAAATCTGCTGGCCAGTAATCCTAATAAGACCCAGTGCCACACCAACTACAATGGCAGATAGATTTTTTTGGCAGGGGAGACAGGGAAAAGTGCAAAGGTTATGAAACTAGCATTTGTTGAGACAAACCAGGATTGTAATTTGGATCTGCCCTGCAGAGGAAATTATGGAAAGCCAAAACTGGGTTTCACAAACTAACCATAGTTCAAATTTGAAGAAAGGTGCATGCACACAAAAGCTTGTACCAATCAAAACTTTATTGGTATGTTAGTTAAAAGGTACACTCAGTAGGGCTACAGACAGTAGCCATTAATAAGCACAGTAAATACAATTGATAAGAATTAGCCAGAGTAAAAGTAAGATAACCACACAAGATAAAATGTATTGAAAGGAACAATTTGACCTTGAAAATTTCTGCAAGAAATTTTGAAACAGTAAAAGTTGTTTTGGGTACAGTATCCCTCAGTAGGCATTTAATAATCGATTCCTTGCTCACATAGTTCCTAGGTTGTATAAAGTTTAGTAAAAATTTACAACAGGGATCTTTGAAAAGAGCGCACGCAAGGATTATGTGGTGGATAGTAACACATCGTTGGTCAAGATGCCACTAGACTTAAACTCTTCTTTCATTTTATAAAATTGTATTCAATTATCAAAAAAAAAAGAAATCAGAAATGTAACAATTACTAATATTCTAACACCTTACACTTCACCATAGTTTAAGAAATCCCAGCATTCATGTAATTCTTCAGGTGGTCTTCTGTTCATCAAATTAGTAAATCTAGCCATCACTGCATATTCTCTTAATTTTACAAACCAGGAATCCACCTTGGGTAAATCTTGTTGTTTCCATCTTACAGTGATGAGAAGTCTGGCTGTTGTTGACACAGGAAAAAAAAAACCTCTCTGGCAAATACAGACAAATTCACAGGAAAAATACCTAACCACATATTCTTCAGATCAAAAGGGAACTTAATGCCTAGTAACCACTCAAGTTTCTCATGAATTTTTATCTAAAATCTTTTAGCCATCCCACATGACCACCACATATATTAGAAAGAACCCACAGCCTCATGACATCTCCAATCACTTCTATCAAATTGGTCAGACCTTATAAAACATACCAATGCTCCCTCAATAGTTGACATCAAGAATTAACTCTTTCTCAATGTTCTGCACCCATCTCACTATGCTCTGCTTCAGTCTCTAATTTTAAGAAGTATTTATACACTCTCCCCAGTGAGTGGGGTTTATTCAGCATTAATTCAGCTTCAGTTTCAGTCAAGTCTCCCATCACAAACTTTTAAATCCTCTTTCATCCTCAAGGCTAACTGCATATAAGGAAACCTTCTTGCCTTCCTGCCCATCTCTTGTCATCTCTTATCAAACGTGATAAATCCACCAAGTCTTTGTAAAATCTGTCTTCTTTTGAGACATCACATCAAAATAGACTTCTATCAGAGATTTTGAAGGAGAAATATTTGGGCTAATCCTAGCTTTGTATTTTGTCTATTTAAGACAAAATACTGCTCAGCCTGTGATATCAAACTTTTTTCTCATAGTTTAACTAGTAAACCATGGTTGACATTGTGTCTGAACTGAGACTCAGTGGGACATGTCAACAGTTAAAGTGGCATAAAAGTGATAACAGTTTGTGGCGTAGATATGTCAACTTTGTGGCAGTAAAGCATATCTGAATTTTTGTGCCATTCTGTGAGGTAAATGTAATGTCCAAAGATGGTCTGCTGTTGGCATTAGAGAAAGTCGGAGAGCCTAGAGAATTTACTGTGGGTTGAACACAAAATTAGGATTGAGCGTAAGTTATTCCCCCTTCACATTTGGCCTCTCTTGATGTTGAGCAAGGTGGAGGGAACTGATGTAGAGACCAAAACAGCACACTAGCCCACCACTGTTCCTCTTAAACTAGGTGTGCTGCAATACTATAGCAAGATTGAGACGGGAAAATGACCCAGCATTTGGGAACTGTGATAACACCAAGGTTTGTGCCTCTGAATGGAGCAGCTGACAGCTATGTAGCCTTGATTGATTGGGGGTGGGGGCATGGTGAGTTGGAAGTGCAGGCAGCAGAGCTGGGGGGGGGGGGTGATGCTAGGAAATCACACAACATCAAGTGGCAATTGCAAAGAGGAAATTACAGTCCTTAAACACTCCCCGAAACAAATTTTTGATGTAAATCTTCTGAAATTTAAAAAAAAAGGAAAGAGAAAAAAGAAGCCTTGATTCGACATCACAGTTCTTGCAAGTCCACACGTAACATGCACAGATCTGCATCAAAATTAGTTGTGACAGCTGAAATTCTGTACTCATCCGATGACATTTGACAGAGTACTTTAAAAATACACATAAGAATAAAAGAGGAAAGTGGCTCGCCATAGCTATGGGGGGTGGAGGGAGGCGGGCGGGGATTTAAAGTGATACTAGACGCATAATTCAAAGCTTCTTGGATTGCAAGCGCTCCTCTTACCTAAGGGGCCTGCTGCCTTATTTTTATCCAAATGGCTCAATTACCTCAAAGCCCCACAGAGAAAATTATGGATGTTGGCCTTTATTTCCCCTCTCTCTCTCTCTCTCTCTCTCTCTCTCTCTCTCTCTCTCTCTCTCTCTCCTTGTCTCGACAACTGTAGATATTTTGTTTTCTTTCTATTCTCTTTAGTCCTCTCTCTGGTTTTCTTTCTCATTTTGAGGGCTGTATTGTTGAAATGACAAGGCTCTTAAAATAAATTAAAAATTGCTGAACGGAAGCTATCGGATTGGATGTGAAGGCCAAGGATTGGTGGAAACAGGGCCTCTTCACCAAGGCAGGTTCTCATGGGGCCAATTTCACACTTTGCCACATTGCAAACCCCCCCCCCCCCAGCACACTCCTTGCCGCCTCATGTTTACTTTTTATCCTCCTTCCTCACTTCCTCCTTTTTCTCCCCCGTGTTCCCTCTCTCCATTTCCCCCTCCCTTCCTGCCTAAACCTCTTAAAGCCACCCGTAATAGTAGCTTGTTTGGCACTTCACTCAGTCTCAATGAGAAAATACCCCCCTCTCCCCATCTTCAACTTCGTTATTTCCAAACCCTGCAATAGCTCCTTTGCAAAGGCCTGCGGGAAGTGCCCATTTGGCAACGCTTTCCTTTGTCTCATGTTTGTCATCCTTCGAATTACCGCTCCAGGGAGCCTGGTCAGACCAACACCAGGCCTAGCTATTCATGCCTCTTCTACTCCTTGAGATCATGCAGGGAGAAATTAGTTATTTATTTCAAGTGCCCGCTGCACAACTCCGTTGATCTTCAGAAGTGTTTGTTTTTATTACCAAGAAAGGAGGGGGAAAGAAAAGAAGGGGGCTCAATGGGGGATCGGTTTGTGGCAGCCCTGCGATCACTTCACACCCAGCAGGCAGTGCCAGAGGGAACGGGGCACAAATGGCCCCTTGAGGGAGTGTGAGGGCTCAGTGGAGGAGGCCACCATTTCCCAGATGTTGTCAGTGTCAAGTGAAAGCAGCTCCAAAATAAGGATCTCGGGAAAAGGCAAGCCCCAAAGCTAGAAAACTGGATCACCTGATCACTGAAGATCTCCACACATGACACAGCCACAACATTCCCGACTGCTACTTGGTTCCCCGTCCCCCGTCCTACACACACACACACACACACCTTCCACCATGGTGAGTCCTCCCGCATTCCCATCGCCCTAGGGAAAGGAGCAGGGACGCCGCGTAGAGGATCCACCCGCCGTGCGCTAATCCCCCCACCCTTCCCGCCCTGCCGCCGCTTCCCACGACACAAACACCTCCACACACACACACTTGAGCACCCACCTGCCGTGCGCTAACCCCCCCTCCCCAGACCCCTTCCTGGACTCACCACGCCAAAGGTCACGCAACTTTCCATCACGGTGAGTCCTCCCGCCTTCCCATCGCCCTAGGGAAAGGAGCAAGGGTGCCGCGTCGAAGATGCGGTGTACCTGCTCCTTTCCCGCCCCCCCCAACACCATGCGACCGGCCAACGCCAACTACCCCCCTCCATCCCCAGACCCCTTCCCGCCCCGCCACCGCTTCCCACGACACAAACACCCCCACACACACACACACTCGAGCACCCACCTGCCGTATGGCCCCTTCCAACTCTAAGATTCTATGATTCTATTCTATGATTCAATGAATGAATGAATGAATATCCATCTGTCAGTGAGCATAGAGGGGGCTCCCTTCTCCATGGAACTGGACACTGGGTTATCATTTTCAATAATTTCCAGTACAACCCTCAAACACCTATGCCATAATAAAGGTCCTCCTCTGTGACCTGTGGACACTCATATATAAGCCAAGGCTGGTGTTTGGATAGTGGCTTTTCCCCCTTCACTTCTCTAATACTGTATATACTTGCATATAAGCTGAATTTTTCAGCCCTTTTTTAAAGCTGAAAATGTTCCCCTCGACTCATATGCGGGTTTAAAAAAAAACTGCAAGACTAGACATGAGGGTGGGGGTGGGAGACAAGTATACTTAAGTGAAGAAGCAGAGGCAGGAAGAGACGCAGCAAGCCCGAGAGGGACAGTGGGAGGGGAGGGAAGAGCAGTATCCGTCTTCCCCCCTGATTGCCTTAATGAGGCTAGCATAAGGCTAGCGCGAGGCTAGCATGTGCTACTGCTGCAGGAAGCTCTGAAGCCTCTGTTTCAGAGGGAGAGCAGAGCAGAAGGAGGAAACACCCCTAGAGAAAGAAATGGAAAGTGGACGGAGCAGAACACCCGGCTAAGAAGAAGGGAATGAGATAAGAAGGATTGGATAAAAAAATCAAGAGGGATCAGAGGAAAAGAGGGAGGAGGGGAAAGAGGGAGGAGGGGGGCGGGAAGAAAAGGGATTTAAAAGATCCTGCCCAAAAGAGAAGTGAAGGGGGAAAAGCCACTATCCAAATACCAGCCTGGGCTTATATATGAGTCAATAAGATTTTCCAGCATTTTGTGGTGAAATTAGGTGCCTCAGCTTATATGTGGGTCGGCTTATATGCGAGTATATACGGTAACTTTATAGTGTATGTAAGTTCTAAATCCAGTTTGCCCACCAACATGTTTTGTGGCAGGGACAAATAAGGCTTTTGGGCACTGGAGATTTGATTTACTGTGCAGATTTTAAAAAATGTTTCTTTGGCGCAGTTGCGACTGCAATACAAGGGGTTTTCCTATATGACAAAAGTGAAACTTCAGCAGCCATTTGTGTCTGGCTCCACCTTCTCTGGCAGCCATTTTGTGGCTGCATCCACTGTGCTGCATCAGATTTCTATAAGTTCCCACACGCTCTGTGAGGTTGAGCTTTTTTACTGGCTCTGCTCCTGCATCTCTGAACAGCAGCCTGATATTTGTTTATTTTTTCATTTGTTTGCAGGGGCAAATAGAACAACATCTTGCAGCGGGCATGTTTTTTGCGTATCATGTTTCTGTTAAAAGGGCAGGGGTGGCACCAGGAGAAGGAAACTGGCAACTCTTAATACCCTCGTAATTGCCCTAGTCCAGAATTTTGGTTTTAAGGAAAGAAGAATAGATAGATCGACAGACAGACATTTCCTGACAGCTGCCATTTTTCACTGGCTGGTTTCCCCTAATGCAGTTCTAATATAGTGGCCATCTAACTGACAGTCAAGCCCAGAGACTGCAGGGTCTCTTTATGCTTCTGTATCTGACAGATGGGACAGTTGGGCATCAAGCCTATAATCCTATGATTTGGCCTGGTGCGGGATACATTTAACCCCTTTCTGCCGGGGAGGGGGGTTATATCCCTGGAAGTCAGATAACTGCATGGTGGCAAAGAAGGGCTCAGCAATGGAAGAGGAATGTTCTTCTTGTCAATGAAGTAAAACATTTTCATATTTGTACCTTAAATACATTTGTGCTTCAGGAGGTCTTACAATGGAAACCAAACGCAATAGATTTTTTCATTCTGCCTCCACAGGGTACAAATCAGAGCCAAAATGAGAAAGCTTTACCAAAACTCAGTGTGTCTTCATTTAAAAGATGTTTTTTAAAACCCATCACTAAATCACAAATAAAACTCAGTAATCAATAAAATTTTTGTTACTGTCCATAGAGCAGTCTTGGGATACAATCCCCAAAATGACAGAATGATCTCAGTTTGAATCCAAGGCAAGCCATTCAACATCACAGTAATCCAGACCTATGCCCCAACCACTGCTGCTGAAGAGGAGGAGGTTGACCAGTTCTATGAAGCCCTACAACACCTTCTAAAAGCAATGCCAAAAAATGATGTGATTATCATCATGGGGGATTGGAATGCCAAAGTAGGAAGCCAAAGGATCTTAACACAGCCCAGCGGGAGTGGTATAAATAAAGTAGTAAGGGGTGTAGGGGAAGGCTCAGTCCATGATGGGGGGCAACAATTGGCCCTTTCCCCCTGGACTGACAAGTGGAGGGCTCAGTTGGGTGGCACTTTAGCCCCTTGCCCCTGGACTGACGAGGAGGCACGAACCCCCCCCCCCGATCCGCCCACCCCCCCAAACTGCGCCGCCGACAGCCGCCATTACGCAGCTGCCCTTCTGAACCCCACCCTCTTCCCCCCCTGCCCCCCTCGCCACTCAACCCTGCGCTCCTCAGGCGCAGCTTCCCTGTCCTCAGAGCCACCGACCCTTCTCAACCTCAACCCCTCCCCCCAACCTCCATTGCGACTCACCCCCCTACCTCCTTCCTTCCACCCCTGCCCTGTCCCCTTTCATGGCGCCTGCCTGCCTGCCTTCTTTCCTCCCAGAATTCAATTTTCCTTCCTTCCTCCCTCCCTCCCTCCCCCTCTCCCCTCCCCCCCTCTCTTTCTTTCTTTCTTTCTTTCTTTCTTTCTTTCTTTCTTTCTTTCTTTCTTTCTTTCTTTCTTTCTTTCTTTCTTTCTTCTTCCTTCCTTCCTTCCTTCCTTCCTTCCTTCCTTCCTTCCTTCCTTCCTTCCTTCCTTCCTTCCTTCCTTCCTTCCTTCTTTCTCCCCACTGTCCCCACATGCCAGCTCTGAAGTTTCCAGGAATTTCCCAACCCAGAGTTGGTAGCCCTAGTTCATCAAGTGTTTTTGAATCAATTGCATGTGAGTGGCATAGAAATAAAAAAGGATAAGTGTGATCAGCAACCGCAGACAAAAGGAAGCATGACCATACACACAGAATCTAACAGAATCATTTGGGCTTGGTGAGGAAGAGATGAAATGGCTGCAGGGTTATCTCTGGCCTGCTTTTCCTGCTGGCCAACATTCACGTGAAGATTTCAAATTTGCTGCATCACTGCTTGATTCCTCTCCCTGCCCCCATACAATACTCTGCTTTAAAACTGACAACCAGCATACAATTTAAAGACCAATTTTGGGCTGATTCCCCCTTTACTCAAAGGACCTGTGGAAATGCCTGAGTCTTTTGTAAAGTGTTCCTGGTTAGCAGCTATGTTTGATCTGTTTACAGGCCTTGCAGAAAGAAATCCATTTGCCCCCCACAAGCGTACATTTTCCTGATGGGAATGAATATGATTCTCATACAGTCCGACATTTCACAGATGAAAACAGGGACATGTTGTCAGATCCCCTATTCTCATAATTCTCTCTGCATTCATGATCCCCTCCACAATTACATAATTTTGAAGTCTGGGAACCACTTGCCAGTATTTATACTACAAGGGCCTGCTGTCAGGCCTTTGTCAAACTCCCAGTAAGCATATTCACTGTTGAAGAAAATCTCTTTATTAAAGAAAGTGTTGAACAGAGAGCAAGGTACTTCCTTGCTAGAACTAAAGGGCAAGCTTACAGGCATAAATTTTATATTTCCTCTGAGACCTCACCCTCCTAATTTGAAATTAGGGGCACTAAACAAAATACCAGGCATGTAAGTCTCCCAGGCTAAGTTTCTCATGCAAAACACACAATAAAACTTCTTAAAAGCATTCCTAATTCATGTGTGTACAAGGACCACCCTCGGACCTCTGGTGTGTGGCAAAATACTGAGCAAAGCAAGCATACTGAAAATTTCAAGGAAAGAAGGGACCATGGGTCAGGTGAACAGGTAACATATGAACATAGTCTAAACAGTTGCAAGCTCTCTACTTTTAAAGCCAAAAAGGGTGTGAGCCTGTATGCCAACCCTTCCTGAAGGAAATTCAGCACGTCTGAAATTGAAGGCTTCATGACCTTGCATCGTCCCCATCTGACGAAGGCTTTCCAAGTCACATTGTAGAGCTGGATGGTTGATTTCCTGTGCGATGCAAGAATTATGCTAGTTACTTCATCCAAATAGCCCTCCTTCCTCAAGGCCTCCCTCTCAATTTCCAAGTGGTCAAATGCAGCCAGTAGGGATCCGGATGGTGGATTGGGCCTTGATGAAGAAGGTTTGGGATCTGTTGCAGAGGTTCTTCCAAGAGCTGCAAGATGGTAGAGAACCAAGGATGCCTCGCCCAATGAAGGGCCACCAGAATTGTGTCAAGGCAAGTAACCTGGAGTAACCTAGGAATCATGGGTAGGGGGGGATAGGTGTATAGCAGGCCTTCCAGCAGTGGTGTGTTAAGAGCATGCATTCTTTCTGCTCTTGGATGGCAGAAACAAGTCATTAATTGCTCCATATGATTATTTGAATCTGATGCAAATAGATACATGACTGGCATGTCGAATGCATCCATGATCAGGTGAAAAACTTCCTTCAAGGACTACTCCCCCTCCTGAATCAGCTGGTGGCTGAGCCAGTCAGCTTGAAAATTGAGTGTCCCCTTTATGTATTCTGCCCTCAGTGTAAGAAGATTCTTCTCAGCCCAGACAAGAATCCAAGACACCTCTTTGTGGAGAGCTCTGGATCAGGACCCTCCTTGGTGGTTCAGATAAGCACATGTTGAGATATTGTCCTTCCTGACTAGGATGTGTCTGTGCTGTATGAGAGGGAGAAAGCATGTTAATGCCTCAAAGATAGCCCCAACTCCAAGGATGTTTATGGGAAGCATTGTTTCCTGATGTAGTTGGGTGCCCCAAGCCAATGTCTGTGCCAGGGCAGCTCCCCATCCTGTCAGGCCGGGATCTGTATATTGTGCCTCCTTTGTGATGGTGAAGAATTTTTCCTGGTGAAGATTGTGTTGTTTCAGCCACCAGAGTAGACTCTGCTTGATTAGACTCTTGAGTAGACTCTTGCCGCCACAGCACTGAGAGCCAGTTTGGTGTAGTGGTTAGGAGTGCGGACTTCTAATCTGGCATGCCAGGTTCGATTCTGCGCTCCCCCACATGCAACCAGCTGGGTGACCTTGGGCTCGCCACGGCACTGATAAAACTGTTCTGACCGGGCAGTGATATCAGGGCTCTCTCAGCCTCACCCACCCCACAGGGTGTCTGTTGTGGGGAGAGGAATGGGAAGGCGACTGTAAGCCGCTTTGAGCCTCCTTCGGGTAGGGAAAAGCGGCATATAAGAACCAACTCTTCTTCTTCTTCTTCTTCTTGATGGCAAGTGAAAGTTGGACTGAATGATCCTGATGGTGAGTGAGCTGTTGAAAGGGTCTGAGAAAGGCTTGAAGTCCTCAGTGCCACCTCCCCCACTGGAGTGCCTCTGGGTTGACCATGAGAATCCCCATCATACTGAGCCAGCTTGGTGTAGTGGCTAAGAGTAACGGTTTCTAATCTGGCACGCCGGGTTTGGTTCCCGGCTCCTTCACAGAATCAGAGTTGGAAGAGGCCATACAGGCCATCTAGTCCAACCCCCTACTTAATGCAGGATCAGCCCAAAGTACCCTAAAGCATCCAAGAAAAGTGTGTATCCAACCTTTGTTTCAAGACTGCCAGTGAGGGGGAGCTCACCACCTCCTTAGGCAGCCTATTCCACTGCTGAACTAGCAGCCAGCTGTGTGACCTTCTCCACAAGCAGCCAGCTGGGTGACCTTGGGCTCGCCACAGCACTGATAAAGCTGTTCTGACTGAGCAGTAACATGAGGGCTTTCTCAGCCTCACCTCCCTCACAGGGTGTCTGTTGTGGGGAGAGGAAAGGGAAGGTGACTGTAAGCTGCTTTGAGACTCCTTCGGGTAGAGAAAAGCAGCATATAGGAACCAACTCTTTCTCTTCTTCAGTAATATCAGGGCTCTTTCAGCCTCACATCCCTCACAGGGCAACTGTTATGGGGAGAGGAAGGGAAGGTGATTGTAAGCTGTTTTGAGACACCTGGTAGCAATAAACAGGATACTCGAGGGCCAAGCAGCCAATGGCGGCTCCCCATTGGCTGGTTGGCCCAGCCTCGCCTGGGCCGGCCGGGGAGTTGCCGCTCAGAGGAAGAAGCCTCCCCCAGCAGTAAGTCCTCCAGCCGGCTTCCCCTCGCCCAGGGAGCCTTCTGCCGGGCCCTGGGGCAGGCTCGCCTGCCCTTGGGCCCGCCAGAAGGCCACAAAGCCCACTCCCGAAGTCCCGAGCCTTCTGCCGGGCCCTGGAGCAGCCAAGCCTGCCCCTGGGCCCAGCATAAGGTCCCAAGGCCACCTACCTTCCTCTGTTCCTCCCTTCCTCCCAGCATTCCCTTTGCCCTTTCCTTCCCTTCCTCCCAGCATTCACTTTGTTTTTCCCTTTCTCCCTTCCTCATAGAATCATAGAATCATAGGATTGGAAGGGGCCATACAGGCCATCTAGTCCAACCCCCTGCTCTACGCAGGATCAGCCCTAAGCATCCTAAAGCATCCAAGAAAAATGTGTATCCAACCTTTGCTTGAAGACGGCCAGTGAGAGGGAGCTCACCACCTCCTTAGGCAGCCTATTCCACTGCTGAACTACTCTGACTGTGAAAAACGTTTTCCTGATATCTAGCCTATATCGTTGTACTTGAAGTTTAAACCCATTACTGCGTGTCCTCTCCTCTGCAGCCAACAGAAACAGCATCCTGCCCTCCTCCAAGTGACAACCTTTCAAATACTTAAAGAGGGCTATCATGTCCCCTCTCAACCTCCTTTTCTCCAGGCTGAACGTTCCCAAGTCCCTCAACCTATCTTCATAGGGCTTGGTCCCTTGGCCCCAGATCATCTTCGTCGCTCTCCTCTGTACCCTTTAAATTTTATCTACGTCCTTCTTGAAGTGAGGCCTCCAGAACTGCACACAGTACTCCAAGTGTGGTCTGACCAGTGCCGTATACAATGGGACTATGACATCTTGTGATTTTGATGTGATGCCTCTGTTGATACAGCCCCAAATGGCATTTGCCTTTTTTACCGCTGCATCACACTGCCTGCTCATGTTTAGTTTACAATCCACAAGTACTCCAAGGTCTCGTTCACACACAGTGTTACCTAGAAGCGTATCCCCCATCCAGTAGGCATGCTTTTCATTTTTCTGACCCAGATGCAGAACTTTACACTTATCTTTATTAAATTGCATCTTGTTCTCATTTGCCCATTTTTCCATTGTGTTCAGATCTCGTTGAACTGTCTCTATCTTCCGGAGTATTTGCCAGTCCTCCCAATTTGGTGTCATCTGCAAACTTGATGAGTAGTCCCTCCATCCCCTCACCTAGATCATTAATAAATATGTTAAAAAGTACCGGGCCAAGCACCGAGCCCTGAGGTACCCCGCTACTCACCTCTCTCCAGTCTGATGAAACACCATTGACAACAACTCTTTGAGTGCGGTTCTCTAACCAATTCCCTATCCACCCGACTATCTGAAAATCCAGATTGCAGTCCTTCAATTTATCCATCAGAACATCTCTTCCATCTGCCTCTTTCTGGCTACCTGTTTCTCTCCCTCTTCTTCTGTCTCTATCTTCCTCCCTTTTTTTCTGTCTCTCTCCTTTCCCTCCTTCCTTCGCCCCATCCCTCCACCCACCCATCATGCTAGGGCCCGCTGTATTTTGCCCACAGCGGGCTTAATATCTAGTCATAGAATAATAGAGTTGGAAGATACCTCATGGGTCATCTAGTCCAACCCCCTGCACTATGCAGGACACTCACATCCCAATCGCTCTACTGTAAACTGCGAACCCCTTAAGCCTTCACAGAATTAGGCTTTCTGTCAGAAAGCTATCTAGCCTCTGTTTAAAAATTTCCAAAGATGGAGAATCCACCACCTCCTGAAGAAGTCTGTTCCACTGAGAAACCGTTCTAACTGTCAGGAACTTCTTCCAGATGTTTAGTCGGAATTTGTTTTGAATTAATTTCATCCCATTCGGTCTGTCCCTCTGGGGCAAGAGAGAACAATTCTGCTCCATCCTCCATATGGCACCCTTTAAAATACTTGAAGATGGTTATCAGATCCTCTCTCTGTCGTCTTCTCTCTAGGCTGAACAGACCAAGCTCCCCCAACCTTTCTTCATACGTCTTGGTCTCCAAACCCCTCACCATCTTTGTTGTCCTCCTCTGGACACGTTCCAATTTGTCAACATCCCTCTTCAACTGGGGTGCCCAAAACAGAACACAGTACTCCAAGTGAGGCTGAACCAGAGCAGAGTAAAGCGGTACTATAACCTCCCGTGATCTGAACACGATACTCCGTTTGATACTGCCCAGAATCCCATTTGCCTTTTTAGCCACTGAGTCATACTGCTGACTCATGTTCAATGTATGGTCTACTAAGACTCCTAGATCCTTTTCGCACATGCCAAGACAAGTCTCCCCCATCTTATATTGGTGTATTTGGTTTTTCCTACCTAAATGTTGAACTTTACATTTGTCCCTATTGAACTTCATTTTATTCAGTTTAGCCCACTTCTTGAGCCTATCAAGATTATCCTGTATTCTGATTCTGTCTTCAGTTGTGTTTGCTACCCCTCCCAGTTTAGTACTGTCTGCAAATTTAATAAGTATCCCCTCTAATCCCTCATCCAAATCATTTATAAATATGTTGAACAACACAGGCCCCAGGACAGATCCTTGGGGTACTCCACTTGTCACTCTTTTCCAAGAAGATGCTGAACCATTAACAAGAACCCTCTGGGTACGATTTGTCAACCAGTTACTGATCCACCTGACAGAATTAGGATCCATACTGCATTTTACCAACTTGTGAACAAGAATGTAATGTGAAACTTTATCAAAAGCTTTACTGAAATCCAAATAAACTATGTCCACAGCAGTCCCCTGATCCAGCAAGGTAGTCACTTTCTCGAAAAAAGAGATAACATTGGTCTGACATGACTGTGCTGAGTCTTAGAAATCACAACTCTCAGTTCTAGCTGCTCAAGGACTGAGTGTTTGATTATTTGTTCCAAAATTTTTCCAGCTTCAGATGTCAAGCTGACAGGTCGATAATTACCTGGATCCTCCTTTTTCCCTTTCTTGAAGATGGGGACATCTTTTTTTTGAAAATTGTGTAATTTGGTCTAGCAGTATCTCATTCAAGTCCTGTCACGGGCTTGATGGTCTATAGCAGACCTCCACAATAATACCACTCTCATTTCCTGCTCCTTTTATATTTACCCAAATACACTCAACTGAACTTTCATGCTCGGGTACCTGTATTTCTTCACAGGTATAAAGATTCCTAACATATATTGCTATACCTCTCCCTTCTTTTCTTGTCTGTCCCTTCTGAATAGATTGTACCCCTGCAATTTTAGTATTCCAATTGTGATTATTATCCCACCAAGTTTCTGTGATTCCTATAAGGTCATAGCCCCCTTCCTCTATTATGACTACTAGTTCCTCCTACTTGTTTCCCATACTCTGTGCATTAGTGTAGAGACATCATAATCCATCCTTTGTGTGCCTCATGGTTTTGGTTTTTGAACTTCCTTGTAAGCTAGTAGTTCCCTGCTCATGTAACATTCCCTGTAGATTTGAGATCTTATCTTCAGATCTTGCCATCACACCAAGTTCTGAATTTACGTCTCACTTCCCCTTTGTGTCTAGTTTAAAGCCCTCTTCACCAGGTGTGCAACGGTTCTCCCAAAAATACTTTTTATGTCCCTTGTGAGGTACATGCCGTCTTCTAGCCCCTCATATTGACATTGTTGACCATGATCCAGAATCCAAACTGTTCCCGTCAACACCATCGACATAGCCACTCATTTACTTGCATAATTCTTCTTTCTCTTCCTATGCCTTGGCCACTTACAGGAAGGACTGATGAAACCACAACCTGTGCTCCCAGGTCCTTTACCTTTTCCCCAGATCCACAAAGTCTTTCCTAATATGTTCCATGTTCTGTTGGGTAGTATTATTTGTTCCTATATGTTTGAGAAGGAAGGGGCAATGATTTGGGGGCTTGATGAGCCTGTCCAGCCATTCTGTCACATCCTTAATGCATGCACCAGGTAGGCAGCAGACCTCTCGAGACAACAAGTCTGGTCTACACACTTCGGCCTCTACACCTCTTAGCAAGGAATCCCCAATTATCAGTAGCCATTTATTTGTACCCTTGGGAGCAGAACTAAAACTCTTTCTTGTGGGGGACTGTGAAGTGTTTCCTGAGCTTTGTGGGGTCAGCGGGGAAGAAGACCTAGAACTCTCACCTGTGGGGGCCTGTGACTTTTTCCTGGTCTACGTTGGGGCTTGTTCTTCATGGGGAATTGCACATGCTCCTGGGTTCATGAATCAACCTCTTCAGGCAGACCATGGAAGCGATTACTGAGCATCAGTGGGTCAGACCTTCTCCTCATTCTTCTACTCCTATGGGCAAACCCCCCTTCAAGGATCGCTGCCTTGTTGTGGCAAGGGGGCTTGCGTAGTTCAGTGAAGCTATGAGCTATGCCGTGCAGGGCCACCCAAGACGGACAGATCATAGCTGAGAGCTCTGACAAAAGGTGATCCACTGGAGAAGGAAATGGCAAACCACTCCAGTATCTTTGCCATGAAAACTCTATGGACAGTTCCAAAAGGCAAAACGATATGACGCCGGAAGATGAGCCCCTCAGGTCAGAAGGTGTCCAATATGCTACTGGGGATGAGCAGACGGCTAGTACGAGTAGCGCCAGAATGAATGAAGCTGCTGGGCCAAAGCCGAAAGGACGCTCAGCTGTGGAAGTAACTGGTGGCGAAAAGACAGTCCGATGCTGTAAAGATTTTTATTCCATAGGAACCTGGAACGTCAGATCCATGAATCAAGGCAAGCTGGATGTGGTTAAACAAGAAATGACAAGACTGAACATCGACATTTTAGGAGTCATTGAACTAAAATGGACAGGAATGGGTGAATTTAATTCAGATGACCATCAGGTATACTACTGTGGACAAGAATCTCTCAGAAGAAATGGAGTAGCCTTCATAATCAATAAGAGAGTAGGAAAAGCAGTCTTGGGATACAATCCCCAAAATGACAGAATGATCTCAGTTCGAATCCAAGGCAAACCATTCAACATCACAGTGATCCAGGTCTATGCCCCAACCACTGCTGCTGAAGAGGATGAAGTTGATCAGTTCTATGAAGCCCTACAACACCTTATAGAAGCAACGCCAAAAAATGATGTGCTTATCATCATGGGAGATTGGAATGCTAAAGTAGGAAGCCAAAAGATAACCGGGATAACAGGCAAGTTTGGCCTTGGAGTACAAAATGAAGCAGGGCACAGGCTGGTAGAATTTTGCCAAGAGAATACAATGGTCATAGCAAACACTCTTTTCCAACAACCCAAGAGACTACTCTACACATGGACATCACCAGACAGTCAACACAGAAATCAGATTGACTATGTGCTCTGCAGCCAAAGATGGAAAAGTTCTATACAGTCAATAAAAACAAGACCAGGAGCTGATTGTGGTTCAGATCATGAGCTTCTTGTTGCAAAATTTAGGCTTAAATTGAAGAAAGTAGGGAAAAGCACTAGGCCACTCAGGTATGAACTAAATCATATCCCCGACGAATATACAGTAGAGGTGACAAATAGATTTAAGGAATTAGATCTGATAGACAGAGTGCCTGAAGAACTATGGACGGAGGTTCGCTACATTGTACAAGAGGTAGCAACTAAAACCATCCCAAAGAAAAAGAAATGCAAGAAATCAAAATGGCTGTCTGAGGAAGCTTTACAAATAGCTAAGGAGAGAAGGGAAGTGAAAGGCAAGGGAGAAAGAGAAAGATACACCCAATTGAATGCAGAATTCCAGAGAAAAGCTAGAAGAGATAAGAATGCCTTCTTAAATGAACATGGTGGAAGTACCATTTTTAGACACTTTGGTAACTTTAAAACCAGATGGTAGATTGACCACCACATCATACAAAAAACCAACAGATCGTAACACACTTCTTCATTTCAACAGCTTTCATCCTCCCCACCTCATAAGAAATTTACCCTATGGGCAATTTTTGAGACATAAACGTATTAACTATTACTCCTCTTCTTATGAAAATGCCAGTAAGGAATTAGGTAAAGCCCTGGAACATCGTGGCTACCCACCATCTATTATCAATCAGGCTAAAACTAGGGTAGACGCCAAGGAGAGACATGATTTATTGCAGTATAATAAGAGAGTAAAAGATCAGAAATTGACCTGTGCTTTTGATTATTCATATTTTGCTACAAATATCAGAAAAATATTATTTAAACATTGGCACTTAATCAGGGACTTACCTGGATGTGAAAATGGTTTAAGATTAGCATGGAGGCGCAACCACACTATAGGTGAACTAATTAATAAAAAACAATTTAATACTGAAACATCAGCAAGCAACTTTCCTAAAGGCAATTACAAATGTGGTACATGTGGGGTTTGTAAGTATTTGTTACCTATCAAGGAATACAGAGCAACAAGTAATGGCTTTTATGTTAGGATCAATCGGTTTATTAACTGTTCAAGTAAAAACTTAGTATACTGTGTTATATGTCCATGTGCGCAATTGTACATTGGTATTACCAGCCGTCCAATTAGGGTCTGTATCCAGGAACACCAATCCAGACTTAGACACCAGATAACAGATGCTCCGATGGTGACTCACTTCATGGAAAAAGGACACAAACCAGAAGATTTATTATTCTTTGGACTTGAACAAATCTCAATTGTTGGACACCACAAGATGGACATCAATAAGATCTTGAGACAACGTGAAAGTTTTTATATTTACTCATTGGAAACTATGAGCCCCAAGGGCTTAAACACGAACTTGGAACTTTCTTGCTTCCTGTGAGGCAGCACCTGCAAATACAAGGACTGCAAAATGATGCTGTGATTTCTTGAACTCAAGCTAGGTACAAGATCAATAGCCTCTACAGGGGTACCTTGGAAGAAGGTTTATTATAATTTAAATCCTAACTGATAGGCTTCATGGCCAATTGGGAGAATTTAGAGCCCTTAAAATAACTTTTTACATATGTTTGGAACTCTTCGCTTTTAGATGAGACTGCAGCTTTAATTGGTACAGGTGTGGCATGGAGTAAGTTTCTCAGCTAGAGTATAATTACCAGAGGCAGTTTACAACCCAGTGGGAAGAGTCTTTTGACTAGACCTCCCCAAACCTAGGAGCCAAAGGCCACATATATATAATTTAAAAGCAAAACTTGGTAAGAGATTATTACTTAGGATTAGTATTTTCAAACAATATTTTTAAATGATAATAGATTTATAAATCTATAAATTTCAAAGCAGTGTTATTTTATTTTAGATCCTTTTGTTGGACTTCATTAACTATACAAAGAGTTGGTAAGACTTGGCCGTTTAGTATAATTTTTATAATTTTTATATTTTTTACGATAATAGCCAAAAAGCTGGCTTTTGATTTATACATATATATAAGGATACTTAAAGAAACAATGACTGTATGTTTATAAGAATTATAGGAGGTATGCACTATTGCAGACTGGAATAATGACTGTGTTCAGTTAAATATGTTCTCTTCTGTTTTGTAAAAATGGTTGATAAGCCTGTATTAATTGAATGCTTTTATATTTTAGAAAAACAACCACTGAGGAAAACTCAATTGAAAACGGTTAAATCTGGAGGCCGTTCTGGTTGTGCTTATATACATATACATATATAAAAAAGAAGAGATAAGAAATGTTTATTTGTATTCATTGTGAAATTGTTTAAAATAGCCCGGGATAGGTTCTGTTTTCTGTTGCAATAATTTTGAACCGTCCCCTTTTTTTTCGTGGTGTATTCTTAAATGAACAGTGCACACAAATAGAAGAAAACAATAGAATGGGGAGGACCAGAGATCTTTTCAAGAAAATTGGAGATATGAAGAGAACGTTTCATGCAAAGATGGGTATGATAAGGGGCCAAAATGGTAGGGACCTCACAGAAGCAGAAGAGATTAAACAAAGGTGGCAAAATTATACAGAAGAACTATACAAGAGCGAGCTTAACATCCCTGATGACCACAATGGGGTAGTTACTGACCTGGAGCCAGACATCCTGGAATGTGAAGTCTGAGCAACAATAAAGCTAGTGGTGGTGACAGCATTCCAGTTGAACTATTCAAAATCTTAAAGGATGATGCAGTAAAAGTGCTACACTCAATATGCCAGAAAATTTGGAAAACTCAACAATGGCCACAGGATTGGAAAAGGTCAGTTTACATTCCAATCCCAAAGAAGGGCAATGCCAAAGAATGTTCAAACTACTGCACCATTGCACTCATTTCTCATGCTAGCAAAGTTATGCTCAAAATCCTACAAGCTAGGCTCCAGCAATATGTGGACCGAGAACTTCCAGAAGTACAGGCAGGATTTCGAAGAGGCAGAGGAACTAGAGATCAAATTGCCAACATACGCTGGATCATGGAGAAAGCTAGGGAGTTCCAGAAGAACATCTACTTCTGCTTCATTGACTATGCTAAAGCCTTTGATTATGCAGAGCACAACAAATTGTGGCAAGTTCTTAAAGAGATGGGAATACCAGAGCATCTTATTTGTCTCTTGAGAAATTTATATGCAGGTCAAGAAGCAACAGTGAGAACTGAACATGGAATCACTGATTGGTTCAAAATTGAGAAAGTTCGGCAAGGCTGTATACTGTCGCCTTGCCTTGTATGCGGAGCACATCATGAGAAAGACGGGATTAGAGGAGTCACAAATTGGGATCAAGATTGCAGGGAGAAATATCAACAACCTCAGATATGCAGATGATACCACTGTAATGGCAGAAAGTGAAGAGGAACTAAAGAGCCTGTTGATGCGGGTGAAGGAGGAGAGTGCAAAAGTTGGCTTGAAACTCAACATCAAGAAAACAAAGATCATGGCATCCGGCCCTCTCAATTCCTGGCAAATAGATGGGGAAGAAATGGAGATAGTGACAGATTTTATTTTCCTGGGCTCCAAGATCACTGCAGATGGGGACTGCAGCAAAGAAATTAAAAGACGCTTGCTCCTGGGGAGGAAAGCTATGGCAAATCTAGACAGCATCCTAAAAAGCAGAGACATCACCCTGCCAACAAAAGTGCATTTAGTCAAGGCTATGGTCTTCCAGTTGCAATATATGGCTGCGAAAGTTGGACCATAAGGAAGGCCGAGCGTCAAAGAATTGAAGCTTTTGAACTCTGGTGCTGGAGAAGACTCTTGCAAGTCCCTTGGACTGCAAGGCGAACAAACCGTTCAGTCCTAGAGGAGATTAGCCCTGACTGCTCTTTAGAAGGCCAGATCCTGAAGATGAAACTCAAATACTTTGGCCACCTCATGAGAAGGAAGGACTCCCTGGAGAAGAGCCTAATGCTGGGAGCGATTGAGGGCAAAAGAAGACTGGGACGACAGAGAATGAGGTGGATGGATGGAGTCACTGAAGCAGTAGGTGCAAACTTAAATGGACTCCGGGGAATGGTAGAGGACAGGAAGGCCTGGAGGATCATTGTCCATGGGGTCGCGATGGGTCGGACACGACTTCGCACATAACAACATGGGCAAACATTCTTCCCATTATTACCCTCCTGTGTTAGGTGCTCCTGATTTTGTTTTGATAGATTTCCCTCCTCCTGCAGTGTAATCAGTTGTTTCTCTAATTCCTGGACCTTCTCCTCCAACAGAGCCACCTGTACATAATGTGCTTTTTGTCTCTCGCTTCCACGAGAATGTGCTCAAGGGCCTCTTTGAATAGATGATCCCCTGAAAAGGATAACCAGAGACAATTGTTTTGGAGCAGTTGTCTGCTAGCTAGGCCTTGAACCATATGAGTCTCCTGGCCGCTGCAGTGGATGCCATAGCTCTAGAGTTAAATATCATTGAATCTAGGGTGGTGTCTGCTGTAAAAGCAGCTACCTTCAACATCCACCCTCATCTTCGTTTCAAATGTTGACTCATCTTGTTCTCCAAGCCCCGCACCGTCTTTGTTGCCCTCCTCTGGACACACTCCAGTTTGCCTACATGAGCTCCTCCTAGGACTGTCTCAGCCTTCATATATATGGGGTCCCTTATACTTCCCTTGCCATCCTTGGAAACGAGACCAGTATGTTGTTCAACATTTGGCTGGTTAAATCAACCATGGAACTGAGTTGAGGGCTCCTGCTCTGAGCCCATGAAACAACTGCCATGCTGGACCGGCTGCGAAAGTGAAGCCCCTTGGCTGGCTGAGGTGGCGTGCGGCTGAAGTTAAAGAGCTTGTTATCTCAGTTGCTTCGGATGATTCCAAGGCTTTCTTCGCCTTAGTTGGGGCGGCCCTACACAGGACTTCGCTCACTGGGCCCGTTGCCTCTGGATCTGGGGCCGCATAAACCACTGCCAGATCCTCTTCTGAGAGGAAACTGTCTCCCTTCACCGGATGTACCATTAGTACTGACAGAGACGGCTGCTCAAGAAACCATTTGCGTGGTTAAAGTAGCCACCAAAGCATAAGCCTTGCTGGTGTGCCTCTTTCTCTCCTGCCACGATGCTGAAGTCGCAGCCCCATCAGAAGATAAAAGTGGAGGGAAACGAAGAGGGAAGATAGAAGCAGAACTGAGTCGTGTATTGGAAAAAACAAAGGTTCTCGAAGTGTACAGATGTGGCAGAGCTCACCCTGTGCTGTCTCCCTGTCAGAGACAGGAGAACAACTGGAGTGAATGATCACTACAACGCAGCACCAGAACTGGAAGGAGGGCTTTTATTTTAGCTCCTGCCTCCCTGAGAAGCTTGTGGCAAAACCTACACTGCAGATGTCTTCCACTCTAGAGGGAGAACAGGTCATTTCTATCCAGAAACTCTTCTTCAACACCCAAATGCTCTATGCTTTAAAATGCAAGCTTTTTAATGCATGAAAATTGAGAAGGCACAATCCACGGTAGCTTCAGCTGAAAATTTGTGATATAGGACAAGCACTGGTATTGTATAGGACTGCCATATTTAGTTAAATAAATGGTTAAGTAATCTGGTTAATGAAACTTTGATAAAATCGAAACTTGTCAACAGTTTAAAATAAATCTCAGCAGCAAACGCATGTGAAATATGAGGCTGTGCTTTGCGTGGAGCATCACTGTTCATGCACATGAATTTACACAGATGTGCTATGAAGACAGGGTCCATTCTCTCTCTAGACACTGAAATTCTAGAGATAAAAGGTGCAAGTTATATGCAATGGATGCAACCTCCCCCCACCCCCAAATGGAAAGTATGTTAATTTAACATGAAACAGCAAACACTAGAAAAATAGACCATGAGTTTATTTTCACCAAGGCAGAAATGATTTAATGAAAGCCAGGATTGTTCAGATCGAAGCAGCACGCTTGCAAAATTCTGTCTGACCCCTAACTAGCCAAACTGGACTTAGCTGTTGTTTCTAAGGGCTTGCTTCACAGGAGAATGAGCCACCCAGCCCTCAAATGTGACTCTGGCCCCACATAGACCCTCTAGGCCTCTGCTAGGGAAGCCAGCTGCTTTGACATTACCAAAGCTTTCCACACAGGGAGGCCTCACTGCCTTTGCAGCACAGCTTTTGCCTCAGGCTGTAAGCTGAGTGAGTCCTTCATTATTTTTATGAACACATTTTTGTAAAAGTTAATGTCCCAAGTCTTCCCTCCTGCCCCTTGTCCTGCGCCATCTGCCACTCTCTTCAGTGTTATTTAAACTTCCTCTCTCTTGCTCCCCGCAGAGAGCTCAACCCTGTGGCCCAGGATTTACTGCCACACCTTAAAACCCATGTTATTAGCACCAAGAAGCTGAGGGGTCAGCATGTCACAGCAGCTCTCCATCGATTGGTGCTGAAAAAACACCCAACTTTCCCCTCGGCTAAAGCTCTTAAGTCCAGGCTCCGGCGTCATTGCAGCCTCTGTCCATAACTGTCCGTTTAGCTTCTTGGAGGGGACAGAGAGGCCCAGGAAAAACCTCAAGCCGACACTGCTGACCGATGAGCATTACTAAAACATAGCTGTTGGGAAAGTCACCAGCTGTGTTGCTGAACTCTTGACCTCCTAGGAGAGATGTCATGTGCCTCCCCTGGTTTATCTTAATCAATATCTCCATAAAATAAGCCACACAAGGGTGGGATGAAAACCCATCTCACCCTCCACATCTTTGTAAAGCCAGGGCCAAGACACTCCTGGTTTTTTTTTTTTTTTTTTTGGGGGGGGGGGCTTCAGATCAGCAAAATGGCAGAATGAACAAGTATGGTTGCCAACTTCCAGATGAGGCCTGAAGATCTTCTGTCTTTGCAATTGAGCTCTAGGCTAGAGAGATCATTTCTGGTGGAGAGAATGGCTGTTCTAGAGAGTGGGCTCAATATCATTACACCCCCCAGACGTCCCTCCCTTTTCCAAATCTTGTTCTCCACAGGTCCCCAAATCTCCACGGATTTCTATACCCAAAGTTGGCAACCCTGATTACATATATGACATTTATGATTACTAACATCTTCCTCAGGGGAGAAAAAAAAAGCCTCCTTCTGAAAGCAAGCTTGTCAGATCTGACTAGTGAAGTGAGACCAGGGTAAAAAAACGCAGCCATTGGGGTTGCCAAGCTCCCAATAGCACCTAGAGATTAGTAACTATTACAGTTTACCTGCAGATGACCAAGATCAGTCTTGGAGAAAATGGCTGCTTTGGAGAGTTGGCTCCATGGCACTGTCCCTCCCTTCCTCAAGCCCCCTCTGGCCCATATTCCAGCCCCAAAATCTCCAGGAATTTCTCAATCCAGAGCTGGCAGCCCTAGCACTGCTGCCTTCTTGTTAACGAATGACTCGTCTTCACAAACAAACAGAATCAACTGGAAGTTAGGCAGCAGAAAGCACCGGTAACATCACATTTTTCCAATGGAGAACTAGCACAGCCTTTCTCTGCCATGGTGCTGGGTGATTTATTAATACACAGGGGGTTCCGCCTTGCTTAAAAATAGTGTTGCGTTTATGAAACTATGATTCTCTCTACTGCAGTTAATGGTGCATCCTTGTTGTTGTTGTTGTTGTTAGGTGTGAAGTCGTGCCTGACCCATCGCGACCCCATGGACAATGATCCTCCAGGCCTTCCTGTCCTCTACCATTCCCCAGAGTCCATTTAAGTTTGCACCTACTGCTTCAGTGACTCCATCCAGCCACCTCATTCTCTGTCGTCCCCTTCTTCTTTTGCCCTCGATCGCTCCCAGCATTAGGCTCTTCTCCAGGGAGTCCTTCCTTCTCATGAGGTGGCCAAAGTATTTGAGTTTCATCTTCAGGATCTGGCCTTCTAAGGAGCAGTCAGGGCTGATCTCCTCTAGGACTGAACGGGTTGTTCGCCTTGCAGTCCAAGGGACTCGCAAGAGTCTTCTCCAGCACCAGAGTTCAAAAGCCTCAATTCTTTGACGCTCGGCCTTCTTGGAGCCCAGGAAAATAAAATCTGTCACTACCTCCATTTCTTGCTCATCTATTTGCCAGGAATTGAGAGGGCCGGATGCCACGATCTTCATTTTCTTGATGTTGAGTTTCAAGCCAACTTTTGCACTCTCCTCCTTCACCCGCATCAAGAGGCTCTTTAGTTCCTCTTCACTTTCTGCCATTAGAGTGGTAGCATCTGCGTATCTGAGGTGGTTGATATTTATCCCTGCAATCTTGATCCCAATTTGTGACTCATCTAACCCCGCCTTTCTCATGATGTGCTCTGCGTACAAGTGAAATACGCAAGGCAACAGTATGCAGCCTTGCCGAACTCCTTTCTCAATGTTGAACCTATCAGGGAATCCATGCTCGGTTCTCACTGTTGCTTCTTGACCTGCATATAGGTTTCTCAAGAGACAAATAAGATGCTCTGGTATTTCCATCTCTTTAAGAACTTGCCACAATTTGTTGTGCTCTGCACAATCAAAAGCTTTAGCATAGTCAATGAAGCAGAAGTAGATGTTTTTCTGGAACTCCCTAGCTTTCTCCATGATCCAGCATATGTTGGCAATTTGATCTCTAGTTCCTCTGCCTCTTTGAAAACCTGCCTGTACTTCTGGAAGTTCTGTGTCCACATATTGCTGGAGCCTAGCTTGTAGGATTTTGAGCATAACTTTGCTAGCATGAGAAATGAGTGCAATGGTGCAGTAGTTTGAACATTCTTTAGCATTGCCCTTCTTTGGGATTGGAATGTAAACTGACCTTTTCCAATCCTGTGGCCATTGTTGAGTTTTCCAAATAGGCTGGTATATTGAGTGTAGGTCTTTTACTGCATCGTTTTTTAAGATTTTGAATAGTTCAACTGAAATGCTGTCACCACCACTAGCTTTATTGTCGCTCAGACTTCCTAAGTCAGCCAGTTTGGTGTAGTTTGAGCCAGTTTAGTGTAGTGGTTAGGAGTGCGGACTTCTAATCTGGCATGCCGGGTTCGATTCTGCACTCCCCCATATGCAACCAGCTGGGTGACCTTGGGTTCGCCACGGCACTGATAAAACTGTTCTGACTGAGCAGTGATATCAGGGCTCTCTCAGCCTCACCCACCCCACAGGGTGTCTGTTGTGGGGAGAGGAATGGGAAGGCGACTGTAAGCCGCTTTGAGCCTCCTTCGGGTAGGGAAAAGCGGCATATAAGAACCAACTCTTCGTCTTCTTCTTCTTCTAAGGCCCATTTGATGTCACATTTCTGGATGTCTGGCTCCAGGTCAGTAACTACCCTGCTTAAAAATAGTGTTGCATTTAGGAAACTGTGATTCTCTCTATTGCAGTTAATGGTGCACCCTACCTTGCCATTTATTGGCATGTATATAGCAGGCTTAAAATAACTCCTCAAATGAATCCCTGAAATGGAGTTTGCACCAATTACATCTTCATGGTTGCAAACTTGTCTGTGCTCATGATACAGTCCAGTATTCTGGGGGGAAATAAAGCCCCCCCCCCCGAAAATCAAGCTAAGAACCCAAAGGTTGAGCAGCTAAAAGATCCTTGCCCATGGATGGATATATATATTTGTGAAATGCCCCGGTGGGTGGAGCGTGTCCTGGCTGCTGAGGTGGTCCGGGCTCGAATCCCGGCCAATCAGGGTGTGGCAGCAAAGCTGACTGGGCCAGCACCCTGATTGGGCCGGCTCCTACACAGATCACCCTCCCTGTGCGCCCACTCACCTCTCTGGCAGTCTGGCTGCAGACAAGCCTGGCTGCCATTGCTTGCGCCCAGGAGAAGGCAGCACTGGCCAGGAGGATGAGGTGGCGGCAGCAGCCCGCAGGAGGTGGCTCCGGTGCCCAGGAGGCGGCAGCGGTGACCACCAGGCGGAGGGGGTGACAGCCAGCTGCACGTGCCACTGACGCCCAGGAGCCAGCGGCAGATGCCAGGAGGAACTGGCAAAGGTGGCATATGGCATAAGGCGCCAGTGGCATACAGGAGGCAGCGGCAGTGGCCACCAGGAGGAGGAGGAGGTAGCCAGGAGACAGAGGAACCTCTCACCAAGAGGAGGGGTACCCGCGCCGCCCAGCAGAAGGCCATGGTGGCTGCCAGGAGCAGGCTCTGCAGCACCCGCCGCTAAGGAGCCACACGCAGCCCACGCACCGAGTTGTAGGCCGCACGGCTGCGAGGTGTTTCCCGAGTCCAAGGTCACCCAGAGCGCGCAGTCTGCTCTGTGAGCCCTCCCACAAGCCTCTGGACAAGCCACGGGTGCTGTCACACAGCTAGAGCTCCCTTAAGGTGATCACGCACCCTCTCCCTCCCTCAACACCACTGCCTCCCCCCCCCAAAATACAACGTCTCAGTAGAGCCTGCTGCTTGCAGCGGGCTTTCTGCTAGTAAAAATATAATACAACTATTTATTACACCTTGCACAGAATATTGATTAAAAATGACATACAAAGGTACTATTAAAAACTCATGTCCAATTCAGGATAATCACAATAATGGTTACATATGTTACATAATGGTTACATATTATCTGTACACCGCCCGTGGCGCCGCGGGCGCCACGGACTAAATAAAGCTGTAAGCCCTCCTGGGGCGGGATGTGTCCGGGATGAGGAAGGGTCCGGATTGGACCCTTCCTCATGACAGAAAATCGCGCCTGCCGATTGGTCCCTCTGATTCCCAGCCCCAGTGCGCGGCTCGCAGTTGCTCCCGGCCTGACACGGCGAGAGGCGCTTCGCGCCTCTCACCGAGTCAGGCCGCCGCCCGAGGGAGCCCCCAGCAGTCGCGCTGAGAGGCGCCCGAGGGAGCGCGGAGTGCTGGCGGGTGGGAGCTGGCGGGTGCTCCCTGCCCGGCGCGCCAGCCTGCTGGCCGACCAGCCCAGCAGCGCCAGCGTCGGCGCTCAGTAGCACCAGCGGGTCGTCGCCCGAGTCGAGACCCAGCCTGAGAGACCCGGCCGGCGGCAGGAGAACCAGCAGTGGCAGGAGCCAGCGGATCATCGCCCGATTTGAGGCCCACACTGATAGGCCTGGCCGGCGGCACGAGCAGCAGCAGCGCCAGGAGCAGCAGCCTGGCGCAGGAGCCAGCAGAGGACGCGCCACGAGGAGCCGTGGATAGACCGGAAAAGCCTCCCTGGCGGGGTCATCGGCCGAGTCGAGCCCCAGCCTGAGATCCCCGCCCAGCGCCAGGAGAACCAGCAGCGGCAGGAGCCAGCAGATCGTTGCCCGATTTGAGGCCCACACTGAGAGGCCTGGCCGGCGGCACGAGCAGCAGCAGCACCAGGAGGAGCAGCCCGGTGCAGGAGCCAGTGGAGGACGCGCCATGAGGAGCCACGGACAGACCGGAAAAGCCTCCCTGGTGGGGTCATCGGCCAAGTCGAGCCCCAGCCTGAGATCCCCGCCCAGTGCCAGGAGAACCAGCAGCGGAAGGAGCCAGTGGATCGTCGCCCGATTTGAGGCCCACACTGATAGGCCTGGCCGGCGGCACGAGCAGCAGCAGCGCCAGGAGCAGCAGCCCGGCGCAGGAGCCAGCAGAGGACGCGCCACGAGGAGCCGTGGACAGACCGGAAAAGCCTCCCTGGCGGGGTCATCGGCCGAGTCGAGCCCCAGCCTGAGATCCCCGCCCAGCGCCAGGAGAACCAGCAGCGGCAGGAGCCAGCAGATCGTTGCCCGATTTGAGGCCCACACTGAGAGGCCTGGCCGGCGGCACGAGCAGCAGCAGCGCCAGGAGCAGCAGCCCGGCGCAGGAGGCAGCGGAGGACGCGCCACGAGGAGCCACGGACAGACCGGAAAAGCCTCCCTGGTGGGGTCATCGGCCGAGTCGAGCCCCAGCCTGAGATCCCCGCCCAGTGCCAGGAGAACCAGCAGCGGCAGGAGCCAGCGGATCGTTGCCCGATTTGAGGCCCACACTGAGAGGCCTGGCCGGCGGCACGAGCAGCAGCAGCACCAGGAGGAGCAGCCCGGTGCAGGAGCCAGTGGAGGACGCGCCATGAGGACCCGCGGACAGACCGGAAAAGCCTCCCTGGTGGGGTCATCGGCCGAGTCGAGCCCCAGCCTGAGATCCCCGCCCAGTGCCAGGAGAACCAGCAGCGGCAGGAGCCAGCGGATCGTCGCCCGATTTGAGGCCCACACTGAGAGGCCTGGCCGGCGGCACGAGCAGCAGCAGCGCCAGGAGGAGCAGCCCGGCGCAGGAGGCAGCGGAGGACGCGCCACGAGGAGCCGCGGACAGACCGGAAAAGCCTCCATGGTGGGGTCATCGGCCGAGTCGAGCCCCAGCCTGAGATCCCCGCCCAGCGCCAGGAGAACCAGCAGCGGCAGGAGCCCGCGGATCATTGCCCGATTTGAGGCCCACACTGAGAGGCCTGGCCGGCGGCACGAGCAGCAGCAGCGCCAGGAGCAGCAGCCCGGCGCAGGAGCCAGCGGAGGACGCGCCACGAGGACCCGCGGACAGACCGGAAAAGCCTCCCTGGCGGGGTCATCGGCCGAGTCGAGCCCCAGCCTGAGATCCCCGCCCAGCGCCAGGAGAACCAGCAGCGGCAGGAGCCCGCGGATCGTTGCCCGATTTGAGGCCCACACTGAGAGGCCTGGCCGGCGGCATGAGCAGCAGCAGCGCCAGGAGCAGCAGCCCGGCGCAGGAGCCAGCGGAGGACGCGCCACGAGGAGCCGCGGACAGACCGGAAAAGCCTCCCTGGTGGGGTCATTGGCCGAGTCGAGCCCCAGCCTGAGATCCCCGCCCAGCGCCAGGAGAACCAGCAGCGGCAGGAGCCCGCGGATCATTGCCCGATTTGAGGCCCACACTGAGAGGCCTGGCCGGCGGCATGAGCAGCAGCAGCGCCAGGAGCAGCAGCCCGGCGCAGGAGCCAGCAGAGGACGCGCCACGAGGAGCCGCGGACAGACCGGAAAAGCCTTCCTGGTGGGGTCATCGGCCGCGTCGAGCCCCAGCCTGAGATCCCCGCCCAGCTCCAGGAGAACCAGCAGCGGCAGGAGCCCGCGGATCATTGCCTGATTTGAGGCCCACACTGAGAGGCCTGGCCGGCGGCACGAGCAGCAGCAGCGCCAGGAGCAGCAGCCCGGCGCAGGAGCCAGCGGAGGACGCGCCACGAGGACCCGCGGACAGACCGGAAAAGCCTCCCTGGCGGGGTCATCGGCCGAGTCGAGCCCCAGCCTGAGATCCCCGCCCAGCGCCAGGAGAACCAGCAGCGGCAGGAGCCCGCGGATCGTTGCCCGATTTGAGGCCCACGCTGAGAGGCCTGGCCGTCGGCACGAGCAGCAGCAGTGCCAGGAGCAGCAGCCCGGCGCAGGAGCCAGCGGCGGACGCGCCATGAGGAGCCGAGGACAGAGCAGAAATGCCTCCCTGGCGGGGTCATCGGCCAAGTCGAGCCCTAGCCTGAGATCCCCGCCCAGCGCCAGGAGAACCAGCAGCGTCAGTTAAAGCCTCCCCGACGGAGGACCGAGGCGACAGAGCCCACCGCGTCAGCCTGCCGCCCAAAGGAGCCCCCACCAGCTCCCTGCCCAGCGGACCAACGAGTGCTGGCGGACGCCCCACGCTCGGAGCCGGAGCCGTGCCTGCGATCACACATGGAGCCGCCAGCGCCGCTGAACTTGCGACAGCAATGATGGCTCGGAGCCGGAGCCGCGACTGACTGAGGAGCCGCCAGCACGGATGGACCTGACCTCAAAATTTCCACGCCTAGCCCGCTCCCACGGCTGCCAGAAGCCTCAAGATCCCTGCCGTTGGTGGTGGGGGGCCTCAACCGTCTCGCCGCCCCGGGAGAAAACAACGAGACCGTGCCTTTGCCAACTCTCTGGTCCCAGGAGGTATGTCCATCCTTTTCGCTTTACAATGCTGACAAGTGTCTTATGTTCCTGTGCTGGTACAGTTGAGAGACTCTGCCCATGCTGCAGGCCTTAGAACTACATCAGAGTTTCTGGTTCTGGAGTGCAACTCATTGTAGAGAGAAACAAGCTGCCAGGGGCTCCCTGCAGGGAAAGCCTAGCGCCCATTGTATTTAGACATACAATGGGCTTTACCTCTAGTGGTTACATATTGCTTTAGTATGCTTTGGGCTGATCCTGCGTTGAGCAGGGGGTTGGACTAGATGGCCTTATGGCCCCTTCCAACTCTATGATTCTAAGCCCAGGGTCACCCAGCTGGTTGCATGTGGGGGAGCGGGGAATCAAACCCGGCTTGCCAGATTAGAAGCCCTCACTCCTGACCACTACAACAAATAATCAAAGGACACAAGCATTTCAACCCTGGGGGCCTTCTTCAGCGGTCAAAATTTTATTAATGCACACAAACAGTATTGGCATAAATATCTTTTTATTTTATTTATTTATTACATTTATATATCACCCTCCCCAGAGGCTCAGGGCGGTTCACATGGAACATAGGAACAGGAACAATACGGAATAATAAATAAAGAGTAAGAACAATAAATAACTGAAATATACTAGAGAATCCATGAATGGCCACAACAGGCGTTAGTTTCATGGGAGGGAGACTCAGGGGCCCACTGGAAGGTGTTGGGGAACGTGTACCTCAACCAAATGCCTCGCAGAGGAGCTCCCTTTTGCAGGCCCTGCAGAATTGTTCTAGATCCACTAGGGCCCTGATCATCTCTGGGAGCTCATTCCATCAGATGGGGTTCAGGATAGAGAAGGCTCTGGCCCTGGTTGAGTTCAAGTGAGCTTCCTTGGAGCCAGGGATCGCCATGCTGTTGGAGGTGGCAGAGCATAACGCTCTTTGAAGGGGCATAGGCAGGGAGGCAGGCCCTCAGGAACACTGGGCCCAGACTGCTTATGGCCTTAAAGGGGATCACCAGAACTGATCTGGATTTCACCAGTCTGATCTGGATTTCTACTGGAAGCCAGTGATGTACTTGGAGAATGGGCTGAATGTGGGACCTCTGAGAGGTTGCTGTGAGTATCCTGACCACTGAGTTCTGGACCAGCTGTAGTTTCTGGATCAAGGTTAAGGGTAGGCCTGCATAGAGCAAGTTATAGAAGTCCATTCTAGAGGTAACCATTATGTGGCTCACTGTAGGGTGCTAGTAGTTTGGCTTGAGGAAGTGATAGAATACCAGCCTCGCTACTTTTGTGACCTGAGCCTCCATTGAGAGGGAGGCATCAAGAATCATGCCCAGGTTCCTGGCAAAATGAGCCACTGATAGCTGCATTCTGTCCAGGTTGAGGAGGTGTGCTTCCTGGCTTGGCCCCTTCTTGCCAGCCACAGGCTTCCATCTTTGAAGGGCTGAGCCTCAGACTACTCTGCTTAAGCCACCTCATCACAGCTTCCAGGCAGGTGGCTAATGCTTCTGGGGGACAGTAAGGGAGGCTTACGTCAGGAGAAAGAGCTGGGTGTCATCAGCACATTAATGGCAACCCAGTCCGAACTTCTGCAAACAGGGCACTTGTTGAATAGGATAGGAGAGGGAAATGTTCCCTTAGAGACTCCACGTGCAAGCTGGAGGTGGCTTGATGAACTCTCTCCTACTGCTTCCCTCTGTCCGCAGGCCTGGAGAAAGGAGATCAGCTAATGAAGAGCAGTCCCCCAGATCCCAGCGCCAGTGAGGCAGTAAGCTAGAAGCTCATAGTTGACTGTGTCAAATGCTGCTGAGAGCAGTGTCGACCGGCCCCAGTCCAACTGGTGATAGAGGCCATCCACCAGGATGACTAGCACTGTTTCTAGCCCCATTGTCATGCCGGAAGCCTGGTGAGGATGGGTCTAAGACTGAAGCTTCCTCCAATAAAGCTGGCCATTGGTCCACAACAGCCCTTTCAAGCATCTCTCCCAGAAACACAAGGTGCAAGACAGGATGATAAGTGTTGGGTTCTCGTGGGTCTTAACTTGTCTTGCTGACAGCTTCATTTCCCAGAAAGTAGAGAGGGGAACCAGGGGCTGTGATATTTTAGACTTGATTCTCATCAAGAAGGAACAACTGAGGGTGTGGCCAAGATGTCGTCCAGAGAGGATTGCAGTGCAATCACTGAAGCCTGACAGGGGCCAATTGTGGAAGCAATTGGCAGAAAAGAGGAGGGATACGCAAACCCCACCTCACCTTACCTTTCTACCCAGGAAGTCCTAGGGAACTCTTGGGGCCGTCTCCAATCCTTTAGGGAGTATATCTCCCCGGATTACGCCATTTTCTTTCTTTCTTTCTTTCTTTCTTTCTTTCTTTCTTTCTTTCTTTCTTTCTTTCTTTCTTTCTTTCTTTCTTTCTTTCTTTCTTTCTTTCTTTCTTTCTTTCTTTCTTTCTTTCTTTCTTTCTTTCTTTCTTTCTTTCTGAATCTGCTTTAACCCTCCACTACGATTTACTGCAAATGAACGCTGTGAACTGAGGGGAGGACATCTGCTAAATTCCAAGATATCAATTAAAGCACAGAGATCGCAAGTATTTCTCCGTTTTTTTGTTTCTCTTTTCCCCCCCTTTTGCTCTGCCTGAAGCCACCTCATTATGAGGCAGGTTAATTCTCTTTCCTAAGCAGAAGAAGGACTTAAATCAACTCAAATTAATTAGCAATAGCTCTTACTGCAATTGTTTTGGTTTTCGGAGATAAGAGATAAGAGCCGTGGGTGGGAGAATCTCGCGAGAATTCTGCTCCAGTACAAGAATATCTGCTTTACTGATATCAATACGTCACATGCCAGTGCCAGGAACGTCGGAGGTCAAAACAGACTTTTGCTCTCGCTTAGGACTGTGTAGGACCTCTACTGGCTATTCGCAAAATTGTCTGAGATTGGTTGCTGACTTACAACCCTAAAACATGTCTATGTTAAAAAAAATGGCTCATCTAATAGAGAAACAAACTCAAGATTGAAAGCATTTACAGAAGGATTGCTTTAAAATATTTTCAAGGAGATCCAAGACGGCAAGGAAGAAGTCTCTAACAGGAATGATGGATCAATAACAGTGGCTGATGATAGCTCTAAACAAGGTGGAAAACCATCAGAAGAAGAGAAATTTGAAATTAATGGAGATGGAAAAGGGGATGTCGGAGCCTTGCAGCCTAGATAAGGACACCTTTCTCAAAAAGACATACAGCCATTTCAAAGCAACAGTACACAAGAACCAATCAAAAGATATATGGATCTGCTGTGAAAGTAATCGATTTAAAGGAGCTTCTCGGGAAAAAAATTGTATTGATATTGGAGTCCAGGAGGTGCAACTGCCTCAAGATTCATCAATGCATACTCTGTGGGAAAGAGTACAACTGCACTTTCTATGCCAAAGGCCAACTGGACAGAACACAAGTCTACGGGAACAACAAGATGCAGCAAGCCTCGATATGAGACCCCGGAGAAGCAGTTTTTTAAATTTTCTTTTGTAGGCACATAGGCAATATAATCGTAAGTGCCAGAAATATAAAATGGGGTTTCTCCCCCATTATTTCTTCTTTATTAGTTTATTGCCAAAGCTCATACTGTTCTGCAAAAAATGTTTAATGTTAAGCATTTAATTCAAATCTGAAAATATACCTGTCAGGATGGCTCTTAGAATGTGTCAAGTATAAAATGTTTTATAGATGTATGTGACACTAAAAGGGACTGTAAAAATTACTAAAAATTATGTTAACAAACGTTCGAAATGTGGTAACAAAGTAAGCTTCTTTTCCTATATATGGCGGAAATGTGAAAAAGCTTATAAGTTTGGGGCAAAAGTCTATACCATTGTGTAGTCAACATGGGGTCTCAGATTTCCTATGTAAGCTGAATCTGTATTAAGGGAAAGGAGAAGCAATGACTGAAATCCTCTTGTTATTCTCTTGTACATTTTCAAGGCAATGTCACAAAAAAGTGGGGCTTTCCCCCTTCTTTCTCTTCTTTTTTTACTAGGGTCAAGAAGTTAATGTGGGGTCTAAGATCTTCTAAGTAAGCTGAATCGGTATTATTAAATATATATTATCCGCAGTGCCTTCCAGCCTAAAATTAAAGCTTAACTAAAAGGAGACACCTAATGGAGTGGGTTTAAGTATAACAGATGAAGACTATATTTTACTGCTCATTGTAAATTTATACTATTATGTAGTTAGTGTGGGGTCTTAGATTTCCTATACAAGCTGAATCTGTATTATTAAATATATCTTCGCAGTGACTCCCAGTCTAAACTTAAAGCATAACTAAAAGGAGGCACCTAATCGAGGCACCATCATCTTCAGAACCTCTTTAAGGACTGGAGATGTCCCAGAGGACTGGAAGAGAGCAAATGTTATTCCGATCTTCAAAAAAGGGAGGAAGGATGACCCGGGAAACTACAGACCAGTGAGTCTGACCTCTGTTGTGGGGAAGATAATGGAGCAGATATTAAAGGGAGTGATATGCAAACATATGGAGGACAATTTGGTGATCCAAGGAAGTCAGCATGGATTTGTTTCCAACAGGTCCTGCCAGACCAACCTGGTTTCCTTTTTGACCAAGTAACAGGTTTGCTGGATCGGGGAAATTCGGTTGATGTCATTTATTTGGATTTTAGTAAAGCTTTTGACAAGGTTCCCCATGATGCTCTGATGGATAAATCGAAGGACTGCAATCTGGATTTTCAGATAGTCAGGTGGATAGGGAATTGGTTAGAGAACTGCACTCAAAGAGTTGTTGTCAATGGTGTTTCATCAGACGAGAGAGGTGAGTAGCGGGGTACCTCAGGGCTCGGTGCTTGGCCCGGTACTTTTTAACATATTTATTAATGATCTAGATGAGGGGGTGGAGGGACTAATCAAGTTTGCAGATGACACCAAATTGGGAGGACTGGCAAATACTCCGGAAGATAGAGACAGAGTTCAACGAGATCTGAACACAATGGAAAAATGGGCAAATGAGAACAAGATGCAATTGAATAAAGATAAGTGTAAAGTTCTGCATCTGGGTCAGAAAAATGAAAAGCATGCCTACTGGATGGGGGATACGCTTCTAGGTAACACTGTGTGTGAACGAGACCTTGGGGTACTTGTGGATTGTAAACTAAACATGAGCAGGCAGTGTGATGCAGCGGTAAAAAAGGCAAATGCCATTTTGGGCTGTATCAACAGAGGCATCACATCAAAATCACAAGATGTCATAGTCCCATTGTATACGGCACTGGTCAGACCACACATGGAGTACTGTGTGCAGTTCTGGAGGCATCACTTCAAGAAGGATGTAGATAACATTGAAAGGGTACAGAGGAGAGTGACGAAGATGATCTGGGGCCCTATGAAGATAGGTTGAGGGACCTGGGAATGTTCAGCCTGGAGAAAAGGAGGTTGAGAGGGGACATGATAGCCCTCTTTAAGTATTTGAAAAGTTGTCACTTGGAGGAGGGCAGGATGCTGTTTCTGTTGGCTGCAGAGGAGAGTAATGGGTTTAAACTTCAAGTACAACGATATAGGCTAGATATCAGGAAAAAATTTTTCACAGTCAGAGTAGTTCAGCAGTGGAATAGGCTGCCTAAGGAGGTGGTGAGCTCCCCCTCACTGGCAGTCTTCAAGCAAAGGTTGGATACACACTTTTCTTGGATGCTTTAGGATGCTTAAGGCTAATCCTGCGTTGAGCAGGGGGTTGGACTAGATGGCCTGTATGGCCCCTTCCAACTCTATGATTCTATGATTCTTTGAGGAGGTGTAAATGTAACCAACGAAGACTTTATTTTACCATTTTTTGTATTAACAACTTATACTTATATAACCTATACTTATATAACAACTGATATATTTTTCTTCTGTAAAACTAAGTAGGCCTCTTTTCCTAAATGTGGTGGAAATGTGGATGGCTCTAAGATTGTGTTAAGTATAAATTGTTTCATAGGTGTTATGGGACACCAAAAATGACCGTTAAAATTGTTAAAAACTATGTAAACAAATGTTGGAAAGATGGTAACAGAGTGGGCTTCTCTTCTTAAACGTGGTGGAAACGTGAAAAAGTTTATAAGCTTTGGGCAAAAGTTCATAACATTGTGTAGTTAATGTGCGGTCTTTCCAAACGAAGACTATATTTTACTATTTTCTGTATTAATAACTTACATTGTCTTTATTCTATATTTCTATCTTTATGAAAATAAAAAAATATATAATAAAAAAGAAGGAAGAACTGGTAGATGAGGTGGTTTCATGAGCAGTTATCAAGTGATTTGAGGAATAAAGAAGAGTCATTTAGGAAATGGAAGGAAGGCCTTATTACCAAGCCTTATGACCAGCCCTGCTTCCCTCCTAAGCATGAGCCCTAATTACCTGCTATGGCTCCTGCTGCCACGGAGAGACACAGAGAGAGCCGCCTGTGCTGCACCGGAGGGAGGGAGAGACAGGCAGAGAGAGCTGCCCCAAACTGTACACCAGCTCTCCTTCCCTCCTACAAACCAGCCCTAATAACCTGCTATGTCTCCTGCTGCGAGGCACCCTGAGGAACACGCAGGGAGAGGGAGAGAAAGAGACAGAGAGAGAGATCTGCACTTCCTGGTGTCCCCTGGGTCCTAGCACCCATTGTGAGGAATATGGATCATAGAATCATAGGGTTGGAAGGGGCCATACAGGCCATCTAGTCCAACCCCCTGCTCAACACAGGATTAGCTCTAAGCATCCTAAAGCAATGTGCGAGTTGAACAAGGTTAGCATGAATAGTGAGATAAAAATCCTATGAGACCATCTTATACAGAAAGCCTACTGACCGACAAACATACCTGCATGCATCTAGCTACCATCCTAAACATACCAAACAATCCATTGTATACAGCCAGGCCCTACGCGTCTGCTCCAATCCCCCACCTAAATGATCTACAACAAACCTTTTTGGAACTAAAATACCCAGCCAGTGAGGTCAAGGAACAGATTAACAAAGCCAGAAGGATACCAAGAGAAAACATGTTAGAAGACAGACCCAAAAGAGAAAACAACAGAACACCACTAGTGGCTACATATAGCTCTCAGCTCAAGACAGTACAGCTCAAGACAGTAAACCTTTATTGGATAATGACAGTTCTCTTTCCCAAGCACCTTTTCTTTCACATGGACAGCCCCCCAATCTCAAACAACTCCTTGCCCACAACAATGCAGCATCTCATGTGAACATGGACAACTAGTACTAGAGCTTGCAACAAACCCAGATGCCATCTTTGCAGCCATATACACTCCAATGTCACAATTACTGAACCTAACAACATCACCTATACCATCATTGGCTTATACACCTGCTCATCTTCCAACTTAGTATATGCCATCAAGTGCCAACTATGTCCCTCTGTTCTCTACATAGGGCAAACAGGTTAAACCCTGCACCAAAGAATTAATGGGCACAAGTCCGACATCAAAAACCACAAAATTGAAAAACCTGTAGGGGAACACTTCAGTCTTCCAGGACATTCAATAACGGACCTGAAAGTAGCTGTTTTATTGCAAAGAAACTTCAAAAACAGGCTAGAAAGGGAGATTGCAGAAATGCAAGTTATTACAATACTCAAAACTATGACATACCCAGGACTCAACAAGTACAACTGAATTCCAGGGGATTGATTGGTTGTTTTGACAAAGAATTATCATTGGCTGTATTTGGTTGTGTGACACAGTCTGCTGATGTAACAGAATTGATTTTTGCTATATATTCCCTGTCATGTAAGGAGTTCATAGCCTGAGGAAGAGGGCTTGCACTCAAAAGCCCACGCCCTGAATCAATCTTTGTTGGTCTTAAAGGTGCTACTGGACTCTGATTTTATAGCAAAAACGGTTCTTATATTTCAAGTAAGAAAAAGAATAGGGACACTGTAGGACCAGTGTGAGGACAAGAAAGTGAAATTATAACAGATGATGAAGAGAGGGCTGAACTGCCTAACTCCTATTTTTCCTCAGTCTTCTCTTGTGAGGGAAATAGTGATCAATGTGGCAAAAACGTAAAAAAACTGGATGGGAATGGTGGCCTACGATCACTGTTGGAACAGTCCACAAACACCTAGTTTCTTTAATTGAAACAAAGTCTTCTGGGCCAGATGAACTGCATCCTAGGGTACTAAAAGAACTTGCAGATGTCATCTCTGAACCTCTGTCCATTATTTTTGACACTTCTTGGAGAACAGGTAAGGTGCCAGACGATTGGAGGCGGGCAAATGTCCCCATCTTCAAGAAACGGAAAAAGGAGGATCCAGGTAACTATCAACCCATCAGCTTGACATCAGTAGCTGGAAACATTTTGGAACAAATCATCAGTCGGTCTTTGAGCAGCTGGAACAGAGAGCTGTGATTTCTAAGACTTAGCACGGGTTTCGCAAGAACAAGTCATGTCAGATCAACATCTCTTTTTCCAAGAAAGTAACTAGCTGGATCAGGGGAATGCTGTATACATAGTGTCAGGTGCTCATTCAATTCACCCAGGTGACTTTTCAAATCCCCTCTCTGAGCTTCCTTCTTCTTCCCCCCCTCCTTTCCTCCCTCTTTCCAGGAGGGCTCTGCTCAGAGGTGTTAAAAACATAAGTTGCCATGATCACTACCTTCCTTCCCCCCTGTCCTTCTTCTCTCCAAGCGGTGGGATCCAGTGCTCCACTTTAAAATGTTAAAAGCATGAGGAGACTTAGCACCAGGCTGGGTTAAACACTTTTCCTCGGGAAAGGTTATCTGGCTTTCCTTTGAGGGCGGGAGGGAGGTTTTACTCATGTGCCTATAAAACCTGGGTCTGATCTAAGAGCACTGTCGCAGTCAATTGTCCTGTTCTACATATTGCCTTAGCTGAGTGTTCGTCTGTGTGTCCTATCTTCAATAAAACTTTCTTGTGAAATGCCGGGAAGGTCTCCCCAGGAAGGTCTCCACTACTGCACTATTTTCTGGGCTCGTGACAGCTTGATTGCAGTCCCTCATCCTCCCTGTTACTCCCTTTATTTACCGTCCGCCTCCCGACAATGGCAGCGGCAGTGGAGAGGGATACGGGGACAAATTCTGCATCTGAGACGGCGTCCCAGGAGTGCAGACGCGAGGAGGATGAATTGGCGGAGGACTTAATGCTCCTTGTTGAGGAGGAATTGAGAGAATGGCTTTGCAGAGAGCCAGTTTCGTGTAGTGGTTAGGAGTGCGGACTTCTAATCTGGCATGCCAGGTTCAATTCTGCGCTCCCCCACATGCAGCCAGCTGGGTGACCTTGGGCTCAACACAGCACTGATAAAGCTGCTCTGACCCAGCAGGATTCTCAGGGCTCTCTCAGCCTCACCCACCCCACAGGGTGTCTGTTGTGGGGAGAGGAAAGGAAAGGTGACTGTAAGCCGCTTTGAGACTCCTTCGGATAGAGAAAAGCGGCATATAAGAACCAACTCTTCCTCTTCTTCTTCTAGTCAGGAAGGACTAAATGCCGGGTGGCACCCAAAGGTTGCAGTCCCCCCAGATCAGGGTAAAACTCCCTCTGGGAAGCTCGTGGACTCTGCTATGGCTTGCAGGGCCAATGTGGGGTACGTGGGTGATGTCTGGCTGGTCAAAGGATTGCTCGGGTCCCCAATGGGAGATGATCTGTCCGGACTAGAAGGTAGCCATCCCCGTGTACATCTACCTTGTAGGAGAGCACTCACCGCCAGACATGCTGCCCATGAGCAGCTGCTGGATTGACCCCAGCTGGGCAGTGGACATGGAACTAGGGGGGGCAGAGCGCCTGGGTCTGGCTTGTACGAGTCGCACAGCGGCACATTGCAGGTCGTGAGACAGTGTCCAAGGGGCATGGGCACCCAAGAGCAGCTGCCAGGCTCCTCCCCCCTCCGTGCCAGGTACCTCTGCACTCCACACCCTTGATTATACCCAGGATAGTGGATTCCACAGCACTCCTTTCAAACTGAACACAGCGGGCACCTTGGAGGGGCCTTCCGTCTGCCCAGGGCCAATATCTGCACATTCGCATCCAGGAGTTAAGTGCAATGATCTTCTCCAAGACGGGGAGGAGACCCCTCCTTATTGACAGCAAAACGAAACCCCCACACGTGCCCTCTCAGGGCAACTTCTGTCTACTTGCGCGCACCCTCCCTCAGTGCAACCACAGGCCATCTAGTCCAACCCACAGGATCAGCCCTAAGCATCCTAAAGCATCCAAGAAAAGTGTGTATCCAACCTTTGCTTGAAGACTGCCAGTGAGGGGGAGCTCACCACCTCCTTAGGCAGCCTATTCCACTGCTGAACTACTCTGACTGTGAAAATTTTTTTCCTGATATCTAGCCTATATCGTTGTACTTGTAGTTTAAACCCATTACTGCATGTCATGTCAAGTCAGATTTTATTGCATGTAGCCATAGGCCATTACAATACAAAAGGAAAATATAAAAGGATTTAAAACATTTCAAATCAGTAATAAAAAGAATGTGCAATCTCAGACAACAATCACTTAACATCATAAAAACATTTCCAGACTACATGTGTCCACCTATCCTAAAGCTCCACTAGGTACTTGCTCTCTGCAGCACCACTCTGGCCCTTATTTTCTTTGCTGCAAGGGCAAATAATGACATTTTGTTAGAAACAAATGAATTAGTATCTGTTTAACAAAAACACAAGTTTTTCCTGGTTGGATTTATCATTTAGCCCAGTGGTCCCCAACCTTTTTATCACTGGGGACCGGTCAACGCTTGACAATTTTACTGAGGCCTGGGGGCTAGTCTTTTGCCGAGGGACGTCGCCGCTGCTTCCTGAGCCCCTGCTCCACTTGCTTTCCCACCAGCACCCCTGCCTTCCCACCCTCAACTGGGGGGCACTGCCAGCAGCCATGCCAAGGGGGAGCCCCATCCATGGCGGCCGCTGGAGAGCACCAAAGGTGAGCTGGCAGCAGAGTGGTAGGGCAGCCCCTGAGGCAGCAGCTGGGGAGGAGGACGAGGAGGAGCCGCGGCCCGGTACTGACTGATCCACGGACCGGTACCAGTCCCCGGACCGGGGGTTGGGGACCACTGATTTAGCCCATCTAGTAGGCCAGCTAGAAATTTGGCCCTAGGATCTGTATACAATGGGCAAGTGAGAATGTAATGTGAGAGATCCTCCAGGACTAAAGCTCCACAAATACAGAAGCATTGATCTTTTGGTGTTTTATGATATTGCCCACTCAGTACAGCTGTTGGCATTGTTTGAAATCGCATGGAGGTAAAAGCTACTCTGAGACTATGAGTTGAAAGATAGACTAGATAGGAAGATCTCAAATGGTTTGTTTTGAATAATTTGTACTAGGGTGAACTTTTAGATTGCAGGATTAATGATCTATCAATCAAGGCATCTGAGATAAATACCCAGTCTCTGAGTTGGTTATTATCTCCTGAAGAGTTTAACAGGTCATCTGGGATGGAATAACGTGACAAAATGTTATTTAAAAGTCTGGAGCGAGAAGGATCTTTGGCCAACAAAAGCTTAAAAGATTGTTCACTAAGTGAATTTGAACTTGATGTTCCATGCTTTCATTTCTTCCATACTTTTACAATGGCCAAATGTATGCGAGCCCTAATTGAGGGCAGGCCAGTTTCTACTCTGCTGATGTCCCCTTTGGAAGGACTAAGATGTGCCTGAGAAAAAGATTTTGAATAGTTTCTAAGCTGGTACTAATATCTTCCTTCCAACCCCAGATTTCAGCAGCGTACAAGAGGTGAGGGACGACCTTGCTAGTAAATAGTTTCAAGGCTGGGTCTATGTCCTCCCTTTGTGTAATAGAATCTCAGAATAGACCCAACTAACCTCAGTGCAGAGGACTTGATGGTTTCTAGGTGTGCATTCCAATTCAGGGTCTCTTTATATGTGACTCCCAGATATTTGAAAAAGCTACATTGTACGATAGGGTGCCCGTGTATACTCCAGTGTGATTTTTTGGGTCTTTTTCTAAATACAATTACTTTTGTCTTCTCATAATTAATGTTGAGTGACTCCTCCTTGCAGTATGGACCTAATTCTTGCAACAGCCTTCTTAGTCCTATTTTAGTAAAAGAAATTAGGGCCATGTCATCAGCATACAATAAAATGGAGCTTTTTTGTTGGCCAAGAGATGGTGGGAAAAAATGGGGACCGGAAAGCCTCTTAGCAGTGTTGTTTATATACAGATTGAATAGGAGGGGAGCCAATACACAACCCTGTTTCACTCCTTTATTTGTTGGAATTCTGTTAGTTAAAGATCCTGATGTTCCTACCCTGATTTGGGCATGTGTGTCTGTATGTAACTCATGTAATAAAGAGAGTAGCCATCTGTCAATGTTTGTTCCTGCTAACTTTGACCATAAGCGGTTTCTATCAATGGAATCAAAAGCTGCCGCCAGGTCAACGAATGCTACATATAATGATTTTGTTGGGCCATTTATACCAGAAAAGGCTAGTTGATCTAAGGTTTGGCAGTGATTAACTGTACTAAGACCTTTTCTAAATCCTGCTTGTTGGGGATGTATAACCTGATTTTCATTCACCCAGTCTTCCAGTTTATGTAGCAAAAACTTGCTATACAATTTTGCTGACATATCTAACAGGCTTATTGGTCTGTAATGTTGTGGATCCGTTCTGTCACCTTTCTTAAAAATAGGGACAATAATACTCCACTTCCATCTAGATGGCATTAGACCCGATTCATTTATTTGTGTAAAAACTTTGGCTAGCATAGGTGCCCACCATTCTGAAAAGGCTTTAAACAAATCTGGGGGAATCAGATCTTCCCCGGGTGCTTTTCCAGAAGTCAGTGAGAAAATTAACCCCCTAATTTCTACCTCTGTTATTGGGGGCCAAACTGGAAGGTCTAAGATGTCAAGGAAAGTATTTTGCATCTGTGACATGTTCGGTGTAGATGAATTAGCTCCAAAAACCTTGCTAAAATACTCAAACCAAACTTTCCCTGGGATTTGTGCTTCAAATTGATGCAATGAACTACTTAAACCGAGACCAGTTCCCAGAGCCGAGGGTCATTCTTTTCATAGACTGCCAATTCCAACTCATTCCATAACTGTCTAGCATGATCCATTTTCTTTTGTTTATGTAGGCGTTTATATTGAGATCTGAGTTGAAGAAGATGGGGCATTAAAACACCAGAGTTACCACGCCTGACCTGTCTCATGCAAGAGATCAAGGCTTTTTTGAATGCTTTGCATTCTTGATCAAACCATCCATTGCTTATATAAGGTATAGCATTTACTGGTCTATTGTTTATTAACAGTGGTTTGAGGCGATTGACTATAGTCTCATAGCATTTAATAGCGTCATTACTAGAATGTAAAAGAGTTAATCGCAGGGACTCCCATTCTAAATTTTTAAAGGTTTGAAGTAATTTGTTGTTTAGTTGTTCAGACCATTTAGCTCTTCTGAAACCTGGGCAGAGTCTGCACTTACTTTTTTTATTCCATTGTCAATCCTGTTGAATTCAGATCGCTTTGAACTTGAGTCTTCCTCTTCCCCCCCCCCCGGAAAGTCATCTGCATGTGGTTAGGGAGGCTCAGAAGAGGGGGGGGCAAATGGAGACTCTTTCTTTGTTTTCTTGAAGGGGGGGGGAGAAGATCCAAGAAGTCAGAGGAGGGAGGAAAAAAATCTTTTCTTTTCTTGAGGGGGGGAGGGAAGAAGAAGGCACACAAAAAAATCCAAGGCCGACAGAAGTTGAGATAAATTAGGGGCTTCTCCTCTAAGGCAGGCTTGTCCCATGACCACCTGTAGCCAATCACGGGTCCTCTACCACGGAGGAGAGCCCAGATTCAAAACAATGCGATTTTCTGAATATATTCAAGATTTTCAGCACTCCAAGATAAAGCACAATAAAGGTAGGGTGACTCCGGATCAATCCTTCTTGCTGCAGAAGGAAAATTAAAATCGCCCCAAATGCAAACGGAAATCGCATTCTGTGTAGAAGGCAGGGACTGAATCGATCTGGGGTTGGAATAAAATCCCCATGCAGTTTACACCCTGGAATGGTATCTTCTGCAAAACCTTGTACTGGTTTCAGTAGGATATTATCACTAGTATACAACGATAGTCTCAGAGGACAATGATCACTCCAAGGGCAATTACCGACCTCAAAATATGATACTAAATTCAATAAACTAGGCAATATAGCAATATAGTCAATTGTACTTGCCCGACAGGTTGACAGATAGGTAAAGGTACCATGGTATCATAATTGGTACCATGCAAAACATGTAAATCAAATAAAGAAAGAAATTCCAGAAATTTCAAACCAAACTTATTAACAATTACATCCTTTGATAAACGGTCCAAAATGGTAGCACGGAGAGCAATTTGGGCATTGGTCTCTGTTCTTATATCTCTAAAACCAGACCCTAGTCGAGCATTAAAATCACCACAAATAATAAACTGGGCTTTTGGATAGTGGTAAATCAAAAATTCCATTATAGTGGCCAATGAGTCCCAGGGATTCTCCTTATCCTGATCTAAGGAACTCTTGGGTGGTATGTATACACACTAGATTTCCAGAATAAAGACGCTTAATTAAAATTGTCTGGAATTGGTTGGAACAACAGTTTACTAAAACTTGCACATCAACTTTTAAGTCAACATTTACTAATATTGCTAAACCTCCACTACCCCGGCCCTTTGGGCTGATCCTAACTGCTGGGACTGAAAAGGCTTGATAACCTTGGAGGGTGGGGGAATCAGATTCTTGGGACCAGGTTTCTTGGAGACATAGGATATCATGGCCCTGTAAAAAGGTTAAAAAATCTGAGTCATATAGCTTGTTCTTCCAACCTCCAAGATTCCAGGATAAAATCTTTAGTTGTCAATCCAGTTTAGAGATAGTATTAAGGTCACCATCATGGTCTAAAAAAACACAACCATTTTTTGAAGATATTATGGAGTCAGGGTTAGTCTGCTGGTTTATTATAATCTCTGTCTCTATCTTGGTCTGTGAACAACTGAGTGATACACTTTTGGGCTTTCCAGTATTTCCAGCAGCTATTTTGGGAGGAAGTGAAAGTGGGGGAGCTGAATCTGATGGATAAGAGTCTCTTGTTTCACTTGTCGGCTTTACTACTGGCGCCTTTGGAGACAACTCATTTTTTGTACTCAGAAGTTTTTGTCTTAGGTGATCCAGTCTATCAGTGATCTCAGTTTGTTCAGCAGGTGGGAGGGCTGAGAAGGCGTTGATTAAGTTCTCTTCTATGGAATAATCAGGAATAAAATGTTCACATTTCTTATTCATGGAATCAGAGTCAGTCCAGTTTATCAAATCTCCGTGAACAGCGTCCTTCTGATCTTCAAATGATTTTTATCTATCGTTGAGGATTTAAGTTGCGGAGGCTTTGATATCAATGAAGTTAAAATGAGGTTATCGAATACTCGGACTGAAAATATCCCTTTTGTACGCAAAAAGGGTTTCTGGTGCAAAAAGGCTGTAGGTACTTTTGGAGTTGTGAATACAAGCATGGTTCTTTGTACCTGATTTGAGTTGTTGAGAGGCTCAACTGAAATCAAATCAAGACATCAAATCAAGAAATCAAATCAAGACAACTGAGAGCACGTGGAGCACGTGGCTCAGACAACTGAGAGCACGTGGAGAGAGCTACTGGGGTGAGTTGCTGCTGACCAGGTGAGGCTATTGTGCTGCCTGGGTGAGGTGATTGCTGGGTAATTGTTGGGAGGCTAAAAAAGGGCTGCTCCTCACCAGAGGCAGAGCTCAGACAACTGAGAGCACGTGGAGAGAGCTACTGGGGAGAGTTGCTGCTGACCAGGTGAGGCTATTGTTCTGCCTGGGTGAGGTGATTGCTGGGTAATTGTTGGGAGGATTAAAAAGGGCTACTCCTCACCAGAGGCGCGAGAGACAAAGGGCTCTTGGCCTGTGGCTCTTGGCCTGGGGTTCTTGGCCGAGCAATTAGAATCAGTAGATTATATCAGTAGATTATATTTCCCTAGTACTTCCACTGCCTAGACATTACAATGGACCTCCAGGACACTCATCCCATCATCTGCAGTGAGTGTGACATGATTGCCTTCCTCCCAGAAGACAAGATCCACTACAGCTGCCCCAAGTGTAAGCTGGTAAGACTTTTGGAGGAAAAGATTAGGGCACTAGAAAACAGAATTATTACTCTGACCCAAAGTAAGAAAGGGGAGGAGTTCGTAGTCCAGAGCTCTGCAACATGGAATAAAGAGAATAAAGAGAATACAACCAGTCCTGAAGAGGACAAGGAGATTGACCACAATAGGGAGCCTCTGCAGGCAGTTCGGAAAAAGACTGAACGGCGAAGGGCGAGACAGTTCTCGGGGCCTTTGGAGCTCCAGAATAGATTTCAGGCCCTTGCAGAGGAGGTGCAAGGGTCAACGAGGGAAGATGTGCCAAAACAAAGTCCAAGACAAAGGGAAGAGGCCACGGCGACAGAAGGAAATGGAGTTGAGAAGAAAAAAAAATGGAGAGTACTGGTAATTGGAGACTCCCTGCTAAGAGGAATGGATTGCCATGTGGCTGGGCCCGACCCCTAACCCGAGAGGTGTGTTGCTTGCCAGGGGCGAAAATTAAAGATGTTTCAGAAAGGCTGCCCAAACTCCTCAAATCTACGGATCGCTACCCATTTGTGATGGTCCATGTGGGAACGAATGACATGTCCCTGAATACCATCGCTCCTATTAAAAAAGACTATCAAGATCTGGGGAGGAAGCTCAAGCAAATGGGGGCACAAGTGGTATTCTCTTCAATCTTGCCTGTCAAGGGAAGAGGAATGCGTCGGGAGAGGACTTGCAAGACTTGATGGCCGGTCCCCAACAGCCCCCTGTCTCTGGCCAGAAGGGAGAGGAAGATAATGGAGGTGAATCACTGGCTGCGTAGTTGGTGCCGGCAGGAGAGATTTGGTTTCTGGGACCATGGGATAGGCTTTCTTGAGGAAGGCCTACTAGCACCTGATGGACTGCACTTATCGAAACTGGGGAAGAATGTGTTTGGCAGGAACCTGGGGAGATTCATCAGGAGAGCTTTAAACTAAAGCCACTAGGGGAAGGAGACGATCAACATAGGGAGTGTATGGAAGGAAAACTATCGGAGGCAGCCCAACCGGCAAGGCCAGCTCATAGGGAACCAAAAGTAAAAGGATTCAGATGTCTTTATACTAACGCCCGAAGCATGGGCAATAAAAAGGAAGAGCTGGAACTTCTCATGCTGATGGAAAGGTATGGTCTAGTAGGCATCACAGAAACTTGGTGGAATGATTCTCATGACTGGAATGTAATGGTGGATGGATATGAACTGTTCAGAAAAAACAGAATAGATCGAAGAGGTGGAGGAGTGGCACTGTATGTGAGGAAAGGGCTTACCTGTCAGGAAATTCTAGTGAAGGAGAGCATATCTACAGTGGAAAGCATCTGGGTGAAAATAAGCGAGGGGAAAACAAACAGTGTGGTGGTTGGTGTCTGCTACCGACCGCCTGACCAACGAGAGGATGTGGATGCTGCACTTTGTGAGCAGCTTGAGAAAATATCCAAACGGCAGGACCTTGTCATCATGGGTGACTTCAATTTCCCAGATGTGTGCTGGGAAACAAACTCTGCGAAGCGTCCTCAGTCATGCAAGTTTCTGACCTGCCTGGCTGACAATTTCATTTATCAAATGGTAGATGAACCCACAAGAGGTTCAGCCATACTGGACTTAATACTGACCAACAGGCAAGAGTTGGTGGATGAGGTGAAGGAGGTGGGGACCCTAGGGGGAAGTGACCATGTCCTCATAGAATTCCTTTTGAGATGGGGAGCCAAGGAAGCTTGTAGCCAGACGCGGATGTTGGATTTTCGTAGGGCAAACTTTAATAAACTCAGAGACATGATGAGTGTCATACCATGGACGAGAATGCTGGAAGGGAAGGGAGCATGTGAAGAGTGGGCGCTACTCAAACAAGAGCTATTGCATGCTCAATCAATGACTATTCCAGAAATACGAAAACACTGCAGGAGCTCTAAGAAGCCTATTTGGATGAACAGAGAACTTCAAGAGGAACTAAGAAAGAAAAGGAAAATGTTCAGGAAATGGAGGGAAGGACAGAGCTCTAAAGAAGAGTACCTACAGGTTACTAGGCACTGTAGATCAATCATCAGAAAGGCCAAAGCTGAGAGTGAGCTAAGATTGGCCAGGGAAGCCCATTGTAACAAGAAAAGATTTTTCAGTTACGTGAGGAGCAAACGTAAAGTAAAGGAGGCAATAGGCCCACTGTTGGGTGCGGATGGACAAACTCTAACGGAAGATGCAGAGAAAGCAGAAAGGCTTAGTGCCTATTTTACATCTGTTTTTTCCCACAGGTCAAAGTGTTTAGGCACATCTAGAGATGGCTGTAGCCAAAGGATAGTGTCTGGGTGGCAGGTTAAAATGGATAGAGAGGTGGTCGAGAGGCATTTAGCTGCACTGGATGAGTTCAAATCCCCTGGTCCAGATGAAATGCACCCGAGAGTACTCAAAGAACTTTCCAGAGAACTTGCACAGCCTTTGTCCATCATCTTTGGAACCTCTTTAAGGACTGGAGATGTCCCAGAGGACTGGAAAAGAGCAAACGTTATTCCGATCTTCAAAAAAGGGAGGAAGGATGACCCGGGAAACTACAGACCAGTGAGTCTGACCTCTGTTGTGGGGAAGATAATGGAGCAGATATTAAAGGGAGCGATCTGCAAACATCTGGAGGATAATTTGGTGATCCAAGGAAGTCAGCATGGATTTGTCTCCAACAGGTCCTGCCAGACCAACCTAGTTTCCTTTTTTGACCAAGTAACAGGTTTGCTGGATCGGGGAAATTTGGTTGATGTCATTTACTTGGATTTTAGTAAAGCTTTTGACAAGGTTCCCCATGATGTTCTGATGGATAAGTTGAAGGACTGCAATCTGGATTTTCAGATAGTTAGGTGGATAGGGAATTGGTTAGAGAACCGCACTCAAAGAGTTGTTGTCAATGGTGTTTCATCAGACTGGAGAGAGGTGAGTAGCGGGGTACCTCAGGGTTCGGTGCTCGGCCCGGTACTTTTTAACATATTTATTAATGATCTAGATGAGGGGGTGGAGGGACTACTCATCAAGTTTGCAGATGACACCAAATTGGGGCGACTGGCAAATACTCCGGAAGATAGAGACAGAGTTCAACGAGATCTGAACACAATGGAAAAATGGACAAGTAGAACAAGATGCAATTTAATAAAGATAAGTGTAAAGTTCTGCATCTGGGTCAGAAAAATGAAAAGCATGCCTACTGGATGGGGGATACGCTTCTAGGTAGCACTGTGTGTGAACGAGACCTTGGGGTACTTGTGGATTGTAAACTAAACATGAGCAGGCAGTGTGATGCAGCGGTAAAAAAGGCAAATGCCATTTTGGGCTGTATCAACAGAGGCATCACATCAAAATCACAAGATGTCATAGTCCCATTGTATACGGCACTGGTCAGACCACACCTGGAGTACTGTGTGCAGTTCTGGAGGCCTCACTTCAAGAAGGACATCGATAAAATTGAAAGGGTACAGAGGAGAGCGACGAAGATGATCTGGGGCCAAGGGACCAAGCCCTATGAAGATAGGTTGAGGGACTTGGGAATGTTCAGCCTGGAGAAAAGGAGGTTGAGAGGGGACATGATAGCCCTCTTTAAGTATTTGAAAGGTTGTCACTTGGAGGAGGGCAGGAAGCTGTTTCTGCTGGCTGCAGAGGAAAGGACACGCAGTAATGGGTTTAAACTTCAAGTACAACGATATAGGCTAGATGTCAGGAAAAAGTTTTTCTCAGTCAGAGTCGTTCAGCAGTGGAATAGGCTGCCTAAGGAGGTGGTGAGCTCCCCTCACTGGCAGTCTTCAAGCAAAGGTTGGATACACACTTTTCTTGGATGCTTTAGGATGCTTAGGGCTAATCCTGCGTTGAGCAGGGGGTTGGACTAGATGGCCTGTATGGCCCCTTCCAACTCTATGATTCTATGATTCTATGAATCTATGATTCTATCAATAGGCGATATAGACTTGCCAAGGAGATCTCTTAGGTGTTGAAATGCCTGGTGCTTGGTTTTCCAAAGAGGCATTTGGCCTTTATATCTGCAGATAGTCACACAGATTTTGCAAGGCTGTAATTTTAGCTGGTATTGTAGACTCTTGCCATCTTGTATTTTTGGAATATTATCCACTGTCATGAGGGGTTTAGGATTCTGCTTTCGTGGTACAGTTTCATTAGAACTATAGTGAGTAGCTTCCCTCTTTATATGACATGAGATAAGCTGTGAAAGATTGTCAATTTTGGCATCAATTTCATTTAGCCTTTCAAAAATAAACTTCACTGTTTTTAGCAGTCAGGCGTAGAGGGTCATTTGATATGTTATCTGGGTCTCCAGGATATTCTCCTTGCAACGAATTAACTAAATCGTCTTTTTCTTCTTCACAACAATTATCAGTTGTAGGGTTGATCATAGGAGAGAATTTATTGGCAGTTGGATGAGTGCATAATACATTGTTTGTGGCAAAATAATCATCTATTTTTAACTGCTTGGCTCCTGGAGGCGAGCATGATTATTCGTATGGCCTTTTGTTAACGGCCATAATTAAAGGCACAAGCACAAGCACCAGCAGAAAATAATTCCTATGAACGTCTAAAACAGAATGAGTATGAGATAAACACAAAACGGTGGTTTCCAAGCCTGCAATCCAACAAACATCAAATTCCCCAGCTCTCTGCCACAGCGCCTCCTCAGAACTCAGGCAGCTGACTGCCATTAGCTGCTAATTAAAGGATTTTCTAAAAGAGCCTCTTGTGGCGCAGAGTGGTAAGGCAGCCGTCTGAAAGCTTTGCCCATAAGGCTGGGAGTTCAATCCCAGCAGCCGGCTCAAGGTTGACTCAGCCTTCCATCCTTCCGAGGTCGGTAAAATGAGTACCCAGCTTGCTGCTGGGGGGTAAAACGGTAATGACTGGGGAAGGCACTGGCAAACCACCCCGTATTGAGTCTGCCATGAAAACGCTAGAGGGCGTCACCCCAAGGGTCAGACATGACTCGGTGCTTGCACAGGGGATACCTTTACCTTTACCTTAAAGGATTTTCTACTTTCTTTCAATACAGTTCTCCAGTAAAAAAATAAAATTCTAATCAAAGTTGAGCCATTAAATTGCATCTTGTTCTCATTTGCCCATTTTTCCATTGTGTTCAGATCTCGTTGAACTCTGTCTCTATCTTCCGGAGTATTTGCCAGTCCTCCCAATTTGGTGTCATCTGCAAACTTGATGAGTAGTCCCTCCACCCCCTCATCTAGATCATTAATAAATATGTTAAAAAGTACCGGACCGAGCCCTGAGGTACCCCGCTACTCACCTCCCTCCAGTCTGATGAAATGGGGTCCACTGGGCTCCCCCAGGATGCGCGAGCTGGGGCACCCGGGCAGTTTCCAGCCTGCACAGGTGAGCAGTTTTTCTGATTTGCAAGACTTGATGGCCGGTCCCCAACAGCCCCCTGTCTCCGGCCAGCAATGGCACTCACCTCCCAGGCAGCCAGTGCACTCAATCCTGCCACTGCCCCCGCCCCCCAAGACCCAACTACCAACAGTACCGGGGGCAAGTACATTTTCCCGGTCTCAGATTCCCTTTGTTCCCCCGATCCCAGCTCTGGCAGCTCTGGCACCGCAGGGTGGGGAAAACCTGGCGGGTTGCAAGTTTAATGCCAGTTTGATGGCTCAGCAGAATAATTGTCATATTTCGTGGTCTGGTCCTCTGGCTTCATTCGGGACTGGGGAGAAACTTTCCGAAGTGCTGCCGCAGCAATACGAGTGCTAGGCAATCATTTGGAGGGGTCTGCCGCTGAATGGTGGGCTACTCTCCATGAGCAGTATGGCCCTGAGCTCGCAGACTTTGAATTCTTCAGCAAATCCCTGAACTCCCAGTTTGCTGACCCATTTGGGGAGCAAAAAGTCAAGCTGACCTTCAACAAATTTGGCATTAGGGGCACCCGTTTGTGCGATATATTAGTGAGCTGCAGACTCTGTTTGGCTGGGCCAAGGGGCTGAATGAGGTCTCACAAATGCAGTTTTCTGTCCATGATCTAGACCCCACACTTGCCAAGGGTGCTCACCTCTGACAACCTGGCCACACTGGACTTTGAGTCTGGGTTTGAGGCGGTGTGCTGCACTGAGAGTGAACTGCACCATTTGAAACTCCTGCACTAGCAGCATGGCAAGGGCCACCCCATCCAACCCACGGGCATGGCTCAGAGTTGCCTGCCCCCCGGTCCCTGGGTGGCAAAGGGGAAGTTGGACCGTCATAGGGCGCATGAGTTGTGTTTGGATTGTGGGCAGGCAGGGCACTTTGTGGTCAACTGCCCAAGAACTGTCTCATCCTGCCCAACAGAGCTGCCATGCACTTGACTCCCAGGGCCCCCTGTTTCTTCCCCCAATATAGCCCCATGGAAAAGCGCTCAAGGGGGAACGCCCCGTGCCCTACTCTCCCCGGTGGCTGATCACGTGGTCCCTTGGCCTTATGGAAAGGGAGGAGGCAGCACTTCCTTGGGAAATGAGTCCAACCTGCTGAGATGGGTGCACCACTGCAAGTGCCCCACAAGGTGTCCCAGCACCCCCCCCCCCGCAGGATGTATCCCCCCAAGGGGATCTGCACTTTTCTCACCAAGGAGCACACAGGAGCCCGAGTAGAGATACAGATTTGCCTAGACAGCGGATGTAGCACCAGCCTGGTCAACCCCGACTTGTTGCGGAGCCTGTGCTTGAAGACGAAGGACTTAGAATGTCCTATAATTGTGGAGCAGATGGACAGTAACCCGGTGGGGGGGGGCGTATCACAAAAGCCACTGCCCGGTTTTGATGTGCATGGGTCTCCACAGTGAGCGGATTTCTATGACCGTAGCCCCAGTGTCGGGTCACGCTGTGTTGCTTTGGATGGATTCGTTTATGACCCGCTTCCCTAGTTTTTGTTGGGAAGAAAGCATCATAGAGTTCTCTAATGCAAAGGCCGCTCCACACTTCTGACTCTGCCGCCAGGATGGGCATCTCTGTACAAGGGTGGGGGTTACCCTGTGCATGGGGAGAGTTTGCTGGTTACAAGCCCACCCTTGGCTGCCAGAAAGAGAGGGGGTGGACCAGGAGGGGGCAACCAACCTCCCACTCCAGAGGGCCTCCCTGAGTGCTACTGGGATTTGGCTCACATATTTTTGGATGAGGAGTGTGACCAGTTGGCTCCCTACCGCCAAACTGACTGTGCCATTGAGCTGAAGCCCGGGGTGGCTCTCCCAAGGACAAAACTGTATAATATAAGTCCCAGTGAGCCCGAGGAGCTCAGGCTGTTTGTTGACAAAAACCTGTCCTGCGCTTTCATTCGCCCTGCCACCTCTTCCATTGCAGCCCCAGTGCTCTTTTCCAACAGCTTCCCCAGGCTGTGTAGTGATTACAGGGCCATCAACGCAATCTCCATGACCAATGCCTGCCCACTGCCCTTAATAAAAGACCTGTTGGGGCAACTGGGTTGTGGAAAGTATTTTAGTAAACTGGATTTAAAGGACACCTGTTACCGGGTCTGTATCGTGAAGGAGGATGAATGGAAGACCACCTTCAACACCCCTCTGGGGCAATTTGAGTACCTCATGATGCCTTTTGGGTTGGCTGGGACTCCCTCTGTTTTCATGAATCTGATCAACGAGGTGCTTCATGGCCTACTCCAGGGGTAGTAAACCTGTGGTCCTTCAGATGTCCATGGACTACAATTCCCATGAGCCCCTGCCAGCATTTGCTGAGTGTTCGTCTGTGTCCTATCTTCAATAAAACTAACTTTCTGGTGAAATGCTGGGTGTCGGTAGTCACTGAGTTCGGATATCGAGGAAGGGCTCCGCAACTGCACCATTTTCTGTGACACATAGTTTATCTGGATTTCAGTAAAGCTTTTGATACGGTCCATTATTTTTGACACTTCTTGGAGAAGAAGTGTTACTAAAGTGTTACACTTCTTAGTTACTAAAAGAGCTTGCAGATGTCATCTCTGAACCTCTGTCCATTATTTTTTACACTTCTTGGAGAACAGGTGAGCTGCCAGACGATTGGAGGCGGGCAAATGTTGCCCCCATTTTCAAGAAAGGGAAAAAGGAGGATCCGGGTAATTATCGACCCGTCAGCTTGATATCTGTAGCTGGCAAAATTTTAGAACAAATAATCAAACACTCGGTCCTTGAGCAGCTGGAACTGAGAGCTGTGATTTCTAAGACTCAGCATGGGTTTCGCAAGAACATGTCATGTCAGATCAACCTTATCTCTTTCTTCGAGAAAGTGACTACCTTTCAGGATTAGGGGAATGCCATGGACATAGTTTATCTGGATTTCAGTAAAGCTTTTGATAAGATTCTACATGATATTCTTGTTGACAAGTTGGTAAAATGCAGTATGGATCCTAATTCTGTCAGATGGATCAATAACTGGCTGACAAATCGTACCCGGAGGGTACTTGTTAATGGTTCAGCATCTTCTTGGAGAAGAGTAACAAGTGGATTGCTCCAGGAATCTGTCCTGGGGCCTGTGTTGTTCAACATATTTATAAATGATTTGGATGAGGAATTAGAATGTCTCAGATTGAAAGCCCTTGTCAATAATTTTGCCCAGATTTCGTGGTAAAATTAGGTGCCTCGGCTTATATGCGAGTATATATGGTATATCAAAACTGAATGGTGGGATGTGTACATGGGGTGGGGTGAGAATGAGAATGGAGGTGAGACTTTGTGGTGCAGAGCTCCAATCACCTCCTAGGTGATGGGGTAAGGACACGAGATTGTGAAATGACCCCACTTTGCTGCCTTCCCCAGCTGGGGGTTTTGTGAGTGAATCTTATGAGAGTTTCTTCAAACATTAAGCAGTTTTCTAGACAGAAAATATCAGAGACATTAATGAAGGAACATTTAAGCATATTTCTTAAGGATGCTCTGGGCTGATCCTGCGTTGAGCAGGGGGTTGGACTAGATGGCCTGTGTGGCCCCTTCCAACTCTATGATTCTATGATTCTATGATTCTATGATTCTATGATTCTATGATTCTGGCAGAGCTGTGTACATCAGTATAAACTACAATAATTTTTCAGTGATTTCTATCTTGCTATTTGAAAAAAGCCTCAAAGGCAACTGGTGACAATAATTATTGAAAATCAGTCATCAAATAGAACATGTTGCCACATATTAAATAAATACTAGAAAATCCAGCACCGGATTTTTCATCCCTATTCTTTTGACTCAGAAACACCCATTTCAATCGTGCTTTGCCTTGTGTGAATCAAACCCACAAGAATCTCAATTTGCAAGCTATTTTCTGCTTGATTCTAAATTTTCCCAGTTACATGTATACATTTTTAAATATTGTTTTTGTCTCAGCTATAGAAGAATGGTGCAAAAGAAAGAAATCGAAATACTGGCAGTGAAAATGGATGACATGTAAAGAATCACACTGACAGCACAACAAAACCAACACGGGCTGAAAAATGATACATGAAACCCACCTTATAATGTTGGTAAGTTCATAAATCTAGAGAAGGAAGCCAAATGGAAGGAGGGCCTAAGAAAGCAGTAAGTCAAGGGAAGTAGCCGCCAGGATGGGATTCATAAAAGAGGAATTCAAAGAAGGAATAGCCCAGAGTAATGCAAGGAAGGGGAGGTGGTCAGAGAATCTGAGTATTACCCAAATAGGAGGTCTCCTAATATTAGTTTGTACAGGAGATGTAGTGAGAGGGATCTCCACCAATGTCCATAGGGATTGTTCCCTTAGAGCAACCTTCCTAATGCCGCAACCCTCATGTTGTGGTGACCCCAAACCGTAAAATTATGCAAGTGTTCTTTCTCAGAAATTAAACCAAAACTGACCAATGGCATGAAGATCTGTTTTCATGCATGTATATAACTTGTTTTTCCCCCAGGGTTTCTCAGTTCAGTTCTGCCTCTTGTCCCACTATGCCTGTCTTGTGCCGTCACCTGGAGTGCCTGGTGGGAGACTGTGCCATGCTGGAGGTGCTGCCGGAGCAGCTGGTGGCTGAGCGCGGGAACCTGCAGGAGGAGCGTCAACAGTGGCGGCGTCCCCCGTCCCCCCCTGGCCAAGCTGCTCGCCCTGCCGTGATCCTTGTGAAAGGGTCGTTCAACCCCCCAAAGGGGTCCTTACCCCCAGGTGGAGAACACTGCTTTAGAAAAACTCAAATAAACCAGTCCAACATTAAAACTAGATTGCTTTTAATTAAGGAAAATTAAAGGGGTACAGCAAATACACAAAAATGCTGAAAAACAAGGATGCAAGGCTAGATCAGAAAGTAAGGGAGAAAAGAAGAGAGAGAATATGAGAAAGGCAATATTCAGTGATCATAACATAAAGAGAGGCCCATGGATTCAGCTGCAAAACAACCAGCATTTCACAGAGGAAAAAAGGAGGATCAACATTCAAGTAGCGGTGTATGCACAGATCCAAACACACACATGTCACTGGGGCAAGAGGCCCATGTTTTATAGGAAAGAATTTCCTGAGACAATGCTGATGCACCTAAAACATTGTGTGGATGGGAACTTTAGAGTTTGACAATGACTTTAGGAGATATGTGACAGGTTTGTCCAGAGAAGGACAATACTCCAGGAGAAACCTCAGTGGGTTCCCAGAAAAAAAGTAATGGCTCTCATTGCTTTACCTAGGAAGAACTATAGGTGTAATATGGTTCTTGGTGACCTTTGGATTACTGGACAGAAAACTATTAAGTTTAGGAAGAGAGTTAGGAATCGCTAAGAGAAGTAAGATTGGTAAATTGACAAATGACAAATTACTTGCCAATTCTCATGAAACCTATTGCCCTAAATTATGCATCTCCCTGGGATGCGGAAGAGGTTGGTAGTGAGTCAGCCTCTTCACTTTCAAAAGCTAAACAATATGCTAAGACTGGCATGTTGGGGTCCTGCTTGGAAAAATTGCATATTTTGACTGGGTGACGGGTTGACTAGATTATTGTCATGACCAACGGACTTCAGTCCAGAAGCTCACCCTCATAGCCAACACAGCAAAGAACCAGGCAGTAGGAATATGGCTAAAATTAGTCTTTATTGAAGGCATGTTACAGAAACAAGCATCGTCAGGAGGCACTCACAGAACCAGGGATTGTCGAGGATGGAGGGGGGGGGCATATATAGAAGAAGAGTTGGTCTTTATATGCCGCTTTTCTCTACCCGAAGGAACCTCAAAGCGGCTTACAGTCGCCTTCCCATTCCTCTCCCCAAAACAGAGACCCTGTGAGGTGGGTGAGGCTGAGAGAGCCTTGATATCACTGCTTGGTCAGAACAGTTTTATCAGTGCCATGGCGAGCCCAAGGTCACCCAGCTGGCTGCATGTGGGGGAGCGCAGAATCGAACCTGGCATGCCAGATTAGAAGTCTGCACTCCTGACCACTATACTAAGGTGACCAGAAGTCCCGCCTTTGGCAGGACAGTCCCGCATTTGGGGCATTTGCCCCGCGTCCCGTGGCGTTTTCTAAATGTTCCCCAATTAAAATTAAAAATTTTTTTTTTAAATTTTGGCCATGCGCTGCACGGCAGCCCAGGCTCAGGAGGCCCCCGCGCAGGGACCTGGGATCAGGAGGACCCTGTGCAGGCACCTCTGCTGCCGCCTGCTCGGGCAGCCCTTTCTTCTGCGCCTTCCTGCCTCCTCCTGGACCCGGGCTCTTCCCAGGACGCTGTCGCCCTTCTTGAGGCCAGTCAGGGAAATGGGGGTAGGGGGGAGGGAGGGGCCGCCTGTCATCACTGCTGATGCTGCCGCCGCCACTGCCGCCCCGCAGCTGCCCTTCTGAGGCCAGTCGGGGGGGAGGAGGGGGGAGGGTCCGCCTGCCGCCACCACCAGGAAGCAGGAAGGGGAGGATTCCCTTCCCTTCGGCCCGCAAAGCCCTCTAGCTGCCTCGCAGATGAGGCGAGAGGCTCTGCGAGCCCTAGGGAAGCAGCCGTGGTGCCTTTCCAGTCTTTGCCATGGCACCGTGGCCAGAAGCACTGGTATTGTGGGCAGGAGCTGGGTCCCGGCCAGTCCGCCATTGTAAACTGACAGGGGGAGCACAGAGGTTGCCTTTCCTTCCTTCCTTCCTTCCTTCCTTCCTTCCTTCCTTCCTTCCTTCCTTCCTTCCTTCCTTCCTTCCTTCCTTCCGATAAGGCAAGTAGGCACCCACCCTTCTGAACCCCGCCCTCTTCCCCCCGCCCCCCTCGCCACTCACACCTGTGCTCCGCCGCCTCTGCTTCCCTGCCCCCAAACACACAGCCACCCACTCTTCTCAACCCCAACCCTCCCCCCACCCCCCTTGCGACTCACCCCCCCCCACCGGACCCTTTCCCACTTCCTTCCTTCCACCCCTGCCCCGTCCCCTTTCATGGCAACTGCCTGCCTGCCTGCCTTCCTCCAAGAATTCAATTTCTCCTTCCTTCCTTCCTTCCTTCCTTCCTTCCTCCCTCCCTCCCTCCCTCCCTCCCTCCCTCCCTCCTTTTTTTCTTTCCTTCCTTCCTTCCTTCCTTCCTTCCTTCCTTCCTTCCTTCCTTCCTTCCTTCCTTCCTTCCTTCCTTCCTTCCTTCCTTCCTTCCTCCCCCCTCCCTCCCTCCTTTTTTTCTTTCCTTCCTGCCTTCCTATTTTTCTTTATTTCTGTCTGTCTGTCTGTCTGTCTGTCTGTCTGTCTTCCCCCTCCCCTACTTTCCAAGCATGCAATCAGCCAAGTTTAAGTGATCCTATTTCTATTTCCAATATGTGGCAAGACTTTTTGCCGCAAAGATCCCACTCTACTTAGTCTGCCATCTCGTATCAGTTCTCTTGAAATTGTTTATCCAATAATCATGATCAGAGATGGCACCTCAATCGCTGGTTACTTAGGGTAACCAGAATGACACACAAAATTCTAGTACTGGAAGCACCATAGAACTATGTGATCTTGGCTGCTGCTTTTTCAGTCCTTTACCTTCCCCACCCTCCCCCAACCCCATTACTACTCTATCCTGTCAACTATTGAACAAGAAAAAAATTGCTATTTTGGGAAGAGATTTGTGAGTTCCTTCCCCCTGGGTCATTGCAGTCAGTTGCAGGCAGTTCAAGCTTTTGCACTAACACTACAAAATACAATCCTGGCCCAGCTTGTTGCCCCCTTTAGTTCAGTTGTTTCCTGCCCGATAGGCTATCAAGAGCTGGCTTTTGCACAGTCCAGTTGCTGTAGCTATTAAGACTACTGGGCTAAAACTTGAGAGACCTCTACCCTGAAACCTCTTGGGTGACCTTGGGCCACACTCAGATCAACCTGTCTCACAAGGTGAGGTGTGAGTCTTGAAGGAAGGGAAGTCTAAAACATACCAGATGAGATAGCACAGACTCTGTCTCAAAACTGTGTGTTTCTGCATGAGTTAAGGTTGCCAGTCCAGCCATGAAAATACCTATTTTTGGTTTATCCACTGCAGACGATAAGGGGACAGACAAATTATAAATGATGCATTTTATGTTGTTAAAGATTACAAAGTAACTGTTGTATAATTTACATTTCCCCAAATTTCCACCCACCCACCTCAGTCTAAGTTTTTAACACTGTTTCAAAATTTGTGGAACTTTTACACCTCTAAGAAAGCTTGGCCCCTATGCAGTTGGCCATTGGAGTAAGAGTGCCAGAAGAGCCTTCCTCAAATAGCAGCCACCTAGCCATAGTCAGATGCCATCCCTGTCAGCAAACGATGACCCAACAAACACTGTCGGTCTTTGAGCCCCACTTGGATAACCAGTAAGTCCTGGGGAGCTGCAACTGTAAGCAGCATTACCCTAAGGGGGAGGAACGAACGGGAGAAGTTGGCGAACCCTAAGAAACTTTGCAGTTGTCTCCGTGTGTGCGGGGGCTCCGATGCCAACAAATCACAGACCTTCCTGGAGTCCATTTCAATCCCAGCACAGGAGACACAATAGCCCAAAAATTCCACCGTATCTCAGTGGAACTCACACTTAGAAAGTTTAGCGTAGAGAGGTGAGCCCTCAAGCGGCGCAAAACTTCACGCACCAAAGACACATGTTTCTCTGGGTCTTCTGAATACAGCAAAATATCATCCAAATAAATCAGGGCTCCTTTGTACAACAGGTCATGCATGACCTCGTTAATTACATTCATGAACACGCCCGGAGGCTAAACAGGCTCTTTAGTCCTTCTTCACTTTCTGCCATTAGAGTGGTATCATCTGCATATCTGAGATTGTTGATATTTCTCCCTGCAATCTTGATCTCAATTTGTGACTCTTCTAATCCTGCCATTCTCATGATGTGCTCCACATACAAGTTAAATAAGCAAGGCGACAGCATACAGCCTTGCCGAACTCCTTTCTCAATGTTGAACCAATCAGTGATTCCATGTTCAGTTCTCACTGTTGCTTCTTGACCTGCATATAAGTTTAGCACTTGCTTCTTGACCTGCATATTGAGTGTAGCACTTTTACTGCATCGTTTTTTAAGATTTTGAATAGTTCAACTGGAATGCTGTCACCACCACTAGCTTTATTGTTGCTCAAACTTCCTAAGGCCCATTTAACTTCACATTCCAGGATGTCTGGCTCCAGGTCAGTAACTATCCCATTGTGGTTATCAGGGATGTTTAGCTCGCTCTTGTATAGTTCTTTTGTATAATTTTGCCACTTTTTAAAAATCTCTTCTGCTTCTGTGAGGTCCCTACCATTTTGGTCCCTTATCATACCCATCTTTGCAGGAAACATTCTCTTCATATCTCCAATTTTCTTGAAAAGATCTCTGGTCCTCCCCATTCAATTGTTTTCTTCTATTTGTTTGCACTGTTCATTTAAGAAGGCATTCTTATCTCTTCTAGCTTTTCTCTAGAATTCTGCATTCAGTTGGGTGTATCTTTCTCTTTCTCCCTTGCCTTTCACTTCCCTTCTCTCCTTAGCTATTTGTAAAGCTTCCTCAGACAGCCATTTTGATTTCTTGCATTTCTTTTTCTTTGGGATGGTTTTAGTTGCTACCTCTTGTACAATGTCGCGAACCTCCGTCCATAGTTCTTCAGGCACTCTGTCTATCAGATCTAATTCCTTAAATCTATTTGTCACCTCTACTGTATATTCGTCGGGGATATGATTTAGTTCATACCTGAGTGGCCTAGTGCTTTTCCCTACTTTCTTCAATTTAAGCCTAAATTTTGCAACAAGAAGCTCATGATCTGAACCACAATCAGCTCCTGGTCTTGTTTTTATTGACTGTATAGAACTTTTCCATCTTTGGCTGCAGAGCACATAGTCAATCTGATTTCTGTGTTGACCGTCTGGTGATGTCCATGTGTAGAGTCGTCTCTTGGGTTGTTGGAAAAGAGTGTTTGCTATGACCATTGTATTCTCTTGGCAAAATTCTACCAGCCTGTGTCCTGCTTCATTTTGTACTCCAAGGCCGAACTTGCCTGTTATCCCGGTTATCTTTTGGCTTCCTACTTTAGCATTCCAATCTCCCATGATGATAAGCACATCATTTTTGGCGTTGCTTCTATAAGGTGTTGTAGGGCTTCATAGAACTGATCAACTTCATCCTCTTCAGCAGCAGTGGTTGGGGCATAGACCTGGATCACTGTGATGTTGAATGGTTTGCCTTGGATTCGAACTGAGATCATTCTGTCATTTTGGGGATTGTATCCCAAGACTGCTTTTCCTACTCTCTTAGTCATTTAGTGGAGAGACTATGTTTTCACGGCTGTATGGTCCCTGATCTTCTGCACATTATTATGATCTCCTTCCGCACATTATTATGTTCAGCCTGGAGAAAAGGAGGTTGAGAGGGGACATGATAGCCCTCTTTAAGTATTTGAATGGTTGTCACGTGGAGGAGGGCAGGATGCTGTTTCTGTTGGCTGCAGAGGAGAGGACACGCAGTAATGGGTTTAAACTTCAAGTACAACGATATAGGCTAGATATCAGGAAAAATGTTTTCACAGTCAGAGTAGTTCAGCAGTGGAATAGGCTGCCTAAGGAGGTGGTGAGCTCCCCTTCACTGGCAGTCTTCAAGCAAAGGTTGGATACACACTTTTCTTGGATGCTTTAGGATGCTTAGGGCTAATCCTGCGTTGAGCAGGGGGTTGGACTAGATGGCCTGTATGGCCCCTTCCAACTCTATGATTCTATAATTCTATGATTCTATGATTCTATATGTTCTGCCCTAAATTTTCTCTATACCACCTGGGGGTATCTGACATCCTATCTTCCTTTCAATTCCATAATAACGAAACGGCTGCGATCAATAAATTACTTTATAGCAAGGATCCTGAGCAGATCGCCCGCATTACAAAATTTTTAGCAAAGGTTTTTAGAATTAATTCCTTGTTTTTAACAAAATTGTGTAACTCTGTCTGATTCTTATAACTGTACTATTTTGTATTTCCATACCTGTATTGTTTTTTATGCCAATAAAGGCTTTTTGTTGTTTTTGTTGTTTACTCTCTTATTGATTACTAGAAATATAGCCCATTGCAGTCTGAAATGCAATGGGCGCTAGCAGCCCCCAGGAAAGGCGATCCACGCCTTTCCCTGGGCTCGGAGAGTTGTTTAAAGCAGCAGGGCAGTTTTAAGAAGCTCTCCGAGCTCGGAGAGCTTTTTAAGGAGGCAGCACAGTTTTAAGAAGCTCTCCGTGCTCCGGGGAAGGCGATCCACGCCTTCCCCAGGGCTCGGAGAGCTTTTTAAGGAGGCAGCACAGTTTTTAGAAGCTCTCTGTGCTCCGGGGAAGGCGATCCACGCCTTCCCCGGGACGCGGAGAGCTTTTTAAGGCGGCAGGGCAGTTTTAAGAAGCTCTCCGTGCTCCGGGGAAGACGATCCACGCCTTCCCCGGGGCGCGGAGAGCTTTTTAAGGCGGCAGGGCAGTTTTAAGAAGCTCTCCGTGCTCCGGGGAAGACGATCCACGCCTTCCCCGGGGTGCGGAGAGCTTTTTAAGGCGGCAGGGCAGTTTTAAGAAGCTCTCCGTGCTCCGGGGAAGGCGATCCACGCCTTCCCCGGGGCGCGGAGAGCTTTTTAAGGCGGCAGGGCAGTTTTAAGAAGCTCTCCGTGCTCCGGAGAAGGCGATCCACGCCTTCCCCGGGGCGCGGAGAGCTTTTTAAGGCGGCAGGGCAGTTTTAAGAAGCTCTCCGTGCTCCGGAGAAGGCGATCCACGCCTTCCCCGGGGCGCGGAGAGCTTTTTAAGGCGGCAGGGCAGTTTTAAGAAGCTCTCCGTGCTCCGGAGAAGGCGATCCACGCCTTCCCCGGGGCGCGGAGAGCTTTTTAAGGCGGCAGGGCAGTTTTAAGAAGCTCTCCGAGCCCCGGGGAAGGCGATCCACGCCTTCCCTGGGGCTTGGGGAGTGTTTTAAGGGCCGGGGGCCAGGGACCCTACCTTTGCTCTCGGCGGCCAGCCAAGTAATGGCCGCCGTGGAGCAAAGGAAAGCTCTGGTGGGGGGTGGGGCGGAAAATGGCGGCGGTGGGCGGGGGAGGCTTCTGCCGGACCTGGGCGCTCCTCCACGGCAGCGGAGGAGCGCCCGGGTCCGGCAGAAGCCGGGAAATGGCGGCGGTGGGCGGGGGAGGCTTCTGCCGGACCTGGGCGCTCCTCCACGGCAGCGGAGGAGCGCCCGGGTCCGGCAGAAGCCGGGAAATGGCGGCGGTGGGCGGGGGAGGCTTCTGCCGGACCTGGGCGCTCCTCCACGGCAGCGGAGGAGCGCCCGGGTCCGGCAGAAGCCGGGAAATGGCGGCGGTGGGCGGGGGAGGCTTCTGCCGGACCTGGGCGCTCCTCCACGGCAGCGGAGGAGCGCCCGGGTCCGGCAGAAGCCGGGAAATGGCGGCGGTGGGCGGGGGAGGCTTCTGCCGGACCTGGGCGCTCCTCCACGGCAGCGGAGGAGCGCCCGGGTCCGGCAGAAGCCGGGAAATGGCGGCTGTGGGCGGGGGAGGCTTCTGCCGGACCTGGGCGCTCCTCCACGGCAGCGGAGGAGCGCCCGGGTCCGGCAGAAGCCGGGAAATGGCGGCGGTGGGCGGGGGAGGCTTCTGCCGGACCTGGGCGCTCCTCCACGGCAGCGGAGGAGCGCCCGGGTCCGGCAGAAGCCGGGAAATGGCGGCGGTGGGCGGGGGAGGCTTCTGCCGGACCTGGGCGCTCCTCCACGGCAGCGGAGGAGCGCCCGGGTCCGGCAGAAGCTAGAAAATGGCGGCGGTGGGAAAGGAGCAGGGACGCCGCGTCTTCGACGCGGCGTCCCTGCTCCTTTCCCTAGTGGCAGGAGGGCGGCTGGAGGACTCACCGGGCAGGCAGCGTCTTCTGTCTGTCTGGTGACTCCCCAGCCAGGGCAAGCGAGGCTCTGGCAAGCGGCCAATGGGCAGCCGCGCTTCGCGCGGCTCCCCATTGGCTGCTTGGCCTTGGATGGGCACTCGGGGGGCCCAATCAGGAGCCGCTTCGCGGCTCCTGATTGGCCCCCCCGAGTTTTTATCCCGGACAGGGCCCGCCCTAACTCCTCCCCACATGCCCTTACTCTTTTATTCCTCCCGCTCCTCCGGAGCGGGGGGAGGGGTTTAAAGATGAAGGCTACTCCATTTCTTCTGCGAGATTCTTGCCCACAGTAGTATACCTGATGGTCATCTGAATTAATTCACCCATTCCTGTCCATTTTAGTTCACTGATTCCTAAAATGTCGATGTTCAGTCTTGTCATCTCTTGTTTAACCACGTCCAGCTTGCTGGTGTTCCAGGTTCCTATGGAATAAAAGTCTTTATAGCATCGGACTGTCTTTTCGCCACCAGTTACTTCCACAACTGAGCGTCCTTTCGGCTTTGGCCCAGTCGCTTCATTCATTCTGGCGCTACTCGTACTAGCCGTCTGCTCATCCCCAGTAGCATATTGGACACCTTCCGACCTGAGGGGCGTCATATCATTTTGCCTTTTGAACTTGTCCATTGGGTTTTCATGGCAAAGATACTGGAGTGGTTTGCCATTTCCTTCTCCAGTGGATCACCTTTTGTCAGAGCTCTTAGCTATGACCTGTCCGTCTTGGGTGGCCCTGCACGGCACAGCTCATAGCTTCACTGAGCTATGCAAGCCCCCTTGCCATGGCAGCGATCCTTGAAGGGGTGATATAGGCTAGATATCAGGAAATAAATTTTCACAGTCAGAGTAGTTCAGCAGTGGAATAGGCTGCCTCAGGAGGTGGTGAACTCCCCCTCATTGGCAGTCTTCAAGCAAAGGTTGGATACACACTTTTCTTGGATGCTTTAGGATGCTTAGGGCTGATCCTGCGTTGAGCAGAGGGTAGGACTAGATGGCCTGTATGGCCCCTTCCAACTCTATGATTCTATGATTCTAAATTGCTTAAGAGGAAGAATCAGGAGAACTGGTGGGAGGCTCTCAGTGATAACATGGCAAAAAGAAACGAAGAGAGACAGATTAACAAAATCCCTAAGCAAAGAAGGCTTTCAGTAGGTTCCCTACACTTATCTGAAAAGGCCATAATCAAAGATGCTTGTAGCCCAGTGTAGGAAATCCAAAGAAAGAGCCTTTGCAGCAGGCGGGTATCTGGAGTCTTTTGAAGACTTCTAGTGAGGAAGAGCCCACTCCATCTGCCCCAGGAATTGATCACAATATTCAACGGTACATATTATGAGGTTTCTCCTAATGTGCAATGTTTTGCCCTTGGGAACATCTTGGTGTAGTGGTTGGAGGACTCAGGTTCAAAGCCCCACCAAATCTGCCATAAAAGCTTGTTGGTTGACCTTTGGCTCATCACACTTTTAGCCTGATCTACCTCACAGGGTTGTTGTTAGGATAAAATGGAGGAGAGGAGACTGATGTCAGCCACTTAGAACTCGTTTTCCAGATCCTCATCCCATTGTTCTTCTGTGAACCCATTAAAATTTGTCTGCATTTGTCTTAAAATTTAGCTCCCAGAACCTGAGACAATAGTTCAGATGAGTTCGAACTAGTGTGGAACAGAGTAGGGCTATTATTTCTTGTGGTGGAAAATGCCATGGTGAACCCACAGGGTTTTCAGGGCAAGATATGACAGATGCCAGCCTCTAGTTGGAACCTGGGGAATTACAGCTCCTATCTAGACTGCAGAAATCAGACCCCCTGGAGAAAATGGATGTTTTGAAGGGTGGACTGTAAGATTTTGTACCTCACTAAGGTTCCTGTCCTCCCCAGGTGCCATCCCCAACTCTCCCAACCTGGATCGGCAACCTTAGAAGAGGGGGTTTGCCACTGCTTGACCCTCCTTAACACCCCTGAACTTCCTTGGTGGTCTTCCATCTAAGCAGCAACCAGGGCCAACCCTGCTTGGATTCCAAGTTTCAATGAGTAACATCTAGCCGGGGCTGTCCTTTTAAAACAGTGTTAATCTTTTTGTCTTTCAGCTGCATCACTCAGGTTCAGCTGGGCTGTTTCTGCACTTACTTTGTTTATTCCATCCATCATCATCATAGTTTTATTACAGTACTAGACCAGTAATCAAATTACAATGTACATAAAGTATTCATTGGTAATTAAAATAGTATAAAATTTAAAACATTCCAGATAAAAGAATCAACAAAACTACATTTTAAAATTCACAAACATTATCTCAAGCAATTGAGACTATCCCTATCTCTATCCAAGTTGCTCCAAATTCACCCAGCTCTTCCTTGTTTTGATTGTCCTCCATGCAAATTTGGCAACAACAGAAGTTGTTTCAGGGCATTTATCTGACAACAAGTATTTAATCGTCTCCGAGCTGGGCCTATTCTGTGGGGATGGCAAAGTAAGTTCTCTCCTGATTTGCTCGTATAGCCTACATTGGAGTAATAAGTGTTCTGATGTCTCAATGCTCCCATCCTGACAGATGCACACACGATTAAAGATAGGTATTTAAAAAAAAAATAAGCCTTCCCTAAAAGCGGATGGAAGCATGTTATATCGGAGAAGTGTAAATATCCTATGGTCTGGGATAACTAGATTAGATAAGTAAGGTAATGACCTCAAATTATTAAGTGGAGGCATTGTGAAAAGTGGATTTTTTACTATATGGAAGTCTTGTTGGCAGTGGATATCCAAGAACCTTTGTTTTATTATCACCTTTGCTTGATTGCAACCAAGAGACAGTATTAACTGTTTCAATAGACCATATGAGCAGAATCTTTTCTCAAGAATGGTTAACTAGGGTTAACAACCAATGAATCAGACATCATTAGATGGAGCAAACCCTTTGTGGAAAAAGCAGTTTTAACCAGTACGTGGACGAACATGGATATATTCTGGTCTGGACAGTATGCATTCCTGTTTCTACCCAGATTGCAGCATTGGAAATGCTGGTTGGTACCTGGAGCAGAGATCTTAAACATTTAGCCTGTGTCTTTTCTAGGCTGGAAATATTGGCATTTATACACAATGGTGCCCCATACATCATCTGTGCTAGAGGTTTTGCCTTAAACAGCCTAAGGGCTGGAGGAACATTACGCCCACCTTTGTGCCAAAAGAATTTCTGAATGGCACCTGAACTTCTCTAGGCATTTGAAGAAATTTGACTGGAATAGTCCAAGCCCCACCTGCAGGTCAGGCCCCCTGTGCATGGATAGGGGCAGATTTTTCTGAGCAGTCTGAGAACTTGGGGTCCAGGCAGAAGTCCACAAGCAATCATTTGCAGTTGCTGCAAAACTTTTCAGTCCCTCAGCTGAAGTGGGTGATCCTGTGTGATTTGTGTAAGGCAGGCACCAGGAGAGAGTAGGCGAGATGGGGAAGCATATCTGTGAGCTTGCTGCAGGCACAATAAAATGGCTAGTTGCAGCTCTGTTGGCTGGTCAGGAGGGCCACTGCTTATTTTTTCTTTCCTTTTCTCCTTTTAAACACTCCAAGTTCAGCAAGTGCCATTCTGCTGCACAGGTAGCAACAACTGTGCAGCAATCAGGTGCCCTTAGATTTATATTTTTCTAATCCCTTTCTTGCTCTTTACTGGTGACTTTTGTCCTTGATGGGTTCAGTGGCTGAAAGAGACTTTATTATATCACATAGAGGGAGCTATTAAAGAGAAAGCGGCATACATTCTCTCCTGAACAATGGCAGGTTTTGCTAATTCTCTTGTACGTTATCGGAGTTTGGGTCCCATCTGGTTGGCACAGTTTGCTTCAATCTCTGCTGCCATTATGTTACTGCTTGCCTGTTTGAATAATATTTTCCCCCTCTGTTTTATCCACCTCCCCCCTTCCTCCTTTCTTTTCTTCTCTCTTTTAATAGTCTCCCAAAGGCCGAGCAGAACTTGCTTAATCGAGTAATGTCAAATGTGTGCAAAACAGACCAATAAAACCTAATGCATTTCCTTGCCTTTGTCTGTCAATCTCTCTAGTGCCTAACATTTTCCACTCTAAAAACCACTTAAAACACATCTGCAACAATCCCTCACAAAACAGCCACTTGTTGGCTAATTGTACGGCCCTCTTTGCCCATTTCCCCATTTTGTCTTTTCTTATCTCCTGCATTTGGAGGCTCAATCCTTCCAGGGACTGGTTGCCTCGGAAGGCTCCTGCATCAGACTGGGGCATACAGGACCCGAGGCCACTCTGCACCAGTCTCCAGGACCTGGAAGGATTAGCATCTTTCCAAAGGCAGAATGGATGTGTTGTAGGAGCCGGGGCTTCTGTTTCTATGCCACCGAGTCACTTTGGTGACCTTGACCATGTTGCTTAAATGTAGGAAGGCATTTAGGCTGGCTTTGCACTTTATTCTTTTGCATTAAAAAAAAAAAACAGCCACTGGGGAAAAAATGGTTTTAAGTGTTTGAAGTAGATTTCCTGCAGGGCATCTTTTTGGGGGTGGGGGACAAACCAGGAGAGGAAGCGGAGTGGTTTCTGTATAGAGATGTCACAGGATTGTTGGCAGCCAGAAGGTTGTAGCAACATTGCAAAGAAGTCAAGCCAGCTTTCAAAATGGGAATGGCAAAAGCAACATAACGGGGGGGGGGGGGGGGAGATGCTGTCCCTAGAGCTTGCTGGGGAGTAAGGTGTGCATGCAGAAGGCTTTTTTTGCCAAGGACATTTTCAGACAAAACTCCAAGCATCGAACCAGTGCAAAAGACTGTTGGCTGATGTATGCCAGGAGGCAGAAGACTGAAGATTTCATTTCACATTCTTTAAGTGTGGAATGCAAGATGAAAATGTCAGCGGAGGACAGCCATGGCCCTATTGACCCTGGCAGGCTCCTGTTTTCTGGATCAACCACAGGTGCTGTCTCCCTGCTATGTCTGGAGTGGATGCTTTCATCTCCTTTATCAGGGATCCTCATGGTCTCTTAAAGCAGGGATACTCAACCTGTGGTCCTCCAGATGTCCATGGACTACTATTCCCATGAGCCCCTGCCAGCGTTTGCTGGCAGGGGCTCATGGGAATTAGAATCATATAATCATAGAATAAAAGAGTTGCAAGGGACCTCATAGGTCATCTAGTCCTGCACTATGCAGGACACTCACATCCCAATCACTCATCTACTGTAACCTGCCACCCCTTTGCCTTCACAGAATCAGCCTCTCCGTCAGAGGGCTATCTACCCTGTGTTTTAAAATTTCCAAAGATGGAGAACACACCACCTCCCAAGGAAGCCTGTTCCACTGAGAAACCGCTCTCACTATCAGGAACTTCTTCCGGATGTTTAGATGGAATTTCTTTTGAATTAATTTCATCTGATTCGGTCTGTCCCTCTGGGGCAAGAGAGAACAATTTTGCTCCATCCTCTATAAGGCACCCTTTTAAATGCTTGAAGATGGTTATCAGATCCCCTCTCAGTTGTCTCCTCTCCAGGCTAAACAGACCAAGCTCCCCCAACCTTTCTTCATACATCTTGGTCTCCAAACCCCTCACCATCTTTGTTGCCCTCCTCTGGACACATTTCAGTTTGTCAACATCCCTCTTCAATTGGGGTGCCCAAAACTGAACACAGTACTCCAAGTGAGGCCGAACCAGAGCAGAGTAAAGCGGTACCATTACCTCCCATGATCTGGACACGATACTCCATTTGATGTAGCCCAAAATCCCATTTGCCTTTTTCGCCACTGAGTCACACTGCTGTTCAATGTATGGTCTACTAAGACTCCTAGAAACTTTTTGCACATGCCACTGCCTAGACAAGTCTCTCCCATCTTATATTGGTGTATTTGGTTTTTCCAACCTAAATGCAGAACTTTACATTTGTCCCTATTGAACTTCATTGACAACTTCCATGAACATCTGGAGGACCCCTGTCTTAAAGCACTGCCTTGGAGTAGGGGGCAGGCATGCATCTTGCCTCAAAAGCACAAGCATGTCAATGCATGTGCATAATGAACACTGAAGCAGCGTGCAATGCTCAGCTGGCTATTTCACACAATGCAACTGCTGAGTATTGCTTTAAACTGTTCAATATCTGGCCCAAGGTCGTCTAGAAAATTTCATGGCAGGATGGAGATTTGATCTCCCTTATCCTACACTACACAGTATGGGACAAGCAGACTGGAATCTCCAGAGCTTGTGAGGGAATGCGATGTTATATATGAAATTCAGCGCATAAGAAACGGCCTGATCAATCTGGTCAATTGTCCATCTAGTCCAGCCTCCTGTTTCACACAGTGACCAACCAGTTCCTCTGGAGATCCTATAACTGGGCATAGGGGCTGAGGTCATTTAGCCCCTGGTATGAACATTAAAAGAACCCTGCTGGATCAGACTATCAGTGAGAGAGGATGGGATGAAACCAGTGGGATGAAATTGCCTGGAGCAACGAATAGGCATTTAATTGTGCAGACAAAGGAAAAAAAAATTTCCACCAAAGTTGTACTACAAAGCATGCCTCTTTAAGCATCCACCTCCCCATCAGAGATTTATTTTTAAAAGAAGCAAGACTCATGATTCCATAAGCGGTCGCAATAAAGAAGCACTAGCCATCTATGATTAGAAGCATAGGCATTTCAATGGAGAACTATTGATTTAAAAAAAATTAGCGCGAATCACAAGCTCCTTAAAGCATGGAAAAAGGGGATTGGCTGCCTGGCTTGATTGACAGGCAGAAGAGAGTCACATATAAATCACATTGGCCTCTTCTGCCATTTCCAGTAACACTTGTGGAGGGGGAGAAGTGTGAAATGGCAGCAGAGAAGAGCAAGACAGCAAAAAAGGGGAGGAGGGCCCAGGCGGCACAATTATATGTAGCATTACACCACTCAGCTGGCAAAACTCTATTTTTAACAATGTACGGAAACCCCCCTGATTCTGCCAATATAGGTAGATTATATGTGGATGGACATAAGGGATTGTGTCCTTGCTTGGCTCCTGTGGCCCTTGCTTGCATGCACAGGAAAATGCCAAATTTCCTCCAGGCCAGACTGGCTAAGAATTCTGGGTTTTTTTAGTTGGAGCATCATCTGGGCATGGAATTCGGGTCACTGTGGGTGGTCAGTGATACCTGACCCTGGAGGTCCCTTTGAACTCTGAGTCTATGATACTATGATCTGTTAGAATCATAGAATCATAGAATAATAGAGTTGGAAGGGAACTCATGGGTCATCTAGTCCAACCCCCTGGACTATGCAGGACACTCCAACCCTATCGCTCATCCACTGTCACCTGCCACCCCTTAAGCCTTCACAGAATCAGCCTCTCCATCAGATGGCTATCTAGCCTCTGTTTGAAAATTTCCAAAGATGGAGAACCCACCACCTTCCGAGGAAGCCTGCTCCACTGAGAAACCGCTCTAATTGTCAGGAACTTCTTCCGGATGTTTAGATGGAATTTCTTTTGAATTAATTTCATGCCATTTGTTCTGGTCTGTCCCTCTGGGGCAAGAGAGAACAATTCTGCTCCATCCTCCATATGTCACCCTTTAAATGGTTATTATATCCCCTCTCAGTCACCTCAGTCACCTCAGTTCCCTCTCAAATTTGCACTTGCTGCATTTGTAAAAATAGTCCCCCTGAGGTAAAAAGACAAACATTCCGCAGATGGTACATGTCACTACGCAACCTTCTTCAGTCTTGATGCCACTTTGATTCATCTGAAATGCTTTCAAACAGTCCTACACTTCACTGAAACCTTCGGATTGATCCTCAGGCGAAAAGCCAACAGCCAAGAGTCCTTTAGCTCTTGTTCTTGGCTCCTTACAGAGTATTCTGGTTTAATCCAGAACCCAAGAGTCCTTTGGGTTTTGTTTGTATTGTGCGTTCCTCTGGCAAGCAAGAGCCTTTTGTAGCACAAAGGCCTACTCAGCAGAGGGCAGAGCTAGCAGTCAGCTCCTGAGTCAGCTCCTGAGATAGAATCATACAATCATAGAATCATAGTGTTGGAAGGGGCCATACAGGCCATCTAGTCCAACCCCCTGCTCTACGCAGGATCAGCCCTAAGCATCCTAAAGCATCCAAGAAAAGTGTGCATCCAACCTTTGCTTGAAGACTGCCAGTGAGGAGGAGCTCACCACCTCCATAGGCAGCCTATTCCACTGCTGAACAACTCTGACTGTGAATTTTTTCCCCCTGATATCTAGCCTATATCTTTGTACTTGAAGTTTAAACCCATTACTGCATGTCCTCTCCTCTGCAGCCAACAGAAACAGCATCCTGCCCTCCTCCAAGTGACAAACTTTCAAATACTTAAAGAGGGCTATCATGTCCCCTCTCAACCTCCTTTTCTCCAGGCTGAACATTCCCAAGTTCCTCAACCTATCTTCATAGGGCTTGGTCCCTTGGCCCCAGATCATCTTCGTCGCTCTCCTCTGTACCCTTTCAATTTTATCTACGTCCTTCTTGAAGTGAGGCCTCCAGAACTGCACACAGTTCTCCAGGTGTGGTCTGACCAGTGCCGTATACAATGGGACTATGACATCTTGTGATTTTGATGTGATGCCCCTGCTGATACAACCCAAAATGGCATTCGCCTTTTTTACCGCTGCATCACACTGCCTGCTCATGTTTAGTTTACAATCCACAAGTACACCAAGGTCTCGTTCACACACAGTGTTACCTAGAAGCGTATCCCCCATCCAGTAGGCATGCTTTTCATTTTTCTGACCCAGATGCAGAACTTTACACTTATCTTTATTAAATTGCATCTTGTTCTCATTTGTCCATTTTTCCATTGTGTTCAGATCTCGTTGAACTCTGTCTCTGGCCATTGGCGAAGGGGGGGGGGGAGTAGGGCTTCCAGCTCTAGGTTTGAGATACTCCTGGAGATTTGGGGATGGAGTTTGGGGAGGACAGAGCCCTCAGTGGGGTACAATACCATAGAGTCTAGCTTCCAAAACATTCATTTTCTCCAGGAGTCTCTGTAGACTGGTTTCTGTAGTCTGGAGATGAGTTATCTTTTCAGGGGATCTCCAGGTCCAATCTAGAGGTTTGCATTGCTAGGCCAAGCCATATGTAAAGCATCAGGCAGTGAGGTCATCCACACCTCAAATGGTAACCTTGCAACATTTTAGGAGGCAGTGGTCTGCCTGTTACTGAACTCATCTCTTGATCCCCGTGACTCAGTTAATTACTGCCACATTAAGTGTTTCTGGGCAAAGTGATTGAAAGGGCCATAGCAGATCAACTCTTAACATACATGGAGGATACTTCAGCTCTTGACCCTTCCCAGTCTGGCTTCCGACCTTGCCATGGGATGGAGACAGTGCTGGTTTCCCTAACAGCGGTAGTTTGGCCATTCTCATGCTTTTAGATCTGTTGGCATCATTTGACATTGTTGGCCACGAGTTGTTGGCTCACTGCCTTACCAGGACCAGGAATCGGGGGACTGCCTTGCATTATCTGATCTCCTTTCTTCAGGATTGGACACAGAGGGTTGTCGAGGGGGAGGAGCAATCGAGTTCATACCACCTCCCTGGTGGCATTCTCTCCTCTACACAGTTCAACATCTTCATGTGCCCTCTGGCCCAACTTGTCTGGAGCTTTGGGCTGGGTTGTCATAGAATCATAGAGTTGGAAGGGACCTCATGGGTCATCTAGTCCAGGGGGTTCCCTGCACTATGCAGGACACTCACAACCCTATCGCTCATCCACTGTCACCTGCCACCCCCTTGAACCTTCACAGAATCAGCCTCTCCATCAGATGGTTATCCAGCTTCTGTTGAAAAATCTCTAAAGATGGAGAACCCACCACTTTCCGAGGAAGCCTGTTCCACTGAGAAATCGGTCAGGAACTTCTTCCGGAAGTTTAGACAGAATTTCCTTTGGATTCATTTCATCCCATTGGTTCCGGTCTGGAGGTCAATTGTAATAGCTGCATGTCCTCCCCCCTATCTCCACTCCCCAAATCGCCATGAATTTCCCAACTCAAAGTTGGCCACATACTTTAGGCTGCTGATTATTTGATCATGCAATTAGTTTTCCCTTCCAAATGGTTTGTTCCTCTATCACCTACCATAAGATAGGACATCTTCAGAGGGCAGGCCTGCTGGTCTGTGATGGAATAGTGAGGCTTGGTCCAGTAGCACCTCAAAGACCAACCAGAACTCTGACTCTTAAAAGCTTATACCCTGAAGATCTTGTTGGTTTCGAAGATTATTTTCTGCTGGACTCCACTCTCAATTAATGGTGTAGCGAAACAAGGGAGCATCTCTAGCAATAGGGAGACTCCTGGAGTGCCTGTGAGAAGAAGGGTGTTCCAAGGAGGAATTGGGCACAAGGGAGAGTTCCTCATTCTGGGAGGGAGCCACAGGCATTGGGTGTGGCCTGAGACAACGGGCTGGAACTCACGAGGAGCTGAAGCTACGAGCTAGCTCTGTTGCCCTCTTCCACTCAGTTTTCTCTTGTGAGTTCTCTCTGTTGCCCTCTTCCACTCATTTCTCTCTAATGAGCCAAAGAAACGGTCAGGTCAGCAATGGTGGTGGGGCAGATGACGTAAAGTCTAAATGAGTGGGCTCAAGTAACCTGGAGGTCAGCCCCATGACCTCCTTTCGGACCCATTCCTACCAAGAGCCAAAGGATAGCAAGAGGTCATAGGTCACCGATGTCTACAGTTACCACCGGCCCACAAAACATACCTGTCCTTTTGGTGGTCTCCTGGACATTTAAGCCCTTTCTCAATTAGGGTGGAAAGGAGGGGTCAGGCAGCAGAAAGGCCCCAAAAGGGCTGGTAGGGCAACTGACCACTGCTATTGAGTGACCAGATGGATTGTCATTTCGGTCCTCCGAGGCTCCTTGTTTCGGTCTCTTGTCTTCTGTCTTTTCTCGCCGCGGCCTGTCTTTGAGGGCTTGTCCCCTCGGGGCTGCCTTTTGTAACAGCCAGGCTGCTCTGCCCTGCTGCATTACTGATCCTGCCTGTCCTTTTCCCTCAGGTTTTTCCCCATCAAGAGGGAATAATGGTCCCTTTCAGCATTCCCAGTGATGGCTTTGGGAAACCTCCAGAGACAGAGGCAAGGCAGATCCTTGTTAAAGGTTTAGACAAAGCCACCTTGTTAAGAGGCTGACAAAGGAGCCCATCTCCTCTGCTGCCTGGGAAGCTTGCCGCTAGAAGTCTCCCAACCACACAAGAGAATTTTTATTTCTTTTTTGGCTAAGCTGGAAGGATTTAATACCCCTCCCATGCTCTGGCATGAGGTATATGCAAGGCCACCAAGAGATGCTGTCCTTTGTCCCCACGAAGATGGTCAGTTCGAAGAAGGCATTCTCAAAAAGCCTAATCCTCCTTGGAAGGATAGAGACGCACAGGATCACAAAATATTGACTTAAAATTTTTGTACGGTCATTTATATCCCACTGAGACTCCAGGTAGATTGCATAATGTGAAGTGAGTTGAATTGACAGGATGGGTCCCCTAGTGGGCAAGACCACGTGGCAGGCTTTCTCCACCAGGGTTCTGGGAAACCCTTGAAAGGGTTTCTTTTATGGGTGGGAGATCATTCATTTTTAATATACTTTTACATTGGTAAAACCTTTATTGGGTGACATGACTGTTGGATATGCGGATCTCCTGAGGACTGAGCTTGAGGTCCGAGGCAAGATCCAGCCAGATGCAAAACCAGCCAATGTGTTGTGAGGTTCCCTGCTGCAGGAGCCAATCCCTGTAAATCAGTCAAACGCACCTAAGCCAATTGGACTCAACTGTGAGAGATTCTTTTATCTGCAGCATGTATATAAGTTGGGGTTTTCTTGGGTATGTTAGTGATTCCTTCAACATGTACTTACTGCTGAGATCACCAATAAAGAGCTGTTTGTTTGCCAAGTAGCCTGGCATTCTTCCTACGAACCTATCTATTTAACACTGGCAATGAGGATGGGATTGTGATGCTAGATAGGTATGGAACCCTGGTAAGCGATCGCCTAGAGCTGCTGAATCTCTGGTGTGGAGCCCTGCCGCCAAGGAGGGGAAAAATGGCCAGCTGAATCACTCACAGAGACAGAGACAGAGAGTTCATTTGGTGCCCAACCACCAGGGAAGGGACTGTCTGACTGCCGAACGTGTTTCCCAGAGAGCAGACTCAGCAAATGAACGCAATGGCTACCCTTGGCCAGATTGAGCCCTTCAATCTCAGCCACCTGACCTGTTGGCAGTCCTATGAGAGGTGATTCCACCATTATTTTGTGGCCAACAGAATCACCAACGGAGCCAGGAAATGGTTGATGTATCTGAGTTTGTGTGAGCCAGATACCTATGACTTGCACCTCTTCACATCAGATGAAGTGGATTTTGCCGACCGGGATGCGATTCTATGGTGCCTTCAGCAATATCGTAAGCCCCAAACAGGAGAAATCACCTGCCACCAAGTGTGCTGACATCGGGACCATGTGCCAGTTGTAGGGCCTAGCATGCATGGAGCACTTGCAAGTTCCACAAGGCCATTTATCAGGCTGGCAGCAAGAAGGAGCACATAGCCTGAGTGTGCCACTCGCAGCCTGCCGCTGCATCCAAGCAACAATCTGCTTGGGACGCAAGCCCGCCAAGGGGATCAACAAGGAAAAAGAAAACTGTCAACTTCACAGTGTGAGCCTGCTGCAGCTGGCCACCAAGATTGTCTGAAGACCAGCACCCATGTAGTCTTCGGCAACTCCATGTGGAAGGGCCCCAAGAAGATGATTCATCTGTCGTTGAGCATTGCGGGAGGTCCCTGTAACATGGAATTGGACACTGGGTCATCACTGTCAATCATTTTAAGTGAGACCCTCAAATGCTGTGTCAGGACAGAGGTCCCCCTTTAAGCCTTTGAACTACATAGTCACAAGGGCGATCATGGTGGCCTGTCCCCATACGGGACATCGGCGATTTTCACATTTGTTTTACAAATTGGTCGGGCTGTTTGCCACTGGTCGTTGTCAAAAGGGAGTGCACCAGTCACCTTGGTCTTGACTGGGTTGGGCTGCTTGGGATCACCATCAGTTGGATGCATCAGCTCCAGGCCACATCATTAGAGGATGTTTGTGGCGAGTCTCCAGATGTTTTTGACGACTTGCTCAGCTATTACACCGGTCCACCAGTTTCCCTGGCTCTTGATCCCCAGGTGGCTCCCATCTGCCTCAAGGGTTCCCTTTGCATTAGAGCCCTGCATCGATACGGAGCTTGACAAGCTTCTGGTACAAGGCATCCTTGAGCCAATGCCAAATTTCTCAACCGGTTGTCCTCATGTGCAACACCTCTCAACACAGAATTGGTGCCATTCTGAGCCATTACCTACTTGACAGGTGAGAGGCTCTGGTGTCATTCTTCTCATGGACCTTGCCTTTGACTGAGCACAACTATGTGCAAATTGATAAGGAGGGGGCTTGCTACAGTTGTTGGAATAAAGACATTCCATGACTATCTGTACAGCCGCCAGTTTACGAACATCATGGACCACAACCCCCTGCTTAGCCTCTTCACCATGGACCATCAAACAACAAATATCCTCTCCCCACAGATGCTGTGGTGGTCCATCTTCCTCCATGGCTACTATTTCAGCCTTCTACAGCCGCCTGGAAAACCCATTGGACATCCCCTGCCACTGCCTCAAGTTGACACAGATCTTGTCCCAGCCAGAGGTCCTGCTGCTTGACTTGCTCCCACAACCACCACTGAGCTCTGCAGACATGGCAGCTTTCTCCACCAAGGACTGTCTCATCTCCTGAGAGCTCAACTTTGTATTGAGTGGGTGGCCTTCCAGCAACCAGGACTCAGATTTCGTATCCTGCATTGCCCATCAAAGTGAGTTGTTAGTCCACAAGGACTATTTTCTGTGAGGGCACTGGGTTGTGGTACCCCTCTAGTTGCCCCTGCCTGTCATGGAGGTGCTGCACAATAGCCACCCTGGCATCGTGCATATTAAAGCACTGGCGCGCAGCTACATTTGGTGTCCCAGGATTGACAAGGACATTGAGTCCTGGGTTTACTGCTGCGAGACCTGCCAGGAACACCACCCCAAGGTGCCACAAGCACCAATACAGCTGTGGGAATCAGCTAACAATCCCTGGTCCCAACTGCACATAGCCCCCTCCAGAGACACATGTCCCTGTTTGCTGTCGATTTGTTCTCCAAGTGGCTAGAGGTTGTCCCAGTGGCATCCGTGATGTCTGCGATGGTCATAAGACCCCTGCAGCACCTTTTTGGGATCTATGGTCTGACAGACACCATTGTCTTAGACAATGGGGCGCAGTTCACTAAAGCCGAATTCAGGTTGTTCTTGAAGGAGTGCCTAATTCACCAGGTAACCTCAGCACTGTTCTACCCTTCAATGAATGGGCAGGCTGGGTGCATGGTTCAAGCAACAAAGGACACACGGTCTAAACCAGCTGTTCTCAACTGCTATCGCCCTGCAACCTCAAAGCAGGGGCGGGGCAGTGGTGGCGTGTGTGCTCATGTGGCAGCGCGCATGCATAGATGCTGCTGTTGCTCTCACTCTCACTGTGGGGGGTGTGGAGCAGTGGTGGAGGTGGCCAGAGTGGTGGCAGCATGGCGCTGGCCTCCTCCGCACCACTTCAGAGCTTACCAAGGCAGCGCGGAGGAGGCCAGTGTCACAGGAGAAGGGGTGGCAGCAGCCAGAGCGGCAGCGGCAGTGACAGCATGGCGCTGGCCTCCTCCGTGCTGCCTCAGTGAGCTCCGAGGTGATGCGGAGGAGGCCAGTGCCATGGTGCTGCCACCGCTGCAACCCCTCGGGAAAGGCCAAACGACCCCTTGGAGGAGCACAACCCCTGGGTTGAGAACTCCTGGTCTAAACTGTTACAGGGAGACTGTCAGCAACACCTAACCTACTTCCTGGAGTGCCAGCACACAACACCATCTTCTGCAATAGGGAACAGCCCAGCAGAGCTGCTGATACCTCCTGGACCAGTTGCACCTGGACCATGATGCAACCTTTTCAATGTGCCCAGAGATCTCCACCGCACCCCACACCTTCGTCCCGGATGACTGGAACTATAGTGGTGGCCTGACCTGGATTCCAGCCACTGTCACACAGTCAACTGGACCTATGTCATACAGTCTGACCCGGACCAGCCGCACCAGAGGCACCGCCGAGCCCAGCACCCACAGCTACCGCCACCAACAAACAGCCCACCCTGCCTGTCACAGGAGTGGACTTGTCTGCGCAGACTCTGGCTGAGCCAGCGTCCAGCATTCCAGTGGCTCCTGTCACTCCACAGAACAGCCGGGTCCTACTCCTGAGCTCTGCCGGTCCACAGAGGCTCACATGAAACTCCGCTATCTTCACCGTCTCCTGACTATCTAAGGAGGGAGGACTGTTGTGTATGCTGGTCTGCCAAGGACCGAGCTTGAGGTCTCAGACAGGATCCAACCAGATGCGAAATCAGCCAATGCGTTGAGAGGTTCCCCACTGCGGCGCTAATCCCTTGAAAGCAGTCAAGCGCATCTGAGCCAATAGGGATCAGCCACAGGAGTTTCTTTTATCTGCAGCAGGCATAGAAGTTGGGGTTTTATTGGGGGGGGGGGAGTCTTGCTGTTGCTTCCTTCAACATGTACTCACTGCAGAGATCACCAATAAAGAGCGGCTCGTTTCATTCTTCTTCTGAACCCACATATTTCACAATGACCATATATGGTTATATTAACCTGTCCCCACCTCCCAAAATGGCCAATTATGGGCCTGGAGGGATTGGGAAGAGGAGGGGGCCCAGGTGGGTGTGGGCATGTAAACAGGTCTGCTCCCCAACCATATTCTGCATGATCACATCACTTCTGGTGTTTATCAAAGGGTTTTTTCAATGGTACAAAAGCTGAGAAAGGCTGGTCTCTGGAGCAGGAGTGGCCAAACTCTGGCTCTCCAGGATTGCAATTACCATGAACCCCTGCTAGCATGCAGAAAATATATCTAAATTGCGACCCATTGGGGAGGAGGCGTGCTAAAATAGGGCTCGGTTTCCCTCTCCGGCCTGCTGCTCTGCTTTGCAAGGTCATGTGGACTCCAGACCAAATTCAGCCTCTTTATCCTGGCTTAGCGAGGTGGTCCTCAAGTCCTCCAGGACAGCATGAGCCCTCGGCATTATTATGTGGTTGTTTATGTGCTGTAATATATTATTTATAACATTTTACAGTTGGGACCTTTGCTTCCAAGGGGCCTCCGACTGGATTGCCCCAGAGCGCCCTTCCCCTTGCTCATGAAGACGAATGTCACACAAGCCCCCTGGAGACAAAGTCCCGCTTCCCCGCTGCTGGGCTGTCCATTGTGTCCCCCTGCAGGGGCGACAGCTGTGTGCTGTGGATTGCATCTCAGAGTGGCTTCCCGATGGAAGCGTTTTCCGAGTTCCCTTTGGGTTAGTGTAAGTTCACTACCTTTTGGTTTTGGTTTTCAAAGTACAGGCCGGAGGGGAGCCAGGAGCAGGAATCTGGATGCAACACAGCAGTCTGGGGGTCGAGCCTAGTTGAATCCTGACAGGGTTGTGGTGAAAGGTTGACCTGGGTCCAAAGCCTCAGTCACCCATGAGCCCGCATAGGAATCTCAGCTCTACCTACCACACAAGGTTGTTGTGAAGATCAAATGGAGGAGAGGAGGATTTGGGAAACATAAATAAACTGACCAAAAATAATGACATTGCTAAATCACAGTCCAGGAGGGAAAGAATTCCAACAGTTCCATCAAAGGTAAACAGAACTGATTAGCATTCAAATGAGAGACCACTTGATTCCCTGTTCCCCGCACAGAGTGCTTTGCTTTGCTCTGTGAGCTGAAACTGGTTGATAGATCCTGGCCCCAACCCGGCAGAATGAGGTCCTGGAAGAGCTAAGGGCCCTGTCCGAGCTTTTGCAGTCCTGCAGGGCCTGTAAAATGGAGCTCTGAAACCCGGGTGGCAGAACATTGACTGGGCCCCTCCTCTGTATAGCCCACCCTGAGGCGTGAGGTGGCTGGGGTGGCCCATTGAGCTGCAGGAGGGGGCAAGAGAGGTCTAGCTGAATGGAATATCCATGTTCAGCAGCAGTGCTCTTTTGAATACCTGGAGCCGAACAACAGGGGGCACTTGTTTATGCCCCAGAGCTTCCCAGGAGCATTTGGGGCACAGTTTAAACTCACAGGCCGAACAAGAGGGGCCTGGGTGTGATCCAGCAAGGCATTTCAGATGATTCCAGCAACCAGCCCAGAGCATCTAGTCCCATCCCCTGCTCAATGCAGGAAGATGGCCAGTGAGGGGGAGCTCACCATCTCCTTGGGCAGCCTATTCCTGGCAGCTTTAGCTTTAGCTGGGCCGTGGTCAGACCACTATGCCCTGCGGGCCCGGCTCAGGATACCACCCCCCCAGTTGGGCGGCGGGCGCATTCTAGCCCGCCCACGGAGACTTATGGATCCAATTGGATTCCGGAATGCTCTGCGGGACCCGATGCCTCCTGGCGACTCACTAGCGGCTATGGTGGCGGACTGGCAGTCCCGCCTGACAGCTGCTATAGATGAGATCGCCCCTAAACGTCCTCTCTGCCCTCGACTCAAACGGGCTCCCTGGTACACCGGGGAGCTACGGGAGAAGAAAAGGGAAGTGAGACGACTGGAGCGAGTGTGGCGGAAGACTCGCGACGAAGCTGCGAGAACATCTTATCGCACGCTTATGAGGGCGTATGAGATGGCGGTGAAAGTGGCAAAACGTGAATTTTTTGCCACGGAAATCGCATCTGCAAGCTCTCGCCCGGCCCAATTATTTAGGGTAGTTAGATCCCTTACCGCCCTTGAGGGGCGCCAAAATAATAGCAAATTGGAACTTGGCCATGAGGCATTTGCGAGCTATTTTGCGGACAAAATCTCGTCTCTCTGCCACGATCTTCCCGCCACAGTTAATACAGTAAATGAACTGGAGACCTGTTGGCCGCCTTTGGAGGTGACGTTTGATGGCTTCAGACGGCTCTCTTTATCCGAAGTGGACAAGTTGCTAGGCTCGGTTAGGGCGACCACTTGCCCCCTTGACCCCTGTCCATCATGGCTCCTCAAAAGAGGCGGCCAGAAGATAGGAGGCCAGCTCAGGGACATTATCAACCTCTCCCTGGAGTCCGGGGAGTTCCCTGAGCAGCTTAAGGGGGCAGTGGTTCACCCTCTCCTGAAGAAATCTACACTGGATCCGCGGGACCCCGCCAGCTATCGCCCAGTGTCGCACTTGGCGTTCCTGGGCAAGATGGTTGAAAGGGCCGTGGCAGACCAGCTCCTGACATTCTTGGAAGAAACTTCAGCATTCGATCCATATCAGTCTGGCTTTCGACCTGGCCACGGGGTGGAGACGGTGCTGGTCGCCCTGTTGGATGACCTCCGTCGCCAGCTGGATAAGGGCGGGTCGGCAGTGCTGGTTCTTCTGGACCTGTCGGCCGCTTTTGACATCGTGGACCACGAACTGTTGGTCCACCACCTTGCCGGCACGGGGATACAGGGCACAGCGTTACGCTGGATACGCTCCTTTCTCCAGGACCGGACCCAGAGGGTTGCAGTGGGAGATGAGTTCTCGCGTTCCTATAGACTCCCTTGTGGGGTCCCTCAGGGTGCGGTCCTCTCCCCCACATTATTCAACATCTTTATGCGCCCTCTGGCCCAGCTGGTACGGAGTTTTGGACTGGGTTGCCACCAGTATGCTGATGACACCCAGCTCTATCTCCTCATGGACGGCCGCCCAGACTCCCCCCCCGGAACCATTTGCCAGATGTTTGGAAGCAGTGACAGAATGGTTCGAGCAGAGTCGCCTGAAACTCAACCCCTCCAAGACGGAGGCGGAAGTAGGGGGCGGGACCAGGAAGCGCGCTTACCCACCCTGGCAGGGACGCAACTCACCATCACGTCCCAGGCCAGGAACTTGGGTGTGGCCATTGATGCCTCCCTGACTTTGGAGGCGCAGGTCAAAAAAGTAGCGGGCCAGGCATTTTTCCACCTTCGCCAGGCCCAACTACTAGCGCCCTACCTGTCCCCCGAACACTTAGCCACAGTGATCCATTCAACGGTCACCTCCAGAATAGATTTCTGTAACTCGCTCTACGCGGGCCTTCCCTTGTCCTTGATCCGGAAACTTCAGCTAGTGCAAAACGCAGCTGCTAGAGTCCTCACTGGCACATCTTGGAGGGCCCACATCCAGCCAGTGCTGAGGCAGCTGCACTGGTTGCCAATTGCTGCCCGGATCCGGTTCAAGGTTCTGGTTCTAACCTTCAAGGCTTTACGCGAGTTGGGACCCACATACCTGAGGGACCGCCTATCGCCCTATGCCCCTCGCAGGGCCTTGCGCTCTGCGGGTGAAAACCTGTTGGTCGTTCCCGGCCCTAGGGAAGCACGGCTGGCCTCGACCAGGGCCTGGGCCTTTTCGGTCCTGGCCCCGACCTGGTGGAATGAGCTCCCGGGAGAGCTGCGGGCCCTGCGGGATCTTTCAACGTTCCGCAGGGCCTGCAAGACGGAGCTCTTCCGCCAGGTTTATGGTTGAGGCCGGGGCTGATAATAGATCTATGCCTCCCCCGGGGACTCGGGTTCTGGACCCGAAGCAAAACATCATCAGGACCTCCTCTCCGCCCGCTAGTAGTGGGAGGGAGGGGGGGGGGAGTTGAGCTGCCATTCTTGTCATGCCGGCAATATTGGCAATGTTATTATTGTTTTATGGGGTTTTAATGGGGATTTGCGATATTGTTACCCGCCATGAGCCGCAAGGGAGTGGCGGGCTATAAATCTAATAATAATAATAATAATAATAATAATAATAATAATAATAATAATCCACTACCGAACTACTTGGACTGTGGATATTGTTTTCTCAATATGTAGCAGATATTGTTTACGTAGCTTAAAACCATGACTGCAGGTCCTATCCTCTGCTGCCAACAGGAACCTTTCCCTGTTCTCCTCCAGGTGACCCTTTCAAATACTGAAAGAGAGATATGGTATTAAAACTGATCTCCAGGTGACAAAGGTCAGTCCACCTGGAGAAAAGGGCTGCTTTGGAAAGTCAACCCTATGGCATTATACCCCACTGAGGTTCTGCCCCACCCCACCTCACCCCCCAATCTGGAGCTAGCAGCCCTGGGTCTGTGAGCTTCAGCTACACCCCTAAGCAAGTCTAGGATTGCTGGGCAAAATTAGGCAATAAATGTCTCTTGCTTGTTGGGTTACCATAGTTGGCTGTGATTTGAGGGCAAAAACAACCACCAACAACAGCCTGATGAAGGTGAGCTCCATGACATTAAAGCATCTGCCACAAACAGGTGTCTGTCCGGTCCCTAGGTTCTTTTTTGGAGAGAGGAATGGAGTTGTTCTGGGAGTTTTTCTTGAACTCTCTTCCCCACAATCTCCTCCAGTCACTTACAAAATGCCCCTGTTGGATTAGACCACTGGTCCATCTAGTCCAGCATCCTGTTCCCAAAAGAGGCTCTTCAAATGCCCCCATAGGGGGCACAGAGACCTCGACCTCCTCCCATGTCTCTGGACATGGAGGTACCACTCGTAGGACTTCCAAATCTTCAGGTGTCAGCTGGAGATCTACTGTGAGCACACTGGATCCCCAGGCAACAGAGATCAATTTGCTTGCAGAAAATGGCTGCTTAGGAAGGAAGGTGGGCCCTGTAGCATTAAACCACATTGAAGTCCATCCCCTCCCTACACTCTCCTGAGCCCCCCCCCCCCAATCGCTAGGTGTTTCCCAGCCCTGAGCCGGCAACCCTACCCACTTAGTCACTAGGGCACATGGCCATCGATGGGCCTCTGCTCCGTGAATCTGGGCTAGCGGCTATTGCTCCTTCTTCCTCTCACCATTGACAGGAGACAGTTGTGACCAGCTAAACTCACAGACTTTTGGGGAGCAGGCAGCTGCTGCATGACCTTCCGGCTAGCTGATCCCTCCAGCTTGCCGTGCCGCCAGCAGGCCTGATCTGCACGCCTCTCAGGCTGGAAGGCAGGGGCTCCTCTAGGGTCACTTTCAATCGATATCTCATCTGCTGGCTCTCCTAGCGGAAGTGATAGCATATTGGCAGAAGGTAATGGCTCTGGTCTAGTGGAAAAGGCTAATCTTCCCCAGCTGTACAGGATCTCCGCAGGTGGCCGCCGGCATCTTCCTCGCAGCGTTCCACGGGGCGCACAGGGAAGAAAAGGCCTCTTTTCCCCCATTAAAGATGCAGCAGCCTCAACTGCTTATCAGCCAAAACGGAGGACAAACCAGGGGGGGGTGGCCTTGAAAAAGTGGGGACCCCCACCCCTGCCTGCTGAAAATCGCCAGATGTTGTTGCAGCTTTCCAAGTACCAGACAATTTTCTTCCCCCCTTGGTTGCATCCCAGGGCAGGTGCGGAAGGCCCACAGGTTTAAACAACGTGTTGAATGGTACTGGCTAGATATCAGGAAGAAGGTTTCACAGTGTGCTTAGCAGTGGCATTGACTGCCTAAGGAGGAGGGGTCTTTAGTCGGGATGCCATACATGACAGAACAGTCATAATTCAAACCCAATTTTCTCCTTGGTATAGGAAACTTAAATTAGACTTTGCTTGTTCAGCATACTTAAGAAACATCAGTAACCCTAAACTTAGGAAGGCTTCTACAGCTCTACGTTTCCCGACTATGTCGACAGCCTCCTTGGAGGGGAGATATACACTGGTGCCCATTGAAAGAATCTGCATTTGTAGAGAACCAGCTGTAGAAGACAGCATTCATTTTGTACTGTCCCTCTATTCAGAGCCGAGATTCAAATTTCTGGGAAAGCTTCTTAAGTACAGAAGGTACACAGGCTCAGAGATATTATGTCTCTTCCATAACTCATAGTGTGGTTTTATTTGCCTGAGCTGCAATGAAAATTAGGAATAGTTTTGCAAGACTTTATTTTATTTGGTCTTTTCTGATTAGATTAAATACTTTGTAATTGACATTAACAGTGATTTTATATTGTATCTTGAAACTGCCTTATGGTTGTGATAATCAATTGTTAGTAGATTTGCAATGGCTTTTGGCTGTATGCAATAAATTTGACTGACTGCCTAAGGAGGTGATGAGCTCCCCCTCACTGGCCATCTTCCAGCAGTGGCTGGACAGATCCTTCTCCTGGATGCTTGAGGCTGATACTGCATTGAGCAGGGGGTGGGACTGGATGGCCTTTGTGGCCCCTTCCCACTCTAGGATTCTATGAGTCTAGTTCAGCAATGGAATGGGCTGCCTAAGGAGGTGGGGAGCTCCCCCTCATTGGTGATCTTCAAGCAGCAACTAGACAGAGACAAGTGGTAGAACCTCCAGCTCTTATGATTCTATGATTGATGGCTGCCTATCAAGATTTACAAGACTCCCTGACTCCCAGTCACTTTGGTAGTTTGTTTAGCAGCAGAAAAACCACTTCATTTGGAGGAGGACATTTGGAGGAGGATTTTGCGAACAGAATGGCCAGGTAGATGCATTGCTGGCTCTGGGTGAAGAAATACCTGGAGGTTTGCGTGGTGGAGATTGGGGAGGGAGGGACTTCAGGGGAATACAATGCTATAGAACCAACCCTCCCAAACATCTATTTGCTCCAGGGGGACTGATCTTTATTTCCCAGAGATCAATTGTAATAATGGGAAATTTCTAAGACTCAGCTGGAGGTTGGCACCAGAATCCTTTTTAATAATGGAAGGATGACATGTCTGCATTTATATCCAGTATGATGAAAGGGTCACCTTTTTCTCATGTGAAAGGTCATGTCTGTGCATGTCAATTGAAGTGGGGCAAAGGAACATACATCAGCTGGAGAAATCTCCCGTGTCATTTTGTGTATTCTTGGATTTCTTATCCCTGCTGTTTCTGCTCCAAAATTCCTGTTTCATCCCCCTCATCTGAATGGAACCTGCTAGTCTCTATTCATGCTTTTCTCTGCATCCTCACACTGAATTCCTCTTCCTGGAGAAGGTATGCTTCTTGCAAGTCTGCCTGTGCAAGCAGCATTATACATGACATCTATCTAATCCATGCAAATGACATGCATTGTATATTTAAAAATAGAGAATGGAAAGACACATCACGCAGTGGTTGAGACCAGCAGACGCTTGTCTGGAGAATCAGGTTTGATGCCCCACTCATCAATGGTGCATCTAGGGTAAGGAGGCCAGGGCACATGGGAGCTCCGGGCATCATCTCAAGCCTTGGACCAGCCCTGAATGGGATACCTGAGCACATCAATCTGGACTTGTGCCTCACCATATCAAAAAGGTTAGGAACAGCTGCAACAGTGGCCCTGAGCTCTCCGATCTCCTCTTCGGCCCCACCCTCCCCAGACAGATTATTCCTTACTAGGGGCAAAGCCTGTTGTATCCAAGAATACAACGGGCGCTAGAGCTTGGCAGTGGGAAGAGGAAGGGGAGGAGCAGTCCTGTCTGTAAGGGCATGGGGTTGTATGTGTGTGTTGTGTGGGAGGTTGTGGTGGCATGGTGACAAATGAGGGTATGGGTGTGGAGATATGGGTGTCAAGAACCTGTGGTTTGGAATGTTCGTTGAGTGTGGGAGAGGACTGACCTTTGGGAATTGTGGCATAGTGGTTACAGATGAGCTTTCCAGAGCCATGTCTTCAGATATATGTAGAGAAAATCAGACTGGAGACTCTTCTTTGGGGGATATTACATGGCAACCAATTCCCCCCAGTTCTGCATCATTTCCCTTCTTGTGTGAATTTTGCCACAGACACCAAAATGCCCCTCTGCCCTAATACACATGGGATAGTCAGAGTACACAGATGTCCACCTGGAGGTTTGGGTGGTGTTCCTTCTTCTCCATTTTTTCACTGTTAATAAAACGTTACGTGCCCACATGCTTCTTTCATGGTTTCTCCTTAGAAGAACAGATCTTTTTACCCTATGGATTACTACCCAAAGGAGTCTCAAAGCGGTTTACAAACACCTTTTCCATTCATCTCCCCACAATAATCAACTTGTGAGGCATGTGGGGCTGTGAGAGGTCTGAGAGAACTGGGAATGGGCCGCAGTGACCAAGGAGGCCTCAGGTGTCTCAAAGCATTTCCAATCATCTTCCCTTTCTCTCCCCATAGCAGATTCCCCATCAGGGAGGTGGGGTAGAGAGCCTCACATGGAAGCTGGCAACCCTAAGAGGAAGACTCTCTGTGCACAGCAGTCTTGACCTTAGTAAGGTTTTTTATACTGTTTTTTTATTTGCCAGGCCAAGGTTGGAAAAAGTCATTTCAGTTCCCATGTGTCTCCAGCCATTTACTTGTTCACTTGTTCACTATTTACAGTTTCAAGCTGTAAAAATTTAGATCTTTCTGCACTTTCCAGACTCACAGGACTGATGCTGGTCTGCCTGTCTGTGCCCCAGAATACAAACAGTTGCTAGTAAGGGCTGACTTAGCCCTTAGCCCAGGAGGGACACACCTGCACCACTCCCACCCAACTGCAGGCAAAAATAGCTCCTTTGAAGGCTGGACTCTGGGGTATTGTACAATTCTGAAGTCTCACCTCCAAACCTCCAGGAATATTTCCAACCCAGGGGAAGCCAACCTCCAGGTGGGGCCTGGAGAGCTCCTGGAATTACAGCTCACCTGCAGAGTATAAAGATCAGCTCCCCAGGCAGAAAGAGCTACTTTGGACAGGGTTGTGGTAGAGAAGAAACATTTAAGGCTTCCCACACAGGTTGTTGTTGAATTGAAAGACTTGAGGCCTACTGCACAGGGTTGTTGTGCAGATGAAACAGGAGACAAAAGAACCAGTTTCATCTGCAGAATAATGCTGTGCAGTGGCCTCAAATCAGCAGAGAGTTGCAAAAAAGAAAGACACATGGCTTGGCTGTGGCCTCCCTTTCAGCCAACTGTTTGGCAGAAGGGGAAAGTTCCCCACCCTCAAAATGAATGCTCTCAGGCTCCCCTGCATTGCTCTTGGAAACGCCTTCCTCCCCTCAGTCAGGGCCTGTCAGAGGCTCCTTCGCAGCAGGCCTGAAGGGACAGGGAGGGAGTGTACTCACCAGCCTCCTGCCAGCTCTGTCAGGGTTCTGAGGCAATTTACAGTTGGACATGACAATTAGGACAGCCTTGGGGTGAAAAGGGCTGGCACAGCCTGTCCAAGCCTCTGTTCTCATCCCCTTTGGCAGCCCTACTGACCTCCTCGCCCTACGGTGGTCAGGAGCAGACTGGCAGCGATGTCTCCAGATTGCCCCTGGCTGGGCTGACTGGATGGAATTTTGGTCTGTCCTGATGAGGGGCCAATTGGAAGGTGCTTTGCGCCTTCCAATTGGCCCCTCTGCTTGTCAGTCTGGGGCCAAGGAGCCAATTGTTGCCCCCACATCCCAGACTGAGCCCATCCCAACACCCCTTACTGTTTTATTAAGAGGGACAGATAGCCTGCTTGTCTTCACAAAGTTAACCCAAAGTAGCCACCAAGTAGCTTGGTGTAGTGGTTAGGGATGTGGCCTTCATGGTATTATTTCACATTACACTGTCCCAGATGATTTACTAGCAGAATTAGGAAATAATAAAGAGAGTGGGTTTTCCTTCAGGATGCAAAAATTGACAGATCTTTAATTGTGCAGTCCAGGTGTGCTCCGTGGTTTAAGACCCTTAAAAAAGATCACAGCACAGCCCTGTATCTGGGTTATTTAAATGTGAGCAAGCTAAGAGTAGCGTTTTAAGCCTTGAGATTTCAGTCAATGCCCTCTGCTGTTCTGACTGGGAGATATGCTCAAATTCCTCTTTTACAACATCTATGTATCTGTGAGAACCCAGTAGCTGAAGATCTGCCACACTCTGTATTGGAATGTCTACTTTACACAGATCCAAGGAAGAAATTTCTAAATAAAATTATTCCAGGGGCATTTTCTTCAGCTCATGATAAGGTATTCGCTTTCTGATACCGTCCCATTTGTGACCTTTGCTTTGGCCGCAAGAAAGATTTGAGCAAGCCTTGGGGCAAATACTGTGGGCTAATGAGCAGAATGGGTTAAGTGTAATTTTTATTCTGCTTAAGTGATAATCGTGACAGATCTGTGTTTGTTTTCAACAATTTTATTGTTATCTGATCCAGCGATGGCCTACGGCCTAGTGCAATGGTCCCCAACCTTTTTCAGGCCGGGGACTGGGGGGGGGGGAGGGAGGCCCGGGGACCGGGGGAGGGGGGAAGAGGGAGGTTCCAAGTATATGCCGTTTTTTAGGAGTATGGGGGGAGAGAGGGTACTTGATCTACTCCAGGTTCACTTCATGGTCTGTTCACCCAGCAGACAGCCAAGCAGTTCAGTCGTTTGTGAACATAGTCTAGTTGGTTACCTTCCATACATTTCAATGCAGATGCACTTGGCAGTGTGTCACACTTACCTGATCTCGCACAACCCAACGGGAAGACATCATTTTTTCTGCAGCCAGAATTGTTAAATAAAGAAGAATGAACTAGCTGTCAGTCATTTATAAACACTGTGTTGTTGTTTTTTTCTTATTGTTGGTGCTCGGCTAAAGCCACACCATTGGCTTGGTTTTGCATAGCACATTATAGGAGTTGTAGTCTCCCCGTGTTGACACAAAAGCATTCAGCTGCAAGGAAAATGCCACCATTGCAGCCCATGCCTGGCTGCTCAGCTGTTCAGCCACGGCTCAGGTGGCCCAGTGGTGAGACGGAATTCAAGGCCTGGCTCAATTGCAGCTGTTGAACACAGAGGCCAATGACAACTGCCACACAGCCCACAGCAACTCTAGAGGCAGAGGTTGCCTTAAAGCAGGGGTAGTCAAACTGCAGCCCTCCAGATGTCCATGGACTACAATTCCCAGGAGCCCCCTGCCAGCATTTGCTGGCAGGGGGCTCCTGGGAATTGTAGTCCATGGACATCTGGAGGGCCGCAGTTTGACTACCCCTGCCTTAAAGCAAGGGTGGCCAAACTATGACTCTCCAGATGTAAATGGACTCATGGGAATTGTAGTCCACGGACATCTGGAGAGCCACGGTTTGGCCACCCCTGCTTTGAAGGCTAGTTTGGTGAGAGTACTTCTCTTTCATGCCAATGTACGTTGGTTTTAAAAAGCACGACAAAAATACCACATGGCTTCAAGAATTTCTTAGCCCAGGTACAAAGATGACTCTCTCACATGTCTCTGCCTTATGCTGAATCAGACCCTTCCTCAAGCTCACTCCTGTTCACTCCTGCCTACTCAGACTGGCAGCAGCTCTCCCGGGTCTCAGGCAGAGAAAGGTCTTTCCCCATCCCCTACCAGCTGATCCCTTTAACTCAGTGATTCTCAACCAGGCTGACAAGGAACCCAAAGATACTTCAGAGCCCCAGAGGGTTACTCCAGTTGGATTTAAGTTTTTAAAATATATTTTAATTTTTTTAACTTATCCAGGGGGGAGTAAAGAGGACAGAGTGACTTTCTGTCCATCTGTCAGCCTGCAGTGGCCTTGCTGAATTCAGACACAATGGAAAAAGGAATGGAAGGCGAGGGCTGAATCTCCTGCACTCCTCCTTTGGCCCCTTCCCATTTCCTCCTTTCTCATGATTTCTTCTCAGAGCCCCACCGACAGAAGACAGCTGGAGGAAAGATGCTGCAAGTCAAGGGATCCATACATTCAAGCAGGAGAGGACTATGTCCAATGCCAGAGAGTCTACCCTCCAAATTCATTCACGATGTCATGCACACTGTAAACATGTGACTCCTGGGGGTGTGACCAGCTGGCATCACTTCCGGGATTACTTGAAGCCTGAATAATATTCTTGGGGTTAGCCCAGGGTCAAAGGGTTGAAAAAAGACTGCTTTAGCCGAAGATACCAGGAAGTGAACCTGGGAGGACGTCCTGAATGCCAAGCAGATGTTCTACCACTGACTGAGCCACTGAACAGGCCATCTCTGCATGAAGCTGCCTTCTGTTTGACTCAGACCCTCGGCTTATCAGGGCCAGTATTGTGTGCTCTGACTGGCAGCTCTGCGAAGGCCTTCAGAGTGTTCAACCCAGGTCCCTGCTGCTTGGGGAAGCAGAACAATACATGGCCCAGGTGTGCATGTCCCTCTATTGCTCCAACATTTGCACAGGTGAACGGACCATCTAAGATAATGTTGCCATGCATAGAACTGCAGCCCATTTCACTTGGCACTGTGCCCCCCCCCAGGGTGATCCCAACATCAACAAGGACAATCCAACTTCCTGGCAGTTTTTCTCCCTGCCTGCCTCCCTCTGGCCCTGGGGCAATTTGCGGCCAGCAGAATTGTCCACCAAATATGGTCCCTTCACTGCAGCCTCCCCTCTCCCTCTTTACCTTGATTTTTTTGTGAGGGGAGGGGAAGGAAGCCAAATGGGGATCGTTCAGGAGAAGGGCTTGGGCCTTTGCAGGGCTCATTCTCCGGCCGACCCTCCCCGATCACAAGGCCCGTCGCCCAACAAAACGTGCGCGTCCTTCAGAAGCCCCTCTTCTGCCCGCGGCACCAGAGAACGGGGGGCGACGCCGCAGAGACCCACCATTGACGGGACGCGGCTCTCCTCTCTGCCCAGCTCTCTTTATTGGCTGCGCCACTGGCGACGGACCCAACGACCGCGCACTTTATGGCTTTGGGGAGATGAGTCACTGTGGCAAGAACTGCCACGACGCCTGGTACTGCGTGGGAAAGGAGGGGAGGGGAGGGGAGGAGGAGGGGAGGGGAGGGGAGCCCGCCCGCCGGCCGATTGCCGCTAGCGCCGAGCCGAGCCGACCTTGCCTTGGAGTCGATGATATTCTTTCAGCCTGTAAACGGGCGGAGGGGAAGGAAATTAATTCATTGTGAATCAACATTAACAACAAGCACATCCGAGGCAATTAAGTTCGGTGAGAGAAGAAGGGGGGCCACACGAGCATTTCTCCGGATATGCACATTTGCTACATTCTCTCCCCCCCCCCCCCCGTTGCTTATTGTGTAATTAATTCACCGGAAGAGAATAAAGGCGGAGCGCATCCTTGCCCAGAACAAAGGCGTTAACAGGTACGCCGGGCACAAAGAGAGCCACCCCCGTCGTAGAGAAGTCTTTAAAAAATGGAGCGGCCAACAGAAAGGCCAAAGAGAGGTTTGCAGGCAGTTTTCTGTTCTGGAAAATTCAGTGATGGGCATTTGGCTCCTTGCTTTATGCCATTTGCTATCCATTCTTTCCTGGGTATAGAAAGCTAGCCCTTCAGGGGCAAGAGTGCATTGATGGGAAGAAAGCCTCTGCCTTCTGAAGGGGTCTCTATGGAGAGTGTAGCTTTAGGGTTGCCAGCTCAGGGTTGTGAAATCCCGGGAGACATTGTGCAAGGCACCTAGGGCAAGGCACAAAGCCAGAGGACCCCCCCCCCCCTCCACAACAGCCATTTTCTCCAGGGACCTGATCTCTGTCAGGTGGAGATTAGTTGTAATATTGTGAGATCTTTGGGTCCTGTCTGGTGGTTGGCATCTATACATGGCCCTAATTTACATTCCTGGGTGTCAAAAAGTGAGCTGATTGGCCACTGAAACTAATTGAGAGGCTGAAGAGTATCACACATTTCTAAAATTGTCCAATCTTTAAAAAAATAGCATTCTTGATTATGAATGCAGACAAAGTTTAGGGTTTTTTAAAAAGCATTATCTGTTATCTCTTATCCTTAATATTTCTGGTAAGGCCTTAGAGGAGGTGCATGTCTCATGGATTAAGTGGCAAAGCGTTTAACACCCACTCAGGGTGGCTGTCCCACCCCTGAGTGCCTCCTCCTCCAACTGGCTTGCCTGTGTGTCCAGCAGCCAGCCAATCGCCTTCCATCCCCCACCCCTGACCACCCCCTCCTCCTTCCACTTCCCTCTGAGGCTTGGAGGCTGCAGATGCCTGCCTTTTAGTTCCCTAACAGCTGCCTGCAGCCTTTCCAGATCTTACGGGGAGGGGGAGGCTGTCCACAGAGTTATTCTACCCCACCCCCCAATCTAGCACCTGTTGTATTCCTGAATGCAACAGGCTTGGCCCCTAGTACCGAAATAACAAGAATAAATATATTGGCCGTGGTCCGGAGGGCTACTTGATGGGAGTTTTACTCCCCTCACGTTGAGCAGCAGGATCCCCCACTAGGCTGACAACTTCCAGGTAGTGGCCAGAGATCTCCAGCTATTACAACTGACCTCCAGGTGACAGTGTTGAGCTCCTCCGCAGAAGATGGCTACTCTGGAAAGTGGACTCTCTGGTATTACACCACACTGAAGTCCCTCCCCTCCCCAATCCCCCCCAGCTCCACCCCCCATCCCAGCCCTGGCAGCTCTCCCCCTTGCCCAGGTACAAAGGCAGCCTGTCCTGAAGGCCCCAGAGAGCCAGACGGCCCAACTCGTCACTGCTGGACACGCTGCTGGGACAAGCCGTGGTAGAAATGGCATTTTGGGATGCAGGAAACAGCTGCTTCTCCTCCTCAGGCAGATCTGCTTCTGAAGCAGGCCAGTCCAGTCTCCACCCATTGTGGCCAGGCCTGTAGAAGCCAGGGAAGCTCTTCTGCTAGGTTGCAGTTGTGGTGAAGGGAGGTGGCCTCTCATCTGGAGAGCTGGGTTCTGATTTCCCACTCCTCCCCATGCAACCATCTGGGTGACCTTGGGCCAATCCCAGTTCTCTCAGAGCACTCTCAGCCCACCCACATCACAGGATCTCTGTTGTGGGGAGAGGAAAGGGAAGGCAATTGGTAACTGCTTTGGGACTCCTCTGGGTAGAGAAAAGTGGTATATAAGAACCAACTCTTGTTCTTCTATTGCAGGGGTAGTCAACCTGTGGTCCTCCAGATGTTCATGGACTACAATTCCCATGAGCCCCTGCCAGCAAATGCATGGGAATTGTAGTTCATGAACATCTGGAGGACCACAGGTTGACTACCCCTGTTCTATTGTACATATAGAATCATGGAGTTGGAAAGGGCCATACAGTCCATCTAGTCCAACCCCCTGCTCAACGCAGGGTAGAGAAAAGTGGCATATAAGAACCAACTCTTCTTCCTCTTCAGTAATCTCAGGCTCTCTCAGCCTCCCCTCCCTCACAGGGTCTCTGCTGTGGGGAGAGGAGGGGAAGGTGATTGTCAGCTGCTTCAAGACTCCTTTGGTTGTGAAGGGGGTTTCCAACCTCCAGGTGATGGCTGGAGATGTCTCACCATGACAACTAATCTCCAGGTGACGAGGATCACTCCACCTGGAGAAAATGAGTGCTTGGGAGGGTGGTCTCTCTGGCATTATCTCCCACTGACGTCCCTCCCTCCCCAAACCCTATCTGCCTCAGCCTCCGGGTCTTTCCCACATCAGAGCTGGCAACCCTCGTCTCCAGTGGTGGCTTCAGCTAAGCCCAGAGGGAAGAAAAGAGGGGGGAGGAGCATGCCCCATGGCAGATACCAGTCCAGTCCTCTGGGGCAGGGTAAAGTGGCCCTTTCCTTCCTGGTGGATCACTGGCAGCCGGGAGCAAGCAGTGACTCTGCCCCATGCTGGACAAGGTGGGGGCCTTCCTCCTGCGTGAGGCTTTGCCCAGCTGTGGACAGGGCTGCCTTTCCATCCCACTCTGCCCCTTCACGCTGAGTGCCCTAGGCTGGTCTCAGCAGATCCTGGAAGCTAAGCTGGGTTGGCCCTGGGATGGGAGACCCCCGAGGGAGTCAGATGTCACTGCGCCAGACAGACACTGTCAATCTGCCTCTGGACGCCTCTCGCCTTGAAAGCCCTGTAAAGAGTCACCATGTCAGCTCAGACTGGACAGTGCCTTCGGCCAGGAGAGTGCAAACTCCCCTGGACTCTGCGATGGCCAGCCCCCTTGCTTGCATAAGAAGTTTGGGAGAAAATGCAGAGCACTTCTGCTCCTGAGAACAAGCCCCAAGTGGAACGGCTGGCATATTACTTTGGATCTTGGCCATCAAATCTTGTACTGTGTGTAACTCTGTGGCATTAGACATCCTGTCTTCTTTCTTTCTTTTTTTTATGAACGGTAGCTTCCCAAGCTGAATTGCAAAATGAAGCTGCGATACTAATCCAACATTCAGCGGGATTGCCCAATTTTAAACAAGTGTGACTTTTGTTGCCCCAGCCTGGAAAGGTTTGAAGAAGTTGGACACTCCCGTGGGAGCTGAACACACCTCAGGGAGTTGATATTGATGAATCCGGTGGCGTCCAATGGCTCATAATCCCCGTGGATATCCATGCTGCAAGGAGAGAAAGGTAAAAAGCCAGTTACTCAGCCCAGCAGAGAGAATTTGGGAGCCACAGCTAGGAAAGGAAAGGGTGGGCTTCCCTCCCTGCCCCCAGGGAAATGAACGAGCGGCAACTATGCATTTAGAATCATAGAATCACAGAGTTGGAAGGGACCTCCTGGGTCATCTAGTCCAACCCCCTGCACTATGCAGGACACTCACATCCCAGTCGCTCATCTACTGTAACCTGCCACCCCCTTGAGCCTTCCCAGAATCAGCCTCTCCGTTAGATCAGTGGTCCCCAACCCGCGGGCTGCGGCCCAGTGCCAGGCCGCGAAGGCCTTGGCGCCGGGCCGCGGCTCCCTCTCATGACTCCCCCTGCAGTAAAAAACTTCCCAGGCCGCAAGCTTGCGGCCAGGGAAGCTTCTTACTATGGGAGGGGGGGAGAGGGAATCAGGGCCGCGCCTGAGCATTGCGCATGCGTGGCCCGGCCGTGCATGCACACATGCGCCATGCGCGACCGAAATTGCGCATGCACGTCACTTTCGTGCATGCGCTATTTCGGCCGTGCATGGCGCAATGCACAGGTTCAAAGATTTCCAAAGATGGAGAACCCACCACCTCCCAAGGAAGCCTGTTCCACTCAGAAACCGCTCTGTCAGGAACTTCTTCGCAGACTCAGGCAGATCAGAGACAGGGAATGTGGCTGAACAAGAAGGCCTGTGGGTCACTCCGTCCAGATGTACCTATAGCAGCAATTTGCTAACAGCAGCAGCAGCATGTTCTTTAAGGGTGCAACAGGACATCACACTGGGCCGCTTGTGACCAGATTGTCCGTTGAAGAAACAAACATACCCTAGTGGCAAACTGGGAGGACCCAAGATCAAATCAGACCTACAGTGCATGGGGGGGATTAGTCCATTCCGCCAACCTACTGTTTCCCGTGCACGGAAGAATATAGATAGGCAGTCACAGCAACAGCTTAGACCTTCAAGGTGCTACTGGACTCAGACTTTGTACCAGTGGATGAAAGGGTATTTAAAACTCACAACCCAATACCACGGCCACAGTCCTTCCTCCTGCGGCTGCTGGCTTCTACCTGGCAATCTGGCCCTCAGTCTACAGTTGTGAGGTACAAAAACGGGCATATGACTAGCATGCATGTTCTAGATACAAATCTCATTGCTTCAAAAGAAATGCTTGACCTTCGTCAATAGCAATGTCCCTTTCCATGAATCCGGGATTATTTCAATTGTTGCTTTTAGGAATAGGCCTTTTATTGTAGCGTTTTAAATTGGATTTCATTGTTAAAATGAGCTGTTTTTGCTTGAACTTATTGCTTGCGTGTTTTGACGATGTATATTTTCAATCTGGAGCCACTCTAGTGGCCCTGACATGGGCAGAAAGGCAAGCATAAACTTGATAGTTACATGTCCTAGTTATTATAAATGGCATCTCTTCATTTACATGGGAAAAAAGAAAGGAAGCATCACAACATTTTTCAACTGTACCTCCCCCCTCCCTTGGGTATCTCTATGCCAAGAGCCACCCCTTTTAGTTGATGTTTATGCTCCCCCCCAAAAGACTTAAATTGCACTACATTCCCTCTGGTGTGCCATCAACATGGTGCTTCAGTGCTCCTGCACATGTGCATTGATGAGCATTCAAACTAGAGCTCTATCTAACGATGCCAATCTCCAGGTGGAACCCAGGGATTCCCTGGAATCATGCCTCATCTTCAGTAGACAGAGGTCAGTTCCCCTGGAGAAAATGGCTCCTTTGGAGGGGGAACTCCATGGCATGATACTCCACTGAGGTCCCTCCCCACTCCCGGTTCCACCCCAGAAATCCCCAGGTATTTCCCAACCCGGAGCTGGAAATGGCTCCCCCATGGCCATTGATCCTTTTTGGTGATTTGCCTTCTCAGGGCAATGCTGGGGGGGGGGGGGGAGAAACCTGAGCGGCAACACTTGGAAAGGCAAAAACCTCTTAAAATGCAACTTGTAATTTACCTACAACAAGGGCCAGAAAACAGGTGCTTTCTCAAATAAATAGGGAGCATTGGGACATTGTGAAAGTCAGAGAGTCCCAGCTCTTCTTTCAGAGAGCTGGGCTGCCCCACATCCCAACATGAATAACAAAGCCCCCTCTGTTCCCTCCTTCCCAAAGAACAAAAGGTGCTGAAATCGTGCAGGGAGGATCCCAGATCCTGGCAAAGGAATATCTTACCTTCCAAGAGATCAGTCTTTTTCTCGCATTTTCCTGAAAAGGGTTTACCCATTGAGGGTGCTCAGAAAGGGCCCCTTTGTTTAGGCTGAGCGCATTCCCGTTAATTATAGAGCCATAAAACTGCACATCACAATACTCGGTGCCCCCAAGGTCTTGGAAGCAACCTTCTTGCTCTCCCCCACCCCATCCTGTGTTAACTCCCTGCATCTCTCAAAAGACAGAATACAATTTACTGAGTGCTAGGAAGGAAGGCCCCTTCACCTTGTTTCTGGTACCTTCATTTGACCCTGTGGCAGATGTTCGAGTTCCACAGAAGAGCTGCAGATGCTACCCCCTTATACTACCCCCCACCTTTCAAGAAGGTGGCAATTTACATAGTCAAAGATAGATATAATAAGTTTAGCAGAGATGGTTTAAAATGTTGGAATATGCAAGACCTGTAGTGTGCACGATTCAAAAAGATATGAAGTGTATCCTACAGGGGGCATCAGAGGACATGTGCATTTGGCATAGTTAGAATAGTAATTTCCTGCTATTTTTCAAATTATCTCCTCCTTTCCATGATGGCTCTGATGGAGACTTCCTGCTCCTTTGAGAACACTGTCCCTGCTTGTCTCCAGAATGGAAGCAACAGACAGAATGAGGGCAGAATAACAGTTAGATGGTTAGTGTGGTCTCATTCTCTTTCTATGCAAAATATGTTTCTCTTAATAAAACTATTTTATTTTTTTTAAGCTGCTTGATGCTGTGCTCTCTTAGCATATTGAAACTCTGCCAACAAAAAAGATGTCCTCCCCACCTTGAGTATGAATTATGTTAGGGGAAAGCTGTGTGTGGCAGGGATGTACTGGCTAGTGACCATACTCTCACCAACATTCCACTTTCCTCCTTCCTTCAATTCTCACAGCAGTTCTGCTGTTTTGGAAAATAGGGGTGGGATGGGGGTAAGACGAAGAATGAAAAACCAAACAGAAACCAAATGTTGGCAGAATCAATTGTTGTTGTTATGTGCGAAGTCGTGTCCGACCCATCGCGACCCCATGGACAATGATCCTCCAGGCCTTCCTGTCCTCTACCATTCCCTGGAGTCCTTTTAAGTTTGCACCTACTGCTTCAGTGACTCCATCCATCCACCTCATTCTCTGTCGTCCCCTTCTTCTTTTGCCCTCGATCACTCCCAGCATTAGGCTCTTCTCCAGGGAGTCCTTCCTTCTCATGAGGTGGCCAAAGTATTTGAGTTTCATCTTCAGGATCTGGCCTTCTAAAGAGCAGTCAGGGCTGATCTCCTCTAGGACTGACCGGTTTGTTCGCCTTGCAGTCCAAGGGACTCGCAAGAGTCTTCTCCAGCACCAGAGTTCAAAAGCCTCAATTCTTCGACGCTCGGCCTTCCTTATGGTCCAACTTTCGCAGCCATACATTGCAACTGGGAATACCATAGCCTTGACTAAACGCACTTTTGTTGGCAGGGTGATGTCTCTGCTTTTTAGGATGCTGTCTAGATTTGCCATAGCTTTCTTCCCCAGGAGCAAGCGTCTTTTAATTTCTTGGCTGCAGTCCCCATCTGCAGTGATCTTGGAGCCCAGGAAAATAAAATCTGTCACTACCTCCATTTCTTCCCCATCTATTTGCCAGGAATTGAGAGGGCTGGCTGCCATGATCTTTGTTTTCTTGATGTTGAGTTTCAAGCCAACTTTTGCACTCTCCTCCTTCACCCGCATCAACAGGCTCTTTAGTTCCTCTTCACTTTCTGCCATTAGAGTGGTATCATCTGCATATCTGAGGTTGTTGATATTTCTCCCTGCAATCTTGATCCCAATTTGTGACTCCTCTAATCCCGCCTTTCTCATGATGTGCTCCGCATACAAGTTAAATAGGCAAGGCGACAGTATACAGCCTTGCCGAACTCCTTTCACAATTTTGAACCAATCCGTGATTCCATGTTCAGTTCTCACTGTTGCTTCTTGACCTGCATATAAATTTCTCAAGAGACAAATAAGATGCTCTGGTATTCCCATCTCTTTAAGAACTTGCCACAATTTGTTGTGCTCCACACAATCAAAGGCTTTAGCATAGTCAATGAAGCAGAAGTAGATGTTCTTCTGGTACTCCCTAGCTTTTTCCATGATCCAGCGTATGTTGGCAATTTGATCTCTAGTTCCTCTACCTCTTCGAAATCCTGCCTGTACTTCTGGAAGTTCTCGGTCCACATATTGCTGGAGCCTAGCTTGTAGGATTTTGAGCATAACTTTGCTAGCATGAGAAATGAGTGCAATGGTGCGGTAGTTTGAACATTCTTTGGCATTGCCCTTCTTTGGGATTGGAATGTAAACTGACCTTTTCCAATCCTGTGGCCATTGCTGAGTTTTCCAAATTTGCTGGCATATTGAGTGTAGCACTTTTACTGCATCGTCCTTTAAGATTTTGAATAGTTCAACTGGAATGCTGTCACCACCACTAGCTTTATTGTTGCTCAGACTTCCTAAGGCCCATTTGACTTCACATTCCAGGATGTCTGGCTCCAGGTCAGTAACTACCCCACTGTGGTCATCAGGGATGTTAAGCTCGCTCTTGTATAGTTCTTCTGTATAATTTTGCCACCTTTGCTTAATCTCTTCTGCTTCTGTGAGGTCCCTACCATTTTGGTCCCTTAACATACCCATCTTTGCATGAAACGTTCTCTTCATATCTCCAATTTTCTTGAAAAGATCTCTGGTCCTCCCCATTCTATTGTTTTCTTCTATTTGTTTGCACTGTTCATTTAAGAAGGCATTCTTATCTCTTCTAGCTTTTCTCTGGAATTCTGCATTCAATTGGGTGTATCTTTCTCTTTCTCCCTTGCCTTTCACTTCCCTTCTCTCCTTAGCTATTTGTAAAGCTTCCTCAAACAGCCATTTTGATTTCTTGCATTTCTTTTTCTTTGGGATGATTTTAGTTGCTACCTCTTGTACAATGTTGCGAACCTCCGTCCATAGTTCTTCAGGCACTCTGTCTATCAGATCTAATTCCTTAAATCTATTTGTCACCTCTACTGTATATTCGTCGGGGATATGATTTAGTTCGTACCTGAGTGGCCTAGTGCTTTTCCCTACTTTCTTCAATTTAAGCCTAAATTTTGCAACAAGAAGCTCATGATCTGAACCACAATCAGCTCCTGGTCTTGTTTTTATTGCCTGTATAGAACTTTTCCATCTTTGGCCGCAGAGTACATAGTCAATCTGATTTCTGTGTTGACCGTCTGGTGATGTCCATGTGTAGAGTCGTCTCTTGGGTTGTTGGAAAAGAGTGTTTGCTATGACCATTGTATTCTCTTGACAAAATTCTACCAGCCTGTGCCCTGCTTCATTTTGTACTCCAAGGCCAAACTTGCCTGTTATCCCAGTTATCTTTTGGCTTCCTACTTTAGCATTCCAATCCCCCATGATGATAAGCACATCGTTTTTTGGCGTTGCTTCTATAAGGTGTTGTAGGGCTTCATAGAACTGATCAACTTCATCCTCTTCAGCAGCAGTGGTTGGGGCATAGACCTGGATCACTGTGATGTTGAATGGTTTGCCTTGGATTCGAACTGAGATCATTCTGTCATTTTGGGGATTGTATCCCAAGACTGCTTTTCCTACTCTCTTATTGATTATGAAGGCTACTCCATTTCTTCTGTGAGATTCTTGTCCACAGTAGTATACCTGATGGTCATCTGAATTAAATTCACCCATTCCTGTCCATTTTAGTTCACTGATTCCTAAAATGTCGATGTTCAGTCTTCTCATTTCTTGTTTAACCACGTCCAGCTTGCCTTGATTCATGGATCTGACGTTCCAGGTTCCTATTGAATAAAAATCTTTACAGCATCCGACTGTCTTTTCGCCACCAGTTACTTCCACAACTGAGCGTCCTTTCGGCTTTGGCCCAGCCGCTTCATTCATTCTGGCGCTACTCGTACTAGCCGTCTGCTCATCCCCAGTAGCATATTGGACACCTTCCGACCTGAGGGGCTCATCTTCCGGCGTCATATCGTTATGCCTATTGGAACTGTCCATAGAGTTTTCATGGCAAAGATACTGGAGTGGTTTGCCATTGCCTTCTCCAGTGGATCACCTTTTGTCAGAGCTCTCAGCTATGACCTGTCCGTCTTGGGTGACCCTGCACGGTATAGCTCATAGCTTCACTGAGCTACGCAAGCCCCCTTGCCACAACAAGGCAGCGATCCTTGAAGGGGGGGCAGAATCAATACTGAAGCCAAAAACCAGGCCAACTAAATTAAAAAGCTACAAGCAAAATGCAGGATGGTGAAAGCAGGTGGTAAAAATGGACAAGGAGGAATTAGTTCAATTAAAAACCCGAGCAAATAAAATCTTCTTTACTGGACGCCTAAAAATGATCAAAGTAGGCATCAGATGAAGTTCAAGGGGAAGACCAGGTACAGACCAGGTGCTACCACTAAAAAGGCTCTCTCTCTATTTTTAATTGGCAGACAAATAGTAAGGGAGGAAGCAGTACTTTGGGTACCTTGATCATAAATGTAGGACGTTAAGAATATGAGCCAGTACTTTGAAATGCCCCTGCAAGCAAATACAGATTTTTCAGTCTGGAAGTGATATCCACCACCTACCCTCCAAGAAGAACATGACTGCAACATATTGTACTAATTGTAACATTGGAACAGTCGTCAAGGTAGCCCAATGCAGAAGGCAGTCTAACCTGGATGTGATCGGAACACAGATTAACATAGCTGGTGACTCCTGCTGAGTGCAGTTCTCGTTTTCTGGTTTGTTTGCTTCCCCTCCTTGTTCCTTCTTCTCCTCAGCCCACAGCCAAAGGCCCAAGCCGGACCGAGGGCAGCTCAAGCTGGCAGCTGAGGGCCCCTCCTTGTCCAGCACAGGAATCCCTGCGGCTGTGGGAACATTTAGAATTCTGACAGAGCACGGGGAGTGCAGCCACGCAGGGCTGCTAGGCGTACTGGTTTGCGTGGGGGTCCCCTGCTTTCTGGACATCCCCCAAACACACCCCAATCCAGAAGAATGCCACCTATTCTGACATTACCCAGAAGTGATGTCAGCAACCTGGGGTTATGGAGGTGATGCCCTTTGATCCATAGTGCATTTCAAGCCCCATGGCCACTTTTTCATGTGTGTCTACATGCAGTCCTCATTTCCTACATGGAGGGAATTTCTTTTTGGACCCCAGGAGCAACCTAGAATCATACCACCTTGTTTTGTGCAGTTTGGCTCTGGGAGGCAGATCTATCAAGGGGTTTCTGGAGACCATGGGCCTCCAATAAAATCAGCGAAATGTAGCAGTTAAGAGTCGTGCTTTCTAATTTGGTGGGACAGGTTTGATTCCCTGCTCCTCCCCCACCTGCAGCCAGCTGGGTGACCTTGGGCTCATCACAGCCCTGATAGTATTGTTCTCAGAGCTCTCTCTGCCTTACCTCCCTCACAGGGCGTCTTGTGGGGAAAGGAAGGGAAGGCAACTGTAAGTGGCTTTAAGACTCCTTTGGGCAAGTGAGAAGCAGGGTACAAAACTAACTCTTCTTCTAGTTCATGGGTAGTCAAACTGCAGCCCTTTAGATGTCCATGGACTACAATTCCCATGAGCCCTTGCCAGCGAAGTAGGAGGGGGGTGGGGCATGGAAGCAGGCTGCTCACATTGAATGGCCACTGCATTCCTTCATTACCTGGCACACCAGTTTCACTTTCTGGAGAGGGCACGGCAAAACCAAGTGCCACAGCTATGCCTCACTTTTTGACAAAACAATCGGCTTACCAGGTTTTTAAAAAATTTTAATTGAAAACCTGCTCATTGCTGCTCTTTGCTGCCCCTGTGAGCCGTCTCTTAGTTTTTGCACTAGAAGCAGAACCAATAGGAAGGTTGCCGGGACCTACAATTCCACCTCCTCCAAAGAAAGAGGCAAACCAGTAAATACAGTCAACCTTCTGCCCTGGAAGCTCCTCTTTTTATTGGGGACAGAGTTTTCCAACTGGATGGACCCAGAGGATAGCTGCTTTTCCCAAGAGGTAGGCTTGGGGGTTGGCTGGAGGAATAAACGTGAATCTGGATGAGCAACTGGCATCTCAAACCAGCATCGGTTCATGAAGAAGGACCATGGAGATATTTTCCCGCAGGGATTTCCCTCCGTTCCAGAGTCCTCAACAGGTCCAGCCTGAAGGTCAAACTACACAGTTTGGTTTTGAACGAGTTCTGTTCGGTTTTCTGAAGCCATGCTGCAGCATCTGCGGAAATGGCTTTTAGTACCAGAGGAGTGACCAGAGGGACTTGGGTCAACATTGCAAGGGGAGGAAGGACACTTGCCTTCTCCTCAAGCCATTTTGCCACCCAGAAACATTACTGGGGGTTATTCCCCTGTGTCTGCTGCTCCATTTTAAATAGAGCAGCAAAAGTGTGGAAATTAGAATAATAGAATCTTAACATGCGCCTCCGATGCATCAGGCCGCCGGCACGCCGGAAATTGCGGCCTGCCGACTCGGGGGGCGCACGCGGCCCCACTAGCACCCGCTGTATTCCAGGTACAGCGGGCTTGATTACTAGTCATAGAATCATAGAGTTGGAAGGGACCTCATGGGTCATCTAGTCCAACCCCCTGCACTATGCAGGACACTCACATCCCAATCGCTCATCTACTGTAACCTGCCACCCCCATGAACCTTCACAGAATCAGCCTCTCAATTACTCATCCCCTATACAAATTTGGCAGTGGAGAATGTCAGGAATGGGAGGCAGGATACCTTCCTCCCACGGTGGTGGCATTTCCAGCCCATTTAGGGACCCACACTGTTGTATAGAGTTGCCATCTGTGTTCCTGACCAATCTGCAGGAATGGCCTTTCAGTCTGGCTCCTTGCAACACAGTTATGGGGCATGTCCAAATTCTTCTGGGTTGTGAGCCCACCTAGGTCCAGGACCCTGGGCAGTGCATGAGACCAGGTCATGCCTCTGCACTGGGGATGTTCCGTTCCTCCTACAAGAGAACTAGAGAGGCGTAGGCAATGTCACAGAAGCCTCCAAAGCAGCATCCCTTTTTCTGACGGGAGAGAGATCTGCGGGAGGTAGCAGAAGGCCTGATTCTCTTGGACGCGCCACTCCCTTCGCTGCCACCATGCACTAGATGGGCCCAATGTCTCTAGTTCAGGGGTTCCCAATGTGGCACCCATTGGCACCTGCCAGCACTTTTCCTGGCACCCATCAAGTGTTTTAGAAAGGGGGCAAGGCCCTGGAGTGGGGCTGCTGCCCAGCAGACTTCTGATTGGTCACTGGAGATCTAATTGACTGTGCAGATTAAAATAACATTGTTTTGGTGACAGACGAACCCATAATGTTGGTTTTATTCTCTCTCTCTCTCTCTCTGTATTCCTTTTTTAAATTTTCTTCTCATTCCCCGTGCTTGGGGTTTCTGTGTGTGTGTGTGTGTGCCTGTGTCTCCTGTGACAGACATTTTGTGGTTGCACATACCACCCTGTGTCAGAATTCCAATGATGCCCACAGACTCAAAAAGACTGGGGACCCCTGCTCTAGCATGGGAACAGGCTTTCTGCCAGGCCATGGCCTTCAGGGTTCCTGAACACACCAGCCCTTGACTCTGGCCATTGCCTCACAGTTTGAGCCCTCTAGAGCAGTGGTCCCCAACCTTTCTAAGGCTGCAGACCGGTGGGGGGAGGACGACAGGTCCATGCATGCGCATTTGCGACATGTGCGGCTGCAAATGCGCATGCGAGGCACTTCCACACATGCGCAGCAATGCCGCACATGCACGTTGCGGCCACGCATGGCGCATACGTGCTTGTGCGGACCTGCCGTGCAGGCCCGTTTGCACCGGCAGCCCTGCTCCCCTCTCCCCCCCCCACAAGAAGAAGCTTGCCGGGCCGTAAGCTAATCGGCCGCTGGGAAGTTTCTCACTGCGAGGGGTGGGGGGAGCTGCAGCCTGGTGGTTGGGGACCACTGCTCTAGAGGGCCCAGAAGGGATTCACTTTTGTCCCCAGGCTGGTCAAGAGAGCACACTTTTCTGTCTACCCCACTCCAGCCTCTATGTCCTGAAACTGACCTCCGTAGTTGGAGAACAGAGATGTGTCACTTATGATAACCATGGAGCATTGATATGATCTATGAACCCCAAATGACAGCCATCTAGCCACCCTCACTGTGAGTATCTGTGAGAGAAGCTGTAAAGACACGATTCCGTTAATGGAGAGGCCACTAGATACAGCTTCTGAAGCCATGCTATCGTTTTGCGGCTCCTGATTCGCCCCTCCGAGTTTTTATCATGGACAGAGCCTGCCCTAACTCCTCCCCAATAGCCCTTAGGGCTTTATTTTATAACCGCAGGAGCAGTTAAAGATAGTTGTGTATTCATTATATTAATTGTCATGTCTGTTTAATGTTAAGGATATATGTGGTCTAGGTGAACCCAGGAAGAGCAGAGACCCAGAGCTAAGAGGCATCATGATCACCCCACCTGTCCCTCTGCACAGAAGAGCTCTTTTTTATACCCCACTTTTTACTACCTGGAAGAATCCCAAAGAGACTTGCAAACACCTTTCCCTTCCTCGCCCCACAACAGACACGCTGTGAAGTCAGTGGAGCTGAGAGAGCTCAATGAACTGCTCTGCAAGGACAGCTCTGAGAGAACTGTGAATAGCCTACGGTCACCCAGCTGGCTGCAGATGGAGAAGGAGTGAGGCATCAAACCCTCCACCAGGCTGCCTCTCTTTATGTTCCTCTACGGAGCTAGGAATCATTGCAGCAGCTTCTTCCAAGCTCAGAGCAGAGGTGGGCAGCTAAGCTGGGTCTTAGGCAGGGAGAGGAGCTTGTGTGCTTCATCTCCTTATCCTTACCCCCTGTTGTGAAGTGGCTGGTGGTGGGTGGAGTGGATCTTTGGCAACCAGCTCCCAAATTTCTCTACAGCCAAGGGCCTGCCTTGAAGAACAACAGAGTCCTGTTTATATACCGGGGCATTTCGGGCCTGGCGACTGTTCCACCTTTTTCAGGAGGCAGGTGGAATTATTTTCAAGAAATATCCTTGTGGTTTTAATAACCATGAGATTTAGACATACACACACACACTTCACACAAACAAAACCCAAACGGAGCTAGTTCCTTTACTGTTCCCACCTTCCCCACAGAGGGGGAGGAAAATATCCCTGTTCCTTTTCCAGAAACTGCAAAAATTCTCTTTTTTTTAATTTAGAAAAAAATGAGAGTTTACAATGATTTTACCTCCCCTGACGGGCTGTAGAAAAACCGCTATGCTTTTATTTTTGCTCATCCGAGTGGTTCTGACCTGCTCTGTAATTACATTACTTTCTACCTACTGTGCGAAGGCATTTTTTGCACGATGTACCTCTCACAGCTCTCTCCCGGGTTCCTGTGATGCCGTCACTCAAACGCTTTTCAAACCAGCGATGTAGAAATCAAAAAGAAAAGAAAAATGGCTAGAGACGCAGAGAGAATAAGTGCTCCTGGTTTTGCTCCCCTTGCTCCCTCCCTCTCTCTCTTTTCCATCTCTCCACCCCCCCTTTTTTACGTTATTCATTTAATCTCCCCGCATGAGAATGCAAACCATAATGAAGGGTTGGGACGGATTATTAGAAGCTGTTGATTTTGAGGGGGAGGGAAGAAAGAGCAAGAGACGGAAAAGGAGAGGATAATTTGACATTTAGTCTGATTGATCTAAACTGATTTGGGTATATTTATGACTTATAAAGTGTTTAGAAGGATTGAAAGGGGCTGAGGAGAGGCGGGCAGGAAAGTCATAGGAGAGAGGTAGACAGCAGTATAAAAGGGAGAAAAAAAGTGTCATATACAAAAAGGAAATATATAGATATATGACTTCTAAATAAAGCCTCCACTTACATCTGAAAAACTCAGCTAAGAGGAAATGATCACTCCAGAGTCAAACGGCAGGGCATGGGACCCTCCTCCCAAGGGCTGGAGTGCTAAGGCAGAACATTGGTTAGACGAATCTATTAAAAACCTTTTGATCGACTAAAAACGGATGCCTTGATTAGTCCTTTTTAAAGGCAACAAAACCCAGAAACTGTGGGCAGGGTGCACCATCTTAGAAGAGATAATCCCTCTCTTGAGACAGAAGATGGAATGCATCTTCTAAGGGCTGAGGTGGGAAAGATGGGAGAATAGGGGAAGGCAACCGGTACTGCGTATGCCGGACAGTGGACCCCCAGACCATGTGACCCCACACATGGGGCTGGTTCTCCACCCAAGGAACTCCTGGGTTACTGGTGGTGTGCTGGGGTTCGAGTGGATCTGGCACGATGATCTGGGAAACCCTCGCTCTCTGCTCTTGAAGCTTGCTGGGTGACCTTGAGCCAGCCATGACTTATCATCCTAGCCTATCTCACAGGGTGGCTGTGAGGATAAAATGGAGAAGAGGAGAATGACATAGGCTGCTTTGGGTGCACCACCCGCCAGGGAGAAAGGTGGGATATAAATGAAACAGATAAACAGACAGACTTCCCCTCAGGGTGTGCAGCCAAATGCAGCTCTCACCTCCCACCCCTTTGTTTGGTGGGCACTCCAGCATCTTCACAGTAGATGCAGCTAGAAATTTTGTCACTCAGGTCCAAAACGTTGCTCATCTACCTCGACATGAGGCAATCCAGGAATAGACCGCCAGCACATATTTATTGTCACAAAGAGTGGAGAGGGGGCATTTTAAAGAAAGGCGTTGGGGAGCCATGCTGTCCTGCTGACCTCAAACACACCCCAAGGTATTCTTTGCGTGGCTGGTGGAAAGGTTAACTTATCCATGGAAAACCACACCTTAGGTCTATTTGTGGGGCTTGTGTGGTCTGAACCAAAGCTGTTGCTTGCTGCAAAACATGCACAAGTTGTTCAGGGTTTTGGTTTTAACCTTCAAGGCCACCTGTAGTCTGGTCCCGAAGCCCCGTGTAGTGCTTTGCGCTCCACCAATTCAAACTGGCTGGTGATCCCTGGCCCCTGAGACATAAGGGCCAGGGCCTTTCCGAATTTGGTGGAATGAGGTCCAAAAAGAACTGCAGGCCCTTCAGGAGCTTCTGCAGTTTCAAGGGGTCTGCAAAACAGAGGCCAATGAACTACAGAATGACATTGAGCTGCCCCCTCTGTCAAGAGCCAATAAGAGTCCTTCCTCTGGAATGAAAGAAATATCTGCAAATAAGCTGAGAAAGGTGGTTCCACAATCCTAAGCACTTTACATTTTTAACTGTTTAATTACTTATGTTTTAATTGTAAAACCGATATGTTATAAACCACCCCTAGCCAGTATCTGGGAGGGGGTGGTCATACAAACCTAAATATAAATCAATCAATAAATAAGATTGCCCAGAAATCAGGAAAATAGTCTTGGTCTACATCAGGCTCCTGTGAACTTTTAAGTTCAGTTGCTAGGAAGGTGAGCACCTGGCCTGAGCCAACAAAATATCTTGAGCTGCCCACATGTTTGCCTCTATACAGAGTGACCAACTTTGACCAAGCAGCTGGTGGCGGGAGCTTTGGAAAATGTCACCAAATCACAGCTAACTCAAGGGGGTCCGAGGCGAGAGGCAAAGTGATGTGGTTGGCCATTGGCTGTCTCTGAGCAGCAACCCTGGACTTTCTTGGGGGTCTCCCAGGCAAATGCTAGCCAGGGCCAACTCTGCTTAGCCGCCAGGATCAGGAGAGATTGGGCCACCCTGGTCCAGCCAAGGAAGTCAGTTGGTGGGGCCAGAGACTTCCTAGCCCCTCGCAGGGCCCTTAGGAGGAAGCCGTCACATCCAAAGCACCGTCCTCACAATGCTTCCACAGCAGAGATGTACAGCTATGTTTCTTTCGCTCAATTCATTTCATACATGGTCAAGGAAGACCATTTTCAGGCCATCTAATTTTTATGCCAATCTCCCCTGTCCATTTGTTTCTTTTATGCTATGTTTATGCAACTGACAGAAAACCAGGCAGTCGGAGTTGATAATACAAACAACGGCTTTATGTGAATTTCGTCCAGAGTGTGGAGAGCCCATAATTAAAGTTGAGATTTCAAATCCACTCAGGGCCGGTTCAAAATGAATTTCCATCCTTGACAGTCAAGCGGATAGAAAAACAGCATAAGTTCATCCAGTTAATGTGCCTATCAGAGAATCTTGCAGAAGAGGAGAAAGAAAGGGTGGAGCCTGAAGTTGTTTTTATTGCATGCAGTGCCTTTGATTTGAAAGCGAAGACTGGTATTTGGAGGGGGGCTGTTTAACCCTCTGCCTTCAAGTGATTGGACAGGATCTGCTTGTCTTCAGCAAAAGTTGCTGAGTCTGGCACTGACTGGCTAGCAATAGTTGATGTCACTAAGACACTTTGTCTCCCAAACAGTTTCCTACAGCAGGATTAAAACAAGTTTTTGGAAGTGGGCAGGCCATCTTAAAAACTGGGGAAGATACACAGTTGAATTGGCATTTGACTTTGGGGTATGTGTATCTGTCACTCAAGTTCCCAAGGCAAGCAAAAGCAGAGTTTGCCTTAGAATTGTAGAGTTGAAGGGACCTCCAGGGTCATCTAGTCTAACCACCTGCACTATGCAGGAACTCACAACTACTTGCCCACCCACTCACAACTTGCCTAAGTTCATAAAATCAGAACTTCTGTCAGATGACTATCTAGCCTCTGCTTAAAAACTTCCAAAGGAGAACCCACCACCTCCCGAGGAAACCTGTTCCACTGAGGAATTGCTCTCATTGTTAGGAACTTCTGGATGTTTAGCCAAAAAATTCATTTGAATTAATTTCAACTCATTGGTTCCGGTTCAGCCCTCTGGGGCAACAGAAAACACCTCTGCTCCATAAGACAGCCCTTCAAGTATTTGAAGACGGTTATCATATCACCTCTTAGTCGTCTTCTCTCCAGGCTAAGACCAAGCTCCCCCAACCTTTCCTCATACGACTTGGTCTCCACAACCTCACCATCTTTATAGCACTTCTCTGGACATGCTGCAGTTTTTCTATATCTTCAGTTGTGGTGCCAAAACTGAACACAGTACTCCAAGTGAGGTCTAATCAGAGCAGAATAAAGTGGTAACATCACCTTGTATGATCTAGACACTATACTTCTTTAAATACAGCCCAAAATACCATTTGCCTTTTTAGCTAATGAGTCACACTGCTGACTCATGTTCAGTGTCTGGTCAATTAAGACCAGATCCTTTTCACATACACTACTGCCAAGACAAGTCCCGACTATCCTGTAGGGATGCATTGGATTTTTTCTACCTAAATGAAGAACTTTACATTTTTCACTATTAAAATTCAATTTTGATCCAGAAACTGCAAGTGGTCTAGAATGCAGTGGCCTGGGTCTTCACAGAACACCATGGAGGTCCCACATCCGGCCCATCCTTCAACAACTGCACTGGCTACCAGTCGAATTCTGGATCAGACTTAAAGATAAAGGTAAAGGTATCCCCTGTGCAAGCACCGCGTCATGTCTGACCCTTGGGGTGACGCCCTCTAGCGTTTTCATGGCAGACTCAATACAGGGTGGTTTGCCAGTGCCTTCCCCAGTCATTACCGCTTACCCCCCAGCAAGCTGGGTACTCATTTTACCGACCTCGGAAGGATGGAAGGCTGAGTCAACCTTGAGCCAGCTGCTGTGATTTAACTCCCAGCCTCATGGGCAGAGCTTCAGACTGCATATCTGCTGACTTACCACTCTGCACCACAAGATCCACGGAGAGTAGTAACTTTCTCAAAAAAAGAGAAGGTTAGTCTGACTTGACCCTGAGAAAGCCATGCTTAGTTATTACAGTCATCCGCTCTAGCTGCTCAAGGACTGACTGATTATTGGGTCTAAAATTTTGCCAGCTATAGACATCAAGCTTATGGGTCTGTAGTTACCGCATCCTCCTTTTCCCCCTTCTTGAAGACGGGAACATTTGCCCACCTCCAATCTTCTGGCACTTCACCTGTTCTCCAAGAATTGTCAAAAATAATGGCTAGAGGCTCAGAAATGACATCTGCAAGTTCTTTTAGTACCCTTGAATGCAATTCTTTTAGTACCCTTGGATGCCCAGAAGATTTGGTTTCATTTAAAGTAACTAGGTAAATAGGTAACTAGGTAAAAATTAAAGTAACTTGGTCTATAAACTAGGTTTATGGACTAATCCTACAGTAATCCCAGGACAAAATTCCCAACCCTTATCACATAAAATGGTTTTGCCATGTTGAGCACAATTCCCCTCACAAGAGAAGACTGAGGAGAAGTAGGAATTGAGCAGTTCAACCATCTCTTCATCACCTGTAAAAATGTCACTTTCTGGTCCCCACAATGGTCCTGCCATGTCCCTATTCTTTTTCTTACTTTGAATATAACTAAAGAATCCTTTCTTGTTGTTGGTTTCTTTACTGCTAATATAACCTCAGCATTATTGGAAGATAGGTATAAAGGGATCCCCTTCCCTGAGGGAACAGGCCCCTGTAATTCTGACCAGGTAGAAGATCTTGAACACGTTTTTCTGTACTGCCCTTTCTATGCCGAGGCCCGAGCTGAGTTCATCCACCCCTTTGTAAAGCAAAAGTCAGGACAAACTGTAACACATAACACAGACATTATCAATAAATTACTGTCTGATGAATCCCCCCAAATCACTAAACCTGTTGCTAAATTTTGTTCAATAGTATGTAGAGTTCGTGGAGCTGGTAGGGTCCACCATGAAAAATGAAATATGAGGACCTTGTTTCAGGCTCAAAGCTATTTCTGCTCTAGTTTTAATAATCCACTATACATTTTATTATCAAGTTTTAAAGTTACTTTATATATGTGTGTGTGTGTGTGTGTATGTATATGTATGTATGTATGTATGTATGTATGTATGTATGTATATATGTATATATGCATTTGTATTTTAACATCATGTTTTATCTGGGATGCATTGTATAATTTCCTCTGTTTTACATCTGGTGCAAACCGTAATAAAATTTCTATCTATCTATCTATCTATCTATCTATCTATCTATCTATCTATCTATCTATCTATCTATCTATCTATCTATCTATCTATCTATCTATCTATCTATCTATCTATCTATCTATCTATCTATCTATCTATCTATCTATCTATCTATCTATCTATCTATCTATCTATCTATCTATCTATCTGTGAGCTATATATTTTTTAATGCTGGCCAAAATGATTTTCATTATAAATGACTGAATGTCCTTTTGTACTAGAGATCTATTCCAAAAACACAAATCCAAATGAGGAAACACATCTGCCTAACCAGGACGGTGTGCAGCTATCAGTGGCTCACTCTGCCAGGAACCTGGGCATAATCCTTGATGCTTCCCTCTCCATGGAGGCCCAGGTCATAAGGGTAGCATAGCTGGCCTTCCCCAAGCCAAACTACAAGTGCCCTACTTGGCCCCAGCCTATAGAACTGTGGATTCCTCAATGTGGACTCAGAAGAAAAAAGGAAATCACGAGGCACAATGATGTAGTGGTCTTCTCTATATTTATAAGTGAAAAAGGTTATAACATAAAGTCTAAATGGTCAAACATAGAGTCAACCAAAACGGGATCCTAGGTTAAGTAACCCACTTTCTGTTCTATTTTCGTCAGTGGTTGCTCTTCCAATATATTGTCATAATAGTACTCATAGTATCACATTGGCAAAATGCTCATAATCATCTGGGGATTTTCATAAAGTTTCCCCAGAACACCTAGCCACAGTGATCCATGTGATGGTCACAGGCTTCCTCAGGAAGGGGTGGGTTCTCCATCTTTGGAAATTTTTAAACAGAGGCTAGATAGCCATCTGATGGAGAGGCTGATTCTGTGAAGGCAAAGGGGTGGCAGGTTACAGTAGATGAGCGATTGGGATGTGAGTGTCCTGCATAGTGCAGGGGGTTGGACTAGATGACCCAACTTTCAACTCTATTATTCTATAATTCTATGATTCTGTGATTCTAGGCTAGACTTCTGCAACTCGCTCTACACAGGCTTGCCCTTAATTTTGATCCAGAAACTGCAAGTGGTCTAGAATGCAGTGGCCTGGGTCTTCACAGAACACCATGGAGGTCCCACATCCGGCCCATCCTTCAACAACTGCACTGGCTACCAGTCGAATTCTGGATCAGACTTAAAGATAAAGGTAAAGGTATCCCCTGTGCAAGCACCGCGTCATGTCTGACCCTTGGGGTGACGCCCTCTAGCGTTTTCATGGCAGACTCAATACAGGGTGGTTTGCCAGTGCCTTCCCCAGTCATTACCGTTTACCCCCCAGCAAGCTGGGTACTCATTTTACCGACCTCGGAAGGATGGAAGGCTGAGTTGACCTTGAGCCGGCTGCTGGGATTGAACTCCCAGCCTCATGGGCAAAGCTTTCAGACGGCTGCCTTACCACTCTGCGTGACAAGAGGCTCTAGGATCAGACTTAAGGTCTTGGTAATTACCTTCAAATCCATACGTGGTCTGGGTCCAGTGTACTTGAAGGACTGTCTGTCTGCCTATACACTTCAAAGAGTTCTGTGCTCTGCCACCTCCAACCAGCTAGTGATCCCTGGTCCGAAGGAAGCCCACTTGACTTCAACCAGGGCCAGAGACTTCTCTGTCCTGGCCCCCACCTGGTGGAATGAACTCCCAGTGGAGATCAGGGCCCTAACAGAACTAAAACAATTTCACAGGGTCTGCAAATACCTCCACCAGGTATTTGGTTGAAGTTGAACAGAATCAAACATCTACTGGGCCCCTGAACCTCCCTCCCTTAAACCCAGGCAGCAGATATGACCAACCATGGGCCTGTTAGATCGTTCACTATGTTAGAATGTTATTTCTCTGTTTGTTGTTATTATTACTGTTACCTTTCATTCATCATAATCACTGAGTTCAATGTATTGTTCTGATTAGTTCTGTGTCAACGGTCCTGAGACTTAGGGGACGGCAGTATACAAATGTAATAAATAAATAAATGATACATAAATTATTACGAAATAAAATTAGAAACTAATCCCAACAAACTCTGCAAGTTCAGCATTTTTAAAAATGCAATTTGATTGTGAACGTGGACCTCAGAATCATTGCCCTCTTTACTGTCCCTCAACAGAGATACGAAATGTTGCCCCAGTTGTAACTGGGTGTGGAAACAGGTTTTAACTGGGGGGAAATTAACCAAGAGAAAGCTCCTTTGTGAGGTCTGAGGGGGAATACACATGGTAGCCAAGAAGAAGACACTTCTCACTACCCAAAGGAGTCTCCAAATAGCTTTAAATTGCCTTCTATTCTTCTCCCCTGTGAGGTAGGTGAGGCTGAGAGAGCTCTGACAGGACTGTATCAGAAGGGGCAGACTTCTGCCATATATTTTAGTAAATGTTAGAAGTGTAGATGTTAGGAATTTGTGCCTATGCTAATTTCCTGTATTGCCTGCTCTGGTTCTCTCTGCCTTCATACCTCCCCCCCCCCCCCACACACACATTTATCTCTGCCTGGCTCCTGGAATGTGGATGAGCGTCCTTGAACATCCTTGGATAATCATGATGGTTTGAAGATTTCATGTATTTCCTGGGTTCTCATGGAAGGGGGTTCAAATATATGCTAAACCCATATTGCTTTGCCTCAGTTTTGACAAGAAATTATTTAGGTTAACTCATTTGCTTTTGCACCATGTCAGAGATTTGTGTATTGGGCAATTTGCAGAAACCTTACAGATTGTCTGAAATCCTTTTTTTGGACCCATGTCCCTTGTTCAACCACCATGCCATTTGACAAGGGTGACACGGGTTCCAGAGCTACCACCAAGAAAGAGATGCCACCCCCACCCCCTAGGTGTCTCTTGGAACAACAGCTTCCTCTAAACCGCATAGGGACAGAAAGAGTGGGGTTGAGTGTGCAGGAACTGAATGTGTTACCCAAAGAATATCAGGACCTACGAGAGATTTTTGCAGATACAGAATGTAACAGGCTTCCTCCCCATCATAAAACTGATTGTGCAATTGAACTGAAGCCGGGGGAGCCCCTGCCTAAGGCTTAAATTCACTCCATAACCTGAGGGAGATGGAGGAGCTCAGAAAATTCTTGGATAAGAACTTGGCCAGGGGTTTTACTCAACCAGCTACCTCCAGCATGGCTGCACTGCTGCTGTTCACCAAGATAAAGGAGGATACCTTGCAATTAAGCACAGACTACCAGGGACTTAATGCCATCTTAACCTCAAACGACTACCCCCTGTGCAGGCATGCTGGAGGTAGCTGCTCATTAAGGGCTTATTGGGGCAGTTGGGCTTAGGAAATGTGTTTACCAAGCTGGACCTTAGGGAAGCATAGAGCAGAGTGAGACTAAAGGAAGGGCAGAAGTATCTCACCACCTTTAATACCCCCTTGGGGCAGTTCAAGTACTTGGTGATGCCTTTCAGGCTCTGTGGCACACCCAGTGAATTTATGAACCTTATTGATGAGGTGCTGTATAAGTCTTAGTTTATTTGGATGATGTTGTAAGATATTGCTTTAGGATGCTTTGGGCTGATCCTGCGTTGAGCAGGGGGTTGGACTAGATGGCCTGTATGGCCCCTTCCAACTCTATGATTCTATGATTCAAGACCATGGATGAGCACATTCGCCTGGTCAGGGACGTGCTCAAGCAGCTGTGCAACAACAGCCTTTACGCCAAGTTGTCCAAGTATGAATTCCTCAAGGAGTGCCTGGACTTCTTGGGTTACTGAGTATCCCCGCAGGCCCTGGGCATGTATCCCATCAAGGTCCAGACTGTGTTGGGTTGGGCGCACCCCATACCAGGTGGCAGCTGCAAACTTTCTTGGACTTTGTATATTTCTATCATGACTTCCTGGTGAATTTTGCCCAAGTATCCCTCCCCTTGACGGGCCTGTTGTAAACAAAAGGGGTCTGGGTGGGTGCTAGCCATCCTGGGGCTTGATTACAGTGGTCTGCCAAGTGCTAATGAGCTTTCGATGAATTAAAATAATTCCATCATGACAACCCAGGGAAACCCTTCATGGTACAAGTTGTTTCAAATGGCTATGGGGTGACTCTCCTCCAGTAGAGGGAGGATGGGCATTGCATCCCTGCACTTACCTGTCCAAAAACGTTTAGTGATACTGAGAGGAACTGAGCTATTCAGGAGAAGGACACAGATGCCATAAAGCTCTTACAGCTTGGCAGCACTGGTTGGAGGGCTGTACAGAACCATTTAAGGTTCGGACAGACCACAAGAATTTACAAGCCCTCAGGAAAACGTGGAAGCTCTCTCCTAAACAGATCCAGTGGGTGGAGTTTGTCTTTAGGTTCTCATTTTCTCTCAAGTACTTTCTGGCTGACACTTTGTCCTGACTCCCACAACAGGAGTGCTAAATTGAGCTAGTCTGTGTTCTCACCTGCCCACCTGGGTCTCCTAGCAGTGACACACAGCCAGACAACTAAGGTGGAACCATCCACACCCACCCCACCTCCCACTTGCTGGCTCCAGAAGGACCTGGGGGGGGGGATGAGGAATTCCGCATGGACTTGGTAAAGAGGGAGGGGTTGTTCAAGGGAACTAAACTTTCCCACCACCTCTTGCCCTGAGGTTTTGAAACTGTGCCATGATTCTCGGGTGGTGGGGCATTTTAGCTCCCTATGCAAGGATATGGAAAGCTACGTTCAGGGCTGTCCCACATGACTTGCTGCCAAGCGGATGGGGAGAAAACCACGGAGTCTGCTGCAGCCGTTGGAGACCCCGGCTGCTCCCTGGCAAGACATGTCCATGAACTTTATCATGGACCTGTCTCCTAGACAGGGGAAAACTGTGTTTTGGGTGGTGGTTGACCTGTTTTCCAAACAAGCCCATTTCGTACTGTGCCCAGCCCTTCCCACAGCCCAGAAACCTCCCTCTTTGTCCAGATTACATGGTCTCCCCCGCAATGCCATTTCCGACAGAGGAACTCAATTTGTTGCCAAATACTGGAAGGAACTCTTGAAAATGTTGGGGGTGGAGCAAGCCTTAAACTTGGGCTACCATCCAGAGTCCAATGGCTTAACAGAAAGGGTGAATCAGGTTCTTGAACAGTACTTCCAGTGTTTCATTAATTACCAACAGGATGACTGGATTGTCTTACTCCTGTTCACAGAATTTGCATATAATAATTCAGTTCATGCTAGCATTGGCATGCCCCACTTTGAGATCATCTATGGCATGAATGTCCAGGCCACCCCCAGCTGGGATCCTGGCTCTGACAGTCCCCTAGATTTGAAGACTTGGACTGTCCAAATCCAACATGCCTGGCCTGAGATTGTTGCCATCCTTGAGGCAGCTAAGACCAAATATAAACTCCAGCCAGACAAAAAGTGACTCCCTGAGCCACCCTGGAAGGTAGGGGACCAAAGGTATATGTCTACTGAGCATCTCTACTGCCAACAGCTCATCTGATTAATGACATTATGGTTGAACTTTCTCTTCCTAAGACTTACAAAAATATGCATCCTGTTTTCCATTGCAGCCTGCTCCTATGCGCTCCTGAACCTGATAGCATGCAGCACGTGATGCACTGATTCTTGTCTAGGTGGATGAACACACCCATTGCAAAGTTAACAAGATCTTGGAGTCTTGGGTGCATAGGGCAAAATTGCAATACACTAGATATATTGGAAGGAATTCCCAGAAGCTGCCACTCTTAACCACCACACCGTTCCACATTGGCTATCTCCAAATGGAACCTCCATGTTCAGAGTGAGTATACCTGCCAGTTCCACCTATTAGGGAGCTACAGGTTATTGCCTTCCTGTCCTGTTTCTGGACTTCCAGAGGCATTTGGCCAAGCAGAGTTGAAAACAGAATGGTTGCTTGGATCCGGAGATCATTGGATATTGTGTTATTGTGGTTACTGGGCTCCTGGATTTTATGAGATAACTCAGATGTAAATTATTCCCAATGGCACAATATCCATCAATGTGCAAATCCTACCCTAAACTAAATGTTCTGATCCAGCAGGACAATTATAGATAGCTGTTTCTCACAGAGAGTTAATTCATATCCCAGCTGCTTGCTCTGAGAACATCAGCCCTGCCGGATCAGACCAGTGAGGGTGCATCTAGTCCAACATCTTGTTTCACACAGGGGTCAACCAGTTCCCCTGAGGGCCAACAACAGGGCAAAGAGGCTGAGACCTTCCCCTGATAAGAACATCAGAAGAGCACTGCTGGATCAGACTAGAAGTCATTCTAGTCCAGCATCCTGCCTCACACCATGGCCAACCATTTCCTCTGCAGGGCCAACAACAGGGCACAGAAGCCAAGGCTTTCCCCTGAGGTTGCATCCTGGCTCTGGGATTCAGAGGCTTAATGCTTCTGCATGTGGAGATTCCCTTTAGCCACCATATCTAGTAGCCATCAATGGACAGAGCCAATAATAGTGCACCGTGGTCAGAGTGTCTACCCAGGCTGGGGGAGCCCTAGCTATACACCCACTCTCAGCACAGACCCAGGAGCTAAGCCAATTTCTGCTGCTGCTGCACATGGAAGATGCTGTATTAAAAAGTGTTCAATAACCATAAATCTTTACGGAGTAGGAAGCCTGATGCTTACCTTACAAGCTCCTCATTGTACAAAGACTGGTGGGACTCTCTGCTCAAAACATAGGCCTGTCCCTTGAAGACGGATACCCGAACTATTCCATCCACAGAATCCTGGGATTGGGCAATGCAGTGGCGGACATAGGCACACTCTGGGCTGCACCAGAAACCTACAGGGGAGGAAAGAAAGGCCAGAGCTGACTGTGGTACTGTGGATTTGCAGGGTGCATGCCAGATGGTGGTTTCCCCTCGGTGTGCCTGGGCAATGGTCAGTTCCCAAGAAGCTTTTCTGGATGAAAGGAAAAGCAATGTTTGCCATTATGAGCCTCTTCTATAAAGCCACACGGGAGTGCACTGGAGCATCTGGGCTGTAAAGGGTGATGACTAAAGGAAGGCCACCATCAGCCCCCATGGTGGCCCCCATGGGGAGGGGCCCACCATGGAAAAGGCTCTGCTCCCTCTTTCAATGGCCTCAGATGGGACAGAAGCCTCAAATGGTAGAGGTAGGTTTGGGGGGGGGGAGTTTGGAGGCATTACAGCCATGTTGCTCTGATTTTATTGTGATTTTGTTGTCCATTTTAATGGGGTTTTACTGGTGGTTTTATTGGACATCTGCCATGAGCCAGTTGTGGGAGTGGCAGGAAAGAAATCGAATAAATGATAGATAGATAGATAGATAGATAGATAGATAGATAGATAGATAGATAGATAGATAGATAGATAGATAGATAGATAGATAGATAGATAGATAGATAGATAGATAGATAGATAGATAGATAGATAGATAGATAGATAGATAGATAGATAGATAAGCTTTCCAGTCACCAGAATCACCATGCCCCCCCCCAGACAAAGTGTGCCTGTCTCAGTTTGAGAACCTGAATAGCAGCTCCCAGCAATCCCGAGTTGGTTGAACTAAGAGCCTGACACAGCCAAAGTCAGCTCAAGATTCACTTAGAGGCAGCCCTCATCTCCCAACCCAAGCATTTGGGAGCAAAAAGGAAAGTCCAAAAGAGATTCAAGCTTCTCCTTCTTCTCATAATGCCTGTAGGATTCATGATTAAATCAAGCCCCCTCACCCCATCATTCAAATCACGTCTTTTAAAAAGAACCCAAGGAATTAGGGTTTATGGCTGCCACAAAAGGATGTGATGCAGTGTGATGCAGCGGTAAAAAAGGCGAATGCCATTTTGGGCTGTATCAACAGGGGCATCACATCAAAATCACAAGATGTCATAGTCCCATTGTATATGGCACTGGTCAGACCACACTTGGAGTACTGTGTGCAGTTCTGGAGGCCTCACTTCAAGAAGGACGTAGATAAAATTGAAAGGGTACAGAGGAGAGCGACGAGGATGATCTGGGGCCAAGGGACCAAGCCCTATGAAGATAGGACGAGGGACTTGGGAATGTTCAGCCTGGAGAAAAGGAGGTTGAGAGGGGACATGATAGCCCTCTTTAAGTATTTGAAAGGTTGTCACTTGGAGGAGGGCAGGATGCTGTTCCTGTTGGCTGCAGAGGAAAGGACGCGCAGTAATGGGTTTAAACTACAATGATATAAGCTAGATATCAGGAAAAAAATTTCACAGAGAGTAGTTCAGCCGTGGTAGGCTGCCTAAGGTGGTGGTGAGCTCCCCCTCACTGGCAGTCTTCAAGCAAAGGTTGGATACACACTTCTCTTGGATGCTTTAGGATGCTTAGGGCTGATCCTGCGTTGAGCAGGGGGTTCGACTAGATGGCCTGTATGGCCCTTTCCAACTCTATGATTGTATGATTCTATGATTCCAAGCAAGACAAGCCTAACAGGCCTTCTTGTTGGGTCAGGCTGATGGGCCTGCTCGTTCAGCATCTGGTTTCACAAAGGCCTATAAGTAAAGCAAAGGGGCTAAATCACTCCCCTCCCATCAGATTTCAGAGCCTTGGAATTTCTGTTTTCGAAGATGCAACTGAAGGCCTGGGCCAGACCCTCCAGAATGTTTGGCTGCCAGTCATGTTAACGGTACCTGGGTGCTGAGTGGAGTCTTTGCATTCCAGTTGTTTCTGTCCCCACCTGCCTTTTCCACTTTTCCACTTTCCTGCTCATTATCCCTTCTCCGGTTCCCCAGTTGAGCCCTCTTGGAAAGTGCCGGAAACATGGCTCCAACTCACCACCCGCCTCCCTTCTTCCCTCCTGCCTTGTTCAGCACAGCCTGGGCCTTGGCTTCTGTCCCTCCATTGTGTTCTCTGGAAAGACTGACAAAGAGAGCGGACTTGGGGAATTAGCTATTACACAGATAACATTACCCAAGACCATCTGGGGCCACCTGAAACCAGGCAGGCAACAGGTGTGGGGGGAGAGGGTTAAAAGCATGGAGGTGTCCTCCCCCTCACTTGCAGAAGCCTCCCTGAGACACGACAGAACCAGAGAACTCGGTGTGACCCTTCATTGCCCAAGCCTGGCTAAAGCCAAAGAAAAGAGAGCTGGAGTGGTCCAGAGACAGATCTGCAGGAGAGAAATAAGGCCTCCAAGGGGGGAAGCCCATTGCCAGAGAAAGGGAGCTGCTTCTCTTTAGCAGTAAGAAGTTACCTTAGAAACCGAAGTTACCTTAGAAACAGACTTTCTCACTGGTCACTGCAATGCTTTGCCTGGATTCCCGACACTGGCAGAAACAAGATGGATTGGATGGGAGCCCTTGCTGGGCTGGCCAGCTTTTGTATCATGCTGAAGCTGTGACCCGAGGGTCCTTATCGGGCTGGGCCATCAGGACCCATATGTCCCAGGTAGGCTCACCTTTCCTGTCTCTTTCATTTCTCAAGTAACTGAGAGCTCTCATTCAAGCCAGGATACCCATCTCATCTTTCCCTCCACTGACGAGTGCTGCTATGGGGACAGCTGCTTTTGTCAGCTCCCCTCTGGGAGGAAGACAGAATCTGCGATGGCAGGAAGGCAAGTGAGAAGAAGATGAAGAGGAGGGGTAGGCTTTTAGACCCCACTTTCTTCTACTGCAAGGAGTCAAAGCGACTGACAACTGCCTTCCTTTTCTCTCTCCACAACAGGCACCTTGTGAGCAAGCTCAGAGAGAAAGCATGGTGAGTGGTCCCCCAGCAGGCTTCATGTGGAGGAGGAGCAGGGAATTGAAGCCAGCTCTCCAGATTTGAGGTTGCCACTCTTAGCCATGACACCACACTGGTTCTCTGGACTGTAGGGGGTGAGACAAGCAGGCTTCCCTGATAGCCGTGTGTGGGCTACCCTAGATGCAAAACATATTCCCTCAGGGCCCTGTATGTTTCAGCCTTCTCACATGCTGCCTTCTGTCCTGTCTGATGAAGGAGGAAGAAGAAGTGTTGGTTCTTATATGCCGCTTTTCTCTACCCAAAGGAGTCTCAAAGCGGCTTACAATCACCTTCCCTTTCCTCTCTCCACAACAGACACCCTGTGAGGGAGGGGAGGCTGAGAGAGCCCTGAGATTAATGTTCAGTCAGAACAGCTCTATCAGTGCTGTGGCGAGCCCAAGGTCACCCAATTGGCTGCATGTGGAGGAGGATTGGAAAATCAAACCCGGCTCGCCAGATTAGAAGTCTGCACTCCTAACCACTACACCAGGGGTGGTCAAACTGCGGCCCTCCAGATGTCTATGGACTACAATTCCCATGAGCCCCTGCCAGTGTTCGCTGGAAGGAGCTCATGGGAATTGTAGTCCATAGACATCTGGAGGGCCGTAGTTTGACTACCCCTGCACTACACCAAGCTGGCTCTCAAAGGGAGCTTTGCTTCTCAAAAGCTCACACTGTGCAACTCTTGTTGTTCTTTCAGGTGCTTCTGGACTCCAGTCTACGTGTTATGCTCCCGACTAACACAGCTGCCCTCCAAAATTATCTGCACATGTACATGGATCTGACTCATGGTTGTGGTCTATAGGCATTATTATGATGTGCAAAATACTTAGTGCTACATCATGTTCCCCTTTCAGATGCAGAGACATTTCTCTTGGTGTAGGGCATCAGGGCGTTTGAAATACCTGAACCAGGCAGCAGTGCTCTGCACCAGTGGAATAGCAAAGGGGGCTGCTGACCTGGCATCCCTTGTCCTCCAGCACCATCAGTGTGTGTGGCCAGAAGGCAGAATTACATCTCCCCGATCATCAAGGATCCAGTGACATGTCGGCCCAAGGGGCTTCCATGTGGTCCTAATCTTTATTATTTACTTCCTTTCTAGTCTCCCTTTCCCCACAACAGTGGTTTACATAATTCTCCTCACCTCCATTGTATCCTCCCATAAGCAACCCTGGAGGTGGCTTGTATAACAGGTCCAGGTCACCTAGTGAGGTCCCCCGGTAGAGGGGTGAGACAGGTCCTAGGCTGACCTTCTAACTTCCTGACCCTGCTACCTCTAACACATTCATCCCTTGCAATTCCTGATTCTGGCCTGGTTCCTCCACCTGTGCAGGTCCTAACTCAGGCACAAGCCTTGCCTGGACCGCTGTTTCCTGACCCCCCCCCGCCCCCTCCAATCCTTGCATTTTTCAGGAGACCAGAGGGGAGCCCTGAGTGCACATGGCATCCCCAGCTGGCTTCATCACTCACCTGCCTGCACAGGCAATTGCTCACTTAACGTAATTTACTTGCATAATTTTATTACAATCCTAGATGGGCAATAATATAATCAGCAGTCAGCAACGCATAAAAGGAAATCGGCACATACGGTAGAATCATAATCTTGTTACAAACCAAATTTTGTGTGTCCAGTTAATTAAAAGACTTAACCAGGCGCTTCCTTATTGAACTAAGCAAAGCATAATATTTGGCCAGCTTAAAGAGGGTTATTTGGAGCAACTAGAGAGGAAAGGGACATATAAACACTATTGGATCTTCCTGAAAAGTCAGATAAAACTGACGTGGCATGTTAAGGAATGCATGTCTTTATATAAAAATGAACATTATGGTGGCACACATTTAACTGTTCCAGCTGCTTTCTGTGGGCAAGGACAAACACCTGCACTTCCACACAGTAATATATTTTCAAGCCACTCCCAGCACTGTTTGCAAGTGGATCTCGCCATTTCACACAATAAAATTGAGTTGCAAAGAGCATTCAGTGGATTGAAAGTGTGGAGGAATGTCTCTCTACCACATTCAGTGGCTGTCCCCCTCTTCTTCAGGCCTAATTACAATATCTGCAAACCTGCTGCCTGTTTGGGAGGCATCCAGGACAGACAAATATGTGGTCTTTGGATGACAGTCAGGAAACCCTGTATCCTCTTGGACTGATTTTGCTTCCCACACAATCCCCTGCCACAAAAGACTTGGGCTTCACCTCCTCCCCCTCAAGCTGTTTGGGGGTGTGAGATGTAGAGCTCTGTCTAGGCAAGGATGCACATTTGGTGCCTCATTGGCCCCACCGTATCCATCCAGCAGCCGCATGAGGAGGGCTCAAAGAAGGTGTTAGAGGTTCTCCCCTCACAACAGTCACCAGAATTATTCCAGATGCCCTTTCCCTCAAAGGTGTTCAGGTCAGGTAATGTTGCCAATCTCCAGGTGGAGCATGAAGAATTCTTGGAATCCCAACTGATTTCCAGACTGCACATAGGGTTGCCAGCTCTGGGAAATTCTGGGAGAACGTTGGAGGGTAGGGTTCGGAGAGGGATTCCAATGTTCACCTTCAAAAACAGCCATTTTCTCTGGGGGAATGGATCCCTATCTCCTGAAGATCAACTGAAATCCCAGGAGATCTATAGCTACCAGCTGGAGATTGGGAACCCTAGTCCCCAGAGGCCTAACAGTCAGTTGCTGGAATATCAAGCTCCTGGGCATTGATAGCTAGCCTGACCCAGCCCTGGCGCTGCCACGGCTGCTGACACAGAGATAAGCAGCTCGTTGGCCAGGCCCCCTCCCCATTGTGACACCCTATGCTCCCCATGCTATCCCCCGGCTGCCAAGAAAAACGTTTCCTGGGGGAGAAGCTGCCTGCAGCAGATGTGGACATGCAGTGAAAACTCCAGCTTATGGCCGCGATGTTGGGTTTTCAAGGCAAGAGATGTTCAGGCGAGCCACCCTGGCCTTCCCGGGTGATTTTACATCCAAGCAGTGAGCTGAGCTGACACAATTTGGCTTCTGAGAGTGGACAAAATGGAGCTACCCTAGGCTCTCCAGATCAGAGTGGAAACTGCACCAAGGGAGCCTTGGAAGCAAGGGAGGGACCAATGGCTCAACGGGAGAGCCTCTGCTTGGCGTACAGAAGGTCCTGGGAAAAGACCAGGTAGGACGTGATGAGAAAGATGTCGACCTGAGATCAGGGATAGCTGCAGCCAGACTGAGTTGGCAATACTAACCTTGATGGACGTTAAAGACAGCTTCATCTGTGTTCATGAACACATTCAGGCACATAGATGAGCCATCCATGCAAAAATAGAAGAATGCAGACCCCACTGCTGTTTGGTGGTGAGGGAGGGGGTCAATCCTGTTGTCGAATCCCAGCTAGTCAGTGATCCTGATGCCTCCTCCTCCTTGCTCCCGAGGAGCCCCACTCTAACATCTGACTGGCTGAGAACACTTGTGGGGATCACAAGGAGCAGAGAGGCCGATGCCACAAGCCCTTTTTAGCCATCATCCCTCTGCTGTTAATTAAACATGCCAAAGTTTGGGAATGAATTAAAGGAAGACCTTTCATCCATGAACTGTCTTTTGGTGATCAAGCCATTTCCTCCGTAATCTTTTGGTGTGTGCGCAGGTATTAGTTTTCCTTGCTGGACTACAGTGACTGGTTTCAAAAGACAACACTCACACATACCCTTCTGCCCTGCTAGAATTGGATTAAATGACTGCACTCTTTTGGGGTTGCCAGATCCTCTCTGGTCACTGAAAGGCAATAGGGGATAGGGCTGGAAAACTGCTGGAGATTTGAGGATGGAGCTTGGGGAAAACAGGGCCTCAGTGTATTTATCCTCCCAAGCAGCCCTTTCCTCCAGGGGAACTGAGCTCTGGAGTCTGGAGATGAGCTGGAATTCCAGGGGATCCCCAGGCCCCACCTGGAGGCTGGCATCCCTCAGTCCCCCTCCCAAGCAGCCCTTTCCTCCAGGGGAACTGATCTCTGTATTCTGGAGATGAGGTGGAATTCCAGGGGATCCCCAGGCCCCACCTGGAGGCTGGCATCCCTCAGTCCCCCTCCCAAGGAGTCCTTTCCTCCAGGGGGACTGAGCTCTGTAGTCTGTAGATGAGCTGGAATTCCAGGGGATCCCCAGGCCCCACCTGGAGGCTGGCATCCCTCCGTCCCCCTCCCAAGCAGCCCTTTCCTCCAGGGGAACTGAGCTCTGGAGTCTGGAGATGAGCTGGAATTTCAGGGGATCTCCAGGCCCCACCTGGAGGCTGGCATCCCTCCGTCCCCCTCCCAAGCAGCCCTTTCCTCCAGGGGAACTGATCGCTGGAGTCTGGAGATAAGCTGGAATTCCAGGGAATCCCCAGGTCCCGCCTGGAGGCTGGCATCCCTCAGTCTCCCTCCCAAGCAGCCCTTTCCTCCAGGGGAACTGATCACTGGAGTCTGGAGGTGAGCTGAAATTCCAGGGGATCCCCAGGTCCCACCTGGAGGCTGGCATCCATAGTTCTCACTCCACCTGTGTTGGCCTGTACCACTTGAATCCTTCTAGCATACACAGAATTAGAAGGGCAGGGAGCAGTCTAGGCTTCCCTGGAGTAAACATTTCCCTCTGACATCCCAGTTTTTCATGGAGAGGGAGTTTTTGTAAAGAGAGCATTTGGTCACATGAAGAGACATGTGGTCTGAAGAGATTTCTGTAGGTATTATTATTGTTGTTATTATTGTTATTGTTGTTATTATTTCAATTTATTGCCCACCACTCCCCAAAGGCTCGTGGCAGGTTACAGTCATCTGGATAAAACCCCAATAAAACTGGCATAAAAACAAATACAGAATACAGTCAAAACCCCATGAGGAAGATGTAGCAGCAAAACTCATCCCAGTCCTAATAATCCTTCCAATAATACAACCTGGAGGGGAAGGGTGACAGAGGGTGCCTGTTAGGCACCCAGCCATAATAGGGGAATTTTCCTGCCAATTCATGCTTCATTGTAGCAGTCTTGTCTCTGTCTCTTGGTTGTGGGCTTGTTTTGCGTCTCTAGGGACACATCTGGAGCACAACACTCTCTCTAGTGTTTCCAAGGCAAGAGTTGCTTGGGTTGACCTCCGTCCAGCAGTGGCACCTGCAGAGACATGGGCTCCTTGGGGTGTGGTTGACATTTTCATGCCACCCTTCCTCCTCCTTTGAAATCGGTCAGCCTGAGAGGGTGACCACAGAGATTGGTGGCTCTGGAGCCATTTTCCAACCTGGATCTCGTCAGTGTCAATCCAAGACAGGCTGAGGCCTCCCCCCCCGGCACGCCTTCTTAACCAGTTCCTAAGGAGCCCTCTTTGGGGGTGCATGGGGGCCCCCAGTGTTTGTTCCCGAAGATCCTGGGAGAGCCTGTTCTGTGCTGCCCGCCACACCCATTGCCTCACAGGCATTTCTCCCTGCATTAAAAATAACAGCCGCTTTCTTAACCCTCCGCCCCAGTCGGCTCCAGGCTGGCAGCCTCTCTTTTTCTCAATCTGCTCCCCCCTCCCCCTCCCCATGAATTCCCTACACAACATGATCCCTCTTAATAGCCTTCCCACTTTGTAACAGCCATCAGGCTCTAATCCTTGCCACAGAGGGGCCTGTGGGAGATCATGCCATTTGCAACACCTGGCCTGTACCTGGCAGCAAGAGAACAAAACGGGGGATGCCTATTTTGCAAAGCCACCTTTCCCACAGGGAGAGGGGGAGGGGGAGGGGGAGGGAGTGGGGGCAAAAGGGAAATGACAACCACTAATTGCCTTAAATTCAGAGAGACTAGTTACAATAATTAGGTGTTTAAGGAAGACGGGGCCATGGAAGCCTGGCTTCCAGCCGTCTCCCTCCCGCGAGTGGAACCCTCTGTGCTCTGCAAGATGGGCTGGATTTGGATGCTTTGTGGGAAGGCCTCCCTCCCCCTCCCATCTCAGGCTAGACCCTGGTTTGATGCTTGCAGAGAGTTGCTGCTCAGAATGGGAAAGATCCTAAATGATGAGAGCCACAATAGAAGCATGTTTGATTTAAATAACATGTTGAAATATAGGTACGGATGAATATTTTTGGTTGGTGCCCCTGAAGGAATCATTTGGAGCTTCTGATCTAGCTCAAGGGCTCATGTCGTGTTGCAGTAGACCAGGCCTCCCTACTTTTTTGAGCCTGCAGGCACCTTCAGGACTCATAGTGGGGGGGGGGCACAAACACAAAATGGCTGCCACGTGAGGCAGAACCCCCCCCCCCCCACACACACACCCTCACACAAACACACACAGAGGAAGCTCAAGCTCAGGGGAGAAGATGGGGGAAGGACCAGTGACTCAGTGGTAGAGCATCTGCCTGGCATGCAGAAGATCCCAGGTTCTATTCCCAGCATCTCCACTTTTAAAAGATCAGGTGGTGGGTGATCTCAGATACTTAAAAAAAAACATAGTGAAAGAAGAGTGAGAGAGAATAAAACCAGTACTGGGGAGGCAACTGCCCCTGAAACAATGATATTTTAATCTGCTCAGCCAATCATCTTTCTCATGGCTCATCAGAAGCCCTACCGGGCAAAAGCCCCTCCTGTCCCCCTCTTTCTAAAAATACCTGATGGGAGCCAGGACAGGTGCTGATGGACACTGTGGTACCCACAGGCACCACACAGGGGACCCCTGCAGTGGATCAAGTGAGCACAATTTGGGGATCTGTTGAGTCCCATGCAGCCCCCCCTCCCAGTTCTCATCTCAACACCTGCAAGCCTGAGTTTTCTAGCACTGGCAGCTTCAGAGGCTCTATTAAAACTACCCTCCCCCACTGCCATCCTTCTCCCTGCCTGCCACTTGGGCCAAGGAATGGGGTGACCCATCTAACTTCCTGAAAGTTTCAGCCCAAGACCCCCTTTGCCAATGTATTTCATTCCTGATTCCTCACCACAGCTTAAGCCACAGTGTACACAATTGTACCTGCACCTCTTATGGCCTTTGGCTTTCCCATGGAGCAGGGCTTCAGGGTTTTTTGTTTAGCCAGGACGGTGTAGTGGTTAGTATGTTGGACTAAGATCTGGGAGACGGCTGTTCAAATCCCGGCTCATGCTGTGGAAGCCTCCTGGGAGACCTTGGGTCTGTTACCCTCTCTTGGGCTAACCCACCTCACAGGGTGGTTGTGAGGATAAAATGGGGGCAAGGAGAATCATGTCAAGCATTTCCCCCTGGGAAGAAAAGTGGGGTATGAATCAAGTAAAGAAAACAAAAAGATTAATAACTACTCTGCCAAGCACAACTACTCTGCTCTGGTTCAGCCTCACTTGGAGTCCTGTGTTCAGGTTTTGGTCACCCCAATTGAAGAGGGATGTTGACAAACTAGAATGTGTCCAGAGGAGGGCAACAAAGATGGTGAGGGGTTTGGAGACCAAGACGTATGAAGAAAGGTTGGGGGAGCTTGGTCTGTTCAGCCTAGAGAGGAGACGACAGAGATGGGATCTGATAAGGGGATCAGACAGGCTGGAGAGAACCAGGAGCTCAGGGTCCACAGCATTAGTCCCGCAAATCAATGGTGTACCTGCAACATCAGGACCATGGACAGAGCACCACAAGCCACAATAACCAAGGGAAATCTTGCGACGCTTTACAGATCACCAGATTGGTGGGAAGCCTCTGTCAGCAGACAGATACTCAAGAGACCAAGACGTATGAGGAAAGGTTGGAGGAGCTTGGCTTGTTTAGCCTGACGAGGAGACGACTGAGAGGATTCAAGTATTTAAAAGGCTGCCATAGAGAGGATGGAGCAGAGTTGTTCCCTCTTGCCCCGGAGGGACAGACCAGAATGAATGGAATGAAATTAATTAATTAAAAAGAAATTCCTTCTAAACATCAGGAAGAAGTTCCTGACAGTTAGAAAAGTTTCTCTGAGAGCCAGTTTGGTGTAGTTAGGAGTGCAGACTTCTAATCTGGCATGCCGGGTTCGATTCTGCACTCCCCCACATGCAGCCAGCTGGGTGACCTTGGGCTCGCCACAGCACTGATAAAACTGTTCTGACTGAGCAGGAATTTCAGGGCGCTCTCAGCTGCACCCACCTCACAGGGTGTCTGTTGTGGGGAGAGGAATGGGAAGGTGACTGTAAGCCACTTTGAGCCTCCTTCAGGTAGGGAAAAGCAGCATATAAGAACCAACTTTTCTTCTTCTTCTTCTTCTTCTTCTTCTTCTTCTTCTTCTTCTTCTTCTTCTTCTTCTTCTTCTTCTTCTTCTTCTTCTTCTTCTTCTTCTTCTTCTTCTTCTTCTTCTTCTTCTTCAGTGGAACTGGCTTCCTTGGGAGGTGGTGGTCTCTCCATCTTTGGAAGTTTTTAAACAGAGGGTGGATAGCCATCTGACGGAGAGGCTGATTTGGTGAAGATTCAAGGGGGTGGCAGGTTACACTGTCAACAATAAGGTTGTGAGTGTCCTGCATGGTGCAGGGGGTTGTACTAGATGACACAGGAGGTCCCTTCCAATTCTATGATTCTAGAAGGGCGTTAATCCTGGAATAGGGCAGGTGTCCAGCTCCAACTCTCCTGAGATGGAGTCTGGGGTTGCTGTGCCCTCTACGCCCCTTTCTCAGCAGGCGGCACATAAAGGCTTGGTCCTTGGGGAGGAAGAGGGGCTTATCTCAGCCCAGCCCTCCCCCCCTCGCTCTGCTCCTACAAGTTAGAGTTGTGGCTCATCTTCCTCAGCTCCCCTGCTCCCTGCCTTTGAAGCCTCATGGGAAAGGGTGTGGTCAGGCGGGGAGTGAGTAGGATTGCCAGCCTCCAGGTGAGGCATGGAGATCCCCTGGAAAATGAATGCTTGGGAGGGTGGGCTCTGTGGCACTGGACCCCCAGGGAGGTCCCTGGCCTCCCCAGGCTCCATCTCCAAATCTCCAGACATTTCCCAACCTGGAGTTGGCATCCCTAGTCATGAGTAACAGAGGTGCCAGCTTCCTGAGAATACCCCCCCCACACACACACACACACACACACGTGTTCCATGTTGCATTCATTTATAGTGTGCCTGTCTCCCTGAGACTGGCTGGTATCTTAAGTCTCTTCCTCTAATGCAGAGGTCTGAGTATGCCAGGCTGTTTTTATCATGGGGCAAATGGAGACAATCAACTTAGGTGGCAGATAGGGAGGGGGGCAGTAAGAGCCCCATAATTCTCCTTTTCCACTGTTCTCTTGCCCCCTCACAACAAGCCATACATGTCCTCTAAGGCTTCCTGGAACACTTTGCAAGAGTCCTTCATTTGGTGAGAATCCAGCCCTTAGTTGAGTTGCCTAAGCAACCATGTAAATTGGCAGTGTTCCCAGGGCAACCGCAGTGATGCCCAGGCCAGAGGAGTGAGTCATACACACCCTATGAAGAACCTGTGCTCCACCTGAACTCTGCCCCATCTTGTGTGCAGTAGGTTCCTTTCCCTTTTTCGGCACCCTGGTTTCCTCCAGGAGTCGGGCCTTTTCTGGTGCTGCTCTATGGGATGGCATGCCTTGAGACTGTACCACAGGGTACGGAATATAGCTTATGCATGGAGGGAAGGTAGCATAGTAGAGCTGGATCGCATCAGATCTCAAAGCAAGTGATGAGCAGAGGTGGTTTGCCACTGCTTGTGTTTGCAGAGCATTCCTTGGTGGTCAACCCTCCAACCAGCTCTGCTTCAGCACTTGCTTTGAAAGTCCTTTGCTGGGGTCACCATAAGTTAGCTGTGACTTGATGGCACTTTACACCCAAGCAAAGCTGTGTGCAGTTCTTATGGTCAGCTGCTTTGCTTCCTCTGGAAATAAATGTTTGCAAACAAAGATGCAACAAACAGTCTCTTAGGTAGATGAGAACTTGGGGGAGGGGTCAGAGGACTGAACTTCAGGACTGAATTTCTTTCTCATGGAAAACATCAGTTTTGGAGTTTCTGCCTGTATTCCACAACTGGAACAGTGATGTGACAAAGCTACACCAAAGTCCTCTGGGTAAAGTCAAGTTCATTCTAAAATTGGGGTCTTCAACCTTTTTCAGTGTGTGGCGACCTCTGGAATTCTGATGCAGTGTGGTATATGCAGCCACAAAATGACTGCAACAGGAGGTGGAGTCAGTCACAAAATGGCAGCCACAGCTTTTCAGTTACAGTGTAAAGATTTGTGCTCTGGTAGCAGCTGTTGCCAAAGCAATGTTTTTATAAAATTGCACAGACAATCAAATCTCCAATGGCTAATGGCCCCAGAGATCCCTTCCAACTCTATAATTCTATGATTCTAATGAGAAGCTTGATTGGAAAGAAGCCTCCACATGCAACCTGCTGAATGACCTTGGGTCAAGTCACAGTTCTCTGAGAGCTCTCTCAGCCCCACCAACCTCACAGGGCTTTGTGGGAAGGTGGAAGGGCAGGTGACTGTAAACTGCTTTCAGACTCCTTCAGGTAGAGAACAGTGAGATAGGAAAAACCAGTTCTTCTTGTTGGACCCACCGCTTCCTGAAAGCACTCGGCACACACCAGGAGAGGTGTCAGCAAGCACCACTGGGGATTCTTGCTTTAAAAGGAACCTTTGCACTTGTGGATTTTCTTTTAAAAATGGGGCTAGGAGCACATACGTGGATTTGTACACAGTCTTCCATGCACTGGCAGAGGAATTCTGGTTTGTTTGTTTGTTTTTAAAGTTAAAAACACTTCTAAAACTGCGCTAGACATTTGAAGGGGGAGTATGCAGAGGAGGAGGAAGAATGTACACCTGCAGACAGACAAGAAATGTAAAGGTGGTAAGCGGTGCTCATATTTATCCTCATATAAAAGTGCCTGCAGTGCTCATATGTATCCTGCCATCTCTTTCCCTGGGTTTTATAGTTCTTCAAAGACTTTCAACAACGCATTTTGCCAACGGTAACAGGGAGTCAAAGGAAATGACTGCGTGTTGCTTGGGAAACAATGCCTCTAAAATGCCACCTTCCATTTTTTCAAAAGCTATTGTCTGACTCCAACATTACTCGTCAAGGGCGCAAACCATTCTGAGCAGATGCCACACAGCGGTGTTGCTGCCCTGACTAACATGGGCTCTGAAGCTGACGTGGGATTCTCGAACGACGAGATCCATAATGGCGGGAGAGATGCCTTCAAAAACCACTGGCCCAGCCCTTGCCAATCTTCTGCTCCAGTGCTTAGGGGCAGTGGGACAGTTTGCCCGTTCCAATATGTATGTCTGCAGGGCACAATATGATGAGGCCTGAAAGACCTAGTGAGCAGCTGTTATAAACAAAGAGAAGAATCTTTGGATGAATCTCAGAATCCTTTATAATTCACAGACAATCCATGTCACATGTCTAGCAAACAAGTCAAGATAGTGGACGATGAAACGTGGGACTGCAAAACCAGCAGCATAGAGAAGGAGTGTGGTTCTGTGATTATCATGGGAGACTTGGAGGGAAGGGACCTGGTCTACATCCTGAGTCTGTTGTGAAACTCAGCAAGACAGTTGTTCTGTCTCCCTCAGACCGTCTCCATAGAGTTGGGAGCATAAACTAGAAGATCAGCCAGTGCATGAATTGCTTTCAGGAAAGACAGGATAAACATGGGACATATCCCTAAACTGGGACCAGAATCAGCATCAGGAATCTGCTAAGAAGGAAATGCAGGCGATTTCCATTGTCTGGGGTGGGGGGATCTATGGATGACTAAAATGGTCCTTCAGACCCCCTTGCAATGGGGTGTTTCCCACGCTACCTCTCGGCAGGAAGACCACAGCCTCTGGCTTCAAATGCTGCCGCTGTTTCCTCTCCTCCCTTCTCCTTTCACCCTCCAAATTGCAGCAATTCACTAATGGCTTGCCCTGCCGGCCACACAACCAATTGAAATGTCAGAGGTAACAGCCTCCTTGTCCCCCAGGGACAGGCCTCCTTGGGAGCGACCGTTACAAACCCGACTTTCATCTCCCCTGTTTATGTATTTCTCTCTCACAATCTGCTGGGGAGCTCAAGCACATGGCAAAGGCACAGTGCCCCAGTGTGGGCCTCATGCCACATAGCAGGTTTCCTTTAATCTGGAAGAAGGGGCACGTAAGAGAAGAAAACAAAGATGCTCCTGAACATTTGCTTGGGCAGCTGCTGAGACTTGCTATTTCTGGGTCTTCCATTCAAATCTAGAGGGCCCATCTGCACAGCCTCTGATTTCAGACCCCTTCCCAGAGAGTTCTGCATAGCTCTCAACACAAGTAGTGTTAGTTGTTCTGAGTTCTGGCCAGACTATTGTCTGCAGGGAGTTAAGTAAGGTCTGAGCGTGACTGAGCTTTAGCAGGATTTAATGAGCAACAGAAGGTGCTAACAGGCTTTGAAGTATTGGGTACTGGTTTAGGGGAAGAGGCAGGCTCTTCAGGACCCCGGAGAGTTCCCTGGAAAGACTCACAGAGGTCTTACTGGAGGTTTCAAAGCCTGGCTCAGGGGTAGAGTATCTGCTTCGCATGAACAAAGTTCAGTCCCTGGCACTTCCTGTTAAAATATCTCAGATATCAGAAGAGGCTCTGGAGAATTACTGGTTCACTTAGCTATGACCTATGAGAGCTTGCACGGTGTAGTGCTCAAGAGTGGTGGACTATAATCTGGAGAACCGGGTTTGATTCCCCACTTCTCCTTCTCATGCAGCCAGCTGGCTGACCTTGGACCACTCACAGTTCTCACAGAGCTCTCTCAGCCCCACCTACCTCACAAGATGACTGCTGTGGGGGGGGGAAGCTACTTTGGGACTCCTTCAGATAAAGCAGGGCATAAAACCTACTTTTCTTCTTTTATAGAGAAGCATAATGTAGCTGCTGTGATCCATATTATTACCACAGCTTGTTTACTTTAATGCACAGCACATGGGGCTGCCCTTGAAAAGAGTCCAGAGGTTTCAGGGCCTTTGGGGGTCAAAAAGGTTCTGATCGGAGGTTTTTGGAATACCTAGCCACAGTGATCCATGCAACGGTCACCTGTAGACTGGACTTCTGCAACTCACTCTACGCAGGCCTACCCTTAACCTTGATCCTGAAACTGCAACTAGACCAGAATGCTGCGGCCAGGGTCCTCACAGCAACGCTATGGAGTCCCACATCCAGTTCATCCTTCTACAACTGCAGTGGCTTCCAGTCAAATTCAAGATTAGGCTTTAGGTTCTGGTAATCACCTTTAAGGCCCTCTACAAGGGATCACCTCTCTGCCTACACCCCTCAGAGAGCCTTACACTCTGCTACTACCAACTGCCTGGTGATGCCTGGCCCCAAAGAAGCTCGCTTGACCTCAACCAGGGCCAGAGCTTTCTCCATCCTGGCCCCCACCTGGTTGAACAAGCTCCCGGAAGAGATCAGAGCCCTAGCGGAGCTTAAACAGTTCTGCAGGGCCTGCAAGGAGGAGCTCTTCCACCAGTCATTAGGTTGAGGTTGACCTGAATTCAATCACTTCCCATTGGCCCTGGAGCCCCCTCCCATGAAAACCACCACCGACATGTCCATCCCACAGGGCTGTCAGTTTGTTATGGTTAAATGGATGTTCTCATCATGTTTGTTCCATTATTATATTGTTCTTCTGTTATGACTGTATTGTTATTGTTCAATTTACCATATTATTTGTACTGTTTTTTCTCCAGTTCCATGTAAACCACCCTGAGCCTCAGAGGATGGCAATATATAAATATAATTAATAAATAAATGAAGTAGCTGTCCTCTGTTGTTGCTCTCCTCTAAAACTCCATATTAAATCCTGGCCCAGCTTCCATCTTTGCTGATTAGGGTACACGTCTCGCATGAGGTGTGCTGGTTGCTAGGCATGCAAATAGGTCTGAGGTGAGAAGGGGGTTGGGTACATTGGATGATGATGTCACATAGGCATGGATGACTCCCTGCAGCAGAAGAAAGCATGGTCCCAAATGGCTCCTTCCGAGATGGGTTGGCCATTTAACTTCCTGGGAGAGTCCTCCGTGGATCATTGCCCGAGAGGGCCGGTGGCAGCCAGGATTCTGCCAAACCAAGGAGTTCCTGCAGTGCTCGCAGCTGAATTCAATCACTTCCCATTGGCCCCTGAGCCCCCTCCCATGAAAACCACCACCAGGCTGCAGACCTGCTTGATTCAAATTCAGCCTGTGTGTCTGCACAGTAAGGCACTTGCCAAGGTCTATGACCTGCTAGAGGACCCAGCCCTGAGCCTGGAGCCAAAGGAGGAACCTTCCACAAGAGAACCGCACTCTGCTGCCTCCTCCAAATATCTCTCTCGGTCAGCCACGGTTCCCCCTCCACACAGCCACAAGACTTCCTCGAGACCAGCAAAGGAGTCACCATGGGGGAGTCAGGAGGAGCCATCATGGGGGTGTGGTAGGAAGGGAGATGCAATGGAGGAGTGGGAACTTTGCATGCTTTGTGCATCTGTTACACTGATGGCATAGGAAAAGGGGAGAGCATCACAGTGCAAAACCTCTGTTGTTGTGGATTAACACCTCCTGGGGTCGGATTAATGGCTCAGAGGCCCAGTCCACCCCAGGACTGCCCACCTGTTGGCTATCCCTGGTGAAGTGCAGGGGAGGGACCTTAGCCGTTGACTCTGTAAAGGGACTGGCTTCTGTAGCTTCATGCAGAAGAAGGGAGACCTGGGGGGGAGGGGGGGTTGCCTTACATACCATTGTACACCAGTTCTGAGAATTTCAAGGCGAGGCCCTGCTTGACTCTCCGCACTTCCCGGTCCATAGTCAAGGCCTCAATGTCTAAATGCGCGTGGTAGAGGATCGTCCCCGCCGGGGTCTCGTAGATACCTAACCATTTTGCCAGGCAGGGGGAGAAAGGGAAGGGGGGGGGAGAGGGAGAGAGAAGAATGAATGAGACCCAAACTGTCAGGAAATGACAAAAAATAATGATTTGGCTGACAGAAGGAGCTGCGGTCTCCGCTCCATTCAGTCTCAGCTTGCCATAAAATGCATCTGTCATTATAGTCCTGCTGGGGCCGAGACAGTCCACTCCGCACCTTGCGGAGAAAATTTCTAGATTCCCCTCTTTGAAGAGGCACTCCAGCGAGGCTAAATGACAGGGTTTAGGAGCCAATCCCCCCGCAGGCGCGTGCCCACCGGTCTGAGGCTGAAAACCTGTAATTAAACGAGCCACACAGGGCAAAGTCATGGGGGTCGGAGAAAACCCTCCCCCTCCCCACATCTTGCACTGAGGAGGGGGGGGGGATCCCATATATCGGCTGGGCAGAATGGAGGCTACCTGGGGGGGGGGATTGCAATGCACTTTCAGTGAGGTCAACGTGACACACATGCCCCATCCGATCCTTGCTGCCCACCACAACGTGTACCACTGCCAAATTTAGCCAACCATTGTGGCAGCTCAAGTTGAATTGTTTTCTTGAGAGTGGAGCCCTGGGCCAGCAGCTGCAGAGGCTTGGTTGAAATGGAGGTAGGAGGGTTGGGGAGTAACTCCACCCCCACTTGAGATTATACTGCCTTTCTTGCCTGCTTAAATGTGTAAATATGTGCTTACTGACTCCTGAGTACATGAGATCATGCGTTGGGGAAGTAGAATGAAGAACTCCCTGAAAATCTTCTGCAGCTGAGGACATGCAAGCAGCAAAAGAGTGCTACGTTCAAGCCTAAGGAGGTTCAAGCCTAAGGAGCCTAAGGCTGCCTGGGGAGGTGGTGAGCCTGTGTGGCCCCTTCCAACTCTATGATTCTGTGATTCTATGATTCTAAGCCCAGTCTGGATACAGTGAAAGGAGCTTCGACGCTCAAAAGCTGAAATGGTTCTTGTTGGCCACTCAGGTGCTCTTGGCCTCGAATCTGGCTGCTCTACTGCAAGACCAACAGGTCTGCCCTTGGAAACTGTCTTCAAAGAAGAAGAGGAGGAGGAGGAGGAGGAGCTATTTTTGTACCCTGCTTCTCACTACCCAAAGTAGGCTCAAAGTGACTTATAATCACCTTTCTTTCCTCTCCCCACAACAGACCCCCTGAGAGGTGGGTGAGGTTGAGAAAGTTCTGAGAGAACTGGGACTGGCCCAAGTTCAGCCAGCTGGAATCAAACCCAGTTCTCCAGATTAGAAGCTGCCACTCTTAACCACAACACCAAGAAGAATTGTTGTCTCCACAAGGGAAGGGCGCTCATAACTCTCCAGAGGAATGTGAATGACCCCTGGACCAGGCTTTCTCAAGCAGGATTTCGTGAAACTGAGGTTTCTAGATGGCCTGGAAGGGTTTCCCAAATAGGTGGGAGTTAATTAATTTTGATATTTATTTGTGAAACATTTGTTATTGTTGTTATTGTTGTTGTTATTATTATTAATAATAATAATATTATTAATATCCCACCTCGCCTCAGAGGTTCAAGGCGCGTCACATAAAACCAGTCCCCTAAAACCAATACCGTAAAAATATGGTACCCCACAAAACCAATCCTTAACAAAATTAATTATGACAAGACAAGAATGGCGTCAAGGTTTGTCATAGACTAACCCAATCTCTGCAACCCCACTAGAAGGGAGGTGGAGGGGAGCTGGTGACACACGCAAGCACCACTTGGTGAGGGGGGCAGATCTTCATTGCTGCCCGGCCTCATCCAAAAGCCTGGCGGAAGAGCTCCGTCTTGCAGGCCCTGCAGAACACCAGAAGCTCCCACTTGTCCGCAGCTCATTCCACCAGGTTGGGGGCCAGGACCGAAAAGGCCCTGGCCCTGGTCGAGGCCAGGTGAGCTTCCTTGGGACCGGGAATGACCAACAGGTTAGCCCCTACAGAGCGTAAAGCCCTGCGGTGAGTAGAGGGCGATAGGCGGTCCCTCATGTGATCATGTGGTTTATCATGTGATACAATCATATATGGTGATGTTGACCTCCCCCCCTCGCAAAATGGCCAATGATGGGGCTAGAGGGGGCGAGAAGGGGATGGGCCTTGTATGTGTGTGTGTTTGTGTGTGTGTGTGTGTGTGTGTGCGCACAGCTGTGTTTCCTCACCATATTCTGCAGAATTGCACCACTTCTGGGGTTTCTCAAAGCCTGAAGAATATTTCAGGGATTTCTCAAGGGTAAAAAAGTGGAAAGAGGCTGCCCTGCACAGTTCTGGCCGTCACCATATTGAAAAGGGACACTAAGTAGGGAGAGGTACAAAAGGAAGGAAGCTGGTCAGGAAGCTGGGTCAAGCTGCTGCTGAATGGTCATTTTTTAATGAATAAAAATATTGCAAAAGAAGTTTAGAAAGTTATGAATCAGGCAAAGATAACGGGAAGAGAGGATTGCTTTCTGCTTCCCTTGTGACTAAGCATCACCCAGTGAGGGACACAGAAGCCACAAATGGACTGCTCCTTCCCAGAACACACGGTGATGCTACGCTTGATCTGAGCCCAAAGGCCCAGAAGCCTTTCAGATCAGAGGTAGTCAACCTGTGGTCCTCCAGATGTCCATGGACTACAATTCCCATGAGCCCCTGCCAGCATTCGCTGGCAGGGGCTCATGGGAATTGTAGTCCATTGACATCTGGAGGACCACAGGTTGACTACCCCTGTTTTAGATGACCACATCATGATCACGAGCAGGCCATCATCGCGGTAGTCACTGCTGCAAGGCCACTGGTGTAGATCACTTTGGGGGAGGAGGGCCCGGGCTAGGCTGAACTCCTCAGATCTCAGAAGCTAAACAGGCTCTGTACTGGTGAGTAGAGGAGGATCCCACCCTCCAAAGTGGCTATTTTCTCCAGGAAAACTGATTTCTTTAGTCTGGAGCAGAGGTATAATTCCAGGGGATCCCGAGGTCCCACCTGGAGGATGGCATCCCTACCCTGTTGCCACAACCTGTGACCACGTCCAGAGGCCCTGCATAGCTGGCATCTCTGCCAAGGCCAGAGGGGTTCAGCTTGCTGAAGGAGTCTCAAAGTGGCTTACAAGCACCTTTCCCTTCCTCTCCGCACTACAGACACCCTGTGAGGTGGCTGGGGCTCAGAGAGCTCTAAGAGAACTGGGAAGGTCACCCAGCTGGCTGCATGTGGAGGAGGAGTGGAGAATCAAATTTGGTTCTCCAAATAAAGGATCACCATTTGTTAACCACAACACCAGTTCGTGGCCTCACCAAATGAAATCTGACCTACCCATTTTCACAGCAGTAGAGTCAATGGTGAGTTCAAACCTGAAAATGTTTCTTGGTCTAGTCGTTGCACTGGCAAGACCTCCCAGGCCATAAGTCCCAAAAGGCTGGAGGTGAGGAGGAATCTTTCCTGGAGAGGAGACTAGCTGTGAGAATGGCAATGCCGAAAAGGAGGATGGGGACTGCGGAAAAGGCCAGTGAAGCAGCCCCCTTCCAGCTGAGGCCCTTCTCCCTTCAGCTCTTTCACAATTTTCAGCTGAGGCGACAGCGACAGGCCTGAGGCTAGGAGGCAGATCAGTGGCTGAGGAGGAGGGCTGCAAAGCCATTTGTCTGCTGCTTGACAATACTGAACATAAATCCTGGCAGGACGGAAATGCTCTGTGCCATAAAGAGATGCTTCAGCTCTGCAGCGCCATGCAACAACCCCCACCCACTCCAATTAATCTGTCTGCTCCTTTCCTCAGAAGGTGTTAAAGTTAATTTGGGCTGACAAAAAGCTTGGTTTTGTGTGTGTGTGTGTGAGAGAGAGAGCTTTCATCCACTCTGGGAGCCCTCCTGCCCTTACACTTTACTCTGAAAGAAAAAAGGCACATAGAATGGTTTATTCCCTTCTGTATGTCTTTCCTCTCCCCCCCCCCTTTTGTCTTTCTCTCTCTGTAATATTTTTGTTTGATCTGTGACAGGGACCTGGAGCTAAAAAGACAGTGGCTCTGGAAGCCTCCCCCCCCCCCCAGTCAATGTACGAACCACCGCCTGAAGGGGAGAGGGGATGACAGCCGCTCTTCCCGCGTTACAGCTCAGGAGACAAGAGACACCTCCAAAGTGACACTCCTGCCGTCTCCAAGTGTCTATTTTCATCTCCCCGTGTTTACAGGGAAAAGACAGAGGTGTCAGCGATGCAGGCGGATGGTGTTTCAATCATGCCATAATTGCTGCGGGGGGGGGGGGGAGGAACAGAAAAGAGGGGTTGAGAAAAGAAGTGGACCAGGAGGGGGGAATAGAAGGGAAGGGGAAATAGCGACAGCTGCCATGATTTAAAAAAAAAAATCTCATTTGTAACCTCTGCTGTCTGTTCACCTTCAGCAGAACAATTTGGGCTGATTCAATGGTGCTCTGTCAGGATCCCTTCCACATGCCGGAGACACTGGTGTGAATGCCGGGAGACTCTGGGCAATGGAAATGCGGTGACAGCTTTCCATAATAGGCAGGCCCAGCTCTTCTTCCCTCGTGGATCTCGGCAACGTGGCATCCGTGGGAGTCCCAGCACAGGTGGACTGGCCATGCAACTCAACTGAGAACTTTTGCACAGGCTGCTGCCCTGGCAGGCCCTAGTCAGCTGGTCAGAGAGGCCATCATGCTGCTGGCCTGTAGGACAAAACGTTCGTTGGGAATGAATAATGCCTGGCAAGCTTGGGGGACGGAAGTTCCCCCTTCCCCTCCTTTAGGCACCAGAGCTGGAAAAAGTGTGTGTGAGAGAGAGAGAGGCCTTGGGAGGCACCTGAAATGACTGGAGGCACAAGTGGTTTTTCTCTTTGATTCTGCCTGTCAGGGGAAGAGGAACGAGTTGGGAGCTGAAGATAACAGGGGTGGGATTGGTGGTGCCAGCAGGTGGGATTTGGACCACGGGATAGGTTTTCTCAGCAGGCCTGCTAGCACAGGATGGCCTTCACTTATCCAAGTTGGGGAAGTGTGTGTTTGGCAGGCACCTGGGGAGATTCATAAGGAGAGCTTCAAACTGAAGTCATAAGGGGAAGGAGATGTCCAATGTAGGGATTCTTATGTAGGAGAGCAAATACCGATGGCCCGCCTGGGAAGGATGGGTCAAATAGAACTAAGGGTAAGAGGCTTCAGGTGCCTATGTACCGATGCCCAAAAGACAGGCAATAGAAAGGAAGAGCTCGAGCTTCTTCTTCATGAAGACAGAAAGATGTGATTTAGTAGGCATTACACAGAGCCTCTTGTGGCAGAGCCTCTTGTGGCGCAGAGTGGTAAGGCAGCCGTCTGAAAGCTTTGCCTATAAGGCTGGGAGTTCAATCCCAGCAGCCGGCTCAAGGTCGACTCAGCCTTCCATCCTTCCGAGGTCGGTAAAATGAGTACCCAGCTTGCTGGGGGGTAAACGGTAATGACTGGGGAAGGCACTGGCAAACCACCCCGTATTGAGTCTGCCATGAAAATGCTGGAGGGCGTCACCCCAAGGGTCAGACATGACTCGGTGCTTGCACAGGGGATACCTTTACCTTTACCTTTTTACACAGACTTGGTGGAATCATCCCCATGACTGAAATGCAGTAGTGGATGGATATGAGTTGTTCAAAAGAAACAGAAAAGGTTGAAGAGGAGGTGGAGTGGTGCTATATGTTAGGAGAGGGCTTGCCTGCCAAGGGATACTAGAGGAGGGGAGTGTCACTTTGTTGGAAAGAGCCTGCATGAAGATAAGGGATGGAAAAACAAAGGGTTTAGTTGTTTGCATCTGCTAGAGATCACTTAACTAGGTGTTATCCCAATATTTTAAAGAGGGAAGAGAGATGGCCAGGAAAACTACAGGCCAGTAATTCTGACATCAACTGCAAGGCAGATAATGAAGCAGATATTAAAGGGGGCTATTAGCAAACATATGAAAGACAATTTGTTGAGCCAGGGAAGTCAGCACAAATTTATCTTCAACAGGTCCTGCCAGACTAACCTGGGCAGAGTCTACACTTACTTTCTTTATTCCATTGTCAATCCTGTTGAATTCAGATCGCTTTGAACTCGGGTCTTCCTCTCTCCCCCCCTTCCCCATTGAAACAGGAAAGTCTTCTGCACGTGGTTAGGATAGTTCAGAAGGGGGGTGCAAGCCTCTTTCTTTCTTTTCTTGGAGGGGAGGGGGAGAGGATCGAAAAAGGCAGAGGAGGGAGGGGAAAAAATCCAGGACCGACAGAAGTTGAGAGAAATTAGGGGCTTCTCCTTTAAGGCAAGCGTGTCACATGACCAGGTGTAGCCTATCAGAGGTTCTCTACCACTGAGCTTTCTTTCCCAAGATGGATATTCAGGATTAAAAGCAGTCTGAGATATCGCACAATAAAGGTGGGGTCACTCCGGATCAATCCTTCTTGCTGCAGAAGGAAAATTAAAATTGCCCAAAATCCAAACGGAAATTGCATTCTGTGTAGAGGGCAGGGACTGAATCGATCTGGGGTTGGAATAAAAGCTCCGTGCAGTTTACACCCTGGTTTCCTTCTTTGACCGAGTGATGGGTTTACTGGATTGTGGAAACGTAGTTGATGTTGTTTACCTGGACTTCAGTAAGGCTTTTGACAAGGTTCCCCATGATATAAAGAGGACAGCAGACTGGATTTTCAGAGGGTTAGGTGGATAGGGAACTGGTTAGAAAACCCAACCCAAAGAGTAGTTGTCAATGGTATTTCATCAGACTGGAGGGAAGTGAGCAATGGGGAGCCACAGGGCTTGGTACTTGGTCTGGTACTTTTCAACATATTTATCCATGATCTGGATGAGGGGGTGGAGGAATTCCTCATTGAATTTGCAGATAACACCAAATTGGAAGGAGTAGCGAACACCCCAGAAGATAGAGATAGAGTTCAATGAGATCAGAACATGCTGGAAAAGTGGGCAAATGAGAACAAGATGCAATTCAATAAGAAGTGCCAAGTTCTACATCTGGGCCCTAAAAATAAGAAGCGTGCATATTGGATGGGAGATAATTTCTGGATAGCAATATACGTGAATAAGATCTTGGGGGACTTGTGCAAGCTAAACATGAGCAGACAGTGTGATGCAGCAGTAAAGAAAGTGAATGCAGTCTTGGGCTGTCTCAACAGAGGCATCCCATCCAAATCCCCAGATGTCAGAGTCCCACTGCTATATTCCACACTGGGAGTCCTGTGTGCAGTTCTGGAGGCCTTACTTCCAAGATGACACAGAGTAGAGTGACGAGGAGGATTAGAGGCCTGGGGAAAGACTGAGGGATTTGGGAATGTTCAGCCCGGAGAAGAGGAGGCTGAGAGAGAACAGGATTGTTGTCACTTGGAGGAGGGCAGGGAAAGGTTCCTGTTGGCAGCAGGAGATAGGATATGCAGTAATGGGTTGAAACTACACGTGGAATGGTACTGGTTAGATATCAGGAACATTTTTTTTACAGTGAGAGTAGTTCAGCCGTGGAGTGGCCTGCCTAGGAGTTGGAGAACTCCCCCTCACTAGTAGCCTTAAAGCAGCAGCAGCTGGACAGATATTTGCCCTGGATGCTTGAGGCTGATCCTGCATTGAGCAGGGCCCCTGTACGGCCCCTTCAAAGTCTGTGGTTCTATGGACCCCCCACCCTGGTCCATCAAAGTCAGTGTTGCTTACTCAAACCTACATGTGCAATTAGAGTGACATGAGCTTTAAAAATCTATATCCAAAGGAAACCAGATTGGAATGTTTGTCACGTGGTCATGATTGGCTAGCATCATGTAGGGGAAAAAGCTCTTTCAAATTAAAAAATGGTACCAAAACAACAGACAGTCAAGGGAACAGTGGATATAAAACAACATCAATATGTTGCTGTTGTTGTTAGGTGCGAAGTCGTGTCTGACCCATCGCGACTCCATGGACCTATCATGAATCCTCTAGGCTTTCCTGTCCATTCCCCAGAGTCCATTCATCTGTCTGTCTGACAGATAGTCAGGCAGTAAAACATCAGGATTCTATCTGTCAGACATCAATATATGTAAAGAATAAGAAAAGCACATGTAAAGAGGTATTTTCTTTTTGAAATAAGGGTGGTGAATATTTTCACGCATGAGTTCGCAAGAGTCTGTATAGCACTAATTAAAACAATAAAACCCATCAGCCAGGGAATTTCAAAATACACCTTTACACTGCAAAATGCCACCAAAATTCAGAAATATAAAAATTCAATCTCTTATTCTCCCAATGGTCTTTCTTCTGCTACCACTCTGCCACTGCCCCTGAGCCGCTGTGAAATATTCTGGGTTTGGTATAGGAAACAAAGCAAAATAAGTTTTTGATCAACTTATTTGCTGTAAGTATTCCTTAAAAAAATTAGATTCTGCACCAGTTGCCACAGGAAATTTTTTTCCCCATCCAGCTATACTCCCCTCCAAAACTCTTCACCTCTAGGAGGCACTCTGACCAAGGAGACCCCAGAACTCCAATTCTCCACAGCTGCAGAGGAACATAGGAAGGGATCTTGGCCGGGTGGGGCAGTATTTCCAGTTCATATGAAATGGCCTTAGACTGAAACAACCTATTCATCGATGTAGCCCAGTGGTTTCTACTTAACCAGCTTTCCAATAGAATCATAGAATCATAGAGTTGGAAGGGGCCATACAGGCCATCTAGTCCAACCCCCTGCTCAATGCAGGATCAGCCCTAAGCATCCTAAAGCATCCAAGAAAAGTGTGTATCCAACCTTTGCTTGAAGATTGCCAGTGAGGGGGAGCTCACCACCTCCTTAGGCAGCCTATTCCACTGCTGAACTACTCTGACTGTGAAAAAACTTTTCCTGATATCTAGCCTATATCGTTGTACTTGAAGTTTAAACCCATTACTGCGTGTCCTCTCCTCTGCAGCCAACAGAAACAGCATCCTGCCCTCCTCCAAGTGACAACCTTTCAAATACTTAAAGAGGGCTATCATGTCCCCTCTCAACCTCTTTTTCTCCAGGCTGAACATTCCGAAGTCCCTCAACCAATCTTCATAGGGCTTGGTCCCTTGGCCCCGGATCATCTTCGTCGCTCTCCTCCGTACCGTTTCAATTTTATCGACGTCCTCCTTGAAGTGAGGCCTCCAGAACTGCACACAGTACTCCAGGTGTGGTCTGACCAGTGCCGTATACAATGGGACTATGACAGCTTGTGATTTTGATGTGATGCCACTGTTGATACAGCCCAAAATGGCATTTGCCTTTTTTACCGCTGCATCACATTGCCTGCTCATGTTTAGTTTACAATCCACAAGTACCCCAAGGTCTTGTTCACACACAGTGTTACCTAGAAGCGTATCCCCCATCCAGTAGGCATGCTTTTCATTTTTCTGACCCAGATGCAGAACTTTACACTTATTTTTATTAAATTGCATCTTGTTCTCATTTGCCCATTTTTCCATTGTGTTCAGATCTCGTTGAACTCTGTCTCTATCTTCCGGAGTATTTGCCAGTCCTCCCAATTTGGTGTCACCTGCAAACTTGATGAGTAGTCCCTCCACTCCTTCATCTAGATCATTAATAAATATGTTAAAAAGTACCGGACTGAGCACCGAGCCCTGAGGTACCCCACTACTCACCTCCCTCCAGTCTGATGAAACACCATTGACAACAACTCTTTGAGTGCGGTTCTCTAACCAGTTCCCTATCCACCTAAATATCTGAAAATCCAGATTGCAGTCCTTCAATTTATCCATCAGAACATCATGGGGAACCTTATCAAAAGCTTTACTAAAATCCAACTAAACGACATCAACCAAATTTCCAAGATCCAGCAAACCTGTTACTTGGTCAAAAAAGGAAACCAGGTTGGTCTGACAGGACCTGTTGGAGACAAATCCATGCTGACTTCCTTGGATCACCAAATTGTCCTCCAGATGATTGCAGATCGCTCCCTTTAATATCTGCTCCATTATCTTCCGCACAACAGAGGTCAGACACACTGGTCTGTAGTTTCCCGGGTCATCCTTCCTCCCTTTTTTGAAGATAGGAATAACGTTTGCTCTCTTCCAGTCCTCCGGGACATCTCCAGTCCTTTAAGAGGTTCCGAAGATGATGGACAAGGGCTGTGCAAGTTCTCTGGAAAGTTCTTTGAGTACTCTCGGGTGCATTTCATCCAGACCAGGTGATTTAAACTCATCCAGTGCAGCTAAATGCCTCTCGACAACCTCTCTATCCATGTTAACCTGCCACCCAGACACTATCCTTTGGCTACTGCCATCTCTAGATGTGCCTAAACACTTTGACCTGTGGGGAAAAAACAGATGTAAAATAGTCGCTGAGCCTTTCTGCTTTCTCTACATCCTCTGTTAGAGTTTGTCCATTTGCACCCAAAAGTGGGCCTATTGCCTCCTTTTACTTTTGCTCCTCACGTTTGCTCCTCATATAACTGAAAAATCTTTTCTTGTTACAATGGGCTTCCCTGGCCAATCTTAGCTCACTCTCAGCTTTGGCCTTTCTGATGATTGATCTACAGTGCCTAGTAACCTATAGGTACTCTTCTTTAGAGCTCTGTCCTTCCCTCCATTTCCTGAACATTTTCCTTTTCTTTCTTAGTTCCTCTTGAAGTTCTCTGTTCATCCAAATAGGCTTCTTAGAGCTCCTGCAGTGTTTTCATCTTTCTGGGATAGTCATTGATTGAGCATGCAATAGCTCTTGTTTGAGTAGCGCCCACCCTTCACATGCTCCCTTCCCCTCCAGCATTCTCATCCATGGTATGACACTCATCATGTCTCTGAGTTTATTAAAGTTTGCCCTACGAAAATCCAACATCCACGTCTGGCTACCAGCTTCCTTGCCCCCCCCCATCTCAAAAGGAATTCTATGAGGACATGGTCACTTCCCCCTAGGGTCCCCACCTCCTTCACCTCATCCACCAACTCTTGCCTGTTGGTCAGTATTAACTCCAGCATGACTGAACCTCTTGTGGGTTCATCGACCATTTGATAAATGAAATTGTCAGCCAGACAGGTCAGAAAGTTGCATGACTGAGGACGCTTCGCAGAGTTTGTTTCCCAGCACACATCTGGGAAATTGAAGTTGCCCATGATTACAAGGTCTTGCCGCTTGGATATTTTCCGAAGCTGCTCACAAAGTGCAACATCCACATCCTCTCGTTGGTCAGCCGGTCGGTAGCAGATTTTACCTAATGTCATATTAACTGGAGGTGCCAAGGACTGACTTTAAGGCTTTCTGGATACCACTGCTGCACCCAACTCTCCAAGGTCTGCTGCAGAATTCTGATGTTTTACTGTCTATCTGTCAGTCCCTCCCAACCAGCATGCAAATTGCATACTCCACAATATGGCCCTTGTTTCTTCATTATCTTCTTTCTCTCTGCGGTGTGAGGCTGTTATTGGCCTCCCAAGCAAGGTTTCAGCTGTGCTGAAGCACCATGTTCATTGACTTCTTGTTAGACCAACAGGACTGGAGACACCACAACCCCCTGGAGAACTCCTGCACAAATATAGGGTTACCAACCACCAGGTGGTAGCTGGAGATCTCCTGGGATTACAACAAATTGGGAGGAGTAGCAAACACCCCAGAAGTTAGAGTTCAACTAGATTGGAACACCCTGGAAAAGGCGGCAAATGAGAACAAGATGCAATTCAATAAGGTGAACTGTAGAATTCTACAATTGGGTCACAAAAATGAGAAGTGAGGATGATCTGAGGCTTGGGGACCAAGTCCTAGGAGGAAAGACTGATGGATTTGGGAATGTTCAGCCTAGAGAAGAGGAGGTTGAGAGGGGACAGGACTCTTTGAATTCTCTTTGAATTAGCTTTTTCAGCCTTTTGACCATGGAGGAGCCCCTGTAATAAATGCTCAGGCTTCAAGGACCCCTAGAAGAGATGTTAGCTGGCCATGCCTCCTTGCCACATCCCCCAGAAATGGCATAACCATCTGCACCCTTTGCTCTTCTTTCACTCCCTCCCTCCACCTTTACTACTATTATGGTGGCTTTGCCTCATGTAGGCTGCAAAGAAGGGCAGGAGCTGAGAAGACAGCCCAGACCCCCCATAGCATGTCTCAACTGACTCCCCCCTCCCCTTTGATCCACCAAGCCCTCCAGCTAGAGGCAGCCGGTTCCCTAGCTTGTGGCCAAATCCATTTAGGCAGGATGGGAAAGGCATGGACCCCCTCTAGAATTCCCACAGGAATCTCTGCTTTACATATTTGAAAGGTTGTCACTTAGAGGAGGGCAGGGAAAGGTTCCTGTTGGCAGCAGAGGATTGGACCCACAGTAAGGTTTTAAATTACGTGGAAAATGATATCAGCTAGCTATCACAATTTTTTTTCACAATCAGAGTAGTTCAGCAGTGGAATCAACTGCCTAAGGAGGTGGTGAGCTCCCCCTCATTGGTGGTCTTCAAGCAGCAACTGGACAGAGACTTATCCTGGATGCTTGAGGCTGATCCTAAATTGAGCAGGGGGTGGGACTAGATGGCCTGGATGGCCCCTTCCCACTCTGGGATTCTATGTGATTGTTCCCGTGGAGAAAATGGCTGCTTTGGAGGACACACTCTATGGCATTATAACCTGTTGAGGTATCTCTGGTCTCCAAACTCTGCTCCTTTCAGGCTCCACCCCTGACATCTCCATGCATTTCCCCACCAAGACCTGGCAAGTCTACTATCTACTTTCAGGCAATTTCTACTAAGCGAGCCCCTCATCTGGGGGGAAAACAGCCTGATCATGTTCATGGCTACAACAGGGGAAACCAGGGCGGCTTCCTGCTGGGGAAAGTTCTCTGTTGTCCAGCCACGGTTGCCGCAGATACAGAGGCAAACACGGGGGCAATGCCGCTGCTATACAGGAGCACTGGGGTCATTTTCCTAAAGCAGCCATGGATTTTCTAGCATGTTTTGCCTCACTGTGCCACTGGGGAGAACCAATGTGGTGTAGTGGCTAGAGTGTCATACTAGGATTCATACAGATAATGAAGAACACAGCTCTGCTCAAGTGGCTCCAGTCCTGCCTGGGAGGTGGCAACCAGGAAAGCAAAGGGGGTCGAGTGACAAAGGGCTCTGGGTTGTGGAATTCGTCTGGATTGGGCTGGCTGGCCCCATCAGCGGCCCTGAGTGGTGGAGGCCTTTCCTTGAACTTCAGCTGGCCCAGCTGGGGAGGGATGGAGGGTGGAACAGCCCAACTCCCGAGTCAGGTCCAGATTTTGGGGTGGGCCTTAAAGGCTTTAATGTGCAGAATGAGAGGGAGAAGCATGGAGAAAGGGGGTGGAAGAAGTGGCACTGACCTCCTTATTCATGGAGCAGAGGAACAGGGGTGTTTTGCTGGCAATAAAGATGCATTTATTTTTCATAAGCAAGAGGGAGGAGGGCAGAATGCAAGAACACCCAGGCCCTCGTTGGCTGCAAACATTGCTCCAAGCTCTGAGCCACAACTGTGTCACCTTTTCCATCCAGAACACCTGCTTTGTTCTTTGCACTGGGACACCAATATGGCAATAATAAATTGAAACAGAGTCGTCTCTCTTCAGTTTCAGATGTTTTTTCATTCTTACTTCCTATGAGTCCCAACGCGTTTCGCCTGCTGGTGTTTCCAAGGCAAGAGATGTTCAGAGGTGGTTTGCCCTGGCCTGCCTCTGTGTAGTGACCTGAGACTTCCTGGGTGGCCTCCCATTCAAGTGCTAAGTGACCCTGCTTAGCTTCTGAAATCGGACAAGATCAGACTTGCCTGGGCTACTGAGGTCAGGGCAGAGCACAACTAGAACGGAATAAGACTCTTACCTCTAGATTTCATTCCAATAAACCGGTTTTCCACTATGTCGATGCGCCCAACTCCATGCTTGCTGCTGCAGAGAAAATGTGATAAGGGTAGCATTAACCAGGGAGTAGTCTGCACGGGGCTTTTTACTAGTCACAGTTCAAATGAATCCCTCCCATCTACACTGAGTCCGATTTCCATTTTGATTTTGGATGCTTTAAGTTTTTCCTCTGCAACATGCAGGATTGATCCAGAGTGACCCTACCTTTTCCCCACAATATCCTGGAGTGGATATAAGCCTCGATATTTCAAAAATCGCCATGAGTAAATGTGCAGATCTCTGCTTTTTGTGAATTAACTTGCTGCCTCATGCTTCCAACACTCTAGCAAAGCAGTCTTCCCTCCCTGATTGGCCAAGGCATCAGTTCAAAGACTTCCTCGTTCCTGGTTGCAAGGCTTGTCTTAAAGTGACTGTGCTCCAGAAGCCCTAACTTTTCTGCCTCTTGTTATTTCTCTCTCCTCTGCTGTCTCCAATCCTCTACCCACCCCACCCCTCCCAGTTCTGAGCTTCCCCAATCAAGAGCAGAACACTTTCTGTTTCAATTGGCGGGCGGGCGGGGAGATAAAGGAAGACCTGAGCTCAAATCGATCTGAATTCAGCAGGATCCACAATGGAAAAAAACAACAACAAAGTAAGTGCAGAATCAGCCCAGTACACAAGAAGCAGTGAAAATCATGAGAGCCTGAATGTCGCATGTGTCCCCTTGTTTAAGTCAAAGCCCAGCAGTGGCTTTTTGCTTTTTGGGGTGGGGCTGGGGATCATGGAACTACAAATGGCTCAAATAAGTTAACGAAGAACATGTCTGCTTTTGCTGTTGGCCCAATAACCGAATTATCTCTCATATACATTTTTATCCTGCCTTTTTGCCTTCATACACAAATTCCCTTCCTCCATTTTATCCTTGGTGAGGTAAGATAGGCAGAGAAGATGTAACTATCCCAAAGTTAGCCAGGAAATTACATAGCTGAGAGGGAATAACAGTGCTTTGAACTTATGTTTTGACCCAATAAGTGGAACTTCCTTATTCAGAAGCAGTATATCTCTCAGCTGCTTACACATCTTGAGACAGGGGTTTCCAATGGGGCACCCATAGGGGCTAGTGCATCCACGAGTAGCTTTTCTGATTTCCACCCCAAAAGTAGGTGTGGCCAGCTTTTGCCCAGCTCAGCTTCTGATTGGCCTCTGGAAATCTGACTGGCTGGGGAGATGTTTTGGCAGCAACTGCCACTACAGCATCAGGGTCTTTATCACATGGCAACAAAAAGTCTGGCTATAGGCAAGTTTTGGTTTTTTTAAACACATCCATTTTAAAAGCTATCCTGTTAAGTGGGGCTCCTGCCTGAGTTGCTATTGGAATTGCGCAGGGTCTTGCTCCATGACATTGTGCCCTTGGCTCCGCCTTTTGCAGCAGCCATTTTATCTCAGAATTCCAATGGTGCCTCCAGGTGGAAAAAGTGCCTTAAGAATGCACCCATGACAGTAGACATTCTTGCAGTGGTGTGGTGGCAAGAACAACCACCCTGGACAGCAGCAGCAGCAGCAGCAGCAGCATCTCTTCTGACTGGTGGTGGCTTTCTTGGGCCCAGCCGGAAAGGCTGTCTCCAGCGCCTCACAACTGGAGCTCTTCCGCTGAAGGGGCAGGGAACCGAACAGAGCTGGTCACAAAGACAGAGTCACTTTGAGTTCGTGGAAGAACAGCAGGCCTGCCGTGACCTGGCCTTGTCCATACAGGGCTGCCCAAGCTGGCTGCCAAAGCTTTTGGAGGGTTGGGGGTGGCCCATGGAGAAGGAGGGGCTCGGAGAGAGTTGCCATTTTCTCCAGGGGAATCGATCTCTGTCATCTGGAGATCAGTGAACCTAACGGGGGCAACTTACGCAATTTCATTCAGGTAAAGAAAGAGCTCAAGGGCCGACTGGCGAGTGGTCCCTTCGCTGACCTGCATGACTTTGACGGGGACACCTGTAGAGCGAGAGAAAAGCCACACTGAGAAGGCAGGCGGGTGGGGGAGCCGGGAAATGGGGGAGCAGGGGCCCAGCCGGACTTTGAATCCCCTTATTAATGTCAAGAGCACCTCTTTAAACATCACCTCCTGTGCGTTAAATAGAGATGACAGATATGAACTCTAAATAACTTCTTAAAAAGGCGTGTCCAAGCTGCTTCTATCAGAAGGCTCTTTAAAAAGAGAGAAAGAAACACCACACACAATACCAGACTTAAAAAAAAAAAAAGAGCCTGGAGAGAAAAGAAGAATAAAAAAGGCAATAAAAATTCCCCTCCCTCCCACATACAGCTCCCCCTTCCCACCCGGCCCCTCAGCCTCCCTTTTTAGGAGCCTGAAATTGTGGCTAAGGCCTCGGCTAATTAAATTTCACGCTTGCCCATTGTCTTCGGGCCTTGCACCTTCTGTTCCACCAGCCACTGGGGCTGGCCCGACGAACAACCCCCGGCAGTCAAAGTGCAAGGGGGGAAGGGGGAGGGGGGAGCGGGGCGGGGAAACCGAGGTGTAGGCAAGACCCACACCCGGCCCCTGTAATGACTCCCTGGTGGATAAACCACCCCACCCATGTTGCCAGTTCACCGCCTGACAAGAGTGAATGGGGAGCTTGTCTCAAGATTAGAGATGAGGGAGTGGCTCCATGAATCCATTCAGGGGCCTATTTATTAGTATTACTATTTAAAGGGTGATAGCTGCAAGAAGAAGGGAACCTTGGGGGTGGGAGGCCAGAAGTGGTGCCTGAACAGGGGGGAGGAAACCGAGTTTTATCCCCCCCCCCCCGCAAGCTATGGGAAATAAGCAAAAAAAAAGTAGACAGAAAAGACACAGAGAAGGGAGGCAGCCATGAGGGCCCACAGAAGAAGAAAAAGGGGGGGGGCCCATCTCGGTGAGCCCCGTTGGAGATCTAATCTCTTCCATCTGCCTTCCTCATTATCATATAGGGCTCTATCAATTGCTAATCAGGATTCCATGGCTCCCATTCTGAGCTTTATTACTCAGGCGTCAGCAAAGGCCCGCTGGGTAGCAAAGGGTCCCTGTCAACTTCTCCATTCTAAACTCTTTTATATATATTTGGCGAGGCTGGGAGGGTTTATAAACTGGGCTGTAAATTACGATTAAATGTAAGCTGCAGCAATAATGAACCCTAAGTCTCTTCCATGCCGGAGCAGCCACCTCCCCCAGCCCGCTCCCCCTTTGCCTTCTGTTTTCGTCTTCTGCCTGGCTCTTGGATGCGGCTCGCCAGGCAGAGCGCAGGCATTGTCCCAGAAAGCCGCTTATCCTTTTAAAATAGTTAATAATTAGATTAGAACTTCAAATAAATTAACTATGGGGTAAACTGCAGCCTATTGAGGGGGGGGTGAGACACCCGGGGCTTAAAACCTCCCCAGGTTTTTTCTGACCCCCAGGAGGGGGAGCTGCATTTCGACTCGGTAGAGCTGAAGGAGCATCCAAAGGCCACAGGGCTACCAGCTAGTTAATTTATCTGGGATTTAAACCAAATGATTAACCATATTTGAAAGGGTAAGCAGCTGCCGACACTCCCCGTTCATGAACATGCCAGGCGAAGGACCCCAACAGCAAGAGGAGACAGACTTAGAGGACAGACGAGGCGGGTGAGGGAGAGACCTTGAAGTGAAGGTTATGAGAAATCACCAACCTTTCAACTAAAAAAATGAACTTATGGACTGTTGTGCGTGTGGCCATCTTTTGGCATGCGGTGTGCAGTTCCTGATCAGCCTACCTGAAAAAGACTATTGTCAGCTGCAGAAGGGACCCAGGGCTGGCACACCTTCCCTGTGAGGAAAAACTAAGCTGTTTGGGGCTTCTCAGATTAAGAAAAAAAGAAGTCAGTGAACGGGAACATGGCAGAAGTGTATGAAATGATGCATGGGGAATGCAAAATGGAGGGCGAGAACTTTTTCTTCTCCTGTGATATGACTCAGGGGTGCCCAATGGTGGGCAGTAGATTCAAGACAGGCCAAAGAAAATACTTCTTCACACATTGCACAATTAACTTATGGTATTTATCTTCCACCTGACATGACGCCAATTGCAAGTTCAGGTGGGTTTTAAAGAGAACTAAGTCATGGAGGAGAGTTCTAAGAAAGGCTACTAGCACTGTTTTCTAGTTTGTTTATATCTTGCTTTTTCTTTGCGTTGAGGGCTTCAACTTGCATGATCAGGGGCAGCCTACCTTCAAATGCCATTTTCTGGGTGAGGAAACTAAAGAGGGAGTGTGGCTTGGGGCTTTTAGGCAGCATTTTGCTGTTGCATGAGGAGGAGGCGGAGGAGGAGGAGGAGGAAGAGGAAGAGGAGAAAGAGGAGGAGAAAGAGGAAGAGGACTTGAAGTTGGTTCTTATATGCCGCTTTTCTCTACCCAAAGGAGTCTCAAAACAGCTTACATTCACCTTCCCTTTCCTCTCCCCACAACAGACACCCTGTGAGGGACGTGAGGCTGAGAGAGCCCTGATATTACTGAAGAAGAAGAGTTGGTTCTTATTTGCCGCTTTTCTCTCCCAAAGGAGTCTCAAAGTGGCTTACATTCGCCTTCCCAATCCTCTCCCCACAACAGGCACCCTATGAGGTGGGTGAGGCTGAGAGAGCCCTGATAGTACTAAAGTAGAAGAAGAAGAGTGAGTTTTTTTACCCCACTTTTCACTACCCAAAGGAGTCTCACAGTGGCTTACATTCGCCTTCCCTTTCCTCTCCCCACAACAGACACCCTGTGGGGTGGGTGAGGCTGAGAGAGCCCTGATATTGCTGCTCGGTCAGAACAGCTTTATTGGAGGAGGACCTTTGCTGGGATTCATCTTGGTTCTTCTGTCCCAGGGTTCTGTCTGGAAGAACTAAGCATTCTCAGCGCTGGGAAGAGGGACCAAAAGATTTATAGGGGTGGTCTTCCTTGTGCATTAGCCTGAGCCATTGCCTAGGGCTTGGCACAGGGGGTCCATGGCTGTAGGGTGATATCTTTTAAGACTGACTGAAGAACCCACGCATTACATCACCTGGTGGATGGAATTAACTTATTGATAAAGTGGTCTTCTCTGACAGCAACAGAACAGTCCAGTGGCACCTTTAGAGCCAGCGTGGTGTCCTGGTTAAGAGCAGCAACCTCTAATTTGGCAAGCTGGGTTTGATTTCCCCACTCCTCCACATGCAGCCAACTAGGTGACCTTCAGCCAGTCAAGCCAGTCACAGTCATGTTCAAGCTGTTCTCACAGATCAGTTCTGTCAGAGTGCCCTCAGCCTCACCTACCTCACAGGGTGCCTGCTGTAGGGAGAGGAAGGGAAGGTGATTGTAAGTTGCTTTGAGACTCCCTTGGGAAGTGAAAAGTGGGGTCTAGAAACCAATTCTTCTTCTTCTTAAGACTAACAATGTTAAATTCTGGGCATAAGCTTTCTTGTGCACTTGGGGAAAAATGCACACAAACACACACGAACACCCAGAATTAGACTCTGTTGGTCTTCAAGGTGCCCCTGCAAACTTTGCTCTATGGCTTGATAGCAACAGTTCAGATAACAAACATTTCCAAATATTTACCTGGCCCTTGGACATGAATTGTTCCACACATGTTCCTCAATGGGCTTTTCCCCCCTAATGACACCTATACTTGATCAATCTATTTGTCACACAATGGTCATCAGGCAAATTGAGGTGCAGTTTGGAAAGAGATGCACTGTGGAATTTGGAAAGCTTTTTTTTTTTGTAGGGGTACAGAGTGGGTAGATAAAGCATCCAGGGGGTCCTGTCCTTGACTCCGTTCCAGGGCCCCAAATCACTAGGGCTGCCCCTGAAGATTTAAGCGGGTTCATCGCTGGGTCAGTGAGACAACGTGTCACTGGGCAATTTTTCAGCTGAACGTGCAAATGAATCCTAATGAAAAAGGCCACAATCAAGGGGACTTCTTCCTGTCATGCTTCCAACCACTCTGAGCTCAAGATGGGACTGTGGCTTTCCTCCTTAGAACAACCTTGTGAGTTCGTGTGGCCGGAATGACTGGGCCAAAGGAACTCAGTGGGCATTTCCACACCTGTTAAATGTAGTAAAATGCTGGCAACATCCAGCGTCCAGGCAGTAAACTGCTCGCTACATCCTCCATTTTAGAACGCTAGTTGGTGAATCCCAAAAAGTGGATTTCCCAACCTATTTAGCATGAGCTAAGGGAGAGCAACCAGTAAGCAACCAGCAGAGGGAAGGAGCCAGCCTCGTCCCACCCTCACACCTGCCCCCCTCTCCCTTGGAGCAACGAATAGACAGACAAGCGTGCAGGCCATGCCAGAAATAAAATAATTTTTTTTCAAAGTTCTAACACAAAACTTGCCTTTCTAAAGTTCTCTCCCCTCCCCCAAATCAGGAACGAGATCAATTTTTTAAAGTATCAAGACTTGTGATCCCATAAGGGGTGGCATTCAAAAAGCACTATGCATCTATGATTCTATCCATAGGCCTTTCAGCAGAGAAGTATCCATTTTAAAAAATTAGCAGGCATTGTGGGACCTTTAAAGCATGGAGAAAGAGGATTGGTTGCCTGGATTGATTGACAGGTGGAAGAGAGTCACATATAAGGCACGTTGCTCTCTTCCGCCATTTCCAGCAGCAGATGTGGAGGGTGAGAAGCATGAAAACGCGGCAGACAAGAGCGAGACAGCAAAAAGGTGAGGAGGGGCTGGGAGGTGCGATAATATTTAGCGCTATGCCATTCAGTTGGCATAACGCTGTTTTTACCGATGTGTGGAAATGCCCAGTGAGTAGGGATTTGAACCCAAGGACCATAATGCCCACGCTGGGGGCGGCATCGCTTCAGGGAAAATCCCCGATAATGCTTGCCACCGCTGCCAGCGTGGGTGCGTCCTGGCCCAGGACTACGGAAGGCCCGCGTTAAGCAAATGTGGGAACTTCTGCAGCTTCCTGGGTACGCTGGAGGCCAGCAGGGGCTGAGCTGGGCCAGCACTGTGTAGTGGGCCAGCGCCAAAAGACCTGGCGCCGGGTCTTTCGTCCTCCCCAGCCCCGACCTGTAGGGACACCGCACGCCCCTGCGGGCTCCGTGGATCCACGGAGCTGACAGGGGTGACCCCCTGCCCCCACCAGTGCGTATGGAGAGAGCCTGCCCCCCCTCCCCTCGGCCCTTCCCCACCTCCCCCCCCCTGCCGCTTCAACTTATCTCGGGTGGCAGCGATCCGGTCCTCCTGGCCCTGGTGTAAAGCGCACGCTACGCCGGGGAAGCCCAGCATGTGCGTATACGGGGAACGGCGGGGCATCGTATCCCGCCGCAACGGCACGGCAGCAGCGCGGGGTAGCTGCCGCCATGCATAAAAGGTCTAGGTCTGTCTGAGCCTAATCCAATGCTTGTAATGATCCAGGCACTGGCTCTATGGTAGTGTTGCCTGTGGTATTAGATCTTTGACAGCACTCTTTCATACCCTCAGAGCTTCAGTTAGTGCTGGATGTGAACCTTCCATAGCACTTCCAAAAGGCAGGTAAAAAGTGAGTGGAAAAGCAGGCATTGGGCCATCGCTGTCCTTACCCTTCTTGAACTCAATCTCTAAGATGTCAGGAGTGTCAGGAGCTGCAGCAGGATCAGTTGTCTTGGTATAGAGTCCAGGAGGAGCCTGGTTCTGTAAGGAACATTGCAAGAAATTACCACATGCGCCTAACTCCCATTCTGCATAGTCAGGAGCCAACAAAAGTAGAGGCAAAAATGGATATGAGATTTCTGGGACAGCAGGACCAGTTTAAAAGCCCTTCAAAACATGTGACTTTTCCCATGTGAGATGAAGATCCCAGTACTGAGAAACGAAGCCCTACCCTATCTGCACAGCCCCACCTCTTCATTGTCCTGCTTCTTGGTCCCCTTATGGTGTGAGTCCCACCATAGGAATAAACTAGCTTTTATACACAGGAGTCCACAAAGCTGTGCTATATAGCATCTTGGTCAAGACTTTGATCTGCTGCAGTTAAGTGGCTTTCAAAAGCAAGGTTTCCAACGTTCTTCCAAACCAGAATACCTGTAGTGGGCTCTTCCTCTCCTGTAACAGTTTCCATTCCACTGGGACTCTTCAGAGGGAGAAGCAGAACAGTGCTTCCCCTTCCACTAGCCAACCTATAGATTGTTACCTCCCAGAACCATCTCCTGCAGAAGCTATTCCACCAGGTAGGGCTACCAGCACAGCAATAGCAAATGTCAGGGGATTGGGGGGGGACAGGGTAGTGGAGGCTGGCATTTGAGAAGGATTTAATGTCACTTCTGGGAAACGCTCTAGGACTTTCTCTATGGTGAAGACCTTAGAGCAGGGGTAGTCAACCTGTGGTCCTCCAGATGTTCATGAACTACAATTCCCATGAGCCCCTGCCAACATTTGCTGGCAGGGGCTCATGGGAATTGTAGTCCATAAACATCTGGAGGACCACAGGTCGACTACCTCTGCCTTAGAAGGACTCCTAGAAGCAAGGTTCCACTGCCTTGTGTCCACAAACCCACATGAAACAGGGACTGACTGGCCTGTTTGCATTCTTCTCTACAACATTTGGCCACTGTGACAGCAAAAACATCTGCTTAATGCTGGCGATTGTTAGGAAACAGAATGTTAAGATGGAAGATCCAGTAGACTGATCTAGACCAGTGGTTTCCAATTTTTTTTGGTATAGTGACCCACGTCTAAATATATTTGGTATGCTGACCCGTCAAAGGCTGGCCCAAGGTTTTTTGATACCCTAGGCAGTATAGGTCCCGCCCCATTTATGCTATTAGGATAGTAGGTTTTACGATCAGCGTCCCTGGGCTTTATTTCATCTAGGACCACATATGTTGTGCCTAAGGCTGGAACATCAGAGTCGAGATTAAGAAGTTATACTGCCATCTATTGTAATTGTTGTTGTAATTGTAATTGGAGTTTTTAAGGATTTTATTTAGGCTTTATTGTTTATTGTGAACCGCCATGAGATGGCCATGCTGAGAGTGGCAGTATACATTGAGATGATGATGATGATGATGGCAGTCTTCAAGCAAAGGTTGGATACACACTTTTCTCGGATGCTTTAGGATGTTTTGGGCTGATCCTGCGTTGAGCAGGGGGTTGGACTAGATGGCCTGTATGGCCCCTTCCAACTCTATGATGCTATGATTCTACCTGCAGAGGAGAGGACACGCAGTAATGGGTTTAAACTTCAAGTACAACTATATAGGCTAGATATCAGGAAAAAAAATTTCACAGTCAGAGTAGTTCAGCAATGGAATAGGCTGCCTAAGGAGGTGGTGAGCTCCCCCTCACTGGCAGTCTTCAAGCAAAGGTTGGATACACACTTTTCTTGGATGCTTTAGGATGCTTAGGGCTGATCCTGCATTGAGCAGGGGGTTGGACTAGATGGCCTGTATGGCCCCTTCCAACTCTATGATTCTGTGATTCTATGATTCTATGATGATGATGATGATGATGATGATGATGATGATGATGATGATGATGATGATGATGATGATGATAACAATATATGACATTGGCACCCTTCCAGCTCAGCCTTCCATTTTCTACAGTGACTAACCAGAAGTTTAATAAATATGGGAAGATGATCACATGTTCCCAAAGGGTTCAGCTGCTCCTGCAATGTGAACCTCAAGCAAGTGAATTCTGACATTCTTAAGTCTGACCTTTGTAGGTCATCTTCTCCCCCACCCCCATCCATTAAACTTTGTTATGGCAGTGAAAATAAACATTCATTCTAAGGAATTTCTACTAATAAATGGACAACTTTAGAGGAATATCTGCTTGATCTACACAATATAGCCATACATAAGCCACTATGAGAATAGGGGGAGAGTTTTATCAAAGAATAGGCTTAGATGACAATAAATTGACCTACTCTAAATTCTAGAAGGACAGCCTTCTATATTATAATACCACAGAAGGACAGCATCACTCAAAAGACAAAAGGTATAAATAGATCAGGAGCCAAATTGATGAACATGACCTCTAGGCTATCTTTAGTGATCATAAATGGAAATAGCACCGTTGACTCCTACGGAGACTATACATATGTCTCCCCACAAGGTGCTAGTATGATTGATTATATTAAAATATGAACTTTGCTAAAATACTGGAGTTCAAAGATTTGGGAACATGTGATCATATTCCCATATTTATTTAAATATCTTTAGAGACTATATCAGATTCAAATATTGATCAAATATCAGATTCAAATATTGATCATATTGTCAATTAAGTAGAGATGGTCTAAAAATACAAATTTTAAAAAGAAATACAGCTACTACCCAGCTCTTATTGTTACAAGGAAATATAGACTGCTATTAAAGAGAGAAAAAACATCCATCTATGAAATTCATATATGACAAGGTGATTGCAACAGCAGAAGAAAAATCAACTACATTTCTCTGACATCTAACGCTAAGGGGAAAAGGCAACACTGTGACCCCAATACCAGCAACAATTTGGGGAAAGCATCTTGAAAATCTCTATAAGAAACATAATCTTGAATTCGATTTAGACTTTGACATTAATCTTGGTCAAATTCCACAATGGAAATCTGTAAATGCAATGGAATAATCAAAAATATCAGAAATTGAAAATCGAGAAAATCTTCTGTTCCTGATGCATTCCCTGAGAAATTATTATTATTATTTATTTGATTTTTATACTGCCTGTCCTGGTAGGGTCAGCTCTGGGCAGTAAACAATATAATATATACATATACAACAGATACAAAATTTAAAAATAATTTAAAACAGCTATAAAAAATGGTAATAATGACTTCTAATTTTAAAATATTCAGCGTCATCAGTCTAGTGTCTTCAATCTTCTGTTGTCGGAATCAAATCAGACAATGGTCTGGGTCACCCACAGTTATTGTTGGATTGTAAGATGGCCCCTGACTGGTGGAATAATAATGCTAATAAACAGATATAAAATCATTCCAGCTACACGGAGAACATCATTAATTGTTCCTATATATAGAACAGGTGACATAACTGACCCAAATAATTAGTGGCCAATTAGCCTGTTAGCCATAATAAGTAAACCAAGAATACTTGATGGGCATGGGGAAAAATTTTGGTAATGAGCAAGCAGGTTTCAGAAAGGGCCATTCTTGTATACATAATTGTTTTACCTTAGCCTCTCTGATATGCAAATGCATGCAAGGCATGTTGAGTATCTTATAGGCCACCTTTATTGAGTTAAAGGCTGCCTTTGATTCAGTTCCTCATACATGCTTATGGAACAAGTTAAATGCTATGAACATTCCAAAAAGACTCCTGAAACTAATAATGAACCTTTATTCTGAGAACTATGTATGTCAAAATAAGTCATGAAGGACAACTATCAAATCCCATACAAATATAGGATCATTTATTCAACTTGTAACTGAATGACTTCGCTCCAGGTCTACAGTATATATCCAAACATTCATCATGTGTTAATAGTCAGTGCTTGCTCTACTTTTTGCTGATAACCTTGTCTTGCTATCAAGGACCAAGATTGGATTAAAATGTTCCAATAAAGCCTTCATTTACTGTGAATTATTATTATAAATGATAGCAAGTCAAAACATGGTATTTACAAAATCAGTGAGAAGATCAAACAATACATGGAAAATTGCTATGCATAAATTCCAACAAGTCAACAATTTCAGATATGTTTGAGAAAATGGATGCTGGACTATTCATCTTTTTGTGATACTGCAAGATTAAGACTATCATAGCTGACTTGTCATAACACTGGCAAACTTTTTACTGTCTTTTTAAATAGCTGAATTTTTAGGTGTATGGCCTATGGGCTATTAAACCTTAATAAATGGAATGGAAGTGATATGGAGGTGACATCCCAGCCTGTGAGCACCCTCTCCTTCTCCATGACTCCCTCTAATCTCACTATGATTCTAAGAAACTCAGTATAGTACCATCAGGACACTTGTATATCCAGCTTGTATATACAGGGAAGAAGAAAAACCACCTGGCATAGGAAATGGAAGATCTTGGTTTCCAAAATACAAAGAGAGCAATGGAAAGGACAGGGGTAGCCATCATGGAGCACTGGTCTGCAACCCACTTCCAGAGGCTTCATGACTCACCGTTATGTCCTGACCCACAGGTTAGGCTCACACTTGCCTATGCTCTGGCTGCCCTCTCTTTGGGAAAAGCTGGACACCAGTGTTAACTGAAGTTGAACAGTTTGCGTATCCTGCCCATTCACAAATTCTTCTATGAAGATCCATTGCTTCCATTCTGCTGATTTTATTTCTCATCCAGATTTTCAGCCAATAGTCATGCTCCTCAGCAGTTCATATGAAGAGAAGAACTGTCCACTGGCGCTGGATCCACGCATAATGGTGCTGCTTTATGCCACCAGCTGATGACCCTATTGAACAGCAGCTGGCTGGATGCTACTCACAAGCAGGACATTGATGTAATGACTTGCCTTTGTTTGTATCAAGTATGTAGAGATATACTGCTTTTGTTCATGGAGGTTCCACTGAGCCACCAATGCTTTCCTTTAGCCCCTTTGCTTATCCTTAGGCATATATTAGCTAGAACTTAAAAAAAAATAAAAAGCTACCCTAAAAGCCTGGGACTGCAAAGGCAGCAAAACCCAAGAAGAACAGTTTCTGATGCCTCCAAAGGAGGAGGGAGGGAGGGAGGGAGGGAGAGATGGCGATGACTGGGAACAAAGGGCCAGGGAAATCAGACAATTTTTTCCCCTCAACTTGATCTCATCTTTTTCTTTGACGCCCCCACAGCTGGAGATGGAATAGCTATAGAGGAACAAGTCACGCAGGAAGGAAAGTGTGACTTTGGCAGAGAAAAAGCGAGAGAGAGAGAGAGAGGGGCACAGCCCATACTCTTTCAGCAACTGAGAGACACAGACATGCAGAGAAATGGGGTTTATTCTGCACTGACCGAAAAACTAATGACTACCCTTGACCCCAGCAGGTGCTGCTGTCGAATGCGCTTTTTGACGGTGTCCCCAAGGTTAATACACCCAGGGGGGAAATAGAGGAACAAAGCAAAAACCCATTTCAAAACACATCAACCTTTATGTATATTTTTTCCCTCCCTTGCCCGATTTTATAGCACAGAGGTGTCTTATCTCTTCAAGCCGGGCTGGTGGAAAATGGCCACATTCCCATCATTAGTTTATGCCTCGGGCGCTTTTGATGAATTTTCACATTTGGAGGCATGCAATAAGTGGAGGGTGGAGCAGAAACAATGGCTTTTTTGAAAAGGAATCTTTCTCTGGGAAAGCAGAGCTTAATGCCCCTCTTCTGTGTGCAAGCCATGCAATTTAGCAGGAGCCTGCTCTTAAAGGCCCACCAAAGGCTCACCCACACAACAAACACCCTGCAGCAAAGGAAGGCACAACAGAGAACTTCTGAGTCTTCTAGGCCAAAACACAGAGTGGACAAAAGCCACACGTTCATATCTGGTTCCATCACTCACAGATGATGCTGGCTGCAGAATCTACATGCAATCTGCCCATAGCTGGAACCTCCAGACAAGGCCTCCTGCACTCAGTGATGGGCACAAACTGGCTCACATGACAAAGTTCATCATGAATTTGGGCTGGTTCATGGTGTGCAGAGCAGTGTTGGTGAACTGAAGAGCCACCACAAACTTCTACAAATTTTAATTTTAAGGCAGTTTGTGGTGGTTCATGAAGAGCTGTTCCAGCTGCCCCATCTTGAAAAGGGTCTCTTACTGCCAGGAAGGGTGCAGAAAGAGACAACCAAACTGATGAAGGGCTAGAGAACCTTCCCTATAATGGAAGACAAAAGAGGCTGCAGCTTTTTAATCTGGGAACAAAACGATCAAGAGTCAGAGATGATCCTTCCTAGAATGTATCTGGGTGACGCACTAAAGATGGCTCAGGGCTGACAAAGCCTTTTAATACAATGGAACTCATTGCCACAAGATGTGGCTCCTAGTTTAGCATTATTCCCTTACAAAGTCATTGAACAAATTCTTGAAGTCAGCTACCACAGAGAAATGAAACCTCCATGTTGAGATGCAGAATACCTCTCAACACCAAACACTTCTTCCCTTCAGATGTACCTGGATGGTTGTTGCTGGAAATGGACTGATCTCTCTGTCGCTCTCTGTCTGTCTCTGTCTCTGTCTCTCTCTCTCTCTCTCTCTTTCTCTTCGTGAACAGTATTACCCCTCCCTTCAGCCTACTGCCTGCACTTCCCTGGATCACAGCCTGTTGAAGTCCCTGGAAAAGCTTCCACAATGTAAAGACCTTTGGCTGAAGTCCAACAAGCACATTTGTCCCATCAAACAGACCCTGCCAACAGATGGGTGAGCCCAAAGAGAAGCCCGGGGGGGGGGAGCCATAAAGGAGTATGGAGAACTGGAGGGGAAATTTAATTATTTAAACATAGTGGATTTAATACCCTTGCCACTATGAACGGGTGTAACTCCACCGCGATCAATGAGGCTGACGTACAGCTGCAGCCCAGGACTTTTTCTCCTTGTCTCATAATACTAGGGGCACTTCCGCACATTGAAAAAATGGCATTACGCCAGTGTAATGGCGTAGCACTAAATATTATCGCACCTCTGGCCATTCCTCACCTTCTTGTCATCTCGGAGCAGTCCGCCACCTTTTTGTGCTTCTTACACTCCACAAGCACTGCTGGAAATGGCAGAAGAGAGCAACGTGGTTTATACGTGACTCTCTTCTGCCTGTTAATCAAGTCAGGCAACCAATCCCCTTTCTCCTTTTTTTAAAGGTCTTGCAATGCCCACCAATTTTTTAAAATTAATATTTCTCTGTTGAAACACCTACGCATCTAAACATAATCATAGATGCATAGTATTTAAAAGGGTGCCATATAGAGGATGGAGCAGAATTGTTCTCTCTTGCCCCAGAGGGACAGGCCAGAACGAATGGGATGAAATTAATTCAAAAAAAATTCCATCTAAACATCCGGAAGAAGTTCCTGACAGTTAGAGCGGTTTCTCAGTGGAACAGGCTTCCTCAGGAGGTTGTGGGTTCTCCATCTTTGGAGATTTTTAAACAGAGGCTAGATAGCCCTCTGACGGAGAGGCTGATTCTGTGAAGGTTTAAGGGGGTGGCAGGTGACAGTGGATGAGCAATAGGGATGTGAGTGTCCTGCACAGTGCAGGGGGTTGGACTAGATGACCCATGAGGCCTCTTTCAACTCTATTATTCTATGATTCTAGTGCTTTTTGAATGCTACCCCTTATGGAATCAGGAGTCTTGAATCATTTAAAAATTCATCTTGTTCCTGATTTTGAAGGGGGGGGGACTGTAGAGAGGCATGCTTTGTGTGACAAACATCTTGGATGCTTTAGGATGCTCTTGGATGCTTTAGGATGCTTACGGCTGATCCTGCGTTGAGCAGGGGGTTGGACTAGATGGCCTGTATGGCTCCTTCCACCTCTATGATTCTATGATTCTATGATTCTATGACAACTTTGGGGGGGAATTTTTTTTGGCGTTGCCTGAACACTTGTACACCTAGTTGTTGTTCCAGGCAATTGCTTAAAAAAAATCCCATCCCCGGGAGCAGGGAGAGGGAGGCGGGTGCAAGGGCGGGACTTTGGAGACATAGATAGCTCTTCTTTGCCTCCATACATTACTTTAGCGTGTCGTGTGCTGGTTGTCCGCTGGGGTAAGTGCTTTTAGTTTGGGGAATCCACTTTATGTGATTCCCCAACTAGCGCATTAAAATGGAGGATGTAGCCAGCCATTTGCTGCTTGGACGCTGGTTGGCGATGTCATGCAGAGGGGCCAGAATATAATGACTACATAAGCATTTCACTACATTTAATAGGTGTGGAAAGGCCCTAGAACTCGGGGGCATCCAATGAAAGCTGATGGGCAACAGATTCACAACAGACAAAAGGAAATACTTCTTTTACACAAGGAGCAATTAAAATGTGGAATTCACTGCTGGAGGAGGTAATAGCTAAATTTGATGGAGGACAGGTCGATCAGTGGCTACTAGCCATGATGATTAAAGGAAACCTCCACCCTTGAAGAGGGTTCAGTCAACCCCTGAAACCTTGTACTAGGAAGCAAGATCAGGGGAAGGCCTGGGCTTCAACGCTTTGTTGTTGGACCTCTAGATGAATTGGTTGGCCACTGTGTGAGAGAGGATGGTAGCCTAGAGGGAAACTGTCTTATATTCTTGGGACTCTTTTCCTCAGTACAGCCAATGTAGCAGGTGGGCTGGTATGAAGAAGAAGAAGAAGAAGAAGAAGAAGAAGAAGAAGAAGAAGAAGAAGAAGAAGAAGAAGAAGAAGAAGAAGAAGAAGAAGAAGAGTTGGTTCTTATATGCCGCTTTTCCCTACCCAAAGCGGCTTACAGTTGCCTTCCCATTCCTCTCCCTACAACAGACACCCTGTGAGGTGGGTGAGGCTGAGAAAGCCCTGATATCACTGCTTGGTCAGAACAGTTTTATCAGTGCATTGGTGAGGCCAAGGTCACCCAGCTGGCTGCATGTGGGGGAGTGCAGAATCGAACCCGGCATGCCAGATTAGAAGTCTGCACTCCTAACCACTACACCAAACTGGCTCTTGCACATGAGATTGGTGGCCATGGCTCCAGATGTTCCCTGGGGCTTGGCCAAGCTTCTTTTTCTGGCACACATGGGAATGCACTCTTGATGTAGAGCTAGGCAAAAGCTGGGAGTGGTGGCTTCAGATAGTACATATTTTAGAAGGTGGAGTCCAAATCAGATACTTTAGAAAGACTAGTTGGAGCAACACCTAACAGATTTTTCTTTGCCACCCAGCAAGCCTTTAGATTTGGATCCTAAACAAAGGAGCATTCCACACAATAATTTGACCACTGACCAAGACCCTTCGGGGTCAAAACACATTTGGTCCATTCTGTCATATGCAGTTAGACATGTGTTGTTTTAACTATGTTTTAATAACTGAATCAGTGCATATAAATATTTGTAAAGGTTTTTTAATATTCTTGCTGCAGCTCAACCTTTGCTCGCCAACTCATCTTGTTGCTCTGCTCCTACAGGCACCCTCCTCTTCTCTCATTACACTGAGCCCAGTTAGACTCCTAGAATCCTTGAGTGGGAAGGAGCCAGACAGGCCATCTAATCCTACCCCCTGCTCAGTACAGGATCAGCCTCAGGCATCCAGGAGAAGGATCTGTCCAGCCGCTGCTTGAAGATCACCAGTGAGGGGGAGCTCCCCACCTCCTTAGGCAGCCCCTTCCACGGCTGAACTAGACTCCTAGAATCCTAGAGTGGGAAGGGGCCATCCAGGCCATCTAGTCCCACCCCCTGCTCAATGCAGGATCAGCCTCAAGCATCCAGGAGAAGGATCTCTCCAGCCGCTGCTTGAAGACCACCAGTGAGGGGGAGCTCCCCACCACCTTAGGCAGCCCATTCCACTGCTGACCTACACTGACTTTGAATTTCCCCCCTAAATTTTCCTCCCTTATATCTAGCCATTCTATATGTAGTTTATGTGGGAAATAATTCTCTGTGCGATGTCTCCTGATTTGAGAATCTAACAGGAATCTCTCTTCACGATAGAGTTAGTGAGTATGTAGACCAGATGTTGTCTCAAGCGGTCTGCTGCCTACCTGGTGCAAGGATCTAGGATGTCACAGAACGGCTGGACAGGCTCATCAAGCCCGGAGATCATTACCCCTTCCTTCTCATCCATGTAGGAACAAATAATACTGCCCAGCAGAACATGGAACATATTAAGAAATACTTGGATTTGGGGGAAAAGGTAAAGGACCTGGGAGCACAGGTTGCATTTTCATCAGTCCTTCCAGTAAGTAGTCGTGGCGTAGGAAGAGAGAGAAAAATCAAGCAAGAAAATGACTGGCTACATCACTGGAGTCGTCAGGAATGGTTTGGATTTCTGGATAATGGTCTACAATGTCAGCATGAGGGGCTACTATCAGGTGATGGTGTGCACCTCACAAGGGATGGAAAAGGTATTTTGGGGAGAACACTTGCACATCGGCTGAAGAGGGCGTTACACTAAATACAAAGGAGGAGCAAGACGTAAATTCAGAACCTGGTGTGATGGCAAGAACTGAAGATGGGAAGATTGCAAAGCTACAGGGAATGGCACATAAGCAGGGAACTACTAACTTGCAAGGAAGTTCAATAACCAAAACCATGGGGCACACAAAGGATGGATTATGACGTCTCTACACCAAGGCACAGAGTATGGGAAACAAGCAGGAGGAACTAGTAGTCATAATAGAGGAAGGGGGCTATGACCTAATAGGAACCACAGAAACTTGGTTGGATAATGCTCACAATTGGAATACTAGAATTGAGGGGTACAATCTATTCAGAAGGGACAGACAAGAAAAGAAGGGGGGAGAACTAGCAATATATGTTAATAATCTTTATACTTGTGAAGAAATACAGGTACCTGAGTGTGAAAGTTCAGTTGAGTGTATTTGGGTAAATATAAAAAGAGTAGGAAATGAGAGGGGTATTATTGTGGGGGTCTGCTATAGACCACCAAGCCAGTCAGAGGATTTGGATGAGATACTCCTAGGCCTTTTGAACTTGTCCATAAAGTTTTCATGGCAAAGATACTGGAGTGGTTTGCCATTTCCTTCTCCAGTGGATCACCTTTTGTCAGAGCTCTCAGCTATGACCTGTCCGTCTTGGGTGACCATGCACTGCATAGCTCATAGCTTCACTGAGCTACGCAAGACCCTTTGCCACAACAAGGCAGCGATCCTTGAAGGGGATTAGGCTCAAACTGAAGAAAGTAGGGAAAAGCACTAGGCCAATCAGGTATGAACTAAATCATATCCCTAACGAATATACAGTAGAGGTGACAAATAGATTTAAGGAATTAGGTCTGATAGACAGAGTGCCTGAAGAACTATGGATGGAGGTTCGCAACATTGTACAAGAGGTAGCAACTAAAACCATCCCAAAGAAAAAGAAATGCAAGAAAGAAAAGTAGCTCTCTGAGGAAGCTTTACAAATAGCTGAGGAGAGAAGGGAAGTGAAAGGCAAGGGAGAAAGATACACCCAACTGAATGCTGAATTCCAGAGAAAAGCTAGAAGAGATAAGAATGCCTTCTTAAATGAACAGTGCAAAGAAATAGAAAAAAAACAATGGAATAGGGAGGACCAGAGATCTCTTCAAAAAAACTGGAGATATGAAGAGAACAGGAAAGGAAAGGCGACTGTAAGCCGCTTTGAGTCTCCTTCGGGCAGAGAAAAGCGGCATATCAGAACCAACTCTTCTTCTTCTAAGCGGTTGCCATATAGAGGATGGAGCAGAGTTGTTCTCTCTTGCCCCAGAGGGATGGACCAGATCCAATGGGATGAAATTAATTCAAAAGAAATTTCGTCTAAACATCCAGAAGAAGTTCCTGACAGAGCGGTTTCTCAGTGGATCAGGCTTCCTCGGGAGGTGGTGGGTCTTTGGAAATTTTTAAACAGAAGCTGGATAGCCTATTTGATGGACTTAGATTTCAGTCTAAATGTGCATAGGATTGCACTGTGACTCTGCATAGGATTAGACTGTGACTCCAGTGAACCTCTGTGCCTGCATATGTATACCACAAGAAGCTGGAGCAAGCATTTCTGAATTGGATTCCTTCAGTCCTTAAGCAAGGCACACAGCTATCCTGGTACCTTCTAAGTATTAGGGAAATGGGACTGCCAGTAAGCTTCACTTAAAAAAAATCTAATTCTGTGGACAAATCCAGAACCGGAACCAGTTCCAATTCCCTCTCCCCCAATACCTCTCAGCAACAGTAAATGTTCTCTGGATTTGCAAACATTTGCTATTTGATATCAGCATCTGCCAAGCTGTAACGTTTTATTAGGAGTCAAAATACCTTACAGCTAAGACAGCATTTAATAAAAAGACAACTTCTAAACATCAGTCAGGCAGTCAGTCATCTAATTATAAAAGATCCTCTTGAAAACAAAGGGGGAGAAATTCCAGTCAAATTTTTATATCTGGCTGCAATTTGGAAATGTAACATTTGACATGTGACATTTTGATATCAAGCTCTGAATTTTGGGAGCTGTTCTTGTAAAACATTTAATCTGTACAGACAGGTAATGCTTCACCGCGGCAGACGGGGAATGGCAATTCCCTAATGCATGAGGTTGTCGCTTTGTGTTATCTTGTGCTCCTGCCCAGCTTTGCTGAGTGTGGCTCTTGGAACCAAGTTGCAAGGGGATGACATCACAACGTGGGTTTTGTACTATGAGACATTACCAGAGGGAGAAGAGAAGGAGACTCAAGTCTGCCATTTCCTGCAGTCGCCGCGCATGTGTGTACACAGCAAATGGGAGTCTATGTCCACAAAGACACGTAGGGATTCCAATAAGCCCACAAAGTGCAGCCAAACAGAAACTTAATGAAATAAGGCCGCAACCCACCCATAAAGCAGAAAAGATTAGACTTTTTCTTCTCATTTCATTTTTCCGCCTAACTATGCCATCTTTTTTAAAGAAAGAAATGTGCCTTTGTTTTCATGCTCAGTTCTGTTTATTTTAACAACACCTATACATCCTCAAAGTACACAAAATCAGAGGCCCAAATTACATGGGCGGCAGAGTCCAATTTTACATCGGCTGCCCTCTCCGGGAGCCTGGATCATGCGACAACAACAGGCGTGAGATTATGAAAAACTTCGGTGCTCGGAGGGGGGAGGGGCAGGGAGAAAGGGGGGTGACAAGAAGGGGAGAGGAGAAGCAAGGAAGATGAGCCAGCGGAGAGGGAGAGGGGAGCATTTAAAACTCTTTAACCAAACATCCGAAGGCAAAGTTGGATCTGTCAGCCAATTTCCCAAGCTGACGGCAAAGCTCCCATTAAATAAAATAACTGGAGAGAAATGGGGGAGGAGCATCCTGCCTGCATTCCATCATTCTGGGTGCCTGCCTGCCTGCCCGCCCTGATTCTTCCCTTCCCCTAAAAGCCCAGTTCAAATGACACATAGGTTTGCTACGGCGTATCAATGCCTCCTATTCATCCCACGCTGCAGGAGGGCTGGTCTTGCAATGTCATCTTTAAAGGGATGGAGGGGTAAGGATGACGGGAAGTGGGAGGGGGGAGAAGGAAAGGGAGGGAGGCTGGAGGGGGGGAGGAAAACCGGGGCAAGTAGAGAAAAAATTGGAAGCAAATGGTCCATGAACTAAACTATGATGCACGGCTATCGATGCCGCAAATGGTTTATTCATCCGGGTTGATATTGTTGTGCCTGGGACTGAATGGAGTCTTTTCAGGGTGCCCATATGAAGTTAAAGCAAGTAAATTTCTATCTTTCTCAGCATTAGATGCCTCATTGCTCCTCAATCAGGCCTCACAGAGGCAGAAAATAGCTCAACCATCTGTTTTCAAATCCCTCCGGCTGGCAGGTCTTTGGGGGGTTTTCACGGGGAGGGGGGAATGTGATGGCCAGTGGGGGGGATTAGGTGGAAGATTCGCAGAAACTTAGCACCCACAATCTCTTTTCCTGTTCTCCTGGTGCTGCCTACCTTCCTCTATTGCTCCTGGAGACAGATTTCAGAAAAGCAGACGTCTTGTTTTGTTTTGTTTTGTTTTTTGTCCACAAAGATTCATACTTGTGGTTCGAAAAGGAGGGGATGACGGTCACAAATGAAGGTGCTCTCTCCCTGTCGATGGGGTGCGGCCGAGGTTGGGACCAGTCCTGACTTATCCTACAGCCCTGAGACGTATGAATGTACCTCAAAGGGGGAAGATGGGCAGCCTGGCAGCCTGGAGCCTTTCACAGCCAAGGAAGGAACCATCCCCTGAGACACAGGCACAGAGTCTGCCACGGCTGCTAGGAAACAGAGCCCAGTTCTGCACAGACGCTATGCCACTGAGACTCGCTAGCTCACAACTGTCTGGACTGACTGTTCAGCACAGAGGTGGAGACTCACGCATGCTTGCACAGGATTGTCAAACAACACCTGTGTTAGAATGTAGAACATAGGTTGCTGGGACACCAAATTTGACCCGGCCAGCTTTTGGACTCCCGGTCAGGTTTCACCAGAAGAGTTTTCCCAGAAGAGTAGACCATGCCCCACTCTGCTCTGAAGCTCATCTTGTTACCTCCCTGGTGTCAACACTCAGGCCCTGACCTGGATGGGTCCAGGCTAGCCCAATTGTGCAAGATCTCACGGACAGCCCTTCCTCCACCAGCACCAGCACCACACTCAGGGCAAGGCAGGGGCTGGACGCCATCATAGGGGTTTCCACAGCAGAAATCACCTCCAGCAGGGAGCAAAATATCCAAGTATCATCCCTCATCATGTAGGAAACCAAACACAATTAAATGACCATTTTCTTAAATGGTATCCTCAGATCAGCTGCCTGAAAACAGATGGTCTCGTGTGCTGTTAAAGCCTGAAGGGGGGAAAAATTGGGGGAGCCTCCTGCTCTCTTTTGCCCCAGAGTACTTTTTTCAGTTTTTCCAAGAGAAAAATCAGAGGAGTTTCCAGGCAGCTCTGAAAGAAACAAAAAACTCCAATAAAATAACTTCTCATCTGGAATGAGTGAAATGCTTTTTAGAACAAGGTTTTACTCACTCAAAATGTTTAGCATACAGGGTTTTATTTAAGAATCCGCAGCATTTTAAAAAATATAAAATTCATGTGCATGCGGTAGACACAAATGGTATTTTCAGGGATCTGTTTGTTGTTTAAATGTGGCTAATTTTGTCAGTCATTAATGTACTGCATTGGCATGACAGCACACAACTGAAAAGTTCAGTTTTACAAAGGCAATACTCAAATTTGCTACTAGTACTATTGCTGTGATTAGAGGAAAACTGGAGAAGACAGACATTCCCAATAAATACATTTTGAGTTGAGTGAGAATATTCCATCCATGGAAAACTGAACAACTTCTGTCTTTTGATATTCTCTATAAGAGCCTGCAGGGAAATAAAATGATCCAAGGAGATCCTCCCCTGCCCTTAGAAATGGTACATTTTTAGTGTGTTTTGAGCTGTAATAAAATGATTCAATGACCTCATATCCTGTTTGTCATGGTGAAAGTCTTTTCTCACGTCAGCACCAGGTTTTTGGAGTTTGGCCGTGGAGAGAAGCAGAGAGAAGCAGAAAAGTGACTGTACCTACCGAGGCATGCCCAGTATGACATCTCTAGAAATATCACTCTGTTGTGCATGAGACTGAAGTTGCAGGTAATTTAGCCACCCCAGGAATAATGGAAAGTGTTGACCACGGAGCATATGGCTATAATGATTTCCTAGCATATTCAGATGGGTCGCCTCATTAATCTGAAGCAGCAGAACAAAGTTTGAGTCCAGGGGCACCTTTAAGAGCAACAAAGTTAATTCTGGGGATAAATTTTCATGTGCATGCACATGGTATCTGAAGAAGTATGCATGCACATGAAAACTTATACCCAGAATTAAACTGGGTGTATTCCTAGCATATGTTGCCCAATATTCCTAGCATATGTTGCCCAAATCAAAAACAGCTCTGCTACTTTTGAATCCATGGTGTGCAGACCTGATTGACTACTGATCCTTCAGCTTGTGGGCTGATTCTCGCAATGAGGATGTGACAGAGTAGGCATTTCTGCACATAGATAAAAATAGCATTACGCCAGCCAAATGGTGCAAATAATTGCACCTCCCGGCCCCTCCCCACCTTTTTCCGCTTTTTTGTGCTTCTCGCCCTTCACAAGTGCTGCTGGAAATGGTGGAAGAGAGCAACAGAATTTATACACGACTCTCTTCCACCTGTCAATCAAGCCACACAGCCAATCCCCTTTCTTCACACTTTAAAGGTCCCGCAATGCCCACTAATTTTTTAATGCATAATTCTCCATTGCTATGCCAATGCATCTAATCATAGATGCCTATCACTTTTGGAACGCTTCCCCTTATGGAATCACGAGTATTGATAATTTAAAAAATTAATCTCATTCCTGATTTGGGGGAGGGGGACTTTAGAGAGACATGCTTTGTGCTACAATGTTGGGAAAAAATATTTCTGGCATCGCCTGAATGCTTATGATTATTATGATTATTATGATTATTATGATTATTATGATTATTATGATTATTATGATTATTATGATTATTATGATTACTAGGGGCAAAGCCCGTTGTCTCCAAGAATACAACGGGCGCTAGAGCTTGGCAGTGGGAAGAGGAAGGGGAGGAGTTGTCCAGTCTGTAAGGGTATGGGGTTGAAGGTGTGTGTTGTGTGGGAGGTTGTGGTGGGGTGGTGGCAAATGAGGCCATGGGTGTGGAGATATGGGTGTCAAGAACCTGTGGTGTGGAATGTTTGTTGAGTGTGGGAGAGGACTGACCTTTGGGAATTGTGGCATAGTGGTTACAGATGAGTTTTCCAGAGCCATGTCCTCAGATATGTGAAGGGAAACTCAGACTGGAGACTCTTCTTAGAGGAAGATTACATGGCAACCAATTCCTCCCAGTTCTGCGTCATTTCCCTTCTTGTGTGAATTAGGCCACATTCACCAAAATGCCCCTCTGCCCTAATACACATGGGGTAGTCACAGTACACAGGTGTCCACCCTGTTCCTTCTGTCTCCCATGTTTTCACTGTTGGTAAAATGTTATGTGCCCACATGCTTCTTTCATGGTTGCTCCTTAGAAGAACGGATTTTTGTACCCTATTGCTTACTACCCAAAGAAGTCTCAAAGCGGTTTACAAACAACTTTTCCATTCGTCTCTCCACAATAGTCAACCTGTGAGGTATGTGGGGTTGTGAGAGATCTGAGAGAACTGGGAATGGGCCGCAGTGACCTAGCAGGCGTCCAGTGTCTCAAAGGATTTTCCAATTGTCTTCCCTTTCTCTCCCCATAGCAGACTCCCCATGAGGGAGGTGGGGTAGCGAGCCTCACAGGGAAGCTGGCAACCCTAAGAGGAAGACTCTCTGTGCACAGCAGTCTTGACCTTGGTAAGGTTTTTTATACTGTTTTTTTTTTTTGCCAGGCCAAGGTTATTTGCCAGGCCAATAAGTCATTTCAGACACTATATGTCTCCAGACATTTACTTGTTCTCATCCCCTTTGGCAGTCCTGCTGACCTCCTCTCCCTGTGGTGGTCAGGAGCAGACTGGCAGCCAGACTGGGCTGGGTGAATGGAATTTTGGTCTGTCCTGGTGAGGGGCCAATAGGAAGGCGCTTTGCGCACCTCCCCATTGGCTGCTTGGCCCTGGATGGACACTCGGAGGGCCCAATCAGGAGCTGCTTCGCGGCTCCGGATTGGGCCCTCTGAGTTTTTATCCTGGACAGGGCCCGCCCTAACTCCTCCCCAGGTGGCCTTACCCTTTTATTTAACCGCAGGAGCGGTTAAAGATTATGATTATTTAGAGTTGTATGACCGCTGCTATTGGAGAACCAACTTGCAGCGGTTTAAACATTTCAAATACAAATCATTAAACCATTACAATTCCTTATTAAAACCCCCATAAACCAATACTCATTTTCAAAGATGGTGATATAATAACTGTTCCCACACAGGCTACTGGGTGGAAGGCAGGCATATGGATGATTGGGCACAGGATAGATCAGTCTGGGTATCTGGGCCAGTCTAGTACTGACCTCTATCCCCAGACCACCCCCCGGCCTCAGACAAACGCCTGGTGGAAGAATTCCGTTTTGCAGGCTCTGCAGAACTCAGAGAGTTCTGACAGGGCCCTCAGTTCTTCAGGGAGCTCGTTCCACCAGGTAGGGGCCAGGACTGAACAGGCCCTGGCTCTTGTTGAGGCCAGACATGCTTCCCAGAGTCCTGGGATCATCAGCAGAGTCTCAACTTCATTTGGTCACGAACCTCCTGCAAGAAGTGTGGGTTGCCGACGCAAGTGGGAACTACCAATCAAAAGCTTGTAAAGGTCCTAATCCAGGTCCTACTCACACAAAGAGAACTGGGTTCAAATCCCCACTTGCCATGGGACTGACCCATTGACCTTGGGCTGGCCATCGTCTCTCGGCCTAACTTCCCTCACAGATTTGTTGTGAGGATGCAGTGGAGAGAAGGCTTTTTTGTATTGCCCTGAGCTTCCTGGAGGAAAGACAAAGAAAACGACTACTCGTGAACAAATGCTTCTAGGGACACCACTGGGAGGAGTGGGAAGTTCACACAGAATATGGAAGAACACCTTTTCTCTATTGTATTTACGCGTGATTTTTTTTTAATTAGTGGTTTTGGTTCTCTCTTTTCCTGTGTTAGTTTCACGGCCATGTTTGCATTGAGGACACATCTTGTGGGGCTTTGAAGTACAACTTGTACCGTACTTATGTGTGTAATGCTCCTCATTGTGCATAGCTGGGCAAGGCTAATCTGTGCCTGGTTTTTTACTTGTTCATGGGCACTTGCGTTTATCTGCCTTGTGACATGGCGTTGTGGGGAGGTTGTCCTGTCGCCTTGAACCAAAGGAACTAAGCCAAGAGGTAAAAATTGTTTACTGAAATCCAAATTACGTTGACAAATATATATCCAACACTCCAGTGTGAGGAACTGGAAAAGTCTGCAAGCCAACAAGCATAAAAGAGGCGGGGGGGGGGGGGGATTCAAGTTTTGCAGGTTGTGAGAATGAAGGCACAATGAGGGGGAGAGGGCAGCGTTTGAAGCAGCAACAACTGGGAATTTAAAAGCCATCCCCAACACAATTCCTCAAGGCCAGCTCCTCTCAGCTGTGGGTGAGCGATGGACTGGTAGTAAAGAAAATGACTGCAACCTTCTGATTGATCATATAGTTATTACAGATTATATAGTTTTACATCCCGTCCTGGTTCAAGTCTTTGGTTCTTACCAGGCAGAGAAAACAGCCTGTTCCTCTCTGGAATGTAGTTTTTAATAAGCTCTCTCACAAGACTAAAGTTTATTTCAGAGATGGGATTGTCCTTCTCAAGGTTGGAGAAATGGAAGAAGAGTGTGTCACTAACATTTATGTAAACCAGCAGGCGGGAGGAGGAGATCATGGAAGCAGCTTTTCAGAACCTGTCAGCAACTTTTCAGGGGGGCTGGCTTGGTGGCTGCAGGGTATTCCCATGGGATGTCCAAGGGGGTGGAAACCCCACGTTATTGGCTTGACCCGTCATCACCTTTCCCTGCCTCCAGTGGGAAGTTATTTAATCTCATGTAATTGTATTGTGTAGCCTCTTGTGGCACAGAGTGGTAAGGCAGCTGTCTGAAAGCTCTGCCCATGAGGCTGGGAGTTCAATCCCAGCAGCCGGCTCAAGGTTGACTTAGCCTTCCATCCTTCCGAGGTCGGTAAAATGAGTACCCAGCTTGCTTGCTGGGGGGTAAACGGTCATGACTGGGGAAGGCACTGGCAAACCACCCCGTATTGAGTCTGCCATGAAACCGCTAGAGGGTGTCACCCCAAGGGTCAGACATGACTCGGTGCTTGCATAGGGGATTACTTTACCTTTAATTGTATTGTGGTCCACACAGATTTGGGAACTCTCCTGTGTGTATATTTCTTCTGCAGTAAAAATATAAAAAGGTTTTTCTCTCAGTGTGGTTCATTGGGGATGGGCAAAAGAACCCTAATTTGACCATTTGGTTATCAGTTGCCAACCCCAGATTGGGAAACCCCTGGAGACTTTGGGGGCGGAGCCTGGAGAGGGACCCCAGCGGGGTATAATGCCATGGAAGCCACCCTCCCAAACAGCCATTTCCTCCAGGGGAACTGATTGTGATCAGTTGTAACCCCATGAGATTTAGGGGTCTCCTTGGAGCTCCCTGTCAGTCCAGGGAGCATTTTCACCCATCACCCAGAAGAACAAAACAAAGTAACTCGTTTTTCTCAGTCTGTTATTGCAGGCCTCTGGCACTCAAAACTGGACGCTCAACACAAACCAGGGCCATGAGGCTTTCTTCTCTCCACAGCATCTTCTGAGGCCAGTTCTTGACTGTGCAGTAGAGCTGATGCACAGGCATACTGGTATGCAAAGACTTGGCAAATCCAGCCCATCCAGTGGATGCTGATTGAAAGGAATCAATACTAAAGCAGTGGCTTGTGCAGAGATGCAACGGACAGTCTCCAAATGTTTTGCTGCATCTGTGCCTTGAGAACGACTCTATCCCCAGGGGATGTTCAGCAGACTGAGGTCAGTGGATCATGCAGATATGCAACAGGCCTCTTCCCCCATGAGATGGTATTTGGGGCTCAGAATAGCCTTGAAAACTTCTTGTGTCTTGACACACTAGGGGTTTTCTCGTGGGACAAAGTTTGGGAATGGCTGGCCTCTAAGGACCAGCCTATCACAGAGAACCATGCGGAATCCCTCCTCCATCTCCAGTCCCCCTCATCATCCCTTCCGCCATTGCTGACTCCTGCCCCCAACAAACGATTGTCTAATTAGCACTGATGGATCATTTAAGTAGCTTCCATGAGCATGGCAAGTCCAGCAGAGCATGAAGTGGAAAAGACAAGGGCCAGCAGGCGACCAACCCATCCGGCCCCATTAAGACGCAGCAAGAGCAGAGCCCAGCATTACATGACTGACAGCCATAGACACGGATGGATGGAGAGGGGCTGCGCGGCTTGCTCCATCCTGGGTGGGGGGTAGCAAACCCACACAAATAGGAATGGCCTGAAATGCCGGCCAACAGCAGCAGCACAGAAAAGGACGAAAGGAAAGACTAGGGGAGCTCTGAGCAGAATGAAATACCTTATTGGTCGTGACCGGATCCAGTGGCAGTCTATCCATGTAGCATATGCTCCAGGAGCCCATGGAGTCCCTTCTCACCCATTCACAGAATCACAGAATCATAGAGTTGGAAGGGGCCACACAGGCCATCTAGTCCAACTCCCTGCACAACGCAGGATCAGCCCAAAGCATCCTAAAGCATCCAACAAAAGTGTGTATCCAACCTTTGCTTGAAGACTGTTGTACTTGTAGTTTAAACCCATTACTGCGTGTCCTTTCCTCTGCAGCCAACGGAAACAGCATCCTGCCCTCCTCCAAGTGACAACCTTTCAAATACTTAAAGAGGGCTATCACGTCCCCTCTCAACCTCCTTTTCTCCAGGCTGAACATTCCCAAGTCCCTCAACCTATCTTCATAGGGCTTGGTCCCTTGGCCCCAGATCATCCTCGTCGCTCTCCTCTGTACCCTTTCAATTTTATCCACGTCCCTATTGAAGTGAGGCCTCCAGAACTGCACACAGTACTCCAGGTGTGGTCTGACCAGTGCCATATACAATGGGACTATGACATCTTGTGATTTTGATGTGATGCCCCTGTTGATACAGCCCAAAATGGCATTTGCCTTTTTTACCGCTGCACCACACTGCCTGCTCATGTTTAGCTAACAAATCCAATTGATGAGTGCAGCCAGTTGCCATAGCCAGAGTTGTGAGTCATGACCCTTCCAAGCCATTAGCCCCACACCAGAACCACGCATAGCGCAGCTCACCTGTCTCCCGGCTGCCCACTGGCACTCCCATGAACTTCCTGCCTGTGCCAGCAGGGCGAGGGAGAAGCTGAGGGCCACTGAGATCAGCTAATAAATGCAAAAACAGACCCATCTCCAAACCTCAAGCAATAAATTACATCATACAACAGCCCTGAGAAGGGTGAGCTGAGAAATCTTCAATCCCCACCCTCCAGTTTTTTGTTTTTGTGGGGATGTTGATGGGACTACCAGAGATCAATTCCCCTGGTGAAAATGGATGCCTTGGAGGGTCGCCTCTTTGTATTCCACTGAGGTTCCTGTCCTCACCAGGCTATGTTAGGAACTGAGCATGTGCATCACTCACTGAGCATATGTGCGGACCATAAGCTGCATAACTGTGAAGGTCCCCTTAGATATTGGGGCTAGGGGTGTGTGCTTCAGCTCGGTTCAGCCACCTTGGCAATCACTGCCACCACCACCCCTCCTTTCCACACTGTGGCGCTGACCTCCTACGTGCTGCTTCGGGCTTCGGTGATCACCGAGGCATCCAAACCGAACCGATCCGAACCAACCCAAACCGAGCCGAAGCGCCTGCACATCCCGCCAAGTTCAAGAGATGTTTTCAGCAGCTCAGGGCCCTGTTGGACTGCACTGGCTCAACCCTGGCCTTCCTTGGGAGCTCTCCTCGGTGCTGCAGAGGGCACCAATGACCCTGCTTCCTTGAGCTTCCTTGAGCTCTGCTGTAGCTCCATCACCATTCAGGCCTTGGGAGTACAGATCTTTGTAAGGAAAAGGTACTTCCCACTCTGCACAAATTCAGGGGCACTCTGACTTGGGCACCTAAAAAAGCAATTCTAAAAAAGCAATAACTAATATATAAAAGCCTACCTCTGCTCAGAGTTCACGCAAGTCCATGGGGGCTTCTAAAGCCATCACAACATGCGAGGGCTTGGAAACCCCCATTACAGTGCCGACTGTAAACATGCCTTGGGAATCAAGCACCTTCCCTGTTCTAGGGCTGCGTGGGGGCAGGTGGTGGGCTGGAGACAATGAGGCAAAGCAACTACAGAGATTGGCCTCCCAAATATAGCTGCTGTGATTTTTGCTCACCTTCCCACATTGCAGAGCTAGCTACAATGGTCTTTTATCGATGCCAAGGAGCACAGACATGCATAGAGTAAAAGACCACCAGTGAAGAATCTTAATGCAGCCACGGGATTGGTTGCAGCAAGGCAACCAACCAACTCCCTGTCAGGCAGTTGTGTCTGTGAGTGTGGGCACACCGAGAAGAGGCAGATGTATTATTTGCCCCCTGTTCATTCCCCCAATGAAGACCCAAAGGGGCTGATGTCATTCTCCCCTCCTCCATTTTATCCTCCTGTACGATAGGCCACGCTAGGGTTTACTCAGGGCTATTCCAAACAAATGGCCATAGAAACTCTCATATATCTCATACATTCTCTGAAACGTGCTCAGAGAAGTTGTGGTGCTATCCAGAAATTTTTTTGGCATAAAGGTGGGTGCAATGTCCTGGCAGCTCTCAGGCTGTCTACTGCAAAACTCCCAGCACTGATGATGTCTGGGGCTCTACTGGGTATCAATACCAGTATTTCCAGTTTAGAAAAGACATAGACTCAATTTTTAAGAACCTTACTCCTGGTGCCAACCAGTATTTCCAGTGCTTCATTCCAGGAATGCACTCTGACCAGACCAGAATATGGATATTATTATTATTATTATTATTATTATTATTATTATTATTATTATTATTATTATACTAGTAATCAAGCCCGCTGTACTTACAATACAGTGGGCACTAGATCATGTTCTTGCGGCCGGCGAGTCGGCAGGCTGCCGGATGCGGGACATGGCGGCCTGACGCGTCGGAGGTGCTTCGCGCCTCCCGACGCATCAGTCTGCCGGCAAGGGAGCAACTGCGAGCCGTGCTGTGCATGGCTCGCAATTGCTCCCCTGGCGGCGGGGCGGCAATCAGAGAGGGCGATGGTCTGTCCGGAGGAAGGGGCCAATCGGCACCCTTCCTCATCCCAGACAGAGCCCGCCCTAAGTCCTCCCCCAAGCACTTACGGCTTTATTTAGTCCGCGGCGCCCATGGCGCCGCGGGCGGGGGTTAAGATTTATTTTCTGCCACTCCCAAAATCAGCTCATGGAGGGTTACAATTGTCCTCAGCTAAAACCTTCCATAAAACCCATTAAAAATACATAGAATCATAGAATCATAGAGTTGGAAGGGGCCATACAGGCCATCTAGTCCAACCCCCTGCTCTACGCAGGATCAGCCCTAAGCATCCTAAAGCATCCAAGAAAAGTGTGTATCCAACCTTTGCTTGAAGACTGCCAGTGAGGGGGAGCTCACCACCTCCTTAGGCAGCCTATTCCACTGCTGAACTACCCTGACTGTGAAAAACTTTTTCCTGATATCTAGCCTATATCGTTGTACTTGAAGTTTAAACCCATTACTGCGTGTCCTCTCCTCTGCAGCCAACAGAAACAGCATCCTGCCCTCCTCCAAGTGACAACCTTTCAAATACTTAAAGAGGGCTATCATGTCCCCTCTCAACCTCCTTTTCTCCAGGCTGAGACATGACATGAAAACATAACAGCAGCACAGAAACATGGTGGTATTTACATAATCACCCATTCCCCCCCCCAATCTAATAACAGGGGTGGGAAGAGGGGGCCATCGATATCACCTGGCCTAGATGCTGCCGGGGGGGGGGCGTCCCAATCTTCTCCCCACCCTGGCCTCAACCATAGACCTGGCAGAAGAGCTCTAAACTTTCTCCCTTCACTTAAGTGTAGGACAATCCTTTTGTCAGACTTTCTTTATACAGCCCCTGGGTCAGAACTATGAATATCAATTTTTTCTAACATGAATCTTCTGGGAAATCAGTAACGAAGGGGGTGGCGTTGGAAGAGAAGCACCCGAGAGACTCTGCTTCCATGCAGTGATTATGCCCTGGAAGTTCTTCTCCCCCCATTATTATTACTCTGGTTCAGTTACAAAGATGGGTTTCTTTATGGTTTCTCAGCGCTCCAGATAAAATCGTGGTCATTACTGGCGCAGGGAATGTGGATAGCAAGACGCGTGCTAAAACAGACCTCCATTTTTCACATAAAATGTCCAGTCATGCTATAAATTATATTAAAAGCAATATGTGACATACTTTATGCCAATAAAGGTACTCTGAATCTGAATCTATGTGACATAGAATTAGCACCAAAATGCCATAAAAGAAATGTGGAAAGTAGCAGAAGGTAAAGATACACATACAGCATTTCACACAAACTTGGAGATTTGTGGCTCTCTGCTTCCCCCTCCCCACTTGCTAAATTTCTTTCTGATCCTAAAACCCCACTAAGATTGTAAAAAGACCCATCAGGATGGGGGACTATAAGAGCACAGGGGAGATTGGATGAGCACCTGAGCACATTTGTTTGCATCCGCATGATGACTCCAAACCCAGCACTGGGAGCTCCATTTGTGCTCCAGAACATGGAGCTCCTCCACATCAAATGAAAAGATGACACCTCTTGAAAGCCTTTCGCATTCAGCTCTGGCATCCACCATACATCACCCAGAAGCCTCATCTGTCTAATTGCTCCTTGATTGTTTCCTAATGACATTTCTCTCCTGCAGTGTCACTCTGAAATACTTCCTTCCCCTATTTTTTTCCAGCAGCAATGAATATACCATGAGGTGAGGGGGGCAGGATGGGGGAGTCAAAGACTGAGGGGAGGGGGTCCCAAATAGCCAGGGCTGGTTTGACTTCACCATCACCTATGAAGTTCTGGCACCATAACTGCCAAGACAAGAGGAAGCTGTCAGCCTGTCAATCTTTTCAGTGTTTCATTTTCAAGATCAACTTACCTTGGGGTTCTCCAGGATCCCAGCCTCGTAGCTTGAAAGAGAAAGGGAACAACAGATGGTTTAGATAACAATCAGCATCAAAGCAACTGGGTATGATGGCCCCCAAACAAGGAGGGTATCAAAATATGCCATGAAAAGGCTCAGCCATCAGTGCTATAGGAGGAAACAGGCCTTCCCGCTGAGATGCTGCCAATCAGGTCCAAGCTAGGGATCCAAAACCACCCCGTAAAAGCTTGGGCCTGGGCAACAGTGACTCAGGCCCAGAAAGGGATGGGGACCCCATTTATTTATCCATTTAAAAAATTCCTATGCCACTTTCCTTGCAGTGCCCTGTTTACACACGCCCATCTTACTGCCTTTAATCTCGACTTCAGATTCTGGGCTCACCTTACGTGCCATTCTTCATCCTCCGGTGGATTTATTCGGGAGTTTCAATTTCAAAAATGCTCTTTTTAAAAATGGGGTGAAACATCATTTAAGACATATGTAGGTGTCAAAAGTGTTTTCTTTAATGTATGCAAGCGCCCTATGGCAGCTGTGCCGTAGCGTCCAGCAAGTCCCCTCTGTTGAAATCCTTGCGGCTCAGGTTTTGCGCATGCATTTTAGCGTTTATTCTTTGAATGAAAGGGAACAGACAGGAAAGTAGGTGGGGGGGGGACCGATGTTGAATCTGACAAGACTTTTTTTTTAACTGACAAGCAGCTGCGAAGCCCCACTTTTCACCTTGCTCCACTTGACTAGAGGACTTGTCTCTGCTATCCGTTAGTGTGAAAATGGGGAGGAGTCCCATGATCTCATAATATGGGGAAATATGTTGAGTGCACAGAATGTACAGTACAACACCTGTGCATAATAGCCCAGTTCTAAAAGAGCAGATTCCTTGCTTGTACCTGTGCGGTTTCTTCAGATGGCTCGAAAAACACAAATCCTTGACTTGGTGCAAAAGACTGAGTTTATTGAGAGCAAGCAAGTTACCCCCACAATACCTTGCCAGAACTAAGGCATGGCAGAACACACATAGGTTATATCACTGCCCCAACTCCCTCAGACTGTGAAAGCCTGGAAAGCTGGGAAGCTTTCAAAGGACCAGACAGCCAGGCACCTAAGGTCGAGGCACTGCATACCAGAGACAAGAGGAGATGGATGGAGGGGAAGGTGAGAAAATGAAAGAAAATATCCCAAACAGTAAAACTGGCCTTCTGACAAGTGCTAAACAACATGGGCGGCAGAAGCATGGCACTTGGAACAACAAGCAACCTCAAACTGGCCCTGGCTGCTGATCCTTGAAGCATGGCTATAAGCTCAGGATTCCTTGCTTCGTGCAAGAACAGAGAGACAGACAAAGTCTCTGGCGTGCTGTATAGCAGAGAGCCAGTTTGCAGGAGTAATCTGAAGGGCCATTCATATATCAGGCATGGTCTACATCTGAGCCCACATGCATTTGACAAGCAGGAGGTGACCAGCGTCTTCATGCCCACTTCTTGGCGATGTTTGGCTTTCACAGAACACTGGACTAGACAGTCTGACCTGACAAGGCCTTTCTGGAGATCTCACCTGATGTGCATGAGGTTTGCGTCCATGCTCCAGGGATTGGAAGGTGTCACTGGGATTGGGATACCATGTTTCTGTAGGAAAGTGGCAGGAAAAGAAAAATCACACTGTCAAAACTTTTGCTTTTTGGCTTGCCCAGGAAATGGCTATCAATTCTCAGAAAAAAATATCTTCCATGGAAGAGAAAACAGTTACGATGGGACGCACTTCTCAGATGATGAGAGCCTGTGTGCAGTCCAAGAAATGTGCTCCAGCATCAGCATCTTCCCTCTGCCCAGATGGACATGAGATTCCTACTTGCCAGGAGAATGCCTCTTGTCATTAGCTCCTATTCAAGAGGTATCAACTAATTATCCTGGACAATTAGTAAGCCATGAGCCTAAAGCAACAGCCAGCATTTAAATAAATCTTCTGGTTTTTCTACTGGGAGCAATGTCTCCTTATTGTTGTCATTATTGTTATTGTTATTGTTATTGTTATTAGAATGTATTTCCTGCCACTCTTAGCAGAGCCAGCTTGTGGTGGGTTACAAGATAAAAATAAAATACGAAGTCCCCTAAAAACCCCGCAAAAATTACAACAATAGTAAGCGGCAAACCAACCCCCCGCCTACCCCGGCTGGAGACTAGTACCCTAATGGCTGAACCAAGGAAATATAAATACATTGGCCAGGAACGATTATTACTGGTGTTGCTATTATTACTGATTGTCACAGTCAGATAATTGTGCAATTCGGGAACTAGCCAAGTTCTTGGGAATCGCTGAAGTAACCTTGCAGGATTCTTGCTGTTTCAAGCAACACAGTCTTCTGGATCTGAGCTGGTGTTGTTTGCTCAATGCCCAAAATATCCAGAACAAAGTCTGAGTCCACCTTTAAGGCCAACAAAGTTTTATTCTAGGTAAGGTAAAGGTATCCCCTGTGCAAGCACCGAGTCATGTCAGACCCTTGGGGCGACGCCCTCTAGCGTTTTCATGGCAGACTCAATACGGGGTGGTTTGCCAATGCCTTCCCCAGTCATTACCGTTTACCCCCCAGCTGCAAGCTGGGTACTCATTTTACCGACTTTGGAAGGATGGAAGGCTGAGCCAACCTTGAGCCGGCTGCTGGGATCGAACTCCCAGCCTCACAGGCAGAGCGTCAGACTGCATGTCTGCTACCTTACCACTCTGCGCCACAAGAGGCTAATTCTTATTCTAGGTTGTTGTTGTTATGTGCGAAGTCGTGTCCGACCCATCGCGACCCCATGGACAATGATCCTCCAGGCCTTCCTGTCCTCTACCATTCCCCGGAGTCCATTTAAGTTTGCACCTACTGCTTCAGTGACTCCATCCAGCCACCTAATTCTCTGTCGTCCCCTTCTTCTTTTGCCCTCGATCGCTCCCAGCATTAGGCTCTTCTCCAGGGAGTCCTTCCTTCTCATGAGGTGGCCAAAGTATTTGAGTTTCATCTTCAAGATCTGGCCTTCTAAGGAGCAGTCAGGGTTGATCTCCTCTAGGACTGACCGGTTTGTTCGCCTTGCAGTCCAAGGGACTCGCAGGAGTCTTCTCCAGCACCAGAGTTCAAAAGCCTCAATTCTTTGACGTTCAGCCTTCCTTATGGTCCAACTTTCGCAGCCATACATTGCAACTGGGAAGACCATAGCCTTGACTAAACGCACTTTTGTTGGCAGGGTGATGTCTCTGCTTTTTAGGATGCTGTCTAGATTTGCCATAGCTTTCCTCCCCAGGAGCAAGCGTCTTTTAATTTCTTTGCTGCAGTCCCCATCTGCAGTGATCTTGGAGCCCAGGAAAATAAAATCACTATCTCCTTTTCTTCCCCATCTATTTGCCAGGAATTGAGAGGACCGGATGCCATGATCTTTGTTTTCTTGATGTTGAGTTTCAAGCCAACTTTTGCACTCTCCTCCTTCACCCGCATCAACAGGCTCTTTAGTTCCTCTTCACTTTCTGCCATTAGAGTGGTATCATCTGCATATCTGAGGTTGTTGATATTTCTCCCTGCAATCTTGATCCCAATTTGTGACTCCTCTAATCCCGCATTTCTCATGATGTGCTCTGCATACAAGTTAAATAGGCAAGGTGACAGTATACAGCCTTGCCGAACTCCTTTCTCAATTTTGAACCAGTCAGTGATTCCATGTTCAGTTCTCACTGTTGCTTCTTGACCTGCATATAAATTTCTCAAGAGACAAATAAGATGCTCTGGTATTCCCATCTCTTTAAGAACTTGCCACAATTTGTTGTGCTCCACACAATCAAAGGCTTTAGCATAGTCAATGAAGCAGAAGTAGACGTTCTTCTGGTACTCCCTAGCTTTCTCCATGATCCAGCGTATGTTGGCAATTTGATCTCTAGTTCCTCTGTCTCTTCGAAATCCTGCCTGTACTTCTGGAAGTTCTCGGTCCACATATTGCTGGAGCCTAGCTTGTAGGATTTTGAGCATAACTTTGCTAGCATGAGAAATTAGTGCAATGGTGCGGTAGTTTGAGCATTCTTTGGCATTGCCCTTCTTTGGGATTGGAATGTAAACTGACCTTTTCCAATCCTGTGGTCATTGTTGAGTTTTCCAAATTTGCTGGCATATTGAGTGTAGCACTTTTACTGCATCGTCCTTTAAGATTTTGAATAGTTCAACTGGAATGCTGTCACCACCACTAGCTTTATTGTTGCTCAGACTTCCTAAGGCCCACTTGACTTCACATTCCAGGATGTCTGGCTCCAGGTCAGTAACTACCCCACTGTGATCATCAGGGATGTTAAGCTCGCTCTTGTATAGTTGTTCTGTATAATTTTGCCACCTTTGTTTAATCTCTTCTGCTTCTGTGAGGTCCCTACCATTTTGGTCCCTTATCATACCCAACTTTGCATGAAACGTTCTCTTCATATCTCCAATTTTCTTGAAAAGATCTCTGGTCCTCCCCATTCTATTGTTTTCTTCTATTTGTTTGCACTGTTCATTTAAGAAGGCATTCTTATCTCTTCTAGCTTTTCTCTGGAATTCTGCATTCAATTGGGTGTATCTTTCTCTTTCTCCCTTGCCTTTCACTTCCCTTCTCTCCTTAGCTATTTGTAAAGCTTCCTCAGACAGCCATTTTGATTTCTTGCATTTCTTTTTCTTTGGGATGGTTTTAGTTGCTACCTCTTGTACAATGTTGCGAACCTCAGTCCATAGTTCTTCAGGCACTCTATCAGATCTAATTCCTTAAATCTATTTGTCACCTCTACTGTGTATTCGTCGGGGATATGATTTCGTTCATACCTGAGTGGCCTAGTGCTTTTCCCTACTTTCTTCAATTTAAGCCTAAATTTTGCAACAAGAAGCTCATGATCTGAACCACAGTCAGCTCCTGGTCTTGTTTTTATTGACTGGATAGAACTTTTCCATCTTTGGCTGCAGAGCACATAGTCAATCTGATTTCTGTGTTGACCGACTGGTGATGTCCATGTGTAGAGTCGTCTCTTGGGTTGTTGGAAAAGAGTGTTTGCTATAACCATTGTATTCTCTTGACAAAATTCTACCAGCCTGTGCCCTGCTTCATTTTGTACTCCAAGGCCAAACTTGCCTGTTATCCCGGTTATCTTTTGGCTTCCTACTTTAGCATTCCAATCCCCCATGATGATAAGCACATCATTTTTTGGCGTTGCTTCTAGAAGGTGTTGTAGGGCTTCATAGAACTGATCAACTTCATCCTCTTCAACAGCGGTGGTTGGGGCATAGACCTGGATCACTGTGATGTTGAATGGTTTGCCTTGGATTCGAACTGAGATCATTCTGTCATTTTGGGGATTGTATCCCAAGACTGCTTTTCCTACTCTCTTATTGATTATGAAGGCTACTCCATTTCTTCTGCGAGATTCTTGTCCACAGTAGTATACCTGATGGTCATCTGAATTAAATTCACCCATTCCTGTCCATTTTAGTTCACTGATTCCTAAAATGTCAATGTTCAGTCTTGTCATTTCTTGTTTGACCACGTCCAGCTTACCTTGATTCATGGATCTGACGTTCTAGGTTCCAGGTTCTAGGTATATTCTAGGTATAAGCATGCAAAAAAAAGGATATATCTTGAATAAAACTTTGTTGGTCTTAAAGATGCCACTGGACTTGAACTTCGTTCTGATGCTTTACACCAACATGGCTACACATCTAAATCCAAATTCTTGAGACTTCTAGGCACTGTCCCAATAGCTTCTAGGAACACTGGCATGATGGTCACCTTCTCCCAGATGTACTCTATTTGTGAGTCTTGGTATTACGTGATCTTCTCTTGTTCTTTCTTTTATATTCTGCTGTCTTCTGGGATTGCAATATCAATGATCCAAACCCTATTTCTTTTCTTTTTTTTCTACAATTATGGTATCAGGGGCCTTATGCTCTAGGTGTTTATACTGAGAAGTCCCAAAGAATCTTAGTTTCATCATTCTCCATGATCTTGTTCCAGACAAGATGATGATGATGATGATGATGATAATGATGATGATGATGATGATTTTGCAATTTGCTCATTGATATATTTTTTAATGTGTTGAGGAGGGAAGGGGAGTACAGGGGATAGTAACAATTTTTCTACCATTGAGAACCCCCTGAAACATTCTTCAGGCTTCGAGAAACCTGAAGTGTGGTGTGAGCCTGCAGAATATGGTTGGGAAGCAGAGCTATGTACACACCCAAGGCCCCTTCCCACCCCTCCAGGCCGTTTTGGGAGGGAGAGAGGTCGACATGACTATATATGGTCATATTACCCAATAAATGTTTAACGAATTTAAGCAACATCTAAAAAATTAATTAACTCCCACCCCCTCAGGAAATTCTAACAATGCCTTCAAGAAACCCCAGGGTTTCATGAAACCCTGATTGAGAAAGCCTGGGTTATATGAACATAAGGCATTTATATACCAGATCAAATCCTAACCCAGAATCGCTTGCTATGACTCACAACAGCTGTCCCAGCTGAATTGTAGTCCATGGACATGCGGAGGGCTGCAGTTTGATTACCCCTGATCTAGAAGAATCTTTGGCACAAAGTGGTGGGGAACATTCTTGAAGGGCTGCTACTGCTCCGCGTTAGATTATGCAAGACAGTATGTGAAATGCTTTCAGCTGGAGATCACCCCTGGGGCCTCCTGCATGCAAAGCAGGTACTCTCTTGTCACTGAGCAAGTAAATTGCATGTGTGCATAGTCCCAATTTAATTAGGGCCACACGGGAAGGGATGAGAGATTTAACTCTCCAAGTCTTGCTTCGTTTGGCGAACAGAAACCAGACTCCTCAAGCATTCAATTTTAAAAAGGGCGGAGGAGTCGTTCATTTTGGGAATAGAGATTCGGGTGGACTGAAGCAGCAGCAGAAAGTTTGAGTCCAGGGACAAGTTTAAGACCAGCAAAGTTTAATTCTGGGTATAAACTTTTGTGCGCACTTTGTTGGGCTTAAAGGTGCCACTGGACTCAAACGTTCTTTTAGAAACATGTAAAGAAGGGAAAATGTATCTAGCTATCCATACCTTCCCCTCCAATGGGAACCCACAGCAGTTTCTACTATTCTCTCCTCCTCCTCCATTTTATGACAGCCCTGTGAGGTAGGCTAGGCCATGTCACCCAGCCAGCTTACAGGGCAGAGTGGGGATTCCGATCTGGGTGACCTAAATCCTAGTCCAAGCCTTTCTTTTTTTAAAAAAATTATTTCCCTTTAAAATCCTAATCACAATGCAATGCAGGAACCCTGGTTTAGATGAGCAAAATAAAGCAGGGTTAAATCCGTCTTCCCTTCTCATGAACTGCAGCTGCACACACATGGAAATCACCTCTTCTAGACTATCTGTTCAGGCCCTCATGATACTTTTTCATGAGAGATGCTGGGGGATGAACCTGAGACCATCAGCACCCAAAGCAGGTGTTCTCTCACGGAGTCCAGCAAGCAGCTGATCTGCCTCTGTGCTCTCCCAGGCCTTAACACTCCCGTGGTCCAGAAGAAGGGAGGATGCATCAGAGAGCAACAGATGGGTAGCCCAGAGAGAAAGCACCCGCTCCACATACAGAATGTTTGACCACCCATTAAAACTATAACACAAAGTTGTTTAATTAGGGGAACAAATTCCATCCTGCTTTTCCATCTTTTTAATCCTCAATTTACAAATATAATTAAAATAATGTCAATTGGTTTAACATTTCTCTTTTGTGTGAGTTTTTATGTTTTTATGTTGTACCCTGCTGCGAGACATTTTCTCAATAGCAGCAGGTAATACATCTAAATAATAAATAAAATATATAAATAAAATCAATCAAACCAGACTGCTGCTGTATGATAGCACTGCCTAAGTGGATTCTGGGGAGATCTAAGCAATATATCATGTTTTGCTCCCTTTTGTCAATGACATAAAAATACCTCAGATAGGAACAAGTTCTGAGACTTTAAGGATCATATTTTGCCAGTGATGTGATGTTGCTAACACTGGTAGACACTAAAACAACTAACTTTGTGATAAGAGATGATTTCAAACATCTCACCACCACTTTAATTTTGCTTGTACAAACTGAACTCTTAATTCTTTATTTGATTGCCATTTCTTTACACTAAATTTTTCCTCTTAAAGGTACACATTTCTCAACATCAGTTGTATGCCAATAAATCAGCATGGTGCATTGAGCATGTAAATGATGTACATGGTTGAGAACCAGTTCTTTTCTTGTCTTCTTCAAAAAGGAAAGAAAAGACCAAATTTCACACCATCTCCATCAGACTTTTGCAAGCTCTGAGACTCTTTACTCCTCCCTCCTCTTCCCCCTCTCTCTTTCTCTGTCTTGCACACACACACACACACACACACACACACACACATACAGAGCATAGACAGCTATAAACCCCAGCTCCGTTACAGGGTCACCCACTCACTCAATTAGCCGGCGACATTTCAGTGGGTGAAATGGTCTGTGAAAACTGGGTGACTCAAGGCAGGGCACGGAATTAGCAGGAGATGTAGCAATGACACGGTTCCCAGCCTGACAAACAAGAGACAGCAGGACGCTGATAGGGAGGGTGGTTGGAACTGCCAAAGACAACCAGAATCAGATCTGGGGTTATTTTGGGTTTGGTCTGGTTTTGTTTCCATCACAAACTTGCCTTTCAACAGTTTTGCAGCAAATCAAAGGGCATTTCCGCACATCAGTTTAAAAAGTGTTATGCCAGTTGAATGGCAAAGCACTAAATTTTATTGCGCTTCCCAGCCCCTTCTCACCTTTTCTGCTGTCTCGCCTTTGTCTGCTGCCTTTTCGCATGTCTCACCCTCCACAACTGCTGCTAGAAATGGCGGAAGAGAGCAACGCGCCTTATGCGTGTTGTGCTTCCGCCTGTCAATCAATGCAGGCAACCAATCCCCTTTCTCCATATTTTAAAGGTCCTGTAATGCCCACTAATATTTTTTAATGCATACTTCTCCATTGAAGCACCTATGCACAGAAACATAGATTGATAGTGCTTTTTGAATGCCACCACTTATGGGATCACGAGTCCTTTGAGACATTTAAAAATTAATATCATTCCTTATGTTTTTTTGGGGGGGGGGCTTTAGAGAGACTGCCTGCTTTGGGCACTGAAGAGCCCAACCCTAGTAAGCATTTCACTATATTTAATGGGTGAGGAAATTCCCAAAGAGCTACTGCCATTGCACTTCAGAGGGTTTGGTCAGAAATTTTACTCAGAGAGCAGGAGTCCCTAAGCCTTTTGAGTTGGTAGGCACTCCTGGAATTAAGGCACAGAGCAGTGGGCACAAAAAGGCTGCCATGGGAGGCAGAGTCAACCACAGAATTTTAACCACAGCATCAAACTGGTCTGAGGTTGCATAAGCATGCCCATCACCTGTTCCAGGCTTACACTGGAAATTCAGCATGGTGTTTTGGTTAAGAGTGGTAACTTCGAATCTGCAAAGCCAGATGTGATTCCCCATTCCTCCTCTACATGCAGCCTACTTGCTGACCTTGGGCCAATCACAGTTCTCTCAGAGCTTCCTCACAGGGTGCCTTGTGTGGGGAGAGGAAGGGAAGACAACTGTAAGCCGCTTTGAGACTCCTTCGGGTGGTGAAAAGCAGGGTATAAAAACCAAGTCTTCTGTTTCAGTCCTTTATTGCCCAAACATGGTTAGGTGTTAGGCTTTAGGCCAAGCTGGTGGGGAGGGGAGTGGGAAGAAGGAAGAAAGATAGCCATATAGGGTTAAAAAACCCTACGCAAAGTTCCGCACTTGATGGTGGGCTTTGCATCTGAAAAGGGAGGGCCAATCTCCTGTTTCCAGCCTGAGGTTTAAAATCACTGCTGAGCCTCACAACATGCTATTTGAGGTGGATGTACAATTCCTGTTCATGTGGAAAAGACAGTGGAGGAGGTGAGGCATTTGTAATGCAAAGAAGCAGTATTCCCAATGCCAGTCTGACGGCTGCGTTGCACACCTGACTGAAGCAAGGCCGCTTAAAGCTTCGCATGCTTAAAAAAAACACCCTGCTGATCTACAGAACAAAAAACTTTTGTGTCTTATCACAATTTTCAGTGGTGCACTTCCTGGCACTGCAGCTCCATTGTGAGTCTGCAAGAGGCTTTGCGTTGTAGCCCGTTTGTCATTCTTGTACCCAGGGGGGGGGCAAGTCTGTCTGAAAAAGACAGACTGAAAATACAGCAGCGTCAGGTGGGTGGCTGTGTTGGCCTGTAGCAGCAGGACAAAGTGCATCCCAATGCTTATACCTTGAATGAAACGTGGTTTGTCACTGGATTTTGATCGGAAAAATGTAAAGTTTTCCATGATGACCTCTTTGCCCATTATGATTTTTGCCCTGGATCTTCCCATAGGCAGTTTTTCCTTAAACACTGTAGCGTCGTATCTTTGTATCTTTGTTGCACTGTGCCAACAACCTGACTCTTTCATATCTTTTTACCCCACCCTGGTGGTCCTCCGAGGAGGTCACGGAACACAATTCTCCTCTCCTTGATAATAAGCCGCCATTCAGAGGAGTTCCTTCTTTCCTGACATCTGTTCTTCATCTTATTTTCTGAATGTTAAAATTAGAACTTGGGGAAAGGAAAAGTGTAGATTTCTACTATGGAACGGGGCAGAGCAGGAAAGAAATCATGTCCCAAAAAGTCCCCCCCCCGCCCCCCGCTGGTGTCCTGTGCACTTTTTCTGCACCTCCGCCACCACCAGGATGACCAGCCGAGGCAGCGGTGGATGGATGGGGAGGTCCACGGAGTGAAAAGGAGGGGCCACAGTCACCCTTCAGCCGGCCGACCGGCTGCTCTTCGCTGGTCCATTAGCTTTCAAGAGCTCATTAGTCAATTAAAGCCCCTCTTTGTTGACAATGAATGGCTGCCACACGAAGCCAAGGCGAATAAGGGAGGCTAATTCTCCCTTCCTGGCAGCCCCCTTCCCTCCCTTGGCCCACTCCGGAGGCTGTGTGGGCACACACGCACACACATGCAGCCCATTACACTCTTCTGGGCCTCTGGCTTGACATACAAATGCATTTCTACATAATGTACCTGATTTCAAGCATGCCTCATTCACGGGGTGTTGTTGCAAGAGTGGACCTCTCAAGGATTGTGGGCCTTGATCCAGGAAGCTCAGGGCTTAAAGCAGGGGGGAGCCTTCCACCCCAAATTCAAGTCACAAGGCACCATGTATGGGCCTGCCCTAGTCCACTTCAGGCCTTGTCAATCAAACTCACATTGGGAGATTTGAAAGACAGACTGAAATTGCAACTGATAATGAGGCTCAAGGTAATGTATCCTCCGGGACTAAACCAAGACCATGGTTTCCTGTCTCATAACCAATGCTACTTTCCCCTCTGCATATCACACCTCTGACAGTGGCTTTCAGACCTGTCGGTCTGCAATAGAACTGCTACATATGAGTCCAGCAGCACATCAGAGCTCAGCAACAGTTTCAGGGTGTGAGTTTTGTATTTATTAATTCTAATATTTTATTTATTATTTCAATGTAGATCCCACTACTCTCCATGGATGGCAAACTCCCTTTATCAGATAGTGGGACCGGAGGATGATGCTGCATGTCATGGTATCACTTGAAACCAACCCCCATGCACCTGGAAAAAGCATCCCAAACACAGTACTCCCCATGAGCATCTTTTGCTAGCCCAAGGTGAAACATCTGGGTTATGGAGCTGCCAGCAACTCGATCAAGTCACTTCCAGCATGACCTGGAAGTGATGTCATTGTATAGGAAGGGACACTAATATTTGTTCAACACTCTTTGGTTAGACTATGGAGTTTGGAGGGAATTCTAGAGCTTTTGATTGCATCAGAGGTGATGTCATGGTGTCACCAGCAATGCTGACCCTCCTATGAATTCCCCAAGAAAATTCCCACCTAGCTGAACAGTAATGGAGAGAGCTGGTAGGGGGCAGCATGAAGAAGGAGAAGGCGAAGGCGAAGGAGAAGAAGAAGAAGAAGAAGAAGAAGAAGAAGAAGAAGAAGAAGAAGAAGAAGAAGAAGAAGAAGAAGAAGAATGCTGGAAGGGAAGGGAGCATGTGAAGGGTGGGCGCTACTCAAGAGCTATTGCATGCTCAATCCATGACTATCCCAGAAAGACGAAAACACTGCAGGAGCTCTAAGATGCCTATTTGGATGATCAGAGAACTTCAAGAGGAACTAAGAAAGAAAAGGGAAATGTTCGGGAAATGGAGGGAAGGACAGAGCTCTAAAGAAGAGTACCTACAGGTTACTAGGACCTGTAGATCAAACATCAGAAAGGCCAAAGCTGAGAGTGAGCTAAGATTGGCCAGGGAAGCCCATTGTAACAAGAAAAGCTTTTTCAGGTATGTGAGGAGCAAACGTAAAGTAAAAGGAGGCAATAGGCCCACTGTTGGGTGCAGATGGACAAATTCTAATGGAGGATGCAGAGAAAGCAGAAAGGCTCAGCTCCTATTTTACATCTGTTTTTTCCCACAGATCAAAGGGTGTAGGCAAATCTAGAGATGGCAGTAGCCAAAAGACAAGAAAGGTTGTCGAGAGGCATTTAGCTGCACTAGATGAGTTCAAATCCCCTGGGCTGGATGAAATGCACCCGAGAGTGCTCAAAGAACTTTCCGGAGAACTTGCACAACCCTTGTCCATCATCTTTGGGACCTCTTTAAGACTGGAGATGTCCCGGAGGACTGGAAGAGAGCAAACGTTATTACGATCTTCAAAAAAGGATGACCCGGGAAACTACAGACCAGTGAGTCTGACCTCTGTTGTGGGGAAGAAAATGGAGCAGATATTAAAGGGAGCGATCCGCAAACATCAGGAGGACAATTTGGTGATCCAAGGAAGTCAGCATGGATTTGTCTCCAACAGGTCCTGCCAGACCAACCTGGTTTCCTTATTTGACCAAGTAACAGGTTTGCTGAATCGTGGAAATTTGGTTGCTGTCGTTTACTTAGATTTTAGTAAAGCTTTTTATAAGGTTCCCCATGATGTTGTGATGGATAAATTGAAGGACTGCAATCTGGATTTTCAGATAGTTAAGTGGATAGGGAATTGGTTAGAGAACCTCACTCAAAGAGTTGTCAATGGTGTTTCATCAGACTGGAGGGAGGTGAGTAGCGGGGTACCTCAGGGCTCGGTGCTCAGCCCGGTACTTTTTAACATATTTATTAATGATCTAGAAGGAGTGGAGGGACTACTCATCAGGTTTGCAGATGACACCAAATTGGGAGGACTGGCAAATACTCCAGAAGATAGAGACAGAGTTCAACGAGATCTGAACACAATGGAAAAATGGGCAAATGAGAACAAGATGCAATTTAATAAAGATAAGTGTTAAGTTCTGCATCTGGGTCAGAAAAATGAAAAGCATACCTACTGGATGGGGGATACGCTTCTAGGTAACACTGTGTGTGAACGGGACCTTGGGGTACTTGTGGATTGTAAACTAAACATGAGCTGGCAGTGTGATGCAGTGGTAAAAAAGGCAAATGCCATTTTGGGCTGTATCAACAGAGGCATCACATCAAAATCACAAGATGTCATAGTCCCATTGTATACGGCACTGGTCAGACCACACCTGGAGTACTGTGTGCATTTCTGGAGGCCTCACTTCAAGAAGGACGTAGATAAAATTGAAAGGGTACAGAGGAGAGCGACGAAGATGATCTGGGGCCAAGGGACCAAGTCCTATGAAGATAGGTTGAGGGACTTGGGAATGTTCAGCCTGGAGAAAAGGAGACTGAGAGGGACATGATAGCCCTCTTTAAATATTTGAAAGGTTGTCACTTGGAGGAGGGCAGGATGCTGTTTCTGTTGGCTGCAGAGGAAAGGAGGGGAGGGGGAGGGAGAGGGGGGAGGCGGGGGAGGGCCTCCCGCCTTGTGGCCCCAGATTTCTGGTCACTTTACAACTATACCAAGCTGGCTCTCCGGCAGGGAAATACCTGGAGATTTTGGAGGGTGAAGCCTGTGAAGGATGGGATTTGGAAGGAACTATAGACTCCTTTCCAAAGTAGCCATTTCCTCCAGGGGAACTAATCTCTGCCATCTGATCAGTTGTTATTGCAGGAGAACCCACACCGCACCTGGAGATTGGCAACCAACTAATAGGTCCCCCCAGGCCTCAACCAACACTCATAATTATTGCCACACTATCCCTCTGGAGCCACTATGGCTGGAGGCACCTGGGTGCTGGAGATGCAGTCAGTGGACATGCCTTGGCCTTCAAAGGGGGGCAAAGTGCAACGCCAACAGCACCACTTTGGCAGAAGAAGCCACAGATCCATCAGGGCAGAGTTTGAAAGGTAGCTGACCCTGGCAATACCACGTCTCAAATCTGAAGTCCACAGGTCCAGTGAGAGTGCCTCACAAGATCCATTCAAGGGGGTGGCCATGTGGGTCTGAAGTAGCCCTACAGAACAGAGTCCAGGAGCACCTTTAAGACCAACCAAGATTTATTCAAGGCAGGAGCTGGCAGGGGGCTAATGAACAACGATCATAACCATGGAGATATAAGGCAAAAGCTAATTATGGTAAATTTGTAAACTGTCACAACATCCAAATGATAATTTTTTGGGAAAACAGGAAAGTGTGGGAGACCCTGGGGCCTGGCATCAAGAAAGAGGAGCTGGGGAATGGGAGGACCAGGCTGGGGTTCACTCCCAGCTAGGAGGAGAAGGAGACAGGGCAAGTGGCCCGCCTTATCTTAGCTCTGTGCTCTCCAAGGGACAGCCTGCAATTGCATCACCAAGGTCCCATTGGCCACTGGCAGAGGGTATGGGGTACAGCTGTCCTATCCAGGCTGGTAGACTCCAGAAGATTTGGAGGTGGAGCCTAGGGAGGACAGGGATTTCAGTGGGGATCAGTTAGGGATGTCAACCTTCAGGTGGGACTGGGGATCCCCTCGAATTAGAGCTTACCATCAGGCAACACAGATCAGTTCCCCTGGAGAAAATGGCCGTTTTGGAGGTGGAGTCCCTGTCATTGGACCCCCCTGAAGTCCTCGTCCTCCCCAAGCTCCATCCTCAAATCTCCAGTTGTTCCCCAGCCTGGATCTGGCTCCCTAAGGGGAGGGGGTGTCGTATGCTATTCATCATGTGCACCACCAGTACTTGTAGTTGTAGCCATGCCAATTATATTCACAAGCCTAAATCAGCACATCACTTGGAGGGACCTGCCCTTTCCCCAAGTGCACAAACCTGCAGGGCTGCAATCCCGCTGTCTAGTCCCCCAAAGGATCTCCTCTGCACCTGGACTCCGAAAACAGTGTTCAGGGGAAGAATGAGGGCACAAAAGCCCGTTTGTTTTTCCATTAACCAATACCGTCCCAGGGCAGACACGCGTGGCGGCGGCCTGAGTAGTCTCTAAAACACCTCCTTTTCCTCAGCTAATTGCTTGAAACACTCTTCCCCCCCCCACTCCATCCCATAGCCAATGAGGCCTTAAAAAAAATGAAAATAGAAGACACACGTTGTTCCATTTTCCATAGTTAAAAAAGCAGCGCTCTTAATCAGCTGCCGATTTGACAATTTGTTTGGCAACATATGGGAGACTCTTGTGAATTCCCCTCTTAATAACAAATAACAGATGGCAAAACCCGGGGCGGGGGGGGGGGGAGGCTTTGTGTGTGCCCCGGGGACACGGCACTCATCCGCGGCAGTACGCACACCGCACCATACCTGCCTCCCTCCAAGTCACTGCCTTGGCTTGCAGAGATTATCTGGCCAGCTTTAGATGGAAGCTTTTATTTTTTAAATGCGGGGGGGGGGGGGGGGGCTCAAGCAATTTTTTGGTTTATACACCTAGCTGCTCTTTTCCTTTTGATTGAATGAGCCCAGTTGTCAAGCATTTCCGTAAAGTCATTGAAAAGAAAGGTCCCCTGGTGGGCATTGAAGGAACCTGATGCAAAACTTCTAATATGTTTTATTGCAACTAGTCCTTCAAAAAAAACCCTTAAGAGAAAAAGAAAAGGGGAGGGGTCCGTGTGAAAGGGCCTGGGAAACGAGAGAATAGGCATTTACTTGGATAATCGCACAAGCCATTCAGGTGAGACAAGTTTCTCTCTTGAAAGTGGGTTTCAATTAACATCCAGATAATTATGGGGCATTTTTTTTATAAAGAAGGAAGGGGGGGTCCTCCCATCCCCAAAGACGGCAGAGAAGGAGCCCTCCTGCAGGGGTGGCTGTAATTGCACCAGGAGAGATTGTGTAGAGCGACATCCAAAGTGCCCTATAAGGTTAGAAAATTAAAGGGTCGTTGCAAAGTAAGCGGGGGGGGGGGGGTTACCCGTTTGCATCAGCAGAGAGGAGAGGGGAAACGGGGGACTTTGGAAAGCCCTTGCTGGCTCTCTTGTCAGGCAGGCCCACGAGAGACCACAGCACTTTGCCGCAACTCCTCCAGAATGTCTTCCCTGTGTCCCCCACCCAGGGCAAAGACTGTGCCCGCCCTCTGGCAGCCCTCTGGCTGGTTCTGGTTCAGGTTCACACATGCTAGGAGACGGAACGAGATGAGCTAGGCACGCCCCCCAGTTACCAAGACAGATTGCCGGAGAACTCAAGTGGTGTATCCCATACTTTGAGCATTCCTTTGCATGCAAGAACTCCCTGCACATAGAAAACCAGCCCTCTAGGGAGAAGGGTTCTACCTCCCTGCCTTGTCAAGCCATGGCTGACGTCTGGCAAACCCAATAGGGTTTTCAAGGCAAGAGACACCCAGCGCTGGTTCTCCTTGGCCTGCCTCTGTGGAGCAACCCTGGACTTCCAGGATGATCCCCCATCCAAAAACTGCACAACTCCGACCCTGCTTAGCTTCCAAGAACTGACCAGATCAGGCAAGCCTGGGCCATGCAGGGCAAGTCAGCCATCTAGTGTGGTGGTGAGAAATGTGGTCGAGTTGCTGGTGACTCACATCAACCAGGAGGCTGCTGAGGGGGGTGAGAAATATTTGCCTCCACAAGCATCCCCGTAGGGTTCACGGGATCCAGCCCCAGGTCAGACCACGGATACTAGGCTTCTGCAGATCTGGATCTTGAAACCATTCTCGGAAGCAAATAAATGGATCTTTCACTGTGAGGGATCCATGGAAGAGGGGGAATTGGGGGACTGCAGGAGGCCCTGCCAGGGAGGCCCCCAACACGGCAGCCATGGGGCTAGGGAGGAGAGCGGGGTGCAGGTACCTTAGCATATCGCATCAGGTCACTCCGCCCACAGAAGCAGCTGTAGAATTCTGGCAATCGCCAAGGAGCAATGACCTGCAGAGAGGGAGGGAAAGCGTTGGTAAGGGTCACCATGTGGAACCTTTGGCCTGGTTGCCTCAAGGCTGCCTTTTTCTCCAGCGGTAACTCCCCAGGATCTCCTGCAGAGAAAGGCCCTAACAGGAGAGCCAGAGACTGAACCTGGAAATTTCTGCATGCAAAGCAGTTGTGCTGCCCTGGAACCAGTCGCTGTGGACTGGTGGCACGGGGAAGAAGGAGAAAGAGCTTCCCAACTCTAATATGAACCCCATGGGTTTAGGAGAGGTCTAGAGCAGAGGTGGCCAAATTGTGGCTTTCCAGACTGCAACTCTCATGAGTAGCAGGGGCTCATGGTGTCTGTGGAGAGCTATAGCCACCTCTGCTGGAGAGCAGGACTGTGCAGCAAGCCTGCTGATGTTTTATATACGTTTATAGTGCGATCCTAAACAGCATTACCCCCTCCGATGTGCACTGACGTTAGAGTTGCTAACTTCCGGGTGGGGCCTGGGGATCTCCTGGAAGGACAGCTGATCTCTCGATGCAAGAGATATGTTCCCCTGGAGAAAATAGCTGCTTTGCATCCAGGGAGTCTACAGCAACCGTTCAAACAGGGGCCAGGGCACACCAGGAGGTGGAAGTCTTCCCCTTCCCCTTGCAGAACTTTCCTGGCCTCAAGGACCCCTGGGAGCCACGCTCGGCTGCACAAGGGACACTTCTGGGAAGGTTCATCAGTACACAGAAGCTTTCCCAGAAGGGCAACAGATGGTTCTGCTGGACTTCACTGCTGTGTGCATGGGGGGGGGGGGGGCTCAAGCTCTCCACCTCTTCACCTGAGCACCACGATCCTGATCCAAGCCAGAGAATCCATTTTTTAACATGGAACTCCCCTACCGCATCTGTTGACAAGACCAGAGCTGGTTCTGCACTTCCGTTGGTTTTTTTTCTGTTGAATTCAGATCAATTTCTGCTGAATTCAGATCAATTTGAACTCAGGTCTTCCTCTATTCCCCCCCCCCATTGAAACAGAAAGTGTTCTGCACTTGATTGGGGAAGCTCAGAGTGGGGAGGGGAGCAAAGTACAGCAGGAGCATCTTTCTTTCTTTTATTGAACGGGCGGGGTGGGGGGGGTTGGAGACAGCAGAGGAGGCAGGAATAAATCCAAGATGCAAATCTCTGCTGAGAGAAATTAGGCTTCTGGAGCCCAGTCACTTTAAGAGAAACCTTGCAACCGGGAACCAGGAAGTCTTTGAACTGATGCCATGGCCAATCAGGGAGGGAAGACTGCTTTGCTACGAGGCACGGAGAAGGGAATTAATTTGTAAAAAGCAGGAATCTGCACACTTACTGATGCCGGTTTTTCAAATATCGAGGGTTATATCCACTTCTGGATATCTCAGGGTAAAGGTAGAGTCACTCTGGATCAAACATGCATGTTGCAGAGGGAAACTTTAAAGCACCCCAAATCAAAAAGGAAATCGGATTCAGTGTAGACGGAAGGGATTCATTCAACCTGGGGTGGATAAAAAGCCCCATGCAGACTACACCCAGGGCAGACAGATGGGGACATATGGCCTTTGCAAGCTGTATAATGGGTTGCCAACCTCCAAGTGGGGACTGGAAATCTTCTGGAATTATAACTGATCTCCAGATGATAGAGGTCACTTCTGGAGAAAATGGCAGCTTTCGAGGGCGGAGTCTATGGTGTTCCATACAGTCCAGAGAAGCAAAGGTATGGCCCCCAGATCTTGGCATGGCCCAAAGATATCCAGGGACCATCTCAAGCCAGAGATGGCAAGTCCAGCTGTTCTCCCACAGGCCCCAGGCTGGCTATGGCCCTGATCTCATGGGACCAATCTCTGTTTATACCATCACAACAACAACTCTGTGAAGCAACCAGGCTCTGGGGGAAGCTCCAAGATGCTTGACCCACAGCTAAGCAGGAGGTTACCCCCCCCCTGCCCAACCTTGGAGCTTTCCTCCAGACAAAAAGCTGGAGTCAGCCTTTGCCAGGAGAGCTGCAAATCTTTCACAGCAGCCAGAAGCGCCAAGCCTTAAGCCTCCATCCCTCATCCCTTTAATCTCCCCCAAAGAAAGGTAATCCAAGTGCCTCCTTCCAGCTGCATAACCTGCCTCAAGCAATGGATGATAAGAGACATGGAGACGGCTTGACTTTCCCTCCACAGGCACTCCTCGGGGGAGGGCTTGCTCTAGGCCTTGGCTCTATTGACAGATGTCAATGCCGGAATCGATAGAGGCACCAGGGCCAATGCAAGAACAAACAGACCACGTGGGAAGCCAATGAGAAACTCCCCAGAAGACTCCTCTAGGCTTTCTGCAGTCCACTCTGGACACGCACAGAGCAGCGTCAAAGACACGGTCCTATCCACATGGGACAGCCGCCTCGTGGAAAATACTCCTTTACACAGAGAGAGATGTAAATGGGGGCTTCACTGCCAGCAGACACAGTGATGGCCACAGGAAAGGGGACTGAGGAGATTTCTGAAGGAACCGTCTGCCAAGGGCTATTAACCCTGGTGACTGAGGGGAACCCCCCCCCCCCACTCCCAATCCGGGGGCAGCCGGCCTCTGAATCCCAGAGCCAGGAGACAAGCTCAGGGGAAGGCCTCCACCTCTGTGACCTCCAGAGGAACGGATGGGCCCCTGGGTGAGAGAGGATCCTGGACTAGAGGGACCCTCCCTGGTCTGATCCAGCAGGGCTATTCTTATGTTCTGAACGGACATGATCTATCCAGGCATCACAGAGAAACAAAACAGGCTCTTTACTTCGCCCGTGCAAACGGGTGCCGATTTAACTGTCTCAATTTAGCAATTGGGTCTTTTGAATACTTGGGAACAGACAGTGGCACTTGGCAGAAATGAGGGGATGCATAAAGGGTCATGTGAATGCCGCCCATGTCGCTCCTTACCTTGATCTGCGGGCAAAGGGCATAATAGGTGAGCTCGAATCGAACCTGGTCGTTACCCTGAAAGGAGAGAAAAAGAACTTGGAGGGTAAAGCCCAACCAAATGCTCCATGTCCCGAGTTCCCACATTTTGACCCTCTGGATGCTAGTGGCTTTGCACCTGCCACGTATCTTGGGTTGGCAGCTGGTTCTGTGCTGTGCTGGTGAATCAGGTTCAGGCCAGCCTCCCCCACAATGCTCTATGCAGGGGTGGCCAGACTGTGGCCACCCCTCTGCCAGGCAGGGGCTTGTAGGCCTTGTAGTCCATGGACATCTGGAGAGCCACAGTTGGCAACCCCTGAACACACAAAGATGTCTTTGATCAAGAGTCAGACCCTAAGCCCACTCTGCCCAGGACTCTCTACTGTGGCCAAGTGGTACCGCCTCTGCTTGGCATGAAGAAGATCCCAGGTTTAATCCCTGGCATCTCCAGCTAAAAGGCTCAAGTGGCAGGCAATCTGAAAGTCTGCTGCCAACCTGAGTAGACAGTAGTGACCTTGGTGAACCTCAAGGATCTGCTGCAGTAGAAGAAAGCTTCATGTCTGGGCTGCAGTGACTCCACAGGATCTCAGGCAAAAAGAGCCTTTCCCAGCATCCCTTAATTTCAAGAGCCACGGCTGGAATGTGGAGCAGTCCAAATGCCCTGCCCCTGAGCCAGGGCAGGTACAGCTCATATGCAGGCCTACCTGGGAGTTTCTGTATAAACAAATGAAGCTGCATGGTGCAAATTTAGGCCCTTGGCCCATCTGGCTAAATACTGCCCATTCTGACTAGCAGTGACTTTACAGGCCTCAGGCAGAGAAAGATCATTTTTGTTGTTGTTGGGGGTGGGGGGTGGCCTAGGGACTGAAACTGGGAGGGAACAAAGCTTATCTAAGGTCATATAGCTGGTTTGGTGTAGTGGCTGAAGAACCGAGTTTGATTCCACACGCAGCCAGCTGGGTGACCTTGGACGAGTGACTGTTCTCTCATAGCTCTCTCAGCCTCATCTACCTCACAGGGAGCCTGTTGTGGGTAGAGAGAGGGGAGACAATTGTCTGCTGCTTTGAGACTCCTTCTGGTAGAGAAAAGTGGGGTACAAAAAAACAAGAAATATCCGTCCCAACCCTGACAGCACCCATCGAAGCCAGCAGACTGTTTTCCCAGCAGCCTTCTTTGGGAAACTCACACACATTTTCACAACTTGTTTTGTGCTTCCCAGATTAAACACAGAGTGTTTCAAGTTTGTAGAGGATGGACACGCAATCAGACAATGACCTGCATGTTGCAATTCCAACCATATGGCTGCAACAGGAAACACTTACAAAACCCAACAACATCGCTACTGCCAGAGCCCCAACGAGCCGGCCTTTCACGAAACCATCTGAAGCAAGCAAAGGAGAGGGTGAGGTACCTAGAAAGGATCAAACCTCTGGCCTGGGCAGGAGCCAGAGAAATGCCTGGTCTGCTGGAGTTCTGGTTGGCTTGTTAGTCAGTTTTGGACTTTTTGTTATCTCAGACTACCAAGGGACTGTGTCCATCCCCAGACAGGGACAGAGGTCCGTTCCCCTGGAGAAAATGGCCGCTTTGGAGGGGGAACCTAGAGCATTACATATACCCTGCTTTGCCCATGCACTCTGCCTTGGCTCTCATGCATCGGCCTTGCTGGTGAGAAACATTTTTAGACTATGAAACTGGGCCAAGCTGCTGAGATTGGGGGAGGGCAGGGAAGCGACCTTGCCCCATCTCTGGATCCAGTCCCTACTGGCCTCAGTTTGCTGTTGGTAGCAGAATCCTCTTGGGAATCTTACAAAACACCCAGGAGAAAACATCTACCAAAGCTTTCATGTCCCACACTGGCCCCAAACAACCCCATCTGCTCTCCAGCCATGGGGCAGATGGTGTGTGCTGCACATTTGAGAAGGCAGAGCTGCAGCCAGAGGCCAGTCTTCTCTTCAGGGTCGGGTTACTTGCTGCTTTTATACCATTTCCCCCCAAGCAAAGCTTAATGGGGGGGGGAGGCAGGGTGGATGGACTGGAGCTCATGGTGGAGAGAGAGAGAGAGGCAGACGACTCCCATTTTACAATCTCTGAAGTGGGCATTTAATGCTCTGCATCAGCCAATCCATATTACAATTCTCAGAGCCCAATCTTAGTAGGGGTGCCAGCCTCCAGGTGGGGCCTGGGGATCCCCTGGAAATCCAGCTCATGTCCAGACTACAGAGCTCAGTTCCCCTGGAGGAAAGGGCTGCTTGGGAGGGGGGACCGAGGGATGCCAGCCTCCAGGTGGGGCCTGGGGATCCCCTGGAATTCCAGCTCCTCTCCAGACTGCAGAGCTCAGTTCCCTTGGAGGAAAGGGCTGCTTGGGAGGGGGGACCGAGGGATGCCAGCCTCCAGGTGGGGCCTGGGGATCCCCTGGAATTCCAGCTCCTCTCCAGACTGCAGAGCTCAGTTCCCCTGGAGGAAAGGGCTGCTTGGGAGGGGGACGGAGGGATGCCAGCCTCCAGGTGGGGCCTGGGGATCCCCTGGAATTCCAGCTCATCTCCAGAGATCAGTTCCCCTGGAGGAAATGGCTGCTGAGGAGGATGGAATGCATGGCCTTGTACCCCACTAAGGTCCCTGCCCTTCCCAGTCTCCATCCCCAGATCTCCAGGAGGTTCCCAACCTGAATCTGGCAACATTAGAAAGAGATGTGCCATTGGCCAGGTGGCAAGACGCACAGCTCTCAGCCACACAAATCATGCTCAGGAAAGTCAACTGGTGGTTTAGGGAGTCAGTCTGACTTGCGGCACTGAGCAAGGCGATGAACACTGTCGCAAAAATATCCCACTCCCCCTCCAATCAGGGCGGCCTTGCAGTTGTGTATGCCGCCATTTCATCGGCACCCAATGCAGCACAGTGTTTCAAATGCTGTACTAGGTGTCAGGGGGCCTGGGCTGATATGCTCATTCAGTCCCTGAGCTATCTAGAGGATTCTGATGCCACTCTCTCACCCAGCCCAGTCTACCCCCACAGGGCTGCTGGGCAGAGAAGAGAACCATCAATGCGACATTGGCTCCCCGAGGGAAAGATGAGACAGCAGTCAGATCTACAGAGGGAAAGGAGTACCAGAAGAAGAATAGTTGGGTTTTATACCCTGCTTGACCCTACCCAAAGAGGTCTCAAAATGGCTGAGAATCATAGTATCATAGAGTTAGAGGAGGCCTTGGGAGCACAATGCAGGAAATTCACAACTATCTGCTCACCCACAGTGACCCCATGTCCAGATGATGCCCCCCCAAAAAAAACCCCACAGAATCCCTGGCCAGTCTGGCCTGAAGGAAATTCGCCTCCAGATCCCAAAATGGTAACTGGCATCTCCTTGGGCATGCCAGAAAGAGCCTCAAGAGGCAAGGATGGACACAGTCCCTTCTACCCACCCACTCACCATCTGCCTAAATTCACAAAATCAACATTTCTGTCAGGTGGTTCTCTAGCCTTTGCTTAAAAACTCCCAAGGAACGAGAACCCACCACCTCCCGAGGAAGCCTGTTCCATTGAGGAACCACTCTAACTGTCAGGAACTTCTTCCAGATGTTTAGCCAAAAATTATTTTGAATTAATCTCAACCCATTGGTTCTGGTCCAACCGAAATCAACTCTGCTCCATCTTTTCTATGACAGCCCCTCAAGTACTTGATGGCTGTTATATCACCCCTTAGCTGCCTTTTCTCCAGGTTAAACAGCCCAACCTCTCTCAACCTTTCCTCATATGTCTTGGTCTCCAAACCCCTCACCACTTTTGTTGCCCTCCTCTGGACATGCTCCAGTTTGTCTACATCCCTCTTCAACTGGGGTGCCCAAAACTGAAACCAGGACTCCAAGTGAGGCCGAACCAGAGCAGAGTAAAGTCGTGATCATGTGATCTGGATACTATACTTCTTTTAATGCAGCCCCAAATCCCATTTGCCTTATTAGCTACTGCTGACTCATGTCTAGTGTACAGTCTACTAAGACTCCCAGGCCCTTTTCGCAAGATAGGTCTCCCCCCCCCCCCCCCAGCCTTTAATTCTGGTGATCCCTGCCTCACACAGCAAGTGACATTTCAAAGAAGACTCACTTTGCCCCAAGCCTTGATTCCTCTCACCCATCCTTTCCCATAAAATTCCCTAGTATGATTTGCCTTTCACGTGGGCTGAAGAAGTGGGCTGCCACTCAGGAAAGCTGGTGAGTCTTTCAGGGGCCCCTGGAGTTTTGTTTTTCTCTCTCTTGTCTCCATTTTATCCTCACAATAGCCCTGCAAGGTAGGTGAGGCTGAGACACTGAGACTGGCTCCAGGTCACCCAGCAACCTCACAGACAGAGTGGGGATCTGAGCCTCGGTCTCCCCAGATCTTCGCATGAGACTTAACAACTACACAGTGGGCACAGCATTTTTTAAAAACCGTGGCTGGGTAACATTGCTGGCTGCAGCTCCCAAGCTCACTCCATGCTGCCCGATCGGTGGATTCCTCCCCGGGGCCCCTCAACACATGAGCTTGGCCTGGCCCATGCCTGAGATGTTCCCAGCCATGTGGAGACCCGGTTTGGATCAACGCCATAAAAAGAGAAGGGTCTCAGCCTCCTTGGAGGTACTTTAGGCTGGGGAAATGATGCTCACACCCTGAGGGTGTGTTGGTTTTTAGGATGGGGTTTTATGGCGATTTTATATGTAACCTGCCTTGAGTCCAAAGAGGAAGGCAGGCTAGAAATGTAATGGATGGATGGATGGATGGATGGATGGATGGATGGATGGATGGATGGATGGATGGATGGATGGATAGATGGATAGATGGATAGATGGATAGATGGATAGATGGATAGATGGATAGATGGATAGATGATAGTAGAAAGAAGATGGAGAGAAGATAGAGAGAGAGACAGAGGTAGAGACAGAGATCCGCATTGGGTCCCCAGAAGCCTGGCAATTGATTGGAAATGTCTTGTCAGCAATCTGCTGAGAGTACCTGGGTATGGATCCAGGAGCCATGCTGTATCTAGTCACAACCAGATGTGCCCCTTTCCAAAAGCCTAGGGCCATTCCGCACTCGTTCAAAATTGCACAATGGTTGCAATTTGAAATCGCTACTGTTTTGCTGTTATGCACAACGTTGTTGACAATCTGCAACACTCCTGAAACCAATCCGCAAAAAGAGCTTCATTGTAGCGCTTTCAGGGAAATCCCAAAAAGTGGATTCACCCTCCAGAAAGCGCTACACTCTTGCAACCAATCTGCAACACTAGTGGGAAAGTTCTGTGTGTTACCATTGTTGCGGTTTCTGCAAAGTCCCCCCCCCCTAGCTCTCTCCTCTGATCTTCCGGCGAAGCGATCGCCATTATTTTTTCTCGGAGCGAGCTGAGATCAACACACCGGCGAGCCTTTGTTTACCCAGCGAGGCTTCCCTGGCTGCAGTCCCTCCCCAGAGCTGTTTTAAGTCACCAAGCACCAAGCAACGCACAGCCCCGTTTGCTGGTTTATTTTCCCTTTATTTTTCACTCTATTTTTGACCGAAAATCGCACCAGTGCAGGGGGGGGGTATTTTTTTTTCACTCGGGGGGAGCGTGGCAACGATGAAACGGCAGCTCAAACACCACCTGCTAGCTAGATGGGTCTCTCCACGTGTGTGTGTTTTTTTTTAACCTTCCTTAAAGGGAAAGGGGCTTTTTGGGAGCATGATAATGGCTGCCCATTGGCTGCTTGACAGCCAGGGGCAGGACAAAACTCGGCAATATTGCTTCCTGGCTAGCGATTTTTGCCGAGACCGGAAACCTGTGGGAAACGATAGAAACACAACTGGATTCCACTACAAAGGCGGGTATGTATAACGACGAATTCCGCTATTTAAAATGGCGTTTTTTTCATTCCGCAAACAATTTGCTACATAGATCCTGGTGCGGAATGGCCCCTAGGGTTGCCAGCTCTGGCTTGGGAAATACCTGGATATTTGGGGGGCAGAGTTGGAGAAGGGAAGCATTTCAGCTGGATATAACACCATACCCTGGAGGGACCTTCCAGAGTAGTCATTTCTTCCAGGGGAACAGATCTCTGTCACCAGGGAAGGTCTGGGAATGGCTGGGAGATGAGAATCAGGAACCGTGTATGGAAGTGACTCGCAGTCCCTGACTTGTGGCCATCTGCACCTTGTGCCACATTGCACTAACGATGCCCCTGAGAAGGTTTCATGCAAGTTTCAGCCTGGTGCCCAGCCATGGATGGATGCAGCTCTGGGTTATAATAACAGTTCTTGGGTGCAATATCTGCCTTTGCAAGCAATAGTTTTGACTCTGGTTACTGCTGTGCCGTGGAGATGAGAGGATTTGCAAATCTGGATGATGACTGGGCAGCTCTAAACCATGGCTTGCCTGTTCTAAGGCTGGGCGCCCCATCCACCACGGCTAAAAAAATGCACAATGTAGTGGTAGGGAAGCATACATGTAGTATGTTCTCCCTCTCTCTCTCTCTCTCTCTCTCTCTCTCTCTCTCTCTCACGCACACAGACACACACGCACACACTCACATACACACAATCACATACATTATCTACCTACCTACCTGAAAAAGGCATATTTGGGGTTACTGTGATGAGTAGGTAGTTGTGAATTTCCTGCATTCTGCAGTGGGCTGGAACTAGCTGGCTCGGGAGGGCCTTCCAACTCTAGGATTCTTTGATTCTAAGCCTGGTTTGGGCTCTGAATTATGGTTTCTCCTCCTTTTCTGAAGAGAGGCAAACAAAGCATTCAAACAAAACCCTGTCTTCCCCAGAACTGATGATGCTGGCTTTCAAAACAAAATACCATTTGGTTTCCCTCCTATAAATAGCTGATACAAGCTAGTTGAACTGTAAAAACTTGTTATATTGAAATGCAGAATAAAAATGACAGTTTTCTCCTTTTCCTAAAAAAATAAAGAAAGAAAAATCACCATCGTTTTAAATGATTTGGGCAGCCAACCATGGCTTTCAAGGACTCAATTCACACAAGAACAGAGAAGGCAGAAGAAATAATTGCTCTTCTCCCGGGACAGACTACTGGGATGATGTGTTTTAAAGTTTTTTCCATCACAGAATTTTATCCTCAGGGGCTGGCTGAGCAAACAGCACAATGCCATCAGCTTAACTAGCCTTTTCCACTGGCAGCTGAGGCACACAACTTTCTGCTTTAAAAACTGGACAAAAGATTCATACATATACCAAAGATGGTCTTACTTGTAAACTCTATAACCCCAAGAACCATCCAGCTGTAGAGCGTCCACCCCATTTCTATAATAGTTGCTAATCTGGGAACATCTCTTCTATGACTAGAAGCAACCAGTGACTTGATTCATACAGAGGTGCATGGCCATCTCCTTGGAAGACAAGTCATTCAAGTGCTGTATATGTGACAAAACATTGCGGTCATGCAGAGACAGGGTCTGTAGCCAGCAGAGATTAATTCAGAAGGAAGAAAAAGAGCCAGAGCAGAGATTCATGCGAAGAGGCAGCAGGCAGCCTCTTCTGCGGTGATGGGCTTTGAGGTCTGCAGGAGCCTCCGATTACTCCATTTATTTCATGCAGCATACTGGCAGGTTGTCTGGAGAAATGCTGCCCTAGGACCAAGCCTTGTGAGGACACCTCATTCTCCTGGGACCTGTTCTGTGTCCTTATTTACCTTGCACAGCATTTGCACTTCTGAAAGGTTTGGTGCCTGTTCTGTGGTTCTCTTTGCCCCTCCAGGAGGATTTCTGCTTCCTTGAGCAACAATATCCTGAGTCAGCAAAGTAGCAGTCAGGAGGAATGGGCTTTAAAATATGGGATTCTGGCTCCCTCTGGTGGAAGAATGCTTGGCATGCAACTGCCCGAAAGACGCTGCAACAGCCATAAAGTAGCATCTCTACAAGCACTAATTGGGAATGCCAGCCTCCAGGTGGGATCTTTGGATCCCCTGGAATTCCAGCTCATCTCCAGACTACAGAGATCAGTTCCCCTGGAGGGAAGGGCTGCTTGGGAGGGGGACTGAGGGATGCCAGCCTCCAGGTGGGGCCTGGGGATCCCCTGGAATTCCAGCTCATCTCCAGACGACAGAGCTCAGTTCCCCTGGAGGGAAGGGCTGCTTGGGAGGGGGGCGGAGGGATGCCAGCCTCCAGGTGGGGCCTGGGGATCCCCTGGAATTCCAGCTCATCTCCAGGCTGCAGAGATCAGTTCCCCTGGAGGAAAGGGCTGCTTGGGAGGGGGACTCTGTGGCCTTGGACCCCACTGAGGGTCAGGGATGCCAGCCTCCAGGTGGGATCTTTGGATCCCCTGGAATTCCAGCTCATCTCCAGACTACAGAGATCAGTTCCCCTGGAGGAAAGGGCTGCTTGGGAGGGGGACTGAGGGATGCCAGCCTCCAGGTGGGGCCTGGGGATCCCCTGGAATTCCAGCTCATCTCCAGACGACAGAGCTCAGTTCCCCTGGAGGGAAGGGCTGCTTGGGAGGGGGACCAAGGGATGTCAGCCTCCAGGTGGGATCTTTGGATCCCCTGGAATTCCAGCTCATCTCCAGACTACAGAACTCAGTTCACCTGGAGGAAAGGGCTGCTTGGGAGGGGGACTGAGGGATGCCAGCCTCCAGGTGGGGCCTGGGGATCCCCTGGAATTCCAGATCATCTCCAGACGACAGAGCTCAGTTCCCCTGGAGGGAAGGGCTGCTTGGGAGGGGGACTGAGGGATGCCAGCCTCCAGGTGGGGCCTGGGGATCCCCTGGAATTCCAGATCATCTCCAGACGACAGAGCTCAGTTCCCCTGGAGGAAAGGGCTGCTTGGGAGGGGGACTGAGGGATGCCAGCCTCCAGGTGGGGCCTGGGGATCCCCTGGAATTCCAGATCATCTCCAGACGACAGAGCTCAGTTCCCCTGGAGGGAAGGGCTGCTTGGGAGGGGGACTGAGGGATGCCAGCCTCCAGGTGGGATCTTTGGATCCCCTGGAATTCCAGCTCATCTCCAGACTACAGAACTCAGTTCACCTGGAGGAAAGGGCTATTTGGGAGGGGGATTGGGGAATGCCAGCCTCCAAGTGGGGCCTGGGGATCCCCTGGAATTCCAGCTCATCTCCAGACTACAGAGATCAGTTCTCCTGGAGGGAAGGGCTGCTTGGGAAGAGGGATTTAGGGTTGCCAGCCTCCATATAGGATCTGGTGATTCCCTGGAATTCCAGCTCATCTCCAAACTATAGAGATCAGTTCCCCTGGAGGAAAGGGGAGTGTGGAGAACAAGATGCAGTTCAGTAAGGAGAAGTGCAGAGTTCTACATCTGGGTCACAAAAACGAGAAGCAGGCATACTGGATGGGAGAGACACTGTGTGTGAACGTGATCTTGGGGTACTTGTGGACTGTAAGCTAAATATGAGCAGGCAGTGTGATGCGGCAGTAAAGAAGACGTTCAGTCATGGAATGGGCTGCCTAAGGGCCCCCTCACTGGCCATCTTCAAGCATCGGCTGGACAGATCCTTATCCTGGATGCTTGAGGCTGATCCTGCACTGAGCAGGGGGTGGGACTTGATGGTCTGGATGGCCCCTTCCCACTCAAGGATTCTATGAGTCTAGTTCAGCCTTGGAATGGGCTTCCTAAGGAGCTAGTGGGTTCCCCTTCGCTGCCAGTCTTCGAGCAGCAGCTGGGCAAAGACTTATCCTGGATGCTTCAGGCTGATCCTGCACAGAGCAGGGGGTGGAACTAGTTGGCCCACTCTAGGATTTTTTCACTCCCTAGCAATATACCCCACTGACGTCCCTGTCCTCCCCAGGCTCCATTCCCAAATCTAAACGAGTCTCCAACGTGGATCTGGCAGCTCTACCCCCTCCCTGCCAATGGACAGGGGGGACCTGGTAAACCTAAGAGGAGGGACAATGATGGGGGGTGACTTGGAGATTGATTCTGTGGATCCATTCAGCTAGTGGAGGAGTCGCCTTTCAGCAGAAGGAAACTTTGCCAGGCCCAAGATGCCCCCAGTCCCAGCTCCGGATTTGCTTCTTATTTGCCCTGGTTAGAACTTGGATGAAAGACCCCCCCTCCCCCCCAAGGCAGCCCAGGGTTGCTATGCAAAGGCCGGGAATGGCAAAGCACTTCTGGACATTCCATGACTTGCCAGCCCTTTCCCCATCCTCCAAATAAACAAAGGGTGAAAATTAAGGCAAGATCCAGCACTAATTTCATCCCCCAAGGACTCCGACCCCGTTGTGCCTTTCTCCAAGGCCAGCCAGCACAAACACATGGAGATTTTGCTGCCCTGCTGCACTCTGGTATATGTACGCTAACTAATAAATAACGAAAGAACAAAGTTTGAGTCCGGGGCACCTTGAAGACAAACAAAGTTTAAGGTTTTCTTTTGCATGCACACTTCTTCAGATATGAAGTGCATGCACACAAAGGCTTATGGCCAGAACTAAGCTTCTTCTGGTCTACATGGGGGAGAAATGCTCCTCCAGAAAAAAGGCCCACCCACCCCCCTTCTAAAACAGGTGGCAATAAGACTTGGCTAAACTGTGCAGGAGCAGAAGAGTTAAACTCTGGGGAGGATTAGCTGGGAAAGCCCCTGGAGGTCCCGCTGCCTTGCAACCCAGGCTCAGTTGAGCCAAGGAGGGCCTGCAGGGCTGCCAATGGCCGGGGTTGGGGGGTTAGTTCAGCCTCCTGTGTGGGTAGGGCTGCAGGCCCAGGTTGGCAACACCTGGAAATCTGACATCTTGAGCCCCCATTCTCACATATGAGTCTGGTCAGAACAGGATCTTTTGGGAACTATAATCAGAATGTGACACACACAAGACTATCAGATTGTGGATTTCCCAGCCTCTTCCCCAGGCCTTGGGCTGCACCTCATAAAACCCAGTCAGCTGAAACCATTTCCAGCTATATAAACAGGGCACTGAATGGACTCTCTCCTTTGCCCCAAAACAGTTTAACTAATTTTTAACACAGAAAGAAAAAAGAAGGTCCAGATTTGTGACCCACAACGTCAGTTCTTCTTGAACTATGTCTTGGGGAGAGAGGCTACTTGGAGTGCTTTTATTCTAGGCTTCAGATATTTCTAGCCCTCACAAAAATGACAGGCAAGAGGTATAAACGAGGCCGTAATGTTGCTCTGCCAGAAAAGCACCATCCTACCTCACTCACCATTTCAACTACTGTAGCAGTCAGAAGCCAGATTTGTTTTTTGGGCGGGTTTTTTGGCTATTACAAACTGGAGCAAAACAAAACAAAAATTTAATTTTAAGTGGTCTAATCTAGGTATTTTATTAAAGATGCCCCCCGTAAAACAATGACCTTAGAGAAGCTCCCCTTCATCAGATACAAGAAGGAATGGAGATCCCTGAGTCCTTATAAGGACTCTCTAAGAAGCCTATTTGGATGAACAGAGAACTTCAAGAGGAACTAAGAAAGAAAAGGAAAATGTTCAGGAAATGGAGGGAAGGACAGAGCTCTAAAGAAGAGTACCTACAGGTTACTAGGCACTGTAGATCAATCATCAGAAAGGCCAAAGCTGAGAGTAAGCTACGATTGGCCAGGGAAGCCCATTGTAACAAGAAAAGATTTTTCAGTTATGTGAGGAGCAAACGTAAAGTAAAGGAGGCAATAGGCCCACTGTTGGGTGCGGATGGACAAACTCTAACGGAAGATGCAGAGAAAGCAGAAAGGCTTAGTGCCTATTTTACATCTGTTTTTTCCCACAGGTCAAAGTGTTTAGGCACATCTAGAGATGGCCATAGCCAAAGGACAGTGTCTGGGTGGCAGGTTAACATGGATAGAGAGGTTGTCGAGAGGCATTTAGCTGCACTGGATGAGTTCAAATCCCCTGGTCCGGATGAAATGCACCCGAGAGTACTCAAAGAACTTTCCAGGGAACTTGCACAGCCCTTGTCCATCATCTTCGGAACCTCTTTAAGGACTGGAGATGTCCCGGAGGACTGGAAGAGAGCAAATGTTATTCCGATCTTCAAAAAAGGGAGGAAGGATGACCCGGGAAACTACAGACCAGTGAGTCTGACCTCTGTTGTGGGGAAGATAATGGAGCAGATATTAAAGGGAGCGATCTGCAAACATCTGGAGGACAATTTGGTGATCCAAGGAAGTCAGCATGGATTTGTCTCCAACAGGTCCTGCCAGACCAACCTGGTTTCCTTTTTTGACCAAGTAACAGGTTTGCTGGATCGGGGAAATTCGGTTGATGTCATTTACTTGGATTTTAGTAAAGCTTTTGACAAGGTTCCCCATGATGTTCTGATGGATAAATTGAAGGACTGCAATCTGGATTTTCAGATAGTCAGGTGGATAGGGAATTGGTTAGAGAACCACACTCAAAGAGTTGTTGTCAATGGTGTTTCATCAGACTGGAGAGAGGTGAGTAGCGGGGTACCTCAGGGCTCGGTGCTTGGCCCGGTACTTTTTAACATATTTATTAATGATCTAGACTAGATGACGGGGTAGAGGGACTACTCATCAAGTTTGCAGATGACACCAAATTGGGAGGACTGGCAAATACTCAGGAAGATAGAGACAGAGTTCAACGAGATCTGAACACAATGGAAAAATGGGCAAATGAGGACAAGTTGCAATTTAATAAAGTATAAAGTTCTGCATCTGGGTCAGAAAAATGAAAAGCATGCCTACTGGATGGGGGATACGCTTCTAGGCAACACTGTGTGTGAACGAGACCTTGGGGTACTTGTGGATTATAAGCTCAACATGAGCAGGCAGTGTGATGCAGCGGTAAAAAAGGCGAATGACATTTTGGGCTGTATCAACAGGGGCATCACATCAGGGTGTACAGAGGAGAGCTACGAGGATGATCTGGGGCCAAGGGACCAAGCCCTATGAAGATAGGTTGAGGGACTTGGGAATGTTCAGCCTGGAGAAAAGGAGGTTGAGAGGGGACATGATAGCCCTCTTTAAGTATTTGAAAGGTTGTCACTTGGAGGAGGGCAGGATGCTGTTTCTGCTGGCTGCAGAGGAGAGGACACGCAGTAATGGGTTTAAACTTCAAGTACAACGATATAGGCTAGATATCAGGAAAAAGTTTTTCACAGTCAGAGTAGTTCAGCAGTGGAATAGGCTGCCTAAGGAGGTGGTGAGCTCCCCCTCACTGGCAGTCTTCAAGCAAAGGTTGGATACACACTTTTCTTGGATGCTTTAGGATGCTTAGGGCTAATCCTGCGTTGAGCAGGGGGTTGGACTAGATGGCCTGTATGGCCCCTTCCAACTCTATGATTCTATGATTCTATATCCCAGTCTGAAGGTGACATGGTCATTACCAAGAAAGGAGTCAGGATGCAGAAGTCCAGTGCAAAATGTCATAAGCTTGATTAGATCAGAGGAGAAATGCAGCACCCTTCCCGTCTTCAGACTGAGATATAAGGACTCAAGGATCTCCACCATATCTGTCAAAGGGTGCTTTGACTCTCAGAAGTTCAAAGGTTGTTGGGCTGCAAGGTACCCAAATCTAGCTGGGCATTAGACCAACATAGCTGTCCTCTGAAACTGGCTCTAGGAAGTCACATTTTTCAGAAGTTTTGATAAAAGAATGATTCAAGGGAGACATATGATATGTGCTGTCAGTGTACCCCTAACAGTACAGCCAGTTGAATCAGACATAAACCCTTTTGTATTCAATAGGATTCACTATCAAGGAAACAGGTTTGCTTTGGGGGAGGGGGGGTGGTGGAAAGTTTATAATTGGAGCAGGGAATTTCCAGCCTGTTTACTGAACAAAGTTTGAATCCCAGAGTTCCCTTAGGACCAATATTGTTTACCCTTAAGGTTAGCAAAAAAATCATAAAAATTATAACACCAAATGTGAGAAGAAGGCAGACTTCTTTCACACGAGGTAGAAATATGATCAGGCTCATATCTTCTGGGGTCAAATAATTCAAATATTGTAAATTGGCCTAGAGAAAAAATTCCATGTCATCCAGGACCAATGTTACTAAATTATCTTCCTACAATTTCAGGTGTATGTAGGATTATTGTTTTCCATATGATTACAGCTACCAGGTTAGTGTTTGCAAGACCGTGGAAGGAAAATATCACTCCAAAGATCCAAAACGGGTACCTAAAACACAGGGAAATGTATACCTCAATTAAATTGCTTACCAAAATAATAAAGATATAGAGAACTTATTTATTTTATTTTATTTATTTAGATTTCTATACCGCCCATTTCTTTGCAGCTCTGGGCAGTTTACACAGAACATTAGCACTTGGATTCCATCTGGTCCAAAGCAATACAAAAAATGCCAGTGATGATATTTTAGGTTGTAATCGTAAGGATTTTTATAGTGTATACAATGCATTGTGTAACTTTTATTATATATACTAGAATTAAAGTCCGTTGTACCAGATACAACGGGCGCTAGCAGGGGGAGGGGGGAAACAGCCAAGAGAGAGGAAGGTAAAAAGGAAGAGAGTGATTAAGATAGAGAGAGCTTGGCAATGGGAAGAGTATTGGGCTATCCAGTCTGTAAGGGCATGAGGTTAAATATGTGTGTTGGAGAAGGGAGGGTTGTGGTGGCAAATGAGGGCATGGGTGTGGAGAGATGGGTGTCAAGAAACTGTGGTTTGGAATGTTCGTTGAGTGTGGGAGAGGGCTGACCTTTGGGAATTGTGGCATAGTGGTTACAGATGAGCTTTCCAGAGCCACGTCCTCAGATATGTGAAGGGAAAATCAGACTGGAGACTATTCTTAGGGGGAGATTACATGGCAACTAATTCCTCTTTTCTGTGGCCCTGCTCCTTTTGTTTCCATTTTTTTGCTGTTGATATAATGTTATGTGCCCACATCCTTCTTTCACGGTTGCCCCTTAGAAGAAGAGCTGGATTTTGGTACCCTGCTGTTTACTACCAAAAGGAATCACAAAGCGGTTTACAAACACTTCATCTCCTCAAAATAGACAACCTGTCAGAGATGTGGGGCTGTGAGAGGCCTGAGAGAACTGGGAATGTTCCACAGTCACCCAGCAGGCCTCAAGTGTCCCTAAGCAGTTTAAAATTGCCTTCCCTTTCTCTCCCCATAACAGACACCCTGTCAGAAAAGTGAGGCTGAGAGCTCTGAGAGAACTGGGAATGTTCCACAGTCACCCAGCAGGCCTCAGGTGTCCCTAAGCAGTTTAAAATCGCCTTCCCTTCCTCTCCCCATAACAGTCAACAGGGAAGTGGGGCTGAGAACTTTGTTAGACCTGGGAATGGCTCACAGGTACCCAGCAGCCTCAGGTGTCTCTAAGCAGGTTAAAATTGCCTTCCGTTCCTCTCCCCATAACAGGCACACTGTGAGGGAAGCTGGTGTAGGGGCTGGCCCAATCAGGTATTCCCTCATGGACTCCCTGGACATGCTCCTCCCACAGGGCCGTTTCACAGATATATAGAGGAACCATGGATACGATAATAAAAATAGAGTCCAATAGCACCTTTACGACCAACAAAGATTTAGTCAAGGCATGAACCTATGAGCTTTTGAGCTCATGCCTTGAATAAATCTTTGTTGGTCTTAAAGGTGCTATTGGACTCTATTTTTGTTGTGCTACTTCAGACCACTCACAGACCCACTTGTATATATAATGTCACTTCTTTATTAACATATTTGAAAATTAATTTTAAAAAATGACCAACAACATTTAATTCTGGGTATAAGGTGGATTCTGGGCTGTGACATTCCTGGAGACTTGAGGATAGCATTTACAGAGGGAAAAGGAAATAGGATACTTTGGGCTGATCCTGCGTTGAGCAGGGGGTTGGACTAGATGGCCTGTATGGCCCCTTCCAACTCTATGATTCTGTGATTCTGTGATTCTATGTCCACCTGACACCTAGGTCCAGTTCTAACTCCAGGGGATCTTCAGACCCCATCTGGAGGTTGGCAGCCCTACACATTGATAAGTCTGCTTCTCTGGACCTCAATATGTCATAGGGCTGTTTACAAAGGACTGGGAAGATTGAAGCTGGTATCCTTCCCAGAATATCAAAGGCATTGCCTTCTCAGTTTAATGCCAAGTCTGTCAAGGCAAAGGAGTGTCAGATTACAGTAGACGAGGGATTGGGATGTGAGTGTCCTGCATAGTGCAGGAGGTTGGACTAGATGACCCATGAGGTCCCTTCCAACTCTATTATTCTATGATTCTATGATTCTAAGTCCCTGGCTTCTAGTTCTCCTGTAGTGCAGGATCAATCATTCTTTGGATAATACAATAATGCAGGTATAGCTTGTGTTCTGTTCAGAGCTCCAGGCAGGGACAGCTGGAAGGAGTTCAACAAAGACGTCTACACTTGTCCAAATTCTGTGTGCATCTAGAACAGTCAACTTGGGCTTGATCACCCAAAATGAAGCATACCAACTTGTATTTTGAATAATCTATTCCACCAGATTAGGTTTTTTGCATAATTTATTTTAGCTTGCTAGCCATGGGGAGCTATGATGGCACAAACCAAAAAATGCCAGAACAAATTTAGGGCTTTCCCGCACATTAGACATTGTAGCATGAAGCCTGCTGTATTGCAAAGTGCAAGAAATAATCGCAACTCACTGGCAATCCACACTTCTCAAACTGTCTTGCATGTTTCCGGCCTCTTTTCCCACTTTAATCTTGTTGCGCTTTAGCCTGCCTACCAGTGTCAATCACTTTGGCCAGCCAATCCCCTCCCGGCATGGCTGATTGACAGATGAACTTCCAGCGATTGCTGTTTTTTTGTTTTTGTTTAAATACTTATTCGTTTAAATGCCTCTCTGCATATTTATAGAGGTACAGAAAATCACTGCCAAGGTGCATGTACACCTATTTGTTGCTCCTGGTGGTTCTCCATTTTGAAAAAGCCCTTTCTGTCCCCCAGAAGAAGGGTGAGGAAGGTGGGTGCGAGGGTAGGACACTGGAGGTGGAAGTAGCGCTTCTTCGCCTCCATACCTTTCTTTTGCTGGTAGCCTGCTGGTTGTCCGCTGGGGGGAAGTGCTTTTAGCCTGGTGAATCCACTTTATGTGATTCTCCAACCAGTGCTTTAAAATGGCGGATGTAGCGAGCACTTTGCAAACATGGGAGGTAGGCAATGTTGTGTGGAGTGGCCGGAATATTGCGTCTTCACAAGGTAAGCATTTCACTATATTTATCGCATTTAGAAAAGCCCTTAGAGTCCAGCAGCACCATTAAGAACAACAAAGTTAAGAACAAATAAGTTGTGTACAGCAACCCGAGGAGTTTCTCCCCTCCTCCTGCACTGTGGCCTGATGTTTCCCAAGAAAACTACTTGAGGCTTGCGTTACCTTGCCGGTGGCCCCGTGGGAAACGTACTCGGCTCCTTCCTTCTGAGCTATTTGTATCTGCTTCCGGGCAATGCAGGGTCTGGCCAAGGATGTGCCAAGAAGGTAGCGATCTTCATAGATGGCGTTGGCCTGGACTGCTGGCCAGATGAATTCTTCAACAAACTCTTGCCTGAGATCTTCAATGTAAATCTGAAAACAAAGACAAGAGGGAGAGAGTTGTGTTAAGTATGGCAGGACCCCTGCCTCACATGCTGGCAAACTGTACTCCATAACCAGTAGTCCACTGCAACAGTCTAGGCTTGGGAGCAAGCCAGACACAGGAACACCCTGAAACACCCTGGCCAGAAACACCGCTAGGACAGAATCCATCTTGGAAAGCAGGACATGCCTCGGCTCGTCCTCTGAGGCAGGCTGGAATTTCAGGTCTCTTTGGACTCTGATTCTCCCCTCCCCCCTTGGTCTTGCTGATAGCGTCTTCTGGCCAGAATGGGTTAGCCAGGGGGCCTATTTCTTTGTCTCCTGCCCTTAGCTCACACTTGGCCGCTCTGCCAGGGGTTAAGCCCATCATCCAGTCAATAGATCTCTAGGATGGTTCCTTTTGTCCAGGGCCATCAAGAACCATCTCAGGCTCCAGCTAACGTTGCCCAACCCCAGACTCAGTGGAAATTTCCGACTAGCCTCCCACCTGGCATCCAGCACGTAGGCCCCCCCTTCCCCAAACCCTATATAAACAGTGGCTTTATCAAGCCCCCTCGTGCATTTCTGATTTGGGACCCATCCGAAACACCCTGCAAGCTCCCCGTGCAGCCTGCTACAGGAAAGGTTATTATACGGGCCCCTCTTTCCCCACCCTATTCTTCTGTAGATGACTGCTTGTTAGTGTGTTAGATCTAACACACTAAATATAAATATGATGAAGAGCAGGTTTTTTTGTACCCCGCTGTTCACTGCCCAAAGAAGTTTCAAACATCTTTTCCTTCCTCTCCCCACAATGGGCACCCTATATGGGATGTGGGGCTAAGAGAGCTCTGAGAGAACTTTGACTGGCCCAAAGTTGCCCAGCTGGCTGCATGTGGAGGAGGAGTGGGGAATCAAACCCAGGTCTCCAGATTAGAGGCCACCACTCTTCACCACAATGCCACACTGCAGAGCAGTAGATGGGTCACAGAATTCCTGACACGTCTTGAGCATCCGACCTCGCTCTCTGCGGTGGGGGGGGGGATGCATTTCTTTTACTTTCTCATCCCTGAACTCACAAACCTGTGCACAATGCTGTAACAGCCAGGCTTGACCAGAGCACTCTTGGGGCCCTGCCACACCCATTGCAAAGACATTGCTCCCCCCCCCCCTGTGTCCTCCACAAGGACTTTGAAGGAGACATGCTCTGGGACATCCACACACAGAATCTAATTCCTTGGGGCAAGCAGGAGTTGTGGCAGGAAGGGGGAGGGGGCATAAACCAGTCTGCTTCAGGTTCCCCTGACCTGAAATGGTCCAGAGGAATTTCCACTTGCCCCATTGGGGGAAACTCATCTGTACCTAGAGAAACTAATTCATTATATGAGAAACAGATAAGTTATGAAATTTGAATGTAAAATGGTGAAGAACAGAAGCTGGAATCCTGCCCGGAGCAGGGGGTTGGACTTGATGGCCCCTTCCAACTCTATGATTCTAATTTTTACTGTACCTTGTAGACAAGATTCCAATAAACTGTAATAAAGAATCTTTTGGGGAGAAATATTTTTACTTTTTTATGACATATATATTCACTTTTCTGTAGTTTCATTATATTTGGTTTCTTGTTTACCTTCTTATTCAAGTGAGTATCCAGGAACATTCTGTTGCTTATTGGTTAGATCAGTGGTCCCCCAACCTTTTTATCACCGGGGACCACTCAACGCTTGACAATTTTACTGAGGCCCAGTGGGAGGGGGGGTAGTTTACTCCTCTACTCTCAACCCCTGCCCTAACGCTCTCTGATCGCTATGGTAATGTTTAAACATCCCTTCAAAATAAGAGACAGACACGCCACAACAATGAACATGAGGAACATTTTATTTTCATGGAAATTTTAACTCATGACAATGACAAATCAATGGGAACCCTGAGCTTGTTTCTCTGCAACGAGATAGTCCCATCTGGGAGTGATGGGAGACAATGACACCCAAAGGGCCGGGGGGGGATGAAGTAAAGGGCCGGGAGGGGGGGGAGAAGGCGTCCTTCGGGGCACACCTCCAATTAGTCGACGGACCACATGTGGTCTGCGGCCCACAGGTTGGGGATCGCTAGATTAGATATCAGGAACATTTTTTTCACAGAGTAGTTCAGCAGTGGAATGGGCTGCCTAAGGAGGTGGGGAGCTCCCCCTCACTGGCAGTCTTCAAGCAGTGGCTGGACAGATCCTTTTCATGGATGCTCTAGTCTAGGCTGATCCTGGATTGTGCAGGGGGGTGGCCTGTGTAGCCCCTTCCAATCTATAATTCTATGATTCATACACATTTTCTACAAGCATCAGCAGCTTCCTAAAGCAGAGAAAAGCCCTTCCTGGGTGGGAGGAATGAGAGAAGAGCACATACTTTGTTACCTTTTCCTCCCTCTCTTTTGGTTTTTGGTTGGACCTCTTGCGCTCAGATAATTCTGGAGAAGAATGTGGGCAGACTCCTGTGTACCTGGGGCAGCATCCATGGCAGCTTCCAGGTGACTTCACCATACAAACAACGATCTGTGCAGCCATTACCTTTTTGGCTCCAAGGGAGAGGGCTTTCTTTCTTGCTTCTTCAAAGTTCTCCTCTTGTCCAATGTTAGCCTGCGAGGTTTAAAAACAACAAGAGAAGTACCTAAATGCAAACGAAAAAGGAACTCTGGCCCTGTCATTGCAATGGGAATTATGCAATGAGTTGCAAATGAGTGGGATGTTTGCAGTATCATATGCAACCGAGAAGGGGAAGGAAAGGAAAGGAAAGGAAAGGAAAGGAAAGGAAAGGAAAGGAAAGGAAAGGAAAGGAAAGGAAAGGAAAGGAAAGGAAAGGAAAGGAAAGGAAAGGAAGGTCTTGGAATGCAACTGTTATCCATCTCCAAAATGTCACATGAGCTCAGAAATGCTCACACTATCTCTTTTAAAGTGATGGCTTGCTTAATTGTATATAGAAAAGAGCAAGGGTCCAGGAGTAACTTAAGAACTAACAACATTTGTGGCAGGGTATCAGCCACAAATTTTATTATTATTTTATTTATTATTTATTCAATTTGCTAACCTCTGCTCCTAGAACTAGTTGTCTCACTGTTTACAGACAATAAAACTGGTAAAATACAACAAAATATAAGAATGGTTATATACAGAATTAGCTCCTATGCATAAAATGATATTATATACTCATGATACTATGGACTTTGTGGTCCTTCCTTGCATACCCAGGGAATTGCTGATGGCCACTGTGGTGGTAGGTGAATTTTCTCCAGGCCAGGCTGGATTCTGGAGATTTTTGGTGGAGAGATCACTTGGGCATGAAATTGGGGTCACTGTGGGTGGGCAGGTAGCTGTGAGTTCCTGCATTGTGCAGGGGGTTGGACTAGATAACCCTGGAAGTCCCTTCCAACTCTATGATTCTATGAGCCTGGTAAATTCCGTGGACCAGAAGGCCAGATAAAACCAAAGTGAGGCCTCTAATGTTTCAAAAGCAGGCCCTAGTTCTTCACAGGTAAGCACAGAATCTACCCTTTATCCAAGTAAAATGCAGCATACTTTCACCTGCAGCATACTTTGGATGAAGGGTAACTCCTACCTGACACTTACTGGACACTGAAAGTGTTTATCTTGACCAGGGTCACTGCAAGGAAGAAGCTTCAGCTTCTCCCACCCCCCTTCCCAGTGGTGATCTTTCCTAGAAACTGGGAGACCTTCCAGAATTACAACTGACCCCCAGATGCCAGAGATCAGTTCCCAGGCAGCTTTGGAGGGTGGACTCTATGACATGGCAGCATGCTAAAGTCCCTCCCCGGACTACAAACCTCACCCCTCAATCCTTAGGAATTTCTCATCCTGAAGTAGGACAACAAAATGAGAGTCCAGAAGCACCTTGAAGACCGATGAAGATTTATTCCAGGCACGAGCTTTCATTGGTCTTCAAGGTGCTTCTGGACTCTCATTTCGTTGTGCTACTTCAGACCAACACAGATACCCACTTGAATGATCCTGAAGTTGGCAACACTACTTGTGGAGGAGCAGGGAATCAAACCCAGGTTGCCAGATTAGAAGCCTCTGTTCTTAACCACTACACCACCCTTCCCTCTCCTGGCTCCATCCTCAAACAGAGGTGGGGTTCCCAATTGTGGGTTGGGATATTCCTGGAGAGCAGTGGTCATGCTGAGAGAACACCAGGCCTGTCCAAAATTTGGCAACTCAAATCAGAGTAGGGTTAGGAAAACACATGGAGATTTGGGGTGGAGCCTAATGAAGTTTTGGGAGTGGAGGGGCAATGATGAATTCCAATGCCATACTGTGGTCAGTTTCTCCAGAAGATTGGATCTTCGTTGTCTGAGGACTAGTTGTAATCCCAGGAGATCTCCAGCCGCCATCTAGAGATTGGCAGTCCTCAGTGGGAGAAGGGGAGGGTACCTCTTTCACCTGGAGATATCTTACTTGGAGGCCTCAGGGGCACACTACTCAGCTCCCTTTCTTAGCTTACCAGGTAAGCAATGACGTCATAGCCTTGCTCCTTCAGCCAAACCAGGATGCAGGATGTATCCAGTCCCCCACTGTAGGCCAGGACAACCACCCCTTTGCTCTGCGACATCGTATCTGTCAGGCAGCAGAAAGAAGGGAGACCCCCGTCAGTCACACTTAGAGATGCTCGCTTTAAGCACAGGTGATCAGCACTATGGTCTCTGTCCCAGAAACAGAGTAATTGCTGTCAGAAATCTCTGTTAAATGCACATGCCTCCCCCCCCCCCTGGCCAGATGGCAACCCTATATGGACAGCAAGAAGACCTCAGAACATTTGTTCTCAAAGTCCACTGCTGGGCGCAGCTGATGCCAAGACACACTGCAGTCCAGAAGGAGCTGAATTCATCCTGTCTCTGCAACCTACTTATCAAACAGCATTGGGCAAGCCAATTCTTAGGGTGATTATCATGATTTTATATCTTTAAACCACTCAGGGAGCGGTATAAATAATTGGTTAAGGGCTAAGTGGGCAGAGAGTGGGCGGGGTCGGTCAGGTGAGGGCCCAACCAAGACAGGCCAGAGTTCCAGCCAGGTGTGAAAGAGTGATACAGAGGGAGGCCTTCTCCCCAGTCCCAGAAGCATACCTGGGGACTCTTTGAGGCCCTGGGTGTGCTTCTAGGCCTGGCGGGAAGGCCGCACCGCCACCAGGGGGAAGGGGGGAGGGAGGCCTTCCCCCCAGGCCCAGAAGCACACCTGGGGCCTTGAAAAGGGAAGGCCGCACCAGCAGGAAAGCCGCACCGCGGTCGGGGGTGAAGCGGGGGGCCAGGGGGAAGGCCATGCCACTGTCAGGGCTGGGTGGGGGCAAGGAGCCCTCTCAAATCCTTATCTTTCTCTTTATTTTGTGCCCTCACTCCTCTCCATCTGCTGCTACCTTCCTCCCTCTCTTCTTCATTCACTCTCTAACTTGGCCACTGCTGGCCCACCTCTGGACTCAACGTAGTCATACGTTTAGTCTGGGTAATTATCGACCCATCAGCTTGACATCTGTAGCTGGCAAAAATTTGGAACAAATAATCAAACACTCGATCCTTGAGCAGCTGGAACTGAGAGCTGTGATTTCTATCAGCACGGGTTTCGCAAGAACAAGTCATGTCAGACCAACCTTATCTCTTTTTTCGAGAAAGTGACTTCCTTGCTGGATCAGGGGAATGCTGTGGACATAGTTTATCTGGATTTCAGTAAAGCTTTTGATAAGGTTCCACATGATATTCTTGTTCACAAGTTGGTAAAATGCAGTATGGATCCAAATTCTGTCAGGTGGATCAATAACTGGTTGACAAATCGTACCCAGAGGGTACTTGTTAATGGTTCAGCATCTTCTTGGAAAAGAGTGACAAGTGAGTACCCCAAGGATCTGTCCTGGGGCCTGTGTTGTTCAACCTATTTATAAATGATTTGGATGAGGGATTAGAGGAGATACTTATTAAATTTGCAGATGATACTAAACTGGGAAGGGTAGCAAACACAACTGAAGACAGCAACAGAATACAGGATGATCTTGATAGGCTCAAGAAGTAGGCTAAACTGAATAAAATGAAGTTCAATAGGGACAAATGCAAAGTTCTGCAGTTAGGTAGGAAAAACCAAATACGCCAATATAAGATGGGGGAGACTTGTCTTGGCAGTAGCATGTGCGAAAAGGATCTAGGAGTCTTAGTACACCATACATTGAACATGAGTCAGCAGTGTGACTCAGTGGCTAAAAAGGCAAATGGGATTTTGGGCTGTATCAAACAGAGTATCATGTCCAGATCACGGGAGGTGATGGTACCGCTTTACTCTGCTCTGGTTCGGCCTCACTTGGAGTACTGTGTTCAGTTTTGGGCACCCCTGTTGAAGAAGGATGTTGACAAACTGGAACGTGTCCAGAGGAGGGCAACAAAGATGGTGAGGGGTTTGGAGACCAAGACGTATGAAGAAAGGTTGGGGGAGCTTGGTCTGTTTAGCCTAGAGAGGCTAAACTGAGGCTAAACTCTAAACTGAGATAACCATCTGATAACCATCTTCACGTATTTGAAAGGGTGCCATATGGAGGATGAAGCAGAATTGTTCTCTGTCCCAGAGGGACAGACCAGAGCAAATGGGATGAAATTAATTCAAAAGAAATTCCATCTAAACATCCGGAAGAAGTTCCTGACAGTGAGAGCAGTTTCTCAGTGGAAACTCGGGAGGTGGTGGGTTCTCCATCTTTGGAAATTTTTAAACAGAGGCTGGATAGCTACCTGACGGAGAGGCTGATTCTGTGAAGGCTTAAAGGGGTGGCAGGTTACAGTAGACGAGCGATTGGGATGTGAGTGTCATGCATAGTGCAGGGGGTTGGACAAGGCCATAGAGCTCACCTTCGAGAGCACCCATTTTATTTATTTAATTGATTTATCTAGATTTTTATACTGCTCTTCCATACAGCTCTGGGTGGTTTACATAAAACGTCGTAGAAGAGTTACTCTACGGTGGAGGCGGCGGCAGTGCCACTGCTCCCGGAGGTTCCTCCGCCAGCCGCTCCTGAGTGCATGGGCCGGCGGGCGACCTGTGCTTTTAGTGGGTGGCGCCGCCGCCCCTGGCTGTACAGGCCGGCGGCGAGGCATCCTGATGGGGGCTGTGGCCGCAGCCATCGTCACGGCCGCCAGCATCGGCTCCTCCTGGATGCGCGGCCAGGCAGCGACCTGGCCTCTCTGCGCCGAGGCAGGTAAGTGGCTATCCTGAAGTCATGGGCTGGGGCTCGGGGCGGGAAGGGGGCGGGCGGTGGTGGGCGGTGCGGCGATCGTCATTAGTGTGGGAAGGGCCTGGGGCGCGGCGAGGCTGGAGGGCGAGTAGTAGGAGGCCATGGCGAGGCTGCAGGGGCGGCATTAGTGTGGATTCCTTGTGGGGCCATGGCGAGGGGAGTCTTTGTTCCTGGCGGCGGCAGGGAGTCGAAATGGGGAGGGGAGGGCAATGGTTCCTCAGCGGAAAAGGAGCAGGCCCTGCTCCTTTCCCGGCAACGAACCATATGGGGGCGGAGTGTGGGGGTGGAGTCCGGTGCAGGCCAATTGGCCAATAGGGAGGCACGCTTTGCACGCCTCCCAATTGGCCACTTGGCCCCTGAGTGGCCCTCTCCGAGTTTTTATCCCAGATGGGTCCCGCCCTAACTCCTCCCCCAGAGCCCTTACTCCTTTATTTATTCCGCGGCGCGGTGTGCCGCGGGGCAGGTTTAAAGATAACAATCATGATACAACATGCCAATTAAAACAGTATTTTAACCGAACAATAACACTGACAATCTGGGTAGCTTCGATTTTGCAGTCTGGGGGGGCCTGTAGATGTTTGAGTTGGTTGGCCTCAAACAAATTCCTGGTGGAGGAGCTCCCTTTTACTGGCCCTGGTCCTAACTTGTGGAAGTTAGGACAGGTTCCTAATTTCCTCAGGGAGCTCATTCCACCAGGTGGGGGCCAGAACCAAGAAGGCTCTGGCCCTTGTTGAGGTTTGATGTGCTTGTCTGGGGCCAGGGACCTGCAGCCAGGACCCTAAAGTGGGTTGCAAATTCTCTGAAAGTGGGTCAGTGCCTTTCCACTGCTCTCTTTGGTGTCTTAGGAACCAAGATGTGATCCTGGAAACGGTATCTTACCATTAGCTGGTAATTTTCTCCCCTGCCGGTACAACCTGGTCAAGTAAAACATGTCCTGATGGTCACTAGAATGAGTGAGAACTTTAGGGATTTGGGGAAATAATGTACAAGGAGACAGTAGTCAAAGGCTAGAATGTAACCTCCATGTGAAAGTCTGTTGGGATGCCACATGCTTGGGGGTTATATGACAGTGGGGGCAGCTGTACTCTTTACTGTTGGTTTCTCAAAAACATCTGGTTAGCCACTGGAAAAAAAGGAGTGCTGTACCAGATGAATACTAAGGTCATGATTTGCTTCTGTCTTAGAGCCACTGGAGGTGCCACATATTTAAAAAAGGGGTGTCACACCTGTGTAATGGCATAGCATTAAAAATAATTGTGCCTCTGGCCATTCCACACCTTCTGCCTGTCTTGCTACCATCTGGCGCCTTTCTGCACTCCTTGCACTCTGCATGCCTGCTTGAAGTGGCGGAAGAGAGCAATGCACTTTATGCAACGCTCTTATGTCTGTCAATCAAGCCAGGCAACCAATCCCCTTTCTCAAAGTTTTAAAGAGCCCGCAATGCCCACTAATCTTTTTTTTTTAATTCAATCCTTCTCCGTTGAAATGCCTATGTATCTAATCACACATGCATAGCGCTTTTTGAATGCCACCCATTATGGACTCACGAGCCTTGATACTAAAAAAAAAAAATCTTGTTCCTAATTTGGGAGGGGGACTTTAGAGAAGCATGCTTTGTGTGATGACTTGGGGGAAAATATTTTTTGCTTTGCCTGCACTCTTTTATTCCTATTTGTTGCTCCAGGCAGTTTGCTTTAAAAAAATATCCCCGGGAGAAGAGAGAGGGAGGCAGGTGCAAGTCTGGGACACTGGAGGCAGAGATAGCACTACTTCGTCTCCATACTGGTGGCCAGTATCAGTTGCTCTCCTGTAGCTTGCGTTACATAGGTTGGGGAATTCACATCATGCGATTCCTTAGCTAGCGCTTTAAAATGGAGGATGTAGCTAGCGGTTTGCTGCTTGGATAATGGATGTTGACGATATCATGCAAAACGCCACAAATGTAGCACCTTCAACAGGTAAGAATTTCACTGTATGTATGGCATGTGGAAAGGCCCTAAATTTGTTCTGTTTTGGTGACCTTAACTTCCTATTTGTGTTTGATACAACAGAGTAAGCCGGCTTCAACAGCTCCAGCATATTCCTTTGGGAGGCATTTGTTTTCCTGTTCAGAACTATCCCACCCCCACCCCCTGCTTTGTTCTGCAAAGGCCTGAAAGGCACAGAAATTGTTCTCCTCTGTGTGACGCAGTCTCCAGTCTCTCTCTCTTTTGCTCTGGGAAAGGGGGAAGAGGAAATATTCTAACAGCCCCAGAAAATTGCAAGTTTGGAGGAACCATCAAAGGACTCTCTTTTCAGCAGCAGAATTTTAAAAAAAAGGGACTTCTCCTAGCAATAGCTGGTTTGGATGGGAGTCCCTACACTCAACAAAAGGGAGAGCAAAGTATGGCCATTCACTCAAGGCTGGTTATTTCCTGTTTGGGCCTTCAACAAAAATCTTGGCATTCTCAGTAGCAGAGAACTGAAACTGTGGTGGCTTGCAATTCAGAATGGGAACTGTGGTGGCCTTTGTTTGGGAGCTGGGCATTGTGCGAATTCCCAGATTGCTGTGCCAATAAGGCTGCCTGTTGTGAATGCCAAACATATGGCAATCTTTAACTGAGACCCCAAGCTTGTTTTAGAGCACAAGCATGACTGGGAGTGCCCTGGGACATTAAAAGCACAAGTCGAGCCAAAGAAGGGGCCCTGCAGGGGTGGGGGCTGCAGTTTCCCCAGTCCATGGTGACAACATAGCAGTTGGTTCATCGGTGCACTCCATTACTGGGAGGCAAGAGCAGCACACATGTGAAGGGCTGCCAGCACCAGGTTGGGCAATTCTTGGAGATTGGGGGGGAGGGTGCTTGAGGAAGGCAGGGTTTCAAGAGGGAAGGGACCTAAGCATGGTGTAACACCATGGAGTCCATCCTGAAAAACAGCTTTTTTTTCAGGGGAATTAATCTCTGTTATTATGGCAAATATTAGAAATGTCACAATATAAATGTATTTCTTTAGCTTATGTGGTGGACTTGCCAGAAAAAAATACTAGGGCCCATTCCGCACCAGGATCAATGTGGCAAATTGATTACGGAAAGAAAAAACGGAATTTAAAATAGTGGAATTCGGCGTAAAGCATACCTGCCTTTGTAATGGAATCCAGTTGCGTTTCAATCGTTTCCCACAATCGTTTCCGATCTCGGCAAAAATCGCTAGAAAGGAAGCGATATTTGCCGTGCTTTGTCCCACCCCTGGCCGTCAATCAAACGAGCAGCCAATGGGCGGTTGTTACCATGATTCCTTGCTTCCTCCTAACATAGAGACCCATCTAGCTGGCAGCTGGCATGTGAGCTGCTGATTCATCATTGCCACGCTCCCCCAAGTGAAAAAAAATCCCCCCCCCGTGCACGGGTGCGATTTTCGGCCGAAAATAAAGGGAACTTGCAAACGGAGCTGTGTTGTGCTTGGTGACTTAAAGCAGCTCTGTGGAGGGACTGCAGCCGGAGAAGCCTCATTGGGTGAATGATGGCTCGCCGGTTCGTTGCTCTCCGCTCGCTCCGAGAAAAAAAAATGGTGAGCACTTCGCCGGAAGATCAGAGGAGACAGCCAGGGGGAGGGACTTTGCTGAAACCGCAACAATGGTAACGCACAGAACTTTTTCACTAGTGTTGCAGACTGGTTGCAAGAGTGTAGCGCTTTCCAGAGGGTGAATCCACTTTTTGGGATTTCCCTGGAAGCGCTACAACGAAGCGCTTCTAGCGGGACTGTTTCAGGAGTGTGGCAGATTGCGTACGACGTTGTGCATAACTGCATTTTAGTAGCGATTACAATTTGCCACACTGCTGCTACATTAAACTTGTGCGGAATGGGCCTAGATTATGATTCATGATGAGATGCAAAAGATATTGAAAGTTAAATTTGCATTGGATCCAAAATGTATGTTATTAAACATTATACCAAATAATATTAAAATGTTAAATACATGGTAACAGTTGTTAGGTCCCTTTATGCATCAAGATGGGGAAAAAAACTGGTTAAAAAAACCAATGGAATTTGGGACAATGACAAAACTTTCATATTTGATGTGTAATGATTCAGGACCAGAATTGAGAAGAAAATGGAATCCCCTATTAGATTATATTGTATATGTAAACTCTGGAGAAAATGCAATACATGGTCAATGATTTTGTTGTTGTTGTTGTTGTTGTTGTTAGTTGCGAAGTCGTGTCTGACCCATTGCGACCCCATGGACAATGATCCTCCAAGCCTTTCTGTCCTCTACCATTCCCCGGAGTCCATTTAAGCTCTCACCGACTGCTTCAGTGACTCTATCCAGCCACCTCATTCTCTGTCGTCCCCTTCTTCTTTTGCCCTCAATTGGTCCTGCTCCTTTCACTGAGCAGAAGCCATTCCCTCACCCCTGAGGTTCTGGCTTCGGCGGCAAAGGCTCTTCCTCCGGGGCCCTCACCTCCCGGACTGACACTCGGAGGGGCCCCTTCAAGTTTTTATCCCGGACTCGCCCCGCCCCTTTCTCCTCCCACATTGCCCTTACTGCATTATTACTACCACTCCTGCGGAGCGGTTTACAGATGCTATTAAAGGTTTTGTATTGTATTGTACTGTGAATGAAATATTCTTTTATTTCTGGCATCGGCTACACGAGTGTCTGCCTATTCGTTGCTCCAAGAAGTTGCCTGTTGGTTGCTCTCCGGTTGATAGCGCTTTGTAGGGTGGTGATTGCACTTTTTAGGATTCCCACAGAAGCACTTTAAAATGGAGGCTGTAGCGAGCAGTTTGCTGCCCAGAGGCAGAATGTGGGCAATGTCATGTGGAGCGGCCAGAATATAGCCTCTTCATTAGGTAAGCATTAAGCTACATTTATGGTGTGAGGAAATGTCCCCAGTTGTTCCAGGCACCAACCAGGTCATCGAGCGGATCGTTGGGGGGCATCATGTCCCACAGAACATTCCGGAATCTACCTGGATCCAGAAGTCTCTGTGGGGCCTAATGCAACTCTCCCACTACCCATTTCCGGGGCAATTTGGGACTTCTGAACCCCCATGTCATGTTTTTGAAGGCAAAGCAATGCACTGGGGATGCGCTGTGGTTCCTCCTTTGAGTTTCATGATGTGCAAAACATAACAAGAGCTTTCAGAGCAGAGCAATGCTCCTTTCAAGGCTGCTTTTCCTTGAGGGATTACCAGAAGTCCCGGAGGGGGCACAGAGTCGTCCCACCTGTGTTCCTCCAGCTGCTGGACTTTGCCAGTGCCCGGCCTGTGGATGGGGAGGTCCCATTCTGTCATCAAGGTCAGTTCCTCTAGGGAGTTATCAGATCCCCTTTGAAAGCCCCACAGCACACAATCCCACAAGTTGGGCTGCCAAATTGAGGACCAGAAAGCCCTGGAGATTAGAGGGTGGAGCTTGGGACAGGCTGAAAGAGTTGTGCAGTGCCCCTTGGAGAAGACGAGGGCTGGGGGGTGGGGAGGAACTATGCAAATAAAAGGGAGACACCCTGAGGAGGGGACCAACTTGTTGACTGCAGCTTTAGGATCAAGGACTGTGAGTCGTGGGTTCTAATTACAGGAAAGGAGGTTCCACTTAAACATTAGGAAGCATTTTCAGAGAGCAAGAGCTTTGTGTAGAGGGAATATACTGCCTTGGGGGTTAGGGGTGGAAGCTTTTAGGAGGAGACAGACTGGGCCGCTGTCAGGAGGGTATGATTTTTAAGTCCCTGAGAAGGGGGGCGGGCTGGGCTGGATGGCCCTCAGTGGTCTCTTCCAGCTCTGTGTGATTCTGATCCTAGGAGAGTGGGGGTTAGGGTGGGGAAGGACCTCGGAAGGGTATGATGCTGTGCAGCCCACCTCCCAAAACAGCCACTTTCTCCAGGAGAAATGGAATAAATGTTTTAAATAAACATATAAGTGATATATACAAACAATATATGGAGACACTGATTGGTTCAAGGTCAGCCCAGGAGTGAGACAAGGGTGTATCTTAGCTCAGACAACTGACAGCACGTGGAGAGAGCTACTGGGGAGAGTTGCTGCTGACCAGGTGAGGCTATTGTGCTGACTGGGTGAGGTGATTGCTGGGTAATTGTTGGGAGGATTAAAAAGGGCTGCTCCTTGGGAGAGACAAAGGGCTCTTGGCCTGTGGCTCTTAGCCTGGGGTTCTTGGCCGAGCAATTAGAATCAGTAGATTATATCAGTAGATTATATTTCCCTAGTACTTGCACTGCCTAGACATTACAATGGACCTCCAGGACACTCATCCCATCATCTGCAGTGAGTGTGACATGATTGCCTTCCTCCCAGAAGACAAGATGGACTACATCTGCCCCAAGTGTAAGCTGGTAAGACTTTTGGAGGAAAGGATTAGGGGATTAGAAAACAGAATTATTACTCTGACCCAAAGTAAGAAAGGGGAGGAGTTCATAGACCAGAGCCCTGCAACTCGGAATAAAGACAATACAACTAGTCCTGAAGAGGATAAGGAGATTGACCACACTAGGGAGCCTCTGCAGACAGTTCAGAAAAAGACTCAACAGCGAAGAGTGAGACAATTCTCGGGGCCTTTGGAGCTACAGAATAGATTTCAGGCCCTTGCAGAGGAGGAGCAAGGGTCAACGAGGGAAGAGGTCCCAAAACAAAGTCTAAGACAAAGGGAAGAGGCCACGGGGACAGAAGGAAATGGAGTTGAGAAGGAAAAAAAAAGGAGAGTACTGGTAATTGGAGACTCCCTGCTAAGAGGAATGGATCGCCATGTGGCTGGGCCCGACCCCCTAACCCGAGAGGTGTGTTGCTTGCCAGGGGCGAAAATTAAAGATGTTTCAGAATGGCTGCCCAAACTCCTCAAATCTATGGATCGCTACCCATTTGTGATGGTCCATGTGGGAACGAATGACATGTCCCTGAATACCATCGATCCTATTAAAAAAGACTATCAAGATCTGGGGAGGAAGCTCAAGCAAATGGGGGCACAAGTGGTATTCTCTTCAATCTTGCCTGTCAAGGGAAGAGGAATGCATTGGGAGAGGAAGATAATGGAGGTGAATCACTGGCTGCGTAGTTGGTGCCGGCAGGAGAGATTTGGTTTCTGGGACCATGGGATAGGCTTTCTTGAGGAAGGCCTACTAGCACCTGATGGACTGCACTTATCGAAACTGGGGAAGAATGTGTTTGGCAGGAACCTGGGGAGATTCATCAGGAGAGCTTTAAACTAAAGCCACTAGGGGAAGGAGACGATCAACATGGGGAGTGTATGGAAGGAAAACGATCGGAGGCAGCCCAACCGGCAAGGCCAGCTCATAGGGAACCAAAAGTAAAAGGATTCAGATGTCTTTATACTAACGCCCGAAGCATGGGCAATAAAAAAGAAGAGCTGGAACTTCTCATGCTGATGGAAAGGTATGATCTAGTAGGCATCACAGAAACTTGGTGGAATGATTCTCATGACTGGAATGTAATGGTGGATGGATATGAACTGTTCAGAAAAAACAGAATAGATCGAAGAGGTGGAGGAGTGGCACTGTATGTGAGGAAAGGGCTTACCTGTCAGGAAATTCTAGTGAAGGAGAGCATATCTACAGTGGAAAGCATCTGGGTGAAAATAAGCGAGGGGAAAACAAACAGTGTGGTGGTTGGTGTCTGCTACCGACCGCCTGACCAACGAGAGGATGTGGATGCTGCACTTTGTGAGCAGCTTGAGAAAATATCCAAGCGGCAGGACCTTGTCATCATGGGTGACTTCAATTTCCCAGATGTGTGCTGGGAAACAAACTCTGCGAAGCGTCCTCAGTCATGCAACTTTCTGACCTGCCTGGCTGACAATTTCATTTATGAAATAGTAGATGAACCCACAAGAGGTTCAGCCATACGGGATTTAATACTGACCAACAGGCAAGAGTTGGTGGATGTGAAGGAGGTGGGGACCCTAGGGGGAAGTGACCATGTCCTCATAGAATTCCTTTTGAGATGGGGAGCTAAGGAAGCTTGTAGCCAGACACAGATGTTAGATTTTCGTAGGGCAAACTTTAATAAACTCAGAGACATGATGAGTGTCATACCATGGACGAGAATGCTGGAAGGGAAGGGAGCAGGTGAAGGGTGGGCGCTACTCAAACAGGAACTATTGCATGCTCAATCAATGACTATCCCAGAAAGACGAAAACACTGCAGGAGCTCTAAGAAGCCCCTTTGGATGAACAGAGAATTTCAAGAGGAACTAAGAAAGAAATGGAAAATGTTCGGGAAACGGAGGGAAGGACAGAGCTCTAAAGAAGAGTACCTACAGGTTACTAGGCAGTGTAGATCAATCATAAGAAAGGCCAAAGCTGAGAGTGAGCTAAGATTGGCCAGGGAAACCCATTGTAACAAGAAAAGATTTTTCAGTTATGTGAGGAACAAACGTAAAGTAAAGGAGGCAATAGGCCCACTGTTGGGTGCGGATGGACAAACTCTAACGGAAGATGCAGAGAAAGCAGAAAGGCTTAGTGCCTATTTTACATCTGTTTTTTCCCACAGGTCAGTTTAGGCACATCTAGAGATGGCCATAGCCAAAGGACAGTGTCTGGGTGGCAGGCTAACATGGATAGAGAGGTTGTCGAGAGGCATTTAGCTGCACTGGATGAGTTCAAATCCCCTGGTCCGGATGAAATGCACCCGAGAGTACTCAAAGAACTTTCCAGAGAACTTGCATAGCCCTTGTCCATCATCTTCGGAACCTCTTTAAGGACTGGAGATGTCCCGGAGGACTGGAAGAGAGCAAATGTTATTCCGATCTTCAAAAAAGGGAGGAAGGATGACCCGGGAAACTACAGACCAGTGAGTCTGACCTCTGTTGTGGGGAAGAAAATGGAGCAGATATTAAAGGGAGCGATCTGCACACATCTGGAGGACAATTTGGTGATCCAAGGAAGTCAGCACGGATTTGTCCCCAACAGGTCCTGCCAGACCAACCTGGTTTCCTTTTTTGACCAAGTAACAGGTTTGCTGGATCGGGGAAATTCGGTTGATGTCATTTACTTGGATTTTAGTAAAGCTTTTGACAAGGTTCCCCATGATGTTCTGATGGATAAGTTGAAGGACTGCAATCTGGATTTTCAGATAGTTAAGTGGATAGGGAATTGGCTAGAGAACCGCACTCAAAGAGTTGTTGTCAATGGTGTTTCATCAGACTGGAGAGAGGTGAGTATTGGGGTACCTCGGGGTTCGGCCCGGTACTTTTTAACATATTTATTAATGATCTAGATGAGGGGGTGGAGGGACTACTCATCAAGTTTGCAGATGACACCAAATTGGGAGGACTGGCAAATACTCCAGAAGATAGAGACAGAGTTCAACGAGATCTGAACACAATGGAAAAATGGGCAAATGAGAACAAGATGCAATTTAATAAAGATAAGTGTAAAGTTCTGCATCTGGGTCAGAAAAATGAAAAGCATGCCTACTGGATGGGGGATACGCTTCTAGGTAACACTGTGTGTGAACGAGACCTTGGGGTACTTGTGGATTGTAAACTAAACATGAGCAGGCAGTGTGATGCAGCGGTAAAAAAGGCAAATGCCATTTTGGGCTGTATCAACAGAGGCATCACATCAAAATCACAAGATGTCATAGTCCCATTGTATACGGCACTGGTCAGACCACACTTGGAGTACTGTGTGCAGTTCTGGAGGCCTCACTTCAAGAAGGACGTAGATAAAATTGAAAGGGTACAGAGGAGAGCGACGAGGATGATCTGGGGCCAAGGGACCAAGCCCTATGAAGATAGGTTGAGGGACTTGGGAATGTTCAGCCTGGAGAAAAGGAGGTTGAGAGGGGACATGATAGCCCTCTTTAAGTATTTGAAAGGTTGTCACTTGGAGGAGGGCAGGATGCTGTTTCTGTTGGCTGCAGAGGAGAGGACACGCAGTAATGGGTTTAAACGTCAAGTACAACGATATAGGCTAGATATCAGGAAAAAATTTTTCACAGTCAGAGTAGTTCAGCAGTGGAATAGGCTGCCTAAGGAGGTGGTGAGCTCCCCCTCACTGGCAGTCTTCAAGCAAAGGTTGGATACACACTTTTCTTGGATGCTTTAGGATGCTTAGGGCTAATCCTGCGTTGAGCAGGGGGTTGGACTAGATGGCCTGTATGGCCCCTTCCAACTCTATGATTCTATGATTCTATGACCCTTTCTTTTTAGCCTTTATGCAGAGGTAATTATGCGGAAGCTTCATCTGGAGGAATCTATGATCGGAGTCAAAATTGGAGGTCGTAACATCAATAATCTCCGCTATGACACAACACTCCGTGATTAATTGGAGCATGATCTGGAGACCCTGATAAAGAGACTGAAAGGATCCACGGGCTCAACACAATCAAAGCCGATACAGGGATGACCGTGAACCAACTAAAAGAAGCAGCCAGAGACGGGGGCGCATGGCCAAGACTTCCCTATGGAATCGCTGAGGGTTGGATACGACTGAGCGGATGACATCATCACATCATAAGTGATGGACATGGAGAAGCAAGGACCTGTGCCTGGCTACCAAATGCAGACTAGTTTGATCTATCATATTCCCAGGAGACACTTATGGCTGTGAAGATGGACCATGAAAAAATCAAACAAGAGAAGCATCGATTCGTTTGAACTCTGGTGCTGGAGAAGGCTTCTGCCTGTGGGCTCCGTGGATGGCAAAAGTCACAAGCAAGGAAATATTACAGCGCATAAAGCCTGATCTATCACTGGTAGGCAGAATCACAAGCCTCTGGCTCCCTTACTTTGGCCATATCATGTGATCCAACTCAATGAAGAAAGCAAATATGCTAGGGTTGGTCAGTGGAAAAAGGAAACCAGGCCGACAGAAGGTGCAGTGGTTGGACATGGTCAGAGCACCGCACAGATCAGGGAGGCGGTGTGCGACTGGGGATTGTGGCGACAGCTGGGCCATGGGATCGCCAAGAATTGTACATCAGTGGTCCCCAACCTTTTTCAGGCTGGGGACCGGCGGCAGCAGGGAGGGTTATTGCCCGGCCATGCATGCTGCGCATGCACACCTGCCCATGCGCAATTCGCACGCGTGGCCAAAAACACGCATGCACAGCACTTTCACACATGCGCGAAAGTGCCGTGCATGCATGTTTTTGCCACGCATGCACACATGCGCGGCCCTGCTTCCCTCTCCCCCCCCCTTCCCACAATAAGAAGCTTGCCGGGCAGCAAGCTTGCGGCCTGGGAAGTTTCTTACTGCGGGGGGGGGCGGGGAGAGGGAGCCGCGGCCCAGTGCCAGGGCCTTCGTGGCCCAGCAACGGCCGCAGCCCGGTGGTTGGGGACCACCGCTGTACATGACTGAATGGCTGACAACATACTTATATAGTCTGGAGGTCAGTTATCATTCCCGGAATTCTCCAGACCCTTCCTGGAGTCTGGCAACCCCAACCAGAAGTTAATCATGTATGCTGTGAAAAAGCACTCCTTTTGATTTCATTGGGGGTCCCTAAGTTTGAGCATTTTTGAAAAGGAGAGAAAGCGCTTGCTATCAACTGTCTGAAGACTGCATGTTCTCCAGAACTTTGCACATGTGCATTCTGCCATACTTTTTCAGCTCCTTTTGCTCATGTGCAATCATTTTACCACTTCCTCTATTTTCCTGACCTGCACCTAAGTATATTTACAGCATTTTATCAATCTTTATGCAATAGCACATACAGTTGCATTGTGCAATCTCTGATTAATGCACAGCAGTACAGGTTCACTGGGAAAACGGAGCAAAAGAGAATTTTGCAGCCAAAGTGAAAATGATCATATATCATGGTCTCTCTCTCTCTCTCTCTCTCTCTCTCTCTCTCTCTCTCTCTCTCTCTCTCTCTCTCTCTCTCTCTCTCTCTCTGTTGCAATAGCTAATCAATGTGCACATGGCAAACTGCACACAATCCTACCGTGGAATTAGTTTTAGACATCGTTTTCATTAAAACAAAATTAAGGAGAAACAGAACTCAGCACAGAGAGAAATCGCAGGACAATGATGGAATGGAACAGAAACAATAAGCATTTACACCACCCAAAGAAGAATTGATTCTTGTATGCCGCTTTTCTCTACCCGAAGGAGGCTCAAAGCAGCTTACAGTCACCTTCCTTTTCTTTTCCCCCCAACAGACACCCTGTGAGGGAGGGGAGGCTGGGAGAGCCCTGAGATTACTGCCTGGTCAGAACAGCTTTATTAGTGCTCTGGCAAGCTGCCTGCATGTGGGGGAGCGGGGAATCAAACCCGGCTCATCAGATTAGAAGCCAGTGCTCCCAACCACTACACCAAGGTGGCTCTTTAGAACTCAGCGTATTTTACATACATGTATCAAACACTCAGTAAACTTCACAACAGCCCTCTAAGGTAGGCTGTTTTTTCTCAAGCCAAGACAAACCCTAATGTAGATTCCAGGAGGTAGCCGAGTTAGACTGAAGCAGCAGAACAAATTTTGATTACAGGGGCACCTTCAAGACCAAATTCAAATCCTAACGTGTTTGTGACCAAAACCAAATTTGAACCAACAACTTCCCAGCTGAAGCTCAGCCCTTTCCAATGTCTGCAGGTCTCCAGCCTCTCCTTTCACGGCATATTTGGGGAACAAACACTGGATTTCTGCCTCTTGTCTGAGGGGTGGGAGCCCACTTTTCCTTTTGATCTGAAGAAATGCTGCCCAGCATGCGGGGTCAAGCTAGCAGGCAGGGGAGAGGGGCTGGAGACAAAGCCAGTGGCCCTTTCAATTAGGGGCAAGGCTGCCCCACTCCACCCCATCCCACCCCCAAGCACACCTCTGCGTTTTGCCCTGTGGCTCTTCTGCAATTTGCAGCACGCTGTCATGTCCTCTGGCCTCCCAAACCCTCAAATCAGCCAAAAACTTTCCCAAACTCACCTCCACCCAGCGGACCTGAACACCAAGTGGGACGAAATCCCTACTCGCAGCAAAAACTGTGCTGTTTCTTGGGAAACCATCCCAGAATATAAAGAGTCAGCTGTTGGGCTGGGAGAGGGGGCATGGCAGTTCAAAGGGTCAGGATCCAACCACCCTTGACCTCCCTTTTCCAGGCATTCACCCATTCACAGTTTATGCACCCCTGAAATGTATTACACGAGAGTTGACCGAGTGCCAATTTTCCCGCACACCCTGTGCTCTCCTGGCCCTGGAACAGCCGAGCGTGCAGCATTTCAGCAGACAAAGCTATTCCTGGCAGGGAAATAAATGGCAGGGACAAGTTTGCTAGCTTTAACTGGGGGGTATTGCAAAGCACTGAAGCAGTGCTGTTTTTTGAAAGCTTGCAACGTAAACCTGTTGACTCAGGCCTCTGTGTTTATATCACAAGGATAGCTTGGGATTGCAGCTCAGGGTCAGTGGGTGATAATGGCCTGTTGCAACCAGGTATCATCCTCCTTGACCCCCTGATGTTGGCATAGGGAGGTCTCCTGTCTGCCCTGACTTTACAGCCCTCACCTCCCAGCTCCAGCCTGCCTTGTGCTTCCAAATTCCATGGGTCTGTGCTGACTGGGCAGAAAGCAGAGGAAGCAAGAAGGCTCAGAGTCGCTTCTCCTGACTCCTGTCCTCGGAAACCCTTGCCTGAAACACGGGGCTCTCCCAACATCCGATCAAGGTCCGCCATTCCAGTATTTTGCTCTCAGCACCAGCTTGACAAAGGTTATTGGAAGCTCATAAGTAAAAGAGGGGCAGAATCTTCACATCTGATTCATCCTCAGTATTTGGTACTTAGTGGTGTATTGCCTTGAGACAAGGAGGTTCTATTTATATAGCATCACTGTAGAGAGATACAGCCTTCATGAATGTATGCTTATCCTTAAATATATATATATCCTACCTTTCTGGCCCACAGTTACCCAGTGGTCTTCCATGGCAGAATGGGATTTGAACCTGGTGTTCCAGTCAAGGAGTTCCACTCCATAGACAAGCCCCTTCCTCCTCAGTAAAAAATTTGGAGTTGTCTTTAAGAAAAAGAAGAGCTGGGTATTTGTACCCCACTATTTCCTACCCATGCTTTAGGATGCTTAGGGCTGATCCTGCGTTGAGCAGGGGGTTGGACTAGATGGCCTGTATGGTTTCTGATTTTGTTCTGCTTTTAAATGGAAACTTTTAAAACTAGCATTGTAAGCTTCCTTGGCCCACGAAGAGAGGCAGGGTGCTTAGTACTCCCGACTGGTGGCGACCCTGTGCATGAACGACCTCCCAAACAGCCTTGCTCAGGCCTCGCCAGCTGAGGGCCCTGGCTTCCTTTGTGAATCCACCCACAATGGGTGCATGCTGGGAACACCCCTATTAGACCAAAGCCAAGAGAAGGTCCTTCCCGTTGTTGAGGCTGTACGGTCCTTGGCACAGGGACTCCTATTAGCCCAGCGCTGCACTGAAAATGTCCATGTGCTCTGGTAATTATAAAATTATGACCCTTCTGCCTGGATTTCCCAGTTTTCACTGATCTGTAAACTCATGCAGGGCCAGCAGAGGGCAGCCTCCGCCTGCTTTTCTCCCCCCCTCCCGCCCTGCATTCTTGAAGAACAGCTGGCATTCAACTCCTCTAAGATGCAGTCTGTGGGATCTCTGACCAAGGGTGTCCTTTAGCTTTAATAAGAGGCCGTCCTTAGACCTCAGCTGCAATGATTGAGAGTATGTCAATCATCAGTGTGTGTGTGTGTGGGGGGTCAGAATTTGCCCAGATCCCACTGTCCAACAGCAAGGGGGGATGCTAGGGTTGCCAGTTCAAGACCAGGGTTGAGTATGCACGGGTCTTTTTATCCACTCCCAGTCCAAACAAATCCCTCCTGTCTACTCTGAATTCTATTTCTATTATTATTATTATTATTATTATTATTATTATTATTATTATTATTATTATTATTATTATTATTATTATTATTATTATTCAGTTTATTTCCCGCCACTCCCTTGCGGCTCATGGTGGGTCACAATGTCTTAAAATCCCATTAAAACCCCATTAAAAGACATAAAACATTCCCAACATGGAGGAAGATCAATAAAAACCCAATTCCCACACGCACAACACACACTACTAGCGGGGCTGGAGAAGGAGGTCCCGATGATGCTCACTTCAGATCTGGGGGGGGGGGCGTGGATCTATCTTGCCAGCTTCAACCATAGACCTGGCGGAAGAGCTCCGTTTTACAGGCCCTGCGGAACGTTGAAAGATCCCGCAGGGCCTGCAGCTCTCCCGGGAGCTCATTCCACCGAAAAGGCCCTGACCCCGGTTGAGGCAGGCGTGCTTCCCTGGGGCCGGGAACGACCAGCAAATTTTCACCCGCAGAGAGTAGGGCCCTGTGGGGGGCATAGGGAGACAGGCGGTCCCTCAGGTATGTGAGTCCCAACCCGCATAAAGCCTTGAAGGTTAAAACCAGAACCTTGAACTGGATCCGGACAGCAATTGGCAACCAATGCAGCTGCCTCAGCAACCGCTGGATGTGGGCCCTCCAAGATGTGCCAGTGAGGACCCGAGCAGCTGCATTTTGCACTAGCTGAAGTTTCCGGATCAAGAACAAGGGAAGGCCCGCTTAGAGCAAGTTACAAAAATCTATTCTGGACATGACCGCTGTGGCTAAGTGATCAGGGGACAGGTAGGGCACTAGTAGCCGGGCCTGGCAAAGGTGGAAGAACGCCTGGCCGGCTACTCTCTTGACCTGCGTGTCCATAGTCAGGGAGGCGTCGATGGTCACACCCATTTTGATTTTGAGTGCTTAAAAGTTTCTCTCTGCAACATGCATGATTGATCTGCGGTGACCCTACGTTTCCACCGTGATATCCAGGAGTGGACATAAGCCTTGATATTTGAAAAACCACCACCATTATAAGTGTAGATTTTTCCTTTTTGCGAATTAACTTCCTGCTCCGTGCCTCCAACTCTAACGCAGCAAGCAGTCTTCCCTGATTGGCCGGGGTATCAATTCAAAATCTTTCTGGTTCCCGGTTGCAAGGCTTCCCTCCCTGTTTTAAAGTGACTGCACTCCAGAAGCCCACACTTCTCTCAGCAGAGATGTGCCTCGTTCTCTGAGAGGCTGCTGCTGGCTCGGGAGTCAAAAGAGAAGAAATAAAGCACTAGTGCTGGCTGGACTTCACCCGACACCACCACCCATAGTTCAGGAAAGGTAGTTCAGCTTCGTGACCATCGCTCACCTCGCTGTTCTGAGCTTTCCCCAATCAAGTGCAGAAGGCTTTCTGTTTAAATTCAAGGAGAGGGAGGAAGGAGGAAGACCTGGGTTCAAATCAATCTGAATTCAACAGGATTGACAACGGAAAAATAAAGTAAGTGCAGAATCAGTCCAGGTTGGGAAACTCCTGGAGATTTGGGGATGCAGCCGGGGGGGGGGGCAGGGAACTTTGTGGGGTTTGGTGCCATAGAGCCCACCCAAAGCACCCATTTTTTCCAGGGAGAACTGGTCTCTGTTGTCCAGAGATTAACCGTAATTCTGGAAACTGGCATCTCTAGTGTTTTCTTAGCCTCAGCTTTCAGGATCCCTTTCCCGCCAGGGGAAGTGAGACTTGTGTCCTTCCCCCACCCCTGATGCCATTGCCCCCCCCATATGGCCACACCTCCAATGACTGTGTATGACCATATATAGGTCTTACCCCTCTGTGTGTGCCGCAGGCTTTTTGTGCATGAGCATGTGAAGTGCGCGAAAATCCCTCTTCCAGCATAGACGTGGCTTGGTAGGGTTGTCTTTTGGTTTCTGTGGCTACTCCAAAAATTACCCGTTTAGCTTGATTGGCATCCTTGTAAACGAAGATTGGTGCTCCCTTCGGTTTCAGTGGGAAACACTGCATCTAAACTCCCCGGGGCTACATGGGAGCTCCGTGCGTTCTTTTGCTTTCGGTGGGAGGGAATGAATGAGAGAGGGGGGAGCTATTTGGGGGGAGAGAATTTTCCGGAATAAGTGGAGGGTTTAGAGGGAAGGAGCCCCTTCAGCATTACCTCTGGGCTTTCAGCTGTTCATTTCTGTCTGGCATTCAACCACCTCAAGAGGATGAGCGCCTGTCAATCAGAGCCTTGTGGAGGGCAGGCCCATGTCTTTTAGCTTTTGTCTTTGAAGAGACATGTATTGTTCTTTCTGGGAGCACGTGGGGGGGGGGGAGATTACCTGGAAACATTTTCTGGGTTAACTCTCCTAATTTCCTTTCTGGAAGTGGGGTGAAGAATCACAAATAAATCCTGATTTCTACTTTACTTTTCTTCAAAGAGCTTTTGGGGAGGTGTGGGTAAAAGCTAGATCTAGAGGATTTCAAATGGATCCTCATGAATTCATATGATTTTTACACTGAAATGAAATAAAACCACCTTCATTCTGTAAACTGTGTCTTAGACTATAGGCAGCACTACAAATATCATGCATCCACAGCATTGTGGTGCCACAGTGGGGCAAAAACATGGTTAAAATACATGGATCCTCATGATTTTTGTATTCGGCCATCCCAAACTCACCACAAGATAATTTCTTCTATTGACAGCCACAGCTTACACCACAAAAATCACAGACCCATGCCTTCATGGCCCGCCACAGAGCAAGAACATGGTTCCAAAGCATGGATCCCCATGGATAGATGAAGTTTTACTTTTAGTCACCCCCAAATCATTACCCAATTACGTATCATGGCTATGAGTATGGGCACTTTTAGGACCACAGAAATCTCCGAATACACATCCCAGTGGCTCTGCTGTGGTCCTAAGATTTGGTCCACAAGAAGAATAAGGGGCCTACCCTTTACACCTCAAGTGATTTGACAGGTGCCACTAGCCAATGAGAGAGCCATATTTTCTAACCAATGAGAGAGCAGAGAAGGCGGATGTAAGGGCCTGTACACATGGGCTGGTTCCCCCTCCCCTCTGAAATGGCAGAGAGTGCGATTGTGTCTTGCTGTAGCTTGGGTTCTGGCTTGATTAAAATAAGCAAGTTAATTTTAGATATTTGATGCTAAAAAGTCACTCTTGCAGGGTGGTCTGTTGTACAGATTTACACATACAGAGTGTTCAGCTTCTCAGGGGTGGCTGGGAGGAGTCTCAGTGAGTGTGCCATGGGGTGCTAGGAGAGTATTTTTTTTGGGGGGTGGGCTCCATTTTTATTCTTGTTAATTTCAAATTATCAGGGGGATAATTAAACTGAGGCATAATTAAAATAACAAAATGAATATATAGGAATTTCTGAGTACACTCTTAAAACTGATGAATTAAAAGCAAACAAACAAAACCAGGAGAGTCTCTCAGACAGAACCACATAGGTCAAAAAGCGATCAGAACGTAACTTGGCACTTAAACATTGACTGAAGTTTTTATTCTTGTTAATTTCAAAGTATCATCGCTTGATTAAAATAAGCAAATTAATTTTGGATCTTTGATGCTAAAAACCATATGCTAGAAAGAAAAAGGCTGGTTAGGCTCCCCCCTCCCCCTCTGAAACGGCAGGGAGTGTGTTTTGGTGTGATTAGCAGAGGGGCCGGGTATGAGTAACGGTTTTTATATTGTGGGGGATATCTGCAGATTCGTGGAATAGAATATAGGAAATTCTGAGTGCACTCTTAAAACTGATCAACATGAAGTTTTTATTCTTGCTAATTTCAAAGTACCAGACCTCTGCTCCTAATACACAGAGCCTGATAGCTCCTAGCTGCATACAGTCAGCGATGTGAGAGCCTCTGATTTTTTTTTGGAGGGTGGGAATCAGGGAATGACCCCCCACCCCCACCTCTTGCTGCTTCAAACATGAGGTTTGCAGGAATCCTTTTGCACATCTCCTAGCCTGGCCCTCTTAATATCCCCACCCACCCAACACATATTAAATGATGTGCAGAGACCACACTGTGTGTGGCTGAATTTTTTAATGGTTGTATTCTGTGCTAGATCCCTTTTTTATTATTCACACACTTTGAATGTATCTCTCCCCTCATTAGTTTTTATGCCAATAAGGGTATCATTACCAGCATGTAAAGCACCTCTGCCTTTCTTCCCTCTACACTCTGTATCCAATCAAGGAGCGATTAAAATAACAAAATATAGGCTATATTGTTGTTATTCTGTTATTTTAATCAAGGAGTGATTAAAATAACAAAATAACGATATAGGCTAGCTATCAGGAAAAAATCTTTCACAGTCAGAGTAGTTCAGCAGTGGAATAGGCTGCCTAAGGAGGTGGTGAGCTCCCCCTCACTGGCAGTCTTCAAGCAAAGGTTGGATACACACTTTTCTTGGATGCTTTAGGATGCTTTGGGCTGATCCTGCGTTGAGCAGGGGGTTGGACTAGATGGCCTGTGTGGCCCCTTCCAACTCTATGATTCTATGATTCTATGAAAATGAACTAATTTTGGATCTTTGATGCTAAAAGCCAACCCTGCAGGGCAGTCTTTGTACAGGTATACACACTATGGGATGCTCTAGGGCAGTGGTCCCCAACCCGCGGGCCGCGGCCCGGTGCCGGGCCGCGAAGGCCTCAGCGCCGGGCTGCGGCTCCTTCTTCCCTCCCCCCCCGAAGCGAGAAGTTCGCAAGGCCGTGAACAAATCGGCCGTTAAAGTGGCCGATTAGCTTGCGGCCCGGCAAGCTTCTCGCTTCGGGAGGGGGGGGAAGAGAAGCTTGCTGAGCCGCAAGCTAATCGGCCACTTTAACGGCCGATTTACTGGGACAATCAGGCAGGCCTCTCCCTTTGATCTTAATTCCAGGGCAGAGAATTTCTATGCAGTGGTATTTTTGTCTGCCATGGTAAGCCACATGGAGGATCACCATCTCACTAAGAATTAGATCTACATTCTATGGAAGATCTTGTGATTAGAACACCAACTGAATAATTTGGCTCTCAAAAATGGCTAAAGGGAATTTGATGGGGGGTTGGGCCATGGAAATGGAGAAAGGGGAAAGTGATTAACTTTTGTCCCAAAGTCATTTCACCAGTCAAAACAATGGCCTTCCCCAAACTTGGGGGCGGGGGGGGGGTGAAATGGGCATAATACACATGCCTGTCTTTTTCCATATCAGAACTTAATGGACCTTGTTATGTCTGTGGACATTTGGCCACTGATGCAAATGTGGGCTTCTGCCAGCCAAGAAACTAATCTGATTGCTTTGCTTAGGGCCAATCGGATTGCTCCACTAGGGCCAATCAGATTGCTCAGCTTAGAGCCAATCGGAGGCAGCAGCTGTCTGCCTGAAAGGTATAAAAGCGCATGAGTTTGCCTGTTTTTCTCTGTTTAGTAGTTGTAGTCTGTTGCTGGAGTTGCTAAATAAAAAGAGCTGTTCTGAAGAATTGGAGTCTGTGATCACTGAACCTGCAGACTTAATAGACCTAGAAAAGTGGAGGAAAGTTCTCAGTGGGGTAAATAACAGATGGAAAGCAGAAAGTTCCTCATTACCACAACACCAATCTAGTTACACACATTCAACTTCTATCTAGGGCCAAATTACATGTATATTTTATCCTGTAACCCACCATGAGCTGGCTTTGCCGAAAGTGGCGGGAAATATGATGATGATGATGATGATGATGATGATGATGATGTTCAATTTTCTGCTCTGTGTCTGTTTCCTAGATGCTATTCCTGGGACAACTCTTGCTACCCCACAAAAGCAGGCTCCCCCCCTCCCCATATGTGTACTTTTCTTTGATAGTCTTGTGTTAATGCCACTTCTAGTATTGATGAAAATTCACAAAATAATAAATACCACAACATAGACAGAGTGTAAAGAGCACAGACCCCCACCTACCCAAAATATTCTCAACACAGTGTGTTTAATCCAGAAATTTATTTATGTATTTGGATATTTATACAATGTTTATACAATGTTTAAACAAAGTTATACTCGATAACAGCATTGTTCCTATGCATTCTGAAAACCTGCTGTCAACAATCTGGACAGCAGTTTGTTCAGATATACAATGTTAGGGGCAACTCAGCCTGTCAGTTGAGTATAGAGGTCAGAGTGCTAGACAGGAATCTAAGAGACCCTGTTCTGGATCCTCACTATGCTGTGGCAGCATGCAGGGGTGGGGGCTAGGAGCAGTGACACCCTTTCAGTTTAGCCTGCCTTACAGGGGTGTTGCAAGGGTACGGTTGTGGAGGACAATTAAAAGCAGAATGCTAGCTTTTCAATTGTGATTTGGGTTGGTTTACAACAAAGCAGGAGTTGAGGGGAACACCTAGCTAATAAAAGACTAGTCAGTCAAGGACTGTCATCTTTAAATGTCCCGTGGCGCCCGCGGGGTGCCACGGACTAAATAAAAGAGTAAGCCCTGTCGGGGAGGAGTTAGGGTGGGCCTTGTCCGGGATAAAAACTCGGAGGGACCAATCAGGAGCCGCGAAGCTTTGCGCGGCTCCCCATTGGCGGCTTGGCCAGGCCTTGTCAGGCCGGCCGCAGACTCACCTCGCAGATCGCGCTCGCAGCCAACGGGGTAAGTCCTCCGGCCCTGCCACTCCGCTGTCTTCAGCAAGGAGCAGGGGCGCCGTGTCAAAGACGCGGCGTCCCTGTTCCTTTTCCACCCCGGGGACCCTGGTCACTCCCGCCCGGCAGAAGCCTCGCCTTCCCTCCGCCACCGTTCTCCCGGCTTCTCCCAGGCCCAGCCGCTCCTTCGCGGACGTGAAGGTGCGCCTGTGCCCGGCAGAAGCCTCGCCCTCCCTCCGCCGCTGTTCTCCTGGCTTCTCCCAGGCCCAGCCGCTCCTTCGGGGACGCGAAGGTGCGCCTGGGCCCGGCAGAAGCCTCGCCTTCCCTCCGCTGCCGTTCTCCTGGCTTCTCCCAGGCCCAGGCGCTCCGCCGCTGTTTCCAGGCTTCTGTTGGGCCCAGCCGCTTCCTTGCAGCCGCGAGGGTGTGCCTGGCCCCGGAACAAGCCACCAACCTTCTTAGGCTTCTGCCCGGGAGAAGTCCACCCAACACCCACACACACACACACTGCTCTTCCCCCTGCCCAACCCACCTCACCTCTCCCTTAACTCTCCCTTCCCGACCCACACACATGCACGCACACACACACACCTATTACCCACACAAACGCCATCTCCCTCCCACTTCCCCCCTGCCAACCCGCCCCTTCACATATACCCCTCTTTCGTTCCATTCTATCTACCTTCCTGCCTGCCTTCTTCCCTTCCTTCCTTCTTTCCTTCCTCCCTTTCTGCATCTCCTTCTTCTCTCTGTCTCTCCCTCTCACTTACTTCCTCTCTTAATTCTTTGATCCCTTCCTGTTCTTCTCCCTTCTATCCATCCCTGCAAAATCCTCTTCCCCTCCTTTCTCCCTCCCACTCCTCCTCCCCTCTTCTACCTTCCTTCGCGACATTCTTCCTCCCCACGCACTAGCGCCCACTGTATTTCCCTTCACAGCGGGCTTTATTTCATCACATATCAAGAGGTTTTATTTCTTTTTGATAATGCTACAGAATAAAAATCATTGGACTCTGCCTGACCTGCGATTTCACTGAGGCAGGAAGATATGTAAAGTGTGGGGTTTGGTGGGAATAGGGTGAGACTCATGTATCTGTTTAGTATTGATAAGAGCCCCCCCCCCCCGGAATAACGTTTTTCTGATATCTGAAAAACAGTCATTCTCTCCTAACAGCAGGCTTTCACAAAACCCTGGGGTTTCCTGATGGCTGTGCAAGAAATGCCTGAATTACCTTGATGGTTCTCCATTTCAGCAAGGCTTGTGCTCAAGTGTATGGCTGTGGAAGGTTTCCCAATGCAGAATATCCCAAGTTTCTTGAATCCCTGTTTCATTCCCATTTGCACAAGATCCTTTGGAACCAATTTCTAGGCATTTTGAGGGAAGAATGCACAAAAATGAGACTTTGTACAAGCAGGACAGTGCTAAGTTTGCTTTTTTCCTCTTTCTGCATTGCTAAATCCACGCTTCAAATACTTCAGTTCGAAGAACATCTTCAAACATGCACTTAGATGTTAACCAAAGAGTAATTTTCTCAGGAGATAAACATAAAGCCAGCAGAGGACGGAAGCACACCCTGCTGAAGTTAAACTGATGCTTGGGGTGGGCTTTGTTAGCAGAAAGTGCCTCCCAACCACTCTCCCTCCCGCCTCAGAAATGTCAGATGCCATTTGCAAGTGTTTTGGTTTTGGAAAAGGTATTGCTAAACTCTAGAGAGCTCTCAGTTTTGGAACCGTGCTTCAGTTTGTCTCCCTCCCCATATGCACACCATCTGTTCGATACCACTTCATGAAAACTGCTTATTGTGGGATCTTGAGGAGTGAAATTAAATATGATTCAGTTGCTTGGGGACCCAATAATGTGTAGCACTGGGCAACACCGTAACGTCAGCTGGAGATGATACAGTTGCTTAGCAACCCTGTGGTCCTGTCTCCCGCCAGCATCTAAATTCTGAATTTAAAAAAACAGCAAGGAGTATTTGCATTTGTAGTAAGAAATATGCACATTGGATAATATTTTACCATCTTAGTTCATAGAATCATAGAATCATAGAGTTGGAAGGGGCCATACAGGCCATCTAGTCCAACCCCCTGCTCAACGCAGGATCAGCCCTAAGCATCCTAAAGCACCCAAGAAAAATGTGTATTCAACCTTTGCTTGAAGACTGCCAGTGAGGGGGAGCTCACCACCTCCTTAGGCAGCCTATTCCACTGCTGAACTACTCTCTGTGAAAAATTTTTTCCTGATATCTAGCCTATATTGTTGTACTTGAAGTTTAAACCCATTACTACGTGTGCTCTCCTCTGCAGCCATCAGAAACAGTATCCTGCCCTCCTCCAAGTGACAACCTTTCAAATACTTAAAGAGGGCCATCATGTCCCCTCTCAACCTCCTTTTCTCCAGGCTGAACATTCCCAAGTCCCTCAACCTATCTTCATAGGGCTTGGTCCCTTGGCCCCAGATCATCTTCGTCGCTCTCCTTTGTACCCTTTCAATTTTATCTACGTCCTTCTTGAAGTGAGGCCTCCAGAACTGCACACAGTACTCCAGGTGTGGTCTGACCAGTGCCGTCTACAATAGGACTATGACATCTTGTGATTTTGATGTGATGCCCCTGTTGATACAGCCCAAAATGGCATTTGCCTTTTTTACCGGTGCATCACACTGCCTGCTCATGTTTAGTTTACAATCCACAAGTACCCCAAGGTCTCGTTCACACCCAGTGCTACCTAGAAGCGTATCCCCCATCCAGTAGGCATGCTTTTCATTTTTCTGACCCAGATGCAGAACTTTACACTTATCTTTATTAAATTGCATCTTGTTCTCATTTGCCCATTTTCCCATTGTGTTCAGATCTCGTTGAACTTTGTCTCTATCTTCCGGAGTATTTGCCAGTCCTCCCAATTTGGTGTCATCTGCAAACTTGATGAGTAGTCCCTCCACCCCCTCATCTAGATCATTAAGTTAAAAAGTACCAGACCGAGCACCGAGCCCTGAGGTACCCCGCTACTCACCTCTCTCCAGTCTCTTCAGTGGTGGGTTACCATGGCCATCCACCTCTGCCCCCCACAATGGATCACGTGCATCAAATAAACTGTCCTGGGACAAAGTCATAACTTGATGTTGTACTTTTGAAGTAGGAATGCTACACATATTTAAAAGGTGGGAACCCTTGAGTTATTATTAATTTATGTTGGTTGTGATGTTTATTACACTTTGAAAGGGACTGTATAATATTTTATAAATATGGGGTTTAGTCACTGAGAAAAAGCATGTTTGAAAATGGGGCTACATGCAACATCCAGGCTGCATTTTGACTGTATCCTGTTGAACTACTACATTTATAGAATCATAGAATCATAGAGTTGGAAGGGGCAATACAGGCCATCTAGTCCAATCCCCTGCTCAATGCAGGATCAGCCCAAATACACCTATATTCAATGGATTAAAATCTTTACTGAGAAGCCACTGCTGTTTCTTTTCTTCTTTCTTGCAGTGTCTGGAATTGGTGTGCCTTATTTGTTCCTAGACACATTCCAAGTCAGACGGTCCCAAGCCCTTCAAACCCTCCACTGGGGTCTTGCACGTATTTCCACAGGACATTTTGCAAGTGAACCATTATGCAGGGCTACCTTCCCCTTTGCTGCCACAGCAGATGAGAGGGACAAACGCTGTTCTGCCATGCCTCTGTTGAGCACTTTCTTTGATTTCCTGTTTTCTTTGATTTCCACTCAGCCTCAGTAACCCAGACCCTACTTCTGCACAAGGCTAGAAGAGACTAATAAGGGAGATAGAGAGGCTAGAATTGAGGGCCTCTTCTTTCCAAGGTCACCCTGTACATGAGGGGGGCAAAATAAAGATAATGCATCCTCCTTCATTGCTGCCAATGTCCTCCCCTTGTCACTTCCCAGAGGGGGGGGGCTGTGTGCCTTTTGTCTTCCTTCCCTCCCCTTGTCCCCTCCAAGAGCCAGCTTGGTGTAGTGGTTAGGCCGTCTAATCTGGCAAGCCCAGTTTGATTCCACACTCCCCCAAATGCAGCCAGCTGGGTGACCTTGGGCTCGCCACAGCACTGATTAAGCTGTTCTGACCAAGCAGGAATCTCAGGGCTCTCTCAGCCTCACCTCCCTTACAGGGTGTCCGTTGTGGGGAGAGGAAAGGGAAGGCAACTATACGCAGCTTTGAGACTCCTTCAGGGAGAAAGCGGCATCTAAGAACCAGCTCTTCTTCTTCCGTAATATCAGGACTCTCAGCTTCACCCTCACAGGGTGTCTGTGGTGGGGAGAGGAAAAGGAAGATGATTGGAAGCCACTTTGAGATTCCTTTGGGTAGAGAAAAGGAGCATATAAGATGCAACTCTTCTTCTTTGCCCAGCCCAATGGAACCTGAAACAGTGGTGGGGGCTGGCCTGCTGGGGAGTAGGCAGTGGGAAGAAAACCCATAGCAAAGGCAAGAGGAGTGGGGAATCAAGCCTGGCTCATCAGATTAGGAGCCACTGCTCTTAACCACAACACCAAGCTGACTTGCCTTATTAGCTGCCTCCAGTTCTGCAGAGTAGAAAGGTGGTGAACAAATGTTTCAAATCATAGAGTTGGAAGGGATCTCCAGAGTAATCTAGTCCAACTCCCTGCACAATGGAGGAATTCACAACTCCCTGCCCACCACAGTGACCCCAATTTCATGCCCAAGTGATCCCCCCACCAAAAATCTCCAGAATCCATCCTGGCCTAGAGGAAATTTACCTACCATCCCACTGTGACAATCAGCAATTCCCTGGGGATGCCAGGAAGGGCCACAAGAGACAAACCCTGGCACATCCCTTCCTGCCCACCCACTCACAATCTGCCTAAGTACATAAAATCATCATTTCTGGCAGAAGACTATCCAGGCTCTGCTTAAAAACTTCCAAAGCAAGAGAACCCAGCACCTCCCGAGGAAGCTTCTTCCAGTGAGGAACCATTCTGTCAGGAACTTCTTTTGGATGTTTGGCCGAAAATTCTTTTGACTTAATTTCCACCCATTTGTTTTGGTCTGACCCTCTGGGGCAAAGAGGAAACAGCTCTGCTCCATCCTCAAGTATTTGAAGATGGTTATAATATCACCTCTTGGCCGTCTTCTCTCCAAGCTAAACAGACCAAGCTCCTTCAACCTTTCCTCACACAATGTGGTCTCCAAACCGCTCACCATCTTTGTTGTCCTCCTCTGGACATGCTCCAGTTTGTCTACATCCCTCTTCAACTGGGGTGCCCAAAACTGAACACAGGACTCCAAGTGAGGTCTTACCGAAGCAGAGTAAAGCAGTAACATCACCTTGTGTGATCTGGAGACTATATTTCTTTGAATAAATTTAAAAAGCAGTCTGCACTTGCCTATGCTGGCTGATGTTCCTGAACCATGAGACCTGACTCAAGCCCGACCTCTGACCCGCTGGTCTGGAAGGGGATGGAGTCAGGAGCACCTCACGGGCCTGTTGCAGTGGTGGCGTCTCCCTCAGTCGGGTTTTAAAGAGCCAGCTTTTAAATAATTTATTTAACTATGTAATATTATGTGCATGTTATATGTTGTTGTGACCACATTTATTGTTGTTGTTTGTTGTTATTACTCAAGCCATTTCTGGGCTATGTCTTGCAGATGGGCACTTCTATTCCTGATTTCTGTGACCTCCAAATAATATCCCTGGATGCAGAAAACTGAGCCATTTGGGAGAAAGCTGACATTTCCCTGACATCCCAGTTTTCTGTGAGGAGCTTCCTCACAACTTATTTTATTTGTGATACTGTGATAATGTGACTGTAAAGTAATGGTAATGTTATGGTATGTTGAGTTTACTCCCTGGCCTTGGGATCATAGAATCATAGAATCATAGAGTTGGAAGAGGCCACACAGGCCATCTAGTCCAACCCCCTGCTCAACGCAGGATTAGCCCTAAGCATCCTAAAGCATCCAAGAAAATTGTGTATCCAACCATTGCTTGAAGACTTCCAGTGAAGGGGGGCCTACCACCTCCCTAGGCAGCCTATTCCACTGCTGAACTACTCTGACTGTGAAAAACTTTTTCCTGATATCTAGCCTATATCGTTGTACTTGAAGTTTAAACCCATTACTGCGTGTCCTCTCCTCTGCAGCCAGCAGAAACAGCATCCTGCCCTCCTCCAAGTGACAACCTATCAAATACTTAAAGAGGGCTATCAGGTCCCCTCTCAACCTCCTTTTCTCCAGGCTGAACATTCCCAAGTCCCTCAACCTATCTTCATAGGGCTTGGTCCCTTGGCCCCAGATCATCTTCGTCGCTCTCCTCTGTACCCTTTCAATTTTATCGACGTCCTTCTTGAAGTGAGGCCTCCAGAACTGCACACAGTACTCCAGGTGTGGTCTAACCAGTGCCGTATACAATGGGACTATGACATCTTGTGATTTTGATGTGATGCCCCTGTTGATACAGCCCAAAATGGCATTTGCCTTTTTTACCGGTGCATCACACTGCCTGCTCATGTTTAGTTTACAATCCACAAGTACCCCAAGGTCTCGTTCACACACAGTGTTACCTAGAAGCGTATCCCCCATCCAGTAGGCATGCTTTTCATTTTTCTGACCCAGATGCAGAACTTTACACTTATCTTTATTAAATTGCATCTTGTTCTCATTTGCCCATTTTTTCATTGTGTTCAGATCTCATTGAACTCTGTCTCTATCTTCCGGAGTATTTGCCAGTCCTCCCAATTTGGTGTCATCTGCAAACTTGATGAGTAGTCCCTCCACCCCCTCATCTAGATCATTAATAAATATGTTAAAAAGTACCGGGCCGAGCACCGAGCCCTGAGGTACCCCGCTACTCATCTCCCTCCAGTCTGATGAAACACCATTGACAACAACTCTTTGAGTGCAGTTCTCTAACCAATTCCCTATCCACCTAACTATCTGAAAATCCAGATTGCAGTTCTTCAACTTATCCATCAGAACATCATGGGGAACCTTGTCAAAAGCTTTACTAAAATCCAAGTAAATGACATCAACCCAATTTCCCCGATCCAGCAAACCTGTTACTTGGTCAAAAAAGGAAACTAGGTTGGTCTGGCAGGACCTGTTGGAGACAAATCCATGCTGACTTCCTTGGATCACCAAATTGTCCTCCAGATGTGTGCAGATTTAATATCTGCTCCATTATTTTCCCCACAACAGAGGTCAGACTCACTGGTCTGTAGTTTCCCGGGTCATCCTTCCTCCCTTTTTTGAAGATCGGAATAACGTTTGCTCTCTTCCAGTCCTCCGGGACATCTCCAGTCCTTAAAGAGGTTCCGAAGATGATGGACAAGGGCTGTGCAAGTTCTCTGGAAAGTTCTTTGAGTACTCTCGGGTGCATTTCATCCGGACCAGGGGATTTGAACTCATCCAGGGCAGCTAAATGCCTCTCAACAAACTCTCTATCCATGTTAACCTGCCACCCAGACACTATCCTTTGGCTACGGCCATCTCTAGATGTGCCTAAACACTTTGACCTGTGGGAAAAAACAGATGTAAAATAGGCACTAAGCCTTTATGCTTTCTCTGCATCATTCGTTAGAGTTTGTCCATACGCACCCAACAGTGGGCCTATTGCCTCCTTTACTTTACATTTGCTCCTCACATAACTGAAAAATCTTTTCTTGTTACAATGGGCTTCCCTGGCCAATCTCAGCTCACTCTCAGCTTTGGCCTTTCTGATGATTGATCTACAGTGCCTAGTAACCTGTGGGTACTCTTCTTTAGAGCTCTGTCCTTCCCTCCATTTCCCGAACATTTTCCTTTTCTTTCTTAGTTCCTCTTGAAATTCTCTGTTCATCCAAATAGGCTTCTTAGAGCTCCTGCAGTGTTTTCGTCTTTCTGGGATAGTCATTGATTGAGCATGCAATAGCTCCTGTTTGAGTAGCGCCCACCCTTCACCTGCTCCCTTCCCTTCCAGCATTCTCGTCCATGGTATGACACTCATCATGTCTCTGAGTTTATTAAAGTTTGCCCTACGAAAATCCAACATCCGCGTCTGGCTACAAGCTTCCTTGGCTCCCCATCTCAAAAGGAATTCTATCAGGACATGGTCACTTCCCCCTAGGGTCCCCACCTCCTTCACCTCATCCACCAACTCTTGCCTGTTGGTCAGTATTAAGTCCAGTATGGCTGAACCTCTTGTGGGTTCTTCTACCATTTGATAAATGAAATTGTCAGCCAGGCAGGTCAGAAAGTTGCATGACTGAGGATGCTTCGCAGAGTTTGTTTCCCAGCACACATCTGGGAAATTGAAGTCACCCATGATGACAAGGTCCTGCTGCTTGGATATTTTCTCAAGCTGCTCACAAAGTGCAGCATCCACATCCTCTCGTTGGTCAGGCAGTCGGTAGCAGACACCAACCACCACACTGTTTGTTTTCCCCTCGCTTATTTTCACCCAGATGCTTTCCACTGTAGATATGCTCTCCTTCACTAGAATTTCCTGACAGGTAAGCCCTTTCCTCACATACAGTGCCACTCCTCCACCTCTTCTATCTATTCTGTTTTTTCTGAACAGTTCATATCCATCCACCATTACATTCCAGTCATGAGAATCATTCCACCAAGTTTCTGTGATGCCTACTAGATCATACCTTTCCATCAGCATGAGAAGTTCCAGCTCTTCCTTCTTATTGCCCATGCTTTGGGCGTTAGTATAAAGACATCTGAATCCATTTACTTTTGGTTCCCTATGAGCTGGCCTTGCCGGTTGGGCTGCCTCCGATCGTTTTCCTTCCATACACTCCCTATGTTGATCGTCTCCTTCCCCTAATGGCTTTAGTTTAAAGCTCTTCTGATGAATCTCCCCAGGTTCCTGCCAAACACATTCTTCCCCAGTTTCGATAAGTGCAGGTGCTAGTAGGCCTTCCTCAAGAAAGCCTATCCCATGGTTGTCAGGATTGTTAGAAAACCCTGTCATAAATTAGCCTAAGTTCCTCCATGACAGTTATATTGCTTGGTGCCTGGTAGCTCCTAGTTATCATGCTAACTAGTTAAAAGTGAAATGTATGTTATTGTAGCCATTATCTCTCAATGTGCTTTTCAGTGAGGCCTCTCGGCTGGGACTTATCTAAGTCTGAAGACAGCCAAGGACATGTGAAAGTAACACTGTTTCTAATTGCATTTGGCTCCTCTCTCTGCCTCCTCTCCCTTGGGAACTCTCAAGTTTTGGGCGGGAGAATTGTATTGATAAGAAGAAGCAAATCCAGCCTCAGGCAGATTTGACTTAGCTAGTCTAGATGTATGAAGTGCTTCTCAATAAAACTTTCATTTTCTAAGAAGTTGGTTGTGAGTCCTTGCAACGTCTGACAATGGTCCCAGAAACCAAATATCTCCTGCCGGCACCAACTCCGCAGCCAGTGATTCACCTCCATTATCTTCCTCTCCCGACGCATTCCTCTTCCCTTGACAGGCAAGATTGAAGAGAATACCACTTGTATAATAGTTACTGATTGACTGGGGAAGGCACTGGCAAACCACCCCGTATTGAGTCTGCCATGAAAACGCTAGAGGGCGTCACCCCAAGGGTCAGATGTGACTCGGTGCTTGCACAGGGGATACCTTTACCTTTAATAGTTACTGATAGATAAGATAGTTACTGGTAATTACCTTGTAAGAATGTTTCAGAGTTGTATGGAGACAGATGGGTCAAGCAGCATACGGTGAGGTGAGAGCCCTTGATCACTTTCACAGGCAGTTTTATTTCTCCCATGTTTGTGTGAATAACAACTGAGTTTCAAGGGGATTGATAGGCTGTTTTGCAAAGACTTATCATTGGATGTATTTGGATGTGTGACAGTTTACTAATGTATCAGAATTAATTTTTGCTATATATTCCCACGGTCGTGTAAGCCAGTGGTCCCCAACCTTTTTATCACTGGGGACCGGTCAACGCTTGACAGTTTTACTGAGGCCTGGGGGGGGGGGGAGTCATTTGTTGAGGGACGTCGCCTCTGCTCCGCTTGCTTTCCCGCCGGTGCCCCTGACTTCCTGCTGCCTACTAGGGGGTGCTGCCAGCAGCTGCACAGGGCCACACCAAGGGGGAGTCCCAGCCACGGCAGCCGCTGGAGAGCACTAAAGGTGAGCCGGTGGCAGAGTGGCAGGGCAGCCTCCAAGGCAGCAGCCAGAGAGGAGGACGAGGAGGAGCCACGGCCCGGTACTGACTGATCCACGGACCGGCACCGGTTCCCGGACCGGGGGTTGGGAACCACTGGTGTAAGGAGTTCTTAGTCTGACAAAGAGTGCTTGCACTCGAAAGCTCACACCCTGAATAAATCTTTGTTGGTCTTAAAAGTGCTACTGGACTCTGATTTTATTGTTTTGGGGGCAGTACTCATTCGAGGGCTTTAGGATGCTTTAGGATGATGCTTGAGGATGCTTTGGGATGCTTAGGGCTGATCCTGCGTTGAGCAGGGGGTTGGACTAGATGGCCTGTTTGGCCCCTTCCAACTCTATGATTCTATGATTCTATGATTTTAAATTCTGTGATTCTATGATTCTATGAGGGCGAGTGCCTCACCTACAGCTAAGTCATAATGTAAGCCAGGCAAAGGCTGTGGCAGAAATTATTTAGGGAAGAAATGGCAAAGATCCAACTGCTCAAATGGTGGGTCTTTGTGCAGCCTTCAAGGCAAACAGATCACCTTGTGGCAGCAGCTTGGAGGGCTGCAGCCTTCGCTACCAGAAGGGCTCCAGGCCATAAACCTGCCTTTATCAGAGGCAGCACAAACCTTGCCTTTGGTTTGCAGGACCAGACATAGGCAGCCGCCCTTCGGGAGCAGAACCGCACCGTTCTAGGAACCGCCACTGTGCCCACTCTGGGAGGAGGGTGTGTGGGAAGCATTTTGCTGCAGTCAGATTTGAAAATATAAATATAAGCCCTATGCCCCCCACAGGTTGGTGATTTCTGGACCCTGTGAAGTTTGCCTGGCCTCAACCTGGGCCAGGGCTTTTTCGGTCCTGGCCACAATTTGGTGGAACAAGCACCCGGAAGAACTGAGGGCCCTGCTGGACCTTCTGGCATTCTGCAGGGCTTGTAAGACAGAGCTCTTCCACCAGGTCTATGGCTGAGGCTAGTGGTGAATGCTTCGGCGCGGCTCATCTGCCTCGGCAATCCCTGAAGCCCACGGCAGCCAGCACCGTGGCGCTGAAAGGAGGGGCGCCAGTGGAGCGCCAGCTGGCAATCACATGCAGGCACAACGCCTGCGTGCAGATGCTGGCTGGCACGCCACTGCCGCCCCTCCTCTCTGCACTGCGGCACTGGGCACCCCGGGCTTCAGCGATCGCGGAGGCAGCTGAACTGTGCCAAAGTGCTCACCCCTAGTTGAGGCTGGGGCACAGGAGATCTGATGCCCCCCCCCCCCCCAGAAGAAGACAAAGGAGAGATCTCCACCCAGCTGTCCATCGTTACTGGTGTGCAGCCGGCACCCGGAGCCCCCCTCTGGGCACCAAAGGCAGCCCAGTGGCTGTGGGGGTTGGAGATTGTTGCCACCGGGGTGGGTTTTAATGGGGTAAAGGTTTTATGTGGGGGTTTTATCTTGTAACCCGCCACAAGACAGTCTACTGAGAGTGGCAGGATATCAATCAAATTAATAATCATCATAATAACAATAATAATGATTATGATTATGTCCCCTTCTTGGAAAGGGTAATGTAGAGCTGGTGCAGCAAACAGTTGTTGAAATTGTCTCCAACTTCTCTCTGACTCAAGAAAGACATATGAGAGCTCAGGTTTCCAAGGGAGATGATAAAGCAGCAACCCAAGAGGTGTTTAGAGAATCTGGAACACTGTGGAGTGAACTTTGGAGAGATTATCCTCTCCCTCTACAAACCTACCTCCAAATTGTTAGCAACATATGAAAACTGGACAGCGATTCAATCCCTTTGATTGAAATGAAAAAGCCCCCAAGTCCACCTAGAACGGTTCAGGGACTTCCATGCCAGAGGCCCTTGTCTGTAGTCTTTCCTTGGGGATGGGGACATAGGGTAACCCCAAAAGCTTTTATCATTTTATTTGCTTACTAGATATTAAGCCCGCTGTGGCCAAAATACAGCGGGCCCTAGCATGATGGGTGGGTGGAGGGATGGGGCGAAGGAAGGAGGAGAAGGAGAAAGAGAGACAGAAAGACAGAAAGACAGACAGAAAGAAAGAAAGAAAGAAAAGAAAGAAAGAAAGAAAGAAAGAAAGAAAGAAAGAAAGAAAGAAAGAAAGGGAGGAAGATAGAGACAGAAGAAGAGGCAGAGAAACAGGTAGCCAGAAAGAGGCAGATGGAAGAGAGGGAGGAAGGGAGAAAGGGAAAAACAAAGGGAATGCTGGGAGGAAGGGAAGGAAAGGGCAAAGGGAATGCTGGGAGGAAGGGAGGAACAGAGGAAGGTAGGTGGCCTTGGGACCTTCTGCCAGGCCTAGGAGCAGGCTCGGAGCAGGCTCGGCTGCTCCAGGGCCCGGCAGAAGGCTCGGGACGGGGGCGGTGGGCTCCTCGGCCTACTGCCAGGCCTAGGAGCAGGCTCGGCTGCTCCAGGGCCCGGCAGAAGGCTCGGGACGGGGGCGGTGGGCTCCTCGGCCTACTGCCAGGCCTAGGAGCAGGCTCGGCTGCTCCAGGGCCCGGCAGAAGGCTCGGGACGGGGGCGGTGGGCTCCGCGGCCTACTGCCAGGCCTAGGAGCAGGCTCGGCTGCTCCAGGGCCCGGCAGAAGGCTCGGGACGGGGGCGGTGGGCTCCGCGGCCTACTGCCAGGCCTAGGAGCAGGCTCGGCTGCTCCAGGGCCCGGCAGAAGGCTCGGGACGGGGGCGGTGGGCTCCGCGGCCTACTGCCAGGCCTAGGAGCAGGCTCGGCTGCTCCAGGGCCCGGCAGAAGGCTGGGGACGGGGGCGGTGGGCTCCGCGGCCTACTGCCAGGCCTAGGAGCAGGCTCGGCTGCTCCAGGGCCCGGCAGAAGGCTCGGGACGGGGGCGGTGGGCTCCTCGGCCTACTGCCAGGCCTAGGAGCAGGCTCGGCTGCTCCAGGGCCCGGCAGAAGGCTCGGGACGGGGGCGGTGGGCTCCGCGGCCTACTGCCAGGCCTAGGAGCAGGCTCGGCTGCTCCAGGGCCCGGCAGAAGGCTCGGGACGGGGGCGGTGGGCTCCTCGGCCTACTGCCAGGCCTAGGAGCAGGCTCGGCTGCTCCAGGGCCCGGCAGAAGGCTCGGGACGGGGGCGGTGGGCTCCTCGGCCTACTGCCAGGCCTAGGAGCAGGCTCGGCTGCTCCAGGGCCCGGCAGAAGGCTCGGGACGGGGCCGGTGGGCTCCTCGGCCTACTGCCAGGCCTAGGAGCAGGCTCGGCTGCTCCAGGGCCCGGCAGAAGGCTCGGGACGGGGGCGGTGGGCTCCTCGGCCTACTGCCAGGCCTAGGAGCAGGCTCGGCTGCTCCAGGGCCCGGCAGAAGGCTCGGGACGGGGGCGGTGGGCTCCTCGGCCTACTGCCAGGCCTAGGAGCAGGCTCGGCTGCTCCAGGGCCCGGCAGAAGGCTCGGGACGGGGCCGGTGGGCTCCTCGGCCTACTGCCAGGCCTAGGAGCAGGCTCGGCTGCTCCAGGGCCCGGCAGAAGGCTCGGGACGGGGGCGGTGGGCTCCTCGGCCTACTGCCAGGCCTAGGAGCAGGCTCGGCTGCTCCAGGGCCCGGCAGAAGGCTCGGGACGGGGGCGGTGGGCTTTGTGGCCTTCTGGCGGGCCCAAGGGCAGGCGAGCCTGCCCCAGGGCTCGGCAGAAGGCTCCCTGGGCGAGGGGAAGCCGGCCGGAGGACTTACCTCTGGGGAAGGCTTCTTACTCTGAGCGGCAACTCCCCAGCTGGCCCAGGCGATTGACACTTGGAGGGCCCAATCAGGAGCCGCTTTGCGGACCCTCCGAGTTTTTATCCCGGACAGGGCCCGCCCTAACTCCTCCCCACTTGCCCTTACTCCTTTATTCCTCCCGCTCCTCCGGAGCGGGGGGAGGGTTAAAGATAATTGTATTTATTTCCATCCTCTCTCTGGGTACTCAGGACAGATCACAAGAGATCAAATAAATACATAGATCAAATAAAATTCAAAATTAGGAATTTAAATTAAATTAATACATTTAAGACACTAAAACCAGAATAATAAATATATGCCCAGTTCTTTCCATCATATGGAAGAAGGCAGGGGGAGGACTAAACATCTGGAAGAAGTTCCTGACAGAGCAGTTCCTCATTGGAAAAGGATTCCTCAGGAGGTGGTGGGTTCTCCATCTTTGGAAATTTTTAAGCAGAGGCTGCATAGCCACCTCACAAAAATGCTGATGCTGTGAATTTAGGCAAATTGAAAATGGCTGGGCCAAAGGGATTGTGTCTGAGCGTGGTCCTTATGGCTCTCCCTGGAATTCCAATCCCCACTTTGGAGTTGGGAGGTACATTTCCTCTAAGCCAGACTGGCCAGGGATTCTGGTGTGTTTGTTTGTTTTTTTGGGGGGGAGGTATGGAATTGGGGCCACTGTGAGTGGGCAGGTATTTGTGAGTTTCCTCAGAAGAGAAGTAGGTCCACACCCTCCAGTCATCTGAATCAACTGAGGAGGAAGGTAGGAAAGATTTCCAGTCATGATCAAAACTTAAGGTGAACTAGTGTGCTTCAGAAGAGAAGTTTCTGATGCAGAAACAGCCTGGATGCAAGATATATCCTTTAACTACACTACAAATACTAAACATCAAAAGCTCAGCCAAATGAAATAAGTCTCAGGCCTGAGGATTTGTGGATGACTCTTGCCCCTGTATTTGTTTGCTCTGGATGATCCTTCTGAGTTGATAGTTGGTCTCCCTAAACCAGGGGGGGGGGCAAACTGTGGCTCTCCAGATGCCCATGGACCACAATTCCCATGTGCTCCATGGCAGGGGCTCATGGGAGTTGTAGTCCATGGACATCTGGAGAGCCACACTTTGACCACCCCTGCCCTAATCCAAGAGTCCCCAATATGGTGTCCATGAGCATCATGGTGCCTGCCATGTGTTTTTAGAAAGTGGGCAGAGGGCCAAGAGGGGCTTCTCATGGAAGTTCTCAATGAGAACTCAGCTTCTCATTGGCCACTGGAGATTTGATTGACTGTGTGGATTCTTTTAAACATTGCTTAGTCAGAAGCTGCCACAACAGCCCAAAGATTTCCACTGGGGACTGAAGGAAAGCTGTGACAGCCATTTTGTGGTTGTGTCCACCACATACTGTTAGAATTCCGAAGGTACCCACGGGCTAGAAAATGTTGGGGACCCCCGCCTCAAAACCATTCTTTTCTTTATTTCCCTGTGTAACTATTCCCTTTACCTTTAGGCCTTGTCCCATTCCCTCAGTTTCTGCACCAAGACATCTGCTTGCAGTAACTCCACCCTCCTCTTTGCACTGCTCTTCAATTCACTTTCCTTGCTCAGTTTTCCAAGATGACATTTGATCCTCCTTTTCTTTGCCTGAGTACTGGGTACTGATGGTGTGAACACAACTCTGCAGCCTCACTGCAAACCAGTGGCATTCTGCATGTGGTGGAAATCCAGCCAGTCTCCCAAGCATCTCTGATTTTGCTTTAAGGATCCCATTTCTATTCTTCAGGGAAGATGTGAAATACCCCATGAAATCACAGCTGTTGAGGAAGGAGGAACAGTAAGATGTCTGCCAGGAGGTGGGCCCTCAAAACCCCTGTAGAGTTACCTGCCCCCCTCCCCCAGCAGCAGACAAGTATGCAAATATTCTTCATTGCACATGCAAGTTTCCACAGCTGGGAAGAGAGATTGGTGGAGTCAAGGCCCACCATCTTGGCTGCTGTTATGCTAAGTCAAAGGCAGCCTAAACTGACTCACTACAACCTGTACACACACACAAAGGAGTGGCCATAAGGGTGTTGGATCTGAGATGCAGCATCGACATTCAGAGGAAGCCTCTGTCCTTGTAGCGTGCGGTGGTCCTTTCCCAACATTCCTGATCATGGGGAAGGAGTGTACGATCCATGTACACACCCTGCTTGCACAAACATCAAGCACGCGTGTAGGCGGAGGGCCTGTGGGCTTGTGCCTTTTGCATGCTTTGATTTGACATTCACCTGGGTGGAAGCCCCAGAGCAGTGAAAAAAGGACAAATGGAAGCAACTAATGGAAGATCCAGAGCAGAATGCCCATGACGGTGCAAAGACCTCTGGGATACTCTCTCAGGTCCATGTATATCCACAAACATGCTGGCAGGATGGGCTGCCCTCAGGTTCCCCAACGTGGTGCCCACAGTCACCATGGTACCCTTGGTGCACCTTACTTCCCTTGGTGCCCACCAACCTTTTCAGGACCATCGTTAAGTCAGAGCTTGTTACTGGCTGCCCTCATTCCAACACAAGGACCTTTGACTGGCTTTTCTTAGTCGGGTTCCCCCTTCAGGCTTCCCTTCTTCCCAGGTGTTTTGAGAGAGGGATTCAGTCTGCCTCTGCCTCTGCCTCCTGCAGCAGCTGTTTTGGGGTGACCCCCCCCCCCAGCATTCCAAAGGTGCCCGTAGTCTCAGCAGGTTTTGTTTATCCACTGAGGGGCGAAATGCTTGAATGCTCCCGTCCACCGCAGGGCTCTGCTGTTCTCCTGCACGTGAGAAGCCAGCACTCCTCTCTTCTCCCCGCCCCGTCCCTCCATCATACCCACTTAGGGATCCAGCTTGGAGGGATCCAGGGATCCAGCTCAAAGGTACATGCAACTCTGCACACAAAAACCAGTCCTTAGGAAAAGGCTGCTGCCACCCCTCGGCCAAGGCCTAACTGCTCCTCTAAAATGGTTGCTAGCAAAAAATGGATCCCCAGATCCCCAGCGACCTGTGCTTGCCCAAATGTCACCAGAAACCTGAGGCACGGCATGATTTCCCAGCTCATCTAAGGTGGATATCACAGGGCAAACCAGGCCTTTAGCTTGGGGGGGGGGAGGCTGATGGGCAATGCCCCCCCAAACACATGCCCTGCCCCAATCAACTTTTGTCCTGTTGTAGGAGGGGCAGCGCATTGGCTGTCCTGATGATGTCTTTTCCTGCAGTCCCATTCTGCTCTGTGCTACAAACCTTGTTGGACAAATTGGTGGTGCTGTTTCCCAAGCATGTTGTCTGCCTCCTGGAGGCTCTTGGCATCTTGCAGAAGGAGGGCAGTGCCCCTTAGGGAGGAAGAGGCCAGGGGGGAGTTGGAGGACCCCCAAAGGGCTCCTTTCCTTTCCCTTTGCTTGATGTTGCTGGGCTGCCGGAGGGCAGGGGGCTGCGTGAATCCTCAGGCCTTGCAAGTCTTGAGTTGCAGGGTGGGGGCAGAGAGCCGATTCCTGCTGAGCAGTATCCAGGTGGGGCAGCCACCCTAGCCTCAGCATTGCACTGGCGCATTGTGCGTGTCCCACCCATGGCCACACGTCCCCTCCACAGATCTTGGCTGCAGGGAAGGAAGGTAGGTGTGGTGATGTAAAGGTAAAGGTATCCCCTGTGCAAGCACCGAGTCATGTCTGACTCTTGGGGTGACGCCCTCTAGCGTTTTCATGGCAGACTCAATACGGGGTGGTTTGCCAGTGCCTTCCCCAGTCATTACCGTTTACCCCCCAGCAAGCTGGGTACTCATTTTACCGACCTCGGAAGGATGGAAGGCTGAGTCAACCTTGAGCCAGCTGCTGGGATTGAACTCCCAGCCTCATGGGCAAAGCTTTCAGACAGCTGCCTTACCACTCTGCACCACAAGAGGCTCCTTGGTGTGGTGATGAGCAGACCCAAAAGGAGGGGGGGAAGGGGGCTGATCAGCCCAAGAACACCATGGCTTGTGGGCTGTGCTTGACAGGGAGGCCCAGGGCCTGAGAGCAGCATGCCTGTGCTCTGTTTGTCAAAGCCCAGAAGGCTGATCTAGTACTTTCCTGGGAGGGGGATGTTAAACTGCCCCCTTAACAAAAAAAATTGCCCCTCCCACAACACATTTCTGGCTACGGGCCAGAGGCAAGGCACTGTTCCTTGGCAGGCTCTGATCTCAGACAAGAGAGAAGAGGCTCCAAGTGCCAGCAGTGGCTGTTGAGCCAAGGAGACCGTCCAGCCCACTTCCGGAGCTGAGGGAGCAAGACAGCCATCCCAGTTTGGGGACCGTACTGAGGTGGCAATGCTTGAGAAGGTCTCAGGGGTTCAAGGCAAGCCGTTACCTCAGAGACTGATAGACTGGAGGCAGAAGAGGGAGCGCATGGACTCCCAATTGCAAATGCCTGAGGTGAAGTCAGTCAGTCAGTGAGGCTCCCACTTGGCCCTGATGCATCATTCCAGAGCTTCTGTGGTGTAGTGGTTAGAGCGTCAGACCACGGTCTGGGAGACCCAGGCTACTCCCGCATGTGGGAGATGTTCCTGGGCAGCCTTGGCGTGTTGGTGGCATATTTCGCCCCCTCCATATGACGTTGCCAACATCCCAAGGCTGTCCACTAGTCAGGTTGCGATTTGGCCATTTTAAAATCACGATTTCAGGAATCCAGGAAACTGGATTTACCACCCTAAACCGTGTGAACTACCGGTTAGCCACCAGGGATCAGACCGTGTGGAGGGGGAAACGCGAGATAGTCCTAGTGGCTTTGTCCCGCCCTGGCTCCAGCCCTCCCCTCTCCATTTCCTGCTTTGAGTAATTGTCTTGTAAACAAATGGTGCAGTCTGTGTTGCACTGGGACCGCAACCCTACAGTAGCCCAGGTGAAATAAAATCTTCTTTAAGGTGTCCACGGTCTTCTTGGGATCAGGCAGGCAAAACACAGCCCCTTTTTTGTTTTCTGGAGGTGGGAAGTGAGCTGGGAAAGGGGTGGAGGCAGGGGGTTAATCATTCAGCCACGTGTGAGCTTTGTTTCTAAGCCTGCCATTAGCACAAAACGTCTTTTGGGGCTTCAGTGACCATGTGCAGCCTTCTCATAACTTGGTCAGGCAAAATCAGTCCCGTTTGCACCTTCTGGAGGTGGGAAATGAGGTGGGAAAGAGAGGGGAGTGGGAGATCTCACTGCCATCTCCTGATCCTACAGGGCCTGAGCAGCTTGTTCTGAAGCCTGCCATCAGCACAACATTTCTTCTTGGCCTCCAAGGACAGTGTGTAGCATTTCAGAAATCCACACAGACAGAAATAAAGTGCAAAAAAAATACAAATCCCAAAAGGGGGAGGGGAGAATGCTGTATCATTCTGGCATTTCTCCATAGCAACGGGGCAGTGTTGATTTTATTAAAGATGCATCTGTGTTATGGCATAACAATGTGGAAGTGCCTTTAAAAAAATAATAATTTCAGGGCTGGAGGAGGGGAGAGAAAGTTTCAGCCCGTGAGAGAACTGCTGTGCGGTGATTGGTCGCTTGTTGTGACTGACAAGCCAAGTAGCGGAGGGAGAAGTTCGGCTTGTTTTCCCTTGCAACCTTGTCAGTAGGCAAAAGGCCTCGACAGGGCACAGGGAAAACCTTTGAGGAGGGCTGTAAATGCGAGATTTACCTTTCCAGGAAGCCACTCACGTTTTATCCTTCCATGCAGAAATGGCCCAGGTTCAAATCCCCACTCTACCCTGGAAGCCTGCTGGCTGACCTTGGGCCGTACACAGACCCTCAGCCTAACCATGCAAGGATATAATGGAGGAGAAAGATGAAAGCCGTTCTGGGTCCCCACTGGGGAGAAAGGTGGGCTGTAAATGCGGCAAATAAACAAATAAATGAAATCATTCCCAGCTTCTGTGGTCACAGTCTACCACCAACATCCCCCGCCTCCACTAACATTCCAAGAAGTCTATCTCCATCTTCCTCAGGACTAAAAAACTGTGAGGGACATGAAAGACATTTCTTGGGTTGAGGAGTGAAAACGTACAACTCCCCTGTTTTTCTCTGTATTCCAAAACTGTCAGTGAATTCCCCTTGTGGCAAAACTTCACAGGAATTCTGAACAAAGCCGGAAGAGTAGCAACATTTCCCAGAGTCTGTCCTGGTGTCCTGAGAAAATAAACTTTAGCTTCCATTTGCATGCTCAACTGCACGTTATATTTTTGAAAAGTCTGCAAAGATAAGCAACCCCCTGCACCAATTCTGGGTTCCTCCCCCCCCCCCCCGCCCGCCCGTTTGTTTCTTGCTTCTTTCGGAAAGAATGGTTTCAAAAGCTCCAACAATATTGGCTGCGTTAACACTTGGCTATTTTTTTTCATGCAGAGAAAACTCTAGGTACTGTATTATTTTGTCATTCATCTTTACAACATAGGCAAGATGGCAAAACTTAACACAGGAGGGCAAAAGAAACACACACACACACACACACACACAGAGGAAAAAGAGAGCGGCTACAAATCCTCTGAGGCCCAGTAGGGCCCAACAGAACAGCCTCTTGCATCAGGGTGCGGGAGCAGGACGGATGGAGAAATGAAGAGTGGGAGACGCAGGAGGCAGAAGGGGCCACATCCACCCCCTTCGATCGCAGCCATGCGGCACAGCAGACCTTCAAAGGTCAGGGAGGGATCTTTTTTTGGCTTTGCGTCTACTGCGTGGGACGACACCCGAGCAGCAGAGATCCATGTAAACCTGTTCGCCTTTTTGTTTTTTCTCCGAGACACAAAATACAGCAGCAACATGTAAACGCCAAATAAATAGGTAACCACTTGAGAGGTCATTTCCTTTTCTAAAAAACAAAAACCAGCGCCTCGCTTTTTCCTATACGCACACAAAAAGAAAAAAATTCAAAAGAGACAGCATACAATACTGTGTCACCCCGGCCCCAAATTATATGTATACATATTTCCTAGCAATGCAGTTTGCTGCAAACTCAGACAATGATGTGCAACATCAATTTCAAATGTATTTCTTATCCTCCCCTCCCCCCCCCCCCGATGCCGCCCTCTTCTCGAAAGCCAAAGCCAGCACCAAGTGATCCACTCTGCCGGATCCTATCCCGTCCATCAGCAGCCGGAAACGCCCACGCTCTTCTGGTATCTACACCTCCAATCTTCAACCCCCCCCCCCCCTGGCCCCGGTGAAAAAATGTAAAATATCGCTTGATCTTAGTTCATTCAAAAGAAACAAACAAAAACATAGTTATTAGGTGTGCGAGAGGATTCTCCACACGACAACGTTTGCGACCCCGAGGGAACGCTTCTGCTCTTTCCTCTCCCCTCCCCCCCACTCCTTCCCTCCCTTTTTAATTAAACGCAGAAATTGGCAAATGGAGACACAGTTGATTTCGAGCGCAAAGTGGTTGGGTTGACGCCACGCTTCAAGCGCATCCCTTGTTCGCATTCACACCAAGGAGGGCTGGCACAGTCAGGGGGCATCGCTTCGGAGGTGGTCGGATGGCACTGGAAGAGGCCCCCTCAGGCGCGTCTGCAAGAGAAGGGGGAGAAAGTTAAAAAGGAACGCAGCACATGCATAGGTCTCCTTTAACGGAGGCTTCCTCTCCCCAGAAAACTGCAGGCCTGTCAGGAAGGGAGTCCAAATCTTTAGAAGAAGAGTTGGTTCTGATATGCCACTTTTCTCTATCTGAAAGAGTCTCAAAGTGGCTCACAATCACCTTCCCTTTCCTCTCCCCACAACAGACACCCTGTGAGGTGGGTAAGGCTGAGAGAGCCCTGAGATTACTGAAAAAGAAGAGTTGGTTCTTATATGCCGCTTTTCTCTACCAGGAGTTTGAAACTGGCTTCCATCCACCTTCCCTTTCCTGTCCCCAAAACAGACACCGTGTGAGGGAGGTGAGGCTGAGAGAGCCCTGATAGTAAGAAGAGGAGTTGGTTCTTAGATGCCGCTTTTCTCTACCCAAAGGAGTTCCAAAGCGGCTTCCATTCGCCTTCCCTTTCCTCTCCTCACAACAGACACCCTGTGAGTTAGATGGGGCTGAGAGAGCTCAGATAGAACTGCTCTGTGAGAACAGCTTTATCAGTGCTGTGATGAGCCTAATGTCACCCCATAGGAGGAGGAGCAGGGACTCAAACCTGGCTCTCCAGATTAGAAGCCACTGCTTTTAACCACTACACCAAATTGGCTCTTTAACAAAGAATTCTTAGCACCTCACTGAAGTACAGTTCCTTGTATCCTTTGGGTGCCAGGAGCTTCAGCTGCTCTGGATGCTAATGGAAGCCCCACAACCAGATTGGGTAACGCAATGCTGAAATGACTTGACCCAAAGAGACAAGGCATTGCTGTGGGCAGGGAGTTATGAATTTCCTGCATTCTGCAAGGGGTTGGACTAGATGACCCTATGTGGTGAATGCTCGATGTGCAAATCCAGCCAGCAAGAGATTTGCTGTTGACAGAGGTTACAGCTCAGTTTGTTTTGGGTACTCCCTGGGAGTAAGGGAAAGGGACGGTAGCACCAAGTGAAGGCAGCAGCAAGATTTTAGGATTTTGGGAAATCTAAAGGAACAGGGCCTGCAAGTCTCTTCTTTCACAGCACAACTGTTACTTACTATCTAAGATTGCAGCATGTGCATATTGATGGGATTCAGAAGTAAAATGGCCTTCATTGCCCACAAGCAAACTGGAGACATGGAGCATGAAAATCAGCCTGGAGTGTTTAAAGTGCCAAACTGAAAGTCGGGAGGCCCACATTCAAATCCCCACTCTGCCATAGAAGGCAGCTGGGGGACCCCTGGCCAATCACATCCTCTCGGCCTCGCCTACCTCACAGGATTCTTGCAAGGGAAAAACAGAAGAGTGCAGAAGTATGTCAGCTGCCCTGGGTCCCCATAAAAGTAATGAATGAACCAAATGGAATGGATGGAATAAATAGGCCCGACACCTGACTAACAGAGCTGCAGGCATTGCATCCCTTGCTATCTTAGCCCTTGTTTGTTTATTTATCATTTCTTTTATTATGTGGTTTCTATACTGCTCCCTGGTGATTGGATGGCTTGGGGTGTTGAACAATACAGGCTTAACAGAACAATCCATATAAAAACCAAGAATAATTTCATAGAATCATAGAATCATAGAATCATAGAGTTGTAAGGGGCCATACAGGCCATCTAGTCCAACCACCTGCTCAACGCAGGATCAGCCCAAAGCATCCTAAAGCATCCAAGACAAGTGTGTATCCAACCTTTGCTTGAAGACTTCCAGTGAGGGGGAGCTCACCACCTCCGTAGGCAGCTTATTCCACTGCTGAACTACTCTGACTGTGAAAAACCTTTTCCTGATATCTAGCCTATATCGTTGTACTTGAAGTTTAAACCCATTACTGCGTGTCCTCTCCTCTGCAGCCAGCAGAAACAGCATCCTGCCCTCCTCCAAGTGACAACCTTTCAAATACTTAAAGAGGGCTATCATGTCCCCTCTCAACCTCCTTTTCTCCAGGCTGAACATTCCCAAGTCCCTCAACCTATCAGTAGAAGTCTTATTGATGTGGAATACATCTTCTGGCGTGATGGAAATGGGTACAGATGCAACGTCCATAGCCCCGCCCCAGGGAGCATGGCAGAAAATGTGGTGAGGCCGCCAGCAGGGGAGACCACTGATGAGGGGCTGGCCATAAAGCTGGCAGAGGCCTTAAAGCCGGCTGCAGCCACAGCGCCACTCCTGAAGCAGGCCGGGCTGCTCTGCTGTGGTGGCGCCCAGCTGACCTGGCCTGTCCCGCCCTCCGCATAGCAGGGTAGGCCTGGAGGCAGGGAGACGTCACAGTCACCAGCAGAGGGCCACAGAACTGCTACTGCTACAGGTAAGAAGGTATGTGTAGGGTACGGGGGGTAGGGTTGTGGATGTGTGGACCTTGGATGGGGACCTGAGTTTCTAGCACCAAACTAAGAAGATGCCGTCTGCTCGCATTACTGCCTGTGGCCCCGTCATCCCGCCAGCCTCCGGAAACACAACATAAGTCACTGGCCACGCCCGGGGGGGGGGGGGGGACACCGCTAGCGGCCATTGCATTCCTGGATGCAAAAGGCTTGAATACTAATCTCCCAGATATGTTTGTTGATGGGAAGGTTTGGAAACAGGCCCAAGTAAAGGCCTTTGTTAATGTGGCCTAAATCATTTAGATAGTGGGAGAAGCATCTATCAGGACTGGGGCACCATACTGAAAATTTTGATTTTTGTGCCAACTTATGATCACAGGCAACATCTTTCTCCTGGATCCAAACCTGGATTTTATCCAACGCCCATGATTTCATTGTGTCAAGTGATGGCAAAGCATAATGGAAGAGAACAAATCATGTCAGTAATTCCTTTCTGGGTAGTATTGAAAACTGAACTGAATGGGTTGAAGGTAAATTTGCTAGTTTTATATAATACTAGTAATCAAGCCCGCTGCAGCTAAATGCAGCGGGCGCTAGGACTCACCGACGGCGGCGGCGGGCTGGTCGGCGTCGTCGTCGGTGGCGGCAGCAGCAGGCTTCTTTGCAGGCAGGCAGGCTCCGTCGGTCGGCTTCGCGCCTCTCACCGCGTCAGTCCGCCAGGCAGGGAACCCCCGGCAGCCGCGCTTCGCGCGACTGCCGGGGGCTCCCTGGGGCGTCAGGCCGGGAGCAACTGCGAGCCGCGCTGCACGCGGCTCGCAGTTGCTCAGGCTGGGAATCGGAGGGACCAATCGGCAGGCGCTTCACGCCTGCCGATTGGTCCCTCCGATTGTCTGTCGTGAGGAAGGGTCCAACCCGGACCCTTCCTCATCACGGACAAAGCCCACCTCAAGGGGGCTTAACGAATTATTTAGTCCGTGGCACCCGTGGCGCCACGGGCTGTTTAAAGATTTTATCAGTTTTAGATGTGCCGTTGTGGCACAAGACATCAGGCCAACCTCAGATCTGAGATGAGAGATACCTTTGCTCAAGTAAACTTTGAGTGCTGGGGCTGGGCCACGGATGATTTCGTTTTTAAATAGTGCCAGATAAATGTCTAGCCAGTAGAGTTCTGCCATGCGGATGGGCCTGCCAGAGCACAGATGATAGGTATTTGAAAGAGGAGCACTGTCCAATTCTGTTAGTTTTAATGAACCAGCTATGTCTGGATCTGTGATTAGGAAAAAATATAATTCTTGTTTTGTTGTAGTTGATGTTCAGTTGTTCCTCTGCTCAATCAGAAGCTAACTTAGCCAATGTTCTCCTCAGACTGACTCTAGTAAGGGCTATGCCATTGCCTGCCTCTGCCCCTGGTATGTTTCCCACTCAGGGCTGGACCCCGCTTAACTTCTGAGATTGGACAAGATCAGGCTAGCCTGGGCTACCTATTAGGCATGGGCGATTCAGTTCAGATAAGCCAAAAAGTAGCAGAACCAATGTCAGTGCAGGTCCTTTTCAAACCTATTCAACCCAAACCACTGATTCCTGCATTTAAACAGGCCGAATTGGGGTTTATTTTGCCTCCCCCCCCCCAAAAAAAAAAACCCTTTTCAGATTTGTCCAAGTGAAGGAGTATTTGTGCAATTTGGTTTCAGACAGAATAGTTTTGGGCCAAATCTGAAACCATACATTTTTTGTGCATGCCTACTATCTATCAGTCATTCCACACATGTTGAATAATGTGCTCTCAATAACTTAAGAAGAAGAGTTGGTTCTTATATGCCGCTTTTCTCTACCCGAAGGAGGCTCAAAGCGGCTTACAGTCCCCTTCCCTTTCCTCTCCCCACAACAGGCATCCTGTGAGGTGGGTGAGGCTGAGAGAGCTCTGATATTACTGCTTGGTCAGAACAGCTTTATCAGTGCTGTGGAGCCCAAGGTCACCCAGCTGGCTGCATGTGGGGGAGCACAGAATCGAACCTGGCTTGCCAGATTAGATGTCCACACTCCTAACCACTACTCCAACCATTACACCAAGAGTAGTTCAGCAGTGGAATAGGCTGCCTAAGGAGGTGGTGAGCTCCCCCTCACTGGCAGTCTTCAAGCAAAGGTTGGATACACACTTGTCTTGGATGCTTTAGGATGCTTTGGGCTGATCTTGCGTTGAGCAGGGGGTTGGATTAGATGGCCTGTATGGCCCCTTCCAACTCTATGATTCTGTGATTCTATGATTCTAAGCTGGTTCTTCCTATTTTGCACAGATCTTCCTATTTTGCACAGGACAATCCAGCTGCAAAAGCGAATCCTGCACATGTTGGATAATACACTGTTGATGTGCTGGATTTTCTCGTGCAAAACAGTGAAATCTGCTTCTAAAGTCAGGTCAGGGGAAAGACCAAGAAGGGGGAGATGAACGCTGCAGACTTCCCAGAGCCCCTTGGAAGCTCCCATTCCCTTGTCAGCCATTCCTGGCAGAGGTGCTTGGCAGTCAATGCAGTCTTCAAGCTGCTTGAAACAGGACTTGGAATAGGGGGCCATAAATTAAATCAACTAGATAGGGAGATGGTTTCTGGAGCTCCAGGACCTGTTTTTTTTAGGAAGCTGCCAACTTACCAAAGCACAGGGCCACGGAACTATACGAGTCCATCATAAAGGGAGAGCGCTTGTACAATCGAGGGGTCGGCCTTAGATCCCTCCTGGAACTCCTGCAGAGTGAGCTTCCCATCAGCATTCTGGAACAGAGAAGCAATAAGGCGTCAGCAAGGGACAAGTCACACCAACACATGGGAATGCTGCCCACCCCACAACTCCTCCAAGTTCTGTCTTTACCTCTTGCTCTGTTCCCCCCTCCCCCGTCATTTCTTTTGCCCCCTCACCTAAGCTTCTCGGGAGCTTGTTCCTTATATGTCAAGACCCAGCTGGTCTAAAGTAAGAGATCACTCAATTCTTCCAGATTTGTTTAATGTGCTTCAGGACATGAAGAATGGAAGTCAGCAAGCCAAACAAGGGGCCTTGGGTGCATTGAAATTGCAAAGCTTCAGGGGCATCTTGCCAGCTATACAGCATCGAGCGCATAGCCCTGCTCGGCATGCGGAAGGTCCCAGGTTCAAACTGCTGCATCCTGAGTTAAGGATCAGGCAGTCAGTGAAAGACCTCAGCCTGAGAACCTGGAGAGCAGCTGCCAGCCTGAGTTGACAATACTGACCCTGATGGGCCGATGAACTGAATAAGGCAGTTTGTGTGTGTTTTCTTCCTGCCTGGGCATGGCTAAAGGCACATGGCAAAAGTTAAAGGGCTGGTCCTTGGCTCCTGGGCCACAGCTTGTGAAGGATAGCCACTGCATGATTTGCACCTGCAGAATTGTTTTCTTCTTGATAATTGGTGGTAGGAAATTCTGTTCGGGATGCAGAATTGCCTAGTTAAATTGCATTTGGTTTCTTTACACTTTTGTTTACTGAAATGAGATCTCAGTGTTTCTGTAAGCCGTTTTGGGTCTACAATGAAGAAGAAAGAGGAGTAATAAATGATCTAAATACATAAGTAAAGATAAAGGTATCCCCTGTGCAAGCACCGGGTCATGTCTGACCCTTGGGGTGACGCCCTCTAGCGTTTTCATGGCAGACTCAATACGGGGTAGTTTGCCATTCCCTTCCCCAGTCATTACCGTTTACCCCCAGCAAGCTGGGTACTCATTTTACCGACCTCGGAAGGATGGAAGGCTGAGTCACCCTTGAGCCGGCTGCTGGGATCAAACTCCCAGCCTCATGGGCAGAGCTTTCAGACTGCATGGCTGCTGCCTTACCACTCTGCGCCACAAGAGGCTCTTCTGGCTTAAATTAAATAAATGGCTTAAATTGGGATGAGGGACAACTTTTTTTTGCCTCCAGGTGCTTTTGGAATTCTGGCTCAGTCTAGTGATTGCAATCACAAAACAGCTGCTCCAAGGAAGTCCAAGTACAGTGAAGAAAAGGGGTCTCACACAATACACTGGAAAAGAGGAGGAATAGGCTGACTAAAACCTAGGCAGTCATGGCAGGAGCCATTTGCACAGCCAACCAGATTTTCAGTGGCCAATCACAGTCTATGCCTGCTTTCTAGAGGCCTTTCCAAATAGTGCTAAATTTTGTGCAATTCTGGTTGGCACTAACTACACAGACAGGTGCCCCCCCCCCCCCAAAGGAGTGAGGACCTACATTCCCCTTCTTCCTGTGGCTGGAGCGCTCTACTGGTGGAAGAACGCTTCTGCATACGCAGGTATTACGGAAGAGTCCAACTACAAATCTTTCATGAACCCTGGGTTCCTGTCCCATCTGCCACATGTTTGTGCTTATGTTCCCAATAGTTCCCGGAACTCCCGCCTGGCTCCGGCATCTCGGCCAAGCTCAGGAACAGCACCCCTCCCTTTGCTCCTCGCTTGCATTTCAAAGGCCTCATCCCACTTCCACAGTGCCTCACTATCTCCCCTTCAAGGCTGTCTTCCCTGGAGATCCAAAACAACAGGGGCGTGAACTGTTTTAACACCTAGCTATATCAAAGAGGAGCTCCTCCACCTGCCTTCTTGGAATTGTCAAGGGGGAAGTGGAGGAGTGGCTTTTATGGTCACAGGGGTTGGCAAAGGACCCTTTGGGCAAGTGGGCCAACCACTACTACCAGTTCCTTTTGCCAAAAGGTGCTCCACGAAACTAGAAGTTAGTCAAGCCTTCATGGATCCCCGATGCCTAAAAGGCAGATGAATCGTGGCCTGCTGTAGAACCTGAATCTCTTGATCCACTTCCACACATGCAAAACTGTCTCCTCTCAGAAGGCACGCAGGTGAAGTGGCGCAAATGCTCAGCCAATCTAGCCAAATGGAAGTAATGCATGCCGGGCTTGTGCTGAGAAACTCCAAGGCTGTACTGATCCTAGAAGCTGCTTGAAACAACATACTTTGTCCATCATGGCAAAAATCCGGTCCACCCTCTTCTCTGGGGTGTTTTCCTCTTCTGGAAGCTCCACTGTATTGCCCTGTTGAGAGCAGGAGAGGGAACCTGTTATTTTCCAGCCTGCCGCTCCCCAGGCCTGGAGTCCCCTCCCCATCCCACCTCCACCATTTCCATCTCCTCCACTCCCACATTCACCTCTTTTCTTCTTTCTCTTATTTTGACTGAAAGGTCTGAACAGATCCAGACCCAACCCTCTTACAGGCAGTCCCTGCAGCTAAATATCTCTCTTGCCCTGGAGGGACAGACCAGAATGAATGGGATGAAATTAATGCAAAAGAAATTCCATCTAAACATCCGGAAGAAGTTCCTGACAATTAGAGAGGTTTCTCAGTGGAACAGGCTTCCTCAGTAGGTGGTGGGTTCTCCATCTTTGGAGATTTTTAGACAGAGGCTGGAGAGCCATCTGGCGGAGAGGCTGATTCTGTGAAGGTTCAAGGGGGTGGCAGGTGACAGTGGATAAGCGATTGGGATGTGAGTGTCCTGTATAGTGCAGGGGGTTGGACTAGATGACCCAGGAGGTCCCTTCCAACTCTTATGATTCTAACCCCTGCAAGGGATTCCCAATCCTCATCTGCAAGAAAAACAGGATGATTTCTCGAGGGAGGAGAATGAAGAGGGAGGAGAAAGACCTTTCTCTCAAATCAGACCAGTTTTCACCCACCAATAAACCTGCTCTAAGGACTCAAGCTGACATGCCCTGGCTGAAAAGCGGACTTCCACGATGGCTGAGGGAAAAGAATTCCACCAAACAAGCACAAGGGCTCTTCTATAATGAGGGCTTGTTGGTTTTTTTTAGTAACTCAAAACAGCATATCTCTTAGGTCTCCTACCTTCCTGTTTTGCCCAAATAATTGTAAGCTCTCCAGAGCAGAAGCCAAAGCATCACAGCCCCAAACTCCTTGCTGGTTCAAAACAAGAAGAAAGCAAGCACTGCAGAAGTAATCAGAGAGCCAGAAGGAGGCTAGTCCAGCTCTTTGCTTGATGCTGGGCGGACAGCTGTTCAGCTTCTGCCTGAAGGTCTCCAGCATGGGACAGACCTTGCTCTGGGTAACTGGTCCCATTGTTGAACTGCTCTTACCATTAGGTAGTTCACCTAACACTTTACTCTCCTGTGACTTATGCCCTCACACGTCTCGGTACCTATTTCTGTCCAGCTGAGCCTCAGTCACTGGACTTACTATTCACAGTCCTGAAAACTCAAATCTACGAAAACTGTTAGTCCGTAAGAGGTTTCATTAGCCCCCCTGAAAGGAGTATGGCTGAAACACTAATTTGTGAACATAGGAGCAGTTCAAAGAAACAGCTTTCCTGATGTACCGAGCTTCTTCCCCTGGTTGTCTGGAGGCAACTTTTACTCCTCCCAGGCGACCAGAGGGTGGCTATTTATAGATCTGTACCAGGCCTCAAAACATATGAGGGAGGAGCTTGGTAATGGTCTGCCCCTCCCTTCATCCGGTCCTCTTCCTGGAAGGAGAAAACCTGGACAGTGGCTGCCCTGGACAGCTGCTCAGAACACTCACCACCATCTGGTAAATAGCGTCTACAATGTCCAGCATCTCATTCCTCGTGATGTACCCGTCGTTGTCCAAATCATACAGCTTAAAGGCCCCTGAAAGCACAAGGAGGCTTTATGGTTCGAGGAGGGAGGAAGAGCATTGCTAGCAGCAGATTGTGAGTACAGACAAGCCACCCACAAGAAGATGGCACAGGGGTCACCAAATAATAAATAAATATTATTTTTATTTTTTTTAAACCCTTCCCAGTTGGCTCCAATGGGGGATTCTTTTGCAGGGAGACCAGCAGTCTTTGATGTTGACTTCCATCCCTCAACCATAGGCCTGGCAGAACTGCTCTGTCTTGCAAGCAATCCAGAACCTGCGTGCTGGCTGCAAGGGTGGGGTGTGCACTTAACTAAGACTCCTCCTACAGAAACCCCTCCTACAAAGCAAGCGGCTAATTAAATCATTCAGCTGGGCTAAGAAGCTGGACAGATTGAGGCTTAAGTTAGCCGCATCCCGGCATCAGCAATTTTTGATGCAGAACTCACAGCCCTTTGTAAGAGGCTGCTGCAAATGTATGCAGAGGGCCTCTCAAGCAGAGCTGAGGCTGCTGGCTAAGAGCAGATGTTGTGTGGCAGATAAGAGACCAAGAGATAAACCAGGATATCCATGGCTCGGATTGTACATCCCGAAAGACAGAACAGACTCTCGGCCTATCAAGGCAGTGTCGTCTCCTCAGACAGGGAGGGCCTCTCCGGGATTCCAGGCAGAGGTCTTTCCCATCACCTGCTGCCTGCTCCTTTTAACAGGAGATGCTAGGGACTGAACCCAGGACTTTCTGCATGCCAAGCAGAGGCTCTGTTACTGACCCTTGGCCCCAAAAGATCTACCTCCACTTTTTCTGAATGTTGCCAAAGAGCTCACCCTCTAGGGTGATCTAAGCAATCGGGTGTCAGAAATATTCTTCTGTGGTACGCACAGGACAAATCTCTGGGGGAAAGGATAAGTGGATGGAAGCATGGCATAAGCAGGGACAAAATTTTAAAACCAGGATGGGAGGGTAAACAGGCTGGTCCTCAGTTGCTAACCTGAAAGCCAGCAAAGGAACTTAAAAGGGAGCCTCTGACAGGAAATTCCTGGATTAAAATCAACTGCATTGGTCAAGGGCTCAACAGTTCTGAAACCTTTCTCAGTTACTACAGGTGTTTAGAGAGCTGTTGCCTGTCTGAGTAGACATTACTGACTCTTACAGACCAATACTCTTATTTAATATAAGGCAGATCCATTGACCCACTGTATTTACCAGCAATATTTTGCACAGAAATATCACAAACCAGTCCTTTCAACCCAAAGTTCACTATTTATTTTATTTTTGGATTTATATACCGATGTTCCCAATTGGGCTCACAGCGGTTGACAATGATAAAAGAATAAAAACACAATAAAACCCCTTAGATGCCCTTAATTACATTACTAAAACTAATGGCTGCAGGGGAAAGGACACACATTAATGGGTTTAAACTACAAGTACAACGATATAGGCTAGACATCAGGAAAAACATTTTCACAGTCAGAGTAGTTCAGCAGTGGAATAGGCTGCCTAAGGAGGTGGTGAGCTCCCCCTCACTGGAAGTCTTCAAGCAAAGGTTGGATACACACTTTTCTTGGATGCTTTAGGATGCTTAGGGCTGATCCTGCGTTGAGCAGGGGGTTGGACTAGATGGCCTGTGTGGCCCCTTTCAACTCTATGATTCTATGATTCTTCTATAATAATTAATAAGACGGCAGAATAAAAAAAAACTAACTGAACTCTCCCCCTCAACCAGCTAGGGGCCAACATTCCTACTATCCTGCTGGTGGGAGTAGGGAATCAGATCAACAGATGGACACGATGGACATGGGGGCTCCCAGGTCGAATAACATGACCCAGCCCTGGCCTCAACCATAAGCCTGGCGGAAGAGCTCCGTCTTGCAGGCCCTGCGGAAAGTTGACAACTCCAGCAGGGCCCATAGCTCTTCCGGGAGCTCCTCCCACCAGGTTGGGGCCAGGCCTGAAAAGGTGCTGGCCCGGGTTGAGGCCAGGCGAGCGTCCCAAGGGCTTGGGAATACCAGTAAGTTTATACCCACAGAGCATAAAGCCCTGCAGGGGGCATGAGCAACCAAGCGGTCCCACAGGTGAAGAGGACCTAGACCACATATATCCTTAAAGGTCAATACCAGAACTTTGAACTTGACCTAGAAACAGACTGGTAACCAGTGCAGATGTCGAAGCACCGGCTGAATATGGGCCCTCCATGATGCCCTAGTGTTTTGTTCATGAATTTCCTCCAGACTGAAGATTTGTTTGAATACATCTAATGAAGTGGGATCCAGTACTGAAAACCTTCCCCTATGATCTCAAGAACACTGTCCGGAGAGTAAGCTCGATCAAAGAAAATAGTTCTGAGTAGAAGAAAACATTTCTGCGTAGACCTGTTTAGGCTTGCTTCCTAAACCTGCCAACTTGGCTGCCCTGGAGGATCAGGTAGCAAGCTCTGGGTTGGGGGGGGGGGGGTAGAGCCTGATGAGGGCAGGGGAGGGACTTTCATGGGGTATAACACCATAGAGTATTCTACAGGAGGGCCATTTTCTTCAGGGGAGCTGAGGTTTGTCACCTGGAGATCAGTTGTAATCTCAGAGATCTCCAGCCACTGCCTGGAGACTGGCAACCCTCCTGATGGAGAAAGATTAAGATTCACATGATCATTTGGCCTGGGGATCAGTAGGGAGGGATTTAAGTAACAAATTCAGGTTTTCAAGTCCCCAATTGCACTTACACCGCAGTTTTTCATCCAAAGTTCCTCGAGAAGTGACCGAGAGGGCCTGGATGAATTCTGAAAACTCAATCCTTCCATCCTGAGAAGAAAAATGGAGTTGGTGAATCAAAGGCTGAACAAATGAGCATATCTTTTGAAAGAATTCGCTTTTTTTAGAATATCCAAAAAGATAAATTTAACTATCAACATGTTTAATAGGTTAATAATAAGACAAACAAACACCAAAGTAATTATCTTTTGTTATAAAACAAAAAGCTTTGCTGCATTTTCATTTTTCTCACTTGTGTGTTCTTGTTTCTTTGGGGGGGGGGGGGTCTGTTCTGCCTGTGTTTATCTTCCTTCAGCGGTTGATTAAGTATCACACCAAATTATGTCCTGCACTAAAACCTGCATTTTAAATCTGCAGGGAGAGGTGCCAAAGATACAATATTGTATCTACCAATAGAGGGAGCAAAACACATAGAGAATAAAAGTAAAGGTAAAGGTATCCCCTGTGCAAGCACCGAGTCATGTCTGACCCTTGGGGTGTCGCCCTCTACCGTTTTCTTGGCAGACTCAATACGGGGTGGTTTGCCAGTGCCTTCCCCAGTCATTACCATTACAATACAATGACTATATACAACATCTAAAATTTAAAATTTATACTTATCAATTTAAAATGCAGTTTCAAACACATCTGTGACTGCTGGGAGCATTGGGCTTCATAATTCGCTAAGCCCTAAGTGGGCGGAGAAAAGCGCCTTCTGATTGGCCCCTCAATCGGACTGACAAGAATTCCAGCCATTCGGTGAGGTGCTAATCGGAAGGCGCAAAGCACCTTCCGATTGGCCCATTAACTGAATGGCCGGACTTCAGCGGGGGCAGCGGAGGCTTCCCTGCGGGCCTCGGAGCAGGACCACTGTGTCGCCGACGCAGCAGGCCTGCTCTGAGGCCCGCAGGGAAGCCAGGGACTCGGCGGGGGGGTGGAGGCCCGGGGGTGCGGGGGCCGCCACTGCGGCCCTCCCTTTCAAAGCCCACTCTTACGAGCGGGCTTTGAGGACTAGCTGATATATAAAACAATAAACAGTGTCAGTCTGCTTGATCCGTCTCACTATCCCGGGATAACAGCAGGAGGAGGGGGATTTAAAGTCCACTTCACGGCAGTTCTTCAGGCAGATCTGGAAGGGAGGCAAGAGGCTTGTTGGTGTTAGATGTTTAGGCCTGCCTCAGCCATTTGCTATGCTTCGCAAGCCCCGCAGGATGACCTAAGGTCCCGCAGGGTTCTGATCTCACCAGGCCTGGCCTAGGTTGAGACCAATTTTATTTCTTCAAGGCTGGGGACTGGGGATTTTGTCCCTAGACCTTATTGCCGTCAGGGGGACATAGTGTGAGAGGCGGTCCCTTAGATATTTATTTACTATATTACTATCCTGCCTTTCTTCCCAATGACCGATTACGCACGGGGCGGAAAGGCCGGGCTGGCAGCGGCGGCACAGTGGGGCTAATCCCTGATAGCACATGACAATGATGCCATCCCAGCCACCTTCCAGATCTGGCCCATCTCAGCACCCCGGATGGCCCACGGTAAGCGAATTCAGATGCTTACGTGCTCCCTGTGCTGCCGTGGTTGCCATCCGTGGCCCTGCTGGGCCAGCCCTGCATGTAATGGAATAGACAGGCCTTTGGGCCCAGCTCCTCTCCCGACCTACGTTGTCCCTGCAGGGACACCAAACGCCCGTCAGCTTCACGGAGCCGCAGAGCTGGACAGGGCGTTCTCTCACTCCCACGATGGCGGGAGAGTGCCCATTGTGCAGTGGGAGCCCCATGCCCCTTCTCTCCCCTCCACTGCTGTCACCACTGCGCAGCACGCTGGTCTCTTTCAGCCACAGCATTGTGTGTGCGCACAACATTGGGGCAGTCCATGTGCGCTAGGAGATTCTGTCCCCGAGTACTCAGGAAACGGCCCTGGCACGAGGACCTGGCAACAGCCCAGCATGGCTACTGCTGTGCATAATCGGTCAGTGGGGGTCCAAAGTGACTTACACTGTTCTCCTCTTCTCCTTTTATCCTCACAACAACCCTGTGAGGTAGGTTAGGCTGAGAGTATGTGACTGGCCCAAGATCGTCCAGCAAGTTTCCAAGGCAGAGTTGAGATTCGAACCTGGATTTCTCAGATCAGAGTCCAACACTTTAACCATAATACCATGCTGTCCATCTAGATACTTTTGCTTACTTATGACATGAGCTAAGCCAGAAGGCTGATTTAAGAAGTATATTGCACGTGGCTAACTGAGATGGCAGTAGATTAAATGGTATAAGCTCCAAAGCTTTTGCAAGTATCTCTTCCTATTTAGAATCTTTTTAAAGGATTCCTTCTGAAAATTTGACTTGTGCAAGTTGCTACAAGGTTCAGCACTCTCACTGACACATCTTGAACTTAAAATCCCTGAGTGGGCAGTGGGCACCTCTTGTCACGAGAATAAATATGGTGGCATCATGCGCCCCTTCACACACACGCTGACACACACTTTAAATTATCGGAAGACTAAAATATTGTAAAACAATTACGATGCTCTGAAATATCTATTACCAGTAGAAGCCCTGTTGTTTTTGTTTTTAAATGACCCCCCTCACCCGCCATTATAGGGCCTCCTGCTGGTACCTGTTTGCCAGGGCAAGGTCCTTTTTGCTGGCTGCCTCTGCCATCTGGAACCAGCTACCCACGGACGTTTGTGCCCTGTGGGACCTATGAAGTTTCTGAAGGGAATGCCAAGCTGCCTTTTTTGAGTCCACTGGCTGTCCAGAGTTGTTCCTGAGCTAATGACCAGTGGAACCTTAATCAGAATCCTTTTTTATTATATTTATCAGTTTTAGTATCCATTTTAAGTGTTAATGCTATTTTGTGTGTGCTGTGAACGACCTCGAGTCCTCTGTAGTTGGAGAGGGTGCAGGGTATAAACCATCAAATCAAATCAATAAATATAATAAATGCTGGGCTGGTCACAACACAGAAAATTAGTATCACAGGTAGAGCAGAGCCTTCAGCAATGAGTCCCATTAAGGTGGGGTGGGGAAGGATAGAGGGATGATGTGAATGCCCCTAGTTTCCTCTGCAAAATGCCACAATTGCCCCGGCACTGAGGTGTGAGATTAGACTATATCCCCTTTTTCTCCAGCTCTTTCAGTGGTCCTTGCCCCAAATAGTGCCTCTGAGAACAATTTTAGGGCTACACAGACTTAACTTTTGAAAAGGAGATGAAAGTTTAAGCCACTGATGGTGGGAGGAGCAGGAGGGAGAAGAAAAGAGCAGGTCCCCGATTAGCACGAAGCTTTGCTGCCGCTTGCCAGTGAAAAAGCTTAATCTGGTTGTCAACATAAAAAAGCCATCCTGTAATTCCTGCTGCAGATAATTCTGGAAGCTTTTTCTTGATCAAGGCAGGGAGAGAGGGAGCCAGGCTCGTGTTGCGGGTTTTTGTCAGTTGTACAAATCATCTTTCCCCACAATTCCCTGTTTTTAGTAATATACTTAATATCCACTGTTCTATAACCTGAGAGCATAAAAGCAAAATAAAACAACAGCTTTTGGGACGAGTCTAAAGGCAGCAACTTCGTCCTGGGGGCAGGCTGTGTCTGCTGGAAACATCCCCTTTCTGGGGAAGGAGCGCGAAACAGCAAGGGCCCAGAAGCACCTGGGGATGCTGTCAAGAGGAGGACTTACTTTGTTCTCGTCAAAGACGTTAAAGACAAAAGTTGCAAACTTGGTCGGGTCTCCAAAGGGAAAAAACTGCTTGTAGATCTTTTGGAAACCAGCTGCATCCAGCTGCCCACTGGGACAGTCCTTGATGAAGCCTTTGTACCTAAGTAAGTAAGTAAGTAAGTAAGTAAGTAAGTAAGTAAGTAAGTAAGTAAGTAAGTAAGTAAGTAAGTAAGAAAGAAAGAAAGAAAGAAAGAAAGAAAGAAAGAAAGAAAGAAAGAAAGAAAGAAAGAAAGAAAGAAAGAAAGAAAGAAGTTAGAGGAGGTCAGAAATCTTGAAGGGCTGTGAACAGAGGTCTCTTCATCAGAGGGCCAAACTATGCACGTTAAAAGACGAATCCTGCGTTGAGCAGGAGGTTGGAGTAGACGGCCTGAATGGCCCTTTCCCATTCTAGGATTCTATAAGATGTCTGGAGGCCTGCAAATGAACTCTCAAGCTTTTTTCTTCCTTTTAAAAGGCAATTCATGCCCCCTGATTTTGGCTAAGACCATGGGGGGAGGGGTTAAGCCTCCCTCCCCAGCTGTTTTCCTGACCTGAAGTGTCCCCTGCTGCTCACACCACTGGACACTCAGGGCAAGACACTTAAAGGCAAGAACTTTAATTATTGGTACTGTTTCAATGCTGCACTTCCATTGAAAACCCTTTTGAGGTGACTCATGGACATCCTTTGAAGCAAGAGGAAAATAAAGACAACGAGCGAGTGGCATAAAAATCAATAAAGCAGCAACAAGTGTCAATATTCCACTTAAAAAAAAGCAATCAGCATCAAAAACAGAGAAAAGCACACAACAGCCTCAAGAGATAATGAAGGGACTAACAAAAGTGCATGCTTATTGATCAGCATTTATAACTGCATGACATTGTGCGATTCCGGGCAGCTCTTCTGAACGCAGTACTAGAATTCACACAACAACGTGCACCTCATGACTGGGAATGTTGTTTTGGAAAACCTCTTTTATTAATCTATAGTTATTTACTGTATTTGAGTCCTTTTGTGCCAGGACTCAAGGAAGATTGCACAACCTAAAACGATACACTCAGAGAACAAAATATATCCAACAATCCCGGCAACTGAGCTAGCATTACAAAAGGTAGAAATGAACAATGCAAAAGGAAAGGAACTGGGGTTCTCCTGTTGCGTGTTTTTACTGCCATCTTGGGTTTTATTTACTGTTTTATGGGGTTTTTAGATTCATGCAAACCTCCATGAGCTGGTTGTTCCAGGAGTGGCGGTATAAATATTCAAAAATAAAAAGAAAATAATAAAGAAAAAAGGGATGAAACATGAAACACAGAGTCCATAGTCAGAGGTGTACCTAGACTATTTGGCACCAGGGGCAAGTGGGTGGGCGGGGCTTTGTGACCCAGGGCATGATGATGTGGGGGTGGGAAGTGGTGGGCGGTATGCCCAGGCAGGCTCTGCAGCTGGTGGACCATGCACCCAGCCACCGTGACAAGTTTATGGCCGCCACAACACCAGCTGGGGAACCAGATGGAGGCTCCGATGATTATTCTTTGCCCTGCAGCCATGCCCAATCTGAAGCCAGTGTCAAGGCGCAACATCACTCACTGGTTATTTGGGGAGGAGGGGTCATGCTCACCCTGCTCTGCTCCAAACCAACCACAGCACCAGGCAGACCCCACTGCCACTGCCATGTCAAAATTGAAGCTCTCCACCATGGCTCTGGGCTCCACCTTGCCATGGCCTCTGACTGCCTGTCAGGCACATGGTGGGAGGGAGCTGGGCAGGCACCAGCAGGCACTGCCTCCTGGCCCATCTGCCGGTTCCATGTGTCTCCTCCACCAGCCTGCCCACCCCACCCAACTCCTCTTCTCTGCCAGCCAGCCCAACTGCCACCAAGGGACCCCAGGGAGGGACGCTGTCCAGCCTGCTTAGCAGAGGCCTCCTGCACCTCCAAGCAGCAGCCAGGATAGGTGCTCCAGTTGCCATTCCCGAAAAACTCTGCCATCCATAGGAAAGGTAGACCTTGAACTTTCTTTCATTTCTTTCATTTCATTTCATTTCATTTCATTTCATTTCTTATTCTTAAGGTGTTCCTGGACTTTTGCTGTTTTCCACTTTGGAAGGGAATACCAAGATTTTCTTTCCAAAATATGTGGCTTTAAGAGAGCCATAGCAAATTTCGGGTTATATTCTGTTGCTCCGCTGTTCCACTCCGGCTGGATTATATAATAGATTGCGTTTTTCCTCCTTAAACAAAAAATCAAAAACACGGGCACGGCCTGCTCTTAATTCAGTTGTTCTCAGATGACGTCTGGATCCAACCCCTCAAAAGATGGAGCAGAAATATCGGAAATAAACAAAACGGAACAAAACTGGTAGCCCGTCTCTTGGAGGCTAATCAATGGTCAATGAAAATGGACCCTTTGTGTCCTTACGACAGCTAAAAGATTCAAATGACAACTCTGGGAAGATAAAAGCCCACCTTTGGCAAGTCATTGGACTGAGGGCCTCAGAGCGCTACCAGTGTCTGAATGCACAGCAGACAGACAGCAACTGCTTTTCAGATATTTGGAAACTGTAGAAACATAGGCATAGATCCACCACTGCTTTTGATATCTTTTTTAGCATTTATGTATATTTTCTTTTCCCTTTAGAAAAATCCTATTTAGTTGATGGATTGTAAGCTATTTTCCTTGTTCATTCTCCCCAGAGCCTGATCCCTGTGCAGCCAGCCCATCCCTGCCCCGGCCCTTTCCCAGGGGGCACGTGGCTAATGAGGAGGAAGAGCAGCCCTGTGGGGGTCGATGGAGCTTCTGGGCATTTGTCAGCATCCATGAGCCACCCAAGAGAGACAAGGCCATCATAAATCTCACCCCAGAATCCGCAGCAGCAGCAGCAGCGGGGCCAATGGGAACAAGCGGCCAAAATATTTATAATTTGTCCTTTCCCCTGGCTGTTCCTTCTGATTTAGGGAACGGTGTTTAGCCGGTGTTAGAATAATATTTACAGGGAAAGGGACCTTGATGGATGCTGCAGCTGTCACAGAGGGACTCTGGCTTACCTTTCGCAGGGCTTTCTTGGTCAAAGTTTGCAGTTGCACGGTTTATCCCGGGAGCCTCCTTTTGGGCTGGCATGACTCTTCTCCTTATAAGCTCACTTACATGGGGAATGGGTTGGCTGGTCCCTATCCTCTCACGGGGCAGTCTCATTCCTCGGGGCATGTGATGTTTTGAATCCTAGGACTTGGTCACATCCTTGAGAAGCTCTGCTGATAGAAGAGAACGGGAGGCCAATCTCCCTGAGGTGCCCTCCAAAACCAGCACCCTCATACCTGGCATTTCAGTGGGCGCCCATGTTGACCTGTGGAAGAACTGCCCAGTTGCAGTCCAGCAGCAGCGCAGAGGTCAACAAGACATCTAGCTTGCAAGAGATGAAGGCAGTTTTGACTCTTGAAAGCTCATCCTCCTGAGCTGCAGGGCTTTTGGTCTGTGAGGATCTCCTGACTCCTGACAATGGGTCTCCACAGGCCTAGGGCAAGTAGAGTTGCTGGTTCTAGATTGGGAAACACCTGGCCATTTTGGGGGGTGGATCCTGGAGGGGGCAGAGTTTGGAGTGGGGAGGGGCCTCAGTAGGGTCCAGTGCCACAGAGAACACCCTCCAAAGTTGTTGGCTTCTCCAGGGGAGCTGACCTCTGTACTCCGGAGACCCGTTGTAAACGTGGGAGATTGTCCGGCATCACCCAGAGATTGGTAACCAAAGCTGCAAATCTACTTCCACCAGAAGGTCCACAGGATGCAGCCCACTGTGCTTTGGAAGGACCCAAATGGATCACTCAGGCGGCAGTGATTTGGGTGGCACATGGACATCTGTGGGAAGAGAAGAGTCCTATACAGATGCTTCCCCTTGGTGTTTATATCTTGCTTCCCCTTGGTAATTATTATTTATTAATTTATTTCCCACCATTCAGAGTAGTTACGGCTTTCTCCTCTCCCCTGTGAGGTAGGTGAGGCCTGTGACTGGCCCAAGGTGATCCAGCCGGCTTCCACGACAAGTGGGGATTTGAACCTGGATCTCCTACATCCTGGACCCATACTTTAACCACAACGACATGCTGGCGCTGACAAAAATTCTGCTTGCCCCTCCTCCAAGATGGGTGTGACCTTCTTGGCCTTTGACACTGAACTGCATGGTGCTCAGAGAGCCACAGAGGCCTGGTTCTTCTCCCCAGCTCTGGGGCAAGACTGTGGAGGTACATCAAGGGTCTTCCTATGTCATGCCAAGACTCGGATTTCGCATGGTCCCAAGTCGCTCTCAGGATTGGCACAAGATTGGCAAGGTCTCCAAGTTTGCCAGGGGCAGGCTGACAAAACCATTTGGCCAGCTCTCGTCTCAGTATCTTTCCTGACCCATTCATTGGGGTCCACTGCTGGTTTGCATCCAACCTAGAGTTCAGCTGCTGGGCAGTGTGTGCCCATGGTGTCTTTCTAGGGGGTGGGTTTGTTTCCAGGAAACAAAAGAAAGAAAGGGGCAGAGAAGATCTGGAAGATGTCTGTGGCATTTTTAGAAGGTCTGGCTGTTGTGTGAGAAGGAGAAGCACTTTGCCCCTCCTATTCAGTTTTGCTCATTGTAAATGTTCCACTCCCACAGACATGCTAAGGGGGAAAGTAGCCCTTTTCAGCCTACTAACAGTGTTTTGCATGAGTGTGGAGTGGGGGGTAGGACCATGTGGATGTAGCAGAGTTAAACACCTTCCTCCCTGTGGTTCACCCCACCCCACCCCACCTCACTCATTATTAGGATAAAGACATTTCTACAGTCTATTGATGGCTATTATATATGGACATGGAATCCTCGCTCCCTGGCCCAAGGGAGGTATTGCCTGGCCTTGACCCGAGCCGGCACCTTTTTGGTTCTGGCCCCAACCTGGTGGAATGAGTTCCCAGGAGAGCTGAGGGCTCTGACGGAACTTCCCCAGTTCTGCGGGGCCTGTAAAACGGAACTCTTCTGCCAGGTCTTTGAGCAAGGTCAGGGTGAGTGAGATCTGGGGTACCACTCTGAGTTTGCTGGAATATCAGGCTGCCTGGGCAGTCCCAGGAAGTAGCTGTTGAAATATGTGGAGCAAGGGGGAGAGTCTTTAGGCCACTGCCCAGGGTGGGTTGGGGTTTTAATGGGGTGTATGGCTTTTATGGAGTTTTATTGTGAATGACAATTGTTACCTGCCACCAGCCACTATGTGAGAGTGGTGGGATGCAAATGGAATGAAAGAACGAAATAAAGAGTTGGGTGGGGCCATCTAAGCCATCCAGTCCCACCCCCTGCCTAATGTAAGATCAGCCTCAAGCATCCAGGATAAGTCTCTGTCCAGCCGCTGCTTGAAGACCTCCAGCAAGGGGGAGCTCCGCTGCTGAATGACTCTGTAAACGTTTTTCCTGATATCGAGCTGATGTCATTCTCCACATAGTTTAAAGCCATTACTGCAGGTCCTATCCTACTGCAGGTCCTATCCTATAAACTGAACCTCCATGTACAGAGGCAATATACTTGTGAACCCCTAGGGACAAGAAAGGCTCTACCACTGTTGTTTGCCACCCAGAGGCCTAGGTCGAGGCATTCTTGGGAACAGAATGTTTTCAATGGATCCCGAGTAGAACCAGTCTCTCTTTTGAACACTCTGCTGCATTCTGCCCCCCCCCTCCTGTTTTGTCATGCTGAGGTACAAAAAGCCCAAAGAGGACTTGGTGATGACTGGCGGGTTGCAAAAGATGCTAGCAGATCATCTGCTCTGCTCCAGCATTGGGAGAGTAAAGGCGCTGATAAATCATTCTGACCAGTGTCTGCCAGAGAAGCCCCCCGTGCCACGGCCCTTGTACCTGGACACGGCAGACATTAAGGAGGCATTTGCCGATCCGTCTGCTGCAGCATTACAGAGCATTGCCAAGGCTTTTCTGCACAATGTATTTCTAGGCACTAGGGATACAGCTAATAGTATGAGTATGAGACAAACAGGCCTGAAGAAACGGGTGGGGGGCATGGAATTTCCCCCTCTCAGTCTTCTGTGCCTGTCTTGAAAGCCTCCGCAGCCTCTTTTCCTGCTTCCTTCCTTCCCTCCTTCCCACCCAACAGCCAGCCTACCTTTATCTGCCCCCATGTGTTCAGCTTCCCCTCTCTCCCCTCCTGAGAGCCTCTCCCCAGGACACTCCGGCCTAGTCAGGTCCAGTTGTGCAGTGGGGGATCGGCCAGGCCTTGCAGAGGCCCCCTGCATCCCCTCACCTCACTCTGTCCTCTTTCCATCTTCCTGGCAGCCCCCATATCATCCCTTCCTTCTCTGCATCCTTCTCTCCATCTCGCCCACCAACCAGGCTCCCCACCTCCAGCTCACTCTTGATCCCTTCCTCTACGCCCCACCTTAAGCAGCTTCCCTCACTCTCCTTTCCTCCATTTTATCCTCACAACAATGCGGTGAGGTAGGTCAGGCTGAGCATGAGTAACTGGTCCAGAGGCTTCCAGTGAATTTCCACGGCCGAGTGGTGATTTGAACCCGGTCCCCCATATCCTGCTTGCAATCACTGGTTTCCGTGGGCTGGCTGCTCTTGAGCCCAGCCTGGATGGGTTCACATGGCAGCAAGTCGTCAGGTGCTGCTGTTATTGGGGGAGAGGAGGGGGGGGGTCTTCCCCAGGTATTTTTTTTTAGATGTAAGATTTTTCTTCAAACCTAGGTCTATTTTTCAGGAGGATGGAGCTAGAAACCCCTCGATCTCAACAGCCTGTACTGGAAAAGATAGCGGAAGAAAATGCTCAAAGGGATAACTAACAGTCCAGTCCTAAACTCTTATATAAAATTAATGATGACTTTGTAATTCATAGACTATTGGGACTTGCACTTTATACTGACCCCCATTCATACTTCCCCCCCCCCCCGAGGCACAGAATAACAGCAGGGTCAACTGAACCACTTCAAGCCAGTGATAACTGGGAGTGGTGGGTAATAAACTGAAAAACAAACAAACAAACAAACGTCCATGGTGCCAATCTCCAGATTTAAGTATCCAAGGATTTGGCCTCGGTAAAAATGAAATATATTAAGGATATTATTAAATACTAGAAATCAAGCCCACTGTATAAGAGATACAGCGGGCGCTAGCAGGCAGTGGGTGGGTGCGGGAGGGCCCCCAGGGGCCTGACTCCCCCCAAAGAGAGGGGAGGAAGAAAGGCAGGCAGGGAGGCACAGAGAAAGGTAGAAGGAGAGAGAGAGAGAGAGAGAGAGAGAGAGAGAGAGAGAGAGAGAGAGAGAGAAGGGGAGAAGCCCTTGCTGGGTGGCTCGAGCACAGTCGCCTGAAATTCAGCTCTCCAAGACGGAGGTCCTATGGCTGGGTAGGAAGAGCGCATTTGCCCACCCTGTCTGGGACGCAGCTGATCACCGTGCCCCAGGCCAGGAATCATGGAGTGACCTTGGATGCCTCACTATCCATGGAGGCCCAAGTCAAGGCCAGGCAAGCCCCCTTGGGGCTGGGGTAACCAGTAAGTTGGAACCCACAGAGCGCAAGGCCCTGCGGGGGACATAGGGTGACAGGTGGTCTTGCAGATACATGGGTCCCAGACCGTGTAAGGCCTTAAAGGTAAGTACCAAAACCTTGAACCTGATCCGGGCTGCAACTGGCAACCAATGCAGCTGCCTCAGCACAGGCTGGATATGGGCCCTCCAAGGTGTTCCTGTGAGGACCCTAGCAGCTGCATTCTGCACCAGCTGCAACTTCTGGGTCATAGACAAGAGCAGGCCAGCATAGAGCGAGTAACAGAAATCAATCCTGGAGGTGATCGTCGCATGGATCACCATGGTCAGATGCTCGGAGGACAGATAGAGTGCTAGTAGCCTTGCCTAACAAAGATGGAAAAACGCCTGGCGGGCTACCTTCTGGACAGTGCCGATTGTGCTCTGCTAGGGCCCTGCTGGCTCTGGTGCTACAGGTCCTGCAAATCCTTAAACCAGGCCTGTCCCTATTCAAACATGGCTGAAGTTAAACCAATAACTTTCAAGTTCAGCATCTCTCATTTTTAAAGATAATTTTCAATCTTCATGACTGGGCATTGGGCATTTTTTGTTACTGCTTCTTGCAGGGGAGGTTACTACACTGGCATTGGTAATAGTGTTTGATAGGTTAGTTTTAAATATTTGTTGATGTGTCAAATTTTCAATAATTTTTAAAAGAAATTATTCCCTGTACTAGGGGCAAGAATACAACGGGCGCTAGAGGTTGGCAGTGGGAAGAGGAAGGGGAGGAGTTGTCCAGTCTGTAAGGGCATGGGGTTGAATGTGTGTGTTGTGTGGGAGGTTGTGGTGGCATGGTGACAAATGAGGGTATGGGTGTGGAGATATGGGTGTCAAGGAATTGTGGCATAGTGGTTACAGATGAGCTTTCCAGAGCCATGTCTTCAGATATGTGAAGGGAAAATCAGACTGGAGAATCTTCTTAGGGGGAGATTACATGGCAACCAATTTCTCCCCGTTCTGTGTCATTTCCCTTCTTGTGTAAATTAGGCCAAAGACACCAAAATGTTCCCCTGCCCTAATACACATGGGGTAGTCACAGTACACAGGTGTCCACCCTGTTCCTTCTGTCTCCATTTTTTCACTGTTGATAAAATGTTATGTGCCCAGATGCTTCTTTCATGATTGCTCCTTAGAAGAACTGAATTTTTGTACCCTGTTGTGTCCTATCCAAAGGAGTCTCAAAGTGGTTTACAAGCACCTTTTCCCTTTGTGTCCCCACGATAGACAACCTGTGAGGGATGTGGGGCTGTGAGGGATCTGAGAGAACTGGGAATGGGCCTCAGTGACCCAGCAGGCCTCAGGTGTCTCAAAGCATTTTCCAGTTCTCTTCCTTCCTCTCTCCATAGCAGATAACCCATGAGGGAGGGGGGGGGGTATTGGAAGCTGACAACCCTAAGAGAAAGTCTCTCTGTGCACAGCAGTCTTGACCTTAGTAAGGTTTTTTATACTGGTTTTTTATTTGCCAGGCCAAGGTTGAAAAAAGGCATTATAGTTCCCATGTCTCTCCAGCCATTTACTTGTTCACTATTTACAGTTTCAGGCTGTAAATATTTATTTAGATCTTCCTGCACTTTCCTGACTCACAGGACTGATGCTGGCCTGTCTGTCTGCACCCCAGAATACAAACAGTTGCTGGTAAGGGCTGGCCATAACCCATAGCCCAGGAGGGACACACCTGCACCACTCCCTACCAACTGCAGGCAAAAATGGCTCCTTTGAAGGCTGGACTCTGAGGCATTGTTTGATTTTGAAGTCCCACCTCCAAACCTCCAGGAATATATCCAACCCTGAGGTAGGGGCCCGGAGAGCTCCTGGAATTACAGCTCATCCTTATTGAATTACACCTTCTCATTTACCCCTTTTCTAGCATGTTTCCCATTTTCCAACACTGAACCCTTCTATCTCCTGGGGTGTTTGCTACTCTGCCCAGTTTGGTGTCATCTACAAATATGATGAGGAGACCCTCCACCTCCTTATCCAGATCATTGATAAAAATGTTGAAAACTACGGGGCCCATTACCGAGCCCTGTGGCACCCCACTGCTCACCTCCCTCCAATCCAGGCTTTCTCAACTAGGGTTTCCTGAAACCCTGGGGTTTCTTGACAGCTGTGGAAGGGTTTCCCAAATGGGTGAATCAATTTTTAATTAATTTATTTATTTATTTAGATTTCTATACTGCCCATTTCTTTGCAGCTCTGGGCGGCTTACATTGAACATGATATAATACAACTTACATGGAACGATATATAGACTGTAACAAACATTGTTTGTTTGTTTGTATTTAAACTTGCAATTCTTATCCTGCCACTCCCAGCAATGTGGTGGCTCTCAACAGTTTACAAATTAAACAACAGTAAAACCATAAAATAAAATTTAAAACAACCCAATAGCCGCAACACCCACAGGATTTATAAATCTTGCAACCGACACACAGAGGAATGTCTTGGTTTAGAGGAGGGGCCCAGATGATATTTATGTCTGTATCCTGGCCTCAACCAAATGCCTGGTGGAAGAGCTCTGTCTTACGTGCCCTGTGGAACTGAGACAGCTCCATCAGGGCCCTTAGCCCTTCTGGGAACTCATTCCACCAGGTAGGACCAGGACCAAAAAGGCCCTGCCCTAGATGAGGCCAGGCAGACTTCCCTTGGGCTGGGAACCACCAGCCTGTTAGTATTTAAAGAAGCAAAGGGGGGGAGACACACAGAAACAGGAGCAGCAGGTGACCATGTCCCACAGATTCTCCTGAAAAGAGCATTGCTGTGAGGAAGCCAGAGGGGACCAAGATACCTGCATGGAAAGTGCCTGAGAATCATAGAATCATAGAGTTGGCCTACAGGCCATCTAGTCTAACCCCCTGCTCAACACAGGATCAGCCCAAAGCATCCTAAAGCAATACTACAAAAGAAGTTGTAAGGCCGAAATGCACACTTACCAATGAGCAACTACACTGGGCCTTACTCTCAAATAAACATGTCCTTGTGCCTGCATGTTCTCACTGTGTAGTCTTTGTTAATTCACAGATTAGTACTGCTAATAATAACTGGGAAGCCCTGACCTGATTTTGGTTACAGGCCTCTCCCACCCAGATGTAACACCTAACCCTGGTTTATTAAATCTGGTTGGTTGTAATGTCTTCTCATGATTACGCTTCCGAAGAAGAAGAAGAAGAGTTGGTTCTTATATGCCACTTTTCCCTACCCGAAGGAGGCTCAAAGCGGCTTACAGTCACCTTCCCATTCCTCTCCCCACAACAGACACCCTGTGGGGTGGGTGAGGCTGAGAGAGCGCTGATATCACTGCTTGGTCAGAACAGTTTTATCAGTGCCGTGGCGAGCCCAAGGTCACCCAACTGGTTGCATGTGGGGGAGCTAAGAATCGAACCGGGCATGCCAGATTAGAAGTCCGCACTCCTAACCACTACACCAAACTGGCTGTCTTAGTGACAGCTAGCTACACACCTAATGATTAACAGAGCAATCCCATATAGAATTACCCCAGTTTAAGTCTGCTGAAATCAATGGGCTTAGACTGCAGTAACTTTGCATAGAATTGCACAGAATTCCCATTGTTTACAGTTTATGTCTGTATTGCATGATTGATTGCCGTAAAGCATGTTTGCACCACTCTTTTTCTGCTTTGGTTTCCCATCTATGAAATGGGCCATATGAATGACCTACTTGGCAGAGATGTTGGGAGTGCTGGCCCAATGAAAATAGAGCAAGAGGTACCAGGAGAAAAAAGCAAGAGTCCAGCAACATCTTAAAGAATAACAACACTTGTGGCTTTGTGAGTTACTGATCGCTTCTTCAGGTGCTACAGACAGATTAACACAACTACCCATCTTGATCCATCTTGCAGTATCTGAAGAACTGAACTGTGACTCATGAAAGCTCCTACCCGGACAGAAATGTTGTTAGTCTTTAAGCTGCTGGCGGACTCTTGCTCTTTTCTGTCAGCCCAGCAAAAGGCTGCAAGGCACCTTTCCAAAAAAATGCTCTATAAAAGGTACAACTTCAAGTATGACACAAAATGTTCAAAAAGAAAATAAACTGAGGAGGAGGGTTCTTTTTAACAGAGAGAAGAAAAATATATTTTTGTTTCCCTCCCCAGTTTTTGGTTTGCTGTTAGTTGAATCAGAGTTAACCCTCTCCATTCCCTATCCCAGCTCTGGGAATCAACTCTCCACCTTCTCCCAAACAAGCTGTGCAAGAAATATGTCCTTCCCATGTGCTGATGGAAACTTGGCCAATGCCACTACAATAAGCACCGAACTCAAGCCGAGAACCAGGAGATCGGGGGTGGAAGTGGGGTGGGGAAGAGAGATTACCAGGGAGCATTATGCAACAGGGCCACCCAAATCTGTCAAGCAACGATCGAACAGTTCGTGCCGAGCAGAGCTGGGTGGGGAGGGAAGAAGGGAGAGCCAAGGAGAAAATGATGAGGAATGATGGGGGGAAGTAAATTATATCATTTTTCAGATTACTGCAGCCATGACTCAGGGACGATGGCAGGGAGGAACCGGGTGGCAATGTGCTTGGCGACCATTCGGCTGACAGCAATGAATTTTGTGGGGTTTTGCAGATGGGGTGGCAGGAAAATATATTGGAAGGAGAAATTAACACATCACATGCCCTTAGTAAAATTACAATTGAGCAATTCTATACAGTATGGATGTAGATGTGTGTCTTCCCATCCGCTGCAGAATTTTCAGAACTCTTCCTTTTTTTCCCATTTCTATTTCGATACATTTGGTCTTAAATAATTCTATTATACACCAACTGTCAAGTTTTACCATTTCAAAAAATGCAGTGCAGTTCACTTGATTTGTCCCAAAGCAACTCTGGCCCAGTTCTGATCAGGTAAAAGTTTCACGGACCATTTTCCCCACTGTCCCTTCCAAATGAACAAGAGCACCCTGAGACGATCTTCATGGGACAACAGAGTCAATCTCCTTTTCCTAGGTGCAAGTATATCACATTTCCCCTTCAGGTTTGGCCAGGCACTGTTGAAAGGTCCAGCTTCAGTCAAAATCAGAACAGGTTAGAAACCTTGGGATAATGGAGTAACTGGTCCTGGGGACGAGACAGCAGCCAGGAAGGTGCGAAGACATCCTTCTGCTTGCAGTGAGAATCCTCTTCAGTCTTTCTTTGTGAAGGGGATTTTTCCATGGGAAGCAAGGTTGGTGCTGCTCAGCGTAACCTTCCTTCCTGTTCCTCTCGTACATGGCACTTCTCACTGGTTGGCCTCTCAGTAGGCGAGGGACCTCACCTTCTTGGGCACTCAACGGCCCCGGAAGACGCTTGGGGGTCTCTTTCTTGGGAGGTTTGCTTTCTCTGTTGCCTGGTGTTGAGGCATCCATGCTGTCCTCACAAGAACACCTTGAAAGACCCACATCCAGCCTGCGTTGGCTGCCAGTTGTGGCCCGGATCAGGTCCACGGGTTTGGTTTTGACCTTTAAGGCCCTTCGCGGTCTGGGACCCATGGATCTGAGGGACTGCTTGTCACCCTATGCCCCTTGCAGGGCTCTGCGCTCTGCAGGTTCCAACTTATGGGTCATTCCCGGCCTCAGAGAAGTGCGCCTCGCCTTGACCAGGGCCAGGGCCCTTTCAGTCCTGGCCACTACCTGGTGGAATGTGCTCTCAGAGGAGCTGCACGCCCTGGGACAGCTTTCAGCGCAGGTCTATGGATGAGGCCCGTGCCGGTAGAAGATCAGATGGGGCTCCCCCCTGGAAGATGCACTCCCACGCCAGTCCATCCATCAGCATGGCTGGTTGTCAAACCCCTCCCCTAGCCGCCCCAGCTGTTAGTGGGGTTGTTAAGATGGTCTGTTATTATTTCCGCCATATGTTTTTGTATTTTTATAATCTTATCGGGTTTTTAGGGGGGGGGGTTATTGGGGATTTTTATTGTATTTAATTTTTTATGCAACCCGCCATGAGCTGGTATGCCGAGAGTAGCAGGCAAAAAATCGAACAACAACAACAAAAATATAGCCCTGCCTATAGTCATCACCATTGGAGTCCAGCACTCTCACGAGAGACCTCCGTTCCTGTTTGAGCCTCAGAGCTATTCTCTGGACCTGATGCAGCCAATTGAGCATCCTCTCATTCCCCTCCATGCAGAGGCAAGCAAGTGCTTGACATTTATGTCATGTCATTTCCTGCTGCCAGAGGGGCCCTTCCTCTTCCTCTTCCTCCTGCAGTCCCTCATCAGCAAATTCCACTTCTGTCTCTAGTTCACTCTCAAGAATATTGCCACCGAAAGTCTTCGCCATGCGCCCCTGTCTTTTGACTGCTTCTTTTAGTTGCTTCATGGTCATCCTGAGAGCACGTGGAGAGAGCTACTGGGGAGAGTTTCTGCTGACCAGAGGCAGAGCTCAGACAACTGAGAGCACATGGAGAGAGCTACTGGGGAGAGTTTCTGCTGACCAGAGGCAGAGCTCAGACAACTGAGAGTACATGGAGAGAGCTACTGGGGAGAGTTTCTGCTGACCAGAGGCAGAGCTCAGACAACTGAGAGCACATGGAGAGAGCTACTGGGGAGAGTTGCTGCTGACCAGAGGCAGAGCTCAGACAACTGAGAGCACATGGAGAGAGCTACTGGGGAGAGTTGCTGCTGACCAGAGGCAGAGCTCAGACAACTGAGAGCACATGGAGAGAGCTACTGGGGAGAGTTTCTGCTGACCAGAGGCAGAGCTCAGACAACTGAGAGCACATGGAGAGAGCTACTGGGGAGAGTTGCTGCTGACCAGTAGTTGCACTGCCTAGACATTACAATGGACCTCCAGGACACTCATCCCATCATCTGCAGTGAGTGTGACATGATTGCCTTCCTCCCAGAAGACAAGATGGACTACAGCTGCCCCAAGTGTAAGCTGGTAAGACTTTTGGAGGAAAGGATTAGGGGATTAGAAAACAGAATTATTACTCTGACCCAAAGTAAGGAAGGGGAGGAGTTCATAGACCAGAGCCCTGCAACTCGGAATAAAGAGAATACAACCAGTCCTGAAGAGGATAAGGAAATTGACCACAATAGGGAGCCTCTGCAGACAGTTCGGAAAAAGACTCAACGGTGAAGAGCGAGACAGTTCTCGGGGCCTTTGGAGCTCCAGAATAGATTTCAGGCCCTTGCAGAGGAGGTGCAAGGGTCAACGAGGGAAGAGGTCCCAAAACAAAGTCTAAGACAAAGGGAAGAGGCCACGGGGACAGAAGGAAATGGAGTTGAGAAGGAAAAAAAAAGGAGAGTACTGGTAATTGGAGATTCCCTGCTAAGAGGGATGGATCGCCATGTGGCTGGGCCCGACCCCCTAATCCGAGAGGTGTGTTGTTTGCCAGAGGCGAAAATTAAAGACGTTTCAGAACGGCTGCCGAAACTCCTCAAATCTACAGATTTACCCATTACAAATCTACCCATTTGTGATGGTCCATGTGGGAACGAATGACATGTCCCTGAATACCATCGCTCCTATTAAAAAAGACTATCAAGATCTGGGGAGGAAGCTCAAGCAAATGGGGGCACAAGTGGTATTCTCTTCAATCTTGCCTGTCAAGGGAAGAGGAATGCGTCGGGAGAGGAAGATAATGGAGGTGAATCACTGGCTGCGTAGTTGGTGCCGGCAGGAGAGATTTGGTTTCTGGAACCATGGGATAGGCTTTCTTGAGGAAGGCCTACTAGCACCTGATGGACTGCACTTATCGAAACTGGGGAAGAATATTTTGGCAGGAACCTGGGGAGATTCATCAGGAGAGCTTTAAACTAAAGCCACAAGGGGAAGGAGACGATCAACATAGGGAGTGTATGGAAGGAAAACGATTGGAGGCAGCCCAACCGGCAAGGCGAACTCATAGGGAACCAAAAGTAAAAGGATTCAGATGTCTTTATACTAATGCCCGAAGCATGGGCAATAAAAAGGAAGAGCTGGAACTTCTCATGCTGATGGAAAGGTATGATCTAGTAGGCATCACAGAAACTTGGTGGAATGATTCTCATGACTGGAATGTAATGGTGGATGGATATGAACTGTTCAGAAAAAACAGAATAGATAGAAGAGGTGGAGGAGTGGCACTGTATGTGAGGAAAGGGCTTACCTGTCAGGAAATTCTAGTGAAGGAGAGCATATCTACAGTGGAAAGCATCTGGGTGAAAATAAGCGAGGGGAAAACAAACAGTGTGGTGGTTGGTGTCTGCTACCAACCGCCTGACCAACGAGAGGATGTGGATGCTGCACTTTGTGAGCAGCTTGAGAAAATATCCAAGCGGCAGGACCTTGTCATCATGGGTGACTTCAATTTCCCAGATGTGTGCTAGGAAACAAACTCTGCGAAGGGTCCTCAGTCATGCAACTTTCTGACCTGCCTGGCTGACAATTTCATTTATGAAATAGTAGATGAACCCACAAGAGTTTCAGCCATACTGGACTTAATACTGACTAACAGGCAAGAGTTGGTGGATGAGGTGAAGGAGGTGGGGACCCTAGGGGGAAGTGACCATGTCCTCATATAATTCCTTTTGAGATGGGGAGCCAAGGAATCAGGTTAACATGGATAGAGAGGTTGTCGAGAGGCATTTAGCTGCACTGGATGAGTTCAAATCCCCTGGTCTGGATGAAATGCACCCGAGAGTACTCAAAGAACTTTTCAGAGAACTTGCACAGCCCTTGTCCATCATCTTCGGAACCTCTTTAAGGACTGGAGATGTCCCGGAGGACTGGAAGAGAGCAAACGTTATTCCGATCTTCAAAAATGGGAGGAAGGATGACATGGGAAACTACAGACCAGTGAGTCTGACCTCTGTTGTGGGGAAGATAATGGAGCAGATATTAAAGGGAGCAATCTGCAAACATCTGGAGGACAATTTGGTGATCAAAGAGTTGTTGTCAATGGTGTTTCATCAGACTGGAGAGAGGTGAGTAGCGGGGTATCTCAGGGCTCGGTGCTCGGCCCGGTACTTTTTAACATAGTTATTAATGATCTAGATGAGGGGGTGGAGGGACTACTCATCAAGTTTGCAGATGACACCAAATTGGGAGGACTGGCAAATACTCCGGAAGATAGAGACAGAGTTCAACGAGATCTGAACACAATGGAAAAATGGGCAAATGAGAACAAGATGCAATTTAATAAAGATAAGTGTAAAGTTCTGCATCTGGGTCAGAAAAATGAAAAGTATGCCTACTGGATGGGGATACGCTTCTAGGTAACACTGTGTGTGAACGAGACCTTGGGGTACTTGTGGATTGTAAACTAAACATGAGCAGGCAGTGTGATGCAGCGGTAAAAAAGGCAAATGCCATTTTGGGCTGTATCAACAGGGGCATCACATCAAAATCACAAGATGTCATAGTCCCATTGTATATGGCACTAGTCAGACCACACCTGGAGTACTGTGTACAGTTCTGGAGGCCTCACTTCAAGAAGGACGTAGATAAAATTGAAAGGAGAGCGACGAAGATGATCTGGGGCCAAGGGACCAAGCCCTATGAAGATAGGTTGAGGGACTTGGGAATGTTCAGCCTGGAGAGAAGGAGGTTGAGAGGGGACATGATAGCCCCCTTTAAGTATTTGAAAGGTTGTCACTTGGAGGAGGCCAGGATGCTGTTTCTGTTGGCTGCAGAGGAGAGGACACGCAGTAATGGGTTTAAACTACAAGTACAACGATATAGGCTAGATATGAGGAAAAAAATTTTCACAGAGTAGTTCAGCAGTGGAATAGGCTGTCTAAAGAGGTGGTGAGCTCCCCCTCACTGGCAGTCTTCAAGCAAAGGTTGGATACACACTTTTCTTGGATGCTTTAGGATGATTAGGGCTAATCCTGCGTTGAGCAGGGGGTTGGACTAGATGGCCTGTATGGACCCTTCCAACTCTATGATTCTATGATTCTATGATTCTATCCCTGTATCAGCTTTGATCGTGTTGAGCCAGCGGATCCTTTGGCTACCACGTTTCCTTTTGCTGCTGACCATGCTGAGCATTAATGATTTTTCTAGTGAGTTTGATCGCATGATGTATCCAAAGTAAGTGAGCTTTAGCCATAATACCTTCCCTTCTAATGACATAGTTGGTCTGCTCCTCTCTAAAACTCTCTTGTTGGTAACTTTGGCTGTCCATGGTATTCACAGCATTCGTCACCAACACCATAATGCGAAAGCATCTCTTCTCCTTCTTCAGGGTCCAGCTTTCGCATCCATAGGTTGTTATGGGGAAGACAATGGCATTGACTATCCGGCACTTTGTATTAGGGCTGATATTATTACTCTTCCATATTCAGTTCATGCCTAACATTGCGTTTCGGTACAGTGTTATTTGCCGTTTCATTTCACGGCTGCATCCACCATTTTGATTGATCATAGAAGGGAAGATATTATGGCTAAAACTTCTTTACTTTGGACACATCATGTGATCAAACTCATTACTGCTTGGTATGGTCAGCGGCAAAAGGAAATGTGGTCGCCAAAGGATCCGCGGGCATGACACAAACAAAGCCGATACAGAGATGACCATGAACTAACTAAAAGAAGCAGTCAGAGACAGAGGCACACGGCCAAAACTTTCCTATAGAATCGCCGAGGGTCGGACACAACTGAACAGATAACATCATCATAATTTCTCTACCCAAAGGAGGCTCAAAGAGGCTTACAGTCACCTTCCCATTCCTCTCCCCACAACAGACACCCTGTGGGGTGGGTGAGGCTGAGAGAGCGCTGATATCACTGCTCAGTCAGAACAGCTTTCTTAGTGCTGTGGTGAGCCCAAGGTCACCCAGCTGGCTGCATGTGGGGGAGTACGGAATCAAACCCAGCTCGCCAGATTAGAAGTCCACACTCCTAACCACTACACCAAGCTGGCTCTCACTAAGCTGGCTCACTGGATGGTAGGTGGCATACAGCTCTCCAGCGAGCCTCCTTGCCTGCTCCACCAGAAGGTTCCACCCCCCTCGGAAGCTTCAGACCAATGGGGCTGGGGTGCTAGTACCTGTCGTACTTGGTGTGATTGCAGCCCTTTTTTCAGCACCAGATCCAGGGAACACAGGCCAGCATAGCTGCTGTGCTCCAGACTCCAGAGGACCATGAAGGTTAACCCAGTCTGCGGGGAGGCCAACAAGAACTTGAGGCAGAACAATTGTGGGGTGGGAGGCAGAAGCCACGTGAGGCTGGGCTGCTTCCAGGATGGACAGACCCCAGTCCATTGGTTTGCTCCTGAGAAAGTTGGAGGCCAGAATTTCTGACACCTGGGTGAGCTTTGGAGGAGGCTGGCTGGGTGATAAGGTTGCCAGGTCTCCTCCCTGGCAGCATGTCCAGTCACAAGAACCAGGCAGCAGGTGGTCGGAAAGACTCTTCTCTGCCTGAGACCCTGGAGAGCCTCATGGAAGGAACCTCATGAGTCATCTAGTCCAACTCCCTGCACTATACAGGACACTCACATCCCTATCACTCATCCACTGTCACCTGTCAACCCCTTAAGCCTTCACAGAATCAGCCTCTCCGTCAGAGGGCTATCTAGCCTCTGTTTAAAAAGTTCCAAAGATGGAGAACCCACCACCTCCCGAGGAAGCCTGTTCCACTGAGAAACCGCTCTGACTGTCAGGAACTTCTTCCAGATGTTTAGAAGGAATTTCTTTTGAATTAATTCCATCCCATTCGTTCTGGTCTGTCCCTCTCAGGTAAGAGAGAACAATTCTGCTCCGTCCTCTACATCGGGGGTCGTCAACATCAGGCCTCAGTGTGGGGCCGCTGGCAGCCGCACCTGCCTTCCCCCCCCCACAGCGAGAAGCTTGCCAGGCCCTGAGCGAAGTGGCTGCCAAAGCAGCCACAGACTAATTAGGTCTTGTGACATACCCATGGCGTGCCCCAAGTCTGCATAAAAATATGACTTTTAAAATAACAAAGAAGACGAGCTAGTTTTTATACCCTGCTGTTCACTACCCAAAGTGGCTTACCATCACTTTCCCTTGCTCTGCTCACGACAGACACCATGTGAGGGAGGGGAGGCTGAGACAACTCTGGGGAGAAACTGCTCTGTGGGAATAGCTCTAGCAGGACTGTGACTAGCCCAAGGCCATCCAGCTGGTTGTATGCAGAGGAGGAGTGGGGATTCAAACCTGGCTCTCCACATTAGGGGGGGAACCAAACCCAGCCAGATGAGGACCAAGCAAACTTTTGAGAGCAGCCAAGAGGAAAAATAGAAGGGAAAAAATAGCATACTGAGTTTTACCAAGGTGCTGACAAGTACTTTGGGAGAAATTCTGGGTGGTGGGGTGAGATTTCCAAGCTGTTGCACTCCCCCCCTCCCCCCATGATCAAAGGATCCCAGCCTATTCCTACTCTTTGTGCCTTCTTAAAGAAAACCTGCCCAGGCTGCCAGGGCAGAAATCATGCAGTTGAGAACTGATAACCCTGACCTAAATCACACCCAGCCTATCCCAAGAGAGATATCGGCTTGGCAAATCTGTCTTTGCTGCTACAACTACAACCGTCTCAGCTCGTCTCCTGGGAAGACATATTTAATTAGGTGCCATGCTTGGAGAGCACTGCTCCTATATCAGGGCCAAACCAGGTGAGATACAGAAGACAAAGTATTGGTAGTTTTTAAACTGAGCACAGCTAATCTGATCAAAGCGGAGGCAAGGGTGCCTAACCTTTTTCCTGATTAAATCCACACCCCAAGCAAGAACCATTGCCTGAGGAAGAGCCCTAGTAAGCAAGGGAAAAAAGCACCTACTGAGACCCACGTAGTAATAGAGTAAAGAAATCTGAAAACAGTTAATAACCTCCAAATATGGACATGCCACACACATCGGCTTTAATGGAGGGAGAGATAACAAGGGGGGGGGGCAAGGGTGTCAGGGATCCTGATATTGAAGGGAGGGGCAGAGACAGAGATGGGAGGAGGTGGGACAAGACAAGGGACCAGAGATACAGACATGCTCGGACCCTTTCCAAGTTCCCTCCCATCCCTCGGGACACTAGGGTGGAAGCAAAAGTGAACCATCCGCCTCTATGCTGTGCAACACCAGGTCAATTAATAGTAAGACCACACCTTGCAAGACTGCTTTGCAAATTACAACACACACCTGGCGTGCGGGACAGAGACCTGGGTCAGGGAGGGTGAGACAGTTGCTCTTAAAAAGCTAGGCCATGCCAGGTTCTCTGTCCTCCATCAGTCTTGGACTGCAGGGCGGGGAGGAGGGGTGGCAATCATAATCTGAGAGGATTTCTCCTTCAGGGCTCTCCCTGCACCATCAACTCCAGGACTTGAATGTGTAGGCCTCGGGTGGTACTCAACCAAGAGTGTATCTGTCTGGTTGGTCCTGCTAGAGGAGGTGGCAGCCTGGATTCTACAGTTCCCCAAAATTCTGGGAGATTTTAACGTCCATGTCAACCTGCCACCCTCTAGAAATGGACTGAACCTGGTGTCAGCCATGGCGACATTAGGGCTCTCGCAATCTGTTGTTGGCCCTACCCATGAAGCAGGCCACAGCCTAGTCCACATTTTTGGTGTGGAATTTAATGTGGATCTGGTCATGATTAAGGCCATGCCATGGTCAGACCACTATGCCCTGAGCACCCGGCTAAGGCTGCCACCCCCTCCTCAGTTGGGTAAGGTAAGGTAAGGTAAGGTAAGGTATCCCCTGTGCAAGCACCGAGTCATGTCTGACCCTTGGGGTGACGCCCTCTAGCGTTTTCTTGGCAGACTCAATACGGGGTGGTTTGCCAGTGCCTTCCCCAGTCATTACCGTTTACCCCCCAGCAAGCTGGGTACTCATTTTACCGACCTCGGAAGGATGGAAGGCTGAGTCAACCTTGAGCCGGCTGCTGGGATTGAACTCCCAACCTCATGGGCAGACAGATTCAGACAGCATATCGCTGCCTTACCACTCTGCGCCACAAGAGGCTCTTCCCTCAGTTGGGTACCAAGCAGATTTCAGCTTGCATACGGAGACTTATGGATCCGACTGGATTCCTGAATGCTCTGCGGGACCCAATGCCTCCTGGCGCTTCTCTAAACAGTCTGGTCAGTGAATGGAATGACAGAATGCTGGTTGCCATTGGTGAGCTAGCTCTCCAACATCCTCTCCACCCCTGCCTCAAACGGGCCCCTTGGTAAACCGAGGAGCTCAATGAGAAGAAACAGGAACTGAGACGACTAGAGCGAGTCTTGTGACAAAGCTTTGAGACCATCTTATAGAATGCAGTTAACAGCCTATGAGATGGCGGTGAAGTTGGTAAATTTTTTTATTAGATTGCAATCAAATCTGCTAATTTTCGCCCAGCACATTTATTTAGGACAAGTAATTAAGCCCACTTAAAAAAAAATACAGCGGGCATTAGCTGTTCCCAACCACCCTGGAAGCGCTGGGCGGGCAGCTGGGAAGGGCTGGGCCCCCCCGAACTCCCCCCCCACAGGCTGAAGCCGTGCCCAGGCGGCTGGGAGCGCGATCGCCGCCTCTCCGAGGCAGCAATCAAGCTCCCGGGTGCCTGGGAAGGGTTATCTCCCAACCTCCCCAGGCTGAAGCCTTCCCAGGCACCGGGGAGCATGGTTGCTGGCTCGGAGAGGCAGCGATTGCGCTCCCTCGCGCCTGGGAAAGCTTTTTCCTCCCCCCCCAGGCGAAAGGCCTTTCCAGGCAGCAGGCGGCCTCTCCGAGCCGTTGATTGCGCTCCCCGGTGCCTGGGAAGGCTTTTTCCTTCCCTCCCCCCTCAGGAGCCTGGGCTGTGTTGTCACCACTATGCTGATAACACTAAGCTCTTCCTCCAGATGGACGGCCGCCCTGACTCTCCCCCAGAAACATTACCCAGCTGCCTGGAAACTGTGACGAGGTGGCTTAAGCAGAGTCACCTGAAGCTCAACCCTTCAAAGATGGAAGTCCTGTGGCTGGGCAGGAAGGGTCCAAGTGAGGAAGCACACCTACCCAATATGGAGTGCAGCTATCAGTGGCTCACTCCGCCAGGAACCTGGATGTGATTCCCAATGCCTCTCTCTCAGTGGAGGCTCAGGTCATGAAAGTAGTATGGCTGGCATTTTATCACCATCGCCAAGTCAAACTACTAGCGCCCTACTTGGTCCTGGAACACCTAGCCACAGCAATCCACGTGACGGTCACCTCTAGGCTGGACTTCTACAACTCACTCTACATAGGCCTGCCCTTAACCTTGATCCGGAAACTACAGCTGGTCCAGAATGCAATGGCCGGGGTGCTCATAGCAACACCATGGAGGTCCCATATTTGGCCCATCCTTCAACAGTTGAATTCTGGATCAGGCTTAAGGTTCTGTAATCACCTTTAAGGCCATATGCGGTCTGGGCCCAGTGTAGTACGCCTGAGGGACTGCCTCTCTGCCTACACCCCTCAAAGACCCTTACGCTCCACTACCTCCAAATGCCTGGTGATCCCAGGCCCCAAGAAAGCTCGCTTTGCCTCAACCAGGGCCAGAGCTTTCTCCATCCTGGCTTCCATCTGGTGGAACGAGCTCCCACAGGAGATCATTTCTGCGGGGCCTGCAAAAGGGAGCTCCTCCGCCGGGCATTTGATTGAGGTCGACCTGAACCAATCAACTTCCATTGGCCCCAGGGCCTCCCTCCCATGGAAAACGCCGTTGGTTCATCCAACCCACGGGGCCATCAATATGTTGTATGTGAATTGATGTTCTCATCATTGTTCTACTGCTTGTTATATTGTTCTAGTGTTATCATTGTATTGCTATTGTTTAGAAGTACTGAGTTATCTGTATTGTTCCCTGTTTTTATGTAAACCGCCCTGAGCCTCAAGGGAGGGTGGTAAATAAATATAAATATAAACAGACAGACAGACAAATAAATAAATAAATAAAATTTCTTGCATACACAGATAGAGAGCTATGTTTCTACTTTTGATGTGTGGAGGGTAAGAGAGTTCTTGTATCTTTTCCCTCATCGATGGGGAAGTGGCTTAGCTATAGTAAGAACAACGGCCTGGCAGAAAAGGGTTAAACACAAACACACACACACCCCTGCAGTCTCTCCCCTCAAATTCCCCAAAGCTGCACAATTCATGCCTTTCTTGGTGTCTTGCCAGGTTTGGTCCGCCTCTTGCTGTTTTTCTTCCTCACTTCTCTTTTATCACATTTGCAGGCGCCAAATCTCCAGATAATTCCCCAACACCACCTGTTTGTTTCTTTGCCTAGTCCGGATTGCACTCCTTTGTAAACTACAGATTTCTGAATGGCACTAAGGAAAGCCGCCTCCCCTTCTCTCCGCAGCATCACTTTGCCAAGCTGCATTTCTGGAGGGCAGCCCACGAGGGCAGTTAAGCTAAGCAGGTATTCACGGGGCCATCCAGCTCACTGGAACACACACATGCCCACTCATGAGCTTCCACGAATCCATAATGAAGCTGGGTACTCACCACTGCTGAACCTCCTTCTCTGTAACTGAAAAAGAAAGAAGAAAAGAGACAATAAGGATTAGTGCAGCCACTCACATACCTCACTAGATTTCCCAGGGCGGGGCACTTTAGCACTCAAGACGGCCCAAACATGTAAAGACTCCTCTGCACTCATTTACCGGCAGTCAAGCATACAAAAGTGGCTTCTTCTCAAAGAACTGTTATTTGAGGGGATCTGACATTTCTGCTTGGGGATAGGCCATACCCCGCTTTTCACTACCCAAAGGACTCTCAAAGCAGCTTACAATTGCAAGGTAGGTGGATACAAGGAAATATACTAAAGTATGAGCCAAAGTATAAACAGTCCCTGTTTGCAGATAGTTTCATTCAAATGATAATTTTTATTGAAGCTCAGAGCCAAAAATAGGGTCAATGACCACATCCTTATTTCTGGATTCTTAAGTCAAATGACAAGCTACCTGGATTATTGTTCTTGTTTCAAATTACATTCTTCTTCAGATTCTAACAGTCATAAAAGCAAGAACTTACCTAATAAAAGCATGAAAGGAAACTGAATTGTAAGACCTTAATGTTGTGATTAGCAGCGGTCCCCAACCTTTTTGCGGTTGAGAACCGCCTCCGGGGGTGAGGGAGAGCCAGCGGCCTGGGCGCCACACGCATGCAGCAGCTGCATGAAGATGCGCATGCACAGAGTTGCCACGCATGCACGTTTGCACAAGAGTTGCTGTGCATGCGCGTTTGTGCTAGCACGGGGCGCAAACTCTCATGTGCAGCAGCTCCGTGCATGCGTGTTTGTATCCGCCGGCATGCTGGCGGCTGCGCCTGCCTCCCCCCCCCCCCCCGTTTTGCAGCAGCAAGAAGTTAGCCATGCCGCAAATGAAGCCGGGCCACAAACGCTTTGGCGGCTGCTTTGCTCACGGCCTGGCAAGCTTCTCGCTGTGAGGGGGTGGAGAGACAGGCGCAGCCGGCGGCAGCCGGTACCGAGGCCTTCACGGCCCAGTACCGTGTTGATGGCCCCCGGTGATTAGGACAGTTCTCTCTTTTAATTGCAATGTATCTGCATGGTGTTTGCATGATGTTTGTACTCATTGGGGTGAGACTCTGGAAATAAAGAAGTGGTCATTGAACCTACTTTTTCACTGCTAATCAACCAATTAGATGGATTTTGATTCACAGATTGAAGAAACTTTTTTATGTATGAATCAACATTGAATGATGATTCAAGTGCGTAGCCGTGTTGGTCTGAAGCAGCAGAACTAAATTTAAGTCCAATAGCAACTTTAAGGCCGACAAAGATTTATCCAAGGCGCGAGCTTTCGGGTCTAAGGAAATGTGCAAACGTAGATTGCATAAATTTACGTTTAATGAAGAAAACAGTTTTGATCTTAGGGTACTGGATTCATTCAGTGCAATCAGAAGAAACATTTGCTCCAGGCTCAGTGCACAGGGAATGCATCTCCAGAAAGGATGTTAGATGTATTCGTTCCCTCCTTCAAAGCAAGGGGAAAGCCCCTCCTCCTAGAATGCAGGAGAACGGGGAATGCCTCTCTCAAAATGGTATTCAAAGGGGCATTTCTTCCTTGGGTGAGAGAAGAGGGGACACCACACCTAAGATGGTACTAAGAGCAGTATCCCGCCTAGTGTAAGAAACTGCGAGGGATGCGTAATGAACGTGGGCATTCCATGCCGCCCAACCTTATGCAAAGGAAGGCTTGAAGGCTTCACAATCGCAGACTATTCCAAGACTCTAAAAATAGGCCAATGCACTGTCCCTGTTAAGGACCAATCAGGTTCTTTGATGGGCAATCCAAAGTGTATATAAGTCATGTGGTGCCTGTGCTTCTTATTCAGTATCTGGAGTTGGTGCTGGATGGAAAAAAACAGGTGTCTCATCTGAAGAACCTCATGGTCTGTGTTTGCCAAACCCGCAGACACTTCAAAATGCCTCTCCCGTGTTTGCTATCAACAGCTTTGTTAAGTATTTATATTAAAAATAATTAGCAATTGGGGAGCGATCAAAATTCGTAATAGAATGGTCTGTTTTAAGTGAACTGGACAGCTGTGTTTATCTACCTTATTCTATTTTCTATTGTTATCTTTTAAGATGTTTTAATTCCTGGTTTTAATGGATGTTTCTGTATCATCTTATGCTGGTCTATGACCGTAATAAAACTAACTGAACTGAGCAATTGGGGAGGAATCTACTGCCCAGGGGCAGAAACGCCACCATGCAACTGTAGACCAAAGGGAGGGAAGAAAGTTCTGCACAGGACAGACACGGCTCCTCCCTTTGTCCCTGGCTCTGCTGATGTGGATCTTGGGTAAGGTGACCAGATTTTAACATTGACCGGGGGGGGGGGGGGTTCTTGATTAAAAATTTGGTCTATATGGAGCAACAAAAAGTTTCAATGAACGCATAGAACGCAAAAATAGTACTGTAATATATATTTTTAAATTTCAACATAACTACAATTTGCCAGGTACCCCCAGATGTCCCTCCAAAAGTGGGACAATCTGGTCACCTTAATCTTGGGACTAACCTTCAGAAAGGTCATTATGAAAACTGCTTTTCACATTTAGGAGTAAATTTAGGCTTATTAATTAGATGAGCTGGAGGAGAGCATGGCTTAAAAGGACAGAACATAAGAGAGAACGCATTCCCCTGTTAGGAAACCATTTTCTCTTAGCCTTCCGCAATTAATTCGTTCTCGGTGCGTTTTTCTTTCCCTCTGCACTCCTTCTCGTATTGGTTCTGTGTTTTCATGCCTCCATTAACTATTTTAATTTGCTTGTTGAACTAACCAGTCTGTGTTCTTTACTGGTTCAGTGTGGCTCACTGGGGTGAACTAGGAATCAGAATTAGATCGATGTCACCTAGCTGTGCTGAGTTTGTAGCTGCGGTGCTGTTCTTAAGCCATCTGCCGTGGGGGCGCCAAATGCAATCTACCTGTTCACTTTCCTGCAGAGCTACCATGTGGGGCACAAACAAGAAGAGGTGCAGACTCTACTGCTCTGGTTCGAAATCTTGACATCTGATAATGAGAAAAGATCAGAAAGACTTAAAGAAATGGGCTGGGAGTTTCTTAAACATGAAATACTGAAGGCTCAATCACAAACAATTCCCTTGAGAAGAAAAGATGGAAGGAGCCTAAGGAAGCCAAGTTGGCTCCATAAGCAGTTGTCAAAAGATTTGAGGGGGGAAAAAGAGCCATTTAGGAAATGGAAAGAAGGCCTTATTACCAAGGATGAGTATAAACAAATAACCAATTATTGTAGGGGGATTGTTAGAAAAGCTAAAGCTCAATATGAGCTTAGGCTAGCAAGAAATGCTAAACAGCAAAAAAACTGTTCTTGAGTTATATTTCAAGTAAGAAAAAGAGTAGGGATACCATAGGACCACTGCGAGGACAAAAATGTGAAATTATAACAGATGATGATGATGATGATGATGATGATGATGATGATGATGATGATGATGATTGAGCATGCAATAGCTCTTGTTTGAGTAGCATCCACCCTTTACATGCTCCCTTCCCTTCCAGCATTCTTGTCCATGGTATGACACTCATCATGTCTCTGAGTTTATTAAAGTTTGCCCTACGAAAATCCAACATCCGCGTCTGGCTACAAGCTTCCTTGGCTCCCCATCTCAAAAGGAATTCTTTGAGGACATGGTCACTTCCCCCTAGGGTCCCCACCTCCTTCACCTCATCCACCAACTCTTGCCTGTTGGTCAGTATTAAGTCCAGTAAGTAAAATAGGCACTAAGCCTTTCTGCTTTCTCTGCATCTTTCGTTAGAGTTTGTCCATCCACACCCAACAGTGGGCCTATTGCCTCCTTTACTTTACGTTTGCTCCTCACATAACTGAAAAATCTTTTCTTGTTACAATGGGCTTCCCTGGCCAATCTTAGCTCACTCTGAGCTTTGGCCTTCCTGATGATTTATCTACAGTGCCTACTAACCTATAGGTACTCTTCTTTAGAGCTCTGTCCTTCCCTCCATTTCCTGAACATTTTCCTTTTCTTTCTTAGTTCCTCTTGAAGTTCTCTGTTCATCCAAATAGGCTTCTTAGAGCTCCTGCAGTGTTTTCGTCTTTCTGGGATAGTCATTGATTGAGCATGCAATAGCTCTTGTTTGAGTAGCGCCCACCCTTCACATGCTCCCTTCCCTTCCAGCATTCTCGTCCATGGTATGACACTCATCATGTCTCTGAGTTTATTAAAGTTTGCCCTACGAAAATCCAACATCCGCGTCTGGCTACAAGCTTCCTTGGCTCCCCATCTCAAAAGGAATTCTATGAGGACATGGTCACTTCCCCCTAGGGTCCCCACCTCCTTCACCTCATCCACCAACTCTTGCCTGTTGGTCAGTATTAAGTCCAGTATGGCTGAACCTCTTGTGGGTTCATCTACCATTTGATAAATGAAATTGTCAGCCAGGCAGGTCAGAAACTTGCATGACTGAGGACGCTTTGCAGTGTTTGTTTCCCAGCACACATCTGGGAAATTGAAGTCACCCATGATGACAAGGTCCTGCCGCTTGGATATTTTCCCAAGCTGCTCACAAAGTGCAGCATCCACATCCTCTCGTTGGTCAGGCGGTCGGTAGCAGACACCAACCACCACACTGCCTTTGGGCCTTGTTGTCTTGAATGATTGGGCTGGAGGCTGGGAAATCAAGTTAATTACATTAAAGCTGTACTCATTCAGGGATTGTATGTTTGTGGGGGGTGGGGGGGACAACCCTCTTACAAACTTTTCTTCTCTTCCTAAATGAGAAGACTGATGATTGCACGCTTTTCCTAACTCTATATTAGCCTTTAGGTTGGATCACTGATTTCTCCCCACAGAGGAAAGTACCTCCACTCGTGAAACAAGTCTAGCTCTAGATTTCTAAAGCTGTTGTTCTTAATCCAGAAACAAGAGCTGTTTTTTGTACCCCACCATTTTCTACCCAAAGGAGTCTCCAAGCAGCTTACAATTGCCTCCCCTTCCTCTCCCCACAACAGACACCCTGTGAGGCAGATGGGGCTGAGAGAGCTCTGAGAGAACTGGGACTGGCCCAAGGTCACCCAGCTGGCTACAGTTGGAGGAGGAATGGGGAATCAAGCCCATATCTCCAGATTAGAGGCTGCTTCTCTTAACCAGTATACCATGTTGACTAGGGCAGCAGCCGTAGTCATGTCTCCATAAGAAAAACTGCCACAGTTAGTAGTAGTTCTGGAGTGGAGGGGGGGGTGTGCATGGTTTACAAGGCTTTGTATGTCATTCTTGCAGAAATCTCTGAATAAAATAAATAAAAATAAAATAAAAATCTCTGGTTTGCGGGTTGTAAGGAGACAGGAGTGCACCTACACCAGACCCATTGGCCCTCATGCCCATGCCTCTTCCCTGAGCCACCTATCTCAGCAGTCTTATAAATCTAATTATAAATGATAAATAGTTTAATGCTTTCCCCTGCCCTACCTGCCGCCTCACAATCTAGGCTGTCACTCTGGCACCCCACAGACAGTCCTGACATCCTCCAAGGAAAGGGGCTACTGATGGAACGGAGGTCTTTTGGTGTCAACTGTTCCTCCTACCACTTCCTATATCAATCTGAACCTTCGGACTTAAGCAGCACACCATGCCAACAGCTTCTGGCGCCCTCTGCCCCTCACATCCCCTCTCCTCCCCACTTCCCTACATCAGTGGTCCCCAACCTTTTTATCACCGGGGACCACTCAACGCCGGGGACCACTCAACAACTTTTACTGAGGCCCGGTGTGTGTGTGTGGGGGGGTAGTTTACTCCTCTACTCTCAACCACTGCCCTAACGCTCTCTGATCGCTATGGTAATGTTTAAACATCCCTTCAAAATAAGATACCGACACGCCACAACAATGAACATAAGGAACATTTTATTTTCATGGAAATTTTAACTCATGACAATGACAAATCAATGGGAACCCTGAGCTTGTTTCTCTGCAACGAGATAGTCCCATCTGGGAGTGATGGGAGACAATAACACCCGAAGTGTGTTGTAAAGGGCCGGGGGGGATGAAGTAAAGGGCCGGGGGGGGGGGGGAGAAGGCGTCCTTCATGGCCCACCTCCAATTAGTCGAAGGACCACATGTGGTCCGCGGCCCACAGGTTGGGGATCGCTACCCTACATGACTATTTTTATTCCTTTCCTGCCAGGCCCCCTCCTGTTAGCGGTTAACGGAGAACTGTCTCTCCTTGAATAACTGGAAAGACTGATTCACATGACATGGCTCACAGTATCTGCCTTTCTCCCTACCCTGCACAGGAGATGTCAGGGCATGTCCACAAGAACAGGTAGCAGGATAGCCTCCAAGGGACAATGCCCACACAATGTGCGTGGGGTCAGCAATCACAGTGCTTGAACCCGGAGTCCTGCAGATCACAAGTGCTGTTCCATTCTGGTGGTTACTAGTCAAAGATATCGCAGAGACGTTTTTTGGTGGTGGAATTTTTTGTGCCGACCAGGGGTGGCCATACTGTTATTCTCCGGATGTTCATGGAGTACAATTACCATGAGTCCCAGCCAGCTGTTGGAAGGACTCATGATAACTAGTACATGGACACCTGGGGAGTCACAATTTAGGCACCCCTGATAGACCAACATGGATGGCTACAACCATTGGTCTACCTATCCCAGTACTATCTGGACCAACAGTAGCTATCTAGGGTCCCAGACTCTCCATATGAGGGGTCTTTCAGAAGACTTGCTATTTGAGATCTGGTGCAAGGACTGAACTTTGGAACTCCTGCAGCTGCTGTACCCAAGACTGAGGGGAACCTCCACATCCAGAGGCACTAATCCTCAGTGGTCCCCAACCTCCGGGCCGGAGACCAGTACCGGTCCGTAGATCAGTCGGTATCGGGCCGCGGCTCCTCCTCGTCCTCCTCCCCGGCTGCTGCCTCGGGGGCTGCCCTGCCACTCTGCCGCCGGCTCACCTTTGGTGCTCTCCAGTGGCTGCCATGGCTGGGTCTCCCGCTCGGCATGGCACTGCTGGCAGCACCCTCCAGCGGGCGGTGGGAAGTCAGGGGCACCAGTGGGAAAGCAAGTGGAGCAGGGGCTCAGGCAGCAGTGTCCCTCAGCAAATACTACCCCCCCCCCGGGCCTCAGTAAAATTGTCAAGCGTTGACCAGTCCGTGGTGATTAAAAGGTTGGAGACCACTGCTCTAAATCCAAGAGACAACACTGGGGAAAGCCTGGGCCTACATGCCTTGCTGTTGAGGATCCAGAGGGCGTGGTTGGCCATGGTGGGAGACAGGATGCTGGACTAAGTGCCCTACTGGTCTGATTCAGCAGGGCTCTTCTGATGTTCTTCAAACTTTTCTCTACCTCAGACCCAAAGAGGGGCATACCAAGCAAAATGGACTACCAGACTGATAGCGTCCTATGTTCAGACTAGGGATGTGTGCTTCGGCTCAGCCCGGCTGCCTCGGCAATCACCAAAGCCCGAGGCGGTGCGTAGGAGGCCAGCACCACGGTGCACAGAGGAGGGGTAGCAGTGGTAGTGCCGCACCAGCTGCCGGCACAGCCAATGGCTGGTGCAGTGCTGCCACCGCAGCCACTCCTCTCTGCACTGTGGCGCTGGCCTCCTACGCACCGCCTCGGGCTTTGGTGATCGCCAAGGTGGCCAAGCTGAAGTGCACATCCCTAGTTCAGACCACATCTCATTCCGTTCCACATTTCATCACAAACATCACAGACTTCCAACATCACAGACACTACATGGTTGTGTCAAAAATAGGCAAAAATGATCTCAGATGGAATAATTCTAAATTCATGTCTGCAGGTGCTAGCAAGATTTTGATGCTGGCATTGGACAATCTTTACATTTTCCTGGTTCTGCACAGAGAAGGCTTGAATGCTTTTCATTTATTTATGGTCCAGCTTTCTCACAGAGATTCGAGGAGGGTGGTGTGTGGGTGTGAAGTGCCAGCAGGTTGCTTCTGACTTATGGAAACTCTCTGAATCCATGACCTCCAAAATGCCCTCTTGTTCACAGCCTCGCTCAGATCTTGCAAACTTAGGGCCCTCATGGCTTCCTTGGCAGAGTCCATCCCCCTCCTGCTCAGCCTCCCACCTTTACTGCTGCCATCCGCTTTTCCCAGCACACCTGTCTGTCCCAGTGTGTGACTCTTGTCTTTTCATCATGTGACCAAAGTACAAAGTGGGGAGAGGAATGGGAAGGCAACTGTAAGCCGCTTTGAGCCTCCTTCAGGTAGGGAAAAGCGGCATATAAGAACCAACTCTTCTTCTTCTTCTACAGTAGCCTCACTTTGGTCATTTTAGCTTCTAGGGAGAGTTCAGGCTTGATTTGATCCAGAACCACTTGCTGATCTTTTTGGTGGGCCGCGGTATCCTTAATCTGAGGAGGATTACATAGTGCAATATTTCATGCCAAGATATTATCCATTAATCCTGAAGGCAGGCAAGGCTTTGGGTCCCTTGTCCAGCCAAAAACAAAAAAAGGGATTTCACTGTAACTTGGCAAGAAGGCCAGGATAGTGTCAAACTGAGAGAGAAATTACACCCTTCGCTCAGTTCCCGAGCAGTCACCTTGGAAAAACTGGGTAATCCCCCCCCCCAAGACAAATGTTAATCAACATGGAATCACTCAATATTTATTTAATTGGGAGTGAGGAGAGGTGGAGACGCTGCTTTAATCCAGGTTGCAATCTCGTTGGAGACAGAAGAGGAACAGAAGGAGGGAGCGGCGCAAGCAGCATGGAAGGACAAAAGCCGCACTTAGCCCAGTGATGGATTGACACACGGCAGGCGATGGAGAGAATGTTCTGCAGGGGAGGCAGCCACACTGCAGGGGCATGACTGTGCCAGTGAAGGGGGTAAAGATGCACGATCGGCTTCGCTGTGATTGCTCCCCATCCTGGCACTCATCTCTCCAGGGAAGGCAGACTCAAGAGCAGGACTGCACATTCCAGCAAAAAGTACCTCCATCCTGGCTGCCAGAGCGGGAGAAAATAACAAGGGCACATTGCTGTGGCACAGTGGCAGTGCCTCTGCTTGGCATGCACAAGGTCCCTAGTTCAATCCCCAGCATCTACAGCTAAAAGGACCAGGCATGGGGGGGACCCGGGAAAGCAGCTGCCAGCCTGAGAAGACAACACGTACTCTGATTCAAAATAAGGCAGCTTCATGTGTAACAGGACTTTGCCCGCCCCCACTCTACTCATTGAAAAAAATAACATTAAATCCTGAACAATTTCCCCCAAATTAATTCTATATCAGCTGCTAACAGTATGAAGGGGTGTATACAATCTCCTGGCTTCTAACATCACCATTACCAAGCCCGTTGCATTCAGGAATACAATGGGTGCGAGATTGGGGGTGGGGTGGGTGGAAGAACTCTGCAGAGTGCTTCCCCTACCCCCCCCCCCCAGGACCTGGAAAGGCTGCAGGCAGCTGTTAGGGAGTTCACTGGCAGGGGCAGCTCTCACACGGCAGGGATCTGCAGCCTCCGAGCCTTGGAGGGAAGTGGAAGGAGGAGGGGGTGGTCAGGGGTGGGGGACGGAAGGTGATTGGCTGCCCGCTGGACAGACAGGCAAGCCGGTTGGAGGAGGAGGCATTCAGGGGTGGAACAGCCGCCCTGGGTGGTTGTTAAGTGCTGAGTGGCACTAAAGCCATGAGACATGCTCCTCCCCCAAGCCTTTACCAGAAATATATTATATGGAACAGATTTTTAAATCAACCTTCCTTAATAGGCTTCCGGTAGTGTACAACATTTTAAAATTCTACATAAACTTGGATAAAATGACAGAAACAGTGAAAACCATAAAACTATAAACCTGAGTACCCCAGTTGTCTCGCCTTTGGGGCCTTGTTTTTATTCTTGTGTCTTTCGGCCATTTATATTGTTACTAGATATTAAGCCCGCTGTATCCAAAATACAGTGGGTGCTAGTGGGGTGGGTGGATGGATGGGCAGAAGGGAGGGAGGGAGGTGGCATGAAAGGCAACGGGGCAGGGGTGGGAGGAAGAGGGGGGATGGTGCCATTGGGGGAGGGCCCAGTAGTGATGGGTGGGTAAGGTTGGGGGGGGGGGTTGAGAAGGGTGGGTGGGGGCTGGGAAGCGGCGGTGGAGGTGAGCGGGGGGCAGCAGGTAAGATCACGCGGAGGGGAGAAGGCGGGGCGGGAAAGCCGCGGCAGACCGCTGTAGGAAAGCCGCGCTGGCAGAGTGTGGTGGGGTGATGCGGGCCAGGGGGGCAAGGAGGTTGGGGGGGAGGTGAAGAGTCTGGTGGGCGGGAGTCTGGTGGGGGGAGGCAAAGAGTCCTCTAAGGGCTGCATGGCAGGATAGGGCAGGCGGCTGCCTACCTGCCTTGTCAGCGGCTGGCAGCCGAAAGCGGGCCAGATTGGGGGGTGGGCAGGTCAGGAGGTGGGCTGACAAGTGGAGGCCTAATTGGCTGGCGCAATTGGGTCCTCTGCTTGTCAGTTCGGGGGCAGGGAGCCAATCATTGCCCCCCCCCCCCCACATCCCAGACCTCCCACACAGGTCTTAGCCTTTTATTTATACCACTCCCGCGGAGCAATGTAAAGATACACTGGAGGGGGAGGCCCAGTTTGCCGCGGCCTCAACTACACACCTGGTAGAATAGCGTCAGTTTACAGGCCCTGCAGAACTTTGAATCTCTGACCTAACTTGATGCCATTGGCTTAGCTGCTGTGACATCACATCAGTTTCAGCTCCACTGACTTGTCTCCTTTGAAGACACAATTCATCTGGGAAGCCATGTCTGGCCTGCACTGCTGGGGTGCAGGGAGCTGGAATTCTACAGTTAATTGGCAGGGATACTCCACTATTGGACACAGACCATCTCAGGCTGCAGTCAGGCGGGGGGGGGGGGCATATTAAAGGCTAGCAAGCTAATTATCTTTGTTATTATTTCTGAGCCTCCATGACAGTGCAAAGTGCCATCAAACTGCATCCAACTTTTGGTGACTCTACAAGGTTTTCATGATAAGAGATAGGTAAGAATGCTAGCCTCCAGGTGGGAGCTGGGGATCCCCTGGAATTCCAGCCCATCTCCAGACTAAAGAGCTCAGTTCCACTGGAGGAAAGGGCTGCTTGGGAGGGGGACTGAGGGATGCCAGCCTCCAGGTGGGGCCTGGGAATCCCCTGGAATTCCAGCTCATCTCCAGACGTCAGAGATCAGTTCCCCTGGAGGAAAGGACTCCTTGGGAGAGGGACTGAGGGATGCCAGCCTCCAGGTGGGAGCTGGGGATCCCCTGGAATTCCAGCTCATCTCCAGACTACAGAGCTCAGTTCCCCTGGAGGAAAGGGCTACTTGGGAGGGGGGACTTTATGGTATTGTCCCCACTGAGGTCCCTGTCCTTCCCAGGCCTGACCCCCAAATCTCCAGGGTTTTTGATCAGGATCTGGTACCCTTTGATAGCAGAGGGGGTTTGCCATTGTCTGCCTCTGTACAGTAACACTGAACTTCCGCTTTGGGTCTGGGCTTCTGATATGAGTATTATGTACTTACATAGTTAGAGGACAGCTTTAGAAACCAGCCTCTCTGTCTTCTCTGACAGGGAACAGCTTCCAGACTGGCAGAATGACAAGCCCTCTTGGGCCCTGCCGTGATGACCCTGCCGTGGACAGGACCGAGGGGGAGACACAGATCGAAAGAGGCCAGAAGGTTCCCAACCTGGAAGAGCGGAAGGTTGATCAAAGGCCAGACCTCACTCCTTTAAAGAACTCAAAGCAGCCCGGGGTCTAAATCAGGTTGAGCAAACAGAGTTGGGGGAGAAGATTTTAACATACACACACCCCACACACAACCCATATTCCTGCAGTTTGTCACGTATGGGAAGGGACTGTGTCCCCGGCGTTGCTTTCCCAGACCCATTCTCTTTACTCCCTACCACTGCCCTTTCTTAAAGGTGGGAGACCTTGTTTCGGATTTCCTGACATCTTGTCAAATTTGGCTGTCCGGAAACTCCAGGAACCCAGTTCATCCCTGAGGGGGAAAAGCCTCTGAGCCCAACAGCCCTGAGGAATAAGAATCAGGTTTCTTCCGGGAGAAGCCTGAATCCTCAAGCTCAGCAAACGCGAGATCTTCAGCAGCCCATCAGAAGCCCTGCTGGAGAGAGGCCCCACCTGGCCCCACCCCCTCCCTAAAAATACTCAGCAGGTGCCAGGAAAGGCGTCAGAGGGTACCCCAGGGTGCCCCACAGGGTGGCCCCTGATCTCACAAATAAACAAAACAGGCTCCCCCCTCCTCCTGTCTTGTGTCTGCCTGACACAGGCATGCACCAGTTACAGCAAAATGGCTCTCAATCCCTGCCCAGAAAGGAGACAATGCCGCAGTTAAGCTCTCTCCTTGTCCAGAGAGCTGACCATTTCTAGCCTGGAAAAAGTAGCACCTGCCATCTGGGGTGGAGCGGGGGGGGGGGGAGAACAGGCTGCATGGAAGTGATTCCATCCCCCGCCTCCGCCATCCCTCTGTCTCTTTCCATTCCCACAAAAATGCACCACCCTTCACACGTCACCCCCATCCATCAGCAACACCTTGGCATGTCCCTCCCTGCCCAGTCGGAGATGCTCAAGACTGCCTTTCTCCAAGGAGGCCAGAAGTTGCCAGAAAAGTCCTGGCTTGATTAGCATAACTGAAGTTCATAACAGAAGGTGAGAGAAAGGAGGAGAAAGACACAGAGCAAATTATCTGAATGGTGCTTGGCAGCGGCTTTGCTTTCTGTTTTTTTGAAAACCAATTCATTAGCCCCCCCCACCCCCTCTGCAGGCAGAAAAATGGTGTGGGGAGGCACAGGGCTACCTTTTTCTGAATTAAAACCCCCAAATGCTGACTCCTAGCACAACAGAGCGAAGTGTTATTAATAATCAATACCATTAATTAAACTGGCAATCTTGGTTTTTTGTGCTCACTCTTATATGAATACTGTAAAGTTTACTGAGGGTGTTGTAATTTGAGTTGAGCCAAGGGTCCCTGTGTGTGTGTGGGGGGTGTGTGTGTAAGGTATAAATGTTGCAGTTAAAATAAACAAATTCTTCTACAGATGCACAACTGCTCTGCTGCATTTTGGGGCTACTGTGGGAGCCGACATCTGCCTATGGTAAGATGTGGAGCCCCAACCTGTGGCTCTTGGCAAACAAGCTTACAGCACAGACAGCCGCATTCAGAACTGGACATAATATGGTCGACATCTGTAGTGGCTGCAGGCGCTGTTCATCCAGCCAGGCAGGTAAGTAAGACCCAACAGCAACAGGAAGCATCAGTCCCCATCCGCTAGCCAAACCTCTCAATCAGCATAATGGCAGCGCCTAACCAGGGCTGATTCTGCGTTTTGTTTTTTCTGTTGTGGATCCTGCTGAATTCAGATCAATTTGAACTCAGGTCTTCCTCTATTCCTCCCCCCCCCCAACTGAAACAGAAAGTGTTCTACACTTGATTGGGGAAGCTCAGAATGAGAAGGGGAGCCAAGTGTAGCACGAGGCTGTTTCTTTTCTTGAAGTGGGGGGGGGAGAGGATTGGAGACAGCAGAGGAGAGGGAAATAACAAGAGGCAAATCTCTGCTGAGAGAAGTTAGGGCTTCTGGAGCACAGTCACTTTAAGACAAACCTTCAAGACAAGGAAGACTTTGAACTGACACCCTGGCCAATCAGGGAAGATTGCTTTGTTGCTGCTTTGTTGCGAGGCGCCGGAGAAGGGAGTTAATTCTAAAAAAGCAAAAATCTGCCCACTTACGGATGCTGGTTTTTGATTTCTGGATAACGTGTGAGAAAGGTAGGGTCACTACAGATCAATCATGTATGTTGCAGAGGGAAATTTTATAGAGCCCCAAATCAAAATGGAAATCAAATTCAGTGTAGACAGGAGAGATTCATTTGAACTGGGAATGGGTAAAAAGCTCCATGTGCTCTACGCTCAGGGAAGGGGACACCTTGGACAGCATCTTGTGGACAGCACTTCCCAGAACAAAGCAACCAAAAAGTCCTCTGCATCATCCTTGGATGATTGCCAATGACTGGAGAAGTCAGGTGGGTTTTCTGTTACTTTATCTGGGACAAACAGAAGCGTGGGGGGGGGGTTCCTTCTTGCTGCATCAGTCTCTTGCTAAAGCCCTGGGCAAAGGTGGACACCAGACATCAGCCCTTGGGAGTTCTCCGCGAGAGGATTTGGGGGGGGGGGTGATAACCCAAAACAGCCAGCTGCTCAGCCAAACCTCCAATCTGGGGCCCACCTGCAGCTCTACCAAATTATCCATTTCAAGCTCACACATCAGAAAAGGTCCGGACAAATCCAAGAACGCCATTAACAAAATTCACATTCCCTGGCCTCCTCCACAAAGATCTTACATCAAAGAACTTACATCAACAGGCAAGAGTTGGTGGATGAGGTGAAGGAGGTGGGGACCCTAGGGGGAAGTGACCATGTCCTCATAGAATTCCTTTTGAGATGGGGAGCCAAGGAAGCTTGTAGCCAGACGCAGATGTTGGATTTTCGTAGGGCAAACTTTAATAAACTCAGAGACATGATGAATGTCATACCATGGACGAGAATGCTGGAAGGGAAGGGAGCATGTCAAGGGTGGGCGCTACTCAAACAAGAGCTATTGCATGCTCAATCAATGACTATCCCAGAAAGACGAAAACACTGCAGGAGCTCTAAGAAGCCTATTTGGATGAACAGAGAACTTCAAGAGGAACTAAGAAAGAAAAGGAAAATGTTCAGGAAATGGAGGGAAGGATAGAGCTCTAAAGAAGAGTACCTACAGGTTACTAGGCACTGCAGATCAATCCTCAGAAAGGCCAAAGCTCAGAGTGAGCTAAGATTGGCCAGGGAAGCCCATTGTAACAAGAAAAGATTTTTCAGTTATGTGAGGAGCAAACGTAAAGTAAAGGAGGCAATGGGCCCACTGTTGGGTGTGGATGGACAAACTCTAACGAAAGATGCAGAGAAAGCAGAAAGGCTTAGTGCCTATTTTACATCTGTTTTTCCCCGCAGGTCAAAGTGTTTAGGCACATCTAGAGATGGCCGTAGCCAAAGGATAGTGTCTGGGTGGCAGGCTAACATGGATAGAGAGGTTGTCGAGAGGCATTTAGCTGCACTGGATGAGTTCAAATCCCCTGGTCCGGATGAAATGCACCCGAGAGTACTCAAAGAACTTTCCAGAGAACTTGCACAGCCCTTGTCCATCATCTTCGGAACCTCTTTAAGGACTGGAGATGTCCCGGAGGACTGGAAAAGAGCAAACGTTATTCCGATCTTCAAAAAAGGGAGGAAGGATGACCCAGGAAACTACAGACCAGTGAGTCTGACCTCTGTTGTGGGGAAGATAATGGAGCAGATATTAAAGGGAGCGATCTGCAAACATCTGGAGGACAATTTGGTGATCCAAGGAAGTCAGCATGGATTTGTCTCCAACAGGTCCTGCCAGACCAACCTGGTTTCCTTTTTTGACCAAGTAACAGGTTTGCTGGATCGGGGAAATTCGGTTGATGTCATTTACTTGGATTTTAGTAAAGCTTTTGACAAGGTTCCCCATGATGTTCTGATGGATAAATTGAAGGACTGCAATCTGGATTTTCAGATACTTAAGTGCATAGGGAATTGGTTAGAGAACCGCAGTCAAAGAGTTGTTGTCAATGGTGTTTCATCAGACTGGAGAGGGGTGAGTAGCGGGGTACCTCAGGGCTTGGTGCTCGGCCCGGTACTTTTTAACATATTTATTAATGATCTAGATGAGGGGGTGGAGGGACTACTCATCAAGTTTGCAGATGACACCAAATTGGGAGGACTGGCAAATACTCCGGAAGATAGAGACAGAGTTCAACGAGATCTGAACACAATGGAAAAATGGGCAAATGAGAACAAGATGCAATTTAATAAAGATAAGTGTAAAGTTCTGCATCTGGGTCAGAAAAATGAAAAGCATGCCTACTGGATGGGGGATACGCTTCTAGATAGCACTGTGTGTGAACGAGACCTTGGGGTACTTGTGGATTGTAAACTAAACATGAGCAGGCAGTGTGATGCAGCGGTAAAAAAGGCAAATGCCATTTTGGGCTGTATCAACAGAGGCATCACATCAAAATCACAAGATGTCATAGTCCCATTGTATACAACACTGGTCAGACCACACCTGGAGTACTGTGTGCAGTTCTGGAGGCCTCACTTCAAGAAGGACATCGATAAAATTGAAAGGGTACAGAGGAGAGCAACGAAGATGATCTGGGGCCAAGGGACCAAGCCCTATGAAGATAGGTTGAGGGATTTGGGAATGTTCAGCCTGGAGAAAAGGAGGTTGAGAGGGGACATGATAGCCCTCTTTAAGTATTTGAAAGGTTGTCACTTGGAGGAGGGCAGGATGCTGTTTCTGCTGGCTGCAGAGGAGAGGACATGCAGTAATGGGTTTAAACTTCAAGTACAACGATATCTAGATATCAGGAAGAGTTATCAGGCTAGATATCAGGAAAAAGTTTTTCACAGTCAGAGTAGTTCAGCAGTGGAATAGGTTGCCTAAGGAGGCGGTGAGCTCCCCCTCACTGGCAGTCTTCAAGCAAAGGTTGGATACACACTTTTCTTGGATGCTTTAGGATGCTTAGGGCTAATCCTGCGTTGAGCAGGGGGTTGGACTAGATGGCCTGTATGGCCCCTTCCAACTCTATGATTCTATGATTCTATGATTCTATGTGCACAAATGGCATCAAGATGTTTAAGAAGGGTCCGACACATGAGGCTTTCCGAAAGAAAACTCGGTCACCAGCCCCATCCTACCTGTAGCTTCCCTTAATGTTGCGCAAAATCTTTGTTCCCCTGCTCCAGGAGGAACAATCCCAAAAAAAACTGCCTCAAGGCAAAGTTTAAATATAACTCAGACCACAAAGGAAAATGTTCTTCTCAAAGAAACTTTACCAACACAGCATGAGGGAAACATTAAATCTATCTTGGGGGTTATGGCTGGCAACATCATAAGGAATTCACAGGCTTCTGGTCCGTATGATCTTTCTCATTCACTGCAAGTCTCCAAGCCCTTACTTGGCAGTAGATTTCATTGAGCTCTGCGGGATTTGCTTCTAAGGGAACGCCTGCAAAATGCACCGAGGACACAATCTCTGCTTTCATTTCAGGCAGACAGCAAGGCATAGTGGTTAGGGTGCCAGAATAGGATCTGGGAGACACAGGTTCCAGTCCCCACTCTGCTATGGAAGCTTGTTGGGCCATACAACTATCCTACCTTGCAGGGGTGTTGTGAGGATAAAATGGAGACGACCTACATAAGCTGCTTTGGGTGTCCACTGAGAAGAAAGGTGGGGTAGAAATTAAGTACATTAATAAATTAAAGGTCACAGGCTGGTGGGGATGAGACCCTCGTCCATACTCAGGCAGGCATTCACGTTTCTGGGACGGGGGTCATGCGATGAAATGCTCCTCCATATCAACCACTTTTCTCTTTCACATAGAAAACTAGCATGTCAGGAGAAAATGAGGCTAGAAACTTTACTTCCTTCCCGTATGGAAGACTTTCTTCTTAATTTTTTGTTTGTTTGTTTTTGTAATGGAGGAACACCATCACATGAATTGTAATCTTCCATGTATGTTGCACACACTGATTTGATTTTTTTTTTTTTTTGCACACACTGGGATCCCAAAGACCAAGTGAAAAACCAATGCAACCTAGAATGTATAATATAATAATAATAGTCAAATTATTTCTATCCCACCCTGCCTTAACGCTCAGGGCAGGTAGCAACAATAAAAACAATATACCGCATATGGTCCCGACTAAAATTCCCAGACAGGGGGTTTATAGGGCAGGAGACGGAAGGCAAGCGAAAGGGCATGCTTCTTTACACAAATGCACACTTATGAATGTCGCCACCACCATAGGTTTTATTGGCCATTAGCTTAAACAACATGTTAAAGAACGCTATCCTCAGTGACAGCTTAAACATCATCTTTTCACACTGATGAACCTCCCATGTACAGAGGCAGTATATCTCTGAAAACCAGGTGATAGGAAAACGTACTGCAGGGAACAACTGTTGCAGTAACAGCCAGCATCTAGACAAGCCACTGTCACACAAAGGGGATGCTAGATGGACAGTGCCCTTGGTTCCACCCAGCAAGGCAGTTCTTGAGCATCTTTGGTGGACAAAGCAGAATACCAGTGATTAAAAGACAAGAGTCCTCCTACACAATGAAGCTTTGAAAGACATGAGCATACCTTTCTTAACCTAAAACCCCAAACACACACACAAACACATACCACACAGCATGCCCAACCAATCCGGTTATCTTATCTGGTGCCCAATGTTTTTAGAAAATGTGTGGCGCCAAGTGGGGCTTTTGCCAGAAAGACTTGGTGGCACAGATTTTTAAAGCTGGTGCTTTGGCAGCAGCTGCCACAACAGCACGAGGATCTTCATTATGTGACTGCAGGCACACCATGGCAGCCATTTTTTGGCTGGCTCCACCTCCTGCAGAAGCCATTTTGTGGATAGCTGGGGACCCCTAGGGGCGGAATACATATTTTGATTCTCCCTTACCAAAAGAAAAAGTCTGCCAGTTCACAAAAAAATTAGCATGACATGGAGAAATATTCTGCATAGCCTTCTTGGCAACATTTATGTGAAAAGAATTATATTCTGTTTCCATAGATTAGCCTGGAGTGGTACAAATCAGAGAAAGCTTTTCCACTTGATTAGACAGTTTGTATATAAACTTCCCCTCAGGCTCTCTTTAAAATGACACAGATTTGTCACAAAAGGCTATTTCACTCATATCCAAGAAACAAAGCCAACTTTCCCCACTGGATTAGGAGCTGCAGCCAATTTTTGGCATGTGAATTTGTGCAATATATTACCCTGCTCTTCCACATACATGGCTCTCCCCTCATCCTTTTTACCCTGAGAAGCACCTGTGAGGTGACTAAGCTGAGAAAGGGTCTGACCCAAGAGCACACAACAAGAGTCATGTGGAAGTGGGGACTTGAACTCAGGTCTACAAAGCTGATTCAGTCTTTAGGCACAATGTCCAGGGCCCACAACAATAAGGGCCCAAGAAAATGTGTGCATTTCTTTTAAAATCAGAAAGAAAAAAAAAGAACTTTTAGGGTTAAAAAATGTTTTAATTATTTAAATCTCACATCCGAAAATAATTAAATCTTAGGGTCGGTGAAAATCTGTTAAATTTTGCCTAAAACAGAAAAAAGTTAAAGTATTTAAAGTTATAGCAAAGAAAAATTTTAACATTGATATTTTTGTGAGAGGAGGAGCCCACAAAAGTCATCATGTGGCCCTGTTAGCCAGTCCTAATCCCATATCTTAACATACAAATGTTCAGATCTGCTAGAATTACAAAAGCAATGCACCTGTCCCATCCCTATGATTGGAGAAGTCCTCTGGTTCTGTCTCTCTCAGTCCTCCAAGATAAAGTAATTATGTAGAATCATAGAATAGAGTTGGAAGGGACCTCATCGGTCATCTAGTCCAACCACCTGCACTATGCAGGACACACACAACCCTACCACTCATCCACTGTCACCTGCCACCCCCTTGAACCTTCACAGAATCAGCCTCTCCATCAGATAGCTACCTAGCCTCTGTTTAAAAATTTCCAAAGATGGAGAACCCACCACCTCCCAAGGAAGCCTGTTCCACTGAGAAACCGCTCTGACTGTCAGGAACTTCTGTCAGGAACTTCTTCCTGATGTTGAGACGGAATTTCTTTTGAATTAATTTCATCCCATTGGTTCTGGTCCGTCCCTCCTGGGCAAGAGAGAACAACTCTGCTCCCTCCTCTATATCAGTGGTCCCCAACCCCCGGTCCAGGGACCGGGACCAGTTCGTGGATCAGTTGGTACCGGTCCACGGCTCCTCCTCATCCTCCTCCCCCTCCTCCCTGGCTGCTGCCTCGGGGGCTGCCCTGCCACTCTGCCGCCAGCTCACCTTTGGTGCTCTCCAGCAGCCGCCATGGCTGGGGCTCCCCCTCGGCATGACACTGTGCAGCTGGTGATGGTAGTGCCCCCCAGTGGGCTGCAGGAAGTCAAGGGGGCTGGTAGGAAAGCAAATGGAGCAGGGGCTCAGGCAGCAGCAATGTCCCTTAGCAAATGTCTCCCCCTCCTTGGGCACCAGTAAAATTGTCAAGCGTTGACGGGTCCCCGGTGATAAAAAGGTTGGGGACCACTGCTCTATATGGCAGCCTTTTAAATACTTGAAGATGGTTATCAGATCCCCTCTCAGTCGCCTCCTCTCCAGGCTATAAAGACTTTTAATGAAGGATTACAGAACATGTAAAGAAATCAAAATCAGAGAAGAGGGGAACTTATCCATAGAAATTCCCCACAGGGAGCAATGAATACAATCAGGACAAGTAGAACAGTGGAGATCCAAAGGAACTGCTGCTGGCAACCTGGCTCCTTGCTGCTCAGATAGACTGCACCTGTGTTGGAGGTACCTCAGAATCCTCCAAACAAGCAAATTTCTTGCTCTTATTTATCCCACCCTTCACTTCAGAGCAATGTACATGGCTGCCCCGCCACCTGCATTCAGGAATACAATAAATGCTAGATTGGGGGTGGGTGGAATAATTCTGCAGATCACCTCCCCCTCCCCCAGGACCTGGAAAGGCTGCAGGCAGCTGTTAGGGAACTCACTGGCAGGGTCAGCTCTCACAATCTGCAGCCTCTGAGCCTTGGAGGGAAGTGGAAGGAGGAGGGGTGGTCAGGGGTGGGGGGGCGGAAGGCAGTGGGTTGGCTGCTGGACAGACAGGCAAGCTGGTTGGAGAAAGAGGCACTCAGGGGCGGGACAGCTGCCCTGAGTGGGTGTGGCATTTAAGCCATGAGACATGCTCCTCCTCCCAGGCCTTACCAGAAATTTTAAGTGGAACAGATTACTACTGTTACAACTATTACATATTACTACCTCAGGTGTACTTAAAAAAAAAAAAACGCAATATGTGGATAGTTTTCCAGGCCAGAAGACCAATGTGCTACAGTGTTTATAGTGCTAGATGAGGATCATGGGGATCCAGGTTCAAATCCCAGCTCTGGGTAGTCTTGGGCCTGCCACATGCTCTCAGCCTAACCTACTCCACAGGGTTTTTGTGAGGATAATATGGAAGAGAAGAAGAGGATCTCAGCTGCTGTGGATTCCACTGGGAAGGAAAGCACGACACACATATATACGCGTGTGCTGTCAAGTTGCAACCAACTTCTGGTGACCCCAGGGAGGGGTTTTCAAGACAAGTGAGCTTGCCACAGCCTTCCTCTGCAGAGTCTTTCTAGGAGGTTCCCCATCCAACACTGCTTAGCTTCTGAGAGCTGGCAAGACTAGTTTACTGCAAGCTGTCTTCTCTCAAGTCAACAAGTAAATGTCCACAGAGTGCCAACATCGGGTCCTGGGAACAAAAGCCATGTTTGACCATCTGGTCAAATATTAATGGAGCAGAAACTAGGAACATCAAGCCATGGACTTGTAAGCCGTACACTCTGGCTCCTCCCGCGCCTGAAACTCACAAAACGTTTTGTCTAAGTCTTTTTGGCAAATATCATACTTTGTGCATTAACAGGCAGAAGGCAGCTGCTTGTTCCAGAATATCCACTCATCCCATGGTTCAAATTAGGTTCATTTTTATCTTGGTTTTGCTCTAATGATTTTTGCTCTCATAAAACTCCCAGCCACTGCTGGTTGAATATTAAAATGGAGGGCAGGGGTAATAATTCACTCAGACCTTGTTCGTTTCTAGATGAGGTGGTAAACTTATGTCTGGGTCTGGCCTACATTAGGCTTACATGATTGAATTCCCCTCTGGACAAAAATTATCATCTCCCCGCAAATGGGCTAAAGCAGGGGTAGTCAAACTGCGGCCCTCCAGATGTCCATGGACTACCATTCCCAGAAGCCCCTGCCAGCATTCGCTGGCAGGGGCTTCTGGGAATGGTAGTCCATGGACATCTGGAGGGCCGCAGTTTGACTACCCCTGGGCTAAAGGATTCCTCCTAACCTTCTCCCTGACCTCCTACTTTCCTTTTGAACAGGGATGTGTCCATTTATTTTGCAGTCCTAAGAGTCCATTCCGAAGTGAGATTGCCCAAACCGCAGGTCTGTCCGCTCCTGTGAGAACTGGCCCACAAATTCCAGCCTCTACCTGCCATTCCCTAGGTGCGAGTCTACATTGTCAAGATTTGTGTGTTTGATGCTGCTGTCTGCTGTTGGTGCCTTTCTGGTTGACTTCTGTCAATCCGCCAGAAATACACAACAGGAGGAAAAGCATGTGTGTGTGTGGGTGAGCATGATGGAATCATGTGCGATTTGATGAGTAACCACCACACTTAAAAGAACCATCTTCCACACAAATTCCAATACCTGGGTAATGCTGATCCAAGCACAGGTAGGGACCTGTAAGGGGGACACAGAATGAACATGCAAACCCTAATTCAGGATCCGCTCCACCTTGGGAAAGCAGCAGGGACAGTATTTCAGGCTCGCAAACTGAAGGGGCCATTTGCTCATTTAAAATAGCGCTCGCTGGCAGGGGCTCATGGGAATTGTATTCCATGGGCATCTGGAGGGCCGCAGTTTGACTACCCCCGATTTAAAGCATTCAGGTGGCATATTCTCCACCGACTAGGGCTGAGAAATTTTGAGAAATCTGAGGGTGCAGCCCAGGGAGGGCTGGGCTTGAGAGGGGAGGGGCCTCCGCAGTGTATAACACTATAGAGTTCTGCCTCCAAACCAGCCCTTTTTCTCCATGGACACCAATCCCTGTCATCCAGAGCTCAGTTGTAATTCCTGGAAATCTCCAAGCCCCACCTGGAGACTGGCAAGCCTACCATCAACCAATAATAGAAAACCTCCAATAATGCAATGGATTATTGAAAACTAATAAAGCATCAGAAACATGGCAAGCGTGAATTCCGGGCCATTTCGTCTGCTGAGCCCCCAGCCACCGCCCCCCCAGCTTGCCTTGCGTAATTCCCCAGTCAAATCGAATCCCATCATGTTGTGGCAGAGTAGCAGAATACCAATAAGCCTGTCATTTGCTGGAAATTAACAGGACCTTTTCTAGTGAGGAGAATGGGCCAAGGCACGTGAGGGGGGAGGTGAGTTGGGGAAATGCCGAGGTCAGGTTCGAAAGGTCACGACAGCAAGAGATGGATAATTATTCCCTGGAGACTCACAGGGACAGGAAGGGAGGGGGAATCCAATTTAGAGGACCAAAGAGTAAAGAAGGAATGAGCAAAGAAGGTAAGCCAAGCAGCAGAATCTATTCCTTTCACTCAGCAAAACAGTCACTGGCCTGGTCTACCTGTGCGGCACAGTGAAGTGGGAGAATCTGGAGGTGTTCGAGTGGACTATTCAGAAAGGCAGAATCACACTCCTAACAAGTCACAAGAACAAAACATTAGAACATCAGGGAGAAAGATTCCAACACCATCCGATACCATTACTCTGCCAGTATTCTACTAAGGTAAAGGTATCCCCTGTGCAAGCACCGAGTCATGTCTGACCCTTGGGGTGACGCCCTCTAGCGTTTTCATGGCAGACTCAATACAGGGTGGTTTGCCAGTGCCTTCCCCAGTCATTGCCGTTTACCCCCCAGCAAGCTGGGTACTCATTTTACCGACCTCGGAAGGATGGAAGGCTGAGTCGACCTTGAGCCGGCTGCTGGGATTGAACTCCCAGCCTCATGGGCAGAGCTTTCAGACTGCATGTCTGCTGCCTTACCACTCTGCACCACAAGAGGCTCTAGTATTCTACTAGCATGGAGTTATTTGAAGAGCACTGCAAAACTACACTTCTCTCACCTGCAGTCCAATCTACCTCCCCAGGGCACAGCCATTTCTCTGGCTGGGCGAAAATCTGTCAACAGTAAGGGAAGGCTGATAGACAGAGAAAGCTCTGCAGCTGAAGTAGGGAGACATACAGCCAGGCATAACATGGTTCAGGGCTCAAGGAGGCTAATGGCTACCAGCAAAGAGAGCAGCCGCTCAGCATCCAGAAGGGTCACAAATTAAGTCTGCTTCAGTACCTCTTCAAATAGCTTCCTGCAAACAGAATGCCATCATAGCAAGGGAGACAATAACTCTGAACGCATGGCATAGTTGGTCCTTGACATGCTCTCTTTGCATGAGGCCATCTTTCTTGTCCATCTGGCTTGCAATCCTGTGAGAAACAACTTATTCACACACACATGTACCTCAAAACAATTGCCAAAGGGATATCTGTCAGTCTCCTTTGGAATGGTTTCTTGTAGCTTCCATAAAGATGGAAACAGATATCCAAAATAAGTTTACCGAAGATCTCCTGGGATTACAGCAGGGATCAGTTCCCCCTGATAAAATGGCTGCTTTGGAAGATGGAATTTATGGCATTGTTCTCCATTGAAATTCCTATGCTCCCCAGACCCCGTCCTCTTATTTATTTTTCCCCCACCCCCAAAATATCCAGGTATTTCCAAACTGGAGCTGGCAACCTTATTCCAGAAATATAACACTTTTCAAATCAGAAAACTTCCCAGCAGCCACTTGCCCAGGATCATATAGCTGAAACCCTGGTAACATTCTTATCAGGGGAAGGCCACAGCCTCAGTGCCCTGTTGTTGGCCATTCAGAGGAACTGGTTGGCCACTGTGTGAAGCAGGATGCAGGTGTAGATGGGCCACTAGTCTGATCCAGCAGGGCTCTTCTGATATTCTTTTGAAGGCATTGGCCTGTCTTTCCTGTTGTTGGCCCTCCAGATGAACTGGTTGGCCGATGTGTGAGACAGCATGCTGGACTAGATGAGCCACTAGTTTGATCCAGTAGGGCTCTTCTGATGTTCTTTTGAAGGTCTCGGTCTCCATGTCCTGTTAATCATAGAATCATAGAGTTGTAAGGGATCTCCAGAGTCATCTAGTCCAATGCAGGAACTCACAACTACCTGCCCACACATGGTGACCCCAATTTCATGCCCAAGTGACCCCTCCACCAAAAATCTCCAGAATCCAGCCTGGCCTGGAAGAAATTCACCTACCATCCCACAGCGGCAATCAGCAATGCAAGGAAGGGCCACAAGAGACAAACACTGGCACATCCCTTCCTGCCCACCCACTCACCATCTGCCCAAGTTCATAAAATCAGGATTTCTGTCAGATGACTATCTAGCCTCTGCTTAAAAACTTCCAAGGAAGGAGAACTCACCACCTCCTAAGGAAGACTGTTCCACTGAGGAACCATTCTAATTGCTAGGAACTTCTTCTGGATGTTTAGCTGAAAATTCTTTTGAATTAATTTAAACCCATTGGTTCTGGTTTGACCATTGGGACAACAGAAAACAACTCTGCTCCATCTTCTATATGACAGCCTCTCAAGTATTGGGAGATGGTTATCATATCACCTCTTAGTCGTTTTCTCTCCAGGCTAAACAAAACAAGCTGCTTCAACCTTTCCTCATTTGTCTTGACCTCCAAACCCCTCATCATCTTTGTTGTCCTCCTCTGGACATGCACCAGTTTGTCTACATCCTTCTTCAATTGTGGTGCCCAGAACTGAACACAATACTCCCAGTGAGGTTTTACCACAGTGGAGTAAATCGGTAACACCACTTTGCCTTATTAGACACTATACTTCCTTTATTACAGCCCCAAATCCCATTTTCTTTTTTAGCTACCAAGTCACACTGCAGACTCATGTTCAGTGTATGATCTAATGACCCCCCAGATCCTTTTCACACGTACCTCTCCCAAGTAAGAAACAGAGTAGGGATACTGCGAGGACAAGAAAGTGAAATAATAACAGATGATGAAGAGAGGGCTGAATTGCTTAATTTCTATTTCTTCTCAGTTTTCTCTTGTGAGGGAAATAGTGCTCAATGTGGGAAAAACGTAACAAAACAGGGGGGATAGGAATGGTGCCCTAGGATCACTGTTGGAACAGTCAACAAACACCTAGTTTCTTTAAATGAAACAAAGTCTTCTGGGCCAGATGAATTGCATCCAAAGGTACTAAAAGAACTTGCAGATGTCATCTCTGAACCTCTGTCCATTATTTTTTACACTTCTTGGAGAACAGATGAGGTGCCAGATGATTGGAGGCGGGCAAATGTTGTTCCCATCTTCAAGAAAGGGAAAAAGGAGGATCCGGGCAACTATCGACCTGTCAGCTTGACACCTGTAGCTGGCAAAATTTTGGAACAAATCATCATTCATTAAGCAGCTGGAACAGAGAGCTGTGATTTCTGAGACTCAGCATGGGTTTCACAAGAACAAGTCATGTCAGACCAACCTTATCTGTTTTTTCGAAAAAGTGACTACCTTGCTGGATCAGGGGAATGCCGTGGACATAGTTTATCTGGATTTCAGTAAAGCTTTTGATAAGGTTCCACATGATATTCTTATTGAGAAGCCGGCAAAATGCGGTATGGATCCTAATTCTGTCAGGTGGATCAATAACTGGTTGACAAATCGTACCCAGAGGGTACTTGTTAATGGTTCAACATCTTCTTGGAAAAGAGTGACAAGTGGAGTACCCCAAGGATCTGTCCTGCGGCCTGTGTTGTTCAACATATTTATAAATGATTTGGAAGAGGGATTAGAGGGGATACTTATTAAATTTGCAGATGATACTAAACTGGGAGGGGTAGCAAACACAACTGAAGACAGCAACAGAATACAGGATGATCTTGATAGGCTTGAGAAGTGGGCTAAACTGAATAAAATGAAATTCAATAGGGACAAATGTAAAGTTCTACATTTAGGTTACATTTAGGTAGGAAAAACCAAATACACCAATATGGGATGGAGGAGACTGCTCTTGGCAGTAGTATGTGCGAAAAGGATCTGGGAGTCTTAGTAGACCATACACTGAACATGAGTCAGCAGTGTGACTCAGTGGCTAAAAAGGCAAATGGAATTCTGGGCTGTATCAAACGGAATATCATGTCCAGATCACGGGAGGTGATGGTACTGCTTTACTCTGCTCTGGTTCGGCCTCACTTGGAGAACTTTGTTCAGTTTTGGGCACCCCAGTTGAAGAGGGATGTAGACAAACTGGAGTGTTTCCAGAACAGGGCAACAAAGATGGTGAGGGTTTTGGAGACCAAGACATATAAGGAAAGGTTGGGGGAGCTTGGTCTGTTTAGCCTGAAGAGGAGGTGACTGAGATGGGATCTGATAACCATCTTCAAGAATTTAAAAGTTTGCCTGAAGAACAGAATTGTTCTCTCTTGCCCCAGAGGGGTGGACCAGATCCAATGGGATGAAATTATTTCAAAAGAAATTCCGTCTAAACATCCGGAAGAAGTTCCTGACAGAGCAGTTTCTCAGTGGAACAGGCTTCCTCGTGAGGTGGTAGGTTCTCCATCTTTGGAAATTTTTAAACAGATAGCCATCTGACAGAGAGGCTGATTCTGTGAAGATTCAAGGGGGTGGCAGGTGACAGTGGATGAGTGATAGGATTGTGAGTGTCCTGCATAGTGCAGGGGGTTGGACTAAATGACCCAGGAGGTCCCTTCCAACTCTATAATTCTATGATTCTAAGACAAGTCTCACCCTCCTGTAGAGATGCATTTGATTTTTCCTACCTAAATGCAGAATTTTACATTTTTCACTATTAAAATACATTTTATTCATTTTAGCCCAGTTTTCCAGCCTGTTGTTGGCCCTCTAAGAGGAACTGTATGAGACGGGATGGCTGAACTAGATGGGTCACTAGTTTGATCCAATAGGGCTCTTCTGATATTCTTTTGAAGGCATTGGCCTGTCTTTCCTGTTGTTGGCCCTCCAGGGGAATTCGTTAGCCACTGTGTGAGACAGGTTGCTGGACTAGATGGGCCACTGGTCTGATCCAGCAGGGCTCTTCTTAGGTTATTATCAGGTTCTGTGGCACCATCTATCCTGTTGTTGTGGAAGCAAATGAACAAAGAGAAGGCAGAAAATCCCCTTGAGTAAAAATATGACACATTCGAGATGTAACAAGTTGCTGCTCTTTAGTAGTACCTGAAATCTGCTCCAGAGGTGGCCTGCTTGACCCTGCCAAATTGAGTGAGTAATGACTAGATCACTAGTTGGAGTGATCTCAGCTTGAGACCACCAGAGAGCTATTGCCAGACTCAGAAGAACATTCCATGACTCAAAACCCACCCTGCTCCATTTGCAAGGGTCCTCAGCTCCACAGGGGAATGACGGCTTTGTGTGCATCAAATCCCAAACAATATCAGGAGAGACCGGTCCAGTTAATGAAGGGCAGCAAACCTATCTGGTGGGGTCAAGATGCATTTCCAGAGTACCTCCTTTGCACAGAAAAGGTCCAAAGCTCAATTCTTTGCATGGCTACCCAGCAAAAAACAAAACCACAATGCAGAAAGGTGGCCAAGTCCAGAGTAGACAGAGCTGGGCTACATGGACCAATGGTAGGATTGATAGTAAACATTCATATTTGTTTACTCACAACAGTAGTAATACACCTTTCTGTCCTTACAAGGACCACCAACTAACAACTCAGAAGAGGAGCTTTTTTTTTAATACTCTGCTTTTCACTACCTGAAGTAGTGTCAAAGCAGCTTACAATTGCCTTCTCTTCCTCTCCTCACAATCCTGCACTTTGTGAGCAGCTTGAGAAAATATCCAAGTGGCAGGACCTTGTCATCATGGGTGACTTCAATTTCCCAGATGTGTGCTGGGAAACAAACTCTGCAAAGCGTCCTCAGTCATGCAACTTTCTGACCTGCCTGGCTGACAATTGCATTTATCAAATGGTAGATGAACCCACAAGAGGTTCAGCCATACTGGACTTAATACTGACCAACAGGCAAGAGTTGGTGGATGAGGTGAAGGAGGTGGGGACCCTAGGGGGAAGTGACCATGTCTTCATAGAATTCCTTTTGAGATGGGGAGCCAAGGAAGCTTGTAGCCAGACGCGGATGTTGGATTTTCGTAGGGCAAACTTTAATAAACTCAGAGACATGGTGAATGTCATACCATAAACGAGAATGCTGGAAGGGAAGGGAGCATGTAAAGGGTGGGCGCTACTCAAACAAGAGCTATTGCATGCTCAATCAATGACTATACCAGAAAGACGAAAACACTGCAGGAGCTCTAAGAAGCCTATTTGGATGAACAGAGGACTTCAAGAGGAACTAAGAAAGAAAAGTAAAATGTTCAGGAAATAGAGGGAAGGACAGAGATCTAAAGAAGAGTACCGACAGGTTACTAGGCACTGTAGATCAATCATCAGAAAAGCCAAAGCTGAAAGTGAGCTAAGATTGGCCAGGGAAGCCCATTGTAACAAGAAAAGATTTTTCAGTTATGTGAGGAGCAAACGTAAGGTAAAGGAGGCAATAGGCCCATTGTTGGGTGCGGATGGACAAACTCTAATGGAAGATGCAGAGAAAGCAGAAAGGCTTAGTGCCTATTTTACATCTGTTTTTTTCCCACAGGTCAAAGGGTTTAGGGACATCTAGAGATGGCAGTAGCCAAAGGATAGTGTCTGGGTGGCAGGTTAACATGGATAGAGAGGTTGTTGAGAGGCATTTAGCTGCACTGGATGAGTTCAAATTCCCTGGTGCGGATGAAATGCACCCGAGAGTACTCAAAGAACTTTCCAGAGAGCTTGCACAGCCCTTGTCCATCATCTTTGGGACCTCTTTAAGGACTGGAGATGTCCCGGAGGACTGGAAGAGAGCAAACGTTATTCCGATCTTCAAAAAAGGGAGGAAGGATGACCCGGGAAACTACAAACCAGTGAGTCTGACCTCTGTTGTGGGGAAGATAATGGAGCAAATATTAAAGGGAGCGATCTGCAAACATCTGGAGGACAATTTGGTGATCCAAGGAAGTCAGCATGGATTTGTCTCCAACAGGTCCTGCCAGACCAACCTGGTTTCCTTTTTTGACCAAGTAACAGGTTTGCTGGATCGGGGAAATTCGGTTGATGTCATTTACTTGGATTTTAGTAAAGCTTTTGAAAAGGTTCCCCATGATGTTCTGATGGATAAGTTGAAGGACTGCAATCTGGATTTTCAGATAGTCAGGTGGATAGGGAATTGGTTAGAGAACCGCACTCAAAGAGTTGTTGTCAATGGTGTTTCATCAGACTGGAGAGAGGTGAGTAGCGGGGTACCTCAGGGCTCGGCCCGGTACTTTTTAACATTTATTAATGATCTAAATGAGGGGGTGGAGGGACTACTCAACAAATTTGCAGAAGACACCAAATTGGGAGGACTGGCAAATACTCCGGAAGATAGAGTTCAACGAGATCTGAACACGATGGAAAAATGGGCAAATAAGCAAGATGCAATTTAATAAAGATAAGTGTAAAGTTCTGCATCTGGGTCAGAAAAATGAAAAGCATGCCTACTGGATGGGGGATACGCTTCTAGGTAACACTGTGAGTGAACGAGACCTTGGGGTACTTGTGGATTGTAAACTAAACATGAGCAGGCAGTGTGATGCAGCGGTAAAAAAGGCGAATGCCATTTTGGGCTGTATCAATAGGGGCATCACATCAAAATCACAAGATGTCATAGTCTCATTGTATACGTCACTGGTCAGACCACACCTGGAGTACTGTGTGCTGTTCTGGAGGCCTCACTTCAAGAAGGACGTAGATAAAATTGAAAGGGTACAGAGGAGAGCGACGAAGATGATCTGGGGCCAAGGGACCAAGCCCTATGAAGATAGGTTGAGGGACTTGGGAATGTTCAGCCTGGAGAAAAGGAGGTTGAGAGGGGACATGATAGCCCTCTTTAAGTATATGAAAGGTTGTCACTTGGAGGAGGGCAGGATGCTGTTTCTGTTGGCTGCAGAGGAGAGGACACGCAGTAATGGGTTTAAACTTCAAGTACAACGATATAGGCTAGATATCAGGAAAAAAATTTTCACAGTCAGAGTAGTTCAGCAGTGGAATAGGCTGCCTAAGGAGGTGGTGAGCTCCCCCTCACTGGCAGTTTTCAAGCAAAGGTTGGATACACACTTTTCTTGGATGCTTTAGGATGCTTAGGGCTGATCCTGTGTTGATCGGGGGGTTGGACTAGATGCCCTGTATGGCCCCTTCCAACTCTATGATTCTATGATTCTATCCTCTGTGTCACCCAGCTGGCTGCATGTGGAGGGGCAGTGGGGAATCAAAACCGGCTCTCCAGATTACAGGCCACCACTATTAGCCACTACACCAAGCTGTTTCTCGTACATGTTAACATTACTGAAATGAACCCCCTTCCAAAACATAGTTCCAAGAAAGCAAAATTAAATTACATAGAAAGCATTAAAACGACAAAACTTTCGGTGCCATGACTGAGGGCCTCATTGCGGGTGGCCATCTGCCTAATCTCCAGGGCACTGAAAACAGGGCCTCTAACAATGACCACAGAGGTTGGGGAGCATCACCAAGGAGTAGGCGGTCCTTCAGGTATGTTGGTGACAACTATATTCGCCGGGTTTGAAAGTCAGGGGCAGCATCCCACACCTCATCAGCCACCCACGTTCTGTTACACTTTGCAAAATGCTGCAGTTCCCTTCCCCCAAAGGGGACTTTAAAGTGGATTAAAAGCTCTTGCAAAGCCACCTTGGACTGGCAGGAATTCAGCCAGCCAGTCAACGAGAGACATTTTTTTAGAACAGCGCTGATTAATTACAGCTGCAGTACAATCTCATTTATTTGATCAGCTTGGCAAACGGAGGGCTCCACTTAGTTTTTCTTTTGAAGAGCTGTTTACATCCGGCTGCCACGCAAAACTGGGGGTTCCTCTGAGAGGCAATTCCAAACATACATAAGCACAATGATTCAGAACTCTCTCTCTCTCTCTCTCTCTCTGAATGGAAGTCAAGACTTCTGAATATTCTGCCTTGTTTTGCAGTTCCAGCAGCAACAAGCCCTGACCATCCAGGCCTTTCACAGTCCCTCCCATCCCAGGAACGGATCATTTTCTTTCTGTTTCCCCAGGCATCTAAAGCACTGTCACCCAGCACACAGAATTTTGTACAAGAATACTAACACTCTGGAACTTTATACTGAGCAAGGTTCATTAGTTAATTGGTTGGCAGCTTTTGCTACTTTTCACACAGGGCCTTTGGGAAATAAAAGTACCTCTTGGGACTTTTCCCCCCCAGTTTTCTTTTGCTAGAGTCAATTTCCAGTCTAGTAGCCTTTGGGAGTAAGGCTGTGCTTCGGTGACAGGATGCATTTGTTATCATTCGTGGTGTTCTAAATACGAGTGCTCTTGATGGAGTGGCAATCAAGATTGCACTGAGAACACAAGGGGCTGGGCTTCTAGCCAAACCACCTATGGACATTGCTCAGAGGCACTGGGCAGAGGAGGGGATTGCCCTGGCTGCCTGGGCCCATACTGCCGCTAGTCGGACACAGACTAATTTCCTGCAGCATCACTGCAGAGGCTTGGCTTGGGCCCGGGCAGTGGCATGGCGGGCTCTAACAGAGCTTGGGGCGGCTCTTGCTGCCTGGAACGCCACACGGGCTGGGCGTGGCTCTCTATGGCCTGTTTCAATCCTGCCTCCCAAGCCTTGGGACCAGACTAGAACCTTCTGTGTGTAATGCAGAAGCTCTTCAGTTCAAACTTTATTACACTCGTTCAGACCAAGTTGTATGAAGTTTATACATAAAAGACCAAAAGAATATGGTAATTTGATATAATGCAATTTAAAACAGATCATAAAATAAAATAAACTATGCTACTTTAGAGCATCAGATTTTTATGGCGGCAGCACAAAACTTAGCAGCCTCTTTGCTGGATCTACATCATGATGTTCTGGCAACTTTTTAAGGAGTGGTTCAATCAAGTTGCTACGAATGTCTACATAAGCAGGGCAGTGGAACAATATATGCTCTCTTGTATCAATTTCGCCACTCCCTCAGTGTAAGGGGAATGTTCTTATAGTGACCCTCTACAAGAGCTGAAGGCAAGACGGAGCATCTTGCAAGGGTAAATGCCCTTCTTTGTTTACTTATTACCAGCTGAGACAGATAAGTGGCAGGGGCCAGGACATATCCTGTTTTAACTGGGGCCAAAAAAGTTAGAGCTCTAATGCAGCCTCTTCCAAAAGCTTAAAGCCCCCCAGAGCTTTCCTGACAGCAGGGCAATCTCCAGTTCTGCCAGCCACAGCACAGACCAAGCTGGCCAGGATTCCCCTCCCGGCACCCCCCCCCCACCCCAAATCTGCTTCTCCTGGGTCTCAAGAGAGACTACTGAGTTAGCACAGGTGAAGCACATAAGACAAACGCTCTTGATGCCTCTCTGCTGTCCTGTTCTTATTATTTTTAGGTTCTTTTTAATCTTTAAAAGGCACAGGGATGTCTACAAGGATCAAAACTGTGTACACGTGGTGCACATGGAGCACTCTTGGGAAAGACTAGATAATTTCCAAGTCTCATCTTTCATTATCTCTGCCGGCCGCACCCATCTGCACAATTCGTATCTGCGGGCAAGAAAGACGGGAACCATGTCCTAGCAGGAAACTTCCCAGATGCAGAAAGTATGTTCATGTTTCCTAAGAGGATTTGCCTTCAGAGCTCTCTGGAGCTTATTTGCACCATAAATATTCAGAAGCTGTTGGCATCTCAGGACAGGAGCCCTGGGGGAGCACCCATGTATATACTCTACCACCAAGGAAGACGAGAACTGCAACCACTCTCCGTTTTCAGCCACGAGACAATCTGTCCCTTGGCTGACCTGTGAACCTGGGGCTCAAAAGAGAATGGGAGGCTCCGAAGTATGGGCTGGCTCTGCTAAGCTACCAGAGGTCAGAGGGAGGAAATGGGCAACAGATACAGAACAGACAAAAAAAAACTTCTTCACACAATGTATAACTGACTTATGGAACTCATGGCCACAGGATGTGACAATAGCCACCAGCATGGGTGGCTTTAAAAGAGGGCTACATAATTCAGGTCTTTCTCCTTCCTCCCCCCCCCCCCCCAAATTGAAACAAAAAGACTTCTGTGCTTGATTGGGAAAGCTCAGAGTGGGAAGGTGAGTGGTGGTCACGAAGCTGAATTACCTTTCCTGAACTGGCGGCTGGGGGAGGGGGGGTTGGGTGAAGTCCAGCTGGCACTAGTGCTTTATTTCTTCTCTTTTGACTCCCGAGCCAGCAGCAGCCAGCCTCTCAGAGAACGAGGCAAATCTCTGCTGAGAGAAGTGTGAGCTTCTGGAGTGCAGTCACTTTAAAACAGGGAGGGAAGCCTTGCAACTGGGAACCAAGAAGCCTTTGAACTGATGCCCTAGCCGATCACGGAAGACTGCTTTGCTACGAAGCACAGAGCAGGAAGTTAATTCGCAAAAAGCGGAAATCTACACTTATACTGGTGGCGGTTTTTCAAATATAGCAAACTATATCTGCTCCTGGATATCGCAGGGTAAGGTAGGGTCACCACGGATCAATCATGCATGTTACAGAGGGAAAATTTAAAGTGCCCCAAATCAAAATGGAAATCGATTTCAGTGTAGACGGGAGGGATTTAAGCTGGGAATGGATAAAAAGCCCCATGCAGACATGACCCAGCTCTGCTAAAAATGAAAAGTCCAATACATTCTTAACTTGTCTTGCTGACAACTTCATTTCCCAGAAAGTAGAAAGGGCAGCTAGGGGGTCTGCTATTTTTTTTTATATAATTTTATTATTTATTATTATATAAAGCATTTACAGAAAAGTAAAAGAGAAAAAGCGACTAGCTGATATGGTTTGCCATCCTCTTTTAACATACATATTCAGTTCCCATCACATATTAATCCTAATCTAGAAGTTTTTACCATCTTTCTTAGCGAAATAATTGTTAATACATAAGAGCCTCTTGTGGCGCAGAGTGGTAAGGCAGCTGTCTGAAAGCTTTGCCCATGAGGCTGGGAGTTCAATCCCAGCAGCCGGATCAAGGTTGACTCAGCCTTCCATCCTTCCGAGGTTGTTAAAATGAATACCCAGCATGCTTGCTGGGGGGTAAACGGTAATGACTGGGGAAGGCACTGGCAAACCACCCCGTATTGAGTCTGCCATGAAAACGCTAGAGGGCGTCACCCCAAGGGTCAGACATGACTCGGTGCTTGCACAGGGGATACCTTTACCTTTACCTTTATGAGCGTATATTTTGAGACTGGGGAACATTCAATACCTTGCCTGATCATGAAACTGTACCTTTCATGGACATCCCCATTGTTCTTTGCAAGCCTTTTTAAGGGAGCATATGCAATGGGCTACTTTTTCCTAGTTTGATCACCATTTGCCAGTTTGATCACCATTTGCCAACTGAAATTCATATTTACCACTTGAAAGAGAACTGACTAATGCAAGGAGAGTATCCAAACAGCCCACGTGAGTTCTGTTGTGGCCAGGAGGTCTGCAGGGCCACTCCTCAACAGTTTTTGCAGGAGAAGAGCCCCTGAGTCCATCTCCTGCATTTGGGATGCAAGTGGCAATTCTGGAGAGGGGCCTCTTGTGAATCATGCTGAGGAGCTTATGGTAAGAAAGCCGAGTTCCCAATGGGCTGCTCCAGTGGCTGCTCTGACCCAGCATACTGAGGCAGTGCCAATTGGCTGTAAAATCAACCACCATCTCAAGGGGAGCTTTGCAGGCAAGGGTAGCAAGGAAAGAAGAACTAAACACACTAGCCAGAAATGGAAAGAACACCCAGGAAGCAGCAGCGCACCATACAACACCCCCAAAGATTTTGGGGTTACTGCTGGGTTGATGGTGCTGCTGCAACAATTCTGAAGAAGTGAGGAAGATCCTGCTAGCTAGCAGCAGCTGAACAGCATCTTGCTGAGTCATAAGGAGGGGCTCTGACTTGGTAGGTAAAAATCTATTTGGCTCGCAGAAGGTCCCAGGTTCAATCACCAGCATCTCAAGTGAAAAGGACCAGGCAGGAGGGGATTGGGAAAGACCTTTCTCTGCCTGAGACCCTAGAGACACATGAGTGTCTTCCCAAATGCCCTATCATTCACAGCTTTGCTTGGGTCTGGCAGGCTGAGGGCCCTCGTGGCTTCTTTGGCAGAGTCCATCCCCCTCCAGTTGGGTCTCCCTCTTTTCCTGCTGCCCCCTGCTTTTCCCAGCATGACTGTCTTTCCCCAGCTTCTCATGATGTGACCAGTTCAGTGAGTTTAGCCTCTAGGAGAAATCAGCCTTGATTTGCTCTACAATTGGGATGTTTTGGGGGGACGGTTCACAGTATCCGGGGAGAGGCGAGTAACAAATAATAATAATAATAATAATAATAATAATAATAATAATAATAATAATAATAATATCCATAAAACTCCCCTTCAACACTACATCTCTCTGAAAGGTAACACAAGAGAAAAGTACAACGAAAGGACCAGAATTTTTACAAGTTCCAAGCACTTGAAAAAATATAAGACAAGAATGAAAGTACGTCCTTATAAGAACCTGAAACACACCCTGTAGGATCAGACTGGGATCCGTCCGGTTCAGCATCCTGTTTGACACAGTGGTCAACTGACCCCTCGAGTCAAAGCAGAGATCAAGGCCTGCCCCTGATAATGTCTCCTAGCCAGCTTGAAGTTTAAGTTTAAACTGCAGCGGTTGCCAGTTGAATTCCGGATCAGACTAAAGGTCCTGGTAATTACCTTCAAGGCCATTCGCGGTCAGGGCCCAGTGTACCTGAAGGACCGCCTCCCCGCCTATGCCCCCAAAAGAGCTCTGCGCTCCACCGCCACCAACTGGCTAATGGTCCCTGGCCCTAAAGAAGTCCGCCTGGTCTCGACCAGGGCCAGAGCATTCTCTGTCCTGGCCCCCACCTGGTGGAACGAGCTCCCGGAGGAGAACAGGGCCCTGACGGAGCTTAAACAGTTCCGCAGGGCCTGCAAAAAGGAGCTCAGGCACAACCAACAGCGAATGAAGGGCCCCCGCTCCTCCCGCTCCCCCCTTTCCTCCCAGAACTCCACCAGAGCGCTCTGGACCTGTTGTGGTATTGCAATGTTGCATCGTTATACTATTTATTATATTGTTATACTGTTATATTGTTATACTGTTATTAATTACTGTATGTTTTTAACGAAGACTGTTTCATGTATTGTTGATTAGTTTAATGTAAACCGCCCTGAGCCTTCGGGGGGGTGGTATATAAATCTAAAAAATAAATAAATAAATAAATAAAATAATTCCCCACTCCTCCTTTACACGCAGCCAGCTGACTGACCTTGGGCTAGTCATGGCCCTCCAAGGACAGTTCTCACAGAGCAGTTGTCTTAGAAGAAGACCAAGAGGAATTGGCTCTCACAGGCCTGCTCTGTGAGAACAGCCCTAAGAGGAACTGTGACTGCCTCAGGGTCACCCAACTGGCTGCACGTGGAAGAGCGGGGAATCAACCCTGGCTTCCCAAATTGCTGTTGTTAGTTGCGAAGTTGTGTCCAACCCATCGTGACACCATGGACAATGATCCTCCAGGCCTTCCTGTCCTCTTCCATTCCCCGGAGTGCATTTTAAGCTCGCCGACTGCTTCAATGACTCCATCCAGCCACCTCATTCTCTGTCATCCCCTTCTTCTTTTGCCCTCAATCACTCCCAGCATTAGGCTCTTCTCCAGGGAGTCCTTCCTTCTCATGAGGTGGCCAAAGTATTTGAGTTTCATCTTCAGGATCTGGCCTTCTAAGGAGCAGGCAGGGCTGATCTCCTCTAGGACTGACCAGTTTGTTTGCCTTGCAGTCCAAGGGACTCGCAAGAGTCTTCTCCAGCACCCGAGTTCAAAAGCCTCAATTCTTTCACGCTCGGCCTTCCTTATGGTCCAACTTTCGCAGCCATACATTGCAACTGGGAAGACCATCGCCTTGACTAAACGCACTTTTGTTCCCAAATTAGAGGCCGCCAATCTTAACTACTACACCAGGTTGGCTCTGTCAGAGCTCTCTCAGCCCCACCTACTTCCCAGGTTCTTTGTAGTGGGGAGAGAAAGGGAAGGTGACTGTAAGCCACTTTCAGACTCCTTTGAGTAGTGAAAAGTGGGGCATAATAACCAACTGTTCTACTTCTCATTGAGAGGTTTGCCTCCCCTGGACATAGAGGTTTCCTTTAGGTATCACAGCTAATATTGACGGATCTCTATCCATGAACCTCCTCTTTAAGCCATCCCCGCTTGCAGTTATTACTAGGTCCATTGGCAGTGAAAGCTACAAAATAGCCCAGCAAGGTAGATGAGCTGGAGGAGGAGAGAGATAGAGAGAGGCTGGTTCAAAGCCACTCAGCAAGCTGCATGGCAGATTCTAGTCCAACGCTCTAATCCCCGATGCTCTTTGGAACTCTGCAGATAGCAACCAGCACTTTCAGCCGGGCCTGGTAAACAACTGAGCCAGGGATTGGTTGAGACAGCATCTGAAAATACAACTTATTTGGACTTCGGTATTTATTTATTTGTTAGTTTGTTGTATTTATATACCGCCCTCCCCGAAGGCTCAGTGTGGTTTACATGAAACAACAAAATAGTACAGGTAATATCATTCAAGTAACAGTAAGGTGGTAACAACAACAATAAGATTTACATAATAACAATAACAACAATAACATTAAAGGAAGGTCAAACTGTAAGAACTTTAGCTCAACTCGTACTGAGACCCATGGGTTGGGCGGATTTGTTAACAGTCTCTTCTTTATGCTGATGATGTGGTCTTACTGTCCAGAACCCCTGTCGGTCTGAACAGAGCCCTGGCAGGGCTGGAGAAATACAGTGAGAAAGAAGCCCTGGTAATAAATGATTTAAAAACTAAGGTAATGGCCTTCGGCAATCGCCCCAGAGTTAGGATCTGGCGCTTAGCCGGAAAGAGGTTAGAACAGGTGAAGTCCTTCAAATACCTGGGAGTTACTTTTCAGGCTTCAGGATCAAGGCATGAACACTGTAGACAGCTTGCGAACATAGGGGAGAGAAGTGCCCTCAATATACTCAAATTCCATCGCTCCAATGGAGCCTATTTTGTTCCAGCAGCACTCAAACTCTTCCAAGCTAAGACAATTGCTCAAATGGTGTACGGGACCTTTTTAGGGCCACCAACCTCTTGCTTTGCCCCACTTGAGCGGGTTCAAACAAAATTTCTTAGAGCATTACTTCAGGTTCCAAACTGTGTTTCGAACTCATGGATACGCCTAGAGACAGGGTTTCCAAAATTCAAAGCGAAAGCAGTAACTTCATCCATCTCCCTATGGTTAAAGGCACACTGGGCCACAGCTGGTTTACTTCCTTCAATCCTCTGTGACAATTTTAAATCCCAATGGCTGTTGGCCACCGAGAGGGAAATTATAAAATTAGGGTTTTCCTCGCTTTCACTACTCGGGTTGGGGTACGATCAGGCGAAAATTGTAGTGAAACAAAGGATTGAGGACACAGAGCGTCAAACTGACCTTTCTCGCTCCCCTAGGTATGGTGCACCACCGTGTTCCAGATATATTCAAGCCTCTGCAGACTCTCTCTCCTATTTGGAAACAAAATACTATAGGAGAGCATTCACACTAGCTAGGTGCTCTGCGTTACCTTCTGCCATGCTGGTGGGTCGCTTCAAGAAAACCCCCTTAGCTGAAAGACTCTGCCCCTGTAATTCCGGGGAGATAGAGTCAATCGAACACGTCCTCTTAAGGTGCCCTACTTTTAGCTCTGCGAGAAATAAATTCATCCTCCCATTACTCAGGAATTCCTCCACCAGTTCAAACAAAGAAAAAGTAAAATTCCTCCTGTGGAATAGTAGGGGCCATATTATTAAGCAGGTTGCCAGATTTTGTGCGCATGTGCTTAGCACAAGGGAAAGACAACTTAAGCTTAAGTGAAGATTTTTAGAGGTATTTTACTATGCATTTTTTATAATGTACGCATCAATTATACAATTTTATATATTTTAAATTTTGTACTGGCTCCCTGATTTTGCAATTTTTTACTGTTAAATGTTTTTTCTCGCTATCTGTTTTCTCTGGCCACAGTGCTGTATCAAATAAATTTGATTTGAACAGTCATGGTAGGAGGGGAGGGCTTGGCGGCCAATTGGAAGAGATGGGCAGGTTGACCGGAACTGTTTGAGGTCCCTGATCTCCTCTGGGAGCTCGTTCCACCAGGTGGGGGCCAGAATGGAAAAGGCTCTGGCCCTGGTTGAGGTCAAGCGGGCTTCCTTGGGGGCAGGGACCACCAGGAGGTTGGAGGAGGTAGAGCGCAAGGCTCTTTGAGGGGTGTAGACGGAGAGGCGATCCTTCAAGTATACTGGGCCCGGACCACATATGGCCTTGAAGGTTATAACCAAAACCTTAAGCCTGATCCGGAATTCAATTGGGAGCCAGTGAAACTGCTGGAGGATGGGCTGGATGTGGGACCTCCGAGGTGTTGATGTGAGGACCCTGGCAGCTGCATTCTGGACTAACTGCAGTTTCTGGATCAAGGATAAGGGCAGGCCAGCGTAGAGCGAGTTACAGAAGTCCAGTCTAGAGGTGACCGTTGCATGGATCACTGTGCCTAAGTGTTCTGGGGCCAAGTAGGGCGTTAGTAGTTTGGCTTGGCGGAGGTGGTAAAATGCCAGCTGTGCTACCGTCGTGATCTCAGCCTCCATTGAGAGGGAGGCATCAAGTATCTCTCCCAGGTTCCTGGCAGAGCGGGCCCCTGTTAGCTGCACTCCATCTAGATTGGGAAGGCGCGCTTCCTCACTTGGACCTTTCCTGCCCAGCCACAGGAAATACGGATTGACCCCCTAGCAAGGGAGGAATGCTCGGTATTTTAGCCACGTGACTTCAGTGTGATCCAGAAGTGACACTGGAGCAACACTCTGGTTTGGGGGCAAAAATTCTATGGTAGGAGAATTTTAATCCAAAAACCAGAGCGTCACCCTGGAATGCCTGCATCACTTCCATGTCCTGTTGGAAGTCACGTATTATTATTTCGATTTATTCCCCACCACTTCCGAATGGGCTTGTGGCAGGTTACAAAGTCTTATAAAACCCCCATTAAAAACATGGCCGCCGCCCCCCCCCCACACACACACACACAAACACCCACCCTTACTACAGGAGGAGTGAGGAAGGAGGTCGACTATGTACTACTCATTCCCAGGGTGGGGGGGGGGCATTGATCTACCTCGCCGACCCCAGCCTCAACCATAAACCCAGCGGAAGAGCTCCATTTTGCACGTCGCTGAAACGTGCGATGAAACTCCAAGCTCCTGGTAAACTCTCCCCACCTGTCTCCTGCCAGCTGCCTGCGGGGACCTGGCCTGGCCAGTGTAGTAGCACCTTTGAGACCGATATGGCTTTCAAGCTACAAGTTTCAAAAGCCAAATCTCCCTTTGTCAGGCGGTCTCTCAGGTGCGTTGTGTCTGGTTGTTTCTAATGATGACGTTCATTTATACCCCCCTTTTCTCCTCAACAGGGACCCAAAGCTGCTCACATCCTCCCCCGCTTTATTATCCTCCCAGTGAGGCAGGCTAGAGGCACCCAGCAGGCTTCCAGGGCAGAAAGGGAATTTGAAACTGGGCTTCCCAGTGTTGGCGAAACGCTGAGTTATTCGGATGTCCTATGATTGGCCGGAGTTACTGTAATTAAACCAATCACCCACAAGAATGCAAGATCCAATTTGGTACCATGTTCAAACCAGAGTTTGCAATAAACCCGGATGCCAACTTTGCTGCCACATACACCCAGAACACACAATCACTGGACCTAATAACTTCACCTGCACGATCATCTTCTAATGCTGTATATGCCCTCAAATGCCAACAATGCCCTGCTGTTCTCTACATGGGGAAATGGGTCAAACCCTCTGGCAAAGGATAAATGGACACAAATCTGACATCAAGAATCATGAGAGTGAGACTCCTGTGGGAGACAACTTCAGCCTTCCAGGACATTCAGTGGGTGACCTCAAAGTAGCTGGACTTTGTATCATGTATCATGGCTGCTTTAGGCTGCTCCTGCATTGAGTAGGGGGTTTTATGGCTCCTTTCCAACTCTATAATTCTATGATTATTGCAAAGAAACTAAAGGAATAGACTAGAAAGGGAAACTGCTATTACAACACTTAGAAGAAGAGTTGGTTCTTAGATGCCACTTTTCTCTACCCTAAAGAGTCTCAAAGCGGCTTCCATTCGCCTTCCCTTTTCTCTCCCCCACAACAGACACCCTGTGAGGTGAGTAAGACTGAGAGAGCCCTGATATGTATCAGAATAGCTTTATCAGGGCCATGGCTAGCCCAGGGTCACCCAGCTGGTTGCATGTGGGGGAGTGCAGAACTCAATCTGGCTCGCCAGATTAGAAGTCCGCACTCCTAACCACTACACCAAACTGGCTCTCTTAGAACAACAGAATACCCAGGACTCAAGAAGGACATTGGTTTCTTATCTCACTACACATGTGAACCTCATTCAGCCCTTACAGTTATAGTCTCATTAATCCCCCAGAACGGCCATGTACCCTCTCAATTTTATTTCTTATTTCATAGAATCAAAGGATAGAATCATAGAGTTGGAAGGGGCCATACAGGCCATCTAGTCCAACCCCCTGCTCTACGCAGGATCAGCCCTAAGCATCCTAAAGCATCCAAGAAAAGTGTGTATCCAACCTTTGCTTGAAGACTGCCAGTGAGGGGGAGCTCACCGCCTCCTTAGGCAGCCTATTCCACTGCTGAACTACTCTGACTGTGAAAAATTTTTTCCTGATATCTAGCCTATATCGTTGTACTTGAAGTTTAAACCCATTACTACGTGTCCTCTCCTCTGCAGCCAACAGAAACAGCATCCTGCCCTCCTCCAAGTGACAACCTTTCAAATACTTAAAGAGGGCTATCATGTCCCCTCTCAACCTCTTCTCCAGGCTGAACATTCCCAAGTCCCTCAACCTATCTTCATAGGGCTTGGTCCCTTGGCCCCAGATCATCCTTGTCGCTCTCCTCTGTACCCTTTCAATTTTATCTGTCCTTCTTGAAATGAGGCCTGCATCATTTGAGCTGTCTACCTGGACCATTCGCCTTTTTTACCGCTGCATCACACTGCCTGCTCATGTTTAGTTTACAATCCACAAGTACCCCAAGGTCTCGTTCACACACAATGTTACCTAGAAGTTACCATCCAGTAGGCATGCTTTTCATTTTTCTGACCCAGATGCAGAACTTTACACTTATCTTTATTAAATTGCATCTTGTTCTCATTTGCCCATTTTTCCATTGTGTTCAGATCTCGTTGAACTCTGTCTCTATCTTCCAGAGTATTTGCCAGTCCTCCCAATTTGGTGTCATCTGCAAACTTGATGAGTAGTCCCTCCACCCCATCATCTAGATCATTAATAAATATGTTAAAAAGTACCGGGCCGAGCCCCGAGCCCTGAGGTACCCCGCTACTCACCTCTCTCCAGTCTGATGAAACACCATTGACAACAACTCTTTTGAGTGCAGTTCGCTAACCAATTCTCTATCCACCTGACTATCTGAAAATCCAGATTGCAGTCCTTCAACTTAGCCATCAGAACATCATGGGGAACCTTGTCAAAAGCTTTACTAAAATCCAAGTAAATGACATCAACCGAATTTCCCCGATCCAGCAAACCTGTTACTTGGTCAAAAAAGGAAACCAGGTTGGTCTGGCAGGACCTTTTGGAGACAAATCCATGCTGACTTCCTTGGATCACCAAATTGTCCTCCAGATGTTTGCAGATCGCTCCCTTTAATATCTGCTCCATTATCTTCCCCACAACAGAGGTCAGACTCACCAGTCTCTAGTTTCCCGGGTCAACCTTCCTCCCTTTTTTGAAGATAACGTTTGCTCTCTTCCAGTCCTCCGGGACATCTCCAGTCCTTAAAGAGGTCCCGAAGATGATGGACAAGGGCTGTGCAAGTTCTCTGGAATGTTCTTTGAGCACTCGCGGGTGCATTTCATCCAGCCCAGGGGATTTGAACTCATCCATTGCTGCTAAATGCCTCTCGAAAACCTTTCTATCCATGTTAACCTGCCACGCAGACACTATCCTTTGGCTACTGCCATCTCTAGATGTGCCTAAACCCTTTGACCTGTGGGAAAAAAACAGATGTAAAATAGGCACTAAGCCTATCTGCTTTCTCTGCATCTTCCGTTAGAATTTGTCCATCCGCACCCAACAGTGGGCCTATTGCCTCCTTTACTTTACATTTGCTCCTCACATAACTGAAAAATCTTTTCTTGTTACAATGGGCTTCCCTGGCCAATCTTAGCTCACTCTCAGCTTTGGCTTTTCTGATGATTGATCTACAGTGCCTAGTAACCTGTAGGTACTCTTCTTTAGAGCTCTGTCCTTCCATCAATTTCCTGAACATTTCCCTTTTCTTTCCTTCTCTTTCTTAGTTCCTCTTGAAGTTCTCTGTTCATCCAAATAGGCCTCTTAGAGCTCCTGCAGTGTTTTCGTCTTTCTGGGATATTCATTGATTGAGCATGCAATAGCTCTTGTTTGAGTAGGGCCCACCCTTCACATGCTCCCTTCCCTTCCAGCATTCTCGTCCATGGTATGACACTCATCATGTCTCTGAGTTTATTAAAGGTTGCCCTACGAAAATCCAACATCCGCGTCTGGCTACAAGCTTCCTTGGCTCCCCATCTCAAAAGGAATTCTATGAAGACATGGTCACTTCCCCCTAGGGTCCCCACCTCCTTCACCTCATCCACCAACTCTTGCCTGTTGGTCAGTATTAAGTCCAGTATGGCTGAACCTCTTGTGGGTTCATCTACCATTTGATAAATGAAATTGTCAGCCAGGCAGGTCAGAAACTTGCATGACTGAGGACGCTTCGCAGAGTTTGTTTCCCAGCACACATCTGGGAAATTGAAGTCACCCATGATGACAAGGTCCTGCCGCTTGGATATTTTCTCAAGCTGCTCACAAAGTGCAGCATCCACATCCTCTCGTTGGTCAGGCGGTCGGTAGCAGACACCAACCACCACACTGTTTGTTTTCCCCTCGCTTATTTTCACCCAGATGCTTTCCACTGTAGATATACACTAGAATTTCCTGACAGGTAAGCCCTTTCCTCACATACAGTGCCACTCCTCCACTTCTTCGATCTATTCTTTTTCTTCTGAACAGTTCATATCCATCCACCATTACATTCCAGTCATGAGAATCATTCCACCAAGTTTCTGTGATGCCTACTAGATCATACCTTTCCATCAGCATGAGAAGTCCCAGCTCTTCCTTCTTATTGCCCATGCTTCAGGCATTAGTATAAAGACATCTGAATCCTTTTACTTTTGGTTCCCTATGAGCTGGCCTTCTTGGTTGGGCTGCCCCCGATCGTTCCCCTTCCTTACACTCCCTATGTTGATTGTCTCCTTCCCCTTGTGGCTTCAGTTTAAAGCTCTCCTGATGAATCTCCCCAGGTTCCTGCCAAACACATTCTTCCCCAGCTTCGATAAGTGCAGTCCATCAGGTGCTAGTAGGCCTTCCTCAAGAAAGCCTATCCCATGGTCCCAGAAACCAAATATCTTCTGCCGGCACCAACTACGCAGCCACTGATTCACCTCCATTATCTTCCTCTCCCGACGCATTCCTCTTCCCTTGACAGGCAAGATTGAAGAGAATACCACTTGTGCCCCCATTTGCTTGAGCTTCCTCCCCAGATCTTGATAGTCCTTTTTAATAGGAGCGATAGTATTCAGGGACATGTCATTCGTGCCAACATGGACCATCACAAATGGGTAGCGATCCGTAGATTTGAGGAGTTTGGGCAGCCGTTCTGAAACGTCTTTAATTTTCGCATCTGGCAAGCATCACACCTCTCGGGTTAGGGGGTTGGGCCCAGCCACATGGCGATCCATTCCTCTTAGCAGGGAGTCTCCAATTACCAGTAATCTCCTTTTTTTCTTTTTCTCAACTCCATTTCCTTCTATCCCAGTGGCCTCTTCCCTTTGTCTTAGACTTTGTTTTGGGACCTCTTCCCTCATTGACCCTTGCACCTCCTCTGCAAGGGCCTGAAATCTATTCTGGAGCTCCAAAGGCCCTGAGAACTGTCTCATTCTACGCCGTAGAGTCTTTTTCCGAACTGTCTGCAGAGGCTCCGTAGTGAGGTCAATCGCCTTATCCTCTTCAGCAGTGGTCCCCAACCCCCGGTCCAGGGACCGGTGCCAGTCCGCGACTCCTCCTCATCCTCCTTTCTGGCTGCTGCCTTGGGGGCTGCCCTGCCACTCTGCTGCTGGCTTACCTTTGGTGCTCTCCGCCGGCCACCATGGCTGAGGCTCCCCCTTGGCATGGCACTGCGCAGCTGCTACTGGCAGAGCCCCCCAGCGGACGGCGGGAAAGCAAGTGGAGCAGGGACTCAGGCGGCGGCGACGTCCCTCAGCAAAAAGACTACCCCCCGTTTGGGCCTCAGTAAAATTGTCAAGCGTTGACCAGTCTCCGGTGATAAAAAGGTTGGGGACCACTGCTCTTCAGGACTGGTTGTATCCTCTTTATTCCGAGTTGCACAGCTCTGGTCTATGAACTCCTCCTCTTTCTTACTTTGGGTCAGAGTAATAATGCTGTCTTCTAATCCCCTAATCCTTTCCTCCAAAAGTCTTACCAGCTTACACTTGGGGCAGATGTAGTCCATCTTGTCTTCTGGGAGGAAGGCAATCATGTCACACTCACTGCAGATGATGGGATGAGTGTCCTGGAGGTCCTTTGTAATTTCTAGGCAGTGCAAGTACTAGGGAAATATAATCTACTGATTCGACCAAGAACCCCAGGCTAAGAGCCACAGGCCAAGAGCCCTTTGTCTCTCGCGCCTCTGGCAAGTTGCAGCCCTTTTTAATCCCCCCAGCAATCACCCGGCAATCACCTCACCCAGTCAGCACAATAGCCTCACCTGGTCAGCAGCAACACTTCCCAGTAGCTCTCTCCATGTGCTCTCAGTTGTCTGAGCTCTGCCTCTGGCGAGGAGCAGCCCTTTTTAATCCTCCCAGCAATCACCCAGCAATCGCCTCACCCAGTCAGCACAATAGCCTCACCTGGTCAGCAGCAACTCTCCCCAGTAGCTCTCTCCACGTGCTCTCAGTTGTCTGAGCCAAATATTATTATTTGGAATAATAGATTATAATGGTAGATTGTAATGTAACATAATCAATATTAGAACGTAGCACAATTTGGAATGGGTGATTAGAATGTATTCGTCTGTTCTGGAGACGGGAGAATATTTCTACACAGCCAATTGGCCTACTTCAAAGAAGAAGATGCTGTAAAGATGCTTCCATGCTTGAGAGGAGATAGATGGGGCATAATGACGGCATCTCAATTAATCAACATCCCACAATTAAGGGTACATCTGCCCATCAATCTCCAAATTTGACATTTATTTCCTTTGCTATGCCCCCCCAACTAAATTCAGACATATGGTAACCATGCAAACTAAGTTTGCTTATTCTTGTTTGGTCTTTGCATCTGTTAAACACCTTAATTATGCCGTATGCTAAGTTACTGCTCACCCTCTACCAATATGTATGGACTGGAAATTTCCATTATATATCTGAAGATGTGGACATGCACACAAAAGCTTATACCTTGAATAAAACTTGGTCTTAAAGATACAGAAGCCTTTATTGGCATTGAGGAACAAGATATGTAAAATATACATAATACTAGGGGCAAAGCCCGTTGTATCCAAGAATACAATGGGTGCTAGAGCTTGGCAGTGGGAAGAGGAAGGGGAGGAGTTGTCCAGTCTGTATGGGCATGGGGTTGAATGTTGAGGCCTACTGTACAGGGTTATTGTGCAGATGAAACTGGAGACAAAAAAAACAGTTTCATCTGCAGAATAACGCTGTATAGTGGCCTCAAACCTGCAGAGAGTAGCAAAGAAGAAAGACACGTGGCTTGGCTGTGTCCAACCCCCGGCCAGAGCAGTATTTTAAGTGAAAAGGGGCTTTTCTGTGGCCTCCCTGTCAGGCAACTGTTTGGCAGAAGGGGAAAGTCCCCCCCCCCAAAAGGAAGGCCCTCAGTCTCCCCTGCGTTGCTCTTGGAAAGGCCTCCTTCCCTCAGCCAGGGCCTGTCAGAGGCTCCTTTGCAGCAGGCCTGGAGGGGGGGGAGCACTCTGCAGCCTCCTGCCAGCTCTGTCAGGGTTCTGATGCAATTCGCAGTTGGACATGACAGTTAGGACAGCCTTGGGGCGAAAAGGGCTGGCACAGCCTGTCCAAGCCTCTGTTCTCACCCCCCTTGGCAGCCCTACTGACCTCCTCTCCCTTTGGTGGTCAGGAGCAGACTGGCAGCCATTTCTCCAGATTGCCCCTGGCTGGATGGAATTTTGGTCTGTCCTGGTGAGGGGCCAATCGGAAGGCGCTTCGCACCTTTCGACTGGCCCCTCCGCTTGTCAATCCAGGGCCATGGGACCAATTGTTGCCCTTCCTCATCACGGACTGAGCCCACCCCAACACCCCTTACTGTTTTATTAAGAGGGAAAAGATTATAGTTACAATAAAACAGTGTTACTCATTTTTGCTAAGAACTTGGAATTAATTCTAAAAACATTACCCAAAACTGCTGCAATGCAAGGGGTTTGTATAGGAGCAGAGCCGTAAGGCAGTCTATTAAGTATTTAAATTTCATCCAGTTTTGATTGAAAAGTGGACAATATGTCGTTAATCAAAAAGTGATGTGCAGAGAATTTAGGACAGACCAAAATAATATGGGGAAGAAAACCTGGGACTGAACATCCAGGAAGACACAACCTCTCTGCTGCAGGGATACGGTTCAACCTCCCTAAGAGTACATTAGAAGGAAACGGTTTTAGCTGCATGAAAGCTTTTCTTTCTAAATAAGATTCTACAATGACAAGAGAGGGTGGGAGAGCTTTAGATAGTGGGATAATAATATCCCATGCAGGAGGAGAACAAGAGAAAAAGGAATGAGAAGATAAGGTTTGAGATTCTTAAAGGTGCTGCCAAACTCGGCCTTTGTCTTGCTACGTCAGACCAGCAGGGCTGCACCACAGTGTTGCATGACTTCTGACCTCAGACTTGCATCTGTGTTCTGAAGCGTTTGCTGGCAGGGGCTCATGGGAATTGTAGTTCATGAACATCTGGAGGACCACAGGTTGACTACCCCTGCTCTAGAGCACACACTGGTTTTGTTTGGGGTCAAGATGGTGACAGAGAGGGAGACAGAGGCCACAGAAAAGGCGGGATTGCGTGGGGGCTTCAGGAAGATGCTCCAGACAGAAGGGCAAATGGTACAGAGGTGGAAGGGATGGCTCCGAATGACCAACTGCAATCCACTCAGCCCACAGCCCATGGAAAAGCTACAGAGCGGGCAGGGCCTGGGTCCAAACCTTGGGAGTTTCTAGCCCTAAGGGCCCTTTCAGGGCAAAACATGGCCAACTAGAACATTTCTTTCTTTATAGCAGCTTACATCATTCTCTCCTTCTATTCTCACAACAACCCTGCAAGGTACATTAGGGTGAGAGGGTGTGACTTGCCTAACCTCACCCAGCAAGTTTCTGGGGCAAAGTGGGGAATTGAACCCAAGTCTCCACATCCTACACCCTGGGTCTCCCATGACTACAATCCACTGGAATCGGCTATAATTCTGCGCAAGAATTGACATCCAGGGTGGGTCTTTTTCTGGTGATATGAGAGATGCCAGACAGGGATTCAACTCCAAAAGAAGCTAGACAGCCACAGATCAGGAAGGATGAGGGGGTACACCATAGCCCATATGAAAAGAAGAGCTGTTTTCTGGTACCCCACTTTTTAATATCAGAAGGATATTAAAGAGGCTTACAAACACCTCTCCCTCCCTCTCCCCCCAACAGACACCCTGTGAGGTAGGCAGGGCTGAGAGAGCTCTGAGGGAACTGTGACTGGCCCAAGCTGGCTACATGTGGAGGAGGAATGGGGAATCACACCCCATTCTCCAGATTAGAGGCCTGCATTCTTAACCACGACCCCAAGCATGAAGACACCTGAGTCAGGCTATGTGGACTTCTGCTCAGTACTAGACTAGAGCAGTGGTCCGCAACCTTCCGGTTGCCACGGACCGCTGCTCCGGAGTGGCGGGAGAGGGCGGCCCGGGGCCCTGCACACACGCGGCAGCCCCAGCACAAACGCGCATGCGCAGACTGCCGCGCATGCGTTTGCGCCCGGCAGGGGCGCAAACGCGCGTGCACGGCAGTCCACGCATGTGCGTTTGCGCCACCGCCATGCCGGCGGCCGTGGCTCCCTCTCCCGGCCCCTCCGGGCCGCCAGCAAATCGGCCGCCAAAGCGGCTGATTAGCTTGCGGCTCGGCAAACTTCTCTTCACCCCCCTCCCGAAACAAGAAGCTTGCTGGGCTGCAAGCTAATCGGCCGCTTGCTCACAGCCTGGCAAGCTTCTCGCTGCGGGGGGGGGGGGGGCGGGAAGAGGGAGCCGCGGCCCGGCACCAAGGCCTTCGCAGCCCGGCACCGGGCCACAGCCTGCGGGTTGGGGACCACTGGACTAGAGCACCCACTTTGCATACAGGAACATACATGACCATTTGGTTCATCAAGGTCAGTATTGTCTACTCAGATTGGCAGCTGCTCTCCAGGGACTCAGGTGGAGGTTTTCTTATCACCTGATCCATTTTAAATGGAGATGGCAGGAATTGAACCTGGGACCTCTGCAGACCAAGCGGGTGCCCTGCCCTTGAGTCACAGCCCCTCCCTGATATATGTGCTTAGCTGGGCATGTGGGTGTGCATGTATTCCTGAATTCGGCCCCAGTGAAACGATTCAGGCATGCCTGTGGCTCTGAAGAGCTCCCAGCCAGTCTGATCACCCAGCGGTCTGCTCTGGGATAAAGCAGCTTCAGGCATTCATATTTTTATGCCCCCGCAGCTTTCACACAACACGTCCCAGGTTCAATTTCTGCCACCTCAATTACAAAGGTCTTGGAAAACAGAACTGGGAGAAATGTCTGCCCAAGAACTTGGAGAGCTGCTGCCAGTTGAGCTGAAAAACCAAATGTATGTAATGCACCCGCAAGTGTCCCAGGTTAAGCACTCCCCACACCCCCTTTTAAACCGGAGGTACAGAACCTGGGGGAATGCTGCTGACACCCTTCTTAGGGGACAGAATCAGGCCCCAGGACCCACCAGTTGCTAAATGGCTCGCTCACTGGGTTTGATTTGATGCAAGCCAGCCGCGTGTGCTCATAGGTCTGCGCAATGATACAGTGCCCTCCAACGTGCCATTTCCTGCCAGCCTCCTGTAAAAGCACCACTGGCTTCCAAGGTTGTGCATTGCACCAGTGTGTGGCTAATGCATGAACCTGCGGCATCCTCATTGATTGCCTTTTTGGGTAAGCGAGGCTGTGGGACTGCAGCAATGATAGCAGAGGAAGGGGTGGGGGAGAGGGATGGTGCGCACCACCTTTGTCTGGATTACATGTCCCGTCTCCAATTGCTTTGCCGTGCTGAAACCGCCCCCTGCATGCTTCCAAGGACACAGAACTCAAGACACGCCAAAGCTTCGCTTCGGAAGGCTGCCTCTCCTCTTTACTATCACCCCTGAAGAGCAAAAGATGGCTCTTGCTGCCAACCTGCTCGGCAGGGCTAATCGAATGAGACCACGGAGCATATTAAGTTGAGTGGAGGAGGACGAGGAGAAGGGAAGGAGGGAGGGAGGGAAGAAAGGAAACTCCTTACAGAAACCAGATTGTGAGCAGAAATATCAGCAAAGAGGGAAAGACAGCAGGAATGCTTCGTAAAAAGGGGTCCCCTGTGTAGCATACTATGAAAAAACAGCCCTGTTGCATCAAATCTAGTTGTATGTAAGGGCCAGCAATCTGTCAGCGGCTGCCAGATGCTGGGAAACCCACACAGAGGGCTGTTTGTACCCAGAACCAGGCACACTGCCTCTGCACATGGAGGTTCCATCAAAGCCAGCCACTTATGATTGATATTTCCTCTCTGAGAATTTGTTGAATCCTCCACAAAAGCGAGTGTTCCCTGCCACCTTTTGTGATTGTGAATTCCATAAATTAAATCACATTTGTCTTCCCGGCCCTATTGCTGCTCTACAGCTGGAGAAAAATCTCAGTCCCTCTTCATGTTAAAGGTGTGGATGCCCCAAACACACCCACACAAGGTTTCAAACTGCAGCAGACAGAAATCAGAGCACCGCAACAGACAAAACCGACACCAAAGCTGGTCCCTCAAAGCACCCACCAAATGCCAGCTCCCCTCTTTCTTCTTTGGCTGTCAGAGTTTCTAGGGCAAGGGGCGAACAGAGGTGTCTTGCCCTGGCCTGCCTCCTTAGAGCCACCCAGGACTTCCTTGGGGGTCTCTCATCCAAATATTGACCTAACAAGACCAGGTTAGCCTGGGCTAGCTGCCTCTGCCACATTTCTACCCTGCCTTCCTACAGGGAAACATGGCTCTGTCCTTTCCTTCATGACGGCCCTGTGGAGTAGATTTAGGACCCTCTGAGTGGCCAAGTAGGAGTTTGGACCACAACACCACACCACACTGGCCTCCAGCCCATCCTGCTGCATAATCCAGTAATGGCTACGCAAGGAGCCCTTGCAGCATAGCAGGCCCAGCCAGGCATTGGGGAGACACGGGTACGACCCGCACGGAGTCCCACAGCTCACCAGATGACCTTAGACCAGTCACAGGTCTGCTGGAGAAAGGGGACATCATGTGCACTACGTCGGAGGAAGAGTGGCAGAAAAATACAATGTTTTTTCCAAATTCAAACTGTTCATTCCAGGCCAGGGGATTCCAAATTTCTGTACCTTTTCTGTACCGGTCTGTCATGCCAATTAAAGGCATCTGAATAATTGCAGATTCTGTTCTGTTTCCCTGTTTTGAATACTTTCATGGAAAAGAACTGCAAAATCTCTACCCCAGGTTATTCCCTCAGAGTCAAGGCAGCGAGGGCACAAGGAAGGGCACGAGGGCTAGACTGGGCACCTCCGCCCCACCCCTTGGATCCGCTAGAAAGATTATTCAGCTATCCACTTTTGTTTTTAGGATCTCCCCAGCCACCCTGGATTCAGGGGCAGCCCAATCAATAAGGGCTAAAACACCAACCTTTTTAAAAAAAAAAACATATAAATAATAAAATCACATTTCCTAGGGGCTGAATTCTCAGTACCACATTTTGTGTTGTTGCCAACACAGCTGCTCTGGATGCTACGGGGGGGGGGGGGTCCCTGCAAAAAAAAAGAAGAAAGAACTTGATGACTCAAGTGAGCCAAACTACAAAAGAAAAAAGGAGGAAGGTGGGAGGAAATGCCCACCAGAGTCTGATGTTATTCCTGAAGCAAATGTTTCTGCTCAAGCCCTTCCAGGAAGGGCTAAGGCCTACCCGCAGGTCTTTCCTCAGAGCCAAATGCATCAGGATGTAAGACCAGGCCTTAATAGAGGACTCGTTTCTGATACCCTCCCCCCCCCCCACGGGCCCCCAGACCGGCCGACCCCAGGCAGCAAGGATGCAACAAAGGACCAGCTGGATGAGCACGATTCTGCCACTTCATGTCGAAGACCTGAGCCCAATTTTTTTTTTTTTTTTTTTGCTAACTTGCTGGTAGGCAAGAGACTTTGCTCCATTTTAGCTCGTGTGAAGATTATGCCCCTTTCTCTCTGCATCCGACCATAACCCAGGAGGAAGCGCTGGTTTCTTTTCTCTCCAGACCCCCCCCCCGCCCGCCCCGGAGAAGTGCCAGAGGGCGTCAGGTGCTCCCCGCCAGCATCTCAACATGACGAGGTGCATGAATCACCCCAAACACACAAGCGCCCTTCTTGCCCGCTTGCGCCCGCAGAAAGAATGACGGCCCCGCCAGCGTCTCCCTCCCAGCCGCCCCACGCACCGGACTCTGTGGCGGGCCCCGGAGCCTTCCTGCCGCCACAGGGGCCACGCCAGGCCCTCTCCCAGCCGGGCCGGCCGCCGAAGCCGCAGGGAAAGGAAGCCGAGCGGGACTTACAGTACGTCTTCCTGGTCAGCTCCTCGACCACTTCAGGCTTCAACTTGCTGTTGGATTTCCCCATGGCGGCTGCGCGGCTCTGGCCTCAGGCTCGGGCGCGCATCGATCTTGACGGGCGGCCTCTCGCCCTCACTCCAGAGGCATGGGGGGCCCGGGGGGGGGGGGCGGGCGTGGGAAGGGCGGCCAGGGCCGGGAGCCCCGCCAGATCACCTCCTTGCAGCCCCCGGGAAAGCAGCCCCCAAGGGCCCGGGGCGGGGAGCGGGGCGGGAAACGTGCCCGGTGGGCTCGGGGCCGGCGCCCGGGAGATGCCGGGCTGGCTGCAGGCGCCCCAGGCTTCCGCCGAGCATCAGCAGACGGCCGACGGCGCGCTGCCCATCCCGCTCCGCTCCGAAGGCGCCGGGAGCCCCGCGGAAGCCCCGCCTGCAAGCCACGGGGCTGCGGAGGACGGGGACGGGGAGGACGGGGAGGCCGGGCTCCCCACAGCCCGCTGGCGTGTTGCTGCCGGTCGTCCCTGGTTACAAAAACGCCCGCCTCGCCTCGCCTCTCGCCTCGCCTCCTCCGGCTGCTGGAGCCAGTCGGGATCGCTGCTGCTGCTGCTGCTGCTGCGCCGAGGAGGAAGGAAGGAGGGAGGGAGGAGGGGAGGGAGGAGGGGAGGGGCGCACCGGAATCTGCCGGGAGGGACGGGTGGGCGGGCGGCTCTTCCCTTTGTCTCCTCTCGGCTGGGCTTTTCCGCCCCCTCCTTGGAAGAGAGGAGAGAGAAAGAGCCCCCAGCCAGGGCGGATTCCCAGCCCCCCCCCCCCCTTCAGGGGAAGCTACCCGGGGCAGGACATGTTGGCCCTGAGAACTCATCTTTCACATTTGGGGGCAGAGAGGAAGTGAGCCCATCGCGCCACCGGTGCCCTCGCTGTCTGGATCAGTGCCGACGTTCACCGAACATGGCTGGCCACGGTGGACCAGGCACCTGCCAAGCGCCCTCCTCCGACCAAGTGCCCCCCGCCCCTCTCGTCTCCTCACTGCCCAACGGAGGCTCTCCAGGCACCAAATACTATTCAACCTCTTCCCATCTTGCTCCACACAGTTCTGCCCTTCATCATGGCTGCCCACCCCCAGCTGCAGCCTGGAGATCTCCCTGAATGAAAACTGCGCTCCCCACTACAGAGGAAACGGGTGCTGTGGATGATGGACTGAACAGCATTATTCTCTACTGAGGTCTTTCATGGAATCATCAAATCATAAAGTTAGAGGGGACCTCGTGGGTCATCTAGTCCAACCCCCTGCAGGACACTCACAAACATATCACTCATCCACTGTCACCTGCCACCCCCGTGAACCTTCCGAGAATCAGCCTCTCCATCAGATGGTTATCTAGCCTCTGTTCAAAAATCTCCAGAGATGGAGAACCCACCACCTCTTGAGGAAGCCTGTTCCACTGAGTAACCGCTCTCAGGAACTTCTTCTGGATGTTTAGACGGAATTTATTTTGAATTAATTTCATCCCATTGGTTCTGGTCCGTCCCTCCGGGGCAAGAGAGAACAATTCTGCTCCATCCTCTATGTGGAAAGTTGAAAGGGTCGATATCTTCTCCCCCAAACTTGCCCTCCCCAACCATCACAATTAAGAGCTCCAGAAATCTCCAAGCCTGCAGCTGGCAACCCAAGCTAACACTGGGCATGGGGTTTCAATTCCCTCTGGGTTGGGAGCAAGACTGTATGCGCAAGGAGGACAAAGAAGTTTGAATCCCCACATGTAAACATACTAGCAGGCTATCAAGGGCATGAAGAGGTTTGGGGTTCAGCCCAGTATCCAGGGCTGGCTTGGGATGGATCAGAGATTGCCAGTTCTCAGCATGGAGACAGTTATCAGCTTCCAAGTAGTGCAGAGTTGGTGCCCTGAGACCCACACTGGGGCTGCTCAGATGCAGCAAGGTCAGGCAGGTTTCTTTGGGCTAAGCTGCATGGGCAGCCTTTCAGGCAACGATTTCCACGCCTGTGGATATGGAGAATCCCCACTTCACCTGTGAGCAGGCACTGCAAAGGGACTGGGCCAAATCAACCCTTTCAGCTTTCCTGATTATGAGAACTAGTCTAGTTCACACACATGTGGCTTGACTATACAGTTGTGCTGCCACAGATCAATGGCTCCTTAGACACAAAGACTCCAACATGACCCGATGTGCTGATAGTCCGAAGAAAAGAAGGAGGAGGAGGAGGAGTTGGTTCTTATATGCTACTTTTCTCTACCCGATGAAGTCTCAAAGGGGCTTACATTTGCCTTCCATTCCTCTCCCCACAACAGACACCCCATGAGGGAGGTGAGGCTGAGAGAGCCCTGATATCACTGCTTGGTCAGAATAGCTTTATCAGTGCCATGGAGAGCCCAAGGTCACCCAGCTGGCTGCATGTGGGGGAATCAAACACAGCTCACCAGATTAGAAGTCCGCACTCCTAACCACACACCAAGCTGGATCTCTAACTGCAATCAGAATATTTTCATCAGGTATGCTTAAAGCAGGCTTTCTCAACCAGGGTTTCTTGATGGTCCTGGAAAGGTTTCCCAAATGGGTGGAAGCTAATTACTTTTTTATATATTTAAAAATTTTAAACATTTATCATGATATGACCATACATGGTCATGCCAACCCACCCACCCCTCCTTCCCAAAATGGCCAATGACAGGCCTGAGGCGGGTGGGAAGGGGAGGGGAGGGGCCCCAGGCGGGCGTGCACGCAGCTCTGCTTCCCAATCACATTCTGCAGGTTCCTGCCACTTCTGGGGTTTCTCAAAGCTTGAAGAATGTTTCAGGGGTTTCTCAATGTTAAAAAGTTGAGAAAGGCTGGCCTGAATGCTAAGTGAGCCCAGACACTGCAGGTCCATGCTCAACCCTTTTAGTGACACTCTAAGAAGAGAGTTTGAGAGATTGGCATATAGCTGATTTCCCCGCAACCATTCAAGAACTTCCTGCACCAACATAATGTGTTCTTCCATAGTTTTCTTGTACAACAAAATATCATCAAGAAAAACCAGAGCCCCCTTATATAACACGTTATACAATACTTCATTCACGAGATTCATGAACATGTTGGTAATGCTGGATAACCCGAATGGTATCACTAAATATTCAAATTGTCCCAATGGAGTATTAAAATAGTTAGGTGTTCTTGCCCCTTTTTTACCCAGTAATAAGCCTCCTTCAAGTTCAGTTTGGTAAAGATCTTCGCCTTCCCCAACCGTCCCAAAAGGTCCTTTATTAGGGGTAGGGTGTAAACATTGGATGTAGACACTGCATTCAACCCCCAGTAATCTGTGTGGAGACACAGAAAGACACAGACTTTCTTCATCACAAAGAGCCATATGGGAAGTGGTGGGGTGAATTGACCCTCTGGCAAGATTTTTGTCTAAAAAGCTCTGCAGCTTGGCCATTTCCCAAGAACTCATGTAGTAAATCTTGGCTTTGGGTAGGGGTTCTCCTGGTTTTAATTCAGTCACACAACCAGTTTTCTTGTGAGGTGGAAGTTTGTTGCACTCCCGTTCCTCAAACACATCTCTTAAATCCCAATAGTCTTTGGGGAGAGCTGCCTATTCTTTCTGGCTCACCCCCCCCCCCTATACAATCTGAGTTCCTTGACTCGCGAGGTGGGGCGGCGGCCTGAAAATGGTGCCAACAGCCAGGATCATTGAACGTTAGGACTTGTGCCCTCCATTGCACATTGGGGTCATGTTTCCAGAGCCAATCCACCCCCGATACTGAAGGGAAGGCTGCCTCCGGAGCCAATACTGGTTGAATTCTTTCCCAATGCTCTGCAAAGGCCTTTCTCTCTGTGCCGGGTCCATTCAGTGGCATCTACTATTGGGGTTTTCCAGCCCTTGGCCTTCCATGGCTCTCTTGCCAGTCTTTCTTGCTTCAGCCATCTCGAGTATACAAAGATGGGAATTGACTTCTCCCACAAGCAGAACCCATCCCAACAGGGTAGTTGGGTGAGCTTGCCCCTGGCACTGCCGCAGTAGATCCTTAATTAGTCCTTACTGGAAAAATTGGACCTTGGTCACCTCATTCCATTCATAGAACTTTGCAGTCAGGCACCAGAACTCAAATGAGTACTGGGATTATACCATCTTCGTCCCATGCCACAGGCTCCTCAGTTGCTCTTGGGATACATTCGCTTGCAATGGATCCTCAAAATTGGCACAGAGCACTTGCATGAACAAGTCATAGTCCATCAACTTGGGTGCCTCTGTATGTACCAATCAGCCGCCGCCTTCTCAAGGAAAGTTTCCACATGTTGTACCTTGGGCAACCCATCTGCAAACAGCTAGCCACGGTCTTCCATGTACGACTGCACCTGGACCAGAAAAAACGACAATTTGTCAGGCAAACTGTCGAACAGGGCTCGAAGTTTCCTTGGTTCCTGGAGCACCTCCAGGTTTAGCACTGGGAAGTTTGGATATGCAGCTCCCCCTGCACGATCCTGTTTATGGGTTCAACCGCCACCCCCAACTCTGGGACCTGTTTGTCCTGACCCAGATAGGGAGGTTCTTGGTACTATCAGGCCCGGTCCAGCAGTCGTTGTTCTTGAGATTCCCTTGCTGGCTCCTGCAGTCAAGGTTCTAGGAGTGCTCCAGACTTCCTCCAGGGTGGATGGCTCAGGTTTGTGCAGCTCCAGCAAGATCTCCCACCCCAGGCCTGTTAGGAACAAAAGTTCAGCCTCTTCCATGACTCCCTGCTTCCCCGAGCAGAAAGCTGCCAACACTTCCATCACCGCTTCTAGTCCATTCTTCATTTCCAGGACTTTGCAACCCATCAAGGTTTCCACATCAGGGCGGCTATGTGTTCCTGTGCCAGTCCATACCCCTGGGTCCTCATCATACACCGTTGCAGGTTGAATGTTGCGACAGTCAGTGACATACCTGGAGAGGTTGAGACCTTTCCAAGTTGGTATAAGCTTTGGTGTCAAGGTGGTAAACTGTGTTTGTGTCTCCAAAGTCTCCACATTGGTCTCTGTGGTGTGGTCACTGTTGGAGGAATCTTCCTCGCAGCCTGTCTCCACCTCGGTGGTTTGATCATCCAAAGCCCTGTCATCCGTCAACATGTTGGTAGAACGGTTCGGAAGGGATGAGTGAGTTCTAACTAACTGTGAGGTTTGTGTGTGTATCTCAGAGAGTGGGAGGGGCAAGGGACCAGGGAAGCAAGAGGAGAGAGGGCAGGAAAGTGGGGGAAGCATTATGTGTGTGGGGGGGGGGAGAGGGAGGGAGGGGGCCAGGACTAAGGAGCCCCAGAGCAGGTATATGTTCCACATACCTTGTGAGAGTCAGACTGTCACTAATTTTTTCTTTCTGCCCATCAACTTCATGGAATGCCACCAATTTTGTTCAGATAGGCATGGGAAAGGGGGAGGGGATTTCCCCAATTTCTCCACATCAGCCATAATGTTATACATTTTCATGATGGCCACCCACATTTAACAATATGACAAATTTATCAGTATATTACACAGTTAGGAAAGAAGCACCAGAAGGAGAATCCCTGCTCCAGCCGTCCCATGAGAGGGTCTGGGGCACGTCCTTTCCTCTGCGAAGGATCTCAGAAAAAGGACTTTGGGGAGCAAACTGGAAAGAGGCCGAAGCAGTTACACTTCCAGAGATGCGCTGAGAATTCTCCTTTTTCACTTGAGTGATTTAAGCTCACAGACCACCCTTTTCATTGTTGTTTGCATTTCTCATAGAAGAATAAGGTATCTGGGCACAGAGCTTGGGAATTTTGGGTATGAAGGATGCATCATTCCCCCCCCCCTCAGACTACTGCATTAAAAGGCAAATAATTTTCATTTTCAAAGAAGCACTAATCTCTACCAGCTCCTGCCTAGCATTTTCAGCTGAGTCATTTGGATATATCAAAAGTGACAACAATTTTTAAAAGATCACTACATAATGGCTTGATTTTATCTCTAGATTGAGGAAGCGTCTGCAGATGAGAAATGATGAGCACAGGAGATGATCACTTGTGGCTGTGAAGAGAAGTAGGAGATGCATCCACAAGCAGCCCAAATATTTTTCCTGCCTTCCAATGACAGAGCTGTGGCATTCACACCATCCTGTTTCTTTAAAAACTTTTTAAAATCCTCACAACATCCCTGCGAGGTCAGTTAAGCTGAGAGTGCATGACTCACCCAAGGTCAGCCAACATGCTTATATGGGAGAGTGAGGATTTGAACCTACGTCTTCCAGATCCAAATCTGACTCTTTTCCTTACTTTTCCATACTGCTGCATTTTTAAATATATATATAATGCACCTCAATTGAAACTGAACCTGACAGCCAAGGGCTAAAGGATAGTGTCTCATGGCCGGCCAGTCTGGAATATCTAAAGAAAAGGCCTAAGAGTTGGTCATCTCTTCCCATGACAGGATGCCACCGCATGGCCATAACTTCTGTGACAGTCTTTGTAAATAAGAGAAAGAGACAAGAACAGAGGGCAAGGTGTGGAGTGCACGACACTTGCGTTTTGGGATAACTGGCTTTGCAGTCCAGCATCCAGAGACATAATTCCCATAAGCTGCCATTTCAAAAATACAGAATCATCCATCAGCCAGCCGTCTGCACACAATACAATTAAAGAGGCAAAAACAGAACAGCTCTGTCAGTGCATTTTGAGCACGAACACCAAATGGAAGATGGATTTTAACAATCCAAGGGAGAGAGAGAGAGAGAGAGAGAGAGAGAGAGAGAGAGAGAGAGAGAGAGAGAGAGAGAGAGAGAGAGAGAGAGAGAGAACCCCCTCTTGAAAGGGCACAAGCAGCAGCCACACTGTGGGAGACTGCCATGCCCTTTATGTTACATCTCCATACTAACTGATAAGCACAGGTTGTGGGATTTGTAACAGAAAGGGACAGCTGAGCTTGTGAATCAGGAGCATAACCTATGAGGAGCCTGGGGAAGCACAAGGTACGCTCAAGAGGAATAGGGAAGACACAGAGTTGGGAACTGAAACCTGATCCCGCACACTAACCACTATCCCACACCAGTTCCCCCGGTAGGATTTCTTGTCATAGGCTGATTCAGCGAGTGCCCCATATGCTCCTGGCCATTCTAGGGTGACATGGTTTCTCAGAAGGTCAGAGTGGTGCACAGGCAGATGCTGTGATGCTTGTGCGGGCTGGACCCATTCCATCTGTAAAATCCCGAGAAAGCCGCTGGAGACCTTTTCCAGCATCAACAGAACCCACAGCCACATGGCCCTCAAGTAGTAGTCAGATTCAGATTCAGATACCTTTATTGGCATAAGATTTGATATACTTAATACAAAATTTAAAACATAAACAAATTCTGGACATAGACATATGGACAACAGTAATAAGGCCTTATGCCGTATAGCCGATCTGCAGCAGAGATACATTAGTTCTCAAGATTTTTGCAAGGTCCACTATCTGAGAAGGCTCCTTTACACTCAGCAACATCTTCACTAGATGTTTTTCATCGCTGCACAGATACTTCAGTTTTCCCATAAAACCCCCCAGATAATGTTGGAACACCTGAAATTTGGGGCAGTTGAATAATAGGTGGCTAAGGGAATCTGGTACATTGTACCCATGTAGACAGCTTCTCTCATTTTGAGGGATTTGAAGCAAGCGTCCTCTAGATAGATTTGAAGGGAAGATGTTTAGGCACGCAAGGAGAAAGGCCCTTTTAAGGGAATAGTCATCTTGAAGATATAGGGGCATTGATTGATAAGACCAAGGGATGTCCCAATGGCCTGGTGAACGGGTCCTGTGGGTTGATGTGCTTAGTATCTGAATATCCTGGTCTTCTAGTCTTTCAGTGATCAGCTTCAGGACTGTGCTCTCATCATAATTAACTAGAGTAGATAGATCTAATCCTAAGCCACACAGTTTATGAAAAATTACTTCATTAAAGCCCTTAATAAAACAGGGATCTCCTAAAGTGTTAGAAAGTAGAGATAGTATAAAAGAATGGAAGTGGATTTTTAACCAGTATTTGAATGCACAAAGCCAGGCTCTGGTTTCTAGGGTCTGTTGACCAAGCTCCGCTAAGAGTGTATGGTTTGCCACACAATTTGGTACATGCAACAATTGCCTTAAAAAGGTAGACTGACATTTTTCAACTTTGTTACTGAATGCACCAATCAAAATTGGGCTTCCAAAAAGCAGTTGGGGGATTATTTTAGCTGCATAGATTTTCATTGTGGCTGAAAAATTCCTATTACCCTTCTGGTGGAAAAATTTTGCCAGTAAAGCCAGTTGCCCTTTAGAGGATTTGACAACCTTCTCTATATGGTAGGTCCACTTATTGTTATAGCTAAAATTCATACCAAGATATTTGAAGTGATATACTTGCTCGATTCGATTGCCTCTCACCTCCCACTGGTATTTATGTCTAGCTTTGGCAAAGCCTAAGATCTTAGTTTTCTCATAATGTGAGATGGTTTTTGGTATAGCAATCTATAAAAGTTCTAAGATATCTTGTTAGGCCTATTCGGGTTCTTGAAAGGATGATTGTATCATCTGCGTACAGTAACAGAGGTGTAGATCTATTACCTACCGAAGGGGGTGACCATTGGTTCTCCCAAAAAGAGCAGGGAGATCGCTAAGAAAAAGATTAAATAAATGAGGAGCAAGAATGCATCCCTGCTTCACTCCCATATTAATGGGTATTTTATCAGTTAGATTCCCCTCTTTTGAGTACTTTACATGGCAAAAATTATTACTATGTAGTTGTTTTAATAAGAGTAATAGGTGGTCCTCGTTTAAATCAGCCAATTTCTGCCACAGTTTTTCTCCCGGGATCGAATCAAAGGCTGACTTAAGGTCAATAAATGCTGTAAACAATTTCTCTCTCTTGGGACTTAAGTATTTCTCAATTAGAGTGGATAAGACAGCGCAGTGTTCAAGTGTGGTGCTGCCTTTACTAAATCCTATTTGTTCTGGCCCTAGTATGTTATTGTCGTGGATCCAATTAGAAAGAATGTTGGCTCGGTATTTTGCATACACCTTGCTTATAACTGATAGTAGACTAATAGGGCGGTAGTAAGTAGTAGTAAATTGACTCTTGGACATGTCAGCAACACAGCAGATATAACTGGCATGTCCCCTTTCAACCTGCCAGTGTTTCCTCCTTCCCCTATGCCTGAACACAGTTGGTAGAGCCACCTTGGTGTAGTGGTTAGGAGAGCGGACGTCTAATCTGGTGAGCCGGATTTGATTCCCCGCTCCTCCACATGCAGCCAGCTGGGTGACCTAGGGCTCACCACAGCACTGATAAAGCTGTTCTGACCAAGCAGGAATATCAGGGCTCTCTCAGCCTCACCCACCTCACAGGGTGTTTGTTGTGGGAAGAGGAAAGAGAAGGTGAATGTAAGCCACTTGGAGACTCCTTCGGGTAGAGAAAAGCAGCATCTAAGAAGCAACTCTTCTTCTTCTCTCTCAGCCTCACCTCCCTCATGGGGTGTCTGTTGTGAGAAGGGGAGGGGAAGGCGACTGTAAGCTGCTTTGAGGCTCCTTCGGGTAGAGAAAAGTGGCATATAAGAACCAACTCTTTTTCTTCTTCAGTAATATCTGGGCTCTCTCAGCCTCCCCTCTCTCACAGGGTGTCTGTTGTGGTGAGAGGAAGGGAATGCTATTGGAAACCACTTTGAGACTCCTTCAGGTAGAGAAAAGCGGCATATAAGAACCAACTTTTCTTCTTCAGGGCCCATTATGCACGGCCGCCGAAACGGCAATTTCGGGTCACATGGAAAACGCGGAGGGGGAAGACGCGACGCATACCGGTTATACACGGGGCGGGGCGCGACGGCGGCAAAACCCAGAGTAACCGATTATGCACGCGCCGATCCGGGCGCCGCTTCTGGTTGCGCCCCGGTCACCCGGAAGCTGCGCTTTCTTCCGCGTTTCACTGACGCGGCTTTTTTGGCGACATGCACCCAAGCTGCGGCCGGTTGCAGCCGGCTCTGTGCATTATCGGTGATTTTAGTCGCCGCCATTCCACCCCGAATGTGCGCTAAAACCCCCATGCATAATGGGTCCAGGTGGAGCCAGGAAGGAGGTGCATTGTTCTTGTTGTGGTTCAGCTGCATTGGCATGCAGAAGGAGATGAGTTCAAAACCCTTTAAAGTGGCAGCTCTAATGGATTGACAGGTGAGTGGTTTGCATTTCAATAGAATTTAGGAAGGGCAGCTCACCTTCAGATGACAGTGGAATGCCAGATGGCACTAAAATGAGCCACGAGGGAAACAGATGTGAGTCCAGGCCCTGGAGAAACCTTTTCTCCCAGTATGGCATTTCTGTGCTGCTCTGGGGAAAAGACAGGAGCCCATATTATGCCGTGTTCCTTTTCCCCTACTGGTGTGAAAGCAGCCCAGAAGGAGGCATTTCTCACCCAGGTAAACTGCTGGAGGGTGGAGGGGTAAAAATCTGCCCTTCCCCAGGGCTGCAGCTGTGTAGAATGTCCATAGTTCTACTCAGACACACACACACACTCCACATACACATACATTTTGGTCCTAAGAAGCCAATCACATTAAATGAACAACTGATCTGGTCGCCTATGGTATGTGAGAATCCCTACCAGGCGACCAGGCAGAGAACTGATATGTAAATTTTGTTTTTTGGTCAGTTCCAAAAAGAGTCATAAAGGGCAAACTACTAGCCTGTGCAAGAGAATACTACTGACATTTATGCAGAAGAGCAGAGTATACGGAGAGCTCACAGAGGAACAGACCTGATTCTGGGGGAACATTCAAGCTAATGGGATTTATTTTCTGTAAAACCTTCCCTGCCGCCACCCCTCCCCCAATCGTGGACAGCAGGAGGAAGGTCACCCAAAATGGGCTCCGCTTTCTCTCATTAGTTTCATTCACCCTCAGCAGGCCAACAGGTAGCTGTGTTTGTAGCGAGGGACAAAGTGACATTTCTGTGGCTGTTCCTGCAGACAGCTTGGCCTACATTTCAGAAGGGTTGGGAACACGTTGTACATTGTTGTTGTTAATAACAAAGACAAGCAAACTGCATCCACTCCTGTTAATGCACAGAAAGCCACAATTATTAATAACAGCCACAACCTTCATAATAAATACTTCACCCAGAGTCTGAATAATTAATAGTGCTTCCAGGAACATTTGGGGACAATAAAAGGGGGAAGGCAGGACTCAGATTATTCCTTCCTAGTCAGATTGCCCGTATTTCCTCTCCAACAGATTCAGAACACATCCCACGGTGTTGCTTCCTTCCTTTCTCCACCCCTGTTCCCCACTGGGGTGCCTGACAGTCTTTCCGTTGGTGCACACCAAACTTTAAGAAAGTGGGCAGAACCATTCTAAGTCAGCACTTGTTATTGGCTGCCTTTCTCCACAGGAAAGCATTTAGGCCTTAGTCAGCATGTGTGGTTCCATTCACCTTCTTGGGATTTTTTTCTTCCCAGGACTTCTGAGGAAGGGGCTATTCCATGAGGTTCCGTCTCCTGAGACAGCCATGTTGGGTTTGGCTCTGCCTCCTGTGGCAGCCATCTTGGGGTGATGCTCTCATCACCCTCACTCAAAATTCTGCATAGTCAAAAAGAGGTTGAGGGAGCCCTGCCTGATGCACATCCTTCCACCTTGGTGTTTGTCTGGCTACACAGCGACCTCAAACTTCTAGACCTCATTTGCAAGCCGGCCTATGGGTGTTCTGTGACTGCATCCCGCTGCTGGGGAATTTGACCTCCTTGCAAGCTTAATTTGAGGAAGCAAGCAGCTAGGCCTCAAGAAAAGCCTGGGAGCATGTGGAGGCAAGAACAAATATACTTGCAGAAGCCTTGCTAGTGGAGGAAACAGAGTAGGCCTAGCAGCTTCAGCTTGGCCCCTTAGGAATCTTACCATCTCCCCATCCCACAGCCCCCATTGTGTGATTTTGCAGAGCCCTGTAAACCCTCAGAACTGACTAATCTGACCAGTCCCTCCCCAGTTAAATTTTAAATCTAAAATTTTAGTTTTTAAACTTTATTATATGTCATTACCCATATTTATTTTTTATTGTAAACTGCCCTGAGACCTTATGGAGAATGATAGGGTAAAAGTCAAATAAAAACTAAGCATGCAGTAATATACTTCCACACCTACATTTGCAACCCAAACAGTTAGAATTGTGGTTTTCAGTTCCAAAAAATAATATCTCGGCATCCCAGGGACAAGTTACAATCCTTTTGCAGCACCACTGCTGGTCTGCGGAATGCATTTACCCTGATCTTCTGAAAATAATTTCAGCTGGTCTCCAAACACCAACAGCAGTTCCCTTGGGGGAAATGGCTGCTTTGAAGGGCAAATGCCCTGCGGATGCTGGCAGGGGCTCCTGGGAATTGTAGTCCATGGACATCTAGAGGGCCGCAGTTTGACTACCCCTGGTCTATAATGTCAATGGGTCATGCGCAGCAGCATCCAAAGCAGCTGTTCCAGGCCAATGCACCCAACGCCACAGCGCGGCACACGCTGCTTCGGCCTGGAACGGCCACCGTGCACAACCCTAGACGTAATTCCCTGCTGAGGGAAGCACCCCCAACATAAAAAAACAATAATCCTGCTTTCCTGAGGATTCACCTGCACATGTCCAGAAGGTTTTACAACATGGGGCTGACTGGGGCATGCATTTCTAATCCAATGGGTAGATTTCAGGCAACTGTTACAACAGTCTGCCAAGTTGGACACAATGCTGGTCCATGATGAAACCATACAAAACCAAAAAGAGAAAACAGAACCCAACCTAACCAGAAAAGGTAGGAACCAAAAGCTGCAATAATATTTTTTTGTAATTTTCAAACTTCTATTACGTAAAGTGCAGTAATTCAACATATTATATAAGCATAGCCATCATAATTAAAAACATCACATTTATAACTGCACATGGAATAGACCAACATAGAATGGCCCAAATGCATTTCAAACCCAAGGGGTCTTCTTCAGTGGTCAAATTATTGTGAGGAAATGCACTCGTGTATAAAATCAAAATCAAAAGGCTTGCTGGGTAGCAAAGAAAAAATCTGTCAGGTGCAGCTCCAAGTAGTCCTTCTAATGTAAAGGTATCTTCTAAAAGATGCACTTCCAGAGGCCACTAATCTGTAAATTAGATGGATATTAAATTTGTTGTTGTTGTTAGTTGCAAAGTCGTGTCCGACCCATCGCAACACCATGGACAATGATCCTCCAGGCCTTCTTGTCCTCTACCATTCTGCGGAGTCCATTTAAGTTTGCACCGACTGCTTCAGTGTCTCCATCCAGCCACCTCGTTCTCTGTCGTCCCCTTCTTCTTTTGCCCTCAATCGCTCCCAGCATTAGGCTCTTCTCTAGGGAGTCCTTCCTTCTCATGAGGTGGCCAAAGTATTTGAGTTTCATCTTCAAGATCTGGCCTTCTAAGGAGCAGTCAGGGCTGATCTCTTCTAGGACTGACCGGTTTGTTCGCCTTGCAGTCCAACGGACTCGCAAGAGTCTTCTCCAGCACCAGAGTTCAAAAGCCTCAATTCTTTGACGCTCGTTCTTCCTTATGGTCCAACTTACACAGCAATTGCAACTGGGAAGCCCATAGCCTTGACGAGACGCACTTTTGTTGGCAGGGTGATGTCTCTGCTTTTTAGGATGCTGTCTAGATTTGCCATAGCTTTCCTCCCCAGGAGCAAGCGTCTTTTAATTTCTTTGCTGCAGTCCCCATCTGCAGTGATCTTGAAGCCCAGGAAAATAAAATCTGTCACTACCTCCATTTCTTCCCCATCTATTTGCCAGGAACTGAGAGGGCCAGATGCTATGATCTTCGATATTTTGATGTTGAGTTTCAAGGCAACTTTTATACTCTCTTCCTTCACCAGCATCATGAGGCTCTTTAGTTCCTCTTCACTTTCTGCCATTAGAGTGGTATCATCTGCAAATCTGAGCTGGCTGATATTTCTTCCTGCAATCTTAATCCCAAATTGTGACTCATCTAACCCCACCTTTCTCATGATGTGCTCCGCATACAAGTTAAATAGACAAGGCGACAGTATACAGCCTTGCTGAACTCCTTTCTCAATTTTGAACCAATCAGTGATTCCATGCCCGGTTCTCACTGTTGCTTCTTGACCTGCATATAGGTTTCTCAAGAGACAGATAAGATGCTCTGGTATTCCCATCTCTTTAAGAACTTGCCACAATTTTTTGTGCTCCACACCAGTGGTCCCCAACCTTTTTATCACCGGGGACCAATCAACGCCGGGGACCACTCACCGGAGACCACTCAACGCCTTTTACTGAGGCCCGGTGGGGGGGGTAGTTCTCTACTCTCAATCACTGCCCTAATGGTCTCTGATCGCTATGGTAATGTTTAAACATCCCTTCAAAATAAGATACAGACACACCACAACAATGAACATAAGGAACATTTTATTTCATGCAAATTTTAACTCATGACAATGACAAATCAATGGGAACCCTGAGCTTGTTTCTCTGCAATGAGATAGTCCCATCTGGGAGTGATGGGAGACAATGACACCCAAAGTGTGTTGTAAAGGGCCGGGGGGGATGAAGTAAAGGGCCGGGGCGGGGGGAGAGAAGGCGTCCTTCGGGGCCCACCTCCAATTAGTCGAAGGACCACATGTGGTCCGCAGCCCACAGGTTGGGGATCGCTACTCCACACAATCAAAGGCTTTAGCATAGTCAATGAAGCAGAAGTAAATGTTCCTCTGGAACTCCTTAGCTTTCTCCATGATCCAGCGTATGTTGGCAATTTGATCTCTAGTTCCTCTGCCTCTTCAAAATCCTGCCTGTACTTCTGGATGTTCTAGGAGCCTAACTGGAGCTGGAGCCTAACTTGTAGAATTTTGAGCATAACTTTGCTAGCATGAAAAATGAGTGCAATGGTGTGGTAGTTTGAACATTCTTTGGCATTGCCCTTCTTTGGGATTGGAATGTAAACTGACCTTTTCCGAACCTATGGCTACTGTTGACTTTTCAAAATTTGCTGGCATATTGAGTGTAGCACTTATACTGCATCGTCTTTTAAGGTTTTGAAAAGTTCAACTGGAATGCTGTCACCTCTGCTAGCTTTATTGTTGCTCAGACTTCGTAAAGCCCATTTGACTTCACATTCCAGGATGTCTGGCTCCAGGTCAGTGACTACCCCATCGTGGTTATCAGGGATGTTAAGCTCGCTCTTGTATAGTTCTTCTGTATAATTTTGCCAACTTTTAAAAAATCTCTTCTGCTTCTGTGAGGTCCTTACTATTTTGGTCCCTTATCATACCCATCTTTGCATGAAACATTCTCTTCATATCTCCAATTTACAACTCCAACAGTTGTAAAATAGGCGCTGAGCCTTTCTGCTTTCTCTGCATCCTCCGTTAGAGTTTGTCCATCCGCTCCCAACAGTGGGCCTATTGCCTCCTTTTACTTTACGTTTGCTCCTGATATAACTGAAAATCTTTTCTTGTTACAATGGGCTTCCCTGGCCAATCTCAGCTCACTCTCAGCTTTGGCCTTTCTGATGATTGATCTACAGTGCCTAGTAACCTGTAGGTACTCTTCTTTAGAGCTCTGTCCTTCCCTCCGTTTCCTGAACATTTCCCTTTTCTTTCTTAGTTACTCTTGAAGTTCTCTGTTCATCCAAATAGGCTTCTTAGAGTTCCTGCAGTGTTTTCGTCTTTCTGGGATAGTCATTGATTGAGCATGCAATAGCTCTTGTTTGAGTAGTGCCCACTCTTCACATGCTCCCTTCCCTTCCAGCATTCTTGTCCATGGTATGACACTCATCATGTCTCTGAGTTTATTAAAGTTTGCCTTATGAAAATCCAACATCCGCGTCTGGCTACAAGCTTCCTTGGCTCCTCATCTCAAAAGGAATTCTATGAGGAAATGGTCACTTCCCCCTAGGATCCCCACCTCCTTCACCTCATCCATCAACTGTTGCCTGTTGGTCAGTATTAAGTCCAGTATGGCTGAACCTCTTGTGGGTTCATCTACCATTTGATAAATGAAATTGTCAGCCAGGCAGGTCAGAAAGTTGCATGACTGAGGACACTTCGCAGAGTTTGTTTCCCAGCACACATCTGGGAAATTGAAGTCACCCATGATGACAAGGTCCTGCCGCTTGGATATTTTCTCAAGCTGCTCACAAAGTGCAGCATCCACATCCTCTCGTTGGTCAGGTGGTCAATTTAAGCCTTAATTTTGCAACAAGAAGCTGATGATCAGAACCACAATCTGCTCCTGGTCTTGTTTTTACTGACTTCTGTGTTGACTGTCTGATGTTGTCCATGTGTAGAGTCATCTCTTGGATTGTTGGGAAAAAAGTGTTTGCTATGACCATTGTCAGAGCCTCTTATGGCGTAGAGTGGTAAGGCAGCAGACATGCAGTCTGAAAGCTCTGCCCATGAAGCTGAGAGTTCGATCCCAGCCCATGAAGCTGAGAGTTCGATCCCAGGTTGACTCAGCCTTCCATCCCAGCTTGGTGGGGGGTAAATGGTAATGACTGGGGAAGGCACTGGCAAAGCACCCCATATTGAGTCTGCCATGAAAACACTAGAGGGCGTCACCCTAAGGGTCAGACATGACTCGGTGCTTTACCTTTACCTTATGACCATTTTATTCTCTTGACCAAGTTCTACCACCTGTTCCCTGCTTCATTTTGTACTCCAAGGCCAAACTTGCCTGTTATCCCGGTAATCTTTTGGCTTCCTACTTTAGCATTCCAATCCCCCATGATGATAAGCACATCATTTTTTGGCATTGCTTCATCCTCTTCAGCAGCAGTGGTTGGGGCATAGACCTGGATTACTATGATGTTGAATAGTTTGCCTTGGATTCGAACTGAGATCATTCTGTCATTTTGGGGATTGTATCCCAAGACTGCTTTTCCTACTCTCTTATTGATTATGAAGGCTACTCCATTTCTTCTGCGTGATTCTTGTCCACGGTAGTATACCTGATGGTCATCTGAATTAAATTCACCCATTCCTGTCCATTTGAGTTCACTAATTCCTAAAATGTCGATGTTCAGTCTTGTCATCTCTTGTTTGACCAGTCCAGCTTGCCTTGATTCATGGATCTGATGTTCCAGGTTCCTATGGAATAAAAATCTTTACAGCATCGAGCTGCCTTTTCGCCACCAGTTCCCCCCCCCCACACACACACACACACAACTGAGCATCCTTTCGGCTTTGGCCCAGTCGCTTCATTCATTCTGGCGCTACTCGCACTAGCCGTCTGCTCATCCCCAGTAGCATATTGGACACCTTCCGACCTGAGGGGCGTCATATCATTTTGCCTTTTGAACTTGTCCATTGGGTTTTCATGGCAAAGATACTGGAGTGGTTTGCCATTTCCTTCTCCAGTGGATCACCTTTTGTCAGAGCTCTCAGCTATGACCTGTCCGTCTTGGGTGTCCCTGCACGGCATAGCTCAGTGGTAGTCAAACTGCGGCCCTCCAGATGTCCATGGACTACAATTCCCAGGAGCCCCTGCCAGCGAGCGCTATTTTAAATGAGCGAATGCTGGCAGGGGCTCCTGGGAACTGTAGTCCATGGACATCTGGAGGGCTGCAGTTTGACTACCCCTGGCATAGCTCATAGCTTCACTGAGCTGCACAAGCTTCTTTGCCGCGACAAGGCAACGATCCTTGAAGGGGAGAGATTAAATTATACAATTCAAAAACAAAATGCCCACATTTCAATAAAAATATCTCCATACATACCTCTGCTTTTGCCCAGCTCTCAATCACCATTGCATCCCCACGTGTGGCCTCTGGAAGTGCCCACCTTTTAGAAGGTGGGCTCCATATCAGATACCTTTACATTAGAAAGACTAGCTGGAGCAGCACCATGTTTATATAAATGAAATATATAAAATAAAAATACATTACATTAGACTTTTAAAACACATGTTCATTCTAACATGTGAACATGCTGGCAGGGATTCATGGGAATTAAAGTCCATGGACATCTGGAGAGCTACAGTCTGGCCATCCTTGTTGAAATGAGGCCTCCAGAACTGCACACAAGACTCCAGGTGGGGTCTGACCAATGTGGTATACAGTGGGACTATGACATCTCGTGATTGGGATGTGATGCCTCAACTGATACAGCCCAAGTCTGCATTTGCCTTCTTTACCACCACATTACACGGTCTGCTCATATTTACTCCACAAGTACCCCAAGATCTTGTTCACACACACTGCTACCAAGAAGTGTATCTCCCATCCAGCATGCATGTTTCTCATTTTAATGACCCAGATGTAGATCTCTGCACTTCTCCTTATTAAATTGCATCTTATTCCCATTTGCTCACTTTTCCAGCATGTTCACAGAATCAGAATTAGAAGAGGCTGTACAGGCCCCCTGCTCAAGGCAGGATCAGCCTCAAACATCCAGAATAAGTCTCTGTCCAGCCGCTGTTTGAAGACCGCTGGTGAGGGGGAGCTTCCCACATCCTTAGGTAGTCGATTTCAGTACCGAACTACTCTGTGAAATTTTTTCCTTATATCTAGCCGATATTGTTCTCCATGTAGTTTAAACCCATTACTGTGGGTCCTTTCCTCTGCAGCCAATGGGAACAGCATCCTGCCCTCCTCTAAGTGACCAACCTCCAAATACATAAAGATAGCACTCATGCCCTGATCTTGTTGAACTCCGTCTATCTACTTCTCCCAATTTGGTATCATCTGAAAATCTAATGAATAGTCCCTTCACCCCCTTGTCCAGATGATTGATAAAAATGCTGAAAAGGACTGGACCCATTGCCAAGCCCTGTGGCACCCCACTGCTCACCTCTCCCCACTCTGATGAAATACCATTGACAACCACTCTTTTGGTACAGATTTCAAGCCAGACCCCCAGCCACCAGAGATCTAGTCCGCAGTCCCCATCAGAACATCATGAGGAACCTGGTCAAAAGCCTGGTCAAAAGCAGCATCCATTTTCCAGGACTGGGAAAGCCCCTCACTCGGGATGATGGTCTATTCATACATGCAGCCAGGTGACCAGAAGCTGCCTCATCCATCTATGGGTGATTTTAACATGAGGAGAATCCAAGAGCGCAATTCTAGCCACCAATTACATAGCTAAGAAATAGAGGAAGGGTCCCAAGGATGCCCTGCTTGGAAGGGGATGTGCACTTCAAGGCAAGGGTCCTCGCCCCTGCTTCCATTCCGGCACAACAGATTTGCACATTTAACACCAGGCTTACAAACCACGAAAGCCAACCAGAGACATAGAGCCACAAACCCTGGGAATTCCTACAGCTCGTTTTGAAACATTAAAAAGCATTTTGTGCTCAAGATGTCACCACATGTTATGAAAATCTGGCTTGTTTTCAAAATGTTCACATTTCGTTTAGGTTTTCCTGTACCAGGAATAAAATGCCAATTATACTTTCCCCCAGTCAAGCTGATGACATCAGATACACATATTGCAGATAAAAGCTGGATAAACAGCAAAAAGAGAACCAGACGCAAATGGGAAATCTGTACGCTCACACACACACGCAAGTCAACCTAAAGGAACCTTCGCTCATTCATTCATTTGGTTTATTTCGATATAAGATCAGCTTAAAAGCTTGCCACATACAATACTAAGATCAGCAAACAATTAAGTCTTGTTTAGATAACATATGCTGCAAGCAGGGAGGTGAAGAACTGCTCTGATCTTCCTGGTGAGATTATTAACAGTGGTGTGATATATTGTGAGCGAGTGTCACTATAGGAAGAGCAGTGTACATACAGCCTCAACCTTTCCCAATTGACAGGGCCACACCCATTGAGAACGAGGATAACCAAGGAATCTGGCTTCCAGAACGGCTGAAAGCAGGGCATTAAAGCATGACAAAGTTAATATTTTTAGCTATTCAGGGTCTTCTAGTGTTGTTAAATAGAACACAGAAGGGTTTCTGGAAAGGTATGTTACAGTGGAGTGCTGGTCCCACATCTGTTACCAGGGGGGACCTGGAAGGAGAGGTAGGTGGGAAAGGCAAGAGGTGGGGCAAGGGAGAAAGAGTGTAGGTGTGGTCCAGAGAGGGTGGGGCCAGGATCGTGGAGTCCCACAGCAGGTATGTGTTCCACATACCCTGTGATAGTCAGACTCTCACTAGAAGTTTTTGAACTGAGGCTTGGACAATTTGGGACGAATGTCCCTTAATGCTGCTTCCTTTTTCTCTTTCAGAAGTGTTTAAATATAATGTCTTTTGTATTCTCAAAGCAGGAACTAGTGGAGTAATGTTATTCAGTCTACACTGCTGAAATTGAGTGATTAATTCTTTTTTGGCTGAATGGAACCAGGAATTATTATTTGAATTTTGTGGGCACAGTACAAGAAGGAGGTCAGGTAATGCTGTTCATCCTCAGTTTAAGCACAGGCAAGATTGTATTGCCAACTTAGTGGAGCTACCTGCGATCACATCAACAAGGCAGTGCTTTGTACGAGCAGATATTCTTGACACTGCCGAACTATCTTCCCAGTCCATATAATTCTAGTATAGCTTAGTTCAGAATCTGAGTCTGCATTAAATTTCTCTGACGTGTGGGGGTGGGTTTTTTTTGTACCCCACATTTTACTACCCAAAGGAGTCTCAAGGCAGCTTATAATCACCTTCCTTTCCTCACTCCAGATTCCCTGAGAGGTAGGTGGGGCTGAGAGAGCTCTGAAAGAACTGTGACTAGCCCAAGATCACTCAGCTGGCTCCATATGGAGGAGGAGTAGGGAATCCAACCCAGTCCTTCAGGTTAAAGAAGAAGAAGAAGAAGAGTTGGTTCTTATATGCTGCTTTTCCCTACCCGAAGGAGGCTCAAAGCGGCTTACAGTCGCCTTCCCATTCCTCTCCCCACAACAGACACCCAGTGAGGTGGGTGAGGCTGAGAGAGCCCTGGTATCACTGCCCGGGCAGAACAGTTTTATCAGTGCCGTGGCGAGCCCAAGGTCACCCAGCTGGCTGCATGTGGGGGAGTGCAGATTCGAACCTGGTGTGCCAGATTAGAAGTCCACACTCCTAACCACTACACCAAACTACACCAAAAAGGCTGCCATGCACTTAACCAAGCACTGTTAATTGAATGTTTCCTGATATAGAAACTTTCATATGTGCTCTTAGCAATTCTTCCAGCAGCCCTGTAAGGCAGACAAATGCTTAGCCCTCTTTTGCAGAAGGACAAACCCTGCTTTGTCTCAGAACCCCCTGGTGAGAGTATGGTTGAGGCAACACCTGAAAGGACTCCTTGGAACAAGATGCAACTCGAGCTGCCTGACTCAGCCTGACTCCCTCTGAACATCTCTTGGCATCTCCTGTTTCTCAGCACCTAGTCTTAGCACGATGGCTTCTCCTTCCACACAGGCGGCAGAGAGGAACTTAGTATTCTCCCTGAGCAACAGCAGACCGGTCCAAGTCACAAAAGAGAGATCTGAGCTCTTTTGGCGGCTCCAGGTCCTTACCCCACACCCAGTAAGAAGAAACAGTTTGTGACCCGGGTCCACACCACACACCTTCTGTTCAACATATTGCAAGCTGCTGGTGTGAAAATGCGTGTGCGGGCGCTCTGCTGTCTCCAAGGCGGGGCGCAGTGGAGGGAAAGAACACTGGCACTTAAAACAGAATCCGCATCCGCCACGGAGCCTGCCCAGGCACGGGCCTTGCAGGGCGGCTGACCAGTGCTCACCCCTCTGGACAGCAGCACTCGCAACCTGCCCTTGGCCTTTCTCAGTGGTTGGTGGCACTGCTCACCCCCACAGACTGGGGCTACCCACCTCTCCCCCCCCTCGGCATTCATGCCACGTCCCCTTCCTCTTGTTCCCCTCTGCTGTGGTTAGAGAGCGGACAGGGAGAGCGACTGCACACTACAGGTCCCTTTCCCCTCACCTGCCCACCTGAGGAAGCCAGGGTCAGCAGCGAGCCAAGGGCTAAGCCAGGAGAACAAGACCCGGGTTCAAATCCTTACTCATGCCACGGAAGCTCACTGGGTGTCCTTAGGCCAGTCGCATTATCTCAGCCTCACCTACCTCACAGGGTTGTTATGAGAATAAAATGGAGGAGAGAAGGGCAGTGCAGGCCACTGTGGGTCCCCAATGGGGAGAAAGGCAAGATGCAAATGAACTGAGAAATCGAGTAAATAGATAATAAGCTTCAGTCCTCTTGTCTGTCCTTCTCTGCATTACAACCATGTTGGGGGAGGGGGAGGAAACAGACAGCCCTGGAAAGTGTCACACACACACACACACACACACACGAATAGAGGCATGACATCACAAGATGTCATTGCTTCACTGTGTAGCACTTTGATGAGGCTGCGCCTGGTACATTATGAACAGTTCTGGAGACATCACTTCAAAAAGGATGTGGGCAGAAGGGAGCAGGTGCCGAGGAGGGCAATGAAGCTGACCACAGGCCTGGAGACCAAGAAACTCCACGAGGAGAGGGAGTATCCCGTCTGGAGTAAGGGAGGTGTGTGTGTGTGTGTGTGGGGGGGAGCATGATGGCTCTCTTGAAGGACTTGCAAGGCTGCCTCTTGGGGTGGGCAGGGAGCTGCTCCTGGTGGCCGCAGAGGAGACAACGCATAGGAATGGCTTGAGATTACAAGCAGGAAAGCACTAGCTGGGTTTTAGGACTGGGTCTGTTTGTTTGTTTTTTTATAGCAAGAGTAGTTCAGTACTGGACTTGGCCGGCAGGGGGGTGGGGAGCTCTCCCTCACTGGTGGTCTTTAAGCAGCGGCTGGAGGGAGATTCGTCATGGGTGCTGTACGCCAATCCCACTTTTCATAGAATCCGTGAGTTGGGAAGGGCCATACAGGTCATCTAGTCCAACCGTTTTTCCAGGGGTCGCTGAGGCCGCCACCGCACCACCTCCACCGGGTGGGAGCTGGGAGAGAAGGGGAGGCAAGCCCTAGCCTAGGCACCATGGGTGGGGGGCCATCTCCATGGGGAGGCAGGGAGGAGGCCTGGGAGAGAGGGGGATCCACAATACTAGGCCTCGTCGCCGGCTACATGCCTGCACATGGCCCGCGTCTACCTCTAGGCCTTACTGTCAGGTGGCTGCATGCACAGGCAGGAAAAGGAACAGCCAGGCCTCACCCACACTACCTTTAAGCCTCCCACTCCGGTGGCTGCAGGCAGGCGGGAGGAATGGCCAGGCCTCATCTGTGCCACCTTCAGGGCTCCCACTCGTGGCTGCACTGGCAGGTAGGACGGGCACCACTGGGCGGAAGGGCACCAAAGCCCCAGCATTGCCTACGTTGGCTTTGAGGCTATGACAGCTTTCCTTCCTTCCTTCCTTCCTTCCTTCCTTCCTTCCTTCCTTCCTTCCTTCCTTCCTTCCTTCCTTCCTTCCTTCCTTCCTTCCTTCCTTCCTTCCCCCTAACTTCCTCCTTTCCTTGCCTTCCTAATGCCACAACCCCCTTTGGGTCACCGAGGTTGTGTGGCGGCAGTAGCAGCACTGCGGTGGCGGTGGCAGCAACCCAAAGGGGGTTGCAGCATTAGGAAGTTTCAGAACCACTGATCTAAGGACAATGTGATAGTCACTCCCTGCCCCTTCCAAGCAGAAAACAGAATTCTGGGGGATTAAAATGCAAGAGGGAATCTCCTTCCAGGAGATCGCCAGGAAACCATCCCCTGACCCAACTTGACCTGGTCAATGGGTGGAGAAAGAGAGGTAATAAAACTCAGGTGAGTAAGGAGAAAGATCTTTTTTATGTGGAGTCCATCAGGGCAGTCAGATTTCTTAACTGAGGTCTGGGGCAGCCAGGCATTGTTATATGGTTGGAGATTTGGATAAAGCATTAGAGTAATGGAAACACAGTAGAGATTTGTAACTTCTTAAGCTAAAGAAGCCTGCCCTATATTTTAACATCTGATAGGGCGTGTATAGTGAGAGGGATAGAAAGGTTTGTATTTTTACCCAGTTCTTTCGGCTCCTTGCTCTATCTGGTGCTGTGCTAAAATATGTTTATAAACATTTTCTCTCTAATAATTACTGCATAGCTTTGGATGCCGGTAGTTGTTCTCTGTACCACTTAGACCTCCACCATCTTGGACACGCTGTTGAAAAAGGTGAGCTCCAGGAAAGGGGGAAGGTTGGTAGTTTGGTAAGCAGCAATTCCTCCTGGGATACACCCAACAGTGAATTATCCCTATGGGGGCCAAGTGCTGGGCAGTGGGAAACACAGAGGTAAGGCAACAGAATTGTAAAGAGAAGATGGGAGTCCCAATCCTCTCAGTGGGCAATTCTATGCAATGGTCAAGTGGTGGCAGTAGTTATCTGAGAGAGAGAGAGAGACTCCAGGAGGTGGGAACCCCTTCGAGTAGACAGGGTGGAATAGGGCCTGAGGGCCAGAGTAGGCCTGTTCCACCACAGCTTGTATGGCCCCTCCAACTGTTGGCAAAGAAGGAGAAGAAACACAAAATGGCAATTTCCTGCAACACTCAGCATAACTACCTAAAAGATAGGCTCACAGAAGGCAACTTCCTGAATTGGAGAAAGAGGATGAAGAGCTACTTGCTAGAGATGGGACTGTGGCATACTATTAGACATGCCACACCACACCGGAAGATGCCAGCATGCAGGACAAAAGACCTGGGACACGGACAATGAGAAGGCACAAGGAACCCTGAGCAAAAGTTTGACTAATAGAAAGGTTTTGAGTCATGCAAATGCAGACAGCAAAAGCAATCTGGCCACAATTAGAATGGTTTTACGTTCATTTCTGAAAAGCCAGTTCTACTTACAAAAGAGACTATTTAGCATTAGAGCAGTTAAGCAAAATAATGACTGTAGACAACAGTTAAAGTATAGGTCTCTCTCTTTCCTTCTGTACATAATTGTTTCGCTTCTGACTAAAATTATTTTATCCTTTAAGCAACCTGGTGCTTTACTCTCTCTGCATATTCAAACTCTATGCTTTTGTCACAGCAAGAAGTATCGCATTGCCTCCTGTCTGATTCCAGCCCCAGGGGCCTCTAACATCAACACTTAGGGATCATACAGATCTGCTTGCTTCTGGCCACCAGTGGTCCACCAGGTGGCCAGGAGCAAGCAGACCTGTGTGATCTCCAGTAAGTTAGAGAGTTAGAGAGACATCCATAATTTAGAGAGACATCCATAATTGGAGAGACACCAACAGAAATCCAAAGCACCATGGCTACTCCAGGCCAGGGATTCATTTGGTTGAGGAATTTTTGTTTTGTTCTGAGACTTCTTCCATTTAAATGCAAAATACTACGGAGGAGGAGGAGGAAGAGGAGGAAAGAATACTATGGAATGAATGCTATGTAAACCAAGGTGCAAATTACCTTAATTTGCATGCAACAACAATTGACAAATGAGCTCTCAGTAACTTGAGGTACAGTTTGTAGAAGATCTGGAAGCTGCCATTTTCCCTTGAGGTGTTTATTTCAGAAAGAGAGAATTACAGAGAACTCTAATCCTAGCACAGAAGTCTATTAATTCTGCAACTACATATTTCATTACAGGTGTGATGAGAATGCCAGAACAGGAGACATTTCAAGGACTCCTTATCATCTCCTTAACACATTTCGCCCCCATTTCAATTTATATTTTCTTCTGTCTTTTATTATTAACACTTCCACTAGTTCATCAAAATATTGGATATTCTTTGGCTCCATTCAGTGAATACTGCAATGCAAATGCTGGCATATTCTCCTTCCTTTATATCAGCATGAAAAACAATCCACTGCATTACTAAGGCCCCAGATGTTGTTGTTGTTGTTATGTGTGAAGTCGTGTCCGACCATTTGTGACCCCATGGACAATGATCCTCCAGGCCTTCCTGTCCTCTACCATTCCCTGGAGTCCATTTAAGTTTGCACCTACTGCTTCAGTGACTCCATCCATCCACCTCATTCTCTGTCGTCCCCTTCTTCTTTTGCCCTCAATTGCTCCCAGCATTAGGCTCGTCTCCAGGGAGTCCTTCCTTCTCATGAGGTGGCCAAAGTATTTGAGTTTCATCAAATAAGTTTAGTTCTGGGTATAAGCTTTTGTGTGCATGTACACTCCTTCAGATCCCATGTACACACAGATCCCATGTATACCCAGAATTAATCTGTTGGTCTTAAAGGTGCTCCTTTGTTCTCTTGTTTCAGACCAACACTGGCTACCCACTGGAATCTTTTAATGTATTGATAGTTTCGACATCCTGTTTCTCACAGATGGTCTGATAAGGAAAGCCTATAGCCAAGACAACAGAGTAACTATACCTGTGCTGGTTCTCCCAGCAACTGGCAGACTGTTAGAGGTAGACTGTTTTTGAACATGGAGGTTCCATTCAGCCATAGAACCATAGAATTGGAAGGGATCCCCAGAGGGAAGGGATCTCTGAAGGAGAAAGAGCCCAACCCCCTGCACGCAGGAACTCACCACCTCCCGTCTTGGCCATTAATGAACCTTTCCTCCACAAGCTGGTCAACAAGAAAGTCTGGCTGTCACTGTGAACTGCATACCATGTCAAAGACACAATTTTAAAAAGTACATATAAGTTTTAGCTGTGGAATGTGTTTGTCTCTTATGGCCCTTCCTTGAATACTCAAGGAATTGCTGATTGCTGCTGTGGGACGGTAGGTCATTTCCCTCCAGGCCAGGCTGGATGCTGGAGATTTTTGGTGGGAGGATCACTTGGGCATGAAATTGGGGTCACCGTGGGTAGGCAGGTAGTTGTGAGTTCCTGCATTGTGCAGGTGGTTGGGCTAGATTACTCTGGGGATTCCAGTGGGTAGCCAGTGTTGGTCTGAAACAAGAGAACAAAGGAGCACCTTTAAGACCAAGCTTCTTGTTTCAGGAGGGGAGGGAAGAGAAGCTTCCCGAGCTGCAAGCTAATCTGCTGGTGGCCCAGAGGGGCCGGGAGGGGGAGCTGCGGCCAGCGGCAGCGCAAACGTGCATGCGCAGACTGCCACGCATGCGCACGCGCGTTTGCGCTGGGGCTGCTGCGCGTGCACGGGCCCCCGGGCCGCCCTCTCCCTCCACTCCGCCGCAGTGGTCCGCAGCGGCTGAAAGCTTGCGGACCGCTGGCCTAAACCAGAAATTAATGAAGTGTGGACCACTGAGGTCCCTGTTCTCCCCAAGTTCCACCCCCAAATCCCCAGGACTTTCCAAACCTGGAGGTGGCAAACCTACCCCCCTTCCCCAATGCCGACTGGGGTGGCTTGAGGGGGATGACCTGGCAGCCCTACTGGGAGAGGCAAGCCCACTCAGCCAGGGGCCCAGTGGGGTTAGGGCAACCTTTCTCACCTGTTTTACCCTGAGAAACCTTTGAAACGTTCTTCAGGCTTCAAGAAACCCCAGAAGTGGCATGATTGTGCAGAATATAGTTGGGAAGCAGAGTTCTGTACGCACCCACATGGGGACCGTCCCCTCCCTCCCCAGGCCCATCACTGGCCATTTTTGGAGGGGAGGTGGGTCATCATGATCAAAGTTTAACAATTTTTTAAAAATATATTAAGAATTAATTAATTCCCACCCATTCAGGGTTTCACGAAGCCCTGCTTGAGAAAGCCTGGCTTAGGGAAAGAGTAGGGAAAGGCTGGAGTGGCCGGTTGCGGGTTGTGAAACACCTGGAGATTTGGGGGCAGGGGCTGGGGAGGGCTTCAATAGTGCCATCCAGTCCACGGATGGCAATAGTGCCATCCAGAAAGCGGCTGTTTTCTCCAGGGGGCCCAATTTCTGTCACCTGGAGATGGGTTGTAATAGCGGGAGATCTCCAGCCCCCACTCGGAGGTTGGCAACCGCAGGCCTAATCTCTGAGCAGAGATGGAAAATTGAAGGTGAGATCCGACAGGGCAGGGAGCAGATTCCGGCCAAGTGCTGGTGAGGAGAACGAAAGCGTATTGATTTGAATTAAGCAGCTGATGCTCCGGCTGCAGCCTCTAATTTATTTTTTTTCCAATAACGCCTTACAGAGGACATGTAGCCTCTGAGCAAATCATCTATTCCCTTGAACAACTCAAAGAACAAATTGCCTTTTTTTTTTTTTTTTGCTCAAAACTGAGATGACAATTTCTGAAGGAGAAAGAGAACAGGCTTATGAGGCTAGGGTAGGCCAGGAACTGAGGCAGAGATCAGAGAGGGATTGGTCTGAAAGTGGTGGAAATCAGGACCACAGCCGGCCCTGCACAAAACCCTCAATTCCTTCCATGAGAGTTATTGCCTTTCCACACGCAAAGCAGGCCCTTGATTCGCTCCACTCCATGCAGCATATAATAAGCAAGACCATTTCTAGCAGGTCCTCTTTAAAACCCACCCACTGCATTATCAAGGCCAGCCAGTGATCTGGCTCTGGGTTCTGCAGTGCTCAGGGGGACTGTGCTTTGGGAGGGCACAGTTGGTCCCCAGGACCCTGGTTTTCCTAGAAGATCATTTGGATTTAGCAACTGTGAAGGTAAGGGAGGAGGGGAGGGGAGGAGGGGAGGGGAGGCCGCTAGGGAGATGAAATGCCAAGGTGACCCTGTGAGCCTGTGGAGAAAACCTGAGATTTGTTGTGCTGAGAAATTAGTTTGGTACCAAAGAGCGAATCAGAAGGAATCCCCACCAGGGGCTCAGAGCTGCTCTGCCAGGATTGGGTGGCACCCTTCAGCAAGTCTGATTCCCCCGGAGGGCTCCCGCCGCCAACCCCGTCTGCCCACCAGGCACATGGCATTTTAATAGGGGTCACTTTTGTGGGCAGTGGAACAGTGGAAGGGGAGGCACTGGGGGATTTCTGGGGTGCGATTTGGCCCTCTTTGTGGAGCGGGCTAGCAGGCTCCACAAAGCACATCTGTTCTTTTCACACAGGGCTGCACCCTTGGGCCCACTTCAAGAGCTGAGCCTCCTTCACACAGCCAACACCCCAGAGCACTAGATGTGCGCCTGCATCCCGAATGCTCCTGACAACCAGCTCCCCCAAAGTCCGGCCCAGCCACCTCCAGAGGGTACCCGGCAAGCTTTAAAAACAGCTGAGGAGTCAAAGCAGGCCACGCAGGAGAAAGTTCATTGCGAGAGCTTTGGTAGACCCTCCATGTTCAGGAGCAGGGATCCAGGATGGCTGTGCTGAGAGCCAGCACGGTGTCGTGGTTAATCTGGCAGGCCGGGCTTGATTCCCTACTCCTCCTCCACATGCCGCCAGCTGGGTGCCCTTGGGCTCCTCACAGTTCTCGCAGAGCTCTCTCAGCGCCATCTCCCTCCCAGGGCGACGGTCAGCCGCTTGGAGCCTCCTGGGGGGGGGGGGGAGGTGAAAAGCGGGGTCTACAGCCCACCCCTCCTCTTCCCGGGAGCCTGGCAACAGGAGCCAGCAGGCCGTGCCTCCGGGGCGGCCCGGGGGCTCCTGGGAGTTGTAGTCCGTGGGCACCTGAGGGACCCCCGGCGGCCGCCCTGCCTATGGGGCATCGGGGCGGGAGGCGCCGCCGAGGGATGCCGGGGCCGCTACTCGCCGCTCGCAGCCGCCGGAGGAGGAGGAGGAGGAGGAGGAGGCCCGGCGGCGAGGGCGGGGGACGGAGGGCGGCCCCTGCTGCGGGCCTCGGAGCCCAGCTCTCCCGGGGCTCTCCCGACGGAGGGATCCGAGCCGCGCTTCTGCCGCCTCCAAGTTGCTTGGCCGGAGAGGCTCAGCTCCTTCGGCCCCCCAGGCTCCACCAGCTCACCAGAGCCAGGGAAGGCGACGGCCCAGGTTAGTCCGCCCTGGAAACAGCCGGAGAGGGGCTTTCCAACCCGCCCACGGCCGTCGGGGCCAGGGAGAGGGTCTTGCTCCCGGGATGCGACCCCCGCGCTTGACCACCGGAGGGACAGGGAGGGAGCTTCTGCAGAGCCCCAAGAGCAGGGGTAGTCAAACCGCGGCCCTCCAGATGCCCATGGACTACAGTTCCCATGAGCCCCTGCCAGCGAATGCTGGCAGGGGCTCATGGGAATTGTAGTCCATGGACATCTGGAGGGCCGCAGTTTGACTACCCCTGCCTAAGAGGAAGTGAAGGGGTAGTCAAACTGTGGCCCTCCAGATGTCCATGGACTACAATTCCCAGGAGCCCCCGCCACCGTTTGCTGGCAGGGGCTCATGGGAACTGTAATCCATGGACATCTGGACGCCGTCCAGGAGCACCTTTAAGACGCAACAAACTTTTATTCTGGGTAGAGGCTGTCCTAGGCACGCTTCAGACCAACAGGGCTACCCGCTGGAGCCTAAATGGAACCTCTTCAACATCTCGCCCTTGTGGTGCCAGCTGCTGCGGAAGCAGTGTAGTTTGTTTTTTAAAAATCTGCACAGCCAACCAGAAGCCCTGCTGGGAAAAGTCCAGTCTCACCACACCCACTCCTTCAAAGCACACGTGGCAAATGGCAGGCAACGGGCCCCCAGGACTCTTCCCCATTGCTGGGAGAGAGATGTTGGGCAGCTGAACTGGGACACGCCCACGTAGACAGCAGTGGTCTGTCACCACTTATGCTGAATTTCAGAGCCTCGGTATTTTCCACTCAGGGAGTATCCCCACAGCTAGCACCAAAGGTTGTCGCCCCACATTTGTGATTCAAAGTGTGGCAGAGCAAGCTCTTTGGGAACCTGTGCCAGAGTCACCGTTCTGATTATGTATGTATGTATGTATGTATGTATGTATGTATGTATGTATGTATGTATGTATGTATGTATGTATGTATTTTTAGAATTAGATTTCTTGACTGCACCCACCCTGAAAGCAGGCTCATGTGTTAAAAGTGAAATCTTCAGAGCCTTTCCGTTGGATGAAGAAACACAGTGAAAGCTTCAGAGCCTTTCCGTCAGATGAAGAATGACACCAGGTTTAGGAAACAGCAAAGTTTATTTAACCAAAACACGTTTATTTAACCAAAGCGTGGAGAGCCCTGCTCCTTTCCCACCCCGGGAACCCTGGCCATGGGCAGGGGCCTGCCGTCGATAGGGCCTTTCTCCCGCCCCAAGGGAGAAGGCCCCAGCACGCAGCGGGGTCGCGGCGTGGCTTCCTGCTGGATCGTGGAAATTCAGTTGATGTCGTTTACTTGGATTTTAGTAAAGCCTTTGATAAGGTTCCCCATGATGTTCTGATGGATAAGTTGAAGGACTGCAATCTGGATTTTCAGATAGGTGGATAGGGAATTGGTTAGAGAACTGCCGCTTCGACGGCCGATTTGCTCGCGGCCTGGCGAGCTTCTCGCTTCGGGCGGGGGAGGGAAGAAGCCACGACCCAGCACCAAGCCCTTCGCGGTCCGGCACCAGGCCGCAGACCACAGGTTGGGGACCACTGCAGTAATGGGTTTAAACTACAATATAGTACAACAATATAGGCTAGATATCAGGAAAAAATTCTTCACAGTCAGAGTAGGATACACACTTTTCTTGGATGCTTAGGGCTGATCCTGCGTTGAGCAGGGGGTTGGACTAGATGGCCTGTATGGCCCCTTCCAACTCTATGATTCTATGATTCTGTGATTCTATGAAACCACTTCTCATTCCCCCCCAATCCCCCGCTCCCTCCCCCCTCTTGAGAATTTAAAACACAATTTTCTCTGGCTTTTTTTTTTCCCTTCACTCCCTTCCAGGCCCAAAAAAACCTTGAGAGATAAGGGGGGGTGAGATCACTGTTTAACACTTGAGTGAAACTTCAGGACTATAGACAAGCCACTCTGGATTCACTGAACCCAATTCTTGATGTCCCAGCAGGCATAAGACATTTTAGTATATTAAAACAGTGGTCCCCAACCCCCCGTGTGGGGACCGGTCCCGGTCCGTAGATCAGTCAGTACCGGGCCGTGGCTCCTCCTCATCCTCCTCGCCAGCTGCTGCCTCGAGGGCTGCCCTGCCACTCTGCTGCCGGCTCACCTTTGGTGCTTTCCAGCGGCTGCTATGGCTGGGGCTCCCCCTCAGTGTGGCACTGTGCAGCTGCTGTTGGCAGCGCCCCCCAGCGAGCAGCAGGAAGTAAGGGGCGCCAGCAGGAAAGCAAGCAGAAAAGGGGCTCATCCTCGGCAAAAGACTACCCCCCCCCGGGCCTCAGTAAAATTGTCATGCATTGACCGGTCCCCGGTGATAAAAAGACATAATATCATAACTAATTTGCATTCTTAAATACTTTGGACAACTGAATGAACTTGAAAAATCCCCTCCTCTGGAGGTTTATATGACTATTTTTGTTCTTAGTTCCCTCCGGCGGCCAGAAATGGCCATCGGGCAGGGAAAGAGTTGGCCACTCTTTAGTACAAAACTTGACTGTGTGTTCTCTGCACGTGTTTGGATTACAATATGTGTCCCATTCTAAGAACAGTTTACCTAGGGGACTCTCTCGAGACACTTCTCCCTTTGTAAGGGCTGGACAAGGGGCAGACCTGTTACGTGTGGCCTTAAAGACCAGGTCTTTAGGTTCACAAGATCTTTTAGATCCCTTATTACCCATTACAAAGGATTTCCCACCCCAACAATACAACAACTATGTGCAGGCCTGACTTAACCAAAACTACTCACCAAATCAACAAAGTCGTGTTTCTAGCAGGCAATGATGACTACCGTGGTACCAAGAAATCGAAAGTCGGAGCACCAACCATCGATCAACCAAACCTAAGAACATTGCTGTTTCCAGGATTCAGGAAGCTGAGCTCTGTGCTGAGATGGCAGGACTGAGTGAAGACAGGGGATGGAGGAAAATTCCTCCATGGCGGCTCTAGTCTCCCGCCGACTGTCGACCCCCCCAACTCACCAAGGAGGCCATCAGCAACACGACTCTTTTCTGTCAGATAAAGAAACACAGTGAAAACTTCAGAGCCTTTCCGTCAGATGAAGAATCACACCACGTTTAGGAAACAGCAAGGTTTATTTAACCAAAACACGGTTTGCAAAGCGTGAAGAGCAGCTCAGGGCAGTCCTGGAACCACTCTGAAGTCTGCCTCGCAGGGCAGTCCATCTTAAGCACACACCTGACTCTGTCCAATTGGCCAGTAGGTCAATAGGCTCACACTCTCATCCTATCACGCTACACTTCTAACTTTCAACGTCTCCCTTCCTCCCCACATTAGTGCTCTAATTTTCGTTCTCCCTCCTTTTGGACTGTGCTCTAACTTTTGTTCTCCCTCCCACCCCAAATGATGCTAAGGTTTCTGCTACAATATCACAATTCCGTCTTCATTGGCAACAAGTCTTCACTGTCAACTCCTTCCACTAAAAAGGAGTCAGACTGAAAAGGCCTGGGCTCTGGTCAAGGCCAGCTGGCTCAGGGATCACCAGCAGGTAGGTGTTTGCTGAATGCAACATTCTTCAGGGGACAGACTGGGAGAAGCCGTCCTCAGATACGCAGGGCCCAGACCGCATATGGCCCTGAACCTGATCCAGAGGGCAGGTTGGAGTGCAAGTTAAATATGAGTCCTCCAGGGGGTCCTTGTAAGGACCTGAGCAGCTGCATTCTGCACCAGCAGTAACTTTCAGGTCAGGGTAGACCTGTGTAGTGCAAATTGCAGTAATCTAGTGGTGACTGATGCATGGATCACTGTGGCTAAGTCTTCCAGGGCCAGGTAGGGCACTAGTAACTTTGCTTGGCAGGGATGGTAAAATGCCTGGCGAGCTACATTTGTGGTCTATGCCTCTATTGTAAGGGAGGCATCAAAGATCATGCCCAAATTCCTGATGGAGCATGAAGTTGTTGACGGTACTCTGTCCAGGCAGGGAAAGTGCACTTCCTCATCTAGCCCCTCCTTACCCAACCACAGGGCCTCCATTTTCAGGTGACTGTTAGAACTCCCTATCATGCCCTCTAGACACCTGGCCAGGGACTCTGGGGGTGAATCTGGTCAGCTATTCATTAACAGGCAGAGCTGGGTGTCATCTGCCTACGGATGGCACCCAAGTCCATCTCCCTGGAACAGCTGTGTAAGAGGGCACATCAATTGCACTGTTGCAATACACTGTTGCATTTTTAGAGGGCGTCACCCCAAGGGTCAGACATGACTCGGTAGTTGCACAGGTAGTTGCCTTTAACTTTACCTATTGTTATAGTGTTATAACTATTAGTTATTAATATTATTGTACAGTTATTCGTATGTTATAAACTGTTTCGTGTATTGTTCTTATGTTCCCTGTAAACTGCCCTGAGCCTCTGGGGAGGGCGGTAAATAAATAAATAAATAGATAAATAAATAAACAAATAAATAAAAAGATGTTTAATAACATTGGGGAGAGGATCGCACTCTGTGGCACTCCACACCCGAGTTAACAGGGGTATGACTGTTCTTCCCCGATCACTATCCTCTGTCCCCAACTTTGAAGAAAGGAGACCAGCCACTGCAAAGCTGATCCCCGAATTCCAGCATTGGTGAGATGGTGAAGTAAGAGCTTGAGATCTACAGTGTCAAAGGCTACTGTGAGATCCAACAGCACAAGCAGCACTGACTCGCCTCAATCTAGCTGCCTCCAGATGTCATCCTGAAAGTCTCCTGGTGGTTTCCAATTAAAATATCACCCCATAAAACAATGTTAAAATTCCCAGTTATAACCCACCAACGGTGACAAAATCCCAGCTCAACAGATCATCTGAAAATGAGCCCCAGGGGAGATCTTCCTAGAGGGAGCCTGATGACCTCAATGACGGGCCCAGATCTTCCCACCCCTGGACTCAACCAAAGCCCTGCCGGCATAAGAGCTCCGTATTGCAGGCCCTGCAGAACTGTGAACGCGCTGGCAGGGCCTGCAGCCGACAGCCCATAAGAGCGATCAAAGCCATTTCCGCTCCACGGCCAGTTCGGAAACCAAATTCCTAAGAAAACAATTAGGAATTAAATTTAGAAGTCAGCTACACTACAGTATGAAAAACCCTCATAAATCCAGTTGTTAAAATAATGAATATAGCCATCAATATTAAAAGCAGCCAATAAATGCAAGTACAATCAAATGGCATCGAATCAGGGACTGTAGACACTCAGACCGTCCCCTGGAATAAAATTTAGGCTAGTCACTAGAAGACCACAGAGAGAGAGAGAAATTATAGAGTTGGAAGGGACCTCCAAGATCATAGAATCATAGAGTTGGAAGGGGCCTTACAGGCCATCTAGTCCAACCCCCTGCTCAACGCAGGATTAGCCCTAAGCATCCTAAAGCATCCAAGAAAAGTGTGTATCCAACCTTTGCTTGAAGACTGCCAGTGAGGGGGAGCTCACCACCTCCTTAGGCAGCCTATTCCACTGCTGAACTACTCTGACTGTGAAAATTTTTTTCCTGATATCTAGCCTATATCGTTGTACTTGAAGTTTAAACCCATTACTGTGTGTCCTCTCCTCTGCAGCCAACAGAAACAGCATGCTGCCCTCCTCCAAGTGACAACCTTTCAAATACTTAAAGAGGGCTATCATGTCCCCTCTCAACCTCCTTTTCTCCAGGCTGAACATTCCCAAGTCCCTCAACCTATCATCATAGGGCTTGGTCCCAGATCATCTTCGTCGCTCTCCTCTGTACCCTTTCAATTTTATCGACGTCCTTCTTGAAGTGAGGCCTCTAGAACAGCACACAGTACTCCAGGTGTGGTCTGACCAGTGCCGTATACAATGGGACTATGACATCTTGTGATTTTGATGTGATGCCTCTGTTGATACAGCCCAAAATGGCATTTGCCTTTTTTACCGCTGCATCACACTGCCTGCTCATGTTTAGTTTACAATCCACAAGTACTCCAAGGTCTCGTTCACACACAGTGTTACCTAGAAGCGTATCCCCCATCCAGTAGGCATGCTTTTCATTTTTCTGACCCAGATGCAGAACTTTACACTTATCTTTATTAAATTGCATCTTGTTCTCATTTGCCCATTTTTTCATTGTGTTCAGATCTCGTTGAACTCTGTCTCTATCTTCCGGAGTATTTGCCAGTCCTCCCAATTTGGTGTCATCTGCAAACTTGATGAGTAGTCCCTCCACCCCCTCATCTAGATCATTAATAAATATGTTAAAAAGTACCGGGCCAAGCACCGAGCCCTGAGGTACCCCGCTACTCACCTCTCTCCAGTCTGATGAAACAGACCATGAAGTCCTACCCCTTGCACAATGCAGGAGCTCACAACTACTTGCCTACCCACAGTGATCCCAATTTCACGCTCAAGTAATCCTCCCAGACACCAAAAATATCCAGAATCCAGCCTGGCCTGGAGGAAATTCACCTACCATCCCACAACAACAATTAGCAATTCCCTGAGCATGCAACGGAGGTCCACAACAGACAAACACTGGCACATCCCTTTCTGCCCACCCACTCACAATCTGCCTAAGTCCATAAAAATCAGCATTCCAGTCAGATGACTACCTAGACTCTGCTTAAAAACCTCCAAAGAAGGAAAACCCACCACCTCCCAAGGAAGCTTGTTCCACTTAGGAACCACTCTGTCATTAACTTCTTCCGGATGTTTAGCAAAAATTCTTTTGAATTAATTTCAACCTATTGGTTCTGGTCCGACCCTCTGGGGCAATAGAAAACAACTCTGCTCAATCTTCTCTATGACAGCCCTTCAGATCAGTGGTCCCCAACCTTTTTGAGGCTGGGGACCGGCAGGGCAACTGCCCGCCTGCGCATGCCATGCAAGCGCGCTCGTGGCCGCGTATTCACACATGCACCATGCGTGGCCAGAATCACACATGCGTGGCACTTTTGTGCATGCGCGCATGCTCGAAAGTGCCACACATGGCGCATGTGGACATGTGCTGCCCGGCCACGCATGTGCGATGTGCGGCCCTGATTCCCTCCCCCCCTCCCGCAGTAAGAAGCTTCCCGGGCCGCAAGCTTGCAGCCTGGGAAGTTTTTTACTGCGGGGGGGGCGGGGAGAGGGAGCCGCAGCCCGGCGCCAAGGCCTTCCGGGCTGCAACCCGCGGGTTGGGGACCACTGCTTCAGATATTTGAAGATGGTTATCATATCACTTCTCAGTCGTCTTCTCTCCTGGCTAAACAGACCAAGCTCCCCCAACCTTTCCTCGTACGTCTTGGTCTCACCATCTTCATAGCCCTCCTCTGGACACGCTCCAGTTTCTCTATATCTTTCTTCAGTCATGGTGCCCCCAAATGAACACAGAGTGAGGTCGTACCAGAGCGTAGTAAAGTCGTAACATCACCTCATGTGAGCTGGATACTATACTTCTTTTAATGCAGCCCAAAATCCCATTTGCTTTATTAGCTACTGCTGACTCATGTTCAGTTTCTGGTCTACTCAGACCCCAGATCCTTTTCACACACACTACTGCCAAGACAAGTCCCGCGTTCAAACTCCTATAGTCCATGCACAGTCTTAATGTCCCGTCTTTTTTCTTTACAAAAAGCACCGTTGCTGCCATGGGGAAAGTTGCGGGATGGATGAAACCCCTAGCCAGATTTTTGTCCAAGAAGGATCACAATTCAGCCATTTACTGGGGGCTCATGGAATACAACTTTGCCTTGGGGAGGGGTTCCCCCAGCTTTAATTCAATGGCACAGTCCATTTTTCGGTGGGGCGGCAACTGATCGTACTCCTTTTTCCGCAAACACATCCTGCAAATCCCAATAGTCTCTAGGCAACTCAGGTGGCCTGGTGCAACACACTGCAGTGTGCTCATGCTGCCCTTCCAAGGCAGTGTCCTGGGTTTTCTGCCTGCAGTGCCACCGGCACCCTGGGTCGTTAAACCTAAGCACTCGGGATCTCCAGCACACACTGGGATCGTGCTTATGCAACCAGTCCAGACTCAAGACAAACGGGAAGGCTGCACTAGGGGCCACCACCGGCTGAATCCGTTCCCAGTGTTCTGCGACTTCTAAGTCCAGCGGGATGGTGCGAGACACCACCTCCCCCCCCCCCTTCATGCATTTCCCATCCATTTGGGCAAAATGGAGTGGTTTGCGGAACGGCTCCACCCCCACCCCCAAAGTTTGAACTAATGGTGGGTTAATCAGCGTCCGGGAACACCCAGAGTCTAGACTGCTTTGCACCCCCACTTTCCTCCCCGTCCCGGGAAGAGTCAAAGTCACTGGGAGGAGTAGTAGGGGGATGGGACTCACCGAACGCTTGTCCCTGTCTTGGACCTGCTGGCGGGGCCTCCTCACAGCAGGTCGTTCTCGTTTCCCGACGGCTCCCCCAAGGCTCTTCCATCCTTGGTCCCACTCTCGCTAGTAGAGGAGGAAGAGTAAATAATGGGCTCCAGCAAGGGGGTCAGCAGCGTCTTCGCTGAATTCTTTCCCACAGATGGTCCTTTTGCCGGGCCGGTAGCAGGCTTGCCAGGCGTTGGCCTTCCCCGGAGACTTCTCTTGGGTGGTTGTCGTGGTCTTCTTGGAGGGGCAGTTGGTGAGGAAGGGCCCCTGTCCCCCACATCCCAGGCAAAGCCCTTTCTCACAGCGCCGAGACCGCTCCGCGGCATCCAGGTTAAAGGATTTCGGTGGGGGATTCCTCTTTGGGGTTCCTGGCTTCTTCACTCCCTTCGGCTTTCCCTTTTTGAGCTGGGATGTCAGGTGCATTCTTTTCTATACGTCACCGGCCAACATCACGCAGCCCATCTGGGTCATCCAGATTCAAACACTTCTTGACCACATCCTTGCGCAGGCCTGAAATGCCTGGACCCGCTGAGCCTCTACCCAGTGCGGGATGGAGGCCACCAGTTTCCAGAATTCTTGGGTGTACTGGCCCACGGACATCGACCTTTGCTTCAAGTTTTGCAGGTTCTCCTCTGCAGTCTCCGCCTTGAATGGATCCTCGAAGCGCTCCTGCATTCACCAGCTAAAATGGTTGTAATTCCGGACTTCGGCTTGGGTGTACTTGTAGAGGCTGATGAACCATTTCGCGGCCTCGCCATCCATGCAGTCACCCGCAAATCGAACTTGATCGGCGGCGTCTCGGAACTTGTGGCCAAATTCCACCATGTAGCCCTGGAGTTGGATCAGGAAGCCATGGAACTCCTCAGAGTCCCACTGCACCGCTCTCACCCCCCTCCCGTCTACGGTCCACGAACCCATTCAAACCAGCTGGTTCACATTACTTCCCACGTGTGGCCCCGAAATGGGAAGGGGCCTGCACAGCTATGTCCTGGCACTGGTACGACACGGAATGACACCCGGCGGGCACCAAGGCCCTGCGATGGTCTCACCCTGCAGATGGTGCATCAGCCCTCTCGCTGATGGCGGATCCCCGAGAACGGATATGGGGGCGCATCCTACCCTCAGCCCCGAGGAAGAGAACATAGACCTCACTTGGGTGGGCCTCACCACAGATGGACCACAGCACCTCGCTAGCGTGGCAGAGCTCAGGAGGTAGGTTGGAGTGGATCTCACCCAAGATGGCCAGCAGCATCTGGTCAATGTGGCCGAGCTCAGAAGGCTAGTCCAGTGCATAGAGGACCAACGGAAGGAGATTGAGACGCTACGGAGCTGAGCAGAGGACTACCGAGATCTCTGGTGTGCACAGATGTCCATGGAGTGCTGGGAGTGGCAGAGAGTGGCCGACTCATGCCTGGCAGAACCCACCGCAGCGGCCACCCAGATATCCCAAGCACCTCCGATCATGACGGCGGCCCGAGCAGCCAAACCTAAGCACCATAGTACACCGGCCATGGGACTGGGAGTCCTTTCTACTCAGCCCTTGGCAGGGGTGCCCAAACGCAGACTGACTTACCCCCCCATGGACATAGGGATCAGCTGTCCCGCGTCGGGCTCGGAGCCCCAGGGCACTGTCAAGACCAGACCTGGGCCCTGTTTGGCTTCCGCCAAGCTGCAAGGTTTCCGCGAGCTCTTGCCCTGCAAAGGCTTCTGACATTCAGGGGAGGGGTCTCACCATCACGAGCCCCGTAATGGCCACAAGATACAGGGGCGACCCTACCCAGAAGCCCCGAAACCCCGCTCCCCAACACCTCCCCTACAGGCCCCCATTCTCGTCAAACACTGGGGGCAGTACACTTCCCAACCCCCGCTGTTACAATGGGGTTGGAATCCATACACAGCCCCTCAAATGGCCCCTGGGGGGCAACCTCTGCTGGCACTGCACTTGCCATATGCCCTCCCAGCCCTGCCAGCCCCCCCAGTTCAAACCAACCCATTCCTCCCACAGCTGCCGGCCCACAGGGCACTAGGAGGCAGAGGCGGCTGGAGGGAGATACTGGCTGGCCGCTATTTCAAAGCGAAGTTCAATGGTTCGTCAGAGGGGCTTACCTATTTTTTAATTATGGCAGATGGATTTCTAGCGGAGTGGGGGGGGGGGACACCTACACCGTGGAAGCAGATTTGGTCCAGACCCTGGGATGCAATCTGGAGGGTGGGGCAAAGACGTGGTGTATAGACCAGCACAAGAATGGGACTCTAGCTGCCACCTCCCTGCAGGCTTTCAGGGTGGAGCTCACGGGCGCATTTCGAGACCCATTCAGAGAACGGAAGGCCCGCGAGGCACTCATGGAATTGAAGCAGAAGGGGAGACCAATAATGGACTATGTGATAGATTTTCGGTCACTTCTAGCCAAAATTCCCACCATGAATGAGGGACAGAAGGTGTCATCATTCCTGGATGAGCTGGATCGCCCGCTTGCTAACGCCATTTACAACCAAGGTGGGGTGAGAACACCAGACCTGGGTAGATGTGGCGGACCAGGTGGAGACAGAATTGATGGAGTTCAAGGGTTACACCCACCGGGTGGAGGCCGTGCAACAGCTCCAACAGAGAGCCAAGGTGGCCCACTCTCCGCTGGCTCCCAAGCCAATGGCCTAGTCAGCCCAACCAGAGAAGGAGCTCCGGTGCCAGCATGGACTGTGCCTGGAATGCGGGGGTAAGGGACACGTCGCTTCATTGTGCCCCACTCCTCAGGCGAAACCCAAGGCCATGACCAAATTCCAGCCCCTGGCTGACTGACCCCACTCGACCGATAAGCCCCAAGGCAAGCCGGGGACAGCGCAAGTGATGCTGGCCCCGGTTGAAGTCGCAGGAGAGAGATGGTCCCAAAGCAGAGAACCCTAAGCTGCCCCTCTTGGAGGACTTGGGAAATGAGGACGGTCCACCCAGCATGGCGCATCTAGGCGGACCCTCCCCATCGGAACTCTGGCGTCACCCCAAAGGATTCTTCCTCCCATCCTCCTCCCGCCCCATATTAATCAATGAGGAGGCGGACACCCGCATTGAAATCCAGGTCTGTGTGGACTCCGGGTGTGCCACATCCTTGATCAAATCGGAGCTGGGCCGAGCCTTGGGAGTGCAGCTGGAACTGCTGGAAAAGCCAATCATTATGAGGCAAGTGGATGGGGGGAAGCACCAGCACACACACTATGGAAACTTTAGCTTTAAACATCTGGGAACGCCTGTCCTTGACCATCAGACTAGTGGCTGGGTTTTCAGTTCTCCTGGGCATAGACTGGATGGAACTACGTTGCCTGGAAATAGACTGGAACGATAAACATTTGGTCTTTTTGCACCTGAACTGTAAACTCCACTTCTGGTATCAGGACAGCCTGGAAGCTCCTCCTGTAACAGTGTCAGGGAAAGTGGTCCCATGGTCTAACAGTCCAGCCTTCCTGAACCCTTGGCTAAAGGCCCTGGGGCTGTACGTGGAGGAGGAGGGGATCCCAGCCTGCAACTGGGACTTAGCCGAGGCTTTCTCGGAGAAGGAGTGTGATCAGCTTCCCCCTCACCAGCCCACAGACTGTGCCATTGAATTGGTGCCGGGGGCCAAGCTGCCCAAAGCTAAGTTGTACAACATGAGTCCAGTGGAACTGGCAGAGCTCCATGCTTTCCTCAACAAGAACCGGAAAAGGGGATTCATTCGACCGGCCATGTCGCCAATGGCGGCCCCGGTACTTTTTGCCAAGAAGAAGGACGGCACCCTTAGACTGTGCACAGACTATCGGGCCATAAATGCCATCTCCAGAGTGAACGCGTACCCCCTCCCATTGATTAAAGATCTGGGGGAGGGGAAAGTGTTTACCAAATTGGACTTGAGGAATGCATATTACCGGGTGCTCATTGCTGAGGGTGATGAATGGAAGACAGCTTTTAACACTTCCCTGGGACAATTTGCGTACCTTATGATGCCATTTGGGTTAAACGGCTTGCCCGGTATATTCATGAATGTCATGAAGTGTTGCATGACTTGTTGTACGGGGGGGGGGGTGTAACTTGATGACGTCTTGATCTACACACGTGATGAGCAGGAACACATGGAATTCGTGAGGGAGGTGTTGCACTGTGTTGTACAGAGCACAAGCTGTATGCCAAACTGTTCAAGTGTGAGTTACACCAGGAAAAAGTGGATTTTCTGGGGTATCGAGTCTCGGGGGAGGGAATCAAGATGTACCCGGCCAAGGTTCAGGCGGTCCTGGATTGGGAAACACGCTGAACCCGCCACCAATCCTTCCTGGGGTTCGCTAACTTCTATCATGACTTCCTCCCATGTATCTCTGAGGTGGCCCTGCCTCTGACAAATCTCCTGAAAACTAAAGGGAAGGGAGCCTGGGATAAGCGGCCAGGGGGGCCCTCCTTTGGACTCCTGACTGTGACCAGGTGTTCTGTGAGCTGAAACAGATCTTCACCACGGAGCCGGTCTTGGCCCACTCTGAGGTTAAAAAACCCTTTGTGGTCCAGATAGACACCTCAAATGATGCAGGCCTCATTTCAAGAAGGACATAGATAAAATTGAAAGGGTACAGAGGAGAGCGACAAGGATGATCTGGGGCCAAGGGACCAAGCCCTATGAAGATAGGTTGAGGGACTTGGGAATGTTCAGCCTGAAGAAAAGGAGATTGAGAGGGGACATGATAGCCCTCTTTAAGTATTTGAAAGGTTGTCATTTGGAGGAGGGCAGGATGCTGTTCCCATTGGCTGCAGAGGAAAGGACGCGCAGTAATGGGTTTAAACTACAAGTACAACGATATAGGCTAGATATCAGGAAAACATTTTTCACAGTCAGAATAGTTCAGCAGTGGAATAGGCTACCTAAGGAGGTGGTGAGCTCCCCCTCAATGGCAGTCTTCAAGCAAAGGTTGGATACACACTTTTCTTGGATGCTTTGGGCTGATCCTGCGTTGAGTAGGGGGTTGGACTAGATAGCCTGTATGGCCCCTTCCAACTCTATGATTCTATGGTTCTATGATTCTATGGTCCAGACTCGCAGCCAGGTGAAAAGCCATGGGCAAGACAACCCCGGGGGGGGCAACGTCTCTGGTCCTGAGGGATTGCCTACCGGTCTTTGGTACAAGGGAAATCTGTTGTATACCCCCCCTCCCTTAGAAAGCAGGTGTTGGAGGTGTGCCATGACAGCAAAATGGCAGGGCATTTTCGGTTCCTCAAGACTTGGGGGCTGCTCCGTTGCCAATTCCGGGGGCCGAAGATGCAAAAGGACATGGAGGACTATGTGAAAGGGTGCCCGGTGTGCCTCACTCACAGACGTGGGCTGGGGAAGCCTCAGGGACTGTTGAAGCCCTTGGATGCCCCCAGTTGACCGTGGGAGGTCATTTCCATGGATTTTATCACTGATCTGCTTTCTAGCCTGGGTAAAATGGTTAGAATAATAGAATCATAGATTCATAGAGTTGGAAGGCGCCATACAGGGGGAGCTCACCACCTCCTTAGGCATCCTATTCCACTGCTGAACTATGACTGTGAAATTTTTTTTCCTGATATCTACCCTATATCGTTGTAGTTTAAACCCATTACTGCGCGTCCTTTTCTCTGCAGCCAACGGAAACAGCATCCTGCCCTCCTCAAAGTGACAACCTTTCAAATACTTATAGAGGGCTATCATGTCCCCTCTCAACCTCCTTTTCTCCAGGCTGAACATTCCCCTCAACCTATCTTCATAGGGCTTGGTCCCAGATCATTCTCGTCGCTCTCCTCTGTACCCTTTCAATTTTATCGATGTCCTTCTTGGAGGCCTCCAGAACTGCACACAGTACTCCAGGTGTGGTCTGACCAGTTCCGTATACAATGGGACTATGACATCTTCTGGTTGTTTGGGTGGTGGTTGACCTGTTCTCAAAACAGGCGCACTTCCTTCCGTGTGCCGGGCTTCCCTCCGCCCAACGTTTGGCAGAATTGTTTATCTCCCACGTCAGTGGTCCCCAACCTGCGGGCCGCGGCTCGGTGCCGGGCCGCGAAGGCCATGGCGCCGGGCCGCGGCTCCCTCTCCCCGCCCGCCCCCCCCCCGCAGTAAAAAACTTCCCAGGCCGCAAGCTTGCGGCCCGGGAAGCTTCTTACTGCGGCAGGGCGGGGAGAGGGAATCAGGGCCAGGCCGCGCCCGTGCGGGTGCGGCCCGCGGGCGCGGCCCGATGCATGGGCGTGGCCCACGGGCGCGGCCCGATGTGTGGGCGCAGCCGATGCGCGGGCACGGCCTGATGCACGGGCACGGCCTGATGCGTGGCCGCGGCCCATGGGTGCGGCCGATGCGTGGGCGCGGCCGATGCACGGGCGCAGCCTGATGCACGGGCGCGGCCTGATGCACGGGCGTGGCCCGCGGCCGTTGCGTGGGCGTGGCCTGCGCGGGTGCGGCCCGATGCCCTGCCGGTCCCCAACCTCAGAAAGGTTGGGGACCACTGTCCCACGTGATGAGGCTGTATGGGTTCCCCCGCAAGATAATTAGCGATAGAGGAAGTCAGTTCGTTGCCAAATTCTGGGGGGCCCTCACGGACCTAGCAGCAGTCCCCCGGGGTTTGAGCTCGGCTTATCATCCGGCCACAAATGGCCAAACGGAAAGGGTTAACCAGGTTTTGGAACAGTGCCTCCACTGCTTTATCACCTATCACCAGGACGATTGGACGCACCTGTTGACACTGGCGGAATACGCGTACACGCATGTGAGCCTAGGAAGGTCTCCCTTCGAAGTGGTGTATGGGTACGCCTTCCCCCTGTTCCTAACACTGGTCAAACCTCCTGGTGAAGTGGCGGATATCCCCCCCTCCCAGGGTGGAGGAATGGACAACCAGGGTATGGGAAACCTGGTCTGAGGTGTCTGCCACTCTAAACAAAGCCAAGGCAGACTTCAAGAAATGGAAGGACCGTAAATGGCAGCCCGCCCCTTCCTATGCGGTGGGGGATGAGGTGTTCATTTCTAGAAACACCTAATGAATCGCAGGCCCTGTAAGAAACTCAGCTACCAATTGGTAGGTCCATTTAAAATCATGGAAGAAACCTTTTTCTACCTGGAGATATGCTGCTGCGCTAAGAAGCCTGGTCTATCAAGCAAGAAGGACTCATCCTGTTCCATGAGAAAGGGAAGCGAAAGTTCCCTGGGCAGTGGCTAGAGAGACACCTTGGCTCAGAAGCACACTGGGGGGAGGATGCTCGTACCTGGCACTATGCAGCTGAATTAAGTCAGGCACCCGGAAGGACAATCTGCACATCGAGGGCCCTCTATGAGGCTGCAAGACATCATTCAAGCAAAGGTTGGATACACACTTTTCTTGGATGCTTTAGGATGCTTAGGGCTAATCCTGTGTTGAGCAGGGGGTTGGACTAGATGGCCTGTATGGCCCCTTCCAACTCTATGATTCTATGATTCTATGATTCCCCCTCCTGCCCTGCTGGGCTGAACATCATCCCAGTGAGTCTTGGGGAACTTGAAAGTTTGCCCACAAAATTGTGATCTTTTTAACTTCCTTCCTTCCTTTTTACTCCATCCTTCTCCTCAGTAAGGAACCAAGGCAGCTTATTTCATTTTCCTCCATGCCAATTTAACATCCTCTCAATAGACCTGTGAGGTAGGTTAGGCCGAGTTTGTGTGACTAGTTGGCTCTAACAAAACTGTACGGGTAGGGCAACAATACTGGGTGTGAAAATCGTTCCAAGGGCACCAAAGAGTTCCTGTTTTCCTCTCAGAAATGCTGCCAGGTGGGCCTTCTGGGCTGCAGTTAAGAGCTACAAAAATGATAAATGGGAAGGGCTGTAAGCACCAGGTGGAGCTATTCTCAATCAATCAATCAATCAATTTATTTACGGTCATAGACCAGCCAGTAAAAAAGCATAAAATTACAAATATAAAATCAATTATAAATGGGTGAAAACTAAGAAATAAGAACAATTGTATATAGATCCAGTATAAAAGAGAGAGAGAGAGAAAAAAAAAAAAACACTAGGGAACAGGGTTGGTCCAGCTCTGCCTTATTTTTATAGCTACCCAAGCAAATCTAGCGATAATTTTTGTTAGATCTTTATTTGTGTCTGAAAGTAGTAGCTTAAGACGCTGTTTCCTCAAACCTCTGGGGCATTCTGCGAGCAATGAGGCCAGTGAATTTGTACGGATGTGACGATAGAGCCTGCACTCAAATAGGACATGTTCAGCTGTCTCTATTTGACCTTCGCCACAGACACACTTACGTGCTTCTATCGGTAGCCCCTTGAACTTTCCTTCCAGGAAAGCGGAAGGGAGGGCATTATAGCGGAGAAGAGTAAAAGATCTTCTTTGTTCAGAATGTGGAAGATCAGTTAGATATGGCATTAAGACAGCCTTATTAAGAAGGTCTTTCCCAAAAAGTGGGTCCAATATCTTATTGATATCATGCTGTCTTTCTACATCTATTACTCTGTTCCTTATTAATTCTTTCGCTTTGTCATGTCCCAGGCCCAGAATAAATTGATAGGACAGACCATAGGAACACAGCTTCTCTGGTAGTGCTTTTAGCCAGGGTGCGACAAATGAGTCTGTTAGTAGAAGGCTGATAAGACCCCTCTGCCGAAATACCAGTTTAAGCCAGAACATAAGGGTTGCCATCCAGAGCCTAGTCTGAACATTAACCATTCCAGTCTCTATCCTAATTGCGATATTGGAGATGTTATTTGGCAATTGGAGAATAGTTCTCAGAAATTTAGACTGGACCTTCTCTAGGTTAGATAGATTGCCAGAGATGCTTATTGGGGCCCCATAGGTTAGTTGTGCAAGAGCTTTAGCCTTAAAGATGTTGATGGCCGCTTGTATGCATCTTCCACCTTTTTGCCAAAAAAAATTCTGAATTGCACTTGAGCTTTTCTGCGCATTTGATGAGATATAATTTATATGTGCAGTTCTAGCTTGTGTGGCCTGAATTATGACTCCCAAATATTTGTATTGTTTTACTTGCTCTATCAGGGTCCCATTTATTCTCCAAATGTGAGATTTTGGCCTCTTTCCACAAACCATCACCTGAGTTTTATTATGGTTCACTTCAAGGTAGTTTGCTTGGCAATACAAGTTTAAGGCACTCAAAGCTCTTCTCATTCCTATGGGAGTCCTAGAGAATAAGGCTAGATCATCGGCATAAAGCAAAAATGAGATGTGTTTTCCACTGATTTTTGGAGGATGGAAATTTGGGTTTTTGAGATAGCTGCCAATGTCATTAATAAAGTAATTAAATAGGAGGGGGGCCAATATGCATCCCTGCTTAACTCCCTTTGTTGTCTTGATTAAATCTGTGAGATGTCCTTGAGGGCTACATTTAACTCTTATGGCAGTATTTTCATGTAGTTTTTTAATAAGCACAAGTAGCCTCCTGTCAATGGAGGTCCTGCCTAATTTGGCCCATAACAGATCTCTTGGAATAGAGTCAAATGCAGATTTAAAATCAACAAATGAGATATAAAGGGAGGTTGATTTCTTTGAGGAGTATTTAGCTATTAGGTGATCTACCAGCATACAATGATCCAGTGTGGAATATCCTTCTCTAAAGCCTCCTTGTTCCTCTGCTAGGATGTTCTCTTCTTCTAGCCAGTCTCTATATTTCCAGCAAAGGTGCCTAGCATACAGCTTACTTATGGTGCTGAGGAGGCTTATTGGTCTGTAGTTTTGGGGTTCCTTCCTATTTCCTCTCTTGTATATGGGTACCACCACTGCTATTTCCCAACCTTTTGGAAGGATACCTGTTCTATCAATTGTTGTAAACAGCTTAGCCAATACTGGCACCCACCATTCTATGTTCCTTCTAATTAGTTCAGGAGGTACTAAATCATAGCCAGGGGCTTTCCCTGATTTAAGGGTACCAATGAGCTTCTTGACTTCAGAGTGATTAACTTGTGGCCATTCCGGTATCCTGGTCAGCTCTCCCACATCTGTTGCCTGAATTAGCTTTATCTCTAATGAAGAGTATAGCGCCTTATAATGTGCTTCCCATATTCCCGGTGGGATGGTTGAAGCTGAAACTGATTTTGCTTTACAATCAGACACTAGTTTCCAGAACCAAGATGAGTTTTTATCGAGAACAGCTTGCCTGATTTGTTCCCAGGCTTCTAGAGCAGCCTTCTTCTTTTTAACAAGAATCACGCTTTTATACTTCTGTTTTAATTGCTTGATCTCATTTCCTATAACATCAGAGGGATCAGTTCTATAATATATGTATTTATCTCTTAGGGCCTGTTTTATGGCTCTACATTCTCCATCGAACCAAGTATTGGAATGGCTGTTTGTCTGCTTATTTTTACTTTGCATAGCATTAGATAATGCATCCTGAAAGACCTCAATCAGGCTTTCATACCTGTTTAGGATTGAGGTACTTTCAGAGTTAGAGAGAAATTCTTTTGTTTTGTTAATAAAAGATGTTAGGCTAAACAGATCATTAATTATTTTGTCTGTCTTGATGTTCCATTTAATTCTTGGTAGACAGTTCTCATCAGCTGCAAGCCCCTCAAAGCACTGGGTTAGCCGAAGCCGATTGAATGGAAGAGTACAGGATATTACTAAGGGAAAATGGTCACTATCGTAGAAGGATGAAACCTCAAATGACCTCAGAACTTGTATCAGATTTTTAGAGACAATTATATAATCAATTGTACTCATTTTATCCCCAGCCCAAAATGTAAACTCCGCTGGATGGTCCTCAATTGCTGCACCATTTAAAATAACTAAATCCAATCTATGTGCCATCTGAGCCAGCATAAGTCCAGCATAGTTGTATTTGGTGTCTTTGAACACTCTTGCGAGTAAAGGCTCAGGTGTGTCAATTTCAGGTACATGTAAATTATAGCCAGCATATAGGGCACAATCATCATAACCCATCCTAGCATTGAAGTCTCCTCCAAGTATAAAACGTGCAAGGGGATGAGCATGCATTAGTTGACTTACATAGTTCTCAAAGCCCTCCCAGGAAGCCTCCACTTCTGCTTTTGTTCCCCCTGGGGGAAAGTATACATTTACAAGCAAGTATTTCATCTGTTGGAATGACAAGATCACAGCCATGGCTAGCTGTCCAAAATTAGACAATGATTCTGATTTTATCGTTAGCTGAGTGGACACTAAAATGGCTAGCCCCCCTTTTGCTCTACCATGCAAAGAAGCCTGTGCTGGAAGATCAAATGACTTATAGCCAGGTAAATATGGGGAATTTAGAAGCCATGTCTCCTGAACCATGATAACATCAAAGATGTTAAGAAACTTGGAGACTTGTGGATCAGTTTTCCTATTAATCCAACCTCTGGTGTTCCATGATATCAAGGTAAGGTCCTGCCCTCCCACAACCTCTTCCCTCAGTTCTTGCTTATCTAGTCAGTCCAAAGTGATAAGATCCAGTTGACCATCTTGATCATTGAAAACACATCCATTCTTTGGTGGCAAAGGTTCGTTCCCCATGATGTGTTGATGTTTCTGTGGCGAATTATTATTAAGCAGCATCTGGGGTAGTTGTCCAACACAATCACTGGTGTTCTTATGTATGGAAGGCACATCCAGATTCACATCAATGGGCTGAACTGATTCCTTCATTGTACTAACATTTTCATAAGGGGTTGTATAGGCCGTTTCCATTCTATTTACACTGGTCGCTACTTCTTCTAATTTAGCCCCAAGATCCTTCAAGCGTGATGTTATTGCATCCTGTTCAACCTTGGGCAGTTTTCCAAAAGACTTTAAAAGATCTTCTTCTATCGAGTTTTCCAGATAAAATGTCCCACTCTCTGTCTCTTTTTGTCCATTATTTTTACTTTGATTAGTCAGTGACTGTTCTGATAAATTTTTATTCGAAGCTGCTGGGATATGTTTCAAGACTGATTCTTCTTTCAGCTGATGTTTATAGATTAAAAGAGGCATGATGTCAATGTTCTTAAATACCCTACAAGGGAACAGCCCCATCCTAGTTAGCCTTTCCTTCTGCCTCATCAACAGCCTAGGGATAGCTGCAGAGCTAAAAGTTAATACTACTTTTGTTGTTTGTTTCGGGCTGTTTAGCAACTCCGTTGCAATCAGGTTGATGGAATATAGTGGTCTCCTTAAGATGTTGCTCAGATGTCTTATTGCTATTCTTAGAGGGGCCCATGGTGGTAGGAATCCTCCAAGTGGGCAGACTGTCAGGCAAATTTTTTCTTTTTGGAGAATAAGCTTCTGGATATGAGACAGTGGTTGGATAGTCTGAGCTGTTGACCAACCAATACGTCCAGGCTTCTTCTCTAATGGCTTAGTGAAGTACTGGGCATTACTTCCTTGTTTTGACTGTACCACATTTATTAATGATTCAATTTTTAGAGAGAGATCTCTCAAATCCTTTTTGATATCACCTACCATATCAAAAATACTCGATACAGTACTTGCGGTCAGAGTTGCATATCTTGCTATTAAGCTGGCTCCAGTCTCCTCAGAGCTTATCTCCTCATAGCTAATTTCGGGCTTCTCATTCCCAATCTTCCTCTCAATTTGAGGTTGTGGTCCGCTCGGGTTGTCTTGCCTTACTGACAAGGTCGAATGGTGATTTGAGACTGGCACGTTAAATGTTGTAGATCCTTTCTTTTTAAAAAAATAATCAATTTTCTTTTGCTTGTTAGCTGGCAAAACCACCTCCTCCTCTTGGCTATCCCCCTCTGCGTTTCTTCTCCTCTTACTTCCACCCATTGCAGTGCTCATTAAAGTAAAATATCCTGCTACAAGTCAGCAACTACTAATATCTTCCGGTATTCAAACTTCCAGACTTAGCTTCCAGAAATATTTTCTATAGACGTTTTGCAAGGTCTTGCAAGGTTTTACGGCATACGTGGGTGGGGTGGAGAGCGTGAACGAGAGGTAAGAAGGTCTCGGTAGGGAGTCCTTATCTTTGTGCTCAGCTAGACGAAACAAATAGTTAAAATTCCAAAGCAGAAGACGGAGCTCCTAAAATCATATCACTGTACTGACTCAATTAAGAATTAGATAAAAGTCTCAGCTGTTAATGTTATAATCCTCAGTAGAGAGAGAGCCGCCATGCGTCCTACCTCGTTAGTAGCTCCCGGAAGTCCCACAGTGGAGCTATTCTCTCAGTGAAAGCTTTTCCTCTCACAGATTATCTATCCTGTAGAGATATGCTGACCTACCTTGAAGGGTTGTTGTAAAGATTACAAAAATAACTGAAGGAAAGCACTTTGAACATTCAGAAAAGCCATATAAAAAGGTGAGCATTATCACTGATGTGGCTTATCACCTTAGAGAGCAGGGGTAATAAAACTGCAGCCCTCCAGATGTCCATGTTTGTTCAGCACCTGTGGCCAGGAGCATTACTTCTGGGAAAGATGACGTACAAACATCATATTCCAGCATATTTTATGGTTAGAATTTTAGCTGGGGGGGGGGATGTGTGAATAAAAGCTGCTTTCCCCCCCTAAGTCTCTAGGGCAGGGGTAGTAAAACTGCAGCCCTCCAGATGTCAGACAACTGAGAGCACGTGAAGAGAGCTACTGGGGAGTGTTTCTGCTGACCAGGTGAGGCTATTGTGCTGACTGGGTGAGGTAATTGCTGGGAGGATTTAAAATGGCTGCTCCTCGCCAGAGGCGCGTGTGGCTCTTAGCCTGGGGTTCTTGGATGAGTAATTAGAATCAGTAGATTATATTTCCCTAGTACTTGCACTGCCTAGAACTTACAATGGACCTCCAGGACACTCATCCCATCATCTGCAGTGAGTGTGACATGATTACCTTCCTCCCAGAAGACAAGATGGACTACATCTGCCCCAAGTGTAAGCTGGTAAGACTTTTGGAGGAAAGGATTAGGGGATTAGAAGACAGCATTATTACTCTGACCCAAAGTAAGAAAGGGGAGGAGTTCATAGACCAGAGCCCTGCAACTTGGAATAAAGAGGATACAACCAGTCCTGAAGAGGATAAGGAGATTGACCTCACTACGGAGCCTCTGCAGACAGTTCGGGAAAAGACTCAACGGCGTAAAGCACGACAGTTCTCGGGGCCTGTGGAGTTCCAGAATAGATTTCAGGCCCTTGCAGAGGAGGTGCAAGGGTCAACAAGGGAAGAGGTCCCAAAACAAAGTCTAAGACAAAGTGAAGAGGCCACGGGGATAGAAGGAAATGGAGTTGAGCAGAAAAAAAAAAAAAGGAGAGTACTGGTAATTGGAGACTCCCTGCTAAGAGGAATGGATCGCCATGTGGCTGGGCCCGACCCCCTAACCCAAGAGGTGTGTTGCTTGCCCAAGAGGTGTGTTGCTTGTTTCAGAATGGCTGCCGAAACTCCTCAAATCTACGGATCGCTACCCATTTGTGATGGTCCATGTGGGAACGAATGACATGTCCCTGAATACCGTCGCTCCTATTAAAAAAGACTATCTAGATCTGGGGAGGAAGCTCAAGCAAATGGGGGCCCAAGTGGTATTCTCTTCAATCTTGCCTGTCAAGGGAAGAGGAATGCGTTGGGAGAGGAAGATAATGGAGGTGAATCGGTGGCTGTGTAGTTGGTGCCGGCAGGAGAGATTTGGTTTCTGGGACCATGGGATAGGCTTTCTTGAGGAAGGCCTACTAGCACCTGATGGACTACACTTATCGAAGCTGGAAAAGAATGTGTTTGGCAGGAACCTGGGGAGATTCATCAGGAGAGCTTTAGGAGACAATCAACATAGGGAGTGTAAGGTAGGAGAGCGATCGGTGGCAGCCCAACCGGCAAGGCCAGCTCATAGGGAACCAAAAGTAAAAGGATTCAGATGTCTTGATACTAACGCCCGAAGCATGGGCGATAAGAAGGAAGAGCTGGAACTTCTCATGCTGATGGAAAGGTATGATCTAGTAGGCAACACAGAAACTTGGTGGAATGATTCTCATGACTGGAATGTAATGGTGGATGGATATGAACTGTTCAGAAAAAAACAGAATAGATCGAAGAGGTGGAGGAGTGGCACGGTATGTGAGGAAAGGGCTTACCTGTCAGGAAATTCTAGTGAAGGAGAGCATATCTACAGTGGAAAGGATCTGGGTGAAAATAAGCAAGGGGAAAACAAACAGTGTGGTGGTTGGTGTCTCCTACCGACCACCTGACCAACGAGAGGATGTGGATGCTGCACTTTGTGAGCAGCTTGAGAAAATATCCAAGCGCCAGGACCTTGTCATCACGGGTGACTTCAATTTCCCAGATGTGTGCTGGGAAACAAACTTTGCAAAGTATCCCCAGTCATGCAACTTTCTGACCTGCCTGGCTGACAATTTCATTTATCAAACTAGAAATAAAGCCCATTTTATTCAGCAATAAAATGGGTGCTAGGAGCCGGCCTCCTCTCCTCTCACTGCAGCGAGGCCGCTCCTGGGGGCGAGAGAAAGGCGGCTCCGGCCCCCTCCAACCTTCCCAAGTCCCTAACGGCATTCTCTCACCCTCGGGAGCGGCCTCGCTGCAGCAAGGCCGCTCCCGGGGGTGAGAGAAGGCCGGCCCCCACCCCACCCATCCTCCCCAAGTCCCAAACGGCGGGCAGTAGCGCGGCTAACATGGCGTGCTGCTCGTGGCGGTGTGGGCCGGTGGACGAAGTCTTGTTGGTGCTGGAGCAGCTGGCGGGGCCGGCTGCTCTTTGCAGCGTGGGAAGGTGGGTGACCGGTGCTCGTTGGGGGTGGCGCCGCCTCAGCCACAGGTCCGTGTGGCGGGTGCGGGCGGCAGGCCCTCAGTTGTGTGCGGGCCGGCTGCGAGGGGTGGTTGTTGAGGCGACGGCGGCTGGCGGAGGAGAAGGCGGAGTGGGCCCTAACTCACTGGGGGCGATGGCTGTGGCTTCTCCTGGCCGCTCCAGCGGCCGGGAGAAGCAGGAAGAGGAGCAGGCCGGCTGGAGGACCCTCCGAGTTTTTATCCCGGACAGGGCCCGCCCTAACTCCTCCCCAACAGCCCTTACTCTTTTATTTAGTCGACGGCGCCCGCGGCGCCACGGGTGGTTTAAAGATGGTAGATGAACCCACAAGAGGTTCAGCTATACTGGACTTAATACTGACCAACAGGCAAGAGTTGGTGGATGAGGTGAAGGAGGTGGGGACCCTACGGAGAAGTGACCATGTCCTCACAGAATTCCTTTGAGATGGGGAACATTATAAGGGGAACATTTAAGGATCACATTAGCAGGTGCATTAGGCAGGCAGTACACAAACTAGGTGGCCAAGCCTGCATATTCAGTGCCTGGGTTCTTCGGTGCTGTGACTGTCCTGAAGGAGTAAGCCTCCCAGACCAGTATTGCCACACAGAATCCCCAGCCTGTAGAATGGGGCTGATGGAGGATGGAGAAACATGGGAGGAACCAGTTCTGACCATTTCTGACCATTGGGTGCAGATGGACAAACTCTAACGGAAGATGCAGAGAAAGCAGAAAGGCTTAGTGCCTATTTTACATCTGTTTTTTCCCACAGGTCAAAGGGTTTAGGCACATCTAGAGATGGTAGTAGCCAAAGGATAGTGTCTGGGTGGCAGGTTAACATGGATAGAGAGGTTGTCGAGAGGCATTTAGCACTGGATGAGTTCAAATCCCCTGGGCCGGATGAAATGCACCTGAGAGTGCTCAAAGAACTTTCCGGAGAACTTGCAGAACCCTTGTCCATCATCTTCAGGACCTCTTTAAGGACTGGAGATGTCCCGGAGGACTGGAAGAGAGCAAACGTTATTCCGATCTTCAAAAAAGGGAGGAAGGATGACCCGGGAAACTACAGACCAGTGAGTCTGACCTGCAAACATCTGGAGGACAATTTGGTGATCCAAGGAAGTCAGCATGGATTTGTCTCCAACAGGTCCTGTCAGACCAACCTGGTTTCCTTTTTGACCAAGTAACAGGTTTGCTGGATTGTGGAAATTCGGTTGATGTCATTTACTTGGATTTTAGTAAAGCTTTTGACAAGGTTCCCCATGATGTTCTGATGGATAAGTTGAAGGACTGCAATCTGGATTTTCAGATAGTTAAGTGGATAGGGAATTGATTAGAGAACCGCACTGAAAGAGTTGTTGTCAGTGGTGTTTCATCAGACTGGAGAGAGGTGAGTAGCGGGGTACCTCAGGGCTCGGTGCTCGGCCCGGTACTTTTTAACGTATTTATTAATGATCTAGATGAGGGGTGGAGGGACTACTCATCAAGTTTGCAGAAGGACACCAAATTGGGAGGACTGGCAAATACTCTGGAAGATAGAGACAGAGTTCAACGAGATCTGAATACAATGGAAAAATGGGCAAATGAGAACATGATGCAATTTAATAAAGATAAGTGTAAAGTTCTGCATCTGGGTCAGAAAAATGAAAAGCATGCCTACTGGATGGGGGATACGCTTCTAGGTAACACTGTATGTGAATGGGATCTTGGGGTACTTGTGGATTGTAAACTAAACATGAGCTTCAAGAAGGACGTAGATAAAATTGAAAGGGTACAGAGGAGAGCGACGAAGATGATCTGGGGCCAAGGGACCAAGCCCAATGAAGATAGGTTGAAGGACTTGGGAATGTTCAGCCTGGAGAAAAGGAGGTTAAGAGGGGACATGATAGCCCTCTTCAAGTATTTGAAAGGTTGTCACTTGGAGGAGGGCAGGATGCTGTTTCTGTTGGCTGCAGAGGAGAGGACACAGTAATGGGTTCAAACTTCAAGTACAACGATATAGGCTAGATATCAGGAAAAAAAATTTCACAGTCAGAGTAGTTCAGCAGTGGAATAGGTTGCCTAAGGAGGTGGTGAGCTCCCCCTCACTGGCAGTCTTCAAGCAAAGGTTGGATGCACACTTTTCTTGGATGCTTTAGGATGCTTAGGGCTGATCCTGCGTTGAGCAGGGGGTTGGACTAGATGGCCTGTATGGCCCCTTCCAACTCTATGATTCTATGATTCTATGATTCTATGTCCATGGACTACAATTCCCATGGGAATTGTAGTCCATGGACATCTGGAGGGCCGCAGTTTTATTATGCCCGCTCTAGGGTGGTAATTAATATGCAAATACACAAAGCCTCCTTAGATTGGTCAGTGGGAGCTTGCAACTGCAATTCCTCACTGGCAGATCCTGGAGACCAAAGAAGGTAGCTAAGTGTGCCTGAGCAGAGGGCTTGAGGAAAAGAAGGGTATTTATAACTGCACCCCCCCCCCGGGGATTGCAGGTGCCAAGAGGGGGCCCCTATCTCATCCCTGTCCCTAATGGATCTTACACACATTCAGGGAAGCTGGCCTCCAGTCTGCAGCTCTAGCTGAGACCGTTATCAGGGCAAAGAATTCGCCAAGCCACACGGCGTATCCAAGGGAGGCCTTCCAAATAAAGATTTGTCAGTGAAGACAAGAGCAGACAGTTGTATGTCCGGGTTTTCAAGGGGGCCCTTCAGTCGGGAAGGAAGGCCTCAGAGGCAGCTGTTGCATCCAGAGATGTGTGTGCTCAACATGTAAGAGGCACTGCAGACAGCCACAAACATAACTATGAGCTTATGCTGGTGCAGAACTGACATTCAAAACATGTCTCCAGCACTGAATCACAGCCCAGTTCATTCTAGGTTTGCATGAGGAAAGGGCAGACACACCAAGGGTCAATCTACTGAAGCAGAACCTCGGCCCACAGAAGTCTGTCCTGTCTCCTTGGGTTGGCAGCAGGTGCCAGGGTCTCCAGATGTCTTTCACATTCCCCCCCCCCACACACACACACAGACACCTGACCCCTGTGACTGGAGATGCCGGGGATTGAACTGGGGACCTTTCCATGCCGTGCAAAGACCACTGAGCCAGTCGCAGAAGTCCAGCCTCACAAGGACTGGCATTGTGGCCTGCCCATTCCACACCAAATTGACCTATTCCTTTCTCCACCATGTTTGCCTCAAAAAATTGTTTCCTCTCAGATCTCTTCAGCACACCTGATTTGTGAGATCACTGCTTGTCTTTTTTGTCCTTTTCCTTTTGTAACACATGGAATCAAACCAGGGCCCATCCTGCACACCTAGGATAATGCACTTTCAATGTGCTTTGGTGGCTGGATTGTCCTGTGCGGAACAGGAAAATCTACTTCTAAAGTGCATTGAAAGTGCATTATCTATTGTGTGCAGACTAGTTCCTGGTCCCAGGGCTGGCCCAACTTGCCCCCTCAACTGCTCTGCAACTTTTTGCCGCAGCATACAATGGGGTATATGTTGGTGCCGGGCCAACTGTAAGTTGGGCATTGCTCCAACGCGCCCCCCCCCTGCCCGCAGCATCACTTCTGTCATCTACTCTCAAAAGCCTTAAAAAAAAAACCCCAAACTGTACAATCATATTGCAATGTGATAGCGACCCATCCCCCATCTGCTGCCAAGTTTGGTTAGCACCTTTCCTTCTTTAGGATTCAACTTGGTTTTAGTGAGGCCAGGGACAGTCTGCATGTGTGTGTGTTTGTGTGGGAATGATGCAACAAAACAACCCATGTTTTTAAATCCCCTTGCTTGTGCTACTAGTTTCACGTTACAACACTACCATGGTAATTAAATTAAATTTTGGACTGGGGGGGTGCTCAAATGCAACGAGATGGTGCTGTGAGATGATTGAGGAGATTTCGCCACATGACAATGATTGATAAGTAAAAAAAAACTGGCAGGAAGTTTTGACTTCCTGTTCCACAAATCTTGGGGAAAACAGAGGGGAGAGCAGGGCAAAGGCTGTCATGGAAAAAGGTCAGGAGAGCCATCCTGCGGCAAAAAACCAGGGGACAGGCCAGCATAACGGCTGGGTGAGTGCTTTGTCACGCTGGGCAAAATTCCCTGTAGCCTCCACTCAATTGCTCTTCCTCCCTCTGTGGGTACTAATTTGGCCACTGTCCCCGTCTGGGGATGCCAGGAAACGAATCCTTTGTGCCCTTTGTCAGGAAATACCAAGAGCCATGATGGTTGGGCTTTTTTTCTTAACAGCTCAGGTTGAAGCCAGCAAAGTTCCCATGAGCACAAACCCTCCAAATGGAATGGAAGCAGGAAGGCAGGTCTTAGTACCCAAAGCAGAAATAGGTCTGGACCACCCTGAGGAAAAAAGGAGATGCACCAGGTGTGGAGATGGAAGGGGGGACTCTCACTAGCAGTTCTCTGTCTTTACTCCTGGTGTACAGGTCGCTGGGGGGGGGGGGGGAGAACAACACACAAATACTTGCCACAGAGAGCTGTCACAGTGATCCCCATGATGCAGCAGCAGACCTGAAGGAAGCAGGGAGTGGAAAACAGAGTTGGTTTTTATACCCTGCTTTTCCCTGCCTGAAGGGGTCTTACAGTTGGCTGCATGTGATTATTCAGCTGGCTGCACGTGGAGGAGTGGGGAATCAAACCTAGCTGTCCAGATTAGAAGTTGCCACTTTTAACCACAATGCCACGCTGCGGGATCCGGAGCAGTTGCACCAGGCCTGCCCCCTTAACCTGCCCTTACAGCTTGTGTCCTTGGTCGAGGCTTCCTCTTTGCTGCCCTTTGGGGAAGGAATTTCATCTGTCAAAAAGGGGGGGGGGGAGACAAAAACCCACCAGGCAGGCCAAAAGCTAGCAGATCAGAGGGAAAGGTTCAATTGTGTTATCCTGCCTGCCCTCCGCCCACCCCACAGGGCCGCATTCACAGCCGGCCCCGACTTCTTCTGTCTCCTATAAATAGACGTGAGCTGCTGCTGCTGCTGGCCCCGCCCTCCAGCGCCCAACCCACGTCCCGCTCTCAGGAGGGAGGCCATTAGACAGCAGCACACAAAGGAGCCTGGTCATCCAAGTCTTTATTTTGTACACCTGTTCCACAGCAGGAAAACCACATTACATAGCCAGAAAGTCCCCTGATTGGTATTGCTCCCCTTTACATAAATACTGTCATTTTATATATATATATATTTTAACAAAAGGAAATTTAAAAAAGAACTAAACACACGGAGAAATTCACTTTGCCCCCCCTCCCCTGGCCGCAAACAAGGAACCAGCAGATGTCCCGATGTCCCTGGCAGAGAGACCCTCCTGCCTTCCGGAAAGTGGGATTCGCATTCAGATCCTGCTAAGAGAGCAGCACGTTTGCCCCCGAAAGCCCTTCGCGATGCCTGAACAATACCTTGGAGGGAGAACAGCCCTACGGCGCTGCCTGTGGTGCCCGAGGCCTCTGGCCAGAGAAGAAGTTCAGAGGCAAGCCCGGCAGGTCTCCTCTGCTGCTGACCTCCCAGAAATGGCCTCGCCACAGGAGTCCCCACAGGGTTGTGCGCTCCTGCTCGGCGATCACTGAAGCCCCAAGCGGTACGTAGGAGGCCAGCGCCGCAGAGAGGAGGGGTAGCGGTGGCACGGTGGCCGCATGCAGGTACAGAGTTCTACATGAGGCACGCCGCCGTTCCTCTCCACGCCTTGGGCCACGGTGATTGCCGAGGCAGCCGAACTGAGCCAAAGCAGACCCCGCTAGCAATGACGGCCCAGAAATGCCTCTTGAGTCCTGCCCTGTGGATGGAGGGGGTAGATTCCAGAGCATTTCTCTAAAACAAGAAATGAGAATTCCAGGGCCCGCTCCCATCTACATAAAGGGACAGATGCTTAAAGGGATACTTCTTAGAAAAGAGACCCTGAAATCTCTTAGGTAGCTGTAGATGCCACCTTTCCCAACAACTGCTCAGAAAACTCACAGGCCACCTTACTGGGCTACACGCACCTGCCAGAAAGTGTGGTGCTCAAGCATGCATCTCAGGCCAAGGACCCCTCCCCTGGACTTGCCCAGGACCCCCCAACCAATTGATGCAATTTACAAAGCCTTCCAAGGTCACAGGGAAGAAAGGAGCAACTTAAAGTGGACTAAAGGAATCCTACTTACGAATATAGCAATGAGGCTGGGAGAATGGAACCAACCCAGTCCATGGCCCAGAGCACACCGCCAGCCTGAAGATGCTGCAACCAGCATACAGAAAGCAACTCTCAGTGCCTGTGGTGTAAGACTGCCTTCAAAGACCCCCACCAACAGATGCTGCCCTTCCCAGTGGGAGGCGGGCATCACAGCAGCCCTCAGAGGGCCCCCCCCCAGCAGGCACAAGGACTGCAAGGGGTCTCCCCCGAGTTTCACTTTCCCGGAATGCTGGAGGCTGCTGAAAGGAATTCATGCCTGCAGTGAGCAGGAGAGCAACTCGAGTCAGCCCACACATACACAAGATATGAAGTCCAGGTAGAAAGAAATCAAGGGTGCCCCGCTAAGATGACAAGGATGTTTTCTGCACTGGTCACTGGGAGAAGAGCATTCAAGAGGAAGCTCCCTTGGGGGTATCACTCCCTTGGGTGCTGCTGCAGGCAGCCTAGAAGGCAGTGGGCGAGGCCATGCCTTGGTGCCCCAGTGGCTGCTAGGCCCCTTCTGGGCTGACCCCTGCCCCTGGGGCCACTTGCTGGGCAAATGCAAGGGCCAGCTGGCCTGGATCACAGGAACTGCTGTTCAGCTCCAATGCATTTTTCTCCCCAGCATCACAGCCAAGATCCTGCAGGGAGGACCTGTGAGGCCAGCAGGGCTGTCCCTGGGGCTTCTCTCACTGCTGCTCCCCCGGCCTCAATCTGCAGGAAGGGCAGCTGGGTGGCACAGGGGAGAGAGACTGTGGCAAGCAGAAGTTATGAGCAAACTTGTGGCAGATGGATGTGGATATGCAGCCAGTCTCTTGCAAGGTACTGATAGCAACACACACAACTGCAGTGGCAATTGGTCACTGCCCAGAAGAGATTGTGGGTTTTTTTTTGGGGGGGGGGGTTATTCTTTTAGATATCATGCTTAGAAAGTCGGGAACATTGGTGGAACAGGCCAAACAGCTGCCAGAGTCTCTCTTCCTCAGTTGCTTTCACCCACTTCAGAAGGGAACCAGGAAAGAAGGGAAAGTTAAAAGAGCTCAAGACACTCTGAGGGTTTCTCCTTGGCCCCTGCTGGAATCTGACTCACAGCCCACTGCTTCATGCAGAGGGATGTTCCACGGAGAACACACAGGAGGCTTCCTCACCATATATTGTTCTCACGGGGGGGGGGGGGGCAAAAAGGAGTGTTTTGTACACATGAGCAGTCTGAAAATGCTGCAATGCACCAAATCCTCACGCAAACATACTCCCAAGATAGGCCTGGGTCATGGAGTGGGGGCCAAAATGGGGGTGCCCATGCAGAGCTCCATGCAATGGATAATGCAACTGAGTGGGAAGAGGAGGCGGCAGCAGATGGGGCCTGCAGAACTCCCTGAATGGAACGGAGGAGCGTGCTAGCTTAGGGGGTGCTGCAAGCACCAGTGGCCAAGGAGCCTTCTCCAGGGTGGAGAGAATAATTGACTGGAGGCTTGTCCTAGGCGGCAGATCCGTCTGTGCTCCAGGGGTGTGTGTGTGGATCAGCCCAAGGCCGTGCTTGATGGGAGGGGCCCCTCTGAGCCAGAGACAGATCAGCAAGAAATGTTGTTACAAAATTCCATTACAGAATTCTCTCTGCCGTCCCCTGAAGACTTGCTGTGGACAGCTGGGACAACTTCCAGCCCTGTCATCTGGGCCAGCCCCATTGGAGAACCAACACCAACTCCTCCCATTAGCATGCTGACCTAAAACGGAGCCTCAAAACAAGGCCGGCCAGCCAGCCGGCCCCCCTCCCAGTTTGAATGGGACAGACTTAAGCTCTTTCTGCCTGTGCCATTAGTGGTGACATCTGCAAATGGGGGGGGGGGAGAGGGCAGTGAAAAGAGAGGTGCAATATGGGTATCTGACTCTCCCCCCATCCCCAGGGGGGATCAGCAACTTGTTAGGGCAGAGAGCACACTTTCCAGCTGAGAAAACAGAGTGGGGGGGGGGAAGGGTTAACCCCCTGACCCCAACCCCCCCCTTTCCCCTGCTGCTTCCTACCATTAAAAAGAGCTCCAAGGGGGACCAGGAACGACCACTGATCTCACTGATCTCGGTCTTGTAGCACCAAGACTCTGCCCTGCAGCAGGCTCCATATTTGCCACCACCAAGCTTCATGCTTGCTAGAGAGGCCCCACGAGGGCGGGGCCAGGGTGCCCATAATCATTTGTGGCAGGATGGACTCGGGGAGGGTGCCAATGGAGGGCCCTGGCTCCTTAACACCGCCAGCACTCTTGGTGGTTGGGCCAAGAACCGCTGAAGACCGCCCTCCCCTCTGAGCCACACAGCACCTGACAATGCCGAGATGTCCAGCTGATGCCTTCTTCTGGCTGCCCTCCCAAAGGAGGGCAACGGCTTCCAGCATGGCAGAACCGGGGGGCCGGCAAATCCTAAGGCCCTGAGTGCTAGCATCCCCGATGGAGAGACTGCAAGCGCAGAGGGAGGGGGGAATGACCAGTCTTGCTTCCTCTGTGAGGAGGGAGCTCGGTCCAGATGCTTTGGGCTGCCGAAGTGGCCTTGCTAGCTCCTGCCAGGATTACACAGGGAGAAAGACCTGTTCCAGGACCTGCTTTTTACAATATTGTTGGTCCACCGGGCGGGGGGACTGCCTCTTGGACAGCTGGCGGTATGCTAGAGGCCTTTGACTGGGCCAGCTCTGAGAATACCTACAGGGGTGGTATTCCAAAACCACATTTGGGTGTCCAACTGGCTGCTAAAAGCTTCACCTTAGTTGACTAACAGGGGTAGCCAACCTGTGGTCCTCCAGATGTTCATGGACTACAATTCCCATGAGCCCCTGCCAGCAAACGCTGGCAGGGGCTCATGGGAATTGTAGTCCATGGACATCTGGAGGACTACAGGTTGACTACCCCTGGACTAACCATCTACAATTAACCCTCCCACCCCCAACCAAGCCCATGGAGGTTTCTTTGGCTCACAATAAAGGGACCGCAATCATGCCCCCAGGAGTTCACAACGAGGCCCCTTGTCCAAGTTGTGCAGATCCACTGTGTCCCCCCCCCCTCTCCAGGGCCCATCCCCATCCTCTCCTGCCAAGCACAGCTGTGACAGGCCTTCTGCTCACAGGGGCCCAGGCTTCTCCTCTACTCCCTCATTTCCTCAGTCCAACAAGAACAGCAAAAGGTTCCTTCAGGAGACCTGTTCTGTCCAGAATGTCCCAAAACCCCCTGCCAGCTACGGTTTGGCAAACAATCAGCACAGAAAGGTGACCAGGGGAATCCTTGCTGCCTTTTCTTCTTCTCTTTGGGAGGCCAGATGGGGCTTGGACCCCGAGACCTGGCCCTCGAGTCCTCTGGCACCTGGCCACTTTTGGCAGAGCAGGCTCCTTTTGGAGAGTGATTCGGCATTTGACAGGTAGGTCCTCCAGGAATGCAACTGTTTCACCGATCCGCCCGCTAGGAAGCTCCAGAGCAACAGGGCTTGGTGTGTGTGTGTGTGCGTGTGTGCCATTAGGGGTATTTGAAGTCAGAATTGCTAACTTCTGTGCCTTACAAAGAAAGTGGGGAAGGGGGAGGGAGGCACACAATTGCAGCCTGATCCCATTTGATTGCACAAATTCAGAAACTACAAGCAATGCATAGAATTGACAGGATCAGGTATTTGACTCATGAGATTCAGAGGCAGAAGGGAAGGTGACTACATTACCCAGCTGCCTGCTTGGTCTCAAGAGTCCCCATTCATATGCTGAGGTCGGAAAGCTCCCTGGTCCCCAAACCATTTCTTTTAAAGGCAGTGAGAGTGCAATGCCTTCTCTCTGCAGAAGTTTACAAAAAAATCATGAAAGATCTCCCCCCCAATCCTCATGCCCATAAAACTCTGTTAACTTCCTGGCAAGCAAGGTTACGTAGCAGGGTTTGTACCTCAGGGAGGGCAGCTGATAAAATATATGCTCTGACACACGCACACACACAAATCTTACCATCCCACACTGAGAAGTCTCGTCCCCTGAAACCCAACCTCCAAACAAGGCTTCTGTCCTTTCCACAGTGGAGGGGGGGGGGGGGGTAGGGAGAATGAGGAGGTTAAAAAAAAGCCTGCCACCACCTTCCCCACCCAAGCGTCCCGCCAGCATCGGGAGAAGCCAGATTCCTCCAGACTGAGGCCAAAGGCGAAGGAGGGCTTTTGCTCTCTTGAAGAACATTGCCCCTGTCTCTCCACTGCCTCCCCACTACATTCTCCAGTTTCGATGTCAGGAAGCTTAGCAAGCTCCTTTTCTGTTTGAGAAAGTAAAAGATCAATAAATTAGAGTTTATCTGAAAGTGCTGCCTTGTCCTAAGGGCGAGGGAGGAGGTGGGAGGGAGGGAGAAAATGAATCCGTCTGTCCTTCAAGCGGTGCTTTCCCATTCTCCTCGGGACTCTGCTGAGCCATTAACCACCTTCTTGACTTTCTTCATGCCCTCCATGACGCCCGTAGTTGTCACGCTAAAAAAGAGAGAGAGAGACAGAGAGAGAAACTTTGCTCAGAGTCTACAGAGAAGTTTCAATACCAGCAGCACAGCTTATGGGTGGGGGAGAAGGAGGGAGGGGAAGGAGAGGGGAGTCTCCCGTTACAGGAGACTACTGAAGGGTACTGAAGACACTGAGCCAACAGAACTGTGCAAATTCCAGCACATTTAGGGGGAAACCTCCCTTCCTTTCGGGAACATCTTGCTTCTTAACAGGAATGACATGAAAGAGAAATTCAAACGGATCCTACATCAAAAGTTTCCTTGCATCACATTTTTATAGCATTGTCCCTCTTTTTTGGTTTCCAGAGGTCTAGGGAACCAGAATCCAAATTTTAAAGATGCCCAAACTCTTGGGCCTTTCCAGCCTGCTGTATCTGACAGCTGGTACTTGGTCTATAGGAGAGTATGAAGTTCAACAGACATGACAGGTACAAACTGAAAGTCTTTCTAGTTAGTGCAAGCAGTAGGAGTTAGAAGCACTCTTTTGCCAACTCAAGATTGCATTGAACAGATCTGTAGGTGCCTTGATTTAGAGCATCAAGCAACATGAACTCCTGATCCGTGAGGTTGACCTTGGCTGGTCTCCCTCCTGCTCCAAGTCTGAAGCACTCCTCTGCTGGCTAAAAGTTTGGGGATCAGGCCAGGAGATTCAGACTTGGAGAAATGATGCTGAAATTATATGCAAGATGCAAATTTACTTACAGTTAGATTTTACTAAGCAAGGATCAAGCTTACATAAATAGGCTAAGCTCCCATCAGCTGGGTCTTGAATGCACACATGCACAATAAAAGGTTGTTGTTAGGTGCGAAGTCCTGTCCGATTTATCGCGACCCCATGGACAATGATCCTCCAGGCCTTCCTGTCCTCTACCATTCCCCGGAGTCCATTTAAATTTGCACCGACTGCTTCAGTGACTCCATCCAGCCACCTCATTCTCTGTCGTCCCCTTCTTCTTTTGCCCTCAATCGCTCCCAGCATTAGGCTCTTCTCCAGGGAGTCCTTCCTTCTCATGAGGTGGCCAAAGTATTTGAGTTTCATCTTCAGGATCTGGCCTTCTAAGGAGCAGTCAGGGCTGATCTCTTCTAGGACTGACCGGTTTGTTCGCCTTGCAGTCCAAGGGACTCGCAAGAGTCTTCTCCAGCACCAGAGTTCAAAAGCCTCAATTCTTTGACGCTCGGCCTTCTTTATGGTCCAACTTTCGCAGCCATACATTGCAACTGGGAAGACCATAGCCTTGACTAGATGCACTTTTGTTGGCAGGATGATGTCTCTGCTTTTTAGGATGCTGTCTAGATTTGCCATAGCTTTTCTCCCCACGAGCAAGCGTCTTTTAATTTCTTTGCTGCAGTCCCCATCTGCAGTGATCTTGGAGTCCAGGAAAATAAAATCTGTCACTTCCTCCATTTCTTCACCATCAATTTGCCAGGAATTGAGAGGGCCGGATGCCATGATCTTCGTTTTCTTGATGTTGATTTTCAAGGCAACTTTTATACTCTCTTCCTTCACCAGCATCATGAGGCTCTTTAGTTCCTCTTCACTTCCTATCATTAGAGTGGTATCATTTGCATATCTGAGCTGCTTGATATTTCTCCCTGCAATCTTGATCCCAGTTTGACTCATCTAACCCCGCCTTTCTCATGATGTGCTCCACATAAAGGTTAAATAGGCAAGGCGACAGTAAACAGCCTTGCTGAACTTTCTCAATTTTGAACCAATCAGTGATTCCATGTCCGGTTCTCACTAGCTTTCTCCATGATCCTGCGTATGTTGGCAATTTGATCTCTAGTTCCTCTGCCTCTTTGAAATCCTGCCTGTACTTCTGGAAGTTCTCGCTCCACATATTGCATAATTTCTTTGCTGCAGTGTCCATCTGCAGTGATCGTGGAGCCCAAGAAAATAAAATCTGTCACTACCTCCATTTCTTCCCCATCAATTTGCCAGGAATTGAGAGGGCCGGATGCCATGATCTTCGATTTTTTGATGTTGAGTTTCAACGCAACTTTTACACTCTCTTCCTTCACCCGCATCATGAGGCTCTTTAGTTCCTCTTCATTTTCTGCCATTAGAGTGGTATCATCTGCATATCTGAGGTTGTTGATATTTCTCCCTGCAATCTTAATCCCAAATTGTGACTCATCTAACCCCGCCTTTCTCATGATGTGCTCCACATACAAGTTAAATAAACAAGGCAACGGTATACAGCCTTGCTGAACTCCTTTCTCAATTTTGAACCAATCAGTGATTCCATGCCTGGTTCTCAATCTTGGTTCTTGACCTGATGTTCTGATGGATAGGTTGAAGGACTGCAATCTGGATTTTCAGATAGTTAGGTGGATAGGGAATTGGTTAGAGAACCGCACTCAAAGAGTTGTTGTCAATGGTGTTTCATCAGACTGGAGAGAGGTGAGTAGCGGGGTACCTCAGGGTTCGGTGCTCGGCCCGGTACTTTTTAACATATTTATTAATGATCTAGATGAGGGGGTGGAGGGACTACTCATCAAGTTTGCAGATGACACCAAATTGGGAGGACTGGCAAATACTCCGGAAGATAGAGACAGAGTTCAACGAGATCTGAACACAATGGAAAAATGGGCAAATGAGAACAAGATGCAATTTAATAAAGATAAGTGTAAAGTTCTGCATCTGGGTCAGAAAAATGAAAAGCATGCCTACTGGATGGGGGATACGCTTCTAGGTAGCACTGTGTGTGAACGAGACCTTGGGGTACTTGTGGATTGTAAACTAAACATGAGCAGGCAGTGTGATGCAGCGGTAAAAAAGGCAAATGCCATTTTGGGCTGTATCAACAGAGGCATCACATCAAAATCACAAGATGTCATAGTCCCATTTTATACGGCACTGGTCAGACCACACCTGGAGTACTGTGTGCAGTTCTGGAGGCCTCACTTCAAAAAGAACGTAGATAAAATTGAAAGGGTACAGAGGAGAGCGACGAAGATGATCTGGGGCCAAGGGACCAAGCCCTATGAAGATAGGTTGAGGGACTTGGGAATGTTCAGCCTGGAGAAAAGGAGGTTGAGAGGGGACATGATAGCCCTCTTTAAGTATTTGAAAGGTTGTCACTTGGAGGAGGGCAGGATGCTGTTTCTGCTGGCTGCAGAGGAGAGGACACGCAGTAATGGGTTTAAACTTCAAGTACAACGATATAGGCTAGATATCAGGAAAAAGTTTTTCACAGTCAGAGTAGTTCAGCAGTGGAATAGGCTGCCTAAGGAGGTGGTGAGCTCCCCCTCACTGGAAGTCTTCAAGCAAAGGTTGGATACACACTTTTCTTGGATGCTTTAGGATGCTTAGGGCTAATCCTGCGTTGAGCAGGGGGTTGGACTAGATGGCCTGTATGGCCCCTTCCAACTCTATGATTCTATGATTCTATGATTCTATGATTCTATGACCTGCATATAGGTTTCTCAAGAGACAAATAAGATGCTCTGGCATTCCCATCTCTTTAAGAACTTGCCACAATTTGTTGTGCTCCACACAATCAAACGCTTTAGCATAGTCAATGAAGCAGAAGTAAATGTTCTTCTGGAACTCCTTAGCTTTCTCCATGATCCAGCGTATGTTCGCAATTTGATCTCTAGTTCCTCTGCCTCTCTGAAATCATGCCTGTACTTCTGGAGGTTCTCGGTCCATATATTGCTGGAGCCTAGCTTGTAGGATTTTGAGCATAACTTTGCTAGCATGAGAAATGAGTGCAATGGTGTCGTAGTTTGAACATTCTTTGGCATTGCCCTTCTTTGGGATTGGAATGTAAACTGACCTTTTCCAAACCTATGGCCACTGTTGAGTTTTCCAAATTTGCTGGCATATTGAGTGTAGCACTTTTACTGCATCGTCTTTTAAGGTTCTGAAAAGTTCAACTGGAATGCTGTCACCTCCACTAGCTTTATTGTTGCTCAGACTTCCTAAGGCCCATTTGACTTCACATTCCAGGATCTTTGGCTCCAGGTCAGTGACTACCCCATTGTGGTTATCAGGGATGTTAAGCTCGCTCTTGTATAGTTCTTCTGTATAATTTTGCCACCTTTTAAAAATCTCCCCTGCTTCTGTTAGGTCCCTACCATTTTGGTCCTTTATCACAGTGGTCCCCAACCTTTTTCAGGCTGGGGACTGGTAGCAGTAGGGAGGGCGATTGCCCGGCCACGCATGCGCCATGCACGTGCGCGTCCCTGCTTCAGCCTCCCCCCCTCTCACAGTAAGAAGCTTGCCAGGCCGCAAAGTTGCACCCTGGGAAGTTTCTTACTGCGGGGGGGGGGGGGGAGCGGCAGCCCGGTGGTTGGGGACCACTGCTTTATCATACCCATCTTTGCATGAAATGTTCTCTTCATAGCTCCAATTTTCTAGAAGAGATCTCTGGTCCTTCCTATTCTATTGTTTTCTTTTATGTTTTTGCACTGCTCATTTAAGAAGGCATTCTTATATCTTCTAGCTATTCTCTGGAATTCATCATTCAGTTGGGTGTATCTTTCTCTTTCTCCCTTGCCTTTCACTTCCCTTCTCTCCTCAGCTATTTGTAAAGCTTCCTCAGCCAGCCATTTTGCTTTCTTGCATTTCTTTTTCTTTGGGATGGTTTTAGTTGCAACCTCTTGTACAATGTAGCGAACCTCCATCCATAGTTCTTCAGGCACTCTGTCTATCAGATCTAATTCCTAAATCTATTTGTTACCTCTACTGTATATTCATTAGGGATATGATTTAGTTCATAGCTGAGTGGCCTAGTGCTTTTCCCAACTTTCTTCAATTTGAGCCTAAATTTTGCAACAAGAAGCTGATGAACTGAATCACAATCGGCTCTTGGTCTTGTTTTTATTGACTTTATTGAACTTCTCCATCTTTGGCTGCAGAGCACATAGTCAATCTGATTTCTGTGTTGACCGTCTGGTGTCGTCCATGTGTAGAGTCATCTCTTGGGTTGTTGGAAAAGAGTGTTTGCTATGACCATTGTATTCTCTTGACAAAATTCTACTAGCCTGTGCCCTGCTTAATTTTGTACTCCAAGGCCAAACTTGCCTGTTATCCTGGTTATCTTTTGGCTTCCTACTTTATCATTCCAATCCCCCATGATGATAAGCGCATCATTTTTTGGCGTTGCTTCTAGAAGGTGTTGTATGGCTTCATATAAGGTAAAGTATGATATGAATCAAGAGTATAATATATTTTAGACTTAAGGTTAATAATGATTAATATAGTACTATACTTGCTTAATATGATTAATATACTACTTGTATTATATTGAACATGGAATCACTGATTGGTTCAAAATTGAGAAAGGAGTTCGGCAAGGCTGTATACTGTCGCCTTGCCTATTTAACTTGTATGCGGAGCACATCATGAGAAAGGCGGGATTAGAGGAGTCACAAATTGGGATCAAGATTGCAGGGAGAAATATCAACAACCTCAGATATGCAGATGATACCACTCTAATGTCAGAAAGCAAAGAGGAACTAAAGAGCCTGTTGATGCGGGTGAAGGAGTGCAAAAGTTGGCTTGAAACTCAACATCAAGAAAACAAAGATCATGGCATCCGGCCCTCTCAATTCCTGGCAAATAGATGGGGAAGAAATGGAGGTAGTGACAGATTTTATTTTCCTGGGCTCCAAGATTACTGCAGATGGGGACTGCAGCAAAGAAATTAAAAGACGCTTGCTCTTGGGGAGGAAAGCTATGGCAAATCTAGACAGCATCCTAAAAAGCAGAGACATCACCCTGCCAACAAAAGTGCATCTAGTCAAGGCTATGGTATTCCCAGTTGCAATGTATGGCTGCGAAAGTTGGACCATAAGGAAGACCGAGCGTCAAAGAATTGAGGCTTTTGAACTCTGGTGCTGGAGAAGACTCTTGCGAGTCCCTTGGACTGCAAGGCGAACAAACCGGTCAGTCCTAGAAGAGATCAGCCCTGACTGTTCCTTAGAAGGCCAGATCCTGAAGATGAAACTCAAATACTTTGGCCACCTCATGAGAAGGAAGGACTCCCTGGAGAAGAGCCTAATGCTGGGAGTGATTGAGGGCAAAAGAAGAAGGGAACGACAGAGAATGAGGTGGCTGGATGGAGGCACTGAAGCAGTAGGTGCAAACTTAAATGGAGTCTGGGGAATGGAAGAGGACAGGAGGGCCTGGAGGATCATTGTCCATGAGGTTGCAATGGGTCAGACACGACTTCGCACCTAACAACAACAATTATACTTGCAGGTTTAAATTCTCAATACTTATTGATAAATATACTGAAGACTCAGAGGTAGGGAGGTCTCTTTACTTATTGGATTTATTGTCATAATTTCTTTTGATATTGTAAGAATAATTCTTATTTAATGTTCAGGACTTGTCACTGATGAAAGAATCTCAATGAAAACGGATATTACCTGGAATTCTGTTTTGACAGAAGTCCTACAGAATAAAGAAATAAGGAGAACTACAAAAAAGGACACTCTTCTTTCTTTTATGAATATATTTATTATATTGCCAGTGGATAGGTCTGTTTCTCTCTGTTCACAACACAGAAAAATCACCTGCCAAATTGGGAGGGGGCGGAGAGAAGAATAAGATGACCTGATCTTTATACCCACGTTTCACTATTCGAAGGAGCCTCAGAATGGCTGACAAACTTCTCCTCTCCACAACAGACACCCTGTGAGGAAGGTGAGGCTGAGACACCTCTGAGGGAACTGGGACTGGGCCACGGTCACCCATCTAGATGTACGTGGAAGAGGAGTGGGAATCTGGCTCTACGCATCAGAGGCCGCTGCTCTTAACCCATATACCAAGCTGGCTCTCAAGGAGAGAGGGAGAAAAAGGAATATGGTCACAACTATTTGCTTCCGGGATGAGGAGAAGAAGAGGAAGAGGAAGAGAGAGGAAGAAGAGGAAGAGTTGGTTCTTATATGCCGCTTTTCCCTACCCGAAGGAGGCTCAAAGCGGCTTACAGTCGCCTTCCCTTTCCTCTCCCCACAACAGACACCCTGTGGGGTGGGTGAGGCTGAGAGAGCCCTGATATCACTGCCCGGTCAGAACAGTTTTATCAGTGCCATGGCGAGCCCAAGGTCACCCAGCTGGCTGCATGTGGGGGAGGGTAGAATCGAACCTGGCTTGCCAGGTTAGAAGTCCGCCCACCTAACCACTACACCAAACTGGCTCTTAGAGGGCAAACACAATCAAAGCAAATACCTACTGGAAGACATTAAAATAGACAGGCTGGTTAAGATTTTTACACAGCTTCTTGTGGGCTCAGTGGAGGGTATAAGGATGGAAGAGGCAAAAAGAAAAGCGGGAACAGGTCATCATCAACCAGACTGAAAGAGCTCGTAACGTCAAACTCAGATATCGAGACATTTAACAGCGTCTGGAAATTCAATGATCAAATTACAGTTTTGGGCGGCCATTAGCTGAATATTAAGTCGTTCAGGGGTTGAAGGAAATTTAACACAAGATAAAAAATGTGGGGGAATCTGAAAAGTTCACACTTGAGGACAGAGGGCCTGAAGCAGCAACACAACTACAAGGGGACTGGGCGTTGGAAGGGGCTTTCAGGGACATCTAATCCAACCCCCTACACAATGCAGGAACTCACAACTCCCTGCCCACCCACAGTGACCCCAATTTCATGGCCAAGTGATCTCCCCACACACCAAAAATCTCCAGAATCCAGCCTGGCCTGGAGGAAATTCACCTACCATCCCACAGTGGCCAGCAGCAATTCTCTGGGGATGCAAGGAAGGGCCATAAGAGACAACCACTGGCACACCCCTTCCTGCCCACCCGGAATTAGCCCCTGCTGAGAGTTCCCCAGACCGAGCTGGATGGCTGGTCACTCATGAAGTCATCATGAGTCGAAAGGACTTGATGGAACCGCCCAGCTGTGGGGGCCGGAGGCTAAAGAGGAAGCGCCCTCTGGTGCCTACACTGGATTCTCCTCCTGTGGGACAAGGAAGGAGCTCTGACAATTGCAAAAAAAAAGAGGCGGCAGACGGCAGCACTTGCTCATGAGCACACCTTTGCTGGAGCTGCACCCCAAGGGGGAGGCTGTTGGTAGTCTGTTAGATCCGACCAAAGACCCATGTGGGTCTGCAGCTCTGTTCCAACAGTGGTTAGCCAGATGCTCCTGCAAGCACCACAAAAATGGCAATGGTCGCCCCCTTTCCCCACCTGGCCAGAGCCCCTGTTATTTTGAGACAACCCACTGCAACAAAAGATACTTCCATTTTGCTTTCAGAGATGATTCTCAAATCTCCCTGAGTGTGTTTTGCCACTGGACCAAACGGATAGGGTCCCTGACCTGATCTTGCACGGTAGCCCAATCGTGTCAGGGAAGTGAAGCAGGGCAAGCCTGGCCCGTGCTTGGAAGTCAGTCAGGGTCAGCCACCTCACACCCATCTCCTGCCCAGGAAGGCTTTGGTGTAGTGAGGAGTGCAGACTTCTAATCTGGTGAGCCAGGTTTGATTCCCCGCTCCCCCACATGCAGCCAGCTGGATGGCCTTGGGCTCGCCATGGCACTGATAGAGCTGTTCTGACCAAGCAGTGATATCAGGGCTCTCTCAGCCTCACCTACCTCACAGGGTGTCTGTTGTGGGGAGAGGAAAGGGAAGGCGATTGTAAGCCGCTTTGAGACTCCTTCAGGTAGAGAAAAGTGGCATGTAAGAACCAACTCTTCTTCTTCTTTGGTAAGTCGGTGGCCATCTGATGGCCCTTCCCCCCTTGCTCCCCAGACCAAACCAGTTGTCCCCAACCTCTCGGAGTGCTTTTCTTCTTTCTGCTCTGGCAGACTCGGAGGCATGTAGCATTGGAACAGCTGAATGCAAAGAACATCTTTTTCCTGCTCATCATAACTGGGAAATGCAGGCTGCACCAAACAGATCCAGGGCATAAGCGAAGGATGACACACCTCGGCCATGCTGCCCCCCCCCCCCCTGCCAGGGCCCAGGGTACAAGGTTACCACCAACAAGCCCTGCCCACTTGCAATTTCCTATTTTGGAACACTCAAGAGGGAAAAGCGGCTTTCTGAAGAAATGTGATTAATCCTCGACCCCAGGTGCCCTTCCAGGCAGAGGGGCTTCCAGAAACCGAAATGGCTTCCCTGCATCAGCTGAAAGGAGCATCTGGTGGAAGCCCTCCTCTGCTTAAGAATGGGGGGGGGGCATCTGCTGTTAAGCAAAAGGAAGTGGGTGAAAAGGGAGGATTAGACGGAGGCCTTGCCCATATTTATGCTGCCGACTCAACCAGGAAAACTGTATGAAAGGAGGGAGTTGGCTGTTGTCTTTGCTTGAATGGGATCCAATAAGGAGTGAGCGCCGATGGGCAAGTGCCTCTGGCCCTCCAAATGCCAGCGCATACGCATTTAATGCATTGGGTTTCCAATCCTCCTGTCCTCCAAGGGGCCTGGGCTACTGCAGTCCCGTTTCCCGCCGTGAGGCAGGCGACGGGGAGGACGGGGAGGGAGGCCCAGTGGGCCCACACGGAATCAAGGCCTGGTCAAGCATGCAGACCCATGCCTACCCAGCCCTGGTCACCGCACCTCAAAAGAGCTGGGGAAAAGGGCCGAAAAGGATAACTGAAATGATTACAGGGATGGAACACCTTCCCTATGAAGAAAAGGTTAAAGAGGTGAGGGGCCTGGGATAGAAAGGCAGAGAACCAAGTCCCTTCCCGCACTCTCACAATACAAGGACTCCTGGGTTTTAGCCACTATGGGGCACAGAGTATTGGACTAAATGGGCCATTGGCCTTATCCAGTATGGCTACTCTTATGTACATAAACCCATGCATGACCCCCCCCCCCTTCCCTGGCTGGTGTTTGTCTCAGTGTTTGTGACCCTGAAAGGCTGGCTGGCAGCAGCTTCCCACTGGAGCGTCTGAGTGCGCCTTCCACTCTCTCTTTGCCACATGGCTCTGCCACTGAGCCTGCTGCTGCTGCTCCTGCCGGCAGCACTTCCCCTCCGACAACAAATGGGGTAAATCTGGAGAGGCCGCTCTAGGCTTGCAACCTCCTCTCCAATGCCTGCGACTTGAGCCCTGGAGAAAGGCAGAGTCTGTCTGGTGTGGTGAGACAAAAACAAAGTAGAACGTGGCAAGAGGAGAAGGACCGGCTTCTCGGGGAGGGCGGGGGCCAAGGACGCCCAGCAAGCTTGTGGCTGAGGCAGGAGTGGTTCTCCCCCTCCCTACTGCAAGGATGAAGGCACTGGCTCCTCTGGCTGAGCTGTAGCTGCTTTCGCGGTGATAGGAAGGGAAGAGAATCGGCATAAGCCAAAGGCTGCCATGCTCATTCCAATTACGGAAGGACTCTGCAGGGCTGGGGTGAACGACAGGCCGGCAACAGCCATGCAGATTGGGCAGAGGAAAGTACAGTTCTGGAGGCCTTGCTTCAAAAATATGTGGACAAATTTGAGAGGGTGCAGAAGAGAGCAATGAGAATGATCCAAAGGCTGAGGGACTTGGGAGAAGAGCAGGCTGGGAGGGGACATAATTGCTGCCTTTCCGTATTTTAGAGGTTGACACTTAAAGGGCAGGGAGCGGTTCCTGTTGGCAGCAGAGGAGAGGGCTTGTAGGAATGGGCTTAAATTACATGTAGAATGACATCAGGCAGATAGCAGGAAAACCGTTTTCACAGATCCTGGCCATTCGTTTGGGTGGGTCAGCAGCAGACATTGCTCGGGGGCTGTTCCCAGGCAAGCAACTGTAGTCCCTAGCTCAGGAGGAGGAGAGGCCTTGGAAGGCCAACAGGGCTTTGCCAGCTTCCCACACGCCTATCCTTCTATACTCAATTCTGCATGTAGCTCCCAGTTTCCACCATCACTAGCTCCTGGTGCCAAGCTAAACCTGCATAGCGGGATTTGGGGAGGGATTAACTCAGTGGAAGAGCATCTGCTTGGCATGCAGAAGGCCCCAGGTTCAAGTGTTAACATCTCCAATTAAAAGGCTCTCCTGACAGGAGGATCAAGTGAAAGACCTTAACTGGACGCCCTGGAGAGCTTCTGCCAGTCTAAGGAGACAAGACTGACCTAGAAGGACTCATGGCCTGATTTCTGTGGCTTAATTCACTCCTTTGTCTGAAATAAAACTCCTTGGAGCCATTTTCATGTAGGCAAGGGAACTTTCCCCACTGCAAAGGTGGGGTTTTTTTTGGAGAAGGGTATGGCTGCAAGATTCATGGCAGACTAGTAGAATGTGGCATCCATCTTCACTGCAATGTCACAGTCAGAAGAGATGGACCTGGGCTTTTCCTGCCTGAAAATAGCATTTTATGGTGTGTATTATGTGCCACAGTTTCAGCTTTCTTGAAAGAAATTCTCCGGAAGGTCAGACTGAAAGTCTCTGCAAGCCAGCTCAGACATCTGGAAGGATTACTGATCCTCCTCTGTGGATTTAAAACTAGCCGTTCAGGCCCAGGCTTCAGAGAAACACAAGCACAAGCCAGAGTTCCCCAGTGTCTCCCACGATCCTTCTGCGGGGTTGGGGGGACAGAAGAGTCTAATCGGGAGATGCTGGAGCCAGTCGACACACAGAACATGTAACAGAACAGCCCTCGCTAGGGATCTCATCATAGCCTGCCTTGACATAAGTGGCTCCAGCTAGCCTGATCTCCTCCTACCCTGCAAGCAAGGCAGGGTTAGCGCTCTGATTAGTACTTGGATGGGAGACCTCCAAGGATGTCCAGGATCACAGAGAGGCAGGCAGTGGCAAAAGCACCTCTGCCCTGAAGGCCCCACGGGGCCCTCCTGTTGGCTGCCACTGAACGGCACTTTCCAGCACCCTCTATTTGTTTATCTCTTTATTATCTTTATAGACCGCCCTCCCGGGAGGCTTGACTGACTGCAGGGACATGGAAGGAGAGGCCTCGGCAGCCACGCTTTCCATGTGGGACTCTCAGGACTCGTCAGGGGCCCGGTGGTTCCCACAGCAGAGATCCTGGGGCCAAGGCCCCACCCAGACCACCGAGGCCCCAAAGAAAAGGAGGGGACAGGCTGAGGGGAGCATCCTCACTGGCCCGGCCCAACAGACTACTTGGTGGGGGGCGAGGGGGCCCAGCCCACACCAAGACGCTTCACTCTGCCTGCACTCAAGTCCCACGGTGCCACCCCCGAGCAACCTCACACAAGCCCTTCTGCCTGCGCAGGACAAGAGCAAAGCTCCCTTACACGGCCTCCATGTCCAAGTCATCCTCGTCATCCTGCGAGAGCTGTAGGTAAGGATTGTCCGAGGCAGGGCGGAATTTGTATCCAGTGAGGATGAAGAACACCAAGGTGGCCATTTCATCCAGGACCTGTGACCAAAACACAAATGGAGACGAAAAATTAAAAGTTGGACGGATGACGATTCCCTCCTGCCCTAAGGAGGGGGGCCAAGAATCTATCACGAATACATGAAGCTGCCCTCTACCGAGTTGGACTGTTTCTCTCCTCCAAGACCCTTTGGCGGGAGATGCCCCAGGCCGAATAGCTGAGCCTGCAGAACAGGACCTTTGTCTCCTGGGCTTCAACCCTCTCCACTCTCTTTAAAAAGATTGCACTGATGCCGCAAAGTGGTCAGAACAGCCCCAGAATGCAGGACGGGGCACGGAAAGCAGCAGCCTTCTTTACTAACCAAGAAGACATGCAGGGATCGAGCTCTCACAACAGCAAGAGAGAAAAGGGCACATGGGCTGAAGGACGGGCTGATTCAAGTTTCTAGTTGGGAAGGACAAAGCCTTCTGAGTCCGTCATCACCGTCTAGCCCACAATGAAACAGTGCAATGCAGTCAGACCAAGGAGGAAGACCCTAGTCATATGGAGCAGGAATAGAGCTTGTCCCCCATTATAACAAAGCATTCTCCTGTCAGAATGACATTCCCAATGTGGTCCCTGTGGGCCCATCGGCACCTTGCCTGGAACCCACCAAGTGTTTTCAAAAGGTAAGGGGAGGCAGGCAGGAGCTCTTGGCCTTTGGATGGGCCACTGGAGAGCCAACAGGCTGGGCAGATTAAAAGGGCACTCTTTGAGCAACTGCTGCCACCCCCGGGCTGGTTCCATTCCCTTTCACTCCTTTTTCACTATGCATTTTCAAAAGTTATCCCTCCTTTCCCCTGTGCTTAGGTGCTCTTTGCTTGGGTGGCTCCGCCTCTTCCAGCAGCCATTTTTGGGTTGTGCTCACTACCCTGAGCCAGAATTCCAAAGGTGCCTGAAAGCTCAAAAAGGCTGCCCTGTCCCAGGGCAAAGAACTGACTAAATGCAAACTGACTAAAAGCAACAAGAATGCCAAATTTTACCAGCTCCCCAGGGCTGCATTTCCCCGGCCTTTTCTGCTGCTTTTGATTAATGCCTGAAGGATTTCTTGCATGCATGTGTTCTAAAATTCAATAAAGCAATTACTTCTTGATTTGTGTGAATGTAATCTTGCAGCCAGGAGAAGCGGGGGGGGGGGGGGCGACGATTCCCCAGCCATCCAAAACACCCACACACACACACATACACACACCACATGTGGCATGTCCGTGCTAAGAATGGCAAGTTTCCATGAGACCTAAAAAGCAGGACATGACGAAGCAGGCAGCCTGAGAAGATCTGCTTTTTTATTTGGGGTTTTTTTTGTCATCCCCCCCCCCCCCAAGAGGAGTGCAGCCAAGGCCAATACCTGGTAAAGCCATTTCCACTGGAAGGGGACGGCGATTCGGATGAAGATGGCAATGATCCGTGTGAAGTAAATGTAACACACAATCTGTAGACAAAGGAGGAGGACAGGAGTGAGCAGCCGGGGCCTTCTGGGGCCCAAGCCATGCTAATTCTGCAGAGAAATCAGATCCTGTGAGCCAGGAATGCCTTGCAAGCCTCACACCATTTCAGGAATATTTGGGGTGGAAAAAATGGGGACACGAGTCAATATCCATTGGAGAAATCTCACCCAACCAGTCTGTGAAATAAACCAACAGAGCTGCCAATGTTTCGGCCGTGCTCCGTCCTCTGGGGTAGAGGGGGAACAGAAGCCAAGTGCTTAAACTCAAAAGGAATAGCTGTCCTACAGGCAAATCCTTCTATAAAAAAGGGACTTGGAGACCATCTGATTTGAATCATTAATAGAAATCCACCTTGACGCCCCTCTATGTTGCGCCCAAGAAGCCTGGTGCCCAGACTGAGACGGGACATGTGCAGCTTAACCAATGGACGTGTTTCCTCTCACACTCCTCAGATTACGTGTAGATGCATCTACACAGCACAGGGGCTTTCTATGAGATCCAAAACAGAAAGGGGGTGAAAAACCTGCCCCCTCCCCAAATCTCCAGGAGTTTGTCAACTTGGACCTGGCAACCCTACCGCTAGGGCCCCCCAATGTCAACAATGGAGTTGTGGGGCACATGGCACAGCCCCTCTACTGAAGCAGGGCTGGGCTTCTTGGAGCCCCCTACCCCAGTCCAGGCCAACTGCAGTGGTAGACAAGGTTGTATATAAATAGAACAAAGAGCAGGGCAAGAAGGAAGCTCAGGTCACATGCCTGACAGGACCAGGGGTAATGTTCTTCCTGGACTAGGTGGGATTGACTGCTGGTGGGCAGTTAGCCCCCTTGGCGCAAGGCTCTGTCACCCAAAACACTTTCCCCCAAGAGGTAGCGCTGGGTGTGCTGCAATTCAGAAAGGCAGAAAGCTGACATCCCCAGAGAAGAGAAAGGCTCCCTGGCAGGACAAAGCTCAGCTCTACTAGTGTGCATCCAGAGACGAATAGCAGGAGCTGAGGTATAGATGTGGCTCTCAAGAAGGAACGCTCATTTTGCTCTCTCACTTGCCTTGCAAGCAAGAACAACACACAGGTAAGGAAGTGGCAGGGGGGTTAACAGTGCTCCCCTCCCCCCACCAAACCTTTCTCAGAGCAGGCAGGTCCTTACCATGACGTAGTAATGTCTAAACAGCTTCAGCTTTGCTAGGTTAATGGCAGCTGTAGAAGGCAAAGAAAAAGAGCACTCAGAACAGAAGGTCAGAGGCAGAAGACATTATCTGCCAACATGGAAACACGCTGGCTGCAAGAATTAGCATTTAGACGGCACATTTCAAAGGTTCAAAGCAGCCTGCCTGCCTGCCTGCCTGCCCGCCTGTGTTATCTGGGGAGTGACAGGCATGCCGCACAGAATGCGGGGGTGGAATCCTGGACCGCTCCAGGGGAGGGGAGGGGAGGGGAGGGGGGGCAATTTCTGACTGTTCTGCTGCATTAGCCACCTTTCGTACAGGAAGCCAGTGCCCCAGAACAAACGGATTAGCACAGCCCTTTCTGTAATGTCACCCGACTACATGCAGGAAGGGCTATATGAAGCAAGGAGAGCATGGAAAAAAAAGATGCTACTCACTATATCTGCAGTACAAAATGGTCCAGTCCAGAGTTCTGACCACTCACCAATTCTGGGCAATGTGCATAATAAATCCCTGTATTCCATACAACAGGCCTGTAGCTCCAGATTATGGCCCCCCCTCCAAATTTGCAGCTCCAAGTGGGATGGCCCAAGCTAGCCTGAGATCAAGAACTAGGCAGGGTTGACCGTGGTCAGCATTTGGATGGGAGATCTCCAGGGAGGCCAAGGTCATGGTGCAGAGGGATGCAAGGGCAAACCACCTCTGGACGCCTCTTGCCCTGAAAACCCCACAGGGACTCCATAAATCAGCTGTGGATTGATGGGACTTTCTACCCCCAATTTGCAGAATTGCGAGTGGGGCTGAGAAGGCCTGTAGGGCCCCTTTCAACTCTATGGTAGGCCAGCCAAAAGCCACCAAACAAAATGGTGGCCAGGAAGACAGTTTGCCCGGTAACATCCCTCACATTATGCTATGCTAGCTTTCGGTTCAGAATCCATCCCCAAAGGTCAGGGCAGGGACTCATGGTAATTGTAGTCCATGGACACCTGGAGAGCGGGAGTTTGGCCTCCCCTGGCCTAAACGGATTTAAAGCTTTCCTTAAGAATAGCCCAGAGGTTCCACCACCAGCCGCGGGATGTGACAAAGTCTGCCCTGCTAGAAATCCAGACTGCAGTAGCTTCAAGGGCAAAGCCTAAGGAAAGCAGAGATGGGAAATGATACCACCTGCAATGTCTGCATCTTAAAGGAAACAGAGACATCCCTGTTGCAGGCCGGATGGAGGGCGCGCAGGACAAAATAGCAGCCAACAAAAGGATGTCTGTGAGTTTTGAAAATCCATGTTCTCCAGGGCAGACTGAGGCCCTCATTTCATAGAATATAGAATCATAGAGATGGAAGGGAACTCCAGGGTCATCAAGTCCAATCCCCTGCACAGTGCAGGACACTCACAACTCCCTGCCCATCCACAGGGACCCTAATTTCATGTCCAACAAAAATCTCCAGAATCCATCCTGGCCTGGAGGAAATTCACCTTCCAGCCCCCAGTGAAGATCAGCAATTCCCTTGGGCCACAAGAGACGAACCCTGGCACATTCCTTCCTGCCCATCCACTCACAATCTGCCTAAGTACATAAAATCAGCATTTCTGACAGATGGCTGTCCAGCCTCTGCTTAAAAACTTCCAAAGGAGGAGAACCAACTACCTCCCAAGGAAGCCAGTTCTACTGAGGAACTGCTCTGTTAGGAACTTCTTCCGGATGTTTAGCCGCAAATTCTTTTGAATTAATTTCAATCAACTGATTCTGGTCCGACCTTCTAGGCAGCAGAAAACAACTCTGCTCTGTCTTCTGTATGACAGCCCTTCAAGTATTTGAAGATGGTGATCATATCACCTCATAGTCGTCTTCTCTTCAGGCTAAACAGACCAAGCTCCCTCAACCTTTCCTCGTACGACTTGGTCTCCAAACCCCTCACCACCTTCACATTCCTCCTCCGGACATGCTCCAGTTTCTGTACATCTTTCTTCAGTTGTGGTGCCCAAAACCGAACACAGTTTTTAAGAGGGCCTTGCTATGATCTCATATTCCCTGATCCTCAAGGCAACACACATGGCTGCCGCCTTCATTTTAGCATTGCAATAATCCTTCAAGATATCCTGAAGCTCAGCCAGTGAGCTTCATGGAAGCCCGCAGGCCCAGATTTTTCCAGTCTTAACAAGCAATACAAAACATCCTCCGTAAGGCGTCTGGCACAGTGAGCCTTCTTTATTTTTATTTACTTAATTGTATCCCATCTCCTCTTTCTCACTGCACTCCTACCTCAGCAATATCATCATTTGAGATAACTGCATGCCTATTTGGTGACACAAGTTGTGAATTTAGCACCCTGGTGGGTGACCATCCTTGCAAACCACCATGCAACTCTCTGGAAAGAGGCTGACAAGGCAACTCTGTGATTATTTTTAAAAATTACAGCGGGGGAAGGAAATTTGAGTGGACAGGCAGGTCAATCTGCCCCTTCCCCCATTTTCGGGATGCAATGGTGCTACGGGGAGAAGACAAGAGGAGAGTCGGGAAAGTCTAACTTGGTCCCAAGTGTCACAATTCAGGAGGATTTGTGTTCCCTTTAGCAAGAGAAAATGTCATCCTTTTTATCTGTTCTGATTACAGGTGCAATATTGGATTGTCAGAAGGGACGTCCGATTCAGTCTTTTGTGCCACCCTGACAAACAGCTTATCAGGCCGTGCGTCAACTAAACCTATGAGTCGGCAACAAGAGAAGCCAAGGCCTATGATGGGAGGACACAAACACTCCTCTGTGTCCTTGTGTTGGCATGCCCGGGACATCTCCCCCCTTCCGAGCAGAGCAGAGCAGTTCACATCCTGAGCAGAACTGAACTGCTGGGATCTTGAAATGGCCACTGGCAGCAAAGACCCTGGGCGGCTCCAGGACAGAGATTCCTGGGTTAGCTCAGCTTAGAGGGCTTCGTCCCCAACCAGGACTCGGTTGTTATGCTCTGTATTGAGAGAGGCGGGAGCCAGTCTGTGCACATTTGGGCTTAACATGTGCACATGATGCCTGGGGGCAGCCTCGCTGGTGCAGACAACCAGGTTCACCCACCTAAAAAGCAACTGGGTTCGTATGAACAAACCCTGCAATTTAGCAGCCTGGACTCAAAATGCTTATTTCCAAGAAAGGTTCTGCAAAGATTTCCTTCGAAAGCTGCCATCCATAGCTTGACAGGAACAAGAACGGCAAGCGGAGGCAGATGGACCAGCTGTCAAACTTGGTTTGTGACGCCGACTCGTGCAGGTGGTGTGGGAATGAGGGGCATGGTCCCAGTTGCTTTCACAGCCTCGCAGAGGGTGAAGGGGCTGTGTCGCATTAGCAACCTTGGCAGTTGGCACACCACTGCAACCGGGCTGCAGCCAAGACCTTCTCTGCCGATTGCCAGGAACAGGCGGCCATCAATCGGTGCTTCCAGACGGTGCGGGGTGGAGCTCAAGGGGCAAGTGGCTTAAGAACAGCATGCATGGAGATAGCTGGCCTCAGCCTCCCCGCTCTCGGGGCTTTCACATGGTTCAGATGCAAACGTGCCAGAGTAAGACACAAGCAGGAAGTGGGGACCCGGATTTCAGCATCCCCAGCAAAAGCACCACTAGGCAGCAGGGAAACACCCCTGGATTCTGCGACTCTCTGGGTGACCTTGGGCAAGTCAAGTATGCCAACATCAGACTACGAAACAGTACAGATACACTGGGACAACAATGGCAATAATAAATCAAGGAAAAGTCGTCTCTCTTCAATTTCAGTTGTTTTTTTTAATCCTTCATATAAGTCCCAACGTGTTTCACCTGTTGGCGTTATCAAAGGACAAATATGAGTGTGTCAATCACACTTCTTATATGCAAGAAACTTGTCCCTTGGACAGTATGTAAGGTCATATTAATCACAGCTCTTAGCTAATGGCGTTCCAGACGTACATCTCACCAAATAACCTGCACCCTCTCATTTAAGGAGAAGCCGGGGGTTGGTAAAGAGCCCCTCCCCCAGCATCTCCAGCCAAAAGGACCCGCCACTGAGTGATGTGAAAGGCCCCAGACTCAGACGCTGGACTGGCTGCCAGTCTAAGTAGACAAGACTGACCTTGAAGCTGCCTTATGCTGAATCAGGGGGTGTCACTGGGCAAGAGAGCACCTAACCCCGACTTCTCACCTCCCTCTAAGGCCCACGCAATGGACTCAACATAACCTCCCTCTGCAGGACGGATGTCTAGCAAAGCCATCGTTTAAAAAAGTTTATGTTTCTTCTAGCTGCAAAGCCCATTCCTAAGAACAGGCCTTGAAAGGGTCTCCTCCCCTGGCCCCCAGCCAGGCAGTTTAAGGGGGCTTTGGGCCAGATCAAGTGGGGCGGGCAAGGGCTGGCCAGCTCCTTAGCAGGCAGTCAGCAGGCCTTAGCAGGCCCAGCCTAGCAGGCTGGCAGTCCCTCGATAGCAGGTCCTCTACCTTTGCCCAGGGCCCTCTCCCCTTACCTGCTGCTGGCTCCAGGCACTGAGGTGAGTCTGAGAGCAAAGAGGCTAGAGTCCAGGGATGGAGGGCGGGAGCTGCAGGGGCAGGGCCCTATTCCAACTTGGACAGCCGGACACCTTCCACCCCACAGGCTGTTTCACAAATATATAGAGGAACCATGGATGGATAAAGATAGGGCCCTCCCATTGCAGCTCAGGGAGGCCTACACGGAATTTAGTGATACGAGACAAAAGCCATGATAGTTTTGGACATATAACCATTTCTAACAGTATAACTTGTAATGGGAAAGAGCATTTTACAGTTAGCAGTTAGCAGCAGAACATTGTGGTTTTATACTCAGTGTTATTATTTGGGTCTTCATCAGCAGGGTGCAGTTGGTGGTGGGAGGGGCCTCAGCCACTCTGGTTGGTGGAGTTGGTTCACTGGCTTGACTGAAGGCTTGGTGGAAGAGCTTCATTTTGCAGGCCCCACAGAACTGCTTTAACTCTGGCAGGGCCCTGATCTCTTCTGGGTGCTCATTCCACCAAGTGAGGCTAGGACAGCCCTGGACCTGGAAGAGTCCAGATGAGCTTCCCTGGGGCCAGGGATCACCAGCTTGTTGGTGGTAGCAGAGCAGAGTACTCTCAGGGAAACATAGGTAGAGAGGCCATCCCTCAAGTACTCAGGGCCCAGACAGCATATGGCCTTGAAGGTGATTAACATAACCTGAAGCCTGATCTGGTATTAAACTGGTAGCCAGTGCAGCTGCTGGAGTACGGACTGGATGTGGGCCCTCCAAAGTGCTCCTAGAAGAACTCTGGCTGCTGCATTCTGCACCAGTTGGAGTATCCAGTTAAGGGTAGGCCTTAACCGGCAAGAATCCAGCCTAGAGGACGGTTGCTTAGGGGGGGGGGTGCATGGAAGGAAAGTGGTTTCAGCGCAGTAAGACAAGCATGCTGAAAGAAATGCAGCAAATTAGTAGCATGCGTCAATCTGATTGACTCACTTTGTGCACCTCCAGAGAGAAAAGCCAAAACCCAACACTCCCAGTTCTTTAATTTTTTAAAAAAAGGCTAAAACAAATCCCAAAGCACCCTTGGCCAAGGAGCAGTAAGGTGGCCTACTAATTGAATGATGCTAAGGTAAAATTCTCAGGCACATTTTGTGTTACTCGCTTATTCTCTGGAATGGGAAAGCCACAGTTAAGAGCCAAAATAGCCCTTTAAAAAACCATCCTTAAAATGGCAGAAAAGGCATTCATGTCACTTCCTCCCCCACGCCGTGCCTCATGAATCATGACCCATTAAGTTCCCCAAAATAAATAGTTCGTAAAAACTGGGCTGGTAGCTTTGAGTCATGAGTGGACCGTGTGGCTTGCTTCCTTCTCTTCTTTCCTGACAGATAGTATATATATTTCCTTGGATCAAACCCCAGCCTCAAAAAGGACGCCTGTACCTGCCCTCTGTAAGTCAGAAGGGCATCAGCAGGGTGGGTGGCACCACGCAGGGGCTATGACTCTGAAGAGCCACAAACTGCATGGCAGGGGCATCCAAGGGCTTTCCCAAGAAGACCCTAAGGGAATCTGGGCAGAAAAGAAGGCAATGTCCATGGGAAGTCTTAACAGCCCTTAAAGACTAACCAAATTTGTGGCAGGGTTGGAGCTTTGGTGAGTCACTACCACAAACTTTATTAGTCTTCATGGTGTTTCTGCCCTCTTCTGTTTTTCCTACAATGAAGGAACAAGTTGTAACCCTAGGCCCGGGCGCTTCACCCTGGCCACCTCTGCACACCAACGATGGAGGGCCTCCTGCAGCCTGGATCCATCCCTGTCCGGCAGCCCCACTGCACCCAAGCGCACAGTCTCCACCCTCTCAATTACTGCAGTTGCTCACGTTTCTACGTTACGTTACTGTTGCCTACAAACTGAAATGATTGTTCAGTTCTCAATTGTTAAAAGTAGTTCAACGTACTTTCTCTTTTATTGGTTCTATGTTTTATTGGTTCTATGTACACCGCCCTGAGTTGTCATAGTGAGGGGCAATATATAAACTGAATAAATAAAAATAAATATCTTTGCAGCTCCTGTTTAAAGGCGGTTTACTGGACTGATGCATAATCTGGCTTTGGCCAGGGAAGCTTGCCTTCAGCACAATGGCTCTCATGGCTGCAGCACTTCCCCCGCAGCACAGCTGGTGACTTTGGGCCATGGGGGAAGGGGGCATGCAGGGAGTGAGTGGTTTGTGACTTGACTGTGCTGAGCTTTGTGGAGTAGCCTGCAGGAGGGGGAGCAGAACAAAAATAAAAGTGCACGGATGGTACCGTTGGCCCTGCCAGGGAAGCTAGGAAGGTCTTCACCCCAAAGCTTAAGTAAGGGAGCCACCTACAGCCACTATAAGAAGAGAGCAAAGCCCCCTGTGAGCCACACGCCCACCACTCTCTCAGGCGGGAGAACGAGACTGCCTGAAGAAGAGCTGGCAGCAAACAGACCCGCACAGGAATCTAAGGAATTAGGCAAGGCAGCCCCGTAGTCTCTGCATGCGGCTCCCCCAAAAGCCCCTCTTCGGAAATGCAAACAAGGAATTCTTCGACAGACCTGGAAGGATCTGACTTTTTAAATAGATCTTTGGGATGAAGTACATCAAGGGGATGAAAAGCAGCAGTCACAGGAGAAACACCGAGATGCAGGGAAAACGGGACTGCTACCTGGACACTGCTGGGGAAAGAAGGCTGACCATGGCTTGGCAGATGTCAAAAATGGCAAATTTTAGCCAATTTTTGTTACTGCAGCACACGGTAATCAGGTTAGCTACCTGTAGAAAAGAAATTGAGTACAATGGCCGCTTTAACACCAACAAGGTTGTATTCAAGGTGTGAATTTTTGTGTGCACAAACACTTCCTTTGAAGTGTGCAGGGGAATGAAAGCTCACACCTTGAATAACACTGGGTTGGTCTTGCCATCCTGGGACTCCAACCTTGTTCTGCTGCTTCAGACCAACATGGCTGCCTACTTGGATTTCGTTACCTCATGGCCACCAGTGAGTTACAGAACCAGAAATGTCCTCTACTGATGCTGAAATATTCTCCTGACAGAGCTCTCCCAAGGGAAAGGAAGGCATATTAATAAAAGGTTCTGTGTACCAGAGCAGCAGTAGGGTTGCCTTCTCAGCCCCACTTCAGATACAAAGAATATATGGGCTCCATCATTTTCCTGTGTGTGTGCGCGCGCACGCGCGCGCGCGCATCTGTGTGTGTGCCCTGGACCTCCTGTGAAGCTCGCCAAGGCCTCCCCAGCGAGAAGACCAGCAAGGAGGGCCAAGTTAATCTGAAGGGGCAGCTTCCCCAGAATGCGCGCTTTTTTGCATACCCAGGGTAATGTCCTAAGCCACCAGAGAATGTCCAGAAACACAGCAAGTAGGCCACATGAGTTGTGTACGACACAATCTTCCGCAAGCCATGGGGTTTTCTGTGGCTGCCGCATAGGTGGAAAAATGGGAACGAATGACATGTCCCTGAATACCATCGCTCCTATTAAAAAAGACTATCAAGATCTGGGGAGGAAGCTCAAGCAAATGGGGGCACAAGTGGTATTCTCTTCAATCTAGCCTGTCAAGGGAAGAGGAATGCATCGGGAGAGGAAGATAATGGAGGTGAATCACTGGCTGCGTAGTTGGTACTGGCAGGAGAGATTTGGTTTCTGGGACCATGGGATAGGCTTTCTTGAGGAAGGCCTACTAGCACCTGATGGACTGCACTTATTGAAACTGGGGAAGAATGTGTTTGGCAGGAACCTGAGGAGATTCATCAGGAGAGCTTTAAACTAAAGCCACTAGGGGAAGGAGACGTTCAACATAGGGAGTGTATGGAAGGAAAACAATCAGAGGCAGCCCAACCGGCAAGGCCAGCTCATAGGGAACCAAAAGTAAAAGGATTCAGATGTCTTTATACTAACGCCCGAAGCATGGGCAATAAAAAGGAAGAGCTGGAACTCCTCATGCTGATGGAAAGGTATGATCTAGTAGGCATCACAGAAACTTGGTGGAATGATTCTCATGACTGGAATGTAATGGTGGATGGATATGAACTGTTCAGAAAAAACAGAATAGATCGAAGAGGTGGAGGAGTGGCACGGTATGTGAGGAAAGGGCTTACCTGTCAGGAAATTCTAGTGAATGAGAGCATATCTACAGTGGAAAGCATCTGGGTGAAAATAAGCGAGGGGAAAACAAACAGTGTGGTGGTTGGTGTCTGCTACCAACTGCCTGACCAACGAGAGGATGTGGATGCTGCACTTTGTGAGCAGCTTGAGAAAATATCCAAGCGGCAGGACCTTGTCATCATGGGTGACTTCAATTTCCCAGATGTGTGCTGGGAAACAAACTCTGCGAAGCGTCCTCAGTCATGCAACTTTCTGACCTGCCTGGCTGACAATTTCATATATCAAATGGTAGATGAATCCACAAGAGGTTCAGCCATACTGGACTTAATACTGACCAACAGGCAAGAGTTGGTGGATGAGGTGAAGGAGGTGGGGACCCTAGGGGGAAGTGACCATGTCCTCATAGAATTCCTTTTGAGATGGGGAGTCAAGGAAGCTTGTAGCCAGACGCAGATGTTGGATTTTCGTAGGGCAAACTTTAATAAACTCAGAGACATGATGAGAGTCATACCATGGACGAGAATGCTGGAAGGGAAGGGAGCATGTGAAGGGTGGGCGCTACTCAAACAAGAGCTATTGCATGCTCAATCAATGACTATCCCAGAAAGACGAAAACACTGCAGGAGCTCTAAGAAGCCTATTTGGATGAACAGAGAACTTCAAGAGGAACTAAGAAAGAAAAGGAAAATGTTCTGGAAATGGAGGGAAGGACAGAGCTCTAAAGAAGAGTACCTACAGGTTACTAGGCACTGTAGATCAATCATAAGAAAGGCCAAAGCTGAGAGTGAACTAAGATTGGCCAGGGAAGCCCATTGTCACAAGAAAAGATTTTTCAGTTATGTGAGGAGCAAACGTAAAGTAAAGGAGGCAATAGGCCCACTGTTGGGTGCGGATGGACAAACTCTAACAGAAGATGCAGAGAAAGCAGAAAGGCTTAGTGCCTATTTGACATCTGTTTTTTCCCACAGGACAAAGTGTTTAGGCACATCTAGAGATGGCCGTAGCCAAAGGACAGTGTCTGGGTGGCAGGTTAACATGGATAGAGAGGTTGTCGAGAGGCATTTAGCTGCACTGGATGAGTTCAAATCCCCTGGTCCGGATGAAATGCACCCGAGAGTACTCAAAAAACTTTCCAGAGAACTTGCACAGCCCTTGTCCATCATCTTCGGAACCTCTTTAAGGACTGGAGATGTCCCGGAGGACTGGAAGAGAGCAAATGTTATTCCGATCTTCAAAAAAGGGAGGAAGGATAACCCGGGAAACTACAGACCAGTGAGTCTGACCTCTGTTGTGGGGAAGATAATGGAGCAGATATTAAAGGGAGCGATCTGCAAACATCTGGAGGACAATTTGGTGATCCAAGGAAGTCAGCATGGATTTGTCTCCAACAGGTCCTGCCAGACCAACCTGGTTTCCTTTTTTGACCAAGTAACAGGTTTGCTGGATCGGGGAAATTCGGTTGATGTCATTTACTTGGATTTTAGTAAAGCTTTTGACAAGGTTCCCCATGATGTTCTGATGGATAAGTTGAAGGACTGCAATCTGGATTTTCAGATAGTTAAGTGGATAGGGAATTGGTTAGAGAACCGTACTCAAAGAGTTGTTGTCAATGGTGTTTCATCAGACTGGAAAGAGGTGAGTAGCGGAGTACGTCAGGGCTCGTTGCTCGGCCCGGTACTTTTTAACATATTTATTAATGATCTAGATGAGGGGGTGGAGGGACTACTCATCAAGTTTGCAGATGACACCAAATTGGGAGGACTGGCAAATACTCCGGAAGATAGAGACAGAGTTCAACGAGATCTGAACACAATGGAAAAATGGGCAAATGAGAACAAGATGCAATTTAATAAAGATAAGTGTAAAGTTCTGCATCTGGGTCAAAAAAATGAAAAGCATGCCTACTGGATGGGGGATACGCTTCTAGGTAACACTGTGTGTGAACGAGACCTTGGGGTACTTGTGGATTGTAAACTAAACATGAGCAGGCAGTGTGATGCAGCGGTAAAAAAGGCAAATGCCATTTTGGGCTGTATCAACAGAGGCATCACATCAAAATCACAAGATGTCATAGTCCCATTGTATACGGCACTGGTCAGACCACACTTGGAGTACTGTGTGCAGTTCTGGAGGCCTCACTTCAAGAAGGACGTAGATAAAATTGAAAGGGTACAGAGGAGAGCGACGAAGATAATCTGGGGCCAAGGGACCAAGCCCTATGAAGATAGGTTGAGGGACTTGGGAATGTTCAGCCTGGAGAAAAGGAGGTTGAGAGGGGACATGATAGCCCTCTTTAAGTATTTGAAAGGTTGTCACTTAGAGGAGGGCAGGATGCTGTTTCTGTTGGCTGTAGAGGAAAGGACACGCAGTAATGGGTTTAAACTTCAAGTACAACGATATAGGCTAGATATCAGGAAAAGGTTTTTCACAGTCAGAGTAGTTCAGCAGTGGAATAGGCTGCCTAAGGAGGTGGTGAGCTCCCCCTCACTGGAAGTCTTCAAGCAAAGGTTGGATACACACTTTTCTTGGATGCTTTAGGATGCTTAGGGCTAATCCTGCGTTGAGCAGGGGGTTGGACTAGATGGCCTGTATGGCCCCTTCCAACCCTATGATTCTATGAAAAAGCCAAAAGACCTAACGGGACCTCTGCCCTCCATCCTGGAGGACCGTGGCTCTTTGCGCTGCAGACAGAAGTGAATGCCCAACCCTGGAAAGTCACCCACCTGCCGCCTCTGAGGGTGCGGAAGAAGAGGAGTGGCACAATCAACCATCTGCAAGGGCCCCTTGCCTGCTTCCTGCTGACAGAATCAATAAGACCAGGACAGCCAGAGCGGCAGGCCCACAGGCGCCAAGGGTTAAGTGCTTTAAGATTGGGGGAGAAGGATGCTTCTGTCAAACGCCCACCCCACTGAATTTCCCAGCAGTGGGGGAGGGGGGCAGTTTTGAAACAAGCCGCACAGGCAGCACACGGGCCTCCAACCACGAGGAAGGAAGACAAACACACCGCAACGGCACAGCCCACAGCAGTGAGAGTGGCTCCAGCCATGCTGCAAGAGCAACTCTTGTAAGCAGCAACATGCTAGACATGCAGCCGCACTGGAGGAAAGCCAGCTGTGCTGGTCCCAACTGGGGCATGAATGCCCCAAGGGTGTGGCACAAGGGCAGACCGATCACAAATGTTCTCCTTTGGAGTCTCCATTTATTACCACTGAAGGGCACAGAACAATATTAGGCTGCCCCAAGTACCTGCCTTCCCTGCGCTCTCCCTACTCCGGGTCTTCCCTAAAGGCAGTGCAGCTGAAACCCACCAGGCAGCCAGTCAGTAAACTGCCCCTCCCTCTGCTATGCCCACCCGCCTGGCATCCCAAAGAACAGTTAGGGCATCACGACAGTCAAGATCCAGCCTAGAAGTCAGGGTAAAAATCCCATGCATCAGAAAGCTCACAGGATAAGCCTGGGCCAGTCACTCTGCCTAGCCTACAGCACAGGGTTGTTGTGCAACTAAAACAAAAGGACATAAGACCTACGCAGACCACCTGATTTCCTTAAAGGATGGGATAAATGTGAAACAAATGAATCAAGGATCTAAGGGAGTACATGAATGCTGTTACAGAAAAATCAAATCAGATGAAGGGTATAGAGTACAGCTACTGTCCCTGACAAGCTAGTTTTCTGTGTGCAGGGCACCAGTTTGTTTTGAGGCATGTTCGGTCAGATGATTCCCAGCTTGAAGTCTGAAAGGATGCAGCCCAGGGCTGGGGGAGATTTGTGAACTAATAACATCAACCAGCTGCACAATAAGCAGCCAAATCTGTAAGCTAAGCTTTGTCCTGCCCTTTCCTGCTTCAAAGAGGGAAGGGACAGAAATACAAAATACCCAGACTTTGGGGTCTCTTTGATCTTTCATCGGCCCTGAGATTATAGATTATGCAAAACAGAAGGAAGAGCATTCTCTTGCCTTTGCCGTCTGTCGCAGAAGCCTCCTGTAAGTGTCGTATTGACCTAGAAGAAAAAATTGAATGCCAATGAGTTGTGAGTTACCATGACAGATCTTCAAGCGATCCACCACCTGCCAAAAGGTGCTGAAGGACGTCGTGTGCTGGTCTAGCCCAGGGCGCCCTCTGCTGACTAGGAAGACTGTCTGTCAGACCCTAGGTGGGGAGGGGTCCACAGGCATCTTGCAAGCATATGAACTGGACCACCACAACCCCCCAAACCCATCCGGCAACACGCCAGGCAAGGCTGGGCTGCCAGCAAGTCTATTTCAATTAGGCAGAGAAAAATGTGTGTGGAGCAGGACCAGCAATTGCTTATCCCAGTGAAGATTCCTTATCCATCAGCAGTTTCGTTGGCATTAATTCTGGGCAGCATACAAGAATCAATATTTCTTTATCCTCAACGGCTGTCGCGAACTTCACTTGCGGGTGTCCTCATTGGGCCGTGGACCGGTGGCGCCCGCCCCCCACCAACCCAGCACTGGGCACGCTGGTGCGATCCACGCCAGTGTACCCCTGCCTGCTGCCGCAGAAGGAGGTAGGTGGCCCGGGGGAGGGCAGGCCAGCCCACTTGGGGATGGTGGGAGGGCAAATGGCACTGGCCGCCCCTTCCCTCGGCCCCCTCACAAGACCTGAGCTCTCACCACTCGGAAGCCTCCCCCCTCCGCTCTCCTTCTGCCCCTGGCAGTGCCTCGGCCACCATGCTGGCCGCTTCCCTTCCTTCCCTTTCCTGCAAGCTCTCACCCACCCAACCTGCCTGCGCCTCGCCTCGTGTCCCCTTGCCTGCCCTCCCCAGCCAGCCCTCGCTTGTTGCTTGCCTGGCTGCCTAGCAGGCAGCCACTGGCCCACATGTGCGTGCCATCCTGCCCATAGGGATCCCCTCGCCCACCCACTGCCCAGGCCATGTGAGCCAGCGGAGCCTGCCAGCCAGCCCCAGCCTCACAAGCCCACTGGCCACAGCACGCCGATGCCTCCAAACACCAGCACGTTTGCAGGGTCTCGGTGCTGCCCATCCTCGGTGGGAGGAGGAGCTGGATGGAGGGAGAGGTCCACGGCCCTGATCCCCCCCCCCCCCGCCGTGCTCCTCCACTTCTCGCACACACCTGGGAAGGAGAGATCACCCCTTCAACTGCACCCTGACCCACACCACCCTCCCCGAGCCAGACTCCTGCCTCCTTTGCTGTCCGGGGCCTGCCTAACCGCCTTCCCCCCAGCGCCTGTTGCATGCCTCAACGAAATGGGCTCGCAGACTAGTATATTATGATAATTTGACGGTATTTATTTATTTGACTTTTACCCCACCATCCCCCAAAAGCTTACAATAAAAATTGAATATAAAATAATTAAAAACGAGTTTAACATTTAAAATCTACTGTTAAAATTCAACCAGTCCAGTTGGGAAACCCCACAGCTGACTATTTGTAGAAATTATTCCATGGAGTGTTGCCTGGGGAGGGAGGCACACAGGCTGATTGTTACCTATGAGGGGATCCTTAGGCTGGGAGGCCAGCATCTTCTCTAAGTTAGCTCCGGCCTCAATTGTTGGCCTGGTGGGACAGCTCTGTCTTGCAGGCCCTGCAGAACAGGTTAAGGGCCCTAATGTTATGGCCCAAGGACCCTTGGCCTTGGCTGAGGCCAATGTGACCTCTTTGGGTCCAGGGACCCTGAGCCCATTTTGGTCGCTAGATCTTCATGCTCGGGGGGGGGGGGGGTGTACTGCCAGGAGCTTTACATAAACGTACAAAGCTGCCTCATACACAAACAATCCATCTCTTTTAGCAGCAGCTCTTCAGGGCCTCAGGCAGAGGAAGAGCCTTCAGCAGAGGGATGGGGGCTCGGCAGTAGAGCATGCGCTTGGGCGCACAGGTGGTCCCAGGTTCAATCCCCGGCATGTCCAGCTAAAAGGATGAAACTGGAGATGATGTGGAAGACCGGAACCCAATGCCCTGGAGGGCTGCTGCTAGTCTGAGTGGACAATCCAGATCTCGATGGAGGTATAAAGCAGCTTCGTGCATCCAACCCTCTAGCAGCAGAGATCCTTTACCCAGGAAGCCTGCCCCCTCTTTGCTTCCTGGAGGCACCTGCTCCCCCCCCCCACATGGCTGGCAGGGCAACGTGACTTTTAGCATCAGGATGGATGGATGGATGGATGTTTGGGCATCCTTTCTCCTCGCAACAACGAAACTCCAGGGCGGCCCTTCTAGCAACTCACCAGACGACTGGAAACAGGATGGCTCCACAGCACAGCAAGTCAACCAGGAAAAGGATCTCTTTCCACAAACTGTATTCTGTGGTGCCTTCTTCTGTTGACTCTAGGATGATGTAGGCCACGTTTGCCAAGACCTTGTGGGAGGAAACAGGGAGGCATTCTGAGTGGCGGGAGGCCAAGTTCAAAGGAAGGAAGACGAAAGAAGGCACAATGGGTACTGCCGTCCGGCAGGAGCAGAAGAGGGGCTGTTTGGCTCAGAACTCAATCTGCTGAGAATCTCCATTTTAAGTTTCTAGTCCTTAGTTGTCCAGCAAAGTCTATTGTGTGGCAAAAGCACACGAAGCCAGAACCGTTGCTGTGACTAAAGCCTCCGGTTGCTGGGCTTCCTGTGATTTCCCAGCCTCCACCAGGGCCCTGGCTAGCCGGAGGTCGTCGCATGAGCCTGGAAGCTAAGCAGGGCTGACCCTGCCTAGTATTTGGGTGGAAGATCTCCCAGGGAAGATCAGGGGTGTGATGTGGAGACAGGCAATGCCAAACCACCCCTGTTCCTCTCTTGCCTTGAAAATCTCACAGGATTGGTCGGGTGCATCTTGATAGCACTTCTGACCCTACGAGCTACACAGAACTGTCCCATGCAAGAAAGTTATACTAATAAGCGCACATTGCAGAATTGTTTGCAGAGGTCGCAGGCTTCTGGTTTTGGACTGGCTTCTCCTGTGTGGAGACGGGAAGGCTCTGGCATGCGGAGGACATTGCTCTGTGGCCTACAGACATTCTTCTGTCAAAGAGAGCGTCATGCTGCAAACATCCCACACTTCTCTACTGACAAGGGCCCCAGGAGCGGCCTCAGGGTGGCTCCACTCAGGCCTGGCCAGTGCCTAGTCTCTCCCCTCACTTGGCCCCTGGATTTGGGAAGCTGCCTGTGAGGAGCTGCAAAAAGGCTCAGCCTGCACACGGAAACCGTCGGAAGGTGCAGAAAAGAGAGGCTTCGCAGAACGCTCCTAAGGTTTCCCCTCCTCCTCACACACCCACATGCTGGACGATGCAAAGTACTGAAACAAGCAGCCACGCACTGCCCATGCACTGCAAAAGGATGCCAGTGCCAGGTCCACAAAGGCCACTCACTTCTAAGAGGGAAATTGCGGAAGGGGGGGGGATGCCTGCAACTGAGCAGGATGCAAGAACTAATGCTGTCCTCACCTGCAGCGGGATGACAATCATGAAGATTTTCTTGTCCTTATCAGAAAGGATGTGCTTAATGAAGGCCCAGCCGGTGCCAATGAGGGCAATGGTGATGAATAGCAAGGCGCCCTTCAGCCTGGTGGGTTAAAGAAGAAGAAGAAGAAGAGAGTTCACAGCTTGCCTTTTTACATGCCGGGGGGGGGGGGGGCCTCCAAGGCAGGTCTTAGGAGGTAAAGGCACCCATCAACACAACAAAGAGAGGCACCAGTTGGAAGGGTTCCATGCCAATAAATCTACTCCACTGGCATCCTGGGTCAGAAGAACGCCTGGTGAATTTGCCTCCACAGCAGGGGGGATATGCTGCATTCCAGCCCAAGATACCAAGAACACACAAACGGCGGCCAAAGAGAGAAACTGACTACTCAGCCTGCACACGTGTGGAAGGAAGAAGGGGCAGATGTGTCAAAGACGGAACCCACTAACAGAAAGGCCCGGCTCCCTCATTGCCTTCAGAGGCAGAAGCATGCAGAACAAGGGACCACTGGAAAACCTGCAAACAGCTGCCTCAAAAGATCATTCTGCTGGTCGAGCCCTAAATCACGCATGGTGGCTTGACGGTCCCCAAGGTGGCTGCGGAAACAAGTGTCCGGAAAAACCCCTCCTGACCTTGGTGTCGTTCAATGCTCGCAAGGTGCTCAACGTTTCCACAACCACGGAGGGGAATGCCATACTGCAGGCACTCCGGGGTGAGGGTCAGGAGGCAGGGTTTGACCCCCCCCCCCACACCTGGTTCTGTACTTCTTCCCACAAGAGTGAAGGGCAGCCCTTCTGCTCAAGGGGGAAGAGACAAAAGGGGGGAACGCTGGCAAGCCCAGACAGCCAGGGTGCTGGGGTGGCTAAAGGGGGCTGACTAGTTTCTGGAAGGCCTGCTCTGTTCTGGAAACTTGGTGAGTGATCTTGGGCCAGTCACACTCTCTCAGCCTAACCTACCCCACAGGGTTGTTGTGAGGATAATACGGAGGTGAGGAGAGATGTAAACTGCTTTGGGTCTCCAGTGGAGAAAAAGGCACAGTATGAATGAATTAAATAACTTCCTTGACTCGAGGGATCGCATCTGTTTCTCGTCAGTGCTAGAACATGATGTTGGGAGTGGGTTCCAGTACGGTGGGTATAAAGCATTTCTATCTGGCCTTCTCAAAACACAGGAGGAGGTTAACACTACAGCAGCAAATTACAAGAAAGCGTGTAAGAGCCAGTGGGGTGTCATGGTTAGAGCAGCAGCTTCTAATCTGGAGAACTGGATTTGATTCTATGTAAATGTTCCAAAATGTTTTATGTAAACCGCCCAGAGCCGTAGGGAAGGGTGGTATAAAAATCTAAATAAATGAAAATGAAATTCCCCACTCCTCCACATGCAGCCAGTTGGGGGATCTGAGCAGTCCTCACAGAGCTCTCTCAGCCTCACCTCCCTCACAGGGTGTCTGTTGTGGGGAGAGGAAAGGGAAGGCGGTTGTGAGCCACTTTGAGACTCCTTCGGGTAGAGAAAAGTGAGGTGCAAAAACCAACTCTCCTTCTAAAAAAACAAAAGGCACCCCCCCCCCAGGAAATCCTACACAACTTAGCCTTCCCCTGCCTTAGAACAGTAGGAGGGTCCTGCTCAGAACTTTCCGTTTTCACCCGGGCGAGGCTGGGGAGGGAGCGACAACTTCCGCCACAGATGGAGGCTTTCCGGGCATTTAAAAAACACAGTAAAGCCCTTTCCAGGGCAAGCCTTGATGTCAAGCAGCACAAGGCCCAGTCACTAGTCCCTGAATCAGGCCTGCAATTTGGTCTGTACCACTTACAGGTGAGTGATGTAGTAGACCACGGCCCAGCCTTCGATGGGGAAGCCTTGCACGGAGATGTAGTGGTAGTCGATCTGAAAGGCAAAAGCACAGGGCTGCTCAAAGGCATTTCATGTCCGACTTGGGAGAGGACTGGGCAAGGAGTCGGGCTTCCCCAGGCAATCTGGCCAGAAGGAGGGCAATCAGTCAGGCCCAGCTAAGAAACAGCTTGAGGAGGACACAGCAAAGCACAAAATAGCAGGCCCAGAAGAAGGGGGTAGGGGCAGAGGCCCCCCTCCTTTCTGAGCCTATGGGCGCCTTTGGAATTCTAACACAGCATAGCCACACAAGATGGCTGCAGAAGGAGGCGGAACCAGCAGAGAAATTGCAGTTGCGGCTTATTTTCAGTCACACAGCAGAGATCTTTGGGCTGTTGGCAGCAGCTGACAAAGCAACAGGTTTCAAAAACCTGTAGAAAAGCCCCACCCATGTCCTAAAAACCACTTGGGAGGTGCCAGGGAAGGTGCCAGCAAGAGCCACGGCACCCACGGATTGGGGCCCCCTGGAGTAGGGAGACTGGTGGCCAGTATTTGGATAGAGTGGGAAGAATATGGAAGCCCCTCCTCTGAATTCTTTACGATCTGTGCCTTGCTTTCCTGCCACTGCTCACCAGCCAGTGTTCAGCTGGAACCAGGAAGCACCACCTTGCACAGGGCCCCTTTGGAGGGCTCAAGCTACTGTTCTTCTGTTCCTCTGTTGCCTCAAGTGCGTCGTATGCTTCTCCAGGGCCAACAAGACAGCTGGATATTTGTGCAGGGATGCCTGTCTCCTTCTCCTGGAACCCATACCTTTCAGCTACACCGTCGCTTGGCAGCACAATATTGGTAGAAGTCCTAGGATAACACTGGCTGGCTCTGATCCCCCCCCCCCCCCCGTCTTAGGGATGGCAACAGCAAGAGAGACACTGAGAGTTTACTTACTGCGTGGAAGACCAAAGAGAGGGACTTGGTGAATGGAAGAGCAGCCATAAGCCAGTGAATCTTGAACACATCAGCCCTGTAAGCAGGAGGCAGCAGGGGAGAAGAAAGTAATCTGAGGCTCAAGAGAGTTAGAACAATTCCAAGGTATGGTCTGCTTCTACAGCAGGACCTTTTAAGAAGATGAAGCCATAAGAAATTGGAGGTTCCTGAAACTGGAAGTAAAAGCAACCCCAGGAATGTATACTCATGGCAGTACAGGAAGTAGCCTGCAAGTATTCAAGTACTCATTTTGCAACTCAGCACACCTCCCAGTACGCGCTCCCTTATGCACCTCCAATTGCTTGGCTTCTTTCAGTGCTAAAACCAATTCTTCCTTTTCATCCAAAAACCTTGCAATACGGCTGTACACTCCAGCAAGCACCAAAGCCCAAGGTGGCCAGCACCGCAGCACAGGCACCAGCTGGCATGTCGCCACCAGCGCTGGCCCTCCCTTCCACACTGCTGGCCGCCTCAGGCTTCAGTGCTTGCCAAAGCACACCGGAGCGCACAACCTTACCTTACAATGTGATCTGCACACCTCAACCTGGGAAAAGTGGCATTCCTTCATGTCCCCACCCACAAAATCAGACATGAACTAAATCATGTTTCTGTCTGCAATTGTTAGCAAGCAGGAATATGGAATCGGCCAGCTCCTGAGTGTTCATGCAAGTCTTCCTAGTAGGAAGGCTGAGACTGGAATTCTTGCTTGCCTGCAAACAGTATCCAGTGTTACTAATTCAGCGCTGAAAGTTTGTTTAATTAATGAGAACCTGGAGTGCCTTGAACTGAAATGCACAGACAAAATACCCAGAGCGACTGAAAGTATCTCATGGCAGACAGTGGAAAAACTCTGGAAGATCATTTGATGTGATTAATACTCCCCCCAAGACACCTCTTGCAAGAAAGCCCCCTAGCCACACCCCGATTACTTGAGGAGCATCAAAGACAAGGAGAGGCTTGAAGAACAAAGATGAGCCCATTTATTGTGGCGAAAACTTTCAATCAAGTTGGGTACCCAAAGGCTGGTTGAGAAAAAATTATGAGGAATAAATTCAAACAAAATATGTGTACTTAAACTCTTCTTTAAAAACACAGACACATTCTGCAGTCCTGAACCAATGTAGTACAATACAAATAAAAACCTCTAAGTTAATATCAATGAAGCAATAAAACAATTCTGTATAATCCCATTAAAACAGGACAGAATGTGTTTTGGCCTCCTCGGTGGTCAAATTGCGATACATAGGCACACTATGGCATAGAAACATGTTAATGCCTGGGCAAGTTGCTAAGAAGGCACACCAAATATTCTGTGCAGCAAAAGAATTAGGCTGTAGACTTCTAAGCAGACGCACATGCAGGGAATGAATCATAGAATCATAGTTGGAAGGGGCCATACAGGCCATCTAGTCCAACCCCCTGCTCAACGCAGGATCAGCCCTAAAGCATCCAAGAAAAGTGTGTATCCAGCCTTTGCTTGAAGACTGCCAGTGAGGGGGAGCTCACCTCCTTAGGCAGCCTATTCCACTGCTGAACTACTCTGACGTGAATTTTTTTTCCTGATATCTAGCCTATATTGTTGTACTTGTAGTTTAAACGCATTACTGCTTAATGTTTAAACCCTTTCCTGTACAGCCAACGGAAAAAGCATCCTGCCCTGCTCCAAGTTACAACCTTTCAAATACTTAAAGAGGGCTATCATGTCCTCTCTCAACCACGTCGCTCTCCTCTGTACACTTTCAATTTTATCAACGTCCTTCTTAAAGTGAGGCCTCCAGAACTGCACACAGTACTCCAGGTGTGGTCTGACCAGTGCCGTATACAATGGGACTATGACATCTTGTGATTTTGATGTGATGCCCCTGTTGATACAGCCCCAAATGGCATTCACCTTTTTTAATGCTGCATCACACTGCCTGCTCATGTTTAGTTTACAATCCACAAGTACCCCAAGGTCTCGTTTACACACAGTGCTACCTAGAAGTGTATCCCCCATCCAGTAGGCAGGCTTTTTATTTTTCTGACCCAGATGCAGAACTTTACAGAATGCAACTTAATAACTCCTTCTGACCATGGCTATCAAAGCCCTCAGATTGTACATATGTATACCAACTTTTGACTGATAGTGTCTTCAAGCATTGAAAAGAGCCAGCGTCTACTTCCTCTGGTATGTGAACTGTTTCATCTCTACCAGTTACTAAAAGGGTGTGTGTGTGTGGGGAGGGATATTGCAAAGAGGGCCTGGAGGCCAACGTGAGGGTGTGTGGCTGTCAAGGGCTGACAGACTAACAACTAGACTTCTGGATTAATAGAAAGCTTTATCACTAGCAGATCAAGACACCTCCACGATCATAGTCGATTCTGTTCAATACATGTAAAGCAAGCACTTTTGCTCTTTCCCTTTCCCACACTTTCCCAGGGGCCAGCCCGGGCACCATTCCAACCAATAGTTGGGCTGTCGTGGCCTTGGGTGTTAGACAGTTCCTCAGTTCAGATAATGCAGCCCAGCAGAATTGTGTGCAAAGATTAAATCACAGCAGAAAGCAGACAGCTCAGGGTTACAGAAAGGTTCCAAAAACAGCACACATTCATAGAATCATAGAGTTGTACTTGTAGTTTAAACCCATTACTGCGTGTCCTCTCCTCTGCAGCCGACAGAAACCGCATCCTGCCCTCCTCCAAGTGACCACCTTTCAAATACTTAAAGAGGGCTATAATGTCCCCTCTCAACCTCCTTTTCTCCAGGCTGAACATTCCCAAGTCCCTCAACCTATCTTCATAGGGCTTGGTCCCTTGGCCCCAGATCATCTTCGTCGCTCTCCTCTGTACCCTTTCAATTGTATCCACATCCCTCTTGAAGTGAGGCCTCCAGAACTGCACACAGTACTCCAGGTGTGGTCTGACCAGTGCCATATACAATGGGACTATAGAATCATAGAGTTGGAAGGGGCCATACAGGCCATCTAGTCCAACCCCCTGCTCAACGCAGGATTAGCCCTAAGTATCCTAAAGCATCCAAGAAAAGTGTGTATCCAACCTTTGCTTGAAGACTTCCAGTGAGGGGGAGCTCACCACCTCCTTAGGCAGCCTATTCCACTGCTGAAGTACTCTGACTGTGAAAAAAAACCTCCTGATATCTAGCCTATATCGTTGTACTTGTAGCTTAAACCCATTACTGCATGTCCTCTCCTCTGCAGCCAATGGGAACAGCATCCTGCCCTCCTCCAAGTGACAACCTTTCAAATACTTAAAGAGGGCTATCATGTCCCCTCTCAACCTCCTTTTCTGCTGGCTGAACATTCCCAAGTCCCTCAACCTATCTTCATAGGGCTTGGTCCCTTGGCCCCAGATCATCTTCGTCGCTCTCCTCTGTACCCTTTCAATTTTATCGACGTCCTTCTTGAAGTGAGGCCTCCAGAACTGCACACAGTACTCCAGGTGTGGTCTGACCAGTGCCGTATACAATGGGACTATGACATCTTGTGATTTTGATGTGATGCCCCTGTTGATACAGCCCAAAATGGCATTTGCCTTTTTTACCGCTGCATCACACTGCCTGCTCATGTTTAGTTTACAGTCCACAAGTACCCCAAGGTCTCATTCACACACAGTGCTACCTAGAAGCGTATCCCCCATCCAGTAGGCATGCTTTACATTTTTCTGACCAAGATGCAGAACTTTACACTTATCTTTATTAAATTGCATCTTGTTCTCATTTGCCCATTTTTCCATTGTGTTCAGATCTCGTTGAACTCTGTCTCTATCTTCCGGAGTATTTGCCAGTCCTCCCAATTTGGTGTCATCTGCAAACTTGATAAGTAGTCCCTCCACCCCCTCATCTAGATCATTAATAAATATGTTAAAAAGTACCGGGCCGAGCACCGAGCCCTGAGGTACCCCGCTACTCACCTCTCTCCAGTCTGATGAAACACCATTGACAACAACTCTTTAAGTGCGGTTCTCTAACCAATTCCCTATCCACCTGACTATCTGAAAATCCAGATTGCAGTCCTTCAACTTATCCATCAGAACATCATGGGGAACCTTGTCAAAAGCTTTACTAAAATCCAAGTAAACTACATCAACCGAATTTCCCCGATCCAGCAAACCTGTTACTTGGTCAAAAAAGGAAACCAGGTTGGTCTGGCAGGACCTGTTGGAGACAAATCCATGCTGACTTCCTTGAATCACCAAACTTCCGTTAGAGTTTGTCCATCCGCACCCAACAGTGGGCCTATTGCCTCCTTTACTTTACGTTTGCTCCTCACGTAACTGAAAAATCTTTTCTTATTACAATGGGCTTCCCTGGCCAATCTTAGCTCACTCTCAGCAGCTTTGACCTTTCTGATGCGCCTAGTAACCTGTAGTGCCTAGTAACCTGTAGGTACTCTTCTTTAGAGCTCTGTCCTTCTCTCCATTTCCTGAACATTTTCCTTTTCTTTCTTAGTTCCTCTTGAAGTTCTCTGTTCATCCAAATAGGCTTCTTAGAGCTCCTGCAGTGTTTTTGTCTTTCTGGGATAGTCATTGATTGAGCATGCAATAGCTCTTGTTTGAGTAGCGCCCACCCTTCACATGCTCCCTTCCCTTCCAGCATTCTCGTCCATGGTATGACACTCATCATGTCTCTGAGTTTATTAATGTTTGCCCTACGAAAATCTAACATCTGCGTCTGGCTACAAGCTTCCTTGACTCCCCATCTCAAAAGGAATTCTATGAGGACATGGTCACTTCCCCCTAGGGTCCCCACCTCCTTCACCTCATCCACCAACTCTTGCCTGTTAGTCAGTATTAAGTCCAGTATGGCTGAACCTCTTGTGGGTTCATCTACCATTTGATAAATGAAATTGTCAGCCAGGCAGGTCAGAAAGTTGCATGACTGAGGATGCTTCGCAGAATTTGTTTCCCAGAACACATCAGGGAAATTGAAGTCACCCATGATGACAAGGTCCTGCCGCTTGAATATTTTCTCAAGCTGCTCACAAAGTGCAGCATTCACATCCTCTCGTTGGTCAGGCGGTCGGTAGCAGACACCAACCACCACACTGTTTGTTTTCCCCTCGCTTATTTTCACCCAGATGCTTTCCACTGTAGATATACTCTCCTTCACTAGAATTTCCTGACAGGTAAGCCCTTTCCTCACATACAGTGCCACTCCTCCACCTCTTTGATCTATTCTGTTTTTTCTGAACAGTTCATATCCATCCACCATTACATTCCAGTCATGAGAATCATTCCACCAAGTTTCTGTGATGCCTACTAGATCATACCTTTCCATCAGCATGAGGAGTTCCAGCTCTTCCTTTTTATTGCCCATGCTTTGGGCGTTAGTATAAAGACATCTGAATCCTTTTACCTTTGGTTCCCTATGAGCTGGCTTTGCCGGTTGGGCTGCCTCCGATTGTTTTCCTTCCATACACTCCCTATGTTGATAGTCTCCTTCCCCTAGTGGCTTTAGTTTAAAGCTCTCCTGATTAATCTCCCCAGGTTCCTGCCAAACACATTCTTCTCCAGTTTCGATAAGTGCAGTCCATCAGGTGCTAGTAGGCCTTCCTCAAGAAAGCCTATCAATTATTTCAAGATGGAGTCACTCCATCTTCAACATTATTTCAAGATGGAGTCACACAGGTCAAATACAAATCATGGCAGAGATCAGGGCAGCTGATCCTGACAGTGGCCCCTTTTGGGGGAAATCAGCCATTCAGCTGAGCCTTTAGGAATGCTGCTCCAGTTTCTAATCACTTTGCAGGAAGGGGATAGAATGCTGAAGGGAAGCACACTGGCAGTCTTAGTTCAGGTCTGCCTCAGTGAGAGGACATTCATGGTTTCCAGCTTGCCTCTGGAAAAAGGCAGACAGTTGGAAGCTGTGCCCAGGGCGGTTCAGCTCTACCTTGGTAGAGTGCGAGGCCCGTCTCTGATGACAAACAGACTTTGTACTGTTTAGTCTGACTCTTGGAAAAGGGCAGGCGAGTGCAGGTGGAATTCTGTGTGTGTAAAAAGAAGAAGAGTTGGTTTTTAAATGCCACTTTTCTCTCCCCAAAGGAGAGAAAAGCAGCTTCCAATCGCCTTCCCTTTCCTCTTCCCACAACAGACATCCTGTGAGGGAGATGAGGCTGAAAAAGCCCTGATATTACTGAAGAAGAGTTGGTTCTTATATGCCTTTTCTCTCCCTGAAGGAGTCTCAAAGCGGCTTACATTAGCCTTCCCTTTCCTCTCTCCCCAACACACACCCTGTGAGGTGGGTGAGGCTGAAGGAGCCCTGATATTCCTGCTTGGTCATGACAGTTTTCTCAGTGCCGTGGGAAGCCCAAGGTCACCCAGCTGGCTGCATGTGGGGGAGCTCAGAATCAAACCCAGCATGCCAGATTATCCAACCCAGTTGCTAGTCAGTGAAAGTATGTTTGTATCTGGAAGCATCAAAGTGGATTCAAACCATCCTCTGGAGTGGCCACTAGCTTAAATGGCCTGGCCTCAGCCAGGCTTCTTCTCTGACTGGAGACTCGTGCAGCTGATCTGTTCCTTGAAACAGCCTGTAACTAAATCTTCTTTGTCGTTTATATACTAATCTTGCCTCAGTGATCCCTGCATTCTACCTGTGCACCACCAAACTCATCTGACGGCAGTGAACCCATTCCTGGACACCTGATATCTTAAGAGTGCCTGGCAACTGAGGGAAGGGTTTACAGCTCAAAACAACCCTTGTTCCCCAAAAACCATAGAAAGCTGCCTGTGCTCCCTCAGTAGGTAGAGAAGGCCTGACACACAAGTTGTGTAACACTACAGAGCACAAAGAAAGGTGTCCGTCAAGAGTAACCTCAGTGTAAGAAAGAAGGTTGCCAACCCCAAGGTGGCATCTGGAGTTCCCCTGGGATTTCCAGGCAACAAGGATCAGTTCACCTGGAGCAAAGGGCTGCTTTTGAAGGGGGGCTCTATGGCCCGATACCTCATTGAAGGGCCTCCCCTCCCCCCATCCCGCTTCCTGTCCTGAACTGGCCTACTGAGCACAAAGCTTGCGCACCATTTCCACTGCAGCATTCACCTGCGTTTCCGGAGGATGTGGACCCATACAACACCAGAGATGAAGAAGAAGAGTGCCATCGAGATGTAGAGCTTAGGGAGAGGGATTTCTCCTGCTGAGAGGTAGCTGCCACGGTTATTCTCCTGGATCTCTATCTAGAAGCAAAGGAACATAAAACAGGAGTTTGGGTGGCACCTAAACAAGAATGTAATTCAGTACAAGCTTTGGTGGACTAGATCCCACTTGGTCAGACACAGAAATGAATGAACCATTCAGGGGCAATGCTGTCTGCTGGGAGCATTCCTGTTTTAGGAATAACCAGCATTCCTTGCTCATTGCATGTGAAAGCAAGGATTCTCTCCTCTGGGCCACAACTATGGAGGAGCTCAGCAGACTCTTGGCTCCTGAAACTGCCACTCAATGCTAATGTAAATGCAGCGTGTTGGGAGGTGAGAACCAGTGGCCCAAAGGAGTGTTTAACCGTAGCCAGATCTGAGAGCTCCCATCCCGCCCTACTCAGCCAATTTTGTGTGTCTAGTGTGTGTGTGTGTGTGTTGGGGGCGGGGGGGGGGGAGACCACCAATGAAAGTGGGGTGAGGGACAGCTTTGCAAGACAGACTTGTTAGGCAGGAGTCTCCGCCCCCGTGTCTGGCTGGCCTGTAAGATAGGGTTTTGGGGGAGTTTTGGAGGGGGGAAACAGACACATCTTAGCTATGCTTCAGGCCATGTTGCAATGGCCCATGTTCCTAGACTTCACCTTACGTAGCCGGCACCACCAATAACGTCCTTTTAAAATACGTCCAGCTACAAAGACAGACTTCAAAACACCAAGATGCAGTACTTGGATTTACGTTTTGCAGCAGAAGAAGACGGAGAACATGGGTTGGAAAAAACAGGTTTTCCTTGGGAACATACAGTTCTGTACATGCTCATCCCTTTGATAGAGGTTGAATAAACTCTCCTGGTAGCTAGCAGAAGCAGAAAGATATAAGCTATCAGAATATAAGCTATTCTGATTTCTTTGCAAATTGGGGTTTCCCTCGGTGCACAGAAGCGTTATTTGTCAGCAAATGTCATCAGCCTGCAAGTGAAAACTCTGGCTTCTGAAAAGATACTGCAATATATCATAAGGGACAGAAACATGATTTAAAAAATAAAGACAGGTTCTTAAGAAACTAAGTTCAACCACCAATACTAAAGAACATCAGAACCCCCTTCTGGATCAGAAAAGTAGCTGATCTAGTCCAGCACATAGGGGCCAGCCAGTAACTCTGGAGGTCCAACAACAAGGCAGAGAACCTGAGGCCTTGCCCTCAGGTTAACTCCCGGTTCTAGGATTCTGAGGTTCAATGCGTCGGAATGTGGAGGTTCCCCTCAATCACGAGGGCTAGTAGCCTTTGACAGACTGATCCTCCATTAATCTGCTTAATCCCCTTTTAAAGCTGTCTGTCTATACATTATACATCTGTCTATACATCTGCATTTACTATATTCTCTGGAAGCAAATTCCACACTTTAATCACATGCAGTGCTCTTTGCAAGATCCCCCCACCCTGTAGCAGGCTGGGTGAACAAAGGAAGGCCACCACCCTCAGTATCAGAGCAGTCCGCAGCTACTCCTCTGCTCAGAAGAGAAGGCATGGAGAAGCACAGCCAGTGGACAAGGATGCCAAATCTGCAACACTGGACTCACTCTTGAGACCCCTTGCTTGTTTCCCAGCAAGACCTAGGAGGGAGTTCTTGGTTAGAAAGGGAGAGTGCCAACTCACATCCAGGCTGAAAGGCTCATTCAGCGCATTCTTGTCGATGCATTTGTGGAAATAGAGGCTGTAAAGACCTTCCTGGCTCTCCGAGATGTTGAAGAGAAACTGAGAAATGTACAGAGGAAGAGTCAATCACTGTGCCCAGCTCCCCCCCTCCAAACGTGCTCCCCTCCCAATTGCCTGGTCTGAGACATAGGAACACCCCTGGCTACCAACTGGTTTCCATGCTCCATTTAAAGTGCTGGAGCTGATCTTTAAAACCCCACAAGGTCTGGGACCAAGGGTCTATGGACTCATCTTCTCCAATTGGGGCCTACCCAGCAGTTCAGCTCTGCTGTTCTATGTGCCCTTAATTGGGGAGTGATGACCTGGTGTGGGACCTTTTTGGTGATGGAATCACAACCTTCGATTGTCCACTCTATGCCTGCTCATTATGCTTCAGACACTGGATGAAAACTTGGTTTTATTTTGCATTTGGCTGCTGTCAATTCCTGCCAACACCAGCTTTGTCCAAACCCGCATTCACAGTTTCTGGCCCTAGTTTGGTCTGCTTTTAATTCAACTGGCATATTTTCAAGAACTTTCCCTTCTGGTGTTGCAGAAGTTCCTGTTCCCTTTCCTGCTGCTTAACATGGCTTAACTGGTACCTTGCCTGATTTTATTGTTGCAAGTTTTCCATAAACCACCCGGAAAGTCTGTGAGTAGGGGAGTGCAATAAGCTAATCTGAGCAAAAATTAAATTATCCAAAACTGACTTCACTGGGATTTTTTGGATATTCTTCCAGCTGGATATAGATCAGGCTGAATTTTGGCTATCGGAAATGGGTAACCTCAAAAAATCCAGGAAATATTCAGGATTTCTTGGGACTACCAGATAGCCAAAGTTAAAATGTGTTTAAAGAGATTCCATATGAACACTCAACTTGGAGAAGGCATTTAAGGGATCACAAAAGCCCTTTAAATGCCTAGAGCTCAAGGCCAAGTGGCAGCTTGGAGAATGCATTTAAAGGGACCACGATCCCCTTAAATACATTTTCCCTCTCTCCACTGGAAATAATGAAGGATGAAGGGAACTTTTTTGGGGGTACACAGAACTGGACCCCATGGTCCAATCTTTTTGAAGCTTGGAAGACTTTTTGACAGTTATGTTGCAAATGCAGTGCCTCTACCTCAGAAAAAAAACACACACACACACACACACACACACGCCCCAGATACCCTGAATCAATTCTCTACTATACCATATGAGATCTATTATAGTCAATTGTCCCCATAGGATATAATGAAGGCAAAAAAAAATTCAGGATTCCCAAATATTTACCAGATCAAAGAAATATCATGACAGTAGTAGGATCAGGAAAATCGGGAAATACCGATTTATATCTGAACCCCCCAAAAACCATGGGTTTTTTGCACCCTCCTACCGGTAGGTTCAGAAAGATCACTGAGAATTGCAAAATATTGCAGAAACGGGATTAAAAGTTTTAGGGAATGGAAGAGGAGTTTACCGCCAAGAGGGGCAGAAAGGATTCACTGGAACCCTGTCCAGACATCTACATAACCAAGGGGAAAACCCACCTGAAAAGAAAGGCCACCTGTTATGTTCTGGAAGGGGTGCGATTTCTCAGCAGCCACCTGAAGAAAGCAGCAAAGTAAGGTCAGCTTCTTCCAACTCACTGCAAACAGGTCAAATCAGTGCACAACACACAGAGGTGGCAATTCCAGCCGGTGAGCCCTGGACTCCCTGTTAAGAGCCGCCACACTTTCAGCAGGCTCCTTTTTGCAGGTGCTCATCGTTTGTGACGGCAGGGAAGCTGTTTCCGGGGGAAGGTGCGCATATCCTTTCCGCCTCATAATACAAAGTAGAGGACAGGCTCCCTCCTCGCCTGCTAGCTCAGCATAGCTTTTTTGAAGAAGAGGCTGCTTGGTCTCTGTTGTGGCCTGGCTAAATGGTAGGGGGTTATTCACAGGAACCCAAGAGCTTTTTATGAGGGTGGACATGGTGGTCTGCACACGTGAGGCTGCACCCAGGCATCATGTGCACATGTTAAGAGAGCCAGCATGGAGTAGTGGCTAAGAGCGGCAGCCTCTACTCTGGAGACCGGAAGATCATGTCAGGGCAGTCCTTGAAACTAAGCATCAGTCAGCTGCAAAGGGCTGCACTGAGCCTCCTGGAGGCCATTTCTCTGCTCTGGATTATGTAGGTAAAATGCTCAGGGCATTTTACACATTCCATGCTCCCAGGACACGCTCATCCATAAAACCCCCAACTCTTAATAAGCACCAGAGCTTGAACAGGGATGGCTCCTACCCCCTCTTTTTCTTCAGCTGCCAAGGAAGCTGGCTGCTTTTTGCCATGCAAGCATCACCCCTTGGAAAGGGCTACAGGCAGCTACAAAATGCCTGCCTTCTTGCAGTTTCTGGAAAAATGAGAATGATGTAGTGAGTAATAATTTATGAATGAAGCATAAATTTGGGCCCCAACAGCAAGATGGAACACAGCCGCATTCAGATGGCATCCAGAAGCGCCAATGAACTTCGACTTGTTGCATCAGGAACAAACTGTGACTTGTCTGGCAGGCCTGCAGGAGTCCCCTTGCCCAATCCCTCTCCTGGGCAGAGCACAGGAAGCAGCAGCTTCACTGGGAAAGGCTGCAAATGCCTGTAATGCCCAAATCGGAGGCCTCCGTGCCCATTCCACCCACCAGGCTGGGACTGAAAGCCAAGGCTGAGCCAAGGCTCAGTTGGGGGAAGACAAATCCTAACTAGCTTGGGCAGTTGCCATTTGGACCTCAAACAAATAGGGTGTTTTGTTTTCAAGGTTGCTTCTCAGGTTCTGCATGAAGAGGAGGAGAAGGAGGAAGAAGGACGCAGGAAAAGTAATCAGGGATGTCAGACCAGCTACATCTGAGCCAGATGCAGCAAAGAGGAGTATCACTGAGGCCTGGTGCGGCATCTGAATGGGCCAGCTGTTTGGCATGGCTGAGGCTGGCCTTAAGAACTGGGAGCTGGAGTATGCCTCGCAGCAGCATCTGAGACACAGAAGTTCCCCTTCCAGGTTTCCTTTTGCGCTTTCACTGCTGTGTAATACTGAAAGCAGCAATGAGGATAATAAAGGTAACAGAGCTCGCCATCTCTCACCTGGGGTGCTGTCACAGCTTTGGGGGGTGCCTCCTTCGTCTCTAGAGATGCACGCATAAAAGCAAAATCAGAGGTTCAGACAGGAAGGTTTCCATTCACTACAGAATCCCTCCCTCTTCACCCTGGCACAGGATTGTTAAATCTACTTCGCTTCAGGTAGGAGGCTCTACAGGACACACCTTCAAGGTAAACCCTGAGCCAAATCTCATGCATTTCACAGGACCTTTCTGGAGTCCTACTTCCACGGCAGATAGATACAGACATGAGACCATGCCAGGGAAACTTGCTACAGAGAGTTCATTGCTCCATTACAACTGGGGCTCGGTGCTTAATGGCTGAGAACAAACCAAGGGAGGATGGGGATCTTTATGATCTCGACCTCCATGTCAAAGGGGTGGGGTGTAAGGTAGGCGAAAGGCAGAAGCAGTGGTCGATATTTAGGCTGCCACATTATCTTAATTTTTATGTTATATTATTTTGAAGAAGACAATACCTTAAAAACACATATCCATGTGCCAATTAATAGTCATTGTAGTAAGTCTCTAGATCAGGGACTTTCCAAACTGTGGCTTTCCAGGTGTCTATGGACTACAATTCCCATGAATCCCTGCTGGCAGGACCTCATGATAATCTGGAGAACTGCAGTTTGGCCACTGCTGCTCTAGATTATCTGAACAGATCAAAGAAAGGGCATCAGCACGCAAAGGCTTTGCCTGAATCAGCTGTATGTGAGTAAGGGGGAAAAATCCCCCACTTATTAAAACACTGGCTGAACAATACTGAGGCCAGCTAGGTTGTTAAAGGGACATGGCCAGCGGCTGAAGGATGAGGAAGCACTTCAACTGAACATGACTGGTAAATCATCAGTGCTGCAACTACACATGCAGCATCCTCTCCCCCTAGCTCTTCATGCCAGAGGTATACTGCTTCCGTACACGGAAGCAGTTTGGCTATCAGGGCTACCTGGTTCCCTTTGACCCTCACCTGGGGGCTTCTACTGCATAATTAAAATACCCCAGAAAGCTCCAGCAGTAAAACGGCAAACTTCCATGGCAGATATGAAATGGCTGGTCATTCAAGAGCAGGTTTCTTTTAAATCTTACCACTGTTCTGAGGCTGCCGCTCTTTTGCAGACACATCTTTGGCTGGAGTTGTCCCTAAATGAGTAGTCCCATCTAGAAAGACAATTTTGGGCAGCTGGGGAGTTTCAACTTTGGGCTTGATTTTCACTCTGCATAGACAAAGGGTAGGGGTGTTATTTCATCATTAGGAGAACAAACAGCATGCCTCTAAAGATCTGCAGCATCTGTGGGTAGAGGGAGAAAGAAGAGCTGCCACTCCCAGGCTGGAATGGGAGGCCCAGGGAGAATCCCTGGCTTAGACCAAGGAATAAAAAGAGTCTGAAGAATAAAAGGTGTCTGAAGAAGTGAGCAGGGACTCATGAAAGCTCATCTCCGGCCACAAGTTTGTCCTTAAGGTGCTCATGGACTCTTGCTCTTTTCTACTGCTGCAGACAGTCTAACCCAGTGGTTCTCAACCTGGGGGTCCCTTTGGGGGCTGAATGACCCTTTCACAGGGGTCACGGCAGTGCAAGCAGCTTGGCAGGGAGCGCCATCTACACAACAGCCTTGCGGGTAGATCAAGATAGAACGTTCAGAGTGTTCGCCTGTCTGGAGCAGCGGAAAAGAGCAAGATCGGCATGGTGGGGCAAGAGGCAGAACTGAACTGAGAAACCCCAGAAAAAAACCAATTTATATACAATCATGAACAATGGATCTTCACGCCATTGGTCAGTTTCGGTTTAATTTCTGTGAAAAAACACTTGCCTAATTTTATGGTGGGGGGTCACCACAATTTGAGGAACTGCATTAAGTGTCGTGGCATTAGGAAGGTTGAGAACCACTGTTCTAACACAGCGCTCAATCTGGATAACGCTGAGGGATTTCGCACCAGACTCTCTGCAAGTACATGATGCATCCTGAGCCCATGGCAGCCCCCTTCTTGCCATAAAACCAACACCCTCAGCACCTGGCCTGTTTCCAACAGGACTCAGGGAGCCAGAGTCAAACCAGATGTTCTGCAAGCAACTGATGAGTGTCCAACTTCACTTAGAGATCCCCAAAGTCTGGTGGGATGGGGGGGGGGGAAAGTGGGGCTGGACAAGGTGTGCAGGGGTTTTTTGTTGTTGTTGTTGTCAAGTCACAGCCGATTTATGGTGACACTGGTGGATTTTCCGTGCAAGAGATGTTCAGAGGTGCTTTGCTGCTGCCTGCCTCTGTGCAGCAGCCCTGGACTTCCTTGGAGGTCTCCCAACCAAATACCAGCCAGGGCTGATCCTGCTTCGTTACCCAGATCGGATGAGATTGGACTAGTCTGGCATATCCAGGTAAGGTAACATGCAGCTAGCAAGCATTTAAGCCAGGGGTGGCCCTCCAGATGTCCATGGACTACAATTCCCATGAGCCCCTGCAAGCAAATGCAGGGAATTGTAGTCCATGGACATCTGGAGAGCCACAGTTTGCCCACCCCTGATTTAAGCCATGTATTGACTAAGTGACAGCTTTAAAATCTCTATTTGGTTCATGCACAGAACCTCTCCTTTGGCAGCAACAAGCCTGCAGTTGGCCCAAGTTTTGTTTGTTCTTTTAAAGGACATACTGCCAACTGCTGAAAGAATGCAAACTGAAAATGTCTTTCCTTCTAGCATATGAAACTGGCTGGAGAACAAGAATGGCCAACTGCTGGTGTTCTCAGGGGCCATTCTGCACTCCAGTCACCAGCAGAAATGTGTATTCTGGCAACCAAACCTGGCCTCCCTTGGTGAACTCTCTAAAGGCTGACACCCCTGAGAAGGAAGGGCTGTCCTTGGCCTTACGGAAGTGCTTCCAAAAACGTTTTTAAAGAGACATGTGTTAGAGGGGTCCCACACAACTTGATTTTTCATTTCCAAAAATAGACTAGGCGAGACCTTTCACCAGGCCTCAATTAACATTTCACAAAGCTTCCAGGGTCCGTTAAAATTGCCCCCTTTTGCAGGAGTGACATCCTGGGGCTGGCTGGCCATCTAGAGAAGGTAGAGGTAAGTGGGAAGGCATTTAACTGACATGCTTACCTATAATCCGTGAAGTTCACAAGTAGGATCTTGATAGAAGCATCAGGTGATGTTCTGTTCAAAATGCAATAGTCCAATTTTTCATCCTACAAGGAGGAAAAGCAGAGTGTGATTAACTGTAACTCCCTCAGCCCACCCATGTAGCGGTAAAAAGTTAATCAGCAGACTCAGCACTTTTCAGAGGGACAAACATACACCTGGCATAGTCCAGGCCAAATCTACGGAGCCTGAAAGCTGCCTCCTCTAACTGTAGAAAGAATGATCTAGTAGTGCAGTGGTTCTCAACCTGGGGGCCAGGACCCCATTTGGGGTCACCTGGCTCCCTTCCCCAGGGTCTCCAGGTTGCTCACGGCTGCTGCGGCAAGCAACAGCGGCAGGTGGAGGCGTGTGGCGACAGTGGTGGGTGGTGGCGTGTGGTGGCAGTGGAGGTTGGCAGCGGCGGCTAGCGGGAGGCAGAGGTGGCGGAGTCATGGCAATAGCTACCTCCATACCACCTTGATTGTTGTGCGCATGGCGCGCACGCCTCCCACGTACACGCATTTCCAGCGCCCTGCTGGCTCTTTCTGCCCAGAGGGTCATGACAGCACCTACCATTGAAACGTTTCGTTCAGCTCTTTTAGAGCTGGCAAGAAAGTGACCCCTCCCCCTGCGGACCCAACGTGCTGCATCCTGCCCGACTCCATCCGGCAAGCCCCACGTGTTCTGCTGCAGGGTCACCATGGAACCCCCCCCCCATGGTTAAAAGAAGGGAGAAAGGAGAGAAGTGGCGAGCCAAGGGAGCCAGATGCGCCCCCAAGGGACTGTGAGCCATGTGGACGTGGCAGTGGCAGCAGCTCCCTCTCCTGGCCATGGCCTTTGGCCCTCCTCCAGTCACCTCCTGCAGGGGGTCGCCCATAGCCACAGCTGGGGGGGCTGGCGAAAGCCCCTCTGCAGTGCTAGCTGGCAGCCACCGAAGATGATCGGATTGCGGTGAAGAAGACCACTGATCTAGTGTCTAGTGACACTAATATGCCTTGTCTAACCTAGAACTGCCTTCCCCTTTTTGGCCTTACCAGGTAAGTGGAGAATCCATCGTTCCGTGTTCGGTCTAACGTGAATCCCACCTAAAGGGAATGTTCAAAGAACGAGTCATTGAAAATTGAGGCAGTCGATGAATTAAAGATTTTGTTTTTGCACACTGCATCAATCATGACACCACCGGACATTTCAGATCAACTGCATACTGCCCACATTTCCAATATTAGTACTTTATTTTGAGGAAGTTTAAGAACATGCAACAGAATGATTTAACGCTACTGCTTGTTTTTAGGAAAAACCATCTTTAATATCATTCACCTCCAAAACCTTCAGCAGATGCCCTCTGAACAGGATTGTGTTTTCAAGGTTACCTCTCTGAATTTATCCTTGCTGATTAACCAGCAAAAGATTAAGTGTGCAATCGCAAGGCTTCATGCCTAAGTTTGTTAAAGAAGAATGGAGCTCTGAGCTGCTCTACATTCTTGATTAAGCCATATAAAAGTCCCATCTCCAGCACAGCAGAGCAGGGCAGACTGAAAAAAATGCAAGCAACTTTTATCTGCAGAGAGACACAGGTTGTGTTTGCACAAGAGCTTTAGAATCATAGAATCATAGAGTTGGAAGGGGCCACACAGGCCATCTAGTCCAACCCCCTGCTCAATGCAGGATCAGCCCTAAGCATCCTAAAGCATCCAAGAAAAGTGTGTATCCAACCTTTGCTTGAAGACTGCCAGTGAGGGGGAGCTCACCACCTCCTTAGGCAGCCTATTCCACTGCTGAACTACTCTGACTGTGAAAATCTTTTTCCTGATATCTAGCCTATATCGTTGTACTTGTAGTTTAAACCCATTACTGCGCGTCCTTTCCTCTGCAGCCAATGGAAACAGCATCCTGCCCTCCTCCAAATGACAACCTTTCAAATACTTAAAGAGGGCTATCATGATATCCCATCCATGCTCCTGGAAGCCATAAGATTGCGATGGGGGCAGAGGAAGAGAGAAAGAGACTATGTGGAGATGTCAGGTTTTCTGAAGCATTCTTGCCTCATTAAGAATACATATCCTGCAAAGATGCAACAGCTGTTCAGGGATAACTGGAAAAACCAATGCAGCAGGGCAGACATAGGTAATCAACCTGTGGCCCTCAAGACTATCTGCAGCATGTGACTCAGGAACAAGGCGAATCATAGTTCAGTCCCAAGTTATGCATCAGTTTGTGGGGCTTGGTACAAGCAAGAGGACACCTACCAGGTGGTTCCTGTCAACAGAGAGGTTCCGGACATTGACCGTCATGGAGCCGTCCTTGAAGAAGCCAAATGTGTTGAGATGAACCTTCTGACGGACATCATTCTGGAAGAGAGGAAGTGGCCTCCTTGACAACCTTTGACTTTGCCACTCAGCTCCCCCCACCCACCCAGAACTGTCCCCAGTGACAGCCATTCTGCCAGGACACCACAGAGGGACACCTCAGTGCAGCAGCGAGGCACCTCTCCACCAGCCAACTTGCAAGAAGCAAGCATTGTTCGGTCCCAAGCCCCCTCAGGACCATCTCTTACAGTGGCCGTTCTGAAAGGTCATTATGGAGCACTCAAGTAAGTCAAACTTGTTTCAAAAAGAGTTGGTTCTTATATGCTGCTTTTCACTACCTAAGGAAGTCTCAAAGAGGCTTACAGTCACCTTCCCTTTCCTTTCCCCTAACAGACATCCTGTGAGGGAGGTGAGGCTGAGAGAACCCTGATATTACTGAAGAAGAAGATTTGGTTCTTATATGCCGCTTTTCTCTACCCGAAGGAGTCTCAAAGGGGCTTCCATTCTCCTTCCCTTTCCTCTCCCCACAACAGACACCCTGTGAGGTGGGTGAGGCTGAGAGAGCCCTGATACAGAACAGCTTTCTCAGTGCTGTGGTGAGCTGAAGGTCACCCAGCTGGTTGCATGTGGGAGAGCGGGGAATCAAATCCGGCTTGCCAGATTAGAAGTCCACACTCCTAACCACTACACCAAGCTGGCTTTGTTTTCTTCTTCTTCCTGCTCTCCTTCCCATATTTGTGCATGTATGTAAAAAACAGATTTTTTTTTGGGGGGGGGGGTTGAGAAATATATGTGATACATACTCTCCTGTCACACCTTGTATTGATTTAAAACCATAAAATGCATTTATAACATAGCAGGTCACATTTTACTATTTTAGCCTGCTTCTGGAGTTTAAAGGCACAGATAACTTTGATTCCTACATGCAAAATGGTAAATATACCCAGTACTAGAGTGGCATCCTATGCTAACACAGCACATGCGTTTTTAATTGCTACCATTTGAGAAGTAGCAAAAAGAAAAGCTGATGTTAGAAAACCATTTCTGTGAGCAGGAGGAAGGGTGCTTGGACAGAAACTCTCTCCTACTGAGGCACAGACAAGACCACTGGTACATCTGGACATTAAGCTGAACTTGGTGGCAGCAGAAGCACTGAACTCTGGAATGACTCATTTCCACAAGAGACAGTCCAGCATAGAAATTGTTGCCAATCTATTTCCAAATATTCTTTAAAATGCTTTATATACCTACAGTTGTTTGTGGGTTGTTTAAGAGTCAACTCTGCTGGGTTTTCAAGGCCAGAGATGTTGTGGTCTGCCGCTGCCTGTCTCTGCATCATGATCCTGCTATTCCTTGAAGGTCTCCCATCCAAACCTGCTTTCACTTCAGAGATCTGATAAAATCAGGCTTGCCTGGCCTACCCAGATCATGGCTGTACCAACAGTATACATAGGCATTATCTGACACTAACCTGATTTAATCAAAAAAATGTTCATGTTACACATCGGGTCAATGCTTCCCCCCTGCCACTAGTACAAAGCAGGCCCAACCCCTCCAGCACATCAGAACATTTCTTGCAAACCACTATCTGCACTTGGAGTAGGGTGAAGTCAAAGCCAAAGGAACATGCTGCCTGGCATGGCTGCAGCCCTTGCATTAAAAAAAAAAGAACGCTGTCATGTCAAACAGAGACTTTCTTTTTTACGCTACGACTGAGGCTAGAATAACTCTGGCCAGGGAATGGAAACTGTCGACCTCGCCTTTGACATTGGCCTGGATGGACAATCGCGCAGATCTCGCAAAAATGGCCCAACTAACTAGTCAGGTCAAAGGAAGATCAATGCAAGAATTCCAAGAACAATGGCATTATTACCTGAAATTTCTCAGTAAACAGATTTAAGGATAAACAATGGTGAACCAATACTCCCAAATTCCTCTTGGGGAGATTTCCCACATTTCTGTATTTTATATATGTAACGTATTATTTTTCTTCTTTTCTATTAATATTTTTTTAAAGAACATTGTGCTGTAACAGCACAAAAGCTCACAATTTTTAGGATTTAAGCAAACCGTGAGGACTAGAGTTTCAGACAAAGCACTGTGGATTCTGGGTTGGATGCTCCAACTCTGCTCCAATAACCGCAGCATGCCCGACTCCCTGTGGGTGTATTAGCTGCCTTCAGTGTCAGTGGGAAAGATCTCTGTGGCAGAGAAAACACAGCTGCTAACACCTTTTGTGAGGTCAACACTCAGGAGAAGTGACAGTTTCGAGCCACTGGTGGCATGAGAAAACAAGAACTGGCATATCACTTTTTAAATAAAAGAGATTCAAGGGCTGGTTTTTAGTACAGAGAGCATTTGGTCTCCCAGCAAAGGAAGCCTGGACTGAACAAATCCAGAATAAAGACTGTTGGGGGAGGCTGGACAAAGAGAACATGACTGGCCCCAAGTAACCCACTGAGTTTGTAGCTGTGTGGGGATTTGAACACAGATCCATTCTAGTCCACCATTAAGCAATGCAACACACTGGCTCTCCAGACTTTACTGCTCCCAAAGATCTAGCTCAATTTCCGACCCTTCATCCGTGCCCACTGATCCATAATCGGATCCTCTGCACAGTTCACAAGAGCTCTGTCTGCAAAAGGAATCACAGCAGTTCCAGTGGCACGCACTCAGCAGGGACAGTTCCTGTTTTCTGGTCCATAGCCCAGGTAAATTGCTGTCTCCATTATGCCTTTCAGAGAGAGATTGAGGATGCATTTCTTTTGGAGCACAGTTGGCATAAATGGCTGAACTTGCTGTTCTTCAAGTTTCAGTCCTTTCCAAAAACTAAACCTTTCAACAGGGCAGGAAACAAGAAAAACTTGCCGTGTCTTTTAGCACACATGCCCACAAATGCTGGAGCATCAGCTTCTACAGAGATGTGTGCCATTTCACACACAGTTTGTTCAGGCATATACCAGCTCAATCCTCTTTTTGCAAGACTCCTCCTTGTACTTTTAAATACCCTCTGTTTGTTTAAATTACAGGAGACTAGGCACAATGAATTACTGCATAATGCAGCATGTGCCAAAAGCCACCAGCAATGTGGAAGGTGAAGTATGCTGCCCCCCCAAAAATTCCTTGGTTTGAGATTACAGAAGTAAAAAAGGTAAAGGTAAGCACCAAGTCATGTCTGACCCTTGGGGTGACGCCCTCTAGTGTTTTCATGGCAGACTCAATACGGGATGGTTTGCCAGTGCCTTCCCCAGTCATTACCGTTTACCCCCCAGCAAGCTGGGTACCCATTTTACCGATCTCGGAAGGATGGAAGGCTGAATCAACCTTGAGCCTGCCGCTGGGATCGAACTCCCAGCCTCATGGGCAGAGCTCTCAGACTGCATGTCTGCTGCCTTACCACTCTGCGCCACAAGAAGTAGTCATCCTGTAAATAAATTAAATATGATTCAAGTAGGTAGTTGTATTGGCCCTAAGCAACAGAACAAAGTTCTATAAATGAAGTATGTGAGTCTGAAATGTGTACCTGCAACCTCATCCACAGTTAGTCCCTGACTGGACAAACCTGAGGCTACTATCAGCACACCTGCTCATGCTCCCACTGTAGCTGACTCCTCATCTTGCAGGTCCATTTTAAAATCCACTTAAACATTTAGCAGAAAGTGAACCGACTAGATGAAAGGAACTCTGCCCGAATTAGGTGGGCTATGCGAGAGTCTCCCGAGGAGGAGCCATCTGCTAATAGGAACAAAACTCATCATGACGTATGATTCTCCACAGATGCACCAGCGGCTCCTAGCAGAGTTTTTGCTAGGTTCCCAGGGCCACCAGTGTACACAAAGCAAGAACAGGTCTAAGCAACCTGGCTTGCCTCTTAACCGTGATTAACACACAAGGTTTTTCTTCCTTAGTTGGCGTCTCCCCTCTTGAGTACCGTCTCCCATTGCTACAATAGAGACAACTGGGATTGCGAAGCATGACTCTTGAGAAGCAAGAGGAAAATGACACATAGTGCTCTTGCAGAGAGGAGGAGCCCTGCTCTGCTGAGACTAGCGGAAAAATCAAGGGGTAAATAAAGGAAAAGAAATCTGGCACATTTTTGCGCCATGCTGCCTCCATGGAACTCAGGAGAGTACCCACTGTACTCCCCTTATTCTGATACAGCATGGTGGACAGAACCACAAAGCGACTGCCGCAGTTGACCATCTGTCACGCAGGTAAGATCCTTGTGTTCTGCAGACCCTTCGCGCACAGGAAAAAGCAATCTGGTAGAGCACCACCACTTCCGCCTAAATAGCCAGAAATCTTGGGACACCAGAGGAAAGAAGACTGCAGCACCTTTAGATTCCACTGGTCAGCCATGTTGGTCTGAAGCAGCAGAACAACACTTGAGTCCAGGGGCACCATTAAGACCAGCAAAGATCTATTCAAGGCGGGAGCTTCCGGGTGCAGGCATACTTCCTCAGACAAAATGGAACAAGATTCATGAGAGTGCAGATATACAGAAAAGGTAAATTAGTGCAAATTAGTAAACTGCGTCAAAGTATCCAAATTATGCCATATGGTGATAGTTCTTTGCTAAAACAGCTAATCAGTCCTTTTGAGTTCAGTTGTAGTTCACAAAAACATTGGAGAACTAAAACTGTCCATGTTAGTAATGAATGGCACTTTCCCAGGTGTGAAAAGAAATAACTAAAAGAGACTAGTTGCTGGCCCCATCCATCTCCACCCAACCCTGCAAGTGACAAGCCCTGCTGGCCAGTTTTCTTGTCCTCAGACCAGAGAGTAAGATTAGAAATGACATTATGTATTACTAACATCACATGTAGCACCTTTAGATTCAGGAAGGTTGCCATGCTGGCCTGAAGCAGCAGAACGAAGTCTGACTCCAGGGGCACCTCTAGGGCCAACACAATTTTGTTCCTGTGCAGGCACACTTCTATTGCATCTTATTATATACACAGTCAGCTGAACGGAGGAGGAAAAGGAAGGGGAGTTGTTTTTTATACTTTGCTTTTCAGTCCTCAAAGGAGTCCCCCAAGCAGCTTACAAACACCCTGTTACAGACACCCTGTGAGGTGGGGGAGGCTGAGAGAACTCTGCGAGAACTGTGACTAGCCCAAGGTCATCCAGATGAATGCATGTGGAAGACTGGAGAATCAAAACTAGTTGTTCAGATTAGAGGCCACTGCTTTTTAACCACTACACCACCACAGACAGCGAATAGTTTAAATAGAATCTCGGTATGCAAGTTCAGATTAAACAAGGATCCTGGATCTGATCAACTCTGTTCCACAATCCAAGACTTCACCTTTATTCGTCTTGTTAGCGAGTCTTACATTTACGCACACACATGTACAAACACACACAGGAATTGTAGTCCATGGACATCTGGAGGGCCGCAGTTTGACTACCCCTGCTTCAAAGCCTGCATGCACAGAAGCAGAGTTGTGGGACTATGAGCAACTCTCCCTCCTCCAAGTCTTGTCTTAAGCACCAGGCTGACCTGATGGCAGACACGGGTGGGCGGCCAAGTTGGTCTGCAGCAGCAGAAAAAAGAATGAGGCCAGGAGCACTTTTAAGACAAATGAAGTTTCATTCCAGGTATAAACTTTGGGGTGCCTGCAGAATAAAACGGTGTTGGTATTAAGCAGTCCTCTGGACACGTTCCAGTTTGTCAACATCCCTCTTCAACTGGGGTGACCAAAACTGAACACAGTACTCCAAGTGAGGCCGAACCAGAGCAGAATAAAGCGGTACCATCACCTCCATGATCTGGACACAATACTCCGTTTGATACTGCCCAAAATCCCTTTTGTCTTTTTAGCCACTGAGTCACACTGACTCATATTCAATGTATGGTCTACTACTAGATCATTTTCGCACATGCTACTGCCAAGACAAGTCTCCCCCATCTTATATTGGTGTATTTGGTTTTTCCTACCTAAATGCAGAACTTTACATTTGTCCGTATTGAACTTCATTTTATTCAGTTTAGCCTACTTCTCGAGCCTATCAAGATCATCCTGTATTCTGTTGCTGTCTTCAGTTGTGTTTGCTACCCCTCCCAGTTAGTATCATCTGCAAATTTAATAAGTATCCCCTCTAATCCCTCATCCAAATCATTTATGAATATGTTGAATGAAACAGGCCCCAGGACAGATCCTTGGGGTACTCCACTTGTCACTCTTTTCCAAGAAGATGCTGAACCATTAACAAGTACCCTCTGGGTATGATTTGTCAACCAGTTATTGATCCACCTGATAGAATTAGGATCCATACTGCATTTTGCCAACTTGTGAACAAGAATATCATGTGGAACCTTATCAAAAGTTTTACTGAAATCCAGATAAACTATGTCCACGGCATTCCCCTGATCCAGCAAGGTAGTCACTTTCTCGAAAAAAAGAGATAAGGTTGGTCTGACATGACTTGTTCTTGTGAAACCCATGCTGAGTCTTAGAAATCACAGCTCTCAGTTCCAGCTGCTCAAGGACCGAGTGTTTGATTATTTGTTCCAAATTTTTGCCAGCTACAGATGTCAAGCTGATGGGTCAATAATTACCCAGATCCTCCTTTTTCCCTTTCTTGAAGATGGGGACAACATTTGCCCACCTCCAATCGTCTGGCACCTCACCTGTTCTCCAAGAAGTGTCAATAATAATGGACAGAGGTTCAGAGATGACATCTGCAAGTTCTTTTAGTACCCTTGGATGCAATTCATCTGGTCCAGAAGACTTTCTTTCATTTAAAGAAACTAGGTGTTCCTGAACAGTTCCAACAGTAATCCTAGGCCACCATTCCCATCCCCCGTGTTGTGTTTTTGCCACATTGATCACTATTTCCCTCACAAGAGAAGACCGAGGAGAAATAGGAGTTAAGCAGTTCAGCCCTCTCTTCATCATCTGTTATAATTTCACTTTTTTGTCCTTGCAGTGGTCCTATGGTGTCCCTATTCTTTTTCTTGCTTGAAATATAACTAGAGAAGCCATTTTTGTTATGTTTAGCATTTCTTGCTAGCCTAAGCTCATATTGAGCTTTAGCTTTTCTAACACTCCCCCTACAATTATTGGTTATTTGTTTATACTCATCCTTGGTAATAAGGCCTTCCTTCCATTTCCTAAATGACTCTTTTTTATTCCTCAAATCATTTGACAACTGCTTATGGAGCCAACTTGGCTTCCTTAGGCTCCTTCCATCTTTCCTTCTCAAGGGAATTGTTTGTGATTGAGCCTTCAATATTTCACTTTAAAGAAACTTCCAGCCCTCTTGGACTCCCATCTCTTTAAGTCTTTCTGACCACGGGACTCTACGCAACATACCTTTAAGTCTGTTAAAATCAGCTTTCCTGAAGTCCAGTCTATACGTACTACGTAAAGGTTTTCTCTTTCCCACGATTGAAAATTCCAAAAGCACATGGTCACTGCTATCAGGTGTGCCCATTACTTCGACCTCATCCACCAGTTCTTCCCTATTGATGAGAATCAAGTCTAAAATAGCAGAGCCCCTGGTTCCCCTCTCTACTTTCTGGGAAATGAAGCTGTCGGCAAGACAAGTTAAGAATTTAACGGTTTGTATTTTTATCAGAATTGGTCTTCCAACAGATATCTGGTTAATTGAAGTCACCCATGACCACTTTTCCCCTCTTTTTTGAAAACTGTGTAATTTGGTCTAGCAGTATCTCATTCAAGTCCTCTGACTGGCTTGATGGTTTATAGCAGGCCCCCACAATAATACCACTCTCATTTCCTACTTGTTTTATATTTATCCAAATACACTCAACTGAACTTTCATCAAGATCAACACTCTTGTAAAGCCAGGAACAGGAGACAGCAAACGGGCTGCCTGCTGGTGACGCTATGGATTCATTTTAGACGGCAAATAAAGAGAAAGAGATGAGCTAGTTTCTTACAAAGACCTCCAGCCGTTCTACCTGCAAGGTAAAAGCTGTCTCTGTTTTCCTGTCTTGTAGGCTGTCGTAAGATGATCTTCCCTCAAGCCCCCAGCATCTGCTTGGTGTCAGCTCTGCCAGTTAAACAAAGCAAAGTGTAAGCCTTAATTACACATTAATTGGATTAATTCCACTGAGCCATCAATTAAGAGCCAGCTTGGTGTCGTGGTTAAGAACAGCAGCCTCTAATCTGAAGAGCTGGGTTTGACGCCCTACTCCTTTACAAGCAGCCAGCTAGGTGACCTTGGGATAGTCACAGTCCTGTTAGAGCTGTTTTTGCATTCTGATAGAGCTCTCTCAACCTCACCCACCTCACAGGGTTTTCGTTGTGAGGAGAGAAGAAGGAAGGAGATTGTTAGCCACTGAGACTCCTTCGGGTAGAGAAAAGCAGGGTATAAACATCAACTCTTCTTCTAAAGCCCTGCAACCCTAACAAGAAAAGTTGTCTCCTTGCCTAAACCCACAATCCACCGGCAAAACAGACACAGCAATACGTCATCTTCAGCAGTGGCCCCCAACCTTTTTATCACCGGGGACCACTCAATGCCAGACAATTTTACTGAGGCCCAGTTGGGGGGGGGTACTTTACTCCTCTACCCTCAACCACTGCCCTAACGCTCTCTGATCGCTATGGTAATGTTTAAACATCCCTTCAAAATAAGATACAGACACACCACAACAATGAACATAAGGAACATTTTATTTTCATGGGAATTTTAACTCATGACAATGACAAATCAGTGGGAACCCTGAGCTTGTTTCTCTGCAACGAGATAGTCCCATCTGGGAGTGATGGGTGACAATGACACCCGAAGTGTGTTGTAAAGGGTCGGGGGGGGGGGATGAAGTAAAGGGCCGGGGGGGGGGGGAGAAGTCGCCCACCTCCAATTAGTTGAAGGACCACATGTGGTTTGCAGCCCACAGGTCGCTAATCTTCAGTATGTCAGGACAGGTTCATCCTGTGGAACCAGGTCAATGCCCCAGTCCTTGAGTGCCCTGCTTTGTGTATGTATGTACACAGACACATGAAGCTGCCTTATTCGGAACCAGACCCTGGGTCTATCAAAATCAGTATTGTCTACTTAGACGGGCTCTCTGGGGTCTTGGGCAGAGGTTATTCACATCACCTACTGCCAGATCTTTTAACTAGAGGTGCTGGGGATCAAACATGGGACCTACTGTATGCCAAGCAGATGCTCTTCCACTGAGCCACAGCCCCGATGTAAAGTGCCATCAAGTTTTGAAGTTACAATCAAACCCCTATTTGCTGTGACATCTGAATGCAAATACCTGGGAAAACTGGAGTACATATCAAGCACAACTCAAGATTTGAGAGTGCGGTTCTCTAACCATCCAGGAATTCTAATTGGAGAGGAAAAGAAACCTGCTCTCATTTTTTCTAAGTTGCTTACATTTGCTCATCACAAGAGTTATGGGAAACTTTTTTCAAGCCCAAAGAAGTGAGGAGTACATAAGAACAAGCTGTGACTATACCCATCATCAACCAAGACAGGTCTGTTGCAACAGGTGAATGCACAGTGCACAATACCATGAAGTCACGGCTTACAGTGCACAATAGATGGCCACCATGATAAGGCCCTGCAGAACTGGCAGGAAACTAGTTCTAAGGTCCCCTTCCTGTTCATGTGAATTAAACAGGAAGAGCACCAGGTCTAGTCTACAATGAAGCACACACCCCAAACATCCCGGAATCCTCTATACTGTGAGAGAGTTCTACAGCCAGACAAGTCAACACAAGAAACAATCCTTGAAGGGCAAAAAAACTAGCTTGTGCTATTAAGGGATGGTTTCCAGTGAGGCACCCCACACAGTTTTGTGCACATCAGATGTGCTAGTGCTACCTTATGCACCTCAGCTGCATACCATGTGATGTATGCAGCAATAGGAGCAGGAAAAGCACAGTGCAGCAAGATTTAGGACACAACTCCTTGTTTCTCTCTAGCATACCTGCTCTGAGCACCTACAGAATGGGGAGAAAGGTTTAATTTTGACAAAGAAGGGGCATGTGGAAAGGGGCATGTGGAACACCCAGTGTTCCCTCTAAGCTGTGGCTGAACGGAGAAGGGCCCGCTCAACCACCATACGGAGCCACCCAGGGTCCTGAACTGTCCACTGCCCCTTTCAAGATCACAGCAGTTCTATTCTGCTCAGGATGAGAACTGCTCTGCTCAGTAGGGGAAAAATAACTGAGAGAATATTGGGTGGACCCTCCCTCATATTTCACCCCCACCCTGAATTGCTTCAGGGACTTTCTTCCCAGTCAGGCTGCTGGTAACTAGGAGAGAGCGAGGCTTGGAAGAAAAACACCCAACCAGACAAGGTAGACCTAGGTTCAGCTACCCACAACCACATACCCCTTGTACCGTAAAAGAATGGACATGCCTGCAGCATTATTTGTATTTATTTAAAACATTTTAGCACCTTTCTATCTTGTGGTACACTCAAGGCAGTTTTACAAGGTCAATAAGATAACCAACCACAAACCACTCAAGTCACCTGAAACTAAACACACCTTCATATTAGGCCTTGTACATCTGTGTTTCCTTTTCCTCCAAATGAAGTATGCAAAGTAGTTTACAAATTCCCAAGGGTGACAACTCCTCTCTTTTTTTTGGCAGAGTTAAGAGAGAATAAGAGCTCTAGCACTACCAACTTCCTGGTGATCCCTGGCCCCAGGGAATTTTGCTTGGCCTCAACCAGGGCCAGAGCTTTCTCCATCCTGGCCCCCACCGGGTGGAACGAGCTCCCAGAGGAGATCAGGGGCCTGATGGAAATTGAACAGTTCCGCAGGGCCTGCAAAAGGGAGCTCCTCCACCAGGCATTTGGTTGAGGTCGACCTGCACCATCACTTCCCAAGGGCCCTCCTCTGGCACCCACTGCAATTCCGCCCAACCCACTGGGCTATCAGTATGAGTTAATTTAATGTTTAATTTTTTTTATTCGATTTATTTCCCGCCTCTCCCTGCAGCTGCGAGGTGGGTGACAATAATCTCAACCCCATTAAAACTATAAGATACTAACATGACGGCAGAGAATCCCCATCCCTCCCCATACTAATATCGGAGATAATGGAAGAGTGCTTTTTCTAGGGTTCCATGGTGCTTGTTGTTTCATTCATTATTGTTAATCTAAGTTATCTGTATTGTTCCTGTTGTTATATGTGAACTGCCCTGAGCCTTCAGGGAGGGCGGTATACAGATATATAATAAATAAATAAATAGAGTTGAGAGGAATTAACTTTTATTTTGGCACCAGCTTTCTGCTTGGAGAATCTGAAACATTACTTAATTGCCCGCAGACTAGAGGAAATGGTCTGGTAAGAAGACCGTTGCTCAGCTGAGCTAGGAACAAGCAGCCTTTTCCATTTCCTGATCTTAATCTAACATTCAGAAGACCGTTAAGCTACAATGAAACCACAATGAAGCTCACAGCATGACCACAGAGAACCTGAATTTAGAGGGCATTCGCCATTTTTACCACTGCATCATACTGCCTGCTCATGTTTAGTTTACAATCCACAAGTACCCCAAGGTCTCGTTCACACAGTGTTACCTTGAAGCATATCCCCCATCCAGTAGGCATGCTTTTCATTTTTCTGACCCAGATGCAGAACTTTACACCCCCTCATCTAGATCATTAATAAATATGTTAAAATGTACCGGGCCGAGCACCGAGCCCTGAGGTACCCCGCTACTCACCTCTCTCCAGTCTGATGAAACACCATTGACAACAACTCTTTGAGTGCGGTTCTCTAACCAATTCCCTATCCACCTAACTATCTGAAAATCCAGATTGCAGTCCTTCAATTTATCCATCAGATCATCATGGGGAACCTTATCAAAAGCTTTACTAAAATCCAAGTAATGTCCAAGTAAACAACATCAACCGAATTTCCACGATCCAGCAAACCTGTCCCTTGGTCAAAAAAGGAAACCAGGTTGAAGAGCTGAATGCAGGATACAGAAGGCAGAAAGATGACAAAGGAAGACAGAGGCAGTAGACAGGAACACATGCCAAACACATTTGGTGTTCTTGCAAGACAACCAGCATTTGTGTTGGCTTTGCCCTGATTCTCCCCACCCCCACCCCCAATTTCTCTGGGCCATGGAAAGTGCTGGTTGGCCTCTTGTCTTGCAGTGACTCTGGAGATTCTCACATTTGCACCTCCAGGCCCATGAAGAAATCGACCCTTTCTCTTGGGGAAGCAGCAGGGTTATGCAGCCCATACAGAGCATCTAACAGCTAAACAAGAGGTGAAAGGAAAGAATCAGCAGTTCACCAAGCACCAGGGAAATGTTCTAAGGCCACTGATCCCTTCCCCAATTCACAAAGGGGTGATAGTAACAAAGGTAAATAGACCAGGCTGGTCTGCTGCTGCAAGAACAGAAGCTTGGCAGGGAGTTAAACACCAAGGAGGTTTTAGGCCAGCAGAAGCCTGCATAGATAAGCCACTTCTTAAGTTACAATAAATGGAGCCTCAGCCTTCTTATATATGAGGCATGATGAAAATTAAATACATCCTAAGTAAGTCAACTTCAACCCTGACCATGATGGGCCAAGCCAGGTGGATCTCATCAGACCTCCAAAGCAAAGTATCTAGGAAGCCCTGATCACGGTTCGGATGGGAGACCACCAGGGAAGCCCAGGGTCACTACACAGAGGTAGGCAATGGCAAACCACTACTTCTTGCCTTGAAAACCCTATTGGGTTACTTAAGTCAGCTGCGATTGGAGGACACTTTCCATCTTCACCAAGTTAACTTCATAATGATCCATTCATTTGTGTATTTATTTAAAAACATTTATCTCCTGCCTTTCCTTGTGGTTCAAGGCAATAGTTCAGAATCTTTTCAGTTGAAGCCAAAAAAATGGTAAACCTCAACTCTCTCCCACCTTTAAAAGATGTCTGAATTCTTTCAACAGCCCTGCCAAATAGGCAGGCCTTGAAGTGCCTCCTGAAGATTTCCAAAGAGGGCCCTCTGCTCATTTCTTCAGAAAGCCCCTTCCACAGACCCATGATAGAAAAGTCCCAGACCTTGGCCGATGCCAGATCGGCCACTCTGCCGAGGTGGTGGCAGAGTCAGCAGGTGGCTGCTTGATTACTAAAACTGCTGCACAGGGATATATAGAAAGAGACAGTCCTTCACTGCACCCAAAGAAGTCAACTTTGGTCCACAAAAGCTTCTAAAATATTAAGGTACCACAAAGCATTCATTTATCATGTCAAAATAACAACCCATCCTTCTTTCTGGTTGTTCCCTGGGCCCTTCCTTGGGGCCTGTACTTTTTAAAGGAGAACAAAGAGAACCATGTTTTTGAAGCTGGTCTTAGATGTTCACACCTAATTCTAAGATGCTTTGGCATTTAAAGACAGACGCTGTTCCTAATTATGGTCTGGTGTAGGGAACAGCCACTTGCCTGAGGAAAGTGAAGTAAAATGACCTCCCAAGAGGTCATGAATCCCACCCCCCACCCCGCCAAATACAGTTTCAGCCACAGATGACAAATATGACCGCATCAACAGGAAGACTGGAGGAAGTCGCTTGTGGACTATTTTGCTGTTTTGCATGTTGTGCCCCCCCCCCCTTTCATTCCTTTGTTTTTAGACAGCTGACGAGAGATTAGAAATTCACCAAGCCTAGAGTTTTAAGGAGGAAGGCAACTGAGTAGCATGGTATAGATCAGGGGTAGTCAAACTGCGGCCCTCCAGATGTCCATGGACTACAATTCCCAGGAGCCCCCTGCCAGCATTCGCTGGCAGGGGGCTCCTGGGAATTGTAGTCCATGGACATCTGGAGGGCCGCAGTTTGACTACCCCTGGTACAGATGCTGCTGAACAGTGAAGGCCCCAACTTCAACATGCCTCAGGTCAATAAACACACAACACAACTTTTCTGTTTGCAGTTGTTTCTCTGAATCTCCCAGTGTCAGGAAGACGGGGAAAAATGGATTTAAAAAAAAGGAACTTAAGGGGAGAACACCTGCACACACAGGCCTTTCCACACAGTACTTGGGGATCTAACTCAGCACATACTCAATCGAGTTGCAGCCAACCACAGTTCCCTGGCAAGGGGTCCTGCATGAGAGAGATATGCTTGCAACACACCATGTGCTTAGAATGGGGAAGTTCTGCATTCCTCATCTGTGCATCCCTTTTGCTGTTCCAAAACCGGAATGTACTTCTTTCGACATTTAAACATATAGACCTTCCTTCCCCTAAGGCAGCACAGCCCTTATGATTTACCCACTAAGTGAGCCTGCCAGGTATATTATTTCCACACAATATTTACCTATTGCTTTCCATCCATAATTATTCTCTACATGCTCACAACAACAAATCAGAAGTCCAGCGGCACCCTGACGTTAATTTAAATTAATTTAATTTACATTAAAATAAATATTAATTTATTTTATTGCGTCCAATACATTATTTTGCTACAGTAGCCTAACACAGCTACTTGGAACTATAATAAAACAAGATATTATTTAAAAGCAGTCCAGTCTGCAACCACAGCCATAGAGCAATGCAAACTAAGCAAGGGAAAGAGAACAAAGCTTGTCCTGGGGCACCTTTGAGAACAACGAAGTTTTAGTTCAAGGTACAAGCTTTTGTGTGCATGCATACTTCTTCAAATACATTGAAATGTAAGTTGTTAGTCCATACTTAGAGGTAAACAGTATATTAACGGACAGCATAATAAAGTTGTTTGACAGGTGTACGGATGAAAGCTTATACTCAGAATAAAGCTTTGTGGCTCTTAAAGGTGCCCCTGGACTCAAACTTTGTTGTGCTGCTTCAGATGAAAACAGCTATCCACCCGAGTCTATTTTAGTGGAAAGAGAACAGCAGGGCAGCAGATGAACAGGTGCCGAGTAAAATCAAACAGAAAAGGTACAGACTTCTTCCTCTCCTACAAAAGGAAGGATAAATAGTAGGTCAAGATGACATCAGGAGGAACTGAATCAACCAGTTTAAAGATCACCAACAAATACATTCCATACTGGGACAGACATCCTGTGCATACTTCAGAACCTTTCTGTGCAGAACAGAAAAAGCAAACACAGGTTTGCAGTTCACACTGAACAGATCTGCAGCCAATTCTGGCTCCCTATTGAGATTCTCTACTATATAAGCTTTCATAAACATTCACTGGTCGTATTAAGGTTTTACACTATCAAGTATGCTTAGAAAGATTTCAGCAGGTACATCTAATAATGTGATACGTACAGTTGTAAGCTGGGCCCAGGACTTGATCTGAAGGAAGAGGATGCAGCCCCCTTGCTGAAACCAAGCAGGTCTGCTCAGTGCCTGGATGGAAGACTGACTAGGCTCCCTAGGGGAAAATATGTGGCATACCCATGTCATACAACTGAAAATAAATTGCACCCACCAAACAAGGCAGAAGATTGAGGAAACTCAATTCAGAACCTGCTCTCTACCCCAAGATTCTGTGCTTGTGGATGACTATACTCTCTGCAAAAGGTGGGGCAAACTCTCTGCTGTGCCTAGTTTTCCTTGGGCAGTGATCTACTGTGATTTACTGTGTTGCCGTCCCCTTTACAAACCCACCATGTAGAAGCCTCCTCTTCACTTGCTGAACAGGTCGCAGGAGGCAACAGAAATAAGGTCTGATCTGTACAGAACAGCAGGATGGAGCTCATGTCAGGCGTAGTGGCTGGAGCCTCATCTCTTCCTCAAAACAGGCTACATCACTGCAAACATACAGCTGGCTGAGAGACTTAGGAACAGAACAAATTCAGAGTCCAGTGGCACCTTTAAGACCAATTAAGTTTTATTCAAGGGAGGAGCTTTTGTATGTATGCACACTTCCTTAGATTCAATGTCATGGAATAGAAGTAAGCAGCTCATACTTATAGGCAAAGTGTGAGAGTAAATTAACATACAGTGTTCATGCACACAAAAGTTCATACCTTGAAGAAAACTTTGCTGGTCTAAAAGGTGCCCCTGGACTCTACATTTGTTCTGCTGCTTCAGACCAACAAGGTCTACCCACTTGGACTTAGGAACATTCATTCTGGAAAAGAGGCAGTGGAGCTGGAACATGATGGCTCTCTTCAAGTATTTGAAAGGCAGTCTGAACAGGGCAGAGAGCTGTTCTTCTTGGCAGCAGGGGACAGAAGAATGGGCTTAAATTATGAGTGGAAAGACACTGGCTGGATATTAGGGGAAAAATTTTTACAGTAAGAATAGTTCAGCCATGGAATCAGCAGCCTAGAGAGGTGGCGAGTTCCCCCTCACTGGCAGTCTTCAAGCAGTGGCTGGATGGATAGTTGGCAAGGGATACTTTAAGGCTTAGCCTGATCCTGCATTGAACAGGGCATTGGACTACTTGGCCCCTTCCAACTCTTCATGATTCTAAATTGCCTGTTCAAATCTGACTTCTGCCATCAAGTTCCAACGTTGCCCTAGGGTACCCTTCTATTTCTGCCTCTGCCACAGATGGATTACAAGAGATTTGTTGCAACCATTACAAAATATATCCACATCTAGCTTTGAAGGTGTGACAATGCCTATGTATTTTTGTAATTAGTTGTAAGCAAGAGGTAATGTTCAAATATACTTTACAGACCGGTGTTCATTCCACTATATCTGCCAGTTGCATATGCAGAGCAAGTCTCAGAGAGATTACTATATAAGGCAGGGGTAGTCAAACTGCGGCCCTCCAGATGTCCATGAACTACAATTCCCAGGAGCCCCTGCCAGCATTCGTAAGCCGCCTCGAGCCTTCGGGGTGAGGCGGGGTATAAATACAACAACAACAACAACAATAATAATAATGGCTATCTAGCCTCTGTTTAAAAATTTCCAAAGATGGAGAACCCACCACCTCCTGAGGAAGCCTGTTCCACTGAGAAACCGCTCTGTCAGAAACTTCTTCCGGATGTTTAGATGGAATTTCTTTTGAATTAATTTCATCCCATTCCTTCTGGTCTGTCCCTCTGGGGCAAGAGAGAACAATTCTGCATCCTCCATCCTTTCAAATACTTGAAGATGGTTATCAGATCCCCTCTCAGTCGTCTCCTCTCTAGGCTAGACAGACCAAGCTCCCCCAACCTTTCTTCATATGTCTTGGTCTCCAAACCCCTCACCATCTTTGTTGCCCTCCTCTGGACACGTTCTAGGTTAAATCTAACCTCTGTTAGGTTTCAGACTAACAGAGATAGCTTGCCATTGCCTTCCTCTGCATAGCGACCCCTTGGAGGTCTCCCATTCAAATGCTAACCATATTCTGAGATCTAGCATGTCAGGGCAACAGAGCAGCAGTGGCTTCTTACTCATCAAAACATGACCCTCCCAGTTGTCTGCAGGTATCAAGACGAGGATAACGGGAAGAAATGGAAGAAGAAATGGAGGAAGTGACAGATTTTATTTTCCTGGGCTCCAAGATCACTGCAGATGGGGATTGCAGCAAAGAAATTAAGAGGTGCTTGCTCCTGGGGAGGAAAGCAAGGGCAAATCTAGACAGCATCCTAAAAAGCAGAGACATCACCCTGCCAACAAAAGTGCGTCTAGTCAAGGCTATGGGCTTCCCAGTTGCAATGTATGGTGGTGAAAATTGGACCATAAGGAAGGCCAAGGGTCAAAGAACTGAGGCTTTTGAACTCTGGTGCTGGAGAAGACTCTTGCGAGTCCCTTGGACTGCAAGGCGAACAAACCGGTCAGTCCTAGAGGAGATCAGCCCTGCCTGCTCCTTAGAAGGCCAGATCCTGAAGATGAAACTCAAATACTTTGGCCACCTCATGAGAAGGAAGGACTCCCTGGAGAAGAGCCTAATGCTGGGAGCGATCGAGGGCAAAAGAAGAAGGGGACGACAGAGAACGAGGTGGCTGGATGGAGTCACTGAAACAGTCGGTGCAAACTTATATGGACTCCGGGGAATGGTAGAGGACAGGAAGGCCTGGAGGATCATTGTCCATGGGGTTGTGATGGGTCGGACACGACTTCGCACCTAACAACAACATCGAGACGAGGCAGCTCTGGGCAGAGTCAGGCCACTGGCCCATCTAGGTGGGAGATTTTCCGCTCCACCCCAGATATTCCCCCTGAAACGCCTTCCCTACAAGTGTCAGAGACTGATCGAGAAAGAAATCGCCGCTGCGGCTAACGTTGCCCCCTATGAACGACCGAGCAGCTGTAAAGGGCCCGGGGGATCAGGATAGCCGCAGGCAGGGCCGGCAGAGGCTGAGCCGGGCGCTCCCCACACGGAAAGGAGATCGGGAAGGGCCCCTCCATCCCCGGGCGGGAGGGTGGCAACTCCCCTCCCGAGCCCCAGGCCCCGCCGCTACCTTGAGGACGAGGTGATGGACGCGGGCCCGCGCGGAGCCGCCGCAGAGAAGGAGCGCCCCGATGAGCAGCGCCCCGCGCGAGGGCAGGAAGCAGGAGCCGCAGGAGCCGCCGCGGCCGCTGCCTCCGCACGCCGCCATCTTTAGTCCAGCATCAACACCGCCCGCGTGGCGCCACCCACTTCCGGGGTTGAAGGGCGTCTCGGCCAGGAAGCTAGGGGGCGCGGATGACGTAATGACAGGAAATGCATGGAATCGATTTCCGTCGGCCGCGCGAAAGTTTGGTCGCTCTAGGCCGAAGCATCTCTATTGTATTTCCTTTCTTTCTTTCTTTTAAGATTGTTGGTCGTAAAGGTGCCTCTGTACTCTGATTTTATTGTGCTACTTCGGACCAACAGTGCAACCCATTTGAATCATTGCCTTGGAGTATCCGTTGGCATCCGGGCGCGTCGGTAACGAACGAGGGGAGTGAGTCTAGAGAAAAGGAACAGAAAGGTCCACTCTGGCGTTCCGTAGAAGGGTGCGACCATCGAGATGCTGGCGACAGCTAGGCCACCCCGCTCCCCTTTCAGAGAGTCGCGACCAGGCGGGTGTCCGTTTAATACCGGAAGTGTGAGCCGGCTGCGTGAGGCTGTCGCTTTCGCGCCCTTTTTATGCGGAGCCTGTACGGCCGGTTAGAGAGGCCAGTCACTTGTACAGCCGTCCCAGCATCTCCGGTTGTCAGATGACACGCAAGGGAAAGGGTCCCCATTTTTAAAAAGGGAGGGGGAGCCAGTCGGTTCAATGGCTGCGTCGGCTTCAGTCGTGCAGAGCCTCGCCTCTCCCGGCCTGCCATATGGGCACAATTCTATCGGTCTCCCCTCAAGGACTGTGGGGGTCCCGGGCGGCCCCTATTCATTTGTTTATTCGCTGACTCCTTTCTACCCCACTGGAAGGGGCTTCCCATAAGACGACTGAGTTGAATCGCAGGGAACAGGACAAGAGAGAGATTGGCGCATGAAGGACTTCGTGGCCTTATGCTCTAGTCCGGCCAAAAACCATGGCAGTGGCCAGACGCACAGCCGAAAGACAGGCGAACATGTGCAGGAGTGTGTGGATAGCTGGCCCAGCCTGATCTCAAGGGATCTTGGAAATAAACTGGGTCAGTCATGTTTAGAAGAAGAAGAGTTGCTTTTCATGCCCTGCTGTTCACTGCGGAAGGAATTTTAGAGGCTTACATTCGCTTTCCCTTCCTCTCCCCACAACAGACACCCTGGGAGGGTAGGAGGGGCTAAGAGCTCTCAACGAAACTGCATGACAACAGAGCTATCAGTGCTGTGACGAGCCCAAGGCCACCCAGCTGGCTGCATGTGGAGGAGCAGGGAATCAAACCTGGATTGCCAGATTAGAAACCGCCGCTCTTAAGCACTACATCGAGCTCGCTGTCTCGGCTGAGAGACCACCAAGAAAGTCTCTGGTTGCTTTGCAGAGGCAGGCGGTGCCAAACCACATCTGTTCTTCTCTGGCCTTGAAAACTCTATCAGTCACCATAATTCATTCATTCCATTAACATACTGCCCCTCACTATGACGTCTCAAGGCAGTGTACATAGAGTCAGTGAAGTTGGAAACATATATTGAAATTGTTCTGTGTAAAAGCCGGTCAACTCAAATAGTCATAACAGTCATGGTATCAACATCAAGTATGATTCTGAAACAACAAAACAGCAACTGAGGCAATTTGGAGAGGAGGAAACCATGAGCTTGGTTAATGTGTTAATAGTTGCCTGACAGAGGTGGATCTGGTTGCAGGGAGGTTTCCCACTGCTAGTGTTAAGCTTAAATCCCGGCAAAAGAGCTCCATTTTGCAAGCTTTACAGCAGGGGTAGTCAACCTGTGGTCTTCCAGATGTCCATGCAAATGCTGGCAAGGCTCATGGGAATTGTAGTCCATGGACATCTGGAAGACCACAGGTTGACTGCCCCTGTAGTAGGGGATAATGGGAATTATAGTCCATGGACATCTGGAGAGCCAGTTTGGCCACCCCTGGGTTAGGGAATGAGTGAAGTTGGACTAGGATGGGGAATTTGAATAGAACTCTATATGTGCCATATCCATGCTTGGGAAATTTCTGGAGATTTTTGGGGTGGAGAGCTTGCAAAGGCCAGAGTTTGGGGAGAGGAAAGGCCTCCATGGGACCCCTTCCGGGAGATAATCAACCTCTGCCTTGAAATGGGAGAATTCCAGAGGGGGCTAAAAGAGGCAGTGGTTTGCCCACTGCTGAAAAAACCATATCTGGATCTGCAAGAGCACAACAACTAGCGACCCGTTTCACACCTAGCATTTCTGGGAAAAATGGTTGAAAGGGCTGTTGTGGATCAAACTGGAAGAAGCTTCAGTCCTAGACCCATCTCAGTCAGGTTTTCAGCCTGGCCATGGAGTAGAAACAGACTTCTGTTGTCAGTTGGACCAAGGCCGGTCGGCGCTGCCCATGTTATTAGACCTTTCAGCAGCATTCAAAACAGTCGACCATGAGCTTCTAGCTCACTGCATCGCCAATGCCAGAATTCAGGGGACAGCCCTTTAATGGCTGATCTCCTTTCTCCTGGGTTGTGGATAGAGGGTTGAACTAGGAGAGAGATCTTCAGGCCACCGCCAACTTGCATGCAGAGTCCTGCAAGGAGAGGTCCTCTTTCCAATCCTATTCAACATCTTCATGCACCCTCTTGCCCAACTGGCACAGAAGTTCGGGCTGGATTGTCACCAATATGCAGGTAACACCCAGCTCTTCCTCCGGATAGATGATCACCCTGATTCTCCCACAGAAGCATTAGCCAGCTGCCTGGAAGCAGTGACGAGGTGGCTCAAGCAGAGTAATCTGAAGCTCAGTCCTTCAAAGACAGAGGTCCTATGGCTGAGCAGGAAGGATCTAAGCGAGGAAGCATGTTTGCCCAACCCACTCTGTCAGGAACCTGGGCATGATCCTGGATGCCTCCCTCTCAGTGGAGGTCCAGGTCACAAAAGTAGCGCAGCTGGCCTTATACCACCATTGCCAAGCAAACCACCAGTGCCCTGTTTAGCCTTGGAACCTCTAGCCACAGTGATCCACACAACGGTCACCTCTAGGCTTGTTGTTGTTCTTACGTGCGAAGTCGTGTCCGACCATTTGTGACCCCATGGACAATGATCCTCCAGGCCTTCCTATCCTCTATCATTCCTTGAAGTCCATTTACGTTTGCACCAACTGCTTCAGTGACTCCATCCAGCGACCTCATTCTCTGTCGTCCCCTTCTTCTATTGCCCTCAATCGCTCCCTGCATTAGGCTCTTCTCTTGGGAGTCCTTCCTTCTCATGAGGTGGCCAAAGTATTTGAGTTTCATCTTCAGGATCTGGCCTTCTAAGGAAGGGCTGATCTCCTCTAGGACTGACCGGTTGGTTCACCTTGCAGTCCAAGGGACTCGCAAGAGTCTTCTCCAGCACCAGAGTTCAAAAGCCTCAATTCTTTGACGGTCGGCCTTCCTTATGGTCCAACTTTCACAGCCATACATTGCAACTGGGAAGACCATACTCTTGACTAGATGCACTTTTGCTAGCAGGGGGATGTCTCTGCTTTTTAGGATGCTGTCTAGATTTGCCATAGCTTTCCTCTCCAGGAGCAAGCATCTTTTAATTTCTTTGCTGCAGTCCCCATCTGCACTGATCTTGGAGCCCAGAAAAATGAAATCTGTCACTACCTCCATTTCTTCCCCATCTATTTGCTGGAAATTGAGAGGGCCGGATGCCATGATCTTCGTTTTCTTGATGTTGAGTTTCAAGCCAACCTTTGCACTCTTTTCCTTCACCCGCATCTAAAGCCTCTTTAGTTCCTCTTCGCTTTCTGCCATTAGAGTGGTATCATCTGTATATCTGAGGTTGTTGATATTTCTCCCTGCAATCTTGATCCCAATTTATGATTCATCTAACCCCGCCTATCTCATAATGTGCTCTGCATACAAGTTAAATAGGCAAGGCGACAGTATACAGCCTTGCCGAACTCCTTTCTCAATTTTGAACCAATCAGTGATTCTATGCCTGGTTCTCACTGTTGGTTCTTGACCTGCATATAGGTTTCTCAAGAGACAAATAAGATGCTCTGGTATTCCCATCTCTTTAAGAACTTGCCACAATTTGTTGTGCTCCACACAATCAAAGGCTTTAGCATAGTCAATGAAGCAGAAGTAGATGTTCTTCTGGAACTCCCTAGCTTTCTCCATGATCTAGCGTATGTTGGCAATTTGATCTCTAGTTCCTCTGCCTCTTCGAAATCCTGCCTGTACCTCTGGAAGTTCTCGGTCCACATATTGCTGGAGCCTAGCTTGTAGGATTTTGAGCATAACTTTGCTAGCATGAGAAATGAGTGGAATGGTGTGGTAGTTTGAACATTCTTTGGCATTGCCCTTCTTTGGGATTGGAATGTAAACTGACCTTTTCTAATCCTGTGGCCACTGCTGAGTTTTCCAAATTTGCTGGCATATGGAGTGTAGCACTTTTACTGCATCGTCTTTTAAGGTTTTGAATAGTTCAACTGGAATGCTGTCACCTCCACTAGCTTTATTGTTGCTCAGACTTCCTAAGGCCCATTTGACTTCACATTCCAGGGTGTCTGGCTCCAGGTCAGTCACTACGCCATTGTGGTTATCAGGGATGTTAAGCTCACTCTTGTATATTATTATTGTTGTTATTATTATTATTATTATTTAGATTTATTTCCCGCCACTCCCAAATGGCTCATGGCAGGTTACAGTGTCTTAAAACCCCATTAAAACTCCCATTAAAAGACTTTAAAATGTCCCAGCATGGCGGCACAATAATAAGATAGTTGTTCTGTGTTATTTTGCCACCTTTTTAAAATCTCTACTGATTTTGTTAGGTCCCTACCATTTTGGTCCTTTATCATACCCATCTTTGCATGAAATATTCTCTTCATAGCTCTAGTTTTCTGGAAGAGATCTCTGGTCCTCCCTATTCAATTGTTTTCTTCGATTTGTCTGTACAGTTCATTTAAGAAGGCGTTCTTATCTCTTCTAGCTATTCTCTGGAATTCATCATTCAGTTGGGTGTATCTTTCTCTTTCTCCCTTGCCTTTCACTTCCCTTCTCTCCTCAGCTATTTGTAAAGAATCCTCAGACAGCCATTTTGTTTTCTTGCATTTCTTTTTCGTTGGGATGGTTTTAGTTGCTACCTCTTGTACAATTTTGCGAACCTCCGTCCATAGTTCTTTAGGCACTCTGTCTAGCAGATCTAATTCCTTAAATCTATTTGTCACCTCTACTGTATATTCATCGGGAATATGATTTAGTTCATACCTGAGTGGCCTAGTGCTTTCCCCTACTTTCTTCAATTTAAGGCTAAATTTTGCAACAAGAAGCTGATGATCTGAACCTCAATCAGCTCCTGATCTTGTTTTTACTGACTGTATAGAACTTCTCCATCTTTGGCTGCAGAGCACATAGTCAATCTGATTTCTATGTTGACCGTCTGGTGTTGTCCATGTGTAGAGTCGTCTCTTGGGTTGTTGGAAAAGATTGTTTGCTATGACCATTGTATTCTCTTGACAAAATTCTACCAGCTTGTGCCCTGCTTCATTTTGTACTCCAGGCCAACCTTGCCTATTATCCCGGTTATCTTTTGGCTTCCTACTTTAGCATTCCAGTCCCCCATGATGATAAGCACATCATTTTTTGGTGTTTCTTCTAGAGGGTGTTGTAGGGCTTCAGAGAACTGGTCAACTTCATCCTCTTCAGCAGCAGTGGTTGGGGCATTGACCTGAATTACTGTGATGTTGAATGGTTTGCCTTGGATTCTTTCCTACTCTTTTATTGATTATGATGATGAAGGCTAGACTTCTGCAACTTGCTCTATGCTGGCCTGCCCTTAACTCTGATCCGGAAACTGCAACTGGTCCAGAATGTAGTGGTCAGGGTCCCCTCAGCAACACCACAGAGTCCCACATCTTGCCTGTTCTCCAACAACTGTGCTGACCAGTCGAATTCTGGATCCAGTGTAAGGTTTGGTAATTATCTTCAAGGACATATGCAGTCAGCTACCAGTGTACCTGAGTGACCGCCTCTGCCTGTACCCCTCAAAAAGCTCTGCGCTCTACCACCTCCAACCGGCTAGTGATCCCTGGCCCCAAGGAACTCTGCTTGACCTCAACCAGGGCCAGAGCTTTCTCTGCCCTGGCCCCCACCTGGTGGAACGAGTTCCCGGAGGAGATCAGGGCCCTAACAGAACTAAAACAGTTCTGCATGGCCTGCAAAAGGAAGCTCCTCCACCAGGCATTTGGTTGAGGTTGACCAGCATTTACTGGGCCCCAAACCAATCTCTTTGAACCCAATTGATATGACCAAATGTGGGCCTTTTAGACTGTTCACCCTGTTAAAAAATGTTATCTTCTCTGTTTATTGTTGTTATTGTTACCATTATTACTGTTAACTTCAATGTTATAATTGCTATGTTTGATGTATCGTTCCTGTTATGTTCTGTGTGAACCGCCCGGAGCCTTAGGGGAGGGTGGTATACAATGCAATAAAATCAATCAATCAATGAACAATGCCATAGAGAGCATCCTCCAAAGCAGCCATTTTGTCTAGGGCAGTGGTCCCCAACCCGCAGGCCGCAGACGGCGCTGGGCCGCAAAGGCCTCAGCACCGGGCCGCAGCTCCCTCTTCCCGCCCCCCCCAGCAGTGAGAAGCTTGCCAGACCGCAAGCAAATCGGCCGCTGAAGCAGCCAATTAGCTTGAGGCCCGGCAAGCTTCTTGCTTCGGGAGGGGGGGGGGGAAAGAAGCTTGCCAGGCCGCAAGCTAATCGGCTGCTTTGGCGGCCATTTTGCTGGTGGCCAGGAGGGGCGGGGAGAGAGAGCCGCGGCTAGCGGCGCAAACGCGCACGCACGGCAAGTCTGCGCATGTGCATTTGCGCTGGGGCTGCTGCGCATGCACAGGGCCCCGGGCCGCCCTCTCCCTTTACTTGGCAGCAGCGGGCCGTGGCAACCAGAAGGTTGCTGACCGCTAGTCTAGGGGATCTGATTTCTTTGTTCCAGAGATCAGTTGTAATTTCAGGAGATCTCCAAGACCTACCTGAAGGATGGCAACCCTAAAGTGCTTGAATTTAGTTTAACTATATAGATTGTATAAATCCATTGGTTGCCAGTTTGCTTTTGGATCAAGTTCAAGGTTTTGGTCTTGACCTTTAAGACTATACTTGGCTTGAACCCTATATACTTGCAGGGCTGCTTACCTCCTTATGCCCCCCACAGAGCACTACGGTCTGCGGGTATGAATTTGCTGATGATCCCAGGCCCCCAGGAGGTCCACCTGGCCTCAACCAGGGCCAGGGCCTTTTCAGTCCTGGCCCCAACCTGGTGGAATGAGCTCCTGGGAGAGCTGTGGGCCCTGATGGGAGCTCTCTGAGTTCTGCAGGGCCTCCAAAATGGAGCTCTTCCACAACACATTTGGTTGAGGTTGGGTTGTGTTCCTGGGATTTGAGATCAGGTCCTCCCCCCCCACAGGTTTTCCTGGGTTGGTCATCTATTCCCTGATTGTTCTATCACCAATTTTGATTGGGACCCCTACTGGTGATAGGGACTTTGAAGCGTTGGGTAAAGTTATATTTTATATTGTTACCACCATGCTGATTATTGATTGTGATTTTTTGAGGATTATGGGAGATTGTATTTTATAATGTTTTTTGGATTATGCTGTATTTTATGAGATGTTTTATTGTCAACTGCCATGAGCCAGCTTGCTGAGAGTGGTGATATAAAATTCAGTTATAAATAAAATAAATACATATATGTAAACAATGATTCTTAGGTAAATATACAGAAATAAGTGGATGAGTATATTTTATAGGAGTGCACACACAAACCCACAGGAAGCTTCCTAAGACTGACTCAGCCGCTCAGTCCTTCTCAGACTGGCATCGGCTGCTGCCTGGTGCTTCTCCCGGGAGATGTTGGGGACTGAGCCTCCTGTAGGCCAAGCACAGGCTGTTCCCCTGAGCCACAGCCCCTCCCCAACCTATTTCTACTGAGTTTAAATAATGCCATCTATCCAATTCCACAAGGAGTCGCAGGAAGAGGGGACAATCTGGAAATGCCCCCCCCCCACTTCATAGCTCAACATTTCCCCACCTTCCATGTGCTCAGTCCTTGTTGCTCCCTGTTTTGTGGTTTTGAGGGAAACAATTATCTTGGGCGACACCACTGTGTCATGGGTGGGGTCTCATTTTCTGCTTTTGTGATGGTTGCTGGGCTAGACAGATGACTAGATTGATATATGACCAAATGGAAGAATGTACACAAAAAAGTCCACCTCCTTGGGAGTAGCGGCCAACCTTTCTTTGCTGGACAGCCACGTCATGGGATTGAGTGCATTTTGTCAGAGGTGTTAAGCATAGATAGACAGAAGGATGTTGGTGTAGAGCAGAGGTCATTTGTCTGGCAGGGCTTCTGACTGAATGTCCAGCTTAAGAGGCATCCTAGGAAACAGAGCTTCCACCTCAAAAGTCGAAGAGGTACTATGAGAGGTAATAATCTGCATGGCCTCACTTCCTGGCATTTGGAGGTTGGCTCTGCCTCCGTTTGGTGACTGCCCACTGCCCTGCGTCAGAATCCCAAAGCTGCCTGTGGGCTCATACCCCTGGCATAGAGAAGAACTGTTCACTTCTAATTGCCATTTGTGTGTGTGTGTGGGGGGGGTTTGTTTTGAGTTAGTTGTCTTAATTATGGGATGCCTCAAAAGTTGAAATATGGATGGGATGCTAGAAAAGTAAGACCAGCATGCTTTCAATAAAGGGTTAGCCGGCAACCCATGCTGCTAGCTGGGGTACGGGGACAAATTCTTCCTGCCTAACAAAGTCTTCCCAGTGGCCACTAGATGTCATGAGAGCCCCCTCATTGCTCCATGGCCTTTCCATTCCCAAGGGAAAATGAGGGTGAAAGCCTGTGACTGGGGCCGAGGCCAACCTCCAGGTAGTGGCTGGAGATAGAGATCAGTTCACCTGGGAAAAATGGCGACTTTGCAAGAGGGGCCCTATGGCATTAGGCCCCATTGAAGTCCCTTCCCTCCCCAAACCACACCATCTTCCAGCTCCACCTCCAAAATCTCCAGGCATTTCCCAACCCAGGTCAGGAACCAAGCAATTGAGACCCAGCAAACTCACACCATAGACATCACCATCCGGCCTCATCAGAAAGCTTTAAGTGAAAAGTCTTTATTTGGAAGAGTCAGCAAAGTCAAGTCCGCACGTTGCATCTGCTCACAGACAGCAGGTTATGACAGAGACACCGTAGTCGGGGGAGGCAGGACATAGATACCTGGGCCATGGGAAAGGGGCAAGGCAAGAAACCAACTTAGGTGGGAATGGGGCATTCACACAGGAGAGTAGGATCACAGCATCCTTTGATGCGGAGTGGTGTTAAGGCAATTTCCCCATCTGTAGGCAGCCTTGAGGAAGGGAGATAGCGAGGCCCCTGGAAACCAGGGGGAGCCTTTGAAATGCAAGCTGGGAGCAAGGGGAGGGAGGGGCACTCTGAGCCTCATGGGGTTGCCAGGACTGGGCGGGAGGGAGTCCCGGGAAGAATGCGGGGAGAAGAATACGGAAACCAGGGCAGGAACTGGGGGTTCATGACAACCCAGAACTGGCAAGCCTTTCTCCCAGGCTAGTGTCCACCCATGTGTTTGAGGGTCCTTATTGTTGCAGGCCCTGCCCAGGAAAACCTTCTCACACTTTACCCCACTGCTGGGTGGCTTCTGTTGCCTGGAAATCAACTGTTATCCCAGGAGATGTTTAGCCATAACCTGGAAGTGAGCAACCTCCTAGAAGTAGTCCCATGGCTCCCTCATTGTGGGCCTCTTCAATCATTGGCTTCATTGCTACACCACAGTTGTGATTGCAAGGCCTTTGTGGCAGAAACACATTTGGGAAAAACGACTCTAAGTCCACATGATGGAGTCAGGTCAACTGACAACCATCATTGGATGCTTATTTCAGATTTGGGATTCACACATTGATTGGGGTGGGGAGTCTGAGGAAGAGTGCTTGCCCTCGAAAGCTCACGCCTTGAATAAATCTTTCTTGGTCTTAAAGGTGCTACTGGATTCTGATTTTATGGGGGGGGGAGTAATCAATAATCTCCCGGGGTGAGATGAGAAACGGGACCTAGGAAAGATTCAAAAGTCGTATTGGTCTGAAGCCAGGTCATCAGACACCCCTGGAATTATCTGCTGCAGCACTGAATCACATGCACTGTGGTATGTGGGGGGGGAGGGTGTATTTGAATCATAGAATCATAGAGTTGGAAGGGGCCATACAGGCCATCTAGTCCAACCCCCAGCTCAACGCAGGATCAGCCCTAAGCATCCTAAAGCATCCAAGAAAAGTGTGTATCCAACCTTTGCTTGAAGACTTCCAGTGAGGGGGCGCTCACCACCTCCTTAGGCAGCCTATTCCACTGCTGAACTACTCTGACTATGAAAATTTCTTTCTTGGTATCTAGCCTATATCGTTGTACTTGTAGTTTAAACCCATTACTGCGCGTCCTTTCCTCTGCAGCCAACGGAAACAGCATCCTGCCCTCCTCCAAAGGACAACCTTTCAAATACTTAAACGAGGGCTATCATGTCCCCCCTCAACCTCCTTTTCTCCAGGCTGAACATTCCCAAGTCCCTCAACCTAGTTGAGAATTTTTTGTCACCAAGGGATGGGTTAGACAGATTTAATCATGGTTTTAGTGGGATTTTATTGTGGGTTGTCTTGTTACCCGCCACCAGCCAGATCAGTGGGAGAGGTGGGATTTAAATAAACAATAATTGAGTACTGAGTCACCCTTATGACCAACAAAGATTTTTTCAAGGTGTGAGCTTTCGTGTGCAAGCACTCTTCCTCAGACAAGGGCCAGCAACTAGTCTCTCTTAATTATTTATTTTCACAGCCAGGAAAGTGTCTGCCATGAATTACTAACCTTGACATTTTTATTTCTCCAATGTTTTTGTGAACTACAACTGAACTCAAAAGGACAGATTAGCTGTTTTAGCAAAGAATTAGCACATGGCGTAACTTGGATATTATGACAGTTTACTAATTTTCCACTGATTTACTTTTGCCTTCTATCTGTACTCTCATGATCCTTGTTCTAGGTGGAGCTGGTTTTCATGCCCTGCTTTCCTCTCCCTGAAGGAGTCTCCAAGGGGCTTCCATTCACCTTCCCTTCCTCTCCCCACCCTGTGAGACGCCCTGTGAGGCAGGTGGCGCTGAGGTCCACGAAGCGGCCCTTGGGCCTCCCCGGGCCGAGACACGTGTCCCGGGGCGCGCAGCGTTTGCCGCTCCGATGACACGCGGGACGGGCTCTCCGCCGGGTTCTAGAGGGATGCCGCGTGTGCGCCGGCCGCGGCCGCGAGGGGGCGCCCGTGCCGCTTGCGCCCCGTCCTCCCGCGCCGGCTAAGGAGGGGGTGCCCCCTCGGCGGCGGAGGGAGGGGGCGTGCGGGGTGGGGGTGGGGGCGGGGGGGGGTGTGCGCGTGCGCCGTCGTCGCGAGCTGTCAAGTCCTCGCTGGGCGCCGCTGCCGCCGGGCTGCCCGCTGCCTGCCTGCCGCCTCCTGGCCGCCCCGCTCGCTGGGCCGCGGCGCTTGTGCCTGGCGGAGGGGGCGGGCGATGCGGAGGGGCTCCCGGAGGCTGCGGACCCGCGCCGCCTGATCGCGCGCCTTGGCGAGGCTTTGGTGCCGGGGGCTCTGCTGGGGGTCGCGCCCCCCCAGCCCCGCCCGCCGCGCCCCGCCCCGCGCCCCCGCGCCCGCGCCCGCGCCCGCCACCATGAGCTGGGGGGCAGAGCTCTGGGTAAGTGGCGGCCGGGGAGGCGCCGGGGCTGCCCGCCAGCGCGTCCACATGGCCCCGCCTGACGCGTGTCTGCCGGCGGGGAGGGAGGGGGGGCGGGGGGGGGGCTGCGGCGCGAGGGGAGGGGGGAGGGGATCCCGGCCGGAGCTCAGCCGCCCCCCTCGCCGCCTCGTTTGGGTCCGGGAAGGGGGGGCTCCGTCTCGCGAGGGAGAGAAGCCCCCAATGCCCCGGAGGGCCGTTTTCCCTCAGGGGGACCGATCTCGCTCGTCCGGAGATCTCCGGGCCCCAGCTGGAGGTTGGCAGCCGTGCCCGCATAGACCCCGGGAAGGGCGGCAGAACTTTAGGGGGTGATTTGGAGCACCCGACCCTCCAGGCGCCCCCCGGCAGTTGGGAACCCCCCCCCGACCGTGGGCTGCCAGTGGGCTGTCAGTTCAAGCCACCCAGCTCGAGGGGGCGTCCTGGGCCCCTCTGGCCCCCTGGGGACAGGGCACCCACCCCCTCTGGCTGGCCTTCTTGCCCTCCTCCGGACTGGCGCTGGGCCCCTGTCTTGCAAAGGCGTCGTGGTGCCCTTGGACCTGCGGGTTGCTAAAGCCCTTGGGGGGGGTGGTTCTCCTGGGATTCCAGGTGACCTCCAGGCTAGGAAGATCAGACCCCCTGAAGAACATAGCGGCATCACATTCCTGCTGAGCTCTCGTCCTTCCCCAAATTCCACGGCCCCCAAACCACCAGGCATTTCCTAAACAGGAGGCGAAGTCAGGAACCCATGGAACTGCTTCAGGCCGAATCTCACCCCTGGTCTACTCTGACCGGCAGCAGCTCTCCAGGGAGTCAGGTTGGGGGCTCACATCACCTCCTGTGGGATCCTCTTAACTGGAGATGCTGCCAGGGACCAGACTGAGACCTCCTGTGTGCCGGGCAGAGGCTCTGTATCCCTTCGGTTCAGTTCAGACATCCTGGGATGCCTTGGCTGGGTGCAGCTATGACGGGCGGGATTGTCAGGTCCACTAAATATGCATGTTAATGGTCTGAAACCCTGGTTTGCGGTCGGCATATTAACCGTGGTTAGGCTTTGTGAAGATCACACTGGATATATAAGCACCAACTTTCTGGCTTTAGCCTCTTGTTCTCCTTCCCTGCTCTGCTCACAGTGCCAGCCAAGCTATCAGCTATGAGAAAACTAGGAAGCCAACCTTTACCAAGGGAAATCTGGATTTTGTTGGCTGCAGGCTGAATCTTTCACTTACTGTTGTTAAGCCATGGCATTGTGTTATGTCTGAACTGAGCCACGTTGAGGCACCAGGGTGAACAAGATGGTAACTTTGCTAGAGTAGCTGCTTTGCAAGCCGTTTACAAGTATTGGGGGAGTCAGAACAACAAAAGGGGGGTGTTCCTTGACAAGATGACTCCGTAATGGTGAATAACTTATCTGATTGGGATGTTCCCCAAAACATTAGTGGTGGGAGATGATGGGTTGTGTTCTAGGGCAAATGTTCCATTTGTGCAGCATGTTTGGGGTGACTGAGCCAAAGAAATGTTCCTCAAACTGTGGCCCTCCAGATGTCCATGGATTACAGATGTCCATGAGTCCTCAGGGGCTCATGAGAATTGTAGTCCATAGACATCTGGAGGGCCACAGTTTGCCCACCCCTGAGCTAGAACATAGGACAAAATACAACGTTTAATGTCAATCAGGCCTTCCTCATCGGTTTGTTGAGGAACCTGCCCCCATCAAAGATGGCAGCTTATTGCAACCATTCTGCCCTGGGCCGTTGCTCTGTTCACTGTCTTTGATGGGTGTGACATCAAAACTTTGTAGCTATTCTATGTTTTTACGCTATTCTGTTGATTCATACCCAGCCTGCCAGACTTGGAACAGATATTTCATATTTCTAGTCTCGGTTGTGATTATTGAAGAAGGCTCTGTGGGCTGAAACACATTTGGGCCGGCAATAGGTGTTCCCAGCATTTTGCTCTTTGTTATTGTATGTGCAACTTATAGTTGTTGTTGTATACTGATACCCACAACCTCTCTTTTTATCCATATTCTCCGTATGCTTTAACTCTCTGTTTATTAGGTAGTTCATAATATAAACAGAATATATATTTTGTTTTATGTTTTAGCTGCTCAACCTTCTAAGTTCCTGACTTACTTCTCAGGTTGGATTTCTATCCTCTTTTGCTGTTTCTGTGAAAAAATATTATTTTCAATGACAGAACCTGGAAATTGCCGGGCTAGGGGCTTGCGACATGCTGCAATGATGGAGACATTCTCTGTCTCCGGAGGAAGACTCCAGCGAGGCTATGATGCTGGGCTTGGCGTACATTTGCTGTGCCTGAATAGCATCCCAAATGTGGCCTTGGAGGCTTAGCCTGTGCCTCATCATTGGACTGGTTTTATTTCTATGAGGCCGATATTGTACCTGATTCTAAAATTAAAAAAAAGGGGGGGGGACACAAGACACAGAGAGATGTACGCCAAAGGATGCCAAAGTGTAGTGAAGACTACAGTGCATTTTGAAGCAAAATTATATTAAGGGTTTCTTCTCTTGAGCGAACTGGGATTTGTGGCCACATGAAATAGCTTAATGATAGGGTATTAGCACTGGGCAAAGGTTACTGCAGTGGCCGGAGGGTTGGCAAAGGGAACGGAACGGGTGGGGGAGAATGTATGGAAATCGGGGGGATTGGCAAAATACTGCAGGATTTCAGACCTCTGTGTATGTGTCTCTGTGTGTGTGTTTGTGGGCACGCATGCCTCGGAAGCTGTCAGCCGGCTGCAAATGAAAAGTAGAAGTCTCAGCGGCTCCTTGGGAGAGGCGTTTTATTGAAGTGCCAAAGAATTGTAGAATTGCTAATTGTTTCCCTGCAGAGAGCACGGGGGTGAGTGCAGGCCTGTTTGGGTGGTGCAGTTGGTTCAGCACTGCGCTTAGAAGGAGCTGGTAGACGGTGCTTTCCAGGTAAACAAGTCATTACCCCGTCGCCTGCTCGGAGCTGCACAGAACTGCTGGATGATGCTATGTCTGTTTGCCGTTGATGACTGCCGTGTTGGCCAGTGCTTACGAAAGGCAATCTGAACCAGGTGATACGACCCACTTCAGGCAGGCTACAGGTAGCTGCCTGGAGCAGATTAGGTTCCCGGAAGGCAAGATTTTGACCTACCCACCATTCATGTCCCTGTGACCTCAAAAGGGCAGGCATGGCAGCATTGGGATCCTGCAAGTACAGGTTTCTGAGCATGTGTGAAGTGCCTTTCTTTGAGCGTCAAAAAGGCCAAGAACATTTTTATCCCTTCCCAATCTCCTTCCTCTCCTCCCCTTAGCGGTGTGCATCTCTTTTAGGTTGCTTGTTCGCGCGGGGGGGGGGGGGGCTGGAGGGAGTGCTCTGTCCCTTTGCAAAGGGCATAGTGGTAACGGGGTGGGAGGAGAAGGGGGTGGAACGTTCCAGTGAGTGACCTGGACATTGCAGTGGGCCTTCAGGAGTTCTTTTGCTTCTATAGGACTGAGGTTTCGGTCAGTAGTTAACATCGTTGTGAGGACTGCATTTCGGTGATGATGCAGTGTTGATAAGGTGTTGATGGCCCTCCATGTGACTGCTTCCTTATCCTGCGAGCGCAAGTGTGGCATCCAACAGGCTTCCCCTTTCTCTCCAGGTTAGCCGCTGGGTGGTCTGAACTTGGCCCAAGCAACATCCGGGCCTAGGATTCAGACGCTTGTTGACAAGTGAATATGTTCTTCCCCTTGTGCCAAGCCACTTCTGCATTATGGTGACTCTGAATTCATGACCTCCCAGACGACCTAGGCTTATCAGCTTCACTCAGGTCTTGCCAACCGAGAGCCCTTGCCGGAGTCCATCCATCTCCTGATGGGTCTCCCTTATTTCCTGCAGCCAGCTGGTTTTCCTAGCTTGACTGTCTTTTCCAGCTACTCTCATCTTCTCATAATGTGACCGAAGTATGATAGCCTCCGGTCCGTCAGTTTAGCTTCTAGGGAGAGGTCAGGCTCATCCGCTTAGACCAGGGGCAGCCAAACTGTGGCTCTCCAGATGTCCATGGACTACAATTCCCAGGAGCCCCTGCCAGCATGGACATCTGGAGAGTCACAGTTTGGCCACCCCTGCCTTAGTACATTGGAAGCATTCCCAGGGTACTTTCTCACATGTGAAATAAAAGCACTTACAATTCACTTAAGCAACGGTTTGCAAATAGATTTTGTCATTTCACACAATAAAATCCAGCTGTAAAAGTGCGCTGAAATTGCATTTTTCTCTGTGTGTGAAAAAGTGCTGGGAGTTCTGGTGTAACATTTCTGTTCAGTGCTCAGGGCCAGCCCAGCCCAGTAAGAGGTACAGGGCAATGAATTTTCAAGGCTCCAGTGGAACATAGTTGATTCCTTCCACGGATCTTGGACAGCAAGATAACGGGATCATTGCGCTCCTCCCCCCCCTGAAAAAAATTCCCTGATTGCACAAAATGGAATGATTTGTCTCCTGCTGGTAATGCTGGGATATGAGACGGATGGGTGAGAATATTAATTCTGTTTGCAGCAGCAAATGAGCTTGGCCCTTGCTGTTTCTTTGCGTGGCAAAGTATACCATTTTTAGAATTAATGCTTTTAGAAAAAATGCTTCACAGTTTTTAGTGTTCATAGCCTTTTAATATATGAATGCACCAATGCTCACAACAGCCCTGCAAAGTTGGTGGGTATTATCCCAACAGGAGGGCTGAAGCCGAGTGGCTTGCATAAGGCCACCTGCTGATTTTGTAGGGGCAAGATTTGGACAGGGTAAGCAGCCCAGATCACACCCCAGTATTTTAAAACCATTATCTCGCTATGAGCCAATCACTCCTGCTAAAAGCTGACTGGCAGCCAGAAGCAGGTGGGTATCTGTGTGTGTGTGTGGGGGGAGGAGGGTGTCTGGGATTGGATGCCGATGGGGTTGATAGTCCTAGGTGTGGTTGGTCACCTGAGTGTGAATGCATGTTAATATGCTGTGATGTCACTGCAGCTCAGCCAATAGTGAGGTGAGGTGAGGGCAGTGAACTTAGAGAAACACCAAACGCTCAGCATTAGTCACCTTGTTGAACATCCCTGGTTATCTTTGGGGGCACTTCAAAAGCCCTTCATTGGAAGGATCCTGGTTAACTACCTTGGCTGTTTTCAGTTGCTTTTCTTTTGCTTTGACCATATGTTGCATATTCATGATCTGGTTTTTTGAGCAGTGATCTGGAGCCCAGGATGAGTAGATTATGCTTCTCATTGCTTATTGAAAACTAGCACCCAGAAGGAAGTCCTATAGGCTGGGATGATTCTCCCTGATATTCTCATGTTCCTACATGCTGACAGGTTTGGTTTTCAGAAAACGGAGAAGCAATTGGACATGGCAACTTGAAAAGGTAAGGGACAGTAAAGACTCTGCCATGATCTGAAAGTTTTTCTGGCATCTTCTTTGAAATGGCATTGGGAATAGAACAAGGCAGTCTTTCCATTGTGCACGGGGGGGGGGGATGCATTTCTTATCGCCAGGTGAGAGTGGTTGAGACATCCCCCCCCCATAACTTGGTAAACCCTTGCTGAACCTCATCTGCAAAGAATAGTCTGTGACATTCTTGGCTCAGGTGCTGAAAAGGAATAGGAAGGAAGATACTCCATCAATGTGTTTGCAAAAATATATCCTCAAGGAAGTTTTCCCCTGAGAACATGTTGCAATTAGCCAGTACATGATCACCTGAATTTTTGTGACTGTTCAGTGACATCACTGTAGTTTAACCAATGAATAGGGATGGGAAAGTGGCACCTAATGCTTCCTTCAGTAACCGTCCTTTTCATGTCTGGAGGATATATGGTATTTGCCAAAGTTCTACCTGTTCTCTAAACGTAACAAAGCTGCAGGGTTTGACTAATGTGTCTGGGCAGCGGATAAAATAAAAGAGTAAGGGCTCCAAAGGTGGGCCCTATCCGGGATGAGGAAGGGTGTCAATTGGCCCCCTCCCCCGGACTGACAATCGGAGGACCCAATCACAGGAGCTTTGCGCCAACACTCCGCCATTTCTTCACTCCCCGCTGAGACGAGCGACAGCCCCCCAGGCGACAGGCCGCACCAGCGCGAAGACGCGTCCCCGACAGCCAGCAATCACGGGTGGTGGCTGCTGCCCACGATTCTTGCCGGCGGGGCCGCCGGGGAACGGCTGGCACCAACTCAATGCCGAGGCTGCCTCCGCCGCTGCGTTGATTCGTTGCAATAGAGAGACCCATCTATCTAGCAGGTGGTGTTTGAGCTGCCGTTATATCATTGCCACGCTCCCTCTGAGTGAAAAAAAAATACCCCCCCCCCGCATGGGTGCGATTTTCGGCCGAAAATAGAGTGAAAAATAAAGGGAAAATAAACCAGCAAACGGAGCTGTGTGTTGCTTGGTGCTTGGTGACTTTAAACAGCTCTGGGGATGGACTGCAGCCGGGGAAGCCTCGCTGGATAAACGAAGGCTCGCCGGTGCGTTGAACTCCGCTCAATGCGAGAAAAAAAAACGGCGATCGCTTCGCCGGAAGATCAGAGGAGAGAGGCAGGGGGAGGGACTTTGCAGAAACCGCAACAATGGTAACACACAGAGCTTTCTCGCTAGTGTTGCAGATTGGTTGCAAGAGTGTAGTGCTTTCCAGAGGGTGAATCCACTTTTTGAGATTTACCTGAAAGCGCTACAACGAAGTGCTTTTTGCGGATCGGTTTCAGGAGTGTTGCAGATTGTCAACGATGTTGTGCATAACAGCAAATCAGTAGCTATTTCAATTTGCAACCATTGCACAATTTTGAACGAGTGCGGAATGGCCCTCAGAATGGATTATGTATTCAAGTGCAGATATATATATATAAAGCCCGTTCATACATATCTATATATTCCACAGTGATCTTTCTTGGCCCTGACTTTCTGAAAGGATGTTTGCAATATACATTGCTAGCAAAATTTCAGTTGCCCTTTTACCTCTGGATGTTGGGAGTCATGCACAACCACCCGCCTGCTGTTGCACAACTGTTGATGTAATTCTGAATTTCCATGTTGGATAGTTACTGTTGGAGGTTTGGGCTGAGTGGCTGATGAAATGCCCTGAACAGACAAGCTTCCTAGCTTTAGCAGGATGTAGGTATCAACTGCACAATCTGTTTGCAGTTTTAAGAAGATCCAATAACGCCAGGCAAGATACTTCGATAAAGATCATCTTCAGAGAAAGACACCTCGAATTGTGAGAGCTTCTGCTAAGCATCATTTCCTTTGTGGTGTACCAGGGAGTTGCGCAGCTTTCCACAGGCTGAGCCACACTGCTGTGTGTTCACATATTTCCTATTCTGCATGTGGGGGAGGGGATGTAGAGCAGCCAACCCAACTAGCATTTTGCTGGCCTTGGCCTTCCCCAGTGTTGGGGATTTGCAAAGCTGGTAAACTCGACTGGTCAGTTTCTGAGCCTCTGGCTCTACCCACATGCCTAGACGACCACCCCTGAGTTGCTAGCTCAGGTTTTCTCCATGAGGGTCTCCTGAAACCCTTGGGGTTGCTTGACGACCCAGGAAGAGTTTCCCGAAGAGGTGGAAGTTAATTTTTTATATTTCTTTTAAAATTTGTAAACATTTATTGGGTGATATGGCCATATATTGTCATGACGGCCTGCCCCCTCTTCCAAAATGGTCAATGGTGGGCCTGGAGGAAGTGGGAAGGGGAGGAGCCCTGGGTGGGCGTGTCCACAGCTATGGTTCCCAACCATATTCTGCACCATTCCAGCTAACCATACTGAGCTGAACATGGTGGGAAGGCTGTTGCAAGAACCAGGATGCAGAGATACAAGGTAGAATGTAATCAGCTTAATCAGAGCAGGGGAGAGATGCTCAGGGACAGAAAATGAGCATTTGTGGTAAGTTTATAATCCTGTGTCCCTATTCAGCCCTGAGGGTTCCATTGTCCTTAACTGTTTTTTTGTGGAATCGAGCAAGGTGAGCATTCTGACATATCCTGGTTTGTTCCCTTGGCACCACTCTTTCAGACTTCCAGACCACAGAGAAAGCTGGCTGGAGTGGCTTAGAATGCAGACCTATCTTGCCTTTCACTGGTTTTAGCTAAAGGGAATCTGCACATTCAGAGGCAGCTGGCTTCTGAATCCCACGGCCAGGAGGCAACTGCAAGGGTCCCACCACCATGTTGTTGGCCCTCCAGAGGAACTGATTGGCCACCATGTGAGACGGGGAGGCTGGACTAGATGGATCCTCACGGGTCAGATCCAACAGGGCTTTTATGAAAGCTCGCTCCTGTGAGCTGTGGTCTGGAGAGGGGCAGGTGCAGCCCTGCCAGGAAGAAATCTGCCTGAACTGCATTTAACCTCTGCTCTCCTTTCCCCCTCCCCCTAACAGAGAACCTACCGTCTCTGTTTTGTTGGAAAGAAAATAGCGGGCTGCTTTTCTAATGATAGGCTTCAGCCAGCCAGGCATCTGTGTGTATATTTGTGGTTGGAGACGGCTACCAGCCAAGCAGGCCTCGTTCCCACCTACCAGACCGATGCTGGTTTTGAAAGCGTTGGCGGTAAAGCTGTTGTTGGGGGGGGGGGGGGCAGGGAAGCTGTGGATAAAACCCTATGGTGTTTACAGGCTGAAAACAGAGAGCTGCAAGACATCGGAGCTGGAGAAACAAAATGGTTTTATCTCCGTAGACGGGCCATTTCTGTAGCTTGCTGGCCCAGGCCGATAGACCAAAATGTTCTAGTGCTGATAAGGTATGGGGGTAGGTGGGGTGGCAGAAGGTTTGTGCAGAAGGCCCCAAAGCTAAATGTGAAGCCTGAGTACGTTTAAAATTTAATTCCAGGTATTATTTCCTTAGATTATTTATTTATGTATTTACGTCTCTGACACCCAGGGTTGGCAAGTTCTCCCAGCCCCTGGGAGAGGGTGGGGGCTAGGGTTGCTAGATCCAGGTTGGGAAATGCCTGGAGATTTGGGAAGGGAGCCTGGGGAGGGCGGGGATCTCAGTGGAGTCCAAGGCCACAGGAGTTCACCCTCCAAAGCACCCATTTTCTCCAGGTGACTGAATATTCACAGTCTGAAGTTGAGCTGTATTTCTGCGGGATCTCCACCTGGGGACTGGCATCCCTATTTACACTTTACCTTTCTCCCCAGTGGGGTGTACATTGGTGTTTGGTGTAGTGGTTGGGTGTGCGGACCTCTAATCTGGCGAGCCGGGTTCGATTCTGCACTCCCCACATGCAGCCAGCTGAATGAACTTGGGCTTGCCACAGCACTGATAAAACTGTTCTGTAGGGAGAGGAAAAGGATGGCGATTGGAAGCCACTTTGAGCCTCCTTCGAGTAGAGAAAAGCAACATATAAGAACCAACTCTTCAGGCCATTCTGCACAGTGTTAATGTTGCTGAAGTGTTACCATTGTGTAATGCTATTTATTTTTTGTTATTCATGACGTCGTACACAATCTGCAACACTCCTGCAACACTCCCGCAAAAATCGCTTTGTTGTAGCGATTTTCGGGGAATTCACAAAAGTGGATTCCCCCTTAAAAAACTGCTAGGCTCTTGAGAACAACCTGCACACATCCAAAAAAGACATGTGCGTTCTCAGTATAGCGGTAGCAGGCATGTCCCTCCCTAATCTCTCGTACCCGAGCTTCCGCCGTCGCGATCGCCATTCCCCCCCCTTAAACCGGCAAAAGCAATGAATAAGCGATGCTTCTTTGGCTGAAATCCCTCCACAAGCAATTGTCTGTAAAGTTTCCAAGCACAATACAGCCCCCCGTTCGACACTGCCCATAATTACAGCCAGAAATTGCGCCTGGGGGGAGGATTTTTTTTTAACTTTCAGAGCGTGTAAATGAATAAGCGCCAGCTCCTAAGCCAGCGAAAAAGGTTTCTCTGATACATTGAATGAATGAATATGCATTGCTACATTGTTTTTGTGTTTTTAAAAAACAGTTTTTAAAGAGAAGCACAAACACAACAGTTCATTGGCTGCTCTGTTTGATTGACGGCCAGGGGTGGGAGGAAGCACGGAAAAATATCACCTGCTTTGTTGCAATTTTGGCGAGACCGAAAACTTGTGTGTTACAAGAACAGCACTACTGGGAGAGCCTTTTTTTCGATAGAACCGGCTGTGTGAGTTACCGAGATCTGCTGCTTTTACTTGCAGCGCTTTTCAATAGCACTCAGACTTAGCGACATAGCCCGTTGTGCGGAATGGCCCTTCATCTTCCTCTTCACAGAATCACGGAATCACAGAATCATAGAGTTGGAAGGGGCCATACATATCATCTAGTCCAACCCCCTGCTCAACGCAGGATCAGCCCAAAGCATCCTAAAGCATCCAAGAAAAGTGTGTATCCAACCTTTGCTTGAAGACTGCCAGTGAGGGGGAGCTCACCACCTTCTTAGGCAGCCTATTCCACTGCTGAACTACTCTGTGAAAAATTTTTTCCTGATATCTAGCCTATATTGTTGTACTATATCGTTGAGGTCTCCAGAACTGCACACAGTATTCCAAGTGTGGTCTGACCAGTGCCGTATACCAGTGGTCCCCAACCTGCGGGCCGTGGCCCGGTGCCGGGCCGCGAAGGCCATGGCGCTGGGCCGCGGCTCCCTCTCCCCGCCCCCCCCCCGCAGTAAAAAACTTCCCAGGCTTCTTACTGTGGGAGGACGGGGAGAAGGAATCGGGGCCGGGCCGTGCCCGTGTGGGCGCGGCTCGCGGCGCGGCCCGATGTGGGGGCACGGCCCGCGGGCGCGGCCCGATGTACGGGCGCGGCCTGATGCGGGGGCGCGGCCCGATGTACGGGCGCGGCTCGCGGGCACGTTCCGTTGCGGGGGCGCGGCCCGTGGGCGCGGGCGATGCGTGGGCGTGGCCCGCGCGCGGGCCGCGGGCCGCGCCCCAATGCCCTGCCGGTCCCCAACCTCAGAAAGGTTGGGGACCAGTGCCGTATACAATGGGACTATGACATCTTGTGATTTTGATGTGATGCCCCTGCTGATACAGCCCAAAATGGCATTCGCCTTTTTTACCGCTGCATCACACTCCCTGCTCATGTTTAGTTTACAATCCACAAGTACTCCAAGGTCTCGTTCACACACAGTGTTACCTAGAAGTGTATCCCCCATCCAGTAGGCATGCTTTTCATTTTTCTGACCCAGATGCAGAACTTTACACTTATCTTTATTAAATTGCATCTTGTTCTCATTTGCAGTGGCGGCGGGTGGGTGGGGGGCGGCGGTAGCTCCTGCTCGGCGGCAGCAGTGGTGGCATCAGAGGTACGGATTTGGTAATTCAGGATAGCATGCTTAGAAAGGAGATTCTGGCATAGGTCAGATTTTACTGACCATGAATATCTGGAAATTTTTTATATTTGTCTCCAATCCGCAGTGGCAACTGGGATCCACAGGAGGTTGGGTGGTGAGCAAGTCCTCCTTCACACCTTGTTACAGCAAGGAATTCCATGTATGCTCTGAAGAATCTGCTCCAGCCTAGGTTAAGTGTACTTGGCTGGGTTAGTTGCAAAGGAGGGAAGGAAGCAGGGGGAATGGGAGAGGCTGTGAGGCTGCCAGGGAAAGTGAAGAGGAAACACTGGGGGGATGGATATGAAAGAATAAGGGGTGCCCCTCCATGTGGGTCCCCCGCTTGTTAAACACAACTGCAGTCTGTGGCAGATGTAGAATATCTGCTCTTGGCCCAGAGATTTCTCCCAAGCCTGAATCTCCTGTCCCTCAGTCAGCCCCTGTTTCTACGCACTTCTTTAATAGAATAAAAGATCTGTGTGAGTCCTGTGCTGTGGGCCCTGTAGTGTCCACTTGGCTGAGCCTGCCTCTGGCCACAAGAGCACGCCCAGCCAATGGCCACCTGGCCCCTTCCTGTCCCATTGGGAGCCAGACTAGCTTCACGTGTGCCTCTTCAGCATGCCTGGCATCCTCAAAGTGGGTAGCAGTTTCTTTACAAAGCTACTACTAATCTGTATCTGAGTAGTGAATTTGCCAGATTGTGTGTTGTATAGACCTGGCTCAGGGCTTACGCAAAGTCACACGTTCTGTGAATGCGTGGGGGGAAATAACAAATGGGCTCCATATGCTCTTACACTCTGCAGAGAGACGGTTTTTCCTCTGGAGCTGAGTCAGATGAATTGGTGTAGATTTTGAGTAGCTCATTTCCAGTTGGACGAGGGTTACCATATCCCCCCACCCCCCACCACTGACAGGGCTGGGGGACGGTAGGGTTGCCAGATGCAGGCTGGGAAGAAGAAGAAAAAGAGGAGGAGGATCAGGATCGTCATCTTATAGGCCGCTTTTCTCTACCCAAAGGAGTCTCACCTTCCCTTTCCTCTCCCCACAACAGACACCCTGTGAGGGAGGTGAGGCTGAGAGAGCCCTGAGATTCCTGCTTGGTCAGGACAGCTCTATCAGTGCTGTGGCTAGCCCAGGGTCACCCAGCTGGCTGCATGTGGGGGAGCGCAGAATCAAATGTGGCTCGCCAGATTAGAAATCCGCACTCCTAACCACTTTACCAAGTAAAGGTAAAGGTAAAGGTATCCCCTGTGCAAGCACTGGGTCATGTCTGACCCTTGGGGTGATGCCCTCTAGCGTTTTCATGGCAGACTCAATACGGGGTGGTTTGCCAGTGCCTTCCCCAGTCAACTTTACCAAGTAGCGGTGTGCAATTCGGCTCAATTTGGCTGCCTGGGGTGGCCAACGGCGCAGAGAGGAGAGCCGCCTGCTGGTGTGCTGCCACCACTGCCCCTCCACTCCGCACCACGGTGGCTTTGGCCTTTGGTGATTGCCTAGGCGGCCAAACCAAACAGAACCGTACAACCCTAATACCAAGCTGGAAACTCCTGTAGATTTGGGGACGGAGCCTGGGAAGGACAGGGACATCAGTGGAGTATAATGCCATAGCGTCCACCCTTCTCCAGGGAAATTTATAGTCTGGAGAAGAGTTGTAATTTTGGGGGATCCCCAGGTCCCACTGAGAAGCGGCATCTCTAGGGGTTCAAGTATAAGTTGGCAAAAGGCCAGAAGCAGGATGTGGTGGGGCAGATAAAGATGTAAAGTTCCCAGAGATTTGGAAGCTGAATGTAAACACACACACACCCTTTTGGTTGAAAGAAATAGTGGACATTTTAGGGAAAATATGTATACCAATGGACTAGACATGGGTTTTGCTAAAGTAGTAACAGCTCTGCAGCTCTCCGGCTACAGTCCCTCCACAGAAGTGCTTTAAAGTCCCCAAGCGCAACACAGCCCCGTTTGCAAGTTCCTTTTATTTTCGGCAGAAAATCGTGCCTGTGCAGGGGGGGGGGATTTTTCTTTTCACTTGGGGGAGCGTGGTAACGATGACTCGCCAGCTCACACGCCAGCTGCCAGCTAGATGGGTCTGTTCGTTAGGGAGAATCAAGGCATATTCGTTGCAACGTGTGTGTGTGTGTTTTTTAATTTTTCTTAAAGGGAAAGGGGCTTTCCTGGAGCATGATAACAACCGCCCATTGGCTGTTCGTTTGACTGATGGCCAGGGGTGGGACAAAGCACAGGAAAAATCGCTTCCTGTCTAGTGATTTTTGCAAGACCGGAAACCTGTGGGAAACGAATGAAACACTAAAAAAGCAGGTATGCGTAACACCGAGATTGCACTTTTAAAAATAGCGTTTCCGCTTTGCGGGACCAATTGGCAACATTGGTCCTTGTGCGGAAACACCCAGTGACCCCTTCAGAGACAGAATGGACAACCTTCTCTGAGAATAGGTCATTCTGTTACATCATTGCAGTAGGAATGATGCAAAAACATGGCAGAGTTCTGCAATCCCCAGCACAGGTATAAAGGCAAGAACACCGGAGCATGGAATCATGTAGAGAAACCACTGGCAAACCCATCTCTGTGTGTGCTGTGCACTCCCAGGAATGTATCATTTTAAGTCACTGCACGCTGGCAGTTCTCTTCTAGCACTCGTGTTGGGCTGCTGGTGGAGACTTTTCTGCCTTGAATCAACAATGACAAATGTGTGGAAAGCTTCAGGATGGTTTCCTTGCTTGCTGTCAGGTCTCTCGTGATAACATTTCAGTTTCCCCAGCAAATAAAATATTTGTTGAAACATTTTGGATGAAAAGTCAAAGTGTTTGTGTGTGTGTGTGTGTGTGTATGTGTGTGTGTGAGAGGGAGAGATGCCACTGAGTCTCTTCTTAGTGACTGTATTAGTTAATGCCTCCCAAAGTGCCCTATTGTTAATAGCAGAGCTCAGGCCTTGCCAACCAAGGGCCATCGTGGCTTCCTTGTCTGAACTGATCCATCTCCTGCTGGGACTTCCTTTTTTCTCATTGCCTTCCACTTTTACTAACATTGTCCTTTCCAGTGAGCCCTGACTTAAGGTTCTGGTTATCACCTTCAAGGCCATATGTGGTCAGGGCCCAGTGTACCTGAGCGATTGCCTTTTTGCCTACACCCCACAAAGAGCCTTATGCTCCAGCACTTCCAACTCTCTGGTGATCCCTGGCCCCAGGGAAGCTCACTTGGCCTCAACCAGGGCCAGAGCTTTCTCCATCCTGGAGGTATTCTGCATGGAGCCAAATAAAACAGTTTAAAAAACAACCAGTTTAGACCGCTTTATTATATTACAATTGTTGTTCAGCATTGAATATAGTCTGTTGAAAAACTACATTCCAATGCTCGCTCCATGAAACAATTCATAGCCCTGCCCGCTGTAGTTTTGCCAACTCCGCTTTGTTCTCTAATGCAGTCACTAATCTGCATAACTAAAGAGCTTCTCTGCATTGCTAATAGGCTGCATCAGGCAGGCAGGAGAGAAATGAATCGGTGAAAAGCATCTTTCAGAAACAACGCTTAAAAGACGCTTAAAGCACCGAAGAGGCAGTTCACCATGCAGAGCAAAATCAGTTTTGTGGAGTAAATCAACTCTTCTGTGCAGAGAGCAGAAAAACAACAGTGTATTTAGTGAGTTTTCATCAGCTTATCCATCCTGCAGAAGAGGCCCTGGCCTCCACCTGGTGGAATGAACACCCAGAGATCAGGGACCTGACGGAACTCAAACAGTTCTGCAGGGCCTGCCTAAGGGAGCTCCTCCACCAGGCATTTGGTTGATATCGACCTGAACCACAACTTCTCACAGGACTCCCTCCTGCAATTCTGCTCAACCCACGGGGCTATCGGTATAGGTTAATGTTCTCCATATTTTTCTATTGTTCTACTATGTTGCTTGTTGTTATCACTGTATTGTGGTTAAACTAAATTATCTGTACCATTTCTGTTTTATGTGAACTGCCCTGAGCCTTCAGGGAGGGTGGTATATAAATTTAATTAAGTAATTAACTAAATAAATCTTTGTTGCTCTTAAAGGTGCTACTGGACTCAATTTTTGTTGTGTGACTTCAGACCAACACTTGAATCCATGATCTATGAGTCAATTAGGTAGTTATATTGGCCCTAAGCAAAAGAACCAAGTCGGAAATGTGCAGCTCCATCCTCATCCTCGTCTTCTCATGTTATCAAAGTCCAATAGCTTCAATTGCGTCATTTTAGTGTCTAGGGAGAGTTCAGGCTGCATCTGACTTCGAACCCCCTTGCTTGTCTTTTTGGCAGTCCACAGTTTCCATGAAACTTTCCTCCAACACCAAATTAATCAATTTTCTTCCTGTCAGCTTTCCCTATTGTCAAATTTCCACATCCATGCATAGTAACGGCAATATTCAATCATGAATTAATTTGATTTTGGTCACGTGACATATCCATCTTTCAGGAGAGAGAGCCCCTCCCCCCTCATTTCTGATTTCTTGGGAGCAAAGAGAATCATCGTGGTGAGTAATGTGTGAATCAGGGATGTGCAGTAAAAGCTTTCCTTGTGCATTTGTTTTCTCTTAAGGGGATCTGGAGAGCTAGATCCAGGAATGATAAGTGAATTCTGGGTTTCAACTATTTATTCTGTACGTGTCATCAGAAGGAGGATTGCTGTGGCCCCACCTCGGTTTCCAAGCGGGAGCTTATGATAAAAGTGAAAACAGATCGATTTCTTTGAAGTAATTGAATAGATCATTCTTATTCATGGGCATGAGGAGATAGTTACAGGAGGCAAGGGATACACAGCACTCCTCATTGGCTGAGTTTGCTTCATGTTGCTAGCTCAAGCAGGGTTTCCAGCTCTCGGTTGGGGAATTCCAGGAGATGTGGGAGAGTGCTGGCAAGGGCTTATGGGAATTATAGTCCATGGATCAGTTAATCAGTTAATGAAATACACATTTAGAGAAAGACAGAAAAGTGTACATTTGGTCCAGCAACTTCATCCAGAGTGAAATATTGCTCAGTTTGTGAGTAAGTTTAGGACAGGTGAGAAACATCCTTTCCTGCATCCAGGAGTCTGAATGGTTCTGGGCTGCAATTCTCTCTTCTTTGGGGTGCTTCCCTGCATTTTAGGGAGCTGATCTCTGGTGTTCCCATCCATGATCCCCTGGCCACCTGCCATGACCTGTTTTGCTGCCCTGCGCTGTGACGTTGTTTAACTGACCGGCCATGTTTTTATATTTCCATCTTTCGCCTTGACTGTTTCTGGGCCTGTTCCTTGGGTTCTGTCATGTGACACTCTCAGGCTTGTTTGTACTGGCTCAAATTGGCGGTGTAGTAAATTTCCACCAAACTCCCTCCCATTTTACCCGCATTTCTCTCTACTCTCATATTTACATGTAAGTAGACTGGCCAATAAAGTTTCATATTGACCAGAAACTTTTGCAGAGCGATTAGTCGCCTTATTCAAGATGAGAATTACTCAAATTACTCTCCTGGTTCCCTGGTTCTTTCTCCTTCAGTCCTGGACTTCCCCTTCCATTTCCCCTTCTCTGTGGATTTGGCGTGGTCTGAATCTGATGGGAGGTGGGGGAAGGGCCAGAGAGAGCACTTGGTTTCCAGGCAGAATTTCCAGATTTGGTCCACGGCATCTGCAGGTTAAAGGATCTCTGGAGGCAGATGCTGGGCCCCAGACCCTGGAGAGTTGCTGCTAATCCTAATCGACAGGATGTCATGATAGGCATCGTAGGAGGGGGGCCCTGGCTCAGTGGGCAAGCCTCTGCCTGGCATGCAGAAGGTCCCCGGTTCAGTCCCAGGCAGCATCATGTCAGAGACCTCTGCCTTAGATCTTGGAGGGCCTCTGGCAATCTGAACCAAGGCTGCTGGGCTGATGTTCTGATTCAGATAAAACAGCTCTGCATGTGATGCAGCCAACCGCCTCACTGAGCACCAAGCAGCAGATGCCTTCAGGTGATGGGATGGGAGGAACTGAAATGAATCACACCACCTTTGAACAGTACTTCAAATGGATGGCATTAAAGTGGTATCACAGTTTTTAAAGTAAAAAGTACTTCTGGTTATCTTCCCTTTCAAGAAATTAACGATAGCAAGCACAACCCACATCTCTTTCTGTAAACAGAAAACCAACCCAACAAAAAGAAAAGTTTTCTAGCCTGCTGTGCTGGGTTTCTGCTTGCAGGGTGTTTTTAAATGAACAGGAGTCTTTAGAACTGTGATCCTTGCCCCCCCCCTCAATCTGATGGTGCATTCCATTTGTGATAACATTTCAGTTTTGACAATTCTGTCATGTAGATTATTAACATGGCTAAGTTTTGATCTTGTGTCTTCTGTATCTAGCAAGAGTTTGGGGGGCTGTGAGAGGCAGGAAAAGCAGGGTCCCCAATGTGAAGAAGAAGAGCTGTGTTTTATACCCCGCTTTTCACTATCCAAAGGAGTCCCAAAACGGCTTACAATTGCCTTCCCTCCCTCTTTCCACACCCTGTGAGGGAGGTGGGGCTGAGAGAGCTCTGAGAGAATTATGACTGGCCCAAGGTCACACATCAGGCTGCAGGTAATAAAAGAATGGGGAATCAAATCCGGTTCTCCAGATTAGAGGCCACTGCCCTTAACCATTACAACCATGCTGGCTCTCCATGCCTGCAGGCACCTTTGGAATTCCAGCACAGAATTGTGGGTGCAAACTCAATACGGCTGACACAGGAGGACCACAGCATGTCAGGGAGTGTTTATGTATAACTTTAATAGTAAAAGTCGACATTTCAGGCAGAAACTCCATTTAACAGGATGCCTCACCAGCACCTCCTGCTCTCTAAGCGAACCTAGTGGGTGCCAGGAAAAGGGTCAGTGGGTGCCATAGTGCCCATGAGACCATGTTGTGGACCACTGGTCTAAATCAAACAGCCCGATCCTAAGCATGTTTACTAATTTTAAAAGCTTAAAGATGGCAGCCAAAAACACACTTGACCACACTAAGAATCAGCCAAAATCTGAATAAATCCTACCATCTCCTCCTGCTGTATGTGGACCAAGCTTCAGTTGGGTAATTTCTTGTAATCTGCTACTTTCATATCCTGGCTCTGGAATTAGTTTGTACTAAGTAGTTGAAGGCATTGTTCGGTACTGTGGTTAATATGTAGTTATTCTGGGTAGTTTGACTCAAACCAGGCCATGTAAAAAAATACTGAATCTGCTTTGACCGCTGCCTATTCAAATCACTTGAGCTGTTCAAGTACACCTTTGCTCACTTAAGAGAAAGAGTGGTGAACAGGAAATGGTGAATTTCATCTCCCCCCCCCCATGATATGCATGAGTGTGCTTAAAAAAGGAAGCAACAGAGAGCAAATGTTATATTCCAGCCTTGTTGTGCGGAGATATGTTCCTACCTTCCTATGTTCTCTGTCAAGGATGTGAAAGAGGATGTGTCAAATCTCTGGGGTTCCAGTTGACCTACTGGGCTCCTTTGAAGATCAGACTTCCATCTGGTAACATCAATTGGGGGGTGGAGGAGCATTTGCCCGATTGTAAATTTACTGATTTGTTCAAATGCATGAAGCTGCAGAATGTAATAGAGCTGGCGGAAGCAGAGAGAATAGTCGCATGCTTTAGCTGCCAGGCTGGAGTTCCTGGTACAGTTCTCGTATGGGGTTGCCGATGCCAGCTGGAGGGGCCTGGAAATAATCCTGTGATTCCAAGTGATCTCCAGATGCCTGGATGACTGAGGGCAATTTCCCTTGATGGCTGCCTTGGAGGGTCTCTCTCCCCCCTTGCAGAGCTGTACCCCCAGTTCTCCAGGAATTTCCCAGCCTGTATTTGACAACTCTAGGGAGGGACTGGATTACAAGAGCATGTTTTAGATAAATGTCACTTCTTCAGCTCGCACACTGCTTCTACAGATTAACATCAGCAAGCTGTAGACTTGGTGCCCATTACCTAAAACCCAAAATAATAGCCACAAACATTTGCTTGAGATTTTTTTCTTAAATCAGCGTTTAAGAGTCAATTTCCCCCTTGTCATAACTGGTCTGTGTCATGGCAGGCAAGTCCTGCCCTTCTACTCCAGTCAAATGCCTCCCTGTTCCTGATTTCTCTGGTTTGAGTCTTCCCTTCCCCAAGCAGAAACTAAGGAAGGTCATCACCAGGGCCAACCATCCATTTTATTACTCCTTTAGATTAGAAGCAAATCCACCCTAACCTGGACAGCCTAAGCTAACCTGATTTTGTCAGATCTTAGAAACTAAGCAGCAATGGCCGTAGTCAGTAGTTGGATGGGAGGCCTCCAAGGATTGCGGGGGTTGCTGTGCAGAGGCTGCCGATGGCAAAGCACCCCCAAACACCTCTTGCTTTGAAAACCCCACATGGAGTCGCAATAATTAACAGTTCTTTCTACATCCACCAGTGGCAAACCCTAAGTATAGAATACTGGTGGTGGAAGTTATTATGTTCAAATTGGGGGGGGGATGGGACTGATGAGTGGAGGCGCCAGCATCAGGCTGTCCGAATAGTCATGCAGTCCGTATTAGGATTTATTTAATTATTTATACTTTGATTTATACCCCACCACTCTTGAGTAATGTCAGCCAATGCCCGCATGCAGGCGCAGAGCCTGTGACTTACAAGTGCTAGCTGGCGCGCCAGCTATGTGCTGCGGTCATCTGGTCATCCCCCGCCCCCCCCCCCGGCCTCAACCAAAGGCCTGGTGGAAGAACTTCTTGCAGGTCCTGCAGAACCTAGATAGATCTGTCAGGATGGGAGGGAAGGAAGGGATGCAGGCCAGGTGGGACCGGAGGTGGTGGGTTTGGGGGAATCAAGGGAAATAGGGCAGGATGGGTAGATACTAATGCTTTAAAAATAAAATTTGCTTTAAAAAACCCAGAGTTTTAAACAGTGTATGCTGGATTTAATATGGAAGGAATTTGTTCCATTCCCTGGTGATGACTGTTTTCCCTGTATCTCCTGAACATCCCCTTGAGTGCTGTTGTTGAATCACAAGGAAACTCTGCTCTGCGTGATAACCAGCAGCTCTTTTTCCAGGATAGTTCCAGGCTATTAGTCACTCTTCAACAAAAGGCAGATGCTAGATGTGTAGTTTTCTCTTTGTATATGGATTTTTGTATTTCATTAACATTTCAATGCACAGGTCATAAAGGAGAGCTCTACATTAAATAAGTATCACGTTAAATGGACCATTTTCTAAAAGGGCCATTCCGCACCAGGATCTATGTAGCAAATTGGTTGCGGAATGAAAAAACGCCATTTTAAATAGTGGAATTCGTCGTTATGCCTTTGTAGTGGAATCCAGTTGCATTTCTATAGTTTCCCACAGGTTTCCGGTCTCGGCAAAAATCGCTAGCCAGGAAGCGATATTGCCGAGCTTTGTCCTGTCCCTGGCCGTCAAGCAGCCAATGGGCAGCCATTATCATGTTCCGAAAAAGCCCCTTTCCCTTTAAGGAAAGTTAAAAAAAAACACGTTACAACGAATCTGCGTTGATTCGTTGCACCGGAGAGACCCATCTAGCTAGCAGGTGGTGTTTGAGCTGCCGTTTCATCGTTGCCACGCTCCCCCTGAATGAAAAAAAAAATACCCCCCCCACACGGGCGCGATTTTCGGCCGAAAATAGAGTGAAAAATAAAGGGAAAATAAACCAGCAAACGGGGCTGTGTGTTGCTTGGTGCTTGATGACTTAAAACAGCTCTGGAGAGGGACTGCAGCCAGGGAAGCCTCGCTGGGTAAACGAAGGCTTGCCGGCGCGTTGATCTCTGCTCGCTCTGAGAAAAAAAAATGGCGATCGCTTCACCGGAAGATCAGAGCAAAGAGCTAGGGGGAGGGACTTTGCAGAAACCGCAACAATGGTAACGCACAGAACTTTCCCACTAGTGTTGCAGATTGGTTGCAATAGTGTAGCGCTTACCGGAGGGTGAATCCACTTTTTGGGATTTCCCTGAAAGCGCTACAACGAAGCAGTTTTTGCGGATCGGTTTCAAGAGTGTTGCAGATTGTCAACGACGTTGTGCATAACAGCAAAACAGTAGCGATTTCAATTTGCAACTATTGTGCAATTTTGAACAAGTGCGGAATGGCCCAAAGTATTTATTTACATTATCTTAAAATGATATATCAGTACCTTACTGGACAGTGCAAATAGCTGTGCATGGATATGCCTTTTGGTCTGGGGCTGCCGGCTTCCAAGCGACTACAAGAAGAAAGTGGACGATCCCAATAACACAACAAGAGAAAAAAAGAATTTGTCCAATTGCTTAATCAAATATTTCTCAGAAACCACCCAATCTAATTCTTTCCATAAGGATTTGGTATGTTCAAGTTTTTTCTGTTTAATTAATTTTTTGTATTGTGATCTTAAATACAAAAGTTGGGGCATCCAGAACTCGTTAGTATTACTCCTTGATTTTTCTCATTGTGTGGGATTAATCAAATATTAGAAATATAAGAGTCTCTGTTATGTCTTTGTTATGATTTCCACCTGATATTTCTAATATTATTTGATTAAGCCATGGGACAGATTCTTTTTCCTCTTCTTGGCTTCCAGGTGATGTCTGGAGCTATCTTGGGATTCTAATTGATCTCTGGGTGGCAGCGACAGATCGCCTTGCCCAGTGGTTCTCAACCTTCCTAATGCCGCGAACCTTTAATGCAGTTCCTCATGTTGTGGTGACCCCAACCCTAAAATTAGGCAAGAGTTCTTTCTCAGAAATGAAACCAAAACTGACCAATGGAGTGAAGATCCATTGTTCATGGTTGTATATAAATTGTTTTTTTTCTCGGGGTTTCTCAGTTCAGCTCTCCCTCTTGTCCCACCATGCTGATCTCACTCTTTTCCGCTGCTCCAGACAGGCAAACGCTCTATCTCGATCTACCCCGCAAGGCTGTTGTGTGGATGGTGCCCCGCCAGCCAAGCTGCTTGCCCTGCCGCAACCCCTGTGAAAAGGTCCTTCGACCCCCACTGGCCTAGAGGAAGTGGCCACTTTGAAATGTGGGCCCTGGGCATTATCCTCCCTTTCCTGCCCTTTTCAAGTACCTCCCCCCAGATGTGGGAGCCAGACAGGAGTTGTGGGGAGCCTTCCCATTGACGCTTTACAGAAACTTTGGTGACCAGGTGTGTACAGTTGTTACAAGGGCCTAGACACGCATAGTTATACATTCTTTTTGGAACAACTCGCAATCAGGTCTTGTAGAAGTTAGTTACAATTTGAGTAATAGATTTTAAAGGTTTTGGTTGATTTGAAAGATGAATTGGACAGTACATTAAAAAAACAGATTTTTAATGCTGTACACAAAAACATGTGTGACATATGCCAGCCATGTTAGGAGAGCCATTCACCCTTCACCCTCTCCCTTAGGACATAATGCTCTGCCCACATGCAGCCAGCTGGATGACCTTGGGCCAGTCACAGTTCTCAGAGCTCTCTCAGCCTCACCCACCTCACAGGGTATCTGTTGGGAGGAGAGAAAGGGTAGGTGTTTGTAAGCCGCTTTGAGATTCCTTTGAGTAGTAAAAAGTGGGGTACAAAAACCCAGCTGTTCTCTCTATCTCTCTCCCCTCGTCTCCAGTCCTTCTCTTCTTCGAATGGGGTGCTTCAGCGCCCAAAGTGGGCGGTCTCTCCCGGCGGAGCGAGTGCCGTGCTGGGGGAGGGGAGGGGAGGTGCGGGTGTCAGCGTGCCGGTGGTTGCATACTCACCGGGATGGAGCTCCACACCTGTGTGTGTGCGCCCGCCGGTGCGCCCCCCCCCCCACACAGCGCTCTCTGCGCCAGGAGAGACCAGCCACTTCGGCTGCTGCAGCACCCAACCCTGGGGTCCCATCCATGCGTTATATCAAAACAGAAGAACCATGCATATTTCCTTCGAGAATGATTTCCTTTATGAGCATGCAAATATATGCAGATTTAATCAGTTCAATCAGTTGATTAAAACTCATCTGATTAATTAGCATCTCTTTAATTGAGCAAAAAGCCTTACTTATCTTTGAGGGCTGGAGGACACTTATTTGTGCTGATTCTAAAGGAACAGTTTTCTAAGCCTGTAAGCACTTTGGAGGTCTTTGAGGAAGGGTAGCGGTTGTCACCACAAAATGGCAGCCCAGAGGTGTTTTTTTTTGTTTATTTCTTTTCTCTTTAAGACCTTTTGGATTTCCTGCACCCCAGGAGCAAGGAGCAAGCGGGTTCCAGGAAACCTACGGAATCCCAGGTCACCCACAAGGATTTCACTGGGGATCATGGGGCTAATTATTTTTCCCCCTGAGAGCTAGCATGGGGTTGTGGTTAAAGAATGGTGGCCTCTTGATTCCCTGCTCCTCCACATGCAGCAAGCTGAGGGACCTTGGGCCAGTCACAGTTCTCTCAGCTGTTCTTGCAGAGCAGTAATCTCAGAGCTCTCTCAGCCTCACCTCCCTCACAGGGTGTCTGTTGTGGGCAGAGGAAGGGAAGGTGATTGAAAGCCATTTTGGGATCCCTTCAGGTAGTGAAAAGCTACGTAAATTTTAAAAAACCCAGCTCTTCTTAGCAAAGGGCAGCGAAAAGCTAAGCTATGTTTTGTGGTCAGAAATTCATAATCTATTTGTCTTAACAATCAACACAAAATCTGTTGGTATGAATTTGAATAGCTTTGCTTTAGGGGTATAAATTATTCTTATCCAACAACTGAATTTCTGTGGCAGTAAATTGATAAAAGAAGATACTCTATTAATTCCCGAGACCTCTTTTTTCTTGCCATACAACTAATAAGAAGCTAAAATAAGCGAGGGAGCTGTGGAGTTTCCCCTTAGCAGGTTGCAGCGTCTCTAATATAGCCTTGATAAGCCGTTTGGTCTGCTGAAACAAGGAGTCTATCGCTGCCCACTCCTTGCCCGGCTTGGCTGGTCTCCTCTGACAGCCCTGCCTGCTTGGCCCCTGCCATGCTGGGCCAACCTCCCTCTTCCCCAAGCTCCATTCAAGATGGCAGCATGTGTGAGGAGGAGGCTGCTCCTGTGCCAGGGGAAGAGGCTGGAGCCTGTGAGGATCGAGGTCTGAAATGCGGCCATGTGAGTGGCCTTGCCTTGGACCACCTGAGGCAAACTGCATTGGGCTTCCCACATGGAGTTCCTTGGGGAAGGGAGAATAGCCATGTGGTGTTGTGCTTAAAGTATCAGATGAAGAGCCAGAAGACCCAGGTTCAAATCCCACCTCTTCCGTGCAGTTTGCTGGCTAGCTCTGGGTCAGTCTCTTAGTCCAGTCAATCTCACAGGGTTGTTGGGAGAATTAAATGAAGACCGGGAGAGCAGTATGAGCCACCCTGTGCTCTTCAGGATGTATACAGTTAATTATCTGAAAGGTTGTTATTACACGTATTGTTATAACTGCACAATGCAATCCTACTGCTTGTGTTTAGGATTGTTATACTGGTCATATTACATCATAGGGACTGTCGGTATCTAGACACAGTGGGTGTTTGGGTGCTAAGAAAACAGAACTAAAGAACAGATAGGTTTTCCATCTTGGATGTAGTCTGGTCCAGGAAAGAAAACTGCTCATGAGATCAGGGGAGATGATGGTTTGTTTTTGGGAGTCTTTAGGGTAATCTATAGGGGTTAGTTTGTATGTTGCCCAGATTAACATTTTCTTGTTATGATGAGCTGTGAATAGGGAGGAGTGTGTGTGCAGGCTCATTCATTCTGACTGCTGGGCAGCCTCCATCAGGAGATAGAGCTGGGTGTCATCCGCAGAACTCCGGACCAGCTGGGCCAGAGGGCGCATAAAGATGTTAAAGAGCGCGTGGGAGAGGACCTCCCCCCCCCATGAACTCCACAAGGGAGTTGGTAGGGGCATGACAACTCCTCCCCCGCAGCCACCCACTGTGTCCAGTTCCACTGAAGGGCTGTCCCCCGAATCCTGGCCCCAGTGAGGTGGTGGGCTAACAACTCTTGGTCAACCACGTCAAACGTGGCTGACATATCGAGCATCGTGAGGATAGCCAAACCGCCTTGATCCAGCTGGTACCGGAGATCGTCTGTCAAGGCAAGCAACACTGTTTCCACCCCGTGGCCAGGATGGAAGCTCAACTGTTATGGATCAAGTGCCAAAGTTTCTTCCAGAAATGCCAGGAGCTGGTCCCTTGAACCACCTTACCCAGAAACGCAAGATGCGAGACCGGGCTGTAGTTGGCCAGGTTCTGTGGATCCAGCGATAGTTTCTTCAGTAAGGGATGAATCACTGCTGCAGGTTTTCTGGGTGGTCTTAGGCAAGTTATTTTCTGCAATGTGGTGATCATTTCCAGTCTACCTTTCAGGACAGTTGTTACAATCATAACCCAGTTGGTTGCAAGTCATGCTGAACGCTGAAAGTGTTGTAAATGCGCTGAAGTATTACCATTTTTACATAGGCTGCAAATGTACAATTGAGTTTTTCTTTGGACTTAAAAAAAAAATTAGAACACAGGGGCCTTGATTCAGTTTTCTTTAGACGAGTCCATAAGAAATGAAAAATTTCCCGTTTGTTTTGTGGACCATGTTTGTTGGCTGATTTGTTGAAGGATTTCAGTCGCAAAGGCTAAGCTAACAAAGAATGCCTTTGTTCTAAATCCTCTTTAGAAGCAAATCTTGAGCAGGTTTGTGAAAATACCAATGAAAGACTTGTTTTAAGTGCTATGTTTAAACCAGATAGGCAGATAAATTGGCATGATGCTTTAAAAGAGAACTTGCAACATTTGAGGTATTTCTCATAAACTCCCAGGTGATTTCCCCTGGAGCCGTCATTGATAGGATTTTAAAAAATCAAGAATAGTAAGGAAAATGTACCAGAATTACATACCTGCAGATTTAGAAGTTTTTTTAAAAAAATTAATTGCTAGTTGCTGTTTGGGCTGAAGATTTCTATTCCTTACTTCATTTGCTATGGCAAAGGCCATTTTAGCTGTATTTTGCAGTTAACGATTGTTTATTATATAAAACCAGGGCCCTTTTTGTGATACCCCCTCTGTAAAACACTTCTGACTTCTTTAGCTGAGTAGGCAGGTCTATCTGTTGGCAGGAAGATGTCCTGCAGAAACCTTGATCCAAGTGAGATCTCCCTGCAGGTTTAAGCTGGCACTCCCCTCTACTGTGAGTAGGCCTAATCCAAGGACCCTCCCCCCTCCCCCCACAGGTAATGAGGAGGGAGGGTGTCCATGTTCCTCAGGGGCTAAATTCACTCCTAACCGTATTTGACACGGAAGGTGACTTGCATCCCATTTTGGGTCCAGGAGAACTGGCAGTGGGAAGTGTATCTTCCTGGGGGTGACGAAGTACCTTGACCAGGTTGGGATGGCCACTTTTGCCAAATTCGGACTTCAGGCTAGCTATGGTAGGGATGGCCAAACTGTGTCTCGCCAGATGTCCATGGACTACAGTTACCATGGCAGGGGTCATGGGTTTTGTCTTCTTCTGAAGATCCAAGTTTTGTAATAGTTTTCTGTTGAGCTGGGAAATGGCTCTCTTAATTTTGTGAAGGACAGAAGGAGGCGTTCTACCTTTTTGTAGCTGATCTGTTGATCCCTTTTGCATGGGTCAGAAGCTCAGGGATCCTTCTTCGGAGAGCTAAGAGCCTCTGTGGTTGATGTAGTCTGATTGTTTCTGTCCTGTTAACATCTCTGGATCTAAGCAGACTGTGAGTTTTGGTTATTAGATACTATAATAATCGATAGTCAGAGTAGTTCACAGTAGTTCACAGTCAGAGTAGTTCAGCAGTGGAATAGGCTGCCTAAGGAGGTGGTGAGCTCCCCCTCACTGGCAGTCTTCAAGCAAAGGTTGGATACACACTTTTCTTGGATGCTTTAGGATGCTTAGGGCTGATCCTGTGTTGAGCAGGGGGTTGGACTAGATGGCCTGTATGGCCCCTTCCAACTCTATGATTCTATGATTCTATGATACGCTTTTATTGCCTCACATGTTCCTTCTCTGCAGAAATGACATAGACATTGGCTCCAGCCCTCAAAGAACACTTTGTGCCTTCAGTTTTTTAAAATTGAGGAGCACCTGAACCCTACGTATTGTGTTTTGGGATGGTCTCTCGGTTTGCAGGGGACACTGACCTCGCTGGTACCCTGCACAACACAGTGGCCTTTTTCAGACAGCCTTTATAATCTGCTTTAATTAACAGCAGGTTGCTAATGGGTTTTTTTCTGTGTCAGTTCAGATAACCATTTTAGCAACCTGCTGCTAATGAATTTTATTTATCTGTTCACACAAAGTCACTTACATCCGGTTTGCAAAGTGGAGCTGAGCTCTTTTTGAGGGAAACTGCTTTCTTCCTTTTTCACTTTTTTGGTGTGCTTCTGAATCACTGTAATGTGTTGTTAAAATGTCTTTAATGCTTCCTACAATGCTGCTTCCTCTTCGCACATTTTGAGTACTGCAGCGCTGAACCAATATAGCGTGTCAGTAACAGCAGCACCCTTGAGATGCCTGGACTCCATTGAGAGACTCTGTTGCTTTAGAGCTATAACGCTCAACTCAGAATGTTTGGGGGGAATGACAAGGAAGATTTCATGGCAAAATTGGGTGTCAGAGAAGCAGCACAGCTTGCAATGGCCAGTAGCACTTCAAAGACAGTCTATTAATGGGGTGAACTTTGTTGTATGAAACCCCCATTCACTAATTGGATCTTCAGGAAAAAAAACCCATCACTTTACTTGGAACCAGACCAACATTGGGTTTAGAACAGTAAACAGATTCTTCTTATCATACCTGGGAACTCTGTATACAGGGGCTATTTTCCTGCAACCAAGAAATCAGAAGGAGATGGGGACTGGGAAGTGTCACAATGTCTGGGTGTGAAGAGAGTGACAGGCGGAAAGTTGGTTCATTTGAAATGTGTTGTTGGAGGAGAGGTTTACCGGCAGTGTGGACCTCCAAGAAGGCAAAAAAGTGGGTTCTCAATCAAGCCAAGCCTGAACTCTCTTTAGAAATTAAAATGAGTAAAGGAAGGCCATTGGACTTTGGTCACATCATGACTGGCAGTCTTCAAGCAAAGGTTGGATACACACTTTTCTTGGATGCTTTAGGATGCTTAGGGCTGATCCTGCGTTGAGCAGGGGGTTGGACTAGATGGCCTGTATGGCCCCTTCCAACTCTAGGATTCTGTGATTCTATGAGAAGACAAGAATCACACATTAGAAAAGACAGTTAATGTTAGGAAAGGTTGGAGGTGGCAGGAAAAGAGGAGGATCCAAGATGAGATGAAGAGGCCCAGAAGCCACAGTCCTCAGTTTGTGAGATGTGAGTGAGGCTATTAATAATTGGGCATTAATTCATATTGTCATCAAGTGACTTGACAGCCCTTCTGTCTGTGTCTCTCTTTTACACACACATGCACCACAAACATTGTTCCACATATGCACACGTGTCTCCATCAGAACTTATCCATGGAGTCCGACAATTGTGTTTCAGCAAAAGCTCATGATGTAAAGAAAGGAACTTAATGAAATGATTTCCAAATCAGATGTCTCTAGGTCTTGTCTGGTTAACTTTGAACCTCAAGTGAATGGCCTACAGCTGTGAAAAATTTTAAGAATAAAGAAGTTAAACTAAAATGGCTCTCAGTATTGCACATTTAAAATCCAGTTAAACAACTAAGACTATAAGTACTGCTGAACTTTGCAATTGTGTGACACCCCTCCCCCCCCCCACACACACACACAGATGTCCCAGACCAGCCTCATCTCAGAAGCTAAGCAGGGTGGCCCTGGTTAGTGTTTGGATGAGAGAGTAACAAGGAGGTCCAGGGTTGCTACACAGAGGGTGGCTGCAGCCACAAGGCTATATATAGGGAGAGCTGCTGCCCTGTAGCCACAAATGTGGTTAGTCTTTAAGGCCTTTAAGGTGCTCCTGGTTCTTTTCTACTACTACGGATAGACTAACCCGGCTACCCATCTTGGCCTGCCCTATAGCCAGTTGCCCAAACTGTAGCTCTGAAGCTCTTAACAGAGAGTGGTCACTAGGGTGTGGCTTTGGCGTGGTTTGGCCTCCTTGGCGATCACTGAAGCCCGAAGCGGCGCATAGGAGGCCAGTGCCACGGAGAGGAGGGGTGGCAGTGGCACGCCAGCCAGCGGCCATACGCAGGCCCCTGCGCCTGCGTGTGGTCACTGGCTGGTGTGCTGCCACCACTGGCCCTACTCTCCGCGCCACAGCTCTGGCCACCTTGGGCTTCAGTGATGACCGAGGCGGCTGAACTGCGCTGAAGCGCACAACCCTAGTAGTCACTGAACCGCTGCACTGCTTGAGATCTGCAGCAGAGCGATCAAGGGCAGAATGTTGTGGGGCCACCTGGCCACCCTAAAATTTATTCCCCACAATGTCTTGGGGGGGGGAGGGGAGGAATTGATCTGTAGGGCAGATGGGGACAGCCCCACAACTGATAGTTGCCCCCATGTATGCATGCGCTGTTTGAGACCTCGGGGTTGTGACTTATGTTACTCAACGGTTTCAAATATCGGTCACGTCTGATATGATTTGCGGCAAGTTGGCCGCGGTCAGCAGCACATGCCGAAGGATGCCATATGGCCAGCTTGGATCCCCTCTCCATGTCTGACCTTAATCTTCTGTTTTAATATTTGTTTCCCCACAGATTTCACACAGATCGGGTTTCAACAGTGCGCTGTGCATGCAGTAGTATTTTGAGCTTACACCTTGTCTCCTTCCTCTTCTGCGCACAGCAGTGGAGAGGTGGCCTGTGTTCTATGAAACAGGAACATGGTTTCTGTCTGTATTCTGGAGACTTTAGGGAGGGGGTCCTCAGAAGTTTATCGGGAAGGGTTCATCGATGAGAAGATCGTTAATGGTGGGCCCATCTGCCCTGAAACCTCCCTGAAAATTTTGCTACTTGCTAGTGATTTTTCCCCTTGTGTTGCCAGGTAGCAGGGAGGGGCTGTGGCTCAGTGGAAAAGCCGCTGCTTGGCTGAAGGTCCCAGGTTCAATCCTGGACATCTCCAGTTACAAGGCCCCAGCAGCAAGTGATGTGAAAGACCTCTGCCTGAGACCTTGGTGAACCACTGCCAATCTTGAGTCGGTAATACTAACATGGATGGGCCAAGGGTCTCATTTAGTATTTGGCAGCTTCGTGTTTTGGGGAAGGGTGTGGCTCAGTGGAAGAGCTCTTGCTTTGGAGACAAAAGGTACCAGGTCTAGTCCCCAGCATCCCTGGTTGAAAAGAATCAGGCAGCAGGAGATGTGAATGTTTTCAGCCTGAGAGCCACTTCCAGTCTGATGCAGCCTGGTGCCTGGATGTGCTGCTCTTAGAATCATAGAGTTGGAAGGGACCTCCAAGGTCATCTAGTCTTGATGGACTGATTCATTGTAAGGCAGCTTCACCTAGCAAAGGTGAGCTTTCTGCCCCTGGAACAACCTCCAGAATCTTCATCAATGTACGTTTTGCAAATTAGCCACCAAAGTCAAGGCCAGGTGGAGGTTTCCTGCTGCTGCCCACTCTTCCCCACACCACAGTCACTGGCCATTGGAAGGAGGGATCTGCCAGTGCGGGAACTGTGAGCTGGATTCTCTCCATCCCCTCATTAATTAAGAGCAATAATTAAGAGTAACAGAAATGGGCAAGTTGGAGAATAGGGCATTGAGAGTTCACAGGAGCCCCAGACAGTAGCCGTGTTACAGTTTTAATTTGCTGATCGCAATGGAAGGAAATGGGCCGTGTGTTTAGATGATGATTTAACAGTGAGAGAGAAAAACAGGGATCAGGCCAGTTCATGGAGAACGGGCCTCTCAATGGTTATTGTGATGAAGTGGAACCTCCACGTTCAAAGGAATGGGGACAGATAACATGAGAGCCCTCTTGGCTCTTGAGGCCCTTTCTTGCATGCTCAGGGAAATGCCAGTCACCACTTTGGGGTTGGGAGGTGAGACTGGCCAGGGTGTTTTTTTGAGGGGAGGGCATCATCTGGGCATGGAATTGGGGTCACTCTGGGTGAATTTCCTGCATTCTGCAGGGGGTTGGACTAGATGACCCTGGAGATCCCTTCCAACTCTATGATTATGTGATCTCCAGATTACAAAGGAGAAAATGGTTATTTTAGAAGATGGCCTGTATGGCATGATACCCCAGCTGAAGTCCTTTCTCTCCCCTCAGGCTTCACTCCCAAAATCTCTAGGTATTTCCCAACCTAGAGCTAGCAACCATCTGAAAGGAGGAATGCAGGGTCCCTCTGGATGGGGGTGCAGTTAAGCCCCCTATTCTTGGCCCCCTTCCGGCACTTTAGTGGCCTTTTTCTCTGTTCACAGTCGAGTCTAAAAGTGTTGCTTTGACCATAGTTCAGCTGTGAGGGCGGGGGGGGGGGAGCAGTTTGAGGTTATTGTGTGAGTGGGGAGGGGCAAAGATCTGTCATATGGGGATGAGTCCTGTAGAGGGGAGGGGCCGTTCCTCGGTGGAAGAGCATCTGCTCAGCCTGCGGAAGGTCTCTGGGTCAACCCCTGGCATCTGTGGTTGAAAGGAATCCAGGAATTGGTGATGAGAGATACCTCTGCCTTGGACCCTGGACAGCAGCTGCTGGTCTGAGTAGACAATTGACTTAGTCGGATTCAGTATGAAGCTGCAGTGTTTGTGTGTCTTCATGCTTTCGCTGTCTTCACCCTGCTTGCTGCTGTTTCCACAGTGGGAAGCCTTTTCCTGGCCCCCCTCCCACACCCAGCATCTGTTTGGCCATCACTGGAAACCCGATGCTGGCCTTTGGTGGCCTTTTTGTTCTGATCCCCGAGGGCTCTTTTGCAGCTTCTAAGAGATTAAAGTTTTCTCAGTTTTCTATAAGGCTAGTTTTGTAAAAAGAAACCTCTCCATAACCTCCCCCCAGCACTCCTTGTAGCAGAATGCAATGAATGCTGTCAGAATTGCTGGAAATAACTGGTTTGTAGCTCTTTCAGATGGAACCTCTTCATAGAAGGTAGTGGGGGGGGGAAATTATTGGTGTAACATATAAAGCCTCTTCGTATGGGCCTCTTGTGGCGCAGAGTGGTGAGGCAGCAGACATGCAGTCTGAAGCTCTGCCCATGAGGCTGGGAGTTCAATCCCAGCAGCCGGCTCAAGGTCGACTCAGCCTTCCATCCTTCCGAGGTCGGTAAAATGAGTACCCAGCTTGCTGGGGGGTAAACGGTAATGACTGGGGAAGGCACTGTCAAACCACCCCGTATTGAGTCTGCCATGAAAACGCTGGAGGGCGTCACCCCAAGGGTCAGACATGACCCGGTGCTTGCACAGGGGATACTTTTACCTTTACCTTTATAAAGCCTCTTAGTGATTGAAATGTTTGGGTTGTCAGTGATGTCTTATCCAACTGGCTGTGTCTCTCCATCTCTCCAAGGTCTCAAGTAGGGTCTCCTCACCTGCTATATGTGAGTCTTTGGCTCAAGATGGCAGAGATAGAATTGAGGACGTGAAGCATGTGCCCTACTCCTTCCAGGCCTTGGCAGCCATTTGGGAGCTGTATCTTCTGCTGTTGCTTTTTGCTTGGTGCCGAGACAGATCTAGAGCCATCTCACAACAGCCTCCCTCAAAAGAGTTACTTACCCTTCGATAGGAATTAATTCTCCATCCATTCAATTGTGATGCAATATTGCACTTATAGGACAGCATCAATATTTAACCGTGACCTCAGTTAAACCTCTAGGCTAGTTCTGGAGATCAGAGTAATTTGTGAGCAGTGTGTAGGCCTGCGCCAAAGGCATGGGGTGCAGTCCCACTGGATGGCGTGCAGTCCCACTGTTAAGTCTTGGTGGGTTTTGAAAGATTCAGAGCATCTGTTTTACTGAGTGCACTCAGAAAGTGGGGGAAAGCCACACATCCCCATGCTGAAATCTCAGTCTGCATTTGGGGCCGCTTACTGCAGAGATTTGCGGGAGCACTGGAGGTTTGGGTTCTCCAGCCTCTTTAGTTAAAAAAAAAAGCCCCTGTGGGTGGGCCCGGAAAGCCTTGGGAGACGCTGTGCCTCTGCAGGCAGGCAAGCCATTGGGTTTGACTCAGTAGGCATAAGACGGAAGGTGCATCCATTATGGGCCGTTGGTCGAGCGCACGCTTTGCAAAAGGTCCCAGATTCACTCCCCAGCATCCCATACCGAAGACAACTGGCTACTTGACTTATCAGGAAAGGTCCCCATAGACATTGGAGGGGTGTTGGTGGCCAACAACAAACAGAGCCAAGTCCCACTGTTCCTTCCAGGCCTTTGGTGACCCCTCGACTCACATCCAGCACTGCTGGGTGGGTCTGAATTGAGTGCCCCCTGCAGAGTTGTCTTGTAGAAGGCAACTCAACTTGGCTCACGGAGGCCATTTTAGCCTGTCCTTTATCTCATATGAAGCTGCCCTACTGCAGGGGCCCCCAACCTGTGGCCTCCTTTGGCATTCTGACACAGCATGGTGGGTGCAACCACAAAATGGCGGCCTCAGGAATTTGAGCCAGCTACAAAATGGCTGCCACAGCTTAGCTTCAGTCACACAGTAAAGATCATTGCACTGTGGTGGCAGCTGCTGCCAAAGCAGCATTTTAAAAAATCTGCATGGCCAGTCACATCCCCATTGGTCACTCCGAAGCCTTGCTAGGCAGAAGCCCTGCCTGCCCCCCACTCACTTTGTAAAAATAACTGGTGGGCACCAGGAAAGTTGTCAGTGGACATCAGGGCACCATGATAGGGACCCACAAATCTAGGGAATCCACCCATTGGTTGGCTCTGATCGCCTGCCGTCCTGCCTAACATTTTCCCCAACACCTCTTTCCTCTTGCAGTTCTCTAACTGCAGGTGTTGGAGGTTGAATCAGGGACCATCTGCAGGCAAAGCAGCCGCCTTGGTGCTGAGCTGTGGTCACTGCCTGTGAAATATCCCAGATTGCTCCCTCCCCAGCCAGGGAACTGAAAGTTATCTTTTGCTTTGGGCTGTACATGAAAAAAGTGGGACTTGACTCATTTTACCAGCTGCCATCTGCCATAAACCAGGCAGTTTTAAATAGCATGTATTTGTCTTGGTGAATTCTGCTGTTTTGCATAACGAGATCAAAACACTTCTTCCATTATTCCTCCCACGGTACTTCTCAGAAAAGAGCAATCCTCCCCCCCCCCCCCAAGGGGTTTCCTCTCCCTCCTTCGGATCCATTTGTGCAATGCTCTTCTATAGCAGCAAGTGTATCAGGACCAATCGGTTCATTCAAAAATCTAACTAGAGTAGAACAGTTTCGTGCCACTTTCTCCTGCCACTTAAAACAACAACAACAACAACAACAACAAATTGACTGTATGTGTGTGTGTGTGTGGGGGGGTCTTGAGTGGACTCACAGAGGGTGGGGCAGTTTAACCCTGCCTTTTCTGGCCCTTTCTGATTTTCTGGGGGGGGGGGGTTTGAGGGACCATTCAGAGCAGGGATTCCCAACCAGGGCTGTGGCTCTCTATCTATCTGCTGGCAGGGGCTCATGGTAATTGTAGTCCACAAACATCTAAAGAGCCACAGTTTGGCCACCCCCGCCCCATATCCTACCTTAAAGAGTCAGCCAGAAGCTGACTGGGAACAAGCTTGCTTGCTTGTTCCCAGCATTACTGCGAAAGCAGGGGGCTGGATGCTCACGGGTGACATTCTCACCTGGTCATGGCACCTGGAAAAGGGGCAGAGCCTGGTACAACTGCCTCAAAAAGCCCCTTTCCTCCCCTCCCCTCCCCTCCCCTTCCTCCTTGGCCATGGAAGGGAGGTAAGGCCAGCTGACATTGCTCCCATCCGGGCTCCAGGACTTCTTGAGGCCTGAGAAATATTTCAGGGGCTCCTGCATGGTCAAAAGGATGAAAAGGGCTGGCTCAGAAGAACCACTTTCATAGTATAGTGAAGCAGTCACACTGGCAAATGGCAACAGGAGATCCCCACAGCAGGTCCCCCTGCTCTTTCCCTGCCCTCTGATGCACACATTGGCTGGTGGACTTCTAAAAAACAAAATCAGGAGTTGCTAGATCCTTTTGTTTGCTTGCTTGCTTGTTTATATTCATATACTACCCTCTCCTGAGGCGCAGGGCGGTTTACACAAAACAGGGAAACAATACAAATAAGTCAGTAATTATAAACAGTAAATACAATATACTGTAATAGATCATAATATAACAATCTATTGTCACAGTGTACTAGTTCTCAAGTTCCACATTTCTAAAAGTGCAAGCTGTTAGCTCCTTTCATTGGGATTTATAAGGGAAAATATTCAGCCTCCACATTTCGCTTTACAACTCAGTAAGATAAAGGGCTGGAGACAGACCTAAAAAAAATAGGAACTGGGAACTGGTGCATCATTGCAATACACTGTTATAACATTGTAGCGATATAGCTATTACTGATTTTTTAAAAGCCTGGCAAAATCAGCTCCACAATTGAGGTAAGGAAAATGGTACTGATGCAGGTGTGACTTGCAAAAACACACAGCTAGCAAAGGCCCTTTGACAGTGATCTTTCCAAAACGATTGTACTAAGTCACATTTGGGAAAGAGCACAAGCAAAGTGAGGGAGAATAGAGAAGCAGTATGAGCAGAGGGTAATGCCATGTGAATCTCCAGGGTTTTGCCTCAAAACAGTATCCAAAAGAGCAATTTATGCCAGTTGCATAAGCCTCCCCAAATGTGTTTAAAGAAAAAACAACAAAATTAAATTCTAGAGTGTTGCCGTTAGTTGTTACTTGCAGCCAGCAATGTTATGCATTTCTAAAATGGAAATGCTTATGGCTTAAGAGATTTAACTTCTTCCTGGTCTTTCCTCTCCAAACTCCATGGCTCAGGGTTGCCAACTGACCTGGAGGAAGGCCTGGCCTACTTGTGTGCTTAAAGAGAATTTTCGCTGGGTGGAGGGGGAAGAGATGGCTCAGTCTTTCATGGCATGGGGGAAAGCATGAATGCCTGCTAATGTTTGCACATCATGAGACAGGATGGACACAGTCCAGTTAAAGAGCTGGCAATTCTGTAAGGGAGGGCCTAAACTGTTCAGCCTTCTAAATCAAAATGAAGTGGAACACACGCAGCAGTGATAAAAGCCAAACTCAGATTTCAGCTGTAGTGTTTGAACAGGCTCCTAAGCTAGAGGTATGCCCCCCTCCCAGGGACAGTGGAAGGATCCAGGGATGGTGGTGAGAAATGTGGGGGCAGTAGGAGGCAGTGGCAACCCTTCCCCAAAAGCCTCCATCTTTGGGAGGCTGGAAAAACCTTCTCCGGCTTGCTCCTGGCCATGGGATTCTGCAAACAGGCTGCTGATCCCTGGCCCTTGAGAGGTACGTTTGGCCTCAATTTCATGCCCAAGTGATCCCCACCACCACCAAAAATCTCCAGAATCCAGCCTGCCTGGAGAAAATTCACCTACCATCCCACAGTGGCCATCAGCAATTCCCTGGGGATGCAAGGAAGAGCCACAAGAGACAAACACTGGCACATCCCTTCCTGCCCACCCACTCACCATCTGCCCAAGTTCATAAAATCAACATTTCTGGCAGATAACTCATCAAGCCTCTGCTTTAAAACATCCAAAGAAGGAGAACTCACCAGCTCCTGAGGAAGCTTGTTCTACTGAGGAACTGCTCTAACTCTCAGGAACTTCTTCCGGATGTTTAGCCAAAAATTCTTTTGAATTAATTTCAACCCACTGGTTCTGGTCTGACCCTCTGGAGCAACAGAAAACAACTCTGCTTGATCTTATATATAACATTCCTTCAAGTCTTCTGCACGTGGTTAGGGTAGTTCAGAAAGGGGGGGAGCCGAACCTCTTTCTTTTCTTAAAGGGGGGGAGGGGAGCCAAGCAGGGAGCCTCTTTCTTTTCTTGGAAGGGGGGGGCAATCGAAAAAGGCAGAGAAGGGAGGAAAATTCCAGGACCGACAGAAGTTGAGAGAAATTAGGGGCTTCTCCTTTAAGGCAAGTCTGCCACATGACCACCTGTGGCCAATCACGGGTCCTCTACCACGGAGGAGAGCCCAGATTCAAAACAGCCTAGATTCTCTAATCGAAATCTTCAAATCTTGAGCGTTAAAAGCACTCTAAGGTATCGCACAATAAAGGTAGGGTCACTCTGGATCAATCCTTCTTGCTGCAGAAGGAAAATTTAAATCGCCCAAAATCCAAACGGAAATTGCATTCTGTGTAGAGGGCAGGGACTGAATCAACCTGGGGTTGGAATAAAAGCTCCGTGCAGTTTTCACCCAGTTTTCATGCCTATCAAGATCTTCCTGTATTCTGATTCTGTCTTCTGGTGTGTTTGCTACCCCTCCCGGTTTAGTGTCATCTGCAATTTTAATAAGTACCCCCTCTATTACTTCATCCAAATCATGAAAGAATATGTTGAACAACCGAGGGCCAGGACAAGCACCCTTTGGGTAAGGTGACCAGATGTCCTGCAAATGGTGGGACTGCCCCGGGTTCCCCCCTGAAAGTCCCACATCCCGGGAAGTCACCCCAAATGTCCTGCGTCGTCTTCGGGCCGGAGTCCGGCCACGCCGACACCAAGATGGCGCTCGGCATCCTTCTTCACTATTCTCTTCCTTTTCTTTCGGCGCATGGCCCCAGCAGCACTGTGGTCATGCTGCAGCGCCACCCAAGCACTTCCTGCAGGCTGCCACTGCTGGACTCCGCCTTCCTCTTTGTTTGGTGGGGTCAGGCAAGCGGTAGCATGTGGAGGATGAGCGTGGAGGCAGCATGTGGAGGACGAGCTCTGTGGCGTGGGAGCGAGCGAGGAGCGTGCGACTCAGCAGCAATGAGGAGGGAGCCGCGGAGAGCTTACTTGGAGGGGGTGGGGGGAGGAGGGAAGGGGCAGAGGGCTGCTGCCACGGCGCTACCGCAGAGGGGTTACTCAGAGGGGGAGGGGGGCCGCTGCTGCGCTGCTGCCATCGCCACTGTTGCCACTGCTGCCGCCACCACCACTGCTGCAGAGGGGTTACTTGGAGGGGGAGGGGGGAGGAGAGGGAGACGTGGGGTCACCACCGCTGCTGTGGCAGCGCATCCCACCTTTTTGCCAGTTAATTCTGGTCACTTTATCTTTGGGTGCAATCTGTCAACCAGTTCTTGATCCACCCAACAGTAATAGGATCCATTACCAATTTGTCCATAATGCCATATAAATATCCCTGCCTGCTATTCTTTGACATTAGGCACTTTGGTCATTCCTTTGTCTAACTTTTAGTTCTGTTTTTAATTGTTTTAATGATTTGAATGTATGTTCTCTTTGGCTGGGAGCGGTTTAATACGTGGTTTTAATATATACGTTTTATTTTGTTTCCTGCCTTGGGGACGACTGTAATTTTTGTGGAATAAATAAGGGAAATACATAAGGCTCAACAAGGCAAAAGTAATTCTGAGAATAAAGTCAGAATTATGGCTGGCATTTCTGAGTAAGTTTGAATCATCCTTCCTGAGATGTTGAAACACTGAAATCCAGAGTGCTAATGCAAACTGGCAGCAGAAGGATCCATAACTCAGCAGCAGAATATTATTGCCCTGTCATCAAATGCAGTAAGGGTGTATTTGGATGTAAGTAACCGCAGCTTCCTTTCACTACTTAGGCTGATTTCCTGCAGCCAGTGTTACCTTCCAGTGGCCAAAACAAAACCAGTTTGAGAGCCAGTGTGATGTAGTGCTTAGGTGTGGTGGCTTCTAATCTGGAGAACCGGGTTCAGTTCCCCACTCTTTTGCATGTAGCCAGCTGGGCCAGTCTCTCTCAGTCTTGCCTCCCTCACAGGGTGTCTGTTGGGAGAGGAAGGGTAGGCAAATGTCATCCGCTTCGAGACTCCTTTTGGGAGTAAACAGCAGCATACAAAAGCCAGCTCTTCTTCCTCATATGTGAAGGACATGAGAATTTATGTGGGTTTACCTCTCCCTGGCAAATCTTTTCTAAATGACTTGCATAAGTATGTTGGTCAGGCAGAATGTATTATTTTTTGCAATCTTGTAGTTTCTGTGGATTAATTTGCACATCTGTCCTAAACTGAGTCTGATACTAAGCTTGGCTACCAGCGTATACAAGAGCCTGGCTAAGGGCACAGATGTTACAAACATGTATAACCTTTATAAATGATTTACTGTGTTTGTACTGCACTTGCAGCATCAAGCATTTCACACATATTGCCTAGCTATGAACACATGAAGCTACTTTATACTGAATCACACTCTTGGCACATCAAAGTCACTTTTATCTACTCATAGTGGTAGCAGCTCTCCAGTGTTTCAGGTAGGGGTCTTCCATATCACATACTACCTGATCCCTTTAACTGGAGATGCCAGGGATTGAACCTGGGGCCTTCTGCATGCCAAGCAGAGGCTCTACTGCTGAGCGATGGCCTTCACCTTCAATTCTGATCCCTGTGAACAACTGACATTGAAGGTTGGAAACCTGGAATTGTAGGGACTGAACAAATTCTACTTTGCTAAGGTGCCTTCGCAAGAAATTGCTTCTTGATCAAACTGGAAAGTTTTGGATCTAGCTGTGTGTGCAAACTGAGGAGAGTGTGAGGCTGAGCACATTAATCTGTGCATGCCCGTGTGTCTGGATGCTCCAGGGTGGTAGCTTGGGATCTCTTAGGGTTACAACTGATCTCCAGGTGATAGAGAGGTCATTTCCCCAGGAGAAAATGGCTGCTTTGGAAGGTGGACTCTGTGGCCTTAAACCCTGCTGTGGTTGATTCCCCTGCCCAACTCATGCCTTCCTCAGGCTCCATATCCAGATATTCCCCAACCTGAAGCTGGCAGTCTTACTGGTAAACTGGTATTATCCTCCTACTAGGGGCAATGCCCATTGCATTCAGGGATACAACGGGAGCTAGATTTGGGGGGTGGAGTGAAAGAACTCTGTGGATGGCCTCCCCCTCCCCCCAGGACCAGCAAAGGCTGTAGCAGCTGTTAGGGAATTCACTGGCAGGGGCAGCTTTCAGACGGCAGGGATCTGCAGCCTCTGAGCCTCGGGGGGGGGGGAGTGGAAGGAGGAGGAGATGGTCAGGGGTGGGGGACAGAAGGCGATTGGCTGGCCGCTGGACAGACAGGCAAGCCGGTTGGAGGAGGAGGCACTCAGGGGCGGGACAGCTGTCCTGAGTGGGTGTTAAATGCCAAGTGGCACTTAAGCCATGAGATACGCTCCTCCCAAAAGCCCTTACTAGAAATATATAGTGGGAAAGATTACCAAATGAGTCTGGAAGGCTTCTGAGTTTTTGATAGTGGTGAAATTTGATCTTGGGACTTGCAGACCATAGCTTAGGGGCTTTACGCACCGGGATCTTTGTTGCAAATTGGTCACTGAATGAAAAATCGCCATTTAAAATAGTGGAATTCGTCGTTATGCATACCTGCCTTTGTAGTGGTATCCAGTTGCGTTTTGTAGCGTTTCCCACAGGCTTCCGGTCTCGGCAGAAATCGCTAGAAAGGAAGCGCTATTGCCGAGCTCGTCCCGCCCCTGGCCGTCAAGCAGCCAATGGGCAGCCGTTAGCATGCTCCCAAACAGCCCCTTTCCCTTTAAGAAAGGTTTTTTTAAAAAAAAAAACACACACCCATTGTAACGAATCTGTGTAGATTCGTTGCAACGGAGAGACCCATCCAGCTGCCTAATGTGTTTGAGCTGTCGTTTGATCGTATGATCGTGGCCACGCTGCCTCGAGTGAAAAGAAAAAAATCCCCCCTCCCCCCCTCTCACGGGCCCGATTTTCGGCTGAATGACTGTGTTAAATGTGTGTGCTTAGTGACTGAAGGGGAGGGACTGAAGCCGGGGAAGCCTCTGTTTGAGCTGTCATTTGATCGTGGCCACGCTGCCTCGGAGTGGAAAAAAAAAATCCCCCCCTCTCACGGCCCGATTTTCGGCTGAATGACTGTGTTAAATGTGTGTGCTTAGTGACTGAAGGGGAGGGACTGAAGCCGGGGAAGCCTCTGTTTGAGCTGTCATTTGATCGTGGCCACGCTGCCTCGGAGTGGAAAAAAAAATCCCCCCTCCCCCCCCTCTCACGGGCCGATTTTCGGCTGAATGACTGTGTTAAATGTGTGTGCTTAGTGACTGAAGGGGAGGGACTGAAGCCAGGGAAGCCTCTAAACTGAAAGAGGCTCGCTGGTGCGTTTATCCCCGCTCGCTCGGAGAAAAAAAAATGGCGATCGCTTCACCGGAAGTTTGGAGGACAGGCTCAGGAGGAGGGACTTTGAAGAAAGCGCAACAATGTTAACGCACAGGTCTTTATCGCTAGTGTTACAGATTGTTTGCAAGAGTGTAACGCTTTCCGGAGGGTGAATCCACTTTTTGGGATTCCCCTGAAAGCGCTACAACGAAGCGCTTTTTGCTGATCGGTTTCAGGAGTGTTGCAGATTGTCTACGACGTCGTGCGGTAAGGCAAATCAATAGCGTTTCCAATTAGCAACCATTGTGCGATTTTGAAGCCGTGCAAAAAGCCCCTTAGTGTTTTTAGGCTTTGTTATACCTGCTTCATGTCTATAACCAGTTTCTTTTAGACATGTCATCCTCGGGAGAAGTTGTGTCCATTGCAGTCCCAAGACATGTTTGTGTGTAAGTAATAGAGCCCTTTTTGGATGCTGCACAAATGCCATGATTGAATTGACTTTATTGTGTGTCCCAGCTAAATTATTCATTGCTTCACCAAATAAATGCTTTTGTCTGCTTTTGGTTGGTCAGCATTCTCTGCAAATATTCCCTCATTCTTTCTCCACCTACCTCTCTCCATACATTTTAATGTGGGGACTCTTGTTACTTAAAACTAGCCTAGAAACGTCTTGTTAAGAAAAAGGAATTTGGGCATAGGGTGGCCATCAAAAACTAAAGCCTTGTTGTTAATTTTTTTAAAAGCTAGCCAAGTTGACCTCTGCCCTAAACACACACACACACGAGTTTCTTATTTAAAAAGAAAAAAACAAATGGCATTAAATATGCATTTTGAATTAATAGAAAGGCTGAGAACACAGAATGGATAAACAAAAAGACTATGAGTAGAAATTATAAAGAGTGATGAAAGTAAATGTTATCCCTGGAAAACAGGTCAAGCTTTCAGGTAATTCTTCTCTGCTGCATTTCTTTATTTCCCTTCCTCCTGGAAGATGAGTGCCACTTACCTGTTCCTTCACTCTTATTTTATCTGTTGTATATCAGCCCAAGTCTGCTGTAACTCACAAAGGTTTTGTGCCGCAATCTGTCTTCAGGGTGCTGCAAGACTTTATTTTGCCTGTGAGAGAGCAACTGTCCAGCATCCCTGGTTGAGCTTCTACAGCTGAGTGTCAATTTGAATGGCAGCATTCTTATAGAATCATAGAGTTGGAAGGGGCCATACAGGCCATCTAGTCCAACCCCCTGCTCTACGCAGGATCAGCCCTAAGCATCCTAAAGCATCCAATAAAAGTGTGTATCCAACCTTTGCTTGAAGACTGCCAGTGAGGGGGAGCTCACCACCTCCTTAGGCAACCTATTCCACTGCTGAACTACTCTCACTGGGCTTGTGATTGGTCACTGGACACCTGATTGGCTGTGCAGATTTTCTTTAAAACAGAGTGTGTCCTCAACCTTTTGGAACCTGTGGACACATTTAGAAATTGGACACAGGGTGGTGGGCGCAACTGTAAAATGGCTGCTTTAGGAGGCGGAGCCAAGGACAAAATGACTGCTTTGGGAGATGGGGCCAACTGTAAATGTCAGGAAGTGATGTTATGCATGTCCAATAGTAACTCTTCAGCAGTGCAGGCCAAAGGTGTCCTGAACAGGATGACTTTTGAAATTAACATGTTTTTAAAATATTTCTTGCATACACACAGCTTATCTTCAGTTGCACAGTGAAGATCCTCTTTGCAGATTCAGGAACACTCTGATTTGGGGACTTTTCAAGTATACGATTCCCCCATTTCTATGCTGAGGAGGCAGATTCTTTGGCTGAACTCCAAGTCCCATTCCGCACAAGGACCAATGTTGCCAATTGGTTCCTGAAAGCGGGAACGCTATTTTTAATAGTGCAATCTTGGTGTTACGCATACCTGCCTTTGTAGTGGAATGCAGTAGCGTTTCAATCGTTTCCCACAGGTTTCCGGTCTCGCAAAAATCGCTATCCAGGAAGTGATTTTTTCTGTGCTTTGTCCCGCCCATGGCCGTCAGTCAAACGAACAGCCAATGGGCAGTTGTTATCATGCTCTGGGAAAGCCCCTTTCCCTTAAAGAAAAGTTAAAAATAAAAAATAAAAACACGATGCAACGTATCTGCGTTAATTTGTTGCAACGGAGAGATCCATCTAGCTGGCAGCTGGCGTGTGAGCTGGCAAGTCATTGTTACCACGCTCCCCCGAGTGAAAAGAAAAATCCCCCCCCCCCTGCACGGGCGCAATTTTCGGCCGAAAATAAAGGGAACTTGCAAACAGGGCTGTGTTGTGCTTGGGGACTTAGGTGAGCTTTAAAGCACTTCAGTGTAGGGACTGTAGCCAGAGAAGCCTCGCTGGGTGAATGAAGCCTCGCTGGTTTGTTGCCTTCTGCTCGTTCCGAGAAAAAAAAAATGGCGATCGCTTCGCCGGAAGTTCGGAGGAGAGAGCCAGGGGGAGGGACTTTGCTGGAACCGCAACAATGGGAATGCACAGGACTTTTTCGCTACTGTTGCAGATTGTTTGCAAGAGTGTAGCGCTTTTCGGAGGGTGAATCCACTTTTCTGGATTTCCCTTTAAGCGCTACAACGAACCGCTTTTTGCGGGACTGTTTCAGGAGTGTGGCAGATTGTGTGCAACGTCATGCGTAACTGCAAATTAGTAGCGTTTACAATTTGCAAGCCTTTGGCAACATTGAAGTCTTGCGGAATGGACCCAAGAATTCTGCACTATTGGGTTATTGGGAAGCACAAGTAAAGCTGAACTTTATGTGAGTACAGGATTGGGACACTGCAAAGTGAACCCTGCCTCACAACAGCTTATGATCAAATAAATGTTTTTAATATTAGAGATGCCACTGGTCTCCTGTTTAATTTGGCTACAGTAGACTAGCACAGCTACCCTGCTTTACCTAGAATGTAGTCATTTATTTATTATAATAATAATTTATCCACCACCATTCCTCCCCAATGTGGACCCAAAGCAACTTATGCTCATCTACCCTCATCTGTTTTATCCTCACAACAACCCTGCGATCTGCCCCTAGTCGCCCAGCAAGCATGGAGGGCAGAATGGGCATTCAAACCCAGCTCCCCTAGGTCCTTGTCTGCTGCTATTCCTATGCCGGCTGTCAATATGAGAAAGCTTTCTGGTTGCCAGTTAAGCCATTAAACCATTACAATATTTGTGCCATCTAACTGACCAAAAGTAAAGCACATGTGTACATTCCACGGAGGCAAGCGTTTAATGTCCTGTTTGTAGCATTCCAAAAATGTGATGTTGTTTATTTCTGCTCCATAGAGATTCATGTCATATGATCTTCCAGACCAGCCCCGGATGGCGTTTTAGTGATGAGTTTATATCTGCCCGAGGGAAAGGAAGACATGTGGCTGAGTTGGAAAGCAGAACGACTGTGTTTAAACAGATGGCAAAGAAAGGAAGAGCTTCATGGGGTCCGGAAGAAAGGGAGGGGGGAGTGTTGAGGATGATGTCAGGTACTGGAGGGCAGCAGGAAAAGGGGGGAGTCGCTTAGTGGTAATGGAGTATGTGCTTTGCATGCCGGTGGTGCAGGTTGAATCTGGAGCAAAGGGTCTTCAGTAGCAGGCCTTGGGAGAGCTGCTGTTAGCTAGAAGAGAAAAGCTGAATTAAGTGGACAGTGGTTTGGGGAACAAAAACAAGAACAGCATCAGAAGGACTTTTCTTAGTGGCCTGTTGTGCCTGCACACAACAATGCTTGGGAACTGAAGGGGTCACTGTGACCCTCTCACCTTGAGGATGACCTCGTGCAATGCACACATCTCTTGGGACCGGACCAGCACCGATCCTGTTCAGTTTTCATCTCTTTTGACAGCTTGTAATGACAGCCTTATGGAAAATGCTATCAGAGGGACGCCTCTCTTTCCCCTCTTTCCTCATTTTATTTTCAGCATTTTTTCCCTTTTGGTGTTTTTGTTTCTGTGTTTGGTTTGGAGGGAGGAATCCCTGGTTCCTTTTAGCCAAGCTCAGAGAGGGAGATGGAGGGTTGCATTTTAAAATTTAAATCCTGTTGTTCTTCCCAGCTAGCATGCAGAGCAGTTTTTATAACATAATTCTCCCCTCCTCTGTTTTCTAACAACAAAACCCTGTGAGATTGGCCAGGCTGAGAGTTTGTGATAGGATGATACTCACCTAGCACGTTTCCAGGGGATAAGTGGGGATTCTCACACAGGTAGCCTAGGGTCCTAAGCCCACCCTCTGTCCACTACACCATGCTGTGGGATGTGTTTCTGTGGGGAGGTAGATGGAGTGGAAGAGGCTGAGATATGGTGGCATATCTTCTGGATCAAGTTCAAGGTTCTGGTTTTGACCTTTAAGGGTATATGCGGCATGGGTCCCACCTACCTGAGGGACTGCTTATCTGCATATGCCCCCCACAGAGCTCTTCACTCTGCAGGTATGAATTGACTGTTTATCCTGAGCCCCAGGATTTTTGCCTGGCCTCCTCCAACCTGGTGTAATGAGCTCCCGGAAGAGCTAAGGGCCCTGACAGCGCTTGCAGGGTTCTGCAAGGCCTGCAAGATGGAGCACCAACAGGTGTTCAATTGAGGCCAGGGTGATGCCCGAAGTTGTCAGTCTGTGGATCTCATCCTGCTTTACTTGTATCAATTCAACCCCTGGATTAATAGGGTCATGTATTCAGGCCTCTGGCTGGAACAGTTATTAGCTCCTGAAGAGGTTTTTAGGAATTATTAGGCCACTACCTACTTCTTGTATTTCCATTTTGATTTTACTTTTAAGGGTTTTTTATGGTCTCTTGTATTGTATTTTTATCCCTTTTTACTGTGAACTGCCACAAGATGGCTTGTCATGAGTGCTCAAAGAACTTTCCGGAGAACTTGCACAGCCCTTGTCCATTATCTTCGGGACCTCTTTAAGGACTGAAGATGTCCCGGAGGACTGGAAGAGAGCAAACGTTATTCTGATCTTCAAAAAAGGGAGGAAGGATGACCCGGGAAACTACAGACCAGTGAGTCTGACCTCTGTTGTGGGGAAGATAATGGAGCAGATATTAAAGGGAGCGATCTGCAAACATCTGGAGGACAATTTGGTGATCCAAGGAAGTCAGCATGGATTTGTCTCCAACAAGTCCTGTCAGACCAACCTGGTTTCCTTTTTTGACCAAGTAACAGGCTTGCTGGATTGTGGAAATTCGGTTGATGTCGTTTACTTAGATTTTAGTAAAGCTTTTGATAAGGTTCCCCATGATGTTCTGATGAATAAATTGAAGGACTGCAATCTGGATTTTCAGATAGTTAAGTGGATAGGGAATTGGTTAGAGAACCGCACTCAAAGAGTTGTTGTCAATGGTGTTTCATCAGACTGGAGAGAGGTGAATAGCGGGGTACCTCAGGGCTCGGTGCTTGGCCCGGTACTTTTTAACATATTTATTAATGATCTAGATGAGGGGGTGGAGGGACTACTCATCAGATTTGCAGATGACACCAAATTGGGAGGACTGGCAAATACTCCAGAAGATAGTGACAGAGTTCAATGAGATCTGAACACAATGGAAAAATGGGCAAATGAGAACTAGATCAAATTTAATAAAGATAAGTGTGAAGTTCTACATCTCGGTCAGAAAAATGAAAAGCATGCCTACTGGATGGGGGATACGCTTCTAGGTAACACTGTGTGTGAACGAGACCTTGGGGTACTTGTAGATTGTAAACTAAACATGAGCAGGCAGTGTGATGCAGCATTAAAAAATGCGAATGCCATTTTGGGCTGTATCAACAGGGGCATTACATCAAAATCACAAGATGTCATAGTCCCATTGTATACAGCACTGGTCAGACCACACCTGGAGTACTGTGTGCAGTTCTGGAGGCCTCACTTCAAGAAGGACGTGGATAAAATTGAAAGAGTACAGAGGAGAGCGACGAGGATGATCTGGGGCCAAGGGACCAAGCCCTATGAAGATACGTTGAGGGACTTGGGAATGTTCAGCCTGGAGAAATGGAGGTTGAGAGGGGACATGATAGCCCTCTTTAAGTATTTGAAAGGTTGTCACTTGGAGGAGAGCAGGATGCTGTTTCTGTCGGCTGCAGAGGAGAGGACACGTAGTAATGGGTTTAAACTACAAGTACAACGATATAGGGTAGATATCAGGAAAAACATTTTCACAGTCAGAGTAGTTCAGCAGTGGAATAGGATGCCTAAGGAGGTGGTGAGCTCCCCCTCACTGGCAGTCTTCAAGCAAAGGTTGGATACAGACTTTTCTTGGATGCTTTAGGATGCTTAGGTCTGATCCTGTGTTGAGCAGGGGGTTGGACTAGTTGGCCTGTATGGCCCCTTCCAATTCTATGATTCTATGATTCTGTGAGTGGCGGTATATAAATTTAAAAATAAATAAACTGAGATGCCAGTCCTCAAGTGGGATGTCTAAGGATACCCTGGTTTTACATTCCTTCTTCAGATGACAGAGCGGTTTCCTTGGAGACATGGGCTGTTTGGGAGGGTGGACTCCATAGCATTAGTCTCCATTGCGGTCCCTCCCTGTTCCAAATCCCACCCACTCCTGGCTCCACTCCCAAAAGTCTCCAGGTATTTTCCAACTCAGAGTTGGGAACCCTAGCCACTCCTGGTTATTTTGCTCAAGATCCTCCAGCTCCAGGCAATGGTGTGGAGAGATGCAACTGGAACAGGGAAAGTTATAACGAGGCAAGAGTGATGTCGGAGGAGTATTGACTCATGTTCAGATGGTGATGATAGATTTAATTGAGCACCCAAAACTCAGATCCAAGATAGGCGAAAAAGCTTTACAGGGCAGTAGCCATAGGCATTTCACTGTCACTCTTCTTTGCCTGCTGAATCTCCCAGCACCTTGTGGAGTGGGCCCTGAGGTCTGTGAGTGCCCATGTCTGTCTCACATGGCTATTTACACTTCTGGTCTTTGCAAAATCCAGTGGAATAGTGATCTTGTGGTCTGTTGTAACAAAAACTGAAAGGACTTGTGTTCTTTCTTTCTTTCTTTCTTTCTTTCTTTCTTTCTTTCTTTCTTTCAGAAGAGTTGGTTATTTATTTATTTATTTATTTATTTATTTATTTATTTATATCCCACCTCTCACAAGTTTTGTTGCCTCGAGGTGGCTAACAATTAAAATTGTTTATGTTAGTGACGAACGGCTTACACTTTACCATTTGTTGCTTGCCCCATCTGTCTCCACCCAAGTGTGAAACATCCCTGCAAGCAGAAGCTGAGCTGGCAACTATCTTGTCCTAAGACCAGAGAGTTAAATTCAAAATTACATTATCTATTACTAATATACCTTACAACCACATTGTCCCAATTAACATAGACCATTTTATTTTGTCCTGTTTTTGTGAACTACAACTGAATTCGAGGGGACTGATTGGCTGTTTTAGCAAAGAATTATCATATGGCTGTATTTGGATGTTTTGACACAGTTTACTAATTTAACAGAATTAACTTTTGCTTTATATTCCCACTGTCATGATGGAAGTTCTATGTCTGAGGAAGAGTGCTTGCTCTCGAAAGCTCATGCCCTGAATAAATCTTTGCTGGTCCCTGGACTCTGATTTTGTTTTGCTTCTTCAGAGCAACACGGCTACCCACTTGAATAAAAAAAATCCAGTGATGCTCTGTATTCTTGGTACTTGGAAGGCAACAAACCCCCTGATGGCCCCTGGATTTTGACCCCTGCGTGACACAGTGTGTTGGACTGGGTGGGCCCTTGGCCTCATCCAATATGGTTTCTCTTAGGTTTTCTTATGTTTGTTCTAGCCCCCATTTTAAAGGAAACTTGCTATTTTTTACTAAGAAGCTAGAATTTCTTTCCAGAATAAGTAAATAAAGTGTTCATTAAAAATCATTGGCAGCTGCTACCCCCTTCCAGCCTGTTTCAGTGTTCCAAACCTTACCTACCTGATTCATAAAGTCTGCGTAAACTTGCCCCTGCAGTGTCCAAGAAGCCTAGCTATGCTTTCAGTTAGCAAGAAAAATCCTCCTGCAGTTCCTATGAGATTAAGTCTGGTCTGGGTGGATAGCAGGATGAGGAGGCTGAATTCTGAGGGGGATAGAATGTGCTGTGCTATGAGACCATAGAGAGGAAAGGTCACAGAACCAAAACACATGCCTGGCACGTTTTCATCCCACTCCTTCCTCTGAGCAGATGAGAGCATATGTGGTTCTCCATTCTATCCTCACAGCAACACTGTGAGGTAAGTTAAACTGAGAAAGAGTGACAATCCCAAGAAGAGTCAGCACCTTCCATGGAAGAGTGAGGATTGGAACCCAGGGCTACTCCATCCATCCTGATACAGACCCCATCACTATACCCGTCTAGCCCTTGTAACTCATTGCTGACATTCTCTGGAAAGCATACAGTAGGTCTTTTTAAGCTGCTTAATGGAAGTGTATAATATAAGGAAGTTTATTTTAGGAAAATGTTATTGTTTCTTGTATTGTTTTCTACATGTCATGTAAACCTCCCTAAGCCTCTGGGGAGGGAGGTATATAAATATAATAAATAAAATAAAATAAAGAAATAGGCAACCCTTTTTTTAGAAACTGATTTTGGACGTTAACAATTTGTAGACCCGAAAATGTACTTAGACATTATTTGGGAATGGTGAGGTGTGAGAGGTTTCTAGAAGTTACTTCTGCTTGAGAGGAAATGCTTTAAAATTGCCTTTGCATCTTTCCTGGCAACAGCTGATAAAGCTGTCCCGATTGAGCAGGAATATCAGGGCTCTCTCAGCCTCCCCTCCATCACAGGGTGTCTCTTGTGGAGAGAGGAAAGGGAAGGCAATTGTTCGCCACTTTGAGACTCCTTCGGGTAGAGAAAGCAGCATCCTTGTAATAACAGAGTGAGAGTGAGCTAAGATTGGCCAGGGAAGCCCATTGTAACAAGAAAAGATTTTTCAGTTATGTGAGGAGCAAACGTAAAGGAGGCAATAGGCCCACTGTTTGGTGCGGATGGACAAACTCTAACGGAAGATGCAGAGAAAGCAGAAAGGTTTAGTGCCTAGTTTACATCTGTTTTTTCCCACAGGTCAAAGTGTTTAGGCACATCTAGAGATGGCCAAAGGATAGTGTCTGGGTGGCAGGTTAACATGGATAGAGAGGTTGTCGAGAGGCATTTAGTTGCACTGGATGAGTTCAAATCCCCTGGTCCGGATGAAATGCACCCGAGTTCAAACTGGATGAGTTCAAATCCCCTGGTCCGGATGAAATGCACCCGAGAGTGCTCAAAGAACTTTCCAGAGAACTGCACAGCCCTTGTCCATCATCTTCGGGACCTCTTTAAGGACTGGAGATGTCCCAGAGGACTGGAAGAGAGCAAACGTTATTCCGATCTTCAAAAAAGGGAGGAAGGATGACCCGGGAAACTACAGACCAGTGAGTCTGACCTCTGTTGTGGGGAAGATAATGGAGCAGATATTAAAGGGAGTGAAGTCAGCATGGATTTGTCTCTAACAGGTCCTGCCAGACCAACCTGGTTTCCTTTTTTGACCAAGTAACAGGTTTGCTGGATCGGGGAAATTCGGTTGATGTCATTTACTTGGATTTTAGAAAAGCTTTTGACAAGATGATGTTCTGATGGATAAGTTGAAGGACTGCAATCTGGATTTTCAGATAGTTAAGTGGATAGGGAATTGGTTAGAGCAGTGGTCCCCAACCTGCGGGCCGCGGCCCAGTGCCGGGCCGCAAAGGCCATGGCACCGGGCCGCGGCTCCCTCTCCCCGCCCCGCCCCCGCAGTAAAAAACTTCCCAGGCCGCAAGCTTGCGGCCCGGGAAGCTTCTTACTGCGGGAGGCGGGGAGAGGGAATCAGGGCCGGGCCGCGCCTGTGCGGGCCACGCCCGCTCGGCCCGATCCGCGGGCGCGGCCCGTGGGCGCGGCCCGATCCGTGGGCGCGGCGCGGCTCGCGGGCGCGGCTCGGGTGCGGCCTGATCTGCGGGCGCGGCCCACGGGCGCGGCCCGATCCGTGGGCGTGGCCCGCACGGGCGCGGTCCGCGGGGGCGCGGCCCGATGCCCTGCCGGTCCCCAGCCTCGGAAAGGTTGGGGACCACTGGGTTAGAGAACCGCACTCAAAGAGTTGTTGTCAATGGTGTTTCATCAGACTGGAGAGAGGTGAGTAGCGGGGTACCTCAGGGCTCAGTGCTCGGCCCGGTACTTTTTAACATATTTATTAATGATCTAGATGAGGGGGTGGAAGGACTACTCATCAAGTTTGCAGATGACACCAAATTGGGAGGACTGGCAAATACTCCGGAAGATAGAGACAGAGTTCAATGAGATCTGAACACAATGGAAAAATGGGCAAATGAGAACAAGATGCAATTTAATAAAGATAAGTGTAAAGTTCTGCATCTGGGTCAGAAAAATGGAAAGCATGCCTACTGGATGGGGGATATGCTTCTAGGTAACACTGTGTGAACGAGACCTTGGGGTACTTGTGGATTGTAAACTAAACATGAGCAGGCAGTGTGATGCAGCAGTAAAAAAGGTGAATGCCATTTTGGGCTGTATCAACAGGGGCATCACATCAAAATCACAATATGTCATAGTCCCATTGTATACGGCACTGGTCAGACCACACCTGGAGTACTGTGTGCAGTTTTGGAGGCCTCACTTCAAGAAGGATGTAGATAAAATTGAAAGAGTACAGAGGAGAGCGACGAAGATGATCTGGGGCCAAGGGACCAAGCCCTATGAAGATAGGTTGAGGGACTTGGGAATGTTCAGCCTGGAGAAAAGGAGGTTGAGAGGGGACACAATAGCCCTCTTTAAGTATTTAAAGGTTGTCACTTGGAAGAGGGCAGGATGCTGTTTCTGTTGGCTGCAGAGGAGAGGACACGCAGTAATGGGTTTAAACTACAAGTACAATAATATAGGCTAGATATCAGGAAAAAAAATTTCACAGTCAGAGTAGTTCAGCAGTGGAATAGGATGCCTAAGGAGGTGGTGAGCTCCCCCTCACTGGCAGCAAAGGTTGGATACACACTTTTCTTGGGTGTTTTAGGATGCTTAGGGCTGATCCTGCGTTGAGCAGGGGGTTGGACTAGATGGCTTGTATGGCCCCTTCCAACTCTATGATTCTGTGATTCTGTGAGTAGCGGTATATAAATTTAAAAATAAATGAACTGAGATGCCAGTCCAAAATTTTCAGTCAGAGTAGTTCAGCAGTGGAATAGGCTGCTTAAGGAGGTGGTGAGCTCCCCATCACTGGCAGTCTTCAGGCAAAGGTTGGATACACACTTTTCTTGGATGCTTTAGGACAGTGGTCCCCAACCTGCGGGCTGCGGCCCGGTGCCGGGCCACGAAGGCCTTGGCGCCGGGCCGCGGCTCCTTCTTCCCTCCCCCCCGAAGTGAGAAGCTCGCCAGGCCGTGAGCAAATTGGCCGCCAAAGCAGCCGATTAGCTCGTGGCCCGGAGGGGCTGGGAGGGGGAGCCGCGGCCGCTGGCAGTCTGCGCATGCGCGTTTGTGCTGGGGCTGCCGCACGTGCATGGGCCCCTGGGCCACCCTTTCCCCCACTACGCCGCAGCGGTCCGCAGCAAGCGTAAGCTTGCGGACCGCTGCTTTAGGATGCTTAGGGGTGATCCTGCGTTGAGCAGGGGGTTGGACTAGATGGCCTGTATGGCCCCTTCCAACTCTATGATTCTATGATTCTATGATTCTAACAACTAGTGTTGACTTGTTTGGCTGGATTTTGCAGATTGTATAGGGCAGTTGGTGTTGCGGCGTTACGGTGGTTGAGAACTGTTGTTCTAAATGCACATTCTTAGTGCTTGTAGTCATTGAATCATAGAATTGGAAAGGGCCAAACTGGCCATCTAGTCCAACCCCCTGCTCAATGCAGGATCAGCCTAAAGTGTTCATGATAAATATCTGTCTAGCCACTACTTATCCTCTGCTGTCAACAGGAACCTTTCTCTGCCCTCCTCTAAGTAACAACCTTTCAAATATTCTTGTCCCCTCTCAACCTCCTGTTCTCCAGGATGAATATTCCCAAGCCCCTCGGCCTTCCCTCACAGGGCTTGGTCCCCAGGCCTCAGACCATCCTTGTTGCTCTCCTCGGCACCCTCTCCATTTTGTCCATGTCTGACCAGTATACAGCAGGACTGTGACATCTTATGATTTGGATGTGATGCCTCTGTTCATACTGCCCAAGACCTCATTTGCCTTCTTAACCTCCACATTATACTGTCTATTCATATTTAGCTTGCAGTCCACAAGTACCCCAAGATCATGTTCACACACACTGCTAACAAGAAGTGTCTCTCCCATCCAGTGTGCACGCTTCTCATTTTTGTGACCCAGATGTAGAACTCTGCACTTATATTTATTGAATTGTGCCTTATTCTCATCTTGTTCTCATTTGCCCAATTAGGTCCCCATTAGGTCCCCTTCCAGCTTCTTTCAACATGCATTTTGCAAGTGAAAGTTTTTGGAAATAATAGGCATTTCTGAATGAGCTTGTTGGCTAACATATGGTTCTCATTGTGGTAAAAGCACACTGTTCCTGAAACCTCAATGTGTATAAACTTTCTTTAGGGAAATATAATCACTATTTCAATTCAGAATATTGTGATGAAAAATGTCTTTTGGCAACATAAGCCATTTGTCACAACTCCTGAGAAATTTTGGGCAATGGTTGTTTTTCTTAAAGAGTATGCACACGTTATCATCCTTGAACTGTCCACTTTTCCCAGCCTTCAACACACTCTTGCTCAAACTGGGTTTACTGTGATTTCCTTTTAAGAGATCACAATCCAGTCATGTTAGTAGACTTTCTGGGCATGGAAGTATGAATTTTCCAAAGTCGTACTCAATTGCCATCGCGTCTGCTAACTCACACCCAGCTCTTTTGTTTAGGATTGTTCGGTCTCTTACCGCCCTGCAGGAAGGGCACCAAAATAATAGCCAATTGGATATCAGCTGTGAGGCATTTGCAAGTCACTTTGCAGACAAATCTCAACACTCCACCACAACCTCCCTCCAACCTTAGATACAGAAAGCAAACTAGAGGCCCCTTGGCTATCTTTGGAGAGAACATTAAGTAACTTCAGATGACTGACACTAACTGAAGTGGACGGGATGCTAGCAGCAAGAAAGCCAACCACATGCCCTCTAGACCCATGCCCATTATGGCTGCTAAAGACAGCTGACATAAGAATAGTGACCCCACTCCAGGAGATCATCAATCTCTCCCTCTCAACAGGGAGAGCCTTTGGAATTCGGACAGAGAGCAGTGAGTGGTCCTAATAAAAATGGCTGCCATGGGTGATCGAGCCAATCACAAAATGGCTGCCGCAGGAGGAAGAGCCAACCATAAATGGTCAGGAATCAAAGTTACGTATAACCCTAATAGTACCGTATTTGCCGGCGTATAAGACGACTTGGCATATAAGATGACCCCCCAACATTTCCACTCAAAATATAGAGTTTTACATTACATTACAGTACTAAGGGCCACTATGGGCAGCTATGTCTATCCCAACTGAAGTGCACCCGGCGTATAGGACGACCCCCCCACTTGGAGGCATGTTTTTCAGGGGGGAAAAGTAGTCTTATACGCCAGCAAATACTGTAATTCTTTGACATTTCAGAGACTTTGTTTAACAGGATGCCTTTTGATCTGTACAGCCAATCAGGATGTCAGAACCATGTAGCCAAGCTTTTGCCATAAGTTTTTATCTGCTTTTCATTCTGTAAAATTGATTGCTTCAGGTGTGAATGTAGCTGGTTAAGACAGTGTAGTTTGCACCAGGGATTCTGGTTATAAAGTTGTTTGATGTGTGTAAATGTGTTGTTATCTCTCTTCGACCTTGGGGCCAGAGGCACCAGTCCTATCTTCCTGGCCTGGCCTGGGGGGATGGCATCTGGAGTGTTTCATGCCCAAATTGGTGTGCGGGGGGAGCTGGGAGACTGGAGATTAAGAAGGGGCAGTGGAGGTTAAGAAGGGGCAAAGAGATTTTCTATAACAAAGTCTGCTGATTGGGAGCAATTGGCTAGACTCTCACTTAGCCCCTCCTATTTTCTAAATGCATTTGGCAGGTGTCAGGACAGGTAGCATAGTGCCCACATAAACTATTTAGGTGACCCCTGTTATATTGCTATAGCAATTGCCTAATTTAAAAAAACACACTCTCTCATGTGGGAACAAATGGAGGCGGAGGTGGCTGATGGAGGAAAGTGTCTACATACTTAGCAACTATTAATGCAAAAGCCTCTTGTGGCACAGAGTGGTGAGGCAGCAGACATGCAGTTTGAAAGCTTTGGCCTTGATGCTGGGAGTTCAATCCCAGCAGCCAGCTCAAGGTTGACTCAGCCTTCCATCCTTTTGAGGATGGTAAATTGAATACCCATTGAAACAGAAATATGTTCTTCATATGATTAGGGAAGCTTGGGGGGGGGGGAGCCAAGAGTACCAGAAGCCTCTTTCTTTTCTTGAAGGGGGGGGGGGAAGAGGATTGGAGACAGCAGAGGAAGGGGAATAAATCCAAGAGGCAAATCTCTGCCGAGATAAGTTAGGGTTTCTGGAGCCTCTGCTGAGAAAAGTTAGAGCTTTCACTTTAAGGGGAGCCTTGCAGGCTGGGAACGAGGAAGCCTTTGTACTGATGCCCTGGCCAATCAGGGCTTTTCTACACCATTGGAGACTCAAGGCAGCAAGTTAGTTTGGGAAAAGCAGAGAACTGCACCTTTACTCATGCCAATTTTTCAAATATCGAGGGTTATATCCACTCCAGGATATCTCAGGAGAAAGGTAGGGTCACTCTGGATCAATCCTGCTTGTTGCAGAGGGAAAATTTAAATCAGCCAAAATCAAAACGGAAATCGCATTCAGTGTAGATGGCAGGGACTGAATCGACCTGGGATTGGAATAAAAGCTCTATGCAGATTCAGCCACAGTTGGATAAAATGGAGTAAAGGAGAGTTATTTGAAACCACTTTGGGTCTCCATCAGGGAGAAAGGCAAGGTATAATTTAATTAAATAAATTTGGTTGCAACAATTTCAACATTGTCGAAATTCCTGATAGAAGCATATTTCGATAAAGCCCAAAAGAAAAGACTAACATGTTTGAAGTATAAAGATCTTTTATCCAAAAATCTCAAGGATCTACAACTTTAGAAAAAGAAGGAGAGGCTGATTCGGTGAAGGCTTAAGGGGATGGCAAGTTACAGTGGATGAGTGATAGGGTTGTGAGTGTCCTGCATAGTGCAGGGGGTTGGACTAGATGACCCATGAGGTCCCTTTCAACTCTACTATTCTATTATTCTAAGGGGTCAAAATTAGATGGCTGGAATATAATCGGATCCTTTCAAGATTTAGAGCAGAATTTAGTAAACCAATAGATCTAGGAGCTTCCCCTTCAGAATTTGAGAAGTTAATCCAAGATAAACCACCTCTCCAGGGGAAGATATATAAATTGTTACTGAGATCTGAAACTGAAACAGAATGTGTTAAACCTTGTATGATTAAATGGATGCAAAATATTGAGGTCTAAAATTCCTAGACTCACAAATAGCCAAATATTGAGAGAAAATTGGTATAAAATGTTTTATAGGTGGTATGTTACTTCTAAAGTGATCGCTAAAATGGCTAAAGGATGTGATTACAAGTGTTGGAAATGTAAAGAAAAATAGGCTCCTTTTGTCATATGTGGTGGAGATGCGAAAAGGTTTATAAATACTGGGCGAAAGTTCATACTATTTTGGAAAAAATGTTTGTTTTAAAATATCCACTAATACCTGAATGTGAGCCTCTTGTGGCGCGGAGTGGTAAGGCAGCCGTCTGAAAGCTTTGCCCATAAGGCTGGGAGTTCAATCCCAGCAGCCGGCTCAAGGTCGACTCAGCCTTCCATCCTTCCGAGGTCGGTAAAATGAGTACCCAGCTTGCTGGGGGGTAAACGGTCATGACTGGGGAAGGCACTGGCAAACCACCCCGTATTGAGTCTGCCATGAAAACGCTAGAGGGCGTCACCCCAAGGGTCAGACATGACTCGGTGCTTGCACAGGGGATACCTTTACCTTTTTAATACCTGAATGTATGTTGTTAAGTATACCACCGCAGTGCATTTCAGCTCAAACAAGGACAGTCTTCTTCTATGTGACAATAGTAGCTAGACTGGTAATGGCTAAAAAACGGTAATTGCAGGACTTCCTTCAACAGATGACTGGATAGATAAAATGGCAGACCTAGCCAAAATGACAAAATTAACATTGATTGTTAATGGGAAGATAGAAGAAGGCTTTCGAGAACAGTGGAGTTTATATTTGGACTCATATGGGGCTTATTTAAATAAGGGGCAGGGCTTATCTGCCCAAACTTGTAGTTGCTCATTTCTTTTACTATGTATTTGATATTACGCAACTCTTTTCTCTTGTAAAAATGGAAAATAATAATAATAATAATAATAATAATAATAATAATAATAATAATAATAATAATAATAATAATTTTTAAAGATTGCCTGGCCTCTTCACACTCGAGCGCTCTCAAGGCTAGTTGGTCAGAGTTGTCTCGTTAGATCTTCTCAAATGCCCTGGCTCTGGCACATCAAAACAGTTTGCTAATTATGAATGGGGATGGTTTCTGGGTGAATCCTGACTGCCATCCTCAAGGACTCTGCCATTACACTTTGGATAAGGTATCTCCAAATAGAAATTAGACCAGCCTGAACCTGGCTCATCTCCCAGCTATAGGGAGAGACCAGTTAGGGTTTGTTTTCCTTTGATCTCTGTCACACAATTATCTGTATCGCTACACTAGTTTGCCGTAGCTTTAGAATATATTTTAATACACCTTTTACAATCTAAAAAAAATCTGGTTGCCTCTCAGTGCAAGGATCCTACATTGTTTTGTAAAGTATTCTGGATGTGATGGATTTATGACAAAGTTTATAACTGATGCTGCTCCACTCTCATACCTTCTTTTGCTATCTGTGTGTGTGCCGTGTTATGAGAGGAGAGACAGAGAGCTAAATTTAAAATGCCTGTCCCAAAGGGGTGTGAATGTGCAAAGCATGTGCAAAAGTGTGTCGTGCAGCTCACAGAACTGAAGACGCTCCCTCATTTATTTATTCAAGGGGCTGTTGAGTTATTTGACCTGAAAATAGACTTGACTACTTTGTTTGGCCAACTTGGGCAGCTCTTTGTTCTGTCAGAGCAATAGGGAGGAGTTCATACCAGGGACCATTCCACACAGCACTAATGTTGCTGAAATCTAACTGTTGTGTAATGCTATTTTTTTTAACATTATGCACGACATCGTACACAATCCGCAACATTCCTGCAACACTCCCGCAAAAATCGCTTCAATGTAGCGCTTTTCAGGGAATCGTAAAAAGTGGGTTTCCCCTAAAAAAAACTGCTTGACTCCTGAGAACAACCTGCAACACAACCGGAAAAGACATGTGCGTTCTCAATATAGCGGTAGGAAGAAGATTCCTCCTTCGCTCCCGCCCCCAAGCTTCTGGGACATGGGGAAGGCTTTTTTTTTCTCTTCAAGTCACCGGTAGCAACGAACACGCAAGCACACGGCATCTTTAACCAAAGTTCCTGGACAACTAATGCAGCAGTGCCAAACAGAAAGCACCCTTCTTCAAATGTATTAAAACTTTCCAAGCACCGTCACTCACAGTCATTGCTCGAAAAAAAAGTTTTTTTAATGGAAACGTGTGTCAACGAATACACGCAAGCGCGGCATGTTTTGTCCAATAAAGGAATGTTTTGGGAAGAGAAACCGAAAGACGGCTCTCTATGGAGTAATGAGTAAACACATATTCGTTGCCACTTGTAGTTCCAGGTTAAAAAAAAAAATTAAAGGGAAAAGGGGTTTTTGGTGGCACTAGGATATTGATTTAATTGGCTCTTCATTTTGATTGACGGCCAGAGGCCAGCAGAAACGCCACGAATTTGTAGCAATTCAGGCAAGACCGGAAACTTGTGGGTAACGAAAACAGCACTAGTGGGAGAGCCTTTTTTCTGCTAGAAATGTCTGTGCCGTTATTAATAGTAGGCCCCCAGAGTTAATTGGTGAAGAAGTATGGGGCGGGCTCTTAAGTCTCTTACCTGGCTCTTACCTGGATGGGCCAAGCTAGCCCAATCTTGTCCGATCTTAGAAACTAAACAGGGTCAGCCCTGGTCAGTAATTGAGTGGGAGACACTCAAAGGTAGTCCAGAATCACAATGTGGAGCCAGGCAAGGGCAAATCACTTATGAATCTCTCTTGTCTTGATTTTAACATTGGTAAAGCAGGACACCATTGACCGAGGGGAGGGGGGTTCTTGATTTAAAATTTGGTCTATATGGAGCAACAAAAAGTTTCATAGAACACAAAAATAGTATTGTAATATATCTATTTTAATTTCAACATAAGTAAAATTTGCCAGGTACCCCCAGATGTCCCTCCAAAAGTGGGACAATCTGGTCACCTTAATCTATGATCAGATCCCCCAGTGTGTGATTGAGTCTGCAGGTGGTGTGGGAAGGTAAAAATCAGGCAGTTCTGGGGCTGGGGTGGGAGATTATTTCCTGCTGTGCTAGATTAAGGCAGCTAGGAAGATATCTTCTTGTTAGGTAAGACAAAAACCAGCATCACTTAACAGAGCTGGAGTGCAGTGATTTGCTCTCGCAGAATCATAGAATCATAGAATCATAGAGTTGGAAGGGGCCATACAGGCCATCTAGTCCAACCCCCTGCTCAACGCAGGATTAGCCCTAAGCATCCTAAAGGATCCAAGAAAAGTGTATATCCAACCTTTGCTTGAAGACTGCCAGTGAGGGGGAGCTCCCCACCTCCTTAGGCAGCCTATTCCACTGCTGAACTACTCTGACTGTGAAAAACTTTTTCCTGATATCTAGCCTATATCATTGTACTTGAAGTTTAAACCCATTACTGCGTGTCCTTTCCTCTGCAGCCAGCAGAAACAGCATCCTGCCCTCCTCCAAGTGACAACCTTTCAAATACTTAAAGAGGGCTATCATGTCCCCTCTCAACCTCCTTTTCTCCAGGCTGAACATTCCCAAGTCCCTCAACCTATCTTCATAGGGCTTGGTCCCTTGGCCCCAGATCATCTTCGTCGCTCTCCTCTGTACCCTTTCAATTTTATCGATGTCCTTCTTGAAGTGAGGCCTCCAGAACTGCACACAGTACTCCAGGTGTGGTCTGACCAGTGCCGTATACAATGGGACTATGACATCTTGTGATTTTGATGTGATGCCTCTGTTGATACAGCCCAAAATGGCATTTGCCTTTTTTACCGCTGCATCACACTGCCTGCTCATGTTTAGTTTACAATCCACAAGTACCCCAAGGTCTCGTTCACACACAGTGCTACCTAGAAGCGTATCCCCCATCCAGTAGGCACGCTTTGCATTTTTCTGACCCAGATGCAGAACTTTACACTTATCTTTATTAAATTGCATCTTGTTCTCATTTGCCCATTTTTCCATTGTGTTCAGATCTCGTTGAACTCTGTCTCTATCTTCCGGAGTATTTGCCAGTCCTCCCAATTTGGTGTCATCTGCAAACCTGATGAGTAGTCCCTCCATCCCCTCATCTAGATCATTAATAAATATGTTAAAAAGTACAGGGCCGAGCACCGAACCCTGAGGTACCCCGCTACTCACCTCTCTCCAGTCTGATGAAACACCATTGACAACAACTCTTTGAGTGCGGTTCTCTAACCAATTCCCTATCCACCTAACGATCTGAAAATCCAGATTGCAGTCCTTCAACTTATCCATCAGAACATCATGGGGAACCTTGTCAAAAGCTTTACTAAAATCCAAGTAAATGACATCAACCAAATTTCCCCGATCTAGCAAACCTGTTACTTGGTCAAAAAAGGAAACTAGGTTGGTCTGGCAGGACCTGTTGGAGACAAATCCATGCTGACTTCCTTGGATCACCAAATTGTCCTCCAGATGTTTGCAGATCGCTCCCTTTAATATCTGCTCCATTATCTTCCCCACAACAGAGGTCAGACTCACTGGTCTGTAGTTTCCCGGGTCATCCTTCCTCCCTTTTTTGAAGATCGGAATAACGTTTGCTTTCTTCCAGTTCTCCGGGACATCTCCAGTCCTTAAAGAGGTTCCGAAGATGATGGACAAGGGCTGTGCAAGTTCTCCGGAAAGTTCTTTGAGCACTCTCGGGTGCATTTCATCTGGACCAGGGGATTTGAACTCATCCAGTGCAGCTAAATGCCTCTCGACAACCTCTCTATCCATGTTAACCTGCCACCCAGACACTGTCCTTTGGCTACAGCCATCTCTAGACGTGCCTAAACACTTTGACCTGTGGGAAAAAACAGATGTAAAATAGGCACTAAGCCTTTCTGCTTTCTCTGCATCTTTCGTTAGAGTTTGTCCATCCGCACCCAACAGCGGGCCTATTGCCTCCTTTACTTTACGTTTGCTCCTCACGTAACTGAAAAATCTTTTCTTATTACAGTGGGCTTCCCTGGCCAATCTTAGCTCACTCTCAGCTTTGGCCTTTCAGCTTTGAATCCGCTGGAGTCAAATTTTTTTGTGTTTCACCTCCTCAGACTCTGCCATTACACAAAATATTGGAATGTCAGGGTTTTTGAGGATTTTTTGTACTGTTTTTAGCATGCTCTTTGTTTATTAAACTTCAAGGGAATAATACATTCTATTTGGTCACCAAATTTCTGTCTTGCATCTTTTCCTTTAGTCATTGCTTGAGATCATCAAATTGTGCAATCTCTGGAAAGGAAAAGAAGCAAGTCATTTCCTTCTGTGTAGTCTGGCTTTGTTCCAGTAGAGAAAACAACAAAGAGGTGGGATCCTTCTCCTATGCAGGATTAAAAGTGACCTGGGAGGTTTGGTTTCAGTTGCAGGAACAGCACAGTGGAGGATGAATTATCCCTGCCCTCCTTCAGTGTCATGGTCTGTCTAGATCTGTACTGCCCCAGCGACTTTTGAAGGTTACGCTAAAACTCATCACACACAATGTGACTTTTGGCACCAAACCTTTCATCTGAACTGCAAGTGGATTGAAACCAACAGATTCAAAATGTTGAAAAGTGCTGCAAAGCTGAAACAAAGCAACTGTTGTAAAAAGTAGCTCCCCTGCCTGGGCCCAGCATATGTAGGTATAACCATTTGTGTGCATATGTGAACCTGATCACAGTCTGTTCCTGGTGGAGATGAAGGATGATGCAGGGATTTTCTGCTTCCCATTTATTCAGTGTCCCTTTTGGGTTTGAGGCCAACTCTCTCTCCCCCTCCTCCCCCCCCCCCCCGTGGGATTCAAAGATGCCACTCTGGTGGGGAGGCAATTTCAGCCAGTCTCAAGGGCTTCCTTCCACCTTAGCGTGATCCACCCGTTCTGTCCCCCCCCCCCCAATTCTCATCCACTGCTCTGTAAAGTCAGCCCTGCCAGAGGTTTGTGTATTCCCAGTGAGCCTGTGTCTCTGTCATTAACTGACAAGTGCTGACTTAATTAACCAACGCATTTTCATGTGGGAAATCTTATGACAGGCGAAGCAGTGGAACCAGAAGGAAACTCCTAATGTGTCTCCTGACGGTAGCAGCCAGTCTTTTTGGAAGATGCTCCAAGTTGAAGAGCAGATCAGGTCCAAGGTTTTGGTGTTAACCTTTAAGGCCCTAAATGGTCTGGAACTTTTGTATCTATGGGTCTGTCTCTTCCAATATTTTATTTTATTTTATTGATTTATTCATTCATTCAATTTATATACCACCCATTACTGTGACATCTCAAGGCAGTACATTGAACCAATGAGGAGCAGAAAGGTACATTGTAACATCTGGAATGGTGAATAACACAATAATTCTAACAGTAGTAATGACTGGGTAGGTACGTCAGTTAGAGAACAAACAATTTCTCTTAGGGACATTGGTGGATGTCAGGAGTTGCCTGGTATGGGACCAGGTTGGAGGCAAATCCTTGTCTGGCCTTCACCTGAAAGCCCAGCAGAACAGCTCCATTTTGCAGGCCCTAGGGAATTGTTCAAGTTCTGGTTGTTGTTGTTGTTGTTAGATGTGAAGTCGTATCCGACCCATTGTGACCCCATGGACAATGATCCTCTAGGCCTTCCTGTCCTGGTTCTGGTAGGGCCTTGATTTCATCAGGGAGCTCGTTCCTCCAGGTTGGGGCCACGGATGAAAAAGCTCTGGCTCTGGTCAACGCTAGCGAAATGGCGCTGTGTGAGATTACGATGGCCCTTCAGAGACATCTCATTAAAGGAAGGAACCTCGGTCCCTTTATTGCTTGACTCAAAATCCCGCTCACCAATACTACCTGGCTTAGAACGGCAATGTGATAATCTGCATTGATTCAGGGGCCGCCTCCTGGATTTTTGCCTAGAAATGCTCAGACTCATGCGGCGTGGAGCCTCTAAGCACTGCTGGGGGCTCAGGCCCTGGAGGGATGTGGTTCTCAGGGCCTCTTTACACACTTCCTGGGACCAGTTGTGGCTGGCCAGGTTTGGAAATAGGATGCTGGGCACAGAGGACGAGTGGAGGACTCCAGACACGTGACCTTCATTTCACAGCCAAGCAAGTTCATATTTGATTACGAGGGGGGGAGGGGACCCCCCCCCCAACACAGCAGTTTTCCAGTGTTTCTGATTTGAGGAGCTGTCAACCTGCTCTGCTAATGAAATAGCCAGTAGGAGGCTTTAAAGCTGGTGGAGTAAATTCCCATTGGCAGATGATTCCTCCATCTGCAGGGATGCCGGCCCTGTTGCTATAGCAGCACTCAAAAGCTGCCCGGTCGGATTTTAACCCTTCCTTCTTAGCCTGCTTCCTGAGCACAGCTGACAGCTTGGAAAGGTCATGGATGCGATTAACTGAAATGCATCCTCCTGGCTCAAGGTGTGTCCCTCCCTCCAGTTTGGTGTAGTGGTTAGGAGGGCGGACTTCTAATCTGGCATGCCAGGTTCAATTCTGCACTCCCCCACATGCAGCCTGCTTGGGCTCACCAGGGCACTGAGAAAACTGTTCTGACCGAGCAGTAATATCAGGATTCCGTGAGCCTCACATCCCTCACAGGGTGTCTGTTGTGGGGAGAGGAAAGGGATGGTGACCGTAAGCTGCTTTGAGCCTCCTTTGGGTAGGGAAAAGCGGCATATAAGAACCAACTCTTCCTCTTCTTCTTCCAAACCAAAATTTTTAATAGCTTTCCCTTTTTTACATCAAATTTTGAGTCCAGGAGCACTTTGAAGACCAATAAAATTTTATTCAAGCTATATAAGCTTTCATGCTCAGGCATCCTTCTTCAGATACTGCAACCGGAAGTTCTCTGGGTACCCTCCTCCCCTCTTCCCTCTCCCTCTCTTTCTTAGTGGATATTCCATCTCAGATATTGCAGCCTCCCTTATTTAATTACAATCTTTGAGGCTCAGCAAGGGAAGAAATGGTCTAGGTAATTTAACGGTGTCATTTATTGTTATTATTGGCTGAATTTTTTAAACTGGGGTTTTATTATCTTAGAACATTGTAACTGTTAATATTATTATTCTTATATATTAATTATTATTATTTTACTATTTATTATCTTAGAACACTGTAATTTTATAATGTAAGCATAGAATCATAGAGATGGAAGGTACCAAAAAGTCATCTAGTCCAGGGGTAGTCAAACTGCGGCCCTCCAGATGTCCATGGACTACAACTCCCAGGAGCCCCCTGCCAGCATTTGCTGGCAGGGGGCTCCTGGGAATTGTAGTCCATGGGCATCTGGAGGGCCGCAGTTTGACTACCCCTGATCTAGTCCAACCCCCTGCACAATGCTGGAACTCACAACTACCTGCCTACCCACAGTGACCCTAATTTCATGCCCAAGTGATCCTCTCCCCCTACCAAAAATCTCCAGAATCCAACCTGGCTTGGAGGAAATTCACCTACCATCCCACAGTGATGATCAGCAATGTTCTGGATATGCCATGAAGGGCCATAAGAGACGAACACTGGCACATCCCTTCCTGCCCACACACTCACCATGTGCCTAAGTTCATGAAATCAACATTTCTGACTATCTAGCCTCTGCTTAAAAACTTCCAAAGAAGGAGAACTCACCACCTCCCAAGGAAGCCTGTTCCACTCAGGAACCTGTCTGCCAGAAACTTCTTTTGGATGTTTAGCGAAAAATTCTTTTGAATTAATTTCAACCCATTGGTTCTGGTCCGACCCTCTGGGGCAACAGAAAACAACTCTGCTGCATCTTATGACAGCCCTTCAAGTACCTGAAAATGGTGATCATATCACCTCTTAGCCTTCTCTCTAGGCTAAACAGACAAAGCTCCTTCAACTTTTCCTCTTATGATAAGGTGACCAGATTGTCCCACTTTTGGAGGGACATCTGGGGGTACCTGGCAAATTGCACTTATGTTGCAAGTAAAAATATATATATTACAATACTATTTTTGCGTTCTATGAGTTCTATGAAAATTTTTGTTGCTCCATATAGACTAAATTTTTAATCAAGAACCCCCCGCCCCCGGTCAATGGTGTCCCACTTTACCAATGTTAAAATCACCTTATCATACGAATTGGTCTCCAAACCTTTCACCATCTTCATTGCCCTCCTCTGGACCTGCTCCAGTTTCTCTATATCTTTCTTCAATTGTAGTGCCCAAAGCTGAACACAATACTCCAAGTGAGGTCTTACCAGAGCTGAGTAAAGTGGAATCATTACCTCTTTTAATACTTCTTTTAATAAAGCCCAAAATCCCATTTGCCTTTTTAGCCACCAAGTCACACTGCTGACTCATGTCCAATGTATGTTCTACTAAGATCCCCAGATCCTTTTCACTCATTCTATTGCCAAGACAGCTCTCGCCCATCCTACAGTGATGCATATGATTTTTCCTACATAAATGAAGATTTTCACTATTAAAATTTTATTCCTTTTACCCCGGTTTTATAGCCTGTCAAGACCATCCTGTATTCTGATTCCGTGTTTTGATTGTGTTTGCTACCTGTCCCAGTTTAGTGTCATCTGCAGATTTAATAAGCACCCCCTCCATTCCTTCATCCAAATCATTTATAAACTACTAGTAGAGCCCGCTGAAACCAAAATTCAGCGGGTGCTAGGGGCCTGGGGAGATTTCCCCCCCCCCATCTGGAAAAAAGCTATCCAGGCCCCTTTTTTCCTCCCCCCCCCCCCGATCTTGAAAAAAGCTCTCCAGGACCCGGGGAAGGCGATCTGCGGCTCGCGGAGCCGCGGTTTGCCTTCCCTGGGGCCTGGAGAGCTTTTTTCCTTCCCCCCCCCCCCGATCGTGAAAAAAGCTCTCCAGGCCCTGGGGAAGGCGCTGGGCAGCTCAGCGAGCTGGCCAGCTGCCTCCCGGGATCTGGGGAACCGTTGTCGGGTAGGAGGCGGGGGACAGAGAGCATACCTTCGCTCTCGGCGGCCAGCAGAGCAATGGCCACTGGAGCGAAGGTAAGCTCTGGTAGGGGGTAGGGCGGGTTGGGAGGCGTTTCGCGCCTCCCAATTGGTTGTAGTCCGGGAAAACAGCCAATCAGCAGCCGCGCTGTGCGCAGCTGCTGATTGGCAGTTTGGGGCTGGACTGACAAGCAGAGGGCCCAATCGGGAGGCGCTTCGCACCTCCCAATTGGGCCCTCTGCTTGTCAGTCCAGGGGAAGGGGCCTATCGGCACCCTTCCTCATCCCAGACAGGGCCTGCCCTCGGGGCCTTTACTGTTTTATTTCTTCGCTCCGCCAGGAGCGGTTAAAGATATGTTAAACAACACAGGGCCCAGGACAGATCCCTGAGGCACTCCACTCATCACTCCTCTCCAAGAAGATGATGAACCATTTACTGTCAACCAATTCTCGATCCACCTAACAGTAATAGAATCCATACCGCATTTTACCAATTTGTCAATAAGAGTTTCTTGGGGAACCTTATCAAAAGCCTTACTGAAATCAAAGTAAACTATGTCCATGGCACTCCCCTGGTCTAGCAAGGTAGTAACTTTCTCAAAAGAGATACGGTCAGTCTGACATGTCCTTGAGAAAAGCTATGCTGACACTTAGTAATTACAGCTATCCTCTCTAGCTGCTCAAGGACCGGCTATTTGATGATTTGTTCTAAAATGTTGCCAGCTATAGACGTCAAGCTGATGGGTCAGTAGTTACCTGGATCCTCCTTTCACCCCCAAGGTGGGGACAATATTCGCCTGCCTCCAATCTTCTGGCACTTCACCTGGGTAATGTGGGTTCTTCACAGGTAAACTAGAGGACTGTATACTGGATTTTTGGATATTTAGGTGGACAGGGAACTGGCTAGAAAACTGCACCCAAAGAGTGGTTGTCAATGGTATTTCATCAGGGTGGAGGGAGGTGAGCTGCGAAGTGCTACAGTACTGGGTCTGGTAGTTTTCAGCATTTTTATCAATGACTGGGCAAGGGGGTCAGGAGACTACTAATTACATTGGCAAATGACACCAAATTGAGACGAGTGGTGAACTCCCCAGAAAATAGAGATTCAATGATATCTGAACACACTGGAAAAAGTGGGTAAATGAGAACAAGATGCAATTCAGTAAGGAGAAGTGCAGAGTTTTACATCCCAGTTCACAAAAATGGGAATCATGCACACTGGATGGGAGAGACACTTCTGGGTAGCAGTGTGTGTGAACGTGATCTTGGGGTGCTTATGGACTGTAAGCTAAATATGAGCAGACAGTGTGATGCGGCGGTAAAGAAGGCAAATGCAGTCTTGGGCTGCCTCAACAGAGGCATCACATCCAAATCACAAGGTGTCCTAGTCCCTCTTGTATACGGCATTGGTCAGACCCCACCTTGTGTAGTTCTGCAGGCCTCACTCCTAAAACGATGAGGACAAAATTGAGAGGGTTCAGAGGAAAGTGACAAGAATGGGTCAGGGCCTGGGGACCAAACCGTAGGAGGGTTTTGGAGAAACCCTAGGAGAATATTCTTGAGAATATTCAGCCTGGAGAACAGGAGGTTGAGAGGGGACATGATTTATCTCTAAGAATTTGAAAGGTTGTCACTTAATATTTACTGGTGAAGATGGAAATGGTACCTTAGAACAGTGGTCCCCAACCTTTTACAGGCTGCAGACCGGCGGCAGCAGGGAGGGCGATTGCCCGGCTGCGCATTCGCCTTTTCAGCTGCGCATGGCGCACGTGCATGGCCCTGCTTCCCTCTCCCCCCCTCCCACAGTAAGAAGCTTGGGGACCACCGCCTTAGAAGACTGGATTCAAATGCATTCCAGTTCATGCAGTCTCTTTTGGGTCTCCAAGTCAATATGTATTTCTGACATGGCTTTTGGGGTGAAATTATTGAGACTGTAGTGCTGCGTGTGCTCCCATAGTGCTGTGCCTCTACTTTTCCAGAGCTGCCAAATGGGATTCCAAATTATCTTGTTGCTTCTGTTACACATGATGAGTTTTGCTGCATGTGTGTGAGAACTTGTCCAATCATAACAGACCTTGCGTTCGAATACTCTTGTAGTGACGGCCCCCAAGCTGAGTTTGTGTTGTGTATAGCTATCTTTTGTGAATCAGAGGATGCGGTTATCTTTTGCAGCTTGTTTGTTTCATGGCTCCTGGCTTTGCAAATGAGAACTCAAACCAAACCAGCATCTTTCCTTTACAGTAAGCCAGTGTCATTGCATGCACTTACCTTCTGCTTTAAAATGTAGCAGAAAATGTGCTCTAGGTACCTGGTAGGAGCCTTAGTTACGCAGTGCAAGATGCAGAAGCAAGCTAGTCTGGGGACATAGACAATGGGGTCATGCTGCAATTCAGCCCAGGTAAATGTGCCAGAATATAATTTTCTCATTTCTTGGTTTGGAATAAGAATTGGCCGAGGTTTGGAGTTTTGTGTGTTGAAAATGCTGAATTCAGTGGGAAGAGGTTTTCTAAGAAGCTGTTGCTGCGAGCTCTGCATAAACAAGGGGCGGGCCGGAGCACCGCTGCTTCCTGCCGAGCAGAACAGGCCGGTCACGCCGAAAAGGCTGGCACCCCTGTCTCACTGCTGATGCTCGCTGCAGCCACGCTGATGACCCGCCGCGGCCGCGCTGGATCCCGCGCGATACTGGATGGTATGTAGAATGAGGTGGGCGGGCATCGGGAGGCCACTATGGGCACCAGGCGGGCATCAGCAGGCCACTATGGGCAGCTCTGTCTATCCCAACTGAAGTGCACCCGGCGTATAGGACGACTCCCCCACTTGGAGGCATGTTTTTCAGGGGGGGAAAGTAGTCTTATACGCCAGCAAATACTGTAGTTCATCTTCTCTCCATGTGCATTGGGGTGTTGTTGGGTGCCGAGCCAGACTGCTGAGCCAGGTGTGAAGGGTACTGCCTTGGCCTAGCTTTTGGGAGGCTTTTATTTGAAGGGCTTTTAGGCATGCGTGGGCCTCAGTGACTCAGAGTTCCTTGCGGATACAGGGAAAGGTGAGGTCCCCCACCCGCGTAAGTCCTTAAGTGGGCCTGTCCCGGTATCTGGCACCACACAACTGGGACATAGTTTTCCTAGGCAGAGGTGGGTGGGCTCCTTTTTACTGTTCAACAGCAGCCACCTGTGAAGTCCAGAGCAGTGTAGTGGCGAGAGCTACAGAGTAGGACCCTGGGAGACCCAGGTTCAAACCACCAGTCTGCCATTGAAGCTCAGTGCTGTTGGGCCAGACACCTCCTTTCAGCCTAAACTACCTCATAGGGTTGTTGTGAGGATAAAAAGTAGGTGAGGGAAATTGTGTAAGCTGCCTCGGTCCCCTCTGTGCAAAAAGTAGACTATAAATGAATAATCAATATAGGTGATGAAGATGGGAGGCAAAGGAAAGGTAGGCTGGTGAATAGATAAGAACAAGGCAGGGAAAGGGGGGAAGATATGGGAGTTTCCAGGAGGAGGGAGGGGAAATAATGTGGGGAGCGGAATACAGGGCTGCTGGGGAAACTGAAGCGGAAGGTCCCTTGCTCATTCTGGCCTCAGCCATTCACCAACCTACCAGATTTAAGTCCCGTATAAACTCGCACATAAACCGGCCAGCATATAAGCCGAGGAACCTAATTCTACCACAAAATCTGGGCAAATTTACTGACTTGCATATAAACCGAGGGTGGGAAATGCTCCATCATCCCAGGCTCTCCCGTCCAGCCTCCCCCCCAACAAATACAGAAAAGTCAAGTGGATGAATAGCTGCTGGTTTTTGTACCCCGCTTTTCACCCACAGAAACCAAAAGAATAGTTTGGAAGAAGTGATTAGGAAGAGGAAGTGAAGGCAAGAGGAAAGAAAAGATCAGAGTCCCTCATTCAAACCGTCGATGTTCTGCAAGCTGCCAGAGCAACAGTTGGCTGGCTGGAGCAGGCTTTTATTTCAATTACCATATATACCCGCATATAAGCCGAGGAGGGCTTTTTCAGTGTGAAAAAAGTGCTGAAAAACTAGGCTTATATGCAAATATATAGGGTACCTCACATTTGGCAGATCAGGCTATTAGAATGGATGATATGAGGGATTTCAGATGTTTCATTTCCTTTGTTTTATCACATGATAAAGGCTTCTTTCACGCTGCATAAAACATTGATAGATTCAAGTAGGTAGCAGTGTTGGTCTGAAGTAGCACAAGAAAATTGGAGTCCTGTAGCACTTTTGAGACCAACAAAGATTTGTTCAAGACATGAGCTTTCGTGTGCATGCACTGTCTGAGGAAGTGTGCCTGCACACGAAAGCTCACGCCTTGAATAAATCTTTGTTGGTCTTAAAGGTGCCATTGGACTCAAATTTTGTTGTGAAATATCAAAACATCCTATTGTTTCCACAGGACCTGTCCCCAAAGAGAGACCAGGGCTGAATCTGCATGGAGCTTTTATTTCAATTCCAGTCCCTGCTGTTTACACTGAATGCAATTTCCATTTTGATTTTGGGCGTTTTAAATTTTCCCTCTGCAACAAGCAGGATTGATCCGGAGCGACCCTACCTTTCCCCCGCAATATAATAAAGATAAGTGTAAAGTTCTGCATCTGGGTCAGAAAAATGAAAAGCATGCCTACTGGATGGGGGATACGCTTCTAGGTAGCACTGTGTGTGAACGAGACCTTGGGGTACTTGTGGATTGTAAACTAAACATGAGCAGGCAGTGTGATGCAGCGGTAAAAAAGGCAAATGCCATTTTGGGCTGTATCAACAGAGGCATCACATCAAAATCACAAGATGTCATAGTCCCATTGTATACGGCACTGGTCAGACCACACCTGGAGTACTGTGTGCAGTTCTGGAGGCCTCACTTCAAGAAGGACGTAGATAAAATTGAAAGGGTACAGAGGAGAGCGACGAAGATGATCTGGGGCCAAGGGACCAAGCCCTATGAAGATAGGTTGAGGGACTTGGGAATGTTCAGCCTGGAGAAAAGGAGGTTGAGAGGGGACATGATAGCCCTCTTTAAGTATTTGAAAGGTTGTCACTTGGAGGAGGGCAGGATGCTGTTTCTGCTGGCTGCAGAGGAGAGGACACGCAGTAATGGGTTTAAACTTCAAGTACAACGATATAGGCTAGATATCAGGAAAAAGTTTTTCACAGTCAGAGTAGTTCAGCAGTGGAATAGACTGCCTAAGGAGGTGGTGAGCTCCCTCTCACTGGAAGTCTTCAAGCAAAGGTTGGATACACACTTTTCTTGGATGCTTTAGGATGCTTAGGGCTAATCCTGCGTTGAGCAGGGGGTTGGACTAGATGGCCTGTATGGCCCCTTCCAACTCTATGATTCTATGATTCTATGATTCTATGATTCTAATATCCTGGAATAGATATAATCCTCAATATTTGAAAAATCAGCATGAGTAAAGATGCAGCTCTCTGCTTTTCCCAAACTAACTAGCTGCCTTGAGCCTCCAACGCTGTAGAAAAACCCTGATTGGCCAGGGCGTCAGTTCAAAGGCTTCCTGGTTCCCAGGCTGCAAGGTTTCCCTTAAAGGGGAAGCCCTAACCTCTCAGCAGAGATTTGCCTCTTGGATTTATTCCCCCTCATTTGCTGTCTCCAATGCCTCCCCCCCAATTCAAGAAAACAAAGAGGCTCCTGCTGTGCTTGGCTTCTCCCCTTCTGAACTACCCTAACCACGTGCAGAACACTTTTCTGTTTCAATGGGGAGGGGGGATAGAGGAAGACTCGAGTTCAAATCAATCTGAATTCAGCGGGATCCACAATGGGGAATTCAGCGGGATCCACAACAAAGTAAGTGCAGAATCAGCTCAGATATTACTGATACATTGAAGAAGGCAATCTGATCTGTTGGATTAGAGAATTAAGATTTGGGATCCTGTCACTGAATATACATTGCCACCACGCTGAGAGAGACCATGTGGATTGGGGGGGGTTGTCTGTGGTGCTGTCAAGCGGAGCCTTACCGTCCTCCTGCAGCGGTTCAGGAGTCCAGAGAAAAGGAGCAAGATGGCAGTGATCTTTCACCAGGGGGTTGCCAGGAACACAGCTGCCATGAAGTCTGCCTTGTGGTGGTTGCTGCATGGGGATCAGTTATCTGTTTCTGGCTAAAGGCAGCGACCTGTCCTGGTCCAACCCTGTGCAAAAAACTATTTTGCAGAATTGGGGAAGGGGGGAGATCGCTGCACCAGATCCCAAACCGAGCACGAAAGTACCTTCTCGGAAAGAGCCTCTGCCACATTGTGCCCTCCTCATTCGGGGCATTGTTTCTGGATTTCTTCTTCAGCAACATGGTTCTGAACTGAATCATAGGGGGCTCCTGAGAAGATACAGCCAGTCTGTGGTTACTGTTTTTGTTTCTGTTCTAATTTTGGCCCTCATTGGGGGGGGGGGGGAGGTTGCTTATGGTTCCAGGAAATGGGGTGAAAAATGTGGGTCTCTGTCAGTCCACTGAAAATAAATTGAATGTGCACACAACTACAACTCAAAAAGAGAAGAGCGGATCCAACTCTTCAAGCCTGTTTGATTTCATTAACCAAAACTTCCTGCACTTCTGTTAGCATTTTAAAGATGGTCTTTTAAATCCTGCATTTTTTCCCTTGTTTAAAACTGTTAATACTTTAGTGAGCACTGTTTAGGTCAGTGATATCCATCCAGGCTAGAAGCTTTAAATTTCGTCTTTCCTTCCTGTGCAGCCCTGATTTGCCACTGCAGAAATCCATAATCTTTGTCTTTTTTGGTTTTGGTCTGAATTATCACCCATTCCCTTAAGCCACTTGTTCACAGACTTCCTGAAATGGGATCTCTTTTGACACTTCCTGTATTTTTGGGGGTCGACTTGCCAAGTAATATGCAAGAATACTGCATTAGCTGTCTGTACTTGGAGCTGCCACCACTTCCTGCAGCAGTTAATTCCTCATATTAACTATTCTCTGGGTCAGGGGTAGTCAAACTGCGGCCTTCCAGATGTCCATGGACTACAATTCCCATGAGCCCCCTGCCAGCGAATGCTGGCAGGGGGCTCATGGGAATTGTAGTCCATGGACATCTGGAGGGCCGCAGTTTGACTACGCCTGCTCTGGGTGAAGAAGTAAAAGTGGATGTTCCATAACCACATTGTGTTTCCCGTCGGTGCCCCATGTTTTTATGTAATATGCATGTCCCCCGTGGAGACGTTTCTGTTCTTCCTGCTGTCATGGATTTTGTATGCACTGATTCTTGGTTTTACGTGTCTAGATGATGTGGGAATACGCTGCTACTTTTCATAACCATTTGTGTCTTTAGTTCCCAAATGATTCTCATAGTGACACTGGCAAAGTGGCTTCTTGTCTTATTTCTGGAAAGGCCAAGCTAACTGAGGTATGGTTTTAGACACAGAAGGTTTGATTGAAAACAGTCAGACTTCAAATGCAAACCTAGTCTGTGTATATAAATGGGGATTTGAAAGAAGATGGGCTTTATAAACACAGCTGAGATAGCTTGTTTAGGCAGAAAGTGATGTCATGGTACTGCACTCTCTCTCTCTCTCTTAAATAAACCTACTAGTTCACAGGAAGTGATTTTATGAAAAAGGATCACAATACATCATGCTTCTTGTTCCTATTTGGGGATGTTGTGCTAATCATCCCCTGTGCTCCCTCTGCCCCTGTAAGAAATGGTTATTTTCATCCAGTGCATCCCAATGGAGCAGAACCCACAGCTCTGGGGAGAAGGCAGGAATTCCTCTTTCCTGATCCGAGTCCGTGCCCTGCAGCACTGTAGCTGCTAGTCCCCACCAGGAACTAGCAGCTACAGGTCGCCACAAGCCCCCTTGGTGAACTCAGTGTGGTTTGTAGCATCTTGTCTCAGCTAAATGCAACATGGGGAATCTGTGGCCAGAATCGTCTTCTGTTTTCCTTTCACCAACTCCCCCAGTCCAATTGACAGTCCTGCAAGCCTGTATTAGAAGTATATATCTAAAACCATAAGGGCCACATGCCCCCTTGTTTCCTAAATTGGCACCTGCCTCGTATTGTTCCTGTCCCCTCTCCCCACTCACCAAGGCGGTAGGGAGGTGCCTGCCTGTGCGCTGAACTCCCCCTGATCCGCTGCTCCCTCCTTTGCCCTGAGAGCCTTCTCGGAAGCAGCTGGCATTGCAGAACTGGAGAGGCTGGAAATGTTTGCACCATGCAGGACGGAGTGATTGTCTGTAGCTGCTGAGAATCTAGGTGATAACGCAGGGAAAGAAGTCATTTTGCGCTGGAGAGCAGCTGATGTCATGGTATTGGGACTTAAGCTTAACCCATTTGGGTGATCTTTGGGGGGTGCAAAAGGGCAAGGGGTGTTTGGGGAGCATTGATCCTTCAAGTTGTTGAGGAACTCCATTCTTAAGTTGGTAGTGTCAATATTTTGTTTAAATGTTTTATCTTTGGTCTGTGACTGCAAATAAATTTGATTGATATGGTTTGGGGATTGGCAGTGTTGCCTGTCAATCTGAAACGGTTTGATGCAGAGTTGTTACCAGGGGCACCCAGAATATCAACATGCATGGGTTTATCCCTCTTCCTCCCCCACCCCACAATGCTTAATCCCTATAAACTCCCCAGCTAAGTTTCCCTGTTTGAGGCGCATTCAGGAATGATCCTTTTCTCTTCTCTCCATCTACTTTGTAGAAGAGAAGCAATTGCTGGTATTAGTTACTATGTTTTATTTTGACTTTCATATCTGTTAGCTGGATGAAGAGGCACATTATTAAAAAGCGTTCCTTTCTAAATATGAAATGCACAAATGATTCCCTTCCCCCTTTCTGTTCTCTTCTGACTGAACCATCTTTTTCTTGCTCTATAGGATCAGTTTGACAACCTTGAAAAACACACACAGTGGGGCATTGATGTTCTAGAGAAATATATCAAGTTTGTGAAAGAGAGAACGGAAATAGAACTCAACTATGCCAAGCAACTTCGGTGAGTCAGATTCTTCCTTTTGATTGTTAGTTGGATGCACAACTGGTGTTTGATGGTTTGATGGATGCAGTCAGCACAAAGATTTGGGACTGTACCTGTTCAGAATTTTAACAGCAGCATATCCCAGACTTCTTATATTTGCTTTCTTCTGATTGGAAATCGTAGGGACCTTGCTGAATTTTCCAGCTAGGCTGGGTAAAACTGCAGGTTCAGAAACAATTTCAGCTCACAAACCCCCATTCTGTCTTCACTTCTGTTGTGCACAAATCTAACCTCTGAATTTTCTTTGGGCCATTTTCTGTTTCTGCATCTTGTTAGAGGTACACACTTTTTAAAGTCCTTGGCAAGATAGCTGTGTATTGCATGAATGGTGCAAAAACAAAACAAATGCATTTGGAACAGCACAGAATCACAGAATCATAGAGTTGGAAGGGGCCATACAGGCCATCTAGTCCAACCCCCTGCTCAACGCAGGATCAGCCCTGCTCAACCCCCTGCTCAACGCAGGATCAGCCCAAAGCATCCTAAAGCGTCCAAGAAAAGTATGTATCCAACCTTTGCTTGGACTGCCAGTGAGGGGGAGCTCACCACCTCCTTAGACAGCCTATTCCTCTGCTGAACTACTCTGACTGAGTAGTGGTGAAAAAGGGCAAAACAGAATGATAAAAAGAAATGCAAAGAACATGCTCACGTATTCCTGCCCAGGTCTGCATCTGTACATTGTGGGATGTTGCTACTAGATTTCCTCAGCTGCCAGCAGGAGCTGGCACTCCGAGGAACCCACTCCATTGGCAGTGGGCAAAACCAGATCTTAGCGCACTCACTAACGAAAAGACTCCTCCAGGGATGTGTGTCAATTTTGATCACACCTGGAAGCAGTGATGCAGTAGAATTCAAATTCATGGAGGAATGTTCCATCGACATCTACTAGCTAAGATGGCATGATGGACCCTCCATGTTCAGAGGCTGTATACCTCTGAATGTCAATTGCTGACGGGGAAAAATCAGTGGAAGTTTGGGCCTCTATGCCTCCTTTGTGGACCTTCCCATTCTTCTGATAGTCCAGTGTGAGAAATTGGATCTGTTGTCTAATCCAGCAGGAGCTTTCCTGTATTATAAGAACTGTTCAGCCTCCAGCACAATCTGTTTAGATCAGCCTTTCTCAGCTTTTTTACCATTGAGAACTCCCTGAAACATTCTTCAGGCTTTGAGACACCCCTGAAATGGTACGATAGTGCAGAATACGGTTGGAAGCAAAGCTGCCCATCTGGGGCCGTTTCCCTTCTCATATCCTACAAGCCCAACATTGGCCATTTGAGGAGGGTCATATCACCTGATAAATGTGTAACAAATTATAAAAATTTATACAAAATTAACTCCCATTCATTTGTGAAACCCTCACAGAGCTGTCAAGAAACCCCAGGTTTTCACAATCCGCAGGTTACAAAGCCTGGTTTAGATGGAGAATCATGCAGAGGCACAGCAGCCTCCTCTTTATGATGGTGTGCTGTGCTTGGAGGTGCCTTTAATCAGTCAATGCAAAGAGGAATTGGGTTCTCAACCACACTGCAGCCTCCTGACTTGCATGATCTTTTGCCCACATGAGTCTCCAGGCAGTCTTTACTGTGGAGTCAAAAGGGCTGCTGGGCGCAGGGGCAGCAAGGCAAACAGTAAAAGAAGGTGCTCCTTGAAATCATAGCCCTGGGCCTCAGGCTGGGCATTTAGTTCATACTGAAGCTGTTTAGTGGGCTCAGTCATTCCCATGCCACTCATGTGTATAGCATAAAGGCCAGTGTGCAGACAGCAGGCGGGGTGAGACTGGGCCAGCACTAGAGGTGTGCATTTGGCTAACCAAGCTGGAAAAATACCCGGAAAATACCTTATCAGATTTTAAAATTTTAATTGTTTTTGCTGTTTTGGCTGTCAAAATAGCTGAGCCTGAAAAATCCAGAAAACGTTTGGGGGTTTTTCAGGATCGCTGGATAGCTGGAGATAAGGCATTGGAAAGGCCCAAGATGCTTTAAATGCGTTCCGACCCAGTTACCTCCAGGCTGCGACCTCAGGCTTAGAGTGGAGAAGGCATTTAAAGGGATCTTGTTCCCTGTAAATGCCGCAGACTCATGCAGCCAAAAGAATTTGCCATTCCCAAATATTTCCCAAATCCAAATACCACACTGGTAATGGGATTCAGGAATATTGTGGAATACTGATACTTTTCAGGTTCTTTATACCCGAACCAGGAAAATACCATATTTGTTGTTGGTGTTCTTTCTATGAAGTTATATAAGGAATCCTGAAAGAAAGCTACTGGGAGACCATTGGGGGGGGGGGGGGTTAAAACATAAATGGCATGTGGGTGGAGTTTTGAAGTGGGTTGGTTCCTTGCAGAGAGGTTACTCCTTCTTGCCCTTTCTCCCTTTCTGCCTTTCGAGGGCTTACAGGGGGTGGGTGGAGGAGGGGCAGCTTTGACTGGCTCTACTGCAGACACTTGACCCTGACCTGGATCGCCCAGAGTAGCCCAATCTTGGAAGCTAGTCAGGGTTGGTCCTGGTTAGTGTTTGGGTGGGAGACCTCCACTGAGATCCAGGGTGGCTTCTGGGGCAGACAATGGCAAACTACCCCTGAACTTTTCTTCTCTTGAAAGCTGGAGAGAGTTGACAAAAGGAATTTTCCTCTCCCTCCCAAAATACTAGAATTCAAGGGCATCCAATAAAGCTGATGGGCAGTAGATTCAGGACATATAAGCAAATACACAGAGTGTGATTAAAATGCTGGTAGAGGTTGTAGTGAAGGCCACAGGAATAAACTGATTAGATTAATGGAAGGCAAGTCTATCAATGGTTACTAGCCATGATGACAAAGCAGAACCTCCACATTCAGAAGCACTAATCCTCTAAATTCCTGAGCCAGGAGGCAATATCAGGGGAAAGCCTCAGGTGCTTTGCCCTGTTCTTGGCCCTCCAGAGGACCTGGTTGGCCACTGTGTGAGACATTATGCTGGACTAGATGGATCACTGATCTGATCCAGCAGGCCTCTTAATATGTTCCTCTCAGGGAAAGGCCTTGGCCTCTATGCCCTGTTACTGGCCCTCCAGAGGACCTGGTTGGCCACTGTGAGATAGGAGGCTGGACTAGATGGAACTTTGGTCTCATCCAGCAGGGCTCTTATGTGTCATCTTAAACTGGCTGCAGCTTGATGGCATTTTCCATCACCACCATCACTGGCAGTTTGAGGCCCAACATCTGGGAAGATCTCCCAGGGCATCTTCTCCTCCTCCATAAACAGTAGCAAAGACCTTTCATAGCTCTCTTCCAGAAGGCTTTTACCAAGAGAAGGAACTGCTGGACATGGAACAGGTATTTTTCTGCTGAACGCCCAGTGACCTATGGATGTACCTTGTACAGAGGAGTGGAGATGCCGTGGCTTAGTGGAATAACCTCTGCTTAACATGCAGAAGGCTCCAGGTTCAATACCTTGCATCTCCAGTCACAAGAACCTGACAGTAGGTAATGTGAAAGACTTTGGTAATGTGAAAGTGGGTAATGCCTGAGACTTTGGAAAGCCACTCCCAGTCATGATGCACAGACTTCTCCAGCCTTACTACCCCAGAATTGTTTTTCATTGACAGCACTGAGGATCAAAAGCAGGGGTAGTCAAACTGCGGCCCTCCAGATGTCCATGGACTACAATTCCCATTTGCCAGCGTTTGCTGGCAGGGGCTCATGGGAATTGTAGTCCATGGACATCTGAAGGGCCGCAGTTTGACTACCCCTGATCAAAAGTCTCTTCCTTTGCAACGGAGGCCAGGGAAAGTGTCCTGACACAGCTGCAATCCTGTAATTGAAATCCCTGCTGTGGTCGCCAGGGCACAAGTGCTGCTTCTAGCTGAGTGACCTTGCAGTCCTTCTCCTTTCACTGCAATGTATTTAGCAAGCAGCACCATCAAATAAAACTTCGGAGCCCTTGCTGTCAGAGACAAGGTGAAAGCACTCATTACAGAGGGAACGAGGAGTCTCAGAGAGAGACACTGGGAAGGAATGACTTGGCCGGCTTGAAATCCTTAGGCCTGAGGGTCTTTTAGGGTTCTAGTTCTTGATGCTGAAGTAATTTATAATTCATCATTCTGCATCTTATGCAAACTATGGGCAGGGACTGTGGCTCAGTGGTAGAGCGTCTGCTTTGCACGCAGAAGGTTCCAGGTCCAGTCCTTGGCATCTCCAATTAGAAAGGACCAGACAGCTGGTGGGCGCCACACTTTTGCCAAAGAGGAACAGAACCACTAATCAGTCTGGGATGCCCTCAGTCTCCCTCTGCTGGGTTTATTCCTGCAGAAGAGCTTAGCTGCCCTCCCAAGTGCGAAATCTAACAACGGGCAGTTAAAGAAGTCAGGGGATTCTGTCCTGGACTGGGTATTGTCCCCCTAGCCTCGTATGGCGGGGCCCCAGGGGTTCCTAATTGGGGATGATGCATCCTTGGTCACTTCAGAAAGGGTGATCTCTGGGACTGGCAATGCAGCCTTCAGAAGACAGCTGAGACCGGAGGCTCTGGAAGTTGGGGGACTCTGCTCCAGGCACGGCCTGCAGTGTGGTCAGTGCCCCCCTCTGCAGGGAAGTCAGGTGAGGGAGCACCTCTCTTGACCGCTCCTTGCAACTCACCAGTTCCACAGATTGGGTCTGAGGAATAATAGTAGGCACCCATAGTTTTGCCATGGAGGCCCACCATGTATCACCCTGCAACTACCCCACATTAAGTCATCCCAGGATCTGAAAGAAAGATTTGTACCAACATGCTGATGACATGGAGCTTTTGTTACCCTTTCAGCAATGCTTTTGTACATTTTGGTCTTGTCTTTGATGGTTTTATGACTTTGGGTGTTGCTTGTTTTGAAACAGCATTGAACTCTTTGAGCAATTCTGTTCTCAGGTTTTATGTTTGATGTTGGTTGCCCTGGAAGACCACTGAAGGGGGGGGGGGAGGGGTATATATTCTTCTTGCAGCACAGTAAAATAAAATGAGTACTTTTGTGGCCCAAGATCACCAGCCTCATGCTGCTTCTCCTTTGGCCTTCAGAATAGACTTTAATTCCAGGAACAGTTTATCATAGAATCCTAGAGTTGGAAGGGACCTCCAGGGTTATCTAGTCCAACCCACTGCACAATGCAGGAACTCACAACTACCTGCCCACCCATAGTGATCCCAATTTCTTGCCCAAGTGATCCCCCCCCCTACAATCAGCAGTTCCCTGAGTATGCAAGGAAGGGCCACAAGAAAAAATAACATTGGCACATCCCTTCCTGTCCACCCACTCGAAATGTTCATAAACCACCCCCCCCGTCCAGCTTGCAGTCTCACCCATCAGCTGTGATACAAGCAAAAGAAATGAGTTTCAAGCTGGCGATGACAAATAACTGTTTATTCAAATTGAAAACAATTTCTCAAACTTTCCAAAACGAATTCCTAGGCATGGTCCGTATTCGCTGTCTTTATCAGTGATATGTAATACTTTTAATATTGTTTATAAATGAACCCTCTTTAAATGAATTCTTTCCAATGATGAAAATGTATCAGAATAATATTAACTTAATCTTACGATGATACACCAATATATCACCAGATGCAGAGGAGTTGAAATATTTTTAACATTCCCGTTGTGTGTGCCAGCAATGGAACATGTGTGAGTGTGTATGCGGGTGCACGTGTATGCTCTTGTGTGTGTGTCGGATTTGCACAGGCATGAGCTGACATCTTCCCTGTGTGGCAAGAGAATTCTTGTGCATATGTGCCCAGGGTGGCGGGAGCAAAACGTCAGCTGGGGATCAGCCGGGAAGGAGTAAAAAGGAGCCTGCGTCCGTCACAGTGGTGGAGGCAGCTGCTCCTCATGCAGCACAATGGCAGACGAGATGCTTGGACTGAAGGGGAGTCTGCAACGGGAGAGACCATGGCTGCAAACTGAAATGGGGTTCATAGAATCCTAGAGTGGGAAGGGGCCCTCCAGGCCATCTGGTCCAACCCCCTGCTCAATGCAGGATCAGCCTCCAGCATCCTAAAGCATCCAATAAAAGTGTGTATCCAACCTTTGCTTGAAGACTGCCAGTGAGGGGGAGCTCACCACCTCCTTAGGAAGCCCACTGCTGAACTAGACTCATAGAGTCCTAGGCCCATTATGCACGGCAGCATGCCATTGTGCATGCATGCCATTGTGGTGGGGCTGGATGCCCCACCGTTCCCCGTGTACGCACAAGGGCGGGGTGTGCAGGGCGGCCTCATTGTAGCATGCGCACATGCGCGTTGCGCCGGAGCCAGGAGGCCCGAGACATTGCCGGCCACAGTAAGCGGCAGTGGCCAGGGAGGGGAGGTGGGGTGGAGCGGGGGAGAGTGGGGGGGCTGGGCCCCCTCCATGGAGCCTGCAGAGACATGCGGTGTCCCTGTAGGTCGGGGACAGGCAGGCTGAAAGGCCTGGCGCTGTCCATTATGCACAGCGCCGGCCCGCCTCAGCTCCTGCCGCCACCCAGCATATCCAGGAAGCTGCAGAAGTTCCCGCGTTTGCATAACACGGGCCTTCCGTAGCCCTGGGCTGGGACATGCCCGCGCTGGCAGCGAGCATTATTGGAGATTTTCCCTGAAGCACTGCCGCCACCAGCGCAGGCGTTCTGCCCCGTGCATAATGGGTCCCAGAGTGGGAAGGTGCCACCTAGGCCATCTAGTCCCATCCCCTGCTCAATGCAAGATAAGGATCTGTCCATCCACTGCTTGAAGACTGTCAGTGAGGGGGAGCTCCTTAGGCAGTCCATTGCACTGCTGATCTCACTGTGATCCCTCCCCCCGATATCTATCCAATATAGATTTTGATATGATGCCCCTGTTGAGACAGCCCAAGACTGCATTCGCCTTCTTTACTACCACATTATACTATCTGCTCATATTTAGCTTACAGTCCACAAGTACCCCAAGATCAGGTTCATACACACTGCTACCCAGAAGTGTATCTCCCATCCAGTATGCATGCTGTTGTTTACATTTATTTATTTGTTTGTTTATTTATGTCCCACCTTTCTCCCCAATGGGGACCCAAAGCAGCTCACCTCATTCTCCTCTCCTATATTTTATCCTCACAACAATCCTGTGAGGTAAGTGAGGCGGAGAGACTGAGACTGGCACCAGGGTGCCCAGCAAACTTACTAACATAAAATAATTTCTTGGAAGTGAGCCGGATACTGGTATTGAGTAAGTGTGGCTAATTTATTTGGGGCTAATTTGTGATTTGTTTATTTTAAAATAAACAATTTTACTGGCCTTTATTTTGGCTTTCTTGTCATGAAAAAAGGTGGGTTGCATAGAACTGTGGTTCCTCAACCTTTTTATCACCGGGGACCAGTCAATGCTTGACAGTTTTACTGAGGCCTGGGGGGGAGGTCTAGTCTTTTCCCAAGGGATGTTGCCGCTGCCGCCTGAGCCCCTGCTCCGCTTGCTTTCCCACCGGTGCCCCTGACTTCCTGCCGCCCACTGGGGGGCTCTGCTAGCAGTAGCTGTGCAGTGCCACGCCGAGGGGGACCCCCAGCCATGGCGGCCGCCAAGGTGAGCCGGCGGTAGAGAGGCAGCAGCTGGGGAGGAGGACGAGGAGGAGCCGCAGCCCAGTACCAACTGATTCATGGACCGGTCCCGGTCTCCAGCCCGGGGGTTGGGGACCACTGGCATAGAACACACAGTGCAATGGCCATCCACTCATCTGCTTCCAGGTCGAATTTGCCCATTCCTGTCTAATTTTGTTATGGTCCCTTCAAAAGAGGAGAAATGGGTTTCACCCGGTTTGTTCTTGTACTGTTCTGAAATTACATTCTGTGCTGTCTGCCTTTCTACCTGAATTCAGGTCTCTCTACAAGTGCTTCTAAAATTAGTTTTGTAATGGAAACAGCTACATTTGCATTGCCCCCTGTTCCCCCTTTCTGTGTTGTACGCACATTGATAATACCCTTAAAAAAATCTCCATATGATTGTAGTACATGTGATTGCATCAAGAAAGACTCTTTTGGTGGCATCAAATTACCCACATAAAAGGATTTGCGATGCTGTTACACATATGATCACATTGAGGCTGCCATTTTATAGGATTCATGTGTGTTCTTCAGTAAGACAGAGGATGGGAAAGGATGCAAATAAACCATTGGGAGTAGGAGCCACGACCGCCCGCCCATGCACAATGTTGTTGCAGACTATTTTATGGCTATGTATTTACTTCATAGTGGCTTTCCTTGCTAAGACTCAAGGCATATTACAGGATAAAGCTGTATCGTCCATGAACCATGCAAGGAATTACTAGAAGTAGAAATTACAGAATTAGAGAGCAAGGCAAGCAACACACTATCCCAGGCTAGGGACAAACAACGGAGGGGTTTTAATACATCAGCTCCACTTTGGAGACAAACCTAGTTAGTTCAAACTTTAAAGACGCAGGAGAAATTTTGGTGAGGAATATTCTGGAAGCATTCCCTATTCCTGCATGGAAATCGTAAATGGTCTCCATCTAGGATACATGAATCTGAATACTTCAGGAAAAACGAGCCATTTCTTTCTTCCTAGTCTGATCATATTACATGAAGCTTTTCAGGACTTTTATATATATATAAAACAGACAAGACCTCTATGCGTCTTGAAGGTTTTCACATGATTGCTGATAATCAGTAGGTTTTAACAAGTCCCAGGGTTGAAAAACGACAGAAATAAGGTCATGAACAGTGAAATGAGTGATGTCTGAAGGAATCCTCAAGAGGTGGAGAAGGTGTCCCTAAATGTCACGAAAGACATGAAGCTGCCTTATGCTGGATCAAATCCCTGGTCCTTCTGGCCCTGAATTACTCTGCTCTGATTGGCTGCCTCTTTCCAATAACACAGCTTCCTTAGATTTTTATAACCGGAGGCATCCAGGGCAGAGTCTGCACTTACTTTCTTTATTCCATTGTCAATCCTGTTGAATTCAGATCTCTTTGAACTCGGGTCTTCTTCTCCCCCCCCCCTCCCCATTGAAACAGGAAAGTCTTCTGCACGTGGTTAGGGAGGCTCAGAAGGGGGGAGGGAGGCAAGCCTCTTTCTTTCTTTTCTTGAAGGGGGTGGGGAGAGGAGCCAGGCAGGGAGCCTCTTTCTTTTCTTGGAGGGGAGGGGGAGAGGATCGAAAAAGGCAGAGGAGGGAGGAAAAATCCAGGACCGACAGAAGTTGAGAGAAATTAGGGGCTTCTCCTTTAAGGCAAGCGTGTCACATGACCAGGTGTAGCCTATCAGAGGTTCTCTACCACGGAGCTTTCTTTCCCAAATGGATATTCAGGATTAAAAGCAGTCTGAGATATCCCACAATAAAGGTAGGGTCACTCCGAATCAATCCTTCTTGCTGCAGAAGGAAAATTTAAATCGCCCCAAATCCAAACGGAAATCGCATTCTGTGTAGAGGGCAGGGACTGAATCGATCTGGGGTTGGAATAAAAGCTCCGTGCAGTTTACACCCAGGATTGAAACTGGGATCTTCTGCATGCAAAGCAGCTTCTCTGCCTGGAGCCATGGACCGTGCATGGCCATACATCCTTCACCAACCTATGAAGCTGTCGCAAGGCCTGGCCCTGTCCCATCTAGGACAGCCTCGACTACTGTGACTGGAAGCTGCTCCCCAAAGTTTCACACAGGGCTCTTTCCCAGCCCAGCGGAGAGGCTTTTAATTGATTCAGGTGGGGAGCTCCTGGACTCAGACTTTGTGCTTTGTGTGGAAAGTTTGGGAGGTATTTATGCGGCTTTGTGCTCCAAATGCTTTACTACTGAGCCATGTATCCTCTGATGCATCCATCTGCAGCACACGCCCTTTAAGTCACCTGTGAACATATGAGGCTGCCAAGTGAGGCCTTTAGACCAGCTGTCCCCAATCCCTGGTCTGGAGACCGGGACCGGTGGATCAGTCGGTACAGGGCTGCGGATCCTCTTTGTCCTCCTCCTTGGCTGCCCTGCCACTCTGCCGCTGGCTCACCTTTGGTGCTCTCCGGTGGCCACCATAGCTGGGGCTCCCCCTCAGCATGACACTGCGCAGCTGCTGCTGGCAGCGCCCCCCAGCGGGCAGCGGGAAGTCAGGAGCGCCAGCGGGAAAGCAAGTGGAGCAGGGGCTCAGGCGGCGGTAGCGACGTCCCTCAGCAAAAGACTACACCTCCCCCCCCCCCCCCGGGCCTCAGTAAAATTGTCAAGTGTTGACCAGTCCCCGGTGATAAAAAGGTTGGGGACCACTGCCTTAGACCATTTAGCTCACTATTCTGATTGGCTTTCCAGAATGTTGGGCTAGCAAGGAAGGACCCTTGCAGTGGCGATGTCAGGAGCCCTCCCTTAGCCTGCTTTGTGTTGCATAGCCCCTCTGTGTTGGGATGGAGAGAAGAAAAGCCAGATTTTGGAGATTCCTTGTCTGCAAGTTGCTGCAAGTTAAAAAGTTCCCAAAGCAGCATGAATTGGGGATGGAACAAAATGGTCCTTGGTGAAAAACTTTGTGATTTTGCTTCATTTGCAGGAGAGCAGTTGCAAAAAAGGAAGTCTGTGTGTGGGGTGTGTGTGTGTGTTTGGTTGATACCAGTGAATTGGGGAAGTGAGCTTCACTAGGAGGAGAGAGAATGGCAGGGTGAGTCACAGGGGGGTGGGGGGGTGGAGTCTGCACTCTTCACTTTGGGAAAGGGGAAAGTGACAATGGGACTCTGTGCGCTCCCACAATAAATGGCCCTGTCTTGTCTTTTCCTTTGCTTTTAAACTTCTCTCCTTTGGAGACTTGTACAAAAGAAGAGTGATTGATGGGCTACCCAGTCTGCATAGAGAGAAGTTCTGCCAGACTCTGGCAACAGCAGGAGGAACATTCCCGCTAGAAGGCTTTTTAAAGTGCGCTTTTGAAACGTTCGGATTTCAGCACCAGAATACCAGTTTGCAAAAGTCATGCAAATTAAGTTCATTTTATATATGCCTGCCTTTTCACTTTTTTGCATAATTAATTAAAAATAGGGTCACCAGCTTCCAGGTGGGGGCTGGAGATTTTCTGGGATTACAGTTAATCTCCTGGCAGCAGAGATTAGTCAACCTGGGCCTAATCTGCACACAATAGATAATGCATTTTCTATGCACTTTAGAAGTAAATTTTCCTGTTCTGCACTGGAAAATCCAGCTGCCAAAGCACATTGAAAGTGCATTATCCTTTGTGTGCAGACTGGGCCCTGGAGAAAATGGCACCTTTGAAAGGTGAACTATATGGCATGCCCCACTGAAGTCCCTCTCTTCTCCTCCCATCCTTAAACCTTGCCCTCTGCAACTTCCACCTCCCCCCCCCCACAAAAAAAGAAGAATATCCAGGTGTTTCCCTGGCAACTCTAAATCTGGAAATATTGTTTAGACAGCACCGTGAAGAGTATCTCCACAATCAGAAAGGCAGGCATCTCTTAAGGAGGCAGGGAGGAGACATTTGGGGTTTGTTGTTTTTGTTTCAGTTTTAACTGAACATTTGCTTAAACTTCTATCATGAGTAGCCTTGAACTGTCAGGAAAGATGGGGATAAAAATGCTTTAGTACATAAAAATGAAGAAATTGGAGGGGGGTAGGTAGAAGAAAGGTGAGATTCTCAGAGATTTGCAGTATATCCTTTGATTCAATTTAATAAACATAAGTGTCAAGTTCTACATCTGGGTCAGAAAAATGAAAAGCATGCCTACTGGATGGGGGGTACGCTTCTAGGTAACGCTGTATGTGAACGAGACCTTGGGGTACTTGTGGATTGTAAACTAAACATGAGCAGGCAGTGTGATGCAGCGGTAAAAAAGGCGAATGCCATTTCGGGCTGTATCAACAGGGGCATCACATCAAAATCACAAGATGTCATAGTCCCATTGTATACGGCACTGGTCAGACCACACCTGGAGTACTGTGTGCAGTTCTGGAGGCCTCACTTCAAGAAGGACGTAGATAAAATTGAAAGGGTACAGAGGAGAGCAACGAGGATGATCTGGGGCCAAGGGACCAAGCCCTATGAAGATAGGTTGAGGGACTTGGGAATGTTCAGCCTGGAGATTCTATGATTCTTTCTGGGCTTGTGTGGATCTGTGGCATGCATATTTAGGTTTCTTGCCGTATGCTGCTGTTAGACTGAGCAGATATGCCCTTGTTCCCCACCTTTAAAGTCCTGGGAATTAACTCCGCATTCTGGTTCACTCCACTTTAATTCTGATCTATCCCGGAGGATTCTAAAAGTAATCCCCAAACTGGAGCTTGTACAATTTCTGACAGCCTCCCTTCCTTCCTTTACAAGCACCTCTCCCACCCAGTGTCTCCGATATGCATACTGCTAAAATACAGCACAAAAGCACCCGTGAGGCAATAGGACTGCAGCAATATATTGATGCATATTGACTTGCATCAAGTTTGCTCTCTTGCAGGATTTTATCAGTGCACGGGAGAGCATCAATATTTGGTCTGTTAGCATATGCACTGGGGGAACTGAAAACGGGTAGAAAGGGTCAGTGCACAATTCTATGTCCAAAATATGGAAATGAAAAACGGAACAATGGCAGTTTCTTAAGGCCTCACTTCCTCTTCACAACTCCGCCAGGTAGTCTAAAACTCAAAATTCCAAGGACAAATTTGGAAGGATTTGTGCATTTCATTTATACTTTGCTTTTGTCCCGAGTGAGGACCCCAAAGTGGTTTACATCATTCTCTTATTCTCCATTGTTTTTGCACAACAACCCTGTGAGGTGGGGTAGACTGACAGTGTGTGATGGCCTAGGGATGCCAGCCTCCAGATAGGACTGGAGATCCCCTGGAATTCCAGCTCATCTCCAGACTGCAGAGCTCAGTTCCCCTGGAGGAAAGGGCTGCTTGGGAGGGGGACTGCGGGATGCCAGCCTCCAGGTGGGGCCTGGGGATCCTCTGGAATTAGATCTCATCTCCCAACTAAAGAGATCAGTTCCCCTGTAGGAAAGGGCTTCTTGGGAGGGGGGACTGAGGGATGCCAGCCTCCAGGTGGGGCCTGGGGATCCCCTGGAATTAAAGTTCATCTCCAGACAACCGACTTCAGTCTCCCTGGAGAAAAGGGCTGCTTTGAGGGTGGACTCTGTGGCATCGTACCCCACTGAAGTCCCTGTGCTCTCCAGACTACACTCTTAAATCTCCAGGCGTTAACTCGCTTGGACCTGGCCACCCTAGACTGGTGTAAAAGATACCCAGCAAGTATCTGTGACAAAACAGGAATTTGCTCTTCGGTCTCTTTGCTCCTAATTCAGGCTTTTTCAAACAGGATTTCTTGATGGCCCCGGAAGGATTTCTTGATAGAATACTCTTTCCTTGCCCTCTTGAATCTAATTTGAAGAATATTGAATTCTGCCATTGTGGAAATCACTCCAATGAAGTTTATATTTATAACAAGATTTACAAATGGATCTTTTTTGTTGACCTCTATTGGGTTTTGTGGTTCTTCTCTTGGATTTTATCTGTTGGGTTGTCTGGAATAATCTGTTAGGAGCTCGGCCACTTTGGTCCAATGAGGTAAATGTTTTAAATAGTGAGAACAACACTTAGTGGGAAAGATACAAAGGCATGCCTAATCCTGCCATGCTTGGAGGTAGCAGCCTCTTACACTGTGGAGATGGTTACATAGATGATGAACTCGTTCACTGATTTTTGGTTTGCTTTCAAACAAATTATTATGATGAGATGCATGAATGTTTCCTTCTCTCTGTATCATTTTTAGGAATTTGTCGAAGAAATATCAGCCCAAAAAGAACTCCAAAGAAGAAGACGAATACAAGTAGGTTTATAACAAACCTATAAGCAGACAATCTGGGGGGTGGGGGTGGGAAGTGGGATGCAGACAATCTGGGGGGTGGGATGCAGGCAGGGTTGTCAGACTACATTTGATCTTAGCCCAGCCTTTCACAACCTTTTTACTGCTGGGAAGCCCCTGAAACATTCTTCATGCTTTGAGAAACCCTAGGATGGTGCAGTGATGCAGAGCACAGTTGGGAAGCATAGTTGTGGACACTCCCGCCTGGGCTCCTCCCCTTCCCACCCCCTCCAGGTCCAAACTGGCCATTTTGGGGGGTCATATCACCTAATAAACGTTTAACACATTTTTTAAATATATAACAAATTAATTAGCTCCTACCTATTTGGGGAAACCTTCCAGGGCTATACAGAAACTGCAGGGCTTCACATAACCCTGGCTGAGAAAGCCCGTCTTTTCCCAACCCCTAGTGAGAGGGGCTTCTCCATCAATATTCTTTAAAACCATTAACTGGTTCCTTTGTCTGCCTTTGCTGCTTGCAGATATTCGTCTTGTAAAGCCTTCTTAGCCACTTTGAATGAAATGAACGATTATGCTGGTCAGCATGAAGTCATTTCGGAGAACATGACCTCACAGATCACCACTGAGTTAGCCCGCTACGTACAAGAACTGAAGCAAGAGCGGAAATCGGTATGCTTTGATGTTTTTCTGGTTCATAGAAGGTTTGTAGGTTTGTTTGTTTATTTATTTTGATTTTTATACCGCCCATTCTTTATGGCTCTGGGTGGTTTACATGGAACATTGCATAAAGGTTCTTGGTATTTCCTGTGCACCTTGATACCATATTTGAAGGGATCCAGTTGGCATTGGTGTGATTTGCCATCGGTCCTTCTGTGGAGGTTCGGCTCTCTGCTATTTCTCCAAATTTATTACAAAGCGATTTCTGTGACGGCGCTTTCTCCCCACAACCACTTGCCTGGCATCTCCCCTTGGCTCCCACAGCTGCTGGTTTTGAGGGTATGCAGAAATTACAAAGTCTGAAACTTGTAGGGGCTTGGCACTTGGTGAATGTTAAAGCCAGCTCTTCTCTCTGCGCTGATGGTCCGTCTCCTGAGAATCCTAATAACGGTTGTTCCTTTTCCGTAGCATATAAATTATGCATCACTGTTCATGCCAGGGCTCAGTAGGAAGAGGAGGTGGTTGCTCTGATGTGTATCAGAGCCCCCCCCCCTCCCGACACCAATGAGTGGTTTCAGGTTTCCAAGGGGGATTCTCCTGCCTCACTTTTTTCATGGAAACCTGCAATTAACTCATGGCAGGAAAGAGAATGATTAGGGCTTGGCATAAGGAGTTGAATTGATGCTGTAAAGTGGGTGTAGAGACACACACTGACACAAAAGCATGTAAATCAAGGAAACTGGCAACAGGCAGCTGATAAATATCCATGGGTTGGTTTTGCCATTGACTTGCATTCCAGCTTTTGCGAGTTGTCCTGACTTATTGAAAGCCCCAATTGTTTCATGCCAAAGGGTCAATGCTTGGGTGTGTTAGTGAGGCCAGATCCTGTTTTGTTTCACACATAACAAATACATTAGGGTTTAACGGGTGATGGAGTTAATATTATGTTACTATTTGATGCAAAGTTGATTTTAAATTATTACACTAAGCTTAAGTGCAGTTTCAGACTGAGAACAGGAGATAATACATTTCCAGTCCCATCCTAGGCAGAGTCTGCACTTACTTTTTTTATTCCATTGTCAATCCTGTTGAATTCAGATTGCTTTGAACTCGGATCTTCCTCTTCCCCCCCTCCCCATTGAAATTGGAAAGTCTTCTGCACGTGGTTAGGGAGGCTCAGAAGAGGGGGGGAGGCAAATGGAGACTCTTTCTTTGTTTTCTTGAAGGGGGGGGGATCCAAGAAGTCAGAGGAGGGAGGAAAAAATCCTTTCTTTTCTTGGTGTAAACTGCACGGAGCTTTTATTCCAACCCCAGATCGATTCAGTCCCTGCCCTCTACACAGAATGCGATTTCCGTTTGGATTTGGGGCGATTTAAAATTTCCTTCTGCAGCAAGAAGGATAGATCTGGAGTGACCCTACCTTTATTGTGCGATATCTCAGACTGCTGCTAATCCTGATTATATTCAGAAAATCGCATTGTTTTGAATCTGGGCTCTCCTCCATGGTAGAGGACCCGTGATTGGCTACAGGTGGTCATGTGACAAGCCTGCCTCAAAGGAGAAGCCCCTAATATCTCTCAACTTCTGTTGGCCTTGGATTTTTTTTTGTGCCTTCTTCGTTCCCCCCCCCCTTCAAGAAAAGAAAGGATTTTTTCCTCCCTCCTCTGACTTCTTGGATCCTCCCCCCCTCAAGAAAACAAAGAAAGAGTCTCCATTTGCCTCCCCCCCCCCCCCGATCTGAGCCTCCCTAACCACGTGCAGAAGACTTTCCTGTTTCAATGGGGAGGGGGAGAAGAGGAAGACCCGAGTTCAAAGCGATCTGAATTCAACAGGATTGACAACGGAATAAAAAAAGCAAGTGCAGACTCTGCCCTTGTCACATGACCACCTGTAGCCAATCACAGGTCCTCTACCACGGAGGCGAGCCCAGATTCAAAACAATGCGATTTTCTGAATATATTCAGGTTTAAAAGCACTGGAAGATATTGCACAATAAAGGTAGGGTCACTCCGGATCAATCCTTCTTGCTGCAGAAGGAAAATTTAAATCGCCCCAAATCCAAACGGAAATCGCATTCTGTGTAGAGGGCAGGGACTGAATCGACCTGGGGTTAGAATAAAAGCTCCGTGCAGTTTTCACCCTAGTTGTGTTTATCAAGAAGTAAGTAATGGTGCAATCTAGACAGGAAGGCCTTACCAGTCTATATGGAAAGAGATTTGTTCTGGACCTCGTAAGAACAAAAGCCACCCTTGTAGTCTAAAGCCTCAGACTGGGGAGAGGCTGTGCTGGGTTCCAGAGTACCAGCTCCAGAAACAGCAAGCATGGGTTGAAATCTCGGTTCCTTTCTGGGCCTTCCTGATGAAGGCAGCAACGACACAGGCCTCCCTCCCCTCTGATGACCAGAAGAGCACTGGCACATGGACACTGCAGTTACAGTGAACCGGTTTACTGGTCATGATGCAGGCAGTGAGCAGGGCCTTTTTCAAAGGCTCCCAGGGCCTATTGGGGACCCATCCAGGAACCCAGGCTAGGGTTTCTTGAGCTAGGCAGGATTTTTTTTTCAATCAGGCTTTATCTACTACAACAGTCCTTGTTGAAGTTGTGGGATCTCCCTGTATGATGGGCACACCATATTTTTCCACCCTTTTTTTTGGGCATTCGCAGATGAACTGGGTAGTTCAGACCTGGAGTCCTGCATGGATTCTTCTCCATGTACTATATGCCTGCAGGTAGCCAGCTGGATACAATGGTGCATGCTTATGATCTCAGCTGCTGGGGAGGCTGAGGCCGGCAGATTGTGTGAGCTCAGCAGGTTGGGCTGCAATGAGTTATGCCAGTTAGGTGCTCACACTATGTTTGGCATCAGCAGGAAGTTGCAGCCCCCCAAGTAGCCCTAGAAAGGATGAACCGGCCCAGGTTGGAGACCAAGCAGTTCATAGCTCCCATGCCATTCATTAAAGAAAGACAACATCACCACAAAGTCTCATGTAGACCGCCAAGGGGAAATCAGGGTGACTCCTCTTCATCAGGAAACAGGACACATATTCCTGTGGACAGAAAAACATCTGATGGGACTGTAGGATCAACATGATCAAGATGTGCTGAACATTCAAGCTGAATGGCTGAATTGACGGAGGAGACCTGAACTGGCCAGAGTTTTTGTTAATTTCCAATTCTTTCAAGTCTTTCCAGCTGCGGGTCTCTGGTCATGGACCTATTTGCAACACCAAGCAATCAGAAACTTCTTGGGTTTTTTTCACGATTTGAAGACATGGTCCTCTATATCATTTTCTACAACTATACTACTTAACAGGGTGCTGTGCAGATTACACAAGAAAAGGCAGAAGTTGTCCTCCTAGCCTCTTTCTGGCCAAGGCGGCCTTCACACTCTGAACTGGTAGACAGGCCAATAGCCAACCCTTGGAGAATCCCAGTCAATGAGGATTTGCTGAGTCATGGCCCATCACCCATCAACATTCAAATTGATCAAATGGATCAAATTGATGGCATGGAGGTTGAGTCGGAATATTTAGAGCGTTCTAGTTTTTGCCTGAAGGTATTGTAGACTTTATGTGTCAGGTGAGAAGGTCCATACCTAGTCAGCCTTCAAGAGATGGGCTACAGTGAAGCAGGTGAATTCTATGATGCCATTTCATCATGATGTAATTGCCCAGTTTTGAATGAGGGATGAAAAAGGAGCCTGAGACCTAACACCTTTAAGAGGCAAGTAGTTGCCAATGCAGTGGTACTGGGCAACAGGAGGTTAGAAGATCCAACTTCTAACAGAAATATTAAGCAGTACCTAAGGGAATCCATGTGATTGCTACCTCAGGTCATACACAGACTTCTGGTGTGGAGTTTATCAAAGTGCTTCAGGCCTTAACTAACCACCCTTCAAGCCACTGAATTCCATGGAGCTGAAGCTCTTGTTGGGGAATATATTTTTTTCCTAGTGGCCATCATTTCGCTGAGAAGAGTTTCCAAGCTTCGAGGTCTGTCAGTTTGGAAAGAGCTCTGTACATTCCAAAAAGAGTCGGTGGTGTTAGGATTTGACACATCATTCATACCAAAAGTCAACTTGGCCTACCAACTGAACCATCTTTCTTCCCTAGGCCTTCACACCCAAAAGAAAGGATGTTGCACAAAATGGATGCCAGAAAGGCTCTTTGCATCTCCATCAAGAGAACTGCTTCTTTCAGGCTTTCAGCTTTTTGTGTCTTATGGAACAATGTGCCTGGTAAGAAGGTCACCAAATCAGCTATAGCCTTCTAGATTACATTGTGTTTACAGAAGGCACAAGATCAGGGTCTCAGGGTACCTCCAGGAATTTCAGCACATTCCACGAGAGCAGCTGCTGTGTCGTCTGTCTTTGCTGCTATGGCTTCAGTTGTAGAGATCTGACCTAGTTGTCATTTGTAACCTTTGTTACTATAGAATTGACCAACAAAATTCTGTGGCATTTGCATTTGGAAGAAGGGCTTTCCAACAAGTGTTGGTCTAGTAGTTTAGTATTGTTTTTTTCCCCCACTCTATTCTTAAATTGGTTCCATGACCGCTTTGGAGGGTGGACTCTATTATACTGTACCCCACTAAGTCTTGTCCAAGCTCTATTCCCTGAAGGTTTTGTACCTGGCAACCCTACAACCTCCCATCCCCCACCAGTGGCCAAGGAGACCTGGCAGCCCTAATGGGAAGACACCAAGGAAGCCCAGGGTGGTTGTGCAGAGGCAGGCAATGGCAAGCCATCTCTAACCATCACTTGTCTTGAAAGCCCCATGATGGAACTTTCCACCACTGTACCATGAATGCAGTCACCATTTTTGTGAGATGTACCATTTATAACGGGATAACAGGCAAGTTTGGCCTTGGAGTACAAAATGAAGCAGGGCACAGGCTGGTAGAATTTTGTCAAGAGAATACAATGGTCATAGCAAACACTCTTTTCCAACAACCCAAGAGACGACTCTACACATGGACATCACCAGACGGTCAACACAGAAATCAGATTGACTATGTGCTCTGCAGCCAAAGATGGAAAAGTTCTATCCAGTCAATAAAAACAAGACCAGGAGCTGATTGTGGTTCAGATCATGAGCTTCTTGTTGCAAAATTTAGGCTTAAATTGAAGAAAGTAGGGAAAAGCACTAGGCCACTCAGGTATGAACTAAATCATATCCCCAACGAATACACAGTAGAGGTGACAAATAGATTTAAGGAATTAGATCTGATAGACAGAGTGCCTGAAGAACTATGGATGGAGGTTCGCGACATTGTACAAGAGGTAGCAACTAAAACCATCCCAAAGAAAAAGAAATGCAAGAAATCAAAATGGCTGTCTGAGGAAGCTTTACAAATAGCGAAGGAGAGAAGGGAAGTGAAAGGCAAGGGAGAAAGAGAAAGATACACCCAATTGAATGCAGAATTCCAGAGAAAAGCTAGAAGAGATAAGAATGCCTTCTTAAATGAACAGTGCAAACAAATAGAAGAAAACAATAGAATGGGGAGGACCAGAGATCTTTTCAAGAAAATTGGAGATATGAAGAGAACGTTTCATGCAAAGATGGGTATGATAAGGGACCAAAATGGTAGGGACCTCACAGAAGCAGAAGAGATTAAACAAAGATGGCAAAATTATACAGAAGAACTATACAAGAGCGAGCTTAACATCCCTGATGACCACAATGGGGTAGTTACTGACCTGGAGCCAGACATCCTGGAATGTGAAGTCAAATGGGCCTTAGGAAGTCTGAGCAACAATAAAGCTAGTGGTGGTGACAGCATTCCAGTTGAACTATTCAAAATCTTAAAGGACGATGCAGTAAAAGTGCTACACTCAATATACCAGCAAATTTGGAAAACTCAACAATGGCCACAGGATTGGAAAAGGTCAGTTTACATTCCAATCCCAAAGAAGGGCAATGCCAAAGAATGTTCAAACTACCGCACCATTGCACTAATTTCTCATGCTAGCAAAGTTATGCTCAAAATCCTACAAGCTAGGCTCCAGCAATATGTGGACCGAGAACTTCCACAAGTACAGGCAGGATTTCAAAGAGGCAGAGGAACTAGAGATCAAATTGCCAACATACGCTGGATCATGGAGAAAGCTAGGCAGTACCAGAAGAACGTCTACTTCTGCTTCATTGACTATACTAAAGCCTTTGATTGTGTGGAGCACAACAAATTGTGGCAAGTTCTTAAAGAGATGGGAATACCAGAGCATCTTATCAGTCTCTTGAGAAACCTATATGCAGGTCAAGAACCAACAGTGAGAACCAGGCATGGAATCACTGATTGGTTCAAAATTGAGAAAGGAGTTCGGCAAGGCTGTATACTGTCGCCTTGCCTATTTAACTTGTATGCGGAGCACATTATGAGAAAGGCGGGGTTAGATGAATCACAAATTGGGATCAAGATTGCAGGGAGAAATATCAACAACCTCAGATATACAGATGATACCACTCTAATGGCAGAAAGCGAAGAGGAACTAAAGAGGCTTTAGATGCGGGTGAAGGAAAAGAGTGCAAAGGTTGGCTTGAAACTCAACATCAAGAAAACGAAGATCATGGCATCCGGCCCTCTCAATTACCAGCAAATAGATGGGGAAGAAATGGATGTAGTGACAGATTTCATTTTCCTGGGCTCCAAGATCAGTGCAGATGGGGACTGCAGCAAAGAAATTAAAAGATGCTTGCTCCTGGGGAGGAAAGCTATGGCAAATCTAGACAGCATCCTAAAAAGCAGAGACATCCCCCTGCCAGCAAAAGTGCGTCTAGTCAAGACTATGGTCTTCCCAGTTGCAATGTATGGCTGTGAAAGTTGGACCATAAGGGAGGCCGACCGTCAAAGAATTGAGGCTTTTGAACTCTGGTGCTGGAGAAGACTCTTGCGAGTCCCTTGGACTGCAAGGCAAACAAACCGGTCAGTCCTAGAGGAGATCAGCCCTGACTGCCCCTTAGAAGGGCAGATCCTGAAGATGAAGCTCAAATACTTTGGCCACCTCATGAGAAGGAAGGACTCCCTGGAGAAGAGCCTAATGCTGGGAGCGACTGAGGGCAAATGAAGAAGGGACAACAGAGAATGAGTTGCCTGGATGGAGTCACTGAAGCAGTTGGTGCAAACTTAGATGGACTTCAAGGAATGATAGAGGATAGGAAGGCCTGGAGGATCATTGTCCATGGGGTCACAAATGGTCGGACACGACTTCGCACATAACAACAACCATTTATAAATAAGTGACCTAAAATCACAAATGTGTTAACTTTAACAGGAAAAGTTAGGCATGAAGGAAGAACCGGTGCAAAAATTAAAAAGACTCATGGATTTCTTTCTCACAAATTCTAATGGGGATATTCAAATGAAGCCAAATAGACAGAGCAATAAGACTGAATATTAGTATCTGTCAGTATAATCGATTGCAACTCATCCAAGGATGTGCTGAGAATTTATGGTGGAAGTAAGATTTGAACCAGGTAGGGTTGCCAGCTCTCAGGTAGGGGCTGCAGAGCTCTTGGAATCACAATTGATCTCCAGACGACATACATCAATTATTTATTTAATGCTTGTTTATTTAAAAAAAACTTATTCCACAACTCCTGAAGACAATGACTGCCAGAAGGTGGACTCTATCAAAATCCCATTGAGCCAGGCTCTACCCTCATATCTCAAGGTGTTTCTGGACCCAGAACTGGCAACCCAAGAAACAGGGGACCTCAACACACATCGATATCCCTTGTAACATCAGCTGTCTTTTACGAAACACTGGCCTTAGCATGCTCGGATTGGTTCATCCTTATTTCGAAATCTTCCTCCAAACGTCTTTAAAAATCTTCCTCTTCTAGAGAGTGTTTTGTTCAAAGTAAGGATGTGCGCCTCGGCTCGGTTCGGCCGCCTTGAGCTTCGGTGATTGCCGAGGCGGCCAAAACGAGCCGAGGTGCACATCCCTAGTTCAAAGCTAGGGGGTGGGGGTGGGGGTGGGACAGAGATGCCAGCTGTTGTTAATGTCTGGGAAGAGGAAGACCTCTTTAGACAGGCCAGAGAGTGGAGGTGCTTTCCACACCCCCACTGGCTCTTTGGGCGGACAAGGAAGAGCACAACGAAGGTTATTCCTCCTGGCGCGATGCCCAGCAAATCCATTTAATGATGGGCAAATTGCAAAGGTTCCCTTTACATACATAGCTAGGAGAACCTTCTATAGGATGATCTCCGTCACAGAACCATAGAATAATAGAGTTGGAAGGGACCTCATGGATTATCTAGTCCAACCCCCTGCACTATGCAGGACACTCACATCCCTATCGCTCATCTATTGTAACCTGTCACTCAATTGAACCTTCACAGAATCAGCCTCTCTGTCAGATGGCTATCTAGCCTCTGTTTAAAAATTTCCAAAGATGGAGAACTGACCACCTCCTGAGGAAGCCTGTTCCACTGAGAAAACGCTCTGTCAGGAACTTCTTCCGGATGTTTAGATGGAATTTCTTTTGAAATTTAATTTCATCCTATACGTTCTGGTCTGTCCCTCTGGGGCAAGAGAGAACAATTCTGCTCCATCCTCCATATGGCATCCTTTTAAATACTTGAAGATGTATTCGTTTTTATTGCAACGGGGACTTTGATCTAAAAATAGAGAGGCCTATCAGAATGATGGGGATGGACGCGGGGCAGCTGGGCGAAGAGGCATTAATGTATGCCCGTGATATCCAGATGCCTATTTCAGCTGGTTATAAAGACAGCCATGGTCATTCCCATGCCAGTTTTTAAAATACTTATAATTATGGTATGTATTTATGGTATGTAAAAGCAATCTTTACACCGCTCTGCAGGAGCGGTATGAATAAAAGGCTAAGGTCTGTGTGGGAGGGCTCGGTCTGGGATGGGGGGGGGCAACGATTGGCCCCTTGCCCTCGAACTGACAAGCCTGCTTGTCAGCCCACCTCCTGCCCCGCCCACCCCCCCAACCTGGCCCGCCTTTGGCTGCCAGACGCCATTTCGCGACTGGCCGCCGACAAGGCAGGCAGGCAGCCATGCGACCTACCCAGCCATGTGGCTCTGGAAGGGGGGGCCGCCCACCCACCAGACCCTTCGCCTCCCCCTCCCAACAACCTCCTTACCCCTCTGGCCCACAACTCCCCACCACACTCTGCTGCCGCCGCTTCACACCCACGCTATGTCGCCACTTCCAAGCCCCCCCCCCGTGCGAACTTCCCAGCCGTCCCCCCATTCCTGCTTACCCCCGCTGCCACTACAAAGCCCCGCCTTCTAACCTGTGCGATCTTCTGCGCCGCCCCCATCTCCACCGCTGCTCAAAAGCCCTGCTTCCTCCCCCTGCATGATATTCCGCCCCTCACCTCCGCCGCTGCTTACCAGTCCCCACCCTCCCACCCACACCATACCACCCTTCTCTACCCCCCCCACATTCCCTACCCATCGCTACTGGCCCCTCCCCTCATGGCATCTTCCCTCCCCTCTTCCTCCCACCCCTGCCCCATCCCCTTTCATGCTACCTACCTGACTCCCTTCCTTCCTCCCAGCATTCCCTTTGTCCTTCCTTGCTTCCTTGCTTCCTTGCTTCCTTGCTTCCTTGCTTCCTTGCTTCCTTCCTTCCTCTCTCCTATCTGCCTCTTTCTCTCTCCTTGTTTCTCTCCCTCTTCCTTGCTCTCTTTCGGTCTTCCTCTCTTTCTTTCTGTCTTTCTCTCTGTCTTTCTTTCTCCCTTACTTCCTTTCTTCTGCCCATCCATCCACCTACCCCGCTAGCGCCCGCTGTATTTCGGGTACAGCGGGCTTAATATCTAGTCATATTATAAGGTGCAGGCCTCATGTATCGTTTGGCTCATAGATAATTTGTTCTCCAGCATTGATGCTCCAGTTTTGCAGAGATGAAAGAGACATATTTTGCATACCTTTGTTCTCCTACAAAGGGCTCAACCTGAGCCCTTCCCCCCAACCCTTGCATGTTCTTAGAGATGTAGCGAAGCCAGGTTTTAGCCATACATGTTTGAGTGTTTTCTTCCTTCCCATTTTCAGGCCTAGTTTTCCCATGTTGTCCTCTTTTTTTTCTTAACACAAGTTCTAGAACGTTTTTTTACCATTGAGAAACCCCAGAAGTGGTGCCATTGGGCAGAATATGGTTGGGAGGCATAGCTGTGGACACGCCCACCTGAGGCCCCTCCCCTCCCCACCTCCTCCAGACCCATTTTGGGAGGGGGGTCAGGTCAACATGACCAGATATGGTCATATCACCATATATGGTCATATCATATTTAGCAATTTTTAAAAAGTATATTAAAAATGAATTAACTCCACCCCCCCCCCCAATTCGGGAAACCCTTCCAGAGCCATCAAGAAATGCCAGAGTTTCATGAAATCCTGGTTGAAAAGCCTGCTTTACAAAATAAATATTTTTACAGAATTTTTATGCAAATATCGATCTCAATGTTCATTTGGCTATTGAATTTCATTATCCAGTTTGGGAAAAAGAGGACTGTCTATTTTGCCCCTACGGCCACAGAAGCCGCTCCAGCTTTTGGACTGATCAAGGGCAGCCAGGAAGTTTAGGAAGGTTTTGCATACTCTGCTCCCTTCCAGTTTCCCTTCTACAGTACACTGTCCTACTCTGCATTACAAAACGGGTTACTTGGAAAATGCAATAGCCATTCCTGTTGACTTCCATGGCTGCAGTGTGTCAAGTGGCAGAGTGTGTGCTGTGCTGTACACACGAAGTCGTACTAGAAACGATGCAACAGAGAGACTTCTAATCTGGTGAGCTGGGTTTGATTCCCCGCTCCCCCATGTGCAGCCAGTTGGGTAACCGTGGGCTCACCACGGCACTGATAAAGCTGTTCTAACCAAGCAGTAATCTCAGGACTCCCTCAGCCTCCCCTCCCTAACAGGGTGTCTGTTGTGGGGAGAGGAAAGGGAAGGTGATTGTAAGCCGCTTTGAGCCTCCTTCGGGTAGAGAAAAGTGGCATATAAGAACCAACTCTTCTTCTTCTTTTGCTGAGGAGTGGTTCTCAACCTGGGGGTCGGGACCTCTTTGGGGGTCGAACGACCCTTTCGTCGCAGGGCAAGCAGCTTGGCCGGGGTGTGTGTGTGTGACATCCATACAACATCCTTGTGGGGTAGATCAAGAAAGAGTGTTTGTCTGTCCGGAGCAGCAGAAAAGAACAAGATTGGCATGGTGGAACAAGAGGCAGAACTGAACTGAGAAACCCTGGGGGAAAAAACTATTTATATACAATCACAAACAATGGAACTTCGCGCCATTGGTCAGTTTCCGTTTAATTTCTGTGAAAGGACACTTGCCTGATTTTATGGTTGGGGGTCATCACAAGTGAGGAACTGGATTAAAGGGTCACGGCATTAGGAAGGTTGAGAACCACTGAGACCGTTTACGCACTGGGAGCTTCAGTACCCCAGCTCCCATGCAGGAGCACAAATTGGGGATGAATGAGGCACACCAGGTCAAATGCTCCCCATGCGGGGGCAGGAAGACGTGGGGCAACCTGCCACAGCTAAAACTCCGGCCTGCAGCTCAGCATGAAACCTCCAGTGCATAAACGGTCTAAGATAGAGAAAAGTGACATAAGAACCAACTCTTCTTCTTCTTCAGTAATATCAGAGCTCTCTCAGCCTTACCTCCCTCACAGGGTGTCTGTTGTGGGGAGAGGAAGGGAAGGCAAATATAAGTGGCTTTGAGACTCCTTTGGGGAGAGAAAAGCGGCATATAAGAACCAACTCTTCTTCTTCCTCAGTAATATCTGGGCTCTCTCAGCCTCCACCCACCTCACAGGGTGTCTATTGTCGGGAGAGGAAAGAGAAGGCGAATGTTAGCCACTTTGAGACTCCTTCGGGTAGAGAAAAGCGGCATATAAGAACCAACTCTTCTTCTAATGAGTAGCTCACAGGAATGGGCCAAACACAATGACAAACCATGGTTTGCTGTTGTGTGAACAAGTTCAGCAGAGGTCCTTCGGACTCATGTGCTCCCACAAACCCTCCTACTTCGCAAAGCTCACTAACAAAAAGCTTATGCATTTGTGAAATGTCGGCATTTGTTGTTGCTTCTCAATTTGTTCTTTCAAATTGGATTTCTAAACTCTGGCTTGTAGGAAAAAGAGCAAACTGCAATTTCTGGTTCAGCTGCAGTGATACCCATTGGCTTGTCATTATATTGGGCTGTGCTAAGGATTTGACCAAGGCAGCCTTGAAAGGCAAAATGAGGGGCAAAACAGGGACAGCAGTCAATCACTGCTAACTGGGATTCATTTCCAAATGCATGGAGGAGTTTCATGACTATTGTCCTGCGTCAACCCGCAGCACAGGGGGACTCCTTGGGAGACAAGGAATCTCGCTGTCAGTTTGGGTCCAAACATAACAAGCAAACAGCTTGAAGCAAGCTCTCTGGAGAAAGACTCTACAGAAGGTTCATCTCCTGATGATAAACCTCCAACACCTGAGCCATCAGCACTGCCAGAAAAACAAGGGCCCAGCTCATCTGAAGCAGGCATACCATGAGAGCAAAGGAGACAGCAGCATAGAATGTAAAAGAGAGGAGACTACTCATCTACAGGCTTGCTTTCACAGGGAACTGGAAGAAGAAGGGAGATCTTTGCAGGATAAGGACTGAGTGCATGGACCCAGTTGCTGGATGTAATTCCAGGATCAGGACTTGGGGACTGCCATGCCTGATATAAGTGGTTTGCAACAGCAGGTCAATACGTGTGGATATCAATTCACTTTTGTACAGTACCCACCCTTCTCTGGAATCCTGGGTGTAAACTGCACGGAGCTTTTATTCCAACCCCAGATCGATTCAGTCCCTGCCCTCTACACAGATTGCAATTTCCGTTTGGATTTTGGGCGATTTAAATTTTCCTTCTGCAGCAAGAAGGATTGATCCGGAGTGACCCTACCTTTATTGTGCGGTATCTTGGAGTGCTTTTAATGCTTAATATATTTTAAAATCCGGATTGGGAAACCAAGCTCCCTGGTAGAGAACCTCTGATAGGCCACACCTGGTCATGTGACAAGCTTGCCTTAAAGGAGAAGCCCCTAATTTCTCTCAACTTCTGTCGGTCCTGGAGTTTTCCTCCCTCCTCTGCCTTTTTCGATCTTCTCCCCCACCACTCCAAGAAAAAAAAGAGGCTCCCTGCTTGGCTCCTCCCTCCCTTCAAGAAAAGAAAGAAAGAGGCTTGGCTCCCCCCCCCCTTCTGAACTACCCTAACCACGTGCAGAAGACTTTCCTGTTTCAATGGGGAGCGGGGGGGAGAGGAAGACCCGAGTTCAAAGCAGATTGACAGTGGAATAAAGAAAGTAAGTGCAGACTCTGCCCTGGTCTTTGGACTGCCTGCAGACCATGCTATGATCCCCTGCCTGTGATTGCTGATCAACCCAACCTTGGACTGGATACTGATTAGGCTTCTGACCTTGGACTGAATCTCTGACTTGACTGGAACACCACGGTGTCATGCCTATCCTGCTAGGCAACACAACTCTGGTCCATCAAAAGGACAAGCAAGTGGGTCAAATCAAGCCTGAACTTTCCATAGAAGCTAAAAAGACTAACTTGAGTGTATCACATTTCAGTCACATCATGAGCAGACAAAACTTTCTGGAAAATACAATAATCTAAGGAAAGGTGGAAGGCAGTAGAGAAAGGTAGACCCATCGATTGCAACACCTCAGCAAGGGGGCTAATGATAGGATGTTTTGGAGGTCATTAATTTATGATATTGGAGGATAGTGCCAACAAGCCTAAGGTGACCAGATTTTAACATTGGTAAAGCGGGACTTGATTAAAATTTGGTCTATATGGATCAACAAATATGTTCATAGAACGCATGGAACGCAAAAATAGTATTGTAATATATATATTTTTATTTGCAACATACGTACAATTTGCCAGGTACCCCCAGATGTCCCTCCAAAAGTGGGACAATCTGGTCACCTTAAACAAGCCACAGTTGGCTGAAGGTGGCTGAAGGGTTTTCCAGGCAAGTGATGAGTGGAGGTGGTTTCCCATGGTCTACCTCTGCATAGCATCCCTGGATTTCCTTGGGGGTCTCCCATCCACAGTCTATCCAGGGCCGACTCTGCCTTAGCTTTCAAGATCTGATGAGCTTGGGCCACCCTGGGTCATCCAGAACACACAAAGAAGGCAGTTGCGTGAGAGAGGCCTTCCTGGAGCGAGGCCTTCCTCTGTCCTCCTATGCTTAGGCATTTTGCTCCCCCCCCCCCAACTGTGAGTGGATCCTGCCCTTAAATTTCCCCCTCCTTTCTTTGACTCATTGCTTAGGGTTGGCAGAATCAATGTGGGAAGATTTCCCTTTGGGCCTGTCTGAAACACACCCTCTGAAATAAGAAGGATGGGGGCAAAAAGAGACCACCCCAGTCATGAAGCTTAGGATGTGGAAGGAAAGAGCCCTGCTGGCAGCGTAATTTTCTGTGCCAATGCCACTGGGGCAGCTCTGTTTGTTGCACAAAAATGAAACCGCAGTCTCTGAAGAAATGAGCCTTATCTTGTGAGAGCGCACATGGGAATATATGCTGTTGATCTTTAAGGCCAGTGCTGAGGCAGCTGCATTGGCTACCGATTGCTGCCTGGATCAGGTTCAAGGTTTTGGTATTAACCTTCAAGGCCCTCCGTGGTCTGGGTCCTACATACTTGAGGGACTGCCTCATGCCCTATGCCCCCCGCAGGGTCTTACGCTCTGCGGGTACAAATTTGCTGGCCATACCTGGCCCACGGGAAACGCGACTGGCTTCAACCAGGGCCAGGGCCTTTTCGGTCCTAGCCCCCACCTGGTGGAATGAGCTCCCAAAAGAGCTGCAGGCCCTGCAGGATTTACCAGCTTTCCGCAGGGCCTGCAAAAGGGAGCTCTTCCGCCAGGTTTATGGTTGAGGCCGGCGCTTCAAGGGAAGTGCTGGACCCCCCAGGGCTACTCTTGGAGGTGAAGTGACCATCAGCTCCGTGCCCTCTGGGATATGAGTGGGTTCAGTAGTGTTGTTCCGCTGCCACTTGGGGTGATGTTGGATTTTTTAGGCTTTGAACTTTTAATATATTAGGGGTTTTATTGGGGATTTTATTGTTCTGTAACCCACCACGAGCCTTATGGGAGTGGCGGGATAGAAATCTAACAACAACAACAACATGCCCTGAGGCTTCTGTTTTGGAGAGGCTGTGGCTGATTGGTAAAGCATCTGCTTGGCATCAGCCCCCCGCACCTCCAGTGAAAAGGACCGGGCAGTGGATATTGGGAAAGGCCTTTCTCTACCGCAGGCCCTGGGGAGCCATTGCTAGACTGGGTAGGCGATGCGGATCTTGGCGAACTGATGGTCTGATCCAGCATAAGGCAGCTTCAGGTGTTTCGTTTCCCTTCAGCGTATGCAGGAGGGCGTCGTGCATGTTTAAGCCAGGCTTTCTCAACCAGTGTTTTGTAAAACCTTGGGGGTTTTGATGGCCCTGGAAAGGTTTCCCAAATAGGTGTGAGTTTTTTATATGCATGCTTGTAATTTGTTAAACATTTATCTGTTGTTATGACTATATAGGGTCATGCCTACCTCCCTCCAAAATGGCCAGTGATGGGCCTGGAGGGGGTGGGAAGGGGCCCTGACACAGTGCTCTGCCAGCTGGCAGGAGTGTGGGGCGGGATAAGTAGGGTGGAATCGGGTGACAGCATCCCATTGCTTCTAGGAAAAGCCGTGGTGTTACACCTCTCTAGGAATCGCTAGAAGCACTATGGTAGGATCATAGGGTTTCTGGCTATGGCTAGAGGGGAAAGATATCATTTCTGGTTTTGTCCTGGAAGTGATGTGATGCTATCACTCAGTGATAATTTATTTTCCATTACTGGAAACCAACGTTTTTCAGGTTTTTCAGGTTTGGGGGTGAGAAAGCATTTTTTTTTAAGTTTTCATGTGAAAAACCAGAGTAGTTTTGTGTGGGGTTTTTGTTGGGGGCTTTCCACACTCCTCCAAAATTGCTCAATGGTTACTAATTGAAAACGCTACAGTTTTGCCGTTATGCACAACGTCGTTGACAATCTGCAACACTCCTGAAACCGATCTGCAAAAAGCGCTTCGTTGTAGCGCTTTCAGGGAAATCCCAAAAAGTGGATTCACCCTCCGGAAAGCGCTACACTCCTGCAACCAATCTGCAACACTAGCGGGAAAGTTCTGTGCGTTACCATTGTTGTGGTTTCAACAAAGTCCCTCCCCCCGGCTCTCTCCTCTGATCTTCCGGCGAAGCAATCGCCATTTTTTTTTCTCCGAGCGAGCGTAGATCAATGCACCGGCGAGCCTCTGTTTAGCCAGTGAGGCTTCCAAGTCTGCAGTCCCTCTGTTTACAGTCACTAAGCACAAGCAACACAGAAGCCCGTTTGCTGATTTATTTTCCCTTTATTTTTCACACTGTTTTCGGCCGAAAATCACGCCCGTGAGGGGGGGGGGGGATTTTTTTTTCACTCGGGGGGAGAATGGCAACGATGAAACGGCAGCTCAAACACCACCTGCCAGCTGATGGGCCTCTTCGTTGCAACGAATCAACGCATATTCGTTGCAACGGGTGTGTGTAAAAAAAAAAACCTTTCTTAAAGGGAAAGGGGCTGTTTGGGAGCATGCTAACGGCCGCCCATTGGCAGCTTGACGGCCAGGGGTGGGACGAGCTTGGCAATAGCGCTTCCTTTCTAGCGATTTTTGCTGAGACCGGAACCCTGTGGGAAACGATAGAAACGCAACTTGACAACTGGTAAATCCAGATAAAGGTAAAGGTATCCCCTGTGCAAGCACCGAGTCATGTCTGAGCCTTGGGGTGACGCCCTCTAGCGTTTTCATGGCAGACTCAATACGGGATGGTTTGCTAGTGCCTTCCCCAGTCATTACCGTTTACCCCCCAGCAAGCTGGGTACTCATTTTACCGACCTCGGAAGGATGGAAGGCTGACCGGCTGCTGGGATTGAACTCCCAACCTTCAGACAGCATTTCTGCCGCTTACCACTCTGGCCAACAATTTCTGGTTGTTCTTCCAGTGGAAATAAAGCTCTTTTGTCACAACCTTTCACTAGGAAAATGGTCCACACGACCAATGCAATGACACAAATATTCTGTTTATTCCCACCCCCCATGAGGTAGGTTCGATTGAAAGCAAATGGCTGGCTATAGATCGTCCTTGGTGTGCCAACAACACACCGACTCAAACTCACCCTGGGATTCAGATTCCAAAAATCTTTATTGGCATAGAAAACTCACCCCGATTGGCCCTCGGTGGGTCTTCCCTACCCCTGTCCTCCTTCTCCTTTGTGCTGATGCTGGGCACTTGGAAATGAGGAGGAAGAGCCAACCCAGTTCCGTGGTTGAACGGGAGGCTGGGGAGGAGGTGGCTGGGCCATGCTCTACGTCAGCACCCTGCCGAGTGCTGACCCTGGTGGCCAGTTGGCCTGGTTGGGTTGTCGCACATTCTGAGGCCTCCTGCCCACTGGGGAGCAGGAGAAAGGTGGCCATTCCCCACAGTACTGTGGGCGCATTGCTGGCCCCGACAACCCTCCTCGTTTTCCCCAGTAATCTTATGCCCATTTTATGTGGGGGAAAGTGGGAATATGGCTGAGAGGGAACCATCTTGTCCCATAAGTTTTGGATTTTCAGATGATGCTGAACATTCTGTGTGGAACTAAATCAATCCTTTTTGTCCTGCCTTTGAGCGAAGGCGAGATGATTTTTTATGCCCTGTTTCACTGTCCGAAGAAGTCCCAACGTGGCTGACCAGCACCTTTCCCTTCCTCTCCCCATAGTAGACACCCTGTGAGGGAGGTAGCGCTGAGAACAGCTCTAAGAAAACTGAGACTAGCCCAAGGACTGCATGTGGAGGAGGAGAGGGGAATCAAGCCCGGCTCTCCAGACTAGAGGCCACCGTTGGGTCTTTGGAGTTGTGAGCGCTATACTTGGATCTCCTTCAATGCAACCCTGTCAGGCAGGTTAGGTCAGGTGTGTTTGGCCCAAGGTCACTGAACAAACATCCATGGCAGAGCAGGATTTGAACCCAGCACTCCAATGATGAAACATACGATGTGTACTGAAATTGAGGATCCAAAAGTTTTGCTATTGAGTATTCACTGCATCTGTTTGCTTCCTGCCTGATTTTGAAAACTAGTTCACGGTGACTCAACAGCAGAAATCACAATGAATATTTAGCAGGAATGAAGTATCACATGACACACTGTTTGCATCAGATGCATTAAATAGATTTACCACTTGATGAGACTGCTTTGTGTAGCTGAAACAAATTCCTTCTTTTATGGCGGCGCTTGTGCCTTGTGGTTAAAAAGAAAACAACTGGGTTTGTCTCTGTATTAAAGCAAAAAATAAAGGGAGTGTTATAGGTTTTTGATATTTAATAAAACAAATAAATTGTTCCTTTCGTTGTGGTCACTCTCTGCTGTTCCTTCCTTTTTAGTATTCCCTTGTGTAGTTTTGGATATTCTTTTTTTACAAAGGTTTTCACTGGTTGCAGCTGCCACCAACCCCCCCCCCCCCTCCAGTTCTGCTGGCCCCAGTTGAGAGTAGTTTCTCCACTCTTACGTCTTTCAAGCTTGTTTTTTGCAACCTGGGAAATGAGATTTACAGATAGTATTAAATTAAAATATCTGTTGTTGGCCGGACAGCTCTTCCAGAAGGGGAAAATGCTCCGCTTGGCCTTTTAGTCCTGCCTTCTGTGGTTTCTGTGGGAAGATTTCATATCCAAGAAATTAAACCAAACCAAACCACATGCAAAACCTCCATATACAGAGGCAGCATACCTCTCAACATCAGTACTGGGAGGCAGCATCAGGGGAAGGCCCCAGCCTGTGCGCCAGGGGCAGACAGCCGTGGCTGCTAGCGGTGCCAGAAAGCGACACGGGGATGCCCCACGCGCTGCACCCAGGCAGCAGCCCTTGCCACCGGCACCACACAGGAGGCAGTGGCACTGGCTCCTCCTAGGAGGGGCCTTCAGAACCCAGGTGGAGTCCTGCGGGCCGCCACCTCCTGCATCCTCGGCTGTCACATGCAGCCAGCTGGATGACCTTGGGCCAGTGACAGTTCTCTCAGAGCTCTCTCAGGCCCACCTCCCTCACAAGGTAACTGTTGTGGGGAGAGGAAGCGAGGGCGATTGTAAGCCACTTTGAGACTCCTTTGGGTAGTAAAAAGTGCAGTACAAGAGACCAGCTGTGAGCAGGCCCAAAGAAGAGGAATTTGTTTGCAATAACGCTTAAGTAGGGAATTGTTTTCTCTCATGGAGTCTTTTGGTACCGACATATTGCAGAGAATGCACCATCTTTTTAAAAAGGAACACTTTCGTGTGTGATCAGAAGAGGCTGGAAGAACGAGGGTGTCATCAGTTAATGGGAACGGGTGGGTACTTCAGAACTGGGCTGCGGCCAAGGATCCAAGTTGCTTTCCCTTTTATGGATTTGGCTGGCCCTTGATTGAACGTTCTCTGTAGGTGGAATTTGGGTAGCCCAGCTGAGGCCACAGAAGGGTTTAATTAAAAATAATCCTGAACTCTTTTCCCTTCCCATTTGCAGGTTGCTGGTGCAGTCCTTGCAGGCCAGTTTTAGCACTGCTAACAAAAATGCATGGTTGGGAGGGAGGCAGTCCAGGGTTGAGCCTTAGCCAAGGGCCAAACTCTGCACCTGGAGGACGCATGTTCCCCAGGTATGTGGTTGAAGCCAGAGTCTAAGAAACGTGTTAGATGACACCAAGGGTGAATTTGAGGTTCTTGTATTTGGACTGAAGGATGAGGGAGTCACGATAGAGGAATTATGTAAGTCTGCCCCAGATAGGGGCGGTTTCTGCCTCTCCCATAATTTTAGAATGTGCGGAAACTCAGTGGAGCTGATGGGCTGCATATTTGCAAGAGACAAAAGCAACCCAACATTAATTTACGAAACTGGCAACCACAGCAGAAGTTGTGGACAGTTGTTAAAAGGGGATTCAGCAGATTCGTAGCGGTGGATATGTCCACTGGTGGTTATTAGCCAGGATGGAGTGTCCGTTTTGAGAAGCAGGTCAGCCCACACTGCCAGTGGCAGGGAGGTGGTGATGCTGGGGCAGCAATGAGAGATTCTGGTCTTTGTGCTTCTCACATGGCCCTCTTGTGGCATCTGCCCTGCTGCTGTGGGCTTTAGGATGCTGGACTAGATGGACAGTTTCCTGTTTTCTCTGTGCCTGCTATTCACACCTGTAATCTCTACCTTCCTAATTTAGGACAACCCTGCAAAGCAGTCCAACACTCTGACCGCTACACCCCACAGTGGTTGCCAATTGTGTGTGTGCACGTGTTTTCATGCATGCATGTGTGCGCATGTGCTTAAATGTCCCTGAGCACTCCAGAATTACTCATGGGTGAACTTTATGTGGTCAGGCTCCGTATATGATGAGTTGACATTGTTATATTAAAATTTTGGTTTTAATATTAAAATTTTCGGTTTCTATAGGCAGTGGCGCCATTGGCAAGCCAACCAGTTGCTTGCAGCTGTAGTTTATTTCGAGCCATCTGCAACCTGTTTCCCCAGCTGTGACTTTATGCCAAGTCAGGTGTGACATTTAGAGGCCCATGGGTGGATCGCCTTAATCCAGGGGTCCCCAATCTTTTTGAACCTAGGAGGACTTGTGGACTTTTGTGAGGGTGTGGTGAGTGAGAGCCCAAAATAGCTGCTGCAAGAACAAATGGCTTCTGCAGGAGGTGGGGCTAAGCTACTCAGCCCTCCTTGAGAGTAACATTTTTTGTGTTTTTCTTTTTCCTAACAGCACTTCCACGATGGCCGCAAAGCGCAGCAGCATATCGAAACGTGCTGGAAACAGCTTGAATCAGTAAGTGGGAAGGGCCACATCCTGCCTACCAGCAGGAAAAAGGAAACCCAGCGCTGAAGCCTCCATCCTCTGCACGGGGCAGGTTGAGGGCAAGCAAGCGGCCAGTGCAATGCACAGCTGCTGTAACCTTTGATTTGCATCGCGGACCTCTGGGATTACTTTGCAGGCCGGGTCTGCGGTAATGTCCTGCTGGGCTCTGCAGCCTCTCTCCAGGCATTTCCCATTAAACTCAAGCAGAATGTCGGGACATTTTCCCTCTGAGAAGTGCAACGCCTTCTGTTAGAGGAAGAGCCACTTCCTGGAGGAAGCTGCCTTGGAGGATGGTTGGATCCACCCCAGTGAGCTTAGAAGTTTGTAACACTGTTTGGGATTAGGAAATGATTCTGCAGGGCTGCCGTTTGGCACACTAGAACAGGTCAGCTGTAATATAAGCAGAAGAAGAAGGTCTCAAGCTGGTGATGGCGAAATGATTTATTCCAATGAAAACAATGTTCAAAACAATGTCAAAACGGATTCCCAGGCACAGTCCGTTTTCCATAGCTTCATCAGTGATATTCTCAATATTGTTAATAACTCAATTTTCTCTAAACATATTCTTTTGGGTGATGAAATGATAGAAAATAACTTGGTCTCTGGTAATATTTTGCTTTGTTTAATTCAATCCCAAAATGGTCTTTTAATAAATAAATAAACATAAATAGGAGGGAGGGAGTGCTGAGTGTCAGCTACAGGGAGATGTGGGTATTTAGTTAGGCCTTCTTGTTTGTGGTTGCGTTGGAGCTGGCAGGGGGCTGAGCTGTGAGAACTCCTGCGATGCGGGATCTGGCCACGCTCCCCATTAGCCAGCGAAACAGTACCACTGCCTGGTAGTGAGGTTAGGGAGGGGGGTGGATTGGGGTTGGGTGGGTGACTCTGTGGAAGGGAGAGGGTTGGGAGGGAGAGGGTGGGGTAGTAGTGCAGCCGGGTGGGAATAGGGGTGGGTATCAGGAAGGTAGTTACGTTTTTTTTTATTTCCCTGCTTGAGCATGGGTGAAGAGGGGCTGCCACTTGAGGGGGCCCAGGGCAGGGCCAGGATACAGACCATAATGGGTAAGGGGTGATATGGCTGAGGGAGGGGGTTGGACAAGAGAAGGGCTGGGAGCACAGGAGTTGGTTCTCGGACTTGGCCGTGGAAACACGGTTGCGGCTTGGGGCGTGCTCATTGCTTTTCTAACCTCCGTCCCATCCCCAGACATACTGTAGTGGAGGCTAAGGTGGATCCGATTTTGGTCCTGTGCAATACAAGGTCGATCAACAACAAGGCCTCGATTCTGCAGCAGTTTTTTGTAGAGTCTGGGGGCTGACCTTGCTTTCGTGACTGAGACCTGGGTGCGGGATGGCGAAACTGTCACCAAAAACCTGCCTCCCCAGGTTTCTCAGTCCTGCACCAATCTCGGACCCATAGTAGGGGAAGAGGGGTGGCAATTGTGGTCCAGGAGGTTTTCTCCTACAGGGCTTTCCAGGTTCCTGAGATCAGTGTAGTGGAGTGTGTCGTCATTGGGTGGGACTCGGTTGAGAGCTTGGCCATCTGGCTGGTATACCGTTCGCCCAGCGCGCTGCCAGATGCCCTCTGAAGGAGGTGGTCACCTGAGCTTTGCAGTTCACCAGGCTTCTGATCCTGGGGGACTTCAATGTTCGCGTGGACGCACCGTCGCCAGGACTTGGTTCGGACCTGGTGTTGTCCATGGTGACACTGGGGCTTTCGCAAATTGTTGCTGGGCCCACTCATCAGGCTGGCCACACCCTTGACTTGATCTTTGGGGCTGGGATTGAGGTGATTCTGGATAGGACTTTGGTCGTACCACTATGCCTTGTGGGTTCAGATCAAGATACCACCCCCTCCCCATTTGGGGGGGGGCACAATTTTGCCTGCCTGCAGAGACTCATGGATCTACTTGGCTTCCAGAATGTTGTGAGGGACCTGATGCCTCCTGGCACCTTGTTGGTGGCTCTGGTGGAGGATTGGCAATCCCGCCTGGCGGCTGCCGTAAACAACATTCCTCCTAGACGTCCTCTTCACCCTCGACTCAAATGGGTGCCTTGGTATACCGGGGCGCTTTGGGAGAAGAGGGAAGTGCGATGACTAGAGCAAGTGTGGCGGAAGTCTTGGGACAAGGCAGCAAGAACGTCTTATTGCACGCTTATGAGAGTGTATGAGATAGCAGTGAAAGCAGCTTCCGCAAGCTCTCGCCCAGCTCAGTTGTTTAGGGTAGTTCGGTCTCTTACCACCCCCAAAGAGGGGCGCCAAAATATTAGGCAATTGGAATTTGGCTGTGAGGCATTAGCAAGTTTCTTTGCAGATAAAGTCTTGTTGCTCCGCCACAACCTTCTTCTACAGTTGATACAGTAAATGAACTGTTTGCCATTTTTGGAGGTGACTTTTGATGGCTCCAGATGGCTCTCTTTACCCGAAGTGGGCAGGCTGCTGGGTAAGGTTAGGGTGACCCCTTGTCCTCTTGATCCCTGTCGGCTCCTCAAGAGGGGCCGGATAGGTGATCAGCTCAGGGATATTATCCGCTGCTCCCTGCAAACTGGGGAGTTCCCTGAGCTGCTCAAGGAGGTGGTAGTTTGCCCTCTCCTTAAGAAACCATTGTTGGACCCACAGGATCCTGCCAGCTACTGACCAGTCGCACGTTTAGCGTTTCTGGGTAAGGTGGTGGAAAGGGCCACGGCAGACCAGCACCTGGCATTCCTGGAGGAAACTTCAGTATTTGATCCATATCAATTGGGTTTATGTCCTGGCTATGGGCTGGAGATGGTGTTTGTTGCCTTCTTGGATGATCTCCGTCACCAGCTGGATCGAGGCGGGTTGGCTTTGCTTGTTCTGTTAGACCTGTCGGCCATGTTTGACATGGTGGACCATGAACTGCTGGCACACTACATCACCGGGACGGGGATACAGGGCACAGTTGTTAGGTGGATACGCTCCTTTCTTCATAACTGGATACAGAGGGTAGCTGTGGGGGATGAGTTATCGTGCCCATATTGACTCTCTTGTGGGGTCCCTCATGGTTTGGTGCTCTCCCCCCACATTATTTAACATCTTTATGCACCCTCTAGCCCAGCTGGTATGGAATTCTGGGCTGGGTTGCCTGATGATACCCAGCTCCACTGATAATGATACCCAGTACACTGATGATACTCAGCTCCATCTCCTCATGGATGGCCACCTAGAATCCCCCCCGGATCCATTCACCAGATGTTTGGAAGCTGTGGCTGAATTGCTCAGAGTCACCTGAAACTCACCCCCTCCAAGACGGAGGTCCTCTGGCTGGGAGGTAGGGGGATGAATGAGGCAGTGCACCTGCCTTCCCTGGCGGAGATTGTAGAAAACTTAAGATTGCGCCCCATGCCAGGAATTTTGGGGTGACCATTGATGCCTCATTAACTCTGGAGGCACAGGTCAAGAAGGTAGCTAGCCAGGCATTTTTCCATCTTCGCCAAGCTCAGCTACTAGCGCCCCACCTGTCCTCCAAACACCTGGCCTCAGTGATCCAGACAATGGTCACCTCCAGAATAGAGGTGCAAAATGGAGGGCCTGTAAATGGAGCTCTTCCGCCAGGTTCATGGTTGAGGCTGGGGGGCTAGGAAGATCGAGGCCCCCCTCCAGGAGTGGCAGTAGCGAATTCCACCTGCGCCCTCTGTTACCCTCCCCCTCCAGGATGTACTATTGGTAGGATTTTTAGTTCTTGGATGAGTTTTTGCCATAGCATCTTTTTTCCAATAAGGTTTGGATTGGATTGTTTTTGTATTTGTTCTGTTTTTATGTCTGTTTTTAATTGGGGTTTTATTCAGATGCTGTAACCCACCTCGAGCCTTTGGGGGAGAGACGGGCAATAAATTAAAATAATTAATAACTAAATAAGTAAATATATTAAAAAATATAATATCCAGATTTGTAGGGGCCAGCTTGGTGTAGTGATTAGGAGTGTGGACATTTAATCTGGTGAGCCAGGTTCGATTCTGCGCTCCCCCACATGCAGCTGGGTGACCTTGGGCTAGTCAAAGCACTGATAAAGCTGTTCTGACCGAGCAGGAATATCAGGGCTCCCTCAGCCTCCCCTCCCTCACAGGGTGTCTGTTGTGGGGAGAGGAAAGGGAAGGTGAATGTAAGCCGCTTTGAGCCTCCTTTGGGTAGAGAAAAGTGGCATATAAGAACCCTCCTCCTCCTCCTCCTTCTCCTAATATCACACTGTGTAATTACTCTTCAGCAGGGGTCACTGCTGAAGAGTAATTAAACATTGTGATATTAATATTAGTAGACCTTGAAAATTTGGATATTATGCCATTTTGGGACTATCACTGATGAAGATATTGAAAACGGACTGTGCCTGGGAATCCGCTTTGAAATTGTTTTGAACATTCTTTTCATTGGAATAAATCATTTCGCCATCGCCAGCTTGAGACTTTTTTCTCCTGCTTGTTTGCCACACTGGGGCAGATAGACAGGTAACTGTGGCAGGAGCTGTCTGTCTAACCTCTGCTCTGTCAAGCCATTTCAGTTTGGGGAAATGTTGTGAAGGTGGATGGTTCATCCCCAGTCCCAGCTGGGGTCCCTCATAGCGCCATTCAATAAAGAAAGAAAAAGGCTTTGTGCCACTTTTGGGCCTAACTTCCCCAGGGAATTCTCATCAGCTTCCATTCACAGACCTCTATTTCCTCAAAGAATATGCAGAGTTTGTATCTGGAAATTTGTCTCTTCCAGCTCCAAAGCCTCCTGAAAGTGGTTTTGTTTGGGGGGGGGGGGTTGTGTGTGCGTGTGTGTGTGTGTGTCTGTCTTGGGGTAGCATTATTTAATTTGTTGCAGGATGTAATCCTTTCCTCTTACCTTGTCAGAGTAAAAGACGTTTTGAACGGGATTGCAAGGAAGCCGACCGAGCGCAGCAGTATTTTGAAAAGATGGATGCAGACATCAATGTAACAAAAGCAGACGTCGAAAAGGTAAAAGAGGGGAGTGGGGTGAGGGGAACATTCACTTCCTGGTCATAATGATGCAGTACCTGCATAGTCTCAGTTACTGGTGGTCACCCTCTTTGTCTATCCGAATATGTGTCTTGTTCTAACTGTGGGCTCTGTGTACACCTGTCCTCCCCTGTATAATAGTCGCAGTCTTTATTGGTTGTCGTCCATCCCTAGTAAAATCAAGCTTGAGTTTTATGATATCTTAAAGCACAGGTCCCCAACCTTTTTAAACCTATGGGCACCTTTGGAATTCTGACACAGGATGGTGGACAGCTACAAAATGTTTGCCATTGGAAGTGGAGCCACGCACCCAGAAGGAGCTCAAAACAAAAATCTCCAGAAGCCAGCCTGGCCTGGAGGAGATTCACCTACCATCCCATGGTAGCAATCAGCAATTCTCTGGATAAGCAAGGAAGGGCCACAGGAGGCAAACACTGGCCCACCCGCTCACAATCTTCCTGTGTTCATAAAATCAGCATTTCTGTCAGATAACTATCTAGCCCCTGGTTAAAAACTTCCAAAGAAGGAGAACCCACCACCTTCTGAGGAAGCCTGTTCCACTGAGGAACCGCTCTAACTATCAGGAGCTTCTTCTGGATGCTTAGCTGAAAATGCTTTCAAATTAATTTCAACCTATTGTTTCTGGTCCTCCCCTCTGGAGCAACAGAAAACAAGTCTTCTCCATCTTCTATATCAGTGGTCCCCTAACCTTTTTATCACCGGGGACCACTCAACGCTTGACAATTTTACTGAGGCCCGGTGGGGGGGGGGTAGTTTACTCCTCTACTCTCAACCACTGCCCTAACGCTCTCTGATCGCTATGGGAGACAATGACACCCGAAGTGTGTTGTAAAGGACCGGGGGGGATGAAGTAAAGGGCCAGTGGGGGGGGGGAGAAGGCATCCTTTGCAGCCCACCTCCAATTAGTCGACGGACCACATGTGGTCTGCAGCCCACAGGTTGGGGATCGCTATTCTATATGACAACCCCTCAAGTATTGGAAGATGGTTATCAAATCACCTCTTAGTCAGTTGCCTCCTCTCCAGGCTAAACAGACGAAGCTCCCTCATACATCTTGGTCTCCAAACCCCTCACCATCTTTGTATCCGTCCTCTGGACACACTCCAGTTCCTCTACATCTTGCTTCAGATGTGAAGCCCAAAACTGAACACAGTACTCCAAGCGAGGTCTAACCAGAGCAGAGTAAAGCGGTAACATTACTTCATGTGATCTGGGCACGATACTTCTTTTAATACCACCTACAAATCCTGTTTGTCTTTTTCGCTACCGAGTCAAACTGCTGACTCATGTTCAGTGTCTGGTCTACTAAGACCCCCACATTTTTTTCAGATGTACTACTACAAAGACAAGTCTCGCCCACCCTATAGTCATGCATATGATTTTTCCTACCTAAATGAAGAACTTTACATTTGTCATGATTGAAATTCATTTTATTCCTTTTAGCCCAGTTTTCTAGCCTGTCAAGATAATTCTGTACCCTGATTTTGTCTTCTGTGCGTTTGCTACCCTGCTAGTTTAGTGTCGTCTGCAAATTTAAAAAGTGCCCCCTCTGTTCCTTCATCGGTTTAATAAGCACCCCATCTATTCCTTCATCATTGAATATCAAAATCTCATGCCCTCCAAATCTTGCTGATTTCTTGTCATGACCTGCTCTGAGAGTGAACTGGGAAGGCTGGGCTATAACAATACAGTTGTTTTTATTATAATTACTATAAGGTGTGACAGGATTTGGATCTGGCTGTCGTACTGCTGGCCAACACATCTGCTATGCTCTGAAACGAGTACAATAAATGTTAGACTTTAAGGCAGTACAGACCCCCAGTTAGTGTTTGTTGTATTTGACTGACACTGTTCCCCCTCTGGAATTTGGCCCTATTTTACCTTTTGGGGTTTTTTTGGAGTGTCATCCCTCAGGATGCTCATGGACAGAAGTTTTTCCTTCCACCTGCCCTATCTAGATAGCAAATATTACTAAACTTGTTGAAAAGGGACAGGCTGCTTTATGGTATGTGTTAGCAGGTCAGCACAGTGGCTGACATCTTGTGCATTTGATTATTTGAGTATCTAGACTTGACTGAACCAGTCCATGCTCCTGTGACCTCAAAGCTAGATTCCCACAATGCTATTTGCATTGAAGACAATCCAGAGTACAATCCACAGAATGTGGCTATTTGTCTTCTGACTGTAGCTCGTAGGTTTGTGCATCTCACCCTACTTTAGAAACATCCTCATTGAATTGCCTGTTTCCAAGTTCCTTTCCAAGGGTTGGTTCTTACCTCGGAAGCCTCTCACAGTCTGGGGTCCACATCCCTGATGGCCTCTGTCTCCCACTATTGACCCGGGTGCCAGTTTCATCCCGAATCTGTCTTCTTTTTGTGCCCTGTCTAGAGCAGGGGTCCCCAACTATTTGAAGCCTACAGGTACATTTGCAATTTTTACCCGGCGTGGTGGGTGCAGCAACAGAATGGCCGCCACAAAATGGCTGCTGCAGGAGGTGGAGCCAGCCATAAAAGGATTGTCACAAGCTAATGGTAGTCACGTCGTGAAGACCGTGAAGATCCTTTTACTGTTCTGGCAGCTGCTGCCAAAGCAACATTCAAAAGCATCTGCATCATCAGTCAGCAGCCTTGTGGGGCGAAAGTGATTCTTAGCCTGATCCAATCCCTAAAAAGAGTTGACCGGCATCAGAAAAAGGGTCCGTAGACGCCATTTTGGGGACTCCTCTCTACACTAATTAATGTCCTCAAATAGACCCCTTTCTCTGGGGGAAGCAAGGAGTACTCTGGACTCCAGGAGCAGACAGGAAATTATTTGCAACAGTTTTGCTTAACAGAACATTTGAGGGAAAATATCTTTACAATTTTACAAAGAGTTACCGCCTGTCTCAATCTGGCTTAGATTTGTTTAATTTATTTAGTTCATTTTTACCACCACTTTCCTTCCCAGTGGGACCCAAAGCAGCTTCCATGGTTCTCCTCGCCTCCATTTTATCTTCACAACAACCCTGTGATACCTCACATTGCGGAGTGTGACAGGCCCAAGGTCACCCAGCAAGCTTCTGCGGCATGAGTTCAAGCCTCAGTCTCCCAGGTCCTCTTTAAGTCTGTGGGCACCTTCTGGATTCTGATACACCCCAGTGGGCAGAGCCACAAAATGGCTTTTACCAAGTGGCTGCTGCAGAAAGTTTGACCCAGCCACAAAATGGCAGCCACAGCTTACCTTGAGTCGCACAGTCAAGATCCTTGTGCCATGGCAGCAGCTGCTTCCAGTGCAACATTTTGAAAAATCTGCACAGCCAATCAAAACCCTTGCTGAATAAAAGCACCAGCTGGTGCTGCCCACTTTCTGAGAACACGTTACAGGCTACAGGAAAGGTTTTGGGGGGTCTCTAGTGCCCATGTTGGGGGACCCTGTCCTGCACTGTGACCACTGCACCAGGCTGGACTCTTCTCTCCACATTCCTTAGGAAGCTGGGGGAGGGTGGCGAGTGTGTCTGGGCCCAGAGAACAATCCTGCCTGCCCAGACGCTTGTGGTGCAGTGATGTGACCGTAATCTGAGAAGGTGGTTCTGCAGCCTCTCTCTCTGTGTGGGGGTCTTGCAGCTTTTTCCGTCTCTGAGGGCAGGAGATGGAGCGGTTGTTCCAACACAGGAGGCTAAAAATAGTCCGGGTGGTCCCAGCGACCTTTGGCATGCTCACGTCCTCCTTCCCTGGATATAACTCTCAGTCAGCAGACATCGGATTTATTTTAAAGAGGCAGAATCCCAAACAGCAGAGGTGCAATGCCAAGAGCAGCTGCTTGTCCCAGGGGCAGTTTGAGGATTAAGAGTCCCATTGGGGCCTGAAGCCCTGAGGGGCAGATCTCACCCATGAAGATGGAAGGTGCTGTTCCTCAGCGAGCCTTTAAAGCAGGGGGCCCAAACCCCAAATCTCACACAAGGTGGTGGGCGCAACTACGGGGCCACTGCCACAGGTGGGGTTGCGCAGAGCGAGGAAGCCCGAATGCAGGGGAGGAGAGAGAGAATTTAAAAGCGCACCAGGGAAAGGGCGGTGGTAGAGAATAAAGTCAACCTTGTGATGGTCCCTCCCACCAAAATGTTATTTAATCTGCACAGCCCAATCAGATCCTCAGTGGTCGGTTGGGAGCCACGCCCACTTTGGGCACCAGGAAGGATGCCGGCTCACTCCATGGCGCAGGTTGGACACTTCTGGTTAAACCATTGTCAATTGCATTTGCAGAAGTGGAGCAAGATGACACCAACCAGTCTGGAATATTTGGTTCCAAATTGACAGGGTATTGCCATTAGATCTTCCGAATAGGGCCAGGATGCAAAGGTGAGGGGAGGTGACTCACTCCTGCCCACCGTGAGGCTTTCCTGATGGAAAGTTTTGATCAGTCTTGGAAGGAACTAAAGGAGGATACCCTTCCAAAGCGAATCAAAGCACAGGAAAACTTTCCAAAAACTCCCCGTGTATGGGGATAGACCTAAGTCAAGGAGGGCCGAATTGTGGCTCTCCAGATGTCCCTGGAGTACAATTCCCCTGCCAGCAGGGACTCATGAGAGTTTGGCCACCCCTGACCTAAGTACCTCCTGTAGGTATCAGAAGCTCCAGGTCCCAGGATAGAAGGCAGTAAGGAAAGAGAAGGCCTTATCAGGATGAGCAGAACAATCATAAGGAGATCCTTGATGTTCTCTTTTAGAGCCAGGGTGGCCTAGGGGGAAGAGTGTTGGGTGAGGATCTGAGAGTCCCAGGTTCAAATCCCCACTAGTGCTCTGGAAGCTCTTCTGCTTCCCTCCCCAGCTGTTTTCTCACATGCAAAACCACATTGTGTGTGGGGGGGGGGGAGTTATTTCTCTCAGCCTGACCTGCCTTTCAGGGTTGTTGGCATGAGGGGGAACTGATGCCACTTTGCAGGGCAGTATGGCCTCTTTTTTTGGGGGGGGGCTACTCCCTTCCCCCTCAACACATATGTTTTGTAAATAAACAAACAAGAGTTTTGAAAATTGCTCACAAGGAAACTGATCCTGTAAGAGACTTCCTCCTGAAACTGTCTACCGTTCAGGGAAGTGAGAAATCATAGCAGACATTCCCAGCATTTATTTAGATGTTTCCACACACGCACACACATGCAAAAAACTCGTCATGAACACAGAGCCAGTGTTAAGAGCGGCAGACTCTAATCTGGAGAATCAGGTTTGATTCCCCACTCTTTCACATGCCGCAAGCTGGGTGACCTTGGGCTAGTCATAGTTCTCTTAGAGCTCTTCTCACAGATCAGTTCTCTCAGAGCTCTCTCAGCCCCACCTACCTTACATGGTATCTGTTGTGTGGAGAGGTGTTTGTAAGCTGCTTTGGGACTCCTTTGAGTAGTGGTAGAGGTAGCAGCTGAACCTTTGAGTAGTGAAAAGCAGGGTATAAAAACACAGCTCTTTTTCTTCTTCATATAACATCCATTTAAGATAGATCAGCATCAGCCCAACCTGACATTTCAGAATGAAAACTCCAAAAATGGGAGCTCTCCATTGAGTTCTGTTAGGTTTTTAGCTCCCTGTTCCTCAAAAGAGTGCAGGGCCAAACTAAATCTATCTGTTTTATTTTATTTCTTATCAGATTTATATGCTGTCCTTCCCTGAGGGCTCAGGGCGGCTCACATCATGTCAGAGATAGCCAGTTCTTTGATGACGGTTGTGTGTACAGGCCTCAGTCATAGGCCCTGCAGAACTGTTGTAAGTCCCACTGGGCCCTCGGGGGAGCCTTCCACCCGGCTGAAAAAGCCCTAGCTCTGGTGAGGCCAGCCTGGCTTCTCTGGGGCCGGGGTTCTGGAGCAGATTTTGTGTTCTCGCTCATAGGTTTCTTTGGGGAAGGTAAAGGGGGAAGCGGTGCCCGTGAATCTTACCTGTGGACGCTGCTGCCATCTTAAAAGATGCTGTGATCTCCGTTCCCGGATTGGATTTTGCAGCACAGCAGGCGGAGGGGCTCCTGTCCTGCACCCCTGAGTGCTGCGGTGGCCATGGGGTGTGTGTGTGTGTTTGGTCCTCCATGTCTGGCACAGGTAGCATACCCGACCTGTCCTCCTGACTAGATCTCAGAAGCTAATTGGGGTCGGCCTTGATGAGTTCTTGGATGGCAATCCAGGGTTGCTATGCAGAGTTAGGCAATGGCAAACTAGAATCTCACCTTGAAAACTCCATGGGGGATCTCCGTGAGTTGGCTGAGACCTGCCAGCCCTTCACACTGCCAGCATGGGTGCATCACCGCCCCCAGTTTTTACTTTCACAATATTCTGAGGCCATTCATGAGAGAAAGAGATACCTGAGCTTTCCCAGCAGTCTAAACGGCATCCTTGCAGGCCATCTCGAATCAGGAACCAGGTGGCAGAAGGCTGAAGCCCCATCTTTATGTGCACCAAAGTCCTCACCCTGGTCAGGCACTGTGCACCTGGGAATCGAGGAGAGCCCACCACTTGCATCAGGCAGGGTGGTGATACCAGGCTCAGCCTATTGGATCCGTAACATGCCAATCAGCGCTGTGCAGGTGTTGCAAGGGAAGGAGGAGGATATGACACAGGGCTGCTGCTGGCCTTCCTGGCAATCCTGTGACTCCCACAGTATCTAATTCTCTGGTTTTCAGCTGAGCCATGGACTCCCTGGCTTGCATCTTTAGCCAGACGCAATGATGCATTGATAATATTATTGCACAGAGGGGACAGTGTTTTGCAAAAAAATGTGTGCATCCCTTTCTTTTCTTTGACATGAACATGTGATGTGGTCTCAGTGTTATGTAATTCCCAAGTGCAGAAGAGAGCATTGTTTAATCAAGGGACTGACTGGGGGTGGGGGTGGGGGAACAGAGGACGGTGCTTTAGCAAGGCTTCAAAAGCTGCTCAGTCTCAAAGGGTGATGCAATAGGACGGTGCGTACGTTCTCTTTTGTTTTTCTCCCCTTTTATTACCACCACTGTGGGTTGTTGCCATCCTTCTTTCCTCGGCTGTCGCATTCCGACTTCCAAAAACTTCTTGGCCCTAACAGCACGACTCCTTGACTCCACTCAGAGACAGTTGCTGTTGTTCTTGCTGGTTCCGTGACCTACTTGCTCCTCCGCTAATCTAATTGGTTGATCCCGCTTTGGGGAAAGACACCTCCATCACATTTCTTTGCCCTTGATATTTGGAGACTTTTCCACATCTGGAAAGCACTTTCCAGTGGAACTGTCATAAACCTGGCCCAGTGTCAACATTGTTCTTGAACTAAAAACCCTCCCCGACAGTTGAGTCACTCGGCTGCCCCCCGTTCGAAAGGGGGAGAGTGAATCAAGAGCTTTTGAAATTGTAAGCCTGGATCTGAGATTTAATGGCCTGTGATCAGAGCCATGGAGTGCTCTCCCATTCATTATGATATGGAGACCTATCTAAGTGTCAGTCCAGGGTGCCCAGTTCTGCCTCCCTCCCGTGTTTTAGACAATTTTACCAATGAGGATCCTTTATGCCTACAGACCCCCCTTTGCAGATATTACATTACGCTGCATGGTAGAGAAGACGGTAAAACCACTGGTTTCACTATATGAGTCATGTTGTTACATGGTTGGCGTACAAACTGGACCACAGAGAGAGCCACATGGGTGAACCAAAGGTCATCTAGTCCAGTGGTCCCCAACCTTTTTATCACCGGGGACCACTCAACGCCGGGGACCACTCACCGGGGACCACTCAACGCCTTTTACTGAGACCCGGTGGGGGGAGGGTAGTTTACTCCTCTACTCTCAACCACTGCCCTAACGCTCTCTGATCGCTATGGTAATGTTTAAACATCCCTTAAAAAATAAGATACAGACACGCCACAACAATGAAGTGTGTTGTAAAGGGCTGGGGGGGGGGGAGATGTCGTCCTTCGGGGCCCACCTCCAATTAGTCGAAGGACCACATGTGGTCCGCAGCCCACAGGTTGGAGATCGCTAATCTAGTCCATCCACTCCTCCTCATTCAGGCCATTATTTTTATTGGAGCCTCTTCCCATAACTGCTCAATCTCTCCAGCCTGGGCCACAGGGAAATGCGAGCTCAATGCTCGAAGGATGAGAGCACGACCTTATTTGTGTTCATCTTAGTCTTTTAACTCTAGATTCTACAAGGCCAAGACCTATGAGGAAAGGCTGGGGGAGCTTGGTCTGTTTAGCCTAGAGAGGAGACGACTGAGAGGGGATCTGAGAACCACCTTCAAGTATTTAAAAGGCGGCCATGTAAAGGATGGAGCTGGGCTGTAGGCTGGAGTTTGAGCCAGGGCATATTGTCCCGCCTCTTTGTCTGCCCCTGATTTGTGCTCCCACACAGGAGTCAACAAGCAAAGTTCCTGGTGTGGAAACAGTCACAGGCCTGATTTGGATCAGTGACATGGTGTGTGGGAGGAGGGGCGCCATGCTGGCTGCATGTGGAGGAAGAGTAGTGGGGAATTGAGCCCAGTTCTGCAGATTAGAGGCCACTGCTCTCCTCCATTTCACCAAGCTGGCCTAAGCTATTGGGGCTTGGAGGCTACTGTTTACTCCTAGGCAGTTGTTGTTCTTCTTGTGCTGGTACCAAACAGCCTCTGCCTTCTGCCAGTGTGGGCTGCCATCAGTCCCCCCCCCCCTCTTCCTCAGGGCCAGTTGGACTATGCAAACATTATCCAAGGGATCAGTTAGGATGCTGATATTTGGGGAGATGCCAGCCACACAGTGTGTAATCCAAAAAACACATCCCCTTGCTGAGAGGATAGTGGGAAAAGGCTCTCAGATCATGGTTTCCCAGCAGCCTTTGCAGTGGCAGAACGGTTCCCATTATGCACTTGGAGGATCACAAGAGCCAGACCTCTGGTGTGGATTGGGCTGGCTGGATCTCCCCAGCTTTGCTTCTCAGGAGTGACTAGTTGTGTATGTGAGGCAGCAGAGGGCTGAGCTTGGGGTCTGGAGCAGGATCCAGGCAGCCCAGAAGGACAGCCAATGAACTGCCAGGTTGCTTATTCCCTATCGGACCCACTATACAACATGACTTCTCATCCAGAAGCTGCTTCCTTCAAAGTTGGCCTTTGTGTACTGTGATAGACCGTGTACATTTTCCTTTGTGGAAAGGAAAACTGAATCATGTTGAATGAACTTTATCAGAAAAGCTGATGGAGGAGACAGGGTTAAGGTCTTCTGTTTTGAATTACCAGGTTGCCTGGTTGCATTTAAAGGGAGGGGGGGACAACCTGGGGCTGTGGAGCATCACATCCCATTTGTCCTTATTGTACCTTGGGAAATGAATGCAGATTCTGGTGAAGTAAAGGTGAGAACCTGCACTCCATAAATGCTACAGGAACTGTGAGGTTTGGATAGTGGTGCTTTTGGGGATGTGAGTCACTCTTTAGTTCTCCTTTGCTGGCCTCACTTGTGTCTTGTGGTTCCTTTCTTTGACCATTTGGGGAAATGTGCTGTCTCACAGTAGCTCTCAGGCACATGCAGGAGTTTGAAACTGACCCCATTTTTCTCCCCATGTTTGACAGCCTTTCAGGTCTGATATCCTTATTGGGTAGCATGGAATTTATCTGATGTTTCCCTTAAGTTCCAGGCCCTTAAAATGTTGAAATATTTTATGCAAGGGCTTTTTGTCTGTTTGTTTGTTTTAAAAAATAAGCTTTCTATCTCTCTTTCTTCCAAGGAAAGACTGGCACACTGGTCAAATGTTGTCAGTTAAATGCCTCTTGTTGGACTGTAGCCAAATACTCCCTGAAGCCAAGAATGCCACTCTGTAGGTGGCAGCTGACCCCCTCCCCCCTTTCATTCTAGGGGCATTCATTAGTGAGGGCAGAGCTGCCTTGCAGAAACCAGAGTGAATATAGCAGTGGAGCAAAGATTTTCCTGTTTCCCAGCTGAGCGCAGACAGTGTGAAACAGGGAGACGCCAGGCAGAGTTCCTCCTGGAGAGAGATTATTGTTAAAAAACAGTGTATATTTTATCTGTATTTTATCTATAAATAAATAAATCTCTATCCTGGGGTTTAAATGGGTGCCTTTCCAGGGGAAGTTGGCTCCCCGAATTGAAAATCGTATCCGCAGGGGTTTCTGCAGGTGCCCACCTGCAAATGGGCAAAATCAACAACAGCCCATCTATGCTTTTTCCTGGTTGTGGCTCCGACCTTGCGGAATGGCATGCCACGAAAGGTCCACCCCACTTGACCTTCCGCAAACCATGCAGAACAGAGCAATTCAAGAGGGTAATAAGGCTGTATGTTACAAAATGGCTCCGCTGACTTCCTTGGAGAAGTGATTGGGGCTCATGGCCCTTGCTGCTCTGTATAGCATATACCGCTTAATGTGTCACGTGACCACTTTGTTCTTTCTGAGGGTTCCAGACGTTTAACCACCTAGTGCATTAGCTACTGAATGTCCCATTTTGCTCTTTTTGCCCCCTTACTGTGCAATCCGCCTTTGGGTTCATCTGCCACATTGATGCAAAATGGTGAAGCTGACTCTCACTCTCGCGAAGGGAGGGGGAGACACACCTAAATCTGCGTGTAAATCCTGACCGGCACAGATTCAAAGGGGCCCCTTTCTTTCCCTCCACTCCCAGAGGCATCCGGTGGGAGCACAAGGCCGGACTAGAAGGACAGTCTTTTGACTGCCAGGTGTGCCTCCCCCCCACACACCTCGGCTTAACTCTTATCCTGACTGTTGCCACACTAGCAATATCGTTCGGATTTGCGTTTTTACGGGATTTCCTTTTTGGTCCATTTCCACACTCAAATCTGCTTCCTCAGGCACAGTTTGAATTACCCCCATACTTAACCGAAAGCAAAGGAATCCCCAGAAAACTGGATCTCATATTTTCAAGCAGGGTCTATTTCGGGGCTGACCAGTGTGGAAATGCATGCAATTGGGGGTTTCCCCACGCCCACCATTTTGAGGGCACAACAAAAACAAAGGGGCAAGCAGGCACCATTATGAAAAAAAACTCACATTTTTGGAAAATGGGAAGGGAGCAAAGCATGGTGGGAGGCTGCCTCTGGCAGATTCAGTGCAGAAAGCATGTTGTGAATTTCAGCCTGGGGAATAAGGGGAAGAAAGCAGAAATGTGCAGACTAGAGTCGGATCGCAGCATCCCAAGGAACTCTGAAGCAAGGCTAAAAGAAATGGTTCCTGTCATCCACATGCCATGTTGCTGGGTACTCATTTTCCAACTTTATTTATTTATTTATTTATTTATTTATTTATTTATTTATTTATTTATTTATTTATCATACTTCTATACCGCCCTCCCCGGAGGCTCAGGGCGGTTTACATTATAACAGAGAACCATACATAAAACAGTCTGTAGAACATGTACACCAATAACCAACAATTGCAACCAAACACAACACAGTATAACAATAAACAATCATAACACAACCAGGTCCAGGGCTTGTTGATGGGATTCTGAGGGGGGTGGCTTATTGATTGAATTCTGAGGGGGGGGTGGGGGGGAGCAGGGGCCCTTGGTCGCTGTAGATTACATCTGGTCTCGGCCAAATGCCTGGTGGAGGAGCTCCTTTTTGCAGGCCCTGCGGAACTGTTTAAGCTCCGTCAGGGCCCTGATCTCCTCTGGGAGCTCGTTCCACCAGGTAGGGGCCAGAACAGAGAATGCTCTGGCCCTGGTCGAGACCAGACGGACTTCTTTAGGGCCAGGGATCCTTAGCTGATTGGAGGCAGTAGAGCGCAGAGCTCTTTTGGGGGCATAGGCGGGGAGGCGGTCCCTCAGGTACACTGGGCCCTGACCGCGTATGGCCTTGAAGGTAATTACCAGAACCTTTAGTCTGATCCGGAATTCAACTGGTAACCATTGCAGCTGATGGAGAATAGGCCGGATATGGGACCTCCACGGTGTTGCCGTGAGGATCCTGGCTGCTGCATTTTGAACTAGTTGTAGTTTCCGGGTCAGGGCTAAGGGCAGGCCTGCGTAGAGCGAGTTACAAAAGTCCAGTCTAGAGGTGACCGTCGCATGGATCACTGTGGCTAGGTGTTCCGGGGCCAGGTAGGGCGCTAGTAGTTTGGCTTGGCGGAGATGGTAGAATGCCAGCCGCGCTACCTTTGTGATCTGGGCCTCCATTGTCAGGGAGGCGTCCAGAATCACGCCTAGGTTCCTGGCAGAGTGAGCCGTAGAGAGCTGCACGCCATCCAGGGTAGGCAGGCGCGCTTCCTCGCATGGGCCCTTCCTACCTAGCCACAGGACCTCCGTCTTTGAAGGATTGAGCTTCAGACGACTCTGCTTGAGCCATCTCGTCACTGCTTCCAGGCAGCTGGCTAATGCTTCTGGGGGAGAGTCAGGGCGGCCATCCATCAGGAGGGAGAGAACTTTGCAGGAACCACAGTTGGACTGGGAGTATAAGACACAGGGAGGAGATACTTCCACTGTTTTCCTGACTGCAGTAATCATTCCTGTGACCGGAAGTTCTTCGGAACACGTGCTGATAATGCTATTTTCTGTAAAGTATCTGGTCATCTGGAGCAGAAAAACTGCTGAAATAACTCCCCCCATGTGGTTTTGCATGTGAGAAAACAGCTGGAGGGGGAGCAGAAGAGCTTCCTCCCCCCCCCCCGGCATTGTTCTCCCTTTTGGTAGAAGCAGTTCTCCACCATTGCTGTGCAGTTCATGGCTGAGTGGGATTTGAACCCAGTTCTCCCAGCTCTTCATGTGGCAGCCTGATCTCAACCGCACACTGCCCCACACTGCAGTGAGCATTCCAGGGCGCATGAGTCTGCAGAAAACCTTCCTATAACTTTATCATTTCAGTCTAAATCCCTCATTAGAGCTTTGTTAATATTTTGGGGAGGGGGTAAATGTTCCCATCCATTAGTGCGTTGAGATAATCTGGCACAATTTCATTGAGCGTCTCAGATAAATTTTCCTCGGGTTGGTTAATGAGAGTGGGTCTCATGATTCTCCCCCACTGTCTGCATCGTTGCTCATTTGCAGGGAATTTGGGATTCTGCCCCTGGCTTCCAGGCTTCCCAGCCTCATTAGTATTTTCCTAATTGCTGTAAGCAATAGTCTCCTCTTCCTTCCTCTTCCTGTGGATGACAAGCTGCCTGGAAGGAACCGATACCCATTCCAAACGAGCTATTTCTGGTCCCTGCTCACCCCCAACTTGATCTGAGAAAGAAGAGATGAGCAGAGCCTCTAATGAGCTCTTCAGGCTGGGATGGTCTAGGGTAGGCCATTTTCTCTTCCCTTCTGGAAATGAAGTGGGGCTGGTTTGTGCCGTGCTGGAAGATCTGCTGAGCCCAGCTCCAATGCTGCCTCCTTGTGTTCCAGGGTAGTGAGCAGGCAGATGTCACCGACTGATAAAATCAACCTCTCAATTTCCGTATTGCGAATTTCCACTCCCAAATCAAGCTCTTAGGGAGAATACTCGTGGACTTCCAATTAGGGGTGTGCGCTTCAGCTCGGTTCGGCTGCCCCGGCGATCACCGAACCCCGAGGCGGCCAGCAGAACAGAGAGGAGGGGCAGCAGCATGCCGGCCGGCGCAGCACCACCAGCCCTCCTGTCTAGGCCGCAGTGCCGGCCTACACACCACTTCAGGCTACCCTGATTATCGAGGCAGCCGGACCGAGCTGGGGTGCACAACCCTCCTTCCGATCTGATCCCCGTGGAACTGGGGTTGGCGACTCCGGGAGGTTCGGGGGCTGGACAGTGGTTTGGGGAGAGGCAGGAGTTCAGCAGGGATGAAGATTTCCAATACTTCCAATACTTTCGCCACCTGGCAGAGGCAACCCTTGGTGGGATCTCATAGGTGAATCAATCTCTGTGCCGTTTTCTGCTTGACCGACACACCGGTAGTAGTTTTGTGTTTTCCCCTTGTGTTAAGCAGCTGTGTGTGATTCTCGTTGGGCTGGGGAAACGGAGCCCAACAGAGAAAGTGACACCCTCCCTTTCATCTTGCCCTCTGCGTGTTTTTATCATTAGTACCCTGCATGTTTTGTCTTCCAGGCTGCGTCTTGTTTATCTGCTCTGAGAAGGAGTTGTAGCTTTGGCAGCTTGCCCTCTGGCCAGACTGCAGCTCAGTGTTTGGCTGGAGGGGGGAGGGCAAAACGCTGCTCCCGAAAGTCCAACTAACTTTGGGTTGGAAACTCTGGAGTTCTGGACAGCGCCTGACAATCTTTCAGCCCCTCCACTTTGGCAAAGACAAGTGCCCATGCATTCTGCCCCTTTGGGCAACGCACCGCTCTCCTCCTGCCACAGGCGCCTTTGTCTTTTCCGTTGCCATTTATCAAGACAATTCACCGTTCATCGACCCTCTTGGCAGTTTCTGGAATTTGGGCAGAGAATACGTTGAATTGTTTTCAGCAAAGCTTTCCTTGTTTCAGACCCCTCTACTGGGCTAAAAGAAAGGATTCATCATCAGATGAGCGGGCGGGGGAGATTCTTATGGCCTGACACGCCTGGGCTGTCATTCCCAAGCTGGGTGCTGGCAGAAATTAAAGAAAGAAAGGGGCCTGGGAACCCCAAGAGTGCCCACCCATAGAGGAGGCTACCCAGTGCATCTTAACGGCATCATTAACAGCTCTCACCTTGCCTCCTTTCAACTTTTCCGAGAGCTTGACAAAAATAGAGTTGCTCCCACCTTGTTTGGTCTTAAAGGTGCTCTTGGCCTCTATTTTTGTTGGGCTCTTTCAGACCAACACAGTGACCCACCGGAATCTGAGAGCTTGGTAAATATTGTACAGTCTCCACTTTATGGGTGACTGCGCCGTAGCATCTTTCCTGATATAGAGATGCACTAGAGGAAGGCTGCATTGTGCATCTTTGCAAAAGTCACCGTTCCGGACTCAAGCCCAGTGTATCTGAAGAAGTGGGCATGAGTATGGAAGCTTATCCTTATCCATTTGTCCTCTTAATATTTGTGAAACAGCCGGGGGGGGGGATGGAACGAGTCCGGGGTATTCAGGTTGGAATAGGGCCAATCAAGGTTGGCTCTGTCCCTACAGCTCCAACCCTCCTTCCCTGGACACTAGCCACTTTGCTCTCAGACGTCAGAGAGAGACACACAGAGACACATAGAGCCCTGCCAAACTGGTAATGACCCCTGATTACCTGCTATGGCTCCTGCTGTGAGGGAGGGAGAGAGACACAAACAGAGGCAAACTGCAAACGAGCCTTAACTCCCTGCTACAAACTCTCCTATGGCTCCTGCCGCACCTGCCAGTGTCCCCTGGGTCCTAGCGCCCATTGCATTCCTGGTTGAAATGGGCTTTCTTGCTAGTACTTTGAATAAAACTTTGTTGGTAATTGTTGTTGCCCCTGGATCACTTTGTTCTGCTGCTCCAGACCAACATAGCTGAATCTATGTTCCAGAGTTGCCTCCTTCCAATCAGAAGGTAGGATTGGTAAATTCCTAGACATTTGGGAGTGGTGGCTAGGAAGGGTGGAATTTCGGTAGGGAAGGAGATCCACTGAGATGCAGTGCCAGTGGAATCTACCCTCCCAAGTGGCCATTTCCTCCAGAAGATCTGACCTCTGTGTTCTGGAGGTCAGTTGTCATTCCAGGAGAACTCCAGGCCCCAGCAGGAGGCTGACAAACCTGGCAAGACTGGAGAAGTGACTTGCACAGAAACATGAGGAATGGTGTCCTTTTAAGGAGACCAGACCATCCCTAATGTTTCTTTGTGAGTCACAGTTCCAGGCAGGCCTCCCAGTCAGAGACGGAGATGGGAAGGAAGTGGGAAAGCAAACAAACTGCGGGAGGCAGGCCTTGTGCACTGACCAGAGACACATGACCATGGGTCCCAGCCAGACTAGTTGTGAGGTAGTTGTGAGTTTCCTGCATTCTGTACTTCAGGTGCCCTCATGCTTATTCTTGAACATGTTGTTGGAAGCATGGAGCTGACCTGGCACTCAGAAGCTTGCAGTTTGTTTGCCTCTTTTTTTTACCTTCTCGTATGCTGGATGAAAAAGGTCTGTGGACTATCAGGACACTATTAACCATAGTTTGGATGCTCTGAACTGGATCATAAATTTCCTTGTGTTCATACGCTGTGCATTTTGGCCAAAGGAAAACATATCAATGAATAATCCTAGGAATTTCTCCTTGCCATTTACTTTTCTTGAAGTTTTATGGTTTTGCATATAACACAGAACAAAAAGACAGTAAACAAAAAGGCATGGTGGGAGTCACACATTCATAAAAGACTCTTTCATATTCAGGACAGCACAACAAAGCAAAATCACAGTCCAGTAGCACCCTTAAGACCAACAAAGATTTATTCAGGGTGTGAGCTTTCGAGGGCAAGCACTCTTCCTCAGACTCTGAAACTTCCAGCACGACAGTGGGAATATAATGATGGTCAGTTCATAGTCCGAGGAAGAGTGCTTGCCCTCGGAAGCTCACACCTTGAATAAATGGTCTTAAAGGTGGTCTTAAAGGTGCCATTGGACTTGTTTTGTTGTACTGCTTCAGACCAACATAGCGATCCCCTTGAATCTATATTCACGGCAGTCCACCATCACTGTAAGCAGGAGTCCCCAGTGGGGTGTCCATCAATACCTTCCCAGGAGCTCACCCAGTGGGTGGGACTTACACCCAATTGGGCTTCTGTTTGGCCATTGATCTGGCTGGTAGTACAGATTAAAATGACATTATTTCAGTGGCAGCTGACCTGTACTCTTTCTCACTCATCTTTCCCAATGTATTTTTAAAAATTACTCCTCTTGAACCCTTGTCCTTGGACTTCTGTTGTGTGTGTGACTCCACCCCCCTCAGTCGCCATTTTGTGGCTTTGTCCATCACCCTGTGTCATACCTCCACAGGATCATAAGGCATAGGGTATAAAGAAATTCTTGTGCACAGGACTCTTCATTAACAAAATAAATAAATGGGCACCACTTTGTGCTAAAGTAATCTAGTTGAACCATACAGTTGGATAGGTAAGTCAGCTTTTTAGAGATGAAGTTTATGCATTCTTCAATCTGAGAAAAGGAGGGAACAGCCCATGAGAGGGAGATGTCTTATCTTCAGTGCTGCCTAAAAAGCGTAACCATAAAACTGTGTACATATAGAGGGGTGGCCAAACTGTCTCTCCAGATGTCCATGCGCTAATTCCCATGAACCCTGCCAGCAGTCACAGTTTAGCCACCCCAGAATAGGATGCTTTTATGTCTACATCCCTGGCAGTTGTAACCACTCTTGCCTAACTGAAGACTCGTCGAACTTGAAAGGCCTGCTGGCATTTGATCCGTAGGGTTTTAGCAAGGATGGCTTCCACATTTCATGACTTCTTGCCCACTTTGTGCGGTCTCCTTGATGGAACACAAGTGACGTCTGTTGCCGCTTCTGCCCGTTCATTCACTATGTGAGCCGTATAAAAGTCATTAGCTGCCTGTCTTAATATTGGCAAGGTTGATAAGGCACAGCGTTTTCAGCTATGGCTCCCTGATTATGGAATTCCTTGTCCCAAGAGATCTTTCAACTCACCTCTTTTCTGGCCTTCCAGAAACTTGTGAGAATATATCTTGTAGTTCTTCTTTCAATCTGTTGATGACCAGTTTGTGACTGTCTGCTGCTTTTTTGTCTCTGCTGCCTTCAAAGATTTGTTGTTTTTGCTATTTTATGATTGCTTTTGTTCTGTTCATGCTCATTGTTTAGGTTTTTCAGGTTTCTTTTACATGATGTTTTAAGGATGAGCAACTTAGAGGCAGGACCTAAATCTTTTCAGTCAATAACAAAGAGAGTATTGTAGGAACAAGGATATGGGAAGGACTCAATTGTATTTGGTGGGACTTGCTTCCAAGTAAGCATGCATAGAATCCGCCATGAAGATTTGTCAGCCAAAACATTGATTGGTCTGGAGTTAATTTCTTTCCTTTATCTGAACTTTGTCAAGTGGATCTGAATAGATGCCAACTTTCTCGCAATCTGTGGTTCTGGCTAGAATATAGTCACATTTGATGCTGTGGTTCTGGCTCTGACAGTTTCTTTTCACCCAAAACCTTACTGCAGCTCTTGAAATATTTGTAATTAAATGGTAATCCTGTATCCTTTTAGTTTTTTAATTTTTATTTTTGGCAAGTCCAAAAGAGACTGGAAGAAACATTGCAGATAGCTGGAAATATCTTCTGTTAATGAAAGCAGGAACTGGCTGTGAAATCTATTGGCAGCCAGTCCTTTATTTCTGTGTATTTATGGGCTTTGTAGTGGCATCGGAAAACATTTGCTCGTTTGTAAGGGTGCAAGGGAATAATTCTACCAACAATTCCCAATGAACAGGCAAAGATCAAGGAGTTTAGAAGCATAGCCATGATGATTTCAGGGAGCATCTTGGATCTGCTCTCATGGTCTAAAGTCCTCAGATGAGGACACAGGTTCCTAATTCCATACATCAGGGATGTTAGGTTATTGCTTTCGAGGAGTAGGGCTTTTTCACAAATAACACAAGAACTCTAGAAACACTCTATCTTGTGAAGTCTGAGGAAAGAGATAACTGAGAGGGAACATGGGTTTGTAAAATGTGTGGAAATGGATAGAAAGAATTCCACCTTCCTTTCCCATAATACCAGAATTCAGGCACCTAATAGAGTCAGTGAACAGTAGATTTAGGTTTGGTCAAAGAGGATCAGTTGGATACAGTAGAGATTTTCTTCTAGCAGCAGGAGGAGAATTTTGCCGATTTCTCCCTTCCTGCTGAAGACTTCTGTTTTCCATACCTCATGCTGTTTTGGGGGCCCACAAGCTCCAGGAGCAACACTTCATGAGACTTTTGGGGGTGTCGTAGTTCTACCGGGCTGGCAGAAATCCCTTCCCTCAGCAGAACTTTCCCACAGGATCCAAGCCACAAGTAATGTGGAGCTCATGACCACTAATTTAAAGGGGAGAAGATAAGGTCCTTCAGTGGCTGTTTTGCCAAAGCCTCTATATTCCGAGGCAGTTTTCTGGGATGGGCGAGGCCTTGGCTTCAGGGGGTTTCTGGTCGGCTTCTGTGGGAGACACCTGCAGGACTGGAGAGGTGCCTCGTCAGCCTGGTGTCTGTGGTGTCAGCCTGTAATCTGTAGAGCCAGCTTTGATTCCCCACTCCCCTACATGCAGCCAGCTGGGCGACCTTAGAGAGACAAATGTGACGGTTGCATCTGTCATCTGCCCCCTCCCTTTCCCTTCTTAGTGGGTGTGGAATTGGGTTAGTTATATTGAATTTTGCCGCCATTCTTGTCTTAACTTTTGTATTAATTGTATTATGATAATAATAATAATAATAATAATAATAATAATAATAATAATAATAATAGCAGCAGCAGTCCCTCTCTCAGCCCCGCCTCCCTCATACAGTGTCTGTTGTGAGGAGAGGAAGGGAGAGGTGTTTGTAAGATGCTTTGGGAATCCTTCTAATCCTGTTGGGCTTCCTCATGACCCATTCTGAGAAAAGAAGTGAGAAATCTAAGCATCCATTTGACCCCTGGCATTGATGGGAATGGCCCTCGTCTTCTAGGCCAAGGATGGCCAAACTGTGGCTCTCCAGATGTCCATGGACTACATGCATGCTGGCAGGGGCTCCTGGGAATTGTAGTCCAGTTTGGCCACCCCATTCTAGGCTGAGGTTTTTGGTTTGTAGTGTTAGCACCTGGGCAGCTGGTACAGCTGAAGAGAAAGGAGGCATCTGCAAATCACAGCAAAGCTTCTGGAAAAAGAAAATTGGAGAATCGGGATCTCTGTGTTTAGAAACAGATGGGGCTGTGTGTCAGGGTGTGAGAGGTGAGGCAGGGAACATAAGGCTTCCAGCAGTGGCCTGGCTGAGGGAGGCAAGTGGCTCCAAGCGATGACAGTGAAGCACTGCTTCTTTCTCAAAAGGAGAGGCAGTGTGGGAGGAGCTGACCTAGAAATCCACAGCTGTGCCCTCCTAGCCCAGCCCAGCCCAGCCCAACCCCCTAAATCCAGAGGCGGGTGGCGATTGAGGTTGTGTACAAAGTGTCCGGAGAATCACATGGAAACCAAAAGGAGAGGATAACTCTGAGCATGTCTGGAATGGATCTCCCTCTCCACCCGCAGGCCAAAGTTGCATGCATTCAGTCATACTAAGACAGCAGTGGTTTTTGTTTTATGATTTTAGCATATACAGGCAGACATACGGGCCATAGGCAGGAGGGAGACACTGGGCTGAAACGCTCCTGGCAAAGATGGAAGAGCAGCCAGAATGAAACAGATGGGAGGAAACATTAAGTGGGCCAGGAGAAGAAAGGCAGAAGGCTGCAGAGTGGAAATCTCACAGGGAGAGGGGGCGGGGAGCTGTGAAAGAGATTGTGGAAGGAAAATATTTGTGCAAAGGTTTTCTGCAAGGGTTTGGTAGGACTACAGTAGCCATCTGCTCCTACAGCGATGTACTGCAGGAAAACTGGGGGGCTTTCCGCACTGGGATCCTTGTAGCAAAATGTTTGCTGAACGAAAAATCGCCATTTAAAATAGTGGAATTCGTCATTATGCATACCTGCCTTTGTAGTGGAAACCAGTTGCGTTTTGTATCGTTTCCCACAGGCTTCCAGTCTCGGCAAAAATCGCTAGAAAGGAAGCGCTATTGCCAAGCTCGTCCCGCCTCTGGCTGTCAAGCAGCCAAAGGGTGGCCGTTATCATGCTCCCAAACAGCCCCTTTCCCTTTAAGAAAGTTTAAAAAAAAAACACACCCGTTGCAACGAATCTGTGTTGATTCGTTGCAACGGAGAGACCCATCCAGCTTGCAGGTGTGTTTGAGCTGCCGTTTCATCGTTGCCACGCTCCTCCCAAGTGAAAAAAAAAATCCCCCCCCCCCTCACGGGCGCGATTTTCGGCCGAAAACAGTGTGAAAAAATAAAGGGAAAATACATCAGCAAATGGGCTTCTCTGTTGTTTGTGCTTAGTGACTAAACAGCTCTGGGGAGGGACTGAAGCCGGGGAAGCCTCTAAACGGAGGCTCGCCGGTGCGTTGATCCCCGCTCGCTCGAAGAAAAAAAAAATGTGATCGCTTTGCCGGAAGATCAGGGGGAGCCAGGGGGAGGGACTTTGTAGAAACCACAACAATGGTAACACACAGAACTTTCCCGCTAGTGTTGCAGATTGGTTGCAGGAGTGTAGCGCTTTCCGGAGGGTGAATCCACTTTTGGGGATTTCCCTGAAAGCGCTACAACGAAGCGCTTTTTGCGGATCGGTTTCAGGTGTGTGGCAGATTGTCAACGACGTTGTGCATAATGGCAAATCAGTAGCGTTTTCAATTGGCAACCATTGTGCGATTTCGAAGGAGTGCGGAAAGCCCCTGGTAATGTGCTCATCAACCAATGTGGGGGGGGGGAAGCTCCTGGGAAGCCCTCAACTGCGGAGGCTGAGTGTGGCATCTCTGCATGACTTGCTGCTCTGTCCGTGCCTCATCTTTCCAGTCCGTCTCTAATGGGGCAAGGCAATTCTGAAATGTTTTGCATGGTGTGTAATTGTTGAGTCATTTACAATATAGAGAACTCACCGGCAGATGAAACTCTGCGTCCTTGTTTCTATATGAGTCGCTCCTCTCGGATTTCTCATTCTAGTCATGATGACACAGAAGCACAGGAACCTAATTCTGGGGGCCAGACCACACAGGCACATTTCGGATGCTTGTCTCTTTTTCCTTACTAGGGCTTAAAGCAAATTCAGACTGCTGGCTGAAAAGAACAGCTAACCCAGCATCCTTCTTCCAACAAGGGGCACAGCATGAAGGCAACAGCCTTTTGTTCTTGTTATCATCCAGCATCCTATCATCCAGCATGCACTGTCTTGCCATCATGGCAAGTAGCTATGACTTGTATTTGTCAGTTATAGTCCGCCCTTCTCATGTGGGCTTGAGGCAGGCTATGCAGAGTGAATCAATACAATCCGTAGGAGGTATTGTGAAAAAGTTGGCTCCTTCTATCATATGTGGTGGAATTGTTAGAAGGCAAGGACATTTTGGATACAAAATCTTGCTATGTTAGAAAAGATGTTGAATGTGGAATTTCCTATGTATTCTGATTTTATGTTGTTAAGCTTTATGCCTGCTAATCTCCCCTGTAATGTCAACAAATTTTTTTCCATGTGACGATGGTGGCAGGAATAGTAATTCGGAAGCATTCGGAACTACCTCGGTGACAGATTGACTTGATAAACTTAGAGAACTATGAAAAATGGCTTTGACAAACCTAGTAAACAGGAGACTCTCAGATGAATTTTGAACTCATTGGCATTTTAAATTTAGACTATATAAACAAGCAGGCTTGAAACTTGTATTAGATTAGAGCAGGGATTCCCAACCAGGGGTTTGTTTTAGAGGGGGTCTGCAGCTTTCCCCCTCCTGCCAAAATGGACTCACAGGCTAGAGAAATGGCTGCTTCCATTGCTTCCCCTCCCAAGCTTGAGTTCTCTTGTGGTTTCTGTGCCTAGTCCCTCCTATAACTGCCTCCTTTCTCTCACCCCTGAGTCCTCCTCAAGACTGCCTGTTAATGCAGGTGGTGATGTCACTTCTGGTGACATGTAACTTAAGGGGGTGTGGCAGGAAGGCATGACCAGCTGACATCACTTCCAGGGCTCCTCAACACCTGAAAAATTATTTCAGGGTGTCCTCCACAGTCAAAAGGTTGAAAAAGGCTGGATTAGAAAAACAACTGAAGATGACAATTCTTTTGATACTATCCACTTAGTTTCTGCGCCTATTTTTTTCTTTCTTTTATATTTGAAAACCAATAAATACTTAATTTAAAAAATACAATCCGTGGACAGGACATTCACTAAACCATGCAACAGAAGCTGGGCTGCAGAACCAACCCTGGAATAAAAAAAAAAAGAACTGAAGCCAAGCAGAAGTATTAGCATGAGATGTTAAATGATGCAAAATTCCATAGCAGGATCCTAGTTTCAGCAAGCTACACACAGAAGTACAGCCTCCAGTCCCTAATAATAATCTTTCCAAGGCCTCCTGTCACTCAGGATGAGATTGTTGACCTTATCATGTCTCCCAAACTTAACAAGGCCTCTGGTCCAGATGGAATTCCAGCCGAGCTCCTGAGAAACAATGTGGATTGGTGGTCAGGCTTGCTTGCCCATCTCTTCATTCGGATAGATAAACATGGCTCTATCCCGGACTCCTGGTTGAACTCCATTTTGATCCCTATCTTCAAAAAAAGCGATCCCGATAATTTAGAAAACTATAGACCTTTAGTTTACTGTCCATAGTGGGAAAACTATATGCTAATCATCTGCTAAAAAACAAGATTGGATGAATGTTTCTAATTTACCGGGTAGGGAACAAATCGGATTTACGCCTCAGTATTCCACCCTGGATCACTATTCAATTTTGGCCTTCCTTGCTGAAAAATACTCCCAGCAGGGGCGGGGGAAATTATATACAGCTTTTATTGATTTGCGTAAGGCCTTTGACTCAGTCGAGTGTCCCTTATGATGGGAGAAATTAAAGAAGTCGGGAATAGAACACCGTTTCCTTTTTTTACTTCAAAAATTACATTCCTCTAATTTTTGCCCAATTAGATTAGATGGCTCTGGTACTTTATCCCATAAAATTCCTGTATCAAAAGGTGTAAAGCAGGGTTGTGTACTAGCCCCAAGCCTGTTCAATTTGTTCCTTGCCGATCTACCTCTGTATCTGGCCACAGTGGATGGACATCCCTCAAAATTAAGATCAGCTGAGATTCCTATATTATTATATGCTGATGATGCAGCAAAAAAAAATATATAAAAATGTTGGTCTTATCAAAATTGATAACTAGAGAATTCAAATCACAGAAGGAGATGAATTTACGTAAAGCATGTTTAAGACCAATTTTTTGTGACTGAGAGAACCACTGATGATGCAGTGGTTCTCTCAGTCACAAAAAATTGGTCTTAAACATGCTTTACGTAAATTCATCTCCTTCTGTGATTTGAATTCTCTAGTTATCAATTTTGTTAAGACCAAAATTTTTATATTTTCCAAATCTTGGAAGCATGCCAACTTGGAGAGTTGCAGGGAAAAAGATTGAACAGGTTAAGTCCTTCAGATATCTGGAGCTTCTTTTTCATTCTAACCTAAAATGGTCTACCCACCGTAATACTAGTCTTTCCTTGGCCAAGAATAAATCACAGGCCATTTGTTGCTTCCACTTCCAGAAGGGCAACCAATATGTGCCTGTGGCTCTTCGGGTTTTTCAGGCATCCGTGATCCTTCGACTGCTCTTAGGTTACCGAATTCGGTAACCTATTTGACTCTATGTGCCAAGCTGGGTCTACACACTATCGAATCACATGCTTGGACTTTATCCATCAAATACTGGCTCCATCTTTTCTTTAGCCCTCTGCCAAACAGTCTCCTTGCACTTCTTCCATCTGACCATTATACTTCGAAATGGTCTCAGGCCGTTGCCTCTAAAATTAAATCCGTAGGCATTGACCTTGATTCTTTAGCTAACTCTGGAGAGGATCATATTTTTCAAACTATCCAAAGAAGAATCCAGGATATTGATCTCCAGATAATTTATGCTGGTGCAGGGGGACCGTGCTCCCCACGAGCTTTTGGTCTATCCTATACCCCAAACACTATGGCACACTATTGTTCCAACCTTATAATGCCTTCAAACTGCAGAGCGTTTATGTTAGCCAGACTAAACGTATTTCCTTCTGCAGTGGTTGAAGGCAGGTATAGGAGAATTCCCCACAATGAAAGAATTTGCAGGTATTGCCATACAGAACCACACTCAGTTTGCCAAATCATTCTGCGATGTGAGTTGTATGACTTGATCTCCCCACTTCTACCCTTCCCTAATGTCTCAGATGGCAGGGCTCTTGAATGGCTGCTTATCGATAATTGCTCGGAGACCACTGAACGGGTAGCCAAGTTTTCATCTATAGGAATGACCCACAGGGTAAAGAAGTAAACGTCACCGGCTTCATCTTTTTGTATTTGCTGCTCCCTTGCCTGCTGTAACTTTCCTCACAGTTTTTTAGACTTGTATGACAGAACCGATTTGCATATTGTTTTATATCGTGAATGCTATTAAAGGTTTTGTATTGAATCTTTCCAAGGAACTTTGTGAATCATATACTACAGATCAAGCCTGTTGCCTGTGTAAAAAACCCTTTTGACTGGCAGTTTGTGAAAAGCCATAAGAGCAGGAGCCCCCCAGACTCAAGGCAAAGGCCACAATGGAGAATGCACAGGCAAAGGCACAGTCAATTTCCCCCTTTTGTGGGTTGGCACCCACAGAAGACCCAGCTCTGATGAGCCAAGCTGTCATGGTAGAGCACAGGGGATGGTGCTCCTGCAGGTACAAGGATCCTAGGCCAATAAGGACCTTGTATGTGGTATCTAATACAGACCCTATCCCTTTCTATGAATTTGTCTAAATCCCCCTTAATGCTGAGAACTTCAAAACAAGCATGGCAGACAGAATACAATAAAGCCCCAATAATCCCCATGATAGACCTACATGTGAGCTGAGCATCTTCACTCTTGCATCCCTGCTTACATGTTCACGAGCCCTTGAAGGCAGCCAATCGGAGCAGCTCTTTGTCGTGATGAAGGTTGAGTGCCGTGGTTGCCTTGGGAATGATAACCCTCACCCTGCGATGCTAGTGAGGCAGTGTGAAAATGCAAGTGCAGAAATTATTCCTGATAGGAACTGTTTGCTCGCCTTTCCTGTTAACAAACACAGCTGGAGAGTATGAACAACCAAGGATGCAGAGGAAGGAAGAGGCTGTCTTCTCCAGAGACTGGCCAAGAGGAATTTGGCCAGTGTAAGTGGGAGGGGTGTGTGAGGAAAACCGTATCGATAATTCAAGAATGTTCCTGCGCAGATTGGTCCAGATCCATGCTGTATGCTTTTGTTCGCTATTAACAATCACTGAGACAGGGAGCCACTTAGCAATTCTAAGTCACTAATTGCAACCCAATAACATTTTGTGCACTTAAAAAATGTGGCAGACAGGAAAGTGGTGATGGGTTGGCGGGGTGGAGAGGAGCTGTGGGAAAGCAGGAAAATGTGACTGTGCATGAATGACTGCTCCCCCCCCCCCTGCATTCAGACATCAGCAACTGAACACAGAGGAACCTTTTGAATGTTGCTGATATAGTTGGTAAACACATTGCAACCCAAACCAGTGGGTCACACTCACTACGTTTTCCCCCAGGGAGAGTCTCGGATCAGGTTGACCAGCTTGTTCCCAAAATCTGCACTTCCCAAGTGCACGTGAGCCCAATTCTGATTGGGACTGTGGGGCAAGAGGGCCTTCCTTTCATATTGTTTGACCAGACATGGCCCTGGTGAGCCGCTCTTGCCCCATTGAGGGAATATAACGAGTAGCCTATAAGGAGCCCCTACTAGGGTATATTGTGGTTCCCCCGGGCCACTGCAGGTAAGAAAAATGGTGCAGGGGAAATGGTAAACCAATTTGGTGTGAATCCGCCTTCTCACAATTGACTTCTGGTGATCCCATAGAGCAGGGGTGGGCAAACTGTGGCCCTCCAGATGCCCCCCTCCCCGCCGACTCCTGTGCCTCCCCGTGGGCCTTGGAGCCTGCTCTGAGGCCTGAAGGAAGGCTACCCCAGGTTCCCCCGTCCCCGGTGATCTCCCAGCTTCCGACACTGCAGGCCGGCTCTGAGGGCGGTGGGAATCCTCCCCAGTTGGCCCCCTCCCCGGAGATCGTCTGGCTTCCCACGGGCCTGGGAGCTCCAAGGCCCGCACAGAAGGCTCCCCCACCCAGCCGCCTACCTGGCGTGTCTCCGGGCAGTCGTCTAATGGCGGCAGTTGGTTGAAAGCGGCCAATGGTGGGGTGTGTGGGCAGGTCGAAAGGCACACAGCGCCTCCCGACTCATCATTCTGGGGCCAAGGGGCCAATGTTTTGTATCCTGGACTCAGCCCACCCCTCTTAGCCAGAGTGGTACACAGATGTGCACCGGTTGTTAAACTCTTTTGCTTTCCTTGGGTGCCACGGTGACCTAGTGACCTAATGTTTGCAGTGGTCATCGGACCTGATGCTGGCTGTTTGACTGAAGGTTCACACCGAGGCGGACTGTGCTGAGACATTCTTGTTTCTCCCTCCCCCCCCCCAGGCACGACAGCAGGCTCAGCTCCGTCAACAGATGGCTGAAGACAGCAAAGCGGAATACTCTTCTACGCTACAGAAATTCAACCATGAGCAACATGAACATTATCACACACACATACCCGACATCTTCCAGGTGAGTGCACCTTTACACTTCGAGTATGCATTCAGACATCACGAGCAACTGTGGTTGGTGCAACGAACTCTGGTTACTCAACCTGATATAAGTCTCCAAGTATATGTGTAGCCCTGGTTTGTCTGCTTCTTGCTGTTTCTATTTGTGCAGCCTCCCCCCCCCCCCCCCGGTCTTTCTTATATTGTTATCTCTGTGGCCAGGCAGCTACGGAATGGGCAGATCAACAAACTGTACCTTGTTGACTTACTGACAAGTAAAGGTAAAGGTATCCCCTGTGGAAGCACCGAGTCATGTCTGACCCTTGGGGTGACACCCTCCAGCATTTTCATGGCAGACTCAATACTGGGTGGTTTGCCAGTGCCTTCCCCAGTCATTACCGTTTACCCCCCAGCAAGCTGGGTACTCATTTTACAGACCTCGGAAGGATGGAAGGCTGAGTCAACCTTGAGCCGACTGCTGGAATTGAACTCCCAGCCTCATGGGCAAAGCTTTCAAACTGCATGTCTGCTGCCTAACCACTCTACGCCACAAGAGGCTCCTACTGACAAGTAGCAACTAGTTAAAGTTGCAATTAACAAACGGTCCTAGTTTATGAGGTCACTTTTTTTGCAGTATTTTTCAACACCCCCGCACTGATATTGCTTTGTTGGCCCAAATGACACTACACTATTAGTTGTGTAGTGGAGGGAAGATGCACATGATCCAAATCCAGAGTTAATGTTAGGCATGCTCCTAGTAGAGTGGGAATTAAGGGGGAAGAGAAGGTAGTGATTCCATCATGGCTGAAGGGAGGTTTAACCAATGAGGATGTGGATTTGCACGCACACTAAAGTACAGTTTTGAGCCTGTGAATAATTTTTTTCAAACTAAAATGCCATTTTTGAGTAATGCTGTGGGGCCTCTTCAATTTGATGTAGCTTAGGGCAGGAGACTCCAACCATTTGAGACTGTGGACCCCTTTGGAATTCTGACACAGGGTGGTCAGCACAACCACAAAAAGGCTGCTGCAGGACAGGTGAAGCCAATGACAAGATTGTTATTGTTATTGTTGTTGTTGTTATTGTTATTTATTAAACTTACAATATAACCCCCCCTCATAAAAATCCCCATATATAACTCATTGTACCCAGGAGCCCGAAGACCCCCAGCAACCCAAAAGATTGGCAGTCAAAAAATTCCCTCTACCCCGAGCTGACTTCCCTCGTGGTCTGCTATGGCAGGCAGCGTCAGGGAAGGATGTCTTATAGTAATTCTCAGTAGCAATTCTTCGGCATTTCTGACAGAAACTGTACTGAACAGAATTTTAAAAAGAACATTTTTTTAACGTCTTGCCTACACAATCAGAATCCCTGCTGGGCAAAACATCCACTGGCCCCACTCGCTTTCTAAAAACGCTTGGCGGGGTTTTAGCAGGCGTTGGCAGGCGTCACGGTGCCCACGGATCCTGCGTTGCAGACCCCCAACTGAGGGTCTCAGTGTGCCTTAGGTCAGCCCAGATCCAGCCTCCTGGCTGAGGTGGGCCAAACCCCTTGATGAAAAGCTAGGAACTAAACAGAGACTTTTTTCTTTATGAACTAAAAACTGTCTGAAAGTGAAGTCCCATTCTTGGAATGGAAACTGTCGTATCACAGATTAAAAATGTCAAAATAAAAATTGCAGTACACCCTTGAAAACAACTGATTTTCCACCATTCCTTCAGACAGGCCTCAGATAGGCCAGGGTGGTTTGAGGGGGTGGGCTTACAACTGGGAGGTCTTTATAACTGGTAAGGCAGGCAGGGTGAGAGGAAAGCGGGTGGTGAGATCGATGTTTTTCATTCTGGTTTTCATTCTCTCATCACCTCTCTTCTGCAGCTGTGCTGTGAGAAAACATTTGCATTGTGACAGCGCAGGCTGGCACTGGCTGAAAACAACCGCAGCTGTCCTGTTTGTGGTTTTGCTTTGCAGGCCCAAATGTCAGTAAGGTTTGAGCTCTGCCCACCCCCTGAGTCTTCCGGTTTGAATGTTTTCTGATATGATAGGAGATTGCCACGGTGCTTTCACACATGCTAAATAAAGCAGTTTTAGTCCACTTCAGCAACCCTCTGCAAGTGGACTTTGCCATTTCACACAGCAAAATCTAGTTGCCAGTTGGATTTAAAGTGCATGAAAGCCCCCAAAGTTTGTCTCCTGGAATAACCACCCCTCACGTCAATCTGTGGCAACATTTGATATCTGGATTTTGAAAATGTGTAAATGAATACAGGAATATACAGGAAACATATCTTATCAGCGCTTCATACTAAGTCTCCCCTCCCACCCACACGGCAGCCATTTTCCCCGATACTGTCCCCAAAGTGGCTATTTCTCCACCACCAAGGGGGATTTTTTAAAAAAAATTAAAAATTGGCGATTGAACATTGTTCTGTTGACAAAACATAATAATAATTTTTTTCCAGTTTCCCAGTTTTCATTTTTTAAATGTCAGTCTCTATCCCCTTGTGGAGATATAAGAGGAAAGGCATGTCTTTGTAATGAAAGAGGTTAGAGACTTATTTTTAAAATCAGAAAATAGGGGATTCAGAGATTTTTCACATATTGTTTTTGCTTTGTACTGATATAAAGATATTCAGTGGTGGATTTTTAGAGAATGAAAAAGCCCCAGTGGCTTTGGGAGAGGGGGTGGTTGATGCAGCTGCAGAACTGGGCCAGGGAAATATTGGAGGAACCTGCTGTGTAGAATCCTAGTTGCCACTGTGCTGTCAGCAGCCCCACCAGCGGCTGTGATACCGCATAAGCCCACTCCCTTGTGGAAACCAGAAGTATCTGACTGCAGCCAAATAACAGGGGGTCTCTTGGTCCGGCAGTTCTCCGTATCGGATCAGCTGGGTGCCAGTCTGGCCATCCTGGATCATTTAGTTCAACAGAAAATTTCCCAGGCTTGTGCCAAAATAGAACTGATAAAGTTTGGCTTGAGGAAAAGGATGTCTTCCTTGGGGTCTTTCCTGGAATTGTTTTCAGTTATCCTTGAGAAGGTTGACATTGGACCATAAATCTAAGGCTCTGTTTGGAAGCCAGTCCCGGATCCGGTCATGTGGTCAAGCCAAAGAACATGTTCCTTCGTTTCAGTCACCGGCTTCTGCGCACTGAGCCCACTGTTTGCAGTTCTTCCTTTCAGGCATGTGCAACATTGGTTCTCCTTGGAGGCCTGAGCCTGAGAAGGCCTATGGCTAGATGCTGGAAGTCTGTGCTGCTGCTTGTCTGGGAACACTGCTGTGAGCGGGGCCAACTCAAGTGAAATCCTGGTCTCTGTTGCACATGGGGAATTGTGTATTCCCAGCTGCAGCCTTTCATGCTTAGGAAGTAAAGGGGAGCAGGACAGCCCTTCCACCTGCCAATACACATGAACCTGAGAAGCTGCCCTACACTGTATCAGTCAGTCTTGTCTACTCAGATTGGCAGCGACTCTCTAGGGCAGGGGTGGGCAAACCAGCTGGGTGACCTTAGGCAAGTTCCAGTTCTCTCAGAGCTCTCGCAGCCCCACCTCCCTCACAAGGTGTCTGTTGTGGGGAGAGGAAGGGAAAGGTATCTGTAAGATGCTTTGAGTCTCTTATGGGCAATGAAAAGCAGGATATTAAAAATGGCTCTTCTTCTTGAGAGGCAGCCTGGTTTAGTGGTTAAAGAGCTGCAGACTCTTATATGGAGAGCTGGGTTTGATTCCCCACTCCTCCACATGCAGCCAGCTGGGTGACCTTTGGCCAATCACAGTTCTCTCAGAGCTCTCTCAGTCCCATCTGTCTCATAGGGAGAGGAAGGGCAGGTGATTGTAAGCCATTTTGAGATTCCTTCTGATAGTGGGAAGCAGGGTTAAAAAAACAGCTCTTCTTCATCACCTTTTCCTTGCTGTTGGCCTCTCAACACTTGGAGCTGGCCATCGGGACAGACTCCCACCATGCAGGTTTTTGAGAGTGGCCTGGTGCTTGTTGCGTTCTGATGTCTGGGGGTGGGATCACTGGGATACTGCCCGAGGGTTTAGGCCTGCTAAATAAGAAAGAGGCTTGGGGTGGCATACCTGATTAATGGAATTCTCTGGGCAGTGTCATAGATGGCCAAGAAGCCTGGGAAGTGAGAAGCACATGGTGGATTCAGAGAAAAGTGGGAATCTCTAAGAGCTCTGGTCTACCTCACAGGGCTTCTGTGATCCTAGGCCACCATTCCCATCCCCCTGTTATTTGGCTGCAGTCGGGGGATGGGAATGTTGGCCTAGGATCACTGTTGGAACAGTCCACAAACACCTAGTTTCTTTAAATGAAAGAAAGTCTTCTGGACCAGATGAACTGCATCCAAGGGTACTAAAAGAACTTGCAGATGTCATCTCTGAAGCTCTGTCAATTATTTTTGACAATTCTTGGAGAACAGGTGAGGTGCCAGACGATTGGAGGCTGGCAAATGTTGTCCCCATCTTCAAGAAAGGGGAAAAAGGAGTATCTGGGTAATTATTGACCCGTCAGCTTGACATGTGTAGCTGGCAAAATTTTGGAACAAATAATCAAACCCTCGGTCCTTGAGCAGCTGGAACTGAGAGCTGTGATTTCGCAAGAACAAGTCATGTCAGACCAACCTTATCTCTTTTTTTGAGAAAGTGACTACTTTGCTGGATCAGGGGAATGCTGTGGACATAGTTCATCTGGATTTCAGTAAAGCTTTTGATAAGGCTCCACATGATATTCTTGTTGACAAGTTGGTAAAATGTGGTATGGATCCAAATTCTGTCAGGTGGATCAATAACTGGTTGACAAATCATACCCAGAGGGTACTTGTTAATGGTTCAGCATCTTCTTGGAAAAGAGTGACAAGTGGAGTACCCCAAGGATCTGACCTGGGGCCTGTGTTGTTCAACATATTCATAAATGATTTGGATGAGGGATTAGAGGGGATACTTATTAAATTTGCACATGATACTAAACTGGGAGGGCTAGCAAGCACAACTGAAGACAGCAGCAGAATACGCTTTACTCTGCTCTGGTTTGGCCTCACTTGGAGTCCTGTGTTCAGTTTTGGGCACCCCAATTGAAGAGGGATGTTGACAAACTAGAATGTGTCCAGAGGAGGGCAACAAAGATGGTGAGGGGTTTGGAGACCAAGACATATGAAGAAAGGTTGGGGGAGCTTGGTATGTTTAGCCTAGAGAGGAGATGACTGAAAGGGGATCTGATAACCATCTTCAAGTATTTGAAAGGGTGCCATATGGAGGATGGAGCAGAATTGTTCTCTCTTGCCCCAGAGGGACAGGCCAGAATGAATGGGATGAAATTAATTCAAAAGAAATTCCATCTAAACATCCAGAAGAAGTTCCTTAGAGCAGTTTCTCAGTGGAACAGGCTTCCTCGGGAGGTGGTGGGTTCTCCATCTTTGGAAATTTTTAAACAGAGGCTAGATAGCCCTCTGACGGAGAGGTTGATTCTGTGAAGGCAAAGGGGTGGCAGGTGACAGTAGATGAGCGATTGGGATGTGAGTGTCCTGCATAGTGCAGGGGGTTAGACTAGATGACCCATGAGGTCCCTTCCAACTCTATTATTCTATGATGTTATGATTCTAAACACCCCAAGATTTTAAAGGTCAGTTTTTATTGTTATTAAATATGAATTTAATTGCTTATATTGTTGTATTTAGTCATCTGCTTGCTGATTGACTGAATAGCTTTGTGGTGGTGGGATTAAGAGTGGCAGCCTCTAATCTGAAGTACCTCCTGCTGGGTTTACAGTTCTCTCAGCTCTCTCAGCCCCACTTACCTCACAGGGTGCCTGTTGTGGGGAGAATAAGGAAAAGGAGTTTGTCACCGGGGTATTTAAAAAGCAGCTCTTCTCCTTTGTTTTACTAGGTGCCTTAGCGGGTAGATTCAAATATTATTCTCCTTCAAATGCTGTCACATTTTCCCTGGCTGACTGAATCCCTCTGTTGCACTTGTAATCCCACTACCATCCCAGGGAGAATGTCCGACTATAAAGGAAAATAAATGAATCCACCTAACTGTATGCATTAACGCTGTTGTTTCAGAAGATACAAGAGATGGAGGAGAGGAGGATAGTCAGGATAGGCGAATCCATGAAAACCTTTGCGGAGGTGGACCGGCAAGTTGTCCCCATCATCGGGAAGTGTCTGGATGAGATCACCAGGGCAGCTGAGTCAATCAGCCAGAAGGACGTGAGTTGGCAGCTTCTTGAGTATGTTGCTTCTTTTGAGAAAGCCCATCCTCCACACGTGGTCCAGCAAGAGGGTTTGTGAAATCATCTGCGAGTTAATCCTAAAATGTCACTTTGGTAGCCCCTCCCTCCATGCAGTAAATGCAATGTGCACGTGTGTATGTACAATCTCTGGTCATGTGACCATCAGCCAGCGCAGTGTAGTGGTTAGGAGTCCAGACTTCTAATCTGGCAAGCTGGGTTTGATTCCCTGCTCCTCTGCATGCAGCCAACTGGGTGACCTTGGGCTCACTACAGCACTGAGAAAACTGTTCTGACCAAGCAATAATCTTAGGGCTCTCTCAGCCTCACCTTCCTCACAGGGTGTCTGTTGTGGGGAGAGGAAAGGGAAGGTGAATGTAAGCCGCTTTGAGACTCCTTTGGGTAGAGAAAAGCAGCACATAAGAACCAACTCTTCTTCTGATTCCCCACTCCTCCTCCACATGCAGCCAGCTGGGTGACCTTGGGCTTACCCAGCACTGATAAAGCTGTTCTGACCAAGCAGTCATATCAGGGCTCTCTCAGCCTCACCCACCTCACAGGGTGTCTGTTGTGGGGAGAGGAAAAGGAAGGCAATTGTAAACCACTTTGAGACTCCTTTGGGCAGTGAAAAACAGGGTATAAAAATACTACTACTACTACTACTACTACTACGCCGACGATTGTACATACTGTAAAAGGTATTATTTTGTTAATGAAGCAGCTCCCCAATGTGCTGGCAGGTTGAAAAAGAAAACTTATTGGATGGCTCCAAGAGAAAAAAAGGAATCACGAAATAGACTCCCAGCCACCGCCTGCTGTACAGAAATCCTCCTCAGCCATTAAGGATGTTGGTCGTATTTTGTCAGAGGCTGCAATGTTCACCAGATGTCACTTTACGCTGACTCTTAGCAAAGTGTACTCAAATTAGATAACAAACTCAAAACAATAATTGGGGGGGGGGCATGCAAAATAAGCAGATGTGCAAATTGGCCTTGCAGTGTGGAATCTCCATATGGTGCAAAGTTGGTGCTTCCAGTCTATCCTGGCCTGACTTCTTTTTATAAAACAAAGTTTCAGTTCAGTGGCACCACTTGTGACAAACACTAACGCTTACACCCAGAACAAAACTTTGTTAAAGGGGCCACTGGAATGAAACTTTATTGCTTCAGACCAACACAGCTACCCACCTGCATCTATCTGTTCTTTTTATAAAGGAAGACATTAAAGAACCATCCTGTCTGAAAATTGGGTCTAACCTGCCACATTTTAGAACCTTTAAGTGGACTCTTTGTTGAAAATATCAAGTGTGCCCCAAAATGTCTATTGCCACGCCTACCCCTCGCTGCAGTGGGAAAGGCAAATGCACTCTACATATGTTCAAGGTACCGTTGCAGGTCATCTATTCCAAGCTTGACTCCTACAGGGTTGTCAAATGTGAGCCTCGGTGCTCATTAAAGGTTTCTCCTAACACAGCCCCTCCAACGGTGAGCTTCCTGGTCCATTTAAGCAGAACGGAATCTGAGTGGATGCCTTTAGCCTAGCCCACTTAAGAAAGGGCGCTTGTCCCTTGCCCATCCTGGCCAGCCTCTTCAACCCCCCCCCCCATCCCCATCTCTTGTAGCACCTCCAGGGAGATGGAGGTCATCACCGCAAGGCCAAATCCCAAGGGCTGCCCAGTGAACCTGGGAGATATGTGCCTCCCCTTATGCTGGCACCAGATAAGATTTCATTTGTTCTGGATTTCTGGTTTCCTGTTTTGACATTTATCTCTTTTTTGCTGCATAACGAGCAAGGGTTATTTTTAGCTTCTTTGTAGTGGTAGGATGTTTGGAGCTCAAGGAAAGGATGTGATACGATAGAGAGATTTTTTTAAAGGTTCCAAATGCAGGGGACGATCCCAAAGCCCAAGACATATCATCAGTAGTTCAGAGATTTGTTTTCGGTTTTTCATTTTCTCTTTTCCTCGGAGGTTAGTTCCACATCTGTGTTTCTATATCTTTCTCTCTATAGTTTGATTCGTATGCTGTACCCCAGTCCCACGTCCTCTTCTCCCTTCCCTTCCCAACAAAGTTTGAGTCTGGGGACCAGCAAAGTTTAAGACCAGCAAAGTTTTACTGCAGGTAAAAGCTTTTGTGCACACACACACCTCTTCAGATACAGAAGCGTAAAGATACGTAAAGAAGTGTGCATGTACACAAAAGCTTATGTCCAGAATTAAACTTTTTTGGTCTTAGAGGTGCCACTGGACTCAAACTTTGGCCTATTGCAAGGGTGGCCAGACAGTGGCACTCTAGATGTCCATGAACTACAATTCCCATGAGCCTCTGCCAGCACATGCTATTGCTTCAGGCCAACATGCCTACTCACCTGTTGTCATGCAGTGCAATTCCTTCTCTTCCTATTGCGAGGCAAACCAGTTTGGAACCAGCAAACGATGCTTTGTGCTTTCTCTTCAAATGAGAACTGGAGGCCTGATCAAAGTTGTTCTTTCTGATTCTTGTGTGAACAGCACATGCAAACCATTGATTTGGCCATTTGGACGTAAGGGCAACCTATGGTTGGGATGAAAGGGAAGGAATCGCTGGCTTTCCTCATAATCTCCCCTGACCTCCCTTCTGGTTGCAAGGCAAACCAGCATGAGGATTTGCACTTTGAGCTTCTTGGTCCTCACAGGAATCTTCATAATATTAAAGTTCCCCAAGGAAGCTAGCCTGAGCCTCCAGCTAGTGGGGAGGGCTCAGGGGCCCCAGATCACAAGTGAATGTCTTTGACTTCTTTGGCCTGTGGGTCTCTTCCAGGATTCACAGTTGGTCATAGAGGCCTTTAAGTCTGGCTTTGAGCCTCCCGGGGATGTTGACTTCGAGGACTTCACCCAGCCGATCAAGCGCGCTGTCTCTGAATCCAGCCTTTCGAACTCCAAAGATGGAAAACCAGAGTCCAGGTTTAGCAGCAAGTCCAAGGGCAAGTTGTGGCCTTTCATCAAGAAGAACAAGGTACCGAGTTTTCAGACTCTGTCTTGGCATTCGTGACCTATGGAGTTTGCTACTTGTGCCTTATTTTGTAATCCCGGCAGTTGAAGTCTTTTCTCTCTCTTTTTTTTTATAGAAAATTAGTTTCTAAGAACTAGTAGCTGATGTCCTGTTGTAATTTGTTGTAATAGTTTTGGTTTTTTATTCTTTAATTGCTGGATTTGGCTTCTATTTTATGAGGTTTTTCTTTTAATTTTTTAATGTACTTTAAAATATTGTGTTGCTTTTATCAGTTTTTCCCTCCCCGGCTTGATTTCTTTTGACTTCTCATGTCTTTGCCATGGTGGTTTCTGTTTCTCGTTTGGTTCTAGGTAATTGCTCAGTGCATGTGTTGCCCCATCCCTGCAAATTGCTCTTTGCTTACATTGTTAAGCCCCTCCCGGTTAATTAACATGCCTGTTTTCACCTCTGCTGCACTCAAGCTGATTTCTCCTTTGCTTTTCAATATGTTCTAGACAGGGAGGGGTCTCTGCCACCTCCCTGCCCCCAGCATGATCAAAGCCTTATTTGTGGCATGCAGCCTTACATGTGTGTTTGTTTAAAAACAACAACAACAACAACACTCACATTTTCAGCTTTATTCTAAACGTCAGTTCCACAGTATCTCCCTGCCGTGGCACTGAGATGCCACTAGAATACGGGCATGTGGTCATGCTATATCAGCTGTACAACTAAGGCTATAAAAGGCCATAGCCCATTTGGGCATATTCACTGGGGGGAAATTTTGTTCCAATTTATCCTATCTTTCCTGCCTAGTCACCTAGAAGTCCATCAGGTGATGAAAGGAAGTGTTAATTGACAGGCCTGTGCTCTGCAGTGCGGCGCTGGTGTGCCTGTAGCCGACTCCTTGTGCATGCTGCATAGCAAGTGTTCTGAAGAAACCTGTGTAACTCTCCTCCCATTTAAATATTGTTTCTCCTTCTACCACCAGCATGGTGAATGAAGCATGCAATCATGTAACGGGCTCTCTGCTGGGTTTAGATCTCTCTCTTTCCCTGTTCCTGGAGCTCAGGGCGGACCGCAGGAGAAACTTCTGTCATTTATTGGGAGGGCAGACTAGGATGGTGTCTTTGTCAGGCTTCCTAGCTTCTGATCATTTGTTCCTGTTGACACAAGAGGAGCTTGCTGGGTCAGACTAGGGGTACATCTAGCCAGTTTACTGTAGTGGTTAAGAGTGTGGACTGGGTTTGATTCCATGCTCCCCCACGTGCCACCAGCTGGGTGACCTTGGGAAGAAGAGAAAAGCGGCATATAAGAACGAACTCTTCTTCTTCTCTTCTTCTTCATCTAGTCTACCTACCTGTTTCATGTAACATTGAGTACAGTGGCCTTCTCCTGCTGTTGCCTTTGCATCAGTTCAGAGTGCAGCCTTTAGTATACCAAACATTGTGCAACTGTGAGAAGGGCAGGCATAGATCCACCTGTCATGGTCTCCTGCGACATTTCAGCTCCTGGAAATCAGCAGCCACAGATGGGTTGATTTTCAGGAATGTGCAGTTCTTTTTACTGATCAGGAGGAATTCCTGATAAGCTTCCAAGATTCCACCAGGGTTCCTTTGCCTTAGAGAGTTTGAATGCAAATTAAAATAATGTACAGGACTAATAAGTGATCATTGGAAAATGGCACTCATCTTGTTATAGTTTCATAGGGCAGGGGCTCATGGGAATTGTAGTGCATGGACATCTGGAGAGCCACAGTTTGGCCAGCTGTGGTAGAGACCAGCAGGATTTTTGACATATGAGCTTGACTCTCGAAAGCTCAAAATTTTGTCTGCCTCTATGATGCAGGACTCAAATCCAACTCATCTCGCTATATGAGCTTATTTTCACTGAGGAGAGATAGGTTTCTCTTTTGATAACCATCAGGCCCATTTCCTTTCTCATCCTGCGCTTACTCCTGCGAGTTTTTCTATGGGGGAGAGACATGCTGTTTCCCTCTTTGGTCCCTTTTGCCCTTTGGGGTAGGATAGTCCTGAGAGAGAAAGAGACTGGCTTGGGATCCCTCAGGGAGATTTGTGGCTCGATGGGGAGCAGAAGCCATTTCCCTCTGGGCCTTTATATCACGGGTCCCTTCTGTCAAAGAAATGCCCTTTGAGCCAGGATACAGATGACAGAAATGGCAATGCAGGCGGCTGTTTCTTCATATTTTCCCACTTTGCCCTCTCAGCTGGTTTGCATGTGGCATGCAGGGTCTCAGAATGGTGGGAAATGCCATGCCTTAATTTTTTGCACTGCACCTCTTACTAAACCTCCTCACTTTCTATCATATCTCCCTTTTGTAATGCAAATCTTTTACAAAAAGAAACCCCACCAAAATTCCCAATCCTTGATCCTTCCTTTTTCTTTTCCCTTCCCTTCTTAAACCATGGCTTTTAATTATTTGCTTCCAATTGGTTTTGATTTAAAATGTTGCCCCTTTTTTATGCTGGATTTTTTTTGTATGTGCTTTTCTGTGTTTATTTTTTAATCTTTTAATTTTGTTTTTTTTTAAATTCTATCACTTCTCCATCTCTTATACGTAGCTTATGTCCCTTTTAACATCCCCCCATCAGCCCCCTCCTCCGCCCCCTTTCTCTGGCTCACCCTCTGCTGTTCCCAACGGCCCCCAGTCTCCCAAGCAGCAAAAGGAACCCCTCTCCCATCGCTTCAACGAATTCATGACCTCCAAACCCAAAATCCACTGCTTCAGGAGCCTAAAACGCGGGGTAAGTTCTCCTCTGGATGTCTGTCTGTCTGTCTCTATCTTGTGCTTCAACTGCACGTTCTTCCTTGACTTTTTTCAAGAACTGCACCCGTTTTTCTTCTCTTTCTCTCTCTTCCCATCTTCCTTTTGTTTGTTTTTTTAATCATAACTTACCAATCACATTCTGAGAAAATCAGTGCTGTAGTCAAAACCCCCACAATGAAACCACAAAAAAAATTCTGTTTGTTTTTCCCTAGACACAAACAAATGCAAAAAAAAAAAGTTTTGGGCTCTTCTGCATTTTCAATTCCATTGATTGTTTTTCTCAGGTTTTTATGCTGGACGTACAACAATGTAATTTTGAGTTGACTACTAGAGGGCAAAATACACATGTAGATAAGAAAAAAACCCCCAAAGCAATAGGAACACACAGTAGACGAAAATGGGAATGCAGAAGAGCCCTCAGATCCAAGCCAGTTCACCACCAAAGAGGAAATAAATCACACTCATATTTGTAGGAAGAAATTTACTGGTGGGTTCATTCATGATTAATTGTACGATTAATTTACAGCCCCTTTGCTTTTGTCCCAATTTTAATGCATTCCTGGAGTCTGCAACTACTGCTGTATCTCAGATCATATTATAAAGCACAAGGACAGAGCAAACTGAAGGATTGGGACCTTCTCTGCACTGGGTTGCTGCTGGCTGCTTCCCGGGCCTTCCCAGGGAGAGATTCCCTGCTGGACCAGGTCCGCCTCAGATTATTGCCTCTACATGAGGAAGCCTGGGCGGAGAGGATCCACTGTGCTTTGCGGCAGCAGGGGGAGGAGTATTTTCACCTTCATTTTAAAAATGTAAACGACCAAATCATCTCTGTGCCACTGCAAAGCGCTACAGAGCTGACTGGGTCGTTTTTTGGCCCTTTTGGGATGCCGTAGGCAGGGGAGGAGCTGTTCGTGGAAGGAACTGACTCTTCCGCTTCCACATGAGCCTGCCCTAGGATAGGCCCTGTTGGCGCCCAGAGCAGCAAAAGGGTACACGGAAATATCCGCGTTCCCTTGCCGTGGAGCTATGGAGGACCTAAAGCGGGCCATGCCAGGGCTGAGTCAGCACTGACATCATGTGGAAGGAGGAATTAGCTGGGCCGACCTTTTCCCCCTGTGCGAAAAAGATCCTGATTCCCTAAGGCAGTGGTCCCCAACCCCTGGTCTGTACACTGGTACTGGTCCATGGGTCAGTCGGTACCGGGCCGCAGCTCCTCCTCATCCTCCTTCCCGGCTGCTGCCTCGGGGGCTGCCCTGCCACTCTGCCTCCGGCTCACCTTTGGTGCTCTCCGGCGGCCACCATGGCTGGGGCTCCCCCTCGGCATGGCACTGTGCAGCTGCTGCTGGCAGCGCCCTCCCCAGTGGGCAGCGGGAAGTCAGGGGCATCATCATTAAGCAAGTGGAGCAGGGGCTCAGGCGGCAGCGGCAGCAACATCCCTTGGCAAAAGACTACCCCCCCTCCCGGGCCTCAGTAAAATTGTCGATCGTTTACTAGTCCCCGGTGATAGAAAGATTGGGGACCATTGCCCTAAGGGAAATACGAGATCCTTCCTTACAGAATTGGGGCACATCCTCTGAGAGAGTGCAGAGTGTTTTTCTGCTCAAATTCCTGCATGAAGTTGCACTGTTCCCTTCAGAACACAGCAGATATACTGGGCATGCTCAAGGAACATTCCCACACAGTTCCAAAACTCCCTTTCCTTCCCACAGATCCCCCCACCCCATCAGGTTGTGCCTCTTGGAGCTCCAAGAGGCCAGAAACCTCCTGGTGAAGAAGAGGCCTTGGGGGTTTCTCAAGGGGCTGAGTGTCCCCCTGCTCCTCCTTTTGAGAGCCTGACTCCTTCCCTATGGTCAGAAAAAGAGTTGGAATTCTCAGACAAGGAAAATGTTCACCCCTTGAGACGGGGGACTCCTCTGTCTTTTAAACGTGGCCTCCTACACACCGCCGCTTTGGGACTTGACTGACTCGCTCATGAACACAATCTCACTTGTGAGCAAGCCTTGTCCTGAATCAAGGGGATCCTGTTTGGGCTGCCACAGCAGGAATATCCTGGTCCCTCCTGTGAGCTCTAACAGAGCTGCTATTTTTTAAACATCTTTTCACTGCTTGGCCTTCTGCCATCTATTTCCTCGTCCCTGTAGGATCCTTGGGGCAGTGCCGGGGCTCATGTTCCTTGGAAGAAGGAAGGTTTGGGGCTTCCCAGAGAAAGGGCCATGATAAGAGGCGTTCCGAGTTCCCAGCTGGCATGGGTTGAGTTCTTTGGTCAGTCTGTCATGCCCCTGCATCCAGTATTGCAGCCTACAATGTATCGTAGAGTCCGCCGGTTTTAAAGATCTAACAGTTACGTTGAAAAAGGGCCCTTACAGCTTTTAGCACAAGCTTTTAAACTGCCTGCTGATTCATTCAACAGCCACAAGAAAGGAAAAGTCCTGCTGAGAGCCTCTCCAAACAGATTCTCCCTCCCCCATCACCAATATTTACTTTCTCTTTTGTCCTCTGTTTAATTCATGGCAGGGCTTAATTAAAGCCTTTCTGATTCATGCACCAGTGCTACACATCTTGCTACAGGGCAGGGCAAAGCTTTTCCTTCTGCCTATGGCTGCTGCACACCAGCCACATAGATGTCCCATTCCAGTTACTCTCCTAAGAACCACCATGGTACGAAACAAGTTTCAAAGGAGAACTGGAGCTCACATTTCCTTCCCTTTTAGTCTGGGAGGGAAGGAAATGAGGCAAGTTGTATCCAAGACTTGGTTCTCAGGGTCCCAGCAGGCAAGATGCTGGGAGATACATGCTCAGATTGCTAATGTACAGTAAACAGCAGCCACGGAAGGCCCCAGAAGCACATCAGGGGAAATGGCAGGGCAATTATTTCATCTAGCCACCATTTTGCAACCACAAATGTCCCCCTGCAGCTTCTATTTACCTCACTGCAGGTATCTTGCGTATTATCTAAATATTTCCTGTATGGCGATCCAGGGTAGTAAATGGATCCAGATGATTCAAGTCTAAGGGTCTCTAAGATGCTGCTTGATTATGACCTCCCTGCTCCCCAAAGGCTGGAGATCTGATGACTGGATCCCACTCAGCCACAAAGCTCCCTAGGTGATCCTTTTTCTCCCCCCCCCCTCTAATTTTGGAGGGCTGTTGTGGGGATAAAATGGAGGAGGAGAGGGCTGTGTATACCGTGAAGGGAAGGGTCAAAAAGATGGTGAGTGTGGTGGGTCTTTTGTCCAAACCAAACCTGAGACAGGGTATTAAGACATGCCTCACCTTGTACGAAATTTAACTGAGCAGCTTTCTGAGATAAACCCCCCCCCCCCCCGTCAGCTTGGCTTAGTGATGAAGAGTGGTGGAGATTCCTTACTCCTCCTCCACATGCAGCTAGCTGGGTGACTTTGGGCTTGTCACAGCCCGGATAAAGCTGTTCTCACAGAGCTCTCTCAGCCCCACCTCCCTCACAGGGTATCTGTTGTGGGGAGAGGCAGAAAAGGTGCTTGTCAGCCCTTTGAGACTCCTTCAAGTAAAACCAACTTTTCTTTTTTTTCCCCTCTGAAAGTAAAGGCACAAACGTCTAGGAAGCAGTTAAGATTGGTGGTCCCCAACCCCCGGTCCGGGGACCAGGACCAGTCCGTGGATCAGTCGGTACTGGGCCGCGGCTCCTCCTTGTCCTCCTCCTTGGCTGCTGCCTTGGGGGCTGCCCTGCCACTCTGCCGTCAGCTCAACTTTGGTGCTCTCCGGCGGCCGCCGTGGCTAGGGCTCCCCCTCAGCGTGGCACTGCGCAGCTGCTGCTGGCAGCGCCCCCCAGCTGGCGGCGGGATATCAGGGGCGCCAGTGGGAAAGCAAGCGGAGCAGGGGCTCAGGTGGCAGCGACATCCCTTGGCAAAAGATCCCCCCCCCCGGGGCCCCAGTAAAATTGTCAAGCGGTGACCAGTCCCCGGTGATAAAAAGGTTGGGGACCACTGCTTAACATAACACAGTGTCATGCTTCTTTTCCTAATTCCATTTTAAGGGCCCATCTTTTTGCTACTGGGTATTTTTTACAGTTGTTTTCTCTGTCTTCTTTGGGGGGGAGGGTTACAATAAGAATGTCTCTGTTTCAAGAGCTGTTAATTATACCTTCTGTGCTGGGGGGTGGGGAGAACAAAGCGAAAGTCTTCCCTTGCAAGAGATCCAGGGGTAGAACCCGCACCCTGAAACCAGCTTCCTTTGCACGGCGGGGGCAGCACCCCCCACTTATTCTGCATTTCTCAAGGGCACCGCTTGCACCAAGATGGAGCCATGATGTGGCCACGAGCCAAACTGTGCCAGCCTGCACTAATCGGTAGCTTTGAATGAATGGGGGTAGGGAAAAAAACACAATCCGCAGGCTTTCATCCTGCGCAAATGGCACAGAGCAGAGCTTCCCATAAATGACATACAGTATTTTTCAGAATTAAAACCAGAGGCAAGCTACGATACGTCCCCACGTTCTCCACCCCAAATGGAGTGTGAGTGGGCCTTGTCAGTTGTAAAGTTTCTGTACCATACTGCCTAGGCCAGGGGTAGTCAAACTGCGGCCCTCCAGATGTCCATGGACTACAATTCCCAGAAGCCCCTGCCAGCAGTTTGACTACCCCTGGCCTAGGCAAATTGATAAAGCTTGCAGAAAGGCAGTGGCTCCCAGGAGATCTTGACTGGTCTGATTTCTTTCCTGGGCATGCTGGTTATGATCTCGCTTTGCATTAGGGTGCCTCAGCCCACATTTTTGGAGTTATGGCCCTAGGAAATCACCCTGGGGGAAATGATGTTACTTGAAACATGTGACATTTCTGTGACCAACATCTTGGTCGCACCTGGTGGATTCCCCCCACCCTATTGGCTTGCGAAGAGCCAGGTTGTTCCAGTCAATACACCGAGGGGGCGAATCCCTCTCTCCCATGGAAGGTGAATGCAGCAGCGTGAACTGGCCTGGCTGGTGATTCGCCTCTTAGCTTAGACTTTTGTGGTTTCTACTCTAGTGGACGTTGTTGACTTAAAAAAAAAAAGACCAATCACAATGTAATTAACTGTTTCCATTGCACCAAGCAATATTTTCTTAATCATCCATCTTGTGTCATGTTTTTGTGATTAGATAGGTAACTTGTCGACCTCCATCCATAATGCTCTTTCATTTGACCTGCAGAGATTCCTCCCTTTGTGTATATTTTATGTGTTTGACATCAGTATCCAGTAATAGTAAAAATCCTTCATTTTTCAACCTTCAGGGCTTCTGTTTACTGTTATTTTACTACCTGTGCTATATCCAGATTAATGTTGATTAAAGCTGTAGCTGAATGTGATCCTGTTTCTCTGTTTTCAAAGCTGGTAGGTATTTAAATGTTCTTATAAATAAAGTGAAATGGTTTATTGGATTCCTGGGCCTAACTGGGTTAAGGACGGCTTTCCACGTTATGATCTAACAACTGTAAGGTGCACTGTCCACAGAAGATGTATTTTGGAAATTCTGAATTTTCATAGCTCATTAATGTCTGAGTGACACAGCTGGCAGAATCATGCAGTACAGCTCTTGCTGCGGAACCTCCAGGTGCTAGCAGGAAAATGTTGATGTTCCCCAATTTCAGAAAACTATGGGGTCAGGGAGGATGGCGGCTTATCCTTTCCCCTCTAATGCAAGCTTCCTCTGTTCAGGGAGATCGGTTCAGGCAGGTGGCTGTGATGGTCTGAAGCAACAGAACAAAGTTTTAGTCCAGGGGCACCTTCAAGACCCACAAAGATTTGTTGAAGGTGTAAGCGTTGGTGTTGCAGGCGCCTTTCCTCAGATACATTGAAATGGAAATTACCAAGCCATGCCTTGAACCAATCCATGCCTTGAATCCATGCCTTGATTGGTAATTGGAAATTATCAAGCCATGCCTTGTAATTGACCTTTGTTCTGAGTTCAGGGATTTGCATTTTAGTTTATACAGAACATTTAAACAAGTGAATATTCCATGTGTGCTTCAAAGCAATATGGCCTATTGCAGCCTTTTCCAACTCTTTGAATGTGGAGGAACCCCTGAAATAATTTTTCAGACTTCGAGGTGATGTCAGCTGGCCACGCCCCCAGAAGTGATGTCAGCTGGCCACGCCCCCTGCCATACCTGCAGAAGTGACATCGCGACCTGCACCCTTAGTTCTCCTTTTGCTCCCTCCCCCTACCTTTACTACTACCATGGCGGCTCTGCCTCACGTAGGCCAGAGAGAAGAGTCGAAGCTGAGAAGACAGCCCAGACACCCCACCCCATGCCATTTCAGCACTCCCACGGACCCCTGGTTGGGAATCCCTGGTCTGTCGATTCATTTTGAGCTTGGAAACTAAGCAGGGCTGGCCCTTGTGTGAACTTGGACAGGAGACCAGCAAGGAAGTCCAGGGTTGCTACGCAGAGGCAGACCACGGAGAGCTACCTTTGGCCATCTCTTGCCTTGAAAATCCAGCAGGGTTGCCATAAATCTGCTGCGTTTCACAAGTCAGCCACTTCTATGACATCCATGAAAGCCAAGAGATGGTGACTGCATCATAGGAGGAGGAGTAGCTAAAGGGCAGCTTGGGGGACTACATGTCTCAAGGCAGTGAATCTTAGCTAGCTGCATCCTTAGATATGTCCAAGGATTCCTATCACTGGTGGTCATGCTCCATCCCCTTCCCCCCTCCCCCAGCTTTGCCATAGGAGCGATAACCTCAGAATGGCTGGGTGGATTCCGATTATGAGGGGTCATTTTCAATACCAGGCCCACTTACTATCTCTGCCTTCCTGCCCCCGTGGTTATAGTCCATCTCATTTTCTTAATAGATTTTGGGAATGGCCAGGCTATTCTGGGCACTCCAAAGAGGTTTGCAGCAACATGCTTAATTGCAGGGTCTCCTTGTTGCAAATCAGGGCTGAAAAATTGTCCCCTACAAATTCTCTTTTACAAATTTCGCAGCAAATACTTATCAGGTTATACAATTGTTGGGTATATACCAAACAGTAATATCAGGTCTCTCTCAGCCCGACTGACCTCACAGGCTGTCTGTTGTGGGGAGAAGAAAGGGTGGGCGATTTGAAGCCACTTTGAGACTCATTCGGGTAGAGAAAAGTGGCATATAAGAACCAACCCTTCTTCTTCTTTAGTAATCTCAGGGCTCTCTTAGCCTTCTCACCCTCCCAGGGTGTCTGTTGAGGGGAGAGGAAAGGGAGGGCAGTTGGAAGTCACTTTGAGACTCCTCCAGGTAGACAAAAGCAGCATATAAGACCAGGCAGTAATATCAGGGCTCTCTCAGCCTCACCTCCCTCACAGGGTTGTGGGGAGAGGAAGGGAAGGCGAATGTAAGCCGCTTGGAGACTCTTTTGGATAGAGAAAAAGCGGCATATAAGCACCACCTCTTCTTCTTCATATATTTACTATCATTGATATTGATTTTTCAGGATTAGTCATGTTGATGTTGCATTTACTAGCTTAGGGCTGATCCTGCGTTGAGCAAGGGGTTGGCCAGTTTGGTGTATTGGTTAGGAGTGCGGACTTCTAATCTGGCATGCTGGGTTCAATTCTGCGCTCCTCCACATGCAGCCAGCTGGGTGACCTTGGGCTCGCCACGGCACTGATAAAACTGTTCTGACCAGGCAGTGATATCAGGGCTCTCTCAGCCTCACCCACCCCACTGGGTGTCTGTTGTGGGGAGAGGAATGGGAAGGCGACTGTAAGCCGCTTTGAGCCTCCTTCGGGTAGGGAAAAGCGGCATATAAGAACCAACACTTCTTCTTCTTCTTGGACTAGATGGCCTGTATGGCCCCTTCCAACTCTATGATTCTATGTTTCTATGATTCTAGTAAATGCTGTGCTACCATCAATCATTTGCTTAACCAGTTACCAAGCGTTCATTCCAGACTATCACATTTCAGGTTGTTGGTGTCAAGATTTTTAAAATTACATTCTGAAGTGTGTCAAATTTTGAATTTCCTGGAAAGTGTATCGCAGATCTATGGGAAATCCTTTTACTGGGAGAAGGGAGCTTTGCAGGCCAAGATACAAAGGCAGACAATACTTTGCAGGATGGTCCTTTACCCCCGGCCTTGAACAATCAAACATTCCCATGTTTATATTTCCAGGACACGGCAGTGGATTTCCGGGCATGCCTACGTGGTGGTGTTGGATCATAACATGGGCACCAGACCTAAGCGGGAGCTATCTTTTTTTGCTGTAGAAACAGTAAATGTAGAGGTTTTTTCTTCCCCCTCCCCCTCTCCTTTTTAATGTGTGTATGTTTTCTTTTGCTGACTCAGCAACAGTCTCAATCATTGTATTTTCACAAAGAACTCATGAAGAGGACTTTAGGCAAGCCTACGTATGCCCTTGAGGCTAGGGAATATGTTGTAAGTCTGTGTATGGTGTGGCCGGGCCATACAGTCGCTGCACAGTCGCTGACCCCATTTACAATCTTGCAAGAGGGGGAGAATCGCTGAAAACCAAGCATGCAATGAGGATTCAAATACATAAATGAACAAGTGGCACGTCCCGTAGAGACGTTTGGCCATTCAAAATAAGGAAGGCCTGCTTTTTCCAGTGATAGAAACTGTTGTCTTTGCTTAAACAAACCGACCAGCAGCAACAACAACAAAAACCACAACCTGAGTCAGCGCTTCTCAATGGGAAGCAAAAAGAATGAACCAGGCATGCAAAAAAATTAATGAACCAAAATGTAGCATATAGAAACTACAGTGAAACTCCCTTAATAATGGGCTTTGGCAGTCATGCAAGAGGCACAACAGAGATTGGTAGGACTAGAGGGACAAAATCTACAGCTCAATCGATTTAATACCACAACTTAATACCATAGAGTTGACTAGAAGTGGTGGACCAGCAGGGCGGTATCCTCCTGACATCAACTTCCAACAGCTTAACCTGTGCAAATTGGTGACATTAGCTACGGAAGCAGGCTCTGCAGGAGAAGGGGCATTCGTTGTGCCACAACAAGATCTTGTACACCATGGATCTGTGCCTTAAAGCAATGGTCTGCAACCTTTCTAAGGCTGCGGACCAGTGGTGGTGGGGAGGGCAATCGCAAGGCCACGCATGCGCGGCAGGTCTGCGTATGCACGCATGTGAAACTGCCGTGCGTGCGCATTTGCAGCCATGCATGGCACAAACGCACATGTGCTCAGGAGGCTGCCTGGCTGCAGCCTGACAAGTAGTAAGGGCCCAAGGTCCTTGAAACTTGGTTGCAGTCCAGAGATTAGGATTACCTACCTCCAGGTGGGGGCTGGAGATCTCCAGACTACATAAATGGCTTATTTATTTATTTAAAATACGTATTCCACTTCTCCTAGATGAAGTGTCTGCTTTGGAAGGTGGGCTGTATGACTTTATTGCCACCAAGGTCCATCCCATCCTAAAACTCGCCCTCCTAGGCACTACTCTCATATCTCCGAGTATTTCTGACCCCAGAGTTGGCAACTCTACCTGGGGCATTTTCTCATAGGGTTCTCCTTGTCTGAAGACATAACTATGCCACAACCTTTCACTATTGTTCCTTTTCAATAGTGTAGCTCAGGGGTAGTCAACCTGTGGTCCTCCAGTGGTTCGTGAACTACAATTCCCATGAGCCCCTGCCAGCATTTGCTGGCAGGGGATCATGGGAATTGTAGTCCATGAACCTCTGGAGGGCCACAGGTTGACTACCCCTGGTGTAGCTCAGCACTCAGCACTGTAGGATGTGTTGGCAGGGGCTCATGGGAACTGTAGTCCATGGACATCTGAAGAGCCACAGTTTGTGAAACATGGTTCTATATAAAGTGAAACATGGTTCTGTGTAAGAACCTAAGAGAAACCGTGTTGGATCAAGCCAGTGGCCCACTCAGTCCAACGATCTGCGCCATATAGTGGCCAAAACCCAGGGACCCTCAGGAGGTTCCCCAGTGGGGCAAAGATTCCAGACGCCCTCCCACTGTTTTCCCCCAAGCACCACGAATGCAGAGCACCACTGCCTCAGACTGTGTGCCATGTAGACCTTGTGGCTGAGAGCCATTGATGGGCCTCTGCTCCAGATGTTGATTCCATCTCCGCTTGAAGCTGTCTATACTTGTAGCTGCCACCATTTCCTGTGGCGGTGAGTTCCACATCTCCATTGCACTTTGGGTGAAGAAGGGCTTCCTTTCACCTGTCCTAAGCCTCCTGCTCATTAGTTTCATTGAGTGGCCAGTAAGAACCTGGAGGGAAACTTCTCCACTGTGGTGGTTGTTGGCTGTGGCTTGCTGTTGTCAAGAGTCGATTTGTTTGCAATCGGCGGTGAGTTTTTGAAGAAGGAAGGCACTGAGCCTGGGGAGGGGGGAGCCACCAGGAGGATTCCTGGTCCTTTAAACTCTGCCTTAATGCCAAAAGCCAAGGCTCCAGAGTCCAGGGCTACATTGGCACGGAAAGAGCCTCGGAAAGGCCTCCTTGTCATTGGCACCCGAGGGACGTTCCATTCCCCCCCTTGCTGTCTTGTAAGTGTGGGTTGCCGTTTGTGACTATCCAATAACACATAGATTTGCTGGCCTTCACGTGCTCTCGTGTGTTATTGCGCTTGTGGCTCGTAGGCTACCTCCATTGGCTCCTGGCAAAAGGCTACGTTAGACTTACCCGGAAGAGATTTGCTCTTTTCGTAGAGATGCTCCCTAGAAATTCAGTTAATTAAGCCAGAGAGAGCGGGAGGGAGAGAGAGAGAGAGAGCGCTTCCCTGTTCCCAATTTTCCTGCAGTAGATGAGCAAATCTCTTAACAAAGATACCCCACTCCTTGTCCTTCCTCTCCTTAGAGCAGCAAAAAGCCTTATTTCTAATAATAAACTTCAAATTGACCCTTAAATGTTTCCTTCTCAGTTCTGCTCCTAGGCTAACCATCACGTTTCTGTTTGATTATTTTAATAGTATTGGTTTGTTGAAATAGTTTGTTTAAATAGCATTCAGAGTAGAGTACTGCAAATCAACAGGCCAGTAAAATATATGTTTGTGTATATATTCCCCACAAATCAAAACACAATCCAGCCAATTTTACTGTGCTTTAAAGCCCAAAATGAACCCCTGCATGTTTCACACGTTTTAACTCCCCCCCCCCTTCCCAATCAGTTTGCCTACAAGAGTTTGAAAGACTTGGATCCTGTCCATATTTACACATAGCTATTAAGCCTTGGAAAGCATGCTGCGATTGGCGGCCCAATCATCTAACTACATCATCAGAACTCCTGCCTTGACGGATGGAGAGCAGAGGCAGGGAAGCAGAGCCTTTTGCCCAGGGTCACCCCATGAATCTGTATTGAGCTGTGATTTGAAGCCAGTCCTCCAAGGACTGAGGACCAGCCCTCTAGATCAGTGGTTTTCAAAATGCTGGATTTTCAGAGAAGCGTTTACACATGGACTCATCTGCTATTTTGCATCTCGAAGACGCTGCTAGACTGGAGCACACTTGAGGGCAGATGCTCAGTCTGTGCAGGTCCTTTGCCAGGCCTTTCAATAGAACACCCTTCCACATTCGATCCCTTTCAGATGTCACAAGCAAAGCATATTTTCAAAGAATGTTCTCTTAGGAGCCTTGCAAGTGGTGGGAGAAAAGCTGACATCTTGATTCCAGCAAATCCTCGGTTGTTGTAGAGATGTGCGCTTCAGCTTGGTTCAGCCGCTTCAGCGACCGCTGCAGCCCAGTGCCGGGGAGTGGACAGGAGGGGCGGCAACGTGCCCGGCAGTGGCCATGCGTAGGTGCAGAGCTCTGTGGCTGCATGCGGCTGCCAGCTGGTGCGCCCCCACTGCGCTGGCTTCCTATGTAATGCTTCGGGCTTTGTTGATCGCCAAGGTGGCCAAACCAAGCTGAAGTGCAAACCCCTAGATCAGGGGTAGTCAAACTGCGGCCCTCCAGATGTCCATGGACTACAATTCCCAGGAGCCCCTGCCAGCAAATGCTGGCAGGGGCTCCTGGGAATTGTAGTCCATGGACATCTGGAGGGCCGCAGTTTGACTACCCCTGCCCTAGACTTTGTTGTGACAGCCGGATCAGACGAAAGGGCCAGTAGTCTGTTTCTTGTCCTGTGATGATACCCCATCTTCAGATCTAGAAACAAGAGGCTTACAATTCACACCCCTACTATTTCTCCCTTCACTTTTATTTTTATAATCGAGGCTTTGAGGTCTTCTCAGTCTTCTAGGGTGTAAACTGCACGGAGCTTTTATTCCAACCCCAGGTCTATTCAGTCCCTGCCCTCTACACAGAATGCGATTTCTGTTTGGATTTTGGGCGATTTAAAATCTCCTTCTGCAGCAAGAAGGATTGATCCAGAGTGACCCTACCTTTATTGTGCGATATCTTAAAGTGCATTTAACCCTCAATATTTAAAAGATGTTTTGAATCTGAGCTCTCCTCTGTGGTAGAGGTCCCGTGATTGGCTACAGGTGGTCATGTGACAAACTTGCCTTAAAGGAGAAGCCCCTAATTTCTCTCAACTTCTGTCAGTCCTGGATTTTTTCTCCCTTCTCTGCCTTTTTTGATCATCTCACCCCCCCCCCCAAGAAAAGAAAGAGGCTCCCTGCTTGGCTCCTCTTCCCCCTCCTTCAAGAAAAGAAAGAGGCTTGGCTCCCCCCCCCCCTTCTGAACTATCCTAACCACGTGCAGAAGACTTTCCTGTTTCAATGGGGGGGGGAAGAGGAAGATCTGAGTTCAAAGCGATCTGAATTCAACAGGATTGACAATGGAATAAACAAAGTGCAGACTCTGCCCTGATTTCATTGAGGACATGGGGTGCCCCCCAGCATTCCCTTGGCCTATTATGTCATTATTGACATGAAGAACCCCACAGCCAGCCTGATGAAAAGGATTCAACCCCAGGTTTATTTCAGTCGTTTGCCCAGCTTGGTTGTTTCTTTGTTTTCTTTTCCCGCTCAGTATTAGAGTCCCTGGAAAGTTGGGGCCTGAGAACCCAGAACAATTACAAAGCAGCTTTCTTGCCTGACTGATTCAGACTTCTAACACAAAACACCCTGGTCATAAATGCGACCTGCCAGGTGTTTTATCATCTCCACCAGGCTCAGCCCTTAGCACCTTATCTGTCCGCATCCAACCGATCCACTGTGATCCATGCAATGGTCATCTCCAGGCTAGATTGCCATAACTCAGTACACAGTACACTGCCCTTGAGATTGCTCCAGAAACTTCAACTGGTCCAGAATGTGGCTGCACAGGTAATTACCTGTCTTTGCCCAGCTGCACTGGCTCCAGATTGAAATCTAGATCTGGTTCACAGTTGCAGTTCTTTTTTTTAAAGCCCTAAAGGGTCTGGGACCATTGTATCTACAGGACCGCCTTTCCCACTGTATCCCCCAGAGAGCTTTGGTTCCCTGGCCCCAAAGAGATCAGAGTGGCCTCAGCCAAAGCCAGGGCTGTTTTGGCCCTGGCCCCCCCCTGGTGGGAGGGATGCTGCCAAAGAACATCGGAGCCCTGAGCCCTTCAACAATTCTGCAGGGCTCACAAAACAGCCATTCCGGCAGGCCTAAAAATCCCCTCGGATTAGTTGGCCTCCCCCTCAGCACCCCCTAATGAACTCAGACAGCCATCTTATGAGCCCCTCTTTCTCATGTCAGAAGAGTGGACAACTAGTTTAATTCCTGTTTTAATAATTATAGCTTTAATTTATTTTAAATTAAATCTGTATTTTGGGATTATATGTTTTTATTCTTACTGTAATCCACCCTGAGTTCCATGAGAGAGGGCGGGTATAAATATAATAATAAAAATGAATAGAAAGGCTTTTAAATGTTTTTGGCAGGAACAGCGCCCAGAGCAGATGAGCTTTCCCATTTTTCTGTTGGAGACAGGAATAGCACCCGTATCTTGAGAATACCTAAAGTTCCTAATGGACTAACTAGCAAATTTCCTAACTCTACCCTCCCCAAAATCCAATCATCAGCACTCTTGTCAGTTGGCTAGCGGTTAAATGGCCAAACTCCTCTCTGTTTTTGTTTTAAAAATCCCAGCCCACCTCTTGGAAGGGAATTGCCAAGGCTTCTGTAGGATGGGACTTGAGACTTTATCACACGCCTGCAAGCCATAATACTAAACCACAGTTTAATGCTGATCTGGAATCCTAGTTTGCAAGCAAGAAATGAAACTGCAGCTTGGGGACCAATGCATTTTCAGTCTGAATTGCATGTGAATTGAGTAGGGAAGGGGCATGCAAGCGTGAGGATTTCTGTAGCTTGTTTTTTCAATGGATATTTGTTTCAGCTTTTGAATGGGGTCTTAGTGGCAGGCAAGCTGCCCTCCCGGGAGACTCGGCGGTCTGGAATGCAGTTTGAAAACCAGTGCTCTAGAATGCTCCAGATCCTACTTGAACCACTACATGAAATATACTGCCTTTTATTTTTAAGAACAAGTAGATTGAAATGCAGGAAAAATCCATCAGAAACTTTCAACTTGGTGTTGTTATTTTTGAAAATACAAACCAAAATGTTTCCCATTGCCTCTGATGTATAAAGAACTAAAAACACGTAGTGATTTTCCGCATTTTTATTTTCCTCACTTGGGTTTTCCCTCCTTTTTCACCCATGTTTTGCTCCCTGTAGTGGTTGATTTGATATCATATTGTTTTATACCAGACCCAAAGTAATGCAATATAAAATGAACCCCTAAAGGGAGAAAAATATGATAGACAGAGGCGGAGGGAAAACCCAAAAGGTGACAAGAGGAGACGGAGAATGTGGTCAGATATTTAGCAAGACTTTGGTGAGCATTGGGGCATGGGTGTTGATTAAGTCCATGGTTGATGTAGTGTAGCCTCTAGAAGAAGAAGCAAAAAACCTTCTCCCGCCTCCCAACACACCCCATAATAAGCTATCGGCATGCCATGTGTGTCTTGCCCTTTAGCATTTGCTGAATTTACAGCAAAAAGATAGTATTGGCAGTTCTCTGGCATCTAGAAGTTTTGCATCTAGAAGAATACTAGCATTTAGCCTGTAGCGCATGTAGCATTACATTCTGTGCCTTTTCTAGACTGCTTCTGTAGGCAAATCTTACTTCTCTCTGTATCACCGCTGTTGTCTGTTTTTTAAAAAATGTACAAAATCTTCTCGACTTGTGCCAATTGTATCTTTGCTGAAGTTCACAGGAGTGCTCAAGCTATGGCTAAAAATCAAGGGGCTGCCAAAATTTTGTTGGGGGAGGGCTGACAATACCGGGTCCACTCCTGCAAAGATCCTACCCTCCCGTGCAGGAACCCAGGACAACTGTCAAGGTTCCCCATTTTCTCGGGGGGGGGGGCTAGACAGAGAGGGAGCAGTTTCCAGTGAATGTCATGCCAGAGGAGGGGTTTGAATCTGGGTCTCTCACATCCTATTCTGACATGCTAGCATTGCAACATGCCAGCTCTCTAGAGCGGCTCAAAATGCTTCTGGTTCTTGAGACAGAACGTCAAAAGGGTGCCTCCTCTTCCATCCCCTCCTAAGGGGCAGACATCCAAAATATTCCACAGCAATAATTGCTGATAGTTTTACTGCCCCATGATCTGCTGCCTGTGGTCTCTGTGCTTCCATTTGGATGACTGGATCTCTCTCCTCTTAGTTGTCTTTGGCTTGGCTTTTTCAAATACCGTTGTTGGCAAGTCATTGGTCCTCAAGGTTATGGCTGTACCAAAGAAATGAGAGGAAGCCCGATAGATTGAAGAACAGGCAGGAAGAGCAGGACTTTCCATAACCACCCAGGCTTCCTGGACTTAACCACTGTCATACCTGAAATGTCTGCAGAGGGGGAAACAGGAGAATTGGCAGATGGGAGATGCTTAACCTTTACCTTGCACCTCAGTTTTCCCAAAAACCCACCTTTCATTTTCCTTCCTTCCTTCCTTCCTCCCTCCCTCCCTCCCTCCCTCCCTCCCTCCCTCCCTCCCTCCCACCGCCACTCCTGGCCAGCTGGCTCAAGGCTGTTTACATCAATATAAAAACAAGATAGCCCACCCAGCCACTAGTCCCACCCCCACTTCCCCCTCCCCCCTCCCCCTCCCGTCAGCTCCATGGACTCCACCCACCACCTGCTGCCTCTTGGCGGGGTATTCCGAGGAGGGATCTTGGTGGGGTATTCCGAGGAGCCTCAACCAAATGCCTGGTGGAAGAGCTCCGTTTTACAGGCTCTGTGAAATTGGGGAAGGTCCCTTAGCTCTCCTGGGAGCTCATTCCACCTGGTGGAGGCCAGGACCGCCTCCAGTCTTCTGACCCCTCACCTGTTCTCCAAGAAGTGTCAAAAATAATGGACAGAGGCTCAGGGATGACATCTGCAAGTTCTTTTAGTACCCTTGAATGCAGTTCATCTGGCCCAGAAGACTTTCTTTCATTTAAAGAAACTAGGTGTTTATGCCCTACCCCTACAATGACCCTAGGCTGCAACTCCCATCCCTCATCGCATGAAATGATTTTGCCACGTTGACCATGATTCCCCTCACATGAGAAGACTGAGGAGAAGTAGGAATTGAGCAGTTCAGCCCTCTCTTCATCACTTGTTACAATGTCGCTTTGTCCTACCACGTCCCTATTCTTTTTCTTACTTTGAGTATAAGAACTGTTTTTGTTGTTTTCAGCATTTCTTGCTAGCCTAAGCTCATACTCAGCTTTAGCTTTTCTAACACTCTCCCTACACGCATTGGTTCTTTGTTTATATTCCTCCTTGGTTATTTTAAATCATTATTATTTTACAAATCCATGACTCTCGGCTCAGCGTGAGTTAATCCGGGAGAGAGCAAATCCCCCCCTCCACTGTGTCTCCCCTCCACTCTCAAGGACTGCTGGTGACCTCAGCACATGGAAAGGTCGCTCTCGTCCTCAGGGGGATGGTGTTTGCAGCAAGATGAAGGCGGCAGCGCTGGCGAAGCAGATAGAGGGATCAGGGCCCCTCAGCACATGGCCTGAATAATCAGGCCGTAATACAAATGTAAAGCTTCCGTGGTCTGCATGTGAGCCTTTGATCCTCCTGCAAGAAGAGCTATGTGCAGTGTGAGAAGATTCTGAGAGCTGACCAGACGCAGAATACAGTGATAGTCTGACATTGGAATGATGCCTCATTCTGGCCCTGTGGGACTTTGGTTTGTCAGTGCAGAGATGGGGAGCCTGTGAAGGGAACGTCAGAAAGCAGGAGGGATTCGCACACTTCCTCTGGCTTGATGGAATCCCCCTCCCCAGCTATTTTTCACCCTGATCGGGATGTCATCAGAACATTTCTTCCCTTGAAAACCCTATGACCCTTTCCACACAGTGAGATGTAGTGTTGGCTTCTTCCAACTCCCGTTGGAGTTGGACTGTTTTTGAATGGGTTGACAGTTTTTAGAGACAACTCAGATGGGTGGGAGAAGGATTAAGCCTCTTCATCTACCAATTCTCTCCCCCCACCCCCAAGCCCTCCTGTGGCAGTGCCAGGGAAACATGGGCAGAAGCCCTTTCCCATGTATTGCTCTGCCCTGGTAGATTTATGCGCTTTACAATTTCAGACTGCAAGGGCCACGTATTTGAACATCTCACTTTAAAAAACAGAAGAACAAAACAGAAACAAGGTTCTCTCCAAGCATTAGGGAGAAGGGCTTGGCAGTCTTATGTATTCGTTTACCACTTGCAAAGAATTAGGGGGCTGGAGTGTGGTGAGGGGAGCATTTCTAAATATGGCCCTGCATCCTGTGCTCCCGTGCCTGCAGTTCGGCATGCCTGCCCTGCCTCCTTCTCTTCCGTGTTCTTCCTTCCAAGGAAGGCTTCGGAGAAGCTCAGAGGAGTGGTTGTTTTTTCAGCAGTGAGAAAAATACAGAGTACTTTCTCTCAGGGGAAGGCAGACAACAAGCTTCCCACAAAGTGCTCTTTTGAAGAAAACTGGGGATGGATACTCCAAAGATTGTTGCAGCTTGTGTGCAGGGCTTGCACATGTGCTGTGCCAGGGGTAGTCAAACTGCGGCCCTCCAGATGTCCATGGACTACAATTCCCAGGAGCCCCTGCCAGCGAATGCTGGCAGGGGCTCCTGGGAATTGTAGTCCATAGACATCTGGAGGGCCGCAGTTTGACTACCCTTGTGCTGTGCGCTAGTGCCACTCCGTGTGCTGAATCAAGACATCCAAGAGGCAGAATTATCTCAGAATGGGGGGGTGTGCCCCTAAGTACCAAAGGCTCCAAGCCAAACCTGTTTTTTTCCAGTCCACAACCACGGGGCAAAATTGGCAGCTGTCAGATAGTGTTTCTTCCCTAATCTTGTGAACTTTTGCAGGGATCTGTGACAGGCGGTGTCCGTTTTCACAAGCCGTGAGGAAAATGTATATGTGTGGGTGTGTCATTTTGCTAGAACCACGGAACCAGGTGAAGTTCCTCTTCTACTGACGCACACTTCTTTTTTTCTTTCTCTCTTCCTCCCTCCGCTCCTGCATCTCTTCATTGTTGCACAAAGCTTTCTCTCAAGCTGGTAAGCACCATTGCGGCATGCCTTTTCCGTATGTTTGTGTTTGCGTAAATCACAATCGAGTATGTGCATGAAGTGCTTCCCTAGGAAAGCCAGCCCTGAAATTAATTTTTCTTGTCCTCTTTCTGTTTTTTTTTTGTTTTTTTTTTGCTTTGATATTTATCAGATAACTTTGAATATGCAGGTCTGGAATTTAATGGAGGTGATGCCAACTTTAATACTTTTTAACCAGCTGCTCAAAATTAACTCTAAATGTTGTAGTTTAGTGACATTATTAGTTGTTGTCTTGTTTACAAAATTGTAACCCAGGCTGTAAAAATGTAATGCGTTTTATTCCCAGTGGGATGGGATCTGCTGCTGAAATATACATAAAAGTATTGCCTTTGGTTAGGAAGATACTTACTTATCGCAGAATTAATGTTGGGAAGACTTCAGGTCACTAAACTGGAGCTGACTCGTAAAAGAAGACCAACTGCGGTAATAACGCACCAAGCTCCTGAGTTGCCCAGAGTGCTTCTGCAGGCAGAAACATCCCATGCAGCTCCAGAAATCCTGCTGAAAGGCCTGATCCCCTCACGAACGATGACTGAGGAATTGGAGACAGCAGCCCACAGGCTCATTCCTCCTCCATTTCCCACATTATATGTAACAGTGTCATGTCACTGGCCCGGCTCCCCTTCTCCCTACTGCACCAGCAATTAGGATATGAAGGGGGGCAGGGGGGATCCTCCACATTGAGCTTTTTATGATTATTAGATTATGTTGGGAAGAGGGAGGACATTAGGCACTGAGCTTATGCTTGTGGCACAAATCCTGCGTTTCTGCAAATACCTAGTTTTGCCGTTATGTGCTGTAAAAGGTGTCTGCTGAGCCAGGGTGCCTCCATGATAGAAGGGTGCATATTGGACTCAGTTCCATTGGTCCAAGGATAGTCAAACTGCAGCCCTCCAGATGTCCATGGAGTACAATTTCCATGAGCCCCTGCCAGCGAATGCCTGACTACCCCTGCACTGGTCCTTCTAGCCTGTGGACAAGTAGTAGCTCTCCGAGGTCTTCATTTGGGGTCTTTCCTAACTCTGCCCCCTGAACTCTTTGCACTAGAAATGTCAGGATTTGAGCTGGGTGCATGCTAAGCATGTACTCTACCACTGAACCACGGCCCATCGACCAGACTTGTCACTGGACAGTAAATGTGGCTTGCAAAATAGATTGCATGGTTCACAGCAGATGTCCTACACTGAAGTCTTTCCCACAGTTTCATTTGGTAAGAAGACCTGCACTCCAAAGTCACGGGGAGGTGAGGGTGATTCCTGGCCTGCCAGTTGCTGTTTGGTGCTAGAGTCTGGGCTCCCGCCATGCCTGACCACAGAACTGCCCACCCCTAATTGCTGGAGGCAGTGACTTTAAGACTGAGTGCCCCACCTGAGTAGGCACTGGGCTGAATGGCAAAAGATATGTTGGGGGGTCTGAAGTTGGGTCATAGGCTAGGCAGCTTCATGAAATAGTACAGATGCACTGGGACAACAATATGGCAATAAGAAATCCAAATAGCGTCGTCTCTCTTCAGTTTCAGATGTTTTTAAATTCTTACTTCATGTAAGTCCCAACATGTTTCGCCTGCTGGCCTTGTCAAGGGATAAATTATTAGTGTTTCAAACACACTTCTTATAAGCAGATACTTGTCTCTTGGACAGAGTATACGGTCATATTAACTGCAGCTACTCCTTGCTAATGGAACGCCATTAGCTAGGAGTAGCTGCGGTTAATATGACCTTATACTCTGTCCAAGAGACAAGTAGAATCATAGAATCATAGAGTTGGAAAGGGCCATACAGGCCATCTAGTCCAACCCCCTGCTCTACTCAGGATCAGCCCTAAGCATCCTAAAGCATCCAAGAAAAGCATCCTAAAGCATCCAAGAAAAGTGTGTATCCAACCTTTGCTTGAAGACTGCCAGTGAGGGAGAGCTCACCACCTCCTTAGGCAGCCTATTCCACTGCTGAACTATTCTGACTGTGAAAATGTTTTTCCTGATATCTAGCCTATGTCATTGTACTTGAAGTTTAAACCCATTACTGCGTGTCCTCTCCTCTGCAGCCAACAGAAACAGCATCCTGCCCTCCTCCAAGTGACAACCTTTCAAATACTTAAAGAGGGCTATCATGTCCCCTCTCAACCTCCTTTTCTCCAGGCTGAACATTCCCAAGTCCCTCAACCTATCTTCATAGGGCTTGGTCCCTTGGCCCCAGATCATCTTCGTCGCTCTCCTCTGTACCCTTTCAATTTTATCTACGTCCTTCTTGAAGTAAGGCCTCCAGAACTGTACACAGTACTCCAGGTGTGGTCTGACCAGTGCCGTATACAATGGGACTATGACATCTTGTGATTTTGATGTGATGCCCCTGTTGATACAGCCCAAAATGGCAGCCTTTTTTACTGCATCACACTGTTTGCTCATGTTTAGTTTACAATCCACAAGTACTCCAAGGTCTCGTTCACACACAGTGTTACCTAGAAGCGTATCCCCCATCCAGTAGGCAGGTTTTTCATTTTTCTGACCCAGATGCAGAACTTTACACTTATCTTTATTAAATTGCATCTTGTTCTCATTTGCCCATTTTTCCATTGTGTTCAGATCTCGTTGAACTCTGTCTCTATCTTCCAGAGTATTTGCCAGTCCTCCCAATTTGGTGTCATCTGCAAACTTGATGAGTAGTCCCTCCACCCCCTCATCTAGATCATTAATAAATATGTTAAAAAGTACCGGGCCAAGCACCGAGCCCTGAGGTACCCCGCTACTCACCTCTCTCCAGTCTGATGAAACACCATTGACAACAACTCTTTGAGTGTGGTTCTCTAACCAATTCCCTATCCGCTTAACTATCTGAAAATCCAGATTGCAGTCCTTCAACTTATCCATCAGAACATCATGGGGAACCTTGTCAAAAGCTTTACTAAAATCCAAGTAAATGACATCAACCGAATTTCCCCGATCCAGCAAACCTGTTACTTGGTCAAAAAAGGAAACCAGGTTGGTCTGGCAGGACCTGTTGGAGACAAATCCACGCTGACTTCCTTGGATCACCAAATTGTCCTCCAGATGTTTGCAGATCGCTCCCTTTAATATCTGCTCCATTATCTTCCCCACAACAGAGGTCAGACTCACTGGTCTGTAGTTTCCCGGGTCATCCTTCCTCCCTTTTTTGAAGATCGGAATAACGTTTGCTCTCTTCCAGTCCTCCGGGACATCTCCAGTCCTTAAAGAGGTCCCGAAGATGATGGACAAGGGTTGTGCAAGTTCTCTGGAATGTTCTTTAAGCACTCTTGGGTGCATTTCATCCGGCCCAGGGGATTTGAACTCATCCAGTGCAGCTAAATGCCTCTCGACAACCTCTCTATCCATGTTAACCTGCCACCCAGACACTATCCTTTGGCTACTGCCATCTCTAGATGTGCCTAAACCCTTTGACCTGTGGGGAAAAACAGATGTAAAATAGGCACTAAGCCTTTCTGCTTTCTCTGCATCTTCCATTAGAGTTTGTGCTTCCGCACCCAACTATTGCCTATTGCCTCCTTTACTTTATGTTTGCTCCTCACATAACTGAAAAATCTTTTCTTGTTACAATAGGCTTCCCTGGCCAATCTTAGCTCACTCTCAGCTTTGGCCTTTCTGATGATTGATCTACAGTGCCTAGTAACCTGTAGGTACTCTTCTTTAGAGCTCTGTCTTTCCCTCCAATTCCTGAACATCTCCCTTTTCTTTCTTAGTTCCTCTTGAAGTTCTCTGTTCATCCAAATAGGCTTCTTAGAGCTCCTGCAGTGTTTTCGTCTTTCTGTGATAATCATTGATGGAGCATGCAATAGCTTCTGTTTGAGTAGCGCCCACCCTTCACATGCTCCCTTCCCTTCCAGCATTCTCGTCCATGGTATGACACTCATCATGTCTCTGAGTTTATTAAAGGTTGCCCTACGAAAATCCAACATCCGCGTCTGGTAGTTGCTTATATGAAGTTTGTTTGAAACACTAATAATTTTAAGTTTGTATGAAACAATAATAATTTGTCCCTTGACAATGCCAGCAGGCGAAATGCGTTGGGACTTACATGAAGTAAGAATTTAAAAACATCTGAAACTGAAGAGAGATGACGCTATTTGGATTTCTTATTGCCATATTGTTGTCCCAGTGCATCTGTACTATTTCATAAGTGTTTCTTCACTGGAACCTACCCCTCCCAGTTCATTCATTTTTGTTTAGGCAGCTTCATGGACATGTGTGTTCAGAGGTTTCAGAACCCACATCAGGTACAAGAGGGAATAGCCAGTACTAGCTCCTGTGATGGGCTGGTTGCAAGAAGCCTCTGGATCGGCCAGGAAGGATATAAAATAGAAAGTCCCAATCATTGTTCCCAGCTCCTATCTCAACCCACTAAACATAAGGTTGCAAGAACATCAGAAAAGTTCTACTGGATCAGCCCAGTGTCCCATCTAGGCCACCGCCCTGTCCCACAGTGGCCAACCTGTTCCTGGACATGATGGAGGCCTACCACTGATGTTGCCTCCTGATCCGGACAGGCTAGATTCAAGAACAGCCTCTATGTCCTCAACCTGGCCCTGGCAATGCCAGGTTGAAGGGGTGGGCAGGGGGTGGGTGGTGCCTGATCTTCATTGTGATCAGCAGCCCCTTGGGCAGTCCAGAACTGGGGTGCCACATGCATAGTCCCCAAAGCTGGGTGCTAATGTTATTGGGTTGGCAAGGCAAGGATACATTTTTTCAGCCTCGCCTCAAAAGAACTAACACCTGTAATCAGTCTTCTTACAATGTGCCTAATAATGTTGATGCCATTAGATTCCCAAACTAGAAAAAAAGAACAAACATTAAAAAAATTAATATGGGTCTCATATCCCTTCTCACTTGCAAGGGGGTGGGGTGGGAGGGTGCAGCGTGGCCAGAGTAAGGAAACGGTGTCAGATGTGCATTAACCTCATGTGAAGTTGCATTTTACATCTCGGGCCAATTCCATGGATCTTGGCAGCAATCTAATTACTGCTGTTATTTTCATAAAGCATCATTGACGTACACCTTTTCACCCCTGCCCTAAAGTCCCAAGAAATGGTTGCGGAAGCTCAGGGCCCCTCTCTGGCTACGGATGGTTCATCAGCCGTATGCTTTTACTCCCCCCCCCCCCCCGGAACCGGAAACTGAAATTCCTAGAGTTCCCAGGCTGGCTGAACAGTAAGGGGGGGGGGGCAGGTGACACAGGAGCTGGGAAATACGGGCGGGGGGGGGGCTGGGCCTATCATCGCAGGCTGCGGCTAAAAAACAGACAATAAAGTTGGTAGTGATCGAACTAGAGCAGTTGTTGCCGGAGGCATTTCTTTCGGCCGGATGCAGCTGGGAGATCTCACTGGAGGAGGGGCATGTCTCAGCCTGCTTGGTCTCCAGCCTCTTCCTCCATTACAGGAATTTGGTTAGAGAAGGAGGGGAAGGATGCTCCTCTGGGAGTCCAGGGAGCCATTGAGCAGAGGCTGTCAAAGGTGAACCAGCAGTGTCCCTCAAAGGTAGCTTCATATGTTCCACTGAAGCCACCCTGGGCAGGGCAAAGGAAGGTGAGCACCACCAAAGGCCTTTGAGTACAGGGAGAGTTAACCATGGTTCTCCATTGCACCATGTTTTCTTTTCAGCAAAGTGCACAGCTCGGTGGTAGTGCTCCAGCTTGGCATGGAGAAGGTTTCAGGCTCAAAGTTCAGTCTCTCCAGTGACAAGATCTCACCTAGCAGGACTTTTTAATGTCCCAAAGCCCAAGAGTCACAACCAGTCAGAGGACACATTACTAAGCGGTGTGAACTGAAGCAGTGGCTCCACAAAGGGCAGCTCCAGCTAAGTGTTCACAAGGGGAGGATGGACAGCTGCAGCTCAGCTTGTTTAGAGGAGTAGGACGGGCAGCAGGGTAGGCGGAAGGGCACTGGTGTGGCTTTCAATTGTCCTTGTGCCTACAACTTAATCACCTTAAAACCAATTTAAGGATAGGAACCCTGCTGGGGAGCCATGCTGGTGAGAAAATGAGACAGAGCAGCTGCCAGCTTGATTTTTGAACAATAGCATTTGAGCAGGAGCAGTCTATCTGAAACTGGAATCTCAACAAGACTGCCTTTTAAAGTTTAGGACAAAGCATAGGATGATAGAGGTGCTTGTGGCTGGCATCAGTTCCTTTGATGCCACATTTTTCTCTTTGGTCAGGCAGGTTTTGAAGCACCATGAAAAAAAGGCCCTGCAAAACCTGTGTGACAGAGACAATACCTGACCAAGATATTCTACTGCCTTCTGCTCTCTGGTGAAAAAATATTGACTGAATCCATTTGAGGCAGATTTGTGTAAGGAAGGAGAACTATTTAGCACTCAGCCTGCCTTTTAGGCAGATCTCCTGCTGCTTTTATGGATGATAAAAACACTTTGACAAGCTCTCTTCTCAGGATAGTCGGGAATATCCAAAGTCCATCGTTTCCCCGCAAGTCTTCATTGTGGTTTGCAGAGCATCCGTTTCCCTTCGGTTTTATACATCCGGTGCCCCCCCCCCTCCAATAGATTTGTCTTGTGTTTAGGGTGCCGGACCTGAAGACTTCAGCAATCTTCCCCCAGAGCAGAGAAGGAAAAAGCTCCAGCAAAAGGTGGATGAGCTCAACAAGGATATCCAGAAGGAGATGGATCAAAGGTAGGACTAGTCAAAGCTCAAGGCGCTCCGGGAACACTGGGGATGCTCTAGCTGCTGTCCAGATGAAACTCCCGGGGGATCCAGGGCCAGGCCCCAGCAGTCTGTAAGGCAGCAGGTGTGCCCCTAGGTAACCTTAGTTCAGTGGCAGAGGAGGGCTGGCGTCAGGACGCTGGGGGTGGGGCTGCCAGGGTCTAGTGGGGCCAACTGCTGCTGACCTCCCTCCACTTCCCTTGCCACCTGTCTGCATGCCCATCCCACCTGTCTGCTTGAATGGCTGGTGGCTGTGGCAGCCTTCCTGGTGGCCATGGCGGCAGCAACCCCACTGTTGTTGGGGGAAGGGGATGCCACTGAGCGTGGTTGGGGGGAGAAGGATGCCCAGGCAGGTGGGGGAAGGGAAAGGATTGAGAGAGAGCCGATGGGCCCTCTGGCCACCCCAAAACATGGAACTAGCGCTGTAGCAAAGTGTGTGCTTTTAATGCGCCGTCTTCCACCCCTGGCATTTCCTGGTCAAACAGGATGAGCAGAGGAAAGGACTGCATCCTTCCTTCAAAGGAGAAACAAACCCCATCTGGGGCAATGCAGCTGAAGAGCCCCCGCAGACCAATGACTTGTCTCTGGCACTACAGCACGGGCTTTGTGGCTTGGGTGGCCTAATTCAGGGGCTTTTTGCACGCCTTCAAAATAGCACAATGGTTGCCAATTGAAAACGCTACTGATTTGCTGTTTTGCACAACGTCGTCGACAATCTGCCACACACCTGAAACCAATCTGCAAAAAGCGCTTCCTTGTAGCGCTTTCAGGGAAATCCCCAAAAGTGGATTCACCCTCCGGAAAGCGATACAGTCCTGCAACCAATCTGCAACACTAGCGAAAAAGACCTGTGCGTTAACATTGTTGCGGTTTCTACAAAGTCCCTCCCCCTGGCTCTCTTCTCTGATCTTCCGGCGAAGCGATCGCCATTTTTTTTTCTCCGAGCGAGCGGGGATAAACGCACCAGCGAGCCTCTTTCAGTTTAGAGGCTTCCCCGGCTTCAGTCCCTCCCCTTCAGTCACTAAGCACACTTCAGTCACTAAGCACACTACTAAGCAGTCACTTTATTTTTTACACATTCATTCAGCCGAAAATCGGGCCCGTGGGGGGGGGATTTTTTTTTTCACTCGGAGGGAGCGTGGCAACGATCAAACGACAGCTCAAACACACCAGGCAGCTGGATGGGTCTCTCCGTTGCAACGAATTAACACAGATTCGTTGCAATGGGTCTGTTTTTTTTTAAAAAAAAACCTTTCTTAAAGGGAAAGGGGCTGTTTGGGAGCATGCTAACGGCTGCCCATTGGCTGCTTGACGGCCAGGGGCGGGACGAGCTCGGCAATAGCGCTTCCTTTCTAGCGATTTCTGCCGAGACCGGAAGCCTGTGGGAAACGCTACAAAACGCAACTGGATTCCACTACAAAGGCAGGTATGCATAACGACGAATTCCACTATTTTGAATGGCGATTTTTCATTCAGTGACCAATTTGCTACAAAGATCCCGGTGCGTAAAGCCCCTCAGTGTTTTCCCGCCTGTGGGTCGCTACCCAAAAGGGTAGATTCCAGTGGGTTGTCGTGTTGGTCTGAAGAAGCACAAGGTGCTATTGGACGCTATTTTTGTTGTGACCCAAAGTGGTTCGTGGAGCCTCTGTGAGCCAGTTGTGAGCCAGCCCTCCCTAAACGCTGTCGCCCCACCCCTTGCTCTCTTTGGTATTTTGGAAGCCAAGAGCTGACCCTGGAAACAGTCTCTTCCAGGTCATCCCTGAGTGGGTAGTTTCCTTCACTGCTTACCCACGCGGATCGAGCACAACGCGTCCTGTTGGTGTTGTTTTAAAAAGGAAGGAAACGGAGTCCGCAGTGGCCAGGCCACCACTGCCTCGAGTGGATGGGAACTTCTTCCTGCCCCAGATTTGGTCAATCCTCTGGTCAATCCTTCCGGGGAGAGGAAGGGGAGAGCCCAGTGGCTCCCCCCCCCCACAGTCACAATAAATCAGTTCTCCGGCTCCTCCCAGAGATGCGTTTCCGCCTAATGGCATCTGCAGCTTTCTGTTCCCAGCCTTCGTGAGATAAAAGAGGTCAGAGGGTCCTTGCCGGGAAATCCCTGTGGGCAGGGGGGGAGGGGCGTTCCATGCCAGAGCCAGCAAAGATCACAAGGAGGGCATCTCCGGAACAACTACTCCCCCAGCCCCCACTCGCACATCATGTTTCAAAGCACACAACGGGCTGCAGGGCCCTGAGGCATCCCCGTTGAGCCCTGAGACGGGCTGCTGACCCAGCCGTGCTCCAGGGGCCTGGAAATGAACTTGCTCTCCACTCCCACAATCTTTCCCAGCTCTTTTGTCAAATCCACCTTTTGGCTCCCAGGCTGCCGTCAAGAATGGGAACGACCATTTTTAAAAGAACATATTTTTTCTCTTTAAAGTGCTAACAACTGGATTATTGGGGGAGGGCTGGTGCTTCAGTCATTCAGCCTGAGCTGAGAGCCTTAAAACCAGTCTCCATTCACAGTCTGAGCTGCGCATGTGTGTGATTTGCCCTTTACAGATGAATGACAATCCGTAATTTTTGTGTTGTTTTGGGCATCGGGTAGCCAGATCTACCAACAAGTGCCAACCCAAGGCCCTGCTGGAGTCAGACTCTGGCTGCTGTGCTATTAAGGCGGTTTCTGTGCTCACATACAAGTTCACAAATGCGCTTCAAAAGCCTCCTGCCTGCCATGCATCCAGGCTCTGCCTGAAGGCCCCCTCCCCCCAGAATCCCTGGTCAGACTGGTCTGGAGGAAATTTGCCTCCTGACCCTAAAGTGGCAGTCGGCATTTCATAATGGACAGAGGCTCAGAGATGACATCTGCAAGTTCTTTTAGTACCCTTGGATGCAGTTCATCTGGCCCAGAGGATTTGGTTTCATTTAAAGAAACTAGGTGTTTATGCCCTACCCCTACAATGATCCTAGGCTGCAACTCCCATCCCTCACCATGGCCCATTATGCACGGCCGCCGAAACGGCGATTTCGGGTCACATGGAAAACGCGGAGGGGGAAGACGCGACGCATACCGGTTATACACGGGGCGGGGCGCGACGGCGGCAAAACCCAGAGTAACCGATTATGCACGCGCCGATCCGGGCGCCGCTTCTGGTTGCGCCCCGCTCACCCGGAAGCTGCGCTTTCTTCCGCGTTTCACTGACGCGGCTTTTTCGGCGGCATGCACCAAAGCTGCAGCCGGTTGCAGCCGGCTCCGTGCGTTATCCGTGATTTTAGTCGCCGTCATTCCACCCCGAATGTGCGCTAAAACCCCCGTGCATAATGGGTCCATGTGAAATTATTTTGCCACGTTGATTCCCCTCAGAAGAGAAGACTGAGGAGAAGTAGGAATTGAGCATTTCAACCATCTCTTCACCACTTGTTACAATGTCACTTTCTGGTCCCCACAATGGTCCTATCATAAGTACATTGGTAAAGCGGGACGCCATTGACCGGGGGGGGGGGGGGAGTTCTTGATTTAAAATTTCCTCTATATGGAGCAACAAAAAGTATCAGAACACAAAAATAGTATTGTAATATATCTATTTTAATTTCGACATAAGTACAATTTGCCATGTATCCCCAGATGTCCCTCCAAAAGTGGGACAATCTGGTCATAGAATCACAGAATCATAGAGTTGGAAGTGGCCATACAGGCTATCTAGTCCAACCCCCTGCTCAACGCAGGATCAGCCCAAAGCATCCTAAAGCATCCAAGAAAAGTGTGTATCCAACCTTTGCTTGAAGACTGCCAGTGGTCACCTTATCCTACCATGTCCCTATTCTTTTTCTTACTCTGAGTATAACTAAAGAACACTTTTTTGTTGTTTTCAGCATTTCTTGCTAGCCTAAGCTCATACTGAGCTTTAGATTGTCTAACACTCTCCCTACAAACACTCTCATGGTTATAATGTCCTCCTTCTATTTCCTAAATGAGTCTTTTTTATTATTCAATTCTTTTGAAAGCTTTTTATGGAGCCACCCAGGTTTCTTTAGGTTCCTCCCCGTTTTCTTTCTTAAGGGAATTGTCTGCAATTGTGCCTTCAATATTTCACTTTTGACAAACTCCCTACCTTCTTGGACTTCCATCTCCTTAAGTTTTTCTGACCATGGGTCAAAGGTCAAAGCCCCCTGGGTATTTTTTAGTTTAACCATTGTACATATACTATGGAAGCACTGAACACGCATGCAAATAAAACTGCAGACATTGCAAGCTACCAACAATGAACCCCCTCCCCAAGAAAACCATGTGCAGCTCAAAGTATTTGCTCTTCCAGTGAGCTACAAATCTGTTTCAGATATTGGTACCTGATGAAGGGCAATTTGTTTCTTGAAAGCTGACACTCCAGAAATCTTGTGGGTCTCTCAGGGGCGACAGGACTTTGTTCTAACAAATCTTTTCCAATGGCTGTATAGTTTTGTACTTTACTTTGTGGTTAAGAGCGGTGGCCTCTAATCTGGAGCACTGGGTTTAATTCCCCACTCCTCCACAGGCAGCCAGCTGGGTGACCTTGGGCCAGTCCCAGTTCTCTCAGAGCTCTCTCAGCCCCACCTCCCTCACAGGGTGTCTGTTGTGGGGAGAGGAAGGGAAGGCGATTGTAAGCCGCTTTGAGACTCCTTTGGGTAGTGAAAAGCGGGATATGTAAACCAACTCTTCTTCTACTGCTTCTTGTTCTTCACAGTTAATTTTGACAAGAATTCAGTCACCCAAATCTGTGCTGGTCCAAGATGGGAGACCGCTGTATCCTTCTCCTCATGTGAGGCTGAACTTGTGTGGGTTGCCCTAATGAAGCCGAGCATGATTTCCAGGTCTTCCTCACAGTCTCTGTTTTTTGAACCCCCCAACAAAATTGCTGCCGGACTCAGTGGAAAGTGGCATCCCGTCATTTCCGTGATGAGCTCTAAGACTTCCTCCCATTGTTTCCCTGCGGGCGGATGTGTGGGGCATCTACACCAGAGCTCTCGCCACAGCAACATACATCCAGGGCAAGGTGGTGGGCAGGACCTAGTTGCGTGTGGTATCGGCTGCCGTTGGAATCGAGATAAATACTTCTCCTGTATATCTGCTGAAATGAAGTAAGGACTCACAGACTACATCCATTTGCAGTCTTCAGCCACTCCCCCCCCCCCCCAAGAAGAAGGGGCTTGCTGGGTCAGACCAAAGGTTCATGGAGTCCAGGGACCAACCAGTGATTCCAGAGGGCCAACAACCAGGGACTTTCCTAGCCAGCCTCTCACATAATTGGCTCAGATGGACTATGAGACAAGCCAGAGGCTGGGCTGTGGGAACTCCCCATTTCTCCACCAGCCTTTCATGCCGTTCTGGAGCGCGGCTGTTTCCAGCGGCAGCCAGCAAAGGGCCTCTTCAGAAACCAAGCCAACGACAGGTCTTGGTGTGCAGATATCTCAAGCTGTGTTGATCCATATTTTCTACCTTGACTTGTAGCAGTTTGTCAGAGTCTCAAGCAAGGAGCGTTGCAGGTTGGGCAACATAAGATGCTGTTGATCGGGGATTCCATAGAAACATGGGCTGTGGGTCAAAGAGACCTACACCACATTTAGACCTCCTTCCTGCAGCATCATTACGGCCCAGCCTTAACGACTTCCTCTGGGGCTTGTGTGATGCAGCCCCTGCTCTGTTTTGTGGAGGGGGGAGAGCTTCCAAGTCCCCATGCAAAGGCACCCTTCCAAAGGGCACTTCCCACCTCCAGCCTCCTGGAAGTTTATCGCACTTGCTTTGTTTTTTGCAGGGACGCCTTAACAAAGATGAAGGATGTCTACATCAAGAACCCCCAGATGGGAGATGCAGCCAGTGTGGATCACAAGCTAGCTGAACTTGGGCAGAACTTGGAGAAGCTGAGATCAGAGGCCCAGAAATTTGAGGTACATGGAAGAGCTCAGTGTGATTAGAGGAAAGCTACTGATGCTTTATGTGCACGTGTGCTGCCAAGCTGCAAGAGGCTTTCCAGGCCAGTGAGAAGCAGAGGAGGTCTGGCACCGCCTTCCACTGCCGAGTCTTCCAGGGTGGTCTCTCATCCAGTTTAGCTTCTGGATCTGATGTGATCAGCCTAGACCAGGGCTAGTCAAACTGCGGCCCTCCAGATGTCCATGGACTACAATTCCCAGGAGCCCCCTGCCAGCGAATGCTGGCAGGGGGCTCTTGGGAATTGTAGTCCATGGACATCTGGAGGGCCGCAGTTTGACTAGCCCTGGCCTAGACCGTTCTGCCTTCCCTCCCAGTGTTGTTTTTCTCTCTTGCACGCACACACACAGTTGCCTCCTGCATTCAACCATCCCTTTCTGAACATGGATGCCAAGGTTCATGATCGATTCAAACGAGTAGCCATGTTGGTCTGAAGCAGCACAACAAAATCAGAGTCCAGGGGCACCTTTAAGACCAACAAAGATTTATTCAGGGCGTGAGCTTTCGAGGGCAAGCACTCTTCCTCAGACTAAGAACTGACCATTATAACAGTAGGAATATATAAGCAAAAGTTAATCCTGTTACATTAGTAAACTGTGTCACAGCATCCACACACAGCCACATGAGAACTCCCAGCCAAGCCAGCCAATCAGACCCCTCGAACCCATTTGTAGTTCACAAAGACATACCAGAAATAAAGCCACGGCTCACACCCTACTATTTACTGCCGGCCCCATCTGTCTCCATACCAGTGTGAAATGTTCTTACAAGTAAAGCTAAGCTGGCCCCTATCTTGTCCTGGGACCAGAAAGTAGAATTCAAAATTACATTATATATTACTAACAGTCACATAATCCCAATTAAAATAAATTGTGAGGAATGTTACGTAAGGTTAGCATGCATAGTGAGATAGCCTTTGTCCCTATTGAGTCCTGGGTATGTCAAAGTATTGAGTGTTGTAATAACTTGCATTTCTGCAATCTCCCTTTCTAGCCTGTTCTTGAAGTTTCTTTGTAATAAAACCGCTACTTTCGGGTCTTTTATTGAATGTCCTGGAAGGTTGAATGATCGTTAACCTTAAAACTATGTCAATATTTTAAAGGAAATAAATAAATTAATTAATTATGGTGCAGTAGTGGTTAGAGTGTGCAGCTAGGAGGGGGGAGACCTGCAGCTAGGAGGGGGGAGACCTGCCTTCAGTTCTGCCCCTTAACCATGAAGCTACTGAGAAAACTTTGATCCGGTCTAGCTTATCTCACAGAAAACCAGTTTGGTGTCATGGTTAAGAGCAGTGACCTCTAACCTGGAGAGTTGGGTTTCATTCCCCACTCATCTTCCCCGTGCAGCCAGGAGAGCGACCTTGGGCTATTCACAGTTCTCTCAGAGCTCTCTCAGCCCCATCTCCTCACAGGGGTCTCTTGTGGGAAGAGGAAGGGGACAAAGTCTGCAAGCTGCTTTGAGACTTCTTTGGGTAGTGGAAAGAAGGGTATAAAAAGCAACTCTTCTTCTTCTGCAGGGAGACTGTGCGGGTGACATGTGGGTGGGGCAGGGGAGAGAAGGGTCCAAGATCCATCTTTCTCACTGTGGCTCATTCTTGCTGGCCCTGGTTGCTCAGGGTTTGAGGTGTGTGTCTGGTTATCTGAGAACTTAAGTGGACGAGAGCCAGGTTTTTTAAGGCAATATCTTAAACTCCGTTTCTCCCAAAGTAGTGCCTTGCAAACATAACATAATCAAGCACAGATGAAAATAACAAAACACAGAACCACATTTTGGGCCCAGGCTGTGAGCCACAGACTGAGTCTCTGGCTGTGGCCAGGACTTCTGCTTGCTGCAGGAAGGGTTAGAAAAGCTGTGCCACGGGAAGGCTTGTCCCCAGCCCCCCCCCCCTGTGCCACCGAACAACAGCAACTGGTGAACAGCAACCTGCTCTGAGCTCAGCCCACAGGACATCGGCCCACCTTTGCCAGCCTCCCAGCTGGAATGACAGCCGAGTGGGAAGGAGAGCCAATTGCCCGCAGGGAGGCCCGGTGAAGGGGTATCCGCTGTGTCATCCTTCCCCCGAGGGGCCACGTGTGGGCCTGGGGTCTGGGGTCATACCACATTGACAGCAGAGACGGGAGGGAAGTGCAAGGGCTGCCTCTCGGCAGTCCGTGCAAAACCCACCTCCTCTCTCGGCAGACGTAAACTCCAAGGGACAGGAGGGGGAGGCGGCAGCCCCAACACAGCAAGGCAGGCGTGGCTATAGAAGTGAATAGGACAGATTACCTTGGAGGGAGCATTGGAGCCCATTAACACTGAGGTGAACTTTGCAAATAAGCTGTCAACTTACCCCATTGGTAGAGAAGCGTTTGACTTAACAGAAAGTATACTGGGCCGTCCTGTCCTCTCGCCCGCCCTTCCTGGGTGTGGTCAGGTCAGGGGTGTGAATCCCCCCCCTTTCCCCCTCAGGGCTGGCTAGCGGAGGTGGAAGGCCGGCTGCCGGTGCGGAGCGAGCAGACTCGGCGCCAGAGTGGAGCTTGCGAGCCACAAAACACCTTGACCGTCAACCACTGCGCCCAGGACCGTGAGAGGTACAGTATCCACACAGCCCTCTCCATCCCGCCACGCTCAGTTGCTGGGTTCAGCTGCTTAGGTCTGTCTCCATTGGGGCTGGCGTCAGCATACCCTGAGGGGGGCAGCTGCCAGGGCCGGGACACCTGGTGGGGCTCACTGCCACTCCCTCCCACCACCTGCCTGTGCTCCCAGTGGCCCAGCATCACTGAAGAAGGACCTGTGGGGGTGCACCGTGGTGGCACTCCGGGTAGTCCCACTCCCAGCTGCGCAAGTCGGCCAGAGCTGTCAGGAGAACTGGGAGCTGAACGTGGTTATTGGGAGAGCCTGCGAGTGAGAGAAGCCTGCGTGGCTGGGGTAGGGTGGAAAGGAAGCCATGAGGAGGTCCTGGTGGGGGGCAGGTGGGGGCTCCTGGGCACTGTCTACTCAGGACTCCCCAAAACCAGGAACGGATCCTCTTCTTATTTGCTGACCCAAGATTTCCGAACCAGGCAAGTACTTTGGCCCTCCCGTTGGCTGAGCTGTGCTGGTTATTAGAAAGAGCCTGGAGTGGGTTTTATTTCTGTGATTTAGTGTGGGGTTTTATATGTATGTTGCTGTGGGCTGAGATGTAGACCCCCAGAGTAAGGAAGAGGACAGCTGGATGGGTGATTGCAGGGTGTCATGCTTGGAGAGTAGCTGGACCCTGTGGGTGGAGTGGACTGGGTTGTGGAAAGAGTGTTCAGTGTATGTCTGTCTGTCCGGGGGGGGGGGGGGGGTCTGTTCTGCTGTGGTATGTGAGAAAAAGTTAGGAAATTACACTTTGTGGAAGGTATTCGCCTAAGTGGCATGACAAAACAAGCCTCTATGGCTATTTGAGAAACCTCGGAGAAAGAAGAATGCCACCCATCTGAAACCCTGATGACCTATGGGGGGCGGGGGGCATCCTGTCATTCTGCCAAATATAACTAAGCCCTCCTGTTCTTTGGGCCTGGCTAAGAATTCTAAGGCAAGAGCCCTTTGATGGCTCTACAGAGAAGTGTTCCATATGAGGGTCTCAGAAAAGAGGAAAATGTTTCAGAGGGATGGAAATAGGCATGCAGAACTTAGCTGGGAAGGGGGGGGGCGTAATTGTGGATCTCAAGGTATATAATTTGGGAGTAGAACAGCTCCAACTGGCGAAGTCATAAAGGAAGTCCCATCACTGATCTTCTTTGGCAGCCTTCACAAAGCTTCTACTTGATTAACCCAAGATAGAATCATAGAATCATAGAGTTGGAAGGGACCTCATGGGTCATCTAGTCCAACCCCCTGCACTATGCAGGACACTCACATCCCTATCACTCATCCACTGTCACCTGCCACCCCCTTGAACCTTCACAGACTCAGCCTCTCCATCAGAGGGCTATCCAGCCTCTGTTTAAAAATTTCCAAAGATGGAGAACCCACCACCTCCCGAGGAAGCCTGTTCCACTGAGAAACCACTCTGTCAGGAACTTCTTCCGGATGTTTAGATGGAATTTCTTTTGAATTAATTTCATCCCATTTGTTCTGGTCTGTCCCTTTGGGGCAAGAGACAACAATTCTGCTCCATCCTCCATATGGTGCCCTTTTAAATACTTGAAGATGGTTATGAGATCCCCTCTCAGTCATCTCCTTTCTAGGCTAAACAGACCAAGCTCCCCCCGCCTTTCCTCATACGTCTTGGTCTCCAAACCCCTCACCATCTTTGTTGCCCTCCTCTGGACACGTTCCAGTTTGTCAACATCCCTCTTCAACAGGGGTGCCCAAAACTGAACACAGTATTCCAAGTGAGGACGAACCAGAGCAGAGTAAAGCGGTGCCATCACCTCCCGTGATCTGGACACGATACTCCGTTTGATACAGTCCAAAATCCCATTTGCTTTTTTAGCCACTGAGTCACACAGTTGACTCACGTTCAATGTGTGGTCTACTAAGACTCCTAGATCTTTTTTGCAGATGCTACTGCCAAGACAAGTCTCCCCCATCTTATATTGGCATATTTGGTTTTTCCTACCTAAATGCAGAACTTTGCATTTGTCCCTATTGAACTTCATTTTATTCAGTTTAGCCTACTTCTTGAGCCTATCAAGATCATCCTGTATTCTGTTGCCGTCTTCAGTTGTGTTTGCTACCCTCCCAGTTTAGTATCATCTGCAAATTTAATAAGTATCCCCTCTAATCCCTCATCCAAATCATGTATAAATATGTTGAACAACACAGGCCGCAGGACAGATCCTTGGGGTACTCCACTTGTCACTCTTTTCCAAGAAGATGCTGAACCATTAACAAGCACCCTCTGGGTACGATTTGTCAACCAGTTATTGATCCACCTGACAGAATTAGGATCCATACCGCATTTTGCCGGCTTGTCAATAAGAATATCATGTGGAACCTTATCAAAAGCTTTACTGAAATCCAGATAAACTATGTCCGCGGCATTCCCCTGATCCAGCAAGGAAGTCACTTTCTCAAAAAAAAAGAGATAAGATTGGTCTGACATGACTTGTTCTAGCGAAACCCGTGCTGAGTTTCTTTGGGTACAAAATGCAAAGGTCACCTCCTCGCTGTTCACTAGCCTGTGCAGTGTCATGTTTAAGAGGGCCAGATGGATCTGGAAGATCCAGGTTTAAATTCCCACTCGTGCCCTGAAAGCTTGCTACATGACACTCTCTCAATCACACTCTCTCAGCCTATCCTACCTTGCAGGATTGTTGTGAGGATAAATGGAAGAAAGAAGAAGGCTGCTTTGAGTGCCCATTGGGGGGAAGGGCAGGGCACACAGGATAAGACACAGCCCACCAGAAAGCTCTCCTGTGCATGCTCAGGGAGACTTCTCCTGGACATCAGGCTGCGCCCCCACCCCGTCTTGGTGCATCAAGCATTTTTTGCCTTCCTTTCAGCCACCCAAATCCTCTCCGGCCCTTTTCCTGCCATCTGTGGCTTCTGCTGACTTGCTTTCAGCAAGGGGAAGTTCTCATCATGGAGCGCCCCCTGCTGGCTGAGAATGGTGAAAGCAGCCCGACAAGACACCTTGGGCTGGTTTTGGGGGAACACCTTGCTGTGATTTCAGTCAACTGGTGGCGATGGAGTCTGTTCACATGAGCCTCTGTGCCTGGCCAGGACCCCCCTTGTGCCGTGGCCGGAATCAGCGGAGAGGGTTTTGTTTTCTTCTTTTTTCTTTCTGCAGTGTTTGACTTGGGCACAATCTGCAGTTCTCTTGTCTGGTCTTCCCTCCCGGCTTGACTCCCTTCCCCACTCATGGCAGACTGACTCGGCTAGCCCTAAGGAAACGGGGCAGAATGCCCAGGCCTCCCCCACTCCAAAGGCCTCCGTGCCATTGAGAAGATGGAGTTTGCACTGCCGTCACGGGGGCCTGCCCTTCCGTGCAAGACCCGGGTGCCCCGTGATTTGCAGTCTGTAGGTGCTCCACCTGTCCTGGCTGCCTTTTCCTGGGCTTTGCCATGACCAACATCCCTCCCCGCCTAGTGGAAGGGACCCTCTCCCTATAGAAATCCCTGCATGCCCTGCCCTGGACGGCTCAGGCTAGCCTGATCTGAGGAGCTAAGCAGGATCAGCCCCGGCAGTGCTTGGCCAGGGGAAGCCACCAAGGAAGCCCAGGGGGGCTATCCAGAGGCAGGCGTAGCAAAGCACCCCTGGACCTGTCTGGCCCTGAAAGCACCCCTGGACCTGTCTGGCCCTGAAAAACCTATGGGGTGGCCCAGAGTCAGCGGGGGCTAGACAGCACTTCCCACCTGCACACACAATTACACAATACACAGACTAGCTGGGAAAAATGGTAGAAGCATTTTCATTAATAAATCAGTTCCATGTAGATATCAAGGATCTAGTCCTCATTAGCCCTTGACTACAGACCAGTCTGCATATTCCTCTTGGAAGACTATGCAAACCCTTCGGAGTACAGCTCGCCAAAAAGGGAAAAGGTAATGAAACTTAAGAGCTGTGGAAAGGTCCAGTACAAAGTGAACTCTCTGATCTCCATGAGGAGGCTCCAGGATGGGCTTTGTAGAATAACAAAGCTGCCCGGCTTCTCTTTTCCTGCCTTTGGTTTGCTGGCACATTAAGAACATCAGGAGAGCCCTGCTGGGTCAGACCAGGGAGGGTCCGTCTCGCCTGGCATCCTGCCTCACGCAGTGACCAGCCAGTCCCTCTGCGCGGAGTCTGAGGCCTTCCTGCCGAGTGCCTCCTGGCTCTGGGATTCAGAGGATGAGTTCCCCGGGATGTGGGGGTTGCTTGGCACAGCCCTATTTCTCTCCTTCCTTTGCGGGTACAACTCCCCGGGGGGAAGGCTCCCTTGGGTCATACTACTCTGGGATCACTTCCACAACCAGAACTGCTCCGGGGACCACATCTTGCTGCTTGTTGCCCGGGAGGGAGGGGCGTCCTCTTGCAGCTAGGAGAGTCCCCGTGCAGAAGTGGCCGAGCCCCAAGAGGGGGGGACGGCCGGCCCGCCACTGTCCTTCCTCCCCCGTTGGCCCATGAGGCCTGCCGCTATAGATGTTGTGTTCTTTCCTGTCTTGAGCAGCCCAGATGGCAGTTACACAGAGGAGCCGAGCCAGGAGAATGAGATGAAGGCGCCAGCCACGGATTTCGACGATGAGTTTGATGACGAAGAGCCACTGCCCACCATTGGGACGTGCAAAGCTCTGTATACCTTTGAAGGTAATCCACAGTCCTGCTTTTTCACAAGCCAGCTAAGAGGGGTGAGGCGGGAATGGGCTGGTGGGAATCCCAACCAGTTAGCGGTTAGAATGTGGAACTGGAGTCTAGGAGGCCCAGGTTCGAATCCCCACTCTGGCCTGGAAGCTTCCTGGGTGACCCCAGCCATTCACTCTCTCAGCCTCACCTACCTCACAGGGTTGTTGTGGGGGTAAAATGGAGGAGAGGAGAAGGATGCCACAGGGAAGAAAGGAAAGAAATCAGAAACGCTGGAATGGAGGGAGAGGAGATGACGGCCAGCGGCTCTGGGTCCCCTGGGGAAAGGCAGGTGCAAAGGAACGAGATACAAGGAATGGATCCTGCCATGAACTGGGGACCAGCCTGGTGTCGCTTCCAGTTGTGGGATGTTCCCCCCATTTTGTGTTTATCAAGGGCTGCGGTCTGTGCCGGGAAGGAAGCGAGGAGGGGAAGGAAGAGAGAAAGGATTTTTAAAACTTTTTATCCTCTGGCGCTCCCCCCCCCCACACACACACACACTTTTAACCCACCCTGCTCCAAACAGCTCTCTTGTTCCCCATGCTGGGCAGGAGACAGCAAAGCCCACTGGGGGGAAAGAAGTCAATTCAACTCCTGCCCCGGGGAATCTTTTCCCCACCTTCTTCCACCATCAGAGAGACCCCTCGGGATCAGCCCCGTCTCTCCCGGGCCTCAGCTGGGGTCTCTCCCCTTGCCTTGCACTTGATCCTTTGGGCTGCAGAGGCCCCGGACTGCCGAGCACAGGTTCCCTGTTAGTCTGAGAAGATCCCAAGAAGTGCAGGGGATCCCAGATCCGGCCCGTGTCGCTTTCAGGGCGCATTCTCCATCCCGCGACTGCCGGTCTTCCCCTTCCGCTTCCAGCCACGCTTGGGCTCGTGCTGCTGCCGCTGGCAGGGTCCAAGCCAGGTCCCCTTGACGATGCTGCCGGCCTTTGGGGGCCCTCTGGCTGAGAGAGCCACGGGTGCCCCTGTGAAAATGCCCCTGATCACACCCACGGGGCAGGGCTCGGCAGCTGGTGGTCCATCGTCTCTTCTCTCTCCCAGGCCAGAACGAGGGAACAATTTCCGTCACGGAAGGAGAAACGCTGTACGTCATCGAGGAGGACAAAGGCGACGGCTGGACACGGATCCGGCGGAACGAGGACGAGGAAGGCTACGTCCCCACCTCCTACGTAGAAGTCTTTTTGGAGAAGAATGCCAAAGGTGCTATGACTTACATTTAGACCCTCCCCCCAACAGCCCCCCTTCCCCTGGTTCTTTCTGACTTCTGCAGGGGGGGGGGCTCTGGAGACCTTTCTCTGCCTTGTGGATGAGCCTCTTGGGGTGCCGGAGGGGCACTTCCTCCGTGTGGCCGTTTCCTCCTTCTTGTTTTAAGTGCTTGGGAAGCTTGGTTGGCTGGGGGAATGCCGGGTCAGGGAATGAAACCTAACAAAACCACCGTGGAAGGTAGTGGGTGGGTGTGGGGAAGAATTCCCCCAAAGCCTCTCTGGCCGGCCAGCCAGCCAGCCAGCCAGCCGGGGGGGGGGGAGGGGGGGGGGGAGAAACGCTCCACGTTTGTTTGTTTGTTTGTTAGCTGGTGTCTTTGCATCCCTGCAAGCACAGAACACGAGGCTGGTCTGAATGGCCACCCTCTCTCTGCTTGCTGTAGGCAGGAAGGAGGGGTAGTCGTTCCCTATGGCATCATCTCAGTCCCAGGCAGGGAGCAGACTTGGATTCTGCCAAGGTTAATGAAATGGGCAAGAACATCCTTCAGTGAGCCCTCGCTTTCTAGTTCTGGATCACAACCTTTGAACTGTGGTGCTGGATTTCCAACTTGGAATTCAACATCCTCAGAATTTCACTTTTCATTTCCCTACTCCTGCCCAAGCACAAGTTTCCAGCCCTTACAGGTGCCTTTGAAATGTCAGAAGCAGTGTGTAGAGGCTAGACAGAGAGCTAGAGCTCAGACTGGCCCTTTTGGTGCGGCTAGGCGAATAAAGGAGGGGAAAGACTTGCATGGCTCCTGCAGGACCAGCACTCCTGGTTTCTGAAAAATACCATCTTGGGAAGCGTGCACAGCCTTCTAGCACCAACTCTTTCCTTTGCAAAGACTTCCTCCTGCCTTGGACGGCACCAAACATCTTACAGAGCCCCTTTTGTCAGTGACTGATGGCTTGTAAAGCGTCCTCAAGGAAGGGCTCGTAGCTTCTTGTTGATGCCTCAAGCAGTTTGTCCTTGCTGAGTTGCAGGGGGGTCTGGATGGGCCTTTTCTCCCCCCCTCCCCCCCGTTGGAGCAGCCGTCACAAGGAGACTTCCTGGGTCGGTGCTCCAAATGAAAGTCTGGGAGGCCTGGGGGACGAGCTTCTCTGGAAGGCCCTGTGGCCCCACTGCAGGACGGCTGGCCTGCCCTTGCTGACCATAGAGCTCCATTGGTGCAAGGCAGCAGCAGCCTGCATCTGCGTGAACCTCAGAATGCCTCTCAGGAAGACTCCTTTGCAGTGCGGAGGTGTCCAGGCTCCCTCAACAGACAAGCCAAGGTAGAAAAGCATCCCAGAAGGCAGTGGAGCCGGGCTGAATACCTGGGGAGTGCTTTTGGTGCAAGAGGGGCTTTTGGGAGAGGAGGAGGAGGAGGAGGAGGGCGAAATGTCTCCCAAGCCTTCCCCACTTTCACCCGGGCTCACCAGCATTGGCAGCCCAGGTTGGCTGCTAGGTTGCCCAGGGCATTAGGATTACATGTTCTCAGTGAACTTGCTGAGTGGCCAGACTGCATGAGCTGTGCACTGATGACGCTGCCTGCAGGAGGAGGGCTCAGATCTTGGGGGGGGGGGGGGGATAGAGCTGGCCCCGGTGCAGCAGCCAGTTGGGTCCGGGACAGGGGGATAGACCCTGAGGGTGCAGAACTGCTGTCAAAGCTGATGGCATTGGAAGAACTGCTGCTGTTGGAGGGAGAGCACCATTGTCCCACTGGAGTTTGCAGAGGCTTCCGAGCCCTCTGAGTGGGAAAGGTTGGTTGAGTGATGCCATCTCGCTCCCAGACAGAGGCCTTGCGGAATTAAGAAGCAGGGACTGAGCGGGGTAGGAATGCCCCCCACCACTGCCCCTCTGCCCTTTGCCTCCAAGGCGCCAAGAGTCACCCCAAGGCCCACCCCCACCCCCATCCTGCTGCCGCCATCCAGCCTGCCCCCCTTGCTTCTCTTCCCAGTGGAGCTGCGCTTTCAGGGCCCACTCCAGCTCAATTAGGAAAGAAAAAAAGAAAAAGGCCCTTTTAAGGCAGAGGAGGAACATGGGCTGCGTGTGACCTCCTGTGGGCAGGACAACCCCATGGAAGCTCTGCCAGCAGCCCCCCTGTGCTCCCCCACTGAGGAATGATGTTTTTCTTTTCTTCACCTCCTCTGGAAAAGTACAGGAACCACACAAGTCATATCTGGATCAGTGGCAATGTTCTGAGGGTCCTCCCAAGTACAGGGGGGCTTCCTGCTGCCCACAAAGCGGGGGAACCCTGTGTGATGTCACCTCCTCTGGAATTCCCCTGCCCACCCTCCTGTCTGCAGGCATAACCAGGCCACACGCCTGACGCACGCTGGGTCATGGATGCGTAATTGGACTCCCAGCCCACTTATATTGGGGGGGGGGGCTCACCTTCAAAAGCATTCGTTTGCTCTGTACTGAGGGGGGGGGGGAATGAGTTTCTTGCTTCCCTCCCGGTCCTTTCTCCAGTGCAAAGAGGAGAGGGACTTTTTGCCCTGTTTCTCCAGCTCTGTGTGCCCGAGGGAGGGAGGAAGTGGAAACTCCGCTGCCCCCTTCACAGTCCCAAGTGAATGGACACTTTTAAAGGTCACTTCCCCCCAATATATTTCTTTTTAAAAATAATAATTCTTATTAGTAGTTATACAGATTAAAGAAAAAAGAAAAATAGCAAAAAAAGCAAAAAATATTGGTCTTATTAAAATAAATCTTTGAGTTTCCAGTTGGCTGTATCCTAATTTATTCAAGTTTATCATTCGCATCCATGTTCCTTTGAAAGTATTCCAACAGTTACCTTCTTTACTCTCTAAAGCCACGTCCCCGGCGTACTCCTTTTAAAATAAATGTTTAATTTTAATTTCATAAAACAGATACATACAGAATTAAAAAATCATGAAATACATTACAAATTTGTCCCTCCCTTTTGTTAGCTGTTATAGATAAGATCAGGGGTAGTCAAACTGCGGCCCTCCAGATGTCCATGGACTACAATTCCCAGGAGCCCCTGCCAGCAAATGCTGGCAGGGGCTCCTGGGAATTGTAGTCCATGGACATCTGGAGGGCCGCAGTTTGACTACCCCTGGATAAGATGAACCCATCACCGAAACTTGTCAATTTCTGAATCCATTCATTGTATTGCAGTTGAACACAAAAGAGCAACCCCATGAATATCTTTCTTGTTTTGTTAAGCGGTTAATTTCACTGGAATGTAAATTGTGTCTTTTCGACAACCTCTCCTGTGTCTTAGGGACATTATTTTGTTGCCGATGCCTGGAGTGAGCCAGCCTAGCAACAGTTGTCGCATGCAAAGCAATCATTCGCCAGGGGTGCCCTGATGGGCTTCTGTGTGTCCAGCCATGCATGTGCAGGGTGTGTCTTGCCATGGGGCGAGGCCTCAGCCTCACCCCGCCTCACTGGCTGCCACCTGCAGGGGGCGGGGCTTCTTTGAGCATCCCAGGGTTCCTGGGGAGGAGGCGGGCGAGAGCTGGTCTCCCTGGCAGCCACACATGCTCCATAACCTCCAGTTTGCACCCTGTGCCACACGGCATTCTTTTCTTCCCCCTTCCCCTTCCCCCCATGTGGCTACTAACACACAGCACTGGTGCTAGTCTGCCCAAAATTAATTTCATTGGAAACATTTATGCTTTGACCTTTTTGGTTAAAAACTGGGCCGCTTCTGGATGATTAGCGCCGAGAGAAACTTGCAGAGTTCAGAGTTCAACAGCGTCATTTGGCCTGCAGAGCAGGGATGCCCGCTTGCTCAACCACTGGATCCCTGTCCTGCGTGGCCTTCCTTTCAGCTCATCCTCCCTGGCTGCTCCATGTCTGGCCCCCTCCCTATTCCCACTCCACCCCCCCCCCCATTTCCCATCTCTGTGGCTATTATCCTTTCATTGTTTGTTTGTTTGCTTGTTTGTTTTGGGGGGGTGGCTCCAAGGGCAGCTTTCTCTAGAGAAGATCTGTGACTGGAAGAGACAGGCCACGTGTTGGATAATGCACTCCCATTGCACTTTCAGCAGTCCTTTGCAGTTGGATCTCCCTGTTTCACACAAGAAGACCCAGTTGCAAGCGGTGGCTGAAGTGCTATCAAGGAGTCTGGACCAGAACTCTCAGGGCAAGGCGACACAGGAGACAGATTTTGTAAAAATAGATGTAGTGTTCATTAGAACAAATTTCAGAATATCAGGTTATCAGTAAGCAACAGGTTTCTAAAAGCAAGCAGAAAATAAAAGCTAGCTTAAGTATCTAACACAATCAAAGGTTGCATTAGATCAGGGGTAGTCAAACTGCGGCCCTCCAGATGTCCATGGACTACAATTCCCAGGAGCCCTTGCCAGCATTCGCCTGCGAATGTTGGCAAGGGCTCCTGGGAATTGTAGTCCATGTACATCTGGAGGGCCGCAGTTTGACTACCCTTGCATTAGATGGTAGTCTTACAGTCAAGAAATACCAGGTCTTAGCTCAAACATTTTGTTTGGTGCTGCCCATATGCAAACAAGCATATTTGAGGCTTTGGTCCACCAGCATCCAAGCTAGTCTCACTTTCTTCAAACCCTTCGGCCAGTTGACCCACCAGGATCAGGCGATAATGATGATGACGATGAACCAATCAGAATGCATCTTAGCAAGAACTCTCTGGAAGATGACCTCCCTACTCCTGGCTTTCCCCATCCCCTCCTGTGATCCCCCAGTTCTTACCAAGAGCCAGCCTTGCAGCTGACAAGAGGCTGAGAGGCCCACTTAGTAGTACCTGCAAGATGGACCCTGTTTCTACACCCATTATCCCTTGCAGGGAGGAATCGGGTGGTTTGCCTCACAAGTGCGTTAAAAGTCCAGTATTCAACCTATGTGAAAGCAGCGTTCAGCACCTGCTCACTTGATCTTTCCCCCTTTCTATCCTAGCTGGCTTTGTTCAGAACTTGCCAAAAGCACAGCCGGGAAGAGAATCTGGTAGTGGGGGGGGGGGGGGGGAGAGCAGGATTTAAACATTTCCCACCCACCCACCTCCCCTTTCAGTTAGTGGCTCCTCCCTGCCTTGTTAATGGATTGGATCCTGAAAAGTCCCTCCGATGGTGACCCATTCGAGCCAGAGCACAAAGCACCTCTGCTAGTGGAACGGAGCTGGGCCCTGGGCAGAGGTTCTCCGCTTTGCACGGAGTTGCTCAGACAAAGCAGGCTCCGTTAGGGTAGGCAGTGAGTGGCCCTTTGAGTTTCCTGGCCTGGTAAGAGTCAGCATGGGCTGTATGTCCCATCCTGCCCCCTTGCCATCCTGTGGCAAGACAGACGGTGCAATATCCTTAGCGTGCCATAAGTGCATGGTTCAGGGATGCTCATGCTATTGAGCCAAGCTGCATCAGTCCCGGCTCCTTGTTCAGCCTGATGATGTCCCAACCCCCCAGCCATGGTTCTGGGAAATCGTCCTGCTGAGGTAGGGGCAGGGAAGGCGAGAACCAACAACTTGCCTCTCAGGCTATGGGGCTTAAGCAGAGTAGGGTAGACTATTCTGCTTGCAAGGCTCCAATCCCGGTGGCTGTCAAAGCTAACAAAAAGGTCCTAGTCCACATTTTTAACAGCCCATACCTGTCTGTGGCCTGACATGTTGGAGGGGGGGGGAGCAAATTTCTGTCAAGCTTCCCTGCCTGACCCACAGGTGGTTTCTGCCAAGCTGAACAATGCCACTCGGCCATCCCTGCTTGGGATGCTAGGACAGAATGTGTGACTGACTGGGATCACTAATCAGAACGCATCCCTTCTTGGGAAGACTTCCGCCCTCCTCTTCCCCAAGATACAACCCTTGGCATTACCTTAGTAGGGAACACAGGGTCCGTGCAGAACAACGGAGAGCAGCAGGGCACCAAATAGAGGGAGGGGGCATAAGGTATTTTTCAGGTTTCATATATTGGACCCCAAAAATATTGGTATTTCCTTATATTCCCTAAATCCTAATACTGATATGTACTCAGGTTTGGTAATTTTTGGGAATGCTGAATTTTTTCAGCTCCATTACAGCTTAGAATTGTAATTATTGTAGTCCGTGGTCTACAATGGAGAACCAATCTGGCAGTATCTGGGGCTCTTGGGAGAGGATGTTTTTTGAGGCAGAAACGCCACATTTGCAGCATAGTCACTGGTCCCTCTCCTAACTTCCCCCCCCCCCAGTATTAAAAAAAATTAGGCCATTAGGCCAAAATTAGGCCAAAAAAGTAGGCCATTTTGGATAGCTGGGAAAATAATTAATACCCAAAAAATACCCAAAGGGGGATCTGCAGGGAGACAATTAGTGGCCCGGAGGGAGACTTGCAACTCTTCCCCTCTCCGCACACCACCCCATGGCAGTTTTCCTTTGAGATGCACTCAGAGACAGGAAATAAGAGCATGGGGTGGGGGAGAGAGGGAAGGGAGGGCAGTGAAGCACCTTTCCTCCCACTTTGCAACTCTGCCCTGTAAGTGGTACCCTCTACATTCATCTTGCAAGACAGAGATGGATTTTGGAATACGATTTTGCAAAGACATCCTGTATTTCTTCTGAAAGCCGTGGGGTTTCTTCCTGGAAGAGTGATGCTGGAGATCTGGCTCCTGCAGGGACCCCCAGCTTCTCCCTCTCTTCCCAGAATGTAAATTGCACCCCCCAATTTTGGCTTGCAGGCCAGGTGAGTCTTTCTCTGGATCAGAAACAACACCCATGCACTTTCAAACTAGGATGGACAGTGTGATCTTTTTAACACTTGCCAAATTTCTTCCCTTTTTAAAGAAGGTATTGTATACAATCTCTTGATAGTAATTATTTAAAGAAAAAAATTAAATAGGTTATTCATTGTTTTCTTTCTGGAAAGGAAAATTATTTGTACATAATTTAACTTAAAAGTAAAAGGTGACATGAATTTTCACTTCCCTTGTTTTGAATGGGAGGGTTTTTTTGTGGGGAGGGACTTTTTGATATCAATATTGTATTGATCTGTTTTTGTCTTTTCTAGCTAACTGAATCTTTTGTTTTGTTTAACCTACCGAGTCATGCACAAGCGCTGGTTATGTCATTTAAATTATTTTATTTTTTCCCTCTGTGTTTCTCCCTTTCCTGCATCAGAGTCAACTTTATAGGAAATTCTGCATTCATTGCTGAGGTTTGTCAAAAGCTAGAACCATTTTGAGTTACTTTTTTAAAAATTCTGTTGCATTTCTCCTCCTAGCTGTACTGCCGTTCCCCTTCCTGTAATAAAAAAAAACGACTTTTATTTTCTCAAGCTTGTGAGGTTTTCTTTAAGTACCCGGCTACCGAATACATTGACTTATCCACCCATGGATGCTCTTTACTGGCAGTTGGGGGTGGCTGAGACTTTAGCTGTCCAATCAGTTGCAGTACAGAGGAGGAACGGGGGGGGGGGGGGGAGTATTCCCTGCCTGGGCTTATCTCCAAAGAGGATCAATTTGCTCCACCGATTCCCGGTTTTCTTGGGAGAGTCTTACCACTCCCCACCCCACTTCCTGGGTTCACAGTGATGGGGGGGGAATAAACATCTCCAAGCTCGACAGCCCCTCCCACCACCAGAGAGCAGTGAAGCCACAGCCCTGCAGCCCAGGGGGTTGACAAACCCTGGGAAAGAAGCTTTGTGTGTGTGGGAGATGTGGCAGATGTGGGAGCCCCTTGCTAAGTTGCCTGTGGACAGAGCTCTCTCAGGAGCCATGGAGTCAAGGCAGACTGGCCCTCAGCAAAGAGCTCAGGGCTGCAGCCAGGGCTGCGGTCCACCTGCAACCTCCCATTCACTTGACCCCTGTATCCTTGGCCTGGCTTTGCCCAGTACCTCTGTGCACTGCCATCTGCGGTCGACTAGACAAGGGCCCATGGTCCAGGTGGCATCAGTGGGTCTGGGCCTTCCCGGAGGGGGGGACCTGGGAGGGGCTCCCTCAGCTGCCCCGCTGCCCTTGAATCCCTCCCTGCCTCCCAACTTCCCTGGGCTTGAAGAACGTCCTCAGTGGGGCAGCTGGGGAGGCAGAGGTGATGTTTGCTTTTTGTGAGGGGGGGGGGGGAGATTTCAGTGCAGGCCTAAGCATCCCTGTTGCTCTGGCAATAGCAAAGGAAGGGGAGTTGAGCATCTTGGGTTCAGGCTTCAGATGGCCCAGAGATAACAGGTGCCTTCCTTCCGCCCTTTGTTCTCCTGGGCTCTCTGGTCCACCAGTGGCCAGGCATGGGGGAAAACGCCCCCTTCCCCCAAGTGCTGAATGTGCCACGGCCAGATTCAGACGGGTGAGAGCCCAGCATCTTTCCGTGGGCTTCCACGGAAGTTTCCAGTGGCTCTGCTGATTCCCAGCTCCACTTAACTCCCCTGTGCTAATCCAAGCAGGAGCCACTGGTGTTCACACTGTGCAATGGAACCATCCCCTCCCTGTCAGGGCTTTCGGGAGCTCCCTGGAGCTTTGGATAAGAGGAGGCAGCTCTTGGGTCTGTCACAAACTCACAGCTTGGCCTTCCTCACAGGGTTGTGGTGAGGAAATGGTGGGAAATGAGCATTTTTTTAACACAGTGCCTTCATGAGAAGCTTCCTTTTTAAAGAATGCTGCATACCCACCCACCCCCTATCCCTTTCCTGCCCTAAAGGTCTTTGGCAAGGGATGGGCTCCACCTCCTCCAACACCCCACCGTGGGAGTGCTGCTCCTTCCCCTCCTCTACGCTCTCCCGTCTGAGGGGTGCCTAATGAAGCCTCTTCTCTCTCTTTCTCTTTATGTTTTTAGATTCCTAAAAGTGTTGGCTGCTGGCGCAAGACCCTCGGGGCGAGCTTCTTGCAGGAGGAGAAACAAATGGTCTGATTTATTTTAAAGCACCCAATTTCACGTCCAGATTTTAAAACAATGATGTTCCTACCTCTGTAGACTCCCCTGCTGGGAACAGAGTCGGCAGAGGGGGGAGAGAGTGAGACTCCCCAGGCTCAAAGTGTAGGGTCCACCCCAGATCCCTCAATGCCCTCCATCCGTTGCTTGCAAAAGCCTCTGGCATGCTCCCTGCTGCATTCACTAACCCCGCCCCTCCTTCCCTTCCTGTTCACAGTTTCGGGGGGGGGGGGGGCTTCTGAGGCACATCAGGGAGAGGCACCCTGGAACTCCCACTCTAGTTCCTCACGGCATCTGCCCAGCCAAGTGTCTTCTTAAAAAGATTTGGGGTGGGGGATGGTCAGCCGCATTTTCCAGATGGGGAACGGAGGCCAAGAACTGGCGTATGGTCACCCCGTTCCTTTAAGGCCACACTGAGATCCTAACCCAGCCGCATCTCTGGCTCTCTCCTTCCCTTGAGCGTGGGAAGCTGCTTCCTCCCCTGGCCAGCCCGGCTCAGACCGGTCCACTCTCACGGGGATCTGCAAGGCGAAGGCTGCAGGCGTTCCAGGACCTGGATATTTCAGAGACCAAGCCTGGCGCTACTTGCACTGCCCATGAAGGGCTCCCCAGCCTCTCTCAGTGCAGAAGTCAGAGGCACAGCTGGGAATTGGGGCGGCCTCCAGGTTGTTTAATTTAATTCCCTCCACCTTGAGAATTGCTGTGCTCAGACCACAGAAGGAAAGGCTTAGAAACTGGGAGCCTGCAGTGGGCGTGCCGCCCTGGTGAGCTGCCCCTTGCAGATATTTCAGGGCACCACTGAGCAACCTTAGAAGTGAGTTTCTTAGTCATTCTGAATATAGGGAGATAATTAAGGATCTCCTTTGGCCCCACCAGCACTGAAAAGCACCAATTGCTCCAGAAAGCCCCTCTGATGGCTGAGACCATCTTGTCAGTGAGATCAAGTCATGCCTCCACTTGTGGGGCGGTGCAGCCGAGGAGGCCAATGAACACGTTCCCCAGAGGCAGACCCAGGTTGGCCACCAGCCAGGGGACAGGGCAGCACAGCGGAAAACATAGTGACTCTACATGTGCAGCTGCCATCAGTGGGTAACAAATCAGCAGTTTACAGTCTGAAAATGTGCCTGACAATTCTTCAGACATCCTTTTCTCCTAAAGAGAGAGAGACTTCTCTTGGTGTGTCTTGCCCTTGCCCAGAAACAGGGGCTGCCCTGCTGCCTCTCCCGGTCACAGGCCCAGCGGCACCTCCAGTTCCTTCTTGCACTTTTATGCCCAGAGTTGGCCCTCGCCCTGCCTCTTGTATAGTGGGGGAGCAGCCCCCCACTCCTGCATTACATTTTCTGCCCGCTGTGGAAGTGGGAGAGGAAAATGAGTTTCTCAGCCAATTTTCTAATTTTATTCATTTATTATTAGGTTTGTATGCCATTGCACCTAGCCAGCTAGCCCACGGCAGCTCACAACAAGATTTGACAATAAAACCAAACAATAAAATTCCAAATCCAGCCCTTACCAAGCTGCCAGATAACTGCCAGCAGATGCCCAGAGAGATGTAAGGAGAGGGTGCCCAAGATGGTCATTTGACCTTCCCCCAGCCCGTTGCCCCTCCCCTCCCCTCCCATGCCTGCCCCTGCCGCCTTCTGGCCACAGACCACTCTTTCCACCGCCTGCCCACCTGCCTGCTCGCCCTGCTGCCTGCGCCCGCCTGCCTTTTGAGGGGCACGGTTTACGGCTCTCCTGCCACATTTAATTTATTTGGCTCCTTCATCTGGCTTCTGCTCTTTGCATGTCAGTGTGTGTGCTCTTGTGTTATTTATTTCTGCTTTTCACAAAAAGCCCTGTGTTGAACCAAAATTGCACTCTGCTTTGTCACGACCCAACCCCGGCTTCTCACGTGGGTTTGTTCTTTGATTTTTGTCCACGTGCTGTTGATCATTTGAGGCAAAGCGGGGGGGGGGGGGCGAGCGCGTCAGCAGCACTGGCTCACAGCGGAGAGACCGCAACCCCAATTCTACAAACTGCCCCCCTCTGGGTGATCCACGAGAAGACTGATTGCTGATCGGAGACGGCTGGGATTCAAGCTCCTCTTCTGCCTCCGAAACGTTGGCAGGTTCTGGATCAAGTGGGCCTGCAGCCACTCGCCGTTCCCAACTGCCCCCACATCAGCCCAGGTGGGGAAACCCAAGCTCCTCTTCACGCTGAGGGCTTCCCGAGCTTGAGCTATCCCCGCTACACCCGGCCGGGTGGAAATCTCTTTCCAGTCCCCGTAAATGCCGTGCTTGGAGATGGTGGGTGGCCCTCAGCAGGGATGTTTCTCAGCCACAACCCAGCAAAGGGACAAGAGAGTGGGTGGGGATTCCTGGCGTGTGCACGCAGCTGGGCCTGGAGCCTCCTGGAGCCTCACCTGGGCACACTTTGCCTCTGCTTTGCCATTCAGTCCCGGAAGGGGGCGCGAGAGAGGGGGGACGGCAGAGCCACAGTTTTGAGTCCTTGCAATTGAACGGAACCTCCATGTTCAGAGGCAGGGGACTTTGTTGCAGGTGGGCAACAGCAAGGGAGGGCTGCTGCCTTATGCACGGCAGACGGTTTCCTGGAAATAGCCATTTGGCCCCTGTGGGAAAAGGGCTGGTCCACGAGTGATCTTTGTATGGGGCTGTCAGGAGCGAACCAGCCATTTAACTTGCCACTAATTACCTGGTGGGGCAGCAGCAAAGCCTGGCCTAGCCCCAGCCGCCCTGAGCAAACCTCCGGAGCCCCTTGGCCAAGACCCTGCATGGGTCCTGGGACTTGCTTCACCAGGGGCTTCCAGGGGGGAGCGATGGCTGAGCTAATTCGCACCCACTTCTCAGTCTGCCCCTGGCCATGGGAAATAGCCTGGTGGGCCCCCAACAGCACCCTGCAGGGGGCAATGGGGCACCAGTCCTTCTGCTGTGGCCACTTAAGACCGAGCTCTCTCCTCCTCGTGATGCCTGAGAGGAAAGGCAAGGGACGGCAGACAGGACTGGGCACTGCCACAGCCCAAGTTCAGGGGTTCCAGCAGCAACAGGAGATGGAAACCACAAGAAAGCCTGGCGCCCAACTCCCTTTCAGAAATTAAAATCTCGCCTAGTATTCGCTTTGGTTCGCTGGCCAGTGCAGCCCTCTTTCCGTGGAAATAGTTGTCAGATAGTGCCAAAAGTCTGCTGAAGGGAAGACCTTCCACTTGGAGGGCCCAGCTGCTGGAGCACCCACACAAGGTCCCCGTTGTCCCAGGAGGGCTGGCCTGGACATCCCCAACGGAGTTAAGCTGTCAGCAGATGACCCTTCGTTCTCAGGTGCAGCAGAAACCCAAGAGGTGCAAGGGGATGCCTGCATGTGTCCGTGGCGGTCTTAAGGGGCTGTTGGACCCAGGAGCAGCCTGCGTCTTCTGCCCGCCTCCTCCTCCTCCTCCTTTTTTATTTTTGGTCTTGGTGCCATCAATGTAAAAGAGAAAAGTCTGCTTTTTAATATACATATATAAATAGAGAGATATTTAATCTAGGTGGACAGTATATTATTGTCACCCTACCAGGAACGTCTGACTTGAGACTGCAAGGTCGGTCGGTCTGGCTCATCTGGGAAGAGGCCGTCGGAGGAGTTTTTACAAACGGAGGCCTCGGGAGCCTCAGGCCTCAAGGAACTGGCAGAGGGCAGGGGTTATAGGCCGCTTCAGCCACCATCTAACGTTAATCCAAAGCCTCCCTTTTTCTAAGTGCACATTTTGAGTGACCTTGAGGGGGGAGCGTGTGAAAGCAGCCCTGACGTTTTAAAGAGCAGCGATGCTGATTTGTAAGCGCCCTCACTGGATATTTGCCTTACGCTGAGCTCAGGGAAAAGTTTCCTGCGCAGTCCAGTCTGAAGCAGCACAAAGGCAGCTGTGGAAGGTATTGATTGGCTAGTGTCCATAGCATCACCAACAACAGTGGTTCGGCCTCCTTTAAAAATATTTCAATGGGAGGGGAGATTTTAAAGAGGGATGTACTTCAAATGTTGACGAACTGCCCACACACCTGGTGCTCAAGGGGATGGGCTGGAGTGAAGATCTGCAGTGCCCATTGTCAAGTTGGGGTCAGAGCTCGGGTGATGATCCAGCTATGGCTGCTCTTAAAAACCTTGATTCTGTCCTCACCGCAAAGTGCTCCTTGACACCCACCTGCCTGCCCATCAGCCCTTCCAGCCAGGAGGCAACAAGATTTGTAGGCTGCCAAAAGGGGGAGGGGCTTAGGCATTTGGGGCACGATGAAGAGGTTGCCACGGACCTTGCCTTAGACATCACTGGCACCAATCCAGAAGAGTTTTGTGTCCTGGACGCTCCAGTGGACACAGGCTTCCCAGTTCCGTGTACAGAAAACGATGCAGTCCTTCCACAAGAAGCCCAGAGAACACACGCAGGAGAGCCGTATGGGCTTAGGCATACACACAGAGACCTCGCCTAGGAAGGAACACTGTTAACATTAGACGGCGCCTGGAGCCAGTTTCTAAAAACTTCTCGACTATCACAGTCTTGCTGAAGGGGGATCCTCATGTCCCTTTCTGTGTGTTGCCCCCCCTCCCCCCCGGCTCCCCTCCCTTCCTTGTCTGACTACCTTTTCTTAACATCTGTAAATACACAAAAGGAAAAAAAACATATTTACTGAAAGTTGTGTTTAATGCTAAATATTTTTCAAAGGTTGTTCTGCATATTGATTCCACTCCTTTCATGCTTGAAGTGTCAAAAAGATTTTAAAAATAAGCCAAATTATATTTTAACATACATCAAGCACTTTTTTTAAAAAAACACATTGATTTGTGGGTGTTTCTACGCAGAATTCTTTCCTATCTCGGTCTTGGTGGCATCTTAATGTCTTTGTGTGGGTTTCGTAACCCAAAGTGTGTTTTTAAGAGGCTCTGGTGTTTTGTTCCATTTGTTTCTGGCGACAGAACTCTACTGAATAAAGTGCTTCCATTTGAAAGCAAAATAAGGTCTTGTGAATGGTGAAGAATACGGACAACTTGGAGCGGGTTCAGAGAAGGGGCGTTAGGGCGGATTCACGCCTTACGAGGAGGGGAGGCTGAGCAATGGGGAAGAAGAGGGCCAGGGGGGAGGGGGATATGTGAAACGGATGCCGGTTGAAGAGGGGGGCAACTCATTGGCTGCAGCTTTAGAGGCAAGGACTTGGAACAAGGAGTTCAACTATTAGGAAGCATTTTCTGGCTCTTCGTGAGGGCTCTTCGTAGATGGCATCTGCCTCCTCGAAGGGTGGTGGTGCCTCCTTCATTGGAAGTTTTTCGGGGGCGATTATGAGCCCCTGTCAGGAGTGGATGATTTTTAAGGTGGGAGAAGGCTGGACCGGATGGCCCTCCATGGTCTCTTCCAGCTCTGTGTGATTCTGATTCCGAATTGGGAGAAGGAAAGAACCAGTTCTAGATATTTTAAAAACTTTTCAAACATTGGCCCAATATTACTCAAGGAACAGTCAATAACTGGCTCAGAAGCCCTCTATGCTCTTGTAGAGGGACCAGCCAGCAGCCACGGGCAAGCAGAAGGACAATCGCTGGCCTGCCGGTGGCTGAGCACTATAACTCCCGCCTTTCTTTACGTCAGGTTTGCCAGCTGCCATTGGAGATCTCAGCCACGTTTGCCCCTTAAGGGAAAGAAAGCAGGCTTGGTGGTGGGGAAGAACACAGGGCTGCACTTCCCGCTACTGCTGTTCATTGAGCAGTTTCTGTGCAGGCACACATGGGGGCTGCACGAAAGCAGGCCTGCCACGAGAGAGGTCCGACAGCTAGATGGTTCTAGGGGGTGCTGTGAGCCAGAGCTCATGTGCTCCTTTGTGGCAGCACCCCCACCACCTCTAGTACCACCAAAGCAGAACAAGTAGGCTCTGGGTGCCTGGACAGAAGATGCTTGATGAACAAGAGTTACGGGAAGTGCCACCCTGTGTTCATCATCAGCCTTCTGTGCAGTCCCACATGGGGATTCCAGCAAGCTGCTCACAAGGAGGTGGGACATGTTCCATTCCCTTAAAGAGTGAATGCAAAACTGCTTTCCCCTCTTGAGTTTTAAGGCAGAATGGCAGACAAACGTATCCGCTGAAGTCCACGTTGCAGCTCTGCAGCTCTTGGCTGCTGGAACTCCATCATGGAATGCTGCAGAAGAGGCCAATGTCTCAGTGGAGTGAGCCCTAACCCTTCAGGGGCAATCTAACCCACCTGTGCTATAACACCTTTTAATGATAGACACTATCCATCGAGACAATGGGGGGGGGGGCTCGCCCTGATTGGGTCCCACGATACAAACCAATGGGGCATTCCCCTTGCAGAATTCTCAAGTTCTTTTAAAGTAAAATAACAAGGCTCTCCTGACATCCATGAAATGTTGGAGCCTCTCACTGTCAAACCCAGGAGATGGGGAAGGACCAGGAACACCATGTCCTGCAACATGCCTCAAAACTGTAACAGAAAGGCTGGGACACAGGACCTCCCTTGCTGGGAGGAATTCAAAAATGGGGATAACATGAAATAACAGCAAGGAAGAGAAGGAAAATCTTAGATACTAAAAAAACTAATTGTAAAGGCCCACTGTATGGAGACTTCCTACTCTGGTACCATATGGAAAGCCATCTTGATGTATACAGATACAACCTCCTCGTACTGGGGCTGTGGGAATTTGAAATTTAGACCTTTGCTCCAAGCCATCAGGCTGAGGCGGACCAAATCATGAGGAAACATCCCACTGAGGACAATCTAACGGTCCATTCCGCACAACTTAACTGTAGCTGAAGTCTTACAGTTTGTAAACACTATTATTTTAGTGTTCCGCATGATGTCGTCAACAAACCGCAAAACTCCCGCAAAAGTCCAGCAACATTCGGAATTTTATAGCGATTAGGGGGGAGTGCAAAAAAGTGGATTCCCCCCCCAAAATAAGCGCTTGACTTCTGAGCACAATCCGCAACATATCAGCAAAAGACATGTGCGTTCTCAAAATAGTGATAGAATGTCCCTCCCTAGCTCCCGCCCCTGAGCTTCCGGAGACGGGATCACCATTCCCCCCCCCCCCACATAAACCGTCGAAAGCAACGCATAAGCGAGCGCGAGGCTTCTTCAGCTGAAGTCCCTTCACAAGCAATTCAGAAGTGTTTAACAGTAAAACAAAGCTCCCTTCTGCAATTGTCTTTAAACTTCCCGAGCACAATACAGCCCCCTGTTCGACATTGCCTGTAATTTTGGCCAGAAATTGTACCCATCTTTTACATGAAGAGCATGTAAACAATTAAGCGCAAGCTCCAATGCCAGCAAAAAAGTCCTTCTGGGACAATGAACAGACATTTATTGCTACTGGTGTTTTCGGGTTTTTAAAAAACTGTTTGTAAAGGGATAAGAGCTTTTCGGGAGCATGAACACAACAGTTCATTGGCTGTTCTGTTTGACTGACGGCCAAGGGTGGGCAGAAGCGCGGAAAAAAATTGCCTCCTTTGTTGTGATTCTGGCAAGACCGGAAACCTGTGGGGAATAAATAGACCACTACTGGGACTTCAATCTCTCACTAAAATTGCAGGTGTGTGGAATGACGAAATTCCACTATTAATTATAGCGTTTCTGCATACTGCCAACCTTTGGCAACATTGGTCGCTGTGTGGAATGGACCAGTCAAGTCTTCCTGGCAAGTGAAAGGACCTCCTTCGAGACTGTAGTAAAGTGGGAAAACATATTTGATGTGTCCAAATGAGGGAAATTAAGATCATCTCTGATGCCTCCCTCATGGCTTTCCCTAAGACCCTGATCGACACTGAAGTAGAGCACCCTTCCCAACACAGAAGGCATCTCCCAGGAGGCCCTGCCTCTGCCAGCACAGAAACAGAACTTCAGAACTTTTGCATTGTCCTGTGTGGCAAACAGATCAACCTGAGGTACCCCCAGGTTGCAAATCTCTGATGTATGTACTCCTGGGTTAGGGCCCCGTTGTAGCATAGTCATTTCCCTGCTGGGGCTGCCTCTGCATTTAACATCCCAGATACATGGACAGCCTGCATTGTCCCAGAACTATCGCCCATGTGGAAGTAGCTGCCTGCCCCAGGTCTGGACCCTGTGTCCCCTTGTGTGCTTATATAAAACATAGGGACCATGTTGTCCATCTGCAGCATAATGGACCAGCTCCGAAGCAGCTAAGCGTATACCTTACCAGTCATAAATCCAGAATATTAATACAGAGGTACTTTTAAAAATAAGATAATTTCCCCTGTGCATAAAAACCCTCCCATTGGGTCCCCCAGCCAGAGAGTGCAGTGTCAGTAGTTGAAGCCACCTCTTGAGCAGAGACCCAAAAAGAAATCCCTTGGGTCAGACAAGGCATGAATATCTGGGGATGGAAAACGTGTACCATGAGGGGTATGGGATAAAAAACAATTTTCAAAGGTCTCACGTGAAGCCTGTTCTCTGGAATCTGACATGACTAATTAGTTCTCAAAATAAGGAAGAATATTGTGCCCCTTTCATACGGAGATGCGCAATCACAGGAGCCAAACATTTCGAGAACATTCTGTGATCTGTGGCCAACCCAAAAGGGAGAACAGTGTCTTGGAACACTCAAGGTCTGCACTTAAACATAAGGTGGGAATGTGAAAATACACATATTTCAGGCCAATCACAATAAACCAACAATTAGGCTTGAATATTCGCAGGAGCATCAGTCATTCTGAACGTTGACACTTGCAGGTAAATGTTGATATCATAAAAATCTAAAATGGTCCTGACTCCTCCATCTTTCTTGTCCATGAGACACATTTTGGAACAGAAGGCCTCTGACAACTGGAGCCCCAATCCTTCCCCAATGACTCCTTTTTCAATAAGTGTCTCCAAAGCCTGTAATAACGTAGAATCCCTCTTCTGAGAAACACAAGGTGGTGTCAACCTAAACTCTTACCTGTAACAATAACTGAGGAAGGCAAGTACCCACTGACCTGAAGATATAGATTGCCATGTGGGTATACAAATGGCCAGCCTGTTCCCAAACTTTATGGTCATAGGCCCCGATTCTAGTCCGAACCCCACTTTTTGCAAAGGTGCTGTATCCTTCTGAGATGAAGGCTGAGCCAGAGGCCTAGAGTGGCTGGTGACTTGAACGCCCTTGTTGGGGACTGAAAGCTTTAGATGGAAGATACTGTACCCCTTGGGGGTTACTAGGGCTGTATTCCCTCTGACAGGAATGCCAAGAGAAGGCGCTCTGCTCTGTCTAAACTCTGAACCATGCTTTCTCAGGTTTTGTGCTTCCCTGGGGGTTCTTGAGGGCCCTGGAAGGGTTTCCTGAATGGGTGTTAAACTTTTATTGGGTGATATGATCGCATATGGTCATGACAACCTGCCCCCCGATGTCCAGTGATGGGCCTGGAGGGGGCGGGAAGGGGCCTGGATAGGCGTGACCATGGCTCAGCTTCCCAGCCATATTCTGCACGATTGTGCCACTTCTGGGGTTTCTCGAAGGGGTTTCTCAATGGTAGAAAGAGTTGAGAAAGGCTGCTCTAAACTGAGTTGTCTCTGGTGTCAAGGATGCTGCTTCTTGTTCTTGATAACTGAGAGTGTCTTGTCAGTCTTAGCCAAGAACAACATAGATCCTTCAGTGTCACACCTTGTCTCATAGAATGCAGCCATGAGTAGCATCTCAAAACCACTGAACTGGCCATCGTGTGCCAAGTGGAATCAGCTTCTGCCTGCAGAACCTATTTCAGGCAGGAGTTCTAAGAAACAACTCATACTTTGCAATGTTAAAACTTAAACTGAAGGAAGAGTATAATTTCCTGTCAAGGGCCTCCAGCTTTCCTCCTTCTCAATCGGTGGGTGCAACAAGATAGCCCTGGTGAGCCTTGCATTGCCTTGTTCACAAGCAAGGATGGTGGCTACATAAATAAAGGCCTCTTTCTTTACTCTATGAAAATGTTCAGCCCTCCTTGATGGAGGCTATGGAGAGGCAGCTCCTCACCAAATCTAGATGGCTGAAATCCAACGTGCAGGTTCGTGGGCAGTCTAGCACCCTCTGTTTCAAGTGCCTGGGCCCTCCTAATCAGCTGCTCTTTGTACATGCAGAGGTCTTTGGGGGAAAGGCAGACAACCGCTCTCCCACCCTCTCATCTGGGCTTCGACCCATCCGAGTCTGGCGTGGGTTCAGTCCGCCAATTAGATTTTGGGTATTCCAGCCTATGACATTGCAGCTGATGGGGAACAGGGTGCACATGAGTAGTGGTTCAGCCCTTAAGAGGCAGCGTGATTGTTCCACAGATGGCCCTCTGTGTTACCCTCAATATGGAGACGTTTGTCCGTGTGGGAATGGAGCAGCCCCTGCCCAGCATGGCCTCCGCATGAGCAGGGGGGCAGCGCACACAGGAATACGACACGGACCCAGCCTGAATGCAAGCATGTTTATTGGTGAATGTTCTCAGCACAAAGGAGGGGCTTAAGCAAGAGCACAAGAGTTAACTGATGGTTGCATCAAGCTCACGTCCAGAGTGCCGCGACAGAGGCTACCTGAGGGCCTCTGGCTGACTCAGAGACACCAACTGGCCACCTGGCAACAAAAGATGCAGAGAAATGCCGAGGGGTCCAGGTGCTCTGCAGACACAAGTGTTTTGCCAACAAAGGGAAGAGAGACATGGAGTATCACCTACTTGTCTTTCCAATGGCTGTTTGCACCAAATGCTTAGCGTCCAAAAAAAAGGGGTGTGTGTGTGTGGGGGGGGGGTGTTCAGAAGGCCCATGTTTCTCAAAGATCTTTGTCCTTCTCATCCCTTTTCTCCATCCCCAGAGATGCCAGCTCATCTTGCAACTCAGCACACTGTATCCTAGACGGGGCGGGGGAGAAAGGAAGAGACCGGAGGATCACAGCCAGGCCAAGGCCAAACGGCCAGACATCCCCCACTCACTCTGGGCTCTGAGTCCTTCAAGACCAGCCAAGTTTAATTCCAGGTACAAGCTTTCATGCGCGTGCACTGAGTTGAACTGTGTGCATGCACGCAAAAGCAGAATTAAACTTGGTTGTTCTTAAAGGTGTCAGTGAACTCGAAATTTGTTCTAGACTCTGCGTTAGCCAGAATGCAGCCAACTGCAGACAAGGCTCTTCCTTCCCATGCCTCCCCGCTCCCCCCGTCCAGCTCCAGCCTGGCAGCTGTGCCTCACGAAGAGCATCATGTAGGTTGGAGCACAAGGTAACCCACACAAACGGCTCACACATCCCAGTTTCAGTGTGGCTGCCGGGGGGAGGGGGGGTGGCAGGAAGCGGTGTCTGCTTGGGCTCGTCGCTCTGCCTGTTCTGGCTTCCCACAACACGGATGGGCTGCAGTGCCTTAAGTGCAAGACGGAGCGGGAGAGAGCCTTCTTTCTCAGGGATGTTTCCCTGTCACAAGCTGCCCCTGCCTTGAAGAGGGGCAAGGGGCTCCACTGCAGGTGTGGAGGGCGAGAATGGTCAAGAATTTGGGGATGCTGTCTGCAAATAATAAATTCATGGGAAATCCCCTACTCCAATGTTCTGAGAACCCATGGAAGAGGGAAGCAACAAGGAGGGGAGGGGTATTGTGCCAAAAAAAGGAAGGGATTTTCTCCCCGTGCCTTTAGAGGTGCAAACTGCCTCCTTGAGAATACCTTTCAATGACCCCTGCCCCAAATGTTTCCAAGTCCTTCATACTCTGGCTCCAGCGGAACCTGCTACTTCTGACTGCTGAAATGGTACAAATCCAAGAGGGAAGAAAATCTGAAGAAAAACGACCGTGCGTGTCTCCTTGTGGTCCCCACGGGGCAGGTGAGGCCCCAGCTGCGCACGGCTGTGAGGCTCCCCCATGGGCAGCTATGCAGGAAGCAGGGATTCTCCTCCTCAGGTCTTCTGCAGGTACCACAAGCGCAACCCAGCCTGCGTGGGGCTGATGTGGCGCCCTCTTTCTCAGCCGGAGATGCACGGGCTGACCAAGGCAGCCACAAGCAAAGAGCTCCAAAGGCCCGAGGGGCTTCAAATCAACATCGGGTTCTCGTTGTAGTGTTACTCTCTGGGAACAGGAGAGGGCAGTTGCTGCGGCTTTGTACATCTGAGTTCCAAAAAAAAGAAGAAGAAGTCCAGATCCACTCCTGGGATGCAGAAGGCCCGCTGCCCAAGGGGACTCCAGACCCTGGCCCAGCCTGCAAAGAGCAGAGGTATAGAGACAAGGGTTACCCTCCTTTGTAGCAGGGGTTCCTTGTGGCCCCAGCCGACTCTCTCTGCCTTTGGAGCAGCTTATGCCCCACACTGTAGTGGCTGCTCAGGAGCTGAGTGTCTGTGAGATCCACAGGAGTGGCAACTGTGTCACTCAAAAGAGGCAAGACTGGGGGAGAGGAGGAAGAAGTGCTGTCGATGACCAGGATGGAACATTAAAAAGAAAAAAGAAAGCTGTCAGCCCCAGAGCACTTTGGGACACAAGGACATGAACACGGACCCACAAGCTCAATGATGCTTTGAATGTAGGGAGGCCCAGAAAAAGTCATCAGGCATTTGGTTTTGTTTCCCAGGATTTGAAAGTAAAAGACATTAAGCGTATTTAAAAAACCAAAAAGGAACTGTGAGAAACAACCGCTGAACCCTTCCTGACAGTGATAAGCTTGTGGGACCACGGAGCACCACTGCAGCTATTTCCTCAAAAGAGAATCAGAAAAGATCTTGGCTCATCAGAGCAGGGTCTGAAGAGAGGCTTCCCCCAGAAGGACAGGCACTTGCAGAAGGCCGCTTTGGGTGGGCCTTGTGGAGACCATTTTAACAGCAGATGTCAGGGGAAAATGCTGGAAAAGCTAAGACACAGATGGAACTTTTTTCTTTATGTGGCGGAATTGTAAAAAAGGACATACATGGAAAATGCAGAACACATTAAAATTTAAATTCCCTATGGAAGCTAAGAATATGTTATGAGGCATACTGCTAATAAACTAACAAAAATTCTGGAAGCAATATTCAAATACATGGTGACGGCAGCTAGAAGTATCTGCACAGCAAAATGGGAACTAGGTGTCTGCCCCTGCTTAAAAGAATGGGAAAATAAGTTTGCTGAATATGCAGTAATGGTAAAATTAACTTATCTAAGAAACAGACCAATTACAAAATTCGAGAAGAGATGGAGTGTGTATCATACAAGCAGGAGACTAATTTAGAATGAGAAGAGGCTCAAAAAATTAGCAAGCAAATGTATTGAAATGTAAGAACAGAAGAAGTTTTAAATGAAACATACTTATCCATTGTTGTTCCTCTATATATTTATGAAACAGTCTGGGGGGTGAGTCGTGTCCGGCTGTCCAAGTTGGAATAGGGCCAATCAGGATGCAGCTAGCTTTGTCCTGATTGGCCCTGCCCCTGCGGCTCCCGCCCTCCGGCCTCTTTGCTCTCAGACACCTCAGTCCCTGGAGCCAGCAGCAGGTGAGAGGACCCTGGGCAAAGGGTCGTGGTGGAGGGCTTGCTAATGAGGGCCTCTTGGCCTGCTAGGCTGGGCCTGCAGACGAGGACCTCCCGGCCTGCTGGCTGCCTGCTAAGGAGCTCTGTCTTGGGCCTGCTAATGAGCTGCACAGCCCCCGCCCAGCCCACTTGATCCGGCTGCGAGCAGTGGCCCAAAGCCACCTTAAGCTGCCTGGCCAGGGACCAAGGGAGGGGACCCTTTCAGGGCCCATTCTTAGGAACGGGCTTTGAAGCTAGTCTTGAATATAAACATATAAGGAAGTGAATCCTGAGCAGAAATATTCTCTACCTTCTTTTTTATGAGATATATAGCAGATATTTTCCCCTTTCATGATTCAATGTTACATTAAGTAGGTAGAGGTGGCAAAAACATATAATACTGAATCTGCAGCAAGGATAAAATCAATAATGTAGATTTGAACAGATTTGAAATCCAAAATGTTGAATATAAATGTACACCAACAGAAGTATTACTGTATTTTATAGATAGTTGTTTTGAAAATTATGATGAAGGGGCTGTTGGGGAGAAATGCCTTTTGTTACATGATTTTTATACACACGCACACACACACACTCACATCCATGGTTCCTCTATATATTTGTGAAACACCCCTGTGGGAGGAGCATGTTCGGGCCTTGAATACGGGACAATCAGAGTGCAGCCAGTCCCTATACTCGCCTCCCTCATAGGGGACTTATTATGGGGAGAGGAAGGGAAGACGATCTTAAACTGCTTAGAGACACCTGAGGCCTACAGATTGACTGTGGACCATTCCCAGTTCTCTCAGAGCTCTCAGACCCGCTTCCCTGATAGGATGACTGTTATGGGGAGAGAAAGGGAAGGCGATTTTAAGCTGCTTAGAGACACCTGAGGCCTGCTGGGTGACTGTGAACCATTCCCAGTTCTCTCAGAGCTCTCAGCCCCACTTCCTTCACAGGTTGTCTATTGTGGGGAGATGAAGGGAAAAGGTGTTTGTAAACCAGTTTGTGACTCCTTTTGGTAGTAAACAGCAGGGTAAAAAATCCAGTTCTTCTTCTAAAGATCAGCAGTAAAAGAAGCACGTGGGCACATAACATTATATCAACAGGAAAAAAATGGAGACAGAAGAAGTGGGAGGAATTGGTTGCCATGCAATCTTTCCCTAAGAAGAGTCTCCAGTCTGATTTTCCCTTCACATATCTGAGGACATGGCTCTTGAGAGCTCATCTGTAACCACTATGCCACAATTCCCAAAGGTCAGTCCTCTCCCACACTCAACGAACATTCCACACCACAGGTTCTTGACACCCATCTCTCCACACCCATGCCCTCATTTGCCACATTACCACAACCCTCCACACAACACACATATTCAACCCCATGCCCTTACAGACTGGACAACTCTTCCCCTTACTCTTCCCACTGCCAAGCTCTATCTTAATCACTCTCTTCCTTTCTACTTCCCTCTCTCTTTGCTATTTCCCCCCTCCCCCCTGCTAACGCACATTGTATCAGCTACAATGAGCTTTAATTCTAGTTTAATTTGTTTTAATTTAGTTTAATTCTAGTTTAATTTTAATTCTAGTTTAACTTTAATTCTAGTTAAATTGTGATATGCAACCATTTTTCATTTTTGTAACCCCTTCACATCTTTACTTTGTTTTCTAAAAAAATAAAAATATATCTAAAGAAAAAGAAGACCCCACCGATACAGCAGCCTCTCGCACTTCTCCCTTCATTATCAAAAATTCTTTGCAACCCTGGCATTCTACACATGAAACACAACACACACACACATTGACTCCAGTCCAAGTACGCTTTCGATAGGTAAGAGACCACTGAAATGGTACTTTCTGCGTTGCCAGACATTGGTGGGGGACCGCATTAGCCAGAGTCATTCCATTCGTAGACCTCCGAGCTGGCCAGAGTGTTACTTGCCAACATGCTGTGGCCAAAGGCACATCAGGGGGTGCCGTTGGTTGAGTGCAGCTTAGCCCTCATTTCAAGGGTGTGAACTAATGGCAGAAGTTGCTGGAGCCCAGTGGTAAAGTATCTGGGTTCACATGTAGAAGGTCCCAGGTTCAATCCCCAGCACCTGCTGTTGTTTTGGGTAGCAGGTACACTTCCAGAGAGCCCAAAAGGGCTCTGAGACCATACCAAGACCCTTAGTGAATCCCTTCATGGCACAGTACCAGAGCACTAGTTTGGCGAGCAGAAGATCCCAGGTGATTCAGGCCCAGAAAAATCAGCTCACCTCACAAGCAGGGCCTTGGATGCTCCCCTGCAACCATCCCGAGCCCACTATCTGGCCTCAGAGTCCCAGCAGCAAGCTCCCAGGGCTGACAGGGGAGTCATCAGGAAACCAAGCATGCCAGTTGCATCTGCAGCCGTCAAGCACAGCCATGTGGCCAACAGAGTCCAGAACCGTGGGCAGGGCTGCAGCAGCCAACACCATGACAGCTAGGGCATGCGCAAAGCAGGGGGGGACCCAGCCCTGGGTGGAAGCCAATCCTGTTCTGATAGGCACATGGGTGAGCCAACTTTCACCAGGTGTGTGACTACCATGGGGAGGGTGGGCTTAGCCCACATAGTGAGGCAGGCAAAAGGGGTGTGACCAGAGCCCAAGGCAGGGCCCAGAAAACCACTCACCAAGGGCAGCTGGTGATGAGCAAAAGCCAAGGCCATGGGCAAAAGAGGGGGGAGGAGCTGCTGAGAGGGTAAGAAGGGTATCAAAGGAGGCTCCTAGAGGCAACTGGGGACAAACAGACTAAAAGCCACCCAGGCAGACAGGAGGATGAGTTTGAGTTCAACCCTCTCCTCTCCCATTCTGTGGAATGTCCTGATGCAACAAGTGACAGTGGAAGGTGGTATCTCTGGGGTGTAACACCAGTTCAGTCCTTAGCATCTCCAGCCAAAAGATCAGGCTGGAGATGGTGTCAAAGACCTTTGCTTGAGACCCTGGAGAACCCCTGCCAGCCTGAGTATACAAGACTTTGATGGACCCAAGGGGGTCGACATCAATAGAAGTCAGCTTCCTATATTCATGTGTCAAGCAGTTCATCAGAAGCCACTTGGGATGGGTTATGGGCCCAATCTTGATTACAAAATTCAATCTAATCCACAATAACCCCAAACATCACAGGGTAGATGGACCAGTGTCCCTAAAACTAGATAGGCAACCAGCCTCTCAGGCTCTGCATTGCAAATATTTTCCCTGCATACCTTCTTGGTGTGGTCCGCTGCCACTCAGGCAGCACGGGTCTCGGCTTCAATCTTCTGCTCCCCATGCAGGCTCTCCAGCTCTTGCACTTGGGCCACGTTCTGCCGGATGGCGATTTCAGGACCTCCGCCATACAGTGTGCTCAAGTAAACCCAGGTCTCCTCAGAAATCTGCCCATAATCAGCTCCTGGATAGGGACATGCCACCAAAGAGGTTTCTGCTTGCTTCTGTTGCAGTGCTCCCTTATCACCACATCCCAACTACATGGCTCTAGATCTTAGTAACTAAATCTGCTCCCCAATGAATTTTTCCTACAGCTCCTCCCCAAGTCCCAAACGTTCAGACCCACCAAGATCAGCCCCCTCTCTAGCTCTGGCACAATGGTAGGACAGGGGCAGAGAGGAGTTGGAACAGGAGTCCAGAGCCTTACCCTGTTTCACCTGCATGTGGCCACTCCCTTTTGCCACAGCAATCTTGCTGTTGTCGATTGGTCCGGGCAGCTCTGCAAGGGAGAGGGAAAGTTCAGAAATTCAGAGGGGGACGTTCATGGATGCTTTAGGCCAGGGTAGTCAAACTGCGGTCCTCAGATGTCCATGGACTACAATTCCCATGAGCCCCTGCCAGCATTTGTGGGAATTGTAGTCCTCGGACATCTGGAGGGCTGCAGTTTGGCTACCCCTTCTTTAGGCTGATCCTGCATTGAGCAAGGGATTGGATGGCCTGTATGGCCCCTTCCAACTCTATGGTTCTCTACACTGCTCTTTCCCAGCTTCCCCATGTCTGGATTCCAGAGAATTTTCCCACTTCAGTGCAGCAATCTGAGGTTCCATCCTGACATATTTCCACCCTTTCCCTGCCTTGTCCTTTGTCTGACAGCAGGGCCTCTGTCTCTTTTTCCTCTAACCTGTGCGGCTGTTCTGGTCTACATTAGGGATGTGCACCTCGACTGGGTTCGGCCACCTCGGCAATCGCCAAAGCCCGAGACAGCACATAGGAGGCCAGCGGAACAACGCAGTGAGGAGGGGTGGCAGTGGCGGTGGCATGCCAGCTGGGGGCCACGTGCAGGCACACAGCCACCGGCTGCCACACCGCCACTGCCCCTGCTCTCGGCGCCATGGTGTTGGCATCCTACGCACCACTTGGGGCTGCGGAGATCACTGAGGCAGCCAAGTCAAGGTGCACATCCCTAGTTTACATGACAGTAGCTAAAGTGTTTGTTTGTTTGACCTGCAAGGCTGCAGAGAGACCCCGCATGGCCTACAGTTACTGGTCCGCTCTTACCTTGCCTCCTTTAGGATTCTGCCCTTTAGGGTTCTGCGCGGTTTGAAACCTCTTGAATTGCAAGGCTTTGGAGCCCTGCTGCCTGCAACACGTTTTACCTGCATACCTGTGAGTAGTGTTTGTCCACCTGGCTGCTGAATGGAGGTGACAACATGTACCTAATGGGCAGGATCAAGCAGCTCCCATTGCTTTGCTACTTCATGTTTCTGGAGGCTTAGATGTGGCCTTACCTACAGGAATCTGTGGACTAAACTGAATGACAAAAAAACCCATCTTGACCACAAGAAAATTGTCTCTTGGATCAAAGTATTAATCCAACCAAGAAGTCCACTTCAGCCTGTAAAAGACTTCTGAATGTAAATGATCCACATATATTATTTTAAAAGTTTACACTCAGATTATATGCAAAAAACCATGGTCTTTCCTCAAAGATAAAGAACAACTGATCAAGACTCACCTGAAGCCAAATGACCCACCCCTGTTTGAGGCAGATGGGAACATGACTCAGCCAGATCCATGATCCGTACAGAGACACAGAAGTCAACCTTCTCTGAAACCAGATATTCCTCCTATGGGCGCCTACCCAAATCAGGCACACATGACAGACAGGTCTCTAAGATGCAACTGAAATAAAACTCAGCTGTTCCTCTGCAGACCAACACAGCTGCCCTCTGGAACGCCAGACAGAAGAAAGGGAAGGAGGAGCATGGTGCTGCCCCTCCATCACGTAATCACTGAAGATGACCCTTCCTGTTGCCGTGGTTCCCCCTCCCTGCCCCCACTCCCCTGGACTTACCGTTGTCTTTGCCTTTCACAAATGCCTCCCACTCCCGAAACCACTGCATGCTTATGCAATAGATGACGCTTGGAGACTCCTCCGCCTGGAATGCCTTGTTCAGCTGATGACCACACACAGGGAGCAAGGATGGAGAGGGCACAAGAGGGGTGAGTGAGGCTGCAGGCCAAACCCCCACCACTGCCCCTGCTGGGCTTCCAGGGGGCCCATGCCTGTTTAACTAGCAGACGATGGCGAAGAAGGTCAGGAGAGCCACCACCATGCTGAGGAGCCAGAGTGACCCACAGCCAGGTCAACCTCAGGATGCTGCCCAGGAGCTGCTACCCCTCAACCGATTCCTCTCTATCCTGGGGAAGGGCCTGAGAGTTTAGCAGCGGGGCACCTTCTCTGGCTTGGAACAGGGAGGCTTCGAGCTCATAGTCATACCTGCTGTCCTAAGTATTGCCAGAGTCTCCTTACCTTAATGAAGGTGTCGATCTCGATCCTCCTCCTCTTAGCCAGGGCTTCGATCTCCACCTGGCACACTGAGCACACATAGAGGTGGTTCACAGCTGGTCCACCACCAAACCTGGACATAAAGAAAACTGGATGCAGAAGATAATCCATGCTAGGGTTAGCAACTCCAGGTTGGGAAATACATGGAGATGTTGGGGGTGAAGAAAGAGGGAGAAGTCTGGGGAGGGATGACAATGGGATACAATGTTCTAGAGGCCACCTCCTGGCTGTTTTATCCAGGGAAACAGGTCTCTGTCACCTGGAGACCAGCCATGATAGTTGGAGAACTCCAGCCACCACCTGGAGGTTGGCAACCCTACTTGATCTATAAAAACAGCTCCCAGGAGCCTCAGGATTTCAAATTGTGCAGATAAAGAGGTGGGAGTAAGGAATCTGCACTTGCAAGGGGCAAGGGCACTGTAATCTATTGGTCATGTGAATTCTACAGAGCGGGACATCTCCCCCTTCTCAAAGACTCCCATGCACACAATCCACAGTTCTTGGCCAGGCTTTGCATGCTGAATGAGGGTATCTTAACCCCAGAAGAGTAAGAGGCTAGCGGAGCCAAAATCAAAGCAGGCTGCCTCCCTACCTGTTATACAAGTATTCCCATACGTTTTGGGGAAGAATCACCACGAGGTCATCAATGTAGTGGTATTTATTTGGAGGGATGCCTGTGGATAAACAAGAGGATTACAATGGCTTGTCCTCCCTATGGGGCAGTAATCAAGCCCCCTGTGATACTCTTGCAAGGAGAAATGAATATCTGCCGCTAGCTGCCAGCTGGTGGAGATGGAGCCTGTGGGACCTTCTGCTTTGAGGGGAATTCACCTGCTTCCCTATCCAATGGGCACAACTCACTGGGGGAACCCCATGTCCAGGATGGGTGAAAGGGGACACAGGTGCAATGCAGGGATTTAATCCCAGGCACACAAATATGTGGGGCCAGACTCAGGTCTTATCACTTTACAAACAGCAAGGCATATGATTCAGCGATGAACAGAAGTCTCCCTTCAGCACTCTGGATAGACTGGTTGGAATGGAAGAAGCAGCAGCAAAGGGGCTCAGTTAACTGCTGTTTTCTGCACTGAGATGCTGATCTCTAATCAGGCCTAGACTGATTGTTATGATTGTTATACTTGTTATATCTGTTGCAATGTTCTATATAGTTAGCCTGTGATGTTATAAGTAAACCACCCAGAGCTGTATGGAAGGGTGGTATAAAAATCTAATAAATAAGTAGACTGATGTTGTTCTGGACCAGGCTTTCTCAAGCAGGGTTTCGTAAAACCCTGGAGTTTCTTGACAGCCCTGGAAGGGTTTCCCTAAGGGGTGGGGGTTAATTAATTTTAATACTTTTTTACATTTGTAAAATGTTTATCATGTGATATGACTATATATGGTATGTCAACCTGCCCAAGATGGCCAATGATGGGCTGGATGCGGTGAGAAGGGGAGGGGCCCCAGGTGAGCAAATACAGACCTATCTATGCTTCCCAACATTCTGCACAATTGCTCCACTTTGTAGGTTTCTCGAAGCCTGAAGAATGTTTTAGGGATTTCTCAACGGTAAAAAAGTTGAGAAAGGCTGTACTGGACAGTTTGAATGAAGTGCACTCTCTGTGCTGTAAAAATCTAATCTTCCTTAACACCCCCCCTTCTCCGGGAGAGAGAGACTGGAAGAGAAAGGGTACACGTGCACAATCCAAATTACATGAACAAACCAGATGCATTAGAGGAAATTCCACTCACACACCCTACTCTGACACACTTTTGGAAGGTCCCCACAGCACTGCCACAGGGACCTTCCTCCCTGCCACTGTAGAGCAGCCCCCTCACCTCCATGGGAGCACAGGAAGGTGTGGTTGGTGATGGGGCCTGGCTCTGCAAAGGTGTTGAATTTGTTGAGCCATTCCCGAGAGATGTAGAACTGCAGCAGGCCAGGCTCCTTCATAGTGGCCAAGGAAACAACCTTCTGCCGCTCCCGCACCGCCTCCTCGCTGCTCTTCCTGGGAGGGGAAAGGGGGAAGAGCCCTGAGTTCTTGCAAGGCCTGCCCTTCACCACGCGTGAAGTTCCCACTTCTGGCAGCCCTCCCCTTCGTGGGACAAAGGGCATCCTCACTCCTACCCACCCTGCAGAGGGATCTCATGTGTAGAGGAGACCCTTTCTCCTTCAAACCCACCAGCACCACTGTGCTTGTTGTTTAAGTGAGGAAGAATCATATCAACAAGGGAAGTGTACAGGTTAGAGCAGAGGACCCCACGGGCAACCTGGTGCCTACTAACACCTTTCCTGGTGCCTGCCAAATGCTTTTAGGAAGTGAGCAGGGCCAGGAAAGGCCACTGGAAGAAACTTATAAGGTAAAGGTAAAGGTATCCCCTGTGCAAGCACCGAGTCATGTCTGACCCTTGGGGTGACGCCCTCTAGCGTTTTCATGGCAGACTCAATACGGGGTGGTTTGCCAGTGCCTTCCCCAGTCATGACCGTTTACCCCCCAGCAGCAAGCTGGGTACTCATTTTACCGACCTCGGAAGGATGGAAGGCTGAGTCAACCTTGAGCCGGCTGCTGAGATCGAACTCCCAACCTCATGGGCAAAGCTTTCAGGCGGCTGCCTTAACACTCTGCGCCACAAGAGGCTCATCGGAAGAAACTTATAGTACAACATAAAACAGCTAGGAAAATATCTGTCACCTAGAGATATGTGTGTTTTAAGGGTTTTGTTTGGTGTTTTCCTTCCAGCTCTTAATGTTGGGTGCCTTCTAAAACCTGCATGGTCCCCACTTCCCTACCTTATGAGGCATCATGCTTACATTGTTTCCCATTTTGAAAATGCAGAATTGTATTTTTTTTAATTCCCTAAAGCCCTCACCTGTAGAACAGGACGTAGGCTTCTGCGTTCTGCACGACTGTCTCATGCACCTCTGTGACATACTGGTCATCAAATTCGTACCACTGGCCGTTGATCACGTTCTGGCAGTAGGCAATGTAATGCCCGCCTGCAAAAGGAGAAGCTGCCTTGAGCACGCTCTGTCCAGACCTGCTTGACCTGCTGAAACCAACAGGCAGGTCTGAAGATGGATACAACCAGCACTCCTTCCGCACCGCTACACGACACGGCCTTGTCCGCAAGCATCAATGGATTTTTGAAACAAAAACCTTCGACTAAATACTTGATGGATAAAATGGGCTTCTGATCTCTCTGCCCTCTCTAGGCCCGTCTCTGCCTTCCAGTTTTAAATCTGCATTCACCACCCCCACCCCTGAGGCCTCAGCCCTCTTTACCAGGCCCACCTGTCTTCCCTCTCCTTGCCCAGCCAAGCACTGCAAGAGGCAACGTCCCCTCTAAACCCCTCAGTGCATCAATGCCAGCTACTCCATGAGTCCATGGATGGTGGTCTCAGTAATGGCTGTGAGTTGGGAGGGGAAGCCTCCAAAAATGCCCCCTGACTGCGAGATCTGGCAGCCTTCCACTTGGGCTTCCCTAACCAAGGTCAGAAAGGCAACAGGATGGCTCACCCCCGGCATGGGATGGCTTCCGCATTCCTCCCCTCTTGCCCCCCCCCCCTACTGGAAACAGGCAGACGATGACGAGGAGACTTACTGCCCGCAGTGCCGTGGTGGCAGATGACCGACAAGAGGTCATAAGTGGTGATCTGGGAGACGCTTTCCTTGGCCAGGAAAGGCCGGAGGTCCAGCCCTTCCAAGGGGAAGGAAACATGGCTGTTGATTTTGAAGGAGTACATGACTTCGTGCCGGAAGCGCTTCAAGTGGATGCACAGGATCTAAGGGAAGGAAGGCACATGGTGCAAGCGGCTGGCACATCAGCATCCCAGACAGTGGCCTCAAGGAACAGGAGCCCAAGGATCCCTCAAGAGGCAAGCCTTTGGTGTCAAACCCCCCCCCCCAAATCGCAGCTGATCATCAGGGGCGGGGCTTTGTGGTTAATGAGGCTTTACCAGCTTCGTCTAGCCAAGGCTGAGCAGTTGGAACAACATCTGGGGATTTAGGGAGGAAGCAGGTGCGGAGGTAGACAGTGTGTGTCATGCCTTGCCTCCACATCTGGAACACAACCCACAGTTAGGGCCAATGGAATTAAATCAATTCACAGATAACAGGTCTCTTTGGGGCTCACTGAACACTCATCAGGGGCCCCTCATTCAGCGGACAAGCTGGGAGGGCAGATCTAGCAACACTGCAGGGGAGCATCTAGGCCACAATTTTGCTTCTGGTTCAGACAGAAAAGCAAAGCAGGGTGTGCCATGGCTTCAGAAGCAGGCCTATCTGAAAAAAACAAAGACCTGCAAGTGGCAGCACGATGAGCTTGCAGAGGCTGCCATGCCCCTGGGACAGTTGCTGGGGGGGGGGGGAGGCATGCCTTGCTTGTGGATGTCTCAGTGGCATCTGGATGGGTGCTATGAGAGAGAAGAGAGAGCTGGTGATTTATACTCCGCTTCTCATTACCCAAAGGAGTCCCAAAGCGTCTTACAATTATCTTCCCTTCCTCTCCCTGCAAAAACGTCCTGTTAGGTAGGTGGGACTGAGAGAGCTCTGAAAGAACTGCTCTAAGTGAACTAGGACTGGCCCAAGGTCACCCAGTTGGCTGCAGGTGGAGGGGAAGTGGGGAATTAAACCCAGTTCTCCAAATTGTAACCACCCCAGCATGCGGGCTTTCAGGATGCCAACTTAGATGGAGTGTTGGTTTGATACAGCAGAGCTGTTCTTAGGATAACAAGTTCCCATCAAAGTCCAGGGTGCTTTATACCACCAACTTTATACAGCGTACACTGGGGGAAGAGAGGAGGGGTCACTCTGTGGTCTCTTGAGCTCCCAAGTTGCTGTTTTAACCTAATCAGTAGCTTCAACCTTACATATGAAGAAATACGAAAGAGTGTGGGATTTCTCAGTGTAGAAAAGGGACAATGACCAGGGGCACACAGAGGAGGTTTATCAAATGCTGCATGGGGTGCAGAGAGATGAGTTTTTCTCCCGCTCCCAGAATATTGGAACTGGGGTGAAGTGAAGAAGTGAAGAAGACGGGCAGCTGGTTTAGGGAGCCCAGCAGAACTACTTCTTCATACGGAAAGGGATTAAAATGGGGAATTTGCTGCCAGAGGAGGTAGGGAGAGGTACGGGCACAAGAATCTTTAAGATAGGAGGGAGGGGATTGTACCCCCATATTTGCTTATTTAATGTTGTATTTTTATGTCCTGTTTGATATTTTAATGGGGTTTTATTGTTTCTCCTTTTTTAAAATTTGTAACCCGCCATGAGCCGATCCCAGGAGTGGCGGGGAATAAAAATCCAAAAATAAACAAACAAACAAATTCATGGAGAATAGGTCTCTTGTGAGCTATTAGCTGCAGTGACTAAAGGGTGCCTCTGCATTCAAAGGCAACAAGAACAACAACATCAGCAACAACAAGAATAGAATAGTAATGCCAGGAGGGAAGACCTCGGCCTCTCTGCCCCTTTTGTTGGACTTTCAGGGGAATTGGTTGGCCGCTGTGTGAGACAAGATGCGGGATAAGATGGACTACTGGTCTGATCCAGCAAGGCTCTTCTGCTGTCCTTAATCCCAGGATAAACGAGTGCATAAAGGAGTCGTAACCACTAGCAACCACCTGCGTTATAAGCCCCCATGGAAATCTCACCTCAGGGAGGCGGAGGACTTTGCAGTATTTAACACCATTCCGCAATCTAGAGAGGGGGAGAGAAAAAAAGAGAAAAATGACTTGTTACGCAAGGAAATTATTGAAAATAAAAATCACAACAGCTTTTGAAAGCTCAGCTCCATGGCTTCTCCCTTCCCAGCTCTTTCCACTTTAATAGGTTGTGAATTCCATATGGAAGGCGTTAAGTAGGTAATGAAACTGATGTAAGGAGACAGATAGGATGCTGAACAATTGAAGACATTTTTCTTGAAAATTTTTAAAAACCATTACTATTTATAAAAAGATTTCACCACAGTGCCAAACATTTCCTTTGTTATCACATACACGCACAAAACCTTTATTGGCATAAAGCAGATTAGCAAAATGAACAGAGATAGTCAGGATACATCAATCAGTTTAAGTTTAAAAACTGAAGACAAAAATTCAGCCATAATAAAGGTGACATTGGCATCCTTATCGCTCAACAAAAATTGGCAGATCAGGTCTTTTGAATGAGTTCTCTATTTGGGTATGAGAGGTATAACGTGCCTTCGCTGCACAATAAACAAGGGACAATCCAGTAAGATACGTTGCCTGGTGTCAGGAGTGTTTAACTCACAGGGACACAGTCTGTTTTCGAAAGGAATCTTGGCAAATCTCCCTTGTAATACTTTGGATCGAAAGGCGTTGAGCTGCGCAAGCGAAAACGCTCTGTGATAAAGGGAATCTGACAAGTTAAAGAAGTAAGCCGGCATTATCCCATGCTTCACTTGGAGACCAAGAGCACGGGGAGAGCAAATTGCCGGAACAGTAGGATGGACTTTTTGGAATTCCTTTGTTATCTGTTCCACTTAATATATCTGGTTAAGGCCTTGGAGAAGAAGCGTGTCTTATGGCTTAAGTGCCACTCAGCGCTTAACACCCACTCAGGGCGGCTGTCCCACCCTTGAGTGCCTCCTCCTCCAACCGGCTTGCCTGTCTGTCCAGCGGCCAGCCAATCGCCTTCTGTCCCCCACCTCTGACCACCCCCTCCTCCTTCCACTTCCCTCCAAGGCTCGGAGGCTGCAGATTCCTGCTGGGTGAGAGCTGCCCCCTGCCGGTGAGTTCCCTAACAGCTGCCTGCAGCCTTTCCAGGTCCTGGGGGGAGGGGGAGGTGGTCCACAGAGTTCTTCCACTCCACCCCCTAACCTAATGCTTGTTGTGCAATGGGCTTAGCCCCAGTACAGAACAGCAGAATGTTGGTCTGTCATATTGTTCTGTATCCAATCATAAACTGGCTGGGGTTTCATAAAGAAGAAGAAGAATTGGTTCTTATATACCGCTTTTCTCTAACCGAAGGAGTCTCAAAGTGGCTACCAATCGCCTTCCCTTTCCTCTCCCCACAACAGACGCCCTGTGAGGTGGGTGAGGCTGAGAGAGCCCTGATATCACTGCTCAGTCAGAACAGTTTTATCAGTGCCATGGCGAGCCCAAGGTCACCCAGCTGGCTGCATGTGGAGGAGTGCAGAATCGAACCCGGCATGCCAGATTAGAAGTCCACATTCCTAACCACTACACCAAACTGGCTCTCATACAGATGAAGAATGCAGTGAGCCTGTTTCCACCAGCTTCAGATTCTCCACAGGCATGAAGCTGTAAACTGGCCAACTCCCTCCCACCCCTGGTAAGGAGCAAACACACTCCAAAAGGAATACTGAGCAATAAAGAGTCAGGTGGTAGAGGTATGGTCAGTCTCCTCAAGCTCCAGGGAGATTTGGAGGGGTAGGGTGAGATTTCCAAGCTGCCTCTGCCCCTTCCTCCCCTTGATCTGCCACCAGCTTGAAATGTTCTCTTTCCAGTCCCAAGTAGTGCATAAAGATCATGTCCCAAAAAACAGCATCAGAACCCACTGACTGTGGACTCTGCATCATGGTTCCTGGTGTCCCCATTGGGACCCAGCCTTTTAACATCTCTTATCATCGTGACGCCGTCCCCATCATACAACTCAGGAGAGGAAACAGAAACAAAACAGCCCTCAAAGAATGCCATGGATGAAACGCTTGTGGGAAGAGAGGGTGTGGCAAAGGGGGGCCGAAGACTTACTTTTTACATCGCTCGCAACTGTACATGTTGTCACCTGCAGAGAGAGGAGAAGAAGACTTCAGCCTGAGCGCCACAAGGGGTCACCCCCGGCAGTCTGTCCCATCTGCTTAGCTTCCCAGCTTCTGAGAGTTGGCACAGAGGCCGACCCAGAGGGTGAGTGGCAGAGCCCACTCCAGATCCACATAGCAGCTGCTTCTCATGCCGCCATCTTGTACACCTGGTGGATCTGTCTTGGCCCATTGCTGGGCTCTCTCATTTCGAACAGCCTCACAGGGGAAAACAGGAGAGTGCCCCCCCCCCCCCGCCGCCCGTTAGCACTTGGGAAAGCCTACCAGGCCATCCTGTTTCAAGGGGCTTTCCTGGGGAGGAGGTCAAAGCGAGCACCAGCAGCTTCCTCGCAGCAGGGATGCTTGCCGTTCCTTTCATCATGGCATGAGAGCTTCCATAGGGCCCCAGGCCCCGGTGGATTCCACGCTCCCTGCCATAGCACCAGAAGGCCTTCTGATCACTCAGGAACCCCTACAGCCTTACAGCTGCCTAGTGTGTGTTTTTAAAAAGGATTTCAAAGAGCCTTCTGGTAACACCAGCAGAGAAAACAGCAGCTGCGAAGGGGTTGACACCAGGTGAGCAGAATCTTTGAAGATGCATGTTTTCCTGTCCAAGTGACAGGATAATACACTGGGACTGCACTCCCCCCCCAAAAAAGCATAGAAAACCAAAGCACACAACATGGAGCCAAACAAGGATAACAAAACAGGATAAGAAGCAGCCCTAATTAGACATAACTACACTCCACTTACACTAGCGATCCCCAACCTGTGGGCCGCGGACCACGTGGTTCGTCAACTAATTGGAGGTGGACCGTGAAGGACGCCTTCTCCCCCCCCCCCCCGGCCCTTTACTTCATCCCCCCCGGCCCTTTACAACACACTTTGGGTGTCATTGTCTCCCATCACTCCCAGATGGGACTATCTCATTGCAGAGAAACAAGCTCAGGGTTCCCATTGATTTGTCACTGTCATGAGTTAAAATTTCCATGAAAATAAAATGTTCCTTATGTTCATTGTTGTGGCGTGTCTATATCTTATTTTGGAGGGATGTTTAAACATTACCATAGCGATCAGAGAGCGTTAGGGCAGGGGTTGAGAGTAGAGGAGTAAACTACCTCCCCCGGGCCTCAGTAAAATTGTCAAGCGTTGAGTGGTCCCCGGTGATAAAAAGGTTGGGGACCACTGACTTACACAATGAGAAATTCCTTTACCTGTTGCAAATCATGCCTTCGCCAAAGAAAATGTAACAAACTGCACATTTAAATGGATGCACAATGATTCCACTAATTTAATCCATACAATGAGAAAATATTAGTATAAAGTTTTAAGAAGCAGCAATTGCATACTCCCACATAGATTAAAGTGCTCATTCAGTTATGAAGTCTTGAATCAAGCAGGAAAAAATCCTGTCACACTTATGCAAATCTTTCTCCCTGTGGACTTCCTGAGAAATTCAAATGTTGTTCTAGGAGAATAGAAGAAAGATGAAACCATCCAATTCCTGTATCCTCCGGTGCAGAATCTGAAGGCAAGGTTAAGTGAAATTCTTGGCCTGAATCCAAATAGCAAATTAAGGCAAGGCAGGCAGGACTCTGGTCAGTTCCTGTTTAGCTAAACTCTTAGCTTTTTCTCATGCCAACATGCTCTAACTGGTACAGCCAAGCTCACAGCACCTCAAGTTGCACACTCAAAGCTTCAAACCACATGTGCCTTACTAGAACAAAACTCCAACTTCTAAAACCACCCTAAAAGGTAAAGGTATCCCCTGTGCAAGCACCGAGTCATGTCTGACCCTTGGGGTGACGCCCTCTAGCGTTTTCATGGCAGACTCAATACGGGGTGGTTTGCCAGTGCCTTCCCTAGTCATTACCGTTTACCCCCCAGCAAGCTGGGTACTCATTTTACCGACCTCGGAAGGATGGAAGGCTGAGTCAACCTTGAGCCGGCTGCTGGGATCGAACTCCCAACCTCATGGGCAGACAGCTCCAGACAGCATATCGCTGCCTTACCACTCTGCGCCACAAGAGGCTCTAAAACCACCCTACAGATGCAATAACAGCAGTTTGGTTAGTCTTTAAGGTGCTCCTGGGTTCCTGCTCTTCTCTACTCAACAGGACAAACATTTCTGCCAGTGCTTCAGACAGAAGCTTTCTAAAGTGTCCCCCTCCCCACCCCCCCCACCCCCATTCCAAAATGAACCTTTCAATTCATCAGCAGCAAAGAAGGCAGCCAGACAGTCCTCCAGGGTGACTACAGGTCCCCAAAACCAGCTGGGGATGCAGGACACCACAAACCTGTTAAGAAAAAAAGGAAAGGAGGAGCCATGTGACTTTGAGACTGACTGCCTTTTTATGCCATTCAGGGTCATCTGTGTCTGACCGACTCCCTTTAGTCTTTGCTGACCAGCTCAGACTCTGGCTCCGTGCACACGATCAGCAGATCACAGGAGGCCCAGACAGTACCCTCCTCATACTCCCCACATGTCTTCCAGGGAAGGCAGCTGGCATTTCACTGCTCAAACTTACAACTGGGCATCCCATCTGGCCATTCCAATCAACATGGACAGAATAGGTTAACTCTTTCTACTCTGGGAAAGACCATCTGGCCAGGGTCTCCACAAGGAATGCACATGGCCACACCCAATCATTATGCAGGAGAGCTTCTCTATCGGAATTTGGGGAAGAGGGGAGGGTCCAGTGGTAGAATCTAGCCCATGGTCCCCATGAGTGCCACTGCGCTCCCAACACGTTTTCTGGTGCCCATCAAGCAGTTTTGGGAAATGAGTGGAGCCAGGTAGAGTTTTGAAGAGTTGTCTTTTCTACCCCACTTTTCAACTTCCCTTCCTCTCCCAACCACAGACAGCCTGTGAGGTAGGTGGGGCTGAGAGAGCTCTGACAGGACTGTTCTGTGAGAACAGTTCCAATAGGACTGTGACTAGCCCAAGGTCACCCAGCTGGCAGCATGTGGAGGAGCAAGATATCAAACCCAGCTCTCCAGATCATAAGCTGCGGTTCCTACCCACTACACCATGCTAGTTCTGCCCAACAAGGCTTCCGATTGGCTGTGCAGATATTTTTACATGCTGCTTTGACAGCAGCTGTCACCACAGCATTAGGATCTACCCCTGGATGGGTGAAGCTAGGTTGTGGCAGCCATTTGGGGCCAGCCATTTTGTTGTGCGTCCATCATGCCATCCCAAAATTCGAAAGGTGCTCAAACAGGTTGGAGTCCCCTGATCAAGTCCTACCGCACCACCCGTGATCACTCTCTCGGAGACTCCGGTACCTTCGGATGTACTCCATGATAAATGCAATCCAGCCTTGTGAGGTATAGTTGTCCCCGCAGGCCCCCGTCTTGGCCGGTACATTCTGATAGATAGCAGAGTGCAGCTTGGCCAGGTCCTCCTTCCCAGGGATGGGCAGCGACAGGTCCTGGAACGTTTCTACGGTGGTGGAGACCTACAATTCACGGCACAAGAAGAAGAGGCCTTCAGGGTAAAATGCGGTACGGATCCTAATTCTGTCAGGTGGATCAATAACTGGTTGACAAATCATACCCAGAGGGTACTTGTTAATGGTTCAGCATCATCTTGGAAAAGAGTGACAAGTGGAGTACCCCAAGGATCTGTCCTGGCGCCTGTGTTGTTCAACATATTTATAAATGATTTGGATGAGGGATTAGAGGGGATACTTATTAAATTTGCAGACGATACTAAACTGGGAGGGGTAGCAAACCCAACCAAAGACAGAATCAGAATGCAGGATGATCTTTATAGGCTCGAGAAGTGGGCTAAACGAAATAAAATGAAGTTCAATAGGGACAAATGTAAAGTTCTGCATTTAGGTAGGAAAAATCAAATACACCAATATAAGATGGGGGAGACTTGTCTTGGCAGTAGCATGTGCGAAAAGGATCTAGGAGTCTTAGTAGACCATACATTGAACATGAGTTAGCAGTGTGACTCAGTGGCTAAAAAGGCGAATGGGATTTTGGGCTGTATCAAACGGAGTATCGTGTCCAGATCATGGGATGTGTTGGTACCGATTTACTGTGCTCTGGTTCGGCCTACTGTGTTCAGTTTTGGGCACCCCAATTGAAGAGGGATGTAGACAAACTGGAACGTGTCCAGAGGAGGGCAACAAAGATGGTGAGGGGTTTGGAGACCAAGATGTATGAAGAAAGAGTGGGGGAGCTTGGTCTGTTTAGCCTAGAGAGGAGACGACTGAGAGGGGATCTGATAACCATCTTCAAGTATTTAAAAGGGTGCCATATAGAGGATGGAGCAGAGTTGTTCTCTCTTGCCCCAGAGGGACAAACCAGAACGAATGGGATGAAATTAATTCAAAAGAAATTCCTTCTAAACATCCAGAAGAAGTTCCTGATAGTTAGAGCGGTTTCTCGGTGGAATAGGCTTCCTCAGGAGGTGGTGGGTTCTCCATCTTTGGAAATTTTTAAACAGAGGCTAGATAGCCCTCTGACGGAGAGGCTGATTCTGTGAAGGCAAAGGGGTGGCAGGTTACAGTAGATGAGCGATTGGGATGTGAGTGTCCTGCATAGTGCAGGGGGTTGGACTAGATGACCCATGAGATCCCTTCCAACACTATTATTCTATGATTCTAGGGCTTGCTCTTTTCCATAGAGGCTTCCCAAACACAGGACGGACTCCCACAACTGCCGAGGCTAGCAAACAGGCTGTGCAGCTGAGGTGTGGCCTTTGGGGTGGAGAGCCTCTCCGTGCACTGAGGCCTCGGGCTCCGTCCCATGCCACAGCTCCTTCCAGCCTGTGCATCTCTCCTGGGGACCTGAGCAATGTTCCCACAGAGAGCTCTGCCCAGGACCTCCCTCATTATCTGAAATGACACAGCAGTTCCCTGCATGACCTTGGGAAAGGCCAGTTCTTACGTTGCCTCAAAAGTGTAGCTTCTGCTTCTTTAAGTTGTAATACTTCCTACAGCACTCCTTGCAGCAGCCCTGTCTGGTGGGCCACAATGGTCTTGCAGATGCCTCAGCCTGACAGGATGCTGCTTAAAGACCTCTTACCAAGCTTGCAGCCGAGGGGAACCCAGCACCTTCACTGAGCTGTGTTATGGTCACTTCCTGTGCAACTGGCATAGAGAAGGGAGAAGGGAGGTTCACGTTCTGGATGCCCAGCTCCCCCATGCAATCTCCCCGACCCCAGCACTACCAGAGGGGAAAGAGAAGCGGACCCTGAAGCAGCAGCAATGCTCACCTCTAAGGCAGCACAAGAACTGGGCCTAGCTGGCTTACTGGAGCACCAGCAGCCACCGGGGAGGGGTAGTATAGAAATTGATATATAAATAATCTTTAACTGCTCCTGCGGAGCAGATAAGTTAAAACAGGGCGGGCATTGTCCGGGATGAGGAAGGGTGCCGATTGGCGGCGGGTGGGCTCGGGACAATCGGAGGGCCCAATCCGCCGGCAAGGGACCAATTGCGAGCCGTGCAGAGCTGGCGGCCGACCGCATGCAGCCGACCGCCGCCATTTCCTGCCTCGCCGTGGAGAGGGCAGGTCGCCGCCTGGCTGCGCACCCAAGAGGAGTTGGCGGCGGTGGCAGCGGCCGCGAACAGGACAGCTCGCTGCCGGGCCACACAGCCAAGAGTAGCCGGCAGCGGCAGCTGGCAGTAGTAGCCAGCCGCGGGAGCCGCGGGAGCCGCAGCAGCGACCGCGCCACCCGCAAAGAGGACAGGTTGCCACCGGCCCGCACAGCCAGGAGTAGCTGGCGGCGGAAGCTGCGGGAGTGGCGGCAGCGCCAACGGCGGCAACAGGAAAGTTGACTGTGTCCCGGCCCCGAGCCCACCCGCTGCCATTTGCTGCCTCGCCGCCACCAGCAGAGGTAGGTGGTAGGGCGGGGGGGAAGAGGAGGAGGCAGTGAGGGCGCCGACAGGAAAGGCTCACAGGCCGGCCCACAGCCGGGCTGGGGTGCGGGGCTCGGGGCCGGGAAGCTGGAGAGGGGCCCTTGCCAACTCACGAGGCCCGCTAGCACCCACTGTATTTAAAGTACTCTGGGCTTAGTTTCTAGTAAATAAATAAATTTGTTCTCAACGGCAAAAAAGCTGTGTATTATTAAATTCTCCATTCAGGCAAATGGAAACTTTGCCCCCACACGTGCAGAACAGTGAATCATAGAATCATAGAATCATAGAATCATAGAGTTGGAAGGGGCCATACAGGCCATCTAGTCCAACCCCCTGCTCAACGCAGGATTAGCCCTACAGTGCAACCTGTATACATTGGAACTTTGTCACACCTCATGTTATTTTGCGTAATTTCTTCTGAACACAGGAAGAGGCACTGAAGCAGCTCTAGAAGCAGCCCCTTCCGGAATTCCAAGATTTCAATCGATGTGCTTCACAGTTATACAAGGGCAAGGAACGTGTTGCTTTTAAAGACAAAGTCCTCAGAACACGAAGCTCCATCTTCACAGTCTGCATTTCTGACGCTGCTGTGGAAGCAAACCAGGCACTCTGGACTTGGCATATGTCACCCGATTCTAGGCCAAAAAAAGATGTGCATCTTTTTTTGCAGCTATTAAGAGCTTGTTGACTGACACTGAGAGCCATCTATTCAATTTATTTTCCTTAATAACAACCATTAAAACTTAGTCAACGTAAGCAATTCTGCCATGAATCAGCCACTCTCCCAGTGCTGGACATTTGGCATAGGTCTGCTTGTTGTCTGGAGCAAAAAAGAGGAATAACCTGACCTGGGTGTAAACTGCACGGAGCTTTTATTCCAACCCCAGGTCGATTCAGTCCCTGCCCTCTACACGGAATGCGATTTCCGTTTGGATTTGGGGCGTTTTAAATTTTCCTTCTGCAGCAAGAAGGATTGATCCGGAGTGACCCTACCTTTATTGTGCAATATCTTCCTGTGCTTTTAAACCTGAATATATTCAGAAAATCGCATTGTTTTGAATCTGGGCGCTCCTCCGTGGTAGAGGACCCGTGACTGGCTACAGATGGTCATGTGACAAGGAGAAGCCTTAAAGGAGAATTTCTCTCAACTTCTGTCGGCCTTGGATTTTTTTGTGCCTTCTTCGTTTCCATCCCCCCCCCCCTTCAAGAAAAGAAAGGATTTTTTTCCTCCCTCCTCTGACTTCTTTGATCCTCTCCCCCCTTCAAGAAAACAAAGAAAGAGTCTCCATTTACCTCCCCCCCCCTTTTCTGAGCCTCTCTAACCACGTGCAGAAGACTTTCCTGTTTCAATGGGGAGGGGGGAAGAGGAAGATCCGAGTTCAAAGCGATCTGAATTCAACAGGATTGACAATGGAATAAAGAAGGTAAGTGCAGACTCTGCCCTGGAGTCCCTTCTCCACCAGCATGGAACCCATACACTGCAGAAAGGGTGACCCTACTCCAAATCAGGTCATCATCAAACTCTAGTGGAGAGAGGAGAGCTGCGAAGTCACAAGACTGCTAACCCAGTTCAACCTCCAAGCCTCCAACCTGCTGCGTTTTGTGTTTTGGGTTGTTGTTTTTTTTTTGCTAGACTGGTTTGGCTTGGGAGGCATTTCCCCAACAGGTCATAGAGGTCCACCTGGTCTTTCTGATCCTGGTAGAATGAGGTTCCAGTTGAGATCCAGGAACGGAAAGAGCAATCAAAGTTCTGCTGGGCCTGCAAAATGATACTCTTCTGTCAGGCCTGAAATCCACGGGTGTCCCCTTCTGCTTTTCCTTTTCCTTCCCCTCTTTCAGATTTCCATACTGTGCTCTTTCCCCCCTCTAGGGGGATCCACCAATGAATGACCAATCTGATGATGGAGAGAAATGGGTAGGGGGATGAGTGGAGGGTAAATTTTTGTAACGTTATGGTTTTAGGATGTTCAATGAGGATGTTTTAATTGATGTTTGTTTTATTTATGCTGTGAACCACCCTTAGCCTATCCATGGGGAGGGGCAGTATGCAAACAACAACAGAATGTGTCATCAAATGCAACTAATTTATGACAACCTTGTAGGGTTTTCAAGGCAAGAAGAAGAGTTGGTTCTTATATGCCACTTTTACCTACCCAAAGGAGGCTCAAAGTGGCTTACAGTTGCCTTCCCTTCCTCTCCCCACAACAGACACCCTGTGAGGGAGGTGAGGCTGAGAGAGCCCTGATATCACTGCTTGGTCAGAACAGTTTTATCAGTGCCGTGGCGAGCCCAAGGTCATCCAGCTGGCTGCACGTGGAGGAGTGCAGAATCGAACCCGGCATGCAAGATTAGAAGTCCGCACTCCTAACCACTACACCAAACTGGCAAAGAAGGAGAAGGAGTAGAGTTGGTTCTTGTATGCTGCTTTTCTCTACCCGAAGGAGTCTCAAAGCAGCTTCCAATCGCCTTTCCTTTCCTCTCCCCACAATCACAGACAATTCAATAAGGAGAAGTACAGAGTTCTACATCTGGATGACAAAAATGAGAAGCATGCACACTTCTGTGTGTGAACAAGATTCTTGGGGTACTTGTGGACTATAAGCCAAATATGAGCAGACAGTGTGATGCGGCAGTAAAGAAGGCAAATGCTGACGAGCTGTATCAATAGAGGTATCACATCCAAATCACAAGATGTCATAGTACTGCTGTATACTGCATTGGTCAGACCCCACCTGGAGTCCTGTGAGCTGCTCTAGAGGCCTCACTTCAAAAAGGACATAGTCAAAATTGAGAGGGTACATAGGAGAGCAATGAGGATGATCAGGGTTCTGGGGACCAAACCCTACAAGGAAAGACTGAGGCCTTGGGAATGTTCAGCTTGGAAAAGAGGAGGCTGAGAGGGAACAGGATTGCTGTCTTTATGTATTTGAAAGGTTGTCATTTGGAGGAGGGCAGGTAACGCAATAATGCGTTTAAACTACATGGAGAAAGAGATTGGCTAGATGTCAGGAAAAAACTTCCACAGTGAGATTAGTTCAGCAGTGGAATCGGCTGCCTAAGGAGGTGGTGAGCTCCAGCAGCAGCTGAACAGAGACCTCTCCTGGATGCTTGAGGCTGATTCTGCACTGAACAGGGGATAGGTCTGGATGGACAGAATGGTGATTCTATGATTCTACAGGTGGTTCACTATTGCCTAGCTCTATGTCATGACCCTGAACTTCTTCAGCAGTCTCCCATCCAAGTAGAAAAAGAAGAAGAAGAGTTGGTTCTTATATGCCGCTTTTCTCTACCCGAAAGAGGCTCAAAGTGGCTTACATTCACCTTCCCATTCCTCTCCCCACAACAGACACCCTGTGGGGTGGGTGAGGCCGAGAGAGCGCTGATATCACTGCCCGGTCAGAACAGCTTTATCAGTGCTGTGGGAAGCCCAAGGTCACCCAGCTGGCTGCATGTGGGGGAGCGCAGAATCGAACCTGCCTTGCCAGATTAGAAGTCCGCACTCCTAACCACTACACCAAACTGGCTCTCTACTAGCAAGTAGTGGCCCAGGATGCACCTGCTTAGCTTCTGATATGTCAAGGCGGGGCTACCTTGGGCCTTCCAGGTCAGCTCATTTCCCTGGCTCAGAGCAAACAAATAGGAATCTCTCATCCATGGTAGACACCCATTGATAAAGGTGGAATCATTGCCTCTGTTTCTCAGCATCAAGTCTGGTCCAGATTATTTAATACCCCAGGGACAGCAAATGCAGAGAAGGCTGTCTGTGTCACATCCTAGTAGGATTGACTGACGTGGGCAGCATTTCCACCAAGCCAACCAACAGCAGGCTAAGAAGAGGGAGCGCCAGAGCTGAGATCCAGCTTTCAGGAACAGCTGCAGATGGCACGATCAGCCATCATAGGGACTGTCCAGACCAGGGCGGGACCTGGGGGAAAGGCAGTCCACTGTATCCTTGGGTTCCTGCCCCCTCACCCTCCTTCCCGCTCTCACCCTTCAGAAGAGAATGGAAGCACTTCTTCCTCAATTGCTGCCCAACCTGCTTTCCGATCCAGGCAGAAATCTGCTTGTCACAAGAATCCAGGAAGCATTTTGGCTGCTTTAGCAATCTCATCAGATGGCAAGCCCCCCCCCCGCCCCCCGCCCCCCGTTATCATCTAGCAAGTTGCTAAAGGGTCTGGGCAGACAGGTTAGTCCCCCCTACTTAGCATCAAGCCCCACCTCACCCCTGATGTCTGATGGGCCCATCTGCCCTGGCAACACAGCAGAAGGTCCGGAAGGTGCCTTGCCCTCTGACACAGCTGCCTAATGCCACAGGTGTGCAACCGGGCGCCCACTACCAAAAGATGAATGAGAAGCAGGCAGGGAGAATGCACTCTTGCTCTTGTCCTGAAGGGTAAGGGAAAAGAGCTGAACAGAGGCCATATGATGACCCACAGGTGCACTGGATGCTTATGGAGGTACTCAGGATCCAGGCAAGGTGGGGGAGCAGGACTGTGCTTGATGTGGGTGCTGTTGTTCACCTTAGAATATGCCTGTCATCAGGAGAAGGCAAGCCCATAACAGTGACTCATACAGAACCTTGGAGGGGAGGGGGGAGCACTTCTGAGGGCAGGTAAAGCTTTCTTGTTTTACACACTAAAAATAAACCCTTGCAAGGACATGGGGGAAAGGCGGGGAGGAACAGATCTCTAGTAGAGGGCTTTCCATGAAGAAGGGCTTGAGGTGCAAAGGATCTGAGGCAGCAGGTGACAGACCGTTCCCTGTCTGGGACTTGGGTCTTACTGACACAGCTTACTGACACGGCTCATTCATTAGCACCCTTCCCATTTTGAGCTGAGAAAAAGGGAAAGGGTCCCTGTGAGAAGAATTCTGGCAAACACATCCTGGCTGTCCTGTAAGCACGAGAACCGTTTCCCCGAGAAGGCTTTCCAAACGCACACCTGTGCCTCTTCCCAAGGCCGGAGCACACCTCAGCCCTCACAACCCCCCAGCAAGAGCAAAGAGCCCTTCCCCCGCAGGAGGGGACCCCAAAAGAGCTGTTCCGTTGCCATTTTTACTTGATCCGCAGCAGTAAGGAGACGCACTCTGTCACAGGTGAGGCACTGCACAAGGCTCAGGATGGAGCCGTCGAAGATGTCGGAGATGACACTGCGGTACCGGACCTCCTTCTTCTTCTTGCCAGAGGCCTGCATCTGGGCTGCAGAAAGATGGAATGCACAAAACTTTTTTTTGGGGGGGGGGGAAGCTCCTCAGGGATACCTGAGCACACTAAACGTTGGCCAACCACAACACACCCGTGCTCTGCCAGCTGCGAGACTGATGGAAAACCGTCGGAGAGCTAAAGTGTCTCCCTGTAAGCCCCCCTCCCCCCCCAGACTTTCTGGGCTTACCTTTCTTCAGTACATAAGAGGGCCCCAGCCTCACTGGGCTCGAACGTGGCGGACTGCTCGACAGCTTGGCGTGCACATCCTGGTGAATGGGGCTACAGGGTCGAGAGGAGCAGCGGTTGTAGGCGTCATTGTCTGGTTCTGCAATTGGGGTGGGGGAGAAGGTGAATACGCCACATGCCTGTCTCCAACAACTCAATTAGCCATTCAACTTCTTGGTTTTTATCCTGACTATATTGATGCACAAAAAAGGTCTCTGAATAGAACCCCCATAAAAAATCCTTTCTTTTTGATCAAGCAATTGCTAAGAGGCTTACAACAGAGTCAGACTACAGTGGTGACTCAGCTTCAGCTGGACTGTGGCTCCCAGCTCATCTCTTGGTATTGAAGCAGCTGGGTGAGAGGGAGGTGGACTGCAACATTCCCCAGGGGGAGGGGGCTGTGGCTCGGGAGTGAAGCCTCTGCTTAGCATGCAGAAAGTCCCAGGTTCAATCCCTGGCATCTCCAATTTTAAACATAGGATCTGAAAGCAGTTAATATGAAAGACCTTTGCTTGAGACTCAGGAGGACTGCTGCCAGCCTGAGTAGACAGTTCTGGCACTGGTGGACCAAGGGACTGATAAAGCAGTTTCATGTGGTCATCTCTGTATGTGTTCCCAGTTCTCTACTAATTATTTGAAAGGTTGCCACAGAGGAGGGCAGAGAAAGCTTCCTGTTGTCAGCAGAGGATAGGGCCCACAGTAATGGGGATAAATACGTGCAGAATGATATCGGCTAGATATCAAGGGGGAAAAAATTCACAGCCCAAGTTGTTCAGCTGTGGAATGGGCTGCCTAAGGAGGTGGGAAGCTCCCCCTCATTGGCAATCTTCAAGCAGCAGCTGGACAGGTACTTATCCTGGATGTTTGAGGCTGATCCTGCCTTGAGCAGGGGGTGGGACTAGATGGCCTGGATGGCCCCTTCCCACTCTAGGTTTCTATGATTCTATTATTACTGGTGCTGACAATACCTATCTAATGGAAACAGCCCCCCACCCCCACCCCCACTCCAAGTGCCTGCTGACAACCAACACCTGCTGCCATCCTCTTAGCAGCTGTGGTTTCTGGGAACGTGGTTTATGGCTCATCTCCCGGCAGCGGAGCTACTGGCAAAGATACTAAAACAGCCTCTCACTCCTTCTGTGAAACCCCCATTGATTTCAGTGGAGTTTGCACAGGATGACAGAAAATGGTTTTAGTCGGGGGGGGGGGGGGAGATGGGTACAAGGGAGGCTTCAAGAAATAAAAATGAGTTCTATGGAAGAAAATGTCTTCTGCTATCTCCTGCAAATCTGGAATATCCCATGAAAAGGACTGGCAACAGATCCCAGACACTGTAAACAAAATCTTTATGCAACCCCAAGTTAACTCGCAGAACTCACTGCCATAAGTCAGGGAGTGAGTTCTGCGAGTTAACTTGGGGTCGCATAAAGATTTTGTTTTTACAAGGACAAAAAAGAAATGCATGAAAGAGAGCCCCACCAACGGCTATGATGGAACTTCTGGCTTCAGAGGCAGGCTGTTTCCACAAGCTGCTTGCTAGGCAACAACAGAAAGCAAATGCCAGCTTGGAGGTTTCCTGGAATGATCCAGATGACCATTGCTGGAAATGGGATGCTTATCCGGAAGGGTTCCTCTCATGTTCATAGAATCACAGAATCATAGAGTTGGAAGGGGCCATACAGGCCATCTAGTCCAACCCCCTGCTCAACGCAGGATCAGCCCAAAGCATCCTAAAGCATCCAAGAAAAGTGTGTATCCAACCTTTGCTTGAAGACTGCCAGTGAGGGGGAGCTCACCACCTCCTTAGGCAGCCTATTCCACTGCTGTGAAAAACTTTTTCCTGATATCTAGCCTATATCGTTGTACTTGAAGTTTAAACCCATTACTGCGTGTCCTCTCCTCTACAGCCAACGGAAACAGCATCCTGCCCTCCTCCAAGTGACAACCTTTCAAATTCTTAAAGAGGGCTATCATGTCCCCTCTCAACCTCCTTTTCTCCAGGCTGAACATTCCCAAGTCCCTCAACCTATCTTCATAGGGCTTGGTCCCTTGGCCCCAGATCATCTTCGTCGCTCTCCTCTGTACACTTTCAATTTTATCGACGTCCTTCTTGAAGTGAGGCCTCCAGAACTGCACAGAGTACTCCAGGTGCGGTCTGACCAGTGCCGTATACAATGGGACTATGACATCTTGTGATTTTGATGTGATGCCTCTGTTGATACAACCCCTATGTTCTTGAGACTTCCCAGTTATTTGCACCCTGTGTGGGAGGGGCAGCCCAGTATTTTATATCAACCTGGCCCTAGCTCCCATTCATTCCAGTCAGGCGTGAAATGGAGAGAGATGCATGCTAGAGCTGAGAAAAAGAAGATTGGAACCTTCTTAGCAGAGGCACACTAAAGAGTCAGACTACTTTAATCACCATTCCTCACGGAAGACTGGGAATTGTAGTTCTGTGAGGGGAAGCAAGATAATCAGTAGTATGAAATTCTCAACATCATCTTTGTGGGACTGCAAAGGTTCATGACGGAAAATGAAGGAGTCTCAAAGCGGCTGACAACTGCCTTTCCTTTCTCCACAAGAGATAACCTGCGAGGCAGGTGGGGCTGAGAGAGCTCTGACAGGACTGCTCTGTGAGAACAACCCTAACAGGGCTGTGACTAGCCCAAGGTCACCCAGATGGCTGCATGTGGGGGAGTGGGGAACAAAATTCAGCTCACCAGATTAGAAGCCGCTGCTTTTCACCACCACACCAAGCTGGCACAACAGCTAACTTGCCCTGAAATCAATGGAGATTAGCAGGGCTCCCCCTGCCTCTGCAGAGAGATCAGGAACCATCTTCATCTTCAACTGTACCTGGGATTCGAGAAGGGCTGGTGGGACGAGGAGTGGGTGGGGGGACGGTCTCCGGGGAAGCCCTGCCGTCCACAGGCATCACAGAGGTATCTACGTCAGCATCTTCGTCCACCTGCTCAGAGTTGCTCCGCCGGTGGCTGCATGTGAACTTGCGGTCCTTCAGCCTCTCTTTTTCAGAGATCCCCCTTCCAGCCTCATCCTGGATCAAGAGTTCTGCCTCCACCAGCGAGCCTCCAGTTTTGGTCTGCCCGTCTCCTTCACCTCGGTCGCTGCTTGAGTCGCAGGAGAGGAATTCATCCTCAGAAGGGCTGCGGTCACCTTCCCGCTTGTCGTCTGTGTCGCTCGAGTCCAAGTCCCGTGTCTCAGCAATGATCGGTTCCTTCAGCTCTTCATGAAGCTGATCCATCAAGCAGCGTAGGAATTCTTGTGTGTCCTGGGGAAAACAAACAGAGAGACCAATGTCAGTGGTCGCCCAGGGGGGAAAGGCACACCAATCTGCAAGGCTGACCTTCACTCAAACAACGAGCTCAGTTAGAACCCCTTAGCATGAAGATGGCAGTCATTGACTCAAAGGGCCATACCAGATTAAGATCCACTGAGCCCATAGCCAACATTCTGCATGATCCAGAAGGCAGGCTTGGAAAGACAGGGAATCAGCCATTTTCACGTGCTAAACTATGTCCCCAGCAGGTAGAACATATCTAAGCTCCAGGAATGGAAGCAAAAATCAAAGAGGCACTAGCTTATCAGTGGGTGTCAAAAAGACTTGTTAGACATCTGATTTCTAAAACAGCTCTGTGAGATGCACTCATTCAGAGGTTCTTGCTACACATCCTTCTTCTTTCTGCCATCTGAAGCTGGGCCAGTCACGCAGCAGAGTGACAAAGCAGAACAGACACCCAGTTCAGTCTGTGAGTGGGAAGCATCGTTTATGAACGCTCTCCCACAAATGTGTCAGGGAGAAAAACTACAACTCCAACCTTTTCTTTGCAGAGAGGGGGACATTCCAAAAAGGGATACCTGCTTTCCCTGCCTTAAGTGGCAGGATCCCTTCCACCAACTCACTTACTGTGCTGTGTGCAGGCCAGGCCTGAGTGCCCAAGTATTTCGCAACCCCCCACAAACCCCTCACTGCTTTGGATCAGTCAGCCACCCCCATAGCAGGGGTCCCCAACTTTTTTGAGCCTGTGGACAGATGTGAAATTTGGGGAGGGATGGTGAATGCCTCCTCAAACATGACTTCAGGAGGTGGAGCCAAACCAGAAATGGCTTCAGCAGGAGGCAGAGCCAATTGTAATACCTCCCCTTCACACCTCCTGGGAAGAAGGAGAGCCTGGAATCATACCCGGGGGGGGGGGGGGGGACGACTGGAATCATACCTTGACTAAGGACAGCCTAGATGTTTACAAGCCCTCCTGCTCCCCCAGGGCAAAGCCCTTCCACTTGAATGACAGCAACCAAAAACAAGCCCTGCCTTGCAATGGACCTGCCCACTTTCTGAAAAGCTTGATGTGCACCAAGGGAAGTCCTGGTGGGCATCCACAGTTACTATACTGGGAAATCCTGCCTTACAGTTTCCCAGTGATGACTGAGGAAATGTTACTGCTTAAAATTAGATGCTCCTTTAAAACATCCTGACAATCTTATGTGGCACAGAACCAAAATACAGCATTTGGGAATGGCAGTCGTTGTTTAGGTCCCTGAAAGCAAAAAAGGGATGGAGAGGCTCACAGTGGCCTGCCCCGCAGTGTCAAACCCAGACCCTGATCAGCAGTTTCAGGTAGCACCAGATGTAGCATGCCATTTCCTCACAGATGCATCTCAGTACCTGAACTGGTCTCCTAGAGCATTCCCAGGGAGCTACTGCTATCTCATAGCCTGGCATGTCTGACTGCCACAGCAAGGGGATCAGATATTACAAGGCAACCAGGCTGCTCTGGATGGGTCAACTCACCTGTTGTGCATAGCCACGAAACATGGGATTGACCAGCTTGATGCCATGGGACAGGCTGCTCGGGACCACGTAGCTCGGGCTGATTAAAGGAAACCAATGCAAGATGAAAGCCACTTTATGCATAAGCCCTGGAGGTACGTAAGAGCATCAGGGTTCAAGGCCAGAGAGTCCAAGTTCCAGAGCGGCCATATTCTCCAGGGGAACTGATCTCTATTGCCTGGAGGTCAACTGTAAAAAGGGGGGGGGGGGTCGCCAGCCACCATCAACTCACCGCTTTTTGTGCCACACTTCAGAAATCAGCTTTTGGTAACTTTTGCAGAGTGCCGGTTTCTTGTCTGTGCGCACCAGTCCGCCACACTCTAAGAAGAACTGTGTGAGTGGGGGGCTACGAAAAAAGACAAGAGGGGTGTCAACGGAGAGGTTCAGGAACAGGATTTTCTTTTTTTCTTTTTTTTAGTGAGAAATCATGGAGACCTTTCAGAAAAATGAAAAGCGAGAAGTGATGGCACAACTAGGCACACCCACTCCATCCTAAAACATTTTATTTGTTTTATTATTTCTTTGCATTTACATTATTTAAAGTTTGTCTTTCTCACAGGAACTCAAGGTTAATGGATTACAGTGTGTCAGTATAATCAAGCAACAAGGAAATCAATGGCCAATGTGTTGGGCCCTCTTGAACAGTTCAGTTTTGTGCCGCTTGTGGAAGGACAGGAGAGAGGGAGCTTTCCTGACCTCCACCAGGTAAGAACCACAGTGGGAAAAGCAGGTGTGCAGAAGCTGGGGCTTTTGCCCATTGACCCAGCACTGACTGGCTCAGCATTCTGGCCAGACCAAGGGAAGCAACCAGATTCTGGCCTCAAGGCTCGTGGTTGCTGAACCCTGATGCAAGAAATTGGACTATGAAGGCTCCCAGAAAAGCAGGCTCGCCCACTGGAGTGGCACGAAAGAGAAGCAGCACAGAGTTTAGCCAGGCTGTCAGGCCAGAAGCATCCTGTACTATTTTTAAAAGAAGACCTTCCATCATCAGGTCCTGATAAGCCTCAGGAACTCTCTGTTGACCCAGGGAAATAAGCCTGCAAGAAGAAGGGATGGCCAGAGCTCCTTTCCCTAGATATGCTAGTTTTCCTCAAGCAGGGAGCTGGTTCCAGTGCATCAGGTGGAAAGAACCACTGCCCCTCTTAGGCCGGTGAGTTCCTACCAGATCCCTTGAGCAGCACATGCTCCCAGGGGGAGATCTCTGTAGCCTACCAGTTAGAGAGGGCTTGAAGCGCCGCATTCATGTAGCAGGAGTTCCCCAGATTCCTCATTCCAGTAAGACCTGGAGAGGGAAGCAAACAACAAAGGGAGGCAGGACTGAGCTTCCCAGCTCACCCTCCCCTCTGCTCAGCATCTTGGTCTTTCTCTACCTTCAAGGGCAATGTCAAAGCCCAGGTGGGCTCACCTCTTGGCTTAAGATCATCATCTTCCGATTCCGACTCCCCTTCATCAGCCACCGCGATTGGAACGGCTTTCAGAGGGTGAACAAGTGGAGGAGAATCCTGAACATAAAGATGGGGGAGAAGGGCGGATGGAGGGGAATCGGTGGTAAGTCTTCTTTGCAACAAGATTAAAGCTACACAGAGCCAGGCATTCAGATAGCCAGCACAAAGCTGGTGAATTTACAAGCACACCAGGGAATGCATGCACCTGGTCCGATACCTTTGACTGTGGGGCTGGAGTGTGCGCTGTCAGCCGCTGGTCCAAGAACACCTCCTTCTCACATGCATAGCACCACACCCGGAACGTTGTCAAGTTCACTGTCAGATTGTGCTTTTTGGCCTATTGCATTTAAAAAACAAAAACAAAATTAAGGCAGATGTCAGAACACTGTTGTTTCTGCCATTACTTAGTGATGTTTATGTAGATAGGTATGTAGAGTGTCACCCAGTAGGGGTTGGTGGCCATACACAAAGCTCCTTTGCTTTGTGTATGGTCCTGGTGCTTCTTCCTGCATTCCACCCCTCCCCATCTTTTTCACCCCTAACTGATTCATCTCCCCTCCCCATTTCCCATTAGAGCCTTGAATCCCCTTATCTGAGTGTTTTGGCTGTTTGATGTTTGCTTCAAGCCAAGAGTCTGCTTTTCTGGGTAATTGAAGATCCTCACAGCAATGAAACTGCATTTCACATTTCAGATTCAAAAGCTCCAATAACCAGGAATGTAAATATTACATAAACTAGAACCAAATGAGCTCAATTTAGACGGACAGACAGACAGACAGAGCAGGGTAGATATTAAAAGTAGATCCACGTCTCAGTCATACTTTTATTATTTAGTGACCATTAATTCCCTAGCATTCTCCCCAATGGGGATCCAAAATGGCTTACAATCATCTCCTCTCTCCATTTTATCCTCATAACACCCCTATAAGGTAGGCTCAGGCTCAAGGTTCCTCACTAAGTTTCCATGGCAAAGTGGGCTGCTCAGAGGAGGCTCAGGCTGCTGCAGGAGGTGGGGCCAGCCACAAAATGATGGATACAATTTAGCTTCAGTAACACAATGTAGATCCTTGTGCTGTGGTGGCAGCTGCTGTCAAAGCCAAAAAAATCTGCACAGCCAATTAAATCTCCAACAGTATTCAGGAGCCCAGCTAGGCAAAAGTCCCAGCAACTTCCTAGAAACAGGCACCAGAAAAGGTGCACAGAGCCTACAGGCACAGTGTTGGAGACCCCCTAGCATTAAAGCACCAGCACAATTTCCAGTTTGTCTCCCTGCTTGTAAGATTTAGAAACCCTAGCCTAAACAAATAAATGAAATATAGCCTCGTGGCATCCTCTTGACTCTGCTACAGATATTGCGATCCATCTTAGAAACCACAGCCTGTGTTCTATAGTGCAAGAAAGCCAGTGAGACGGCAGGCCTAGGGTCAGATGTGAGAAGCCTCCTCTTGGAAGCTCTCTGGCCAGCACTGGGCAAATCAGCCAAACTTACATCCTGCTTCGAGCTTTTTAGAGGGGCAGGGAACAAGACTGGGACCCACGTACCTGAGGGACCATCTGTCACCCTATGCCCCCCGCAGAACTTTGCACTCTGAGGTTACCAACTTGCTGGTCATTCCCGGCCCCAGAGAAGCTCACGCGGCCTTGACCTGGGCCTGCTCGGTCCTGGCCCCCACCTGGTGGAATGAGCTCCCAGAAGGGTTACAGGCCTTGCAGGAGCTTTCTGTGTTCCGCAAGGCCTGCAAGATGGAGCTCTTCCGCTAGGTATATGGTTGAGGCCGGGGCGAAGAGAGAAAGATCAAATTGGGGCCTCCCCTGTGTCCAGAAGCAGTTACACCATATATCACCTTGGTGTTGGGTTATGGCTCCCTCTTGTCACTTCCCCTATGGAGGTTGTTGTTGGAGGGAAAGGTAGTCGAGTTATACTGCCATGTTTTAACTTCAATGCTTGTAATTTTATGTCCTTGTTTTGATTTTAATGGGGTTTTATTGGGGGGCTTTACTTATGGACTATTTGTAACCTACCACGAGCCGTTTCCAGGAGTGGCGGGAAATAAAAATCCAAATAAATAAGAAGAAGAAGAAAGAAAGAAATCGTTGCGAGCCCTCGGCAGGGCTCAGCAGTTTTCAAGAATCTTGTTTGGGACGGAGGGCAGTTCAAAGTGAAGTACAGGTACCAGGAAGTCATAGGAACATATGAAATTGCCTTCACTGAGTCAGAGACCATCAATTCAGAAAAAGGAGGTTGGTTTTTATACCCCGCTTTTCACTACCCAAAGGAGTCTCAAAGCAGCTTACAATCACCTTCCCTTCCTCTCCCCACAACAGACACCCTGTGAGGTCACTGGGGCTGAGAGACCTCTGACAGCACTACTCTGTGGGAGCACCCTAACAGGACTGTGACTAGGCCAAGATCACCCAGCTGGCTGCATGTCACAGAGCGGGAAACTAAACCTGGCTTGCCAGATTAGAAGCTGCCGCTCCCAACCGCTACACCAAGCTCACTCTCTAGCTGACCAGTAGCAGCTCCTGAGGGTTTCAGGCACAGAAAGGTTTTCCCCAAAATCTATGTCATGAGATGGAGCACTTGGGATCTTTTGTGCACAAGCAGGTGTTTGACCACTGAGCTCTACTCCCATCCTTCACACATACCTACACCTTGTGACAAAGAACTCTTACCTGTGCATGAAGGGTGCTGTGATCAGCAAAGGATTCCCCGCAACCAACGTAAGGACAACCAACCTAGAGACAGAGCAGAGACACTGTATAGAAGCAGTCAGAGAGACAATAAAGGACACAGCGAAGCCACATGTGACTGACATTCCCACAATGCAGTGATTTCACACCAGCCAGGAAGACAAGTTTCACAGAGGCCCATTATGCACGGCCGCCGAAACGGCGATTTCGGGTCACATGGAAAACGCGGAGGGGGAAGACGCGACGCATACCGGTTATACACGGGGCGGGGCGCGACGGCGGCAAAACCCAGAGTAACCGATTATGCACGCGCTGATCCGGGCGCCGCTTCTGGTTGCGCCCCGCTCACCCGGAAGCTGCGCTTTCTTCCGCGTTTCACTGACGCGGCTTTTTCGGCGGCATGCACCGAAGCTGCAGCCGGTTGCAGCCGGCTCTGTGCGTTATCCGTGATTTTAGTCGCCGCCATTCCACCCCGAATGTGCACTAAAACCCCCGTGCATAATGGGTCAGAGTGCAGTTTGGCACTTTATCATGGGCCTGGTTTAAAACTGAGAAGAACGTCACTTCAGAAAGGCATATTTTAAAACAAAGGTCGTTTTGTTGTCGCTGCTGGATTTACCTGAAGGCAGGCCCACAAGTTTGGTCCCCCGACGCCACAGGACTGGCATGTCCCCTGGGTTTGTAAAGAAAGAAAGGGGCAAATTTCAGGCGTTCTTCATCCTCAATCAATCAGTCCATTTTACAGCCCACAGAACAATCACAACCACAAAATTAATAACCTATGTAAAATCTCAGCATACATCATTTATCCTAATATCGCAAAGAGTTCAAAGGCTAGAATCCAAGTAGGTCATACTCAAGACATAACTCAGCCTATTTGTTCATTGCAGGCAACAGAAACATAGCCACAGATACAGAAGTTCTTTGGTCTTATCCGTTGAGAACAGTTTTTTTTAAAAATCAGACAGCAGACCTTCCAATAAATGCAAGCACACCCAAGTGTAAAATCTACAATGGAAAAACACGTGAACCAATGTTTCAATCAGGTAGCCGAGCACAGAGAAAATCTATGCTTAGATGGGAAGTTTTTGTATCCTCCTGTCAAGAGTGCTGACGATGGCACCTTCAGTCTCGCCAGAGCAAACACATGCCAATATCTTGGTACAATTAGTACTGAGAGGGAACGGGCAATCCTGAGAAAAGAATGATTATCACTGTGTCACTGCACTTTTCCTCTTAGGAATAATTAACTGACTTTTCTTCTTCTCATGTAGACCTGGGATCTTTTGGTATACAAAGTGCTTCATGTTATCCTAGGAATCTTCACAAAAGCCCTGTAAGGTAGGCCAGAAGTTCCATCGACATATTGCACATGGGAAGAAAGTGGCTAGCTAAAGACAAGATTTGCACTGGCAGCTTCCACAGCATCTTATATCATGCTTTTCTCTATCAAAAGGATTGTCAAAGGCCCATTACGCACGGGCCATAATGCCAGTGCTGGCGGTGGCAGCACTTTGGGGAAAATCCCCAATAATGCTCGACACCGCCACTGCCAGCATGGGTGCATCCCGGCCCAGGGCTACGAAAGGCCCTCGTTAAGCAAACGCGGGAACTTCCACAGCTTCCTGGGTATGCCGGGGCTGAGGCGGGCCTGCACTGTGCATAATCGCCAGCACTGGGTCTTTCAGCCCGCCCAGCCCCAACTTGTGGTGTCTCTTCAGGGACACCGCTCGCCCCTGCGAGCTCCGTGGAGCCACGGAGCTGGCAGGAGCGACCCCCTGCCCCCATCAGTGCGTGTGGAGGGGGCCTGCCCCCCCAATTCCCCCAGCCCCTCCTCACCTCCCCCCCCTGCCGCTTCGCTTATCTCGGCTGGCAATCATCCTTGGGCCGGCATAAAGTGCGTGCATGTGTGCTACACCAGGGGCCCCATGCATACATGGGGAACAGCGGGGCATCATGGCCTGCCGCAACAGGACGGCAGCAGCGCGGGGTAGATGCCACCGTGCATAAAAGGTCAAAGTGGCTTACAGAGTGGATTCTTAGATGCCTTTCCTTTCCTCTCCCCACAACAGACACCCTATGAGGGAGGTGAGGCTGAGATAGCCCTGATATTACTAAAGAATTGTTGGTTCTTATATGCTGCTTTTCTCTACCCGAAGGAGTCTCAAAGCGGCTTACATTCACCTTCCCTTTCCCCTCCCCACAACAGACACCCTGTGAGGTGGGTGAGGCTGAGAGAGCCCTGATATCAATACTTGGTCAGAACAGCTTTATCAGTGCTGTGGTGAGCCCAAGGTCACCCAGCTGGCTGCATGTGGGGGAGCGTGGAATCAATCCCAGCTCACCAGATTAGAAGTTCACGCTCCTGACCACTACACCAAGCTGTCTCTTACCCATGCCGGGGGTGGGGTGGGGGAGGGGGATCTTCTTCCATGTTTCTCCCATGAAGCAGCAGCCAGAATGCAGGTGGCCCAATGAACAGCAAGTGTGTGGTGGTGGCAGTGGAAAATATACTTATGGTGACTCCAGAGGATTTTTAAGGCAAGAGGTGATTTGCTTCTGCATTATGATCATGGTCTCCCTTGGTGTTCTCTCATCCAAGCCCCAACCAGGACCAATCCTGCTTAGCATCCAAAATCTGCTGCAATTGGGCTAGTCTGGGACAGGCTAAAGAAGAAGTGGGCTGGAGTATCTCTCCGTTCAGTGAAGACTTATAACAGAGAAAGGGGCTCTCTCATTGCAAATCTTTATTTACCTTTGACTTGAGGAGCAGGTCTTCCTTGGTGACCTCACCTATGGAATCCAGGTGAGGACAAATGTCTCTTGGGTCAACCATCCTGAGCACACCTATGTGGAGAGAAAGATGGCAGAAGAAATTGGTTTAATTTCAAGTCTAGCTCGGTCAGTGTGTGCCTAAAAGAAGAGTGAGCAAACAAAACTAACCTGGCTTGCTGTTTTATAGGCAGGTTTTGCTGGCTTGGAGCATAAGAGTTTTCTAGTTTAAATTCCTGGTTTTGCCTGTTCAAATGTATGCCATTCTTAAATAGAAACGCAGTCCCAAATGCATGGCCAGATATTTCAAATGCCTCTTAGCGCCACAAAGCTAGGAAATTCAGTTCCACGTGGAACCTGCCATGTGGGGGTGACACTAGGGGGAAAATATGGGAAAAGGTCAGAACAGTCCATCACATTTTACTGCAGGGCCCCACTTTTTTAACGCCACTTTTCAACCAGCTACTTTCAAGAAATTTACTTTTTATGCTAAGCGTTGAAAACAAGCAAACAAAAGATATAACATAGAATCATAGAGTTGGAAGGGGCCATACAGGCCATCTAGTCCAACCCCCTGCTCAACGCAGGATCAGCCCTAACCATCCTAAAGCATCGAACCTTTGCTTGAAGACTGCCAGTGAGGGGGAGCTCACCACCTGCCAGTGAGGGGGAGCCCATTCCACTGCTGAACTACTCTGACTGTGAAATTTTTTTTCCTGATATCTAGCCTATATCGTTGTACTTGAAGATTAAACCCATTACTGCGTGTCCTCTCCTCTGCAGCCAACAGAAACAGCATCCTGCCCTCCTCCAAGTGACAACCTTTGAAATACTTAAAGAGGGCTATCATGTCCCCTCTCAACCTCCTTTTCTCCAGGCTGAACATTCCCAAGTTCCTCAACCTATCTTCATAGGGCTTGGTCCCTTGGCCCCAGATCATCTTCGTCGCTCTCCTCTGTACCCTTTCAATTTTATCTACGTCCTTCTTGAAGTGAGGCCTCCAGAACTGCACAGAGTACTCCAGGTGTGGTCTGACCAGTGCCGTATACAATGGGACTATGACATCTTGTGATTTTGATGTGATGCCCCTTGTTGATACAGCCCAAAATGGCATTCGCCTTTTTTACTGCTGCATCACACTGCCTGCTCATGTTTAGTTTACAATCCACAAGTACCCCAAGGTCTCGTTCACACACAGTGTTACCTAGAAGCGTATCCCCCATCCAGTAGGCATGCTTTTCATTTTTCTGACCCAGATGCAGAACTTTACACTTATCTTTATTAAATTGCATCATGTTCTCATTTGCCCATTTTTCCATTGTGTTCAGATCTTGTTGAACTCTGTCTCTATCTTCCGGAGTATTTGCCAGTCCTCCCAATTTGGTGTCATCTGCAAACTTGATGAGTAGTCCCTCCACCCCCTCATCTAGATCATTAATAAATACGTTAAAAAGTACCGGGCCGAGCACCGAGCCCTGAGGTACCCCGCTACTCACCTCTCTCCAGTCTGATGAAACACCATTGACAACAACTCTTTGAGTGCGGTTCTCTAACCAATGCCCTATCCACCTGACTATCTGAAAATCTAGATTGCAGTCCTTCAACTTATCCATCAGAACATCATGGGGAACCTTGTCAAAAGCTTTACTAAAATCCAAGTAAATGACATCAACCGAATTTCCACAATCTGTCAGGATTGTTAGAAAACCCTGTCATAAATTAGCCTGAGTTCTTCCATGACAGTTTTATTGCTTGGTGCCTGGGAGCTCCAGGTCCTATATCATGCTAACTAGTAGAAAGTGTATGTTATTGTAACCGTTATCTCTGAATGTGCTTTTCCGTGGGGCCTCTCGGCTGGGTCTGGTTCTACTGCAAATACCATCTTATCTGAGTCTGAAGACAGCCAAGGCCATGTGAAAGTAACACTGTTTTTAATTGCATGTGTCTCCTCTTTCACTCTCCCCTCCCTTGGGAACTTTCAAGTTTTGGGCGGGAGAATTGTGTTGATAAGAAGAAGCAAATCGGCCCTCAGGCAGATTTGACTTCGCTAGTCTAGATGTATGAAGTGCTTCTCAATAAAACTTTCTATTTCTAAGAACTTGGTTGTGAGTTCTTGCAACGTCTGACATTAAGTCAAATCTCACAACACCTTTCGCCTGCCAACATGCAGGACGAAGGCAATATCTATACTGAGCAGGAAGAGGGTCTGGATTGGGACTACTCTCAGGGCGAAGTGGCCGGCGCAGGCTCGTTTAGCTCGGGCATGGCCAGAGCCCTGGGAGATGCGACTCCGGGCCACGCGGAGTTCCTGGAAAAGCACATCACTGAACGCAGGCGTCTGTCAAAGTACGACCACCTGACAGGTGATGAGCTGTGGCCTGAGCAACTGCCTGTGGGGGTTTCAAGTCGAGGAATGGCGACCACCCTCGAGGTGCAGGAGTTGCAGCAGAGAATCGGCAGGGTGACCAACTGGCTGCAGACGGTGTCGGGGGAGTTGGCTCCTGAGTCGCAGCGTGAGGCAAGGCGCTTGCTGCGAGAGTTGCAGGCGGACTTCCGCGAGCCCGGCGGCCAGCGGCTGGGGGACCTTCCAACCCTGAGGGAGCACAAGGTGGCGGCGATGGATGCCGCGGCCGAAGCCGAAGCTGCAGCCCTGGCGGCGGCGAAAGCGGCAGCGCAATCGGGGAGTGAGGAGGAAGAAGAAGACGACCTCGGAGTGGCTGATGCCGGGAGAGGAGCGGGACCCCGGGTGCGGGGTCAGGTCGTGGCCCAGGTACCGGCTGATGGAGCCAGAGCCGGTGGATTACAAATTGCAGCTGCAGCAGCGGCTGCCGATGGAGCGGCGGCGGCTGATGGAGCAGCGGCGGCGGCGGCTGGAGTGGCACGGGCGGCTGAAGCAGTGGCGGTGGCCAGAGCGGCGGTGGAGGCCAGAGCGGCGGCGGTGGCGGGAGCAGCGGCAGGAGTTGGTCGCGGAGTGCGCCCACGACCCCGTGGAGCGCGGGCTCCAATGGATTGGGGTCCGGGCCGTCTGCCCCCTCATCTGAGGGGAGTTGAAATGCGGAGCACCAAAAGTTTAAGGCCCGTTTCTCGGGTGACTCGTCAGCTTTTCCTTCGTTCCTGGTTCACCTCCAAGCCTACATGATGGACATGGGATTCACTTTCCATGATGATGCCGAGCGCATTCGTTTCGTGGGAGAGTGCCTGGAGGGGGAGGCGGCGAAGTGGTTCATGGATCTCTACCGTTACAACCCGAGAGCAGTTCGTAACTACAATCACTTCCTGAGAACCATGCGCTTGATGTACGTGGAGCCCTTTGAGAAGGAGACAGCGGAGAAGAAACTCAAGGTTCTTAAGCAAGGGACAATGACTGTGGCCGAGTATGCTCGAGAATTCAAGAAATTATCATCGGCGGTTCCGGATTGGACGGAACCCCAAAGGGTGCATGCCTTCGTGGGGGGCCTCTCCGGAGACCTGTCCAGCAAGTGCCTCCTCCTGGACGACCCGTTGCCCGTGTTGGGATGGGTGCAGCTGGCGGGAGAGATGGAAAGCCGTCTGGAACGGGCTGTTGAATACAAAGGAATCGCAGAAAAAATGGGGGGAAAGACCTCTACCCCTAAGAAACCCAAGCCCAAAGCTAAACTGGATCCCAGCGAGCGCACACGGCGCATGGAAAAAGGTTTATGTTTGGGCTGCGGCCAGGCGGACCATTTCCTCGCCCAGTGCCCAGCAAAAACCGGGGCAGGAGGTTCAGTGAGCGCCAAACCGTCGGGCGGAGCACCAGCCAAAGCCACGACAACCAAGAAAATGGCCCCAAAGAAGACCGCTAAGTCCCTGCTTGCTCCGGCTGGAGCAGCGACTGTGGTGGAGGAATCTGATGGCAGCAGCCAAGAGGAGGAAATACAGTCTGGAGAGCAGTCGGGAAACGACGACGACCTGCTGTAAAGGCGCCCCGCCAGCAGGTCTCCGGCAGGGGCAAACGCGCGGTGAGTGACTTTCCCCTGGTTCTCTTGCCCACCACTCTCACTGAACCCAGCTCTGGGAAAAAATTGGGGGTACGTTGCATAGTGGACTCGGGCTGTACCAAAACCCTAGTAAGCCCAGCACTGGCCGAGACTTTGGGGGTGGGGAAGGTGCCTCTGGGGGAGCCCCTACCCATCACTCAGTTGGATGGGAAATGTGCCCCAGGGGGGGAGGCCACAGTGAAAACGCTCCCGATGGACTTGGACATTGATAAACACTGGGAGCAAATCCAACCCCTGGTGGCACCTCACTCCGCATTCCCGTGTGTGTTGGGGCTGGACTGGTTGCGTGAACATGACCCCACAGTGAAGTGGAAGAAGGGGACAGTGAAGTTTTCGTCCCTGGGTTGCAAGCAGCATGTGCGACCCCTACCCGCTCAGGGCTGCCAAACCATGGCCGTGGTGGCGGAGGCAGGGGCACTCGCCCTCCCACGGGAGTATCGAGAGTTTGAGGATGTGTTTGCGGAGATTGAATGCAATCAGTTGCCTCCCCATCGCAAGACAGACTGTGCAATTGAGCTGAAGAAGGGAGAGCCACTTCCTAAAGCCAAATTGTACTCTATGAGTCCTAGGGAAATGAAGGAGCTCAGGGAGTTCCTGGACAAGAATTTAGCCAGGGGTTTCATCAGACCGGCCACTTCCCCCCTGGCTGCCCCAGTCCTCTTCGTGAAAAAGAAGGATGGGTCCCTGCGCCTCTGCACAGATTACAGGCGGCTGAATGCTATTTCCACCTGCAATGCCTACCCATTGCCATTGATTAAGGATTTGTTGGAACATTTGGGGAGGGCCCGAATTTTTACAAAATTGGACTTGAGGGAAGCGTACTACAGGGTCCGCATAAAGAAGGGGCATGAGTACCTGACGGCATTCAACACCCCCTTGGGCCAATTTGAATACACCGTCATGCCGTTCGGCCTCGCCGGCGCTCCGGGCGTGTTCATGAACATGATAAATGAAATTATGCATGATTTGTTGTATCAGGGGGTGCTGGTCTACATAGATGATATTTTGGTGTATTCTGACAACCTGGACAAACACACAAAATTAGTCCGGGAGGTGCTCAGCCGGCTGCGGAAGCACCATCTGTTTGCCAAACTTTCAAAATGTGAGTTCCACCGGGAGGCGGTGGAGTTTCTTGGATTCCGGGTGTCCAAAGCTGGAATTGAAATGGACCCGGGCAAAGTGCGGGACTTGTTGGCCTGGGAAGCTCCCAAGACTAGGAGGCAACTTCAAAGTTTCTTGGGCTTCGCAAACTTTTATAGAACGTTTATCCCCAGTTTTGCCAAGGTGGCATTGCCTCTGACTGACTTGTTGAAAACGAAAGAGGGGGGGAAGGCGGCAAATCGACCGGGCGCTCCACTCCAGTGGACCCCCCTTTGCCAGGAGGCTTTTGAGAGCTTGAAACTCCTTTTTACGTCTGAACCAGTGTTGGCACATGCTGACCCATCCAAACAATTCACGGTGCAAGTAGATTCTTCGGATGTGGCAATGGGGGCCGTAATCCTGCAAGAGGGAGAAGATGGGAAGCTGCACCCCCTAGCCTATCTGTCAAAAAAGTTTTCTGGGGCAGAACACAACTGGGCAATATGGGAAAAAGAGGCAGCTGCAGTAAAGTTAGCTCTTGCCACTTGGAGGCATTGGCTGGAAGGGTCTGCCGTCCCGTTCGTAGTTTGGACGGACCATAAAAATCTCCAAGCGCTCAAGCAGCCTCGCTCCTTGTCAGCCAAACAAATGCGGTGGGCGGAGTTCTTCTCTCGGTTCAACTTTTCTCTTAAGCATCTGCCAGGCAAAATTAACTTTTTAGCGGACGCCCTTTCTCGCTTGCCCCAGTACAACAGCAAACGCGACCCATTGGTGGACACGGTGTTCACACCCGCCCAGTTGGGGATGGCAGCCGTGACGCGCAGTCAATCAAAAAAGGGAAGCCTGGTTCCCGGTGGGTGGGTTCAGAAGGAGGTGCTACAAGACTCTGAATTCGTTTCCCTCCGCCCCGCCCTCGTCGACAAGGGGGGCTTGTTTTTCAAAGGCAAGCGCCTCTACGTCCCAGCGGCGACGCGCGGAGACGTTTTGAAATTGTGCCACGATGCAAAAACAGCAGGGCATTTTGGCTTTGTAAAAACTCTGCACCTGGTCAGAAGACATTACTGGTGGCCAACGTTGAGGGGGGATGTGGAGAAGAATGTGCAGGGCTGCCCTACATGCCTTGTTTCCAAACCCCCAGGAGGAAAGAAGCGAGGGTTGCTGCAGCCCCTGCCCACCCCCTCTCGTCCCTGGTCCGATGTTACCATGGATTTTATCACGGACCTGCCCCCCAGCCAGGGCAAGACTGTGGTTTGGGTGGTAGTGGATGCATTTTCAAAGCAAGCCCACTTCATCCCCTGTGTGGGGCTGCACTCGGCGGCCAAACTGGCCTCGATGTTTGTGACTCACATAATCCGGCTACATGGAATTCCTAGGAGATTGCTCACAGATCGGGGCCCTCAGTTCGTTGCCAAGTTCTGGCGGGAGCTTTTGAAGTTGCTAGGGGTGGAACAAGCCCTGACATCTGGCTACCACCCTGAGTCCAATGGGCAAACGGAAAGGGTGAACCAAATTCTTGAACAGTACCTACGTTGTTTCATTAAGCACCAACAGAATGATTGGGTCGCCCTCCTGCCCCTTGCTGAGTTTGCCTACCCTACAACAACGGGGTGCATGCATCCACTGGAGTATCTCCCTTTAAGGTGGTGTACGGGACTGACCTGATTGCTGCACCCACCTGGGAGTTGGTTTCTACTGAGGCTCCTGAGGTCACTAAATGGGCAAAAAATATTAGTGCAGGTTGGCCAGACATTGTCTCTAGCCTTGAGGAGGCTAAACAAGCGTATAAGTCCCACGCAGACAAGAAACGTGCGCCTGCACCAGCCTGGAAAGTGGGAGACCTCGCCTACCTGTCCACAAAAAACCTGCGGTGTCAACAACAATCAAAAAAGTTGGGTCCTAAATTTGTGGGACCCTTTCCCATTGTAAAGTTGATCAATGATGTGACTGTCGAATTGGGTTTGCCAAAGACTTACAGGAATGTGCATCCGGTTTTTCATTCCAGCCTGCTGCGGCGAGCCCCTTTGCCGGATGTGTGGCACCCTCCGCTCTCAACGCCTGTGCCTGTCTTTATTGACAAGGACACCCACTACGAAGTCAACCAGATCCTGGACTCTCGTGTGCACAAGGGCTGACTCCAGTACTTGGTGGATTGGAAAGATTTCCCGTCAGGGGAAAGGGAGTGGGTTGATGCGGGGAATGTGAAAGCCCCCCGCCTTCTCAGAGCATTCCACCGTGCCTTCCCAGCGTGTCCACGGCCGGTGGATGCGGTCTAGTGGGGGAAGTCTATTTTGGGGCGGAAGGATGTCAGGATTGTTAGAAAACCCTGTCATAAATTAGCCTGAGTTCTTCCATGACAGTTTTATTGCTTGGTGCCTGGGAGCTCCAGGTCCTATATCATGCTAACTAGTAGAAAGTGTATGTTATTGTAACCGTTATCTCTGAATGTGCTTTTCCGTGGGGCCTCTCGGCTGGGTCTGGTTCTACTGCAAATACCATCTTATCTGAGTCTGAAGACAGCCAAGGCCATGTGAAAGTAACACTGTTTTTAATTGCATGTGTCTCCTCTTTCACTCTCCCCTCCCTTGGGAACTTTCAAGTTTTGGGCGGGAGAATTGTGTTGATAAGAAGAAGCAAATCGGCCCTCAGGCAGATTTGACTTCGCTAGTCTAGATGTATGAAGTGCTTCTCAATAAAACTTTCTATTTCTAAGAACTTGGTTGTGAGTTCTTGCAACGTCTGACACAATCCAGCAAACCTGTTACTTGGTCAAAAAAGGAAACCAGGTTGGTCTGGCAAGACCTGTTGGAGACAAATCCATGCTGATTCCTTGGATCACCAAATTGTCCTCCAGATGTTTGCAGATTGCTCCCTTTAATATCTGCTCCATTATCTTCCCCACAACAGAGGTCAGACTCACTGGTCTGTAGTTTCCCGGGTCATCCTTCCTCCCTTTTTTGAAGATCAGAATAACGTTTGCTCTCTTCCAGTCCTCCGGGACATCTCCAGTCCTTAAAGAGGTCCCGAAGATGATGGACAAGGGCTGTGCAAGTTCTCTGGAAAGTTCTTTGAGCACTCTCGGGTGCATTTCATCCGGCCCAGGGGATTTGAACTCATCCAGTGCAGCTAAATGCCTCTCAACAACCTCTCTATCCATGTTAACCATCCACCCAGACACTATCCTTTGGCTACTGTCATCTCTAGATGTGCCTAAATCCTTTGACGTGGGGAAAAAACAGATGTAAAATAGGCACTAAGCCTTTCTGCTTTCTCTGCATCTTCCGTTAGAGTTTGTCCATCCGCACCCAACAGTGGGCCTATTGCCTCCTTTACTTTACGTTTGCTCCTCACATAACTGAAAAATCTTTTCTTGTTACAATGGGCTTCCCTGGCCAATCTTAGCTTACTCTCAGCTTAGGCCTTTTTGATGTTTGATCTACAGTGCCTAGTAACCTGTAGGTACTCTTCTTTAGAGCTCTGTCCTTCCCTCCATTTCCTTCCATTTCCCTTTTCTTTCTTAGTTCCTCTGTTCATCCAAATAGGCTTCTTAGAGCTCCTGCAGTGTTTTCGTCTTTCTGGGATAGTCATTGATTGAGCATGCAATAGCTCTTGTTTGAGTAGCGCCCACCCTTCACATGCTCCTTTCCCTTCCAGCATATAACAAGCAACAGTGATTAAAATAGCAGAAGCAGTCAGACACCCAAAGAAATAGAACAAAGCCTGACAATTTATTAAGAGAGGATGTTTTAAAAATTCAGTGGTGTTTGATATTGCCTTTGGGAGCTATGAACCAAAATGATCTCAGTACACAGATTTAAAAACAGAACGGGCTTCCTAAGATAACTATTTGGGCACGTAAATTATAACATGTGCTTTTATCAAAACAGATCTGCAAAGAAACAAGACCTCTTGAAGAAGATTCAGATGCAAAAATCTGTTTATTCAGTGCTGAACTGCTTTTATCCAAACGCTGGAAGCAAAACATTTTCATTCGAAATGTTAACTAAGGGGCATTAAACTGTATATCATATAAAGAAGTCCTCCCTCCTTTTAAAATTATTTCTCTAAAGGTCACTTGGATGTTTATTTCATATTTGTATCGTACAGTCGTATTGTTGTATTTATGCATTTTTTTTCTTTTTTATTAGTGTATTGCTATAGGGCCAAAGCTCATACTGTTTTACAAGAAATGTTCAATGTTAAGCATTTAATTTAAATCTGGAAATAGCTGTCAGGATGGCTCTTAGACTGTGTCAAGCAGTTAACGTGGGGTCTTAGAACTTTCTAAGTAAGCTGAATTTGTATAATTAAATATATCTCCGCAGTGCCTCCCAGCCTAAACTTAAAGCTTAACTAAAAGGAGACATCTAATGGAGTGGGTTTAAGTATAACAAATGAAGACCATATTTTACTGTTCTTTGTAAGTTCATACCATTATGTAGTTAATGTGGGGTCTTAGATGTCCTATGTAAGCTGAATCTGTATTATTAAATATATCTCCGCAGTGCCTCCCAGCCTAAACTCAAAGCTTAACTAAAAGGAGGCACTTAATGGAGAGGGTGTAAGTGTAACAAATGAAGACTACATTTTACCATTCTTAGTATCAACAACTTATACTGTCTCTTGTCTATATTTCTAAGAAAAGAAAAAATATATATTAAAAAAAAATAATAGTTCCTAAATGGTGATGCATAATTTTTATTCTTTTCTATTTGTCTATTTCTTTTCTGAAAAAAAATTATATATATATTTTTTAAAAAACGGCGCCAAAGCAGATGATCCTTTGTCCTCCTGCAAAGTAACTGAAACCTCCAAGAAGAAGGGAATTCTATCATTCTAGACTAAGTGATGTCAGTTCTGGTCAGGGGCATGGCAGGGAGACATGGCCTGCTGACCTCACTTCCAGAGTTTCTCGAAGCCTGAAGAATGTTTCAGGGGTTTCTCAACAGTCAAAAGGTAGAGAAAGACTGTTCTAGGGAAACCCCACTGAAATGTTGTAACGTGAATTATTTAGGTTTGGGGAGTGTGCTAACTTACACCAATGTTTCATGTCGTGTCACAGCCCCTCATCTCACACTCAGCCTGGCTCAGATTTAACAGGAGCAACTGCGATCTTACCTTGGCAGGAATGTAGAAGATAGTCTTTCAAAGAGGCTCAGAATCCAGGCTTCTGCAACTCAGCCTGCATTACTCCACACCCAGGGAGAATCTGCCTAAAGCAATGGGTGAATTCTCATTTACAGAGCAAGAACTCTGCAAATACTAAGTGGTATCAGCCACATGGGAGGGTTTCTGATCGTATGGAATTTGGCTTTGGGGAATCTGTAGGTGATCACCTTCTCCGGTAATGCACATCTTTTCCACTTAATGTTTCTTATAAGGGCTTGGAGGAGGAGCTGGTCTCATGGCTTAAGTGCCACTCAGCGCTTAGGGCGGCTATCCCACCCCTGAGTGCCTCCTCCTCCAACCAGCTTGCCTGTCTGTCCAGCAGGCAGCCAATCACCTTCCGTCCCCCACCCCTGACCACCCCTTCCTCCTTCCACTTCCCTCTGAGGCTCAGAGGCTGCAGATCCCTGCCGTGTGAGAGCTGCCCCTGCCAGTGAGTTCCCTGCCCAGAAGCCTCCAGCCTGCAGCTTTTCCAGGTCCTGGGGGGAAGGAGGGGCCATCCGCAGAGTTCTTCCGCATACATCCAATCCAGCAGCCATTGTATTCCTCAATGCAATGGGTTTTGCCCCTAGTCTCAGAATAATACCCAGTGTGGTTTGGACTCAGTTCTCAGATGCTTAGGGGAGATTGGGACAAGAAATATAAAATGTGTGTCCTTATTTTCAAGGCTGAGTACTCTGGGGAGGGGAACCCTGGGGAGGGGAAAAGAATTCATATCCAAAAAATAAAAACTTTACAATCTGATCATGTGACAGTGATTCTTATTCAAAAGTGAGTAGGCCTTAGCTACATGCTGAAAATGTAAGGCTCAATTCATGCAGAAAGGCCAGAGGAGTTAGTTTTGCAACCCTGTGCTTGCAAACTTCCACAGAGCATCTGCAGTAACTCCACTCACCATCCAAGGTATTCCAAGTTAGGATTTCCTTTGCACAAATCTTTACTGTTCAGTGGGAACTGATGAAAGTCCAATATCTTTGTACATGTGCATAAATGCATAATTTTAAGTCTCTCTATTTGACCCTGAGCTGAGCCATATGCTGGACAGAGGTAACCAAATCAAAGAACAGTTAGTATGCTTCTAGGGTTTCCTGCTCGCAAGTCATGCCTCAAGATGTTTAAGGCAAGACAGAAAGAAAAACTGACGTGACAGCTAACTCTTACTAATCAAAAGATCAAACGGACCTGCAAATTGAAGGGGGGGGGGCCATGCAAATTGTGCAATTCTACAAACTGGTACCAAACAGAATTTCAGCATTACTTTCTGTGAGCATGCTTACCCATGGCCACTCCATCTAGCCAGTCTTTGGCAACAAAGAACTGTCACCTCATAACCAGCTTTACAAAAGAAACCCCCAAAACCCAACCCCAAACTGATTCTTTTAGGCCACAAAATTGCATGTGTGGACAAGCAGGTGGGCAGAATTTTCTGTGGGCTAGTAACTTTATTGGAGGCACAATTGTGCTTGGTATTTCTTTTTTTTAATCACACTTTGTGTGCCCATCAGTGTCTGCTCGCAGCACTGAGATCATAATAGTTCAAAAGGTTTAGTTCATAAGGCACGTATGGCAGAGAGATCTGTGACCAAACCTTGTTCAGTTTTGGCCTCTCAATGCCAGTTTACATTTTAAATGGTAGCCAGTTTATACCAGCACTTTGTATCATGAAGGACAGGCCCTAACCCGACAAAAGGTGGACTCTAAGGACCTATTTCATAGTGGAAAAGGGAATCCAGACCTTCACTTTAAAAGAGGAATACTACTCCTCCGGATATGACTGTGAATCTAACAGCAGTAAGGCTTGCTTCTCTCACTTGAAGTACAATTGAGACTTCTGGCATATCCCCATATATCACTGGTGAACTGGATCACCAAAAGGTGAAAAACAGCATTATGTCAGCTGTAACATAGTGGGCGGGGGGGGGGGGCTGCGAGTCCAATTCTTGGACCCACAGTAGAAGGGAAGCCATAGACTTTTCTGAAAAACATCAGCACTGTGTTTCCTAAAAACTCAAAGCCCCTTACAACTATAATGACCTTAAAAGCAACCCAATAAGCCAATGCAAATAAAATACTTTACAGACTGACCCAAGAGCTATTTGACTAACTGCCCATAGCATTCTGCATTTATTTAAAGAGGCTCAAGAACACAAAAAGCAGATAAAAGAGGGTCAGTGGACTCAGTTTGCTACAACATCAGATGATGGTTTTGCTTGGTTTAAAAATGCCTGGAATTTTTTTAATGTATTTTTAATCTGTTAGCAGGTTTGGTAGCCTTGAAACCAGAGTATACATTTTATAAATAAATAAGCAAGATCTATAGCCCAGCTTAGTCTGATCTTGTCATATCTTGGAAGCTAAGCAAGCTTGGCCCTGGTTAGTATTTGGATGCGAGATCAAGGAATACGAGGGGTGTGACCTGGTGGGAGGCGATACCTTGAAAACCCACCGAGGCTGCCATAAATCAGCTGTGACGATGGCAACAAAAATTAATTGAAGCAATGATCCTGTGTTTATGCTGTACTGCTAGGATCATAAGATGGAATTAAAAAAAGCTCCTCCATGCTGAAAACTAGACAATCAGGAAGAAGATTATTCAATTAAACTCCACAACTATTCTCTAATTTTCTACCTGCACAGAATTTCTTTTGTACAGAGAAATACTCAGTCTTGGGAGCCTGTACTTGATGGAGTACGGCCCAAACACGGATGCGATCAACAGAAAATGTTTAATGCTGTAACCCGCCCTGAGAACTGTGACGAATGGAAGCCTTCAGCTGTGAGAGACAGTTAGGAGCACAGTTGGCAGTTAAGAACACACAGCTGACTGGGAAGGAAGGCAAAGAAAATGGGAGAGGATCCAGAAGGATCCTGAGTCAGGGAAGTAGGAAGCTTAGCCCATTCCTAACAAGTCTGAGGGAACAAAGTTTGAGTCCAGGGGCACCTTTAAGACCAACAAAGTTTAATTCTGGGTATAGGTTTTTGTGTGAATCTGAAGAAGTAGGCATGCACCCAAAAGTTTATACTCAGAATTAAACCTTGCTGGTCTAAAAGGAGCCACTGTATTCAAACTTTGTTCTATTACTTTGGAACAATATGGCAACTCACCTAAGTCTGAGGGAAATAACTCCTAAAAGACAGGGGTGATCCCTACCCCATGGATGAGGAAACTGGAACTTGTTTGAATGTTCCTGCCTTCGCTCACTTAAATGTCTGTGAGACAAAAAAGTCTATGCTGTGTAATTAAGTAAGGACTACCAAGAAATCTCTCTTCGCAAGTTTTAAAAACCTGTTTATTTGTATACAAAATCTCCTCACTCCTGCTGTCTGTTCACCTCATAAGTCCTACACCTGAATTCTGACCTGACCATTTCTTTGCAAAGTTAATTTGTTATTTTGAATTATCGTCAGCCTTTCATGTGCCACTATCAACCCAAGACAAAAAGAAGGCTTTTAGTGTCTCCTCTCAGCTCCCTACACTTGGTCAGCAACTAAAAATAGACATTCAAACGAAATGGACAGACACAAATAAAGAAGAAAAAGGAGCTGCTCAGCCAGACAAAGGGGAATTCTACGAGGGAGGACAAAATGGTCATAACAGGATTTATCATTTCGGTGAGAATTAGATATCAGAAATTGTTTCCTGGGTAAGCCGCCAACCCAGTAGCATTCCATATTTTGGGGGTTTGGCGTCTGCTGGTAAACACAACCTTTTCCAGGAACACCCCCAACTCTATTTCCTGTCACAATATCCTTCTTCCCAACCTGCAAAGTGGCATTCAGCCTGAACTTGTGGGCACCTGTTAGACCGATAATCAAGAGGGGGGGGGGAATAACCCAACACAGGCTCTAGAGGAGAAATGTGCCCATCCCACTTCTGATTGAATGCACTCTGGGCAAAACATATGAACTCCTCTCTGGAGAGGTCTGTATCCCCTGCAAGTCTATGATGCTTATAGAAACTAGGCGACACAAGCCTTCAGGTTCTCCAATGGATAGCAAAATGCTTCTCTGGCAACCTTCCCCAGCTAGTCTGAGAAGGACCAGATGGTTATCCTGGCAGAGCCATTCTTCCGCTGCCACCACAGCACATCTGAGGCTGAACAGCAGACTGTCCTTTCTGACAGAAGAACAAAGCATTACTCATCATTTTTTTCCTAACAGCTGGTGCTGCTGCATCATTCCCACATTGCTTTCTGCCCAAATCCTCCAATTTCATCATCTCCATTTCTTACAGATGCCTGGAGGGGAAACAGAGGGTGAACCAACAAAACCTTGCAGTGCTTACTGGTCTATTTGCACAGCTAATCTTGAATGCTATGTCTGGAAAGGTATCATCACCTACAATCCAAGCTTGAAAAACCACTGCAAAACGCTTGCTGATTATCTGTCATTGTTTGTGAAGCTTGGCATGATGTGCACTAGCGCCCTGAGAGTCCGACAAGGAACAAGAAGACAGGCTTAAATTCCCATTCTACCATGGAAGCTTACTAAAGGGCCTTGGGTCATTGCTCTCTTGCCGCAAGTTATCTCACAAGGCTGTTGTGAGGATAACATGGAGGAAAGACTCATATGTGACGCCACAAGCTTCTTGGCAGCAGAGCAGGATACAAATGGACTAGATAGAATCCTGCTTATTGAGGAGCTCATTGCTGCCACTGCCATGTAACGCTACTTTTCTTATATCTGCCCTGTGCACAAGATGTGCATCATTTGATTATTTGTGTATGTCAGCTGACAGCTCATGCAAGAGGATGCTGTCATCCCACAGCTTCCAGCTCACCCAAAAACACCTCCATCAAAACCCAACCTCAGAAATCAACCGGCCCATAAGTTTGGTGCCCTGGTCCTTCTAAGAGTTTACCACAGCCCTTCTAGCATTATCTAAATGCCATGTTTTACATCATATCACTGAGTCCAGTAGATATCCTGAGTGTTCCCAGGAAGTGCTATTTAAAGTCAATACACAACCCACCCACCCTGTAATGGTTGGTGACTTCTGTTTCACTAAATGTGCATGTTCACAAAAGTTTATATTGAGAATAAAATGTTGATCTTCAGGGTGCCTCTGGACTCAAACATTGTTTTCTCGATTCAGACCCACATAGCAACACACAGGAATCTGTCATATTCTGGTATGACTCCAAAATTAAGTCTGCCATCACAAAGATTAGTTCTCAATCCTCTTATGTATTATTCCAAACCTCAGAACATACCATATCACTATCCTACATTCTTCCTTGCACATACTCGCTGGAGAACATGGTTAAAATCGCAGCTCTAATTCCCTAATATTTAATCCACAATTACCACTGCCACTCCTGGCCTCACACCATCAACCACAAATTATTTATGAGAATCATAGAATCATAGCATTGGAAGGGAATTCCAGAGTCATCCAGTCCAAACGCCTGCACAATGCAGGAACTCACAACTACCTGCCCAACAACAGTGACCCCAATTTCATGCCTAAATGATCCCCCCCAAACCAAAAACCTCCACAATCCAGCCTGGCTTGGAGTAAATTCATCTACCATACCATAGTAAACATCAGCAATTCCCTGGGAATACAAAGCAGGGCAACAAGAGACAAACACTGGCATATCCCTTCCTGCCCACCCACTCACAATGTGCATGTAAAAAATGAGAATGCTTTAAACTTAATCTCTGACCACTGTGTACAAAATGGGATCCAGAAGTGTGAAGCGAGAATGAATGTTATGAAGCATCATACAAACATAGAGTTGGAAGGGGCCACACAGGCCATCTAGTCCAACACCCTGCTCAACGCAGGTTCAGCCCAAAGCATCCTAAAGCATCCAAGAAAAGTATGTATCCAACCTTTGCTTGAAGACTGCCAGTGAGGGGGAGCTCACCACCTCCTTAGGCAGCCTATTCCACTGCTGAACTACTCTGACTGTGAAAAATTTTTTCCTGGTATCTAGCCTATATCGTTGTAGTTTAAACCCATTACTACGCGTCCTTTCCTCTGAAGCCAATGGAAACAGCATCCTGCCCTACTCCAAGTGACAACCTTTCAAATACTTAAAGAGGGCTATCATGTCCCCTCTCAACCTCCTTTTCTCCAGGCTGAACATTCCCAAGTCTCTCAACCTATCTTCATAGGGCTTGGTCCCTTGGCCCCAGATCATACTTGTCACTCTCCTCTGTACCCTTTCAATTTTATCCACGTCCTTCTTGAAGTGAAGCCTCCAGAACTGCACACAGTACTCCAGGTGTGGTCTGACCAATGCAGTATACAATGAGACTATGACATCTTGTGATTTTGATGTGATGTTGATACAGCCCAAAATGGCATTCGCCTTTTTTACCGCTGCATCACACTACCTGCTCATGTTTAGCTTACAATCTACAAGTACTCCAAGGTCTCGTTCACACACAGTGTTACCTAGAAGCGTATCCCCCATCCAGTAGGCACGCTTTTCATTTTTCTGACCCAGATGTAGAACTTTGCACTTATCTTTATTAAATTGCATCTTGTTTTCATTTGCCCATTTTTCCATTGTGTTCAGATCTCGTTGAACTCTGTCTTTATCTTCTGGAGTATTTGCCAGTCCTCCCAATTTGGTGTCATCTGCAAACTTGATGAGTAGTCCCTCCACCCCTTCATCTAGATCATTAATAAATATGTTAAAAAGTACCAGACCGAGCCCTGAGCCCTGAGGTACCTCGCTACTCACCTCCCTTCAGTCTGATGAAACACCATTGACAACAACTCTTTGAGTGCGGTTCTCTAACCAATTCCCTATCCACTTAAGTATCTGAAAATCCAGATTGCAGTCCTTCAGTTTATCTATCAGAACATCACGAGGAACCTTATCAAAAGCTTTCTAAAATCCAAATAAACGATATCAACCGAATTTCCACAATCCAGCAAACCTGTTACTTGGTCAGAAAAGGAAACCTGGTTGGTCTGGCAGGACCTGTTGGAGACAAATCCATGCTGACTTCCTTGGATCACCAAATTGTCCTCCAGATGTTTGCAGATCGCTCCCTTTAATATCTGCTCCATTATCTTCCCCACAACAGAGGTCAGACTCACTGGTCTGTAGTTTCCTGGGTCATCCTTCCTCCCTTTTTTGAAGATCGGAATAACGTTTGCTCTCTTCCAGAGCCTGATAACATTAATTAAATAACAAAGCACCTTCCAATTTACCACAAGCCCCCTCTTCCACCCACCCACCCACCTCCCTCCACCCCACGCTGGGGGAGGGGGGAGAAAGGCCTCTCTTCACAGACACCAACACCCGTCAGGCTCCCGAAAGGGCGCTCTGGGAGGCCTCCTCCATCAGCACCCCAAATGTGCTTCATACATGGCCGGGGGGGGGGGGGGAGCAAAGAACCAATCCTTTAGACTAGCGCAAATAGTTGCTTTGCAGCCACCCCCAATGCGTGACCGGCACACTCGCCCCCCCCCCCCCCGCCCAATCTGACACCTCAATCCATGGAGGCTGCCAAAGCCCTCCGGTCTGCGGCCCCCTCCTCTGCCCCAGGCCACGAGCAGCTTTGCCAAGCCCTTTCAGCCCGCCCGCCCGCCTTCCCGAGGGGACCCTCGCCTGACCCGCCCCGCCCCCCGCCGCCTCCCCCCGCCAAAGATGGGGCGCCCCTCACCTGCGAGGCCCCAAGGGCCACCTGCGAGGCCCCGGGCCCGGCGACGCGCTCCTCCCGGGGCGAGCACTCAGGCGACGCCGGCGCCTCGGGCCCCGCACTAGGCCCTGCGGTTCGGGCAGCCTGGTGGGGCTGGGGCGGGGGCGGGGGGCGCCGCGGAAGGCGAGGCGAGGCGAGGCGGTGCTGGACAGCGGCCGGGCGCGAAGAAGGAGGGCAGGAAGGAGCAGCTCCGGCAGCCGCGGAGGAGGCGCCGGACGGGCGGGCGGGCGGGGAGGGGACGGAGGCGGGCCCGCGGGTGGGAAGGCGGGGGCACGGGCAGGGCCGCCAAATCCAGGCCGGGGGCATCCGGCGCCTGGGGAGGGCAGGGGCCCCGCGCACGAGCCACCTAGAGGCAGGCGGCCCTAGAAAGGGGCTCCGTCACCCCTGGGGGCCTCTGCGGGGAGGGGGGGCTTTCATGTCCCCACAAGAGAAATAAAAGAACCTTATTGCACCCTCCCCCCCCGTCCAAGCGCCATAAGGCCCAAGGGCCATTCCTCTCTCCGAAAAAGGAGTAGGAGTTTGCTCTAAGGATGCCAGAATTCCAGCTCACCTCCAAAATTCAGAGCTCAATTTTTGTATCATTTTTCAATTTTATGTATTTTATATGTATATTTTATGAGAGCCAGCTTGATGTAGTGGTTAGCAGTGCGAACTTCTAATTTGGCGAGCCGGGTTTGATTCCCCGCTCCCCCACATGTAGCCAGTTGTGTAACCTTGGGCTTGCTACAGCACTGAAAAAGCTGTCATGACCCAGCAGTGATATCAGGGCTCTCTCAGTCCCACCTCCCTCACAGGGTGTCTCTTGTGGGGAGAGGAGAGGGAAGGCAAATGTAAGCCCCTTTGAGACTCCTTCAGGTAGAGAAAAGTGGCATCTAAGAACCAACTCTTCAGTAATCTCAGGGCTCTCTCAGCCTCACCTCCCTCACAGGGTGTCTGTTGTGGGGAGAGGAAGGGAAGGCGATTAGAAGCCACTTTGAGACTCCTTCAGGTAGAGAAAAGCTGCGTATAAAAACTTACTCTTCCTTCTTCATCTGTTTCTTTCTAAAATGGTGCATATTTAATATGGACCTCTGAGGAAGACCTGTACAGGTTGTAATGTATTAGGTCTTTGGATGTTAGAACATAATTAATGTGTCACTCCTTTCTGTTTTTATTGTTTTTTATAATGTTATATATTTGAGCTCCATAAATAAAATTCAGATTAAATACATTTTTATCATATAAAGTAGCTGTTTTCTCAGCCTTCTCAGGTTCTCAATCCTTGTGTTTGTCCAGCCATGTGTGGTATCAGATTGAAAGTGACTCCAGTCCTTTGTGACATATGGGAAAACAGATCCCCTGGCTTCGTTCCTACAAAAGAAACGGGAATTCCGTGTCATCCCCCTCACACATACACATATTGATCAGTTTGAAAGAGACCCCATTCTAGTTTATCCCTTCAAGAGTTCTCAGGAAAATGGATCCACTGTAAGTCCCCTTAAGGGTAAAAGGGATTTGATAGAAAGTATTCCTGTTGTGTACTTCCCTTCATTTCAGGAAAGCAAGACACACAAATACAATGAGCTCACAGAATAAGAGAGACTCCATCAGTACCATCTGAAGCATGAGAGCCCTCCTGGGTCAGACTAGTGGTTCAGCTCGTCCAGCATCCTGTCTTACACAATGACCAACCAGTTTCTCTGAACAGCCAACAACAGGACATAGAAGCCTTAATAAGAACACCAGAAGAGCCCTGCTGGATCAAACTAGAGATCCATCTAATCCAGCAAAGTTTTTATATCTTGCCATGAGTGATCGTGAATGTATTTTGTCCTACTCTAAAGCATGATTTCTGCCTTTGTTTACTCTGTATAGCAGTGGATCCTTTTGCACTTTCCCTCCTTATATTGTACTTTTATATGTTATTAAAGGCTTGTTGTCGTAGTCCAGCATCTTGTTTCACACAGTGGTCAACCAGTTCTTCTGAAGAGAAAAGGAGGTTAAAGACCCCAAAGACTTCCCTTGATGTGCCTCCTGACTCTGGGATTCAGAGGTTTAGTGTCTCTTGTGTGGAAGTTCTACTCAGTTACTATGGATAGACAGATCCTCCATGAATTTCTTATCCTCTTTTAAAGCTGTTCATACCTGGGGCCAGAACGCCTCCACATTCAGACACACTAAGCCTCTACCCTGGCCAGACTGCAAGCGCATGACTGGACCCAGGTGACCAGGTGACCCAGGTGCAATTTTCCTAGTTTTGGAAATTTTAAGAGGCTAGATAGCCATCTGATGGAGAGGCTGATTCTTTGAAGGACAAAGGTTACAGTAGATGAGTGATTGGGATGTGAGTGTCCTGCATAGTGCAGGGGGTTGGACTAGATGACCCATAAGTCCCTTCCAACTCTATGATTCTATAATTCTATGACCTAGCAGGCATCCATGTTAGAGTGAAGACTTAAACCTGCAAATCATAGTCTGACCCCACCATGCATGGCCTACCAGCTTTTGGCTTATGTTCATTCCCTACTGCCTTCTACTCCCTTGGATTTTCACTAAGAAGGGGTGGGTGGGGAACCTCTCCATTAAATTCTTCTCCGATTCTTCCTCAGGCTTCTGGGACAAAAATAAGCATGCTCTCGCATGTATCCATCATCAGGGGGCTCAACTATATTATAGAGGTTATCTGAGGACTGATTTGCAAACCTGTAAGTCAGGGGTAGGCAAACTGTGGCCCTCCAGATGTCCATGGACAAATGCTGGCAGGGGCTCATGGGAATTGTAGTCTATGGACATCTGGAGGGCCACAGTTTGCCTACCCCTGACTTACAGGCTTTGCACCAAAGACTATTGTAGCACCCAAAAGATTAACATGCTGACTCAGAGCAGAAGTTTTTGCCAGCCAAGCCCAACTTTCCTATCTTACAACAGCCTCAGCCACAATCAGTGTGCTAATCTTTCAGGTGCCACAAACCTCTTTGTCATGTTGTCTGGTTGGGATTTATAGTTTTTGTGCAATATGTCCATTACAGTGTGAGCCAGTGAGTGCTGCCCTTCTAAGCCCATTAAGTTCAATAGGTTTAGAATGGTGTAACTCAGTTTAGGATTGTGTCAGGAACTCCTCCTGCAATGTCCCACTGTGGTTCCAGAGGCGTGGGGCCATCTTGCTCTGACCTGTGAGCCCATGCATCATTTTGCTGGTCTGTGTTATCTTGCTGTATACTAAGCCTTTGATCTGTGGTCCAGACTAATTAGTCAAGTTGACAGGATGGTGTCAGAAGACCGGCCTTGGGTGTGGAACGTAACACCTGAGTGTAACCAAACTGTTTGTTCTCTTTGGAAAATAGTGAGTCCGTCTTTTCTGAATCAGGGCATGTTAGAGGGTCATGGGAGGGAAGGTGGGGGGACAGGACAATAGGGAAATATATTATTCTGTATGTCGCTAACACATCAGTTTTAACAAGGAGCCTCAGGGATTCCATTTTGTTTTTCCAATAAACCACCTTTTGTTGCTATGCCAGGTTTGGTTCATTGAGGAATGGGTGGGAACATGACAGACTGCATCATCAGTCTATTGCAGCAACAATGAATGTGAACTGTGGAACACCTTAGACACGCAGGAGCTGTCATTTCTTTGGAAATAGACATGGGTTGTAGTATGTGATAGGTCTTTGCTGTGTATGTATGTTAAGTGCCTTCCACTGGCTTCTGGCAACCCTATGAGTTAACGATCCTCGGTAATAGCCTCACTCAGGTCTTGCAGACTGGTGACCTTGGCTTCCTTGACTGCATCAATCTACCTCTTGTTGGGTCTCTGTCTTTTCCTGCTGCCTACCACTTTTCCCAGTGACTCTTTTCCTCTTGTGATGTGACCACAGCAGCCCCAGTTTAGCCATTTTAGCTTCTAAGGAGTGTACAGGCTTGATTTGATCTAGAACCACTTGTCTTTTTGGCAGTCCACAGAATCTGCAAAACTCTCCTCCTCCCACATCACATTGTGTATATACAATTATGGAAGGGGAGAGGACTTTTAAAAAACAGGATCACGGAATGCAGGAAGGACACGGTGAGATGTACTTTGGTAACATTCCAACATGATGAACAAAAGGATAGGGGACATTTGCTAAAACAGTAATTTGTGAGGATGCAATTTTCCTAGTTTTGCTAAGCCAATTAACGCCTGTAATTCCATGTCATATCTGGACAGATGGCATTAGTCAAGCTTCCTGGAGAACACTAACTCAACAGCCTCTTGTTGGAATCTTTTTTCCGGACAATGATGTAAGCCTCTTTGGGTCCCCATTAGGGGAATGGACGGACTGTAACTAAACAACATTTCCAAATTGTATTTATTATTGTAAAACACTTTAAGCCACCTCTCCATCTCCCCAGGGTCCCCAGAGTGGCAAACATAAAAACACTTGATTCAGGGGGGGGGGGGGTAGTTGTGTTGGTCTGAAGTAGCAAAACAACATTCGAGTCCAGCGTCACAAGTGTGCAGGCACACTTCCTCAGACAATGGAACAGGGATCATCAGAGTACAGATATCAGGAGAAAGTAAATTAGCAGCAAATTAGTAACTCTTATGATCCCTGTTCCATTGTCTGAGGAAGTGTGCCTGCACACGGAAGCTCCCGCCTTGAATAGATCTTTGTTGCTCTTAAACAGGGGTAGTCAAACTGCGGCCCTCCAGATGTCCATGGACTACAATTCCCAGGAGCCCCTGCCAGCATTCGCTTGGGCATTCGCTGGCAGGGGGCTCCTGGGAATTGTAGTCCATGGACATCTGGAGGGGCCAGTTTGACTACCCCTGCTCTTAAAGATGGACCCTGGACTCAAGGGCTGTTCTCCTGCTACAGACCAACACGGCGACCCACTTGAAATTATCCGGAGATGTCAGGAAAAGCTTCAGCCGCATGTCTCTGCACAGTAAATCTTTGCCGAAAGGGACAGGTCGGTCGTCCACCTCCCTGGCGGGCTCCTGACACTGCGCGCCCCGCGGCCTAATAACCGCGCACTTGGGGAGTGGATTTTCCTGCCCGGCACCGGGAAGTCCTTCGGCCAAAGAGGGCTGTGCGGCCTTGGCTGCAACTCGCCCCCGCTCTCAGGAGCCAAGCGACAGCCACAAGCCGTCTCCCTTCCGGGGCGCTCTGCTGCCCCCGCTCCGCAGAAACCCGCCCCGGCTCCTCGCCTCCCGCGGAGAGCGCCCGCTGGCTGGGCAGCCCTGCCCGGACCTTCGAAGGGCAAGAGCGCCAGGGCGGCGGCTTCGGCGCGCTTCCCCGACTCATCACTGCGCGCCGGGAGCGCGGACGCGGCCATTGGCGGCGGCGAGGCTGCGCAGTTCGGTCGTCGTTGTCAGGGCCGCAGCTGCAGCCGCAGCCCCTCTCGGCGGACCATGCCGGCAGGGAAGTCTTTCCGCAGGAGGAAGGCGGACTCCGAGGACGAGGACGAGGAGGACCAGCTGGTGGCCGAGGAGGTCCGGTGCGTCTCTCTCGTGCGCTCGGGGCTGGAGGGCTGGGGGGCTGGAGGGCTGAAGCCGTCAGGATGCCAACCTCCAGGTGGGGCCTGGGGATCCCCCAGGATTACAGCTCCTCTCCAGACTGCAGAGACCAGTTCGCCTGGAAAGCATGTGGAAGGTGGGCTCTGCGGCACTGCACCCCAATGAGCCCTCTCTCCCCCTCCGGCTCCATTAAACCCCAGATCGCCAGCAGTTTCCCAATCTGGAGGTGGCAACCTTATCCCCTCATCTCCCATGGGGTGCCAGCCTCCAGGTGGGGCCTGGGGATCCCCTGGAATTCCAGTTCATCCCCAGACTGCAGAGATCAGTTCCCCTGGAGGAAAGGGCTGCTTGGGAGGGGGACTGAGGGATGCCAGCCTCCAGGTGGGGCCTGGGGATCCCCTGGAATTCCAGCTCATCTCCAGACGTCAGAGATCAGCTCCCCTGGAGAAAATGGACGCTTGGGAGGGGGGACTCTAGGGCATTGTACCCCACTGAGGTCCTTGCCCACCCCAAAGTCCACTCTTAAACCTCCAGGAGTTTTCAACCTGCATCTGGCAGCCCTGCTTTCCCATCACCTGCTGTGAAGGGACACAACCTGACAACCCAATATTCTGCATCTGGCTGACTTTTCAAAGTTGTTGTGCAGGTAACAATGAGAATGGCATATGAGGTCCTGAGCACCTTGGAGAAAGAAGAAGAAGAGTTGGTTCTTATATGCCACTTTTCTCTACCCAAAGGAGGCTAAAAGCGGTTTACAGTCGCCTTCCCTTTCCTCTCCCCACAACAGACACCCTGTGAGGTGGGTGAGGCTGAGAGAGCCCTGATATTACTGAAGAAGAAGGGTTGGTTCTTATATGCCACTTTTCTCTACCCAAAGGAGGCTAAAAGCGGTTTACAGTCGCCTTCCCTTTCCTCTCCCCACAACAGACACCCTGTGAGGTGGGTGAGGCTGAGAGAGCCCTGATATTACTGAAGAAGAAGGGTTGGTTCTTATATGCCACTTTTCTCTACCCAAAGGAGGCTAAAAGCGGTTTACAGTCGCCTTCCCTTTCCTCTCCCCACAACAGACACCCTGTGAGGTGGGTGAGGCTGAGAGAGCCCTGATATTACTGCTTGATCAGAACAGCTTTATCAGTGCTGTGGGGAGCCCAAGGTCACCCAGCTGGTTGCATGTGGGGGAATGCAGAATCGAACCCGGCATGCCAGATTAGAAGTCTGCACTCCTAACCACTACACCAAACTGGTTCTCAGTGGGGAACAGACTGAAGAGGGGAACAGACTAACATGGTATTGTGCTAGGGCAGTGGTTCTCAACCTACCTGATGGCATGACAATCGGCAGGCTAGAGTTGTGCGCTCTGGTGCACTGGCCATCACAGAAACCCGAGACGGCCTGCAGTGCAGAAGGGAGGGGCAGAGCCGGTGCGTCAGCTAGCGCCCTCACGCAGGCGCAGAGCTCTGTGCGTGTGAGTGCTAGCATGCCACTGGCACCCCTCCCCTCCACGCAGTGGCACTGGCAACCTCGGTCTTCCGTGGTCACTGAAGCAGCAACCCTTGCACCATTAGGAAGGTGGCAGTGGCCTCGGCAACCCCTGGGAAAAGGGTCGATTGGCCCCCAAAGGGGTTGCAACCCCCAGGTTGAGAACCACGGTGCTAGAGTCAGGTGGCTTGCGATGTTGGTGTGAAGCAACAGAACAAAGTTTAAGTCCAGTCAATGACACCCTTAAGACCAACCAAGTTTAATCCTGGTGTGACTGACAGCACTATAATAGCTCTCAGTAGCTAGTAGTAGCTGTGAGGGAATAGATATAGTAGCTGTGTGCTGGAGGGAGATTATTTTGATTCAGAGAGAAAGAGCACAGAACCTGCTTGTGCCTTCGATGAACATCTGCTCTAAGAGGACATTTTAATTAAGAGTCTTTACTAAAAGCAGATCTGCATAGTGTCTGGAGAACTGAGACAGTTATTTGGACAGTAAAGTGATACTCCCAATTCAGACCAAAGGAGAGGGAGAAATCTTCTAAGGAGAGAAGGGGGCTCCCTGTCCAGTTAGTCAGGTGTGAAGATGTCCATAAACCTGTGTGAGGAAAGAAGTGCTTCAGACTCCTCAGAAGTCAGCAGGAAATTGGTTCTTCTAGCAAAAGAGTATCTTGGTATAGTGGTTAGGAGTGCAGACTTCTAATCTGGTGAGCTGAGTTTGATTCTGTGCTCCCCCACATGCCACCAGCTGGGTGACCTTGGGCTGGCCTCAGCACTGATAAAGCTGTTCTGACCAAGCAGTAATCTCAGGGCTCTCCTAGCCTCTCCTCCCTCAAAGGGTGTCTGTTGTGGGGAGAGGAAAGGGAAGGTGATTGTAAGCTGCTTTGAGACTCCTTTGGGTAGAGAAAAGCAGCGTATAAGAACCAATTCTTCTTCTAGAAACCAGGAGAATTCACAGGAACTGATAAGAAATCAGAAAAATAAATGTTCTGTTTAAACCCTGAAACAAAGCTTCTAAGTGAAGAAAAATCTTAATACCCAAGAAAAGCTGAATAAATCTTTCAAAAGTCTGTGACAAAGAACTTTAAACCGTAAAATAATTGATTTGTATTCAAAAGCTTGAACTCTTCATCCCATCTATTGTTCCCCTTTATGTAAAATAAAATACTTTGTTGGCTGGTTCAAAACAACAACTCATTGCCATTCTGGCAATGGTTTAAGAAAAATGGGCTCCTTTAAAGTTCCTGGGCTGAATCAAGCCACAAGATATGGCAATGACCGGGTGGGACAGACACTTCATGGTCTGTGAGGCAACATATCTTTATTTTGGAGGGAAAATTTACATCAGAGTGGGGACCTTTGCCAGTTCAACATATTTGGGTATAAGCTTTTGTGTGCACATGTCTGATGAACCGTGCATGCCCATGCAAGCGTATACCAAAACTTAAATATTGTTGGTCTTAAAGGTGCCATCAGACTCAAAATTTGTTCTATTGCACTGTAAGGTTTTTATGGAATAAAAGCATATGATGGGGTAAATTTAATTAGGTCTGTACCCCACCTTTCCACTTAAGCCCAATGCTTGAGGTGATTTTGTTAGTCTTTAAGGTTCCGCTTGGATCCAGTGTGTTTTGGCTATAGTAGACTGACGTTGTTAACCCTGTGGAATTATTGCCTTGGAGGAACAGGGCAGTTATTCTTACATTGTTATTCTTATATTGCCCAACCAGTGGGGGATGGAGTCTGGAGGAACCGGGTCATGACACCATGTTTGTCATGCAGAAGAAGGAATCTGATGTTGAATGTGAACCTTGGATTCTGTCATGCAGGTGGTGCTGAGGAAATTTTAAAAATTTACTTTTATTTACTTTATGTACATCCTGCTTTCCTCCCCACCAGCATTCCAAAGAAGCTCATATCATTTTCTGCTACTCCATTTTATCCTTGTAACAAACAGCTCTCTGTGAGGAAGGGGCTGTGCCCATTAGGGAAGGCTCTTGCATCCAGAAATCAAGGCTAGTTGGAGATTGGCTCCAAAACCAGGACATTTTCCGTCATGTAGTCCAGGGTGGTGGGTGGAGTGTGAGATTGTGACAAGCAAGCCCTCTTTTTTTGTCTGTCTGTTGCAGCAAGAGTCCAGGAGCACTTTAAAGGCTAAAAAAAGTTGTGAGGAGGAGGAGGCTGAGAAGAACCTTTTTCTTTTGCCTGTATGCTGAATGTTTTATGTAGTGTAAAGTAAATTATATTAATGGCTTTGTATAACCCCCTATCCTTTTCTCCAGGCCAGAGAGCCAGTTTGGTGTAGTGGTTAGGAGTGCGGACTTCTAATCTGGCATGCCAGGTTCGATTCTGCGCTCCCCCCACATGCAGCCAGCTGGGTGACCTTGGGCTCGCCATGGCACTGATAAAACTGTTCTGACCAAGCCGGAATATCAGGGCTCTCTCAGCCTCACCCACCCCTCAGGGTCTCTGTTGTGGGGAGAGGAATGGGAAGGGGACTGTAAGCCGCTTTGAGCCTCCTTCGGGTAGGGAAAAGCGGCATATAAGAACCAACTCTTCTTCTTCTTCTTCAATCCCCCTTATATCTCATATATATATATATATATATATATATATATATATATATATATATATATATATATATATATATATATATATATATATATATATATATATATATATACATACACACACACACACACATATATATACACACATATATATATACACACATATATATACACACATATATAACATATATTCTTATTTATTTTTTTCGAAATAAATAATATTAAAAAAAAACTTTTAAAAGTTATGTTGTGGTAGGAACTTTCTTGCATCACTGCTCCCATCTTCAGATAAGTGCTCTTTTGTGACTGTCACAAACTCTAGCTTCTGAATAGCCACGGGATTGCCCAAGGTGAGTTTGTGACCAAAGCAGGATTTGAACCAGTACCCTTCCTGGGTTTGCTCAGCAGTGATATGCTATCTGTGTACGTGGGGAGGGGCGAAGGCTCAGACATAGAGCCTCTGCTTTGCATGCAGATGGTCCCAGATTCAGTCCCTGGCTTTTCTAGCTAGAAGGACCAGGCAGTAGGTGACAGGAAAGTCCTCAGCCTGGGGCCCTAGAGAGCTGCTGTCAGGCTGCTGACATGTGTCACTTCGATGAACCGATGGTGTGATGCAGTATAAAGCAGAGTCCCTATGAGGTTCCATTTATAGCTGTTTCAGGAAGAATGTGAATGGCAGTTATCTTGCTTGGGCCCTTCCCAGATGTTGTCTAGTCCAGCATCCCATTTCCAACAACAGAAAGCCAGGCCTATAAATGAGGCATAAAAGCATCATCCCTTCTTCTGTGGTTGGTCCCCAACAACCGGTATTCTAAGTCCTCCTTAAGAGCCCGTGTCTGGTTGTAACCATGGTGTTTTTTTTTTCAGAATGAAACTTGAAGAAGCAAAAGAAGTGCAGAGCCTGCGGAGAAGGCAAAATGGAGTGAGGTAAGGGGCATCTTGGAATCCCCTCAAATCGTGCTGCGTAACGTTGGACATGGTGCAGCATGTCTGTACCAATGACTGTCACAAAATTTGGGCTGCCAAGAAGCTTGGCATTTGAGGGATTTTGTTTTTAAAAAATCAAGTTTCTAGTAGTCTAGAGGTTTTTTAAAAAGTTTCTGTTACTTCTGTTTCAACTTGCTGCTGGATGAGCACTCTATGAACAAGGTTTCTGTGGTCTCTGCTGCACCCCACCGCTGGAAGAACTGGGTCCCATTACCCTGCCCATTGGCTACATTGCCTGTTTTCCTAATGAAATGCTTTGTGATATGTTTTTTTTAAATTTTGGAGAAGCAAAGTAATTATGAAGTGAAATTACAGACAAGAAAAAAATGCTTACTTATTATAATTATACATATCAAAAGGAGATTATATATAGCAAAATCTAAGAAATATGAAATTTTTCTACCCAGCAGCCCCCTCATTACATTGAAAGGTTTTTTTGGCTACTGTTTAACAAATGCTATACAGCTTATTTCTGTTGTGACACATTAACTCACTCACTCATTCATTTATTTACTGTCCCTCACTGTGACATCTCAGGGCAGTGTTTACCTTGAACAGTTTACATTTCTGTAACTAATCCTTTTTTTCAACTTTATGAAATTATGAATTTCAGCAAGGCTGTATACTTAGTACTGCCTATTTTTGCCATTTCTGCAAGCTTGCTATTACTTTTGGCAAATATGTAATATAACAAATATATAGATAGTAGAAATTAAGCCCGCTGTAGAAGAAATACAGCGGGTGCTAGTGGATGGGGAGGCAGACTGTAGGAAAGGAAGAAGAGGAAAGGAGGAAGGGGAGGGAGAAAAAAGGGCAAGGGGTGGTTGAAGGGATGGGTAGAAGGGAGAAAGAAAGGAAGTAAAGGGGAAAGACAGGAAGCAAGTGAGAGGGAGAGACAGAGACAGAGACAGGAAGGAGATGGAGAAATAGAGTAAGTCAGGAAGTAAGAAGGAAAAAAGGAAGGCAGGCAGAGAGGTAGGTGAAATGGGAGGGGGCAGGGGGGTGAGAAGGGTGGGGGGGAATCGCGAGGGGGCGAATATGGAGGGGGAGGTAGCGAGGGAAGAGGGGTAGAGAGGAGTGGGTGTGTGGGGTGGGGGAAGGGGTGGGAGAGCGCTGAGGGTGGGTGGCTATTTGTGTGCGTGTCTGTGGGCGCGGGGAAGCGGCGGCAGGGCAATTGCGGGGGAGGGGGTGGCCAGGGGTTTTGGCTGGTGAGGCTATGTGTGTGTGTCTGGCCGCGTGGAAGGGGCGGCGGCACGAGGGGGGGCGGCTAGGGGGGTTGTGTGTGTGTGTGTCTGGGTGCGGGGAAGTGGTGGCGCGCTGGCCATCGGGAAGGGACCCCAGGCAGGAAAGGAGCAGGGACGCGGCGTCCCTGCTCCTTTTGCGAGGGCGAGGGGAAGCCAGTGGGCAGTACTCACCGTTGGGGAAGGCTTGTGTGCGGTGAGTCCCCAGCCAGGTAAGGCAAGGGTGGGCCAAGCAGCCAATGGGGAGCCACGCTTTGCGCGGCTCCCCATTGGCTGCTTGGCCCTGGAGTGATCAAGCAGCCAATGCAGCTTCGCGGCTCCTGATTGGGCCCTCCGAGTTTTTATCCCGAACAGAGCCCGCCCTTTCTCCTCCCCCTTAGGGCTTACTCTTTTATTTATTCCGTTCCGCAGGAGCGGTTAAATATAGAAGGGAAGTCTGTTTTTTGATTTACATTCTTCTGAAGTTTTAATGTGCTGAAAGAGGAGCTGGTTTTTGTACTCCAATATTTACTACCCAAAGGAGCCCCAAGCAGCTTACACTCACCTGGCCTTCCTCTCCCCTGTGAGGAGGTGGGGCAGAGAGAGCTCTGAGAAATCTGGGGCTGGCCCAAGGTCACCCAGTTGGCTGCATGTGGAGGAGAACCAAGCCTGTTAGAGATGGTCACTCTCTTAACCACTGCACCAAGGCAGTGGCTTGGCTCAGGCACAAGGGCAAGCAGTGCTCTGGCATTGATGTCTGAACTACAGAGAGCTGCCAGGAAATCAGATGTGCAGTTTGGATCTGACATCTGGCTTGGCCATTGGTGGTGCGGTGTGCTGTCCAATTTGATAAGCTGTGGAGTTTGCTGCTGTTTTCCCCTTGGACAGCATGTGCCCACAGTAGGGGGGCTCTCGAAGAGCTGGAAAATGAAACTGCACCAACACCTTGAACTGGTAGCTTCCCATGGAATTTTTCCTCCTCCTTTTTGCCCTCCCACAGCTGTGTCTTCCCCTGCTGCGTAGGTGAAGTATCAGTAGCTTATGGGAGTGTTGTTGCTGTACTAAGCCGACAGCTTGTGCTGCTAATCCTATCCACCCCCGCTGCATCAAATAGTCCTTCAGTCTCTCTTTACAGCCAGGCAAGCAAGCCAAGGTGGAAACCGATGGATCTGAGGCCTCAGCATCTGCACTGGGTTTTGTCTATGAGTCCCAGTACAGCAGATTTTTAAATTAATTAATTTTCTTTTTATGGAGCTGTCTAAGGGATGCTGTAAAGGGGATTCTCCCTCAAACCTCTGTGGGTTCACTGATTGGAGATGGCCAGTAACCATGCTGAGATCAGCCAGTAGAAAGGAAAGGAAAGGATTTACTTAAAAAATCATTCCAGAGTTACATAAAATCAGAGGACCAATACAGACACGCAGTGTGACAGAAGGCAAAGGAAGACCCTTAATCCCGTTTCCCCCCCCCTACAGCTGGGAGACAGGCAAGGATTAGGTTAATTGCTGTTTTCTAGCAAGATCCCTCCCGATGGAAATTAGGATCTGGGAGAATGAGGCCAATGGTCTAAGAAACCGTTCCCATTTATATCCAGAAAGGCACCTTTGAAGCCTCTTAGAGGGACAGTAGAAAAGATGTGCGGCCTGACCATTCGGCCCTGTGTTGTTTTTGATGTGACCCAGGCAGGAAGAGATCAGGCAATTTGATGTTATCACAGATCCGTGGGGGGGGGGGAGGCTTGACAATTTAGGGTGGGGCATGCCATTGTGCTGTTTGCGTTGGATAACGAGATGGGAGCTGGCTGTCCTCACAGATGCGAATTATAACAAAAAGGTATCTGGGAAGAATAAAAACGCACTGGCACCTGTTGGGTGCAGCCTGCTGTGTTAGGCTCAAAATAACTGGGGGGGGGGGGGGAGTGGCTTCCTGGCTGACTTGACCCTTTTTTTCGCATGTCTCTTTTTGGCAAGTGCTGCAGCCCTGCTTGTGGGGGAGAAGTTGCAAGAAGAGACAACCTTGACGGTAAGACTGAGCAGAGAGGACAGGAGGCCACTGCTTCTCCAATCGGAGCAGCCAAACTGTTTCAGATTCTGAGACTTCGTTAGTCAAATTTTTAGAGAAACTGGGGGGATACAAATTTTTCTGATCCATCAATTGCTGCCCACATTATTATCTATTGGATTTCTATACTGCCTTCGCGAGCTGGCTCAGGGTGGTGTACATCATGCAGTTCTCTCTCCAATTCTATTCAATATCTTTATGCGCCCTCTTGTTCAACTGGTGAGGAGGCTTTTGCTGGGTTGCCACCAACATGCGGATGACACCCAGCTCTGCCTCCTGATGGATGGCCACCCTGACTCTCCCCCAGAAACATTAGCCAGCTGCCTGGAAGCAATGAGGGGATGGCTCAAGCAGAGTTGTCGAAAGCTCAACCCTTCAAAATCGGAGGTCATGTGGTTGGGCAGGAAAGGCCCAAGCGAGGAAGTGCGCTTACCCACCCTGGACGGAGTGCAGCTATCAGTGGCCCACTCCGCCAGGAACCTGAGCATGATTCTTGATGCCTCCTTCTCAGTGGAGGCTCACGTCGCAACGGTAGCACAGCTGGCATTCTACCACCTTCGCCAAGCCAAACTACTAGTGCCCTACTTGGCTCTGGAACACCTCGCCACAGTGATCCATGCTACAGTCACTTCTAGGCTGGACTTCTGCAACTTGTTCAACGCAGGCCTGTCCTTGACTTTGATCCGGAAACTGTAACTAGTCCAGAATACAGCTGCCAAGGTCCTCACAGCAACACCACAGAGGTCCCACGTTCAGCCCATCCTCCAGCAGCTGCACTGGCTCCCGTATGAATTCCGGATCAGACAAGGTTCTGGTTATCTTCAAGGCCATATGCAGTCTGGGCCCAGTATACCTGAGGAAGCAATTCCAGCTTCCTGGTGATCCCTGGCCCCAGGGAATTTTGCTTGGCCTCAATCAGGGCCAGAGCTTTCTCCATCCTGGCCCCCACCTGGTGGAGCGAGCTCCCAGAGGAGATCAGGGGCCTGACGGAACTTGAACAGTTCCGCAGGGCCTGCAAAAGGGAGCTCCTCCACCAGGCATTTGGTTGAGGTCGACCTGTACCATCACTTCCCAAGGGCCCTCCTCTGGCACCCACTACAGTTCTGCCGAACCCACTGGGCTATCAGTATGAGCTACTTTAATGTTTAATTTTTCTATGGTTCCATGTTGCTGGTTGTTTCACTTCATTCATTTTTGTTAATCGAAGTTATCTGTATTGTTTCTGTTCTGTTTTATGTGAACCACCCTGAGCCTTGGGGAAGACGACATACAAATATAATAAATTACCAAACAAACAAACAAATAGTTACAATTGAGTGAAAATCAACATAATAAATGTTAATGCCAGAAGCTTGAAGGTGAGGGAGGAAGGGGTGGTCCAGTTGCAGCCAACTTGTGGCAACTTGGTAGGGTTATCAAGGCTACAGACAAGGCCAGGTGGTCTGCCATTGCCTGCCTCTGAGTCATGACCCGGGTTTCCTCGGTGGTCTCCCATTCTAGTGCTCACCAAGGTTGATTCTGCTTAGCTTCCAAGATATCAGGAGGTCAGGCTAGCCAGGGCCATTCTGATCAGGGTGCCAGCACCTTATGCCGAAATAAATAGAATCAGAATCAGACAAAGCTGGAAGAGACCAGTGAGGGTCATCCAGTTTAGCCCCCCCCCTTCTCAGGGAGTTAAAGATCACACATTCCTGACAGGGGGTCATCCAGTCTCCTCTGAAGAACTTTCAATGAAAGAGACTCCAACATCCCTCTGAGGCAGCATATTCCATCCATCAGAAAATGCTTCTCAGTATTGAAGGGGAACCTCCATTCTAGTAATTTGACCCCACTGCTCCTAGTCCTTGTCTCTAAAGCTGCAGTGAACAAGTTGGCCCTCTCTTCAACTTGTCGACCTTTTATGTAGTTAAACACAGCCCTCCTCCAAGCTGCACACACTCAACTCTCTCAACCTTTCTTCATAAGGCAGGGATTTAGATCTCTCTCTCCCCCCCCCCTTTAAAAAATCTTTCTCTTCAACAGGATGACCCCTTTAAGATAAAGACTGGTGGAATGGTGGACATGAAGAAGCTGAAGGAACGGGGCAAGGACAGGTGAGTGCATCTGGATTCTCTCTCAAGGGCTTCAGTAGAATGTGTTTGCTGTGGAACATGGGACAAGAGTGCAGGAAACAATAGCCATAAAGATATCACTAAGGTAGGAAGTGAAGTAGGAAGTAAATCTCAGGTTTTTCCCCTGTGGTCCCAGAAAAAGGTCCTTAGGATTGCCATGGTAGACAACCTGGTCTGGACAGCTTCCCTCCCATCTGTGGGCAGGAGCTTGCACCATGGAACGTGTCTTCATTATGTGCAAGAAGGGATGAAGTAGAATAGGGGGCTTTGAGAGCCCTGGTACACCTCCAGGGAGATGTATTTTAAGGTTTCTGTACCTGTAAAAGTTGCTTAAAGGGAAGAAACCACCCAGATTTAGCTTCTGGGTTATCATAGACATGCAATGGGGGCATCTGTAACTGGAGAAATGTGTATACATTTATAAAGGTCACTGGTTGATTAAGCTCCCTTTGTTAGCATTCATCCCATGTTAACCTCCCTGTTTAAGTAAACCCCCCTATCTTCCAAGTGGCCAAGGAAGTTTACAGAGGCTAATGACAATGAAAAGAAGACTAGAAACAACTACTGAAAGTGCCAAAGCAGAATTTCAGCTGAACATCAAAAAGGCAGAAGTAATCACTGCTGGGTCACTACACAGCTTTAAGGATGGGGATGAGGGAATTGAAATTCTTCAAGATTTTCTGTTCCTTGGCTCCATCATCAACCAAAGGGGAGACTGCAGGCAAGAAGTCACAATGAGATGGAAACTGGGAAGAGCAGCCAAGAAAGCGTGAGAGAAGATCCTTATATGTAAAGATGTGTTGCTGTTGAGCAAAGTCAAGTTAATTTATGCTGTAGTATTCCCCATTGCTGTGCGTGGCTGTGAAAGTTGGACAATAGAGAAAGCCGACAGGAAGAAAGTGGATTAATTTAAAATATGATGTTGGAGGAGAGTTTTATGGACTTATGGACGGCCAAAGAGACAAACCAGTGGGTTCTAGATCGAATGGAGCCAGAACTTGCCATAGAGGCTAAAATGATTAAACTGAGGGTATCAGACTTTGGTCATGTCATTATTTATTATTTATTTTGATTTATATACCGCCCTTCCATATGGCTCTGGGCGGTTTACACAGAATGACATAGAATAGTTGCATAGAACAATATGACAAATAACAATCATAACATAACATGTCAACCAGAACCGTATTTTAACAGATCAATAACATTTACAAATCCTTGGGTAGGTCAGATTGTCCTGTCATGGAAGGGGGCGTCTGAGGTTGGGGGGAACCAGCAGATGTTTTAAGTCAGACAGCCTCAAGCTCGGCCATGACCTACCAGCTTCTGCCTGTACCATCCGCTCTCCCGAGAACTGCCCCAAGACCCTGCCTGGGGACCAGTCTATTGGGGAGGGGGAGAGGAAACCGGACTGAAATTGATTTGTTGGGGGAGGGGGGAATTATCATGAGAAGGCGAGTCCCTGGGAAAGACAGTCATGCCAGGGAAAGCAAAAGGCAGCAGGAGGTGGATGGACTCTGCCAAGGAAGCCACTAGGACCCTCGAGTTGCAGGACTGAAGCAAGGCAGTGAACCACAGGATGTGTTGCAGGACAGAAGTGACTTGATGACACACAATGACAATGAAAATCTATTTATACTTCTGCCTTTCTCGTTTGTTATCCTTATTTCTCTTGTTGTTGTCATCCCCCCGGTGCTTGGAATTTTGAGTGTAAAATTCCTTGGTGGGTGGGTGGGAAGCTAGTGTTACTTTGCAAAGTGCCACAAATGTCTGAGGGAGCGATATAAAACAATGCTGCGTTTTGATCCCATCCTGCCTTCAAGGAGCTCAGAATGGCACATGTGGTGGCCCCCCTGCTCTTTTTCTCCCTGCAACATCCCTTTGTGGTAGGTCAGCCTGAGAGCTGGGGCTGAGGTCATCTAGGAAGCTTTCTTACTCAGGGGAGATCTGAGGCCAGATCTTCCAGAGCCACAGATGAACATTCTACACCACGCTGGCTCCAGCTCACTCACTCACGTTTTGGCTGCACTGTGAGCCAGTTTGCTGAGTGTTTGGTAGTCACACTGGTGCCAGCAGAATGCTTTCAGACATGTTTGTTTATTTATTACATTTCTATACCCCCACTCCCGGCGTGCTTGCTCGTGGTGGTTTACTGTTGGAAGCAGTAGGCTAGAAAGGGCTTGACTTTGCCTGGGTTGTGCCCTAAGAATACTGGGTGAAGTAGTAATGATTGCCGCAGTCGTTTTCTTAAAAACCATCTCCTTAATCAAAGGAGCAAAGGAAAATTGTTATTGTTACTACTGGGCCACGGGTACTGTTGGAGGAGCATATTCCGCTTGAAAAACTGCACTAGATTTAAAAGCAGGAACAGGTCCTGTACAACTCTTTACAATGACTTGATGAATTAACAAACATTTTATTTATTTATTTATTTAGATTTCTATACAGCCCATTTCTTGCTTGGATGATATTTTCTGATGGTATTGGACCATATAATAAATTATTGGACTTGAACCGACATGGTTTATGATAAATTAATAAGCTGCAATTGGAAGCCATGGCTTGTGCTAAACATGGTTTGGTATAAAGTCTAAATTGACAAGCTGTGGTTTGTGGTTGGCTGGGAGAAGCAAAATCATAAACCATAGTCTGACTTTCATTTTGCAAACCATGGTTCTTGCTAATTATGGTTTGGCATTAATAACTGGCTGTTATCATTGGATGCCAGAATTCACAATTGCCTGAATTCACAAATCAGGGTTGCAGCTGTAGTCTTGCTTCCAATGGCTAATGCACCATGGAGATGGGAGCAAACTCATGAAACTAAATGGATAAACCACAGTTTGCCTACTACATATTTAGAAGCTCAAACCCTGGCCTGGCTCTAATCTGTAGTGAGTACAAACCATGGTTCGGCATGATGTCTGCATGGAACCATAGTGTTTCTCATTCTTCTCTTGATGCTCATTCAGATGGTTTGAGTTTCTGTTTCTGTCTCTTAACAGGATCAGTGAAGAAGAGGACCTCAATCTTGGGACCTCCTTCTCAGCAGAGACCAACAGGAGAGATGAAGATGCTGACATGTAAGTTGTTTTATAAGAACCTAAGAAGAGCCCTGCTTGATCAGACCAAAGGCTCATTTATTAGATTGTCCTGTTTCACACAGTGACCACCAGATGCTCTGGAAGGTTCACAGGGGGTTGAGCAAAGGCCAGGGCATCCTCTCTTGTGGCCTCATAGCATTCAGCAGTGTAGTGACTCTGGACATGGAGCTACCATGTTACAGCTACCATGCTTAGAAGGCCTGTCATAGAACTTTCCTTCCTTCCAACACTACTTTCTTTATCAGCAAGTTTCTCAAATTCCAAGTGATTTATAGATTCAGGTGATTAGCTATGTTGGTTTGAAGTAGCAGAACAAAAATTGAGTCCAATGGCACCTTTAAGACCAACAAAGTTTTATTCAAGGTATAAGCTTTCATGTGCATGCACACTCCTCAGACAATGAAATAGGAATCAGAGTACACATATAAGGAGAGAGTAAATTAGCAGTAGATTAGTAAACAGCATCATGAAAATATCCAACAAATGTGCAGCTTTTATTTGTTTGTGTGTTTTTGAATTTGTATACAGCCGCTCTCAAATTGACTCGCAGCGTTTTATGGTACAAAGATAAAAACCAGCACAACCCTTAACACCCCCCCTTAAACATTGACATTAAAAGATGGCGATGCAAGAGTTCTAACTCCCACCCCCTGTCCACCTTGCAGTCAAAAGCTCTCTCATTGGGAGCGGGGCTCCGGATCTAACCAACACTAAAGGATTCCCTGTTGACAACTCCAGGACCTCACCAAGGCCTCAACCATATGCCTGGTGGAAGATCTCCATCTTACAGGCCCTATGGAAAGCTGACAAATCCGACAGGACCCACAGCTCTTTCGGGAGCTCATTCCACCAGGTTGGGGCCAGAGCTGAAAAAGCCCTAGCTGTGGTCAATACCAGATGCATATCCCGAGGGCCCAGGACAGCCAGAAAATTCATACCCACACAGCGGAATGCTCTGTTGGGGGCATAAGCAGATAAGCGGTACCACAGATAAGTAGAGACCAAGCCGCATATAGCCTTAAAGGCTGAATACCTTGAACTTGATTCAGAAACAGACTGTTAACCAGTGGAGATGGTGGAACTACGGTTGAATACGGGCCCTCCAAGGTGTCCCAGTGAGGACCCTTGCAGCTGTATTTTGTACCAGCTGTAATTTCCAGGTCAAAGCCAAGGGTAGGCCCACATAGAGTGAGTTACAGAAGTCTAACCTGGAAGTGACTATTGCATGGATCACTTTATTTGTATTTATATCCTACCCTCCCTTGCAGCTCAGCAGTAATGAAAAACAAATAATCCCTTGCTAGAACAACAGTTTGAGCTCCTCAGCCCTTTGGCATCAACTGCCGTTCACAAAAACATAAGGGGAATAAAAATGTTAAGGTTAGTGATTAATGGCAGACACTTTCCCAACTGTGAACCAAAGTAATTCAAAGACACATCCACACAAGTGACAAGCTGTGCTGAATTCGGTCTCCTGTCCTAAGACCAGAGAGTTAGATTCTAAATTACATTACAAATTAAATTACCCGTATTTGCCGGCGTATAAGACGACAGGGCGTATAAGACGACCCCCCAACATTTCCACTCAAAATACAGTACTATGGGCCACTATGGGCAGCTATGTCTATCCCAACTGAAGTACACCCTGCGTATAAGACGACCCCCCCACTTGGAGGCATGTTTTACAGGGGGGAAAAGTAGTCTTATACGCCAGCAAATACTGTACATTACATACTAAATTAAATTACATTACATCACATTACTGTCCCATTGTCCCAAATGAAAAAAAAGAAGAGGGGATTGTAAGGAATGCAGATATAAGAGCTGAATGAGGTTAGCATATGTAGCAAGATAAGAAACCAATATCCTTGTTGAGTCCTAGAGATCCCATTGTTTTGAGTGTTGTAATAATCTACATCTCAGCAATTTCTTTTTCCACTCTGTACATTCTCTCTTTTAGTTTTAGAAGTTATTTACGTAATAAACTTTATGTATGTTGGAAAATGTAGAACAACTTCATTTCCCAGAAAGTGGAAGGGACAACTCGAGGGTCTGCTCTTTTAGACTTAATTCTCACCAATAGGGAAAAGGTGGTTTTCAAGGTAAAAGTTGTGGGCACGCTTGGTAGTAGTGACCATGTGATTTAGCACTTTATGATCTTGTGGAAGGGAAAAGCTGTACCTACCCACACCTACAGGCTGGAAAGCAAATTTTAAGAAATTTAAAGTTATGTTTGGTCGAATCCCATGGTCAGAAAAACTTAAGGAGATAGAAGTCCACGAAGGTTGGGAGTTTCTCAGAAGTGAAATACAGAAGGCACAATTGCAGACAATTCCCTTGAAAAGGAAAACTGAGAGGAACCTAAAGAAACCAGGATGGCTCCATAAACAGCTTTCAAAAGAATTGAATAATAAAAAAAACTTATTTAGGAAATGGAAGGATGACCTTATAACCAAGTAGGAATATAAACAAATAACTAATGCTTGTAGGGAGAGTGTTAGAAAAGGTAAAGCTCAATAAGAGCTTAGGCTAGCAAGAAATGCTAAAAACAAGGGTTCTTTAGTTATATTCGAAGTAAGAAAAAGAATAGGGCGTGGTAGAACCATTGCGGGGACCAGAAAGTGACATTGTAACAGGTGATGAAGAGAAGGCTGAATTGCTCAATTCCTACTTCTCTTCAATCTTCTCTTGCTAGGGGAATTGTGCTCAACATGGCAAAATCATTTCACGTGATGAAGGATGGGAGTTGTGGCCTAGGATTACTGTAGTGGTAGTGCAAGAACACCTAGTTTCTTTTAATGAAACTAAATCCTGGGCCAGATGAATTGTATCCAAGGGTACTAAAAGAACTTGCAGATATCATTTCTGAGCCTCTGTCCATTATTTTTGACAATTCTTGGAGAACAGGTGAGGGGTCAGAAGACTGAAGACGGACAAATGTTGTCCCCATCTTCAAGAAGGAAAAAAAAGGAGGATCCGGGTAACTACCGACCCGTCAGCTTGACATCTGTAGCTGGCAAAATTTTAGAACAAAGCATCAGTCAGCCTTTGAGCAGCTAGAGCTATAATTACTAAGAGTCAGCATGGCTTTCTCAAGAGCAAGTCACGTCAAACTCACCTTATCTCTGTTTTTGAGAAAGTTACTACCTTGCTAGATCATGGGAATGCTGTGGACATAATTTGCTTTGATTCAGTAAGGCTTTTGATAAGGGTCTGCATGATATTCTTGTTGACAAGTTGGTAAAATGTGGTATAGATTCTCTTACTGTTAGATGGATTGAGAACTGGTTGACACATCACACCCAAAGGGTACTTCTGAATGGTTTGTCATCTCCTTGGAGAGGAGTGACAAGTGGAGTACCTCAGGGGTCTGTCTTGGGCCCTGTGTTCAACATATTTATGATTTGGATGAAGGAATGGAGGGGGTGCTTATTAAATTTGCAGATGACACTAAACTGGGAGGGGTAGCAAACACAACAGAATGAGAATACAAGATGATCTTGACAGGCTAGAAAACTAGGCTAAAATGAATTTCAGCGGTGATAAATGTAAAGTTCCTCATTTAAATAGGAAAAAAAATCAGACACATCACTATAGGATGGGGGGAATTTGTCTTGGCAGTAGTGTGTGTGAAAAGATTATGGGGTGTCTTAGTAGACCAGACACTGAACATGAGTTAGTGTGATTCAGAAGCTAAAGGGAAGATACTCCACCATACTTCTGTAATATATCAGTAGTGGTCAGCAGACGATGCCCTCTTGCCCCAGCCGGGGAGCCATTCTGTAGGGGGGAGGGCTTGTTCTTACTGCCATGCTTGTGTATTGTTAATGTTAATTTTAATTGGTCTTAATGGGAGTTTTATTGTATTATGGAGTTTTATTTTATTTTGTAACCCACCATGAGTCCAATAAAAATAAAATAAATAAAAAGGGAAACGGGATTTGGGGCTGTATAAAAAGAACTATAATGTCCAGATCACGTAAGGTAATGTTATCGCTTTACTCTGCTCTGGTAAGACCCCACTTGGAGTACTGTGTTCAGTTTGGGTCACCACAACTGAAGAAAGATGTAGAGAAACTGGAGCATGTCCAGAGGAGGAATGCGAAGGTGGTGAGGGGTTTGGAGGCCAAGTCGTACGAGGAAAGGTTGAGGGAGCTTGGTCTATTTAGCCTGGAGAGATTACAACTGAGTGGTGATATGATAACCATCCTCAAATACTTGAAGGGCTGTCTTAGAGAAGATGCAGCGGAGTTGTTTTCTGTTGTCCCAGAGGGTGGACCAGAACCAGTGGGTTGAAATTAATTCAAAAGAATTTTCAGCTAAACATCCAAAAGTTCCTGATGGTTAGAGCGGTTCGTTAGTGGAACAGGTTTCTTCAGGAGGTGGCGGGTTCTCCTTTAGAATTTTTAAGCAGAGGCTAGACAGTCATCTGATGCTGATTTTATGAAAGATTGTGAGTGGGTGGGCAAGAAGGGATGTGCCGGTGTTTGTCTCTTGTGGCCTTTCCTGGCATCCCCAGGGAATTGTGTCAAGATTGCAGACTTGTAAATAAAACATATAGAAAATATGATAAATAAAACACCCCTGTGTAAAAGATGGTTGTTTGTTTATTCAAGCAGATCTCCCTGGACAAGTCAACCCCCTGCTCTAATCCCAACAGTTTCCCGCCTTTCCCAGACCTGTTAAGATTCACATAACAAACAGACATAATAGTCAGAGATGCAGGTGCAAGGCCCGGGAGGCCAGCCAGACGAGATAACTAAGCGGCAAGCAGTGACCTTGGGGAAAGGTGCTTAACTCTAAGAACCAGACAGAAGGAGAAATGGGAGTACATTTCAAAATGGTTACATAAAGGTTCAGAGTACCGTAATAAATCATGGCAGAAACTGGGGATTCTGACAAATTGCAGATTGCCACTGTGGGATGGTAGGTGAATTTCCTCCAGGCCAGGCTGGATTCTGGAGATTTGGGGGGGGGATTACTTGGGCATGAAATTGAGGTCACTGTGGGTAGGTAGGTAGTTGTGAGTTCCTGCATTGTGCAGGGGGTTGTACTAGATGACCTTGGAGGTCCCTTCCAACCCTATGGTTATTTAAATTTAGAAGAAAGGCTGTTTTTTTATATCTTGCTCTTACCTACCCAAAGGAGTCTCAAAGCGGCTTACAAACACCTTTCCATTCTGCTTCTCACAACAGATATAGGTGGGGTTTTGAGGTCAGTGGGGCTGAGAGAGCTCTAAGAGAACTGCAAGAACAGCCTTAAGAGAGCCATGATTAGCCCAGAGTCACCCAGCTGGCTGCGTATGGAGAAGTTTAGGCAGGCAGTCAAGCAGGGCTTGAATGGGTTTTTTTTTCTTCCAGCAAAGGTTCAGTTTAGAGTTTCCAGCTCTGGGTTGGGAATACCTGGAGATTTTGGGAGTAGAGCCTGAAGAGTGTTGGTTTTGGGGAAGGAAGGCAGTTGAATGGGGCATAATGCCATAGAGTTCCCCTTCCAGAGCAGCCATTTTCTCCAAGGGAACTGATCTCTCTTGGCTGGAGATCTGTTGTAATCCCAGGAGATTTCCAGCTACCACTTGGAGGCTGGCAGCCATAGCTAGACTAGCTGAGGCCCTTCCCACTGGGCCTGAATGGACCTGACTAAAGTCAGAAGAGGACTGGCATCTGATGTGAGGGTTGCTTGGATTTTCTGTTCAGGATGAAGTACATTGAAACCGAGTTGAAGAAGAGGAAGGGGATTGTGGAGAACGAGGAACAGAAAGTGAAGCAGAAGAATGCAGAGGACTGTCTCTACGAGTTACCAGAGAGCATCCGTGTCTCTTCAGCCAAGAAGACGGAAGAGATGCTGTCCAATCAGATGCTGAGCGGCATTCCAGAAGTGGACCTTGGAATTGAGTGAGTGATTAAGGGCTCTTGTTCCTTCAGGATTTGTATGTTAAAAGGGAAGGTGGCGCTGGCTGGCTGGTGGGCTGGCTGGCTGGCTGGCTGGGCAGAGCTCTTTAGGTTATGTGTAGGCAGAACTATCCTTAGGAATGCGCCAGGCAGTTGGCAGAGTGGAGACACCCAACAACAAAAGTCTGGTATTAATAAACCCATCTACAAGGACTGTGAGAACAATGGACGAGGATTTGGAGTGGCAGCACAAAGAAGGTTCAGTGGTGCTGAGCAAAACCAGCAGATACAACACTGGAGTAAAACAACAATGAAAGTAGCAGATGCAAACAACAAGAAAGGGGCTGCACTGCAAATAGAAGATTCCAAACACTGCAAATAGCAGATTTTCCCTGGTGCCTGAAAAGCAGCGGATTAGGCACCAGGCAATCCATAATGGAGGCAGTGCCATAGAAACAGTCCTGTCCGTAGGGGCTGCCCACTGTCCTTCAGCAGACAGGAGTGCCCAGAGCAGGTGACAGGAGGATGGCATCCAGGTGGGGCACACTGGGCTTAAAATCACCTACTCCCTACTCTCCATAGGCGAGGGGCTTGACCATGGCCATGCTTCAAAGGCAGTCTGAAGCAGTGAAGATTGGGGGGAGGGGCAGAAGGGGAGGTGCCATCTCACCCTCTATGAAGCTTCTTTGATTGTTTTGCTTTCTTCCTTTGTCCATTTAGAGCAAAAATCAAAAATATTATTTCCACTGAAGAGGCCAAAGCACGCCTCTTGGCCGAACAGCAGAATAAAAAGAAAGACAGTGAAACCTCATTTGTTCCCACAAACATGGCTGTGAACTACGTCCAGCACAACAGATGTGAGTGTGTGGGGGGTGGGGGGTGGGGGTGGTTGCTTTGCCCACTGAACTTAGGTTGGCTCATCCACACAGTGATTTCACTAGATGTTGGCCCAGGGGCCTGCATTGGACCTGGCAACCTTTGCCCTGAGCCAGCCAGGAAGGGTGGGCTATAAAAATAAAGTTTTTAATTTTTATTATTATTATTAAAAAGCATCTGTTTGGGCCCCACTGTCAGTTACCGGGCTGTATTTGGAGTCAAATTATTTACAAATACCCAACTAGTTCTATTCTGATATTTGGAGATACTTTTTATTTAGCATTTCTTCCAAACAGTTGAGGGAGGCACACATAGGGCCATTCCGCACTCGTCCAAAATAGCACAATGGTTACAAATTGAAATCGCTACTGTTTTGCTGTCATGCACAACGTCGTTGACAATCTGCAACACTCCTGAAACCGATCCGCAAAAAGCGCTACATTGTAGCGCTTTCAGGGAAATCCCAAAAAGTGGATTCACCCTCTGGAAAGCGCTACACTCTTGCAACCAATCTGCAACACTAGCGGGAAAGTTCTGTGCGTTACCATTGTTGCGGTTTCTGCAAAGTCCCTCCCCCTAGCTCTCTCCTCTGATCTTCCAGCGAAGCGATCGCCATTTTTTTTTCTCCAAGCGAGCGGAGATCAATGCACTGGCGAGCCTTCGTTTACCCAGCGAGGCTTCCCTGGCTGCAGAGCTGTTTTAAGTCACCAAGCACGAAACAACACACAGCCCCGTTTGCTGGTTTATTTTCCCTTTATTTTCCACTGTATTTTCGGCCTTAAATCGCGCCCCGTGCCGGGGGGGGGGGGTTAATTATTTTTTTTCACTCGGGGGGAGCGTGGCAACGATGAAACGGCAGCTCAAACACCACCTGCTACCTAGATGGGTCTCTCCGTTGCAACGAATCAACGCAGATTCATTGCAACGTGTGTGTGTGTGTTTTTTTTAAACTTCCTTAAAGGGAAAGGGGCTTTTTGGGATCATGATAACGGCCACCCATTGGCTGCTTGACGGCCAGGGGCAGGACGAGCTCGGCAATATCGCTTCCTGGCTAGCGATTTTTGCCGAGACCGGAAACCTGTGGGAAACTATAGAAACGCAACTGGATTCCACTACAAAGCCAGGTATGCATAACAACGAATTCCACAATTTAAAATGGCGTTTTTTTGTCCCGCAACCAATTTGCCACATAGATCCTGGTGCAGAATGGCCCCTAGTGTCTCCCCCATCTTGTCCTCCCAGTAACCTTGTGAAATACGTGAGGTTAAGAAACGGTGACTGGCCCAAGGTCTCTCATGAAGGTTCCAAGCTGGGTAGGAATTTGAACCCATGTCTCCTCAGTACTAGTTTGACAGTTTAACCACCTCAGTATTCCAAATTGGTTGGGTGTTTCCTTTCAGTTTATCATGAAGAGCTGAATGCACCTGTGAGAAGGAACAAAGAGGAACCTAAAGCTCGGCCACTGAGAGTGGGGGACACGGAGAAACCTGAACCAGAGCGTAAGTTTCTTCTGTAGTAATGCCCATCCAACTTTCTGGAATTCTTTTTATTTTTACATTTCTATTAGATGTAAAAAAAAAATCTCCAAGGAGATTTTAATAAGGTTCCACGTGATATTCTTGTTGACAAGTTAGTAAAATGTCGCATGGATCCTATTACTGTTAGGTGGATCGATAGGGTGCTTGTTAATGCTTCATCATCTTCTTGGAGTGACAAGTGGAGTTCCTCAGGGATCTGTCCTGGGGCCTGTGTTGTTCAACGTATTCATAAATTATTTGGATGAGGGAATAGAGGGGGTGTTTATTAAACACACCAGAAGACAGAATCAGATGAATTTCAATAGTGAAAAAAGTTTTGTATTTAGGTAGGAAAAATCAAATACAGAATTATAGGATGGGGGAGACCTGTCTTGGCAGTAGTATGTGCAAAAAGGATCTAGGGGTCTTAGTAGACCATACACAGAACATGAGTCAGCAGGGTGACTTGGTGGCTAAAAATGTAATTTGGGGCTGTATCAAAAGTAGTATAATGTCCAGATTGTGCTTTGCTCTGGTTAGATTTCACTTAGAGTGCTGTGTTCAGTTTTAGGCACCACAATTGAAGAAGGATGCAGACAAACTGTCTGAAAGGCTGTCACATAGAGGATGGAGCAGAATTGTTTTCTGTTGCCTCAGAGGGTTGGACCAAAACCAGTGGGTTGAAATTAATTCAAAAGAATTTTCAGCTAAACATCTGGAAGAAGTCCCTGACAGAGTGGTTCCTCAGTGGAACAGGCTTCCTTGGGAGGTGGTGGGTTCTGCTTTTTTGGAAGTTTGTAACCAGAGGCTAGTCATTTGACAGAAATGCTGAATCTGTGAACTTAGACTGTGTCTGTGCTTGGCTCTTGTGGCCCTTTCTTGCATGCCCAGAGAAATGCTAATCGCCACTTTGTGGTCAGGAGGCGAATTTCCTCCAGGCCAGAGTGGCCAGGGAGTCTGGATTTTTTTTTGGGGGGGGGGGGGAATCATCTGGGCATGGAATGTTGGCTGTGAGTTTCCTGCATTGTTGGACTACTTGTGATGAGGCTACAAGAACATCTTATTGCACGCTTATAAGGACGTATGAAGAGCCTCTTGTGGCGCAGAGTGGTAAGGCAGCAGACATGCAGTCTGAAATCTCTGCCCATGAGGCTGGGAGTTCAATCCCAGCAGCCGGCTCAAGGTTGACTCAGCCTTCCATCCTTCCGAGCTCGGTAAAATGAGTACCCAGCTTGCTGGGGGGTAAACAGTAATGACTGGGGAAGGCACTGGCAAACCACCCCGTATTGAGTCTGCCATGAAAACGCTAGAGGGTGTCACCCCAAGGGTCAGACATGACTCGGTGCTTGCACAGCGGATACCTTTACCTTTAAGGGCATATGAGATGGTGGTGAAATTGGCAAAACGTGATTTTTTTTGCTACGGAAATCACGTCTGCAGGCTCTCACTAGTTTGGTCTCTTACTGCCCTCGTGGAAGGGTGCCAAAACATGAGGAAAATGGATCTTGGCTGTGAGGCATTAGTGAGCTATTTTGCGGATAAAGTCTTGTCACTCCGCTGCAACCTTCCCACGACAATTGATACAGTAAATGAATTGGAGGCCTGTTGGCTGTCTTTGGAGGTAACATTTGATGGCTTCAGGTGGCTCTCTGTATCTGAAGTGGACAGGTTGCTGGGGAAGTTGAGGGCTACTACTTATCCCCTTGATCCCTGCCTGTCTTGGTTCCTCAAAAGGGGGGGGCTGCGGAATGGATATTGTCAACTGCTCCCTACAATCTGGGGAGTTCCCTGAGCTGCTGAAGGAGGTGGTGGTTTGCCCTCTCCTTAAGAAACCATCGCTGGATCTGTGGGACCCGGACAGTTCCGACCAGTCTCACATTTACCGTTTCTGGGGAGGGAGGTTGACTATTCTGGACTATTCCATGGGCAACTTGAGATTGTTTTCCATGCCCACCCCCGGAGTTGGTTTTAGGGGGAATTTTAGTTGTTTGTCTTGGATGTTGGATATTGTTTGGATATTGCTGTAACTTGTCTAAGAATCCTTAGCTGAGTTGGATCTAGGTGTGAGTCAGAGGTGTCTGATTACCTCCCTGCCTGTCTCTGATGGATGCAGGAGGGTGGGCAGGAACTGAGTATCTGCTTCTCTCTTCTCTGTCTAGCCTTAGTGGTAGTGATACCTGGAGGGCTCTCTGCCAGAATCCATGCACAGGAGTGCCTGCCTGTCTCTTTGCTCTCTGGTAGCAATATCTGGGGACGAGGCATGCAGCTAGAGCTGGATCCATGTACAGGAGAGGGAGGGGGCTGGCTTTTCCCTGCCTTCCCTTGAGATTGTTCCATCCATTTCCTTCTAAAAATACTGTGCTGGTTATCACGTTCCATCTTTGGCTTCATTTAAAGGCAGTCATCTGTGATCATTTGTCTGTTGGTTTTCTTTCAGGATCCCCTCTTAATCGCAAACGTCCACCAAATGAGAAAGCAACAGATGACTATCATTATGAGAAATTCAAGAAGATGAACCGGCGCTACTGAAAACTCTGTTTGGATGACAGACCCTGCCTGCCTGAGTGTTTTTGGCTTTCATTGGCTGGAGAGACCTCTGCAGATAGACTTCATAAGAGGGTGCATATCCGCTTTTCTGGTGGCTGTTGATTTTGCCCAAGTGTCTTCCACGGATTTATACAGTGACTACTGACTCTCTTTTCCGTGGGGTAATGTGTATTGTTTATTTTCATTTATTAAACTTTCTATTTTAAAAACAAACACGTTTCTTCAGATTATGATTTTCTTGTGCATTATGAACTAGGATCAGTGAGGCTGTAACCAAAATTTTAATGGACAGCCTCAGTTCTCTCTTAGCTGCCATTCTGTTATCAGCACTGTCCTTCATCGACTTAACCATAGCAGAGAAAATTAACAGCTGGGTAGATTCTACCATGTCCCCAGGCAATGTCTGAAGCCTGTCTCCCGCATACAGAGACTTCCTCCATTATAGATGAAGAGAATTGCATGAGGGATGCAAGTTCCTTCTGTGGAACAAAGAGCCATTTAAATTGAAGGAGGACTGTATCAATCCCAATGTATGTACCCAGTTTTCCACCTTGGTGGCAGATGTACAACTCTCCTAGAAGCTTCTCATCAAGGCACTGCACAGACCTGGAGCTGCATTAGCTCAATAAGGTATCATCTGCCTTCAGCCTTATCCACTCATGATAGAGAGATGCTGGTGGGAAAGTCCTCATTTTGAATTCTTAGTCCACACTGGGCACCTTAGCTGACCATGGGCTGATACTGATTAATGGCCATATGCCCACCTGCAGGCTGATGTAGACATGCCAAAGATTCCCTGCAACTGAAAGGCTATCCCTGGGGTGGCCAAACTCTGGTTCTCCATGGACTACTGTAACCATGAGCTCCTGCCAGCAGGGCTCCCATGTGCCTCCACCAGACAAGCTTCTTTGATTGGTGGGACTGTCTTGGAGGGCCTCTATTAATTTTCAGGTAGGAACGTATAAGAGAAGACAGTACTTTGGATGCCTCCATCCCAAGCCATGTAGAGATTTAAAGGACAAAACCAACACCTTGAATTGAGGAGTGGGTCAGTGGCCAGCATTAATTGCTGTGGTATAAAGTATAATTGCTGTGGTATATATGCTCCCACTAGCTAACCTGACCAGCAGTCTAGCCACAGCATTCTGCACTAGCTGAAGCTTCTGAACACCTTTCAAAGGTAGCTTAAGTGCAGTGCATTGCAATAGTTCAGCCTAGATGTAAGGCATGGATCCCTGTGGCTAGATCCCTGAGGCTAGATCTGTCACAGTTGAGACACCAGCCAGAGGTGGGCAAATGCACCCTGAGGGGACGGTTTGTAGTGTCTACACAAAAAGGGGGGGAAAACCTATCCCAAGGCTACTAACAACCTTAACAAAATTAATACAGGATAAAGAAAAGTAAAAAGTCTTATTATAGCATCCAACCAGAATGGGTTCCAGATATCTCCCATTTTCAAAGGGAATTTTTCTCAGTGGTTGTTCCTCTCACTTGTGCAAAAATTGGTACTTCAGTACTTCTATTCTGGTTTTCAAAGGTGAATGCTGTGTCAACAGTGCTCCCAAGCTGTGAAGCCAGCTTTTCAAGGGGCACGCAACCCCGTACAAAGCAGGAGAGATCTCGAGGCCCTGGTTTGCCTTTCAACTAACCCAGAAAACTTCTGCCTTTTAATGGGGCTTAAGGCGAGAGATGTTCAGAGGGGGTTTCCCATTGTCTGCCTTTGTCGGAACCCTGGACTCCCTTGGTCATCTCCTGCATAAGCATGGACCACAGCCGACCTTGAGTAGTTTCTAGGGTTCCAAAAAATAATCAAGTAGCTTGTTCAGTATAAATACAGAAATCATAGAGAGTTCTGAACAAAGGCTGAGTAGAGTACAATTAATATGAACTGTTAACCGGAATAAAAAGATTATTCTTGTCTGTTTTTATTTCTGATTTATCTGTATTCCTCACCAGAGAAAGTGCCATCAAATATGCTTCTCTTCAACGGAATTTTGGAACTGTGCAACTATTTGAGAAATATCTGATTCCTTTTTGAAATTTACTTCACGGTCTCTCAGACCTCCTTTGGCATCTTTGGTACTGATGAAAAGATCTTGGAAAGTGCTTTGGTGAAGACAACAGATAAGCGGCGACGCGCAGCCTGAGGGACGTGCTCAGGCCCTGCCCGGACTGCGCAGACGCCGCCGCCTGAGCGGGAGGAGACGAGCCAATCCCGCTCCGCTTTGCAGGCCGTCCGCAAGATGGCGCCGGCGACGTCAGAAGTGGCCATCCGGAAGCGGAAGCGCGGTCCTGAGGAGGTAAACTACGGGAAGGAGGGCGGGGAGCGCAGCCGGCGGCGATGAGGCTGCTGCGGAGGCGCGCGCCCGCCTGGGGTCTGCTTTTCGTGCTCTGCCAGCTGGGCCCGGCGGCGCAGGCGGTGGAGCCCATCAGCTTGGGCCTGGCCCTGGCTGGCGCGGCGGCCTCGGCCCTCACCGGCTTCATCTCCTACCCGCGGCTCTACTGCTACTTCACCGAGTGCTGCCAGCAGAGGCCGGGCGCGCGGGCAGGGGCAGGTGAGAGGGGCGGGGGCTGTGACGTCAGGAGGATAGGCGGCCGCCCGCAGCCAGTGAGGAGGAGGTTGCTGTGACGTCAGGGAGGGGTCTGCAAGCACTCTTGCCATGCTCCCGGGGCTGGCGGGAGGTCTCTGGGGACCGAGAACATGGCCTCTTGGGGAGGGGGCCCGAAGCGCCCATCGAAGGCTCCCCCCAAAAGCACCATTATTCAACACCCCCCCCTCCCGCAAACCTGTCTGCAAGCAGCACATGTGGGGTGGGTGGGAAGGAGCAGCTGGAACGCTCCTCTGGCTCTGCTCACACAACAGAGGATGCATGCCCATTAGGGGGCAAAAAGGCGGATGTGTCTTCACGAGATCAAGGACCGGAATAAAAGTGGGGTTTTCATCACACTTCAGCTTTTACGGGCCCGGAATGTACCATGAGAATTGCTCAGTGCATTTAGGAACAAAAATCTAGTGTACACTGTGCAGGGATTGCATGGGCAGTCACTGTAACTTGTGAATGGGGCCTCTGATGCCGGGCAAAGGAATCGGGTTAGGAAGAAGGCCTGTTGGAGCGAGTTGTATATGTGTGTGTGGAAAGTAGTTTCCACTTAAATATTAGGAAGTATTTTCTGATGGTGAGGGATGTTTGTAGATGGGATATGCTTGTTTAAGTTTTTGTTTACTGAGCCTGTGGCAGAAATCTGAATGAGCAACCTCAAAGTTTTTAGCCACCATTATATGATGAGCTCTGTCTTAAGTCATTGCTAGCAGCAGTGACTTAACAATGTTAAATGAAATAAACAGACAGATCCTACCACTCCGCTGAGCAATGCTTGCCCCCAGGTTAAGGAACCTTCATCTTCTTTGGGAGGAACAGCCATGCAAGGTGGAGGAAGACTATATGCATCCTACCTGTTTTCCAGCCCCCAGCCTTCTTAAGCCAGGGGGCACCTTTGAAGAAGAAGAGTTGGTTCTTATGTACCACTTATCTCTACCCGAAGGAGTCTCCAAGCGGCTTAAATTCTGCCTTCCCTTTTCTCTCCCCACAACAGACACCCTGTGAGGGAGGTGAGTCTGAGAGAGCCTTGATATTACTGAGGAAGGAGAGTTCTTATATGCCGCTTTTCCCTACCTGAAGGGCTTACATTCGCCTTCCCTTTCCTCTCCCCACAACAGACACCCGTGGATCAGTTGGTACCGGGGCACGGCTCCTCCTTGTCCTCCTCCCCGGCTGCTGCCTTGGGGGCTGTCCTGCCACTCTGCTGCCAGCTTACCTTTCCAGCAGCCGCCATGGCTGGGGCTCCCCCTCGGTGTGGCACTATGCAGCTGCTGCTGGCAGCACCCCCCAGCAGGTGGCGGGAAGTCAGGGGTGCCGGGGGAGGGGGGAAAGCAAGTGGATCAGGGGCTCAGGCGGTGTTGGTGACGTCTGTCAGCAAAGACTACCCCTCCCCAGGGCCTCAGTAAAATTGTCAAACGTTGACCGATCCCCGGTGATAAAAAGGCTGGGGACCACTGGTCTCTAGAGCAGTGGTCCCCAACCTGCGGGCCGCGGCTCCCTCTCCCCCCCCCCTCCGCAGTAAAAAACTTCCCAGGCCGCAAGCTTGCGGCCCGGGAAACTTCTTACTGCGGAAGGGCCGCGCGGCCATGCGGGCGCGGCCCGATGCGCGGGCATGGCCCATGCGGGCGCGACCCAATGCGCGGGCGTGGCCCGATGAGCGGGTGCGGTCCACGCGGGCGCGGCCCGATGCCCTGCCGGTCCCCAGCCTCAGAAAGGTTGGGGACCACTTCTCTAGAGGACTGATCTCCCAACAGAACCGACTGTTTTAAGTAGTAGCTTCATACCTGTGGTTTGATATGTACACAGAGCCCTCTACAAATGGCAGGCTGAAAACATAGAGGCATTGATGTGGAAGCAGTTCCGATTGTCATTGAGCAGACTGGTGTTGTTCTTCCTTTCTAGTGCTTGAGCAGGAGTTGGACAGGAAGCTCTTTGGACAGCACCTGGTGAAAAAGGTCATTGTGAAAGCTGTCACTGGGTTTTTGAACAACACGAATCCAAAAAAGCCACTGACCCTCTCCTTGCATGGCTGGACAGGCACGGGCAAGAATTTTGTCAGCAAGATCATTGCAGAGAGCATCTATGAAGGAGGCCTCAACAGTAAATATGTCCATCACTTTGTCTCCACTTTGCATTTCCCTCATCGGCAAAACATCACCCAGTACAAGGTAATGTTACATCACTGAAACATAATGTGTGTGGATGGAGAGAACAGGTACTTTTGAGAAAACACTCAAGTTCCTCAAAAATTTAGTGCCTGACTCAATGAAAAGATCAGTAACTGCATACATATATTACAAAAATGCCTTAATGAGTTCATAATATTTGTGTTAATATTTTCATAATATTAGAGCCTCTTGTGGTGCAGAGTGGCAAGGCAGCAGACATGCAGCCTGAAAGCTCTGCCCATGAGCCTGGGAGTTCGATCCCAGCAACCGGCTCAAGGTTGACTCAGCCTTCCATCCTTCCAAGGTCGGTAAAATGAGTAAAATGAGGGGGGGTAAACGGTAATGACTGGGGAAGGCACTGACAAACCACCCCATATTGAGTCTGCCATGAAAATGCTGGAGGGCGTCACCCCACGAGTCAGACATGACTCGGTGCTTGCACAGGGGATACTTTTACCTAATATTTGTGTTATGAGAAATGGCAGTGGATTAAGTTCTGACTGTAGGTGTTTCACATATTAGGTTGTAGCAGAATAGCTTCAACCATTTGCAGCTACTAAACCAGAGTACTGAAGTCTGCAGGTTCTCAATAAAATTATAAACATCAGACTGCTGTTGTTAAATCAGTAATACCCACAGATACAGAGGATGAAGATCATTATGATATTCTTAAAAACACAGAAAGCAGTCAGACACCCTTGAATCTCCTGAACTTTCTGTCAATTTGTGATTTTGAAGCTTTGCTTTTAAAGTGCTGACTTCCAACATGGAACGTTAAATGTCCAGAGCTCCTACAACAGGAAGTCTCTGTCACTGTGAAAAGACTTGATATACTTCCTTAGCTGACAGTTTTAGTTCCTGAAATGGGCTTTAAGCCATAGGCTATATGTATAAAAATCCCCTTCAAGGATTTCTGCCTTGCCGTGGCAAGGAGGCTTGCATAGATCAGTGAAGCTATGAGCTATGCCATGCAGGGCCACCCAAGAAGGACAGATCATAGCAGAGAGCTCTGACAAAAGGTGATCCACTGGAGAAGGAAATGGCAAACCACTCCAGTATCTTTGCCATGAAAACCCAATGGACAGTTCCAAAAGGCAAAACGATATGACACAAGAAGATGAGCCGCTCAAGTCGGAAGGTGTCCAATATGCTACTGGGGATGAGCAGACGGCTAGTATGAGTAGCTCCAGAATGAATGAAGCAACTGAGCCAAAGCTGAAAGGACGCTCAGTTGTGGAGGTAGCTGGAGGTGAAAAGACAGTTCAGTGCTGTAAAGATTTTTATTCCATAGGAACCTGGAACATCAGATCCATGAATCAAGGCAAGCTGGACGTGGTTAAACAAGAGATGACAAGACTGAACATCAACATTTTAGGAATCAGTGAACTGGACAGGAATGGGTGAATTTAATTCAGATCACCATCAGGTATACTACTGTGGACAAGAATCTCGCAGAAGAAATGGAGTAGCCTTCATCATAATCAATAAGAGAGTAGGAAAAGCAGTCTTGGGATACAATCCCCAAAATGACAGAATGATCTCAGTTCGAATCCAAGGCAAACCATTCAACATCACAGTAATCCGGGTCTATGCCCCAACCACTGCTGCTGAAGAGGATGAAGAAGCCCTACAACACCTTCTAGAAGCAACGCCAAAACTGATGTGCTTATCATCATGGGGGATTGGAATGCTAAAGTAGGAAGCCAAAAGATAACCGGGATAACAGGCAAGTTTGGCCTTGGAGTACAAAATGAAGCAGGGCACAGGCTGGTAGAATTTTGTCAAGAGAATACAATGGTCATAGCAAACACTCTTTTCCAACAACCCAAGAGACGACTCTACACATGGACATCACCAGACGGTCAACACAGAAATCAGATTGACTATGTGCTCTGCAGCCAAAGATGGAGAAGCTCTATACAGTCAGTAAAAACAAGACCAGGAGTGGATTGTGGTTCAGATCATCAGCTTCTTGTTGCAAAATTTAGGCTTAAATTGAAGAAAGTAGGGAAAAGCACTAGGCCACTCAGGTATGAACTAAATCATATCCCCGACGAATATACAGTAGAGGTGACAAATAGATTTAAGATCTGATAGACAGAGTGTCTGAAGAACCATGGACGGAGGTTCACAACATTGTAGAAGAAGTAGTAACTAAAATCATCCTTTACAAATAGCTAAGGAGAGAAGGGGAGTAAAAGGCAAGGGAGAAAGAGAAAGATACACCCAATTGAATGCAGAATTCCAGAGAAAACCTAGAAGAGATAAGAATGCCTTCTTAAATGAACAGTGCAAACAAATAGAAGAAAACAATAGAATGGGGAGGACCAGAGATCTTTTCAAGAAAATTTGAGATATGAAGAGAACGTTTCATGCAAAGATGGATATGATAAGGGACCAAAATGGTAGGGACCTCACACAAGCAGAGGAGATTTTTAAAAGGTAGCGAAATTATACAGAGGAACTATACAAGAGCGAACTTAACATCCCTGATAACCACGATGGGGTAGTTACTGACCTGGAGCCAGACATCCTGGAATGTGAAGTCAAATGGGCCTTAGGAAGTCTGAGCAACAATAAAGCTAGTGGTGGCGACAGCATTCCAGTTGAATTATTCAAAATCTTAAAAGATGATGCCGTAAAAGTGCTACACTCAATATTCCAGCAAATTTGGAAAACTCGGCAATGGCCACAGGATTGGAAAAAGTCAGTTTACATTCCAATCCCAAAGAAGGGCAATGCCAAAGAATCTTCAAACTACCGCACCATTGCACTCATTTCTCATGCTAGCAAAGTTATGCTCAAAATCCTACAAGCTAGGCTCCAGCAATATGTGGACCAAGAACTTCCAGAAGTACAGGCAGGATTTCGAAGAGGCAGAGGAACTAGAGATCAAATTGCCAACATACGCTGGATCATGGAGAAAGCTAGGGAGCTCCAGAAGAACATCTACATCTGCTTCATTGACTATGCTAAAGCCTTTGATTGTGTGGAGCACAACAAATTGTGCCAAGTTTTTAAAGAGATGGGAATACCAGAGCATCTTATTTGTCTCTTGAAAAACCTATATGCAGGTCAAAAAGCAACAGTGAGAACCGAACATGGAATCACTGATTGGTTCAAAATTGAGAAAGGAGTTTGGCAAGGCTGTATACTGTCGCCTTGCCTATTTAACTTGTATGCAGAGCACATCATGAGAAATGTGGGATTAGAGGAGTCACAAATTGGGATCAAGATTGCAGGGAGAAATATAAACAACCTCAGATATGCAGATGATACCACTCTAATGGCAGAAAGTGAAGAGGAACTAAAGAGCCTGTTGATGGGGGTGAAGGAGGAGAGTGCAAAAGTTGGCTTGAAACTCAACATCAAGAAAACAAAGATAATGGCATCCGGCCCTCTCAATTCCTGGCAAATAGATGGGGAAGAAATGGAGATAGTGACAGATTTTATCTTCCTGAGCTCCAAAATCACTGCAGATGGGGCCTGCAGCAAAGAAATTAAAAGACGCTCCTGGGAAGGAAAGCTATGGCAAATCTAGACAGCATCCTAAAAAGCAGAGACATCACCCTGCCAACAAAAGTGCGTTTAGTCAAGGCTGTGGTCTTCCCATGAGCCTCTTGTGGCGCAGAGTGGTAAGGCAGCCGTCTGAAAGCTTTGCCCATGAGGCTGGGAGTTCAATCCCAGCAGCCGGCTCAAGGTTGACTCAGCCTTCCATCCTTCTGAGGTCGGTAAAATGAGTACCCAGCTTGCTTGCTGGGGGGTAAATGGTGATGACTGGGGAAGGCACTGGCAAACCACCCCGTATTGAGTCTGCCATGAAAACGCTAGAGGGCGTCACCCCAAGGGTCAGACATGACTCGGTGCTTGCACAGGGGAGACCTTTACCTTTACCTTATGGTCTTCCCAGTTGCAATGTATGGCTGCGAAAGTTGGACCATAAGGAAGGCTGAGCGTCAAAGAATTGAGGCTTTTGAACTCTGGTGCTGGAGAAGACTCTTGCGAGTCCCTTGGACTGCAAGGCAAACAAACCGGTCAGTCCTAGAGGAGATCAGCCCTGACTGCTCCTTAGAAGGCCAGATCCTGAAGATTAAACTCAAATACTTTGGCCACCTCATGAGAAGGAAGGACTCCCTGGAGAAGAGCCTAATGCTGGGAGCAATTGAGGGCAAAAGAAGAAGGGGATGACAGAGAATGAGGTAGCTGGATGGAGTCACCGAAGCAGTAGGTGCAAACTTAAATGGACTCCGGGGAATGGTAGAGGAAAGGAAGGCCTGGAGGATCAATGTCTATGGGGTTGCGATGGGTCGGACACGACTTCGCACCTAACAACAACAACAACAATATGTATAAAACTTTTATTTCCTGAACATACAACCACAGAAGACCAGATGACTGCTTGTAATCAGATTGCAAAGTTCCAGTGTACTTCCACCCATGAAATCAGACCTTCTTTCACCTAGATCCTATATGAACCTTTTCCCCATGAACCTGACGTTATATACGCTACTGAAAAAGAAATGTTTAGACCCGCAAGAGCCCGACAACCGACCCGTCTCACACTTAGTGTTTCTGGAGAAAATGGTGTAAAAGGTGTTGCAGATCAAATATTGGCCTTCCTGGAAAAAGCTTCGGTCCTAGACCCATCTCAGTCAGATTTCCAGCGTGGCCATGGAGTAGAGACCGCTCTAGTCGCCCTGATGGACATCCTCCATTGCCAGCTGGACCAAGGTGGGTTGGCATTGCTGATACTACTAGATCTCTCAGCAGTGTTTGATACAGTCAGCCATAAGCTTCGAGTTAGCCACCTCACCGATGTCAGAATATGGGGGATGGCCCTTCAGTGGCTGAACTCCTTCCTCCGGGGTTGTGGACAGAGGCTAGGAATAGGAGAGAGATTATCAAGCCACTGACAACTCACTTGTGGAGTCCCAAAAGGAGCGGTCCTCTCTCCAATTTCATTCAACACCCTCTTGCCCACCTCGTATGGTAGTTCAGGCTGGGATGTCATCAATATACAGATGACACCCTTTCTCCTGATGGATGGATGACTCCCCCAGAAGCATTAGCCAGCTGCCTGGAAGCAGTGATGAGGTGTCATCTGAAGCTCAATTCTTCAAAGATGCAGGTCCTGTGGTTAGGTAGGAAGGGACCATGTGAGGAAGCATGTCTTCCCACCCTGGATGATGTGCAGCTATCAGTGGCTCACTGCACCAGGAACCTGGATCCTGGATGCTTCCTTCTCAGTGGAATCTCAGGTCACAAGAGTAGGACAGCTTGCGAAGCCAAACTTGGCCCCAGAGCACCTAGCTCCAGTGATCCATGCAACGGTCACCTCCAGACTGGACTTCTGCAACTCGCTTTACACAGGCCTGCCCTTAACCTTGATCTGAAAAGCACAGCTGGTCCAAAACACAGTGGCCAGGGTCCTCACAGCAACACCATAGAGGTCCCACATCCAGCCCATCTTCCATCAACTGAAGTGGCTACCAGTTGACTTCCAGACCAGGCTAAAGGTTCCGGTAATCTTCTTCAAGGCCATATGTGGTCAGGGCCCAGTGTACCTGAGGGCCTGCCTTTCTCCCTTACATGGCTTCCACACCCATAGGCAAATCCCAGACCCCATGGTCCACTTTCCCTGCTCTTCTAAAGGAAATGGTGAGAGAGGCAGACATTGAAGAAGTCATTGTCCATCATGAGTTGCCATGTGTCTGCTGTGACTGAAGGCCATTTTAGCACTGAAGGCCTAGAGTGGTGCAGGAAATGGCAACCGAACAAGGGGATGGAGCATTTGCCTTATAAGGGAAGGCTCAAGGTATTGAGTGTGTTGTCCGTGTTATGCAGAAAGTGGTTAGGGAGAATCCCCTCTTCCGAAACAGCAGAATAGGGACGGCCAGTGAATTTGGCAGACACTAGATTCAGGATAGATAAAAGCAGGTTTTTGTGGCCTTTCAGGGGCATCAGGCAGGTTGCCGTGCAGAACAGAATGGGGACTAGATGGCCTGTTGGTCTTTAGTCAATAAGTTAAGGCTCTGCTATTTCAGAGGGCCCCTGGGATGACTGATAATTGTAATGTGCCCTGCCTGCTCCTTTTGCATTGCATGTTTTCTGTTATTTCTGATACTGTTTAATTATGTCTCTGCAAATTGCGGATCTTGACAGAGGGGAAGGACAGATGGAGTGTTTAGAATTCTCCCTTTGCCTTTTAGGACCAGTTACAACTGTGGGTCAGGGGCAACGTGAGCGCCTGCGCAAGGTCACTCTTCATCTTTGATGAGATGGATAAAATGCATGCCGGACTCATTGACTCCATCAAACCTTTCCTGGATTATTACGAGCAGCTGGATGGGGTGTCTTATCGGAAAGCCATCTTCATTTTCCTCAGGTTAGCTGGGAAAGGGTTTTCATGCGTGGGTGGTTGCCATCTCGAGGAGGCCTGGAGACTTAGCATTCAGGGAGTCAGCATCGAGAAGAAGAGTTGGTTTTAATACCTTGCTTTTCACTACCCAAAGGTGTCTCAAGGCAGTTTACAATCACCTTCCCTTTCCCCACAACAGACACCTTGGGAGGTAGGTGGAGCTGAGAAAAGCTCTGAGAGGACTGCTCTGTGAGAACAGCACTATCAGGACTGTGACTACCTCAAAGTCACCCATCTGGCTGCATGTGGAGAAGTGGGGAATGAAACCTGGTTCGCCAGATTAGAAGCCGCCCCTCTTAATCTCCAAGCCTAGGGTCATTAAATCCTTGGGATTTTATCAAGCTTTGCTTTGAGATCTTGTTGGACACCAAGCATGATGTTTTTGTAAAAAGGAAAAGAAAAAAGAAACCTGGTTGATTATTATTTGTTTTTCTAGCAATGCTGGGGCTGAAAAAATTACCGAAGTAGCATTGGATTTTTGGAGAAGCGGAAAGAAACGAGAGGACCTGGGACTGCGAGATCTGGAGACTTCGGTGTCTGTGTCTGTTTTCAATAACAAAAATAGTGAGTTTCAATCATGACAGCAAAGATGCACTCCTGGTCCGTGTTTACCCGAGAGCAGATGTCACTGAGCTCATTGGGATGCTGTTTGACTAAATGTGGGTAGAAAGTGATGGTTCATGGGTGCTTATCCGAAAGGCAGTCCATGGAGTTCAGGGAATTTACTGTGCCAAAGAAGCCTGTACGTAATTGCATTCTTGATCTCTCTCTCTCTCTCTCTCTCTCTCTCTCTCTCTCTCTCTCTCTCAGTTCTTCCCTCTCACTCTTCTGAATGCTGGGAAGTTGGAAATACATGCAGGCAGAATTCTGATTCTAAATTTAATATCTCTCAGGCTTCCAATATCGCCAGTAAAGCTGTACAGCTTTAGATCCCATGTGTGGGTCACTGCATGGGACTATGACCCGAGTTCAGGTTCCACTCTTCCTTGAGGCTTCCTGGGTGACCTTGGGCCACTCGGTGCCTTGTAACCTTATGATCATTATGGGTTGGTATGTCCCTCCAAAAGTCCTTGGCGAAACAACAATATAAAAATCAAATAATTTTATTTATGGCTTTATTTATTCATATACAAAAGGAGCAGCAATAAAATGCAACTAGTAGTACTCTAAAAGAAGCCTTTAAATCAGGGATCAACAGCGTGGTGACCTTTGGCACCTGCTGAGCATTTTTAGAAAGTAGGCGGGGCTCTTGCCCAACGGGGCTTCTTACTGGCCCCTGGGAGTAGGACTGGCTGTGCTGAATAAAACAACATTGTTTGGGTGGTAGTTGCCAGAACGGTGTTAGTTTGTATTCTCTCTCCCACTCCTTTCCCAGTGTATTCTTTAAAATGACCACTCTTAATCCCTACACTTGGACCCAGTTGCTCTGTGTGTGGCTTCACCTCCTGCAGTGGCCATTTTTGTGACTGGCTCCACTTCCCATGATACCCGTTTTGTGGTTGGGGGCCACCACCCTGTATCCAAATTCCAAAGGTTTGAAAAGACCGTTGCTTTACATAAACCCCAAAAAGCCTGTGAGTGACCCAACAAAGCAAAGTATTTCCCCCAGAAGAAGGAATAGTCTGTCAAGGGGAGAGAAAAAGAATCCAAAGCTTTACCTGATGCCCGAAGCCAGGCAGAGCTACGAACCAGGCGAACATCTGTTGCTCGACCCAGTGGGGTGTCGTGGTTGGAATGCTGGAGACCTGGGGTCCGAGCAACACTCTGTTACAGATGACAGCTCGTTTGTGAAGATATAACGGAGAAGGGTAAATTGGAGTTCACTATACTGCCCCTTAGAGAGGATGGAGGGATAAAAACATGACAGCTTCTGGTTGGAGTTCCAAAGGCAAGGGTGCCCCTGAAGAAAAGGCCATGTCTCTAGTGCCTGCTTGCCTTGCCTCTAGAGTTGGGGGGGGGGGGCGGACACAAGGTAGGGAGCCTGCAGGAGGTCTGAACTGAATTATCTCCAGTGGCTTGGGAGTGGGGTCCACTGCTTCTGCCTTCTGAGCACTGATTGGCTGTGTGGTTCATTGGCCTGAGAGACAGCAAGGCTCTCATCACGGGCTGCAAGGTGCTTACAGTCAGGAGGTTTCCCAGGTAGCTGCTGAACAGGCCAAGACATGTATAGGTCCAGCACAGGCTCTGGATTATGTGCTGCTGAACCCTCCCCTGGGACCTCCTGCCTGCAAATCACTGACTGAGATGTGTCTTCTCCTTTGAGTGGATCAACTGGTTAAAGACAGCTATCATAGAACTGCTGCAGGAAGCATTTGGCTGGATTTGAATTCAGTGGCACCTTAGAGAGACCAACAAGGTTTTGGGCCTCTCAATCGAAACTCCAGGCCCTTGTGGCCCCCCTCTGAAGAGGCATCTTAAGCCTTATTCCTTTGATGGGCATCTTTGGAGGGAGGCTGTTTTAAGGTTTTATTTACTTGTTTTTAATGTAGTTGTCTGAAATATTTTCTGAAGAAGTGTGCCTGCACTTGAAACCTCACACCTTGAATAAAACTATATTGGTCTTAATGGTGCCCCTGGACTCAAACTTTGTTCTGCTACTTCAGACCAACATGAAGACGCACCTGAATCTCTTAAATACTCCTTGTAAGCCACCTTGAGCCAAGAGGACACGTGGGGTATAAATATTTTAAAAATAGCTCCCATTTCATGGTTTTCTGCTGTTCATGCAGCTGCTTTCTCAAAAGCAAGGGTGTCTCACCAAGTACCATCTTTCCTCCTTCCCAATCTTTTCTTTTTCAACAGGTGGCTTTTGGCACAGCAGCCTGATTGACAGAAACCTCATCGATTACTTCATCCCCTTTCTTCCCCTGGAGTACAAGCACGTGAAAATGTGTGTCCGGGTGGAACTCGAGTCTCGGGGCTACGAGGTGGATGAGGAAATTGTGACCCAGGTAGCGGATGAGATGACCTACTTCCCGAAGGAGGAGAGGATCTATTCCGACAAAGGATGCAAAACTGTATACACAAAGCTGGATTTTTACTTGTGATATTTTTATGATCTCGTCCTCAATGAAGAAAATGAACACAATTGCAAAACTTGAAGGATTGGCCCCTCACACACTGTTCACGAGGGGGTTGAAATAATGTAAACAGACAATAATACCTGTTCTTATCTTCAGCAGGGGGAGAAAGAGCCTGATGACAAAACGACCTCAGCCGCGTGGCCTCAAGTTCAGAACTGTCTGTGACGCCCCCCATTCCTGAGCATTGTCTTGACAGTGCCTGCAGACTGTGAAGCCGTTTGGACTGTGGGGCTGTGAGAGCAGTCCCTGGCCTGTTAGGCCTCTGCCTCATTAGGATTGGGCATCTGGCTGATGGGGCAGCAGAGGCATTCGGAACGGGTGGCTTAAAGCAAGAATGGGGGGGGGCGTTCTTCTCAAGAAATGGGGTTCTCCAGCTTATTAGATCAGTGGGGTGTTTTTCCGTGAAAAGACCAGACTCTCGGGTGCTTTGGCCTGATATTTGAACTAACCGCAGGAGCGGGATACTAGGTTTGAAGGTTTGCTCGAAGTACGCTTCAGGAGTCCCTCCCTAGCCGAAGGGGAGGGGCTCCCTGTCCCACTAGCCTGTAGTACGTCCACTGCTGGCAGTCCGGTCCCTTGCCTCCAGCGTCCAGCCTGACGACACTCTTGAATCCCTCGCTTAATCCAACAGGGGGACCTAGCAAGGATCCTTGTCTGAACTGGAATGACTCTCCCAGAATCCTTTGCAGTGCACAGTGGCCCTGTGGGAGACAGACAGGGGCATCTATCTCACCAGCGCAAGAATGCTTAAACCCCCCACTTGACACAGAATCTTGGTTTGAGGGTTTTACTAATGAAGCCAAGCTCTGACATTCCGCTAGCCTTTCAAGGCCAGGTGTTGAACGGTCCTCTGGAAGAGATTGAAGGGGGCTGGCAAAGCTGTGGCAGTCTAAGCAGACAGGCGTTGGGCCTGGTGCATGGCTGCCTCATGTCTCCTCGTCCATAGAAATAGGGGTGGGGGAGCTGCATGGCTTTTAAGAATACCTGCAGCAATTCGGGGAGGTTTGGCATGTCTTGTCTAATTAGTGGCAACAGGCTGGGGGGGGGGCAGGGGTGGGAGGGGGACTTCCCCAGGCACCCAACCCCTGTGGGATCTTCCCATCAGGCTACATGGCCCATGGGCCAGCTCTGGCTTGGAAGATAAATGGAGATTTTAGGGGTGGAGGCGGGGCAGTGTTTGGGGAGGGGAGGGGCTTGGCAGGTATCATGCCATAAAGTCCATCCTCTGAAGCAGCCATTTTCTCCAGGGGAATGGATCTTGGTAGATCAATTGTCATAGCCAGGTGCCACCAGGAACCAGGGAGGTGGCAGTTTAAAAGAAAGCTACAGAGGGAAAGCGTTTCAGGTGTTGTTTTGCTGGAGATGCTCGGTATTACAAATTCACCACCACTTTTTGCATCTTCCAGAAAGCTCTCTGGATGAGCTTGTTTCCCTGTTACCTTTTTCTGTCTTCTAGAAGCTGTTGTTTCAGCTGGCATAAGGAGGGGCTTGCACATCTGCCCAGCAGCTCCTGCTGCACGTCCCCTTGTGCAGGACCCTGAGAACAGGCCCAGGCTGGTCTTGGGCTTTCTCTGGGATAGCGACCCCCCCCCCCGGAATATCCCCCTGGAGGAGAACGGCAGGCATTTCTCATTGGTTTTTTTTTAAGATCAGGGTCAAGGCAGCACTGGGTGGGGCAATAATCATGAATTTACTAGGCTTTAAAAAATATATGTTGTAAAAATGTAAATTGTGCATGAATTCTTCATCTTACTGAACGTTGTGAGCTGCCCTGCGGTTTTGCGGGAGGAAATATATGGGATATGTTTAGCTATACAAAGTGGCAAAACAAGGGCCTCGCCAGGATGGTCTCTGTTCTCCCGCCACTAACTAGAGGCTGCCGCCATCCAAGATGAGAGACAGACAGCACATCGGCTGCCATCAAGGCATGGGGCTAGTTCAGCAGAGCTGCCACAGAACCACCCTGACCCACCTTCTCCCATGCCGCTCCCAATGGGCCCAGGGCAGGTGGATCCTAAGAGTGCCTCTGCAGGATGTGACCTTTGGGGAGCAGAAAGCCTTCCCTGGGAGCAGCTCCCCTTTGGGCTGGGAAATGTAACACTGTGAATCCGGCTGCAACATTTCCCCTGCTGAAACCATGCCCTCTCTAACAGATGCAGTGGGGAGAAACCATACAGAAAAGGATACCCCCTTTCCCTGCCGTGGTCAAAAGTGATTTCTGGTGGCCCCATAGGATTGTGAGGGCAAGAGGCATGCAGAGGTGGATTGCCATGGCCTGCCTCTGTGTATCCTGGTATATCCGACCCTGGTATCTCTCGGCAGTCTCCCATCCCAGTAACTAGCCCAAGCTGATCTTGCATAGTGTCCAAGATCTGGTGCCACTGGGCTAGCCTGTGTCAGCCCACTCAGAGCCCTTCCCCTGCAGGCCCAAAATCAAGTGTGGGGGACAGGTTCAAGTGCAGAAACCCTTCAGGCCCCCCCGCCAATCATATTGCTAGGAAATGAAGGAATTAAATGCAACCTACTTGCAGATTGCAGCTCTAGTTGCACAAAATGATCTTGGTGCCAGGTTTCATTTGCTACTCGTGGTGTTTTGTAAATCTCCAAATAAATTTCTGTTGGCCAAACAGCCACATGCTTGGTGTGATTGTGCAGCTGCTTCATCCTTGGTGCAGGTTAACCTCATGCTGGAAGGAGGAATTATGATATTGGTTGAAGTGAGTATTTGCATTTTGAGAACCAAGTCCTGCTTGTTTCGTGGAGCTTACCTTCCAACTAGAGGTAGACGTAGAACAGTTCTCAGAAGACAAGACCTCATGAGCACTCTGTGGTGGAATGAGTTGCCAACTGAAATCCGGGCCTTGCTGGAGCCAAGATCTCCTCCTCAGCTCATGCCCCCAAAACCATCTGCAGTCAGGTTAGCCAGCAGACAATTTTTAGGTAGGTGAGAGGGAAACCCTTCCTGGCTGTTCTGAGGTCGTTTAAGATGGTTTAAATTGTTTTTAACTGGGTTTTATTATATTTTATTAATATTGTATTGAGCCAGCTTGCAGGGACGGGTGGTATAAAAATCAAATCTAGCAATAATGTAAGACTCCTGCATCTTAAAGCAAGTTGCAAGGACAGACTCGTCAACTCCCTGGCAGAAAAACTTTCTATGTCCTTTGCTCCCTCATCCTTACAGCCGCTTGTAAGAGTGACACTGCACAAGCAAATGTGTACACACAGAATGGAACCGCCTGAATACACCCTCTCTGTGCACTGCATCCACAGGGAATGTATGCCACTTAAGTGCCTGCCCACGGGCCCACTCATAGGTCTCACACCTGCAAGCAGGGGCACTGTGGGGCTCGAGTGACAAGGAGTGGCCCCTCAGCCTGGCAGCTGCCGTGCAGTCCATCCAGGCTGGCCCCAGAATGTTTCCCAGCAGGGAGTCCAGTAAAAACCGTTGCCAGAAGACGGGGCAGTTTTGAAAGCCACTACCTTAAAAGTGGCCGGGGCTTAGGGCTGAAGGATGCCCGTATATTAACTGAGTGAAACAGCGGAGCCATTTTAAAAGGTGGTTCTGGGGATTCCCAGCTGGATCCTGAGAAAGTTCTACCCACCCTTCCCATAACAAACCATTCCCCAAGGCCCAGTGACCAAAAGCTACGCTAGACGTAATAGAGGGCTGGAGTTTGAGCCGAGAGCAGGAAGAAGCAGCAACGCGAATGAAAATCTTTATTGCAGCTGCTCACCAGAAATGACTGCAGTTCCTCAAAGGGATGCTGTTGCAATCAGAGCATCACAATTCCTGCTGTGCAATTTTGGGAGGATTTGGGAGGGGGGGAGGCACAGGAAGGCCTAGTGAGAAGACCGGAACAGCCACCAAGATTTAATGCATCAGTGTTACAAGCCATAATGATCTATGGCAGGGGTAGACAACCTGTGGTCCCCCAGATGTTCATAGACTACAATTCCCACGAGCCCCTGCCAGCAAATGCTGGCAGGGGCTCATGGGAATTGTAGTCCATGAACATCTGGAGGACCACAGGTTGACTACCCCTGATCTATGGTGCAGTCAATGTCAGCTGTAGGATTCACACATAACGGAATGAAGTCTTTTAGGTAACGGAACACTTCAAATGCCTTTTAAAAAAAATTACATTTAGTTCCTAAAGTAACTCCAAACCATGTTTCAGTTTCACAGCAAACATGGCAGCCCAACAGATGCTTTTGGTAAATTATTATTTCACCCAGTGCAAGGAAACCACACTGAGAGGTGGGTGGGCATTCTCTGGAGCATTTCTTGACATTCAGCTCCTGCACCGAAGGGTCAAACGGCCAGCTGGCTGTAGTGGTTGGGAGTGGACTTCTAATCTGGCAAGCTCCCCATTTTGCCCCTTCCTCAGCCAGTACAGAGCCAGGCAAGGGGATGAGAACGGCAGGGGCAGAGCCTACCAGCTCTTGGGAAAACGTCCAAGATACAAGGAGGCCAGAAGAATCCGTCCTCCACACCCCAGCTGGGGAGACAGAAATGCTGCTGCAGCAGAGAATAACCAGTCTGGAGAGATGTGCTTCCACACACTTAAACTGGACAAAAGGACATGGTTTTGCTAAAATCAGCTGTCCTCCCTCCATCATAGGATATGGCTCTAAAATTCAATTTGACCTTTAAGACGACTTAGGCCTGATTCACACTAGGGCTGTGGGTTTTGGCTTGGCTGCCTCAGCAATCACTGAAGCCCGAAGTAGCGCATAGGAGGCCAGTGCTGTGGCGCTGGCCTCCTACACACCGCCTCGGGCTTTGTTGACCGCTGAGGCGACCAAGCTGAAGCGCACATCCCTATGCAAGAGAATGAGGTGAGAGATACTCTAGATGGGCAGAACAGACCCAACCAGTTGGCAGGTAGCAGATTCCAACTTGGGCGTATTCCCTTGCACTAAAACACTGGAAAACTAGCCTGCCAGCTAGAAAAACCACACCCTTTCTCTTTTGCTTGCTGTGCCAGTTTACAGACTGCATGAAGTTCTTAAAAAAAGCAGGGGAGCTTAGCAAAATGTGGCCCTCCCTCTCCCTCCCACAACCTGAAGCTGCACTTCAAGGGTCCATCACCTCCTCCTCCTGCAGGTGTGAAACACGTCTCCTAAGGGACCAGGCCATCCGTGACTCTTTCCGTGGGGCCTGGCTGGCCTTACAGTGTTCGCCAGCAGGAAGCTATTTGCTGGCTACATCTACAAAAATAATGCTTTTCCAAGTGGCTGTTATAAGGGAGGGGTGGGGAGATGAACGAGTCACTCTTGAGCAAGCTTATCAATTCCCTTCTGACTTTTAAAAATATACTATGCAATCTCTCTAATAACTTCATTCTGGAAATTAAAGTTATAAAATGCATTAAAAAACGTACTCCTTAAAATTCAATTCCATACAACGGACCATGTTGCAAGGGATGGATGCCACACCTGAGGTTAGTCGATGAGAAGGAACCGTTTGGTCCTCCCGCACTTGCACTGGCCTTGGGTCTGTAGGCAGCCAGAGGAAACAAAGACCTCTGGGTGTTCTTACAAGGGGCATGGCCTTTGCCCTGGGCTGTTCCTGAGGGTCCATACTTCCCCTGGGACAAAATATCAGGGCTGGAACGGCAGAAACAGCTCCCTTCTCAGAGGACACTTAAGGGCACTTGGGTTTTCCGAACGGTGGCGTTGCCTACAGGCTGGAGGATGGGTTAAGCAGCAACAACACAACTGGGAATGAAATCTGTGTTCTGGTGCTGACGCACACAAAAACAAGCAGGGGTATAACAGCCCAGTTATCTCCCCAGACCTACAAAGGCCCTAGAATGCAGTGGGCAGAAATCTCCTTGAGTCTCCAACCAGCTTGTTCTAAGGAGGAGAAAGACTGTCCCAATCAATGAGGGGCAGAAGAATGACTAACCAGTTTCCCCTGAGCTCAGTTAGATAGCTCCCATTTTGTTACAGCAGAAGGTGCCTAGGCTTAGTCCCCTGGCCAGCAAAATGGCTCTTCACAGCCTATTCGCTGCAAACTGATCGCAGAACATCTGCAATCTCCTTTAAGCCATCGATATTGTGAGCAATCTAGGTGATGATTACTGACTTGAAGGTGCTGAGCTTCCCAGAGGTCTCTGCAAGCTGAAATTCCCAGGTGGAGACGGAAAGGTGTGTAACAGTTGCCACGTAACAGAATTCTGTAACGTTGCCTTTTAGCTTTGCAAGAGCATAGGGAGTAGAGGTGTGATTTCAGCGGTCACCTTACCATGCGCCGCACTCTCTATCTGGATAGCATTTCCTGCTTCTAAAGGTGTCTGTCACCTAAGAAGGAAACCCCCTCTAATGGCAGCACAGCAGGAAAGGAAGAGCCTGGGCTGGACAGCAAAAATCCAGCAACTCCCTGAAAGCATGTTTCATGCCACAAAGCATTAAAAAGTGCAAACCTGCAGATTTGTCTCCCGCCTCCCCCTCCCCCCAAAAGTGCATTGGACAAGCAGAGGGGGCAGGAAGGTCAAAATGTTTACCGTCCTCCGCTTCCCAGTTTAGTGTTGTTTTAAAAAAATCTCAATAGAAGTCCAACTTGGTCTGAACAGTCTTGCAGCCTTTGACGGAGTAGATCCGCTCCTCTTTCGGGAAGAAGGTCATCTCGTCAGCCACATTCTGGACGACGGTCTCGTTTATCTGGTTGCCGCGGGACTGGATCTCTGCCTGGATGCACATTTTCACGTGTTTGTACTCCAGAGGCAGGAAGGGGATGAAGTAGTCGATGAGGTTTCGGTCAATCAGGCTGCTGTGCCACAGGCCACCTGCGGGAAGTCAAGGGAATAACTGGCAATAGGTGGAAAGGAATTGCTCTCCTGGGCGAGGAACACTCCAGGTGACTGGGAAGGGGAAACTTTCAAAGTCAGTGATTTATTGGTCCTGCTGAGTGACGGAGCTACCGGACTTCGGTTTAAACTGCACTGCCAGGAGCCAGAAATGTCATAATATACTGCCCTCCTCCCTGAAATACAGCACTGAAAGTAACTAGTAACTTGTAAAGTGGTTTAATTAATGATGGTTAATTGTTTTTAATGTTATTTGTATCCAATTTTATGCTGTTAACTGCCCCGAGCCAGCTTGCCAGGAGAGCGGTCATATAAATCCAACTAATTAATAGCTTAAAATAATGGTTTAAAATAATGAATGAATGAACAAATTTATTTTTATGACCCACCCTTCCTGTGAAGCTCAGGGCAGGTGACAACAGTTATGTAATAATACAATAATAAAATCTCCAACAGTTTCAGATGCCCCCATCTAATTGAAACAGGGCGGTGTTCAGAGTTCTTGGCGTGGTCTTCCCTCAGCCTCCACCAGTAAACCAGCACATGGATGTTCTCTCTGGGGGAGAAGGCCTTGGCCCTGGTCGAGGCAGGTTCACCTCCTTAGGGCTGGGAAGCCTGAGCAGATTTTGGTCCAATAAGAGCATCAGACTAGGAGATCCGGGTTCAAATTCCCATTTGTCCCACTTGGAAGCTTGCTTGGTGACTTGGAGACAGTCACTCTCTCAGCCTCACCTACCTCATGGAGTTGTTGTGAAGATAAAATGGAAGAGAGAAGGATGTAAGGTACTTTGGGTCCCCATCTGGAAGATGGCGACGTACAAACAAAATAACCCAGCTATAGTTCCTAGGGCATCAGGCAAGGTTTGTGAGTGAGCCCCAGGTTCAAATCCTTGCTCAGCCATGAAGCTTGCTGAGTGATCCTGGGCAAGGCATGTGCCCTCAGCCTCGTCTACCTCACAGGGTGGTTTTTAGGATAAGGTAGTGGAGGAGAGAACAATGAGCTCCTGGGAAGAATAGAAAATGTCCTAAATAGGATTCCTCAATGCCATTTAGAGAAGCAGTCCCTTGTCAGGGACTTGAGAACAGAACAAACGGGGAGTAAGATCAACATTTCTGCTCACTCATCCCAATTATGGCCACATTGGATATTCTCAGGGACGGCTGTGCTTTGCATAGGGAGCCTGAAGAATAGTTTGCAACACACTGGGGAGAAAGGTGAGATATAAATAAAATAAAAACTCAGCTTAAAGTGGCGACTGGCTTAACTTCTGCCATGCAGACACTCTGCTGGTTATCTCCAAGACAACTAGAGATGCAGAAGGAGACCGATGGGGGGGGGGGGCTACCCTCCACCTCATAAATGAGTCTTTAACATTGGTAAGCCATAGTGCTGTTTGCTGCTCTGAGCCCGTGGGGAAGGGCAGCATACAAATACAAAAACAAATGCAGAATGCCACTCACTGTTCTTGTTGTTGAAAACGCCTACAGAGAGCACGGGCTCCAGGTCTTTCAGCTGGATCTCTTCCCTGGCCCGTCCGCTCCTCCAGAAGTCCAAGGCCACTTTAGTGATGAGGTCGCCCCCTGCGTTGCTGCCCCAAAGCAGAAAAGCAAAGTGTCAGTGGGAGCCTTTCCTTGGGATTGTCTTGAGCCTGCTCATTGGACTAACTGCTCATAGAATCATAGAATAATAGGGTTGGAAGGGGTCTCAGGGGTCATCTAGTCCAACCCCCTGCACTATGCAGGACACTCACAACTCATCCCAGCCTTGCTCCAAGGATCTCCGTGGATCCTACCCTCCTTCTTATCTGGTCCTTATCTGATTCTGTGGATTTAGGCACATTATACAGAAGGGAGTGTGTCTGTGGTTGGCTCTTGTGGCCCTTTCTTGCATGCCCAGGGAAATGTCAATCAACACTTTGGGGCTGGGAGACAAATTTCCTCCAGGCCAAATTGGCCAGGGATTCTGGTTTTTGGGGGGAGCATCATCTGACCATAGATTTGGGGTCATTGTCGGTAGGCTGGTAATATCCTGCATTCTGCAGGGGGGTTAGACTAGATGACCCTTGATATCCCTTTCAACTCTATGATTCTCCTTAGCTTCCCTGAAACGGAACCTGGTTTCCAGACAGGGCTCCAGTGACCAGTCACACCAAAACCTGAATGGGCAGAAGGCAGCAGGGGGTGGGATTTAGGGACAGAACCAATGCTTGGCATGCTGCAGTCCCCAGCAACCTCTCCCGTATAAAGGACCAGGCAGCAGGTCATCACCTCCGCCTGAGTCCCTGGAGAGCAGTCGACAGTCTGAGTGGGCCTTGATGGACCAAGGGCCCAGTTCGGTATACGGCAGCTTCATGTGCAGGTGGAGGAAGGAGACTGTGGCTCAGTGGAAGAGCCTCTGCTGGATTCAGAGGTTCAGTGCCTCTGAATGTGGAGGTTCTTCTCAGTCATCATGGCTAGTAGCCATCTTCCAAGAACCTATCTCATCCCCTTTTAAAGCTATTTATTCCTATGGCCATCACCACATTCTCTGGCAGTGAATTCCACATGGTAATCATGCCCTGTGTAAAGTAGTATTTCCTTTTATCTATCCTGAACCTACTGCCCACCGTATGCCCTCGAGTTCTAGCATTTAGAGAGGGAGAAACATTTTTCTTTGCCAAGTCTCTCTACTCCCAGCATCGCTTCACAAGCCTCTCACATGTCCCTTCTTAGCCAGCTCTTTCCTAAACTGAAAAATCCCAGGCTCCTCATCCTTTCCTCCTGGGGAAGGTGCACCGACCCCCTACTCATCCTGGTTGCCCTCCTCTGTATTTTTTCCAGGAAAAGAAAGGACATTTTGCAATACCCGAATAAGAGGTCTGAAACAGAATGGGGGGGGGGGGGGAGGAAAAGCCTTCACATGGGACCGGGAAGAGGAGCACCTTGGGCGTTACAGTGAGCGGGAAGACCAGGAGAGGTGAAGGTTTCAAGGTGGTGGGAAATGGCCTGAGCGAAATCATGGGAGGAGGAAGTTGAGGTTTAGTTGCATCAAAGCAGAGTCGAGAGCAACGGAGACAGACGTTACAAAAGTGGAAGTGGTCGAGCTTGGCAAATGATTAACTATGCACAGCAAACGAGATCCCAGTGCAGCAAAGCAATGAGCCTGCTGGAGTAGACCTTGGGAGATCCAGGTTCCAGGATCCTCCCCACAGCCTTGCAGCTCCCTAATGCCTCACCTACACCATTCTTGAGGGGGCAAAGTGGAGGAATGGAGAACTACCCGGACCTCCTTGAAGGAGGAGCACGACAAGCATGTGGTAGTAGGAACAGGATGTCTTGTTTCTCCCTGCCCGGCATTGCACAGTGATAGTCAGCGTTTCCTTAATGCACTGCTTGTAGAGTTTGTTCTTTTTCGCTTTATTTAAAATGTTATTTAAAGTTGAAAAGCTGCTTCATGACCACACAAGTGCCAGCCAATCAGCGCTGAGCACAGTTGACTTACACGACACTCATGCCCCACTGAGCCTGATCTTGGAGATGAGATGCTTGTTGTTGGAATGAAATGAGGCACACTCACTTCCCCAGCAGTCCCTTGAATCACACCCATCCACACTGACCTGAGGAAAATAAAGATGGCTCTCCGATAGGACACCCCATCAATCTGCTCGTAGTAGTCGAGGAATGGCTTGATGGCGTCAATCAGCCCCGGGTGCAGCTTATCCATTTCGTCAAATATGAACACGGACTTGGCACAAGCGGACACGTTGCCCCGGATCCATTTCTGCAACTGATCCTGGACCGAAAGGTACCCAAGAGCCAAGGTTAATGTGGCAGCCACTTTGCACAAAGGGCTGCATGAAAATTAAGAAGGACTAAGGAGGATAGTGCAAAAGAAGGTGCCTCTCCGCCCTTAGGCCACCGTTCCCCAGGGTTACCAGCTCTAGGTTGGAAAATTCCTGCAGATTTTGGGGGTGGAGCCTGGGAAGGACAAAGTTTAGGGGGGGGAACATCAGCAGGATACAGGGCCAAAGAGCCCCCTTTCCCAAAGAGCCGTATTCTCTGGGGGAATAATAACCTGGAGGTCAGTTCGAATTGCAGGAGATCGCTAGCCAATAACTGGAGGCTGGCAACCCAAATCATTACCTATGCTTGTTATTGATGTGGAACACATCTTTTCACGCGGTCCCTATAGCGGAAATGATAACGCTGCCCAGCAAGTCTCAGGCTGCAGTGGAGGTGGTGCGCTGCAGCCAAGCCATGCTAACGCCACCCAGCGATTATGGGGCAGCAGCAGTGTGGGAACCCCAAAGGAAAGGAGGGGGAAGCTGCATAAGTCTCTCTCTCTTTGTGTATGTGCATCCAAGAGAGGGGAGGGACCAGGGACATTGAGGAAACAACAGGTAAGGGGGGAGGGGGCAGGGGGGAGTGAGGGAGAATGGAGTCTGTGTCCGTGTGTGTGTGTGAGAGAGAGGGAGGGGGATGGACCAGGGAGGATATAGAGAAGGCATGTGGTAAGGTGGAGAGGCAAGGGAGGAGTCGGGGAAGAATCTGTGTGTGTGTGTGTGTGTGTGTGTGCAGCTCTAGCCCCTCCCCCCTTTTATGTGGATATGTTCCATATAAGGTATGAGAATCCTTGTTGGAAGATTTATTCTCATTTCTCTTTGATCTTTCCCCCCAATTATTTGTTTCATTTACTCATTCAATGTACATGACTCTCATACTTCTTAAATTAACAGTTTCTGCTAGTTGGCAATCGCTCAAAAATCAATAAACCTATTGTGACCTAGTGATTTCTTTATTCCTGTGATTTCCAGAGAAAAGTGTCCCTAGTTTTAAAGGTCTGAGATCAAAGAACTGAATTTCTCCGGGTTTGTAAGCCACCCTGTACAACAAGGAAGGAGAGAAAGGCCAGCTTCTGAAATTCCCCTTCCCCTCTTCCGAGCAGACACATGATTCGTTGCAGGCCTTTAAGAGCACTGCCAAACAACAGCTTTAAAAGCTCACGGAAACAGGATCCAGACAGAACCAGGCCTTGGTTTCATTTTCAAATGGTGGCAACATAATGAAGAGAGAGCCTGAGCTCAGTTCCTTCTAACCACTGTTGTTTTCTCAGGCTGGCAGGAGGTTTCCCGGCCGCAAAAGAGTACTGGAAATCCCCTTCAACTGCAGTTTCCAAGGACTGGCCCTAGAACAGGGGTAGTCAAACTGTGGCCCTCCAGATGTCCATGGACTACAATTCCCAGGAGCCCCTGCCAGCGAATGCAATTCCGTTTCTGTGTTTCAAAGCAAGGCAGGTATTGCAAACATTTTGGCCCGTTTGCATCTTCCCAAGAAGCCCCAAGGGTCTCCCTCCCACTCACCTTGTACAGCTTCACCATATGGTCATGCGGGAAATGAAGAGTGGAGAGGAAAAGGTGCACAAATTTACTCTTCAGGCCGGCTTTGTGGAGGTTCTCGGCGAGGATCTGGCTGACGAAGTTCTTGCCGGTGCCGGCCCAGCCGTGCAGCGAGAGGGTCAGGGGCTTCTTCGGGCTTGGGTTGCTGACGAAGCCGGTCAGGGCTTTCAGGATCACTTCTTTGGCCAGGTGCTGCCCAAAGAGTTTGGCGTCCAGACTGAGCCTGAGGGCTGAGTGAGCCAGAGAGAGGAAAGCTTGAGTGGTGGGAAGGGAGGGGGGCTCCCCTGGGCTGGCGATGGCTGCCCGGAATACCCATGGCCTTCCAAGCCCACCCGCTCTGGTCTGGTCTGCCTGGCTTCAGCCGGCCTCTCTGTGGCTGCCCCCTTCCTCACCCACAGACCCCCTGCCACTAATGGCTGGAAGAGTCTGGAAGAAGTGGGCACACACACGAGGAAAGCTGCGACCCAGAATTCAACTTTGCCGATCTTTAAGGAGCCCCGCGGGGCTCACCGTTTGCTCTGCCTTCCTTCCCGACACCACCGGTGGCTCTTTCGGATCGCTTTACACAGGGCTGCTCCTGCTGTCCCAGTCCTGCCCCCCTCATCCCGCTGCCCACCAACCCGGCCAACGGAACAAGCTCAGCTGTTCCAGATGGGGCTGCCAGGGTGCCCAGAGGCCATGGCGGGGAATGGAGGCTGGGGCTGCCAGCTCCAGGGAGGGAGACTCCTGGAGATTTGGGGGTGGAGCAGAGGGATCCCAGGTGATAGCCATTTTCTCCAGGGGAATTGCTCGCTGTAGTCGTGAGCCGTGCTGCCCTTCTGGGGGATGCCCAGGCCGCACCGAGAGGCTGGCATCCCTGATAACGCTGCGGGATCCAATGCCCCAGAGCCCTCCCCGAAGCAGCCCAGGGGAAGCGGGCTCTGCCGCGTGGACACGAGCTGCCTGCCGCTCTCCAGGGTCTGCAGGACCCCCCCCCCCTCCCCAGCAGCCCTGTGGCGCTCTGCCGTCGGGGGAGGCGCTGCAATGGGGAGGCTGGCTTCCCCTCCCCTCCCCTCCCCCCCCCCTCGGGGGTACCGGTGGCGTTGGGCCGGTCCCGCTCGCCGGGGCAGCACTCCACGAAGCCGCAGTAGAAGCCCGGGTAGGAGAGGTAGCCGGTGAGCGCCGAGGCCGCCCCGATGGCGATGCCCACGCTGAGCGGCTCCAGCCCCGCCGCCGCCGGCACGAGCAGAGGCGGCAGCAGCAGCAGCGCCAGCAGCCCCGGCGGCATGGCGGACGCGCAGGCGGAGACTACACCTCCCAGCCGCCCCCGCGCCACTTCCGCCCGCCCGCCCGCGGCCATCTTGGGCGCCCCGCCCCCTGACCTCTGACCTGGGTCGTCCTGGGGGGCGGGGGAGGAAGCGGAGAAGGAGAAGAACAAGAATCAAGAAGAATCAATAATGATGACTTAGAATTGGTACAGTGTCGCAGGCTAGTCAACCTGTGGTCCTCCAGATGTCCATGGACTACAATTCCCATGAGCCCCTGCCAGCGTAATCATCGCCCATTGATCCAGCCGCGGTGCCCTGTTGCAAAGGAAGAGTAAAATCTGAATCTTTTGCAGGAAACAGTCCTCGAAAAGGACCGGGTGGGAAGCCCGCCCAGGCCTCTGCCTTAACTCCGGGTTGGCTCAATATTGATCCATCTGCGGTGGTGGAAAGGGCTGCTGAGGCACAACGGACTAATGACGACCTCATGGAGTTTTCAAGGCGTTTGCCATGCCCTGCCTCCACATCATGCCCTGGTATTCCTTGGTGCTCTCCCACCAAAATACTAGCCAGGGCCAACCCCGCTCAGCTTTCCAGATCTGACGAGCTAGTCTGGGCCAGCCAGGACAGGGCGTTTATCCATTTGGAATCACGGAACCATAGAGTTGGGAGGGGCCACGTAGGCCACCTAATCCAACCCCCTGCTCAGTGCAGGGCCAGCCTCAAGCATCCTTGACTGATGTGCGCATCCAGCCGAGTGGCTACAGGAAGTCCACAGGTCTAGTTCATTTCCTTTTTTAGACTATCTCTACACCACCTCTTCAAAGTTGGGCTCACGGGGAGTTTGGAGCAAGTCGTTCTGCAGTGGCCCAACAGAGTGGCTAATACTACTGGCCAGCCCTCCAGGGATGTTGTAAAGGTTCAATGAGATAATATATGTGATCATTTGGATAACTTAGAGTGATTATCGGTTACTGTGTATTTTGCATTTTACCTCACCCAAAAACATCAGCTTCCAAAGCAGCTGACAGCAATTAAAGTGAACATTAGCATCATCAATGAAAATATTATTTGCACTGAGGTCTCAGTCCAGGGACAAGGAAAAGGTACCTGGCTGCTCCCTCACCCGCAGTCATCTGGTGGCGGCTGAGAGCCGGGAGGAGAACCCTCATTTGGAGCCGTAGCCATCTCTCTCCCCAGTACTGGCCTTTCTTAGATCACTATGCTGGTACAGCCTCCCAGGATTCAAGGTAGGCTGCAGTAAATTATACAGGCACAGGTTGTAGGTTTATATGGTACGTGTTAAGTGTGGATGATCTGAAAAGACCTGAAGAGTGCTCAGGATCCTAGCTGCCTGCAAACAGATGAAACGCATGTGTAAATAACCCTCAGACAGCAGCTTAGTTCTTTAGTTAAACATTCTGGTTTCCACGTTTCTCACAAAGATAACTGAGTTTTAACCTGGTTTTGAAGAGTCAAAGGGCAGGTTGAGGATGGGGAGAAATATTCTGCTGGGTGAGATCTCCTGTACATCTACAAGAGAGGGCTTTAAAAAAAGCATGGTTTTTAAAGTATGCATTATTCTCAACGCCTCCAAGGAAATGAGGAATTGGGTTGTTTTGTAATATTCATGTTACCAGCATATATCATGCAAAACAAGAGTATGAAATTAAGCGTGCATTTAAGGAGGGAACATGCCTCTTTCAAAACCTGTATAAGACCTAGCATGCTCTTCTACAAAACGATAACCAAGTGGTAGTTTCTGAGTAGGTGGGTGGAAAAAAAACCTGACTTTTAAACATCCATTGGGGGTTATGAGGAGAAGGGCAGGAAACTGCCAGCAGAGGGCCCCCTCCCCTGCCCCCCCTTTTTGAATAAATTGTCCTGTCCATTCTCTTCTGGTTCCTGGGAGCAGGTCTTGGGATAACAAATAGGATGAAAATATAAGGAGCGCAGTCTGAACTTGGGCTGAGCTCACCATGCCCCCCCTCCCCCCAGTGGATGTTGGTTTGAAGCAATAGAGCAAGTTTGAGTCCAGCAGCACCTTGACATGTAGTGCTGGATATAAGCTTTTGTGTTCATTAAGTGCCCATGCATGCAAAAGCTTATACCCAGAATGAAACTGTTGACTTGAAGGTGCCCCTGGCCTGGACTCGAAACTGTTGCTGAGACCTTCTCCTATTGACATTGGACTTTCTCGGCCTTTGCCCCCGAGAGAGGTCGTTTGCACAGCTCAACACGAGGACCCCTCCCAGTTTTGCACTCTGCACTTTGCTCCTGCGGATGACAATGGGTAAAATGAAATGGAGGGCATAAGTCAGGCTGCAGCAATGCCTGATGGGAAACATAGTAACAAAAATAATCATAGAACCAAGTTTGAGTGCAGGGGCACCTTTAAGTCCAACAAAGTTTAATTCTGGATATAAGCTTTTGTGTGTGTGCACTCTTCATGCACATGGAATTATTTTGGGATCCCCTTTAGTTATCCTCCCCACCCGCTGACCAGATTAGGCCTTCCTGAGTAGTCTCCCTTTTAAAAATTTTGTGGCTGTGGTCCTGCCATTCCACAGTCCTCCTTCCTTTCTACCTGCATGCTCGTTGCCCCTTTAGATATTCTGTAGTCTGACAGCAAGTCCAGTCATAGGTGTCAAGGGGTAATTTGGGAGGCGTTTGGGAGGGGATCCCCTCCCTTCCAGGGTCCTTTACCTGAGTAATCCCACTTTTCGGTTCCCCCCTGCCTTGGGGTTTCCCCAACGACATCCAACGACTATTGAGGAATCCGCTAGCTGATTTTCTGCAAGGGTGGCTTGTGACTTGTAATAGGCACCCCACTGTTATTCTCCCACCTCAAAATATCCCTTGATATAGGCAAAATGCCCAGCTTGCTGGGGGGTAAACAGTAATGACTGGGGAAGGCACTGGCAAACCACCCCGTATTGAGTCTGCCATGAAAACACCAAAGGGCATCACCCCAAGGGTCAGATGTGACTCGGTGCTTGCACAGGGGATACCTTTACCTTTACCTTTATAGGCAAAATATCCCTTGCCTATATCTGCCAGGCTGAATGGAGAGTTAGAGAGTGACTGCTCTCTCTCCCGTAGATCACACTCCTTTTCCATTTCGCCCAACAAGATGAGTGGTAGAGTGCAAATGCACGGTTGGCCTCAAGTGAGGGGTAGGGTGCGGACAAGGGGCATACATTGTGGAGTGGGGAGGCCTACTCCTTATCTTATGATGCAGGGACCCTTCCCAATGGGGGCTCGCCCAGTGCCAAAAAAGGAGAAGCCCCCCGCAGTTGCCTATTCCCCCCCGTCAGTCCCGCAAGTTCTACTTTGTGTGGTGTGGCAGGCGAGGATGCAGAGGAGTGCTCCTCATAGTCTTTTTCCAGACACCAAAGAGGAGCGATTCCTTGAGCAGGCCAAGGAGCAGCTGTTGCTCACACTGTTTCTAGAGGAGGAACCTGACTCTGCAGAGCGGGGGACGGGGACTGGAGAACCTCTAGCCCCTCCACGTCAAAAGGCACCATGTCTGCCTCTGCCTCAGACACACCCCTGGGCAGAACTAGCAGTGGACCTCATTCACAGCCTCTGAGACACAGTCCCAGACAGGGTCCCAAGTTTCAGCCAGATCTTTGGGACCACTTCCAAACGATTTCCAGTGACCCCTGTGTTGTGGAGGGCAGATTTCCAAGGCCCACATGTGCTGTGGGACAGACCCAAGCCACGTTTCCTCCTCCACTCTCCACCGCCATTTGCAATGTATGGTCCCTACTGTTCTCCCTGTGCGGCAGGGAGCAAAAGACTGACCCCTTCTCCTCACGGACAATGTGCAGTGCTGTCACCACCCCCGAAGGAAGCTCATACTGTTCAGTTGTTGAGTGGCCGGGCCTTATTGGGGACTGCCCAAATTGGGGGGGGTTCCTCCCAACGGGGAAGTCCGGGCACAATGGTACGTAGGGGTGGGACTCCCAGGCAAGCAATGATGTCAGAGGTTTTCTCTATGGGGACTGTGATCATGCCAAGCAAGAGGTCCAGGTCCAGGGCACAGGCCGCTAGAATTAGGCTCACTGGGGAGATGGTGACAGTGGATGGTCAGCCCCTCTCTTTGGTGGTATTCCATCCCATCCCGTACAACTGTAAGTCGCCGGGAAGTCCCCTCCAAGTACCAGTCCACGGTAAATCTGGTAAAGGCTGAGCTATGCACGGCTGACTTTTCACGGCTGACTTGTGGAGCCTAAGGAATTCTCGGCTCACACTGCCAGTGATTCCCAGCAAGGTCCCTGTGATGGGGGTGATGTCCTTCCTCCAGGATACAAGTTGTTCCTTTTGCATGTTCAGGGGATGGATAAGGCACACACCTTGAGGAACATCACTGTGGCTATTGAGCACAACTTGAACAAACGGGCAGTGGGAAGGTATACCAGGGCTACATCATCACAGATGTGGGTGCAAACATGTTGTCAGCTGTTTGGAATGTCAGGATGGGAAGCGTTGTGGCATGGCTCACACTTTGCATCTGGTAGTCAAGGAGGATCTTGGCCAGGAGAGAGTGGTGAAGTCCACATGGGACGATGCCCCTTTGGAGACAGGATCACTCTTGGAGGTTTGTCGTCAGCTCGCCATGCACTTCTCCTGCAGCACCCAGTCTACATGGAGGCTGCATGTCAGGCAGGCAGATATGGGCGCTCCAGAGCACAAGCGACTCCAGGACATGCCCACCCAATGGAATTCTGCATATTTGATGGGACGGTGTCTGGTGCAGCAGAGAGTCATTGTGCAGGATGTGATATTCTCAAATCCCATAATGCATGGTGAAGAGCTGAGCATAAGTTCCTCTGAGTGGCTGACTCCCACCCAGATGGTCCATGTCCTTAAGCCTTTCCAGGACACACTGGGGCCCTCAGTACTCATACAGCTAGTTTGGGACAGGTGATTCCCCTCACCTGTGGTTTGGATTGGGCACTGGCCGTCACACTGAGTCCTTCAACAGAGCTTCTGCCACGGGTGCAGTCCTTGGTGTGTAGGTTGCAGAGCGGTGTCGAGATCCGCCTACATCCTATGTACGGGAAGAAGGAGTTTATGCCTGCATGGCTCTGTTGTCAAACGTGAAGAGAACTCACAACAGGCTTCTTAATTAAAGAAAGCTTTATTGGAAAGTACTACACGCTCTAGGACTGCAAAGTCAAATCTGACTAGAGTACAGATTTGCTTCTGCTTATCAATACAATTCTCCCGCTCAAAACTTGACAGTTCCCAAGGGAGGGGAGCAAGAGAGAAGACACATACTTAATTAAAACAGAAATACATTCTCATGGCCTTGACTAGGTGATAGCGAAACCAGGCCCAGCCGAGAGGCCTCAACATGTGATAAGGTTACAACAACAAATTATTCACTTTTATGGTTAGCAAGAATACAGGGCCTGGGGCAACCAGGCGCCAAGCAATATAACTGACATGGAGGAACTCAGGCTAATTTATGACAGAGATTCTACAATCCTGACATCTGTGACCCACGCATAAAAGGAAGCATTGTGTTTCACAATTCTGAACTGTCTGCCTGGAGGGGTGAACTCTGTAGGGAGGTGCGAGCCTTGCATGACTCCCGGCTAGATGTTGGAGGGCCTGGCATCAAGCGTGAGGGGGACGTTGAGGGTTTGGCAGAGGCAGAATGTCCCTCATCCCAGTTGTCCCATGTTGAACAAGGTTGCTCCAGCATTAGGGTGGGACAATACTGGTCCTCAGTCGTATCATGAGAGGTGGCCAACATCAGTCAGCCCATGGTAGCTAACAAGGAGGACTCCACCAAGGTCGTGGTCACAGCATACCTTGGAGAGCCCCCCGAGCCCCCTCCCCATAGCAATCCCTTGGAGTACTGGTCACAGCAGTCCACCACGTGGCCTGATCTTCCCACTCTAGCCGTGAATCTTCTGTCCTGCCCGCCCACCAGCGTTTGGAGAGAACATGTGTGCTCCAGTATGGGATACATAATTAGCCCACAGCACTCACAACTGGACCCATTCATGGTGGAAGAGTTGGCATTAGGCATGTGTGCTTTGGTCCGCTTTGGACAAAAAACGTCTGAAGCAGGGTTTCTGGGACTGTGCACCTCATGTCGGACATATGGTTGGGGTGTCATGCACATGATGCGTACATCTCGCTGACTGTCCATTGTTGGGAAGTCCAGGAGGTCCTGGATGGGGTGACTTTTGTCAGGCAGGGTGAGGACTGCCAGGTTGGCTATCACCATGTCTTGCTGCACATGTCACCCTTCAATGTGTGGCACACGGGTGACAACATCAGGCACACCATCTTGAGGCTCTTGGAGGGCTGGGTAAGTGGGGGGGGTCACCAAGGGATTTTTGGGGACAGATGGCGCCTTAAGCATGAAAAAGGCCATCCATCAAGGACTTGGACCTGAAGCACTGTTCTTGACTGTTCTTTGTTTTGTGTGTGTGTGGGGGGGGAGGGGGGCAGGCTGGAAGGGAAACCCTGTGAAGATGGAAGCATGGATTCAGTGCTTAGGCCACCCTGAGCTCCTCCACTGGAGGAAATTAGGGTTGGTGCACATACTGATCTTGCTGAGGAGGAGGAAGGTTCAATCCGCGGCATCTCCAGCTAAATCATCTGGCAGCAGATGAGGTGAAGGGCCCCAAGCTGAGACTCTGGGAAGATGCTGCCAGTCTGAGGAGACAGGATGGGCTTTGAGGGGCCCAGGGGGGTCTGAGCCAGTAGAAGGCAGCTTCCTGTGTTCGGATTTCCTCTTCTGATTTGATATTTCCTTATGATCTTTTGTAAGCCCCTTCAGTGGGACGTTTGCTAAAAGGTTTTGCATGAGAACTTCACATTTTTGAAGAACTGAACTGTTGGACACTGTAGCTCCCATTGTCATGCCTACGATGGACTTCACCTTCATGCATCTGTGGAGGTTAACTCTGGCTCACAAAAACTTGAGCTGAAATGGACGTGTTCTGCTTTTAAGGTCTTACCTCACTCCAGATGAACCCTGTTATTGATGCATTGCTCAGCACATAAGCAGCCAAAGCCACCAAAAGGAAGAAGGGGTAGGCAGAGTTTGGCTGCCTGCCCCCTTCCCAAGGGGCAGCAGTGGCCCCCATTGAGGCTAGTAGGCAGAGGAAGACTTGCCCCCTGAGCCCCTCAAGTCCTTCTTTAAGCCATCCTTCTGTAAAGGCTGTGTGTGGCTGGTCCGCTCTGACCACCCGCTGCAGGATCAGGCATACCAGGGGAGGTCCCGGAGAAAAACCAGCAACATGACCGGGAGCTGTCCAGGGTCCTGGAAGAAGGTGCAACCTCCAAGAAGCTTACCCCAAGGACTTAACCGGGTTGCTTGTTTGTTGGATGCAATCTCAGTGAGGAGTGGAAGGTTGATGGCTGGAGATGTATCTCAACCATGCACATTTCCCCACTTAGTGCTGTGCCTGCACCTGCCCAGTCGAGAGACGGCCGTGTCAGCCTGCCTGTATACTCCCAGGAAAGACTATAACCTTGCAATGGTACCTGTTAGCTTTCTTCCACTTCAGAATCTTTCTTCCTAATCTCTTGTATTTACCTAACCTTGTTACTCTGTTTATTTGTACCCCTGACTCCCCCACCCATCATCCATTATGTGTAAGGACTAGAATAATAGAAGGGACCTCCAGGGTCATCTAGTACAATCTCCTGCACAATGCAGGACACTCACAACTACCTGCCCACCCACAGCGTCCCCAATTTCATGCTCAAGTGACCTCCCCCTACCAAAAATCTCCAGAATCCAGCCTGGCCTGGAGAAAATTCACGTACCATCCCACAGTGGCAATCAGCAATGCAAGGAAGGGCCGCAAGAGACCAACACTGGCACATGCCTTCCTGCCCAGCTACTCACAATCTGCCTAAGTTCATAAAATCAGAATTTCTGTCAGATAACTATCTAGCCTCTGCTTAAAAACTTCTAAAGGAGAACCCACCACATCCTGAGGAAGCCTGTTCCACTGAGGAACGGCTCTAACTGTCAGGAACTTCTTCCGGATGCTTAGATGAAAATTCTTTAGAATTAATTTCAACCCATTTGTTCTGCTCTGACCTTCTGGTGCAACAGAAAACAACTGTGCTCCATCATCTCTATTGCAGCCCAAGTATTTGAAGATGGTGACCATATCACCTCTCAGCCGCCTAAACAGACCAAGCTCCCTCCGTTTTTGTTTTTTTGGGGTTTTTTTTTTGTTTGTTTTTGCCTTTTTTGCCTTTTTTAGAGTTCCATCTCTTGGAAACTCTATAGGGTCACCAGAAAGTCTGATGCAACCTGATGGCGCTTTCCACTGCCTTGGGAGGGGAAAGAAATGGTTAATGCTTTGCACTGAGCTGACCCCTCCTTTCTGTGCCTGTGAGTCCTTTCTCCAAGCTCAGGTAGAGTTACACACCTGTGAGCAAGCAGGGGAGGAGAACAAAGGCATCCCAGTTCTGAAGCCATCTCCAGCGGTGGAGCGTTAGCCGAGGTGAGAGTCCCTGACTTTTGTTCACATCCCGCCTTCCCTTTACATCTACCCTGTCAACTCCTGAAGTGTGAAAGAGAAGGAGCCCGGGAGCCATTTGCCCTGAACGTGTTTCATAGGCTGACTGCAGACAGTTGCTGAGTTCCAATGGGTAACTTTGCACCGTTGAGGTAAGCTGGTGACCCCCAGCTAGTTCAGCCATCCCTGCCCAGCCCTGGAGAGCGGAAGTCACTAGTGACAAAAAGAAGAGGGACCGGAAAGTGAGTAAGCAATAATCTGGCTTCACTCTTGCCTCTGCCACCGATTCACTCGTGGGCCTTTATCTCCCCTTGCCCGGCAGTAATGCCCCATGCTCCATTGCAAGTGCGGATGAGAGGAGAGAGGAGGAGCACAGTCTAGCGTTCGCTGGCAGGGGCTCATGGGAATTGTAGTCCATGGACATCTGGAGGGCCGCAGTTTGACTACCCCTGGTCTAGACCCTTGTGCCACGACCCTGTTCACATGTTCACTGGGGACCTGTTCTCATGTTCTTGCCATGGAATGTTTATGCCCTGATGTAACCATGCAGTCTTTTTTCATAGCTTACAGGTCCAGGGTCTCTCTTTTATATCTCCTGGGAGTGTTTTATTGTTTAATAATGATTATGATGATAACTTTATTTTTATAGGCTGCCCTTTCTGGTTGACTCAGGGTGGGTAACAACAGGCATGTATATGCAATAAAGTTTCATTGATAACAATTGATAATTAACTTTTCAATTAAATTATTATTTAAAGTATGTTAAATTGTAGTTTGATATTGGAGAAGAGCCTAATGCTGGGAGTGATTGAGGGCAAAAGAAGAAGGGGACAACAGAGAATGAGGTTGCTGGATGGAGTCACTGAAGCAGTAGGTGCAAACTTAAATTGACTCCGGGGAATGCTAGAGGACAGGAAGGCCTGGAGGCTCCTTGTCCATGGAGTCGCGATGGGTCGGACACGACTTCGCACCTAACAACAACAACAACAACAACAAAGTTTGATCCTGGTAGGCTGATGTTCCTTTTAGGAATGTCTTTGTCATGTCTGACCAGTTGCACATGCGTTTGCATGGGGACAAAAACACTTACACCTGGCACCTCATCCAGCGGACAATTTCAAATGGCAGAGAGGTGATTTAGAGAAAGCTTAGCCTGGTGCTTCAGTTGTAGCAAGGAAACACCTTGCTGTCTGTTCACCGTTTTCCTCAATAAAGAGTTTTTTTTCATCACCATATTGAGAATTTAACATAGGCCTGACATCTTGGAGGCATCAGTTAGGAGGCCCCTTGGCTGATTCAAGGTATTTCATCACCCCAAGGCAATGTATACTTGTCCCCTGTAGGCCTGTTCTACGCTGCTGGCTGGATCCAAGCCGAGCCCCTCTGGCAATTGCTGCAGAGGCCCAGGCGATGCTGACTGACGTCTTCTGTGAATCTGGAAGCATCCTTGAACCCCTGTGGTGTATCGGCTCCATCTCCATTGTGCCTTCCCAAGCACTCCTTTCAGTGGCTAAGCTGGAGAATTGGCCCTGGAGAGTCCCACATAACCAAAACATATGGATGACCAAGGCTGCTTTAATGACTGGATGAATTAAACAGATGGATGAAAGACAGTGCTGTTATTTCCATAGCAGAAATGAGGAACGGTTCCCCATTTCTTCAATGTCTTTCTTACTCACCCTCTGTCCAGTACCTGGGAGTGATTCCAGTTAGTGACAGAGACATGCTTGGGAGGGCACAGGGCAAAGAGCACCCCATGGAATCCACCCTGTCTTGCTAGGGTTGCCAGGTCCCCTTGGTGGAAAACGGGGGAAATAGGGTGGCCACATCCAGGTTGGGAAGCTCTTGGAGACTTGGGGATTGAGCTGGGGGAGACAGGGAGATAATGCACTACAAAGCATCCATTGTCTCCAAGGGAACTGATCTCTGTTGTATGGAGATGAAGAGTCATTCCAGAGGATCCCCTGGTCCCACCTGGAAGTTGGCATCTCTATTTATACCAATGTATGCCCTCCTGGAGGGGAAAGAGCAGAATCAGCCTCTTCCGTGTTTCTTAGCCCACCTGGCACTCATGAGATCTGGTGTGGATTGGATGTTACAGCAACAAACTGGGGAGTTCTGGGTTCAGATCGTCATGAAGCTGAATGACCTTGGGCTACTTCCTGTTTCTTAGGGTCATATGCTTATGCAAAGGGCAGGATGAAAGAGGCTTAAGGAATGGTATATGAGATATACCTTGTTCCTTCCAGGTGTGTTACTTAGCTTGAAAAGGGAAATAATTTTGAACATTTTATGGCACATTCCTCCTAAGCAGTGGAATGAACGTGAAACTTTATTGTCAAGGTTGTCCATTCAGTGAATGGTGGATTAATCCAATATTTATAACACAGATCATTTTGCAACCCTGTTTAAGAGATGCTCAAAATATCTGCTTTGCATGTCACTTCAGAATCATAGAAAGCAGAAACATGAATCCTCTTTGGGGCTCTAGGCAAAGCAATCCCAAACTGAGAGCAATCTGAATGTTAGACCATAAGAAAGAAAGATGGAATCAGCAGCACACCTATATTGGCCCATGACGCTCTTTGGAGGGTTCGTGCTGCTTGCGAAGTTCTTTGAGCAGGGACTGCCAACTCAGGAAAGCTGATCTGCAGGAATCAGGTAGCATCAGATGCAAATCGATTATATGGTGAGTTTCAGTGACATGCAAACTCTCTTCTGGGTAACTGAGCCATGCAAAATAGCATGTATCCTGTTCCTTTTCATAGCTCTAGAAGGGTGGACCTGCAAGTCTCATGGGCGGAGGAGTCCAACTCTCTTGCTAGGCCTGGCCTGGCTCTTGCACTCTGTCACAGCCACCAGCAACCATGCAGGAGGTACGAGTATTCCCTGTTCTGGCACAGAGAACAATCTTTTATTTGCAGGAGAATTTAAACCCTCCGCCCCATCTTTTTTAAAATTTCAGATTTTCCTGCAAACCTAGAAAGTCTCCGAAATGTACAGGAAAATCTGTTTAGTCTCAGTGTGGCCCCAATCTGTGAATTTAGGTATTTGCAGATAGGGGCTGCACTTCACTATTAGATATATAGAAGGTCACAGTTGGAATTCCGCATTCAGTTGCTGCCGCTCAAAAAATAATATTGTAGAGACAGAAAAATTCTTGAAAAAGACAACCAAAAATGATCACCTTCCCAATGGCAAAGAATAAAGTCCTTGGGACTTTTTGGAAACCCTTAAGGTGGGGGTTATATAAACTGGGGTATATTAACTGAGGTTTATATAATTATGCAATCATTTTAGAAAGTGGCGTGAGAGATGTTTTTCTCTCTCTTACAGTATGTCTGTATTCAAATGAGCAGCCGTGTTGGTCTGAAGTAGCACAATAAAATCAGAGTCCAGTAGCACCTTTAAGACCAACAAAGATTTATTCATGTATGTATGTATGTATGTATGTATGTATGTATGTATGTATGTATGTATGTATGTATGTATGTATGTATATTATATATTTTTATATCTCTGCGCCCAGCAAGCTAGCTTGTGGTGGTTCACAAAAAGAGAATACCATAGTGTCCAGTTAAAACATATCTGTTCCCTCTTAATAAAACAGTAAGAGGTGTTGGGGTGGGCTGTGTCCATGATCAAAACTCCCAGATTGGCCCCTTGGCCCTGGACTGACAAGTGGAGGGAGCAATTGGAAGGCACGAAGCACCTTCCAATTGGCCCCTCACCAGGACAGACCAGAGTTCCAGGGCAATCTGGAGACATGGCTGCCACTGCAGGGAGAGGAGGTCAATAGGGCTGCCAAAGGGGATGAGAACAGAGGCTTGGACAGGCTGTGCCAGCCCTTTTTACCCCAAGGCTGTCCTAACTGTCATGTCCAACTGCAAATTGCCTCAGAACCCTGACAGAGCTGGCAGGAGGCTGCAGAGTGCCCCCCCTCCTCCTCCCTCCCTTCAGGCCTGCTGGGATGGAGCCTCTGACAGCCCCTGACTGAGGGGAGGGAGGCCTTTCCAAGAGCAATGCAGGGGAGCCTGAGGGCCTTCCTTTTGAGGGGGGGGGACTATCCCCTTCTGCCAAACAGTTGGCTGACAGGGAGGCCACAGAAAAGCGCCTTCTCACTTAAAATACTGCTCTGGCCGGGGGTTGGACACAGCCAAGCCATGTGTCTTTCTTCTTTGCAACTCTCTGCAGATTTGAGGCCACTGCACAGCGTTATTCTGCAGATGAAACTGTTTTTTTTGTCTCCTGTTTCATCTGCACAACAACCCTGTGCAGTAGGCCTCAAGTCTTTCAATTCAACAACAACCACCTGTGTGGGAAGCCTTAAATGTTTCTTCTGTACCACAACCCTGTCCAATGTAGCTCTTTCTGCCTGGGGAGCTGATCTTTATACTCTGCTGGTGAGCTGTAATTCCAGGAGTTCTCCAGGCCCCACCTGGAGGTTGGCTACCCCTGGGTTGGAAATATTCCTGGAGGTTTGGAGGTGGGACTTCAAAATCGTACAATGCCTCAGAGTCCAGCCTTCAAAGAAGCCATTTTTGCCTGCAGTTGGGAGGGAGTGGTCCAGGGGTGTATTTCCTGGCCTATGGGTTATGGCCAGCCCTTACCAGCAACTGTTTGTATTCTGGGGCGCAGACAGGCAGACCAGCATCAGTCCTGTGAGTCTGGAAAGTGCAGGAAGATCTAAATAAATATTTACAGCCTGAAACTGTAAATAGTGAACAAGTAAATGGCTGGAGACACATGGGAACTGACTTGACTTTTTCCAACCTTGGCCTGGCAAATAAAAAAAACAGTATAAAAAAACCTTACTAAGGTCAAGACTGCTGTGCACAGAGAGTCTTCCTCTTAGGGTTGCCAGCTTCCCTGGGAGGCTCGCTACCCCACCTCCCTCATCGGGAGTCTGCTATGGGAAGAGGAAGGGAAGATGATTGGAAAATGCTTTGAGACACCTGAGGCCTGCTGGGTCACTGCGGCCCATTCCCAGTTCTCTCAGACCTCTCACAGCCCCACATAACTCACAGGTTGATTATTGTGGGGAGACGAATGGAAAAGGTGTTTGTAAACAGGAACAGGGTGGACACCTGTCTACTGTGACGATCCCATGTGTATTAGGGCAGAGGGGCATTTCGGTGAATTTGGCCTAATTCACACAAGAAGGGAAATGATGCAGAACTGGGAGGAATTGGTTGCCATGTAATCTTCCCCTAAGAAGAGTATCCAGTCTGATTTTCCCTTCACATATCTGAAGACATGGCTCTGGAAAGCTCATCTGTAACCACTATGCCACAATTCCCAAAGGTCAGTCCTCTCCCACACTCAACGAACATTCCAAACCACAGGTTCTTGACAGCCATATCTCCACACCCATACCCTCATTTGCCACCACCCCACCACAACCTCCCACACAACACACACATTCAACCCTATGCCCTTACAGACAACTCCTCCCTTTCCTCTTCCCACTGCCAAGCTCTAGCGCCCGTTGTATTCTTGGATACAACGGGCTTTGCCCCTAGTAATATTAATAAACACCCTAAAAATAATCCCCAAAACACATAAAATGGCAGTATATAAAATAAATCCATCCCCACGTTCCAGAACATGGGTCTTGGTGCAGATGAAATTGAAAGTGTGGCTGGCAGATAAGGATGACATAAGGCTCCCGGTGCAGTCTAGCATTGTATGCAGGGGATGGGGGTGACCAATCACATGCCCCGGGACTCCCACATGGCCTCAACCAAATGCCTGATGGAAGAGCTCCATTTTGCAGGCACTGCAGAACCCAGAGAGTCCCGACAGGGCCTGCAGCTCGTCTGGGAGCTCATTCCACAAGGAAGGGCCATGTCCAAGAAGATCCTGGCCCTGGTTAAGGCCAGACATGCCTCCCGAGGCCCCTGGACCCTCAGCAGATTCATACCTACAGAGCAGAGTGCCCTGCGGGGGGCATAAGGAGGTAGACAGTCCCATATATAAGTAGGGCCCAAGCCACATAAAGCCTGAAAGATCAAAACCAATACCTTGAACCTTATCCAGAAGCAAATTGGTAACCAATGAAGTTGTTTCAACAGCAGCTGAACATGAGCCCTCCAGGATGACCAGGTAAGTACCTGTGCAGCATTGTGCACCAATTGCAATTTCCGGGTCAGGGACAAGGGAAGGCCCACGTAGAGCGAGTTACAGAAGTCTAACCTGGAAGTGACCATTACATGGATCACAGTGGCCAGGTGTTCCGGGGACAAGTAGGATGCTAGTAGCTGGGCTTGACACAGGTGGAAAAACACCATCTGAGCTACCTTAGTGATCTGAGCCTCCATAGAAAGGGAGGCATCAAAAATCACTCCCAGATTCCTGGCTTGAGGTACAGATGTCAATTGCACCCCATCCAGGCAGGGAAGGTGCACTTCCTGATCTTGCCCCTTTTGACCCAGCCGCAGGACCTCCATTTTGGAGGGGTTGAGTTTCAGGTGACTCTTCCTGAGCCATCCAGTTACTGCTTCCAAACAACTGGCAAATGTTTCTGGGGGGGACATCCGTCTGTCCATCCATCAGGAGATAGTGCTGGGTGTAGTCCATATACTGGTGACACCCCAGCCCATAACTCTCCAGACCAGCTGGGCAATAGATGTTGAACAAGGTGGGAGACAGTACAACCCCTTGTGGCACCCTGTATGGTAGTGCAAAAGAATCGGACAACTCATCTCCCACCGCAACCCTCTGCAACCTGTTCTCAAGAAAGGAGGCCAGCCACTTAAGAGCTGGTCCCCCTATCCCTGTGTTAGCGAGCTGGGCCAGAAGCTCGTGATCGACCACATCAAATGCGGGCAAAAGGTCTAACAAAGCAAAAATGGCTGACCCGCCTTGATCTAATTGGTGCCAGAGATCATCCGTCAGAGCGACCAGCGTGGTTTCCACCCCATGGCCAGGACGGAAGCCCGACTGGGATGAATCCAGGGCTGAAGTTTCCTCCAGAAATGCCTGGCACTGGTCTGCCGCAGCCCTCTCAACTACCCGAACCAGGAATGCAAGATGCAAACCTGGGCAGCAGCTGATGGGGTCCAGAGATGGTTTCTTCAGCAGAGGGCCAATCACTGCCACCTTGAGCCACTGGGGGAACCCTCCTGAACCAAGGGAGATGTTCACAATATCCCTCAGCGGTTCCCCTATCCGCCAGATGCTCAACTTGAGCAACCATGACGGACAGGGAGCAGGGCAGCGAGTGGTCGCCCTCATAGCACTAATACCTGAGGGGTCCAGGAAGATGATGACTTTGTAGATTCAAGACAAGAGGTTATTCACACAATGCATTTCGAAGCCTCTGGAGCTTTGACATTTTTATAACTATGGTGCTATGACAGCTTTAAAAGGTAGGTCCCCTATGGCCATGACCCCCCCCCCGCTGCCTTATCAGTTGATGGGTGGGGGCAGGAACTTACCCTGAAAAATAGGGAGATCCATCCAACGTGCAGTAACATGTCCACATCCTTGCCCATTTCTCCTGGAAGTGACATCATTACATCTAGGACATTGTGGCAATGCATTGGTAGTTTAGCAAAAACTTGATGGCAGAAGCCAAATTTATGGGAATTGTAGTCCATGGACATCTGGAGGGCTGCAGTTTGACTACCCCTGCAATAGATTGTACCTTTGAGTACCAGGCCTGAATCAGTACTCTCAGTTCTGTTGACGTGTTGCTGTTCTTTCTCTGGTCTGTGTTCTGTACCACCTGGCAACTCTACAACCATAGCCCCCCCCCTCCCCAAAGAACAAATAGAGACCATGATGTACCAGGAAGAGAGACCCAAAAGGAGAGACTGTCCTGGGGGAAGGGGGCAGGAACAGTTCCTGCTACTAGGCTGTTTACTAGGGTGAATTTTCCATCTTCCCCGAAAGAGGACAGCGAGTCCAACGTGGCCTCCTGCACCTGGCCGTCTTGCTCTGCGGCCTCGAGCACAAGGGCTGCTGCTGCTGCTGTGGCGCCAGCCTGACAGAGCGGCTTTCCCCAGGGCTGCCCCCGCTGACCTCCCTGCTTGAACCGGGGACTCTGTGTGGCTTTAATCAGCGAGGCCACTTGGGTTTCAGAGAGGGAGCAGCCTGGAGACGGTGGTGGCACGCTGGGTCATGTCACCCTCCGTTAATTGCTTCCTTCCTCTCTGTTGACAGGATCAGCCTGGTTTCCCTCGAAAGGGAGCGGAGGCTGTGGGGAAGTGGAGCTGGGCTGCAGAGGTGACCAAGAGGGCTTGAGTGGAGGAGGAGGAGGAAGAGGAGGACCATAACAATGGAGACCCATTGATGCTGCTGTGGAATGGACGGAATGGCCAGTGGCACGAGGAGTTGGACTACAATCAACCCTCCCAGGAGTGAGGCTGAACGAAATCCCTCTGGGAGGCAGAGATGGGTTTGACGACCGTCCCAGATGGCCCAGGCAGTTGTGGAAACTAGGCCACCAAAGCCTTCTCCACTCAGGCGCGTCTGAGTCTTCGGTTGCGGAACCCACCGGAGCACCTTATTGCCCTTCTGTGGCCTAACATGGGAGGAGCAGTGTGCTCCCCTTTGGTGGAAATCTGGGATTTGCCCCCCAAGCCAGTTGCCTCCCAGTCCCTGGAGCTTTCCAGTTTCCCCCGGCCTCGATCCCACTGTGATCGCCCTGCCTCTAGCGGGCCTCCTGTTTCTCCATCCTTGGATGCAGAGGATTGGGGTGAAAAAGCCTCCATGGCTATCTCAAGTCCAGAAGTTGGCTCCACCACCCCGGAGGCTAAAATCCAGCTGGGTGATTAGAACACAATGTCTGTTGCTTGGGAACACCAATGGCTCGTCACTCAGCCTGGATTATTACGCAAAGTATGCTCTTGAATAGGGGCTCAAGTGCTTTTCCTCCTGGTGCTGGGGTTTTAAAAAAATCCTATTCTGTTTGGCTTCTGGATAGTTGCAAATACTTTAAAGCCTGAACAGCCTGGGGTAGGAGACAGGGATGCCAGCTGTAGGCTGGGGAATTCCTGGAGGTTTGGGGTCCATCTTAGGGAGGGGAGAGAGTTTGCAAGGATGTGACTGACTGGTGTCCGCCCTCCAAAGCTGCCGTTGTCTCCCAGGGAACTGGAGATCAGCTGTAATTCTGGGAAGTCTTCAGATCCCACCAGGAGTTTGGCAACCCTCCCAAGGGTGGTTTAGATATGAACTGTGATTCACTAATGAAGCCCTAAACTGCATGTCCCTGTCTTCAGAGGTAAATCGGGTTGATGCTGGAGACAGGGCTTTCTCTGCCCAACACACACATCCTCTCACGTGAAGGTGCCTGGTCTCTTTTGGTTTGCTTTAGACGTATCTATGGTTGGTTTGCTTAATTTTCTGTTCATTTTGCTCCCAAGTAGCTTTGCCTTGGTTGTCCTTTTGCCTACTTTTAAAGAAGAAGAAGCAGAGCTGGGTTTTTGTACCCTCGTTTTACTACCCGAAGGAGTCCCAAAGCCACTTACAATCACCAAAAGTTCCTCTTCCCACAACAGACACCCGGTGAGGCAGGTGGCCTGAGAGAGCTCTGAGAGAACTGCAGCACCCATCTGGCTGCAGGTGGAGGAGTGCAGAATCCATCCTGGCTACCCAGATGAGAGACCTGTGCTCTTTACCATTTTGTTAACTCTGTTGGTAGTTTTTGTGCTGCTGTCTGACTCCTGCCTCTGGTTTTAAACCTGAGCGGCGTCTCAGAGATATTTCTACTGAGTGAATCACCCACTTTTCAAGAAAGACTGAAGACTGGATGCCTTCGGAAGAAGGGCCGTGCCGACGGAAGCGCTGTCGGTTTCACATCTGTCTCTGTGATGGCTTCTCCACAAAAGAATCCTTGAAGCTGAAATTTGTTGAAGAGGCTGAAGTTTGGTAAGAGGTTCTCAGGCACCTCCCCCAGGGATTCTCTGGGAAAAGGGGAAGAGCGCCCAACCATTCTGAGTACCAGGAGAAGGTGGAACTCTTTGCTACAGGCTATCTTGCACAGCTTTGCAGGGGGATTAGAAGACTCATCATTGTGTCTCTCTCTATTTTTACCTCCCCCTTCCTCTCAGGGGCTCAGGGTTCTCTCCTCCTGCTTGTCCTCTCATGATGCACAGAAAAAGGGACAGGCTCAAGATCACTCCCAGGGCAACCTGAGATGGGCTGGTTCAGGATCCTACAAATGCCTGCAAAGTGTTCTTGGGATTCAACCATCTTTATGGCTGGGGGAGGATCTGAACCCAGAACTTGACTTCAGATGTTTGAGTATTCAGATCCACTTCCAATTAAAGCTTTCTTTCTATAGAAGCCTTGTTGTGAGTTTTGTCTGCCTCTGACAAACTCTCAAGCCCCGGTTCTCTCTCTGTTGCATTATATGCTGTCAAACCACTCCTGATGTATGGTGACCCTATGAAGTGATAATCTCCAAAATGTGCTCTTGCTACCAGCCTTGCTTGGGTTTTGCCGACTGAACGCTGAGCAGCTGCTGGTCTGAGTCCATCTTCCTCATCAGCTGAGGTTTGCCATTGCCTGCCTCGGCCTGTTTATTAATTTTATTTCAAGTATTTATTAGCCGCCTATCTCCCTTGTGGAACTTAAGGTGTCTTACAGGATAAGTTGCCCACAACCAAAGCACCATAAAACAACAATGACAACATCCATAAAATCACAATTAAAATTGCGTAGCAACCCTGGCTCTGATGTAGTCAAGATCTGATGAGATCAGACTTGCTGGGCTATCCAGGGTGGGATAAAACAATGCTATGCTAAGCCCAAATCGATTTTGGTCCCAGCACCCTGCATTTTTAAGATGGTTTAAGCAGCTCTTTTTGCTCTGTACTGTAGGAAGCAAAATTAGCTTCTGCCCTCCCTGGAGAAATGGGATTGAGTCAATGTACATTTCAGAGGTCTGAGTTCCAGCTGGCAGACGGTTCCCTCGGTCCCTCCTTTCCCACCATCAAGCAATTCAGAATGTTCTGCATGTAATGGTAAAACCAGCCATGTGGTACGAGCAGGATGGTGTGCATGTGCATGTGTGTGTGAGAAGAGAGAGACTTACAAGGCAGTGGTAGGAATAAAACAAGGGAAAGGCTTCACTTGAGTCCTTAGAACAGAACAACAAATTACATTTTTGGTGGTGAGACTGGATGCTAATCTGAAATCCCTTACAATCTCCAGCAGGTGGCAGTATCACCAATGCCGTTTTCGAAATGGTCCCCCTGTTGGTGTGAAGCAGGGGTAGTCAAACTGCGGCCCTCCAGATGTGCATGGACTACAATTCCCAGGAGCCCCCTGCCAGCGAATGCTGGCAGGGGGCTCCTGGGAATTGTAGTCCATGGACATCTGGAGGGCCGCAGTTTGACTACCCCTGGTTGAGTCCGGGCACACCTTGATGACCAACACATTCTGGGCATGAGCTTTTGTGTGCATGCGCAGGACTCATTCACTGGACTGTTTTTTTAAAGGAAAAGAAACACACATAACCCACCTCTGTTCCTCTCTGGCCTCCAGAGCTCTACTGGTTCACTGTAAGTTGGATGCACCTTGACGGCACTTCCACAACGGCATCCGCCTTTTTCACCCATGTGGTAAAAAATCCCAAGGGTGGTGATGCTAGGGCTGGTTTCCTTTGGGCAAAAGAGCTGCAGAGAATAACCATATCTCTTAAATATTTCCTTTATTTGCAAATATACAAAAGGTGCATAAAGAAACACCTTCTGGGGCAGCAGCTACCCCCCACAAGATCCTTGGATAGCTCCTGCCCCCTCAAAGGCGTCTCATGGGTTGTGTCCGCATGGCAGGAACCAGGAAAAGTGCAGGTTGATGCCCAGGTGCCCTCAAGGACAACATTGGGGATCCCTGCTTTCTGGTGTAGAAATGGGCAGCTGAAATTTTCCATGGCAAAGGTGTATGAAACATCCCATTAAGCCTCTGTTAAAGGGCAAGGGCAACCTTTTCTTCATTGTTGGCCACCCCAGTTGATAGAATAGGTTGTACTATTTTGGACAGACCCTTAGCCTTAAACCAAGGCACACCAGCGGTCTCTCCAGCTCAGCATTGCCTGCATGGCTGACTGAGGGTCCCTGAGACCTCTGGTAGAGAAAGGACCATCCTGGTAGTTGCTTCCTGAAAACTGTTAACTGACCAGAGACAGAAAGTGGGATGTTCTGAATCCAGCCCATTCCTGAATTCTACGGTGGGCTTCGTTGTTTGATTCCACTTTGCCACTCGCTCTGTGGGAAAGAGTATCACACATTCCCTAAATAAATACACTGAAAGAAGCAAACTTATCTGCCTTTTAAACTGTGCTAAGTAGGGCATCTGAGATCACGTGCCTTTTAGATTCCCCCTTTCCTTGTGACTCCTTAAAGACCTCCCTTCACTAACGAGGTTCTGACCACAGGAGAGCTACAGCCCTTTAAAAGTGTGCATAGGATCATAGCCTACTTGGCAGGAGGCTACCCATAGGGTATACTTCTAAAGAAGCACTCTTAGTCTTATGCCATTAAAAGCGGTAGGATCAGGAGCTCCTGGTTTGCTTGTTAAAGTAGGGTTACCAGTTGACCAGGTAACTCAACCCAGACTTGCTCTAGTGATTTCAGCAACAACACCCCTCCCCCTAGAAATGAGCAAATTTGCTTTCATAACCAGAATAACATGAGCAGGTGGCTCCTGATCAAGCAGGTGTTAAAGGCACAGGAGCAGGAGCTGGGGCAGGGGCTAGAGGTGCCCTCACCTGTGCATGGCCAAGGGCAAGAACTACAGGGGGGAGGAGCTCCTTCTGCTTCCCAGTCTTATAAAGAATTTATTGAGGGCTGCTTGAGTCTTTCGTCTGAGCAGTGTGGAGGGGTGCTGTGTCTCCCTCATGAGGCTGACGCTTGTTTGCTGAGGCATGAAGTCATTTTCTTTGGAACCCACTTCAGGTTTGTTTGGGTAGCTTTGGCCTCAGAAATGGAGACATTTAGAAAACTTCCGTTTCTGTCCCGTGTGGTTGGAAGGAGAGTTTATACGTACTGCCCTATATCTATAGCTGCGAAATGCAATTTAGCGCTTGATGTGTTGCTGTGCTAAGGCTTTGCCTTTTGAAACTGGGCAGGCCCAAAAGAATCCATGAGCTTTACGAACAGCTGCTGCTCTCCTGTGCCAGCGGATGAAGTCTTTTTGATCTCTCCTTCCTGTGCAGGGGTTTAATTGCTGGTTTTATAGTATTTGGGGTATGTACATTGGCTCTTGTTTCTGCCGTTTTAATTATGTAGGGAGAGGGCTGTTGTTGGTATTAATGGTTTTAATGTTTTTTTGGGGGGGTTGGTTTGTATTAATAGTTTTAATGATGTGTGTGGGGGGGGTTGTCAATCTTGGTATTAATGGTTAAAATGTTATTGTGTTCTCTGAATTTCAATCTGTTAGCTGCCTTCTAAGGGCAGACAAATGCTTGTAGAAATAAGCAACAGCAAGATTCGGGCCTTCCTTTGGTGAAGTGGCCCTCGCTTTGCATGGTGGGTTTTGGACTTCCGAAAGGAAAGCTGGCAAGACCTTGAACCCCAAGCTTGCTGGTGATAGACTGGCCTGTGTGTGTGTGTGTGTGTGTGTGGAGAGAGAGAGCGCGAGCGAGCACAATGTCACCATGAGTAGGGTTGCCAACCTCCAGGTAGGACCTGGAGACCCCTCACTTTAACAAGTGACCACTGGACAGCAGGGATTAGTTCCCCTGGAGACAGAGGACTGTGCAGCATTATACCTTGCTGAAGTGCCTCCTCTCTCCTCCGGCTCCAGAGGTAAATCTCCAGGGATTTCCCAGAGCCATTGGTCAGCCAGGGGGAGAATGGAAAAGAGCTGATTGGCTATAGTTGGCTAACAGGCCAGTCTGAGGGGTCCCTCTATCCGAAGACCAGTCCTGAGTGAGGGAATCCCTGGGGATTTGGGGGGGGGGGTGTGTGGTGGAGTCTGGGATGTGGAGGGACCTCGGTAGACTTCAAAGCCGTACAGCCCATCTTCCAAAGCTATGCTTTTCTCCAGGGGCAAATGAAGATCATTTGCAAACCCAGGAGATCTCCAGCTGCCATGTGGAGGTCTGCAGCTAAGAGTAAGGTGGAAGAAGTCTACAGAAGGAGCTTCCTGGAAGATGTATTGAAAATGGTTATTGCTGGAAGCCACTGAGCGAGGCTAGCTGTGATTTATTGATTTTTCTACAACTCCTCCTTGAAAAACTAAAAAAGAAGCAGAAGGAGATGTTTTTGTATTAGAAGATTGATTTTGCCTCAGACAGTTTTTCTCTCATTACCACCTCGAGGTTGGCGACCCCAAAGTACTGAAAGTGCTCCTGGGCCTGGGCATGGCAAGGCACACGCTCCGTTGCTCAGAAAGAGAAAGCTCGGAGCATTCTGACTGCAGACACCGCCCTCCTAGAGAGGCAAGCTGGCTTCTCTCGAGAGGTAGGGCACTTCTATGGGGAAGGAAGAAGAGGGAGGGAGGAAAGTAGGTTGGTTTCTGTGGGTTAGTGTGTTTTTTCCTTTAGCTCCACAATGGTGGGGCAGCAGAAAGGTGTGTGCCTTTCTAAAGACAATCTTTCCCTGAAATCCTCCCTGAGTCTGTAGAGTAAGGGCAAGTGAGAAATGTAATTAATAATAACAGCTAGGGTTGCCCTGTCCCCTGGCCACTGGCAGGGTATGGGGCGTAGGGCTGCAGATCCAGGTAGGGAAACTCCTGGAGACTTGGGAGTGGACCCTTAGGGTCCCCAGGCTCCACCTGGAGGCTGGCATCCCTCAGTCCCCTTCCCAAGAAGCCCTTTCCTCCAGGGGAACTGAGCTCTGCAGTCTGGAGATGACCTGGAATTCCAGGGGATCTCCAGGCCCCACCTGGAGGCTGGCATCCCTCAGTCCCCCTCCCAAGCAGCCCTTTCCTCCAGGGGAACTGATCTCTGTAGTCCGGAGATGAGCTGGAATTCCAAGGGATCCCCAGGCCCCACCTGGAGTCTGGCATCCGTCCATCCCCCTCCCAAGCAGCCCTTTCCTCCAGGGGAACTGAGCTCTGTAGTCTGGAGATGAGCTGGAATTCCAAGGGATCCCCAGGCCCCACCTGGAGTCTGGCATCCGTCCATTCCCCTCCCAAGCAGCCCTTTCCTCCAGGGGAACTGATCTCTGTAGTCTGGAGATGAGCTAGAATTCCAGGCGATCCCTAGGTCCCACCTGGAGTCTGACATCCCTCCCTGAAGCTTTCCAATGTGCCAGAAGGCTTACAGCTCTATGCTGAGAAATTCCTGAAGATTTTGGGTTGAAGCCCGGGGAGGAGCAACTGATCCCTGCCGTCTGGAGATGAATTGTAATTCCAGAGAAATCCAGACCCTGCCTGGAGGATGGCAGCCATATCTGAGGAAGCCTGCCTGTAAACATATCTTATCTGACTGGATAGTCTGAAGTAGCTGATTCTACCGAGCTCTTCAGCTGTGTCTTCCCAATGGGACAAATGGCTGTATTGCCCCCCCTCCCCATGTCAGCCAGGGTGGAATGCAATGCCTGCCCCTTCGTGGCCCGGGCTGGGAGCTGAGGTGTCTCTGGGAGCCTGGCCAGCAACATCTTTCTTCTCCGGAATATCCCCTCCGGGAATAACCGGGGAAACAAAGGAGCTCTGCATTCCTAGGCCAGCTGAGGAGTGGCGTTTTCTTTCCCAATGGCTGCCTTCGTCATTGGCTTCCGGAAACCTTTCCTCTCCCTGTGCTGGAGATCTTCGCCTCCTTGCTTTGTGGAATGAGTGCCTGTCCCTTGCCCAGCTGTTTCCTCACATGGCCTTGCTGTACGGACCAAATAAGAGCCGTTCTGACAGAAGATCCTCCTGGTCAGGCTCCCTTGTCCCCCTGGCTGGATGCTCAGCATGATCACAAGCGGGGGTAGCATGGAGGCGCCGCCACCTGCTCTGTTAATGCTTGGTACATTCACTGGTATTCTCACATGGGTGGCCTGCCGGTATGAAACAGCACAACAAAATCAGAGTCCAGTAGCACCTGTAAGACCAACAAAGATTTATTCAGGGCGCGAGCTTTCAAGTGCAAGCACTCTTCCTCAGACTTGCACTCGAAAGCTCACGCCTTGAATAAATATTTGTTGGTCTTAAAGGTGCTACTGGATTCTGATTTTACTGGTATACTGCCTCTGATACCGGGGGCTCCATTTTATTCATTGTGATTGATAGATGCTGACAGGACCTCTCTGCAATTTGATTCCCCAAGCTAGCGATGCCCTGATGGGGGTAGCCTAGCCTTCCCTGTGCCCATCCCTGGATTTCCAGGCATTTCCCAGCCTGGAGGTGGCAACGCCATGCTAGGTAGGCATGAGTGGGCGATAGTTAGCTGCAGTGGCTGACAATTCCAGTTTCCTGCCACAACAGAGCTAAAGACTGGGGTTGCCAACCTCCAGGTTTGGGGATGGAGAGTTCCTGGGATTCCAACTGATCACCGGATGGCCCCGAACAGTTCCTCTGGAGGAAACGGCTGCTCTGGAGGGCATATGTGACTTTAGACCCTGCTGAGGCCCTTCTCCCCTCTAAACCTCTCCCTGCCCTGGGTCAGCCCCCCAAGTCTCTTGGTATTTCCTGAGCAGGAGTTGGCAACAGCAGGACTGAGGAAGGCCATGCCTTGTTTCTGGAACAAGGCCATATCTTAGGCCTGGGCTCGCCTTCAAGTCTCTCTGTGGTGTCAGATGTTTCTGTTTACATTCCGAAAATGCTTGGTGGCAGCCGTCTTGGGAACTCCTTCTTTTGGGACTTGGGAGAAGGGAAAGAACGGGTGGGCATTTCTCGTGTTGCAAAGGGGCTGGCTGCCTTCTGTCTGGCATGGGGGTGTGCATCTCTCTGGGCTCCTGGGGTGCATTTTTGTTCATAAATCAAGCATGCACATGTGGTGTCTTCAGCACGCAGCTTGCATTGGGTTTTCTGGAAGGGGATCAGATCAACTCAGCTATGTGAAGTGATTGTGACTTTGCACTCTAATATCTGTTGCTCCTTGTGCCCTGAAAGTGGCGTAGTAGAGCCCCTTTGGTCCTCAAGACCCAGGTGAGAGCTGAGGCTTGGATCAGCTGCGTCCCTTCAGCTCACATCAAATAGTTTCAGAGGGACAGCCTGCAGTAAAACTTCTCTACTGGAGTCCAGTGTCACTGGAGAGACAAACACAGTTGGGGGGGGGCATAAGCTTTTGAGAGTTGATGCTTCCTTCATCAGATACCATCAGCTGTGACTGTCGAAAGCTTATACCTCCCAAACTCTTGGACTCTAAGGGGCTAGTGGACTAGAATCTAACTGTACGTACACCAGAGCTTGTGTTGCAGGAGCCAGTAAAGGCATTCTTCATAGAATCATAGAGTTGGAAGGGGCCATACAGGCCATTAGCCCAGTTCCCTGCTCAATGCAGGATCAACCTGAAGCATCCAAGATAAGGATCTGTCTAATCACTGAGGTCTTCCAATTGCTAGATGGAGTGACCTTTCCGTTCTGCCTTCCATGCTCTTTAAAGACACAATTTTTATTTATGTATTTATGGGATTTATAGTCTGCCTTATCTTTGGGAAATCAGTGCAGATTACATGTTGTGATTCAATACAATCTATGCCAGTGGTTCTCAACCTTCCTAACCTTTAATCCAGTTCCTCCAGTTGTGGTGACCCCCAAATATAAAATTAGGCAACTGTTATTTCACAGAAATTAAACAGAAACTGACCAATGGCGTGAAGATCCATTGTTCATGATTGTATATAAAATGGTTTTTTGCCGGGGTTTCTCAGTTCAGTTCTGTCACACCGTGCCGATCTCACTCTTTTCCGCTGCTCCAGACAGATGACCACTCTATCTCTATCTACCCCGCAAGGCTGTTGTGTGGATGGTGTCCCCCCAGCCAAGCTGCTTGCCCTGCCGCGACCCCTGTGAATGGGTCGTTCGACCCCCAAAAGGGACCTGACCCCCAGGTTGAGAAGCACTGCTCTATACAATATAAAGGAGTGCGCATACTTCCAACGATGTGGTGAATGTAGCAGAGCCTCCAGGCCAGGCTTTCTCAGCCAGGGTTATGTGAAGCCCTGGGATTTCTTGAGGGCCCTGGAAGGGTTTCCCAAGTGGGTGGGAATTAATTAATTTTAAAAATATTTAAACATTTGTTAAACATTTATTGGAAGATATGACCATATATGGTTATGTTGACATGCCCCCCCCTAAAATGGCCAATGAGGGGCCTAGAAGGAGTGGCAAGGGGAGGGGCCTCGGGTGGGTGTGTACACAACTATGCTTCCCAACCATATTCTGCACAATCAGGCCACTTTTTGGGTTTCTCAAATCCTGAAGAATATTTCAGGGGTTTCTCAGTGGTGAAAAAGTTGCGAAAGGCTGCTCTAGGCAGAATTCTATCCATGCCAGGAAGCTTTGGAACTTTCAGCGCATGACCCCTCCCCCGGAGGCGGAGCTTTTCCTCCCGATGTGTAGGAGCATTTAAAGGGAGTGCATGACTGTGTATGTAGCAGCTGATAATGACAGTTGCACAGTTGTTATTGTCAACTGTAATGTAGGGGGGCTCCCTTTAAACACTCTCCCCAGCCAGAGAAGGTAGGAAGGAATATTTAAACAGAGCAGACCCCCTTGTTACGGCTGATAATGACAGCCCTGCAGCTGTCATTATCTGTAATGTGGGGACCATTCCCTTTAAATACTCACGCACACCCTGCAAAGCCTCCCTGCAGCCTGACAGGGTGGTGCGTGTGTCTGTGTCTGTGTCTGTGTGTGTGTGGGGGGGAAGGAGCTAGCAAGCAGCTCTCCCAATGAGAAAGATGCTTGTTGGGTCCTTAACCCCCCCCCACCGCCGCCCTGTCAGGCAGCAGGGGAAATGCTCCCTAGCACCCATTGCATTCCAGCACACAACGGGCTTTGCTGCTAGTCCCTGTTTAAAAGTTAAAAGTAGTACTAGTTAAACAATAACTGTAAAACATTTGCCTTAAAACCATAAATTAACAATAAATATTTAAAACTGACCATAGGGTAGGTAGGTAGGGTATTATTTGATCTGAAATATAGCATCTCAGCTTGGTGGGGATTGGGAAGAGAAAAATTTGGGGGGTTGCTCTAAAGCGGAAATGGTCTCTCTCTGTTGTTTTTTCAAAGACAGCATTATTCACAGAAAGTGCCCCCCCTTCTTTTTACAAGAATAACCAGACCAAACCAGCCCTTTCTCAGTTGCCACAAAAACTGAACTTGAGGACCTGACAGCCTAAGTTGGCCTCTCTGAGAAATTGGGGGGTGGGGATGGAGCTTGAGCCCTGATGCCACCGCACAGTATGCCCCGTGGCTGCCCGTGATGAGTGAAAATCTCATCTTTGGAGGAAGAAAATATAAAAGTGAAGTCATGCTCCGGAACCAGACATAGAGGGTGGCTGTGGGGGAGGAATTATTGTGCCCTTACTGACTCCCTTGCAGAGTCCCACAGGAAATAGGTGGCAGCTGTTGTTCTCTCTCAAATCACTGTGGAAGAGTAACATTTCTCCTTTTCTGGTAGTGAATAAGAAAAACATTGCTGTACAAGTCTCAACGGCCCATCAAATTTCCAATAAGCAAAAACTTTGGTGAAAAGTATTCTCTTTATTGAAGAAATAAAACAAGGCAAAGAGGTCCTTGCTGAAATTAAATCTGTAACCGCTCCTGCGGAGCATCTGTAACCACTCCTGCGGAGCAGTGATAATAAAGCCCTAAGGGCTAAGTGGGAGGAGAGAGGGCGGGGCCTGTCCGTGATAAAAACTCGGAGAGGCCAATCAGGAGCCACAAAGTGGCTCCTGATTGGCCCCTGTAAGTGCCACTCAGGGGCCAAGTGGCCAATGGGGAGGGGCGCAGCATGCCTCCCCATTGGCCACTTGGCTTGTCCTGGACTGGCCACGCCACGCAGATGGTTCGCCGCCGGGAAAGGAGCAGGGCCGCTGCGGCCCTGCTCCTTTCACTGCGGCAAACCAGGGGCAGACCTTGCCTGGGGAGGGGGAGGCGCCATCCCAAGCCTCCCCAACAACCTTCCCCCCAGGCTGCGATTGCAGCCCTGCCCGCTGCTACCGCCAGCTGCCAGCCATCGCAGGCCTCCTGGAGGCGCCAACGCGATGGACATGGTAAGCCCCCGCAGCACAACTCCAACGCGCACACACCCATCCTCCCTGCTCTTGCCTCCCCCCTACTTGCCTTCCAACCGTCGCCACTACTCGCCTGTTTCACCCCTCCTAAATACCTGCCAACCCCCCCAAGTCGCCACACTGCTCCCCCCACCCATTGCCATCTTCCCCAATCCCACCCCCCACAGCCGCTCCCGTGATCCACACACCCACCCCTCTCTATCCCACACTCCCACCCATTCCTCTCTTCCATACACCCCCAACACCTGCCCCCGCACTCCCCCCACCCCCCAGCGGAACCCCCGCCCTACTCACCACCATTCTGATCCTCCTCAAGACCCCTTGCACAGCCTCGCGCCACCGTCAGTGCGAAGCTGACTGGACGCCCTGCCGCACTCCGCGGCCACCTGTAGCCTTTGCCCGGCCACAGCTACGCCACGTCCTGCATGCGGTGGTCCTGGCCCTGGACCCGGCTGAAGGCCAGGGGCCTCTGCAGGCTGGCCTGGCCTTCTGCTGGGTCCAAGGTGAGGCCCGCCGCATGTAGGACGTGGCGTGGCTGTGGCTGGGGCCGGGCGAAGGCTCCAGGCGGGTGCGGAGTGCGGCGGGGCATCCCGTTGGGCCCAGGGGCCGCGAGCCTGCGCCACGTGTCTGGAGGAGCTGAGCCAGGGGTCTGGAGCCGGCGAGCCTGCCCCTGCACCAGCCACACGCCTCCGGGACGCTGGCGACCTTGCCTCAAGCACGCCTATTCCCCATCCGCCTACCTTCAGGTAAGCTGGCAGGGGGGGGGGGTCCTCTGACCCTTCCCCTTCCCCCTTCTCCCCTTTCAGAGCCCATTTTTATAAATGGGTTTTGAAACTAGTACTCCATAAGCCAGCACACCTATAAGGTAACCTAGATCTCTCCCCCAACTTGCATCTTCGTGTACAAATGCCAGGTGCAAAACTTCAGCCTACACTAACTACAAAGCCCACAAATGTGAAAGCAACAGATAACACCTTGGTATGTTTCAAGACAACCAGCTGAGCCACCCAAGGTCAGGGGGATAGCCAGGAGGCTCAGCGGAGTCCAGAGACTCAGGATGGAAATTTTCAGCAAACCATCCCTGGGTTAAGAAAACAACCTAGGCCAACAACTATTCACCAGTGGGCCCCAGGAATGAAAGGCCTGAACTAAGGTCAGGCAAAAGCTGAAAACACGTCACCCTAAATACTCTAAACAACCAAACAGAACCATACATAGAAACCAAGACATGATTAGAGATGGATACATTAATACAAATTTATGTGAGTCATGGCAAAAACATGTGAACTAGAGAACAGGATCTTGATGGTTAGCTCCATTTTCCCCTTCTCCCTTCCTCTCCGCAGAACAAAAAAAAAAAACATTTCCCAGATCAAAGCTGACCAATAAAGGGAGACCAACCATGCTGCACAATATATGCGGTGGAGGAGGGAAATGTGAGGGATAAAAAGGGGAGAGGGGAATCTAAGAGAATCATTATGCTTTTATATTACCTTTGTCCTGAAAGCAAAACAAGGGGGAAAACCACCACAAAACCACTCTCAGAAAATATGCTGAAGCAGCAAATGGAAAGCAAATTGAGCATTGAGGGGAGAAAAATCCTTGCAGAACAAAAAAGAAAACTTGATCCACATGAACATTGGAAGTGGTATGAAAAGTAGACAAAAAAAATGTTGTAGGAATGTATGGTGAAGCAAAGGAAACACCTGCGCATAAAAGCCCTTGGGACGGTCCATGCAATATCAGCTAAGTCACAGGCATTCTCTGTGGTAGATCATCATCTGGAACAGCCTACCAGAGTTAAGGTACAGAAGGCACCTTTGCTCACCTATATTTAGAAAAGTATACAAGACAGTTTCAGAAGTCAACTGGAGAGGGGGGGGGGTGTGACTAGCCGCACCAGATTTAGCAGGGTGTTTTTAAACCCGTGCATTATTATTGTCTGTTAATAGACGTCAGTATTTCTATTCTGCAGCTTGTTATTGCTGTTGGCCACCCTGAGTCCATGGAAAGAAGGTGAGAAAGGAATATATTTTAAATAATTATTATAGTGCTGGGGCAAAGCCCGTTGTATCCGGGAATACAACGGGCACTAGAGCTTGGCGGTGGGAAGAGGAAGGGGAGGAGTTGTCCAGTCTGTAAGGGCATAGGGTTGAATGTGTGTGTTGTGTGGGAGGTTGTGATGGTGTGGTGGCAAATGAGGGCATGGGTGTGGAGAGATGGGTGTCAAGAACCTGTGGTTTGGAATGTTCGTTGAGTGTGGGAGAGGACTGACTTTTGGGAATTGTGGCATAGTGGTTACATATGAGCTTTCCAGAGCCATGTCTTCAGTTATGTGAAGGGAAAATCAGACTGGACACTCTTCTTAGGGGAAGATTACATGGCAACCAATTCCTCCCAGTTCTGCATCATTTCCCTTCTTGTATGATTTAGGCCAGTGGTCCCCAACCTGCGGGCCACGGCCCGCTGCCGGGTCGCGAAGGCCATGGCGCCGGGCCGCGGCTCCCTCTCCCCGCCCCCCCCCCCCGCAGTAAAAAACTTCCCAGGCCGCAAGCTTGCGGCCCGGGAAGCTTCTTACTGCGAGAGGGCGGGGAGAGGGAATCAGGGCCGGGCCACGCCCGTGCGGGCCGTGCCCGCGGGTGCGGCCCGATCCACGGGCACGGCCCGCGGGTGCAGCCCGATCCGCGGGTGTGGCTCGCAGGCGCAGCCCGATCCACGGGCGTGGCTCGCGGGCGCGGCCTGATCCGCGGGCGTGGCTCGCGGGCGCGGCCCGATGCTCATAAAGGTTGGGGACCACTGATTTAGGCCACAGACTCCTAAATGTCCCCCTGCCCTAATACACATGGGGTATTCACAGTAGACAGGTGTCCACCCTGTTCCTTCTGTCTCCATTTTTTCACTGTTTATAAAATGTTATGTACCCACATGCTTCTTTCATGGTTGCTCCTTAGAAGAACTGGATTTTTGTATCCTGTTGTTTACTACCCAAAGGAGTCTCAAAGCGGTTTACAAACACCTTTCCCCTTAATCTCCCCACAATAGACAACCTGTGAGGGGTGTGGGGCTGGATGTGGGGCTGTGAGAGGTCTGAGAGAACTGGGAATGGCCCGTAGTCACTCAGCAGGCTTTAGGTGTCATAAAACATTTTCCAATCGTCTTCCCTTCCTCTCCACATAGCAGACTCCCCATGAGGAGGTGGGGTAGAGAGCCTCACATGGAAGCTGGCAACCCTAAGAGGAAGTATCTCTGTGCACAGCAATCTTGACCAAAAATAAGGTTTTTTATTTGCCAGGTCAAGGTTGAAAAGTTATTGCAGTTCCCATGTGTCTCCAGCCATTTACTTGTTCACTATTTATAGTTTCAGGCTGTAAATATTCTTTCTTTAGATCTTCCATCACTTTCCACTCACAGGACTGATGCTGGTCTGTATATGCCCCAAAATACAAACAGTTGCTGGTAAGGGCTGACCATAGCCCATGTCTCCTTTGAAGGTTGGACTCTGAGGCATTGTACGATTTTGAAGCCCCACCCCGAAACCTCCAGGAATATTTCCAACCCAGGGGTAGCCAACCTACAGGTGGGGCCTGGAGGGCACCTGGAATTACAGCTCATCTGCAGAGTATAAAGATCAGCTCCCCAGGCAGAAAGGGTTACCTTGGAGAGGGTTGTGGTGGAGAAGAAACATTTAAGGCCTCCCACACAGGTGGTTGTTGAATTGAAAGACTTGAGGCCTACTGCACAGGGTTGTTCTACAGATGAAACAAGAGACAAAAGAGCAAGTTTGTTCTGGAGAATAACGCTGTGCAGTGGCCTCAAATCTACAGAGAGTTGTGAAGAAGAAAGACACATGGCTTGGCTGTGTCTAACCCCCGGCCAGAGCAGTGTTTTAAGTGAGAAGGGGCTTTTCTGTGGCCTCCCTGTCAGGCAACTGTTTGGCAGAAGGGGAAAGTCCCCCCCCCCTGAAAAGGAAGGCCCTCAGGCTCCCCTGCGTTGCTCTTGGAAAGGCCTCCCTCCCCTCAGTCAGGGCCTGTGAGAGGCTCCTTTGCAGCAGGCCTGAAGGGAGGGGGGAGGGGGAGCACTCTGCATCCTCCTGCCAGCTCTGTCAGGGTTCTGAGGCCATTTGCAGTTGGACATGGCAGTTAGGACAGCCTTGGGGCGAAAAGGGCTGGCGCATCCTGTCCAAGCCTCTGTTCTCATCCCCCTTGGCAGCCATATCGACCTTTTTCCCCTGCGGTGGTCAGGGGCAGGCTGGCAGTGATGTCTCCAGATTGCCCCTGAGTGGGCGGGCCCTGTCAGAACTTTGGCCCAATGATTGGGCCAAAGTCCTGAATGGGCAGGCCCTGCGTCTTGATAGGCCACACCTACTCTCTGCACACTTAGCCCTTAGCATTTTATTAATAACAGCTTTTGCTGTTACAGATATATTTTAATATTATATTTAATATATTTAATATTATTATATTTTAATAAACGTACATTATATTAATATTTCAGATAAATACCTAAATGCAAAACCCACAGCATTGCTAGGGCATTTTTGGATAAAACCCCATCATCTTTCTGGTATCCTTTGTGGAAAAACAGTTTTTCCATGGCATGGAATTCATAAGGAGTGACTTTTCTGCGGTGTAGGGCAGTGGTCCCCAACCCCCGGTCTGAAGACTGGTACCGGTTCATGGATCAGTCAGTACCGGGTTGCGGCTCCTCCTTGTCCTCCTCCCCGGCTGCTGCCTTGGGGGCTGCCCTGCCACTCTGCCGCCGGCTCACCTTTGGTGCTCTCCAGCAGCTGCCATGGCTAGGGCTGCCCCTCAGTGTGGCACTGCGCAGCTGCTGCTGGCAGCGCCCCCCAGCGGGCGGCAGGAAGTCAGGGGCGCCGGCAGGAAAGCAAGTGGAGCAGGGGCTCAGGCGGCTGTGATGTTCCTTGGCAAAAGACTACCTCCCCCCCCCCCCCCGGGCCTTAGTAAACTTGTCAAGCATTGACCGGTCCCCGGTGATAAAAAGCTTGGGGACCACTGGTGTAGGGAACTGGTGAGGGAGGCATGCTAATAAAAACAGCGTGTTTACTCCATTTGCAGAAGCACTGCAGCAGGCCCTTTATATTAGCGATCCCCAACCTGTGGGCCGCAAACCACATGTGGTCCTTCCACTAATTGGAGGTGAGCCCCGAAGGACGCCTTCTCCCCCCACTCCCCCCACCCCCCGTCCCTTTACTTCATCCCCCCTGGCCCTTTACAACACACTTCGGGTGTCCTTGTCTCCCATCACTCCCAGATGGGACTATCTCGTTGCAGAGAAACAAGCTCAGGGTTCCCATTGATTTTTCATTGTCATGAGTTAAAATGTCCATGAAAATAAAATGTTCCTTATGTTCATTGCTGTGGTGTGTCTGTATCTTATTTTGAAGGGATGTTTAAACATTACCATAGCGATCAGAGAGCATTAGGGCAGTGGTTGAGAGTAGAGGAGTAAACTAACCCCCCCACCGGGCCCCAGTAAAAGGCGTTGAGTGGTCCCCAGTGAGTGCTTCCTGGCGTTGAGTGGTCCCCGGTGATAAAAAGGTTGGGGACCACTTGCAAGCTGTCTTCTGGCGGGTCATATGGTAAACCCCCCCCCCCCCCATAAAAACACAACTATAATATCCTAGCTTGGCATAGTGGTTAGGAGTGTGAACTTCTAATCTGGTGAGCCAGGTTTGATTCTGCAATCCCCCACATGCAGCCAGCTGGGTGACCTTGGGCTCGCCACAGCACTGATAAAGCTGCTCTGACCGAGCAGGAATATCAGGGCTCTCTCAGCCTCTCCCACCTCACAGGGTGTCTGTCGTGGGGAGAGGAAAGGAAAGGTGACTGTAAGCCGCTTTGAGACTCCTTCGGATAGAGAAAAGCGGCATATAAGAACCAACTCTTCTTCTTCAGTAATCTCAGGGCTCTCTCAGCCTCAGGTTCCTCACAGGGTGTCTTTTGTGGGGAGAGGAAAGGGAAGGCGATTGGAAGCCACTGTGAGATTCCTTCGGGTAGAGGAAGGCGGCATATAAGAACCAACTCTTTGTCTTCTTCATCCCCATTAGAATTATGTACCCTGGTGGCAACAACCTATCCTCCCACCCCCATAGCAGCAAGAGGCTGCCCCTTGTTGCACCATAGGGTCACTACACAAGCCCACAGCCATAGTCTGCTCCAGTGGCGATTTTTTCTAGGGAGGCCCATCTGATCTTCCACGCCCTGGCCTCAACCGTAGACCTGGCAGAAGAGCTCCGTCTTGCAATCCCTGTGGAATGCCAAAAGCTCCCTCAGGGCCCTCAGCTCTTCCAAGAGCTCAGTTATTAGTAGATAAGAGCAAGAGTCCAGGAGGATCTTAAGGACAATAAAAATGGTGGCAGGAGAGGAGCTTTCATGACTCACGGTTCACACCTTTGGAAATTTTGCTAGTTTTAAAGGTGCTATGAACTTTGTGTCCGGGCCGTGGCGAGGGAGTGGATGCCCTGGACCTTGGCCAGCCGCAACAGCTCCTCCGAAACGGCGCCTCGGGGTAGAATGTGGTCTTGGTCCGCAATGGCTCCAGCGAGAGAGATGCAAAGAGGAAACTCGGAGCGCGAGGAATGGGCGGGGCTCAGAGCTCCCGTGTCCCAGTGGCATTGCCAGCCAAGGACAAGTCAGAAAAGAGCACAGTAGAGAGCGCCCGAAGTACGGAGGCAGTTCATGGGGGAGGGGGACAACAGGAGGGCTGGAGAAGGAGCGGATGAAGGGAAAGGAGGCACCAGAGGGGAGCAGGACTGGCCTGTGTCCTTGGAACACTGTTGAAGGCACACTTGGAGCAGACGCGGAACCTCACCCAGCCCATAGAGGGGGAGGGGGAGGGGGAGGGGGGAGGGGGACTGGCAGATCAGTGCCCCTCCCAGAGCTCCCCAAGTAAGGGCCAGGGAATTAGTTCTCCAGAGTGGGAACCTGGAGGTAAGAAAAGACATTCTTACCAGAAGCTGTCAAGAAGGAAACAGCCATCACCCAGCGAAAGTAGGAAGGGGAACAGGAAGTGGGGACTGGAGCCACAGGGGGAAATAAAAAGGAGAAGAGGGAGACACTGGTGGTGGGTTGTTTTGGGAGTGAACTGGAAGGAAAGAACAGAGAGAATTGCACTGTACTATTGGAGAGCTTAATTAAACAGCACATGTGGGGAAACTGCTGCATTGGAATTCTTTACACTGGAGCCTGGAGTGAGACCCGGCAAGATGGCTGAAGGGGGCAGGGCCAGGAGGGGTTGGCCCCCTGATGCCACACTTTTCTACAGTTACAGACTGCTTCCCATGTTCACTTAGTTAGCGGTTATTATGTCAAATAGTTCTGCATTTGCTGGCAGGGGCTCATGGGAATTGTAGTCCATGAACATCTGGAGGACCACAGGTTGACCACCCCTGCTGTTTAGTATCCTTATGAAGTTTGAAACTATCTGTTCTCTAATCAATAATTCAGAAGTGCCTGGAGGCAGATGAATCGAATGCTGTCCTGAATAAAATTGTCTTCAACTGCATTTTAAGGTGAAGAGTGAGGGCATTTCCACACCTGTTATATGTAGTGAAATGCTGACTTTAAGTAGTTGTTATATTCTGGCCCCTCCATATGACATTGCCAACATCCAGCATCCAGGCAGTAAGAGGCCAGCTATATCCTCCATTTTAAAGTGTGACTTCGGGAATTGCATAAAATGGATTCACCAACCTATTTAGCATGAGTTAAGGGAGAGCAACAAGCAGGCAACCAGCAGACGGAAGGCATGGAGGCTCAAACGTGCAAAAATGGCCAGCTTCATCCCGCCCTCACACACCCCTCCCTCTCCCTTGTTCCTGGGGACAGGAATGTCTTTTTAAAACTGGCTAACTTACTGGAGCAACAAATGGGTGGACAAGCGTATAGGCAATGCTAGAAATAAAAGTATTTTTTTCAAAGTTGTAATACAAAGCATGCCTTTCCCCGCCCACCCACCCCACGCACAAAAAAATCAGGAACAAGAGTAATTTTTAAAAGTATCAAAGGACTCGTGATCCCATAAGGGGTTACCAAAATTCGAACTCTTCCTAGCCACGCATGCCAAGGACAGGGAGTCCTGTGTTGCCAGACTAAAGTGCTTCCTCAAAGCCAACGACATAATCGATCCTGCAAAGAAGCGCAGCATGCTCCTCAGCATATGTGGAAGGGCAACGTTTGCCCTCGCCCGGTCAAACCCAGAGAGGCCACATACGAGACAACTGTCAAGAAGCTCCAAGACCATTTTGACCCTCAGCCGGCAGAGATTGCCCGTTGTGACACCTTCTACTGCTGAAGCCAGCTTCAGGGAGAATCTGTCACTGAGTTCATGGCAGCACTGCCACTGCCTGCTCGCCACTGCGCATTTGAGAACATCAAAGGGATGCTGAGAGATCGTCTTGTGTGTGGCCTGAGAGGTGAGTGAACTCAAAGGCGCCTGTTCTCACAGCGAGACCTGACATTCCAGAAAGCCCTCGATGAGGCACTTGTGGCTGAGGCGGCCGCAGTCAGCACCAAGGCTGTTGGCCAGGCTCACACATCTGCCGGACTCCGCCCGAGTCCACCCCCGGTCCACGCCAACAACGCCAACGGTGAGGCCAGCATGTCTGAAGAGGAGATAGAAGAGGTTCGACCCTCCTCGTTTGAGAGACGCGGGGACTGGAAACAACAGCCAACTGCCTGCACCAGCTGTGGTGGCCCGCACCCGAGGAAGATATGCCGTTTCCGAGAGGTACACTGAAAGCTCTGTGGCAAATGTGGCCTCATTGCCAGGGCCTACCAGTCCAACCCAGCGGTTTTGGAACACCCAAGAGACAACCAGATCCAGGGCTGCCAAGGACAAGCACCGACACAACAACAAGGAAAAACCCGTCTAACTGCACCACATTCCTGTGTAACGACTGGTGCCTCGGAACAGACTCAGATTTGAATTCTCTCTACCACAAATCAACTGACAATATACAAAAGAAGATCCATGTGGTGGTCAACATAGAAGGAGCTCCCTGTAGTATGGAACTGGACTCAGGGTCTTCCTTCTCCATCATTTTGAAGGAGACCCTCGATAAGCTCCGTCTCTGGTGAGTTCCATGCCTGCGACCCCTCGGACTGCAACTGACTGACTTTCAGGGGAACCGCGTCCCTGTCATTGGCATTTGCACCTTCTGGGTGCAACATGTCCATCACCAAGGCCTTACAGGTAGTCATCGTTGAGGGCTGTCGCACCAGCCTGTTGGGTCTTGACTGGTTCTCCCCGCTGGGCATCATTATCTCTGGCTTCCATCGCCTACAGCGCTCACCACTTGAAGCTGTGTGCATGGAGTTTGGGGCTGTATTTGATGGCACACTTGGCTGCTACACGGGCCCACCAATCTCCTTCGATCTCGACCCAGCAGTCAAGTTGATTTGTTTGAAGGCATGGCGAGTGCCCTTGGCTTTGGAGCCACGCATAGTCGAGGAGTTGGACTGCCTAATTAACCAAGGCATCCTGGAACCTGTGCCGCATGCCAACAGGGAAGCCCCTTTTGTGACGCTGTTGAAGGCTGACGGGAGCATCTGATTACTCAGATTACAAATGCACCATCAACAAAGCTCTACAACAACATGTGTACCCAGTTCCTGTGGTCAGCCACCTGCTGGCATTGCTTGCAGAAGGCAAGGTCTTCGCAAAGCTTGACCGTGACAAGGCACACCAACAACTTCCAGTCAGCGAGACTGCCGTGGAAGCACAAACTATTGTGATGCATTGGGGTGCATTCTGGGTTAAGTGGTTACAGTTTGGGGTCAGCACAGCCCCTGACATTTTCCAAAAATAAATGGAGGACCTCCTGCGGGGGCTGCCTGGGGTGGTGCCATATTTTGATGATGTACTGATCTGCGGGTCATCAGAAGAAGAGCTAGGTTCCCAGCTCCGTCCTGTCCTGTCCAAGTTCCATGGTGCAGGTCTCCAAGTCAAGAAGAAGAAATGTCAACTGGGTGTTCCTGCAGTTGAATTCCTGGGGCTCCTCGTGGACGCATCATATCAAAATCACAAGAAACGACTGAAGATGGCGCTGTACTAGCCGGGCTTGTGCCGGGCTCTTAAGCCATGCTGAGGGTCAGGAGCAAATGCACCTGGCAGACCTGAGCAGATATGCAAATCTTGCTCGCTGGTCGCCCCAGGAACCGGGAATGGCATCCTGAGGGTCCTACAGTTCCGTGGAGACTGAGTTCTCCGGATCGCCACGGCATGTGCTCAAGGTCATGATGGCGTCCTTGTCGTAAATAACTTTCTAAGCCTGAAACGACCAGCTGACCCTACATTCTTCCCAGATCATCTTTTACCAGACTGACAGGAGCCGGAGTCTGCAACAGTAAAGACTGTGAGTTTTCTGTTTTTTCCTTTTTTTCCTCACAAGCTCTTCCCCCCCTCTTCAACCAATTTACAAGTGAATCCTTTCGTTGAGTGGGAGGCACCCAGCTAATTACACTCATTAATCAAACAAAGAGCTTAAAGAAAAGAGAGACTTTAAAGATTTGTTGGAGAGAGTTCAGTGGGGGACGCTGACTTGATCTGGAGATCGACAAACTGATAATTTTGGATCGCTCAAGCTCCCACGAGACCTCACGAGACTTTCTGTTTATAATCTGTGACTGCCTAGAACTATGGAAAAATTAACTAAGGTACAGCTTTTCCATTTGTTATGCAAAGGGAACTCAAAGATACTGAAAGCAGTCAACAAGATGGAAAAGGAAATCCAAAAGACTAAGAAAGAGCTTTTAGACAGAACTGACAGTTTGAAAAAAACAGCTGATGAAAACACAACTCAGCCAACAATACTTCAAATGAGAATTCAATGTCTGGAAGTTAATTAACAGGAGGGGGAGAGAGCTAGGGACGTAAAAATCAAAAGCACCTTGGAAGAACTTGGGAAAACAGATTTAAGGAAGGAAAGCACCGAAAACCTGGAAGTCTATTTAGAGCAGGAAGTGATTTGGATCAACAAAATAAATAGAGTCTATTCAAAGGCGATAGCACGCAGGAAGCTGTCAGGAGATATCTCTGTGCGACCAGAGGAAGAGATCCGGATTGACAAAGCATACAGAGCCTACTTAAAGGTGACTGCAAGCAGGAATCAAGCAAGAGAGTTCTTTGGCCCTGACAGAAAGGCAACCAGAAATACTCATCAGGTGACATTATGGAAAAGAATACAATTTCATTTTCTGCGACCACCTGAAGGATGTGATGAACAATGGAGCATTCTCCTGGTTTCCTGTGGGAAAGACAGCAGCAGTAACTTTTAGGTCAGGGCCAATATATGAAGGGAACTGACTTTATATTACCTAAGACAATAATAGAATATATTCTTATAATAGATTATACTCTCATATGTATCAACAATTACTCTGCTAAGAAAGATGGTAATAACTTCTAGATCAGGATCAATATGTGATGGAAACTGAATATGTATGCTAATATGTATGCTAAAAGACGAAGGCAAACTATACTTCATATGTATCAACGAGACAGCAGCAGTAACTCTTAGGTCAGGGCCAATATATGAAGGGGACTGACTTTATATCACTTAATAATAGAATATATTCTTATAACAGATTATACTGTCATATGTATTAACAATCATTTCGCTAAGAAAGATGGTAAAAACCTCTAGATTAGGATTAATATGTGATGGGAACTGAATATGTATGTTAAAAGAGGATGGCAAACCATATCAGCTGGTCGCTTTTTCTCTTTTACTTTTCTGTAAATGCTTTATATAATAATAAATAATAAAATTATTTTAAAAAATCACAAGATGTCATAGTCCCATTGTATACGGCACTGGTCAGACCACACCTGGAGCTACAGGCTTTCCTTGGCCTCCTGAACTTTTATCATGCATTCCTGCTGAGCAAGGCATCCGTGGCAGAACCACTGCAATGTTTGCTAGACAAAAGCAAGCTGTGGTCCTGGACCAGGCAACACCAAGCTGCATTCAAGGCCGTCAAACACTTGCTATTGTCAGACAGTGTCTTGGCACGCTACTCGGAGGCCCTACCGCTGACCTTGGCATGCGATGCCTCACCCTATGGCATTGGAGCCATTCTGAGTCATCAGTACCCTGACGGCTGGGAAGCACCCATCACTTTCTATTCCCACACATTATCGGCTCCTGAGCACAACTATACGCAGATCGACGAGGCCCTGGCCATCGTGGCCAGGGTGAAAAAATTCCATGACTTTTTATTTGGCAGGCCCTTCCTTGTCTTTTTGACCATAAGCCGCTACTAGGGCTCTTCACCCCAGACAAGCAGATGCCTCAAATCCTGTTGCCTAGGATGCTGACCAAGAAGGTGGTCTGTCTTCTTGAACGGATACCGGTTCATACTGCAGCACCATCTGGGCAAGTCCATGGGCCACACTGATGCCCTCAGTCGCCAGCCACTCCCGGGGATCGACGCTGATCCCTCACCTGCGCATTGCATCCTGCTGCTAGAGGAGCTACCTGATACTCTGCTTCATGCTGCTGATGTTGCTGCCGCATCTGTCTGGGACAAAATTGTCAGCCGTGTCTTGAACTGGATGTGGAGGGGGTGGCCAAAGCACAAGCCTTCGGCTGTTTTTGACCCATTCACCACAAGGCAGCACAAACTGTCTGCCCACAAAGGCTGCCTACTGTGGGGGAATCGCATAGTGGAATCTTAGGTTCCACCCTGGAATTCTCCAAACTGCTCTGCAATTCCATTTGTATGGCAAGGTGTCAGTTTATCTTTCAAGGCTCAGCAAGTCTTAGGCCTTGAACTGTTGAACCTAGGGGAAGAGGCACTGAAAGGGTCCGTTTTGCCCACAGGGTGTTAACTCTTTTGTGGTTAAATCTTTCTCAATTCCTGAGTGCCTTTGCTGCGGTTCCCCGTGATTACCCTGGTGTTCCTTGATCGACCATTGGCTCGGGGACACCAGTGCCCTTCAGCTGAACCTTGAGAAGATGTTTATCTGGGTAAAGAAAGTTGTTCTCTTCTCAGAAAGCAAGATAATTTCTAGAGATGTTGGAAGATTAGAAGGCATGCTGCCTCTTTGGGTCTCAGTCCCTGAAGTTCTGGGGAGATATGATCTGGGCGTGGATCTCTGGCAGGGTTTGGTAACGTGATGTTGATTTTTCTCCAACTCAAAATGTTACAGTACAAATGCCAGTAAAGCAGACTCAGGGCAGATAGGAGTGCTTTCACCCAATGGAACTGATTGCCACAGAGCAGGGGTAGTCAAACTGCGGCCCTCCAGATGTCCATGGACTACAATTCCCAGGAGCCCCTGCCAGCGAATGCCCCTGCCAGCGAAAGCCCCTGCCAGGGCAACTCCAGCGAATGCTGGCAGGGGCTCCTGGGAATTGTAGTCCATGGACATCTGGAGGGCCGCAGTTTGACTACCCCTGCCACAGAGTATAGTGGCAGGCAGTTCCACAGAGTGGGATGGCTGCTTTCCATGTACGGACAGGACTCCCTAAGAGCCAGGGTTTTGTGCAAAACATTTGTTATTCCTCCGGAATTTAAGAATGCTGAAATGGAATTTTGCTTAACTACAGAAAAGGTAGTGTGTTGTTGTATCTCTGTGTCGTTGTATTCTGTTGGCAGGCTTGCACTGTTTGCTGTAATCCACACGATGGTGCCTTAATGCTTGGTATGCTTTATGGGCACAATGAGAGGCCAGGGTTTGGACACGCCCTGCTCCATGTGCAGGCTCAGGTTTATTGGAGGGAGACAGCATGGGTGTGTTTGGGTGATGAATCGGTGGTAAAATGAGGATTGAATGAGAAAGTGGCTTCACTGGGACAGAATATTTCTGGTAGGTTACGATAAGCTGGACACAATTGAATGTGCAGAGATCTCCTCATGCATGTAATCCTCTGTGCTCCTAATAGGTGGTGATTTTCGAAAACCCGTGACCAGAGGAATAAAGATAGGCTTGCCATGCTCCAGGTTAGGACTGGAGTTCGCCTGGAATTAGAACTGACCTCCAGACCATAGAGATCAGTTTCCCTGGAGGAAAAGACAGCTCCAGAGGTGAAAATGACAGGCACCAGGGCTCTTGACACTTCTCCTGGGGCCTACCGGTGTTTTTAGAATGTGGGTGGGGCCAGGTGGAGCTTTTGCCCAGCAAGGCTTTGGATTGGCCATTAGACATTTGATTGGCTGTACAGATTTTTAAAATTTGCTTAGGGGCTGCAGCTGCTACAACAGCACAAGAATTGCTGCCGTGTGACAGAAAGCAAGCTGTGGAAGCCAGTTTGGAGCCGTGTCAGATCCCAAGGGTGCTTGCAGGCTGAAAGAGGTTGGGGGATCCCTGGTCCATGGCATCATACCCAACCTCCCCTTCCCTAAGTCTCCAGCAATTTCCCAAGCTGCAGTTGGCATCCTTAAATAAAGACACCTTCAGTAAGGGAGAGAAATTGTGCTTGCATTTCTTTATAACTTCAGTTGAAAGGCAGAATCAAAATAATTGAAGCAAATAAATAGAAGAAGAAGAAAAGTTGGTTCATATATGCTGCTTTTCTCTCCCTGAAGGCACCTCAAAGCGACTTACAATCGCTTTCCCTTTCCTCTCCCCACAACAGACACTCTGTGAGGGAAATAAGGTTGGTCCAAAGATGGAGGGATGGTTTGCCGCCCACTCTCCGCCCACCTAGGCCTTAGGTTTTTATTATACAGCCAAGCTGTTCCAGATTATAGTAGCTAGCTGTGATCCTTTTATTGTTATCCGCTGACTAGAGCAGTGGTCCCCAACCTTTTTGAGGCTGGGGACCGGCAGGGCAACTGCCCGCCCACACATGCCGCCGCATTGCGCATGCGCGGCCGGGCCGCACATGCGCCATGCGTGGCCAAAATCGCACATGCGCGGATGTGCGAAAGTGTCGCACATGCGCGATTCCGGCCATGCATGGCGCATGTGCGCATGCACGGCCCGGCCCTGATTCCCTCTCCCCCCCTCCCGCAGTAAGAAGCTTCCCGGGCCGCGGGCCGCGGGTTGGGGACCACTGGACTAGAGGACCTGGGAACTCCAAAGAGGTTTTGGAAGCTTAATTAAAAGGGCCCGTGGCACAGTTTCACTTGCTAGTACCCAAGCCCCAGGAATCCCTGGGGAAGCATCTTTAACATCTGTATGCACCCTCTAGCCCAACTGGCTTGGGGCTTTGGACTGCGTGATTTTGGCCGCGCATGGCGCATGTGCGCATGCGTGTCCCGGCTGCGCATGCACAATGCGGCAGCATGTGCGGGCGGGCAGTTGCCCTGCCGGTCCCCAGCCTCAAAAAGGTTGGGGATCACTGTTTTAGGCTATACACCCACCTGTCTGAGGGACCAGCTATCTCCTTATGCCCCCCACAGGGCCCTCTGCTCTGTGGGTATGAAGTTGCTGCCTGTCCCAGGTTCCTGGGTAGTGCGTCTGGCCTCAACCGGGGCCAAGGCCAAAGAGGCCCCAAACTGGTGGAATGAGCTCCCGGGAGAGCTGAGGGCTCTGATGGAGCTCTCTGAGTTCAACAGGACCTGTAAGACTAAGCTCTTCCACCAGACATTTGGTTGAGGCCAAGGCGGTGACCAGAGGTTTCCCCCTATTTTTATCTTTTATTTTTCTTTTATTTATTTATTATTGGACTTATTACCCACCACTCTCATTTCTGGGTTGTGGTGGTATATAAATACAAAAATAAATAAATAAGAAGAGAAGTTTTCACTTCACTGATGGATGAGAGGTCATAACTGTAGGGATTTTAATGGGTTTTATCAGGACAAAGAGAATTATGAAGCGCATGCGTAACATGCTGATATTAGGGAAGCATGTTCAGGAGGAAGCTGGGGAGGTTTTAGGGAATAATATTTTGAATATATGCATAAATACTGGCAGAGATCTCTTATTCTGCTGCTGTAGAATAAAAAATGTATTTTTTTCTCATACGTTCTTATTGATTAATCCATTAATTAAATTGGTCTGATTACTGACAGTGTTGAAGCAGCAAGTCACAAATTTAGAACATTTAAAAATGAATCCAACACCAGTTCATGGCTAGCCCTCTTCACTAGCTGGGTCTGCAGTGCTGCCCGGTTCCTTCAGCCAGCTTGAAGGGCACCAGCCTCCACCAATCTTGGCCAGGGAGGATCCTCCCGTGGAGCCTGCCTTACATGACCCCTTATTTCCTGAGCATCTTGCTATGTTTGCAGCAGTCCTAGCAGATAATGGGGAAATTAACTCCACTTCCTCTCCAGAACTGACATGTGCTGCCACTTTATGAATGGAAAATGTTGCATCACAAAGATGAGTCTGTTTTTGGTTTTAATTCATCAGAGGATGTGAGGGCTGCGTGTCTGGAGGGATGGTTTGCCGGCTTGTCCCACCCAGCTGTGGGAGGGGTAGCACCTTCGCTGAGGACTTGTTCAAGGACAGGGTTGCCTCCTGACCACAAGATCCGAAAAGCTGCACAAGTTGAATATCCTTTTGTCCCACATCCTCAGGCGGGCCCAGAGCAAGAGAGCCACTTTCAGTGCTTATTGCAAAAAAATTTGCAGTAAAACAGCATCATTCAGGGTCCAGCAGGCGGCAAACATATTTTAGTTTTGAATTTCTTTGTTCCTGCTAACCAAGATTCTGTTCACTAGAGGTGCTGGGGACAGATCCTGGATCCTTCTGAATGAAACCCATGCTTGGGAAGAATTGCTAGATCTATCTCCAAGCGACAGAGCTCAATTCCCCTGGAGAAAATTGCTGCTTTGGTGGGTGGCTCATTGGCATTATGGCCTCTCCCCTCCCTGTCCCGCCCCAAGCCTTGCCCTCCCAGGGTTCCACTTCCAAATCTCCTGGAATTTCCAAGGCAGAAGCTGGAAAGCCTGTGACGGGGCTCCTGACTGCTGAGCAATTGCTGCCTCTGCAAAGCCAGTGCTTGTGGATGATTAACATTGATCCTCCCCCTTCTTTTCTTGCCAGATTCTTCACATCCCCCAGAACTCACAAACCACCAGCTGCTCTCATAAGGAAATTCCTTCTCTCTCCAGCAATGATGGAGAATGAAGTCTTTGCATCTTTTATTTTCTTCAGCACGTTGCTGATCCTGAAAATGTACACTCTGGCCATCATTACTGGGCAAGTCAGGCTCCGGAAGAAGGTAGGCGACTGGTGCTGTGCTTTTAATGACATTCCATAGTTGGAGTTTCTCCCGCTTTGCCCCTTCCTGGAGAGAAGGCCTCTTTAAATCCCTTTACAAAGACTAGCATGGCTCCAATTATCGGGAATGGCTTAATTTTGGGAACGAAATACATATCCTGTGGGTTTCCAGGGCTGGATCTTTGTTCTTCATTGCAATTTAGGTTGAATTGCACACCTGCAGCTTAGGAATTTGTCAGGCAGGTGAAAAATTCCTTCTGGAAAAGAGTCAGGACCTGAGAAACCATCCTTTCTTCCTCTTTTTGCTTGATGTGAGAAGTTGCTTATCGATAATTGCTCGGAGACCACTGAACGGGTAGCCAAGTTTTCATCTATAGTAATGACCCACAGGGCAAAGAAGTAAACGTCACCGGCTTCATCTTTTTGTATTTGCTGCTCCCTTGCCTGCTGTAACTTTCCTCACAGTTTTTTAGACTTTTATTACAGAACCGATTTGTACATTGTTTTATAGTGTGAATGCCATTAAAGGTTTTGTATTGTATTGTATTGTTGTGATGTGAGAAATTGATGCTATATTTTTTTAATAGCATTGATGTGTTAGCAAAGGAGTGATATTGTATTTGGGTGGGTCACCTTGCTGTTATGAAGCTGGTCTGAGCTAAATTTGAGTCCAGGTGCACTGTTAAGAGCAACAAAGTTTAATTAGGGGTGTAAGCTTTTGTGTGTACACACATTTCAAGGTCAAGTCCAATTTCAAATGTGCATGCACGCCAAAACGTACGTCCAGAATCAGACTTGGTTGGCCTTAAAGGTGCCACCGGACTCGAAAGGAGTGCTGTGCCAGATTGAAAGTCTAGATTTGTAGACAGATTTCTAGAAATAACTGCTGGAACCTTTTCTGGAGCAGAATGATATGGGAATATTCTCCACAAAGCAGAAATAATCTTTCAAATAAACTGGGTCGATATGATTGGCATGGAATCACATGTAACATACCTTGAAGGCAGCAAGGAAAGTTCCGTCCCATTGTTTATTCTGATCTGTCAAAAGCTACATATCTTAACGGAGCAATTATTAGTATTTCTTTTTATCCCTGTCTGAGCTCCTTTAGTGCAAGACTTGAACGAGTGGCCAGATTCTTGGTAAAAGTTCAAACAAAGTTGGATCAGGCCACAGTCCTGTGTGCATTAGTTTGGGAGGAAGTACCATCGAAGTGAGAAGGGAACTTTCTTCCAAGTAAACAGGGCCAGGACTGCACATGGCTGTGCAGGATGGCTCTCTAAGGCAGGTGTAGTCAAACTGCGGCCCTCCAGATGTCCATGGACTACAATTCCCATGAGCCCCTGCCAGCGAATGCTGGCAGGGGCTCATGGGAATTGTAGTCCATGGACATCTGGAGGGCCGTAGTTTGACTACCCCTGCTCTAAGGTCTTCGCACTAATCCCTTGTGACTTCTTGGTTTGCCTTTAGTATTTTTGCCATAAGTTGATTGTGATGTTTTTCCCCCTTAAAAAAACAGTTGACTGTGAATGACTTCTGCTGAACTCTATAGGGACTGCTATGCGCAAGGGGCGTGTGACTAAAAATATTAGCTCTCTGGCCCATAAAAGCAAATCCCTGCAGGCTCAAGCTTGTCTGCCAAAGGAAAAAAACACATCATTTTGTCCTCTGCAAAAGCATGTTTCCCTTTTTAAAAAGAATTGCTGAACAAGCTGTTTTTTGCCTTTGTGTTTAGCAGACAATCAAACCGTAGCTCAGAGAGCATCCCTTTTTATTTGACTAACCTGATGATGTGAAGGCATGCAGGTGGTTTTCCTATAGTTACACAAGACTCTTCACTCAGGTAGTCTTAAAAAGTAGCCGGACTTGTTGCCAAATGTCACGAAAGACTGCAGTTATGCTGGCTTTGCTTCTGTATCTGAAACAGCAAAGAGGCACTTGTGTGAAAACTGGAGGTCCTCTTTTCTCAGTGCCTGAAGGTGCATACTTCTAATGTGGCAGAATGATTTTAAATTTCTGCCAGGGATGCCTTCCTCCATGTGGGACCTGGGGATCCCCCGGTTTTAGAGCTCATCTCCAGGTAATAGAGATCAGTTCCCCTGGAGAAGGCGGATGCTTATGAGGGAACACTTCATGACACTCCCCACCCCAAATCCCACCCAGTCCTGGCTCCACCCCCAAACTCTCCAGGTGTTTCCCAACCCAGAGCTAGCAACCCTAAGTTCTGCACAAGGCAGTGTACTGATCACGCTCCCAGTCCTGATTGGAAGATGCAGAGCCATGCATGATCCATGGGGTAGCACCTGGAGGATTCTTTCTATTACAGTCAATCTCCAGATGACCAAGATCAGTTTCCCTGGAGAAAATATCTGCTTGGTAGTGTGGATTCTATGGCCTTGTACCCTGCTGAGGCCCTTTCCCTTGTCAAACCCTGTCATCTCCAGACCCCCCCCCCCCCAGATCTCGTGGTATTTCTGAACTCAGAGCTGGCAATCCATGCAGTTCTAAAGGGCAATTAAAGTTTTGTGCAATGGTGGATTGGCCATTATGGCCACTGGGGGAACCCCAGTGGGCTAAGGGGCTGGAGATTCCACCATTGCTGACTGAGAACACTCAGCCAACTAGGATGGGGATGAGGTAGGCCCAGCTGAGCATGAGATCGTTGCTGCCCCACCCTGAAATTTCACTGGTTTTATTCTGCCTCCTGGAATTTTCATATTTATATCCTGAGATTAGTTAGTCTAATAAAAACACTTGCCTTCTTACTTGCAGTGTGGATCTCTGATTAAACCAGTCAGGGGATGTAGGATTGTCTACAGGGGCTAGTCTGAACTCACATTTTTCCCCACTGTAAATCTTTGCCGAATCCTGGTCGATTTGAACCCGGTTCTACAGCCATCCTTTCCCCCAATTGTAAACACATTGCCCTTCTGTATTTGCATTGTCCCAATTTTTGGTCTCCTTCCCGCTTGATGGGGGGGGGTGAAGCTCCAGCTGGCATTGAAGGAGCACAAGGCTGGAGAGTGCTTTATTTCCTGTCTTTTGACTCCTGACAATACAGCCAGAGCAACCCGGGGGAGGGACACGTGGAGCACGAGGCTGCTTCTTTATCTTTCTTTTCCTGCAGGAGCGGGGTGTGGGGTGTACGGAGGGGACAGGAGGGGGAGGCAGCAGCCTCACAGAGAACGAGAGGGGAAAGTAAATCCAAAAGGCAAAAAAAGAAGGGAAAGTAAATCCAAAAGGCACTTAAAGTGCAGTCACTTTAAAACAGATCCCAAAATGAGGGCAAAAACAAGTCCTGCGAGGGAATGGCAACAAGGAACCAGACAGTCTTTGGACTGACACCCTGACCAATCAGTGACAGACTACTGTGCAACGTCAGCGTTGGAAGTACAGGGCAGGAAGTTAATCCAGCAAAATGCAGAGAACTACACTTAATACTGGGGCTCTCGGAGTAGTTTCCTCAAATATAGCAAGTTATATCTGCTCTTGGATATTGCATGGGAAAGGTAGTGTCACTGTAGATCAATTATAGATGTCGCAGAGGGAAAATTTAAATATTAAAATGGAAATTGAATAACGTGTAAATGACTTTCTTTCATTCAGGGTCACCGGGGATAAAAAGGCCAATGCAGATCCACCCCAGGTTGGGAAACTCCTAGAATTTGGGGAATGGAGCCTGGGGAAGGACAGGGACCTCAGCAGAATACAATGCCACACAGTCCACTCTCCAAAGCATCCATTTTCTCCTGGGGAACTGATCTCTGCAGGCTGGAGATGAGCTGGAATTAAGGGGCGAGGATCCCCAATTGCCACCTGGAGGCTAGCATCCCTAGAAAAGGCCTTCTAAGTTGTGACCATGAAATAATGGAATTCTGTCCCCTTTATCATTGTCTTCTTTGTTCTGTCAGCAGTTTCGTCTAGCCTTTTCTCACTGACCTGTCTTTTGGTGTTTTGATTCATTGTTAACCTTTTGGAAGATAATATGTTCTCAATGTTACATCTACCTGCATGAAAATGTCATGCAAGATGTGCCTCTATTTTTATAGATAAAATTTCTTTCTCTTGTTACCATGGGAATCAGCATCTTTGCAAAAAAAAACTTTTAAACCCATAATAATGCTGTACAGCCCACCTTTCTATGTGGCTATTTTCTTGAGGGAAATTGATCTGTCAGCTGGATATCCGTTGTCATCCCAGGAGGTCTCCAGCCACCATCTGGAGATTTGACAGCTATAAATGCTGAAGGCAGACTTACATGGCCACCACATATGAAAGAAGTACCTCTCAATTTCCTCAACAAAATGAGTATTTGCTAATTTCAGTCTTACAGACTTAGACAAGTGACAATGCCTTCTGTGAATTATTTGAAGCAGATTTTCTGTAAAGGAGAGAGAACATAATTTCTGTAAAGGTGAAGATAAATTTCTATTTTAAGTCATCTAAATTATTGCCTAAGCATTGTATTCAATAAAATAATTGTTACTTTTTATAATTGCATTATAACTATTTAATAATAATTGTTTTTAATTGTTTTTATCTAAAACAATCTTATTTTAAACAATTATAATGCTTCCTTTCAATGCCTTTGTTTGCTTCCTTGAGGACCCTAAGTTGGGTGGAAAAGTGCCATTAAGATATTTTAAATAATGACTAGAATTTTAGGGCTTTTAAAATTGAGAAGTAACTTCTCTGAAAAGCAAATTCTGTGCTGTAGCCAAGGCATGCATAAACATGTATGGAAAGCCAGAACCTGAGAACAAAATAAGCAAACAAACAACACCTTTCTGGCTCTGTTCAAATCAGGAATTCACATCCGCCTGTTGGAGTTCCCAGCATAATCACTTCCTGTGATGTGGTTGTGCACTTCATGGGGTCATGGTACAAAACCCCACTGCCGATCAAGTGTGCCTTTGGAATGCTTTAAAGCCAATGACTTGCATAAATCTTTCACAAACCGGGATTTTTCAGGAGCGTCTGACGTCTTGCATAGCATTTGATGGTAATGAGTTTCCGAATCAGACAGCCGTGGAAAATGGCCAGGAGCCATCGCTCACTGTGGGTTGCAATAGAGTGGAATGTCTGGGGCCCAGTGAGGACTTCCGGACATGCACTTTAAGCTTCCCTTTCATGTTTAAAATAAACATCTTGCTCTTCTGCCTCTGGGATTTCTTTCTCAAATGCAGCCCGCGGGCATTCCTGGTGTAGTTCTTCATGATGAAGCAATTCTGGAAGCGGCATCTGATTGCCAGAAGTCACAAAAATGAAAGCATGATGTGCAGAGGGCTGCCAGGTCTTCTGGATTAGAGCTTCCTAGGGTTGCCACCGTCCAGGTGGTGCCTGGGGGTCCCCTGGAATTCCAGCTCATCTAAAGACTACAGAGATAGGTTCCCCTGGAATAAAATAGCTTTTTTAGAGGGTGGACTCCAGAGCACTGAGGCCCCTCCCCACCCACAAAGTATTGCCTTCAGGAATTTCCTAGTCTGGAGCTGGCCACCCTAATTGCACCTTGTTGTTGTTGTTAGGTGCGAAGTCGTGTCTGACCCATCGCAACCCCATAGACATTGATCCTCCAGTCCTTCCTGTCCTCTACCATTCCCCGGAGTCCATTTAAGTTTGCACCTACTGCTTCAGTGACTCCATCCAGCCACCTCATGCTCTGTCATCCCCTTCTTCTTTTGCCCTCAATCGCTCCCAGCATTAGGCTCTTCTCCAGGGAGTCCTTCCTTCTCATGAGGTGGCCAAAGTATTTGAGTTTCATCTTCAGGATCTGGCCTTCTAAGGAGCAGTCAGGGCTGATCTCCTCTAGGACTCCTCAGGAGCAAGCGTCTTTTAGTTTCTTTGCTGCAGTCCCCATATGCAGTGATCTCGGAGCCCAGGAAAATAAAATCTGTCACTACCTCCATTTCTTCTCCATCTATTTGCCAGGAATTGAGAGGGCCAGATGCCATGATCTTTGTTTTCTTGATGTTGAGTTTCAAGCCAACTTTTGCACTCTCCTCCTTCACCCGCATCAACAGGCTCTTTAGTTCCTCTTTGCTTTCTGCCATTAGACTGGTATCATCTGTATATCTGAGGTTGTTGATATTTCTCCCTGCAATCTTGATTCCAATTTGTGACTCATCTAACCCTGCCTTTCTCATGATGTGCTCCGCGTACAAGTTAAATAAACAAGGCAACGGTATACAGCCTTGTCGAAATTCTTTCTCAATTTTGGACCAATCAGTGATTCCATGCCTGGTTCTCACTGCTGCTTTTTGACCTGCATATAGATTTCTCAAGAGACAGATAAGATGCTCTGGTATTCCCATCTCTTTAAGAACTTGCCACAATTTGTTGTGCTCTACACAATCAAAGGCTTTAGCATAGTCAATGAAGCAGAAGTACATGTTTTTCTGGAACTCCCTAGCCTTCTCCATGATCCAGCGTATGTTCGCAATTTGATCTCTAGTTCCTCTGCCTCTTCGAAATCCTGTCTGTACTTTTGGAAGTTCTCGGTACACATGTTGCTGGAGCCTAGCTTGTAGGATTTTGAGCATAACTTTGCTAGCATGAGAAATGAGTGCAGTGGTGCGGTAGTTTGAACATTCTTTGGCAATGCCCTTCTTTGGGATTGGAATGTAAACTGACCTTTTCCAATCCTGTGGCCACTGTTGAGTTTTTCAGATTTGCTGGCCTATGGAGTATAGCACTTTTACTGCATTGTCTTTTAAGATTTGGAATAGTTCAACTGGAATGCTGTCACCTCCGCTAGCTTTATTATAGCTCAGACTTCCTAAGGCCCATTTGGCTTCACATTCCAGGATGTCTGGTTCCAGGTCAGTGACTACCCCATCGTGGTTATCAGGGATGTTAAGCTCGCTCTTGTTATAGTTCTTCTGTATAATTTTGCCACCTTTGTTTAATCTCTTCTGCACCTAGAGATCCGCTATTACAACTGACCTTCAGACAACAGATCAATTCCCCTGGAGAAAATGGCTGCTCTGGAGGGGGGACTCTGTGGTGTTACACCCTGGGGAGGAACATCCAAAATACACACCCTTGCAGATCTTGTCCACATTTCCTTGTCTTACTCTTTGTGACAATAACAGCTAAGAGGGAAACAGCAGGTGATACCACAAAGGAAAACAACTAGAGCCCGCTGTAAGCAGCACAAGGTTGAAACATAGCACAGCAATTCTAATAAACTCATAGACTCAATCCTCTTTAAACAACTGATAACCAACCACTTATCCCGATATGACATTCAGGATTTATACAAAGTGAGGTTCTTTTCCTTGCTGCAGAGACCTAAGCCCAAGATGATTCTTCTGAACACAACAACACATCGGGAAATGAGAGGGTGTCGTGTTCAGAAGAATCCTACGGTGCCGTGTTTGAACTTCGGGCTATTTACCATGGGCTCCTATTGCTGCCTTCTGGGCCAGCAATTTTCCTACTGCCTCCATTAACTAGGTCAGCCTTTTTCAACCTTCCGACTGTGGAGTAACCCCTGAACAATTTTGCAGACTTTGTGGTAACCCTGAAGTGGTCAGCTGGCCACGCCCCTAGGAAGTGATATGTCACCAGAAGTGACATCATCCAGGACAACTCCTACCCAAGCAACCCCCTCCCTCCAACCCTTCCACCCAGACTCAATCACACACACACAAAACCACCCCCCAGCCAACCCCCAAAGGACTCACCACTGTAGACTCCAGCTGCCACCAGCAGGTGAGTCATGCCAGGGGAGCCTCGGCCAGCAAAGGTCTGGATGGCTGGGGCTCCTGCCCTTCCCACCCCTTCCAGGGCCATCATTGGTCATTTGGGGAGGGGGGGCGTGTCAACCTGCCCAAATAAGATAAAGATTACCCCAGGTCCTTTAAAAAATATTTTATAAATATACTACTGATAAGCCCGTAGTATGCTGCAGCCGTAAGAGCGTGGAGGTGGGCACGGGACGTTGGGGGAGGAAGCGGCCACTCCTCACTCCATGGCTGGGCCTTCGCAGAGGCCGGAGTGGTGACACGGAGGCAGCTGAGGGGCTTGTGAGTGGGGGAGGTGGTGGCCGTTCCCCCCTGCATCCCAGGGACACGCAATAAGCCCACGGAGTGCCGCAGAGGTAGGCACTCCCCCCCGTCCTTCCTGGTTGTTAGTGTTTGCATTGTTTGCTCCCTCTGGTTGTTAGCATTCCCACAGCCCAGCGCAGGGCTTTGGGAGCATCCATTCCCCTCCCGTCCCCTCTGGCTTGATTTTCGGAGTTTCCCTTTCTTGCTCCCTTTTGTCTGAGCTTCAGTGGGGCCCAGCGCAGGGCTTTGGGAGCGGGCGGACGCCACATGCATTTCCCCCCTCTCCTCCTCCTGGTTTCTTGCATGTTCCTTTCTCGGCCCTTACTGTTTTTAGCGCTACCGCAGGCTGCCTGGGGCTGGTGATCGGCGGCGCTGGTGACCGTGGTGCTCTCTGTGCGGCGTGTCAGTCAAGGGGCGAGTTGTTGGCAAGGGAGGGTGGGAGCTGCAAGGGTGGGCCAATCAGGGTTTGCTAGCCACACCCTGATCGGCCCTATTCCAACTCAGACACCTCGGACACGTTCCACCCCCTGGCCAGTTTCACAAATATTAAGAGGAACCATGGATAAGGATATATATACATTAAATCCCCTCCAGGGCTCTGGCATAACCCTGAAATAGATCAATGCACACTTTTTAAATAGGGGAATTCTCTAGTCCTCTTTATGCCAGTAAAGGTACTCTGACTCTCTAGTCTTCCTTCTTGTAGAATAATAAGGGAATGATTCAGGCTGCTTCTTATCCCCTTAAAACTCTGCTGAAGACTTGCTTCTAAAAAAGAGAAAGCTGAGAATAAATACAAGGTTGAAATAGATCATTCTGCTTTAGGGATCTATCCCCATTTTTTCACAACTCTTAAAATCTGTATTTTAGTAATCTGTTTTCATTCTGTGACATCTTATTTGATTTTTTACCCCTCCACTCTCAGACAAGCTGGCTCTACACTCCTAACTACTACACCAGTTTGGGGAGCTAAGAATCGAACCCGGCATGCCAGATTAGAAGTCCACACTCCTAACCACTACACCAGTTTGGTGTAGTGGTTAGGAGTGTGGACTTCTAATCTGGCATGCCGGGTTCGATTCTTAGCTCCCCCACATGCAACCAGCTGGGTGACCTTGGGCTTGTCAAGGCACTTAGAAAGCTGTTCTGACCAGGCACTGATATCCGGGCTCTCTCAGCCTCACCCCCACCCCTCAGGGTGTCTGTTGTGGGGAGAGGAATGGGAAGGCGACTGTAAACCGCTTTGAGCCTCCTTCGGATAGAGAAAAGCGGCATAAAGAATCAACTCTTCTTCTTCTTCTTCTTCTTCTTCTTCTTCTTCTTCTTCTTCTTCTTCTTCTTCTTCTTCTTCTTCTTCTGTTTATTTTCATACTTCCTATGCCTTATCTATGTTTTATTCTGTCCTTTGGCCAGAAGCAGTAAGAACTGACTCATTTCTAAAGCCTTTGAGTGGCAGGAGGGAGACAGCAGCCAGACTGTTATTTGGGTTTCTAATGAGTTGGACCTGCAGTTGGGTTGCCAGCTCCAGGTTGGGAAATACCTGGCGAGTGGGGGGGGGGATGAAGCCTGGGGAGGGCGGAGTCTCTGGAGGGGAGGGACTTTAGTGGGGTCCAATGCCTTAGAGTCCACCTTCCTGATTGGCTGTTTGGAGATCAGTTGTGATCCCAGATTTCCAGTCATCACCTGGAGGTTGGTAGCCCTTGCCTGCTGCCTCTGCAAATAATGGGTTTTGAAAAAATAAAAGGAGAGCCTATTTGGGCTTGGTATGCTGCTGCACGGGGAGGTCTCCTGCTTTCCCTGGAAGCTAGGGATGCCAGTATCCAGGTGGGACCTGAGGATCACCTGGCTTTTACAGCTCATCTACAGCGACAGAGGTCAGTTTCCCTGGAGAAAAGGGCTGCTTGGGTGGGGACTCCACAGCATTTTACTCCACTGAGGTCCCTCCCTGGACCAAATCCCTCTCACTCCCGGCTCCCGGCTCCAACCTAAAGGTATCTCCCCCCCCCTCCCATTTGCTACTTGGTGTGATGTGTATGTGGAGCAAGAAAAGCGAAACAAATTTTTCTACAAGAATCTGCAAAGGGCAAGCCCTAGCCGTGGTTTGACGTGGCCAAAGCCTAGGAGTAGTTTTAGCCTGAGGCTTGGTAAAAGTTTGTAAACTCCTGCACTGAATGCAGAGCATTCTAAGGAGGCAGGGATGGCACAGGACAAAGAGGATTCTGACTGCAGTGAACAGCGGGAAGAGAAAGCAAACATCTTTTTCTTGAAAGAGCAAGGATTTGCCTTGAACTCGCAGAATAGAGACCTAATCCAGGAGATAAATAAGTGAAGCCAGTCATTCCCCTGAATTGCTGCCTTTCTAGGTGAGGGGAGTTAATGTAAGGTTCCATTCAAACATGTTGATTCTCCCTGCTGCAGCCTGTCATGGTCCGATTCTTGGAAGGCAGTGCCCTATGACACATTTGGATCTGCTGGGGCTCCTTTGTTTACGCTCAGTTTAAGTATTTCTCCACTGCAGCCCACTTCCTGGCAGGCACTCAAGTGCACAAAGGCAGCAATTAAGATGTTTACAGTGGAGCTCACAGTTTTTTGCAATGTGCTTGTGTTGCTCCCCTAGGGGGCTGACGTTCATGCTCGGAAAGAGAAATGTAATGTAGCACAAAAACGCACACCCCTGTCTGCGGTGGTGCTTGCCGTTTTTTAAAAAGGCACGCAATACAGACATCCGGGAGCTGATTGCCAGAGGAGGCGTGGCATAGCAGAGTACCCCTGGGGAGTTCTGCCTTCCTGCTTTGGTTCACCTTTTTCTTCCTAAGTCTTCCTCCTATGGCTTAAGTTGCTTTTAGACCAATAATAATTGGAATGGGATTGCTCTATATTGTCTTCTATGCAGAGCCTATTTGTGTAGGGGCTCTCATGAAGGGTACAGATAATAAGAACGTAAGCAAGGCCATGTTGGACCCATCCAGTTCAATGTTCACGGCAGGGGTAGTCAAACTGCGGCCCTCCAGATGTCCATGGACTACAATTCCCAGGAGCCCCTGCCAGCGAATGCTGGCAGGGGCTCCTGGGAATTGTAGTCCATGGACATCTGGAGGGCCGCAGTTTGACTACCCCTGGTTCACAGTAACACCATGGCCAAAGCCCAGGGCCCATCAGGAGGTTCACCGGTGGAGCCAGAACTCCAGAAGCCCTCCCATGTTTGCCCTTTGTGAGGGAACAAGCCCACTTATGCCTTGCAAGCCATGTTTAGCACAGCACAGACTTAACCAAAATAGTGAAAAGAAATTGGGTGGAACACAACCCTTCTGTCCCTCTGCTAAAACATATCCCATCTGATGTCAAATACAGGCACCTGGCTTAAGGGATCCCAATTTCTTACTGCATGTCCATCAGCTCACCTGGCAGCCACTTGGTTCAAGATGGCTGCTAACCTCCTACTTCAATTGTCAGCAGGCAAAAAACCTCTATTTCGGTGGTCAGAGATATACCTCTCTGTCCCTCCTACCTGGATTCAACCAGGTGTTGCCTGGAGGGAGTCCCAGTCCCCCCACAGGAAACTTTGTCTCCTAGACGGACTCTGGGAAGAAGAAGTCTCCCCCCTCCCTTCAGATACATCCTTTCTGGCTAGGCCAATGAGGCCAAAGGTCAGAGGAGGGGAAAAACTGTGTCTTTTTGAAATCACCAGGAAAAGGGGGCACCCATTCCTGGCAATTAAAAAAAACACAGCCCCCCCCTCCCCCAGTCTCAAGCACCAAGAATACAGAGCATCACGGCCCCAGACTGCGAATTCCATCTGTACCTTATAGCTGATGGCCACTGGCAGACTTCTGCTCCAGATGTTGATCCCATCCCCTCTTGGAGCTGCCTGTGCTTGTAGGCGCCACCACTCCTGAGGCAGGGAATTCGCATGGGACTCATGACTCTCTGGGGAAGGAGCGGAAACATCCTTTTCTCCGTCCGAAGCCTCCTGCTCGTCGGCTCCATCGCATGCCTGGGGAGAGAGGGAGAAAGGGACTTCCCCCTCCACCCTGCCCGCTATCCGAGGCGTCATTTTGGAAACTCGGTCTGGTCTCCCCGCCTCAGCCTCCCACTCTGGTGCCCTTTTCCACATCTCCTCCAGTGCTAGGAGACCTTTTGTCCCCAGGTGGGGGGCCAGAAGGGGCCACGGGGCTCCCAATGAGGCCGCGCCAGAGACCCTTGCAGGGGCCTTGCGATAGGGGCTGGTTGGTTTCAGCCCCCTTAGTTGGGATCCCTAGTAATTTTGCAAACAATCTGTGTACAAAATCCAATCCAGATATAGAAACGGGAGCAGAGCTTGTGGCCCTTCTCATGCTTCTCCATCTTTGTGTGGTGTTGTGTGTGAAGTTCTGAGGCACTCTGGGGCAGAGCAAGGCTTTGTCTATTGAAATTGCTCTCCCCACACTGCTTTTGGGCTTAGAAGAAAAAGAGGGGTGATGAAAACCTGTTTTGCATAAAGAAGATCACAGGTTCCAGTTATCGAGATATTTAGTTAATATAGCTCAGTTTGCCCAGTCACAGCAGCATGCTGTAAATCTCCTAAGGTGTGTGTGTGTGTGTGTGTGTGTGTGTGTACAAATGAGAGAAGGGGTCAAAGCTCAGCTCTTGGGTGACTGCAACTTCCATACACTACCGGAGTGTTGTATGCCCCCCCTCCCCCCCAATGCCTGGCCATTCTGAATCGCTCCCTCCAAGACGAGCTCAGTACGACACGATTGACTGATTGTTGAACTAGGGCAGGAGTGATTCAAGAGGGCTTTCTAAGCAGGCAACAGAGTCACAAAGTGACTTGGATTAAGTGTTAGGGACTGGTTTATAATACTGCATATAGCTTGTTGACACTAGGATCCCACTGTGCAATTTTTGCATTGTTTAATGCGTCATGTGAAGAAATTATGCTTTGCTTCAGTTCCGCTTTTAGACTTGTAGTTGGTTCTATAGCCTTCATGCCAGTTGTGACACCCACTGCAGGTCCCATCCTGTCAATTGTGTTTAACTCACTCTGCGCAATCCACCTGGAGTCCAAGTGAGGCTAAAATGCAAGAAATAATAAAAATAGATAAATTACCACTCCTTCTCCCAGGTGCATGTGTGTATTTGGTGGTGGTGGAGGTGGTGGATGGAAACACTGACAGGCACCATGGCTGATTCTGCACTTACTTTTTTTTTCTGTTGTCGATCCTGCTGAATTCAGATCGATTTGAACCTGGATCTCTACCCAAATTGAAACAGAAAATTGTTCTGCACTTGATTGGGGAAGCGAGGAGCGAGGAGCGGAGCTAAGCGCAGCTGGAGGCTCTTTACTTCTTTTCCTGAATGGGGGGGGGGGGGAGGGAGAGAAGATTGGAGACAGCAGAGGAGAGGAATACATCCAAGACGCAAATCTCTGCTGAGAGAAGTGTGGGCTTCTCGAGTGCAGTCGATTTAAAACAGGGCAAAAATAAATCTTGGGAGGGAAGCCTTGCAACAGCCAGGCAGGAAATTAATCTGCAAAAGTCTTCAAATATAGCAACTTATATCCGCTCCTGGATATAAGGAGGAAAGGTGGAGGAAAGGTAGGGTCAGTGAAGATCAATCATGGATGTTGCAGAGGGAAAATTTAAAGCATCCAAAATCAAAATAGAAATCAAATTCAGTGTAGAGGGATGGGGTTTATTCGGGGTGGGAGGGGATAAAAAGCAAAGTGCAGACTTGACCCGTGTCTCCCAGGCCTAGAGCTGATTATGTGCTTCTGATCTGCAAAAGTGAAGTGCACAGCTTTCATTGTAAACAAATATAAAGGGAAAGATGCAGACTGCGGACCTTATCTCCTGAAAACTCTGCAAAGAAAACTGTTGGAGACTGATTTCAAAAATGAAAAGAAAAGGAAAACCTAGAATGTGTACAAGGCTGAAATGGGTCATTAAAATGCTATAAGCGACATATTAACATCCCCCACCCCCCAAAAAAACAGTGAAATCTAGTGGAGAGGGGGTCCCCCACTGCCAGGCCTTACCTCCCCACCGCTGGTCATCTGGCCTGCAGGGGGGAGCCAGCTGGGTGTAGTGGTTAGGAGGGCGGACTTCTAATCTGGCATGCCACATTCGATTCTGCGCTCCCCCACATGCAGCCAGCTGGGTGACCTTGGGCTCGCCACGGCACTGATAAAACTGTTCTGAGTGAGCAGGAATATCAGGGCTCCCTCAGCTTCACCCACCTCACAGAGTGTCTGTTGTGGGGAGAGGAAAGGGAAGGTGACCGTAAGCCACTCTAAGACTCCTTCAAGTAGAGAAAAGCGGCATATAGGAACCAACTCTTCTTCTTCTTCTTACCCCCAAAACCAGGGAGGACCATCCAACGTGCCATGACATGTCCCAACAGAGATGCCATCACATCTGAGGCATCAGGCTGATGCTCTGGAATTTGACCAAAAGCTGTATGGTAGAAATGGGGAAGTCCCTCCTGCATCTGAGGCCTCTTCCTAAAGGGCCCTGTGCCCCAGTTGCCCAAATCTAGCTGGCCTGTTTTGTACATTATGCTAATAAAGCTTCTTCATTGTAGCTTTGCCAGCTAGCTGCTTGATATTGTGATCCTGGAACCTGCTGCAAAAATATGGGAAAGATCAAAGGAGGGAAACTATTAAAAAATAACCCTCCAGAGCACTTGTTTGTGCCAGGATTTGTTACCAGACTTCCTTTGAAGGCAGCACAGCTTGTCAGGGAGCCCAGGGAGTCAGTCCCATGCCTCAACAGGAAGTGTATGTTCTGGATCCAGAAGAACGGGAAACTTCGACATGGAGGCTTTGCTCCCCAGTGCATAGGTTCCCGTCTTTCACTTTGGTACCTCTTGGAAAGTCTTACTGACAGCAGGTCGGACAGGAAGGCACCAATTTATTCCTAGCTAGGGTTGCCAACCACCAGGTGGCACCTGGAGGCCTCCCAATATCACGCTTGGTCTCCAGGCGATCAAGATCCGTTCCTCTGCAGAAAATAGCTGCTTCAGAGAGTGGACTTGATGGCCTGACACCCTGCTGAAGTCCCCCCCCCCCCCGTGACAAACCTTCCCCTTCCCAGGTTCTACACCGAAATCTCCAGGTATTTCCCAGCCCAGAACTGGCAAGCCAACATCCTGCCTTCATTCAGTGCAACTTCTTTATTTCTCTCCATCTGCGTGGGGGTTTTGCTAGGTTTTTAAAGAATCTTGAAAAGTATGGAGTTGTACCGCTACAGTGATGTACATACTATTAACACAAATCACTCTTGGGAAAAGTCTGCTGGCCTAGGAATGCCAGCCTCTAGGTAGGATCCCTGGGAATTAAAGCTCTCCCCAGACTACAGACTTCAGCAGCCTGATGCATTGTACCCTATTTCCGTTTCAGTCCCTGTCTTTTCCAGGTTCTGTGCCCCAAACTCCAGGAGTTTCCCACAGTACATCTGGCCACCCCATGTCCCCATGGCCCGTCAGTGGCTGGGTGGGGCTCCTGTGGAAATGGCAGTCCCAAATGGGAACTCAGGGATTGTCCCCATGTGGAACTTCTGGTGCTCCTGGGAGTCCCCGAGCATTTGCAGTGGTGGCACAAAACAGGGAATGGCCACTACATTGCATGGACCAAGAGCTCCTGAACATCATGTGGCTTAATTTGGATATTGTGACACAGTTTACTAATTTGCCACAATTTACTTTTGCCTTATATCTGTACTCTTATGACCCTTGTTCCATTTCGTCTGAGGAAGAGCACTTGAAAGCTCACGCCTTGAATAAATCTTTGTTGCTCTTAAAGGTGCTATTGGACTCTACTAAGGTTGATTTCTGTTTTCCTCCAGGCGTTTGCTAACCCAGAGGATGCCCTGCGGAATGGAGGGTTGCAGTACCACCGAGAAGACCCGGACGTGGAGCGATGCCTCAGGTCAGCCTTAAATCCAGATTTGGGGAAAGGGGCAGGGAAACAGCAAAAGAGAATCCAGTCAGGAATGTAAGAGGCTGATCAGCTAAAGCAAAGAACAAAATGTCTCAATTTATTATAAAGTGCACTTTGTCAACAATAGATGTGGGCATTTCCCTACGTGTAAAATGTAGCTGGACAGACTCTGAATGTAAGCAGCATATTCAGGCCCCTCCACATGACGTCACCGACATCCCAAGGCTGTCCAGTAGTCGGGTCGCAATTTGGCCATTTTTGAAGCACGATGTCGTAAATCACCCTAAATCATGCAAACCCCTGGTGAACAACCAGTGAGCAACCAGGGATCAGACCGTGTGGAGGGGGAAATGCGAGATAGTCTTAGCAGCTTTGTCCCGCCCTGGCTCCAGCCCTCCCCTCTCCATTTCCTGCTTTGAGTAATTGTCTTAAAAAAAAATGTTTTTGCAGGACTGCAAACCTACATTAGCCAAGGTGAAATAAAATCTTCTTTAAATTGCCCACAGTCTTCTTGGGATCAGGCACGGCCCCTTTTTTGTTTTCTGGAGGTGGGAAATGAGCTGGGAAAGAGGAAAGGCAGGCGATTGATCAGCTTTCTCCCGATCGTTCAGCCACGTGTGCGCTTTGTGTGTGCCTCCTTTTAGCACAAAATGTCTCTGGGGGCTTCAGTGACCTTCTCACAACTCGGGCGGGCAAAAACAGTCCCGTTTGCACCTTCTGGAGGTGGGAAATGAGCTTGGGAAGGGCGGGCGGGCGGGTGACCTCCCGATCCTGCAGGGGTCTGAACAGCTTGTTTTTAAGCCTACCATTAGCTTAAAATGTCTTTTTGGAAATCTGCCCAGAAAGAAATAAAGTGCAAAAAAATACGAATCCCAAAAAGGGGGTGGGGATGCTGTATTGTTCTGGCATTTTCCCATAGCAATGGGGCAGTGCTGATTTTATTAAAGATGCATATATGTTTTGGCATTATGCATAACAACATGGAAGTGCCTTTAAAAAGTTTTTTTCAGGGCTGGGGGCCTGGGGAGAAAGTTTCAGTCCACAAGAGAACTGCTGTGCTGTGATTGGTGGCTTGCTGTGATTGACAAGCCAAGGAGCGGAGGGAGAAGTTCAGCTTGGTTTCCCTTGCAGCCCTGTCAGGACAATGGGGCAGAGGGAAAATGGGGGAGGGGTCTTCCCATGAGGAGGGCTGCAAACGCGAGATTTACCATCCCTCATCTGCCAGCAGGAAGCCATTTGCATTTCCCCCTCCATGCGTAAATTCCCATGTGTTTTGATCCCACTAGGTTCACTAGGTTTTGTTTAGGTAGACCCTATCCAAAATGCAATGCTATGAGTAGGCAAAGTAAGGTAAAGGTAAAGGTAAAGGACCCTTGGGGTGACGCCCTCCAGCGTTTTCATGGCAGACTCAATACGGGGTGGTTTGCCAGTGCCTTCCCCAGTCATTACCGTTTACCCCCCAGCAAGCTGGGTACTCATTTTACCGACCTCGGAAGGATGGAAGGCTGAGTCAACCTTGAGCCGGCTGCTGGGATCAAACTCCCAGCCTCATGGGCAAAGCTTTCAGGCGGCTGCCTTACCACTCTGCGCCACAAGAGGCTCTTGTAGGCAAAGTAGCTATATCTTAAATGATGCATTTTTTTAAAGAACAGAACACATTCAATAATTTCCATAAATATCTGTTTGTTGAGATTGTTACAGCTTTTCTAAAGTATTTCAAGTCATTTTTGATGTGGACAGATGTTCCTGCCGTGCTTCTGCTAAATAACAACGTAATACTGAAACTGTACCAGGACTGGCCAATCTGTGGCTCTTCAGATAACAAAAGACTACAATTACCATGAACCCCTGCCAATATGGCCTGGCAGGGCCGCAAGGTAATTGTAGTCCATGGACATTTGGAGAACCACAATTTGGCCACCCCTGCATGTAGACAAAGCAGAGCATTCAGAATATGGAAGACAGGCTTTCAAATAAAGGCCAGCTTGTCTAGTCTTCTTCAGTTTGTTGCCAATTTTCTTCTTAAAACACATCGCCTTGATCACTGAATGGGATTCAAGCCCTAAACGATGTAGCAGCAACAATCCTGCAGTGTGGGTTAGAGCGCTTCTGGAATTACTACGGATCCCCAGACCTCCGCTGTCAGCCTCCTAGGAGAAAGTGGCAGCTTTGGAGGGTGGACTCTCCAGCTTGCCTAATGATTTGAATGGGGTTGTTACCCGCCCTGAGCTGTATAGGAACGCTGGGCTGGAAAAATAAATATTCATTTGATACCACTCCCTAAGTCCTGCCCTCCCCTGCAAAAAAACTCCAGGAATTTCCGAACTCAGAATTGGCCGCCCACCGCACATTTGTCTCTTCCTTCTGCAACCTGGGGTTGCTTGGGCAAAATGTCACAGGCTGTTGCCCAGGAGAGCCTGTCAACGTGGAAATCCCTTTTTCCCCTTAAGGTGTCCTTTCTTCCTTCTCGGAGTGCCGTGGTTAATTTGCTCAGTTTAATTCATGCAAATGGGCTCTGCAGAAGCCTGGGGGCCGGATTCCCATGAATCATGGTTGTTGCGGTGAGCTAGAACATTCATGCTGGCAACGTTAGCAACTTCCTCCTCTGTGGCAAATTAGATCAGGAAGCTACCTGAGGGGTGACCTGCATCATCAAGTTACTAGCAAGTACACCTTGCCGAAGAAGGGGCAGGCACAAAAAATGAAAATAGCCGAAATGAAACTTGATTGTTAACTGAACTGAGATCTCCCAGCCTGACAACTCATTTCCAGGATTCTGGAGATCAGTTTGGGGGTTGGACTATGCGGGGTTGTGTCCCCAATGAGCTTCCTTCCCCTTAAAAATCCAACCCAGATCTCTGGGAATTCTTTAATTTTGTGTTGGCAACCCTGTCATGCAGCTCTTTCCACAAAAGAGATTTTGAATTTGATTTTAATTTGGCCTGGATCAATCCAGTCACGGCTGCTTTATGGGGGTTCCCAGACAAGAGCCATTCAGATGTGGTTTTGCTATCACCTGCCTCTGTGTCACGACCCTTGTGTTCCTGGGAGGCCTCCCATCCAAATCCTAGTGAGGGCTGGCCCTCCTTAGCTCCTGAGAGCTGATGAGATTGGGCTGGCTTGGGCAATCCAGCTCAGGGTTTGGGGTAGCCAAAATCTGTGGCTCTGCTTCAGGAGATTTGGGGTGTCAATGGTCACTCTCATCAGCTGGATTTTAGAAAGGGGGCAGGATATAGGGATGCCAGCCTCCAGGTAGGACCTAGGGTCCCCTGGAATTTTGCCTCCTGTCCACGCTAGAGAGATGGGTTCCCCTGGAGGACCCTGTGACATTATGCCCCACTGAGCTCCCTGTTCTCCCCAGGCATCAGATGGCTCATTTGCAGACTCTATGAATAAAGAACTAAGGGCAGCAAAACAGAACCTTTCCCTGCCCTCCTCCAAATACAAGGACAGCCATCCTCTCCCCTCTCAGCCTCCTCTTCTCCGGGCTGAACATTCCCAGGTCCCTCCGCCTTTACTCCTAGGGCTTGGTCCCCAGGCCGTGGATCCTCCTCGTTGCTCTCCTCTGTTCCCTCTCCATTTTGTCCATGTCGTTTTAGAAGTGAGGCCTCCAGAACTGCACGAGGACTCCAGGTGGGGTCTGACCAATGACACCTTGTGATTTGGTTGTGATGCCTCTGTTGAGACAGCCCAAGACTGCATTTGCCTTCTTTAACTGTCTGCTCATATTTAGCTTACAGTCTACAAACACCCCAAGAATCCTGTTCACATACACTGAGGGTTCCACCCCTTCCCAAACTCTGCCGGCCAACACCCACAAATTTCCCAGCTTCAGGCTGGCAGGCCTAACTCCACACACACCTCTTCAGGAATTTCAGAACCTGGAGTTGGCACCCTCACTGCAATGGATAGTTTGAGGTCAGCTGCTTTTGAATATGGAGGCTTCATGTAGCCACTGGACAGCCCATCCCCTTTTAAAGCCATCAGAACTAGTGCGGTCCTCACGTTATCTTGTGGCAGTGAGTTCCATAAGTCAGTCTTGCATTCTTTTTAGGCCTTTCCATTTCATCCACTTAATTGGGTGTCCTTTAGTATAATGGCAGAAGGAGTAGAAGTTAAACCCAGCTCAGGAGAGTGCCTTCTACCTTTGTTGTCTAATTAGACTGCAAATGTGGTCAACTGGGATGCCAGCCTCCAGGTGGGACCTGGAAATCCCTTGGAAATACAGCTCATCTCCAGACTACAGAGATTGGAGTCAGTGGCATTATAACCCACTGAGGTTCCTGTTCCCCCAAGGCTCCATCCCCAAACCTTTAGGATTTTCCCAGTCTGGATCTTGCAACTTTACCCCTTTAGGTGGGGACCTTACCCCCTCCATCACCTGCTGGCGGCCAAGGGGGAACCTGGCAGCCCTATCAATGGAGCTCAACTTCGCTACCCCAAGAGCTTCCCCAAGACTGTTTTGGTAAGAATCCTCACAGAAGTCATAGGGTGGGCAAGGGAGTGAGGAAATCTGGGCTCCTCCTGCTACAATTTAGCTGCTTCTTCCTTTCCCTTTGAGGGGTGCCCAGCCTGTATTGGTTTCAGTGGGTGAAACTGTTCAAAGGAGAAGCAGCATCTAAACTCTCTCCCTCCCAAACCAGTTTTATTCGCATTTCACACACTCTGGCAGGACCCAGTTTCATGCCTCCCTGCTTCTCCTGTGTGTTGTCCCTTAAGAGAAGGAAGGGTTGTGCAACAGCAGGGGGTGGGGGGGAAAGAGACAGCCTATAAATGTTGAAATAAAACAAATGGTGAGTTTTAACTGCTGCAGTAAGAACCCAGCCTTTGGCTCTGTTCCTTGCCCCCCACCCCCCCATCCAGCACGGAATCCTGGGAGTTTGGCTCCACTGGATTTTGTTCCTTTGCACAACAGAGGAAGAGCCCCAGACATGGCAAGTCACAGCTGCTGGCTTCTGGATTCATCCCTGTCGAAATCTTTAGGGTGGAAGCCAATCCTTGTAGAATACATTTTGCTTGTAGAAGAGGAAGAAGAAGAGTTGGTTTTTGTACCCTGTTTTTCACTGCCTGAAGGAGTCTCAAAGTGGCTTCCAGCCTTCCCTTCCTCTTCCCACAGCAGACACCCTGTGAGGGAGGTGGGGCTGATAGAGGTCTGACAGGACTGCTCTGTGAGAACAGTTATAACAAGACTGTGACTAGCCCAAGGTCACCCAGCTGGCTGCAGGTGGAGGAGGAATGGATCATCAAACCCAGCTCTTCAGTTTAGAAACTGCTGCTTTTAACCACTGCATAAGCTGCCTGTGTGCCTCTCTTAATTCCTCACAATAGTTGTGCCAGCTGGGTCAGTGTGTTCCTTGGACTGGAGTGACCATAAAAACTTCAGAAGCCCTGCTGGATCAGACCAGTGGTCCATCTAATCCAGATTCCTGTTTCACTGAGTGACCAACCAGTTCCTCTGGAGAGCCAACAACAGGGCAGAGAGGCTGAGGCCTTCTAAAGAACATCAGAAGAGCTCTGCTGGATCAGACTAGTGGTCCATCTAGTCCAGCATCCCGTCTCACACGGAGGCAAGCCAGTTCCCCTGGAGGGTCAGCAACAAGGTACAGAGACCAAGACCTTCCTAGGAGCACAATAACTGCCTAGCTGGGTCGGACCAGTGTAGGTCCATCAGTCCAGCATCCTGTCTCATGTAGTCGCCAACCAGGTCCTCTTGTGGGCCAACAACAGGCAAACCTGCATGAATCTCTTAATCCCTCTTAAAGCTGTCTATTCCTGTGGCCATCACTACATCCTCTGGCAGCTAATTCCACATTTTAATCCCTCTCTGTGTTAAGAAGTATCTCTTTTGTCCATTCTGAACCTACTGAACCATAGATTCATTGGATGGTCTCTTTTGAGAGAGGGAGAAAAAGTTCTCTTTCTCATTCTTTTCTTTCTTTTCCTGCGGGGCGGGGCGGGGGGGGGGGAGGGGAGGCAGCAGCCTCACAGAGAATGAGGAGGGGAAAGTAAATCCAAGAGGCAAAGCTCTGCTCATAAAAATGTGGGCTTTTGGGGCACAGTCACTTTAAAACAGATCCCAAAATGAGGGCAAAACATTTTGTGAAGGAATGGCAACCAGGAACCAGGCAGTCTTTGAATTGACGCCCTGACCAATCAGCAACAGACTACCGCGCTATGTCAGTGTCAGCATCGGAGACGCAGGGGAGGAAGAGGAAGTTAATCTGGCAAAATGCAGAACAGCTACACTTAATACTGGGATTCTCAGGGTGAGTTATTATTTTTTTCAAAATCGGTATTCTTCTTTGCTTTCTAGTCATACTAGTAAAAAAGCCCATTGTATCCAAATACAATAGGCGCTAGCAGGGGGGGAGAGTGAGGGACTGGCGAGGGCAGGGTGAGGAAAGGTGGCTTACCGTAGAGAGGGCTGCAGCGACAGCGGGCGGCTCCTTCTCGGTGGGCGGCTCCTTCGCGGTGGGCAGCTCCTTCGGCGGGCGGCTCCTTCAGTGGGCGGCTCCGCGCGGCTGCCGGGGGCTCCCTGGCCAGCGGCCTGATGCGTCAGAGGCACTTTGCGCCTCCATCGCATCAGGCCGCCGGCAAGGAAGCGACAGTTGCTTCCTTGTCAGTAGGGTGGGGATTGGCCCGGCCGATGGTCTGTCCAGAGGAAGGGGCCAATCGGCACCCTTCCTCATCCTGGACAGAGCCTGCCCTAACTCCTCCCACACAGCCCTTATGGCGGCGCCACGGGCTGTGTTAAGATACTGACAGCTCAGGTTGTTGTTTGAAGCTGCCAAAAGCACTCCGTTGATACAGGGAGAACAGTAGACAAGGAGATAGAATAGAGCAATAGAGCAAGGGTCCCTGAACTTTTTGATCCTGTGGGCCCCTTTGTTATTTTGACACAGTGTGGTGGGTGCAACCTCAAAATGGCTGCCACAGGAGGCTGAGCTAGCCACAAAATGGTTGCCCCAGCTTACCGTCAGTCCCATAGTGAAGATCCTTGTACATCAGCAGCTGCCAATGAAATGTTTTTTAAAAAAATCAGCAAAGCCAATTAACTCTCCAGTGGCCAGTCAGAAGCCTTTCTTGACAAAATCCATATCGGGCTCTTCCTACTTTCTGAAAACACTTGGTGTGTGTCAAGACAGGTGTTGGTGGGGAGTTGATTGGCTGTGCTTATTTTTAAGAACATTGGTTATGCCTCTACATTTACAGAAGCCATGAGTACACCATGGGGAATAGTCTCCCATGGAAGCAGGCTCAGCCTAGCCTACTTCACAGGGTTTTTGTGAGGACAACACAGAGGAGGGACAACCCATGCATGTTGTCTCAGTCTGTCTGGATGAAGCAGGAGCTTCATCTTTGCAGGAAGCAGATCAAGATGGGCATTTGTCAGTCTGTAGCAGTAGAAAAGAGTGAGAGTCCATGAGCACCTTCAAGACAAACAAAATTGTTGCAGGTTTTTGTGAGTCACTTCTGCAGGAATGGTGAGGAGCAACAGCAGAGCAGCGTGGGCTAAAGCTTGTGGACCAACTGGACTGCAAGGGTTATAGATGTGACCTGACAATACGGCTGGACTGATTCTGCACTTACTTTGTTTTTTCCATGGTGGAACCTGCTGAATTCAGTGCGATTTGAACTTGGTCTTCCTCTATCCCCTCACCCCTATTGAAACAGAAAGTGTTCTGCACTTAATTGGGGAAGCTCAGAGTGGGAAGGGGAGCCAAAAGCAGCAGCAGGAGTCTCTTTCCATCTTTTCTTGAATTGGAGGGGGGAGAGGATTGGAGAAAGCAAAGGACAGGGGAATAAATCCAAGAGGCAAATCTCTGCTGAGAGAAGTTAGGGCTTTTTTGAGCTCCCTGGCCAATCAGGGAAAACTGCTTTGCTATGAAGCATGGAGAAGAGTTAATTTGCAAAAAGCAGAAATCTGCACACTTACGGAGGGAGATTTTTCAAATATTGAGGGTTATACCCACTTCTGGATATCGGGGAGGGGGGGGAAGGTAGGGTCACTCTGGATCAATCATGTATGTTGCAGAGGGAAATTTTAAAGTGCCCCAAATCAAAATGGAAATCGAATTCAATGTATACAAGAGGGATTTATTCAACCTGTGAGTGGGTAAAAAGCCCTGTGCAGACTACACCCTGGTCTTTGGATGTTTCCTTATCTTCAGAGAGCAGGCACCTGCTGTAGGCACTCTGAAGATCCCAGAAGCTGCCCGAACATTGTCCTATCCCCCCCCCCAAGAGCAAGGCTCAGTCAGTATTGGCTGCTGCTTTTCTTGGGGTCCACTGGGGATCTGTGGGAGCTCCCTGTCCCTCTGCCCCGGTGCTTCTAAAAGGAAACGTTGTTTACTCCCAGCTGCTCCTTCTTCATTCAGTGTTCTTGACTCTTGGGTCAGAATGGAGGGAGAAAGTGTGTGTCACGCCTCAGAAATTTTGGTGAATGTGACTCTGGCATGAAGGGATTTATTATTTATTGTTTGAGAGAGAAAGCCGGCTCTGGAATGTAAGCAAAGGATTTATGGGTCCGCTGGCTCTCATGCGCAGCAGTGCTCCATGCAAAATGTTCCCAAGGGTTGCTCAGCTCTGTAGATTTTCTGGGATCGTGTATGTAAGTGAAGGCCTGGGCCCGGGTGGTCAAACTGTGGCTCTCCAGATGTTCACGGATTACAGGGGTTCAGGGAAATTGTGGTCTGTGGACATTTGGAGATGCACGGTTTGGCCACATCTAGCCTTTTCTCTCCTTTCCTCCCTCCTTTCCAGTCCTTCAGCAGTGTGTCTGCTCCGGCTATCCCTGTTTATCTGGGGCAAGCTCTTCTGCTCTCTGCTAAGTCTTACTCAGGGGCTTACTTCTTCTCCTCTCCTCCATTTTATCACAGCAACCCTGTGAGGTAAACTAGACCTGAGAATGCTTGACCGGCTGAAGGTCACCCAGAGAGCTTTCATGGCACAGTGGGGAATTTGAATCCGGGTTTCCCAGATCCTAGTCTGGCAGTTTAACCATCATGCTCTCTCTCTTTTAGGACAAAACTTGTCCAGTGGCACCATTAAGACCAACCAAGTTGTATTCAAGCTATAAGCTTCCCTGGGCATGCACGTTTCTTCAGATATGTGTACACAAAGCATGCATGCACACGAAAGCTTATACCCAGAATTAAACTTTGCTGGTCTTAAAGGTGCCCTTGGACTCAAACTTTGTCCTGCTTCTTCCGACCAACACAGCAACCCCCCTGAATCGATCTCTCTTTTAGGGTTCAGCATCTTCTCTGGCAGTATCTGATAGGTGGTTTAGGGATACCTTTGGGTGTGGAGGACCTGTGCAGATGCATTTGCTATATGCTGTATGTAGCCTGCTGTTCTGGACCGCAGCTGCTAAGCTACCTTAGCAGCTGTTCAAAACACATCAGTGCACAGTTATGCATTCCTGGTAGATTTTTTAAACCCATGAACATTTGGCATCTTGGCTTTGAGTCTGCAGAGAACAGGCTGTTCTGGAGGAAAGGAATGTAACAGGCTGATGTGGACTGGAGGAAGGAGGATGTCTTGAGAAGCATGTTGCAGGAGAATAAGGCCAGAGGAGCTATCTGTGGAATGCTGCATGTGTGTTTAGGGGGGGGGGGATAGGAGGCCGAGTCTCACCCAGCTACTGGTAGGGGATGGGAATGGGGTGGGATTGGCAGGTTGGGAAACTCCTGGGGATTTGGAGATGGAGCCTGTGGAGAACAGGGAAATGGTGTAAAATGGCATAGAGACCTCTCTCCAACTGTGCCTGGGTAAGCAAGTGGAGATCTAGGTTGAGTCTGCACGTGGCTTTTTATCCACTCCCAGCCCAAATAAATCCCTCCCCTCTGCACTGAATTCGATTTCCATTTTGATTTTGGCATTTTAATTTTCCCTCTGCAACATGCATGATTGATCCATGGTGACTCGACTTTCCCCCCATGATATCCAGGAGCAGATATAGTTTGCTATATTTGAAAAACCGCCACCAGCATAATTGTAGATTTCTGCTTTTTGCAAATTAACTTCCTGCTCCGTGCCTTGTAGCAAAGCAATCTTTCCTGATAGGCCAAGGCATCAGTTCAAAGACTTCCTGGTTCCCGGTTGCAAAGCTCCCCTCCCTGTTTTAAAGTGACTGTGCTCCAGAAGCCCACACTTCTCTCAAGAGATTTGACTCGTTCTCTGAGACGCTGCTCCTGGCTCGGGAGTCAAAAAAGAAGAAAATAAGCACTAGTGCCAGCTGGACCACCTGACCCCCCCCCCCAGTTCACGAAAGATAGTTCAGCTTCGTGACCACCACTCACCTCTCCATTCTGTGCTTTTTCAATTAAGTGCAGCAGGCTTTCTGTTTCAATTCGGAGGGAGGAAGGAGGAAGACTCAGGTTCAAATCGGTCTGAATTCAGCAGGATCGACAGTGGGGGGAAAAGTAAGTGCAGAATTAGCCCTGGTTGTCAACAAGTAAATAGAAGGGGCACATATAGTTTTTAAAGCCCTGGCCATCAGTGAGCCAAGTATTTCTAACAGAGGTATGTGTCAGCTGATGTGCAGGAACTTGGAATGCTTCAAGAACTGGTTCACATGGTGGGGCTGCAGTTCCCAACCTCCAGGTGGGGTTTAGCGACCTCTCTGAATTACAGCTAATCGCCAGAGAACACAGATTGGTTCTCCTGCAGAAAATGGCTGCTTTGAAAGGTGGTCTCAATGGAGGGATATCCAGATCTCCAGGAATTTCCCAACCTGGAGTTGGCATCCAATCTGTCCTCTTGCCATGCAATGGGCTGGATCCAGCGACCTGTTGGTGGAAGGAAGTGCTTGTGTGGATCTTCCTCTGGCATTTGTTTCTGGCCCTGGGGAAGCTGATCCCTAGGGGCAGAGGCCACGTCAGTTGGGAGGCTCTTCCTGTTTGCCTAGTGCTGGATCCAACCAGGGGTTTGGCTGCAAACAGCACAGGCCACTGGTCAAAGACTGGCACAGGACGTTAAAAGAATTAAACTAATTAGGGAGATAAAGCAGCTTTAATGTTCAGCAGGTCTGATACTTACAGTACTCAAACATTTTGAAACTGGACCCACTTCCGAATGTTACCCATGCTGGCTGGATTGAGTCCTTCTTGGAGGGCAAGGATAGCAGGATGTGCCAATCACCCGCAGTTGGCAAGGAAGAGCCAAATCCCTTGGAGTGGATGAAGGGGAGTCACAGAAGTGTGCTACAGAGTGCAGTAAATAAACCCCCCAAGACGTATCTTGCAAAAAAAGGAAAACTTTCATTTATTCAAGTGAAGCCAGTTCACACTCAGGTTGCAGCTGAAAGGAGAGAAAAGCCTAATCTATGTTTTCCCTTCACTTATGTCTCTTGCCTGACACCATGTGTGAGGGAGTATGAGGGCACTGCGGCTACAGGAGAGACCTGCGAAGGGGTGGGTCTCCATGGGAGGCCATGTGGGCCGTGTGAGTGATCAAAGGAGAGGTGTGTGGGGCAAGACTTTTCCCGCCTCCTGCCCATGTCTGGAAGTGCTTTCCCATATTTGGAGGCGCATCCGAGGCTGCAGGGTGCAAGGTGCCTTGGAGTGGTCTATATATGACGGCGGGGACCAATCAGAAAAGGGCTGGTGTAATGTAGACTCATGCATGTGTAGTGAATGTTTTGCAGCATCATAGCTTGTAACCAATTGCAGGAAGACACAGATCAAAATTACCATCTATGGAAATAACACCTCTACCCCCTTAGAACGATGTAGCACCCTTCCTCCCCCCCCCCCCCCAGTGTCCACGCATGCTGAATCGCTCTCTCCAACAGGGAGAAGAGAGAATGTGGCTGCTCCCCCCTCCCCTTGGGAAAAGCATGGGGACCGGACTTCCACTCCAAGCTGGAAGGGGTTGAAGCGCCACAGCATGAATCACAAACTGTTTTTTGGTCACAGGTTTGAGAGATGCAATGAACAGCTTGAAACAAGACGGCCAACCTTTTTAAAAAAATGTACGGAATGGTAACTTAATGCTGGGAAAGGTTTCTAGAAGTGCTGGGTGAGTCACCAAATGGTTCCTTGGCTTTCTTCTTGGAATGCTCAGGTCAGTCTACAGCAATTAAAAGAGAATGGAAGCAACTATTAAGCAAGACTCTGCTTCTAAAGACAGCTCTGCTCAGACAGCAGAGGACTGAACCTCCGTGTTTGGAGATGCCAGCCGTGATACCAGGGGTAGGCTCCATTGCTGAGTTTGCCCTCGGGTGCAAGCCTACCTTCCTCCAGCCTTGGCAAGCAAAGGGCACCTGAGTGGAATCATAGAACCATCGAGTTGGAAGGGGTCATCCAGGCCATCTGGCCCAACCCCCGTTCAATGCAGGATCAGCCTCGAGCATCCAAGATAAACATCTGTCCAGCCACTGCTTGAAGACCTCCAGTAAGGGGGAGCATACCACCTCCTTATTCAAGAGAATTAAAGGGAGATAGGCATCTTTACCTGTGGCATTCTTGGCTTGGTGGAATTGTTACCTGAAATAGTCCTGTCTCCTGAATTTATGATGGGGGAATTAAGACTTCTATGAGACAAATAAACAATGTGAGAGGAGCAACCAGTGAGATAAAAAGAAGAAGAAGAATTGGTTCTTATATGCTGCTTTTCTCTACTCGAAGGAGGCTCAAAGTGGCTTACAGTCACCTGCCCTTTCCTCTCCCCAAAACAGACACCCTGTGAGGTGGGTAAGGCTGAGAGAGCCATGATATCACTGCTCAGTCATAACAGTTTTATCAGTGCTGAGGCAAGCCCAAGGTCACCCAGCTGGCTGCATGTGGGGGAGTGCAGAATCGAACCCGGCGTGCCAGATTAGAAGTCCGCACTCCTAACCACTACACCAAACTGGCTCTCACCAATCCATCGGTGCATAAAAAAGAGAGCATCTGTTCAGAAATCTCAGGCAGAGGCAGTTATTAAAATTAATAAAAAGAATTTTTTATAAAACAAAAAGATTCCTAAAAACATACATGCAATTTAAACTAAACACAGTAATACAGGCAAAAGTAAAGAGATGACTGGGTGTGAAAGGGGTAGAATTCAGGTCAGAGGAAAAATATATCATATGATGAGAGAAGGGTCCGGAAAGAACAGTCCACCCGAAAGCTGAGTTTCATGTAAGGAAGAGCCAAACGCAAGAGCAGAGATGGCTTGTTGCTGCTCTTTTTATAGTGAATTTTGTATCTTGTGAGCTGGGAGCAGGGCATGGAAGTCCTAAGACAAATGCTTGGTGGGATCAATTAGGCAATGTTACAGAAATGAAGGGTTCATTAATGGGTGAACTAGGCGTTGATAAAGAAATTTTAATGGGCCATTAGGAAACCTTTAGAGCTGACACAAGTCTCCATGTGAGTCTTGGGAAGGGACTATATCTGCATTTCGGCTGGAAGGTGTGGAGGACCCTCTGTTAATGGGGTTTTGATGTGCCAGTAATTAAACGACAGGAGGAAGCTACACAGAATCTGCTTTTGGCATGTTTCTGACATGCAAAGCATTATGGGTAGGCTTTCCCTGCCCTGCCCTGACATGCTTACAGCAAACCAGAAATGAAATGGAGGATTGCAGCCTCTTTCCCCTTTGTACAACAAGGGGCGTACCTGGGATGTATCAGAATGTTTGACCAACAGATATCTGCGTATTGGCTCTCAATGTAGTTTGGGACAACTGTTGCCAAATAGCACAGAGTTGTCAAAATGCAGGTGAAGCCTGAAGATCTCTCAAAATGACATCTGATCTCAACCCCACTTTCCCAGGAGAAAAGGGCTGATTTGGAGGGTGGACTGTACTCCTGCTGACCCTCCCTGAACTCTCCCCTCACTTGGCTTCACCCCCAAATCTCCAGGAATTTCCCAACTCAGAGTTGGCAGCCCTGTTAACCGACTCAGATGAGTTTCCTTTAAGGCTTTAACTAGGGTGCGGTATTGGGCAGGCCCCCGGCCCGATTTCTGAAACAAGCAATTGGCCTCAAGGAGTGTTTCACCTCACCTTCACCATGGCCCACCCCCAAATCTCCAGAAATTTCCCAACCCAGAGCTGGCAACCCTAAAGGCACAAGCAATGGTTGTTTCAGCAGATCTCTGTGGCAGTGAAAGGCTCCCTGCCCATCCCATGAAGCAGAGTCACTGGAGACTCTGACCATTTCTGCACAAGGAATCTGTTCCTGGACAGCCTTTGAATGTTGGCAGGCTTGAGAGCCCCCTCCACATAATGTCACCTTCATCCCAAAGCTGTCCAGTAGAAGGCTCAAGCTTTGGCCATTTTTAATTTGTGATTACGGGAATCTGTTTTAATTAGGGTTGGGCGCTTCGGCTCCCACCTCAGCCAGTGCTGCTCCACAGGAGGGAGGGGAGGGGAGGCGTGGCGTTAGCGTGTGCACCCACTGATGCCCACGCCTCCCCTCCTCCCCGCAGTGCAGCACTGGCTGCGGCAGGAGCGAACGGCTGCTTCAGGCGCCAAAGTGCCCAACCCTAGTTTTAATGCTTAATTGTCAATGTTAATATTAATCAATTTACATTTCATTCTGTATTATTATAATTTATATATGTATTTTGCATTACTGTAATCCACCCTGAGTTTCCAAAAATAGGGCTGAATATACTTATCCTAGGTGATTTAGGCTGATCCTGCATTGTGCAGGGGGTTGGACTAGATGGCCTGTAGGGACCTTTCCAACTCCAGGATTCTATGAATGAATGAACTCTAAGGTTGCCAACCTCCAGGTCAGACATGGAGTTCTCTGCTAATTACACTTGTTCTTCAGACTACACTGCTCCGAGAGAAGGGCATCTTGGGCAAGGGGACTCCAAAGGCATCCTGGTGGTACCCTGCCTAGCTCTCTCCCTCCTGCAACCCCCTCCCTCTCCAGGCTCTAACCCTAAATCTACAGGAATTTCTTGCCCTGCCTTAGCTACCAGCTCTTGATGCTCCAGCTGGGCTGAAGCGTGTGAATCCTCCAAGTGAACTCCTGTGATCAGCTGCAATGGTCTCACACTCTGCAGCCCATCTGGAATTTCCCTGGAGACCTGCTGTGGCTGCACTCGATCTCAGAGGCAGAGGTGTTTGAAGTGCAGGCAAAGGAGCCCCAATCTGGAGCAGCCTGGCTCTGAAAAACAAACAGTCTCAGCACAGCCCTCGTCCCTCCCGGGGCCTTGCCTCGGTGAAGGGCAGGAAGTGGCTGAGCCAGAGGTGTTGAGAATCGCTGGCAGCCTTGTTTATGCAAAGGCCCTTTAATGTCCCTGGGGAGAAGCCAGGAGTTGTGTGTGCATGCCGGGGGGGGGGGGCGGCCGGGAAGTGGCGCAACCGACCCATTAACGCGGCTGTGTTTATGTCCATAGGCTGATCCCCCCCTTAATGGGGTTTTGGAGACGACAGCCACCTGTCTTTTCTTCCCGCCCATCCCACTCCTTCCCTCTCCCCATTGCATGATGATTTTGGGGTCCACTGTACTTACGCAGTCCCCAGGGTTTTTGGCATGTTGACCCACAAGTCCAAAGTGACACAATTTGGTGACCCAGCCAGGGGTGGCCCAAGGTTTTTTGGTCCCTGTGGCAAATGATGACTTTGCCACCCGTCTGGTTCAGCACTCCTTTTTCTACAGTGGCTAACTCATTTCTTCTGGGGAACCGAGAAGCCTCACTCAAAAGGTGCAGTTTTCCCTGGGGCAACTCCCAAGCAAGCAACACTTTGATGCTACAGGGGTCGAGTCCAGCCGCAGACCACCCTCTGCTTCTCTGTGGCTCCCTCCAGTTGCCCCTCAGTTCCCGAGGAACTCACTGTAGTGACCATCAAGGCACATTTGACTTGAGCAACAAGTCCATGCAGGTAAGAAAAACAACCAGCCGATGAGTGACCTGACGACGCTGTTTCCAGGGTCAGATCTTGGCTTCCAAAATACCAAAAGTGAGCGGTGGAAAGGGGGGGGGTCGGCTGTTAGGGAGGGCTGGCCCATCACTCACTTTGGGATCCCAGCCCACAGAATGGGAAACATCGCTGAACATGTCTTTAGCAGAAGCGGTCTTGCCAACTGTGGGCCTTCAGCCTCTATGCCTCTCAGCAGGAATTCCCCAGTTACCAACACCCACTTCTTCCTACCCTTGGGAACAGACCTAGAACTCTCACCTGTGTGTGTGGGGGGGGGGGGATGTGAAGGGTTTCCTGGGCTTTGTGGGGTCTGTGGGGGAGAAGTCCTAGAACTCTTACATGTGGGGGCCTGAGACTTGTTTCCTGGTCTTCGTGGGGGCTTGCTCTTCGTGGGCAATTGCTCATGCGCCTGTGTTCCTGAATCAACATCTTCAGGCAGATCCTCAAAACGATTGCTGAGCATCAATGGGGCAGAGCTTCTCCTTACGCTTCTACTCCTATGCGTAACAGCCTTCCATTTAATACCCTCCTGTGTTCGGTGCTCCTGTGTTTGTTTTGATAACTTTCCCTCCTCCTGCACTTGCGCACTCAAGAGTGCTTCATGAGTTCTGTCTAAGAACTCTTCACTCTCCTTTATATGATGCAGCGTATTCAAGAGTTCCTCTAATCCCTGAAACTTCTCCTCCAGCAGAGCCACTAATTTACGCTTGCTGAATGTGTAAAAGCTGTCCCCCTGAGGTAGGAAGACAGACATGGTGCAGACAGAATATGTCACTACTTCAGCTCCTTCAGTCATCATGCCACTTTGATCCATCCAAAATTCTTCTCAAATAGTCCTGTACTATACTGAATCCTTCGGCTTGAACCTCTAGCGAAGAGCCGACAGCCAAAAGTCTTCTAGCTCTTGCCCTTTGGCTCCTTTCAGAATCTTCTGGCTTGATCCAGAACCCAAGAGTCCTTTGGTGTTTGTAATATTGTGCATGCCTCTGGCAAGCAAGAGCCTTTTATAGCACAAAGGCCCAGTCAGCAGAGGGCAGAGCTAGAGCTCCTGAGTCAGCTCCTGAGATACCACTTCCTCCTCCTCCCGGCTCCAAGTACTTTACTACGTCAGCATTGCAGGCATGGAACAATAAGTTAGCTGGTGGTGGTTTTTCAAATATCGAGGCTTATATCCACTCCTGGTCAACGTGCCATCTACTTCTTCATTGCCCCAGTCCCTCTTTTGCTTGCAAGCTCTCTCTTTCCCCATGACTGGCATTAAAATCCTGGGCCTCTAATGAGTCATTAACTCGTCACTTGCTGGAGGATAAAGAGCTCCTCGTTTCTGCAGCGGTAGCTTGCTTTTTATGTAAGGCTTTTTATAATCTCTGATCAACTATTCACCTTCTTCTTTTTTATTTTTATTTTGGTTCTTATCTGTAATGCCAATAAAGGTATGATTGATTGATTGAGACGAGCTGTCATTTCAGAGGATCCCCAGGTCTTGCCTGGAGGCTGGCATCCCTGAACCTTCATGCAATACGAGATCATTGAGTCCTCCTTCCCAAACAGCCCTTTCCTCCAGGGGAACCGATTTCTGCTGTCTTGAGAGGAGGTGTCACTTTAGGGCAGGGGTAGTCAAACTGCGGCCCTCCAGATGTCCATGGACTACAATTCCCAGGAGCCCCTGCCAGCATTCGCTGGCAGGGGCTCCTGGGAATTGTAGTCCATGGACATCTGGAGGGCCGCAGTTTGACTACCCCTGCTTTAGGGGATCCCCAGGTCTTGCCTGGAGGCTGGCATCCCTACCCCCCTCTGGTTGGGTCTGCCCATCTTCTGTCCCTCAGCCTGCCTGGGAATTAAGATCACAGGAAGAGGCCCTCCTGACAGTGCCACCTGGCCCAGAAATTTGGCCTTCTGGTCACTTGAGAGGGCCTTTTTGGTGGCAGCCCCTGATTGGGGAACAACCTCCTCAAGGAGGTGTGCTTGGCCCTATCAGTTTTTTTATCTTCAGGAGGCAGTTGAAGATGGCTTTATTTAGGACTGCCTCTGGTGAAGTTGCTAGCAGTTCTAGATCATGGTTTCAAATAATGGTTTCAAATGTATTTTATGTGTTTTGCTTTTTGCTTTTTTATCTATATTGTGAATGGGCTTGGAAGAAAGTAAGGTGGCTAATAAATGCTATAAATAAATAAACATCACAAGGTGAGCACGGTAGTTCTTTCCCTACCAAGAGGGCAGGATTGGGCCCAGGAAACTGGCTGTGCAGCAGCTGGGCTGCCGGGATGGAAACCGCGATGTCACTGACCCCTTCTCCCCACCTACCATAAATGGTCTCAATGTTTAAAACACTCCAAACCATTCTGGTTTTTTCCCTGTTGTTGTGAAGGGAAGGAGAAGTGAAAGCACATTACTCTGACTAGGTGAAGTCTATTAGGGTTTTAAAAAATGTAGACAGCTTGCCAGAAGCAAGACACAATGATACACTGAATTGCAGGAGATGGAAATAAACCTTCTTTAAATAGCCATGAGCCAGCTCTGAAAGGGGGGGGGGGAGGCTAAAGACCTGCTAACCTTGCTTCTCCAGTTTCTAACTTTGCTTCTTCCTGCCACCCTTAATACAGAAAGGGAACTAGAGACCTGTTGGCTATCATGGGGGGGATACGTTTGATGGCTTCAGGCCGCTCTCAGAAACTGAAGTGGACAAGTTGCTGGGATCGGCCCTCCTGCCCCCTGATCCCTGTTCGTCTTGCTTGCTCAAGATGAGGGACCACTGGCTAGGAGGCCCTCTGGGAGAGATTGTCAACCTTTCCCTATCTACTGGGGAGTTCCCAGTGGGGCTAAAGGAGGTGGTGGTCTGCTGAAAAAGCCATCACCGGACCCGCAGGACCTGGCCAGCTACTGCCCGTTTTTGCATCTTGTGTTCCATGCGTAAGGTAGTTGAAAGGGCAGTGGTGGACCAACTCCTGGCATTCTTGGAGGAAAGCTGTGCACGTCCTGATTGGGCTGCTGACCAGAAATGAAGTCCGGGCAGTCTCTGCCCACCAGAGCCCTGATCAAGTATTTTAACAGCGAAAGCTGTTACAGATTAATGTTTTATTGTAAGCTGCCACGAGTTCTTGGAGAAGTTGCAGGATATAAATCCAAACATACATTAAATAAATAAATAAAAACTGGTCTTTCCAAATTCCTGTTGACATTTGCAAAGGAGAAAGTACAGGTGGACAGGCTCTGTAGACAGGGCAAACAATCAGCTGGGGAAGGTGTGTGTGTGGGAACAATGGAAAAACTTTTCTGAACAGGCCTTTCCTGTAGGCTGCTTGGGGTGGCAAAAAAATACATGCAAGAAAGAACTGCAAAGCTTAGCTGAGCCTTTCTCAACTTTTTTACCATTGGGACACCCCTGTAACAGTCTTCAGCTTTTGATATACCCCAGAAGAAGTGCAATCATGCAGAATATGGTTGGGAAGCATAGCTGCTGTGTACATGCCCACCCGGGGCCCCTCCCCTTCCCACCCTCTCCGGGCCCATCACTGGCCAATCTGGTGGGGGTGGGTGGGTCAACATGACCATATATAGTCATATCACCCAATAAATGTTTAATCAATTAAATGTATATTTAACACTTAGCTGCTCTTATAATATTTGAGCAGAAGATTTCTGGGAGGAGCTGATCTGGCCTCTGTTTCCGGTCCACAAGCCAAGCAGGACGTGCTCAGCTTGGCCCATGGACCGGAAACAGATGCTGGACCAGCCCCCAACGAACCCGGTTAGGGGCAGTCTGGCGCAATTGGCACCAGTCTGCCCCTGATCATCGTCGGGAGAGGAGGTTGGTGGGCTGAGGGGGTGAAAGGAGTTCCCTGGACTGAAAACGCCCGCTGAGCTTTGGAGAGGTTATGGCAGGCCTTTTCGGGGCAGGGGGGAGGGCTGGTGAGAGGGCTGCCTGGTGGGGGGACAGGACGGGAATGCTAGCTCCTGTTTTATTTTAAAATACAATGGGCTTTAAATCTAGTGTGTACATGTGTATATGTACATGTATACATACATATGTATATATGTGTGTGTGTGTGTGTAAATTAATTAGCTCCCACCTATTCGGGAAACCCTTCCAGGGCCCTCAAGAAGCCTCTGGTTGAGAAAGCCTGGGATTGTTATGACATGAGGATTAGGCCTGACTCACTGCTCATTGTGGATTGCACCAAATTCCCACTGCTGCACTATGTAGGTGCCGGTCCAGTGTGGTTCCGGGCACCGTACAACTCAGGCCCTCGGTTGGCCTGCAGCAAGGGAAAGCTGATAAACCCACGCTCCCTTCTTTGACATGGGGCTTACCAAGGCCTATATCAGGCCCAGGCCATGCTGCAGAAGAATCGGACCATCCTGGCCCAGCTCCTCCCCACCTGCACCTGCGTATGCCGTCTGGGGCATTTTTGTTAAAGAACAAGGGTTTGCATCATTACGCAATGCTTTCTTTTGAAAGTCCCAAGCCGCTTCCAGTGCAGTGGAAACTCGCCACCCCAGCTGCCTTGTGGGAGCACACATGTGGGGCAGATGGGGTGCAGTGGGCCAAACAACTCCCTTGCAGTAAACATCTATTTTAGCTTCATAAGAGATGGGGTGGGAGGGGTCTGCAACTGAATTCTGTTCCCCCATCACATTTCGCTTAAATGACACTCCTGGAGGCGACTAATGCAGGCCTTTGTCTCCATTAAAGTTCTTCCTTGGGCTGAACAGGTGAGGTGCCAGATGATTGGAGGAGGGCAAATGTTGTCCCCATCTTCAAGAAAGGGAAAAAGGAGGATCAGGGTAATTATCGACCCGTCAGCTTGACATCTGTAGCTGGCAAAATTTGTGAACAAATAATCAAAGACTCGGTCCTTGAGCAGCTGTTGGTTCCATCCTATTGGTTCTGGTTCATCATTAAACAGTCGTCCTTGAGCAGCTGGAACAGAGAGCTGTGATTTCTAAGACTCAGCATGGGTTTCGCAAGCACAAATCATGTCAGACCAATCTTATCTCTTTTCTTCGAGAAAGTGACTACCTTGCTGGATCAAGGGAATGACATGGACATAGTTTATCTGGATTTCAGTAAAGCTTTTGATAAGGTTCCACATGATATTCTTGTTCACAACTTGGTAAAATGCGGTATGGATCCTAATTCTGTCAGGTGGATTAATAACTGGTTGAGAGATCATAACCAAAGGTTACTTGTTAATGGTTCAGCATCTTCTTGGAAAAGAGTGACAAGTGGAGTACCCCAAGGATCTGTCCTGGGGCCTGTGTTGTTCAACATATTCATAAATAATTTGGATGAGGGATTAGAGGGGATACTTATTAAATTTGCAGATGATACTAAACTGGGAGGGGTAGCAAACACAACTGAAGACAGAATCAGAGGGAGCCTAGCAGGGATGGGATGTCACAGCATTCCCCTTCCAAAGCTGCAATTTCCTCCAAGGTGAATGAGATCTAATTCTGGGTCAATGCCAGGCCCTGTATGGAGGATGGTACCTTTAGTGATTGGATCCGGACACTTGGGCTGAGGTTGAGCCATGCTCAAGTTTCCCATATTTCACAAGGGCCATTTTGCAGTGGTTTGGAATGTGAACGATCTCGAGGACCAGGGAATTCACTTGCCCAGGAGGAGAGGATGGTTCCTTCCCATTGCTGCTTCCGTTCTGACCCTCCTGTTCTTCCTTTCAGGGCTCACCGCAATGACATGGAGAACATCTACCCCTTCTTGTTCCTTGGGGCGGTCTACTCCCTTCTGGACCCCAACCCAACCCTGGCCCGGATCCACTTCCTGGTCTTTTTCCTTGGCCGGATGGTCCATACCGTGGCCTACCTTTTGAAGCTGAGAGCCCCGACACGATCGGCGGCTTATATCGTGGCTCAGCTGCCCTGCTTCTCCATGGCCTTGCAGATCCTCTTGCTGCTCCTCAAGCACTGGTGATCGCTGCATGCCTGGGCAGAAGTCTGAATGGACAGAAGTTGGAGTGAAGGCAGACAGCGACTTCTTTGTGGTGAAACGGGAGGCTCTTCCTGGTGTTTTGCTCTGGGACAGAACCCTGCCCCCCTGCAACTGTCTCCCCTTCATACTCTTCCTTCCCACAGAGTGGGCTGTGCAACATGGGGGGCCTGATCCTCCTGGTCTCAATAAAACCTAATCTTGTTCGTCAGCTGGATTTTGGTGTGGAGTAGAAGGGTGGGCATGCCCGGACAGCCCTGGCTTATATCAGCAGGAGGAGTGTGCCAGTTCTCCATTTTAAAGGACTGAGCAGAAGGGCACCTGGCAGCATTTCTTACTGTGATGTTACTGTTTGGAGTTCTGCCCTTGTTACCTGGCCCAATTCTCCACCTTTGGACTTCCTGTTGATCTCAGAATTCCATACGGAGGGTCAGCACTGTCCTTCTCATTTTGTGGGTAAGCCCTGAGTACAGAGTCCACTGGCACATCCCTTCCTGCCCACCCACTTTCCATCTGCCTAAGGTCACAAAATCAGCATTTCATAGGGTCTCTTCTAGACCCAGGCTTCCTTGGCCTGTGGCGTGTCTGTCTTCAAAAGTATCTACACCGAATCCCTCTGTGATGCTGGACCTGGGTGGGCTTCTCTTCTGGTGTTTCCCCTCACAGTGAGAGTGACTGCCTTGTGGGAGGGTGGGTGGGGAGGATGGTTTTCAAACTGAAGTCACCCCTCTACTCATGGTGGCCTGCAAGACAGTCATTTGGACCACAGATCAGGCCCGGCACATAAGGAAGTCAAGTGCTAATTGCACATAGTGTCTCAGCTTTCCAGAGGCAAGTCTTTTGTCAAACCAAACTGCATGTTTTCTTTCAATCAGACCAGATTATTTATTATCCCCAAGATTGACATTTTGCTCTGCTCAAGCTGAACCCCAAAAATCTTCAGGTATTTCGCAACCCAGAACTGGCATCCCTGCTAGTCAAAAAGTGCAATTTAAAGAGGATTTTAGCTCCTGTGCATTTGAATTGGTTATTCCCTGACTTTGGAGCTGGAATTTTTCTCCAGACCAACCTGCTCACTTACAATTTTGGCCCTTGGGAGCCTCCTGTTCCTTTGCAGGAAAACCTGGTGAGGCTGTGAAATACGGATGCCAACTCCAGGCTGGGGAATTCTGGAGATTTGGGGGTGGATCCAAGGGAGGGCAGGGCTTGCAGAGGGGAAGGACCTCAGCTGGGCACCCTCCTCCTCTGTCATCTGGAGACCACAACAGGAGACAGAATCAGGATACAGGGGGATCTTGATAGGCTAGAGAAGTGGGCTAAACTGAATAAAATGAAGTTCAATAGGGATAAATATAAAGTTCTGCATTTAGGTAGGAAAAACCAAACACACCAGTATAGGATGGGGGAGACTTGTCTTGGCAGTAGCATGTGCGAAAAGGGAGGCAGGTTACAGTGGCTGAGTGATAGGGATGTGAGTGTCCTGCATAGAGCAGGGAGTTGGACTAGATGATCCAGGAGGTCCCTTCCAACTCTATGATTCTATTACCAGTTGTAATTCTGGGAGATTTCCAGGTCCTACCTGGATATTGGCAACCCTACTGTGAGGAATATTACTTTTCCAATATGCAACACCACTAGTCTTATTGGGACACTCTGGTTCAGTGCCGTGTGCCCTGCTCTCAGCTCTGACTTGCATTTCTTCATGGGAAGGTCTCTGTTCCCAGGGATGTCACGAAAATTGTGGTCTGGCATGATCCACACTCTGCCTGGTGGGATTAGAACCTGGCGCCTGCTGGGGCTGTCGCAGCCTCAGTCTTCTGGCCCTTTTAATCTCTCCAGTCCCCCAAGGAGGAATGGGCCAATGGCCTCCTTATGGTATGGAGAGAAGCTGTAGAGAGCAATTCTCTCTGGGCCATGCTCAGCTCATGGTGGGTGTTCTGTTTCAGGAGTGCCCCTTGATGTTAAAAGGTGCTCACATTTTACGCACCTTCTTCCCTTTCAACTCATAAAAATGTGTGTCTTGCTTTTCTTCTTCCTGCTTTCCCAAAGAGACCCTAACATGAGGTTTCTCTCAAAGCCCTTTGGAGTAGTGACAGATTTATGGCCAGTTTGTGTCCATTTACTTTCAAGATATTTTTTATCCCATGATAGCATCTTTGTACATTAACTGTTGCATGAACCAGAATTCAACATACAATTTGTGTGTGTGTGCGTGTGGTGGTGGGGCTAATATATTATTGTAAACTTCACTGATGAGATTTCTTCTCTGCAGATAGCTCTCAGTGCAAGCTGCTTGGTGCCGTTGTGTGTGTGTGTGTGTGTGTGTGAAGTTACAACTGAATATGTCCCCTGAATCAGCAAATTCCAACCTGCTGGTCATCCCTGGGCCCAAGGAAGTGTGCTTAGCTTCAATCAGAGATGGGGCCTTTTTGGCTCTGGCATCAGCCTGGTCAAAATGAGCTGCCTGTAGAGACCTGGGGCCTTTTGGAGCTACCAAGGTTCAGAAGGGCCTGTTGGAGGCCCTCTTCCGCCAGGCATCTAGCTGAGGCCAGTGCAAAGACATAGTCACATCCTCTCCTGCTCCCCACGTCACTGGAGTCGGGGTGCTCAGACCCCAAACCTAGCCTAGAAATTTTACTTAGAAAGATGGTTGGAGCATTTTATATATTTTAAATAAGACATTAGATTTTATTTACCTATTGTTTTTGAAACCATGTATGTATGGATTTTTACATGCTGTTAAGCTCCCCAAGACTGTTGCCAAAGAGGGATGGTCTAATTAATAATAAATAAATAAATAATAACCTAGTGTGGTTTAGTAGTTAGAGTGTCAGACTAGGATCTCAAGGATCTGCGTTCTAATCCCTGATAGGCCATCCATCCACTCTCAGTGAACCTACCTCACTGAGTTGTTGTGAGGAGGAAATGGAGGACAGAACAGTGATGTAAGCTACTTTGGGTCTCCGCTGGAAAGAAAGGTGGGGTATAAATCAATAACCCTCTTGACAGATGGTCCACAAATTAAAGAAGAACTTTGGCAGAAGAAGAAGAAGAGTCAGTTTTTATACCCTGCTTTTCAAAGTGGTTTACAGTCACCTTCCCTTCCTCTCCCCACAACAGACGCCCTGTGAGGGAGGTGGGGCTGAGAGAGCTTCTGACAGAGAACAGCACTATCAAGACTATGATGAGCCTAAGGTCACCCAGCTGTCTGCAGTTGGAGGAGGAGTGGGGAATCAAACCCGGCTCCCCAGGTTAGAAGCCACTATTCCTAATCACTAGAGCATGCTGGCTACACCAAGCCCATTTGGCCTGAGGAGACAGAGACCTGAATCAAGAATGCCCTGGCAGATGCCAATTTCCCCCCAACATAATTAAATTCAACTGATAGTTAGATCTACCCAACCTGGTCTCCCCAGCTGTTACGGTTTCATCCATAGTCATTACTAGAATTATCACTATTCTTTGCAAATATTATTGTTGTTCTTGTGTTTTCTGTGTTGAATTGTTGATGCTCAAGACTGGTTGTTAAAGCAGAATAAAGAACACACTGACTCTTCCATCACAGGTTCCTTGTAGGAGCTGCTTGTCTTGAATGAGTCCAGACTTCAAATTCATAGGAAGGGCCTTGCTTCTCTTTGGGATGGACCTGAGGACTTTGGCTGCCTTGATTCAGGGGTTGTCTTCTGAGGCCAAGAATTGTTCTATCCTTCAGAATATTCCCCTCACCAGAGACTGGATGGGGGGAGGAGGGTGTGAAATTGTGGCTTGACTTTTTTATTTGGGCAGGGGGAGAAGGCGAGTGTGAGTGTGATGGAACTAGGAGTTTATTGGGGGCACTTTGGGGGGCTATTTGCACACCTGGGAATATCAGTTGTGCTGTCTGCTGCAGGGATCATAGACGCACCTTGTCCTCTGAGGACCTGGGTGGTTGTGGGTCGGTGAGGGAGGGCACTTCTCCATTTCATTGCCAAATGACCCATTCCCATGCTTCCTCGGGAAGTCAGAGGCAAAAGCCACCTCATACCCTTTTAATATGACAGACTGAAGTGACCCTAAAAAGTGTGCCATCTTTGGCATTCCCTAGAGCTCATCCTCAGGCTGGGGTGGGAAACATGCCATTCAGGGCATGAAGTTAGAGGCTAGCATGAGGCAGTGGTTAAGAGACTGGTGGACACTTATCTGGAGATCCGTGTTTGGTTCCCTACTCTTCCTCCACAGCTGGGTGACCTTGGGCTAGTCATAGTTCTCTTAGAGCTTTCTCAGCCTCACGTACCTCACAGGGTATCTGAGAAAAAGAAGGTGATTGTAAACTGCTTTGGGAGTCCCTTGGGGTGTGAAACGCACAATTCTATTCCTATTCTAAATAATCTCTTTCACCTCTCCAGTTCTTTAAATACTTCCTGATGAAGAGCACTGGAGAATGTGTGGTTTTGATTGGCCTTAAGAAAAGGTGCTACATGGAAAAGCAAGGACTTGCGCCTGGCTACCAAATGCAGACTAATTCTATCTACCATATTCCCAGTGGCCAATTATGGCTGTGAAAGTTGGACCATGAAAAAATCAGGCAAGAGAAGCATCGATTCGTTTGAACTCTGGTGCTGGAGAAGGCTTCTGCCTGTGGGCTCCATGGATGGCAAAAGTCACAAGCAAGCAAAAACTACAGCACACAAAGCCTGATGTATCACTGGGAGGCAAAATCACGAAACTCTGGCGCCCTTTCTTTGGCCATATCATGTGATCCAACTCAGTGGAGAAAGCAAATATTCTAGGATTGGTCAGTGGAAAAAGGAAACCAGGACGACAGAGGGTGCAGTGCTTGGACATGGTCAGAGCACCGCACAGATGAGGGAGGAGGTGTGGGATTGGGGATTGCGGCAACAGCTGGGCCATGGGATCGCCAAGAATTGGACATGGCTGAATGGCTGACAACAACAACAACAACAACAACAACAACAACATAGCTTTGGGGTTTGAATTTGCAAAATGGCCCTCAGTCTACAACGTGTGCTTTCTCAGGTGGAATTCTGAAGCAGTGCAGAATCACACAAGGGCTGCCGCAGGTTACTTTCGGTCCCTTCTGCTGTGGTGGCACCTGCTGCCCAAGCAACATTTTAAAAAATCTGCACAGCCCATCAGAAACCTTGTGAGCAAAGGACCCTTCCACTTTCTAAAAACACTTGGTGGGCACCAGTGTTGGCGAACACAGCCACCATGTTGGGGGTCCCTGGTCTAGGTTCTGTGCAGCGCTGGAGAAGACTGCGCAAGAAAACCCTCCCTGCAGACATGAACATCAGAACCTGGTGATTTCCGGAGGTGACAGCATCAGTGTGTTAGCGTGGGGGGGGGGGGATTTTCCGTAGGCAGGTTTAAAAGGGATGGCCTATCCTTTCCAAGAGCGCATTTCTGCCCCATCTTCAGATGCCCCCAGATTTCCAAAATCCACTGAAAGCATTTTAAATTGAGTCAGGGGTATGTGTGGATGCCACACTAGCCCCATCTAGTGGTACTCTGGGGTAGTCAAAAGATTTAGGGGGTTGTTTCTTAGAGACCTGCTGGATTTTTTTACGTTGTCCTTGCCTCTGTTGAAAGGAGATCACAGTCTTGTGCCTTGACTCACCGTACATAACAGAGGAACAGATAAAAACTCCTCCTGCCCTGGAAACACCATTATGGGGGTATTAATCTAATTAGGAAACGCCCTGCTATGACAACTCTGTTTTCCACCTGGGTTGGGCTAAGCTGCATGTCTACGTGCAGAAAAGACTTTGCTCCCAGTGGCATAGTTGCATGTAACTCAAGCTTCACCCTTAAGTTAATCCATCTGTGCACTATTTAGTGTGGGAGCCAAATACAATCCAAAACGGATGAACGTAACCATTACGTTCTTCAGCTGCGCAAAATGCCTCCTTCCCTTTTAGTGAAAGAAGGGGCCCTGGGACTCAGAAGGGCTTGCCATGGCCATGTCCCCACCACAGTAACTCCCCCAAAGAGTTGAGCCAAGTTGGCATCCCCCCTTTCCCCCACTGTCCCCTGCATTCTCTCTTCTTTACAAGTTGATTTGGTGCCTATCATGCTTCTCCTCCTGTGAATTCAGGATGGTGCATCTCTCTCCCTTTTAGCCTCACAGCAATCTGGAGGCTGGTTAGGGAGAGGCGGAGAGGATGTGACCTTGTGTGACTGGCCCAAAGTGACCCATGAGCATCACAGATGAGTCAAATTGACACCATGGGTCTACCTAGTGGAAAACTGTGACCATTGCACAGCACTGCCTCACATCAGATATTATAGTATGAAAACAGAGCTGTCTTTGCAGTGAACTATTCTTATAGAATCATAGAATCATAGAATCATAGAGTTGGAAGGGGCCATACAGGCCATCTAGTCCAACCCCCTGCTCAACGCAGGATTAGCCTTAAGCATCCTAAAGCATCCAAGAAAAGTGTGTATCCAACCTTTGCTTGAAGATTTCCAGTGAGGGGGCGCTCACCACCTCCTTAGGCAGCCTATTCCACTGCTGAACTACTCTGACTGTGAAAAACTTTTTCCTGATATCTAGCCTATATCGTTGTACTTGAAGTTTAAACCCATTACTGCGTGTCCTTTCCTCTGCAGCCAGCAGAAACAGCATCCTGCCCTCCTCCAAGTGACAACCTTTCAAATACTTAAAGAGGGCTATCATGTCCCCTCTCAACCTCCTTTTCTCCAGGCTGAACATTCCCAAGTCCCTCAACCTATCTTCATAGGGCTTGGTCCCTTGGCCCCAGATCATCTTCGTCGCTCTCCTCTGTACCCTTTCAATTTTATCGATGTCCTTCTTGAAGTGAGGCCTCCAGAACTGCACACAGTACTCCAGGTGTGGTCTGACCAGTGCCGTATACAATGGGACTATGACATCTTGTCATTTTGATGTGATGCCTCTGTTGATACAGCCCAAAATGGCATTTGCCTTTTTTACCGCTGCATCACACTGCCTGCTCATGTTTAGTTTACAATCCACAAGTACCCCAAGGTCTCGTTCACACACAGTGCTACCTAGAAGCGTATCCCCCATCCAGTAGGCATGCTTTTCATTTTTCTGACCCAGATGCAGAACTTTACACTTATCTTTATTAAATTGCATCTTGTTCTCATTTGCCCATTTTTCCATTGTGTTCAGATCTCGTTGAACTCTGTCTCTATCTTCCGGAGTATTTGCCAGTCCTCCCAATTTGGTGTCATCTGCAAACTTGATGAGTAGTCCCTCCACCCCCTCATCTAGATCATTAATAAATATGTTAAAAAGTACCGGGCCGAGCACCGAACCCTGAGGTACCCCGCTACTCACCTCTCTCCAGTCTGATGAAACACCATTGACAACAACTCTTTGAGTGCGGTTCTCTAACCAATTCCCTATCCACCTAACTATCTGAAAATCCAGATTGCAGTCCTTCAACTTATCCATCAGAACATCATGGGGAACCTTGTCAAAAGCTTTACTAAAATCCAAGTAAATGACATCAACCAAATTTCCCCGATCCAGCAAACCTGTTACTTGGTCAAAAAAGGAAACTAGGTTGGTCTGGCAGGACCTGTTGGAGACAAATCCATGCTGACTTCCTTGGATCACCAAATTGTCCTCCAGATGTTTGCAGATCGCTCCCTTTAATATCTGCTCCATTATCTTCCCCACAACAGAGGTCAGACTCACTGGTCTGTAGTTTCCCGGGTCATCCTTCCTCCCTTTTTTGAAGATCGGAATAACGTTTGCTCTTTTCCAGTCCTCCGGGACATCTCCAGTCCTTAAAGAGGTTCCGAAGATGATGGACAAGGGCTGTGCAAGTTCTCTGGAAAGTTCTTTGAGTACTCTCGGGTGCATTTCATCTGGACCAGGGGATTTGAACTCATCCAGTGCAGCTAAATGCCTCTCGACAACCTCTCTATCCATGTTAACCTGCTACCCAGACACTGTCCTTTGGCTACAGCCATCTCTAGACGTGCCTAAACACTTTGACCTGTGGGAAAAAACAGATGTAAAATAGGCACTAAGCCTTTCTTGTGCCTTGCTGTGTGGTGATCAGTGCTCTGAGAGCAGTTACAAGCCACCATTCCTTTTTTAAAAAGAGAGTCCAAGAACACAGCTCTCTCCCCCTGAGGGCCCCAATCCTGGCTGGGTTGCCAGCTTTGCTTTCAGGCAGAAATCTTGCGTGTTCAGCAGCTGCATGCAAGCAGATAGTCACTGCAGCTGCATGCCAGGGGGGAGCCTGCACGGCTGCTTTTGGTGATTATGACTATTATCAATGGTCCTCGGGCACGTGGCACCTTCTGCAGGGACCTTCTGCCTGCCTCCAGGCCAAGCGGGACATGACTCCATAGACTAGCCAACCTGCTTTTCCTGCAAGAGTACAGCAACCGGAGGCCATGAATTCTTTAAGCCATCCAGGACCAGATTTGGATTCTGGCTACTGGTCCAAAACAGGAAAAATAACCTCCCAGGCCATTCTGGATGTGGTCACTGAAGATGTTTCAAATGTCACACGGTAAATAGGAATCAATATAGATCTTGCATTGTTTGGGGAAAGAGCAAAGTTTCAGATACAGTGCCTTAAATACTGAACCCAACTGTACAGCCCAATTTATACATGACTGTGGTAGTGAAGAAGATTGTATGTTGCAGATGTCCAGCCGCATGTTTACACTGAATTCTATGTGTGCAACACTCAGAGAGGATCCAGATCTCTGGTGTGCGAACACTGCATGTATCAAGATCCTGTTGTCATCTATTCTGGCCATGATGCTTCCATGATCTGTGTTGCATTTATTTCCATCTGTGCTACATTTCTGTGTTGTATTTATCCTGCATATTTTGTGTCATTTATTTGCTGTCATTATTTAGCTGTGCTTGACAAAACAGCAGGGGTAGTTGGGAAATGTCTTGTGAACTTTGTTATTTTTAATTTTCATAGCCGGAGAGGCTTGGAGAAAATTTCAAAAGAGGCTCCTCTGTGTCTCCTCCCTTTCTCCTGACCCTCTTGGCATGTCTTGGGCATTTTGTTTTATTGCTTCTGCTTTGGCAGGCTTGTAGTGTGGGAACAGTGAGTTATAGCACCTGGCTTTTAGATGCTAAAGGATGCCGGGGGGGGGGGTGGTGGGCTTTGGGGCAACCATGTAGGAAGGTGGGCTTATGCTAAAGTTAGTTTTGGCAAAGAGCATCATGTACCTATTTTGCTAATCCTTTCAATAAAGAGATTTCTTCAACCAAAAGTCTGCTTATCACAGAATCACAGAATCATAGAGTTGGAAGGAGCCATACAGGCCATCTAGTCCAACCGCCTGCTCAACGCAGGATCAGCCCTAAGCATCCTAAAGCATCCTATTGGGGAAGCTGACTGGAATTTGACAATAACAAGGGAGAGTTTGGTTTCAGCAGAGTTATACTGTAGGTAAATTACAGCTACTTCAACCCGCTCACCAGACAACAGAAATCAGTTCCCCTGAGGAAAATGGCTGCTTTGGGGAAGGGTCTCTACAGCTGAGGTCCCTCCCCCTCCCCAAACCCTGCAATCTCCAGACTCTACAACTCCCCCCCCCCAAAAAAAAAAAAGATCTCCAGGAATTTCCCAACATGGAGCTGGGAACCCTGGTTGAAGAAGTAAGATTTTTTTGCACCTGTCTGCAGCCTTGAAATGGGATGTCTTCTTTTCTTGGAGGACGTAGCTGATGGGCACACGTCTTGGCCACAGCTGGGCTCTCGGAGGTCCTTCTGCATTTACAATGGAGGCGCTACTCAGAAGGGGCTTGCCTGTGCCTTCAATGGCTCCCGAGTCTCTTGCCTTGAACACCCAACAGGGGCACCAGACGTGACAGCACGAGTCTCCACCACCAATTGACGGCCTGCTCCTTGTTAGAGGATTGTGTGACTGCCCCATTTGAGACGTTCTGTGTTTTTGCAGTGGTTGGAAGCACCAGGAAAACCCTGTGGGAAGCTCTCCTGGGGTGGGGGTTTCAGAAATACATTCTGTTGTTGTTGTTAGGTGCGAAGTCTTGTCCTGCCCATCGCGACCCCATGGACAATGATCCTCCAGGCCTTCCTGTCCTCTACCATTCCACAGAGTCCATTTAAGTTTGCCCCGACTGCTTCAGTAGGTAACATTCTGTTACCAGATGTCAAAAATCACCCCGCACTTTGCTTGCCCAGATGAATACCACCTTAATGAAAGCCTTTGGGGCTTCTCTCTCTTTCACCTGGCATGGTTATCTCTGAATTTCAAGAGTGGCTTTTGGAGGAGGGAAAGACTGGGCTGAGAGAGGGCTGCCAGGACGCCTTGCTACAAATGTGTATTTTTCAGCTGATTTGTCTAAAAACCTCTGGTCAGTTCATAGAGTCTGCTGAGCTAACAAGAGCTAACTGCTGTAGGCGCTAGGCGGATCTCGTGAAGCAAGCACAGAAGATAAATAAATGACATCGTTTCACTCATCTAACCGTGATGCTTCTATGAAACATACCGAATCCAAAGAGGCTAAATAGGATATGATTCTATATACAGAGCTGGTCGCTCACTCAGGTTTCGCCTGGCACAGATGGTCGAAGTTGGGGATGGTGCCCGAGTTGGCAGTTTCCTCTTTGCCTGCCTGAATCCGCCTGCCTCACAACCCTCGGCTGCATTCAGAGTCAAGCCCCAGTTCCGGCCACCAAAGCCCTTCTCCGGCTCAGTAGGCGCCTGCGCATCTTGGAGGGCCCACATCCAGCTGGTGTTATGTCATCTGCCCCGGTTACCAACCTGTGTCCAGATCAAGCTTAAGGTGCCTGCAGGGCACTCTGCTCAGTGGGTAGTAATCTGCTGGTGGCCCTGGGCTCCCAGTACCTTCTCCTGGCCACGATCAAGGCCAGGGCTTTTTCGGTCCTGGCCCCAGCCTGGTGGAATACGCTCCCGGAAGAGCTAAAGGCCCTGTCGGATTTATCAGCTTTCTGCAGGGCTTGTAAGACGGAGCTCTTCCGCCAGGCATATGATTGAGGCCAGATTGAGGTCCCGAAACTATTGTCAGAGGATCCCCTAGAACAGTGGTCCCCAACCCCCAGTCTGGGGACCGGGACTGGTCTGTGAATCAGTTGGTACCGGGCCGCGGCTCCTCCTCGTCCTCCTCCCCGGCTGCTGCCTCGGGGGCTGCCCTGCCACTCTGCCGCTGGCTCACCTTTGGTGCTTTCCAGTGGCTGCCATAGCCGGGACTCCCCCTCAGTGTGGCACTGCGCAGCTGCTGCTGGCAGCGCCCCCCAGCGGGTGGCAAGAAGTCAGGGGCACCAGCGGGAAAGCAAGTGGAGCAGGGTCTCAGGTGGCAGCAGTGACGTTCCTCGGCAAAAGACTCCCCCCCCCCCCCGGGCCTCAGCAAAATTGTCAAGCGTTGACCGGTCCTCGGTGATAAAAAGGTTGGGGACCACTGCCCTAGAGCCAGTGAGACCAGGACCCTTGCTCCTAAGGAAAGAGCTCCGCACTGCTAGCTGGAGCTTTTAATGTGATGGGGATTTTAAGGGTAGTGTGTTTTTATTAAAAAGGTAAAGGTAAAGGTATCCCCTGTGCAAGCACCGAGTCATGTCTGACCCTTGGGGTGACGCCCTCTAGCGTTTTCATGGCAGACTCAATACGGGGTGGTTTGCCAGTGCCTTCCCCAGTCATGACCGTTTACCCCCCAGCAAGCTGGGTCCCCATTTTACCGACCTCGGAAGGATGGAAGGCTGAGTCGACCTTGAGCCGGCTGCTGGGATCGAACTCCCAGCCTTATGGGCAAAGCTTTCAGACAGCTGCCTTACCACTCTGCGCCACAAGAGGCTCTGTGTTTTTATTATTTTATTGTAAACTACCATGAGTCTTTGAGAGCAGCGGTATATAAATTAAAGAACAAATCAGCCGTGCTCTGCAGAGTGGGCATCCAGCGGCAGCAGTAGCTGCTTTGTAAGCGCATGCCCAGAGCCAGCGCTTGCTGGCTGTAAACTTCCTGAAGAGCGAGAAGCAAACGGTGCAAAAGGGTCTTTTGTGGCTGAACGACCCCTGTGCATTTTGCCATCAGCATCACCAGGGGCAATCTAGTGGATTAATATAAAACATAAAGTATATTGAATATATCATATTTTTACAAATTGATAAAATACAGGATGATTTCACAGAAAATGTACAGAGAACAATTATCTAATTAGAGTATTTGTTAATTGGGTGTTAGAAAACCCTAGCCACCTTTTAGATACTTTTCCAGTTCCTATCGAAATGATCAGTATGGTTTTCTAACACCTGTTTCACAAATACTCTAGGCAGAGATTCTTTGGGGCTGATGTAATATGAATGGCACTCTGCATTTGAAATTGTAGCATATGTTAACACTGGTTTCTTTTTTATATAACAATAAATTACAACTCTGCACATGCTCTGTGAAATTGTCCTGTATGTTATCAATTTTTTAAAATATGATGTATTTAATATATTTTATATTGTTTCAGTAAATGCCCCCCTCCCCCCAGCAAAGCTGCAGGGGTCATTCAGCCAAGAAACATCCTTTTCCTTTTGCACCATTCCCCCCTTTCTGTTCATTTTGCCCCCTGTTTCTTTTCACTGTAAGCTTCAGATCAATTCACCAAGAATAAAAAGACGAGGAGAGGGTTTTTAGCCCCCGCTTTTCCCTGTCCAACCAGGCAGCCTTTTCTTTCTCGTTCAGTTCCCTTGGGGATTTCTTGTGGGGGTTCAGCGCGGCTCTCTTCTACCCAGCTGCATGTGTTGAGGGTCTGGGATTCCCACAGTTTGGCCCCCCTGCCCTAATGGAAGCCAGGCAAGGGGAAACCACGCCAAGGCCTAGCCTAACTGCCACAGCCCACACAGGTTTCGCCCACCGAAGTCCCACCTTGTGCTCTTCCCTTCCTCGTGGAAGCTCCGCCTCCCACACAGCTCCCGCGAGCACGAAGGCTATAGGAACACAGGACATACAAACTATTAGATATTTATTTGTACGAATAGATATATTTAAAAACAACAACAACAACAACACAATAGCATTGGATGCGGGTGACCATCTCTCACCTTCACCTTGTGGCTTCATTTTGCTGTGAGTCGCTTTTAAAACCCATTGTCAGCCATCTCCTTCAGCAGCCTGTGGGGTCTGCTGCTGTGCACCTATGGAATGATGCCCTTCACTTGCGCGGAGAAGGAAATCCTTAAGCCCAAGAGGGCTCTGCTCTTTCCCTTGCTCTTGACATAAGACAGGGGTAGTCAAACTGCGGCGCTCCAGATGTCCATGGACTACAATTCCCAGGAGCCCCTGCCAGCGAATGCTGGCAGGGGGCTCCTGGGAATTGTAGTCCATGGACATCTGGAGGGCCGCAGTTTGACTACCCCTGGCATAAGAGAACCAATTGAGAGTCCAGCGAGGCACCTTTAAGCCCCACACATTTTCATTCAAGGCATGAGCTTTCGTGTGCAGGCCAATGGCCTCAGATGCAAGGTCGTGGAAGGGAAGTAAGCAGTTCATACTTATATGGGGGTAAATTAACATACTCGTCCATACATATGAACTGATTACTTGTGTCTGAGGAAGTATACGTGCACACGAAAGCTCAAAACTTGAATAAAATTTGGCTGATCTCAAAGGTCTCTAAATTTGTTCTGCTGCCTCAGACCAACATGGCTACCCAGCAGACACCCTGTGGGGTAGGTAGGGATGAGAGAGCTCTGGAAGAACTGCCACTAGGCCAAGGTCTGCAAGAGCTGGCTGCATGGGAAGAGGTGGAGGATCAAACCCAGTTCTCCAGATTAGAGGCCGCTGCTCTTCACCAGGACAGCGTTCTGGCTGCCCAAGTCTGGTGTACTTTTCCAGGAGCCCAAGGGAGGACATCTGGTGCTTCCCTGTTCCATTCTAATCTTCACAACAACTCTGCAAGTTAGGTTAGGTGGGGGCTCCAGGTCATCCCATGAGATTGATGTCTGAGTGAGGTCTCCCATCCTAGTGTAGGGTTGCCAACTCCAGATTGGGAAATACCTGGAGGTTTCAGGGGTAGAGACTGAGAAGGGCGGAGCTTGGGGGAGTAATAGCCATTTCTCCCAGGTGAACTGAGTCAGATTGGGTTGTGGTTAGGAGCAGAGGAGAGCTGGGTTTGATTCCTCCTCCTTTTCCTCATGCGGCTAGCTGGGTGACTATGGGCCAATTGTGGTTCTTTTAGAGCTGTTCTGGCATATCAGTTCTCTTAGAGCTCTCTTGGCCTCACCTTCCTCACAGGATGTCTGTTGGGGGAAGAGGAAGGTGTCTGGAAACTGCTTTGTGACTCCTTCAGGTAGTGAAGGGTATAAAAACAGCTAATCTGGAGCATGAGGTTTTATTCCCCACTCCTCCACATGCAGCCAAGTGAGTGACCTTGGGCCAGTAATAGCTTCCTCAGAGCTATTATCACAAAGCAGTTCTGTTAGAGCTCTCTCAGCCCCACCTTCCTCACAGGGTGTCTGTTGTAGGGAGGGAAGAATCCTAGAGTTGGAAGGGACCTCCAGGGCCATCAACCTCCTGCAGAATTCAGTGGCCCCCATTCCATGGCCAGATGATGGTCCCAACCCAATCCCAAATCCCTGGCCAATCTGGCCTGAAGGAAATTCACCGGCATTTCCCTGGGCATGCCAGAAAGGGCCGCAAGAGCCAAGCATGGACACAATCCCTTCTGTCCACCACTCCCAATCTGCCTAAGCTCACAGAATCAGCATTTCTGGGAAAGCAAAAGGTGTTTGTAAACTGCTTTGGATACTGAAAAGCAGGGTATAAATAACCAACTCTTCTTTTCTCTGACCTCTGGAGATCAACTAGAGATCCCCAGCCACCACCTGGAGGTTGGCAGCCTCTCCTAGTGTGACACTTGAGTCGCTGGGCCTGCCTGGCTCTCTTAGCAGGCATACCCTTCCCACACGACTACACCTCCCAGGATGCCCCAGGAGGAGGGGACAGTACTGAAGCCGATTTAAGATCCGCCTTCTCTGCCGCATCAGATTCTGTGGGAAATGCTGCAGGCTCCCTGCGGAAGGCCGATGCTTGCTGGAGGCCAGAGGGCTTTGCAGTCAGAATATGGTGATGGGAAGGACCTCAAAGGTTCCAGCCCTGCAAGGAGAGGCAGAGCCCCTTGGAAAAGTTCAACCTGGAGAAAGGGAGGGGTGCCTGTGTGTGTGTGTGTGTGTGGGGGGGCACAATAGCTCTCTTGAAGGACTTGCAAGGCTGCCTCTTGTGGCCAAGAAAGTTATAATAATAATAATTGTTATTATTAATGGATTTCTAACCCGCCGCTCCCCTGAGGCTCATGGCAGGTAACAACATGTAAAAACCCCATCTTTAAACCCGCCCGCGGCGCGGCATGCCACAGACTTAATAATGCAGTAAGGCAGGGGTAGTCAAACTGCGGCCCTTCAGATGTCCATGTGGGCTGCGGACCACATGTGGCATTCGCTGGCAGGGGCTCCTGGGAATTGTAGTCCATGGACATCTGGAGGGCCGCAGTTTGACTACCCCTGCAGTAAGGGCTGTCTGGGAGGAGTTAGGGTGGGCCCTGTCCGGGATAAAAACTCGGAGGGCCTTAAAGGTTAAAACCAAAACCTTGAGCCTGACCCGGCTAGCAATCGGTAGCCAATGCAGCTGCCTCCGCACAGGCTGGACATGGGCCCTCCAAGCTGTTCCTGTGAGGATCCTAGCAGCCGCATTTTGTATCAGCTGTAATTTCCCCTGGGGGTAGGCCCATGCAGGGGTAGACCTGCGTAGAGTGAGTTACAGAAATCTATTCTGGAGGTGACCGTCGCATGGATCACGGTGGCCAGGTGGTCAGGAAACAGGTAGGGCACTAGTAGCCAGGCCTGGCGAAGATGGAGAAAAGCCTGGCCTGTTACCTTCTTGACCTGGGCCTCCAGTGTTAACGAGGCATCCAAGGTCACCCTCAAATGGGTAATCGCGCTTCCTGATCTGCTCCCTTCCGCCCAAACCACAGGACCTCCGTCTTGGCAGGGTTGAGTTTCAGACGACTCTGCTCGAGCCACCCAGCTACGGCTTCCAAACATCTGGCAAATGGATCCGGGGGGGGGGGACAGGGTGGCCGTCCATCAGGAGACAGAAGCTTCCACTATCTGCTAGACATGCTAGGAAGGAGAAATCTGTTGCACGTGCAGTTTCTCCACAAAGTGTAATGGAGCAAATCTGAAATTCAAAATTTCTTTTATCCTGAGGAAAGCAGGGGATTCTGAACCATGGGCCTCTTGTGTTTCTCTATTTAATGCATGTGTACCATAACTTTCTCCCCACCTGGGGACCCAAAGCAGTTTACACCCCTCCCCTTCATTTCATTCTCACAACAACCCTGTGAGGTAGGTGAGGCTGAGAGAGTCTCTTCTTCCCCCCCCCCCCGCCATGGGGATCTGAACCCTGGTCCAGCATGCTTAATCACTGGACCATACAGGCTCTCTACAGGAGTTTTCTGGTAGAAGTGGTTCTGGTTCAGGAAGATTTGGGGAAATGAGAGGCAAATATGAATTCAGGAAATTCAATAGGTATCAGCAATAAGGTTTCCAGTTTTTTAAAAAGAAACCTTGCATTTTGTTAAAGCTATAAATGGCTTAAAACCGTCACCAGCCAAGGCTTCAGAGCGGATCAGCTGCTTGGCCTGCAGAAGGTCCAGTTTCTCGGAAAGATCCAGCGGCAGAGATGGGGAAGGCTACAGAGCAGCTGTCCTCCTGATGAAGCGTCCCCATCCGACCTTTGGCCCACCCGTCTCCAAGATGCTGGCCTGAGGAACGACCTGGCTGAGGCCCTTTGGAGAGATGCTGGGACCTGAACTTGGGACCTTCTCCATGAAGAGGAGATGTTCTTCCAAGTGAGCAGAGTGGCTTGAGGAAGACTGGAGAAGCCTACAAAAGTGCCACAATGCCGGGGTGCATATCTAATGTATTAAACTTGGCTCCTTCTGCTAAACCTGCTCACCTTTCTTCCCCAACAGTGAGTTCCAGAGGGGTGCACAATTCATATGTGGATTACTTCTATGTATGCAGTTGCTATCAGTTGTGGAGAGCAGTGGATCGGGGCTGGAAAGGATAGAACTGGACTCCTTAAAATTATGCATCTCAGCAAACAAAAACTGCTCCTTCCCTCTATGATTAGGGTGGAGTGGTAGGTATGTTGCCAACAGGTGGACCCATAAGAGGATGAGGAAGGCACATCTTTGTGGGTGGGGCTGGGGCTGTCATCTCCACAGACTTCTATCCAAGTAATGGACCAACCCAGTTCTCAGCTGCTTGAGGGTGGAAGGTCCCTGGCATTTCCACTTTCCACTTGGGTCCCACTGGTAGAGGTAAGGGGCAGTTCACAGTTTCCCCATAATATGAGGACCTGGCTAGCAAATGATCACACTGCCCCTCCCCCGTGACCTTGGGTTACTTGGGACATTTACATGAAGGGCAGGCAGGGGAACAAAGAGCTGTAACATCTTATTTCCGAAGAACATTGTGTTGCAAGCTAGTTCTAAATGCACAATCGCACAATGCAGGCATGGGCTACAGAATATGTACAGCAGAGTTTGGAGAGCTGAACTCCCGGCTTTTTTCGGGTGGGGGGGTGGGGGGAGTTTTCTTCTTCTTCTGGGCACTGCAGTCAGTCTACTGACGCCAATTCAAACCTCAAACCTCAGTGCATTAGCCTGGATCGCACCATGGTTTGTGGAGCCCAAGTCAGCCAAACGTTTGGACCAGCTGGGGCTGGGATGAGGAACCAGTGAGAGGCTGGGGGAGTGGGTTACGTTTCACGCTTGGAAGTCCTTTGGGTGGGAGGCACCTTCGGCTTCACATCAAATCCAGGAGTGGGCTGCGAGCCTGTCCTTTGGTTCTTTCGAGCAAATCTGGTGAGTTAGGCAGATCTCTTTCAGCTGGAAAAATTCACTGGGCTTCTACGTTTTAAAAAAGCATCATGGTTGTTTTAGTTTGACCAGGTGGGAAATGCCTCCTTGCTGCCCACAGAAGCACCCAGAAGTTCTGCCAACGCTCGCTCTGTCTTCAGCAGGGGGGGGGGGCAAGGGAGACAGAGATGGCATGACGGAATTTGGCGCTGCTGGTGCGTGAATCTCTGAGGTCCGGGTTGCTCAGCAACCTGGGATTCATGCTGGCGTGGGGGGCCGGAGAAGGCCTCGGCTGGGGCACGCGAAAGGCAGGGTTCCCAGTGCCGCATGGCCCCGCCGTCAGTTCACAGTGGGCACCTGGTTCTGATGGAGGCTGAACTCTTTGGCTTTGAGGCGTAGGCTGGCAATGCTGTTGGCCATGTTCACCCCTTGGGTCGGCGTGGTGGCACCGCTCGAACTGTAGGAAGGCACTGTGCTGCTAGGAATGGCGGCCAGCACCAAGAGAGAGGCAGAGAGGAGAAGACCACAGGAGAAGAGCCATTAGTCTTTGAGATGGCTGCAGCCAACGTTCCCACGGCCCCAGGGGTTCTCAGCCTTTTCGAGCCTGTGGGAGCCGCCAAAAGGGCATCTGCAGCTTCCTTCCAGACCTACCGGGAAGATCCTTGGGCTGTGGTGGAAGCTGCTGTAAAAGCAACATTTTAATCTGCACAGCCGAACAAATCTCCAGTGGGCAGTCAGGAGCCTTGCTGGGCAAAAGCCCCACCCAGTCCCTGAAAACACTTGTCAGGGGCCCAGAAAGTTGTCCACGGCAGCCTCAGCGCCCACAGGCTGGGACCTCAAAATTATACTGCTAAAACCCTGCCACTAAACCTCCCCTTGCTGTGATGCTGCACAGGATCACATCAAGGTTTCCTTTTATTTATGCCCATGGGCAGGGGTATCCATTCATAAAAGGCCACAAGAGGAATCTCAGCGAAGCAGGACATGGGTGGCATCAAGATTTCTTTGTGATGTTATCAGTGCACGTGAAGATATTGGCAGGGTAAAAGGGGGGGGGGGAGATGCAACTGCTCAGCTGGGTGGGCACCCAGTCGAGAGTCAGCCGTAGACATATCTAAAACCAGAAAAAAGGAGCAGAGGGACCCTGTGCTGGATCAATACGAGAGCAGAAGATTAATCTGAAACAGATCTCTGGGGCCAGGTGGCCCTTTTGCCCAGAAAGGCTTCTGGCTGGCAGCTGGAGACTGGATTGGCAGCAGAGGTTTTAAGAACGCTGCTTTGCCCGTGGCTGCCTTCACAACCCAGGGATTTCCAGGCATTTGATGACTGGTTCCAACTTTTGTGCTTTGCAGCTGGGCCCACCAGCCCAATTCTGAATCCCCAAGGTGCCTGCCGGCTGAAAAAGACTGGAGACCCCTGCCTTGTGCCTTCATTCTAAAAGCCCCCTGGCACTTTTCTAATAATTCACCCCCCTTTGCTATCTCCAATACTGTGGGCTTGCCTGGACTGAAGGCCTTTCCACGTGAAGGGCCATTTCCTGGGAAGTGAAGTCCGTGCTTAGAACGGGACGTTCTCTGCCTTACCCAAATTGCTATCCTGACTGACGAGCTTTGCAAGCCTCTGTGGGAAGCCGCATTTTGTGAAGCAGGGACTGGCGTGGAAATGTTTCCCACCGTCTGTGAACTGCAGACGCCTGACACTGGCCGGAACTCACCTGTACGGGGATGTGGTCGACCAGGAGAGATAGTCTGGGCTCAGGCTGGTGGGGCGGGGGGCCACGGGCTGCTCAATGGCTGCATCTTGGCTGTAGGATTTCAGGAGAGACGCCGACCGGTTGGCGAGCATGGCCCTCTCATTGCGGCGGAACTTGGCTCTTCGGTTTTGAAACCAGACCTGTTGGGGAGAAGAAAGTCCTGCTGGCCCCTGTCGACAGAGGCGGGAGGCAGAATGGGGCCAGCATCACCCCCCCCCAGGTGTGCAGTCCACTGTCCCCCTCAGGAGTTGCAGGCAGGGGGCCGGGTCCATGGCTGACTACGCGGAGGAGTCCAGGCGCCTGGTGAGCAAGATGCACGCCTGGACTGACAAGGTAAAGGTTCAGTTTTCCCGGGAGGTGAATCCTGAGATTCTCGACTAGGCTCTCCAATACAATGACTTCCAAACCCCGATGGGGTGGGTCTGTTTGGCCGAGGACGTGGAAGGCCACACCCGGCAGCATCAAGTGGGAGGTGGCACGTGGCAGGCAGTCCCAAGGAGGAAGAAGTCGCCATGCCGACCTGGAGGAGATGACGGAAGCTACACTGCAGGGCTGTGCCTGGGCTGTGCCGTGGCCGGCCGTTTCCTGGCAAGTTGCCCAATCAGGTCCACTGAGGGTGCTGCCGTAGGTCCAACCAAACTGCACCCGTGGAGAGAGGCCGGGCTGGCAGTAAATGATCCCCATGGAAACCCAACCCATCTGGAACCCTCGGTTGGTAAAGGCATCCCACCCGTAGTACCCTGAGAGACCAGCCCCAAACTGATGAGGAGGGGGGCCTTGGGGGAGTACCCCAACTGTTTTTGCCATGATTGTCACGTTGCATGATTCTGATTTGGGTTAGATTGAGTCTGTAGCCATCCCGGCCGGCTCCTGTACAATCCACCGGCAGCTCAATGCAAAGCTATGTCTTGCGGAAACTGCGGGTTGGAACGCCAAGTGCCATATTGTGCTGATCCAAGGACTCATCCTCAGTTCTGCCCAGGAGCATCTACGCTGCTGCCCAATAAAGCATTCTCCTTCAACAGTCATGAGTCTTGTTGGTGTCAACGGGGGGGGGGCAACCTTCACACTTTAGTAAAGTTGGGGGAAACTCTGTGGTCCATTCCGCACAAGTTCAATGTAGCAGGAGTGTGGCAAATTGTAATCGCTACTAATATGCAGTTATGCACGACGTCGTACACAATCTGCCACAATCCTGAAACAGTCCCGCTAAAAGCGCTTCATTGTAGCGCATCCAAGGAAATCCCAATAAGTGGATACACCCTCTGGAAAGCGCTACACTCTTGCAACCAATCTGCAACACTAGCGAAAAAGTTCTGTGCGTTACCATTGTTGTGGTTTCAGCAAAGTCCCTCCCCCTGGCTTTCTCCTCTAAACTTCCGGCGAAGCGATCGCCATATTTTTTTCTCGGAGCGAGTGGAGAGCAACGAGCCGGCGAGCTTTCATTCACCCAGCGAGGCTTCTCCGGCTGCAGTCCCTCCACAGAGCTGCTTCAAAGCTCCCCTCAAGTCACCAAGCACAACACAGCCCTGTTTGCAAGTTCCCTTGATTTTTGGCCGAAAATCACACCAGTGCACGGGGGGGGGGGGGGGGAGATTTTTTTTTCACTCGGGGGAGAGTGGCAACGATGAAATGGCAGCTCACACCCCAGCTGCCAGCTAGATGGGTCTCTACGTTGGGAGGAAGCAAGGAATCAAGGAATCAAGACATATTCGTTGCAACATGTGTTTTTCTTTTTCTTTTAAACCTGTTCTTAAAGGGAAAGGGGCTTTTCCGGAGCATGGTAACAACTGCCCATTGGATGCTCATTTGATTGATGGCCAGGGGCGGGACAAAGCAAGGAAAAAATCGCTTCCTTTCTAGCGATTTTTGCCGAGACCGGAACCCTGTGGGAAACGATTGAAACGCAACTGGATTCCACTACAAAGGCAGGTATGCATAACGATGAATTCCACTATTTAAAATTCCGTTTTTTCTTTCCGTAATCAATTTGCCACATTGTTCCTGGTGCGGAATGGGCCTGTGTGTGTGTGTGTGTGTGTGTGTGTGTGTGTCTGTGCATGCACACCCTCTTGTTGCTGCCTGCCTGCCTGCCGCCTCTCACCTGTACTCTGGCTTCGCTGAGGCTCACCCTCCGGGCCAGCTCCTCCCGCACAAAGGCATCGGGGTAGTGTGTCCGCTCAAAAACCCTCTCCAGGGCCTGGAGCTGGCTGCTGTTGAAGGTGGTGCGGTTCCTCCTTTGCTTCTTCTTCCTCTTGGCAGCGCTGCGCGTTGGACTCAAGCTCTCTCCTACAGGAAGGGACAAAAGCGTCCGTGAGATAGCAGCAGGCATCGCCCCACTCTGCAGAGCCCAAGGGACCAGCATCTGCTCAGAAATTTTGGGGTGGGAGGGACCTCAGTGGAGTAGAATGCTGCAGGGGGGTTGGACTAGATGGCCTGCATGGCCCCTTCCAACTCTATGAGTCTATGATAATGAAACAATTACACACAACTAATGAGAATAGAAAAGAGAAAATAAAAAAGGGAAAAAGTATATAAAGAGGCTTCTGATGTTAGCTACAATGAATATATTAAATTACTTCTCAATAACACTATGATTTATGATTTACATGCATACAAACATACATACCTACTGAGAGAGAGAGAGAGAGAGAGAGAGAGAGAGAGAGAGAGAGAGAGAGAGAGAGAGAGAGAGGTCTCTCTTTTTTCTACAAGCCTATTTATTATATTTATTATATTTAGCTAAAAACCCAATTAAAATACAGGATGTAAACATAGCAGCAGCAGCGGTATTACACAACCACCCCGCCCCAAAATCTAATAATGGGGGGTGATACCACCTGGCCTAGGTGCTGCCTTAAGGTACAGCCTTTTCCCGCTTCAATCCTCAAACCCATACATCATCAGTTCATTTCCCCCCACATCAGATAAGAAGTCTGTAAGAGGTTTCCAATTTATAAGAAACACTGATGTTGCCAGCTGGGTGACCTTGGGCCAGTCACAGTTCTCTCAGAGCCCTCTCAGTTCTCTCAGGGGTCTCACCCTACCTCACAGGGTGTCTGTGGGGAGACGAAATGAAGACTGTGAGACTCTTTTGGGTAGTGAAAAGCAGGGTTTAAAAACAAAGTCTTATTCTTTAATCCAAGAAATGAGTTTGACCCCATCTCCTAATTCCACCATTTTACCTACCATTTTTGAGCTTACAACAGTCTCGTTATATGCTCAATAATGTCAATAGAATGAGTGATTCTGGAAGGAGCCAGCAATCAGAATCCGTGGGATGGAAGGCCATCCCCCCCCCCCCCCGAAATGACAGTGGCCTCAGTTGACTGGCCTTGAATGGCGGCCTTTGGTTGGAGAGGTATTTTTCACGACAGCTTCCCATGTAATGCAATGAAAATTTTAAACTGAATTGGGTGCTGTTTGGATGCCATCCGGATGTATGCAGCTGGTTTTTCACCCTCACATTCCAGGAGCTTACGATGTAAGAAGACAAGGACAATGGCAGGCCCCTGCCCCAAGAAGTTTACAATCTGAACTTTGGCAGAAGGAAGGCATTGTGGGAGGAGAACTCAGAGTTCAGTGTGTGTGTGTGTGTGTGTGTGTGTGTGTGTGTGTGTATTCCAGACTTAGGGGGAGAGGGCTAAGGGTCTGTGCCAAAAGACTGCGTGAGTATGCATTTAGTTTAATTCCCCACTGAAATACTATCCAGTGCATTTTCGGCTAGGCAAACATCTGGCTTCCATTTGTTCCCTAATGGCGGGAAAAAAAGTTATTTTGGAATGGTTTTGAAATTTGGAATTCTTTTATGACAGCTCTTTGATTTGTTCCCTGGATTCCTCTGCAGTATGTCAAATTTTAGCGGCTGTGATGTGGGGAACTCTTGCCTGCCTGGAGAATTGCTCACTAATAGGGCCCTCACAATGCTGTCAGGAAACGTTACCGGAATGGGGCACGGAACAAGGAACCAGGGCACCCTGCCCTGCCCTGCCCTGCCCTGCCAGAGACCCTTGGTTTTCTCAGTTTGCTGCCTTCCACACACAGCTGAGGCCTGCAGGGCATATGAAGAACAATATGGGGCTTGTGAAAACAGAAAAATCATGGAATAGACTATCTGGTACAAAAATGTGGCAATGTCATTTTCTGGAGTTTTTTTATTTTTAAGAAAGGAACAAATTATTAGACCTTCTGACTGTGAAAAGGGCGTGTTTTAGCATTACCCTTCTAAAAGCAAGGATACCCAGTTGCTCCTCTTTAAAGCAAGATGAAGACTGATTGAAAAAAGATGCATGCCATGTCACGGGTGCCAGCTATTAATGCAGGGAATCTTTTAATGAGAAGTACCGGCTTTACATGCTTTAGGAGTTGTCACTCTGCAATGAAACCATGAAGATACTCCTTAGTCTTGCGCTGAGGAAAGAGCCACAAGCAGAACCCATCTGTTCCTTCATCTGTTGCTCGTTGGGATATGAAATTTCCAGGGGCATTCCTACGGTTACATAACATTTTTGTAGAATTGCTTATCTATACTTATGCTTTTAAGATTGGATAGACTTTTTCAACGTGGTGTAAATTTTGATTTAGTTGTGTTGTCATTACACAGTGGTTTTTCTTCCTTTGGACTACTGCAGTGCACTGTGTACCCCATTTTGTATTTTTGGTTCTTCCCACCTGGAGGATGGGAACCCTAAGTAGCCCAGTATTGTCTTTTGGGGACTGGTGGCAGATTCATCCAGAGAAAAATCTCAGCTGTGTTTCCTGGAAGTCCTTGGGTTGTTGTTGTTGGGGATTAAACTTGTGATAAATTGCACATAAAGTTTGTGTTTCCTAGTGTGTTTCCTACTGTTGGTCGGCCTAGTCCAGGGGTGGTCAAACTGAGGCTCTCCAGATGTCTATGGACTACAATTCCCATCAGCTTGTGCTGGCAGGGGTTCATGGGACTTGTAGTACATGGACATCTGGAGAGTCACAATTTGACCCTCTCTGGTATAATCCAATAATGTCTATTTTGAGGGGTTTGCAGGGTCTCATTCAGAATCTGAATACAGGCAGTGCTCTTCATCGCCTCCCTCCCTCCGGTCAGATTCCTCTTGCTTTTCTTGCCCGGGAGGCAATCAGAGCACCTTCTGGGGACAGAGTAAAAGCGAGACTGAATCATAGAATCATAGAGTCATAGAATCATAGAGTTGGAAGGGGCCATACAGGCCATCTAGTCCAACCCCCTGCTCAACGCAGGATTAGCCCAAAACATCCTAAAGCATCCAAGAAAAGTGTGTATCCAGCCTTTGCTTGAAGATCGCCAGTGAGGGGGAGCTCACCACCTCTCTAGGCAGCCTATTCCACTGCTGAACTACTCTGACTGTGAAGAATTTTTTCCTGATATCTAGCCTATATCGTTGTACTTGAAGTTTAAACCCATTACTGCGTGTCCTTTCCTCTGCAGCCAGCAGAAACAGCATCCTGCCCTCCTCCAAGTGACAACCTTTCAAATACTTAAAGAGGGCTATCATGTCCCCTCTCAACCTCCTTTTCTCCAGGCTGAACATTCCCAAGTCCCTCAACCTATCTTCATAGGGCTTGGTCCCTTGGCCCCAGATCATCTTCGTCGCTCTCCTCTGTACCCTTTCAATTTTATCGATGTCCTTCTTGAACCTTTATTAACCCGCCAAAATACCTCTGGAACAGGCTGGAACAGGCATTAAACAAATAACAGTACCTCAAAAAGTAGTGAGATGTATTTAGGGCGCGCCAGAATAATATTTGGGAATTCCGAACGCAGAAATATTCTGCACATTAACCTGCCCAGGGCTAAAATATCTCCAGAACAGGTCAGATTGAGCATCAAACAAACCACAGTACCTCAAAACAAACAAACAACAAACAAACAACACTCCAGAACAATATTTTGCAAATCAAAACAAAGACTGTGCAGAGATTAACCCCTTTGAGGTCCCAATACCTCCAGTATAAGGGGGAAGGTGAGGGAAGTATCCCACAGTTAAGTGGCTGCATCCCAAACTGAGCAGAGGTTTCGGGGAGGTGCTGGGTGGTTGTTGCTCATGGGTTCAAGAGGGAACGGAACAAACCGAGGGACAGCCGGGGGCTCCAAATTTGCAACGTCTCTCCCAGGAATGTGAAGCCTCACAAACTTTTCTGGGCACATAGGGGGACATACCGGGAAGAGGTGCTGCAGATCAGATTATGCTATCTGCGTGTTCGCAGTTCCAAATATTGTCCTAGAGTGCCCTTATTTATTCATTTGATTTCTATACCACCCTTCCATATGGCTCAGGGTGGTTTACACACAATAACATGGGAGGATACATGGAACAAATTAATATATAACATAAACAAATACAACAACAATAATCTAAATAACACAATTTCAGTGACCTTAAACACCAATATAATAATAAGAGTTGGTTCTTATATGCCACTATTCTCTACCCAAAGGAGGCTCACAGCAGCTTACAGTTGCCTTCCCTTTCCTCTCCCCACAACAGACACCCTGTGGGGTGGGTGAGGCTGAGAGAGCCCTGATATTCCTGCTTGGTCAGAACAGTTTTATCAGTGCCGTGACGAGCCCAAGGCCACCCAGTTGGTTGCATGTGGGGGAGCTCAGAATTGAACCTGGCTCTCCAGATCAGAAGTCCGCACTCCTAACCACTACACCAAACAGGAACAGGAACTTAGCTAAGGCCCTTAGAGAGGTCAGACTGGTTCAGCCACGGACGGGATATCTGAGGGGGACCTATGGTTGGTCTCAGGCAAACGCCTGGTGGAGGAGCTCTCTTTTGCAGGCCCTGAAGAATTGTAGGATTTCGGACAGGGCCCTGATCTCTTCAGGGAGCTCGTTCCACCAGGTGGGGGCCAGGACAGGAAAAACTCTGGCCCTCGCTAAGGACTGACATGCTTCTTTGGGGCCAGGGATCCCAGACCATGTATGGCCTTGAAGGTAAGAACCAAAACCTTAAGCCTGATCCAGAATTCAATTGGGAGCCAGTTGATTTGTTGAAGATGTGAGATCTCCAGATGTGAGATCTCCACGGTGTATTGGTGAGAATCCTGGCTGCTGCGTTCTGCACCAATGCAGTTTCCGGATCAAGGATAGGGGTAGGCCTGCGCAGAGCGAGTTGCAGAAGGCCAGTCTAGAGGTGACCATCGTGTGGATCACTGTGGCTAAGTGTTCTGGTGCCAAGTAGGGCGCTAGTAGCTTGGCTTGGCGGAGGTGGTAGAAGGCCTGCTGTGCTACTCTTGTGACCTGCGCCTCCATGGAAAGGGAGCCGTTGAAGATGACCCCCAAGTTTCTGACAGAGTGGGCTACTGTTAGATGCACTCGGTCCAGGTTGGGTCGGTGCGCTTCCTTGCTTGGTCCCTTCTTACCCAGCCACAGGACCTCCATCTTTGTAGGGTTGAGCTTCAGATGACTCTGCTTGAGCCATTTTGTCATTTCTTCCAGGCATCTGGCTAAGATTTTTGGGGGGGAATCGGGGAGGTCATCCATCAGGAGGAAGAGCTGGGTGTCATCTGCATATTGCTGGCAACCCAGCCCAAACCTCCCTACCAGCTGAGCCAGAGGGCGCATGAAGATGTTAAATAAAATAGAAGAGAGGACTGCTTCTTGCTGGACTCCACATGTGAGCTGATGACAGTTCGATAATCTCTCTCCTATTTCAGCCCTCTGTCCGTGACTCCGAAGGAAGGAGGTCAGCCATTTGAGAGCTATCCCCTGTATCCCGGCATCAGCAAGGCAATGAGCTAGGAGCTCACGATCTACAGTGTCAAACGCTGCTGACAGATCTAATAGTATAAGCAGCGCTGATCGGCCTTGGTCTAGCTGGTGACGGAGGTCATCCGTCAGGGCGACTAGCGCCGTTTCCACCCCACAGCCTGGCTAGAAACCCAACTGAAATGGGTCAAGGGCTGAAGTTTCCTCCAGGAATGCTGATATTTGGTCCGCTGCAGCCCTTTCAACTAACTTCCCCAGGAACAGTAAGTGCGAGACGGGATGGGTTTTTTGAGCAACAGGCACACCACTGCTTCTTTAGTCCTTCTGGGAATTGTCCCGTTGCAAGAGAGAGGTAGATTATTTCCCGGAGGGGGGCCCCAATTCTTATGTCTGCTGTTTTTAGGAGCCACGATGGACATGGATCTAGTGGGCAAGTGGTTGGCTTCACTGCTAGCATCCTGTTCCCTCAAAAGACGGCCAAGGGGCCTCTAGTTCACTTTCTGTGTCCAAAGTTGGAGGAAAGTCATGGCGAAACATGGAGATTTTTATCTGCAAAGTGACTCAGAAATGCCTCACAGCAGATGTCCAATTGGCTATTATTTTGGTGTCCTTCATCAAGGGCAGTGAGGGATCGAACTACCCTGAATAGTTGTGCTAGGCATGAGTGCACAAATGCGATGCATGTTGAATAAAAGTTCAGTTTCACTGACTTCACCGCCATCTCATAGGCTTTCATCTGCATCCTATAAGATGCTCCTGATTCTTCGTCACCGTCTTCCTCCAAACTCGCTCTAGTCGTCTCAGCTCCTGTTTCTTCCAGCGTAGCTCCTCAGTATACCAGGGGGCCCACTTGAGACAGCGACGGAGAGGACATCTGGGAGCTATCTCATCGATGGTGGCCAGCATTCTGTCATGCCAGTCGCTGACCAGCCCATCTTGAGAAGCGCCAGGAGGCATTGGGTCCCGCAGCGCATTCAGGAATCCAATCGGATCCATAAGTCTCCGCAGGTGAGCTGGAATCTGCTCAAAGCCCAACTGAGGTGGGAGTGGCATGTTCCACTGTTTTTGTTTGTTTGTTTCATGCCTGTTCTGGGCAGTTCCAGAGGCATTTTGGCCCAGAACGGGTTAAAAAAGGGGTGCGAGTTCCACTTTTTCATTTCTAAAATATTGTTCCCAAGTGTCTGTGATGCTCCCCACTGTTTTTTTCTTCTTGTGGTACTCTTGTTTGTTTAATCCTCATTCTGGCCTGTCCCGGGTCGCTCCTGCCTTTACCCTGTCCCACAACTTTGTTCTTCTTTGAGCAAAAATTGTGTTTTCTCTTGGTTGTAATTAAAAAAACAAAAACAACAACCCACCATCTATAGGAATTTTTCTTCTGGCCTGCTTGTACATGGAGTTTCAGCTCCACTTTGAAAATAGATCATTTACTCCACAAACGGAGAAATTCAATAAAGCTGAATTGAAGAAGGAGTCCCAATTCAGAAGGTAACTTTTTGAACTCCGGGTCTTCTCGGCTGAAGGGCCAATTCCTTGTTCGGGGATCGCGTAGCCACAGTTCCTTTGGTCGTCTTCACTTATCCGGTATACTTGAAAGGAACGCAGCAGCCTGCAGGGCATTAGCTGTAAATTCTTCCGAAGAAAAATAAATGTGACCCCCCCCCCCCAACTCCTTTCCTCAAAACTTCGAAAGAGTTGTTCTATTTTGGTTTGCGATAATAATTGCGGGGAAGAATAACCCCAAGGCTGCGGGTGCCTCTAAGCAAATAAATAGCTTTTATTAATTAACATTAGTCCCAAGCAAATGGAATCCCAGTTTGAGCGTGGCTGTGCAAATTAGCAAAAATAAACAAAGGCTGCTGCTGACGGCTCTTAATGTGGATTTAACACATTCACACTCGGCCTTAATCAGAAAAGGCCGGCAGGGATGTCCCTAGTTAGCCAAGAAATCATTTGGAAAAACAAGGCCTTTCCTTACCCCCCTGGTGGGTCTTGGCAAACAAGGGACTTCCTTTACGGGCCGGGGGCTCAACGGCCGGCTCAGAAACACCACGGAGCCTTTCCAAGGCAGCCCCAGGCAGGGCCTGCAGATCCCACAGAATGACAGCTCATCTCCAGACTGCAGAGCTCAGTTCGCTTGGAGGAAAGGGCTGCTTGGGAAGGATGCCAGCCTCCAGGTGGGGCCTGGGGATCCCCTGGAATTCCAGCTCATCTCCAGACTGCAGAGCTCAGTTCGCCTGGAGGAAAGGGCTGCTTGGGAAGGATGCCAGCCTCCAGGTGGGGCCTGGGGATCCCCTGGAATTCCAGCTCATCTCCAGACTACAGAGCTCAGTTCCCCTGGAGGAAAGGGCTGCTTGGGAGGGGGACGGAGGGATGCCAGCCTCCAGGTGGGGCCTGGGGATCCCCTGGAATTCCAGCTCATCTCCAGACTGCAGAGCTCAGTTCCCCTGGAGGAAAGGGCTGCTTGGGAGGGGGACGGAGGGATGCCAGCCTCCAGGCGGGGCCTGGGGATCCCCTGGAATTCCAGCTCATCTCCAGACTGCAGAGCTCAGTTCGCCTGGAGGAAAGGGCTGCTTGGGAAGGATGCCAGCCTCCAGGTGGGGCCTGGGGATCCCCTGGAATTCCAGCTCATCTCCAGACTACAGAGCTCAGTTCCCCTGGAGGAAAGGGCTGCTTGGGAGGGGGACGGAGGGATGCCAGCCTCCAGGTGGGGCCTGGGATCCCCTGGAATTCCAGCTCATCTCCAGACTGCAGAGCTCAGTTCCCCTGGAGGAAAGGGCTGCTTGGGAGGGGGACGGAGGGATGCCAGCCTCCAGGCGGGGCCTGGGGATCCCCTGGAATTCCAGCTCATCTCCAGACTGCAGAGCTCAGTTCGCCTGGAGGAAAGGGCTGCTTGGGAAGGATGCCAGCCTCCAGGTGGGGCCTGGGGATCCCCTGGAATTCCAGCTCATCTCCAGACTACAGAGCTCAGTTCCCCTGGAGGAAAGGGCTGCTTGGGAGGGGGACGGAGGGATGCCAGCCTCCAGGTGGGGCCTGGGGATCCCCTGGAATTCCAGCTCATCTCCACACTACAGGGATCAGTTCCCCTGGAGGAAAGGGCTGCTTGGGAGGGGGACTGAGGGATTCCAGTCTCCAGGTGGGGCCTGGGGATCCCCTGGAATTCCAGCTCATCTCCAGACTGCAGAGCTCAGTTCCCCTGGAGGAAAGGGCTGCTTGGGAGGGGGACGGAGGGATGCCAGCCTCCAGGTGGGGCCTGGGAATCCCCCGGAATTCCAGCTCATCTCCAGACGATAGAGCTTAGTTCCCTTGGAGAAGAGGGCTGTTTGGGAGGGGGGTTCCATAACATTATGAAGCACAGAGGTCTCTCACTGCTCCAAATCCTGCCTACTCCTATCTCCACCCCCAGATTCACCAGGTGCTTCCTAACCCAAAACTGGCAAACTTAATTGTAGGTAGGGCTTCCATCCTGATATCCTCCCGTTTCTCCAGGCAAGAGAGGTCAGCTCTCATAGAGATAACGGCTCCTTTAGAGGATGAATTCCAGGGCATTGCACCCCGGTTGGGTCCTTCCTCCAGAACCCCTAACCTTCTCCCACGTACCAGCCCCAAATCTGCAGGAAGTGCCACCCTCCCTCCAAAGCAGCATTTTCAGAAATAATTGTGGGATGATCTCCTGTCCCCACCTGGAGATTGGTAACCCTAGTGCAGAACAACGTGCATCCCTTTGAATGCAAATGTATTGATGCACCAATGGTCTGCATGAATCTGACAGGGCAAAAACGTCCATACAAGGAAAAAGGAAATGCAGTATTAAGGAAGCCCTTGTTCAGTTTGCACAAGGAATAAATGAGATGAAAATGTAAACATGTCAGGTCCAAACAGCAATGATGAGAAACTCATAATAGTCCCTGCTTCAGGGATTGATTTCCAGAAGAAAAACATGGTCCCATTCTTGGAGAACTCTGGTTGGACAGGGTTTGAATCCGGGGCGAGATTCAGGGCCAGTTTATCCATGTAGTACATGGAGCACATGCTACAGGCCCGCACTTTCAAGGGCCCAAACAGTGCCCTCCCACCATTGGTCAGGGCCGTAGCCTCCCCCCTTCTCTCGTTAAGGACACTCAGAGTGAGACCCCTTTCCATTGTGGGGAGCCCTTCTGGATGCTCCTGCTGCAATTGTACTCGGATCGGGCCCCAGGAATCCTTAAGCTGGCTCTGGTGCTGTAGGCCCCACAATGCTTACGCCACGGCTGGGTTGGCTGCAAGGCAACTACCACAAAGCCAAGGACACAATCCCTGCAATACCTTTTATTAGGACCAACCCTGCTTTTTACTATACAGAGGAGTTTCAGAGCAGCTTCCAATTGCCTGCCCTTCCTCTACCACAAGACCCCCTAGGAGATAAGTGGAGTAAGAGAGCTCTGAGAGGACTGTGACTGGCCCAAGGTCACCCAACTGGCTGCATGTGGAGGAGGAGGAGGAGTGGGGAATCAAAACCAGAAGGGGAAAGCAGATTCTTCAAGTCTTTGGGCCTTTCCGCATGCAAAGCAAAACATTTTTCCCAAGCATTCCTCTCACACAAAGCATGCCTCTCTAAGCCACCCCCCAAAAAAAAAAAGAAAATCAGGAACAAGATTAATTTTTCAGTATCAATACTAATCATAGATGCACAGGCCTTTCAATGGAGAAAGACTGAATTTTAAAAAATATTAGCGAGCATCGCGGGCCCTTTAAAAAGTTGAGAAAGGGGATTGGCTGCCTGGTTGATTGACAGACAGAAGAGAGTTGCATGTAAAGCGCATTGCTCTCTTCTGCCCTTTCAAGCAGGCATGTGGAGTGCAAGAAGTGCGAAAAGACGGCAGAGGTGAGGAATGGCCGGAGGTGCAATTATTTTTAGTGTTACGCCATTATGCTGGCATAACACTATTTTTTTAGATGGACTGCTTCTCAGCCTTTTGGCTAAGATCAAGTGTAGTATCTATTTTTTTAGATGTGCCAGTAGGTTGCGGATGGATCTTCTGGTAAGGCAAACGGGCAGATGTGTGTGTGTGTGTGTGTGTGTGTACCTGCACGCATCTTAAGTGCTGTCCAATCACAACTTCTGATGACTTGATTTTACACAAAATGTTTTGGCTGCCTACGCAGAGTTACCAGTGTCTTGGGTGTAAGAACACAGGGCAACGAAATCTACAAAACCAGCCGTGAAAACTGGAGGACCGAAACCCTTGACAAAATCAGGAATATAGGAAGCAACCTAAAAGGTTTGTTGGACCCTTCTCGTCCCCCCTCCAGTTCCTGCCAGGGCTCAGGTTTCAGCTTCTGCCTTCTGGGTTGCCAACAGCTTAATGTCGAGCGGCTTCCAGGCTCCTGGAACTCACATGTCTGTTCCGAGACCTAAATGTAGCCTGTGCTCTGCCAAAGAGCTCTCTCTCCTTGGCATGGGGACTTGGTCAGCTGGCAGGGGCTTTCAGTCCCACAAGAAGGAGGGAGGCCCCTTGCTCTCTAAGAACACACTTGGCCCTCATGCCTGCAAAGACACCTGGGCAACTGGTGGAGGGTCAAGAGCAGGGGTAGCCAAACTACGGCCCTCCAGATGCCCATGGACTACAATTCCCATGAGCCCCTGCCAGCAAATGCCCTGCCAGCAAATGCCCTGCCAGGGGGCTCATGGGAATTGTAGTCCATGGACATCTGGAGGGCCGCAGTTTGACTACCCCTGGTCAAGAGCATCCATACCCAACCATGGGAAGGAGGACGGGCCAAGTCAGTGGGCTCCCAGCCTGCCTGTTGTGCCTCCCAGGTCAAAAGCTGTGCCAAGGCTCTCAAATGAAAGGAACCTGCCCAGAATAATCCTGACCCTGTTAATATTGTTGAATCCAAAGGAAACATTATTGGAAAGGGAGATGGGGAGCCAGTCTCATTCTTCAAATGAAAAAAAACAGAACACTGCCCACCCGTCCTTCACCACCCTGTCTCTTCCTTAGATATACCAGGATTTCTCAATCAGGATTTCTTGGCAGCCCTAGAAAGATTTCCCAAATTGGTGGGAGTTAATTAATTTGTTATACATTTTTTAATGGTTAAACATTTATCAGGTGATACGACCATGATTGGTCATGTAACTTGCACCTCCCAAAATGGCCAATGATGAGCCTGGAGGTGGTGGGGAGGGGATGGGCCCCAGGTGGGCGTGTCCACAGCTCTGCATCCTACCATGTTCTGCAGGATCACTCCACTTCTAGGGTTTCTCAAAGCCTGAAGAATGTTTTAGGGCGGGGGTCGTCAACCCCCAGGCTGTGGCCTGATAGTGGGCCGCAAAGGCCTCGGAACCGGGCCACCGGCGGCCACCCCCCCCCGCAGCGAGAAGCTCACCAGGCCATGAGGGAAGCGCCCACCAAAGTGGCCGCTTCGCTTGCGGCCTGGCTAGCTTCTTGCTGTGAGAGGGCGGGCACAGCCGCCGGTACACCGGTGGACACAAATGTGCATGTGCGGCAACTTCCTGCTGGTGCAAACGTGCATATGCATATGCATGCAGCTGCTGCACGTGCGCGGCACCCGGGCGACCGGCTCTCCCCCACCCCTGGAGGTGGTCCTCAACCGCAAAAGTTTCTCAAGGGTAAAAAAGTTGAGAAAGGCTGGATTATACTGTGCATACACAGCCTCAAGATGGGCAGGGACAACGTAACACAGACACACTGAGACACAGTGAACTTCACAAGAGGGAGTAAATGAAGGAAAGGAGAGGGAGACTTTTGTTTCAAGAGGGCAGGCGGGATTTAAAGGGATTTCATGTTTTCTAGCATCAAGCATCTATAGCAGCCTCAAAGAAGCAGGCTGAAGAAGCCTTGCCAGGCAATCCTGTGAACTTTTGGGGATAGGGCTTGGGACGGACGGCAATGCTCTGTAGACCATAGAGAGCAGAGGAATATATTCCTAAAGATTCATGGGTGTGACATCACAGTGGAAGGCAAATAAGCCTTAAGCAAAGTCCAGCCCTTTTAATTTTTTTTAAATAATAAAGTTGGAAGAGACCTCATGGGTCATCTAGTTCAAACCTCTGCACTATGCAGGACACTCACATCCCTCTCGCTCATCTACTGTCACCTGCCGCCCCTTTGCCTTCACAGAATCAGCCTCTCCGTCAGAGGGCTATCTAGCCTCTGTTAAAAATGTCCAAAGATAGAGAATCCACCGCCTCCTGAGGAAGCCTGTTCCACTGAGAAAACACTCCAACTGTCAGGAACTTCTTCCGGATGTTTAGATGGAATTTCTTTTGAATTAATTTCATCCCATTCGTTCTAGTCTGTCCGTCTGGGGCAAGAGAGAACAATTCTGCTCCATCCTCCATATGGCACCCCTTTAAATACCTGAAGATTGTTATCAGATCCCCTCTCTGTCGTCTCCTCTCTAGACTAAACAGACCAAGCTCCCCCAACCTTTCCTCATACGTCTTGGTCTCCAATCCCCTCACCATCTTTGTTGCCCTCCTCTGGACACGTTCCAGTTTGTCTGCATCCCTCTTCAACTGGGGTGATCAAAACTGAACACAGTACTCTATGTGAGGCCGAACCAGAGCACAGTAAATCGGTACCATCACCTCCCGTGATCTGGACACGATACTCAGTTTGATACAGCCCAAAATCCCATTTGCTTTTTTAGCCACTGAGTCACATTGCTGACTCATGTTCAATGTATGGTCTACTACAGTGGTCCCCAACCTTTATATCACCGGGGACCACTCACTGGGGACCACTCAACGCCTTTTACTGAGACCCGGTGGGGGGGGGGGTAGTTTACTCCTCTACTCTCAACCACTGCCCTAATGCTCTCTGGTCGCTATGGTAATGTTTAAACATCCCTTCAAAATAAGATACAGACACGCCACAACAATGAAGTGTGTTGTAAAGGGCTGGGGGGGATGAAGTAAAGGGCCGGGGGGGGGAGGCGTCCTTCGGGGCCCACCTCCAATTAGTCGAAGGACCACATGTGGTTCACGGCCCACAGGTTGGGGATCGCTAGTCTACTAAGACTCCTAGATACTTTTTGCACATGCTACTTCCAAGACAAGTCTCCCCCATCTTGTAAACTAGATCTCTCACCTAGAACTTCTTTGGAGAAGACCTAGAACTTTGGAGAAGACCTAGAACTCTCACCTTTGTGGGCCTGTGACTTATTTTTCTGGTCTACGTTGGGACTTGTTCTTCATGGGGGGCATGAAGGGGGGCATATACTCCTGGGTTCCTGAATCAACCTCTTCAGGCAGACCTTGGAACCAATTGCTGAGCATCAGTGGGTCAGACCTCATTCTTCTACTCCTATGTGTAACATTCTTCCAGTTATTGCCCTCCTGTATTAGGTGCTCCTGATTTTGTTTTGATAGAGTTCCCTCCTCCTGCAGTGTAATCAATCATTTCTCTAATCCCCGAACCTTCTCCTCCAGCAGAGCCACTAATTTGCGCTTGCTGCATTTGTAAAAATTGTCCCCCTGAGGTAAAAAGGCAAACAGATGGTACATGTCACTACGCAGCCTTCTTCTGTGATTCAGTTTGGATAAGCTAAAAAGTACCTGAATCAATGCTGATTTCGGTACTTTTGGGTCCTATCTGAGCCAAACCACCCAGCCCCTACATTTAAACGGTCCAAATCTGTGGTGTCCGCATCGTGATCCAGTGATCTGGCCATGATTCGGCCCATTTAAATGCAACCCCCCCCCCACGCTCTCAAGCAGCACCTGAGATGGGAGGGGGAGGGAAGCAACTACCAAAAAGATGATAATGACTGGTCCACAACTCCCTTTAGATTGAGGAGGGATTTAAAGGGAGTGGTTGATGTCCCTGTTCTGATAAAAACAGGGTGCACCACCTGCTCTCTTCAAAACCCTCCCCAGGCTGGTCATTCTTACTTATCACAGGCGAGGTCTCCAGGGCTGCTTCTAGGTATTTTGTTGCCTCAAGAAAGGTACACCCAACCCTGCAGTGGCTGCAGACCTGAGTGCCAGGCCAACAGAGTACGAACTAGTCCATGTCATCAGTTCACAGGGAAGCCATCTGTGGGAAGCATACCCGAGTCCTATTAACCAGATGTGCTCCGGGATTGTTCTCAAAACTTAATTCCAAGGTGCTTCAGATTGGGACCATGGAGAGACAGGGCTCAAATCATATGTCAATGGGGGAAATTTTCTGACCCGATATTGGCTGGGTTCTCAATAGTAGCCCATGGGAGTGGGGCAGATGTGGAGGGTGCCTGTGGGGTGGGGTCCCCTTCCTGACCTCCTCTGGCTCCTTGTATGTTTTGTACATGGGGCAAATAGCAGCTTTGGAGGGTCATTTTGAGGCTGGGATGATAAAAAGGGGGAAATAATTTTTAAAACTCAGTCCCTACTCAGTGATGCTGACAGGCACAGAAACCATTTATCCTAGTAGCACATGTAGGACATGCTATGGGCCCCACAATTTCCGGGCCCCTGCGTGCTATATGGTTATTTTTAGATTATTTCCTTTTTTATGTGGAGGAAGCTGAATTTCAGGGGAATACTAGTAAATGTTTTGAGCAAAGGGAAGGCATCAGTTAATTTCAAAGTTCCAGCTACCCCTGGGAATAGATCTGCAGCCTTGAAGCCAGGAGCGGACGGACTGGGGGCAGAGAGAGACGGCGATGAAGTAGGACGCTACGGACTCTGCCCTCCCTAGCAGCCATTTTCTCCAGGGGAACGGATTTCTATCGCTGTAAAGCCAGGCGATCCTCAAGTCCCACAGGGGGGCTGGCTTCCCTACCTGAGAAGGGGCCCTGGTGTGACTCGTGCAGCACAAATAACGGCCCCAGTTGTGCTCTGCTAAGGCCCCCAAATCCTGAAACTGGCCCTGGCCCCACAGATCCTTCCACTGGGCCTGGATAGGAACCTTCCACCCCCTTCATTTAAATGGATCCTTTTGGAGGCAGACTTTTTTTTGCCTGCCATGGGCAATCAAGGCTGGGGCGGAGGCAGCGAGGATGATGCAGCTTTGAGTCCCCGGAAAGACAGTAATGCCTGCCTGCCCACCCGCCCGCCCGCCCGCCTGTCCAAGGGTTTGCATGGCGTCTGCTGCCATTCTCGCAACATCTCAACATCTCCCCCAGAGGCAAAGAGGACCAAGCACCAGAGAACCCAGGTATACAGAGAGTCTTGCAAGATACAGTTTTGGGCTAACAGTTGTGAAGAGGTGAAACGGTCCCGTGCCATGGACAGTCTCCAACAACGCCAACAACTGAAGCTGACTTTTGGATATTTTAACATTTTAAGTCAGAACATTTCTTGCCACCATTAAAGCTCCCTTGGCAAAAGGCTCTTTGCTCCTTAGAAGCTGGAGGCCAAGCTACACCAGACATTGGAGTCCTGAGATAGGAATTCCAGATGTGCAATTTGCAAAGGGGGGGTGAACTGGATCAGGGCCATTCCTCTGCATCAATCCCCTGATTGGAAATGCTCCGCCCTGCATTGCTTCTTGCCTGGGAGGGAAAGAGATGTACGCAGTATAAATCGACACTTTAAACTGGGCTTAAAGTGAGAGAGTTGCATTTGAAATGGTGCGGTAAGGAAAATTATTCCCCCACTTCCGTAGCCCCTGGCCCAAATTCAACAGGTCCTCCCACGCAGCAGCTTCGAGGGCTGCATATATGTCTGGAGTTCCAATCATGGAACTCAAAAGTTATGTGGAATTTGGCCCTTGGAGATGCCTTCATGGCGGGGCGGGGGGGGGGGGGCGGACGACTGTTTGCTGAAGCCGGTGCTGAGTCAGCTGCTGGAATGTCTGGTTGCAGCTGCTATTCCAAAACTCATTTCCCCCTGATTTTCAAAGGGTTCCTCCCCACGTGTGGTTGGATCTTGTGTGCCCCAGCTTGCTGCTATGGCCCCCATCTGGTTACAGTGGATGGCAAGATGATCTGGTTGTTGCCTGGATGGAATGCCCCAAAAATTCAACTCAGAGCATATGGCTTCTGAGCACCAAAATGTGACCTTTGAATTTCAGGAGTTCACTGCGGAATTTGGGCTAGGCTTGAACTTTCCCCCACCTGTGGAAATGGGGTTGCCAAGTGCCCCCAATCAGTGGCAGGGCATGGGGGAGTGAGATTGCCAGACCCAGGTTGGGGAACACCTGGAAATACCAAGATTGATCTGGGGCAGGACAGGGGCTTCAGTGGGGTACAGGGCCATAAAGCCCATCCTCCCAAGCATCCATTTTCTCCAGGAGAACTGACCTGTATAGTCTGGAGATGAGCTGCCATTCTGGGGGATACCCAGATCTCACCTGGAGGCTGGCATCCCTATGCTGAAGAGTGGTGGATCCTGATCATAGAATCATAGAATCATAGAATCATAGAGTTGGAAGGGGCCATACAGGCCATCTAGTCCAACCCCCTGCTCAACGCAGGATTAGCCCTAAGCATCCTAAAGCATCCAAGAAAAGTGTGTATCCAACCTTTGCTTGAAGACTGCCAGTGAGGGGGAGCTCACCACCTCCTTAGGCAGCCTATTCCACTGCTGAAGTACTCTGACTGTGAAAATTTTTTTCCTGATATCTAGCCTATATCGTTGTACTTGACGTTTAAACCCCTTACTGCATGTCCTCTCCTCTGCAGCCAACGGAAACAGCATCCTGCCCTCCTCCAAGTGACAACCTTTCAAATACTTAAAGAGGGCTATCATGTCCCCTCTCAACCTCCTTTTCTCCAGGCTGAACATTCCCAAGTCCCTCTACCTATCTTCATAGGGCTTGGTCCCTTGGCCCCAGATCATCCTCGTCGCTCTCCTCTGTACCCTTTCAATTTTATCAATGTCCTTCTTGAAGTGAGGCCTCCAGAACTGCACACAGTACTCCAGGTGTGGTCTGACCAGTGCCGTATACAATGGGACTATGACATCTTGTGATTTTGATGTGATGCCCCTGTTGATACAGCCCAAAATGGCATTCGCCTTTTTTACCGCTGCATCACACTGCCTGCTCATGTTTAGTTTACAATCCACAAGTTCCGCAAGGTCTTGTTCACACACAGTGTTACCTAGGAGCATATCCCCCATCCAGTAGGCATGCTTTTCATTTTTCTGACCCAGATGCAGAACTTTACACTTATCTTTGTTAAATTGCATCTTGTTCTCATTTGCCCATTTTTCCATTGTGTTCAGATCTCGTTGAATTCTGTCTCTATCTTCCGGAGTATTTGCCAGTCCTCCAAATTTGGTGTAATCTGCAAACTTGATGAGTAGTCCCTCCACCCCCTCATCTAGATCATTAATAAATATGTTAAAAAGTACCGGGCCGAGCACTGAGCCCAGATACCCCTCTACTCACCTCTCTCCAGTCTGATGAAACACCATTGACAACAACTCTTTGAGTGCGGTTCTCTAACCAATTCCCTATCCACCTAACTATCTGAAAATCCAGATTGCAGTCCTTCAACTTATCCATCAGAACATCTTGGGGAACGTTGTCAAAAGCTTTACTAAATTTCAAGTAAATGACATCAACCGAATTTCCCCGATCCAGCAAACCTGTTACTTGGTCAAAAAAGGAAACCAGGTTGGTCTGGCAGGACCTGTTGGAGACAAATCCATGCTGACTTCTTTGGATCACCAAATTGTCCTCCAGATGTTTGCAGATCGCTCCCTTTAATATCTGCTCCATTATCTTCCCCACAGACTCACTGGTCTGTAGTTTCCCGGGTCATCCTTCCTCCCATTTTTGAAGATCGGAATAACGTTTGCTCTCTTCCAGTCCTCCGGGACATCTCCAGTCCTTAAAGAGGTTCCGAAGATGATGGACAAAGGCTGTGCAAGTTCTCTAGAAAGTTCTTTGAGTACTCTCGGGTGCATTTCATCCGGACCAGGGGATTTGAACTCATCCAGTGCAGCTAAATGCCTCTCGACAACCTCTCTATCCATGTTAACCTGCCATCCAGACACTATCCTTTGGCTACGGCCATCTCTAGATGTGCCTAAACCCTTTGACCTGTGGGAAAAAACTGATGTAAAATAGGCACTAAGCCTTTCTGCTTTCACTGCATCTTCCGTTAGAGTTTGTCCATCCGCACCCAACAGTGGGCCTATTGCCTCCTTTACTTTACGTTTGCTCCTCACATAACTGAAAAATCTTTTCTTGTTACAATGGGCTTCCCTGGCCAATCTTAGCGCACTCTCAGCTTTGGTCTTTCTGATGATTGATCTACAGTGCCTAGTAACCTGTAGGTACTCTTCTTTAGAGCTCTGTCCTTCCCTCCATTTCCTGAACATCTTCCTTTTCTTTCTTAGTTCCTCTTGAAGTTCTCTGTTCATCCAGATAGGCTTCTTAGAGCTCCGGCAGTGTTTTCGTCTTTCTGGGATAGTCATTGATTGAGCATGCAATAGCTCTTGTTTGAGTAGCGCCCACCCTTTACATGCTCCCTTCCCTTCCAGCATTCTCGTCCATGGTATGACACTCATCTTGTCTCTGAGTTTATTAAAGTTTGCCCTACGAAAATCCAACATCCGCGTCTGGCTACAAGCTTCCTTGGCTCCCCATCTCAAAAGGAATTCTATGAGGACATGGTCACCTCCCCCTAGGGTCCCCACCTCCTTCACCTCATCCATCAACTCTTGCCTGTTGGTCAGTATTAAGTCCAGTATGGCTGAACCTCTTGTGGGTTCATCTACCATTTGATAAATGAAATTGTCAGCCGTGCAGGTCAGAAAGTTGCATGACTGAGGACGCTTTGCAGAGTTTGTTTCCCAGCACACATCTGGGAAATTGAAGTCACCCATGATGACAAGGTCCTGCCGCTTGTATATTTTCTCATAGTTGCTCACAAAGTGCAGCATCCACATCCTCTCGTTGGTCAGGCGGTCGGTAGCAGACACCAACCACCACACTGTTTGTTTTCCCCTCGCTTATTTTCACCCAGATGCTTTCCACTGTAGATATGCTCTCCTTCACTAGAATTTCCTGACAGGTAAGCCCTTTCCTCACATACAGTGCCACTCCTCCACCTCTTCGATCCATGCTGTTTTTTCTGAACAGTTCATATCCATCCACCATTACATTCCAGTCATGAGAATCATTCCACCAAGTTTCTGCGATGCCTACTAGATCATACCTTTCCATCAATACGGATCCTAATCAGACTGAATGAATGAAAAAGATGGAACAAAACTGGTACAAAATGCCATAGTGAGCTAGTTGTCAAAAGCTACCAAATGTTTACAGTCTTCTTAGGAGGGGAATCATGCTTAATGTGGCAAAATCATTTCACATGGTGAGGAATGGGAGTTGTGGCTCAGGATCACTGTAGGGGTAGTCCATAAACACCTAGTTTCTTTAAATGAAACCAAATCCTCTGGGCCAGGTGAATTTCATCCAAAGGTACAGATGTAATTTCTGAGCCTCTGTCCATTATTTTTGACAACTAACAGGTGAAGTGCCGGAAGACTGGAGGCAGGCAAATGTTGCCTCCATCTTCAAGAAGTGGATAAAGGAGGATCCAGGTAACTACTGACTTGTCAGCTTCACATCTACAGCTGGCAAAAATTTAGGACAAATGATCAAAAAGTTGGTCTTTGAGCAGCTAGAGCAGATGGCTGTAATTATTAAGAGTCAGCATGGCTTTCTCAAGAACAAGTCACGTCAGACTAACCTTGTCTCTATCTTGCTAGACTGGGGAATGCTGTGGACATAGTTTATCTTGATTTCAGTAAGGCTTTTGATAAGATTTTGCATTATATTCTTATTAACAAGTTGGTAAAATGAGGTACGGATTCTAATACTATTAAGTGCATCAAGAACTAGTTGACAAATTGCACCCAAAGGGTTTGTCATCTTCTTGGAGAGGAGTGAGTGGACTGCCTCAGGGGTCTGTCCTGGGCCCTGGGTGGTTCAACACATTCATAAATGATTTGGATGCTTTAGGATGCTTAGGGCTGATCCTGCATTGAGCAGGGGGTTGGACTAGATGGCCTGTATGGCCCCTTCCAACTCTATGATTCTACGATTCTAGATCAGCGGTACTCAACCTTGGGGTACCAACCCCATTTGGGGTCACTTGACCCCGTCCGCTGGGTCAGCAGGTAGATGCCCACTGCTGCGGCGGTTGCGGTGACCTGCGGTGGCAGGCAGCCAGTGGCGGGCAGAGGCAGGCGGAGGTGGGAGGTGGTGGCAGTCGGCGGCTGGTGGAGGCAGGTGGAGAGATGGACCCATGGCACTGGCCACCTCCATGCTGCCTCAATTGTTGTGCGCTTGGATGCATGTACACGCTTTCATGCTCCTGTGCATGCAGCCCACGTGCATGCCGTCCCCGCCAAAGTTGGGGTTGGGGTCGTGGTGGTTAAAAGGTTGAGAACTGATTTATATGAAGGAATAGAGGAGGTGCTTATTAAATTTGCAGGTAACACTAAACTGTGCAGGGTAGCAAACACACCAGAAGACAGAATCAGAATACCAGATGATCTTGACAGGCTAGAAAACTGGGCTAAAATTAATTTCGATGGTGATAAATGTAAAGTTCTTCATGCATCCGTATAGGATGGGTAGGACTTGTCTTGGCAGTAGTACGTGTGACAAGGATCTGGGGAATCTTAGTAGACCATACACTGAACGTGAGTCAGCAGTGTGACTCGGTAGCTAAAAAGACAAGTGGGATTTTGGGCTGTATCAAACGGAGTATCGTGGCCAGATCACGGGAGATAATGTTACCACTTTACTCTGCTCTGGTTCAGCCTCACTTGGAGTACTGTGTTCAGTTTTGGGCACCCCAATTGAAGAGGGATGTAGGCAAACTGGAGCATGTCCAGAGGAGGGCAACAAAGGTGGTGAGGGGTTTGGAGACCAAGTCATATGAGGAAAGGTTGGGGAAGTTTAGCCTGAAGAGGAGATTTATTTATTATATTTATATACCGCCCTCCCCGGAGATGACTGAGAGGTGATATGATAACCATCATCAAGTAGGATGGAGCTGTTCTCTCTTGCCCCAGAGTGCTGGAGCAGAATCAATGGGTTGAAATTAATTCAAAAGAATTTTCAGCTAAACATCCGGAAGAAGTTCCTGTCAGTTAGAACGGTTCCTCAGTGGAACAGGCTTCCTCAGAAAGTAGTGGGTTCTCCTTCTTTGGAAGTTTTTAAGCAGAGGCTAGATAGTCATCTCACAGAAGTGCTAATTTAGGCAGATTGTGAGTGGGTGGACAGGAAGGGATGCGGCAGTGTTTGTCTCTTGTGGCCCTTCCTGGCATACCCAGGGAATGGCTGATCACCACTATGGGATGGTGGATGAATTTCCTCCAGGCCAGGCTGGATTCTGGAGATTTTTGGTGGAGGTGAGGGAATCAGTTGGGCATGAAATTGGAGTCACTGTGGGTGGGCAGCTAGTTGTGAGTAATCCATGGACATCTGTAGAGCTTGATCACTCTCTATTCTACCAAAGTCTAGTGGTGACAAAGTGGTCAAAAAAGCCAAGGCAGACCAGAGGGCCCATAAGATGCATGTTGACTTGGGAGGAAGCACCGTTGAACTCAAGAGGACATATTTCTGAGCAGATGTGCAGATGATTGGGTTGCACACTTGTTTATTTTTGATGACCTTTTAGGGCAATTGTTTTGGTGGGTGGCTTTCAGAATAAGGACCAACTGAGCCTCTTGTGGCGCAGGGTGGTAAAGCAGCTGACATGCTGTCTGAAGCTCTGACCATGAGGCTGGGAGCTCGAGCCCAGCAGCCGGCTCAAGGTTGACTCAACCTTCCATCCTTCCGAGGTTGGTAAAATGAGTACCCAGCTTGCTTGCTGGGGTGTAAACAGTAATGACTGGGGAAGGCACTGGCAAACCACCCCGTATTGAGTCTGCCATGAAAACGCTGGAGGGCATCACCCCAAGGGTCAGACATGACTCAACGCTTGCACGGGGGATACCTTTACCTTTATCTTTTCAGAATAATACTTTGTTTCAGGGAGTGTCCCCCCCCCCCCCCGGTGGTTCACCTAGAGTTGCCAGGTGCCCCCTGGCAGGGGATGGGGGCTATGGTTGCCAGATCCAGGAAGGGAAACACCTGGAGATTTGGGGATTGACCCTGGGGTACAAGTCCACAGAGTCCCCCCTCCCAAGCAGCCCTTTCCTCCAGGCGAGCTGATCTCTGACGTCTGGAGATGGGCTGGAATTCCAGGGGATCCCCAGGCCCCACCTGGAGGCTGGCATCCCTCAGTCCCCTTCCCAAGAAGCCTTTTCCTCCAGGGGAACTAATCTCTGTAGTCTGTAGATGACCTGGAATTCCAAGGGATCACCAGGCCCCACCTGGAGGCTGGCATCCCTCAGTTCCCCTCCCAAGCAGCCCTTTCCTCCAGGGGGACTGATCTCTGCAGTCTGGGGATGAGCTGGAATTCCAGGGGATCCCCAGGCCCCACCTGGAGGCTGGCATCCCTCAGTTCCTCTCCCAAGCAGCCCTTTCCTCCAGGAGAATTGATCTCTGTAGTCTGGAGATGAGCTGGAATTCCAGGAGATCCCCAGGCCCCACCTGGAGGCTGGCATCCCTCAGTCCCCCTCCCAAGCAGCCCTTTCCTCCAGGGGAACTGATCTCTGCAGTCTGGAGATGAGCTGGAATTCCAGGGGATCCCCAGGCCCCACCTGGAGGCTGGCATCCCTCAGTCCTCCTCCCAAGCAGCCCTTTCCTCCAGGGGAACTGATCTCTGCAGTCTGTAGATGACCTGGAATTCCAAGGGATCCCCAGGCCCCACCTGGAGGCTGGCATCCCTCAGTCCCCCTCCCAAGCAGCCCTTTCCTCCAGGGGAACTGATCTCTGTAGTCTGGAGATGAGCTGGAATTCCAGGGGATCCCCAGGCCCCACCTGGAGGCTGGCATCCCTCAGTCCTCCTCCCAAGCAGCCCTTTCCTCCAGGGGAACTGAGTTCTGTAGTCTGGAGATGAGCTGGAATTCCAGGGGATCCCCAGGCCCCACCTGGAGGCTGGCATCCCTCCGTCCCCCTCCCAAGCAGCCCTTTCCTCCAGGGGAACTGAGCTCTGTAGTCTGGAGATGAGCTGGAATTCCAGGGGATCCCCAGGCCCCACCTGGAGGCTGGCATCCCTCAGTCCTCCTCCCAAGCAGCCCTTTCCTCCAGGGGAACTGAGTTCTGTAGTCTGGAGATGAGCTGGAATTCCAGGGGATCCCCAGGCCCCACCTGGAGGCTGGCATCCCTCCGTCCCCCTCCCAAGCAGCCCTTTCCTCCAGGGGAACTGATCTCTGTAGTCTGGAGATGAGCTGGAATTCCAGGGGATCCCCAGGCCCCACCTGGAGGCTGGCATCCCTCAGTCCCCCTGCCAAGCAGCCCTTTCCTCCAGGGGAACTGATCTCTGTAGTCTGGGGATGAACTGGAATTCCTGGGGATCCCCAGCTCCCAACTGGAGGCTGGCATCCCTCAGTCCCCCCTCCCAAGCAGCCCTTTCCTCCAGGGGAACTGATATCTGTCATCTGTAGATGAGTTGGAATTCCAGGGGATCCCCAGGCCCCACCTGGAGGCTGGCATCCCCCAATCTCCCTCCCAAACAGCCCTTTCCTCCAGGGGAACTGATCTCTGTAGTCTGGAGATGAGCTGGAATTCCAAGGGATCCCCAGGCCCCAGCTGGAGGCTGGCATCCCTCCGTCCCCCTCCCAAGCAGCCCTTTCCTCCAGGGGAACTGATCTCTCTAGTCTGGAGATGAGCTGGAATTCCAAGGGATCCCCAGGCCCCACCTGGAGGCTGGCATCCCTCCGTCCCCCTCCCAAGCAGCCCTTTCCTCCAGGGGAACTGATCTCTCTAGTCTGGAGATGAGCTGGAATTCCAAGGGATCCCCAGGCCTCACCTGGAGGCTGGCATCCCTCCGTCCCCCTCCCAAGCAGCCCTTTCCTCCAGGGGAACTGATCTCTCTAGTCTGGAGATGAGCTGGAATTCCAGGGGATCCCCAGGCCTCACCTGGAGGCTGGCATCCCTCCGTCCCCCTCCCAAGCAGCCCTTTCCTCCAGGGGAACTGAGCTCTGGAGTCTGGAGATGAGCTGGAATTCCAGGGGATCCCCAGGCCTCACCTGGAGGCTGGCATCCCTCCGTCCCCCTCCCAAGCAGCCCTTTCCTCCAGGGGAACTGATCTCTCTAGTCTGGAGATGAGCTGGAATTCCAGGGGATCCCCAGGCCTCACCTGGAGGCTGGCATCCCTCCGTCCCCCTCCCAAGCAGCCCTTTCCTCCAGGGGAACTGAGCTCTGGAGTCTGGAGATGAGCTGGAATTCCAGGGGATCCCCAGGCCTCACCTGGAGGCTGGCATCCCTCCGTCCCCCTCCCAAACAGCTCTTTCCTCCAGGGGAACTGAGCTCTGTAGTCTGGAGATGAGCTGGAATTCCAGGGGATCCCCAGGCCTCACCTGGAGGCTGGCATCCCTCCGTCCCCCTCCCAAGCAGCCCTTTCCTCCAGGGGAACTGAGCTCTGTAGTCTGGAGATGAGCTGGAATTCCAAGGGATCCCCAGGCCCCACCTGGAGGCTGGCATCCCCATTCCCCAGGCTGCCGTGGTGGTGCATCGAGGAAGAAACCAGCCCCAGACCGGCTTTCTTTTGATGGGCATCCAGCAGATCTCTCTCACGTGCTCACCAGACGTAGGTGGAGTTACGAAGGGCTCTTCCCCTGAGGCCATTCACCAAAGGATTAGCTAGAACATCTTTTTGGAAACATTGTCTGGCTTTTTTCATAGCTGACAGGTCAACTCTGGGCTCTTCTCAGCCATTCTCTCCTTCTGCACACGTGCTTCTGAGTTTTTAGGTTTTTTCAGTGTTAAAGTGCAGTAAATTACCTCCCAAAAGCACTTTAAAAAGTTTAAGTGGTTCTGCCAGGGCTGAGGATCTGACAGCAATTTAAAGTGATATATTTGCAGTAAAGCCATTGGCCTCCTCCTACAACCCCGTCTCCTCACCCCCCCTTCCCCCAACGTTTAATAAGAGGCCGGCTGCTGTGCACTTGACAGGGGCATTATTTCTCTGGAAGTGGGAAATGGAGAGGAGGGGGCTGCTCCAGGGTGAAAGACACAGCTGAGGAACACCCCTGGGAGAGAATCAGGACCTGTAGCCAGGACTGGGCGAGTTCCATATGCTGATTCCTCATGAGCAACCTCTGCCTGCATTGGCACATTTTTGTTGTTGTTACGTGCGAAGTCGTGTCCGACCCATCGCGACCCCATGGACAATGATCCTCCAGGCCTTCCTGTCCTCTACCATTCCCTGGAGTCCATTTAAGTTTGCACCTACTGCTTCAGTGACTCCATCCATCCACCTCATTCTCTGTCGTCCCCTTCTTCTTTTGCCCTCGATCTCTCCCAGCATTAGGCTCTTCTCCAGGGAGTCCTTCCTTCTCATGAGGTGGCCAAAATATTTGAGTTTCATCTTCAGAATCTGGCCTTCTAAAGAGCAGTCAGAGCTGATCTCCTCTAGGACTGACTGGTTTGTTCGCCTTGCAGTCCAAGGGACTCGCAAGAGTCTTCTCCAGCACCAGAGTTCAAAAGCCTCAATTCTTTGACGCTCGGCCTTCCTTATGGTCCAACTTTCGCAGCCATACATTGCAACTGGGAAGACCATAGCCTTGACTAAACGCACTTTTGTTGGCAGGGTGATGTCTCTGCTTTTTAGGATGCTGTCTAGATTTGCCATAGCTTTCCTCCCCAGGAGCAAGCGTCTTTTAATTTCTTTGCTGCAGTCCCCATCTGCAGTGATCTTGGAGCCCAGGAAAATAAAATCTGTCACTATCTCCATTTCTTCCCCTTCTATTTGCCAGGAATTGAGAGGGCCGGATGCCATGATCTTTGTTTTCTTGATGTTGAGTTTCAAGCCAACTTTGGCACTCTCCTCCTTCACCCGCATCAACAGGCTCTTTAGTTCCTCTTCACTTTCTGCCATTAGAGTGGTATCATCTGCATATCTGAGGTTGTTGATATTTCTCCCTGCAATCTTGATCCCAATTTGTGACTCCTCTAATCCCGCATTTCTCATGATGTGCTCTGCATACAAGTTAAATAGGCAAGGCGACAGTATACAGCCTTGCCGAACTCCTTTCTCAATTTTGAACCAGTCAGTGATTCCATGTTCAGTTCTCACTGTTGCTTCTTGACCTGCATATAAATTTCTCAAGAGACAAATAAGATGCTCTGGTATTCCCATCTCTTTAAGAACTTGCCACAATTTGTTGTGCTCCACACAATCAAAGGCTTTAGCATAGTCAATGAAGCAGAAGTAGACGTTCTTCTGGTACTCCCTAGCTTTCTCCATGATCCAGCGTATGTTGGCAATTTGATCTCTAGTTCCTCTGCCTCTTCGAAATCCTGCCTGTACTTCTGGAAGTTCTCGGTCCACATATTGCTGGAGCCTAGCTTGTAGGATTTTGAGCATAACTTTGCTAGCATGAGAAATTAGTGCGATGGTGCGGTAGTTTGAACATTCTTTGGCATTGCCCTTCTTTGGGATTGGAATGTAAACTGACCTTTTCCAATCCTGTGGCCATTGTTGAGTTTTCCAAATTTGCTGGCATATTGAGTGTAGCACTTTTACTGCATCGTCCTTTAAGATTTTGAATAGTTCAACTGGAATGCTGTCACTACCACTAGCTTTATTGTTGCTCAGACTTCCTAAGGCCCATTTGACTTCACATTCCAGGATGTCTGGCTCTAGGTCAGTAACTACCCCATTGTGGTCATCAGGGATGTTAAGCTCGCTCTTGTATAGTTCTTCTGTATAATTTTGCCACCTTTGTTTGATCTCTTCTGCTTCTGTGAGGTCCCTACCATTTTGGTCCCTTATCATACCCATCTTTGCATGAAACATTCTCTTCATATCTCCAATTTTCTTGAAAAGATCTCTGGTCCTCCCCATTCTATTGTTTTCTTCTATTTGTTTGCACTGTTCATTTAAGAAGGCATTCTTATCTCTTCTAGCTTTTCTCTGGAATTCTGCATTCAATTGGGTGTATCTTTCTCTTTCTCCCTTGCCTTTCACTTCCCTTCTCTCCTTAGCTATTTGTAAAGCTTCCTCAGACAGCCATTTTGATTTCTTGCATTTCTTTTTCTTTGGGATGGTTTTAGTTGCTACCTCTTGTACAATGTTGCGAACCTCCGTCCATAGTTCTTCAGGCACTCTGTCTATCAGATCTAATTCCTTAAATCTATTTGTCACCTCCACTGTGTATTCGTCAGGGATATGATTTAGTTCATACCTGAGTGGCCTAGTGCTTTTCCCTACTTTCTTCAATTTAAGCCTAAATTTTGCAACAAGAAGCTCATGATCTGAACCACAATCAGCTCCTGGTCTTGTTTTTATTGACTGGATAGAACTTTTCCATCTTTGGCTGCAGAGCACATAGTCAATCTGATTTCTGTGTTGACCGTCTGGTGATGTCCATGTGTAGAGTCGTCTCTTGGGTTGCTGGAAAAGAGTGTTTGCTATGACCATTGTATTCTCTTGACAAAATTCTACCAGCCTGTGCCCTGCTTCATTTTGTACTCCAAGGCCAAACTTGCCTGTTATCCCGGTTATCTTTTGGCTTCCTACTTTAGCATTCCAATCCCCCATGATGATAAGCGCATCATTTTTGGGCGTTGCTTCTAGAAGGTGTTGTAGGGCTTCATAGAACTGATCAACTTCATCCTCTTCAGCAGCAGTGGTTGGGGCGTAGACCTGGATCACTGTGATGTTGAATGGTTTGCCTTGGATTCGAACTGAGATCATTCTGTCATTCTGGGGATTGTATCCCAAGACTGCTTTTCCTACTCTCTTATTGATTATGAATGCTACTCCATTTCTTCTGCGAGATTCTTGTCCACAGTAGTATACCTGATGGTCATCTGAATTAAATTCACCCATTCCTGTCCATTTTAGTTCACTGATTCCTAAAATGTCGATGTTCAGTCTTCTCATTTCTTGTTTAACCACGTCCAGCTTGCCTTGATTCATGGATCTGACGTTCCAGGTTCCTATGGAATAAAAATCTTTACAGCATCGGACTGTCTTTTCGCCACCAGTTACTTCCACAGCTGAGCGTCCTTTCGGCTTTGGCGCAGCCGCTTCATTCATTCTGGCGCTACTCGTACTAGCCGTCTGCTCATCCCCAGTAGCATATTGGACACCTTCCGACCTGAGGGGCTCATCTTCCAGCGTCATATCGTTATGCCTATTGGAACTGTCCATAGAGTTTTCATGGCAAAGATACTGGAGTGGTTTGCCATTTCCTTCTCCAGTGGATCACCTTTTGTCAGAGCTCTCAGCTATGACCTGTCCGTCTTGGGTGGCCCTGCACGGCATAGCTCATAGCTTCACTGAACTACGGAAGCCCCCTTGCCACAACAAGGCAGCGATCCTTGAAAGGGGTTGGCACATTTACACCCTGTTTTTATGCCTGCATGCTCAGAAACGAAGGTCACATTGCAAGGGACAGAACCTGGTGACTAGAACTCTAGATGTTTTGTGGCCATTCCAGTCTCTAGGTGACACCTGGGGATCCCCCGGTTTTACAGATCATTTCCAGGTGATAGAGATCCATCCCCCTGGAGAAAATGGCTGCTTAGGAGGGCGGATTCTGTGGCACTGAGGTCCCTTCCTACCCCAGATCCTGCCCACTCCTGGCTCCACCTCCAAAGACTCCAGATATTCCCCAACTAACAGCTGCCTCCCCCTGCCCCCAGTTGTTAGGCTTTAAAAGCAGGGTGGGTGTGTCCGGGGTGAGTGGATGGGGTGGTGCTGACATGGACAGGGGACACAGTACTGGAGATAACTTGGGTTGCTCTTTTCTGGCCCTAGAAATTCTAGTGAAGGAGAGCATATCTACAGTGGAAAGCATCTGGGTGAAAATAAGCGAGGGGAAAACAAACAGTGTGATGGTTGGTGTCTGCTACCGACCGCCTGACCAACGAGAGGATGTGGATGCTGCAATTTGTGAGCAGCTTGAGAAAATATCCAAGCGGCAGGACCTTGTCATCATGGGTGACTTCAATTTCCCAGATGTGTGCTGGGAAACAAACTCTGCGAAGTGTCCTCAATCATGCAACTTTATGACCTGCCTGGCTGACAATTTCATTTATCAAATGGTAGATGAACCCACAAGAGGTTCAACCGTACTGGACTTAATACTGACCAACAGGCAAGAGTTGGTGGATGAGGTGAAGGAGGTGGGGACCCTAGGGGGGGAAGTGACCATGTCCTCATAGAATTCCTTTTGAGATGGGAAGCCAAGGAAGCTTGTAGCCAGACGCGGATGTTGGATTTTCGTAGGGCAAACTTTAATAAAGTCAGAGACATGATGAGTGTCATACCATGGACGAGAATGCTGGAAGGGAAGGGAGCATGTGAAGGGTGGATGCTACTCAAACAAGAGCTATAGCATGCTCAATCAATGACTATCCCAGAAAGACAAAAACACTGCAGGAGCTCTAAGAAGCCTATTTGGATGAACAGAGAACTTCAAGAGGAACTATGAAAGAAAAGGGAGATGTTCAGGAAATGGAGGGAAGGACAGAGCTCTAAAGAAGAGTACCTACAGGTTACTAGGTACTGTAGATCAATCATCAGAAAGGCCAAAGCTGAGATGGGAGCTAAGATTGGCCAGGGAAGCCCATTGTAACAAGAAAAGATTTTTCAGTTATGTGAGGAGCAAATGTAAAGTAAAGGAGGCAATAGGACCACTGTTGGGTGAGGATGGACAAACTCTAACAGAGGATGCAGAGAAAGCAGAAAGGCTTAGTGCCTATTTTACATCTGTTTTTTCCCACAGGTCAAAGGGTTTAGGCACATCTAGAGATGGCCGTAGCCAAAGAATAGTGTCTGGGTGGCAGGTTAACATGGATAGAGAGGTTGTCGAGAGGCATTTAGCTGCACTGGATGAGTTCAAATCCCCTGGTCCGGATGAAATGCACCCGAGAGTGCTCAAAGAACTTTCCAGAGAACTTGCACAGCCCTTGTCCATCATCTTCGGGACCTCTTTAAGGACTGGAGATGTCCTGGAGGACTGGAAGAGAGCAAACGTTATTCCAATCTTCAAAAAAGGGAGGAAGGATGACCCGGGAAACTACAGACCAGTGAGTCTGACCTCTGTTATGGGGAAGATAATGGAGCTGATATTAAAGGGAGCGATCTGCAAACATCTGGAGGACAATTTGGTGATCCAAAGAAGTCAGCATGAATTTGTCTCCAACAGGTCCTGTCAGACCAACCTGGTTTCCTTTTTTGACCAAGTAACAGGTTTGCTGGATCGGGGAAATTCAGTTGATGTCATTTACTTGGATTTTAGTAAAGCTTTTGACAAGGTTCCCCAAGATGTTCTGATGGATAAGTTGAAGGACTGCAATCTGGATTTTCAGATAGTTAGGTGAATACGGAATTGGTTAGAGAACCGCACTCAAAGAGTTGTTGTCAATGGTGTTTCATCAGACTGGAGAGAGGTGAGTAGCGGGGTACCTCAGGGCTCGGTGCTCGGCCCGGTACTTTTTAACATATTTATTAAGGATCTAGATGAGGGGGTGGAGGAACTACTCATCCAGTTTGCAGATGACACCAAATTGGGAGGACTGGCAAATATTCCGGAAGATAGAGACAGAGTTCAACGAAATCTGAACACAATGGAAAAATGGGTATATGAGAACAAGATGCAATTTAATAAAGATAAGTGTAAAGTTCTGCATCTGGGTCAGAAAAATGAAAAGTATGCCTACTGGATGGGGGATACGCTTCTAGGTAACACTGTGTGTGAACAAGACTTTGGGGTACCTGTGGATTGTAAACTAAACATGAGCAGGCAGTGTGATGCAGCGGTAAAAAAGGCGAATGCCATTTTGGGCTGTATCAACAGGGGCATCACATCAAAATCACAAGATGTCATAGTCCCATTGTATACGGCACTGGTCAGACCACACCTGGAGTACTGTGTGGTGTTCTGGAGACCTCACTTCAAGAAGGACGTAGATAAAATTGAAAGGGTACAGAGGAGAGCGACGAGGATGATCTGGGGCCAAGGGACCAAGCCCTATGAAGATAGGTTGAGGGACTTGGGAATGTTCAGCCTGGAGAAAAGGAGGTTGAGAGGGGACATGATAGCCCTCTTTAAGTATTTGAAAGGTTGTCCATTGGAGGAGGGCAGGATGCTGTTTATGTTGGCTGCAGAGGAGAGGACGCGCAGTAATGGGTTTAAACTACAAGTACAACGATATAGGCTAGATATCAGGAAAAATGTTTTTCACAGTCAGAGTAGTTCAGCAGTGGAATAGGCTGCCTAAGGAGGTGGTGAGCTCCCCCTCACTGGCAGTCTTCAAGTAAAGGTTGGATACACACTTTTCTTGGATGCTTTAGGATGCTTAGGGCTGATCCTGTGTAGAGCAGGGGGTTGGACTAGATGGCCTGTATGGCCCCTTCCATGATTCTAACTCTGCTCGGCACAGCGGGTAGAGCACCATATTCCTAGGAGCTGAGAGACTCAGGTTCGAATCTCTGCACTGCTGCGGAAGCTGGCAGGATGACCTGGGTCCAGTCACACCCTGTCAACCCCCCTCTTGGGTGGTCATAGGAATTCACTGGAGAATGGATGGGAGGATGGGGAGAAGACCAACTTATAAGTCTCTCAAAATAAACAGGGCCATCAGTTCTCTCGTGTTTCGAAAGGCCTAAGTGAAGGGAGGTGGATTTGCCATTATAACCCTCAGGGAATTTTCTGCGGCCTGTTCTCCCCTCCCTCCCCTTACTCAGTTCTCTGACCAACTCCCTGGTCCTTCCCCCCTCCCTCAGACATACACCCAGATGCCCTTTTCCTTCCCACCTCCCCTCCCCCTCTCTTTACCTCTTGCGGTGGTGGTAGCCAGGCCTCTGCCGCACCTCCCGGCCCACAGAAGAGGCACAGCTGCCGCTCCATCCCACAGAGGCTTTGCAGTAGCCGCCACCTCGGCCACAGCCTCGGCCTCCTGCATCAATGATCACCCTGCCTCTTCTAACTCACTCCCTGGGGTGGGACTACAGACCTCACGTCCGCATTCACATCCGTTTTAGGGGGCATGCTAGAAGATGTTTTCCACATGAACAAAGAGCACCCTTCTATCGGCCCATTAAATCTGGCCTCTCTTCTAGAGGAATTTATTAGCAAGAGTGATTGGAAAAGAATAGGGGCACCTGCCATTACTCACTAATCCTGATATTCTTATTCCCTCTGCTGTGTTTCTGGGAGCTGAGCCCAAAGGACTGACGACCTGATCACCTTATAAACTCAGCTTGTTGTTCTAGCAAGGCTCTTGAATCTGCTAAATGTCTTAATTGTACTGCATATTTGTCGGATACAAGTGGGTCGCCGTGTTGGTCTCAAGTACCACAACAAAATTTGAGTCCCATCGCACCTTTGAGACCCACAAAGATTTATTCAAGGTGTGAGCTTTCTAGTGCAAGAGCTGTGTGTCTGCACATGAAAGCTCACTCCTTGAATAAATCTTTACGGGTCTTAAAGGTGTCATTGGCCTCGAATTTTGTTGCTGCTAAACTAATTCTAACTGTTTTAAATCAATTGTGAAATCAATTTAATTATCAATTGTTTTTAAGTATTTATACAAATATCAATGCTCCACACCATGCCGAGCCAGTCTGCTGGGAGGGGGGGGGGCGGTTAGAAAACAGACAGACAAATAAAAACATCGGATAATGCACTTCCAATGCACTTTAGAAGTAGATTTCCCTGTTCCGCACTTAGAAATCCAGCTGCAAAAGTCTATTGAATGTACATTATCCAACACATGCATAATGGGCCCTGGTTTCCAATCCCCAGTGAGACAGGAAGCTATTGTTTGACCAGCCACTGTCTCCCAGTCCAGCCAACCTCACAGGGTTGTTGTGAGTGTGTGAACATGATATAAGCCACCTTGAGCTCCACAGAGAAACAGTGGGATAAAAAGGGAGCAGACAGAAACAGGAAGCAGGTTTCCCCATCATCATGGCACCCCATCATCATGCAAGCCAGAGAGTTGGGCAATCATAAACCGCCCCCCTCCAGCCCCTCCAGCAGGATCGCCGCCAGAAATATTGGGTGCAGCATGTGCGTTTCACACAAAAGGTCCTGAATTAAATCCCCGGCACCTTGAGATCTTGGGTGGTGGGGTGGGAGGCGGGGGAGACCTTCCTCTGCTTGAGCACTCTCCAGCCGTAACACAGAAGAGCGGCCAATGTGGACGGATGGTTTGCATTGGAATCAAGCAGCGGCACATGGCTGCCATCTTGAATAAATTAACACATGTGATCTCTAATGAAAGCGCTGAAAAACATGGCAGATATTTAAACCCCTACAGCCTGCCTGCCCCTAAAACACTTCCGGAAGATGCTTTGAAGTTAGCAAGTCTGCGGGAGAGTGTGGGGGAACAGCAAGACAGCCAGACACCTCTCTCCCCCCACCCAGGCCTTGCTATACAAATGCAGCCCATCCCATCTCAGATTCCCAGCAGCTGACTCAGCACAGCCTTTGGTGGTCCTGCCCTGGAGATCAGTGACTAGCGGATCCCCCCAGTGCTTTTGAAGTGATCCCTGATCAGGAATCCCAGTCTCCGGGGGGGGGGGGGGGGACCAACTTTCCTCTTCCGAAGGGAGGCAGGCAAACCAGGAAAAAAGGAAAGACTTTGCATTTCTCAAGGCTTCCATTCTGCATCGAAAAGCCCCCTTGCGGTTTTGCCTTGCCCTTGACGCAAACAGGACCCACAATTCTTTCTTCTTTGCTCGTTCTCTTTTGCTGATGGTTCCCCACAAAAAGCACCCATTTCCCAACCCATTCCCTCTTTGTTCATAAGTCAGCTCTATGTATTTCACACAGGAATGTTGTGCGTAAAACTCACACCGCCTGCACACCCAATGCCACGAAGCTTTAAAAGCATCAGCAAAAAAGGCAGAGGAACTGGAAATTTCAAGGAATATATCTGTGGTTTCACACATCTTGAATAAGGCCCTTCCAGTCTGCGCTCAGCCCTCTTTGCTGCTGGACTTTTACTGTATGGAAGAGCAGAAACCATTTGCAAACCACTGCTGAAGCGCACTGAGAGTGGATTAGTCAGTGTGGGTGGAAACATCTCCATGAGGCGATTTGGACCAGAATTCTTTTCTATCCGCTACAAGAGTGGTCCCATGATAGGGCCGCTATTTCCCTTGGTTCCAGACGGCAGAGACCCACTCCTGGGTCTCTCAGAGTTGCTCCTAAATTGGTCCTTTTAATGATGCTCTTGCGGGCAGATACAATGAAGGCAACGCGCTGGAGCATGTGACAAAGCGCATTTCTTCCTGGTCGCGTTTGGTTTGCATTTGTTCAGCTCCTTCTCACAGCCACGCAGGGCCCGGCTCAGCCCAGCCCAGCCCAGCAGGGCTCCCACGGAAAAAACATAACCACCTGGAATTAATTTCTTTTTACCCGCCTTTGTTTTGCTAGCATAATTTATGAATGATGTTATGGATGTTTTGGTGAGATTTAAAATTAGAAAGGAATGGGAAGGCCCGGTCTGTGTGGGAGAGCGGAGGGAGGGACCTCTCCCCCCGATAGCCGACAGATGGGTTTGGACGGGACGGGGAAAGGACGGAGGTGTGACATCTGTGCTTCCCTGGTTTCATTTTCTCGGGTCAAATGAAGCCCCTTCAGGGAGGGAAAAGGCACACACAAATGTGAGGACAGTCACCACTTTCGCAATCCTATTTAGGGCTGTCACTGCCTCTCTTCATCAGGCCTGTCTGCACCCACCATTTCTCCCTCGGCTTGGCTCTGTTTGCTCCTATTAGATTTGCTGCCTTCCCATTTTCCCTTTCCCATTTTCAGTCCTATCATTTCTCTTCTTTTTGACCATGTCAGCTGCTCCCATCCCCGCTGCCCCCGGGGCACGTGATGACTTTCAGAGTCCCTTTTGCCTCCATGGGCCCCTCCCACCACAAAATTATTTTTGATATAACTTTAAACATTTCAGCTTTTTTATTTTTAAGAGGGTGGGCTCTGGCATCACATTCGCCAGGCCCGACTACTAGCGCCCTACCTGTCCCCCGAACACTTAGCCACAGTGATCCATGCAACGGTCACCTCCAGAATAGATTTCTGTAACTCGCTCTACGCGGGCCTACCCTTGTCCTTGATCCGGAAACTTCAGCTAGTGCAAAACGCAGCTGCTAGGGTCCTCACTGGCACATCTTGGAGGGCCCACATCCAGCCAGTGCTGAGGCAGCTGCACTGGTTGCCAATTGCTGCCCGGATCCGGTTCAAGGTTCTGGTTCTAACCTTCAAGGCTTTACGCGAGTTGGGACCCACATACCTGAGGGACCGCCTATCGCCCTATGCCCCTCGCAGGGCCTTGCGCTCTGCGGGTTAAAACCTGTTGGTCGTTCCCGGCCCTAGGGAAGCACGCCTGGCCTCGACCAGGGCCCCTTCCTCCCCCGAATTGAAACAGAAAATTGTTCTGCACTTGATTGGGGAAGCTCAGAGTGAGGAGGGGAGCCAAGCACAGCTGGAGGCTCTTTACTTCTTTTCCTGAATGGGGGGGGGGAGAGAGGATGGGAGACAGCAGAGGAGGGGAATACATCCAAGGGGCAAATCTCTGCTGAGAGAAGTGTGGGTTTCCGGAGCGCGGTCACTTTAAAACAGGGAGTGAAGCCTTGCAACAGGGAACCAAATGGGATTTGGGGCTGTATCAAACTGAGTATTGTGTCCAGATCACGGGAGGTGATGGTACCGCTTTACACTGCTCTGGTTCGGCCTCACTTGGAGTACTGTGTTCAGTTTTGGGCACCCCAATTGAAGAGGGAAGTAGACAAACTGGAGCGTGTCCAGAGGAGGGTAACAAAGATGGTGAGGGGTTTGGAGACCAAGACGTATGAGGAAAGGTTGGTGGAGCTCGGTCTGTCTAGCCTAGAGAGGAGACGACTGAGAGGGGATCTGATAACCATCTTCAAGTATTTAAAAGGGTGCCATATGGAGGATGGAGCAAAATTGTTCTCTCTTGCCCTGGAAGGACGGACCAGAACGAATGGGATGAAATTAATTCAAAGGAAATTCCATCTAAACATCCGGAAGAAGTTCCTGACAGAGTGGTTTCTCAGTGAAACAGGCTTCCTTGGGAGGTGGTGGGTTCTCCATCTTTGGAAGTTTTTAAATAGAGTCTGGATAGCCATCTGGTGGAGAGGCTGATTCTGTGAAGATTCAAGGGGTGACAAGTTACAGTAGATGAGTGATTGGGATGTTAGTGTTCTGCATAGTGCAGGGGGTTGTACTAGATGACCCAGGAGGTCCCATCCGACTATGATTCTATGTTTCTATGAACCAGGAAGTCTTTGAACTGACACCCTGGCCAATCAGGGAAGACTGCTTTGTCAGTGTTGGGGGCATGGGACAGGAAGTTAATCTGTCACAACACAGAACATCTACACTTATACCGGATGCTTAAAAATCAGGTCTTCAAATATAGTGAGTTATATTTGCTCCTGGATATCGTGGGGGAAAGTTGGGTCACCATGGATTAATCATGGATGTTGCAGAGGGAAAATTTAAAGCGCCTAAAATCAAAATGGAAATCAAATTCAATGCAGATGGGAGGGGTTTATTTGGGCTGGGAGACAATAAAAAGCAAAGTGCAGACTCAGCCTGTGTCAGCACATGGTCAGAAATCGGTGAACGACCTCATCCCGATCAGGATGTGATCTCCAACTGACTGGAATTGCCAGTGTGCCTCATCCAGCAGGAGGCAGTAATTATTGATCAGGGGCACAGGCTGGAGAGACTTGAAGTTCCAGCCCTTTGACTATTCACGCTTAAGGTTAGATCAGACTTCCATTCATTTATCCCTATTTGCAGCTGTCTATGGACACCCTGACTATGGTTTGATGCTGTTATAAGCTTCCTAAATGCAGAAGGACAACAATAAGGGCTGGTGTGGAGTGACAATGAAGCAGCTGCACATTTGGAAGGTCAGCAAAAGGAAACGTTGGAGCCCAAACACCCAGGTGTGTTTCTCACATCCAGACGTGCTTGGCACCATTCTTGTACAGTTCTCTCAATTCATTTACATCAACAGTAGCCAGAGCAATGGGATATGGAAGGCGTAGTGATTTCAAGGAAAGGTTTTGGCAGCCAGAAGAAAGGTTCCCGTCAGTTACGCTTCCTTATGAAGATGTTTCAGACTGCACCGTAGTTAGGTAGGCCCTCCCCAATACCCTTACTGCGGAAGGCTGCAGGTGCCTTGTGGCTGGGGGAGTCGGCCTGCGGGCTGAACAGCCTGGTTATCCCTGCCATAATTCTCCCCCTCCCCCACCAGGGACACCGTCCTGCTGCTCACAGTTATGGGGCTGACATTCAATGCCCTGTGCAGGGCGGCTAACTTGCAATGGGGAAATCGCTGGAGACTTTTACGGAGAGCGGAACCTTAACGGGATCTCAGTCAGCAGAAGCTGCCTTCCAAAGCAGCTGTTGCCTCTGTATACTGCGGATCAGTCGCAATTCTGGGAGACCCCAGATGCCCTCGTCCAGTGGTCCCCAACCCCCAGGCCGTGTAGGCTTCGGCACCAGGCTGCGGCTCCCTCTCCCCGCCCCCCCCGCAGCGAGAAGTTCGCCAGGCCGCGAGCAAATCGGCCGCTGAAGTGGACGATTAGCTTACGACCCAGCAAGCTTCTTGCTTCGGGAGGGGGGGAAGAGAGGGAAACACGGCCGCTGGCACACCAGCAGCACAAAGTGCATGCGTGGACCTGCCGCGCATGTGCGTTTGTGCCCTTGCGGGGCTGCAGTTTCATGCATGTGTGCATGTACTGCCACGCATGCCCATTTGCAGTCACTGGGAGCATAAACGCGCATGCGCAGCAGGTATGAAACTGCCGCATGTGCGTGTTTGTGGCCCCACTGGGTGAAAACAGGGCAGGTCCGTGCATGCGCATTTGTGGGGGGGCTGCCGCACAAGCGGAGGGCCCTGGGTCGCCTTCCTCCCCACCCCTTGGCAGCGGTCCGCAATTCGAAAAAGGTTGTGGACTGCTGCCCTAGCCCAAGCCCACACACCTGGCATGCTGGAGCCAGATAGCACCAGTTCCTTCCAGGTATATTTCAGGTTGCTGTCAGTTGTCATTCCAGGGCATCCCCAGGGCCTGCCGGGTCACCTCCCCTGAACCTGGTCCGAGGCCACTAAACCCACTACTATCATTGCCATCAACTGGGTCCCAGCTGAGTGCTTTAAAACCTCAATATATTAAGATTGAGAAAGCAGGCTGTTTTGAATCAGGGCTCTCTTCCGTGGTAGCGACTCTTCCGTGGTAGAGACGCCCTGACTGGCCAAAGCTGCTCATGTGACAAGCTTGCCTTAAAGGAGAAGCCCCAAATTTCTCTCAACTTAGAATCATAGAATCATAGAGTTGGAAGGGGACATACAGGCCATCTAGTCCAACCCCCTGCTCAGCACAGGATCAGCCCTAAACATCCTAAGCAGCCCTAAGCATCCTAAAGCAACTTCTGTCGGTCTTGTATTTCTTCCCCTCCTCTGCCTTCTTTGGTCCTCTCCCCCACCCCCTCCAAGAAAAGAAAGAAGATCCCTACTTGGCTCCTCTCCCCCCCCCTTCAAGAAAAGAAAGAAAGAGGTTGGCTCCCTCTTTGGAGGGGGGGGGGGAGAGGAAGACCCGAGTTTAAATCGATCTGAATTCAACAGGATTGACAATGGAATAAACAAAGTAAGCACAGACACCTGGGGAAAGTTGCACAGAGAAGACCCAAACCATATTTTGGAGGCAAAAGAATCTGCCCTGTAAGGCCCACCCCTTTGCTTCTCTCCCCCCCCCCCCCGCCCCCAGCTTCTTCCTCCCAGGGGGTTGCAAAATGCAGTCAGCCAATGTGCTCCCTGCGCAAAGCCAACACAAGGGGACCTGCTTCCTCTGATGTGCCCCATCTGAAAACATTTATTGGCGTCTCAGTTTTCTTTTGGATCCATTCAAACAGTCAGGAGGCAACTGGGGCGGAAGCCAAAGTCCTGCATTCAACCTTCGCAGGAAATGAGGGAGGGGGGGAATGGCCATACCTGAAGTAGGCCCCGTGGTTTCTTCTTTGGTTTTGCTTTTTTAAAGGGAGGGAGAATTTACTTTCTTTGGAGGGAAACTCGTTGAAGGATGCTGACTTTGTACCATCACATTTTGGGGGGGGGGGGGGAGAGGTACTTTTCTCTATTTCTTAAGCTAATACCTCCAAGAGAACTAAAAAAGCCCAATTCTGTGTGTGACTGTGTGTGTACCTACAGACATACACATACTAGGGTTGACAGGTTAGGGATGCCAGTCTCCAGGAGGGGCCTGGGGATCACCTGGAATTCCAGCTCATCTCCAGACTACAGAGATCAGTTCCCCTGGAGGACAGGGCTGCTTGGGAGGGGGACCGAGGGATGCCAGCCTCCAGGTGGGGCCTGGAGATCCCCTGAAATTCCAGCTCATCTCCAGACTCCAGAGCTCAGTTCCCCTGGAGGAAAGGGCTGCTTAGGAGGGGGACCGAGGGATGCCAGCCTCCAGGTGGGGCCTGTGGTTCCCCTGGAATTCCAGCTCATCTCCAGACTACAGAGCTCAGTTCCCCTGGAGGAAAGGTCTGCTTGGGAGGGGGACCAAGGGATGCCAGCCTCCAGGTGGGGCCTGGGGATCCCCTGGAATTCCAGCTCATCTCCAGACTACAGAGATCAGTTCCCCTGGAGGAAAGGGCTGCTTGGGAGGGGGACCGAGGGATGCCAGCCTCCAGGTGGGGCCTGGGGATCCTCTGGAATTCCAGCTCATCTCCAGACTACAGAGCTCAGTTCCCCTGGAGGAAAGGGCTGCTTGGGAGGGGAACTGAGGGATGCCAGCCTCCAGGTGGGGCCTGGGGATCCCCTGGAATTCCAGCTCATCTCCAGACTACAGAGCTCAGTTCCCCTGGAGGAAAGGGCTGCTTGGGAGGGGGACTGAGGGATGCCAGCCTCCAGGTAGGGCCTGGGGATCCCCTGGAATTCCAGCTCATCTCCAGACTACAGAGATCAGTTCCCCTGGAGGAAAGGGCTGCTTGGGAGGGGGGGGGCTCTGTAGCATTGGACCCCACTGAGGTTCAGGGATTCCAGCCTCCAGGTGAGACTTGGGATCCCCCTGGCCACTGATGGGGGGATGAGGGAATAATGGTGTCTCCTGCAGGATGGGAAACTCTTGGAAGTTTAGTGACAGAGCCAGGGAAGGGCAGGGAACTCACTCCATTTTCTCCAAGAGGATTGATCTTTGCCGTCTGGAGATGAGGTGTAATTCTGGGGGATCCTCTTGCCCCACCTAGAATCACAGAATCATAGAGTAATAGAGTTGGAAGGGATCTCATGGGTCATCTAGTCCAACCCGCTGCACTATGTAGGACAAACCCTATCGTTCATCTTACCTGCCACCCCCGTAAGCCTTCACAGAATCAGCCTCTCCACCAGATGGCTATCCAGCTTCTGTTTAAAAACTTCCAAAGATGGAGAACCCACCAACTCCCGAGGAAGCCTGTTCCACTGAGAAACCGCTCTGGCTGTCAGGAACTTCTTCCTGATGTTTAGACGGAATTTCCTTTGAATTAATTTCATCCCATTGGATCTGGTCTGTCCCTCTGGGGCAAGAGAGAACAATTCTGCTCCATCCTCTACATGGCAGCCTTTTAAATACTTGAAGATGGCTATCAGATCCCCTCTCAGTCGTCTCCTCTCTAGGCTAAACAGACCAAGCTCCCCTAACCTTTCTTCATACGTCTTGGTCTCCAAACCCCTCACCCTGTTTGTTGCCCCCCTCTGGACACACTCCAGTTTGTCTACATCCCTCTTCAACTAGGGTGCCGAAAATTGAACACAGGACTCCAAGTGAGGCCAAACCAGAGCAGAGTAAAGTCTCCCGTCATCTGGACACTCCATTTGATACAACCTGTAGGCTGATACCCATAATGTATCAACATACCACTGAAAATTTGCTACAACTTTTGATTCCTTCTGGCACCCCTCCCCCCTATTATTGATATACAGATGTGTTTTAATAAAACACTCTAAAGCAAAGCAGTCTTGAGGCGATCAAGCATAGGGGCATTGAATCATAGAGTTGGAAGGGACTTCCAGGGTCATCTAGTTTAACCCCCTGCAAAATGCATTGAGTCTTTGGTGTAGTGTTTCACCGATTTATTTTATTTATTTATTTATTTATTTATTTAGATTTATATACCGCCCTCCCCGAAGGCTTGTATGCATTGAGGAAACACTATGAAAAGTACTCTTGATGTGATCAGTCTGTACGATTAAAAAAACAACAACATCCTGATCACCTTGATCCTAAGAAGAAAGGCATGGTATAAATATTTTAATAAATAAGACTCTTTTGGTGTGATGTTTTACCAATGCATAAATGTTTTTCCATGGCTTGATAAATCACTGCAAAAAATAAAAACTTAAAAAAGAATTGCATTCATGAGCCACCATCACACAAAAAATGGTTTCTTTTGCAGTTTTATGAATGGGGACCTATGCATGCGTAGTGTGAGAGTCGGGGGCAGCTGCTGATAATCAGGAGATGAAAGCCAAGGCAACCTGCTGCAGCTCCAGCGTTGGGATTCATTTTAGAAAGCAGGAGTCAAGAGGAGTAGAATTCAGCGCAGGGTGAAATTCAAGGGGCTGGGGAGGAACTGAACTGGGGGTGTCTGCTCACCCCTTGTGATCAGCCAGTGTGGGTTAACAGTGTGTGGGATTGCGATGGGCATCCTCTCCGTGTCACGATGCTCTTCAGAGGACTCTTGTGGCGCTGCTCCCTCCCTCCCATGGCTGTTGCTTGGATATTTTAGAGGAGGGCAGCGCCAGGACGTGCCCTGAACCTCTGGAATCCTGTGTGGGATTAGGATTAGATTAGAACAGGCTGGCTGGCTGACCAGGGGGGCATACACTGCTATGGGGCCATTTTCACATTCTCAGTCTGACCTAACTCACAGATAAAAGGGAAGAGAGCACAGCAAGCCTCAGCCACTGGGGAGACAGCAAAATAAGTAAATACAGGACCTGCTGCTGGGAAAACCGGGAATGCAAGTAGCTAGGGAGTCAGAATGCCTTTTCTTTTCTTTAATTCATCCATCACCATCCCACCTCTCCCCAGCTGAAATTGTTCTCCTCTCCACCACTGAGTCTTTAGAACAACCCTGTGAGGTAGGTTAGGCTGTGAATGCATGAATGGCACCAGCTTCCATGGCAGAGTGGGGGATTTGAATCTGTCTCTCCCTGATCCTTGCCCAGTGCTCTAACCACTACACCCCATGGCTCTATGAACATACAAACTCTTGCAGGGTAGTTTTCTAGGAGGCTTGCAAAGGAGATGTTTGCAGTGGTGGCCCAGGGTTCATTAGCCGTCCTGGCTGGCCCTTGGGTTATCTGGTCTCCAAAGAAGAAGAGCTGTTTTTGTACCCCACTTTTCCCTACCTGAAGCAGCTTCCCTTCCTCTCCCCACAAAGCAGCTTCCCTTCCTCTCCCCACAACAGATACCCTTTGAGTAGGCAATGCTTAGAGAGCTCTGACAGAACTGTGATTGGCCCAAGGTCACCCAGCAAACCTTATGTGTCTCAAAGTGGCTTCCCTTCCTCTCCCCACAACAGATGCAGGTAGGTGAGGCTGAGAGGGTTCTGAGAGAACTGTGACTGGGCCAACTTCACCCAGCTGGCTGCAGGTAGAGGAGTGGGGAATCGAACCCCGACTGTCCAGATTAGTGATCCAAGCTGGTCCATCTGGGGATTTGTTTTCAGCTTCAGAGAGGGGAGGTAGGCAGGGCCCTGCAGCTCCAACCCCCTGTCTTCTGCTCGGATGTAAGACATGATTCAGGGCTCCCCAGAGAGCTGCTGTGTGGGTGAGAAGCTATTCATTTTCCTCCCACTTCTGACGTTAGAGGCTTCTCTTCAGCTTGTGCGTTAAGCAAAGTTTTCAAAACAAACCAGCTGGAAGGGCTCCAGGCCCAGGCTTCAAAACGGAATGTCAGCGGTGCCATTTCCACATCCCTTGCAGAAGTCAAGGTATGCCAGCAACATACTTCTTCTTTGGCTAAAGCAGAACAGCTGGATCGGAACAAAGGTCCACCCAGGACAGCATCCCGTTTGTCAAGGGGCTACCTACCCGTTTGTCAAGGGGCTACCTTGAGGAAACCTACAAGCAAGGCCAGAAAGGGGACAGTCTTCCCCTGTAGTTTGCCCACAGGTAAACTGCCTCTGGGGATGGAGGTTCCATTCAGTTCTCTTGCACAAATGCACAGGTGGGAATTCCCATGATGGGGGAAAGGAAAGCCCATCATGAACTGCTTTAGGGACAGGGTTAGTTATCCACTCCGGGACATTAGGGTCTCTCTTTTGCTTGATGGTGCAGAATGCCCACCCCTTTGCTCTGTGTGAGTTTTGGGTTCCCTGCAACTTCCCCTCTAAGGGTTCGCATGAGACATTCGCATTCCCTTGCTCACAGATCTGATGGTTGGTTCCAGCCTTTCTGAAGCACCAATGTTCCTGGGATCTGCTGAGATTACAATGGATCTCTAGGTGTCAAAGATCAGTTCCCTTGGAGAAAATGGCTGCTGTGGGGGCGGGACTCTGTGGGCTTGTGCCCCACGGAGGTTCTTGTCCCCCCCAAGCCCGGCCCCCCTCAAGCTCTGATAGCTTTAAAAAAATCACAAAGGGCTTAATAACGGCAGTCTAACAAGGGCTGAGTGACTCACTTTTTGTTATCATAAAAGAACTTGGGTGTTTTTTACAGGGGACAAGTCAAATCAGGCCTTTTTTTATGGCCCACAAGAAGAAGAGCTGTTTTTAGACCCCACTTTTTACTGCCCCAAAGAGTCTCAGGCCATGCAGAAGTGGAACACACAATGTGGATTCATTAAGGGTGGAGTATGCTGACAGGCTACAGCCATTCAGGGGTTGCCAAACTGTGGCTCTCCAGATGCCCATGGACTACAGTTCCCAAGAGCCCCTGCTGGCAGGGGCTCATGGGAATTGTAGTCCATGGGCATCTGGAGAGCCACATTTGGCCATCCCTCCATGAAGGGTTTTAAAGGCAAGAGAGCTGCAGAGGTGGTCTGCCTTTGCCTGCCTCTGTATGGTCACCCCGAACTTCCTTGGATACTGACCTACTTATTTATTTTGATTTATTTGGAATTATTTACTTAGCTCCTGCAATCTGACCAGAGCAGCCTAGCCTGGACCATACAGATCAAGGCAATTTTTTTAAAAAACTGGTACCTAAATCCGAACTATAGTGGTTGGTATTCTTGGGCAATTTTTCAAGATTCCCCCCTCCAAGCTTCTCAGAGCGATACTGGTTCACACATGCATCGAATACCACTTGAGATGCAACGATGAACAGCCTTGGCCTTCTGCTTGAGATCAGGCCTTCAGATCTGGATGAGAAGAGCCATTTCTGTAGACGTGAATGTTCAAATAGCCTCTCTTTCAGCCACAATTTGGTTACTCTCATTCAGAATAAAATGTGGATTTTTTAAACACGTGGATGAACATTCTGGCTAATATATATATATTGAACAACACCCTGGGACCTGGTGGGAAATCAGCCCTCTGAGTGTTACTTGTTTTTGAAACTAAAGAGAAATGCCATTGAGGATGATGTTTTGCATAACACTTTCAGGAGGGCTTCACAAGTGTGTTCTTATACGCCCTCCAACGACCCTCTAAGGTAGGCTGGTATCATCACACACACGCCCAAATGGAACTGTGGACTTGATTTGGCCCTCTCTGCTTGTTTGTCCCTCCCCACTCCAGAGCAGAAGGCAGTTTACGGGGCTTATGCATGTCCCACCTATTCCTGAGGCAGTGTGGGGTGTTAGCCCTAAAGCAAGCTGAGCCAGGTGGTCTGTGCACTCAGGCTCAGAACCGCTGCAGTGACTGCAACAGGAGGAGAGTCACCAGCAGCCCACGGGGTAGTGTTGCAAATCTCCAGATGGCGTCTGGAGATCTCCAGTTTGGTGTATCAATTAAGAGCAGCAGATTGTAAACTGAGGGCTAGTCTCAGTTCTCTCAGAGCTCTCTCAGCCCCCCCTCACAAGACATTTATTATGGGGAGAGGAAGGCAAGGTGATTGGAAGCTGCTTTGAGATGCATGAGGTCTGCTGGATGACCTTGAGCCAGTCTCAGTTCTCTCAGGGCTCTCTCAGCCTCCCCTCCCTCACAGGGTGTCTGCTGTGGGCAGAGGAAGGGAAAGGTGCTGGTCAGCCACTTTGGGACTCGATCGGGTAGTAAAAAGCAGGATAACAACCCCCCCCCCCTTTTCTTCTTCTCTTCTCTCTTGGAATTATCACTGATCTTCAGATGACGGCAATTTGTCCTCTGTGAGAAAATGGCTGGTTTGGAGGGGGGGCTCTATGGCACCGTACCCCACTGAGGTCCCTCCCAACTCAGAATTCCCCAACTCAGACTTGGCAACCCTACCACCGGGCATTGCCCTGAGAACTCAAAGTGCCAGCCTGCCCCTGCTCATGGCAGGTCTTGCAAAACCTCTCTGGCCAAAGAGACAGAAAGACTTCCTCTTTGTTTCTGTTTCATGCTAAATTACAATTCCTCTGGGCCTGGAATGGGGCAATTAAATTCTGGTCTTTTCCAGGTCAGTTCTGTCCCATTTGGCCAGGAGGCCAGCGGCTGCTTTCCTTCCCTCCCCCCCCCCCCCCAGTTCTGCCATGGATGTCTTTCAAGCCCCCCCCCCCAGCTCCATGGCTTTCCATGTGCGTTCCAGTTTTCCTTGCGTGTGAGGCCTACAAGCAAGTCGGATTCGGTGGCTGGGCGGGATGGCGCCTCTCCACATCTGGTTCAATGCGAGAGGCTGGCGCCGGCCGTAGCCACAGACTTGCAGTTGAGAGACTCGCCGACTTTAATAGACTTGTACAATTCTCTTCCTGAGCTATCACTGCAGCCACAGCTGAGAAACGGCTTCATTGCCTTTCAGCCCTGGTCCTCCCTCCCTCCCTCCCCCTCCAGGAAAGAAAGAAAGAAAGAAAGAAAGAAAGAAAGAAAGAAAGAAAGAAAGAAAGAAAGAAAGAAAGAAAGAAAGAAAGAAAGAAAGAAAGAAAGAAAGAAAGAAAATGCTCTTCAAATGTTAAGCATTATTATCATCCAACTCCCCTGGAGTGGATTCAGTGGGGGGCAGTTGGGGGGGGGGGAAGCCACAACAAACACAACAAAATCTTGCTGGCACCTCCCTCTGCAAGGCGGATTGACCTCACGGCTTACCAGCCATCCCCTCCCAGGGATCAAAGGTCATTTGTAAATGTTTTGGGTAATTTAGGGTTGCCAATCTAGTTTGGGGAGTTCCTGGAGATGGAGATGGAGCCTGGGGAGGGCGGGGTTTAGAAAGGGACAAGTCCTCAGCAGGGTACAAGGCCATGTAGACCCCCTTCCAGAGCAGGCGTCTTCTCTAGAGGACCAGATCTATGTGGTCTGGAGACCAACTATAATTCTGTCCCCGCAGAGGTTAATAAGCTGTTCAGGGGACACAGGGGGCCTCTATGGAAACCCAAAATCACTGAATCCAGCGTAGTAAGTTGACATACGAAGATTCTTCAACGCAATCTCTTTAATACGAAATATTTAATAATTACCAACATGTTTCGCTACACAGCGCTTTATCAACGGATTCCAAAAACTGATCTGTATTAGTCTACAACCTAGAATATTTCAGCAGCCAAGCAAACTTCTTAAAAGAACATAGAATCATAGAGTTGGAAGGGGCCATACAGGCCATCTAGTCCAACCCCCTGCTCAACGCAGGATCAGCCCTAAGCATCCTAAAGCATCCAAGAAAAGTGTGCATCCAACCTTTGCTTGAAGACTGCCAGTGAGGGGGAGCTCACCCCCTCCTTAGGCAGCCTATTCCACTGCTGAACTACTCTGACTGTGAAATTTTTTTCCTGATATCTAGCCTATATCATTGTACTTGAAGTTTAAACCGTTTACTGCGTGTCCTCTCCTCTGCAGCCAACAGAAACAGCATCCTGCCCTCCTCCAAGTGACAACCTTTCAAATACTTAAAGAGGGCTATCATGTCCCCTCTCAACCTCCTTTTCTCCAGGCTGAACATTCCCAAGTCCCTCAACCTATTTTCATAGGGCTTGGTCCCTTGGCCCCAGATCATCTTCGTCGCTCTCCTCTGTACCCTTTCAATTTTATCGACGTCCTTCTTGAAGTGAGGCCTCCAGAACTGCACACAGTACTCCAGGTGTGGTCTGACCAGTGCCGTATACCTGCAGTCCCCAACCTTCTAGTAGTCAGGGACCGCCTCCCTGAGGGTTGGAGAGAGCCGGCGGCCCGGCCGCCGCTGCCGCTCGCAAACACGCACGCACAGTTGTCGCACATGCATGTTTTCGCCACTAGGTGGCGCTAACGCGCATGCGCAGAGCTGCCGCACGTGCGCATTTTCGCCAGCAGGGGGCGCAAACACGCATGTGCGGCAGCTCAGAGCTCTCTCAGCCACCTCCCTCACGGGGTGTCTATTATGGGGAGAGGAAGAAGAACTGGTTCTTATATGCCGCTTTTCTCTACCCGAAGGAGTCTCAAAGTGGCTTATATTCGCCTTCTCTTTCCTCTCCCAATGGACATCCTGTGAGGGAGGTGGGCCTGAGAGAGCCCTGAGATTACTGAAGAGGAAGAAGAGTTGGTTCTTATATGCCACTTTTCTCTACCCAAAGGAGTCTCAAAGCAGCTTACAATTGCTTTCCCCTTCCTCTCCCCACAACAGACACCCTGTGAGGTTGGTGAGGCTGAGAGAGCCCTGATATTACTGCTCAGTCAGAACAGCTTTATCAGTGCTGTGGCGAGCCCACGGTCACCCAGCTGGTTGCACGTGGGGGAGTGCAGAATCAAACCCAGCTCACCAGATTAGAAGGCCGCACTCCTAACCAAGCTGGGAAGGTGATTCAAAGCTGCTTTGTGACTCCTCCAGGTAGTAAAAAGTGGGGCGTGAACAATCAGCGCTTCATCTGTCTGTGGCATACCAGGGATCCCAAAGGCAACTGGTTTGCCCCCCTCCTGCACTGGTGGATAATAAAATGACCAGCAGCAACTGAACCCCAGAATCTGCCTCCTGAGACCGTCTGTCTCCTCACTCTACTGAGAGGCAGGACCCCCTTTGGAGAACTGGGCCAAATGCTCCTGTTTCTTTGGTGGCTCTGCTGCCGGTGCTAATAAATGCCATTTACATTGGACTTGTGAGCTTCAGTTGGGCTTTATTACTCAAGCTGCCTGCTCAGGATTTATGTGCCAGTCTTACGATTATTCAACCTGAAATCACAGTGGCCGCTGGGAAAACCCAGTATAGTTCTCAAAGAGCAAAACCTGGATCTTAGACGAGTCGGTGATAGAGGAAGACATGGGGAACCCTTGAATCAGACCTGTGGTCCATCTAATCCAGCAATTTTGGTTGCCTCAGATTACCCCTCCCCCCAAAAAAGCCAGCCATCAGGACAGGGAGCCCAAAACCTCTCCTGTTCTTGTCCTCATCTGATATCAAGAAGTGCACTATAGACATGGAGCCTCCATTTTAGCTAATATCCACTGATCCGCTTTTAAAGCCATCTAAAGGCCCTCAGTTTATCCAGTGGCAGTGAGTTCCACAAGTTGATGGCGTTTTTTGTGAAAACGTTCGCCAAGTACATCATGAGAAATCAGAGGACAGCTTCAATTTTTCAAAGTATTATTTTAATGAAATAATTTTGCAACGTTTTGTAAATATTTCCCCAGCCTATCCCAGGGCCTCGGTTTACTTAGAGCAGATAGCTCTCTTCCTTTAAGTAAGGAATCTGCCACTGGTTCATTTTCTAATGCAAACAAAGTTGCCTCTGATAGAAGATCTTTCACTCAGCAGAAGTGACCCATCACATCTCAACCTAAGCCAAATAGAGGGCTGCCAGATCCAGGCTGGGAAATACCTGGAGATTTGGGAGTGGAGCCTGAGTAGAGCCGACTTTGGGGAAGGGAAGGTCTTCAGTGGACTACAATGTCATACAATCCACTTTGAACTGATCTCTGTTGCCTAGAAATGAGTAGCCACACCGGGAGATCTCCAGCCACCATCTGGAGGTTGGCAACCCTACCCGAGAACCATAATCCCCAGCAATGCATAGATTCCCTCGTTTATATTAAAAAGAAAGTTGAGCTCAATAGTTAGATACACTCAGTGCAGATACCAATGAGGAGAAGGCCCAGGCTGCCCATTAAACCATGCAGAAAGAGATGTAGAAGCCTGCTTGGTGTGTCGGTACCTTGAGGCTCTTAGGAACCTTAAATTAGCTTATTTCTGACACACTTTGGGAATGAATAACCTAGACATGCCTGCCTGTTTGCTTTTAGCGCCTCACTAGCCACAGCTGAATAATGTCTGAGCTTAGCTTCTCATCTGCTTTCAGGTACTTAGGTTGGCTGTGACCAGAAGAATTTCTGCCAGGGAAGGAAATTGGGAAGATCCCACCCACTTACAAGCAGCAGCTGAATTCCTTCTGGGCTGAGCTTGTTTCTCCTCTGTTCTGCAGGCTAGGGGCTAAAGCAAAAGGGATCATGGCTGATAGCTTGTGGCTATCCAAGGCAATCAGGACCAGCCCAAATTTAATGGATTTTTGTTCTTATTGATCACTTAAATTGCATCTTTTTTGTAAGCCAGCTGACAACCCCTGCAAGCATTATGTAGTGGAGACCCCACTTCCAATTGTGTACCTGGAAGGCATTGGTAAAACTCTAGGGATTTCCCAGAACAAAGTGGTTTGGGGGAGGGGATTACTTGTGGATCCCAGCCGCTGGTCAGCATGTTTTCTGCCTAGTAACCCAGAAGCCAAGAGGTTGTGGGTGGCAGCAAGTCTAAGGACCCCGCCCCCTTAGCCTTCAAAAGAGGAAGTCAATTTTGCCCCCTTACTCTGAGGAAGAGCATTCCCTGCTCCCAGTCCTAGAAAACTGAAAAGGCTCAATTTTTATGTTAAGCAAAAAGATGTAAGACCGTCTCACTCTCTGATCTCGTAAGGGACACAAAGACCTTCTGGAGGACCCTCACAGGACCCCTGACCCCCATCTGGGAAATGGCACTGTATACCATGCTTGTTTTAGAAGAGGGGACCCCTCTCAGGGCTGAGGAAAGAGACGCCGGAGCCTGGAATGGAGACAAGGAGATGGCAAAACCGTTAAGGTCCCTGAAAATAAAGACGGGGGGGGGGGGGCTGATTTTGAATTTCTCCCCAGGTTGGGAGAATCAGGGGTAGAGCCTGGGGAGAATAGGAATAGGAAGGAAAGGCCTTTATTAGGCAGGGTTGCCAACCTCCAGGTGGTAAGATCTCCTAGGATTACAGTGGCTCTTCAGGCACTGGAGATCAGTTTCCCTGGAGAAAATGGCTGCTTTGGAGGGGGGACTCTATGGTGTTACACCCCACTGAAGTTCTTCCCCTTTGTTCCTGTCCAGCCCCCAAATGTCCAGATATTTCCTATCCTGAAGATGGCAACCTTATTAGCAGGGCCGAATATCATTCAGTCCACCCTCCAAAGCAGCTTTTCTCCCTAGGGGGCCTGACCTCTGCAATCAACTGTAATTCTAGCGGATCTATAGTGTGGCAACCGTGCCTCCTTTAAACTTGGCCTCTCTGCAATGTGAATCCAGTCTGTGATCCTTTCTCCTTCCACCGTTTCCCGCGCCAGATTTCCCTCATAAAATGGACGTCTTTCTTGCAGACTCTGCGTGTCAATAAATGCGCCCTAGGAACACAAGTGTCACACCCAGCGCACAATCAATGTTGCCAACAAAAGTAAAAGAGCAGGAGCACACCATCCCACCAACTCTCACCCGACTGGCCAACCACAGAAAGCAACAGTCTGGAACCACTGATAAAAATATAAATGAATCGACAAAGAAATGTAACAGACAAATCTGCTGATCCATGCCCTAGCATATGTTCTCTCGCAATCCAGGGATCCCGGGTCAGCTGCTGTCTATAATTATAAAGAACTGGGGGCCAAGCCTGTTCCACCAGGAATGCATGGGGTGCTCGAATGCAGGTTTGCAGGGTATCCTTCCTGGGTGCTGGCTGCCTCCCCCTGCTCGATCTTGAGATACGGCAGGGTGAAGTGATTAAAGCAGGGGTAGTCAACCTGTGGTCCTACAGATGTCCGTGGACTACAATTCCCATGAGCCCCTGCCAGCTAACGCATGGGAATTTTAGTCCATGAACAACACCACAGGTTGACTACCCTGGATTAAAGAGTAGCAGACTCTAATCTCAAGGGCCAGGTCTGATTCCCCACTCCCCCTCCATGCGCAGGCAGCTGGGTCCTGAAGACCTTCAGGAATAACAGCCAATCCCCATGCACTGGTTCCTCTGGAGAAAACAGCTGGAAGGAAGGAAGGAAGGAAGGAAGGAAGGAAGGAAGGAAGGAAGGAAGGAAGGAAGGAAGGAAGGAAGGAAGGAAGACTCTCTCCTGCCCTGCCCCACTTGTTAGGGGGTGCAGAGGAGCACCCCAAGGCCCCCTAGAACTCTATGGGGCCTTTGGGTGGTCTTTCCCATTCCCCCAAAACTGGAGTGGGCTGCACTGAGGCCTGAGGAGGCCTTGGGGGGCCCCATCAGGCTGGGGGAGGCATTTGTGGGATCTTCCTGGACCCTCCCGGACCCATATGGGTGGCACCGAGGACTTCACAAGCCATGGCAAGCCCATTTGGGCTGGGTGCCCCCCCCCCCCGATGTGTACAGGTGGTGCCAAGGCCTACACAAGCCACAGTGGTCCCATTCAGGCCAAGGGTGGGCGTTTGTGGGGCCTTCTAGGCCCAGCTGGACCTGGACAGGCAGCACCAAGGCCTGCTGTGACTGGCTCATTTGGGTTGGGGTTGGGCATCTGTGGGGCCTTCTTGGTCCCTCTAAAGTTGGCAGGCCATGCCGAGGCCTCCCCAAGCTGCTGCGAGCCGCATCTGGCAGCCATTTCCTGGGCTCATGCCCCTACCCACAAGATCTCAGGTGGGCCAGCTTGCCTTTCTGGGTTCAGGCTGCAGAGTGGGCCAGGTCTTCTTCCAAATGGAAGGAGGTGGGAGGGGCAGGGCAGACCTCCCACTGGCTCTCCATGGTGGAGTGTATGCTTCCTACTGGAGGCCCACACCACAGAGGGCCAATCTGGTCGCAGATGAGTCATCCTTAACAACTTGGAAATTATAATATTTAGTGCTGTAAATATTCCAAAATGACCTGTCCTCAGCCCCAAAGGGACCTGAATTCAGGCAGCACTGTCTCAAAACTTCCAACCATTCGGAAAAGCAGGGAGCACGTAACCCTCTCTTTCCTTTGCCGATCAAATAACCCCTTCCTCCTCCGCTACGGATATGGAATTTGAAGGAATTGTTTGCCAAGCCATTGTAGACCTTGGTACCAGTTTCATTTCCCCCCCCCCCCCACATGAACCACTCCCAAGGCCCCTCAATAAACTGTCTGGAATTTTGGTTTTCATATTTTTAACATACTTTCTTTTCTTTTTTTTGGGGGGGGGGTCTTTTCCCCGCCAACAATATCATTGCTAAATATTGTCCCACCCAAGTGTGCAGATGTTCAAACAAAAGCGGGTGCTGGATTTCGACCTGCCAGAGTCTCCAGAAACAGCGCCCTGCTTCCACCGGGAGGGTGGGCTTCACAAGTGGTTTCCTTTGGGGGTGTTGAAGTTGGCTGTCCCTTTTAAAGCCGTTTCTGGCGGTTGTCGTGCTAGCTACTTGCTTGTCATGCCACACCAACCCAACCCGGCCTCTCTTTGTGAGCGGACCAGCAAGGGATGAGCTTCCAAACAGGAGAAGAAAAAAATCCACAAGAGCCAGGAGGGAAAGTCAAAAAAGAGAGCTGTGAGTAGTTGCTATCAGAATGCCTGTTTTACCACCAGGGAAATGATCACTTATTATTGTATAGTAAAGGCAGAAATTGTACAAGAAGAGGCTAGCTGGATCAGAACAAAAGTCCATCTCTTTTCCAGGGGTCCTTTCCCCACCACACTTAATAATGCACTTTCAGTGCTCTTTCCAACGGGTTGCTCTTTGTGGAATGGCAAAATCCCCTTTAAACAGTCACTGAGGAGGCCTGAAACGGCATTATCTGGCATGAGTGGTAGGCAGGTGTCCAGAAGCCAGACTCCACAGGCATAGAAGCCAAAGACCTCCTCTATTAATGTCCCCTTCAGCACAAGCACTCAAAGATCACCTCTCCCTGAACATGGGAGGCTCCATCTAGCCATCCTGGCTAAGGTCCTAACAGCCGTTACATGTCTCTAATCCCTTTCAAAAGTAATCCAAGCTAGCAGCCCTTTCTACGTCTTGCGGCCATGAGCACCACAAATTTATTATGTGTGGCATGTAAACATTTCTCCTTTTGGTCAGTCTGGGGCTCATTCTGCACTTTTTTTCTGTTGTGGATGCTGTTGAATTCAGATCAATTTGAACTCGGGTCTTACTCTATCCCCCCCCCCCCCTGAAACAGAAAGTGTTCTGCACTCAATTGGAGAAGCTCAGAACAGAGAAGGGAGTCAAGCGCAGCAGGAGACTCTCTCTTTTCTTGAAGGGATGGGGGAGAGGATTAGAGATAGCAGAGGAGGGAGAAATAAATCCAAGAGGCAAATCTCTGCTGAGAGAAGTTAGGGCTTCTGGACTGCAGTCATTTTAAGATAAGCCTTGCAACTGGGATCCTGGAAGACTTTGAACTGACACCCTGGCCAATCAGGGAGGGAAGACTTTAGGATGCTTTAGGATGGTTAGGGCTGATCCTGCGTTGAGCAGGGGGTTGGACTAGATGGCCTGTATGGCCCCTTCCAACTCTATGATTCTATGATTCTAAGACTGTTTTGCTAGGCAGCAAGTTAATTCGCAAAAAGCAGAGATCTGCACATTTACTCATGGCAGTTTTTGAAATATTGAGGCTTATAGCCACTTCAGGATATCGTGGGGGAAAGGTAGGATCACCACGAATCAATCCTGCCTGTTGCAGAGGGAAAATTTAAAGTGCCTAAAATCAAAATGGAAATCAAATTCAGTGTAGACTGCAGGGATATAGTCGCTGGGAGTGGGTAAAAAGCACTGTGCAAATTACACCCAGAATCAACTGCCCATCAAACCAAAGGAAAGGGAGATAAATTTCTCATTCTCCATTTTCTCTACTTTGTGCTTTTTAATATAAATCATTATTGTACCCAGATCAATTTGGACTCAGGTCTTCCCCCCCCCCATTGAAACAGAAAAGTGTTCTGCATGTGGTTAGGGTAGTTCAGAAGGGGGGGGGGAGCCAAGCACAGCCTCTTTCTTTCTTTTCTTGAAAGGGGGGGGGAGAGGATCAAAGAAGGCAGAGGAGGGAGGGAAAAAAATCCAAGACCGACAGAAGTTTAGAGAAATTAGGGTCTTCTCCTTTAAGGCAAGCTTGTCACATGAGCAGCTTTGGCCAATCAGAGGTTCTCTAACACAGAGGTTCTCTACCACAGAGGAGAGCCCAGTTTCAAAACAGCCTGCTTTCTCAAGCCGAATCTTAAAATATTGAGTTTTAAAAGCACTCTAAGATACCTGCTTAGGAGTCAACTACCTGCACTTGTTTTCCTGTGTTCATCAAAGCTGCAGGGAACTGATGGTAAAACTGATGTTTGTGATCAATGTGTAATTTTTGTTAGAAAAGAGAAGGGGAGGGAGAAGATGCCTCTGCAGGCCTTGCTGGGCCTCTGACTGAAGACACATTGGAGCCAGAATAGGCAGAAGTTACTGGGTGACCTTTATTGGCATGACTGGCTGCTATGTGTCCTGCACCCCCCCCCCACACACACACACTGGTTGTTTGATACTGTTCAACATCAGTCACCTCCCGACAGCGTTTGGGTCGGGTGATAGTGGTCGGGGTTTCAAAGCAGGATCTGGAGAGCTGGTTTAGAATCACCACTCTGCTGTGGAAGCTGATGGGGTAACTTTGGGCCAGCGAAACATTCTCAAACCTGCCTAACAAGGTTGTTGTGAGGATAAGACAGAGGAGAGTAGAATGATGGGAGCAACTCTACATTCCCGCCCTGGATAAAGGCGGGGTATAGATGAAGTAAATGAATGATAAATGTAACCAAAGATGTGGGGCACATAAAAGGACAGTTGGTGGACAGAAGGAACAAAGGAGGTAAGGCAAAGTGAGAATAGGGGGGGTGCCAGGAGGAGGGAATCAGCAGGTGGTGTGGGGAAGGGGATACAGGGGGAAATGAGGAGTCCTTGCAGGTTCCTCACTGGGCATCTGGGTCTCACCTAGCAGCTGGCACCACACTACTGGGCCATAGTTTTCCTGGGAAGAGAAGAAGCTGAAGACAGCCTCAGGGGCAGATCATCGAAAGCTGTGTGGCAGGTGAGAGGAAGCAGGGAAGAGGGGCAGGCTGTAGGGGCTTTCAGACAAGGAAAAAGGCAATCAGAATCCCAGAAGCATAGAGTTGGAAGGGATCTCCATGGTCATTTAGTCCAACCCCCTAAAGAATGCAGAAAACTCACAACTCCCTGCCCACCCACAGGGACCCCAATTCCATGCCCAGATGATGCCCCCTCCAAAAAAACACACAAACCAGAATCCCTAGCCTGGAGGAAATTTGCCTCCTGACCCCAAAGTGGCGATCGGCATTTCCTTGGGCATGCAAGAAGGGGCCACAAGAGCCAAGCATGGGCACAATCCCTCCTGCCCGCTCACTTACAATCTGCCGAAATCATGGGGCACGACCAAAAGAGATGCTTGCCACCAGTCCTACTGGGTCCCTCACTGCTTTCTTTTCTAAATAGAAAAGACCCAGCCTCTCTTGACCGTCTTAAGATGGATAGCAGGAACTGTTCTTCATCAACAGGTGCTAATGTGTGCTTCGACTGCTTTTTAAATTCTTTTTCTAATTTTGACTTTCAGAGATTCCTTGTGAACCTTTTGTTGGTGGTGGTCGCTCCAGTGAGTCCCCAGCCTTCAGAGCTTCACTCCCTTCTCACCTGAGTAGACTATGCTTAGTGAGATAGACCAGCGGCCTTCCTAGAGTGCCCTTCACCCGGTCTTGGAAAGGGGGAACGAGCAGGCGAAAGGGGGATGGCTACTAAGCGGCAGGCAGATGTAGAGAGGGGCGGCCCTGCAGCTGCGAATGCTGGATAAGGAGTGCCAATGTTTGTGAATGGTTTCCCTGATGTACTTTTACATTCTATTATAAGTAAACGTTACAGCATTCTATCAGAGTTATGTTTTTCCTCCCTGGGTGTCAAAAGAGATTTAGAGTGGCCACCAACTCTCCTTCCTGCCTTCAGAAAGCTCTATATCTAGTTTCCCCACCCACTTCTCTCTTCCATCTGGAGATTTTCAGTCCCAGGAAAGCTATTTTCCTTTATAGATGAAGATGCCACTTTTCTCTACCTGAAGGAGTCTCAAAGCGGCTTCCAATCACCTTCCCTTTCTTCTCCCCACAACACACACCCTGTGAGGGAGGTGAGGCTGAGAGAGCCCTGAGATTACTGAAGAAGAAGAAGAAGAAGAAGAAGAAGAAGAAGAAGAAGAAGAAGAAGAAGAAGAAGAAGAAGAAGAGGAGGAGGAGGAGAGTTGGTTCTTATATGCCACTTTCCTCTACACGCAGGAGTCTCAAAGCATCTTACATTCGCCTTCCTTTTCCTCTCCCCACAACAGACACCCTGTGAGGGAGGTGAGGCTGAGAGAGCCCTGATATTACTGCTCAGTCAGAACAGCTTTATCAGTGCTGTGGCTAGCCCAAGGTCACCCAGCTGGTTGCATGTGGGGGAGTGGGGAATCAAACCCAGCTTGCCAGATTAGAAGTCTGTGCTCCTAACCACTACACCAAGCTGGCTTACTACACCAAGATGTGGAGCGCTCTCTTCTACAGTCTTGGATGGGTGACAGAAAATGGTTCCAAAGCAATGGCACTTACGTGGCAAGAGTTGTCCCTCAGTAGAAGAGCCTCTGCTTTGCAGGTGATCACATGATGCGCACCAGATTCAAGTTGCAGCTACCACCCAGCTGAGGGACTGCCAAAGGCTCATGGAGGGAGCTGAACCCTCAAAAATGACAACTCTACCCATTCACACAAAACCCAGGTCAAGCCTCTTTTAAAGACAAACAGACACGAACAGAGGCAGTGATTTCTTGGGGACAGGAACCTGAAAAAGAGAGTGGGCCTAATAAAGGGGGACGGCTGGCGCATGTGCAGAAATGCGTTAGGAATGTGGTGAAAAGTAACATTTGCTGGCACTTCTGAGGATGCTCAGAGCCCCAGAAAGAAATGTCAAGAGGATATTGGCAAATGGTACACGAGTGCTTCAGTAAGTGCCAGCATAACAAACATCATTTACTGGTAAAGGAAATTTCCACACCATCGACTTAAATGCCAGAGGCAAAACTCATGACTCAGCCATTTCTCCTCTCCCCCCCTGGCCCGCTCATACCATCTTCAAGGCTGAAGAAGGGAGCCGAGACTCAGGAAAGCTGTGACCACTGCTGGTAGTCTTGAAGGTGCTCCTGATCTCTGGCTCTTCTCTGTCACTCCGGACAGGCTAACATGACAGCCCATCTTGACCAAGAAGTGAGCTGCCACTCAGGAAAACCCATCCCCTGCCACCAATGTTGTTAGTCCTTAAGATGCTCCTGGACTCTGGCTCTTTTCTTCTGCTTCCGACAGACTAACACTAACCTATTGTTAACATTTGCCAAGTTCCTAACTTTTGCCACTATAAGCACACACACACCATTTCCGTACAGTGGCCAAAGTGGCGAGATGCCTCCCAGCTGAAATAGTGTGATAGTGAATTCCTCCCCTCCACTCCACAGAGACTCCCTGCAAACATGAAAACAAAACCACGGCCAGCCAGCGGAGGACATGGCGAAGGGGGCAGATCCCCCCCCGCACACACACCATAGCAAACAGCAGAATTCTCTTTTTAGGTGTTCTTATTAAGGGCATCCTTCCCGCGCTGTTTGGGCCCAAGACCCCTGTCCCTTCTGCTGCTCTTTCCTCTCCACCCCGCTGCTCTGCCAGTCCATGGCAGTCCATGGTCGTCCCGGATGCCTTCTCTCCCTTCCCAGCACATTGTATGCTGGGCACTATGCTGGCAGCATTGAGGCAGCACCTGGCGTAAAAGGTACTCAGAGAGGCAGAAAAGGCGTCCAGGGCAACCATGGACTGGCAGAGCAGCAGGGTCGGGGAGGGGGGGGGAGAGAGCAGCAGAAAGGATGGGGGTCTGCGGACTGAAGAGAACGGGAAGGATGCCCTTAGGTAAGAACACCTAAAAAGAGAATTACACTGTTTGCAATGGGGGGGGGGGAATCTGCCACCTTTGCTAGGCAGGAAATCGAGGGCAGAGGGTGGGAGAGAAGGTGGGACATAGGCTACAGCGTGTTTTCCCCACCAAACCTCCTTTTCGCTTTGCAGGTGGGTTGTTTGCCGGGGATCGCGCATTTCAGGGTGGTGAACGCACTTTTTGGGATTCTCAGTCGTGGGTTAAAATGACGGAAATTGCGAGCTGGCTGCTGGAGGTAGGCAACATCATCTGGAGGGGCAGGAATATGCCGCCTGCCTTTGGGGGGTGGGAGGCCACATGCCTAGTGTATGGAAGTTGTTATAGATTTTAGTGCAAATGTCAGTATTCAGAAGCCAGGGTAGTGCGCTGGCTGAAGTACTGTGGGGCTCTCATCTGGGAACGGTGGGGTTGTCATCATTCAAATCCCCACTTAGCCCTGAAGCTCATTTTGGCCAGTCAGGCCCAAGGACCTCACAGGGTTGTTGGGAACATAGAAGAGCAGAGGGAGAATCCGTGCATGCAACAGAGGGAGGCACTTGGTGGCTACTAGCAACCCAGATGCATTTGAGGAATGTCTGAAAATCCATCTCTGTGGATTTATCTTGCATACGCCTTGTACATGGGGGCAAAGTTCACCTGTGATTTCCCTGCCTTTAGATCAGAGCAATTGTGCATGTCTGCTAATTGGTTTGGGAAAGGAACGGGTGGGGCTGGGGGGGGCAGTGTGTGCACCAGGCCGTTCCTTGGATTTCAATGCCCCCACCCCCACCGTTGCAATTAGACCTGCTGGAGAAAAAATACAGATGCCTGACATCTGTTTGCTCCCTCACTGCTGCCAAGGAAATGGTCCTAGAATTACGGGAGATCACTGCCTCCTTCACCCGTAAAGGAATCAGGACATTTTTACGGCCTTTGCACAATATCTGAATAGCTGCTGTCATTAAACTCCGTTGCTTCCAGGTAATCTGGCCGTGTTCAGAACACTACAGATCCCACCCTGCAGAGTGTGGGGGGGTGATGGGCTCGGTTCGGCCGCTTCAACGATCACTGAAGCCCGAGGCGGCCAGAGCTGCGGCGTGGAGAGGAAGGGTGGCGGTGGTGTGCCAGCTGGCGACGGAAGCCGCTGCTGCCCCTCTTCTTCGCACCGTAGCACTGCCTCCTAACCCTACCACGTGTGTGTGTGTGTGTGTGTGTGTGTGTGTGTGTGTGTGTGCGTTTGTGTGGAGTATGGAAATAACAGTTCGAGCCATGTGAAGCGGATTGGGTCCCCCAAATTGTCCGAGGAAGCCTCACTGAGGGAACTGGCTGATTCAGAAGTCCAGCTGACAGGGACCCCAAGATGAGCCTTCTTTAGGGTTGCCAGCTCTGGATCTGGGGAAACCTGGAGACTCTGGATGTGCATTCTGCAGAGGACGGGGTCTGGGGAAGGGAGGGTCTTCAGTGGGGTATAATGCCCTAGTCCAGGGGAACTGCTTTCTGTTGCCTGGCCATGAGCTGTAATGCCAGGGGATCCCAGGACCCACCTGGAGGCTGGCTTCCCTATTCCTGCAGCTGTGCTGGACTTTGGAATCCCATCTGTCTCAAACGGCATCTGGCTCTTGGTGGTGAAAAGTGTCGTCAAGTCACAAGCCCCTGATGGGGACCCCAGAGACGTTTTGTGGCAAGGGAGAAACTTGGTAGTCTTTTATCCAAAGACTGACTGAGATCTGATGGGACCATGCTAACGGGGGCCATTCAGCTCAGGGCAACAGCAGAGGGTCTGGCGGCAGAAGGGGCTATCAGGCAGCAACTGACTCGAAGGACCTTTCATGGGGCTTTCGAGGCAAGAGATGAGCGGATGGGGTTGCTGGGGCCTTTGTCTGGGCTGCAACCCGGAACGTCCTTGGGGGCCTCCCCCCCCCCGCCAAGTCCTAATCAGGGCTGACCCTGCTCAGCTTCTGAGAGCTGTGAGTGTTCTGAGGCTGGAGAGTTCGATATGGCTGAGATTTGGGTTTGCTTTGAATATATGACAACACGACATTCTTTTGTTGCCCACTACCCGGAGCATTCAAAGGCCGCCGGGAAGCTCTAAGGACAACTGCCAGTGTGAAGTTGGGGGTAGGACTGGGGCTCTAAATCCCCCACAGGGCCAATCCCACTCCAACCCCCCCCCCCATCATGCTCAGCCTCTGATTTCCCCCAGGCTGCCCTGCTGCAGCGTTTCCAGAGCCCATGACTTGTGATCCAGCGCCATGCCAAAAAGAGAGTGTGAGAAACGATGCGTACCTTTCAGGGCACAGGATGCTGCGCATGGGATGGCTTCGCTGCTCTGCCTCTCAACAGCGTCATCCCAGCGGGAACAGCGAGTTCCACGAAAGGAGGGGCGGGGAAACCGAGGGCCAAAACACCGTTCAAAAGAACTGACCGTTCTTCAAGGGTGCGATGCAGAGCTGGAATGAAAGGGGTCAAACCTGAAGTGGGGTCCCCTTTCAAAATATGGACGCCAGCTTCCACTGTTGGCTTTTGAGCTGGGCCTTTCATGGGGGGGGGGGGTGGAGACCCTCCATGTTGAGCCTCATGGGTGATTCTGAGAGCTCTTGGCACGTCTGTGCTAAACGAAGGATTCAAGTGGGTGGCCATGTTGGTCTGAAGGAGCACAATAAAATCAGAGTTCAGGAGCACCTTTAAGACCCACTAACCTTTATTCAAGGTGGGAGCTGTCGAGGGCCTGCTCTGCTAAGTATTCCCATCACAGCCCCTTCTGCATCCTCAGTGGCTGGCATCCTGTCTCTTTGCCAACATGGGTTGGACAGAGGCTTCACACGGCTGCCAGCCCCGGGTTGGGAAATACCTGGAGATTTGGTGGTGGGGGGGACGGGGTGGAGTCTGAGGACCCTGCAGTTTGGGGAAGGAAAGGATTTCAATGGGGTGACCGGGGGGGGGGGGAGGAATAGGACTTTGGGCTGGTATCTGAGGCCATCCTCCCTGGACGTCCATCCATATCCAGGAGTCCTCATGGCTCCTTTTCACTCCTTTTGCCACTCTGTTGGCCAGCTGCTCATGCGGTCAGGCAAGTGGGGATGGCGAAGGGGACCAGCTGTCTGCTCTTCTCTGCCCCCCCTCCCCTGCCTGCTTTCTCTCTTGCTCTTCCCCCGGACGGGGTCACTGAAGCTGCTTCTCCTCTGCTTCTACCTAGCTTGGCAGGGCCATTGCTGGAGATGTAATGATGTCATTTCCTGTGCATGCTGGAAGTGATGTCACTGCATGGTTGGTCTTGTTGTTGAGATGCTGGGCTCAGCCTCCCCCCACTGCGGGTAAGTTTCCTCCCCAGCAAACCTAGCTGTTGGCAGGTTGCCAACCTCCAGGAGGGTCTCCCAGATTATAACCACTTTCAGACTCCAGAGTTCATTTCTCCTGGAGAAAATTGCTTCTTTGGAAGGTGGACTCTATAGCATTGCACTCCCACGGAGATCCTCTCCTCCCTAAAGCCCATTCTCTCCAAGCACCAACCCCAAATATCCAGGAATTAGCAAACTGAAGCTAGGGATGGCAGCCTCCCAGAACTACAGCTCATCCCCAGACTGCACAGATCAGATCCCTTGGGGAAATGGCTGCTTGGGGGGGGGGGGCTCCATGGCAGTGGGCCCCACTGAGACTCCAGTCCTACGAAGGCTCCAGCCCCAAATATGCAGAAGTTTCCCAATCTGTTGGTGGTACCCCGATGGCCTTTGACCCCTCCCTGCCTCCCCACTGGTGGCCAGGGGGCAACCCTTGCTTCTGGAAGCCCCACCCCTCCAAATGTGGATTTGGTACAGATGCAAATTTCAACAAGTAGAAGTGGATCAGAATTTGTGCAACTTCAACCCCACCCCCTCTCCATTTCAGCTTTCAGCTCTTCCATGATCAGCTATTTCTGGCCCTTCGCATGTGTCATGTGTAACCAGCAAGAACCCCCCACCCTGCCCCACCCCCTTTCCTTTCTCCAACCACATGCATCTTTTCCCCCTTTTGGAAGCGCCAGGGCTGCCTTCCCCTCCCTAACCAACACAGCCCTTGCTTTCCTTTGTGGTATTAACTAGATCCATCTGTGGGGCTGCCTGGGCACAAGTTAAAGCTGCAGGGCGGTTAAATTCCACAGGGGAGATTGGAAAGGTGGTGGGGAGGGAAAAGTGTCAAGGCATAGGGGTGGGGGTGGGGGTGGGGGGGCTGGCCCCTGGAAATCCAAATCTTGTTTATGTAAACTGCTCTTGGGGCTTAGCCACAGGAATGGAACTAAGCCCTGTTCACCTTCAAACCTAACACTTTCCGTTCAGTTCAAAATTGCCGAGTGCCTCCTCCTGTGCATGGACTATTAAGGAAACCCGGGTGTCCCCATGTACACCTCAATACAAGAACCCGTGGTCACTCCATGAAATTAAGGAGTGGGAGGCTCACTGGAACAAGTGAAAGGAAGCCCTTCTTCACCCAAACAGTAACAGATCTGCAGAACCCATTGCCACAGGAAGTGGCGGTAGCTACAAGCCCAGACAGCTTCAAGGGGGAATTGAAGAAAAATCTGAAGGAGAGGACCAATAGATGGAACACTCGGGGCATTTCCGCACATCTGTAAAAATAGCGTTATGCCAGCCAAATGGTGTAACACTAAATTTAATCATGCCTCCCAGCCCCTCCTCACATTTTGCCTGTCTCACTCTTCTCTGCCGCCTTTTCATGCTTCTCACCCTCCACAACTGCTGCTTGATATGGCAGAAGAGAGGAATGAGGTTTATACACGACTCTCTTCCACCTCTCAATCAAGCCGGACATTCTTTAAAGGTCCCGCAATGCCCACTTTTTATGCATACTTCTCCGTTTCTATGACTATGCATCTAATCATAGGTGCATAGCACTTTTTGAACGCTACCCCTTCTTGAATCATGAGTCTTGTTAATTTTAAAAATTAATCTTGTTCCTGATTTTTTTTTGGGGGGGGGAGCTTTAGAGAGGCATGCTTTGTGCTACAACGTTTGGAAAAAATTATTTTTGGCATCGCCTGTACGCTTGTCTGCTTATTCGTTGCTCCAGGATTTTAGAAATTTAAAAAAAGACATTCCTGTCCCCAGGAGAAAGGGACAGGGACGAGGCAGGACGAGGCAGGCACCTTTTGCATGTTTTAGCCTCCATAACTTCCCTCCACTGGTTGCTTGCTGGTTGCTCTCCATTAGCTTGCGCTACATAGGTTGGTGATTCACCAACTAGTGCTTTAAAATGGACAATGTAGGCAGCCAGTTACTGCCCAGACACTGCATGTTGGCGACGTCATATGGAGGGGCTGGAATATAACAGCAACAAAAGGTAAGCATTGCAGTATTTTTAACGGGTGCGGAAATCCCCTCTGTCTGGGACAGTGATGCTCTGTATTCTTGCTGCTTGGAGGGCAAGAGTGGGAGGGTGTCTGGAATTCTGGCCCCACTGCGGGATTGCCTGATAGCCTCTGGGTTTTGGCCACGGCATGTCACAAACCGTTGGACTGGATGGGTCGGTGGCCTGATCTAACATGGCTGGATGGGTCGGTGGCTTCTCCGATGTTCACAACCTGCAGGTGCGGTCTGGAGAGCTCCTGGAATTACAGCTCAGCTCTAGACTACAGAGGCTGGTTCCTCTGGAGGAAAGGGCTGCTTTGGGGGAGAAGTCTGTGGTCCCCTGCTGAGATCTCATCCTCCAACTCAGCCCTCCCCAGGAAGATCTGTCTGTCTTCCTCTATCGAGGAAGATCTGTCTGTCTTCCTCTTCCTCCACCAGTGAGTGGAGACTTTGTTTGTTTGGTTTGGAATGCCCCTAAGAATGATTATGGATCCTCCCTCCTCATTCTGGTTTTGTTCATGTGCTTTTATTGAATACTGTTGTTTTTAAGGGTTGAAATGTTTTCATATTCTCCTCTCTGCTGCTGTGGGAACCTTGGTTGGGTAGAACGGTGGTGTGAAAGTGTTTTAAATAAACAAGTGAATAAATATTTGGATCCAGCTCTTGGGGTGGTCTGTTTGCAACAGTGCTGGCCTGCCTTTCAGGGCTGTTGTAATTATTGCACTACAGACATGTGCGCTGGCAGGGTTCTGTTCCTAAGTGTGAGAACAGATTGTGTGGCTGTCTTTTGTGAGAAGCCACAGGGGATGTTGTTCTCTGCACATGGCCTTTTCTGTGTGTGAACGAGGCCCTTTTTCGTCTTGGGTGACATGCGGGTTTCAGAAGAGCGCACAGTTGGTGATCCTTCCTGAGCTGAGCTTTCCCAGGATCTCCCGGCTGGGAGGGAGCCAGGGCACTCCGTTGCTTTGTGAGGCCTCTTTCAATGCGTAGCACATGTGGCCCTAGAGGCCAACTGGCAAAGGAGGCTGCCCAGGCTGTCTCTTTGGCCTTGCAGAGGAATGCAGGCAGCCGTCCCAGGAAAAGATTGAGAAGTGTATCATGGGAAAATCCCATCCTGAGAACATGGTTGAGGGAAAGCTACGGACCACAGGATTGCCTCTGGCCCCTAAGTGCTTGCTTGATGAGTTTGTGCGGGTCACAGCCAGCATCACAACCCTTTTAGCATTTGTGCACAACAAAGTAACTTCACTTGCTTTGTCCTCTGTCTTCTGACCTCCATTTGGAACAGCTTCTCACTGCTGTTTGTAGCTTGGGGTATAATTCCGTCTGATGCCTGAATGCTACACTTTGTACACTCAAGGAAGGGAGCGCTGACTCACGGAAGCTGATGCCTCCACCAATTTGTGCCCATTTGTTCCTTGAAATCCAGATTTCAGTAGTCTTTGCAAGCAAAATCTTATTGTAATTCTGACAGAAGCCCTTCAGGGTCAGCCAGCATTCTCCACCTGCCGCAGGATAAGTCTGCCAAAGGCCAGCTAGTGAGATCTGGGCCAGGAACTTGTCCTCATGGCCATTATAGCACATCAACTACACAAAGCGGAGTGGGAAGTTGGGTGTGGGTAGTGCTGCATGGTGCATGTGTTTGTGTGTGTGTGTGTGGGGGGGGAGGTAGAGCTGCATCGAATCCTACTGGAGAGATGTGATTTGAGTTCCAGCCCCCTGAAACCAGAAAACAGATTTCCTTTCAACGGTTTGGGTCTGCATCAGAATTCAGCAGAGCCCTCTTTATGTTTGTGCATTTCCTAGAACATCTGTGAACTGGTTTTGCACAAATAATATTTGATTACATTAGCAGTGAGTGTATCTCACACTTGCTCTTTTGGCATGTGAATAGAACAGGGGTCCCCAACCTGGGGCCCACCAAGTGCTTTTAGAAAGTGGGCAGGGATACCTGCCTCTGCATTGGCCGTTGGAGAGTTGATGGTTGTGCAGATTTTTAAAAACACAACTTTGACAAGAGATGCCACGATCCTACAAGGATTTTTACCGGGTGTCTAAGCTGCAGTGGCCATTGGGTGCCAGTGCCCATCATGCAGGGTAAGGGTGCCAACCTCAGGATGGTAGCTGAAGAATTCCAGGGTTTGCAAATGATCTCTAGGTGATGGAGAGCAGTTCACCTGGAGTGAACGGCCACTTTGGAAGGTGGACTCTGTGGGCCATTCCGCAAGAGTTCAATGTAGCAGAAGGCTTGCAAATGGTAAACGCTACTAATTTGCCGTTCCGCATGACGTCGCACACAATCTGCAACAGTCCTGCAACACTAGCGCTAAAATTGCTTCGTTGTAGCGATTTTGGGTGAATCCAGAAAAGTGGATTCATCCTCAGAAAATCGCTACACTCCTGCCAACAACCTGCAACACTTGCGAAAAAGACCTGTGCGTTCCCAATGTAGTGGCTGCAACAAAGTCCCTCCCCCTGTCTCTCCTCCGAACTTCCGGCGAAGCAATTGCCATTTTTCCCCCCTCGAAGCAAGCAGGGAAAGCAATGAACCAGTGAGGCTTCATTCACCCAGCGAGGCTTCTCCGGCTACAGTCTCTCCACAGAAGTGCTTTAAAGCTCCTCTAAGTCCCCAAGCACAACACAGCCCCGTTTGCAAGTTCCCTTTATTTTCGGCCAAAAATCGCACCTGTGCGGGGGGGGGGGGTTTCACTCGGGGGAGCATAGTAACGATGACTCGCCAGCTCACACGCCTGCTAGATGGGTCTCTGCGTTAGGAGGAATCAAGGCATATTCGTTGCAACGTGTGTGTGTGTGTTTTTTACCTGTGCTTAAAGGAAAAGGGGCTTTTCGGGAGCATGATAACAGCCGCCCATTGGCTGTTTGTTTGATTGATGGCCAGAGGCGGGAACAAGCACAGAAAAAATCGCTTCCTTTATAGCGATTTTAGCGAGACCGGAAACCTGTGGAGAACGAATGAAACGCTACTGGATTCCACTACAAAGGCAGGTATGCGGAACGCCGAGATTCCACTATTTAAAATAGCATTTCTGCTTTGTGAAACCAATTGGCAACATCGGTCCTTGTGCAGAAAGGCCCTCTGGTTTTGCTGAAGTCCCTCCCGATTCCAAGCCCCCCCTTCCTCAGGCTCCACCCTCAAAATCTCCAGGTATTTCCTGACCTGGAGGTGGCAAGCTAAATGCTGTGTCAGAATCCCAAAAGTTCCTTCAGGTTCTAAAAATGTGGTGGGGGGGGGGGCAGGCTGCAGCAATGCATCGTAGGGAAATTGCACATCCATTTTTTTTTAGGCATCTGAGGGAGCCATGATTGTGTTAAGTGTGTTGGACGGAGTGACTCAGTATGCATGGACCCTGGAAGAAGAGCAGGTGCTACATCATTCTAGTTGTGTACAGGTGTTATCTCCTGGAATAGAATGTCTCTCTCAGGGAATTTCCACACATCAGCAAAAATAGTGTTACGCCAGCTGAATGGCGTAGCAGTAAATGTTATCGCGCCTCCTGGCCCCTCCTCAACATTTTGATGTCTTGCACTAGTCTGCCGCCTTTTTGTGCGTCTCACCCTCCACATCTGCTGCTGGGAATGGCAGAGGAGAGCATCGAGCTTTACACATGACTCTCTTCTGCCTGTCAATCAAGCCAGTCAGCCAATCCCCTTTCTCCTTGTTTTAAAGGTCCCACAATGCCTGCACATTTTTTTAATTCATACTTCTCCCTTGAAATGCCTATGCATCAAATCATAGATGCATAGTGATATGATAACATTTATTGTATATAGCCAAAGGCCATTTCAAAACATAATTAATTAGCGATTTTTGAACCCCACCCCTTATGAAATCACAAGTCTTGATACTTTTAAAGGGATGCGTATAAACAAATAATCAATAATTGTAGGGGGAGTGTTAGAAAAGCTAAAGCTCAATATGAGCTTAGCCTAGCAAGAAATACTAAACATAACAAAAAAGGCTTCTTTAGTTATATTTCAAGCAAGAAAAAGAATAGGAACATCATAGGACCACTGCGAGGACAAGAAAATGAAATTATAACAGATGATGAAGAGAGGGCTGAACTGCTTAACTCCTATTTCTCCTCGGTCTTCTCTTGTGAGGGAAATAGTGATCAATGTGGCAAAAACATAGCACGACACGGGGGACAGGAATGTTGGCCTAGGATCACTGTTGGAGCAGTCCACAAACACCTAGTTTCTTTAAATGAAACAAAGTCTTCTGGGCCAGATGAACCGCATCCAAGGGTACTAAAAGACCTTGCAGATGTCATCTCTGAACCTCTGTCCACTATTATTGACGATTGGAGGCGGGCAAATGTTGTCCCCATCTTCAAGAAAGGGAAAAAGGAGGATCCGGGTAATTATCGACCCGTCAGCTTGACATCTGTAGCTGGCAAAATTTTGGAACAAATAATCAAACACTCGGTCCTTGAGCAGCTGGAACAGAGAGCTGTGATTACTGAGACTCAGCATGGGTTTCGCAAGAACAAGCCATGTCAGACCAACCTTATCTCTTTTTTTGAGAAAGTGACTACCTTGCTGGATCAGGGGAATGCCGTGGACATAGTTTATGTGGATTTCAGTAAAGCTTTTGATAAGGTTCCACATGATATTCTTGTTCACAAGTTGGTAAAATGCGGTATGGATCCTAATTCTGTCAGGTGGATCAATAACTGGTTGACAAATCGTACCCAGAGGGTGCTTGTTAATGGTTCAGCATCTTCTTGGAGAAGAGTGACAAGTGGAGTACCCCAAGGATCTGTCCTGGCGCCTGTGTTGTTCAACATATATATAAATGATTTGGATGAGGGATTAGAGGGGACACTTATTGAATTTGCAGATGATACTAAACTGGGAGGGGTAGCAAACACAACTGAAGACAGCAACAGAATACAGGATGATCTTGATAGGCTCAAGAAGTGGGCTAAACTGAATAAAAAGAAGTTCAATAGGGACAAATGTAAAGTTCTGCATTTAGGTAGGAAAAACCAAATACACCAATATAAGATGGGGGAGACTTGTCTTGGCAGTAGCATGTGCAAAAAAGATCTAGGAGTCTTAATAGACCATACATTGAACATGAGTCTGCAGTGTGACTCAGTGGCTAAAAAAGCAAATGTGATTTTGGGCTGCATCAAACCGAGTATCGTGTCCAGATCACGGGAGGTGATGGTACCGCTTTACTCTGCTGTGGTTCGGCCTCACTTGGAGTACTGTGTTCAGTTTTGGGCACCCCAATTGAAGAGGGATGTTGACAAACTGGAACATGTCCAGAGGAGGGCAACAAAGATGGTGAGGGGTTTGGAGACCAAGACGTATGAAGAAAGGTTGGGGGAGCTTGGGCTGTTTAGCCTAGAAAGGAAACCACTGAGAGGGGATCTGATAACCATCTTCAAGTATTTGAAAGGGTGCCCTATGGAGGATGGAGCAGAATTGTTCTCTCTTGCCCCAGAGGGGCAGACCAGAACGAATGGGATGAAATTAATTCAAAATAAATTTCATCTAAACATCCGGAAGAAGTTCCTGACAGTTAGAACGTTTTCTCTGTGGAACAGGCTTCCTCGGGAGGTGGTGGGTTCTCCATCTTTGGAAATTTTTAAACAGAGGCTAGATAGCCCTCTGACGGAGAGGCTGATTCTGTGAAGGCAATGGGATGGCAGGTTACAGTAGATGAGCGATTGGGATGTGAGTGTCCTGCATAGTGCAGGGGGTTGGACTAGATGACCCAAGAGGTGCCTTCCAAGTCTATTATTCTATGACTAGATTTAAAGCCCATTTATAAAAATGGGCGGAACATGGGCATGGACCAGGCTGATGGCTCTGGGGGCCTGGTGCTGTGTAGCTGGGTCATACTTACGTGAGGAGGCTTGCTGGCTGTCTTCGGCGTTGTCTCCGCGTGTCGGCAGCGGCACGGGAAGGACTCTGGGGCCGCGCGGGTGGCGGGGCCATGTCGGGTGCAAGCAGGCCATCGCAGAAGTCCATGACCGGTACTGGCAGCGGGCCGGCTGGGGCGCTGTGGCCGCAGCCGGCGCGGCTTGGAGGGGGTGGTGTAGGTTTGGTGCGGGGCCGCGGCAGGACAGGGCGTGCAACCACACAGTTGCGGAACTCCGCGCCTGCGTGGTAGGAGCAGCATTTTTGGCAGCGGGGACGCAGGCCTGGTGTTCTGGGGGCGGAGCTGGCGGCTCAGGGGCTCACCGTCTTCGGCAAGCGTGTCCTCCACTCACAGAGAGCGGCGCGGGCAGGGCCGGGGGAGCAAAGGGGGGAGAGCGACGCATGCGCCGAGCTCGGCGCATTCGTGGGAGCTTGTTGCAGCTTAGGAGCCTCTCATGGCTCTTGCGGCCTGGGCGCAGCTGTGGCGGCGAAAGGAGGGAACGGCCGGGAAGGCAGGAGAAGCAGAGAAAGGTAAGTAGGGGCTTGGAGAACGCTTCGGGGGCCCCCGGCGGGACGGGTGCGCGGGCGGCGGTGATCGGAGAGGTGGCTGGGGAGGTGCGGAGTTGGTAGGAGTGAGGTACCTTGGCGGGCAAGGGCTGTTGCTGGGCGGAGGGAAAGCAGGGGCAATGCCGCTGTTTTCCCTGCGCGCAGCGGCGTGGGGCAACCTTCCTCCCCGGTGGCCATCCCCGTACTTGGGCGAAGTTCGTCGTAGGCCGGTGGGAAAAGAGCAGGGCCGCGGCAGCAAAGTTGCAGCAGCCCTGCTCTTTTCCCCACAAATAGGACTTACGGTCTGGAGGGCCGAGCGTTGAGGATGGCTGCCTGGAAGGAGTGGTGAGTCGGCGGTGCGCCATTCATAGGATGGGCCACTTGGCCCTGGAGTGCCACTCAGAGGAGCGAATCAGGACCCGTTTCGCAGGACCCGTTTCGCAGGAGTTTTTATCCTGGACAGCGCCCACCCACTCTCCTCCCCCTTAGCCCTTAGCCTTTTATTTAATATCGCGGAGCAGTTTACAGATTCTATGATTCTAATCTCTTTCCTGATTTTAGGGGGGGACTTTAGAGAGGCATGCTTTGTATAACAACTTTGGGGGGTATTTATTTCTGGCAGCACCTGCACACTTGTCCGCCTATTCATTGCTCCAGGAAGTTAGCCATTTTTAAAAAGACATTCCTGTCCCCAGGAACAAGGGAGAGGGAGGCGGGTGCGAGGATGGGATGGTGGGCCCCTTTAGCACATTTGAGCCTCCATAACTTCCTCTGCTGGTGGCCTGCTGGTTGCTCTCCCTCAGCTAGCATGAAGTAGGTTTATGTGATTCCCCAACTAGTGCTTTAAAATGGAGGATGTAGCCAACTGGTTACCGCCCAGATGCTGGATGTTGGCGATGTCATATGGAGGGGCCGGAATATAAGGACTACTTAAAGTAAGCATTTTACTATATTTAGATGCCCTCAGTCTTAACTTAGAGCTGTCCTCTGACCCTTTCCCTCTGATCTTGTCCTCTCACTTTCTTCCATGGCCTTCCATGGAGACACAGTTCTCTGCAGGTCTCTCCTCCCCTCATCCTCCCCCCCCCCCACACTTGCTGCCAGACCAACTGGCCATTTGTGATCAGGAGAGCGCTCTTTAGATTAGGCTTCTCTCTCTCCTCTCGACCGCCACCTCAAGGTGTACCGAATCTATTTGAATAAATGTATATTTACCTATTTGTAATGTACATCTTGGGAGATTTATTTACCACACTTACACATCTATGACTGTGCAATCTCTGCTGTATTAACTACCCAATAAAGTGATCCCTTTATCTTCAAGATGCTTCTTCTCTGATTTTGCATGTCCCTGTGTTTCTGTTGCTGGGGGGGGGGGGACACAACAATCTCCTTCAGAGGCACCTTCCCAAAGCCCTCAGCTGCAAAGTTTTCGCCAAAAAGCTTCCAGAAATAAAACAATGATCTGCAATTTAATCGGCATCTCCACCATAACCCTCTGATATCTGTTATAACTTATTCAATCCGTTAAAAGGGCTTTGGGGTTTTATTGGCCAGATGCTAACATTTGCGAGGGAAAGCCGGATATAAGCATATCTAACGGAAGTTTCAGAAGAGCCAGAACTGAGCAAAAGCATGTAATGTTGAATTAATGTTTACAGTATTATCTACCCGAGCCTGCCCTGTTTTTTAACAATAAAAAACACATTAAATCCCACCGTCTGCATTGCCGAGGGCCCGCAAGCCATTCCATTTCACTTTCTGATAAGAGCCAGGGTTGAACCCTTTCTTTAGTGCCTGGGGCTATCTAGGAAATTGTTGGCCCCCTCCCCCTTCTTTGAGGGCTCCCCTTCCTCCTTTTATCCATACCAACCCACTCAAATAGATTAGGCTGAAGGAGAGAAGGTGGCTGCCCAAGGTCACCTAGAGATAGGGCTGCCAACTCCGGCTTGGGAAATTCCTGGAGATTTGGTGGTAGAGGCTGGGGAAAGCTCAGGTCCTCCCAGATGCTGGCAGCGGATGGGGGGGGGGGTTAGACAGGGACATGATGCCATCCAGTCCATTCTCAAGAAACAGTCACTTTCTTGAGGAGAACAGATCTTTCTCCTCTGGTGATTAGTTGTAATTCCAGGAGATCTCCAGACCTCACCTGTAGGCTGGCAACTCTACCTAAAGAACTTTGTGTCAGGATGGGGAATTTGAACCCAGGGCTGACTCTGCACTTGTTTTTTCCATCGTGGATCCTGCTGAATTCAGATTGATATCAACTTGGGTCTTCCTCTATTCCCCCCCCCAATTGAAACAGAAAAGTGTTCTGCTCTTGATTGGGGAAGCTCAGAGCGGGGAGGGGAGCCAAACGCAGCAGGAGTCTCTTTCTTTCTTTTCTTGAAGGGGAGGGGGAGGACTGGAGACAGCAGAGGAGGGGGGATAAATCCAAGAGGCAAATATCTACTGAGAAAAGTTAGAGAGCACAGTCACTTTAAGACAAGCCTTGCAACCAGGAACCAGGAAGTCTTTGAACTGATGCCCTGAGGACTGCTTTGCTACTAAGCACAGAGAAGGGAGTTAATGCGCAAAAAGCAGAAATCTGCACACTTCCTGATGGTGGTTTTTCAACTATTGAGGGTTATATCCACTGCTGGATATTTCTGGGGAAATATAGGGTCCCTCCAGATCAATCCTGCATATTGCAAAATTTAAAGCACTCAAAATCATAGTGGAAATCCAATTCAGTGTAGACGGCAGGGAATAATTTGAGCTGGCAGTGGGTAAAAAGCCCCGTGCAGACTACACCCAGGTCTTTCACACACTCATTTGACCCTTTGTCCACGAGCCCAGGCTCTGGGTCAGTGCTGCCTGCTCTGATGGGGAGTTTCTTTCACTTGGAACCTCATTTGCATCCTCTGCCTTCTGGCTAGGCCTCTAGGAGAAATGTGATTCCACTGTACATTGGGTCAAACCTTGGCCTTTCTCGTTCAGTATTAACTTATTTGATGGGCTGACATGGGCTCTGAAAGTGGGGTGATATTAGGGTTGCCAACTGAGCCTCAGCCTTCAGAGGTCAGTCTCCCTGAAGAAAATGGCAGTTGTCAATTCTAGATAAATCCTCCCTTAAACTCCTGCTTTCATAGAGCCTTTGGGCTTCTTCTGAGCTCCCAGGGGAAATGGATAGGATGGACAGGCTAGCAATTTAAAATAGGCTGGGCTGGTTGGCACATCAGGGGAACTGTAAAAGAGTCTAATAAGGGTTTCCTCAGGGAAGAGAGGAGAGGAGAGGAGAGAATCTGCAAGGCTGTCAAATAAAGTCATGGTTTTTAAATTTTTTTTAACTAGCTCCAGATTTTCTTTTTGGATTTTTTACAACAGTTGGGCACCGAGGCAAACCCCAATGGTCTATGATTACTTTGTAAGGATTGAAAAAATCTCCAGTTCCTTGTTTTTATCAATTCAAGAGGGTTTTTGTTTTAAGGATTTTAAATGTCAAAATCAATGTCAGATCACAAAGGCTTTTTTGCATTTTGGTCCATGTATGGCTGTTGTTTTTTAAAGGATCGAACAATTGTAACTACATAGGGACATAAAATACTGAAAGGTTTTAATCACTGGGGCTGTGTCTGCACTACGCACTGCCAGCCTGTCAAAAAAGTGACTGGATTTGGCTGTGAGAAGAGCAGCTGAAACCCACATTACCCCTCGCCGTCAGCCATGTTGTGGCTTTGAAGAAGGGCAGTAACAAAATTAAAAACCTCTTAACTGTTTTCAAACTTCTGAGAATATCTATGGATGGATCTCTCAGTGCCATACGAGAGCCCTCGGGGAAGCCCCCCCCCCCCAATGGTGTTTTAACAGTGCAGTTCTAAAGAGAGCTGCTCCAGTCTAAGCCCATTCTGAGGAAGCAAAACACATGCTTTCTTCAAATGAGAGCAAGCACACATACAATCCAAGAGGGAGAAGAGGTCACCCCCTGCTCTGTGCAGGATCAGCCGAAGGCATCCCTGAGAATTATCTGTCCAGTGGCAGCTTGTACACCGCCAATGTGGGGGAGCTCACTACCGCCATAGGCAGTCAATTCTACTGCTGAACTGCTCAGAATGAGAAAAAAATATTTTTAGGGTATTTATTATTACAATTGCAAATTACAATTTCTTTACCATCCTCCCAGAATTGGCTCAGGGTGGTGTGCATAATAGTTAAATAGTTAAAATAGAATAAGTGAGGGCAGGACTTGGCATTAAAAACTCTTAGTGCTGCGGGCACATATTGATCTTCTTTGGTGTAGGAAAACCAGACTACTGTCTGAGCACTATTGTTTGCACTATTTATAGCATATTTCCTATGTGTCACCCAGGATAAATTATATTGGAAATGAAGCCCAAGATACTTAAAATGTTTAAGTTGCTCCAGCATGTTACCCCCTATACTCCCAAGATTGGGGTTTCCAAGTAATGGAAAAAACTAATATCTTAGATTTTTCATAATTCAGTAGCTGCTTGATTACTTTGCAATACTCTAAGCATCCATAAAGCAAGCATTTCAAACCAGTGCATGAGCAAGACAGTAACACAGCATCATCTGCGTACAGAAGAGCAGGGAGATGTAATGGCCCAAGCCTTAGCCAATGCCCATCAATTCTGGACAGGGTAGGAACAAGATAATTCAAAAAAAGATTGAAGAGGGAAGGAGCCAAAACACAGCCTTGCTTTACACCTTTATTGATTGTAATTTTAGATGTCAAATTTCCAAGCCAGGTGTATCTAATCTGACAGCTGGTTTGGGAATGTAACTTCTTTAACAGTCTACCATGAGTCTTCATCAGAGCAAGTTTATCCCATAGTAAATATCTAGGGATAGAGTCAAATGTTCCCTTCAAATCCAGAAAGGCAGCATACAATATTTTGCCATATCTCCCACTATATTTGGTAACTAAACGAGTAAGGACAGCACAGTGGTCCAAAGTAGATTTTCCCTGATGGAATTCTACCTGTTCGGGACCTAGAATTGCACACTCTGTCATCCATGCTGTGGCAGAACCAGCAGCTTGTTTGCCAGATGCCAAGCCTGTGGGCCTTGTTCCAGCCCTCCACCCTTTCCTTGGGTGGGGCCTATCTCTTCCAGTCTGTTGCTGCCACCACTCACTGAATACCCCTTCCCGAGGGACAGTGAGACCCCTCTGCTGGGTTCCTGGTGTTCTTGAGACAAAACCATCTATCTCCCTGAATATTTAATGAGCAGTCCCTCCACCCCCTCTTCCAGATCACTGATAAAAATGTTGGAAAGTACTGAACCCTGCTCACCTCCTTCCAATCCAATGGAAGACCACTGACAACCACCCTTTTGGTGTGGTTTTCTAATCTGTTGGAGACAAATCCATGCTGACTTCCCCAGATCAACAAATTGTCCTTCAGATGTTTGCAGGTCGCTCCCTTTAAAATCTGCTCCATTCTCTTCCCTGCAATTGAGGTCAGACTCGCTGGCCTGTAGTTTCCTGGGTCATCTTTCCTCCCTTTTTTTGAAGTCTGGGATAACATTTACTGTCCTCTAGTCTTCTCGCACCTCTCCAGTCCTGCAAGAGGTCCTAAAGATGATGGACATCTCTCTTAAGAAATGAGTGAATGCTGCAGGTAGGGTTGCCAAACTCCAGATGGTGGCTGGAGATCTCCTGGGATTACAGCTGATCTCCAGGCAGCAGAGATCAGTTCTCCTGAAGAGAAGGGGGACTCTGGCATTAGACCCCACTCATAGAATCATAGAATAATAGAGTTGGAAGGGACCTCATGGGCCATCTAGTCCAACCCCCTGAACTGAAGTCCCTCCCCTCCTCAAACCTTGCCTTCCCCTAAATGGAGCTATCAACTGTAGTTGCAAGTCTGTATTGGGAGTGATCAGACTGATGATGCAGAGAAAGGTTGTAATTATTCAGAGAATAAGGTAGTTTGAAGGGCAGCAGGCTGGAGCACCAGATCTTACAGAGACCCTGTGGGCAGCATCGTTAGCAGCTGGGCACAAGACATGCAGGAACATTTTATTCTATAATTCTATCTTTCCCATAGCCTGGTTTCTGCCAGCATGCACTTTGGGAAACACTTGTCTTGGGAGAACACGTGTGGGAGGGATTTCAGGTTTCACTGCTGGTAGTGAAGGGGACAGAAAGTGGGGGAATTTTCGCATATCAAAAAAAAAATAACATTATGCCAGCTGAATAAATATTATCACGCCTCCAAACCCTCCTCAATTTTTTGCTGTCTTGCTTTTGTCTGCTGCCTTTTCATGCTTCTCTCCCTCCACAAGGGCTGCTGGAAATGGCGGAAGAGAGCAATGCGCTTTCCGCGTGAATAAATCAATCCAGGCAGCCAATCCCCTTTCTCCATGTTTTAAAGGTCCCTCAATGCCCGCTAATTTTTTTTTTAATTCATACTTCTCCATTTAAACGCCTATATGCATATAACTTTTAAACAATAATTTCATTCCTGATTTTCTAGAGGGGGAGGGAGGGAGGACTTTAAAGAGGCATGCTTTGTGTTACAACTTGGGGAAAATGTTTTTATTTATACTTTATACTAACGCCCGAAGCATGGGCAATAAAAAGGAAGAGCTGGAACTTCTCATGCTGATGGAAAGGTATGATCTAGTAGGCATCACAGAAACTTGGTGGAATGATTCTCATGACTGGAATGTAATGGTGGATGGATATGAACTGTTCAGAAAAAACAGAATAGATCGAAGAGGTGGAGGAGTGGCACTGTATGTGAGGAAAGGGCTTACCTGTCAGGAAATTCTAGTGAAGGAGAGCATATGTACAGTGGAAAGCATCTGGGTGAAAATAAGCGAGGGGAAAACAAACAGTGTGGTGGTTGGTGTCTGCTACCGACCGCCTGACCAACGAGAGGATGTGGATGCTGCACTTTGTGAGCAGCTTGAGAAAATATCCAAACGGCAGGACCTTGTCATCATGGGTGACTTCAATTTCCCAGATGAGTGCTGGGAAACAAACTCTGCGAAGCGTCCTCAGTCATGCAAGTTTCTGACCTGCCTGGCTGACAATTTCATTTATCAAATGGTAGATGAACCCACAAGAGGTTCAGCCATACTGGACTTAATACTGACCAACAGGCAAGAGTTGGTGGATGAGGTGAAGGAGGTGGGGACCCTAGGGGGAAGTGACCATGTCCTCATAGAATTCCTTTTGAGATGGGGAGCCAAGGAAGCTTGTAGCCAGACGCGGATGTTGGATTTTCGTAGAGCAAACTTTAATAAACTCAGAGACATGATGAGTGTCATACCATGGACGAGAATGCTGGAAGGGAAGGGAGCATGTGAAGGGTGGGCGCTACTCAAACAAGAGCTATTGCATGCTCAATCAATGACTATTCCAGAAAGACGAAAACACTGCAGGAGCTCTAAGAAGCCTATTTGGATGAACAGAGAACTTCAAGAGGAACTAAGAAAGAAAAGGAAAATGTTCAGGAAATGGAGGGAAGGACAGAGCTCTAAAGAAGAGTACCTACAGGTTACTAGGCACTGTAGATCAATCATCAGAAAGGCCAAAGCTGAGAGTGAGCTAAGATTGGCCAGGGAAGCCCATTGTAACAAGAAAAGATTTTTCAGTTACGTGAGGAGCAAACGTAAAGTAAAGGAGGCAATAGGCCCGCTGTTGGGTGCGGATGGACAAACTCTAACGAAAGATGCAGAGAAAGCAGAAAGGCTTAGTGCCTATTTTACATCTGTTTTTTCCCACAGGTCTAAGTGTTTAGGCACATCTAGAGATGGCTGTAGCCAAAGGATAGTGTCTGGGTGGCAGGTTAACATGGATAGAGAGGTGGTCGAGAGGCATTTAGCTGCACTGGATGAGTTCAAATCCCCTGGTCCAGATGAAATGCACCCGAGAGTACTCAAAGAACTTTCCAGAGAACTTGCACAGCCCTTGTCCATCATCTTCGGAACCTCTTTAAGGACTGGAGATGTCCCGGAGGACTGGAAAAGAGCAAACGTTATTCCGATCTTCAAAAAAGGGAGGAAGGATGACCCGGGAAACTACAGACCAGTGAGTCTGACCTCTGTTGTGGGGAAGATAATGGAGCAGATATTAAAGAGAGCGATCTGCAAACATCTGGAGGACAATTTGGTGATCCAAGGAAGTCAGCATGGATTTGTCTCCAACAGGTCCTGCCAGACCAACCTAGTTTCCTTTTTTGACCAAGTAACAGGTTTGCTGGATCGGGGAAATTTGGTTGATGTCATTTACTTGGATTTTAGTAAAGCTTTTGACAAGGTTCCCCATGATGTTCTGATGGATAAGTTGAAGGACTGCAATCTGGATTTTCAGATCGTTAGGTGGATAGGGAATTGGTTAGAGAACCGCACTCAAAAAGTTGTTGTCAATGGTGTTTCATCAGACTGGAGAGAGGTGAGTAGCGGGGTACCTCAGGGTTCGGTGCTCGGCCCGGTACTTTTTAACATATTTATTAATGATCTAGATGAGGGGGTGGAGGGACTACTCATCAAGTTTGCAGATGACACCAAATTGGGAGGACTGGCAAATACTCCGGAAGATAGAGACAGAGTTCAACGAGATCTGAACACAATGGAAAAATGGGCAAATGAGAACAAGATGCAATTTAATAAAGATAAGTGTAAAGTTCTGCATCTGGGTCAGAAAAATGAAAAGCATGCCTACTGGATGGGGGATACGCTTCTAGGTAGCACTGTGTGTGAACGAGACCTTGGGGTACTTGTGGATTGTAAACTAAACATGAGCAGGCAGTGTGATGCAGCGGTAAAAAAGGCAAATGCCATTTTGGGCTGTATCAACAGAGGCATCACATCAAAATCACAAGATGTCATAGTCCCATTGTATACGGCACTGGTCAGACCACACCTGGAGTACTGTGTGCAGTTCTGGAGGCCTCACTTCAAGAAGGACATCGATAAAATTGAAAGGGTACAGAGGAGAGCAACGAAGATGATCTGGGGCCAAGGGACCAAGCCCTATGAAGATAGGTTGAGGGACTTGGGAATGTTCAGCCTGGAGAAAAGGAGGTTGAGAGGGGACATGATAGCCCTCTTTAAGTATTTGAAAGGTTGTCACTTGGAGGAGGGCAGGATGCTGTTTCTGCTGGCTGCAGAGGAAAGGACACGCAGTAATGGGTTTAAACTTCAAGTACAACGATATAGGCTAGATATCAGGAAAAAGTTTTTCTCAGTCAGAGTCGTTCAGCAGTGGAATAGGCTGCCTAAGGAGGTGGTGAGTGCCCCCTCACTGGAAGTCTTCAAGCAAAGGTTGGATACACACTTTTCTTGGATGCTTTAGGATGCTTAGGGCTAATCTTGCGTTGAGCAGGGGGTTGGACTAGATGGCCTGTATGGCCCCTTCCAACTCTATGATTCTATGATTCTATTTCTGGCATTGCCTGCACACTTGTCCACTTATTCATTGCTCCAGGAAGTTAGTCATTTAAAAAAACCCATTCCTGTCCCCAGGAACAAGGGAGAGGGAGGCAGGTGCGAGGGCGGGATGATGCAGGCACCTTTAGTGCATTTGAGCCTCTATACGAGGGGTAGTCAAACTGCGGCCCTCCAGATGTCCATGGACTACAATTCCCAGGAGCCCCCTGCCAGCATTTGCTGGCAGGGGGCTCCTGGGAATTGTAGTCCATGGACATCTGGAGGGCCGCAGTTTGACTACTCCTTCTCTACACCTTCCCTCTGCCGGTTGCCTGCTGGTTGCTCTCCCTTAGCTAGTGCTAAACAGGTCGGGGAATCCACTTTATGCGATCCCCCAACTAGCTCTTTAAAATGGATGTAGCTGGCTGGTTACTGCCCAGGCACTGGATGTTGCCGACGTCATATGGAGGGGCTGGAATATAACAACTACCTAAGGTAAGCATTTTACTACATTTAACAGGTATGGAAATGCCCTGGAAATTTCATTTTGGGAGAATTGCAACGCTCTCTGTAAGGTTCAAATGTGCATTCTTGGACTGATCATTGGATCAAATGTGCATTCTTGGATTACTCAAATTGAAAACAAGCGAACAAACAAAAAGCTTCTTTTTTGTTTAACAAAAAGTCCTGGGACACCTTTAAGAACACCTTTAAGAACAACAAAGTTTAATTCTGGGTATAAATTTTTGTATCTGAAGATTGTGCCTGCACATGAAAGCTTACTCTCAGAATAAAACTTTGTTGGTCTTAAAGGTGCCCTGGACTCAAGCTTTGTTCTCTTGCTTCAGACCAACACAGCTACCCAGATGAATATAATATATTAATTTTATGCTAATTTTGTGGTATACAACAGCAGTCAGTTAGTCAGTATAGAAAGTGCTGTTGTGTTAGGCAGAGAGAAAAGACGCTTTGGAGGGATAATTGCAAGAGGCCTGAAAAAGCAGGGAATGTAGGAAGAGAAAAAGAAGAGTTGGTTCTTATACACTGCTTTTCTCTACTTGAAGGAGTCTCCAAAGCAGCTTACATTTGCCTTCCCATCCCTCTCCCCACAACAGACACCCTGTGAGGGAGGTGGGGCTGAGAGAGCCCCTGCTCAGTCAGAATAGCTTTATCAGTGCTGTGGGTAGCCCAAGGTGTTGGGAATCAAACCCGGCTCGCCATATTAGAAGTCCGCGCTCCTATCCACTACACAAAGCTAGCTCTTGTTTGCCCTGCCTGCCACACATCTGTGAAACTCCCATCACTACAAAGCTTGTCCCATTTACTTGGGTCAGGCATTCTGACTGCCCCACCCTGCTTATGCTATTGCAAACAAGCTTCCTTGCTCTTGGAGCAGGCAAGTGAAGGTGTGTTTGTTCCTGCTGGAACAGCAGCCCAGATGGATCTTTGCCGCAGAGAAACCCACAAACAAAGAAAAACCCAATTATCTGACAACATATTATATGCCACTGCCGAAAAGTGAAGCACCTGGCAACATGTCCTGCTCATCGCCTTACTGTTCATGCCCATGCATACATATGCATGTGCACACGAGACGAGTTAACTTCTTGACATTTGGGGAAGGGAATGGTTCATATTTTAAAAATCTAAGATCCCTTAAAGGCAAAATGGGGATGGTCATTTATCAAAGAGAGGGACAAGAACAAAAATCTGAATCATTTGCAAATGCTTCTGGGTCTGTCTGGATTTTTGCCTTGGCAACAGGTTAGTTTACTGTGTGCATGCCAGCCAGCCTCCCTCTGGGGTTGACAACCTCCAGGCAGGGCCTGGAGATCAACAAGAATTATAGCTGGTCTTTGTATAGAGATGGGTTCCCCTGGAAAAAATGGCAGCTTTGGGGGGTGGGCTGGATGGCACCCATCCCTGTTCAGCTTCCTCCCTTTCCTAGACTTCACCATCCCCAGGCAAGAAATTCCCCAACGCAGAGTTGGCAGCCCACCCTCCCTCCCTCCCTTCAGAGTTAATCCTCTGGCTGTGGCCAGTAAACAGAGTTGCCAACTCCAGGGTGGAAAATTCCTGGACATATGCGGGTGGAGCCTGGGGAGAGTAACTTTTGGAAAGGACCTGGATCTCAGTGGGTTGATCCTAAAAAGCAACCAGTTTCTACAGCAGTGGTGACCAAATTGGGGCTTTCCAAGTATCCATGGACTACAATTCCCATCAGCATGTGCCGGCAGGGGCTCATAGCAGCTGTAGTCCATGGACATCTGGAGAGACCCAGTTTGGCTCCCCCTGTTCTACCGGGTAACTATCTGGGTACCCCGAGGATCAGTTGTAGTTTTGAGAGACAAGACCTCAGTTGACAGCCACAGCCGTGAACCATTTCCTTTGCCATGCCAGCTGGGTGCTCCTGAAAACGCCAGCCCTGGCTCTGCGGGCTCTCAAGTTCTCCTCTCCTCCGTTGCCTGAAGCTCCAGAAACAGGACGAATCTTTGAGCTTGTTTCAGACCCTGTCATACAGGTGTGTCCATGAGCTGGTTTTCAGCTGATGGATACCTGCCCTCAAGAGGCACGAGCAGCATCCCAACCCGACAGAGGGCCTGAGCTCTTGCCTTTTGTGGGGGGTTGGGACGGGACAAGCTCCGCCGCAGAAAGGCTCACAGTCGCAAACTTCAAGTTGCACGCAGCAATGGAAACCAGAGCCCTGCCCTGCTTCTAATTGCTGGGGGGGGTTCAGCTTGTGGGGCCTGCGGCAGTCAAGCCAGCAAGTGGCCAAGATGCGGCTTCTCACCATGCTGAACATGCAGTGATGGCTCCTTTGTCCGGGTCAGGAAGAGAAGCTGAGCAGCAAAGAACGAGTGGGGGAATCCTGACGAAATCCATCTTCGTTTCGCAGTTAGGGGTAGCCTAGTAATCGCTTTTATTGACTGCCGAGGGCCAGAAAGCACGGCAGCATTGTGCCCATGTGCTTACATCACTTCTGGTAAAAATCGGAAGCAGCATGGATGACGCTCTAGCACAGGGGTAGTCAAACTGCGGTCCTCCAGATGTCCATGGACTACAATTCCCAGGAGCCCCTGCCAGCGAATGCTTAGGGCGAATGCTGGCAGGGGCTTCTGGGAATTGTAGTCCATGGACATCTGGAGGGCCGCAGTTTGACTACCCCTCTAGCATTTTGCAAAAAATAGTTTTTTGCAAAATGCCCCGTCATTTCTGATTTTTGTGCAGCTAACATAAGCACATGGACCAGACTTGCTGACTCCCACTTGAGGGCCATCTGGAGACATGCAGGTGAAGCCTGGGAAAGGCCGGGTTTGGAGTGGGGAGGGACCGAGGGCTACAAGGTGCCCCAGATACTTCCCAGCTGAATCAGATTCCTGCTGATGCTTAGAATGATTTCTGCTGTAGCTGCTGTGTGGCTGCAGGGAAAGTGAGTCTGGTCTGGGGAACCCACTCGTGCAAAAATCATCATGTGCCCCAGTCACTCTGTGCTTATAGTCAAGAATCTGTGCGCAGAGTAACTGGCTCTTTAATGTTAATTAAACAGCCACATGATAACCGCCCTGAGCCCTCGGGGAGGGCGGTATATAAATATAATTAATAAATAAATAAATGCCAGAACCTCCAAGATGAAATTAGGACCTTTCTTAAATACTTGAAGTCCTCACAGCAAGGGTCGCTACTTCTCTCCATACAGAGGCATGACAGAGAGAGTGGGAGCAGGGCGGGGGTGTAGAAGGGTGAGCAAAATTCGTAGCTGGGCAGGCAGATGATCCTGGGGTCATCTTGGATATCAGGACAAGATGTCATAGTCCCATTGTATACGGCACTGGTCAGACCACACTTGGAGTACTGTGTGCAGTTCTGGAGGCCTCACTTCAAGAAGGACGTAGATAAAATTGAAAGGGTACAGAGGAGAGCGACGAGGATGATCTGGGGCCAAGGGACCAAGCCCTATGAAGATAGGTTGAGGGACTTGGGAATGTTCAGCCTGGAGAAAAGGAGGTTGAGAGGGGACATGATAGCCCTCTTTAAGTATTTGAAAGGTTGTCACTTGGAGGAGGGCAGGATGCTGTTTCCGTTGGCTGCAGAGGAGAGGACACGCAGTAATGGGTTTAAACTTCAAGTACAACGATATAGGCTAGATATGAGGAAAAAGTTTTTCACAGTCAGAGTAGTTCAGCAGTGGAATAGGCTGCCTAAGGAGGTGGTGAGCTCCCCCTCACTGGCAGTCTTCAAGCAAAGGTTGGATGCACACTTTTCTTGGACGCTTTAGGGTGCTTAGGGCTGATCCTGCGTTGAGCAGGGGGTTGGACTAGATGGCCTGTATGGCCCCTTCCAACTCTATGATTCTATGATTCTATGATTCTATGACCTTCCTGAGGAGAGCACCATCCCAGGTATTAGAGACCATTGCTGGTCCAGACATCTGGCTCAGGATAAATCAGTTTCACGTGTTCATATTTACATGAACTGGCCATAAACTTTCAGACAGCGCACATGTTCTGCGTCCAGTTAAAGGGCAGCAAGTAACAGATGTTAGGAAAGACCTTTTCCTGCCAACCAGAGTAGACCACTACAGGGAGAAATGGTCTGATGCTGTCGTTTCAGTGGGTCACACGTGAAAATAGGCCCTTTCTTGAATACCTGCCAAGTGGCGTCTGAATGTATTCTGCAATCACAGCCCCCCCCCCCGCAACTTCTCTTGCTGAGCCTTTTCAGATGTCCACGGTGCATTTGGATGTGCATTTGGAGTGCATTTGTGCATTTGGATGTGCATTTGGAGTGCCGAGTGATTTTTAAAAATTCTCAGGCGCATGGGAACTTTCCCTCCCTAAACTGAGAAACATTAAACTTCTGGAAGACTTGGGAATGGGGGCCGAGGGGTGGCAAAGGCAAACACTCACTGTACTGAGGTTTGAATCTTTCCCAAAGGCAGAAACAGGGCAATGCCTTGCCAAAGGGAAGGGCCATGAAAACTGGGACGATTTCTGGCAACCAGTGGCTTGTATGGCCTGCCATTATGCAAACTCTATTACCCAGAGTTCACTGGGCACCTTGGATACTCAGCATCATTGGACTTGTTGCTGACTTGTGATGCATGGTGGGAAATGAAGTTCTCAGAATGCTTGACTACATATCCCAGAGTGCTTTGGATGCAGAAGTGTCTCGGGCAAGGGAGAGGGGTGGAGGAAAAGCTGCAGGGAAAGAGACGGCTTCCTCCTGCCCGTTGCCTGTGGCCATCACATGGATGGAGGTGGGAGTGGGGGTTCTTGGGTTCAGATGCACCAGCGAAGGCCTGGAGAGGGAGAGGCTGTGGGTTCTTCTCCCTTTGAGGATTATTTCAGGAGGGTAGCCATATTAGTGGGAAGGAAGGTGGCAAGGTATAGCCCCCAGATGGCCAAACTGTGGCTCTCCAGATGTCCATGAACTACAGTTCCCATGAGCCCCTGTCAGCATATGCTTTGAAGGCAAGCGCTGAAGCGCTTCCTGCTGAACCACAGGAATACAGGCGTCTGCAGCACTAATCCTCTTGCCCTCTTGCGGGTGGGATGCAGATCTGACCCGTTTGATGCAGAGGAGATGCCCTGCCCCGTGACGGAGGAAGAAGAAGCCGGCATGCGGCCAGGCAGGACACTTCCAATTTCTATTAGGAGCCGCTGTCGCCTTTATCAGACCTGGGCCGCCGTGTACATTCTGTTTGGCTTGGAGAGTGATGTGAAACATGTGCCACTCTGCCTCGCCTGTTAGGACGACCGTGCCTCCACGTTGTACAAATAAATCCTAGATGTTTGTGGTCCACGATGAAATCTCCCGACAGAGTGAACGCAGCCAGGCCGAGTGTGTTCCCTGCTTGTTTGGCCAAGCCAATTTCCCAAGAATGTATTTCCAGGATCATTTCAGATTTCTGAGGCTTATTTTTTTTAAGCACACTTCTGCGGCAAGGCAGGTACATCACATGTTTCTGCATGCGGCTCTCACAGGCCCTTAAACGTGCACAGCTCAATGGCCAGTCTTGTGCGCTGCTGCTGCAGGAAGAAAGTCTCAAGTCCAAAACTGGGAGGCTCCTATTTGCTGGCCTGGGAAAGACCCTCTCTTAGGACTACCAGGTCCCCCCAGCCACCAGCAGGTCCATAAGAAACTCAGAAGAGCCCTGCTGGCTCAGACCAGTGAGGGTCCATCTCATCCAGCATCCCATCTCTCACAGTGGCCAATAGTTCCTCTGGAGGGCCAGCCACAGGGCTGAGAGACCAAGGCCTTCCTCTTGCTTTAGGATGCTTAGGGCTGATCCTGCATTGAGCAGGGGGTTGGACTAGATGGTCTGTATGGCCCCTTCCAACTCTATGATTCTATGATTCTATGATTCTATGCTGTTGCTTCTTGGCTCTGGGATTCAGAGACTGATTGCCTCTGAATGTGGAGGTTCCCCTCAGTTTTCATGGCTAGTACACATTGATAAATTTATCTTTCATGAATCTATCTACTCTTAAAGCTGCCTATTCCTGTGGCCATCACTACATCCTCTGGCAGCAAATTCCACATTTTCATTCATTCATTCATTCATTCATTCATTCATTCATTCATTCATTCATTCATTCATTCATTCATATACCGCTCTCTCTGAATGCTCTCTGTGTAGAGTTGCGAGGTCTACTGATCTGGGTGGGAGTCCACCTTGCCCCTTCAAACTCTCCCACAAATCACCTGAACCCAGAAGAGCATCGTGATGTGCCGACACCCCCCACAAGTGACTTGGCACACTAGGGCCGTCAGGGTGTGTGTGTGACATTCGGGTTTTGAGCAAAACTCTATTGTTAGAAGCAAATTCTACCATAGTGTCTTGCCCAAAAGCCGAGCATCTCCTCCCAACATCTCTGATATGCTGACAACACTTCCAGGTGATGTCAGCATGTTGGGGTGCTCACAGAGGGTATCCCCACCCCCCACCACCAGCACAGATAGCCCTGGCAACTCTATCTCTGTGTAAAGTAGTATTTCCTTTGCTCCAACTTGAACCTACTGCCAACAATTTCAATGGATGCCCTTAATACCAGAAGTCAAGGGCGAGGGAAAAACATTTCTCCTTGTCGAATCTCTCCAGTCTTTATGATGTTTAGTGACAGGGAGATTCCTGGAGATTTGTGGGTGGGTACTGGATAGCCAGCTTGGCGTCATTGTTAACAGTTTACTCTAACCTGGAAAACTAGTTCGATTCCCGACTCCTCCTCCACATGCAGTCTGCTGGGTGACCTTGGGCCAGCCCCACTTCTCTCAGAGCTCTCTTAGCCCTACAAGCTTCATGGGGTGTCTGTTGTGGGGAGAAAGGTAGGTGATTATAAGCCACTTTGAGACTTCTTTGCATAATAAAAAGCGACATACAAAAAATCAGTCCTTCTCCTTCTCCCTCAGTGGGACTCAGTGCCACAGAATTTGCCCTTCGATGCACCCGTTTTCTCCAGGGGGTCTGATCTCTGTAGCCCCACCTGGAGGTTGGCACCCCAGGCTTCTCTTGTGGATACCTGGAGAGATTTGGGAGGAGAGTCGGGGGGCAGCAGAGTTTGGGAAGGAGAGGGTCCCCCACAGGGCATAAGGCCATGGACTCCACCCTCCAAAGCAGCCATTTTCTCCAGGGGAACTGATCTTGGTTGTCGGAAGATTGGTTGTAATCCCAGGAGATCTCCAGTCACCACCTCCCTTTAAAGAGGGTTAAGGAAGTTATTATGTATTTGATGAAGTAGGCTGGCAACCCTAGGAGACCCATGTTCAAATTTGTACTAGGCTATAAGGGAGCCTGCTCTGAGCTAAGGAAAACTCCTGGTGGAATCTGAGTGAGGTGGAGGTTGGGAAGGGAAGGGAATGGAAGGGAGGGGAGGGGAGGGGAGGGGAAGGGAAGGGAAGGGAAGGGAGGGGAGGGGAAGGGAAGGGAAGGGAAGGGAAGGGAGGGGAGGGGAGGGGAGGGGAGGGGAAGGGAAGGGAAGGGAAGGGAAGGGAAGGGAGGTGAAGGGGCTCAGCAGGCATCACGAGAGGCCATCGAGCCCACCCTCTGAAGCAGCCATTTTGAACACACATGAAGCTGCCTTAGGTGGAATCAGACCCCTGGTCCCTCAAAGTCCATCTTGTCTACTCAGACTGTCAGGGGCTCTCCAAGGTCTCAGGCGGAGGCCTTTCCTGTCACATGCTGCTTCGTCCTTTTAATTGAAGTTGCCGGGGATTGAATTTGGGATTTCCTGCCTGCAAAGAGCCCCTCAACCACATTCTCAGAGAAGGAAGAAGGAGCACAAGTCCTGGTTCCCTTACAAGGATGGGGCTGACTGAGAATATCCACCCAATTTACCCGTCTGATAGGGAAAAACAGGCAATATTCCATAATAGTTTTAATGCTTTAATGTTTGTAATTAATCAATTTAATTATATTGATTTCATTCAATCTATGTACATTTGATTGTTCTAACCCACTCTGAATTGCCAGAGAAAGGGTGGGTAACAAATTTTATTATATCTTTCTCTATTTTGACATTGTGTATATTTGCAAAAATTGAAGTGTTGTTTGGTTGTTGGTAGTGCAGTGTGTTTTTTTTTGTTCCCCCTGTTTGTGATTGATACATAGAATCATAGAGTTGGAAGGGGCCATACAGGCCAGCTAGTCCAACCCCCTGCTTAACACAGGATCAGCCCAAAGCATACTAAAGCAATTGCAGTTTCTTTCCTCCTTGAGAGGGGAAAAACCTGGCACTGGGTCCTAATTAAAAGTAAACTTGATGAGCCGCTTCATACATGCCTGGCCTCAACCTGGTTTAGTTAATGTGCCTCATGCATCTGCAGCCAGCGTGTTGCGATTGCACTAAGCTTCACCGTTCCGTGCTATTGGCTTAAGGGGCATAAGAAGCTACTGCTGATTTCCCCTCTTCATGGACCTGAAGCAACTGTTCAGAAACCTGTTGTTATATTTAGGATGTTTATCCACAGCACCAAGACAAAAAGGCGCACATGGACAATGCCTAGATCCTTGTTAGAGGCATTTTTACCTCACTGGTCAACTTCTGTGTGCTGAAACCAACCAGGCATAGGTGGCCGGCTGCATTTTCTGGTCTGCGCAGACTCTCTTGCCAGTAATGGGAAGGAGCACCAGATGTCCACAGCACTCTGGAGGTACAACCTTAAAGCAAGGCAGAGTTCTGGAGACCCTTCCCCTCACCATCCCTGATGCCCCCCCCCATCCCACCTCCCAAGAGACACTAAAGTAACGGCGTTGTTTGAAAAGCCTTTCGAAGGGAGCCCACTGGCTAAAATTACCCTTCTGTTTTATCTTTCCGAGAGCAGGAAGGTCTGTGGCTAACAGATGGTTTGTGTTAAGTGTTATTTGTTAGTCTAATGAAAGGAGGTGAATAAGCTTTCAAGACCTCAAATTCCACCCCCCCACCCCGCAAGTCTCCCCCCCCCCCCAATATACAAGGCTTATTGCTCAGCTTTAGGAGAGAACAAGATACCGGCCAATGGCGCTTAGCATTTCTGCTTTTGATTTTGTTGTTTGCAACTGCTCCACGCTGCAGTTTTTCAAACTAGTTAAATGCTGTGCCGACTAGAGACGTGCAGCACAGCCAAAGTTTATGTGCTGCTCAGAGCCAAGGGTAAGAATGCGTGAACAAGTGTACATGGGGGAGTGTTCAAGCTTCAAAAATGGGGACGTAGATATGGTAGTCAACTAATGCCTCCACTCTAGGATTTCCCACCAACACCCCAGGTGACATAACCCTACATGGTTTGTGAGGGGTGCCAGTCATAGAATCCTAGAGGGGAATGGGGCCATCTAGGCCATCTAGTCCCACCCCCTGTTCAATGCAGGATCAGCCTCAAGCATCCAGGAGAGGGATCTGTCCAGCCGCTGCTTGAAGACTGCCCGTGAGGGGGAGCTCCCCACCTCCTTAGGCAGTCCATCTCACTGCTGAACTGCTCTGTGAATTCCCCCCCACGCCCCCATATCTAGCCTGTACTATTCTACATGTAGTTTAAAGCCATTACTGTGGGTCCTATTCCCTGCTACCCACAGGAACCTTTCCCTGCCCTGACAACCTTTCAAATACTTAAAGGGAGCCCTCCTGTCCCCTCTCCACCTCCTCTTCTACAGGCTGAACTTTCCCAAGTCCCTCAGCCTTTCCTCACAGGGCTTGGTCCCCAGGCCCTGGATCATACTCTTCGGTCTCCTCTGCACCCTCTCCATTTTGTTCACGTCCTTTTGGAAATGAGGTGTGGTCTCACACTATGGTAACTTGCAATTTGATGCAGCCCAAGACCGTTTACGCACTGGGAACTTCACTGCCCCAGCTCCTGTGCAGTAGGACAAATCAGGAGCGGATGAGGTGCACCAGGCAAAATGCTCCCCCATGTGGGTGCAGGAAGAGGTGGGGCAACCTGCCAGGACTAAAACTCCAGCCTGCAGCCCGGCATGAAACCTCCAGTGCGTAAACGGTCCAAGACTGTATTTGCCATCTTTAACAACACATCACACTGTCTGCACATATTTAGCTTATAGTCCAAAAGTACCCCAAGATTTCGTTCATGCATACTGCTACCCAGAAATATCTCTCTCATCCAGCATGAATGCTTCTCATTTGTGTGACCCAGATGTAAAAATCCGCACATACTTATTGAATTGCATGTTGTTCTCATTTGTCCGCTTTTCCCACATGTTCAGATCTTGTTGAACTGTTTCTATCTTCTAAGGTGTTCAGCACTCCTCCCAATTTGGTGTCGCCTGCAAATTTAATGGGGAGTCCCTCCCCCCCTCATCCAGATCATTGATAAAAATGTTGAAAAGTACTGGATGCAGTACTAAGCCCTGTGACTCCCCACTCCCACAGATTGCCCCTACCCTCTGCAACTCCCCTTGTGTAGTTTCACCATACGCACTCCTTCCTGGTTTGGGAGATTCCTGGTCCAGTTCTCCTCAATCTCCGCACCGCACCGCTGAACGTGTCATATGAATAATGCAGCACCTCAGTTCCTTCTGAGGATTCCAGACTATTAAAATCCAAATGCATGGGTTAATGAATGTCTCGTTTTGTTACTTAGAATCATAGAATAATAGAGTTGGAAGGGACCTCCTGGGTCATAAAGTCCAACCCTCTGCACTATGCAGGACACTCACATCCCAATCGCTCATCCACTGTCACCTGCCACCCCCTTGAACCTTCACAGAATGAGCTTCTCCATCAGATCGCTATCTAGACTCTGTTTAAAAATTTCCAAAGATGGAGAACCCACCACCTCCCGAGGAAGCCTGTTCCACTGAGAAACCGCTCTAACTGTCAGGAACTTCTTCCGGATGTTTAGAAGGAATTTCTTTTGAATTAATTTCATCCCATTCCTTCTGGTCTGTCCCTCTGGGGCAAGAGAGAACAATTCTGCTCCATCCTCCATATGGCACCCTTTTAAATACTTGAAGATGGTTATCAGATGCCCTCTCAGTCGTCTCCTCTCTAGGCTAAACAGGCCAAGCTCCTCCAACCTTTCCTCCTACGTCTTGGTCTCCAAACGCCTTTGTTGCCCTCCTCTGGACAGGATCCAAAAGCTGGCCCATTTCAAGGAGGGAATGCCCCTGGTTTGTGTGCCCTGCCGCTTCTGGATAAGGGGATTTGGGGGACTCATGGAGGAGGCTATCCCCTAAAAGCCCCCCCCCTTTCAGGGCCTGATGCAGCCCTCCCTCCTCCTCCTCTGCCCCCTCCCCATGGCTGTCCCACCTCTGCCCTGTTTGGCCAACAGTTGTGCTTTGCTACTGGAACAGCATATGGGGATAGTCAGAGGCCCATAAAAAGAGATGGGACTGCAATGTCCATTGCCTGTTCTGTTTTAGGATCACCATTATAAGATAGCATTGCTGGTAAAAGGTTCCCTGGGGCCACTCCTTGCCCATCATCAGGTTGCTCCTTGGAGGAGGAAACTTTCCAAACGGGGGCCGGAGAAGCAGCCTGCCCGTGCAGTAGCCAGGAAAAGAAAGGGTGGGGGGCTGGCATTTGTGGACGGGGGTTTCTTTATTACCATCTCCTTGTGGGTTCTTCTGGGCCTTGATGTGATCTTGTCCACACCACCGACCATCACTGGATCCAGAACAACCTAGACTCCAGCCCTCTTTGCCAGTACCCTCCTGCTCTCAGGACGGCCAGCCCAGAAAGTCTGTCACTGAGAATGGCTCAGTAACTGTAAGGATCAGAATGACTAAGAATTATGCAGAGGTTTCCAACTTGGTGGCAGCACATCTGCTTTGAATGCGGGAGGTCATGAGTTCGATCCCCAACATCTCCAGTTAGTAGGGGATATGAAAGTCCTTAACATGAGAACCTAGGCAGCTGCTGCCTGTCAGAGTGCACAATACTGATCTGGAGAAACTAAGCACTTAACTCAGGGGTAGCGCATCTGCTTTGATTGCAGGAGATCTCATGTCCAGCCCCTTCTAGTGAAAAGTTAAAAGGTGGAATGAATGACTTTTCTTTACCTCTGACCCTAGAGAGCTGCTGACAGATAGAGCAGGCAATACCGACTTGGATAGACCAAGGGAATGAATCAGAATACAGTAGATTCATGTGAGCTGCACAACACGGAAGGTGCAATTCGTCGTATCTCCAAGTAAAAGGTCTCAGGTAGAAGCTATTATTCTCTGACCAAAGCTCTAATGAGTTAATACTGGCTGGAGTGGACACTAAGGGCATTTCCGCACCCGTTAAATGTAGCATCATGCCAGTCAATTGCAAGCTGAATATTCCGGCCCCTGCACATGACGTCGCCCACATCCAGCTGACAGCTCGCTACATCCTCCATTTTAAAGTGCTTCTTTGAGAATCGCAAAAAGTGGATTCACGACCCCTAAAAAGTGCTAGCTACCAGAGAACAACCAGCAGAGGGAAGGCATGGAGGCTCAAACGCGCTAAAGTTGCCTGCTTCATCCTGCCCTCGCCCCCGCCTCCCTCTCCCTTGTTCCTAGGATGGGAATTTCTGTTTAAAAAGGGCGAAGGGCCTGGAGCAACAAATAGGAGAACATGTGTAGGCAATGCGAGAAACATTTTTTTTCAAAGTTGTAACACAAAGCGTGCCTCTTGAAAGCCCTGCCCCCCCCCAAAATAAAAAAGCACTATGCATCTATGCTTCCATGCATTGGCATTTCAACAAAGTATGAATTTTAAAATAATAGCGGGCATTGTGGGACCTTTAAAATATGGAGAAAGGAGACTGGCTGCTTGGGTTGATTGACAGGTGAAAGGGCAATGTGTATATTGCTCTCATTTTTAACATTCAAGCTTGGGAATTGGGAAAGGATGAGGGGAGTTTGCAAGAGCCAGGTGTGATTCTTCCACCTATGTACGGGAGTCATTCTTCTCTGCTCTGTCCCATCACCTTTCCTTTCTGACCCCTTTTTCTTTTTTCTTGTTTGTTGCTTGTAATTACAAGGGAGCATATTAGGCAGAAATCTGAATTTATAATATGTTTACAGTGGAAAATCACTTTGTCCCAGTCAGCCTGGTATCTGTTTTGAATCATGATTGAAAGCCCCCTTGCTCCTGTGAAAGAATCTCTGGTTGCCAGTATGGCTGCCAACCCCCCAGTAGGAAATCCTCTTGCCCAACTGCACCACAGGCAGTTGGGGAAGGAAAAAAATTAAAGGCATTATTTCATGGCCTATTATGCACTGGTGCTTTCCCCTGCTGTTACTATGCATCTTCATTGGGTTTTCTTTGTTGTTCTGCATTGATTTTCGTTCCTTCTGTGCTCAGTTTGCTTTCTGGTCGCTGTTTCCCAGAGATTTCTGAGAGTGCTTTTGTGTCCATTTCCCCCTTGTTCCACTTCCAATCCAAAGGAGCTACTAAAGCTTTAGATCTCTGCTGGTATTAACTTGTATGTTGGATTGGAGAGGAGAAAAATGGCAGCATCCCCAATGCAAAAGGGGAAAAAGGATTTTAGAGCTGCACACAAACAAAATGGGGGTGGGGGAATCATCAGCATAGAATGAAACTGACATGAGATGTAACAGAAGCCTAAAGCTTTGAAAACATTTTGCCCTTTCATGCTTTAGTGACTAAAGTTGGGGGTGGGAGCCATTTTGGCAATTCTGGAAGTCTAAAACTAAAAGGGCAGCTGAGCCACATGGATCTTCTGCAAATCTCTGAGCTTAAGAATCACTTGGGATAGATCCATTTGGAGGACACAGTGCAATATGCACAGCTTTTAAAAACTACCAAGATCATGAGCAATGTGCAGGATCAAATAAGAAAATCACAATAAGAAAACCATTCAAATTTGCAAGGAAAGGCAGGACAGTGACTTAAATCTGCAGCTGCACTGAGGTATTGGCAAAAATATCCCCCTCCCAAATTTCTTCAGTTTAGTGGCACAAGAATAAAAAACCTCTCCAGAGCTTTGGCCAGAGGACTCTGCCCACACACAAATTGTAGCTCCGTGCAAAGTGGGGTGGAGCTGCAGCCAAGTTTGTGCAGGCTCTGTGCCCACACACAGGCACAAACACACACGCATACCTGTGGCCCATGATCACAGCTTGTAATGCCAGTGCCAGTTGATTCTACTGTGTATTCTGTACACCGAGCATGTTGTATGATGAGATTGTGTGACCATTTCCCATTTTTCATAATGATGGATTATGCATCAGAAGAAGAGTTGGTTCTTATGTGCCGCTTTTCCCTACCCGAAGGAGTCTCAAAGCGGCTTACATTCACCTTCCCTTCCTCTCTCCACAACAGACACCCTGTGAGGGAGGTGAGGCTGGGAGAGCCCTGAGATTACTGAAGAAGAAGAAGAGGAGTTTGTTCTTATATGCTGTTTTTCTCTACCTGAAGGAGGCTCAAAGTGGCTTACATTCACCTTCCATTTCCTCTCCCCACAACAGACACCCTGTGAGGTGGGTGAGGCTGAGAGAGCCCTGATATCACTGCTTGGTCAGAACAGCTCTATCAGTGCTGTGGAGAGCCCAAGGTCACCCAGCTGGTTGCATGTAGGGGAATCAAACCTGGCTAGCCAGATTAGAAGTCCACACCCCTAACCACTACACCAGGGGTAGTCAAACTGCAGCCCTCCAAATGTCCATGGACTACAATTCCCAGAAGCCCCTGCCAGCATTCGCTGGCAGGGGCTCCTGGGAATTGTAGTCCATGAACATCTGGAGGGCCGCAGTTTGACTACCCCTGCACTACACCAAGCTGGCATCAAAGCATCCCCTAATGCTCTGAAAAGTGGGGAAAATGGGGCTTTGCAGTTGCATGTCAGTTTCAAAACAATCTTGTCAATTTCAGCATCAATTTCCGCCTCCCTCTTATCTGCATTCCTTTCTATTCCCTTTCAGTCAGCGAACTAATGCTAAAACACACATGCAAAACCTGAACCACAAGGATTTAAATGCAAAATGCTTGCTGGATGTTACTGTGCAGCTGCAACAGGGCAACAGTGTAATTTTTTTAACACTTGGGACATCCCCCACACACATGTCACAAGTGATGTTCCACCATGGTTTAGAAAAATATTTGGTTGTTTTTAAATTGTAGCAGCAGAATAAATACACAGGAGGAAAAAGAATAGTGCATAAGATTCACAGAACTGGCAGTCAAGATTAAAGACTGACTGCTTTGAAAATCTGCAGGGAGGTGTGCAGGCACAATGGGCCAATGCGGTGTTGCATCACTTCCAGCAAAAAACACACACAAACAACAACACAGAAGTGACATCAGGTAGTTCTCGGAATTGCCAGAAACAACCGCCAGCAACTCCAACAGCTACTCCATGTCACTTCTGGGGCTTAATTATAAGTGAGCTAATAGTGAAGCCAGGGCTACGTCCCTCCCATTCCTCTCTGTCTCTCCTGCCAGTTACCAGGTACTAACAGAAAAAAGAGAACCTGTCCAAGGCTATCAAAATCCATTACGTTTCCAAACTTACAAGGATACAACCACTGGCGAAAATTCAACATTGAAAATGGCACAAATCTAGAGTTCATTTCGGTTGCTTCATAAATGATTAAAATAGAGACAAGACACATTTTGATGTTTGATTCAATATCTTATTGATGTGTACTGTATAAATATCATACTGTATACAGATTTTGATAGCCTTGGACAGGTTCTCTTTTTTCTGTTGGTACGGTTATTCAGAACTGCCTGCTTTTCGTGTTGTAGTTGCCAGGTACTGCCTGCATACCTAGTGGCCAGGTATACCTGATAGCAGGAGAGATCAGTCAACAGCTCCAATTGCCCAGCACTGCTCTGGTGGCCAACAAGAGAAAAACAAAGTAAGAAATGGCCATCAGTGCAATGTCATCACATCACTTCCAGGGTGTTATCATTCAGGAGTGATATCGTCTCTCCAGGAATTGCCAAAAACTATGGTAAAACCGTAGAGTTTCCAACAATTCCTAGAGAGGTGTGATATCATTTCTGGGTTTCTCTACATGTGCCAAGGGTACCACCTGTGTCTCTGCCCCCCTGACTCTTGCCAGCGACTGAAGGGTAGCCCAACTCTAAGCCTATGCAGAATGCCATTCATTCACCCTTCCTCAATCTCTGATTAGAACGAAACGACTGAACTCCCAGGCAGATTTAAATTCCAGAACTGGTAAAGACAGAAAAACTAGGTAAGTCTAGGGACCGGTCCCGGTCCGTTGATCAGTCGGTACCGGGCCGCTGCTCCTCCTCCTCGTCTTCCCTGGCTGCTGCCTTGGGGGCTGCCCTGCCACTCTGCCGCCGGCTCACCTTTGGTGCTCTCCAGCGGCCGCCATGGCTGGAGCTCCCCCTCGGTGTGGCACTGCACAGCTGCTGCTGGCAGCGCCCCCCAGTGGGCGGCGGGAAGTCAGGGACGCCGGCGGGAAAGCAAGCGGAGCAGGGGCTCAGGCGGCTGTGATGTTCCTTGGCAAAAGACTACCTCCCCCCCCCTGGGCCTTAGTAAACTTGTAAAGCGTTGACCGGTCCCTGGTGAAAAAAAGGTTACTCACATGGGATTAGGGTTGCCAATCTCCAGATGAGACTTTCTTTTAATGCTGACTGGCACTGGGATTCAGAGGCTGCCTGCCTCTCAATGTGGAGGTTCCCTTGAGTCCCCCAACCTTATAGCCACTGATAGACTTATTAATTTGACTAATCCCCTTTTGAAGCTTTCTCTGCTTGTAGCCATCAATGCATCCTCTGTCAGTGATGTCAGCAATGATCACTCATTGCATAAAGAAGTATTTCTTTATCCCTTCGTCCCCCTCCCGAGCAGCCCTCTCCTCCAGGGGAACTGAGCTCTGCAGTCTGGAGATGAGCTGGAATTCCAGGGGATCCCCAGCCCCCACCTGGAGGCTGGCATCCCTCAGTCCCTCTCCCAAGCTGCCCTTTCCTCCAGGGGAACTGATCTCTGCAGTCTGGAGATGAGCTGGAATTCCAGGGGATCCCCAGGCCCCACCTGGAGGCTGGCATCCCTCAGTCCCTCTCCCAAGCTGCCCTTTCCTCCAGGGGAACTGATCTCTGTAGTCTGGAGATGAGGTGGAACTCCAGGGGATCCCCAGGCCCCACCTGGAGGCTGGCATCCCTCAGTCCCCCCTCCCAAGCAGCCCTTTCCTCCAGGGGAACTGAGCTCTGTAGTCTGGAGATGAGGTGGAACTCCAGGGGATCCCCAGGCCCCACCTGGAGGCTGGCATCCCTGCATGTTAGGTGAGGCCGAGGTAGTCGGAAAGCAGCATTGCTACCCTGATGGGGGGGGGTGCATCCTGCCCCCATTCTAGTACATTTGGCTCTTTGCAAGCCTCCTTGATTTCATGTTTAAGAAATGCAGGATAAAATTTAATTTGCTGCCAGATCCGAGTGCATAGGAAATGTAACATTAGATGGTCTCCCTATCAACGTTTCCAAGCAAAGGCTAAATTAAAAGTGGAGCTCTAAACGAGGCCCTTTTGACTCTAATTGGTCACAGATGCCCCACCGATTGCAGTATGTGCACACTCTGTTTTGGAAAGCAGAGAATTCTTCTTTATCACCATTGATCTGTGTCTCTTTGGGGAAGCAAATCCCCCCCCCCCCATCCTTGATTTATTTCCATGTTTTTCTTAACAGTCTCCCCCTCCACCCCGTGTCTCTTTCTGCAGGCCAGGCATCCAGGAGGGGCTTTTAGTGTGTGTGTGTGTGTGGGGGGGATGTTGCTACTAATCACCAGCTCCGAACAGCAGGCCAGGGGAAACCCTTCGGCTGGGTACTTGATCCGCAGAAAAGTGCAGACTGATTTATAGCTGCTGAAATCAATCCCTGCTTTACTGTTTCTTTTAATCATATCGAGAGAAGAATTACATGTTTTACTTTCAGGAAGAAAATTTATTTTCATGTGTGTGCACTCGTGTTTTAATGGCATTCTGCTTGTTAAGAAATGGAAACGTCAGATCTGGATCTGGAATGGTTTCTCTTCATTCTTTAGAGAAAGACAGATGGAAATATCCCAGCTTGGCAGAAGAGGAAACCTCAATGTTTTTTCTAAACCCAGTTCTCCTGTGGCAGGCTCTAAGATCCATGTTTAGTTTTGCTTTACATCCATATGTATCGAGCCATAATGCACAAAGGGTTCGAGCTGTGGTGAGACAAGAGGCAACGATTGGTCGAACAGCTCTGATGTCACAGAGAGATTCAGGATGTGTATTCCACTTAACCAGCCTATCATGGACCAAAGGGGAGAGCACACCAGGGTTGCCGGCCAATGGCTAGCAACTGGTGGGCATCTAAGGAGAGCCATGGGGCAACAACATTACATCACTTCCAGAGAAAACCTGGAAGAGGTGTCACACTGCTTTATGAACATTTATGAACATTATGGACATTCTGAGGTAGAGTTTCTAGCAATTCCCAGTACTGTGTGAGCTCTGTAGTCTGGGGTTTTTACTTCTGGGTTTTTACTGGAAATGATGTCATGGCACTAATGGCAGCTTGCCAAGCTTTTCTCTTATCTTTCCTTCTGCTGGCCTATGGAGTGGTGGCAGGAAGCAGAGCGTGCCTGCCAGAGGTTTTTTGCCATAGCAGGAGACCTGGCAAAATCACTACCATACCGAGATGTAGTCATTAGCTTACACTGCAAGTCAACTATACCCAGCAAACGGCAGTAGGCAGCCCACACGCCTACTCCGTTGGGCAGTGGAGGGAAAGAGGGAGGGGGCAGATGGCATTATCTTGATCAGGGGTAGTCAAACTGCGGCCCTCCAGATGTCCATGGACTACAATTCCCAGGAGCCCCTGCCAGCATTTGCTGGCAGGGGCTCCTGGGAATTGTAGTCCATGGACATCTGGAGGGCCGCAGTTTGACTACCCCTGATCTTGATGCTATTACATCACTTCTGATGCAACCCAGAAGCCATGGTATGGCATCATGTGGCACTCTAGCATTCCCCTTTGGAGTCCTGTGTATAGTTCTGGAGGCTTCACTTCCAAAAGGATATGGGAAAAATTGAGAGGGTGCAAAAGGGGAGCAACGAGGATGATCCCGGGCCTGGGGACCAAGTCCTAGGAGGAGAGGCAGAGGGACCTGGGAATGTTCAGCCTGGAGAAGAGGAGGCGGAGGGGGGACAGGACGGCTCCCTTTAAGTATTTGAAAGGTTGTCACTCGGAGGAGGGCAGGGAAAGGTTCCTGTGAGCAGCAGACGAGAGAACACACAGTAATGGGTTTAAACTGTGTAGAGAGGGCAGACTCCCTAGCATTGTACTCCCCACCCCAAATCCCACCCATTCCCAAAGTTTCCAGGTATTTCCAAACTCAGAGTGTCCTTTCTTACGACAAGGGTCTTATTGTCTCCCACCCCACTGAGATGGTGTTCTCAGGATTTATCTCTCTCACTTCAGGGGTCCTCCCTGCCTAATTCCAGGAAGTTAACAGAAATTATCCCCAGGGCAAAATGTTGCAACAGCCCAGATTCAGTGCTCTTCTATGGTTCAGCGTTACTCAGAATCAACCAGCGGCAGAGCTTTTCCTCACTGTATTACCCAAATCAAGTAGAAACACTGCTTTCCCCTAAGTATCCATTAAACCCATAGTATAAAATGGAATATCACTTTCTTACCACGTAGACATGGCATGAAGAAACAAATCGTAGATAAATACAGATGGCGGATGAATGGAGATAGACAGACAGTGGAGGGTGGAGGGGTGGTGGTCTAGATGACCCTACAGGTACCTTCCAACTCAATGATTAAATGATGAGAGAAGCCCTGAGGTCATGGCCAGCCAGGTTGAGGGGGGGGGCTTCTGCCGGGCCCAGGAACAGCCTCACCGCACCTCCGAGACGTGCCAAGACGCATCACAGAGGTGGCAGGGTTATCCCTGGTGCCGACAGAAGCCCCCCCCCCACCTGCCCGTCTGCCCACGACCTTGAGACTTCTGCTGGGCCCATGGACAGCCCCGCTGCATCTGCAACACAGCGAGGCTGTTCCTGGGCCCGGCAAAAGACCCCCTGCCCGGTTGTTCAAGACCTGGGGCAGACGTGGCAGGGCTGTCCCATTGCCCGGCAGAAGCCCCAAGGTGGCCAGGGAGCCAGCCGGGGGGGGGATGCTGGGCCCAACCCTCTCTGCCCCACGGTGATCCCCAGCGCCCCCCCACTCGCTCTCACACTCCGCCACCCCTTCCCAGCCCCCAAACACCCAGCCACCCACCACTCTCTTCCCCTGCGACCCCCCTCACCCCTCTCTCTGCCTCTTTCTCCCTCTCGCTTGCTCTGTTTCTCTTTCTCCTTTGCTTTCTTTCTCCCTTTATTCCTTCCTTCTTTCCATCCATCCACCTACCCCTTAATCTCCTTTCTCGCTCCTATGCACCCATTTATCTTCTGCCTTTCTGTCTCCCATCCTTGCTCCCATCGTTTACTCTCCTTCCCCCCCTCACTTTCTCTCTCCTTCTCTCTTTCTCCCTTTCTCTATGCCGGCCTGCCTTCCCTCCCTCCCTCCTGGGCCTCCCCCAATCACCCACTGTCCACTAGAACCCGCTGTATTTTCTCTACAGCGGGCTTAAATTCTAGTTTATAAATTATTTGGATGAGGGATTAGAGGGGATACTTATTAAATTTGCAGATGATACTAAATTGGGAATTAAAGGTTAGGGGAATTAAAGATTAGGGTAGTTGTTGGTCAGGACGGGGGGGGGGGGGGAACAGAACGGTTGGTTCAGTAGGAACGCATATCTGATTTCCGAATGCTGGAAACAATTCCCCAAGGGATGCCCCTGGACTCGGTCTTTGTTGTCAAGATGGGGGGGGGGGATAAATGGAAAAGAGCCGCAGAAGGTTCTGATTGGGAGTGGAGATCTGGGGAAGGGAAGGCTTGTCCCCACCTATTTTCCCACACAGAGTCACCACCTCCCCAAAGCTGTTGTTCAGTGAGAACATAAGCAAGGTCAGACGAGGCGTCCCTCTAGTCCAGCATCCTGTTTCCCATAGTGGCCAACGTTAGCCAATAAACAGGGCATGGAGGTCAAGGTGACCTTCCCCATAGCCGTCTCCCACCAGGGGACATTGGCTGCCTCGGAATGCGGAGGTTCTCTTCAGTCAACATGGCCAGGAGCCATGGATGGGTCTTTCCTCCATAAATCTGTCTCCTCCCCATTTTAAGGCCATCTGTGCTCTTGGCCATCTCTGTGTCCGTTGGCCGTGAATTCTACAGTTTAATGACTTGTGGTGTCATGAAGGGCTTCATTCTGTCTCTGCTGATTCAACTTCACTGGGTGCCCCCAAGTTCTAGTATTTTGCAAGAGGAAGAAAAGGGTCTCTTTGGGCAACCTGTGCATAAATGTATAAATCTTCACTATCATGTCTCCCTTCAGCTGTCTAGCAGCCCAGACTGTCCACCCCTCCGTCACAGGAAAAGTGTTCCCACCCCTCGATCAAGTCAAGCATCAATCTTCCTGATCATTTCCCCTGTTGTCTGGTAAGGCTTTTTGGAGAGCAGGCTGAGTAAAAACAGGGCTACAAGGGGGGAGGCTAGGCTGCCCCTCGGCTCAAACCCACAACCTCTCCTAGCTATTTTGCACTTTAAAAAAAGGGTGTGCATCTGTGGGGTAGCACTTGGTTTGGCCTTAGCTTAATTCAACCCAAAACATACAGAAAAGGAAAGAGAATCTCATGGAGCAGAACAGGATGAAAGAGTTTCCAAGAAAATGAGGGTAGGACTGGAGTGTTGAGGCAAACATGCATTTTTGGAAACAGCACCCCTGAAAACAGCACCCCTGTGTGCCTCCCTCCTTCCCTCCCTCTGAAACATGCATGGCACTTCTCCCTTGGGCCCTGGCATTCTGCTGCCGGGAGTGAGGCTGGGGCGACGTCACCCGGTCAGACGCTTGGTCAAAGTGGGAAACTGACCAGCAGCAGCCCTGTGCATCCCACCACCGACCCTTTCCCCGATTCCGAATGCAGGGCCCGTCCAGGTATTCTGCCACCCCAAGCAAGGTGCACCCGTCTCCTCCTTCCATGGGGCTGCTGGGGCTGGCAGCAGCTCAGGGCTGCAAGGGGACACCCATCACCTCCCATATCTCCCATCTGCAAGGGGACACCCATCACCTTCCACTGGGGGGGGAGCAGTGCTCTCCTCATTGCACACCTCCAAAGAGCACTTTTGTTCTTGCTCCTGCGGCTCGGTTGTGAACGAAAGCTGAGACTGAAGGCCAGCATCATCTGCGGGTCATTTCTTCCGGCAAGTTAAGGCAAAGCAAGAAGAAGCATGCAAGTAGACAAGATGACAAGGGGTCTGCCAGCACGTGGTTTTAAGAGACACAATTTGGGGGCAGGCTTGGCTTTGAGAGTTAGGCAGGGAACTGAGCAACAACTAGGATACTAGAGACATGCAAATTCCCTCCCTACTACGAGCAAGACAGAGCTCATTGAGGAGAGTATGGAACACACCTTTGGCAAAGCTTCCCAAGTGGTCAGCATCACAGTCTCTAGCTCAGATCTCAAAGACTGCAAAACCTCAACACCCTCCCCTCCCCCCAAAAAAAACGAAACAAAAAAAACCCCTGGCAATAATAGAGAACCAGCGCAAGGGTTGCAACAGCTTTCCCCAGGGGATAGGGTGCTATCATAACCATGACTGGTGGACGGGGCAATCAAAACAGTCCAAAGCCAGCCATGCTGACCCTTGCAGAGCAACAAGTGTTACTCACCCTCTTGTCTCCCTGGCATAGAAAAGGCTGCCAACCTCCAGGTGGCACCTGGAGATCTCCTGCCACTGCGACTGATCCCAGACAAGAGATCAGTTCCCCTGGAGAAATGGCTGCTTGGGGGGAGGGGGGGACTTTGTGGCACTACACCCTGCTGAAATCCCTCCCCTTTGCAAGCTCTGCCCTCCCAAGGCTGACCCCCCCCCCCAATCTCCAGCTATTTCCCAGCCCAGAGCTGTGCATGGGGCTGCCAGTCTCCAGGTGGTCAAAATAAAGTAAGAGGGGTAGGACCCAGTGAACGACCAGATACAGAGCAAGTACAGAGGCTCTGGGATACCAATATGGCAAATCAAACGTGCAAAAATGACTTTTATAGAGTCTCCAGGTGGTGGCTGGAGATCTCCTGGAATTACAACCGATCTCCAGGAAACATCTGGAGAAAATGGCTGCTTTGGAAGGAGGGCTCCAGAGGGCCTCATACCCCATTGCTGCCCCTCCCCATCCCAAGCCCCACCCTCTTCAGGCTCCACCCTCTTGATCTCCAAGGACTTCCCAAGCCACAGCCAGCCATTCTGCTCCTGCTCCACTGCTGGTGGGGGAGCTGAACTTCTTTGCTGGCACAGCTGGCCAGGTTTTTGCTGAGTGGCCCACGCAGGACCAGCAGAACTCCTGGGGTTTGGCTCCACCAGGACAATCATACCCACATGCCCCGGACAATGGCCAATCTGCCCCAATCCCTTTGGGAAGTCGATATCTTGTTTCTGTTGGGTGGCTGGGGGAGGTGCCCTAGGAAAGCAGTGCAGGAATGCACATGTGCAAAACAGTTGGGGTAGAATTACAAAAACATTTAGAGCATTCGAATAACAAAGTGTGATCCACAGTGTGTTCAGCTTGCAGCACATGCCCCAGGGCTCAGGCACAGAAGGGTCTTTCCCAGCCCCTGCTTCTTGAGAGCCTGGCAACGGGAGGTGCTGGGATGAGAAAACGGGACCTTCTGCCTGCAAAGCAAGTGGTGCTTCCAACACAACAGCACCACGTAGGCTTGCCGGGGGAAACCTGGAAGGCAGAGAGAGTGTGGAGAAATGTGCCATTGCTTGTGCCATGACATCACCTCCGGAGAAACACAGAAGTGGTGTCAGGGAGCTCTTGAAACCAAGGCATACTCTACCTGGTGATTCCTGGAGCCAAGTGACACTGCATACCACACTGAATATTTTTTTAAATGTTCTCCAGCTGCTGCTTCGAGGGGCCTGGGGCAAGAAGGGTTGCCACAGGAGTCCTCCCTTCACAGCATGAGCCACGGCAACCCTACGGACCAGTGGCAGACACCAGGTTAGGGTTGGAAACTAGTTGGGGGGAAGGACATGATGCTGGGGAGTGGTATTGTGCACACAATGATATCACCTCCGGTGAATACCTAGAAGCCCCAGCAGTAGCTCTAGAAATCATCAGAAACTCTATGGTTTTCCTGTAGAGTTTATTAACTTTAATGTTGTCCCTGCATGTCCAAGGGCAGCAGGGAACTAGAGCTCAAGGTAGGGGGATTCCCAGCCCCAGTGGGCAGTACTGAACACGTTGTTGCCAACAGGCACTTCTCCCAATGTGACTTATGGTATGAAGTTGCATGCATGGGCACTCACACGCCCTCACTGATGTACTGTTGTCATTAGAGAGCGGGGCTAAGAGATCGGGTTCAAATTCCTTGCATGCCTCGGGCCAATCAGTCTCAGAGTTAGCCAGACATGCTTCATGGGGTTGTTGTGAGGATGAAACACGGCCCCATTTCCTTGGGGGAAGGCTGGGTTATAAATCAGTAGATGGATGCCAACCCAATGTGCCAAATCCCTGTTTGCTCTTCTCTGCCTGAGGCACACTGGATTCCTTTTCTCTGCAAGGCTCCCTCCTGGCTTCCCAAGCAGGCTTGGCCAGTAGGGTTGCCAGCTCCGGGTCTGGAAATAGCTGGAGCTTGGGGGAGGGGGTCTGAGGAGGCAGGAGGGGAGGGCATCTTGCTATACAGTTCATCTTGCACAGAGACCATTGTCTTCAGGGGAACTGATTTGTGTCCCCTGGAGATTAATGGTAATCCCAGGAGATCTCCAGCCACCCCAAAAGGTTAAAAAAATGCCAATTGGGGTACCCAGTATGTGACATTATACCAAAGAACAAAATCCACAGTGTAAAGACAACACAATAAGAATGGGTACAATGTGAAGAAAAGCTTCTATCCAATGCTTTGAAAGCACAAACACTACATAGAAATAATGCAAAGATGTTAACAAGCTGTAGGAAGACCACTGGAATTCCCAAAATCCAAACGAGGAACCGGACAATCCTGTGTTTTGCTCCCAAATGCTTCCTCAGTGGACCCCAACAATAACTGTGCTGCACAAGGGCCGAGAGGCCTCTGTAAGGCATGTTCCTTCTTTGCTGCTATCTTCTATCGCTTGACGAGTTTCCACTCTGCAATTGAACTGTAAAGAGATGCATTAGGATGGGAACGTTATTTAGTGGCCTCGTGGCACACGTGCAGCAGTTTTGCTGGGGTCCACTGAAGCTGATCTCCGTGGTCTGGAGATTGGTTGTCGTTCTTGGAGAGCTCCAAGCTTCATCTGGGGAAGGGAAGAGCTAGTTTTGTGTAGGGAGTGCGGACTTCTAATCTGGCATGCCGGGCTCGATTCCGCACTCCCCCACATGCAACCAGCTGGGTGATCTTGGGCTCACGCAGCACTGATAAAACTGTTCTGACTGAGCAGGAATATCAGGGCTCTCTCAGCCTCACCCACCCCACAGGGTGTCTGTTGTGGGGAGAGGAAAGGGAAGGCGACTGTAAGCCGCTTTGAGCCTCCTTTGGATAGGGAAAAACGGCATATAAAAGAACCAACTCTTCTTCTTCTCATTAGAAGCAAAGTCTAAACCTAAGAAGCAAAGTCTAAACCTCATGACTGGAATGTAATGGTGGATGGATATGAACTGTTCAGAAAAAACAGAATAGATCGAAGAGGTGGAGGAGTGGCACTGTATGTGAGGAAAGGGCTTACCTGTCAGGAAATTCTAGTGAAGGAGAGCATATCTACAGTGGAAAGCATCTGGGTGAAAATAAGCAAGGGGAAAACAAACAGTGTGGTGGTTGGTGTCTGCTACCGACCGCCTGACCAACGAGAGGATGTGGATGCTGCACTTTGTGAGCAGCTTGAGAAAATATCCAAACGGCAGGACCTTGTCATCATGGGTGACTTCAATTTCCCAGATGTGTGCTGGGAAACAAACTCTGCGAAGCGTCCTCAGTCATGCAAGTTTCTGACCTGCCTGGCTGACAATTTCATTTATCAAATGGTAGATGAACCCACAAGAGGTTCAGCCATACTGGACTTAATACTGACCAACAGGCAAGAGTTGGTGGATGAGGTGAAGGAGGTGGGGACCCTAGGGGGAAGTGACCATGTCCTCATAGAATTCCTTTTGAGATGGGGAGCCAAGGAAGCTTGTAGCCAGACGCGGATGTTGGATTTTCGTAGGGCAAACTTTAATAAACTCAGAGACATGATGAGTGTCATACCATGGACGAGAATGCTGGAAGGGAAGGGAGCATGTGAAGGGTGGGCGCTACTCAAACAAGAGCTATTGCATGCTCAATCAATGACTATTCCAGAAATACGAAAACACTGCAGGAGCTCTAAGAAGCCTATTTGGATGAACAGAGAACTTCAAGAGGAACTAAGAAAGAAAAGGAAAATGTTCAGGAAATGGAGGGAAGGACAGAGCTCTAAAGAAGAGTACCTACAGGTTACTAGGCACTGTAGATCAATCATCAGAAAGGACAAAGCTGAGAGTGAGCTAAGATTGGCCAGGGAAGCCCATTGTAACAAGAAAAGATTTTTCAGTTACGTGAGGAGCAAACGTAAAGTAAAGGAGGCAATAGGCCCGCTGTTGGGTGCGGATGGACAAACTCTAACGAAAGATGCAGAGAAAGCAGAAAGGCTTAGTGCCTATTTTACATCTGTTTTTTCCCACAGGTCTAAGTGTTTAGGCACATCTAGAGATGGCTGTAGCCAAAGGATAGTGTCTGGGTGGCAGGTTAACATGGATAGAGAGGTGGTCGAGAGGCATTTAGCTGCACTGGATGAGTTCAAATCCCCTGGTCCAGATGAAATGCACCCGAGAGTACTCAAAGAACTTTCCAGAGAACTTGCACAGCCCTTGTCCATCATCTTCGGAACCTCTTTAAGGACTGGAGATGTCCCGGAGGACTGGAAAAGAGCAAACGTTATTCCGATCTTCAAAAAAGGGAGGAAGGATGACCCGGGAAACTACAGACCAGTGAGTCTGACCTCTGTTGTGGGGAAGATAATGGAGCAGATATTAAAGGGAGCGATCTGCAAACATCTGGAGGACAATTTGGTGATCCAAGGAAGTCAGCATGGATTTGTCTCCAACAGGTCCTGCCAGACCAACCTAGTTTCCTTTTTTGACCAAGTAACAGGTTTGCTGGATCGGGGAAATTTGGTTGATGTCATTTACTTGGATTTTAGTAAAGCTTTTGACAAGGTTCCCCATGATGTTCTGATGGATAAGTTGAAGGACTGCAATCTGGATTTTCAGATCGTTAGGTGGATAGGGAATTGGTTAGAGAACCGCACTCAAAGAGTTGTTGTCAATGGTGTTTCATCAGACTGGAGAGAGGTGAGTAGCGGGGTACCTCAGGGTTCGGTGCTCGGGCCGGTACTTTTTAACATATTTATTAATGATCTAGATGAGGGGGTGGAGGGACTACTCATCAAGTTTGCAGATGACACCAAATTGGGAGGACTGGCAAATACTCCGGAAGATAGAGACAGAGTTCAACGAGATCTGAACACAATGGAAAAATGGGCAAATGAGAACAAGATGCAATTTAATAAAGATAAGTGTAAAGTTCTGCATCTGGGTCAGAAAAATGAAAAGCATGCCTACTGGATGGGGGATACGCTTCTAGGTAGCACTGTGTGTGAACGAGACCTTGGGGTACTTGTGGATTGTAAACTAAACATGAGCAGGCAGTGTGATGCAGCGGTAAAAAAGGCAAATGCCATTTTGGGCTGTATCAACAGAGGCATCACATCAAAATCACAAGATGTCATAGTCCCATTGTATACGGCACTGGTCAGACCACACCTGGAGTACTGTGTGCAGTTCTGGAGGCCTCACTTCAAGAAGGACATCGATAAAATTGAAAGGGTACAGAGGAGAGCGACGAAGATGATCTGGGGCCAAGGGACCAAGCCCTATGAAGATAGGTTGAGGGACTTGGGAATGTTCAGCCTGGAGAAAAGGAGGTTGAGAGGGGACATGATAGCCCTCTTTAAGTATTTGAAAGGTTGTCACTTGGAGGAGGGCAGGATGCTGTTTCTGCTGGCTGCAGAGGAAAGGACACGCAGTAATGGGTTTAAACTTCAAGTACAACGATATAGGCTAGATATCAGGAAAAAGTTTTTCTCAGTCAGAGTCGTTCAGCAGTGGAATAGGCTGCCTAAGGAGGTGGTGAGTGCCCCCTCACTGGAAGTCTTCAAGCAAAGGTTGGATACACACTTTTCTTGGATGCTTTAGGATGCTTAGGGCTAATCCTGCGTTGAGCAGGGGGTTGGACTAGATGGCCTGTATGGCCCCTTCCAACTCTATGATTCTATGATTCTATGATTCTATGATTCTAATAAATCAGAAAATAAATGCAGTCTTTCACTAGAGGAAGCCAGTACTTTCCCACAGCTTTAAACATTTTGTAGATCTAAACTACTATAGAAACTTTTATATGGTGTTCTTATTTCATAGAATCATAGAGTTGGAAGAGACCTCCTGGGTCATCTAGTCCAACCCCCTGCACTTTGTAGGACACTCACATCCCAATCGCTCATCCACTGTAACCTGCCACCCACTTCACACAATCAGCCTCTCTGTCAGATAGCTACCCAACCTCTGTTTAAAAATTTCCAAAGATGGAGCACCCACCACCTCCCGAGGAAGCTTGTTCCACTGAGGAACTGCTCTAACTGTCAGGAACTTCTTCCAGATGTTTAGACAGAATTTCTTTTGAATTAATTTCATCCCATTGGTTTGCTTCCCTCCCAGTTTAGTATAATCTGCAAATTTAACAAGTATCCCCTCTTATCCTTCATCCAAATCATTTATGAATATGTTGAACAACACAGGCCCCAGGACAGATCCAAGAGGATGCTGAACCATTAACAAGTACCCTTTGGGTACGATCTGTTAAACAATTACCGATCCACCTGACAGAATTAAGATCCATGCCACATTTTACCAGCTTGTCAACAAGAATATCATGTGGAGCCTTATCAAAAGCTTTATTGAAATCCAGATAAATTATGTCCACGACATTCCCCTGATCCAGCAAGGTAGTCACTTTCTCAAAAAAAGAGATAAGGTTGGTCTAACATGACTTGTTCTTGTGAAACCCATGCTGAGTCTCAGAAATCACAACTCTCTGTTCCAGCTGCTCAAGGACCGAGTGTTTGATTATTTGTTCCAAAATTTTGCCAACTACAGATGTTAAATATAGACAAAAGGGATGGTTTGTAGTGTATACAACCAAAAAGAAAGAAAAACCTATCCCAAGGCTACTGGCAATGTTTGCAAACTTTACACAGAATAAGGAAAATAAGATAAAAGGTCTCTTCTTTCTGTGTGGCTTTATTGCAGGATCCAACCAAAATGGATTTCTAGATATCTCCCGTTTTCAGGGTAAATTTTCCTCAGTGGTTGTTCCTCTCACTTGTATATGAATTGATACTTCAGTACCTCTATGAAAAGAAATTATTTAAAGTATACCCCGGCCTTTGGCTCTGCAGTGTAGAGATGCTCTGCGCCTGCACATGTGCACTAACTGGCACGCCAGTGTCCACGCCTCCCCTCCCCCCCGTGCGCCGCGGCACTGTCTGCTTCAGGCGGGAACAGCCGCTTCGGATGCCAAAGCACCCAACCCTAGCTTAGTCTATTCTATGTAGACTAAACTAGGGTTGGGTGCTTTGAGAGAGAGAGAGAGAGAGAGAGAGAGAGAGAAGAATCTGCTTTAAACATGTTTAAGGAAGTGGATTTTGGGGAGAGCATCTTTTCCTAATTTCCCTATTATGAGCTCTATATTATATACCTGTCAAAACTAATAGCAAGTATGTGGTTCACTGAAATAATGATGTAATTGTAAAACATTGTTATGAACATAAAATGTTGACTGTAAATATGCCCCAGCAGAAGTAAGGACTATTGTATTTTTCTGATAATATCTTAATATAATGATGGGGATGTTGGAAAATAATATTTTCTGTTTTGTACATTCTATCCCTGGCATGTATAATTATGTTACAGAATCCCTCCTTTTTATTTCTGTATCCTGTCTGTACTATTATTCTATTTATATGTATGTATGTATGTACGTATCAAGAATTTTGTGGGTTAACCCAGGATGGATGAGAAATTCAAAATCCCCTCCCCATAGAAGCAGGTTCCTGCGCATATGTCTGGAAAAGGACAGAGACTCCCATGTGGACATGGGTGCAGCGCATGAAATGGTCTCACCTGGGGCCTCCCCCACAGCTATTGTGCTATTCTTTCACCTTTGGTAAAACAGGTTGGGTAGGATTCTATGCTGCTCCTTGCAGATCCTGTCTGACCAGAGGGGACAAAAGGATATTTCTTTTTTCTCCAAATGCTTCCAGGTCACCATCTGGAGAAGGCAATCCTATGCATGCCCTGCTTCTGAATAGACATGATCCGGATCGTGCCTGTTGCTTGCAAAAACAATCCAAAGTTTCAAAAAGAAATGCGTGACTCGTGATTTTCATGAAAGGTATCTTTAAAGCAAGTAGATTTAGGATTCTGGCCAAGCTAGGATGTACCCAGGAGCAAAATAACAAAGCACTTGAATAAATAATGTGCTGGACCTTTTGAAAACAGGTTGCAAGGAGCTTGCGGAGACATTTAAGCAAATCATCTTTTTGATAGGAACAACCATGTCTCCGTCTTTCGTGAGCCGACCTCGTGTCAGGTAAGCCATATTCACAGCAACCCTCAAATGTAACTAGCCAGAGATCAATTGTCTGGCTTTCCAAGAAGTAAGCCTCTCAGCTCAGGCCTCCATGTGTTTGCCCCAAAGGCCCCTTCAGCGGAGGGCAAGGAGGCTCAGTTGCCAACGGGGGTGCCAGACTCCGTTACGCTTGCCCTGAGTTCTCTAGGGAAACGGCTTCAGATTCTTCTGGGGGGATTTAAAAGGTATGTGTATGGGGGGGGGGGCAACCAATAGGACCCACCCCAGTAATCTTCTCAGACCAAGAGAGCGAGAAGTTCGAAGTCTGCTTGCGTCAGCCCCAAATGAGCGAGACCAGGAACTGCCCCTTCTTTTAAACACACTGGTTGGTTTTTAATTTCCTGCTAAGGACAGTGCGACAGACTGGAACACGTGCAGGGAAACCAGAACAATTTGGGGGACTTGGGTGAACTTCTCTAGAGATCTCTTCAAGGCCTCAGTCGGACAACGGAAGGGGAGCATCGGGTCTCTTCTCCTTCTTAACAGAAAGATCCCACTCAAGACCTTCCTCACTGGGCACATTCAGGGGCGCTTGTCTTCACAGACTCGTTTTCATTTCCTTTCCAACCCAGGAAGGCCCAGGGATGCCGGCAGAGGAGACAAGCGGTCATTGTCTCTCTGATCGAAACTTCAAGTCCACCAAGAAAACTCCCTGGCCTATTTCAGTTGTCTCACAAAAGCAAAGGAAAGGAAAGGAAAGGTTGGCGTTTGGCCCTGAAAGTCCCCACAAAGTTTCAGCCCTAGTTTTAATCTTCTGGTGGGGTCAGGAATTCACACAGTGGATGTGGCGGACTTCACTGATGGCGCGTTCGAGGAGGGCTTTGGAGAGCAGAAAAGCATAATTGCATGCAGATCCTGACCCCTCCCCTTGCTGTCCCTCTCGCAAAAGCCCACGTTGAGTGTTTATGGCATTCGAATCACTTCTGCGCTTCTGGGCCTTTGAAGTCGGCTGCTCACCGTCTGGCTTTCGACCGAGCTCCTTCCCACAAAGCAGCCGCGCCGCGCTTTCGAACAGAATCTTAATTTCGGTTTTTGCCCGACAAGATGTCCTGATGTGTTTCTGACTGTTGTGATTCATCTGGAATGCTGTTGTGGCGGAAATGAATGGGGGTGGGGGGGGCAAGAGGTATCATTTACAGAGCCCGTTTCTGTTGGGCTGCCCAGAGCAGACCCAGGCAAGGTCCTCGGGGCCAGGATCTTCCGAATGGAGCCAGGCGCATATAGCGCTCAGCAACTCATTTGTCCTTTTGGGTATGAGAACTGCAGGCACCAATGCGACAGGGGCTGGAATGGAAAACAGGAAATGTTGACACAAAGGTCGATACGCCTTTATTTCTTCGTAAACAGGACCGGCCAGCCCAGGCATGGCCTCGTTTTCCTTCCAGAACTGCATACACCTTTGCAGAGGTTGCAATTTGAGGTGTGCACGTGTGGAAACATCTGCATTCATCCCCCCCGGCAGGAAAAGGGGCCTTCATGGCAGAGGTAGTCAAACTGCAGCCCTCCAGATGTCTGTGGACTACAATTCCCATGAGCCCCTGCCAGCATTCGCTGGGTCTGTCACTGGCAGGAGTTCAGGGGAATTGTAGTCCATGGAGATCTGGAGGGCCGCAGTTTGACTCCCCCTGGTCTACTGCTACTGGGGTGGCTTTACAGACCCAGGTGGTGCCCTGCTAAAATGAAGCAATAAGAGGCAAGGGGTGGAAACGTGGAGGCACAGTAGTCAACAGCTTAGCAAGGAGAACAAAGTCCAGCTTTACAGCTGGGAGAAAAAACTTGCTTGTAACGTTGCAGCAGTTGAAGCACAAACTAGAACTAGTGCATTCCTCATTCCCAAAAACTTCTCCCACGTGCATACAGAATTCCCCTCAGACATGTAGGAGATTGGCAAGCAACGCAGTCATATACTTGTCTCCTAGACCAAGAACCATGAATTCAGCAAAATTCTCTTGTTTGGTATCCTATAAAACAGGGGTAGTCAAACTGCGGCCCTCCAGATGTCCATGGACTACAATTCCCAGGAGCCCCCTGCCAGCGAACGCTCATGGGAATCATGGGAATTGTAGTCCATGGACATCTGGAGGGCCGCAGTTTGACTACCCCTGCTATAAAATGAAGGGCCCCACCCAGCAAAAATTAGCTATGACTAACTATCTGGAAATAATGATATTTATAAAAGATTTGGATGAGGGATTAGAGGGGATACTTATTAAATTTGCAGATGACACTAAATTGGGAGGGGTAGCAAGCACAACTGAAGACAGCAACAGAATACAGGATGATCTTGATAGGCTCAAGAAGTGGGCTAGACTGAATACAATGAAGTTCAATGGGGACAAATGTAAAGTTCTGCATTTAGGTAGGAAAAACCAAACACACCAATATAGGATGAGGGAGACTTGTCTTGGCAGCAGCATGTGCGAAAAGGATCTAGAAGAGTCTTAATAGACCATAGAACATGAGTCAGCAGTGTGACTCAGTGGCTAAAAAGGCAAATGGGATTTTGGGCTGTATCAAACGGAGTATTGTGTCCAGATCACGGGAGGTGATGGTACTGCTTTACTCTGCTCTGGTTCAGCCTCACTTGGAGTACTGTGTTCAGTTTTGGGCACCCCAATTGAAGAGGGAAGTAGACAAACTGGAGCGTGTCCAGAGGAGGGCAACAAAGATGGTGAGGGGTTTGGAGACCAAGACATATGAAGAAAGGTTGGGGGAGCTTGGTCTGTTTAGCCTAGAGAGGAGACGACTGAGAGGGTATTTGATAACCATCTTCAAGTATTTAAAAGGCTGCCATACAGAAGATGGAGCAGAATTGTTCTCTCTTGCCCCGGAGAGATGGACCAGATCCAATGGGATGAAATTAATTCAAAAGAAATTTCGTCTAAACATCCGGAAGAAGTTCCTGACAGAGCGGTTTCTCAGTGGAACAGGCTTCCTCGGGAGGTGGCGGGTTCTCCATCTTTGGAATGTTTTAAACAAAGGCTGGATAGCCATCTGACAGAGAGGCTGATTCTGTGAAGGTTCAAGGGGTGGCAGGCTACAGTGGTTGAGCGATGGGGTGGTGAGTGTCCTACATAGTGCAGGGGATTGGACTAGATGACCTTGGAGGTCCCTTCCAATTCTCTGATTCTCTGATAAGGGATTGTGGTGTTACTGTAGTTCGCCCAGAACATCCTGATTTCCAGGGGGCACAGTCCTGGCTAATGTTGGCTGAATTGTACCGGAATGGATACCACACAGCCCTGCTCAGATTCATAGGCCGATAAAGGGAACGGGAAAGCCTTGTCCTAATGGTGCCCCCTTTCAGTTAGAGCTCCAGGGCCCACATTGTTCCCTTCGGTGGGTCTGGCTAATGGGTAAATATGTGCAGAATCCATCCTTTGTATGGGGATCGACAAACGGCCTCTCTGTCCTATCCCACCCATAAGAGTGGAATAGTGATTAGTGCCTGTATTCTTCTTTCTAAATTTCTCCTTTCATTTCCCACCCTTCCCTTCCACGTCCGGTGATGGACTCTGGGCTACGTTAGTGGCAAGCCATTTCAAAACCCACTGTACGCCAAAGGGAATGCATGCACCGCCTGAAAGCAGCTGCACCGATGAAGAACCACAGAATAATGAGGCATAATTCACTCCCACCCTCCACTTTGGAGAGAACAATGCAGAAATGGGGTCCTCACCATCCCCACAGGGCTGATCCCTTCTAGAAAGGTTCAGCCTCTCACTCGGAGCTGCTTTTCCCAAAGCACATCCCAAGCCATCGGTTGTTACGAATCGTCACAAATAACTTCAGACTAACCGTAGCTGGACACTTTCCGACCAAAACCCATCTCGGAGGGAGCTTTTCTTACCCCCATGACACTTTGCTATTGCAAAGAACACGATCGAGAAGGGTCCGTTCTTCAAAGACACGATCACTGGTTTTAAAAGACAGTTCCCGATTGACTGTGCTTCCTAGCAAAGTACGCTTTCTTGGAGCAGAGACAAAGGTTTCGTATCCCAAATCTCCCCGACTCCTAACCGACGCTTGAGCAATACGCTGTGCACATCAACGTAGAAGATGCTCCAAATCTCCAGTTCCTCTGATAGATCTCTTTGAGTTGAAGCTGCTCAAGTGTTTGACACAATAAACAGCTTTTCCAAGAGACACCCCCCAATAGTTCTAGGAATGCAAGTAGCACATCGGAGAGCATCATGGTCACTAATGAGGCTTGGGCCCTTAAAAGAATCACAGGCGCTCGATTCTAAAATGCAAAGCGATCTCTGATCTTGCAAGATGCTGCACGAGGGCTGGGATGCCAGATGCATGCATCAGGAAACCACGTTAACCTTTCCTGCCCCTACCCTTTGGATGCTGTCTAAAACGGCAGGAGGGACCGGACCGCAAAGGCCACTTCTGTTCGGACAGGCGTCAGGCATGGGTCTAGGGAGCCTGGGAGAAGCTGGGCCATGTTCCTTTGGGGCCAAAGAGACACAGGCCTTGCATGTTAACTTTGGGGTCTCCTTGGAAGAGTTCCCCTGGATGCACCACAAATGACAGTCCAGACTCAAGGAGTGAGAGCAATTTTAGTCTGGAAATCAGCTCTGCCTGCTGGATTGTTCCACCTGCTTCGATTATTTTAACCTGATCCTAACAGAACATCCTTAAAAACGGCTGTCACTGAATGCACAAAGTTTTCACAGCAGCAGACTGGAACGGCCGCTTACAGAAAGGACAGCAAACGGTGCCCGTGAGCAGCTACAACACGGTCCTGCCTTCCAGTGGAAGAGAAACCCAGACGTGCCTTTGCTTCCCCAGGTCTATTGAACGCCCTGGCACTTCTGTTTTATTCTGTTTCATTTTAATACTTCCAAGGTGTCTTTCAACAAGCAGATTCCTGTCTGTCTGTCTCTCTGTCTGTCTGAAATCCAATTTTAAAACTAACAGCAGCAAAGAAATCAGAAATGGTCATTTGAAAGCTTGGGAAAGCAGTTTAGCTTTGGCATCTAAAAGACAGAAAATTTGTCACATAACAGGAGCTCCATCATGGAAGAAGGGCCTGCTACTGGTCAACACTGAATGTCAGATGATAGGGTTGCCAACCTCCAGCTGCGGCCTGAAGGGTATTGCGACAGATCTCCAGGCAACAGAAATCAGTCCCCCTGGAAACAATGGCTGCTTTGGAAGACGGGCTTTATTCTATACTCTACTGAGCTCCCTTCCCAGGTTTCACTGTGCCACCCCCCAAAAAAAAATCTTCAGGAATTTCCCAACCCGAAGTTGGCAACCCTATGGAGTCAGCTGGATCAGGCCCTCCAAGGATAACCTGAATAATGTGTCAGTTTTAGACAATACAGCAGCCTTTGCTGCTCGTGCCCCTCCTGCATCCTCCCCACCCAGCCATTTTTTAAATCAACTGCTGGCTAACTGCACAGATGCACTTCTGAACGATGCACTTTTGGTCCGTTTTCAATGCACTTTGCGGCTGGAATTTACTGTATGAAATGGAAAGAGCTATTTGCAAACACTTGCTAAAGTGCATTACAAGTTCCTGATTCAGCATGCGTGAAAGCAACTCCGGCAAGCAGGTCCTGTCACCTGCCCCTGTGGGGTCTACCTTGGCCGCGCCTCTCCCCAGGGCCACTGCTTGCTCTTCCCTTCAGGATTCAGCACAGGCTTTGAGAAACTCACAATTCGAGATGGTACAAAAAAGACCCCCGGCTCAGCTGGAGGCTCAGCTGGAGCAAGCGCGTCTTGTGAGGGGGGGTTGGGGGGGGGAGCTTGGCTTCTCTAATCCTTAAAGCAAACAGGGTGTAGCAAAGAGGAACAAGCCCAGATCCTGTATCAGGGTCAAGGGAACAGCTGCCATTTACCCCAGTCGAGCTGTCTTGACCCCAGGGTAGACTTCGGTATGTGCATTAAAAGCAGTCTTGCTCCCCTACCCGCATAGATTTGGTTACTTCTCCTTCACCATTGACCAGCCTCACTCTTATCTGTGACCCACTTGCATTCAGACTGCAGCCCGGTCCAAACATGCTTCGTTTGTATTTGACTGTGGACCACAAGCAAATGCCCAGCATTGAGGTGAAAGTCCTGCCTTTGTATCTGTGATGGCCCATTCACACACGCAAGCCATCCATGAATGTTGTACTCCTGGGCCAGCCTTTCTACCGGATCTTGCCCTCTAATGCTGATCTTGCCCTCTAATTCTGCCAGGAATATTTGCTGAAGCCGACAGGCTGCATCATCTTCACCATCGAAGGGAATCGCTTCATGTGCAGCGTCCTCCGGAAGCCGCCAGAGCGAAGATCCACAGGCAAGGAGACGCTTGCGGAGGGCCCAGATGCTGCAAGGGGCAGCAAGATTCAAATCTAGGTCACAGCTCTGCATTTCTCCCATGTGTAAACCATGTGAATTTCTAACCCTCTTTCAGTGCAACGGAAGGCGAGCAGCACACGACGGAAGGTGGCCGTCATTAGCCGTGCCAGCCAAGTTCCCAGGCACACAGGACTTGCTCTGTCTCGACAGCGCGCACAGACACCCAACAAAGGAGGTCGCCTGGCCTAATGCTCATGCCCAGGGCCACGTCCCAGCTGGCGTCCAGCTCGGATCCCATCTCAGTTTCCCATAAATAAGCACGAAACGCTCTGGCTTTCGGTCACACCGCGCTCTGCAGCATCGCCGGCTGAGCCCCATCGCAGCACACGGGTCCGAAAGACGGTCGCTCGACTCGCCAGTGTAACAGATCAGACTATTACGAGGCACAGCAGCAGGGGCCAACGGACAGTGGCTGCCCGAAAGGTCTCCGGCCAGCCACTCTTCCCACCTTCATTCTCCCACCCACAGAATGGGGAGAGCTGCAATCTTCCCCATGGGAGAAGCCACGGCTACCTATTGCGGCCCTCAAAGCTAAATAAAGAGGATCCACCAGGTTAATACCCTGCAGATGAGTGAGTCTCTCTGCCATGTAGGGAGAGTCCAAGGAAGTCCATGGGGCCATGTATTCAAGAGATGTATATGTCTATATAAGATCTGTATATGGCACATTGTGAGCCCTGATTTCTTGAGGCACACGGCATATTTCCATTTGCAATCCCCAAAATGCCTCTTAGCATTTTCATGCGCTACATTTACATCCATGTGCCACTAATGTTCCTGGGAGGAGAGCTGGAAACGGGCATTTTAGCGGACGTAAACGTCCCACAGATTTGCACCGTAAAGACCGCAGCGTGAGCGTTCGAGGCCCCAAAGCCGTTGGCTCCAGTGATGGTGGAACAGAACGTGAATTCCAGGACTGTCTGCTGTAGCAAAATAGAACGGAAACCCACACTTCGGAGATGGTTTCTTTTCAACAATTCAGCATAAGCTTTTTATGAGTTCATTCAGTCGGGCACATGAAGGTGTCCACATCCCCAAAACCCGAGGCGTTTAAATTCGGCAAACAACTGAAAGGCAGGGAAGGGAAGGTCATTGTAGCCTTTCAGAGAAATGTATTGGCCAGATGGACATGCGCCACATGCGTCTGACTAAATGGATGGACACTTCATGTTCCAGACGAAGGGAGCTTTGGTGCATGGAAGTTTATTCTGGAATGCGCCTCCTTCCTCTCTGAAAGTGCCCCCCCTCCTGTTTCATTTGACCAGAAACTTGTGGGTCTTCTGTTTGGGGGGGGGGCACAGACTCATGGGGGTCCCCTCATTGGACCTGGGAAATGCAACAAGAATCTGTTTTTATAATGAAAAAGTACTTGGAGGGCTCTTTGCGCAAAAGCTTTGCCGTGCCCCCAACTCTCCCAGCCAGAACTCCTGAGCTCTCGTGGGCTCTCCTTGGAGCATTCAGCGTTCCACGCGTCCCCGGCGATTTTCTCTCCCTTCGAACCGCTCTGAACGTTATCCGGGTGATGCCCCAGAAGAGCTGTTGGCCTCGAGCACAGCTGGGCCAGGGGGGGGGGCGGACAGATGCGCTGTTCCGCCAGGGCCTCCTCGGCCGACCCGCAGCCGCCCTTCCCGTTTCTGGGAAGGATCGAGTCCCTCCCTGGCCCTGGGGGCCTCCCCGCGCGGCTTCGGTCCGCTGCTTCTTGCGTGGCTCAGGGGCGGCGCGGGGCTCGTCAAGGCGCTAGTCCTGAAGGCCGCCGAGGCGCCGAGCCAGGCCGTCTGGCGCCACTTGCGCAGGAGATGCACGCCGGAGCCTTAGGGGGTGGCCCACGGAGGAGAGCGACGGACCCCCCTTTCACACGCGCGCCCCGGCGCCCCCCGTTTCCCTTAGGATCGCGTCCCTCTTGCGCCCCGGCCCCCGCGGCGCTCACCTTCCGGGAGCGCGCCTCCCTCGCTGCCGCTGCTCCCTCCGGAGGGCTCCGGAGCGCCCTTGCCGCCCTCCCTCGCCTCCGGGCCGGCCTCTTTGGCTCCGTTCATGCCGGCCGCGACGTCCTCGAGGTCCAGGAGGTGGCTCACGCTGAAGTTCTTCCTCGCCTGCGGGTTGTCCGGAGGATCCAAAATCCGCACCGGGTTGGGGGCGAACTGCTTGTCCATGCCGTAGGCGGCCACCCCGTCCATGCCTCCCGGGGACGCCAGGGTCGCCCCCCCCTGCAGCCTCGGCTCTCCCCGCGCCCACCCCACCCCACCCCACCCCGCAAAGAACTTCGGAAGTCCTCGCTTTCTTTCGCGCTGCCCCCCCCCCCCCTTCCCAGGGAGGCAAATATAGAGGGCGATGGATGTTTGTTTCTTGGTCCGCCTCGTGCTGACGTCTGGGACGGGGTGGGGGAACCCAAACTTTCTCCGGCTAAACCGACTTTTCCGCGCCTTCCGTTCTCTTGGCTCGGCCACTGAGGGAGGGAGGGAGAGTCGCCTCCGGGCTCTAGAAATTGACCCCCCTCCCGCCGGCCGACTGAAATTGACCAACAAGAGTGCCAGTCCGCTGAAATTGACAAAGCTCACTCCCACCCAGGCGCGCGCACACGCGCGCACCCCCTCCCAATTTTCTGCCCTCTTGTTAGTCATCCCGCCCCTCCTTTCTGCAATGTTTTTTTTTTTTTTTAAGGAGATGAGAATTGGAACAAAATCCCTTTGGTTGCCTTTTTAAAGTCCCCAAGTGTTTTCTTTCCCTCACCCCCTTTCAGGTTTCTTATCCCTGAAAAACTATTTAAGTGCCTCTTTCAACAAGCTCTAAGGTGAAGGCCTTGGCCCTTGGAAAGTGATAAATTCTATCAGGGGAGAAATTGGCTTCTTGGGTTAGCCTAGGAAGATTAAAAATAAAAGGATATCAATTGACCATTTCCCCTTGGCCCTCGTTTTGTTTTCCATATTAGTTGGCCTGTTATTGTTAGGATGCACTGGTTTTAAAATAAATGGGTGCACCTCAGCACCACTTTGTTTTGATGTGCAACCTATACTCTGGACAAGAGGGTACTGTTAGGACAGAAGATGGAGGGACAGAATGTCTTCCAATGGGCCCAGGTGTCAAGCAAGGATGTATTATATCTCCACTTCTTTTCCATCTATATGCAGAACTTGTCATAAAGAAAACTGGATTCGATTTAGATAAAGGTGGAGTGAAAATTGGTGGAAGGAACATTAAGAGTTTGAGATACGCAGATGACACCACATTACCCACCATAAATAGTGAAGACTTGAAAAGCATACTTGTGAAGGTTAAAGCAGAAAGTGCCAAAAGTTACAACTGAACACCAAAAAGACACAAAATAGAGACTCTTATCAGTCAAGATGGAATCATGTGCAGAAATGGTAAACAGGGTGCTACATGTCGGCCCCACCGACACAACGGAATGCACAGTGTGATCAGGGACGAGGCATAGATAGAGTCCCAATCCCACTCGATACACACTGGCTCACCCATGGGGTCATTTATTTATTTCATTTATCTACTGCCCTCCCCTGAGGCACTTGGAGCCATCACTGCTTAGTGTGAGGGGGCTTACTATGCCCAGAGGGTCTTTTGGAAGTTCATAGAGGTGACCTACTGATATCCAGTATTCTAGCCTGCCTGCCACATCTCCTCCCAGCATAATTATGGGCCTTTTGTTTTAGTTCATTTGGTTCATTTGTTTGGGAAGTCTCCACCCCACCCTTCAGCCAAAATGCCACAGGCTACAGTGTGGTCCTGCAGGCCCTGCGGAACTGTATGAGTTCCGTCAGCGCCTGAATGTGCCCTAGGAGTTCATTCCACCAGGTGGGGGCCAGGACAGGCACCCTGTGAGGTGGGTGAGGCTGAGGGAGCCCTGATATCACTGCTTTATCAGTGCTGTGGCGAGCCCAAGGTCACCCAGGTGGCTGCATGCTGTGACTTGAAGGAAAAGATTGTAAAGGAGGCAATCTGCAAACATCTAAAGCAGCGGTCCTCAACCTTTTTGCGGTTGAGGACCGCCTCAGGGGGTAGGGGAGAGCTGGTGGCCGGGTGCTGCGCACGTGCAGCAGCTGCGCATGCGCGGCAGCTGCGCAGTTGCTGTGCATGTGTGTTTGTGCCAGCAGGGGGTTGCACCTGCCGGCGGCCGCACCTGCCTCTTCCCCCCCCTGTCACAGCGGGAAGCTAGCCGGGCCGCAAGCGAAGCGGCTGCTTCGGCGGCTGCTTCGCTCGCGGCCTGGCGAGCTTCTCGCTGCGCGGGGGGGGGGAAGGCAGGCATGGTTGGAGGCGGCCCAGTACGAGGCCTTTGCAGCCCGGTACCGGGCTGCGGACCAAGGGTTGACAACCCCCGATCTAAAGGACAATCTGAGGAAATCAGCATGGATTTGTGTCCAACAGGTTCTGCCAGACCTACCAGGGGCGAGTCTGCACTTTGTTTTTAATCCTCTCCCAGCACAAATAAACCCCTCCCCTCTGCACTGCATTCGTTTTCCATTTTGATTTTGGGTGCTTTAAATTTTCCCTCTGCAAAATGCATGATTCATCCGCAGCGACTCTACCTTTCCCTCACAATATCCAGGAGCGGATATAAGTTGCCATATTTGAAAAACTGCCTTTGAAAACCACAAGTATAAGTGTAGATTTTTGCTTTTTGTGAATTAATTTCCTGCTCTGTTCCTGCGACGCTGACGTAGCAAAGCAGTATTCCCTGATTGGCCAGGGCATCACTCCAAAGACTTCCTACTACCCGGTTGCAAGCCTTCCCTCCCAAGACTTATTATATTTGCCCTATTTTAAAGTGTGCTCCAGAAGCCCACACTTCGCTCAACAGAGATTTGCCTCATCCTTCGAAAGGCTGCTGCTGACTCAGGAGAGAAGAAATAAAGCACTAATGCCTACTGGACTTCACCCGACTCCCCCCCCACACACACACACTAGTTCAGGAAAGAAAAATAAACAAAGCAGCTTTGTGACCACCTCTCCTCTCCTCCCTCTGAGCTTCCCCAATCAAGTGCAGAACAATTTCTGTTTCAATTTGGGGGATAGGAAGGAGGAAGACCCAGGTTCAAATTGACCCAGGTTACAGGCTCAGTACTTGGTCTGGTAGTTTCCAGCATATTTATCAATGATCTGGATGAGGGGGTGGAGGAATTCCTCATTAAATTTGCAGGTAACATGAAGTTGGAAGGAGTAGCGAACACCCCAGAAGGTAGAGATAAGAGTAACTGAACAGGCTGGAAAAGTGAACAAGAGAGAGCAATATGCAATTCCATAAGGAGAAGTGCAGAGTTCTACATCTGGGTCACAAAAATGAGAAGCAGGCATACTGGATGGGAGAGACACTTCTGGGTAGCAGTGCGTGTGAACATGATCTTGTGAACTGTAAGCTAAATATGAGCAGACAGTGTGATGTGGTGGTAAAGAAGGAAAATGCAGACTTCGGCTGTATCAATAGAGGCATCACATCAGATTCACAAGATGTCAGAGTACACATATACATTACAGAGCATACATTATTGGTCAGACCCCACCTAGAGTCCTGTGTGCAGTTCTGGAGGCCTTGCTTCAAAAAGGACATGAACAAAATTGAGACGGTTCAGAGAAGAGCCACAAGGATGATCTGGGAACCAAACCCTCTGAGGAAAGGCTGAGGGACTTGGGAATGTTCAGCCTGGAGAAGAGATGGCTGAGAGGGGACACAATTGCTCTAAGTTGGTGGATGAGGTGAAGGAGGTGGGGACCCTAGGGGGAAGTGACCATGTCCTCATAGAATTCCTTTTGAGATGGGGAGCCAAGGAAGCTTGTAGCCAGACGCGGATGTTGGATTTTTGTAGGGCAAGCTTTAATAAACTCAGAGACATGATGAGTGTCATACCATGGACGAGAATGCTGGAAGGGAAGGGAGCATGTGAAGGGTGGGTGCTACTCAAACAAGAGCTATTGCATGCACAATCAATGACTATCCCAGAAAGACGAAAACACTGCAGGAGCTCTAAGAAGCCTATTTAGATGAACAGAGAACTTCAAGAGGAACTAAGAAAGAAAAGGGAGATGTTCAGGAAATGGAGGGAAGGACAGAGCTCTAAAGAAGAGTACCTACAGGTTACTAGGCACTGTAGATCAATCATCAGAAAGGCCAAAGCTGAGAGTGAGCTAAGATTGGCCAGGGAAGCCCATTGTAACAAGAAAAGATTTTTCAGTTATGTGAGGAGCAAACGTAAAGTAAAGGAGGCAATAGGCCCACTGTTGGGTGCGGATGGACAAACTCTAACGGAAGATGCAGAGAAAGCAGAAATGTTTAGTGCTTATTTTACATCTGTTTTTTCCCACAGGTCAAAGGGTTTAGGCACATCTTGAGTTGGCAGTAGCCAAGAGATAGTGTCTGGGTGGCAGGTTGACATGGACAGAGAGGTTGTTGAGAGGCATTTAGCTGCACTGGATGAGTTCAAATCCCCTGGTCCGGATGAAATGCACCCGAGAGTGCTCAAAGAACTTTCCAGAGAACTTGCACAGCCCTTGTCCATCATCTTCGGGACCTCTTTAAGGACTGGAGATGTCCCGGAGGACTGGAAGAGAGCAAACGTTATTCCAATCTTCAAAAAAGGGAGGAAGGATGACCCGGGAAACTATAGACCAGTGAGTCTGACCTCTGTTGTGGGGAAGATAATGGAGCAGATATTAAAGGGAGCGATCTGCAAACATCTGGAGGACAATTTGGTGATCCAAGGAAGTCAGCATGGATATGTCTCCAACAGGTCCTGTCAAACCAACCTGGTTTTCTTTTTTGACCAAGTGACAGGTTTGTAAACTAAACATGAGCAGGCAGTGTGATGCAGTGTGATGCAGCGGTAAAAAAGGCAAATGCCATTTTGGGCTGTAACAACAGGGGCATCACATCAAAATCACAAGATGCCATAGTCCCATTATATACGGCACTGGTCAGACCACACCTGGAGTACTGTGTGCAGCTCTGGAGGCCTCACTTCAAGAAGGACGTAGATATAATTGAAAGGGTACAGAGGAGAGCGACGAAGATGATCTGGGGCCAAGGGACAAAGCCCTATGAAGATAGGTTGAGGGACTTGGGAATGTTCAGCCTGGAGAAAAGGAGGTTGAGAGAGGACATGATAGCCCTCTTTAAGTATTTGAAAGGTTGTCACTTGGAGGAGGGCAGGATGCTGTTTCCGTTGACTGCAGAGGAGAGGACACGCAGTAATGGGTTTAAACTTCAAGTACCACGATATAGGCTAGATATCAGGAAAAAAAATTTTCACAGTCAGAGTAGTTCAGCAGTGGAATAGGCTGCCTAAGGAGGTGGTGAGCTCCCCCTCACTGGCAGTCTTCAAGCAAAGGCTGGATACACACTTTTCTTGGATGCTTTAGGATGCTTTGGGCTGGACTAGATGGCCTGTATGGCCCCTTCCAACTCTATGATTCTATGATTCTAAGTATTTGAAAAGTTGTCACTTAGAGCGGGGGTCACCAACCCCTGGTCCAGGCCGCGAAGGCCACGGTACCGAGCCGCTGGCAGCCGCGACTGCCCCCCCCCCGCCCACAGTGAGAAGGAAGGGATGAGGCAGGCAGTTGCCGTGCAAGCGCGTTAGCACCCCTGGTGGCGAAAACGTGCATGCGCGCAGTTGCCGCATGTGTGCGTTATCGCCATCTGGTGGCGAAAAAGCACATGCGCGACAATCGGATGTGCATGTTAGCACAGCACCCGGGCCGTCGGCTCTCCCCTCACCCCGGAGGCGGTCCCTGACCTGAGAAAGGTTGGGGACCACTAACTTAGAAGATAGCAGGGAGCAGTTCCTGTTGGCAGCACAAGATAGGACTCTAATGTCTGGAGACTATATGTAGAATAGTATCTGCTAGATATCAGGGGGCGGGGGGCTAGTAGTTCAGCAGGAAGTAGTAAATTCACTAGTGATCTTTAAGCAACGGATGGCAGATCCTTCTCCTGGATGCTTGAGGCTGATCCTGCATTGAGCAGGGGGTTGGACTAGATGGCCTGGATGGCCCGTTCCAATACTTTGGTTCTATGATTCAATAATTCTACCCTAGGAAGACCTGATGTGGGAGAGGGGATCTACTCCTTTCCAGGAATGCCTCTACCTGTTCTTCCCTGGCTTATTTAAAAATGAAGCAAAAAAGACAGAAATGGTGCAAGCCTCCAGTGCTCATATCCAAGGGGAACCAAAGACATATATTGCTACTGCCATGGGATTTCTCAGTGCACAAGGGAGTGGAGGGTATCATCTGTCATTTAATCGTTTAATCATTTATGTCTGTCTAACAAAAATCTATTTTCTGCATACATAATCCCTTTTGTCCCCTCTTTCTTTCTTTCTTTCTTTCTTTCTTTCTTTCTTTCTTTCTTTCTTTCTTTCTTTCTTTCTTTCTTTCTTTCTTTCTTTCTTTCTTTCTTTCTTTCTTTCTTTCTTTCTTTCTTTCTTTCTTTCTAAAACAGCCCCTGATAGGCGCATGGTAAGATTTTCTCCCGGTGACGTATTTTGTATACTGGAACTAATATAGAACTGATACCTAAGAACACAGTCTTCAAAAAAGGGAGGAAGGATGACCCGGGAAACTACAGACCAGTGAGTCTGACCTCTGTTCCTCTGTTGTGGGGAAGATAATGGAGCAGATATTAAAGGGAGCGATCTGCAAACATCTGGAGGACAATTTGGTGATCCAGGAAGTCAGCATGGATTTGTCTCCAACAGGTCCTGTCAGACCAACCTGGTTTCCTTTTTTGACCAAGTGACAGGTTTGCTGGATCGTGGAAATTCAGTTGATGTCGTTTACTTGGATTTTAGTAAAGCTTTTGACAAGGTTCCCCATGATGTTATGATGGATAAATTGAAGGACTGCAATCTGGATTTTCAGATAGTTAGGTGAATACGGAATTGGTTAGAGAACCGCACTCAAAGAGTTGTTGTCAATGGTGTTTCATCAGACTGGAGGGAGGTGAGTAGCGGGGTACCTCAGGGCTCGGTGCTCGGCCCGGTACTTTTTAACATATTAATGTTCTAGATGGGGGGGGGGGTGGAGGGACTACTCACATCAAAATGTTCTAGATGGGGGGGTGGAGGGACTACTCACATCAAAATTACAAGATGTCATAGTCCCATTGTATACGGCACTGGTCAGACCACACTTGGAGTACTGTGTGCAGTTCTGGAGGCCTCACTTCAAGAAGGATGTGGATAAAATTGAAGGGTACAGAGGAGAGCGACGAGGATGATCTGGAGCCAAGGGACAAAGCCCTATGAAGATAGGTTGAGGGACTTGGGAATGTTCAGCCTGGAGAAAAGGAGGTTGAGAGGGGACATGATAGCCCTCTTTAAGTATTTGAAAGGCTGTCACTTGGAGGAGGGCAGGATGCTGTTTCAGTTGACTGCAGAGGAAAGGACGCGCTGCAGTTGTTGGCTGCAGTCAAAGACTACAGTCCCTGCAGTCCCTGATCCTTTCCCGCCCCGCATCCCTTGCCGCTGGGGGGGGGGGCGCAGTAGGTCAGGGCCTTCTCCTGGCCCCAGGAACAGCTTCGCTGCGTCGCAAACGCGGCAAGGCTGCTCCTGGGGCCAGGAGAAGGCCCCGCAACACTTCCGCATGGGTGGGTGGACGGTCCCCAGCCTTCTCCCGGCCCCGGGACCAGCTTCGCCGCAGTGAGGCTGCTCCTGGGGCCGGGAGAAGGCCACGGGGATAATACCAGGTAGGTGGGCGGCCGGCCAGCGGACTTCTCCCGGCCCCAGGTCCAGCCCGCGGCTGGCAGAATGCCCCAGGTCACGCTCCAGTGGCCGCAGTGTCCAAGCCCCCGGGAACACTTCACCCTGCAAAGGCTTCCCCGGGGATGGGGGCCTAGTGCCCATTTTATTTAGATATAAAATGGACTTTAGTTCTAGTAATTTGATAAACAGCTAGATTTCCCCCATCTCATAATCAAATTCTTATAATTTTCCTGATCTCATTGCCTGAATCTTAACCAAATCTAAGGTTAAATAATTTAACTTCTAATTGATTTTACCATTCTTCCCGATTGGTTATTAGTATTTTAATGAGCCAGAATGGGTGCTTTTAAAGGAGACCTCTGTAAAATGCTATTTGCATAAAGTGGAAGCTAGTTTCAAATAGAGAAACTAAGTGGGGGTTGAAGGGTTAAATCTCCCCTGCCTGGCTAAAAGGCAAATGGAGGCTGTTCTAGCCACAAAATGCATATTATGGACGCACTAGCTTCAAAGTCCATTCCATGAATGGGCCCCCTCCCCTGGCCCCTGACCAGGAGGCTTTGGGCCGTAGCTCGCAGCCAAATCAAGTGGGGCGGGTGGAGGCTGGCCAGCTCGTTAGGAGTCCCCGAATAGAGGGGAGACCCTCATTAGCAGGGCCAGCCGAGCAGCCAGGAGGCCCTCGTTAACAAACCCTCCACCACGACCCTTTGCCCAGGGCCCTCTCCCCTTACCTGCTGCTGGCTCCAGGCACTGTGAGTCTGAGAGCATAGAGGCTAGAGTCCAGGGACAGAGGGCGGGACAGGGAGCTGCAGAGACAGGGCCAATCAGGATGTAGCCAGGCTGCACCCTGATTGGCCCTATTCCAACTTGGACAGCTGGACACGTCCCACCCCCTAGGCTGTTTCACAAATATATAGAGGAACCATGGATAAAGATTGTAAACCGCCTTGATTGTAAACCGTGGCAATCTAGAAATTCAATAAATAAATAAATAAAATTGGCATGTGAGCCTCTAGAGCAGCCTTCTTCAACTTTTTTACAGTTGAGAAACTGCTGAACCATTCTTCAGGCTTCGAGAAACACCAGAAGTGGTGCGATGGTGCAGAATATGGATGGGAAGCAGAGCTGTGGACACGCCCACCTGGGCCCCCTCCTCTTCCCACCCCCTCCAGGCCCATTATTGGCCATTTCAGGAGGGGAGTGCAGGGCGACATGCCCATATATGGTCACATCACCTGATAAATGTTTAAAGGTAAAGGTATCCCCTGTGCAAGCACCGAGTCATGTCTGACCCTTGGGGTGATGCCCCCTAGCGTTTTCATGGCAGACTCAATACGGGGTGGTTTGCCAGTGCCTTCCCCAGTCATTACCGTTTACCCCCCAGCAAGCTGGGTACTCATTTTACCGACCTCGGAAGGATGGAAGGCTGAGTCAACCTTGAGCCGGCTGCTGGGATCGAACTCCCAGCCTCATGGGCAGACAGCTTCAGACAGCATGTCTGCTGCCTTACCACTGTGTGCCACAAGAGGCTCTGATAAATGTTTAACAAATGTTAAACATATATAAGAAATGAGGTAACTCCCACCCATTCAGGGGACCCTTCCAGGGCTGTCACGAAACCCCTGCAGCATCAGTCCATTGGCCAGTTTGTGAAGAGAAAAATGGGGCAACCAAAGGCTCAGGGGTCGATCTCTCTGCCAGCTGTTTAGTTGCCCTCCCCTCTGCCAAGCTAACATCTTGCTGTGATTACTGCCTTTCCCAGCCTGAAGGCACCACTGCACTCTGCAGGCGCCTGCCTGGGGTGGAGGCAGCCAAGGTGGAAGTCTTTGGATGTCAGGCTTGTCTTCTGGCTTGTTTAATTGGGTCATAATGATCCCACAGTTATTATTTATGATAACCCGTTCTTGAACCCCAGTCCCTCTGTCTCTCTTTGGTGGGGAGAAAAGGCAAGCGGGCAAGCGGGTTACTGCTCAGGGCGTTAAATAATTATATGGAGAAAATAATCGACAGTGAAACCCCCTTAGGATCTGGCTTCGGCATGACTGGTGATTGCTGGCATTTTCAAGGTGAAATACGAGCTTTTTATGATCAAAGAGGATCAGACTTCCAAAGGAAATGGGGAAGAGGGGGGGGGGGAAAGGTTAAAAGAGGAAGGGGAGGGGGGGAAATCCCAGTCAGTTTTCTTTTGCCCTGTCCTAGAGGCCTGGTAAAGTTTCTTTAGACATGCAAAGATTTATACACCTTTCGGCAGGGGTTCCTAGAATTACCCTCTGACTCTTTACACATTTCTAAAAGAGGAGCTGGAACAGTAAGTTATTGAGAAATTAACTGGCTTTTCAATAACGTTCCCTGTTGGCTTTTTAGAAAGGAGAACCTAATGACTTTTTTTGAAGTCGGGGTCAAGGCTGCTTTCTTTTTTTAAAAAAATGATAAAACAATCCATATTAATGCAATTTCCTCTTTTGCTCTAGGACTTAGTGAAAAGGAGAAAGAGTCTCGGCAGGGTCCTGCCCTCCCTTCCTTTCATTCTCTGATTACACAATTTATACAGGATTAAATGCATTTATTTGTTTGTTTATTTTTGCAATCTCAAAAGGGAAAAAAACCAAACCTATCTTGTCATTTTAATAGATCCCAGTTGTAGAAGCTGTTAATTTTAAAAGCCATTTGTTTTCAATTATAGGAATGAGGAGAGTTGCTTTTGCACAAGGGGGTCTTGGAAGGATCAGCGGAGCTGCGTGAGGAATCATTGAAAAGCTGACCCCCCCACACCCTGTTTGACCCCCCCCCCAATGCACTGACTGATATCTGGGAGGGCAATGAGTGGTGAGTGGCTGCTTTTAATAACCATGACTGTCTTGAGCCAGAGACTGATTAAAATGTGGGATTCACGGCCAGAGCATGCCATGATGGCAACAGGAATAAAAAACTTTAAAATGGGATCAGATAGATTGATGGAGGACCAGCCTATCAATGGCTGCTAGCCCTGGTGACTGAGGGGAACATCCACATTCAGAGGCACTGAACCTCTGCATCCCAGAGCCAGGGGGCAAAATCAAGGGAAGGCCTCAGCCTCACTGCCCTGTTATTGGCCTACCGGAGGAACTGGTTGGCTGCTGTGAGAGACAGGATGCTGGACTAGATGGAGCACCAGGGCTCTTCTGATGTTCTTATGAAGGCCTCGGCTTTTCTACCCTGTTGCTGGCCCTCCAGAGGAACTGTTTGGCCCCTGTGCAAGATGGGAGGCAAATCTCTGCTGAGATGAGTGCTTCTGGAGTTCAGTCACTTTAAAGCAGGTCAAAAATAGGTCTCGGGAAGAAAGCCTTGCAACAGGAAACCAGGAAATCTTTGAACTGACGCCCTGGCCATTCAGAGAAGATTGCTTTGCTATACCAGCATTGGAGAAATGAAGCAGGATGTTAATTTGCATAAAGCAGAAATCTACAGTTATACTGATGGCTTTAACCGCCGTTTTTTCAAATGTTGCGACTTATAGCCGCATCTGGATATCGTGGGGGAAAGGTAGGGTCACTGCATATCAATCATGCATGTCAAATCAAAATACAAATCAAATTCAGTGCAGAGGAGAGGGGTTTATTTGGGCTGGGAGAGGATAAAAAGCAAAGTGCAGACTCAACCCAGGTTAGGAAATTCATGGAGATTTGGGGAGACAGAGTCTGGGGGTGGGGCAAGAATTCTGTGAGGTCTAATGTCAGACAGTCCTATGCACTGGTTGTCAGTATTTGATATCTGAAGGCTGAAGTGATTTTGTATTTCATATAGGAGTTGCAATGGAAGAGTATTCCAACATTTTGGTCGGGGTTGATCTCTGGTGGCTGAGAGCATTTCAGGTTTCGCAGTTGGCAGGAACACCAGGGGAACTGACTGCTGTAGTCTGGAGGGAGCTGTTTTTGAGCCTGGGTGCCCCTTTGGAATTCTAGCGCAGGGAGGTTGGCACAACCCAAAACTGCCACCGTGGGAGGCGGAGCCAACCACACACTCTCACACGCAGAGGAGGCCTGAGCGCCAGGGCCAAGAGGAGTACCTTTTAATAATAAGCTGGGGAAGAGGAGTTAGGAAGGAATAAAACCAACACCGTTATGGCAGCTGCTGCAGCAACAATATTTTAATCTGCGCATCCAATCAGATCGCCGATGACCAATAAGAGGCTCTGCTGGCTCTACCTGATCCCACCCGCTTTCTCAACCCACTTGGTGGGTGCCAGGAGGCCCCTGGGTGCTACATTGGGGACCCCTGCAGAAATTTCTCCAGGCTAAGGAGGAGCTGAACACAGCACAGAGTGAAAGGAAAGGAGCCAGGGAACTCTGCTTGCCCCCCTTGATGAGATTTCCCTTTTCTGATATTCAGTTTGCCCCGGCCCATCTATACCGTTCGTATCTCTCCTTTTCGCTGAGAGGTGCAGTCTGGTTTTTCTCTACATGCCTTTTAAAAAACCCAAAAAACCCCACCCCTCCCATCCTTCTTTAGCCAGCAGCTACACTTTTGACCTTTCTGTTTAGTTCACTGGGGGTTCTCTCTTTGCCTGCTGGTAGGGGGAGATTATTCAGGAGGTCAAACCGATAAATTTGCTTTATTTACACTAAGAGTAAAGAGAAGCCATTTACCACACTCCTGACTCTGGCTGCTTTCAAAACCGGCAAAATAGGGTTGTTATTATTTTAAAAATAAAAATTGCCTCCTGTTTTATTAAAGAAATTTTCCACTTTGGTATTTTGGAAGAATAAAATCTGAAATTCAACAGAATGTCAATGTGGTTTGTTTACACTGTGCTTTCCTAGGGGGTGGGGAATGGAAATAAATATTCTTATGTCCTGGATCTATTCCTTGCTAGGAAACAAAAACCTGAATTCTATGGGCAAACTGGATTTTAAACCCATTTTAGGACCAAATTAATAGATCTCTTTCTGTCCATTACATTGTTATCTCATCTTCCTTTGAGGATCTCAGAGAAACATATTGGTTTTCCTATCTCTAATTGATCCTCACAATCCCCCTGTGACTTAGCTGACAGTGTGACTGGCTCAAGGTCTCCCATGGACAGGAAATGCCAAGTGGCATTTAATATTCATTCTAACCTTCCAAGGAAAGGTAATCTATGCAAGACTCCTGAACCCCATTCTCACAGCAATGCTGAAAACAGCCTTTCTCAACCTTTTGACCATGGAGTAGCCCCTGTAATATTCTCCAGGCTTCAAGGAATCCCAGAAGCGATATCAGCTGGCCACGCCTCCCTGCCATGTCCCCAGAAGTCACATGTTTACAGCTTGCATGGCATTACTAACAAAATAAAATGGTTGTTAAATAAGAAATTAGTTTCATTTTTGTGTGTGTAGTACCTTGCCTGAGCAAAGCATTCCTCTCAGCTGTCATAAAGCCCACCATGCAAAGCAGCAGTTCTCCTCAGGAGCAATGATCTATGAGATTTGGAGATCACTTGTAAATTTGGAAGATCTCCAGGTACCACCAGGATGCAAGTGGGTTCCATGAGACAGCAAAAATGAAGAAAGAATAGACAAAGCGGTGTGCTAATAAAATTATTTTATGCACTAGTATCTTCTCTATAATATTTAATATAATATTTCTATGTGTCAAATGGGTCAAACTAAAGTTGTGTATACACAGACATATCCATATACACACACAGATATGGCAGGGCAGGCTGACAGAACAATGCCTGGGGTAGGATTTAAACCCAGGGCCTGTCACTCTAGGTCTTCATCCAGGAAGCCATGCAAGCACTGTGGGAATATCAGCCATGAAATTAGATGTCAGCAGGACACAAATGGGCCCTCCTTTTGGCTGGATGGCTAATCAGAATTTAATTACAGTGCTGTCTATGTGGGGAGGTGCTTTTAAATACACAAATTAGGCATGAAATCCTCATAAGTCACAGGCAAGACTTGTGGTAAGCAAACAGCCAGCCCTCTGGGCTGCTCTCGCACGCCGCTTTCCTGGCTGTGGGGACAGTTCAGGGGAGCAGCATCTGCTCTGCTGGGAACAGGCTATCTCCGGAGTGTAGAAAGAGGGAGAGCTGCAGTTAAGGCAGCTGAGCCACACTATGCAGACTGCAGTTCAGGGTCGGCCGAAGTGGCCAAGCCGGTTCCCCCAGCGCTTTTGCAACAGCTAGAACAGGCTGCGGGGACTGGGGAAGCCGATTCACCCTCCTGCTCCAGGGTGGCTTGACCAACTGAACCAAATCATCCCTTCCTCCTCTTGCACAGTTTATTCTTTGACCCTTCTCAAGGCTAAGGACGAGGATGGCTGACAACTCTGTTGGGAAATTGATGGAGATTTGGGGGTGGAGCCTTGGGGAGGCAGGGGTCAGGCAGGAGAGCAAGACCTCAGCAGGTTATAACGTATGGATGCCAGCCTCCAGGTGAGACCTGGGGATCTCCCGGAATTACAGCTCATCTTAAAATCTGAGTCCAATGACTGCTCACGAGAGCTCACACCTTGAATAAATCTTTGTTGGTCTTAAAGGTGCCAATGATCTCAAATTGTGTTGTGCTTCTTCAGACCAACCTGAGTATCCACTTGAGTTCATCTGATTGATTGATTGATTGATTGATTATGGGATTTTTAGGCCACCCCTCACCTAAAATGATCTCAGTGCAGTGCATCACGGTAAAAAACATGTCAGATACAGATTCAAGTAAAACAAGCTTTAGGCTAAAATACTGCTAAAATTCTTACTGTAATTACTCTGTCCCATAAACCACCTTACGAGCCAGGCATACCAACTATAAAGACCCACTGTTTGGCCTGGCTTAAGAGGAGGGGCTGGCAAGTGGCTGCTAATCCCAGATGCAGGGGACATGGGAGACCCATTAAGATGTTAGGGAACCTTGGAACTCAGCCAAATGCTTGGCGGAAGAGCACCACCTTGCAGGCCCTTTGAAACTTTGGAAGTTCCAAGAGGACTCTTTTCTCCGCCGGCAGCTCCAACAGGCTCGAGCCGAGGTTGAAAAAGCCCTGGTTCTGGTCAAGACCAGGCGAATCTCTTTAGGGCCGGGGATCATCAGCAGATTGACATTTGCTGAATGGCGCACTCTGCAAGGGTCATATATGGAGAAGTGATCCCTAAAGTATGGCAGTGCCAGACTGTGTAAGGCCTTGAAGTTTATAACCAACCTTTTAAACGTGATCCGGAATCAATTGGTAACCAGTGCAGATGCTGGAGAACAGGTCAAATGTGAGTTCACTGTAGGGTCCTCGTAAGGATCTGGGCAGCTGCATTTTGTACCAACTGTAATTTCCAGGTCAAGGATAAGGATAGGCCCACATAGAGCGAGTTACCTAGTTACCTAGTTACCTAGCCTGGAGGTGACCATCACATGGATAGTGATGTCTAGGGCTTCTGGAGCCAAATAGGGCACTCCTAGCTTCGACCGCATTGATGACCACATTAGCCCTGTGGTAAGGGCTAATAATACTGATGTGCCTTGGTCCAACTGTCTACAGAGGTCTGTGAGAGTGACCAGCACAGTCTTCACCCCATGGTCAGGGCGGTAGCTGGACTGGAAAGGGTCCAGTACTGAAGCTTCATCCAGGTCTGCCTTCAATTGGTCCGTAGTTCTGCGTTGGGAGTACTGGGTTGGGAAATACCTGGAGAATTTGGGGGTGGAGCCAGGGTTAGGGGGGGGCAGGGGGGACCTCAGTGGAATATGCTATGGAATCCACCCTCCAAAGCAGTCATTTTCTCCAGGGGGTCTGATCTCTTTCATCTGGAGATACCAGGGGATTCTCAAATCCCACCTTGGGACTGGCATCCCTGGCTCATCTGGCCACCCTAATAAAAAGCTATGCAGCCTTTAAAGCAGCCATTTTCTCAGGAGAGCTGATCTCTGTAGTGTGGAGAACAACCTTAATTCTGGGAGGTCTCCAGGCCATGTCTGGAGGCTGGCAACCATGTAAACGACATGAAAATGGACGGCTGATGCCCTGCTGTCCACCTCAGCCTTGATCCAATTTGGCTGCTGACAGAGCCAGTGCTTTTCCTGTTCAAAGCACACTCGGAAGGACTTGACGTTGTCCCAGGTTGATAAGACAGCAGGATATCCCGGAAGGGTTCTCCCCCTCTCTTATTCGCCTTCACAGGCACCGTGGGGAGGGAACGATTCAGATTAGAGCTGCAACTGGAGCTAGGGGGCAGCATTGCCCCTTTCCCCTGTGCTGCATGGGAGGGCGGAGTCTATGGCATTGGAGCCTTTCCCTGCTGAGGTCCCTTCCCTCTCCAAACCCCTCCCTCCCCCCAGGCTCCACCCCCAAAATCTCTAGGTATTTCTCAACCCGGAGCTGGCAACCGTAGCAAGAGAAGAAAGGTCCAATTGGCCCCACTCAACCAAAAATGGGAGGGAATGGGCACACTGGGGATTTGGACTTCAGGCAGAAGAACCTGGCGGTTGCGGGAAGATTCACAGGGAAAACCTGGGAGAAAAGGAATTTGGACTCATTACTGTTTACAATCTTCATCTGAGAAAAAAAAACAACAACTTTGCTACCAGAAGTTTGGAAATCCTGTGTTATCAGACATCCCTTTTTCAAAATGTGGTCTTGGGTAGATTTTAATATACACAATTTAGAATCTGCATAAGTCTGAAAGTGGCAGACATGATTCGCTTGGCTGCAGCTTTAGGCCAATCCTTCTGCCCACCAGAAGAAGCCGTCCATTCTCTTTCTTCTCACTGACGCTCACCCTGCTGAATCCTCATTTCTGCTGACTTGCCACGCATAAGCGCCACGGTAGCCACGGAAGTGCTCTAGGGTGGCTAACTCTGGTTTGGGAAATTCATTAAGATATTTGGGGGGCAGAGCCTGAGGAAGGAAGGGAGAGACAACAGCAAAATATAAGGACAGAGAGCGTAAGCTCCAAAACAGCAACAACCACAGGCCCCACCGGGAGGTTGGCAATCATAGACGTGTCAAAGGGAAATGCTAGGAGCCTTTTTGCACGGGGATCTTTGTTGCAAATTGTTTGCGGAATGAAAAATCGCCATTTAAAATAGTGGAATTCGTCGTTATGCATACCTGCCTTTGTAGTGGAATCAGTTGCGTTTTTTAGCGTTTCCCACAGGCTTCCGGTCTCGGCAGAAATCGCTAGAAAGGAAGCGCTATTGCCAAGCTCGTCCCGCCCCTGGCCGTCAAGCAGCCAATGGGCAGCCGTTAGCATGCTCCCAAACAGCCCCTTTCCCTTTAAGAAAGGTTTTTAAAAAAAAAAAACAGACCCATAGCAACGAATCTAGGTAGATTCGTTGCTACGGAGAGACCCATCCAGCTGCCTAATGTGAGCTGTCGTTTCATTGTATGATCGTTGGCACGCTGCCTCGAGTGATAAAAAAAAAATCCCCCCCCCCTCTCACGGGCCCGATTTTCGGCTGAATTTATGTGTAAAAAATAAAGGGACTTTATTTCAGCAAACGGGCTTTTATGTGGTTTGTGCTTAGTGACTAAAGGTGAAGGACTGAAGCCAGGGAAGCCTCTAAACAGAAAGAGGCTCGCTGGTGCGTTTATCCCCGCTCGCTCGGAGAAAAAAAAATGGCGATCGCTTTGCCGGAAGTTTGGAGGACAGGCTCAGGAGGAGGGACTTTGAAGAACCAGCAACAATGGTAACGCACAGGTCTTTAGCGCTAGTGTTGCAGATTGGTTGCAGGAGTGTATCGCTATCCAGAGGGTGAATCCACTTTTCTGGATTCCCCTGAAAGCGCTACAACGAAGCGCTTTTTGCGGGTCGGTTTCAGGATTGTTGCAGATTGTCTACGACGTCGTGGGTTATGGCAAATTAGTAGCGTTTCCAATTAGCAACCATTGTGCTATTTTGAAGCCGTGCGAAATGGCCCTAGGTTTTGCAGCAGGTGATATCGCTTCACACTCTTTCCAAGAGCGGCCCGGGATGTTAAAAGAGGCCTGGGGCAAACTCTCAGCACCACAAGCATCGGTTGGGTCAGTTTCCTGCAGCCACTAATAATCGGAAATGTCTGGAGATTCCTCCTCAGGGAACAATGCCCAGGCCCCACCTTCCAAAGCAGCCATTTTCTCCAGGAGGTCCCTATCATCTGGAAAGGAGCTGTAATGCCGTGGGACAGGGGTAGTCAAACTGCGGCCCTCCAGATGTCCATGGACTACAATTCCCAGGAGCCCCCTGCCAGCATTTGCTGGCAGGGGGCTCCTGGGAATTGTAGTCCATGGACATCTGGAGGGCCGCAGTTTGACTACCCCTGGGGGATTTCCACCCCCCCCCCGGAGTTCGCAACCCCAATGCCAGTACATTTGGATCAGCCTGTCCCAGCCGCCGCCACCCCCCTCCCGGGCTCCTGGCCCGGTCCTGTGGAACGTGCTCTCTGAGAGAAAGTCGCTGTCTGTTCTCTTCAAAAGCTGCCAAGGAAAGAGAGCTCTTTAGTCCTTCAAGGTGATGCGCGGCTCACTGCCATTTTGGCCGCCATGGACAAAGATCACTTATCCTGCTGAACATTTTCTTCTAGGGAATGCAGGAGTTGGCTTTCAGGATGGGTGGAGGGCAGGAGAGGAAGGGAAAACCCAGTCGTAGGATCCTAAATTTGGAAGGCCCCTTCCATCGGCTCCAGCCACCGTGGTGCCATCGGTCAGGTTACAGATCCCGCGTGCTCCTTGGAGGGGCCTGGCAGAGGCTATGCCCAAGTAATCCAGCTGTCAACATCTCCATGCAGATTCTCACAGCTGGGGCATGCAATGCAATTAAGGATGCCAACCTCCAGGTGGGCCCTAGGGATTCCCTGAGAATTTCAGGTCATCCCCAGGACTACAGAGCTCAGTTCTCCTGGAGAAAAGGGCTGCTTGGGAGGGGGGACTCCCTGGCATGGGACCCCTCTAAGGCTCACCCTACCAGCAGACCTTGCCATCCCCAGGTTCTACCCTGGAACTTGCAGGCATTTGGCAACCCAGCAAGTGAGGCTGATCTGGCCCAGAGAGGGACATGGAGAGAGACGGACAAAAAGCCTACCAAAGCAGAGTTTTAATTCCAAGTGCTACCCCCTTCTAAGGGAACACTGTCTCACAAATTTCAGTTGGATAGCAGTGTTGATCTGAAGTATGAAAGATGCCCAGGGAAATGCCAGTCACCACAAAGATGCCCAGGGAAATGCCAGGCCAGACTGGCCAGGGATTCTGGCTTTCTTAGGGGGAGGCATCATCTGGGCATGGAACTGGGGTCACTGTGGGTGGGCAGGTAGCTGTGAATTTCCTGCATTGTGCAGGGGGTTGGACTAGAGGACCCTGGGAGACCTTAATCCAGGAGCAACAAAGTTTAATTTGGGTATGAACTTTTGTGTGCACACACACTTCTTTGGGTGATAGATTCAGGTGTGTAGCAATGGGGAAAAAAGTTTGGGTAGCTTCTTTAAGACCAACAAAGTTTAATTCTGAGTATAATTAAATTTCGTGTGCATGCTCTATAGCTGAAGAAGTGGGCATGTGCACTAAAATTGATACCCAGAATTAAACTTTGTTGTTCTTAAAGGTGTCCCTCAAACTTTGTTCTTCCAAAATGTTTGTTTTGCATCCTGCCCACTTTGGCTTGATTTGCCTGTTCATTTTTCGGTTGTTTGTGCCTGAGGAGACCATTAGCACCACTAGTGGAACGAGTGTTCCTGTTTCTATTGCAGTCACCCCAATAAGTCTAAAAGAGAGTGACTTGCCAAGTCCCTGAGGCAGCACTTGAACTCGGGCCTCAGTTTGAGAGGTTGCCCGTGGGCCCCAGTTGCCCAAGCAGCTATGCGGGTGGTTAGCTGAAGGCCGGTCCCTTCCTCCCAAAGTCTGTGCTTTCGCTGTCCTTTTTCTCCCTGGGCACGCAGGCATTCATTCCTTCATGCGCTCTCCCTCTCGTTCTTTCTCTTTCTCTGCCAGGAATGCTCATCCCCTCCGAAGCAGGACTTTGCGGCTGGGTTATTTTCCTTGCCCTGCCTCCTCCGGCTGCTCCCCCCCTTCCCCTTCAACAACAAGATGGGAAAAGAATGAACTTTTAAAAAAATATCAAAGCTGTCCCATATTGAATCCAGATGTGTTCTCTCGCACACAAGCCTTCCAGCGATTTAATTAAATTTCCCCAGACAGCCAGGAGGGGTTTCTTAATGATCATATTTCCCTGGCTTGCCTCCGAACTCCCCTCCCTTGCTCTCTCTCTCTCTCTCTCTCTTTCTGCCTCCCTGATGAATCGCCAACTTCAAACTCCCAGGGCCAAAGTCCTCAAGAAGGACTAAACTTTTAAAGGTGTGGTTTTTGCAGTGCTGAAATGCAGACTACGCCCTCCTTCTGCCACCCATTTTCTACATTAACAAGGGTTCTTTTACACAAAAGTGGGCTCTGCTGTTTGCCCCAGACTCAGGAGTTTCTGGATCCTTTGGGAATGGCGTGGCTTATCAATACCAAGGTATTTTGTTTTGTTAAACCTGCATTGTATCTCAGCACTGCCTCACAAAGACAGAAATACAACGTAGGAGTGGGCAGCACAAGGGTGTACTGGGGAGGGATGGCTGGGTGTGCAGCATAGGCAAAAGGCCTTGAGGCTGCATAGGGAGGAGCTAGGCCTGACAACTCCAGGTTTGGACATTTGGGGTGAAGCCTGGGGAGGGCGGGGTTTAGAGGGGGGACGGACCTCAGGAGGGCAAAATGCCATAAACTCCACCTTCCAAAGCAGCCATTTTCTACACAGGGGGACTCATCTCTGCCATCCAAAGATCAGTTGTAATACTGGGAGGTCGCCATATTCCATCTGGAGTTTAAATTTACAGACCAGTCTTTCTGCACCTTTTGACTGGAGGCACACCTGAAAATGTGGTCAGGTTTCAAGGCACTCCGGAAGAGATGCCAGCTGGCTATGCCTCCTTGCCCCTCCCCCTGCCCCTGGAAGTGGCATGCCACTCGAAATTGAAAAACCCTCTTTAACAAGATCTCGCTAGTTCACAGTGTGCGGGGCATCATCACTAATCAAATAAAATGCTTGTTAAATAAGAAGTTAATTTCATTTTTGTGCGTGCCATATGCTAAATAGCAAACCTTACATCAGCAAAACAAGGATACATTCATCGCAGGTATCAGAACTGTGAAATTCTCCTCTGGGGAAATGATCTTCTGATTTGGAGATCACCTGTAACTGTGGGAGATCTCCTGGCAATCCGAGCAAGGCCTGAGAAGATGGGCAATTCTGCACATTTAAAAAAATAGCATCACGCCAGAAAAATGGCGTCATGCTAAAAATAATTGAGCCTCTGGCCATTCCTCACCTTCTGGTTCTCTTGCTTTTGTCTGCCATCTTCTCATGCTCCTTGTACTCCACATGCCTGCTTGAAATGGCAGAAGAGAGCAACATGTTTTACATATGACTCTCTTCCGCCTGTCAATCTAGCCAGGCAACCAATCCCCTTTCTCCATGCTTTAAAGTAGCGGCCCCCAAACTTTTTCGGGCTGTTTATGCTATTTTATGCTATTCCCCAACTAGCACTTTAAAATAGAGGATGTAGCTAACAGTTTGGTGCTTGGAGAGAGGGGGGAGAGAGAGAGGGGGGAGAGAGGGAGGCCACTTTGTCGGCTGATCGCTCCCGGTGCAGCAAGCGCTGTGCTGCGGGGGGGGGAGGAGGCGCCTCCCTCCCCCCCGCCACAGCCCAGTACCAAGGGTTTCACGACCTGGTACTGGACCGCAGCCCAGCGGTTGGGGACCCCTGCTTTAAAGGGCCCACGATGGCAGCTAATTTTTTTTAAGTAAAACTTCTCCATTGAAACACCTATGCATCTAATCATAGATATACTAGATTTAAATCCCATTTTAAATTTACATAAAATGGGCGCTAGATTGCTTCGGGCTCCCCCCCCCCGACTCCCAAAGGCTCCTGCGTAGCCGTGGATGGCATGGGGCGGGTCAGCGAGGCTGGCCGCGCCGTCCATGGGGTCGCAGAAGCCTTTCTCTTCCTCCCCCTGTCCAGACCGGGGACGGCTTCAGCGGGGCCGGGCTTGGATTGCCGTGAAGCGGTCTACCTGTGTTTGGCGATGGCAGCTCCTCAGCGGCTGGGAGGTGCGGGGACAGTGGTGTGCGGCTGGCTCTAAGGCGGGCGGGCATGTGGTGCGGCGCAGCGGTGGCGGCCCAGCTGTGGTGGCGGCAGCGGTGTTCCAGCCGCGGCGCGGGCGACGGCTGGCCAGGTGCGCCACAGGCGGCTGCGGGCCAGGCACAGCGGTGGCGGTGGAGTGCCTTGGCAGGGGTGTCTTCGGCCTAACGGCGGCAAGCAGGCGGTCGTTGGGGCCTGGGCGTGGCAGTGGGCGCAAAGGCCAGGGACAGGCAGGGAATTGGGGAAGCGGCGAGCGGTAAGTTGTGGGGTGGGGGTGGGGGTGGGAAGGGGGTGGGCGGGGTCGGCTGCGGATAGATGCTCGTGGTGGGTGCGGGAAGGGCGTGCGCTGGGGCAGGCGGGTACAGAGGGTCGGGGTCGTTGTCCGAGGCAAGCAGGCAGCGGTGTGTGGGGAGGGGGGGTGGGGTAGCAGCGAGTCCCGTCCAAGGGCAGTCACTGGGTGGAGGGAAAGTCGTTTTCCCGGAGCCCAGCGGTGTGGAGCAAGGGTCCTCCCCGGAGGCCATCCGGCAAGGATGGCAGCTCGGGAGGACTGTAGAGTTGGTTGTGCGGCGTTCGGGAGACGGGCCAAGTAGCCAGTACTTCGCACGCCTCCCAATTGGCCACTTGGCCCTGGATTGCCACTCTGAGGAGCTTTTTATCCCGGACAGAGCCAGCCCTAACTCCTCCCCAACAGCCCTTTCTCTTTTATTTAATCCGCTCCGCAGGAGCGGATTAAAGATAGTGCTTTTTGTAATGCCACCCATTATGGATTCGCAGGCCTTGAATATTTTAAAAATTAATCTAATTCCCTATGGGGGAAGACTTTAGAGAGGCATGCTTTGTGTTTTAACTGGGGGGGGGGGTTGTTTTGCCTGCACAATTTAATGCCTATTTGTTGCTTTAGGGAGTTTGCTTTAAAAAAACAACAACAAAAAAACATCCCCAGGAGAAGGCAGAGGGAGGCGGGTGTGAGGGTGAGAAGTAGAGGCGGAGATAGCACTACTTCGGCTGCACACATTTCCTTGGTGTGTGGCTTGCTGGTTGCTTTCCTCTAGCTTGTGCTTTTTAGTTGGGGGAATCCACTTTATGCTATTCCCCAACTAGCACTTTAAAATAGAGGATGTAGCTAACAGTTTGGTGCTTGGATGCTGGATGTTGGCGACATAATGCAAAACGCCAAAAATATGGCCCTTGCATAAGATGAGTATTTCACTATATTTATCAGGTGCGGAATGTCCCTATGTTTTCCCAGGTTTGGAGAGGGCTTCCAGGGCCAGGGGAATTCCTGGGGAAGAAAGGAATCCTTGTACAGGCTGTGCACAGTCCTTGTACTGGATCCAGGTGTAGTACCTCTCAGCTTGGGATGCCAGCCTCCGGGTGGGACCTGGAGATTCCCTGGTGGAATGACACCTGCTAGATATTAGGCGGGAGATTTCATAGTGTGAATACTTTGGCAGTGGGATGGGCTGCTTAAGGAAGTAGGGCAGCCTTCAAGCAGCAGCTGGATGCTTGAGGCTGATCCAGCATTGAGCAGGGGGTGAGATGAGATGGTCTGGATGGCACCTTCCAACCCTAGGATTCTATGAGTCCTATGAGTTCAGCAGTGGAATGGGCTGCCTAAGGCGGTGGGGAGCTCCCCCTCACTGGCGCTCTTCAAGCAGTGGCTGGACAGATCCTTATCCTGGATGCTGGAGGCTGATGCTGCATTCAGCAGGGGGTGGGACTAGTTGGCCTGGATAGCCCCTTCCCACTCTAGGGTTCTATGATTCCAGCTCATATCCAGACTAAAGAGATCAGTTCCCCTGGAGAAAATGGGTGCTTTATAGGGTAGCATTGGACACCACTGACGTCCCTGTGCTCCCCAGACACCACCCCAAAATCTCCAGGAGTTCCCCAACCTTATAACTTCCTCCCACACCAGAGATCAGGAGGAGAATTGACAGCTCAGGGAGTGGTGGGGGAGGCTGGGAAACTCCCGAGACTCTGAGAGTCGGGGAAGGATCTCTGTGGGATACAGTGCCATAGCATCCATCCTTCAAAATAGGATGGATGCCCTTCTACCAGAGCCGTCCAAAGCCTGCCCAGACTCACTCTTCTCTGGCCAAATGGCCGGACATCGAGGCCCCAGCAGCGAAGAGGAGCTAGGCCAAGGCAGCTCCCTTCTGTCCTGGAAGATAGAGGACAACATGTTGTCTTAGGAGTCCTTTAATGTGCCAAAAAGAGAGTTGCTCCAATTGAAAATTCAGAACTATGAATGAAGGACTTTGAGAAACCTTGCTGAAAGAGTTCAAAAGGGTGAGACAAGTAGTGCACATCTGGCCACATGGATTTTTAAAGCTTTCTGCTGTCTTAACATCAAGCAATTTACGTGACCGACAACTCTCTAACCTTAATGGTTTACAACATAAGGTTGTGCATCCCAAGGCAGCATGACAGAGGTCGGGATCTGTGACTTAATCCGTATGGAAACATAGATTAAAGTGGGTAGCTGTCTTGATCCGAAGTAGCACAACAAAATTTGAGTCCAATCAGGCACCTTTAAGACCAACAAAGATTTGTTCAAGGTGTGAGCACTCGTATGCACTTTGTGTCCGAAGAAGTGTGCATGCACACAAAAGTTCACACGTTGAACAAATCTTTGTTGGTCTTAAAGGTGCCACTGGACTCAAATTTCATATGGAAGCTGACGTTGAAGAAGAGTTGGTTTTTATACTCAAGTTTTCACTACTCAAAGGAGTCTCAAAGTGGCTTACAATGGCCTTCCCTACTTCTCCCTGCAAGACACCGTGTGAGGTAGGTGTGACTGAGAGTTCTTAGAGAACAGTGACTGGCCCAAGGTCATTCAGCTGGCTGCACGTGGTGGAGGAGCAGGGAATTAAACACAGTTCTCCATCACTCTTAGTCACACTGGCTCGTTTGGGGCTGCCTGGTCCCTTCCCTGGGGTCACCAAGTTGCCCGCCACCAAGTGGCAGGGGGCAGCGTGTGGAGGCGGGTGGTGGTGGCGGAGGCGGGTGGAGGCAGCGACCGGTGGCCGGCAGAGGTGGACGGAGGCAGTGGAACCATGGCAATGGCTGCCTCCATGCCACCTTGATTGTTGTGAGCATGCGTGCGCACATGCGTTTCCAGCACCCCACTGGCTCCTTCTGCAGCTGCCCAGCCTGCCCGGAGGGTCGCACAGGCGCCTGCCGAGGAATGTGCCAAAACGCTCCACTCAGGTCTTTCAGAGCTGACAAGAAAGTGACCCCCTCCCCCCGTGGGTCCAAAGTCACCCCATCCCACCCGACTCCATCCGGCAAGCCCCGCGTGCTCTGCAGCAGGGCCACTGCGGAACCCCCCGTGGTTAAAAGAAGGGAGAAAGGAGAGAAGTGACGAGCCAAGGGGGCAAGACGCGTGCCCAGAGCGGGACAGTGAGCAATGTGGTTGTGGTGGCAGCGGCACCAGCAGCGCCCTCCCCTTGGCAGGGCCCTCACCCCCCCTCCAGTCACCTCCTGCGGGGGGTCGCCCATGGCCATGGCTGAGGGGGCTGGTGAAAGCACCTCCACAGCACTTGCTGGCAGCTCCTCTGGCTGGGTCCCACTGGGCTTCGGCGCTGAAGTTGGGGTTGCAGCGAAGAAAAGGTTGAGAACCACCGTTCTATATGAGGAATGTTCTAAGTGTAAATTACATCTAAAAATGCATACTCTCTGGTAAAGCCCAACAAGTGAAACACATGGCAGAGCTTTAGAGGGGTTTCTACTAGAAAGCAATCTGAGTTAGTGCGAAAAAACAGGCGAGAAACAGAACAGGAGGCTAACTGGATGGGACTTAACAAGAGCAGTCCCCAACCCAGGGAGGGTCCAAACCTAGTCCATCACATGCGACAGAACCCGCTGGCCAAATGCCACCTGTTCTGCCTCCATCTCTTGAATTCTGTAATGCTTTACGAATGTGGAAGGAGTGGCCCAGGTGGCTTCCTTGCAGACCTCCTCCACTGAGGCGTTCTTGGCAAAGGCTGCGTAAGGAATGAGCCGTGACGCCCTGTGGTATCTCCTCCCCTGCAGCCTTATAGGCCTCCACGATGCAGGACCTGACCTGTCTGCTAATAGCTGCCTTGGTCAAGGGCCCCCCCACCTTCAACACAGAGATAAAGATGAACATAGAATCTGATTTCCTGATAGCAGCTGTCCTCTTGATGTAGACCTTGAGGACGCACCTAACATCTATCTTGTGCCATCCCTGCTCTTGTTCCATAGTGGGATTGGGAAGAAAGGTGGGTAGGCTAATCTCCTGTGATAGGTGAAATCGGGAATCTATCTTGGGTCTGAATAAAGGGTTCAGCCTCAGTACTACTCTGGACCGTCTAAAACAGCACAGGTCCTTGGCCACCGACAAAGCCCCTATCTCAGAAACCCGCCTAGCGGATGTAATAGCCACCAGAAAAATGGTCTTGTTGCTCAACCACTGTAAGGGCACCAATCTAATGGGCTCAAATGGATCCTTGGTCAGAACCAACTGTGAAGCACCAGCTTTCTTCTTCAAAGGATAACCTTCTTCTCTATCTCTTTAAAGCAGGGGTAGTCAAACTGCGGCCCTCCAGATGTCCATGGACTACAATTCCCATGAGCCCCTGCCAGAGAATGTCCATGGACATCTGGAGGGCCGCAGTTTGACTACCCCTGCTTTAAAGGTTTGATCCCGACGACGCCTGGCAACAACACGACACTGGACTCGGAATGCAGGTAAGTTCTCTGGTTTAATCACAGCTCTGTCTCTCACACACCGTCTCTTCCCCTTCTTAGCACTCCCACTCTCACCAACCACCCGTGCAAGCCTCACACCTTCCTTATATCCTCCTCGTGTAGGGCCCCGCCCCCTTATAAACCTCTCAGCTTGTTTGCCCCCACTTCCGGGATTTGGGTGTTGCCTAGCTCTCATTCTCTCTCAGCCCTGGCATTGCTCCATCCCTGGCTCCCTCCCGAGGTCTCCGTACCTGCTGCCGCGCCCTTCCCCTAGGGGGTAATCCTTTCTCTAAAACCCCCTGTGCTTCGGCCCCCAGCTCGCCCTGTTTTTTCCCCTCCAAGTCCCACGTTCCTTGTTCAGCCGTCCTAAGTCCAGGCGGGTCTTCTCTTTGCCGACGTTCTTCATTCGACTTGTTCTGTTTGGGCTCGACTTTCTCCCGATGCTGCTCCTCATGGCTGGTCTCTTTTCGCAGCGTTGTCCAGTGGCAGCCGCACAACCGCGGCTCGTCTTCTCTATCTCCCGAGCTCCGTCGACTGCCTGGGACAACTGGTAGGTATCTCTAGCATAGTAAGAGCCTCTTGTGGCACAGAGTGGTAAGGCAGCCGTCTGAAAGCTTTGCCCATGAGGCTGGGAGTTCAATCCCAGCAGCCGGCTCAAGGTTGACTCAGCCTTCCATTCTTCCGAGGTTGGTAAAATGAGTACCCAGCTTGCTGGGGGGTAAACGGTCATGACTGGGGAAGGCACTGGCAAACCACCCCGTATTGAGTCTGCCATGAAAACGCTAGAGGGCGTCACCCCAAGGGTCAGACATGACTCGGTGCTTGCACAGGGGATACCTTTACCTTTACCTTTATCTCTAGCATCCGAAACAGCCACGCCCGGACACCAACAGTACCAAGCCCAAACGCCATGTTGGGAAAAGGTGCTTAGGTGGCGGTTTGAGACTCGAAGCCCCCTTTAGAAATCTCATGACATGCAGATGCCTGGAGAGTGAGACTCCCCCCTGCAGACCTAAGACTGTGGACAGTGCCGCCACCAGAACATAGACCAGCCGTACGCCCATCCTGTAAGAACTGCAAAATACTACTGATCTTAGGCATAGAGGGGGAGATGGACTTCCTCCAGCACCATCATACAAAGGCCTTCCTTTGTTATAAATTCTAGTTGTAGAGGCCCGTCTGGAGGCCAATATCGTATCCATCACTGCAGCACTGTAACCTTTCCACCTGAGCGCTGACCGCTCAGTAGCCAGGTGGTCAAACTCCACCATTGGAAGGGGGTGGAAGAACGGTCCCTGGGACAGCAGATCCGGTGTCACCGGGATGTGAAAGTGTTCTTACACTGCCCGCTGCACTACTGTGAAGAACCACCATCTCTTGGGCCACCACGATGCCACTAGATGCCTCTGCTCCCAACTCTCGAACCTTTCTGAGGAATCTTGGAATGACTGGCAGAGGTGGAAACACATACAGCAGGCCCCGTGGCCACTCCGCTGTCAGGGCATCCGTCATCTCTGCCGCCGGGTGTAGAAACCTGCTGCAAAACCGGTCCACCTGCTGATTTTGATATTATGTGAACAGGTCCAGAATCGGCTGTCCAAACTGCGCCGTGACTAGGTGGAATGCCACCCTGCTGAGAGACCACTCCACCTCCTGGAATGCCTGCCGGCTGAGCCAATCCACCTGCACATTTGATGTTCCTTGAATGTGCTCTGCTCAGAGTGATGGCAGATGGTCCTCTGCCCATGTCATCATCAGTTCAGCCTCCTTCTGCAGCTTCCCCGACCTGGAACCTCCATGGTGATTGACATAAGCCTTTGCGGCCACATTGTCTATCCTGATCAGCACATGTTTGCCCCTGAGGCTCTTGTTGTAGAACCTCAGTGCTAAACTGATCGCTCTAAGCTCCAGAAAGTTTATCTGCTGCTTTCTCTCCAATGCTGACCAAGTTCCTTGAGCAGGTACGCCATACCAGGTTGCTCCCCATCCGTAGAGACTTGCATCGGTAAAAACGTGTTGGACCTGGTCATAGAGAAATGTCATCCCTCTGTTGAGATTGGTTTGAACTGTCCACCAGCATAGTCTGGTCTTGGTTTGTAGATCTAACATCGCTAGCAAGTCCTTCTTTCGCAATATGCGTTCTCTGAAAGGTCTGAGCACTCTTTGCAGCGGCCTGGCTCTGGCTCTGCCCCATTGAATTGCCTCTGCACTGGACACTAGTATGCCCAGGACCCTGACTAAATGCATAACGAGTATCATTTTGCTTTTATCACCTGTGACATTAGCTGAATAGTCCACAGCACCTTGGCCTGAGGGAGAAAAAGGGCACAACGAACGGTGTCTATCACCACCCCCAGATGCTCTATGCGCTGCTTTGGGATCAAGGAACTCTTCTCCCTGTTGACCACAAACCCGAACTGTTCTAAGACTGTGATCGCCCTCTGTGTAAACTGGCTTGCTAACTCTAGCGACGAAGCCCTGATTAGGAGATCATCGAGATAAGGGTGAATGTGAATCGCCTCCTGTCCCAAGATGGCCATGAGATTCACTACTGACTTCATGAAAACCTGGGGAGCAGTGGAAAGCCCAAAGGGTAGATCCCTGTACTGGTAATGCGCAAAAATGTAAGTAACACCTGTGCTCTATGGCTATGGGCACATGCAGATAAGCCTTCTTGAGGTCTAGGGACATAAGAAACTCCCCTCCTTGTAAGCCTCTGCGATGGACAGCAGGGTTTCTTTCCATCCTGAACTTTTTGAGTGGTATGAAGGTGTTTAGGAACCTGAGATTGAGAATGGCTCACCAATCCCCAGTCTTTTTGGGCACTGTGAACAGGAGGGAATAAACTCCCTGTTCCTGCTTCTTTGGTGGCACCGGTTCTATTGCTCTTATGTTTACTAAATGTTCTATGGCCTGTAACATGGGATCCCTTTTTGTTGGATCCTTGGAAATAGGGGAAGGAAAAATTGGTCTGGGGGCTGCTGAGCAAACTCTAATCTGTACCGCTATTTACCGGTTCCTGAGCCCAGGCATCTATCCTGGGATCCAACCACTCCTGATGGAACTCTAATAGCCTTCCCCCCAATGGTAGGGACCGCAAGACATGCCTGGGAGCCCTTATTGTCTCTGTCTGTGCAATCTGTTCTCTGTTGTCTAAATCTATTGGATCTGGTGTTATAAGCCCCGCTGCGGAAGGATTGTCTCGACTGACCCCAAGACCCGCACCTGCCTTCCAGCATGAACCTGGAGCCTGACCCTTTATTCCGGAAGGCAGGTGGAAAGGGCTTCCCTGCATATATGCCATGGGAAGGCCTTTTTCTTATCTCGAGTCTCTACCAATATCCAGTCTAGGGAATCTCCAATTAACTTGTGTCCCTGAAAAGGATAAGCCACCACGGTGGTCTTTGAATGTGGGTCAGCCTGCCATGCCTTGAGCCATAGTAGTCTCCTTGCCACTGCTGTTGATGCCATGGCCCGAGCTGCAAATGACACTATATCTAGAGATGTGTCAGCATTATATGCCGATGCTTTGAGAATCCTGTTGGTTCCCTCTTGTAGCCGCCCCTCGGACTCTGGAATGAGGGTAAGTAGTTTCTTACACCAGGCCATGGATGCCCTGGCCACTACAGAAGCTGTAGTATAGCTGTAGCCATAGCCATGGCTTCGTGCGCCTTGCGTAGTGCAGTCTTTGATTTGCGATCCATGACATCCTTCAGGTATCCCTCCCCATCCTCAGACAGCAATCCTGAGGTCTGGAGAGCTGCCACTGGACCATCGATGACTGGCATCTGTAGGAAGGACTCAGCATATTCAGGTAATGCATACATTTTTCTAATAAATGATAGAAATTGTTTAGTCACCAGGGTTTTCTCCCATTCCGCCCTAATCTTTCTCTCAAAAGATTCTGGCATGGGAGAATTTTTAAAATTTGTTTCAGGCTTTGGAAAAAATTCACCACTGCCCCAGGGTCGATTTTCTAGCATGTTTGGACGGTGGCTCTTCAGAGCTTCAGTTCCAGGACAGAAATGGATTTCTTAAGCAAAAACTGAAAATCCTCAGCATTAAAGAATCATTCAGTTTGCTGAGGCACCTGTATCGGCTCCACCTCCTCCTCGTCAGTAATAAATTCACCTTCTTCCCTCTCCCTGGTTTCCAATTCCTCCTCAGAGGAAGGGGATTGCTGCTGAGCACAATGAGGCCTCTTCTGTGCTGCCTTGGTAGGCCAACGAGATCTGGGGTGTGAATACCTAGGGGACCTCCTATGGGAATGACTCTTCCTGGAAGCTCTGGATTCTGGAGAGGAAGTCCGGGACCTGGAACACGAGGGCCTAGATCCTGTTGGTAATAACTGCTGGCACACCTTACACATATCTGCCTGCACAGCATTCTGTACTATAAGCAACAATTCTGGGTAGAGCAACTTGGCCAGAGTCGGCCTCAACATTACCCGTCTCCTGATGGTCCCTGGAAGTCTGGACAGAAGAAGTGGAAGCCTCAGCGTCCGATTCCCTCCTGGCAGATGGACTGGGCGCGGCCTGCTCCAGCCCCACACCCACAGCCGCTGAGTCCTGCTGCCCAATCCAGCACAGCCGAGGGGAAAGGGCCTTAAGGAGCCGAATTCACTCGAATTAAGGAGGCTGAGAGGCAGAATGGGGGGGAAGAAGTAAAATAGCAACGAAAAACCTCTCTTGCAAGAAATCAGCACGGGACACCTATAGTCACGTCAGCTCCCTAGCGAGGCAGGAGAAGAGGGGCGTTTCCCACCAAAAGGCAAAATATGCAAATGACCTGCCTCCCTCAATGAGAGATGGCAAACACCCATCCAGCTGGCCTCCTGACCCGGAGGGAGAAAGGAGGGATCTCAGTGCAGTAAACTGACAGCTGTCAATAAACACAAAGTGGCATCACCTTGGCTTGTTCCTCCACCCACCAACTCAGCAAGCAATGAATGACAGCAGGAGGCGGAGAACAGCTGAGCTTGGTGATGTCATGCCATGTGTCCCTCACCAGAATTTCCTGGCCTCAGAGGTAGTTGCTCAATATGTCTCTTTGTGAATTGGTGTTGTGCTTGCCTCTTCCAGTCCTCCAGTAGCAGGAAGTGGCAAACCACCTCCGAATGTCTCTTGCCTTGGGGGTTATATAGGTTTGCTGCAACTTGACAACAAAGACAAAAAGATCCTTACAGGGCTGTTGTTAGGTCTGCAATATAGTCCTGTACATGAAACCATTTCAGCACTTCCAGGCTGTCTGGCCAGGCGCCTGGAGGCCGTGGTGGAGAGGCTCAAGAGGCACTGGCTGAAGTTGAATCCAGACAAGACAGAGGTCCTCTGGCTGGGTCGGTGCACAGAGAGAAGGTTGGCACACCTCCCAGCTCCTGTTGGGGCTCAACCAACACTGGTGTTTTCTGTAAGGAACCTGGACATAATTCTTGATGTCTCCTTTTCATTGGGGGCCCGGATCACGAACAGCACTTGCCTAGCAGATTTCCTTCTGCGCCAGCATGAAGCTTATGTCACTATTTCTCTGCCAGGGTGATCCATGCAGTGGTCACCTCTAGACTAGACTAGACTTCTGCAACTCACTCTACACAGGGCTTCCTTCTAGACTGCTCTGGAAAGTCCAGCTGGTTCAAAATGCAGCAGCTCAGGTCTTCACAGGGAACCAGTAGAGAGCACATGTGACACAGGTGCTCTCCCAGCTGCATTGGCTCCAGATTGGAGACAAGTTCAAGGGTTTGGTACTAACCTTCAAAGCCCTAAATGGTCTGGAGCCAGCATACCTAAAGGACTGCCTTTCCCACTATGCCCCCCCAAAGGTCATTAAGACCATCTGACTAAAACCTGCCCAGGATTGCCAGTCCACAGGGGGTGAAACTGGCTTCAATCAGGGCTAGGGCCCTCTTGGCCTTGCCTCCAGCCTGGTAGAGTGTTCTGCCAAGAGAAACCTGGGACCTTAACCAACTCCACGGAGCCTGCTGTTCCACCCGGCCTATGGCTGAGGTCCTGACAGACCACCAAGAAATGCTGGCTCATAGCCACAAACTGAGACCATTTCTGCACTAGCAATATTTTTTTGATTTGCATTTTTAAATGACTGAGTTCTCTGCTCATTTCCGCATAAAATTCTGCTTTTCCAGGAGCAGTCCCGAATTGCTTTCTGACTTACCACACATTTTAGAAATTCCTGATTGCAGCAATTTTATTAGCCCAGTCAGAGTCTAATTCGGGACTGCCCAGTGTGGAAATGTGTGCATTCAGGGTCGAGTCATTTCACCATGCTCTGGCTCAAGCAGAGCTACCTGAAACACAAGCCTTCCAAGACAGGGGTCCTGTAGCTGGGCAGGAAAGGTCCATTTGGAAAGGTCCTTTGGAAAGGTCCTTTGGAAAGGTCCTTTGGAAAGGTCCAAAGCTTTTGACAAGGTTCCCCATGATGTTCTGATGGATAAGTTGAAGGACTGCAATCTGGATTTTCAGATCGTTAGGTGGATAGGGAATTGGTTAGAGAACCGCACTCAAAGAGTTGTTGTCAATGGTGTTTCATCAGACAGGAGAGAGGTGAGTAGCGGGGTACCTCAGGGCTCGGTGCTCGGCCCGGTACTTTTTAACATATTTATTAATGATCTAGATGAGGGGGTGGAGGGACTACTCATCAAGTTTGCAGATGACACCAAATTGGGAGGACTGGCAAATACTCTGGAAGATAGAGACAGAGTTCAACAAGATCTGAACACAATGGAAAAATGGGCAAATGAGAACAAGATGCAATTTAATAAAGATAAGTGTAAAGTTCTGCATCTGGGTCAGAAAAATGAAAAGCATGCCTACTGGATGGGGGATACGCTTCTAGGTAGCACTGTGTGTGAACGAGACCTTGGGGTACTTGTGGATTGTAAACTAAACATGAGCAGGCAGTGTGATGCAGCGGTAAAAAAGGCAAATGCCATTTTGGGCTGTATCAACAGAGGCATCACATCAAAATCACAAGATGTCATAGTCCCATTGTATACGGCACTGGTCAGACCACACCTGGAGTACTGTGTGCAGTTCTGGAGGCCTCACTTCAAGAAGGACGTAGATAAAATTGAAAGGGTACAGAGGAGAGCGACGAAGATGATCTGGGGCCAAGGGACCAAGCCCTATGAAGATAGGTTGAGGGACTTGGGAATGTTCAGCCTGGAGAAAAGGAGGTTGAGAGGGGACATGATGGCCCTCTTTAAGTATTTGAAAGGTTGTCACTTGGAGGAGGGCAGGATGCTGTTTCTGCTGGCTGCAGAGGAGAGGACACGCAGTAATGGGTTTAAACTTCAAGTACAACGATATAGGCTAGATATCAGGAAAAAGTTTTTCACAGTCAGAGTAGTTCAGCAGTGGAATAGGCTGCCTAAGGAGGTGGTGAGCGCCCCCTCACTGGAAGTCTTCAAGCAAAGGTTGGATACACACTTTTCTTGGATGCTTTAGGATGCTTAGGGCTAATCCTGCATTGAGCAGGGGGTTGGACTAGATGGCCTGTATGGCCCCTTCCAACTCTATGATTCTATGATTCTATGATTCTATATCAGGAAGCAAACCTCCTGTGCCTGGACAGGGTGCAGCTAGAGCAGTCACTGTCAGCCAGGAATGTAGGGGTGACCTTTGATGCCTCCCTTTCCAAGGAGGCTCAGGTCATGAAGGTAGCCAAGCTGGCATGTTTTCACTAGTGCCCTATCTGGCCACGGAACATCCAGCCACAGTGATCCATGCAATGGTCACCTCCTGATTAGATTTCTGCGACTCAATCTGCATCGGCCTGCGCTTATTCTCGACCCAGAAGTTGTAGCTAGTCTAAAATGCAGCAGCGAGGATTATCACAAGTATACCTTGGAGAACCCATATGCAACCAGTGCTGTGGCAGCTGCATGGGTTGCCAGTTGTGTTCCGGATCAAGTTTAATGTTTTGTTTTTCACATTTAAACTGGGCCCAGCATACCCGCGAGACCATCTGTTTCCTTATGCTCCCAGCAGAGCATTACACTCTGTGATTCAGAACTGGTTGGCGGTTCCCGGCCCACAACACCTATGCTTGGCCTTGACCAGGCCCAGGGCCTTCTTGGACCTGGCCCTGACATGATGGAATGAGCTCCTGGCAGAGCCTCCAGCTCCACAGAGCCTGTATAACGGAGCTCTTCCACCGGGCATTTGGTTGAGGCTTGGTGGTCGAACATCAGCCGTGTCTCTCCTTGGAACATGCACCCTGAGTCCTGAGGGGACATCTGCATCCCATGGTTCTGCAGGAGGGGGTGGGATGGGTGGGTTGTTTGTTTTCTGTTTTAATGTTATTTTGTTTGATGTGAACCGGCTCCAGTGGGCTGGCTGGGGAAAGCTGGTTATAAATTTAATAAACATAAACATAAACATAATACCATAGCCCGAGGACCTTCACTGTATTACTGAAAGTGAGCCCTAGCAGCCATTTTGTGGCTTCGCCCAACATACTATGTCAGAATTCCAATGTGCCAGCAAGCTCAAAAGGTCTGGGGACCCCTGGATTAGAGGAGCTGGCCTACGTTTTCTGGATCTCCTCTGGATCTCTCAAGAGAGCTAGCTTGGTGTAGTGGTTAGAAGTGTGGACTTCTAGTCTGGTGAGCTGGATTTTATTCTGCGCTTCCCCACATACAGCCAGCTGGGTGTCCTTGGGATTGCCACAGCACTGATAAAGCTGTTCTGACCCAGCTGTGATATCAGGACTCTCTCAGCCTCACCCACCTCACAGGGTGTCTGTTGTGGGGGGAGAAAAGGGAAGGTGATCATAAGCTGCTTTGAGATTCCTTCAGGTAGAGAAAAGCTGCATATAAGAACCAACTCAACTCCTTCTTTGCAAATTCCTGGCCCCGAGGAAGCGTGCCTAGCCTCGGCCAGGGCCAGGGCCTTTTCAGTCCGTACCTCTCCCTGGTGGAATGAGCTCCCGGGTGAGCTGCGGGCCCTGCAGGCCTGTACAACAGAGCTCTTCCGCCAGGTCTGTGGTTGGGGCTGGGGTCACCGAATCAGAGACATCACCCCCCCCCCCCAGGAGTTGGAAGTTTACATCACTCCCCTCTATCTTCTTCGTATTGATAGTGGGAGAGGGAAAGGAATGGGTTTTCTTTTCTTCGTGCCATCATGTTGGTATTTTTAATGTCTTTTAATGGGGATTTAAAGGAGATTGAGACTACTGTGACCTGCCTCAAGCCTATAGGGAGAGGCAGTAAATAAATCTAATAACAGTAACGGTAACGGTAACAGTAACAGTAATTGATGTTTCATTCCCTTTTTTAGTCATCTGAAAAGGAGGCCAGCTTTAGTGACCTTGCATATTTTTAATTAGGAGAGCAACAGTTTCATTTCTTTTCCAAGAATGCTTTTGCCATCAGGACCCAATGTCTTGTGGGCTTTTGATAGGTCTGTTATCCCTAGAACTTTACCCATTTCTCTTGGGCTCAGTTCCTCCAACCACTTCCTGACGACTGTGACTCTCCTCTCCCCTTGGCTTGATTTTACAAGAATGTCGTCAAAAGGTTACAAAATTTATCCTCATGGGACTTCACGGACTGCTAAATGAAAACAGTGACTCCGTAGTGGGAGATGCAAATTCCAAGCTACAGATTATTAGGAAAATGACTGAAATTCTTTAAAACAGCCAACATGCTACGATTCATATATAAACGGGTGGTATGGCCAACTTTGGAATCCAGAGTACAATTCTGAGCATCCTATTTTGACTGCAGAAGGGGGGTGGGTTGCAAACAAGAGGGCCAGTCAACCAAAAAAGGAGTTGGAATATTTTCCCAATGAGAAAAGGCTAAAGAGTTTGAGATTTGTTTAAATCCAGGAAAAAAGATGCCTAAGTAGGGACATGACAGATGTATGGTTTGGAAACTAGATAGACTTTCCCACAATATTCACCCCCAGGGCCAATTGCTGAAGCCGACAGACAGTCAATTCGGGAGAGGAAAAGGAAACCTTCCACACAACAGGGCATGGATTTATGGCAGCAGCTGCCCCGTGCTGTTGTCGACCCCAGTTTGGAACAGGAGGAGGTAGATTGGGAGATGAGAAAAGGTCTCATCTAGATTCACCTGACCTTGGTGTGCTGATCCATGCTCTTGTGTTCTCTGTGGTGGACTGCTGTGATATGTTTTACATGAAGTTGCCCTTGAAAGCTAACACAGAAACACCAGTTAATTAGACACGGCTCTGACCCATTCGTTAAGTGGCCTGGGCAAGTTCTTTTTACACCACTCTTGAAGCTGCATTGCTGTCTACTCTAAGCTTCTGGGCTCAACGCAAGGTACTCGTTCTTGGGGTTACCACTTCTGTGAAGAGACCTCTCAGAACAACAACTGACCTCCAGACCACAGAGAACTGTCCCCCCCCCCCGCAATCTCCAGTTAGAAGGGCCAGGTAGGAGGTGATGGAAAAGACCCTGAAAGGTGGATGCCGGTCTCAGCAGACAATACTGACCTTGACTGACCTTAACATGGTAAGCTAAATCTTTGATGCTAAATTTTATGACTTGCTGGCCTTTGAGCATATAATAAATATCATCATCATCATTACCTCTGACTTGACTGCCCAAAAGTCTGACTCAGAAGGTGGCTTCATGTATAGCCACTAAGATGAAAGCCCATTGTACCAAAAATACAAGGGACTCTATTCTCCCCCACTTCCAGGCAGCTCTGGTGAGGCCACACCGGGGCTGCTTGGGGTGAGCACAAGCTTGGGTGGGGGCTCCCTGCCTCCCTACCCACCCGGGCAGCTCCCTCAGGGCCTTGCAGCAGGGATGCTGGGGGACGGAATGAGCTCGTGCGGAGGTTGCCTCCCTCCCTCCACTCCAACCCAGGCAGCTCTGTCGAGGCCTGACAAGGTCATGGCAGGGCTCCTCAGAGTGGGCTCAGGCTCTGGTGGGCATGAGCTCTCCCAGGGGCTCCCTGCCTCCCCCCCCCACCTGAGCAGCTCCCCCAAGGCCTGGCGAGGCCGCAGTGGGGCTACTTGGGCCAGGAGGGGCCTTACCTGACTGCTGCCTCTTCATGCAGCTAGCAGACGGGGAGGCAGTCAGGGATTGGCATCCCTTACCTGATTGGTCCTCTGGGGGTTGAGTGCCCTCCCCAGGGGCCAGTCAGGGTAGTGGAGGAAGTTAACAGTGGGGCACCCCCTGCCTGATTGGTGTTCTAGGGAGATTGACTCCCCAGAAGCCCAGTCAGGTAGGCGATGAGTCCCAGCTCCTTCCACCATCCTTGTCCGGCTTTATTTATGGTATAAATGTGTATTCCATGGAAATGTAAGACCATTAGTGATCTACGGAGGGGTGGAAGCTGGCTGCACCTTTGTTTTTCAGTATTGTATGTAAACTAGCTGGCTGTCTTCTCAGCAAATTGATTGTTATCCACCTCTAATGGAAAGAGAGACAGGATGGAAAATGCCCAGTAAATGTTAGCCAATCAGATTGCATGAAACTGAAGAAGACCAAAGGTTGAAAGCCAACCGGGGGGGGGGGGGAGTGTTTGTTGGCTTCCCAGAAGCACCTAGCTGGGGGACTGTGTAAAAGCAGGATACTGGATGAGACGGCCTTCCAGTCTGATCCAGCTGGGCTCTTCGTATAATGGCACATAAAGTTTAATAAATGCATTTAATTCGATATATTCCATGGTCATCAGAAGAAAGAGGAAGAGTACCAAAAGATTTAAGCAAGAGGTTGGCCACTCCAGGGTAAATTTTGCGGGCCTTTGCCCCTCCTACACTATGAGGCTGCCATTCTGAAGCAAGGACTGCTAGGTTATCAGGTGAGGGCAGTGGTTGGTGTGAAAGAAAGGCCAGTGTTCTTCTCGTTTCACAGTGAAACGCACTTTTGCTTACTCAGCCTTGCAATGATTCCACCTGCTCACAAATTTTGGCATGGCTCCCTCACCAAATTATGACTTCAGCAGCCATCTAGTTCAGCATCCCATTTTATCCAGATGTTTGAGAGAAACCAAACAACATCACACAAAGGGTACAACTGCCCCTGCTGTGGACCCCCCTCTCCAAGCTAGTGGCATTCCCACATACCCAGCCTTTACCTATGGAGGATAGATTCTAGCCTTTGACCACCTGCTTATTTCCTATTCGTTGTTCTTAACTCCCCCCCCACTCCCCCCCCCACCCCAGATTGTCATTTACTCTGGTGACCATCAGGACATGTTTTACTTGAACAATGTGTGTAATACCAACTAATGTCTTTCCTTCACTTCATCAGGCATTTCTATGCCACCTTCCCTCCCAAAGACACCCAAATAGGGTGTTGTCTGCACAGGGCTTTTTGCCCACTCCCAGTTTGAATAAACCCCTCCCCTCTGCAATGAATTCAATTTCCATTTTGATTTTGAGCACTTTTCCCTCTGCAACATGCATCATTGATCCAGAGTGACTCTACGTTTTCCCCGCGATATCCTGGAGTGAATATAACCATCGATATTTGAAAAACCGACATCAGGAAGTGTGCAGGTTTTCCTTTTTTGCAAATTAACACCCTTCTCTGTGCCTGGTAGCAAAGCAGTCTTCCTTGATTGGCCAGGGCGTCAGTTCAAAGACTTCCTGGTTCGCGGTTCCAAGGCTTGTCTTAAAATAACTGTACTCCAGAAGCCCTAAGTTCCTTCAGCAGAGATTTACCTCTTGTTATTCCCCCCTCCTCTGCTGTCTCCAATCCCCTCCACCACCACAACCCCTATTCAGGAAAAGAAAGAGGCTCCTGCTGGCTTGGCTCCCCTCCCCGTTCTGAGCTTTGGGCTGATCCTGCGTTGAGCAGGGGGTTGGACTAGATGGTCTGTGTGGCCCCTTCCAACTCTATGATTCTATGATTCTATGATTCTATGAGCTTCCCCAATCGAGTGCAGAACACTTTCTGTTTCAATTGGGAGGGGGGATAGAGGAAGATAGAAATCAATCTGAATTCAGCAGGATCCACAATGGAATAAACAAAGTAAGTGCAGAATCCACCCAGGTTACCCAAAATTCCCTCAAACAACAGCAACCACGTTAAACATTTTAAATACTTGCTTCATTTTTTACCCTGCCTCTCTCCCCAATGGGGACCCAAAGCAAATTACATTTATGCACACAACAACCCTGTGAAGTAGGTTAGGCCCAAAGTGTGTCACTGGCCAGAGGTCACCCAGCAAGCCTCCATGCCAGGGAAGGGATTCAAATCTGAGTCTACCATATCCAGCCTAACACTTTACTGCAGCTTTTTTCAGCCTTTTGACTGTGGAGATACAGCTGAAATATTTTTCAGGCTTCAAGGCACCCGGAAGTGACGTCAGTGGGTCACGCCTCCCTGCCATAACCCCAGAAGTGAGAGGAGCCCCAGGCAGCAAAGGTTTAATTGCCCAGGGCCCTCCTCTCTCCATCCCTAAAGGCTCATCATTGGCCACTTTGGGAAGGGGTGGGTCAACTTGCCCAAATAAGAGGGAGATTTTGAAAAATGTAAAAATCTTCTTCTTTCATGGGGTGGGAAGGCTCTCCCCAGCTGCCATTTTGAACATTCTCACGCCATGGTTCCATTGATGGTTCTTCGTGGTGCCATATGGTGCCTTGGTACCAAGGTAGGGAAACCCTGCTCTAATCACCACCTCCCACAGGCTCCCAACGACACAATGTAGTTTAGGAAAGGTACAAACAGCTATTTCAAAAGACCTGCCTGGTTAACCAATGGGCACAGCAAAGGCAAGAATGCACCTAAAATGAAGCAAATAGAATGCTTTGGCAAAAAACAAAAAAACCAAGTAGTGATCCAACAGGCAAAAAAGGGACCAGAAGGGACACAAGACAAATTTATTCCAGTACGTTAGAAGCAGAAATACAGCCAAGGGAAGCAGCAGGGCCCTTGGAGGAGGCCGGATTCCTGTAGGATGACCGGGAGAAGGCCTTGGTGGCCTCCGTCTTCACTGTGGAAGATGCAGGGGGGGGGGGGGCTTGCCCACGTCAGAACCGCCGGTTTCAGTTGGATTGAGGTGATGAGAGAGGAGGGCCTGCGCCTGACGGACACATCAAAAACTGACAAATCACTGGCCCAGGTGGCAGATACCCAAGAACTCAGAGGGAACTTGTGTATCTCCTGACAAAAATAAGAATGATCTCACTAAGATCTGCCTCCATTCCCAATGACTAGAAAGTGGCCAATATAACCCCCATCTTTACAGGGGGGAAATTTCCAGAGGAGATCTGGGAAAACGGCAGCCCTGTCAGTCTACTGGCAATGCAAGGTAAGGAGGTGAAATCCATTGCCAGAGATTAGGAGGCAAACTGAAGAACAAAAGCAACTGAGGAAGAATCATCCCGGATCCCACGAGGATAGAGCTTCTTGCATCCCTAGCTTGTTCTTTGCAGGTTGAACAAACATGTGGACAAGGTGCCCCCCCCCCATGTCACTTCCAGGAAGCTTTTGAGAAAATTCCTCATCAAAGGCCCCTAAGTAAACTCAGTCGAATAAGAGGGCAAGTCCCCTTGTGAATTAAAACAACTTAATTTACAGGAAACAGAGGAGACACTAAGTTGCTCAAGACCAGGGGTAGTCAAACTGCAGCCCTCCAGATGTCCATGGACTACAATTCCCAGGAGCCCCCTGCCAGCATTCGCTGGCAGGGGGCTCCTGGGAATTGTAGTCCATGGACATCTGGAGGGCCGCAGTTTGACTACCCCTGCTCAAGACTGCCAAGTGCTCCTGGGGGATCAGCCACGGCTGCACAACGGAGGGTCAGCAGGGCAAACGGGGCTGAGCAAGTGCAAAGTGAAGCACCCTGGAGCAACTCACTATATATATATACATTGACGGGGTCCAAACGGTCAGTAACTGCCCAGGAGAGGAAGGGGAGGAAGAAGGACTTTTCTCCCTTTCTCACAAGATAAGAACTCCATGAAATTAACAAGCAGGAGGCTTAGAACAGTGGAAGGAAGGTCCTCCTTTGCCCAGAGAGGAATGCCAGCCAGTGGCATCCACGGCCGCCTGAAGGGGTGGTGGCTTCAAGCACAGACAGCTTCAAGAGGGGACTAGATAAGCAGATGGAGCAGAGTCCCATCAGTGGCCTTTAGCCATAAGGTACAGACAGAATTAAGACTGGAGGGAGGTGAGTGGCTTCCTGCTTGCAAACGCAGGATGGTAAATCTCGTGTTTGCAGCCCTCCTCACAGGGCTCTTCAGATGTCCATGCCAGTTATGCTGGCAGGGGCTCATGGGAATGGTAGTCCATGGACATCTGGAGAGCCTCCATTTGGCCACTCGTGGCATGGAGGGATCTCTTGGTAAATAGTAACCCTCTATGAAAGGGACTGTCCCTGTTGGCATCCTTTGGAACAGGGGTTTTTGGGAATGGGACCACCACCACTGTTAAATATGTTTAAAACATTCCTTTTCTACAGGTTAGCATTTAAATGGAAGCTCAGTCACAAATTTAATTTAAGAAAAATCCTAAATGTGGCAAACTACTGACCCAGATTTTAGGACCTTTCACAGGCCATCCCCTCCTTTGTCGGATGGAGGGTGGAACTCACTCCATGAAGTTCAGTTAACGGAATGCGAATTCTCCTTCTTCCAGGAGTGACAGTTATCCCTGCTCAGGTGGAAAATGCCAGGTAGAAAATCAGAAAGAGCTTATCTTTGCCTTTGTACAGGGGGAAGAAATCTATGTTTCACAAAGGCCCCAGAAGGGTTTTGTCCATTGGGTGGGAGTTAATTTTTTACATTTTTTAAAAATTATCGGGTGATATGAGCATATATGGCCATGTTAGCCCAGCACCCCATTCCCAAATGGCCACTGATGGGCCTGGAGGGGTGGGAAGGGGGAGGGAAGAGGCCATACAAATCCTTGCTGGCCGAGGCTCCTGCATGTGGCAGCAACTGGAGTCCAGAGAGGCAAGTACTCTCATTTTAACATAATGGGGAGTTGGGGTGGGCGGGAGGGAGAGGCATAGGCCTGCTCCAGCCCTGTTTCTGCAGGCTCCCTTCAGTGAAGAAGAGCAGATGGGTAGTTTTCATACCCAGAGTGCAATTATGGTGCTGTTCGCAAATAATCTGAAAATAGTTTTATGCCGTCAATTCCTGTGCTGTGGGACTGGCCTGGTGATGTCACACCAAGCAGGAACATCTGGGTGATGTCACTTCTGGTGCCATGTGACTTCTAGGGGCTTGGCAGGAAGGCGTGGCCTGCTGACATCACTTCCGGGGTTTCTCAAAGCCTTTAGGCGTTTCTCAATGGTAAAAAGACTGAGAAAGGCTGCCCTGTTCAAATATTGACACCAGTTAGAGATGCCAGCCTGGAGAAAATGGTTGCTTGGGAGGGTGGACTCTATAGCATTGCACCGCACCGAGATCCCTGTCCGCCCCAGGATCCTCCTCCAAATCTTCAGGAGACTCCCAACCTGGATCTCATGACCCAACAATACCTGGCAACTCTGCCTGCTCAAGTGCCCCTTGTGGGAGAGAGGTCCTTCAGGGGAGGGAACGTGACTCAATAGTAGAGCATCTGCTTGGCATGCAGAAGGCCCCAGGTTCAAGTGTTAACATCTCCAATTAAAAGGCTCTCCTGACAGGAAGTTCAAGTAGTAGATGATGTGAAAAACTTTAACCCAGGGGTGGGCAAACTGTGGTCCTCCAGATGTCCATGGACTACAATTCCCATGAGCATGTGAATTGTAGTCCATGGACATCTGGAGGGCCACAGTGTGCCCTCCCCTTCCTTAACCGGACACCCTGGAGAGCTTCTGCCAGTCTGAGTAGACAATGCTGACTTGGATGGACCCAGGCTGCTTGCCTCTTTCTTTTCATGAAGGGGGTGGAGGGGAGGGGAGCCAGCAGCAGCGTCACAGAGAATGAGGCAAATCTCTGCTCAGAAGTGTGGGCTTCTGGAGTGCAGTCACTTTGAAACAGATCCCAAAAGGAGGGCAGAATTAAGTCTTGGGAGGGAAGCCTTGCAACGGGGAACCAGGAAGTCTTTGAACTGATGCCCTGAACAGTCAGGGAAGACTCCTTTGCTACAAGGCACGGAGCAGGAAGTTAGTTTGCAAAAAGCAGAAATCTACAATTATACTAGTGGCAGTTTTTCAAATATAGCAACCTATATCTGCTCCTGGATATCGTGGGGGAAAGGTAGGGTCACTGCGGATCAATCATGCATGTTGCAGAGGGGAAATTTAAAGGGCCCAAAATCAAAATGGAAATTGAATACAGGGAGGGAGGGATTTATTCAGGCTGGGAGAGGATAAAAAGCAAAGTGCAGACTTGACCCTGGGTCAGGGCCTTTTTGGTCCTGGTTCCGACCTGGGGAATGAGCTCCCCAAAGAGCTGAGGACCCTGATGGATTTGTACAGTTCTGCAGGGCCTGTAAGATGGAGCTCTTCTGCCAGGTCTTTTGTTGAGGCCAGGGCAGTTAAGATCTGCTCCCCCACCCCACCCCAATCAACAAGTTATAGCGCCATCACATTGCTCCCTATTAACCCCTCAAGGTGGTTATAGGCCTTCTGTTCAGTGGGGGCAGTGAGGGTATTTTATTCTGCTGCCAGGCTGTCTTATAGTTTTAGGTTATAGGGTTTTATAATTCTGCTACCTCCACGAGCCGGTTACTGGAGTGGTGGACTGTAAATTATATTATAAATAAATAATGAATAAATAAATAACTGCTTATGTCCACGGAATTTTTGAAGGATTTTCTCTTGTTTCTCTTGATTGTTACAAATACCAATCCTGTATGAAAATTGAAAATATTTCTAATTGACTTGTCACTGAAGAAAATACATTTGAAAAAGCTTACTACCTGGTCTGCATTCCGGCATGTTTTATTTTTTGAATAAAAGAGGACTTTTTTAATTGGCTTTACTTGTGTAGCCTGTTGTCAACCTCCAGGTGGTGGCTGGGGATCTCCTGGGATTACCTGGCCCCCAGGTGATTCCAATCCGTTGACTTGAAGAAAATGGCTGCTTTGGAAGGTGGGTCCTATGGCATGATAGGCCATTGAAGTCCCCCCCCCAGACCCGTGCCCCTCCCAGATGTCACTCCCCAAATCTCCAGGTAGTTGCCAATCCAGATCTGGCAACCCTAAAGCAGGGGGGTCCTGGCCAGCCTTGCTTGTGGAGAGCTGCCCCCAGTCAGAAGAGCCAGTCTGGACCGCGTGTCTGGCAGCTTCCTGCAGGCATTTTCTGCACGTTGGGAGGGTTGTCTGCAGTTATGGTTAGTGTTGATGCTGGAGGGGGAGTTATTTCCTCAAAAAGCAAAGGTTTGTGGCTGAAATCTGTTGCACTGAGTCCCACGATGGAAAACCAGGGCTTAAAAATTCAGTCCACCCATGTGAAGGAACCATGGTAGGGGCCTGCAGAGGCCTATCTGCTCCCACCTTGGGGTGTTGCAAGAGCCCCTAGGACAGGGGTAGTCAAACTGCGGCCCTCCAGATGTCCATGGACTACAATTCCCAGGAGCCCCTGCCAGCATTCGCTGGCAGGGGCTCCTGGGAATTGTAGTCCACGGACATCTGGAGGGCCGCAGTTTGACTACCCCTGCCCTAGGAGAATCTCTGTTGCATGCTAGGAGAAGTTTGGGGGAGGGTGAAGTTGGATGCAAATCTTTCTTCTAGCCTTGTCAGCACTGAGAAGGCTTAAAAGACCACGAAAGAGTCACGGGTCTGCATACGCCAGCCTTTCTCCCCTTGCTGCTGCTTCGTGTGTGTTTGTGTTGTGTGATGAGGTGGCCAAAAAGAATGCCACTGTTTCCATTGGATTTTCATTTATTCTTGAGTAAAACAGTCCTTTCTTGAGGATGGGATCTTTCCCTACAGTTTTTCATCTACATTTTTCAGTGGTGGGGCTTATGCGTGCACATGAGACATGCCATGCATGTATAACATCAAGCAAAAATCTGTGTGAGTAAATACTTTGTGGAGTGGGTCATTTTGAAAGGACACAAGATAAGTTTTCCACCCAACCATTTATTACGGTATACAAGCGCCAGGAAGTGGGGACTGCATTGCTATTGCAATTTATGAAAGGGTTGGTAGAATCAACAACTTTGCTTCACAATGACAGGAACAGCCACAGTAATCTGAGCTGCAAGTTCAAGGTTCTGATCTTAACCTTCAAGGCCCTACACGGTCTGGGCCATGGGTATCTAAGGGACTGTATCTCCCCATATACCCCCAGAAGAACATTAAGCTAATCGAATACTAATACGCTGTTGGCCCCTTACTCTAAGGAAGTGCGCCTGGCCTTGACTTGCTATGGCCCCAGCCTGGTGGAATATATTGCTGGCAGAAACTTGGGTCCTGAGGAATCTATTGACGTTCAGCAGGGCCTGATCTCTTTGAATTCTCTATCTTCTGGGGTGTTTGCTACTCTTCCCAATTTTGTGTCATCTGCCAATTTAAGAAGTAGTCCCTCCATGCATGTGTCTTGTGGGGAATAGTCCATGTGAAGAAATGGGACAGGGACAGAAATTGAAAATCTCCCCCAGGAGAAGCAAGGTCAAGAGGAGATTCTAGCGTGGAAACCGAAGGGATGAGAAAGCTCCCAAATCCACTCCACACCCAGCTTACCTTGTGCAGGATGGATTTTTTTGAATGGCATGAGTCAAAAATAAATACATGGAGAGGAATTAGGAACAGGACCCCACTTGGGAGGGAAAGGGGAAAATCACTCTCACTCAAACATCTCAAAGTTTATTTAGAAAGCGAGCTTACCCAGCCATAGCCTGTTGACATCCTTTTAGTTCATTCCTTTGCATTGCTTGCTTCTTTCCTGAGCCCTCTCTTTGGGCCTGTCAAACTTGGCAGCCCAGAGAATTTCCCCATGAAAATTCTGATGAGAGATGGGATGGGTTTTGTGCCCTCCTTTCCGGGCCCGGAGACCGTACCTCTCCTCCCCAGGGGCCGGCTGGCCGGCCGCTGATTGCTGCTGCCTGGAAGAGAAGCAGGCGGCTTGTGGACTCCAGATCCTGACCCTCCCCTCCTTGCTCCTGCATCCGCCCATCCAGGGCTCGATCACGGTTCCTTTTTTCTCCCTGGGGTTGCATCCAGAAACGAGAGCAAAGCTGGCCCCGGTGCCCCGGGCGCTTTTCTGACGGAGGCTTAAGTAAACTTCCCAGAAAGCGATCCGCTTGTCAGGAACGAATTCCAAAGATGAAAAGGAGAGGAAGGCTAATAAATGTGGCCTGGCCGTGATTGATGCCTTCCTGAAGTATTGCGGCCCCAGGCTTCAGGTGGATGTTCATGTTACTAAAAAATGCCCACAACTCATTTCCCTTGGGGTAGCAAGCCCACGCATTGTGTGATTCAGCCTACACCCCATTACAATACTTGCCCCAAAAATTTCACTGGTCTCAGCCCCTGAGAGGACGAGGAAGCAAGCCAGCCAGCAACTGGTGCAATGCACCAAAAGGAACTGGTGTGAAGAGCCAGTGAAGCAGGGATGCCAGCCTCCAGGTGGGACTTGGGGACCCCTTGGAATTACAGCTCCGCTCCCAACTACAGAGGGACACTTTGGAGGAAGGACTCTATGGCATTGTATGCCACTATACTCCTCAAGCTCCACCCCTAAATCTCCAGGGATTTCCCAACCTGGAGATGGCAAGACTATGCCCCCCATCCCCTGCTGGTGGCAGGGGGGAGGAGTGGGGATGACCAATGCCAAGGCCCCTCTTTTGCCCTGCAGAATAGACTCAAGTGGTGGGAAGAGCATGGGAGGGCATGTCAGAGAGCGAAGGAGTTGCATGTGGAAACTCATATCCGACAGCAGCTCAGAGGGAAGTTATACTTGATTGTTACTCACTGACATGTACACACAATAAGAATTGCTGAAGATTCTTCTCAGATGCTGCAATAATCTATTTGGTATTAGCATGCCCACCCCCAGCTATTTAAAGCCAAGATGCTTTTTGTTCTTCTAGTTAAAGACCCGTGTCTGATCATTGGGTGCTGCCCAATCACAGAAAGGTATCTTTTACTGGTGCAGACTTTCTGGAATCTCAGGTTAAGGACCTTCACATCCCCTCCTACCTGATCTGGGAGATGACAGGGATTGAACGGAGGATCTTCTGCATGCAAAGTAGGGGCTCTACCACTAAGCCAGCCCCCAATAATTGGAGGGTGGTCCAATGTACAAGGCCTTAATGCTCATGTGCAATGGAGACCAGTTGCATTCGCCAACATCCAGAGATGGAATTTCTAGAGACTTATGTGAGAGATCTGAAGCCTGAAGAGGGATGGCTGAATAATAAAATTTGAATTTAAAAAAGAAATCAACTAAGGCATCCCTGGTAGGCAAATGTAGGCTAGTGATTTACTTGGGACAGGTAACAATAAAAAATATATGTTTATTTGTACCCCACTTTTTACTGCCTGAAGGAGTCTCAAAGTGGCTTACAATTGATTTCCCTTCCTCTTCTCACAACAGACACCCTGTGAAGTAGGTGTGGCTGAGAGAGCTCTGAGAGAACTGTGACTGGCCCAAGTTCACCCAGCTGGTTGTTTGTGGAGATTATGAGGTCAAGTGCAGAGAAAGGGCCAGATTTCAGAATTTTCAATTTGTGAATTTAGAAATAGTTCAGCTTTTGCTTTGGTAACTGAATGTCTGTAAAAATGGAAACTTTCAAATGTTTGACTTAAACAAAACAGCTGTATTGGAGTCCAATTTTGGTCTGAATGACTGTAAAATAAAGATTGATTGATTGATTGGTATACTGGAGTCCTGGAGACCAACAGGATGTTTAGGGTATGAATTTCCAGGAGTCAAAGCTCCCTTCATCAGATAGATTTATATAAAATGATAGATTTACGAAAACTAAGACGTTAAAGTATCTACTCATCAGTAAGACTTTTGGGTAGGACTGCCAAATCCAGCTCGAGAAACTCCTTCAGATTTGGGGGCAAGATACGTGAGGGAGAATTTAATAGATATGCCTGCAGAAGGTGCTATTCTCTCCAGGGGAACTGACTGAGATCGGAGATTGTGGTGAACTACAGGCCCTGCCGGGAAGTTGGTAACCCTTCTTTGGAAGGCACAATGTGGCCGGACACTTCCCCTGCTGTCTCCTTCAGTTACGGGAATTTAAAAAATGTGCTTTCACTCTTTCACGGCTAACCCAACACTTGGTCAGCGCTGCTCATGAATGGGGCTTGGATGTTTGTGTTTTGCCCAAACGCTGATCAAGTAACCAGGCAAGCCAAACCCCCAGCTTGCATTTTGTTATAAAGGTATTTTCTGAATTTTGACATTTCAGAAAAACAGTGAAAAATGTGAAGATGGTATCTTATTGTTTGACTAGCAGGAAAGCCTGTTGTACGAAAATTACAATGGGTACTAGCCTCCCTCCATCCCGATCTGGGCAGGCCCACTAAGGCCTGGTTAGGCCGCAGCCAGGGCTGCTCAGGCTGGGGGGGAGCACTGGTGGGGGGGGAGCACTGGTGGGGGTGGGCTCCCTCCTCCCTCCCGTTCAGGTCCACAGTCTCAGGCTCTTCCCTCTCCCTCCCAGCTCCTGCTTGCTGCCTGGATTACTGGAGGTTGGACCTTCTTCCATATGGAAGAAGTTGGAGGGGGATGCAGTCAGAGGCAGGACAGCCTACTTGATTGGCTGTTCATTGGACAGATGGCTAATCAGGTAGGCAATGAGTTCCAACTCCTCCCACCACCCCGGTCGGCCTTTATTTATATTACAGATAGGAAACAAGTCTGTTCTGTCTCACTATCCTGTACGATACTGAAAGCAGTAATACGAGACTATCCTCTTTTTCTGTTTCTGTCATTGTTGTGATCCTTGGTGGTTTGTTTCTTTCCTGGGATTTTAATGCAATGTTATGTTGTTTAAATGCAGTTTACACACAAGGGACAGAACAAATGTATTGCTTGCATCAGTCACTAATAAATTTTGTTGGGGATGTTAGGAAAAAATGCTATCATGGTTCCATTCCAAGTGGAATTGTTGAATGGTTCCAATGGCAACCAGGTACATCAGCATGCTGTGGTACTTGGAGGATCCGACTAGGTGGCAGTATGCAAGGCAGGAAACATTGCAAAAAGTCTTGAAAAGAAGACTATGTTTTGGTTGATTCTGCATGTGGCGCCATTTTTGCCATGGAAAACCCACCATAGTATGCATTGCCCTCCCCACTCATAGCAGTGACTGCATCTTTCCACCGCAATCTTTGAAATCAGCTTTACTACAACTTTTCTTTTAGGACTGTGCCAAAGATGCCTGTTTTTGCATGCATAAATAATGGAGTGGTTTTGGTCTCCTCGCCTGTGCCACCGTACACGCTAGTCCCTCGTCCACCAATGGGAGCTCGAAGTGCAACATGTTTGGCACAGACTCCCACTTCTGCAATGACAACATTGCACCAGCAGAAATTAGTGCGCTGCTTCCCTCAGAAGCATTTCAATCCACTCTCTATGAGGAACAGCCCACCTCTGAGGGGGAAAGGTTGTAGTGTTAGCATTCAAAAGGCTGTGCGCCTCCCCCCCTCCAGCAATTTCTTGTTGAGGACTCCATGTCAATGAGTTACAATTCCCATCAGGCCCTGCCAGCAGCATATGCCAGAGTGGCGGTCAGGTGACATTGCAGCTGAACATGGCCTGCCAATGAGCATCTGACACAATGGAGGAAGTGGCCACTCCCACTTAAGAAATGTGAAAGTCTAGAAAATGCATAATCATATGCAGAAAAAATAACGCAGTATCAGAGCACCAGCATAAAGAAGAAGAAGAAGAAGAAGAGTTGGTTCTTATATGCCGCTTTTCTCTACCCGAAGGAGGCTCAAAGCGGCTTACAGTCGCCTTCCCTTCCTCTCCCCACAACAGACACCCTGTGGGCTGGGTGAGGCTGAGAGAGCCCTGATATCACTGCCTGGTCAGAACAGTTTTATCAGTGCTATGGCGAGCCCAAGGTCACCCAGCTGGTTGCATGTGGGGGAGCACAGAATCGAACCTGGCATGCCAGATTAGAAGTCCACACTCCTAACCACTACACCAAACTGGCTCTCAGCCGTTTGTTTAAAACAACGGTTTAAAAGGGTCAGCGTGCTGACTTTAGTGAAAACCTGTACCTGCATCTTAGCCCCAGGATAGGAGAGATCAAATCCCCACTTGTGCCACGGAAACCTGTTGGTTGACCTCCATGGGCCAGTTACACCCTTTCAGCCTGCCTCGTAGGGTTGGAGTGAGGATAAAATAGAGGTGAAGAGAAGGATGTCAGGCGCTTTGGGTCCCCACTGGGGAGACAGGCGGTGTATATATGAAATAAATTAAAATAGAATGGTGAATATTGTGTGGTGCTGGCATCATCATCATCATTAATAGTATTAATATTAGTATATCTTTATAGCCCACCCTTATCAGCTGGCTCAGGGCGGGAAACAATAGGCACGTACATGCAATAAAGTTCCATTAATAGCCATTCTTCATTGTCGCCCTATTTAATTTCTGTGTGGGTGGTCAAGTAAAGGTTGATCTTGGGAGAACCATGATTGGGTCAGACAAGTATAAAGAGCAGCTTCAGGGCCTCCATTTTGGATCTCGAAGGGTGGTTTTTAAACTCTTCTTGTGCTGTTTTTCCTGTTCCACTGGAGCAGCTTGACCCTTGGTGGTGTTGGCGGTGGTGCAGGGGAAACACCCAGGCACAGGTGGCCAAACTGTGGCTGTCCAGAGGTCCATGGACTACAGTTCCCATGAGCCCCTGGACATCTGGACAGCCACAGTTTGGCCACCCCTGCAGCAAAGTACCATACACTCAGCCTGCTTGTTTACTCCCTGCAGGGTGACAACATTGAGATCTGGAAAGCATTTGGGTGTTGAGAAAAGGATAAGGTTGCCAGGTCCCCCCACCCCAGTCATTGGCAGAGGGTTGGAGGTGTAGTTGCCTGATTGAGGCTGGGAAACTCTGGAGATTTGAGGCTGGAGCTGGGGCGGACAGGGTCCTCAGTGGGGCACAATGCCAGAGAGTCCCCCTCCGCTAAAGCAGCTGTTTTCTCCAGGGGAGCCGAGCTCTGTAGTCCAGAGATGAGCTGGAATTCTGGTGGATCTAGGCCTAGGCTAGAGGCTGCATCCCTAGAAATAGGTATGGAGGGAAAGGGCTACCTCCCTCCCCACTGGGCCCTTTTATCAATTATCATTATTCAGGGCTCACCCAAGATCTCACGTAATTTGATGTGGCGATTTCGATCCTGAGGCAAACTAAGGTAAATCACCTTTGGTGGGTTTTTTTAAGGGGGAAGGCTGGGCTTTATTTCATCCTGCCTCCTTGACTGCCTCTTGCTGGAGACATTAATCCTCCTGTTCTCCCCCCCACACCCCCCCCCCGTGCTCTTTGCATCTTCTCGAGATTCCCTCTGAGAGTGGGCCCGTCGTTTAGGGCTGCCTGAGCAACAGCAGTTAGGGTCAGAGTCAGCCAGGTGTCCGAAAGGGTGGGCTAGGTCTCCTGGGCAGGTTCAGGGAGCCCTTTGGCTTGCCCTGCAGTTTGAGAGGGAACTGGGGGAGAGAAAAGCAAAGGAGCTCTGGGGAGGAAGCAATGAGCCTGTGTATGCAGAGGATGCCTGAACAGTGGGGCAGGGACGGGACCTCCGGGTTTGGGCTCTGACCCTGGCAGCATACTGGCGTTTCCACATTCTCATTTTCCTGTGGCTTCATATTTTGTCCTGTTCCACATGTGTTTGTCTCCCTCTAATGGCCGGTTTGAGATTACACCAACAGACATCCAACCTAAAAACCTGCAGGGAGCTGCTGTCCCAAACTGTGCTTTTCCAACCTTTTATCCATGGAGGAATATTTTTCAGGCTTCAAGGGACCTTGGAAGCAGTAGCATGCCCCTTTAGAGAAGTGAGTGTGGAAGTAATATGCAGGAGCCAGCCAATCCATGGATCGATCATTTGCCCTTTCCATGGTGGAGAAAGATATTAGGTGTGTAGAGCAACAGGGGAAATTGCCTCCAGTGAGGTCTAGTGATCAGCAGCCATCCAGACTCCTGGGAAAGGCTGTGTAATCTCTGGGGCGCTCTCTGTCATCCCAAGGTTTCCCATGCCAGACATACAGCAATGTAATAACTGGCCACTAGAGAGAGCAAAGCGCATGAGGAAATGGGAGCATGGTACACTGACGAGAGAAGGGAGCCTGAGCAAAGGTTTGGCAAACAAGATGATTCCTCTGATCCTTCCTTTGGAGAGCAATTGCCCGGAAGACCCCCAAAGCGACCCGGAGGCCAGGCCAGTCTAAGGTGCTTGGCCGGCAAAATTAGCAACTATTTGCATAAAATGCAAATTAGGCTGTCCGGATTTGGGGGGAGTCTCAATTGTACCCATTATGAAAATAGATTTTTTCAGAGCACCTTGGAAGCCCTTCACATTCATACTGGAGCCCATGCAAAATGTAGGAGACTGCATGCAGGGAATTAGACGGGGGCAAATGTGGGCCTGGGAGAGGAAGGCTAATAAAGTCAACTGGAACGAGAAGAGATGTCTTGTAAATTGCAAACAGATGGCGCTCCGTTATAAAGGAGGTCTTTAAAAAAACGGATAGAGGAAATGTCAAAGGGCAGATTAATTTCTAAAGATAAGAGTCCAAACTGTTAAATTGAATGGGATATGAGAGTCCTTTTTTATTGGCACTCCCCAAGGTAAGTGGCTCTGTTCTCAATCATTTCTGTCGTCAGTAAAAGAACCCCAGTTTCCAAACTTTGGTGGTAATCAGTGTCTGGGGTCAGGTGGGCTGCTAGGGACCCTCCCGATTTTCTGGTCTCTTCCCAAGCAGACTTTGTTCCATTGTATTTAACCATTTAACTGTCCACCTTTGTCACTTGCACTCCAGGCTGAGCCTGTGTGACCAACACGATGGGACAGGACTTGGGCTGGAGAGCCAGCGAGAAGTCTAAAAGCAGAACTGAACCAGGGCAGAAGTGTTAACATGACACATGAAGTGATGCAATATCAAATGATCGAATCCAGCCCGCAGCAAACTGGACACAGGAGGACAGCCCCCAGCCCCTGAGATTGTCTCTGAGGAGCTTGGCGACACCATTGGCTGCCCTGTTGCCTGTGCAGAAAAGCCCTCTTGGGTAATTCAGATTTGCAAAGTTTGTGGAAAGCCAGGAGAGCAGGAGCCTTCCTAACCTCAGCGGTGGAATCGGCTGCCTAAGGAGGTGGTGAGCTCCCCCTCACTGGCAGTCTTCAAGCAAAGGCTGGATACACACTTTTCTTGGATGCTTTAGGATGCTTTGGTCTGATCCTGCATTGAGCAGGGGGTTGGACTAGATGGCCTGTGTGGCCCCTTCCAACTCTATGATTCTATGATTCTACCTCCACAAGGCAAGGGCCACAACAGAGGAGGCTGTTCTCCATGCTGCCCGCTGGCAGGTGAGCATCTGCAGGAGGCCCAGCGGGGATGATTGAAGCTTTCAGGGCAGAACGGAGGGGGAGAGGCTGTCTCCCAGACAGGGCCCCCCAAAACCACGAAGGGCTTTAAATGGAGCCTGGTAACCAGTGGCTGGCCAGGGAAGCAACTGGAGAATAGGAGGATGAGGCACACTCCGTTTCCAGCATCAGGGAGGTCACTAGGTACAAATTACCAGAGTAATTTGTCAGGCTTGGTACCCTGACTCCAAATGGAGAGAACTTTAATCGACTAGATCCAGATGGGTGGATACATTTCGACTTGCATATAGGCGGTGTGATATGGTTGAGAGCAGTGGCCTCTAATCTGAAGAACCATGTTTGATTCCCCGCTCTTCCTCCACATGCAGCCAGCTGGAGGACCTTGGACCAGTCCCAGTTCTCTTGGAATGCCCACAGCCTCACCTTCCTTACAGGGTGTCTGTGGTGGGGAGAGGAAAGGGAAGCTGATTGTAAGCCGCTTTGAGCCTCCTTCGGGTAGAGAAAAGCGGCATAGAAGAAACAACTCTTCTTCTTCCTCCATATACAGTCAGCTGGGTGACCTTTGGCCAGTCACAGTCCTGTTAGAAGCTGTTCTCTCAGAGAAGATTCTTTCAGAGCTCTCTCAGCTCCACCTCCCTCAGAGGGTGTCTGTGGTGGGGAGAGGAAAGGGAAGGTGAATGTAAGCCACTTGGAGACTCCTTCGGATAGAGAAAAGCGGCATATAAGAACCAACTTTTCTTCTCCTTCAGTAATATCAGAGCTCTCACAGCCTCACCTCCCTCACAGGGTGTCTGTTGTGGGGAAAGGAAAGAGAAGGTGAATGTAAAGCACTTTGAGACTCCTATGGGTAGAGAAAAGTGGCATAAAGGACCAACTCTTCTTCTTCTCTCTCAGCCTCACCCACCTCATAGGGTGTCTGTTGTGGGGAGAGGCAGGGAAGGCCATTGTAAACAGCTTCTGGACTCCTTCTGGGAGTGAAAAGCGGCCTATAAGGACCAACTCTTCTTCTTGTGTTGGCTGAACTTACGACCGATGGATTTTGTAAACCGCCATGAGCCAGAATTTCTGAGAATGGCGGTATATAAATCAAATTATAAATAAAATAAATGTATGAATACAAAGCAGAAAAGGAAACTGACCCCCTACATGTACAGCCATGGCCCAATTCCACTGAGGTACGACAAAGCACCATGGTGGAGAGGCACCCCTAAATGGATGATTCTGTGTACTCTGTATACTCAGCCATGCCCACAAGCTGGTCTGTCTGGGGTCAGCTGATGAAGATGGGGTCAGCTGATGGGGTCAGCTTTTATACCCTGCTTGTTCTGACCTCATGGAGCCTTCTCTACCTTCAAGAGGGCTTGTGTCAAAGGTTGACACTTTCAGCAAATGCCAGTGAAGGATCCAAGCATCACTGTCCATCTCGGTGGTTCAGCATGGCCAGAAGGCAGCCATGTTTTACCCACAGCACACTGCTCATTTATGTGGAACCTGATGCTAAACCATCTCCCTGGCTCACACAGTGGTGATTTTGCTAGTGCTCAAGGAACAATCCAACTAGGGTGACCATGTTTTGGGAAGTGAAAAAGAGGTCACCTGTCCCCGCTGATGAGTGGTCACTCTGACAAATCTCATGTTAAACTCCCCTCCTATTGAAGCTGTGATAATTGTTGCTAACAAGGAATATTCCTTACCTTCCAATAGAAAAAGGACATTTTCATCTATTTTGTAGAAAGAGCCCCCAAGAGGGTATACAGGAAAAAAGAGGATATGTACTCTAAAAAGAAGACACCGGGTAACCCTAATAAACATTCTCCCCCCCCCCAGCATTGGAAAGGGCGAATACACTAAGTACCACCTTTGATTCAGATGGGCAGCAGTGTTGATCCAAAGTAGCAGAATAAAGTTTGACTCCAGAGGCTCAGTGGAGGCCAACTAATTATTCTTCAAGGGGTGAGCTTTCGTGCCATGCAAATGTTTTCAGACAATGAAGCGGAAATCAACGGACTATATATATAAGGAGCGGGTCTGTTAGCCGTAAATTAGTAAACAGCATCATGAAAAAAACCCACAAACGTGTAGTATAATGAAGATTCGTTATACTTCGATTCGACTGAAGTAGAATGAAGGCCGGTTCAAGAACCTCACTAGAACAACAAGCCAAGCTCTATCCCAGCCTTTTGGGGAAATATTTTTGAATATTTGATTTTGCCCCTGCGAGATTCTCTTGGCAAATACTTGATGCTCCAGCCTACTCATTCCCTTACAATAGAGGCCCAGGTCACAAAGGTAGCACGGCTGGCATTCCACCGCCGCCAAGCCAAGCTACTAGCGCCCTACCTGGACCCAGAGCACCTAGCCACAGTGATCCACGTGACGGTCACCTCTAGGCTGGACTTCTGTAACTCGCTCTACGCAGGTCTACCCTTATCCTTGATCTGGAAACTACAATTGGTGCAGAACGCTGTGGTCAGGATTCTCACTAAAACATCATGGAGATCCCACATCCGGCCAGTACTCCAACAACTTGGCTGGATCCCAGTTGAGTTCCGGATCAAGCTTAAGGTTCTGGTCATCACCTTTAAGGCCATACGCGGTCTGGGCCCAGTGTATTTGAGAGGCCGCCTCCCTGCCTATACTCCCAAAATAGTCTTACGCTCCGCCACCTCCAACTGGCTGCGGGTCCCTGGCCCCAGAGGAGCACGTCGGACCTCAACAAGGGCCAGAGCCTTCTCAGTCCTGGCCCCCACCTGGAACGAGCTCCCTGAGGAAATCAGAGCCCTACCCAAACTTCCACAGTTCTGCAGGGCCTGCAAGAGGGAGCTCTTCCACCAGGCATTTGCTTGAGGCCGATCGACTTGGAATGTCTGCTGAGCCCTCAGACTGGGCCCTCCATGACTGAAAGAACCAACCCCCCAATGTTACTGTTAATTGTTATTTTTATATTATAAATGTGGTTTTGTAATCTTTTGATGCCTTATTTGAAAGTTGTTGATGTTAGTCTATATATTGTTCCATGTAAGTTATATAATGTTCAATGTAAACTGCCCAGAGCTGCAAAGAAACGGGCGGTATAGAAATATAAATGAATGAATCAATGAATGAATGAATGAATACTCACTTGAGAATCCTAACCGACGTTGATTTATCTGTTTTTTTCTGTTTTAACTTGTCTGCCACCCCTCTCCATAGGTCTCGGGGTGGCTCGTGGGAATCGGATTGAAAACCCGTACACATTTAAATCTGAAACAGACAAAAACCAGCACAGACCTCTGCCTCCCATGGAGTCTTGGCCTGTATCAGTGGAGGCGTCACATCCAAAGTGCAGTCCTGCTGAATGCAGTCAGACCCCCCCCCCCCCCCTCCGGGCCCATTCTGCACACACTGGGTAATGCACTTTCAGTGTGCTTTTGCAGCTGGATTTTCCTGCGTGGGACAGGACAAGCTACTTCTAAAGTGCATTCAAAGTGCTTTATCTTACAGGTATCTTACAGCCCTGCAGTCCTGTGCACAGTTCTGAACATGGACAAAACGGAAGGGGTGCAGAGGAGAGCGGCCAGGATGACCCGGGGCCCGGGGGACCTGGGAAGGGTCAGCCTGGAGAAGGGGAGGCGGAGAGGGGTCGAGAGGGCTCCCTTGAAGTCCTGCAAAGGCTGTCCCTTGCAGGAGGGCAGGGCGCGGCTCCTGCTGGCAGAAAGGGACCTCCACTGCATGGAGAATGGGCGCAACTAGATAGCGGTGGGGGGAGAGGCAGCAAAAGGGGCTGGACGGAGGCTTGAGGCTGACCGTGCCTTGCGCAGGGGGTGGACTAGATGACCGCGGTCAATGCGGGTAGCTCTCCCCCTGGCGGCGGACGGGTGGAAGCGCTCCCCGCCGCCGCCGTCGCCGGATTCCTCCGGCCTGCAGAGGGCCCTGGCGGGGAAGGAGGGAACCCCCCTCCCCCCCCCTCGCATGGGACGTGGCGGCCGCCCTGCAGCGCTGCGCTTCCGCTTCCCGCTCGCTTGCGCGTCTCTGGATTCAGGGCAGCGCCCGCTGCGGATGCCCGCAAGCCCCGGCGCGGAAGGAGGCTGCTTGGCTCGGCGGGAGCGCTCGGCCGCCCGCCCGCCCAACAACCTTGCCAGGTAGGCCTCGGCGGGTCTCTCCCGGGGGCGGCGCTGGCTCAGCCCAGGCAAACGGCGGCCCCGCAGGATCCCATAGGTGCTTTTTGCAAAAGGGGGGGGACAGGATGCCCCTTCCGGGGGGGATGGATGGAGTTGGATGCGGACGATGGAAGAACAGAAAAAGCCGCGATTGAACCGGACGGGAAAGATGCATTTTTTGGAGGTGGGGGGGGGGGGTGATCACGGGGGCTGCAGTCCAGCCTCCTGGCCTTTTTGCCATTGATTCTGCAGCCCCAGGAGGCAGAGCTCCGGACGCGCCCACTCGCCCCCCCCCCTGCAGGCCCATCATTGCCATTTGGGGGTCGACATGACCTTATATGGACATCTCACCCAATAAATGTTTGACATCCACCCATAGGGAAATCCCTTCCAGGGCCCCCAAGAGAGCCTGCCGCAGCCCCTGGGTACCCGAAGACTCCGCCCCCCAAGACGAGGGCCTGCTGCTTCACCCGTTTAGTGGCCTCACCCCTGCCGGTCAGCAGATAGATGCTGTCAGTCGGGCTCTGGGAATGCCCGCATCCAGGCTGGACTACTGCAACATGCTGTGCGTGGGGCTGCCCTTGAAGAACATCGTGATGCTTCAGTTGGTACAAACCATGCCCCCCCCCCCTGACTAGCCCTGCAGAGCGCCCAACCTGTGGGCTTCTGTATCTCTGCTGCTTACCTGTTTGCTTCTGGGCCCAGGTGAGTGTGCAGGTTCTTTCTCGGCCTGTTGGGCCAGGGGCCCCCATGCCCAGGACTTCGCCTCCTGTGCACAATTGCACTCTTCAGACAGCAGCCTTCTCGCTGCAGCATCCTGTTAGCTCCGGCAACGCTGCCTCAGCCGGGGAAAGAATTAGGCAAGGGGAAAGAGAACAGGACGGCCTGGAGCCCACGGCTGATGGGGCTTTTTGTTTGCACCGTGTTTGCCTGAAGTTTGCTAGGGGGCTTGGACTGGCTGGCCCGGTGCTTGAGGTTCAGAGGGAAAGCTAACTGGTTGAAGGTGCCATAGATTTGCATTGGATTAGAAAAGAGCACAGAGAACCTTTTCTCCCTCTGCCAATATAGTAGAAATCAGAGACACCCTATGAAGCTGATGGCCAGTGGCCTTAGAACAGATGAAAGGACGTACTTCTTTGCACAGAGTAACTTGTGGAACTCACTGCCTCAAGATGCAGAGCCCCTTGTTCACTTGATTCATGGAACGCAGGCAGCTAGGAGGGCTAAAGGAAACCTCCGTGGGCTGAAGGGGGGTCCCTCTGAATAGTGACAGGGGGAGACTTTGACCTCTGGGTCCCTGCAACAGGGCCTTTGGGGGACATCTGGGTAGCCACGGTGGGGAATAAGAAGTGGAATTTGTCTGATTCTGCCGGGTGGTTCTGATGGGAATAAATGGAGCCATTCCGCCCCACACAATGCAGAGGCAGCTGATGGCCTTGAGCCAGTTGGCACCAGGGACGGCCAGGCCAGGGGAGGATGGAGAGGCCAGACTGTTGTTGTGCTTCAGGGATGATGGGTCGGGGGGAGACTCTGTTTCTGCTTTTCTCAGGGGTTGATGGTTTTGGCAGGGCAAAAAAACAGGTCCATTGACCAGCTAATTACGGGCCCTGCATTTTCAAAACATTCACTTGATTAGAACAGCAAAACAGAGATGCTTGAATCAGCAGCTTGTTTGAAAGTATGCTAATTACAGAAACAGAATTAACGGTTGCTGTGGAACCAGGCCATTGACTTTCCTCGGGGGGGGGGGGGGGGGGGAGGGCACAATTATGATGTTTAATGACGCAAACTAACATTTCTGTAGCAAACGGTTCACTGGACGTCCTCTTCCTTGCCTTTGATCTTGAGACAACAGAGGCAGGCTCCTGTTTAAAAAAACCAAATAAATAAAATTAAAGAAGAAATAAAGCAAGGTAATATTAAAAATTGAAAATCACCTTTCAAAAAGGCATTTGTGCTAAATAGGCATCAGGTCAAATTATTCCAGCAAACGGAAGCTTTGCCCGGCTGCTTCAGGGCAGGAGAGGCATTGGCGCGTAGTGGGCAGGGCCGCAACCATAAGACCTGGGTTCAAATCCCCACTGGGACATGAAGTTCATTGGGTGATCTTAGGCTATCCTTGCTCTGGCTAACCTACCTTGCAGATTTGTTGTGGGATAAAATGGAAGAGTGGAGAACTTCTCTAAATCAGAGATCCTTGGGAAGGATAGAAATGCAACAGAGCAAACAGCCAGCGTGGTTTCATGGTTATGAGTGGCAGCCTTCAATCTGGAGAACTGTATTTGATTCCCCACCCTTCTCTACCTGCAGCCAACTGGGTGACCTTGGGCTAGTCACAGTTCTCTCAGGGCTCTCTCAGCCCCACCTACTTCACAGGTTGTCTGTTGTTGGGAGAAGAAGGGAAGGCGATTGCAACCCTGTGAGGTAGGTGAGGCTGAGAGAGTTTTGGGAGAACTGTGTCTAGCCCAAGATCACCCAGCTGGCTGCAGGTAGTGGGGAATCAAACCCAATTCATCAGGTTAAAAGTTGCAGCTCCTAACCAAGCTGGCTCTTCCCCCCAGAATTAAACCCAAACAAATAGAGACCATATAAACTAAGCTTGTTATTCCTGTTTGGTTGTTGCATCTGTTAATTAATTATTGTATTTATATACGACCCTCCCTGAAGGCTCAGGGTCGTTTCCATGAAACGAGAAACTACATTGTGCTAAATTACTGTTCACTTTGTACCTATAGATATGGATGGGTAACTTGGAGTGCCTGCACATGAAAGTTTATATCCAGAGTTAAACCTTGTCCGTCTCCAAGGTGCCCCTGGACTCAGGCTTTGTGCTGCAGCTGAATCAAAATAATTCAGGAGGGCCTTTTTCTGCACAAAATGGGTTGCAAAGTTACTTGGATAACTGTGCCCTGTTTATGCTGCTGCAGATACGTAGCTCGCTGGAGGGAGGAACCCAGGGTGGAATTTTGCATTGTTCCATTTGTCCTATTAGTACCTATGCTTGCTTTAATTCTCCTTTTTGGGGTGTCTTGTGGTTGGTTCCAGACTTCTACTGTTGCGACCCTGTTGGATTCTTTATCATAGAATCATAGAATCATAGAGTTGGAAGGGGCCATACAGGCCATCTAGTCCAACCCCCTGCTCAACGCAGGATTAGCCCTAAGCATCCTAAAGCATCCAAGAAAAGTGTGTATCCAACCTTTGCTTGAAGACTTCCAGTGAGGGGGCGCTCACCACCTCCTTAGGCAGCCTATTCCACTGCTGAACGACTCTGACTGAGAAAAACTTTTTCCTGATATCTAGCCTATATCGTTGTACTTGAAGTTTAAACCCATTACTGCGTGTTCTTTCCTCTGCAGCCAGCAGAAACAGCATCCTGCCCTCCTCCAAGTGACAACCTTTCAAATACTTAAAGAGGGCTATCATGTCCCCTCTCAACCTCCTTTTCTCCAGGCTGAACATTCCAAAGTCCCTCAACCTATCTTCATAGGGCTTGGTCCCTTGGCCCCAGATCATCTTCGTCGCTCTCCTTTGTACCCTTTCAATTTTATCTACGTCCTTCTTGAAGTGAGGCCTCCAGAACTGCACACAGTACTCCAGGTGTGGTCTGACCAGTGCCGTATACAATGGGACTATGACATCTTGTGATTTTGATGTGATGCCTCTGTTGATAAAGCCCAAAATGGCATTTGCCTTTTTTACCGCTGCATCACACTGCCTGCTCATGTTTAGTTTACAATCCACAAGTACCCCAAGGTCTCGTTCACACACAGTGCTACCTAGAAGCGTATCCCCCATCCAGTAGGCATGCTTTTCATTTTTCTGACCCAGATACAGAACTTTACACTTATCTTTATTAAATTGCATCTTGTTCTCATTTGCCCATTTTTCCATTGTGTTCAGATCTCGTTGAACTCTGTTTCTATCTTCCGGAGTATTTGCCAGTCCTCCCAATTTGGTGTCATCTGCAAACTTGATGAGTAGTCCCTCTACCCCCTCATCTAGATCATGAATAAATATGTTAAAAAGTACCGGGCCGAGCACCGAACCCTGAGGTACCCCGCTACTCACCTCTCTCCAGTCTGATGAAACACCATTGACAACAACTCTTTGAGTGCGGTTCTCTAACCAATTCCCTATCCACCTGACTATCTGAAAATCCAGATTGCAGTCCTTCAACTTATCCATCAGAACATCATGGGGAATCGTATGTCCCTGTTTGTTGTACTGACTTCCTCGGCGTAGTCTGGTAAAGAAAAGCAGGCTGTAAATAGGGTCAATAAAAGTAACTTTATTTAAAATGTATTTTGTATGAAGCACTCACTGTTCACCCTGCAAGTGCTCCCTTCACGATAAAACGAAGGCCCTGTGGGGTCAGGGCAGCCATGCAGGGCATTTTCCTTTGGTCTGCAGTTCTTTGCAGTGCAACGTAGAAATGTTCCTTAGAGCCGTGTGGGGTTTGCTTTTGCAGCAGGCCTCTCGGGAGCTGAGATCGAAAGCTGCTGGCTGGTGGTTGTGGGGCTCTGAACTACGTAGTCCTGCACATAGGAGCAGGTGGCCTTCCTGAAAAGGGGCAGGCGGGACCAGCCGGCCGTGGTGCTCCTCTGAAGGAGCTGGCTTGGAAGCGTCCTGACCTGATCCAGCTGTGTCCTGCCCTGTCATCCGGATGCCTCTAAACTGGGATTAAGTGGTCTCAGTCAGTGGGGAGTCCACCAGCTCCGTTCCTTGCATGCGTTCGAGCTGGTCCGGAGCAGGACGTTTCTGGTCAAGGGCCAGGAGTGCTCCTGCAAGACATCCCTGCCTGGTCTTAGCTTCTTCGCACCTTGCGTGGATGTCTGATGCACTCTGACACGTTCATATTTTGAATAGGCAGGTGCTACTTCAACACCTTTGTTTAGAGACAATTGTTTCGATTTTAGGGAAGCCCAGAAGGGAACCGTCTGCTTTGCTGAGAGACCAGGAGTGGTTTCTGGATGACCTTTGGCCAGGCGGGGACAATGCCCTTCCTGCACGGCTTCCGGAGGATCATCTTTGAGTACCAGCCCTTCGTGGACGAGATCTTGGGCTGCCTGGGGCTGCAGGATCCTGAACGGCAAGAGACCCTCGAGAGGTAATGGGCTTGAAAGGTTGATGGGCATTCATGGCGCTGGAGAGCTGGTCTTCTGGACCCAGGCCACAGTGACAATGGGAAAGGGCATGCGCTCACCCCAGGGCAAGACGCAACCTGGCATATGATGCCATTCATCTCCATATAGGCTAGTGACCTGGTGCATGTGCAGATGGCTTTGCTTGGTGGAAGTCGTAGTTCTCTCCATCTTCAAGTTAAAACTAAAGTTCCGGTCAACTCCAACAGGAAGTGATGCTAAGGAAGAGTGGGAAGTGTTATTTATAGGAAAGAGAAATTCTGCTGAGAGACATTCTCTGAACAAAAGAGCCAGCACCACTCCGGAGGGGGCAGGGCTTCAAAATGGCACTGCAAGCCGTCACATCAACTTTTCCGGTTAGGATCTTGATTGCTCCAACACTCCAGAATTCCTACTGATCTCTATGGTAAAAACCATAGAGATTTGGGGAAATTCCTAGAGCATTGCTGCAACGTGGTGATGCCGTATCCAAGTCCAAGCTGGAAGTGAAGTTGCAGCTTTGTGTGACGCATCTCCCACCCACGGCCCACTGGATGCTGATGGGACATGGGTCGTGCCAGAGGGACAAATGGCAACCCTGCCTCCCTAGTGGATTATTTCTCCCCATGCTTGTGTGCACAGATGCCAGTGTGCCTGGCTGACAACATTCGTGTGTGTTTGACGGGGATGCTTGCAACAAAGGTGAGAGATGTGAGTGGTTTGGAGATGAAAAGATCGGGGGGGGGGTATCATTTAGCCATGCCGTTTGGGTCCTGCAATTCCTCCAGCGCCGTGGCCACCTTGACCTCCTGTGGTCCTTTTGTCTTTCCCCAGTCCCAGCGATGTGGCTGAAGATGAAGGCCGGCTGCTGGTCCTCCAAGAGCTTCTGGAGAGAGAGGCCCATTCGCTGTTCTACCAGGAAGGAGTGAGCTACGCTCTGCTGAAAGTAGCTGAGCTCGGGCTGACTCACGCTGCCGAAACCCTCTTGCGCAACGGGGCAGACATTGTCTTTGAAGGTAGGAGGAGAGGGACTGCGGCTCAGCGGAATAGCACCTGCCCTGCGTACAGAAGGTCCCCAGTTCAATCCCCGGCAGGCAGGAGATGATGGGTTGTCAGTCTGAGTGTCAGAAGCCCCCATGTATTCCTGCCATGATACAGTAAGTTGTAGTCTTGTTCTGAGCGAGTCAGCTGGGTGTAGTGGTTAGGAGGGCGGACTTCTAATCTGGCGAGCCGGGTTTGATTCCACACTCTTCCACATGCAGCCAGCTGGGTGACCTTGGGCTCGCCACGGCACTGATAAAGTTATTCTGACTGAGCAGTAATATCAGGGCTCTCTCGGCCTCCCCTCCCTCACAGGGTGTCTGTTGTGGGGAGAGGAAAGGGAAGGTGGATGGAAGCTGCATTGAGACTCCTTCGGGGAGAGGAAAGCAGCATATAAGAACCAACTCTTTTTCTTCACTAATCTCAGGGGTTTCTCAGCTTCACCTCCCTCACAGGGTGTCTGTTGTGGGGAGAGGAAAAGGAAGGTGACTGTAAGCTGCTTTGAGACCCCTTCGGATAGAGAAAAGCGGCATATAAGAACCAACTCTTCTTCTCCTTCAGTAATCTCAGGGCTCTCTCAGCCTCACCTTCCTCACAGGGGGTCTTGTGGGGAGAGGAAAGGGAATGCGAATGTAAGCCACTTTGAGTAGAGACTCCTTTGGGTACAGAAAAGCGGCATATAAGAAACAACTCTCCTGATTTAATGCTTTGCCATGCCTGAGTGTAGCTGACACCCAAGGACGAAATCCCTTTGAAGTCTCCAGATGCCCTAAGATTCCTCACCTTCCTCCCCTCCCTCCCCTCGGCTGTTTGGTTTTCTGCCCTTCCCATCACTTTTGCACCCATAGTTGTTATCAAGATGTTGTGACTTCCTTGATGTGGTACCTACTTTAGGTTGCCAGGAAGGGGGGCACCTCCCTTGGCCCCTGTGTGCTAGTGTTCTGTAAGTTAGTTCTAACTATGCCTTACATGTAATATCTTGCTCTGCTCTAATAAAGAAACGTTTCTAAAGAAGGTTTGCTTTTCCTGGAGTAAACGAAGACCCACACTGAGCGGACTGTGATGGGCTTGGAGTCTGATTCTGAATAAGGCTGCTACACATGTGCTGGACTTGCAGTTTTGGATCCTAAACAATGACTAAAAGCTTTAGGGCAGGGCTTCCCAACCTGTTCGATTCCTTTAGATCAGGGGTAGTCAAACTGCGGCCCTCCAGATGTCCATGGACCACGATTCCCAGAAGCCCCTGCCAGCATTCGCTGGCAGGGGCTTCTGGGAATTGTGGTCCATGGACATCTGGAGGGCCGCAGTTTGACTACCCCTGCTTTAGATATTCTGATACAAGGTGGTGAACCGAACCACAAAATGGCTTCTGTTCACCACAAGAAGAGGCGCAGCCCCATCCACGGAGGAAACCCAAATGCAGGAGAGAGGAGGGATAATTAAAAAAAAATGCTAGAAAAGTCGAGTGAAAGGGAACACAACAAGCTCTGTGCTGATAGTGGTCCCTGAGACAATGCCCTTTTAGGATGACCGGCTAACCCGTCAGAGAGCCCCACCCACTTTCTGGAAACATTTGGTGGGCACCAGGAAAGTTGTCAGTGAGCGCCATGGCCCCTGTGGGCACTCCCTTGGGGATCCCTGCTTTAGGGCCACGTAACATAGCATGGGGGGGAGGGGGGAGGAGAAACACTCATTCTGGGATTGGGAGCAAATATTGATGACTTGCTTGAAAAAAAGACTTTTTTTTCTGAATGTGGATGATTTCCCCCATTCCTTTCGGACTGGTGTGCTGCTGTGAGAGTCGGTGTGTTGTGGTTGCCATGTTGGGCCATGCTTGGGGAGCCCCAATCCACCCCCCGTTTCATTGTCCGCACCCCAAATCTTAAAGTGTGACCACTGGAATACTAGAAGTATTTATCTGGTTACTTTATTTCTATCTGGCCTCTCACCCCCCCCCCCACGAGTGGGGACCCAGCATGGCTTGCCTCATTCTCCTCTCCCCGTTTGAGGCTGAGAGGGTGTGACTGGCCTAAGAGCTCCCAGCAAGCTTCCATGATATGCGTGGGGATGCAAAACTGGATTTCCCCCTTTCTCAACCAGGGTCTCGCGGAACCCTGGGATTTCTTAACATGGACATTTATCGTCTGATATGACCATAGGTGGGCATGTCCACAGCTCTGCTTCCCAACCGTATCTTGCAGCCTCCTGCCACTCAAAGGCTAAAGAATGTTTCAGAGGTTTCTCAATGGGAAAAACTTGAGAAAGGCTGCACCATGCTGGCCCTCCAGTATGTGAATGTGGTAGGCCTGGTTTCTTTCCTCCCTCAAGTCAGACTTCCCTTGGTGTGCAGCACCTGTGTGGCAGTGTCTGTGATTTTTGCCACCCTCCCCTCGCCCTTTCTCTTTAAAGAGAGCGTGCTTTTTGCCTCAGTTGGTGCTCCGGAGTTTTGTGACCTCATGCCGGAGTTCCCTATAGACGGTCTCCGTAGCAACATGGCCGCTCCCGGACGCGGCCACCCGTATGGCGCGCGTGAGGGCCCTGGACTGCCAGATGGGGAGGAGCTGGGCAGAGTCCTTCCTCGACTGCTGGTTTCCCTGTTGCAGGGGAGAGTTGCCTAGCGGTAAGGGCTCGGCAGTCTTTTCACTGGCCTCACTAAGCCCCCACACACTAAAGACACCACTCAGACACTCAGTGTGGGGCTGCTGGAGAGGATGCTGGGAGATCTGTGGAGGGCAGCGTGGGGGTTTCTTTCTCTTTCCCTCCCAAGTCAGGCACTGAAGAAAGCGACTCAGGGTTGGGGTCACGGTGAATGTAAAGGGCAGTTAACACTGTCCCCTTCTATGATTCCAACCTCGGCTGGCTCCCTCCTAGTTTTCGGTCTCCCTGCACTACACAGAAGTGTTACGAAAGTCCGGGAAGACAAGTGGTGGATTAGGACCCTGGGAGACCTGAGTTTGAATCCCCACTTCTGCCACTGAAGTTCGCTGGGTGACCTTGGGGCAGTCACAGCCTGGCCAGCCAGGTTGTTGTGGAGAAATAGGGGAGCAGGAGAATGGTGTGCTAAGCCACTTTGGACCCCGATGAAGGAGAAAAGTGGGAAATAAATAAATAAATGCCCTGATTGGATCTCATGTACTGTGGCACCTATTTAATAGTAATTAGAAGAGAGCCCCCCCCCCCCCCGCCAAGGTAGTCTGTTCACAAGTTGTCATGATAGACAGAAATCTAAACTCACTGGCTAATATGATCCTCCATATTTATTTTTTATTTGTAGCCCTCCACTCCCACACAGTGGCTCATGGTGGGCAACCTCCATCCATACCCCACAATGAAATCCCCATAAAACAATCATCAAACAACATAAAAACCTTCCCCTGGTGGCACTAAAATAGACTCCCTCCCCCGAGCTCTACAGGCTTCTTGACTAATGCCTCAGGGGTAGTCCGATGACCTGGCTGGCACCGAGAGGGGCTCAGATCTTAACTGCCCTGGCCTCAACCAGAGCCCTGGCGGAAGAGCTCCGTTTTACAGGCCTTGCAGAACTGAGAAAGTTCCATCAGGGCCCTCAACACATCCGGGAGCTCATTCCACCACATTGGGGTCAGGGCCAAAGGACGGTGAATCGGCATGGACGTCCCCCAAGATGATAAATCTTGGATACTGTAATGCCCAGACCTCTAGGAGGCTTGACAGGGCAGTTGGCGGTGAATTAGCCGGTCGATACAGCAACTGGATGGCCAGGTTCTCCACTGATCCCCACGCTATTCCTGAGATCAATGGTAGAGCCCTGTAGGAGCCCTGTTGCATGTATTTAAAGTCATACAGGAACAAAAAATGTATAAAGTGGGAGGATTTAGGCTTTTTCCACATTCTGCTTTTCCTCGCTTGTGTCTTCTCCGCACACATTTTGCTCCCTCCAGTGGCTGATCCAATATTACATCAATTTATTTCCAATGTACTTCCCGGCAGAGTTAAACTGCAGTTTTTAATGCTAGACACACAGTGATGTGATATCAAATCCATCACTAGCAGGATCAAAGCATGTGCAGAACAGAAAACACCCTGAAAGAAACAGGTTGCTCTGGTGGATGATGGGAGATGTCAATGCCTCAATGCCTCAGTGCTATCAGCTGTGGTATCATTCCCAACTGAGGCTGGGACTGGGAAGAACTGTCTTGCGGCTACTTTGGCCCCATCTGGTCTTCGGTGGTGGTGCTGGGAACCTGCTGCATAGCCCCTTGGCCTCTGTGTTCTGCACATTTCCATCTTGTCTCCTATGCTCATTGCTAAACCCCTGGGTAAGGTCACCTGAAGGTAAGGTCCTTGGGTGTTAAACGCTGAGTGGCACTTAACCCATGAGACACACTCACTGTGAATATGGGTGCATTGAGTTTTTGAAAAAACTGATATTGTTGTCTTTTTAATGGTTTGCCACCTGGAAGCCCCTAACTGGGTGGGAAGGGCCAGGGCCTTTTGGTCCTGGCCCCTACCTGGGGGAATGAGCTCCTGGAGGAGCTTCGGGCCCTGTGGGAGCTTTCGACATTCCCCAGGGCCTGCAAAACAGAGCTCTTATGTCAGGTCTATGGTTGAGGCCAGCGTAGCAAGGAAGAGTTGCCAGGCTGCCCCCCCCCCCCCCCGTGTTAAGAGCATGCACGTACTTGGAGATCTGCCTCCTGCTCCTACATTAGTTTTTCAGAGGGCTTAGAAGTCCACTTGGTTTAAATTGTTGGAGTCTGTTGTGTTGTGTATGTCTGGTGCGGTTTTAAATGGGCCTTTAATTTTGGACAAACGGTAACCCACCATGAGTCAGATATGAGAGTGGCGGGCAATAAGTCTAATAATAATAGTGATAGTAGTAGTAGTAGTAGTAGTAGTAGTAGTAGTAGTAGTAGTAGTAGTAGTAATAAATGCGGGAGAAAAAATGTTTGAAATAACTAAATAATAAACATACCTATGCTAAAATAACTGTGCTCCAAAGCCACCCATTCATGCAGTTTCAGAAGCCCCTCCCTCGCCTGACCGGATCATTTCCTCCCAGAGCAGGCTCCATTTCTGCAACGGGATGCCCCATAGCAGCCTCTCGGATGGTCGAGCCTTTTGACTTAGAATCGCATAAGCTTCTCCCGCTCCCGTTCCCATAAGCAGCCTCAGGCAGCCAACAAAGTCGGCGGTGACTCCTAAAAGATGATGGTGCAGAAACTTTGTTTCTTTGGAAAGATGCTCCCTTGCTGGATTTGATCAGAGTGAATATCTTTGTACTGTTAGATCCACCATTTTGAGAGGCCAATTTCTCTCTGGTGCCAGCTCTAAGCGTCCTGCCCAGGGAGAGGCCTGGCATTAAGGATCTGGCTGGAGTGTCTAAAATAGACTTTTAATGCTTTCTCTCTCTGTCTTCCTTTTATTTCCAGATCCAGTAACGTATTACACGGCCCTGCATATCGCAGTGCTCCGGAACCAGCCGGACATGGTGGAGCTCCTAGTGCAAAGAGGAGCAGACATTAATCGGAGGGACAGGGTAGGGAGCATTGTGACTTTGCTTGCCGGTGGGGAGGGGGTCACAAATAGCCTCCAGCCAGTGTCCCAATGCACAGGTGTGTATCTGTGATATCTGGAATCTGGGAAACAGTCCTGTAATCACCCCCCCCACACACACACACAATTCAGAAGCTTAAGGGTGGGGTGGATACATGGCAGACAAAAGGAATCGCTTGTTTGCTCACTGCCTAATTCACTTGTGGAACTTACTGCCGCAATACGCAAAGGACATTTCCTCGGACGACTTTAAAACGTGCAGCTTCATGGAGAGTAAGATTCAACAGGAGCTCGCTTAATTTGATTTACATTATTTATATCTCAACTTTGTCCCCAATGCAGCTTACATCATTCTCCTTGCCTCAGTTTTTTCTTCACAACAACCCTGTGAGGTAGGTCAGGCTAAGAGGGCATGTTTGGCCCAAAGTCACCCAGCAAGCTTTGATGGCAGAGTGGGGACTTGAACCAGGTCCCCAAAGCCTAGTCTCATGCTGTAACTCCTGGAGTCCCAGGGGTGGCCAACCGGGGCTTTCCAGATGCCCATGGCCAACAATTCCCATGGGCCCCTGCCAGCACCTTGAATTGTAGTCCGTGGAACTCTGGAGAGCCACAGTTGGGCCACCTGGCCTCTCTGAGTCTATTAATTCTGATGGCTAAATGGAACCTCCATGTTCAGGAGTGGTATACACTGTGTCAGTTGTTGAGAGGCTTTGGCTATGTGCCTCTGTTGTGGCCCACCTGGGGATACCTGGTTGGCCACTGGGGAAAAGAGGATGCCGGGTACTGGAGCTTTCCCAAGATGTTGTTGACTTCATATTGAGTGTTCATCTGCACAGAGAGGAATGGGCGCATCGGGAGCCACGCGCCATTCATCAGGGTCCAGGGCGCGGGAGAGCATGCTGTGGTGCACATTATAAAAACTCCCCAAGTCTTAGGGAGCAAAAGATCAACATTGACATCATTGATTAGACAAGAAGCCATAAACGGGCTGATGAATTTAAGACCCGGCTTTCGAGAGGGTTGTTAGCAGCCCTGGTTGCTGACAGATTAGGACTATGATCTCAACAGTAATAGGAACCATGCCAGTGGGGCAGCCCTGGAGCTGCCTTTCCAGTCCCAATCTTTGTGTTGGGGGAAGAAGTGTTGCATAGGAGAAGCCCTGTAGTGTAGCGGTCAGAGTGTCCAGGTGATATCTGGGAGACCTGGGTTTGAATTCCGCTCCGCCCCGGAAACTTGCTGGATGACTATGTCTGGTTGCAAATTCTCAGTGTAGCCTACCTTGCAGTGTTTCTCTGAGGATAAACTGGAGGAGAGGGAAAGGATGCAATTGCTGCTGGGTGTCCATTGTGGGGAAGTCAATGAAGGTGGGTAGCCGGGCTTGTCTGACTCACGAAAGTGCCTCTCCTGCCACAAATTCTGCTAGTCTTTAAAGTGCTCCTGGACTCTGGCTCTTGTCTCCTGTAAGGAAATGAAGGTGTTTTGCTTTCCGGCTTCACAAAGCTATGGTCCCAGGCATTCTGCCCCCATAATAAGCGTCTTATCCCTGTGTGAACATTCATGGGACATGAGCACAATACAGCGTAGGAATATTTTAATTTTTATCTTTATCTGTATTTTTATATTTATTCCCCACCACTCCCGAAGCTGGCTCGTGGCGAGTTACATACGTCCATAAAAACAATTAAAATCCCAGTTAAAAAGAACACAAATAATTCCAATCACAGTCATAACATGATATAAAAATATGGCGAAAAGTGAGAACCCCCCCACCCTACCGCTCAAGGGGGGTGGGAAGGAAGAAGGAAGGCTGGGGGGCTTATGTATGTTCCTGTATTGCAAACTGGTCACATCCCAAGGCTAGCAGTTGGCTGCGCTTGCAGAAACCTCCCAAGGAATAAATCTCCCCTGGGAATGTGTGCAGTCCTTCTGCGAGGGAAAGGGACGTTGGGCTGGGGTTAAAGGCCCTACAGACAGGAATAGTATAGGGCAAGAATGGGCAAACTGTGGCCCTCCAGATGTCCACGGACTACAATTCCCACGAGCTCCTGCTGGCAGAGGCTCATGGGAATTGTAATCCGTGGACATCTGGAGGGCCACAGTTACAAGCTGTGGGTCTGTGATGAAGATGTCTTTTTTTTCCACCTGAGGAGGTAAAGAACTTAGTTTGTCTAGAGCAGTGGTCCCCAACCTGCGGGCCGCGGCCCGGTGGCGGGACGCAAAGGCCATGGCGCCGGGCCGCGGCTCCCTCTCCCCGCCCCCCCCCCCGCAGTAAAAAACTTCCCAGGCTGCAAGCTTGCGGCCTGGGAAGCTTCTTACTGCGGCAGGGCGGGGAGAGGGAATCGGGGCCGGGCTGCGCCCGTGCGGGCACGGCCCGATGTGCGGGCGCGGCTCGCGGGCGCGGCCCTATGCGGGGGCGCGGCCCAATGCCCTGCCGGTCCCCAACCTCAGAAAGGTTGGGGACCACTGGTCTAGAGCACAGCCTAGTTTTCTACTTTCATAGTTGGCACAATATTCATAGTTGGATGTTGCTGCCAGAGGAGGTAGTGATGGCCACAGAAGTAAACAGCATGAAAAGGGATTACCACGAAGGTTAGAGATAAAACCGTATATATTAGAATGTAAACCATTATTATTAGAGCTCAAAATGCTTAAAAACCAGAAAATATTATCTGTTGGGCACACATAAAGCTTTATTTATTTATATTTTTCTATATAGAGTTTTATCCCCAGCCTTTCTGGTTCTCACCAGCTATCCATATTGGGTTTTTGTTTCCCTTTTATGTTATTTGTTACAAGGAGGATAGGTCTCTCAGTACATGTAGGTGTGAATTTGCCACTGACTTAAATAGGATGGAGTCATGGTAGAAAAAAAACTTCAAATAAAGCTCTGTGTCCAAAGGACGATATGAATATTGCAAAAAAATTAAAAGTCAGAAAAGAAATATATGAATCTGTTTCACATAATATATTTATTATATATTATTATGGTAAGGCCTTGGAGGAGGAGCATGTCTCATAGCTAAGTGACAGCACTTAACACCCACTCAGGGCAGCTGTCCCACCCCTGAGTGCCTCTTGTCCCAACTGGCTTGCCTGTCTGTCCAGCTGCCAGCCAGTCGCCTTCCATCCCCCTCCCCTGACCACCCCCTCCTCCTTCCACTTCCCTCTGAGGCTCGGAGGCCGCAGATCCCTGCTGAGTGAGAGCTGCCCCTGCCAGTAAGTCCCCTAACAGCTGCCTGCAGCCTTTCCAGGTCCTGGAGGGAGGGGGAGGCTGTCTGCAGAGTTCTTCCACCCCACCCCCCTAATTTAGCACCCATGTATCCCTGAATGCAACGGGCTTTGCCCCTAGTATACAGATAATGCTCATAGGGATGCCAGCCTCCAGGTAGGACCCAGGGACCTCCAGGAATTACAGGTCATCTCCAGGTGACAGCAGTCCGTTCCCCTGGAGAAAAAGGCTGCATTATATATCCTTGAGGTCCCTCCTTGTCCCAAATCCCATCCACTCCCAGCTCCACCCCCGATGTCCCCAGGTATTTCCTAACCCAGAGCTGGCAACCCTAAATGAACATCAAACCGCCAACCATGATCATCGTCGTATGATATAAAAGTACACTGAAATGCAATAGAGCAATCCATGTACAATGAAAAGAATGGCTAAAACAATGTTGTTAACCCTCTTGGTGCTTTAAGTTGGCTTTTGGTTTACAGTCCGCAGCACATCAGCAGGAGATGCTTGGCCCGAGGGTTTGCCCCAGCATCTCAAGTAGGGAGTATCCCCAACGGAGCTGTGTTGGCTCTGGAACTTTGGAGGAAAATATTTTGTGCATGTATTGTACGCCAGAAGAAATAGGATTGAAACGTGTTATCCCGAATTCACCTAGCATACACGGATTAGAGTTTCTGTACTTTTACAGCAAGCCTTTAATAGCATATAAAAGTGCGATATAAAGAGGAAAAGTGCAAAACGATCCACTGCTAGAGAAAACATAGGCAAAGATCATGCTTTAGAGTAAGACATAATACATTCACGATTTCTCATGGCAAGATGTAAAAACTTTGCCACTGGTTCAGTTATATCAGGGTTCTGGGATGTCTGAATCTTACGTTCATCCGAATGCAGTTTTCTTTTACATAGCAGTGAGTTAAGAAATTTAGCTCGGATCGAGGAATAAAATTGACAGTTGAAGAAAACGTGTGTAATTGCTTCTATACAGCATTGTCCACATGGGCACAGCCTAGTTGAATGCGGGATCTGTTGAAATCTCCCATACGGCACAGCAGAAGGCAGAGCATTAGTTCTAGCTAACATGAATGCTCTACGCTGTTGTGGGATGATTAGATGGTAGAAATACGCAGCTAGGGGTGGAGAGCGTGGTGAGATCCCCAAGCTCAATGGAAAGCAAACATTTCTAGCTTTACTGCTAAGTTCCTGCAGTTCTATGTCTAACAGTCTACGTTTAATTGAATCAAATGCAGTCTTTTCAGATATCAGATACAAGGAGTCTAAAGAGATTCCTATAGATTTAATTTTCCCTCAATGTGTCTTAACCAAGTAGATGACTCATGTTCAGATAGCATAAGGGAAATTAGACTATTGGGGTCAGATCTAAAATGAATGCGAAGCCAGAACTTGATTGTTAACAACCATGCTCTGGTTTCCAATAGTCTTTGGCTGGTTTCTAGACATAGGACTGCGTAAGAGACACAGTTCGGGGTCCCAAGGATTTTACAAAGGAAGACAGATTGGAGACTTTTGACCATTTGGTTAAAAGCGTTGATCCAAATAGGGATGCCATAGAACAGTTGGGCACTTAGTTTCCCATTGAATACTTTGAGGGCTGCTGGCACGTACTGGTTACCACTGGTATAGAAGAAATGTGTAATTGCCAGGGCACTAGTTTTTGCAGATGTGATTGCATATTTCCTCTGTATAGCCCAATTTGCATTATGGTGAAAAAATATTCCCAAGAATTTGAAGCTTTTAATTTGTTCAGTGTTGTTACCTCTTACATTCCATTAAGGAGGCTTCCATGGCTTTCCAAAACCCACAGTTTTTGACTTCTCAAAGTTCAGAGCAAGTTTGTGTACTTCACAGAAGTCCAGGAATTGAACCAGTAAGCGTTTTAAGCCAATTTGTGAATGGGGCAGCACTACCGCATCATCTGCGTATAAAAGCAGTGGGATGTGAAGGGAACCAATTTTTGGGCTATGGCCAGAATTGGGGGATAGGGATGGAGCAAGGTCATTCATAAAAAGGTTAAATAGGAGGGGGGGCAAAATGCACCCTTGTTTTACCGCTTTGTTGATTGGTATTTTAGGTGTAAGACTCCCAAGGGGGGTGAGTTTGACTTGGCAACAGGTAGAAGAATAGTTTCCTTATAAGATGTAGGAGCCTTTTATCTATCTCCATCTTTAACAGCTTATCCCAGAGAAGATCTCTAGGGATAGAATCAAAGGCCCCCTTAAGGTCCAGAAAAGCTGCAAAGAGCTTTGGACTCTCTTTCTTACTATATTTGTTGACAAGGTGGGCAAGGATGGTGCAATGATCAAGGGAGGATTTCCCTTGACAGAATCCAACCTGCTCAGGGCCTAAAATCGTTTTCTCAGTCAACCACAAGGTGAGTTTATTTGATAGGAGTCTGGCATATAGCTTCCTGGCATATTGCTTTAGGATGCTTAGGGCTAATCCTGCGTTGAGCAGGGGGTTGGACTAGATGGCCTGTATGGCCCCTTCCAACTCTATGATTCTATGATTCCTAACAATAGAGAGAAGGCTGATGGTTCTATAATTGATTGGGAGCGAGCGGTCACCGTTTTTAAATACTGGAACAAGGATTGCATTTGTCCATGAGTCAGGCATTAAGCCTGGTTTGTTTATTACAGTAAAGAGAGCACCAAAAGAGGAGCCCACCAGTCTGGGAAGGTTTTAAGCAGCTCAGGAGGGATCGCATCCGGTCCTGGTGCTTTTCTAGGCTTTAGTTCAGGGGTAGTCAAACTGCGGCCCTCCAGATGTCCATGGACTACAATTCCCAGGAGCCCCCTGCCAGCGAATCAAACCAGGGATTTAGAGTTCTTCTTTGGGTTGTTTTCTGTGAGTTTGATTGGTGGCTCGATAGCCGATGAATGCAAGTGATTATATTATTGTAATTTTTTATAACCTCAGAAGGATTATCATTGATGCTGGGGATGGAGTTAAATGCTATTAGAGAACTGGCAGTAAATAGATGTTTGATCTTTCCAGCAGTGCTTTGTGACCACGGGATCTTACATAGGGTACCTTGGACATTTTCAGAGCCCATAATTGGTGGAGATGACCTTAGGGGAGAGGTCGCCTTGATGGTCAATATCAGTAGGAGGTGATCGCTATCAGTGCGGTCTCCAATACGAAATACCTCTAATTGGCCTTTCAAAGCAGGGGGAAACAATATATAGTCAATCACACTGCTACCTCTCCCAGAGGCAAATGTGAATTCCCCAGGATGATCTTGGGGGAACGAGCCATTTAGTATCACTCTGTCGAAACGTATGCAAAATTTGGCTAGTGAAATTCCGGCATTATTTATATGAGATTCTTTGGGATGCCTTGCATCAGAAAGAGAATTGGGTAGGGGTTCATCTGGGTCCAAGCCCAGTGCCCTTGAGAGTGCAGAGCCATCTTTGCCTATCTTTGCGTTGAAATCTCCTGCAAGCAGCATTTCAGTCAAGGGGAATTTTGCTTCAAGCTCCTCAACAAATATTGTGAAGCGGCTCCAGTGGAAGTGCAAGTTTTGCTGGTCCAGGCAAGGAGGGAAATAAGCATTAATTACTATTAAAGCTATGTTGGAAAATTTTAGGAAGGAGGCCAGAGCAATGGGATTGCAAACAGATAGAGCAGTGAGTTCTATGCTTGCCTGTTGGGAGCATAAGAGGGTTAATCCTGCTCTGTAGCGCCCCTTAGATTTGGATTTGTAAACTAATACAGAATGGGATTCATATCCCTCAAAGCTTATTTCATAATGTGACCATGTCTCCTGTAATAAAACCAGATCAAAACCTTTGATAAAACACATGAAATCTGGATCATTCCCCTTACTTTTCCAACCAGCAGCATTCCAGGAGAGGATCTTGATTGCAGGGAGAGAGGGGTCCTTTAAGACAGTGGTCCCCAACCTGCGGGCCGCGGCCCGGTGCCGGGCCGCAAAGGCCATGGCACCGGGCCGCGGCTCCCTCTCCCCGCCCCCCCCCAGCAGTAAAAAACTTCCCAGGCCGCAAGCTTGCGGCCCGGGAAGCTACTTACTGCGGGAGGCGGGAAGAGGGAATCAGGGCCAGGCCGCGCCTGTGCGGGCCACGCCCGCTCGGCCCGATCCGCGGGCGCGGCCCGGGCGCGGCGTGGGTGCGGCCCGCGGGCGCGGCGTGGGCGCGGCCCGCGGGCGCGGCGTGGGCGCGGCTCGCGGGCGCGGCTCTGGTGCGGCCCGATCCGCGGGCGCGGCGTGGGCGCGGCCCGCGGGCGCGGCTCGGGTGCGGCCCGATCCGCGGGCGTGGCCCGCGGGGGCGCGGTCCGCGGGGGCGCGGCCCGATGCCCTGCCGGTCCCCAGCCTCGGAAAGGTTGGGGACCACTGCTTTAAGAGTCAATCAGTTTCAATTAGCCGCTCAAGAGATTTGTTAGGGTCAAAGAAAACACTGCCATTGCCCTTTCCTGGGCCATTGTGTCTGTGTGCTGCTTCGATATTGTCCCTTTATGGCAGCTTCCCTCCCCCAGAGTCGTAACTGCACTGGTTGGTGGTCCTAGATGTTTATTTCTCTCAGGCGCTGTTTCCGTTGGTGAATCCTTGTTGTGAGGGGCAATAATAGTCATGCTGGAGTCAGGGTTAGGCACATCCATATTTGATGGGTGGGCAGACGGGGTAGATAAAGGTGCTGGCTGTGCTTTTCAGTAAGCTGGTTCTCAGGTACTGGTTCTCCGATATTACTAAAAACACGAGCTGGAAAGACCCCCTTTGCACTTAGGAGGGGTTTGTTACAAAGCAGCAGGGATGGTACTTTGGGGCTGCTGAAGGATAGTAAAACCCTTTGTGCATGATTGGGATTGGGATTGGGATTGTGTAGCGTTTCCACTGCAATTAGTTCAGCATGTTTCACTTGATCACCCAAAAGGGCTCTCAGATGTCTTTTAACAAATAGCTTGGATCGCCAAGAGGGAATGTTGCCTTTAAAGCTACAAACAGTTAAGCTGACCTAGTGTGGCTGCAAAACTAGGTGGTGGTAGCTTCACTTCCTCTATCATGCAGCCGTGAGGGAGTATTGGTGATTTTTAAAGCAGAAGCACCTTGTTGTGGGGCAGTAGTTGTACCTGGTGAAGGCTCTTTAGGTAGGGTGGTCTCTTTTAATTTGGAGCTCTTACCAGCTAAGTCCCTAGTAATTAGGTTGTCCACTTTCTCATGCAGTGAAGATAGTACTTTGTTTGTTGTTGTTAGGTGCGAAGTCGTGTCCAGAGTCCATTTAAGTTTGCACCGACTGCTTCAGTGACTCCATCCAGCCACCTCATTCTCTGTCGTCCCCTTCTTCTTTTGCCCTCAATTGCTTGAGGGCAAAAGAGTACTAACAAATGAGTACTTTGCAGATATAGTCTATTGTTTTTGCAGTCAGTAAGAGCAAGTCAGCTGGCGCATCATCAACCCCCTTCATGCTCCTATCATCTGGAGGGGGGTCCAAGTCCTCCACATTTAATATCTCCTCTAGCAATATCCAAAGCAGAGTTTCCAGAGGAATCATCGAGAACATCTGCCAAAGCTGCAAATTGATTGGAGGTGAGGATTTGTAAGGAGCCTGTTGCTACAAAATAGTCTCTCATCTTTGATTGTTTAGAGGCAGGGAGAAAATGATCCTCAGACTCGGCCTCTCTTGCTTGTTTATGCACCCCCATTTTAAGCTGCTTCACCTCTGGTGTTTTCCCCACTTCTTTTTCTTACACATCCAAATCTATAACTGTTCTCTCTAGAGCTGCCAAGTAAATTTGGCTAAATTTAGTCCCAGCTCCTGTTTTAACTGTTCGTATGTAGGAAGCTGTAGAAGTCCAAGGTCAGGCGATATAAGCAGGTGTAGCTGCCAATTGTTAATTTGCTGCAGCTTATCACAATTTGTGGAGGCTGCTTGGTTTAAAAACTGAGCGCAGTAGTTAATAAAATAAAATGCAACATGTTAAAACAATAAAAGGACAATAAAATAACTAAGAGGTTACTTGCGGTGCTGGTCTGCCTCCCTCAGTCGTCACCAGAAATCATCAGTTTCTGTACTTCTCTCGGGATCCATTTGCAAAAAGACTCTTCATTTGCCTATCCATAAAAGGATTGTAAATTTTGACCACTCTTAATTGTGCATAGATTGGTCTCTTGCATATATTTTTGTTGGTTGTTCACTGTTCATTATGTTATAACATATTTCTTTCCTGACTTTTTAATTTTTTTGCAATATTCACGGTGTTGTCCTCCAGACCCAGAGCTTTTATTTGAGGTTTACATTTCCCAGCATATCCTTTGGCTGGAAGACCTTTCAAAGAACCAGGGGGGAGATGAAGCACATCTTGGTTAAGATGTATTTGGAAGGGAAAATGAAAGGATCCCCCACCCAGCCAGCAAGCCTTTTCTTCTTTCAATACCTCCCCCCATCTCATTAGATTCACGAGAGCAGCCCGCTGGACCTCGCCAGTGAAGAGCCAGAACGCCTTCCCTGTCTGCAGCGTCTCCTCGAACTCGGTGCCGATGTCAATGCGTCTGACAAACATGGTCTGTACCTCCTTGGTCTTTCTCTTCTTTCATCTCTCACCCCTGCCCCCAATTTTGGGTTGAATCTGCCCCTGTGGGAGGGAGCCAGCAAACGCAGTCTTACTTGCCTTCAACTACTCCTGCGGTGTTGTGTGTGCAGGCTACACACCCCCATTCTTGCTTAATGTGAAGAGGAGAATGCGCCGTGGATCCCCCTGGCACGATGTCTGCCGGTGTCTCCCTTACTGCGGCATTGTCTGTCTGTGATGGGTCGTTTCTGTCTCTCCGCCCCCCAGGAAAGACGGCCCTTCTGCACGCTCTGGCCAGCAGCGATGGGGTTCAGATCCATAACACGGAAAATATTCGTCTCCTGCTAGAAGGAGGTGAGGTTGCACACCCCCTGCCCCCCTCCCCGCCATTCCTTTCCCAGGGAGCCCAAATTCTGCTCTGCTTATCACATTAGCACCTGAAGGGATATAGTTCTCACAGAGATAATAAAAACTTGTATTTGGGCTGCACACATACAGGCTAGCGTGGGTGGGAGTGGAGGGTCATGACTGAATATCCCTCCACAAAAACCACACCTTGAATGTAGAAATCCTGCATGTCAGGTAGTCATGTAGGCAGGACAGCTGTTTTTTGGAGGGGGAGTTACGGAGGACTATTTCATCATGTCACCCCCCCCCCCAATGATATTGCAAAAGATACTTCTCCCCCCAGAGAACCAGATTGGTGTAGTGGTTAAGAGTGGCGGCCTCTAATCTGGAGAAATGCAGTTCGATTCCCCACTCCTCCTCCAACTGCAGCCAGCTGGGTGACCTTGGGCTAGTCACAGTCCTGTTAGACCTGTTCTCACAGAGCAGTTATCTTAGAGCTCTCTCAGACTCTCCCACCTCACAGGGTGTCTGTTGTGGGGAGAAGGGAAAGGTGTTTGTAAGCCACTTTGAGACTCCTTTAGGTAGCAAAAAGTGGGATACAGAAAGCAACTCTTCTTCTTAAGGTTGTACCTGTTTAGTCCCACCTGGATCTGGCTCTCTTGTGTACAGAGGTCTGTTCCAGGGGCTTATTGTTCCGTTCATGGGCCTTTCGGTGGCTATCTGCAGCACCCTGAACGGGGTTCAGCCCATCCCCCAGATCTTCCTGGGTATGCACTAAAAAAGTATAATATGGTATCCCAGAAATGTGAAATGCAGCTTGAACCAGTAAGAGTGTGGTTCCAATCTTCATGTGTATGTAAAGGTTACTGGGCTGTTTTGGGCCTCACCTTAGTGCAGAAGGCTGAACTAGACAGACCCCTGGTCTGATCCAGCAGGGCTCTTCTTAGCCTTCTGTCTCATGCAGCAGCCAACCAGTTCCTCAAGAGGGCCAACAATGGGACAGAGAATACCAGAGGAGCCCTAATGGACTGGACCAGTGAGGGTCCATCTCGTTCAGCATCCTGTCTCACACAATGGCTACCTAGTTCCTCTGTACAACCAACAACAGGGCAGAGAGGTCGAGGCCTTCCCTTGTTGCTTCCTGGCAGTGATTCAAAGTTGACTGCCTCTGACTTCGGAGGTTCCTATTGGTCACTAGGGGCAGCAGCCACTGATAGACCTGTCTCACCTACTTGTCAGGACAAAGCAGAGAAGGGAAGGTTGACGGATTTCCCTTGGATCTCAGAAGAAGGTTAGTGTAATAGATTTTTAAAAAAGGCTCTTTCTTCTCCCTTTCCTCAGGAGCAGATGTCAAGGCCACCACCAAAGATGGTGACACCGTCTTCACTTTCATCATTTTCCTCCTGGGAGAGATGGTGGGAGGGGACAAAGAGGAAGCCCAGAAGATCAGCCGCTTCTGCTTCCAGGTCACGCGGTTGCTGATGGCCCACGGTGCTGACCCCAGCGAGTGCCCTTCCTACGAGTCCCTCACCCACCTCTGCCTGAAGAGTTTCCGCCTCCATTTCCCGCTCTTACGGTTCCTCCTGGAATCAGGGGCCTCCTACAACTGCTCCCTCCACGGTCCCTCGTGCTGGTCAGGCTTCGACATCATCTTTGAGAGGCTGGGTTCCCACATCAGCGAATCCAAAGAGGACAGCTTCTCCATCGACCTCCTCCAGAAGGCCGAGACCACGCTGGAGCTTATGTTGGCCAGCTCTCCGGCCATAAAGCTTCCAAACAACTTCGAAGTCAACCTGAGCAACTGCTGCTTCCACAAGGAGAAGATCAAGAGCCTCTTCTGCTCCCTCAAGCAGCTGGAGCACTCTCCGCCCACACTGAAGCACCTCTGCCGCGTCCACATCCGTCAGAGCCTACGACCCTGGCCGGTGGATGTCAAGGTCAAAGTTCTCCCGCTGCCCGACAGACTCAAGTGGTACCTCCTGATAGATCACGGCAGTTCCACAGAACAGGATGTGTGAACAAGTGGGTAGAGAACGGACCTAGCTGCCTCATCACACACATGAAACATAGGTTGGGGACTGTGCCAGCATGCCGAAGATCTTCATCCCTTTGCCCAGCTGGTTGATCTACACAAAGCTCATGAATCGTCACATCTGGTGGTGACCCCCCATCCTTCTGTGGACACCTGGCCTTTGTTCCCTTAACAGATAGACGTGCATCTTTCTCTGGTGGAACAGAATCTGATATTAAACCGTGTTATTACCTGTAGTTGAGGGAAGGGAGGTCTTCCTCATGGATCTGTGCCTTGACCAACGAGAACTCAGACCAGCCTTCGCGGGACGGAACTCGGCTTGAACAATCCTGCCCAAAGCCCAGAGTGAATTTCTGGCAAATGAGAATGTTCAGCAGTTCCACTTGGCCAATAAAATGATGTCTGCACCAGTCGAGGTTTCCGAGGGTCTGTTTTGTTTTGTTTAAAGGGAGGGTTATTGATACCTGGCAGGAAGCTGGGTTTGGGGACCACAGAACCAGCTGTAGGCAGCACCTGTTGCTGTGTGTCACTCTCAAGAACGTTGTGAGCAGGAGTCACAGATTCTTGCGAGGGAGGATTGGAGTCCTCTTGAGGATGTGCAAATGAAGGAACTTTGGGGGAGGGGGCAGCCCCAGCCAAGACGTGGCCCAGTTCTCCTGCAGTCATGCCAGAACCCCCATCTGTCGTTCCAGCAACTTTTGTTTCCGCTTAAAAAAAATTACTTTTTGTTGCAAAATCCTGCTTGAGACTTTTTCATCTCACTCTCAGTGGCCCAGCTAAACTTTAAAATCAGGCCTGGTTCTCCAGGTTGAATAGTCTTTTTTGGGAGCTGCTGTGATGGCGGCCAAACCCTGCAGCTTTCGCATCCCGCAAGCATGTTCTGCCTCTGTTTGGCTGAGCATCTTTGGTCTCCTTGCCCCCCTGCCCTGACCTCTAGGAACCTGCTCCTCCGGACTGCCTAATGCTCCACAGGAGCCACGATGCTATGCCAAGAACTGTAACTCCAGCTTTGAAAAGCCATGTTCCTAGAAATCAGTCCTATTGGGAATGCAGAGTAAAATATCCTCTTTTATCATTGGTAACATTTAAGAACCCTGTAAAGATTTTGCCGCAGCAGCAGCCTTATATTTTTTCCTGGGATGGAAAGACATTTCTGAAGACTGCTTCAGACACAGCATCCCCGTCTTGTTGAGGCCTGGCTTGGCCCCTGACCTCTCATGCACAGGTAGAAGGAATATTGGCAGTTCCTCCACTTCAGAGTTGGCAGGCCCAGTCTGGATTTCTACCTGGATTTCTTCTTCCCATTTCCATCCTCTCATGTTCCCAGTCTCCTGCAGGTCACATCTTGCACACTCTAAGCATTAAATCCAGAATTTGGCCTCAGAAGAGCTTGAAGGAGACCAGAAGAGGAAGGAATTTTTGTTCCTGCCTCTCTGGCTGTGTGGTAGGATAACCCCATTATTCAGATGTCCTTTGCCTCAGAGGGAAAACTCTTGATCTCTGTTCTGGCCCCTTGGGAGGGGAAAGTCCCTTCCCAGTTTGTTCATTACAGGATCTCAGCTGTTAAAGGACCTCAGAGGTTGTCTAATGTGTCTCTGTAGGAGTAACCACTTTTGAAACAGCTTCCTTCCCAGCACAGAATACCAACTCAAAGAAACATGGTGTGGGAGAAACTCCGACCCAGCCTAATATAACCCTTCCAGATAGAACATTCAAGACAAACAAGCAAGATACACAGTCATAGGAATATACAGTCCACAGGAAGTCAGCATACTGTGAATATCGCATTAATAGACACAAGATAAGGCACAAGACTTTAACAGCCACCATGACATAGCCCAAAGTCCATGGACTCCCAAATGAGGCCACTCACTGCCGGAAAAGCCTTCAGATTCACTCCTTGCAGGTTAACTTTTCCCTGCCTGGTAGAAAGTTTCCACGGTCACGTGTCAATAACAGCTGAAACACCTTTCACAAAATAAGGGTCTTGATATAAAGCAAGCAAAGGACCAACAGAAATCCCAGGTGTAACTTTCTTGTTTCGTAAATCTTCATCTAGAACTCATAAACTTCTCTTCATATTGGTCTGGTGGATCTCAGCCTTGCATGAGAATATTCAAAAGCATGTTATTTCGCTTGCACCTGGGATTTCTGTTATTAAGATGGCTGTGTCTTTATCTGTGCGCTTATTATTTATCTGTGTGTTTATTAAGACATGCTTGTTTATTCTTCCGATTAACCCACCACTCCCACTCCCGGCAAAGCCAACTTGTGGCAGCTGACGACTACTCAACGTGACAATATTAAAACCACAACTAAAACCTTAAAATCACCCAGTGCTATAAAATACATCCCAACAGCATTAATAATGGTCCACAACCAAATCAATGTTCTTTCTAGCTGGCGAGGAATGTTATAAATTAGAAGTTTCAGATTTAGAGGTTATTTGCCATGTATGAGAGTCCCCACTTATCGTGAGAATTTCTCAGTATCCTGATGTCCTTTGGATTAGATATAATACAGCATATTGAACTCAGCAAAACATGCCAGAGCCCTCTGAAGTGTCCCATCTGTACATGTTCAGGATTTATGGTGTGCGTCCCCCACCCCACATAGCTGAGGCACCAGTGATCCAGCATCACCAAGTTAGCCATCCTTCTTCTCTGGCCTCAGACTGCTGTGGTCAGCTGTGCTTTTCAGTTTGTCCCCCTCCCCAGTAACTCATTGTCTCCACAGCATGAAAGGTGGTGGTGGTGGCAGGGGTTTGTGTGTGTGGTGTGTGTGTTGCGTCGTGATTCATACTTCCCAGTATGTGAGAAGTAGGAAACTGCAAAGTGAAAAGTGCCATGCAGCCTCTTGTGAATTCTGAAACCCTCTCTGCGGCAGGTGGAGCAAGAGGGGGACTGAACAGAAGGCTAGAAGAGAGAACCAGTGGGCCATCTGCTGGAGCTCCAGAGAGCCAAACAAACCTGGGTAGTTGAACCTCTGCTTCTCGAGAGAGTTGTGTGTGTCTCTATGCTGTATGCTGCCAATAAAGTTTGGTGAATACCTGTGCCTCTCACCTCACTGATGCCGAGAGGACAAAACGCAAAAGTAGAGTTTGCTGCCAGAGGATGTGGCGACAGACTCAGACAGCCTTAAATAGGGATCAAATACATGCATGTAGGTCTATCAATTGCTTCTAGCCATGGTGACTAAAGAGGACCTCCACATTCAGAAGCAGTCAACCTCTAAATCGCAGCACCACGAGGAAGGCCTCAGTCTCATTTCCCTGTTATTGGCCCTTCAGAGGAACTGGTTGGCCACTGTGTGAGACGAGATGCTAGACTAGATGTCCCACTGGTCTGGTCCAGCAGGGCACTTCTAATGTTCTTATGAGGGGATAGCCATCTAGGTCAGCTTAGGGCAGGGGTGGTCAAACTGGCTCTCCAGATGTCCATGGACTACAATTCCCATTAATCCATAGCAGCAGCAGAGGCTCAAGGGAATTGTAATCCATGGACATCTGGAGAGGCCCAGTTTGGACCCCCCTTTTTATGAGCCTCTTGTGGCGCAGGGTGGTAAGGCAGCTAACAGGCTGTCTGAAGCTCGGCCCATGAGGTTGGGAGTTCAATCCCAGCAGCCGGTTCAAGGTTGACTCAGCCTTCCATCCTTCCGAGGTCAATAAAATGAATATCCAGCTTGCTGGGGGGGTAAATGGTAATGACTGGGGAAGGCACTGGCAAACCACCCCGTATTGAGTCTGCCAAGAAAATGCTAGAGGGCGTCACCCCAAGGGTCAGACATGACTCGGTCCTTGCACAGATCCTGGCTGTTGAAGGCATTTTGATTGTATATTGTATCTCTAGGCAAGGTCTGCTGATCAAATAAATTGATTTGGCTTTATGAAGGAGGTATAAAAAATGTCTGACCGACCTGCTGTAGTTAAAGATGCTCCTGTCCTAGGTCAGATGTTGGTAAGTTTGACCCCCAACTGCCCACAATCCACAAGACAACACAGCCTGCTAACAGCACAAATATATTTTCTTCCAAGCCACTGCTTTACCGGAGAACAAAAGGCCTGAATTCTTCCCCACCAAACCCCATCTCGGCAAAACAGTCAAGATGCCCCCGCAAGATGTCTGGACCGGTTCCTAGGGTTGGTGGCCTCAGCCTCCTGCCCACCCCAAAGGTCTCTCCGGAAGAGGTTCCTCACTCAGACACAGCCCCAAGGGGCTTCCAGGAAAGCGGTCTCTCGCTCTCCCGGCCTCCGCAGCCTTCATCTCATGGCCAATGTGTAGACGTGGTAGATTTCATCGGGGAAGTTGTCCTGCTTCTCTTGGGCCAAGAGGCTGAGTCCAGCCTGGCGGATGATCTTGCAGACCACGTCCAGGTCGCGGCACACACTGCTGTCCACGTCATCCATGATGACCCCTTCCTGGGCCATGTTATCCTTAATGACAATGAGGCCGTTGGGCTGCAGGCCGAGCCGACACCTCTTCAGGAAGTTGGAGAGATCATCATCCGTTAGGTGTCCTGATTGGGGTAAAAACAGGTAGTGAGGAGAGATTGGATCCCAGGCTGCAACGTCAGGTTTCCCCACAGCCAGGTATGGGTCTCTGGGAACCTGTGAAGGCCACTGCTGTCACCTTGCAGGAGGGGTTATATAAATATCATAAATATACTATCAAGAAAGCTCATCGCAAGCAGCAATGTAGTGGGCACTAGGACCCAGGGGACACCGGGAGGTGCAGATCTCTCCCTCCCTCTCTCCCTTTGAAGGCCACTGCTGTCACCTTGCAGGAGGGGTGATCATAAATATTTATATTTATGGCACTAGGACCAACAGGAGGCATAGCAGGTAATTAGGACTAGTTTTGTGGGAGGGAAGGAGGGCTGCTGTACAGTTTGGGGCAGCTCTTTCTGCGTCTCTCTCCCTCCGTTGCTGCAGGGGCAGCTCTCTCTGTGTGTCTCTCTCTCCATGTCTCTCTCTCTCCTCCCTCTCGCTGTGTATCTCGGTGTGCCTTGCAGCAGGAGGCATAGCAGGTAATTAGGGCTCGTTCTTAGGAGGGAAGGAGGGCTGGTATGCAGTGTGAGGCAGCTCTGTCTGTCTGTCTCTCCCTCCATTGCAGCAGGGGCAGCTCTCTCTGTGTCACTGTCAGCAGCTTGGGGCAGCCCTCTCTGTGTCTTTCTCTACCTCCCTTGCAGCAGGAGCGACAGGAGGGAATGAGGGCTCGTGTTCAGTCTGGCAGGGCTCTGTGTGTCTCTCTCTGTCTCTGGTGCAGCTTAGAGGAATGTGGCTAGCATCCAGGGAGGGAGGGAGGGAGCTGTAGGGGCAGGGCCAATCAGGGTGCAGCCAGCAATTGGCCCTATTCCAACTTGGACAGCTGGACACGTTCCACCCCCCAGGCTGTTTCACAAATATGTAGAGGAACCATAGATAAGGATATATACATTTAAAAATGGTGCACCTGCTATTGAACCAAAGTTAGTTTTGCAGAAGGGCAGCTGTGGTTACGCAGGTGGGGGGAGGAGCTGGCCTACCTGTCTGGAGACTCCTGCAAGTAAAATAAAAAGCTTACTGGCCACAGAATAAGTGATTTGGAAAAGCTTGAAAAGCTTGAAAAAGCAACATTCTTCATTTTGGGAACTAATTGACCAAACCTACCTACTTCTAAGCCTCTTGTGGCACAGAGTGGTAAGGCAGCAGACATGCAGTCTGAAAGCTCTGCCCATGAGGCTAGGAGTTCAATCCCGGCAGCCGGCTCAAGGTTGACTCAGCCTTCCATCCTTCCGAGGTTGGTAAAATGAGTACCCAGCTTGCTGGGGGGTAAACGGTAATGACTGGGGAAGGCATTGGCAAACCACTCCGTATGGAGTCTGCCATGAAAACGCTAGAGGGTGTCACCCCAAGGGTCAGACATGACTCGGTGCTTGCACCGGGGATACCTTTACCTGGCGGAATGAGCTACCAATTGAGATCCAGGCCTTGATGGGACTAGTTTAGCATACAGAAGTTCCCTGGTTCAATCCTGGGCATCTCCAGTTGAAAGGACCAGGCAGGAGGGGATGGGAAAGACATTTCTCTGCCTGAGACCCTGGAGCAGGGGTGGGCAAACTGTGGCCCTCCAGATGTCCATGGACTACAATTCTCATGAGCCCCTGCCAGCATTTGTTGGCAGGGGCTTATGGGAAATGTAGTCCATGGACATCTGGAGGGCCACAGTTTGCCCATCCCTGCCCTGGAGAGCGGCTGCCAGTCTGAGTCAGCAATACTGCCTTTGAGGGACCCAATGGTCTGATTCAGTAGAAGACAGCATCGTACGGTCATATGAAGAGGGCCCCCCAAATCTCAGGGCCCCCCAAGTGGCAGAGCTCACCTATGACCCACTGGATCCAGATGACATCATAAGCACCGGGCTCCGGACTAAAATCTTGCAAACCGCAGCAGAAATAGTTCCTCACACGCCGCCCCTCCTCACCGAGGTAGGTCTTGGCCTTGTTCAGGAAGTCTTCGGTGACGTCCACCATGTCCACTGTTTTGAAAAGTGGCAACAGGAGTCTCTTGGTGATCCTGCCGATGCCAGCCCCACAGTCCAAAGCACGGGCCACCCCCGTCTTCACTGACCCATCCTGCAGCAGAAAATGATTGGTGAGGAACAGAACCTTGAAGAGACCTTATAGGAACACAAGAGAAGCCATGTTGGGTCAGGCTAGTGGCCCATCCAGGGCAACACTCTGTGTCACACAGGGGCCATCAGGTCTACCAGCAGGGCCAGAACTCCAGAATCCCTCCCATTAGGGCCCTCCAAGAAGACAGAGATTCACTGTCACAGACCTGTTACTTGTGCCTAACAGCCACCCATGGGGCAAATACTTATCCAATTCCGTCTTGTTAAATTTACGTCTACATCACCCTCTTGTGAGAGGAAAGGAGTGTTTGGAATGAATTTGTTTTAACCTGGGGAAAAAGTTTAACCTGGGGAAAAATTTATGGTTTAATTGTATTGTGTTATTTTGTTTAGTGTGCTTGTTGTTAGCCCTCGGGAGAGGGCAGCTGATAAATAAATATTATTATAACTATATTATTCTTATTATTGAAACTGGCTATGCTTGTAGCCACCACCATTTCATGCAGCAGTGAATTCCACATGTGACTCCTTACACGTGCAGCTTCCGTGTCCTGCTAAGTGGCTTTAGTGGAGATTTTGTCAAAATAACCACCTTGTTATACTTAGAGTTGGGTGTCCCGTGAGGGGATGGGCCAGATCCGGTGCTGCTTTTCTGCCACAAAGCTGAACCTTCCTCGGATGCTGAGAAAGCCTCGTGGTGCCGGGGAAAGGCCAGCTTAGGGCGACCCTGTCGGATTTTCAAGACACGAGGCGCTCGGAGGTGGTTTGCTCTTGCCACCCTCCCTGCAGCAACCCAAGTCTTCCCTGGGGGTCTCCCGTCCAGGCACTGACCAGGGCTTCCAAGACCTGCCAAGATCATGCCAGCCTGGGCCACCCAGGTCGGAGCAGAAGGCTCCAGCAAAGATATTTTCAACATTTTTTCTGGTTGGCCAGGGGCCATGCCACCAGTAGTGGTATGTGAAGCAAGGTGGCTAGGGAGTACCTAAGCACTGGGACACATCCCCAGGACCCTTGCTTACCCGGATAAACCTGAGCAAGAACTTTCTGGAGCTGTTGATGTCGATGCTGGAGATGTGTCCGTAGCCCCCCAGCATGCCATCCACCGTGGGAGGGATGTCCTTCCAGTACTTCTTGGCCTTGGAGTAGAACTCCGGCTCATCCTCCACCACTTGGCTGGTCATGATGGCCGTCCTCCTGGGGCAAAGCAATCCGGGTTCGAGGTGGCACCTTTCTCGGAGGGGGCGCGGGTGTGTGCGGGGGGAGGCGATGTGACAACACGGGGCCTTCAGCCCACGGCTCGACGTAGCTCAGTCCTAAAAAAACGACACGGGGGTCAGAACGTCTAACTGGGGGCCCCACCAGGTGGAAAGAGTGGCCGCATGGCGGCTGCTCAGGGCTCTGTCCCTGTGACATTGAGGAGAATCCCTCTTTGTGAGATCATGGAATGTGGTGCCTTCCCGTGTTCCCTCACCCACAGGTGACGGGGGGTGGAGTGGGCAGAAACACAGAACCCTGTGGCATTTCTTAAATTTTGACATCCCAATTCGGTTGTGCCCGAATTGGCCGCTCCGGGCCACCGCAGCCAGCGCCTCACCGCAGGGGGGGAGAGGGAAGATGCGTGGCCGCGCACCCTCCCTCCACCCCCTGCGGTGAGGTGATGGCTGCGGTGGCCCGGAGCGGCCAATTCGGATGCAGCCGCGCACAACCCTAATCACAATTTCCTTTGGGTAGCTTTTAGGCAGGGAGGCCAGCAATGTTATTCCTGGCCTCCGCCATAGGCCTGGCAAAACAGCTCTGTCCTGCAGGCCTGGTGGAGCTGTTTAAAGTCCTGCAGGGCCCTGATCTCATTGGGCAGAGGGGAGAAGCCAGCTTTAGAAGAAGCAGAAGAAGCAGCAGCAGCAGCAGAAGAAGAGTTGGTTCTTATATGCCGCTTTTCCCTACCCGAAGGAGGCTCAAAGCGGCTTACAGTCGCCTTCCCATTCCTCTCCCCACAACAGACACCCTGTGAGGTGGGTGAGGCTGAGAGAGCCCTGAGATTACTGAAGAAGAAGAAGAGTTGGTTCTTATATGCTGCTTTTCTCTACCTGAAGGAGGCTCAAAGCGGCTTACAGTCGCCTTCCCATTCCTCTCCCCACAACAGACACTCTCAGGGCTGGGGATTTCTGGACTGCCCTCGTTGGGGAGGGCAGTTGAAGAGGCAATCCCATAGATACCTGGGTCCCAGACCATTTAGGGCAGCCTGTCTCACCTTTCTTACCATTAAGAACCCCCCGGAAATGTTCAGGCTTCAAGAAACCCCAGAAGTGGCCCAATTGTGCAGAATATGGCTGGGAAGCAGAGCTGTGTACTCACCCACCCCCTCCAGGCCCATCATTAGCCATTTTGGGAGGGATGGGTCGACATGACCATGACCATATATGGTCATATCACTTAACAAATTTTTAAATATAATAAAAATTAATTAACCCATTCAGGAAACCCTTTCAGGGCTTCACAAAACCCTGGTTGAGAAAGGCTGACAGGGATTTGAAGGTAAAAACCAAAGCCTTGATCCAGAGCCACTGCAGCTGAAGAGCACAGGTCAAATGTGACCTCCCTACTGGGTAACCGGGAGGCCCTGAGCAGCTGCCCGCTGGACCGGTTGGCGTGTCCAGAGCAATTTCCAGGGCAGCCGGGCACAGAGCGCCTGGGGAAAGCGCCATAACCGCTGCCCTCGCTAGTGAAGAATGCTATTATGGACAGCCCGGTAACACTTTTGAGGCCAACAGGATTTTGGGGACGTAAGCTTTTGAGAGTCAAAGCACCCTTTGCCAAATTCGGAAAGAAGAGTTGGTTTTCATACCATGCTTTTCACTATTCAGAGGAGTCTCAAAGGGGCTTACAATCGCCTTCCCTTCCTCTCCTCACTACATATACCCTGGGAGGAAGGTGGGGCTGAGAGACTTAATATTAACTTCAGCGACTAACGAAGAGCATTTATACATTGTGATGTTAATACTTGTAGACCCCTGTACATTGGATACTAGGACAGCACACTTCGGCCACCACTGAAGCCCAAGGCGGCACATTTTCATTGTCGGAAAGAATTGATATAAAGAGGATTGGTTTATAAACAATATTAAGAGTATCACATATCAGTGATGAAGATACAGAAAACGGAATATACCGAGGAGTTTGTTTTGATGATTAGGAAAGTTTGAGAAACTGTTTCCCGTGGGAATAAACTGTTATTTGCATTGCCAGCTTGAACCTCTTTTCTTTTGCTTACGCCGTCTTCCTCCTTCCTGGCTCTCGAGAACCTCTCCTGTCGCTCTAACCACTACTCCATGCAGAATTGAACCGGCAGGCTTCTGGGTCGGGTGTTGCAGCGTTGGATGAGCCCTGGCTGAGCAGTTTTTAGATCAGGCTGAATCACCAGTCAAGGATGACTTTCCCAGGGCTACCTGGTCCCGGGTTGGGGCTTTCTGCGCTGCCTGTTCTTTCATCCAAGTGGGAACAATTCCTCTGCAGACAACAGGGAAATCCATCTGCGGAGTCCCCTTAAAACAGCTATGGGGGAACTCCAACGTTTAGGCCAGGGGTAGTCAAACTGTGGCCCTCCAGATGTCCATGGACTACAATTCCCAGGAGCCCCTGCCAGCGAATGCTGGCAGGGGCTCCTGGGAATTGTAGTCCATGGACATCTGGAGGGCCGCAGTTTGACTACCCCTGGTTTAGGCCCTCACAGTAAATAATGCACTTTGCAACTGTGTGGAATGGCAAAACCCACTTGCAAATGGTCAGTTTAGAAGAGGAGGAGAAAAGCTGGTGGTTGGTGCCCACTTTGTTGGCCTTAAAGGTGCCCTAGACTTGACCTTTGTTCTCCTGCGTCTGACTGGCACAGGTACCCTCTTGAATCTCCTCACAACAGACACCCTATGAGGCAGCTGGGCCCAAAAGAACTCTGAGAGAACTGTTCTGCAGGAACAGCTTTAAGAGAACTGGGACTGGCCCAAGGCCACCCAGCCGGCTGCATGTGGAGGAGGAGTGGGGAATCTAATCCAGTTCTCCAGCTTAGAGGCCACCCCTTCCTGAGCACTATACCCGGCTGGCTGGCTCTCAGATGCTCCCGTGCGCAAATCTAATTGCCTTACGGCAGAATCCTCTGAAACTATTTTTCCGAAAAGCCTTTAAAACACAGTCGCCCTTTCAGGCGGTGCACCCTGTTTCTGCGCTCCCCCCCCCCCCCCCACACACCTTTCAGTTTGTGTCATTAAAGCTTTTTGCTGTACCAGGATGCCAGTATTTTCCACAGAAGGTTTCTATTCCACGTTCTTTTGGGTCTGGGTGTCCCTGTATACTTTGACAGCAAAACAAACCAAACCCACACACCTGGGTTGGACGGTGACCCAATTTTAAGAGAACGGCAGCAGTTAAAATAGACAAACTGCAGACATTCAATGCACAACAATAATCTGGGGGGGGGGTGTAGATGCAGAAAGAAATCGCAGCAGGAGGGCAGAGTGGCTGGAAGGCAGTGGGAAAGAGGCCATGCTCAGGTCAAAGCAGCCATGGAGCGCTATTGCCATGGAGGGGAACCTTCTCTCCCATTCTCCAAATATGTTTGCTTTCAGTTACTGGCAATAACTCAATGTGCTTTTAATAAAAAAGGACAGCAGATGTTTCCTATCACTCCATCAGCCACCATGACGCATTTATTTAAAAACATTTATATGCCTCCTTTCCACCCAATTAGGTGGCAAACGTTAAAACAGTGTTATGTAGCTATGTGTGTGCATAATATTTATACACTTCAAATATATATATATATATACATACACACACACACATATTATATATATACACATATACACACACACACACACACACATATACACACACACACACACACACACACACACACACCAACACAAGCAAGAAGAATGGGCCAATAACTTACTGGGGGCACACCACACAAAACACGAAAATCTTCACCTGCTGGGGGAAGACAGGGGCCCAGACAAATGCCCCTGGGGGGAGAATTCCAAAGTTTCAGGGCAATAACCATGGCAGCCCTTTCTTGGGTTGCCACCTGGATAGCTTCAGATAACTGGGGCGCCCAAAACAGGTTCCCAAAGATTACTGGAGTGAAAGGGCCAGTTTGTATCAGAGAAGGCCTTTCTTCTGGAACGCTCTTAAAGATCAATACCTGCACCTTGTGCCTGGAAGCAAACTGAGACTCGGTGTCATGAAACAGCCCTGTTTGTGCCATATCGGGGGGGGGGGTGTCACCACATATGGCTTCTTATGGATTCCAGCAGTGGGCTGGCTTTGGTCCACTCCCTTTCCTTTGGCCAGACTCCCATGATGCATTGTTAGGAGAACAGTCTTCCAAGAACGTTGTTTTGCAATCTCATTGTGTTATTTCGTGTTATGATTCCATCTGGGCTCTCAAGCCTTGTTGATAACTCTGTGACCCATGGCCTTGCAGAGACCAAGGCACCCCTGGTTACCACTGGCGCATGTCTGGTTATCAAATAGCCACATATGCCTCCATGACATGTGGACATACAGTGGTAACAAGAACAAGGAGAAACATGACTCCCCTACACACAACTCTACCATCATCTCACTTCAGCAACGAGCAGATAAACTCCCCACCCACCTGCTCAGAGCCCTAAATATGACCTGGGCAAAGGTTTCTGCAAATTTCAAAAGCACTATGTTCCTATCAGCCAATTAATCGGCTAGACTAATGGTGCAATCCTGTACAGAATTACTCTCAGTCTAAGCCTGTGGGTTGTCTAGGATTGCACTGTCAAGTAATTCAATATTTGGTTCAATAGGCAACCTGCTTTTGATTAACTGGTCAGCTGCTCATTCATGGTCAAAGTTACTTGGGAAAACAAGAGCTTATAAAAGATGGCCAGAACTATTTTAGAAGAGGCCTCTCTGCCATCCCGCCCCCACAAAATGGATCCCCTTCTGGGAATGGACTGGTAACAGATCACAACATGCCGTTTGTGAAGATGCCACCAAAGAAGCAAGGATGGGTAGACCAGGAGACTTCAAAAATGAAGCGAGTCAGCAGTGCAAACCAATGATGTGAAAAACTCAAGCCGCAACGCTCTGATTTTCAGGTCCAGAGCTTCACCAGGCAAGACCCCTTTTATTCCCTGAGAAAGGAAATTTCACACGTAGGTGGGCACATCCCAAACGTCTAAAATGTGCTTTGCCCTAAACACACAGTAGCGGCAGAGCCCCCCCAACCTCAGGTCCCATGAGCCGCCTGAGGGGCCCTGGCCCCGGGGAAGAGGCCCCATGCAGGAAGGAGCAAAGGAGTTTAAGGAGAAGCTCCCCTTGTGCTGAGCCCAGAAATACGTGCTTCTGCGCACAATGAGCATAGGAGCTAAATATACATTGCTTACTAGGGTGTGCCTTCTCGATTCCAAACATGGAATTGGGACACACTCCGCTGGCCAAGTTTCTTCGCTCAGAACAGCTCCACTGACCTGGGCCCAAGTAACTAGCCAAGGGTGAGAGACATGTGTCTCCCGACAAAATGAAGCCATTACTCCAGACTCAGCAGTTCAGAGAGAACAGCCTGAGACCAACATCATCTAGCCCAGCTTTCAGCTCCTCACAAACGCCTGCCACTTGCATCCTGAGAGCCCTTGACTGAAAGCAGCCAACCTCCTGGCACAGAAAACTCCCCAAGTATCTTTTATTCAGAAGTACCTGCCTCTGGTCATGGAGGATCTATTCTGCCAGTACGGCTAACGGCTCTTTACCATAGATTGCGCCACCTTCCTTTAAAAGCCACCGAGCACAGGATTTATTTAGTTATTTACAGGACGCGTACTCTGCCTTTCTCGCCAACAGGGGCTCAAAATGGCTGACAACCTCTCCTCCATTTTATCCTCCCAACAGCCCAGAAGGGAGGAAAAGGGTTTCGTGCCAAGAACAAGCTGCCCCGGCGGCCGTCACAAGCAAAGCCGGGTTCCTCCCGATACCCAAAGACGATCCCTGCCTCCTCAGCCCAAACCGTGGCCTTCATTTATCCAAACTGCTCTGCTTGACGGAAAACTACTCGCGGAGGCTGGTGGTTCCACGGAGACCCCGTTGCCAGGCAAAGAGTTCTGGAGAGCATCCCTAAAAACAGTCCCACTACAGAGTGCCCGTTTTGCCTTGCCAGCATGCCTCAGCCCACCCCACACAGGGACAAGGAACAGCCAAGTGACGGCAGCCCTGTAAGGGCTTTCAGGGCAAGAGACGGTCTGCCATGGCCTGCCTCTGCACGGCGACCCTGGACTTTCTGGGTGGTCTCCCATCCACGTGCTCACCAGGGCTAACCCTGCTTTGTTCCAAGAGCCAGCGGGATCCAGTCCAGCCTGGCCTATGCAGGTGAGGCTCCCATAAGCATGCAGCTGCCCAAGGCCAGGCACTCAGGGCCTCCTCCGTCTGCCTTTTGCGGCCTAAGTATGCGACATGCTACGTAGGGAGGCCCTCAGATGCGGGCAGCAGGTGTGGCTGGGGAGTTGGCCCATGTCATTCAGCTCCTAGACATGCAGGGCCTGGAGTCAGACCGCAGCCACCGCAGGCAAGGAGAAAGGCCTAAATCTCTCTAACCCCAACCCTCCTGTGCCGCCCGCATGTCCTGAAGCAGCCCCCAGACAGCCAGAATTTCGGAGAATCTGGCATGGTCCTGATCCAGTTCAGCACAGAATTCCCAGCTCACCTCTCTCAACCTGACCTGGAGACATACTGCGAATCCATTTATTGGATTCATAAACCGGACTAAATGGATTGAATTTTGAATTGGCCATTAGTCAAATGATTTTTAGTTGTTTTTTAAGCACTGATTAAAACTGTAGCTGAGAGGGCATCCTAGGAGCAGCGTTCCTTGTTCTCTTCCAGTAGTTTCCTGTGCAGCACCAGGAGACGGATTCCCACTTCTCTGCCACATAGGCCTCTGCCACGCAATCACTGTAAAAAAACTATTTTCCCATGGAAATCAATGCACAGTCCCAGAGCCACCATGGGGTAGTGGTGAAGAATGCCGGAATGCAGTATCTGGGAAGCCCGGTTTGAATCCCTACAAGTCTTCCGTGAGCCACTGTCAGCCTAACCCACCCCACAGGGTTGTTGTGAGGGGAGAAAAGAGACAAGGAAAAATACATACGCTTTTCTGGATCCACATTTGGGAGAAGGGCCAGGTATAACTGAAGTGAAACACACCAATAAGCAAGGAAACCAACAAGAACTTCAGGCAGGGCCCTTGTATTATAGGGTCAACTTCCTGATGGGGGTCGCTAGGCCTCCCCCCCCCCAAGCAGGCATCCCACTCCTCGCCCCAAGCGCGCCCAGGCCGGCAAGGAGGAGCCTGGGGATCCCCCGGGCAGAGAGGAGCAAAGGGCTGCTGGGGTGGGGTGGGGTAGCCCCTCCCCCTCCCCGCCCCCTCCCGGCTCCACCCCCAAAGCCTCCAGGCCTCGCCCTGCCGGGAGTCACACGCCGCAGGCAGGAGGCCCACTCTGCACATGCTCAGGCGCCCACGTGTGGCGTCCCCGGAAGCGGCCCTGCTTGGGCGGGTGGGGGGGGCAGGGAAGCCCCCGGGAGGGAGGCGACGGCCCACTCACCTGGCCCCAGGGCTCCCGGGCAGCCGCGGGCGGGGCGGGGAAGGCAGGCAGGCTGCGCCGGATCGGCCGGGCCGCGCCTCCTCCTGCTCCTCCTGCTCGGCCTGCCGGGGCGGCGGGCATTGGGCGGCGGAGGCTCCTCCCCGGCACGCGGAGCCTGACGAGCGGGCGGCGAAGGGGACGGGACGGACGGGACGGGGCGCCTCTACTCGGGAGGAAGCGGCGTGCTCGCCTCGCCGGCCCCACCCGCCGCGTGCCTCCTCGGAAGGCAGCCCCGCGTCTCTCCCCTCCCCTCCTCTCTCCTCCCCCGCGGACTGCGGCTGCGGCGGGGCCTGCCCCACTCGCTCGGGAAGACTGCGCTGGGCGCTGGAGGCTCTGCTGAACGACCTTGCGTGGGAATGGACTCTCGACTCTCTGGGGAAGGAGCGGAAACATCCTTTTCTCCGTCCGAAGCCTCCTGCTCGTCGGCTCCATCGCATGGCTGGGGAGAGAGGGAGAAAGGGACTTCCCCCTCCACCCTGCCCGCTATCCGAGGCGTCATTTTGGAAACTCGGTCTGGTCTCCCCTCAGAGGTCACTCCCCCAAGCGGAAGAGCCCTCCCTGCCTCAGCCTCCCACTCTGGTGCCCTTTTCCACATCTCCTCCAGTGCTAGGAGACCTTTAGTCCCCAGGTGGGGGGCCAGAAGGGGCCACGGGGCTCCCAATGAGGCCACGCCAGAGACCCATGCAGGGGCCTTGCGATAGGGGCTGGTTGGTTTCAGCCCCCTTCCTTGGAACCACCTTGGGTCACCTCTAGACTTCTGCAACTCGCTCTGTGCAGGCCGACCCTTATCCTGGATCCGGAAACTACAACCGGCACAGAGAAAACACCATGAAGATTCCATATCTGGCCAGTAGTCCAACAGGTCGGCTGGCCCCCAGTTGAATTCCGGATTAAGCTTAAGGGTGATCACCTTCCAGGCCTCAACAAGGGCCTGAGCCTTCTCGGTCCTGGCCCCCACCTGGTGGAAGGAGCTCCCTGAAGAGATCAGGGCCCGAACCCCCACAGTTTCGCAGGGCCTGCAAAATGCCTCCACCAGGCATTTGCTTGAGGCCGACTGACCCAAGAGCATCCGCTGGTCGCCCCTGACAACCCCCTTTCATGACTAAATATGACCTCCCTAAGGGTTCCCTTAAAGTGCCTGTCTTGTTCAACAATGTTCTGTTGAAATATCCTAGTTGAGATGGTATGATTGCTATATTTGTTGTGATGTTCCATGTCATTAACTCATGACGTTTTATGTAAACAACCCAGAGCCGTATGGAAGGGCGGTACTTAAATAAAAATCTAAATAAATAAAAAGAGCCTCTTGTGGCGCAGAGTGGTAAGGCAGCCGCCTGAAAGCTTTGCTCATGAGGTTGGGAGTTCGATCCCAGCAGCCGGCTCAAGGTTGACTCAGCCTTCCATCCTTCCGAGGTCGGTAAAATGAGTACCCAGCTTGCTGCTGGGGGGTAAACGGTCATGACTGGGGAAGGCACTGGCAAACCACCCCGTATTGAGTCTGCCATGAAAACGCTAGAGGGCGTCACCCCAAGGGTCAGACATGACTCGGTGCTTGCACAGGGGATACCTTTACCTTTACCTTTAAATAAATAAATCCCCAGCCCAGCACAGGTGGCCTTCAAACTGGGAATTGGCCTGGTTGAACTACACATCCCAGGTGGCAGTGCATGACCCTGCCAAAGTTTTGCTGCAGTACTTAAAGTGTTGGACTAGGATCTGGAAGACCCCAGTACAGATCTCCACTTGTGTGTCAAGGAAGCTGGCTGGGTGACCTTGGGCCAGTCCCAGTCTCTCAGCCTCACCTACCTCACATGATTGTTGTGAGGGTAACATGGAGGAGAGAATGATATAAGCCACTTTGGGTCCCCATTGGGGAGAAAGGTGGGATAGAAAGTAAATAAATAAAGATCTGCAGTCTGTTTAATAGCACTCCATCCACGGTAGACAGCAGGATCGAAGCAAACAAAAGAAACACTTTTTAAAAAGCCCTCCATGTTTATAACTAAGATTTTTTTGCAGTGGTATTTTCCTGTTTGGTGGGCTGGACAAATGGGTGGCAGGTCAGGGACAGCAGCAGAGAGGTTGTGTTAGACTGTACATGAGCAACACTTGTGCAATTCATAACAATTTTGAGTGTTGGGTACAATTTTTTTCAAGGGCTCAGGGAGGCCCCTTGCTGGAGAAACCGGGGTGCTGCAGCGCCCCCTGATGTTCTCTCAGGGGGTGACTTATAACCCAGCTGGTGCTGGACCAGAGGTCAGGTTGCAGCCAGCTTGTGGGGACCCATAATCCCTCTATTTTTATCCCCCTGCTGAGCACAGCAAATGGCATCCTGAGCAGAGTGTAACTGCTGCAGTCTTCAAACGGGCAGTGCAGGATCCTTTTGCGGCTCCAGCCGACTGCTGAGTGGAGCTTCCTGCACAGCTTGGAGCAGTGGCCCCCAACCTTTTTGAGGCTGGGGACCGGCGGCAGCAGGGAGGGCGATTGCCTGGCCATGCATGCCCGGCCAGGCATGCATGCGCCGTGCACGACCGAAATAGCATATGCACTGCACTTTTGCGCATGCGTGATTTTGGCCGCGCATGGCGCAATGCGTGTGCACGGCCCTGCTTCCCTCTCCCCCCCTCCCACAGTAAGAAGCTTCCCGGGCCACAAGCTTGCGGCCTGGGAAGTTTTTTACTGCGGTGGGGGGGGGGCTGGGAGAGGGAGCTGCGGCCCGGTGCCAGGGCCTTCGCGGCCCGGCCTGGTGGTTGGGGACCACTAGCTTAGAGGAAACACTTGTAGCCCCATAGGGTTGTCAAGGCAGAAGTTCAGAGGTGGTCTGCCATGGCCTGCCTCTGCTTCGTAAACCTGAACTTCCTCAGTGGTCTCCCATGACCAAGTACCAGCCAGGGCTGCCGCTGCTTGGCTTCTGAAGGGGGTGAGATCAAGCAACTCCAGCCTATCCACATAATCAAGCAAATGTCCCTCTCCTCCCAGTTCATTGTAGTATATAACGCTTGGCCTTTCCTCATTGTTTACTGGATATATTATACTGTCTGTGCTTTACTATTCTTTAAGCATGAAATCCTATTCTTTTTTTATAGTCCACCTTTCTGGCCAGTAGGATTACAAATTTTAAAATGGTGCAATATGTACAGTATAAAAGAGGGGTAGTCATCCTGTGGTCCTCCAGATGATCATGGACTACAATTTCCATGAGCCCCTGCCAGCAAACACTGGCAGGAGCTCATGGGAATTGAAGTCCATGAACATCTGGAGGACTACAGGTTTACTACCCCTGGTATAAAACATGCAGTGAGACTTTTTATAATGCAGCAAGACAGCTTTAAGACAAGACATACAAGAAATGCAAAAACAGATTGCAGAAATTAGATAACAGTGCCCTAATATACCTTGAATAAAACTTAGTTGGTCTTAAAGGTGCCACTGAACTCTAAATTTGTTCTGCTGCTTCAGACCAACACGGCTAACCAATTGAATCTAACAATAAGGTGATACAGTAAACTGTGTAGTAAGCTGTGGCCCTTGTCCCTCCCTACTCCCTTTATAAAAATGCCCTTCGGAGCCATTCTGTTTGCAAATCCTGTGGAATACGCACACCTTCCTGACCACCTCCAACAAGGCGAGGTGAGCCCAAATTCTGCAAAGGCTCGGGGCTGGGCATCTGCTAGCCTCGCCCCCGCAAAGTACGTCCGGCATCCTCAGTGGACTTTGCTCAGGGGACCCAGCATATTGGGACAGGTGTTCCTTTAGGAATGGGTTGAAGGTGCCGGTGTCCTGTCAGATTCCCAGTAAGCAGACGCTTTGGTGCAAATAAATCTCTTTATGCAAAGGAAATGGTATGAGGGAGCAAGGAATCCTTTGCTGAAACTGTATGCTAACAAGCTAGCATACTTTTATGGCCCCACGCATATGGCCCCTCAACTCGGTTCTCGCCACGCGGATTACGGTCCCAGGTGCTATCTTGTTCCCACACAAAGCCCACAAAAGTTTTAATAGAGAGTATACATTCCTAAACTACTGCATCAACACGCTAAGGTGAGGGTACGTCATATGAGAGAGAGCTGTGATTTACTACACTATTAAACAGGGTCAAAAGGATATCACGTGACAGAACCAAAGAAACATACAGTCAGTCTTTCCTGACAAGAACATGTGAACATATGAACAGGATCTTGACACCAGGCCAGGAAGTATTTTGCAAGTGGCAGCCAATTAGGACAGAGCCCGCCACTTCTTAATTGGCAACCAACAGAGCAGCTGCAAAACAAGACTAACTTATCCTTATCCATTGTTGTTCCTCTATATCAGGGGTAGTCAAACTGTGGCCCTCCAGATGTCCATGGACTACAATTCCCAGGAGCCCCCTGCCAGCATTTGCTGGCAGGGGGCTCCTGGGAATTGTAGTCCATGGACATCTGGAGGGCCGCAGTTTGACTACCCCTGCTCTATATATTTATGAAATAGCCCGGAGGGTGGGACATGTCCAGCTGTCCAAGTTGTAATTGGGCCAATAAGGTAGCAGCCAGCTTTGCCCTGATTGGCCCTGCCCCTGCAGCTCCCGCCCTCTGTCTCTGGACTCTAGCCTCTTTGCTCTCAGACGCCTCAGTGCCTGGAGCCAGCAGCAGGTAAGGGGAAAGGGCCCTGGGTAAAGGGTCATGCTGGAGGGCTTGCTAGCGAGGGCCTCTCAGCCTGATAGGATGGGTCTGTTGACGAGGCCCTCCGGGCCCGCTGACTGCCTGCTATGGAGCTCTGTCCCAGGCCTTCTAACAAGCTGGCCAGCCCCCGCCCAGCCTACTTGATCCGGCTGTGAGCAGTGTCCCAAAGCCACCTTAAGCTGCCTGGCCATGGGAGGGGGCCCTTTCAAGGCCCATTCTTAGGAACGGGCTTTGAAGCTAGTTTAAAATATTTCAGTGCCCCCTCTTCAGAATCATGCTCAAGGCTGCTTACAATTTAAAAAGCATAGTGTATATATATATGAAACACTGCCCGTGTAAACAAGGTTCTCTAGAAACCATACAGCACGTCTTCATTTTTTGCCCCATTGCTATTCGGAATAAAGCTCTCAACGTATTTCCCATTAAATGTATTGGCCAATCTGATAATGCAAGATACGGTTCCTTCTGTCCAACCAGGATCCAGATATAATTGATACAGTGGCTAAATTTTTGCAAATGGCAATTAAGTTGCCAGAACTTAAGAACAAATTGCCTGTATTCTGATTTGTCCTATTTTACTTTTGGTGACTATTCTTTATGCCAATAAAGGTGGCGGTGATTGTACATAAAACAAGTTATTAAAAAAGCAAGCCCTAAGCACAAACAGCATAAAAACTTCCCATAAAACAGAAACTTCCCATAAAAGCCTGAGTACAGAGATGTGCTGTGACCAGGCACTTTGAAGAACGAAAGCAGGTACCAGGAGAGCCTCAAGAGGGGAGGGGCTCCAAAGAATGGGAGGAGGTGGCCCTCTAGGTTCACTAACCAGAAGCCTTAAAGGTAAGATCTAGCCCAGGGGTAGTCAAACTGTGGCCCTCCAGATGTCCATGGACTACAATTCCTATGAGCCCCTGCCAGCATTTGCTGGCAGGGGCTCATGGGAATTGTAGTCCATGGACATCTGGAGGGCCACAGTTTGACTACCCCTGATCTAGCCCTTTGAACTGTACCTGGAAAGAGCTTTCCACGCAGGTGATGCAACCCCTGTAGCCAGCTGACAGTAGACTGGCCAGCACATCGGCCAGCGGAAGTTCCTGTGCCATTTTCAGAAGCAGCCTCATGGAGGGCACATGACTGTCATCAGTAATTGAGCAGGGGGTTGGACCAGTTGGCCCGTATGGCCCCTTCCTACTCTATGTTTCTATGAATTTGAATCTTCCATCTAGCTCCCCATAGTGATCAAACCACTGGAGATTCCAGATTGTCTACCCATGTAAAATGCATTACAGTAGTCTAGCCTTAAGGTTGCCCCTGCCAGCTGGGGCTCATGGGAATTGTAGTCCATGGACATCAGGAGAACCACAGTATAGCTGCAGTAGGACAGATCAGCTAGGTCCTGGAAGAGAGCAATCTTCTGCGCTAAATGCAGAAAGTAGAGATCTGGGCACTGTTTTCCTTTCCTTGCTAGATCATTTGTGTAATCAGGTTTGATTACATTGTTCATCGTACGTTTTACATTGTTGTCCTCTTTTTTCCCCCCAGCTCTGTAATCTACCTTGAATATCAGCAAGAAAAGTAGAGGACAAATAGAGTAAATAAGAATAAACCAATTAAAGCTTCACTTTATCTTAGCATTGCCGCTCAGGGGGAAAAAAACGTTCTTGGGTTACCAGAACGCAGTTGCCCCTAGTTAGTTTGCATTCATCCAGAATATACAAGAAATACAGGTACCCGAGCATGAAAGTTCAGTTGAGTGTATTTGGGTAAATATAAAAGGAGTAGGAAATGAAAGTGGTATTATTGTGGGGGTCTGCTATAGACCACCGAGCCAGTCAGAGGACTTGAATGAGATACTGCTAGACCAAATTACACAGTTTTCAAAAAAGGCGGAAACAGTGGTCATGGGTGACTTCAATTACCCAGATATCGGTTGGACCAACTCTGCTAAAAATGCAAACTCCGTTAAATTCTTAACTTGTCTTGCCGACAGCTTCATTTCCCAGAAAGTAAAGAGGGGAACCAGGGGCTCTGCTATTTTAGACTTGATGAGGTGGAAGTAGTGGGCACACTTGGTAGCAGTGACCATGTGCTTTTGGAATCTTCAATTGTGGGAAAGAGAAAACCTTTACGTAGTTGGACATATAGACTGGACTTCAGGAAAGCTGATTTTCACAGACTTAAAGGTATGTTGCGTAGAGTTCCGTGGTCAGAAAGACTTAAAGAGATGGGAGTCCAAGAGGGCTGGGAGTTTCTTAAAAGTGAAATACTGAAGGCTCAATCACAAACAATTCCCTTGAGAAGGAAAGATGGAAGGAGCCTAAAGAAGCCAAGTTGGATCCATAAGCAATTGTCAAAGGATTTGAGGAATAAAAAAGAGTCATTTAGGAAATGGAAGGAAGGCCTTATTACCAAGGATGAGTATAAACAAATAACCAATAATTGTAGGGGGAGTGTTAGAAAAGCTAAAGCTCAATATGAGCTTAGCCTAGCAAGAAATACTAAACATAACAAAAAAGGCTTCTTTAGTTATATTTCAAGCAAGAAAAAGAATAGGGACACCATAGGACCACTGCGAGGACAAGAAAGTGAAATTATAACAGATGATGAAGAGAGGGCTGAACTGCTTAACTCCTATTTCTCCTCGGTCTTCTCTTGTGAGGGAAATAGTGATCAATGTGGCAAAAACGTAACACAGCACGGGGGACGGGAATGGTGGCCTAGGATCACTGTTGGAGCAGTCCACAAACACCTAGTTTCTTTAAATGAAACAAAGTCTTCTGGGCCAGATGAACTGCATCCAAGGTTACTAAAGAACTTGCAGATGTCATCTCTGAACCTCTGTCCATTATTTTTGACACTTCTTGGAGAACAGGTGAGATGCCAGATGATTGGAGGTGGGCAAATGTTGTCCCCATCTTCAAGAAAGGGGAAAAGGAGGATCCGGGTAATTATCGACCCGTCAGCTTGACATCTGTAGCTGGCAAAATTTCGGAACAAATAATCAAACACTCGGTCCTTGAGCAGCTGGAACTGAGAGCTGTGATTTCTAAGACTCAGCAAGGGTTTCGCAAGAACCAGTCATGTCAGACCAACCTTATCTCTTTTTTTGAGAAAGTGACTACCTTGCTGGATCAGGGGAATGCCATGGACATAGTTTATCTGGATTTCAGTAAAGCTTTTGATAAGGTTCCACATGATATTCTTGTTGACAAGTTGGTAAAGTGCGTATGGATCCTAATTCTGTCAGGTGGATCAATAACTTGTTGACAAATCGTACCCAGAGGGTACTTGTTAATGGTTCAGCATCTTCTTGGAAAAGAGTGACAAGTGGAGTACCCCAAGGATCTGTCCTGGGGCCTGTGTTGTTCAACATATTTATAAATTATTTGGATGAGGGATTAAAGGGGATACTTATTAAATTTGCAGATGATACTAAACTGAGACGGGTAGCAAACACAACTGAAGACAGCAACAGAATACAGGATGATCTTGATAGGCTCAAGAAGTGGGCTAAACTGAATAAAATGAAGTTCAATAGGGACAAATGTAAAGTTCTGCATTTAGGTAGGAAAAAACAAATACACCAATATAAGATGGAGGAGACTTGTCTTGGCAGTAGCATGTGCAAAAAGGATCTAGAAGAGTCTTAACAGACCATAGAACATGAGTCTGCAGTGTGACTCAGTGGCTAAAAAGGCAAATGGGATTTTCAGCTGTATCAAACGGAGTATCGTGTCCAGATCACAGGAGGTGATGGTACTGCTTTACTCTGCTCTGGTTCAGCCTCATTTGGAGTACTGTGTTGTTTTTGGCACCCCAATTGAAGAGGGATGTTGACAAACTGGAACGTGTCCAGAGGAGGGCAACAAAGATGTCCAATCCAGATGAGAATGAGGGGAACCCCTCTGGAGCTCTGGTGTCCTCTTCCTTCCGTGGCCATTGCCCGGGAGCCCTTGGGCTGGCTCCCCATGGTGCCTTCTGGAATCTGCCTTGGCTTCTTTCTTCTGAATTCCAATGCCTGAAGCCAGCGTTTGAGGCCAAGTTTGGTTTCTGTCTAAGGAAAACTGTGTACGCCATTTCCCGGGAAGGCTGAAAAATATTTTGACTCGACCAGCAAAATGTCTCATAGGAAAGGGGGATGTCTGGACGTGTCCACCTGTTGCACCAACATTCTTCTGGTACTCTGGTGTTTAGAACTTTGCCCGTGAATCCAAATGAGGCATTTCATGAAACCGTTGACCTCTTCACTGAAATCATGTTTATTATTTATTTTATTATTAAACTTATATCCCACCTCTCTCAACAAGTCAGCTCAGGGCGGCTTACAAATAAGGCAAACAGCCTTCATAATAATAAACACAATAAAAACAGTAAAACACACTCCCCCCCCAATTAAAACACAGTACTCACACGTCATGACTAACCAAACAAAGCAGATGGCAGAGGAAAACCAAAACAACCTAGAGGGGAACTTATGGCCCAGTCCTGCACATTGAATTAATAACACCTAGTGTTATCAAGAGCCCAAAGGCTTAGAAAGGGCAGCAGGCCTGGCAGAGTGGTGCTACAGCAGTTTCTCGTGGCCCACGGTAACAAATACGCCCAGGATGAACATATAATTCTATTCCCCTACCCCCAGACTCTGTCCTAGGGCAGTGCTTCCCCACCTGCAGATCAAGAACTCAAAGCCAGTAGTGGAGGGCCAGCCCTCCCTAAATGCCACCCTGCCCTTTCCACTGCTGTCCTTTGTGTTTTGGTAACCCAGATCAGACCCTAGAAAGGAGCAAGCGCTCAAAGGCTGGAATCTAACCTCCATGTGCAAAAGCTGTGTGTGTCGGAATGCCACTTGCTTAGGGGGTTCACACAAGGGGCGATGCTGGTTGGCTTCTCAAAAACATCTAGTTAGCCCCTGGAGTACGTGGGACGCTGAGTGAGATGCTGAGGACTAAGGTTCTCCTTTGCCTAGCGCAGCTTTTCTCAATTTTTCTACCAGTGAGAAACCCCTGAAACATTCTTCAGGCTTGGAGAAACTCCATAAGTGGCGCATCATGTAGAACAGGGGTAGTCAAACTGCGGCCCTCCAGATGTCCATGGACTACAATTCCCAGGCTCCTGGGAATTGTAGTCCATGGACATCTGGAGGGCCGCAGTTTGACTACCCCTGATGTAGAACATATGGTTGGGAAGCAGAGCTGTGGACATGCCCACCCAGGGCCCTTCCTCTTCCATCCCCTCCAGTCCCTTCACTGGCCATTTTGGGAGAGGGTGGCGAGGCAATATGATCCTATATGGTCATATCAACTGAGAAATGTTTAACAGCTTCCCCCCCCCCTTGGGAAATCCTCCCAGGGCCGTCAAGAAACCCCAGAGTTTCATGAAACCCTGCTTGAGAAAGCCTGGCCTTGGCTGCACAAAAGCCTGGAGCCGGCCCTGGATAGTTCACAATGCCAAGTCAATTTGGACTTGTGGGTCACCACACTGAAACAGTGGGGAGCTGCTGATATACGGGCTCTGCAGCCCATCATCTCCACTGGAAAGGGGAAAACATTCTCTCCATTTCTCCAACCCAGGCATGATTTTAAAACCTCTCCTCCCACCCCCATCCCGCATCTCCCGGAATCTTTTCTAGATTTGCAGGTCTTTGGACTTCTTTGAGGAGACCCTCCAACCTCTTCATCGGTTAGGTCTTCCTCTACAATATTTTGTGTCTGTCTGGTTCATTTTTGAACTTTGAGAATGGGCTGTGTCTCCTCCCCTATGTGATGATACGGATGACAACCCACTAAGTTGTTGTTGTTGTTATTATTAATTAAATGTATAGCACGCCTTCCTCCAAAGACTCAAGGCGGGTTACGTAATAATATAAATTCCATAAAACCCCATAAAACCCCCTAACCCGTATAACTCCCAAGGAACCAAGATCGGGTCCCTCCTACCTCCCCCATTGCTGGCCTCTTGCTGGCCTGGCCTCAACCACAGACGTGGCAAAGAGCTCCATGTGGATCCCTCACCCGAAACAAAAAGGCTTGAGGGTAGCTGATAGGAAGGTGGGCAGATTCTGCAGGCAAGGAACATGCAAGGCTGAACTAATTTGCTGGTATTCAGATCAGATCAGATGTGCTTCTCATCCCCCTGGGGGTGGGAAAGGTTGCTTCCGACACCCACTCAGGACCTTAAATCCCCCAGGTCTTCTCACCAACCCCCCCCCCAAGTGCAGCCAATGTGGGCTTGGTAACAAGCATATAGGAGTTGGGTTTTATAGCCCGATCTTCATTTCCCAAAGGAGCCTCAAAGTGTCTGCCAATCGCCTTCCCTTCCTGTCCCCACATCAGACATCCTGTGAGGTCACTGGGGCTGAGACAAACCTGAGAGAACTGCTCTAAAAGAACTGTGACTAGCTCAGGGTCACCCAGCTGGCTGCACATGGAGGAGGGGCGAAGAAACAAACGCAGCTCTACAGATGAGAGGCCACCACCCTAAACTGTGACACTGGACCAGGCCACCGCTTCGTGGCTTTTGGCAACTGACCTTTCCCCTAGTCTGTCTCTCCCGCCTGACTCAGTCTTCCTTCCTTCCTTCTTGGTGATCAGCCTTCCCCCCCCCCCCCCCAGCTCCATGCCCGCCTTCCTGCCTGCCTCCCTCCCTCCTTCCTCTTGCTTCGCCTTCCTTCTTCCCTCCGGCTGGCCAGCCTCCCGCAGGACGGGCCCTCGGCCACTTGGGGGCAGTGTTGCCTCGCCTTTGCTCCCCTCGCGGGCGCCTTTGTGAGCGGGCGGCGAAGCAGCTCCCCCCCCCCGCCTCCCCCGCCCCCCTCCCTCCCTCCCTCCCGCGCCGTTCGGGCTGCGGCGAAGAGCGGCTTCTGCCGGCGGCGGCTCCTGCCCCGCGTCCGCGTGACTGCCCCGGGCGGGGCTGCGACGGGAGGGAAGGAAGGAAGGAAGGAAGGAAACACCAAGGGGGGAGCCGCCCTGGGTCTGGAGGGGGGCAGCGCCTGGGCTCGCTGGCCCCTCCTCCCCTCCCAGCTCCCCCTGCCTTTGCATAGGTCCCGCCACCCCCCCCCCTCGCAGTACGGCAGTCACTGCTAACCCGAGGTTTGTGTCCAGGAGCAGTCAAACTGCGGCCCTCCAGATGTCCATGGACTACAATTCCCATGAGCCCCTGCAAGCGAAGGCTGGCAGGGGCTCCTGGGAATTGTAGTCCATGGACATCTGGAAGGCCGCAGTTTGACTACTCCTGGCTGTGGCTCCAGAGCCGGGGTAGTGCAGCGGGGAGACTGAGCCCCCATGCTCCCAGACTCAAAGCGGGATTTGCTTGTGGGATTTGCAGCCAGCTGAGGGGCTTTGGGAAGGGGCCTGGCAGCAGCTCAGAGGGGAAGGGACACCAACGAGGAGCGGAGCGGCCAACCGGGAGCTGAGAGACCCAAGTTCGGATTCCTGTTCCACTACGGAAGCTCACCCGTGACAGCCTCACAGGGTTGCTGGGAGGAAGAAGTGGAGAGGGGGGGTGGCCTACCCGGCTTTGGTTGGGGGGGAAGGCAGAGAGGGATCGAAATGTGGAAGTCACCGACAGATCATGTGGTTCTGATGCCCGCAGGAATCGCTTCCACTTGGGATGCAGCAGATTCATGGAGGAGCAGCCCATTAATGGCTCTGAGCCCTGCGGACTGAGGGGAACCTCCACAGCCCGAGGAAGTCAACCCCTGAATCCCAGAGCCAAGAGGCAATGTCAAGGGAAGGTCTCAGTATCTAAGCTCTCCTGTTGGCTGTCGGGAGGAACGGGACGGCCGCTGCATGAGACAGGAGGCTGGACCAGATGGAAGTCTTTCTGACCCCCTCCTCTCCCCACCCAGCTGAGAGGTCGGCCTCCCTGAACTGCTCTCTCAGCAGCCATCAAGCCATGCACGGGAGGTCTACTGAACCAGACATGGCATTGCAAGGAGCCAGCTTGGTGTGGTGGTTAGGAGGGCGGCCTTCTAATATGGTTGGATTCTGCATGTCCCCACATGCAGCCAGCTGGGTGGCCTTAGGCTCCCCCCTGCACTTATAAAGCTGCTCTGACCAAGCAGGAATCTCAGGGCTCTCTCAGCCTCACCTGCCTCACAGGGTGTCTGTTGTGGGGAGAGGAAAGGGAAGCCGACTGTAAGCCGCTTGGAGACTCCTTCGGGTAGAGAGAAGTGACATATAAGAACCAACTCTTCTTCTTCAGTAATCTCAGGGCTCTCCCAGCCTCACCCACCTCACAAGGTGTCTGTTGTGGGGAGAGGAAAGGGAAGGCGAATGGAAGCTGCTTGGAGACTCCTTCGGGTAGAGAAAAGTGACATATAAGAACCAACTCCCCTTCTTCAAACGAAACTTAACAAACCAGGCACAAAGTAGACTTAACAAACCAGTTACAGACCCTGGTCTGAGCACTGGTTTGGTAGATGCTGCAGCAAGCCAGGGCTTAACTGAAGCACGCCTCGCTGTTGTCTCTGCATGAAGCCTTCACAATCTGTTGCCTCAAGTCTCGCTTTGCAAGTTTAAGCGTATTCTGTCTCTCAGTAGAAAGGACATTTCCAAGCAGGAAATGGCAAAAGATGGGATTGCATATGTGTGTGCACAGGGTTAAGGAAAACCAAGGAGAAAAAGAAATCTGGACCCAGGGCTCCTGGGAAGTCAGGAATAAAGCTTGGAAGCCTCCACACCAGGGGTAGTCAAACTGCGGCCCTCCAGATGTCCGTGGACTACAATTCCCAGGAGCCCCTGCCAGCATTTGCTGGCAGGGGCTCATGGGAATTGTAGTCCACGGACATCTGGAGGGCCGCAGTTTGACTACCCCTGCTCCACACCAACCATCAGCATGACTTTTATGTGCATTTAGGTGTGCCAACCTCCAGGTGTGGCCTGGGGATCTCCTGGAATTACACCTCCTGTACAGACTACAGAGATCAGAAAAGGGCTGGCTTGAAAGATGGGCTGTAGGGCCTTGCACCTCTCTGAGGTCTCTGTCCGCCCCCAAATCTCCAAGAGTTTTCCAGCCTGGAACTGGCACCCTACCCTCCCATCCCCCACTAGAGGTCGAAGAGCCCTGGCAGCCCTCTGCACCCCATGGGGCTGGCACTAATTCCAAACAGGGGGCACCGCTTGGCCTGAGCAGTAGGTGCAGGGCCAACATGAGCTCCACCCAGCAATGGACTCCTGTCCAAACCGAGTCTTGGGCAAACATCCACCCCTCTAGCATGAGGAGCAAATGTCTGTGGCTTTGATTTGGCACAGGAGGCCTTTGCTTGGGTGGCAGACAAAATGTTCCCGGGGGGCGGTGGGGGGGGGATGTTGGGATCCTCAGAGCACCGGTTTCCTGCCGCTTTTCCTGGCTGAGTCCAAGCACTTGTGCCTTTGGGCCCCCTTGGCAGAATACTTTCTGTTGACTAGTTGCTTCATTTGAAGGCCTCCCACCACTGGAGAGAGCTCGTGGGGTAGAATTTGAACTAGGAGCTGGGAGACCCCAGTTTGAATCCCCTGGAAGCCTGGTGGGTGATTCTGAGCCAGGCACGCAGTCTAGGCAGCCTCACAGGGTTGTTGTGAGGTGGAAATTGAGGCGAGAATCAGGGCCATTCTGCACCAGGATCCATGTAGCAAATTGTTTGCTGAACGAAAAATCACCATTTGAAATAGTGGAATTCGTCGTTATGCATACCTGCCTTTGTAGTGGAATCCAGTTGCGTTTCTATCGTTTCCCACAGGGTTCCGGTCTTGGCAAAAATCGCTAGAAAGGAAGCGCTATTGCTGACATGTGTCCCGCCCCTCGCCGTCAAGCAGCCAATGGGCGGCCGTTATCATGCTCCCAAACAGCCCCTTTCCCTTTAAGGAAGGTTTAAAAAAACACACACACACACACACCCGTTGCAACGAATATGCGTTGATTCGTTGCAACGGAGAGACCCATCCAGCTAGCAGGTGATGTTTGAGCTGCCGTTTCATCGTTGCCACGCTCCCCCCGAGTGAAAAAAAAAATCCCCCCCCTCACGGGCGCGATTTTCGGCCGAAAACAGTGTGAAAAATAAAGTGAAAATAAACCAGCAAACGGGCCTCTATGATGCTTGTGCTTGGTGACTTTAAACAGACGGACTGCAGCCGGGGAAGCCTCACTGGGTAAACGAAGGCTTGCCGGTGTGTTGATCTCCGCTCGCTAGGAGAAAAAAAAATGGCGATCGCTTCACCGGAAGATCCGAGGAGAGAGCCAGGGGGAGGGACTTTGCAGAAACCGCAACAATGGTAACGCACAGAACTTTCCCGCTAGTGTTGCAGATTGGTTGCAGGAGTGTAGCGCTTTCCGGAAGGTGAATCCACTTTTTGGGATTTCCCTGAAAGCGCTACAATGAAGCGCTTTTTGCAGATCGGTTTCAGGAGTGTTGCAGATTGTCAACGACGTTGCGCCTGCCGATTGGTCCCTCCGATTCCTAGCCGCAGCAACTGTGAGCCGCGCGCAGCGCACCTCGCAGTTGCTCCCGGCCTGACACAGCGAGAGGCGCAAAGCGCCTCTCGCTGCGTCAGGCCACCGCCCGAGGGAGCCCCCGGCAGTCGTGCAGAGCGCGGCTGCCGGGGGCTCCCTGCCCGGCGGCCTGATGCGGCGAGAGGCGCGAAGCGCCTCTCGCCGCGTCAGGCCGCACCACGAGGGAGCTCCCAGCAGTCACGCGGAGCGCGGCTGCCGGGGGCTCCCTGCCCGTCAAGCCGCCCGTCAAGCCGCCGCCTGAGGGAGTCCCTGCCAGCGGCGCGCAGGGCGGCTGGCGGGGGCTCCCTGCCCGGCGGTCTGATGCGGTGAGAGGCGCTTTGCGCCTCCCACCGCGTCAGACCGCCGGGCAGGGAGCCCCCGCCAGCCGCCCTGCGCGCCGCTGGCAGGGACTCCCGTTTAAAAATCTGGTGCAAAACGCACCTTCGGAAGACCCCGACGGATTCGAAGATGGGCGCCAAAGGCCCGCAGAGCGCCCGAGGATGCCCCGCCGCCGCCGCCCACCCTCTCTAAGGTGAGCTTCCTTGCCCCACGCTGCCCTGTCCCTCCCTATCCCCCACATTCTAGCGCCCATTGTATTTTCGTTACAATGGGCTCTTTTACTAGTAACAATAATAACTTAACAAGATCATAACAGTAACATTATAAGCTGAGCAAATTTGAGAGCCATTTTGGTGTAGTGGTTAGAAGGGTGGACTTCTAATCTGGCGAGCTGGGCTTGATTTCCCGTTCCCTGACATGCATCCAGCTGAGTGACCTTGGGCTCGCCACAGCACTGATAAAGCTGTTCTGACTGAGCAGTGATATCAGGGCTCTCTCAGCCTCACCTCCCTCACAGGGTGTCTGTTGTGGGGAGAAGAAAGGGAAGGTGACTATAAGCAGCTTTGTGACTCCTTCAGGTTGAGAAAAGCGGCACCTAAGAACCAACTCTTCTTCTTCTTCTTCTTCTTCTTCTTCTTCTTCTTCTTCTTCTTCTTCTTCTTCTTCCAATGAATAAATCAACCCCTGGCCCTCAGGTGTATCCTGTTGCTCGGAATTGCTAGGCATCCATGAGTATTCCAGGTGGGAAGGTAAGAGAGGAACATGTCTGCTGGCGTGAGACTGTTGAGGGTGTCTGCGGAGAGGCAAATAGGATGGGGTTGGCTTGCAAGGGGTCCCCCAAATGTTCAGTCAGTTTGGAAGTTGGTCCCACTCTGAAAGCAGGCCCCATCAGGACCACCCCTCTCTCAAATGCCCAGAAAAATAGAAAGAGCTTTATCGGTTGAGATGGGCTGTCTTAGAGCCAGCTTTGGTGAGGGGGCAAAGATTGGTGTCCTCTAATATGGAGACCCTGGTTTGATTCTCCACTATGTGGGAGTGGTGGGATATATAACTCGAAACATAAAGCATAAACGCTCCTCCACGTGCAGCCAGCTGGGGGCCCAGGGCCAGTCCCAGTTCTCTCAGGACTCTCTCAGCCTCACCCACCTCACTGGGGAGAAGAAGGGTGGGGGACTGGCAGCTGCTTTGAGACTCCTTTGGGTAGTAAAAAGGGAGGTCCGAAAAACCAGCTTTTCCTCTGCAATCACAGAAATGGGCACAAAAGCTTAACTTCCCAAGTGTGCTCCCAAGCCGCTAGACCTCAAGACTGATTCTCCACTAGCAACCAAGTGGGCCCTTGAAGGAATATATGTCTAGAAGAGGCTGAGGAAATTGGCATCCATTGCAGGGACCGAGGAGCTAAGCTGCTGTTTTGAAAACAAGAGTGGACCTCGTTCTGGCTAGGCTCCATTGTGTGCTGACCTCTAAAAGAATTTAAGACACTGGACTCCTTAAAACAGGGGTAGTCAAACTGCGGCCCTCCAGATGTCCATGGACTACAATTCCCAGAAGTGAATTGTAGTCCATGGACATCTGGAGAGTCGCAGTTTGACTACCCCTGCCTTAAAAGAACCTTATCGTACAGCTGATCGTCGCTCCTTTTCTTCGCTTGCATGTTTATCCAATCAATGCGCGGGCAGGCGGGCATGCCAGGAAGTCCTACCACAGGCAATTCTACACCCTGCAGAAGCCCCAGCTCCTCGCTCTGGATTCCCTCTGCTCAGTCAGCTCCCTCCCCCACTGTATGCTCTTCCATCCCCCCTGCTGGTAATTTTGATCTTCACTGACAGACCCCACAAATCCCGCAAAACACAAACTTTCTCATCCGCCAAATGGCAGCACGCAAAGCTTCTGCAAAAAGCGTGCATGATGCAGAGACGCAGCTTAATAACGTATCAAGCCCAGGTTGTTTCTGGAAATGTTCTGGAAATTCTCCCCAAATCCTCCAGATTCTGTTTTCTGCCCACGTTCCGGAGTCCCTAACTAATTGTTCTTGTAACCATGCTGGATGCACCCTCAGTGTTTTGTTTTGTTTTGCATTTCCAGATTTTATAAAATGTGTTGTGCACTTTGCTGTAGATTTCAACTCCTGATGTATCTTCTCTTTGTGCTTCCCGTTACTTATGTGCCTCTGTCTGCAGATTAATAAAACACCACCCAAAAAATCTTGATGCAATTATATGCACAGGGCATGGCCACAGGAATCGTGGAGATTTATGGCATTCTTATAATGCTTTTTACTTAGGATGGCATGCCCTGAGCAGGAGAGACCGAGGAAGCAGCCCTCACAGAAGGTGCTACCTTCCAAACCAGCATGACCCCCCCCCCAGCATTCTGGAAGACCCCTCTGCCCCCAACGGCTCCACAAACACAAGCATTGGATGTAAATTGGGCTGTATCAACAGAGGCATCACATCAAAATTGTAAGATGTCCCTCTGTATACCGCATTGGTCAGACCCCACCTGGAGTCCTGTGTGCAGTTCTGGAGGCCTCACGTCAAAAAAGACGAGGACAAAATTGAGAGGGTACAAAGGGGAGAAAGGAGAATGATCCAGGGCCTGGGGACCAAGCCCTAGGAGGAGAGGCAGAGGGACCTGGGAATGTTCAGCCTGGGGAAGATGAGGTTGAGAGGGACAGGATGGCTGTCTTAGAGGACAGGGAGAGGTTTCTTTCTGTTGGCAGCAGAGAATATGACTTGCAGTAATGGGTTTAAACGACATGTAGAATAGTACTGGCTAGATATTGGGGGGGGGTGTTCACAGACCAAGTAGTTCAGCAGTGCAGTGGGCTACCTAAGAAGGTGGTGGGTTCCCCTTCACTGGCCGTCTTCTAGCAGCGGTTGGACAGATCCTTCTCCTGGATGCTTCAGGCTGATCCTGTACTGAGCGGGGCTTGGAGCAGATGGCCTGCACGGCCCCTCCCCTCTCTGGGATGCCATTAATCTGTGATTCTCTGTCCTGTCCCCAGCCCTCGCCCAGAAGAGAGTGCCCTAGCCAGGGGCCGTCAGCCATCAAGGAAGAGAGAGCAGGATAACTTAGTCCCCCCCCTCAAAGAAACGGCCACTTTAGTCAATTTCACTGCTGCTGTTTCCAGAGTGCAGTTGAGTGTGGACTCTAGTCCAGGGGTAGTCAAACTGCGGCCCTCCAGATGTCCATGGACTACAATTCCCATGAGCCCCCTGCCAGCGAATGCTGGCAGGGGCTCCTGGGAATTGTAGTCCACGGACATCTGGAGGGCCGCAGTTTGACTACCCCTGCTCTAGTCCACAATGGCTTCTGTAGGTCAGGATCCCTGTTGGCATCAGCCTCCTGACATGGTTTTTACCATATGCATTCTTTATAGGGGGGAACAGAGGAATTGTTTGGTGTTCTTGGGAATATCTGGGAGTCTGGGATTGTTTATAGTTTCATTTTGATCTCAGCACAGGCTGTTGGTGTTGGGAAGAGAGGAAGCTGCCGGGCTCTGGACATAGCCCTTGGAGCCATGGAGCCTGGTGGCTGGGGTTCACACCTGGGGGGGTCACCATGTGCCTGGGAAAGGGGGGAGGCTGCCTTTCGGAGTGGAGTGGCAGGACATGACCTGAAGTTGATCTGTACAGGTGGTCTTAGCAAAAAGTATCAATATCCGTTTGTTTCTTTCAATAAATCACTTTTGCAGAACATACCAAGACTGTTCAGTTGACAGGGAACATGGCATAGACCTATGCTGGGAATTCTGTGCTCAGAGGAATTTAATTCCCGAGTATATATGCTCCCAGTAGGATTGGAACCATGGACCATAGGGAAATGTGGAATGGCACATTCCCACCTGTACTATTTTAACTGCTTTTTTAATTTGACATTATTGTTACCAAGTTATTCTGCCGGGCTATCGACATAGCCCTGGCCTTGGAGCCATGGAGTCTGGTGGTTGGGGTTCACACCTGGGGGTCACAATGTGCCTGAGAAAGGGGGGTTCACATGTTCCCCATGTTCTCGAGGTTCTAAGTAAACTCACCTGATCCGTAAGGGAGGGTGGCAGGTAGGTAGGTAAATATATACATACATTCTGTTGTCCAGACTGGAAGTGGCCCTTTTGGAGCGTTATTTGCCCCGCTGGGGAAACGTACATCAGTGCCCCTAAGTTTTCCCTGTGGGGCAAATAATGGGCATTTCCGCACAGTGGGTCAAATGGTGCAATAGCAGGATAGTGAATTGCACCTTTTCTTCCCTCCCCACTTTAAGCCTTCCTGCCGCGTTTGCCGTGGGCAGTGGCGCAGAGGCAGCCTGGGCAGCACAGTGGCTTGGGCGGCATGGCAGGAGCACCCCCACTTAAGAAGGGCTTGGGAAGGGAGAGGCAGGGCAGGAGTCCTAGGCAATCATGGGAGGGAATGGCTGAGCGGCAGGCAGGCAGACCTGTGGGGTGGGAGGGAGAGGAGAGGAGCAGAAGGGACGGGGATCTGACAAACGAGAGGAGGAAGGGAAGGAGGCACTTACTAAAAAAACCAACAGAGAGAGACTTAATGGAGGTTGAACTGACACAGGGGTGGGCAGGTGGAGGTGCCTCCCTTGCTGGGCAGGAAATGGAGTGGCGAAGGTGGGAGGGAGGGGGAAAGCTGCTGAGACTATCATGCCTTCCCCCCTCCATACGTTCTGTTCCCTCGATGCTTGCTGGCTGTTCACCAGTGGCTCATGCGTTTTAGGGTGGTAAATCCACTTTTCTGGCTTTACTACATTGTGAATAAAAAATGGCCAAATCGCAACCCAGCTACTGGACAGCCTCTCGATGTGGACGACATCATGTGGAGGGGCCAGAATATGTCGCCTACATTCAGAGGCTGTCCGGCTACATTTTGCACATGCGGAAATGCTCCATGTCTCCTGGCATCTGCTTTGGGTCAGGAACATGACCTGGGGTGGAGGGGCTTAAGCCCCATCTAACCACACCTGGTGGCCCCATTCTGAATAGAACTGCACACCCCTGATGCTAAAACACTCAAAAATGTAAACAAGGATTTTTGGGATGAAGCAGCTGGAATAAGGATGCTGAACCTGGAGAAGTTATGACACCAGATTTTGGGACTTCGGAGGACGATTCTCCTACACTGAACCTCCCCATGCAGAATAAATGTTGCAAACGATCAAACTTTGCAGTTTAAATTCTGAAGAAGAAGAAATGGTGACTGTCACCTGGAACAGCCTGATTTATATCAATTGTAGATTTCCCCCCATCTTGGTGCAGAATTTGATGCAGAAATATTTGGAATACTTCTGTATTTGGAATTGAAGCTAATGACTGGAGCTTTAAAAAAAAAGGGTAATAATCCTGGCCTACCTTCCAGGGATGGCGTAAGAATAATATATGTGAAGCATATTTACTAGTGGAAGTGCTCTCTAAATGCTAAGGGCTGCTATTACTATCCCTGCCCGTGTTTATGAAGAGGACAAGCCACAGTGACCTTGCAGGTACCACCCAACAACTTTGCAACTGCCCCCACACTGCACACCTTCATCCCCATGGGAAGCAACGGAGCACATGTCAGGTAGTGCTGTCCATGATGCTTCTCACCTTTCCCCTGGAAGAATCCCTGCACAATCTGTGGCCCCACTGCATGGAGAGGAGGCGCCTTCTCCCACCTGGCCCCTCTGGCTTGTTCAGGCCTTCCCGTGAGGCCTGGCTGTTTCGGTGGAAGATGCAAGGTGAGTGGATGGCACCACAGATATGGCCTTCTTGACGGGAGACCAAACTTGCCAAAGAGATTTTTTCCAAATTGGGAGGACTGGCAAATTGGGAGGACTGGCAAATACTCCGGAAGATAGAGACAGAGTTCAACGAGATCTGAACACAATGGAAAAATGGGCAAATGAGAACAAGATGCAATTTAATAAAGATAAGTGTAAAGTTCTGCATTTGGGTCAGAAAAATGAAAAGCATGCCTACTGGATGGGGGATACACTTCTAGGTAACACTGTGTGTGAACGAGACCTTGGGGTACTTGTGGATTGTAAACTAAACATGAGCAGGCAGTGTGATGCAGCTCCCCTCCTTACATTTTTCACTGTGGCCCCTTTCTGATGCGCCAGGGCCCTACGGTGTGTGTGTGTGTGTGGGGGGCAAATGGCTGCCACTGGGAATGGCTGGTCTACAGCGTTGTGTTTAGCGTATTGTAAGTAGAATCCTATTTATGTGATTCCTGTACCACTTTAAGGCAGGGTTTCGCAGCCCGGGTTTCCTGAACCCTCGTGTTGACAAGGATGCTGGCTTGCTGTGTGTCATCCGCCTTGGGTCCCCCAGAGAAAGGCACACTGTGAATAACACAAATGAATGAAGAAACAGCCTGCCTGGCGGACTTTCTCCTGCTTGGGAGGCATTTCTCTCTCCACGCTGCCTGCAGCTGGTTTATGATGCCTAGCAGGGAAACGCTCCTCCCTGCTGCCCCCGGGCCTTGGTGTTGAAGAAGAAAAAGCCTGTCTGGACTAAACTCAGGGAGGGCTCCGGTTCCCGAAAGTGCGGATGAGAAAGGCTCCCAATTCCAGCATAGACGAGAGGCGCTTACTCAGGAAGGACGCAAAGCCTTCTGAAAAGCACCGTGCTTGCACACCTGTCTTTGGGCCTGCTATCCTCCCTTCTCTTCACCCCGGAGTCAGCTCTGGGGTCCGACAAAGGGAGATTTGGGAGTTCTTCTCAGTCGCTGGAAATCTTCTCAGTCGCTCGGGTGCTGCTGGACTCAAATTCTGCTGTTCTCCCGCGATGCAGGATGGAGGCATTTAGGTTCCCCTGGGCTGAAACGGTCACTTGTTCCTCCTGAGGCTTTCCAAAGAAGTTCCTGGTGCTGGTATGATTTGAACCAGGCACTCCCGGATTCACAGGTGCGTAACTGTTACTGCAACACCTGGTCCAGACACATACTAGAATCCAAAATGCAGCAGGATGACACCACAGCAGCTCAGGAACCTGGCAGGCTACTGTAGGGCTGGGCTCAGCATACCCCAAGGACCGTGGTTCCTAGCCCCCCCCCCCCCCCCACACACACACACTGGTCTTCATGCGTTCTCCCATCTTTGCCTTCCTCGTTCCACCCCCTGTGCTGCCAGGTGCCCCATATCACGTGGGGAGGGTGCTCAGGTGGCAACACTCTGGGCTGCATCAGGGCATGGCCAGTGTTGCTAGGAAAGGGTTTCCAGGGAGGGTTGCCAACACCCGGTTCAGAAAGACCTGGAGCTTGGAGGATGGAGCCTGGGGAAGGAGGGCCTATTGCTGTGAGGTCCACCTTCCAAAGCAGAGAAGGGGAAGAAATGTTTTAAATACATAAACAAAATGCATAAACAATGCGAGGGTCAATCCCATGCTCTCTGGGAACAGAACGTCGGCTGTGCCCGCAATTCCCCCTTTTTCCACGTCGAACTATTTGACCCAACAGGCAAAGTGATATTTATAGATTTATGCAAAAATTGTATATGGAGGTAACACGCTGCACATAATTAAGCCACTGAGGAAGACACATTCTCCGAAAACGAGGTTTCCACCAGGACTCTTTCTGGGCTTTATATGATTTTGATACACTAATACATTTTTCAAGCCTCAAGGTCAGCTTCTTTTCTTCTCTCCGGTGCTCCACGGCTGACTGGTCCCTGCTCCCCATCTGGAGGTTGGCGACGCCAAAGGCCAGTGGGGCAGGCAAGTGGGAGCCCACAGGGGTGGGGGTGGAAGGGAAGGCACGAGGGGGCTGCTGGGTACTGTCTGCTGGGCTGCCCCAAACCCCGACCTGGCCGTGCCCTACCAGGCAGGAGTTGGCGTCCCAGCTGGAGGCCAGGGAGGAAGGGAAAATGCTGCTGCTGCTGAGGATCCTGGCAGCCACACCTCCTTCCCCCCCCCCCCCATGCACAAAAGGTGGCAACGAACAGCAACAAACCCACTGGCCAAACCGTCCCATCCCCCCTCCCCAAAAAAATTCACAAAGCTCCCTTCAGAAGCAGCAAAAGCAAGAGGTGCGCAATTGCAGAGGACGGGAGGGGAGGGTGCTGGTGGGCAGCAGGGGGAAAGCAGAGGCCTCCAAGTCCCCCCAGAAACGGCAAAAGCCGGGGAGGGGGCTGCACTGGAGGGGCTTCCAGAGGCCCCAGCATCAAAGGCCGGCGGGAGGTTCCCATCAGCAGGGGAAGAAAAGCAGCGAGGAGAAAGGAAAGGAGAGGCCAGAGAGCTTTCCAGGAAACCATTGCATTTCCATTGCGAATGGCTGGGCGGCAGCCAAGCCGCCTTCCAGAGCTGGGGGGTGGGGGTGGGGGTGGGGGTGGGGGGGAGGCAGGGGCCAGAGCACAGCTGGTGCTGGAAGCTCCCCGTGGCTTCCCTTCCAGGGCTGGGGGTAGGCAGCCTGCAGGCCTGCCCGGATGACACTCCCCTCCCCCAGGCGGGAGAGGCCACTTCTGGATGAAGCTCTGGGTTCTGTGGGTTCTGTGCCTGGATCTCCAGGTGACAGAGGTCAGTTTGGGTGGAGAAGATGGCTGCTTTGGCAGGTGAACTCTATGGCCTTGGACTCCACGGTCCTCCCCAAACCCTGCCCCCTCCCCCAACCTCACTCCAAACATCTCCAGATATTTCCCAACCCAGAGCTGGCAACTCTGATTTCTGATTTCAAAGCAATCAATGCACTTTGCAGACATGACTTTTGCTGCAGTCTCTGCCATGACCTCGTCAGGTGGAGCAGTATTCATATCCCTGTGGTGGGACAATGGCCCCGTCTGGCACGTATCTGCTTAGCGGCTTTCTTCGTTCTCTATTTCCTGGAACGTCATCAGCAAGATGCCAGTGAATTCCCTCCTCCTTTCCAAATAGTGTCAGTTTTCTTGTTTGGATTAGTTATAACTAGCTTAATAAATGGGATCTGTTTCATACAGATTTTGCTCGGATAGTATTGGAAAGCGCGCCTCTGTGTGGAGGCCACAGCACTCCAGGGGGACTTCTTTCACAGACAGAGGCAGGCCATAATTCTTGGGGAAAGAGATGCCAGAGCTGCAGTTGGTCTCCGCAACCCCAGCAGGAGCTCCTGGGAAGCATCACAAGTGAAACGGGGGACTTTCTTTGGCCCATATGTGCTTCCAGCTTTTAAACTGCGTGTCTCGATGAGGTCCCGGAATGACCAGGTGGCAGGACCAGCAGCCAGAAGCAGAGGGCTATTCAACTCGGCCTCTCAACAGCCGGGCTCGAGCCACGAGACCTCTTTGCTCCTTCCCAGGCTTCTGAGCAGTGAGGCCTTGCAGGCCAGGAAGAAGGCGGGAGAAGCGTACAGAACCTCTGAACCCCAGCAGGCTTGGGCTGAGAGCACCCCCAGTGCCTTAGCATTGGAAACATACTGGAGCCAAGGCACAAAAGCCCAGATACCACAGCATGGTGCCTTAGCATTAACTTGCTTGCATTTACGTACTAGAAACAAGGTGGGCCCTGCACAGTGCCTTTACATTTATGCGCATGGATGTGCTCCGTGCCTGGGGTCCTCAGACGTCTGTGCTTGCAGGCACCTCTGACACAGGGCAACAGGCACTTTCAAAACGGGTGCCTCACAAGATGGCTACCGCAGGAGGGGAGGTCAGCCACAAGGAGCGAGGGGATCTGTCGCTCTGATAGCACCGCTTCAGCCTTTCAGGCAGAGGCTCTGTTTAACAGGATGCCTCTTAATGCACACAGGCTGCTGGACAAGAAGCACTGGACAGATGCCTGGAAAAGGGTTGGTGGGCTCCAGGGCACCATGTTGGGGACCCCCTAATCGACAGACATGATGTGCATGAAGACGTCCTCAGCAGCTCAGAGATCTGGCTTCTGGAGACTGGGAGTGGGGTGCTGAATCCTGAAGGAGGACACGTGAAGCAGGGCAGACAAGCAGCATCTCCAGGGTTTCAAAAGGGAGGCAAAACAAAGACTGTGGTTGAAAATGGGGACTGTCCAGAGTAAGTGGGGAAGGTGAGAGTCTCCCACTCAAGTGAGGAGGCTGGGACCCAGGCCGAGAGAAAACGGCTCCCCAGAAGCACCCCCATCCCCATGGAGGCTGGCATCCCTCAGTCCCCCTGCCAAGCAGCCCTTTCCTCCAGGGGAACTGATCTCTGTAGTCTGGAGATGAGCTGGAATTTCAGTGGATCCCCAGGCCCCACCTGGAGGCTGGCATCCCTCAGTCCCCTTCCCAAGCAGCCCTTTCCTCCAGGGGAACTGAGCTCTGTCGTCTGGAGATGAGCTGGAATTCCAGGGGATCCCCAGCTCCCACCTGGAGGCTGGCATCCCTCAGTCCCCCTCCCAAGCAGCCCTTTCCTCCAGGGGAACTGATCTCTGCAGTCTGGAGATGAGCTGGAATTCCAGAGGATCCCCAGGCCCCACCTGGAGGCTGGCATCCCTCAGTCCCCCTCCCAAGCAGCCCTTTCCTCCAGGGGAACTGATCTCTGCAGTCTGGAGATGAGCTGGAATTCCAGGGGATCCCCAGGCCCCACCTGGAGGCTGGCATCCCTCAGTCCCCCTCCCAAGCAGCCCTTTCCTCCAGGGGAACTGAGCTCTGTAGTCTGGAGATGAGCTGGAATTCCAGAGGATCCCCAGGCCCCACCTGGAGACTGGCATCCCTGAGCCCCCCCTCCCAACAAGCCCTTTCCTCCAGTGGAACTGATCTCTGCAGTCTGGAGATGAGCTATAATTCTGTGAGATCCCCAGGCCCCACCTGGAGGCTGGCATCCCTCAGTCCCCCCTCCCAAGCAGCCCTTTCCTCCAGGGGAACTGAGCTCTGTAGTCTGGAGATGAGCTGGAATTCCAGGGGATCCCCAGGCCCCACCTGGAGGCTGGCATCCCTTAGTCCTCCCTCCCAAGCAGCCCTTTCCTCCAGGGGAACTGAGCTCTGTAGTCTGGAGGTGAGCTGGAATTCCAGGGGATCCCCAGGCCCCACCTGGAGGCTGGCATCCCTCAGTCCCCCCTCCCAAGCAGCCCTTTCCTCCAGGGGAACTGAGCTCTGTAGTCTGGAGATGAGCTGGAATTCCAGGGGATCCCCAGGCCCCACCTGGAGGCTGGCATCCCTTAGTCCTCCCTCCCAAGCAGCCCTTTCCTCCAGGGGAACTGAGCTCTGTAGTCTGGAGGTGAGCTGGAATTCCAGGGGATCCCCAGGCCCCACCTGGAGGCTGGCATCCCTCAGTCCCCCCTCCCAAGCAGACCTTTCCTCCAGGGGAACTGAGCTCTGCAGTCTGGAGATGAGCTGGAATTCCGGGGGATCCCCAGGCCCCACCTGGAGGCTGGCAACCCTAGTTCTAGGATTATGGCTAAATGTTGAAAACAGGTGACCAGCTTGAGCAAATGGCAGGGTAGTGTTAGCAGTCATCGGATTCGGTGCTGGACATGCAGGCCAACTACCATCAAGCTACCTGGGTGGAGCTAAGTTGCCAACTTTAGGTTGGGAAATTCCTAGAGTGAAGGATTAGGGGAGGGGAGGCGACCTCCAAGAGTCCACCCTCCAAAGCAGTCTTCTTCTTCTGTAGTCCTGAAGTCAGATGTAATTCCAGGAGTTCTCCAGATCATAACTGGAGGTTGGCAGCCTACAATAGAGAAGGGCCAGTCCACATCTTCTCACCTGGCCTACTAAACTCTGTGATAACCACCACCACCACCACCCTTAAGATCTTTTTGAAGGAAGAGAAAATCATAAATCCTGTGATTCAAATCTGATTTCTAAATCCACGGCTTTTGATCTTGAGGACCCATTTCAGGGATTCGCTCTGCTCCCTCCGTCTCAATTTGCAGTTTGCTTGGTTTTAACGATCAGACAGACACATTGGCCGAATGTTTCCTGCCCCACACTTTGGAGCATGGAGGACACCCCATGTCCTCCCACCACCTTTCAGGCCGGCTGGAAATGGCCGTGTCTCCCAGGCCACCTTGCGAGAGAAGGGCTCAGGAAGGCCTCAGCACCACAACAGCCGCCTGTGTTCTGTGCATGGAGGAGCTGCGTGTAAGGAAAGAGAGACTGGCTGAGTTCACAGAACTCGCTCCTGGAATGACTAAGGAGGCCCCGCCCACAAGGAGCCCCAAGGAGCTCACAGCTCTGGTGTCCTCCGGAGGGGTTGGGCAGAAACTGTTGACCTTTCAGCCTGCTGGAGAGGCTCTTTTTCATCCTGCAAGCCAAAGGAGGGAGGGCTTGCAAAGAGCCCTTGGCCTGATCCCCTAGGACAGGTAAATATCACCACACACCCACCCACACCCAGGTAACCAGGCAAGTGACGTTTTAAAACCCAAAGAGAGTTTATGTCGTGCATTTCTCCTTCCTAGCCAAAGCATGCTGCTCCCAGGGACGTGTCCATCTCCCTCGGCCTTTAGCCCTGGATCTAGGAGTTCAGAACCCCCTTCTCTTGTTCCCCAAGCAGAACGAATGCCTCAAGGACAAAGCTGGAGTCCAGCAGTGCTTTAAGACCAGCGAATGTTAATTCTGGATATAAGTATTCATGTGCATGTCAGATATCTGAATATCAAATATTCTGTGGTATGTTGAGAGCCAGCTGAGTGTCATGGTGGCAGCCTTTCATCTGGAAAGTCGGGTTTGATTCCCAACTCCTCCTCCATATGCAGCCAGCTGCATTGGATCAGTCCCGGTCCTGTCAGAGTTCTCTCAGCCCCACCTTCCTCACATGGTCTCTTTGGAGAGGAGAGGAAGGGAAGGCAATTGTAGGCTGCTTTGAGACTCCTTTGGATAGAGAAAAGCGGCACATAAGAACCAACTCTTTTTCTGTTGCTTCAGACCGACATGGCGACCCACTTAAGGCTTCCGAGTTCTCCAATGTTCCATTTTTTAATTTCTGAATTAGGCACATCTCTCTGTGCATGGGCAGTGTGCCACAGCTGTGGTCTCCCCCTTCTGTGCTACTGACACATGCACGTGTATTGATAAAAGACTGCAGGGAAGCAAATCTGGTGGGACTGAGGTATGTGTTTGTTTGGCTGTTTTTCAAAACACTTTCTCCCGAGTGGGGATGTGGAGCAACCAACCTCCTCCTTCTCTCCTCCATTTGACCCTCCAGGGCACCCTGTGAGGTAGTTCATGTGGAACCTGTCTGACTGGCCCAGGGTGGCCCTACATGGGAGTTTCCATGGGAGAGAGGAGATCTGGAACTGGGTCTCTGAGACCCTCAGCCAGGGGCCCCCAGTGTGATGCCTGTGAGGTCCATGGGGGCCTGGAGCTACATTTCCTGGTGCCTGACCAGTGTTTTTAGGCGAGGTAAAGCTTTTGCTCAGCAACGCTTCTCATCTTCGGAGATTTGATGGTCTGGGCTGATTTTATTTATTTTAATTCATTGATGTGGAACACATATTCTGGAGTGCCCCCTGAAACGGAAATGACTACAGAAATGTCCGTAGCTATGCTGCCCTAGCTGGCCACGCCCATGGGCAGGAGGTGCCTGGGCTACGGAGCCTAGCTGGAGTCCACACCAGAATAAAGTCAAAGTCCAGTCCAAGTCGTTAGGAATCAAAGCAAGCAGAATGAAAGGCAAGGCAAAGAGTAGACAAGGGAAAGCCAAGGTCAGAGTCCAGATAAGCATATATTCAACAAAGCCAGTCCAATTACCAGATGCGTAGTCAAAAGCCATTTGCCAGGAGTCAAGGAAGCCCATAGGAGCCAGAAGTTCGCAGACCAAGGAATCCAAGCCAGACAGGAGGGTTTCTGCATAGATTGCACCCATGCCGAAGAGCTCCTGCTGTCTCTCCTAAAAGCAGCCCAGCTAATTGGCTGCACCTGGGGGAGGTCTTACTCATCCCCCCCAGGAGCTATCCCAGATGGGCCTCATCTACTTTGACAGCATGCCTGCAGTCTCTGGCTCCTTCAGCGTTCAGCAAACACCACCCTTCTGCTTCGCCTGCGTGATTCAGCCGAGCTGTCAGGGCTGGAATGCATCTGCGTATGCACCAAAGAATTAGAAGAGCCTGGCTGACTTGTGCTGCCTCCCCCTGCTGCACATTCAGAGGCCCCTCTCTCTTCTGCCAGAGCTGGCTCAGCTGCAGGCCCCGGTTGCTGTGGCAACTCCTGGGAGACGGGAGGTGGCAGCAGGGGCAGGACAATAGCCCTGCCCCAGAAGAGGCAGGGAGGTGGCTGACATAGAAGGCCAAGGAGGCTGAGGCAGCAGCTGCACTGACCCCGGAGTCCCAGGCAGAGTCTGCACTGCCACCACCCATTTTCCAAGGCTGATCCTGTCCTCAGGAGAGTGGGACTGGCCTCAGAAGATGGGCAGCAGTAATGGTGGCAAAGCATCGAGGCCTAGCATGGAGCTCCGCTCGGGTGCTCTGCCACCACCACTACCACTGCCTATATTCTGAGGCCGGTATTGCCCTCAGGTGACTGGGGATGGCCTTGGGTGATGGGTGGTGGTGGTGGCACAGCCAGTGGGTTTTGGCACCGGCCCTCACCATTCGCCCCTTTGGCCATTATGTGGAATGTGTTCAAGAAGCTGCGTGTCGAAAAAAATTATTTTATTAGACTTACACTCCGCCCTCCCTTGTAGGTCAGGACAGTTTACAATGAAAATGGAGAAACTTGAACTTATAACATATATATGTAACTTGTAGCTTATAATTTTTCTAACATTTGAAGGGCATTTAAACTTTACAGTTCTACATATGCAATAACTACAGTTCAATTCTTTGTATTTTCGGGTATCACTCTGAGTCTTCTACTGGGTGTAGTTTGGTGATGGGAGGGGGCCCAGTGTCTCTAGTTGCAGGCCCTGCGGAATTGATCTAGCTCCATCCAGGCCCTGATATCTTCTGGCAGCTCATTCCACCAAGTGGGGCCTAGGACCAAAAAAGCCCTGGCTCTGGTGGAGGCCAGACTAGCTTCTCTGGATCCCCAGTTTATTGATATTTGTGGAGCGAAGTGCTCTCTGGGGGGTGTAGGCAGAGAGGCGGGACTCAGGGCATATGGCCTTGAAGGTGATGATCAGAACTTTAAGCCAGATCCATTTTGCTGCTGCACTCATCATGCCATGTCAGAATTCCAAACATGCCTAAAGGCTGAAATAGGTTGGGGACCCTATGTGGCAGTTCGGTCCCCAGCATCTCCTGTTAACTGGAGTCAGGAAGTAGGTGATGTGAGACTCTAAGACCCTGGAGAACCACCGCAGGTCTAAGAATCCACTGACATTGACTGTGATAGGCCGAGGGTCTGAGTCAGAATAGGCAGCTTCATGTGTTCATGTGATCCATGTGCAGGGCCTTACATCAAATCCAGCAATTGGTTCATCAAATTCAATGTTGTCTGTTCTGATTGACAGAACCAAAAGGTTGCCAATTCTGGGCTGGGACATTCCTGGAGATTTGAGGGTGGGACCCAGGTAGGAAGGGGCGAGGGGAGGGTGGGATCTTGTGGCATAGAAGGCCAGATGGGCCATGCTCCCAAGTAGCCATTTTCTCCTGGGAAATGGGTCTGAAGACCAGCTGTAAGTCCAGGGGATACCCAGGCACCACCTAGAGGTTGGCATTTGGGTCAGAGCACATAGGCTGGGTCTGGCATAGGTTCTCCTCAGCTGCTCCATCGATTAGGATCAGGATCACTGTGCACATGCACCCCACAGTCCTGATCCAAATCAGTCACAGTGCATGCCTGGGAGCTGAAGAGAACGACAACTTATATGTGATTGTGTTTCCATCTGAGAGAGAGCTAGCTTGGTGTAGTGGTTAGGAGTGCAGACTTCTAATCTGGTGAGCCAGGTTTGATTCCCCAGTCCCCCACATGCAGCCAGCTGGGTGACCTTGGGCTCGCCACGGCAATGATAAAACTGTTCTGACTGAGCAGGAATCTCAGGGCTCTCTCAGCCTCACCCACCTCACAGGGGGTCTGTTGTGGGGAGAGGAAAGGAAGGTGACTGTAAGCCACTTTGAGACTCCTTCGGGTAGAGAAAAGCGGCATATAAGAACCAAATCTTCTTCTTCTTTTTCCTCAACCTATGTAGTAGCAGGAGGATCCCTTGGATTTTTTTCTTTCACTGTATGTCCCAAGGGCCAACCTGAAGGCACTTCCAAAATACTCCTTATCTGAGTTTCTCTTGGGACTTGCAAATTCCAAATTATTTTGTTGTCTTTCTGATAAGATCAGTGAATTGGTGAGATCCGTTTGGCTTTCTGGGTGGTTTGTGGAATTCCTTTCCTTTGACATTTGTGTCTTTGAGAACCCTTTGCATATCGGAGAACACTTTGGGTTCAGGAAATGAAAACAGCTTGGTGTAGTGATTAAGAGCGGGGGCCTCTATCTGGGTGACCTTGGGACAGTCACAGAGCTGTTCTTGCAGAGCTGTTCTTGCAGAGCTGTTCTTGCAGAGCAATTCTGTCAGAGCTCTCTCAGCCCCTCCTACCTCACAAGGTATCTGTTGTGGGGAGAAGAAGGGAAGGCAACTGGAAGCTTCTTTGACTCCTCCAGGTAGTGAAAAGTGGAGTATAGAAACCAATTGTTCTTCTTCTGTGTGTTTTGTCTGTAATCACTTGTAGGGAAATTAGTGGGCAGTTTCAGTTCCCTGCTTCTGACTGGTTATATTTGTAAAGATTCCTGTCTAACCAGGTGGGGCTTTCCTGGGTACTGGTTTTACTGAGATGAAGGTGGGCTGCTGTGAGTCTATCCGTAGCAGCAGAAAAGAGCAGATGTCCACAAATATCTTAACAGGATTTGTGGCAGGGGAGGAGCTTCCTACTGATTTTATTTAGACACTCAAATGTACCTCATTTCCAAATACAATATCTTCATAGGAGGACTTACTGGCACACAGTTAATACTGGAAGAGTTCAAAGGTCACAGAAGATAAAGAATTGGGCAAGGGAAAAGCAAGCTCAAAACGGGCATTTTCAGGTAGAACCAGCAATCAAAGTCATTCTGTATTGGGTTCGAAACACAAAGGTTTCAAATCTCCAGATTTGAAATGAGAATGATGATGATGTTATCTGTTCGGTCGTGTCCAATCCTCAGCGATTCCATAGGAAAGTCTTCGCCATGTGCCTGTCAATGGCCGCCTCTCTCAGTTGGTCCAGGGTCATTTCTGTATCGACTTTGATCATGTCGCGCCAGCATGTCGAGCCTTTTGCTGCTGACCATGCCGAGCATTAATGATTTCTCTGAGTTCGATCGCATGTCCAAAGTAAATGATCTTCAGCAGTAACATCTTGCCTTCTAATGACATAGTTGGTCTGCTCCTCTCTAAAACTCTCTTGTTGGTAACTTTGGCTGCCCAGGGTACTCGCCGCATTCGTCTCCAGCACCATAATCCGAAAGCATCTCTTCTCCTCCTGTCTTCCTTCTTCAGGGTCCAGCTTTTGCATCCATAGCGTTATGGGGAAGACAACGGCGTTGACCAGCCGGCACTTTGTATTAAGGCTGATATCCTTATCTTTCCACATTGGGTGATAATAACAAAAGGCATTTATCTACTTTTTCTTATTTATTTGTATTTCTCTTTTCACCCCAATGGGAACCAAAAGTGGCCAACATCATTCCCTTATCCTTCATGTTATCCTCATAACAACCCTGTGAGGTATGTTAGGCTGAGAGAGATTGGCCCAAGGTCCCCAAGGGAGCTTCCAGGGTGCAAGAAGGGATTCGAATCTCAGCCTCTCAGATCCTGGTGTGCTGCTTTAACTACTATATCACACTGGCTCAAGTTGAACATATAGCAAACTTGGTCAATACTCGAATTCTGGAGCATGCTTTTTCTGATGGGGGCACACTAATGGTGGGGGAGAGAAATAGTACAACAGCTAACTCAGGGGTGGCCAAACGGTGACTCTCCAGATATCCATGGACTACAATTCCCATGAGCCCCTTGTACTTGTAGGCCACATTAATGTGCCCCCCCCATCAGAAAAAGCATGCTCCAGAATTCGAGTATTGACCAAGTATGCTATATGTTCAACTTGAGCCAGTGTGATGTAGTAGTTAAAGCGGCACATCAGGATCTGAGAGGCTAAGATTCGAATGCCTTCTTGTGCCCTGGAAGACCAGAGAACACAGTGGGAGTGACCCGTCTGTGTCCTGCATCATGCTTCGGCTGTGACTCCAATTCCTCCCTCTCCCTGGATCCCCATGTTCGGTGCTATTGCCAAATCACGTTCTCCTCTTCCTGCGCCGGATGGTGGAAGCACTGCTCTCCCTCCCTGTCCCTGTGGCTTAAGCTGTGGCCAACTTCAGATGTTTGGGGCCACTCAGACCATAGATCAGGCTGCCAGCCTCCAGATGAGGCCTGGGGATCCCCTGGAATTACAGCTGATGTGCAGCCTACAGAGATCAGGTCCCCTGGAGAAAAGGGCTGCTCGGGAGGTTGAATGGGATGGTATTTGTGTCCTCCTGAGGTCCCTTCCCAGGCTCCACCCCCAAAATCTCCAGATATTTCCCAACCTGGAGTTGGCATCCCTAGGCAGCCTGGCCCATGGGGGGCGCCCTGAGATGATGCAGGTGTGATCCTCTTGCTCTCCTCCAGCCTCAGGTGGGCCTGGACCTCTTTCGGAATCCCAGTCAGTCTCCAGATCAGACAGATCACTTTCCCTGGAATTAATGATGCCCTTGAGGGGGAATTCTATGGTATCCCCCCACAAGCTCCCTCCCTCAAATGCCACCCTCTTTAGGCCCTTCCTTAAGTCTCCAGGAATCCCTCAAGACAGAGTTGGCAACCCTTTGTCGGTGGGGACTAACTGGGAAAGGTTCAGGATTTCTGCAAGGAACTGGGTGACCAAGGCAAGTTTATGACATTCCTCAACCTTCCTTGGTTGGCTCCCACCCTACCAATCGTTCCCTTCTTCATTTCCTTCATCGGCATCCCATCTTTCTAATAGAGATCCACAGTCTTCTCTTCTTCTCCATTCTTATCCTCACAACATCACCCCTGTGAGGTAGCTGAGGATGCGCGTGTGGGACTGGCTCAAGGTCCTCCAGTGAGCTCCCATAGCAGAGGGGGGATTCGAACTGGGGTCTCCCAAATCCCAAGCCAGCTGCCGTAACCACCCTGCCCTACTACTTCTGTTCCCTCTCTTGCTGCACGCTCTGGGGTGCAAGGAATCAATGTTCTTAGATTGACACTAACCCATAAAAGGAACAGGCGGCATAACTTTTAACAAAGCTCTCCCATCTCTCTGGAAGGCACCTGGCCCTTGGAGACCTTGCAGTCCTGGGAAAGGCAGCCAGACTTGTTCAACAGGATCCAATCAGGTCAAATCAGGGCCAAGCAGTATGACTCCAGTGTTCAGATCTCCGGAGATGTTTTTCAAACTCATGGCTTTGAACACCAGCAAAGGACAGCTGGGGCAGGCGGGCATGGGACCCTCTGGCTCTCCCTTGCGCAGGGGCCATGGCTCAGCGACAGAGAATCTGAATGTCATACAGAAGGTCCCCTGGCGTCTTCCATCTGGAGAGGCAGCATGGCGCAGCAGCTGAAGAGCTAGACATGGGTCTGGGCAACCCAGGTTTGAATCCTCACTTTGCCATGGAAGCTCACCGGGAGGGCTTGGGCCAGATGCACCCTCTCTGCCTGATCGACCTCACAGGGTGGTTGTGAGGATAAAACAGAGAAAAGTCTGTTGCCGGCCACTTTGGGTCCCTGGTGGGGAGAAAGGTGAAATAAATAAAGAGATAAAATGTAAGCAGACCCACAGAAATTGTCTACAACCCAGGGAGAAGCAGCCCAAATCCCATCTTCATATCATGGAAGGAGAGAGAGAAGCACACACACAAGGCCTTTCTCTCAGGGGCACTGCAGAATGCTGACAGCTTTATAGGAGCCCTTCTGTCTGAGCAGACCGATCCTTCCCATAAACCAGGAATTCCCAACCCAATAGCTCCTGGGGGGGGGGGTATGTGGCTGTTCCCAAAAGTTCAGATGGTTGCTGACATCGCTAGATGCCCCTGGAGCTCCCTTCCCCTGTTGCTCTACAGCAGTGGTCCCCAACCCCCAGTCCGGAGACTGGTACCCGTCCATGGATCAGTCGGTACTGGGCCGTGGCTCCTCCTCATCCTCCTCATCCTCCTCATCCTCCTCCCCAGCTGCTGCCTCGTGGGCTGCCCTGCCACTCTGCCGCCGGCTCACCTTTGGTGCTCTCCAGCGGCCGCCATGGCCGGGGCTCCCCCTCAGCGTGGCACTGCGCAGCTGCTGCTGGCAGCGCCCTCCAGTGGGTGGCAGGAAGTCAGGGGCGTCGGCAGGAAAGCAAGTGGAGCAGGGGCTCAGGTGGCAGCAGTGACGTTCCTCGGCAAAAGACTACCCCTCCACCCCCCCGGGCCTCAGAAAAATTGTCAAGCGTTGACTGGTCCCCGGTGATAAAAAGATTGGGGACCACTGCCCTACAGCCCTTGCCTCTTTCTCCACAATGGAGACGGTAAATGATCGAGCGTCAGGCTATCACATTTTACTTTAACACCCACTTTTCTGAATCATTTCTGGGGTTCCTTGGAAGCCTGAAAAATATTTCAGGGGTTCCTCCACAGTCCAAAGGTTGAAAAAGACTGGCACAAGGCCTCATCATTTCAATACGCCTCTGATGCACCCCAGAGGCACCCTTCGCTGGGCGAGGAATGCTGCAAGCCACCGTTTTATGATGAATGATCGGGCTAAGAGAAGTCTACCCAGAAAGCTTTGCATGTCAGAAGTGTAACTCTCTACTGTGGCACCACATCTTGTGGCGGAGGAACAAAAATATATCAAAAAAGAGGATTGCCCGTCCCCACTGCATGAGATTCCACACTTAGCACACTTAGAGAGAATGCAGTTTCACCTTAGAGTCCTGAAGGTGCAACTTCAAAGAGACAAAGGAACATTGAATAGAAGCAAAAAGAATAGCGTTCACTTGCTCATGTATTTACATCAATATGTAATGCTCTCTAATCTGGCCTCTTGCCAGTTCAGGGCCTACAAACTAGCAAGTTTTAGGGCAATACGGTTCTTACATACTGCTCCAAACAAAGGAGATCAAACAAACAGTCAGGCCCCCATGAGAAGAGACCGTGAGACTTGATGCAACTCTGTACAAGTCCTGTAAGGTGACCACTGGGAACAAAGGGGCCCAGCTTCTCTTCCAGTGAGAAGGGGAAGTGGGAGGTCCCACCTGGAACAAAGGCTCTGGTCACTCAGAGCTGAAACCAGCACAAACTGGTTTCTTGGTAGAATCTGCAATTCCTGAGCTGCAGCAGGGTGTCTCTCCTAAGCATATGACCAGGACCTTGCATTGCGGAACCACCAGCCCTTCAGGGTAGACCTGGACCAAATAATTTGCTGATTGTATTCCAACAAGATCTAAGTCAGACTCTGGGCCTATGTGAAGTCAGGCCAAAAAATGTCTTGGCTGTCACAAGAGTTGCAAATAATCTGCACAAGGAAAGGGCTGGGCAGGATGCCCCTTTGCCCACCCTGGAACCCCAAGAACAAAGGCATAGGGCAATACTCTCTAGCAGTTTCCTCCTGTCTTTAACTGATGGTACATCAAATTCCCATTAAGAGAGGGTCCACCTGACCTGGACACCCCTCCCAGCCAATATGTAGATATGGTCAACACCTCAAGGTCACCCGAGTCATTGCATCTACTCTGAAGGTCTCCCCAATAAGCCCATTCGGGCTTCTTTGTCAAAGTCTGGTTCACCTATTAATGAACTCTCCATTTCTTTGACATTGCTCAGTTAATCATGTCACATATTGTCACAAGGCTTCTGTGCTCTGCCCCTAGGTCCCAAGGTACAAATCTTTAATCCACTCCTGCGGAGCGGATTAAATAAAGGAGTAAGGGCTGTTGGGGAGGAGTTAGGGCGCGCTTTGCGGCTCCTGATTCGCTCCTCTGAGTGGCACTCCAGGGCCAACTGGCCAATTGGGAAGCGCGCAAAGCGCGCCTCCCTATTAGCCACTTGGCCCGTCTCCCGAATGGCCGGACCAACACCTTCCACTCCTCCCGAGCCGCCATCCTCGCAGGATGGCTGCTAGGGACGACACCCCACGCCGCTGGACTCCAGGAAAGCTCCTTTCCCGCCGCCCATCGACTGCCCTTCCCAACGACCGCACTCCCCCATTACCCCCCTCAACATCCCCGTCTGTCGCTCCCCGCACCTTCCCGAACCTGCCCACCCTCCCGGCCGCCGCCCTGCCGTTCACAGGCCCACGGCAATGCCAGCGAGACGCTACGCCACCGAGCACCTCCCCCGCCCAGCTGCTCCGCCGCCTACCTGATCCGCCGTGGCCGGAATGCCGACGCCGAGATCCCCGCCCAGCCTCTCTGCTGCCTAAACGGTCCACCGCCCACCCGATCCGCCGCAGCTGCACCACCCAGCCCTCGCTCCCTGTGCGCAGACACATCGGCACGCGGCCGCAGGACCCCATGCCTCCCCCCAAGATGGCAGACTCACCCCCCAGACCACCGGCGACCTCCTCCACAGGCGACCCGCTACGCCAGCAGCCCCAGCCCACCTGCTCGATCGCCGCCGTCGCCCCGCTGCGCGCCCGGGCCACTCCCGCTCCCTGCCAGCCTGCCTCCGGTGAGTCTGCCCACTCGCGAGCCCAGCGTCCAACAGCTAGCGCCCGCTCTATTCAGCCTACAGCGGGCTAAATTTCTAGTATTGCTATAAAATGAGAACAGGGACAAGCCATGCCTGTTCTTGGGTTTGGTTCTTCCTTGCATGAAACCCATCTTCTCCTTCTGGACTCTTCTCCACTCGTTGGATGGTCACTATAAACTTTCTTTGATCCAAACTTATCCTATTTCACGCCTGATCACCTCTTTGTTTTTCATCTGCATGTATGCATTTAGATTACTTGTGTGCCTGTATGTTAGGGACCATTTTGTTTCAATAGAAATCCTTTTTATTCATTTTTGAGAATTGCCTTTGCCTGATTTTTTAACAGATACTCACTTCATATACATTAGTGGAGTAATCTCACTCATAGCTCCTCTCACAGGGCATTGTCTCCTAGAACTGCTAATTTCCCTTACTATAAATTCAGGAGACAGGACTATTTCAGAAAATAAAGCCAGAAGGATACCAGGAGAAAACCTGTTGGAAGACAGGCCCAAAAGAGACAATAAAAAAAACACCACTAGTGGTCTCTCCTACAAGTGACTACATACGGCTCTCAACTCAAGACAGTAAAGCACATTATCAGAGATTTACAACCTCTGCTGGATACTGACAGTTCTCTTTCCTAAGTTCTGGGGGGGAACCTTTTCTTGCACACAGACAACCCCCCAATGTCAAACATCTCACCCACAACAATGCAGCATCTAATGTGAACATGGACACTGGTACTAGAGCTTGCAACAAACCCAGATGCCAACTTTGCTGCCACATAATCACTGGATCTAACAGCATCACCTACACCATCAAAAGCTTATTCACTTGCTCATCTTCTAACACTGTATATGCCATGAAATGCCAACAACGCCCCTCTGTTCTCTACATAGGGCAAACAGGTCAAACCCTCTGCCAAAGGATTAACGGACACAGGTCTGACATCAAAAACCACAGGACTGAAAAACCTGTAGGGGAACACTTCAGCCTTCCAGAACATTCAATTAGGGACCTCAAAGTAGCCGTTTTATTGCATAGGAACTTCAAGAACAAACTAGAAAGGGAAATTGCAGCAATGCAAGTTATTACAACACTCAAAACTATGACATACCCTGGACTCAACAAGGACAAAGGTTTTTTATCCCACTATGCATGCTAACCTTGTTCAACTCTTATATTTCTTACAATCTTTTAAATTTATTTTTAATTTATTTTATTTGGGACAATGTGACTGTGATATGATGTTAGTACTATGCAATGTAATTTCAAATTTAACTCTCTGGTCTCAGGACAAGATAGCTGCCTGCACAGCTTGTCACTTGCAGGGATGTTTCCACGCTTGGGAAAGAGTCTGCCATTAATTCCTAGCATGGACAGTCAGTTTTATGTCTCCAGTGTTTTTGTGAACTGCAGCTGAACTCAAAAAGACTGATTAACTGTTTTGGCAAAGAATTATTATATGGCATCATATGGCTTAATTTGGATATTATAACACAGTTTATTATGAATTTGCCACAATTTGCTTTTGCCTTATATCTCCACAGTCATGACGGTTGTTCATTAGTCTGAGGAAGAGTGCTTGTCCTCCAAAGCTCACACCTTGAATAAATTTTGTTGGTCTTAAAGGAACAAATAATTCTTGTGAGGGACATTGTTGGATGTCAGGAGTTGCCTGGTACGGGACCAGGTTGGAGGCAAGTTCTCATTTCTGGCCTTCCCCTGAAATCCCAGCAGAATGACCCGTTTAGTACCAGATGGGATGCTCTCAAAATGGGGCAGCTGTTAGGAATTGTTAATTGAGGTCTGTGGGCATGAAGGGAAGGCAAGGTTAAAAAACAGAAGTAGTAATGAGTTACCATTCTCGGAGATCTCAAATGGCATGCATCTCTTTTGAGTGGAGAGGAAGCCATCAGGAACTCACCCCTTTTGTTCCTACAGAATCTAATCCAAGGGTCCAGGTAAGTCCTAGAGAGTGATATCTGGCTGGCATCCATGTTGCCATTCCCGCTTGGGAGCAGACGGTGTACCTTTGTGTATGTAGTGCAGCTCTGATATCCAGTCCCAGCCAGGCAGTGTGCTACAAATTAATATTTGATGCCATATTCAAGAGAGGTGTTTCTGAATGGCTGCCTATAAACTACCCCTCAGTGTGAGGAGAGCTCTGACTGCCCACAGCCAGGGCACTAAGAAGCAATGATGTGCACCCCGTGCCATCAGAGAGGAGCCTAAAGGGATGAAACAAGGATGTCACAGATAACTACGGGTGCCAGAGTGCCTCCAGTGTTTCTCCTGCCACCCATTTCCTCCACCCCAAAGCCAAGAGCCACTGCTGACAGTTTTCCACCCCACTGGAACAGGAGGTGCTTCAGGAGACCCTTTTGGCTTCGTCTTTGGGCTTGAGAGGCAGGGCTGCAAAGCACCACACGTGGCCTGCAGAGCTCCTGCAATTACAACTGATATCCAGACAACAGAGATCAATTCCCCTGAACAAAATGGCCCTCTAGGGCACTGGGTCTCATTAAGGTCCATCCCTCCCCAAATCTCCAGGATTTCCCAACCCAGAGTTGGCAATCCTACTGCCGAAGCACCCATTTGGTAATAGGTGCCTTCATCATCAGAGGACATAGACTTGGGGTCTCCTGACACTCTGTGACTGCCCCACAGGGTGGCCATTTGGGGACTGGCTCTCCCAAGGAAGCCATTTTGTGGTGGTGCTCACTCCCTGGCCTTACAATTCCAGAAGTGCATTTGGGTGGCTCAGAGTGGCAGAGTCAGAGGAGGGAGGGCCAATCCATTGGGAGACCAAGGCCATGGAGGGATTGGCTAGTGCTGGACACAGGAGTTCCAGGACAAGACAGCACAAGGGGAGGGGCAGAGCAGGGCTCCTTCCCAGGCAGTTCTGGAGTTTGCTTTTGCCACTTAAGCAATGAAGCAGCACCGCCTGGGGTTTCCCTCTTCTTCAGGCAAGCAGCCTGGGAGCAGCTCCTCCTGGAGTCCCTCAGAGGATTCTGAAAGCACCGGGTGCATTGAGCAGAAGAGAGGCTGCCACCCTTTCAGGGTGGCGGCAGGTGCCCTTTCCATCCCCGCCCTGGGCAAATGCCTGGCTGGTCAAGCCAGCCCTGTTCCCTCTTCTGTGTGGTCTCAGCAGCTGACTTGGCTTGTGACGGAGGGAGAAGGCATTTCCAGGCAGGAATCTCTGCTCTGCTCTGTGCCTCGACCCGTTCGGTTTGTTCTTCTCCTGGAGGGCTGAGCTGCAAAGAGAAAGGAGGAGGGCAGAGGAAGGCGGGTGAGACTCTCTGGCTCCTGGCTGGACTCCCTCCTCAATTGGCTGGAGAGTCTCAGGCGATGTTTCCTTCTCTCCTACAAGTGACGTCACCCTCCTGCCTGGGTTGGCACCCTGTCCGGAAATACTTGTTTAAAACCGCCAATGGGGGAGGGAGCAAGCAGGAGAACAGAAAGGAAAAGTGGGGAGGAGAAAGAGCAAGAGAAACAGAAAGGGGGGGAAGAGAAAGAGAAAGAAAAAAGGCACAGAGGAAAAGAGAAAGAAGCCAAGAGAAAAGGGGAAAGAGAAAGAAGAACAACAAAGAGAGAGAAAGAGAAAGAAAGAAGGGGAATGAAAGAGGAGGAAAGGGCAGAGACAGGAAGAGAAAATGAAAGAGGCAAGAAAAAAAGAAAGAGAACGAGAAGGGAAAGGAGAGAAAAAAGTTTGAGATAGAGAAAGAAAAGGCGGAGATAGGAAGAGATAAAGAAAAAGAAAGGAGAAGGAGAAGAGCTAGAGCAGGGGAAAGTGAGACCGTTCAAGGGCAGGGAGATTTGAGCTACCCCCCCCCCACTAGGGAATGATCCTGATCTGAGATGAGTCAGCCCCTTTCTCTGCTTCTCTTTGGGAGACTCAGTGGCCCTCCACTGCCCCCCTCCCCATTCTATGCGCTGTAATTAGCCTGACTCCAGATGTTATGAACAGCAAGCAGGGCAGTAGAGAATGCAACAGTGCTGTTAGAAGCCAGCCCCCTCCTCACTTTGAGGGGAAGTTTGACCCCAATGCACTGTCTGCTCCCAAGCAGAAACAGAACTGCCCACATATCAGCCAAAGGCCATGCTTCCAGGAGCTGCCTGGATTCTTTGGATTCGATCCTTGTGGGTCCACAGGACCGGCTAACTGCTCACTTTCCCTCCCCGCTCCAAATAGCAATGCATCTCTGCAGGAGGACAGAACTCCTGAAGGTGTTATTCATTCCATCAGCTCTGAAAGCTTTCCTTTCCTTCTTACCTCCTAAGCTCAACTGGCTAACCGTCTGCCACACCTAGTCAGCATCCTGTCCTACAATCTTGGGGTCTTCAAGAAACCACTGACACTTTAGTTTCATTCAGGTAATGCAAGCATGGTTTCTGTCTCTTCCTGGGATACACGCAGGGCAACCACAGTCATTGTTGCTGTCCTGAGAAATCTGTGGGGTTTCACTGAAAGTTTTGTCTCAAATCGGACAAGGCCATATTTCTTTATGATATACACATTAGATGCCTCAAATACATTGTTAGCCTGAGCATACAAATATCAGGTGAAAACAGCACCTTTCTGTGTCTATGTGTTCTTGGATCCAATACATGCATCCCTGCATGCCTGTAGTCTTCACCTTCTTCCAGAGACACTGGCCATTTCTTCTGCAGACTTCTCCGCATTGGGATGGTAGCTATAATTCCCCTCTATTCCCTCTCTTGTGTGTGTGCTTCATTTCTTTTGTGTGCAAGTTTGTTAAATTACCTTTAAATTATTGCTACACTAAATTCCCCAATTGGGGGGGGGGGGTGTAGGAGCTGGCAAGAGAAACTTTATCTGCCAAATTTCAAGATTCTGCAGCAGATTTAATGGCAATGGGAGGGAATATTCATTTGCAACTAGGGATGTTTCCATACCCAGTGATATGGAAACCAATTTCTCAACAGGCTCTCAGGAAGCCAATTTCTCAACACGTTGCTTGACTGTTTGTCTCTTTGGCATGAAGAGGAAACTTTGCACTGGGTCCAGCCTTGCAGGGGGGATTTGTTGAGGGTGAAACCAATACTGACTCTTGACTGATTTCCCCAACTGGCTTCTAATCTCCTGCCCTGGGAAACAGTGAAGCACAGCCAGAAACCTGTTTGTCAGCGGCTGCAGCTGCACATTGGTCAAGGTGCAGAGATCTGGGGCTCTGCTTAGATTGTGACAGTCAAAACTGAGGGCCATTCCGCACCAGGATCTATGTGGCAAATTGGTTGTGGGACGAAAAAATGCCATTTTAAATTGTGGAATTCGTCGTTATGCATACCTGCCTTTGTAGTGGAATCCAGTTGCGTTTCTATCGTTTCCCACAGGTTTCCGGTCTCGGCAAAAATCGCTGGCCAGGAAGCGATATTGCCGAGCTCGTCCTGCCCCTGGCCGTCAAGGAGCCAATGGGCGGCTGTTATCATGATCCCAAAAAGCCCCTTTCCCTTTAAGGAAGTTAAAAACACACACACACACACACACACACACACACACACACACACACACACACGTTGCAACGAATCTGCATTGATTCGTTGCAACAGAGAGACCCATCTAGGTAGCAGGTAGTGTTTGAGATGCCGTTTCATCGTTGCCATGCTCCCCCCGAGTGAAAAAAAAAATTACCCCCCCCGGCATGGGCGCGATTTTCGGCCGAAAATACAATGGAAAATAAAGGGAAAATAAACCAGCAAACGGGGCTGTGTGTTGTTTTGTGCTTGGTGACTAAAAACAGCTTTGCAGCCAGGGAAGCCTCGCTGGGTAAACGAAGGCTCACCGGTGCGTTGATCTCTGCTCACTCGGAGAAAAAAAAAATGGCGATCGCTTCGCCGGAAGATCAGAGGAGAGAGCCAGGGGGAGGGACTTTGCAGAAACCACAATAATGGTAACGCAGAGAACTTTCCCGCTAGTGTTGCAGATTGGTTGCAAGAGTGTAGCTCTTTCCGGAGGGTGAATCCACTTTTTGGAATTTCCCTGAAAGCGCTACAATAAAGCGCTTTTTGCGGATCGGTTTCAGGAGTGTTGCAGATTGTCAACGTTGTGCATAACAGCAAAACTGTAGCATTTTCAATTTGTAACCATTGTGCTATTTTGGACGAGTGCGGAATGGCCCTGAATGCTGCCCATCATCAGAGCATACTCGGTGCAATCTGGCAGTCCAAGAAGGTCTTTTTGTATTGGTTTCATTCCTGTTTTGAGAATAAGACAAACTAAATATCTGCAAATATTTGCTGAATGTTCTGCTCAAATCTTCAAAAGGATGGTCTTAGAAATTCGTATTCATAATTTTTGTATTTTCAAATGTTCTGACCTTACACAACGTTTTGGGGTAGAATTCCACAATCTAATTTTAAAGTGAAATGGTAGCTACAGCAGAAGGGGGGAAAGGATGTTGAAAGGAAGAGGAAGTACGGGGGAAATTAAAAGAAAAGAAAGCAAAGATATAAAATACTGTAAATGAAAGTTTAAAAGAGAAGCAGCCAACAATTACGCAATATATTTAGGAATCATGTTTGTGACAATGAAAAAAAGAACTCAGCCATGTTGGACTTTTGCCAAATTTATAAAAACTCCTACAAGAAAACTTTCTTTTTCTAGATAATTCCTTAGTAGAACAGGCTTCCTCGGGAGGTAGTGGGATCTCCTTCTTTGGAAGTTTTTAAGCAGAGGCTAGATAGCCATCTGACAGACATGCTGATTCTGTGAATTTAGGCAGATTGGGAATGGGTGGGCAGAAGGGATTGCATCCATGCTTGGCTTTCATGCATGCCCCAAAAAATGCCAATCACCACTTTGGAATAAAAATGTGAATTTCTTCCAGGCCAGACTGGCCAGTGTTTTTTTTTGGGGGGGGGAGGTTTGGAAGGGGTCATCATCTGCGCATGGAATTGGGCAGGTAGTTGTGAATTTTCTGCATGACCCTGGTGATCCCTTCAACTCTATGATTCTATTTATTTATTTATTATATTTATTATATTTATGAAATATAAAGGTTCATTGAGTTGTGATGAAATCCTGCCCATGACTGAGATGTCTCAGACTTCTGCATATTTATGTTTTGAATATGTAAATTCACATCGCCATTCCAAATATGGTTGCCAACCTCCAGGTGTTGGCTGGATATCTCCTGGGATTATAACTGATCTCCACATGACAGGGTTTTCCCCCTGGAGAAAATGGCTGCTCAGGCTGCTCACGCCCCATGGAAGTCCCTCCCCTCCCAAACCTCTCCTCTTCAGCCTCCACCCCCTAAATCTCCAGGTATTTCCCAATCTGAGCTGGCAGTCCTAAATTCCAAACCAGAGTGCCTCAGACTTTGTGGCTTCCTGGTCTTCAGTGTTTCTGCATATCTGAAATTCCCTAAGCTGTGGACAGAATAGTCAGATGTCATTGCATGGCAGCTACCACCCACTGAAGACTGTTGCGGGTCAGCTATAAAATACAGTCAAATGTCAACTTTCTTATATCCAGAAGCAAAAAATGTTTTAAATGTGGTTCTTGTTCCAATAGTTTCATTGAAGGTTCAGAGTTCCACCTCTCTACCTATACTATTACTCTTAAACATAATAGTATTTCCAACTGTGCCAGTACTCATGTATTATATTTCGTTTTATGTCCTTGTTCCTTAATTTACATTGGTAAAAGTACTCGAGCGATAAGAACACTCCTCAGCGAGCATAAATCCCGATTAAAAAATGGAGTCCTTTCTGCCCCTATTGTGGAACATTGTATAACTAAAAATCATAAATGGGAAGAATTATATTTTGTTTTTAAAATTTTTGAAAAAGAATGCTTTAAGAAACTAGATAATAAATTATTAGGCCATCTTTAAAACTGGAACATTAAAACCTAAAGGACTGAGTAATTTGTTAGACTTTCGTTGCTTTCCATAATCACAATTATTTGGCTCAAGATTCTGTAGTATCCCAGCTGTTGATAATTAGAGAGGGTATTTAGCATTCTCCTCTCCCTGATTCAGGTGGGTCCGAAACGCCACAAGCTAAGTTTAGCTATTGTATGACCTTATAAGTCTCTGTTTCATCTTTTTTTACAAGTTTAATTCTATAGAATAACAATATTAGCTTGTTATATTGTTTACAATCATTGTAAAATATCTTTACTCCTTTTCAGAATAATTTGAATATTGTATTTCTATTTTAGATTATCAAGAGAAGAAGAAGAGTTGGTTCTTATATGCCGCTTTTCCCTACCCGGAGGCTCAAAGCGGCTTACAGTCACCTTCCCATTCCTCTCCCCACAACAGACACCCTGTGGGGTGGGTGAGGCTGAGAGAGTGCTGATATCACTGCCCGGTCAGAACAGCTTTATCAGTGCCGTGGCGAGCCCAAGGTCACCCAGCTGGTTGCATGTGGGGGAGTGCAGAATCGAACCTGGCATGCCAGATAAGAAGTCTGCACTCCTAACCACTACACCAAACTGGCTCTCCTTAAGAGATTCCTTAATAAGTTGAATATTCCTTAAATATAAAGTATGTATTCATGACCATTGTTTGTTAATTTGTTAATATTAGTGTTGAACAACCACTAATTTTACCTTTGTATTTTCCAAGAACTGTCCCTTGAAAAAGCTGTAAGGCGAAATGCGTCGGGACTTGTGTGAAATAAGAATAAAAGAATTACTGAAGAGAGACGACTCTATATAAGTCCAATTTGGATATTTTATTGCCATATTGGTTTCCCAGTGCGTCTGTATTTTTCTATCGTTCATATATCGACAAGAAATATCCTCACACACCAAATGCAAAAATAAAGTATTTGACAAATAGTTGATGATTTGGACACTTCCTGAGAATAATGGATACCAGAATGTACCCAAGAACCAACTTCAGAGGATTCTTCAGGACCAAGGACCATCCAGATGCTCTTTAGACAAAAGAGTGGGGAAGGGAAGAGGGCATGTTCTTAATCAACCTGGCATTGCACACACAGAAACACAAAACTATTCTATTTATGTTATTCAGATAGGTGGCCCTGTTGGCCTGAAGCAGCTGGAAAAGTTTGAGTCCAGCAGCACCAAATGAGTTTTATTCACGGTTTTATTCAACCAGCTCCTGTCTGCACAGTCCTGGCCTGATGGAATGCTTGAACCAATGAGATCAGGGCCCTGCCGCACCTCAAACAGTTCTTCAGGGCCTGCAAGACAGAGCTGCTCCACCCAGCTTATGAGGCCTAGAAAACCATCAAAAATTCTGGTTTTCCTACCTAAAGCACCTAAGACATCTGCTAATTCCCACCCGCTGATTACTAAGAATGTACTTTATATACCCCTCTCTCACTAGAGACGAGGAGGCCTTTCTGAAATGGCTAAATTACTAACTTGATCGTATTTTAGGATTTTATACAATCTTATTGTGTTATGAATGTTGTGAGCTACCCAGGAAGAGTGGCATACAAATGCAAATATATATTACTGATATATGTATGTAAATAAATAAAACAATCCTTGGCTTCTAATCACTCTTTACATTGCATGTTATTTTAGAACATGAGGTCCTCAGGGCAGATTATGTCTCCTTGCATGCTGTAATAAGTCACCTGGCACATGGATTGGTACTCTGTAAGTAGATAAATATTACTTACTCAAGGGTCAGTTAGTGCAGACTAGCTGATAACTCCACTAGACCAAACTAGGGTGTAAACTGCATGGAGCTTTTATTCCAACCCCTCATCGATTTAGTCCCTGCCCTCTACACAGAATGCGATTTCCGTTTGGATTTTGGGCGATTTAAATTTTCCTCCTGCAGCAAGAAGGATTGATCCGGAGTGACCCTACCTTTATTGTGCAATATCTTAGAGTGCTTTTAATCCTCAATATCTGGATTGGGAAAGAAAGCTCCGTGGTACAGCATCTCTGATAGGCTACACCTGGTCATGTGATACACTTGCCTTAAAGGAGAAGCCCCTAATTTCTCTCAACTTCTTTCAGTCCTGGATTTTTTTCTCCCTTCTCTGCCTTTTTCGATCCTGTCCCCCACCACTCCAAGAAAAGAAAGAGACTCCCTGCTTGGCTCCTCTCCCCCCCCTTCAAGAAAACAAAGAAAGTCTCCATTTGCCTCCCCCCCCTGTATTCTGAGCCTCCCTAACCATGTGCAGAAGACTTTCCTGTTTCAATGGGGGGGGGGAGAGGAAGACTCGAGTTCAAAGCGATCTGAATTCAACAGGATTGACAATGGAATAAAGAAAGTTGAGTGCAGACTCTGCCTAGGACATTTGGCTTTGGCCTTTTTGGTGGTGGCCCCATCCTGTGGAACAGACCCCAGAAGAGGCGTGGGATAATTGTGGAATGAGCAGAGAGGTTCTCTTTCAGCTGATTCGGATAGCGTTGGCGACTTGAGAGTTATTTTCCTGGTTCTGCTGGGACATCTGCTGCTCTCTCTTTTGGGCTGGTAAAGTCAGAGTTTAGATTGGGCTGAAGTTCTGTGATTTGGTTTGTGTTGTGATTGATGTATATTGCTGGGAGCCTGTGGATTGTTGGAAGCCATGTCAAATGTGGAAATAAATACCTTTTTAAACAAATAAATCAGTAAATGCATCTAACTTACCTGATACTGGATCCTGAGTAAGTGCGCACATAAGATAAGGGGCGAGTACATTTCCCATGCCCAGACCTGGCTAGTCCAAGCTAGCCCAATCTTGTCAGATCTTGGACACTAAGTGGGTTCATCCCTGGCAAGTCTCTGGGAAACCTCCAGGGAAGGCCAGGGTCATGATGATGAGGGCAAACCACCTCTGGGGCCACCTGAAGTCAGCTGTGGCTTGATGGCACTTTTGCCACCACAAGCTTCACTCGGTTCCCTTATCATTTTGGAACCAGAATTCCATTTAAATTCAAATTTCTAAAATAAATTTCCAAAGTAATATGCATACTTGGCCACCCCTTTCCATCTCCCTTTCTAGCCTGTTCTTGAAGTTTCTTTGCAATGAAACAGCTATTTTCAGGTTCTTTATTGAATGTCCTGGAAGGTTGAAGTATTCCCCTACAGCAGTGTTCCCCAACCCCCGGGCGGTGGCCCGGTACTGATCCGTAGAGCCCTCGGTACCAGGCCGCGACGGCGGGGAGCGAGGCGCCAGCGCGCCACCGGGCACACCTCCCCCCCCGACAGCATGGTGCTTGCTGCACCAGGAACGATCAGCTTCTTCGGTGACCGAATTGGTCAAGCCTAGGGGAGAGAGAGGCCCAGGGAGGGAAGAGGGAGAGCGGCGCTTGCTGTGTGGCACCTACCAATGTGCGCAAACACGCAGGCCCCGGAGCTGCCATGCTTGTACGTTTGCGTCTGCTCCTCACCCCCCCCCCCGCAGCACAGCGCTCCGGCAACACCTCCAGTGCAGCGCAGTCTCCCGCCAGGTGCTCCAGGTGGCGGTGCAGCTCGGCAGGACAAAAGGCAGAAATGAACTGAGAAACCCCGGGAAAAAACCAATTTATATACCATTATGAATCATGGATCTTCCCGCCATTGGTCAGTTTCGGTTTAATTTCTGTGAAAGAACCCTTGCCTGATTTTATGCAACATGAGGAACTGTATTAAAGGGGTGCAGCATTAGGAACGTTGAGAACCACTGGAGTAGAGGAAGAGCTCAGGAGTATCTTAAAAATAAACAAAATTCTTGGCAGGGCAGGAGCTTTCATGAGTGACTCAGGACAGATCATCCCCTGCCACCAAGTCTGTTTGCTTTAAGGAGCTCCTTGACCCTTTAAAACAAACAAACAAACAAAAAAAAGTTACTAATGTTTCAGAAAGTTACAGAAAAAGTTACGTTTCAGATATTCATCCCAGTGTTTTTAAAATTCTACAGGTGGTTTGTGATTGACCCTATTTGTTAGTTTTGCCATCAGGGGTAGTTCTCAGAGTTCCCCCCACCGTGAGTCTTGTTGTTGTTTCCGTCGGGAAGCAATGATGCCTCCTGCTGCTGCTGTTGCGGGCAAGAAGAATTCTGCCCCCTCTTTAGGGAGACCTTTTGGAAGAATGCAACATAGTTTTTGGTTCTAATGCAAATTTGCATTTATACATGGTCCTTCTTGATTCTTGTCCTTAAAATCTTATGTTCCCTGGACTGTCTTTATTCCCCCTCCCATCCCATGTATTTACTAGAGATCCACTCCACGTCCTGATTTCCTGCATCACACACATGCGTACAACATGTGCAAAGGACAGTCATGCTTGCCATTCTAGCAGATGTTGTTGTTGGGGGGGGGGGGGAAGCATACAAATAAATAAGCAAGATGCCTCTTGTACGTAACCCGGCAGGATTGGCATGCCTCTCCCATTTCTCCAGAGCATTTCCCAAGGCAGGAGCAGTCAAACTGCGGCCCTCCAGATGTCCATGGACTACAATTCCCAGAAGCCCCTGCCAGCGAATGCTGGCAGGGGCTTCTGGGAATTGTAGTCCATGGACATCTGGAGGGCAGCAGTTTGACTACCCCTGTCCCAAGGCCTCTGAAGAAATCCTCAAAAAGCATTACTGCAACCAGAGAGAGAGAGAGAGAGAGAGAGAGAGAGAGAGAGAGAGCGTGCAGCCTGGCCCAGGAGCCTTAATCCCTGCTACAGCAAGCTTTTAGGGCAAATGTCGGCTTCAGAATGAATGGCTAGCCTAGAGGCCTTCTCAGCCTTTACGCCTCCTCCCCCTAACCTCGCAGCGCGTCATGCATAATGCCAACAGGCTCCATTGTGGTGCTGGACACCCAACCTGCCATTTAGCTCCACTCTAGGCGCAGCACAGGCCGGGCTGGGGCCAGAAGCTCAATTGGGAAACGGGGCCAAGCACCGACTCAGCTCTTCCAAGGGTGGTGGGTGAAGAGGAGGAAGGGCGCACACAGCGCTTCCTCACCCCCTCCCCTTTGGTGCAGACTTTGGGGCCAGCCTGATAAAAGTTGCCAGCTCCGGGGTGGGAAACATCTGGCGATTGGGGGGAGACCCTGAGGAGGGCAGGATTTGGGGAGGGACTTCTATGGGGTATAATGTCATAGACCAAGGGGGGCCAAACTGTGGCTCTTCAGATGTCCATAGACTTCAATTACCATGAGCCCCTGTAGTCTGTGGACATCTGGGGAGCGACAATTTGGCCACCTTGTCATAGACAGTCTACCTTCCAAAGCTGCACTTTTCTCCAAGTACTTCAGGTACAGAAAAGTGGCATATAAGAACCAACTCTTCTTCTTCGTCTTCTAAGCAGCTTAAATTCTTTCTTTATTTTATTTTACTTTGCTCGCATCCTGCCTTTCACACCAATAAGCACCCAAGGTGGTTCCCCTCGCCTCCCTTTTATCTTCACAACAACCCTGTGAGGTAGGTGAGGCTGAGAGGGTGCAACTGGCCTAGTTATCCAGCCAGCTTTCATGTCACAGGTGGGGACTAGAAACCGCATTTCCCAGATCTTCATGCTGACTCTTTAACTTCTACCCCAGGATGGTTCTCCATTTTGTCCTCACAACAGCCCTGAGAGGTAGGTGAGAGTTGCCGCTGTGGCTTGGGACCTTTGCAAGGCTGGGGAAGGAGACGTTTGGGGAGGGATCTCGGCGGGGATGCCTCCCCCCCCCCGGGGAAGCGTTGCCTGGAGTGGAGACCCGTGGCCATTCCGGGAGCTCTTCTGCCACCCCCGGGAGGCTGGCAGCCCCTGCCTCTGCAAGCGCGGCCCGTGCCCTGGGAAGGGGCCACTCCCCGGCAGCCCCGCAGCCAAGGGGAAGAGAGCAGAGGGCGGGGGCGACGGCCCTTCGTCTGGGTCGCGGCGCCGCTTCCTCGGCCGGCGGTGGGCAGGAAGCTCCGGGAGCGCCTGAGCCCGGACCCCGCCGGCCTTCATTCAGCGCGCCCAGGCTGCACTCGGCCAGCCGGGTCGGCCCATTCCCCGCCCCGAGGGGGGGGGCTTTCGGCGCCCTCCCCAGGATACGCTTGCCATCCGGATCGCCACGATCGGGGACTCAGACAACTCCGGCATCCAGTCCGGGTTTTCCAGCGGCTTTCTCCTCAAGAAAACCCCTCTCGGTCCTGAAGGAGGCCTCTCTCTACCTGTCTGGCTCCAGCGCGCCGCAACCCGCCTGCCGCCAGAGCCCGCTCACCTGGGACAGCGGCAGACAAATCCCAGGATGGATTGCCGACCTGGTCCGGAATGGATTTTGTGCCTGGCGCGGCAGGCAGCCCCAAACCAAAGCAAAGCCACCCACGCCCTCAGGAGATACCTGCGCTTTGTTACTCTCGTTCTTTTTCACGAGCAGAAAGGCGGCGCTTCCTGTGTTTTGCTTCCCCACAGCTTGGCGTGAGAAATAAATGGCCGAGGCGTGCAATCCGCCCTCCCCCCGGGGGCTCCCCCTCAACTGCAGGATTCCCGGAGGGGCTCAGGGAGGCCGTGGTGCAGCCCCAACGCCCGCCCCGCCTCACGTTTAGCCTTTCTAGGGAAGGGCAGACCAAGTGACAGCACTCCGGGAAGAGGCTTCGCTCCTAGGCCCGGCCCAGGCAGGCTGCCGGCCTGGCCCTGGCTTCAGACAGCACTGCTCACCCTGACGGACGACCTCCAACACCAGCTGGATGGAGGTGGCTCAGCGCTACTAAGATCACGCCCTGAATAAATCTTTGTTAGTGTTAAAGGTGCTACTTCAGACCAATTCCTAACAGCCACATAATCCCAATTAAAATAAATTGTGAGGAATGTGGATACACAAGTTAAACAAGGTTAGCATGCATAGTGAGATAAAAAGCCTTTGTCCTTGTTGAGTCCAGGGTATGTCAAACTATTGAGCAGGGGTAGTCAAACTGCAGCCCTCCAGATGTCCATGGACTACAATTCCCAGGAGCCCCTGCCAGCGAATGCTGGCAGGGGCTCCTGGGAATTGTAGTCCATGGACATCTGGAAGGCCGCAGTTTGACTACCCCTGCATAACTTGCATTTCTGCAATCTCCCTTTCTAGCCTGTTCTGTCCTGTAGGATGGGAGGCTGACAAGGAAGACTGACAAACCGCCTCTGCTTCTCACTTGCCAGGATCGCCACAAATTGCTGAAACTTGAGGGTACTTGTGTATGTGTCTCAGGCCCCTGCTTCACCATCTTGTTGCCAAAACTTGACAAGCCCCAAACTCTGCAGCCTTTCCTCAAAGGGAAGCTGCTCCAGTCCCTCAGTCACCTTGGTTGCCCTCCTCTGTTCCTTTGCCTGATCTGCCAAGCCCATTTATGATGGTCAGAGCTTCACAGTATCCCAAAGGAGGCCACACCTTAGGGCTAATCAATGTTATTCAAGGTGAGAAATTTTGAAAGCTCCCAATTTAAATAAATCTTTGTTGGTCTTAAAGGTTTTATTTTTGTTGTGCTACTTCAGACCAACATGGCGACCCGCTTGAATCTATTTACAATCAGGATATTCTGCTCCAATGTGCAACACATGTCAGCCTTGTTGTTGCCCGCTCACCCAACTTAGAGAGAGCCCCCTGTAGCTCTTGGGTTTCACTGTTCTAGATAATTCAGCATCATCTATACTAGCGATCCCCAACCTGTGGGCTGCAGACCACATGTGGTCCGTCGACTAACTGGAGGTGGGCTGCGAAGGACGCCTTCTCCCCCCCCCCCCCCGGCCCTTTACTTCATCCACGATCCGGCAGGCGCACATGGGACTATCTCGTTGCAGAGAAACAAACTCAGGGTTCCCATTGATTTGTCATTGTCATGAGTTAAAATTTCCATGAAAATAAAATGTTCCTTATGTTCATTGTTGTGGCGTGTCTGTATCTTATTTTGAAGGGATGTTTAAACATTGCCATAGCGATCAGAGAGCGTTAGGGCAGTGGTTGAGAGTAGAGGAGTAAACTACCCCCCCACTGGGCTTCAGTAAAATAGTCAAGCGTTGAGTGGTCCTCAAAAAGGTAGGGGACCACTGATATACTATGTTACCCAATTCCAAACTATTTATAAACAAATTAATTGGCACCAGCCCCAGTTCTGGGTCCTTCTGGGATGCCACTGCTCATGTGCATTCACACGGCCGGGTTGCACATGCGGGTTTGCGGCCGCGCATGGTGCAAACGTGCATGCGTGACCGACCGCGCATGCACACATGTGCAGGAGTGCTGCAAATGCGCATTTGTGGCCATGCATAGTGTGCATGCGCAGCCCGGCCCTGCGGAGGCAAAGAGCTGCGGCCCACTGCCAGGGCCTTCGCGGCCGGCACCGGGCCGCAGCTGGTGGTTGGGAACCACCGCTCTAGACCACCTACTGCTCAGGGCTACGGCTGTAATGGGCTCAGTTCTACCTGCTCTATCCCAAATAATACTGTAATGCTATTATGGTTGCCAAATTCCAGGTGTTAGGAATAAATGTAGAAAACTCATATAAAGAAATACTGTGTACAGTAAAATAAAGAGTGTGAGAAACAATTATTGACTAAGTATTTTTCTTTGTCAATGAAGTATTTATTTTTCAAGAGGAAATTGCTTCTAGAATACACTGAAAACGTTTTTTTGGGGGAAAAACCTTCCTCAGTTCAAATCAAGCAATTCAGTAAAGAACCATAAGAGGATCTAATGGTGAATCCTCATGCGTAAGAAACATTAGACTTGATTTGAATGCAAAAGTCAAAATGTGGTGTGAGAGGGATAAAAGGTAACAAGTTCCTCTCGGTGTGACAGCATTCCTAGTTCCAAAGGGCTACAGCTGATGCTGTCCACTATTACCACTTTGGAAGGTGGACTCTGACATTCTACCCCAATGAAGTCTCTTCTCTCCCCAAACCCCACTCTTCTCAGGTTGCACCCCCAAAATTTCCAGGTATTTCCCAAGCTGAAGCTGGCAGCTGTAAGTCCCATGGGGAAAATTTGCAATCCAATACTTTTTCAACCCAGTACCTTTAACTCAGCCATGCACACCTGAGCATGCTGGTCCCAAGCCTGGGTAAATAGGGAGCGTTAAGGAAAGACCTGACAACCTACCTTGTAAAAAAAAAATTTTGTTAAGAAAATCCTTTGATACAGCTCTCAAACAATTTCAGTCTTGTGCCCAGTGGTGACCCCTCGGGCCAGAAGGTTCTCAACAAGTGGCTGGGAGGAGCAAGGACCTGCAGCAAGTAGCCCTGGATTTTATGACCTGCCTGGGGCAAATCCAGCAGGAACCTCAGGTGCTGATGCTGCCAGTGGTGACAGCGAGGGTCTGTACTTTATGAAGATGCACCAAATCGCAATTTGGAATGTTAGGGGACTGACTCAAGGAAAATTAGAAATTGTCAAAAGAAATAGGTTGAACATTGACCTTGGGATTAATGAATTACATTAGATCAGGGGTAGTCAAACTGCGGCCCTCCAGATGTCCATGGACTACAATTCCCATGAGCCCCTGCCAGCGAATGCTGGCAGGGGCTCCTGGGAATTGTAGTCCATGGACATCTGGAGGGCCGCAGTTTGACTACCCCTGCATTAGACAGATGATGGTTTCTTTCAGTTGGAAGATTTTACCATCTACTATTTAGGACACAACTCCATGAGAAGGAATGGCATGGCTTTTATTACAAGCAAAACATTTTCTCGAGCAGTGGAAAGTTTTTCGACAATCAATGATCGAATCATGATAATTTGAATTTGTGCCAATAAATATCACAGCTATCCAAGTATACTCTCCAACAACTGATGCAACATAGATGGAAATTGAAGACTTCTATGCCACCATTCAGGACATTTCAAAACAAGTACCCGAGAAGGATGTCATTTACATCATGGGTGACTTTAATGCAAAAGTTGGCACACAAGCAGAGAAAGACATTATTGGCAACTTCAGACTTGGAGAAAGGAATGATGCAGGTGATTGTCTGGCACAATTATGTCATGAAAATTGGTTTTGCATCATGAATGCTTGGTTCAAACAGCATAAGCATTGCCTATGCACTTGGACATCACCAAATGGACTTTACAGGAACCAAATCGACTGTATCTTATGCCACTGGCGATGATCCATCTCAATCCTCACTGTCAAAACATATCCAGGTTCAGATCATGAACTGTTACTGGCTAAAAATCAAAACAAAACTCTGGAACATCAAGAGAACCTCAGGGTTAAGGAAGTTTGCTGTAAATAAAATTCTACTCACATATGCAGTAGAGGTGAAAAATCGATTTCAGCTATTGGACACAACAGAAAAGTTGCCTGATGAACTGTGGCAGGGAATTCAATCAACTGATGTTGAAATGGCAGTTTAACACATACCACACAAGAAGCCAGAAAAAAGATCAAAATGGCTCTCAGATGAAACTATAAGAATAGCTGAATGTAGAAAAGCAGCAAAAGCTGCAAGCAAAAGGGAGGAGGCAAGAAAATTAAATGCAGATTTTCAAAGGGCAGCAAGAATAGACAGTGAAGCTTATTGGAATTAGAAATGTAAGCAGTTAGAAGAAGATTACAAAAGGGTACACAAGAGAAATGCTTTCACATAAGCAAAGAGGTTCCGAATATCATCTGCTGATTGCAAAAACATTATCAAAGATAAACAAGGGAAGGAACTTGACTGACCTACAAGAGCATCAAAAACAGGTGGCAGGAATACACAGAAGAACTGAATACATGCAGAATGGAAGTTTGTTCTCTTCAAAATGAAAAAGAAATAGAAATAGAACTTGAATCAACCATTCTTGAAGAGAAAGTCGAATGAGCCTTGAGTCAATTGCGAAACAACAAGGCCCCAGGCACTAACAACATACCTGTGGAACTGCTGAGATGTGTACCAATCAAAACCATTACAGTTTTGTGCCAGAAAATCTGGGAAATTAATAACTGGCCAGAGAAGTGGAAATGCTGTGTGTTCATCCCACTACCCAAAAAGGGTAACTCAAAAAACTGTTCCAATTACCGTACAATTTCTCATACTAGTAAGATCCTGCTCAAAATCATACAACAATGAATAGCAACAACCAGTGAAAGAGAATTACCAGATGTTCAAGCTGGCTTTCGACAGGGGCATGGTACTCATGATCACATAGCAAACCTGTGCTGGATTTTGGAAAAGTCACAGGAATACCAGAAGGAGGTCTACATCTGCTTTATTGACTACAAGAAAGCTTTTGTTGTGTGGACCACAACAAATTGTTGAAAGCCCTGCAAAATTTCGGCGTGCCAGTACATATGATCAAACTGATGCCATCACTCTATGCAAACCAAGAAGCCATTGTACGTACACCATTTGGTGACACTGACTGGTACAAAACAGAGAAAGGAGTGTGCCAAGGTTGTACTCTTCCCTCCTTCCTGTTTATTTTATATGCTATGGTAATTATGAGAGAGATTGAACTCAAGGAATCAAACACTGGAATTAACACTGGAGGAAGGAATATAAATAATCTTCGGTACGCTGATGACACGACCCTCCTGTCAGAAACTAAGGAAGGCCTCGGACAGCTGATTAGAAAGGTCAGTGAAGTAAGTAAGACATTTGGTCTTAAACAATACAAAGACAAAAATAATGACCACTGCAAAAAGCAGACATGTCACAATAACAACTGATGTTGAAGAGATCGAATGCATTCAAGAATTAATGTTAGTGGCAATTGAAGTATGGAAATAAAGCATCGAATTGCTCTGGGTCACTCAGCAATGATGAGCTTGAACTGAACATGGAAAAGTAAGGACCTACGCCTGGCCAGCAAGTGTTTGATCTACCATATTTCCAGTAGCTACTTATGGTTGTGAAAGTTGGACCATGAAAAAATCAGACAAGAGAAGCATCGATTCGTTTGAACTCTGGTGCTGGAGAAGGCTTCTGCCTGTGGGTTCCATGGATGGCAAAAGTCACAAGCAAGGAAATATTACAGCGCATAAAGCCTGATCTATCACTGGTAGGCAAAATCACGAAACTCTGGCGCCCTTTCTTTGGCCATATGTGATCACTCAATGAAGAAACCAAATACGCTAGGATTGGTCAGTGGAAAAAGGAACCCAGGCTGACAGAGGGTGCAGTGGTGATGGGCATTGCGCGGCTGAGGGAGGCGGTACGGAATAGTGGACTGTGGCAACAGCTGTGCCATGGGATCGCCAAGAGTCGGACATGACTGAATGGCTGACAACAACAACCTTTTCAGACCTCCAGAATGATTACTTTTAGGGATGGAGACATTTTTTCTGTCCTCCTTTGTATGCTGTTGTTCTGTGTCTTTCTGTCTTGCTCAGCTTTGTTGCTGTTGTTTCCCAAGTACTACATTTCTCTATAGGGGGGTCATTTTCACACCATTGGCAAGTTACGTGCACTTGACATGCACATACAAAAATTAAAACTGAGTCATTGAATGGGGGGGGGGGAGGGGAGGTTGCAAACAAATAAGCAGGAAATGGCCCAGCTTTCATTTGTGTGGGAAGGAAGCCAAAACAAAACGGGGATTTCTAAACTGAAATTTGTAAACTTCATTAGCATCCTTAGATGCTCTTTAGAATAGCGATCCCCAACCTGTGGGCTGCGGACCACATGTGGTCCTTTGACTAATTGGAGGTGGGCCCCGAAGGACGCCTTATCCCCTTTTCTTCATCCCCCCCCCCCCGGCCCTTTACAACACACTTCGGGTGTCATTGTCTCCCATCACTCCCAGATGGGACTATCTCGTTGCAGAAAAACAAGCTCAGGGTTCCCATTGATTTGTCATTGTCATGAGTTAAAATTTCCCTGAAAATAAAATGTTCCTTATGTTCATTGTTGTGGCGTGTCTGTATCTTATTTTGGAGGGATGTTTAAACATTACCATAGCGATCAGAGAGCGTTAGGGCAGTGGTTGAGAGTAGAGGAGTAAACTACCCCCCCCACCGGGTCTCAGTAAAAGGCGTTGAGTGGTCCCCGGTGATAAAAAGGTTGGGGGCCACTGCTTTAGAAGACAGTTTTAGTGTTTGGTCCAGTAAACGCTGGCTGACCAGCCTCCTTACAAACCTCTGGGTAGGATCAGGGCAGACAGAGAAAATCAGCCATTCACAAAATGAGACCTCCTGCACAATCTTACTCCCTCTGGACTGTCCCCCTTGTCACCTGACTCTTGGTAAATCAGTGGCCAGGGTTGCTGGGAGAAAGCGACAGAACGGCCATTCTTCTCCTCTGAGTCACAGCAGCCAAGCTCTTTCCCCGTCATGCTCCACAAGGCCCTTGGCATTCCATCTCTGCGTCGTGGCAAGATCTCTATGGTTACCGTTGTCACGGTGCGCAGCAGCAAACAAGAGGCTGACTTTCTAGTCCTCCTACATTCTTTATGGTCACAGCCGCTGGGCGAGCAGCTGGAGGAGGTAAAGGAAGAAAAGCCCTGCCCTCTCCAGCCAGGGTTTCAAGGTCTCATGGAAGTAAGAGGGATCTCTAGACCCACATAGGCTAGTTCCCCTGGAGAAAAGGGAATTTCCCAGCACAATATTAGCAAGTCTTATTGGGGGGAAATCACATTCTGTTTTGCCACATCGTAAGAACCTCACAAGATCCCTGATGGATTAGGCCAAACCCCAAAGCTGGATGAGAACACCAAGGGCCATCCAGTCCAACCCCCACCCCATCTTCTCAGGGACTTAAAAAACACCCACTCCTGACAGACACTCATCCAATCTCTTCCTAAAAACGTTCAATGCAGGAGACTCTACCACCCGCCGGGGCATCCTTTTCCTTCTATAAACAGCCCTCACCCTCAAAAAAATGGATCCTCTTTTCTCGTAATTTAAACCCATTATGGTCCTTGTCTCTAAAGCTGCGGTCAACAAGTTGGCCCTTTCTTCAACTTGTCTACCTTTTACAAAGTTAAACACAGCTCTCCTCTCACCCCTGGCCCTCCGCTTCTCCAAGCTGCACCTACCCAGCTCTCTTGACTTCTTGTGAAGTATGGACCCCAACCCCTCAACCACTGTAGTTGCCCTTCTCTGAACACGCTCTGGCTTGTAAATATCCTTCTTATAATCATAGAATCATAGAGTTGTAAGGGACCTCCTGGGTCATCTAGTCCAACCCCCTGTACTGTGCAGGACAGTCACAACACTATCACTCATCCACTGTCACCTGCCACCCCCTTGAACCTCCACAGAACCAGCCTCTCCGTCAGATGGCTACCCACCCTCTGTTTAAAAATTTCCAAAGATGGAGAACCCACCACCTCCCGTGGAAGCCTGTTCAACTGAGAAACCACTCTAACTGTCAGGAACTCCTTACGGATGTTTAGACGGAATTACTTTTGAATTAATTTCATCCCATTGGTTCTGGTCCGACCATCCGGGGCTCCATCCTCTATATAGCTGCCTTTTAAATACTTGAAGATGGCTATCAGATCCCCTCTCAGTCATCTCCTCTCCAGGCTAAACAGACCAAGCTCCCCCAACCTTTCCTCATACGTCTTGGTCTCCAAGCCCCTCACCATCTTTGTTGCCCTTCTCTGGACATCATCTGGAAATTTATTAAGTATCCCCAGTAATCCCTCATCCAAAGATTCAAGGGGGTGGCAGGTGACAGTGGATGAGCAATAAAGTTTTGAGTGTCCTGCATTGTGTGTTTGGGGTAGACTAGATGACCCAAGAAGTCCCTTCCAACTCTGTTATTCTATGATTCTATGATAACTATAAAGAATCACCGACAGCTTCTTAATACAAGACTTTTTGCATTCTTGATGCTTTTTCAACCCCAAGATTTAGATCTTTTAATCTTTTAACGGTTTGGGATGCTTCCAAAATTCTTCTCATCCAAATTTCTTCCAAGATTTTCATTTTCCAGATTATCATGTATTGTTTAGAAAATGTTCAGAAACTCATGCTTTAGGGCAGTGGTTCTCAACCCCAGGGTTGTGACCCCATTTGGGGTCGCCTGGCCCCTTCTGCGGGGCCCCCAGGTTGGTTGCTGCCACGGCTGCGGGGGCCGAAAGTGGCGGCGGGCGGCGGCAGGTGATGGTAGCAGACAGCGGTGGGTGACAGCACTTTCCCCTGAGTTTTTCTGGCTCTGATTAAAATCGCTTTCATTTATTTCATCCTTGTTCAGTTTGAGAATTTATGGGGGACCGACCCTGGTATATACTGGTAGAGATCCACGTTACCCCTTTTGTTAGCCAAATGCCCCAACTCAATTTCTAATTTGGATATTTGTGGCAGAATGGGCCTACTTCAGCCTGCAGACCTTATTCCACGCTGCTCGCACTATGGATTTCTCTCTCACTCTAGTAACATTGCTGCCATCTATGAAATTTCCTGCTGAGAGTGTTGGAACTCCCAACTTCACTTCCAAGTCCTGAGGCCTTGGCAGTCTGTCTCCTGCAGTCCAGTGCTTGATCCTCATGGGGGAAATTTACTGCTTGGGACCCTGCTCCTCTTGGTGCCTCTTTTACAATACTGTCTCTGGGCTGGTGGGTACAGAGAACCACTGCCAGCATCTAAGGTTTAAAGCATTTATTAAACAGAAAATGTTTACAAGCATAGTTTAAGCACAGTACCAGACTGACCAAGAGATTCCAAAAGAAATTGAGTAAAAACACAATCCTTCTTACTAAACATGCCCTACTAGATGTTAAAAATATATAAACAGACTCCTTCTCTTAAGAAGAGCCTTCTCTTGTGGTGCAGAGTGGTAAGGCAGCAGACATGCTGTCTGAAGCTCTGCCCATGAGGCTGGGAGTTCAATCCCAGCAGCTGGCTCAAGGTTGACTCAGCCTTCCATCCTTCTGAGGTTGGTAAAATGAGTACCCAGCTTGCTGAGGGGTAAACGGTAATGACTGGGGAAGGCACTGGCAAACCACCCTGTATTGAGTCTGTCAAGAAAACGCTAGAGGACCCGGTGCTTGCACAGGGGATACCTTTACCCTTTGCCTTCTCTTAAGAAGTTCCAGGCTTCTATAGAGTTCCCATTACCCTAAGCTTACTGCAGCTCTCCAGGTGACCATATGGCCAATAGCTGCCCCTCCAAACCTCAGGTGAGTGGTCTGACCCCTCTGATGGATCCAAAACCAAAGAGAATGCACCCTTGGTGCAAGGCTTTTTAAAATCATTGTAGCTTCTCACCCCCTGACCAGGTCACCTAGGGTCAGAGAAGCATATCCTGGCATTTAAAACCTCCAACACTCTATTTTTTGCTTGAAGAAAGGACAGTGTTTAACCATACTATTGTCTTTAGATGAATTAACATTTGGATAAAGATGACCTGATGTGAACCTGGCAAGCCATTCCCCATCCCCCTCCTCTCCTGTCAGGTTTCAGCCTTGATTGGGGTGTGCGTGTGTTAAAATTCTCAATTTAACATCTCCACAGAAAAGAAAAGGCCTTTCTTTACAATGTCCTTTTGTTGGCTCTCCAGAGGAGCTGGTTGGCCACTATTTGAGAAAGGATGCTGGGAACAGGATGCTGGATTAGATGGACCACGGGTCTGATTCAGCTGGGCTTTTCTGATGTTCATATCCTCATTCAGAGGATCTGGTTGGCTATGTAGGAGACAAGATGCTGGACTAGATAGACCACTAGTCTGATCCAGCAGGGCTCTTATTTTCACAGGTGGCAGCACCCAGCCAGGTTTCACCTATCCAGTATTAATACAAGCAATTGCTTTCATTTTTATGCATTTATCGTCACTTTGAGCAGTAGTATCAGAGATTTGTATAATCCAAAGTATTCTTCCACCTAATGATACTGCAGAGGTGAGGATGTAATGTGGTGGTCAGAGTTCTAAAGGCTTAGAAAGACCTCTTGAAATCCCCTCACAGCCATGAAAGACATTCTCTGTCTTTCTTTCTCTGGTTTGCCTACCTCACAGGACTATCTTGAAGATAAATACTGAAGGGAATAGAGGCAGAATCACAGTTGCTGAGGTGACTGTCTGGACAGCCTTCCATTTTCTACTTGGAAGCCTACTAGGGATATCTGTGTGGCCACTTTGAGAAACATGCTGTTGCATCATTGGTTTGATCTAGCCAAGCTGATGGCCAAAGGTCCGAGGTGACGGTCATCTCCAGGCTAGACTTCTGTAACTTGTCTGCCTGCCCTTTTCTCTGCTCTGGGAGTTACAGCTGGTACAAAATGCAGCCTATGCTGAGGCAGCGGCATTGGCTACCAATGAAGTACCGGATCAGATTAAAATATTGGCTTTGACCTTTAAGGCCATACATGGTCTAGGCCCTGTGTACTTGAGGGGTCCTTTAACTCCCTGTGCTCCATGTAAGTCCTTGCGATGAGCAGTGACCAATCGGCTGGGAATCCCTGGGCCAAAGGAAGTCTGCCTGGCCTCGGCCAGAGCCAGAGCCTTTTCATCCCTGGCCCCAACCTGGTGGAATGAGCTCCAGGAAGAGCTGAGGGCCCTTGCAGGAGCTTGTATTGTTTTGCAGGGCCTGTGAAATGGAGCTCTTCCGCCAGGCCTTTGGTTGAGGTCTGGAGGAACAGGGAAGATCTTGCTCCTCTCTGGACTGCTGTTTACCATCTTCCAGCTGGGGTTGGGGTTGGGCTTGTATATAGAGCTGGGATTATGAGTGGGTGGGTAGGAGGGAAGGTTTTTAATGGTTTTATATAGTTTTTAACTGTTTGAACGAGTCCTCTTAAGGTGCCTTACCTTCAACTCTGTAAGAAATAAATTCATCCTCCCATCACTCATGGATTCCTCCATCAGCTCAAACAAAGAAAAAGTTAAATTCCTCCTGTGGAAAAGGTGGGGTCATATTATTAAGCAGGTTGCCAAATTTTGTGCTCATGTGCTTAGCACACGGGAAAGACAACTTAAGCTTAAGTAAAGATATTTTAGTGGAATTTTACTATGCATTTTTTATAATGTATCTATCAATTATACAATTTTATATATTTTAAATTTTGTATTGGCTCCTTGATTATGCAATTTTCTGCTGTGAAATGTTTTTTTCTTGCTATCCGTTTTATCTGGCCGCAGTGCTGTATTAAAATAAATTTGATTTGATTTGAACTGTTGTAAACCACCGTGAGTCAGAAGAGCTGGGAACGGCAGTAATAAAATAAAATAAATAAAATAAAATAAAATAAAATAAAATAAAATAAAATAAAATAAAATAAAATAAAATAAAATAAAATAAAATAAAATAAAATAAAATAAAATAAAATAAAATAAAATAAAATAAAATAAAATAAAATAAAATAGGCAGAATAAGATTCTAAATGCAAACCCTGGCTTTCCTCCATATTATAAGTGAGCCAGCACGAGGTAGTGGTTGGGCTCTAACCTGGAAGACCCAGGTGCAAATCTCCACTATGTCATGGAAGCTTGCTGTGCGATCTTGGGCCAGTCATCATTCTCTCTACCTCACCCGGGTTGTTGTGAAAGCGAAATGGAGGAGAATATTGCAAGCCACACTGAGTCTCCATTTTGGGGGTGGGGGGTGGAGAGGTATAAATTCAGGCCATGCATACATTCAATGGGACCACAGAACATTCCTGCTAATTTTTATCATCCATTCACCACAGGGACTGGAACCGTCCTCTCCTCTCCCAACTGAGCACGCCTTTGGAAGAGACCCGATAACACATCTGATGCACAAACTCCTAGATTTTTTTCCAGTCATGTTTTAACACATTTCTTAATTAACATGTTTGAGCATAAGATTGGCTAGCAACAAAAGTGAGAATTTTGTTCATTAGCACAGTCTGAAAGAGTGAGAATTAACAGATTAGGGAGACAAGCCCCCCTCTCCCCCCCTTTGTGGCATCTCCTGTGCAACAACATGGAAAACCCTCCAATGGGAAGGCTGACATGCCACGCCAAGAGTTGCCTGCCACAGCTCCCTGCCTCTGCTTGGGCCAGTGGGGCACATAGCTGTCACTCTCAGAGTCCCAAGTGTTCAGACTGCTGCCATGGCACAGAGACCCCACAGAGGTCCATTTCATGCCCACAAGTGGTGATCGACATCATCTCCTGGACTCATGCCAGTTCTGAAGCTATCTTGAATTGGCTCTGTGGCTTGTGCCTCAGAAACATGTGTGCTCTTCCTGATCCTCTCCATAAAGAAGTAGACCAAATCCTGACTCTTTCTTGAAGCCAGGGAGTTCAAGAAGCTGTGCATCTGTCCCCCACAGGCTTTGGAGGCACAGCTGTGTGTCCACAGTGGTGATATTGTGCATAGCACATCTGCATGTTCTGGTGGATAGCTTCCTCTATGACAGGGCCCCCCAACCTTTTTAAACCTGCAGGTGGGCACCTTTGAAATTCGTATCGGATTATGCAAGATCTGTAGTGAGTGTGAGCAAAATATAAAGGGGGCATTGAAGGTGTATATTTCACAAAGATAGGAGAGGGTAATTTTCAAATTATCTCCTCCAGTATCCTGATTGGCTCAACAAGGAACTTCCTGCTTGTTTGGGCACACTTCCTCCCTGCTTGCCCCCAGAACAGATGTTGAACAGAAGAAGGACTGTTGGTAGCTAGATAATTAGGTCTCTATCTCTCTTTCTGTAAATATTTGTTTATCTTCACAATAATAAACCCCCTTTTTTATTATTTTAAGCATCCCGGTGCTCTGCCCTCTTCATGTATTTAAACTCTGCCAACAACTCAGACATAATGTAGTGTGCACAACTATAAAATGGGAGGGGGGCACAGTGGCCACTGTGGGAGGTGGAGCCAACCACACACATTCACAGAGGAAACCAAAGTGCAGTGGGAAACAGGAGTAATTAAAAAAAACTGAAGTCAGAGAGAGAATAAAATCAATGCTGTAGTTGCACCTGCTGTTGATTTTTTTAAAAAATCTGCACAACCAATTGAATGGGCAGGAGCCCACCTCACCCTCACCCACTTTCCAAAAACACTTGGCAGATGCTCTAGTGTCCCTGGGCACCTCATTGGGGAACCTAACCCATGGCTTCCAGGTGCCCTGGCCAAATGGAACCTCAGTCTTCAGAAGCAGTGTACCTCTGAAGGTCAGGTGTGCAGTGACAGAGTGGCCACTGCCATGGGCTCTCTGGAAGCGCCTGGCTGGACCCTGTGGGAAACCAGAGGTTTGATTCAAGGAGCCTTTGCTCTGATCCCTCAGTGACCTATGTTCATTCGAACAGCCTGCCTCTATTCTGCTGATCCAGATTTGGCCTTGCAGAGAGCTCCTCCTTTCTGAGGTCTCCTCCCCAAACAGCTGCCTCCAAGATTTTCTGGAGAGGAGCAGAACTGAGGAGGGCAGGAGCTCTTTGGCTCACTGCACCCGGACGTGATAAAAGAATTGTGCTGATTCCGCTCTCTGTGAGCCTTTGCTGACATCTTTGGTGGCTCATTGAGGGGGGTGGGGAGGGGAGCTGGCAGGGTTCCTTTCTCCCCTAACCTTGCAACCTGACTGCTGCCGGCTTAGCCCCCTTCTCCCTTTCCCCGCTATCCATAATCTCGACAGCTGGCTCTTCCCTCTTCCCGCAAGCCGCAGACCCAGATATGGAAGCATCATTTTGAAAAAGGTACGCGGGGGAGGGGAGTCTCTTTCTGGGTCGTTATGGATCCAGCAAGGAGATATATGGTATGTCGATAGAGGTAGCAAAGGAGCACAAGGAGCGGAGAGATTTATCAGGAAGTGTGGCTCCGATTTCCCCCTCCTCCCCCTCCGGAGCTGACTTTCCAGGGTTCCAGCGCAAAATGAATGAGAAATCTCCACTTGTGTAATGCGGGTAGAGAGAAGCCACTCTTCAAGTATCTTTGCTTGTCAAGGACGACCTGGAGTTGAACTTCATTAAAAAAAAAAAAAAACCCGGTCCCTCACTGCCTTTGAAATGCCTACAGTTTTTATCACAGGAGCCTGCCTGGACACCTAGGGGATTTCCGCACTTGTTAAAAATAGTGAAATGCTTACCTTTTGTTGTTGTTATATTCCAGCCGCTCCATATGACGTTGCCAACATTCAGCATCTGGGCAGTAAACCTGAGACGTATAAAAGGGTAGTATAAAAATCTAATAAAATAAATAGATTAAATAAATAAATGGCTGGCTACGTCCTCCATTTTAAAGTGTGAGTTGGTGAATCCCAAAAAGTGGATTCAACAACCTACATAGCACTAGCTAATTGAGAGCAACCAGCAAGCAACCAGCAGAGGGAAGTTATGGAGGCTCAAATGTGCGAAAGGTGCCTGCCATGTCCGGCCCTCACTCTCCCGGGGATGGGAAGGTCTTTTTAAAAATGCCTGAAATCCAGGAGCAATGGATAGACAGACAAGCGTGCAGGCGATGCCAGAAAGAAATTTTTCCAAACATTGTTGTACAAATCATGCCTCTCTAAATCTCCCCCCCTTAATAATCAGGAACGAGATTAATTTTAAAAATTAACAAAGAGTGATTCAAGAAGGGGTAGCGTTCAAAAAGCGCTATGCATCTATGATTAGATGCATAGGAAAAGCAATGGACAAGTATGCATTTTTTAAAAATTAGCAGGCATTGTGGGACCTTTAAAGCTTCAAGAAAGGAGATTGGCTGCCTGGCTTGATTGACAGGAGGAAGAAAGTTGCATATAAATCACGTTGCTCTCTTCCACCATTTCAAGGAGGGTGAGAAGTGCGAAGAGGCAGCAGAGAAGAGCAAGACAGGAAAAAGGTGAGGAGGGGCAGGGAGGCGCGATTATACTTAGCGTTACGCGATTCGGCTGGTGTAATGCTATTTTTACAGATGTGCGGAAATCCTCCAGTAAGAGAGCACTGTAGGGTTTGCGAGTGAGCAGAAACATAGGTCTGTTCTCACAGGGAGGACTACATCTGTCCCTGTGGGGGTTAGCAGGAAGAAGAAGAAGAGTTGGTTCTGTGAGGGAGGTGGGGCTGAGAGAGCACTGATGTTACTGAAGAAGAAGTGTTGGTTCTTAGATGCTGCTTTTTCTCTACCCGAAGACTCACAATCACCTTCCCTTCCTCTCCCCACAACAGACACCCTGTGAGGGAGGTGAGTCTAAGAGAGCTCTGAAATTACTAAAGAACAGTTGGTTCTTATTTACTGCTTTTCTCTACCCAAAGGAGTCTCAAAGCGGCTTACAGTGGTCTTCCCTTTCCTCTCGCCACACCAAACACCCTGTGAGGGAGGTGAGGCTGAGAGAGCTCTGATATTACTGAAGAAGAAGTGTTGGTTCTTAGATGCCGCTTTTTCTCTACCCGAAGGCTCACAATCACCTTCCCTTCCTCTCCCCACAACAAACACCCTGTGAGGGAGGTGAGTCTAAGAGAGCTCTGAAATTACTAAAGAACAGTTGGTTCTTATTTACTGCTTTTCTCTACCCAAAGGAGTCTCAAAGTGGCTTACAGTGGTCTTCCCTTTCCTCTCGCCACACCAAACACCCTGTGAGGGAGGTGAGGCTGAGAGAGCTCTGATATCACTGCTCGGTCAGATCAGTTTTATCGGTGCTGTGGAGAGCCCAAGGCCACCCAGCTGGTTGCATGTGGGGGAGCGCAGAATCGAACCTGGCTTGCCAGATTAGAATTGGTGAATGTGCCTCTGTGCAAAATCATACCTTTCCCAAAGAACATTAGCATGTGACGGGGAATGGTTAAGCTGAATCCTGAGATGCTTGTTTTCTATGTGCGGGTTTCTTAGGAGCATTCCACTGTGTGAGCTCTTGATTACAGTTGGGCAGGCCTGGCATAGTTTGACAGCTGCCTCCAGTGAGAACTGGGTCACAGTGTGGCCCCCTGGATGAAGTGTTTCTTGGGGGGGGGGGAGGACACACTTGTAACCTTGGGTTTGAGCTGACCTCTGACACACATTTCATGGGTGGCGTAAGAGAGATTTTCTCTGCCACCAGTGACAAGTGGAGCCTCGGTGGATTGGACCACCTGGCAGTCTAGCCCACCATCCTATTTCTAGCAACAGCCAACCAGATGCCCATAAGCAAGGCATGAAGGCAACTACCTGTTCCCATGGTTGCCCTTTGCAATGGGTAAAGGTAGACTGCCTCTGAATATGGGAGTTCCATTTTGCCATCAACAAACCCACCCTCCATGAAGCTGTCTCATCCATTTTCGAGCTGCTTAAGCCAGTACCCACCAGCACAGTTTATAGAGATGCATTAATTGTGCCCAGTGCAAATTCCTTTTTTCAGTTCTAAATCAGTAGCCCATCAATTCCATGGGGTGAGACCACATTCTACTATTTTGGAAAGGGATTGCAGCAACAACAACAAAAAAGCTGTCTCTTCTCCATTCCATTCATAACTTTGTAGGCTTCTCCCATTCCTTCCTTCTTTGGTAATTTTTTCTTCCAAACAAAGATAATGGATATAATCATTGGAGCATTTAAAAAGTCAACGTTCTGCATAGAAAAGGTGGGATTTGGGTCACCTGTATTCATTAAGCAATTCATTTGGCAACCCTCTAAATATAGTTCTGCATTTTGAACAATCTGTTGGCAAAATTCCCTAAGCCCTTTCCTGCCTAAGCTGCGGTTTAGAGGCAGAGCCAGCAGCTGCAGACTGCACAGGCCCCTGCTCGAAGGGAGGAGATCTGTTTTTGGGTACTGAGGCACTGAGGAGGGGGCAAAGTCCTGGTGGCCACTCTGTGGATGCCCAACTAGTTGGTCTATTGGCCTGATCCAGAGGAGTGTGTCTGTGTGTATGAAGCACTGCCGGCTAGGCTTGAGTACTCTGGCACGCTTCAGCCGCTTTGGTGAGCACCAATGCCTGAGGTTGCCAGCACCGGGGAGGGAAGGGGCAGCGCCGCCAGTGGCACATGACCTGGCGCCCGCATGCAGGCACAGAGCTTTGCGCCTGTGTGTGGGCACTGGCCGCCGCTGCCCCTCCCCTCCATGCCACTGGCCGCCTCGGGCATTGGTGCTCGCTGAAGCGTGCCGGAAGCTCCACCCTACTGCCAACCCTGTAGGGTTTTCAAGACAAGAGACCTTCAGAGTGTGCCTGCCATGGCCTGCCTCTGCATAGCAACCCTGTACTTGGTGGTCTCCTGTGCCAATACTAATCCAGGCCAACCATGCTTCTCTGCAGAGAGCCAAGGAGATCTGGCTAGCCTGGGCCATTCAGTTAGCGCCCAAGAAAGCTTAAAAAAAAAACATTCAAGAGTTTTTCTAGTCTGTGCTCCATTCTAGTTATCCTCACTTCCAGTAAAATGCAGAGAATTCCTGACATCCCTTACGAAATCCAGAACATGTGTGGTTCTGTTCCCAGCCTCCCTTCTTTTCATCTGCATCCCTCCCTCTCCGCATGCTCCCACGGCTCGTGGATGATAAAACACTGCAAAAAAGCCATCTGGGTACAACCACACCTATACAAATAATCCCAACAAGCTTCAAGGATGACCACACCTGGGTTTTTGGGGGGTGGTTTTTGTTGGTTTATTTCCAAAAATAGGGATTTCATTTTGAATAGCGAAATAACGGGAGAAGGATGAAATCTTCTCCCTTCCTGCGCTTTGCAGCCTGGTGCTGGTCAAATAAACAGATGTGGCACATTCAGCAATAGCGATTTATAGAAATGAAACACACTAAGCTCATGATACCTTTTGTTAAAACTAAATCACAATACCTATACAGATTGATCTATTCCTTAATGGCTCCACCTTCATGTTTTGTCATGCAACTCCACTTGGAAAGGTAATCTCCCTGCTTTCGCTGGCACATTTGTGACACATAAGTGCAAACTCCAACCGCCAGACTCCATAGGTCCAAGGACAGGGCCATGTAGATAGTGCTGAAACGTCCTCTCTTCCCAACACCCACAGCCTACACAGAGATCAAAGTGAAACTACAAATAGCCCCAGACTCCCAAGCATTCCCAAGCTCATCCAACGATTGCTACAAGCCCCTTCCTGCAGAGAACAGAAGAATATCAAGAATACATACATTAAGAACCTTGACACGATGCTGATGCCAAAACAGATCCTGACAGTGGACAAAATGGAGAGGGCATAGAGGAGAGCAACAAAGATGATCCGGGGCCTGGGGACAAAGCCCTAGAAGGAAAGACCGAGAGACTTGGGAATGTTCAGCCTGGAGAAGAGGAGAGCAGACAGGATGGCTCTCTTGAAATATTTGAGAGGTTGTCACTCAGGGGAGGGCAGGGAGTGGTTCCTGTTGGCAGCAGAGCAGAGGACCCACGGTAATGGGCTTAAACTATGTGAAGAAGGATATTGGCTAGATATGAGGGGAAAAAACTTTCACAGTGACGGTACTTCAGCAGTGGAACCGACTGCATAAGGAGGGGGTGAGCTCCCCCACACTGGCAGTCTTCAAACAGCGGCTGGTCAGACACTTATCCTGGGTGCTTGAGGCTGATCCTACACTGAGCAGGGGGTTGGAATAGATAGCCTGAATGGCCCCTTCCCACTTTAGGATTCTATGGGCCATTCCGCACAGCGTTAATGTTGCTGAAGTCTTACCATTGTGTAACGCTATTTTTTTTAACATTACGCATGACGTCGTACACAATCTGCAACACTCCCGCAAAAATTGCTTTGTTGTAACGCTTGAGAACAACTCTTGAGAACAACCTGAAACACATCCGAAAAAGACATGTGCATTCTCAATACAGTGGTAGCAAGCATGTCCCTCCCTAAGCTCTCGCACCCGAGCTTCCGGCGTCGTGATCACCATTTCCCCCCCTTAAACTGGCAAAAGCAACGAATAAGTGATGCTTGTTCAGCTGAAATCCCTCCACAAGCAAATGTCAGTAAAGCACAGCCAGAAATTGCACCGGGGGGGGGGGGAGATTTTTTTTTAACTTTAAGAGCATGTAAACAATTAAGCACCAGCTCCTATGCAAGCAAAAAAGGTCTTTCTGATACATTGAATGAACGAATATGTGTTGCTACTGGTGCTTTCGGGTTTTTAAAAAACAGTTTTTAAAGGGAAGCATGAACAGAACAGTTAATCGGCTGTTCTGTTTGATTGACGGCCAGGGGCGGGAGGAAGCATGGAAAAAATATTGCCTCCTTTGTTGCAATTGCGGCGAGACCGGAAACTTGTGCGTTATGAGAGCAGCGCTAGTGGGAGAGCCTTTTTTCTGAGAAAAACGGCTGTGTGCGTTACTGAGACCTGCCGCTATTGATTGCAGCACTTTTCAATAGCGCTCAGATTTAGCTACATTGCCCGTTGTGCGGAATGGCCCTATGAGTCTATTCAGCAGTGGAATGGGCTGCCTATGGAGGCGGGGAGTTCCCCCTCACTGGCGGTCTTCAAGCAGTGTTTGGACAGATCCTTATCCTGGATGCTTCAGGCTGATCCTGCACAGAGCAGGGGGTTGGACTGGATAGCCTGCATGGCCCCTTCCCACTCTAGGATTCTATGAGTCTAGTTCAGCCATGGAAGGGGCTGCCTAAGGAGGTAGTGAGCTCCCACAGACTGGCAGTCTCAAGCAGCAGCTGGGCAGGTACTTATCCTGAGTGCTTGAGGCTGATCCTGCCTTGAGCAGGGGGCTGGACTAGATGGCCTGCATGACCCCTTCTAGGATTCTATCCCCTTGGTCTTGTGGTCACCCTGTTCCTCCTGTACTCATTTATGGTGCCTGTGCCACAGCAAACTAGCCACCCATTAGCTGGCCTGGGAGGGCAGACCAGTTTGGGATGGACCAGGGCCTGCTGCAATTCGTGCAAAGATGGTATGCAGGGTTTTGATCCTGACTTTGTGGAGCGCAGTGCTGGTCATAGAACCAAATACAATCACCCAATTGTGTAAAGTGCCACCAAGTTGTAACAGACTTATGGAGACTCAATAGGCAACAGGCAGGCAGGCGGGAGGGGGGGGGGTGCCATTGCATGCCTCTGCATGGCCACCCTGGACCTCTTTAGTGGTCTCCCATCCTAGCTGACCTTGCTTAGTTGCCAAGATCTGATGAGGTCGGGTCATTCTGGACCATCCAGGGCCAGGTCGATCACTCATTGCGGCTTCTGTTTCAATGTATCTGAAGAGGAGTTGTTGTTGTTAGGTGCGAAGTCATGTCCGACCCATCGCGACCCTATGGACAATGATCCTCCAGGCCTTCCTGTCCTCTACCATTCCCCAGAGTCCATTTAAGTTTGCACCTACTGCTTCAGTGACTCCATCCAGCCACCTCATTCTCTGTCGTCCCCTTCTTCTTTTGCCCTCAATCGCTCCCAGCATTAGGCTCTTCTCCAGGGAGTCCTTCCTTCTCATGAGGTGGCCAAAGTATTTGAGTTTCATCTTCAGGATCTGGCCTTCTAAGGAGTAGGACTGACCGGTTTGTTCGCCTTGCAGTCCAAGGGACTCGCAAGAGTCTTCTCCAGCACCAGAGTTCAAAAGCCTCAATTCTTTGACGCTCGGCCTTCCTTATGGTCCAACTTTCGCAGCCATACATTGCAACTGGGAATACCATGGCCTTGACTAAACGCACTTTTGTTGGCAGTCTCTGCTTTTTAGGATGCTGCCTAGATTTGCCATAGCTTTCCTCCCCAGGAGCAAGCCTGAAGAGGCTTTTGCTTACAAAAGGCTTTTGCTTACAAAAGTGGGTTAAAACTTTGTTGATCTTAAAGGTGCCCCTGGACTCAAATCAACAAGGCCACCCACCTGAAATTATTTTCATGACCACGTGATTATGCTTCATCTCTTCAGACATCCTGAACATGCACATCTGCTCTGTAAGCATGAGCCACAAAGGGTTCCCACTGGGGGGGGGGAAGTATGGGGACCATGACACATCAGCAGTCAGGCCATCTCAAGACCAGACGTCCCCCTGAATGACAAAGGGAGGAGGGTTTTCCATGTGGGGGTGGGCTGGGGAGTGAAGACAGCCCTGCAGAGACCTGAGCCCACAGGCCTCTTGGACCACAGCCACGCTGGCTGCCGGGCACAGGCTCCCCACGGCCCTCTGGTGTGCCAGCCCACTAGCCCTAGGGGTGCTGCTACCTTTGGGTTGAGAAGTTCCTGGAGACTTTGGGGGTGAAGTCTGGGAAGAGTGAGTTTGGGGAAGGAGCTCAGTGGGCTGTGAGGCCACCAAGCCCACTTTCTAAAGCTGCCATTTCCTCCGTGGGAACTGATCTCTGTGATCCGGAGATCCGCTGTAATTCTGGGGGGGATCTCCAGTTCCCAGCTGGAGACTGGCAACCTCATGGACTTCAACTGGGTAGAATGCCGTAGAGTTTACCATATAGAGTTGTCATTGCCTTCAGGGGGAACTGAACCCTGTAGTCTGGAAATTGGGTGTAACTCCATGAGGTCTCCAAGTCCCACCTGTATGCCAACAGAAGTTTTCTGAGTCTGAGTCTCCAGGCCCCACCCAGATGTGGGGTGGTTTATATGAATAAAGGCCACCCAACCATCTCTGGAGTCAGGGGGGAATGAAGGTTTCACACCTACATTCCTGCTCCTTGTGTTGTCCCAGAAAATCCGATTGTTTGCTTGGTCTACCCTATGTGCTTTCTCCACTACTTTCTTAGCTGCGGAGAAGACAAGCAGCGTCTCTTCTCCTGTGAACATCATTGCAATTGGGGCTGTGTGTTCGAGAAATGGAGTTAAAGAGGTGATGCATTTGGGAGGGTTCTCACCATAAGAGGGAGCATTGTTTTTGGAAGCGGCGCAGGAGGGAAGAGGTTCCGGAGTCATGGATGCTTCCAAGCTGTTTGGTATTCCTTGCAAGCTGCTTGGTACGGAGGCTTGCTGGATTCCGGCTTTCTCCCTCCCTGCTCCTTCCTCCCTACACATCCTGCAGCAGCTCGCTCTCGCCTCTCTTTCTCCGGCTTGCTTTTAATTCCCCTGAAGATCAGATTGGCTCCCTCCATCCCTCCCTCCCTCTTCCTCTGCCTCAGCCAACTCTGCAAGTTTCCTGCTGTGACCTTCACAGCTCATTTCTGGAGGAGGCGGTGAGTTTCTTAAAGGAACCCTTTGGGCAGAAGCGTGGAGAAAGAGCCAGTGAGCCAGAGAGAGCTTTCTCTGATGGGCGGCTGTCGGATTCCCATCCCTGCTTGCAAAAATCCCCACCTTGCCATTCCCTGTTGCTTTTTGGGGTTGCCAGCCTCCAGGTGGTGGCTGGAGCTCTCCGAGTGACAGAGATGGGTTCCCTTGTGGAAAACAGTTGCCTGGAGGGTGAATGCTACAGCAGTGTTTCCCAGCCTGTGGTCGAGACCCACAAGTGGGTTGCAAAGCCTCTAAAAGTGGGTTGTCAGTCCCCAGTTGGGGCCCAAGGATCCTGCTTCCTCCTGTTTCAAAGATTTAAGAAACTGGGGAAATACCCCACCAAAAAAACAGGCAAGAAGCCTTGAAAAACTGCAGTGTTTCTACATTACCTGGAAGTGACTTAGTGATGTTGGGGAACAGTGATATTGGGGGTGACACTCTAGTTTTGGGGCAAACTCTATAATAAGAAGCTAATTCTACCATAGAGTTTTGCCAAAAAACAGGGTGTTGCCCCGACATCTCCTTGTCCCCACGTCACTTCTGGGATGTTGATATGATGCGTTTTCCCCAGGCTTTTCCCCTCACCACTCCTGGTAAGTTCCCCCCCCCCCCCATTCCCTGCTGGCTGGTCCAATGGATCGGGCAACCCAAGTTGCAGACCAGCCCTCCCCAATGCCCCCCCTCCATTGCTCTCTTTTGTATCTTGGAAACCCAGACCTGACCCTCTCTCATGTCATCCATGAGTTGGCATTTTTTTCTTTCCCGCAAGCGCATGTCAATCAAGCATGTCCTGATGGTCCCCAGAGTGAGTAGGGAAGAATCTGAGGGGCCATGAGAGGGGGGCACGGAGCAGCAGCCAGAGATCAAAGGCTGGAATCTATCCTCCATAGGAAAAGGCTGGGTAGGTGGGAATGCCATTTGCTTTGGGGGGGGGACCACAGCGGGGGCAGCTGCACCCTTTGTGTGATGTTGGCTGGTTTCTCAAAAACATCTGGCTAGCCCTGGAGAAAATGGGAAGCTAGATGGGTGCTGAGTTCTTACTTTGCCCAGGGCACAGAGAAAGCAACTTAGATGGGAGGGGATGGGAGGTGAATTTCCTCCAGGCTGGATTCTGGAGATTTGGGGGGGGGGTCACTTGGGCATGAAATTGGGCTCACTGTGGGTGGGCAGGTAGTTGTGAGTTCCTGCATTGTGCAGGGGGTTGGACTGGATGACCTTGGGGTCACTTCCAAATCTATGATTCTATGAGTATTCTATGATTCAGACTAACCCTGGATGTTCATTCTGCTCAGTAGATTTGGACTTGTGGGTCACCCAACTGGAAAGGCTTGGAACTATCTCCAAATGGCATTCCACCCTTTGAGGTCTATCCCCCCCCCTGCTTCACCTTCAAAATCTCCTGGACTTTCCCAACTTGGGGCTGGCAACTACATCTTTCTTGTGAATCAAATATGGGACTCTTCCTTTTCGGGCTATCTCCTCTTTCCCATGGAAACAAATCCCCTTTTCTGCATCCCTTGCACAAAAACGACATGACGAAAAACTCAAATGAATCAAAGAACAGCAGAGATGAAAATTGGCCAGATGAATTGGTCAGCAGCGGCAGCAGCTGGGAACGAAAAGAAGGAGACACTGCTAATGCTTCTCTCACTGTTTCCAGCCTTTGGAAAAGATCTGACTTGGTTTCACCCAAGTATTTAGGCTGGGAAGGATGGGGGGGGGGGAGCAGGGAGACCTGATTGCTGCCTAAAGCAGGAGGGGCCTGATGCAATGCTGGCCAGGAGGCTTCAGGGTTAACCTTGTGTGGCATTTCAGGCCTAGGCTGGGGTTTGAGGGCTTTGGGGGACTCGGAGATGGTCCGGGGTGGCTAGTTCTCACTTGGGGAATTCTTAGCTTAGGGTTGTGTCCTGCATAGTACAGGAGGTTGGACTAGATGACCCAGGATGTCCCTTCCAAATCTATGATTCTATGATTAGCTCTTTGGGCCCAGTGCCTGGGAAAGGCAGCCCACCCGCTGACATTTCCTCCAAATGAACCAAACCTTGGAGATCAGTGGTCATTCCAGAAGAAGTCCTCCCCCCACACACCTACACACACAAAGTGGCCACCCTGACTTTTGCTTCTGCCAGAGGAGAAGTCCAATCTCTTCTCTCAGGCACATTGTTTGAGGTCTGTTTTGCCTGTGCCGCAGGGTGAGGGGGCAGGATGGACAGAACCACTTCCAACAGCACTGGGGGTGGGGGGTCTCACCACTTTTCCCAGTGGTCCCCTAAGCAGAGAACTGCCTGGAAGCAAAAGAAAAATCCCCAGCCCATCAAGAAGAGACATTCTTGCCCAACCCACTCCCTTCTGTCCTTTCCTGAGGGGAGGGGACAATTTCACCACCTCATTCCTCCTCCCTCCAGTTCCGTCCTCTTTCCGGGGAATGGAGGAACATAAGGGAGCTCTCTGTGTTTTCCATGCACAGCCAGATACACTTCCCACCTTCAGTCTCAGGCACTACAGTTCAGTCTACCTCATCAGTGCTCTCCTATCTAGGTGGCTACATCCCCCTGGCTGCCGGTTGGGGAAGAGGGGGCAGGGTGACCCTACCTTTCCCCTGTAATAACCTGGAGTGGATATAAGCCTTGATATTTCAAAAACCACCATGAGTAAATGTTTCCAGCCTTTGGAAAATTTTTGCAAATTAACTTGCTGCCTCATGCCTCCAATGCTGTAGCAAAGCAGTCTTCCCTGATTGGCCAGGGCATCAGTTCAAAGTCTTCCTGGATCCCAGTTGCAAGGCTTGTCTTAAAGTGACTCTGCTGGAGAAGCCCTAACTTCTCTGGGCAGAGATTTGCCTCTTGGTTCCCCTCCCCTTCCTCTCCTGTCTCCAATCCTCTCCCACCCACCCCTCATTCAAGAAATGAAAGAGGCTCCCACCACACTTGGATTCCCCCCCCCCATTCTGACCTTTCCCAATTGAGTGCAGAACACTTTCTGTTCCAATGGAGGAGGGGAGGGGGATAGAGGAAGACCTGAGTTCAAATCGATCTGAATTCAGCAGGATCCACAAAAGAAAAAACAAAGTAAGTTCAGAATCAGCCCAGGCTTGAATCCTGTTGCTTTCTGACAAGGCAACCACCAAAGGATCCTGGAAAACAGAGGTTATGCAAATGAGGGATATGCAAATAGGGAGCTATTCAATCAGCATGCCTCATTTGTGGCATTTCCAACAGGTCCCTCATCTGCATAATTGGGCAGGTGTGTACACAGCTCTCCTGAGAGGGTCCTGAAACAGAATGGGATGCATGGAAGGCAAGTGGTGAGAAGGGAAAATAGTTATCATATCAAATTATATCAGTTTTCCAGAGAGAAAACCTATTTTCCCATACCTGTCCCTGGTAAATCACTGTCCCCATTTTAATTTTTGCCTTAGGCTTATGCCATACTAAATTTTTTAGTGAGAGAAATTACAGCAGCAACCCAAACAAGGACTATAGAATTTATCGGGGCAGAAGCTTTTATCAACCAGCTTACATACTTTATCATGTCTGTGGGCAGATGCCTCTCTGCCCCTGGGTGCCAGTTGAAGGGTGGGGGAGGCAGGATTTGGGATTCAGACCCAAATTGGGTGTCCTGAAGCTTGGACTGGAGAGATAGGAAGGGCCAGTCATGTTCTCACCATAGAACATGACTGGCAAAGCCATTCTCTGGGGCAGGCCTGGATGGACATGTGTTCCGTAGCCCAGGATGGGCAATGGCCTCGGACGTATTAAGGGGAAGGGCATATTTCTGATTCATATTCATATTCCTGATCTTGCACCACTTTTAGTTGTGTAATGTTCTGGCCAGTGTCCATCCTAACTGTGTCCAACCACTGCACCCTCTGTTGGCTTGGTTTCCTTTGTTCCACTGACCAATCCTAGAATATTTGCTTTCTCGATTGAGTTGGATCGCATGATATGGCCAAAGTAAGGGAGCCGGAGTTTCGTGATTTTGCCTACCAGTGATAGATCAGGCTTTATGCCCTGTAGTATTTCCTTGTTGATTAATATGATATATTTCTGTAAATAATCTTTCCTGTAAAGTTTATCTCTCTTTTAACCCTCAAAGTGCTGTATCTGTGCTTCATCCACAATAACTGCATACTTTCAAAATGCTCTGTTGCTCTGCAGCTCTGTTTTACTGGAGGGACTCAGGACGGAGTCTAGTCCAAAAGTCCCAACATTTTGGCCTGAAATGGTGATGAGTTACTATTAGCATTATCTGTAATCTGATTCCCTGACATTTTGTGGTTGGGTCCTCCTCCTGTGGCCCTCATTTTGTGATTGGCTGTATCTTCAGTGGCAGCCATTTTGTGACTCAGCAACCGGTAAAGCTATGTGAGCAGTGGCATTATTATTATTATTATTATTATTATTATTATTATTATTATTATTACCCGCCACTCCCGAGAGGCTTGTCACAGAAGTCCAGCTAGAATCCCATTAAAACCAAGGGGATACAATCCTAGAAGCCCTGCGTCATAAGAACCCTGCCCACTTTCTAAAAACACTCTGTAGAATCCAAGTAAGATATTGAGGGGGCACAATGCTGGGGACCCATTCAGGGGTGGCCAAACCGTGGCTCTCCAGATGTCCACGGACTACAATTTATTTTATTTATTTCTGAAACTTATTACCCGCCACTCCTGGAACTGGCTCGTGGCAGGTTATAATCAGTCCATAAAAAACCCTATAAATTCGCTGGCAGGGGCTCCTGGGAATTGTAGTCCATGGACATCTGGAGGGCCGCAGTTTGACTACCCCTGTCCTAATCTATCATCCAATCTCACATTAAACTATCACCCTCTCTCACTAGAGAGAAGGAGGTGGTTTCCGGAATAAAATGATTTTAATATGGTATTGGATTTTAAGATTAATTATTCGTTATGATTATTACATTATTCTTTGCTTGATGCCGTTACCCATCCTGAGCCTTTGGGGAAGGGAGGGTTACGAACAGAATCTGATGCTAATGATGCTACAGAAGCTTCAGTTGGTCCAGAATACAGTAGAATAAAGTCCTCAAGGCAGACCTTTTCAACATTCTGACCATGGAGGAGACCCTGAAATAATTTTTCAGGCTTTGAGGACCCCCGGAAGTGGTGTCAGCTGGTCACGCCTCCCTGCCACACCTCCCCGGAAGTGACATCACCATCCGTGTTAACAGGCAGGCTCAGGAGGACTGAGGGGGGAGAGAGAGGAGGCGGTTTAAGGCGGGACTAGGTGTGCAGGCGCCACCTCCTCCCAGGCAAGGAACCATGAGAGACCTCACTCACACTTGGGAAGGGGGCAGGGGAGCAAGAGAAGCAGCTTGTGGCTGAGTCCATTAAGGCAGGAGGGGAAAGCCCACAGACCCCCTCTGGAGCTCCCACAGACCCCTGGGGGTCCACGGACCCCTGGTTGGGAATCCCTGCCTTACAGGGACCCAATGGGGATCACATTCAATCTGTGCTTTCCCAGCTGCACTGGCTCCAGATTGAAGACCGAATCAAGTCCAAGGTCCTGGTTCTAATCTTCCAAGTCCCAAACCACCTTGGGACTGTTGTATCTGCAGGGCCATCTTTCCCTTTATCTCCCGCAAAGGACCCCCAGGTCAAGTGATCAAAATCTACTCAAGATCACGGCTCCAAATTAATTAAATTGGCCCTGGCCCTGGCCCTGGCCCTGACCTGGTGGAATGTTCTGCCTGGCAAGCCTATGACTGAGGCCTGGGGCACATCATATTTTCACCTGTATCCACCCAGCCAATCCAATTTAAGGAACTGACATTTAAACACTACTCCTCTCCTCTCTCTCCAAACAAGTTGTGGTACTGGGCAAACAGCTTTGTAATGTGTATTTGCATACTTTTGTTTTGTTTTGTTTTTTAAGAAAATGTTATTTTAATATAAATTTATCATTAGGATTTTATAATTTAAATTAGACAAAAGTTGAATTGCTTGTTTTATCTGCTGTAATCCACACTGAAACTTCAGAGAAGGGTGGGCTAAAAATACAACATTAAATAAGCAAATCTGTAGGTGATAAAATGCTGCAAAAGAACCCTCTGATTTGCGCATGTTGGTAAAACACCACCCAAATAAAAGCCGCCTATAGCCACGTGAAAACTATACTTTTCCAGTGTTTTTTCAACTAAAACATGTGCAGGGCATGTTATCATGAGGCGGTGGATTCAGTGCAAACAAACTTGGCCCTGTAGTCCAGCCTCCTGATGTAATTATTTACTAGATTTTTCTTTTATCTGTCCTCCAAAGAGCTCAGGAGTACGTGATTCTCTCTACCACCTTCCGTTTCATCCTCACAACAGCCCTGTGAGGTAGGTTTGGGTGAAAAGCAGCTATCTCAAAGTCACAGGCTGAGCCTTGTGGCAGAGCGGGGGATTTGAACCTGCATCTCTCCAGTCATCGTCCTCCCATTGCTCCCTCCTGCCTTATGTTTAGGCTTCCGTGCCAACAGCCAGTAGAGCCTGTTCTCCCCCCTCATAGGAAGCCCGAATGGCAATGAATTTCATGCACTTTTGGCCCACGAGGAATATCTCCTAAAGCAAACAGAGGGAGTGCGGGAAGAAAGGGGGGGGGGAGAGAAAAAGAGAAAAAATGAGTTTTCCTTGCTGCCCCAACGGTGGCGGGGATTGATCGGGCGCAGGTTAGCGAGGAGCGGCGGCAAGAGCTTCATTCCCAACTTGCTGGCTTACAATTATCGGAAAAAAACCTGCATGGCTGCAGCGGTGAAATTAGTTATTGATCTTTTGTCTGGGTGACGAGGAGGCAGCGTTCTCGCCTCTCTGCAGCTGCGGCAGGGAGCGTCCCTGAGCCGCCAGCTTCGGCTGCCTCCCAAGAACCCTCTGAGCCCACCTGCCTGGCTCCCCCTTTGGAGGGAGGGAGGGAGCGGGGAATCAGCGGCCCCTTTCTTGATGGCACCCCTGCCCCTGCCCCTGCCAGGGGAACACCACCCGTTCTCCCGGATGCCAGCCACGGACGGACAGCTGGCCCCATTTGCAGTGGTCTGGCGAATAACCTGGCTTATGCAGGGTCAGACAAAACCTGCTGCCACAGGTCCACTCGTGCGGATCTTTTAAAGTTATTGGACCCTTGGAGGCAGCTGCTATTTTATTCTTATTCTTATTTTTAAAATGACACTTGATTTATAGCCTACCTTTCTCCCAGTTGGGAACCCAAAGCAGCTTGTCCTCACCTCTGTTGTATCCTCACAACAACCCTGTGAGGTAGGTGAGGCTGAGAGAGTGCGACTGACCGAAGGTCACCCAGAAAGCTTCCACGGCGCAAGTGGAGATTCAAACCTAGTGCCATTTCCACACATTAGTAAAAATAGCGTTACGCCAGAATGGCAAAGCATGAAATTTTATCGTCCCTCCCAGCCTCTCCTCACCTTTTTGCTGTCTCGCCTTTGTCTGCCTTCTTTTTGCACATCTCACCCTCCACATCTGCTGCTGGAAATGGCAGAAGAGAGCAACGCGCCTTAAACACATCGCGCTTCTGCCTGTCAATCAATTCAGGCAACCAATCTCTTTCCTCCATATTTTGATGCAGTTTAAAGGTCTCCATTGCCATGCCTATGCATGGAATCATAGATGCATAGCGCATTTTGAACGTCACCCCTTATAGGATCACAAGTCATTTGAAAAATCAAAAAAATTAATATTATTTCTGGTTTTTTTGGGGGGGGGATTTCTAGAGGCATGCTTTGTTTAATAACATTTTCTTTTATTTCTGGCATCGCCTACACATGTGGATGCCTATTTGTTGCTCCGGGCACATTGCCATTTTTAAAAAGCAAAGAAATTCCCATCCCCAGGAACAAGGGAGAGGGAGGAGGATGCGAGGGCGGGACGAAGCAGGCGACTTTAGCGCGTTTGAGCTTCCATGCCTTCCTTGTGCTGGTTGCTCTCTGGTAGCTAGCGCTTTTTAGGTTGGTCAATCCACTTTTTGCGATTCCCAAATAAGTGCTTTAAAACGGAGGATGTAGCGAGCTGTGAGCTGGATGTGGGCGACGTCATGTACAGGGGCCGGAATATTCAGCTTGCAATTAACTGGCATGACGCCACTTTTAATGGGTGCGGAAATGCCCTGCATGTCCCAGATTATAAACTGATTATAAACTGACATGCGTTTGCTGTCATGGGCTCATGGGAATTGTAGTTCATGAACATCTGGAGGACCACAGGTTGACTACCCCTGCTTTAGAGCATCGAATTTTTATGGCAACGGCACAAAACTTAGCCAGCTGAGTTGTCACCTGGGGGGAGTCATCACTTAGCAGCCTCGTTGCTCGGTCTACATCGTGATGTTCTGGCAACTTTTTAAGGAGTGGTTCAATCTAGTTGCTACGAATGTCTACATAAGCAGGGCAGTAGAACAATATATGCTCTTGTATCAATTTCGCTGAAGAGCTGAAGGCAAGATGTAGCATCTTGCAAGGGTAAATGCCCTTCTTTGTTTACTTATTACCAGCTGAGTCAGATAAGTGGCAGGGGCCAGGACATATCTTGTTTTAACTGGGGCCAAAAAAGTTGGAGCTTTGCTCAGGTCCAGTTGACGCTGATTGTCTCGTATCCGCTGCTTAACTAATGATGCAGCTTGATCATGAGCTAGTTTGAATAATGAGAGCATGGAGAAGCCCAGACTTTGGATTCAGAGCTAGAAGTAAAGGCAGGAGCCATGTGACTGGCCATTCATACGTGAACTGCTGGTGGTAAGCATTTGCCTCAGAGATCCTGTCAGGAGGGGTGGCCATCTCCAGATGTCCATGGACTACAATTACTACAAGCCCCCTGGACATCTGGAGAGCTACTGGAGCTACTGGAGAGGTAGCCATTTTCTTCCGGGAAACTGCTCTCTCTAGTCCAGGCCCTGCCTGGAGCGTGGCAACCTATTTGAGAGGCCTCTGTGGAAACCAGGATCCTGGTCCAGATCGGTTTGTTCCAGTAGGGTGATCTTTGTATTCTATAGAATAGGGGTAGTCAAACTGTGGCCCTCCAGATGTCCATGGACTACAATTCCCATGAGCCCCCTGCCAGCAAATGCTGGCAGGGGGCTCCTGGGAATTGTAGTCCATGGACATCTGGAGGGCCGCAGTTTGACTACCCCTGCTATAGAAGGTGGGGTAAACAGTGGGTGGGGAGTCACACTCCGCAATCTCCCTCTCTGTGTCTCAACACACTCCTTTGTGTAGAACATTCTCCCTCCAGCACGGCTCATTTCTGGTATCGGAAGAAAAATCCGGAGAAAAATTCTTCAATCCGGTAGGAAAGGAGGGGAGACAGGTTTAACTCCTCTGATTTTCATGATCATTTGAACGTGCTTTTGAAAAATTGGCCCTTTCTTCCATTCCCACAACGTCTCCCTAGAGCACATGTCTATCAATGGGCATTAGGAATGAGGCCTAAATGGAACTTCCATGTTCAGAGGCAGTATACTGCAAACAGTTTTATTGAGGGGAGGGGGCGGGGACAAAAGCAGGGGGACCCACTGTCTGAATCCCGAGGGCCTTCAAAGGGCTTCTGTTTGGCCACGATGGCAAATAGGATGCTAGTGGGGAGGGACCGTTGGCCAGAGAGGGTGAGACTAGGACCCGAGGAGAACCAGGTTCAAGTGCCCGTGCCACCAGGGGAACTTGCTGGGTGACCATGGGCCAGTCACAGGCTCTCAGCCTCGCCTTCCTCACAGGGTTGTTGTGAAGATAACATGCAGGGGAGGAGAATCACATAAGCCAGACATATAAAAATAGAGAGAGACTTCAGCAGGCTTCTCCAGGGCTTTCTCTGCATGGCTCCCTTGATGCAGATGGACGCCTCTCATTGTGCCTCCACATTTGTCACGGAAATGGGACCTCTGGTCCAACCCTGTACGGGGCTGCTTATGTTCTGCTTCTTGGCAAACGCACTCAGGGTCATGCTGCCTGGCCGTGCCCAAAGTGACTGGAGAGCTCTGGCCTGCATTCGTGCTTGCAAAACTGAATCACAACGATGAACTCAGTGGTTTCTTTTTAAAAAGTAGATTACGGAATACTGAGGTCACCCCTCCCCCGTCCTTCCATATTCCCCAGAATCCTCTGCAACACACAGGGGTCCCGAGGCCCACACGCAGGTCGGATAAGGTTCCCCCACAGAAGGGAGCTTCAAAGCATCTGGCTGCATTCGGCAACAGCAAGCAGCCGCCTGACCCCCCCCCCCCCAATCTCTTCTCAGCAGGGTTTCCACAAACTCCAAACTTGGGGCTATAAAACCAGGGTGTTTTTCCTCCCCCCCCCTTCTTTTTTTAAATGCCGGCTCCTTCCCACAAGCTGAAAAGCAGCTGTGATCTCCCCCCACCCCCCACCCAGGCAGCCTGTCCCTGGTGGTCTTTGGGGAATGTTTATGTTTCAGGGCAGTTGAAACAAAGCTGCCTACCCAAAAGAATCTGCTCCCTGCAACCCCCTGCAGGCTCCTGGGCCATACAAAAGAGACCTTCCCCCCCAACAAAAGGGCTTTAGATAAGGGGACTTCCTGCGAGGTGCTATCTGCAAAGATATGCAGGGCAGGGGAGGGGGGAATCTTTCTGCATCTCCCACCCCCAAGGAGACCAGCCCTCATCCTGGAAGGGGGAAACAGCCCAAGGAAAACCGCCCTGCTCACATACTTTCACGCAGAACCCTTCCCCTTTTCCTTCTGGACATGAAATCCAGATGTCCAGCCTTTTCAGTTTTTTTCTTATTTCCTCCTTGTTTGTCCTTTTGTCCTTGCACTTTGCCTTCTTTGAGTGCAGCAGATGTAGGGGTGCCAACTCCAGGTTAGGGAATTCCTGGAGATTTGTGGGTGAGGCCTGCCCAGGGCGGAGGTCGGGAAAGGACACGACCTCATAACGTCCACCTGCCCAAGCTGCCACCTTCTCCAGGGGAACTGACCTCTGGTCATCTGGAGCTCCCTTGTCACTGACAGCAGCAGCTGTATTTTGATGACTCTCACATATCCTTCAACGTTTCATAGGTAGAAACAGGGACACCTTTTGACTGCCTCACCTTTCAGACCAAGGCCTCCTCTCCCACCACTACATGTTGCATCTTGTACATTTTTATCTCACCCCTCCTCCAAAGACTTCAGGGTGGCGAAGATTATTCCATGTGCTTCCATGTTATGATCACACAGCCCAATGAGGCAGATTGGTTTGAGAGAAACTCAGAGGTCACCCAGATACCTGGGCTGGCAGGTTAGGGATTTGGACTCCCAATCCTAGCCTGATTCTCTAAACCAGGTAGGGATGCCAGCCGCCACGTGGGGCCTGGTGATCACCTGGAATTAGATCTTATCTCCCAACTAAAGACATCAGTTCCCCTGTAGGAATGGGCCTCTTGGGAGTGGGGGACTCTGTAGCATTGGATCCCGCTGAGGTTCAGGGATGCCAGCATCCAGGTGGGACTTGGTGATCCCCTAGAATTTCCCCTAGGGAAAATGGATGCTTTGGAGGGGGGACTTTGTGGTATTCTACTATATACAATGAGTGGCGGTATAATTTTTTATGAGAATGAATGAATGAATGAATGAATGAATGAATGAATGAATGAATGAATGAATGACATGTGAATCCTCAGAGAGGCAAAATACACATAACATAATTTGTAATAGAATGGTCTGTTTTAAGTGAACTGGACAGCTATGTTTATCTACCTTATTCTATTTTCTATTGTTATCTTTTAAGATGTTTTAATTCCTGGTTTTAATGGATGTTTCTGTATCATCTTATGCTGGTCTATGACCGTAATAAAACTAACTAACTAACTACACATAACAGTATATGTTTGAAATGAGAGAGTGCTTGCTTCTTGGATTAAAGATATGTTTCAGGGGGATCCTTGTGCCTTATTCCATTTATCATGTTGACAGATTGTACTGCTTGTTCTAAGGTTGGTTCTTAAGTGTTCAGATAGGGAAGCCCGTGTTTTTTGTATGTAATGGATGTACATGTTACACTGTCTTTGTTACACAGCTGTGTTCTGCCTGGAGTCTCACTAAGAAAGGGGGACTATAACAAAAGAACAGTTCAACAGCATGTGAAATGACATTCTATGCTCAACGTCCAGCCTTAAGGTGCATGTACTGAGGCACACGCATACTAGAGATGAGATGCATCTCCCCACCTGCACACGTTCCACTGCTAGAAGGGGGTTGATGGGTTTGCAGGTGCTGCTGAGCTGGAGCTCGCAGGAGAGACCAGAGCCGGGTAGGGACCTCCGGGAGGTTTTGAGAGATCAGTGGTATAAAGACAAGAGGGTGTGGGGCAGGAAATAGGGGTTCATCACAGAGTCAAAGGTCTGATGCCTGAGCAACTCCCCTTTCCAACACCTGCCCAAAGGATAAGGCCAGGAGGAGAAAAGAAGAATATGTCATTTATGCATTCATTTTGTAACCTGTCTTTCTCCCCAGTGAGGACTTTGGGCCTGTCACTCTCTCTCAGACTCACCTGCCTCACAGACCTGCGAGAAAATGGGGAGAGGGGAGGGAGGGAAACCATTCTGGGCTCCACTGGGGATAAAGGTGGGATAAAATAAATCAAATAAGTGAATAAATAACTAAAAACATTCGACCAAAGAGAGGGCCTTTTCAGTCATGCAGCTAAGATGGTGGGGGAAGGCAGATCAGCTTCTCACTGTTTTGGTGCTGTACTTTATTATCTTAGTTTATATGTAAAATGCCCTGAGTCCATACAAGGAGGGGTAGCATAGTTTTTAACTAAATAATAATAATAATATAAATAAGTAAATATGTGAACCCTCACAGAGGCAAACATTTGTTGGGACTGGAGGGTGCAATTTGGATCATGGAAAGGGTTAAGCACATCATTTTGAAATAGATGGAGGGGTTGCTTCTCCTGGCGCAGTCTGGGCCAGTAAGCCTGGGCCCCTACAAATCTTAGCTTCCCAACGGGATAGTGAGGTGGGTCTGCTTCTGCTCACAGGGGCAATCCCCCTTTCCCTTCTCATTGCTGCGGCAAAGGCATTTGCACTGCAACGGAGATGCCATGGGAGTTCTCCCCAAGCTTCCCCCACCTACACCCCCCCAAAGCCCCAGGGGGTTTTAGCCAAGCATTTTAAAATGATATCAGGAGCCAGTAGATACTGCATTGTAACACTATAGCGGGGTCCCCAGCGTGATGCCTGGGGGCAACACAGCACCCCCCAAGACCTTTCCTGGGGGCTGACAAATGCTTTTAGCAGATGGGTGGAGCAAGGGGAGGCTTTTGCTTATTAAGGCTTCTGACTGATCACTGGAGATCTGATTGGCTGTGAAGGTTTATCAACAACATTGCTTTGGCGGCAGCTGCTTCTACAGCACAATCATCTTCCCTGTGCAACTGAAAGTAACCATGTGTGTCATGTCTCTTCAGAGCATGGTGTCCGCCCAGTTTGTTTATGAAAACCCCAAAGGATCACTCCTGCATGCAGCTGGAGACCCCAATGTCCTTAAAGAGCAGTGGAAATGGGAGCGATAGTTCTTGAGTGCATATGTTGACCCCCCTGTCACATCTGGCCCAATAGATTGGGAAGACTTTCAAAAGAAACGTGCCAAAGCTGTTGCACAGGTGAGGGGAACAGAAGCTTTCCTTTCCTCCCGAAACACAACACACAAAACAACAGCCAACGAGTATCCTGTTCTCACATCAAGGATCACTGCCTCACATACACAAGCATGAATACATACCCCACATTGGTAAAAAAGGCGAGTACAGTCCTGGCCTGTATGAACAGGGGCATCACATCCAAATCACAAGATGTCATAGTCCCATTGTATACGGAATTGGTCAGACCCCACCTGGAGTCCTGTGTGCAGTTCTGGAGGCCTCACTTCAAGAAGGACGTGGATAAAAGTGAGAGGGTGCAGAGGAGAGCAACGAGAATGATCCTGGGGGCCAAACCCTATGAGGAAAGGCTGAAGGCCTTGGGAATGTTCAACTTGAAGAAGAGGTGGTTGAGAGGGGAAGGATTGCTCCCTTTAATATCTGAAAGGTTGTCACTTAGAAGAGAGCAGGGAAAGGTTCCTGTTGGCAGCAGAGAAGAGGACCCGCAGTAATGGGCTTAATCTACATGGCGAATGATATCAACTAGATATCAGGGGGAAAACACTTTCATAGTGAGAGTAGATTCTCACTATGTTGGTCTGAAGTAGCACAATAATCTTTGTTGGTCTTGAAGGTGTTACTGGACTCTAATTTTAAAGTGAGAGTAGTTCAGCAGTAGAATGGGCTGCCTAAGGAAGTGGGGAGCTCTCCTTCACTGGCAGTCTTCAGGCAGCAGCTGGACAGATCCTTATCCTGGATGCTGGAGGCTGATGCTGCATTCAGCAGGGGGTGGGACTAGATAGCCTGGATGGCCCCTTCCCACTCTAGGATTCTAGGACTGCTGAAGGTTGTCCTCTTACTGTAAGACTGTGCCCATCCTCACAGTATTCATACACATTGGAGACAAGATGAGCAGTCCAAACAGCATTGTGCTTTCAAGGCTCAATGTCTTCCCCATGGATTGCTACAGATGTCCTGACTATGGTTGTCCCTGTATTGCAGAGAGTCGGACTGAGGCCCAGAGAGCAACACCGATTGGTTGGGGGGCAGAAGAAAAATTTGAACTCTTACAGATCAAAGCACATTTCCTGAGCCATTCCACTATGCCAGCAACAGATTACATTGAATGATCTTTCACAGCTTGCTTGCCTGGTACTGAATCACAGTGGGGTGTTCTAATGGACTGGTGGTAGAAAGCGTCATTATGTCACTAGCTTAGGATCCTTGCGCCCAGTGAAAGAGAATGATTGACCCACTTGCTGAACGGGGGAGGGGGGGAAGGATTGGTATTTTTGTTGTTTGCCATCTTGCTTATGTATTAAGGAGTATTTTAGGGGGGTTATGATGTTTTTGTTGATTTTGTAAACCTCCATGAGACATTTTGAGAGCTGTGGTATATAAATTTAATAAATAAATAAACAGCAGGCTTATGCCAACCCCATAGTGTTTTCAAGAAGCGGTTTGCCTCTGGAGAGCCAACCTGGACTTCCTTGGGGGTTTCCCACCCAAATACTAACCAGGGCAGACCCTGCTTAACTTCTGAGATCTGGTGAGACCAAGCCAGCCCAAGCCATCCATGTCAGGGCAAAACTATACTCTGGATAAATTGGGATGCCTGGTGGAGCTGGTGTGTTCCCCCACGTCTCCATGTACAGCTGCTTACTTGCAAGAAAAAGAACAGCCTGTGACTAGAAGCCCTAAATGCGCACTGAAGTCAGGCCTTGATTCAGTAGAGCCCACTGTCCAAAGGATCCGTTTTCACCTGAGCACTGATCTCTGTAAACTGGAGATCAGTTATAATTCAGGACATCTGCAGGCCTCACCTGGGGATTGGCAACCTTAGGTCAGGGGTAGTCAAACTGCGGCCCTCCAGATGTCCATGGACTACAATTCCCAGAAGACTACAATTCCCAGAACTCCTGGGAATTGTAGTCCATGGACATCTGGAGGGCCGCAGTTTAACTACCCCTGCCTTAGGTGAACCTGATCTTGTATCCACTTAGTCTAGCATCCCAAGAAAGGAAAGAAGGACATCCAGGTTAAAAACCTGAGAGCCAGCAGAGTACAGTGGTCAGAGTGTTGGACCAGCAACTGGGAGAACCAGGTTCAAATGTGCACTCTCAGAAGGGGAGATAAGTGGACTAAATCAAAAGCCTCCCTCTTTGGTCATCCTGCCTAGCCCCTGACATTCAGGGCTATATTGCCTCTGGAGATTCCCTTTAGATCCTGGCTCGTAGCCCCTGATGGACCCCTCCTCTTTGAATTCCCTAAGCCCACTCATATGTCCTGGGAAGAAGAAGCATTTTCTCTGGTCTGTATGAGCCATTTTATAACCCTCAACCCGTTCCCTTCATGATTGTTTCCCACTCTTCCTAAAAACCCTAAATGCTTTAACTTCTCCTCAGAGCAAAGGTGCTCAGATGTTCTTGCTTGGATATCCGTAGGGTGGGGGCTTCCCCATAAATTCACAGGAGGGGGGCGGAGAGGAATCAAAGATAGAAATTGTTCTTGGCCCTGCTCCCCTGGCCCCCCACAAATCACTCAGCAGGCAGCAAGCTTGGAAATGGAGCGACCCATGGATGTCTCCCCCCCCACCCTCCCACTCCATCGCCCCATTTCTTGGCAGCATTAGCAAGGCAGTTGGAGGGCTGCATTTACCACAGTCTGATGGACAGCCCCGGAGGCCACCACCTGACGGGGCTTGGGAGCCAAGAGAAACCTATTCAGTTACAGCCGCCTGTCTCCCTCCAACAAAAGGGCTTTTTGGAATAATAGGTTGCCGGGAGGCGGGGGGGGGGGGGGGGGGGGAGGCAGATGTGGGGGTGGGGGGAAAGAGGCCTGGAGGAGGGTATTTGCTTAGCCCAAGGGAGGAGGGAGAGGAGGAAACTGAATTTCAAAAGCTTTTCACCCTTTGTTAACCTTTCCCCCGCCCCACACAGGCATTCCACAAACACAGCCCGCCTGGCGTGGGAGGGGGGTCCCCACCCAGAAAGGAATCCAAAAGGAGCTCATGTTTCATTCACACACACACACAGGGGCTTTGTCCAAGAAACTGGATCTGCCTCCCAGTTTAAAAGCTGCTTTCTAATCTGCTTGAACAGCAGTCAGACAGGGCAGAAAGGGATCTCACCGTCACATGTGAATGCACCACTGTGGGTCATGTGCGAGGGATGCCAGAGGGCATTCACTATAGAGTTCTGTGAATCTGGTGACACATTCACAGATTTACGTGGATCTAGCGACAGACTGACAAAACCTTTGAGCAAAGATCCAGAAAGCACTCTATTTAACATCTTCATGCGCCCTCTGGCCCAGCTGGTACCGAGTTTTGGGTTGGGCTGCCATCAGTACGCTGACGACACCCAGCTCTATCTCCTCATGGACGGCCACCCAGACTCCCCCCCAGAACCATTCGCCAGATGTTTGGAAGCGGTGACAGAATGGTTTGAGCAGAGTCACCTGAAGACGGAGGTCTTGTGGCTGGGAAGTAGGGGGCGGGAAAAGGAAGCGCATTTACCCACCCTGGCAAGGGCGCATCTTACCATCGCGTCCCAGGCCAGAAACTTGGGTGTGACCATTGATGCCTCCTTGACTATGGAGGCGCAGGTCAGGAAAGTAGCCGGCCAGGCATTTTTCCATCTTCGCCAAGCTCGGCTACTAGCGCCCTACCTGTCCCCCGAACACCTGTCCACTGTGATCCATGCAACGGTCACCTCCAGATTAGATTTCTGTAACTCGCTCTACGCGGGCCTACCCCTGTCTCTGATCCGGAAACTCAAGCTAGTACAAAATGCAGCCGCTAGGGTCCTCACTGGCACACCTTGGAGAGCCCACATCCAGCCTGTGCTGAGGCAGCTGCACTGGTTACCAATTGCTGTCCGGATCCGGTTCAAGGTTCTGGTTCTAACCTTTAAGGCTTTACGCGGGCTGGGACCCACATACCTGAGGGATCGCCTAGTGCCCTATGCCCCCCGCAGGGCTCTGCGCTCTGTGAGTGAGAATCTTATGGTCGTTCCCGGCCCTAGGGAAGCACGCCTAGCCTCGACCAGGGCCAGGGCCTTTTCGGTCCTGGCCCCCACCTGGTGGAATGAGCTCCCGGGTGAGCTGCAGGCCCTGCGGGACCCTTCAACGTTCCGCAGGGCCTGCAAGACGGAGCTCTTCCGCCAGGTCTATGGTTGAGGCTGGGGCTGCTGTGGTACATCGACTGCTCTCCCCCGGGCTTCTTGAACATCGTTGACCTCCTTCTCCTCACCCCCCCCTTTTTTAGGAATGGGGGTAGGAAGGGGATCTTATTATTGTGCTGCCATGTTGTGACATTTTAAAGTCTTTTAATGGGAGTTTTAATGGGTTTTTAAAGACATTGTAACCCGCCGCGAGCCATTTGGGAGTGGCGGGAAATAAATCGAAATAATAATAATAATAATAATAATAATAATAATAATAATAATAATAATAATAATAATAATAATAATAATAATAATAGAAGGCCTGGCAGCAAAGCATGGAGACCTAAACATCTCCCCCACATAGAACTGATATTAGGGGTATATTGTCTCTGAATACGGAAGTTTCATTTTGTCATAATAGCTAATATCATAGAATAATAGATCTCCAGGGTCATCTAGTCCAGCCCCTGCAAAATGCAGGAACTCACAACTCCCTGCCCACCCACAGTGGCCCCAATTTAAGCTTAAGGTTCTGCTAATCACCTTTAAGCCTTAAACTTAAAGTTTAAGGCCATACGTGGTTTGGGCCCAGTGTATTTGAGAGACCGCCTCCCTGCCTAAACCCCCAAAAGAGTCTTGCGCTCCGCCACCTCCAACTGGCTGCGGATCCGTGGCCCCAGAGAAGCATGTCAGTCCTCAACAAGGGCCAGAGCCTTCTCGGTCCTGGCCCCCACCTGGTGGAACGAGCTCCCTGAGATCAGAGCCCTCCCCGAACTTCCACTGCAAGGCCTGCAAGAGGGAGCTCTTCCACCAGGGATTTGCTTGAGGCTGACCGATCAACTCAGAACACCTGCTGGTCCCCCCCCCCACCATGCTCGCCCATGACTCTCCCAAAGTTACTGTTAATTGTTATTTATATTATATATATTATAAATGTGGTTTTGTAATCTTTTGATGCTTTATTGAAAGTTGTTTTGATGTTACAGTCTGTATAATGTTCCATGTAAGTTATATAATGGTCAGAGCTGCAAAGAAATGGGCAGTATAAAAATATAAATAAATAAATAAATAAATGAGTGAGTGAGTGAGTGAGTGAGTGAATGTCATGCTCAAGTGATCCCTCCACCAAAAATCTCCAGAATCCAGCCTGATCTGGAGCGAATTCACCTCCCATCCCACAGGGGTGATCAGCAATTCCCTGGGTATGCCAGGAAGGGCCACAAGAGACAAACACCGACACATCCTTTCCTGCCCACCCACTCACAATCTTCCTATGTTCATGAAATCAGCATTTCTGTGAGATGACTATCTAGCCTCTGTTTAAAAACTTCCAAAGAAGGACAACCCACCACCTCCTGAGGAAGCCTGTTCTGCTGAGGAACCACTCTGGCAGGAACTTCTTCTGGATTTTTAGCTGAAAATTATTTTGAATTTAATTAAATTCATGTCTTTTAATAAACCCTGACTCAATGGATTTGCTGAATGTGCCTTTAAAGCTGTCTAAGCAGCAGTCCTGTAGCAGTGAGTTCCACCAGCTTTGTAGATATGTGAAGTACTTTTGTTTGTCCAGAATCTACCCATCTATTTCAGTGAGTTCTCCTGAGATCTAGTATCAAAGAAAAAGAAGAGTTTTCACTAGCCATTTCCTCTAAAAAAAAAAAACAACCCAAAATAACTGAATGTTCTTTGGCCAACCCCTAGGTAGGTAGTGAGTCCTGCATGGATTTAAAGTGGACAGGCTGTTTGTTCTTTGGCTTATCACAGGACAACTATAATTGTCCAGTAAACTCAGAGTCCAGGGACACCTTTAAGACCCACAAAGATTTATTCAAGGCGTGATCTTCGAAAGCTCATGCCTTGAATAAATCTTTGTTGGTCTTAAAGGTGATACCAGACTCTGATTTTATTGTGCTACTTCAAACCAACACGGCTACCCATTTGAATCCGTCCAGTAAACTGTTACCAACAGATTCAAATAAAGCTGTGAAATGCCCTTCTCTCTAGCACAGAGGTGGCCAAATGTGGCTCTCCAGACTGTTCACTGCAGATGGGATGTACTACCTACCCTCTCTGGAGCGAAAGACTGGTGGGGGGCAAGGTTAAACCAAGAATGGTGACTATCTTTGCAAGTCACACTAACTGAATTTTAGAACAAAGTTTTAGTCCAATGGTACCCTTAAGAGCAACAAAGTTTAGTGTTGGCTATACGTTTTCATGTGCCTGCACACTTCTTCAAATGTATTGAAACAAGACTTCCTTAACTGCTACGTAAAGGCCGGAGAGTTTTTTTAATGTCATGGTTGAGGAAGTCTTGTTTCAGTGCATTTGAAGAAGTGTGCATGTGCAGGAAAGCTTATACCAGAATAAAACTTTGTTGCTCTTAAAGGTGCCCCTGGTCTCAGGTTTTGTTCAGTTTCTTCAGACCAACATGGCTCCCCACCTGAATCTATGAAGTGTGCATGCGCAGGAAAGCTTATACCCAGAATTAAAGTTCATTGGTGCTGCTTCAGACTAACATGGCTGCCCAGCCAGTTTGGTGTAGTGGTTAGGAGTGTGGACTTCTAATCTGGCATGCTGGGTTCGATTCTGCACTCCCCCACATGCAACCAGCTGGGTGACCTTGGGCTCGCCACGGCACTGATAAAACTGGTCTGACAGAGCAGGGCTCTCTGAGCCTCACCTCCCTCACAGGGTGTCTGCTGTGGGGAGAGGAAAGGGAAGGTGATTGTTAGCCACTTTGAGCCTTCTTTGTGTAGAGAAAAGCAGCATATAAGAATCAACTCTTCTTCTTCAGTAATATCAGGAATCTCTCAGCCTCACCTCCCTCAAAGGGTGTCTGTTGTGGGGAGAGGAAAGGGAAGGCGACTGTAAGCCGCTTTGAGCCTCCTTCGGGTAGGGAAAAGCGGCATATAAGAACCAACTCTTCTTCTTCTTCTTCTTCTTCTTCTTCTTCTTCTTCTTCTTCTTCTTTAATCTAACTGCAGCAATAATTCAGAGAGCAGGGAAGAAAGACATAATTAAACTGAAAGCTGTAGCAGACAGCACATACCCCAACTCCAGAATTCATATTTTAAAAATTAATTCCTTTATTTATTATTTGTTTTATTTGCTGTCAGCCTTTCTCACAGAGACTCAAGGCAGATTGCATATAGTGAGTCAGCACAATCGACAAAATGGGAATTCAGTAAGCAAAGCATTAAGATTTTAGAAGTCTGGAACCCCTAGAAAGAACTCAAGCAGATCAAAGGTGTTACATTACTAGGCTCCTGCCTCACAACAGGCTCTACACAGCAATAGAGACCACAGACATTTCTCCAGTCATGTTTGGAGAACAATTCTGTGCAGTGCATCACTCTTAGCTGTGCAGAAAAGCCCCCTTGAGTAGTTTCATTTTGCATGGTCTGTGAAAGGCCTGGAGCTTTAGAATCATAGAATCACAGAGTAGGAAGGGACCTCCTAGGATCATAGAATCATAGAACCATAGAGTTGGAAGGGGCCATGCAGGCCATCTAGTCCAACCCCCTGCTCTATGCAGGATCAGCCCTAAGCATCCTAAAGTATCCAAGAAAAGTGTGTATCCAACCTTTGCTTGAAGACTGCCAGTGACGGGGAGCTTTCTCTTTGCCAGGGTTATACCTAACTTTACATGAGCAGCCATTGAGGTCACCCTTGCTATCATCCACATCTTAATAATGAGCATATAGAGGATGATCATAGACTCACAGAATCCTAGAGTGGGAAGGGGCCATCCAGGTTATCTAGTCCCACCCCCTGCTCAACGCAGGATCAGCCTAAAGCAGGGGTAGTCAAACTGCGGCCCTCCAGATGTCCATGGACTACAATTCCCAGTGAATGCTGGCAGGGGCTTCTGGGAATTGTAGTCCATGGACATCTGGAGGGCCGCAGTTTGACTACCCCTGGCCTAAAGTATCCAGGGTAAGTCTTTTTCCAGCCACTGCTTGAAGACTGCCAGTGAGGGGGAACCCACCACCTCCTTCGGCAGCCCATTCCACTGCTGAACCGCTTGGAGTGTGAAAAATAATAAAATTAAACAATCAGCCATTGGCAAATGCAGGGTAGATGAGTGGTTTCCCTCCTTCATGAATGTGGTAGTGTTGCCCCCTAGCTCCCTAGAGTCCAGGGGCACCTTTAAGACCAACAAAGTTTAGTTCTGGGATAAGCTTTTGTGTGCACACACACACTTCTTCAGATTACTCAACTTGTCTAATATGAAAGACATCCAATTGAATCTTAATTTATTTGTGATTTTGGTCCACTTTTTGAAAATGGATGTATCTGGTAAGGTACTTCGAGTTGTCAGCTTCAGCACGAGAAATGCCAGATCAGACCAGTGATCTAGTCCAGCCAGTTCCCCTGGAGGGCCAGCCACAGGGCAGGGAGGCCGAGGTCTGCCCTGATGTTGCCTCCTGGCTCTGGGATCAAGGGGCTTCGTGCCTCTGAAGGTGGAGTTTCCCCTCAGCCACCATGGCTCGTAGCCACTGACAGACTTCTCCTCCGTGAATCCCTCTAATCTCCTTTTAAAGCTGGCAGAGGTAGCTGGGGAGGGTGGAAAGGAGGGTGCTCTGTGGGGGTGTTAATACTCATCTGAGGGGTCCGCTTCCCCTCAACATGCCAAGGCACTTCTCGCAAAGGCCAAAGAGCTGAGGAAGCAGGCCGAGACCCTCCTGGGCCCCTCTGCATTTTGCATGGGCCAGACTCTCTGAGACGGATGCTCTGCTCTGAGCCTCGGCAGTGCAGGAAAAGGCTTCCCAGCGCACAGGCACGCCTTGATGAGCCATTCTCATTACGCTAATGGACAGGCGGACCCGTCTTCCGGACCCATTACGGAGCCAGAGAGCTCTTTCTGGCGACCGAGTGCCGCCCCTACTCCATTTTCAGCGTCTAGGAAATAAAGGAAAACAAAATGCAGGGCGTATTCCTCAGGCCCGGGCTCTTAATAACAGGGAGGACTCCTCTTCTTCTCTTCTTCTCACGCTGTTCCCCACTGCTGACATGGACTGGCATAGGGTGGGATCCCTGCAGGGTTAGGGAAATTCAGGTGAAGCCTTTATCTTCAGCAGGTGGGAGGTGCTGAGCTGAAGGGGGGAGCAGGTTATTTTCTGTCAAGGAAACCTGATAAGACTTTAGGGTTGCCAATCTCTAGTTTAGGGATGCCAGCCTCCAGGTGTTGCCTGGGGATCCCCTGGAATTCCAGTTCATCTCCCGACTACACAGATCAGTTCCCCTGGAGGAAAGGGCGAGAGAGACCTAACTAGCTAGCTGTTGCCTGCAGTCATTCTTTTGTCCAACTGCTGTTCTGGAGGCAAGCAGGAGGAAGTGCACTCAAAAAGCAGGAAATTTCCTGTTGACCAATTATGCATGGGGCAGAAAGGCCGGGCTGGCGGTGGCAGGCCAGTGGGGCTAATCCCTATGTATGCATGACATTTTGCCACCCCAGCCCCCTCCCAGCCCTGGGACGAATCATGGCCCAGATGGCCCCCAGCAAGGGAACACAGATTCTTCCGCATTCCCTCAGTAGAGGCCCAGCTGGGGCCTATGGTGTTTGTGCAGGGACACAAAACGTCCTGTTCAGCTTTCTGGTGCTGCGGAGCCAAACAAACGGGGCATGTCTATATTCCCATGATGGAGATTCCATCCTGTGTTGGGATCCCCATGTCCCCCTGCCTCCCCTTCTGCTGCCACTGCTGCTATAGATGCAGTGGATCTTTCCTGCCTCAGAGTTGTGTGTGCACACATGCAACTTTGGAGCAGTCCATGTGCATTGGGGGATTTTATTCCCTGTGCATACTCAGGAAGAGGCAGGGCACATTGCCCCACCGCTAGGAACCGGTGGCAATCTGGTGCAGCTGGCGTCATGCATCATTGGTCGTTGGGCCTATCAGGATATTGTTGTTAGGTGCGAAGTCGTGTCTGACCCATCGCGACCCCATGGACAATGATCCTCCAGGCCTTCCTGTCCTCTCAAAGTCCATTTAAGTTTGCACTATCAGGATATCTGAGGAAATAATCTGAAAATCATTAAGAAATTCCTATCCTATCTATGAACTAAATCATATCCCTGACGAATATATAGTAGAGGTGACAAATAGGTTTAAGGAATTAGATCTGATAGACAGAATACCTGAAGAACTATGGATGGAGGTTCGCAACATTGTACAAGAGGTAGCAACTAAAACCATCCCAAAGAAAATGAAATTCAAGAAAGCAAAATGGCTGTCTGAGGAAGCTTTACAAATAGTTGAGGAGAGAAGGGATTTGAAAGGCAAGAGAGAAAGAGAAAGATACACCCAATTGAATGCAGAATTCCAGAGAAAAGCTAGAAGAGATAAGAATGCCTTCTTAAATGAACAGTGCAAACAAATAGAAGAAAACAATAGAATAGGGAGGACCAGAGATCTTTTCAAGAAAATTGGAGATATGAAGGTAGGGACCTAACAAAAGCAGAAGAGATTAAGAAAAGGTGGCAAAATTATACAGAGGAGCTATACAAGAGCGAACGTAACATCCCTGATAACCACGAGGGGGTAGTCACTGAACTGGAGCCAGACATCCTGGAATGTGAAGTCAAATGGGCCTTAGGAAGTCTGAGCAACAATAAAGCTAGTGGAGGTGACAGCATTCCAGTTGAACTATTCAAAATCTTAAAAGACGATGCAGTAAAAGTGCTACACTCAATATGCCAGCAAATTTGGAAAACTCAACAATGGCCACAGGATTGGAAAAGGTCAGTTTACATTCCATTCCCAAAGAAGGGTAATGCCAAAAAATGTTCAAACTACCGCACCATTGCACTCATTTCTCCTGCTAGCAAAGTTATTCTCAAAATCCTACAAGCTAGGCTCCAGCAATATGTGGACCGAGAACTTCCAGAAGTACAGGCAGGATTTCGAAGAGGCAGAGGAACTAGAGATCAAATTGCCAACGTACGCTGGATCATGGAGAAAGCTAGGAGTTCCAGAAAAACATCTACTTCTGCTTCATTAACTATGCTAAAGCCTTTGATTGGGTGGAGCACAACACATTGTGGCAAGTTCTTAAAGAGATGGGAATACCAGAGCATCTTATTTGTCTCTTGAGAAACCTGTATGCAGGTCAAGAAGCAACAGTGAGAACCGGGCATGGAATCACCGATTGGTTCAAAATTGAGAAAGGAGTTCAGCAAGGCTGTATACTGCCTATTTAACTTGTACGCGGAGCACATCATGAGAAAGGCGGGGTTAGATGAGTCACAAACTGGGATTAAGAAGAAATATCAACAACTTCAGATATGCACATGATACTACTCTAATGGCAGAAAGCGAAGAGGAACTAAAGAGCCTTTTGATGCGGATGAAGGAGGAGACTGCAAAAGTTGGCTTGAAACTCAACATCAAGAAAACAAAGATCATGGCATCCGGCCCTCTCAATTCCTGGCAAATAGATGGGGAAGAAATGGAGGTAGTGACAGATTTTATTTTCCTGGGCTCCAAGATCACTGCAGATGGGGATTGCAGCAAAGAAATTAAAAGACGCTTGCTCCTGGGGAGGAAAGCTATGGCAAATCTAGACAGCATCCTAAAAAGCAGAGACATCCTAAAAAGCAGAGCCAACTAAACTGTGTCTAGTTAAGGCTATGGTATTCCCAGTTGCAATGTATGGCTGTGAAAGTTGGACTATAAGGAAGGCCGAGTGTCAAAGAATTGAGGCTTTTGAACTCTGGTGCTGGAGAAGACTCTTGCGAGTCCCTTGGACTGCAAGGCGAACAAACCGGTCAGTCCTAGAGGAGATCAGCCCTGACTGCTCCTTAGAAGGCTAGATCCTGAAGATGAAACTCAAATACTTTGGCCACCTTATGAGGAGGAAGGACTCCCTGGAGAAGAGCCTAATGCTGGAAGCGATTGAGGGCAAAAGAAGAAAGAGATGACAGAGAATGAGGTGGCTGGATGGAGTCACTGAAGCACTGAATCACTTAAATGGACTTCAAGGAATGGTAGAGGACAGGAAGGCCTGGAGGATCATTGTCCATGGGGTCACGATGGGTTGGACACGACTTCGCACCTAACAACAACATCCTATACATCTCCTCTGATGCCCCCTTTATATTCTGCTAAGTTATGCACAGAGCAGGACTTGCATATTCCAGCAGTCATTTTATGGGTGATTGAGCTGCTTACCTCTAAGAAAGGAAAGTTCAGCTTACAGGCCACTTGATTAAACTAACTCTGAGGTATAGTAAAGCACAGCAGCTAATAGGGGCTCCTCAGTTTGCATCTCACCTCTGCTGTGAACTTACGAGGTGACCTGAAGCAGGTCGCTCAGCTTCTAGCTCTGGCCTAGGAAATACATTGTGTGTGTGTGTGTGTGGGGGGGGGGGGAGACTTGAAGAAGGTGGAGTTTGGGGAGGGATCTTATTGGAGCATAATGCTACAAAATCCACCAGTCCCAAGGAGCCATTTTCTCCAGGGGAACTGATCTCGTTAGTCTGGAGATGAGCTATCATTCGAGAGCTTCCGCAGGCCTCACCTGGAGGTTGGCAATTCTGTCCCTTTATCTTCAAGATGGAGTCAGTGTTGCTGCCCTACCTAACAGGGAGGTTGTTGGGATTACATAAAGAACATGAAGTGCTTTGAACATTCACAAGTGCTGCTTAAGTGACAAGCTTTATTTTTTGCTCAGTATCTTCTGGCATTTTCCTCTTGCTTCTGCCATGAATTGGTAGCATGCTTGTTTCAACTACTGGTGAAAAGCACATTAGAATATATGCCTGGAGCCCCAGAACTTTCTTAGGGTGGGGGGGTGGGGGTGGGGGGGGGGGTGGATAGAACACTGCAGTCATCTTCCCATTCTAATCAAGTAATCAATCAGATTACATTTCAGTAACAATAATTGTTACCCAAACCTCCCCATAGGCCCCTGTCTAAAATACTGGGGAGAGTGTAAGAGATTGCAACTGAGTAAAAAAAAAAATTAAGGCATATGCCACTATCTTTCCTATTACAGTCACTGCATTTTCTAGCTATATGCTTTACAGCCACTTTACCTCAGTTTGCTGCACGACACCTGAACAAGGGGCATACTGCTGCTTAGGTAGTGGCTAAGTATGTTGCTTTTATATAAAGGATACAGGAGGAGCTAAGCTCAAATAAGACAAGCTTGGAATAGATTTTGACGTGAAATGTTCCACAGGATCTTCCAGATGGTATTAATAAAGGAACAGTCCCAGAAAAGCACAAACATCCTTTGGGTCGCTATGTTGTTCCAATAACACAACAACTGTAATACACTAGAACCAAAATGCTCTGCTCTAAAACTGTTTAAAATTTGTTTTCCATTAACTTCAGTAGATTTGCCAATTAAACTGGCCAAACTTGGGGTAGTGGTTAGGAGTGAGGACTTCTAATCTGGTGAGCTGGGTTTCATTCCACGCTCCCCCACATGCAGCCAGCTGGGTGACCTTGGGCTCCCCACGGCACTGATAAAGCAGGAAGCTCAGGGCTCCCTCAGCCTCACCTCCCTCACAGGGTGTCTGTTGTGGGGAGAGGAAAGGGAAGGCGATTGGAAGCCGCTTTGAGACTCCTTTGGGTAGAGAAAAGCGGCATATAAGAACCAACTCTTTGGGCCGTTCCGCACAACCGCCAATGTAGCTAAATGTAAGCGCTGTTGTAAAGCGCTACAATTAATAACGGCAGGTCTTGACAACACACACAGCTGTTTCTAGCGGGAAAAAGGCTCTCCCACTAGCGCTGTTTTCGTTACCCACGAGTTTCCGGTCTCGCCGGAATCGCAACAAAGGAGGCAATATTTTTCCGCGCTTCTTCCCACCCCTGGCCATCAATCAAACAGAACAGCCAATGAACTGTTGTATTTGTGCTCCTGGAAAGCCCCTTTCCCTTTAAAAACTGTTTTTAAAAAAACCTGAAAACACCAATAGCAATAAATATTTGTTCATTCAGTGTTTCAGAAAGACCTTTTTTGCTGGCGTAGGAGCTGGTGCTTAATCGTTTACACGCTCTTCAAGTAAAAAAAAAAATCCCCCCCCCCCCAAAGGGTGCACTTTCTGGCCGAAAATAACAGGCAGTGTCGAACAGGGGGCTGTATTGTGCTCAGAAAGCTATTATTATTATTATTATTATTATTATCATCATCATCATCATCATCATTATTGTTGTTGTTGTTGTTGTTGTTGTTGTTATTAAATTTATTTCCCGCCTCTCCCCAAAAGCTCGAGGCGGGTAACAGTAATCTCAACCCCATTAAAACCCATTAAAACCCCCATTAAAACATTAATACCAACATGGCGGCAAAAAGAAAAAATACCTCATCCCTCCCCATACTAATATCAGAGATAATGGAAGAGTGCAATGTACACTTCCTAACTCCTGGGGGGTGTGATGTCCCAAATTTGCTGACTCCAGCCTCAACCATAAACCTGGTGGAAGAGCTCCGTTTTACAGGCCCTGTGGAAAGCTGATAAATCCCGCAGGGCCTGCAGCTCACCCGGGAGCTCATTCCACCAGGTAGGGGCCAGGACCAAAAAGGCCCTGGTCCTGGTCAAGGCTAGGTGCGCTTCCTTAGGGCCGGGAATGATCAATAGGTTCTCACCCGCAGAGTGTAAAGCTCTGCGGGGAGCATAGGGTGGCAGGCGGTCCCTCAGGTATGTGGGTCCCAACTCGCATATGGCCTTAAAGGTTAGAACCAGAACCTTGAAACGGATCCGGGCAGCTATTGGTAGCCAATGCAGCTGCCTCAGCACAGGCTGGAGGTGTGCCAGTGAGGACCCTAGCAGCTGGGTTTTGCACCAGCTGAAGTTTCCGGGTCTGGGACAAGTGTAAGTTTAAAGACAATTGCAGAAGGGAGCTTTGTTTTACTGTTAAGCACTTCTGTGGAGGAACTTCAGCCGAAGAAGCCTCGCTCACTCGTTGCTTTCGCCGGTTTAAGGAGAAAAAAATGGCGATGGCATCTCCGGAAGCTCGAGGGCGAGAGCTAGGGAAGGACATTCTTTCTACCACTATATTGAGAATGCATATATCTTTTTCGGATGTGTTGCACGTTGTTCTCAGGAGTGAAGCGGTTATTTTAGGGGGAATCCACTTTTTATGTTTCTCTGAAAAGCGCTACATTGAAGCGCTTTTTGCGGGAGTGTTGCAGATTGTGTATGACGTTGTGCATAATGTTAAAAAAATAGCGTTGCACAATAGTTAGACTTCAGCAACATTAGTACTGTGCAGAATGGCCCTTCTTCTCTCTCAACCTCACCTCCCTCACAGGGTATCTGTTGTGGGGAGAGGAAAGGGAAGGTGATTGTAAGCTGCCTTGAAACTCCTTCAGGTAGAGAAAAGCGGCATATATGAACCAACTGTTCTTCTTCTTCAGTAATATCAGGGCTCTCTCAGCCTTATCTCCCTCACAAGGTGTGTGTTGTTGGAAGAGGAAAGGAAAGGCGAATGTAAACCACTCTGAGACTCCTTTAGGTAGAGAAAAGCAGCATATAAGAACCAACTCTTCTTCAGTAATCTCACCTCACAGGGTGTCTGTTGTGGGGAGAGGAAAGGGAAGGTGATTGGAAGCTGTTTTCAGACTCCTTTGGGTAGAGAAAGGCGGCATATAAGAACCAACTATTCTTCTTCTTCTTCTTAATATCAGGGCTCTCTCAGCCTCACCTTCCTCACAGGGTGTCATGGGGAGAGGAAAGGGGAGGAAATCGTAAGCCACTTTGAGCCTCCTTCAGGTAGAGAAAAGTGGCATATAAGAACCAACTCTTCTTCTTCTTCTTCTTCTTCTTCTTCTTCTTCTTCTTCTTCTTCTTCTAGCCTCTAGTCTCCTAGCAGGAAATGGGCTGGAGGAGGGAAGAACAAGCTGAAATTTAATCTTGACAAGGCAGAGGTTAGCAGAATGGAAGACTGTGGACTCAAAAGCGGCAAAGAAATAACCATAAGATTGCCTCTAGGGTGCTGGATTTCCCATTTCCTGATAAGAAGGGAGCCTGGAAATGAAGCGAGAGAGGGTGTAAGAGAGGATTCAATGCTGCCGGGAAAGGCTTTTCCCCACCTGGTTCTGTTTAGTGTCCTGGGGCATTTGTGCACCTCCCCAAGCTCCCCAGCTTTTCTATGATCTATTCAGAAACCTGCTTCCCCCAGAGTTTTTGGGGAAGATCACACCGAAGCCTGCATGGGTGCTGTGTGGCTGGGAATATCTGGATTCTCCCGGTCCTTCCTACACAGCAGACAACTTCCCTGTGAGCCATTTTCTCTCCATGTCCCCGGGACTCTTTTCTTTAAGAAAAGAAAAACAGGTTGGAAACTTCCTTTTGCAACAAATGAAACCTGGCACTTCAGAGGCTCTGATGCATATATCGGCATAACAGTATATCAATATAGCGCAGCTTGATCCCCAATATTTCTTTGATAAACCGTAGCCAGGAAACCTGGCCTGTGGGAGCGTGTGTTAGTTCGTGTTAGTGGCTGCAGGAGTTATTTGTGTTAGTGGCTGTAGGAGCAGCTGGGAAACGGAGGCGGTGCAGTTGAGGTGGCAAAGCACCAGTTTGCCCCTGAGTGGAAAACACTAGAGCAGGGGTAGTCAAACTGCGGCCCTCCAGATCTCCATGGACTACAATTCCCAGGAGCCCCTGCCAGGCAGGGGCTCCTGGGAATTGTAGTCCATGGACATCTGGAGGGCCGCAGTTTGACTACCCCTACACTAGAGAGAAGGAGGGCATTCCCTCTCCACTGCCACCAGGCACGGGCTGGGTCCTGCACTTCTGTTTAGTGGTGGATCTGCTGTCCGGCTTTGCCATGCAGCTTATGCCGCCAGGCCTGGCCTTTTTCCATCTACCCGTATTTAATCCTACCCTTCCTCCAAGAATCTCAGGGTGGCGTGTACTGTCCTCCCTGACCCATTTATTCTCACAACAACCCTGTGAGGTAGGTGAGGCAGAGAGTGTGTGACTGGCCCAGGGAGCTGGGATTTGAATCCTGGCCTGACACTCTCAGCATCTTACTAGCTACAGCCCCCCCCCCCCCGCCCAAGCTATTTCCCAAAATGTCACGATCCTTTTTGTTAAAAAAGAAAAAGGAAACCTGTCCACTCCTGCTGCCCCACAACATCTTCCTGCATGGCCTGTCTGTGCCCACAATTGTGTTGGAAAAACTGGGAGACACGACAGGATGATCTATGGCAGGGGTAGTCAAACTGCGGCCCTCCAGATGTCCATGGACTACAATTCCCAGGAGCCCCTGCCAGCGTTCGCTGGCAGGTGCTCCTGGGAATTGTAGTCCATGGACATCTGGAGGGCCGCAGTTTGACTACCCCTGATCTATGGGTTAGAATTTGCTTCAGCACATGCACACGTTTCCAAACCTTTAATGTTTTAATGGCTACCTTTTAAAAACTATCCTCCCCCCTGTAAATTATTTTAGGATTGTTTTTCTCGTAGGCTGCCTTACGAGAAAGGTGTTGTTCTTGTAAGCTGGGAGGCCCAGCAGGTTTTCAAGGCCAGAGACATTCAGAGGTGGTTTGCTTTTATCTGCCTAGACTCCCCTGGGCAGCCTCCAGTCTAAGTACAGACCAGGGCTAACGCTGCTCAGCTTCTGAGATTTGACAAGATTGGGCTAGCCTGGCCCAACCAAGCCAGGGCAGGTGGGGTATGCAATAGCCTAAGATAATAAGAAATAATTGGGCCAAACCTACCCACAAGAGGACAGAGTACTACAGAGAGGAAATCTCACCCTGATAAATCAGGCCTAGCTAGGAGCAAGAAAGACAAAGAGAAGCAAAAAGATGACCCAAGCAGGGAGAAGGATAAATGGGGGAGAAAGGCAGGACTAGGAAGCAAGGGGGACCGGAACTCTGCTCAGGAGTGCCCAGAGCTCTCTGGCTGGCAACTTCTAGAAATTGTGCAGTGGCCTAGATCCAGCATCTGAATCCATTGTAACGACTCCTGCAGTCATCTCTTGCTTTTACTGCACCATCTTCCATCTGGCAATCCACCTTCTTTACTGTTTATACTCAGGGGTCCTCAACCTTTGCCAGCTGGTGGGCCAAATGGGAGGTGGAGTCAACTGCATACACAAAGAAAGCCCAAATTCCCAGGAGCATGAGAGGAGCAAAGCTTTGAAATGCAGTGAGGAAAAGAGTCCGAGGAAGAGCCACGCCAGCACTGGAGGGGCAGCTGTAGCAGAAATGTTATATTCACCTGCACAGGCAGCCTGGCCTTAACTGCCCCAACTGAACAGGACTCCAAACACTTGGTGGGCACCAGGAAAGGCACTGGCAGGTGCCCTGGCACTCTGGATATATCCTGTGGATAGTTTGTGGTTCACACTGATCTCCAGGCCTGCTGCATTATTCACGGGTTGTCTGATGCTGTCTGCTTGCACTTTTTATATCCCATAATCTGCCTTCACTTTGAGAATGATGGACTATAAATTTAATTAATTAATTATTAATCGATATAAAAGGTTAGCTGTATTAATGGTTTAGCTGGATAATTTATTTCAGTCACTAAATCTGGAACCTCCATATTCAGAGGCAGTCTGCCTCTGGATTCCTACTAGTTAATAAACAAGCAATGGAGAGCTCTTGGGGGATTTCCGCACACTGGTGTCACGAACCGTCGGCTGGTCCGGCTGACCAGAGAGCTGCTCCATACACAGGCGGTGCAAAGAAGTCAGTCTTTATGGAAGGGGTCCATAAGGCAAAGTGGGAAAAAGCACGGCAAGACAGAGACAAGCACGGATGGCCCCTTTAGATCTATATATGGGGGGGGGGGAGACAGTTTGAGCAGGAGTTTTGCTCTAAAAAGCATGAATCCAGGAGACATCCAGTCTGGTCCCTCTGTCGTCCCTGACAGCAAATTTCCAACATCTACTATGCGAACCAAGGATACGGACAGAGTCTCTACAGGTCATAAACCGTGGGGTGGAGGGGAGAGGGAAGGCACAGAAAAATGAAAGGAATGTGGGGTTAGGGAGGGGTCAAGGGCTCTCAGGCCTGTTAGACTAAGTCAACACTCCCGAGGAAATTGGGAGGGCAATTATGACAACTGGTGTGATACTAAATCACGCTATTTCTTCCCTCCACACATTAAAGCCTTCCTGCTGCATCTTCTTGCGTTCTCCCTTTCTCAAATGCTGCGCAAACAGCAAACGAGAGAGAGCGACGCGCTCTTTTACTTACCGTTCCTCGGCCTGTCAATCAATGGGGCCAACCAATCCGTGGTTGGTGGTCTAGCCCTTTCTTCTTTTTAACTTGAAACTTACACGTGGCAGTGCATATTCAGTCCTATGTAAACTCATTGCCACATTAGTTAAAGCCCTCCCCCCAAAAACAAACAACACGGCAGTCAGCAGAGGACAAGGCGAAGGAGGCAGATCCCCCCACCGCTGTCATTTCAAATGGCATTAAGTTCCTCCTTTGCCACAAATTTTGTTAATCTTTAAGGAGTGAATGGACTCTTGGACCATTTCCACACTATAGATATACCTTGTTTTAGCTTCGTTTTGGATATCCATTTGCCCCTCCCCCACTCCATTTCTTAGGCTGAAATCCGTCATTATGCTTTCTGCATCTGGTTTGAAAGGAGGCAGTCTCCCATCATGCTTTGCTCCCTTCCCCTTTTCCAAAAAGTTATTTTGGTCTGCACATGGTCTGCAAAATGTTGCCTGTTTGCACCATTCTTTCTTTCTTTGCACTCCTTAATTCTGCCAATCTGTGTCCTCCTCAGACACAGTGACCACCTGTATGTGAATTAAAACAAACAAACAATCCTAGCTTATTGTGTTACAATGCTGCGTTACAATCAAGACTGAAGGCTGCTATTTTTTAAGAGACAGCGTAGTAACACAATCACCACTTTAAAAAAACCAACTAGAATGTTTCAGGAGGGAGGATGGTAACAGATGTTACAAAGAAGAAGGGGGCGTGCACAAAGGAATCAAAATGGTGGCTGAGGAGGAACATTCAAATGCAAGGATTTCCCCATTGGGCGGCCCCAAATTGGAACCGCCTTAAAAATGAAGCCACTGTATCCAAGGAATCATTAACTGCGGGGCAAATTTGGGTCTGCAGCTGGGAAAGCAAAAAGGTGTGGAAGGGAAAGCAACACTTGGCACTTTAAAAAGTCAAAAGCGAGGGCTATCGCTAGTGCGGAAACGGTCTTGCCCTCAACTGGGGCACCACATCAGTTCTGATGCTGGCTTGGCTGCTTTTCTGGTCTGGCCTAGCGGGCTCCTGAGATGAGGCTGCGAGTGGGAAGCAGTGCAAGCACAGGCTGCAGCCTCCGAGGTCAGTGTTTGCTGCTCCTCGGCTCTGATTAACGGGCTGCCTTCCAGGTCTGAAGGGGCTGCATTTCTGGCAGGGGAGAGAGAAAGAAAGCAGCCCCCCCCCCCCTCCAGCTTTTGACGTGGGCAAAGCTTGCTTGCAGAAAGGTTACATTAGCACAAAGTGCCTCTGGAAAGACAGCGCCAGCATCGGAGGGGGAGGGCTGCCCGCTGCCTCCTGTTTGTCGGCAGACGCAGCTCTCATCTGCTGGGGCTGCGTAATGGAAAAAGACCAGGGTGGGGGTGGAGAACACGGCACGGAAAGACAGCAAGTCTGAGCCGGCTTCCTTGGCAGCTGGCTGGGCAGAAGCCCACCCTCAAGGAGGGAGGCAGGGAGGCAGGGAGAGAAGAAGAGGCCTGAGGCAGAGGTGGGCAATAAGAGGACCGATCCCCCGGTGGCACCGGGAGCTCTCCTGCTATTACAATCAGTGGCCAAGATCAGTTCCTCTGCAGAACATGACTGCTTTGGAGGGTGGGCTTGGTAGCATTATACTCCGCTGAGGCTCTTCCCCTCCCTAGGCCCTGCCCTCCCGAAGAGAAGCCCCTCAAACCTCTAGGTAGTTCCCAACCCACAACTGGTTACCCTGCTGGGAGGGGTGGGGGGGGGAGTGGGGAAACAGGCCAAGAAGAAAAAGAAGATTGGAACCACCTGAGCTTTGCCTAGCATTGCCAGCTCTGGGTTAGGACATACCTGGACATTTTGAGGGTGGAGTCAGAGGGGTGGGGTGGGGGGTAAGGAGGGAGGGACTTAAATTCCAGAGAGTCCACATTCTGAAATGGCCATTTTCTGCAAGTGAACTGATTTCTGTCACCTGGACATCAGTTGTAAAAGCAAGAGATCTCCAGCCAGAGGTTGGCAGCTCTAACCCTGCCCTTGGAAAATGCTGGAAGCCAAAGTCCAGGTGCCTTGCTCTCTACAGCCATGGGGGGCAACACACTGAGCTAATGCTCAGATGGGTATGAGCTAATGCTCTAATGGATATGCTCTAATGGGTATGCTACAGAACTCAAATGCTAGTATGAATGCCTTGGGGGTGCAAGGTTGCCAACTTCTGGCTAAGGCCTGGAGTTCCTTTAAAACCACCAGAGATCTCCAGAATACAGGGACCACAACCCCCTGAAGGAAATAACAGCTCTGGGGGGTTTACTTTATAGTATACTATAGAGTTCAGGAGATACGGAAGTCCTAGAGTGATATATCTCTACTGAGCTTCCTCCCATCCCCAAACTGTGCCCCCATCAGGCACAGAGCTTAAATGTCTAAAGATTTCCTAAACCAGAGTTGGTAACTGGATGGAGGACAACTTTGGAATTCTTTCTAGTTAACTATAAATTAAGGTTAAGTGAAATGGAGTGTAGAGAGTAATTCTCAAACATTAAAGGAATGAAACTGTGGCCAGTCCAAAATTAGGTATATTCTAAGGGCCATTTCGCACGGCTTCAAAATAGCACAATGGTTGCTAATTGAAAACGCTACTAATTTGCCTTAACGCACGACGTCGCAGACAATCTGCAACACTCCTGAAACCAATCAGCAAAAAGCGCTTCGTTGTAGCGCTTTTAGGGGAATCCAGAAAAGTGGATTCACCCTCCGGATAGCAATACACTCCTGCAACCAATCTGCAACACTAGCGCTAAAGACCTGTGCGTTACCATTGTTGCGGGTTCTTCAAAGTCCCTCCCCCTGAGCCTGTCCTCCAAACTTCCGGCGAAGCGATCGCCATTTTTTTTTCTCCGAGCGAGCGGGGATAAATGCACCAGCGAGCCTCTTTCTGTTTAGAGGTTTCCCTGGCTTCAGTCCTTCACCTTTAGTCACTAAGCACAAACCACATAAAAGCCCGTTTGCTGAAATAAAGTCCCTTTATTTTTTACACATTAATTCAGCCGAAAATCGGGCCCGTGAGAGGGGGGGGGGATTTTTTTTTTATCACTCGAGGCAGCGTGCCAACGATCATACAATCAAACGACAGCTCACATTAGGCAGCTGGATGGGTCTCTCCGTTGCAACGAATCTACCTAGATTCGTTGCTATGGGTCTGTTTTTTTAAAAAAAAACCTTTCTTAAAGGGAAAGGGGCTGTTTGGGAGCATGCTAACGGCTGCCCATTGGCTGCTTGACGGCCAGGGGCGGGACGAGCTTGGCAATAGCGCTTCCTTTCTAGCGATTTCTGCCGAGACCGGAAGCCTGTGGGAAACGCTAAAAAACGCAACTGATTCCACTACAAAGGCAGGTATGCATAACAACGAATTCCACTATTTTAAATGGCGATTTTTCATTCCACAAACAATTTGCAACAAAGATCCCCGTGCGTAAAGGCCCTTAGAGTCAAACTAGCCCTTATGGGGATCGTGGGTTGGACACCTGGACCGGGATGGCTCAGACTAGCCAGATCTTGTCATATCTCAGAAGCTTAGCAGGGTTGGGCCTGGTTAGTAGTTGGGTGGGAGACCCCCAAAGAAGTCCAGAGTTGCTACTCAGAAGCCAGCCATGGCAAACCACCTCTGAATGGCTCTTGCCTGGAAAACCTTATGAAGTTGCCACTGGTCATGCTCTGACTCCATGGCACTTTCCACCCCCATAGGCCGGACCCATGGGCTGGACCCACGCTGTGGCACTCAGTGGCCATGTCTCCTCTCATTCAGCAAATGTCATCATAGAAGTTGGTTCATCGAATGCCCGTTGGGTGGCCTCTGCCGAATTGCTAGAGATCTGTTTCGAATGAGCTAGAAGGGCCATTGCTCTTGAAATTCTTTGAAAGATCTTTTAACTAAGGTCGTCAGTTTAGTCATCTTACAAAGTTCTCCCAGTTTATCTAACCAATCTGTTACTTTAGGTGCCTCTCAATGTTTCCAATACTGCGCAATTAAATTCTCGCCACTGTAGTTGCATGAAAGAAGAGTTCTTCAGCCTTACAGGGAATATTTCCTGGCATAACACTTAGCAACATATTATCGGGATACATAGAAAATTTAATATTCAACATTTTTTCTAATACTACATGAACTTTAATCCAATTTTTTAAAACCTTTTTACAATTCCACCACATATGTTAAAAGGAACCACCTTGTCCTGGCATCTCCACCATTTATCATCATATTGTTTGGAAATTTTGCTAATCACTTTCGATGTTATAGACCATCTATAAAACATTTTATACCAGTTTCCTCTCAACAATTGACATTTTGTACGTTTAACGTTTCCCCCCATAGTTGCTCCCATTCCTCTAAAGAAATATTGTGATTAAAATTCTGTACACATTTAACTATATACTTTTAAACCTGTTATAACTCTGTATTGTATTTTATCATAAGCTTATATGTTTGACCTTGAATGTGGGGTTTAGCTTGAAATAAAATAGTTTCAAATTCTGTCAAATCACCTGTGGGGCTTGTTTGGTCCTGAAGCTTCAATCTGAGCATAGCCATTATTTGTTGTTGTTTGGTGCGAAGTCGTGTCCGACACATCGCGACCCCATGGACAATGATCCTCCAGGCCTTCCTGTCCTCTACCATTCCCCGGAGTCCATTTAAGTTTGCACCTACTGCTTCAGTGACTCATAGAATCATAGTGACTGCTTCAGTGACTCCATCCAGCCACCACCTCATTCTCTGTCGTCCCTTCTTCTTTTGCCCTCGATGGCTCCCAGCATTAGGCTCTTCTCCAGGGAGTCCTTCCTTCCCATGAGGTAGCCAAAGTATTTGAGTTTCATCTTCAGGATCCGGCCTTCTAAGGAGCAGTCAGGGCTGATCTCCTCTAGGACTGACCGGTTTGTTCGCCTTGCAGTCCTTTCTCATGATGTGCTCCGCATACAAGTTAAATAGGCAAGGCGACAGTATACAGCCTTGCTGAACTCCTTTCTCAATTTTGAACCAATCAGTGATTCCATGTTCAGCTCTCACTGTTGCTTCTTGACCTGCATATAGGTTTCTCAAGAGACAATTAAAATGTTCTGGTATTCCCATCTCTTTAAGAACTTGCCACAATTTGTTGTGCCCACGCAATCAAAGGCTTTAGCATAGTCAATGAAGCAGAAGTAGATGTTCTTCTGGAACTCCCTAGCTTTCTCCATGATCCAGTGTATGTTGGCAATTTGATCTCTAGTTCCTCTGCCTCTTCAAAATCCTGCCTGTACTTCTGGAAGTTCTCGGTCCACATATTGCTGGAGTCTAGCTTGTAAGATTTTGAGAATAATTTTGCTAGCAGGAGAAATGAGTGCAATGGTGCAGTAGTTTGAACATTCTTTGGCATTACCCTTCTTTGGGATTGGAATGTAAACTGACCTTTTCCAATCCTGTGGCCACTGCTGAATTTTCCAAATTTGCTAGCATATTGAGTGTAGCACTTTTACTGCATCGTCTTTTAAGATTTTGAATAGTTCAACTGGAATGCTGTCACCACCAGTAGCGTTATTGTTGCTCAGACTTCCTAACGCTCATTTGACTTCACATTCCAGGATGTCTGGGTCCAAGTCAGTAACTACCCCATTGTGGTTATCAGGGATGTTAAGCTCGCTCTTGTATAGCTCTTCTGTATAATTTTGCCACCTTTTTAAAATCTCTTCTGCTTCTGTGAGGTCCCTACCATTTTGGTCCCTTATCAAACCCATCTTTGCATGAAACGTTCTCTTCATATCTCCAAGTTTCTTGAAAAGATCTCTGGTCCTCCTCATTCTATTGTTTTCTTCTATTTGTTTGCACTGTTCATTTAAGAAGGCATTCTTATCTCTTCTAGCTTTTCTCTTTTCGCTTTTTGCCATTATTACAGATATTCAAACTATCCGATATTCTTACTTTCTTTTTTAAGTGACTCAAAACTTTTTTATTTTCCCAGCAGTAGTCAATAAGTCCTTATATTTTAAATTAACGATCCCCAACCTGTGGGCACGGACCACATGTGGTCCTTCGACTAATTGGAGGTGGGCCCTGCCTCCCCCCCGGCCCTTTACAACACACTTCATTGTTGTGGCGCGTCTGTATCTTATTTTGAAGGGATGTTTAAACATTACCATAGCGATCAGAGAGCGTTAGGGCAGTGGTTGAGAGTAGAGGAATAAACTAACCCCCAACGGGCCTCAGTAAAAGGCGTTAAGTGGTCCCCGGCGTTGAGTGGTCCCCAGTGATAAAAAGGTTGGGGACCACTGTTTTAAATAACCCATTCTTTTCTGTTGGGATTTATTTAGATATGCTTCTACTGGAGATTTCAACCTTGATAGTTTAGGGCTTATTCTTGATTTGTATCTCGACCAAATCTTTAACAAGGTCATCACCCCAAAATGAAAATCTGGGTTTTCCTTGGATTGGCCTAGCAGCCATAAGAAGCCATGCAGACATTCCTCAAGGTCACTCTTCTCAAACACCAAACCTCTGATGGGTCCATTATCCAGTCTTCTATCCCTGTCAACACAGCAGCATGAAGATGCAACTTAGTCCTGGATAATGCACTTTTGATGCACTTTAGAAGTAGATTATCCTGTTCTGCACAGGAAAGTCCAGCTATAAAAGCATATTGAAAGTGCATTATCCAACTTGTGCATAATGGACCCAGGTCACTTGCCCTGGAGTATGTGGGGGGCTTCTTGTTCCACGGCAACTTGTAGTGCTGATGCCAGAGAAATAGTTCTGTTTTTTAAAAAGTCATTGCAACTGAAAAAACATACAATCCTTTCCTTCCAGGGATTGAATTTGCACAAACACCCCGCCCACAACAATGAAAGTTGACAAGAAAGCCCAATTGGGACCCAGCAGGGTTCTCATTGTTATTCTAGCACTAGCCACGGAGCCTCCTGCATGTGCCCTCCCTAACCTCCATGATGGGAAGGCTGTAGGCAAACACCTGGGTCCCTCTGGAACTGCCTCCTTTCTGAGCCAGAGAACTGAATGCAGCTGATGCAAGAATGGAGAGAGACAGAGACAGAGATCAAACCTGGGACCGACTGCATCCCAAAAATGTGTTCTGGCACTGAGCAATGGCCATTTGCCAATTAAATCTGGTCCAAAAACTATCCTCTGTTATTCCAGAGGCACAGAAAATCCATGACACAGGAATACATGAAAAGGAAACCATTGGTCCATCAAGGTCAGTACCATCCAATCAGACTGGCAGTGGCAGGTCTCTCACACCACCTACCACCTGATCTTTTTAATGAGATTCCTGGCCTACCCCCACATTTCCCATTGAAACCAATAGAAATTACTACCAAATTGAAAGATAAACCTGAAATAGGATTGGTGACTTGATGTGCATTGAAAAGAAATCTTAGACTCAGTTTTACAAACAAGATTCTGATGCATGGTTAAAGGGAAACATACATATTTCCTTTAACGCGGTTGAACACACCAGAAACAAAATAGCCTCATCAAAGAAAAGGTGTGCCCTTAATCTACAGCTCTGTCAACTCAAGTTTGTCCTTGTTGGATGCAGTTGATCCCCTTTCAACCAAAGCACGCAAGAAGCAAAGTTATTTATTTTCATTTACATTGTTTATGGTCTGCCTTTCTGACATGGACTGAGGTTGGATTATACCAGGGGTAGTCAAACTGCGGCCCTCCAGATGTCCATGGACTACAATTCCCAGGAGCCCCTGCCAGCATTTGCTGGCAGGGGCTTCTGGGAATTGTAGTCCATGGACATCTGGAGGGCCGCAGTTTGACTACCCCTGGATTATGCAGACTGATACCATCTCCACAGAAGAGCAAACCCCCTCATTGACATTCTTAAAGAACTGAACAATGTAAAACTTTCCACACAAAATTTTACCGCCCTAAGAGTAGGTCCAAATTTTGCACCCCCTTACTCATACTTTCTGAATCTTCTTTTACGGTGATGGTGTGATTTTTTTTTTTTTTGCAGTTTTCCAGTGAGGAATTCACAAATTCAAATTTAGTGTCCTGCTGTGCTTCCATTTTGTGTCACCAGTGTCATATGTTCCCCCTGCCACTACCCTCCTGTCCCTCCCTCAGGCTGTCCCCTGAGAAATCTGGCTATTTTTAAAGAGTAGTGCTAATTATGACACAATTCCCCCACACACACATTTCAGTACAGCGGCGTTATAACGTGGGGACAGAAGAGGCAGCGAGGTTTCATGTAGAATGTCCATGCAGTTCCTTTCCTTTTTAATCTTTCTTTCCTTTGGGGGGGGGGTAGCTTTTGATGCCATGCACTTGTATTGTTTCTTTGTCCTCCCTCCCTTTCTCTTCCCTGCTGTCTTTTTTTACAATGATGTTATAACATTACTACATATGCAAAGACAAGAAGGTTCCGTCACTGACAAAGTACATGAGGACACATTTAGCATGCTTCATAATTATCGAATAGGAGTATCAACTTCGATGATGACCAGAGCTGAATCTGCACGAAGCTTTTATTCCAATCCCAGGTCGATTCAGTCCCTGCCATCTACACTGAATGCGATTTCCACTTTGATTTTGGCGATTTAAATTTTTCATCTGCAACAAGCATGATTGATCCAGAGTGACCCTACATTTCCCCCGTGATATCCTGGGGTGGATATAACCCTTGATATTTGAAAAAAGTTGCCAGAGTTTTAACTAAGATGCTTTTATAATATGCTGCCTACCTTGTATTTTATCTCTTATAGTTTATTTAATCATTTTAAGATCTGTTTGGTCATGTAACCCCATTTTATTATTTTGTTGAAATTTTAAACCCTATTTTTATATGTCTTATACATTTTATGCCAATAAAAGGTTACTGACTGACTGACTGATATTTGAAAAATCAGCATGAGTAAAGGCGCAGCTCTCTGCTTGTCCCGAACTAACTAAGGGGAACTCCTAACTTCTCTTGGATTTACTCCCCCTCCTCTGCTGTCTGCAATCTCTCCCCACTCCCCGTTTTAGAAAAGAAAGAAAGAGGCTCCTGCTGCACTTGGCTCTCCCTCCCTTTCTGAGCTTCCATAATCACGTGCAGAACACTTTTCTGTTTCAATGGGGGATGGGGGGGGATAGAGGAAGACTTGAATTCAAATCAATCTGAATTTTGCAGGGTCCACAACGGAATAAACAAAGTAAGTGCTGAATCAGCCCAGGAGGAGCAGGGGACCTTTGAAATGGAGGGAGCCATACTTTCCCCCATGATACATCCAGCCTTTTTGTAGTTATGATGTTATAACGTATCTGCATATACAAATCAAAAAAGGAGGAGGTTCTTTCACTGACAAAGTATGAGATGACATGCCTACACAGCTCTTTTCCAAAGGAAGTAAGGACCACATGGGAAAAGTGAGAGCTGGATTCAAGAAAGAAAAAAACAAACAAAATGAATGCCCTTTTGCAGAAAGGGTGTCACAAAGTCAAAGCATCAGCAGGGAATTCAACTTGCCGGTACAATTAACAAAATTGCCCCCTCTCAAACCCCTATCATAAATGCTAATGCCGCGTTCCTTTAATACAGTTCCTCATGTTGTGGTGACCCCCAACCATAAAACTATGCAAGTGTTCTTTCACAGAAATTAAACTGAAACTGACTAATGACGTGAAGATCCATTGTTCATGATTGTATATAAATTGGTTTTTTTCTGGGGTTTCTCAATTCAGTTCTGCCTCTTGTCCCATCATGTTAATCTCACTCTCTTCCGCTGCTCGAGACAGATGAATGCTCTATCTCGATCTACCCTGCAAGGCTGTTGTGTGGATGCTCCCCCATCCTGGCAAAGCTGCTTGCCCTGCCACGACCCCTGTGAAAGAGTCATTCAGCCCCCAAAGGGGTCCTGACCCCCAGGTTGAGAACCACTGATCTAGAAAGAGCCGGAATTGTAGACTGGACAGCTGCTAGTTACGGTTTTAAGAGCAGCAAAGTTTAATTCTGCATGCAAGCTTTCAAGGGCAAGCGCACAAAATTTTGTTCTCTTGCTCCAGACCAACAGAGCTACCCACCTGAATCTATTGTACTATGAACTGAGCATTTCACTCAGGCAGGATCCCCTTGTGGCTGAATGTGCCATTATTCTAATCATTTGCAGACAAGGAATTCGGAGAAACAAATTCTTAGGGCCATTCTGCACAGCGTTAATGTTGCTGAAGTCTTACCATTGTGTAACGCTATTTTTTTAACATTACGCATGACGTCGTACACAATCTGCAACACTCCTGCAACACTCCTGCAAAAATTGCTTCGTTATAGCGCTTTTCGGGAAATCCCAAAAGCAATTGTCAGTAAAGTTTCCGAGCACAATATAGTTCGACACTGCCTGTAATTTCAGTCAGAAATTGCACTCGGGGCGGGGGGGAGGTAAACTTTAAGAGTGTGTAAACGATTAAGCGCTAGCTTCTACACCAGCAAAAAAGGTTAATTAGCTGTTCTTTTTGATTGACGGCCAGGGGCGGGAGGAAGTGCAGAAAAATATTGCCTCCTTTGTTGCGATTTCAGCGAGACCGGAAACTTGTGCGTTACGAGAGCAGCGCTAGTGGGAGAGCCGTTTTTCTGAGAAAACCGGCTGTGTGCGTTACTGAGACCTGCCGCTATTTATTGCAGCGCTTTTCAATAGCGCTCAGATTTAGTAACATTGCCCGTTGTGCGGAATGGCCTCTGCTTCACGTCATACCCAGCCACAGGAAGATGGAGCCTCAGTGTGCCTCTCTTTAAAAGGTATCCTTTTTTCCACCCTAAAAATGGGAGCCAAAACGGTTGCACAGATGTTTTACATTTGGTAAACCATCCCAGGCATTTTTTTTTTAATAGAGCGGGATAGGACAAAAATACCGTTTAAAGAAGTAAGTAAAATGTCAAGCAGGTATGGGGAGGAAGGTATTTTGGCAGATAGCAGACATGTGGTTATAGAACAGGTTGAGTGTCAGGAACAGTGAAACGTAAGTTGCCAAATGGACAAATTAGAGAAATCCTAATTGAAAATTGTTTTTATATACCACAACTGGCAAAACAACTTAATTTCATTAAAAGTGCTTGCCAAAAGGAGAATGATGACATCATTTGGGGTGAAATGTTTCACTTGGCAAAAAGGGAAATTGATTGCAACTGGCAGTTTGCACCAGGCCTTAGACACCTGTATGCAGAGTGCAATCATAAGAAGTGTTCCTGGCTGTGGTGCAGACATCTTGGATACAGAGATAATAATGCTATTGTCCAACTTGAGAGCCAGAACCTGATCAAGTGCATACTGATCACTGATCACCAAAATGCAATATTGAAACAGATTGTATGCATTGCTTTCAAGGAAAAGGAGCCGGACCTAGTTTCAGTAAAAGTCAAAAGAACAAGCCAGATGCAGCATCCTCAAGAGCTAATTCACAGTGATGTATATAGCCCAATAAGGCAGAGACCACCAGTTAGAACAAAATACAGCCTTTATTCATAAGTTCTCAAAGTATATAGTCACATACTTAATCAAGGAGAAAAGCCAAGAACTGGAGAAGCCAGTTTGGTGCAGTGGTTAGGACTGTGGATTTCTAATCTGGCATGCCGGGTTCGATTCTGCACTTCCCCACATGCAGCGCTGTGTGACCTTGGGCTTGCCACGGCGCTGATAAAACTGTTCTGACCGAGCAGGAATCTCAGGGCTCTCTCAGTCTCACTCCACCTCACAAGATATCTGTTGTGCGGAAGGGAAAGGGAAGGCAACTGTAAGCCGTTTTGAGAATCCTTCAAGGAGAGAAAAGCGGCATATGAGAACCAACTCTTATTCTTCTTCAGTAATATCAAGGCTCTCTCAGCCTCACCTCCTTCACAGGGTGTCTGTTGCGGGGAGAGGAAAGGGAAGGCGACAGTAAGCTGCTTTGAGCCTCCTTTGGGTAGAGAAAAGTGGCATATAAGAACCAACTCCTCTTCTTCTTCTTTCACTGGTAAGCCACTGGTTCCAGAGAAAACCATTGGCCATTTGCCCAGACACAGAGGGAAAGTATGTGGAACATAACATGAAGGACTACTTGACTAAAAAAGGAACAGGACATCAGCTCCGTGTTCCACACACTGCAAATCTGAATGGCATAGCAGAAAGAAAGGTTTCCTAACCGACATAGAATCATAGAATCATAGAATAATAGAGTTGGAAGGGACCTCATGGGTCATCTAGTCCAACCCGCTGCACTATGCAGGACACTCACATCCCAATTGCTCATCTACTGTAACCTGCCACCCCTTTGCCTTCACAGAATCAGCCTCTCCATCAGATGGCTATCTAGCCTCTGTTTAAAAATTTCCAAAGATGGAGAACCCACCACCTCCCGAGAAAGCCTGTTCCACTGAGAAACCGCTCTGTCAGGAACTTCTTCCGGATGTTTAGATGGAATTTCTTTTGAATTAATTTCATCCCATTCGTTCTGGTCTGTCCCTCCGGGGCAATAGAGAACAAGTCTGCTCCATCCTCTATATGGCACCCTTTTAAATACTTGAAGATGGTTATGAGATCCCCTCTCAGCCATCTCCTTTCTAGGCTAAACAGACCAAGCTCCCCCAACCTTTCTTCATACGTCTTGGTCCCCAAACCCCTCACTATCTTTGTTGCTCTCCTCTGGACTTGCTCCCATTTGTCAACATCCCTCTTCAATTGGGGTGACCAAAACTGAACACAGTACTCCAAGTGAGGCCGAACCAGAGCAGAGTAAGGCGTAAAGAGATGTGCAGATACATGCTCCTAGAAGCACAGCTACCTGAAAAATACTAGGTAGAAGAGAATAACACTGTCACCTTACTCTCTGAATGTGTTCTGTGTATTTAATGTATTTTTGAACACTGAAGAAGGCTGTAGAGGTCAAAACGCATCTGGCTTAACATGGTTCATAGTTCATATTTATCTACTAGGAATGCTTGTAAATTGTACAATCTGAAATTCAGATTTTTCATGTTGTTACTTTTATGTACATAATAAATACCCACCAAAGATACCATGTGAACTATGGTATGGATACAAACCAAGCATGAACCACCTCAAAGAATCCACCCCAGAGGAAGAAGAAAACAGAGCACAGCAGCCTGAAGCCGTGCAACTTGAGCACCAAGGACTTTGCAGATGAAGCACCAGCAGAACCACAAGGACCAGAAGGGGATCCAGAAGCTGAAGTCTGAAGGTCAACTAGAACAAATAAGGGAGCACCACCCAGAAGGCTAACTATATCAGAGGCTAGATTCAAATGAGTAGCCGTGTTGGTCTGAAGTAGCTTTAAGACCAACAAAGATTTATTCAAGGCATGAGCTTTCGAGGGCAAGCACTCTTCCTCAGAGGCGGTGGGAAGTCATAGAAGATGCCCCACAATGAAGCAGAAAATGGGAAGAAGGCTGCAGAAAAGGAAACAGGGACATTCACAGCCCTGCCTCCAGGGAAGAGAGCAGAAGAATCCCAGAAGATGAGCCTATGCAGAAGATGAACCCCAGAACCTTTTCACAATAGATCTTGAGAAGGAGTGTTAGAATATGGAAGATCTGAAGTATGCATGATTTAACAGAATGTGGAGAATGTCCTGCAGGGAGCATCAGAGGAGATGTGTATATATTATTATTTTTATTAGCTAGGTTTGTATACCGCCCTTCCTGCTTTTTCAACCAGGCACTAGGCGGTGCACAATCATCAAATTAAAACATTAAAAAGGAGTGGTGTGTAGTCAGCAGGTCAGCCGGACAACTGGAGGGGACGGCTGGAGGGGCTGGTAACAGAATTTCAGAGCCCATCATCAGCCAAAGGCCAGCTGGACCTGAAGCAAGCCCTGCAGAGCCTGGATCTCGACTGCAAGTCCGTTCCACCAGGTTGGAGGCAGGACAGAAAAGGCCCTGGTCCTGGTTGACAGCGGGGGCACTATTAGTAATTTCCCGTTTTGTTAACACAGCTGGGTGCAATGAGAGAGGCAATCTCACAGATTCAGTGGTCCCAGACTGTTAAGGCCACTTAACTGTCCTGTCCAATTGATCCTCCGGGAGGATCAATACTCAAACCTTTAGCATAGTTAGATTAGATTGCATATTTAAATTCTGCCAACAACAAGGAATGTCTGCACATTCGCCCTCCCGGAGGTCAAGCCACCGTTTCAGAGGAGGAGGATTTGACACAGGAACTGATTAGAGGAAAGGGTTATTTCCCACCTCCCCAGGGTGAATCAGGGGCTCAGCAGTTGTTTGGGAAACTATCTAGAAACCCTAATCACAGGTCACTCCGATCCACGTGTGGTTTGGCCCTCAGTCCTCCCGCCCCCTGCCCCCACCCCCACCCAGTCAGGCCTCAGGTATCTTTCCAGTTGTGGGGAGAAAGGGGAGGGGGTGTCCTTCTCGCACGCCAGGGAGGCGACGCTTTTCCTTCGGGAATGCGGAGGAGGGTGCGGGATTCACTGCATTCTGCTTTTGTCCCCAAATCCGAGTTGCATGTTTGACAGAAAAAAGGAAAACACTCAGACTTCACTCTGGAGGTTTGTCTAAAATACAACTGATTAGACAATTTATGTATATATATTCCCCAGTCTTTGACGGGCAGCATCACGTTATGGAAAAAAGACGGAAACGAAGAGAAACTCGGTTAAAACACCCCTCTTCCCCCTCAGCTCGTAGAGATGAATGGACTTTCTCTGCTCTCTGTTCCCCTTCAGTGAAGCTATTTCTGAAATGAATCCCAGAACTGGACCGGGCTCAGTATACTGCCACGGTCTGCCCCTGGCCATATGCACGCCAGTGCTCTCGTGCACATTTGTAACACGCTGCAAAAAAAAAAGCCAGATCGCCTTCACATTCGCTGCGCATGGGATTGCATCAGGGTTCCTTGTCCAGGGTGTTTTATCTTTGCCTTGAGACAACTATAATCACATCACAACCTCTGGTGCCAGCAGAACTCAGGAAACACATTTTCTGTTTGTGTGCGAGCACTTTTTCCCCAGTAAAGTTTCAGCATCATTACACATCTTTTGGCATAGATTAGACAGAAACAATATAGGCTGCCTGCCTGTGGCCCTGGCTGGGGTGGCCCAGGCTTGCCCAATCTCATCAGATCCCGGAAGCCAAGCTGGGTCAGCCCCGGTCAGCACTTGGATGGGAGGCCAGCAAAGAATTCCAGTTCTGATGCAACGGCCGGCCACGCCTGAGCATCTCTGGCCTTGAAAGCCCCATGAATGAGCTGTGCCTTGACAGTGTTTTCTACCTGCATATTGAAGGTTTTGTCAAAAACATTTAGGAATGGATGAAGCAGCTCCTGATTGGCCCCTCCGAGTGTCACTCTAGGGCCAAGTGGACAATCACACAGCTCCCCATTGCCTTCTTGTCCCGTCCTCGGATCGGCTGCCCAAGGAGTCACTGCAGGAAGAAGACCCTTCTCCGCAGGTGAGTCGCCCAACGGAGCCACCGACCATGGGGAAGGCTTTGTTCCGGGGAAAGCAGCAGGCCCACCATGTGAAGTTTCCATGCCAAGCTCTACCCCACCTCCCTCACGGAAAGTCTGCTATAGGGAGAGGAAGGGAAGACGATTGGAAAATGCTTTGAGACACCTGAGGCCTGCTGGGTCACTGCGGTCCATTCCCAGTTCTCTCAGACCTCTCACAGCCCCACATCCCTCACAGGTTGTCTATTGTGGGGAGACGAAGGGAAAAGGTGTTTGTATACTGTTTTGAGACTCATTTTGGTAGTAAACAGCAGGGTACAAAATCCAGTTCTTCTAAGGAGCAACCATGAAAGAAGCATCTGGGTACATAACATTTTATCAACAGTGAAAAAAATGTGGACAGAAGGAACAGGGTGGACACCTGTGTACTGTGACTACCCCATGTGTATTTGGGCGGGGGACATTTTAGTGTCTGTGGCCTAATTCACACAAGAAGGGAAATGACGCAGAACGGGGAAGAATTGGTTGCCATGTAATTTTCCCCTAAGAAGAGTCTCCAGTCTGATTTTCCCTTCACATATCTGAGGACATGGCTCTGGAAAGCTCATCTGTAACCACTATGCCACAATTCCCAAAGGTCAGTCCTCTCCCACACTCAACGAACATTCCAAACCACAGGTTCTTGACACCCATCTCTCCACACCCATGGCCTCATTTGCCACCACAACCTCCCACACAACACACACATTCGACCCCATGCCCTTACAGACTGGACAACTCCTCCCCTTCCTCTTCCCACTGCCAAGCTTTAGCACCCGTTGTATTCTTGGATACAACGGGCTTTGCCCCTAGTAGAATAATAGAGTTGGAATGTACCTCATGGGTCATGTCAGAACAAATTTTTCTTTTTTTTCGAGAAAGTGACTAACTTGGACCTTTTGTGCACGGCAGCAGCTACTCCGCGCTGCGGTAAGAGATCTAACAACCCTAAATAGTTGAGCTGGGCGAGAGTTAGTGGACGCGATTTCAGTGGCAAAAAACTCTCGTTTTGCCACTTTCACCGCCATCTCATACGCCCTCATAAGCGTGCGATGAGATGTTCTTGTAGCCTCGTCACGGGTCTTCTGCCACACTCGCTCTAGTCGTCTCCATTCCCTCTTCTTCTCCCGGAGCCCATTTGAGTCGAGGGCAGAGAAGACATTTAGGGGGGATCCCATCTATGGCGACCGTTAGACGGGACCACCAGTCCTCCACTAGGGCTGCTAATGAGTCGCCAGGAGGCATCGGGTCCCACAGAGCATTCCGGAAACCAATTGCATCCATGAGTCTCCGCGGGTGGGCAAAAATACACCCGCCGCCCAACTGGGGAGGGAGTGGTATCCTGAGCCGGGCCCGCAGGGCGTAGTGGTCTGACCACGGCACAGCCAAAGCTGTATCCAGATCCACCTCTACCCCGGCACCGAAAATCAAGTCGAGTGTGTGGCTGGTGTGATGGGTGGGCCCAGCTGGATCAGGGGCCTTGCTGGATGGGCCTTGCTGGATCAGGGGAATAGGCTCGAGAAGTCGGCTAAACTGAATAAAATGAAGTTCAATAGGGACAAACGTAAAGTTCTGCATTTAGGTAGGAAAAACCAAATACATCAGTATAAGATAGGGGAGTCTTGTCTTGGCAGCAGCATGTGCAAAAAGGATCTCGGAGTCTTAGTAGACAATACATTGAACATGAGTCAGCAGTGTGACTCAGTGGCTAAAAATGCAAATGGGATTTTGGGCTGTATCAAACGGAGTATCGTGTCCAGATCACGGGAGGTGATGGTACCGCTTTACTCTGCTCTGGCCTCACCTGTAGTACTGTATGCAGCTTTGGGCACCCCAATTGAAGAGGGATGCTGACAAACTGGAACGTGTCCAGAGGAGGGCAACAAAGTTTGTGCAGGGTTTGGAGACCAAGATCTATGAGGAAAGGCTGGGGAACTTGGTCTGTTTAGGCTGGAGAGAAGACGCCTAAGAGGGGATCTGATAACCATCTTCAAGTATTTAAAAGGGTGCCATATGGAGGATGGAGCAGAATTGTTCTCACTTGCCCCAGAGGGACAGAGCAGAACGAATGGGATGAAATTAATTCAAAAGAAATTCCATCTAAACATCCAGAAGAAGTTCCTGACAGTTAGAGCGGTTTCTCAGTGGAATAGGCTTCCTCGGGAGGTGGTGGGTTCTCCATCTTTGGAAATTTTTAAACAGAGGCTAGATAGCAATCTGACAGAGAAGCTGATTCTGTGAAGGTAAAGTTGTGGCAGGTTACAATATATGACTGATTGGGATGTGAGTGTCCTGCATAGTGCAGGGGTTTCTTACTAGATGACCCATGAGGTCCCTTCCAACTCTATTATTCTATGGTTCTATGATTCTATGATCCGGTCCAACCTCCTGCACTATTCAGGACAGTCACAAACCTATCGCTCATCCACTATAACCTGACATCCCTTTAAGCCTTCACAGAATCAGCCTCTCTGTCAGATGGTGATCCAGTTTTGGAGTGACCAAAACTGAACACAGTACTCCAAGTGAGGTCGAACCGGAGCAGAGTAAAGCGTAAAACATCACCTCCTGTTTGATACAGCCCAAAATCCCATTTGCTTTTTTAGCCACTGAGTCACACTGTTGACTTATGTTCAATGTATGGTCTACTAAGACTCCTAGCTCCTTTTCGCACATGCGAAGACAAGTCTCCTCCATCCTATAATGGTGTGTTTCTACCTAAATGCAGAACTTTACATTTGTCCCTATTGAAGTTCATTTTATTCAGTTTAGCCCACTTCTCGAGCATATCAAAATCATCCTATATTCTGATTCTGTTTTCGGTTGTGTTTGCTACCCCTCCCAGTTTAGTATCATGTGCAAATTTAATAAGTATCCCCTCTAATCCCTCATCCAAATCATTTATAAATATGTTGTACAACACAGGCCCCCGGACAGATCCTTGGGCTACTCCATTGGTCACTCTTCTCCAAGAAGAAGCTGAACCATTAACAAGTACCCTCTGGGTACGATCTGTCAACCAGTTATCGATACACCTGACAGAGTTAGGATACATATCGCATTTTACCAACTTGTGAACAAGAATATTACATGGAACCTTATCAAACGCTTTACTGAAATCCAGATAAACTATGTCCACAGCATCCCCCTGATCCAGCAAGGTAGTCACTTTCTCAAAAAAAGAGATACGGTTGGTCTGACATGACTTGTTCTTGCAAAACCCGTGCTGAGTCTAAGAAATCACAGCTCTCTGTACCAGCTGCTCAAGGACTGACTGTTTGAGCTGACAGGTCGATAGTTACCCGGATCCTCTTTTTTTCCCTTTCTTGAAGATGGGGACAACATTTGCCCGCCTCCAATCGTCTGGCACCTCAGTTGTTCTCCAAGAAGTGTCAAAAATAATGGACAGAGCTTCAGAGATGACATCTGCAAGTTCTTATAGTACCGTCGGATGCAGTTCATCTGGCGCAGAAGACTTTGTCTCATTTAAAGAAACTAGGTGTTTGTGGACTGCTCCAACAGCGATCGTAGGCCATCATCCCCGTCCCCCATGTTGTGTTACATTTTTTTCCACATTGATCACTATGTCCCTCACAAGAGAAGACCGAGGAGAAATAGGAGTTAAGCAGTTCAACCCTCTCTTCATCATATGTTGTAATTTCAATTTTTTGTCCTCGCAGGGGTCCTATCATGTCCCTACTCTTTTTCTTACTTGAAATATAACTAAAGAAGCCATTTTGGTATGTTTTGCATTTCTTGCTAGCCTAAGCTCATATTGAGCTTTAGCGTTTCTAACCCTCCCCCTACATTATTCATTGGCTGTTTTGACAAAGGATTATCATTGGCTGTATCTGGTTGTGACACAGATGTAACAGAACTGAGGGCCGTTCTGCATTCATCCAAAATAGTACAATGATTACTAATTGAAATCGCTACAGTTTTGCCGTTATGGACAACATCGTTGACAATCTGCAACACTCCTGAAACCGATCCGCAAAAAGCGCTTCGTTGTAGCGCTTTCAGGGAAATCCCAAAAAGTGGATTTACCCTCCGGAAATCGCTACACTCCTGCAACCAATCTGCAACACTTGCGGGAAAGTTCTGTGCATTACCATTGTTGCGGTTTCTGCAAAGTCCCTCCCCCTGGCTCTCTCCTCTGATCTTCCGGCGAAGCGATCGCCATTTTTTTTTCTCCGAGCGAGCGGAGATCAACGCACCGGCAAGCCTTCGTTTACCCAGTGAGGCTTCCCCGGCTGCAGTCCCTCTGTTTAAAGTCACCAAGCACAAGCATCATAGAGGCCCGTTTGCTGGTTTATTTTCACTTTATTTTTCACAGTTTTCGGCTGAAAATCGCGCCTGTGAGGGGGGGGTTTCACTCGGGGGGAGCGTGGCAATGATGAACCGGCAGCTCAAACATCACCTGCTAGCTGGATGGGTCTCTCCGTTGCAACGAATCAACGCATATTCGTTGCAACGGGTGTTTTTTTTTTTTTTTAAACCTTCCTTAAAGGGAAAGGGGCTGTTTGGGAGCATGCTAATGGCCGCCCATTGGCTGCTTGACGGCCAGGGGCGGGACACAGCTCAGCAATAGCGCTTCCTTTCTAGTGATTTTTGCCGATACCGGAACCCTGTGGGAAACGATAGAAACGCACCTGGATTCCACTACAAAGGCAGGTATGCGTTACGCCGAATTCCACTATTTAAAATGGCGATTTTTCGTTCAGCAAACAATTTGCTACATGGATCCCGGTGTGGAATGGCCCTGATTTTTGCTATATATTCCCTGTCATGTAAGAAGATCATAGTATGACGAAGGGTGCTTGCACTCAAAAGCTCACGCCTTGATTAAATCTTTGTTGGTCTTAAAGGTGCTACTAGACTCTGATTTTATTGTGCTACTTCAGACCAACATGGCTACTCATTTGAATCCTCCCCCTACAATTATTGGTTATTTGTTTATACTCATCCTTGGTAATAAGGCCTTCCTTCCATTTCCTAAATGACTCTTTTTTATTCCTCAAATCTTTTGACAACTGCTTATGGAGCCAACTTGGCTTCTTTAGGCTCCTTCCATCTTTCCTTCTCAAGGGACTTGTTTGTGATTGAGCCTTCAGTATTTCACTTTTAAGAAACTCCCAGCCCTCTTGGACTCCCATCTCTTTAAGTTTTTTGACCATGGAACTCTACCCAACATACCTTTAAGTCTGTTAAAATTTGCTTTCCTGAAGTCCAGTCTATATGTCCAACTACGTAAAGGTTTTCTCTTTCCCACAATTGAACATTCCCAAAGCACATGGTCACTGCTACCAAGTGTGCCCACTACTTCCACCTCATCCACCAGTTCTTCCCTATTGATGAGAATCAAGTCTAAAATAGCAGAGCCCCTGGTTCCCCTCTCTACTTTCTGGGAAATGAAGCTGTCGGCAAGACAAGTTCAGAATTTAACGGAGTTTGCATTTTTAGCGGTCTTCCAACAGATATCTGGGTAATTGAAGTCACCCATGACCACTGTTTCCCCCCTTTTTTAAAACTGTGTAATTTGGTCTAGCAATATCTCATTCAAGTCCTCTGACTGGCTTGGTGGTCTATAGCAGACCCCCACAATAATACCACTTTCATTTCCTACTCCTTTTATATTTACACAAATAACACTCAACTGAACTTTCATGCTCGGGTACCTGTATTTCTTCACAAGTATAAAGATTCCTAACATATATTGCTACACCTCCCCCCTTCTTTTCTTGTCTGTCCCTTCTGAATAGATCGTACCCCTCAATTCTACTATTCCAATTGTGAGTATTATCCCACCAAGTTTCTGTGGTTCCTGAGATACAAATCTTAAGTATATTAACTGGGAGTCAGTCCCTATGAATTTACTGGGAAGTAACCATGTCCGCCCCGCTACACCAATGCAGGCTCGCCTAGGAAACGGCCTCTCTTGCTTTGAGACCAAAGAGTTCTGACAGATGGTTCCATTTCAGAAAGCAGCCTGCGTGGCTTCAGGTCCTTCCAGATGGCCGGCTTCTTTCCACGACAGACATATACGCAGCTCATGCTAACTCGTCGCAATCCAGAGTCTTCTTGTCCGAAGGGGCTTCTGTCACAAGAGGGGGAACTGCCGTTGCCCAGCACTCAAAAGGCACCTTTTGTCCCCTGAGAAGACGGCAAAGTGAGGCCAGCAGCAATCAGGGCCGAGGCGGTCCAGTGCCAGCAGCCCCCCACCCCCAGCCCCACCCCCAGAGACTCGACCTCAGAGCCAGAAGGAAGGGCGTTGGGCCATTCTCCCAGAGGTGCCACGGGTAGCCCATAGTCAGGGCACACTGCCACTGTCCAAAGAGGTGCCGCGCTTTCATTTGGCAGCAGCACTTAGCTTGTGAATTGCCCTTTTGCATCACAAGTTCCCCATTCCTCGCATTCCATTTTCAACTATGGCTAGCAGGATACTGACAGAAAGCATAAATGATTCTCTGCTATGCTGCATCTAGACATGGACACTCCATTTAGCTAACAACTCAAGCAGCAGGTGACTGTTAAATGCAGGGCCATCCTGAAGCATCCAGGATAAGTCTTTGTCCAGCTGCTGCTTGAAGACCACCAGTGAGGGGGAGCCCCCCACCTCCTTCGGCAGCCCCTTCCACTGCTGAACTGGACTCATATAATCCTAGAGTGGGAAGGGGCCATCCAGGACATCTAGTCCCACCCCTGCTCAGTGCAGGATCAGCCTCAAGCATCCAGGATAAGGATCCGTCCAGGCGCTGCTTGAAGACTACCAGTGAGGGGGAGCCCCCCACCTCCTTGGTGTAGTGGTTAGGAGTGTGGACTTCTAATCTGGTGAGCTGGGTTTGATTCTGTGCTCCCCCACATGCAGCCAGCTGGGTGACCTTGGGCACTGATGAAGCTGTTCTGACCGAGCAGTAATATCAGGGCTCTCTCAGCCTCACCTACCTCACAGGGTGTCTGTTGTGGGGAGAGGAAAGGGAACCCGAATATAAGCCGCTTTGAGACTCCTTCAGGGAGAGAAAAGTGGCATATAAAAACCAACTCTTCTTCTTCTCCTTAGGCAACTAATTCCACTGCTGAACTATTCTGACTGTGAAATTCCCCCCCCCTGCAATATCTAGCCCCCCGTTCTCCATGTAGTTTAAGCCCATTACTGAGGGTCCTCTTCTGCCAACAGGAACCTTTCCCTGCACTCCTCTAAGTCAGTGGTCCCCAACCTTTTTTCGGCTGGGGACCGGCAGGGCAACTGCCCCGCCCGTGCCGCGCGCATGCACGCCCACGGCCAGGCCGCGCATGCGCACATGTGCGCATGTGCAAAAGTGCTGCGCAAGCACGATTTTGGCCGCACATGCGCGATGCGTGGCCCTGATTCCCTCTCCCCCCCCTCCCGCAGTAAGAAGCTTCCCTGGCCGCAAGCTTGCGGCCTGGGAAGTTTTTTACTGCAGGGGGGGCGGTGAGAGGGAACCACAGCCTGGCACCCTGGCCTTCGCGGCCCAGCACCGGGCCGCAGACCGCAGGTTGGGGACCACTGCTCTAAGTGACAACCTTCCAAATACTTAAAGGGAGCAATCCTGTCCTCCCTCAACCTCCTCTTCTCCAAGCTGAACATTCCCAAGGCCTTCAGCCTCTCCTCACAGGGCTTGGTCTGCAGGCCCTGGATCCTCCTTGTCACTCTCCTCTGCCCCCTCTCCATTTTGTCTTCCTTGAATTGAGGCCTCTGAAACTGCACCCAGAACTCCAGGTGGGGTCTGGCCAATGTGGCATGCAGCATAGTGACTATGACTCCTTGTGGTTTCAATGTGATTTCCACGTGCGTTGGGAGATCCCTGGAGATTTGGGGGTGGAGCCTGGGGAAAGATGGTTTGGAGAGGGCAGGAACCTCTGTGGGGTCCACGGCCACAGACTCCACCCTCCGAAGCAGCTATTTTCTCCCGGGGAACTGATCTCTGTAACCTGGAGGCCAGTTATTATTCTCGGAGACCTCCAGACACCACCTGGAGATTGGTAACTTAACAATATTCCCCTGCTGAGCTCCCTCCCCAAACTTCTTCCTCTTCAGCCTCTACCTGCAAATCTCTAGGAATTTTCATCCGGGACGATTTTGCCCAGCAGTCCCCAGAACATGGCCCTGTGGAGTCCTGTGACCCCCCCCCCCCCACCCACAAGCAGGAGACACTACAAAGGCCCTTTCCCAGATGCCAGGTGTGGGTCTCTGCATACTCAGCCTCTCCCCCTGTGGACCACAGTTCAAAAGGCCATGGGATCCCTGCCCGTGGAATGCTCCCTTGTGGTCAGCCCGGAGGCCGCCATGTGCTCCCAGCTCCTCCAGTTTAAAAATACCCCACATACTTTCCTAATGCGACTTTTCCTCCATAGCCAGCTCTGCAGTTTCCACAGCAGGCCTTTGCACAGGGAGTCTGGGTTATAAAAAGTAATGGCATGGGACAGGCAAGAGTGCGTTTTAAAGCCCATATTCTGATCCCCCACCCCCACTAGTATGTGCGTAAAGGAGAGCCACTGGTTCTCTGCTCCAAATCATCTCAACTGCTTTATCCTCTGCGTGTTTGTGTTTGTTTGTGTTTGTGCGTGTGCGAGAGAGAGAGAGAGAGAGAGAGAGAGAACTGCAGGCATGAGAAAAGGGTCCTTTTGCCACCCTGGAAGAACCTCCCTTCTCCTAGGATGATGCATGAACCCTCTTGCAGAGTGGACAATGCTAGCAGGCATATCTTGGCATGGACACAGGAAGCTGCCTTGCACAGTCAGTGCAGAGCATTCAGACTATCAGCCGTTGTCCATGGTCTCATGCTGAGGTCTTTCACGTCATCTCCTGCCTGGTCCTCTAACTGGAGATACCCTCAATTGAACCTGGGACCTTCTGCATGCCAAGCAGAGGCTCTGCCACTGAGCCACGGCTCCTCTTTCATGGTTCTCGAGGGTCCCAGGCGGAGTCCTTCACATCATCTCCTGCCTGGTCCTGGAACTAGAGATGCTGCTGGGGATTGAACCTGGAACCTTCTGCTTTGTCACTGAGCCTGGCCTTCTCCTCTAACTATTTGGTTTGTTTTGGCATTTTCATCTGCTCTCCTGCCCCAATTTTGGAATTCCCTTAGTTTCCAAAGAGGAACCGATTCATCAGGCATCCCCCATTGCTCCAGTTATTCACTTCTATGTTTTTTACAGAGAGCTGCAGATGCCCAGTTGGCCTACATTCTGGGTTCCTTCAGTGTATATGCATCTCTCGGCCCGCCCCATGTTACTGATGGGCGTGTGTGCTCTGAAAGGATACTGCGGGGGGGAAGGCAACCACTGTAGCACACCTCTACATCGACTTACGCCAAGGTTTGTTAGTTTCAGTCTTATCAACTAGCTTCAAAGCCCATTGTATACAAAAATGCAAGGGGCACTAGAGCCCACCCCTAAGGCTGCTGAGAGTGGTTGGGGCAGGGGCAAGCTTGGCCAGGCACACCCCGCCTCCCTGGCCACTCACTTCCTTGCTGGCCTTGGTGGGCCTTTTTGGGCCGGGGGGGAGCTGGGGGCAGTTTGTTCCACCCCTGCCACCCCCAGAAGGCTTGCTGAGGCCCATTGGGGCCTTTTCGTGGCAGGGAATAGCTCTGGGGGGGGGGCAGTCCATTCTCCTCCAGTCTCCCCCAGAAGGCCCTCCGAAGCCTGCAGAGACTTTTTCATGGTGGGGGGAGTGATGGGGGGCAGTGCATCCCCCTCCCCCCGTTGCCCCCAGAAGGCTCACCGAGGCCTTTTCTTGGCAGGGGAGCAAGGGGGGGGGGAATCTGTTCCAACCACCATCCCCACAAGGCCTGCTGAGGCCTGTGGAGGCCTGGGTGGGCCTTTTCAGGGCAGGGGGAAGCACTGGGGGGACTCTGCTGCTCCCCAGCACTGCTCCAGGCAGCCCTGCTGAAGCCTGGCAAGGCCGCAGCCAGAGCTTCTCGGGGTGGCGGGAGCACTGCCGGGGGCTCCCTCCCTCCTCTCCCCTTGCCACCAGCCTGCATTTCCTGGCCCTAAGCCCTCCCTCCTAGTTCCAGCCCCCTGCCTACCTTACCGCTGGCTGGCTCTTCTTCCATATGCAAGAAGTTGGAGGGGGAAGCGGCCATACCTCCTGATCGGCCATTCGTTGGATGGATGGCCAATCAGGGATGGGACAACCGGGACAGCATCCCTGATTGGTGGGTAGGCGATGAGTCCTAGCTCCTCCCAGCACCCTCTTGCCCTTTTATTAACAGGAACAGATGTGTAGGAGTGTCTGTGGGCATTACTCTGCACAAAAGCAATCTTGAGGCAATCCAATGTAACACAACCATGCTAAGTTTGCTCTTTTGTAGTGTTTTATGGACATTTGCATTGGGGAAGTGCAAATGAATGGAAGAAGCGACAAACTATAGCCAGGTAAGCATGCTTCAATTGCAAAATTAATTTAAAAAACTCTCCTAGTTAAACTAGAATTAAGGAGGAGAGCAATATATTGCAGAAATCAATTATGCTCTAATTAAGGGGTAGTCAAACTGCGGCCCTCCAGATGTCCGTGGACTACAATTCCCATGAGTCCCTGCTGGCAGGGGCTCATGGTAATTGTAGTCCATGGACATCTGGAGGGCCGCAGTTTGACTACCCCTGCTCTAATTAATCAACAGGACAGGAGAAATCTGTTCATCTCTAAATAACCAGCTCTACATGAAGTCCCCCTGAAGAACCAAGAGTGCATTTTTTAAATTTCAAAATAGTTCTTTTCAGCTTTGCAACAATTGGGGAAGGGGAGGAAGGTCATTGGATTTCGTTTGGGATCCTGTTTGGGACAGGAACAGAAACAGAATTGTGATATAGGGTCACCAGCCAGCTTGGTGTAGAGAGTCAGTGTAGTGTTCTGGTTAAGAGTGGTAGTCACTAATCTGGAGAACTGAGTTCAGTTCCCCACTCCTTCTCCACATGCAGCCAGCTGGGTGACCTTGAGCCAGTCACAGTTCTCCCAGATCTCTCTCGGCCTCACCAACCTCACAGGATGCCTGTTGTGGGGAAAGGAAGGGAAGGTTATTGTAAACCACCTTGAGACTTCTTCAGATAGTAATAATCAGGGTACAAAAATCAGCTCTTCTCTTCTTCTGCAAAGAGCCTAGAGATGCCTCAAGATTATACCTAAAGATACCCTGAAATTATACCTCACCTCCGAGAAGAAAATGACTGCTTTAGAGGGTGGACATTGTATGCCACTGAGGTTCTTCCCCACCCCAAATCCTGACCACTCCTGGCTCCACCCCCAAGGTCTCCAGGGATTTCCCAAAGCACAGCTGGCAACGGTATTTACGACAGATCCCCTGGAGCTTCAAATGCATGGTGTTCCTCCCCTTGGTGAACAATACCCCCAAATCTCCAGGTATTCCTCAATCTGGAGTTGGCAACCCTATGCAAAAGGAACAGCATTTAACCCTCCACCCTTTCTCCAGGCATAGAAGGCCTAGGCAGGCACACGCTGGCCTGGATTTTATAGTCTATTTCAGCAGTTTGCTATGGCTCTGCTAGGCTAGAGAGGGACTCAATTAAATAGCCTTGGTTGTCATCCCACCACCTATACAGTCCCCTTGTTCAGCAAATATTAGCAGCTTGCACAGCCTTAAAGTCCTGCTAACCCACTGCAGTGGGACTGTCTGAGTCTCTCCTACCCTTCTTGGAACAGCTTGTGAATTGTCCCGCCAAGTATTCGTTCCGCTTTCCCAAGGACTCTGTTGAGAAGTTCACGCCACAGTGGACTCACATCTCCGAAACGAGGGCAGGCAAACAGACCGGCTGAATTGCTGCCATTGTCTGGCCTTGTGAGATCCTCCTTGCAATTAGAGGGGGAGCTGGCCTTATTGGAGGAAGTCTCCACCCCATAATCCAGTCAAAGGCCACATTCAGATTTGGGTAGAAGAAGGAAGGGGTGTTGTATAGTGGGTTCGATAGGGAATAAGCGAGGCGCAGTCATGCATGACAGCTCTTTAATTTCTTATAGTGATTCCAGGTTGGAAGTAACCACGCTGACCAGGGACTTGCGTGGACAAGCCCCCAAATATATACACATGAGCAGAGGTGGACAGAGGCGAATGCTGGCAGGGTCTTCTGGGAATTGTAGTCCATGGACATCTGGAGGGCCGCAGTTTGACTACCCCTGGCAGTTCATTGGCTGTCCTTCGGGGCTGCTTGGATCCTGCTCCAAACCCCAAGCTCAGCCCTCTGCTGCCTCGCATACACAACAAGGGGGTTTGCACAGGAACCAGTGAGGTGCAACTGTCACTAAATCTGCCCTGAGAAATTTCATTGCTTGGCCAAGCTCTTTGGGCAGGGAATCCTTCCAAACAAGTGTTAGATTTCACTTAAGCAAACATTTGGGTGAAAACTCGAGCTTGTGCCTATGGGTTGCAAACTACAGCTTGGGACATTTCTGAAGATTTGGGGAAATATAGTTTGGGGCAGAAAGGGAGCTCAGTTGGGGATGTGACACTGCTCTAGCCTGTCCAAGGTACTCGCAAGAGTCTTCTCCAGCACCAGAGTTCAAAAGCCTCAATTCTTTGACGCTCGGCCTTCCTTATGGTCCAACTTTCGCAGCCATACATGGCAACTGGGAAGACCATAGCCTTGACTAAACGCACTTTTGTTGGCAGGGTGATGTCTCTGCTTTTTAGGATGCTGTTTAGATTTGCCATAGCTTTCCTCCCCAGGAGCAAGCGTCTTTTAATTTCTTTGCTGCAGTCCCCATCTGCAGTGATCTTGGAGCCCAGAAAAAGAGTCACATTATAGGAGTCAAAAGACATATTGTCCTTCTGCAACTTTCCTTCCCCTAAGTTATCAGTGGCATGTTGAGAAGCACTGCAAAAAAGCAATTTCTATGTTATTGTACATATAATACCTTCCACATTTTTTCTTTGTGGTATTTTACCAGGACACTGCTGAGCACTTGGAAAATATGACACAAAAAAAGAATATTGCTGCAATTTTGGTCAGAATCGCATCACAATCATGTTTTTAAAGATCTTTTATCAATGTACAGGTATCTATCATCAATAACACAATGGAAAGATGCATATCAACAGAAGGAACTGAAGGGTGGTGCCTAACTGATGAACAATGGAGAATATCCATCCCTCTTTGTAAGTAAGGCTCGGAGCCCCAAAGGCCAGTGTGAGGGCCATTCCGCACAAGGACCAATGTTGCCAATTGCTTTCACAAAGCGGAAATGCTATTTTAAATAGTGGAATCTCGGCGTTCCGCATACCTTCGTTTGTAGTGGAATCCAGTAGTGTTTCATTCATTCCCCACAGGTTTCCGGTCTCGCAGGAATCGCTAGAAAGGAAGCGATTTTTTTTCTGTGCTTGTTCCCACCCCTGGCCGTCAATCAAACGGAACAGCCAATGGGCGGTTGTTATCATGCTCCCGAAAAGCCCCTTTCCCTTTAAGCAGAAGTTTAAAAAAAACACACACACACGTTGCAATGAATATGCCTTGATTCGTTGCAACGGAGAGACCCATCTAGCTGGTGTGTGAGCTGGCGATTCATCGTTACCACGCTCCCCTGAGTGGAAAAAAAAATCCCCCCCCGCACAGGCGCGATTTTGGGCCGAAATTAAAGGGAACTTGCAAACAGGGGGCTGTGTTGTGCTTGGGGACTTAGGTGAGCTTTAAAGCACTTCTGTGGAGGGACTGTAGCCGGAGAAGCCTCGGTGGGTGAATGAAGCCTTGCTGGTTCGTTGCTTTCCCCGCTCCGAGGGGGAAAAAATGGCGATCGCTTCGCCGGAAGTTCAGAGGAGAGAGCCAGGGGGTAGGACTTTGTTGCAACCGCTACACTGAGAACGCACAGGTCTTTTTCGCAAGTGTTGCAGGTTGTTGGCAAGAGTGTATTGATTTTCTGAGGGTGAGTCCACTTTTCCCGATTCCCTGGAAATCGCTACAACAAAGCGATTTTAGCACTAGTGTTGCAGGAGTGTTGCAGATTGCTCACGACGTCATGCGGAATGCAGTTTTAGTGGCGAAAACAAAATGTAAGACTGGTGCTATATTAAAGTTGTGCGGAATGGCCCTGAAAATCAGAGGATAATCTGGGAAGCATTACTAAATCCAGCCTCAATATCTGCAGTGGTAGCTCTAGCACACTCAGTGCACATAGTTCTACACAAAAACTGAAGTCTGGCCAAGATACAAAATCTGATCATTAATATGACTGTGTTTGTTAGTTGAATAAAATTAGTACAAAAAATTCGAAAACATTTTGAAAGCAAGAAAGATTCAAGTGGGTCGCCATGTTGGTCTGAAGTAGCACAACAAAAATAGAGTCCAATAGCACTTTTAAGATCAACAAAAATTTATCCAAGGCGTGAGTTTTCGAGTGTATGCACTCTTCCTCAGACTAAATGAACAACCATCATAACTGTGGAGATATAAGGCAAAAGAAAATTATGGCAAATTAGTAAACTGTATCACAATATCCAAATTAAGCAATATGATGCCGTATGATAATTCTTTGCCAAAACAGCCAGTCAGTCCCCTTGAATTCAGCTGCAGTTCATAAAAACATTGGAGAAAAAATTGTCCATGTTCATATTTAATGGCAGACTCTTGCCCAGTTGTTCCTGGCTCCATCCATCTCCACCCAAGAGTGGAAACATCCCTGCAAGTGACAAGTTGTGCTAACAACTATCTTGTCCTGAGACCAGAGAGATAAATTTGAAATTACACTACATAGTACTAACGTCATATCACAATCACATTGTCACAAATAAAATAAATTAAAAAGAAGAGAGGATTGTAAGGGATCTTATCCATGGTTCCTCTGAAACAGCCAAGGGGGTGGAGCATGTCCAGGGTGTCCGAGCTGAAATAGGGCCAATCAGGGTGTGGCCATCAAAGCTGGCCACACCCTGATTGGCCCTGCCCCTACAGCTCCTGCCCGCCATGGAAAGCTGATCGCCACTTTACTCGCAGATGTGCCTGGCTTCTGGAGCCAGCAGGCCTCCCACAATCTGCACCTCCACCCTGCTGCCAGTGTGCTCTGTCTTAGAACAAATGGCTGCTGATGGCCCACCCCAGCGCTACTGCAACCTTGCAGCGGGGGAAATGATGGAAACAGTTCACAGGAAGGAGCACTCAATGCTTCCTTGGGGATGGGTGGGGGAGATACAGTCCTTGCCCTGCTGACAGTGTTCTGCCTCTTCTGCCTTGAGCCCACTTTCAGCGTTGAAAGTCTCTGCCCCACCCGTCTTCCAAGGGACTTTCCAGCGTGCCTCTCCACACCCCGTGCACAAGGTCCCCATACTGCTTTACCCACGCCAAGCCTCCCCTCCTCCATATTTCCCCCCTCCCTATCCCCTTTGTGCGATCGACCACCCCGCCACACGAGCAACACAGTTCCCAGGTGCCACTGGTGCTTGAGCATGTCGAAAGCGCAGGAGGCTACCCAACCACTGCCTCACTCCGGTCGACGTGCCTCGCCACTGGCAGCTGCTCTGTGGAGTCTGTCTCCCCATGCCCTCCAAGGTGTAAACTGCACGGAGCTTTTATTCCAACCCCAGATCGATTCAGTCCCTGCCCTCTACACAGAATGCGATTTCCGTTTGGATTTTGGGCGATTTTAATTTTCCTTCTGCAGCAAGAAGGATTGATTTGGAGTGACCCTACCTTTATTGTGCGATATCTCAGAGTGCTTTTAATCCTGAATATCCCGCTTGGGAAAGAAATCTCCGGATTGGGAAAGAAAGCTCCGTGGTAGAGAACCTCTGATAGGCTACACCTGGTCATGTGACATGCTTACCTTAAAGGAGAAGCCCCTAATTTCTCTGAACTTCTGTTGGTCCTGGATTTTTCCTCCCTCCTCTGCCTTTTTCGATCCCCTCCTCCCCCTCCAAGAAAAGAAAAAGGCTCCCTGCTTGGCTCCTTCCCCCCTTCAAGAAAAGAAAGAAAGAGACATGGCTTCCCCCCCCCTTCTGAACTACCCGAACCATGTGCGGAACACTTTCCTGTTTCAGTGGGGAGGGGAGGGAAAGGAAGACCCGAGTTCAAAGCGATCTGAATTCAACAGGATTGACAATGGAATAAAGAAAGTAAGTGCAGACTCTGCCCAAGTCACGATGCGGGAGCAACTCTGACCCACTCAGCAACCCCCGCTGTGAGTGCTCTGAGTGCTGTGCCCCACCAACCTCGACCCAGGCAGCCAACGCCAGGAGGGGGAGAGAAGGAAAGAGCCAGACTCTCTCGCGTTCCCACCCACAAGCTCCTCCCACCTACAAACTCCACCCCCCACACGCACACACACACCATGCTAGTGCCCGTTTTACTGCAAAAAAAAAAAAAGATTGCCCTCTAGTGTGAATATAAGAGTTGGACAAGGTTAGCATACATGGTGAGATAAAAAATCTTATTGAGTCCAGGGCATGCCATTGTTTTGAATGTTGTAATAACTTGCATTTCTGCAATCTCCCTTTCTAGTCTGTTCTTGAAGTTTCATTGTGATAAAACAGCTATTTTAAGGTCCTGGAAGGTTGAAGTGTTCCCCTACAGGTTTTTCAATCCTGTGATTTTTGATGTCAGACTTGTGTCCAGTAATTCTTTAATTTCCCAGATAAATCCCAGTATATCCCAGCATGCTTGTCATCGGAGAATTTGACTGTTCCTTGAATGTCCCACCCCCAGACTGTACAGACGCACTCAGTGTAGTCTGCCTTGCACCCAAGTGAGAAAGACAGACTACAAATCACTAAGGTCCCTAGTAGTAGAACCTATTAGAAAACAGAACTCAAGCCAAGTGTAAGTATTAACTTGACACATAAATTATGAAAAATTCCTTAGTCAGCTCCTGGGCCAACATTGCACACATTAGATAATGCTCTTTCAATGCAATTTAGAAGCCGATTTTCCTGTCCCCCACAGGAAAATGCAGTTGCAAAAGCACATGGAAAGTGCATTATCCAAGGAGTGTAGAATGGGCCCTAGTTTCAGCAACAAACAAACAAGACCCCACAAGCCACCTTGTCCCAGAGTGGCGGGATTTGAATGAATGAATGAATGAATGAATGAATGAATGAATGAAATTGTCAAAAATCTGCTCAAAAGACCATGCTCGCCTGCCCTGATTCGCTGCCATGTGTGTGTGTGTGTGGGGGGGAGAGGAATATCTCTTCTAAGAAAAAGTACCTTAGAAGAAGCGTTCCCTTTGGCATGACATAAAATGGGGAAAGCCCCCCTCCCCAACAAGGTCTGCCCCGTCACAAATTTGCCACTCCCCCCCAACAAAAGCTGTCTCCTTTAGAACTCAGGGCTCCCTGACAGTGGTGAGAAACCAGTGGAAGTGGTGGGTGGGGTGGGAACAAGCCGGGTGCCAGCAAGCAATGGCCCAATGTCACTTCCGTGGGGGGGGGGTGTTGGGATCACTGGTCCCAAGAGTGGACTGGTGTTGCTCCTGGATTCCCCCTGGAAGTGACATCATGCTGTCGCAGAGTTATGGCAGGAAAAGGAAGCCGGGAATGGGGGATCCGCCGCCAGCAGCAGAGCGCTAACCCTGTCCCAACTGCTGCCTCCCACGGAAATGCTTGCAGCCAACTGCGAGTTCACCACTGTTCTCAGGCTAGCCGGCCTGTGGTAGTTTGCAGCAAGTTATCAGTAAAACACAGTAAAATGATAAAACAATCTCATTTGATCTCAGATGAATCCCCTATGAAAAAGTCCCAGTTCAGCGTCACAGGCCCCATCCTGACCCCCAGTCTCAGCTTAGATGTTTGAAAAAATGGTTAAATGGATGGATGGTTAGAGGAGGGACCTCATGGATCTTCCCTGTCATGGCCTAGAATCACAGAATCATAGAGTTGGAAGGGGCCATACAGGCCATCTAGTCCAACCCCCTGCTCAACGCAGGATTAGCCCTAAGCATCCTAAAGCATCCAAGAAAAGTGTGGGCCATTTCGCACGGCTTCAAAATAGCACAATGGTTGCTAATTGAAAACGCTACTAATTTGCCTTAACGCACGACGTCGCAGACAATCTGCAACACTCCTGAAACCAATCAGCAAAAAGCGCTTCGTTGTAGCGCTTTCAGGGGAATCCAGAAAAGTGGATTCACCCTCCGGATAGCGATACACTCCTGCAACCAATCTGCAACACTAGCGCTAAAGACCTGTGCGTTACCATTGTTGCGTGTTCTTCAAAGTCCCTCCTCCTGAGCCTGTCCTCCAAACTTCCGGCGAAGCGATCGCCATTTTTTTTTCTCCGAGCGAGCGGGGATAAACGCACCAGCGAGCCTCTTTCTGTTTAGAGGCTTCCCTGGCTTCAGTCCTTCACCTTTAGTCACTAAGCACAAACCACATAAAAGCCCGTTTGCTGAAATAAAGTCCCTTTATTTTTTACACATTAATTCAGCCGAAAATCGGGCCCGTGAGGGGGGGGGGGGTTATCACTCGAGGCAGCGTGCCAACGATCATACAATCAAACGACAGCTCACATTAGGCAGCTGGATGGGTCTCTCCGTTGCAACGAATCTACCTAGATTCGTTGCTATGGGTCTGTTTTTTTTTTTAAAAAAACCTTTCTTAAAGGGAAAGGGGCTGTTTGGGAGCATGCTAACGGCTGCCCATTGGCTGCTTGACGGCCAGGGGCGGGACGAGCTTGGCAATAGCGCTTCCTTTCTAGCGATTTCTGCCGAGACCGGAAGCCTGTGGGAAACGCTAAAAAACGCAACTGATTCCACTACAAAGGCAGGTATGCATAACGACGAATTCCACTATTTTAAATGGCGATTTTTCATTCCGCAAACAATTTGCAACAAAGATCCCCGTGCGAAAAGGCCCTGTGTATCCAACCTTTGCTTGAAGACTGCCTGTGAGGGGGAGCTCACCACCTCCTTAGGCAGCCTATTCCACTGCTGAACTACTCTGACTGTGAAAAACTTTTTCCTGATGTCTAGCCTATATCGTTGTACTTGAAGTTTAAACCCATTACTGCGTGTCCTTTTCTCTGCAGCCAATGGGAACAGCATCCTGCCCTCCTCCAAGTGACAACCTTTCAAATACTTAAAGAGGGCTATCATGTCCCCTCTCAACCTCCTTTTCTCCAGGCTGAACATTCCCAAGTCCCTCAACCTGTCTTCATAGGGCTTGGTCCCTTGGCCCCAGATCATCTTCGTCGCTCTCCTCTGTACCCTTTCAATTTTATCTTCTTGAAGTGAGGCCTCCAGAACTGCACACAGTACTCCAGGTGTGGTCTGACCAGTGCCGTATACAATGGGACTATGACATCTTGTGATTTTGATGTGATGCCTCTGTTGATACAGCCCCTATGTTCTTGAGACTTCCAAGTTATTTGCACCCTGTGTGGGAGGGCAGCCCAGTATTTTATATCAACCTAAACAGGATGACAAATTCTCAACCCCTCATGCCCCAGTAGGGTTGCAAAGTGCCTCCTAGCAGGGAATGGGGGGGGGGTAATGTTGCCAGCTCCAGGTCGGGAATGCCTGGAGTTTTGGGGCTGGAGCCTGGGGAGGGTCAATGGGATACAATGCCACAGAGTCCCCCCTCCAAACCATCCAATGTTCTCCAGGGGAACTGATCTCTGTAGGCCGGAGATGAGCTGTAGTTCTGGGGGATCCCCAGGTCCCACAAGGAGGCAGGCATAGCTGGGGCCCAACACCATCCATCATCTCCCTTCTGCCTCCTCCAAGCATTCCTTCCCACTGGGGTAGAGGGAATGCTGGGTAGAAGAAGCTGAGCTGACCACCTGCGTGAGCTGGCAAGGGGGCATGGCACAGCCGAGGAGTGCAGCCAGGCAGCAGGAAGTAGCAGAGGTGACGGGTGGAGGGCTCACGGGTTCTGCTAGCAACATGTGGGAACGTGGGAGCAAAGAGAAATCTTGCGGGGAAAGCATCCTTGTTGTTAGTCTTGAGGCAGAAAACAGGGACACATCAGTGACTGCACAACAAAATGCCAGTAGGAGCCCCGCTCCACACCTCCCATCCCCACCTCACTCCCTTCTATCCTCTGGGGCAGGGGTAGTCAAACTCCATGGACATCTGGAGGGCTGCAGTTTGACTACCCCTGCTCTGGGGAGTTCAGAAGTGTGCAGGGGCTTCTCTCTCCCATTTCTAGTCTCACCTTGTGAAGTAGGTGAGGTTGAGAGAGTGACCTGGCCCAAGATCTCCAGGTGAGCAACTGAGTGGAGTGGAGATGAGTAGAGCCCAGGTCTCCCGTCACGAGCCAGCCCTCGAGCCATTGAGCCACGCTACCCTGAGCCCCATCCGGAATAAACAGATGCAGCGCCTGTCTACTTTAATGGGTGCAGGAGAACCTCCTGGGCAGCCATGGCCTTGGGTCTGTCCTGAAGCCGCAGAAGGGCACGAAACACACCGAGAGACTCCAAAGGAATTGGGGGGGGGGGCACACAACACAGCCTCAGGCCCAAAGCACCCACAATGTTGGGCTATCACATGCATATCAGAGGTGGAAGGTAACCCCCAAACGCAGCCACAGAGGAGGGGGTCAGAGGTTTAGCACTGGGGGGGGGCAGGTGTCAACTTGGCCCCTCCTAAACTGTTTCTCTGGGGAAATCACGGTCCCTGCACTGCGTGGGGAGTGTGGGGAGGGGGGGGGAGGAAAAGGCAAAGGCGTGTTGGTATTGTGAGGAAGGAAAAAACAGGGACCAACAAAGCTGCAAGAGCTAAAGAATTTGTGTGGGGCTGCGAGAGCCTCAAAGCATGGGAATGTGAGTGAGCGAGCGAGCAGGAGAGAGAGAGACCAGCCCGACCAGCGGAGCATGTGCGGCAGCCACAGGGAGCCAGAGAAGGGGCCTCTTTGATTTTTCTGTGCCTCATTCCAGACACTGTCTAGACTCATGCAATTATTGTCAGCTCCGAACACCCAGGCGCTGCCATTTCAGCTGAAAAAGAGCTTAACAAAGGGGGGGGGAGGAGAGGGGGGAACACACCCTGCCAAGAGACAGCAAGGCAGGGAAGTCCTCCTGCGTCCTTTCCCCCCCCCTCCCACGGAGGCCAGGACCAGCCCCAGTGACCCTGTGGGAAAAGCTGGACACCGAACAGAAGGCGGCCGGTCTGTTTTGAGACAGGATGTCCCCCCCCCCCAAAGAAGAAGAAGAGGAAGAAGGAGGAAGAAGAAGAGAGACACAAGATCTGGCATGCCTTGACCAACAGGCAAAGACTCCCCCCCCCCCGGGAGAGACGTCTTTTCCAATCATCAGTAGGAATAACTACAGACGGGGCTAGGCTGAGTGGCACCTAGAGTTGCCAGCCTCCAGGTGGGATCTGGAGCTCTTCTGCTGTTATTACCAGTCTCCAGACAATAAGCATCAGTTCCCCTGGAGCAAGTGGTTGCTTTTTACTTTCTGGTATTATTCCCTGCCAAGGGCTCCCCCTCCCTCCCTGCCCCCAACCCTCTCCAGGTTCCACCCCCAACATTTCCAGGTGTTTCCCAACTCAGAGCTGGCAACGGTTGTGGCAGAGCATCTGCTTGGCAGGCTGAAGGTCTTCTCTGGCGCCCCACTGAAAAAGGATCAGAGGAAGGCTTGAAACGTCTTCTGGGATTTGAAGGGGACACAGAATGCATCCAGTTCTCCCCATTTCACATGCGCACCAAGGGCCCTCTCCGATGCTCAGAGTGTTCAGAAAAAGAACCCACCAGAAAGTTAATTCGCTCTTGGACTCTGGCCTCCACAAGGAAATGGGGCGGTGCATTCGTTTTAAAACTTTTCCTTCTGCTGCTCCAACATCTGTAAAATTTGACCGAAGACGGTTGACCCCAAACATCAGAGCAACACAGGCTGCATCTTGACTGGGATGGCTTCCCTCCATCCCTCCTATACATCTTGCCGACTGGAGCATTCAAATCCTCCTCACACAGCAGAGCTGAGTCCACCATTTTCGGCTGCAGTGGGAGAGGACGTTTTCAGTGCTTCTGGATAGGAAGGAGGCGGCCAGAGTTTAAAAAAAAAAACCCAAACAACTCTGTACATTGGGGAGAAAAGCCTCTTCCAGACCAGCCTTTCTCGGCTGCGCTTTGTGGGGCCTTCTTGCCCTGACCAGGGCAGAGTCTGCACTTACTTTGTTTATTCCATTGTCAATCCTGTTGAATTCAGATCGATTTGAACTCAGGTCTTCCTTCCCCCCCTCCCCATTGAAACAGGAAAGTGTTCTGCACATGGTTAGGGTAGTTAAGAAGGGGGGGGGGAGCCAAGCCTCTTTCTTTCTGTTCTTGAAGGGGGGGAGGAGCCAAGCAGGGAGCCTCTTTCTTTTCTTGGGGGGGGGGGAGAGGATCGAAGAAGGCAGAGGAGGGAGAAAAAAATCCAAGACCGACAGAAATTGAGAGAAATTAGGGGCTTCTCCTTTAAGGCATGCTTGTCACATGACCAGCTTTGGCCAATTAGGGGTTCTCTACCACGCAGCAAAGCCCAGATTCAAAACAGCCTGATTTCTCAATCCGGATTTTATAAATATTGAGCATTAAAAGCACTCTAAGATATTACACAATAAAGGTAGGGTCACTCCGGATCAATCCTTCTTGCTGCAGAAGGAAAATTTAAATCACCCCAAATCAAAACGGAAATCGCATTCTATGTAGACGGCAGGGACTGAATCGACCTGGGATTGGGATAAAAGCTCCATGCAGTTTACACCCACGATGGCACAGGCTGGTCCGACCTCAAAAGGTCAGCAGGGCCAGCCCTCCCAGGAAGTCCAGGGTGCCACCCCCAGATGTCTCTTGCTGTGAAAACCCCACAGGGTGGCCATAAGTCAGCCGTGACTTGACAGCATTTTCTTTATGTGGGAGAGCATTAAAAATGATGTGTTCCCCCCCCCCTTCCAACTCACACTCTCTTGTGATCTGGTAACCCAGCCTACCCTGTAATTTCAGGACTTTTCACCTTGTTTTACCAGGTGAGTGGACTCAAGCTGCCCCCCCACACACACACACACACAAATTTAGATATGGTGACCAGCTTTAGTCTGGATTTATAGGCAAACCCACATTTGGGGGGGGGGAATGCAAAAAGCCACTGTGCAAATAATAATATTTTATTTGTATCTTGTCCTTCCCTGGTTGGCTCAGGACATTTGACAACTGACTTTAAAACAACCATACAAATTTAACTAAAACATTTTTAAAACAGCCTCTTCTTAATTATTTATCCCCTTCTGAGCTTCTCAGGCAAGGAGGCCGGGGTCCTGGCCTCAACTGTAGGGCTGGCCAAACAGCTCTGTCTTACAGACCCTGCAGAGCGACTTAAATTCCCGGAGAACCTGGCCTCCCCAAGCAAAGCGTTCCACCAGTCCGGGGACAATACTGAAAAAGCCTTGGCCCTGGTCAAAGTCAATTTTGACTCTTTAGGGCTAGGAACCCTGAGCAGATCCTGACTGCTTGATTGGGGGGGGGGGGTGTTTATAGGGGAAGATCTGTCACCATTTGTATTGTGATTCCCAGCCTGTGGGTTGGAGCCCAAAAGTGTGTAGCAAAACCTCTGCAAGGGGGTGGAGGGGTCAGCCCTCCCCCAGCTCCCCCCCCAGCTTTTCCACTGCTCTTTTGTACCACTGAAACCAAGATCAGACCCTAGAAATGGTCTCTTCCATGTTTTCTTCACTGCATCTGCACACTGATTCAGTATAACGTATCTTGATGGTCACTAGAATGAGTGAGAATCTGAGGGGGGATTAGAGAGAGCGATGGAGGAGGAGTGGGGGGGGAATCAAAGGCTGTGCCACCTGTTGGGGGGGGGGGGTTCATGGTGGAGGCAGTAGCATCCTTTGTGTGACACTGGTTGATTTCTCCGAAACATCTGGTTAGCTCCTGTAGAAAAGAGAATGCTCCAGTAGATGGGTGCCAAGGACACAGGGCACCCGAAAAACCTTGTGCCAGGCCTGGATGGTCACCATATCGAGTCAATTGGACTTCTTGGTCAGCATACCAAAATGGGTGGGAACCACTGCTACAGGCTCTCTGGGAGTCTCTTGGTCCTGGGAATTTTTTCAGCTGTCAGAGATCAAGGGCCATAAACTGTCGGTTGTCAAGCACTGTCAGATCACAACAATAGTTGTCAGGTACTAAATCCATTTGTATGGCCACTTTGGAACACAAATACCAGCTATCTGGCGGTGCCACCCAGCCTCAGACTCAGAGGAGCTCTGGATGGAGCCAGCCTCACCATGATTCCCAGTTGCACAATATTCCGGGCCTCTGTCCCTGGTGGAGGATGAGTCTGCAAACGCCTTGGGTTCGATTGTGAGGGCATCAAATGAATATTTTATGTCCTATCTAGAGTTCCTTCTCTTTGATCTGAGTTACCCTGGAACAGCAGCAACATCCATATGAAGCAGGGGGAGAATCACTGATTGCCAAAGCACATGCCATGCATGCTGGAGGTCCCAGGTTCAATTCCTGACCTCTTGAACCTGAAAGGTTTGAGAGAGCCGCTTTTTGGCTCGTGGTCCTGAGAAGTCATCATGACAGGGCTGCTGAATCCAGACCATGAGTATCTCCCATTTCCCTCTCCCTGCTGCCTAAAACGCAGAGGCTTCCATTCATTCTGACATGGGGGGGGGAGGTTGTTCACAATTTCACCAGCCAGCTACCCTCCAGCATTTCTCCCCACTGCACTGCAGGAGGGCCACCAGGCTCCATGCCAGACCCTGGGATCCTCCAGAATGACAGCTCATTTTCAGACTGTAGAGATGAGTTCCCATGGAGAAAGTAGAGGTCTTGGAGGGTGGACTCTGTGGCCTTGGCCCCCTCTGAGGTCCCTGTAGTCCCCAGGCTTCATCTCCAAATCTCCAGGCATTTCCCAACCTGGATCTGGTCATCCTACATCACCCCCCCCCCCAATCCTACCCTCCCTCTCCATGCGAGGAGGACCTGGCAACCCCCTAAACACCACCAAAGGGTATTTTTAAGCTTAAAAAATCACTACTCACTAGATCACTATAGCATTATAACCTTACTAGAACTTAAGCCCGCTGTAACCAAAATACAGCGGGCTCTAGCAGCCCCCTTCATGGCCCCACTGCCTCCGCTGCCCCTGCCCAATTCCCACCCCAGGATTCTGGCTTTGCAACAGGGAAACAAGCTGGGCCCAGCTCCTTTCCCCACTCTGAAGCCTCACCCAGTCAGCTCGCTGACACCGGTCGGCCCGCTCACGCCCCTCGTCCCCAGGACTCCAGCAGTAAAATGAAGCAAGTCAGTGATGGATTTTCCCCCATCTCCGACAATGAGAGTCTGCTTAAGGCATCTGCATGACCCATGGAGGCACCAGGCCTGTGTTCCAGGGCATAGTTGTACACATTTAAGAATATTGCTCACCTTAACACCCTAGGTGACAAGATATATGGCATTCAGAGGCAAACAACCCCAACAGGGACTTATGGTCAGTTGTTATTGTGAATGGACAGCCATACACGTAATCATGGAACCTTTTTAGTGATGCCACAACAGGCAACACCTCCCAGTCCTTGTGCATAGTTCCTTCTGGTGGCTGTCAATCTCCTTGAATAGAAGGAGATGGGCACCTCCCATCCGTCTGCCACTTTCAGGTTCAGAACAGTCCCAATCCCCACTGGGGAAGCATCATGCACCAGGACTATGGGGAGGGACTCAGTAAAATGCATTAACATGCTTTTGGATGACAATAACTGCTTAGCAGCCTCAAACAGCCTCTCCTGCGGCCCAGCCCAAACCCACATGGTCCTTTTGTCTAGCAATCGGTGCAAAGGCTCCACCAACATTGTCTTTGTGGTCAAACCGAATGATAAAAATGTAACATCCCCTAAAATGCTTGGAGTGCTTGATGTGAGTGGGGTACCAGGGTATTCCAAATTGCTGCTAGCTCGTTGGGCATCACGTGGATGCCTGCAACATCCAGGAAGAACCCTAAAAGCCAGCTTGGTGTAGTGGTTAGGAGCGGCAACTATTAATCTGGTGAGCCAGGTTTGATTCCACGCTCCCCCACATGTATACAGTTGGGTGACCTTGGTCTCGCCACAGCACTGAAAAAGCTATTCTGACCAAGCAGTAATCTCAGGGCTCTCTCAGCCTCACCTACCTCACAGGGTGTCTGTTGTGGGGAGAGGAAAGGGAAGGTGAATGTAAGCCACTTTGAGACTCCTTTGGGAAGAGAAAAGTGGCATATAAGAATCACAGAATCACAGAATCATAAAGTTGGGCCATACAGGCCATCTAGTCCAACCCTCTGGTCAATGCAGGATCAGCCCAAAGTATCCTAAAGCATCCAAGAAAAGTGTGTATCCAACCTTTCCTTGAAGACTGCCAGTAAGGGGGAGCTCACCACCTCCTTAGGCAGCCTATTCCACTGCTGAACTACTCTGACTGTGAATTTTTTCCCCTGATATCTAGTCTATATCGTTGTACTTGTAGTTTAAACCCATTACTACATGTCCTCTCCTCTGCAGCCAACAGAAACAGCATCCTGCCCTCCTCTAAGTGACAACCTTTCAAATACTTAAAGAGGGCTATCATGTCCCCTCTCAACCTCCTTTTCTCCAGGCTGAACATTCCCAAGTCCCTCAACCTATCTTCATAGGGCTTGGTCCCTTGGCCCCAGATCATCCTTGTCGTTCTCCTCTGTACCCTTTCAATTTTATCCACGTCCTTCTTGAAGTGAGGCCTCCAGAACTGCACACAGTACTCCAGGTGTGGTCTGACCAGTGCCGTATACAATGGGACTATGGCATCTTGTGATTTTGATGTAAGAACCAACTCTTCTTCTTCTTCAGTAATCTCAGGGCTCTCTCAGCCTCACCTCCCTCACAGGGTTTCTGTTGTAGGGAAAAGAAAGGGAGGGTGATTGGAAGCCGCTTGGAGACTTTTGGGTAGAGAAAAGCAGCATTTAAGCACCAACTCTTCTTCTTCAAAAACTCCACCTGTAGCACCCCAAAAACACATTTCTCTTTTTTTACACAGAGACGATGTGTTAGCTGGGCCTCCAATTCCCCCACCTCTGGCGTGTCATCAAAATAGGGACTGACAGGCCCTTTAAGTGGTCCTCCATTAAACTTTGGAATATAACCAGACCCCAAACTGCAAGCGATTAACTTTAAACGCTTCCTTATGGGTAACAATGGTTTGTACCTCCGCCACTGCTGGGTCCACGGTAAGCTGTTGATAGGCTTCCTCCAAGTCCAGTTTCACAAACGTCCAACCCACAGATAAAGACCCCAAAATGGGGCTACTGACTGGTTCTAGGATGGCATGTTGTTGAAATGCCCGCTTATGTCCCCTTTTGCCTTATGCAGAGTCACTCTAGGGCAGGGGTAGTCAAACTGCGGCCCTCCAGATGTCCATGGACTACAATTCCCAGGAGCCCCTGCCAGCATTCGTTGGCAGGGGCTCCTGGGAATTGTAGTCCATGGACATCTGGAGGGCCGCAGTTTGACTACCCCTGCTCTAGGGGTTTCCCACCGGGTGTGCAGCACTGGCTCCAGTACCCCCTTGTGCCACCCGTTTCTCCAGCTCTTCCTCTATTTTCTGGCAAAGAACGAATGGCACCTGCCATGGCTTTAGCTGAACTGGGGCCACCCTGGGGTCTAAGTCCAGAGTCACGGAAGGACCCTTGTACTTTCCCAATCTGCTGTCAAACAGAAATGGAAATTTAGCAAACAGCACCTCATAGGAGGCCACACTCAACTGATTCACCTCACTGAAGGCAAGACCCAAAGGCTCAAACCAGTTAAACCAAAGAAGGTTCGTGAGCCAGCCAGAGACCACCACTATAGGCCGGGGCCCCTTGAAAGCCTTGAACTCCACAGCCCAACACTGTCACCCAGTTCCATTTCCTTCAGGGCTGCACAGAAAGGTGCGTGTGGAGGGCCACTAGACTTCCTGATCCGCTGGAACACTGCCTTTGACACAATCGAAGAGGCTCCAGGATCCGCCACCTCCCTCTCACACAGCATCCCTCGGATCACGACGCTCGCCGATAGCTTCTGAACGCTGGTCCTTGTCCTCCTTGCCTCCCACCAAGTTGGATGTCTCCAGTAGTTCTTGCATGTCAGAATGACCTGCCAGCCGGGGAGCTGCCCTCCCGGACGTCATCTTGGGTTTCTGAGCATTGCAGATGCACTCTAGGTAGCCCCACTTCTTGCATGTCTGGCAATGAACATCCCTTGAATGGCAATCTTGGCATTTATGCTGGCCCCCACATCCTGTGCGGCTCACGCTTCCCTCAGCATGAGAGCAGGGCAGTACTGTGGCTAAGCCACACGAGCAACCTCTGCCGGCGCACAAGTTGTGCTCACCACCCACTGGGGGATCCAAGGTTCTTTTGCATCACCTCATCCCAAAGCCTGCACACCAGCCAGTCTCAGAGCATATCCTCGAGATTTGGGAAGTTGCAGTTCTGGGCAAGCAGGTGCAATTCAGCCACAAAGGTAGCAATGCTCTCACCCTGAGCCTGGCTATGCATATAGAAGACATGCCACAGTGTGATTTCCGACGGCTGCAATGCAAAATGCCGGGTGAGGCCGTCCAAGGTATCAGCAACGGCCATGGTTGCCAGCGGGGCTGGAGCCACCCGTACCCTTGCCAAGGCACACACTCACACCCCGCACACACTCAGAAAACCAGCTTGATGTTTGTTGGGGTCAGCAGTGCCATTGGCCCCAGCACAGAATGCACATCTAGCCACATAGTCCTCTCAGCGGCTGGGATCCTGCAGTATCGAATTCTTCAATCCAGCCCTGAGTCCCCATTCATGGTGCCAGTATTGTGTGTCAAGAATGAGGACACTCTCGAACTGAACAACATAACTGTTTATTCTGCTAAAACAACTCTCAGCAACTGGCAACAACAACTCAGCCAACCTGTCCTCATATATTCTTTCCTTTCCTTTCCTTTCCTTTCCTTTCCTTTCCTTTCCTTTCCTTTCCTTTCCTTTCCTTTCCTTTCCTTTCCTGTCCTGTCCTGTCCTGTCCTGTCCTGTCCTGTCCTGTCCTGTCCTGTCCTGTCCTGTCCTTTCCTTTCCTTTCCTTTCCTTTCCTTTCCTTTCCTTTCCTTTCCTTTCCTTTCCTGTCCTGTCCTGTCCTGTCCTGTCCTGTCCTTTCCTTTCCTTTCCTTCCTTCCTTTGTCCTTCAGCTGAAAAAACAGCTACTGGCTCCTGCCCCAAAACCACTTCACACATGGCTGCAAAGCTGCTGCTTAAAACGGCAGGAAAAAACCTGTGCCCCTCCACGTACAGGAAAGGTGCTTTTGGTTTGGAGTGTATGCAGATGTTACCAAGCTGGGAATTTGGAGGAACTAATAAATGGTGACAATAGAACAATAGAACTAATAAATGGTGACAATCTGTAAACCGCTTCACGGGAGCGGTAAAAATAAAGCCATAAGGGCTATGTGGGCGGAGAAAGGGTCCGGGATAAAAACCCGTGTGCTGAATTGAGTCTGGAGGGGGTGGCCATAGGGAATGCTTGGGGAGGAGTTCCAACCATTTGTGGTCAGAAAAATGGAACTCTCCGAATATAAGGGATGCCTTTTCTATGCGGCCAGGGTGGTGGTTACTCGTGGCATTACATTTTGGCCACTCCGGAATGGTGTGTATAAAGGTACTAGCATGCAGTTATGTATAGTGGTCGAAAATGGACGCCAAAATTGAGACACTGTATGCAATGCTCCAATCCCAGAGGCCCCAGTACATCAGTGTACCTGTACATCAGTGTACCTGTTCATTGTGGGCCCCTTCTGCAGCCAAATATTCCTGATTGTTGTTGATGCCATGTCTAAATGGCTCAAAGTGATCCCCGTGGGTACAAGGACATCATGCAGTAATTCAAGAGCTGCGCAAGTTATTTGCAATATATGAATTGCAAGATGTGGTGGTCTCAGATAATGGGCCTCAGTTTATCTCCACTGAATTTAAATTAGTTTGTCAAATAGGCTGACCTGCCATGTCACCTCCACACCATTTCATCCATCCACGAATGGCCAGGTGGAATGGATGGTGAGAGTGGCAAAGGAATCATGTCACACCCAGCATTGTAACAGGGAGGAGTCCTGCTGAATTACTGATGAACAGGCAGTTGTCTATGTTACCAAACAGTTTACATCCAGATCAGGTGGAGGATTCATGTGGTGCCTGGGAGGGGAGCGTCCCTGAAGGTTTACAACAACCAATCCGGTGTATATATGATATCATGGGGCCATCCCCAGGTGGATCCCTGTTGAGGTAACTGAGGCCATGGGCCTGGTATGGTACAGAGTAAGAACACCAGAGGGCTGAGTTTACAGGAGGCATGTTGACCAAATGCACCTGTACATGCCTTGCTGTAGCCACAGCACCGGCAACTAGGGAAGTAAAGTTGCTTTCTCCTAACAGTGTTCCTCATTTAGGGGACCCGACGGACAACGCAACTGGGCTCAATGGTGCAAAACAAACACACGTTTCTGGAAACGGAGCAGAGGGTTCAACGGCGTCAGATGCTCCCAAAACACAGCCTGCAGTTGAGTTACAACATTCATGGAAGGTTAAAACACATCCACAGTATTTAAAGGACTTTGTTGAACAGGGTGAAGGGGTGTTATCTATTGTAATTGGATAGTAATGGCTTAACTCTGAAAAGTAGAAGGTCCCTGACTTCCTGAGAGCCAGTTTGGTTTAGTGGTTAGGAGTGCAGACTTCTAACCTGGCAAGTCAGGTAGCTATATAAGGGTGGGTTGGCTGAGTACTTTTTGCCAGGTGCTGAGAGTTGTTTTAGATTAGCGATCCCCAATCTGTTGGCCGCGGACCACATGTGGTCCATCGACTAATAGGAGGTGGGCCGTGAAGGACGCCTTCCCCCCCCCCCCGGCCCTTTACTTCATCCCCCCGGCCCTTTACAACACACTTTGGGTGTCATTGTCTCCCATCACTCCCAGATGGGACTATCTCGTTGCAGAGAAACAAGCTCAGGGTTCCCATTGATTTGTCATTGTCATGAGTTAAAATTTCCATGAAAATAAAATGTTCCTTATGTTCATTGTTGTGGCGTGTCTGTATCTTATTTTGAAGGGATGTTTAAACATTACCATAGCGATCAGAGAGCGTTAGGGCAGTGGTTGAGAGTAGAGGAGTAAACTATCCCCCCACACACACACACCGGGCCTCAGTAAAATTATCAAGCGTTGAGTGGTCCCCGGTGATAAAAAGGTTGTGGACCACTGTTTTAGATGGTTTAAATGGGTGTGTTGTTCAGTTTGAGTGTGTCCTCCTTGATACACAGTAGGAAGGAAGGAAGGAAGGAAGGAAGGAAGGAAGGAAGGAAGGAAGGAAGGAAGGAAGGAAGGAAGGAAGGAAGGAAGGAAGGAAGTAAAATTGGAGAAATAGACATAATTCTGTTGCCCTCTGGACCTCTGCTTTTTTCCTGATCAAACAGTCGTGGATCAATGTAGCCAAGATAATGAATAGATTCTTAAACTTCAAATGTTGCAGAAATGTAAAGATTTTATCATATGCATGTTAATTCTTTCATTTGGTTCCTATTTTCAAAGTCTAGCCATGTGTCAAGATAATCCCCCACGACGTCCCCCCCCACCCCAAAAAAATCCTGGCTAGAGCGGTTTGATTGTTAACTTGGGAGAAAATGCCAAGAGTTGCAGTTTCTTGTGTGAGTGTTGGAGGGATCTCAGCCCTAACATTCCTTCTTGCCATTCCTGGTTAGTTCATCACCAAACAGGTTCCTGACCTTTCCCCTTTTAGCCCTCTGACCTTTGACCTCACCAGGATTTTTCCAGACTAGCTCAGAGGAGGCTGGGGAATCAGCAGGATCCCTAGGAGAAAATGCCCCCGGAGTGAAATCATACAGCCCAGAGTTAAGCTAGGAATTCTGTCTTCTGTCTTCTCATTACAGAACATCTGATATAGAGTTATTTCTGGTGGGAACCAACAGCTAGAGATTGTGACAGGGTTGCAGTCCTTCTTCTCAACACACCCCATCCAGGCTAGAGTTTAGTTTCACATTTCTCATCCCTGCCATTTGGATGCCAAAATTGCTGCTTTGGGTTTGTTTCTCCTTTGAACAAATCAAACTTTGTTTTCCTGCCAGGTTCTGCTTCCCTGCATGGAATTTTCCCCATGAAGTAAACATTTTTCAACATGGTTTTTGCACCAATAAGTCACGAATACACACATACACACACACACACACACACACGAGCACTGCAGTTTGCTCTGCCTACAAATACTGTCAATTTCCAGTGGTCAGGAGTTCCGGGGCCTAGGACTGCCCTGGTGCAAGCCCTTTTGGAGAGCATGGAAGGATTTCTGTAACACTTGATTTACTTACAAATGCACCCGTAGAGCCCGGAGGGATGACTGGTGGTCCACATTCTCTGGTGGTAGACATGGGGGGTGGGGGAATATGTAGAATTCATTTAATACAGCATTAAGCCAGAATTCATTCATTCATTCATTCATTCATTCATTCATTCATTCATACATAAAAACGGCAACAATACATTTGTAGAATGATTAGGGGTGGATGATATATAAAAATAAGTAATAAAAATTAAGCTAGGATATGATATACATGCATAGATTATTAACAGACCGGTGGTAGGGGGTGCACTGGGGCTACTGCTGCGTCAATGGCATGATATCGTTTTGGTGGCCAACCTGAAAATGATGTTGCTCTGCTCTAGGATTTGTCCGGAAGTCTATTGTAATAGACTTCCCGCTGAATCTCAAGAGGCTACCATGCTGCTGGCGCTTAAAATAAAAAATGTGGCAGTGCGGTTTTCTAACTCAGTCCCGGGGGAAAGTCGACTGGAGAGTCAATGTCTCTAGTTTGGGATGGCTCTTCTCTAAGAGCTGTTACTGCTCTGGAGGGAGATGGAGGAGGGCTGCCCACTGAGAGGGTGACTAACAATATTGACTGCCTGTCTAGAGGTCACAGGTGGAAGGCTGCAGGCCTACCATGCCTGGGGAATTATAGATGTTGATATGCAAATGCTAGAAGTGTCGGAAGCAAAATGAGAGCCTGGAAGGCTTCATGGCAGAGGACTACATCGACATTATGGGCATTTTGGAAACTTGGTGGAAAATCCGGGATATAAATTTATATTGGAAAGATAGGGAGGGAAGGGTTGGGGGTGGAGTGGCTCTGTATGTCAGAGATGGCATACAGTCCAGTAAAACTGAGAATCTAAGAGACATACGTGTACTTACAGAAATGCTCTGGAGGGAAATAGTGGGCCCAAAAGGAAAATTCACTCTGGGGGCCATTCCGCACAGATTCTTTATAGCAGGAGTGTGGCAAATTGAAATCGCTACAAAAATGCGGTTATGCACAACGTCGTAGACAATCTTCCAAAATCGATCCGCAAAAAGTGCTTCATTGTAGCGCTTTCAGGGAAATCCCAAAAAGTGGATTCACCCTCCAGAAAGTGCTACACTCTTGCAACCAATCTGCAACTCTAGCGGAAAAATTCTGTGCATTACCATTGTTGCGGTTTCTGCAAAGTTCCTCCCCCTGGCTCTCTCCTCTGATCTTCTGGTGAAGTGATCGCCATTTTTTTTTCTCGAAGCGAGCGGAGATCAACGAACCGGCGAGCCTTCATTCACCCAGCGAGGCATCCCTGGCTTCAGGCCCTCCCCAGAGCTGTTTTAAGTCACCAAGCACCACACAGCCCCGTTTGCTGGTTTATTTTCCCTTTATTTTCCCGTTTATTTTCGGCTGAAAATCGCGCCCATGAGGGGGGGTATTTTTTTTTCACTCGGGGGGAGCGTGGCAACGATGAAACGGCAGCTCAAACACCACCTGCTAGCTAGATTGGTCTCTCCGTTGCAACGAATCAACGCAGATTCGTTGCAACGTGGTTTTTTTTTTTTAAACCTGCCTTAAAGGGAAAGGGGCTTTTCGGGAGCATGATAATGGCTGCCCATTGGCTGCTTGTTTGATTGACGGCCAGGGGCAGGATAAAGCTCAGCAAATATCGCTTCCTGGCTAGCGATTTTTGCCGAGACCGGAAACCTGTGGGAAATGATAGAAACGCAACAGGATTCCACTACAAAGGCAGGTATGCATAACGATGAATTCCATTATTTAAAATGGCGTTTTTTCGTTCCGAAACCAATTTGCAACATAGAGCCTGGAGCGGAATGGCCCTGGGAGTTTGTTATTGGCCACCAGATCAAAGATTAGACCAGTGGTTCTCAACCTTAATTGCCGCGACCCTTTAATGCAGTTCCTCCTGTTGTGGTGACCTCCAACCATAAAATTAGGCAAGTGTTCTTTCACAGAAATTAAACCGAAACTGACCAATGGCATGAAGATCCATTGTTCATGATTGTATATAAATTGGTTTTTTCCCAGGGTTTCTCAGTTCAGTTAGAATCATAGAATCATAGAATCATAGAGTTGGAAGGGACCTCATGGGTCATCTAGTCCAACCCCCTGCAAGTCCGTGGGTACAGTCAACGAAACTCAGTTCACAAGTACAGAGGCACATGGTTTGGATACAAATTACAATGTGTATGGCAAGGTGATTTAACTCCCCCACATGCCAATTTTCCAGCCCTAAAACAGCCCTGGAAAACTACTCTTTGCCCCACATGCGGCTACGGTTGTAAGGGTTACCAGCCCCCAGGTGGAGCCCGGGGATCCCTTGGAATTCCAGCTCATCTCCAGACTACAGAGATAAGTTCCCCTGGAGGAAAGGGGTGCTTGGGAGGGGGACTGAGGGTTGCCAGCCTCCAGGTGGGGCCTGGGGATCCCCTGGAATTCCAGCTCATCTCCAGACTAAAGTGATCAGTTCCCCTGAGAAAAATAGATATTTAAGATTCGATGTACCCCACTAAGGTCCCTGTCTTCTCCAGAATCCATCCCCAAAACTCCAGGGGTAACCTAGAGGAAATGGCAGCTTTGGAATGTGGACTTTACAGCATTATATTCCTGCCGACTTCCTTCTCCTCCTCAAATTATGACCTCCATGGGCTCCATCTCCAAATGTCCTGGATTTTCCAAACTGGCATTGAGAACTTAATGTGCAGCCAATCAGCAAATGTGGAGTTTCTCCGGTGAGAGGAATACTGGCTCACCCGGGCCATCTCAGATTGAGAAAAATGGCCTGGGAAACATGTTTAACTTCCCACACACCTGAAAGGAGGCCCTTGCGGGTATTAAAATTCCTTTTAAAGCAATCACACAGAGTTCCAAATTTTAGAACTCCTATCAAACTTCCAGTCTGGCCCTGAGAAGTGCGCCAAATGATTCTTGTCTTCACTGGCAGCATGAGATGAGGGGACGGAGCAGATTGTACCTATTATGTCTGCAGGTTCAGTGATCACAGACTCCAATTCTTCAGAACAGCTATTTAGCAACTCCAGCAACAGACTACAACTACTGAACAAGGAAAAACAGGCAAACATGCACTTTTATACCTTTCAGGCAGCTAGCTGCAGCCTCTGATTGGCTCTAAGCAGAGCAATCTGATTGGCCCTGGTGGAGCAATCCAAGCAATCTGATTGGCCCTTAAGCAGAGCAATCTGATTGGATCTAGCGGAGCAATCCGATTGGCCCTAAGCAGAGCAATCGGATTGGCTCTGGCAGAGTGATCAAGTTCCTTGATTGGTTAATTCCTTGGCTAGCAGAGAACCCTCATTTGCATCTGTGTCCAAATACCCACAGACATAACACCACTGCAAGCTTTGGGGGGAATCATAGAATCATAGAATAATAGAGTTGGAAGGGATCTCATGGGTCATCTAGTCCAACCCCCTGCACTATGCAGGACACTCACATCCCTATCACTCATCTACTGTAACCTGCCACCCTTTGCCTTCACAGGAACAGCCTCTCCGTCAGATGGCTATCTAGCCTCTGTTTAAAATTTTCCAAGATTGGGGAGAACCCACCACCTCCCGAGGAAGCCTGTTCCACTGAGAAACCACTCTAACTGTCAGGAACTTCTTCCGGATGTTTAGATGGAATTTCTTTTGAATTAATTTCATCCCATTCATTCTGGTCTGTCCCTCTGGGGCAATAGAGAACTATTCTGCTCCATCCTCTATATGGTGCCCTTTTAAATACTTGAAGATGGCTATCAGATCCCCTCTCAGTCGTCTCCTCTCTAGGCTAAACAGACCAAGCTCCCCCAACCTTTCTTCATATGTCTCGATCTCCAAACCACTCACCATCTTTGTTGCCCTCCTCTGGACACGTTCCAGCTTGTCAACATCCCTCTTCAAATGGGGTGACCAAAACTGAACACAATACTCCAAGTGAGGCCAAACCACAGCAGAGTAAAGCGGTACCATCACCTCCCGTGATCTGGACACGATTCTCCATTTGAGACAGCCCAAAATCCCATTTGCCTTTTAACCACTGAGTCACACTGCTGACTCATGTTCAATATATGGTCTACTAAGACTCCTAGATCCTTTTTGCACATGCTGCGGCCAAGACAAGATACCATCTTATATTGATGTATTTGGTTTTTCCTACCCAAATGCAGAACTTTACATTTGTCCCTATTGAACTTCATTTTATTCAGTTTAGCCCCCTTCTCAAGCCTATCAAGATCATCCTGTATTCTGTTGCTGTCTTCAGTTGTGTTTGCTACTCTTCCCAGTTTAGTATCATCTGCAAATTTAATGTAAGCCTTCTAATCCCTCATCCAAATCATTTATAAATATGTTGAACAACACAGGCCCCAGGACAGATCCTTGGGGTACTCCACTGGTCACTCTTTTTCAAGAAGATGCTGAACTCTGGGTACGATTTGTCAACCAGTTATTGATCCACTAGACAGAATTAGGATCCATACCACATTTTACCAACTTGTCAACAAAAATATCATGTGGAACCTTATCAGAAGCTTTACTGAAATCCAGATAAACTATGTCCACGGCATTCCCCTGACCCAGCAAGGTCACTTTCTCGAAAAAAGAGATAAGGTTGGTCTGACATGACTTGTTCTTGCGAAACCCTTGCTGAGTCTTAGAAATCACAGCTCTCCCTTACAGCTGCTCAAGGACCGAGTGTTTGATTATTTGTTCCAAAATTTTGCCAGCTACTGATGTCAAGCTGACGGGGCAATAATTACCCGGATCCTCCTTTTTCCCTTTCTTTAAGATGGGGACAACATTTGCCCGTCTCCAATCATCTGGCACGTCACCTGTTCTCCTAGAAGTGTTAAAAATAATGGACAGAGCTTCAGAGATGACATCTGCAAGTTCTTTTAGTAACCTTGTTACATTTTTAAACTGGCACCCGTATATGTAGGATTCACACACCCCAATGTCAAAATCCTGTATTCACAAGCTTTTTGCCATGTTTTCCCTTTGATTGTATTTAGTAGTTTAGTATAGCCATATAAGGCCAAGGTAACCTTTGATCATATTTATATGTTTAGAGTCAAGGTGTTTGGCCAATGTATCCCCATAATGGTGGGTCTGTTTATTATTCAATCTAGGGCGTTCAGGTGGACTGGATGGGCCATAAATCTGTTGGATGTTTAAAAAGTGGGTTATGTGCCCAGCCTTGGGGCCAGGAAAGATGGCTGTGTCTACAGTTATCCCAGAGGGGCCGGGAGGGGAAGCCGCTGCCGCTGGCATGGCGGCAGTGCAAACGCGCATGTACGGACTGCCGCGCACGCGTGTTTGCTCTGGGGCTGCCGTGCATGCGCGGGCCCCCGGGCCGCCCTCTCCGCCCACTACGCCGCAGCGGTCCGCAGCAAGCGGAAGCTTGCAGACCGCTGCCACAACCAACCCCTAAGCCCAGTGGCTGAGGGAGGCTTTGAGCCCACCCCCTTTGCCTGCCCTCTGGCCCTGCAAATGCTCCTCCCCTGCGGAAGCACTCAAAAGGGCCGGATGATGGTGATCCACAGAAGGAATTCATGTAGGCCTCACCTATCTGCCCAATGTGGACACAAAGCAGCTTGCATCCTTCCCCTCGCCACCATTTTATCCTCACAACAACCCTGTGAGGTGGGTGAGGCTGAGAGGTTGCGATTGGCCCAAGGTCACTCAGCCAGCTCCCAAGGCAGAGTGGGGATTTGACCCCAGGGCTCACAGATTCTATGGACACTTTAACCGCTCAACCACACTGGGGATGAACATGGGAAAAACAGAACCCAGGAGCCAGGATGTCTGAAAGTAAAAGGTCCCATCCTAGCATTTAGGATCCTTGCCGATGTACTCAAAGTTGCCAGGGAAAATTCAGCTCCCTGTTTGCTGCGTCCAGAGGGTCCACAGGAGCCAGCCAATGTTCCTCCCTGGTTGGTGAGGAAGCACAGACCTCTGGCCTGCTCAGCACTCCCCCCCCCCCCCCAGCCAGCCCCAGCTAGCCCGGTCCTTTCTCTTGGAGAAGTATATTTTGCGCCAGCAACTTTCTCCCCGGCTTTCTTTTTTTCCCCACTCTCTTCCTGGGTTAAAAATAAATTCAAGTTTCTGGGAAGCTGCTGCTTCCCCCTCCCTCCTCAGAGCCCCTGAGAATAGATCTCCGCAGCTCTCAGCCTCCCCTCCTCCCCCCACCCCTTTCCGACTGCGATCTTGCTAATAGGCGCAGGGCTTGGTTTGCCAGCTCCACTGGAAAGGGAGTTAACTGCTTCGGAGCCAGGGAGGATGGCAAGCCCTGGGCCGGTTTGCAGAGGGAAAGCAGAGGACATGCCCATCCCGCCCCAAAGACAAATGAACACAGGGCCTCTTCCCTGTGGCAGTTCTCCTGCCCAAGCCTCGCTGGGAGCAACAGGCATGGCATTCGGACAACACTGGGATTGACTGGGATTGTTTTAGTGATTAGCAACTGAAGGCTGGGAAACTCCAGGATGTTTGGGGGTGGAGCCTGGGTAGGGAGGGGGCTGGGGAAGGGCCTCAGGGGGGTCCAGTGCTGTACAGTCTTCCTTCCAGACCAGGGGTAGTCAAACTGCAGCCCTCCAGATGTCCATGGACTACAATTCCCAGAAGCCCCTGCCAGCATTCGCTGGCAGGGGCTCCTGGGAATTGTAGTCCATGGACATCTGGACGGCCGCAGTTTGATTACCCCTGTTCCAGACCATCCATTTTCTCCAGGGGAACTGTAGTCCGGGGAGGAGCTGTAAAAATTCTGGGGGATCCCCAGGCCCCACCTGGAGGGTGGCATCCTTACCCTAAACCATTTGGAGCAGCCATTTTTCTTTGGGGGAACTGGTCCTTGTAGTTGGGAGTCAGTTTTAATTTGGGAGGGCCTCCAGGCCTCACCTGAAGACTTTGGCTTAGAGGCTTGGGAGAGATGGCTTGGGTCCAGTCACAGATGCCTCACTGATCTTACAGGCCTGCTGGGAAGTTCAAACGGAATATGCAACGGTGTGGGAGGTCTCCGTGGGGAACAGTGAACAAAAGTTCATGGAATCCTAGAGTGGGAGGGGCCACAGAGGCCGTCTAGCCAATCCCCGACTCAAGGCAGGATCATCCTCAAGCATCTGTCTACAGCAGGGGTAGTCAAACTGCGGCCCTCCAGATGTCCATGGACTACAATTCCCAAGAGCCCCCTGCCAGCATTCGCTGGCAAGGGGCTCTTGGGAATTGTAGTCCATGGACATCTGGAGGGCCGCAGTTTGACTACCCCTGGTCTACATAAAATCATGACTGTATGCCCTGACAAAGTGCTGAAGGTTCCAAAGCCTCCTATTGGTGGAATCTCCCCCTCCTGGGGCCAATTGCTGCTCTTGCTGAGTATTCCATGCCCACCCGGCCACCCCTTTTCAGGCCTGCTGTGAAGAAAACGGAGAGGGAGGCATTTCTGAGAGCAACCCAGGGGACTCTGTGGGCAAGGGCATGCTTTCCTTTTAAGAGGGGAAATCTTCCCCTTTTTGCCTAAGACCACAGAAAAATCCCCTCACTTAAAATGCTGCTTTGGCCAGCCTTGATGCTGGAGGGAAAAGGCAGCCAAGCCCTGTGTGTCTCTTCTTCACCACTCCCTGAATGCTTCAGGCCTCCCACACAAGGTTGTTGTGCAGATGAAACTGGATGCTGTTGCAAGGGTTCTTTTACCTCCTGTTTCATCTGCACAACAACCCTGTGCAGTAGGCCTCGAGTGCTTCATCTCCACAACAACCTGGGTGGAAGGCCTCAAATGTTTCTTTTGCACAACAGCCCTGTTCACCCTCCAAAGCAGCCATTTTTGCGTGGGGAGCTGATCTTCATAGTCTGGAGAGATGAGCTGTCATTCCAGGAGATCTCCAGGCCCCACAGGGAGGCTAGCAACCCTTTGGTTGATCCTTTGGAATTCTGACACAGCATGGTGATGCAGCCACAAAATGGTCACCGTAGAAGGTGGAGCCAGCCACAAAATTGCTGCCACAATGTCAATCCTTGTGCTGTGGAGACAGCTGCTGTCCAAAATCTGCCCAGCCAATCAATCTCCAGAGGACAAACAGATGCCTTACTTGGCAAAAGCCCTATCAGGCCCTGGCCACTTCCTAAAACACTTGGTAGGTGCCAGGAAACGTGTCAACGGACACCATGGTGGCCCTGGGCACCATATTGGTGACCCTGCTTTAAAGCCATACAGGTAAGCTGCACATTTAAAATATGAGAGGTGGGTAGGTAGAGAGTTTATTTACCTCCATTTTGTATCAATGGCCTCCTTTCCGTGACCTTATGAGTTGCCAGGCTTGACCTGCTACATCCCCCAAAGCTCATTTAAGGTGTTGGGCTCAGGGTGCCAACTGGAAGTGGCTGCCAGAAGGTGGATGGAGTCTGCTAGGGCAGGGTGGCACTTAGCGGTGCCTCTTGGGAATGGAGACTTGTTGAAATTGCAATCAGCAAGTAATCTGGTGAAGTCAATCATGAAGAGTTGTTGTTGTTAAACTGTTAAGCTGCCCCTATGTACTCACTAAGGATATCAAATAGTCACTAATGGGATTGCAGCCATGAGGAGCAGAAATTCCCCCACACATGCATCTCATAGATACCTTTGTTTAAGCAGGGTCACCACCACCTTCCTCTGTCTTCAGGAGGAGTTCTTCTGCTAGCGAGGAGAAAGGACTCCTCCATTAACCTCTAGGCTCTTTCCATCTACTGATATATGGGCATTTAGTCCTGCCTACAGCCTAGCCATAGGGGCTTACAATATGTTTTCTTTGTAATTACTTTTAAGCTTTTGTGCACTGCTTCAGTAAGGAGACTGAATCAGATGAATATGATATATTTTTATGTATAATATTCCCAGTAAAGATTATTCCAGTAAAGCACTTTGAGTCTAGAGGGTTTATAAATCCAAATAAATCCATGCCTCATCCACAAAAGGTCACCAAGAACTGCAAGCGCTCTGTTACTCCGCAGTATTTTTCTGGAGGGACCTAGGTCCAAGACTGGTCCAAAAGTCCCAAAAAGACTTACACTTAATGAGTCGAGGAAGGGGCTTGGCTGAGTCTGGTGCTGTTGGGGGGGGGGGTGTCCCTGTTCAGTTCTCTTTCATTTGTACTTTCCCCTCCTCCTCTCTGTTTCCAATGCACACATGCATATTGATAAGACACCACCCAAGGGAAACTACACACAGCTGCAACAAGGTTCTTTTTGGTGATGTTTCACTGATGAGCAAAGAAACTCCTGTGTCTAGGGAAAGCACCACCGCAATGCTCCTGACGATGACGTGGGACTTGGGTTTCAGAAGCTTATGGCACAATTAAGATATGTTTGTCTTTGAGCTGCTCCAGGACTGGGGGTTGTTTTTGCTGCAGCATCTCAACACAGCACTTCTCTCTTACCAGAGCAGACATATCCCATGTTGTTTCAGAGGATACCCGGACCCCAAGAAGCAGTTTGGAAAGGGGAAAGGTGAGGCAGAGAAGATCAATTTCCCCAAGGAGAGTTTGGCTCGTGGATCTTTTGTTAGCGGAGTCTGAATATGCAGACAGGGCAGAGGACCAGGATACTTAGAGAATAAACTAGTATTATTTATGAAGAGAAACAACTATGTATAGAAAGAGAATAACTAGCTAGCTAGCTGGCTGCAATCTTTCTTCTGTTCTCTCTGGGATTTGTAAGGACGGCACCAAACTCCTTCCACAGGGCTGTTAAGAGAAATACCCAATTCCTCTTCACCCAATTCCTCCCTGAAATCCAACAATCTGTTTCCTTTCCTCTTTTTAGGAATCTGGAGTCAGTTTCTAATCAATTCCGTTTTGATCAGAGAGGAATTCAAAGAGAGGAGGGGTTGGACAGCGTTTCTGCAAAATTTCAGAAGTTCACTTTGCAGATGCTCAGAGGCAGGCAGTGTCTTCCCAAACCTCCCAGTCCTCTGACTTGAGCATCAACAACTCCAAGGGCTAGTTTCTCTTTTCGATTTTCCTTGATTTCTATTTAAAGAGATATCTTTGAAGAGAGATCAAAGAAAATTGGAAAAGAAATTCCGCATTTAAAATAGGGAAAAAAATTTTAAAATAGCAGGAGTCAGTGGCTATATCTACAAAAGAGAATTTTGGATAAAGAAAGTTCCCTCCCCATCATCACGCTGCTGTCATGACCCACGAAATGAAGTCCAGAAGTTCACCCTCAGAACCAAAAGAACAGTCCCAGGCATGGTTAGGTTTTATTAAAGGTACATTCAGGAGCAAGCATCATTGGAAGTACTACACAGACATTTGATCTTGAAGAGTGTGAAACTTGGAGCTGAGCAGGCCAGATGGCTCAGCCATAGCTAGCCTATACACCGATTGTTTACATTTCAAAGCAAGCGGAGGAAGCACACAGATACACGGGGTGTGGAGGGGCACCTTGGAGGAACTCACCTTCTGCCCGGGAGAGCCTTATAGAAATTGGCACAGAATATGACAACTGCAACCAATGCAAAATTTCTCTTTTGCAGAGTTTTAGAAACACGAGTGTTAAATAGGTGGATTAGTTAGGAAGGAAACACCATGCAGTCTTGTAGCAAAAGGCTCTTTATTGTTTCCGGGAGTGAGTGCCGGTTGAAGGTGACTGGCTTCCCCCAGACAAAGCCCAGTCTATATACATATGTACAACAAAGGAATTTCCCGCAGCTGAGCCCTATAGGCTCAGCGGTGCTTTTGCAGTTTAAACTCATTGGTTCCCGTGGTCGGAACCCTGGCAGCTCATTGGCTGTTACTCGGGGCTGCTTGAAGCCTGCTTCAGGCCTCAAGCCCAGCCCTCTGCTGTCTCGCATACACAACAACAAGTGTGCACAGAGATGGATGACACAGGACACGTTCTGATGTCACCTGGAACCATGGATGCCCCACCCCACCCCACCCAAAAAAACCCCATCCAACAGCAGACTCCTTCTGGAGCAGGGGTAGTCAAACTGCGGCCCTCCAGATGTCCATGGACTACAATTCCCAAGAGCCCCCTGCCAGCATTCGCTGGCAGGGGGCTCATGGGAATTGTAGTCCATGGACATCTGGAGGGCCGCAGTTTGACTACCACTGTGGAGTCTTTGCCTTTGTCTTTGCCACCTGTGCTCTCACACTGAGGCTCACCTTCACAGGCTACTTGCATGGACTGGGGAACAGGACAAGGACCTTGTCTTAGGACACATGCAATGGGAGTTTTGCAGAGGGTTAAACTAGCTGACTTTAGAGGTGCCTTCCAACTCCATGATTCTATGAAATCTATGGCTCATGCAGAATTTTTGGTACAAATGGCCAGAGTCTGTGTGTATGCGCATTCTTACTACACCAGTTCAGAAACAGAACCAAGTAACGTGGATCTTCAAAATCTGGGGAGAAATCTGGAATCGTCCCTAGAGTATAAAGGTGTCAGTTTTGGTGGACTGGGAAAGAGATTCCAGCTTTTATCTGCATGAGGAAAGAGCCCGCCATCACTTGCTATGGGGCTTGGGGATGAGTCCTGCTGAGAAGTGGTGGAAGTCAAACAAAAACACCACCCCTCTCTTTGCACGCACCCCTCGGAGCCTGCCCCACAGTTGATGCAAGGGCTTTCTTTCTTTCTTTCTTTCTTTCTTTCTTTCTTTCTTTCTTTCTTTCTTTCTTTCTTTCTTTCTTTCTTTCTTTCTTTCTTTCTTTCTGGCAGCATGGTGCTTTAATCAAAAAACATATGTGCTCATGCACAAGGGTCACTAGGAAAGTTACCCCCCAAAAGCTGCAAACCAAACAGTGCGGCAAATGGCACATATGCAATAGATTAGGTCCAGGGAGCTGACAGAGAAAGAATTCCAAAATTTTCCTCCCTTGAATATCAATCTTGGTTGGGGAGTTCTGCATTTGCTTGTCTGTTTTTCTGGAACTGAGCTGTGACTGTGCCTTGGAGGGGCTGCGGCTCAAACCAAGAGCCTCTGCTTGGCCTGCAGAAGGTCCCCGATTCAATCCCTGGCTTTGGCTGAGGCCCTGGAGAGCCCCCGCCAGTCTGACTTTGAGGAACTGCTGGCCGGGTCCCCTATATGGTGGCTTCACATGTGACACTGGGAATTCCTCCTTCCTTGTTCCCACTTTTTCATCCCACACAGTCTGCCACCGTTTTCCTTTCTTTCATCTGCGATGCATTTTATTCCCCACACCGCATCACTGGTCAAACATGGCCAATAAGTAATTTTTCGGCGGTCATATTTATACTCACAGTGAGATTCTCCATTGAGCGGTGTCTGATGTGCCGGAGTACTCATATGCATCACTAAATGTGTGTGTGTGTTGCAGCCAACTCATGTTCATCCCAGGTGGCTTTCGAGACCAGTGAGTAAACAGAGCCGGTTGGCCGTTGCCTCCTTCTGCGGAGCCTTCCCTGGTGGTTGATACCAACCGCATTCAGCTTCTCAAAATCTGAGGAGAGTGGGCTACGCGATCCCATTCCACACTCCCATCACCAATTACTTCTCCAAAAATATTGCAATGTACTCATAAATAGGTAAGGTTGCTTAGATGCACATAGAGTTTTCCTCCAAATACCAGACGTCGCTGGTGGGATGATGTCACTTCCTATGTGACACCAGCAACAAGGCCTAAGCCTCCCAATTTTTTTCCTGGTAAATCCCCATTAGACCCCATTGGAGGGTATGGCAACCCTAATCAGAACCAGTGCGCACATGGAAAGAAGATTTCTACCTTCCCCCATGCCCTTTTCTGAGATGAAACATCCCCAAGGAGCTGCTATTTGACCTACAGGGGAAACCTTCTTATTGTACATATGCAGCCTATCCTGTGCTAGTCACCTGCCTCCCAGTAGTGACTGGAGCTCTCCTGGGATTCCAAGGGGTCTCCAGGCAACAGGCCAGTTCCCCTGATCCTTCCAGTTTGGACAGTGGATTCAATGGCATCATACTCCACTGTGGTCCCCCCCTTCTCCAACCCCTGCTGTCCTTAGGCTCCACATACAGAATCTCCAGGTGTTTCCCAACAGATGAGGCCCACAGATGGACAAAGGGCCCACTGCTGACCAGGTGCCAGGTCTGTCTGCCCCAGTAGAAATGAGGCATCCCTCCAGATTCTCCCATTTCATGCTGGGAGACGCACCTGGAGGAAGCGGAGCAGGACCTACTTATGTAGCACTCCTATTGTGTGTAATATTTGTTTGTTTGTTTGTTTGTTTGTTTATATTTATATACCTTCCTCCCCGGAGGCTCAGGGCAGTTTACATAGAACATATGAACATGAAACAATCTATAACATATTAGTAACCGTACAATAATATTAATAACTAATGGGTGTAACAGTATAAACAATGCAACCGTGCAACAGTGCAAACAGGGCCAGAGCACTGGTGGAATTCTGTGAGGGAGGAGGGAGGGAGCAGGTGCCTTTCAGTCGCTGTTGGTTATGCCTGGTCTCAACCAAATGCCTGGCGGAAGAGCTCCCTTTTGCAGGCCCTGCAGAACTGTTTAAGCTGCTTGGAAATGACAGGGAAGGGGGAGCTGCACATGAGATGTTTAACTAATGGGCCACTGGAGGAACCGGCCGTAATCCCAGTAGGTTCTGAAGTGGAATGGGCTTGCTTTGGCCAGCAGGCCCTACTCCACCCTGCCCACTCCAAAGGATTCCCAACTCTCTCTATTTCTCTCTCTGTCTCTGTCCCCCTAGGGCAGTGGTCCCCAACCTTTATTAGGCTGGGGACCGGCAGGGCATTGGGCCGCGCCCGCAGGGACCGCGCAGGCCACGCCCACGCTTCCAGCCGCGCCCGCGAGCCGCGCCCGGCCGCGCCCGCGGGCCGCACCCGCGGATCGGGCCGCACCCGGCCGCGCCCGCGGGCCGCACCCGCGGATCGGGCCGCACCCGGCCGCGCCCGCGGGCCGCACCCGCGGATCGGGCCGCGCCCACGAGCCGCGCCCGGCCGCGCCCGCGGGCCGCACCCGCGGGCCGCGCGGGCGCGGCCCTGATTCCCTCTCCCCGCCCTCCCGCAGTAAGTAGCTTCCCGGGCTGCAAGCTTGCGGCCTGGGAAGTTTTTTACTGTGGGGGGGAGGGGCGGGGAGAGGGAGCCGCGGCCCGGCGCCATGGCCTTTGCAGCCCGGCGCCGGGCCGCGGCCCGCAGGTTGGGGACCACTGCCCTAGGGTACCCACTACCACCACATGACCATTATATAGGGGAGGGGGGAGGGGAGAAGGGGAGGGCGGAAAGAAGGAAAAAAAACAGGAAGGGAAGGAGAAAGTGAGAGGAGAAAGGACTGAAATAAAGAAAAGGGGAGGGGGGAAGGGGAGGGGGGAAAGAAGGAAAAAAAACAGGAAGGGAAGGAGAAAGTGAGAGGAGAAAGGACTGAAATAAAGAAAAGGGGAGGGGGGAAGGGGAGGGGGAAGGGGAGGGGGGAGGGGAGGGGAGGGGGAAAGAAGAGAAAAACGGGAAGGGAAAGAGAAAGTGAGAGGAGAAAGGACTGAAATAAAGAAAAGGAGAGGGGAGAGGGAGAAAGGAAATACTCCAAAATCAAAAAAGAGGAGGAATCAAGAGGGAGTCAAAGATAGCCCAACCTTCACTAGCTACCAACCCACACCTGACTTATCCCCACCCCCCTACCCAGCCATACCAAATTAAATCAACATATCCACCCACCAATCAGCCAAAACAATAAACCCAACACAATTAAACACCATCAACTGACCTACCCCAAACCCACCCAAAACAATTAATTCTACCAATTAAATAACTAACCCCCACCCCAAACAACTGATTCTACCCCAAAACCACCCAAATAATCAATCCTACCAATTAAACAATCAATCACCATCAATTGAACACCCAACCCAGCCTGAGGAAATTAGCTCAATCAACCAATTAGCCCAACTTACCAACCAACCCAATAACTTGCCCCCCACTTACCAAACAACCCTACCATCCAACTGAACCACACCCAATTCATAAACCTCAGTCCCAACCCAACATGAAATAACACACAGATCACTCATACACCACACACCCCTGGATTGGGCAACCCTGAGGTGCCACAATAGGCGATCGGGACTACCCCTCCAGGCTCCCACAACGATACACATCCTACACCCAACACATAACTACACAAGTGGAACTGGGAAGCCCTGAGAGGCTGTAATTAGCGATCAGGGCCAACCTCCCACAGATACACAAACTCACACACACAAAGACAGAACCGGGGTTTAACAATCAACCCCAGCCAAACCACTGAACCAAGAATTGAACCAACAGTGTCCATAGAGCTCACAATGCCTAACAAATCTGAAGAAGGAGGAAAAGCAGGGGCCTTGATAGGGTCAGGGATCCCAATAATAAGGGGCAAAGGCAGGGACAGCGGATGGCGGAGGTACATCAAACCAAGGGGGCCGAAAACCAAACATACTCAGGCCCCCTCCAGACTCCGCCCCATCCCTCGTGACACTAGGGTGGAGGCAAAGGTAAACAACCCGCCTCTGACACTGGTGCTGTGCAACGCCAGGTCAATAAACAACAAAACCTCTACGCTGCAAAACTACTTTGTAGAGCAAAGAGCGGACCTGGCGTGTTTGACAGAAACCTGGACCAGGGAAGGGGAGACAGTTGCCCTCAAAGACCTAGCCCCTGCTGGGTTCTCTGTCCTCCACCAGTCCCGGACAGCGGGGCGGGGAGGAGGGGTGGCAATCCTAACCCGAGAGGCTTTCTCCTTTAGAGCCCTCCCTGCGCCGTCAATACCAGGCATTGAATGTGTTGGCCTCGGATGGGGATCAACCGAGAGCGTGGCCATCTGGTTAGTATACCGCGCGCCCACTGCACCACCAGATGCCCTGCCTGCCCTGCTAGAGGCGGTGGCGGCCTGGACGCTACAGTTCTCCAGTCTACTAGTCCTGGGGGACTTTAACGTCCATGCTGAGCTACTGTCCTCTAGAACTGGACAGGACCTAGTGTCAACCATGGCAACACTGGGGCTCTCGCAATTTGTTGTTGGCCCCACCCATCAAGCAGGCCACACCCTGGACCTTATTTTCGGCGTAGGTTTGGATGTGGATCTGGTCACAACAACAGCCGTGCCATGGTCAGACCACTATGCTCTAAAGGCTCGGCTAAGGCTTCCACCACCTCCTCAGTTGGGCGCCGAGCAAATTTTAGCTCGCCCGCGGAGACTTATGGATCCAATAGGATTCCTGAACGCTCTGCGGGAACCAATGCCTCCCGGCACTTCTCTCAATGGCCTGGTCAGTGACTGGCATGACAGACTGCTGACTGCCATTGATGAGATAGCTCCCCGACGCCCTCTCCGGCTCCGTCTCAAGCGAGCTCCCTGGTACACCGAGGAGCTTCGCGACAAGAAACGGGAACTGAGACGGCTAGAGCGAGTTTGGAGGAAGACTCGTGACGAAGCCTCGAGAACATCTTATAGAATGCAGATGAAAGCCTATGAGATGGCGGTGAAGTCAGTAAAACGCAATTTTTACTCGGCTACCATCGCATCTGCAGACTCACGCCCAGCTCAATTGTTTAAGGTAGTTCGATCCCTCACTGCCCTGATTGAAGGGCAACAAAACAGTAGCCAATTGGACATCAGCTGTGAGGCATTTGCGAGCCATTTTGCAGACAAAATCTCGACACTCCGCCACGACCTCCCTCCAACCTTAGATACAAAAAGTGAACTAGAGGCCCCTTGGCCGTCTTTGGAGAAAACTATGAGTAACTTCAGACGACTCACGCTGGCCGAAGTGGACAGGATACTAGCGACAACAAGACCAACTACATGCCCACTAGACCCTTGCCCATCCTGGCTCTTAAAAACAGCCGGCATAAGAATAAAGGGCCCCCTCCGGGAGATAATCAACCTATCTCTCACAACAGGAGAATTCCCGGAGGGTTTGAAAGAGGCCGTGGTACGTCCACTGTTGAAAAAAACATCTCTAAATCCACAAGAGCCTAACAACTACAGGCCCGTCTCGCACCTAGCATTTCTGGGCAAGACGATAGAAAGGGCAGTCGCAAACCAACTGACGGAGTACCTGGAAGAAGCTTCGGTCCTAGACCCATCCCAGTCTGGCTTCCGGCCTGGCCATGGGGTAGAGACAACGCTAGTCGCCCTGACGGACGACCTCCGTCGCCAGTTGGACCGAGGCGGGTCGGCACTGCTGATATTATTAGACCTCTCAGCGGCGTTCGACACAGTCGATCACGAGCTTCTAGCTCGCCGCCTCATCGATGCTGGAATACAAGGGACAGCCCTTCAATGGCTGATCTCCTTCCTTCAGGATCGTGGACAGAGGGTTGCAATAGGAGAGAAAACATCAGACCGCCGGCAACTTACTTGTGGAGTCCCACAAGGAGCGGTCCTCTCTCCTATCCTATTTAACATCTTCATGCGCCCTCTCGCACAACTGGTACGGAAGTTTGGGCTGGGTTGCCACCAATATGCAGATGACACCCAGCTCTTCCTCCTGATGGATGGCCGCCCTGACTCTCCCCCAGAAGCATTAGCCAGCTGCCTGGAAGCAGTGACGAGATGGCTCAAGCAGAGTCGTCTGAAGCTCAATCCTTCAAAGACGGAGGTCCTGTGGCTAGGTAGGAAGGGGCCATGTGAGGAAGCGCGCCTGCCTACCCTGGATGGCGTGCAGCTCTCTACGGCTTACTCCGCCAGGAACCTAGGCGTGATTCTGGACGCCTCCCTCACAATGGAGGCCCAGATCACAAAGGTAGCGCGGCTGGCATTTTACCATCTCCGCCAAGCCAAACTACTAGCGCCCTACCTGGCCCCGGAACATCTAGCCACAGTGATCCATGCGACGGTCACCTCTAGACTGGACTTTTGTAACTCGCTCTACGCAGGCCTGCCCTCAGCCCTGACCCGGAAACTACAACTGGTTCAAAATGCAGCAGCCAGGATCCTCACAGCAACACCGTGGAGGTCTCATATCCGGCCTATTCTCCACCAGCTGCAATGGTTACCAGTTGAATTCCGGATCAGACTAAAGGTTCTGGTTATTACCTTCAAGGCCATACGCGGTCAGGGCCCAGTGTACCTGAGGGACCGCCTCCCCGCCTATGCCCCCAAAAGAGCTCTGCGCTCTACTACCACCAACCAGCTAAGGATCCCTGGCCCTAAAGAAGTCCGTCTGGTCTCGACCAGGGCCAGAGCATTCTCTGTTCTGGCCCCTACCTGGTGGAACGAGCTCCCAGAAGAGATCAGGGCCCTGACGGAGCTTAAACAGTTCCGCAGGGCCTGCAAAAAGGAGCTCCTCCACCAGGCATTTGGCTGAGACCAGACATAATCAACAGCGACCAAGGGCCCCTGCTCCCCCCCCACCCCCCCCTCAGAATTCAATAAATAAACCACCCCCCTCAGAATCCCATCAATAAGCCCTGGACCTGTTTGTAGTACTATATTGTTATACCGTTATATTGTGCTGTTATTTTGGTTACAATTATTAGTTATCAGTTATACATGTTACAGACTGTTTTATGTATTGTTCTCTGTTATGATGTAAACCGCCCTGAGCCTCCGGGGAGGGCGGTATATAAGTATGATAAATAAATAAATAAATAAATAAATATGGAACCGTTATATGGAACTGCCTGCTGAAAGGGTCGGGAGGCACTCCCAGCTTCCCTTTACAGTTCTGAGGCCTTGCCTTCTACTGAACAGTGCTTGCCACCACAGGGACAATTAACTGCTGGGTAAAGGAAATAGGTAAAAATGCAGATCCTTCTACCCCTCTTGGTATAGGACAGGCTGCTTTAAGATCTGTTCTGAGTTTCTATTGCCTTGAAGTTTCTTTCAGCTCCCCATGGTCAGTGGCTGCCTGCTCCAGACCTCACATAAGGGTTCTGCCCCCATGACAAACTCACCACCAAAAAGAGCCCCTCCTGGCTGCAAAAGTTTTCATCATAACTGTGTCTCCACCCACAGTCCAGGTCAAAGTGGATCAAAGAACCATTTCCTGGAGATTATACCTAGGGCCATTCCGCACCAGGATCTATGTAGCAAATTGGTTTCGGAACGGAAAAATGCCATTTTAAATAGTGGAATTCATTGTTATGCATACCTGCCTTTGTAGTGGAATCCAGTTGCGTTTCTATCGTTTCCCACAGGTTTCTGATCTCGGCAAAAATCGCTAGCCAGGAAGCGATATTGCCGAGCTTTGTCCCGCCTCTGGCCATCAATCAAACGAGCAGCCAATGGGCGGTCGTAATCATGCTCCCAAAAAGCCCCTTTACCTTTAAGGAAGGTTTAAAAAAAAAAACACGTTGCAACGAATGTGCGTTGATTCGTTGCAACGGAGAGACCCAACTAGCTAGCAGGTGGTGTTTGAGCTGCCGTTTCATCGTTGCCACGCTCCCCCCCAAGTGAAAAAAAAATACCCCCCCCCCCCGCACGGGCGCGAACTTTGGCCAAAAACAGAGTGAAAAATAAAGGGAAAATAAACCAGCAAACGGGGCTGTGTGGTGCTTGGTGCCTGGTGACTTAAAACAGCTCTGGGGAGGGACTGCAGCCATTGAAGCCTCGCTGGGTAAACGAAGGCTCGCCGGTGCGTTGATCTCAGCTCGCTCCGAGAAGAAAAAATGGCGATGGCTTCGCCGGAAGATCAGAGGAGAGAGCCAGGGGGAGGGACTTTGCAGAAACTGCAACAATGGTAACGCACAAAACTTTACTGCTAGTGTTGCAGATTGGTTGCAAGAGTGTAGCGCTTTCCGGAGGGTGAATCCACTTTTGGGGATTTCCCTGAAAGTGCTACAACGAAGCGCTTTTTACGGATCGGTTTCAGGAGTGTGGCAGATTGTCAACGACGTTGTGCATAACAGCAAATTAGTAGCAATTTCAATTTGCAACCATTGTTCAATTTTGAACGAGTGCGGAATGGCTCCTAGAGGCTCACTAGTCTAAAGTCCTCCAAACCTCTGTAACCTGTTAGAAGGGGGTAAGACTTCCCCCCCTTCTATTGTTTTTAGTTAGACCCATTTGCATTTGTATTAAGGTGAGTTAAGGTACATCTGGGCTGATTCTGCACTTACTTTGTTTTTTCCATTGTCGATCGTGCTGAATTCAGATTCATTTGAACCCAGGTCTTCCTCCTTTCTCCCCCCCCCCCCCAATTGAAGCAGAAAGTCTTCTGCACTTGGTTGGGGAAGCTCAGAGGGGGGAGGGGAGCTGTGGTCATGAAGCTGAACTACCTTTCCTGAACTGGCGGGGTGGGGGGGTCAAGTGAAGTCCAGCTGGCACTAGTGCTTTATTCCTTCTCTTTTGATTCCCAAGCCAATAGAAGCCTCTCAGAAAATGAGGCAAATACCTGCTGAGAGAAGTGTGGGCTTCTGGAGCACAGTCACTTTAAAACAGGGAGGGAAGGCTTACAACCGGGAACCAGGAAGTCTTTGGACTGACGTCCTGGCCAATTAGAGAAGGCAGCTTTGCTACATCAGCGATGCAGGCACAGAGCAGGAAGTTAATTCGCAAAAAGCAGAAATCTACACTTATACTGGTGGCGGTTTTTCAAATATGGTGGCTTACATCCGCTCCTGGATATTGTGGGGGAAAGGTAGGGTTGCTGCAGATCAATCATGCATGTTGCAGAGGGAAAATTTAAAGCACCGAAAATCAAAATGGAAATCGAATTCAGTGCAGAGGGGAGTGATTTATTCAGGCTGGGAGTGGATAAAAAGCCCCATGACTCAACCCTGGAGAGCAACTGACTGACTCTCTCTTCCAGCTTGGTCTGCCTGGAGGTTGGGGGGAAACTATTAAAATGTTAACTCAAATCTCCATTAAAATGCATTTCTTCATAGGCTCCATGGGGTGAAGTCCATAGATCTATGAGGATCAACCCTGCCTGCTCCCCTGAGGCCCCTGTGATGATGACGGCTCCTGGGTCCAAACTGTATGATCCTGCTCCACAGCTCAGCTTTGCACCTGCTGCCAGTGGCCTTCCTGTGCAGTGTCCTCCTGGGAAATTTCCCAGACGATAGGGGGCCTGCTGGTCCTTAGGCATGGCACAAACGGCTCCCTGGATGTTGTTTCCAGTCCTGGGTAGTCATGACAGCAGAGGGTTGCCTAGTCCCCACGGCCACTGGTGGGGAACAGGGGTAGGTGACCCAATCCAAGCTGGGAAACTCCTGGAGATTTGGGGAGGGAGCCTGGGCAGGACAGGGACCATGGTGGGACGTAGTGCCCCAGGGCCCTTCCTCCAAAGCATCCATTTTCTCAAGGGGAGCCAGTGTCTGGAAAGGAGCTGTAATTCCAGGGGATCCCCAGGTCCCAGCTGGAGGCTGGCATCCCTAGAAGTCATTACCTTTGCAAACAAAAGGTCCCCTGGTTCAGTCCCCTTAAAGAATCATGTAGTAGATGATGGGAAAGACGGAGAGTTACTACTGGTCCAAGAAACCTGACCTTGACAGACCAGAGTTCTGACTCAGAGGGAAACGGTGGCTTCTTTTCTGCTGTGAATGACTGGGATGGATTTCTGCCTGGGTGGAGGGAGGACCTGTTGGTACCCAGGAAAATACTGCCATGAAGTCCAGACTTGAACAACGGGATGAGACAGCAGCATCAGCAGGATGTGACTCATGGGTGACACTGGCTCTGTGGTGAGCATCATCCCCTTTCACATCACTGCTGCGAAGGGAAAAGAGCATCCGGGTGACTACTGAGTTCACCGCCATGGCCAATTTACTTCTGTCTGCCACAGGAGTCCCCAGCATGGCCCCCACGGGCACCACAGCAACTGCTGACACCTTTCCTGGTGCCTGGGAAGTGCTTTTAGACAGTGGGCATGGCCAGGTTGGGCCCAGACTCCACTCCCCAAAACCTCCCGCTACTTCCTGTCAGGAACTAGGCAGAAGACACCCCGCAGGAAACCCGTCAAGCCAAACCGCGAGACCACTGGCTGGTGAAGTCTAAGATGAAGCTTTATTCAGGCTCCACCAGGCCATTCGAGGCCGGACAAGAGCGAGCAGAGATCACACCCAGACGCTTTGGTATGCAAAGGGGGGGGGGAGGTGCCAGAGGAGTTTTATGGCTTTATGGCCACAGGCCGGGAGACTCCGGGATTCCAAGGTGAAACGGGTCAGGGATCAGGATTCATGACACTTACCAACCAGCCTCAACACATGGCTGGGGATCCCTGTTTGTCCTGACATGAGTTCTGTGCTTCTCCTGTGGAACTGGAGGCTCTTAATCGTGGTGAGGGCTGGGCCTGGTCCTCAGGTTGCAAGGGATTGGTGAAAGGGGATTTCCCCACAGAGAGACCACATGTGTAGCAGTTAGAATTCTGGCGCTGCTTTCAGAGCCCTGCTTGAACGTGAAGCATCTATGAGTGTCTGGTTATGATTTCTCAGCCCTCTAGGGGGAAGGCTCAATTTTGCAGGCATGGGGATATGAACATTACTATTTTCGATTTTGGTTCTCCCCTATGAGACAGGGCTATTCATTTTGCACCCATTTTGCTTTCTTACAACAGAAGAAATGCACACTTTCCAAAATGGCACAAAAGAATCATCAATGGCTGGTTCACAACCGGGCTGCCAGGTTGGTAGCAAGTACAGCCTAATTTAGGATATCATCACCGGCTCCCAGTTTGCTTCTGGGTCCAAATCATAGTTCTAGTTTTAATGTGTGAAGACCTAGTTTACCTCAAAGGCCATGTTCCTTCAAACAATTCCTCACACGTGTGCACAGATCCATACACACGTCCTGCCTGGTACACTCTGCTTAGCTTGTTTAGGCCTTGCTCTATGTGCCTGTGCTGTCAGAACAGTGAGAGAACCTTTACAGTGGTGGCCCCAGCGGTGAGAAATATCCCACCAGAGAGACTGAAATGGCTCCCTCCTGGCCTTCAGGAGTGAACTTCCTTTGTTTTCTCCAAGGTATGTTGGCTAAATGGGATGGTGGCTAGACTCAGTAACAGAATTTGAGGGATTTTGGTACTTCCATTGCCTAACCATTATGATGTGAGTTTCTAATTGTTTCCCAAATTAATTTCCAATCTTCAGCTTTATTACATTTTCTTCTTAGCCACCTTGAGAGGTTCTATTTACACAGTGAGTAATTAAGATGTGGAATTCACTGCCAGAGGATGTGGTGATGGCCACGGGAAGTGACAGTTTTTAAAGATGATTAGTTCAGATTTATGGGGGATAGACCCAGCTGCTCCTAGACATGGTGACTAAAGGCAAGTTCCACATTCAGAGCCCTTGTGCCAGGAGGTAACATCAGGGGACAGGCCACTGTGCCTTGTTGTTGGCGGTCAAGGGGATCTGGTTGGCCACGGTCTGAGACAGGATGCTGTGTTACCTAAAATAGACTTGTCTCCTGAGTATATGATGGGGAAATTAGCTATTCTTCCACCTATGTATACAGGAGAAGGATCCTAGACAGAAATCTCAGTCAGAGGCAAACTAGGAAATTTTCTAAAAAGGATTTTTATTTTTATTTTTTAAAAACCCAATCTATAATATACATTCATGATATTTAAACTCAACAAGCATATAAGGAGAAAGTAAAGAGTTGAGATAGTGTGAAAGAGGATTAAATTTTGGGTCAGAAAAGATTTAATAGCTACCGTCCACGACATGTAGAAGTCCAATACAGAAAAGCAGCAAGCGGAGCCAGCAACAGAACTGGGTGCATTTTGTGGGTCTAGGAACAGCACACATACAAGTTTGGGTCCAGTCTGGTGTTTAAATAGCCAAAAGTACCCTAAGATAGCAGTCCCCAACCTTTTTGTAGTCGGGGACCGCCTCCGAGGGTGGGAGAGAGCCGACGGCCCGGCTGCCGCAGCTGCACATAAACGCGGACGCGCAGTTGCCGCGCATCCCTATCCACCTGACTATCTGAAAATCCAGATTGCAGTCCAATTTATCCATTGGACATCATGGGGAACCTTGTCAAAAGCTTTACTAAAATCCAAGTAAATGACATCAACTGAATTTCCCCGATCCAGCAAACCTGTTACTTGGTCAAAAAAGGAAACCAGGTTGGTCTGGCAGGACCTGTTGGAGACAAATCCATGCTGACTAGGTGTTCCTAGGTGAAAGAAAGATCAGTGATCAGACCTCCTGTGCAATTAATTGCATCACTCTGTGAAAGCCAGAATCCTCTTGAGTTCAACGTCTCACAAGGATGGCCTGAGCCAAATATGCCCGAGCAAGCTCCCTGGGCCAACTCATGGGCCAACTCCCCTTTTTGCACAAGAGGTCTTGAGGTCCTCACAACTGGACTAGATGGACTACCGGTCTAACTTAGCTGGGCTCTTATCTTCTAGGGAAGGCCTCAGCTAGGGCTGTGTGTGGCGGTGTCTGAACCGGCTGTTCCAGTCCAACGGAGCCAGCGCCGTGGGGGGGGGATGGAAGGCTCGAGTGCTGGTGTGCAACTCGGTGCTCACACACAGGTGCAGAGCTTCGCACCTGCATGTGTGTGCCAACTGACACGCTGGCGCCTGCACCTTCCCTCCCCACCCCGTGGCACAGCGCTGGCTGAGTCAGCCTGGAACGGCCAATTCGGACGCCGCCACACAGAACCCCAACCTCAGCCTCTCTGCCCTGATGCTGGTCTGCAGTGGAGCTGGTTGTCCCCTGAGTGAGGCAGAATGCTGGACTGGTCTGTTCCAGCAGGGCTCTTCTGATGTCCTTAGTGCTTGAATGGCTGCTGAGATTGCCTAGAAGGTGTTATCATTAAGATTGATACTATTCAGTGCAAAGAATTTATGTAAATATGTGTACAATTGTAACAATAATATGTATTAATGATAATAGTAGTCTCCAGTGCTTGTTGCTCAAATTCCGATTATTCACTGGCTATTGCTAAGGACCCGCTCTTTCCCTTGTTTATTAAGGTTTGTGCATCTGTGCATGTGTTTGCTATATCATTCATTTTACAGGGAGGGTTTAAATAGCTCACAACCATTGAAAAGGGACAGTTTAAATGGCTCACAGCTATTGAAGCCTAATGGGCAGATTGCTCTTCTTAAGCTGCTATGTTTAAATGGCTGAACCCCCTGAACTGAACAGGAAATGTTCGAGGGAGGTGCCTCCTACAAACCTTCGTTTAGGGGGCATGAACTGGGACAATGTTGTGGCAAAATTTGGTTCATGCACATCCTACTTACATCATTCTTCTGGCCTCCATTTTGTCCTCACAGCAACAACCCTGTAGGGTAGACTAGCTGGAGCATATGTGATTGGTCCAGAGCCACCCAGAAAGCTTCCATGGTGGTGTGGGGGATTTGAACATGGGTCTCCAAGATCCTGCTGCACCACTCTAATCACTACACCACATTGGTGTATATTCAACCAATAGATGAAAAATCAACACAACTGTCAGCACCCCAAGTCAATAGTAAAACAGACATAGCAAAATAAGCACACGACAATATAAAGCAATGTAAACATTTAGTTAAAAGCTCTTCAAAACAGCTTGGGTTTGCACTGCCTTGGATCAGGGCTACAGAAGGAGTTAAATGCTTCCCTTGTAGTACAGATAGCATACACACAGGGATGGCAATGCTGGGGCACGAGGGGAGGGGCAGCACCGATGCCGCTCCTCTCCTCCCCCCCTTTGGGCGCCACAGAGGGAAAGGGCAAAGGAGGCCTGTTATTTTTTTCCTTTGGAAGAAGTTGGTTTTCATACAGTGCTTTTCACTACCTGAAGGAGACTCAAAGTGGCTTCTAATCGCCTTCCCTCCCTCTCCCCATAACAGACATCCTGTGAGGGAAGTGGGTCAAGAGCCCTCTAACAGAACTGTTCTGTGAAAGAGAGAACTGTAACTGGCCCAAGGTCACCCAGCTGGCTGCATATGGATGAGGAGTGGGGAATCAAACCATGCTGGTGTAGTGGTTAGGAGTGCAGACTTCTAATCTGGCATGCCGGGTTCGATTCTGCCCTCCCCCATGTGCAGCCTGTTGGGTAACCTTGGGCTTGCCACGGCACTGATAAAATTGTTCTGACCGGGCAGTAATATCAGGGCTCTCTCAGCCTCACCCACCCCACAGGGTGTCTGTTGTGGGGAGAGGAATGGGAAGGCGACTGTAAGCCGCTTTGAACCTCCTTCGGGTAGAGAAAAGCGGCAAATAAGAACCAAATCTTCTTCTTCTTCTTCTTCTTCTTCTCCTTCTTCTTCTTCAGTGGACAATTAGAAGCCCTGCTGGGCAACGCCCCCTCTCAAAAAACAAAACAAAACACGTGGGAACCTCTGGGTTTAGGATATCGCTAGTTGCTAGATTGGAACAGCAGCCTGGATTGCCCAGCTCCACCAGCACTTTCCAGTTGAACAATGCATTGTGGGAACAATCCATCTCTTTAAAAAGTATAAACCTTTTCCCTGACCCAGTTTTAAGACTCATTTGTTAGGAAGGGTTCGGATGTTCTTTTAATGTATGTCTATGCCTTTAAACCAAAGCAGTATCGAAATATATGAAATACATTCTTATAATAAAAGATACTGCACAGTGGGGCAGGAATGGCAGCAAGGATGTTGTTCATCAGATGCCATGACACAGGCACTGGCCAATAGGCATCTCTGCCACATTGCCACCATCAAATACAATCTCCACACAAGGAATTTTTCCTGTCACAGCCTCCTAATCTTCTCAGCTTATTGAGCCCACTTTTGACTTTGACATAATTTAGAAGCTGTTTCGCAATGTGGCCATTTTTAAAGCTTGATGTGGTAAATCCAGGAAAGTGGATTTACTACCCTCTAACGCGCCTCCCAGGGGTGAGCAAGCAGCCAGCAGCCAGGGATAGGAACATATGGTGGGGGAAACGCGCTATAGTCTGTTGATCACTGTCCCATCCTCTCTGCTTGCTCATCATTCCCTGCAGCAGTTCAGGCGCCATCTTTTTCTAAGTAACCTCTGTCGCCGTGGCCGTCTCACCGCCCAAGCTGCCAACCCCCCCCCCCACACACACACACATATACACACCTTCCCCATGAGCCGCGTGTGTGTGCGCAGGGGCTGCGGGGGCAGTGAGGCCTCACGGGGAAGCGTGTGCATGTGTGGGGCAGTGGCAACAGCACCCCTGCTTCAGAAGTGTTCATGGAGGAAGAGGCCAAGGGAGTGAGGAAAGCTGAGTGGCCGGCACAGGGGCCAGCGGGGGGGGGGGGGAGAAGAGAAGCGGAAGGGATGGGGGGTTGGCAGCTTGGGTGGCGAGACGGCCATGGCGGAGGAGGTTACTTAGATAAAGCTGGCAGCTTAACTACTGCAGGAGTGGGAATCTGCCTCTCTCACCCTGCTGTCCTTTGTCTTGTGAGGCAATGCATATTCGTTGCCAGGCATCTCTTTCAGTTAAAAAAAATCCAGGCTCAGGGGAACTTGGGAGGCACACAAACCTCTGATTGGTTGCCTCCGTTGACTGACAGGCTGAGGAGCAGTAACTAAAAGAGAGCGTTGCTCTCACTAGTGCCCTTTTTCCCGCCAGTGAGGAAGGCGAGATGCGAGACACGGCAGCAGAATGTGTGAGTGTGTGTGTGTGCGTGTGTGTGTGTGTGTGTGAGAGAGAGAGAGAGAGAGAGAGAGAGAGAGAGAAATGGCTGAATTTATCATCACACATTTGTGGGTAGGAGACATCACGCGATTTTGCCCCACATGTGGAAGTGGTAAAAGTAATATTCTAAATAACACCAGTGGGACCCAAAGAACTCAGACCATCTGAATGCATTTATATTGTGAGGAAAGGCAATGCAATCATTCTGTCAAGACCCTGTTCACATGCTTATTGTTCTCATGATCTTGCCATGCATTTTTAAACCTATCTTCATGGTTGCCGTGTTATGTTCCCTTGATCTGTTTTTTTTTACCTTATTTTAATTGTGTAGTTGTTCTTATTAGATTAGGAGGCCTCTTTCTCATTATATCAGTACGTTGTATAATGCACCAAGATACAAACTGAGGGGAGGAGTCACAAGTGAGGCATAAAGGTATGCCTGTAAGCTTGCTTTTCACTTTCAGCAAGAAAAACCTTTGCTTCCGTTCACCATTTTTCTTAATAAAAAACTTCTTACAACAATAAGTTTGCTGATTGGAAGCTCAACAGAGGCCAATAGATGAGAATGGTACATTTTGTGGTGGAGAGGTGCTAACCAGAAATGTCCAGTTCAAAAGATGCCTATGTTAACCGTGAGGTTTTGAGTACCCTTCCAAGGTACTTCATACTGAATCTGTTAGCTCTGCCTAACCCCTGCTGTAGACTCGCACCAGCACCAGCAGCACTGCAAGGTATTTTTTCAGCATGAGATCCCTTGACCTGATCCTGCACAGGGCTTGATGGGAGACACTAATCAAGGCAAGGAAGAATTGGATCTCCTTGAGGCGTCAGGATAACCTGCATGCACGGCAAAACTAGTCCACAGGTGTAAAGCTTCACATTTTTTGAGCACTCCTCAGCCTCACGGGTCTGTTTGAGCGCCCTGATAGGCCTCAGGTGGGAGACCTTTCCTGCAACCTTCTTGTGCCCTCCCAGCAGCCTGCTGTGTGGGACTTCCACTCAGCCTCCTTCCCTGGAACACGCTGTATGGTATAATGTGACTCCCGCAGTCCTTCCTTCCTCTCCGGAGGCTCCCTGACTCTCTTCGAGACGCTGGACAGCCCCATCACACTCTATCACCTCTTGCTCTGTAGTTGTGTTGCCAGCCAGGCAAAAGTTTATCGGCCCTTTGCTTCCTGTACATGTTTATGTGGGGGTGGGGGGTGGGGGGTGGGATGTCTTGGCTTTTAGAGTTGCAAACTGCAGGCTGAAAAGTTCCTGGGGCCTGTGTGGGGTGTTGTTTGGAGCGGGGAGGGACCTCAGCATCGTCTAATGCAGGGGTAGTCAAACTGCGGCCCTCCAGATGTCCATGGACTACAATTCCCAGGAGCCCCTGCCAGCGAATGCTGGCAGGGGCTCGTGGGAATTGTAGTCCATGGACATCTGGAAGGCCGCAGTTTGACTACCCCTGGTCTAATGACACAGAATCCACCCTCCAAAGTAGCCGTTTTCTGGATCAAAACCAGCTGAATACCAAGTCACTAGTTTGTTATTGTTTGCTATCAGCATCAACAGGAGTTTGTGTTGAAAAAATAAACCTTGGAATCAGCTAGATAACTGAGGGTTTTTTTCTCCACAATGAGAGATCATTGGTATTCTGTAGCCCCCACAGAATTGTTTTTCTTTTTTGTGTGATTTCTATACTGTGTGTTTACCCTTTTTTTTTCTATACCCATCTGGGGATGGGCGACTTCCCCCTCCTTCCACCCACTCACCTGGGGCTGGCCACACCCTGTGGCCGCTTGAGTAAGGGCAGCTTCTCCAGAACCCGTGCTTAAACATTTTGGCACATGAGAACCACTAACACAATGGGAAAGAACTGGGTTTGACCCTGATGTGCTAATTTTCGACATGAAGCAAGGTTTTTAAAACAGTGTTCACGGGGAAGCATTTACAAAGTACTCTTCCACTTGCAGTAATGCAGTGCAGGAAGGATTCTAGCGTGTGGTTTTGCTGTATTCTCAGTTCTCTCTTGGGGATGGGAATGCCCATGGATGAAAAGAGGACAGTTCTTATCAGCAGAGAGGCTGGGCACATTTGTCTCTGTACCAGCTTCTTCTCTCTGGTACCATTGCAATAAGTGGCCAGATGGGAGCCTCGCAACGACCCATACAGTGGGGAGCAGATACCACAAGAGAATCACCCAGGGACATAAATCTGCTGCCAGCTCTGACCTGGAAGTCTGAAGCATCTTTGCTTCCAGCCAGCCAGATCCTAAGAGCAGGGGTCCCCGAAGCTGTGGAGCCTGTGGGAATATTTGGCAGTGTGAGGACAGGTCGTTGCACCTCCACTCAGCGGTTGCACATCATGAGATGGCAGCCAGCCACACCTTGTTAGGGGGTAGGATCCAACCCAAGCATCTTTAAGAAAACCTTGCAGCTTGGAAACAGGGAAGCCTTTGAACTGACGCCCTGGCCAATCACGGCTTTTCTACAATGTTGGAGGCTTGGCAGCAAGTGATTTCAGGGACAGCAGAGAGCTGCGCCTTTCCTCATGCCGATTTTTAAAATATCGAGGGCTATATCCACTCCAGGATATCCCGGGGGAAAGGTAGGGACACTCTGGATCAATCATGCTTGTTGCAGAGGGAAAATTTAAATTGGACAACATCAAAATGGAAATCGCATTCTGTGTAGAGGGCAGGGACTAAATCGACCTGGGATTGGCATAAAAGCTCCGTGCAGATTCAGCCCTGGAGACAGACACTTAACAGGAGAGAGAAGAGTTGTCCTCACTAGCCTATCTGATTGTCTGCAGGGTCATCTTCTCTTTCTCTGTGTGCACCAGACACTGTCTTCTCCCACAAGTATTATCTACTGAGACTGGCAGCAGCTTTCCAGGGCATCAGGCGGAGGTTTTGACATCACCTACAGCAGCCTTCCTCAATTATTTTACCAGTGAGAAACCCCTGAAACATTCTTCGGGCTACAGGGAAACCCCAGAAGTGGCCCAATCCTGAAGAATATGGTTGGGAAGCAGAGCTGTGCACACGCCTCCCCTCCCCACCCCCTCCAGGCCCCTCACTGGCCATTTGGGAAGGGGGAGGGGCTCGACATGACCATATATGGTCATATCACCCAATCAACGTTTAACAATTTTTTAAAAATATATATAAAAATTAATTAACTCCCACCCATTCAGGAAATCCTTCCAGGGCTGCCAAGAAACCCTTGAGAAAGCCCAGCCTGTCCTTGTTACTGGAGATGCCGGAGATTGAGCCTGGGAGCTGCTGCATTCAAGGTCCCTGAGCCAAAGTGGCCTGGGGGATCTGGACCTGATACCCTGGCGGATGGTCATAGGGTTGCCAACTCTGGGTTGGAAAACACCTGGAGATTTTAGGGGTGCAGTCGAGGGAGGGTGGGAAGAGACCTCATCAGGATACAATGCCAGAAAGTTCTCCTTCTGAAGTAGCCGCTTTCTCCAAGAGAACCAATCTCCATGGCCTGGAGATCAGCTGTAATCAGGGTTGTGCACTTTGGCTGGCAAAGCAACCGTTCCAGCCCGAAGCAGCCAGCGCACAAAGCACAAAACCCTAGTTGTAATAGCAGGAGACCTCCAGGCCCACCCTCTGGAGGACGGCAGAGTTGTCCTCTCCAGCGGTCCAAGACATCCCTATAGGCCACTTCCTGATGGACATGAGCATGCAATGAAAAAACGGTGTTAGAATCATAGAATCATAGAGTTGGAAGGGGCCATACAGGCCATCTAGTCCAACCCCCTGCTCAACGCAGGATCAGCCCAAAGCATCCTAAAGCATCCAAGAAAAGTGTGTATCCAATCTTTGCTTGAAGACTGCCAGTGAGGGGGAGCTCACCACCTCATTAGGCAGCCTATTCCACTGCTGAACTACTCTGACTGAAAAACTTTTTCCTGATATCTAGCCTATATCGTTGTAGTTTAAACCCATTACTGCGCGTCCTCTCCTCTGCAGCGAACGGAAACAGCATCCTGCCCTCCTCCAAGTGACAAACTTTCAAATACTTAAAGAGGGCTATCATGTCCCCTCTCAACCTCCTTTTCTCCACGCTGAACATTCCCAAGTCCCTCAACCTATCTTCATAGGGCTTGGTCCCTTGCGAGGGACAGAGGGACAATCTGAGTCACATCAGGATCATCTGGGCTTCTGGTGCTCCAAACCCCTCTGTTCAAGGAGGCCTTCTTATCCATACTTGCTGTTTGGTGCTCATAGCCGCAGGTCACTCCCCATTCCCCACAGTAGAAATGCTCCTGTTTCTTTGCTGGTTGGGAACCTTCTGGCACCGCCACCCTTGGCATAACTGAGGGATTCCCCTGGCTTTTGGGGGGAACCTTTGCTGGTGGATTGGTGGGTGAGGAGAGAGGGCAGCCAAACTAGTATCCCCCTTTCAGCCCCAGGCCCAGGGGAGACACCAACCCCCCCACACACCTTGGGAGGCAAACCTTGGGAGGGAGGGAGGGAGGGAGGGAGGGAGGGAGGCCGCACATTGTGGGAATTGTTATTGCCGGTTTGCGGATGGAGCCAGTGCAGCAGGTTTTCGGGAGAGCAGAAAAATCTGCAATTAAAGATATGTTGTGTCAAGAAGAAGAAGAGGGAGAAAAAAACCTGGGGAGGTGGGAGAAAGAGAGCGAGGGAGAAGAAAACCCCTTCCAAACTGATTAAAGTTGAAGGCTCCGTTTTCTTCTTTTCATCAGAGAAGAGAATCAAACCTTGCTCGGAAAGCCACGCTCCCCCCCCCCCATCCCCAGTGCTCAGAAAACAGCTCCTGCATCCGTCTTGCTGTGTCCCTGCATTTTAATTACCACCTTATTAATATTCATGAGACTAGGCACTCAAGGGGGATTACAGTCTGTCATTCTCTCTTGCTCTCTCTCTCGCTCTTGCTCTCCCCCTCCATGCTGAGTCTGGTTTTCATCCCCCCTTCTTTTTCCAAACAACCAAAGCACTGCAAAGCCAGGCTGTGAGCATCCTTTTTCTCCCCATCTGCATATGCAACAGAGGTGCCCGCCTTAGCAGACACAGAGCGGTTGGCAGGCAGGGGCTGCTTTTGAAGCTGGAGGGAGGGAGAGGTTTGTGCCAGACTTGAAGCCCCCCCCCCTACGCACACAAGAAAATATCTGGAGGAGGGGGAGAGAGAAGCAGAGAGAGAAAACATGCTCCACACTGTTTCCTGTGCATGTGGTTTGACTTTTTAAAAAATGGCCAATGAAACTGACCTCATGCTAAGTGCCAGGCGCTGTACGGAACATCGTAGCTACCCAATCCCTGCCTGGCATGGAAAGGAGATCAGGGAGCAGACAGGAGGAAGGTCACCTGAGCACATGAAGCTGGCTTGTGGCCTAACTGTTGGGGAGTGGCTCAGTGGAAGAACTTCTGTTTTGTCTGCAGAAGGTCCCTGGTTCAATCCCCGGCATCTCCAGTTAAAAGGACCAGGCAGGAGGGGATGTGAGACCCTGGGGAGCTGCTACCAATTTGAGGAGACAACATCGACTTTGATGGACCACTGATCTGAGTCGGTAGACAGCACCTTCACATGTGTTCACATGTGTGTGATGGTGGGTCTATCACAATCAGTACTGTTTCCTCTGAGTGGCTGCTGCTCTCCAGAGTCTCCAGCTGAGGTTTGTCATGACCATTCCTTGACAGTTCTGATGCCGGGGTCTGCGCAAGGAAACTTCTGCATGCTCTGCCACTGAGTCAGCCCACTCTCTACTTGGATCAGCACCATGCCTGGTGAGAGCACTGTCGCATCCGCTGGTCCTTTTAATGGGAGGTGCTGACGATCGAACCTGGACCCTTCAAAGCTAGAAGGGCAGAAACACGGGGCATTTCCGCACCCATTAAATGTGGCGTCATGCCAGTTGATTGCAAGCTGAATATTCCGGCCCCTGCACATGACGTCGCCCACATCCAGCTGACAGCTCGCTACATCCTCCATTTTAAAGGTGGATTCACCACCCCCAAAAAGCGCTAGCTACCAGAGAGCAACCAGCAGGCAACCAGCAGAGGGAAGGCATGGAGGCTCAAATGCGCTAAAGTCGTCTGCTTCATCTGCCTCCCTCTCCCTTGTTCCTGGGAACAGGAATGTCTTTTTTAAAATGGCAACATGTCTTGAGAAACAAATGGGCAGACACGCGTGTAGGCGATGCCAGAAATAATCGAATATTTTATTCTTTCTTTATTATTATTAAGGTACTAGATCAGTAATCAAATGACAAAGTACATAAAAACATCTGGCATTTACAAAGTACATAAAAGAATAATTGCTAATTAAAATAGTATAAAATTTGAAAACATTCCAGCTACAAGAATCAACATTCTAATTTTAAAATTCACAAGCATTATCTCAAGCAATCGAGACTATCTCTACCTAAGTTGCTCCGAATCCACCCAGCTCTTCCTTGTTTTGATTGCTCTCCAAGCAAATCTGGCCACAACAGAGGTTATTTCTGTGCTTTTTAAATTTATCAAAGGATTCGTGCTCCTATAGGGGGTGGCATCCAAAAAGCACTATGCATCTATGATTCTGTGTAAAGGCACAGCAATGGAGAAGCACGAATTTTTAAAAAAAGAAAAATTATTGGGTGCCGCAGGACCTTTAAACTGCACCAAAATATGGAGAAAGGGGATTGGCTGCTTGAATGGATTGACAGGCAGAAGCACGAAGCATATGAGGCGCGTTGCTCTCTTCCACCTCTTCCATCAGCAGTTGAGGAGGGAGGAGGGTGAGACGCGCCAAAAGAAAGTAGACAAAGGTGAGACAGCAAAAAGAAGAAGATGATGATGATGATGATGATGATGATGATGAAGAAGAAGAAGAAGAAGAGTTGGTTCTTATATGCCGCTTTTCTCTACCCACAGGATTCTCAAAGCAGCTTTACATTCACCTTCCCTTTCCTCTTCCCACAACAGACACTCTGTGAGGTGGGTGAGGCTGAGAGAGCCCTGATATTACTGCTCGGTCAGAACAGCTTTATCAGTGCTGTGATGAGCCCAAGGTGACCCAGCTGGCTGCATGTGGGGGAGTGGAGAATCGAATCCAGCATACCAGATTAGAAGACCGCACTCCTAACCGCTACACCAAACTGGCTCTCGTGAGGAGGGCCTGGGAGGCACGATATAATTTAGCACTTCGCCATTCCGCGGGCATGACACTATGTTTACTAATGTGCGGAAATTCCCATGATATTCCACAGATGGACAGCACACTAAGAAAGAGAAAGAGGTTTAGTAGCCATTGTTTGCTATTAATAATTGAGCACTACGTCATATTATAGAGATGTAGGGAAAAACTTGGGTAGCCCAGGGTAGCTTGATCTCTCAGATCTCAGAAGGGTCAACCCCAGCTAGGGACTTACCAGAAATGATTCAGTGCAGGGAAGCCAGTTAACAAGGTTTCAGATTGACAACATGGGCTTCCATGAATGGGATGCCAGCTCCAGGTTGGAAAATTCCTGGAGGTTTGGGGACAAAGCCTAGGGAGAACAGGGATCTGGGGAGGGGGGGGACATCAGTGGGGTTCAGTGCCTTAGAATCCACCCTCCAGAGCAGCTGTTTTCTCCAGGGGAGCTGATCTCTGTGGTCTGTAATTCCAGGCGATGTCTAGCCCCCACCTGGAAGGTGCCAGCCCGCTCCATGAAGGAAAAGGGAAGGCCAGGATCACAAGTTAGATGGGAGGGTTGGGCCTGCAGCAGAATTGTGGCCTGTATGCATTCAGAAAGGACTGTTTCATACATGTGGGGTTTATTTCACATAGAGCATAGAATCATAGAATAATAGAGTTGGAAGGGATCTCATAGGTCATCTAGTCCAGCCCCCTGCACTATGCAGGACTCTCACATCCCAATCACTCATCTACTGTAACCTGCCACCCCTTTGCCTTCACAGAATCAGCCTCTCCGTCAGAGGGCTATCTAGCCTCTATTTAAAAATTTTCAAAGATGGAGAACCCACCACCTCCTGAGGAAGCCTGTTCCACTGAGAAACCGCTCTAACTGTCAGGAACTTCTTCTGGATGTTTAGAAGGAATTTCTTTTGAATTAATTTCATTCCATTTGTTCTGGTCTGCCCCTCTGGGGCAAGAGAGAACAATTCTGCTCCATCCTCCAGATGGCACCCTTTAAATACTTGAAGATGGTTATGAGATCCCCTCTCAGTCATCTCCTTTCTAGGCTAAACAGACCAAGCTCCCCCAACCTTTCTTCATATGTCTTGCTCTTGAAACCCCTCACCATCTTTGTTGCCCTCCTCTGGACACGTTCACTGGCCGTCTTCAAGCAAAGGTTGGATACACACTTTTCTTGGATGCTTTAGGATGCTTTGGGCTGATCCTGCGTTGAGCAGGGGGTTGGACTAGATGGCCTGTATGACCCCTTCCAATTCTATTATTCTATGATTCTATGATTCCAGTTTGTCAACATCCCTCCAACTGGGGTGCCCAAAACTGAACAAAGTTCTCCAAGTGAGGCCGAACCAGAACAGAGTAAAGCAGTACCATCACCTCCCATGATCTGGACACGATACTCCGTTTGATACAGCCCAAAATCCATTTGCCTTCTTAGCCACTGAGTCACACTGCTGACTAATGTTCAATGTATGGTCTACTAAGACTCCTAGATCCTTTTCGCACATGCTGCTGCCAAGAGAAGTCTCCCCCATCTTATAATGATGTATTTGGTTTTTCCTACCTAAACGGTCATGACTGGGGAAGGCACTGGCAAACCACCCCGTATTGAGTCTGCCATGAAAACGCTGGAGGGCGTCACCCCAAGGGTCAGACATGACTCGGTGCTTGCACAGGAGATACCTTTACCTTTACCTTTACCTAAATGCAGAACTTTACATTTGTCCCCATTGAACTTCATTTTATTCAGTTTAGCCCACTTCTCGAGCCTATCAAGATCATCCCGTATTCTGTTGCTGTCTTCAGTTGTGTTTGCTACTCTTCCCAGTTTAGTATCATCTGCAAATTTAATAAGTATACCCTGCAGAGATACAGGTGCTCCTGAAGAGGCACTGGGTGTGGCCTGGCTCAGCCTGGGCCCCTGTGGAGCTGCTACCAGCCAGAACAGACACTGCAGGGCTGGATAGACAGCAGTCAGAGGTAGTCCATGCCCAGAAGATGGAGGGGAGCTGGGCCATCAGTCTGTGGCGGAGCTCAGGAGGGCCCCTGGTTCCTGAAAGGAAAGGCTCAAGATGTCTAGGGCTTCCCAGACATCTCAATGGGAGATTTCTAGAATGGCATGTGCTGTGGAGGAAGCAAGTGAAGACAGAGAAGATGCTGGGCTAGAACAGGGGTCCCTATCCATTTGGAGCCTGCAGGGAGCTTTCGAATTCTGACACAGGGCAGTGAGCACAATGACAAAATGGAGACTCACAAGATGACTGCTGCAGGAGGCCCACAAGAGGTCAGGGAGGGAGGGGTCACTCTAATAGTAAAGATGTTACACTTTGGGCAGAAGCCTTGCTCAACAAGATGCAGCACGGAAGATGTTGGCAAGCACGCTGCCCCCACACTAGGGTCTCCTGGGCTCGGATGTGGGTTCAGACCCCAGCTTAGGCAGCAAGCTTGCCAGGTGACTTCAGGCCCGCCTTTGCCTCTGAGTCTACCATGCAGGATTGTTGGGCGGATGAAATGGACAGGCGAAGACCAACACCCAGGACCCTGGCCTCCTTGGGACAAAAGCAAGTTTGAAATATATGTAACAGAGAGAGCTTTTTCTCCCATAACACTAGACCAGGGGTAGTCAAACTACGGCCCTCCAGATGTCCATGGACTACAATTCCCAGGAGCCCCCTGCCAGCATTTGCTGGCAGGGGGCTCCTGGGAATTGTGGTCCATGGACATCTGGAGGGCCGCAGTTTGACTACCCCTGCGCTAGACCTTGGAGAGCAGCTAATGAATCACTAGGCAGCAGATTCGGGGCAGACAAAAGGGAAAACCCCTTTGACCAAGGCAGAACTAGGGGGATGAACCGCTGAAAGAGGCAATGGAGGTCCCTAGTTTGAAGAGACTGAAAAGAGGAGTGGACAGATTCAGGGAGGAGAGCCCCACGGAGGCCGGTTAACCAGGATGGCTAGAGTGGAACCTCCATGTTCAGAGGCAGTGTACACTAGAGCAGGCACTGGGAGGCAACAAGAAGGGCAGGCTGTTGAGCCCTGGCTATGGGCTTTCCCGAGCACCGAGTTGGCCTCAGTGGGGGAGGAGAAGGGTGCTTGACTGGATGGACCGCTCTCAGAGCCAGCCCAAAGCTTGATGGTGCCCTCCCCAAACTGCATAGAAGCCATCACCCTCTTTCTCCTCCTCAACTGGTGGACTAGGGGCCAAAATAGCCTGGGGAAAGGACCTGGCCCACCCATAGCCCTAAGCCCACTGTCCCAACAAAGGGTGGAGGAAAGAAGGAGAGTGGGAGGGCAGTATGGCTGGGGGAGGGGGGCTGCCTAGGGCTGCTGCTTGACACTCCTGATCCTGAGGCCACGGCAGGTTTTGGTGGCTCTCCACACTTCTGGTGCCCCACGCAACCTCCTAGGGGTGCCTATCAGATGTGCTGGACCTGACCCCGGGTCGAATCTGGCCAGGCTGTTCTAATCCGGTTCCCGTCATCTCCAGGGAAAGGCACCCGGGCATGAGGCTGACCAGCGAAACAGCTCAAGCAACTCCTGATCCCAAGCTAAACCGAGCCAGGGTCTGACTCAGTACAAGGCGGCTTCTTGTGCTCACGCGGGGCATGATGCGCTTGGCCTTGGGCTCTGCGTTTCCCGGATCTCTTTTGCAACACATTTGCTCCAGCGGGTTTTTTTTCCACAGGATTTCTGCTAGCAAATACCAGAAGCAACATGCAATGCACGCCTTGCGCAAGGGGAAAACACCTCATCTAACTCCATGCCCCTGTTCCAGAGAGAGAGAGTGAGTCATGCTCACAACCCACAGGAATCAGGGGGGCACTGCTGAGCTGCATGGGGAGGCTGTGCACAAGAACAAAGTCATCCCTTCCCAATTCTAGTTTAGGGTTGTCTGGGGAGGGGCCTCAGTGTGTGTGTGTGTGGGGGGGGGGGGGGTTGGCAATCTGAGGGGTAGAGCCTGTGGAGTTTGGGCTGGGAAGGGACCTCAGCAGAGCCCCCTGCCCTGGAGTCCACCCTCCAAGGCAGCTCTTCCTTCCAGAGGAACTGGTCATCTGGAGCTCTCTGGGCCCCATGGAAGGTGGGCAGCAGTTGGTTTGCATGCCACGTCCCAGGAACCCTGAGTCCCCTTGACAGCTTATTGGGGTTCCTGGAGGAGACTGGGGGATGGAGCCTGAGGCGATCAGAGACCTCCGTGGAGTACAAACCCTTATCATCCTCCCCCCCCCCCCAAGCAGCCATGTTCTCTGGGGGAACTGACCTCCGTGTCCTAGAGATGGGCTGTAACTCGGGGGGATCCCCAGGCCCCCCCAGAGAGTGGCACCCCTAGTTGGAGAGGTGTGGGAAGCCTAAGCAGGGCTGGTCAGCGCCTGGAAGGGAGAAGCGCGCTGCAAGAGCCGCCCAGGAGGGGGACAAGGCAGGAGAGAACTGGAATAATAAGAGCTGGGGAGATGGAGCATTTAAACCTGCCTTGGAGCAACGCTGGCCCGCAGGTTGTGGCGCTGAAGGCCTGAAGAACTGCGGGACCAGGAAGCAGGAAAATAAAGACTCCCAGGACCAATTTGCACCAGGGGAGAAGCCGGACAGGAACGGGGATTTGTGAGACAAACCAACGAGGACCAGAAATTCATCCGCCGTCCGTCACCAGCTGTCAAAGAATGCCAAGCATTGGCTGGCACTGCGGGTAGAGAGACCCGTCCCCCAAAGCAGCAACAGCGTGCTTCTGTCCCCTGTCCCATTGGCTCATGACATTTTGTGGCATCATGAGGTCATGTGTAGGCCTGCCCTGCCACCCCCAATAGCAACCTGCTTATTTATTTCCTTCATTTATTCCCTGCCTTTCTCCCCAGTGGGGGGCCCAAAGCCGCTGACGCCCTTCTCACCTCCTCCATTTTATCCTCACAACAACCCTGTGAGGCAGGTCAGGCCAAGTGTGTGTGACTGACTCTAGGTCACCCAGCTAGCTCCTATGACAGAGAGGGGATTTCATCCTCAGCTCCTAGTCCAAAAGTCTTACCCAGAGGTCCCCAGTCTTCCTGACCCAGCATAATGGGCACAGCCACAAAATGGCAGCCGTAACACACAGAACCGGCTACAAAATGGCGGCTGCTGCTTACCTTCAGTCTCCTAGCAGAGAAAATCCTTGTGTTGAGATAGCAGCTACTGCGAAAGCAGCATTAACAGGACAGCAGCAGGACCCTGGAAAACCTTTGAATCGTAAATACTCTTGCTGAACATCACATACAGAATTCCTCCAGAGCCACAGCTGGAGACTATGCACGTAGTGCAGTGATTAACTTGGATTCTGCAAGATTGTGGCCATCGGCTGAGATGTTACACCAAATTGATGGATTTGGTTGCCAAGCTCCAGGTGGGGCCTGGAGACTTCCCAGAATTATAATTGAACTACAGATGATAGAGATCCGTTTCCCTGAAGAAAACAACAGCTTTGGAAGGTAGACTCACCCTGCCATGCTGCCCCTCCCCAAATCCTGCTCTCCACACATTCCACCCCCAAATCTCCAAGACGTTCTCAGCCAAAAGTTGTTAATCTGACACAGCCACCAGTGGGTCTTGCGACACCCACCATGGAACAAATCCTGCCCTCTGGGCATATTCATTGTTCCAGGCAGTTCTCCATTTTTTAAAAGAACTTGCCATCCTGGGAAGAGGGGAGAGGGAGGTGGGTGCGAGGGCGGGACATTGGAGGCGGAGGTAGCACTTCTTCTCCTCCGTACATTTCTTATGCTGGTGGCCTGCGGGTTGTCCACCGGGGATAGCACTTTTGAGGCTGGGGAATCCACTTTTTGGGATTCACCAACTCGCCCTTTAAAATGGTGGATGTAGCGAGCAGTTTGCTGGCCAGACGCGGGAGGTTGGCGATGTCAGGTGGAGTGGCTGGAATATAGCGTCTTCACCAGGTAAGCATAACACTACATTTATGGCATGCAGAAAAGCCCTGGGTGTGGAGCCTGTGTTTGGAAAGGGGCCTCAGCAGGGTCTGATGTTATTCCACCCTCCCACACAGCCATTTTCTCCAGGAGAACTGACGTTAGTTATCTGGGGATCAACTGGGGAATCTCCAGGTTTGGGCCCAAAGCAGAGGTTGGCATGAGATGGGGGGCACAGCTCGGAGATGCTCAGTCCCAGGGTGGGCTCTCAATCTGGCTCAGGCCATGCCTGCCTTTTCAACTGGCAGCCCCTTCGGGGGGGTCTCAGGCGGTGAAAGCTCCTTCCCAACACTTGAGTTACCAAAGATCTTTCAGGGGAGGCAGACAGTGCAGGCTGGCACTGAAGGGGACCTCCATGCTCGACCACTGGGCTACAGCTCCGTGGGCTACAGGGCTTGCTGATTCCATAATGGAGGTCTCTGAAAGGAACTTGGGCACATGGGTACCTAGCCAATTTTGTGCCCAGGGCATGTAGGTGGGGCTCGGCGGCATGACAGTGGGAGGCCTGCATCCAGTAACTGCCCATGACGCCTGCCTACGCCCCAGGCCTGCCCCCTCGCCCAATCTCTTCCCCGAGGGCAGCAGTGGAGGGGCAAGCCCACTTGGATTGCTAGTCTCCCCCCCCCCACCCATCATTCTGGAAGGAAGGCCACGGGGGTTTGTTCTGGCCTAGGTGGCCATCAGCAGGGCCCCGTCATGGAGGAGCGCTGAACCCTGCCTTGGCGTCTGGACAAGCTTTCGCTGCCCGTGGGCCTCCTGCACATGGGACAGGCAGAGCAGGGTTCATGGCCGCCATATCTCCCTCGCATGCCCCCCATCAAGTGGTGCCCAGAACAGGTGCCTGGCTGCCACTCCCTAGATGCGGCTGTGCATGGGAAACCGCCTTACAGAATGCCGCTTGTCCACCGAGCTCAGGCAGAGGAAATCTTTCTGTGCTGAAGTCCTGCAGCTGGAGAATTGAAGGCCTTAGTGGCCCAGGCTGGCCCACCCACTCCGGTTGGTCTCAGGAGCTAAGTAGGGCCTGTTCCTGGAGAGTCCTGGGATGCGAGAACCCGAAGGGAGCCCAGGGTTGTTCCCCAGAGGCAGACCTCTGAACGTCTCTTGCCTTGAAAGCCCTGCAAGCCTCGGATAAGTCAGCGGTGATTTGTCAGGAACTTCAGGGAGAAGCTGGGTGTCGTCTACACAGGCCTTTTACCCACTCCCAGTTTGAATGAATCCCTCCCATCTACACTGAATTCGATTTCCATTTTGATTTTGGACACTTTATATTTTCCCTCTGCAACATGCATAATTGATCTGGAGTGACCCTACCTTTCCCCCAAGAGACCAGGAGCTGATATAAGCCTCGATATTTGAAAAACTGGCATCAGTAAGTGTGCAGACTTATGCTTTTTTGCTAATGAACTCCCTTCTCCATGCCTCACAGCAAAGCAGTCTTCCCTGATTGGCCAGGGCATCAGTTCAAAGACTTCCTGGTTCCCAGCTGCAAGGCTTTTCTTAAAGTGTCTGTGCTCCAGAAGCCCTGACTTCTCTCAGCAAAGATTTGCCTCTTGGATTTATTACCCTTCCTCTGCTGTCTCTAATCCTCTACCACGCCCTCATTCAAGAAAAGAAAGGAAGAGACTCCTGCTGCAATTGGCTCCCCTCCGTGCTCTGAGCTTCCCCAATCAAGTGCAGAATACTTTCTGTTTCAATGGGGGGGGACAGATAAAGGAAGACCCGAGTTCAAATCGATCTGAATTCAGCAGGATCCACAATGGAAAAAGCAAAGTAAGTGCAGACTCAGCCCTGGATACAAAGCCGGTGCTCAGCTACTTAGCTGTCACTTTCCGCTGGGTCTCCTTGTACCTCCAGGCCCTTTTCCCCTTTCAGGCCCCCTTCTGCAGCCCTTCACACACCCCTTGTGCCATGCACCCGGTTTCCCTTCCTGCCAGTGAAGGGCTCTCTGGCCTGTAAAGACCTCCGGCTGGATTCCTAGACCATCCCTGCCTCGCCTTTTGCGCGGGCGCAGAGCAGATGCGCAGCGCTGTCCCCATCGGCATGGTAACGACACGTTTCACCCCACACAACATCGCCAGGAGCAGCTGCCCAAAGCACGGGGCACCTGAGCCCCCGGCTGTGGCTGCCTGACAAAGCGGCATTAAAGATTCCATGCCTGGCGTGACTTTGGAAGGAGGGGACACTGGGAACAACCAGCCTCTGCGAAAAGAAAGGCCGCGGCAGCACGGTGAGGCAAGGAGGGGTGGGAGGCAGACGAGCCTGCCATTCGCCAGCCAGGCAAGCGGGAACTGGGGACCTGGCACGCATTCCGATCAGCTCCGCTCACAGATGTAAGAAAAGGCTCTTTCCTTGCCACTCCTCCCGGCCTCAATGCTGCTTTCTCACAGCCGTGCGGGAACTGGGGCTACAGCAGCTGACCAGAGCAGCTAGGTTTTCGAGGCCCTGGCATTCCCCCCTCTTGTGACCGATGGATGTTATTGATGGAACATCGCAGAAACAACGCTTCTGATGGGATTGAATGATGGCAAAAAAGATTGTTTTTTGTGCATATGCGCACGGGTGCACCGATAAAGCCCTGTGCAAACAAGCTTTTGATGCTTCAAGACGGCTTGGTGTGGGGGGCAGTGTCTCTTAATGCACATGTGCATATCGATAATGCAGAATGGTTATGGGGGAGCGGCAAGAGGACAGAAAGCTGTGGTGAACTTCATGTGGGCAGCGGATGGTGCAAACTTGGGTTGCGCGCTGGGCCATCCGCATCGGCCGCTCGTTGCCGCCGCAGCCAGCACCTCACCACGGGGGGGGGGGGAGGGTGCATGGCACGGATCGGCCAATTCGGACGGCCCTAGTGCAAACTTCAGAACTTAAGTATGGAATGGAGGAGGAACCTGAGTGCAATAGTTCCATTCCTGTGTTTGAGGCAACATTTCGATGAGGAGAACTCCAAGAGCAGTCCGTTGTGTAGTGAACCAGTACCTCAGGGTGCAGGCTACATCAAGCCCCTCATCCCTGTGCACACACAGAGCTCACAGATTCAAAGAGTACAATTCCACCCCTCCTCCGTCATTGTTGTGGGAATGAGACTCACCCCTGCCCTTAACTGCAAAAGCTTAACTGGTAGCTTCAGAAAAAAACTTAAGCTGGTACAAACTAACAGCCAAACACCTGCGTTGGGGGGGGGGACAACCCCGCCGGAGCCCCTTTTGAATGCTGAGGGGAGGGCATCGAGTGCCACCCGGAAATGGCTGCCAGAGGAGGCGGGGCCAAACCCAAAAGGGCTGCCTCAGGCGGGAGTACCAAGCAGAATTCCTCCCTTGCCATTCCTCCTGGGAAGAAGGAACCCCTGATGGGGGAATGGAAATGCCACAGCTTAACAAAGCAAAACCTAAAGGAAAGCTCCCCTCATGCTCAAGTGGGAAAGCCTTTCACTGGAATGAATGGCAAGCCCTGCCCTACAATGTCCCAGCCCACTTTCTGAAAAGCTTACAGAGGAAAGCACTGGCACATGCCCTGGCACCCATGGGCACCACACTGGGGAGCCCTGACCACTGTTAGTACAGCTCTCTCTTTAGGGCTAGCTCCAGGCCTCAAGATGAAAAGGAGCAACAGGCTTCTTGGACGGTGCCTATATAAGTACTGGTCATCGCTCAGTGGCAGAACATTGTCCTGACACGCAGAAGGTCTTCGGTCCAGTCCCCAACATGTCAGGCTCAAAGGACCAGGCAAGCAGGGCGTGGGAGAGGGCCTGGGCATGCTGCCACGGAGGCAGAAGGGTCTGATTCATCCAAGGCAGCTTCAGGTATTCATCGTGGTGACTCACAACATCAGAAAGGTGCCAAGAAGCAGCGATGCAGCCTGGGAAAGGTGTGGAACTGCATCTGGCAGGGCGGGGCAACACTCATTGGGATCTCACATTGAGCTTCAGGGAGTCTGTCCCCTATGACCCCTTGACCCTCCCCATAAATTATGTGGAATTACAGCTATATTCCATTTGGTCACATCTGCAGCATTTATTCTACTCGATTCTATGCTCAGTGTGGATTTGTAGAGCAGATTCTTTGCACCTGTGTGATACAAAACTGCACTTATCCTGATCGTAGTTCTCAGGACTAACATTTATCATCACCTCCCCACAACCACTCTTGGTGGCATTCCTTCTTAACTTTCCCTGAGTCCCGAGATAATGACTTGCGGAGAGGGAGAAGATGACAGCAAAACAATCAAGGGAGTGAAAGGAACACTGAATTTATAGGAAAACAAAATTTGGGTTCAATGGCACCAGCTTGGGGGAGTGGTTAGGAGTGCAGACTTCTATTCTGGTGGGCGGGTTCGATTCCGCGCACTCCCACATGCAGCCAGCTGGGTGACCTTGGTCTAGTCACAGCACTGATAAAACTGTTCTGACAGAGCTGTCAGTCTGTTGTGGGGAGAGGGGAAGGTGATTGGAAGCCTCTTTGAGACCCCTGGTAGAGAAAAACGGCACATAAACACCAACTCTTCTTCTGAGTGGAGGACACAAAGCCTGGGCCTGAACCATGGGCTAATGATTGGACAAGCCTCACATCAGGTGAGAGCTTTGTTCTGCCCAACAAACCACAAAAGGCCAGACCCAGAAGGGTTCCCAGAAGACAGAGTTCAGGTGGTACCAAGCAATGTGGCTTCTCACATCTCCTCTTGTTCCCTTGCCTGAGCCCCTGCAAGAGACCAATGCACAGGGAGGGAGGTCTTCCCCGCGATTTCACCGACACCCCACTAGTTCAGCTCCACAAATGTTTGAATTAATGTCCCCCAGGGAGTCCCCAGCACCTCGCTGATTTCTCCTCCACCGTTATATCTGGGCATAATTTACAAGGGACGGCGTCTGCCTCTAAATCGGGAGGCTTCCCAGCAGGGGTCTGAGATGCAGCTTGCAAATGAGGGGGGGGGGGGAGATGAAGCAAGCTGTGAGCTACAAAAGGGGTCTTTCCTCCCCCATCCCTTTTTCTTCCTCCCCAGGAGGCAGCTGGGAATAAAGGATGAGGAGGACCATGTGCCACCCCCATTTGTCCTTTCTCCAGAGTGGGCCAAACCCTGTCCAAGGGGAACGCTGGCCCTTGGTGCAATTGTGGATCTAGAACTGCTATTGGTTTGCCCTCCTGGACTCTCCAAGCTTCACAGTTCCACCCACCCAGGGCTAGAACGTCTTTTTCCAAGCTTTTGACCATGGAGGAACCCCTGAAATAATTTTTCAGGCTTTGAGAAGCCCCGGAAGGGATGTCAGGTGGCCACGCCTCCCTGCCACACCTCCTTGGAAGTGATAAGTCACCGGAAGTGATGTCACCACACATGTTAACAGACAGGCTCAAGGGGGTCTGGGAGGGGGGAGAAACAGAGATTTAAGCCAGGAGTAGGCCTGCAGGCTCCTCCCCTTCCCAGGCACAGAGGCTAGGAGGGAACTGGGAGGGGGTTGTAGTGGAAGTGGATGCTTCCTTAGCTTTTGGTCGAGTCCATTAAGGCAGGAGGGGAATGGCCGTGGGCCCTCTTGTGAGCTTCTGTGGACCCCTGGTTAGGAACCCCTGGTCTAGAGTGAGAGAAAAAGCTATTTTTGTACCAACTACTGCAATGTAGAAGAGCCTCTTGTGGCGCAGAGTGGTAAGCGGCAGAAATGCTGTCTGAAGCTCTGCCCATGAGGCTGGGAGTTTGATCCCAGCAGCCAGCTCAAGGTTGACTCAGCCTTCCATCCTTCCGAGGTCGGTAAAATGAGTACCCAGTTTGCTGGGGGGTAAACGGTAATGACTAGGGAAGGCACTGGCAAGGCCACCCTGTATTGAGTCTGCCATGAAAACGCTGGAGGGTGTTACCCCAAGGGTCAGATGTGACTCAGTGCTTGCACAGGGGATACCTTTACCTTTACTGCAAGGTGAGGTGCCCCCTGGAGAAATCAGACGTAGACACTTGGGGGAAGCTGGACCTCAAAACAATCTCATAGAATCACAGAATCTTAGAGTTGGAAGGGGCCATGCAGGCCATCTAGTCCAACCCCCTGCTCAACGGAGGATCAGCCCTAAGCATCCTAAAGCATCCAAGAAAAGTGTGTTTCCAGCCTTTGCCTGAAGACTGCCACTGAGGGGTAGCTCACCACCTCCTTAGGCAGCCTATTCCACTGCTGAACTACTCTGACTGTGAAATCTCTGGACCTTCCTGAATCCCACAACCCCTTCTGCTTCCTGTGGGCCAGGAAACCTGTGAACAAGTCAGGACACTGGCAGGAGGTCAGTCGCTGGCATCCCCAGTGTGAAGATCTCAGGAGAAACCTGGGAAAGCCCTGGATCAACCGAGGCAGACACACTCGAGCTAGACAATGGCCCGAGTTCTGAGTTGGCCGACAGCATCTGCATTTGGATGGGAGACTACCGAGGAAGCCTTGAGTTGCAGCACAGAGGCAGGCAGTGGCAAACCACAACTGTTGTCTCCTGCTTTGAAAACCCATAGGGGGTTGCTGTTAGCTACCCTTCCCACCACCATGTAAAAGAAATGTGAGCAGATAAATGCCTTCATTCCCGCACTGAAGTCTCAGTTTATCCAGGTCATCCACTTGGCTAAACAGGCCTGGATGGAATTTACACAGGGCGCACCCTAGAACTCACCCCAATATCCTGGAACAGAATTTAACCCAGCCCTTGGTACCCATAACATGTTAGGCTGAAAAGGGGAGGGGGCTGTGGTCTTGGAGAAACAGGAAGCTGAAACAGTCTTGTATCTGTGGGGTTTCGTGAGGACATCATCAGGGGCTAGACTGGTTGATATCACGTGAGCTGATGACATTAGAGAAGGTGATTGGCTGTCTGTTCAGGCCCTTTAAAAAGTCTAAAACTGCGAGGATGCTTCACTTTGACATGAAAAAGCACAGGAGCATAGATGCCAGGAGGATGCACCAGTTCTTGCTAGGGAGAGAAGGCAGGTTCTGTAGAAGCATGACGGGATACAGATTTCCTTGCAGAATTTTCAAAATGTAATGGTAGACAATGCCCCCCTCCCCCCCAAACTCCCTGTTGTTCAGCACAAAAACTCAGACCGGTTGATATTCCGTCTCCCACCCCATGTGGTGACCTTTTGTTTCAATGCTTTGATGTGTTGCAGCAAACAAATGGAGAGTCGGGCGTTCAGCACCTCCTGAAAATCACATGAAATTTGGCCCTTGGAGCCAGGAGGTGTGAGCTGCAACATCTCACCACCACTTTTCTGCAGTGTGTCAGAGCCATGTTTTTTGCACATAATCCATCCATCACCAGGGAACATTTCTGCTCATCCACTTCTGTCATGGCACCCCAGTGTATCATGCAGTACTCCAGGGCATGTCAGATGAGGTGTGCTATCCTGGCCTCTGGGGTTCAGTTGCAACGCAGGTGAGCTAAGCCATGGATGTAAGGCTAAGTAAATGCCTCATGTCCCGTTCCTTTATTATCGCAAGCATCTCTTTGCACAGTGTTCTCCTTAACTGGGTCAGTTCCTAATGGTCTTTCCAGAACCAGATCACGTGCAGTTTGCTGTAATTTTCACTTCTGTCTGTTAATTTGCATCTTTGTTTAGGATGTACACCTCTCCTCACTGGTGAAACACTGCAGAACAGCAGTCTCAATGGGGCAGTGCATTTAGATCTATCAAGATCCTTTTTGTCTCATCATCCCAAGATGGCTATTTTGCAGTGATGTGCACACACATACATCAGAACTCTGGCAGGGGGGTAACAAGCATGATATGAAGACACGGAACACTAGAACATTAAAAAACAAACCAAAGCATCAGTTCCATTTCGGAAACACGATCAGATTATTTGGAATTCCAGACTATAAAGAGAAATTTATACTAGAGGAGAATATCAAAAGAATCCCTGCTTGAATCCACTCAGCATTTCCTAGACGCTGTGCACAGCAGATCAACAAGGTGATCCAAGTCAGTGTTTGTAACGTTTGGGTCTGAGGCAGGGGACAACCCGGATGAATGGGACTGTTAAATCCAGGGGTTCAGAAACACACAGACACTGGAATGCTTGCAGCTCTTTATTGGTGAAGACCCAGGATACAAGGAGCACCAAGACTTCACTGAAATATCCCACAACGACCCCCCCCCCCGCCGCCATATATACACAAGTTAAACAGATCAACCCATGGCTGTGGGTAACTGGTTACATACAGATTTAAACTGATTGGATCCCTGGAGGATCCTACCATGAGCCTACCAATCAGGCTGCAGCTAGTCTGTTTGAATCCACTGGCTCCCACGGGGAAGCCAGCTAGCCATGGGCTAAACAGAGGCTGAGAAACTTGATCCTGACTCAGACCTCAAGCTTGGTCCTCAGCAGGTCTGCATACTCAAAACCCCTCCCCCCCTAAGATAGTCACTTAACCGATTGCACACAACGTCCTGGAGGTACTGGGGGACTGTCCATATGCGCCGGGATTCTGTGGTCCTGCAGTCATGGGGGCCCAAGATGGGGATGAGCCCAACATGGGCCAAGAGTCAGCTACAGCTGGGACTGGGATACACAAAGGGGATGGTTCCAAGACCATTGTTGGCGTGGTCTGCGGTGGCAGTGATGCTGGCCGAGGGGCCAGAGCTGAGTTCCCCTCCGCAGGCTCATTCTGGTAGAATTGTCCAAGATCTTAACGTTTCGCTGATTGACATGATGGCAGAGTGCGCAGCTGTCAGAAGAGTAGACCTGGTAAGAAACTGGTCCTGTAGCTCTGGTGACTGTTGCAGGGATCAGTTAAGGCCATCTGCATAGTTCCACAGTCCTCTGGACTGAACGAACGGGGCACTGAAGGCTGGGAGTGCTTGGTACAACTGTCCTCTGCATGATCTGGATGTAGTCTGTTCCTGCATTGTCCCTACCGACTCTTATGATTCTATGACTCTAAGTCATCAGGTGTCGGTTCATGTGGAGCTCTGCTGGGCTCTTCCTGACCACGGCTGTGGGATTAATATGCTGGCAGGCCAGGAAGGTTGCTTGGTGCAGATGCCAATCTCCAGTAGCCATCCCAAAGAGCGTGCCCTTGGTGGTGCACACCAATCTTTTCACCTGGCTGTTGGTGGAAGGGTGGAATGGTGCACAGGTAACATAGCAGATTAGAAGACCCACGAGGAACTCCTTGAGCTGTTTGGACATGAACTGTGCCCCATTCTTGGCCATAATGGTGTCGGGCAGACCATGAGTAGCATAGAGCTGCAACAATGCCCAAATGATCACAGCCAAGGTCATAGTGGTTACTGGAACTACCTCCAACCATTTGGAGTAGGAGTCCACCACTGCCAGGAACATGTGTCCCTGGGACGGGCCAGAGAAGCCCATGTGAAGCTGCAATGGACTCTTTGCAGTCTCCCATGTCTGTATCAGGCCTTGAGGCATATCGGGGTGGCTTTCCTGGCACACCCAGCACAGGTGGACCCAGGCCTTAGAATCATAGAATTGGAAGGGATTTCCTGGGTCATCTAGTCCACCTCCCTGCACTATGCAGGACACTCACAACCCTATAGTTCGTGCACTGTCACCTGCCACCCCCTTGAACCTCCACAGAATCAGCCTCTCGTCAGATGGCTCTCCAGCCTGTTTAAAACTTTCCAAAGATGGAGAACGCACCACCTCCCGAGGAAGCCTGTTCCGCTGAAAAACTGCTTGACCTCCTTATTGATTCCTCACCACCACACAGCTCCTAGCCAAAGCCTTCATGTGGACTATGCCAGGGTGAAGTACCTCCAGGACCTGACGGTGCAGCGTAGGTGGCACCACTACCCTCTGCTCCCCCAACAGCCAGCCCTTGTGGACAGACCGTTCCAGGTGCTGCATGAAGAATGGCTACATTGTGTGCTGCCACCATGAACACGCATAGCTCTAGTACAGGTTAAATAGGCAAATAAATGTTGGTCTTCAAGGAGCCACCCAACTCTGACGGAGACCATATTTAGACCAGGCTTTCTCAGCCAGGGTCTGGTGAAGCCCTGGAGTTTCTTGAATGGCTAGGAGTTAATTATTTTTTAAAATATGTTTTTAAAATGTGTTAAACATTTATCAGGTGATATCCTTAGTCATGTCAGCCCCCCTCCCAAAATGATGGGCCTGGAGGGGGTGGGGAGGAGATCATTCTGCCTGATCAGGCCACTTCTGTGGTTTCTTGAAGCCTGAGGAATGCTTCAAGGGTTTCTCAAGGGTAAAAAGGTTGAGAAAGGCTAAAAATTATGCTAAAAATTGCCAGTCACACCTATTGCCTTGTTTCAGTGTGCACAGACACTGGAGTCATGGTTAGAGTCCAGCTAGATTCTGGGAGTGTCACACTTTCCTGAAAGGATGCCTGGCCAGTCACCTTCTCTCCATGTTAACCTAGCTTCCCCTGCTGTGACGCAGCTAGGGTAGAGTGGGCAGGGCACGGGGTGGGGATGCCACTGGGCCCCGTCAAGCCCCCATGGGCCCAACACCCACCCTGGTGGTTGGAGGACAGCTCAGCAAGGTGTGCACCGGCTGCATGCAGCCCAATCCCCAGACAGTAGACCCAGCCATCTTGAATCGCACCCCTCACGTGCATGTCGGTGTGGGTCACAATCCAAGGGACTGAGGAAGTTGGCCCTTCTACCACCCCCCCAGTGGGGGCAGCAGGAGGGCGGGGGCCAGTGCATGCCTGGTTTGAGAGTGGGCATTTCTCCCTGGAGGCCCTGCTCTTAGCCCGCCCGCCCGCCCAACTGCCAACCCCAGACATCACATAATGCCACTATTCCCTCCCAGGGCTCTTGTGTTGCCATATGAGGTAAAACGGAGGAGGGGAGAATATTGCAAACTGCTTTGAGCCATCGGGAAAGAGGGAAGTGAAATAAATATTATTCGCACATGGGGGCAGAAAGAGAAACAGAGATTTGCTTACAGACCTGGATGTTTTGGGCTGTTATAATGTTATGTAGGATCTACTGTTTCTTCTTATTGGGCCACCACCAAGTGGTCAGTGCCACAGGCTGCATGTCAGGCCTGGCTGACAGCAATGCAGGACAAGGGGTGGGCCCACTCCTTTCCTCATCACCTTTCTCCAGGTTAAGGCGGGGCTTGCCTCAGTGGCTGAGCCTCTGCTTGGCATGCAGAGAATCCCAGGTCCAATCTGCAGTGGCCTCTTCAGTTAAAAGGATGAGAAGAAGAGTTGGTTCTTATATGCCGCTTTTTCTCTACTCGAAGGAGCCTCAAAGTGGCTTACATTCACCTTCCCTAGCTCTCCCCACAACAGACACCCTGTGAGGGAGGTGAGGCTGGGAGAGCCCTGAGATTACTAAAGAACAGTTGGTTCTTATATGCTGCTTTTCTCTACCCAAAGGAGTCTCTACCCAAAGTGGCTTACATTCACCTTCCCTTTCCTCTCCCCACCACAGACACCCTGTGAGGGAGGTGAGGCTGAGAGAGCCCTGAGATTACTGAAGAAGAGTTGGTTCTTATATGCCGCTTTTCTCTAATGGAAGGAGTCTCAAAGCGGCTTACATTCGCCTTCCCTTTCCTCTCCCCACCACAGACACCCTGTGAGGGAGGTGAGGCTGAGAGAGCCCTGAGATTACTGAAGAAGAGTTGGTTCTTATATGCCGCTTTTCTCTAATGGAAGGAGTCTCAAAGTGGCTTACAGTCGCCTTCCCTTTCCTCTCCCCACAACAAACACCCTGTGAGGGAGGTGTGGACTATGAGAGAGCTGAGAGAGCCCTGAGATTACTGAAGGAGAATAGCTGGTTCTTGATGATGATGATGTTATCCGTTCAGTCGTATCTGACCCTTGGCGATTCTATAGGGAAGTCTTCACTATGTGCCCCTGTCTCTGACTGCTTCTTTTAGTTGGTTATGGTCATCCCTGTATTGGCTTTGACCATTTCGAGCCAGTGGATCCTTTGGCAGTCACGTTTCCTTTTGCCGCTGACCATGCTGAGCATTAATGATTTTTCTAGCAAGTTTGATCACTTTAGCTGTAATATCTTGCCTTCTAATGACATGGTTGGTCTGCTCCTCTCTAAAACTCTCTTGTTGGTAACTTTGGCTGCCCAGGGTACTCGCAGCATTCGTCTCCAGCACCATAATCCGAAAGCATCTCTTCTCCTTCTTCAGGGTCCAGCTTCTGCATCCATAGCTTGTTATGGGGAAGACAATGGCATTGACTATCTGGCACTTTGTATTAGGGCTGATATCCTTACTCTTCCATATTCAGTTCATGCCTAATATTGTGTTCTGGCCCAGTGTTATTCACTGTTAGATTTCATGGCTGCATCCACCACTTTGATTGATCATAGAGAAAAGAAAGATGAAATCATCAATACATTCAATGTTCTCATTGTCAATCATGACTTTGGTACAACTGCCAGTACAACTGCCAGTAGTTGTCATGGTCTTGGTCTTTTTGATACTTAGGTAAAGTCCCATCTTTTCACTTTCTTCTTTTAGAATCTTTATCAGGGTCTTCAGATCACGCACCAATTTAGCAATGAGTGTTGTGTCATCTGCATAGCGGAGATTATTGATGTTATTACCTCCAATTTTGACTCCGATCGTAGATTCTTCCAGATTAAGCATCCGCATAATTACCTCTGCCTAAAGGTTAAAAAGAAAGGGTGATAAGATACACCCTTGTCTCACTCCTTGGCTGACCAGTGTCTCCATATATTGTTTGTACTGTGGCCTCCTGGTTGGTGTACAATGAACTGATGAGGTGGGTTAAGTGGGACGACACTCCCAATTCATGTAAGGCATCCCATAGCTTCTTGTGATCAACACAGTCAAACGCTTTAGAATAATCAATAAAGCATAGATAGATGGACTTTTGATATTCATGTGTTTTTTCAGGAATCGAGGTCAAATTTGCAATGTGGTCTTGGGTGCCGTGACCATGTTGAAGACCAGCCTGGACATCTCGTAGCTGAGCATCAAAGGTTGATATGAGATGGTTCTGAATGATTTGCCTTCCCTTTCCTCTCCCCACAACAGACACTCTGTGAGGGAGGTGAGGCTGAGAGAGCCCTGATATGACTGAAGAATTGTTGGTTCTTATATGCCGCTTTTCTCTCCCTGAAGGAGTCTCAAAGCTGCTTACAGTCACCTTCCCTTTCCTCTCCCCACAACAGACACCCTGTGAGGTGGGTGAGGCTGAGAGAGCCCTGATATTCCTGCTCAGTCAGAACAGCTTTATCAGTGCTGTGGCAAGCCCAAGGTCACCCAGCTGGCTGCATGTGGGGGAGTGCAGAATCGAACTCGGCTCGCCAGATAAGAAGTCCACCCTCCTAACCAAGCTAGTGCCAAGCTGGCCAGAGGTGATATGAAAGACCTCCGCCTGAGACCCTGGAGAGTGGCCACCAGTCTGAGCAAGCAAGACTGACCTGACAAACCCCAATGGTTTGGTTCAGAGGCATGTTTGTGCTCCCAAGCTCCAGCAGCCCTCTAGGTAAAGGAAAAGGCCCATCTGCTCCTGCTTAAGGCTACTGGGGGTGGCGGGGTGGGGGCAGAAGCCATCCCACTGCTGGGCCTCTTGGCTACCCGTTCCTGCCTGTGACCACCCAACTCTCCCACCCACGGTTGCCAGTTTAAGAAACTCCCCATCTGGTCTTTCTTGCCAACACACTAATTCCATCTTGATTTCGAGCCACAAACCTTGGTCTGCAGAGCCCTTATGTTACACTAAAGTAGAGCTGCAACATGAATGCACACACACACACACCCAACATGTTTCCATCTTTTCCAGGTCCAGTTTAAGGATTTGTGGGGCCCTAGAATCTAAGGCGATCTTCACACTAATGAGGCTTGTGCTCTGCAGACATGTTCAATTATCCACAGAGCATGCATAGCACCCCTTGTTTTGTTCTTGTGGTCCACAAGCTGCATAAGGATGAAGACCCCCTAGCAATCATAGCCTCTGAAGGCCCCCTAAACGTCCAGCATTGTGGGGGCCCTGGAACAGCAGGGGCAGTAGTATGTGCGATTAGGACAAACCCTTTCTATTTCTTTCACTATTACTGGAGCAGGAACTTGCTTCCACTATATCTGTAGGGGAAGCTTGGCCCTGCCTCCAACCTCGCCTCCCCTACGAGTTCTGACCTCACCCGGCATTCCTGTCCCTTTTGGTTAGCAGCAGTTCCTCCTTCTCTTATCCAGCGAGAGCCGAAGCAGACAAAATGCAGGCGAAGGGGAGCCACCAGTGCCACTGAACACCTGTGAAAACACACCTCAAGAAGGCGAATCTCTAAAGACTGTGCGTGGCACCTCTTCACTGCTGAATAGCCACAAGGTTTAGTTTGCGAACTCTTGGTAGAGAAATTCCTTTGGATCCCGCTCAGGTGCTGCATATTATTAAAAAAGGAACTGAAAACCAACCAGCTGTATTCCAAGGCCCCTGCATGGGTCTCTGGCGTGGCCTCATTGGGAGCTGTGTGGCCCCTTCTGGTCCCCCACCTGGGAACAAAAGATCTCCTAGCACTGGAGGAGATGCAGCAAAAGAAAACTGAAATGATTAAGGGGACAGAAAACCTTTCCCTATGCAGGAAGGTTGAAGAGGGGCAGTGATGCTCTGATTTCTTGGTGTTTGTGGGGCAAAAGTGGACCTCTTGTGGCCCTGCTGGTGGACCTCTTGATGCCCCCTGGGTTTTGGCCCCTGCGTGACAATGTTGGACTGGATGGGACACTGGCCTGATTCAACACGGTTTCTCCTACCACCAAGAAGACCAAAACAGTCAAGGCAATTCTAAATGGTCAAGCATTTCAACCTTCACCCACATGCTAAGCCTCCTCTACCCCCCCCCCCCGCCCATTAACACCAACAACAGTGACCTTTAGATGTGAATGACTCTGGCATTCCTGTGTCGTGAACAAGAAGTTTCAGTTCCGCAATAGTTTGATTGGCACCTCTAGTTTCCAGTCAAACAAGGGACTTTATTGCCGGGCACTGCTTTGCCGGTTGAGGGCCCTCCGTAGCCATGCCCCAAAGGGTAGGATGCAGCCAGGGGGTGGCATGGGGCATGCTCTGCTTCCCAGCCGCTGCCCTTGGAGCAAACTGACTTAGGGGTGTGCGCTTCGGATCGGTTCGGCTGCGTGGGTGATCGCTGCAATCTGAAGTGGCGCCTGGGAGGCCAGTGCCGCAGAGCGGAGGGTCGGTGGCAGTGAGGAGTGGAGGGGCAACGGTGACGCACCAGCCCTCTTCTCTGCCCCACTGGCCTCCTATGCGCTGCTTCAGGCTGCAGTGATCACCAAAGAGGCCAAATTGAGCCAAAGCACACAACCCTGCTTCTGACCCACCGACTCCTGTTGGTCCTCTTGACCAGGGGTAGTCAGACTGCGGCCCTCCAGATGACCATGGACTACAATTCCCATGAGCCCCTGCCAGCATTCGCTGGCAGGGGCTCATGGGAATTGTAGTCCATGGTCATCTGAAGGGCCGCAGTTTGACTACCCCTGCTCTTGACTGTCAGGCTGGGGGATGGCTGCAGGCTTCCCTTCAACACCGCCTGGCACACGGAGGCATGTTCCCTCTGGACCGCGTCTGGCTCCCGGGACTAACAGGCAGCCATCAGCCCGTTCTCCAAAGACCTGCCCGGGGAAATGCCACCCAGCCGGCGCACTCTCCCCCAAAGGCTCCGCCGGTGGCGGGGTGGCCACGGGCACTCCCTTGGGGATCCCGGTTGTTGCGAGGTCACCCGGGGTCTCCGGCGGGAGGTAGGCGCTCCTGAGGCCACCGCCCCCCCTCCTCCCAAACACCCCTGCCAACCCCGGCCAGGGCGGCCTCCCTCGGCGGGGCAGGGGGGCCGGAGGTGTCTTCGTCGGCGCGGACAGGGAAGCGCCGCCTCCTTCAGCGGAAAGGAATGTCCTCCCGGGACGGCGCGGCCGCCCGGGCAGCAGGGGGGGGGGGGCGAGCAGCAGCGGCGGCAGCAGCAGCAGCCCCGACCCCCCCCCGCGGCCCCCTCCTCCTTATCCCCGCTCCTCTCCAGGCCTCCCGGCGGCAGCGCCTCTCTCCCTCCCCCCCCCGCCCCCGGGGCTGCGCGGCCGCGCGTGTTTTGCAGGCTCTGCGCGGCAAGACTCCGGCCCAGCTCCCTCCCCCTCCCTCCCCCCATAACTCAAAGGCTTGTCAGGCCCGTTCCAGACTGCTGGCGCCAGCCGCTCGCCGGGAAGGGAGGGAGCGCCGGGCGGGAGGGAGGAGGGAAGAGGCGCGGCCAAGGAGACCCCCCCCCCCACACACTCCCGGCCCCGCTTCGCTCGCTCGGCCCTTGTGCTGCAGGCGGCGGCGGCGCGGGAGGAGCCGCGCAAAGAAGGGCGCAGCGCGGAGCAGGAAACCACGCGCGATCCATTATTGATGGAGGCTGATCAATTATTCAGCGCGCCGTCTCGGGGAGGCGGCCAGGAGACGAGCCCCGCAAGCCGGCCGGCCGGCTGCTCGGCCTTGCCAACCTCCAGGGAGGGCCCGGCGTCACACAGCCCCGGCGGGCATCCCTGCTGAGACTCCCGCTGTGCCCCCAGACCTTCAGGAGGCTTCGACCCGAGGGCTGACCCGAAAGCAGGCCTTTAAGGGGTTAAGCCACAGTTGGGGCCCTCCTGGAGGTTTGGGGTGGAGCCTGGGGAGGGAGGGGTGTCCGTGGAGGGCAGGGCTCCTGAGCCCCCCCCCCCCCCCCAGGCCTCCCGTCTCAACAGGGGACCTGATCTCCGCAGTCCGGAGAGGGGCTGGGATTATATGCGGCTCAGCTGCAGCCCTCCCGCCGCAGGCACCTGTCCCTCTGGCCGCTCCATTGAGCATATAAGGAGAGCCCAAGTGGGGCCCCCCGGCCGGGACTCTGGCAGAGCCACCGTGCCCCCTCCCCCCCTCGGTGCAGGGCTGGGGAGCAGGACCTTGCAGTGCAGCTGTGCCCGAAGGCCCCTTGGCTCGGCCCGTCCCCCGGGCGGCTGCTTTCCCCGGCTCATCTGACTGGACAGATGGCTCCTGCTTCCCTGGGGAGCGCCAGTCCCCTCTCCCACCCGGGGACACTCAGGCAGCCTCTGGCCAAGCCGGAGACCGGCCCTTCTCCACGGGAATTGCACTCCCCAGGCTGGCAAGCTAAAGGGGGTTGAATTTTGACTGCAGAGGACTCCGACTCAAATCTCTGTGCAGCTCGCCGGGCTACCCCTGAGTCTTGTTCACATAAGAACCGAGTCTTGTGCAGAGACACAAGGGTGCAGCAGACACAACCACAGGGGCCAGCTGAGATTTTTGATCTGGAAAAGATGCGTGTGTGTGTGTGTGTGGGGGGGGGGAGATCAGAGAAGGAGCAGAAGGGCAGGACCACTCCCCCCCCCCACCGGCTGGTGCCCCACCCCAAGTGGCCCGTGTGTCTCCTACCAACATGTTTCAAATCCATGGAGGGGGATTCTATCGTCCTGCATCCCTTTCCTGAAACCCACTGTCCTTCCCGCCCCCCAAATGGCATTTGAGTTACTGTTAGCACCCCATTGTCTTCACTGGGGCCCACATAGGACAGCCACTCTCCAAGGTCCCTCAATAGATTTGCCACCTCCAGGTCATTTGAGGGGCAGCGCAGGCATGAGGAGGGCAAGGTTCGGGAAAGGGAGGAACTAACCTTTCTCAACTGTTTTACCCAAGAGAAACTCCTGAAACACAAGTGGCATGATTGTGCATAATATGTGTGGGAAACAGAGCTGTGGACATGCCCACCCAGGGCCCCTCCCCACCCCACCCCACCCCCCTCCATGCCTAGTGGCCATTTTGGGAGGAGGTGGGTGGGTCAACATGACCATATAGTAGAAGATTTGATTCTCCCCCGGGCCATCTATGGCAGGGGCGATGACTCCCCTCTTACCACTTCCCCTATTGGGGGGGGGGTGTTGTTAGGGGGCATGGGTAGTGGATTATACCACCATGTTTTCTTAATCATGTGCTGTACTTTTTATGTCCTGTTTTGATATTTTAATGGGGTTTTACTGGGGTTTTAATTTATGGACTTTCTGTAATGTTTAACAAATTTTAAAGATATATAAGAAATTAACTCCTACCCATTTAGGAAACCCTTCCAGGGCCGTCGAGAAGCCCCTGGCTGAGAGAGTCCAGGCTATGCAGTTCGCCTTCCAAAGCAGCCATCTTCTCCAGGGAACAGATCTCTTTGGCCTTGAGATCAGTTGTAATCGCAGGAGATCCCCAGTCACTATCTGGAAGTTTCACAATAAAATCAGAGTCCAGTAGCACCTTTAAGACCCACAAAGATTTATTCAGGTCTTAAAGGTGCTACTGGACTCTGATTTTATTGTGCTCCTTCAGACCAACATGGCTACCCATTTGTATCTATCTGGAAGTTTGCAACTCTGCTCCCTAGGCCCTGCCACCCTCACCCCCACCACCCTCAAATCATCAGGAACTCTCGTAGCAGGAGGTGGTATCCTCTCCAGGGTGGTTTGATTCCCCGCTCCTCCTCCACATGCAGCCAGCTGGGTGACCCTGGGCTCTCCACAGCACTGAGAAAGCTGTTCTGACCAAGCAGTGATATCGGAGCTCTCTCAGCCTCCCCTCTCTCACAGGCTGTCTGTTGTGGGGAGAGGAAAGGGATGGTGAATGTAAGCCGCTTTGAGACTCCTTCGGGTAGAGAAAAGAACCAACTCTTCTTCTTCAGTAATCTCAGGGCTCTCCCAGCCTCACCTCCCTCATCTACCAGATGTCCAAGCTGGTTTTCGACATGGATAAGGTGACCAGATTTTAACATTGGTAAAGCGGGACACCATTGACCGGGAAGGGGGGGGTGTCTTCATTAAAAATTTGGTCTATATGAAGCAACAAAAAGTTTCATAGAACGCATAGAACGCCATGAAGAAGAGTTATTTTTATAGCCCACTTTTCACTACTCAGAGGAGTCTCAAAGCAACTTGCAATCACCTTCCACTCCCCACAACAGATGCCCTCTGAGGCAAGTGAGGCTGAGGGAGCTCTGAAAGAACTGTCACTGGCCCAAGTTCACCCGGCTGGCTACATATGAAGGAGGAGTGGGGAATCGAACCCAGTTCTCCAGTTTAAAGGTCGCTGCTCCGAATTACAACACTGCTCTGGCTCCCATATTCTCAGCCCAACTTGCCTCACAGGGTTGTTGTGAGGAGGACTGAGTCGAGGGGAGGAAAATGATGTAAACTCCTTTTGGTCGCTAGTGAGGGGAAAAGCAGGGTGTAAATGAAGTAAAAAGCAACATTGCTGGGGGGAATGGAAGGCAGCAAAAAAAGATATCTCCAAAATCCAGCCTGGCCTGAAGGGAATTCACCTACCATCCCACAGTGGTAATCAGCAATTTCCGGGGTATGCAAGGAAGGGCTACAAGAGACGAACACTGGCACATCCCTTCCTGCCCACCCACTCACCATCTGCCTAAGTTCACAGAATCAGCACTTCTATTGGATGACTCTCTAGCCCAGGGGTAGTCAAACTGCGGCCCTCCAGATGTCCATGGACTACAATTCCCAGGAGCCCCCTGCCAGCGAATGCCATATATTCCATATATTTCCTGTTTCACAACTGTTCCTTATGTCCAGATTACTTAGTCTACCAAATTATATAAGGCTGCTCGTAAGAGCGGGCTTTGAAAGGGGACCTCCCATGCAGGGACCCCCCCCCCCCGCACAGGGACCCCGCACTGGGACTCTGCCCACCCCCCTTCCAGCCGAGTCCCGGGCTTCCCTGCGGGCCTAGGAGCAGGCCCACTGTGTCCCCAGGGTGGCAGGCCTGTTCCAAGGCCCACAGGGAAGCCTCCCCTGCCCGCCAGCTTCCCCGCCAAGCCCCTGCAGGGAAGCCTCCGCTGCCCGGGCCACTCCCTGCCAAACTCCAGCCAGTCGGGTAATGGGCCAATCGGAAGGCGCGAACCTCACCCGAATGGCTGGGATTCTTGTCAGTCTGGGTGAGGGGCCAATCGGAAGGTGCTTCACGCCTTCCGATTGGCCCCACAACTGGACTGGCTCCACCCCTTTCTCCGCCCACTTACCCCTTGATGAATTATGAAGAGGGACAGATCATCAGAACTGTACTTAACAAAGCACCAATAAATGGGAGATTGGGCTGAATTTGGGGGACTTGCATTTTTCCCTCTAGGTCAGAGTGCCCAATTCCTCTTTCCCATAGGAAATTCACAACCTGCTCCTGTGGGGGCCATCTGTCTGCTCTTTCCATCTCCAGCCTATTTTGACGTCTGGCCAACAACACATCAAAACTTTCAGATATTTTGAAGCAGAGGGTTCAGCACAGGGAAGTAGGCAACTATCAGCTCAGCCGAACCTTACCTATATACTTAGTTCTTGTTTTCTTAAAGTGCTAGAGACTTGTGCTCATGATCACAGAAAATATGTCGCCTCTCACATGTTTTGGCTCTAAATATTCATTTGGCTATATTATATAAAGACGATGACTGTCATCTAATTCAGGAAAACTTAGTTGGTTAATTGCCTGCATCAATTAATTAACCAATTAAAACTGCATAAGTTGCATATGACTAACATAATACTTCCGAAACATATTTCACCAGCTTTTATATAATGCGCTCAGTGCTGGAGAAGAGAAATCCTTTCATGTGAGAGAGGCGCAAACATTCCCTTCTAAGAAGAGAGGAATGTCTCTTGATGTCTCTTTAAGATGATAGTGGAAGAAGTGTTCCTTCATGCTTGGGAGAAAAAGAGGGATTCTAAGAAGCTTCCTGATGACTGTAGGACAAGTGTAATGTCCTCCTCTAATATGTTCTTGAAACAAACATTTCTCAGTGTGAGTGAAAAGGGGAATACCTCACCTAAGATGATTCTGTTTTTGTAAGCTCTTCATTATTTTATTATTATACTAGCTGAGAAGCCCATTGCATTCAGGAATGCAATGGGCACTACCGGGCAGCGGCAGGTATAGTGGGCAGTGGGGGGGACGTCGGCATCTGTGTCGAGGAGGTCGCTGGCGGCCAGGCTGCCAGGAAAGTGGGCGAGCGGCAGCAGGCACACAGAGGGCTGGCATCCGGCAGAAAAGGCAGTGGCCAGGCAGGCGCGGGGGTCGCGGTGTGTCCTGGCCACGCAGTTAGCGGCCAGGGAGCGTGGCGCTGGCGGCGAGGGCCGTCGGGAGGGCCTGGTCGGCTGGTGAGTGGGCTCCGTAGGCGGGAAGGGCTCTGTTAAGGCAGAAGCTCCATGGCAAGTGAGCGGAGGGCTGCGGGGCAGCAGGGCGGGCACGGTTCTTGGGAGCAGCCGCCTTGGCGGCAGGCGGGCGGAGGGCTGCGGAGCCTGGAAGGAGGCGAGCTGGCCAAGCGGAGCCCTTGGCGGCCAGGAGGTGTGTGGCAGCAAGGCTTGGCGAGCAGTGCCATGCGGCTGGGGGAGGCGGGCGCTGTAGGGGCACGCCTCCAGACAGGGCCACTGGGGAGGCGGGCGCTCTAGGGGCCGTCAGATTGGCCTGCTGTCTGTGGCTGCCTGTGGATTCCGAGGGCCGGACAGACCTGGACAGCGCCTCCCAGATGGTTCTTTCAACTTTATTTAAGAGCCAGCGGTAAAGATATATACTACGTTATATATATATATTAATATATATACTACATTTATACCCTGCTCTTCCCCCTGGAGCTTACATCCCTCTCCTCCATTTTAGCCTCACAACAGCCCTGCGAGGTAGGGGAGAGTTGTTGGATCCTAGCTCAAGGTCACCCAGCCAGCTGCCGTGGCAGAGTGGGGATTCAAATTTGGATTTTCCGAATTGTATTTTTACCCTCTAACCAAGAGGTCTTCAACCATAGTGCCTGATAACAACTTTTCTGGTGCCCACAATTGTTTTTAGGAAGTGTGTGGGGCCAGGAAGGGCCTTTGCCCAGCAAGGCTTCTGACCGGCCACTGGAGATTTGATTGGGTGCACAGATTTCCCCCCACAATGTTGCTTTGACAACAGCTGCCTGCACAGCACGAGGATCTGTACTATGTTACTGCAGGCAAGCCGTGGTGGCCATTTTATGTCTGTCTCCGCTTCCTGAGGTGGCCATTTTGTTGCTGCACCCGCCATGTTGTGTATCAGAACTCCAAATGTACCCGCAGGTTCAAAATGTTTTGAGCCGCCTGCTCTAAGCCCTCCACTACAGTAGCTCCAATGACTAGTAACACTTTAGCAATTACCAGTAACTCACAATCACCTTTTAGATTCTACCTCCCCACCCCAGGGAAATTTTTAAAATCAATTAACCCCAACAATTAATTGGTTAAACGTTGCAGCTCTAATAAAATGCTGCAGTTGTGTTCTGGGCTCCTTTGCTTTAATCATGGGTTATGAAATCCCCCTTTGACTCCTTGGCTGTTCCTCTTGGTAACAAAGGTTTAATCGTCTTAGCTGGGGGGGGGGAGGGGGGCACAATATCCAAAGCAAAGGCCACTCAACCATATGGAAAGGTGGGGGGAAGAGATTTGGGACATCATTAAAGGCCAGCAGCAGAGAATATTCTACTCCAGAGGTGCTTTGAAGTTCTTGTTCAATTGGGATTGCATCAAAGTGGATTGGGTCCTTTTTCTTGGGTTTTCTACCTTTAAAGGGGAGGATCCACACGACATTCTACTAAGCCCGAGCGCGTGAACTCTGGTATTCCATCTGGAGGCTTTCCCCCTTAAGATGCGGGGGAAAGACTAACTCCCTTATAAGCTAGTTGCGAAGTGTCTGGGGGGGACGTGCCCTCTCTTGCTATTACATGAGGGAGGACAGTGCTCAGCCCAGCTTTTGAAACAGAATATGGGTCCCCCTTAAATCCAGTTTGTAGAAGACGTTCATAAATCTGTTTCAGAATTGACTCCTCTGGTGCTGTTTGCTGCGGCATTCATTTTAGTCAATTAACTTCTATCCCCCCACGCACAGACATATTCACATCCATATGCACAAGCACACACACATACACACATTGCTGTGTTTCAAGCACCCTGTAACAAGATCCTCCCTCCTCCTTCACCTTGCTTTGGCAGGTGAGATGGGGTCTGTGGCTTGGGGGAGGAGGCAGCTAGCGCTTATGGGGTGAGCCCCCCTCCCCCGCAGTGTGTGTGGGAGCACATGCAGTTTCTGCAAGCATCCCCTGAACACTCACAAAAGCTTTCAGGTTTGCAAATAACTTTGGCAGGAAGGGTTACAAAACATGCAAGTGATTTTGCCTCAAGCCCAGTTCTGGCCAAAAACTACCTGTAAAACCTGTCTCAGAAACCTTGCAGAAGGGACTTAAAGAAGGTCTCTTTCATATCAAAGGCTGAATCCACAAAGTCTGAATATGCTGCATGTGTTCCCTAAAGCAGTGGTCCCCCAACCTTTTTATCACTGGGGACTGGTCAACACTTGACAGTTTTACTGAGGCCTGGGGTCTTTTGCCGAGGGACGTCACCGCTGCTGCCCGAGCCCCTGCTCCACTTGCTTTCCCGCCAGCGCCCCTGTCTTCCCGTCGCCCACTGGGGGCACTGCCAGCAGCAGCTGTGCAGTGCCACGCCGAGGGGGAGCCCCAGCCACGGCGGCCGCTGGAGAGCACCAAAGGTGAGCCGGCTGCAGAGTGGCAGGGCAGCCCCTGAGGCGGCAGCTGGGGAGGAGGACAAGGAGGAGCCGCAACCCGGTACCAACTTATCCACGGACCGGTACCGGTCTCCGTACCGGGGGTTGGGGACCACTGGCCTAAAGCACTCCTTGCAGACGTCTGGCCTACAGAGTGATGGCGGCCCTAGGGGGAAACCCTTGCTAATCCTTGCAGGAGCTACAAGACAACTCTCTGCCTTCCATTCATGCCTTAGGTAGGTTTCAGAGGTTAGCCATGCTGGGATACAGGTGAACAGATAGGGTTGAGTAGCACTTTAAAGACCCATCTCTAAGGTCCTATGAGACTTGAATGCAATTCGCTAGGTAAACTTGGTTTTGCCCAAGGAGCTGAACCTTCTCCTGGCTCTAGGAGGGGTGTACCTGGCTTGGGAACAAGAGTTTGTTCCATTGGCACCTGACATTTTTAGGGGCAGATAAAAATCCTCAATTCTGTATCACACTTCTGGATGTGAAGCCTCTCATTGGCTGAGTTTTGGTGATGTCATGGAATGTCTGCAGTCGAGCTTCTGCAAGGGAAAAGTGTTTGAATGGAATTCAGACTTGACACAGAACTGAATTCTACATGATGGTATCTCGGCATCCTTGAGGCTGCTGCCACCATTTTAAAGTCATTTTTAAAAGCTGTGAGGGTCTTGTGCCGTGACGACAGCCCAGCACCACAGCTCGCTCAACAGTTGGAAAGAGCCGGGAGACATGAGCTTTGAGGGAACCATCAAGCCTAATTTGGCCCACAGAAGAAGGTGGAGAATGCGGGAAAGATCCCAAGACTCCAGGAAACAAGGGAACAAAGAGCAGGCAGGCAAAATGATGAGACAAAAAGTGCCAAGCGGTCAATGGACTGTGGAAAAGGAACTTGAAGAAAGTGTACATGAAGAATGAAGCATGGGGGGGGGGCTGGGGGTATAAGTTGGCAGCAGAAGAGAGGGCTGGTGGCTGGGAGAGGCTATCAGGTTGCAGGAGGCCAAAAAGGAGACAGAAAGCTTCCCCCAGTCACTTGGAACTATCCCACCATTTTGTCCACTGTGGCTTCTACAGATGATGTGGCATGCAAACATATGCAGCTCCTGCATGCAACATTCATGAGTGTACCAGACGGCAGCAAGGCTGGAATGATCCTTCCTTGGCCTTCTTTTCTCACTTGAGATCTGACAGCAGGTCGCCTGCAACCCTGTAACCCTGTGCTGTAGCCCCTGTCTGATATTGCCACATTTTGCTAAGTCGGATCTTCTCTGGCCACCACTCCCCTGGGATCCCATAAAGGCCTTTATTCCCAGGTCTGCTACCAAAGTCCTTTAGCTGGAGATGGGAGAAGGCTCAATTTGCATATCATGGGCTTTGAGTCCATCTTTTGCTCAGTCTGACTCTCCAGTGGATTTTGGGGTCTCAGCCTGAGTAGACAATACTGACTTTGATAGACTATAAGGCAGTTTCGTGTGAGTTCAGGGCCACATACATCCTTCCCCCTCCTTTGTTTTATCCTTGCAAAACATTGATTGTTTCTGCAATTGTTATTTGCTGAAACGTCCTCACCATATTTTAATTCTGGATGCAGACCCCAAATTTGCACCTAGCATTATACATTTCTATTTTTCTATGGCACCATCCAGGAGTCCATTCGCAGATTGCATTTTGCACTTCTGTCAGGAGTGTGGTGAGGCTCACCTCCCGCCTTGCCTTCCTTCCCCCCCCCCATCTGCACATGTGCAATAATGCAATTGCATCCCAACACAATAAAAACAGGGAAATGGCCCCTCCTTTTCACCTTGTTTGTTCTCACATCTTGTTCTCATCTTCATCCCCACTTCCTCCCAACATAATGAATGTTATTTTTTTAAATAAGTTTTTGTGTTACAACACTCCTGCATTGTAACACACAAAAGACTGGGTTTTTAAAAATATAAACAGTAGAAGGAGGCTGATGCTGGGGACCCTCAGCAGCAGCCCGTAGCACAGAGACACAGAGAAGCTCACTGCCCATCCTCCAAAGTGCGCAGTTGAATGTTCAATCATGCTGGAGAGAGAAATGTGTGTGTATAGTGCTTGTGCCACTGCACAATTGCATTGTAATGCGATCATGATTAAAAGATAAAATACAGCAGGGAGGGGAGGAGGGAGAGGGTGGGCAGAGACACATAGCATTGATCAAATTTGAAAGGTCATAATGTGAGGTGGGAAACTCTGGAGGAAGCCAACGTGACTCTTTTGAGCTTCCACTTTAGGCTACTGTGAATTCCCTCCCAGGGAACAGAGGGGAAACCAATGTTAGCAGTATTCCCAAACCATATAGCAAACTGGGAGCACATTTGGTGCTGCACCTGAATTGGGAGATTTTTGTGTGGGATGCTTGTGATTCTGCAGATGGCCATTGGGGCATTTTTTTCTGGGTGCGGAAAGGGTCATTGACAAATCACTGGTTAAACTAGCCTTTTCCAACCTTTTGACCATGGAGAAGCCCTTGAAATATTTTTCAGCCTTTGCAGAGCCCTACAAGCGGGTTGGAAGTGATGTCAGCTGGCCACACCTTCCTTTCACACCCAAGGAGAACTTGAGGAGGGAGAGAAAAGAGTTGATTTGAGGCAGAAGTAGGCGTCCAGTCTCCACCCCAGGCTGAAATGTTGTAGGACAAACATCCCTGTACTAGAATCTCAGGGTGCTGCCAAATGTCTCCTGTGTCATTCCAGAGTGGTACCGATTCATGGGGAATCCTTTACTGCTGTTTTTAAATTTTTGAATTCTGTACGGCATGCCCTACAATGCAGTTTGTTTCCCTTTATAGCTTCTATGAAGTTAATACACATGTGCAGATTGGTAAAATACTGTCCCCCCCAAAAAAGTGATCTTGATATTACTGTACAGAAAATAGCATCAAGACTTTTGGGGGGTTTTACAACCACGTAGGACCACAGGTATACATAAGTAAAACACCGCATTGAAAGAATCTTGACATAATATATATGGTCACATTTGGATCACTCTCTTTACATTGTTTTATCAATGTGCGCACCAGGAGTTTGTGCCTGTGTGGGGAAGGATGTGAACAAATGGAAAGCAGAAACCTCGAGTGGGCCTGCTCCAATTACAGAATTAATGCTGGAAATTCTCCTTGTTAAATTGGAATTAAGGAGGAACGAAATACAGCACAGTGAGAAATGCTGGAACAACAAAGGAATGGAAAATCCACTCATCCCGACAAGAATCTTGTCCTCTGCTCACAGATTTTCTTTTCCCCCAGCAGTATCAAAATAAAGCGAGAGTGGAGCAGCCAGAAAGGTGAGCCCAGAGTGGTTCAAGAAAAGCTTTGAGGAGAGACTCCAAAGGGGGGGGGGGGAGCGAGAGAGCGAGAGCGCAGGAGGTTGATAATCTGTTCCAGACGTCCGTGGCAGAAGGCCCAGAAACAGGCAGAAGGAGGAATCATAGATGCCTAGAGCTGAATTAACAGCCTCCAACTGTAACTCTTTCATAGGTATACAACCTGAAACCCAAGCCTTGCTATGTTCCCAAGCATGTGGATGGTGGTTTAAATGCAGGGCCCCCGACAGCCAGGAGGAAGCAGAGCCAAGCCCCAGGTCTTCTGACCAACGCTGCAGGAGCCACCCAGCTCAGGCCCTGCCAGCTGTGCCAGCGAGGGATAGCCTGTCACTCACCACTTTCTCCCGTGCCTCGGCCAGGTAAGACAGAGGAGGCAAAGGGTTTGCTCACCCCCATCCTCAGCCTTTCTGGAGCTGCCCAGCTGACAGGTAGCTAGAGTTACCGAATTCCAGGTGTGAACTGGAATTCTTCCAGAATGACACCTGATCTCCGGAAACCAGTTCCCCTTTAGAAGCAGGCAGTCACTATGACAGACCACTGATTCTTGGTAAACTACCTTTCCAAATCCCCACTCTCCAAATCTCCAGGGATTCCCCAAGCTGGAGTTGGCAACCCTACTTGTGTAGCCCAGCAGGGGCCACTGAGGCTGGCTTCTCCCTGGGCCATTTTAACTTCCCAAGTGCTCTTATTCTGGTCATGCTGCACTTCTTGCAGTTTAAGATACTTGACACTGGAAATGCAGATAGGGATAGCTGGACACACAAACGCATACAGATGCCCTCTGAATCAGGCCTTTGGTTCCTCAAGGTCGGTCTTGTCTCCTGTAGCAGCTTCACAGTCTTTTTGGAACAGGCCTTTGTCATCCAACCTGAGCTTTGAACTGAAGTCACTGCGGATTCAGCCTTGGATCTTCAGCATGCCAAACAGATGCTGTTCCACTGTGCCACAGCGTAACAATCAAAGGAGCAGGAGGACACCCAGAGGTGTTCTTGGTGTGTCTGATACATTCTCAATGCATCTTTTCCAACTGGTCTTATGGACTGATGGGTCCTTCTTTTCAGCTCCCTGCCTTTGGAAGCCACTGCCACTCTGGTTGCAGTGTTAGTTTATGAGAAAATGTTATTAGGGTGCTTTGCCAGAGTTCTCATTCGTCCTGATGCAGCCAATGTGTCTAGCAATCAAAATACTGGGCGAGTGCATGGGTGGATGACCACTGACTCTAGTGACCACGTGTGCAAATGTATGCGCATGAACACTCAGACAGTACAGTGGTTGAGCTTTGAGGTGTGCTTTGGATGGCTGAGAATACATTGAGGGTTTCCTTATAGTCCTTTATCCCATAGGTCAAGCCTGTGCCATGTTCGTGGAACATGAGGCAGAAGTCCTTCAGTGGCTCTTAGCACACAGTGGCTCTTGGCACACTTTGTCTGGGGACAGTGATGCTCTGTATTCTTGGTGTTTGGTAGGCAAGAGTAGGGGGGTGTCTGGAGTTCTGACCTTTAGATGTCCCCGTGAATTTTGGCCACATGTGACAGAGTGTGGCCTGATCCAACATAACTTCATGTTCTTTTGTCTGGGGCAGTGGTCCTCTGTATGCTTGGTGGTTGAATCATAGAATTTATTTATTTGTTTGTTTGTTTATTTGTTTGTTTACATTTGGATTTATATACTGCCGTTCGCCAAAAGATCTCACGGCGGTTCACAATAAAATATAAAATCAAAGTAAAATCACATAAAACCCCATTAATATCCCATTATTACAATAAAAAGATTGCATTCTATTCTATAACTGTCCCCACTTTCCCCGCTTGTTCAGAGACAGGTCGGATGTTAATTCTGTAAGAGATCATAGAATCTTAGAGTTGGAAGGGGCCATACAGGCCATCTAGTCCAACCCCCTGCTCAACGCAGGATCAGCCCTAAGCATCCTAAAGCATCCAAGAAAAGTGTGTATCCAACCTTTGCTTGAAGACTGCCAGTGAGGGGGAGCTCACCACCTCCTTAGGCAGCCTATTCCACTGCTGAACTACTCTGACTGTGAAAATGTTTTTCCTGATATCTACCCTATATCGTTGTACTTGTAGTTTAAACCCATTACTGCGTGTCCTCTCCTCTGCAGCCAATGGGAACAGCATCCTGCCCTCCTCCAGCCTGATCCAACATGGTTTTTCATACGTTCTTAAAATAGGTAGCCTATTGTACAAGCCCGTGTTTCTGAAGGGAGGGGGTGTGAGTCTTCTATGGGACCATAATAGGGCTACCAACTCCAGGTTGGGAAACTCCTGGTAATTTGTGGGTGAAGCCTGAGTGTCCCAGCAGGGTATCATGGCTCACAGGCCACCCACCCCAAAGCATCCAGGTATTTCAGGGGAGCTAATCTTTGCAGTCTGGCGCTCACCTGTAACCACCTGAAGGTTGGCAAATCTACTTATTTGTTTGTTTGATTTTTTTTTTTACTTGCTGTTCCCAAAACTGGCTCACGGCGAGTTACAGTATCCCATAATTGATCCCATAATAAAATAATAGAACAAACCCCATTAAAACATTCCCTCCTGGGTGACGAAACAGTCCTCATCCCTCCCTGCTCAGCAACCTCCCCAAGTGCCTCAGGGGAGATGTACTTGGGGGGGCCGAGTGGCAGGGCTAAGCCGGGGAGGGGCCTTGGATCGTAGTTCATTACCTCAGCCTCGTGGAAGACGCCCTGCGAAACTGTGAAAGCTCCATCAGGGTCCTCAGCTCTTCTGGGAGCTCATTCCACCAGGTTGGGGCCAGGACTGAAAGGGGCCCGGCCTGGGTCAAGGCTCGGCATGCCTCTTGTGGGCCGGGGAACAAAACGGAGGATGTTTTAGGCACCAGCTTTCAATAAGGGATGTTCTAGCTATGTCCCTTTTTCTGATTTGGGTATCTGTTCCCATTCCTTCTTTCTCATAGGCCTACCCTCTTCCACCAGCACACAATGTATTTCTGTTCCTTTCGTACAGCAGCATCTGATCCACAAGCTTTACTTACTTACACATGTGATCACGCACACAGTCTAATAACTAGGCAACACATTGGCAGAAATGTGCTTGTTTGATTAACCTTTTCCTACACTTACTGCACATAATAACTTTGGTCCATAGGCCTTGTGTGCTGACAGCATTTTCAGCTGAGCAGTTGGAACATTCATGAAGATTCCATAGCGCTTTCCCAACTTTGCCAAGGCTGAGGGCAAAGCAGTTAACCAACTGCTTTTGGGTTCTTACAGCACCCTTGTTCAAGCCAGTTATATGCCCTTTGGGCTTAAGTAACACACTATTCATCTCTCTCCAACCCAAGTACAAGTCCTAAATGACTGACAAGGCTGGCTTGGTTTTATGGTTGCCAGTTCTGGCACAGGAAATTCCTGCAGATTTTGGGGCACTGCCTTGGGAGGGGTGAAATTTGAGTAGGTGATGTGATGCCACAAAGCAAGGGTCCACAACATAGCACTCATGGGCCCCAGAGCGGCTAGGAAATCTCCAACTGGCTTCCGATCACCTTCTGAGGAAAGAACTGCCGGGGGGAGGGCCTTCAATGAAGCCCTGCGCCAGAGTCCACCTTCCAAGGCAGCCATTTTCTCGAGGGGAACTGATCTCTCTTGCCTGGAGATCAGTTGAAATAGTGGGGGATCTCCAGTCATCCCCTGGATATTGGCAACCTTTCTAAGTCCATTATGTCAGGGGGCTATAACTGGCTTAAGATGGCATTGTCGGGCCCCTTTCCGCAGGCCACTCCTCACCCCCGTGATGGGACCCACGACATGCATGAGAGCCCCCGTGGTCCCAGCCAGATCAAGACAAAACCTTCCATTATTCCATTTGTTCCTGTGTTGATGGCGGCTTTTGCTGTTGTCCCATTTTGTGAATATTAAAACAGGCATCTCTTGCTTGGCTCACTGGCAGAGAGCAGATGAAGACATGGACCACAGGGAAAGATGCTCTGCTAAACTGGAGCTATTTTAAAATCAGCTTCCCTGTAAGCAGGCGGCTTGCAGACCTTGAGCCGTCTCACAAAGCCATGTTTGGTTACTCCTCTGGTCAGCTCGCCCAAACTGCCAGCTTATCATTCCCTGAAAAGGCGTGCAGGCCCCGTTGGTGTTTGCAATGAAGATCTGCAGTGAAGTAAAGTCCTCTAACGTCTGCAACAGCCCAACGGCCCCTTCCCAACAGGGACTGCCGAGGCTGGCAAAAGCGTCCTTTGTGGTGCCCCATCTGCATCCTGCCCCATTTCCCTTCCACCTCAGCAGCTGGATTCCACACCTCAGCCCCTGTGAGGTCACTTCCTGCTATTCTCTGGTCCATTTCCTTTCCTGCTGCCCCACGTTTCCTGTCTCCCTTTGATATGCCACCTCTTTGTGTCCTTCTTCTCGGGCCAGTTGTGAAAGGTTTTGTGTTTGTTCAGCTAAAGGATAAAGTCAGCAACTAGCAAATTGGGATGCGGGAAGATTTGGAAAGGTGCCTCCCCGCTGTTTCGTTCTCAAACTTTCCCATTTAGTTCTCTTCTTTGTGTTAACTGGACCTTGTTGTATGACGTTTTTCTTTTATTCACCACTGAATTCCCCCTCCCAAACTGCATACATGCGATTTATTCACCAGCATTATAAGTAAACTAGGGGCAAAGCCAGTTGTATCCAAGAATACAACAGGTGCTAGAGCTTGGCAGTAGGAAGAGGAAAGGGAGGAGTTGTCCAGTCTGTAAGGGCATGGGGTTGAATGTGTGCGTTGTGTGGGAGGTTGTGGTGGGGTGGTGGCAAATGAGGGCATGGGTGTGGAGATATGGGTGTCAAGAACCTGTGGTTTGGAATGTTCATTGAGTGTGGGAGAGGACTGACCTTTGGGAATTGTGGCATAGTGGTTACAGATGAGCTTTCCAGAGCCATGTCCTCAGATATGTGAAGGGAAAACCAGACTGGAGACTCTTCTTACTGGAAGATTACATGGCAACCAATTCCTCCCAGTTCTGCGTCATTTCCCTTCTTGTGTGAATTAGGCCACATTCACCAAAATGCCCCTCTGCCCTAATACACATGGGATAGTCACAGTACACAGGTGTCCACCCTGTTCCTTCTGTCTCCCATGTTTTAACTGTTGGTTAAATTTTATGTGCCCACGTGCTTCTTTCATGGTTGCTCCTTAGAAGAACGGATTTTTGTACCCTATTGCTTACTACCCAAAGGAGTCTCAAAGCGGTTTACAAACACCTTTTCCATTAGTCTCTCCACAATAGTCAACCTGTGAGGTATGCGGGGTTGAGAGAGATCTGAGAGAACTGGGAATGGGCCACAGTGACCCAGCAGGCCTCAGGTGTCTCAAAGCATTTTCCAATCGTCTTCCCTTTCTCTCCCCATAGCAGACTCCACATAAGGGAGGTGGGGTAGCGAGCCTCACAGGGAAGCTGGCAACCCTAAGAGGAAGGCTCTCTGTGCACAGCAGTCTTGACCTTAGTAAGGTTTTTTATACTGTTTTTGTATTTTATTTGCCAGGCCAAGGTTATTTGCCAGGCCGATAAGTCATTCTGGTTACTATGTGTCTCCAGACATTTACTTGTTCTCTATTTACAGTTTCAGGCTGTAAATATTTATTTAGATCTTCCTGCACTTTCCAGACTCACAGGACTGATGCTGGTCTGCCTGTCTGCGCCCCAGAATACAAACAGTTGCTGGTAAGGGCTGGCCATAACCCATAGGCCAGGAGGGACACTACTGCACCACTCCCTACCAACTGCAGGCAAAAATGGCTCCTTTGAAGGCTGGACTCTGAGGCATTGTATGATTTTGAAGTCCCACCTCCATACCTCCAGGAATATTTCCAACCCAGGGGTAGCCAACCTACAGTTGTGGCCTGGAGAGCTCCTGGAATTACAGCTCACCTGCAGAGTATAAAGATCAGCTCCCCAGGCAGAAAGGGCTACTTTGGACAGGGTTGTGGTAGAGAAGAAATATTTAAGGCTTCCCACACAGATTGGTGTTGAATTGAAAGACTTGAGGCCTACTGCACAGGGTTGTTGTGCAGATGAAACAGGAGACAAAAGAGCCAGTTTCCTCTGCAGAATAACGCTGTGCAGTGGCCTCAAATCTGCAGAGAGTTACAAAGAAGAAAGACACATGGCTTGGCTGTGTCGAACCTCCGGGCAGAGCAGTATTTTAAGTGAGAAGGGGCTTTTCTGTGGCCTCCCTGTCAGCCAACTGTTTGGCAGAAGGGGAAAGTCCCCCCCCCCTCAAAAGGAAGGCCCTCAGGCTCCCCTGCGTTGCTCTTGGAAACGCCTCCCTCCCCTCAGTCAGGGCCTGTCAGAGGTTCCTTCGCAGCAGGCCTGAAGGGGGGAGGGGGAGCACTCTGCAGCCTCCTGCCAGCTCTGTCAGGTTCTGAGGCAATTTACAGTTGGACATGGCAGTTAGGACAGCCTTGGGGCGAAAAGGGCTGGCACAGCCTGTCCAAGTCTCTGTTCTCATCCCCCTTGGCAGCCCTGCTGACCTCCTCTCCCTTTGGTGGTCAGGAGCAGACTGGCAGCCAGACTGGGCTGGGTGAATGGAATTTTGGTCTGTCCTGGTGAGGGGCCAATAGGAAGGCACTTTGCACACCTCCCCATTGGCTGCTTGGCCCTGGATGGACACTCGGAGGGCCCAATCAGGAGCCGCTTTGCAGCTCCTGATTGGGCCCTCTGAGTTTTTATAATGAACAGGGCCTGCCCTAACTCCTCCCCAGGTGGCCTTACCCTTTTATTTAATACTGCAGGAGCAGTTAAAGATTATACATCTTTAACCGCTCCTGTGGAGTGGAATAAATAAAAGAGTAAGCCCTAAGGGGGAGGAGAAAGAGCAGGCTCTGTCCGGAATTATAACTCGGTGGGCGAAGCGGCTCCTTATTGGGCCCTCCGATTGTCACGCCAGGGCCAAGCGGCCAATGGGGAGCTGCACAAAGCCCGGCTCCCCATTGGCCGCTTGGCCCAGCCTTGCCTTGCCTGGGACTCACCTTACACAAGGAGAAGCAGCCTTCTGCGACGGTGAGTCCTCTTGCTGGCTTCCCCTCGCCCACACACACACACACACACATACACACACACAAACAACCCCCTGGCCGCCACCCCCATCGTGCCACCGCTGCTTCCCCGCCACCACAGACACGCGCGCGCACACAGCCACCCACCCACGGCGCTCTCCCACCCCTTCCCCCACCCCACACATCCACGCACACACTCCTCTCTACCCCCCTTTCCTTGCCACCTCCCCCTCCCGATTCGCCCCCTGCTATTCCCCCCCCACCCTTCACACACACCCTGTCCCCTCCCATTTCACCTATCTCTCTGCCTGCCTTCCTTTCTTCCTTCTTACTTCCTGACTTCCTCTATTTCTCCATCTCCTTCCTGTCTCTGTCTCTCCCTCTCACTTGCTTCCTGTCTTTCCCCTTTACTTCCTTTTTTTCTCCCTTCTACCCATCCCTTCAACCACCCCTTGCCCTTCTTTCTCCCTCCCATACCTCCTTTCTTCCTTCTTTGCCTAGTCTGCCTCCCCATTCTCTAGCGCCCGCTGTCTTTCTTCTACAGCGGGCTTAATTTCTAGTATACATATAAATGCCATATAAATTGTGTATAAAAACATGCAGCGTGCAAAGAACAAAAAATAAGGACAAGAAGAATGAATCTGGAAATCCAACAAGGAAACACAGAAAAAAGAAATGAAGGTTTGTGGGGGTCGGGACATTCTGTCATCACTGTGACCGAGTCATTCCACCAATCTGAGTGTCGGCCTTCTCTGCTGGAAATCTATCAGACAGGACTACTCTAGGAACACGGGAAGCAAAGGACGGAGGGAGCCTGGCAGGAAGAATGAATGTGGATGTTCTCTGGAGGTGTCCTGAGTGCGCAGAGGAGGGAAGGCAAGGCCACAGCTGCTCGCTCTGGAGCCAGTTTAGAAGAAGAAGAAGAAGAAGAGTTGGTTCTTATATGCCACTTCCCCCTTCCCGAAGGAGGCTCAAAGCGGCTTACAGTCGCCTTCCCATTCCTCTCCCCACAACAGACACCCTGTGGGGTGGGTGAGGCTGAGAGAGCCCTGATATCACTGCTCGGTCAGAACAGTTTTATCAGTGCTGTGGCGAGCCCAAGGTCACCCAGCTGGCTGCATGTGGGGGAGCGCAAAATCGAACCCGGCATGCCAGATTAGAAGTCCGCACTCCTAACCACTACACCAAACTGGTTTACATGTGGTCAAGGTTCCCATTTTGCAGAGCCTAGCACATAGTGAGTATGCTCCCACGTGCATGACCCATACACTGACTGGGAACAATGGAAGGGGTGGATTGTACAGCTGTGGGCTGGAGATCTCTTGTATTACAACTGGTGTCCAGGTGACGGAGATCAGCTCCCCTGGACTCTCCCTCCCCTCCTTCAAATCTCCAGGTATTTCCCAACCCAGACTTGGCAACCTGCAGCTGACGAGACCCAAAAGGATTAGGGATGAAAACAATTATAAAAATAGAAACGTTTTACTGGAGTTCATATATTTAAAACCATTTAAAATATCTGTTGGCACGCATGAAAGATCTGGGTGGGGGGGACACCAGTAATGCCAGGTGTTAGGACCTGTACCGAACGCGTTTCGATCTAACAAATCTTCATTGGAGGTAAATTAACAGATGCACACATGTAAATATATATTGTACAATATTACAAGGGGGTGAAAAAACTTATTTGATCAGGTGTAGCTAGTTCTGGTCTGCAAGGTGTTGTTATTCAGCAGAATCCTCAGTCAGCTTATATCTTATACCTCCCCTGGTGCTGATCAGGCAAAAGGTCCAAAATGACCTCTTAGTTTACCTCTAATTATTGTTTTCATTCTTAACCTTTTTAGTTCTCGCCTATTTTTTAGGTTGGATTTTTTTGTTTTCCTTTCTGGTACCTGTTACCCTGGAACTAAGCCAGCAAGTGCAATCCCTGAGTCCCCTCTTCATATTTCAGGTCAGGTGGATACCAAGTCAGATAGAGCGGTGGTCGCCAACCACCGGGCCGCGAGCCAGTGCCGGGCCACAAAGGCCCTGGCACCGGGCCGTGGCTCCCTCTCCCCGCCCCCCCCCCCGCAGTAAGAAACTTTCCAGGCTGCAAGCAAATCGGCCGCTAAAGTGGCCGATTAGCTTGCGCCCCGGCAAGCTTCTTTTTGTGGGGGGGAGGGAAGCAGGGCCACGCATGTGCAAATGCACATGCACGGCAGTCTCGTGCATGCGTGTTTGCGGCCACGCATGGTGCTAATGCGCATGCGTGGCCGCACATACGCAGCATGCACAGCCGGGCGATCACCCTCCCCGCCACCACCGATCCGCAGCCTTAAAAAGGTTGCAGACCACTGAGATAGAGAACAGGGAACTGGCATTTGCCTTTTGAGGGAGGGAAGGCAAAGTGAACTAGGCCAATCTCATTAGATCTCAGAAGCTGAGCAGGGTCGTACTTGGACAGGAGACCACCAAGGAAGCCCCTCTACGGGAAGGCAATGGCCAACCCCCTTAAGATCCCCTTACTGGGAGTCAACATAATTTGGTTGTAACTTGGAAGGCACATGTAAATTTTTAGCATCATTTCTTTACTGGCTTCCAGGGGGAGGGGCATTTTAGGGGTGCCCTATTTTGTTTCTTTTTATGTCTGCTGATATTCTCAATTTGCTGCTTTTTGTTGGGTTTGTAGGTTAATTTGTATTGTGTACTTGTTTTATAGGCTTTTGCTTCACAACTGTCGTGGTTCCTATAATCACAATCTGTGTTACTTATATGTATTGTGCGGATGTGATGGCCAACCAAACAGTGAAAAATGAGGATATTATATGCGGAAAATTTGCAGCAAAAGAGAAAACAATGAGATTGGGGGGGGGGGGGGGAGGGATGCAGTTTGCAGAAGATATAAGCAAAGTGGATGGGAGGGGGGCAAAATAGCAAGAGTCATTGATTTTCTCCCTTAGGTCAGATCAGAATCTGACATTGCAAGATGTTTGAGTCCAGCAACACTTTTAAGGGCAATAAAGTTAAATTCAGGTTTTGTTTCTGAAGAAGTGTGTGTGCAAAGAAAAACATATCCCCAGACTTATACTTTGTTGGTCTTAATGGTGCCCCTGGACTCAAGACTTCATTCTCTTGCTCCAGACCAACATAGGGACCTTCCTGTCTCTAATGCAAGGGGACATTATTCTGATTACAGAATTGGGTCTTTCTCCACTTAAAGGAGCAAGAGGACACAATTACAGTCCGATTCAAATCCAAGAATACCTTAAAGACTGGCTAGAAAGGGTCTAATGGGTTTAAACTACATGTAGATCAATATCGGCTAGATATCTGGGGAAATATTCACAGTCAGAGTAATTCAGCAGTGGGATGGGCTACCTAAGGATGTGGGGAGCTCCCCCTCACTGGCAGTCTTCAAGCAGCGGCTGGACAAATACTTATACTGGATACTTGCATCTCATCCTGCATTGAACAGGGGGCTGGACTAGATTTTTGCCCCTTCCAACGCTATGATTTTAGGATTTCCAAGGCATGAGCTTTAGAAGTCAAAACTTCCTTTGTTAAAACCTTTCCGTCTCTAACATTCAAATCAAGCTCTTCTACAAACTAACATGACTGCCATCTGAAACAATCTAATGCGCAATTAATTGGATGGAGAAATCTGCCTTTTAGCACACTTTAAGGTAGGTCACACCAACCAGAATGGGGAGGGGGGACACACCCCTTTCCAATTCCCAGGCGGCGTTCTTTAACAGCTCCACGCTTTGTAACCTCCTCTCGAGACCGCTGCGTACAAAGACATACCCTCTGGGATCAGGTCTATCCTGAGCGCCTCAGTGCCAGGCCCACCCAGTGGAATTACTGTCACAGACTCCTACGTGACTCGTTGGCTGGGTTTACCTCCCTGGCACACACAGGCACCGAAGTATCTTGAAAACGCACACAAGCAGGCCTGATGGAAAGTCTTTCTCTGTTGTTGTTCTCCTGTATCTGGCATTCAGGGGTATACCACTTCCAGATATGGAAGGTCTATCAAATTTGCACAACTGCTCACAACTAACCTGACCTATCCTTTTCAAATGTCTAACCGTCTTCTGCAGCCTTCTAATCCATCATTAGATCATATAGTGGCCAGCTCTATAAATTAATCCTGTGTCTGTCAAAGAAGTTCTTATCTTTCCAGGAGTAAATAAATTTGGTTGGATTATCCCAAGTTCCAGCATTATAAGATGCAGATATATTTCCCTCCATACTTTCCAGAATGTTACGAGCCTCTCTTGTCACCCCCACTGTTATTTAACCCTTTTTCTAAATCCCAATTCTATACTTCCTCTAAATACAAATTTGACATTGTGCAGTGATTCCCTCCCTGCCCCATGGAAAGGATCGTGGCGAATGTCTTTATTTAGAAAGAGCAGCAGGCAGTGCACCCACAGGCTCACCGTGTGGCCAGGCCAGGCCTAACTGTTGGGTATATGTGCAGGAGTGGGGGAATCAAACTCGGTTCTCCAGATTAGAGGCCGCCCCATCTTAGCCAAGCTGGCTCCCGGCTGCCCGTCCTGATGGTTTGGTAGTCCAAAAGAATGTTGAGGCTGCCTAGGGATGTTTTCATTACTCTGGGGCAAAGCTGCAGCCGGAGGCATTGGAGCTTGATTAGAAGCCACCCTTTCAGCAGAGGAGCCAGAAGGCCTGGAGAACAGCAGGGCCAGAGGCACCCAAGAGGAGTCTGGGTAGGTGAGCAGGTTTTGTAAGTGGAAAAATCCAGAGGTTTACAGGCTTTTTGTGTCCCAGTCCTGCCCAATGGGGGAGGCATGTGTAAAGTGCCCCCCACTTAGAGTGACCCCGTAGGGCAGGGGTAGTCAAACTGCGGCCCTCCAGATGTCCATGGACTACAATTCCCAGGAGCCCCCTGCCAGCGAATGCTGGCAGGGGGCTCCTGGGAATTGTAGTCCATGGACATCTGGAGGGCCGCAGTTTGACTACCCCTGCCGTAGGGCTTTTAAAGCAAGAGACGAACATAGGTGGTTTGCCATTCTCTGCCGCTGTGTAGCCACCATGGACCTCCTCTGCGTGGCAACCCTGGGCTTCCTTGGAGGTCTCCCATCCACGCACTGACCAAGTCGATCCCACTTAGCTTCTGAGAACTGGCCTCTCCTGGCCCATCCTGGGCAGGCTGGTCATCCGGCGTGGGTGGCAGAAAATGTGGTTGAGCCACAGCTGATTCACATCCACTTCTTGTGGGGTTTGCAGAGGAAGAGACGTCCTAAAGTGCTTTGCCGCTGCAGATCAACCCTGGCCTTCCTCGGGATCCCACCCAAACACTCCCCGGGGGCTGGCTGTGTCTAAGGCAGGGATTGCCAGCCTGAGCTTCCCAGGGGCTACGCAGTCCTTCCTAGAATGAGCCGCATTCCAGGGGCTCCTCCAGGGTCAGAAGGTTGGCAAAGGCAGCTCTAAGGTCCGGCTCAGCCCCACTGTACTGGTCAGCCCAGTCAGGCACCGCTGGGCGAGGGTGACCAGACGGCCTCTTTTCAGGGCATGGGTGCTCTCCTTGCTCTCGCTCTCGCGCTCTGGGGCGGGGCACTTTGCAAAAAATGTCTGCCCACCACGTCCTCTTGGGGGCTGGGCGCATTCCTCGTTGGCGGCCCCGAGCCCACGGGAGGGCATCCCTTTGCTGGAAGGCGCCCCTCCGTGCGCTCCAGACGCCGGCCAGCGGCGCTCCCCTCCGGGAGGACAAAGCGCACCCCGCACCAAGTGCCATGTCGCCGCCGCCGCCGCTCGCGCTCGTGAGCACTCGGGCGCGCGCTCCTGGGGCGACCTCTCCGTTGTCCTCGGCGCGCTGCCTGTCCCAGATTCGGCGGCTGGTTGCCACGGCAACGGGGCTCTGACTAATCATTTGCGCAATGACCTTTTCCCCCCCGAGGGAGGGAGGGAGGGAGGGAGTTGGGGGGGGGAGGCGGGGAGGGGAGGGGAGGGGGCCGCGCCGGCCGTCCTGCCTGCTTGCCGAGCGGAAGCGCTGCGGAGGCTGCGGGCGAGGAGGAGCCGTCCAGCAGAGGCGTCTCCCGGGCTGGGCCGGCGCCCCAGACAGCAGCGGAGGCGGCCCAACGGGGTCTCGCCCCATGCCCCCCTTCCCCCGGACTCCGGCTCCCTGGGCGATATGGGGCAACCCCCCCCCCCGTCCTGTCTGTCCCCTGGACGTCCAGCCTTGGCTGCGGCCGGGCCCTCGAAGGGCGGGCGAGGCTCTCCAGAGGGCCCTGGGCAGGGGCTGGGGGGAGCTGCGTCGGTAGACTTGCCCCCCCCCCCTGTACCAGGGGTCTCCCTCCCAGGGGGCAGCCGGGCCAACCCTGCCTAGCGTCTGGGATGCCATCGGGCTAGCCTGGCCCGCCCAGGCCCGGAGCAGTTCTGGCGGCGGAGAGATGCTCGGTGGGGATGGCCCTGCCTCCCGGACTTCGCGTGGTCGACGCCCATCGGTGGACTGGCCAGGCCCAGCCTCCCTGAGGATCACAAGATCTACTGCAGGGGTAGTCAAACTGCGGCCCTCCAGATGTCCATGGACTCCAATTCCCAGGAGCCCCTGCCAGCGAATGCAATTCCTGGGAATTGGAGCCCATGGACATCTGGAGGGCCGCAGTTTGACTACCCCTGATTCTACTGGGATCACCCTAGCCTGGACTATCCTGGTCAGGGTGGCTGGCAGAGAGAGGAGGGAGAGGAAGAGGCATTTCCTGGAGTTGGTTGGGCTGGACCAGGCATGGCCAGGCTTAGATTTCAGACCCAAAAACCTTTTTGGCCCAGATGTGTGTTTAGGCTCAGGAAAAGGCAGTCTGCACATGGTCAGAGAAACGGCAGAGGTCAGTCTCTTGGCACTACATAGGCATGCCAGCCTCCAAGTGGGACTTGGGGTTCCCCAGAAATTATACCTTATCTCCCAAGTAGGGGATCAGTTTCCCCGGTGAAAAGGGATCCTTTGGAGGGTGATTTCTGTGGAGTGTTTCCACTGGGGTCCCTGTCCTCCCCAAATCTCCAGGAGTTTCCCAAACTGGAGCTGAGCTCAAAATCGCTTTGTTATCCTACCACTCCATTAAGTAGTTCAGGGTGTCTTTCTACTTTATTTTATTTATTATATATTTATATACTGCCCTCCCCTGAGGCTCAGGGCGGTTTATATAGAATGTAGAACAATGCAAGGAACTTAGTTTTTCCATAACGTATAGATAACCGTAACAATAATATTAACATTAATAGTGCAAACAGGTCCAGGGGATTTCTGAGAGGGAGGGAGCAGGGCCCCCTCTAGATGTTGCTGGTTTCGCTCAGCCTCGAATGCCTGGTGGAAGAGCTCCCTTTTGCAGGCCCTGCAGATCTGTGTTAGCTCCACCAGGGCCCTGATCTGGAGCTCATTCCACCAGGTGGGGGCTGGGAGAGAGAATGCTCTGGCCCTGGTCAAGGCCAGGTGGACTTCTTTAGGGCCAGGGATCATCAGCCGGTTGGTGGTGGCAGAGCGCAGAGCTCTTGGAGGGGCATAGGCAGGGAGGCAGTCCCTTAAAGGTAATTACCAGAAACTTTAGCCTGATCCGGAATTCAACTGGCAACCACTTTCCCCCTAGCAGCCCTGTGAGGTACCCTAAGGGAAGAAAGGGACGGTGATGGGCTCAAGGTCGTCCAGTGAGTTGACTGCAACCCAGTCCAGTATTCCGACCATTACACCACACTGCCTTTCAGTAGAGTGTAGGAGGAGTCTGTGAAGCATGTAATTAGGCCCACTGGCTGCCCCAGGGCAAGTCCTCCCCCAAGGATGCCCTTTAAAAGTTTCCCCAGCGGGACAGAACCCTTCCTCTCCCCCAAGTTACTTCATTCCCCTAAAGTAGTTGGTAAATCATGTCTTTTTCTGGAACAAAGACCACCCAGGCAGCAGATGAGGGGCTATCCCATTTTATCCTTGAAACCATCTTTGGAGGACCAGGATGGTAGCTTGCCAGTTGGCATGGCAACAGTGGCAGGATTGGAACCCAGGTTCACCAGAACCCCTAAACCCCAAGAACTCTTACATACTTCCTTTTCAACAATTCCAGCTGGGCTGCTGCCCAAAGTTTTGGAAACCTTGACAACCCACTATTTCAAGGCCTTGTGTGGGAAATCAGGAAGCAAAGAAACTTGCAAATTCTTGGAAATCAGGGCAGGTAATTCACACATGCATGTAACATCAGTTGATCGGCTGGATGGCCCCCTGCTGAGTGTGTAAACAGCCTTCCTTGAAAAGTACCCCCAGTTTAGCCCCCTGTAAAAAAAGGAACTCAGACAAATATCCAGTTTGGGAAATTAGACCCACAGGAGACCTTTACTGTTGCCAGACAGAACAGATCCCTCTTTGGCAAGACACAGTATGCTTTGAAAGCAGAAACATCCAGGTTCACTCTAGGCCAGGGGTAGTCGAACTGCGGCCGTCTAGATGTCCATGGACTACAATTCCCAGGAGCCCCCTGCCAGCGAATGCTGGCAGGGGGGCTCCTGGGAATTGTAGTCCATGGACATCTGGAGGGCCGCAGTTTGACTACCCCTGCTCTAGGCCATCTTCAGCTAAGGGATCTCAGGTCAGACAGACCTCCTTTGCAGAGCCGGGAATACCATGGCAGATGGGCTCTGCTCCGACTTGAAATAAGGCAGTCTATGGAGGAAGATCTCCAAGGAAAGGATGCCACAAAGAGGGGCTGGTCAGAAGAGACATTGCTGAACTGCATGGCCCGAAAGCTCCGGCGCAATAGAAGGCAGAAGGTGCATGCTTTATGGAGGCCTGGTGGTAGAATATGTGCTTTGTATGGAGAAGTTCTTGCCAGTTGAGCATAAGGAATCGCTGTTAGGGTCGTAAGAAGGACCTCCACCTGAAAGGTGCAATGTTTGTCCACGGGGGGAAATGGTGGCTGAAAAACCAAGTGATTTTGCATCAGGTACAGTTAAATTCCATCACCGGGATTCATGGCTGTCATGTTTGGTGCAAATCTGTATGAACCGACTTACCATCAACTGGTACAGCGGATCTTCCGTGCACTTTTGCTAGTGTGCAAGTTGTAAAGTGAAGGATTGCTCCATACCAAGTCCCCCAGTGGAGTGAAGGATATTACATTTTGGTAGACTTGTGGTAAAGTCTTAATATCCTACAAGATCTCAGGATACCTAGCGTGGCTGGTAAACACAACATGCTGAGTGCATGCAGTTGGAAAACCAAACAAAGAAAAGCACATTGTACTTAACAAATATGGAAACTATTTAATTCTACATACTTAGAGGTAAAGAGAATATAGTGTAAAAAGCTGAATGGGGAGAGATGCTGGAGGCATTTTGGCATCCATCATGTTGCAGGCTTGAGTGGAGGAGAAGAGAGAGAAGACTCGGGGAAACAGGAAATTGCCCCCTGGGAACAGGTCAGTGAGATCAGAAGGTGAGTGGTCAGTGTTCCTATCTGTCTCTGGACCTCTACGGTGAAGAGAGTCCCTGTTAGTGTCAAAGTCAGGAGACATCGCCCAGTGTTACATCCAGTATTTAGTGTCAGTGGGTTTCCTGGCACCCCCGCATGATTTTAGAAAGTGGCCGTGGCCAGGTGGGACTCTTGTCTTGTGGAACTTCTGACTGGCCACCGAAGATCTGATTTTATTCTCTCCTTTTTCCAAGTGTATTTTTTAAATCTCCCCTTTTCTCCTGTGCTTCTTCTGGCTGGCTGGGCCTCCAGCAGCAGCCATTTTGTGGTGACACCCACCACCATGTTCCCGAATTCTAAAGGTACCCACAGGCTCAGAAAGGTCAGCTCTATACAGTGCCACACTACTGACTCATTCTGCTTCCGTACTTGCGACTGTTTTGTTTCTCACAGGGAGCCTTTCATCGTTTGGTAGTTCCAGGATTTGAACTTGGGACTTTTGGCATTGATAGGGTTCTGCCCCAGAACTCATCCCCCATCGCTATGAATACCCAGCTTTATACTGAGCTTATCTAGTAGTCATCCGCTTAAAAGGGGAACAAATCTCCAGGTTCTCAGACATTTTCTCAGCCCAGGAGATGACTAAATTAGGGACTCTGTAGCAGATGCTCCCAACCTTGTGACTACTCTTTGAGCATTTTGGAATTGGGCACTAGAACAAAAGGGCTGCCATCAGAGACTCATAGTCAATCAGAAAATGGCTGCCATGTGGGGTTGCTGAGACTGCCGTGGGCAGAGGATTCTACACTTGGAATGGTAACAAGGGGGGGGGGGAATTAATAACCTTCAGGCTAATGCTGTGACAATACTTCTGTGGGAAACTTCATCAGGCTTTTTCAACCAGGGTTTTGTGAAGCCCTGCTGTTTCTTGATGGGCCCAGAGAGGTTTCCCAAATAGGTGGGAGTTAGTTATTTTTTTATATGTTTGTAAAATGTGTTAAACACTTAGTGGGTGATATGAGTGCATATGTTGACCCACCCACCACTCCCAAATGGCCAATGATGGGCCTGGAGGGGTGGGCGTGTCCACGGCACTGCTTCCCAGCCATATTCTGCAGGGTCCTGCCACCTCTGGAGTTTTTCAAAACCTGAAGGATGTTCCAAGGGGTTCTCAATGGGAAAAAGATGTTGAGAAATGCTGCCATAAGCAATGTTAGTCTTCTCTACGCATTGCCAGAAAGTGTATGATTTAAAAACAGAGTGCCTCGCAGTTGTGAGAGAAGCATGACAATGTCCCCCCCACCCCCCAGTCTCTTGTTTATTGCCTGGCTCCCTGCTGCCATGGATGCTGGGCCCAATCAGAACTCCCTGGTAAATCCCACACTATGCTAACAGGTCCCCAACCCCACTTTCTGTTATGGGGGCTCCGGTTTCCAAACAGGTGTTCCCCACAGATCCAAAGCGAGTCTCTGGTCTTGTCATTATGAGGCTTCCTCACTTTGGCCCGAAGAGGGTTGATGCTCATTCTCTTTGAGGTTGACAGGGTGATGTCTCACAGTCTCCAGATGGCCCACACTGAAAGGCCTCTTTCCAGTTATAGGAATGCCTGCTTGGGGTAATGACAGCACATGCAAATTGGAGATGGAAGGCAATAACTATATTTTATCCACCTGGACTGAATCAAGACCTAGGTTTCCTGTTTCATTACCAATGCTGATTTCTCCATGCTTGTGATCCCTCTGCATAGCACACCTAATCCAAACATACCTGCTATTGTCGTTCACCTTTTCCCAGCAGTCTTTTCCCAGCACCTTTTCCCAGCATTAAACACTGTCCAAGGTATAAGGACAGATGGACTCACATTCTAGCTGTATCTGAAGAAGTGAGTTGTGACTCGCAAAGGCTCCTACCCAGCCACCCAGTTTGTTAGTCTTTAATGTGATACTGGATTCTTGCTCTTCTCTTCTGCTACAGACAGACTAACATGGCTATCGTCACTTTGAGGCGAAGTTTCCCTGCAAACACCCTTCTCTAAGATTGCCTAAACATGGCTCCGCAATCACTTTGCTTGGCTGAAATGAACAAATAGGTATCCGTTTCACCCAGGCTGGTGTGCATTTTACAAATCCCAATGGAAACCGGACACTCTGGTCAGATCCCAGGCTTCCAGGAGTCGCCTGGACTCCTCAGATGAGATCACTGTGAGTCTGCAAGGGCCTGTGAACCACTGACTGTTTCTCCCTATTCAAAAGAGCAATGAGTATCTGCAGGACAACAGGACTCCTGACAGTAATGTTATCAACGCTAAAAGCTTTTTCACTCCCTTAACCCAGCAGAATTCAGTTAAGTAAATCGCTAGCATGCCTGCCACACCTCGTCAACATCCACTCCCACAATCTAGGGGTCGTGTCAACATCCACTCCCACAATCTAGGGGTCGTCAAGAAACCACTTACACTTTTAGTCTCATTCAGGTAATGCAATCATGGCTTTGTCACCTTTCCTGGGAAAGTCACTTAGGATCCACCCAGGGCAATCTCCAGACAAGGCCATCACATACACCCAAAATCACTTCAGGTACATTGTTTTGAGGGCTGCAGCACATGACTGTAGCCTGAAGATACAACTCTTGCTATTTAAGCCACACCTCTGTCTCTGTGTGTGTTCTTGGATCCAGTACACTGATCTCTACATACTTGCAGGCTTTACTCACTTCCAGAGACGCTTGTTTTTTTTCTCCCACAGACTTCTTCACATCGAGATGGTAGCCATATTTTTACTTTCCCCCTTATATTCCCCTATGACACCCTCTCAACTCTGTTTTTCTACTCTTATATGTGTGATATTTTGATTGATTCTGTGCACAAGTTTCCCAGTTGCTTTAAATTTCTTTTAATAAAAATCACTGTCATTTATTTTGGTCTGGTTCATTGAGGTTTTTTAAGGAAATACACTAGTGGAGATCTCACTGTTACCCATCTCGCTAGCAAAATTCCTCAACTCCAGTCTAATTTGGGTAACAGCTACCCATCTTGATATATTTTATGAACTGCCTTTTGCATTCAGTGCATAGTTCCATGTGTGTAGTGTTGGTTTCATTTTTGTAACTCTGGGTTGGGAAATTCTTGGAGATTTGGGGGAGGGGGAAGCCTAGAGATGCCAGACGTTGGGGTGGGTAAGACCTTGGTGGGGTAGAATGCAATAGGATCCTCCATCAAAAGGAGGCCATTTTCTCCTGGGGAACTGGTCTTTATAGTCCAGAGAGGAGCTGTAATTCTGGGGGATCCCCAGGCCTTACCCTCTCACTGCCATGGGGCAGGAACTCAGTTCAGACTGGAACCACAGCACAATGGAAGCGGTTTACCTTCCCTGACCTCCAATGCAGCTATCACTGTTGCTTGCCCCACTGGCGAGAACCATATCAATTCCTTGTTGGGTGCTTCTACCGCAGCTAGGGTTGGGGGAGTGTTCTGTGACATTTCCATCCCCCTCTTCCTTCAGAGAGCTCAGGGCAGCCCCCATGGGCTTGGCCTCCTCTTTTAAAGTCACAAGAACTCCGTGAGGTAGATTGGCCCCAGGTCCCCCCGTGAGCTTCAAATCCAAGTGGGGATAACAAACCTGCCTGCAGATAGGCTTCCATTCTGACTCTTTCCAGCCAGACCCCAGAACTGTGAATGTGATCCAATTTACCACAAATAAAGGCCCCTCCAGAATCCACCCGGGTCTTCCAGAATCTTGTCTTGCTTGGCTCTGTGAGGTGAACAAAGCCGGTCCCTTCCAAGTAAACAATGCTGCCCTGCTCGTGAGCAGCTTTTCCTTCCTGTCTGGCCATTCCTGGCCAGGCGTTCTGTTGGATCTGCTTCCAGAAATGTTTGTATGCAGAATCCACACAGAGGGAGCCACGAGGATGGCTCTTCCACATGCCTATGCTGCCCGCTCCCTTGGACAGGTGACCACTGAGGGGGGATAAACTGCACAACTGTCCGGGATGCGGTGACACCGGTGTCTCAAAGGGGGCAAAGTCCTCCCACTGCTGCAGCCGCCCAGAGAGGCCAGGCATTTGTGATGCTTGCAAAGAGGACATTGCCCCAAGACCCAGACGTGGCGTGCATGGAGGCTGACCTCCCCCTGGGACTGAAGGCCGTCAGAGGCCTAAAACATCTCTCTCCCCTTATTTTCATGGGGTGCTTTGCAGCCATCTCCTTTTCCCGGGAGGCGCCTTTTGTGCCTTCGCAGTCCCTGAGGGTATCTCATCCGAGCACTCCTTTCTCTCCCCACTGCTGACAGCAGCGCAGGAGGAACTGGGGCTGCCGGGCCTCGCCCTCGCCCTGTGGAGAGCTTCCTCCTGTTCTTGCTCAACCGGACTGCTGGGAACAAGGAAGCGGAGCAGGCGGGGGAGGAACAGCTCCAGTGGAGACAATCGGCCTGGCTGGGCGGCTCTTCTCACGCAAGAGGCCCTGGGAGTGGAGCAAGAAAACTGGCACCCGGCAGAGTTCACGCCGCATTCCGTTGTGAGGAAGGCATTTGGAGGACGTGACTTTTATCTTGTCAGCCACGCATTGCACAACTAATGTGCATGTGCTTCCTGGCTACCTGGCCTGTCCATCTTACCTCCTGGATACATTTCTGTGGAAGAAAGGGTGACACATCCCTCCCTCCCCCAGCACGCTAAGTGCAACATTTTTTCCCCTGCGTGAACAAATGCAGTTCTTCCCCCAGTCTATGGTCTGCTTGTCGCTGGTGTCCGGAATGCAATCGGGAAAGGATTGTGGGGATTTGAGTTCTGTGTGAGTATAAAGAAACCTCCACCTCCCACCCTAGCACACCTTTTTGGATCTGGGAGCTTCTGTCATGAAAAGCTGTCTTCTGGGGTATAGAAATTTTGGGATGGAGGTTTCTACTTGTGCAACTGAGGAACTGCATACTTCCCTTTAAGATGAGCACAACACACACACACAGAAACACAGCACTGCTTTGGTATGTTGTTTTGCATTGTAGCTAAGAACATGAACTGCGGTCCAAAAGGTCCCTGGTTCTGAGCTCCCCTCTGCTACAGACTGACTAGGTGGCCCTAAGCTAGTTGCTTTTCCTCAGCCTTACTCCCCCTCCCCACACACAAACACACACAAACCTACAATGCTGATAGGAGAAAGAGTTATGAAGTCACAGCCTGTAGGGTTTTCAAGGCAAGAGAGGTGGTCTGCCATTGCCTGCCTCGGCCCAGTAAGCACTCATAGCAATAAAGAGACCATCATAGTGGGATCCCTTACAGGTGGGGTTGCCAACAGTCCTGGAGAAAAATGTCCTGCCAATTTCATGGAATATTTATCTATTTTTGAATTTTTACCCCGCCTCTCTTGACAATGTCACCTTGAGGCGGCTTACAAAATAAAACAGTAAAATCAGCATGACCCATAAAATCCCACTAAAACATTGAGAACATTAATCCCAATATCAAAACCAGTTACAAAGATGGCGGTGCAAGGCAACAATATTCCCCCAAACCAACTCAGCTGATCCCAACCAAGGACTTGTTATCATTCTTATTGATAAGTTGGTAAAATCCATTACTGTCAGGTGGATCAAGAACTGGTTGACAGATCGCGCCCAAAGGGTGCTTGTAAAGGGTTCGTCATCTTCTTGGAATGGAATGACCAGCGGAGTGCTTCAGGGATCTGTCCTGGCCCTCGGTTGTTCAACATACATGATTTGGATGAAGGAATGGAGGGGGTACTTATTAAATTTGCAGATGACACTAAACTGGGAGGGGTAGCAAACACAGAAGACAGAATCAAAATACAAGATGAATTTCAATAGTGATAAATGTAAAGTTCTTCATTTAGGTAGAAAGATAATATGCATCAGTATAGGATAGGTGAGATTTATCTTGGCAGTAGTATGTGTGAAAAGGATCTGGGGGTCTTAGTAGACCAGACACTGAGCGTGAGTCAGCAGTGTAACTCAGTGACTCAGTAGTTTAAAAGGCAAATGGGATTTGGTAAAGGTATCCCCTGTGCAAGCACCGAGTCATGTCTGACCCTTGGGGTGACGCCCTCTAGCATTTTCATGGCAGACTCAATACGGGGTGGTTTGCCAGTGCCTTCCCCAGTCATTACCGTTTACCCCCCAGCAAGCTGGGTACTCATTTTACCGACCTCGGAAGGATGGAAGGCTGAGTCAACCTTGAGCCGGCTGCTGGGATCGAACTCCCAGCCTCATGGGCAGAGCTTCAGACTGCATGTCTGCTGCCTTACCACTCTACGCCACAAGAGGCTCTAAATGGGATTTTAAGCTGTATTAAAAGAACTAAAATGTCCAGACCATGTGAGGTAATGTTACCACTTCACTCTGGTAAGACCTCACTCGGAGTACTATGTTCAGTTTTGAGCACCGCAACTGACGAAAGATGTAGAGAACCTGGAGCATGACCAGAGGAGGGTTACGATGATGGTGAGGGGTTTGGAGACGTATGATGTATGAGGAAAGGTTGGGGGAGCTTGGTCTGTTTAGCCTGGAGAGAAGACCACTGAGAGGTGATATGATAACCATCTTCAAATACTTGAAGGGCTGTCATGGAGAACAGTGGTCCCCAACCTTTTTATCACCGGGGTCCACTCAACGCTTGACAATTTTACTGAGGCCTGGTGGGGGGGGGTAGTTTACTCCTCTACTCTCAACCACTGCCCTAACGCTCTCTGATCGCTATGGTAATGTTTAAACATCCCTTCAAAATAAGATACAGACACACCACAACAATGAACATAAGGAACATTTTATTTTCATGGAAATTCTAACTCATGACAATGACAAATCAATGGGAACCCTGAGCTTGTTTCTCTGCAACGAGATAGTCCCATCTGGGAGACAATGACACCCGAAGTGTGTTGTAAAGGGCCGGGGGGGGGGAGGCGTCTTTCGCGGCCCACCTCCAATTAGTCAACGCACCACATGTGGTCCGCAGCCCACAGGTTGGGGATCGCTAATGTAGAAGATGGAGCAGAGTTATTTTTTGTTGCCCCAGCAAAGCAATAGGTTTAAATTACTTATAAAGAATTTTCAACTAAATATCTGGAAGAAGTTCCTGACAGAACGGTTCCTCAGTGGAACAGGCTTCCTCGGGAGGTGGTGGGTTCTCCTTCTTTGGAAGTTTTTAAGCCGAGGCCAGATAGTCATTTCACAGAAATGGTCATTTAGGCAGATTGCGAGCGGGTGGACAGGATGTGTCAGTGCTTGTCTCTTATGGCCCTTCCTTGCATACTCAGGGAATAGCTGATTTCCACTGGGGGTGGTAGGTGAATTCCCTCTAGGCTAGGCTGCATTCTGGAGGTTTTGGGTATGTGTGTCAGAATCATTTAGGCATGAAAGTGAGGTCACTGTGGGTGGGCAGGTAGCTCTGAGTTCCTGCATTGTGCAGAGGGTTGGACTAGATGACCGTGGGGGTCCCTTCCAATTCTATGATTTGAGGAGACTACCAAGGATGCTCATGGTTGCTATGCAGTGGCAGGCAGTGGGAAACCACCTCTAAATTCCTCTTGCCTATGGGGTCCCCAGAAGTCAGCTGTGATTTGCCAGCAAAACAAATGAAAGGTAAGGACTCTCTTAGGAGCACCTTTTTGATGAGAGTTTCCATTAATTCAAATCTGATCAACATTAAAAAAAAGATTTTAAAGCATGTTACAAATATAGCCTTTGAAAATCTAATGTGTGCACACACTTTGACCTATTGAGCCAGATGGCACCTCAGATCACTGAAGTCTTCTGTTGCGCAAATGTCAACAATTTGTTAGGTACACATAGAACTGAAGCCATATACCTGTCCACTGATAGGCACAGAACATTCTGTGTTTTCCCGCTAGGCGCACCATCTTCAGTACATGTCCCTGACTGTGGACAAGTACGTTGTTCTCAAGCAGCAGATTAGGACACTCATCCACAGCTGTTCATCATCCCAGATTTTAAGGTCCACAGGGCATCACTGTTTCGACCCAGCAATATGATGATGGGTCAATTTCTTTCGGGGGGGGGGGGACTTGTCCCCTCCCACCTGCTCACACTTCCTCTTCTCCAAGGTGAAACTGACATGAAATTGACAGCCTCTCTAAAGCCTCAAAAGGCAACCTTTGAAATGCGTGAGGCTGATTTCAGCCATATGGTGAGGCTGAGGACGCATACTTGGGATAGCTGAACACTGACGGATTTCCCGGACAAGATGCTGGAAAATCTGATGCTGAATCTCCAGCACACTTTGTTCCCTGGAAAATAGCAGCTGTGAAAGTCCCTGTGTTGGGCTGGGTCCCTTGCCCAGAGCATAGCCCCCACTTCAGAGCTGCAGAGGCACTTGGAGCCCCTTCCCTCGGAGGAAAGGCGGAAGAGTCTGGGACGTTTCCGTTTAGAGGCGAGACAACTGGTTTTAAAAAAAATAAAATTATGAACGTGATAGAGAAAATTTTCCCCCTCTCCCAAACAAAAACTTGATGGCATCCAATGAAGCTCCTGAGGAGTAGGTTCAGGATGGACAAAAGGAAATACTTCACTACACAGGCAAGTAGAATTCACAGCCAGAGGATGTGGTGACGACTACAGGTACAGACAGCTTTCAAAGGGTATTAGGCAAATTCAAGGATACATCTGCCAGTGGCTACTAGCCATGGCGAATGAGAGAACCTCCACATTCAGAGGCACTAACCCTCTGAATCCCAGAGCCAGGAGGCAACAGCAGGGGAAGGCCTCAGCCTCTGTGCCCTCCAGAGGAAATGACAGGCCTCTGTGTGGGACAAGATGCTGGACTAGAGGGACCACTGATCAGACCCAGCAGAAATCTTTTTATGTTCTTCTCAGGATAAGGCCTCAGCCTTTGTGCCTTGTTATTGGCTGTTCAGAGAATTGGCTAGCCACTGTGTGAGAGAGGATACTGGACTAGGTGGTCCACTAGTCTGACACAGCAGAGCTCGTTGGGTTTTCTTATGAAGGCCTTGGCTTCTGCAGCCTGTTCTTGGCCCTCAAGAGGACCCGGTTGGCCACTGTGTGAGACAGGATGCTGGGCTAGATGGACTTTTGGTCTGATCCAGCACAGCTCTTCTTATGTTCTTATCAGAGGAAGGTCTCAAGCCCTGTTATTGGTTGTCCAAAGGAATTGGTTGGCCCCTGTGTGGGACAGGATGCTGGACTAAGTGGACCATTGGTCTGATCCAGCAGAGCTCTTGGGATCTTCTTATAAGGTCTCAGCCTCTGTGTGCTGTTGTTGACCCTCAAGAGGAACTGGTTGGCTACTATGTGAGGCAGGATGCTGAACCATATGGGCCACTGATCTGATCAAGCCAGGCTCTTCTGTTGTTCTCATGAAGGTCTTGGCCTCTATTCCTTTTTGTTGGTCCTTGGAGCAACTGGCTGCCCACTGTGTGAGACAGAATGCTGGACCTGATGGACCCTCACTAGTCTGAACCAACAGAGCTCTTCTGATGTTTTGTTTGCTGTTTTCCCTACTGGGAAATTCTGGAGGGCAAGAAAAAGGTTTGGGGAAGGAAAGTTTCCACTGGTTTTGCTGTTACAGCAGAGGTTGCCCAATGAGCACATCAACCATGGGTTGGTTTCCCAGGGTAACTCTCTGCACATTTTCCCTGGCCCATCCCTTTCATGCCACAGGGTGGGGTTTTCAGGGTTGTTAATCAGTAAACTAATATGTTTTAAACTCTTGTGGGGGACAGATGCCACAGGGCTGGAATTGGAAAACTGATGTAGACAGGACTGAGAAAGATCCAGACTTTGTTTGCTTTCCTGTGATCACTCCAAGAAATATTGCAGCAATACATATTTTAGTAAGAATGCAGCAAAACTTGAGAATCATAGAATCATAGAATCATAGAATCATAGAGTTAGAAGGGGCCATACAGGCCATCTAGTCCAACCCCCTGCTCAACGCAGGATCAGCCCTAAGCATCCTAAAGCATCCAAGAAAAGTGTGTATCCAACCTTTGCTTGAAGACTGCCAGTGAGGGGGAGCTCACCACCTCCTTAGGCAGCCTATTCCACTGCTGAACTACTCTGACTGTGAAATTTTTTTCCTGATATCTAGCCTATATCGTTGTACTTGTAGTTTAAACCCATTACTGCGCGTCCTTTCCTCTGCAGCCAGCAGAAACAGCATCCTGCCCTCCTCCAAGTGACAACCTTTCAAATACTTAAAGAGGGCTATCATGTCCCCTCTCAACCTCCTTTTCTCCAGGCTGAACATTCCCAAGTCCCTCAACCTATCTTCATAGGGCTTGGTCCCTTGGCCCCAGATCATCCTCGTCGCTCTCCTCTGTACCCTTTCAAAAAATCTGGGATGTGCATGGAAACCACGTGATGCTGTGGGGAAGAGGGGGGGGAGCCGCTTCCCAATAGCATCTAGGATGGGGCAGACCTATGTAGAGAACTTGTCAGGCTCCCTGGTTCTCTCCAACAAGGCCGTGCTATGAAGAATGGTGTCCCATTGCTATTACCAAGGGAAAGTGTGCTAGATGTATTATTGTGGGTCTTACAGCATCTCATCTGGCTTGACCTTGAAGGCGCATCTAATCTGCACAACTGTGCACTCCCTCTTGCATCTGCTAGGTTAGAACAAGGCGTGCCTCTTCCCGAATTCCCTGCAAGAAGACCAGTTCTCAGCCAGCCCTACTAGTTGAGCCCCTAGAAATCACCACTGGTGGCAGATGCAGTGTGCCTTCTTCCCAGCCCGCCTCACGGTGGGTGTGCAAAGGGATGCAGCTTTAGAGGCCAGCAGGACTAGGAGCTGCAGGTTCAAGTTATGGGAAAGGAGGTCCCACAAATATTAGAAAGCATTTGCTGATGGTGAGGGCTCTTCATGGATGGCAAGGGCTGCCTTGAAGGGTGGTGGAGTCTCCTCCTCTGGAAGTTTTTCAGAGGAGACTGGATGAGCACCTATCAGGAGTGGGTGATCTTTAAGTCCCCAAGAAGTGGGTGGGGGGGCTGAACTCAATGGTCCTCGAAGGTCTCTTCCAGCTCTGTGTGATACTGATTCTGACTCCTACGGTGGGCACCTGCAGGGGTGCGGGTCAGAATACACCATATGAGTCAGCACACTGGCAGGGGCTCGTGGGAATTGTAGTCCACAGACATCTGGAGAGCCACAATTTGCCCCCCCCCCACACACACAAGGCAAGTGGTTTGTCAGTGCCTTTCTCTGAAGTTGTTCTTGGTGGACCCCCATTGAAGTACTGAGTCATTTCAGGGTGAAGCCATGTTGGGCTGCAGGAGACAAAGTGGACAGGACTTTGAATTTCAAACGCCTGGGTCCCCCAAAGCTGGTTGCTCTCTCAGGTTCTACCAGGCTCGAGTTGAACTTTTCTGTGGAGTGAGCTCCATTTAATAACCGGGGACTTAGTTTTGAGTTGCTCTGCCTAGTGTTGCTCCCCTAAGGCAGCTCTCTAATATCCTTGCAAATGGAAGCTCTCAAAGAGAGAGTCTTGGCAGGAGTCAACCTCTGTATTGTGTTGTCCTTGCAGTGATGAGATCTCTGACTGCAGTATTATGGGATGTTCCACTGCTCAAGGAACAAAGCTGTTCTTAGTCCAGGCCAGGGGTAGTCAAACTGCGGCCCTCCAGATGTCCATGGACTACAATTCTACAAATGCTGGCAGGGGCTCCCGGGAATTGTAGTCCATGGACATCTGGAGGGCCGCAGTTTGACTACCCCTGGTCCAGGCCCTGTGAAGGAAGGGGCCTGAATTAAAACATCACCCGAGTTCAGAGTAAGGGGCAAAGATTTTGGGGGTAAAGAGATTAAAGGAGGGCAAAGTAGGCAATGGAAAGAGGGAGTTTTGTGCTGTTTAGTTTCTGCCAGCTCCTTAAACATAGTAAAGAAAAATCCCATATCAAATACAAGAGATATATCAAAAAACCCAAGCCAATCAGAATCTCAAAAAGCATTCATATTATATTAGATACAAATAAAAACAGCAAAACAGTAACTCACACAGAGAAACACAGACAGGCACCATCTGTTAAAACAGAGAAGTAGTAAAAATAGGCAAAAAACATCAAAGGCATCAAAAGCACTGTGGAATAACATAGGTCAGCTTGGTCAGCTGTGGAATAGCATAGGTCAGCACCTTCTGATCTGGCAAGCTGGGTTTGATTCCCCGCTCCTCCACATGCAACCAGCTGGGTGACCTTGAACTCGCCAGAGCACTGATAAAACTGTTCTGACCGGGCAGTAATCTCAGGGCTCTCTCATCCCCTCCTCCCTCACAGGGTGTCTGTTGTGGGGAGAAGAAAGGGAAGGCAGATGTAAGCGTTTTGAGACTCCATCGAGAAAAGCAGCATATAAAAAACAACTTTTCTTCTTCAGTGCCTCCTGCAGGCCCAAGTGGTGGACTGACCTCCTCTCTCTGGCGGGACAGAATTCCACAGCTGGAAGACAGTGTCGTAAAAAGCCCTCCTGTGAGTCACAGCCAGCTGGCTCCAGATAAACCTGGTTCAAGCACAAAGGCCCTATCTGCCCTCCAGGCCTGGGCTAGTTGGTGGCTGGAGATATCCCGGGAGGACAACTGACCGCAACGGGACAGGGATCTTTTCACCTGGGCTGAATCTGCACTTCCTTTGTTTGTTCCATTGCCAATCCTGTTGAATTCAGGTCGATTTGAACCCAGGCCTTCTTCATTACTTTCCCCCGACTTGAAACAGAAAGTGTTCTGCACTTGATTTGGGGAGCTGAGAGGTGGGAGGGCAGAAGAAGTCCAGCTGGCATGTTTTATTTCTCCTCTTTTGATTGCCGGTGGAGAAGCTTAGTGCAGCATGAGGCTCTTTCAATAATGAGCTGGGGGGGGGGGGGTGGAGTCGAGCAGCCAGCCAGCCAGCAGCAGCAGCCTCTCAGAGAATGAGGCAAATCTCGGCTGATTCTGGAGCACAGTCAAAAAGAGGAAAAATACATCTCGGGAGGAAAGTTTTGCAACCAGGAAGCCTGGAATTCCAGCCCATCTCCACACTACAGAGATCAGTTCCCCTGGAGAAAAGGGCTGATTGGGAGGGGGACTGAGGGATGCCAGCCTCCAGGTGAGGCCTGGGGATCCCCTGGAATTCCAGGTCACCTCCAGACTACAGAGCTCAGTTCCCCTGGAGGAAAGGGATGCTTGAGAGAGGGGACTGAGGGATGCCAGCCTCCAGGTGGGGCCTGGGGATCCCCTGGAATTCCAGCTCATCTCCAGACGACAGAGCTCAGTTCCCCTGGAGGAAAGGTCTGCTTGGGAGGGGGGACTGAGGGATGCCAGCCTCCAGGTGGGGCCTGGGGATCCCCTGGAATTCCAGCTCATCTCCAGACTGCAGAGCTCAGTTCCCCTGGAGGAAAGGGGTGCTTGGGAGGGGGACTGAGGGATGCCAGCCTCCAGGTGGGGCCTGGGGATCCCCTGGAATTCCAGCTCATCTCCAGACTGCAGAGCTCAGTTCCCCTGGAGGAAAGGTCTGCTTGGGAGGGGGACTGAGGGATGCCAACCTCCAGGTGGGGCCTGGGGATCCCCTGGAATTCCAGCTCATCTCTAGACTGCAGAGCTCAGTTCCCCTGGAGGAAAGGTCTGCTTGGGAGGGGGACGGAGGGATGCCAACCTCCAGGTGGGGCCTGGGGATCCCCTGGAATTCCAGCTCATCTCCAGACTGCAGAGCTCAGTTCCCCTGGAGGAAAGGGGTGCTTGGGAGGGGGACTGAGGGATGCCAGCCTCCAGGTGGGGCCTGGGGATCCCCTGGAATTCCAGCTCATCTCCAGACTGCAGAGCTCAGTTCCCCTGGAGGAAAGGGGTGCTTGGGAGGGGGACTGAGGGATGCCAGCCTCCAGGTGGGGCCTGGGGATCCCCTGGAATTCCAGCTCATCTCCAGACTGCAGAGCTCAGTTCCCCTGGAGGAAAGGTCTGCTTGGGAGGGGGCTGAGATTCCACCCCCAAACCCTCAGGAGTTTCCCAACCTCAATCTGGCCTCTATCCCCCATCTTGCTGATGTCGGGGTGGGGGCTAGCAACCATAACCTGAGGACAGGCGGGGCTGTCTCTTTGCTTTGGGGAAGAAGTCAGTGGGCACCACAGAATGTAGCAGCAGGTGCCCCGGCCCCCCTGGGCACCAAACACGGAGGTCTGGAGGGAAGTGGGGCAGATGGCTCGGCTGGGAGAGCCGCCTGGAGTCCTGTTCAGCATTCCCTGCAGGGCTGTCTCTTGGCAGCCACAGCCAAGCCCCCGGGGTCCTGAAGCAGTAGAGGGGAGAAGGTGGCAGCTGAATTTCACATATGGATTGAAGCAGAGCGGCAGCAGGCTTCTAACCGACTTCTAACTGGCTTCTAACCGCCAGCGAGTCTGCTGACGCTGCTTCCGGAGCCACTTTGCATCCATCATGAATGGAGAAAGGGGCACACAAAGGGAACATTCTGAGGCTTGGATGCAAAAAGCGGATCAAGGCCGGTTTGGAGGGAACAGGGTGTCGTTTCCGCACAGTGTCCAGCAGACCGGAGCTGGGGAATCAGCCATTGAGACAGAGAAGTGTTAGTGAAGCAGAAAGAGCCTGCAAGTGCCCCCTCCGTCAGGCTTAAAAAGTGGCTTTTCCAGTTTGGCCTGACTTTCAGGAAGTGGGCTACGGAGAAACACAGCCCAGGGCCTGTTTTCTTGTGCCCTGAAGTTCACCCCCTGCCTCCAAGACGGGGACCCAAGGGCTGGAGTGGAACGCTCCCCCTCCCTCCCGCCCCACCCCGACTCTCACCCCATACCAGTCAAGCCAGGCCTTGTGATGCAACGGGGGCCTCTTTTGCAAAGGCCAACGGCACAAAAGGAGTTGGCAAAACTGTGTTTCTCTTTCGAGTGTGGTTGGGGCAAAGGCATGCCTGACCCCTTCTCCCATCCTCCTCTGCACATAGAAGCTAGCATAGAATTCGTGTAGCCTGGCATGCTGGTGTGCATAGAGGCATGTGCACATGCACACACACACATCCTGTTGCAGCCCAAAAGGTACCTTCTAGGAACACAGTTGCACTACTAGCTTATTTCAATCTTTTCTTCCCTCTGTGCCAGGCGAGCTCCTAGCGCCTTACCTGTCCTCAGACTGCTTGACCACAGTCATCCATGCAACGGTCACCTCCAGATTAGATTTCTGTAATTCCCTCTACGCAGGCCTGCCCTTGTCCTTGACCCGGATATTGCAACTGGTGCAAAATACAGCTGTTACGGTCCTCACAGGTAAATCTGGGAGGGCCCACATCCAGCCTGTGCTGAGGCAGCTGCGTTGGTTAGTGGTTGCAGCCCATATCAAGTCCAAGGTTCTGGTATTAATCTTTAAAGCCATCTGTGTTCTGGGCCCCTCATATCTGTGCCTATCTCCTTATGCCCCCCGCAGGGCTCTTTGCCCTGCAGGTATGGTTCTGTTGGAGATTCCCAACCTGGCTTCGACCAGGGCCGGGGTCTTTTTGGTCCTGGCCCCGACCTGGTGGGATGAGATCTCAGGAGAGTTGTGGGCCCTGTTGGAGCTTTCTCAGCTTTCTCCGCAGGGCCTGCAAAACAGAGCTCTTAAGTCAGGTATTTGCTTGAGTCCAGGGCAAGGAAAATCTGGGCCCCTCATGGATGTGTGAGATCCTGGCTCCCTTGAAATGGCTTCCTTGAGACTAGGGTTGCCGAAGCATCCAACCCTACCCGAGACATTTGTTGTTAGAACTGGAGGGTGGGAGAGCATTGTTACCACCAAGGGGTGGTTGAAATTAGGGTTGTAATGTTATGACGGGAGTTTTATGATGGTTTTATGGGGATTTTATTGTGAGGAGATTGTTTTATTGTGAACCTCCAGGAGCCATTTGGGAGTGGCAATATAGAAAAATTATGAATAAATAAATAAAATAAATAAATAGATGTCCATGGACATCTGGAGAGCCACAGTTTGGCCACCCCTGCTCTATGGGGTGGGCACTTGATGGCACTCTTCACCACCACGCCTTAGCTCTGAGTGGCTCAGCCATGCCAGCTCAGGGGAGCCCAAAGTCCGTTCTCAGAACAGAAGTGAGTCCCTGGGTGGGAGACCACCACGGATGTTCAGGCTTGCTCTGCAGAAGCAGGCCGCGCCAGACCTCCTCTGTCCCTCGCTTGCCTTGAAGATGGGGGGGGAGGGGTTACCAAAAGTAGGTTGTGACGCAACGGTCCTTCCCACCCCCCTCCCACAGCGACTGTCTCTCAAAGACCTGCCTGGTCTTTGATCTCATCAGGGGGGCTTCTGGTCACTCTGCTGGCCACCACTACCACCAGTGGGAGATGCAGGGATGCCAGCCTCCAGGTGGGGCCTGTGGATCCCCCGAATTACAGCTCATCTCCAGGCAACAGAGGTCGGTACCCCTGGAGGAAAGGGCTGCTTTGGAGGTGGACTGTATGGCCTTAGACGCCATAGCAGTCCCTCCCCTTCCTGAACCCAACTTCTGCAGGCTCCAGGTTGTTCTCATCCTAATAGGATGGGATGTAGGGTCACACAGGTTGAACAGTTCCTGGTGGAGCCTGGGGAGTATGAGGGCTACAATACCATAGAGTCCACCCTCTAAGGTAGCGATCCCCAACCTGTGGGCTGCGGACCACATGTGGTCCGTAAACTAATTGGAGGTGGGCCGTGAAGGATGCCTTCTCCTCCCCCCCCCCCCGGCCCTTTACTTCATCCACCCCGGCCCTTTACAACACACTTCAGGTGTCATTGTCTCCCATCACTCCCAGATGGGACTATCTCGTTGCAGAGAAACAAGCTCAGGGTTCCCACTGATTTGTCATTGTCATGAGTTAAAATTTCCATGAAAATAAAATGTTCCTTATGTTCATTGTTGTGGCGTGTCTGTATCTTATTTTGAAGGGATGTCTAAACATTACCATAGCGATCAGAGAGCGCTAGGGCAGTGGTTGAGAGTAGAGGAGTAAACTACCCCCCCCCCCACCGGGGCTCAGTAAAAGGCATTGAGTGGTCCCCGGTGATAAAAAGGTTGGGGACCACTGCTCTAAGGGAACTGATCTCTGTAGCGTAGAGCTGAGTTGTAATTCCAGGGCATTCCCAGGTCCCACCTGGAGGCAAACATCCCTAGCCCTGAAGTTCAGACCCTGAGGTTCATGTTTAAGGTTCTGTGAGCTTCCAGAAGATCTACAAGATCAGAAAGAGAAGCCTGGTGGAATAGTGGTGGAGCCAGACTGGGAAGGGGGAGAGCATCTTTTGAGAGATCCTGGGGTCTTAAGGATCTCATCGATCCATAGGACAGAAGCGGAGGCTGATGGGAAAGGGAAAGAGCTTTCTGTATGCATTTGGCAGCAGGACTGAAGGCTAGCCCAACAGAGCTGCTTCTTTGTCTAAGACACCCCAATGACTGGAGGGGGAGGGCAGTGAGGAGCACACAGAGCCAGATCAGGGCCAAAGGGCCTTCCCAGCCTCCTGGGCCCACATGATTTCCAGCCAGCCCCTTCCACAGCCTCTGTTGTGGCGCCTCTGGGGCCAGTACCCACCCAGGAGATGATGGGGGGGGGGTACTTGGCATGGAGCAACAGCATCTCCCTCCCAAAAGACTAGAATTTAAGGGCATCCAATGAAATTGATAGGTAGTAGGTTCAGGACAGACAAAGGAAAATTCTACTTTATACAGAGAGGGATTTATGCAGAGGATACAGTGATGGCCACAGAAATAAACAGCTTTAAAGGGGAATTAGGTAGATTCATGGAGGATGAATCTATCCGTGGCTACAAGCCAAGGTGGCAGAGGGGAACCTCCACATTCACAGGCACTAATCCTCAGAATCCCAGAGCCAGGAGGAAAGATTGGGGAAGGCCTGTTGTTGTCCCTCCAGAGGAACTGGTTGGCCACTGTGTGGGACAGGAGGCTGGATGAAATGGACCATCCTTGGTCTGATCAGCAGGGCTCCTCTGACGTTCTTATGTACCTTGATCTGGCCCTGATGTGACAAGTGAGTGTATTTCAGTCCATTCTAGCAGAATTTATCAAAAAATACTTAATCTCTCTCTCTGTAGAGAGCCAGTTTGGTGTAGTGGTTAGGAGTGCGGACTTCTAATCTGGCATGCTGGGTTCGATTCTGCACTCCTCCACATGGCAGCCAGCTGGGTGACCTTGGGCTCCCCACAGCATTGATAAAACTGTTCTGACCGGGCAGTGATATCTGGGCTTTCTCAGCCTCACCCACTTCACAGGGTGTATGTTGTGGGGAGAGGAAAGGGAAGGCAAATGTAAGCCGCTTTGAGCCTCCTTCGGGTAGAGAAAAGCGACATAAAAGAACCAACTCTTCTTCTTCTTCAGTAATCTCAGGGCTCTCTCAGCCTCACCTCCCTCACAGGGTGTCTGTTGTGGGGAGAGGAATGGGAAGGCGACTGTAAGCCGCTTTGAGCCTCCTTCGGGTAGGGAAAAGCGGCATATAAGAACCAACTCTTCTTCTTCTTCTTCTCTCAGCCATTTTTATCTTTCCTCAGGCTGAACTTTTTTTCATGAAAGGGAAACCAATTTACCAACTTTTACTTTTCTGGCCATTGTATAAAGACAGTGGATGAACGGTGCACCATGTTGTTTAAAAATGACATCACAAGACGAATCAGGAATACACAAACAGAACAGAAAAAGCTCCCCACAACAGCCCACAAGAGGGAAGAAAAGGACAAACTGAAAGATGTATTTATACATCCCAAGAAAATACACACACACCAGTAATAAATTAAGCCTCGTGTAGGGATGCCATCTTCCAGGTAGGGGCTGGGGTTCCCCTCCTCTCCAAGTGACAGAGATCAGTTCCCCTGGAGAAAGTGGCTGCTTGGGAGGGTGGAAACCATGGCATTGTACCCCACTGAGGTCCTTCCCTATCCCAAATCTTGCCCACTCCCAGCTTCACCCCCAAAGTCTCCAGGTATTTCCCAACCCAGAGTTGGAGTCAGTTCATCCAAAAGATCTCGTGGAAATGAATGGAAACTGTGCTTGACCACTGAGTACACCCCACTCATGGGCCAGACTGGCCCACCACCCCAATGCCCCGCCTACGCTGCCCTGACAGGCTGATGCCCATTCCAGCCACTTCCCTTCCAACCCCCACCCCCTTCTCCCCACTTTGTGCAGTTTGAAGCGGCCAAGAGAAAGGAAGAGCGTGTGCAGGAAACGTGTCTGCCAGCAAAGATCTCCAGTCCCACAAAGGAAGGCCAAGACAATTTCTGCCCCCCCTCCTTCTGCTAATAGCGTATGCGGGGGACGTGGGGCCACGGTTTTGAACGCCTGCCAGGAACCAAGCCGAGAGTTTATTCTCTGAATCTCTTGGGCTGTTTATCTGCACTGCTTACCACTGCAGATGTTCCAGTTTAAATACCAAAAAATAATTAATGAAAATAATTTCTGTAACCTCAGAAGCAAAAAGAGGAGGCATCTGCAAATGACAGAGACGGGGTGGGGAAAGGGCTGCAGAATAAAGCAAGTTGATAATGAAATGTCATCGGAGATACCCGGCTACCCCCAGGCCTGGAGACCATTCGCTCAGTAATTTACTATGGTCATGGACCAGCAGAATAAAGCCCATATTAGCAGAGTGGTTATAAGAATATATATACGCACACACATACATACACACACAATCTTCCATTAAAGATACGTTCTTTAAAAAACCACAGCTATATGTCACTGAATCAACACTTTACCTCAGGCTTACTCCGCCAGGGTTTCGTGACAGCCCTGGAAGGATTTCCCAAATGGATGGGGTTTTTAATAGAGTTTTAAAACTGGTTAAACATTTAATGGGTGATATGGTCATGTTAACCTACCTATCCACTCTCCCAAAATGGACAATGGACCTGGGCGTTTTATCCTCTCCCAGTCAGAATAAGCCCTTCCCCTCAGCAGTGTATTCAATATCTATTTTGATTTTGGACACTTTAAATTTTCCCTCTGCAATATCCATGATTGATCTGCAGTGACCCTACCTTTCCCCAGCAATATCCAGGACCAGATATAAGTCATCGTAAATGAGGAACCCGCTTTGAGAGCCCCCTATATTAAGTGTAGATCTCTGTGTTTTGCGGGATTAACTTCCTGCCCTGTGCCTCCAACGCTGACACAGTGAAGCAGTCTGTTACTGACAGGTCAGGTCAAAGACTGCCTGGTTCCCAATGCAAAATTTCGCTAGCAAGAAGACTTAGGGTGTTTCCGCACAAGGACCAATGTTGCCAATTGGTTCCACAAAGCAGAAACGCTATTTTAAATAGTGGAATCTCGGCGTTACGCATATCTGCATTTGTAGTGGAATCCAGTCGCGTTTCATTCATTCCCCACAGGTTTCCGGTCTCGCAGGAATCGCTAGAAAGGAAGCAATTTTTTCTGTGCTTGGTCCCGCCCCTGGCCGTCAATCAAACGAACAGCCAATGGGCGGTTGTTATTATGCTCCGGAAAAGCCCCTTTCCCTTTAAGCACAGGTTTAAAAAAAACACACACACATACGTTGCAACGAATATGCCTTGATTCGTTGCAATGGAGAGACCCATCTAGCTGGCGTGTGAGCTGGCGATTCATCATTCATCATGCTCCCCTGAGTGAAACACCCCCCCCCCCGCACGGGCGCGATTTTCGGCCGAAAATAAAGGGAACTTGCAAACAGGGCTGTGTTGTGCTTGGGGACTTAAGGGAGCTTTAAAGCACTTCTGTGGAGGGACTGTAGCCAGAGAAGCCTTGCTGGGTGAATGAAGCCTCACTAGTTCGTTGCTTTCCCTGCTCGCTCCGAGGGGGAAAAAATGGCAATCGCTTCGCCAGAAGTTCGGAGGAGAGAGCCAGGGGGAGGGACTTTGTTGGAACCGCAACAATGAGAACGCACAGGTCTTTTTCGCTAGTGTTGCAGATTGTTCGCAAGAGTGTAGCACTTTTTGAAGGGTGAATCCATTTTTCCCGATTTCCCTAGAAGCGCTACAATGAATCGCTTTTCGCAGAACTGTTGCAAGAGTGTTGCAGATTGTGTGTGACGTCTTGCGGAACTGCAAATTAGTAGCATTTACAGCATGAAAGCCTTCTGCTACATTAAACTCGTGTGGAATGGCCCTTATTTTTGCCCTCGTTTTGGAATGTGTTTTAAAGTGACTGTGCTCCAGATGCCCACACTTTCCTCAGCAGACTTTTGTCTCTTGGATTTATTTTTCTCTGTGAGGCTGCTGCTTCCTCCCCTCTCCCCCCCCCCCCCCGCCTACAGGAAAAGAAAGAAAGAGAAACAAGCAGCCTCGTCCTTCACTTGGTTCCTCCCCTGGCTTGCTGTGGCTGTAGACTCTCAGGAGTCAAAAGACAAAAAATAAAGCACTATCCAGACTTCTGCTCCTTTAATGCCAGCTGGCTGGTCTTTACCTGACCCCCTCCCCCTTCGCTTATTCAGGAAAAGAAATAAACCAGCAGCATCCCACCATTCCCCTCGCCCCCTCGGAGCTTCCCCAATCAAGTGCAAAACACTTTCTGTTTCAATTCGGGAGAAAGGAAGGAGGAAGACCCGGGTTCATATTGATCTGAATTCTGTAGGATCAACAACAGAAAAAACAAAGTAAGTGCAGAACCAGCCCTGGTGTAGGTGGGAAGGGGAGGGGCTCGGGGGGGCATGTCCACAGCTCTGCTTCCTAACCATATTCTACCCGATTGCACCACTTACAGGGGTTCTCGCAGCCTAAAGAATGTTTCAGGGGTTTCTCAAGGGTAAAAAGATTGAGAAAAACTGCTGGACTTCAATAGAACCTGGCAGCAGTGCAGCCTCAGAGCTATATCTGAGGTTCCAGATGCGAGGCCTTTGGGAAGAGAGGAGGGATGCTAGTCCTCTAATCTTCTTGGCAGTTCTTGGAGGATAGATATAAAATACTCTGCAGAAGACGGCAATAGCAAATCACCCCTGCTTTTCCCTTTCTGGGGTCACTTTAAGTCGACTGTAACTTCATTGCACCTTACACACACGCACACACAAACACACACACACAAGATCATTAGAGGTGGGACAGTGGAGCAGGACAGGTTTGGAGACCCAAAACGAAACTGAGCTCTGATAGCTGGCTGAAGAGTCCTAAATCAAGAGGCCCGGGGGCTGGAAAGGAACCCACACACTTGAACTGTGGGAAACCTGTGTTCTCTCTCTGCACATAGAACCTGCACACTAAGTGAGAGGTTGACAATAGAGATTGACAAGTCTCAGGGTCTGACTGGAAGACTATCAAGGGTTCTGCTTCAGACCTTCAGCAATTAGAAATGAAATGAACGTATTTCTCTTATTGCCTAACAGTTTGAAAGGAAATGCTATACTTAGTTTCTCCTTCAATCAAGGAGGGTTTCTTTAAAAATCAGTCTGGAACTGGAGGATCAGCAGTTTGCTGGTGCACAAAACACTACCAAGTATCTAGTCCTCATAATCACAAAAGAAAGTCTGACAAAAAATCTGACCCAGTCCCCTGTGGCAGCCACTGGGGACTTTTAATTATTTAAAAAAAAATGGCACTAGACTATCCTTAATGTGCCATTGTACCAATCAGTGTAGCAGATTATCCGAATTCCCAGCTTTCCTTCAAAAGAGAGCGAGTCTCCAACACAGGCTTTCTCAACCAGGGTTTCATGAGACCCTGGTGTTTCTTGATGGCCCTGAGAGGGTTTCCTGAATGGGTGGGAGTTAATGTGTGTGTGTGTGTGTGTATTTTACATTTGTTAAATATTTATCAGGTAATTTGACCATATATGGTCATGTTCACCTGCCCTCCCCTCCCAAAATGGCCAATGATGGTCCTGGGCATGTCCACAGTTCAGCCATATTCTGCAGGATTGCTTCCCTTCTGGGGTTTCTCGAAGCCTGAAGAATGTTTCAAGGGCAACATTCTCAAGGGCAAAAAAGTTGAGGAAGGCTGCAAGGGAATGTGCTCGGGGTTCTCTAGGAACTGAAGAGAGCCTGCTGCACCTATCCTTACCACGAGGAATTGATATAATGACGGCAGACGTTTGGTTGGCCCAGGGGGAGCAGAGCACTTCCGGGGGATTGGGGAAGGGAAACTGTGGGCAGACCTACCGTCTGGGAGTCCCTCCCCCGGTTGTTGCTGTGCTTAATCTCCTGCAGCAGCAGCAGCAGCAACAGCAACAGTGAGGAAACAACAAAGACTGTCCCCGTGTGCAGACTGTGTGGCCCTGAGCACTTTCTGGAGAGGCAGAGCAGAAATAAGGGAAAGGAATGAAACGAGTAATTAAGCCCCTGCGCCTGAGCCCATCGCTCGAAACAAGCAAGGGATTAACGGCCCTCAACGCTGGCACTGCCTATCGACTTACTTGTCTGCCAGTGGGGAAGGGTAAACACCCACCCAGACCTGCCCTTGTGATGCTCCACAGACCAATGCCTACGAAGGGAAGGGGCCTGCCAAGGCCTCACCTGCAGTCTTTCCTGAGGAGGAAGAAGAGTCCTTTGCATGTTAAGATGCATCAGAGAAACCTTGGAGGTGCAAAGAAGGGTGGCATTTGGGGGGATGGGGGGGATGCCAGTAGGGAGGGGACGGCTTTGACCGCTAACCCTACTACAGAGCATCTCAATTATTGGCCATTCCAGGAAATCATGAGTCATGGCACTTTCATTCAAAGACTTGCAGGCCATGGGACTGTGAAAGACCTTTTTTGCAGAGCAAGCTATACTACAGTAGGTGGACCGCTGGCAGTCTATTTAACTGCAGAACTACTCTAACTGTGGACATTTTTTTCCTGATATCTAGCCAATATCCTTCTCCACGTAGTTTAAGCCCATTACTGCAGATCCTCTTCTCTGCTGCCAACAGGAACTTTTCCCTGGCCTCTTCCAGGTGACAGCCTTTCAAATACTTAAAGGGAGACATCCTGTTCCCCCTCTACCTCCTCCAGGCTGAACATTCCCAAGTCCCTCAGCCCTTCCTCATGGGGCTTGGTCCCCAGGCCCCGGATCCCCCCCGTTGCTCTCCTCTGCACCCTCTCCATTTTGTCCACGTCCATTTGGAAGTGAGGCCTCCAGAACTGCACCCCAGGTGGGGTCTGACCAATGCAGAATACAGAGGGACTGTGACATCTTGTGATTTTGACGTGATGCTTTCTTTATCTTTACCGCTGCATCACTGTGGGCTCATATTTCACTTACCCTCTACAGAAGGAGATGGGCTTCTTGGTAGAGTTCTCACCTTGCAGGCAGAAGGTCCTGGTATAGCTCCGGTTAAAGAATGTCAGGAAGGAGACGCTGGGAAGGACCCGTCTTGGTGGAAGAAGACTTATTTGCTGGTGAGAGGAGACTATGCAATTCTTAGAAGAGGCATTCCTCTCTCTTGCTTGTTTATGCAAGGGAATACTCCTCCTCAGAGGGCAGTGGCTCAGACTCAAGCATTCATTTCTTTTAAACATTGATTGGCCACTTGTCACCTTCGCAGAAGGCCTAAAGGCAAAACGTGCTTTTTGCCCCTTCAGAGGTACTCTTGGTGGTGGAAGGTGTCAAGTCTTGACCGACTTATAGCAACCCTGCAGTGTTTTCCAGACAAGAGATGTTTTGGGGTGGTCTGCCATTGCCTGCCTCTGTATAGTAACCCAGGACTTCCTTGGTGGTCTCCCATCCAAGTCCAGGCCAGGCCAACCCTGCTGAGAACTGCGTCCCTCCATATGTCCATGGACTACAATTCCCATGAATGCTGGCAAGGGCTCATGGGAACTGTAGTCCATGGACATCTAGAGGGCCGCAGTTTGACTACCCCTGGGTTAGACAAACCTGTTTTAATCCAGGTTTGTCTGCGACGTGGTGAGGCTGCTCCCGGGGCCGGGAAAATGCCGGCGGCCACCCCCACCCTGGCAGCGACCCGGGGAGGGGAGAAGACTTGAGTTGGTGGCCCGGGGGCTGGAAAGGAACAGGGTCTTCCCAACAGGGAGGAAAGTTTGCCGGGAGGACTCACTGGCTGGGAGGTCTTCTCCATCTGCGCAGTGAGTCCCCTGGCAGCCAAGGCGAGGCCAGGCCAAGCAGCCAATGGGAAGCCCCTGAGTGCCACTCGGAGGGGTGAATCAGGAGCCACTTTTCGGCTCCTGATTCGCCCCTCCGAGTTTTTATCCTGCACAGGGCCCGCCCTAACTCCTTCCCAGGAGCCCTTAGCTGTTTATTTAATCCGCTCCACAGGAGTGGTTAAAGATAATTTAAAAATGTTATTAACCACCCTGAGTTAATATTTATTTGTTGTTGTTGTTGTCACCCATTCAATTGTGTCCAATTCTTGGCGATCCCATGGCCCAGCTGTCAGCATTATCCCCAATCCCGCACCACCTCCCTCAGCCATGCAGTGTTCTGGCCGGTATGCATTTTGATCGTGTCTCACCACCATGTTCTTTGTCGGCCTGGTTTCTTTTTTCCACTGACCAATCCTAGAATATTTGCTTTCTCCACTGAGTTGGATCACATGATATGGCCAAAGAAAGGGCGCCAGAGTTTCGTGATTTTGCTTCCCAGTGAAACATCAGGCTTTGTGTGCTGTAGTTTTTGCTTGCTTGTGACTTTTGCCATCCATGGAGCCCACAGGCAGAAGCCTTCTCCAGCACCAGAGTTCAAACGAATCAATGCTTCTCTTGTCTGATTTTTTCATGGTCCATCTTCACAGCCATAAGTGTCTCCTAGGAATATGGTAGATCGAACTGGCATTTGGTAGCCAGGCATAGGTCCTTACTTTTCCATGTTTGGTTCAAGCTCATCGTTGCTGAACGACACAGAGCCAATTGATGTTTTATGTCCATACTGCAATCGCCACTCACATCAATTTGTGATCCAAGAAAACTGAATTCTTGAATGCATTCGATCTCTTCGCCATCCATTGTTATTGGGAAATGTTTGCTTTTTGCAGTGGTCATTATTTTGGTCCTTGTAGTGTTTAAGGAAAGGCCAAATGTCTTACTTACTTCATTAACCTTTCTAATCAGCTGTTTGAGGCCTTCCTTAGTTTCTGACAGGAGGGTCATGTCATCAGCCAAGGCAATCCTATGGTACAGCTCCCATTCATTCATTCATTCATTCATTTAACTTCTGCACTGTAGCAGGGGAAAGGAGTGTTGGTGAGAAAAGGGGCACTGGCCAGTTGACACCCTTGGTTAGCCATCTTTTGCTGTGTCTGAACTAAACTGTACAGAAAACTGATGCAACCTGGTTTTTCAAGGCCACAGAGCAGGAAAACAGACCTCATGTGGGGCTCTGTCCTCTTTGAGGGGCCATGAGTTAGACATGGGCTTGTTTTATTCCCAGTGCCAGCCACAAAGAACCCTCCAGCCAAAGATCTGCCCACACTGCTCTCTGTGAATCATACAGGACTCTGATCAGCTTCTCCAGACAGCTGTGTGTTTCTCCTGGACTGGACTGCGGGTTGTCATCCTCCAGGTGGAGCAGCTTCAGAAGGCGGTCTGTCTTTATGACTGGGGTCCCCAACCTTTTCGACCCTGCAGATCCCTTTGGCGTTCTGGCACAGGCTGGTTGGCATGCCTAGAAAATGGCTGCCGCAGGAGGCAGCTCCAGCCGCAAGGGAGGCTGGGCATAACTCTCATAGTAACACTCAGCATCTCAGCCCACAGTTGTGCTGAACAGGCCTTTAATAATGGACACATTATTTAAACAATATTTTCGGGTTCATTCATGGCTTGCCTCCAGTCATAACGAGAATGTATTCCTATTTATTTAGAGATTTATAGCCCACCCTTCACCAGATTTGGCCTTGGGGCAGGGAACAACAATAAAGTACAATAATTTACATAGAAATCTGGATAAAATTCTAAATTTTGCCTAAAAACTGATACGACTTGCTCTTACTATCCCGCTTTGTTTTAGACAGGACATATCAACGGGCCAGAAAACGGGCCAGAAAACAGGTGAGAATCAGTACCAGAGATACCTGGCCAGATGAGAAGGTGCCCAACAGATGACAACCTCCCCCAAAGTGGGGGTATGCAGGGGGCCCAGTTCCCTGTGCTGTGGCTGCAGCTGCTGCAGAAGGCATTTTTAAAAATCTATAGAACCAATCAGCTCTCCAGTGGCCCATCAGCCTCCAGGAATTTCCCAAGCTGGGGTTGGCAACTGTACTACTTGACCACTGAACCAAATTCCTGGAATGGTCCTATCAGAGGAAGATGAGATGGTACCGTTTCCCAGACCTATCTTCTTATTTGGTTGAGGCCAGGGTTTGTGCTCTGCAAGGTTGCTGTTTAGGTGTGACATCACCCCCAATTTGCCTATCTGCATATTTTAACTGGCGGGAGTCCTCAGAGAAGGTGTGTAATAAATATTTCAACACATAAAATATATTGCCCCACAGCAAGAGGAAAAATAAAGCCAGTGGCTATTTTTTACCCACCCTCCAATCACCAGCAAGAATTTAACAGGAACCATTGTTTGAAATTAGGGATGCTTTCCGCTTTCATCCCCCTGTGTCGTTTTGCTTCTCCCCAGCATTAGCTGAACATACAATGCTTTTATTTCTCCACATTTCGTGTTCTCTCCCACTAAATTAAAATATGTGCCTTTTCCAACATTATTCGTCTGTTTGTAAACCATCCCAATTGAGTTTATATATATATATATTATATGCGTGAAAGACATACATTGTAAGTATAAATTGTGTTTACAAACCATACCATATGGATATGTGATGCAAATGAATTTACAAAAACATCAGCAAATCACCCAAGATGAAAATGGGTGATGAAATTATAAACAATTTTTAAAAAGCAACAAAATAGTGAACATTCATTCACATTTCAAATGAGGAAGCAGCACTTACAGACATGGAGGTGCCCCTGTATAAGCTGGGAGGCGAGCAAAGTGCTCATTAACCCCTTGCTTCCCAGGCCTAGGTCACAACAGGGAACTTGGCAGAGACCTCCCCTTTCAATGGGCCATTCCGCACCCAATAAATATAGTGAAATGCTTACCTTAAGAAGACGCCATAATTTTGGCATTTTGCACGACGTCTCCAACCTCCCATGTCCATCCAGCAAACCTCAAGCAACATCCACCATTCTAAAGTGGTATTTGGGGAATGACATAAAGTGGATTCCCCAACCTATGTAGTGCAAGCTACAGGAGAGCAACCAGCAGGCCACCAACCAAAGAAATGTATGGAGGTGAAGAAGTCCTATCTCTACAATGTTCCGCCTTCACACCCGCCTCCCTCCACCTTAATTTTTTTTAATTCAATAATTCTCCATTGCAATGCATAGTACTTTTTGAACGCCACCCCGTATGGAATCACAAGTCTTGATAAAAAAAATCTCATTCCTGATTGGGCAGGGAGGGGGGGCTTTAGAGAGGCATGTTTTGTGTTACAACCTTGGGGGGAAATTATTTCTGGCATTGCCTGCATGCTTGTCCACCTATTTGTTGTTCCAGGCTGTTCTTAATTTTTAAAAAGCACTTCCTGACCCAGGAAGAAGGGAGAGGGAGGTGGGTGCAAGGGCGGGACATTGGAAGTGGAGATAGCGCTTCTTCGCCTCCACACATTTCTTTGGCTGATGGCCTGCTGGTTGCTCTCCTGTAGCTCGTGTTTTTAAGGTTTATGCGATTCCCCAACTACTGCTTTAAAATGGCGGATGAAGCGAGCAGTCCCGTATTCCAGTGGTCCCCAACCTTTTTATCACCAGGGACCGATCAATGCTTGACAATTTTACAGAGGCCCGGGCAGGGAGGTAGTCTTCTACCGAGGGATGTCAGCTGCGCAGTGCCATGCTGATGGAGAGCCCCAGCCATGGCGGCTGCTAGACAGCACCAAAGGTGATCCGGCGGCAGAGTGGCAGGGCAGCCCCCGAGGCAACAGCTAGGGAGGAGAACGAGGAGGAGCCGCGGCCTGGTACCAAATGATCCACAGACCGGTCCCGGTCCCCGGACCAGGGGTTGGGGACCACTGCCGTATTCCATCAGGACCTTGAATCTTATCAATTTTAATTTCCCCAGTAGATCAAGAACTTCATTTCTCATCACCTCAGTTTGACTCAGTTGGAAATACAGTCTGTGGTGTGGACACATGCCCCATACTTTCCACAGTGAACACAGAAGCAAGAAGTTGAGTTTCTCTACCATCTTCCCACCTTCCATTAGCAATTCCTTTACTCATGGGTCATCTAAAGCCCCAACTGCTTTTCTGGCTGGTTTCCCTGCTCAGGATATTCTTATCCATGGTTCCTCTATATATTTGCGAAACAACCTTTGGGGGTGGTACGTGTCCGGCTGTCCAAGTTGGAATAGGGCCAATCAGGGTGCAGCTGGCAATACTGATTGCACCCTGATTGGCCTTGCCCCTACAGCTCCCGCCCTCCCTAACTGGACGCTAGCCAGAGACAGAGAGAGACACACAGAGCCCTGCCAGACCGCACACGAGCCCTCATTTCCACCTATCGCTCCTGCTGTGAGGGAGGAACACACACACAGAGAGATCCACCCCTGCTGCGATGGAGAGAGACAGACAGAGAGAGCTGCCCCAAACTGCACATCAGCCCTCCTTCCCTCCTAATTACCTGCTATGATTTCTGCTGCGAAACACACAGCGAGAGGGAGACAGAGAGAGAGAGAGAGAGAGAGAGAGAGAGAGAGAGAGAGAGAGAGAGATCTGCACTTCCTGTGTCCCCTGGCTCCTAGCGCCCATTGAATCCCTGCTTGCAATGGGCTTTCTTGCTAGTATTTAAATAATTGTCTCAATGCTGTTAGCAACCTGCTTCTCTTTTTGCATGCCTAATTATTGACTTTTTTTTTTTGCCAGAGCTGGTAATCCCTTCAATTCATTGAGGCAAACCTTCAATTTTTAAAAAGAAGCCTTTTTACTTTTTATAGCTCCCTTGGCTTGTGTTGTTAACCACACAAGCATTCTTTTAGCCTTAATACTGCCTTTCCAAACCTTGGGAATTCTTCCTATCTGGGCCTCAGTTAGTGTGTTTCTAAATAGCAGCTAAGCATCCTCTAGGGATGTGACTCTCTTGTGTTTCCCTTTAGGCTTCCTTTTAAGTGTTCTCATTTTCATAAAGTTTCCTGTTTTGAAATAAAATGTTTCAGTTTTGGACTTTAAAGGTAACTTTACATTGCCCTGAATGCTGAACTTCATAGCATTGTGGTCACTGTTCTCACTCAGTGCAACAACCTCTACATTTCTCACTAAGTCTGCACAGAACCAAATCCAAGATCACTACTTTTTTGTTGGCTCTGTCACTAACTTTTGCTATGCATAGTCATTTATAGCATTTAGGCTTGGGGGAAGGACTCAGTCTCCATGCCCAGTTGCTGGCCCTCCAGAGGAATTGGTTGTCTACTGTGTGAGCCATGATGCTGGGCTAGATGGACCCTCATTGGTCTGATCCAGCAGGCTCTTCTGATGTTCCTATGAAGGCCTCAGCCTCTTTGCCCTGTTGTTATCTCACAAGAGGAACTGGCTGGCCACTGTTTGCAACAGGATGTTGGGTTAGATTGACCCTCACTGGTCTGATCCAGCAGGACTCTTCTGATGTTCTTCTCAGGAGAAAGCCAGTGTGTGAGACAGAATGCTGAACTAGGTGGACCCCAACTGGCCTCATCCTGCAGGCTCTTCCCTACAAACCTCTCTGCACTATTTAATTCTTATTCTTTCTCAGCACGGTATTATACTATACGTCCTTCCTCCAAGGAACACATGGTATTCTCCCACTTACTCCCCACAACAACCCTGTTGGGTAGGTTAGGTTGGGCAACAGTCTCTCTGACAATTGATCCCCCATTAAAAAAAAATCTCCTAGGTTCTGCCCTCCCTGATAACCAAAATGGGGGTAGTTACTGACCTGGAGCTAGACATCCTGGAATGTGAAGTCAAATGGGCCTTAGGAAGTCTGAGTAACAATAAAGCTGGTGACAGCATAAAGGTGGTGACAGCATTCCAGTAAAACTATTCAAAATCTTAAAATATGATGCACATCAATATTGCTACACTCAATATGCCAGCAAATTTGGAAAACTCAACAATGGCCACAGGATTGGAAAAGGTCAGTTTACATTCCAATCCCAAAGAAGGGCAATGCCAAAGAATGTTCAAACTACCGCACCATTGCACTCATTTCTCATGCTAGCAGTTATGCTCAAAATCCTACAAACTAGGCTCCAGCAATACGTGGACCGAGAACTTCCAGAAGTACAGGCAGGATTTCGAAGAGGCAGAGGAACTAGAGGTCAAATTGCCAACATACACTGGATCATGGAGAAAGCTAGGGAGTTCCAGAAAAACATCTACTTCTGCTTCATTGAGTATGCTAAAGCCTTTGAGTGTGTGGAGCACAACAAATTGTGGCAAGTTCTTAAAGAGATGGGAATACCAAAGCATCTTGTTATGTGCGAAGTCGTGTCCGACCCATCGCGACCCCATGGACAATGATCCTCCAGGCCTTCCTGTCCTCTACCATTCCCCGGAGTCCATTTAAGTTTGCACCTACTGCTTCAGTGACTCCATCCATCCACCTCATTCTCTGTCATCCCCTTCTTCTTTTGCCCTCGATCGCTCCCAGCATTAGGCTCTTCTCCAGGGAGTCCTTCCTTCTCATGAGGTGGCCGAAATATTTGAGTTTCATCTTCAGGATCTGGCCTTCTAAAGAGCAGTCAGGGCTGATCTCCTCTAGGACTGACCGGTTTGTTCGCCTTGCAGTCGCAAGAGTCTTCTCCAGCACCAGAGTTCAAAAGCCTCAATTCTTTGACGCTCGGCCTTCCTTATGGTCCAACTTTCGCAGCCATACATTGCATCTGGGAAGACCATAGCCTTGACTAAACGCACTTTTGTTGGCAGGGTGATGTCTCTGCTTTTTAGGATGCTGTCTAGATTTGCCATAGCTTTCCTCCCCAGGAGCAAGCGTCTTATAATTTCTTTGCTGCAGTCCCCATCTGCAGTGATCTTGGAGCCCAGGAAAATAAAATCTGTCACTATCTCCATTTCTTCCCCTTCTATTTGCCAGGAATTGAGAGGTCCGGATGCCATGATCTTTGTTTTCTTGATGTTGAGTTTCAAGCCAACTTTTGCACTCTCCTCCTTCACCCGCATCAACAGGCTCTTTAGTTCCTCTTCACTTTCTCTTCACCAGTCAGTGATTCCATGTTCAGTTCTTACTGTTGCTTCTTGACCTGCATATAAATTTCTCAAGAGACAAATAAGATGCTCTGGTACTCCCATCTCTTTAAGAACTTGCCACAATTTGTTGTGCTCCACACAATCAAAGGCTTTAGCATAAATATAATAAATAAATATAATAAATAATCTTATTTGTATCTTGAGAAACCTATATGCAGGTCAAGAAGCAACAGTGAGAACCGGGCATGGAATCACTGATTGGTTCGAAACTGAGAAAGGAGTTTGGAGAGGTTGTATACTGTCACCTTGCCTATTTAACTTGTATGCGGAGCACATCATGAGAAAGGTGGGGTTAGATGAGTCACAAATTGGGATCAAGATTGCAGGGAGAAATATCAACAACCTCAGATATGCAGATGATACCACTCTATTGGCAGAAACTGAAGAGGAACTAAAGAGCCTGTTGATGCGGGTGAAGGAGAGTGAAAAAGTTGGCTTGAAACTCAACATCAAGTAAACAAAGATCATGGCATCCAGCCCTCTCAGTTCCTGGCAAATAGATGGGGAAGAAATGGAGGTAGTGACAGAATTTATTTTCCTGGGCTCCAAGATCACTGCAGATGGGGACTACAGCAAAGAAATTAAAAGACGCTTGCTCCTGGGGAGGAAAGCTATGGCAAATCTAGACAGCATCCTAAAAAGCAGAGACATCACCCTGCCAATGAAAGTGTGTCTAGTAAAGGCTATGGTATTCCCAGTTGCATGTATGGCTGTGAAAGTTGGACCTTAAGGAAGGCCGAGCGTCAAAGAATTGAGGCTTTTGAACTCTGGTGCTGGAGAAGACTCTTGCGAGTCCCTTGGACTGCAAGGCGAACAAACCGGTCAGTCCTAGAGGAGATCAGCCCTGACTGCTCTTTAGAAGGCCAGATCCTGAAGATGAAACTCAAATATTTCGGCCACCTCATGAGAAGGAAGGACTCCCTGGAGAAGAGCCTAATGCTGGGAGCGATCGAGGGCAAAAGAAGAAGGGGACGACAGAGAATGAGGTGGCTGGATGGAGTCACTGAAGCAGTAGGTGCAAACTTAGATGGACTCCGGGGAATGGTGGAGGACAGGAAGGCCTGGAGGATCATTGTCCGTGGTGTCACAATGGGTCGGACATGATTTCGCGCCTAACAACAACAACGTTCTGCCCATTGCATGAAGGAGCTCCATACATGGATCCTGCATTGTGTGAAGGTTTACTCCTTTAGGTTTCTCCCAAATCCACATATGAGAATGGAAGAACTTGCCAATTGTCTTTAAAAAAATATTCAGCTGTTTCTATCCTGTTTTCAGCATCAGTGCTCTCAAAGAGGCTTACATTATAAGAGCTGCAATTACAAAATGCAATATATGCCCATAAAATCAAAGGCTGTATTAGCCCAGAAATGGGGGGAGGGGGGACAGGAGAAGGCGGAGGAAATTGCAGCAGGAACCCACTATCAGTTCAGAGAAAAAATACGGACTCTGCAAGTATCTGAAAATCAAAATCTGCTTACAGACCCATAAGCCTGACTCAGAAAGAGCATTTCTTAACCAACTCCCTAAACATTTGGGGAGCTGATTATTATTATTTATTTAACTTTTATACCGTTGCTCTGGTCTCGCGGTGGTTCACAACAGCATAAAATCAATAAAATACAATAAAACCCCATAAAACACCCCTTACAGCAATAGATAGATGGTGATCCCTTCGTAAAACATTCCTAACTCCTAATCCCTACCCCCATTCAGCTGGCTGGCCAAGTTTTCTTCTGCTGGGAGCGAAGAACTAGATCTATCAGGGGATGGGGGGATCCTCCAATTTAAACACCGAGGCTCCACCTTGGCCTCAATCATACGGCTGGCGCAAGAGCTCCATTTTGTAGGCCCTGCGGAAAGCTGACAATTCCAAACAGGCTGCAGAGCAAGAGAATTCCTAGGCCTCAGTGCCATCTTGAATACCTCCAGCAAAAGCCAAATGAGCTGGTAGGTTCTCTGAGGACAAAACAATGTTTAATCCTTGGTGAGAAGTGGCTTAGCAATAGGGTTGCCACCCCCCAGGTGGGGTCTGGAGATCTCCCAGAATTACAAGTGATCTCTGGATGACAGAGATCAGTTCTCTTGAAGGAAATGGCAGCTTTGAGTCCAGTGAGGTCCCTCCCCTGCCCACAAATCTGGAATTTCCCAACTGGAGATGGTAACCCAACTGCTTGTTAAAAGCTGCTACAGCTGCCTTTCCCTGACTGGCACCAACATACAAGAAGGGTAAGCAGAGTATGTCCCTCATCCAGAGGGCTCAGTCTAGCTGGTTGGGGTCAGATCAAGGTCAGCCCTGGTTAGTACTTGGACAGGGGACATCCAGGCAGGCAGAGGCAAACCACCTCTGTTCCCCTCTTTCCTTCATGGCCTGGTAGGGGGGTGGTAAGTTGACTGCAACCACGACCACAGTATGGGGGTTCATGCATAGTGGAAGGACCCAGTGTGCGAAGGGTAATAGGAGCTGTCAATCACTGGGGCAAAGTGGGGTGGGGAAACCAGCCTGAAACACCCAATGAAGTTCATGGGCAAATAGGTATCTGTCTTCATTCAAGGAGGAATAGAAGTGTGGAATCTGCTGCCAGTGCAGATACCTTTAAATAGTTTTAATGGGGTTTTATTGTGGAATTTTTTTGTTGTAACCCGCCATAAGCCGGCATGCCGAGAGTGGTGGGTAAGAAATTTAGAAGAAGAAGAAGAAGTATAGTAGTAGTAGTAGTAGTAGTAGTAGTAGTAGTAGTAGTAGTAGTAGTAGTAGTAGTAGTGAAATGGGGCTAGGCAAATTCAGTGAGGAGACATGGTGAGTAGAGGGAATCTCCACATTCAGAGGCAGAAAACCTCAAATCCAGCACCAAGGGAAGGCCTCGGTCTCTATGCCTTGTTGCTAGCTCTCCAAAGGAACTGGTAAGCCATTGTGTGAAACAGGATTGTGATTTATTATTTATTTTATGATGTGTGTGTAATATAGTCAGGAGATTTTCTGGCTGCCAGACAAGTGATGTTCATAGGTGCTTTGCCATTGCCTCCCCCCCCCCACACACACACACCTCATGACCCTGGTATTCCGTGGAGGTCATCCTTCCAAGGGCTAGCCAGGGCCAAGCCTGCTTAACTTCCGAAAGCTGACAGGATTGGGCTTGCCTGGGCTGCCCAGGTCGGGCAAGACAGGATGGTGGACTAGATGGACCTCAGGTCTGATCCAGCAGGGCTCTTCTTCATGTCTTCTGAGAGTTCCCTTGCAGGTCAATGTTGCTGCATCCAAACCCCATCCAACCACCATGGTCATCTTCAGAAGCTCTACCTCCATGTTCTACAATCAGGCAACTGGCAAAGTGAGAAAGGCCTTCTTAGTGGTGGCACCTAAGTTCTGGAACTCTCTCCCCAGGCAGATCAATCTGCTTTGAGACGCCTTCAGGTAGTCTGCCTTTTGTGGCTGCCTTTTGTGGCTGCCTTTTGCCAGCAGGTGAAGGTGTCTTCGTTTGGTTTGGCACGCCTTCAGTGATCCCTGTATCCTAACCAATGTTTTTATGTTTTGTATTTATTTTAACTCCCCCCCCAATCACTTTTTAAACTGTTTTAATGATATCTGTTTTGGAAGCAGGTTGATTTTAATGGTTTTATAATGCGATTTTTTTCAGGTATGTTTTAAATTGTTAGCCCTTGCAAGGACAGAGGGTGGTACAAATTTTGTCAATAAATAAAATAATGGTGGTACCCCATGCCATTTTGTTCGGTGTCCAAGGCCGGGGCTCTGCTCAAGGAACAAAGGCACTGGCCATATTGCTGGAGCAAACCAAGCTGCAGACAGAAGCCAGGCTTTTCTGATGCCCATCACCTCTCAGGCCAGTTCCTGGGGCATGGCCAACCTCAACTGTGGCTCAGTGGTTAGAGCATTGGGACTAAGTTCGAACCCCTGCTCTGCCTTGGAAGTTCACTGAAGAAGGAGTCTCAAAGCAGCTTCCATTCGCCTTCCCTTTCCTCTCCCCACAACAGACACCCTGTGAGGGAGGTGAGGCTGAGAGAGCCCAGATATTACTGAGGAAGAAGAAGAGTTGGTTCTTATATGCCGCTTTTCTCTCCCCAAAGGAGTCTCAAAGCCACTTATATTTGCCTTCCCTTCCTCTCCCCACAACAGACACCCTGTGAGGGAGGTGAGGCTGAGAGAGCTCTGATATTACCAAAGAAGAAGAGTTGGTTCTTATATGCCGCTTTTCTCTACCCGAAGCAGTCTCAAAGCAGCTTACAGTCCCCTTCCCTTCCTCTCCCCACAACCGATGCCCTGTGAGGGAGGTGGGATTGAGAGAGCTCAGAGAAAACTGTCTAGTCCAAGGTCACCCAGCTGGCTGCATGTGGAGGAGGAGTGGGGAATCAAACCCGATTCTCAAGGTAAGAGTCCGTCCCTCTTAATCGCTACACCAGGCTGGCTCTCCTCTGAGTGACCTCAGGCCAGTCACAAGCTCTCAGCTTAGCCTCCCTTTCAGGCTTGTTGCGATAATACAATAGAGGAGAGGAGAATGACGTAAGACACTCTGGGTGCCCATCGGGGAGAAAGACTGGCTACAAATGAAGTAAATAAACGCTTGCAACATGCACACAGGAACAAGCACACACTTTTGTTGGCTTCACAAGTGGACGGTGCATTTTAGGTTGTGTCTCACGCTGTTGTACAAAAGATGGGTGAGGGGAGACATGGTTGAGGGATGTCAAATGATGCAGAGTGTGGAGAGAATGAGCTGGAGAATCTTTCCTCCCACGCCCATAATACCGGAATCCACGGTCATTCATTGAAGTCGAAGGATGGGGAGTTCAGGGCGGACCAATGGAAGCAAAGAATTGATGTGTGGAACTCACTGCCACAGGATGTGGCCATGTGGCCACCAACTTGGAAGGCTCTCAGAGAGTTGACAAACCCATGGTGGACTGGCCTTTCAGTGGCCTCGCCCTCCAGGACCAGAGGTGGCTTGCCTCCTTGCACCAGGGGCTGGGGATGCAGGGGGGACGATGACCTTGCAGCCTTCCTATTGGTGGCTCCCTCGAGACATCTGGTGGTCCACTCTGCGGGCAGAAGGCAGAACTCAATGCTGGGCCTTTGGTCTGACCCCACAGGGCTCTCCAGGGGCTCTTCTGTTTTTACAATGCAGGTGGGTCTCTCCGGCCAGATGCATGCCTCAGGCACCGTTGGCAGTTCTCGTGGGGCGTTTGCCAAGGGGGGGGTGCCCGTGACCCAGGCCTCCTCTCCACCGTCACAGAGTGCTACCAATTAAACTACCGGCCCCAGCAAAAGGAGGGGGGGCAGCCGATCTGCTTCCTCAGCCTTGCCTGGAAGGGGCTCATGCAAGCTGTCCCGCTGGCTGACGGATTAGACAGCAGACAATTAGATTTCCAACACACACGCAGGCAGGCAGGCAGGCAGGCAGGCACGCACACACTCCCTTTCTCCATCCATCTGCAGGACCAAGCTGTGTGAGCGCAGCTGTCCAAGGCCTCTTCGGAAGCCGCACGCAGCTGAATTGGAACAAGATCTCCCCACGCCTCGCCTTTCAGGGGCCGCCTGGCCAAATGAGCGCGAGGTCCCCAAAGGGATGACACAATGGCGAGGGGAACAAGTTAACCCCTTGCCAGCTGCTCCCCGCCCACCCGTCCAGCCCGGGGGTGGGGGAGGGTGGTGTGAGGAGGGAGAGGCAGGCGTCTTCTTTGTGTGCGTGTTTTGCTTTTTTGTGGTTTTGGGAAAGAGAGAGAGAAGAGATGAAAGGGGATAGGAGGGAGGAAGGAAACAGCTCGCATTTTAACGGGGGCAGGGGAGGAAAGACAATGAGGGTTGTGACACATTCGCTGACACAGATATCTAGCAGCAGAAAAGAGCATGAGTCCAGCAGCACCGTAGAGTCTTAAAATAAATGGCCTGATACCGAGGCTCTCACAGGTTTGTGGAACACATACCTGCTCGGGAGCTCTTTGATCCATCCCTCCTCCCTCTCTCCCACCCTCTCTCACAAACACACACATGCAGACCCCTTCCCTGTCACTTCCACAACCTACTCCCCGGTCCCTCCCCCCCCAGACACCCACACAAACATGCACACAAAGAGTCCTCCCCCTTCCCTCCCTCCCTCCATATTCTCCCAAGAGGGCTCCAGCCTTCTCCAGCATGGAGGGCAGCACCTGCGCCTGTGTTGTGGCCCCCAAAGGCCTGAAGGGCAGCAGCCCAGCCCTTGGGAGCCCTGCAGCCTCTGTCCTGGCCCCCAGAGGCCTCCACCTCACCTCCACTGGTTGCCTCCCTCCCCACCTCTTCTGGTGTGCTCCCTGGGGCGGGACTACGGATGTCATGTTCGTACCCATTTCTGTCCCTGGAGGCGCACCAGTAGATGTGTTCCCCATCAAAAAATTGTATGAGGGCAGGACCTTTCCTGGGTCATGGCTCACTTCTTCAGATGCAGAAACTGTATTTGAAGAAGTGAGCTGTGACTCACAGAAGTTCCTGCACTGCCACCGATTTGGTGAGTCTTGAAGGTGCTGCTGGCCTCCTCCTGTTCTCAGACTAATGCATCCACCCATCTTGATCTATCCCATTTCTAGCTTTGTCAAAAAATAAAACATATCCTCAGCTCAGGCACCAACAAAATCAGCTTGGTGTTGAGGGCCATCCTGGTCTAGTGGTTAAAAGCGGTGGCTTCTAACCTGATGAACTGGGTTCAGTTCCCCATACCTCCACCACATGCAGCCACCTGGGTGACAGGCTGATAGAAGCTGTTCTCACAGAGTAGTTCTGTCAGAGCTCTCTCAGCCTCACCTCCCTAATAGGATGTGCGGAGGTGAAGGGGAAGCGATTGTCGGCCTCTTTGAGCCTCCTTCAGTAGCAAAAAGCAGGGTACAAAACCATGTACCCAAAGGAATAGTCCAGGTGAGCTATCCTGGAGAAGTGAGACGTGATGGCCATCACCATGGGTTAAGGTGACCAGATATCTGGCCTGCAAGGCGGGGACGCAACGCCGACGCTGACACCACGGCGGTGGCAGGCGGGCCCTCCCCCTCCCTCCCTCCCTGACTGGCCTTAGGGCAGCGGCGGTTCGGGTCAAGGGAAGATTCAAGGCCTGGTCCTGGAGGAGGCAGGGAGGCCCGGAGGAAAAGGCCGCCTGGAGGAAAAGGCGGCAGCAGAGCTGGCCAGGAAGCCCCACCCCAGAGCCCGGGAGCGCCTGTGTGGGGGCCTTCTGAGCCCGGGCTGCCTGCCGTGTGGGCAAAAAAAATATTGTTTTTTACAAATGTAAATATATTTTTAAAAATATGCGAACGCTGCAGGACATTTTGAAAATGCCGCAGGACATGGGGCAAATGCCCCAAATGCGGGACTGCCCCGCCAAAGGCAAAACAGATGGTCAGCTTACCATAGGTCAGGCATCTTTGAAGTGTCACATCCTGGCTTCCAAAAAGGCACCTGGCCTGGCGTGTGCTATCTGGATAGGCCCTCAAAACAGTAAATCCCACTTATTGTCGCTGCTGCTCTTTGCCATGGCTCTCTCAGCAGCTTCGCTGTATGCATTGATCAAAGACACGGTGGGCTCTAATGACAGGATTTGGGCCTGGTCCTTCATCCCAGAGACCCAGGAGGCATATGCAGGTTACTTTTGTGGACAGAGATGAGGTGCTTCTGTAAAATGACCCTAAAAGGAAAACTTGTTTGCTTGCCACCTTCCAGGCGAAGGAGGAACAAGACGGATGCAGGGCTTAATCCAAAGGGAATTGTCAGCGCCAGCCCCGAAGTTTCACGAGCCCTGAGCATGCCACACTCTCTTTACCTGGTCTCTGTTTCCAGAACCTGGAGGCCAAACTAGATGAGATCCTGGGAAATCTTTTGAGTCTTTTGATGGATCAATAGTAGTCCAGGTTCCTCACCCATTTGGAGACAGGCTGTGGTATGAGGGGAGGGGTTCAGCTCTCCACAGATTCCTAAGGAGATTTCTAAGGAGGGTCAACCTTGGTTAGGACTTGGATGAGAGCCCACCGAGGAAGCCCAGGGTTGATTCACAGAGGCAGGCAGTGGCAAGCCACCTCTGTTCATCTCTCCCTTAGAAAACTCTATGACAGGCGTGGCCAAACTGTGGCTCTCCAGATATCCATGAACTACAATTCCAGCCGGCAGGGGCTCATGGGAATTGTAGTCTGGATATCTGGAGAGCCACAGTTTGGCCACCCCTGTTCTATGAGGTCACCATCCATCAACTGTGCAAAACAGGTAGCATACAAACATTTCAGGTAAACACAGGACATTGCTGATCTACAAATTATCCCTTGTGCACACCCAACCCCAACTTCTACTATAGGATGGTGGGTAGATTGGAAACCTATTACTCACCACCTACAATCTTCCAGCTCATTTCAGGAAACAAAGAAGGGCTGTCCCTATGCAATGGTGTCTCCAAGAGCATAATTTTATTGTCCCCAACCTGAGGGTGGGATAGAGCTTCCAGTTCTGGGGGGGGGGGGCAACGGACACCAACCCAACTTTCATCCCACACATGCTATTTAAGCTGTGCTCGTAGTGGGGGGAGAGACTCAGAGCAGAAGCCCTCCTTCACATCAAAGAATCCACACAGGGAGGAAGCACAGCTATGTGTGGAATGTGAAACAGGTTTCAGGGAAAGGCGAGCCTTTTTACACATCAAAGAATTCACGGGAGGAGGGGACCCCCCCACATGAGCCTTCCCATAGATGAGGTGAACAGGCTGATCCCTGCTTCAAAGGGTTCCCTGACAGTGTATCTGCTTTACGGGCGCGAGGTTCTAGGCTTAATCCCCACCACCCGCTCCAGTTAAAGGCAGATACTGGGAAGCCCTGGGCAGGATGGCCCAGGCTTGCCCAGTCTCCTCAGAGCTCAGAAGCTAAATACGGTCGAAACTAGTTAGGACCTGGATGGGAGCCCACCAGGGACGTTCAGGGTCGTGGTGCAGAGCCAGGCAGCAGCAGACCACCTTTGGAGGCCTCTTGCCTTGAAAGTCCTACGGGAAGGAGGGGTCTCCATGAGTCCGTTGCGACTTGACAGCCCATTCTGACCACGCTGGCAAGATCCTCCCCACCCCATCCTAAACAGCTGCCGCCAGCCATTGGCTGAATGGGCCCTCCTCTGACCTGGGGGGAAAGGCAGCCTCCTACATGCAATTCGTGTTTGGCTTGTAAAATTAGCCACAAACATGAGGATGGGCTGTGGGGCGGCAGCAGCATCAGAAAAAGAAAATCTGGTTTTTATACCCCACTTTACACTACTCGAAGGAATGTAAAAGCAGCTTACATGCCCCTTTCCCTGTGAGGTAGGTGGAGCTGAGAGCGCTCTGAGAGAACTGCTCTGTGAGAACAGCTCTCTAACCATGATGTCCAGCTGGCTCTCCACACACAGAACAGCACTTGCTCAGTTCCCTGGTGGGAGGGTGGTGGTGTGTGGAAATATCCTCAGCCTGAGATCTGGGAAGGACGTGGAGCTGGTCTTGGGCTGCAAGGCAGCTACAGGACATGGAAACTGTTCGGAATTCCCTGACTCCCACTTTGAGTCTCAGCGGCGGTTTTAACCAGATGGTTTAAATGGCCTGGATAGTTGAATTGCATTTTATAACTTTCTGTAAACCACTTTGGGGGGTCTTTCTGCACTGAAAAGATCAAAATCTGGTATGTATATGGGCCAGGAAAGCCAAGAAGACTCAGGGTTCTGCCAGGCTGTTGATCTGCTGCTGTAAGCCAGGGACAGAGTTGCATGAAATATTCGCTAGGTGTGTGACGACTTCAAATCTGTGGGTGATTGCAGAGTACATGAAAAAATACAGCTGGTGGAAGGGGCTGAAGGGGTAGTTGGGCAGTGAGTGCGGTTCTCTAACCAATGCCCTATCCACCTAACTATCTGAAAATCCAGATTGTAGTCCTTCAATTTATCCATCAGAACATCATGGGGAACCTTGTCAAAAGCTTTACTAAAATCCAAGTAAACAACATCAACCGAATTTCCACAATCCAGCAAACCTATTACTTGGTCAAAAAAGGAAACCAGGTTGGTCTGGCAGGACCTGTTGGAGACAAATCCATGCTGACTACCTTGGATCACCAAATTGTCCTCCAGATGTTTGCAGATCGCTCCCTTTAATATCTGCTCCATTATCTTCCCCACAACAGAGGTCAGACTCACTGGTCTGTAGTTTCCCGGGTCATCCTTCCTCCCTTTTTTGAAGATCGGAATAACGTTTGCTCTCTTCCAGTCCTGCGGGACATCTCCAGTCCTTAAAGAGGTTCCGAAGATGATGGACAAGGGCTGTGCAAGTTCTCTGGAAAGTTCTTTGAGTACTCTCGGGTGCATTTCATCCGGACCAGGGGATTTGAACTCATCCAGTGCAGCTAAATGCCTCTCGACAACCTCTCTATCCATGTCAACCTGCCACCAGACACTATCCTTTGATGTAATGTCTCTGTTGATACAGGCCAAGACTGCATTTGCCTTCTTTGCTGCTGCATCACACTGTCTGCTCTGAAATGTTGGCTAGTATGTTAATCTGGAGTCAGCCTCATTGAACTCAGTGGGACTTGGGTGGAGACCCTTTGGGACTCTGCAGTCAGTGGCAACACCCTGTCCAATCCACTCCACGTGATTCTCACACCCAGAATCTGCCTTCCCTCCTTCTATCAGGGGCATTCTTGATCCCCCCCTCCTTATGCTCTAGCTCCAAACTGCTTCCTGGAGTGTACTGTGGCACTTTCCCAGGGTGACTGCACTTATTTCTAGCCTGCTTTTCTTCAAGCAACATAGTTTGAGGCAGCTTGCAGCAAGGAACTTTAAAAAATAACAACAAAGTGGAAATGTGCTTTATGTTGGCAGAGTTTAAATAGATAAAGAGAGAAGCAGAGCACTTGGCTGCTTAAAAGAATAAAACAGTTTTATGTAGAAGAGAAACAATATTGCTTAAAAAGAGAAGAGCGGGAATCCTAACTGTTCTTCTCCACTTATTTTGCTTGTTCTGGAGGACAGTAGGGAGGACGTAGGCTCCAAGGAGCAGGAAGTCCCCAAAGGGCCCTTCAGGATGCACAAGGAGACCATTTGAAAAATATTGACCACAACAGCAGCATGGTTATTAGGGTGCAAATTGAAAAATATCAGCCTGATGATGCATCTCCTCCACCATAAACCTTTGAATCAGAAACACCGCAGATCTTGCCTACTCCAATACCTTTCTCAAGATTCGGGGTGTGTGATTCGGCTCAAATAAGCTCCCAGAAACTCAAATCAATTGCAGATTTGGGTTTTTTTTGGCCTTATTAGAGCTGAATTGCAATTCCCATGAGTTCTAGTGGTCTGAATCAGAGAATCTTGATTCGGTTGATTGAGAAAGGTCGCACCAAACAAGGGTCCAGAGCTTCAGATGGGCCTGCTGAGGAGAGGCCTCGTCCAATGGCTGCTGGGGCCAGCTCCGGGCCAGGAGGGACGGAGGGGAGTTGCCACCTCAGCAGACCCCAAGCCAGTCTTTAAACTAAACCAAAAAGTACTGATTTTTTCCTTGCAGCCCATCCTAGTCTGCAGATTCCTTTAGGTTCATTTTCTTTTGCTAAGCCTTCTGGGATTCTTCTTAGAAAACCCAACTGTATCCTGCTGCTCTCTTCCTTGGAAGTAGGCCTGTGAATGTCCATATTTCATTTTTAACCAGAGCTTCAGGCTCTTCTGCAGTCTTCTCCCTGTTTTCAGCTTGGTTCTTAGGCATCTTCTCTGTGCCTGCCGAGCAACAGGGGAAGTGAGCTTCAGTGATGTCCAGTGATATCAGCAGCCATCTGAACTTCTGGGAAAGGCCGCATAACCCCTGGAGGGCTCTCACATGACCCCAGGATTCCCCAGAAGCCTGGTTGGGAATCCCTGATTTAAGTGGTCACATAAGCGCCCTTTGTTTTTGACATTTTAATGCTAAAGGGTCTCTTTTGCAAACAGGGCTGCCTTTTCAGTGAGTAACATAAAGCCTCTCTAACTCAGACCTTGCTGCATTTGCTGCCTGCTTTTGCATGACTCTCAAAATGTCTCTGTTTGTCAAAAAATTATCTGGGATCCTCTTGCTTTCCTGTTATCAGAATCCCAGGTTATTTGCCTTGTCTGCTGGTCATCCCCCAGCTGGGTACCTCTAACAGCATGCCACAGTCCCATCCCCTGTGAGTGATTCTTCACTCTCTCCTAACATAGCAAGTAGTTGCCTTCAGTAAGCTTACCTAGTAGGTAATTATGCCACTGCCATTTTCTGTTTCTTCTTCTTCTTCCCCCTTCAAAACCTACCTCTTATTTTGCAGCCTGAATGCTCATGCTCGGTCCATAACCATTGGCAGAGTTTAAATATGCAAAGAGAGGAGAAAAGTACTAGAATGTACTGTTAAAGAGTTGTATTTAGAAGAGAAAGAATGCTCTATAGGAAGAGAAGAGAAGAGAGGGAATGCTGTTCTTGTGCTGTTCTTTGCGTCCAGCAGAGGCGCAAACGTGCACGCGCAGCAGCGCTGCATATGCGCGAAACTGCCGCACATGTGCATTTACGGTCCCGCCGGGCGCAAATGCACATGCACAGCAAGTCCGCGCATGCGCGTTTGCGCCGGTGGCATGCCGGCGGCCGCGGCTCCCTCTCCCCGCCCCTCCAGGCCGCAAGCGAAGCGGCCGCCGAAGCAGCTGATTAGCTTGCAGCCCGGCAAGCTTCTCTCCCCCCCCAAGCAAGAAGCTTGCCGGGCTGCAAGCTAATCGGCCGCTTCAACGGCCAGTTTGCTCGCAGCTTGGCGAGCTTCTCACTTTGGGGGGGGCGGGGAGAGGGAGCCGTGGTCCAGGGCTGAGGCCTTCGCGGCCCGGCACTGGGCCGTGGCCCAGGGGTTGGGGACCACTGCCCTATGGGGTAGCTGGGGATGATAGAGCATTGTTAGGACTGCTCTGTGAGAACAGCACAATTAGGACTATGACTAGCCCAAAGTCTGCATGTGGAAGAGTGGGAAATCAAACTTGTCTCACCAGATTAGAAGCTGCCGCTCAGAACTGCTATACGAAGCTGACACCAAGCAAGCAGGGAGGAAGTGTGCTTAAAGGAGCAGGAATTCTCCAAAGAGCCAATCAGGAATATCAAGAAGTTCCTAATCTAACTCTGCTAAATACACATCTCCTTCAGTACCCCCTGTAGGATATTCTTCATATGCGCTTGAATCATGCACACTACAGATCTTGCACATCCCAATGCATTTGGGGGGGGGGGAGCTCTTCTTCCAACAGAAAGGGGTTTCTCTGAAGAAAATGGATGCTTTGAAGGATGGACTTTCTGGCCCTCCCCAGACTCCATCCCCAAATCTCCAGGAGTTTCCTGGCATGAATCTGGCAGGCCTACCCTCCCTCCATCCCATGCCGGAGGCAGGAAAGAAGCTGGCAACTGGAGCAGGGTACAAAGCCCACGTGTGATGTTTGAACCCTTGTGAAGGTCAGGCTGCCCAGGAGCCAAGCCAGAGAAAGAGAAGGTGGCAACTAACACAGCACTGAAGCCATGTGAGAAACGGGGCCTCCCACACTGATGGACACCAGGCGGCTGTTTAGGGCTCCGAAACTAAACTAGGAAAAGGATCTGGCAACCTCAGCCACACAGGGAACTTTTACCGGCTCAGTGCATGCATGCGTGTCAGGCAGCTGTTAAAAGATGTGGGGAGGGGGTGGGGATAGGTTGGCAGAGAAGAGAGCAAGCAACGAGGAGGAGAGGCAGGCTGGGGCCAGGAGTGGGTCTCCTTAATTGCTTCCTCTCCAATCTTTTGTGTGCCTCATACCAGAGAGAAAGTGGATCAGGGCCTGGGAATTTAATGAGGCTGCCTGTGCTTGGGAGTCTCTGTGCTAACACGCTCCCTCGGGCAGGCAAGAAAGAAGGGAAGGGAGGCGGCGGGGAGGGGGGGGGAGGCTGTGCCGCTCCTGGCTCTTGCAGTCCTCAGCAGAACATGATGCTATTTTCTGCTGTTTCCTGTTCCTTGCTGCCATGTTGCCATAGCAACCGTGTTGGCTCAAGGAGCTTCGCTTCCCAGCTTTGCACTCCCCTCTCTGTTTCCCCCTCTCCTGCACCCCCCCCCGCACGTTTCTCCTCATTCTTTCCTTTCTCTCAACTTTTCTGAAATTCTTTATTGACAGGATTTGGGGTGGGGATAGGTGGGTCGATGAGCAGCGGCAAAAACGGGACACCTCAAGAGCCATTCTGAATGGGCTCACACAGAACCCTTCCTGGGTGCATTCAGGGAGCTTTCTCCCAGAAAAGGCTTCTGTCTAGGGCTGCCAATCCCACCTGCACACTGGGAAATTCTGATCCTCACGCCTCTCAAATTCAGCAAGGACGGCGGGATCTGCAATCACCACAAACGTCCTCTCAACAAGGCCCTGCAACAACACGCATATCCAGGGCCAGTGGTGAGCTTCATGTCATTAGTTGCAGATGAAATCTTCACCAAGCTTGACCTTGCTCAGGTCTACCAACCCGAGCCTGTTGATGATGCCACTGCTGAAGCCCAAACCATCATAACCCACATGGGGGCCTTCTGAGTCAAGAGGCTCCAATTAGACATCAGTGTTGCTCAGGGGTTCTTCCAAGACCTCATGGAAGATGTCCTTAAAGGTCTTCTGGGCATCATCCCATACTTGGATGATGTCCTGGTGTCTGGCAGATGTGACGCTGAACTTGCATCAAGCCTGCATGAAGTCCTGCGCCATTTCCAGTCCACCAGTCTAAAGGTGAAGTGGGAAAAGTGCCACCTTGCTGTGCCATCACTAGACTTCCGGAGGTTTCTGATTGACACCAATAGTGTGCACCCAATCGCCCAAGGTGAAAGCCCCTCTGCCGCAGTTAGAATCATAGAATCATAGAGTTGGAAGGGACTTCAGGGGTCATCTAGTCCAACCCCCTGCTCTATGCAAGACACTCACATCCCTATAGCTCATCTACTGTCACCTGCCACCCCTTTGCCTTCACAGAATCAGCCTCTCTGTCAGATGGCTCTCCAGCCTCTGTTTGAAGCATGACCTGCAATCCTTCCTGGCACGACTAAATTGCTACCACTTATTACTTCTGAACAAAGCAACTACAGAGACCGCCAGCTTGGTGTAGTGGTTAGGAGTGCAGACTTCTAATCTGGTGAGCCAGGTTTGATTCCCTGCTCCCCCATGTGCAGCCAGCTGTTCTGGTGGAGCAGTAATATCAGGGCTCTCTCAGCCTCACCTCCCTCACAGGGTCTCTGTTGTGGGGAGAGGAAAGGTAAGCTGCTTTGAGCCTCCTTCGGGTAGGGAAAAGCGGCATATAGGAACCAACTCTTCTTCGGCCAAATCAAGCTTTACCCAGGTTGACAAAAAATCCCCTCGCAATCATCACTGGCATCAAAAAGTTCCATGACTACATCTATGACTGCTGTTTCACAATAGTCACTGATCACAAGCCTCTTAACATCAGACCACCAAATGCCTCAGATCTCAATTCCCAGAATGCTGCCCTGGTTACTTGCTGAAGCACCATCCTGGAAGGGGCATGGGGAATGCCGATCCCTTCAGAAGCCTGCCCTTTCCAAGCACCTCTCCACACTCCACACATTGCCGCCCACTTGGCTAAGGATCGGGTCCTTTCCTGCATCCTCAACTGGGTGTGGAGGAGGCAGACCAAGGGGCATCAGGACTCTGTATTCAGGCCCTTCATCTCCCGGCAGCATAAACGGTCCATCCACCAAAGCTGCTTGCTGCGTGGAGATCAAGTGGTTGTCCTGGCCAAGCGGTGACTCCGTGTGCTGGAAGACCTGCATCAAAGTCAACCAGGCATTTTCCATATGAAAGCCCTAGCAAGGAGCTTCGTATGGTGGTCAGGCATTGCTGTAGAAGCAGAGGTGTGGGTTAATCACTGCCAGACCTGCCAAGAAAGCCATCCTGAGATGTCACAGGCCGCAGTCTAACAATGGGAGACAATGCGCACTCCATAATTGTGGCTCCTCATATACTTTGCCAGCACTTTCCAAGGCCAAACATTCCTCATCATTGTTGACTTGTACTAGGAATGGCTGGAGGTTGTGCCAGCCAGTCTCAACAATGACATCCAAGATTGTCATCAAATCTTTGCCAACCATAGTCCTCCCTCACACCATCATATCCAACAATAGGACACGATGCCAACTGAATTTCATGAATTCATGGCTAGAAATCTGATATGGCACATCATGCTGTTGCCCTTCCATCCATCCACCCACCAATGGTCAAGCCGAGTAGATGGTGAGGATAGTAAAAGAGTCATGAGGCACTTCCTCTACTTTGTTTGGTGTCATCAGATCTTGGGCAAGTTTATAGGTGGCTGCCCCACAGGGTGTTCCTTGTCATCTCTGCCTCTGTGATCCCATTGGCTGCCAGGAAACAGCCAAAATGGGTGACGTACAGTTCCCATTTGGGGGGGAAATCAGGATCATACTCCTTGATGTGACCCCTTGTGGCCATGATTTCAGTGCACAGTGAGTCCCTCCATGCAAGAAGACCATATCAGTGATGCCAGACAATCCTTCCTTAGGAAAGGCGGAGAACTGAAGTGATTTCAGAAAGTCCATATTTGATGCAGGATACTTAGTGATTTCAGTTGCTAGCCTACCTACCATAGCAATCCCATCCTCATCACCGGTATTAAATCTATGGGTTCAGCAAGACGTAGACACTCAACACCAAACAACCAGTAACTTTATTGGAACAAGAAAACACTGAACACCAATAACCAGAACTGTGGAACTTCAATCCATTGTCAAGTCTCCTGCCAAGACACAGTATGCGCTGTTATTGGAGGCCTGTGTTATTGGAGGTCCATATAGTATGTCCAGTGATTGGATACAAGCCTGGGACTGGCAGATCCCTAGCAAGGGTTCGGGATCCCAGTCTCAGCTTCCAAGCTTAAGGTCTCTTTGTGTCCACAGACACACCAGTCTGATTCAGTAGAAGGCAGCTTCAAATGTCCTCAGCAGTGGTTAAGGCCTGAGGATGGGCTATCCTGGGTTCAGAGTTTAAATCCCCACCCGGTCATTGAACTCAATAATAATAACAAGAGGTGACCTCGGTGACCTTGGACCAACTACTTTCTCTTTCAGCTCAACCTGATTCACAGGAGTATTGTGAAGACTCAATGAGGAGGCTCAAATAATTTGATGTGAAGATTTACGGAGAAGTAAGTTCTAATGTAAAGGGCTAATGCATCTTCCTGAACAAGCTGCTAAGGTGAAAACACGTTGAAAGAAATAAAGGGAGATCGGTCCAAGTAACATCATCATAATATATAAAATTGTGCATGTACTTCTGACAATGTGCTGAACATTCCAAAGCCCAGGACAAAACTCTGCTCAATTAGCCCTCAGTGGGGATAGTCAACTAATTCGAAGATGGCACTCCCCCCACTTAGGGCCAATAGCTGGCCTTCCTTACCCTCCTTCTCCTCCTCCTCTCCTTCCTTTTGGTCACTTACCAGAGCAAGAGAAGAGCTAGCCCCACTTCACAAGACGTGGAGGGTAAGCTGGAGTATTGAGGGGACTGGCCCCAGTGGTCCAACTCAAATGCCTGGGTTTCTCGAGTCTTCACATGTCCTCTCCAATCATCCTTGGCAGTGCTGTGGGCAAGGGCCAACACTAGTGCCCCTGATCTCCGGCTGACCTACTCCAGGCCCAGCTGAGCCATGCTTGGCAGCAGTGTGGGGGGAAGGTTGGCCCCTGGCAGCCCTGCTCACTGACTGGGCCACTCTGGTCCCAATGACACCTTCCGTCTACCAGGTGGGGGGGGGGGGAGGAGAGAGAGCCATGCTTAGTGGTGCCAAAGTCAGAGATCTGGGTCTGGAGATCTGGCCCACTCCTGTCCTGACACTGCCTCTCTCACCCTGGGCGAAGGGGGGGAGGGATGGCTGTGCTCCATGCCACAGTGGGTAGGGGGTAGGGGGCAGCCAAGCTCAGCCACTGGGCCACTCCCATCCTCATGCTCCCTACCACACCCCATGGAGCAGGGGAGGAGGGATGGGCATGCTCGGTAGCATTGCAGATGGAGGGTCAGCCCTGGCTTCCCTGCTTGTCCTACTCATGTCCTACTACTGCCTCATACATGCTGGAGACCAGCAAGAAGGATGGCCACACTTACTGGCTGTACAGGTGGGGGTCTGGATCCAGAGACCCTGCTGGGTGCCTGGGCTGCTCTGGTACCACCATTGCCTCCAGCTCAATAGGGACCTGGGGCAGGGGACAGATAGAGGGACCATTTCGTTCCTGAGTGCAACAGGCTTCCCTGCTAGTCTTAGAACATTTCAGTGTCTATTGTACAAAACTTGCCAGCTGCATTTGATTGGAAGCCATGTTTGGGGCAAAAAAGCTGTTTGCAAATGCTGCAGGAAGCCAAAATGCTCTCCACCTACTTTGCTTCTTCCAAGACCCCCTGGGAAGCTTTATTTGGATGCCACTCTGCTTGAGTTCGCTGAGACTTGCTTCTCATGGACAGTCATTAAAATTCTTACTATACTTTTGTCTCCAAATGAAATTGCCAACTGTGGGCTGAGAAATTCCTGGGTGTTTGAGGGGAGGGGTTTGGGGAGGGAGGGAGGGGCCTCCCCAGGGTATAATGCCACACTTGAAAACAGCCATTGTCTCCAGGGGATCTGCAGAGACAGATCACGGTTAGGGCTGAGCACTTTGCCATGGTTCAGTCGCCTCGGGGATCACCAAAGGCCGAAGCAGCCAGTGCCGCAGTGTGGCGAGGAGGGGTGGCGGTAGCATGCCAGTTGGTGACCGCGCCTGTGCATGGCCACTGGCTGCTGCGCCACCACTGCCCCTCCTCTCCGTGCCACGGCGCTGGTCACCTCAGCCTTCAGTGATCGCCAAGGTGGCCGAACCGAGCCGAAGCACTCAGCCCTAATCTCTGTCCTCTGGAGATCCCCTGTAATTCTGGGAGGTCCCATCTGGAGGTTGACAACCGTACTCCTATACGCGCCCCAGGCAGCAGATCATTCTCCTCTCCTCGTTTTATTCTTACAACAACCCTGTGAGCTGGATGAGACTGAGAGTAGGGTTGGGTGCTTTGGCTCCCAAAGCGGCTAGTTTCTTCCGACACAGCGAGCACCATGCTGCGAGGAGGGGGGAGGGAGAGGGGAGGTGTCAGCACGCCAGCAGGTGCACACATGCAGGCAGGGAGCTCTGCGCCTGTGTGTGTGTGCCCGCCAACATGGTGATGCCCACGCCTCCCCTCAGCCCCTGTGGCGCAGCGCTTGCTGCACCGTGAGAGACCGGCCGCTTCGGGCACCAACATGCCCAACCCTAGCTGAGAGTGTGTAACTGGCCTTAAGGCTCCCAGTGAGTTTCCATGCCAGCCTGTGAATGCAAACCTGGCTCTTCCAGATCCGTTAATCACCCATCATAATTGGCATTTCTATAGTACAGAGGTCCCCAACCTTTGTGAGCCTGTGGACTGCTCTGCAATTCAGACCCAGTGTGGTAGGTGCAGACACAGAATGGTGATCACAAAAATGGGAGCCATCCTCAAACCGGCGGCCATGACCAACCTTCAGGTACACAGTGAGGGTTTTGTGGTGTGGTAGCAGCTGCTGCCAAGTCAGTGTTTTAAAAAATCTGCACAGCCCATCCAAACTTCAGTGGCTAAAGCTTGGCCAGCCAAAAGTCAAAAGCCCAGCCACTTGGGCGTTGCCCAGAGGCACCATGCTAGAAAGAAACCTCTGGTAGGGTGTTTTTGAAAATCACGTGAACATTGTTCTGTGATTATCCTTGCAATGACTATGTAAGACAGGCCAGAATTATTTATTGTCCCCATACTACTGATGAAAAATGGGGGAATAGCCTGCCATCAGGTGGGGGGGGGGCAGGACTGGTGAATTTGAGACAGAGGGACAATTTTAACCATTCTAACTAGCCTTAAAGGTTAGGTTGTAAGTCTGCATTTTTCTCACACATTGGTAGCAATTAGAATCTTTACATTTTCCAAATGGCTAAATATGTATTATACTCAGCAGTCATATAAAAGTCTCTCTTTTTCAGTTTTACAAAAGGAAATAATGGATATTAAACTATGTGGGCATGATTTGGCAAATTTGGAGCCTTCTCTTTCACAAGCTTAAATTGGAGATCCCTGAGTCTTAAAAGCACTGAACAATTGAGGGATCATGGCCATCCCCTTGACAGGCCTAATTTCCCTGTTTCATTCTTGGGGTCTGCAAATTTTATTCCAGACTAAACTAATTTATATCACCTTGAATTTTATCCTCATATTTTTTAGAAAACAAGAAGCTGCCTTGAACCTCAGTGCAAAAGGCAGATGATAATGTAAATAAAATAAAATAATTCATTCATGAATTATTGAGAAGAAAAGATGGAAGGAGCCAAGGGAAGCCAAGTTGGCTCCATAAGCAGTTGTCAAAAGATTTGAGGAATAAAAAAGAGTCATTTAGGAAATGGAAGGAAGGCCTTATTACCAAGGATGAGTATAAACAAATAACCAATAATTGTAAGGGGAGTGTTAGAAAAGCTAAAGCTCAATATGAGCTTAGGCTAGCAAGAAAAGCTAAACATAACAAAAAAGGCTTCTTTAGTTATCTTTCAAGCAAGAAAAAGAATAGGAACACCATAGGACCACTGCGAGGACAAGAAAGTGAAATTATAACAGATGATGAAGAGAGGGCTGAACTGCTTAACTCCTATTTCTCCTCGGTCTTCTCTTGTGAGTAGTGATCAATGTGGAAAAAATATAACACAACATGGGGGATGGGAATGATGGCCTAGGATCACTGTTGGAGCAGTCCACAAACACCTACTTTCTTTAAATGAAACAAAGTCTTCTGGGCCAGATGAACCGCATCCAAGGGTACTAAAAGAACTTGCAGATGTCATCTCTGAACCTCTGTCTGTTATTTTTAACACAGGTGAGGTGCCAGATGATTGGAGGCGGGCAAATATTGTCCCCATCTTCAAGAAAGGGAGAAAGGAGGATCCAGGTAATTATCGACCCGTCAGCTTGACATCTGTAGCTGGCAAAATTTTGGAACAAATAATCAAACACTCAGTCCTTGAGCAGCTGGAACTGAGAGCTGTGATTTCTAAGACTCAGCATGGGTTTCGCAAGAACAAGTCATCTCAGACCAACCTTATCTCTTTTTTTGAGAAAGTGACTACCTTGCTGGATCAGGGGAATGTCGTGGACATAGTTTATCTGGATTTCAACAAAGCTTTTGATAAGGTTCCACATGATATTCTTGTTCACAAGTTGTTAAATGTGGTATGGATCCTAATTCTGTCAAGGGGATCAATAACTGGTTGACAAATCGTACTCAGAGGGTACTTGTTAATGGTTCAGCATCTTCTTGGAAAAGAGTGACAAGTGGAGAACCCCAAGGATCTGTCCTGGGGCCTGTGTTGTTCAACATATTTATACATGATTTGGATGAGGGATTAGAGGGGATACTTATTAAATTTGCAGATGATACTAAACTGGGAGGGGCAGCAAACACAACTGAAGACAGCAACAGAATACAGGATGATCTTGATAGGCTCGAGAAGTGGGCTAAACTGAATAAATTGAAGTTCAATAGGGACAAATATAAATGCATTTAGGTAGGAAAAACCAAATAGCATATGCGAAAAGGATCTAGAAGTCTTAGAATCATAGAGTTGGAAGGGGCCATACAGGCCATCTAGTCCAACCCCCTGCTCAACACAGAATCAGCCCTAAGCATCCTAAAGCATCCAAGAAAAGTGTGTATCCAACCTTTGCTTGAAGACTGCCAGTGGGGGGGGGGGGTTAGGCAACCTATTCCACTGCTGAACTACTCTGAAGGCAAAGGGGTGTCAGGATATAGTAGATGAGCGATTCTTTGAAGGCAAAGGGGCGTCAGGTTATAGTAGATGAGCGATTGGGATGTGAGTGTCCTGCATAGTACAGGGGGTTGGACTAGATAACTCATGAGGTCCCTTCCAACTCTATGATTCTATGATTCTCCTATGATTCTATGTGTTTGTTTGTTTGTTTGTTTGTTTGTTTTTTTTTGGATTTATTCACCATCACTCCCGAACCCAACCGGCTCATGGTGGTTTACAATAAAATGACAAAACCCTATAAGAACAGTAGAATCAAAGAATCATAGAATCATAGAGTTGGAAGGGACCTCATGGTCCAACCCCCTGCACAATGCAGGACACTAACATCCCAATCACTCATCTGCTGTAACCTGCTACCCCTTTGCTTTCACAGAATCAGCCTCTCCGTCACATGGCTATCTAGCCTCTTCAAAAATTTCCATGTAACAACAATTCTCCTCAATGGAGATTCAAACTAATCCTACCCTGTCCACAGCCGATAACACCAGAGTACACTGGTCTATGGTAGTCTATCATCACCCTCGGGAGAGGTGCCCGTGCCCAGCTGACCCAGGTCAATGCCTCTACTGGGCCTAGGCAGGTCCTGTTTTTAACCCATTGGGACAAAAGGGAGGCGAGGAGAATCCTGTGAGGTGCTCTGCGTTCCCTTTGGGGACAAAGGCAAATCCCATGTTTACTTTGCTGTTTTGTTCGCTCTACATCTTATAGCTAAGCAGTGGTAGGGTTGAGCGCTTTGGCTTGATTCAGCTGCCCGAGGCAGCCAAACCGAAATGCTCAACCCTAGTGGAGCATCAGTGAGCAACACGCACACTGATATAATAACTGAGTCACATGGAATTTTGTCAGTGCTGTGATATCATCAATGCACGTATGTGTTGGGGTGTACCAGTAACTTGTAAGGGGGGGGGGGAGCAGAACAGATACCTGTTCCAAAATCCAGGCAATTTCCACACATCAGTAAAAATAGCATTAGGCCAGCTGAATGGCGTAGCACTAAATCATATCATGCCTCACAGCCCCTCCTCACCTTTCTGCTATCTCATTTTCATCTGCCACCTTTTTGTACTTCTCACCCTCCATAGCTGCTGCTGGAAATGGTGTAAGAGAGCAATGCAATTTATACACAACTCTTTTCCACCTGTCAATCAATCCAGGCAACCAATCGCCTTTCTCCATGTTTTAAAGGTCCCGTGATGTCTGCTAATTTTTTTTTAATTCATACTTCTCCGTTTAAGCACCTATGTATCTAATCCTGGATGCGTAGTGCTTTTTGAATGCCCCTTACAGAATCACGAGTCTTTGTACTTTAAAAGATTAATCTAATTCCTGATTTTGGGGGGGGGGGTTGGAGAGGCATGCTCTGTGTTACAATTTGGGGGGGAGGGGGTTTCATCACCTGCACACTTGTCCGCCTATTCATTGCTCCAGGAAATTAGCAATTTTTAAAAAGAAATTCCCGTCCCCAGGAACAAGGGAGAGGGAGGCGGGTGTGAGGGCGGGACGAGGTGGGTGCCTTTAGCACGTTTTAGCCTCCATAACTTCCCTCTGCTGGTTGCCTGCTGGTTGCCCTCCGGGAGCTAGCACTAAATTGGTTGGTGAATCCACTTTATGCAATTCCCCAATTAGTGCTTTAAAATGGCGGATGTAGCGAACTGTTTGCTGGCCGGATGCTGAATGCTGGCGACGTCATACGGATAACGAATACATAAGGTAAACATTTCACTACATTTAATGCCACCATTTTAGAAATCTTCCCAAATAAAACCAGGAGTCTGAGTAGCAGGAAGTGCAGAGTATATTGGGGGGACCAAAAGGGGGGCATCAGCTTATTCCCACTAATAACTAATTTAATTAACAGGTCTTGGGTGCACCTGTGAAGAGCGTCCGGCAAGCGTCCTCTCCACGGCCAGCTCTGCTTTCCAGACCCCCCCATTGTGCCTCTTGCTTGATGCTTTCCTACCTTCCCTTCCCTGCTGAGGGCTGATTTATAGGGGACACTTATTAAAAAACATTGTAACCGTTTCCCCCTTTTTATGACACGGGTGGTGAGCGTTATTTACTGTTATTGTTCGCTGTCTGGGTTCCTACTCTGGCAGCTCCATTGCTCCCTGGGGGGCTCCCCCCTTTCATCTTTAAAACAGAAATGGAAGGGAGAGCTGGGGGGGCACACTTAGGCGATAAAGGGACGGAGATTCGCCTACAGAATGAATTACCTGGCAAACAGGTGCTTAGCTGGGGAGGGAGGGAGGGAGGGAGGGAGGGAGGGAGAATGCCACAACAGGGGCTGTGGATAGCAAGACACTTCTTTCACTGTTGTTTTCCAGATGCCCTCCAAAAGGCCTTCTTCCTGCAGCTTTCGAGCTCCTTTGGAAAGCATCCGACCAGCTGCCTGGTGCATTGCCTGCATAATGATCCTGGGAGGCAGGGTGCTGTGATTACAGAAGGGGAAGTTGAGGCACAGGTTGCCATCTGGAAATTCCTCATTTATACATACACCAATGATTCAGGATGTAAGGCAGCCATCACACACAAACACACACACACACACACCAGTTCCTTCACACAATCCCCCATCCTTGCTGCAAGGAGCAGGGCTTTAGGGTGCCATTTAGACATTGCATTATTAAACCAACCTTTCTCAAATTTGTACTGTTGAGAAACCCCTGAAACATTCTTCAGGCTTCAGGGAATCCCAGAAGCGGCACCATCATGGTTGGGAACATGGTTGGGAAGCATAGCTGTGTACATGCCCACCCAGGGCTCCTCCCCTTCCTACCCCCTCCAGGCCCATCATTGGCCATTTTGGGAGGGGGGCAGGTGAACAAAACCATATATATGGTCACATCACCCACTAAATGTTTAACAGATTTTTAAAATATATTTAAAATTAATTACTGCCCATTCATTTGGGAAACCTTTCCGGGACTGTCCAGAAACCCCCAGGGTTTCACAAACCCCTGATTGAGAAAGCCTGCATTAAACTCTAGCCACTACAACAAAGTCTGCTCGCTGTGTCTGACATAAATGGTGCATCCCAGTGTGCATATATAGATGTTCCTCACCTTTCTCCCACCTCCTTGGGACACCCCTCTCTCCCTTTACTGTCCTCTCTGTGGCCAGGCGATGGCGAGAGGCAGTTTATGAATTCAGACCTACAGCAAATCACAGTTCGTATAAATCAGGGTTAACAAACCAGCCACAAACTTTAGTTTGAAATCCTGGTTTGGACTACTGGCAATGGAGTTGGAATCAATCATGGTTTATTATGGATGGAGTTAAGAGTGGGAAATCATTAAATCATTCACTTCCTCTATTTTGTTGACTTCAAATATGGAAAAAGGAGCAAAGCCCTAAGCTTCTTAAAAGAATAAAACAGTTTTCTTTGTATAGCAAAGAGGAGAGATATTCCTGTCTAACAGTTTTTTGCTCAGGCTTTAAGGAACCCCAGAAAGGGTGACATGCCTCCTCAAAGAAGTGGGTGCATAAGTAAAGTGCCAGAACCAGCCAATCAATCAACTGATCAATTACTATTTCCATTGTGGAGAAAGAGACTAGTCCTGTAGAGCAACAGGGGAAGTGGACTCCAGTGACGTCTAGTGTCTCTTTTCAAAGAGAACTGGCTTTTCAGAGAGCAATCAACATAAAGCCTCTCTGACTCAGACCATACTGCTTTTACTTTCCACATTACTCTCAAAACATCTCTGACAGTCAAAATTTAAATCAGGGCTCTTCTTGTCTTCTTGTTACAAGAATCCCTGGTACTTTGTCTTGCCTTCCTGTCATCTTCTGGCTGGGGGTCTCTAATGTGGGATACCACAGTCCACTCTTGACCAAGAAGTGCTCCTCATCTTCCCTTTCCAAATCAGGTTGTTGACTTCAGTAAGTATCTATCCAGTAGGTAGTTATGCCAGGAGTTGCAGAAAACTGCCATTTTCTGTTTCTTCTTTCTCTATCAAAAGCTATCTCTTATTTTGCAGAGTGAATCCTCATGCTGGGCCTATAACCCTGTTGGTAGAAATATGCAAAGAGAAGCAAAGCACCAGGCTACTTAAAAGGATAAAATAGTTTTATTGTGGAGAGAAACACACTTTGTAGAGAAAGAGAGATTAATTCTATTACCCTTTGCATGCCAGTGGCCTCGAGTTCAGTCCTTGATACCTGCAGCAGGAAGAATCTCAAGAAACAAAGCAGATAAAGACATTCGCCAGTTGCCTTCTCGTATGTTTGAGATTTATGGAACCATTTCTGCATTAGCTCATGTAGCCTTCGAATGTAGCCCTGCAAAGAATCCTGGGACCAGGATAGGGCTGACCTATCTCAAGTGCTCATACATGAAGATTTATTGGAACTAACAAAAAGGGGAACAGCATACAACAACATGAAAATTGACAAATTCTCCGTGCTAAATACCTTTCTAGCCATGTCTATATACAGCATCATTTGACAGGTAGATGTTATAAGTACCTCACTAAATGCGTGGCACATGGGTAGGCTTCCATCAGTGGAGAAACCACTAATTCCCATGGGAGCGGTCCCATGGCACTATTACATTCCCAGGGAACATAGCCTGATAAAGTGTCTTAACCTATAGAATAATGTAAAATATGCTATATGATGATTGATGCTTACTGGAGGCCAAATACCTTCATGCACCCCCTCCCCTCAAGTACACAAACCTAGCAGTTTGGACAGTCCCATCCTTGGGAGCGTGAGATATCTCTGAGCCCAGGGATTCAGACAAAACAGGCAGCACAAGGTCCAGGCCACCTGCACCCTTCCTGGGAAACCCCTTCAGGGTTAGTTTCCCAGCCAGGGCAAAGAACACTGGGGGCCATTCCGCACAGCGTTAATGTAGCCGAAGTGTTACCATTGTGTAACGCTATATATTTCTCATTTTTCACGACGTTGTACACAATCAGCAACAATCCTGCATCACTCCCGTAAAAATCGCTTCATTGTAGCGCTTTTCAGGGAATCCACAAAAGTGGTTTCCCCCTTAAAAAACCGCTAGACTCTTGAGAACAACCTGCAACACATCCGAAAAAGACATGTGCGTTCACAATGTAGCGGTAGACAGAATGTCCCTTCCTAATCTCTCGCACCCGTGCTTCCGGTGTCGCGATCGCCATTCCCCCCCCCCCTTAAACTAGCAAAAGCAACAAATAAGCGTTGCTTCATTGGCTGAAATCACTCCACAAGCAAGTGTCTGTAAAGTTTCCAAGCACAATACAGCCCACCCCCCCACCCCCCTTCGACACTGCCCATAATTTCAGCCAGGAATAGCGGGGGGGGGGGAGATTTTTTTTTCTTTAAGAGCGTGCAAACGATTAAGCGCCAGCTCCTACGCCAGCGGAAAAGGTCTTTCAGATAAATGGAAGTAACGAATATGCATTATTACAGGTGTTTTCAAGTTTTTAAAAAAGAGTTCTTAAAGGTAAACACGAATACAACAGTTAATTGGCTGTTCTGGTTGATTGACAGCCAGGGGCGGGAGGAAGCGCAGAAAAATATCGCCTCCTTTGTTGCAATTTTGGCAAGACCGGAAACTTGTGCGTTACAAGAACAGCACTAGTGGGAGAGCCTTTTTTTTTTATAGAAACGGCTGTGTGCATTACCGAGAGCTGCCGCTTTTGCCTGCAGCGCTTTTCAATAGCGCTCAGATTTAGCCACATTGCCCTTTGTGCGGAATTGCCCTGGGAGAGTGGACAAGGCTTTACCAAAGGTGACCCAAAGGTGACCCAAAGGTGACAAGGCTTTAGCAAAGGTGACCCAAACCCAAACCTGCCCACGCATAAGACCTAACCCCAAGACCCACAAGAGCCCCCCAGGCCACCATAGGAATAAAGCCAAAATCCCAAACCAAAATATGGCAGGATCAGACCAGATTCTGACACCATCCAGAGTGCGTATACCATCTCACTGGAACTCAGATTCACCCACTAGAAATTTTTGTTTGTTTGTTTGAAAAACAGCCTTTTTGATTTGTGTGACTTGAGAGCTTCCAGCAAGCAAAGCAAAGCGTTTAAAGACATTTAAAGAGGCTGGTTTTTGTTACTGCCCCTGGCTCAGAATGGATTTCTCATGATCATGGTCGACTATATTATGCTCGAAGACAAAAACACACCCAAACCCGTTAACTGTGTGGCTTCAAGTATAGGAGGGGCTCAAAATCAATGGCGGGCCATTGTAGGAGGTTGTTGTTTGCTTAAGAAAAGCATTTGATCTTAAAACAAGCATTCTTCTTCACTGTCTTTACATTTCTGACTCTGAAAATGTTTTATCACTTCAGGTTGGAGAATTTCCTGTTTGCTATGAGGAAGCCACTTGTTCTGAAGAAATTGTAGTCCATGAACATCTGGAGGGCCACAGGTTGACTACCCCTGATCTACAGGATGACACCCTGTTCCTGGGGTTTCCCCTGCTTTCCCACTATCTTCCCCCAACTTAGACTGGCAAGATTTTTTAGAGGGATCACAATCCAAGTGTGCTTATATGTCATGTGGATGAGAAAGTGCACACTGGAGCCCTTTTCCACTGCACACTGGAGCCCAGGAACCATCTTCTCCCCTCCGCCACCCCCCTCCCAATCACTGGAGTGTTCGCTTGAATCTTAAAAAAAAAAAATCTCCCATTGATATCTCTCTTAGGATGGTATACAGGAAGAGGGGTCCTGCCATTTGACCACCCACAGCGGGTAAATGCCCGCATCAGGCCCCCATTCTCCACCGTCAAGAATGGGAGAAGCACAGTTTTAAAGAGTGTCTGGAAAATATGGCTTCCATGCTGATGCTCTAGGAATCTCCCCGTGTCTCCATGGTCTCTACCACAGAGATTAGGAGAAGTTTGCAGGGGTGGGCGAACTGTGGCCCTCCAGATGTCCATGGACTACAGTTCCCATGAGCCCCTGCTGGCAGGGGCTCATGGGAATTGTAGTCCATGGACATCTGGAGGGCCACAGTTTGCCCACCCCTGCCCTGGGGCATTGCCCTCAAGTGAGATCACATCCTCTCCTAATGCCGCCCTCCCTTTCAAAATCTCCCATCTTTTGCTGAGGCAGTGCTGACAATCTTGCGGAGAGACCGATCTCTGTGATGAAGGGGATAGAGACCGGGATGAGCCAGCATCCCTGTGAATAACAGCTGCCCAGAGAACCAACCATAGCCCAGTAGAAGCAGCCTTAGTGAAGAGCCCTGGCCGTGTCCTCACCTGCCCCCACAGCAGGAGAAAGCAGGAAGTGGGAGGGCTTCATTCCAAATTAGGCCCGGTCAGACTTGAATTTAGCTTGCGGTCCAGCCACCATCTTCTTTATATATAAAAGTGAAACTAAGCCGGATTCCGTCGGTTTCCAAACAAGCAGCTGTTTGCGAAGCTGGGCCTGGGACGGACGCTGCATGTGCAGGGACCTGGGCTCAGTGGTGCCCCCCCTGCCCGCCCATGAAACGCTAATTGCAGACTCAGGCATGGCAGTTTGTCTCTGGTCAGGCCGGGAGGGGAGGGGGGTCAACTCATTGACCTAAATTGGGTATACTGTGCAGGAGAACCAGGCCCACCCTCCACGATCAGCATTTTAAAAGAGAACAATATGCTTAAAGGACACCTCTTCCCGTTTTCAAATGGTGGGAAGCGAGGGTTAAGCCCCCTCTCCTAACCCTGCACGGCACCAAGGAAAATTAAATCTGCCCAAGTCTCTGGTTCAGACAAGCCACGAAACATGGTCTCCTATCCTCTGTTGAGTTCAAAGGATGCTGTGTTTCCAGGTGCCCCCTGTGTCTGCAGGGCCTGGCCAACTCTCCTCTGCTCAGCTCTATAAGCAGCTCCAGTCAAGGCCTAGATGGAAAGGAATGAAAACCCAGAGTATCCCCATCTAGGGTTGGGAAAGGCCTGGAGACTTGGGGGGTGGAGTGGGAGTGGCTGGGACTTGGGGCAGGGGGGACCTCATGGGAGTGTGATGCTATGGAGTCCACCTTCCAAAGCAGCCACTTTCTCTCAGGGAACTGACCTCAGTTGCCTGGAGATAAACAGTAAAGCCAGGGGATCCCCAGACCCACCTGGAGGTTGGCATCCCTATTCCCACCTAGCCTTGCCAAGAGACAATGCCATTGTCCTATAGCAGCAGAACCCCAAAGCTGGGGAACTAATTTCTAGCTGACAGACAGATGGGACATTTTTGTTGGCCCAGACTAGCCTGATGTGGTCAGATCTCAGAAGCAGGGTGGGCACCTGGATGGAAGCCCACCCAGAAAGGTTGCCAGGTCTTCCCAGGGGATGCAGGATAGGGTTGCCAGCTCCAGGTTTGGAAATGCCTGGAGATTTGGGGTGAACCCTGGGGAAGACATGGAGCTCGGTGGGGAACCATGCCATAGAGTCCCGTCCCCCCCCCCCTTCAAAGCAGCCATTTTCTCAAGGGGGACTGATCTCTGTACTTGGGACAGGGGCTGTAATTCTGGAGGGTCCTTTCTGGAGGGAGGTTGGCACCCCTGGTGCAGAGGCAGCCAATGCCCCCCCCCACCTCTGATCAGCCCGTGCTCTGAACCCCCTCTGAGGTTGCCATAAGTCAGCTGTGGCTTGACGGGACTTTACACCCCCCCGGTGGAATCCAGCTGTCCAGCCAGCCTGCAAAATCTGTCCCTTCTCTATCTCGCTCACTCTGTTTTATTCCCTGGCTGTCTCTGACGGGGGGGGGGGGCAGGGGCGCACTCAGGAGCCGCCACGTGCTGCGTTTGTCAATGATGCCACGAGGGACGGAAGAGGCTGTTTGACGACAAGCCATTATTCGGACCCTCCATCCCAGGCGCTCTGAAGCCCTCCACCCCCACACCCCATTCCTCCCCTCCGTGCCCTTGCTGTGTCCCTGGGCCCACCCGCTGGCTAGCAGGAAATGCCCATTTGAATGCAGAAAGGGATCCCGGTACCCCTTTAGTGCACTCCTCATGCGCAGTGCAAAGGACTGCAAGTAGCATGTGTGTTTAATACTCTCCCAAGACTCCAAATTTAGGCCTGCCTTAAATACAAACACAGTGACTTTCTTCTTGCTGATAGATTCAGGTGTGCAACCATGTTGGTCTGAAGCAGCAGAACCAAGTCTGAGTCCAGGGGCACCTTTAAGACCAATAAAGTTTAATTCCAGGTATAAGCTTTTGTGTGCAGATACACTGTTATTTTTACAACACCCCTGCGGAGTAGGTGAAAGAGAGTGACCAGCCCAGGGTCACTCATTGAGCTCCAGAGCCAGGTGGGCATCGAGCCCAGGTCTTCCTGCGAGGCAAGGCTGATCCAGCCAGGTCTTGGGGACTGAGCAGGCTGGCACTGGCCGGGGCAACCTCCAAGGAGCACCAGGGTCATGCTGCAGGGCCAGGCGATGACAAACCGCTTCTGAACGTCTCCTGCCTGATAGATAGATAGATAGATAGATAGATAGATAGATAGATAGATAGATAGATAGATAGATAGATAGATAGATAGATAGATAGATAGATAGATAGATAGATAGATAGATAGATAGATAGATAGATAGATAGATAGATAGATAAAAATGGGCAAATGAGAACAAGATGCAATTTAATAAAGATAAGTGTAAAGTTCTGCATCTGGGTCAGAAAAATGAAAAGCATGCCTACTGGATGGGGGATATGCTCCTAGGTAGCACTGTGTGTGAACGAGACCTTGGGGTACTTGTGGATTGTAAACTAAACATGAGCAGGCAGTGTGATGCAGCGGTAAAAAAGGCAAATGCCATTTTGAGCTGTATCAACAGGGGCATCGCATCAAAATCACAAGATGTCATAGTCCCATTGTATACGGCACTGGTCAGACCACACCTGGAGTACTGTGTGCAGTTCTGGAGGCCTCACTTCAAGAAGGACATCAATAAAATTGAAAGGGTACAGAGGAGAGCGACGAAGATGATCTGGGGCCAAGGGACCAAGCCCTATGAAGATAGGTTGAGGGACTTGGGAATGTTCAGCCTGGAGAAAAGGAGGTTGAGAGGGGACATGATAGCCCTCTTTAAGTATTTGAAAGGTTGTCACTTGGAGGAGGGCAGGATGCTGTTTCTGCTGGCTGCAGAGGAAAGGACACGCAGTAATGGGTTTAAACTTCAAGTACAACGATATAGGCTAGATATCAGGAAAAAGTTTTTCTCAGTCAGAGTAGTTCAGCAGTGGAATAGGCTGCCTAAGGAGGTGGTGAGCTCCCCCTCACTGGCAGTCTTCAAGCAAAGATTGGATACACACTTTTCTTGGATGCGTTAGGATGCTTAGGGCTAATCCTGCGTTGAGCAGGGGGTTGGACTAGATGGCCTGTATGGCCCCTTCCAACTCTATGATTCTATGATTCTAGAGAGAGAGAGAGAGAGAGAGAGAGAGAGAGAGAGAGAGAGAGAGAGATAACCCGCCTCCAGATGCTGGCTAGAGATCTCCTGGGATTACAAGTGACCCTCAAGTGACAGAGATCAGTTCGCCATAGGGGAGGGGACGGAGACTGCTTTGGAAGGTGGGCCTTATGACACTATGCCGCATTGAAGTCCCTCCCCTCCCCTCCCCAACCCTGTCCTACTCAGGTTCCCCTGCCGCAATCTCCCTCCCTTCCCCAAAGCCAGAGCTGGCGACCGTACTTCCTGCTCCTGGTCTGTGCCCAGAGGTAATCTGCCGGTTTGGTATACTGGTTACCATGTGGGGCAAGGACAGGCGTAGGGATGCCGCCAACTCTTTGTCAGAGGATAAAAATATACTAGATGGATTTTAATAAATTATCTCCCAGCTTTAGACAGGGGGTGGGTGGGGTGGGAAGCATTGCTGTTTTCTCTTTAAGGAAGGAAACACTGGGCGGGGGGGGGGGATAGGCATGTCTTAAATTTAGCGTCATACTGAGCCTCTGAAGACACTAAATTCCGGCCACTCCCATGACATCGCCAACCTCTCACATCTGGCCAGCAAACTGCTCACTACATCTGCCATTTTAAAGCGTGAGTTGGTGAATCCCCAAAAGTGGATTAACCAGCCTCAAAAGTGCTATCCCCCAGTGGACAACCAGCAGGCCACCAGCACAAGAAATGTATGGAGGAGAAGAAGTGCTACCTCCGCCTCCAGCTTGGTGTAGTGGTTAGCAGTGCAGACTTCTAATCTGGCAAGCCAAGTGTGATTCCATGCTCCCCCACATGCAACCAGCTGGGTGACCTTGGGCTAGTCACAGCAGCAGCAGCAGCAGCAGCAGCAGCAGCAGAAGAAGAAGAAGAAGAAGAAGAAGAAGAAGAAGAAGAAGTGTTGGTTCTTATATGCCTCTTTTCCCAACCCGAAGGAGGCTCAAAGTGGCTTACAGTCGCCTTCCCTTTCCTCTCCTCCGCCTTCCCATTCCTCTCCAACACTTCTTCTTAAGTGTCCCTCCCTCACACCCACCTCCCTCTCCCTTCTCTTAGCCCCCCTCCCTTACAGGGTGTCTGTTGTGGGGAGAGGAAGGGAAGGCAACTATAAGCTACTTTGAGGCTCCTTCGGGTAGAGAAAAGCAGAGTAGAAAAACTGACTCTTCAGGATTTGATCGGCTGGGCAGATGTTTTAAAATGATGCTTTGGCAGCAGCTGACACCGCAGATCAACGATCTCTGCTATGTGACTGGAAGTTAGCCGTGGCAGCAATTTTGTGGCTGGTTCCACCTTCTGGGCAGCCATTTTGTGGCTGCCCCCACCTCACTGTGTCCAATTCCAAATGTGCCCATGAGCGCAAAAAGATGGGGGGCCTTGATCTAGGGACTTTGATTTCCTTAAGTTAATTTGCATTTAAAACACATCCTTTGCATAGTCTCAGAAAGAAAATGCCCTCCTAAATGGAAAAGGCTCCCGTGGCATACATACTGATGCGGGAAGAAGCCCCCTGGAAACACAAATGCTTCTGCAGGTACGTTAGATCCCGGGAGCTCCCTTGAGCAGGCCCCGTTGAAAGAGGCAGAAGTGGAAGGCAGGCATTAAGCACCGTGCCCGCAGTCTAGACGCCCTCTCCTCCATTAAAGCAAAGGGGGAAATGGAAGGGAGCCAATTTAATTGCACATGCTTGCTGGCCGAGGAACATTTTATGTTCAAATGATGAGAGCCAGTGTGGAGGGGTGGCTAAGAGAGGCAGCTTTCAATCTAGCAAGCCGGGTTTGATTCTCCGCTCCTCCACATGCAGCCAGCTGGGTGACCTTGGGCTCGTCAGGACACTGATAGAGCTGTTCTGACCAGGCAGTCCTGGCAGAGCTCCCGCAGCCCCACCTACCTCTCAGGGTGTCTGTTGTGGGGAGAGGAAGGGGGTTTATAAGCCGCTTTTTCCTTCAGGCAGTGAAAAGTGGATATAAAAACCAATCCTTCTTCAACAAAACTGATTTATGTGGCCCTTGTGGAAGCAACCTGCTTCTTTTCTTTTCTTTTCTTTTCTTTTCTTTTCTTTTCTTTTCTTTTCTTTTCTTTTCTTTTCTTTTCTTTTCTTTTCTTTTTTGCATTCTCCACCTCATCCCAAGTGGTGGGAAACTTCAGGACTACCTAACTTCCCTTGCAACTTACTGTTGCCTCATAATGTATCAGTTGAGCAGGTGGCAACTAGGCAGACGGGTTGCTAACATGCATTCCAAATCGACAGGGCTCTTCCTCAGTGCCACTTGCCCCCCCCCCCCATACACACACACCAGTTCCCGTGGACTGTCCTGCCTCCCTCAGACTGAGCTGGGGCTTCCTTGGCACTGGATGGGGTAACCCACGTGGGCTGGGAGTACCGGGAGATTTTGGGGATTGGTCAACAGTGTTGGCAGAGTTTAACATACGCAAAAGGAGTGAAGTATGAGGCTGCTTAAAAGAATACATTAATTTTATTAAGGAGAGAAGCAAACCTTGCATAGAAAGGAGAGAGAGAGAGAGAGAGAGAGAGAGAGAGAGCTCATTGTCTAACTTTTCTGTTGTCGTCATTCTGTCTGTTCCGGAAGCAAGTGAGGAGGAAGTGAGCTAAAAGGAGCAGGAAGTCTCCCAAAGAGCCAGTCAGAATACTGTGAGAACAGCTCTAACAGGACTGTGACTAGCCCACCAGCTGCATGCGGAGGAGGAATCTGGAATCAAACCCGGCTCTCCAGATTAGAGGTTGTTACTCTTATCAACAACACCAAACTGGAGGAAAATATCTGAAAAATACGTTCCTATTCTAACGGTGCTAAATACGCATCTCCTCTGACAGCCCCATAGGCTATTCTTCACATGTGCTGTTGAATCAGGCACACTACAGGTCTTGCATGTTCCAATGAACCTTGCTTTTCACATGAAGCTGCTGCCTTATATTGACTGAGAACCTGGGCCCATTGAGGCCAGTACTGGAGCCAGCAATCCTGTGTCTCAAATGTCCGCCTTTCCCATCCCTTCTTGCCTGGAGGTGCCAGGGACAGACCCTGAGGCCTTCTGCCTGCCAAGCAGATGCTCCAGCACTGAGCTACTGCCCCTCTCACTGGCAGAGGACAAGCTAGTGCAGGTGGCAAAGAGCCAGCAATGATGTGTAAGGATAGAGTAGGTGAGGCTCACATCTGGTGAAATGATTCTTGATTTGAAAAGAGGGATCTTGCAAATCCATCCCTATCGTAACTTGTGGAAGGTCAAGGAGTGTTGTTTGTTTATTTGCAGCTACGGAGACCCAGGGCTAAAGCATCATTTCCCCAAATCCTGGACATGTCCAAGCTCATCATCCCACCGCCTCCAAACGTGAGTTATGAAATTTCTGAAATGGACTTGCAGCTTGGGATGCCTCCTCCTGACCCCGATACAAAATCCCCATTTCCACTCCTTTGCCTTGTGCCCCTTTTGCCTCTTGCACCCCTTGATCTTGCACGAGCACGCTCCCCAGGTGTTTTTAACTGGAGACCCTGGTAGCTGGGCACGGCAGTCATCACTTGAAGCTGCAGTCTTCAGTTGGCAGGGCCTCGCATGGCAGTCAGGCCCATCTTGCCCAAAACTATCGGTGGGGTTGATCTCCCTTTACTGCCAGTATGAATCCCCCTTCTCATAGGGAAGGCCACACCGGCATGGACATTTCTCTGCCGTTCCCTCATGCTCTCGCCTACCAGAATGGAGCCTGGCTTGGAGCACCAGAAAACGTGGAGCTTTTTGATCTTAACACGTACAGCAAAGTGCTTTTTTCCTGACCTCCCTTGAGGAGAACATAGAGAATCAAGGAGCGCAACCCAAGATCAAAAGCAAAAGATGCGGAAGGGAGCCGGCAGGAGGACACGGGGAGACAAGGAGTCCGGAGACTGCCAGGATGAAAAGGGTAAGTGACCCTCATCAAGGAAGCGGGGTGGTCTCCTGTTTCTCAGAAGTCAGAACAAAGCGAGAGGGAAGAAACCCATAAAAGGTGCCCTCTACCCTGGAGAATCCTGGGAAATTCCCTGGGGTGACCACAGAGCACTCCTGGGAGTCAGTGATGCTGCAAAGGGAAACCTGTCGTTAATTTGGAGAATACCTTCAGACGAGCCAAATGAAAGCTCTCTGCAGTATCGCAGTGGCACAACCCAGCCGGTAGGGATTTGTCTGGGGAAAGAATTGACAGGAAAAGTGAGAATATAAAGAGGCAGCTTTAATGGTCTAATCAGAGGTGTGTGTTTGCTGCAGTTCTCCAAGAGCGCAGAAAGGGACCTGTCCTGGCTGAGCATTAAGATCTTCCTTGAAGGTCCATGCCCATGTCCCACACTCACCCCCATGGGAGAGTTGCCTCCCCATTGTCCCTGGTTCAGGAGCATGGCACCTGGGTGCACATGCCTTCCCTATGGGTACTTTTGCATTTGCTAAATAATGCCCTTTTAATCTGTGGTCAACGCACTTTGGGTGAAATGGCAAAATCCTCTTGCAAGCAGTTGCTGAGGAGGATTGAAGCTGCATTATTGGGCATGTGTAGAAGTAACCAGAGCAGGGGTAGTCAAACTGCGGCCCTCCAGATGTCCATGGACTACAATGCTGGCAGGGGCTCCTGGGAATTGTAGTCCATGGACATCTGGAGGGCCGCAGTTTGACTACCCCTGAACCAGAGTGTAGTGGTTAAAACGTGGTGGACTCTAGCCTGGAGAGCCGGGTTTAATTCTCCACTCCATATGCAGCCAGCTGGGTGATCTTGGACTAATCACAGTTCTTTTAGAGCTGTGCTCACATAGCACTTCTCTTAGAGCTCTCTCTGCCCCACCTACTTCACAGGGTGTCTGTCATGGGGAGAGGAAAGGAAAGATGCCTGTAAACTGCTTTGAGATTCCTTCAGGGAGTGACAAGAGGGGTATACCAAACCAGCTCTTCTCGCCTTCTTTCCACCCTGGCTGGTCTGCCACGTGGTTACTGGGCTGATAGGGTGCTGCTGTTCTTTCTTAGGGGGACTTACTGCCTTCTGTCTCTTTGACTACTAATTGCGTTATTGGCTTATTTAAATTGTTCTCCTTGGTATCTGCTGCATGAAATGTCTTGTTAGCCATCCTGGGGGCAGGCAGTAGCCTAAAGGCAGGGGAAACATGGGTTCTGAATTAAAAGAGTGGCCAGTCAATAAAAGCACAGAATGTGTCAGGTGATGCAAAACAGGTGCAGACCAGTGGCTGCTGAGCTCTCAGGAGCCAAAGAGAGGGCAGAATAAGATGTTGTATCGGTCAAATTAGAATAAACAGTGGCCGCTGCAGAATGAATCATGCACCATTCAGTTATGAAGAAGAAGAAGTGTTGGTTCTTATATGCCGCTTTTCTCTAACCGAAGGAGGCTCACAGCAGCTTACAGTCGCCTTCCCTTTCCTCTCCCCACAACAAACACCCTGTGGGGTGGGTGAGGCTGAGTGAGCCCTGATATCACTGCCCGGTCAGAACAGCTTTCTCAGTGCTGTGGTGAGCCCAAGGTCACCCAGCTGGCTGCATTTGGGGGAGTGCAGAATCGAACCTGGCATGCCAGATTAGAAGTCTGCACTTCTAACCACTACCCCAAACTGGCTCTTATGTCGATTGGTGTGCAAAGTTTCACTATTCTTGGGGCAGAACTGGCCTGACCTTAGTCTCTCTCTCTCTCTCTCTCTCTCTCTTTCTCTCTCTCCCTCTCTCTCTCTCTCTCTTTCTCTCTCTCCCTCTCTCTCTCCCTCTCTGGACTGGGTCTGCTCTCTGCCACCACCAGGAGGGAAGTGCCATCTGCTTGTTCTTCTCACAGCCCGCTTAGGAGGAAACTGCAAGGCTGGGAGATCCCAGTGGCCAGCCCAGTCATGGCCAATACCAGGAGATTTTGCAGGCAGTGGCTGGGGAGGGTGGAGTTTGGGGGGGACACTCTAGGGGCCATTTCGCACGGCTTCAAAGTAGCACAATGGTTGCTATTTGGAAACGCTACTAATTTGCCATAACCCACGACGTCGTAGACAATCTGCAACAATCCTGAAACCAATCAGCAAAAAGCGCTTCGTTGTGGCGCTTTCAGGGGAATCCAGAAAAGTGGATTCACCCTCCGGATAGCGATACACTCCTGCAACCAATCTGCAACAGTAGCGCTAAAGACCTGTGCGTTACCATTGTTGCTGGTTCTTCAAAGTCCCTCCCCCTGGCTCTCTCCTCCAAACTTCCGGCGAAGCGATCGCCATTTTTTTTTCTCCGAGCGAGCGGGGATAAACGCACCAGCGAGCCTCTTTCTGTTTAGAGGCTTCCCTGGCTTCAGTCCTTCACCTTTAGTCACTAAGCACAAACCACTGAAAAGCCCGTTTGCTGAAATAAAGTCCCTTTATTTTTTACAAATAAATTCAGCCGAAAATCGGGCCCCTGAGAGGGGGGGGGATTTTTTTTTTATCACTCGAGGCAGCGTGCAAACGATCATACAATCAAACGACAGCTCACATTAGGCAGCTGGATGGGTCTCTCCGTAGCAACGAATCTACCTAGATTCGTTGCTATGGGTCGTTTTTTTTTTTAAAAAAAAACCTTTCTTAAAGGGAAAGGGGCTGTTTGGGAGCATGCTAACGGCTGCCCATTGGCTGCTTGACGGCCAGGGGCGGGACGAGCTTGGCAATAGCGCTTCCTTTCTAGCGATTTCTGCCGAGACCGGAAGCCTGTGGGAAACGCTAAAAAACGCAACTGATTCCACTACAAAGGCAGGTATGCATAACGACGAATTCCACTATTTTAAATGGCGATTTTTCATTCCGCAAACAATTTGCAACAAAGATCCCTGTGCGAAAAGGCCCTAGGAATTTCCCCTAATCTCATGGCTTTATGGATTTTACCACAGAGATTAGAAGTTCCCCAACAGCATCACTCTGGGGCCCACTTCCTACCCCCCCCCCCATTCTTCAGTTTCTCAGGGGTGGGGGATAGCCAGCTGCATTTGAGACCTGGAAGCCCTCCCTGAGCCCCGAAAACAGCCCCTGGGCAGGCATGGCCTGGGCAATGGAAGCGGCTCTGAACACGCCCAGCTGAGGGGCCAGGCTGCAGCGCTGCAAGGGCCACTCTAGCCGTGCCAGCCGTGCCAGGGCATGCCTCCCTGACTATAAAGGGCGTGGAGATGGAGAACCAAATATGGGCTGAGTGGATGTGGCACGGCTCTGCTCGCCCCTGGCCAGCTGTGGCCTTCTTGGGCATTTCCATGTTGGTTAAATCCCTGGAGACTTGGAGAACCCTGGAAATGCCAGGGGGGTGGCAGGGTGCTCCAACATGGTGCCCATGGAGACCTTTCCTGGTGCCTGACAAGTGCTTTTAGAAAGTGGGAGGGGCTAGATGCCATGGGGCATCTGATTGGCTGTACAGATTTAAAAGCTTCTGCCTGAAATGCTGAAGAATCACTCTTAGCTATACATAATGGCAGGGACTCACCACCACGTCCCAGGCCAGGAACTTGGGTGTGGCCATTGATGCCTCCCTGACTTTGGAGGCGTAGGTAAAAAAAGTAGCGGGCCAGGCGTTTTTCCACCTTCGCCAGGCCCGACTATTAGCGCCCTACCTGTGCCCCGAACACTTAGCCACAGTGATCCATGCAACGGTCACCTCCAGAATAGATTTCTGTAACTCGCTCTACGCGGGCCTTCCCTTGTCCTTGATCCGGAAACTTCAACTAGTGCAAAACGCAGCTGCTCGGGTCCTCACTGGCACATCTTGGAGGGCCCATATCCAGCCAGTGCTGAGGCAGCTGCACTGGTTGCCAATTGCTGCCCGGATCCGGTTCAAGGTTCTGGTTCTAACCTTCAAGGCTTTACGCGAGTTGGGACCCACATACCTGAGGGACCGCCTATCGCCCTATGCCCCTCGCAGGGCCTTGCGCTCTGCGGGATAAAACCTGTTGGTCGTTCCCGGCCCTAGGGAAGCACGCCTGGCCTCGACCAGGGCCAGGGCCTTTTCGGTCCTGGCCCCGACCTTGTGGAATGAGCTCCCGGGAGAGCTGCGGGCCCTGCGGGATCTTTCAACGTTCCGCAGGGCCTGCAAGACGGAGCTCTTCCGCCAGGTTTATGGTTGAGGCCGGGGCTGATAATAGATCTATGCCTCCCCCGGGGACTCGGGTTCTGGACCCGAAGCAAAACATCATCAGGACCTCCTCTCCACCCGCTAGTAGTGGGAGGGGGGGGGAGTTGAGCTGCCATTCTTGCCATGCCGGCAATATTGGCAATGTTATTATTGTTTTATGGGGTTTAATGGGGATTTGCGATATTGTTACCCGCCACGAGCCGCAAGGGAGTGGCGGGCTATAAATATAATAATAATAATAATAATAATAATAATAATAATAATAATAATAATAATAATAATAATAATAATAATAATAATAATAATAATAATAATAATAATCTTGCTCCCTGACGGAATATGGTTGGCTTCTCCTCCTGTGGGAGCTCTTTCGTGATGGTGCCCCCTGCCCCGTGTCAGAATTCCAGAGTGCCCACAGGCTCAAAAAACTGGGGGCTCCTGGCTCAGGGAGTGGGGTGGCTCAGTGGCAGAGCTTCTGCCTTGGCATGCAGAACGTCTCAGGCTCAGTCTCCAGCATCTCCAGTTGCAAGGACCAAGTAGGACAGGATGACCCCGCACAGAGCACTCTTCGGGACATGGGGAAACTCCCCACAAACAAAAGATGTGCGCGTTGCTGCAGTACATGGCCCAGTCCAGATCCCGAATTCAGGTCAAAGCAAGGTTAAATGAGGCTATGAATTCCTTTTGCTCCTTTTTTTAGGACTGCCATTCATTTTGGGGTTATAGCACCCTGCCTGCCCTCTCCCTACTGCCAGCGTACATGCCCAGTGACTAAACCACAAGTGCAGGGGCACCAACTGCGCACAGCATCCAGGGCTCTTCCACCTCTATTGTTGTTTTTCAACTCGGAGCTGGGCTGGCCTCACCAAGTCAGCCAATTGGGCATGGACGGAGTTCCCAAATCAATCCAGAAACCAAGACTACATATTAGGCTTGTACTTCTAGCTCTGTGCATCAACTCTGTCAGTGTGGCCAGAATTCTGTGTCCCAAATTCCCCCAAATCTGCAATATCAAAGCTGATGCGTGAAAGTAGGAGAATTTATGCAAACTATGGGAAGGATTCTGCATGTGCACATCTCTGGGAGTAAAGAGTGTATCAACCCTGAATGAGAGAAAGGTTTATAGTACCCTGAGAATTTCTTCTGGTTTCTAAGACCAGTACTACATTTCTCCCAATTTCCCCCCACCTTCATGAGAACAACAAGCTCAATTTAATTTTCAAGTCAAAATGAGATTGCTGCATTTTACCCTTGATTGTGATTTCCCCCCCCCCCACAAATCTTCCCCAGCCTTTCTCAAAATTAACTGCATTAGATTCTCTTTTAACATCAGATTTCAAAAAATCTCCATTATTTATCTTGCATGCTAAACTAGGAGCACTTGGGGAATTTTACACCCATTTTATCTTTTAGAAACTTTGCAGTCTGAAAATCCAAATTTCTCATACTTACTGGTATATTATCACATCTGCCAACTGGAGGATAGAAAAAAATCCCTTGAGATTCAGGCCTGAATTCCAGTTCTTCACCGTCTCCGTACAGGATTGCAATGCAGTGGTGCTGGGAAGGATATCTGGGAGGTATCCAGATGTCCTAGAGGTTTACCCAGCCCTGAAATGGAATGTAAGGAGATTTCCCCCATGGAAATAGAGTTGGGTAGAGACCCAGCTGTGTGGTCATAGGCAGCAAAACAAACGCAAATTCTTCTATTGTCTATTGCAGGGGTAGTCAAACTGCGGCCCTCCAGATGTCCATGGACTACAATTCCCAGGAGCCCCTGCCAGCGAATGCTGGCAGGGGCTTCTGGGAATTGTAGTCCATTGACTATCCCTGGTCTATTGCATGCATGCTGAATACAGGCTACGTTTTCACTCACAGCGATGGCTCAAAAAACAGCAGCACATATCAGGGCCGAGTAACTTCAGGGCTAGAGTGGGGTGTAATCGTATCCCGATATAATATCCTGAGGGACAGCTCCAAGGGTTTCTGATCACAACGTGGGTGGAAAGAATTTGTGCAAAGGTGACCCCAGGCTTTCCACCATGTACCTGGACATGCACATGAGGAGTACCTAGAAATATGCCTTTGCCTGGCACACAGCTCCTTTCTGCTGCTTTTGACCTGCTGTTATCTGCATAACTCATGCTGAGAAAAGCTGTATGGACCTAGCCTGTGTACTGTTGTGCTTTGCACAGGCAACATTAGCGAAGGGGCCCTGGCTCAGCAGTTGGGCTTCTGCTTGCCCTACAGAAGGTCCCAGATGCGATCCCCAGCATCTCCAGCTGAAAAGATCTGGTGATGCCAAAGAGCTCTGCGTAAGACCCTTGAGCAGCCTTTTTCAACCTTCTGGCCATAGAGGTAATGCTGAAATACTTTTCAGGCTTCTTGGTTCAGGGAAGTGATGTCACTTGGCCACACCCCTGCCACACCCCCAGAAGCAAGAGGAGCCTCAGGTGGCAAAGGTCTAAGTGGCTGGGCCCCTCCTCTTCCCACCCTCTCCAGGCTCATCATTGGCCACTTGGGGAGGGGGCGGGTCATCCTACCCAAATAAGAGTAGAATTTGTTTTAAATTTAAGAACTTTTTTCCTTCACAAGTTGGGACGGCTCTCCCTAGCTGCCGTTCTGAAAACCCCCTGGTCAGGGCACCATCGAGGGGCCATCTCAGTCCCCTTTGGGGCCTTCGTATCTGTGGGTGAGAAGCCCCAGCAGTCAGAGTAGACAATACTGACCCTGATGGAACAATGGTCCCATTCAGACGAAGGCAGTGCCAGGTATGTGTATGTGTCCTGTTGATTTGGAGCCAGTTTTATGGCCACACCTGTTCCCAGAGAACGCGAGGGGCTTGTTGCTTTCACAGGACAGCAGAGAAACGTTTAACAAGGCTTAGCGTGTCCAGCGCTGTTCCTTGTGTGTTCAGAGCAGCATCGAATCCTCTCCCTAAGCCCTGCCAGAACCCTGAAAGGCAGGCCAGCCTCTTCTTCATACTTAGTGGGGAGAGGTATGTTGGCCTCCCAGGGCAGCCACAGAACCGAGATGTGAAAACTGGAGACTGTCAAGTAGGGGACAGAAGGTCGCAGCGACCAGGCAACAGGGATGGGGACGCCAGGACAGTGACACCAGGAGAGGCCTCGGTTCTGACCCCCCGACTCAGCTGGGAAGCTCACAGGGTGACACTGGGCTAGGGACCCTCTCCTAGGCTGATTCTGCAGTTACTTTGCTTTTGCCGTTGTGGATCCTGCGGAATTCAGATCGAAGTCCTCTACCTACCCCCATTGAAACAGAAAAGTGTTCTGCACTTGATTGAGGAAGCTCAGAGCAGGGAGGCGTGCCAAGCACAGCAGGAATCATAGAATCATAGAGTCGGGAGGGACCTCATGGATCATCTAGTCCAACCCCCTGCACTATGCAGGGCACTCACATCCCTATCGCTCATCTACTGTAACCTGCCACACCCTTGAGCCTTGAAAGAATCAGCCTCTCTGTCAGATGGCTATCTTGAACCTGGGGAGGGAGAGGACTGGAGACAGCAGAGGAGAGGAAAATAACAAGAGGCAAATCTCTGCTGAGAGAAGCTAGGGCTTCTGGAGTTCAGTCACTTTTGTTGTTGTTAGGTGCGACCCATCACGACCACATGGACAATGATCCTCCAGGCCTTCCTGTCTTCTACCATTCCCCGGAGTCCATTTAAATTTGCACCAACTGCTTCAGTGACTCCATCCAGCGCAGTCAGTTTAAGGGAAGCCTTTCAACTGGGAACCAGGAAGTCTTTGAACTGATGCCCTGGCCAATCAGGGAAGGCTGCTTTACTAGGAGGCACAGAGAAGGGAGTTTATTCGCACAAACCAGGAATCTGCACACTTCCTGATGCTGGTTTTTCAAATATCGAGAGTTATATACACCTCTGGATATCGTGGGTGAAAGGTAGGGTCACTCCTGATCAATCATGCATGTTGCAGAGGGAAAATGAAAAGCACCCTAAATCAAAATGGAGATCTAATTCAGTGTATATGGGAGGGATTCATTCAAACTGAGAGTGGGTAAAAAGCCCCATGCAGACTACACCCTAATCTCAACACCCTTATGAGATGATTGTGAGGATAAAATAAAGGAGTGAGGAATCCACCACCTGGGGAGGAGAGCAAGAATCGTGGATGGATGGATGGATGGATGGATGGGTGGGTGGGTAGGAAGGTGGGTGGAGGAGAGGGTGGCTGATGGGTGGATGGACAGATGCATGCATGCATTCTTTCATACCTTTCATAGGATATCTTAGTTTCTCCTACAATTACAGTTCCCAGAGTTCCCTTGCTAGAGGTCAAAGAGGTTAAGGCCAGGTAAATTAATATAGCATTGATGTGTACTCTCAACCAGGGCTGGCTGGTAACAGGTCCCAGAATTAATTACTGATTTGAGAAACCTAAGTTGTCCAGGCAGCAATACAGGGAGAAGGAGGAAGAGGAGAGTAAGCCAAGGCATGTGCAGAGTTCCATAATCCCATCACGAAGTAGCCAAAGCCAGTTGTCAGCCATTAAGGCAGAAGTTCTAGTATGTTTCCCTCCCCAAATGAAGCCTTTCATTTGCATTCCTTTAGAGTTGCCTTCATTACTAAAGGAGACCCGGAAATCCTGTCTCCCCCTCCTCCCGTAAATGAATCTCAGGGAACCTCTCCTCCTAAAGTGTGCCCAGCCAGGCTGCTCCCTCCTCTTGAAATTTGGCACACTAATAACATTGTAATTCATTTGCATCCAGGATGGGGAAATGAGTGGCTGCGGTTGCTACAGCAACCGCCTCCCGAACCCTGGTGCCGAGCTGCTGAGCGCAGCTGAAAGATCAGAGATTTGAGGCAAGTTCCTGGGCCTCAAGAGTCTCTCGTGGCCGACTCTCGCGCTGTCCTGGGGCTCCGGCACACCTGCAGGGGTTTCCTTCCGTGTGGAGTGATACCCACAACCAAACCTGCAAGGATGCCTACCTCGTCCTCGGCATATCTGATCGCTCAAAGGGGAGGAAGTCGATGGGGCAGTGAGGAATGCTGGGGGTCAGAATTTGGCTCTGTGGAGGCAAGGGGAGGCACTCGTCTGTGGCCATGGATGTGGGGGGCAGCAGTCTCCCTCCACCTCTTCTACTGTCTCCCTCTTGCCCCCACTACACCTGGCCCCTTGTTCCCCATTCCCCACACAGATCCCAGATCTGGGAACACCACTCCCCGGGGCATGGCAAGTCCTGCCAACTCACCAGAACTTCCTGAGCTCTGACAAGATACTTGGGGGAAAGGAGAGGAACCTGACCTGGATAACCCAGGCTGCTTCCATCAGGTCTTGAAAGCCCAGCAGGGGCAGCCCTGGTCAGTACTTGGCTGGGAGACCGACAAAGAAGGCCAGGGTTGGTCCGCTGAGGCAGGCAGTGGCAGATCATCTCTCTTCATCTGCCTCGAGGGCCCTGTGGGGTCACCAGAAGCCCATGGCAGCTTGACGGCACTTCCTACCACTGCTTGACACTCCATCTCCTGAGTAAGGTGGCAAAAAGGGGACTGGACAGGGTGGTCTGGCCGATGGAAGTAAAAGGGAGCTGATTTGAACAGGGAGCTGATTTTCTGAGGATTCGTGTCACTGTTTGTCAACCTGTTTGTGAGTGTTAAACCAGTCACAGACTTTGCGAATAAGTCAGAAATAACTTTTGTGTTTCAATAAAATCCTACTGTTCAGTGTTTATCTGAGTAGCCACAGAGTGAAACCAGTGGCTATCAATGGCTTTGAGTCAGCAATGTCTCTGCGCATGCACGGTTTTGCAGAACCCTACGCCAGCCTGTTCAGCAGGCCTTCGCAGCTGTTGTGTGACCTCTATTCTGTTTTCCAAGAGACTTTGAGCTCTACTTGAATTTTTGGTCACATGCCATTACTGTTATACAACTGAAGAAGTCCAACAATGAAACTAGATATTACCTAGGATTTGGCTGATTTGATTATTATTTGATTACTATTTTCTTCTTGCCTAATGTTGACCTCTGGGTGGAATATATGAATTTTTCTGTAACTTACAGGATTTATTGAGCCACAGAGTTTTTTTCTTGTTTGCATGCATCATCCCGTGTGTATTTCTGCTTTGTTACCTTGATTCACAGCTGTTCGACACAAATCAAGCTTTCTGGGTGATGGACTCACATAAGACACCTTTGAATGTGGTCAGTTTGAGTGTCATATATGTTTGTGACAGAATCCACAGTATCCTCATCCTCAGGGGGCCACTACTGTTAAGCCACAAGGGATCCTCCATAATGGCTACTTTTCTCCATTCCCCAAGTGCCTTTCACAAGCAGGTTGAGGTGCTTTTCTTGCAACCCAGACAGCAACCAACACTCTAGCCAACGGATGTCATGTGGAATGAGTATCACAAAGACAGGCCAAAGAGAACCATACAAGGATGTAGGGTGGCCACCAATTCACTGTGATTCCTTCAGTACTGAAGAAAACAAGATGGAACTCAACTTTGATCTCAGACCAACTTCATGCTTGACAGTTGGGTAGTATGGCCAACTGATCTAGTGCCTTGAGCAGACAATGGATGGCCAGGCTGGAAGGGGCTGTGGGCTGCTGTGGCAAAATGCCAGCTCCCTGCTGGACAGATTTCAAAACAACTACTAGGAAGTATTTTTTAAACTATGCTTTGGGAGAAAGTGAGTTTCAGAATCAAAGTCTCTCACAGTGGGGCAATGAAGCCAACTTGCTCACCTTTCTTAATTGATCTAGCTAGGAAACAAAGGGATTCTCCCAGCCTCTTCCCCTTCTAGAAGCAAGTATGGGGAGGAAGCTTATTTTCCCAAGAATGACCCGACACAAAACAGCTTCCTGTAGAGGGGAGACTTCTTGTTCCCAGCAGGACCTGGGGTAATCCAGGTGGGCAGGGATGCAGAAGTAATATTTTTGACTGCAGAACTAAAGTAGGCCCATTTTGCCACAGCCACCATACACAGACTTGGGCAGGACAGTGGACATGAAGGTGGGTGGGGAACCACCTCTGACCAGCCCAGCAGAAGAAACATTCTGATTTCTCCCCTACAGCAGGAAAAATGGAGATAAAAGATAACAGACAGTCTCAGAAGAGCCTCCAGTCTGTAGGGCAAGCTCCTCAAGCAGATGTCTGAATGGGGAGAAGCCATGGGAAGGGAGAAGCTCCGATGCTCTGGAGGGGGTGACAATCCAAAACTGCCTTGCTTTTCTTGGCTCCCAGTGAAATAATGAGGGCCTTGATCTCTGGATAGTGGGAAGGCAGTCCGTGAGCATCAACCCTCCCTGGGTCATGAGTCATCAGGGGAAATGTCACCTGGTAGCCAAGGGCCCTGGCGTGGTCTGTGTCCACTGTCCCCCTTCCACAAAGGGACCCCCTACAAGTACCAAAAGCTCCTCTGAATGTACCAGGCAGCCTATCACACAGTATTCCCTAGGTGAGAATGCCTCTGGCAGTCCTCAGACCGATATGCAGGCACAGAATTTTATTTCTCTCTTATAGATCTGCTCTTAAAACAGCACGAGCCAGAAGCTCCTGGTTGCCATGTGATAAAAGATTGTTGCTTTCGAAGTCAGCCATTTGAACATGATTCTGCTTTTCATTGCAACCCCCAAGACGCAAACGCGAAAATAGCAAAATAGCATGGAGTAAACTTCCAGACAACAGAGATCAGTTTGCCTGGAGAAAATGGCTGCTTTGGAGGGTGGTCTCCATGACATTATACCTCAATGAGGTCTTTCCATCCCCTCCCCACCTCCACCCCAGGGCCCCAGCCCCAAGCCCTCAGGATGAGTATAAACAAATAACCAATAATGGTAGGGGGAGTGGTAGAAAAGCTAAAGCTCAATATGAACTTAGGCTAGCAAGAAATGCTAAACATATCAAAAACGGTCTCTCTAGTTATATTTCAAGCAAGAAAAAGAATAGGGACACCATAGGACCACTGCGAGGTCAAGAAAGTGAAATTATAACAGATGATGAAGAGAGGGCTGAACTGCTTAACTCCTATTTCTCCTCGGTCTTCTCTTGTGAGGGAAATAGTGATCAATGTGGCAAAAACATAGCACGACACGGGGGACAGGAATGGTGGCCTAGAATCACTGTTGGAACAGTCCACAAACACCTAGTTTCTTTAAATGAAAGAAAGTCTTCTGGACCAGATGAACTGCATCCAAGGGTACTAAAAGAACTTGCAGATGTCATCTCTGAACCTCTGTCCATTATTATTGACACTTCTTGGAGAACAGGTGAGGTGCCAGACGATTGGAGGCGGGCAAATGTTGTCCCCATCTTCAAGAAAGGGAAAAAGGAGGATCCGGGTAATTATCGACCCATCAGCTTGACATCTGTAGCTGGCAAAATTTTGGAACAAATAATCAAACACTCGGTCCTTGAGCAGCTGGAACTGAGAGCTGTGATTTCTAAGACTCAGCATGGGTTTCACAAGAACCAGTCATGTCAGACCAACCTTATCTCTTTTTTTTGAGAAAGTGACTACCTTGCTGGAATGCCATGGACATAGTTTATCTGGATTTCAGTAAAGCTTTTGATAAGGTTCCACATGATATTCTTGTTGACAAGTTGGTAAAATGCGGTATGGATCCTAATTCCGTCAGGTGGATCAATAACTGGTTGACAAATCGTATCCAGAGGGTACTTGTTAATGGTTCAGCATCTTCTTGGAAAAGAGTGACAAGTGGAATACCCCAAGGATCTGTCCTGAGGCCTGTGTTTTTCAACATATTTATAAATGATTTGGATGAGGGATTAGAGGGGATACTTATTAAATTTGCAGATGATACTAAACTGGGAGGGTAGCAAACACAACTGAAGACAGCAACAGAATACAAGATGATCTTGATAGGCTCGAGAAGTGGGCTAAACTGAATAAAATGAAGTTCAATAGGGACAAATGTAAAGTTCTGCATTTAGGTAGGAAAAACCAAATACACCAATATAAGATGGGGGAGACTTGTCTTGGCAGCAGCATGTGCGAAAAGGATCTAGGAGTCTTAGGAGACCATACATTGAACAGTGTCAGCAGTGTGATTCAGTGGCTAAAAAGGCAAATGGGATTTTGGGCTGTATCAAATGGAGTATCGTGTCCAGATCATGGGAGGTGATGGTACCGCTTTACTCTGCTCTGGTTTGGCCTCACTTGGAGTACTGTGTTCAGTTTTGGGCACCCCAGTTGAAGAGGGATGTTGACAAACTGGAACATGTCCAGAGGAGGGCAACAAAGATGGTAAGGGGTTTGGAGACCAAGACAGGTGGGGGAGCTTGGTCTGTTTAGCCTAGAGAGGAGACGACTGAGAGGGGATCTGATAACCATCTTCAAGTATTTAAAAGGGTGCCGTCTGAAGGATGGAGCAGAATTGTTCTCTCTTGCCCCAGAGGGACAGACAAGAAAAAATGGGATGAATTTAATTCAAAAGAAATTCCATCTAAACATCCAGAAGAAGTACCTGACAGTTAGAGTGGTTTCTCAGTGGAACAGGCTTCCTCAGGAGGTGGTGGGTTCTCCATCTTTGGAAATGTTTAAACAGAGGCTAGATAGCCATGTGACGGAGAGGCTAATTCTGTAAAGGCAAAGGGGTGGCTGTTTACAGTAGGTGAGCTATAGGGAAGTGAGTGTCCTGCATAGTGCAGGGGGTTGGACTAGATGACCCATGAGGTCTCTTCCAACTCTATTATTGTATGATACTATGATTCTCCGACCCTCCTCCAAGAGCCCACTGCCAGCCAGAAATGTGCATCCCCTGTCTGTTCCCATGGAGAGTAAGATGGGTCTAGATGGGAAGTTACAGAAACTTGGGGAGGGGGTGTCTGGACTGGAGGGTTTAGGGCTATTTTTGTGCCTCCCCAGCACTGAAAGTGAATTAAGGATGTGCAGGGAAGAGTCATGTTGGGTATGGCTCCTCCTCTACTGGGGCATTCTAGTAATGTGCACAGAAGGTGTTAGGGGCACCATTGTAAGGCCTTGGATGGAGTGCCTCCTCCAAACCAGGAGCCAACCCCACCCATGTCAGGCCCCATTTTGCAGGGAGATCACCCCTTAAAGAAACATCCTCAGTTCCTCTTAAGCAAGAACTGAATAATCTCAGGCCATTAGCAAGCAAAAGATGACAATCCAACAGCCTGTTACTGGCGCCTCTGTTTGGAAATGCCTTCTGCCAGGACTCCAGATTCTGCAGCCAGAACAGCCAAAGGCTTCAAGATCCTCTATGCAAATCATCAGCATTTGCATATATTTGATGACCTTGCAGCCGCTACCCTGATTCTGCTTTCTTGGGCAAGAAGCTCCAGCGGACATTCAAGCTCCACGCCCTGGGAATCCTCCTGGCCAGGCAGATTTGTTGTTCGGGCAAAAATCAAGATCTTTGCAAAAGGCTAGTGGAGATGACCGACTCGGCCAGTTCCAGATTTCACTGCATCAGCCGTTGCTGATTTGTCCTTTCTTTTGTGCCCTTTTAAATCCCAGATATTATTTTATTTCAATGTCAGAAATTTGCACCCTGCCTCTGCAGGCTCAGACCTAACAAGGAAAATCACCAAATAACAATTACGCATTAAGTACAACCCCCCAATTAAATACTGCATTAAACTCTGTTAAAAATAGCAGCAAGAAAATATTAAAACCACCTTATAAGGGTCAGGAAAATTCAAAGTACAGACCAGCCTAGACATTAAAAAAGTCAATGGCATAAAAATATGACAGCATAAAAACAAGACAAAATTTTAAAAATCCACTGGGGGGCAGGAGGTTCTAAAAAGAATGAGAAAATAAATGCAATTGATACACACACACACACACAAACACACACACAAACACCACAGCGTTGCAAAAGTGTTAATTTTAAGAGCAAAAATTCAGGGCCCATAAAGAGAAGCTGGTACAAAATAAAGACTCATCTCTTCATTTCTCCTCAAGGGAGAGACAAAACCAAAATAAGGACGTTGCAAACTTGCAAATCTGCAGCTGAACCAGATGGCAACGGAAATTTGGTTTCATACCACATTGCTAATAGTGGCAGTATCCAGAAACCTCGTAACCCGCATCAAACCCATTGAGACCTGCATGTGTTCCCGTCTTCTGGAAGCTCACAAGAGGTCACTGCAAGTAACAACTTTTTTGTAGTCTCACACAAAGCATGAGTCCAGGAGCTATCAAAAGCGATGTGGCATTTGAGAAGATATGGCTGGAGACACAGGTAGACCAAGGAGATGGGTCCCCTTATGAGATGCGGGAAGGGAGAGCCACAAAGGGACTTTTGAGCTGGTTGGGGGGGTCATTGACCCACAAAGAAACAGTGCCAGGGAGACAGCTAGGATGAAGGCCCTGGAAGGGGTCCTGCTCTCTCACTGGAGCCCGGCTGGGCAGCTTCCGTGGTGAGTGTCCGTTTGGCCACGTGAGGTCACAGGAGTCTGGACCGCCTTGTGCTTTGGTCCAGGAAATGAACACAGCACTGCCGGATGAATCCATCACTTCCCCATGGGAGAGAGCCCCTGGTGCCCCAAAACCCATGTGCTGTGCTGCCAGCAAAGTCTCCGGAACAGCATAGGGGCCTCTGATACTGTCTCCCATGGGTGCAGAGAAAGTCCCAGATATGAGCTAGGATTGCTGTTGGCAAATTGGGCCTGGAGGACAATAATCTGGGGGAGCAGGTTTGATTCCCTCCTCCTCCTCCTCTTCCTCCTCCTCCCCATGCAGCCAGTTGGGTGACCCTGGAACAGTTACAGTTCTTTCATAGCTCTCTCTGCTCCACCCACTTCACAGAGTGTCTGTTGTGGGGAGAGGAAGGGAAAGGCATTTGTATGCCACTTTGGAACTTCTTCACGTAGTGAAGAAACCAGCTCTTCAAATGACCCTCTGTCCAAGAGCCTTTAAAAGCCTCTTGTTTTTCTGTCCCGTCCTTGCCCACCTTATAGGGCTATTCTAAGAGTAACACATGTCACAAATATATTGTTGTTATTTATTATTATAAATCACGACAAATTTAGTACACCGTTTTGGCCCTGCGCTGTGCTGTACGGTGTCCTTGGATTTTACTCGCATAGGAAGGACCTGCACATGTATCTTATCCATGTAATGTTGCAATCCATCATGCTGACCTTGTATTCATTCCCCTTTATGCATTGTACCGCTGACACTGTGGGTATTCCCCTAGAGCAGTTAACTTCTGTCTAGAAAGTGTACAGTCTAAGCACCCGAATAGTTACTACACACAATGTTAAACAAATCTAAATAAATAAAATAAAATAAACTAGTAGTGGATCCTGTATCAAATATGATGAGCCTGTTTGATGTAGTGATTAGGAGTGCGGACTTCTAATCTGGCATGTTGGGTTTGATTCTGCACTCCGCCACATGCAAACTGGGTGACCTTGGGCTCGCCACGGCACTGATAAAACTGTTCTGATGGAGCAGGAATATCAGGGCTCTCTCAGCCTCCCCTCCCTCACAGGGTGTCTGTTTTGGAGAGGGGAAAGGGAAGGCAACTGTAAGCCATTTTGAGACTTCTTCAAGGAGAGAAAAGCGGCATATAAGAACCAGCTCTTCTTCTTCTCTTCTTCTTCTTCTGCTTCAGTAATATGGGTTCTACAGGGTTCCAAATGACCTGTGTTACTAAGCAGCATTTCACACGTATCCTTTTCTCCCTGCCTGTGCAGTCTCCCACAGTTCACAAGGCATTCTTTCTCGCTCCTTTGAGGTACGGTGTGCTCAGAACAAACCCGTCCTTGACTGCGACTGTGCTGGGAGTGTTTGCTGTGTTCTACTAATGTACAAAACGGATGACAGGAGAATTGTGTATCCTGTGCTAACATCTGGGGGGAGCAGGATGAAAGTGGGATGGATGGGAAGTAGGGAGGTAAGCACGTGAGCATGTTAGAAAAGCACCATGCCCAAAAATTCAGGTGTTGGTCTGAGGCAGCAGAACAATATTTGAGCTGAGTCCCCAACAATGTTGGGCCTGAGCTTTGGTGTGCATGGGCCAAACTTTGTTCTGCCAGACAAAAGTAATCTTGATGCAGTCAGAAATGCAAGAAGACCGAGGTTATTGTTTTGCTGAGCTGTCATCACAGACATCGGTAGCCTAAAGGTACGGAGGAGCATCAGACTCCAAAATCTGGGGAGAAGTTCAAATACAGAGACTTCCAGAAGCATCTCTCCCCCTGATGCGGCCATTGTCCTTGACATCTCCAAGGGCAAAGACAGACATCCTCTTTGTTATTTCTCTCTTCATCCCACTTTCCGGCCCAGCATCAGAAGACCACAGAAGCGGTTAACATGGGGGTGGGAATTCTCATTCCATTGCCTCTTGCCTTCCTTCAGACAGCCTGCCAAAGGCAGGAATATTCTCGGCCAAAACAAGAAACTCTCAGAAAGTCTCTTGGCCATCGGCTGTCCCAGGATTCATGACTGACAAGAGTTACCTACAATGACTCGAACATTGGACCTGCCAGCCTCTACAGCAGGGGTAGTCAAACTGCGGCCCTCCAGATGTCCATGGACTACAATTCCCAGGAGCCCCTGCCAGCAAATGCAGTTTGACTACCCCTGCTCTACAGCTTTGCATCCTGAGGACTGCCCATCTGCCATTTTAATACTTTAAAGAAACCCACCCTTGTGAACATTCATAGAATCATAGAGTTGGAAGGGATCTCCTGGGTCATCTAGTCTAACCCCCTGCACAGTGCAGGACAATGCAGGAATTCACATTCATCCACTGTAATGGCATCTCAGATCTTTGCGTGGGCCAAACTGCTTCTGGGGTTGGAGGAGGGTTTGTTGATGCCATCAGGGGAGGGGCCAGCCAACCAGCAGTCCACACAGCCAGTCTGCATGACCAGCCACACTTCTAGATTGAGGTGGGCACCATGTTGGCCTGAAGCAGCAGAACAAAATTAGAGCCCAGGAGCACCTTTCTGTCTGACAAAGTTTTTTTCTGGGTCTAAGCTTTGCAGAGGTGATTTACCCTGGTAGCATATGAAGCGCGTACTACGGGCCACATGGTTCCAGGGGTCCCACTGTGCTGTACCGTTAGAGGGCCTTCAAACGGTGATTGTTGAGGGGGGGGGGGGTCTTCATATATATGTGTCTGTGAACTGCAAGAAGAGGAAAAACAGGGCCCTGCAATTCCGTACACTGGCTTGGGTGCCATGGGCCCTGCGAACCTGGAAGCCATCAGTGATCCATTTGTGTGCTGAAGAGGTGAGCATGCACACAAAAGCTTCTACTTTGGAGGGGGGAATGCTTCTCTTAAAACTGTCTCCAGACTGCAGCTTGAGTCACATTTCGAGTGCCAGTTTCCAGAGTGGACTCCTGGGGAGAGACGGGTATCCTGGATGGTGGCAGGGGACGCTTCTGGGCCAGCCTCAGAGCCCTTAAAAAGAGTCGTCGGTCTTCCTCCTCCATGTTCCTCCTCCCACGTCCTCCTGCTGGAGCCGGCCAGGGCTGCAAGTTTAATGAGAGCAGGACTGGCGTGCGGGAATAAGGGAGGCACAGCTGTCCAGCTGTGAGAAGCAGCAGCTGTGGGGATTTGATACAGGCTTGCCCGGAGAGCGGTACGTGCTGCTTGGGAAGCTTTAGCAGCCCAGGGCGCATCAGCAAAAGCTTTCTCTCCCGAAAGACGGTCAGAGGAACTGAATGTCACCAAAGGCATCCAAGGAGTGTGAGGGAGCAGCCCCATGCAAAAGGAAATGACATGCACAGAGGGCTCCTGAGGCTGATGGAAGAGCAGCCTGGAATGGCACCTTCCCAACCTTTCTTCCCACCCACCCTCCCTCCCTCCCTTCCTGCACTACCGCCCCATTCTGCCTGTCATGAGCTTGAGACCTCCTGCATTCAGGCCTCCGTCTGCTCACACCACAGAGAGAGAGAGAGAGAGAGAGAGAGAGAGAGGTTTGCAGCTCTGCTTGGATTCATCATCATGGGTGGATTGGCCATGAACTAGACCCTGCCTGAAACCAGCCATTCCCAGTTATTACAAGCTAGAGATGCTTTTGAAGATATCCTCATCTAAATTCCTCTCTGCATTCTGAAATTCTGAAGAACCCGGGCTTCTTTCCAAAATGTGAATTAGGAATTCTCCATTTTCTGTTGTGTGTGTATCTGTGTGTGTGCATGTGTGTGTTTAACTGTACCTCCTCTGGACCGAGGAATCTGCATGTGCCGTCTGCTGTAACCTCTGGTTTCTTCCTGCTCCTTCGCATCTGTGTCACACGTGCATCTGTGCAGTGTTAGAACACGGGGAAAAGTCCTCTTGATGTCAGCGTAACTACAGATGGGTCAAGGCTTTTTGTGGGATGCTTTGTCCATGTGCTGGAGCATGCATGCACATCAATAAAACACCACACCAAAACAATCTGGAAGCAAAGAGGCAGCTGTTTTATCAAAAAGCCTCTGTGTGCCTGAGTCCTTTGATAGAGCTGGGGAAAAGTCTTTGTTAAACTGGAATTAAGGAGGCAGGGAATTGGCGCAGAGCAAAAGGCCACATCCAGAGGTGAGGTGGGCAGTGCCTAGGGAAGGAGCTCAGTACCCTGAAGCTGGCCTTTCCTCCAGGGGAACTGATCCTTGCAGTCTGGGGACCAGTAGAGGGAGATCTGAGAGAGCTCCAGACCCCACCCTGGAGCTTGGAGACCCTCACTCAAATGAGCCCTGTTATTTTAACACCACCTGGTAACTTCCTTAAGCAAATCAAGGAGAATGGGCTAAAAATATTTTAAATACGTTTCACATTTAGCCCTGAGCTGGATGGCCCAGGCTAGCCTGATCTTGTTGGGTCTTGGAAGCTAGGCATGGTTAACCTTGGCTGGTCCTTGGATGAGAGAGCAGCCAGGATGCCTAGGGTTGCTATGCAGAGGCAGGCCCCGAAAACCCTGTGAGAGGTCGCCATGGCTCAGCTGGGACTTGATGGGCCAGAACTATGGCTCAGAGGAAGGGCCCCTGCTTTGTGTGCAGAAGACCCCACAGCTCAGTCCCCGGCATCTCTGGGTAAAAGGACCTGAGAGCATGCAGAGCCGCTACCAGTCTGAGCAGACAATGCTGACATATCATGGTACCCACCTCAACGCTGACATACCACCTTGGCGATCACCAAAGCCAGAGGCGGTGCGTGGGAGGCCAGGGCCACTCCTACATGCCGCCTCTGGCTTTGGTGATTGCTGAGGAGGCCGAGCCAAGCCGAGGCACACAGCCCTAGTCTTCCCGAATCTTCTGCCACCAAAAAAGGTCATCTGCCCACAAGCAGCTGTTCTCAGAGAACAGAGGTGGGGGAAAGGAGCCCTTTGGTCAAAAATGCTCCATTGCTGAAGCTATTTTCCTGATCTTGAAGGTTTCTTAGGAAATCGGGACCATTGCCTCTCCTTTCCCCCTCCTGAAGGACAACAAGAGTGGTGGATTCAAGGCCAGAGAAATGTGAAAACCTCCCTGAGTTACTAAGGCCGCATCCCCTCTGTGTTGTGTGACACCTGGATTCAAAGAACACCTATTGGCTAGGGGAGCAGCAGCAGCAGCAGCAGCAGCAGAAGAGCTGGTTTTTATATCCCTTTTTTCTCACTTCCTAAAAGATTCTCCACGTGGCTTGCAATTGCCTTTCCTTTCTCTTCCTGCAACAGACACCCTGGGAGATAGATGAGGCTGAGAGAGCTCTGACAGAACTGCTCCGTGAGAACAAAACGATCAGGACTGTAACTAGCCCAAGGTCACCCAGCTGGCAGCACGTGAAGGAAAGGGGAATGACACCCTGCTTGCCAGAGGAGAAGCCGTGACTCTTAACCATTACACCAAACTACGCAGCGTGTCGTGAATCACACAGTTAGCACCTTCAACAGTCAAACTTACTGTGTTCCGCTCTGGCAATCAGAGGTCAGCTGCAACCCCCAGGTCTGTTCCATTCAGCATTAAAGTACTCAACGGCCCGTGTTAGTAGCCAGACCCCTCCTTGCATTGAGGGGCAGTTTGCCCACAAACACCCTTCATCAGTGTATCACTCTGTAATCACATCTTGGTTCTGGAATTGTACAGATGGAGGTCAGTTTTCCCCAAACTGACCAGCAATATCTGTGTCCACCCAGAAAACAGGAAAGGTACTCTCCAGCCAGATGCCATGCTTTCCAGGAGCTGCCTGCCCCCCCCCAGGTGACCCATAGGGGCACTCAACCATTGGGTTTGTCTCCCCACTTTGGAAACCATGTCCATCTGCACGTCACTGGAGCAACTAAGAATGTAGGTTACCATCACACCTTCATTGCTTCTTACTTCCTGCTACAAATATAGATCTCCATGGGTCATGATTAATATACCTACCATTCATAAACCCATTTCCTGTCCTCTAATCCCAGGATAATCAAGGCACCCTTTGCATTTTTGCTTAAATCAGTTGATGTAGCAACAACTTTTTTTGCCTGGGAAATCTGTTAAGGGTCCACCCAGAGTGATCACAGGTGCTGTCTCTGTCCTAGGAACCACCAGACAAGAACATTGCCTGCCTTCTACGTTTCGCTACCATACCCATGCAATCTCATCAGCTCGTTGTTTTAGGGGCCACTTTAGCCTCCAGATACGAATCTGGCTATTTAAGGCACAGGCCAGAAACAGACTGGGTGTATGTTCTCAGATCCAAAATGCATATTCCCCACATTCATAGGCTCTTTACCCTTTCCAGAAGCACTGGCCATTTCTCCTTGGATTTCTAGCCATCCTTTCCTTCCCCCTATTGCACCTTCTCACCTCTGTCTTTCCTCTTGTATGTGCTTATCTTAATCCGTGGGCAAGCATGCTAGTCATTTTAATTTGCCTTTCAATAAAAATCTTTTCAATTTTATTTCAGGCTGGTCTCTGTGCAAATTTCTAAGGGGAAGACCCTTAGAAGCGCTCCTGCTGCCATTCCCATCAGCCATTGGGACTCATGAACACGGAGGCTCCATTAAGCTGTTGTGGCTTTCTGCCATTGGTGGGTAAGTCATCCCTGATATTGACAGCAAAGCAGTGGTGTCCAGCATCTGAATGTGGAGGTGCTACTGCTCCCCAGAGTCTCCCTTCTGCTTCCTGAACACCCCCAAGACGGCTGGTGAACCTCACCAGTGTCTCTCCCGAAACAGTCAGAAGTCTTTTCTGTGCAGTGACCAGTCCCTTCCTCCTCCCCCCTCCGGAATATACTATTTGAGGCCAACACCTCTAACTGCACCTTCTTGCAACACCTGCCACAAGTAGGCAGCATCCTGCTAAACCCAGTAGTTCCCCCACCCTGCATACCCTGAAGGGGGGCAGCTGCCAGGGCTCAGGGCTTCTAGGTGCCAGGACCCCTCCTTTCCTGCTCCCTTGCAAGGGCTCTACCACTTGTGTCCCCAGTTGCATCCACATCTGAGTGCTGCCGGGGAGAGGGTTGCGGGATGGGCAGCTGTGTGGTAGGAGCTCTTGCAAGCCTTCAGGGGAAGGAAAGACAGGCATGTGGGTGGCAGGAAGGGAGGGTGTCAGCAGGGCAGTGTGGTGGCCCTTGGGTACTCCCTGCTATAGGGACGCCAGCCTTCAGGTAGGACATCCTTCCAAGTTACAGCTCATCTCCAGACTACAAAGATCAATTCCCCTGGAGAAATGGAGGCTTGGAAGGGGGTACTCTTTTTATTCTACTGATGTCCCTGCCCTCCTCTGGGCTCCAACTCCAGGAGTTTCCAACCTGGAGCTGGCAAATCTACCCCCAACCCCACTCTCCTCTTGTGGCCTGGGGGGTCCTGGCAATCTTGCCCAAGGCCTCCAAACCTCGAGAATCATAGAGTTGGAAGGCACCTCCTGGGTCACCTAGTCCAACCTCCTGCACTGTGCAAGACACTCACAACCCTATTGCTCATCCATTCTAACCTGCCACCCCCTTGTACCTTCACAGAATCAGCCTCTCCATCAGATGGCTATCCAGCCTCTGTTTCAAAATTTCCAAAGATGGAGAACCCACCACCTCCCGAGGAAGCCTGTTCTACTGAGAAACCACTCTGACTGTCAAGAACTTCTGGATGTTTAGACAGGATTTCTTTTGCGTTAATTTTATCCCAATGGATCTAGTCCGTCCCTCTAGAAGCAACCCTGCCTCCCACCCCTGGCTGCAGTATAGCTCAGCTTTTTAGCTCCTGACTTTGTTGTTGGGTTTCTGTTCCCTTTTTCGTTTTGTTTTGCAGTAACACAGAGGCCATGTCACCCTCTTTAAACAAACCCCAAACGGCAGCCCAGTCTGAAATAGAGATGCCCCTCTTGTACCTGCAGTCGAGCCGATTGAGGCTCCTGGCTTAAAACATCCACCCACCCACCCCAACCCTGGGAGAGGCCTAGCCACGTATGGAGAGGAAAGGACACCCATCGCAGGTTGGGTCTCCAGGGGAGAGCACACCAGACCCCTTGCCTCAGCCCCCTCCCCCCACCTCCACCCCTGATACAAGCTAGAACTGCTGATCCTCGGTGGAACTCCTCAGCAGCCTCCTTCTTGGGAGATGGGGTGGGGGGGGGTAATGATATGCCAGGGGAGAGCGGGATCCAAACCCTTCCTGACCCAAGGCAGCCAAGTTCCCTGGATCGATGGCGAAGAGGCTCTTTCATTTTCCTCAGGCATTTCGCTGACGGATGGAAAAATCAATGCCCCACCGAAGAGAGAGGAGAGGGGAGGTGGGAAGGAGGGGGGGGAGGAAGATGAAGGGGAAAGGGGGGGGGAAAGGAAGGAGGGGAGGTGGGCTGGGTTGAGCCACAGCAGCCTCTGAATTGCCAACTAGCTGGTTTTAAGATCGGCCTGCCCGTTTTGCACAATATTGCTCCCATGATTAGAGATGCTTCTGAAACACGCCTCATTCTGTTTTTCTGGAGTTGCAATCCATCCACTCTCTTTTCCAAGGTCGATGTGGCACGTGGGTCCTCCTCCCAGATTCTGTTTTGCATTTTGCAATTTTTCAGCGGAGCCCCTGAGCACCAGAGCTTTGCCACGGGGTTTAGCGACTTCCGTTCCGAAGCATCTCTCCCACCCCACGACCACTCCAACGAGTGTTCACAAAGTAGCTTTGTGCTGAACGAAAACACTGCAGTGAGACATATCGTTTCCTCAGGATTCTCTTTGTGTGATGGTTTCCTAATGTGCATCTGCAAGAGTCAACCACCACACACAAAGGGCCATGACACAATCATGCCTGGGACGTCACCAACTGGTGGCTGTTTTATTCTCAGTGTTGGAATACTGCGTCTGTGCCCAAGGCGGGGTAAGGCCAGCAGGGCTCAGCTGTCACCACAACCGGGATGGCTCTGGTGTGGGCGCATGCTGGGATTCCCGTCTTTTCCCATACAGTCCATGGTCGGGCCTGCAGCACTGCCCTCTCGTTGTGCCTCCCCAAGAATACATGTGAGTGACCTCTGGCTCTGGATGCACACAGGAGGAAAAGATGCAGGAAAGGAATAGAATCATAAAATCATAGAATAATAGAGTTGGAAGGGACCTCATGGGTCATCTAGTCCAACCCCCTGCACTATGCAGAAATCTCCATCAATAATCTTAGAAGATAAACCAGTGGTAAAGAACAGCAGAATGCTTTGCAGAGAGACATTCAAATCACCAGTGAAGGCTCAGAAAGGAAGAGAACCATTCATCTGTACCGTTGAGAAGAATTATAGCAAGGGATGCTCTGATCCCTGCAACTTAAGAACATATGAACAGCTGTGCTGGATTAGACCAGTCATCCAGCAAGTCCACACAATGGCCAACCAGTTCCTCCGGAGGTTCAGCAACAGGGCAATGGGGGAAACTGTCATAACAAACACCAGAAGAGCCCTGCTGGATCGGACCAGTGATTCTTCTAGTCCGGTATCCTGTCCCACACAATGGCCAACCAGCTCCTCTGGAGGGCCAACAATACAACAGAGAAACTGAGGCCTTCCTAAGGACATCAGAAGAGCTCAGCTGAATCAGTCCGGGGGTCCATCTAGTCCGGCTTCCTGTCTCACACAGGGGCCAACAAGTTACTCCAGAGGGCCAACAACAGGGCAGAGAGGCACGGACTTCCCCTAATGTTTCCTCCTGGACCTGGGACTCAGTGGATTACTGCCTCTGAAGATTAAGGTTCCCTTTAGTCACTATGATTAGTATCCACTGGTAGACATTGTGGTTCCCCCACAAGAACTGGTGTTTGTGGCTTCTGAGAATGGAGGTTCCATTTAGCCATCCTGATTGAAAACCACTGGTGGAACTTTCCTCTGTCCAATTTTCAACCCCCCCCCCCTTTTAAAGACAAGAAGAAGAAGAAGAAGAGTCAGTTCTTAATATGCTGCTTTTCGTTACCCTGTGGAGTCTCAATGGCTTCCAATTGCCTTCCCTTTCCTCTCCCCCCAACAGACACCCTGTGAGGGAGGTGAGACTGAGGGAGCCCTGAGATTACTGAAGAAGAAGAGTTAGTTCTTAGATGCCAGTGAGAGAGCCCTGATATCACTGCTCGATCTAAACAGCTTTGTCGGTGCTGTGGGGAGCCCAAGCCCACCCAGCTGGCTGCCTGTGGGAAGGAGCAGGGGATCAAACCCGGCTTGCCAGATTAGAAGCTGCCGGTCTTAACCTCTACACCAAGCTGGCTCTGGAACCGTTCTGTGCCAGTGAGGGTCTCTATTTAGGTCTGCATCCATTTAGTTCCTTCCCTGAATCTACTGCCAGTAGGGTGGAGTACAAAGTTGCCATTTCTGGGCCGTGAAATTCAGGAATGTTTGGGGGGTGGGGGGTGGAGCTGGAGGAGGGCAGGGTTTGGGCACAGATCTCAGCAGGGTCCAATGCCCTCAAGTCCACCCTCCAAAGCAGCCATTTTTCTCCAGCGGAACTGATCTTGGTCACACGGAGACCAATGGTAACAGTGGGGGGTTTCCAGGTGCCACCCACAGGCTGACAAGCCCAGAGGATGATCTTGAGGGCTGCATTCTTGATGCAAAAACTACTGCATTGGGGAAGACGTGGAGGCTATTTGACTTCCACGTTCCTTTCATTCTGGGGCCCCAAATCCCAATAGGGAACATATATACGAATGCATTTACACCCTTCCAAGTCCATTGTAGTCCCTGGCTTCTAAAAGGCACAACTCTGTTTAGGACCTCACTGATGATCTGCTTTTCCGCACAATATCTGGAGACAGACAAGGGAGGCCTCGCAGCAGGTGTCTGTTGGAGTGAGCTCACTAGATCACGAATCCTTCTCGACGCCTGCAGCACCTCCTGCTTTGCCATCTATAGGGCCCCAATCTGACCCCGGCAATGTGCTTGGGTGGCAGCTGTCACCCACCGGCTATTTATAGCAAACCGGACTAAAAATACCTCACCGTCTCCAAGCACCCTGGACCTGTATTTCAACAGCCAGGCTCACATTGCAACATGCGCACATCATCCTCCCTAAGTTTTGTTAGAGGAAAATGGCACGCTCACATTTGGTTTGCACTTCACATCCAGATGAGAGGAGCACAACCCGTTCTTTGTGGAGCCGCCCTTGAAGAGCTCAGGGGTTTTCGCTGGTGTCGAATTCTGCAGCCGGAATCTTTATCGGAATCTGTCATCACGAACCTCCGTTACCTCTGCCCTGCCTCCAAGTTTGTTTTGAGGGGAGGAATTGTGCTACAGAACATTATTGGCATCAAGAAGATCCCAGGTTCAAATGCTGACACACCCAATTTAAAGAAGCAGCTCTCTGGTGGTGGGTGCTGGGAAAGACCTGAGTCCCTGAAGAGTCACAACCAGGCAGAGAAGATGACAAGGAAAATGGATTGATCCTATAAGGCACCTGTGTGTGTACCTCCAGAGGTCCGTTCAAGGTGTGTTTTTTAAAGACTTAAATGTGCATCTAGGACCCCTTTCCCCACCGAGGTTCACCCAGCCCTGAATGAAGACTGAAGCCTTCTGGGAACCTTCCTTGACATTAGTTCTTTTGGCAGAAAAGGGATTCACGGAAGGGCTCCTCCAAATGCTGTGTGGAACGTGCTCTACCATCACTGTCAACTTCTGGCAACCCTGTAGGGCTTTCAAGACCAGAGAGGCTCAGAAGTAGTTTGCCATTATCGGTGTAGTGACCCTGGACTGCCCCAGTGGTCTTCCATCCATACACCAACCAGGGCTACCCTTCTTAGCTTGCAAAATTGGACAAGTCCAGCCTACCCAGACCCTGGCATAGACGAATTGCACTGGGCTAATGGGTGGTTCCAACCACATCCGGCAGGGGTGGCCAAACTGTAGCTTTCCAGATGTCCATACTGCAATTTCCATGAGCCACTGCCAGCGTTTGCTGGCAGGGGCTCCTGGGAATTGTAGTCCATAGACATCTGGAGGACCGCAGTTTGACTACCCCTGCCCTGGTGTTTCGCCAGGGTTGGGTGCTTCAGTATTATTATTATTATTATTATTATTATTATTATTATTATTATTATTATATTTATATTTATACCCCGCCTCCCCCCGAAGGCTCGAGGCGGCTTACATAAACCCATCCCCTAAAACCATAAAATGACAATAAAAACCAATGATTTACAATAATTGTAACAGCGATGGCGTAGCCTACTCATTTGCTCTCCGCATCCTCATCTACGGTGGGGGGTGACGCTCTCTACCACCAGTTTGTGAGGGGGGGGCTGATCTTCTTTCCGCCCGGCCTCAGTTATAAGCCTGGCGGAAGAGCTCCATCTTACAGGCCCTGCGGAATGCTGGTAATTCCCGCAGGGCCCTCAGCTCTTCCGGGAGCTCATTCCACCAGGTTGGGGCCAGGACCGAAAAGGCCCTGGCCCTAGTATCCAAAGCGGCCATTCGCTCCCAACGCAGCTAGCACGGCGCCATAGGGGGGGGAGGGTGGCGAGGACGCTGGCTGCATCCGGGAGCAAACGGCCGCTTCAGGCGCTGAAGCACCCAACCCTAGTAGCTGTGGCTGGCATCTCCAGAGGTAGGAAGCAACGAGATGGGAGCTGAAGCTAAGACTAGCAGACCACATTGGCCACATGGTCCAGAAAAGCCAATACAGCCACTTGACTCCGGCTGTGAAAGCCTTCAACAGTTCAGTGTTGCTCCTGGTTATGCAGACAGGAAGCCAGCATGACTAGGAAGGTTTTATTCCCTCCTCTGGCCTATTAAAGCCATGAAAAGATGCTCCCACCATTCTCATCAGCCACGCATGTCTTCTGGTTTCACAGCTCTGAATGACCTGTTGTTGTTTTTGGAAGTGTAATTCTCCGTGGTTTTGTTTTTCTTTCAATGCAGGGTATTGTGCAGGGATACCTTACCATTGCTTTCACTTTTGTTTATAACATTCATGTTGCTTCCCCTGTTCAGCATTGAGAGTGCAGAGATTTTCACTGGTAAGACGCTGCAGAAAAACAGTCTTGGCATGATTGCATCAAGATTGTTTTGGTGTGATGCACGTGCACTTGAGAAATTGTGCAAATGGCTAGGATACCTCCGCTGAATCCTGTGTATGATCATATCAAGACACCTTCCCCAACTCAATATAATATTATCAATGAACATGTGTCCATTGATAAAAATGGAGCAAAGTATACCACATTCCAGTTCTAGAAATCATGTTGCAAATTATGCAGAATTATGGGGGACCAGAGTAATGGAAGGCGAAATTCCAAAGACACTACAAAGAAACATAACAAGGAAAATAAACATCCCCAAATGAATCCCATCAGTGGCTCAAGTTGCACTTGTCACGTACACAGGCTTTCTTGGCTGCAGAACGGTCTGCCCAAGGCAGTCAGAAAGGCTCCCGCTCTCCTGGCTTTCCACAAACTATACAACGCTGAATTATTCAAGAACGCTGTTCTGCCAGGTAATAGGGCTGCAATGTACACAATGCTTCACAAACTTCCTTAAATCAGTCGCGCTCTACACTGCTGTGTACACTTTACTGTAAGTAGATTCCTATTCTGCAATTTTTGCATGGCTTAATGTGTCCACTAAATACTTATGCTACGTTTCCATCCAATCTTTTAGATTTCTGGTTGTTTCCAGACTTCAACAATACTAAAACACTGTTTATTGAATGCCCCCATTTCATTGGCTGTATTTGCTCACTGTCATCTGCCCCAGTCCCTGTGAAAAAGAAAAATCTTCAACATAAAGTCAGACAGGGGTGGTGGGAGGAGTTGGGACTCATTGCCTACCTGATTGACCATCTGTCCAATGAACAGCTAATCAGGAAGGCCCCTGGCCATATCCCCAACATCTTCCATGTTCCATGTGGAAGAAGTGCCTTCTCTACTAGGTAAGCCAGCCAGGCAGTTTGAGCTGGGGGTGGATGGGACTGCAGTCAGGGGGGAGAGCTGTTGCCCAGTCACCAACTGGGGCCTTGGAGGGGGGACCAGTCCTGCCCTCACCGCTGCATTGAGAGGGCCAGGAGCTCTTGCGCCAGGCATTTGGTGGAGGCCAGCGCTAGCATCTATTGGGCCCCCAGAACCCCCTCCTAGCCAGCTAAGGACATTCTATGGGTCTGCGGACAAAATGTTACCCGGACATGTTGTGTCTTATTACAATTGTCGATGATGTTAAGACTGTTGACACACTTATCTGAACATGTTATGCTAGGTTACAATTGTTGATGTGAAGACTGTTGACAGATACCAAACTTTTCTGGTACTGTGGGGAAGGCACCCTGTATTGAGTCTGCCATGAAAACGCTGGAGGGCGTCACCCCAAGGGTCAGACATGACCCAGTGCTTGCACAGGGGATACCTTTACAAACCACCCTGAGCCACAAGGGAGGGTGGTATATATAAATGCAAATAAATAAATAGCAAAAACATATTCCTAATTTTGAATTTTATCTATGCAATTTTATTCTGATGTCATTTGCCCAGAGTCCCTGGAGATTGGGTGGAAAATAATAAATGCAATGATAAATAAATCAACTGTTGCCACAATCTTCTCAATACTATCACCCTTCCTAATGGCAACCTTGAAAACAAAACGCAGAGACCAGGCAGGGAAAGACGCGGACCGGCTGGATATTTTGAAAAGGCCAAGATGAAGATGTCTTATGGTGGAAATTTTGCTCATGGTGTCATTTCTCTGCTTCTCAGTTTGGTCTCATGTACCCTTGTCGCCTCATGTACCCTTGTCGCCTCCGGTCCCCCCAGAGCCTCTTGTGGCGCAGAGTGGTAAGGCAGCTGTCTGAAAGCTTTGCCCATGAGGCTGGGAGTTCAATCCCAGCCGCCGGCTCAAAGTTGACTCAGCCTTCCATCCTTCCGAGGTCGGTAAAATGAGTACCCAGCTTGCTGCTGGGGGGTAAAACGGTAATGACTGGGGAAGGGAATGGCAAACCACCCCGTATTGAGTCTGCCATGAAAACGTTGGAGGGCGCCACCCCAAGGGTCAGACATGACCCAGTGCTTGCACAGGGGATACCTTTACCTTTACCCTTGTCGCACATCCCTGATGCCCAATTTGCATGGCAATTCTACATAGGGAGCGCCTTCCTGGTTCCATTTTTATGCCTCCTACAGAAGGGATACCCCGTCGCAGGCCGATTTCTCAACCAACACGCAGGTAACCACGAAAAGGCCGCTTGGGGTGTTAACACCATTGGGAGGGCCGGGGGAGGGGTTCAGTTAGGGTGGGTTTGGGGTTTCTTTTTAATGGTAAGGGCTCTTTTGCAAGCCGCCTTTCCCTTTGCTGGCCGGAGGGCGGGCGATCAATCTATTATATTGACCACGGAGGCGGCGCCTGAGAACCCGAAGGTTGAATCCCGCGCATCGGTTCGGGGGCTGCGCCCGTGGATCCGGCCCAGGGCTCCGTTGGCGCTCAGCGCGGCCGCCCAACCACGAGTCCCGCCGGGCCGAAGCGCCTCCGCCGTTATCGCCATTCAGGGCAGGCCGGGAGCGGGGGGGGGGGGGTCGGGGGGCTGCTTTCAGGGATCTGGCCCCGGCCCCCCCTTCAGCCCCTCCGGGAGCGAGGCCAGCGGCGGTCCAGCCAAGCCCAGACAGGAGGCGGCCGTGCGAGGAACGAAAGAAAGAAAGAAAGAAAGAAAGAAAGAAAGAAAGAAAGAAAGAAAGAAAGAAAGAAAGAAAGAGGCGGGAGGGGAAGCCGCCTGGAGCGGGCGGGGGGGCGGGGGGGGGGCTCCGGGCCTCTCCTCGCTTCTCTCGGGCTCCACGTTGGCTCATTAATCACTCCGCGCACAGCCAGGAGGACGAAAGGCCCGGGCAGCGCCCGCCAATCAGCGCGCCGTTGCCGCGGCAACGGCCTTTCCCCTTTGGAGGCTTCAAAGGCTCCTCTCCCCCTCCCTCCTTCCTTGTCGTGCGTGCGCACGCCTGGCTGCCTGGCGGGGGGGGGCTGTTCTTCCCCCTCCCCCCTCCCTGGGAACCGGCGGGCCCGGCGCGCTCGAGGAGGCCGAGGCGGGCGGGGGCGGAAAGGCTTCCCCTGCAGGGGGGGAGAGGGAGGGAGGGGGGCTGGGATTCTGCACCCGCCCGAAGCGCCCGGCCCGGCCCGGCCCTCCCTGCTCTGCACGTCGCTCGCCGGGCCTGCGGAGGGGCCGCCGTCGAGGGGGAGGCCGCTGGTGCGCCCTCCTGCTGCTGCTGCGCCCCGGTCGCCCAAGTGGGCTCGGACTCGGCCCCCTAAGGGCCGGGCGGGCGGGGGTCGCGAAGGCCTGCCGGGCTGGGTGGGGGGCGGCGGCCGCGAACCGGGGCCCCGGTGGTGGCTCGCCCCTCAGTGCGCTGGCCGGGGTGCGGTGTGGCTTCTGGGGCGCCTGAGTGTCCGAACGGCCTCCTGGGCCGGTCCCCCCAGTGCCTCACTGGACGCAGCACAGAGGCTGCAGGGGAAGGAGCGCTGTCAGCTGCGGAAGAGTTCGCCAGCACGTTTTGGCCACAGTTTTTGCTTTCACTTCATTTGCACCTTTTTTGCCTGACTCTTACTGATGCCCACTTGCACGTTGATGAAAACCTGCAACACACTAATTTCGATGTAATTCTGAACGTGAAGACATCATAAGAATAAAGGAAGAACCTTGCTAGATCAGACCAATAGTCAATCTAGAGCCAGCCTCCTGTCTCACATGGGAGCCAAGCAGTTCCTCTGGAGAGCCCTGCTGGATCAGGGTGGTTGGTCCATCCTGTCTCTCAGTGGACAACTGGCTTCTCTGGATGGCCAACTACAGAGCAGACCGGCTGAGCCCTTCTTCAGAATATAAGAAGAGTCCTGCAGGATCAGACCGGTGGTCTATCTAGCCCAGCATCCTGTCTCATACAGCGGCCAACCAATTCCTCTGGAGAGCCAACAAGGGCTTAGAGCAGGGGTAGTCAAACTGCGGCCCTCCAGATGTCCATGGACCAGAAGTCCCAGAAGTCCCTGCCAGTGAATGCCGGCAGGGGCTTCTGGGAATTGTAGTCCATGGACATCTGGAGGGCCGCAGTTTGACTACCCCTGGCTTAGATGCTGTTCTGGAATTCAGAAGCGTCTTGCCTCTGAATGTGAAGGTTTTCCTCAGTCACCGGGGCTAGTAACCATTAATTGGCTGATTCATGAAGCTATCTCATCCCCATTTAAAGCTGTTGATTCTGAAGGCAGTGAATCCCATGTTTTAATCACTGTGAAAAGTATTTCCTTTTGTCCATCCTGAACCTACTGGCCATCAGCTTCTTTGGATGCCCACAAGTTTGAGTATTTTGGGGGAGTGAGAAAATTTTCTCTTTGTCAGTTCTCTCCAGTCCATGAGAAATATTACAAATGTCTGTAATGATGTCATCGCCTTTAGTGGTCTCTTTTCTAAACCAAAAAGTCCCAGATGCTTCAGCCTTTCCTCCAAGGGTAGGTGTTCCAACCCCCTAACCATCTTGGTCCCCCCCCATACTTTGCCCAGCCTTCTGGAGATACTGTGCCCAGGACTGTACACAGCATTCCAGATGAGGCCACACCATAGATCTATACAGGGACATTATAATGTGGCTTGTTCTATTTCTTAATAATCCCTAACAGAGGCTGCCTTTTTCACTGCTGCAACAGAATGGCTTGACCCTTTCATTGGGGTATCCACCTTGACCCCAAAATCTTCCCCCCTCTTTCTCTGCAAATTCAGGCCCCCATTAGCCTAGACTTGAAGTTGGGTTTTTTTCTTGTTTTCCATCAAGCTTCTGTGTTTCACTGTTGCACACAAATTCATGGATCTTCAGTAAAGGTATGCACCCAAAGAACCCTGATGCAGTGTGAGTCATCGAATCACACCGTGTGATTTTTTTCAGTGTTTTGATTGATGAACACATACATGAACAATTGTAAAGGGGGAAAACATTTATGAATTTGGATTAACAGCTGCACCCCCATCACACATTTTAGCTCTCGCCAAAATTCAGGAGGGAAAAAATTAACAGTGAACTATTGATACATCAGTTCCTGTTTGGAAACAGGAGAAGTTAACTTAGAGCTCGAAAATCCAGAGATAAAAGAATTTGGGAAGCATTCCAGAGTCCCAAGTTTGAATTCGACTCATAACACCTACAAACGTCTTTGCAATCTAATCGTTGTGAGAGATAATTGCTTGTATAAGCCAACACAATCCTCCAATAATCACCTTTTCATGCCGAGAATAAACATTAAAATTAAATGTTTATTCTTCAGTATATTTCTGTTTTTTTCATTGTCCTGTTATATGATACAAAACTGAAAGGAATTGACTACAAGCCCTCTGGTGCATAGCTACTTTGAGCAAAATAGACATTCAGCAATGTGTTGCTCAGGATCTGTGATCAGATTAGCTAATGATCTGCTTATAACAAGGGGAGTCGGAATATGGATCAGGGCTTTGGTGGTAGGGAGGGGAAAGATAACTCTTTGTCCCTACATCAGTTCTCTTATTAGAAATGCCCCCAAAGTCACTTTGATTACCACTAAGGGGGGGAAGACTGGCACAACAATAATTCCTCTACTTATTACTCTAATAAGGTGATAAGGGTTGTAGGAGCGATTTTTCCTTGGAAACAACCCTGAATTGGGGGGGGGGGCAAAGAAATTCCATTTTCCTAGTGCTATGACATAAATCATGGCCCCTTTGTACTTCTTTTTGCAGCTAATTCACCCTTCTGGGATCTGATTATGGATCTCAAACATAAAGTATAGCCTGCTCCTCACTGTGTGTCTTAAGAGAGTAGATCAGGGGTAGTCAAACTGCGGCCCTCCAGATGTCCATGGACTACAATTCCCAGAAGGCTTCTGGGAATTGTAGTCCATGGACATCTGGAGGGCCGCAGTTTGACTACCCCTGATTGTTTGACAAATTCAGCATATATGTGACGTGTTGTCAAGTTGCTTCCACTTATGGCCATTGATGAACTCCTAAACTCTCACTCAGGTCTTCCTTATTGCTTCCTTGATGTCCATCCAGCTCCTGTTGGGTCTCTTCCTGCTACCTCCCACTTTTCCCAGCATGGTTGTCTTTCCCAGGACTCTTGTCTTCTCATAATGTGACCAAAGTCCGATACCCTCAGTTTAGGCATTTTAGCCTCTAGGGCGAGTTCAGGGTTAATTTGATCTAGAACCCACTGTTTTTTTTTTTCTCTTTGGCAGTCCACATATTCATGAAATGCTCCTCACACATTTCAAAAGGATCAACTTTCTTTCAGCTTCATTATTGAACTTTCACACCCATATGGAGCAAAACTGGGAATACTACCGCATGAATTAACTTGATCTTGATTACCAGTGATACATCTCTAAAGAATCTTTCCTAGCTCTTTGAGGGCTGCTCTTCCCAGACTCTTCCCTTCTGATTTCTTGGCTGCCATCTCCCTTTTGGTTGATGATGGAGCCAAGGAAGAAAAAATCTTGAACAATTTCAGTTTCTTCATTATTATCCTCAAAGCTGTGTTACTGATTTGGCAATTTGTGCTTTACCCTTCACTGGGAGCTGTTTCAAGTCTTCAGTATTTTCTGCTACTAATGAGAGAGAGTGCGCAAGAGAGAGAGAGAAAGCTGTTTTCTGTACCCCATCTTTTCATTACCTGAGGGAGTCTCAATGTAGCTTACAATTACCCCTCCCCTCCCCACAACAGACATCTTGTAAGGTGAGTGGGGCTGAGAGAGCTCTGAGAGAACTGTAACTGGTACAAGGTCACCCAGCTGGCTACATGTGGAGAAGGAGTGGGGAAATCAAACCCCATTCTCCAGATTAGAGGCTGCCACTTTTAACCATAACATCAAACTGTCTTTCTGGAGTATCATCTGCATATCTGAAATTATTACTATTTCTTCCACAAATTTTCTCTCTACCTTCATCTAGTCCAGCTTCCTTTATTACAAGTTCTGCATATAGTTTGACAAGATGGAGATAAACTACATCCTTGCCTTTGCCAACTGAAAATAGTTCAGTTTCTCTAGATTCTGGCCTAACAGTATAGGTTGTGTATCAAAATAATCAGATGCTGTGATACACCCATATCTTTTAAGACACACCATAGCTTTTGATGATCCACACAGTCAAAAGCTTTGATGTAATCTATGAAACACCAGCTGATTTCCCCCCGAATTTCTATTATATGCTCCAGTAAACAATGTAAATTTGCAATATGATCTCTAGTGCCTCTTTCTTTTCTGAATCTAACTTGAGCATCTGGCATTTCTAGTTCTATATATGGTAACAGTTTTGTTCTAAGATTTTGAGTATCACTTTACTTGCATGGGAAATTAATGCAATGTTCTGATAGCTGCTGCAGTCTTTGACATCTCCTTTTTCCTGAAATTGAAATGTAAATTGAGAGTTTCCAGTTGTGGATCCATGTTTCCTTTTCCATATTTGTTGGCACAATCTTGTTAAGACCATTTCTTTGGCTTGGAATAGCTCTACTGATATCCCCTGTACTCTTGGTGATTTGTTTCTTCCAGTTGTTCACAGCACAGCTTTCAATTTCCTTTCTAAAATGGCAGGTTCTTGTTTGAAAGGGTCTTTTTGGAAGGAATCTATCATCCTTATCTCTTTTGTATAGCTCTTCAGTGTATTGTTCCTATTTTTTGTTTATCTTATCCTTTTAAGTAGATGTATTTGTGTTGATCTTTCACTATGCGTTAATATGTTTTAAACATTCCTTTGAATTTTTTGATCCTGTGGAAAAAATGGTTCTACTTTCTTCTTTACAGTGGTTATTATTATAGTTCACTTTGTCTCCATGAGCAGGTCTCTAGAACGCTGCATTTAGACTTTTGATTCTGTTTCTGTCACTTTTTGCTCTTGCTTATCTATCTTTAGCAATTTTAAAAGTTTCATAAGTCACCCATTGAGGCTTTTAATTTCTTTTGGCTACAGAAATAGTCTTTGTGCATTTGTCCTTAATAATATCTCTGGTTTCAACCCATAGTTCTGTTTCACATTCACTAGAACTTAGCAATGCAAATCTGTTCTTTACATGGTCTCTAAGCTCCTCAGGAATGTTGTTTAGATTGTATTTTGAAAGTATGAATGTCTTGGTGTTTTTCTTCAGCTTTATTCTAATTTTTGATGTTAACAATTCATGGTCGGCTTCTGGTCTTGTTTTAGTAGAGAAAATAGAGCTTCTCCGTCTTCTGCTTCTGATTATGTAATCTGCTCTATTGGACGTCCAGTGATGTCCACATATACAATCACCTAGTTGGTTGCCTGAAACATGCATTTGCAATTAACAAATTGTTGTATTCACAGAATTCTACAAGCAGCACTTCTGCTTCATTTCATGCTCCCCTCCTAAATCTTACAGGAATATTTGATTTTGCTGTTTCCTGTTTTTGCTTAAAGTTTTGAGTGAATGTGAATGATGGTTTTATTGATAGGATTTCCATGAAGTCTGATCAATATTATTTGGTAAGACTTTACATTGAAGCCCCTGATTGACTGCTATATCTCGCCTGACAATTAAGCAAAACTTCTGTGATTGTCATTCCCTGAGTAAAACACTTGTAATCTTTTGACTGAAAGTTTCTTAATCCAGTCCACTTTAGCTTGCTTTCTCCCAGGATTACAGTGTTTAAACGTTCTCTTTCTCATTTTACAATTTTGAGTTTAGTTTGGTTCATATTCCTCATGTTCCATGTTCCTATTAGATGTGTTGAGCAGCTTTGGAGTTTCCTTTTGCATCCATTCATGCCCTTCCAACTTTAGTCCAATTGCATAATTAAGAATAACATTACTTGTACTTCTCCCCAATTCTTCCCCATTAGCTATTACTTATCTTATACTATGTGTCATGTAGCCAGGAGATCTGAGGGTTGAAGAGACTTTCAGAGGTGGCTTGCCATTTCCTACCTCTGCATCATGACCCCTAGTGTTCCTTGGAAGAATTATCACCTAAATCCTTGGAAGTCTCCCATCCAAATACTAGCCATGGTCAGCCCTGATTGAGTGCCATCTGAACTGGTGGTTCCATCTTCCAGTACTATATCTTTTTTCATTTTGGATTCATTTCATAGGGTTTTTAAAGTAAAAGCTGGTCAGAAGTGGTTTACCATTGCAGTACTAACCAGGACTAGCTGAAGTGGCACTGCTCTTCTCCAGAAAAGATCCTTCATCAGGGTCACCTTTTACTATTGCTGCTGCCCAGTGAGTAGCCTTCAAAGATTTCTCCACCCCCATCACCCATGGGACTCTCTCTGCTGAAGTGGCTACTGATCCCTGAAGGAGTGGATGTCTCAGCTGAGACCATTCTGCCTTGAGTGACTCTGCTAGGAGATTAGATCCCTTCTGCTATTGATCTTAACCATTATCATCCATGTAACTGAAGTTTACATGTATGAGGATAGTTAATATCACAGTACCCTTGATGCAGTGCAGCTGGACAAAAATTACATAGTTGATGACATCCTTAATTAATCAAACCACTGCGTGTATAAACCCTGGAAAACCTTATCTATGGTTCCTCTATATAATTTTGAAACAGCCTGGGGGAGTGGGGTGGAACGTGTCTGGCTGCCCAAGTTGGAATAGGGCCAATTAGGGTGCAGGCCGCAAAGCTGGCTTCACCCTGATTGGCCCTGTCCCTGCAGCTCCCGCCCTCTGATCCTGGACTTTAGCCTCTTTGCTCTCAGATGCACTTCAGTACCTGGAGCCAGCAGCAGGTAAGGGGAGAGGGCCCTGGACAAAGGTTGGTGGTGGAGGGCCTGCTAATGCTAACGAGGGCATCCCGGCCTGCTAACGAGGATGGTCTGCTAGGCTGGCCCTGCTAACAAGGGCCTCCCGGCCTGCTAATGAGGACGGCCTGCTAGGCTGGCTCTGCTAACAAGGGCCTCTTGGCCTGCTAAGCAGGGCGGCTGCGAGCTGCAGCCCAAAGCCACCTTAAGATGCCTGGCCAGGGGAAGGGACCCTTTCAAGGCCTGTTCTTAGGAATGGACTTAAGCTAGTTTTCCATAGAGGCCAAAGTATGCATGAAGGGACCAGTAATTTGTCTCCAAAAGCAACCATTGGGCAGTGGAAACACGGATCTGTCCTGCCCTTGCCCTGTTTTCCTGATCAAAAATGTCCTCTTTCTCATGAACAGGAAATAGAAAACACATGGGGCAAACATGACATGAAGCCTGGAGAGAGAAGAGAGCGAGCTAAGGATTTCTAGCTAGTGTAAGCTGAAGTAAGCAATGTAGCAATGGTCCTTTTGTTTTGTTTTGAATGCTGTTGTGAGTGGGGATGCTGTGAATTCTGCAGTAAACATGTTCTAAAATGGAACTTACAGTGTTAGACTGTGATGACCAGATGTGAGTGTGTCACAAGGTATGTTTGACTTGGCACTGAGCAACTTGAATGCCTGCTGAACTGGTTGACATCGGGGTCTTGCAAAACTGCGCATGTGCAAAAATACTGCCAATCCAAATAGATTAGTATCCCATAATGTTTTTAAGGACCACTAAGACAAATACTAAACAGTAACAAAGTATTTATGACAAATATATGTGACCCGTGAGTGTTGTGAGGAGTGGTGGTGCATCAAGAAAAGGGGAAGTATGACTGCACATGTACAGGAAGCCGATTTTGCTGTACTGTTAGAAAGACATTGCAGAAGATCCATAAATGGGCTGAAAAACAGTCCATTGAAAAATTGGCTCCCTGTTCCCTACAGGAAAACAGGATGTGAGCCAACCATCAAGTGGTTGAATAACCTGAGCTGTGAGTCTTTCCATCCCTCCCTCCTTCCTCTCTTCCTCCCTCCTTCCCTTCTTTTTCTTTCTCCTTCCTTTCCCCTTCATCCCCCTCCCTCCCTCCCTGCTTCCCTCATTCCTAGCCTAGGCTGACCCTGCGTAGCTTCTCAAGGTCCAACAAGAGGAGGCTAGCCCGGGCCACTTAGGTTGGACTTACTTTGGAATACAGATGCCTCCCTAAGGAAAGTAGCATCAAGCCATGTGTAGCCATGTTAAGAGCAAAGTCTCAGTAGTTAGGCCATAGAAAAGAGCAAGAGCCCAGTAGCACCTTAAAGACTAACAGAATTTGTGGCCAGGGAGGGACTTTTGTGAGTATCTGAAGTAACAAGATACCTGAAGAAGTGAGCAGTGACTCATGAAAGCTCCTCCCTGGCCACAGATTTTGTTAGTCTACTTTGCTAAGGCTACTTTGCACTTTTCTAATGTTTTTAACTAGAATGCTTACTTGGGAGTAGGCCACTAGTGAGCCCAACAGGGCTCACAAGTGTTGCCCTTATATGTGCCGACACAGAAGCCACACCAAGGCACTTCCAGTCAAGTAAGCGCAACTAAGATTCTGATCTGAGATGTGGTTGCAACCCCCCTTCCCCCTTCAAACTATTTATTTAGCATAATTCTGTGCCACCCTTTCAGAGTCTGCTTCACAGCTAAACTGGGATTGGTGTGAGGCAGTCATTCTCAGCCAGGGGTACTACAGAGCCATGGAGGGGTTGTCCCCACTGGAGAGGTATTTAATCTTAACTAACCCAGGGAGGAGTCAAGAGGACAGAGTGGCTTTCTGCTGATCTGTCTGGTCTGAGGAGGCCTTGTTGAATTCATGCACAACGGAAAAGGAATGGAAGGGAAGAGCTGATTCTGCTTCATTCCCCACATTGGCTCCTCCCCCTCCCCCCCTCTTAATTTCTTCTCAGATTTCTGCCAGCAGAAAATGGCTGGAGGAAGGCCATTGCAAGCAAATGGACTCAGATATTGAACCAGGAGAGGATTGTATCCAATGCTACTTTCTCCAGGGGAATGGATCTCTGGCAGCCACTTTCTCCAAGAGAATTGATCTCTGTAGTCTGGAGATGAACTGTAATTCCAGGGGATCCCCAGGTCCTACTTAGAAGCTGGGATTCCAAGAGGTACTACACCTGGATCCAGTGCAAGGACTGTGCACAGCCTGCACATGGATTCCTTTCTTCAAAGGTTTTCCCTTGGCCTAGCAGCAGTTTCTGACCCTGGAAAATATATTCTCAGTTCTCATTAGGATTGCTTTCCTCCTGCTGGTAGCTGGAAATCTCCAAAACTTACAAGTGATCTCCAAATCACAAGTTAATTTCCCCTCAGGAGAATTGCTGCTTTTCATGGTGAGCTTTATGACAGCAGAGATGACTGTTTCTTTGTTTTGCTCTGGCAAGGTACTGCACACACAAAAATGAAACTAACTTCCTATTTAACAAGCATTTCATTTTATTAGTGATGATGCCACACACACTATAAACATGTAACTTCTGGGGGCAAGGCAGGGAGGGGTTACAAGCTGGCATCACTTCTAGGGTTACTTGAAGACTATTTCAGGGGTTGCTCCATGGTCAAAACGTTGCAAAGGACTGGTGTGAAGTCTGTGAAGAGCTTTACATCATGGGGGGGGGGGAGGCTTGGGGTTCTTAAAGTTGGAGAAGGAGCACATTTGTCATTTAACAGAATCACAGAATCCTAGAGTTGGAAGGGGCCATACAGGCCATCTAGTCCATCCCCCTGCTCAACGCAGGATCAGCCCAAAGCATCCTAAAGCATCCAAGAAAAGTGTGTATCCAACCTTTGCTTGAAGACTGCCAGTGTGGGGGAGCTCACCACCTCCTTAGGCAGCCTATTCCACTGCTGAACTACTCTGACTGTGACATTTTTTTCCCTGATATCTAGCCTATATTTAAAAGCCTTTGGTGCAAAAACAACGCAAAACAACATAGAACGGAGAATTCAGCACAAGACTTGTGGGTTTGATTTAGAAATGGAGACTCACAAGTTTGATTAGTAAGTAACAGGGCTGTGAAATTTGAAACGAGGTGTGTATTAGGTAAGGGGGTGATTTGCCCTGTAGGAGTGTCTGTTTGGCCTCCATTCACTCCTTATGCATTGCTTGTACATGTTCAAACAAAACATATCCCAAAAGTGAGCCATGAATCATGACAGCCCAAACTCTGCCACAGATTTTGTTAGTATTTAAGTTGCTACAGATCTCTACTTCTATAGACCGACTGACGCGGCTCCGCTTCCTCAAAAAGGCACCCAAAGTCCCCAAGGCTCCCTTATCCAAAGGGCACTGACACTGGCAACATGGCAAAGTAGAGCATAGATGTCTGTAAAAGAGAAGTTACTGTTAAAGGGTTACTTTAATCTCTTATTATAGGAGGGGGTTGTTTTTTTAAGATGATGTGTATATGTCTGTAAAGTATGGTTAGACATTAAGTATGTTTGTTAAGTATGCTTGGTGGCTCGGCGGGGGGAGCGTGGCAGCGACATGTGGGGTGGGTGGGCGGGGGGGCAGGCGCGTAGGGTGGGAGGCATCATGCTGGGGTGGGGTGGTTGCGAGCATTTTGGCGGCATTTCGGGGGGTAAAGAGGGCCAAAAGAGCTGGGAGGGTGAGTGGGTGGCTGTGGGGGGGGGGGCTTACCTTGGCGGTAGCAGTGGCAGCAAGCGTGGCGGGCAGCTCGGCAGGGGCACAAGGTGCCCCTTCCCAGGCGGCACCAGGCCCCCACGCCGGCTGCAGGAGGCGGCCGATGGCAGGCGGCTGGCGGCAGTAGCCACGGTGAGGGGTGAAATGGCAGCCTGGGGGGAAGGCGGGCTGGGAGGCTCGGGAAGGGGAACCCCCTTGGGCAAGGTTTGTTGCTCGGCAGGAGGAAAGGAGCACGGCCTCCGCGTCTTCGATGCAGCGGCCCTGCTCCTTTCCTGGAAGCGCCCTGTGCAGCGAAGGTCCCTGGGTTGGTGGTGGGAAAGGAGCAGGGCCACCACGTCTTTGACGTGGGGTCCCTGCTCCTTTCCCTGCGTCGAAACCCCGTGAGTGGCCAGTCCAGGGTGGACCAAGTGCCCAGTGGCCACTCCGAGTTTTTATCACGGACAGGCTCTGCCCCTTTCTCCTCCCACTTAGCCCTTATGGCTTAATTAACACATCCTGTGGAGAGGTTACAGATTTTTAGCTTACACTAAATAGGTTGGAGAGCCTCTTGTGGCGTAGAGTGGTAAGGCAGCAGAAATGCTGTCTGAAGCTGTCCGCCCATGAGGTTGGGAGTTCGATCCCAGCAGCTGGCTCAAGGTTGACTTAGCTTTCCATCCTAACGAGGTGGGTAAAATGAGTACCCAGCTTGCTGCTTGGGGGTAAACGGTAATGACTGGGGAAGGCACTGGCAAACCACCCCGTATTGAGTCTGCCATGAAAACGCTAGAGGGCGTCGCCCCAAGGGTCTGACATGACTCGGTGCTTGCACAGGGGATACCTTTACCTTTAAATAGGTTGGGGGATCCGCTTTATGCGATTCCCCAACTAGCGCTTTAAAATGCAGGATGTAGCAGGCCGGTCACTGCCCAGATGCTGGATGTTGGTGACGTCATATGGAGGACCGGAATATAATGACTACAAAAGGTAAGTATTTCACTACATTTAAAGGGTGTGGAAATGCCCAATGTACGTACCACCTGTACGAACCATCACTTCAATGTTGCTTTTCTGCAGCGTGTGACTAAGCTGTACAAGGTGTGTTTGGCACCGCTGGGCTAGAAGCAAGCTGTACAACGACACCCCCAGTATTTCGAGCCAGCTGGCGAGGAGACCAGAACAACCACACTCTCATTGTCTGAGAAATCATTGCACCATCCTTCTAAGAAGGTCAAAACATCGCAGCTTTGGAAGCATAAGGATGAAGAGGAGTTAGATTTTCTTTCTCTGAACAATTCATCTTAGAAGCCACCTCCTCTTCTTTCCCACTGTCATCTCTTAAGATAATTGGGTCAGCAAAGCGAGGACTTTGGGTCCCCTTGCCAGAGGGGCAGTCTGTTTGCTTGTGGGTGGGTGGGTGAGCCTGTCACACAGTGCATCTCCGGAACACAGAAATCTGGGAATGAAACATGGTGGCTACACTCAGAAGCCGCTTCCACAGACATAGCTACAGAGGGGGAGAGAGGAACGCCAAATTTTGGGCCGCTTGAGCTGACTGAGTGGTAAAGGAGCCAGAAGGGAACGCAGGGTGAACATTCCCCTCCAGGTGAGGGGTGAGCCAATACAAGGGGACAATGTGCAAAGATAAGAAAACAATCGATGGGTTTGGATTTTGGAGAGGCATTTTGTATGTTGGAAAAGAGAAGGAGGGGAGAAAACATGAAGATTGTCCCGTAAAAGAATGGTTGATGGATCAAGTCACCTGCAATTTCACTGGTGCATCAGTTGCTACTTGATGAGATCTCAGTAACCAGGCATACAGCTCTTGGGGGAACGGCGGGGGAGGGGGGAAAGTGGTGGGCAATGAGGAGTCTGAAGCAGAGCTGTAATCTCAGGAGTGGACAAGGGGGACAGGAAAGGTGCTAAAGCTATGAAGACCACCACAGCCTCACTAGAGGCAGATGGCCCAAGTGGCTGATCTTGTGAAGGTGGAGGGTCGGCAGTGATCAAGGAAACACAAGGAAGGCGGCCAGGTGGAGAGAGACAAGAGAGAGGGAAGGCAAGAGGCAGACAGCTCAAGGCAGTATTTGGGGGAGACAATCCACAGGAAGAGGTCAAGGGAGAAGGTTGGGGAGAAGAGGCAGGCGGTCGCTAGTTCGGAGGGATGCCCATCATGAGTGCTGAACTCAACCGAAAGCAAAGTGGGGGGAGCTGCAGGACAATCAGGGCAAAGTAGCAAGGTCCAAACGAAGAACTGACATGAGGCCAGAAGGGTGATAAGAGGGCAGCAACATAGAGCCGAGTTGGCCCTTGAATGCTAAGTGACAGCGTTGCAAGGGGTGCATGGAGGCTGGAACGAACAAGGAATGCAAAGACCTCTGACCGTCAGTGCCACAGTGTTCAGGACAAGGTGCATGGAGTAGGAGGGGGGGTCAGAGGAGAAGGTGGCAACCGGGGGAGTGAGGGGAAGTAATTGAAGGAATCAAAAGGGGAAAGGCAGCAGAGAGAGGTGTGGCCATTGTGGGGATGGGGAGAGCAAATAAGAATGCATTTAGGAGGAGAAAGGGCTGGTGGGCATTATGGTGCTAGAGGCAGGAAGCCATGAAGTACAGGGGCAAATGAAAAGAACCCAAGCAAGGAAAAGGGTCTCTGAGCAAAAGACAGGTGGCGTCAGAGAGAGTGGAGTCATTCACTCTTATGCCCCTAAGTAATGGAACCATTTATTGTACCCGTGCAATGGGTTGTTGTCAGGGCCGCTTTAGGAATTGCATCTTTCAGCAGTAGTGCAGGCTTCAGAGAAAAAAGAGATCTTCCTGGCCACCTAGAGTACCTGAAAAACCCTGCCCTTAACATCCTAAACATACTGGAGTGTCCATAGTCTGCAGCCCAGCTCTATACTACAGCCAGAACTGTTCAGAGAGACTCTCATCTGAGGGATCGAAAACAAACCTTTTTGGAACTAAAGTGTCCACCTGGATGTAGTCTGCATGGGGCTTTTTCATTCAAACTCTCAGTTCGAATGAATTCCCTCCCATCTACACTGAATACGATTTTCATTTTGATTTGGGGTGCTTTAAATTTTCCCTCTGCAACATGCGTGATTGATTCGTGGTGACCCTACCTTTCCCCCGTGATATCCTGCTGGCAGGGGCTCATGGGAATTGTAGTCCATGGACATCTGGAGAGCCGCAGTTTGGCTACCCCTGATTTAGATGCTGGAAGGGGACGTGGGGAGGCGGGCAAGGGGAATCTGGAATCCTCATTTTTTTTCTTTTAACTTTCTGGAGCATCCCCAGAAAGCAGGCACTCTTGTTATTGCAAATTCTTGTTGTAACGCGATCATTATTTTAAAAAAAATTAAATAGAGTGGGGAGGGCAGGAGAAGAAGAAGCTTACTGGTTGGAGTTGATACATCACTTGGTGGAGGAAGCAGACTCAAATCCCAATCTTCCTCACCGGAAAACCGAGAATTCCCTCCCAGGGGAGTCGCGTTGAGACTCCTTGGGGTAGTAACAAGCAGGGTACAAATCCCCAGCTCTTTTTCTTCACTCTGTGCATATGGCAGACCCAGAATAAAACTTAGTTGGTTCTAAAAGTGTCACAGAGCTCAAATAATAATTGCCACTCCTGGGGACCGAGCTTGAGGTCCGAGGCAGGATCCAGCCAGATGAGAAACCAGCCAGTGTGTTGTGAGGTTTCCTGCTGAGGGGGCCAATCCCTTTAAATCATTCAAGCAAAACTGAGCCAATTGGGCTCATCTGTGGGAGATTCTTTTGCCTGCAGTCTGCATATAAGTTGGGGTTTTCTGGGGGGGGGGTTCTTGTCACCTGCTACACTGGGTGCTCGCTGCTGTTCGTTTGCCCAGTAGCCTGGAGTTCTCCCCAAGAACCCACGTATATTACAGTCATTTACTCACAACCCTTTAGAGCAGGGTTGTTATAAATGGGGGCTGTCCACTGGCCGCAGTAAAGTTTGGTAATTTTGGAATTTGGGCTGGGCTGCTTCCTGCAAATGCCCTCGCTTGGCTGTCCCACTCGCCTGGGAGACTTTGGTCTTTGTCTCCTTGCTGATTCTGCAAGTGCTCCTGATGGAAAGGGGGGATGTAAAACGTCTCCACTGACCCTTGGCCCTGGGTCTTAATCGGTGCTCAACTATGCCATCTTTAAATGTGGCTTGGGAATCCACTCTTGGGCACCGTTTACCCAAGTCCCTTTTATGCAGGAGCTCCACAGCACCTCTCATGCCACGGCTACCCCTGCTGAGCTCTCCTGATGGCGTAACACTGACCTGGGCAAGGAAAATATTAAGAGATGCCACCCACTTTGGAACACTGGGCCCTGGCAGAATTGCATGTGTCTAAATCATATCGGGTGCAAATTTCCCTTGTCTAGACAAGGCCTAAGTGGAGAAATGCAATAACAGTCAACAAACACTTGAGGTTATTAATAGCAAGAAAGGAAATAAATGTCTCTGGCAATAAAGCAGGCTAGCAATGGGAGGAATGGGTGACGCTGGAAATGAGGTGAGGGGATTTAGAAAGAGCATCTAGGGGAAAAATAGCTTGGGGATTCCAGCCAATTAGTCTGTGGGATGCCTCCCAAGCACTGATCCACACAGTGTCTAAGATCCTGGGAGGGTCTAGAAGTGGGGAATTAGATGCTCTCTGCCCTGTGTCAGGGCAGCTTGAAGGGCAGGCACCACTTCTCACAGCCACCATAGCAGCACAGAGGGTGCAGCTGGACTGTCTGCCGAACAGGAATCAGGTGGTTTGGGGAGCCAGTAGGAAGCCCTCCAGCCCTGTATTATCACCATCTTACTGTGTCTGCATCACTTGAATTACAATGGCCAATAACTCTGTTGCATGGTTTCCAAGTTCTGCTGTCTTGGGCTGGTTCTGCACTTACTTTGTTTTTCCATTGTTGATTTGAACCTGGGTCTTCCTCCTTCCCATCCCCCAAATTGAAACAGAAATTGTTCTGCACTTGATTGGGGAAACTCAGAGCAGGAGGGGAATGGTGGTCGCAAAGCTGCTTGTTTATTTTTCTTTTCCTGAACGAGCAAGGGGGAGGGGGGGTCGGGTGAAGTCCAGCTGGCATTAAAGGAGAGTGCTTTATTTCTATCTTTTGATTGCTGAGCCAGAGCAAGCCGGGGGAGGAGACAAGTGCAGCATGAGGCTACTTGTTTCTCTTTCTTTTCCTGAATGAGGGGGTGGGAACGGATTGGAGACAGCATCCTTACATAGTAGGGGGAAATTAATCCAAGAGGCAAATCTCTGCTGAGAGGTGTGGGCTTCTGGAACGTAATCACTTTAAAACAGATCCCAAAATGAGGGCAAAAATAACTCTTCTTGTAAGAGAAGTCTTGCAACCGGGATCCAGGCAGTCTTTGAACTGACGTCCTGACCAATCAGGGACAGACTGCTTTGCTATATCAGTGTTGAAGGCAAATCCGACAAAGGTTAATCCAACAAAACACAGATCTACACTTATACTGGAAATTTCAAATATAGCAATTTATATCCGCTCCTGGATATCACAGGGGAAAGGTAGGGTCACCGTGGATCAATCATGGAAGTTGCAGAGGGTAAATTTAATGCACCCAAAATCATAATGGAAATCGAATACAATGCAGAGGGGAGATTCACTCCTGGTCTTATTGCACTGTTTAATCATAGAATCATAGAGTTGGATGGGATCTCCAGGGATCTAGTGCAACCCCCTGCACGGTGCAGGAACTCACAATTACCTGCCTACCCACAGTAACCCCAATCTCATGCCCAAATGATCCCCCACACAGAGTCCAAAAATCTCCAGAATCCAGCCTGGCCTGGAGGAAATTCACCTACCATCCAACAGTGGCGATCAGCAACTCCCTGGGTATGTACGGAAGGGACCTGGGTATGTACAAAAGAGGTAACTCAGTTTGTAATAATGCGGTGATAACAGTAACAACAATATAATGATAATAATAAGCATTGTAAAACAGTAGAATACTGGGGAGAACATTAATCAACTCATACTCATCTTGTATTCTGATTCTGTCTTCTGGTGTGTTTGCTACCCTGCACAGTTTAGTATCATCTGCAAATTTAATAAGTACCCCCTTCATCCAAATCATTTATAAATATGTTGAACAACACAGGGCCCAGGACAGAACCCTGAGGCACTACACCCGTCACTCCTCTCCAAGAAGATGAGAAACCATTCAGAAGCACCCATTGGGTGCGATGTGTCAACCAGTTCTCAATCTACCTAAGAGTAACAGGATTCATACCGCATTTTGTTGAGCCTTATCAAAAACCGTAATGAAATCAAGGTAAACTATGTCCACAGCATCCCCCTGATCTATTCCTATTCCACCTTCCTTTCAAGGGTGGTATACATGGCAATCCTTTATTCCTTACAACAATCCTGTGAGGTAGGGCCGGCTGAGAAAGGATTATTGGCCAAAGGCAGCCAGTGACCTCATGGCTCCCGCTGGGACTTGAACTCTCATTAGAAGGTAGTAACCTTCTAACAAAAGAGAGACAAGGTTAGTCTGACATGATTTGTTCTTTAGAAAGCCATATTGACTCTTAGTAATTACAGCCTGACTGATTATTTGTTCTAAACTTTTGCCAGCTATAGACGTCAAGCTGACATTGTCACTTTCTTGTCCCAGCAATGGTTCTACCACGTCCCTATTCTCTTTCTGACTTTGAATAGTAGATATCTCATGCTCCTCTGCTGCCTGATTGCAGTTTTCTACCATGTCATCTGCTGGGGTTCAGTGGGAGACCTTCTACTTGGCATAACAGTCCCAGGTTCAGCCTCCAGCATCTCCAGCTAAGAATTGGGCAGTAGATGATGTTGAAGACTTCATCCTGAAATCCACCAGCCTGAGTAGACAAGACAGACCTTGATATACTAATGGTTTGATGCAGTGTACGGGAACTTTCTGTACATTTATTTGCCTTGAACCTCTGGAAGAAAGAAAGGCTGGCAGTAAAGTTAATAAAACAAAATTATTTCAGTCAGGGGTGACATAATCCTCAAGATCTTCATCTGATGACTTCTTGCAGGTTTATGTGGCCTACTTGGTGTCATGGAGGCCTCTAATTTGAAGAACCACTTTTGATTCCCCACTCCTCTACATGCAGCCAGCTGGTTAACCTTGGGCCAGTCGCAGTTCTCGTACAACTGCTGTTGCAGAACAGTTCTCTCTCTCTCTGCCTCACCTACGTCACAGGATGTCCATTTTGGGGAAAAGGAAGGGAAGGTGATTGTAAGCCAGTTTGACCAATTATGCACCTGCCGGAATGCCTGTGATGGCGGCGATGGGGCTTCAGGGAAAATTCCCAATTATGCATGACATAGCCTCCATCCAAGGACTGGCGAGACCCAGGCCCTCGGAAGACCCACGTTAACAAAACACGGATTCTTCCAGAGTCCTGGGTCTCCCGAGGGCGCAGGCAAGAGCTAGGTCGGGCTAGCCCTGTGCATAATCGGAAGAGCCGACAGGGGTTTCCCCTACTCCCCACCATCGTGCAGTGGGGGTCCCATGACCCCAATCCCCACCGCCACTTGAAAGCGCTCCCGGCACTTCCAGCCCCTTATTTCCTGCATGGGGCCGTTGCGCCAGGGTGGCCGGCGTGCGCCAGGGAAGCTCCACCCCCGTGCATACATGGGGGATGGCAGGGCTTTGTGCCCCGCCGCAACGGCACGGCAGCAGCCCTTCATAGCTGGTGCTTTGCATAATGGGCCTTTGAGAGTCTTTTGGGTGGTGAAACTCAGGGTATAAGAACCAACTCTTTTTCTTGAGAGCCAGCTTGGTGCCATGGTTAAGAGTGGAAGCCTCTAAACTGGAGAGCCAGATTTGATCCTCCATTCCTCTACATGTAGCCAGATGGGTGACATTGGGTCAGTCAGAATTCTCTCAGAGCTCCCTCAGCCCCACCTACTTCACTGGGTACGTGTTTGAGGGGAGGCAGGGAAGATGATTGCAAGCCCCTTTGAGACACATCAGGGCTGCTGGGTGTCCTTGGGCTAGTCATGTTTCTCTCAGAGCTCTCTCAGCCTCACCTCCCATACAGGGTGTCCATTGTGGGGAGAGAAATGGAAGCTGCTTTGAGACTCCTTTGGGTAGTAAAAAGTGAGGTCCAAAAAACAAAAACAAAAAAACCCAAAAAACAAAACCTAGCTCTTATTCTTCTTCATAATGCCAAAGACTCTATCTAAATGTAACAAACAACTTGTCTACCTGACTAGCCTACCTTCTTTTTATATATGTGTGTGTGTGTGTTAAGAAATATATATTTCTTAACAAATGAAATCCCACTTTCCCATCAGTTAATCTGCCAGAAGAGTTTACTCACAAAATGTAAAACAATTTACCAATGTAAAATAAATTAACCACCACGCAAATACAAACTATACAAAACCAGAATGCAGCAGATGCCAGCTTCGTGAGAGAGCAAACAAAGGCCTAGGATTCAGGTGTGGCCAAACTGTGGCTCTCCAGATGTCTCTGGACTATAATTCCCATGAGCTCCTAGCCAAATGAAAGGACTTGGTGGTGTAGTGACTAGAGGGCCATGCTGGGAAAGAGCTGGGTACAAATCCCCACTCAGCTGTGGGTGACCTTGCTCTGGCTATGTTGGGCTTAAGGAAGCTTGAACACATCACATCTGTAAATGGAGATTCCATCCTCCTCTGTTTGCTCTTTAGAGCAACCCTGGGAGGCTGACGAGGTTGCAAGACAGTGATTCAGCCAAGGTCATCCGGGAAGCTCCATGACTGCATGGGAATTCGAACCTAGGTCTCCTCCTCCCTAATCTACTCCTCCAACTCAGGAGCTTGAGGGCACATTTGGAATTCTGACACCGTACAAAATGGCTCCCACAAAATGGCTGCCACCAGAAGTAAAGCAAACCACAAAATGGCTGCCACAGCTTATCTTCAGTCACATAGTGGGAGATACTTCTGCTGTCATGGCAGCTGCTGCCAAAGCAACATTAAAAAAAAATCTGCATCACACATCACATCTCCGATAGCCAATTTGAAGCCTTGCTGGACAAAAGCCCTGTCTGCTCCTTCCCACTTCCCCAAAATACCTGGTAGAGAACAAAAAAGGTGTCAGGAGGTACCCTGGCTCCCACAGGAGCCACTTTGAGGACCTTTGTTATAACCACCACCCACCCTGATATAGTCCTGATTCCCTGATTTCTTTTAATCTGAAATACCTAATGGTTCCCTAAAACACCTGTATAATCAAGCTTCGCTTGTATTCCTATTCCACCTTCCCTTCAAGGGTGGTATACATGGCAATCCTTTATTCCTTACAACAATCCTGTGAGGTAGGGCCGGCTGAGAAAGGATTATTGGCTAAAGGCAGCCAGTGACCTCGTGGCTCCCGCTGGGACTTGAACTCTCATTTTACCAGGCTCAACCAAATGCATCAGCCAGAGAGAGGACAACAGCTTCTCCTGAAATACTCCCAGTGTTTTTCCCAAGCACAAGTCCCTCACCTGTCCACCCACCCACTATTTGGGTTGAGTTTCAATTTTAGTTGGGATTTTGGTGGCAGCCAAAACTTCAGTTTTGTCAGGCTGCCCCAATTTGCTTCCATTGGAAAAGGTTTTTTTTTTTTTAACGCCATGAAATGCGTCATCGTTTTCCCTTCAGGGTTCAGTTCCACCTGCCCTCCTCAATCAACAGTTTTGCATAGATTTCACCCTCCCCGGCTATTTATTTTCCCTTCATTGCCCCCCATCTGCCTCTCGCCCTCCCCTGCGTACCAAAATTACGAAAATCCGTCATTTATCTCTCCCCCCCCCCCCGCATCTTCATCTATCAGTGTTTCAAAGGCAGTCTCTGCCAATGACGAACGGAGAAGGAGATGGTGGAGGTTTAATGGCAAAATCCACTCCTCACTGTGCTAACCCACACAGAGCGTGAGGAGAGGAGAGGCTGCATTTGCATACATATTAAACGAGAGCCGTAAAAAATGCAGACGTGCAAACCATTTGGACAAGGCTGGCTTCAGCGACGCGCCCTTGCCTGGGAATCAATCTCCGGGCTTCTTAAAAGGGGGAAGCCAACCGACAAAGAGGGCAGAGCCACAAAGGTGCCTGCGTGGGGATGGAAGGCTGGTCGAAGTGACCCAGATCGTGTACCGTTGCCAAAGACTTTTCTGTGCTGCTCCATCTCAGGACCTTCAGGTAGTTGTGGGGTTCAAGAAAGGCCTGCTTTACCCCACTGTCTATTCCAGGGGTAGTCAAACTGCGGCCCTCCAGATGTCCATGGACTACAATTCCCAGGAGCCCCTGCCAGCATTTGCTGGCAGGGGCTTCTGGGAATTGTAGTCCATGGACATCTGGAGGGCCGCAGTTTGACTACCCCTGGAATAGACAGTGCTCCAGCTGTAATGAACGTAAGATGGGCCTTGCTGGACTGCTGAGTCTGGAATTTTGATTCCAACAGCGACCAGCCGGATGTTTCTAGAAAGCCCCCAAGTAGCCTCTGAAGGTGACTGCCCCCCTCTTGTTGTTCTGCCCCATTCTGCAGCAACCTTTCTCAACCTTTTGACCATGGAGGTACTGCTAGAATATTTTTCAGGCTTTGAGGTACCATTAAGTGATGTCATTTGGCCACACCTTCCTGCCACACTCCTTGGAAGTCAAAGGCATCTCAGTTGGAAAAGGTTTAAATGCCCAGTGTTCCTTCCCTTCCCACCCCTTCCAGGCTGCTTTTTTTTTGGGGGGGGGGGAGTCAACCCGCCCAAATAAAGGTAGTAGTTTTTTTTTTTAATTAAAATATATTTCTTTCTTCTTTGCTGGGAACTGGAAACAGCAGGCTCAGGGGGTGAGGGTTCTCCCCAGCCACCATTCTGAAAAACCCCATGCCACAACACTGTTGAGGGGACCATGGTTAGGAAACCCTGCTCTACGGAGTGGCTGGGACCAAGGGGCAGAGCATCTGCTTGGCATGCAGGATGCCCCAAGTATCATCTCTGGCACCTCCAGGTAAAGGGACCAGGTGGCCTGTGAGATGAAAGACCTCTGCCTAGAACACTGGAGAGTTGCTTCCAGTCTGAGGAGACCTTGATGGACCAAGGGTCTGTCTGATTCAGGTGAAACTCTTCAGTAGCACAGTTAATATATGAATGTAAAGAATCCTTAATTACAAGCACCCTGCTGGGTCACACCAAAGGTTCATCCAGCATCCTGTTGCCCACAGAAGGCAGGTTCATCCCTCCAGAAAGGTCCACAATCTGAGAATGAGGGCCCATTCTAGAGTGTTTGACTCACCAGAAACTGCTGCTGACAGGTATACTCTCTCTCTGAACATGGAGGTTCCATTATCATGGTCATCACAACTTCCCTCCAAGAAAATTGGCTTGATTTTGATGATTATCCTTCCTTTCCTCCATTTTGTGCTCACATCAACCCTGCGAGGCTGAGGGAGAGTCACTGGCCCATGGTCTCTCATTAAAGATGGGTGCCTGAACTGGGATTGGATTCTAGGTGTCTTCCTGATAATCACCACAACTCATCCTTGGTTAAAAGGTGCAGACCAGTCATGAACTTCAGTAATCTTTTATTAAAAATATATTTGGGCAGCTTTGCAGGATCAAAACCCAGACCCACGGGGTACAACTTCCTTTCTCCCGTAATGTTTAGGCTGATGTCTCCTGGAAGCCACAAGCTGAGGGCCACGACATCAGCCCTCACCTATTCAGAACACAGATGTTCTGTTTAACCGTAATAGATGTGGATCAGCCAAGGATTTCTATATTGCTTTTTAAAAATCCAGCTAAGACAATACTTGTCACTACATCTTGAGATACAGAATTATTGGGATATCTGGTTAATATAGCCGAGTTTGCTACTGATACTCCCTGATACCAAGAAGCATATTGTAAAAAAGGTAAATCTACATTGATTCAAGTAGATCCAGTTCACATTCAGGTTGCAGCTGAAACTTGAATTTCAGAAGACTTTCTATAGCCATCCTTGTCTGGCTTTGGGGCTGGATTAATGAATGGCAATGTTTTTTTTTCTGCTGGTTTTAGTGGGAATATTGTTGTTTTATACGGGCTTTCAAAGCCCCCCCCCCCCGCCATGGCTGCCCATCAAACACATAGAAGTGGCATTGCCCCCAGGTGCGGCGTTTCTGGGCCCGGTGGAAAGGCCTCCCCCCCCCGGCAGTGGCTAGAATGCCCCTCTCCTGAGTCCGATGGGGCCCTGGGTGTGCTTCTAGGCCTGAAAGGAAGGCCTCCGTCTTTAATCACGCTGTCCTGCCGCTTCCCCATCGCTTTCTGGACTGCCCTGATGAGGGCCTAGATTGACTAGAATCGCTGTCTGTCCTGGTGGTGGCCAATCGGATTGGCCCCTTACCCAGACCAGCCCCGCCCACTTTCCGCCCCTTAGCCAAATATAAATACAGGGAAAGCTGTACAAAGACTAGCAGGAAAGCCCATTTTAAAAATGGAGCATAGGAATTCAGAGGGAGGGAAGGCTCCCACACACCAGGACAGGCCTGGCAGTGAGGCAGGCCAGTTGAGTCAGTGCAATGGAGTGAGGGCAGGCCGGCCCCTCCAGCTCTCCCAGTGGCCAGGAGGCTTGAGAGTGTGGCGTGGCCATGGTGGCTCACACAAACAGCCTTCCAACACCCAAGAGAGTAGGCTGCATGGGATGGCCATGGAGGGGTACACCTCCCTACCATCATATCAGTCAGGAGGTCAGGGAGTGCAGTACAGGGGCCATGGAGTGGGGGAGTGTGGCTTAGCTCCTGCCAACTCTTCCTCCTTACACCAAGTGCCAGGAAGCAATATGGGGGAAGAGTAGGAAGGGGGTGGGGAAGAGCCTCTGATTGGCCAACAGTGGGGAAGTACTGTCACACGATTGTGGGCATGTCCCCAGTGAGGGCCAATAAGAGGCCTGGCATGTCGTCAGAAGAACCATGTGTTTTTTGTGGTATGTATGATGCTAGGTTCCCAATTTGATTCCTTCCTCTTCTTCTGCAGCTGTTTTTGTATCTTGTGCTTTGACTTTTTTGTCAAACAAAAAAGATAAATCGCTGTGCATTTTCTTGAGTAATAGCTGAACGCTATTAAAATACCAGTGAGAAGCGGAGATCCACAATAACTTAAATGAGATCATGACTGGGGCCCCTCCCCTTTCTACCCCTTCCAGGTCCATCATTGGCCATTTGGAGGGGTCGACATAACCATATGTGGTCACCTGACAATTTCTTTTTAAATAAATTAATTAATTAGCTCCCACCCTTCCAGGGCAGTCAAGAAACCCCATGTGCCTGACCTAAGCACATAGCTGTAAAAAAAGGAGTTGGTTTTTATATCCCACTTCTCCCTACCTGAAGGAGTCTCAAAGTGGCTTACAATTGCCCTCCCTTCCTCTCCCCACAACAGACAACCTGTGAGGGAGGTGGGATTGAGAGCTCTGACAGTTCTGTGAAAACAACTCTAACAGGATTCTGATTAGTCCAGCATCACCCAGCTGACTGCATGTGGAACAGTGGGGAATCAAACCCTACACTTCAAATCAGAGGCTGCCAGTTTTAACCATGACACCAAGTCTGAAGGAAGAAGAATCTGCCGCCATGTAATTCGCTAGCCTCTAGAGCAGGGGTAGTCAAACTGTGGCCCTCCAGATGTCCATGGACTACAATTCCTATGAGCCCCTGCCAGCGAATGCTGGCAGGGGCTCCTGGGAATTGTAGTCCATGGACATCTGGAGGGCCGCAGTTTGACTACCCCTGCTCTAGACTAAAAGCAAAAGTTCATTTGCTTAAAATGTTTAGAATTTGCTTAGAATGTGTGGGTTTTTTTATTATTGGGGTGGGTTATTATTGGGGGGTTTATTATTGGGGGTGGTCATTCCTAGAGTCAAGATATCTTTGGGTTACATTCAGATTTCATGATAAATCATGGGTTACAACCCCCGATTAACTGCAGCATCTGGATGCAAGTCATTTGTTGGTTGTTAGCGAAGCATGATTTCAAACAAGGGTTTATACTGGATTTATTAACCACAGTTGGTACTGATTGCAGGTTCTCATGACATCTGAATTCACAAACCACGGTTTGCACAATGACATCACCCTTTGCATCCACTGGGTCACATGGGTGGTAGTATTAGGAAAGATGCCCTTCCTGCCGGGAGATCGAGCAGATCAATCAGGATTTACACAAACTAGGGTTTGTTACATGCATCTGACAGAATAGTCAAAGTTTGTTGTTCAAACCATGGTTTCTTGTGAAGTCTGAATGTGGCCGCAATGACAGATCATACAACAGCATTGTTAAGTCTAGGTGGGCTTCCTCAGTTCTGTTCCTTTATAATTCCATGTTCCACTCCTCCTTAACCCTGTATAATGCTAAAGAGCTGGAATATTTAGCTGCCCGATGATCTTAGGGTCTCCTGGGTCTCCTGGCAACACTATACACATGGAAACAATCAGACAGTCTTTCTCAGAACTACTTGATAAGGGGTTTAGGATTATTATATGCTTTTTGTTTATAATTCTGCCATATGATAAATAAATAATAAATCAATAAATCAGTTTAACTAGCTTTCAGCACTGAATGGGAATATATATGCAGATTGAGTTTCTTAGCACTCTATCTTCTGTGACCTTGTTGCAGCCTTACTGGTGCTGTTTGACCAAGCAGTCCTGTCTAGGCTCTCTCAGCCTCACCAACCTCACAGGGGGGAGAGGAAGGGAAGGCAATTCTCAGCCACTTTGAGATTCCCTTGGGCAGTGAAAAGTGGGGTAAAAAAAATAACTCTTCTTCTCTTATTTGTAGCTATATGCCCTCTGACAGACAAACAAAAAACACTATTTAATTCCAATGTGATCTTTCACTGGAGTGCATTAAGATTTTTTTTGTAATCAGCACACCCAAGCATACATGTTACTGATAAAATTCATCCAGCGAACCTTAATGCATCTCTATGCCTGGTTACAGAGTTTTATCAATATACCTAAGTAGGGAAGCTCATTGATAACACATTGCAACTAAAAGATCTTTCATACAGGTGCATCTATCATCACCTAAGTTTCCTTGTTTGTAGTGTTTTAACCCTCCCTCCAGATAGCACACTGCTAGCAGGACCTTCCTCCCCTCCTCCTCTCCTTGGAAGGAGGATTAAAAGCCCTAGCTCAGTGCCATGACCCCAATGGCGCCCTTCCTCCCTGCTCCTTTTTTAAAAGCACACCCGGAAATTTGACCTTGGATGTCCACTCATAGTTGGAACCTAATGCAGCTGATGCTGTGGAAGTGTTATGATAATGTACACTCTTGAATGTTTCCCCGCCCCTGCTTGCTACAGAACTTGGTCTCAGAAAGTCTGCTCCATGCATACAAGCGGCACTCCTGCCGCCCTGGCTGACCTTTGGAAGCCCTGGCCCTGAGCGATTACTGCAGATGGATCAGGTTATTATAGGGGAATGGACATGGGTGACTTCTGGGGAGCCCTGCATTCTTATCAGCAGAGGAAATGGCTCCGGCCAGCACAGACGGTGCGGCCCCTGTTCCATCCAGCACTGCTGTCAGGCAGAAGGCATCCCAGCTGCCCCGCCGCTGGAGCCTCCCTCTCCCTCTGCATTGCACACATTCCTCACAAACCTCCAAGCAAGCCAAGGCCAGAGAGCTCGAGGGGTTTAACCCTTTCACCGCTGCAGCCAAAGGCCAGCTAATATGGATGGGTGGATGTTGCTGCTGGAGGTTTTGGGCTGCCTTTCGAAGGGGAGTGTTTTCACGTTACAAAACAATGAGATACATTGTGAGTAGAGGTTGTGGGGGAGAAGGGTCTCCCATTTCCCATGCTTCTACTCTGCCTCCATCCCTCCGCAGCCTTGACCCCTTCCCCCTCCGATCAGAGACTTGAGGGAAGGAGCCGGAGAAGCCAAGGTTCCTGGCAGAGGAGACACAGAGAGGGACCAGCCAAAGATATACCAGCCGGATCAGAAGCCACCCTGCCAGAGCCTGCAGGGGAAACCTCACTGCTGGTCCCCCCCCCCCCCCAGCCACTTGCTTTCCACTGGGCACAATTCCAGCTTGGGCCTGTAGCCCCTCTGCCTCCCCTCCCTTTCCTTAGGCTCAGGCTGAGGTAGCACCACGAAGGCAGAGTGCCAGATGGGCTGTGCTGAGAATATTGGGCAACGCATCTGGGCCCTGTTACTGGGTGCATTTTGCAGTGCTCAGCCTTCTAGTTCTCTTCCTCCCCAACCGAAAATGTTCCCTCCCCTTCCCAAGTAAGAGCTTGCTGTTTCCCCATGGAAATGAATGGCAATTATATGGGGGAGAAAATAAAGGGACCAACACACAGACTCCCTTTGTCCCTGACATTCCAGGGGTAGTCAAACTGCGGCCCTCCAGATGTCCATGGACTACAATTCCCAGGAGCCCCCTGCCAGCATTCGCGAATGCTGGCAGGGGCTCCTGGGAATTGTAGTCCATGGACTTCTGGAGGGCCGCAGTTTGACTACCCCTGGTTTAGTCAGTCAGGATCTGAGCCACATCTACCTAATCAACTCCACAGCTCAGCTCTGGGCTCTGTTTCTTGGACACACCTGAGTGTGACAGAACATCAGGATTTGGCTTTTGTAGAATGGCAGAAGCAGAAAGTAGTTATGGTTTCCAAATTCTTTTCACGCATATTTTGAATTTCAAGTTCGGGAGTTCAAAATGTTTTGACTTTGTTTCTAAAGTGGAACTGATTAATTAGGACTCCACCAATGTTCTGCATTAGAAGCTTCCAGATCTTCTAATCCGGATGCATCCTTTCTTCCTTTCTGAGTGGAGAAATATCCACCCTAGAATTCACTCCAGTCATGAAGCCATTGGGACTATGTTCTCTCTGTCTGTGATTTGGAACCCAGCTGCAAATTCATAGCTGGAGGAAGAAGAGTGCCCAGCGTTGAGCCATCCAGTCCAGACATAGAACACTTTAGTACTTACAGATGCAAAGGGATCTGGACAAAGTAAGCCCAAAAAGCCATCGCAAAAGGGACAAGGACTTGGCCAGGCAAATGGCCAGACAGTAGTTTCGGCCTCTTGAGGCAGCAAGATCACAATGACTCCAAGTGGACAGAATCTCAAAAGAAGGAGCTTATAAATTCTTAGGGCTGGAAGAAGAAACGCACTATTATCTTCTGGCTTGGGGTCAGGGAGGCAGAATCCATGAAGGACTTTCATGTACCCTGTTTCCTTTAAAATAAGACATACCCATAAAATAAGCCACAGCAGAATTTCCAAGCATTTGCGCAATATATGCCATAGAAGTGAAGCTGTGGCTGCCATTTTACTCAGCACTGTGGCTCTCTCTCCCTCAGCACCAACCATCAACAGGGGTAGGGTTGCGAGGCGAACAGCAGCACGGAGGGGAGGGGTGGCGTTGGCACCAGCACGGCAGCCGGCACCCGCACGCGGGCGCAGAGCGCTGCCAGCATCAACACCCTGCCCCTCTGCACTACGGCACTGGCTGTCCCAGTCTCTCTCACCCCCCAGAAACACCAGTAAAGCTGCTGCCCCCCCAGCACAGACCAGCAACAGTCTGTGGGTCTCTCTCACCCCACACAAATACCTTTGTTGATGGGATTGACTTTTCTAAATACCAATAAGACACCCCCTGAAAATAAGCCTTAGTGTGTCTTCTTGAGGAAAAATAAATACAAGACAGTTTCTTATTTTCGGGGAAATATGGTAGTAACTCCATCTTGTTCCAGTAATCAGACACGTTTAGAATGAAAAGATTGTGTATTGTCAACTTTTCTTTGTATCTTTCCTTGGCCTGATGCTAGTATAGGCCATTTGCATACCTTTGTTTAATAAGCTTTCCTATATCTCGAATGCCCTGATCTCTGTAAACACACCACATGGATTCTGGCTTGCTACCTAAAGTGCAATAAAGAGGAAGGGCAGCCCATAAGATCACTATCTCTTCAGTGCCATTGCTCAAATGTTTGAAAGTGTAATTGCTCATTCTCATGCTAGCATGAGCAAAGTTGGAAGCCTAACACTACGCTGATCCTCTATGGCAACACACATACGGAGTGCTTGATGTACAAATCCATCCAGCAAGAAATGCTCCTAGATTTGCTTGTAGCAGCAGTTATTACCTAAACAGAAGTTTTGTACCTGCCAAGTTTAAAGGAAAGGAGTTGGCATCATTGAACAGAGTGTTTTCCAGCCTCCCAGGACCCAACGGACCAAGGCTTGTGAGTCCATTATTTCACATGAGTGTTCATAATTGCTCATTCAGTGTCCCCTCACATTAACTGTATCAACTTTCAGTGTGCATATTGGATGTCTATTCATGTTTACTGTTATCAGATTGCAATGTGAATCTCAGTGATAAAGGTGGACTGTAAGTACATTAAACATAATTAATAATACACAGTGTGAAGAAATTCATTTTTGTTGTGGAGGATTTGAAATGAGCCTTATGTTTCTCTGGACAGGAGAGAAGGGGAGAGAATCTAGATGATGATGATGATGGATGATGATGATGATGATGATGATGATGATGATGATGATAATAATAATAATAATAATAATAATAATAATAATAATAATAATAATAATAATAAAAGTGCAACTCGTTTCTGGTTGGACCAGTTGGAGCACAGCACATTTTCATAGTGACTTTTCAAAATACTAAAGTATTCTATCCATCCTGGGATGGCTTTCACCCCTACCCCCCAGCCACACCCCACAGCTCCACCTCATGTCACATGGCACTAGATGAACATGTGTCCCCCCCCCCCCGGGCCTTTAAAAGTCAGGATCCTGGCCAGCCTAGGAGGATGCGCCAACTCTCTACCTTGCGGGAAGGGAAGAGGCCAAGACCAGGGAGGGAGGCCCAGGTGAGTTGAAAACCCTTTCCTCCTCCAGCAACAGGGGCATCTCCTGTGGTCTGCCTCGCAGGACGATGGAAGGTGTGGCACTCTGGACGATGACCCCTCAGAGTTGGAGCCTGGTAGTCAACAGTCAGGTTGCTAACCTCCAGGTCATGGCTGGAGTCCTCCTGATCCAACTGACCTCCAGCCAACAGAGATCAATTCACCTGGAGAAGATGGCTGCTTTAGCAGGTGGGCCTGATGGCATCTTTGAAGTCCCTCCGAAACCCTGCCCTCCTCCACCCCCAAAATCTCCAAATATTTTCAAATCTGGAGCTGGAAACTAGCCAGCTGCTAAATCAGGAATACCAAGGCCCATTCTGCACAAGAACCAATGTTGCCAATTGGTTCATGAAAGCAGAAACACTATTTTTAATAGTGCAATCTCAGTGTTACGCATACCTTCCTTTGTAGTGGAAGCATACCTTCCAGTAGCGTTTCAATTGTTTTCCACAGGTTTCCGGTCCGCAAAAATCGCTATACAGGAAGCGATTTTTTCTGTGCTTTGTCCCGCTCCTGACCGTCAATCAAACAAACAGCCAATGGGCGGCTGTTATCATGCTCCCGAAAAGCCCATTTCCCTTTAAGAACAGTTGTTTTTCAAAAAAAGAAAAACACACGTTGCAACGAATATGCCTTGATTCCTCCTAATGTAGAGACCCATCTAGACGGCACCCATCTAGCCGGCGTGTGAGCTGGCGAGTCATCGTTGCCACACTCCCCAAACACCCCCCCCCCATGCACGGACGCGATTTTTGGCCGAAAATAAAGGGAACTTGCAAATGGGGCTGTGTTGTGCTTGGTGACTTAGGGGAGCTTTAAAGCAGTTCTGAGGAGGGACTGTGGCCGGAGAAGCCTCACTGGGTGAATGAAGCCTCGCAGGTTCGTTGCTTTCTGCTCGCTCCGAGAAAAAAAAAATGTCGATCGCTTCACCGGAAGTTCGGAGGAGAGAGCCAGGGGGAGGGACTTTGTTGGAACCGCAACAATGGGAACGCACAGGTCTTTTTCGCTACTGTTGCAGATTGTTTGCAAGAGTGTAGCGCTTTCCGGAGGGTGAATCCACTTTTCCCGATTTCCCTTTAAGCGCTACAAAGAATCGCTTTTTGCGGGACTGTTTCAGGAGTGTGGCAGATTGTGTGCGATGCCATGCATAACTGCAAATTTGTAGCGTTTACAATTTGCAAGCCTTTTGCAACATTGAAGTCGTGCACAATGGACCCAAGAGAAGAGAAAACAGCTGGAAAGACTGGGGGCCAAAAACAGATGCCACCAGGTAGTCCCGACCCTGGCTGTGCTGCAAGATGCACACGCAGTGGAAAGCTTCCCCTTGCCAACAGGGGCAAATGCGGGCTTGGGCTGCCCAACTCGAGCTTGGGAAATTCCCGGCAATTTGGAGCTGGGGATTGGGAAGGGTGGAACTGGGAGAGAGGAGGATGCTCGGGAGGGGTGTGATGCTGTGGAACCTTCTCTCTGCAGCTGCCCCCAGAGCTGATCTCTGCACTGGAGTCCAGTCATGATTTGGGGGCCTCTACCTTGAAGTTGTCCACCAGGCGCCCATTCCCTTCCACCCCCACTCCCACCCCAAAGAGAAGCATTTCACAACAGGTCTCTGCTAAAAGGCTAAACTCTCCAGGAAAAGGAGGGGGGCCTCCAACAACCGAGCTGTGCCGTGGAGATAAGCCACATCCGCCGAAGGAAGTGCGTGACACAATCTCGGCTCCTCTATTAATTTCAGCTAATTTCCTGCGAGCTCTGCCTTTGTGGGTCTCCCCCCCCCCCTCCTTGCAGATACAAGACTCAGAAAGGTTAAAGCGTAACCTTGTCTCAGTGGCTTGCTATTCGCTCCATGCAAATACCTACCTACAGCCTGGTAATTATATGCATTTCCAGAGAGCCAATCAGCCGTCAGTCTGACAGATACTGATCTTCCCGTTTTATTTTTAGCTCTGTGCTTCCCCCTCTAGATCCAAAAAAAATTCTGTTTGTTCCATCTCTTGCTTGCATTCCACTCTCTCCCTCCCCCTCCCTTGGCTGCAGCTGCCTTGCCGGCTTCTCCTCCCTGCAGTCCTCCAGCAAAGCTCGCCTCTGCTTGGGAAAGCCAAGAGAAGCACTGCGGGGGAAGGCGGCGGGCCTGCAACGCGGGACACCTTCACGGCTCCCTCCCATGGTGACCAAATTCTGCCTCTGGCTGCCCACCCCGCTGCTCCCCGTGGAGGGAAGCTTGTCGCTCCAGCTGGAAGAGCACCCCGGGGAAGACAGCCGAAAAGCCGAGGCGGAAAAGGTATCTGTATCTGTCAAAGCTCAGGACACGCATGCCGTTGGGGGATGCAACAAAGGTTGCCAACCGACTGGGGCCAGGAGAGGGGTGGTGGGACAGCACCCGGTTTGTTCCTGGGCCTTTCATGGTGCCTTGATGACAGGAAGTGGCTAGAGGAGGTTTGTGGAGATAAACCAAAGGCCTTTCAAGCTGTTACCCAAGGTGCAGGAGCAGAATCGGGTTTGTAAAAAATTGGAAGCACAAAAGGTCCTTGTAGAAGGCTGTGCAATTTAGGCCTCACCGTTTGGGCTGTGGGTTCAGATCCTGAATGCATTCTGTTTGAAGGGAGAACAGAGGCCATATATATTTTAAAAGTTCTTTTTTTAAATGAAAAGCTTGGGCATATTTGTGAGGGGTGTGTCCACCAGCTGTAATGATATCTCAGAGTGCCTGGGTTGAGTCTGTTGTCCCTATGTGTCCTTGTAGAACGGTCAGACATGAACTGTGGGTTCTCCTCAGTTCCCACTTGCATGGTGTTCAATTCACACATGGCATTGGGGGGGAAGGGGGGGCTTCTGCCTTCCCACCTGCATCATTTCCCAACCTGCACCAGTCCCAGGTAGGGTTGTCAGACTCCCACTGTGGTGGGAGCCCCCTCAGAGAGGGTTTAAGGAAGAGAAAAATAATCTCCCCCCCCCCCGCCAAAAAAAGCCATTGGGATGATGATGTGACATCACTTCCTAGAAGGAACCTGGAAGTAATGTCAGTCTTCTCTAGGAATCTCTTGCAAATCATAGAGAGGAGTGATGGTGCCCCCCTCCCTTATGTTCCTGCCCACTTCAGACTTCCACCAGTTGCCAGACATGGCCTGACTACCCAGGGCTGAGTTATCTGGCCCACAGGGGCAGCATACATGTCCACACCCAGGACTGCTTCAGGCCAGGAACACGTCCCAGCGTAAGCTTAAGTTTCTTCTCTTGATCTGGATTAAGCACAGGACATTGTGCATGTAAGTTAAGTGCTGTCAGGTTGCTTCCGGCTTATGGCAACCCTGCTTATGGCCTTCAATACAGCCCATCATGAACAGCCTCAGTCAAGTCTTGCCCAGTGAGGCCCTCATGGCTTCCTTGCTTGAGTCCATCCCCCTCCTGTTGGGTCTCCCTCTTTTCCTTCTACCTTCCATTTTTCCCAGCATGCCTGTCTTTCCCAGCATGTGACTCTTGTCTTCTCATCATGTGACCAAATTCCAATTGCCTCAGTTCGGATGTTTTAGCTTCTAGAGAGAGAGCCAGCTCTAGAACCCACTGGTTTGTCTGTTGGTGCCCCACAGTATCCACAACACCACATTTCAAAGCCATCGACTTCCTTCCTGTCAGCTTTATCCATCGTCCAAATTTCAGAGGAATGGGGAAGACTATGGCATGAATTATTGTGATGTTGGTTGCCATCCCTTGAGAATCTTTTCTAGCTCCTTCATGGCTGCTCTTCTTCTCCAGTCTCCTTCTGATTTCTTGGTTGCACTCTCCTTTTTGGATTGCTGATTGTGCCAAGGAATAGGAAACCTAGAACCGTTCCAATGTCTTCACTTTCTTCATTTTGTCAGCCTTGGTGGTGGTGGTGGTGGTGGTGATGGAAGGGGCTGCCAGATCACAGCAGACTTAATGGCGACCCTGTCAGGCTTTCAAGAAAAGAGACATTGAGAGGAGGTTTTCCATTCCCTGCCTCTGGAGTCCCTTGGAGATCTCCCACCCAAACAACAGCCAGGGCCAAACCTGCTTAGCTTCAGGGACCTGAGGAAGCCAGGCTAGACTGGGCTATCTGGGCCAGGGCAGCAACCAACTTTTGTGTGTCCTCAGGAGTCTTCACTGTTGGCTTCTTGATGTTCAGGTGCAATCCCACTTTGGTACTTTCTGCTTTAAGCTCCACCAGTAGTACTTCCAGGTCTTCACTCATGTTGCTGAACATGATGCGGGGGAACAGTTATCAGTGTTAGTGCATGTTGGGCCCTGCAGTGGGACAAATAGCCCTATCAGACTCAGGAGAGGGGCATTCTAGCTAATTCATATTAAAAATTGCATCTGCTTATTTAGTTCTTTCTTCTTGCATAATGCTTGGTTTTTCCTCAAAGGATCTGGAATCTTTGGACAAGAAAAGAAATGAGAGAAGAGAACCAAGGAAGCGGAAGGAGCATGAAGACGCTTCTAAGTACGGCTTCCTGACCATGAGGACTAGTAACGCGCTTGTTGTCTTGAAAAGAAAATGAAAGTTTCCTAAGGCTGCTGGGAGACGAGGCATTACCCGGGGATTCGTACTGGATAGAAAGGCCAGAGATGCTGTGGTGGGCAGGGCAGTCAAGTTTCAGCCAACTTACGGCAACATGTTGAGTTTTCCAGGCAGGAGACATTTGGAGATGGTTTGCAGAGTGCCCTGGACTCCTTTGGTGATCTCACATCCAAGTGGTCACCAAGTTGTCTGAGATCTGCTGAGATCAGGCTAGCCTAGACCAAACCAATCAGGGTGAGCAACAGGGAGTTGTGGTGAAGAGTGGCGGCCTCGAATCTGGAGAACTGGGTTCAATTCCCCACTCCTCCTCCACATACAGCCAGCTGCGGGACCTTTGGCCAGTCACAGTTCTCCCAGAGCTCTCTCAGCCCCATCTACCTCACATGAGGTCTGATGAGGGGAAAGGAAGGGAATGGTGTTTGCCAGCCACGTTGGGACTACTCCAAGTAGTGAAAAGTGGGATATAAAAAACCTGCTCTTTGCATCTTTTCTCCAGATATCCATGTCTGATTCTTTCTTAAATGGTGCATTTGCCAGCAGACTCTAGATCTGGTGATTCTGTAGCAATTTGTCAGGCACGAGATTGGGGCTCAGCACTACAGTAAGCACTAGTCAGCCTGACACAAGCCCAGCTGTACACATAGTCTGATGAACCCTTGGAAGAGTTCTGCAGGTTTTCGGCCACGTCTTCAGCTAGAGGGGCAGACATGGATGGTCCAGGTTAGGCTGGTCTCATCAGATCTCAGAAGTTAAGCAGGGTCAGCCCTTGTCAGTGTTTGGACGGGAGGCCACCAAGGAAGCCCAGGTGGCCGCTACAGAGGCAGGCCATGGGGAACCACACTCTGAAGGTCTCTTGCCTTGGAAACCCCGACAGGGTGCAGCTGGGGGGGAGAGGAGGCTGTGGCTGAAGACGGGCAGCTCCACCTTCTCAAATAAAGAGAGATTTAAGTGGGTAGCTGTGTTGGTCTGAAGGAGCACAACAAAGAGTCCAATAGCGCCTTTAAGACTAACAAAGATTTATTCAAGGTGGGAGCTTTCGAGGGCAGGGGTCTGCTCTACAATGGATCCTAGTTCTATGCTGATGTGACTCCCATGACACTTTCCCCTCCCCCAAATTCTGGGCATTGCAGCGCATTGCAGTGCAGAAAAGACAGAAAGGCAGATTCCACATCACGACGGAGATCCATGATCAGATCACCCAACACAAGGAAGAAGAAAGGCTGCCAATCTACAGGACTGGACTGGTGTTCGCTCGGAATCATAAGTGGTCTCCAGGTGACACAGATCCATTCCCCTGGATCAGATGGTAGGCTATCTGGTGCTATACCCCACTGAGGTCCCTCCCCAAACCACACCCGCCCCAAATGTCCATGAATTTCCTCAGTTGGAGTTGGCAGCACCCTGGAAGAAAAAATATGGATCATGGCTGTGGCTCTGGGGAAAGGGCGCCTGCCTTTTCTCTTCACCCCAGCAGAGTGTCTCAAACAGAATACGGGTGGCTTGGAGTCCTATAAGAGGTAGGATAAGCATAATATGTCTGTTTTCTGTTTCAAAAATCCAGAGCAATTGGTGCAACTGGCCTTTGTACCCCCTGAGGACGTCCCCAGGCTCCAACTCCAAATCTCCAGCTTGCTATTTCCCCACTTGTGGAAGGCAAACCTTGGGCCCCACTGCCCCCGCCCTTGAAAAATTGAAAAGTGGGAGCAACATGGAGATACCCTAGAAATTCTCCTGCATCTCAGTTTGGTATTACCAGAAAAAATAGGGGAAATTCCAAAAGGGTCACTGAGAAGTGATGTCATATCCTCCCTAAATTCCACCATCCCCCAGACAGCACCCTGAGGCAGTACTGGCGACTGTAGCAGAGCACCAGTGTGGTGCCATGGTTAAGACTGGCAGCTTCTAATCTAGAGAAGCGAGTTCAATTCCTTACTCCTTGTCCTCATGAGGCCTGCTGGGTAACCTTGAGCCTGTCATGGTTCTCTCAGAACCCCCTCTGCCCCACCTCCCTCACAAGGTGCCGGTTGTGGGGAGAGGAGGGGAAGGTGGTTGTGTGCTGCTTCGAGACTCCTTCAGGTAGAGGAATATACAAACCTCCTCCCCTTCTTCTAGAGCAGGGGTAGTCAAACTGCGGCCCTCCAGATGTCCATGGACTACAATTCCCAGGAGCCCCTGCCAGCGAAAGCTGGCAGGGGCTCCTGGGAATTGTAGTCCATGGACATCTGGAGGGCCGCAGTTTGACTATCCCTGTTCTAGAGCAGGGGTGGCCAAACTATGGCTCTCCAGATGTTTCCTTGCTCACCTGCCTGTGCAGTGAGAGATGCTAGGAGTGGCCCTGGTCACTGTCCACAGGGTCTGATTTCTGCTTGCCACCAGGAGCAAGCTGTTTGCTGGTCTCTGGTCGAGCAAGTTCAAATTCTATGCCTGGCACAGAAAGCTTGAAAACTCCTCCCTAGGGGTAGATGCCGGATTCTGGGGGGAATTCTGGAAAATGCTATGCCGGGTCCTAGGACTTGGCAGCCTCCGTCAGCATCCTTGTGCTCCCAGATAGAATAGCAAGGTTTTGACTGGCACAGAGCTCTTCCTCAGGGCTCCTGCCAGCCCAGCAGAGAGGGACGTGGCTTGGTTGTCCCTCCATGCAAGAAGCAGAGTTAAGGTTGCCATAGTAACGCTAACAAAGAACGGGTCCCATTCAGTCCCCCCCCACACACACACACACATGCACACGCACACCGTGTCAACAGAGACACAACTGCTGGGTGCAGAGAGAGCCACACGAGGGATTATCTGATCACCAGGAAGGGTTCTGTCGAGGTGTGTTTTTCAAAAGGAGGCAGATCGAAGAGGGAAATGGCTACTCTCTAAAATCCTTCCCCACCACAGCAGTGGAGTTTGTTTTCTAATGCAGGGGATGCCTGGGACATCTTCAGGGCTGGTGGCAGGTTGTGGGGGGGGGTTGTGGGGGGAGCCCTGGGGAAGATGTCATCCAATGCCCCCCCAGCGTGTTGTGTGCATGCACACACACACGCACACACACTTGTAAGGAAGGAGCATAACTCTTTTGCACTCCTTCAAGCTCTGCAGTGAGAAGCCAGGCTAGGAGGAGAGAGATGCTGCCGTGTTCCCCGGCTCCAGAGCTGCTCCAGAGGTCTCAGTCCAGTTCTGGGGGACTCCTCCCTCCCTCCTGAGCTTGCCAGCCTCTGAGGGCAGCTGGAGATCTTCTGCTGTTATAACTGATCTCCAGACAGCCGAGATCAGTTTCCCTGGAGAAAACCGAGGACTCTATGGCAGTCTACCCCTTGATGTTACTTCCCTCCCCAAACCGTGTTCCCCCCAGCCTCTGTTCCCCCAAATCTCCAGGTCTTCCCCAACCTAAAGCTGGCAATCCCCCTTCCACTCCAGGGCCCCCCTGCCTGTTCTGCTTTGGTTTGTGGTTCAGGACACTGTTGTCTATTTGGATCCCCAAAAGTAGCTTGGAGGGGGGAGCCCCTATACGGACCAGGGCTACAGAGTGGGGAAAGGGGCCTTGGCCATTACAGCTTTTCTGATAGAGCGTGGCTTTCTGGGACACCTCTAAGCCCCAGTGGGGGGAAAGGAAAGACAGGCATGATACAGGCACCTTCTCTCTCTCCCCACCCCCCAATGTGGCCCCAATGCATGAGAATCTGTCCTGCATCCACCTTTGAGAACCCAAGGATAGGTCTGGAGAGACTCCTGGGGGGGGGGTGAGTCTCAAAACATTTTATGCCCTTCAAGCAAACAAAACGCAGGGTAGAATTCCCCCTCCTCAGGGAGGAACAGGTTTCAGTCCAGCTAGCAGGGAGCTTCACAGAATCAGCCCCAACCCTATATCTTCCCTTGATCTCCCATATGGGATTTTCACTGGGGGGGGGGGGCACTGTATTTGTAGACAGGCTGGACTGAGCCTGCCCTTCATGCCCACATTGGGGTAGTCCGAGATTCTCTGATGGGGACGCAATTCACGTACAGGAGCACCAACATCGTACTGTGTCGGGGCCACCAGCAGACTGTGTCCAGGGCTCCTCCTTGCAAACTGCAGCGTCTGCTTCTTCCCCCGCCTGCCGTGCCTCCCCTCCTCTTGACAGATTGGTAGAAGTTCCTCTCCTTCCCTCTCAGCCCCTTTGGCTCCCATTAGCAAGCCCTGCCTCAGTCATATTTGATTTTGTGTGTCTAGAGGAGAGGGAAGGGAAAGACCCATTCACGGAAATGGGCCAGGGGTGCGGGAAGAGAGCCTTCCCCACGTTTGTTCAACATCTGGGCAGCAGTGTTCATCAATATTAATGGCGAGGTTTTAATGGATTATTTAAGGTTCTTTATGTTGCAAAGCAGCCCACGGGGTTCCTAAGCAAACTGTCACTGGAAGCCGAACACATTAGGACATCACAAGCCCTAATGGGATGAGGGAGAAGGAATGGTGCAACGTAATATTAAAAATAAAAAACCCTCCAGTAATGGTTGCTAAATGACAAATTGGAGAAGAGAGGGAAAGAGTGGGGCTGTGAATTGCCGGCAAATGCAGAAACCCAGATTTTGTGGGAGTTACATTTGGAAAGACAAAACACTGAAGGGTTACTAGTCCTCAAGGTGGTACAGAACTGGCTGGAATGATAAGAGATATCTCAGGACAATAAGGGGGAGAAGTGATCATTGGGGTGAATTTGCTTTACAGTGCATCCCAAGATATTCAGGTTTGGGGCAGCTTTCCACAGGCCCAGCAATTGTGAGGCAGGCACCAAGATCAGGTGTTTGACTCCATTTGGGCTACAAGCAAATTGTGAGGGCCACTATCCCTCTGCCGGATCCCTCTGCTGTTCCCTCTGCTGTTCTTAATCCATAGAGTTCCCTCTCCCTCCGACACCCAAGATGCCATGGGAACTCCTGTCTGGAGACTGTTGTAATTATGGGAGAACTCCAGGCCCCATCTGGACATTCGCAACTCTAGAATCATCCATGACTAAAATGATAGATCTTACCTCTCTGAATTTGTCTAATTGCCTTTTAAAGCCATCTAAGCCACAGTCTATATTTATTTACTTCCATACGGCTCTGGGCGGTTTATGTGAAACGTCATAGAACAGTTACAGAGAACATCTAACAATATAACAGATAATAATCATGTCAACCAGAACAGTATTTTAATAGAACATAACATTGACAATCCCTGAGTAGCTTCGGTTTTTCAGTCGTTGGGACTAGCAGGAGTTCTGAGTCGGTCGGCCTCAAGCGAATGCCTGGTGGAGGAGCTCCCTTTTGCAGGCTCTGCAGAATTGTGGAAGTTCGGGCAGGGCCCTGATCTCTTCAGGGAGCTCGTTCCACCAGGTGGGGGCCAGGACCGAGAAGGCTCTGGCCCTGGTTGAGGTCTGATGTGCTTCTTTGGGGCCAGGGATTGGCAGCCAGTTGGACATGGTGGAATGTAAAGCTCTTTTTAGGGGTATAGACATTATGTATATATGCATTAAGGAAATGCATATGCCACCTCCCCATCTGCCCAAGGTAGCTTGCAAAGTAAAAAGGAACACCACAAAATCATCAAAAAAGCAACCATAAAATGAGCAACATAAAAATAATCATTAAAGCCACATTAGGCAGCATAAAAGCAATACTAGGCTGCCCACACACTGGAAATAGAAGATAAAAATAACTTTCAAAGATGGAACCTTTCAATTAAAAGCCTGTGTAAGGAGAAGAGCATTTGGAAAGTGGGGTGCTTCCACTGAAAAGGCTCTGTCCCTGTTTCTTACCTGCTTCATTTCTGCAGCCAGGGCATGGAGAATACATTAACTAGAGAGCTAGTAGAACAGGAGGAAGGGGTCCTTCAAGTATCCTGGCTCTAAACCTGCCTAGAAACAAATGTTCAGCTGGTGAAGATCTGTCAGTAGACAGGTGATAGGAGCTCTGTAGCCAAGCCCAACAATAACAATAACAATAACAATAACAATAACAATAACAATAACAATAACAATAACAATAACAATAACAAGTTGCAGTTGGTGAACTTCACAAATTAGTGATGCACTGTTTGCAGAAGTACGATATATTTGTCCACTTTCTTCTGCCAATCTAGTCAATCAAGTTTAAGTATTATGGGAGGGGGAGAACATTTTCCAAGGGGGCTCGGGAGCAGGGATTTGTTTGTGCCCCTGTGGATCTTCCCAGGCTGCCCAAATAACACCGAATACAAGAGTTCCATTAGAGACAGTTCTGATAGAACAACATTACATTTTGGCTTCGTTCTCAATTGCTAGATAACTTCTGTCTGGCTATAACATTTCACCCATCAGCAGCCCAGATTTGGTGTTCCTCCACACTAAAAGGATCCCCCCTTCCCCTGCCACAAGCAGAAAATATCAATCAGGAGGGCCTTCTAGAACCCTTAACACCACCAAGGCCTCAGTTCAGATTAAAGAATCATGAAGTTGGAAGGCAGCATACAGGTCATCTAGACCAGGGGTGGGCAAACTGTGGCCCTCCAGATATCCATTAACTACAATTCCAATGAGCCCTTGCCAGTATTGGCAGGGGCTCCTGGGAATTGAAGTCCATGGACATCTGGAGGGCCACAGTGTACCCACCCCTAATCTAGACCAGCCCCCTGTTCCATACAGGATCCGTCTACAGTAGCGATCCCCAACCTGTGGGCTGCGGATCACATGTGGTCGTTCGACTAATTGGAGGTGGGCCCCGAAGGACGCCTTCTCCCCCCCCCCCCCCGGCCCTTTACTTCATCCCCTCCAGCCCTTTACAACACACTTCATTGTTGTGGCATGTCTGTATCTTATTTTGAAGGGATGTTTAAACATTACCATAGCGATCAGAGAGCGTTAGGGCAGTGGTTGAGAGTAGAGGAGTAAACTACCCCCCCCCCCACTGAGCCTCAGTAAAAGGCGTTGAGTGGTCCCCGTTGAGTGGTCCCTGGTGATAAAAAGGTTGGGGACCACTGGTCTACAGCATCTAAATGTCTCCCTCCAAAGCTGGTTGTAAAGGCCACCAATAATGGGGGAAGTCCATTTAGACCTCCCATGTACTATGTTGCTGGAGCCAAGGACCACAGCTCCTCTGCTGCAGATCAAGGTGGGGCAGGAGAAACATTTGCTCCTTTGCTACCTTCAGCCCAGACTAGGCTGAGGAAGCAGCTGGGGAACAAGAAGAGCCTTCAGAGGATCCCCCAGGCAGGACAACATATACATAGCCAGAACAATGGAGGGCTTGAGAGTGGTGGGTTAAGAATGGTGGATTCTAATCTGGAGAACTGGGTTTGATGGTCTCCTTTGGGTATGGAAAAGTGGGGTATAAAAAACAAGTTCTTCTTCAGAGCCAGGGTGGTGCTTCTTATGGTTTCTAATCCGGGGAGCCTGGTTTGATTCCCCACGCCTCCTCCCCATGCAGCCACCTGGGTGACCCTGGCCTAGACTCAGTTCTCCCGGGCCTCTCTCAATCCCAGCTCCTTGGCAGCATGTCTGCAGGGGGGGGGGGGGGAGGAAGGGAAAGGGGTTTGTAAAGCGAGGCCAAAACACCAGCTCTTCTTTGGGAGTCCAGGCCAGTCCCCGCGCGCAGGGGCTCCCCTCCCGGAGCTGGCCAGGCGGGCGCGCAAGGGACCTGGCGCTCTGCGGGCAAGAGCGTCCCGCCGGCGGCCCTCTAGGCCGGGCCCGAGGAAGGGAGGGAAGCGCGCCGGCCACGCGGGGGGGGGGGGGGTGTCCTCGTGCTTGTGCGCACGTCCGGCGACGGCCTCGGTCGCGCGCTCCCTTTGGGGGCTGTCCGGGACGGGCGAGAGCGAGGGGGTTGCGGGGGGGGGGGGCGGCGTCTGGCCAAGAGCCCGCAGCAGCCCAGCCGGGGGAGGACGCGCAGCCTGGTGGGCTCAGCAGCCCCGCACAGCTGGAGTCCGGCGGCGCCGTGAAGACCAAGCGGGGTCCCGCCGAGGTGGCAGCTCTGGTGGGCACGCCCTGCTGGTGCCCTGGCGCCGTCCAACGAGGCAGGCGGGTCATTCTGGGAGATGCATCCCTGGCTTGGTTCTCCCCACCGTCCCAGGCAGGGGGAGGGCCCGAGGGGAAGAGCTGCAGCTGGGCCCAACTGGGAGAAGAGCAAGAGGGAGGAGAAGCAGGGGTGGCCAAACTGGGCCTCGCTTGCCAGAAGTCCCGGGACTACAATTACCATGAGCCCTTGCAGGTATTGATCGAACATGGACACTTGGAGAGCCACCCCTGGCTTTGGCCACCCCTGGACAAGAGCTCCTTCCCTGCATCTAGAGTCATTTTTCTTGATCGAGAAGAAAATAAACAGCCGGACCCTTCTGCAGCCTCCCGACATAGGCGGTGTTGGCTCCTGGGGCAAAAAGGGGTGCGTGGAATCAGCCACATCTCTTGCCGCAGGGCAAACGAGGGCCTCAATTGGGCCAAGGCCTGGATGGCCCAATCTGGCAACGACGTTATGTGGAACCAGGATTTTGCCCGCCTCCTGATGAGCACTGAATTGGGACAAATTCCTGGTGCAGAAAGGGACCCAGTGACTCTTGTCTTCCTATGATGTGACCAAAGTCTGATAGCCTCAGTTCAGTCATTTTTGCTTCTATGGCGAGTTCAGGCTTCGTTTGATCGAGAGCCCACGAGTTTTTCTCTGTGGCCGTCCACCAGTCCATAAACCGCTCATCCAACAACACGCGGGTAGGCATTCCTCCTGCCCGCTTTCTTCATTGTCCAGTTTTCACACCCATGCATAGTAATAGGGAACCCTGTGGCCTGAATTACAGCCAATGACACATCCTTATACACTTAAAAATCTTTTCCAGCTCCTCCATGGCTGCCCTCCTCACTTTTAATCTCCTGACTTCTTGGGTGCCACTGTCATCTTTTGGCTGATGATGGAGCCAAGGAGCAGAAAATCTCAAACCGTTTCAGTCTTTTTATAGTTGGGCTCCCTAGTGGTTGTTATTTTTTGTCTTCCTGACGTCCAGTTGTAATCTTTCCTTGGCGCTTTTTTGCTTTAACTGTCAGCAAGTAGCCTTTGCAAGTCTTCAGCATTTCAGTTAGATACAGAGACAAGATTAGAAAACAGAATTTAGAAGGTCCAGCTTCAGAAGATCTAAAACAATAGCTAGAGGAAGCATCAGTTGTTGTGTTCAAATGTTATTTAAATGCTATCACTCCAAAATTGTTATTGTGTTCCCTGTACTATGACAGCATCACATTATCTAAACTGTGAGCCATTAATTTAATTGTAAACCGCCCTGAGCCACAAGGGAGGGTGGTATAGAAGTGTAACAAACAAACAAATAAATAAATAAAAGCAATGATGAAAATGACAAAACTTTCTAAAGCAGCAAAAATCAAAAGACAGGAAACAGTCATAAGTCAATTCAGCAGTCAACAATACACACTACAGAATGATGCATCTCAGGGATTAGATATTGCAAATGGCCTTTGGACAGCACATTTTCTTGAAGGCCAACCAGGATGTGGTCCAACAGTTGACCCTAGGAACAAGGCAGCTCACATTCTGAGGGCGAGGTTGCCAACCTCCAGGTGGGACCTAGAGTTCTAGTATTCCAGCTGATTGGAGATCTATAGTCTGGAGATCAGCTTTCTTGGAGAAAATAGAAGCTGAGCTGCCTTCCCGAACTCTGCCCTTTGGTCAGTTCTGCCCCCAAATCTCCAGAAGTTACCGACAATTCTGTTTGGGGGCCAAATCTGAAAAGGCCATGCCCTCCATAATCTAACAATCTCGGCTCTGTTGAGGCAAGCACACAGAAAAAGAAACCAATAACTAGTCTTCAATCAGTGGCCCCATATTTGTTTTGCAACTAATCCCAGACACCGCCTCCCTCCCATGATTTCATCCTTACCCATGATTCCTCCTTTTGTGTCTGAATGAGCACTGTGGAATGAGCACATGCAATCCCAGTGAGCTCCCTTAGCCAGCCCACAGGCACTAACCCCAAGGCTGAGTTTGAATCCCACCAAGGACTGCTTATGGGGCTGTGCAAGACCTGTTTCTAACTCATAAAACCAAGTTTTCTCAGTGGGAGCAATGAATGGAGGCTTAGCAGTTGCCTGTCCTTCTGTGTAGTCTGGGGGGGGGGGGACGACAACAACAACTGAGTTCAAGGATCCCCAACCTTTGTGAGCCTACAGGATCCTTGGAATTCTAACACAACTTGATGGATACGGCCACAAAATGGCTGCCACAGGAGGCAGGGCCTGCCACAAAATGGCTGCCACACTTCATTCACACTGTGAAGATCCTTATATTGTAGCAGCAGCATCTGCTGTGAAGGCCTTTCAAAAAATCTGCCCAGCCCATCCAATCTCTGGCAGCCAATCAGAAGTTTTGTCAGGTAAAAGGCCCACCTGGCCTTGTCCACTTTCTAAAAACACTGGGTAGGCTCCAGGAAAAGTGTCAGAGGGCACAATGTTTGGTGCCATGTTTTGGTGCCCTGAGCTAGCTTGTAGGTTCAGAGTGGCAGAGAGAACTCCTGGCAGGAGAACATGGAGCTTGCTTTGCAAAGTACGCAAACAGAAGCAATGTGTCCTGTCTCCCCCCCCCCGCCACCCCCCATTTGTGTCCTGGGAGGGGTAGCCCTTGGGGGCACCCCTCCCCATGCCAGTTCTCAGCAGCCCACTCTGCTTGAATGTGGGACGTCTGGGGAGGGGTGGGGGATGACAATTTGGGCCCAGCACCTCTCCACTTTTAGAAATCAACAGCTGGCTGAGGGGAGCCTGCCCTGCCAGTGACTGTCAGAATGGCCCCGGGTTTGCAAGGTGGGGAGAAGGGAAACATTGGCTCCCAGGCAGAGACCTTCTAGCAGGAAAGAGAAGGCGGCAGGCGGGGGGGGGGAGGAGCCAGAGAGAGACAGAGAAATGAAAGATGATCTCCATGCAAACGTCCCATGAAACTGAGCAGCTTAACATGTCATTGCCCACCCCTTTGTCACCCTCGGAGCCACCCAGAGAGGAGAGGCAGAATTCTCAGAATTTCCTTCTTCCAGGAAGAGTCTCCCAGCAGTTTGCTCAGCAAGGTCAAGGGGAGGAGGAAAAGTAAGACCAATGGTGGGGTTTTGCTTTGTATTTTTTTGAGTAGAGGATTCAGAAACGGATTGATTGCTAGCCAGTCGAAGAATCAGCTCTACCTACGTGTAAGAAGAGCTTGGGCTGGCTCAGACCAGTGCATGTTTTGTTTCCAGCTGGATCTCTTGGGAAAATCCACAAGCCCCTTCCCTGGTTGTAGCTCATCCCCAGTCTCTGTCACTCGGAAGTCATTTGTAATCCCAGGAGATCTCCAGCCTCCACTTGGAGGTTGGACAGGCTGAAGGAGGGCCCTTTGTGAGGGAGAATGGGTGTTCAGTAAAGGGTGCTAAGTCCCTTCCAGCTCACTCGTGGTTTCCTGTAAATGTTGTTAGGTGCAAAGTCATGTCCGACCCATGACCCTCCAGGCCTTCCTGTCCTCTACCATTCCTCGAAGTCCATTTAAGTTTGCACCAACTGCTTCAGTGACTCCATCCAACCACCTCATTCTCTGTCGTCCCCTTCTTCTTTTGCCCTCAATCGCTCCCAGCATTAGGTTCTACTCCAGGGAGTCCTTCCTTCTCATAAGGTGGCAAAAGTATTTGAGTTTCATCTACAGGATCTGGCCTTCTAAGAAGCAGTCCGGGCTGATCTCCTCTAGGACTGACCGGTTTGTTCACCTTGCAGTCCAAGGGACATGCAAGAGTCTTCTCCAGCACCAGAGTTCAAAAGCCTCAATTCTTTGATGCTCGGCCTTCCTTATGGTCCAACTTTCACAGCCATATATTGCAACCGGGAATACCATAGCCTTGACTAAATGCACTTTTGTTGCCAGGATGATGTCTCTGCTTTTTAGGATGCTGTCTAGATTTGCCATAGCTTCCCTCCACAGGAGCAAACGTCCTGTAAATGTATCTCCTAATAAATAAAATATTCCTCCTGCCCAGCTGAGCTCCAAAACCGAAAGTGACCCCTGACTGAGGGAGGGGCAGATAACTTTCAAGGGTGCTTGTTAGGAGGAGGAGCTCAAGAAGGAGGGCAGGACTGCATAGCATGCCCCTCACATGTTGGCATTTCAGTCAGGTGTACATCCGATTGTGAGTGGGTGGGCAGGAAGGGGATGTGCCAGTGTTTGTCTCTTGTGGCCCTTCCTTGCATCCCCAGGGAATTGCTGATTGCCACTGTGGCATGGTAGGTGAATTCTCTCCAGATCTCTCCTTAGTGCTCATTCACTCAGCAATGAGAGAGAAGGGCAGGGGGAGGCAGAGAAAAGGCTCTGCAACCTGCCCACTGCCTTTTCTGCTGGTGGCCAGGATGTGGCCTGTCTATCTGATGGAAAGGATTGCGTTGGTGTGGCACAAAAGGGAATTGTGGCTCAGTGGCAGAGCATCTGCTTGCCATCCCAAATTTGATCCCTGGCATCTCCAGGGGAAAGGACAAGGCAACAGGTGATGTGAAAGACCTTTTTCTGCCTGAATCCCTGGAGAGTAGACAATACTGACCTTGATGGGCCAGGGGTCTGATTCAGTAGGAGGTAGAGTCATGTGTTCCTGGAAGCCTGGGCTAACTCTGGCTGTAGAAAGGCCCAGGACAGCCGGACAGGGGAAGATGAGACTGGGACAGTAACTTGTTAGCCAAGTTGCCAGTTCTGGGTTGAGAAATTCCTAGAGGCCTGGGGGCAGTGTTTGGGGAGGGGGAGGGGAGGGATCTCATGGTGTCACAATGCCAAAGTCCCTTCCCTCAAGCTGTTGTTTTCTCCAGGAGAACTGATCTCTGTCGGGCTCCACTCTGCCTGAAAACCAGGATAAGGCTTGAATTTCGCCCTCCTGTCCTAAATGGCCTCTAGTTCACTTTGCTCAATTTATTTTTCCACAGGTCTTGAAGTGAACCAGTTCCTATCTGCAAAGCTCCAGTTCTGTGTGCACCAGGATGCATCTGTCCATGTGACTTAAGCACATTTTGAGGGGGAGGAGAACCAAGCATGCCGGCCCCATTCTGCCTGAGTACCCATGTTCACCCCAATGCAGAAACACATCCTACATGCACCAGACATCATGTGCACAGGCCCCCAACCCCATCAGGAACCCTGGAGGATGCCTGTTCCTAAGCAAACAGGCAGATCCCAACCCAAGCAGTTCCTTTGTGCTTACACTCTGCACTGACAAGCTGAATGTGTTGGTGGGTGGGGCTAATGTTTTTAGAAAGTGGATAGAGTTTTATATTTATTTATTATTGGTTTTATACACTGCCTCTCTCTGCAGGGCCAGGTTCAGGGCAGATTACAATATACATAAAATTGCAATTAAAATCATAGTTAATTAATCATGCACAACAAAGTTTCTAATTGGCCAGTTGAAGATTTGATTGGCTGTGTAGATGGTTGAAAATGTTGCTTTAGCCCTCCTAGCAGAAGGATTTTCAGGACATGACTGAAAGTAAGCTACAGCAGCCATTTTGTGGCTGGTTCCCCTTCCTGTAGCATTTGTGGCTGGTGCCCCTTCCTGTGGCAGCCAGCCATTTTGTGGCTGGTTCCCCTTCCTGTGGAAGACATTTTATTGCTGGTTCCTCTTCCTGCAACAGCCATTTTGTGGCTGGTTCTCCTTCCTGTGGAAGACATTTTGTTGCTGGTTCCTCTTCCTGCGACAGCCATTTTGTAGCTGGTTCCCCTTCCTGTGGAAGACATATTGTGGCTTTGCCTACCATCTTGAGTCAGGATTCCAGAGGTGCCCCAGGGTCAAAATGGCCAGGGACCTCTAGGCTAGTATGTATGCTGTATGCTTGTTGCTGGCACATACAGATGGCAGGGGCAAACTGGGAAGCTTAAATGACCCCAGAGCAAGCCCTACAATGGGCTGAATGACTGGGGCTTGACTCCGTCTGCTTCTAGTGACCTAGAGTCTTCCATGCCAGTGGCTCAGCAGGAGCCTTCCCTGGTTGTGAAGTCTGCCCATGCATATGCTGGAAAGCAGCTTTAATATCTGATCAATCTTTTGGGATTGTATAGGGCTGCCAAGACCCATGTCAGAGTGGGAGAATCCCAGCCCCAAGCTTCCATAAAACCATAGAATTTTCAGGAATTTCTAGAGCTGCCACCTTTGCGTCCGTGTGTTTCTCAGAAGTGACATCATTGCAATGCTGCTGCTGCCCCCCGACTGTCCTCTGTACCTGGCAACCCTAGAATTTCATTTTTAATACACTAGGTAAAGAGTAATTGAATTTGACAGATGAGGAAAGGCATCAAGAAAAAGTCCCTTTTCTCAATCCCCGGTTTTCTGGGAGCCACTAAGAGGTGCAGGTGCTATGGGTCCCAGCCACCTTGCTGAGCTCCTTTCTTCCCTCAGCTCCATCCACCCACAGCCACTCCTTCCTGTTTCACCCATGGACTACTCCCTCACATTAGACCCACCAGCCAAGGCAGTAGTAGTAGTAGTAGTAGTAGTAGTAGTAGTAGAAATTTTATTACGGTTTGCACCAGACATACAACAGAGGAAATTATACAATGCATCCCAGATAAAACATGATGTTAAAATACAAAAATATATGTATGTATTATTAAAAGTAACTTTAAGACTTGGTGGTAAAATGTATAGTGGATTTTTAAAACTAGAGCAGAAATTGTTTTGAGCCTGAAACAAAATCCTCATATTTCATTTTTCATGGTGGACCCTACCAGCTCCACGAACTCTACATACTATTGAACAAAATTTAGCAACAGGTTTAGTGATTTGGGGGGATTCATCAGACAGTAATTTATTGATAATGTCTGTGTTATGTGTTACAGTTTGTCCTGACTTTTGCTTTACAAAGGGGTGGATGAACTCAGCTCGGGCCTCGGCATAGAAAGGGCAGTACACAAAAATGTGTTCAAGATCTTCTACCTGGCCAGAATTACAGGGGCATGTTCCCTCAGGGAAGGGGATCCTTTTATACTTCCCTTCCAATATTGCTGAGGGTAGTGCCATGCACCTAGCCAGGGTAAAGGCTCTTCTGTGAGTGTTACTTTCCAGAGTAAAAAGATATGAGGCAGGAAAAAGAATATACTGTTACTGAGAGGTGACCTAAAGATTGGGGAACTAGAAAGGTCCGCTTGCCGCTCAGTATCTTGAATTCTTTGTTTTATCTTTTTTTTTTTAGCTGTCCATACCTGCCAATATGAGCCTCTTGTGGCGCAGAGTGGTAAGGCAGCGATATGCTGTCTGGAGCTGTCTGCCCATGAGGTTGGGAGTTCGATCCCAGCAGCCGGCTCAAGGTTGACTCAGCCTTCCATCCTTCCGAGGTCGGTAAAATGAGTACCCAGCTTGCTGGGGGGTAAACGGTCATGACTGGGGAAGGCACTGGCAAACCACCCCGTATTGAGTCTGCCATGAAAACGCTAGAGGGCGTCACCCCAAGGGTCAGACATGACCCGGTGCTTGCACAGGGGATACCTTTACCTTTACCTTTTACCTGCCAATAGTAAAGCACATGAGGAAAAGCCAAGACATTTAATCTTATGTCTAACCGCCACTAGCCAGCTAGATTGAAAGCTATCCTCTAAAATTAAGGGTAGCACCAGCCAAGGCAGCATAGTTGCAGAGGAGAAGTGAACTAGGCTTGTTTTACCAGCTCAGGCTCCCTCCCCTTTCCCAAACCAAACTCAGCCTCTAGAACAGTGGTCCCCAACCTTTTTATCACCGGGGACCGGTCAACGCTTGACAATTTTACTGAGGCCAGGGGGGGGGGTAGTCTTTTGCCGAGGGATGCTGCCGCCGTCTGAGCCCCTGCTCCACTTGCTTTCCTTCTTGCTGTCCAATGGGGGGCGCTGCCATCAGCAGCTGCGCAGTGCCACACTGAGGGGGACCCCCAGCCATGGCGGCTGCTGGAGAGCACCAAAGGTGAGCTGGCGGCAGAGTGGCAGGGCAGCCCCCGAGGCAGCAGTTGGGGAGAAGGACAAGGAGGAGCCGCGGCCCGGTACTGACTGATCCACGGACCGGTACCGGTCCCCGGACCGGGGGTTGGGAACCACTGCTCTAGAATATAAGAATGTAAGAGGAGCCATGTTGGATGAGAACTCGCTTCACATTTATGGTTCGTGAGGCCCGCAAGACGGAGCTCTTCCAACAGGCTTATGGTTGAGGGCAGTTTGGACAAGCACTGAGTATATTAAGGCAGTGGTCCCCAACACCGGGCCGCGGCTCCCTCTCCCCCCCCCCCCGCAGTGAGACACTTCCCAGGCCGCAAGCTAAGCGGCTGCCAAAGCGGCTGATTAGCTTGCGGCCCGGCAAGCCTCTTTTTGCGGGAGGGGCGGAAGAGGGAAGCACGGCCGCAGGCACAAAAGTACTGTGCATGTGCGTTTGCGGCTGCACATGGCGCAAACGAGCACGTGAGGACCTGCCGAGCATGTGCGTTTGCGCATGGGCTGCTGCGTATGTGCAGCAGCCGGATTTCCCTAAAAAAGGTTTTGGGCCACTGTATTAAGGGCCTCCCCTGCTGCAGCCCAGACAGTGCTTCCCTCCTGCTTCCTAACAAGAAGGACAGCGATGGAGATGTCACCTTCTTGTCTGGCTGATTTTTTAAACTGATTTAGTGATATCAATCTCTGTTGTATTTATTACGTTGTAAACTGCCTCGAGACAGCAGGTCCAATAGGGGCAGTTTATAAATTTGATAATAAAATGTCTTCTGGAGGCCAGGTTTTTCCCACCACAGGTGACCAGGCAAGAAACCCCAGGTGGGCGTGTGAAGTGCCGGCAAGCCGACTTCTGGCAACCCCCTAAGGGACTTTCAAGGCAAGTGATTGAGCAGAGGTGGTTGGCCCTTGCCTTCCTCTGCAAAGTCTTCCTTGGTGGCCTGCCACCCAAGGGCCAACCCTGCTTAGCTCCGGAGATCTGATGCGATGGGTGTCAGCTAAACCATTGCACATCTTAAAACTGTGTGCCAGCCTAGCAGGGTCTGTGTTTCTCTAGCAGAAGTGAGATATTTGATCGAGTGGGAGAGCCGACACTGCTGTAGCAGGAAGAAGGCCCTTTCATCTGCCTTAAGGAGATTATTCCTGCTTCCTGCACCTGTTCCCTCCTGGAAAGCTTCTGATGCCTCCCTCTCGGAACCCCCCTCCCTGCCTGCCTCCTGATTTGCCTACTCCTCTTCGCAAAGCGCCAGGACCATTCAACCCGCCCTGGGAAAAAATAAAGACCAGCTGCGACACGGCAAGGCGAGCCGATCTCTCCGCCTTGATGCGAGCTAAACGGTTAATCCGGCGGATAGACCAGGTGTCTCAGGTGCAAAAGCCGATCGGCTTCCAGATCGCCTGCTGGGACTTGTCTTCAGCCGAGGCTCCATCCGCCCTTCCCGTCTCGCTGTCATCCGCCCGAGGAGAAGGGAGAGGGAGAGAAAGGGCAGGGTATGAAAAGGCAGCTTTACCAGCTGCAAGTCCAAGCAAACTGAAGCGCTGAGAAGGTGACTCAGAATAGACTCGGGGAAAAAACACATCGGGGAGGACCGAGAAAGCCAAACACGACAGGAAACCAGTTGAGATTCAGTCCCCTGACTCACACGCTCGCTCGCTCGCTCCCTGCCTACGGGCTGCTGGAAGACAACCTTGCCAACTGCTACAGCTCAGAAGCGAGCTTCTCAGTTTTCATTTCCTCCCAAACTTAAAGGTGGGAAGGGCCAACTTCTTGAATGCCCAAAAAAGGGCAAACCATTGAAGGGGGAGGGAACAGGCCCAGTTTATTGGGGATGCTCCCATATTTTGTAACCCCACCTTATCTTCTTGGAAAATCCCTGTTTGACATTCATTTCTCCTTTGTGCAACTCAGATGCAACTCAGAGCCACAAAAATAGTGCTTGGCTCCCAGGGCTACCTCTGTTCCCCCACTTCCCCAAACCCCTCTCTCCCGAGGCCCCACCCCCACATCCCCCAAGTCTTGATCCGGGGGGGGGGATGTCCTCCAAGAATAGGATTTGGGGGGTGGCATTTCAGGCTGCCCCAGAAAGATGGAACGGCCTGCAGACACAAATCTCGTTTTAATACAAGTTGTTGTCCACACTTTTACGAGTGATTAACAGTCTCTCCTTTATGCATTAGGTTCAACTTCCTCTCCCCACAACAGGCGCCTTGTGAGGCCGGTGGCGTTGAGGGTATTCTGAGAGCACTACCAGCGGCCCAAGGTCGCCCGACAGGCTTTGTGTGGAGGACTCAGGCATCAAATCCAGTTCTCTGTCCATCGTTCTTAACCAGAACACCGTAATTGTTCTCAGCCCCTTCTCTGTTCCTGCTGCCATGACTTTGCCATGACCAGCCTTCCACTCCAAACTGACCACAGGCAGGGCTGTCTTCTGAGCTTCCACGCTCCAATTCCAGGTTAGAGTTTGTTTCTCTGGGAAACTGAGGGGAGCCTTTTTGCATTAAAAGTGCAAAAATACATTTGAGAACACGCTGGTAGGGTTTATAAAATGCTGCCATCTATGGCCTCTACACTTCCTCTCCTGCCTCCCAACCTCCACCTGTATACCGAGACAGCCCCCATTAACCCTCACTTGCCCTTACTTTCCTTCCTGTAGACACATGCAAAACAGAGAACTGGGCCCATTCTACAAACAGGTTGGCTAATGCACTTCCAATGTGCTTTTGCAGCTGGATTTTCCTGTGCGGAACAGGATAATTACTTCTAAAGTGCACGGAAAATGCATTATCCAATGTGTACAGAAAGTCTTAGTCTTCTTCCTAGTGATCCTGTGACCTGGGCTGATTCTGCACTTTCTTTGTTTTTTCCCGTTGTCGATTCTGCTGAATTCAGATTGATCTGAACGCAGGTCTTCTTCCTTTCCTGCCCCCAATTTAAACAGAAAGTGTTTAAGGACGGGAGCCAAGCACAGCAGGAGGCTCTTTCTTTCTTGTCCTGAACCGGGGAGGTGGGGGGGGGGAGAGGATTGGAGACAGTAGAGGAGGGGGAATAAATCCAAGAGGCAAGTCACTGCTGAGAGAAGTTAGGGCTTCTGAAGCACAGTCCCTTTAAGACAAGCCTTGCAATCGGGAACCAGGAAGTCTTTGAACTGACACCCTGGCCAATCAGGAAAGACGGCTTTCCTAGAGGCACAAGCAGGAAGTTAATCCGCAAAATGCAGAACATTTACACTTGATACTTCCAAAGGCAGTTTTTCAAATCGCAGGGGAAAGGTAGGGTTACTGCAGATCAATTGTGGATGTTGCAGAGGGAAATAAAAATAAATAAATAAAAATGGAAATCAAATACAATGCAGGGGGGGATTTATTTGGGCTGGGAGTGGATAAAAATTAAAGTGCAGACTCAACCCCGGTCAGTGATGGCGGAAAAAGGGCAGTATCTGGAGTGTGTGGCACACCTCCCTGCCAATTATGGATGCTAGCCCTAGCTTGGGAAATTCCTGGAGATTTAGGGGGAGAGATCATAGAATCATAGAATCATATTGGAAGGGGCCACACAGGCCATCTAGTCCAACCCCCTGCTCAACGCAGGATCAGCCCAAAGCAACCTAAAGCATCCAAGAAAAGTGTGTATCCAACCTTTGCTTGAAGACTGCCAGTGAGGGGGAGCTCACCACCTCCTTAGGCAGCTTATTCCACTACTGAACTACTCCGACTGTGAAAAATGTTTTCCTGATATCTAGCCTATATCATTGTGTAAGTGTAGGGCAGCGTGTGTGGGAAGGGAAGGACCTCAGCAGAAATTAGATGCCTCTGAAGGGGCCATTCTTCTGAAAAAACTGATCCCTGTTGTCTGTAGATCAGCTGTTACTTCCAGGAGAACATATCTGGAGGCTGGCATCTGTGCCTGCCATTGGGGGCCTGGAAACACCACTGTTTTGGTAGGTCAGTGGTCTTCCGGTAAAGAGTTTTGAAAGTTAAGTGCTGAAATGAATTTGAAGCATTTCTTTTTAACTGATTCTGTTTCTTTTAATGGATTGGGTAGCATGTAATTAGCCTTTCTTGCCTGTGTGCCCCTGGAATACCCACTTGACTGGTGGTGGAAAGGGCTATCAAGCCACAATGAACTTATAGAGAACCAGGAAGGTTTTCAAGGCAAGAGATTATCCAGGGTGGTCTGCCATAGCCTGCCTCTGCATAGCAACCCTGGCCTTCCTTGGTGGTGTCCCATCCAAGGACTATCCAGGGCAGATGCTGGTGAGTTTCTAGTTATCTGATGAGACCAGGCTAGTCTGGGCTATCCAGAGCAAGACAAAGCCCCTTGGTAGTGGAGTGAATTTTGTAGTTGACTCGTGGTTGCAAAGGTTTCTGAGGCAAGAGACTACCAGAGGTTGCTTGCCATTGTGTAGCCAACCTGGGCCCATTCCGCACACAATAGATAATGCACTTTCAATGCATTTTAGAAGTACAGTATTTGCTGGCGTATAAGACTACTTCCCCCCCCCCCGAAAAACATGCCTCCAAGTGGGGGGGGGGTCGTCTTATACGCCGGGTGCACTTCAGTTGGGATAGACATAGCTGCCCATAGTGGCCCATAGTACTGCATTTTGAGGGGAAATGTTGGGGGGTCGTCTTATATGCCCAGTCGTCTTATACGCCGGCAAATATGGTAGATTTTGCTGTTCTGCACAGGAACATCCAGCTGCCAAAGCATATTGAAAGTTGTGCTTTCCTATTATCCTCTGTGTGCGGAATGGGCCCAGGACTCCCTTAGTGGTCTCCCATCTACCACCCACCAAGGGCCGACCCTGCTTAGCTTCCAATATCCGGCCAGATCAGGCTCACCCAATGTCATGTAATCAACCTACACCTTTATAAGTGAAGATACCCTAAGTTCCTGGCCATCTTTTGTACAAAGTAAGCATAATTTGCAGACGGCCGGCTAGGAAGAGGAGAACTAAATTCTGCTCAGGTTCCAGGGCCTGAGACTCCGAGTGCCTGGGATTCTGAGGGCCCGTGATCCAAGATGGGGATCTGACTCAGTGCTATGCTACCAACTGAGCCCTGCATTTTCACTGCGCCCTTTGAACAAGCACAGCCTTTTTTCTGGCCCTGTCAAATCTCCAATCCTTGTGGTATGGGGAAGGGGATGCTTTTAAAATGTTGCGAGTTTATGTTGCTGGCCTCCATCTGTGGCCTTCGGCTTCCTCTTCAGGCTCATTTGAAATTAAATCTCTGATGGGAAGGCCTACATGTGGGAAGCGCATGCCTGAACATCACAGCACTGTGCAACATGGAGCATGCCATTTCACACTCTGGTGTTCAGTTCAGACCACTAATAACAGCTCGCTGTCCAATTATGCTATTTCTGACATACCTTTAAAGCAGGGATAGTCAAACTGCGGCCCTCCAGATATCCATGGACTACAATTCCCATGGGCCCCTGCCAGCATTTGCTGGCAGGGGCCCATGGGAATTGTAGCCCATGGACATCTGGAGGGCCACAGTTTGTCTACCCCTGTGTGTGTTTAAAAAACAACAACACAGAGACCGGAGGGTGGGTTATTGCAGAGTACAGGGGCAGACACTGCAGCAGACAGGACAGAATCTGCAAGCAATACACCATGCTACAGTGGGATTAGAGAAGCGTCCAGCAGTGATCCTAAGTATGAACATAACACGCCCTCCAACATTTTTTTAGCCATTAAGTGGCAGCTAATTTGTGGTGACCCTGCAGGGATTTCAAGGCCAGCGATGTTTTGGGGTGGTCTGCCCTTGCCTGCCTCTGATTAGCAGCCCTGGACTTCCTTGGTGGTCTCCCATCCAAGTCCTGGCCAGGGTTGATGCTGCGTAGCTTCTGAGATGTGATGAGGTCAGATTAGCCGAGGCCATCTACAGCAGGGCAAGAGACATACAGAAGAGGGTTGCCATTTGTCCTCTGCGTAGCAACCCTGGACCTCTTGGTGGCCCCCCCTCCAGTTAGTAACCAGGATTGACCCTGCTTAAAGGCATATTCTGGTAGCCTTTGTTCTCCTGCCAATGGTCACTGACTGTTAAAGCTAGGGATATCTCTCATGCCACATCCTGTCTTGAACTTTTAAAAGCCACAAGGGGGTCAGGTGCATAAAGATTTGCTTGGAAAACACAATCCGTTTACAACAGTTTAGAACAGGGGTAGTCAAACTGCGGCCCTCCAGATGTCCATGGACTACAATTCCCAAGAGCCCCCTGCCAGCATTCGCTGGCAGGAGCTCCTGGGAATTGTAGTCCATGGACATCTGGAGGGCCGCAGTTTGACTACCCCTGGTTTAGAACATACCACAACCGCTGCAGGGTGTGATACAGCTCTCACAAAGCCTCTGTGTTCATGCACATGCATGAATACTCATGTGTGCAAGAAACAGGATGCAGCCATTCCCAGTGCAGAGAATGAACTTCTGAAGACCCTGGGGAGGGTACTGAACATGTGCCGTGGCAGGCTGTGCATTGCATAATGCAGTGCTTCTCAACCTGGGGTTTGGGACCCACACAACAGCCTTGCAGGGTAGATCAAGATAGAGTGTTCGTCTGTTTGGATAATGCTTTAATGCTCATCCATGTGCATTTTAGATGCGCTTAAGCACCAAGATGCACTGAAGGTGTAGAAGTATGCGTGTTTTTTTAATTTCTTGTAATTTTCATGCATCTTTGGGAGGACCATTCTTGTCATGCCTGTCCTCTCCAGCAAGTTTCCCATTTCCACACCTTTTATACGCCAATTATATGCAAGTCACACACAAACAGGCATCAATACTTCTATCACATTGCATTAACCAGGATGGGAAAAGGGACGGGGGCCGTTTTGTCCTGAGCACGGAGAAACCATCAAAGAAACAAGATCCTTTGAATCAATCCAGAGTCCTCTTCAACTGAAGTCAGACCCTGCAGATGTGCCTACCCTCTGGACTTGGGTCTAACTTTTTCTGGATCAGGGCAGATCTGATAAAAGACGCTACCAAAATGTTCATAAGACATATCTGGAAGGCAAAACGAGGGACCAAGAGAAGCAAAACATTGTTTCAGGGAATTCAAAAATAGAGATGGGCCCTCATAAGTAAGGCCATTTCATGCATAAGGAAGAAAAGGAATCCTTAGCCTTTTCCTATTTCCATCTGCCAAATGATAAGTACCTTAGACTTCTTTCTGCAAAAAAAAGAGATGTATTTAATTCATTTGTACCCCATGTTTCTCACTAAGGGGGACCCAAAACAGCTTACAGCATTCCCCAAACCTCTGCTTTATCGTCACAACAGCCCTGCAAGGTAGGTGGGGCTGAGAAAATGTGACAGGCCCAAGGGCACATGCTGAGCTTCCACAACAAGTGGAGACTTGAACCCAGCTCTCTGAGATGTTAGTCCAGCACCCTTAACCATTACACCACACTAACTCTCATTAACCCATGGCGTGGCTTGTCAGTATGAAGCCTCTGGATTGGTTGAGCATTGTGTCAGTCTGAGGAGTCCAACCATCTTCCCTTGTTTGCTCCACAGATTGGTTCTCTCTGCCTACGGCACTGGTATTGACCTCTGGGGCCACTGATCTCTGATGAAGAAGGACTGGAGACACATAGAGCAAGGGGGGGCAAACGGTGGATCTCCAGATGTCGATGTGTTACAATTCCCATGAGCCCTGGGGCTCAGTCACAGAGCTTCTGCTTTCTAGGCAGAAGATTACATGTTGGATCCCCGGCATGCCCAGTTAGAAGAATCAGGCCAGCAGTTGATGTGAAAGTCCAGTTCCTGAGATCCCAGAGAGCCACTTTCACTCAGAAGAGACTCTCCTTGGTAAGCCAAATGAGAAACATTCAGGAGAAGGGAGCAGCCAAAGTCTGCCTGTGGCAGAATTCACCAGCATCCACCCAAAACAGAGTCTGGCATGTCCTGACTAAGTACTGGGTTCCCTATACTCGGCTCAGTCAGCCTTTTATGCACATTGCAGCTCCACAGAATCACAGAATCATAGAATTGGAAGGGGCCATACAGGCCATCTGGTCCAACCCCCTGCTCAACGCAGGATCAGCCCTAAGCATCCTAAAGCAAAAAGTGTGTATCCAACCTTTGCTTGAAGATTGCCAGTGAGGGGGAGCTCACCACCTTCATAGGCAGCCTATTCCACTGCTGAACTACTCTGACTGTGAAAATTTTTTTCCTGATATCTAGCCTATATTGTTGTACTTGTAGTTTAAACCCATTACTGCATGTTGTTTCCTCTGCAGCCAATGGGAACAGCATCCTGCCATCCTCCAAGTGACAACCTTTCCCCTCTCAACCTCCTTTTCTCCAGGCTGAACATTCCCAAGTCCCTCAACCTATCTTCATAGGGCTTGGTCCCTTGGCCCCAGATCATCCTTGTCGTTCTCCTCTGTACCCTTTCAATTTTATCCACGTCCTTCTTGAACTGAGGCCTCCAGAACTGCACACAGTACTCCAGGTGTGGTCTGACCAGTGCCGTATACAATGGGACTATGACATCTTGTGATTTTGATGTTGTGCCCCTGTTGATACAGCCCAAAATGGCATTTGCCTTTTTTACCGCTGCATCACACTGCCTGCTCATGTTTAGCTTACAATCCACAAGTACCCCAAGGTCTCGTTCACACACAGTGTTACCTAGAAGCGTATCCCCCATCCAGTAGGCATGCTTTTCATTTTTCTGACCCAGATGCAGAACTTTACACTTATCTTTATTAAATTGCATCTTGTTCTCATTTGCCAATTTGTCCATTGTGTTCAGATCTCATTGCACTCTGTCTCTATCATCTGGAGTATTTGCCAGTCCTCCCCATTTGGTGTCATCTGCAAACTTGATGAGTAGTTCCTCCACCCCCTCATCTAGATCATTAATAAATATGTTAAAAAGTACCGGACTGAGCCCCGAGCCCTGAGGTATCCCACTACTCACCTCCCTCCAATCTGATAAAACACCATTGACAATAACTCTTTGAGTGCAGTTCTCTAACCAATTCGCTATCCACCTAACTATCTGAAAATCCAGATTGCAGTCTTTCAATTTATCCATCAGAACATCATGGGGAGCCTTATCAAAAGCTTTACTAAAATCCAAGTAAATGACATCAACTGAATTTCCATGATCCAGCAAACCTGTTACTTGGTCAAAAAAGGAAGCCAGGTTGGTCTAACAGGACCTGTTGGAGACAAATCCATGCTGAAGTCATGTAGGGCAGAATCACACTTAGGGATGCCAGCCTCCAGCTGGGGCCTGGGGATCCCCTGGAATTCCAGCTCATCTCCAGACTACAGAGATCAGTTCCCTTGGAGGAAAGGGCTGCTTCGCAGGGGGACTGAGGGATGCCAGCCTTTAGGTGGGGCCTGGGGATCCCCTGGAATTCCAGGTCACCTCCAGACTACAGAGATCAGTTCCCCTGGAGGAAAGGGCTGCTTGGGAGGGGGACTGAGGGATGCCAGCCTCCAGGTGGGGCCTGGTGATCCCTTGGAATTCCAGCTCATCTCCAGACTACAGAGATCAGTTCCCCTGGAGGAAAGGGCTGCTTGGGAGGGGGACTGAGGGATGCCAGCCTCCAGCTGGGGCTAGGGGATCCACTGAAATTCCAGCTCATCTCCAGACTATAGAGATCAGTTCCTCTGGAGGAAAGGGCTGCTTGGGAGGGGGACTGAGGGATGCCAGCCTCCAGCTGGGGCTAGGGGATCCCCTGGAATTCCAGGTCACCTCCAGACTACAGAGATCAGTTCCCCTGGAGGAAAGGGCTGCTTGGGAGGGGGACTGAGGGATGCCAGCCTCCAGCTGGGGCTAGGGGATCCACTGAAATTCCAGCTCATCTCCAGACTACAGAGATCAGTTCCCCTGGAGGAAAGGGAGGGGGACTGAGGGATGCCAGCCTTCAGGTGGGGCCTGGGGATCCCCTGGAATTCCAGGTCACCTCCAGACTACAGAGATCAGTTTCCCTGGTGGAAAGGGCTTCTTGGGAGGGGGGACTCCATTGCATTACACTGCACTGAGGCCACTCCCCATCCCAAACCCTGCCCATTCCCGGCTCTACCCCCAAAGTCTCCAGATATTTTCCAACCCAGAGCTGGCATCCCATGGGACACTATTTATTCTGAAATTGCCACAATTTTGGCATCTCAATTCTGATTACATTCTTAGCAATCAATTAGAGTTCTGTCTTTTCTGTGACTTTTTTTTTAATCTTTAGGTTTCTTGGGCTTTTAAATTTGCTTCCTTTCCCCTCCCAGCTTAATTAATTATTTCCTGTTTTTTGGCTCTCACCGTTTGTGATTCCACTTCAAATTTATAAAAGGGAAAAGTACAACATGACTTCAGAAAGACACGCACACCACCCACGATTTAGCTCCCATTGTATTCCTGAATGCAACGGGCTTGGCCCCTAGTAAATAATAATAATTAATTAATACTGTTTTTCGCTTTGTAGACAGTCAAAGCAATTGCTCCTTTGGGTTTTTTTTAAATGTATTGCTTTGGAATTGCAGTTATACAGTCATGTAAAATCAAACCAGTAGTCAATTTGGCAGGCAATATTTAGTAAGCAGTATTTAAGTACCTCCACTTCCCCCAGGGCACAAGAATTGAAAAGTAGCCATTGATTCATGAATGCCCAGAGAAAACTGGCCAGCCCTGAGAGAACAGAGAAGAGTTAATTAGGTTGAAAATAAAGGAATCTTTGTAGGACTATTTTAACAAAGTAAGAATTCTGAAATAACTTCCTATTCTACCACCCTGCATCCCAATTGACCGCCTGAACATGACTCCGTCAGGACAGCAATTGTGCCGTCTCTGGTGGAATGACCGGGGCAGTTGAAATGTTCACCTATATGTATTTTTAAAAATTATTCCTTATATCAATTTTATGTCCACTTGCCCTTTTTCTCAAACACAACCCTGTTGGCCCAACTTTTCAAGGAAGGATGTCTAGCTGGGAGGAAAACAGATTCCCTACAGATTGCCGATTTACATTTATTTATTAATAATATGCCTGAGGGCCCGCCTCCAGAAAGATAATTTACTCGTATTTAGGAAAGTTACTGAATTTCATGAGCCTAACGTTTCAGTTTGAAAATCCCAAATCTGACAGGGGCTTCTCGGAACTTGGCAGAAAAGTGTGGCCATCTGTTTTCCTGACCCTCCTCACGAAAATTCAATAAAATGATTACCATCAAATATGTACAAATGATATAAAATGCTGTAGAAATAACCAACAAATCAGGAAACCTCACCATTGAAAATGTGCAAAATGGAAAGGTTCACAAAGGCAACGTACAAAAATGAAAATGAAAAAGGGAACATCCATACATGCTTAATAATGGCATATTAGATGCCATTTTGGTGTTTGGCTGAGAGACTGACAGACAAGGGAAACAGGCTAATAAAGTCTGTCGCCGTGTGCTGATGTAGTGAGCAAGCAACTCCAAATTATGACCGTCATAAATTTCAGATGCTACCAAGAAGCACGCAGTTTGCACAGTGCATGCTTCCAGGAATAGCCCAGAATGGGACTTTCTTGTGGCCCGACAGAGAATCATGGGATTAATATCTTCACTGGAAGAGCTCCACCTGGCTCATGGTCAACCCCAAAGTTGTGTGGGAGATCCATAATCAGGTCTGCCGATGTTTTATTTAACATTATGAAGGCGCACCAACCCCATGCCTTGGCTCCATAGAAATCTCCCTTCCCCTTCAAAAGACATCTCATGCCCTTCTCCTGAGAGAAGATGTTGGCCAAGGAAGGGCAGGCCGAGAGAGGCTTATCTGCTCCGAAGCTGCCTTTTGTGTAGGGCACCTCAGAGTAGTGAGGGAAGGACTTCAGCCACAGAAAGGGCACACAGACCACCAGTCAGCCCCCTCTTCTCAAGGGCTGCTTTTTAATATTAACACCCGTGGGGAGGAGACCAGGCCCATGAGTAAATCACAGGGACATAGAACACTCTCATTTCTGAGACCATATGAAGGTGCAAGGAGCTCTAAGCAGTCCCTCAACCAACCACCATTGTCATAAGTAACACTGCAGCTTCAAAAGGGCAGGGCTCATGGAAGGCTTGTGAGGGAAGAGGTCATGTAAAGGGATAGCAAGGGGGGAAAGCCTTTTTGCATGTGTTCAATGCCTGCAAAATGAAGAAAAATACTGCCAGGTGTGAGGATTTCCAAGTGAGTTCAAAATGCATCACTTCACTTCCCAATATTTTGTGGTTGACTCCGTCTCTCATGCTTGGGACTGCCTCAGCCATTTCGTGGCTGGTGCCACCTCTTGCAGCAGCCAGTTGTGGTTGCCCCCACCACCCTGTGTCAAAGGTGCTCATATGCTGAACTAGATGGACCAGTGGCTGGATTCATTATAAAGGTAGGTGTCCTATTTACCTCACAAGGCAAGGAATTACCTGCCCCCAAGCTCCATTTCCAGCCTGCAAGGAACTGAGGAGTAGGAGAAAACCTGGGCTGATTCTGCACTGAGCCAAGAACAACAGGAGGCTCTTTCTTTCTTTTCTTGAACGGGGCAGGGGTGGGGTGGGGTGGGGAGAGGAGGATTGGGGACAGCAGAGGAGGGGGAATAAATCCAAGAGTCAAATCTCTGCTGAGAGAAGTTAGCATTTCTGGAGTGCAGTCACTTTAAGAGAAGCCTTACAACCGGGAACCAGGAAGTCTTTGAACTGATGACCTGGCCAATCAGGGAAGACTGCTTTGCTCCAATGCAGGAAGCAGTGAGTTAATTCAAAATCTGAACATTTACTCATGGCAGTTTTTGAAATATCGAGGATCCACTCCAGGATATCACGGGGGGAAAGGTAGGGTCACAACGATTCAATCATGCATATTGCAGAGGGAAAATTTAAAGTGCCCAAAATCAAAATGGAAATCGAATTCAGTGTATTTAGTCGATCTGGGAGTGGGTAAAAAGCCCCATGCAGACTACACCTTGGTCTCCATATAGCAACGCTCTAGGCATTTCCTGTAGTCTCTTTTGTAAATACCATAGGAGAGGCAAGGACATCAGGCGAAAGCCGTAGGGGCTAGGGGAGGCAGCCTAGATCATTCCCCGTGTATGGCCAGAGTCACTCCATCTTTATTGCACGTTGGTGCTTAGTTGCCTGGAAACTCAGAGAGGACATTGACTGACTGCTCCCAAGAGAATTCTCTCTCTATCCAGTTTGTTAGCAAAACGTGTCTTCAAAGCTTGGGTCGCTTCCTCCCCACTAGTCCCCACAAGTCAGCCTGGCTCTTCCAAATGTTTGGGAATCCTCCGTGGATTTGTAGCCAGCAGTCAGGGCAGCTTTTCTCAAGCAGGGGTGCCTGAAACCCTCGGCTCTCTTGATAACCCTGGGGGGGGGGGTCCTGAATGGGGAGGGGTCCTGAATGGGTAAAAATAAAATGTTAATATATATTTTAAATCTGTTAAACATTTCATAGAATCATAGCATTGGAAGGGACAACAACAACAATGGCCATATATGGTCAATGGCTGATGGGTGTGGTGTGGGTGTGAAGGTGGGCATTGACACAGCTATGCTTCCAACTATATTCTGTCCAATCACACCACTTCTGGGGTTTCTTGAAGCCTGAAGAATGTTTCAGGGGTAAAAAAGTTGAGAAAGGCTGATATAAGGTACAAGATACCTAGTTTGTCATAGTTTAGTCTCGGGGTCTGACTAAGTTTTAATGTGTGTTCAAGGCATTCTGATGGAAGCTTAGTTTGAATCTCTTATATAATTTCTTGGGGAATTTCTGAGAACCTATGTAACCCCATAACAACCAGCAAGTGACATCACATCTTCCCCAAAACTCCAGCCCATCCCCCCCCACCCCCTGCACGGCCCTCTAAAACTCCCAGCATTTGCCAAGGCAGAGTTGGGAACCCTGTATAGGGGCCAAACCTCCCATCACATTTTATAACATCAGGTCTGGGGGCCCCACACAGCAACTAGAGGGAACTGCTTGTTTAAAAAAAAAACTGCAGGGAGGCCAGGCCCAGTTCATTAATAAATGCAATGTGTCCTTCAGCCCTCTAACAGCATTATAGACTTGTATGTCTGAAGAGGCAGTCTCAGGTTTTCCAACAGGACCTGTAGTTTGGCTTGGTCCCAAGGCAAACAGGCCTAACATTAAACCAGAAGCAATGAAGGCAGGTGAACAGTTCAGCTTGCCATGTCTCAGTACTGTTTGAAACACAGGGCTGATGTCAGTGAACTTAGAAAGGTGTTTTTGTTTTCACAAATAGGATTTATTTTCAAGTTTCTTGTCTTTGTGATCTCAGTCCAAGAATCCTAGCTTTCGCTTGCTCTTTGAGCCAATCAGATTCTTTATTATTGTAGTTTTATTTCCCTGCACCAGATTTCCCCCATAAAAGATACAAATTTTGATGTAATTTTTTATATCTGTAAACTAGCAGAATTCATTACCTGTAGACACTGCATGTAAGTGACATGTAAGGCATGCATAAAACACATTATACATGTTATGAAGTACTTTATTTACATTATATGTATGAAAACCATAGCCAAGTGTACATGGTAAAAAAAATCTCAAAACCCAGCAGCGAAAACCAGCAAACCAAAGTCATTAAGACAAACAGAAGCAAATTCCAAAGAAACTAAATTGGGGACATTCTCTCCGTTGTATTTGTATTTAAGATTGAATGGTAAGGCTGTAGCAATGCCACGCGTGCATACTTAGAAATCCTGTGGATGACACAAGGAAAGATGGATTGCCATTCTTTAATTAGTATAATTTTCATTGTTAGTTATGTTCTTGTCTCTAATTGGATTACTACCCAGCAGGCAGGTTCGAAATCTAACAGTAAAGTCGCTAGCCCTGTAAATGACAGAAGAAGGGAAACTGGGCCAACCCCCAGACAATTTAGGGGGGGGGTTCTACTCAGCCAGGGGACACCCCCACACATGCATTAAAATGTGACTTTTTAAATTAAGCCCAGATAAAAATCCTGAAAGAAATGCCTCGATGAGGACTAAATATGCTTGAAAATGGATGGAAAAGTGAGACTACCTGAAGATAGATAAAAGGACAAAAGGGGAGGAAAGGAAAGCAGCTGTTTCAAGGGGTAAGGAGGAATTTCCAAATTGTTTAAGAAAACCCCTCCATAATTACTTGCAAGCTCCCACGTGTACAAGAATAAAGACAGGCAGCCTGACCCAAGCGGAAATCTAGTTTCAAAAAGGCTTTCCTCGGCATTCCGTCCCACAGCAACGTAACCAAGAGCCAGGAACTAGGATGGGAGCAGCAGAGCTATGTAGCCGGGCACTTCTCATTTGCCAGCAGGGCCAGGGGGTTGCTCCCACCCTAACAGCCAGCAAGAGGGCCACCACCACCTTCCACACAAGTAATGAAGGGACGGCAGTACATTCCGCACACAGTCCACAGGCTCGGCCTGCCCTCCATACCCAACTCACAAAAGGAAGTTATTTTGATGGTAACATCTGTCTTCACAACAACCCTGTAAAGTTTGGCTGAGGAGGAGGAACACCTGTCTCAAAGTCAGTCAATGAGTCTCACGGATGAACGGGGATTTAAACCTGGGCTTCCCCAATATTAGCCTAGCTTCTCTCTCTCTCTCTCTCTCTCTCTCTCTCTCTCTCTCTCTCTCTCTCTCTCTCACACACACACACACACACATACACACACACACACGCAGGATTTATTTCCCATCAAGTCCATTTATGGAGGAGGGGATATAAATATGTTCTCTGTGCACTTTCCCATGTATATTTATGCATCATTTTTATTTTTAAAAAATGTTCCCTCTTTTTCTGCAGGAAACCAAAGCAGCAGAGAATATTTTGTGCAGCACAGTGACTTTGGAGGGAGGCATTGTTTCCATCAGCCAGGCACGATTTCTCTCCCTCCCTCCCTCCCTGCCTCTCTCTCTTTCGCGTGTGGAGCTGCCGGCTGGCTGTTTCATTCCGGCACCGACAGGCAATTTTTATCTCTATTTTCCTTGCGAAGTCTGTTCAGAGTATAACCTGTTGGGGGCAACCCTGGTACCCGCGACACACACTGGGTCTTCCTTCTCACTCTCCTCCGCTTCTCTTCTCCTTTGTCTCCTGGCTTGTCACTCTCCAATACACACGCCACAGCCTGCCTTGTCAAGTTCCTGCGTGATCCGGAGGGACATGGGTTGCTGGTCGCTCAGCTTCCCCATTCAAACCGCCTGGCCCAGGCATCACCCCCCCCCTTCCTGCAAAGAGCTATGGTAACCATAGAAACTGCAGCCAATGGAAGGGCTCCCTTGCAGCCGGTGGGGGGTTGCTTGCGGGGAAACAGAACCGTAAGAAACCCACTCCCAGGTAAGGAGAGAACTTTTCCCTGCCGGCACAATGGCCCGGAAACAAAGGTGTCCGCCCGGAGAGAGTGGGTTGGCTGGGCAGACTGAAAGGGCTCCAGCAAAGCCATCCCCACACCCATCGTTTCACGGATGAAGAACAAAGCCCTTTTTAGCGCAAACACCTCCCGCTCTCGCTCCCGGCAGAGGCAGATGGGGCTGTGCAAACAACTAGATGAGTCAAGCGGCCCCAGTGGGACGGCCAGGATGCCCTCCGCTGAGACCCAGATTTGGGGGTGGAGAGGACACAGCCCCACTGAGTCATGGCCCAGCCTGAGTTGAGCAGATTCTGTAGATCTGCGGGCACCATGGCGGCCGCCCGATTCCCCCTGCCCCTGGCGGCCACTGAACCTCCAGGGCAGCAGCCCACCAGACATTTCCCTGGAAGCGGAAAGGCCGAGTCCCCCCTGTCCCCGGGCACAGGCACACGACACCCCCTGCCTGCTGCACGCTGCAGTCAGGGAACAGCCAGTCCTGCTCTGGCCTCTGAAATGAGTGGCAGCCAACTATCATGGACGGTAATCCTTTAAACAAAATGATAACAGGACACATCATCCGCCAACTCCAAGCTCACGAGAACTTAGTACATGCCTCAGGACCAGGAGTATTAGCTATGGGATCCCCTGCCCGGGTCAGAAAGCATGAGATGCTGAAGTTGGGGGTAGCCCCCATTTGGGCAGTGTTTGAATGGGAGAGCCCTGAGGAAGTCCCAAGATATCACCTTGGTTGGTGCAGTAGCCTCCAGGAGAGACCTGGTTCCCACAATACAGGGGGTTCCAAATTAGCCTGTGGACACTTTGGGGATTCTGAAGAATAATGAACAGAAACCGCCACAAATTGGTGGCCGTAAGATTGGGGCCAGTTACAAAACATGGGGTCATTGCAGCCAAAATGTCCTCCTGTTACGGATGCCACTGCGTGCAAACAGCGGTGTCCCTCCAGACGCAAAGGCAACACCTCCTGGGCTCTTCTGACATCCTCCCCCATGAACCTGAGAAAAGCCAGGGTTGGCTGTTTGCTGTGGGGAAGAAGGAAGTGGGTGTCAAGTAAGACAGGAGTGGGTGCCATGGAAATCCTTGCGATGCACAATGATAGAACAAGTGAACAAACTTTCAAGCTCCTCTGTTGATCTAGACCAGGGGTAGTCAAACTGTGGCCCTCCAGATGTCCATGGACTACAATTCCCATGATTCCCATGAGCGTTCGCTGGCAGGGGGCTCCTGGGAATTGTAGTCCATGGACATCTGGAGGGCCGCAGTTTGACTACCCCTGATCTAGACGTTGTCCTCTAGTCTAAAGCATACTTGTGGGACCTAAGAAGAGGTCTGGATCTGGGAGGTTCTTGGCTAACACCCCAATGGACTTAGGTTGTCCCTGTTGTAGACTAGCTGTCATATCTGGCAACGTATATAATCTGGATGAGATTACAACCAGAGGTGGGTAGAAATACGTCAGTAATTAAAAAAGCAAAACAAAATAAAGCAGACTAATCTGCAACAAAATAACAGCATTAATTTTCAAAGCAAGAACAATTAAATCTCTTCAAAAGATTGGGAAAAAGAAAAGTGCTTTCACCTGTGGTCCAAAAGGTAGCAAAGAGGGCTCCAAGAAAATTTGTCTGGGGAGGGGATTCCACTTTCAGGATGCCACCGAATAAAAGGTCCTGTCCCTGGTAGCCATACCCCTAACCCATCTGAAATCAGGAACATCCCACCACACAGTTGATATTCTGAAGCACTAACCATCAGGGCTTATGCTACAGCTCCCAGCACTGCCTTGACAGATGCGAGGAGATTTTGAGAGCAGTGCCTGGGGAGGAGGATGGTAGTAAGTTGTGGCATCCATTGTTAGAATCATAGAGTCATAGAGTTGGAAGGGACCTCCAGGGTCATCTAGTCCAGCCCCCTGTAGAATGCAGGAAATTCACAACTACATCTTGGTGATGTTGCAGGAATTCCTCCTAATCTTTGGGTGATGACCTTAGATACAGGTGGACATTCCTTGAGCACCTATATGGAGGCTGTTTTCCAGCCACTTTGTCCTGCCCTTCAAGTTCTCAAGTTTGCCCATTACAGGTGGGCAAATGGCAAACCCAGCTCTAGCATATATGCATTTCTTTAAAAGAAACTGGAGTCAAGAGTAAGGTGACCAGATTTTAACATTGGTAAAGTGGGATACCATTGACCGGGTGGTTCTTGATTAAAAATTTGATCTATATGGAGCAACAAAAAGTTTCATAGAACGCATAGAATGCAAAAATTGTATTGTCATATATATTTTTAAATTTCAACATAAGTACAATTTGCCAGGTTCCCCCAGATGTCCCTCCAAAAGTGGGACAATCTGGTCACCTTAGTCAAGAGGTATCTACCATCACTCCAAGAAAAGTACCTTCTAGACTCCTGAGAGTGGAAATTCAGTGCCAAACTAGAAGAAAGAAATATTGCACTTGCTTGCATGCACACACACACACACTCTTTCAGGTCAGAAAAATAGCACAGGGAGTCCTCCCTCCCCCATGTCACAGGGGGGGCCCTGGGGTCCTGTTGAAAGGAGTTTCCCAGTGGGAACCCGCTGCTTGGTGTTGGTGGTGCAGCTTCGGGAATGCAGTCTGGTTAGTTTGCCCATCAGACCTGAAGAACTGTGGCCTGCATCCGTAAACATGAAGAAAGAATCAAGAGTACATCTCCAAATCAAAAGTGGGGCAGTAATTTTCCAAGAAACTGTGCCAGAAGACAGAAACCATCCCTAGTAAAGCGAGGCAGCTAGAGCACATGGCTTTGCTTGACCCCCGTGTAACACTGAAGTCATTCGTTTTCTTTCCAAACAGAGATGCTGCCTGGCCGAGCAGACTCAAGTCATGCACAGCTGAAAGAGGAAGAGAATGACATTTTTTTTTTAAGAGAAAAAGTTTCCATGGTTGTTTAGTTACCCTGGAGGGGACAAGGGTCAATAAGGCAGAAAAAAGCTCTCCTGTATCCACCAGAGGGGAGTTTGGAAGGAGGATGTCAGGGGAGGAGGCTGCTTTCAGATTTCCTCCACGTTAGGCCTGGTATTTTGACCCTTGGTTTTGACAACTGGTGCAGGAAGACCGAAGCAATCAGAGAGAGTTGGGCAGGGTGGCTTCCATACTCCCAGTTCCTTCCCCTTCCTATCCCCACAACAGACACCCGGGGGGGGGGGGGGTCTGAAAATGCTCTGAAAACTTCCTGTGGAGGAGGAGTGGGGAATCAAAGCAGCTTCTCCAGATTAGAGGCCACCGCTCTTAACCAAGACTGGCTTATTAAAGCCAGCAGTGCTGGTGTGATATCACTTGAGGGGAAAACCTGGAAGTGATCTCATATCTCTCTGTGCCAGTCTATGAAAAACCATTGAGTTTGGGGTGATTCCTAGAGAGCCATGAAGTGACATCCGGGTTTTCCTTTGACTCCCATGGTACCATAGCCAGCAGCAGTGCCCCCAGACCTCTGCTCTCCTCCATCTCTTGCTGGTTGCCAATCAGAAGCCCCAGCTGTCATGCCACCACAGCAGGGCATCAGACCACACAGGCTGCCACAAAGCAGCAAGCTGCAGCCTTGGGTGCCACACTGCTGCAGCCAGGCGGGATGTGGCTGGCATCTTCCTCGTCACTGAGAGCAGCACAAGCCTTGGCACGTGGCAGCCACACAAGGCCACTGCTGCAGGTGGGCTCCCTGGTCTACCTTCTCCAGTCCACACACCCACCCAGCGCACCAGCAGAAGGAGGAAGAGAAGCCCTCTGTTGGCCTCACTTGCCTCGCCTCTGGGTTTGCCTAGCAACAGTTGTGGCAGGGGAGGAGCTTTGGTGAGTCAAAGAGCAGTTTAAGGTGAGTGGGTGGGCAGGAAGGGATGTCTCCTTGCATACCCAGAGCATTGCTGATCACCACTGTGGGATGGTAGGTGAATTCCCTCCAGGCCAGGCTGGAGTCTGGAGTTGGGTTTTTTTTTTTTTGGGGGGGGGGGTCATTTGGGCATGAAATTGAGGTCATTGTAGTTGGCAGGTAGTTGTGAGTTCTGGCATTGTGCAGGGGGTTGGACTAGATGACCCTGGAGATCCCGTCCAACTCTAGCATTCTGTGATTCTAGGTGCTCCTGGACTTTTGTTCTTTTCTGTTGCTTCAAAGAGTTTTTATTTTGATTGATTGATTGATTGATTGATTGATTGATTGATTGATTGATTTTTGTGATTTCTAGCCCTCCCCTCTCCAAAATTGGTCTTGGGGCAAGGAATATCAATAAAAATACAAATTACAATAAAATTACATAAAAACTATGATAAAATTCTAAAAAATTGCTTTAAACTATTGCTTTAAATTGCTTTAAACTATTTTCACTATCTCTTGCTAACCCACTTCATTTTAACAAGTTCTGGCCCCAACCTGGTGGAATGTGCTCCCAGGAGAGCTGAGGGCCCTGACAGCTAATTACCTGACATAGCAGGTAATTAGGGCTCGTTCTTAGGAGGGAAGTAGAGCTGGTTAGCAGCTTGGGGCAGCCCTCTCTATGTCTCTCTCTGCCTCCCTCACAGCAGGAGTAATAGGACGGAATGAGGGCTTGTGTTCAGTCTCTCTCAGGCTCATCTGAGAGGAACGTGGCTAACATTTAGGGAGAGAGGGTGGGAGCTGTAGGGGCAGGGCTGCACCCTGATTGGCCCTATTCCTACTTGGACAGCCAGACACGTTCCACCCCCTGGGCTGTTTCACAAATATATAGAAGAACCATGGATAAGGATTTAAACTTTTATTCCACCCATCTCAGCAGACTCAGGGCAGATCGCAACATGGTTAAAATTACATAAATACAATTCTAAAATACAAACATAAAGTCTATTTCACATTAAAATTTATGACAAAATTGTCTATATTTGTATTAAATGTGACAACTTTTCACATATAGCAAGGGTGAACGTATTGCCCTTGAGATGCGCATTTGTCTACCCTCTAAGTGGGCTTTGCCATTCATTGAGCCTATGTAGACTTTATAAACTTTATCCCTGGTGGAAATGTGAAGGGAAGCAGCATTGTACGCACTGGCCAATCCCACAGATGTCTACATATTCACGTGAACACCAAGAGTGATCTATGCACACCTATAAAGTCACACATAAGCTCTTCTACATAATCAGAAAAGTTATCAAAAGCCAAAGTCCCATCTGAGAAGAGAAACCTGGACTTGTGAGGCTAGCTGTTGACAGGTGACTGAATACACAGGTATCCGAGGGATGGGGACAGTGGATACTACTGTTTTGCCATCTCTGTGACACCAGGGATGTGATTAATTTCTTCATGTTTGCTTTCCAGTCTTCCAGCAGGCTAGCCCAACTTCATCAGATCTCAGAAGCTAAGCAGGGCCAGACCTGGGTTGGTTCTGCATTTTCTTTGTTTTTTCCATTGTGGATCCTGCTGAATTCAGATTGATTTGAAGCCGGGTCTTCCTCCTTCCTTCCCCCCAAATTGAAATAGAGTGTTTTGCACTTGATTGGGAACGCTCGGAGGGGGGAGAGGAACGGTGGTCCAAAGCGGTTTATTTTTCTTTTCCTGAAGCGGGGAAGGGTTGGGTGAAGCCTGAACCTTTGGGGAGGATGGTAGATAAATATAATAAATAAATAAAGTAGGTCCAGCTTTATAGCTTGTCTTTTGACTGCTGAGCCAGCTAAGTGCAACATGAGGCTGCTTACTTCTTTCTTTTCCTAAAGAGTGTGGGGGGATCCAGCAGCAGCCTCACAAAGAATGAGGTAAATCTCTGCTGAGAGAAATGTGGACTTCTGGAGTACAATCACTTTAAAACAGGGCAAAATTAAGTCTTGGGAGGGAAACTTTGCTAATGGGAACCAGGAAGTCTTTGAACTGACACCCAGCCAATCAAGAACAGACTGCTTCTCTACCTCAGCATTGCTGGTACCAGGACGGAAGTTAATCCAGAAAAACTGAAATCTACACTTATACTGGGGGCTTTCAAAAGCAGGTTTCTCAAATATTTACGCGGCTTGGGCCCTGCCTAACTTCGAGACCGCCTGCCTCCTTATGCCCCCTGCTCTACATGTATGAATTTGCTGAAGGTCCTGGGTCCTTCGGAGGCCCACCTGGCCTTGACCAGGGCCAGGGCGTTTTTGGGTCCTGGCCCCAAGCTAGTGGAATCAGCTCCCAGATGAGCTGCAGGCCCTGTGGGAGCTTTAGACATTCTGCAGGTCCTGCAAAACTGCTTTTCTGTCAGGCGTTTGGTTGAGGCCGAGTGGGAGCCCTGGAGTTTTTGATTGCCCCCCCCCCCAAGGCCCTATAGAACTGCAGTGCTAGACTGTTGAGGGGCCTAATTTCATCCTCTAGCCCATTTTATTCCGTCTTATGATATGCTTTCAGTTACTATTTCATCTACACTGACCGATGCCCAGAATAGGGATGGTTATATTAGGTCGCCGCCATTTGCCATATGTTGTAAGCTTTTTAATTGTTTTGCGGGGATTTTAAATTGTATGAATGTTTCTATTTTGTTAACTGCCACAAGCCAGCAATGGGAGAGGTGGTATAAAAATCAGATATAGATAGATAGATAGATAGATAGATAGATAGATAGATAGATAGATAGATAGATAGATAGATAGATAGATAGATAGATAGATAGATAGATAGATAGATAGATAGATAGAGTTGGAAGGGGCCATACAGGCCATCTAGTCCAACCCCCTGCTCAACACAGGATCAGCCCTAAGCATCCTAAAGCATCCAAGAAAAGTGTGTATCCAACCTTTGCTTGAAAACTGCCAGTGAGGGGGAGTTCACCACCTCCTAAGACAGCCTATTCCACTGCTGAACTACTCTTGACTGTGAAAAACATTTTCCCTGATATCTAGCCTATATAGTTGTACTTGTAGTTTAAACCTATTACTGCGTGTCCTCTCCTCTGCAGCCAACAGGAACAGCATCCTGCCCTCCTCCAAGTGACAACCTTTCAAATATTTAAAGAAGGCTATCATGTCCCCTCTCAACCTCCTTTTCTCCAGGCTGAACATTCCCAAGTCCCTCAACCTATCTTCATAGGGCTTGGTCCCTTGGCCCCAGATCATCTTCGTCGCTCTCCTCTGTACCCTTTCAATTTTATCTACGCCCTTCTTGAAGTGAGGCCTCCAGAACTGCACACAGCACTCCAGGTGTGGTCTGACCAGTGCCGTATACAATGGGACTATGACATCTTGTGATTTTGATGTGATGCCCCTGTTGATACAGCTCAAAATGGCATTTGCCTTTTTTACCGCTGCATCACACTGCCTGCTCGTGTTAAGCTTACAATCCACAAGTACCCCAAGGTCTCGTTCACACACGAGATGATAGATAGATAGATAGATAGATAGATAGATAGATAGATAGATAGATAGATAGATAGATAGATAGATAGATAGATAGATAGATAGATAGATAGATAGATAGATAGATAGATAGATAGATAGATAGATAGATAGATAGATAGATAGATAGATAGATAGATAGATAGATAGATAATATAACTACCTATATCTGCTCCTGTCTATCACGGGGGAAGGTAGGGCCATCACGGATTAATCATTCATGTTGCAGAGGGGAAATTTAAAGCACCCAAAATCAAAATGGAAATTAAATACAGTGTAGAGGGGATGGGTTTATTTCAGCTGCAAGAGGATAAAAAGCAAAGTGCAGACTCAACCCAGGCTAATGCTTGGATGGGGAACAAGTCTCTACTCAGAGGCAGGCAGTGGCAAACCACCACTAGAATCATAGAATAACAGAGTTGGAAGGTACATCATGGGTCATCTAGTCTAACCCCCTGCACTATGCAGGACACTCCCATCCCAATTTCTCCTCTACTGTAATCTGCCACCCCTTTGCCATCACACAGTAATCCTCTCCGTCAGATGGCTATCTAGACTCTGTTTAAAAATTTCCAAAATGAAGAACCCACCACCCTCTCAGATCCCCTCTCAGCCGTCTCCTCTCTAGGCTAAACAGACCAACCTCCCCCAGCCTTTCTTCATAAGTCTTGCTCTACAAACCCCTCAGCATCTTTGTTGCACTCCTCTGGACACGTTCCAGTTTGTCTACATCCCTCTTCAATTGGGGTGCCCAAATCTGAACACAGTACTCCAAGTGAGGATGAACCAGAGCAGAGTAAAGCGGTACCATCACCTCCCGTGATCTGGACACGATATTCAGTTTGATACAGCCCAAAATCCCATTTGCCTTTTTAGCCACTGAGTCACACTGCTGACTCATGTTCAATGTATGGTCTACTAAGACTGCTAGATCCTTTTCGCACATGCTAATGCCAAGACAAATCTCCCCCATCTTATATTGTTGTATTTGGTTTTTCCTACCTAAATGCAGAACTTTACATTTGTCCCTATTGAACTTCATTTTATTCAGTTTAGCCCACTTCTGAAGCCTATCAAGATCATCCTGTATTCTGTTGCTGTCTTCAGTTCTGTTTGCTACCCCTCCCAGTTTAGTATCATCTGCAAATTTAATAAGTATTCCCTCTAATCCCTCATCCAAATCATTTATAAATATGTTGAACAACACAGGCCCCAGGACAGATCCTTGGGGTACTCCACTTGTCACTCTTTTCCAAGAGGATGCTGAACCATTAACAAGTACCCTCTGGGTACGATTTGTCAACCAGTTGTTGATCCACCTGACAGAATGTGGATCCATACCGCATTTTACCAACCTGTCAACAAGAATATCAGGTGGAACATCAAAAGCTTTACTGAAATCCAGATAAACTATGTCCATGGAATTCCTCTGATCCAGCAAGGTAGTCACTTTCTCGAAAAAAGAGATGTTGGTCTGACATGACTTGTTCTTGCAAAACCCATGCTGATTCTTAGAAATCACAGCTCTCAGTTCCAGCTGCTCAAGGACCAAGTGTTTGATTATTTGTTCCAAAATGTTACCAGCTACAGATGTCAAGCTGACAGATTGATAATAACCCAGATCCTTTTTCCCTTTCTAGAATATGGGGACAACATTTGCCCGCCTCCAGTCGTCTGGCACCTCATCCATTCTCCAAGAAGTGTCAAAAATAATGGACAGAGGTTCAGAGATGGCCTTCCTTCCATTTCCTAAATGACTGTTTTTTATTCCTCAAATTTTTGGACAACTGCTTATGGAGCCAACTTGGCTTCCTTAGGCTGCCCCAGCCCTCTTGGACTCCCATCTCTTTAAGTCTTTCTGACCATGGGACTGTATGCAACATATTATGTCTGTGAAAATCAGCTTTCCTGAAGTCCAGTCTATACATACGACTACGTAAATGTTTTCTCTTTCCCACGATTGAAAATTCCAACAGCACATGGTCACTGCTACCAAGTGTGCCCACTACGTCCACCTCATATACCAGTTCTTCCCTATTGATGAGAATCAAGTCTAAAATAGCAGAGCCCCTGGTTCCCCTCTCTACTTTCTGGGAAATGAAGCTGTCAGCAGGACAAGTTAAGAATTTTAAGGAGTTTGCATTTTTAGAAGAGTTGGTCTTCCAACCGATATCTGGGTAATTGAAGTCACCCATGACCACTGTTTCCCCATTTTTTGAAAATTGTGTAATTTGGTCTAGCAGTATCTCATTCAAGTCCACAGTAATACCACTCTCATTTCCTACTCCTTTTATAATTACCCAAATACACTCAACTGAACTTTCATGCTTGGGTACTTATATTTCATCACAGAATCATAAAGTTGGAAGGGGCCATACAGGCCATCTAGTCCAACCCCCTGCTCAAGGCAGGATCAGCCCCAAGCATTCTTCACAAGTATAAAGATTCCTAATATATATTGCTACACCTCCCCCCTTCTTTTCTTGTCTGTCCCTTCTGAATAGATTGTACCCCTCAATTTTAGTATTCTAATTGTGAGTATTATCCCACCAAGTTTCTGTGGTTCCTATTAGGTCTTAGCCCCCTTCCTCTATTAAGATGACTAGTTCCTCCTGCTTGTTTCCCATACTCTGTGCCTTAGTGTAGAGACATCATAGTCCATAATTTGTGTGCCTCATGGTTTTAGTTTTTGAACTTCCTTGTAAGCTACTAGTTCCCTGCTTATGTAACATTCCCTGTAGATTTGAAATCTTCTTATGTTAAGATCTTGCCATCACATCCAGTTCTGAATTTACATCTCACTCCCCCTTTGTGTCTAGTTTAAAGCCCTCTTCACCAGGTGTGCAAGAGTTCTCCCAAAATACTTGTTCCGTCCCTTGTGAAGTGCATACCGTGTCCTGATAATAGCCCCTCATATTGACATCGTTGACCATGATCCAGAAATCCAAATTGTTCCCGTCGATACCATTGATGTAGCCAGTCTATCTATCTATCTATCTATCTATCTATCTATCTATCTATCTATCTATCTATCTATCTATCTATCTATCTATCTATCTATCTATCTATCTATCTATCTATCTATCTATCTATCTATCTATCTATCTATCGCATAATTTTTCTCTCTCTTCCTATGCCTCGGCCACTTATAGGAAGGACTGATGAAAACACAACCTGTGCTCCCATGTCCTTTACCTTTTTCCCCAGATCCACAAAGTCTTTTTTAATTTGTTCCATGTTCTGCTGGGCAGTATTATTTGTTCCTACATGGATGAGAAGGAAGGGGTAATGATTTGGGGGCTTGATGAGCCTGTCCAGCCATTCTGTCATATCCTTGATGCATGCACCAGGTAGGCAGCAGACCTCTCGAGACAACAAGTCTGGTCTACACACTTCGGCCTCTACACCTCTTAGCAAGGAATCCCCAATTACCAGTATCCATTTCTTCATAACCTTGGGAGCAGAACTAAAACTCTTGTAGGGGACTGTGAAGAGTTTCCTGAGCTTTCTGGGGTTGGCGGGGGAGAAGACCTAGAACTCTCACCTGTGGGGGCCTGTGACTTTTTTCCTGGACTACATTGGGGCTTGTTCTTCATGGGGGATTGCACATGCTCCTGGGTTCCTGAATCAACCTCTTCAGGCAGACCTTGGAACCGATTGCTGAGCATCAGTGAATCAGACCTTCTTCTTATTCTTCTACTCCTATGTGTAACATTCTTCCAATTATTACTCTCCTGTATTAGGTGCTCCTGATTTTGATTTGATAGATTTCCCTCTTCCTGCAGTGTAATCAATCATTTCTCTAATCCCCGGACCTTCTCCCCCAGCAGAGTGACTAATTTGCACTTGCTACATTTGTAATAATTGTCCCCCTGGGGTAAAAAGACAAACATTCCGCAGATGGTACATGTCACTACACAACCTTCTTCATTCTTCATGCCACTTTGATTCATCTGATCTGCTCCACAAACAATCCTACACTTCAGTGAAACCTTCTGTTTGATCCTCAGGCGAAAAGCCAACAGCCAAGAGTCCTTTAGCTCTTGCTCTTGGCTCCTTACAGAGTATTATGGTTTAATCCAGAACCCAAGAGTCTTTTGGGTTTTGTTTGGATTGTGCGCACCAAAGGCGTGCCTCTGGCAAGCAAGAGCCTTTTATAGGACAAAGGCCTACTCAGCAGAGGGCAGAGTTAGCAGTCAGCTCCTGATTCAGCTCCTGAGAAATGTTCTCCTTCCAGCTCCTCCAAAGCACTGGCTTCCTCTGGCAAGCAAGAGCCTTTTATAGGACAAAGGCCTACTCAGCAGAGGGCGGAGCTAGCAGTCAGCTCCTGAGTCAGCTCCTGAAATAATGCTCTCCTTCTCCCAACTCCAGCAAGCACTGAATGTCTCTTGCGGTGAAAACCCTGTTAGGTTGCCAGAAATCAGCCGTGAAGAAGTTTAGTGATCTTGTTGTGACAGAATATTGTTCCTCTAGCATTCAGAATGATTCTGTCACAACAAGAAGCAAATTAAACAGATGATGTCAGACTTTGGAAATATTTCTGTTTCAAACCCTCAGCATGGGTTTCGCAAGAGCAAGTCATGTCAGACCAACCTTATCTCTTTTTCTGATAAAGTGACTACCTTGCTGGATCAGGGGAATGCTGATCCAGCCTCACCCACCTCACAGGGTGTCTGTTGTGGGGAGAGGAAAGGGAAGGCAACTGTAAGCCACTTTGAGACTCCTTCAGGTAGAGAAAAGCAGCATACAAGAACCAACTTTTCTTCTTCTTCAACATGACATTGCAGGTTTTGCTGAGTTCTAGCACATTTTGTATAAGGCCGTACTGACAAGAGACAAGGGGGAAATGCAGAAGGGATGATGTGGATTTCTGCAGCTCCTGAAATACTACTGTTACCACATGGTACTCCTGCCCACCAATTTTTAAAGACCATGTTTATTTTATTTATTATTTACATTTATAGACCGCCCTTAACGAACTGGTCATCTCACAGCAGCTTACATTCATTAGTATAAATACAGTTAAAACACAGTTAAAATCAGCAATTAATTATCAACATATACCATAACGTATGTGCCAGCTTGGTGTAGTGGTAGGCATGTGGACTTCTAATCTGGCGATCTGGGTTTGATTCTGTAGTCTGGAGATGAGCTGGAATTCTAGGGGATCCCCAGGCCTCACCTGGAAGCTGGCATCCCGCAGTCCCCCTCCCAAGCAGCCCTTTCCTCCAAGGGAACTGAGCTCTGTAGTCTGGACATGAGCTGGAATTCCAGGGGATCCCCAGGCCCTACCTGGAGGCTGGCATCCCTCAGTCCCCTTCCCAAGCAGCCCTTTCCTCCAGGGGAACTGATCTCTGTAGTCTGGAGATGAGATGGAATTTCAGGGGATCCCCAGACCCCACCTGGAGGCTGGCATCCCTCAGTCCCCCTCCCAAGCAGCCCTTTCCTCCAGGGGAACTGAGCCTCTGTCGTCTGGAGATGAGGTGGAATTCCAGTGGTTCCCCAGGCCCCAACTGGAGGCTGGCATCCCTCAGTCTCCCTCCTTCAGGACATGGCTATTTGGGACGGGGTCTCCAGAGCATTATAACCCACTGAGGTTCAGGGATGCCAGCCTCCAGGTGGGGCCTTGGGATCCCTTGGAAATACTGCTTATCTCCAGAGCTCAGCTGTCTCGGAGAAAAGGGCTGCTTGGGAGGGTAGGCTCCACGGCATCACACTCCACGGAGGTTCCTCTGACCCCAAGTCCCGCCCGTTCCCGGCTCCACCCCAACGGCCTACCGGTCTCTCCCAACCGGGAGCTGGCAACGCAGCCTCCGAGTCGGAGCGGCCGGCCCCCCTTCCCTTCCCCTCCCCTCCCCTCCCCTCTCCGGGGCCGGGTGGCGGTGTGGGCCGACCGCGGCGCCTCCCTCGGCTTGGGCGTGCGGTGCGGGGGCCTGGCGCTGGCAGTCAATGCGCCCCTTGTTCCCGGCGGCGGCAGCGCCCCTTCCTCCCCCCGGAGACCTCCTGGAAACCCCGCGCAGCTCCCTTCGCCCGCGGACGGAGCCCGCAGTCTTTGCCGCCCCAGCGGCCCCTGCGGGCATCCCGACTCCAGCCCTGGGTCGATGCTCCCGGCACACGCGCCGCCCGCGGAGCGACCCAGCAAACCGGGCAACGAAGAGCGAAGAAGCGACACTTTCCTCAACAAGATCTAAGCCAGCACAGAAAGAAGCCCAAAGAAATGGGGGCCGGTCCTGGGCATCTTGAGGCATCAAGCGGAATGCATTTACGGTGACTTGGTTAAATAGAGAATTACCATTCTTTGTTTTAAAGTATCAGCCTCTTCTATCTGTCCACAAGATCCTACCTTGTTCTCCTCCTTTATCCCGAGGCCAGAAAAGCAACAAGAACGTTATCAAAACTGCACCTTAACAAGAACTTAATTTGTGTTTTTGTATATGGGAGGGGGGTGCCCTGACCTGGATAGCCCAGACTAGTCTGATTTCAGAAGCTAAGCGGGGTCAGCCCAGGTTAGTCCTTGGATGGGAGACCACCCAGGAAGTACAAGGTTGCAATGCTGAGGCAGGTAAGGCCAACCACCTCTGCACACCTGACGAGATGGCTGATCTCAGAAGCAAAGCAGGGGCAGCCGTCATGAGAATTTGGATGGGGAGGAAGTCCTGGGTTACTAGGCAGAGGCAGGCAAGCCATCTCTGAATGTCTCTGACCCTGAAAACCCACAAGGTCTCCAGAAGTCACCTGCAACTTGACAACAAAACAACTCTCTCTCTCTTCTAAAGTTTGCAGGGCTGTGTGTGTTTTTAAGAGCCCTGATCATTTTGGCTCAAGGTCAACTCAGCCTTCCATCCTTCCAAGGTCGGTAAAATGAGTACCCAGCTTGCTGGGGGGTAAACGGTAATGACTGGGGAAGGGAATGGCAAATCACCCCGCATTGAGTCTGCCATGAAAACACCAAAGGGCATCACCCCAAAGGTCAGACATGACTCGGTGCTTGCACAGGGGATACCTTTACCTTTACCTTGAATCATTTTGGAGTATACTAGGAGTTCCCTAGTTCTGAGTTTACAGATATTATCCTGCTTCATAGGCAGGGCTGAAAGGCAAGCATGGATGGCCCCTTTAGATGTATATATGGGGGGGGAGGGGGGCAGTTTGAGCAGGAGTTCCAGTTCCCATAGGGGAGGCTTTTGCTCTAAAAAGCATGAATCCAGGAGACGTCCAGTCTGGTCCCCCTGTCGTCCCTGGCAGCAAATTTCCAACATCTACTATGCCTACCAAGGATACGGACAGAGTCTCTACAGGTCATAAACCGTGGGATGGGGGAGGAAAGGTACAGAAAAATGAAAGTAACGTGGGGGTTAGGGAGGGGTGAAGGAGGCCTGTTGAACCTCTAAGTCAGGGGTAGTCAAACTGCGGCCCTCCAGATGTCCATGGACTACAATTCCCAGGAGCCACTCAGTGCCACTCAGCTGTCCCACCCCTGAGTGACTCCACCTCCAACCGGCTTGCCTGTCTGTCCAGCAGCCAGCCAATTGCCTTCCGCCTCCCGCCCCTGACCACCCCCTCCTCCTTCCACTTCCTTCTGAGGCTCGGAGGCTGCAGTTCCCTGCTTTGTGGATGCTGCCCCTGCAGGTGAATTCCATAACAGCTGCCTGGGGGGCTGGGGGTAGGCTGTCCGCCGAGTTCTTCCACCCCCACCCCCCATCTAGTGCCCATTGTATTCCTGAATGCTTGGCCCATAGTTCCTTAATATTTCGTGATTGGTTCTGTTTTACAAGACAGCCATTTTGTGACTAGCTTTGCTTCCTATGGCAGCCATTTTGTGGTTGCACCCAAAACTGTGCCAGAATTTTACAGGTGCCCTCAGGGTGAAAATTAGGGTTGTGCGATTCGGCGGCCAAAGCGGCCGTTCCCGCCCATAGCAGCCGGTGCCACGCCACGGGGAGGGGGGGAGGCGCAGGCGGCACTGCGACAGCAGGCACATACATGCAGGCGTGGAGCTCCACACCTGTATTTGTGCGCCCACTGTTGCACTGCCGCCCACACCTCCCCCCTCCCCGGCACTGGCCACTACGGGCGGGGATGGCTGCTTCGGCTGCCAAATTGCACAGCCCTAGTGAAAATGTTGGGGACACCTGGATTACAGGAATATCCCAAAGCATCACACTGAAGTGCCATCCCCTTCTCCCCAAATGCCACCTGCCCCGGGCTCTGCCCTTCAAACCCCCCAGACTGTTTCCACACTAGTGATATAGTTCAGATTTGCATGTTTAAAGGGTTGAGTTTTTCGTCCATTTCTGCACTAAAATTTGCTTCTTCTGGTGCAGTTCCAAATTCCTGCCTCACTTGCCCTGCAGCAAAGGAATCTCCAGCAAACCCAATTTCATCCTTTCAAGCAGGATCTAACGGGTCCAATTCAGGGGTGCCCAATGTAGAAATGCATGCAGTCTGGTTTTCCCCACACCCATCATTGTGAGTCATTTGGAAAGGCCCCTTTCCTCCTCACCGTCCGCCCTCCCCCTCTCTTCCCCTCCGTCCCTCCATCCCTCCCTCCATTCCCAAAAATCTGCCTTTTTAATCATTGTTATTATTTACTAAATTTCTATACTGCCTTCCCAATATGGGGCATTGTCTGCCTTACAACGCCGTTTTGAGGTTTAAAAAAGCAATCTTGCTCAGCAGTGTTATAATGTTATAACCCAGGTTAAAAATTACATTCAGGATACTTTGGAGGGAAGGGGAGGGAGGCGATCAAGGGTAAAGAATGGTGGGATTAAGGGGCTCAGTGAAAACAAGGGTGCAAGCAGGCACCATTTTGCAAAAAACACATTTTTTTAAAAAGTGGAAGATTGCCAGGCATGATGGGAGACTGCCTCTGTCAGACTTAGTGCGGAAAGCATGTTATGAATTTCAACCTGGGGAGGAAAGCCCAAATGCGGAAACACTAGGGTCAACTGGCAGTACCCAAAGGAAATCCAAAGTGAGGCTAAAACAAGGGATGACTCCTAGTGCAGAAGCAGCCTCAGTGTTGGGCAAGCAGTGCTGCTAACCCTGCCGGTTATTCTTTCTCCTCCATTTCTTTGTTTCCTGACACTGAATTTTCCATGTAAAATGTTCCCCTTTATTTGTCACCACATTGTTATATGTATATTATGCTTATAAATTAAGTATGTGAGCATCAATATCCCATGCAATGTATATAAAAAGTACACACTGCATACACAATACAAGCGAATCTGCAAAGCCGGAGGCCAAAAGTGGAGAACTGAATGCCTTGCCAGAAAAGTAAATGAACAGAACAGAACTAAATAAGGAACATTTTTAATCCTCCCTGTGGGGCTTTCCACTGGTTGCACTTCAGCCCCAGTTGCTGCCTCATTCCTAGGAGCAGGTCTGTGGGGCGTCAGTAGGGCTAGCGCCCCTGTTATCTAAAGACCCACCTGCTTCCCTCTCAAACTGCCCCTCAGTGAAGATCAACTTCAACCTCATTCAACTATTTTCAGCTGTGTTTCATGAAACCCCAGTTGAGAAAGCTTGCCCCACTGACCCCTTTCTGGATGCCTACCAAGTGCTTTTAGAAAGGGGGTGGGGCCAGGTGGGCCATTTCCCAGCAAGTCTTCTGATTGGCCATTGAAGATTTAGTTAGGCTTTGCAGACATTTAAAAACATTGCTTTGGCCACAGGTGCCACCACAACGCTTGGGTGTTCAGTGTGTGACTGAAGGTAAATGGGAGCAGCCATTCTGTGGTTGGCTCCACTCCCCCTCCCCCATGGCAGCCATTTTGTGGCCCACCACTCAGGATTCCATAGGTGGGGATCCCTGTTCTGATGAACAAATAAACCACCACAGGACTGTCCTGACCTGATAGGTCCAGCCCAGCATGATCTCCTTAGCTCTTGGAAACTACACAAGATGGGTGCAGGTTAGAACTTGGATGAGAGAGTACCAAGGAGGCCTGCTCCACAGAGGCAGGCCAAGGCAAAAAGACACCACTGAAGAACATGTCTTGCCTTGAAAACCCAACAGGATCATCCTAAATGCTTTAGGATGCTTTGGGCTGATCCTGTGTTGAGTAGGGGGTTGGACTAGATGGCCTGTGTGGCCCCTTCCAACTCTATGATTCTGTGATTCTGTGAAATCAGCTGTGACTCGACTTTTCTCACCATCACTACTGTAGCCATAGTGTGCTTGGCAGGCGAAATCTGGAGCAGGGCTAGTGTGCTTCACCAGCTCTATTTAGAGAGAAGGCACCAAGATATAACATTGGCAGAATTCCTGCAAACATCAGAGAGTGAACAATTTCTGTCAATCCTCTCCACATCAATTTATATCTGTCCTAGGCTAGGTTGAGAGAGAGTAACTGGCTCTAGGTCATCCAGTGAGCTTCATGGCTGGGTAAGGATTTGAACTCGGTTCTTGTGGCGCAGAGTGGTAAGGCAGCCGTCTGAAAGCTTTGCCCATGAGGCTGGGAGTTCAATCCCAGCAGCCGGCTCAAGGTTGACTCAGCCTTCCATCCTTCCGAGGTCGGTAAAATGAGTACCCAGCTTGCTGGGGGGTAAATGGTAATGACTGGGGAAGGCACTGGCAAACCACCCCGTATTGAGTCTGCCATGAAAACGCTAGAGGGCGTCACCCCAAGGGTCAGACATGACTCGGTGCTTGCACAGGGGATACCTTTACCTTTACCTTTAGGCTAGGTTGAGAGAGAGTAACTGGCTCTAGGTCATCCAGTGAGCTTCATGGCTGGGTAAGGATTTGAACTCGGTTCTACCCAATCCTAGAGAGACATTCTATCCACTATGGCACACTGATGCCTAGGGATGCCAGCCTCCAGGTGATCCCCTGGAATTCCAGCTCATCTGCAGACTACAAAGCTCAGTTCCCCTGGAGAAAATGGCTGCTTGGGAGGGGGGACTCCATAGCATTACATTCCTGGCCCTAATCCCACCCACTCTCAGCTCCATCCCCAAAGTCTCCAGATGTTTCCCAACCCAGAGCTGGCAACCCTCCTGCTTGTGGCTTCTCAGTGATCAGAGCTGAAGTGTTGGATACCCCTTGCAAGGCTGTGGTCATCCTCCCATACGCAACATGGAGAGTACCGCTGCCCTCCTGCCATGTGATTGCCAGCTCACGAGCAATGGTGCCTCTGAGCAGAAAAAGTATCTGTGCTTGTGCTCCACCCCCCTCACTGGTGATGTTCAGGAATGGCCCCTCAGCCACACTGCTGCCTGCTCTCTCTCTCCCTGTGCACAGAGGGTTCATGTGTATCACTGTTATCCATCCATCCTACATCCTCCACCACTTCATAGACCAGGGGTGGCCAAACTGGGTCTCCAGATGTCCAAGGACTACAATTCCCATGAGTCTCGGCCTGCACATGCGGTCAGGGACTCATGAGAATTGTAGTCCTTGGACCTCTAGAGCAGTGGTCCCCAACCTGCGGGCCGCGGCCCGGTGCCGGGCCGCAAAGGCCATGGCACCGGGCCGCGGCTCCCTCTCCCCGCCCCGCCCCCGCAGTAAAAAACTTCCCAGGCCGCAAGCTTGCGGCCCGGGAAGCTTCTTACTGCGGGAGGCGGGGAGAGGGAATCAGGGCCGGGCCGCGCCTGTGCGGGCCACGCCCGCTCGGCCCGATCCGCGGGCGCGGCCCGTGGGCGCGGCTCGCGGGCGCGGCTCGGGTGCGGCCCGATCCGCGGGCGCGGCGTGGGCGCGGCCCGCGGGCGCGGCCCGATCCGTGGGCGCGGCCCGCGGGCGCGGCCCGATCCGCGGGCGTGGCCCGCACGGGCGCGGTCCGCGGCCCGATCCGCGGGCGTGGCCCGCACGGGCGCGGTCCGCGGGGGCGCGGCCCGATGCCCTGCCGGTCCCCAGCCTCGGAAAGGTTGGGGACCACTGCTCTAGAGGGCCACAGTTTTGTCACCCCTGTCATAGACAGACATAACCCAAACCTCCCCTTCCTGTTGGTGAAGAGTCACCAGCCTCTTGCTAACAAATAGCCTGTTGGAGTGATCCATTGCTGCAGGTAGCACTATGATAGCATGAGAGCAATCATTTGTCATTGGACTTTCCTGCATGGACAAGCACAGCCTAGTTCTGAAGGACCACTATAACAGAGTTGTCCTCGACCTTTTCAGTATGGTGACCCACATCCTCCCTCTTATTCCCCCCCCCCCTCCTACTGAGCTCAGCAGTTAGCATCCGGGGCAGAAGAGAACTGCTGCAGGATTTAAATGGTCGATGCTAGACTCTTTTGCAGCTCCAGGTGGCTGCTGAGCAGGGCTTCCTGCATTAATCAGTGGCTGCTCATGCACACAATTCAGAGCAGGGGTGGCCAAACTGTGGCTCTCCAGATGTCCATGGTACTACAGTTACCATGAGCCCCTTACCAGGCTTATGGTAATTGGAGTCCATGGACACCTGGAGAGTCACAGTTTGGCTATCCCTACCTTGGACGGAACACTGCCCAGAAGTCCATTTTTACTTGGTATAAGCTTTTTGGCACCCTAGGCAAACTATGAGGGAATTTCTGCACATTACTAAAAATAACATCACGCCTGTGGAATGGCAAAGCGCTAAATTATATCGCACCTCCCAGCCCCTCCTCACCTTTTTGCTGTCTTGCCTTTGTCTGCCTTCTTTTGGTGCATCTTGCCCTCCTCATCTGCTGCTGGAAGAGGCGGAAGAGAGCAACGTGCCTTATACGTGCCTCACTTCCGCCTATCAATCAATCCAGGCAACCGATCCCCTTTCTCCAACAGTTTAAAGGTCCAGCAATACCCGCTAATTTTTTTTAATTCATACTTCTCCGTTGCAATGCCTATGCATGGAATCATAGATGCATAGTGCTTTTTGGACACCCCTTATGGCACTGGTTCACAACCTGGGGGTTGGGACCCCTTTGGAGGTCGAATGACTCTTTCGCAGGGGTTGCATCAGGGCAAGCATCTTGCCAGGGGGGGGTGCCATCTACACAACAGCCTTGCAGGGTAGATCGAGATAGAGTGTTTGTCGGTTTGGAGAAGTGGAAAAGAGCGAGATCGGCATGGTGAGACAAGAGGCAGAACTGAACTGAGAAACTGAGAAACAATCCTGAACAATGGATCTTCATGCCATTGGTAAGTTTCGGTTTAATTTCTGTGAAAGAACGCATAATTTTATGGTTGGGGGTCACTTCAACATGAGGAACTGTATTAAAGGGTTCTGGCATTAGGGAGGTTGAGAACCACTGCCTTATGGGATCACAAGTCCTTTGATAAATTAAAAATAATAATATTGTTCCTAATTTTTGTAGGGGGGGGGAGAAAACTTTCAAGAGGCATGCTTTGTTGAATAAAATATTCTTTTATTTCTGGCATTGCCTACACGTGTGTCCGCCTATTCATTGCTCCAGGCATGTCGCCATTTTTAAACAGAAATTCCCATCCTAGGAATAAGGGAGAGGGAAGTGAGTGTGAGGGCAGGACGAATCAGATGACTTTAGCCCGTTTGAGCCTCCATGCCTTCCCTCTGCTGGTTGCCTGCTGGTTGCTCTATAGTAGCTAGCTTTTTGGAGTGGTGAATCCACTTTTTGCGATTCTCAAAGAAGTGCTTTAAAATGGAGGATGTAGCGAGTTGTCAGCTGGATGTGGACGATGTCATGTGCAGGGGCCGGAATATTCAGCTTGCAATCGACTGGCATGACGCCACATTTAACGGGTGCGGAAATACCCTGTCTTTACTACAGGGGCTAACCAGATGTGTTTGAAAAACCAGCAAACATCCCACAAAAGGCATATCTGCCCCCACTATAACCCCCCCTCCCCTAGCAAGCGACATTCCTACATACACAGCCTTTGCATGGGAAGGTGACGTTCCAGCCTCTGCCCACCCGGCGCCTTCCCCGTTACGCCCTCCAGTCACTCTAAGATTCTAAGAAACTCTCTCTAGGAACGAGGCTTGTGCGCGGCGGCATCCAAATCGCCATTCCAGGCCGACGCAGCCAGAACCCTACTAGGAACCGTCCAGGCACATTTCACTCCATCAAGGTGTATATGCAGTGAAGGGAAAATATGCCAACCGACTGCTTCCAGAGTCAGATCTTGGTTTTCAAAATGTCAAGGAGAGCGAGGGCAGGGGCGGCCATTAGGGAAGGCTGACCAACAACCTGCTTCCAGAGGCTTTGTGACCCAGTATTGGGTCCCCACCCACAGACTGGGGGACACTGTGTACAGGGCAATATAGCACTTGTGCAGCCCTGGAGCCGACCCCCTCCCCCATTTAGATAAGGACATACAAAAAATATTCATTCTCCTTCCACCTGTTACAGAGGATTTAAATTAAGCTTTGCTGAGATGTGAGATGGTCGCTATGCGATACACAGAGCATTTATGCTCATGTTCTAACACACAAATGATGTTTCTCCCTCCAGTGAAGTTAAGTTGATTTTCATGGCCATGAGATGCACGATAGCTGGAGCCGGGCTGTGGTTCAAGGGGGAGGCATCCACTGTGCATGCAGGTAATCAGTGATGGGAAAGTCTTTTCTCCGCCTGAGACCCTGGAGGGCAGCTGTCAGTCTGAGGAGACAAGATGGGCCTTCGGTGACCAGCAGGGCAGTTGGCGTCTACCCCATTCAGAAATTTAAATTCAAAGCTGATTTCTGACAAATGTCAAATCCAGCAACTAATGCACTTTTTTTTTTTTTTACAAGATACCCCACAGGAGGCAAAAATAGCTCGAGGGTTGATCGGGGACAGGCACCGGAAAATCGGCACCGTCCCTGATGAATAGGGACAGTCGGAGCACATGATACCCTGCAAAGCTGCACAAAGATGTTGACACAGGAGTGACGTTCTTTCCATCAGGCAGTTTGGCCAGCTCATAAATAGGCCGGGATCAGCTGTTTCCATCAGAGGTGGGGGAAACACCATAAGCTAACGTTCAGAAAGGGCACCGGGACCAGCTGACACCTGGGTCTGCTCTGACCTGGGCCGAAGCTCAGGAAGCTGTGCAAATACAAAAGGAGTTTGGTTACAGAGGTGTGTTGCTAAGCGGTGACTGCTTCCCCTTAGGACAACAGAGCAGAAACTCAAGGGCACCTTCAATTATTCCAGCATGAGGTTTCACAGGACAGAGCCCACTTCTTCAGATACAATGGAAAGAAAGAAACTGATTTACTTTACTTTTTTACAGATTACAGAAGAGAGAAGGGAGCCCCGGGATTTGGAGTTTCCTCAGGTTACTGAACATTAAACAAAGAGGTATCCTATTTCCATAACTATAATTCCCAGGGATCCTTGGGAAAAGCCAGACTAGTCTGTGGTTGTTGGTTTAATTGGTTTAATGAATTCAGTATTTGCTCAGCCCCAGTCCCGTTCCTCAGCTGCCATGCAAACAGACCCGTGGCGCAAGCAGGGGTCTTCCTCTGCCAGGCCCTTCCCCAAGCTGCTAATCAGCTGGCAGACAAGGGGACTTCCCAAGAGAGAGGAGAAGGCCAGGCCTCATCGCCAGCATCACACAAGAAGTGGCGGCATTGCAGCTATCAGCTTGGACTACAGTTTGGGAGAACCCAGTTCCCATCCCGGCTCTTCTACAAAACACGCTGGGCTGCCTGCTTGCTCTCTCAGCCTAATCTACCTCACAGGGTTGTTGTGAGGATAAAATGGAGAACCATAAATTCCTCTCAGCGCTCCTCAGAGGATGGCTGGGATCAACCCATACTGAACAGATTTGCCTTCTTTTACCAGCTGTGACCTCGGTCCCATCGTAACCGAGCGCAGTGGGATTTCCTGACCGTTAAGGTAGATTCAAGTGGATCCAGGCTCCTGCTAGCCTTCATTATCCATCTCTCCAACTAGCCGCAAGGAGCTGAAGCCATCCTGAGCAAACAGAAGGACACCGGAGACTCCTGCTGCAGGCCAACCCAACGCCCAAGCCTTGCTCTCTGTGCCTGTTGTGGAGCTGCCTGCTGCCGTCTCTCTGGGAGGTCAGGGCGCTGCAGCTGTTCCATCTGGAAACCGTCTTCCTGTCAGGCCGGGGGCGGGTGGGGAGGGGGGCCTGGCTTCCCGCAAAGCAGCAGAGGAGGCCATCTGCCCTGCAGCGACACCATCGCCACCCCCAGGAGGAAGTCCCCGCCTGCCGCCACCCTTCGAGACACAACAGGAAAAGCTTGGGATGAAACACAACGGCAAATGGTGACCAACACCAAGCGGAGGGAGAAACAGCAATCTAGCCCCTTGGGCTGCGGCCAATGCCCTAAGGCTGACAACCTCCGGGGGGGGGGGACGGGGGGAGTTCTCTCGTGATCAATTCTGCCTTGGAAGGAGTGCTCTGTGGCTTCAGGCCCCTGGCTGAGCTCTGTCTTTCCCAGACTCCCTCCCCCAAACTTCCCAGCCCCTGGAGCTGGCATCCCTGCAGTCACTTCAAGCACCAACTCCGTCCTTGGTCTATGGCAACCCCCTTCCTGCCCCACCTGCAATATGGGATCAATCATTCGGGCGTGGGGGGGGGGAGTGTTGTCCATTTGCAGCCGGCTGCTGGCAGCCCTACAGGAGTGTCAAAGCAAGAGGTCCTCGGAGGCAGTTTGCCATTCCCTGCATCTGAATACGGACCCTGGGGGCCTCAGACCTTTTCCGTAATGGGAATTTGCCTCGCCTCACCTCCCACCTGGTGGCAGAGTAAATTCCCAGTTCCCCATGACGTTGCCGTTGTGCTGGGGACATCCCAGGCATGGCCTGACTCACACGTTCGTTTGCCCTGGGCACTGATGAGGCATCTTTTGGGCCTGGGCCACAGGAAAGGGAAGAGTCAGGCCATCCTGGCTGGGTTTTGTCCCAGAAGGGACAAAGATTACTCCAAGTGGCTCTGCCACATAGCAGAGCTGCTTGGGGAAGTTTTTATTATTCTTTCTAAGAACAGGGTATTGCGTTGTAATGCAATATCCCATTATTAAAAATCAAAAACGGGCTTCACGACCGTGCAGTGCAGCAGAACCTCACCATCCCAGCTGCCTTGTTCCGGAGGCATAAATTCGGGGCAGACCAGGTGCAGCAGGGAAAATGCTCCCCAGTTCTGGACCCAGGAAGAGGCAGGGCAACCTGCCCCACCCCAAACACCTGGCAGCAGCCCAGCGCGGCGACACTTGTAGGGAATCAGTCTAAGATGTGGCAGTTATGAACAGCGGCCTCTAATCTGGCGGAAAAGGTTGGATTCCCCGCCCCTCCTCCACGTGCAGCCAGCTGCATGACCTTGGACAAGTCAATGTCTTAGAACTGTTCTATGTTTTAGAACTGTTCTCTCAGAGCAGGTCTCTCAGAGCCCTGCCTACCTCACAGGGCTTTTGTTATGGAGAGAGAAAGGGACAGAGATTGTAAGATATATGAGACTCCTTCAAGTAGTGAAAAGCAGGCTTAAAAAAAACTGGCCAGAGCCAACTCTACTTTGCTTCTGAGATCTGAGGAGAATGGGGGAGCCTGGGACATCCGAGTCAGGACAAATAATTCCAGCCTGCTTTAAATAAGGGTAGACCTGGGCCTATTCTGCATACCATAGATAATGCACTTTCAATGCACTTTAGAAGTAGATTTTACTGTTTTGCACAGAAAAATCCAGCTGTCAAAGCACAGTGAAAGTGCATTATCCTACATGTGTGGAATGGGCCCAAGATTTACCAAGACACAGTTTCTGTTCTTAGGTCCTGAGAAATTCATTCTCAGCTCTCACACACGCAGACACAAAACAGCCAAGTTTGGGGTATGACATTTTAGGACCAAAACAGATAAGATCCTGGAGAATTTGTGAAAGGGTCTTCCCAGCACCAACAGTTACGGTGAAGTTGTAGGCCTGCTAAGGGGAGAATGAGGAGGGGTATAATCTAGGCAGTCCACAACCCAGTCTGCAGCATTTATCAGCTGGGCACACCATGATATGGTGGATTGGTGTTCTGTCTGCACAGCCTGTGTAAACACCACTTAAGATACACCCACCCCAAACTCAAAATGTCCGCCTCTAGGGTAGGCTTCCTCAACTCAGCACCAATAGGGCATCATGGCACATACTTTCTTTCCTGGCACCCCCAGGTGTTTGTTTGTTTGTAGAAATAGATGAGGCCAAATGGAGACACTGCACAGCAGGGCTTCTGATTGGCCATGGGATAGCTGATTGGTTATACATATTAAAATAACTAAAGTGTTGGTTTAATCTCTCATTCTTTTTCCATGTATTTTTTAAAAATTAGTCCTCTGGTCCCCTGTTGCTGGGCTTCCTCTACCTGTGTATCAGCATGTTTGTGGTTTCCTCTGTCTCCCATGGAGATACATTTTGTTGCTACAGGGGTGCACGGTGCCCCCCCCCCCAGTTCCTGACACGGGATGGGCGGTACTATTGACAGATGGGAAATTCTTGGAGATTTCCGCACCCGATAAATATAGTGAAATGCTTACCTTCTGAAGACACCATAATTTTGGTGTTTTGCATGATGTCGCCAACCTCCCATGTCCATCCAGCAAACCTCAAGCAACATCCGCCATTTTAAAGTGGCAGTTGGGGAATCGCATAAAGTGGATTCATCAACCTATGTAGTGCAAGCCACAGGAGAGCAACCAGCAGGCCACATGCTAAAGAAATGTATGGAGGCAAAGAAGCGCTATCTCCACCTCCAATATCCTGCCCTCACACTTGCCTCCCTCTTCCTTCTCCCGGGGATTTTTGTTGTTGTTTTTGTTAGAGCAAAATGCCTGGAGCAACAAACAGGTGTTCAATCGTGCAGGCAAAGCCAAAAATAAGTATTTCCCAAAGTTGTTACACAAAGCATGCCTCTCTAAAGTTCTGTCCCCCACAAATCAGGAACAAGATTAATTTTTTAAAGATTACAGACTCACGATTCCATAAGGGATGGCATTATAAAAAGCACCATGCATCTATGATTAGATGCATAGTCATTTCAACAGAGAACTATTGATTTTTTTAAAAATTAGCTGGCACCGGGCCCTTTAAAGTATGAAAAAAGAGGATTGGCTGCCTGGCTTAATAGACAGGTGGAAGAGAGTCACGTGTAAAGCGCATTGCTCTCTTCCACCATTTCAAGCAGGCATATGGAGGGCAAGGAGCGTGAGAAGGCGGAAGTGAGAGAGCCAGGTGAGAAATGGCCAGAGGTGTGATAATGTTTAGCACTTTGCCATTTCGCTCACGTAACACTATTTTTTTCAATGTGCGGAAATTCCCTTGGAAATGGAGCCTGGGGAGGACAGGAACTTTAGTGGGATCCAATGCCACAGAGTCCCCCCCCCCTCCCTAGCAGCCATTTTCTCCAGGGGAAATGATCTCTGCAGTTTGGAGATGTGTCGCAATTAGGGTTGGGTGCTTCGACTACCGAAGTGGCCGTTTCAGGCCGAAGCAGGCAGCACTGTGGCGCGGGGAAGGTGGTACCAGTGCCGGCACGCCAGTTGGCCTGTGTGCCTGTGTGCATGTGCCAACTGGTGCGCCAGCACTGGTGCCACCCCTTCCCCCCCACCACCATGGTGCTGCCTGTTTCAGGCTAGAACGGCCACTTTGGTAGCTGAAGCACCGAACCCTAGTCGCAATCCCAGGGAATCTCCAGGCCCAACCTGGAGGCTGGCATCCTTATGTGGTTGCACTCACCAGTCTGTGTCTTAATTTCAAAGGTGCCCACAGGCTCAAAAAGGTTGGGGACCCCTGATCTGGAGACCTAGAAGTAGGAAGCCTAATCTCGGAGAATGACAGTGTGTCAGAGGGACAACATTTTACCAAAGAGGTACCAGAAAACGGAAACTGGCCCTGATAAATAGCTAAAACTAATAACTTTATTTTTGTTTACACATGAGGATGCATGCTAAAGATGGAACCTTGGTCTTGGACAGAGAGTCGTAGTTCTTGATTAATTTGATTTTTAATTGTGAGCTCCACAGCTGGAATTATTATATATGGTTGGGTGTGTCACACTCTTGTTCGTATGCTACCAACCAGGGTTTCTTGTAATGTTGTATCATCAAATGCATGCATATATTTTATTTGGCCACTGACCAGCCCTCTGGGTTGGCATACATTTGGTCTATGGTCACACCATGTGCAACCATTGAGATGGTACATGCAAATTTCCGCAGACTCTGATTCTTCATTTTTTATGTTGTTTTTAATATTTTTAAAGTGAACTTTATAATAGATATACATGTATTTTAATTTTAATCTATTTGGTTGCTCAACCTCCTGACCCAATTCCACACTTAGCCACGTGGTTCACTGGGCGGAGAGGCCCTCTCTGCCAAGGCTACTCAGAGGTGGCTGTCAGGGAGGTGGGGGGAATGCTCTCTGTGCTGCCCTGGGATCTTTGGAGGAAGAGCATAATAAAAGCTAGATAGCTTTCTTCTTTTTCTTTTCTTTTCGAACTTTTGTATTTTTATAAAGATATACCGAAAAGAAATGTATTTTGGTTACAGTATACCCCCATCCCTCAGCCTTCCATGGTCCCTTTTCTTTGCTTGCTCCAAACTTCATTTGGCAAGATAGTCCAAGTAGAAACTCCACTGCTCCTGGAATTCTTCCCTTGGTCTTTTGTTGACTATTGAAGGAAGCTTTGCCATTTTCACTTATTCAGCAAGTTTATCCAACCATAAGTCAGTAGTCAGGTTCTCCGGCGATTCCCAGTTCTTAGCCAGAACAAGTCTTGCTGCCGTTGTGACATAAAAGAAGAAAATTCTAGCATGTGAAGGGAGTAGTTCTGGACACAAATTGAAAAACATATATTCAGCTTTCATAGAAAACTTATTATTAAATATCTATTCCAAAAGAGCATGTACCTTTACCCAAAATCTGTATACTTTCCCACATCTCCACCACATATGAAAGAAAGAGCCCACCTAATCATGACAGTTCCAGTACATATCATTATAGCCCTTAGACCAGTGGTCCCCAACCTGCAGGCCGCGGCCTGGTGCCGGGCTGCGAAGACCTCGGCGCCGGGCCGCGGCTCCTTCTTCCCTCCCCCCCCTGAAGCGAGAAGCTCGCCAGGCCAAAGCGGCCGATTAGCTCGCGGCCCGGCAAGCTTCTTATTTCGGGAGGGGAGGGAAGAGAAGCTTGCTGAGCCGGAAGCTAAACGGCCGCTTTAGCGGCCGATTTGCTCGCGGCCCGGAGGGGCCGGGAGGAGAAGCTGCGGCCGCCGGCATGGTGGTGGCGCAAACACGCATGTGCGGACTGCTGCGCACGTGCGTTTGCGCTGCGGCTGCCACGTGTGCGCGGGCCCCCGGGCTGCCCTCTCTGCCCACTATTCCGCGGCGGTCCACGGCAAGCGGAAGCTTGCGGACCGCTGCCTTAGACATCTTAGCAATTACTTTTTAAAGTTTTTTATATGAGAGCTTCCATTTTAAAATGCAACTGTATGGTTTGAATTTTTACAATCTGCTTTTTAAAAAGCTAGGAAGCTTCTGTTCTGCCCAAAGTGGAACGGCTCCAAATAACATCCACTTCACCTCCCCAGCCCTGATCCCCCTTTGAATGGAGACCAGCTGTATTTATCTATTTATTTTTAGACCGCCACTCCTGCAATCAACCATCTCGTGGCGGTTTACATCGATCCAAAATCCCATAAAACAGTAAAATTCCCATATGAAACCCAAGATGGCGGTATCACACATATGCGCAGTACTAAAGTTCTGTGTATAGGGGGCGATCATAGGCAGAGTTGTTTAAGAGGGGTCTTTCACACTTATCCTTTGGTCACAATCAGGAGTGGCTTAAGGATTCGTGGGGCCCGTAGCACCAGAGCCAGTTTTAAGGATTCACAGGGCCCTAGCAGAGTACAATTGTGGTGGGACCAGCCAGACTCAGGCCAAAGCAGCCCCCCACAGTGGAAAAGAGTATCCCTCTGTCTTTAAAGAGGGAAAGGGGGGGGGGAAGAGAGGTTACAGCCCCATTCTTGGAGAGGAAGGCACCGCTTGGGGCTCCTGGAAACACAGGGCTCTTAGCACATACTACATGTGCTACATCAGCCTTTTCCAACATTTTGACCATGGAGTAGGTCCTGAAACAACTTTTCAGGCATTGAGGAGCCCCAGAGATGATGTCAGCTGGCCACACTTCACTGTTTCACTCCCATAAGTCACACATGACGTGAAGTGACATTGCCACCCGTGTTAACAGGAACGGGGTAGAAGGAGACAGGATACTGTTCAAGGTGGGAGTAGGTGTGCAGGTTCTGCCCCGTCCCAGATGCAGAGCCATGGGAGAACTCACATTGGGGAGGGGGGAGGGGGAGCAATGGAAGTGGCCAGTTCCCTAGACTGTGGCTGAGTGCATTAAAGCAGGAGGGGAAGTCCCATGAACCCCCTCCAGAGCTCTCCTGGTTGGGAATCCCTATGCTACACGGATAAACTGGCCCTGGTCACATCATGTAGAAATGATATAATGATATCAATATGGCATTTCCGCACATCATTAAAAATAGTGTTATGCCAGCTAAGTGACATAACGCTAAATATAATCACGCCTCCGGGCCCCTCTTCACCTTTTTACTGTCTGGCTCTTCTAAGCCACCATTTCGCAAGTCTCCGATTCCACGTGCCTATTTGAAATGGCGAAAGAGAGAAATGTGGTTTACACGCAACTCTCTTGTGCCTGTCAATCAAGCCAGGCAGTTAATCCCCTTTCTCCATGCTTTAAAGGGCCTGCGTTGCCTGCTAATGTTTTTTTAAAAATTCAATACTTCTAGGTTGAAACACCTATGCATATAATCATAGATGCATGTTGTTGTTGTTAGATGCGAAGTTGTGTCCGACCCATCGCAACCCCTTGGATAATGATCCTCCAGGCCTTCCTGTCCGCTACCATTCCTTGAAGTCCATTTAAGTTTGCACCGACTGCTTCAGTGACTCCATCCAGCCACCTCATTCTCTATCATCCCCTTCTTCTTTTGCCCTCATTCACTCCCAGCATTAGGCACTTGTCCAGGGAGTCCTTCCTTCTCATGAGGTGGCCAAAGTATTTCAGTTTCATCTTCAGGATCTGGCCTTCTAAGGAGCATTCAAGGCTGATCTCCTCTAGGACTGACCGGTTTATTCGCCTTGCGAATTTCCTCCCATCTATTTGCCAGGAATCGAGAAGGCCGGATGCCTTCTCCAATCTTCATTTTCTTGATGCTGAGTTTCAAGCCAACTTTTGCACTCTCCTCCTTCACCTGCATCAAAAGGCTCTTTAGTTCTTCTTTGCTTTCTGCCGTTAGAGTGATATCATCTGCGTATCTGAGGTTGTTGATATTTCTCCCTGCAGTCTTAATCCCAATTTATGACTCATCTAACCCCGCCTTCCTCATGATGTGCTCTGCATAAAAATTAAATAGGCAAGGAGCCTTGCCAAACTCCTTTCTCAATTTTGAACCAATCAGTGATTCCATGCCCAGTTCTCACTGTTGCTTCTTGACCTGCATATAGGTTTCTCAAGAGACAGATAAGATGCTCTGGTATTCCCATCTCTTTAAGAACTTGCCCCAATTTGTTGTGCTCCGCACAATCAAAGGCTTTAGCATAGTCAATGAAGCAGAAGTAAATGTTCTTCTGGAACTCCGTAGCTTTCTCCATCATCCAGCGTATGTTGACAATTTGATCTCTAGTTCCTCTGCCTCTTTGAACTCCTGCCTGTATTTCTGGAAGTTCTCAGACCACATATTGCTGGAGCCTAGCTGAAAGGATTTTGAGCATAACTTTGCTAGCATGAGAAATGAGTGCAATGGTGTGGTAGTTTGAACATTCTTTGGCATTTCCCTTCTTTGGGATTGGAATGTAAACTGACCTTTTCCAATCCTGTGGCCACTGTCGAGTTTTCCAAATTTGCTGGCATATTGAGTGTAGCAGTTTTATTGCATCGTCTTTTAAGATTTTGAATAGTTCAACTGGAATGCTGTCACCTCCACTAACTTTATTGTTGCTCAGACTTCCTAAGGCCCATTTGACTTCACATTCAGCATTCAGTTGGTTGTATCTTTCTCTTTCTCCCTTGCCTTTCACTTCCCTTATCTCCTCAGTTATTTGTAAAGCTTCCTCAGGCAGCCATTTTGCTTTCTTGCATTTCTTTTTCTTTGGGATGGTTTTAGTTGCTACCTCTTGTATAATGTTGCGAACCTCCGTCCATAGTTCTTCAGGCTGTCTATCAGATGTAATTCCTTAAATCTATTTGTCACCTCTACTGTGTATTCGTTAGGGATATGCTTTAGTTCATACATGACTGGCCGAGTGCTTTTCCCTACTCTCTTCAATTTGAGCCTATCTTTTGCAACAAGAAGCTGATCTGAACCACAATAAGCTCCTGGTCTTGTAGGGCTTCATAGAACTGGTCAACATCCTCTTCAGCAGCAGTGGTTGGGGCATAGACCTGGATTACTGTGAAGTTGAATGGTTTGCCTTGGATTTGAACTGAGATCATTCTGTCATTTTGGGGATTATATCCCAAGACTGCTGTTCCTACTCTTTTATTGATTATGAAGGCTACTCCATTTCTTCTGAGAGATTCTTGCCCACAGTATTATACCTGACGGTCATCTGAATTAAATTCACCCATTCCTGTAAATTTTAGTTCACTGATTCCTAAAATGTCGATGTTCAGTCTTCTCATTTCTTGTTTAACCACGTCCAGCTTGCCTTGATTAATGGATCTGACATTCCAGGTTCCTATGGAATAAAAGTCTTTGCAGCATCGGACTGTCTTTTCACCACCAATTCCCTCCACAACTGAGCGTCCTTTCGGCTTTGGCCCAGTCGCTTCATTCATTCTGGAGCTACTCGTACTAGCCGTCTGCTCATCCCCAGTAGCATATTGGACACCTTCTGACCTGAGGGGCTCATCTTCCGGCGTCATATCGTTTTGCCTTTTGAACTTGTCCATTGGGTTTTCATGGCAAAGATACTGGAGTGGTTTGCCATTTCCTTCTCCAGTTGATCATCTTTTGTCAGAGCTCTCAGCTATGACATGTCTGTCTTGGGTGGCCCTGCACGGCATAACTCATGGCTTCACTGAGCTACGCAAGCCCCTTCGCCACATCAAGGCAGTGATCCTTGAAGGGGCATAGATACATAGTGCTCCTGTATTGCCACCCCTTATGGAATCATGACTCTTGCTTTTTTAAAAAAATGAATCTCATTCCTGATTTTTGGGGGGGGGGGTGATTAGACAGGCATGCTTTGGAGAAAAAAGTTTTGGCTTTCCCTGCTTGTTCGCCTATTCATTGCTCCAGGCAGCTCGCTTAAAAAAATTAACTCCCATCCCCGGGAGAAGGGAGAGAGTGGCAGGTGCAAGGACAGGAATTGGAGGTAGAGATAGCACTTCTTCGCCTCCATACATTTTTTTTTTTCTGGTGGCCTGCTGGTTGCTGTCCAGTAGATAGCACTGCATATGTTGGTGAATCCACTTTTTGAGATTCCCCAACTAGCGCTTTAAAACGGAGGATGCAGCCAGACATTTATTGCCCAGACACTGCATGTTGGCAACATCATGTGGAGAGGCGGAATATAATGACAACAAAAGGTTTTTCACTATTTTTAAAGGGTGCAGAAATAAAATAAATAAACCCCCATAGTTTTCTCTTCAGTCCAGTTCATGATTATTCCTACTTTAGTCTCTTTATACACACACCCAATAAAGTCAGATGGTACAACATGCAGGATATGAGGTCATTACACTGTGAACTTCCCCTTTTCACTTCATTGGCCGCTGCCTACTAGAGGCATCAGGGATATCACACCGCAAGGTTTTGGGCCACTCCGTGATATCAGAACAAATAAGGAAATAAGATGCATATGGTCGTCCCAATGATGGAACACCTCCCCCAAAAGATTTGTATGGTGCCTATATTACTTTAACATCCTTTTTGTTTTCCAAGGTCTTACTAGATTGATTTTAGCAGTTTCTGTTTTCTGGAAGTATTACTGTTAGTTTAAAAATTAATCTACTCCATCTGCTGTCACAAAATTTATCTGACTTGTCTGCTCTCCTAAAGAAGAACACAAGTTGGTTCTTATATGCTGCTTTTCTCTACCCAAAGGAGTCTCAAAGCGGCTTACATTCGCCTTCCATTTCCTCTCCCCACAACAGACACCTTGTAAGGGAGGTGAGGCCGAGAGAGCCCTGAGATTACTAAAGAAGAAGAAGAGTCAGTTCTTATATGCCGCTTTTCTTACCCGAAGAAGTCTCAAAGCGGCTTACAGCCGCCTTCCCTTTCCTCTCCCCACAAGAGACACCCTGTGAGGGAGGTGAGGCCGAGAGAGCCCTGAGATTACTAAAGAAGAAGAAGAGTCAGTTCTTATATGCCGCTTTTCTTACCCGAAGAAGTCTCAAAGCGGCTTACAGCCGCCTTCCCTTTCCTCTCCCCACAAGAGACACCCTGTGAGATGGGTGAGGCTGAGGGAGCCCTGATATTCCTGCTCAGTCAAAACAGCTTTTTCTGTGCTGTGGTGAGCCCAAGGTCACCCAGCTGGCTCCATGTGGGGAAGAGCGCGGAATCAAACCCAGCTTGCCTGATTAGAAGTCCGCACTCCTAACCACTACACCAAGCTGGCTCTCCAACATATACTGTACTTTGTATGGTGCCTATATCTCTGGTTCAAATCTAACCTCTGCCATAAACTTAACTCAATAGCCTTTGGCTATCCACTCAATCTCACCCCCTGCATTCTGCAAAAGAGGCCCTACTTGGCAGAGCTGTTGTAAGGATTACTGTGCTATTGCATGTCCCTTGAATACTGAACATGCTACCTTAGTGCCAAACATTCTTTATCTTCTGGCTGCTTCACTTGCGATGTTGCTCTCTCTCTCTTCTAATCATTATTTTATCACACACCTCTTTGCACCCTTCAAAGGGGAAAAAATACCCCTGACTTCTGAGTGAGAGAAAGAAAGAGCCAACAGATTTTCCGGAAGCAGCCCTATCTCTTCCGTCATGTTTTGTCCCTGTCTGATTCAGCTCCAAAGAACTTTTAAGGATGCCCTGAGATCACTTTCCTGGTGGCAAGTGGCAACCCAGATGCCATTACAGCACCTTCCCCTGAAAACCTCTCGTCTGTCTCCGGCCTGGGAAAACAGTGTCTTTGGGAAAGGAAGGTCCTGTTTACACCATCGTGTGGCTTTCTTTCCCAACCTCCGTAGGCAGCAATCTGTGGGCTGCAGAGCCCAAGCGGGACTATGAGTCACTCACTTCCTCCCTCCCTCCCTCTCTCGCTTGCTTGCTCTCTCGCTCTTTCCTTCGCTCTGGCAGAGAAACTATGTCAGCCCTTGGCTTTCGCTTTTCTCTCAGCCAGCAGACACTGGGAGAGAAAGAAAAGGAAAAGGCCCTGTAGGTCTGGGGCTGTGTGAATGTGCTCTCTCTCTCCCTCTCTCTCTCTCTCTCTCTCTCTCTCTCTCGTTTCTTTTTCACATTGCTTTCCATTTTTGTCCAAGATTCAATTCTTTGATTTTTTTTTTGCTCTTGGTTTGGTAGAGTTGTTTGCATTGTGTACGCCTGTCGTGTGGTATTTAGAAACAAGGGGCGTGCATGTATGCATCGAGTGCACAGATCCTGTAAAATCAGATTTATTGCGGCCAAAATAATGTGAACCATGAGTACAATTTACGGGGGGGGGGGGGAGTCTGTTGTGAGGAAGCCGGAAAGGGCGGGGGCACAAAGCATCGTGGGTTTGAATCGCACCAGGGAGGTGCAGAGGGATTGGAGGCCCAAATTTGAAATTGTCCCTCTTTTGTTCTGGGTCGTAACATCTCAAAAGAAGAAAGGGAAGGGGCAGGTTTCAGAACTTCCCTGCTGAGTTCTTAAACAGCAGCAAACAAAATCCAAGGAACGGAAAGGTTTGTGGTGGCAGAAGCTGTCTCTGGCTGGCGTTTCTAACTAATCTGTTCGCATAGCTAATCCAATTGCCCCCTTTCAGAGCAGGGATTGGGAAGGAGGCTTTATGAATATCAGAGCAGATCTTAGCAACAAAAGAAGCGTTTCTGCTGCTGAGGTTCAACAGACAACATCCCACAAGAGAATAACCCTGCAATCTGACGCGCCCTTACATGAGAGCAAGTGTCACAGACATCAGGAGAGTTTGCTGTCAGCAGGCCTACATGTGGGCTGCAAGTGGACCTTCCAGGCTTCACTACATCCCTATGTCAGCTTCACAGCAGTGTAGCTGTCATGGCTTTTCCCAAAGGATCCTGGGAAATGGAGTTTGGTAATGATGTGAAGAGTTCTACTGGATACTGCAGGCAGATTTATGGTTTCTAACTGGAACCACAGACAGTCTGAGACACCTCTGTGGTTAACTATTTGTTTACATATATATGTGTGTGTATATGTGTACATGTGTGTATATATGTGTGTGTATATGTGTACATGTGTATATGTATATATGTATATGTGTATATATGTGTGTGTATACAAAGCTAAACTTTTGAAATCAAACAACAAAACTGGTCTGTTATGCCAAGATTCTTCTATAGACTTTCAATAAGAAGCAACAACTAACTATTCCTAAAACAGCATGTTTCTTACCCATCCAGGAGGGTCCAATATTGCTCTAAAGCAGCCAGAAACTACACTGCTGAAAAATTTAGTAAGACTCAACTGGAATGATGGTTAAATCAATATAGGTGTATGGGGTACGCCAAGAAAAGAGGAATCTCTCTGTGAAGCCCCATGGCCTTATTTCAAGAACGAAGTAAGAGAACCTTGGATTGAAGATGACTTTGGGTTTGTTGCCTTCTTCAAGGCTCATGCAGCAACTCTTGGCTCCAGCTCCTGTTATGACAGATGCCTTTTCCCTCGAAAATGGAATGTTGTCCCCTTTGTAGCATAGTTTCCTTTGTTATAATAATAAAAAGGGTATTTCCGCATATTGTTAAATATAGCGTTACGCCAGCAGAGTGGCATAACGCTACATATAATCGCACCTCCCAGACCCTCTTCACCTTTTTGCTGACTTGCTCTTCTCAGCCGCCATTTTGCGCTTCCCCCCCTCCACAACTGCTGCTGGAAACGGTGGAAGAGAGCCATGAGGTTTAAACACATACTTTCTTATGCCTGTCAATCAAGCCAGGTAGCCAATCCCCTTTCTCCATGCTTTAAAGGGCCCACAATGCCTGCTGCTATTTTTAAAATCAATACTTCTCTATTGAAATGCCTCTGAATCTAATCATAAAGAAGCAGAGTGCTCCTTTATTGCCACCCCTTATGGAAACACGAGTCTTGCTTCTTTTAAAAATGAATCTCATTCCTGATTGGGAGGGGGACTTGGAGAGGCATGCTTTGTGCTACAACTTTGAGGGAAATTTTTATTTTGCCTTTCCCTGCATGATTGAATGCCTATTCGTTGATCCGGGCAGTTCACTTAAAAAAACAAACAAACTCCTGTCCCCAGGAGAAGGAAGAGGGAGGCTGATGCAAGTGTGGAACATTGGAGGGGGAAATAGCACTTCTTCGCCCCCATACATTGTTTTTGCTGGTGGCCTGCTGGTTGCTCTCCGTTAGATAGTGCTGCATATGTTGGTGAATCCACTTTTTGGGATTCTCCAACTAGCGGGAACCTCCTGTCTCCCTGGCTCCTGCCCTGTGACCGTTGTGGGACAAACCTGACTCGTGGAGGTTCGGCTATTACAGAAGAACCAGAGCCAGGCCACTGGGGGGTCTGGATGGCAGTAGCTGGAGCTGGCGAGGGGCATGACTTAGTGCGGAGGATGCAGGAAGGAGCGCCTATCCAGCCTGGCCAAGCGAGGAACCATCCGAGAATGCAGCGTCTGAGGCAAGATGCTGCAGCAGGCTCTTTAAGGGCTCGGGGGCAGGGAATGTAGGGGAGGAAAGCTACTTAGTTGGGAAGGTCGGCGTCCATGAGGAGGTGGGGTTAATGGGAGTGCGGAACTACCACGAACCCGGGAGTTGAGGAACGAAGAATCCAGTCCCTCTCCATTCTGAGACGTCTCCTTCCAAGATAAGTGGTATTTCAACCCCACGTCCCTGGCTCCTGACACCATGGTGGACCAAAAGCGAGGAGCAGACTCCGTGGACCTCGACACGTTTTAAAATGGAGGATGTAGCCATCTGTTTACTGCCCAGATGCTGCATGTCGGCGACGTCATTTTTAGGGGGCAGAGTATAATGACAACGAAAGGTAAGTATCTCACTATTAGTAAAGGGTGCAGAAATCCGCTCTGCTCTCTCCTTGGAGAAGTTTTTGAGCAAAGACCCCTCTCAGACCAGACTCAAACTGATCCGTCTTCCGTTCAGCCCATGCTGTCATCACAGCTGCCCTCATCCCTCGCCCTTTCAGAGTGTTCGTTCTTCTGGATTCTACTTCAGGTACTAAAATCTGATTTACTGGCAATTGTAAATATGGAAAAACACTGCTAAAAATAATTGTATCTGGGGGACTCATTGCCCCATAGTTAAAAAGCAGAGACCCACTCCCACCTTGATGTTATTATCATTACAAAATATAGAGCCATGACGGTTTCAGCCTATAGAGAGATTTTCGAGTGTTGAGGGCACTCTGCATTCATTACCTTATTGCACACATCTTCCCACTCCAACCATCCAGGAAATGTAGGCGGGGGGGGGGGAGTCTGCACTAATTAGCAAGCACCTCTTTATCTTTCCTGTTCCACCAGCATAAAGCCAAAGGGTTACAAGTCTCAGCACAGCCCTCATTGGCACTTCTGACATTACCTTGAACTGGTTGTCCATCAGTTACCAAGGCTTTCACCACAGAGGTATAAAAACAGAGTGGTGCTCTTTTGATCCAAGGAATGAAGTGTTGCTAATCCTTAAGAAAGTCGTTGCATAAGAATCACCTTGCTGGATCAAACTAAGGTATATCCAACGCGGAAGGAAGCATAACCAGCAGGGCATGAAGGCCACAACTCTCGCCTGCTGTTTGTCCCTAACATCTGGCTTCAGAGATATACTTCCGTTGAATTTGAAGGGTCCAGTTCCCGTCTATGGCTAGCCACAGATAGACCTGGGGGATTTCTGCATCCGTTAAATGTAGGGAAATGCTTACCTTACATAGTCATTATATTCAAGCCCCTCCATTTGGGAAATGCCCCTTTCTCTGCTTAACAGGTTGGATCCATCCAACTGTTTTGCCCAATATCCTCCTTACACTAACTCAGGGTCCGCAAGCTGGTACCTGTGGGCACCGTAGGGCCTGCCAACACCTTTCCTGGAGCCCCCAAAGTGTTCTTAGAGAGAGGGGATGCAGGGGGAGCATTCAACCAGCAGGGCTTCTGATTGGCCACTGGGAATCTGCTTGACTAAAAGACCAGTATTTCACAGGGCTGGTTTTATTCTCTCTCACACCTTGCTCCTAGTGCATTTTTTAAAATTATCCCTCTTCTTCCCAGCATAGGCTTCTTCCGGGTGTGGCTCCTCCTCCTGTGGCCACCTCTGCTTTGTTATAGGGAGTACAAGCCATAAAGCTAGAGAATTCGGCCTTGAGATGCAAGCAAGGGCAGGGATTGGGAGACATCAAAGGCTAGGCAGTTTCAGACATCAATCACAAAAACAATAACAACCAAATACCAGAACAACTGGGATTCTGACAGGCTCCCTCAGCCCCACCTCCCTCACAGGGTGTCTGTTGTGGGGAGAGGAAAGGAAAGGCGAATGTAAGCCACTTGGAGACTCCTTTGGGTAAAGATAAGCAGCATATAAGAACCAAATCTTCTTCTTCAGTAATATCAGGGCTCTCTCAGCCTCACTTCCCTCACAGGGTGTCTGTCGTGGGGAGAGGGAAGGGAGGCAAATTTAAGCTGCTTTGGAACTCTTTCGGGTAGAGAAAAGCAGCATAGAAAAACCAACTCTTCTTCTTCTTCTTCTTCTTCTTCTTCTTCTTCTTCTTCTTCTTCTTCTATCATCAACCTAATACCCATCAACTGCACTAGATATTACCCTCTAGTATTTTGGGAGAGGGGAAACGTTTTCTATGTCAGCCCGCTCTACCACATGCATAACTTGCTGCCTAGGAAGCAGCACTCACTCAGCTTAGAAGAGTTTGTAAGGACATGAGACATATTCATAGAGAAGAATAGATCCATCCATGGAACCTCCAAGATCTGTGGAACCTCCTCTGAATGCTGATTGGTGGAATGGTACGAAAAGGTTTGGTCTCTGTGCCCTGTTTCTGAGCTTTCTTTGGCAATCGGATGGCCACTCTGGGAAACAGAATTAGTAAGATCTGTTGGGGATTTTATTTTGGGGGAAATTTCCCTCCCTCTATATATATCACTCATAATTTCTTTAAATTTGCTAGCATTTCCCAGACTTGGGATAGGTTCGACATCTCAGGGGGGATTTTCTCTTAAATATAATTGCACACTTTATTTTTGAACTTTCAAATGCTTGCTTTTGGGTTATGAAGTATGAGTTCCTTTGGGAAGCCCACCCCATGTTTCTGCATGTGTGAATAATCTGAGCATTTCTGCCGATTGGAAGTCCAGGATCTCATACAGGTACACACATGGACAATCTCCTTTGAGGACATGTATCCCTACTGCATCTCTGCTTTGGGGTGATCTTAAAAAAAAATCTAATTACACCTGATGGAGAGATGTTGCACTAATCTGCCCCTAGCAAAAGAAGAAAAGTCCAGAACGGTGACTCATGCAGCAACCTAGGCAGCCTCCTCTGCAGGTGGATCCTTTGGGCAAATGCAAACCTATATGCTGTCTCATGGCACACCAACAATACAGTGGCAGTACATTGATGACTCCTTTGAGGGCAGGTGCTTCTACGATGCCTCTTGCATTTAAGAGCAACTTTAAAAATCTGAATAATGCACCCATACACCCTGACCCACAGTTGGCCAACTTCCGCTCTGTTGTTTCCCTTCTTCATCATAACAGCCAGAAAGAGCAATCTGTGGCCAGTGGCTTAATTGACACAAAGGACACAATTTGGTGGAAATACCAATTGATCAGGGTTCCCTTCTCCCCCTTCCCCACCACCCCCGCTCTTGTTTTGCCCAGGCATTCAGCCTTTTTGTTCTTGTTATGATTCGCCCAACTTCCTGCTGCTATTCTCCCCCCCCCCCAGCTCTCCCTGCTCAGCAGTTTCCAAGAGACGGTATGCATGAAAGATAGTCGCTAAAATAAAGTTGGATTGCACTAGATTATTGAAAAAGTGACCTCCAGTGGTCACTGGCACTTTCACCCGCCAGCAGCAAGAACTGAAATGCTATTGTCCGGGCCCTTTTTCAACGGGGTGTGTGGGGAGGTGGGAAGAATGGCAAGCACGGCCCCCGTGTCCTCCCCAGTCAATAGACCCCGATATATTAATACTTAAACACCCACAGGTTTTTCAGCCCCCAAAACGGCTTGCACACAAGCAGCAAATCCGTCACAGTTGGGCTGGAGGGGATGGTAAAGTGCTCTTCAAGAGAATCCTAATATCCTTTCTTTCTCTTCCCCTCCCATGATTGTGCCAGCGAACGCTTCCCTTTCTCTGTCTCCACTCAGAGCAAATAAAAACTGATCTCTAGTTTCTATGGCTCTGCGGCTTGTTTCTTTTTAAAGTTTCAGAGGCACAACTTTGGTTGCATTCAGAAGGTCCAACTGGGGTTCGTGTCTCCCACAACACCATGAAGGTTATTATGAGCTGTAAAACGCAACCCTTCATCTTCCTCCTGTGCTGGAGCGGCCATACACCTCAATTCTTTTTCCGCATCTGCCTCAACTCTGGAAATCTCCTGCCATCATAACACGTCGGGATAATAAAAGTCCCATATCGATAACTAGAGTTTTAGTGATCAAAGCGTTCTGCCTACATTACGTGAGATGGTTTACAACGGTCTTGCAAGGCAGACTGCTGTTATCATCTCCACATTATGACTGGCAAGTTGAGGCGAAGGAGGATGGGTAATTTTTTAAAAAACTTTATTCATATGCTGTCTCTCCCACCAAGTCAGGGACTCCCAAAGTGTACGTTGTGGTCCTCTCCTCCACTTTGCTCTCACAACAACCCTGTGAGGTAGGTCAGGCTGAGAGTACATGACTGGCCCAAGGTCACCCAGCAAGCTTCCATGGCAGAGTGAGTATTTGAACCTGGGTCTCCCAGACCTCAGTTCAGCACCATAGCCACCATATCACCTGCTTTAGTTCATGGCTTAGCCGTCTTCAGGCACCAGACTAGACACACTCTAAAGATTTCTTTTCCTAGAAATGCAGCATCAAAAACTACCTGGAACTACCTGACCCAGCATCAGAAAGTTTAGCCTACCAGCCTCTCAAGGAGGGACGATGGCGCAGTGGAAGAGGACCTCCTTGGCATGCAGAAGGTCCCAGGTTCAAACCCCAGCATCTCCAGTTAAAAGGACCAGGTAGTCGGATGATGGGAAACATCTTAAGCTGCGGGTTTTCAAAATGGTGGCTGGGGAGAGCCTCCCCCACCCCGCCTCACCCCTCCACGCCTGCCATTTCCAGCTCTGAGCAAAGAGGTTGGCTTGTTTTTTAACCTACCCTTATTTGACCCACCCCCTCCACGAGTGCCCAATGATGGGCCTGGAGGGGGTGGGAAGGGGAGGGGCCCTAGCCAGTTAGACGCTCCTCTCACTTTTGGGAGGGGTGGCGGGGGGGTGGCCAGCTGACATCACTTCCTGGTACCTTGAAGACTGACAAATATTTCAGCAATACCTCATGGCCAAAAGGTTTAGAAGGCTGCTCCCAGATCATTTCCAACATCTGCTCTGAGACCTTGTAATTGGAGGTGGCTGCTGGGCTTAAACCCCACACTTTATGCACGTGTGCAAGTGCTCTGCCACAACCCCCTGACCTTTCCCGAGTGGAGGGGACCAAGCCCATCTCCTTCCCCAGTGCAGAGCCGGCCTCCTCCAGTGCCCTGGGTGCATCTGTGCTTAAAGGCTTCTCCTGTACGATGAAGAGATGCTCCCATAGCTTTGCACACACACAGATTGCTGCCCAGGCCCGGTCAGCTGCTCCCGCCCTTAAGGCTTAGGAGCTTTTCTAGAGACATGCCTTCCACCCTAGAATTCACTTCAACTTTTCAAGAATTTGCACATGCTCCAGATGTTTTACTGCTGGTAAAAGAAAGGGAAACTATAAGAGATGAGTGACCTCTTTCCCAAGGAGAGAGCACTTCATCGCATAGTGATGCAAGATGGACCTGGCCAAACTGGACTGCAGCTAGAATGTCACACCTAGAAGAATGTGTTGGTGGTGCAAAATGGTCTCCCTTCCTCTCAGGACAGTCTTTCTCAACTTTTTTACCATTGAGAAAGCCCTGAAGCATTCCTCTGGCTTTGAGAAACCCTAGAAGTGGCACGATCATGCAGAATAGGGTTGAGAAGTATAGCTGTGTACATGACCACCTGGGGCCTCTCCCCTTCCCACCCACCCCCAGGCCCACCACTGGCTACTTTGGGAGGGGGTCGACATGACCATATATGGTCCTATCCTTATCCATGGTTCCTCTCTATATTTGTGAAACAGCCTGGGGGGTGGAACGTGTCTGGCTGTCCAAGTTGGAATAGGGCCAATCCGAGTGCAGCCAGCAACGCTGGCCCTGCCCCTGCAGCTCCCGCCCTCCGGCCCTGGACTCTAGCCTCTTTGCTCTCAGACGCGCCTCAGTGCCTGGAGCCAGCAGCAGGGAAGGGGAGAGGGCCCTGGGCAAAGGGTCGTGGTGGAGGGCCTGCCAACGAGGGCCTCCCGGCCTGCTGGCTGTCTGCTAAGGAGCTCTGTCCCAGGCCTGCTAATGAACTGCCCAGCCCCTGCCCACCCCACTTGATCCAGCTGCAAGCTGCGGCCCAAAGCTACCTTGAGCTGCCTGGCCGGGAGCCAGGGGAGGGAGCCCTTCAAGGCCCGTTCTAAGGAACGGGCTTTGAAGCTAGTCACTCAATAAATGTTTAACAAATTTAAATAAATCAAACATTTAAAATATTTAATTTAATAACATTCCTATCCATTCAGGAAACACTTCCAGGGCCCTCAAGAAAGAAAGCCTGTTTTAGGGACTGCTCATCCAAATACGGACTGGTGGAGGGAGATTATAAATTTGCTGGGCATGAGGGAGGAGAAACTATTTGCAACCTTGTTGTTAGTTGTGAAGGACCAAGTCATCTGTGTCTACTTCTGTGGTCCCTTGACCACTGGTCTAGAGACAATGGGGAGAAACCCCTAAATCAGAGACCAGAGGCGATGGAAGACCCACGCATTACTCTGGTCTCAGTTAATTCTTGTGATCTGAAAAGCTAATGGCCTGTCCTAACAACAACATTGTTGGGTTCTGTCTAGAGCTAGGGATAGAGGCCTGCGTGCTTTCACTTTTTCTTTGTAAGCTTGCTCAGCTCTAGGCTTGTACAGATCCTCGGTGCACTTTGCGTTCTTTAGCATATCATTTGAATGCTCAGATTCCATCTGGCCCGTGCCAGTCGCACTTTCCAAAGAAAGATAAAGGAGAAGAGCTGTGGGCAAGGGTGTCACTTCCAAAGTGTGAAGCCACAAACGTGTGATGGATTGCCCCTGTCTCAGCTTGGAGGAACCTTTAAAATGGCAGTGCAGGAAGGACTGCAAGAAGGATGTGGCAGACAGGAGGCTACCCTATTCGTGAAAAGAAAAATTGCCACAGCTGTTGAATTCCTAGCCTACAGGAGAGCTTTCCCAGCATCCAATCACCTTTCAGAGGGGGGATGAAGTGCTCAAGGGGAGCATAAAAGGAGTCGGTTCAGATTTGGTTCTGCCTGAACAAGAGAGCAGGCAGACAGCTTGCAGGGTGCCTCCGCCTGAGGTTTCATTCTGCCTCCAGGAGAAGATGGGTACCAGTTGTGAGGCCTCACTCTGGTGACAATCAGACCTTATACGTTCAGTCTGACTTTTGGTAAAGGCCAGGCTGGTGCAGGTGGAATCCTATGTGCATTAGGGGATCCAGCCCAGTGGTAGTCAGTAAAAGCCCGTTTGCTAGCAGTCAAGGGAATTCCAGCCACACTCTGAAGCCAGACGGGCCTCACCTTCTGCTGTCTGGAGACCTGAGCTGCTCATCTGTCCTCTAAAAACAAACCTATAAATAGATAAACTTTCATTGTTATTTAGGTCCACCTTCAGCCTCAGCAATCTCCAGGTCCTTCTCACCCATCACAAAACTTAACTCACAGCTGTGAAGCCTAAATGCTTCGCGCTAGTGGCACAAAGAGCATCTTGTGCCAAACAAAGAGAGGTCTAGTGGTGGGCATCAGAGAAAGAGAAGGCAAAGAAACCTTCCAGAAGGAAAGGTGATGCATCTCCAGGCACCAAACCTTCCAGGTTCCTGGAATCCCAGGGAACAGGGCTTCCATCCGTTTCCTCATAGTTAGGGATGCCAGCCTCCAAGTGGGATACTCTGCAATGACACCTGATCTGCAGACTAGAGAGATCCACTCCCCTGGAGAAAACAGATATTTTGGAGGGGTAGACTCTATGGCATTGTACCCTACTGAGGTCCTTGTCTTCCCCAGGCTCCAAGAATTTCCCAACCTGGATCTGGAAACCCTACTTCCTGACCCTTTGCTTCTAGCTGGCTGTGAGCGTGAAAATTTACCTTGTGATGGGTATCTAGAGCCAGTGTGATATAGTGGTTAAGAGTTTCATACTCTAATCTGGAGAACTGGGTTTAATTCCCCACTCCTTCACATGTAGCCAGCTGGATGTCAGGGTAGTCACAGTTCTTTTGGGGCTGTTGTTTCACAGTTCTGTTAGAACTCTCTCAGCCCCCGGGTGTCTGTTGTGGGGAGAGGAAGGAAAAGGTGTTTTTAACTTGCTTTGGGATCCATTCAGGGTAGTGAAAAGTGGCGGATAAAAAAACAGCTCTTCTTCTCTTCATCTATTTCAGTACTTACCATATTTCTTTAGACTTTAATTGACCTTTGCTGCTCTCTGTTTTTTGCTGTTGGTTTGGTAGATTATTTGAATCACTCATGCACGGCCTGTGTTTGATCTGCATAATGTATATGGTATTTAGGCATATGGTATATCCTATTTAGTCTTTATCCATATCATGTACACATCTTTAAACAGCCCGTGGCGCCACGGGCGCCACGGACTAAATAATTAGTTAAGCCCCCTAGAGGTGGGCTTTGTCCGTGATGAGGAAGGGTCCGGGTTGGACCCTTCCTCACGACAGACAATCGGAGGGACCAATCGGCAGGCGCGAAGCTGCTGCTGGGGCTGCTGGGGCTTCCCTCCCTGCCGGTCTGACACGGCGAGAGGCGCGAAGCGCCTCTCGCAGCGTCAGACCGCCGCCCGAGCCCGAGGGAACCCCCAGCAGTTGCGCGAAGCGCGGCTGCTGGGGGTTCCCTCCCTGCTGGACTCACGCGCCTTCTCCCCTTTCAAAACCCCTTTTTATAAAGGGGCTTTGAAACTAGTAATATAATAAGAGGACGCAAATAATGTTGGAAAACACCCATTTTGTGGGACACTCTGTACAAGGAAGCAGAAAATGACACAAGTCACGGATTCAATTAGCTAAAAGCAGAAAGAAAAACCAAAGGGTGAAACAGCAGGGATACATCATCCGGTGTCTTTCCAAACCTTGGCCCCAAACGATAACAGGCAGGTGGACGAGTCAGAATACTGAAAGTCAGCCATGGCTGCCAGAAGAATCTTTCTGCGAAGCTCAGAAGGTTGCCAATTTCTACCTTTAAAAGTGAGGCAGAGACGAAGTCGCTCTACAGATAAGTCAGATTCACCGAGTTCCAAGTATTTTTCACACATGCTTGCCAGAATCTGAACAGCAATCCTGTAAGATCGGCCAGTATTATTAGCGGGTACCGACTTCACGGTAGAGATGAGCTTCCAACCCCAGACTTTCTGATTCACACCTCTCTCTCTTAGCCCCTAAGGCAGACCCTCTGGAGAATTAGCCCTGCCACCACCCACCCACCGTGTTGGGGACCTGAGCTCTTAGAAAAGTACTTTGGATGTTGCAATCAAGTCTGAGTAAAGCTTTCAGAAGTGGCCGCCCATAAAGGGGTAATTTCAACAGTTGTGTGTACGCAGGCCTTCTCTTGTGTAGCTCCTCCCTGGTGGAATGACCAACATGAAGATGTTAAGAAGTCTCCCTCTGCAGCAACTCTTATTCCATAGAATGTGCAAAAAGAACTGGGACCATTTCCACATTAGGAGACAGACCTTTCAGCCTCACTTTGGATTTCCTTTGGATACTGCCAGTTGACTCTTGCATTTCCACATTTCCACATTTGAGCTTTCCTCCCCTTTTTTCCCAGGCTGAAATTCGCAACATGCTTTCTTCACTGATTTCTGTGGAGGCAGCCTCCCATCATGCTTTGCTCCCTTCACCTTTTCCAACAATGTGTTTTTTTTGCAAAATGATGCCTGCTTTGACCTTTGTTCTCATTGCACCCCTTAATTCCACCATTCTACGTCCCTGATCACCTTTCCCCCAAAAGTGTCCTGAATGTAATTTTTTAAAAAAAACTTGGGTTATAACATTATAACACTGCTATGCAAGACTGCGTTATTTTTAAACTTAGAAAAGCATAACCCAATCACTCCCTTTAAAAAGAGAAAAGGCAGATTTTTCAGAATGGAGGGAGGGAGGGGGAGGAAGAGGGGGGAGGGAGGACCGCAACGAGTAAAGGAGCATGCCCAAATGACTCAAAATGGCAGGGGCACTGGGGAAAACCAGACTGAACGCATTTCCACTTTGGGCAGCCCCATGTTAGACCCCACTTGAAAGAGAGCTGCCTGTTGTCTATGCGATACTGTTCTTGTTGTATTGCTATTAAAGAAAGTATCAATAGTAAAAAACAGAGAAATGAAACCAGGAACCAAAAACATATAGTGGCCAAAATAGAGAACCAGAGGGAGCGAGGCTGGACTAGATGACCCTTTAGGGTTTCTTCCAGATTCTGACATGTTGGTACCCTTTGCTGGTTTGGAAATGCAGCCTCTGACAAAAATTACCCTCCAGGGTTCTAAGGCAAAAATAATCCCTAGGGCTGGTTCCAGCAAGTTCTCTGGGCCCGTGACATCATGGACCAGGGCTAAGCCAAGTCCCTGTCGGAGTGCCGATAAAACTTAGCCTGGACCAGTTGGCAGCCATGTGGGCCCAGGGGAGAATGTCCATCATCCCCAATAGCACTGGTGACTAAAAAGAAGCTGAGAACCTGCGAGGCAGTCCTGTGGGAACACTGCTGTCAACTCTGGCTTGGGAAATCCCAGGAGTTTTAGGGGAAAGCAGAGGTTGGGAAGAGGAGGGAGCTCGGGGAGGGATGTGATGTCATTCTAGCATTTTGAGTTTCCTAGACTCTATGGTATATCATAGAGCTCACCCTCGAAAGCTCACATTTCCTGCAAAGGGAGTGATCTCTCTAGTCTGGAAATCAGATTTAGTTCCAGCAGACCCTACCTTGAGATCATTAAACCTACTTTGGTGTCTCATCTGTAGAGCCACTGGTCAGGCAAGCTGGCTCAGCTATTGGTGAGGGCAGCTTGATTGTATCCCTCCACCTGTCCTGTAAGAGTCCATTCCTTGCAACTTCTGTAGCCTCAGACATCATTTCCTTTGCATACCATTCATGCCCCTGGGCTGGCACCAGGGGAGTCATTTTGTTTCTGGAGATTTGATCACCAATTCTGGTTTATCCTATGAAAGACATGAGGCAAAGATGTGGGTTTTGTTTTGTTAGGGGGCGGGGACTGCTTGAAGAAAAACAGAACATTGGAAGGAAATTTAATTATATGTAATTCTTATTTTTGTTTAATCTAAATTTCTTTTACTTTAATATCATTTTATTTATTTATGTATTGCATTTATATACCGCTCTCCCCTAAGGCTCAGGGCAGTTCACATGGAACGAAACCAAGGACAATACATCAAACTCAGTGACTATATCGAATGAAAGGCAACAATAATAATTATAACAAATAGCAGAGTAAGCAATCTAACGGATCTATGGTTGGTCGGATCCGTTGTATGAGTTCAAGGGAGGGAGGTTCAGGGGCCCAGTAGATGTTGTTTAGCTTTGATCGACCGCAGTCAAATGATTGGCAGTTGTCTTTTGCAGGCCCTGTGGAACTGTTCTAGTTCCATCCAGGCCCTGATCTCCTCTGGGAGCTCATTCCACCAGGTGGGGGCCAAGACAGGGAAGGCTTTGACCCTGGTTGAAGTCAATTGGATTCCTTGGGACCAGAAATCGCTAGCTAGTTGGAGGTGGCAGAGTGTAGAGCTCTTTGAGGAGTGTAGGCAGAGAGGCGATCCCTTAGGTACACTGGGCCCAGGCCCCCCTATTGCCTTAAAGGTGAGTACCAGAACCTTAAATCTAATTCGGAATTCAACTGGTAACCAGAGCAGTTGTTGAAGAATGGGCTGAATGTGGGACCTCCATGGAGTTGCTGGCTGCTGCATTCTGGACAAACTGTAGTTTCCATATCAAGGTTATAAGCAGGCCTGCGTAGTCTGAGTTACAGAAGTCCAGTCTGGAGGTGATCGTTGCATGGATCACTGTGGCTAGGTGTTCCGGGGCTAAGTAGAGTGCTAGTAGTTTGGCTTGGCGAAGGTGGTAGAAGGTAAGCCACGCTACTCTTGTGACCTGGGCCTCCATTGTGAGAGAAGCATCCAGGATCACGCCCAGGTTCCTGGCAGATTGGACCACTGATAGCTGCACACCGTCCAGGTTGGGCAGACACACTTCCTCACATGGTCCCTTCCTGCCCAGTCAAAGTGCCTCCGTCTTTGAAGGGTTGAGCTTCAGATGATTCCACTTGAGCCACTTCATCTCTGCTTCCAGGCAGCTGGCTAATATGATGTTCCTCCCTTAGGGTTTGGAGGGCATCCAATATTTATCCCATGGAGCTGGGAGACCATCCCAACAATCGTCACATAATTATGAATCTGCTCAACATCTTACATATGTTGGGGGAAAGTGCTGCGAAGGGATCACTTATGACTTATGGAGGTCCTGTAAGGTTTGTAAGACAAGAGACATTCAGAGGTGGTTTTCCATTGCCTGCCTTTGCATAACAGCTTCGACTTACTTGGTGGTCTCCCATCCAAGGACTAAACCACATTAACTCTGCTTAGCTTCCAAGATCTGATGAGACCAGGGTTAAGTCTGCACATTGTTTTTTATCCTCTCCCGGCCCGAATATACCCTTCCCCTCTGCACTTTATTTAATTTCCATTTTGATTTTGGGCGCTTTAAAGTTCCCCTCTGCAACATGCATGATTGATCCGTGGTAACCCTACCTTTCCCCCACGATATCCAGGAGCGGATATAAGCCTTGATATTTGAAAAACCACCACCTGTATAAGTGTAGATCTGCATTTTGCTGGATTAATGCACTCTAACACTGACATAGAGAAGTGGAGAGCCAACTTGGCATAGTGGTTAGGAGTGCAGACTTCTAATTTGGCTAGCCGGGTTTGATTCCACACTCCTCCTCTACATGCAGCACTGGGTTCACTGCAGCACTGAGAAAGCTGCTCTGACTGAGCAGTAATATCAGGGCTCTCTCAGCCCCACCTTCCTCACAGGGTGTCTCTTGTGGGGAGAGGAAAGGGAAGACTCCTTTGGGTAGAGAAATGCTGCATATAAGAACCAACGCTTCTGCTTCTGCTTCTGCTTCTGTCTGTCTGACCCTGATTGGCTGGGCATCAGTTCAAAGACTTCCTGGTTCCCGGTTGCAAGGCTTCCCTCCCAAGACTTGATTTTGCCCTGTTTTAAACTGACTGCGCTCCAAAAGTCCACACATCTCTCAGCAGAGATTTTCCTCATTCTCTGTGAGGCTGCTGCTGGCTTCCCCCCCCCCCCACTCCCCATTCAGGAAAAGAGAGAAACAAGCAGCCATCTTGCACTTGGCTCCTCCCCCAGCTTGCTCTGGCTCGGAGTCAAAAGTCAAGACATAAAGCACTTTCCTTTAATGCTGGCTGGACTTCACCCAATGCCCACCCCCCACTGTTCAGGAAAAGAAAAACAAACAAGTAGCTTTGCGACCGCCACTCCCCTCCCCACTCTGAGCTTCCCCTATCAAGTGCAGAAAGACTTTCTGTTTTAATTCTGGGGATAGGAAGGAGAAAGACCCGGGTCGACAACAGAAAAAACAAAGTAACTCCAAATCTGCCCAGGCCTAGCCTTGGTCATCCATGTCAGGACAGCTGTACAAAAGGATACTCTGATCCTGAATAATCTTTTTTTGTCCAGCAAGCCTCATCCACTCTAGAATTTGGATGATTATTGCCTGTTACTGAGACTGAGGTAGAGGTCATACCATGAGGAAGTAGACTCAGTCAGCCCTTGGAGACCCAAAAAACAAGCAGCTTGTTCAGTAAAGATACAGAAATCTTTGTGAAGAATCCAGAACAGGGCCTGAATAGAGTACAATAAAAGTGAGGGAGGATTGTATGCTTCTGCTTAGGCCTTTCCCGTGCTGGCAGCAAGTTCCCCTTTGGGAGCAGAATCTTGCATAAGTTCAAAAGATGGTTTGTTGGTGTCAAAATTGGTATTTAATGTTTAAAACAGGGGTAGTCAAACTGTGATCCTCCAGATGTCCATGGACTACAATTCCTATGAGCCCGGGGCAGTTTGACTACCCCTGGTTTAAAACATACTCCAGGGTCTATTAGAATTTTTGTGAGGTCTTTGCCACTGAGGAAAAATACTTTGAAAGCAGTTGTTACCAGACAGTGCTTTGGTGAAGATAAATTAGAAATTAGAAAAAAAACAGGTAAAAATCATCTTCCTTCATCAGTTGATTGCTTTACTGTTATTGTACTCTTTCCAGCCCCTGTTCAGAGCCTGTGGAGATCAGCAGAGTCTGGTGAGGGTGAATCAGCAAAACCAAAAAGATCAATTCTGTGGATAAGCCTATGTGCCTATGCACTTCGTCCAATATCTATATCTGAGCCATATGGGAGGGCAGTATAAACGGCTAATAAATAAACAAATAAAATAAAATAAATAAAGATCAGAGATGTAGCTGAATAAGTGTGCATGCATACATAAGCCTATACCCAGAAATAAACTTTGTCAGTCTTGAAATTAATTCAAAATAATTTTTGGCTAAACACCCGGACGACGTTCCTGACAGTTAGAGCGGTTCCTCAGTGGAACAGGATTCCTTGGGAGGTGGTGGGTTCTCCTCCTTTGGAAGTTTTTAAACAGAGGCTGGATAGTCATCTCACAGAAATGCTGATTTTATGAACTTAGGCAGATGGTGACTGGGTGGGCAGGAAGGGATGTGCCAGTGCTTGTCTCTTGTGGCTCTTCCTTGCATCCCCAGGGAATTGCTGATTGCCACTGTGGGATGGTAGGTGAATTGCCATTAGGCCAGGCTGGATTCTGGAGATTTTCGGTGTGTGTGTGTGGGGGGGGGGGGTCATTTGGCCATGAATTTAGGGTCATTGTGGGTGGGCAGGTAGTTGTGAGTTCCTGCATTGTGCAGGTGACTGGACTAGATGACCATGGAGATCCCTTCCAACTCTATGAATCTATGATTCTAAGTTACCTTCAGCTGTCTTCCAGTTCTAACCAGAGGTAAGTCCCCCCCAATGTGTATCTTTTCATACAGGACAGCATTCCAAAATAAGAAGAAGAAGAAGAAGAAGAAGAAGAAGAAGAAGAAGAAGGAGAAGGAGAAGGAGGAGGAGGAGGAGGAGGAGGAGGAGGGTTGGTTCTTATATGCCGCTTTTCCCTACCCGAAGGAGGCTCAAAGCGGCTTACAGTCGCCTTCCCTTCCTCTCCCCACAACAGACACCCTGTGAGGTGAGTGAGGCTGAGAGAGCCCTGATATTCCTGCTCGATCAGAACAGTTTTATCAGTGCTGTGTGGAGCCCAAGGTCACCCAGCTGGCTGCATATGTGGGAATGCAGAATCGAACCCCGCATGCCAGATTAAAAATCCGCACTCCTAACCACTACACCAAACTAAGACTCTCTTTTTTCTTTTTTCTTTTTTTTTTACAAGGCAGCATTCCAAAGAGAAGTGTGGTTCCCTGCATCTTCTGTCCCAAGTGGTAGAGTCTACCCTGCAATGACAAAGCACCGTTTGGAATGCAGAGAGAAAACCCTGTGACTGGATGGCAATATAGATTCAGGTGGTGGCCATGTTGTTCTGAAGCAGCATAACAAAGTCAGATTCCAGGAACAGCTTTAAAACCAACAGTGTTTTATTCAAGATATAAGCTCTTATCAGCATATTGGGGAGTGGGGAGCCCTATTTCCATGTCTAGAATTTGTTCTGATTGCAGTTTCCAGTGCAGGATGCTGACAGCAGAAGATAAAAGGATTCAACCTGATGTTCTCTGACAGAGAAGTCCCAGGGGATTTCCGCACCCTATAAATGTAGTTTCATGCCAGTCAAATGCAAGCTGACTATTCTGGCCCCTTCACATGATGTCGCCCAAATTTAGTGTCTGGCCCATTGACTGCTCGCTACATCCTCCATTCTAAAGCGTTTCGCTGGGAATCCCAAAAAGTGGATTCACCACCATAAAAAGCGCTAGCGACTGGAGAGCAACCAACAGGCAACCAGCAGAGGGAAGGCATGGCAATTCAAATGTGCTAAAGTCATCTGCAGCATCCCATCCTCATACTTGCCTCCCTCTCCCTTATTCTTGGGGATGAGAATTACTTTTTTTTTAATGACAAACTTTCTGGAACAACGAGTATACAGACGTGTGTGTAGGCAGTGCCAGAAATAAAAGAATATTTCATTCAACAAAGCATGCCTCTTAAAAGTTTTCTTCCCCCCCCCCAAAAAAAAAAATCAGGAACAGTATTAATTACTCATTTATTAAAGGACTCGGCCACTTCAGCTTTGGCGCCCATGAAAGTCAATGGCGCCATAGACTATAAGTTGGATGTCGGCATTCCAGCCTTTCCCAGGGCCTGGGGAGTGGGGGGGGGGGGTTTGAAGTACAGCCTCCAAACTTTCAGGGGATCTCCGGGAGGCTCTTCCCTCTCCCCTCCAAATTTCAAATGATTGGTCTGAGGGGTCCACGTCTAGGGGCTCCCAAAGAGGGTGGCCCATCCCTCCGTTATATCCAATGGAGTGTTGTCTGGCGACTCACCAGCACTCCACACTTCTCGATTTGTCTCAAATGTTTCTGGGCTCTTTTTGCACTCCTCACTCGTTGCTGGAAACGCAAGGAGAGCGAGCCAGGTGCTTTAGTCTGGTTGCGCTTTGGCCTGCCTACCACTGTCACCAGCAATCCCCTCCCGGTGTGCTTCTCCTCCTCCATACATTTCTTGTGCTGGTGGCCTGCGGGTTGTCCAGAGGGGGATAGCACTTTTGAGGCTGGTGAATCCACTATTTGGGATTCACCAACTCGCTCTTTAAAATGGCGGATGTAGCGAGCAGTTTGCTGGCCAGACGCGGGAGGTTGGCGATGTCCGGTGGAGTGGCTGGAATATAGTGTCTTCACCAGGTAAGCATAACACTAAATTTATGGCGTGCAGAAAAGCCCCAAAAGTCGGACACAGCTGAATGGCTGACAACAACAACAACAAGTTACTTTAAACCTCCCATTGTTTTGGTCCTGAAAATAAGTTCTGTTTTTTTCTAGCTAAGCTATGGCTGGCCCCGCCCTGTCCTAAAAGCAGCGCAAGATTGACAAGACTGAACAAGGGTGTTCCCAAACTAGGGATTTTAACTGATGTTTGGATGCTGTAGAGATGCCATGACAGGGTGCAGATTTTGGTTTTATTGGGGGTCAAATTCCATCTTGTCTTCTCTAAGTCTGCCTCTGTGTGGATTTGATTTGGAGGAGGGTAGCCAAATGACCTTTAAATAAAAGTAGCCTTGTAGTTTTGAATCCATTCACACTTTCAATGATGCTTGAGAAACCAGAAGGAGTTCCTCTGAGCTACTGCCCTTCCGGCCTCTGGCAAGTAACGCCCCTTACAAGAAAGAAACCTGGAGGGTTAGCGCTTGTGGACCACTCGCCTCTCCCTCAGGCTGAAAGAGGGCTCCGTGAAGCGGAACGCCTTCCCTCTCCTCTCCCTCTCCCTTTGCCTGTTCTAAAACTGTCTCTGCATTGCAACTCCAGGGGCTGAAATTATATCATAAACCAGTGGTCCCCAACCTTTTTCCAGCTGGAGACCGGCGGGGCAACTGCCCCACCCGTGCGGCGCGCATGCATGGCCTGGCCGCGCATGCGCCATGCACAGCCGAAATGGCTCATGCGCAGCACTTTTGCGCGTGCACACATGCGCAAAAGTGCCGCGCATCCGCAATTTCGGATGCGCATGCGCGATGTGCGGTGCGGCCCTGATTCCCTCTTCCCCCCCTCCTGCAGTAAGAAGCTTCCCGGGCCGCAAGCTTGCGGCCCAGGGAAGTTTTTTACTGCGGGGGGGCGGGGAGAGGGAACCGCGGCCCGGTGTCCTGGCCTTCACGGCCCGGCACCGGGCTGCAGACCGCAGGTTGGGGACCACTGTCATAAACCTTTCCCAGTTTCAACTAGACTCAGACCCACGAACACCATAGAGAGCAATGAGGTTTTTTTGGAGGGGGGGGGGTTTGCTCCTGAACTTGAATCTAGCTGACCTGGTGGAATGAGTTGTCAGCTGAAACCCAGGCCCTGGCAGAACTGTGTGCAAAATAGCACTCCCCCTCCCCTGGTTTTAGATTCTCCCAGTCCAGTTAACCTGGAAGAGGGGATTTAGGAGAGTGGTGGGGGGGAGGTATAGGTTCTATCTATATTATTATAGATAAAATCCTGCTTGCAGGGAAGAGCAGTATAGAAATCGAGCCAAATAAATAAATGAATGAATGAATGAATGAATGAATGAATGAATGAACGAACGAACGAACAAATAAACAAACAAACAAACAAACAAACAAACAAATAAATAAATAAATAAATAAATGTTTTATTGCAGCCCAACAGGGCAACCCTCTGAAACCAGTTTCAACTAGAGCAGTCTCCTTTCAGCTTGCTTCGAAATCAGCTCAGGATTTATGAGCATCAAGACTGTTCCACACATTAAAACTGAGAGTTCCCTCCTGGCTTACGAGGTTGGTCCGTGAGCCCTGGGCCGCAGCAGAACTTCTCAGGGGAAGTAGTTCTGAATTCCCTCAAGAGTCACAAGTTTCGTATTCCAAATCAAGTAATTTCAAATTCCGGCCACATTGAGGCCATTTTTATACAGTTAAATTGACAATAGGCTGGTTTGTCAAGTTCACCAGAGGCTTTGCAAAGCAGCCCTGGCAAAAAGGGGCTGAAAAAGTGAAAGGGGGAAGAATTCCCTACTTCATATTTTCACAGGCAAATAAGTAGCCTGCACTTTCCCTGCAAATGCTGGCAGAGGAGGAACAGCATATGGCAAGATGGACAGGGTCTGGATTAATACCTCTGCTGCAGGGGATTAGCCTGGGTGCGGCCAGGTGGCCTGACCTTTTGCATGGGCCAAAGGGCACACACCAGAGAGCCCTTAGTCTTAGCCTTTGGCTTGCAGCCTGAGATGATGATGATGATTATTATTATTATATTTATAAACAGCCGCTCCCGTGAGGCTCGTGGCAGGTGACAATATGTAAAACCCCCATAAAACCCCTAATACATAAAAACACCTCAAATAATCCCCAACCCTCCAACCCACCCCCACCTGATGGAGGCAGAAAGGGGTCACTGCTGATGTAGAGGGGGGGGGGGCTGATCTAAAAAGGGGAGGCGCCGGCCTCAACCATAAGCCTAGTGGAAGAGCTCCGTTTTGCAAGCCCTGCAGAAGGATGGCAAATCCCTCAGGGCCCGCAGCTCCTCCAGGAGCTCATTCCACCAGGCAGGAGCCAGGACCGAAAAGGCCCTGGCTGAGGACAGACAGGCCTCCTGGGGGCCAGGAACCACCAGTAAATTAGTCCCTGGCAAGAGTAACACCCGGTGGGGGGCATAAGGCACCAGGCGGTCCCTCAAGTATGTGGGTCCCAGGCCGCGGAGGGCCTTAAAGGTTAAAACCAAAACCTTGAACCTGATCCGGCTAGCAATCGGTAGCCAATGCAGCTAACTCCGCACAGGCTGGACATGGGCCCTCCAAGCTGTTCCTGTGAGGACCCTAGCAGCCGCATTTTGTACCAGCTGTAATTTCCCCTGGGGGTAGGCCCGCGCAGGGGTAGGCCCACGTAGAATGAGTTACAGAAATCTATTCTGGAGGTGACCGTCACATGGATTACGGTGGCCAGGAGACAGGTAGGGCACTAGTAGCCAGGCCTGGCGAAGATGGAGAAAAGCCTGGCCCGCTACCTTCTTCACCTGGGCCTCCAATGTTAACGAGGCATCTAAGGTCACCCCCAAATTCCTTGCCTGGAGCACGGTGGTCAGTTGCGTCCTGGTCAAGGTGGGTAATCGCGCTTCCTGATCTGCTCCCTTCCGCCCAAACCACAGGACCTCCATCTTGGCAGGGTTGAGTTTCAGACGACTCTGCTCGAGCCATCCAGCTACGGCTTCCAAACATCTGGCAAATGGATCCGGGGGGAATCAGGGTGGCCGTCCATCAGGAGGTACAGCTGGGTGTCATCAGCACACTGATGGCAACCCAAGCTGTAACTCCTGACCAGCTGGGCCAGAGGGCGCATGAAGATGTTGAAAAGCATAGGGGAAAGCACAAGCTCGATAGCTCATCCCCCAACGCCACCCTCTGGGTCCAGTTTAGGAGGAAGGAGTGGGCCCAGTGGATCCAGGGTCAACTCAGGAGATGGAATTGTGCATAAGAACCTCAGAAGAGCCCTGCTGGATCACACCAGTGGTCCATCCAGGTCAGGATCCCGTCTCATACAGTGGCCAACCAGTTCCTCTGGAGGCCAACAACGGGCATAGAAACATTCATTAGAACCTCAGATCCTGTTGGTTAAGACCAGTGGTTGACCTAGTCCAGCATCCTGCCTCACTCAATGGCCAACCAGTTCCTCTGGAGGGCCAACAGCAGGGCAGAGGCTGAGGCCTTCCTAAGAACATCAGAAGAGCCCTGCTGGATCAGATTAGCGAAGGTCCATCTAGTCCAGCATCCTGTCTCACTCAGTGGCCAAAGAGTTCCTCTGAAGGCCAGCCATAGGCAATATAGACTGAAGCCTTCCCCTGATATTGGCTCCTGGCTCTGGGATTCAGAGGGTTGAATGTGGAGGTTCTCCTCAGCCACCATGGCTAGTAGCCCTTGATAGACTTATCCTCCACATTCAGAGAGAGAGAGAGAGAGAGAGAGAGAGAGAGAGAGAGAGAGAGAGAGAGAGAGAGGAGAGAGAGAGAGAGAGAGAGAGAGAGAGAGAGAGAGAGAGAGAGAGAGAGAGAGAGAGAGAGTGGTGTTCTGGTTAAGAGAAGCAGCCTCTAATCTGGTGAGCTGGGTTTGATTCCCCGCTCCGCCACATGCATCCAGCTGGGTGACCTTGGGCTCACCATAGCACTGATGAAGCTGTTTTGACTGAGTAGGAATATGAGGATTCTCTCAGCCCCACCTCCCTCACAGGGTGTCTGTTGTGGGGAGAGGAAGGGAAGGTGACTGTAAGCCACTTTGAGACTCCTTTGGGTAGAGAAAAGTGTCATATAAGAACCTACATTTCTGCTTCTTCAGTAATATCAGGGCTCTCTCAACCTCCCCTCCCTCACAGGGTATCTGTTGTGGGGAGAGGAAAGGGAAGGTGATCGTAATCCAATTTGATAAAAATCCAATGCTCTAAAGTAGCATAATTTTAAGTTCTATTTTATGATCTGTTTTAAATTGTATTATATTGCATGACCATATTCTTTTGGTCTTCTATGTATTAATTTCATATAACTTGGTCTGAATGACTGTAATAAAGTTTGAACTGAACTGAACATTTTGAGACTCCTTTGGGTAGAGAAAAGCGGAATAGAAAAAACCCAGGTCTCACCACAAATGTATCTAATGCCCTTTAAAAACTGTTTGTCCCTATAGCTATTACTACATCCTCTGGCATCAAATTCCACCTATTAATCACTCACTGTGTAAAGAAGTATTTCTTTTTGTCTGTCCTGAACCTACCACCCATCAGCTTCCTTGGATACTCTCGAGTTCTACTATTTTGGGAGAGGGAGGGAAATGTCTCTCTGTCAGCTCTCTCCACCCCATGGATAATTTTATAAACTTCTCTCATGACTCCCCACACCATTCATAAACGGAAAAGGCCCAGACTCATTCCCCTGGGCGGCAGACATCCCTCTTTGCTGTTGTCTCCTGCATTATTTTGGCTTCTTTCCTTTGGAAGAGGCTTTGAAGCCCAGCAAGAAAGAGGGTGGGTGGGATGGATCCGAAGGATAAAACAAACTCTTGTTAGCAATCGTGCAGGAATTCTTACAGAGCGGAGGAACATCCCTCCAACAGATGTCTTCCATAAGAACTCTGAGCCCCTGACCTGGAAGTCCCAGGCTGGCCCGGAAGCAAAGCAGGGGTGGCCCTGGTGAACACGTGGAGGGGCGGGCATGAAGTCCAGGGTCCCGATGGAGAAGCAGGTAATGGCAAAGCACCACTGAGCATCTGTTGCCTCAGACACCCCATGGCAGGGCTGACCACACTGTGGCTCTCCAGATTTCCATGGACTACAAAGACAAGGAGGTGTTCCTCACAGGCAGGCGGTGGGAAGGTGGATCAAGCTGCTCTCAATTTATGGCAACCCCTAGGGCAGTGCATGCTGGCTGGGGCTCATGGTAATTGTAGTCCAGGGATATCTGGAGAGCCACAATTTGGCCCGCCCTGCCCTGTGGGTTGCCAACAATTGGCTGCAACTTGGTCCCCCTTCCCACCACCTGGTTGCGAGGAAAAACCTCTCTCCACAGTCTTCCTGCGGTGTTAACCATTCTAGGGCTACTAGAAGCAGAAGGAACAAAACAAAAACCTCTCGCTATTTTTAATCAGTTTTCTGTTGGCTTTGGAACGGAGATTTCCTAAAATCTCTCCCCTCCTCATTTCCTGATTTAATTTTCCCAAAGGGGAGGCCACAGAATACTGCGCAGAAGCCTTCAGCCGAGTCATTTGCTTCCCAGCCTCTCTCCACCTCGGACATCACAACCTGCACCAGGCCCAATTGAGGCATTCCGCTTCCCTGCCCTTGGGCATGACGGGATCGCATCTCTGTTTGGAATGGCACGGTCAGATAGTGTCTGCGACCGCTTGTTGGAGACAGAACCGAATTCTGTGCCCTTTCTCCACTTACAGGCACCGTGGCAGCTAGAGAAAGGAGGGCAAGGCTGGAAGAGAAAAATAGAGGAAGGGGGGCATCTCCCTTCCTGTTCAGCTCCTGGTACTGCGACATCTGGGGAGCAAGAACAGAGACCTCCCTCTTTCTGAGGCATGCAACATCTGGGGAGGGAGGAAACAGGAAACCCACCCACTGACCCACTCTGCGCACCCCCTCCCTGAGCCACTTAATTCTTCTTGGGAGCGGATTGCCAGCAGAGAGAAGGCGTGCATTCGTATGCCAAGCCGTGCTTGGAAATGTGCTCACATGCCCCTCTGCTGCTGATTACAGCCGTGCAGAGCGGCAGTCTCACAAAACTGGGCCTCTTTGTTTTGTGGGGCGGAGCAGCTCGTCCAGGGACGCCTGGCAGGCTGGAGGAGAAGTGTGGGAGGGAGGGGATCCTGCTTCCTTTATTTATTCCATAAAATATTTATACCCCGCTTTTCCAGGAGGGGGGAAGCATCCGTGGCAGCTGATGAGAAATGGTCTTAAAGCAAACCAGGAAACGACCATTAAAATGATGGATCTGGAGGGGTGGGACCCGTGGTGCAATATCCAGAAAAGGTAGCGGAATGCTTAATTAGGTTAGTGAGTGCAGCACAGAGTTGCTGGCTACTGCCTGCCTGTAGGCTAAAGACAGCAACGCAAGCAAGCACAGACTCTGCTTGTGTGATTCATCTAATATAACACCTGTTTATTAGAGAACTCCATTCTAGGCAGCAAAGGTGAAAAGATAGGCCCTAATCTAATCTGGCTAGTTGGATTGAGAGAGGGTGATTCTGCACCCACCATGCTGCCAGCAGACAAGAGGGAAGCAATTTATGAAGGAGCAGCAGGAAACAGGAAGTTGTCCCTAAGAGACTCAGTCTAGCCTTAAAGAGGCAGTGTCAGAGAGATCAGAAAGGTGGGCGGTCATGTTCCTCTCTATCTCACTGGCGAGGAATCTTCTCCTCCTGCAGACAAAAGGCACACACAACTTCCAACATAAAATACCCAATTGAGATCCTGAACCACCTTCAGCTAAAACAAATAATAAAATGTGGGATTGGCTAAAAAGCACATTAAAATGAACTCCCCCCACACATGTAATTCTCTGAAGGTGTACTCACCAGGTAGACTTCTCGGAGTGGAGAGATGAAGCTTTGGAACTGAAAGGAGGTCTTAAAATTCTCACCCCCTCCCAGCTCACCTTTGAAGGACCCAGACTACAACAGGAACGTCTTGAAGCAGTCCAAGGGTTTCTCAGAAGCAGGTGTTCACTCAATACCTGAGACCACGACCAGCACTGAAGTCGGGGCTGACATCCTGGCACCTGGGTTTCTGGACCAGATCTCATTCTCCTAGTAGCCCAGAAAGACACCGGGGCTGATTCTGCACTTGTTTTGTTTTTGTTTTTTCTGTTGTGGATCCTGCTGAATTCAGATCGATTTGAACTCAGGTCTTTCTATATCCCCTTCCATTTAAACAGAAAGTGTTCTGCACTTGATTGGGGAAGCTCAGAGTGAGGAAGGGAGCCAAGCGCAGCAGGAGTCTCTTCCTTTCATTTCTTGAACGAGGGCGGGGAGACAATTGGAGTCACCAAAGGAGGGGGAATAAATCCAACAGGCAAATCTCTGCTGAAAGAAGTTAGGGCTTCTGGAGCGCAGTCACTTGAAGGGGAAGTGCAACTGTGATCAGGGAGGACTGCTTTGCTACAAGGCACTGAGGAGTTTAAAAAAAAAACAGAAATCAGCACACTTACTGATGCCGGTTTTTCAAATATTGAGGGTTATATCCACTTCTGAATATCCCAGGGGAAAGATCAATCATGCCTGTTGCAGAGGGAAATTTTTGTTGTTGTTAGATGCGAAGTTCTTCAGGCACTCTGTCTAGCAGATCTAATTCCTTAAATCTATTTGTGACCTCTACTGTCTTTTCATCAGGGATATGATTTAGTTCATACCTGAGTGGCCTGGTGCTTTTCCCTACTTTCTTCCACTTGAGCCTAAATTTTGCAACAAGAAGCTGATGATCTGAACCACAATCGGCTGCTGGTCTTGTTTTTACTGACTGTATAGAACTTCTCCATATTTGGATGCAGAGCACATAGTCAATCTGATTTCTGTGTTGACCGTCCGGTGTTGTCCATGTGTAGAGTCGTCTCTTGGGTTGTTGGAAAAGAGTGTTTGCTATGACCATTGTATTCTCTTGACAGAATTCATAGAATCATAGAATCATAGAATCATAGAGTTGGAAGGGGCCATACAGGCCATCTAGTCCAACCCCCTGCTCAACGCAGGATCAGCCCAGAGCATCCTAAAGCATCCAAGAAAAGTGTGTATCCAACCTTTGCTTGAAGACTTCCAGTGAGGGGGAGCTCACCACCTCCTTAGGCAGCCTATTCCACTGCTGAACTACTCTGACTGTGAAAAACTTTTTCCTGATATCTAGCCTATATCGTTGTACTTGAAGTTTAAACCCATTACTGCGTGTCCTCTCTTCTGCAGCCAGCAGAAACAGCATCCTGCCCTCCTCCAAGTGACAACCTTTCAAATACTTAAAGAGGGCTATCATGTCCCCTCTCAACCTCCTTTTCTCCAGGCTGAACATTCCCAAGTCCCTCAACCTATCTTCATAGGGCTTGGTCCCTTGGCCCCAGATCATCTTCGTCGCTCTCCTCTGTACCCTTTCAATTTTATCTACATCCTTCTTGAAGTGAGGCCTCCAGAACTGCACACAGTACTCCAGGTGTGGTCTGACCAGTGCCGTATACAATGGGACTATGACATCTTGTGATTTTGATGTGATGCCTCTGTTGATACAGCCCAAAATGGCATTTGCCTTTTTTACTGCTGCATCACACTGCCTGCTCATGTTTAGTTTACAATCCACAAGTACCCCAAGGTCTCGTTCACACACAGTGCTACCTAGAAGCGTATCCCCCATCCAGTAGGCATGCTTTTCATTTTTCTGACCCAGATGCAGAACTTTACACTTATCTTTATTAAATTGCATCTTGTTCTCATTTGCCCATTTTTCCATTGTGTTCAGATCTCGTTGAACTCTGTCTCTATCTTCCGGAGTATTTGCCAGTCCTCCCAATTTGGTGTCATCTGCAAACTTGATGAGTAGTCCCTCCACCCCCTCATCTAGATCATTAATAAATATGTTAAAAAGTACCGGGCCGAGCACCGAGCCCTGAGGTACCCCGCTACTCACCTCTCTCCAGTCTGATGAAACACCATTGACAACAACTCTTTGAGTGCGGTTCTCCAACCAATTCCCTATCCACCTGACTATCTGAAAATCCAGATTGCAGTCTACCAGCCTGTGCCCTGCTTCATTTTGTATTCCAAGGCCAAATTTGCCTGTTATCCCAGTTATCTTTTGGCTTCCTACTTTAGCATTCCAATCCCCCATGATGATAAGCCTTGGATTCAAACTGAGATCATTCTGTCATTTGGGGATTGTATCCCAAGACTGTTTTTCCTACTCTTATATTGATTATGAAGGCTACTCCATTTCTTCTGAGAGATTCTTGCCCACAGTGGTGGTCATCTGAATTAAATTCACCCATTCCAGTCCATTTGAGTTCACTGATTCCTAAAATGTTGATGTTCAGTCTTGTCATCTCTTGTTTGACCACGTCCAGCTTGCCTTGATTCATGGATCTGACGTTCCAGGTTCCTATGGAATAAAAGTCTTTACAGCATCAGACCCTTTTCGCCACCAGTTCCCTCCACAACTGAGCGTCCTTTCGGCTTCGGCCCAGTCGCTTCATTCATTCTGGCGCTACTCGTACTAGCCGTCTGCTCATCCCCAGTAGCATATTGGACACCTTCCGACCTGAGGGGCTCATCTTCCGGCGTCATATCGTTATGCCTTTTGAACCTGTCCATAGAGTTTTCATGGCAAAGATACTGGAGTGGTTTGCCATTTCCTTCTCCAGTGGATCACCTTTTGTCAGAGCTCTCAGCTATGACTTGTCCGTCTTGGGTGGCCCTGCACGGCATAACATAGCTTCACTGAGCTACGCAAGGCCCTTCGCCACATCAAGGCAGCGATCCTTGAAGGGGAGGGAAAATGGAAAGCGCTCCAAATCAAAATGGAAATCGAATTCAGTGTAGAAGGCCTCAACTGAACACCTGGCAGAAGAGCTCCATTTTACAGGCCCTGCAGAACTAAAAGAGTCCTGACAGGGCCCGCAGCTCATCCGGGAGCTCATTCCACCAGGTAGGGGCCAGGACTGAAAATGTATAGAACCATACCAGCTAGATATCAGGGGTGGGGGGGAATTCACAGTCTGAGTAGTTCAGCAGTGGAATCAGCTACCTAAGAAGATGTCCTGTTTGGCCCCTTCCAATTCTTTGATTCGATGATTCTTATCCTGGGTGCTTTAGGCTGATCCTGCATTGAGCCTGGGGCTGGACTAGATGGCCTGTTTGGCCCCTTCCAACTCTATGATTTGATGATTCTTATCCTGGGTGCTTTAGGCTGATCCTGCATCGAGCCTGGGGCTGGACTAGATGGCCTGTTTGGCCCCTTCCAGCTCTATGATTCGATGACAGATGATAGATAGACAGACAAAATTAGATCTTAGATGTTTTATTGGGAAGGGTGGTATATAAGCTTATTGTTAATATTAACAACAACAGACAGACAGACAGACAGACAGACAGACAGAGTGATATAGTGATTTGGGGCAATGTTCCCTCTAATTTTTTCTCTCTTCTCAGCAGGGCAGTTCATATCCTGAGCTTAATCTGCTGTAATCTTGAAATGGGTCCATGGGCAGCACCTTTTGTGGCTTCATATGGCTGCTGAGTAGGGCTTGCTGTGTGAAGGAGCGGCTGCTCACCTGGACAGGTAGAAGGGAACGCAGATTTGGGGCTGCAATCTGACAGTAAGTGATCAGTGGCCGCACTGGCAGAAAGACTGGAGCAATGGGCTGGAAGCAGAAGTGAGAGGTGGGTTTGGAAAAGGGCTCAGCACACCCTTCCTACTGGACCCTGCTCTGTTCCAAATTGCCCCAGTTTTTTTGCTGCATCCTGAGTACAGAGATGTGGAGCATTCCTTTTCCCCACCTCGGGAACCAAGATGGCCATCACGGTCAACATGTATGGGGGAAATCCCGCATTCCCATCCTTACCAAGGGTTAATAACGTCTCTTACATCCTGGGCCACCCTAGCCAGTCCGGAGATAATCTGTTACCAAAAAACCCCTACTGAATACAGTCTTTAACCTATCTGCATCCTTTTCAACAGCATACCTGTGCGACCCTTGAAGGTAGCACTAGAAGGTACCACTGCTCTTAGAAAGCAGTGCCTAAACATTCTGCTGTTGGTTTTGTTGCTGGAATCTTCAAATGGCTCCTGGTTTGGAAAATCTAGAGCACAGAGGGTTCTAAGAAGATTCAGGACGTGTGCAGCAGCAGAGGGGAGGGAGAGAGAGGGGGAGGGAGAATACGCTGTCAGGAATGATGAGATCGGCAAAGTCACAACGGAGCTGCATTTCAGGGGGCTTTCCATGTTTGCGCTCCTCTGAGGCTCTTGGTGCGGTACAACCATCACATTGCATTAGGCAACGGAAACGCAGGGCTGCTGGTATGACTGGCTTGTGCAAGATCTGTGCCATAATCCAGCAGGGAAGAGCACGAGGAAGAAAAGGCATTACACTTCGTCAGAGAGCTGGTACAGAGGAGCAGACAGGCTCTGTGAGGCCCCGTTTCACATCTCCACTCAGCCTACGCAGCTTCCAGCAAGCCAGTACTTTCTCATCGATGCACTTGCAATATGACCATAAAAAGACTGGCCTACCTCACAGGGCCGTTGGGTCAGTGTTGGGAATGTCAAGAGATCAAATTTCTGGGTCAGAGTCTGCAGCCTGAGAAGGAGAGTCCGGTTGTTCTCATTTCTCTCCATCTAGTCTGCAATTCCTATTTGCATAATTTATGCTGCTTCTGTGGGTGGCAAGGAGGGGCGTGGAGCTCTCCAGGGTCCTGAAGCAAGCCTGGCCTCCTGACCGCAAGCCAGAGCCAGCCTCCCCTGCCCATCCCGTGGGTTGGCTGCCTGCTACATGGCCAGATGGGGAGGGGGTTAAATGCACGTGTGGGAAATCAGAAATTTCCTCACCACTAGGGACGGGTTTACATTTCTCCTCTTGGCTGTTTTGAACCCCCAGCCCCCCCCCCCCAATTCAGCTTTGCTTTTCCGTCCCTTGCACAAATCAAGCCCATGATGGTCTTTGCACCCTGCAATGAAGTTTTCCCACGAAGCGTACATAGTTTTGGTGCTATTGATCCATCGGTATGATGTGTCTAAAAGACATGAGCTGTACATGTAAAGATGTGCCTGCATGAAGCTGCGAAACGCAGGCCCAAATCTCCCACCCTGCCCCAAGGCCTTGAGCCGGTCACTCTCCCTCAGGGTTGTTGTGCAGATCAAATGGGGAGGAGAGAGGCCAACGTCCACCACCCTGACCTGCTGGAAGGGAGAGAGGAGATGGCCTAACTGCCTACGGTGGCAACCAAGGTCTGCCAGGGATCCAATACCCTGAGTACCAGCCACTCTCCAGGGCAGGGGTAGTCAAACTGCGGCCCTCCAGATGTCCATGGACTACAATTCCCACAAGCCCCTGCCAGCATTCGCTGGCAGGGGCTTGTGGGAATTGTAGTCCATGGACATCTGGAGGGCCGCAGTTTGACTACCCCTGCTCCAGGGTCTCCGGAAGAGTCTTCCACATGGCCTCTTCCCTGAACCCTTTAACTGGAGATGCCAGGAATTCAACTTGGACCGGCAAAGCAGGTCTCCACCACAGGGCCACAGTCCCTCCCTCTACAACTGCTGTGTAAATTGCATGGATGAAACATAGCACATGTGTACATCTTGAACCCCTACTAAGGCACACACAACTACAAAATGAACAAAGACCACTGAGAGCCAGCTTGGTGTAGTGGTTAGGAGTGCGGACTTCTAATCTGGCAAGCCAGGTTTGATTCTGCGCTCCCCCGCATGTAACCCGCTGGGTGACCTTGGGCTGCCCACAGCACTGAGAAAACTGCTCTGACTGAGCAGGAATATCAGGGGTCTCTCAGCCTCACCTCCCTCACTGGGTGTCTGTGGTGGGAGAGGAAAGGGAAGGCGACTGGAAGCCGCTTAGAGACTCCTTCGGGTAGAAAAAAGCGGCATATAAGAACCAACTCTTCTTCTTCTTCTGACAATAATACAAATTAATGTTTTAGAAATGTAAGCCAACCTCCCCTTCCTTGCCAGTTCAGGAAAAGTTGTTCATTTTCGTGACCACCTCTCCCCTCCCCACTCTGGCCTTCCCCAATTAAGTGCAGAAAGCTTTTTGCTTCAATTGGGGGGAGGGAGGAAGACCCAGGTTCAAATTGATCTGAATTCAGTAGGATTGACAGCATGGAAAACAAAGTAAGTGCAGAATCAGCCATGGTGTCCAGGGTCACCATGGTGACCACCAGTTCCTGTCAAGTCTTGCAGAAAGTGAATGGGGCAAGGTGGGGCATTTGCCTAGGGGGGCTTCTGATTGGCCATTACAGATCTGATTTGGCTGGGCAGATTAAAATAACCTACTTTCAGCACCAGTCACCACCAGTGTTCTTGCATTGCCCCTCTTCTCCTCTCTACTTGGCTGTCCTCTGTCTACATCACTCTGCCTCCACAGCAACCATTTAGTGGTTGACTCCTCCCCTTCTAGCAACCATTTTGTCCTTTTACCTTCCCCTTGTGTCAGCATCTCAGTGGTACCCAAGGGCTCAGAAGGGCTGGGGACAGCAGTTTTAGAGACTAGATTTTTTAAAGTAAGAACTGTAACGGGAGAAACATCCCATGAGCTCAAGTTTAAATATGCTCAAAGTAGTCAAAGGGACAGGAGAAGGGGGAAACACAACTCACTTCAGAGTAGAAATATCCACACCCACTCCTGGAGGGAGGAACATCTGTCTTCGCTTTGGCAACATAGGAAGCTTCCCTGCTTCCTTTGAAAGCGAGAAGATCCACGACTGACTCAGGCCGGGACTCGCAGCAGCTGTTTGCTGAGTCGCCTGTGGTGAGCAACCGTCATCAGCAGGCAGCCAAGCCCCGACTAGAAAAGGGCTGGTTTCCACCCCACAATTCATTTTTTACTTCCTCCCCCTTTCAAACAACTGACGTGTCACAAATTATCGCAAACTGGGCAGGCAGACGCGAAAGAATTTTGCTTCTGTCTCTTCTGAGCATATATTCATACGGCTGCTGAGACTTGCGAGACCGTGATATTCTGGCCTTGAAATCTGTCTCCTAATCCATGAGGCCGGTCAAGGCTCGTCAACGGTGAGGTCCGGGTGCTCTCCCCTTGCCCAGAGACACTGTTGTTTTAGCTCAGGGGTAGTCAAACTGCGGCCCTCCAGATGTCCATGGACTACAGTTCTCATGAGCCCCTGCCAGCATTCGCTGGCAGGGGCTCATGGGAACTGTAGTCCATGGACATCTGGAGGGCTGCAGTTTGACTACCCCTGTTTTAGCAGATTCCTCCCATGCTGATGGCTTGAAAGCAGATTCAAGAGTTAAGCCTTCATTGAAGATGAGATGGTTCTGACCATGAGGCTTCATGACTACCCCCAAGCGGAAGATTTTGGGTGCTGTTAATGATAGGGAATTAATGCCTGCTCTTAAACTACTGGACTCAGGAAGCCACGTTTTTTCAAGGGAAAACTTCAAAGGCAGAATGAGAATGCAGAAGCCTTTGTTTAGAGCTGAATGAAGATCTGGGTTTTCTTCCACACACCTCTTGTTGACTAGAAAGAGTTTGTCCCATTCTGTTACAGCTGCCGAGAATTATCTCTGAGGCTTATCTTGGACACGTCTGCACAGAAACATCAGGGGCTAGGCCCTGTGCCTTCTGACCCCATGGGTTGTTATTTTTTTCTCTCTGCCAGTTTCCCTGTGTGTGTCTCTCTCTAAACTTTCCTACCACAAGGCTCCTGCCCTACCTTCTAGTGTTCTTTGTCAAAGTGTTTTTTAACTGAATTATTTTATCATTTTAATGTATTTTTGATTGCTCAAACATTTTAATGTTCCTTATGTTTGCCGCCTCCGCTGCCACCACCACCACCACCACCACCACAATATAATAATAACAATAGAACAAGAAGAAAAAGAAGCAGCAGAAGTGCTGGTTTTTTATACCCCACATTTCACTACCCAAAGGAGTCCCAAAGCAGCTTACAATCACCTTCCCTTCCTCTCCCCACAACAGACACCCTGTGAGGGAGGTGGGCTTGAGAGAGCCCTGAGAGAACTGTGACTGGCCCAGCAGAGTGGGAAATCAAACCCAGCTCTCCACAGTCCACAGCTCTTAACCACTACAACTTGCTGGCTCTCTCCTTCTAGCAACTATTAATAATTGTAATAATACAATTTGAGTCCACTGGCACCTTTAAGACCAACAAAGATGTATTCGAAGCTCCCACCTTGAATAAATCTTTGTTGGTCTTAAAGGACTCAAATTTTATTGTGCTACTTCAGATTAACAGGGCTCCCCACTTGAATCTAATAGTAATAATACTAACCATCCACAGAATCTTAGGCTACAACAAATCTTTGTTTTTAAGGTGCCACCAGGCTTTGTTTAGTTTTGGGTTGTTGTTGTTACCTGTCTTCCCTGGAAGACAGCCACCCCTCTAGAACGGATCGTCGACTGTATTGGGCTCGGTTTCCATTGAGATGGTTTTTTTCTCCCTTTCTAGCTGTTGCAATATCATGGCAAAGCTATGACAATTGTGTAGTCAGCCATTACGGCCGCTGGGAATGTGCACAGGCTAGTCGGTTCTCCAGTCTGGCCCTTTCTTCCTCCAAGAAGCTCCAAATGGCTTGTGTAGTGGGCCAATTAAGCATGTCGGGCCTTTGGCCAGCAAGGTGCCTGACTGGCCAGTGGAGATTTGATTGGCTGTGCAGATGTTTAAAGCCTCTGCCCAAGCATCATCCCTGTCAGTGTAGCGGGAGGCAATCTGGGGCATCCGTGGTGTGGGTGCCTCCCTCAGACTGTGTCAGAATGCCAACATGCCCACAGGCTTAAGAGGGTCAGGGGCCCCAAGCTGTCCTCCTCGCATTGCAAGAAGCCACTTCTTTTTTCTCCCATGCCCATGAGGAGGGATCCATAGACTAGATCTGCCGCTCCTCCACTGCACAAAAGCCAGTGCCACCCAAAAAAAGCCCCCAATGCTGCTCATTCTTAGAAGGCCCCCAGAAGGCCCTGTGTTGTTTCCCAGCCCCTAGGAAGTTCGCTTCCACAGCCCTCACCAAAAGGGGCGGGGAGGGCACAAGAACAGGCCGCCTGTTTTGTCTTCCAACAAAGCCTGATGCCTTTATGGCACCCAGCTCTCCTGGAACAAAAGAGCGGAGCTCGGCCAGCTGGACTTTGTGGTTCCTGGGAATGATTAACCCATCACCCGACCGACCGACCGACAAACCACCCAAGCTCAGTCTGCCCTCCCTTCAGTGGCCATCCTCAAAGATAAGGCCCCCGTAATCGCCACACCTCCCAGCCAGAGCGGGATGTATTTTGGGCAGCCCTGGGCTCAGAATTCAGTCTTCTGACCAGTCTCGGTTTTCATTCATTTGCCTGGCAGTTGCCTTCCCTCCACTGCTGTCAAAAATCTTTGTCCTTGATGTTAAGGATCAGCCCCAAACTCACAGCCACCTCTCCCCCTGAGGTCAGGAGCTCAAGCCCAGCTGTGCTGAAATAGGAAGGGGCTTCTGCCTTGGCACACCACCACACCACTCATGCACACATTTTCAGAAGCAGTTGTGCTAGACCTGGTTCACACAATCAGGGGAAGGAGTTGGCAGAATGCTGAGGTGGGAGGCCGTGAGACTTGAGGAGCAAGGCTTGGTGAGGTCCCGTGGAATAGCTCTTCCCTTCTTCTAGCCTTCCTCACAGGGTTGTTGTCAGGAGAATGATGTAAGCTGTTTTGGGTCCCCACAGGGAAGGAAGGAAGGAAGGAAGGAAGGAAGGAAGGAAGGAAGGAAGGAAGGAAGGAAGGAAGGAAGGAAGGAAGGAAGGAAGGAAGGAAGGAAGGAAGGAAGGAAAGCCCTGACCTTAATTTTGTGGGAGAGGCAGATGCTAATTCTTAGCACTTGATGCAGCATGTGATCTTATTGCTACATTTACAACAGTCCTGTAAGGCAGGCCAGTATCATTCTGCAGGGGTGTGGAAGGGGACTGAAGTAGAAAAAGAGTAGCTACTTAGCTGATGGGTGGCAGAGGAGAGATTTGAAGCTGGAACCACCCAACTCACAACCACTGTTATACACCAGGTCAAAATCTCATACTGCAGTCTTAACTGATTTGGGGATTTTTTAGAGATGCTGTAGCAGTTCAACCCACAGCATATGCATTTCTAATGCTCCTGTCTGTTCCCCAATTTGTATCAAAAGCAACTCTGCTGTTGATGCTCTCCTCTTCATAGACTCCAATTTGGCGCAGATGGAAATAGGAAGACCCTTTTGGGTACCGAGGCCTCTCCAGCAACCTCATTATGTGCTCCTGTGACTCTAGCTGTTCGTTACACTGCCCAAGGAGTACTTATGCTTTGGGTTAAAGATCTCCTTTTAAAAACCCTAATTGCCCTCCAATATCAATAGAGGGAACAGATGTCAGCAGCTACAGTGTGCAGCTCACATAGATTTAAGTTAGAGATCTGGAGGGTTCTAGGACCCCGCAGAATGATAACTCTAGCAATTCACAATAACAACATTTTACTAAAGCTTTCCCCCAAAGCAAAACTAGACAAAAAATAAGGAAAGCAAATTGTAGGGGGCAAGAAAGAAGGGGTGTTCTTGGTGAAGCAAACAGACGTATACTTGGGCAGCGACCCGCGTGTGAGCAGGCACTGAAGCCGTAAGAGTCTTTCTGAGAGCAAGGGATCTAATTTTTAAAAATGGATCTACATCCCACTTTCCTCTCTGATCCAGGACCTGAAGCAGCTTTTTGCATTGTTTTCTCCTCTTCAACTTTATCCTCACAACTGCCTTTTAAGGCAGGTCAAGCCCGAGAGATTGGGACGAGGCTGCTCCTGCCAGGTCTTCGTTCGTCATTCTAGTCGAACGCTCTAATTACACCAGAGACATTTCCACACTGGGATCTTCAGTGCCCCAGCGCCCCTGTGGGAGCACAAATCTGGGGCGGAGGAGGTTCACCGGGTCAAATGCTCCCCTGTGAGGGAGCAGGAAGAGGCAAGGCAACCTGCCCCGACTTAAACTACAGGTTGCAGCCCGGTGCAAAGCCTCCAGTGCAGAAACAGTCCAGAACTCTGCTTGCCAAGAAAAGGAAGGGTTTGCTTGTGGCCTGGGCGTGTCTCTCGGCTACATTCATTCAAGAAATCTCAGGGTAGACTTCCCATTGCAGCAATTACTCCTCCAAGAGGTATGAATTTATCACTTGGCGCTTTAGCGTTGGCTCCTCATGCTCCAGCAGATCAACCTTGGGTGCTGTCCCACAGCTTATGCCAAAGGCTGAAAGCCAAGGAGTTTGATGTGGTTGACTGGCAAGGTTGTGTCCCATTGACCCGACTGCGTGAGGTGACACCGCACAGCTCACAGCAGGCTAAAGCCATCAGCTTTGATGCCGGTGCTTTGCTGGGATTCACAAGCATGTGTGCTGGCGACCCTCATGCCGATGTGCCCCAAGGGCTTCTGGGGGAGCATCTTCTGCTGAGGCCTTCCGCTTGTGCCTGCCTGCTGCCCCCATCCTTCTCTTGGAGGGCATTGCTGAGGACAGCTGGAAACTGGAAGGCAGGAGGTGTTCACTGGTGGCCAATCCCAGCCAGTTGGATGAGTGTTTGTTACTTCCTGCCCTCTCTCCTTTTGTACGGGACTTGTGCTAAATGCTAATTTCATTACCTGGAAACATCTGTTCTGTTCATGCAGTCCCTATTAAAAATACCTCTCATCTAGAGGTATGCTCTGCAAGCAGACAAAATTCACCTGTGTTTCCAATCTGAGTAGAACATTTCAAATTTGGTCCACCAATAGATATTTGCCACAACTTATAGATGGAATGTTCTGCCTGGGTCAGTGATGCTCTGTTTTCTTGGTGCTTGGAGGGCAACGGGGGGTGGGGGTTCCATAAAGAGGGAAGGGACTGAAGACAGAATAAATGAGGTTGGTTTTAATTATGATTTTTAGAGATTTAGAATCACTTTAATAATGGATGTATAGTTTAAATTTTTGTAAGCCTCCTTGAGGCTTTGGAGAAGAACGGGGTATAAATGTAATAACAATAATAATAACAACAACAACAATAATAATATTTTTGTAACTCACCCTTCCTGTGAGGCTCAGGGCAGGTAATATCAAACAATAAAATGCAATCAGAAATAAGGTTAAAATCACAAATTAATTTAAGTTAATGAAAACCAATTCTACAATTTGTACTATACATCTGCCTAATTAGGTTTAAAGAAAGAAAATTTCTGTTTCAGCACAGAAACAAAACTGTCATTGCCTGAGGGATGATTGTGCTGTTTCCGGCTGAAAATCCCCCTTTGGATTTGGCTTCCATCTTGTACGGCTCAAACCCGCCATTTTGTGGCCCCCTCCTTTGACACCGCCTGACCTTGTGCTGCCAGGAGTGTGCTGTTGCCTGGCAAGGCCCCCTCCACCTGCGCTCTCGCCCTTTCTGAGGTGGTGTCGCCCATGGCATGCAAGCCCCCCCTCCGGCCCTGCTGCCACCGCTTGTTCTTGGGCTCAGCTGGTTTAGCAACATGGTCGAGAAGCTCTCTTCGCTGCAGAGGCTGCCTCAACTGCCTTCACCATGGTCTCGAGCCAAAGTTGTCTTATAAAAGGTGTTCTTTGCCACATGAATAAGTCACTATGATCCATGCTGTTTAAACATAAATTTCATGTGCAGGCAATATAAATATCAGATAAATTACGTATAAAAATACGAAGGAACTATAAGCCAGTGGTCCCCAATGAGGTGGGTGTGGGTGTCCTGGTGGGTGTCAATGTTTTTTGGCAACAAAGGCCAGCACAGGACCAAGCTGCACACTGTCAGGACCAAGCTGCACACTGTGTGACTGGAGGTACGCTGTGGCAGCCATTTTATGGCTGGCTCCACCTCCTGGGGCAGCCATTTTGTGGCTGCACCCACCACGCCGTGTCAGAATTCCAAATGTGTCTGCAAGCTCAAAAAGGTTGGGGACAAAAATACAAACAAATAAAAAAGAGACAATAACACTCAGAATTTGGGCTTATCCTAAACTGCACAGGATGGAAGACATTTTTGAGAGAGCTGACCATTCATTGCTGGCTTTCCTCTGAGTCAGGGTCCAGATCCAAAAAAATTTTCCATCTCAAGGCTGACAATTATGAAGTCATGTTTATCATTGTTCCCGAGTGGTTAACCCCCTTGAAGTCTCACCCCTCCCATAAACTCACAAGGCGGTCTTAGGCGAGCCTGACAGCTTCAGCCAGCAATAATAGCACAGCTGTATCAACCTACCTGACAGGGCTGTTGTAAAGCATTTACTGAGATCACATCTGGAAAGTGCTTTGAATTTTTAAAATGTGCAGAATAAAGAGTTTAAGGGCTTTTTATTATATGGCGCAGTAATACCCACACCTAAGAAGGGCCAGCTTAAATTCTTCACACAATATGTGGACAAGAGAAGCAATGGACACAAAGGAACAGCTGGCCAAAAGGAGTAAATCTGTTGAAGAAACATGTCCTCCTTTCCACTGATACATTCAAGGGGGCTTACAGTCACATCAGATATCCAGTAAGAGATCAGTAAATAAAGCATCACATATTTGTTTAAAAAGAGTAACAATCATAAAACTGGAAATCCCAAAACCGTAATGGGGGGGGGGAGTCCATACAAGACAGTTATTCACTCACAAGTAGATCTTAACATTTCATTGGAAGGAGAAAAATGGGCCAAATCAGTGTCAAGAGGCAAGATGTTTCATAATTGTCTATTTAATTAATGAATGTATCTTGTTCTCATTTGCACACTTTTCCAGCATGTTTAGATCTCATTGAACTCTATCTTTATCTTCTGGGAAGTTTGCTAGTCCTCCCAATTTGGTGTCATCTGCAAATTTAATTAGGAGTCCGTCCACCTCCTCGTCCAGAGTATTGATAAAAATGCTGAAGAGTACCAGACCCAATACCACTCACCTCCATCCAATATGATGAAATACCATTGACAACTACTCTTTGGATGTAGCTTTCTAGACAGTTCCCTATCCAGCTAACCATTTAAATATTCAGTCTACAGTCTTCCAGTTTGCCCATCAGAACATCAGGGAGAACCTTGTCAAAAGACTTCCTAAAATCCAGGTAAATAACTTCCACTAAGTCTCCACAATCTAGTAAGCCTGTCAGTTGGTCAAAAAAGGAAACCAGGGCCCATTCTGCACACGTCAGATAATGCACTTTCAATTCACTTTTGAAGTAATTATCCTGTTCTGCAAAGGAAAATCCAGCGGCAAAAGTACTCTGAAAGTGCATTATCCAATGTGTGCAGAATAGGCCCAGGTTGGTCTGGCCTGTTGGAGATAAATCTGTGCTGACCTGCCTGGATCAACAAATTGTCCTTCAGATGTTTGCTCCATTATCTTCCCTACAACTGAGGTCACTGGTCTATAGATTCCCATGCCAACTCTCCTCCCTTTTTTGAAGATTGGGATAACATTCGCTCTCCTCTAGTCTTCTGGCAACTCTCCAGTCCTCCAAGAGATCCTAAAGATGATGGACAAGGGTTCTGCAAGCTTTCCAGAAATTTCCGTGAGCACTTTCAGATACACCCTAACAAGCCCGGGGGATTTGAACTCATCCAGTGCAGCCAGGTGCCTCTCTACAACCTCTCAGTCCATGTCGACCCAGGTAGAATACCTTGCCTACTGCCACCCCTAGATGTGTCCATATTCTTCAGGGAAAACCCGAGAAGCAAAACAGACAGAGCTTGCTCTCAGTCCTCCATTAGAGTCCCTCCATCCTCACCCAATAGCAGGCCTGTTGCCTCATTTAACTTATGTTTGCTCCTCACATTTGTTATTATATGGGTTTCCCTGGCCAGTCTCAACTCACTCCCAGCTTTGGCCTCTCTGATGGCTGACCTACAGTGCCTAGTTACCTGCAGCTACTCTTCTGTAGAGGTCTGTCCTTCCCTCCACTTCTTGAACATTTCCTTTTTCTTCCTTAACTTCTCCTGACGTTCTCTGCTCCTCCAAATAGGCTTTCTTGATCCCCCAAGTTTCCATCTTGCTGGAATAGTCGTGGCTTGATCATGCAACAGCTCTTGTTTAAAGAGAGCTGACCCATCACATGCTCTTTTTCCTTCCAGCATTCTTGTCCATGGGATGACTCTACTCATGTCTGAGTTTATTAAAGTCTGCCCTACAAAGTCTAACTTAATATATGACTACAAACTTCCTTGCCACCACCACCACCCCCCCATCTCAAAAAGAATTCTAGGACATGGTCACTTCCCTCCAGGGTCCTCCAGGGTCCACACCTCCTTCACCCCACCCACCAGCTGTTGCCTGTTGGTCAGTACTGAGTATGGCCACCATTTGATAAATTGTCAACTGGGCAGGCCAGAATGTTGGGTGACTCTGGAAGCTTAAGAGAGCTTGTTTCCCAGCACATAACAGGGAAATTGAAGACCTCCATAATTACAAGGTCCTGATGACTGGATAGTCTATCAAGTTGCTCAAGGGCAGTATCCACATCTTCACCCTGGCCAGGTGGTCTATGGCAGATGCCAGCCATTATACTCTTTGTTTTTCCCTCCCTTATCTTCTCCCAGATACTTTCCAACAGTGTCACTCTCCTTCTTTTGTATCTCCTGGCAGGCAAGCCCTCTCCTCACATACAGCGCCACTCCATCTCCTTATAAACAACTCATGCACATCCATAGAGTGGCGAAACTGTGGCTCTTCATATGTCCATGGACCACAGTTCCCATGAGCCCTGCCAGCATGAGAATTGTAGTCCATGGACATCTGGCGAGCCATGGTTTGGCCACCTCTGCACTACTGCATTCCAGTCATGGGAATCACTCCACCAAGTCTCTGTAATGCCTACCAAATCATCTCTCGGTGTCTGCATAAGAAGCTCAAGCTCTTCCTTTTTATTGCCCCTGCCTTGGGCATTGGTATGCAGGCACCCGAAGCCTCTTGCCCTTGGTTCCATTTGACCCGTCCTTCCTAGGCGGGCCACTGCTGTTTGCTAGGTCTCCTTCCCCTCGTGGCTTCAGGTGAAAGCTCTCCTGATGAATCTCCCCAGGTTCCTGCCAAACACATTCTTCCCCAGCTTGAGTAAGTGTGCTAGCAGGCCTCCCCAGCTTGAGTAAGTGTGCTAGCAGGCCTCCTGAGAAAACCCGTCCTGTGGCCCCAGAATCCAAATCCCACCTGCCAGCAGCAATGCAGCCAGAAGTTCCCCTCCAATATCTTCAGCTCCCGACTCATTCCTCTTCCCCAACAGGTAGAATCAAAGAGAAAACCACATGCGCCCCCATTCATTTCAGCTGCCTCCCAAAATCTTTATAATCAGCCTTAATATGCGCAATTGTGTTCTTCAATTCCACATGGTCCATCACAAATGGGTAGTGGTTGGTGCCACCTCCTGTGCTAACCATTTTGTGGTTGCACCCACCACCCTGGGGCAAACTCCCAAAGGCCCCTCCAGGCCCGAAAAGGTGAGGGACACCAGAGTCAACACAGCAATGCCAGGTTTGAATTCCCCATCTGCCATAAAAGCTTGCTGGGTGACCTTGGAGCAGCCATTCGGTCTCAGTCTAACCTACCTCGCAAGGTCGTTGTGAGAGTAAAATGGAGGAGAGGAAAATGATGTAAGCCACTGGGGAGAAAGGGGGGCATATAAATTAAATAAATAATAACAAACACACCTGAAGATGGGAGGCACATAACAGGTCAGTTGACTGTTAGGTAGGAAAGAGAGAGAAAAAGGGGCTGAGCTGGGGATACAGAGGTTGCTGGAAGGAAATAGTGGGGGGAGAGGGCGGGATGGCCATGCCTGGTCTTAGCAGCCAGCAGGAGACCAGGGCCAAGTGACACCACATCATCAACCTAATCCCCTTCCTTAAAAATCCCCCTCACACACACACCCCAGGAAAGTGGGCTGGAGGGCTGGCAATCCTAGTACAGATCCAGGGCAAAGAAAGGTGTTCCATGGAAGTCCCTGCACAACTCCCGGGTTTTCCTGGGGAGAGGATGCCAACTGAAGGAAGTACGGGAGGCAGATAAAGGTGGGTTGACTGGCAGATGGGAAGGAGAGGATGCAGGAAAAGGCGGGCAATAGTGCAGGGGCAGCCAAACTGTGGCTCTCCAAATGTCCGTGGACTACAGTTCCCGTGGGCCCCTGCCAGCACATGCTGGCAGGGGCTCATGGGAATTGTAGTGCAACAATATCTGGTGAGCCAGTTTGGTCACTCCTGCTAGGGGCTTTCAGGAAAGGAAATTGTGGGGGGAGGGGAAACAAGATTTCTCCCCTGCAAGTCCTCCCAGGTCCTCCACTGGTTTATATTTGTTGTCGATCAGTTTGCATTGAGTCCACACACGGCATGCTTTTCCTGTGCGATTGTATATGGCCCATCCGCATGCAATATACGTCCATCTATACATCAACTGCATCATGCCCGAATCACAGATGCACAACTAATGTGTACATATTCGAAGACCAGCATCGGTGCAGGGAAAGAGAGTCATGAAAACGGAGCCAAGGTTCCCATTTGCGCAAAGGGGCGGTATTGAAATGGGGATTTTCAGATTGAAGCAGCAGCAGGGAGGGGGGACCTGAAGGCACGACGAGCGTCACGTGCTCCACTCCTCCGCTTGCCGCTCTGTGTGGTCTCCGCCCGCCTTTGTGGGCCAAGCGGCCCCCTCCCCGCGAAGCCCAGAGTGCAGAAGCCTAAATCTGCCCGGTCTTGGGAAACAGCCGCCAAGTTTGGGCTCCACGCTGGCCAGTCTTCTCGCATAGCCATACTCCGGCAGCTGTTTCGCTATCGGCCTTGCAGAAGCCGCGTCGGTCCCCAGGGGGCCAGCCTGGCCACGCAGGGGCTTCACAGCCTCCTGGGGGGGGGGGGGCTTCCATTTGGTCTGCAGGCCTTGTCATCACGGGCTGGCCTTTCCTTTCTCCCCCCTCCCTGGATGGGCCTGGCTCGCCGGCCCCCGCAGAAACGGCAGCGTGCTGGAGGCGAAACTCCCCGGCCAGGGCGGGCTGGCTGGCTGGCAGCGGCGCCTCGGAGCTCTGTGCGCCCGGCGTACCTGCTTGCGGAATATTAAGTAGGAGGCCGCTCGCGTTCTGCAGCGCCAGCCCCGCCGCGGACGCCCTCCCACCTGGGGGGGGGGGGGGGAACAGCAGTCAGTTCTCTTTGATCAAAGCGCAGGCTCCGGCAATGCGGCCGGGCGGGGGGGGGTGTTTACCCACCTCCTACCTGAGGAGGGAGCCGGGGGAGTCAACAGGGGAGTGGGAGGGAGGGAGGGAGCCGGGCGGGGGAAGAAGAGGGAAAGGGGCTCGCCTCGCCGGCGCTCTTCGGCACTGAGCGGCGTCTGGGGACGGGCAGGAAAGGCCGTCCGGAGGCTGCTGTCGGCGGGGGCGGATCTGGAGGGCGGGCGTCCCATCTGGGCCTCGGCCGGTCTCCCCTGCCCCCCCCCTCACTCCATCTGTCCGTCGGAGCTCCGGGCAGCATTTCGTGGGGCTGGGGGCGGGCGCCCCGTGCGGATCGAGGCCCTTTTCTGCGGGGCTGGGGCCGGAGGGCGCCTGCTTGGGGGATGCGCGGGAATCGCGGCCCGTTCAGGGACGGGGCTTGGCCAGGGCTCCAGAGCCTGTTCCCTCGGGGGTGCCCAACGCGGCTGACCCCTTTCCCGGCGCCCAGGCGGGTTTTTCAAATCAAGCATCGGCCCTCTGCCCTGCTGCTGGCCCTGCCGCTCCCCTCGTCGGACCCGGGGCGGGGCTCTTCCGAGGCGCGCCCTCCGCAGCAGCCTCCAGGCCCCACCGGGAGGTTGGCAGCTCAGCGGGGCATGACGTGCCGCTCCCCGGAGGACTCTCCGCGGCGCTTCGGGCGGCTCCGGGGGACCCGTCGGCTGGCGCCCCGTAAGGGTCGGCGTTCCCGAGGTGGGCCCCGTTCCTCGCCCCCCCCCAGCCCCTCTCAGGCTCCAGGGGCCCTGCACGCAGCACGTGGCCGAGCCAGAGGCTCCTCGAGAGCTTCGCTTTGAAGCGGCTTCGGCCGCAGCGGCTGCGCCTTTAAGGGCCTCCCGGCCCCGCCCCGTTCCCGCGCCCCCCCCCCCGGGCCGAGAGCGCGGGAAGAACTACCGCCCCCAGCAGGCCGCGCGACCCGGTGGCCCCTTTGCCGGGAAGTGGAGTCCGGGCGGCGGCAGGCAGAGCGCGTCGGGGGGGGGGGGGAGCTGGCTCTTGGCCCCTGGAAGGCAGCCCCCGCGGGAGGGGCGAAGGGCCGCACCGCCGCTGACCTCCGGGCGAGAAACTTCACGGGAAAGGACCGCGGGAGGCGGCTGAACCTGAGCTCGTGGAACCCCCCCCCCCACCCGAAGCCCGGGACCGTCGGACTCTTGTTACAAGCGCTGGTTTCCCTCCCCGCCGATCCCCTTCTGCTCCTGGGAGCTTGCCGGGGGGAGGCGGCATCAAAATGGGGGCACAAAGTGGCTGCTGCGGGGGGCGGGGCAGCCCCGGAATGGGGGCCACGGTTGGATTTCACGCCCACCCCGCAGACCCTTCCGCTGGGGTGAAGCAACGTTTTTTTTTTAAATCTAAGCAGCCAATCAGAAGCCTTGCTGGGCAAAGCCTATGTCTGGCCCCACCCACTGCCTAAAAACACTTGGCAGGTGCCAGAAAAAGGGTCAGTGGGCGCCAGGCTGGGGACCCTTCTGCTTGACAGCATCCCTCCCAGCTGCTGACTGCAATAAAAGGGCTCGGGAGAGCTCCCTTCCTACTGGTGTCTGATAAAGGGAGTGGAATCTCCTCCCCACCCCTAAGACTATTTTCTCCATTGGTAGTCCGGAGATCCCCTGTAATTCTGGGAGGTCTCCTGGCCTCACCTGGATGTTGGCAACCCTAAAAATATAATGAAGTGCTTCTCTTCTATGCCTCTTTAAGAACCAACTGCTGGAATAGTTGGTTAATACAGGAAGTCGCATTTGCCCAGTTGTAGAAGTGTGGTCCTGAGTGCCATACAGAAATCTCCCCCAAGAAATAGAGTGCAAAAGAGGTAAACTTAACAGTTATTCAAGTAAATTCAGTTCACATTCAGGTTGCAGTCAAAAGAGACAAAGAAGAAGAAGAAGTACTCTCCCTGTCATAAATGGGACATTGTAGAGGGGGGGGGGGGATATGAGGGCATCAGGCCTGCAGCAACATGTGACTCCATGAAGGGCCATGTGGACTATGTGAGAGGACAAAGTGAGCAGAAGAAGAGCTGGTTTTCATACCTTGCTTTTCACTACCCAAAGGAGTCTCAAAGTGACTGACAATCACTTCCTTTCCTCTGGGGGGAAGGTGAGGCTGAGAGACCTCTGACAGGAATGCTCTGTGAGAACAGCACTATCGGGGCTGTGAAGAGCCCAAGGCCACCCAACCATGACACCAAGCTAGAAGGATCAGAGGGCAGCTCCCATCCCATTCATGGAGACAACAAGTAGACCACGAGTAGTCAAACTGCGGCCCTCCAGATGTCCATGGACTTCAATTCCCATGAGCCCCTGCCAGCGAATGCTGGCAGGGGCTCATGGGAATTGTAGTCCATGGACATCTGGAGGGCTGCAGTTTGACTACCCCTGATGTAGACACTCTAGCGTGATGTAGCCCCCACGCACACGCAACATCAGGCTTGCTCCGATGCTCACCCTCCCCCATCACACAACAGACTGCTTCCATTGCAGTGCGCAGAGTGATGTTCCCAGTTGTGAGATGTCTGAGGCTAGTTTCCCTCCCTGTTCCTTTTCTGCTGCAGCACAGGCCTCTCCAGCACAGGAGACTGACCGCGAGGAAAGGGAGGGAAAGGTTGGCAAGCCAAGGATCGAGTGCCACTATATTTAGCTTGCTGCCTGACCAGAAGCAAAACAGCTCGGCCAGGGATGGGAGTCTTGCTTAGCCTTCGGTGGCCAAGAAAACCACCAGAAAAGCTGCTTTTTTTCTCGGAACAGAAGACAAAGGGTTTCCCCCCCCCCTGTAGGTTTTGTCCAGAAAACAAAGAGGGCATCTTAAACCCACAAACAAGTAATACATGTGATCTTTTTAAAATCCTTTTATGTCTAACCTGCCTTTTTGGGGGGAATCATTTTACATTCATGGTCATCTTTCCAGGTAAACGCAATACTCAAGCCTTCCAAAAAGAATTCCAGGCCCCACCCCCTGGCTCCGCCCCACCCCAAGAAGCCCTGCCCCTGGGCACAGGTGGAGCTGCCTTCTACCGAACCAGCCCCCCTTTCGGTCCATCCCTGCTGGGGAGATGGAAAAGCAGCTCCTGGAATATTGGCTGGGGGGGGGGGGGAGGGAGATTAATACCGCTAAACTTCATTTAAGTGACGGGTGTTTTTATGATGTTTCCCCATCCTGAGCAACATTGGGAGGGCAGGATACCAAAATAACACATTCATTTCTTGTGGTTCTCCAGGTCCAGAGCTTTCACATCCTCTGCTGCCTGATCTTTTGAACTGGAGATCCCAGGGATTGAACTTGAGATCTCCTGGATGTAAAGCAGGGGCTGTTCCACTGAGCCATGCCCCCCCCCCATGGGTTCCCAGGGATCCATGTCTAAGGCAATTGTCGCAGTGCCATGTGCCTGCATCACAGAGGCCTGACTCCCGGGAAATTTCAATGGCCTAAGGAGCATCTTTCATTTGCGCAGCAAAGGTTCATACAAGCCAGTTAGCAGCAGGGTTATCTATCTCTTTGTTGCCATCAAGTTGCAGCCCAGCTGCGCCTTCAAGACAAGAGACATTCAGGGGTCCTTTGCCATTGCTTGCCTCTGTGTAGAGGCCTCAGCTTCCTTAATGGTCTCCCAGCCAAGTATTAACCCTGCTTAGTATCTCAGGTTGGCCGCTATGTGAGGCGGGTGGCTTGACTAGATGGACCTTCACTGGTCTGATCCAGCCAAGCTGTTCTGAGACTCTTAGGAAGGCCTCTGCCTCCCTGCCCTCTTGTTGGCCTTAGAGGAACTGGTTGGCTGCTGTGTGAGACACGATGCTGGACCTGCTGGACCAGAAGCAGGGCTTATGTCCTTTTTGGAGAAAGGCCTTGGCCTCTCTTTCGTGTTGTTAGTCCTCCGGAAGAACGGTTGGCCCCTGTGTGAGACAGAATGCTGGACTGGATGGACCCTCACTGCTCCGATCCAGCAGGGCTCTTCCTGTGTCCTTATGAAGGCCTTGGCCTCTCTGCCTTCTTGTTGGCCCTCCAAAGGAACTGAGGGCAATTCCGCACCCGATAGAGTGTAATGCTTACCTCAGGTAGTCATTATGTCGGCAACATCCAGTGTCCAAGCAGCAAGCGGCATCCGCCATTTTAAAGCGCTTGCTGGGGAATCGCATAAAGTGGGTTCCCAACCTACGTAACACGAGTGACAGGAGAGCAACCAGCAGGCCACCAGCCAAAGAAATGTGCGGAGGCAAAGAAGCACTACCTCCACCTCCAATGTCCCACCTACGCACCCATCTCATGCCAGCCTCAACCTTGGGGAGGGGAGCCAGTTTAAGGAAGGGGGAGGGCACAAGAGACGGGCAGGGACAGATGGGGTGATTAGCATGAAGGATACTCAAGCCCACATCCTGCATCACGCCCCTTTCAGTCATGTGTCACCCTCCCTGCACCACCCCAACACAGAACTCCCACATCTAAGTAAGGCCTGTCTGCTCCAAGTTGGGAAATACCTGGAGATTTGTGGGGGTGGAGCCTGAAGTGGGTTTGGGAGGACTTCAGTGGGGCGTAGTGCCATAGAGACCTCTTCCAAAGCAGCCATTTTCTCCAGTTGAGCTCATCTTTGCCACCTGGAGATCTGTTGTCATCTCAGGAGATCCCCAGGAAGGCTGGCAACCAACCGTCTTTGAATAATACATGGCAGGAAATCTAGTGGTTGCTTTCACTTTGTATCAAATGTCCGCGCAGGACAGGGAGCCAGCCAAAGGAGCAAGCAAGTTTCATGAGGTCTGGAAACATGGTCCCACAAGTGATTTGCGAAAAAGGAAGCACACAACTTCCTCATATTGCAGCGGCCAGGCTCCGCTCTTCCCAGTAAGGCTGCAGACTTCAATTCATTTAATTGGTAGATTAGTCATCAGCGAGGGCAAATGTTGTCCTCATTAATTAGTCGTCACTAATTAATGAGGAGGTTGAGCATTAAAGGTGCACTTTTTTTCTTTTTTCTTTTCCTTTCTGAAGCTGTTTTGGTTCCGGCATGTTTTTGCAGTAAGGAACGAAAACAGAAAATTAATATTTGGCCTTTCCTTCTGACAAGAAGTGGTAGCTTCTGTTTATTAAACTGCACGTTATCGTTCACTTCCTGCAATGTTTTAAAAAGGCACTTCTGTCCGTTTTGCATAAAGTGCATATTTATAGACAATTAATCCAGAAATGGATCTGTTCAAAGGTGGATGATTAATCAACAGAAAGCTCTTTCATTGCCTGACACTACAAAGACTAAAATATTTCAATTTCTAAGAGGTCCAGACCCACTACTTGAAATTGCAAGACCTGGTTCCTCAGTCAGATGCGATTAAGTCAGCATCTGTTTGTTAGGCAGACCCCAGTTTTCAAAGCAAAGCTAGAAAGCAAGAAAAACAAGAGACACAGAGAGAGAGAGAGAGAGAGAGAGAGAGAGAGAGAGAGAGAGAGAGAGAGAGAGAGAGAGAGAGAGAGAGAAAGAAAGAAAGAAAGAAAGAAAGAAAGAAAGAAAGAGATTCCAAGAGTTGCTCTACAGTATTCCAATCCAGGCTTGCTCTGGCAGAGAATTTCTTATTTTGATTTCTTCCGAGTTAACTGCTGACAGCCCAAATCCAGGGCGATGCAGGCTGCAGAAGGCAGGCAGATTCAACAGAGCACTCTCTGAACCTCATTTGACTGCAGCTGTTGGCCACCCCAGGCGATGTGAGGCCCCAACAGGAAGTCACTCTGGAGCATGACAGCTGCCCGATTTCCTTCCAGGCCCGAGCAACCGTTCTGAGCTCCTGCCTCCCATTTTAGCTAGGATGATGTCCGTTTCCTGACTTTGTGTGTGGCGATAGCTGCGTCCGGGTTCTGTCCGGCAGGTTTCTCCCTATGTCCCCCGGGTTCCCGACCAGCTCCACCCTTCCTCAGGCACACATTCAGACATGTGTCTGGCAGCTCTTAGTGTGATAAACGCACATGGATTCTGATTTCTGTGTAGAATATCACAAGAAATTCAGTTTATTAATAAAAACAACAATTAGTAAGGATGATAAAGGTTTCTCCTTGTGGATACACAGAAATATGGCGCAAATTCAAATGGCTGTATTGGTCCATTAATTGTGGGGAAAGCATTTTGATATGGATTCTGTTTCTTTTTGAGCACTTCTCCAATAACCCTCTTTTCCCCTCCATTCCATAAAGCTCTGTTCGCTCTTTCGGTGTCCCATGGCGCACGCTGTCTTTCCCTCTGCATTCCTGTCCCCCCCCCCCCAGTTGTTTTGTTCTTCAGGATTCCTTCTCAATGGAAGACTCCCAAAGGATCAGACCAAAGAGGTGTCCAGACCAGCATTTTCTTTGTTATAACGGCCAGTATAATGCCTTCAGGGAGTTTACCAGAAGAGCAAAAAGTACAGCCCAGCCCACGGTTCTGTATTCAGAGGCTCTCTCTGTCCCTACATGGAGGTTCCATTTAGCTGTTTGATGCTAGACCACCTTCCATGAAACTTGTTGTGTCTGTAGGCCTGCTGAACTTAGGTCCAAGGCAGGATCGAATCCAGGACAGTTCATTGGCCAGCGCTGGTGGGGAAGCTCTATTGAGTATTGTGTTTATTTATGTTGAGCATTTTGGGAGGTTTTCAGCTCAGTTCTTGCTCTCTCTCTGTGTACCATGCTGGAGTCCTAATAAAGAGCTTCAGCACATCCAGGGTCCATGTTCTTCCAAACCCAGAGATTTAACCAAACTGGTTCATTCTTTTGAAAAAGTCTTCTGAAGTTGTGGTGCTCCAAGTTGTGGGCCCTCCCTCTCTCCTGTGGCAGGGACACCTTGCCTCTCTCTCAGGATCTCCACTGAAGGCCTATTTCAAGCTGGGGAGCCAGTAACAGGGAGACAAAGACACAGGAAAGCTCTTTTCTGCCAGCTTTAGACCTTTTGCTATGAGCTCCACCTACATGCCAAGAACAGCCAGGATTGGCCCAAATCTCTGCTGAGAGAAGTTAGGGCTTCTGGAGCGCAATCACTTTAAGACAAGCCTTGCAACCGGGAACCAGGAAGTCCTTGAACTGACGCCCTGGCCAATCAGGGAAGACTGCTTTGCTATGAGAGAAAGAGCAGGACGTTAATTTGCGAAAAGCAGAAATCTGCAGATTTAATGATGGCAATTTTTCAAATATCAAGGGTTATATCCACTTGGGTAAAAAGACTACACCCCAAGAATTTCTACCTCCTGCTCCAAAAGGCAATCAGGCCAAAGTACTAAAGTACTAAAGATCAGGTACTAAAGTACTAAAGATCAGGAAGGCCCAGGTGCAAAGTCATGCTTCTGCCACAAATTCACTCTGGTTTGGCTGTTCATAGACACAAGAGAAGAAAATATGTGGGATGTGACATAAAGGACTACTTGGCTAAAGGAGGAACAGAGCATCAGGTAATTGTTCCATACCTTCCAGAACAAACTGAGAAGCAAGAATCTACAATGATGGTTTGGAGTTTTTCAGGGCCCTGGTTTGGGCCCAACATGCTTATCTCCCCAGCGCTGTTCTGCTGGGAAAATCAAACCAGGGAGTCCTTGTTCTTCTGCCATTTTCTGCTTCCTGCTGCAGATTTTTCCAATAAGTATTACGCTCTTATGAACGTTGCTCTTGCACCAGGTGCGCAAAAATGGTAGACAGCACCATAAAAGATTCCCAGAAAAAATATCAGGAAAGCTCAGAGTGAAAAGGTGAGTTAGAATGCTCTCGACAGCCTTCAGAAACAAGAATGGGCCTCACTGTACATTCCTACAATGCAGTAGTTGGTTGATTTTAAAACCAAAGTGGGTGTTTTTGATTAACGTAACACTAAAAAACACCCAGAATTGTTCTGAAATACATTATCAGCCGTTCAAAACATACCAGCTGCAGGGTGTGAAATGGCAGCCCTGTCTGGTGCTTTAGTGAGCCAGTTTGGTGTAGTGGTTAGGAGTGCGGACTTCTAATCTGGCATGCCAGGTTCAGTTCCGCACTCCCCCACATGCTGCCAGCTGGGTGACCTTGGGCTCGCCATGGCACTGATAAAACTGTTCTGACCGAGCAGTGATATCAGCGCTCTCTCAGCCTCACCCACCCCACAGGGTGTCTGTTGTGGGGAGAGGAATGGGAAGGCGACTGTAAGCTGCTTTGAGCCTCCTTCGGGTAGGGAAAAGTGGCATATAAGAACCAACTCTTCTTCTTCTTCTTCTTCTTCTTCTTCTTCTTCTTCTTCTTCTTCTTCTTCTTCTTCTTCTTCTTCTAGTGTTCATGTGCTTGAGTTGATAAAGAAGGGCTGCAGGAACAGAGTGCATCTGTTCACCCCTGAGAGGTTTAGATTACAATCCTCTTCTTGGGTGAAGCAAGTAACCGTCTGATTCTGTTTTTTCTGTTGTGGATCCTGCTGAATTCAGATCAATTTGAACTCGGGTCTTCCTCTCCCCCCCCCCATTGCAACAGAAAGTGTACTGTACTCGATTAAGAAAGCTCAGAATGGGGAGGGGAGCCAAGCATATCCACTTTCTTTTCTTAAATGGAGGGGTGGGGAGGATTGGAGACAGCAGAGGAGGGGAAAATAAAGGCAAATCTCTGCTGAAGGAAGTTAGGGCTTCTGGAGCACAGCCTTGCAACCAGGAACCAGGAAGTCTGATGCCCTGGCAAATCAGGGAACTGTTCTGTCAGTGTTGGATGCACTGGGCAGGAAGTTTTCGCAAAAAGCAGAAATCACTTATACTGGTGGTGATTTTATCAAATATTGAGGGTTATATCCACTTCTGGATATCACAGGGGAAAGGTAGGGTCACTCTGAATCAATCATGTATGTTGCAGAGGGAAATTTTAAGTGCCCAAAATCAAAGTGGAAATCGAATTCAGTGTAGACGGCAGGGATTTATTTGAGCTGGCAGTGGGTAAAAAGCCCAGTGCAGACTACATCCTGCTCTAGGCAGAAATACACCCCTCTAAGCCAGCTGTCTTCAACGGGCTTGACTGCATTTTGAAAGGGGGCTGTCCGTTCTAGAGAGCTTAGGGAAGAAGAACAACATAGCCCTGCTATGGAAGGGCTAGCAGGGCTTCCACAAAGGGCAGAAATAGGGACCAGAGAAGTACTTTTCAGGGGTACAGACCAGAAAATTGAGACAGCCCCGGACAAATAGGTGTTAGACAAATAGACAAGGGAATTGGTGTTACTTTGGGAGATTTGGACCCACACTGTTTAAAAATCTTAAACAGGCCAACCTCCAGGTGGGACCTGGGATCCCCTTGAATAACAGCTGATCTCCAGACAAAGGAGATCAGTTCCTCTGGAGAAAATGGCTGCTATGGAAGGTGGACTCTGGGGCAAAACAGAGCTAGAAGGGGGTGGGAGAAGGGAGAGAGACTGAATTCTCCATCCATCACCTCAGATGGTGACGACATGATGTTTTCTTACCATGTTTCCGAAACCATCACAACGGAGCAGAAATCTTTCTGTGCAGTTATGACCAGCAGCTACGTCTTGGGGTCTTATGAATGACAAGTCAATTTTTTGTTTGTTTCTAGATGTCATTCTAGAAGATCAAGTCATTTTGACAGATTCCCCCAAGGAGAGCAGAAATGTCTTAAAATTTCTCTTCCCCAGCCGAGTCAGGGGGTCAAAGGCCACGTATGCCAGCTCATGGAGCTTCCCTTTCTCCAGCACTTTCTGGCTACGTTTTGTTCTCAGTTTCTTTTCTGTCTACAGCTCCCAGCCCACTTTTAGCTCAACATCTTATTTAGTAGTCTTTATTTCTTAATTTGATGCTTAGTTATGTTTTTTTTTAAATGCTAACTGGCTTCTCCACTAAAGCTCCATTAAGGGATCATGTGGGAAAGATCGCCTTTATAAACAGATAAAACAAAAACAAGAAGCAATTAAAAAACCCAAATCATAACATGATCATGATAATCCAATAAAAATCAGAAGGTAAACTTTGAACGTCCCATCAAACAGTAAGGAATAAGTTAGTTAATTAATATGTTAGAACAGTTTTTAAAAATCTTAATTAGGTGCTTAACTTTGATTTAACTATGTGCTTCATAAATAGTACTGGGGCATTCCATAACTGGGGGCAATCAAGGTGTATCAGTAGAAAGTAATTCCAAAGGACAGCCCATAATTTAGGGGAAAGCAGATTCAATGGGAAAAGGCCTTTCCCGTCACCACCAGCTTGATTTATGCTTGCAGGGTGAGGGGGACATTTATTTATTTGCTTGCTTGTTTGCTTGCTTGTTTGCTTGCTTACTTACTTATTATATTTATACTAGGTGCCATGCCCGTTGCGTTCTGGAATATAACAGGTGCTAGATTTGGGGGGTGGAGTGGAAGAACTCTGTGGATGGCCTCCCTCTCCACCCAGGACCAGCAAAGGCTGTAGCAGCTGTTAGGGAATTCACCGGCAGGGGCAGCTCTCACACAGCAGGCCTACGGGGAAGCCGCTGCTTCCCATGGGCCTACGGGGCCTATGCAGCTTCCCGCAGGCCCTCCCTTCTCCCCACCCAGGGCACTTACATGTGTCCTGGGAAGCGTCTGGGGCAAACTACCGCCAATAGTGGCAGAGAGCCCCTGGCCAGCTGGGTGGGTGGGAGTGGGTGTGGCCAGTCCGAGAGAGGGCCCAATCGGGACATACTTTGCATATCCTAATTGGGCCCTCACCCAGGCTGGCCACGCCCACTCTCCACCCACTTAGCCCTTAACCAAATATGTATACCGCTCCCTGAGCGGTTTAAAGATGGAACAGATACCGCCCTCCCCTTGCAACTCAGGGCGGTTTACACAGAACATGGAAGCCATAGACAAAAATGATATGGGTATGCTGTAGAAGGGTGTTTATTATTTTTCTGACTGCTGTGAAAGCAGTTGGTAGCAGGAAGGAAAAGGAAATGTAAATGTAACGAAAAACATTCTGAGAGTGAAGACAAAAAAGGAGAGGTAAAGACAAACATAACATTTTTGATAATGTTTACCTGGAGTTACTTGAGGTCTAACGTATGTGCCCATTTTCAACTCACCCTTGCCATTTTGTTTGAACACAGGAACACCAACATGCCAACAGAGTAGCCAACCTCCAGGTGGGACCTGGAAATCTCTCACCATTATATTTGATCTGCAGACTGCAGAGCTCAATTCCCCTGGAGGAAAAAGCTGCTTGGGTGGGGGTACTTAATGGCGCTGAACTCCACCTTTCTAGGCTGTACCCCCAAAATCTTCAGATATATTTCCACCCAGAGCTGGCAGCCCTATCATATCAAACACTGGATGGTGCCTTCCATCCTGCTTCATACATCTACACCTAACTCTTTGTACGATCATCCTTTGAATTAGCAGAAAAGAGCAAGAGTCCCTTAACACCTCAAAGACTAGCAAAATTTGTGCAGGGGAGGAGCTTCTGGGAACCACCGCCTCAGATGCAAAGAAGCCAGCTCACCTTTGGTGCTCTCCAGCGGCTGCTATGGCTGGGGACCCCCCCCCCTTGGCGTGGCACTGTGCAGCTGCTGCTGGCAGCACCCCCCAGTGAGCAGTGGGAAGTCAGGGGCAAGTGAAGCAGGGGCTCAGGCAGCAGTGGCGACATCCCTCGGCAAAAGACTACCCCCCCCCCGGACCTCAATAAAATTGTCAAGCGTTGACCGGTCTTTGGTGATAAAAAGGTTGGGGACCACTGCTCTGAATGACTTTTTGAAGCGCTCCCAGAGAGCTAGTTTGGTGTAGTGCTTAGGAGTGTGGACTTCTAATCTGGCATGCCGGGTTTGATTCTGCACTCGTTTGGGTAGAGAAAAGCGGCATATAAGAACCAACTCTTCTTCTTCTTCTTCTTCTTCAGTAATCTCAGGTGTTCTCTCAGCCTCATCTCCCTCACAGGGTGTCTGTTGTGGGGAGAGGAAAGGAAAGGCAACTGTAAGCCACTTTGAGACTCCTTCAAGTAGAGAAAAGCAGCATGTAAGAACCAACTCTTCTTCTTCTTCAGTAATATCGGTAGTCCTAGCACAGTGCCTGTAGGACACCTCTGTACATTGATTGTGTTGCCTTGCACTGTGCAATCCCACTTTGATTCTTAATGAGAAAAGTGGTCTGTAAATATAGTACACAAACCAATATCGTAAACTGAACTTTCTAAAACAAAAAGAGTCCAAGAGCATCTTTAAGACCAACCAAGATTTATTCAAGGCATGAGCTTTCTAGTGCAAGCATAGAGTGGATTCGAAAGCTCCTGCCTTGGTTGGTCTTAAAGGTGCTCTTGGACTCTTGTTTTTGTTGTGCTCCTTGAGACCAACATGGCCACCCACTTGAGTATCAACTCTCTAAAGAGTGTCTTGAGCTTAGCTTCTGTCATCTGGTCTTCTAAGGGGCAGGAGTCTCCGACAGGCGTTTTTGTTTGAGCAACAACTGCCAGTGAGTCTGGCAAACATGAGGGATTTCCCTCGTATTTCCCTAGCAAGGAGGCCCAAGGCCATTCAACAACTGCAGTTTGTGAATCCAGACACCACAATGAATCACAATCCACACAAACTGTGCTAACCAGCCAGCTTCAGCTGTTTGGTTGTTTGTTTACTGTCTGTGCTCAGATGCCTAAAAAACTACGATTTGGTTAAATTGTGGCCTGCAAACCTTGGTTTATAACAATGCAAGTCTGGCATTGGGTCCCAAATAAAAAAAAACATTCTTTAACTTGAATGTAAATTTTACATTGGCTTGAAAATCCTTTTGGCCTAATCCCATGCGAGCAACATTCACACCGGACAGGGACACGGACAGTGGCCCCCAGGATTCAAGGAGGGCACAAAGGCACCATGTCCACTCCCCTCGTGTGTAACTTGACTCCACACACACACAACAGAGTCTTTTCTGTCCAACCGCACTGTTATCCTCACAGCCAGCAAGCTGCATGGAAGGACTTCCCCTTTTTGCAACAGAAAAGGAGCTGCTGTTTTTTTTTCTTGCAAGTGAAAAAGAAGAGCTTGTTCTTTATTCCCCCACTTCTTATTACCCAAAGGAGTCCCAAACCAGATTACAAACACTTTTCCCTTCCTCTCTCCACTACAGACACCCTGTGAGGTAGGTGGGACTGAGAGAGCTCTGAGAGAACTGCTCTGAAAGAACAGCTGTAAGAGAACTGAGATTCGGAGAAGTAGGGAATCAAATCCAGTTCTCCAGATTAGAATCTGCTGCTCTTCAATCACTATGCCACAGTGGTGTCGTGTAGATGATGGCATGCTCAGCGGCTTGAAGGGCAGAGACGGAGGTCTGCTCCGGGGTGAAGGGAGGGATAGAAAAGAAGCCAGTCTCTCAGTAACCAGGAGGAAAGCCATGGTCAGAAGGACATCTGTCATCTTTCAGGAGGCAACAAGGCCTCTGAAACTGCAGGAGAATCTGCTCTCATCCTTGGCTTGAAACCACCCATTAATTTTGAATTCAAACTGCCCCATGGCAGTAGAGATGCCAGCCTCCAGGTGAGGCCTGGGGCTCCCCTGGAATTCCAGCTCATCTCCAGGCTAAAGAGATCAGTTCCCCTGGAGGAAAGGGCTGCTTGGGAGGGGGGGACTTCATAGTATTAGACTCAACTAAGGTCCCTCTGTGCCCCAAACCCCCCCCCCCACTCCTGATTCCACCCCCAAAGGGAACAAAAACCCAACCTGAGAAACAAGTCAGCAACCCAAGGGTTGAGCAACAAAACCGATAAAAATTAAAATACAAATATGTTTATTATAAAGTGCACATTAAGATGTTTAAAAGCGTTAAAACTGAAGAATCGGAGTCTGTGCAATATTGGACGTACAGTCTTAACGGTTGCAAAGAATAAATATTTGTATTTTCATTTCATTTGGTTCCACCCCCAACACCTCCAGGTGTTTTCCAATGCAGATCTGGTGACCCTCTGCAGCAGTTATCTGGGGGGTTGGCTGCCTCTTTGTGATGGTTCTCAGCTTTCAAAGGAGGCCTTCAGGCTCAACAAGGTTGGGGGGGGGGGTTGGGGGGGTTGCAGGTTAATTGCAGGCTTCCAGCACACCTCTAATCCATAGAGTAGGGATTCCCAACCAGGGCTCCATCAAGCCCCAGGGATCCGTGGGAGCTCTGGAGGGGGTCCACGGCCTTTCCTGTCCTGCCGTAGTGGACTCGGCCGCCAGCTAAGGAATTGGTCACTTCCATTGCTCCCCCTTCCCCCCTCCCAAGCATGAGAGAGTTCTCTTGTGGATTTTGTGCCTGGGAGGGGTGGAGCCTGCACACCTGCCCCTGCCATAAGCCACCTCCTGTCTCTCCCCCCCCCCCCGCATCTTCCTGAATCCTGCCTGTTAATGTGGGTGATGATGTCACTTCCTGGAAGTGTGGCCAGCTCCTCAAAGCCTGAAAAATTATTTCAGGGGCTCCTCCATGGTCAAAAAGTTGAAAAAGGCTTCCATAGACTGCAGATATCTTGACTTTTAAATCTGTACACAATAATAAATTATAATATTTTATAAAATATTATTGAAGAATAATATTTGAATGAGAACTATAATTTTAATTCACTTTTATGTTTGTATTGTGAACTTTGTGGATTTATTATGTTGTACATTGCTCTAAGATGACTGGGTCGGGAAGGGATGATATAGAAATCAAAACATAAATAAATAAACAAACAAACAAATAAGGGGATCCTTCAGTAATGCTCTCTAGAGTAACATTCCCCACCCCCGATCCCAAGACCGGTACCGATCCGTGGATCAGTCGGTACCGGGCCGCAGCTCCTCCTCGTCCTCCTCCCTGGGGGCTGCCTCGGGGGCTGCCCTGCCACTCTGCCACCAGCTCCCCTTTGGTGGTCTCCATGGCCGGGGCTCCCCCTTGGCGTGGCACTGTGCAGCTGATGCTGGCAGCACCCCCCAGCGGGCGACGGGAAGACACGGGTGCTGGCAGGAAAGCAAGTGGAGTAGGGGCTCAGGCGGCGCCGACATCCCTCAGCAAAAGACTACCACCCCCCGGGCTTCAGTAAAATTGTCAAGTGTTGAACGGTCCCCAGTGATAAAAAGGTTGGGGATCACTGCTCTAGAGGCAGCGTGGTATAGTGGTTAAAGAGGTGGCAGCCTCTAATCTGGAGAACTGGGTTTAATTCTCCATTCATCCTCCACATGCAATCAGCTGAGAGACCTTGGACCAGTCCCAGTTCTCTTAGGGCTATTCTCGCAGAGCAGTTTTCTTAGATCTCTCCAGGACAGGGGTAGTCCAACTGCGGCCCTCCAGATGTCCATGGACTACAATTCCCAGGAGCCCTGGCTCCTGGGAATTGTAGTCCATGGACATCTGGAGGGCCGCAGTTGGACTACCCCTGCTCCAGGACTAATATTCAGAGTAAGACATGAGAGAACATGGCAGGGGAATGCTTGACCACTAGGTTTTCTGTTGAAGCCCTTGTAAATCACTGGGTTGCCAGCTCTGGATTGGAAAATACCAGGAGATTTTTGAGGGGGGGGGGACCTTGAGAGGATGGATTTTGGGGAGGGCCCTTCTTGGAGTATCGTGCTCTAGAGTCCACCCTACAAAGCAGCCATTTTCTCCCGGGGAACTGATCTTGGTCATCTGAAGAGCAATTGCAATAGCAGGAGGTACCCGTGTTGCACTTACCTGTTGCTGCTGCTCATCAGGTTGTCTCTGAGCAGGCACCCTTGGGAACTGGGCATGCGCAGACAAGCCACCAGAAGTTCATTTTTAGCTAGCATCGCAACAGAGCAGGAGGAGCCCCTCCCACTTGGAGCTGTTGGGGCCAGAGGTGTTTTTAGGAGGTGGCAACCTGGGCATGGGCCCTTCATGCCATCATGGGGGGAGCGGGAAGGAGCCAAAGAGGCTGCAACACACGCCTGCTGCAGGCTGGGACCTTCTGTGGGTGCATCACTCCCACTGGAGCCCCTGGATGCACCCTGCTTGTGCCCCTGATGTCTGCCCCTGCAGGCAGAGCATGGCAGAGCATGGCAGTGGCACCTCATCACGGCCACCAGGGCAGGTGCAAACCCTTCCCTTCGACCCCATAAGGGGGGACTCTCAGCCTGCAGTACCCGGCCCCTCCACTGCTGCCCCTTGGGGAAGGCAGCAGGATGTCAGGTGACATGGCAGGCAGGCCTAGGGTATGGGCAGATGCCACAGATCCAAGGCAGGGCACAAAATTGGCTAAGTATGCCAGTGGTTGGGGCTGCTTCCCACCTAATGGTCACAAGCAGATGGCCAAGTAGCAGCATTCCAGATCTCCCCCCCCACACACACACAAAACATGGGGAGCCCATTCAAAATACAGCAAACGCTGACTGAGACCTTGGGGAAAGTGCGGTTATGTGCATCAGGTACCGCATGGTTGCCCAACTGCTTGTTGTTCTAAATGTAGACACTGTCCCTCTTATACACATCTCCTGCTTCCCTTTAGATTGGCCAGTGAAGCAGACAGACAATTGAGCAGATTTGCAGAATTCTGCAGACCTTTGCAAATAAAACCATAATGAACATTTTACATCTAATGTATGCAGACTTTTCTCTGCTGGGGAAGAAGGGTGCAGGAAGAAGGTTGGAGAAAAAATGTCCTAGTTTAGGTGAAACATGCATACCACCTTGGCAAAAATGTTAGACTAGGCCTCAAGATGACCCTCTGTTCATTAAACTTAATCAGAGGGTAGTCTGCCCTCAGAGCTGGTATTTTACTGACTCTCCATGTTGACACGACGGCCGCTAGGAAAGCAGTTTTATGGGAAAGGTGTTCAATTGAGCATGAGGCCTATAGGGATGTGCACAAAAAGAAATCCTAGTACTTTCAGGTTCAGATATCATGAACCCCAAAAATCAGTATTTCCTGATACTCCCAAATCCAAATACCAGTAAATAGTATTTGAATTAGGTAAATTTAGGAATTAACGCCAAATTCACTCCAAGCTGCCATTTTGTGGCTTGGAGAGAAGGCATTTAAAGGGATCTTAGTCCCATTAAATGCCTCAGATTCATAACTCAGCAGAAGTTTTCCAGAGGCAAGGACTGGGAAGGAACTCCTGGCCCCTCGCAGATCCAACCAAGAGAACTTCAGGTGGCAGGTTGTTTAAGCTACCACCAACAGTAGCTGTCTGCAGATTCACAAATATCTGATCCTGCAGAGAGATCACTCCCACAGGTTTGACTGGGGGCTGGTTCCAGGCAACCCAAAAGAGGCCACAAAACAATTGATCCTGTATAGAGAGATCTCATGCAAACTTACATGGACTCCGGGGAATGGTAGAGGACAGGAAGGCCTGGAGGATCATTGTCCATGGGGTCGCGATGGGTCGGACATGACTTCGCACATAACAACAACAACAGAGAGATCTCTCTCCACAGGATTGGCTTGAAGTCTGCTGGGTGGCCTGGTTAGTACCAGGTCTCCCAACAGAGTCCAATAAATAGCTGATCCTGGGTTGCCCCACACAGCTCAGTTTAAATTGAGCTATAATGGGAGCCAGTCCCAGCCTTGGCAGCCCTGAGCTAGAAATTCCCACTGGCCAGGCCAATCCTGTGCCTCCAATTTGTTTCCAAATGGAGGGAAGTGAAATGGACTGATGAATGGCATGCAGCTATAGAGTAGGGCAGGTGCCACCCCCCACCCCCCATCAGCCTCACGGTGAACCCAGTCAGTGCCAGGTTTTTGCAGATACGCTAGGTGAAACTTAAGGAGCAAGGCAGGTGCATGGATGTTCACGGTGGGTTCCCATGATTAGTCTTCGGGTTCATACTCTTTCCAATCTACCAGGTATTAGTACTGACCCTGCCTACACATAGAGTACCAATTTTGTGCAACCTCAAACTCTTCATGCCCTGGTACCATGACCAGTGTTGGTGGTGCTGAGGAACCCAAAGGATGTGGGGGAGTGACAGGAGTCAGCAAAGAGCAATGAAATGTGGGGTCAGAAAGAGCCATGAAATATGGGGACAGAGGGTAGACCAAGCAGAGGCTTGGTAGCATCAAATTTCCAGATCAGATGCAGACTTTTCAGGTGCCTGGTTGAGAACCAAACCTGATCTCCAACTTTAAGGGCCTCCCTAGGTTGACATTTTCGGTCAGCTACCAAATTGTATGCCTGTTTTTGCTGTAATTGCTCCTGGAGGACTTTAGGGAGGTCCTGTAGTTCCTGAGTTAAGTCATTGATGTATGGAACCACTGTAGTAGATTCTACCAGAGGCAGGAATTGGGGGTTATATCTATAGTTGGCCATAAACAATGTTTTGTGGGAAGAAGAATGCCTCACATTATTATATGCAAACTCTGTCATAGGCAGCAGGTCAAACAAGCTGTCTTGCTGGTGACTGACATAACACCATAACTATTGTTCAAGCATGGTGTTTGCATGTTCCATCTGGCCATCAGATTGAGGGTGATTGGTGATAAGCTGAGAAGAGGTAAATCTGGGTTCCCAAGAAGGAATTTAGAGCCTGCCAAAAATTAGAAGTAAATTGGACTCCTCTATCCAAAGTAAACTGTTTTGGCAATCCATGAAGCCATTAAATGTTGTGCAGATATAACTGGGCAGTTTCATGAACAGTAGGAAGTCCTTTGCAGAGAATGAAATGAGCCATTCTTGTGAGCAGATTCACTGCTACAAGGATGCTTGTGTGGCCCTTGGACTTGGGTAGTTCCATAATAAAGTCCAGGGGCATGGTTTGCTAGGAGTTTGCAGGACTAGGCAAAGGTTGCAGCTGCCTGGTAGGTTTTCCTGATTGGTCCTTTGCCTTTTGGCAGACTTCACAAAACACAATGTACTGGGCAACATTAGCATGAACCCGAGGCCACCAAAATTCACAAATCAGAAGGTACAGAGTTATATATCACCCAAAATGTCTGGCAGGCTTGACATCATGTGCCAGATGCAGAACTTCTGCCTAGAGGACCCCAGCAGTACATAAACCCGACCACAATGAAGGAGCATTCCTATTTGTTCAGCAAAGTCTTTAGGTACCTTTCCAGTGCATTTCTGCAGCGCCTAAAGTTGCTTCTTTGCAAAGGGGTATTGGGTTTGTTGTGTTTTTATATCTGCTCTCGGAGCAAGGCTGCACAGCTCCAAAAGTTACAGCCGGCAGAATTGTCATCATCAGTTGTTCCTCTGTTGGCAGGGGCCACAAACTCCATGAGATGGTGAAATTTAACTTGGAAAAAAAACAGAGACCACTGTATCTATCTCTAGTTTAAATGCCATGCTCTTCGTAGGTGCTCTAAACTGCCATTTATTATTTGTTTGTTTATTTATTGAATTTGTATCCCGCCACTCCCATGAGGCTCGTGGTGGGTCTCAATCAGTAAAATCCCATTAAAACCCCTAATACAATCGCCATCTAAAAACCGGCGATTCCCAACCTAGCCCACTCCGACAGTGGCAACTATAACCAACCAAACTCAAGGGGGAGTAACAACTACCATCAGATGACCTTGGAGAGGGGTCCGATCTACCACTGAGGCATGGACCTCAACCATAAACCTGGCACTTACAGGAAAAGGAGTCGGGAGAAATCCTACAGGGAAAGGAGTCTGGAGAAATCCATCTATCACAGAACAGGAGATTGATGAGGATGTTTGACAAAGGGCAAAGTGCGATAGAGTTTGGGGACTCCACCCCAAATCCTGCCAGGAAAACCCTTTCCCAGGGACAAGTGTTTGATCTCCCAAAGTGGAGATCCTACAGATCGGGCAATCAGGCCAGATGGTTGAGGTTTGGCATGCCTCCTTGGGGCCTGGGACCTCTAATCAGTTGGTGTTTGACCTGCACTAAGTGTTGGGCACCTTCCAGGTGGTAACTCAATACTGCAAAAGCTGTTTTGAAGGCCAATTCCCAGATGGTGTGATTCCATTCTGCCGACATGAGATGTCTGGAATAGGATGCACATGGTTGCGGAGGCTTGGTAGCCATTTCCTGTTGTAATAATACAGCTCCAATAGCTGTACTGGAGGCCTCTGTTTTGACTGCAAAGGGCAGGGTGGGGACTGGATATCACAGGAGCAGTTTGGTGACACACCAGCTATTCAAGTTCCAGAAGGCTTGTTGAACTTCTGGTGTCCAGTCAACTTTCTCCTGGGGACACAATAATCTGAACAAGGGTACTGCTAGGGAAGTGAACTCCAGGATGAACTGTCAATAATAATTAACAAAGCGCTGCACGTCCTAGAGTGCTGTATGCAGGGTTTTGACCATATTGGATTTGTGGATTTTCATCTAATCATTGATAATAATTATCCAATCCTTGGTTTCCACCTTATGAAGGCCAGCCTCATGTCTGAGGACAACTTCTGCTGTACATTTAGAGACATTAAATAAAGCCCTGAGGAACTTTAATTGTACTCTTTCTATACATCATACATTGATCGGTCCAATTTGGTCTACATGCGTAAGTTGGAATAAGAGTTCAGCCACTTACATCTTAACAGCAGCTGGGAAACAGCTACCTGCTTGGTTCTAAAAAAACACACGTGATAGTGGATTTTCGCCCATCATTTGTAAACACATCCCACATAATGGCCATATTGGTGCCTGGCAAGGCCTGGCCCTGAGCTCCACTCGCGGCACCACTTCTCCCACTGCCCCCACCACCCCACACTCCTGATGGCAGGACTGGCCATGGAAGACGGACGGTGGAGGCAGAGATGGCTCAGTGAGAGGGGCTCAGCACCAGGCCTCGCCAGCCACCATCTGCTGGCATACTCCCTGGGGCAGGACAACATATCCATTTCAGGGGGAGTGCCAGTAGATGCGTTTCTACATCAAGTATTTGAAAGATTGTCATTTGGAGGAGGGCACGATGCTGTTCCCATTGGCTGCAGAGGAAAGGACACACAGTAATGGGTTTAAACTACAAGTACAACGATATAGGCTAGATATCAGGGAGGGGGGAAATTTCACAGTTCAGCAGTGGAATAGGCTGCCTAAGGAGGTGGTGAGCTCCCCCTCACTGGCAGTCTTCAAGCAAAGGTTGGATACACACTTTTATTGGATGCTTGAGGATGCTTTGGGCTGATCCTGCGTTGAGCAGGGGGTTGGACTAGATGGCCTGTGTGGCCCCTTCCAACTCTATGATTCTATGATTCTATGATCAAAACTCTGAAGACGGCATTGGAGCTTCTTTATGCAGAATGAGCTACAGACTGAATACAACCAGATTGTTTCCCATTATATTGGAACACTGCCCCAGATATTTAAAACATTTGACGATCTATTTGATGCCTGTTAAATGGCCAAGAAAAAAATTAAATCTACCATTACAGTACATTTTCTTTGTCTGTGCATAGTTAATGGTTAGTTGTTCCAACTGTCATGGCTGAACCAGCTCCCCTAGAGCTCTTTTCAGCCCAACTCTCACTTGGAAGAGATTGACCACATCATCTGCATGCATTAGTATGGATAGTTATTTTCCCTCCTATTTATTTGGTGCATGTGTATCAACCTTCTGAAAACATTTCATAAGAGAATAGATATAAATGTTAAATAGAAAAGGGGGCCAGAAGACATCCTTGTCTCACACCCTTGCATGTAAGAATAGAATTCGACAACCAGCCTTCGTGGTTGAATCTTGTATTTAGGCTTGTATTTCCATCTTTAAACCGCTCCTATGGAGCGGTATAAATAAAGCAGTAAGGGCAAACTGGGAGGAGAAAGGGGCAGGCCGAGTCTGTGATAAGAACTCAGAGGGGCCAATCAGGAGCCGCAAAGTCAAGTGTCACTCCGGGGCCATGTGGCCAATCGGGAGCCGCACGCAGCCCTGCTCCTTTCCCATCGCCGAACCAGGGACCTTGCCCGGGGAGGGGGCTGGCGGCGAAGGAGCCTCAGGAGCTCTTTTGCTACAGCCAAGGCAGCCACCTTACCCGAGGCATGGTGGGAGGCAGCTGCATGGCCACCACCGGCCACACCCTTCTGCCGGACCCTGGAACAGCCCATTTTTATAAATGGGCTTTCCTACTAGTGAAGTTTAATAATTCAATACAGGAGGTATTTGGCTACCATAGTATTTTCCGGTTTGTCTATAATTGCCCACGAGGAACAGTATGGCAAAGTATCTGGAGCAGAAACACAGATATGATGGATGTGATGCAAGTCATGTAATAGTCCCTTAGTATTTTTTTATTTTCTTTATATACTGCCTTCCCCAAAGGCTCAGGTAGAGTAAGGAGGTCACTTCTTTGTCCAGGAACATACTTCTTCCAACACATTTGATGAGATACCCCCCTTATTTTTGACACAGGAGGGAATGCTTCTGCTGCCACCTTAGAAGAGGTGTTCTTTCTTCAGTGCATATGGATGAAGAAAGTTGGCATTTCTGGACGCAATAAATATAGTCAAATGTTTACTGAATGTAGGTGGCGTATTCTGGCCGCATTACGTTGCCTACATCCAACGTCTGGGCAGCAGGCGGCTTGCTACATCCTCCATTTTAAAGCTTAAGTTCAGGAATCGCAAAAAGTGGATTTACCAACTTAAAAAGCGCGATCCACCGGCAGACAACCAGAAGAAGGAATATATGGAGGGTGAAATGCATGATACTCAGTTCTGCAAGGTCCCATCTTCGCTCCTGACCTCCCTCCCTCCATTTCCTGCTCAGCGAAGGAGGCAGGGTGGGGATGATGGTTTGTGTGTGTATGTGAACCACCCCCAATTAATTTGCCTGGATAGATTGGGGGGATGGCTGGGGGGGGGGTGGCTGGGAGCTTGCTGGGAGCCTTTCGGCCATTTTAAATGACATGGGGGATCTGCCTCCATCACCATGCCCTCTGCTTGCCAGCCGAGGTTTTTTTGGGGGGAGGGGCTTTAAATACATAGAACTGAATGTGCAATGCTACGTGTAAGTCTCAAGTAAAAAGAAAAGAGGGGCAACAAACCACAGATTGGTTGGTCCCATTGATTGACAGGTCAAGGAGCAGCACGTGAAGTATTGCGTCGCTCGCTCGTTTGCTGTTTGCGCAGCATGTGTGAAGGGGAAGACTCGGCAGGAAGGCATTGAAGTGTGGAGGGGAGGAATAGCGTGATTTAATATCACGCTATTGCAGGTCGCAGACATCTCATCATTTTGACCCCTGTGCGGAAATGCCCAGAGTTTTTTTGTTTTCCTCATATGAAGATTCATGGACATTTTACCTTGTTGACCAGTTAATGAAAATGTGCATCGCTAATTAGGGAAGGTGTTTTCAAATGAGTATTGGCTCTGGTTAGTAGCCCTGCTAGCTAGAAATGCCTTCTGATGCAGTATATTTTCAGCTACCTCCTCCATGTTCAAGAGCTTCTCGGGGCTGGATGCTGACGGGATGCGCACACACGCATGACTCAGCAGTCCGGCTGAAGCCAAGCATTTCCTGGAAGCCCATCTCTGCCCCCTGAGTCCTGTGGTGGAAGGAAGGCCAGGCAGAAATGGAGTGCACCACTGCCGATCTGACCCTGGCGCTGAAATCTGTGTGCTTCCTTGAGGCAGTTGAAGGGCTTCTCAGCATTACCTGCGCTGTAAAAAACTGGGAAGTTTCTCTTTGCTCACTCGTAGAATTGGAGCGTTGTTCCCCTTGCAAGCAGGGAGCCTCTCTGACTTTTGCCAGGGACTCCTCCTCCTCCTCCTCCTCTCCTCCTCGCTCCCTGACGGCGCTGTTTTTCCAGTGTGGCTTCGTGCTCATTGGCTGTGTTTGAACTGCTTCTCACAGCAAAGACAGCGAGTTCTCCCTGTTTGTGCAGCGTCTGGAACTCACGTCGATGCTTTGTTGCTTCTGCGCGTCTAATGGAGCACTCGGCACAACAGAGAACGCGGCGAAACAGACGGTCGATTCGGAATGCGTTTTGGGGAGGGAGCAAGGTGGTCTCCACACAGCCAAGCCCAGTCAGCCCTCCTCATCACGACTTTGCACGAGACACAACTAGACATGAGAGAAACAGTGCCCAGCTCAGGTTTAGTGGGGGGGGGAGGTACAACACTGCAGAGCGCAGAAGGGAAAAGCAAAACCTCTGCCCCACCAACTGCTCCTCTGCATTTCTCAAAAACAGATTGAGGCGGACAGCCAGGTTAGTCTGAAGCAACAGAACAAAGTCCACATCCAGGGGCACCTTTTAGAATCCTAGAATCCTAGAGTTGGAAGGGATCTCCAGAGTCATCTAATCTACCACCACCACCCCTCCCCGCACAATGCAGGAACTCACAACTACTTGCCCACCCCCAGTGACTCCAATTGCATGCCCAAGAGATCCCACCCACCAAAAATCTCCAGAATCCGGACTGGCCTGGAGGGAATTGACCGACAGTGGTGATCAGCAATTCCCTGGGTCTGCAAGAAAGGGCCACAAGAGACAAACACTGGCACATCCCTTCCTGCCCACCCACTCACAATCTGCCTAAATCAGCATTTCTGTCAGATGACTATCTAGCCTCTGCTTAAAAACTTCCAAAGAAGGAGAACCCACTACCTTCTGAGGAAGCCTGTTCCACTGAGGAACCGCTCTCACTGACGGGAACGTCTTCCGGATGTTTAGCCAAAAATTATTTTCAATTAATTTCAAGACTGACAAAGTTTGTTTCTGGGTATAGGATTACGTGTGCATGCACACTTATTCAGCTACATCTCTGATACAGATATCTGACAAAGTACACGTGCACACAACAGCTTATCCCCAGAATTAAACTTTGTAGGTCTTAAAAGCATCACTGGACTCAGTAATTTGACTTCTGGCAAGGTTCATTCCCATTTGGGAAGCCCTACTGGGAGCAAAATGGATTCAGAGGAAGGTGACTTGGAGATGGTGGAGGACATCAGCAGCCCTGCCAGCCTGCCCACTCTGATCCACCACCACCCCTGCCTGTTTAGAAAGATTTCACAGCAGACGATGGCACACACAGGTTAGCAGCCATTGTATTAAGACTGGAAAGACCCAGGTTCAAATCCGCACAGCCATGAAGCTTGCTGGATGACGTCAGGATAGTCACCATCCCTTGGCTTCACCCACCTCACAGGGTTGTTGTGAAGGTAAAGCTGAGGAGTGGGGAATGGTGTATGCCTCCTGAGCTCCTGGGAGGAGGGCAGGCCGAATGGAAGCATGCTGGGTGATCCCCTGAGACAGTCACACACACTCAGCCTGATCCACCCCACAGGGTTGTTGTGAGGCTAAAATGGAGGTGGGGAGAATGAGGTCAGCCAACTTTGGGGGAAAGGTGGGGTATAAATAAATTAAATAAATAAATGCATGTGATTGACAGACAGAAACAGACCGATGGATAGATGGGTCCTCCTTTCACCTAGTTCATAGTCTCATGACACAGCCAGGCCTACAAGTAGTTCCTCTCCTGTGGCTGCAAACCCCCTCCCCCCCTACCACTAGGGATATTAACTCCTGGTTGGGAAATCCCTGGAGAATTTGAGGGTGGGGCTAGAGTAGGTGGGGCTTGGGAAGAGAAGAACCTCAGAAGGGTATGATGTCACTGAGATGATACTCCAAAGTATCGATTATCACTGGAGGAAATGACTGCTTTGCAAGGTGGGGGGGCTCAATGGAATTGTCCCCATCTGCGGTCACTCCTCTCCCCCCCCCCCCGCAAACTCTACTCCCAAATCTTCAGGATTTCCCAGCTCAGAGGTGGCAACCCCACGCAGTGACTTGCTGTCTTCCCAGGGGCACCTTGGTGTCCTCAGGCAGCCTCATGGGCTGGTTCTGCCGTGGCCAACTGGCAGCCCCAACACACCCACGTCTGTGGATCCTGACCATGCTTCCACGAGTATGTGGCAGACTCACCTTTCAGGACAGGACAGTCATTCCATTGCCCTCCTGCCCTTCCTCCAGGTTCTGTCCTGAGCAGGGACGGTTTATCCATGTAGTACAAGTAGCACATTCTCTCTCCCCCCCTGCGGTGCCTTCTGCCCATGGATCAGGGTCGTGGCCTCTCTCCTCCTCCCTTTGCCTCTTTAAGGACATGCAGAGTCACACCCTTTTCCACTGTGGGACCCCCTTCCATCCCCAGCCTGGCTGCTCCCACCGCAGTTGTCCTCTGCTAGGGCCCCACACATCCTTCACCTGGCTCTGGAGCTACAGGCCCCGCGAATCTTTAAAACGCTCCTGATCCTGAGCACCTCTCTTGAAGCAGAAGCAAGTAGCACGCGGTGCAGAAGACTCGGCCAGAGACCCTGCAGCAGCAGCACTGGGAGGAAGGGGAATTAACTGCATGTCCTTCCTCGAGCTGCTCCTATCCTCACTGGGGAAATCCAGCATACAAACAGGCCTGAGAGTAACTTGGGGGGGAAGAGGGGTGACTTTGATCCAAAATGCTGCACAGGAGGAAAGAGTATTTTTTAAAAGCCTTCTTCCCCTAGGGCATGGGTAGCCAAACTCTGGCTCTCCAGAGAAAAGAGCAGGGGCTCATGGGAATAGTAGTCCATGGACATCTGGAGAGCCACTGAAACCTGGAAAATACAAGGAAATATCATTAAATGAGTGAAATGATTACCAATAAAACCATCATGATTTTTTAAAATCCCAAAAATACTGTAGAAGAGAACTGGAAAAATACATTCAGATCATGGAAGGCACAAGAGAACAGGCTAGTTTTGAGCTGGTGCCTAAAAGGACACAGAGTGGGTACCGAGTTGAGCTTTTGGAGAGTTCTGGCAGCTATGGTGCCACAGCAAGGAAGTCCCTGCTTCTGATCCCATTGTGCCTAATTTAATTCTTCCCCACCTGCCCTTGGTGCATCAGCTCCTGTCTAGACTGGCCTGACCTCACTATGCTGATCCACACTTCTACAACTTCCAGGTTTGACTGCCGCATTGTGGTCCAAATGGACCTCTCCTTAACAATTTGGGAGCGTCAGCAGGCAGCCACCCATTCAATCTTTGGTAGGTGGCGATTTGCAGGCTGTCCTACAAACGCTTCATTGACTGCCTCTTTGCTTCTGAGTTTAGACCCAAGGTGTTGACTTGAACTAAGCCTTTCACAGCCTGCTACACCCGTCCTTGAAGCACCGGCTCCTTTCCCATACCCCCAGAGAAGCAGGTTCTTGTGATGGTCCCACAGCCTACCAGGTAGGAGTGGCACCTGAAGAGGTAAGGCCGGCCTCTCAGCTCCAGGACTCCCTGGAAGAACTGTGAGATGGATGCACTTCACCAGACCCGGGATTCTCAACCAGGTGAACCATGGTATGCTGGGATTTAAAAACATGGTTTAAAAAAAAAACCCTCCTCTATGTGAGCACATCGACCCACCCCCTCCCAAAATGGCCAATGATGGATCTAGAGAGGATGGGAAGGGGATGGGCCCCAGCCCTTCAAACCTTTGCTGGCCAAGGCTCCTACCACTTCGTCATTGGGGGAGGCCAGAGACGAGTGAGGTGAGACCTTCCAGGCCTTGAGTGGTGGGGAGAGGTACTTTCTGCCATTGCTGATCTTCACAGTGAAATCAACCTATTGATGGGTTTCACATGGACTGGTGACCCAGGCGTCCTATTCCATTGTGTCTCCCTCTATGGCAAAAAATGTGCTAATGAAGCAATGGTTCCATCTGGGTGACGTCACTTCCAGGGGACATGTCACTGCTGGGGGCATGGCAGGGAGGCGTGGCCAGCTGGGAGCACTTCCAGTATGCCTCGAAGGCTAAAGAAGTGTCAGGCGTGCCCCCATGGTCCAAAGGTTGAGAAAGCCTGCACCAGAGAAAAGGATGAGGGAGCTTGGTCTGTTTAGCCTGGAGAGAAGATGACTAAGAGGTGATATGATCACCATCTCCCAATTCTTGAGGGGCTGTCAGATGAACAGAGTTGTTTTCTGTTGCTCCAGTGGAGTGGCCAGAACCAATGGGTTTAAATTAATTTGAAATCATTTCCGGCTAAACATCTGGAAGAAGTTCCTGACACTTAGAGCGGTTCCTCATTGGAACAGGCTTCCTCGGGAGGCGGTGGGTTCTACTTCTTTGGAAGTTTTTAAGTAGAGGTTAGATCAGCGGTTCTCAACCACTCTTACCTCGCGACCCCAAATGCGGCAGCAGGGTTGGTAGCAGTGGGCTCACACGGGCTGCATGCACACGCACACTGGCAGCATGTGCATGTACTGGCAGTGTGCGTGCAGGTGCGCAGGTGCAGAACATTTGGACAGCACAGAGGTGGCCATTGGAATGGCCCTGCTGCCGCCTGCTGCCACTGGCCACTGCCACTGGCCGCCACTGCTGTCCACCACTGCTTGCCACTGCCACGGTGGCAACCAACCTGGGGACCCCAAAGGAGGGGCCAGGTGACCCCAAATGGGGTCACGACCCCTAGGTTGAGAACCACTGTGTTATCTCACAGAAATGCTGATTTTGTGAGTGGATGGGCAGGAAGGGATGTGCCCTTGTGGCCCTTCCTTGCAGACCCAGGGAATTGCTGAGGGCCACTGTGGGATAGTAGTTGAATTGCCTCTGGGCTAGGCTGGATTCTGGAAATTTTTGGTGGGCAAATCACTTGGGCATGAAATTGGGGTCCCTGTGCATAGGCAGGTAGTTGTGAGTTCCTGCATTGTGCAGGGGATTGGACTAGATCAGGGGTAGTCAACCTGTGGTGGGAATTGTAGTCCATGAACCCTTCCAACTCTAGGATTCTTTGGTTTAGACATATGTGATTCTCTGCTAACTGCTTAAAAATTGTTCTGATATTTGTTTCAGGGCATTCCTCAATTGCATTGTATTTTGACATCTTTTTCAATACTTTGTCAAACTGCTACAAACTCCAGAAAAACAGACTCTACAATTTGTCAAATCCTTTTGCTAAAAGCAGAGGCAGTCAGATCTCAGAAACCGGCAAATCCATCCTGGAAGAGGCCATCCCTCGGGCCTCTTGGCCAGCCAGGATGGTTTTCACTTGCTCTTTCCTGCCAACCCAGTTTCGACTTTGCTTCTCCCTTGTGCCACCAAAACGCATGGGTGCCAGCCCCCGCAGTGGCTGCATTCTTAGAAGGCTTCTTGATAGATGCAAGCAATGCACACTTGATATGAAAATACCATATGAATTGTGTGGGTTAAAGACGACCAAGGAGATCCTGGGAGGTCTGGGGGTGGTGTCCAGCAGGGATACGATCTCCACCCTCCAAAGTTGCCTTTTTCTCCAAGGGATCTGATCTCTGTGCTCTAGAAATTATTCATAATTCTGAGAGAATTCTAGGCCCCACCTTGAAGTTGGTGGCCCTGTATGAGCTGGATCCCACAAAGTGCTTCCACAGACAGACGGATTTCCATCAGTGCGGAACAGCTTTCTTGCCTCCCTCTTCCTACGACAGCCGAAAGCCTGCCTTCTCCCAAGCCCTGCTCCTGGGGGCCGCTGCCAGATGTCTGTAGAGAACCACAACTACCACCAGAAGTCTATTCAATGAACATGAAATGAAACAAAATTCCGTTGGGGATATCTGCTGATCACTAATGGCATCATGTAGTGTTTAGTGGACTCCCCTAACCCAGGGTCTTGTCCTGGCCTTTCTTAAGGTCAAACATTCTAATCCAGCCACTGGCCATGAACATGTCCCATGCAAGAAAGGTGCTGAGGAAGGCCTGGAGCTCAGTGGTAGAACCTCTGCTTGACATGCAGAAGGTCCCAGGTTCACTCCCCGACATCTCCTGTTACAAGATTAGGTGAGCCAGAGACTCTGAGTAGACAATACCGACCTTGATGGACTGCCAGTCTGATTCAGGAGAAGGCGGCTTGCATGTATGCCTGCGTTTTGTAAAGTGGTTCTTGGTCACTGTTTGCAGACCTGGAACTCATTTGTCCAGGTTCACCAGAGTTTTAGCACCTTCTCATTTCACCTTGCAGTGGAGACATGGCTTCTATAGTTGCTTCCCTCAGTGCAGGTGGGCTGTTATTTAAAACTTAAATGTGTCAGATTCATTGTGACATACCTGCATAGTGACCGCGGCAGCTCTGGATAGCCCGATCTCATCAGAGCTTGGAAGCGAAACAAGGTAAGTGCTTGGCTGGGAGACGACCAAGGAACACAGGGGTGGCCAGGGGTGGCCAAGCTGTGGATCTCCAGACGTCCATGGACTACTATTCCCATGAGCCCCTGCCACCCTTGACGGAGACTCTTATGTAGAGGAAAGCAATGGCAAAGCACGATTTAGAATCATAGAATAGTAGAGTTGGAAGGTACCTCATGGATCATCTAGTCCAACCCCCTGCACTATGCAGGACACTCACAACCCTATCGCTCATCCACTGTCACCTGCCACCCCCTTGAACCTTCACAGAATCAGCTTCTCCATCAGATGGTTATCCAGCCTCTGTTTAAAAATTTCCACAAATGGAGAACCCACACCTCATGAGGAAGCCTGTTCCACTGAGAAACCGCTTCAACTTTCAGGAACTTCTTCCGGATGTTGAGACGGAATTTCTTTTGCATTAATTTCATCCCATTCGTTCTGGTCTGTCCGTCTGGGGCAAGAGAGAACAATTCTGCTCCATCCTCCATATGGCACCCTTTTTAATACTTGAAGATGGTTATCAGATCCCCCCTCAGTTGTCTCCAGGCTAAACAGACCAAGCTCCCCCAATCTTTCTTCATATGTCTTGGTCTCCAAACCCCTCACCATCTTTGTTGCCCTCCTCTGGACACGCTCCAGTTTCTCTACATCCCTCTTCAACTGGGGTGCCCAAAACTGAACACAGTACTCCAAGTGAGGCCGAACCAGAGCAGAGTAAAGTGGTACCATCACCTCCGGTGATCTAGACAGGATCCTCTGTTTGATACAGCCCAAAATCCCATTTGCCTTCTTAGCCACTGAGTCATACTGTTGACTCACGTTCAATGTGTGGTCTACTAAGACTCCTTGTTAATTTTGCTGTTGTTGTCTTTGACCTGCCTGTTTTAATGCTGTTACTTTTTATTGGTCCTTAATATGTTTTATACTGTTTGTTAAAATACATTTTAATTTATCATATGTTGCAAAAATGTAGCACATAAACATTGAAATCAATAAATGGATCTTTGAATGTTCAAAAATATAAACAATGCTAGCCCCCCCTCCCCAATACTTAGTAGCATTTTAATTGTCCTGAAAAGATCTGCGGGGAGGGGGGGGGCTGCAATTCTGAGCAATGGAGAGGCAGGATGAGGGAGCGCTTAACTCAGCCTTTCTCAACTTCTTGACCCTTGAGAGACCCCTGAAACATTCTTCAGCCTTCAAGAAATCCCAGAAGTGGAGTGGCCTTATCCTGCAGGATCTGGTTCAGAAGCAGAGAGGTGGATATGCCCACCTGGGGCCCCGCCCCTTCCTACTCCCTCCGTCATTGGCCATTTTGGGAAGGGGCGCAGGTTACATGACCATACATGGTCATATCACCCGATAAATGTTTAACACATTTAAACAATATCTAACAAATTAATTTACTGCCACCCATTCAGGAAGCCCTTCTAGGGCTGTCAAGAAACCCCAGGATTTCCCAAAACCCTGGTTGAGAAAGTCTGTCTTAACTCCTGATTCGCTTTTCTTTTCCCGAATCAAAATTATCCATCACCAAACATTTTTCCTTTCCTGGCATCCAGATGTGGAGCTGCTTTCGTCTCCTTTCTTTTTTAAAGGAAGGTCTTTGCAGTAGCCACGTACCTGTAATATGTCGCTTGTCTCTTGATCCCCCTCCTTGAAATCAATACAGCTTTTCTTTTAAACTGTGAACAAGCTCCAAAGAGGTAGTTGAGGTACAGCTGGCTGAATGCCCCATCCCCACCCCCTTGAGCAGCAGACCCTCCCCCTGGCTGCGCCCCAGAAGTCATTTGCCAGGGCAGGCAGGAGACACACCGGGCCTTGAAAAGCACACCAGATCCCGCCTGGGGGACCTGGGAGAAGCCACGCCGTTCCTCCGGTGCCAGCCGACATACTTGGCTGCATCTTGCCTTTCTCTGGATTCCATCCATAGCTGGCTTTTAAATGGGTCAGGCAGCTTGCAGTGGGGATCTAGGGGCTTTTCCACACACCCCGCTTACCCCTGTTATTCAGAAGAGTTGAACTGTGGGCTGATCCATACCCTTTTGTGGTGTAGCCAGCTTGGTGTAGTGGTTAGGAGTGCAGACTTCTAATCTGGCGAGTCGGGTTTGATTCCCCACTCCCCAACATGCAACCAGCTGGGAGACCTTGGGCTCCCCACAGCACTGATAAAGCTGTTCCAACCGAGCAGTAAGATCAGGGCTCTCTCAGCCTCACCCACCTCACAGGGTGTCTGTTGTGGGGAGAGGAATGGGAAGGCGACTGTAAGGCGCTTTGAGCCTCCTTCAGGTAAAGTGGCCTATAAGAACCAACTCTTCTTCTTCTTCAGTAATATCAGGGATCTCTCAGCCTCCCCTCCATCACAGGGTGTCTGTTGTGGGGAGAGGAAAGGGAAAGTAACTGTAAGCTGCTTTGAGACTCTTTTGAGTAGATAAAAGCGGCATATAAGAACCAACTCTTCTTCTTTTGCTCTGGAGTTTTGATGTGTTTCTAGTTGCTTAATTGTAGGGTCACCCCCTCATACATCAGCCCTCGGAGTGGTATCACAGTACAACTCTCTTTGTGTGCGTGTTCAGTGCATGTGCTCTGGTGTGGCTGCGCAGTTTCATTGTCACAGCCTAAAATGCGTGAACTTTGGCAATAATGTGCTGAGTTGTGATGTGGGATTTCATTGCTTTCAGATTGAGTGTGATGATGTTTTGGAAAAGGGGCCACCATTGTTTTGGGAGGTTTTCTGATTTGCACTTTCTCGTGGGTCACCATTTTGCAATTGCATTAGAGAATCTCTGCCTGTCGGTTCCACGCTTCCCACAAGACTCTGGTGGAGCCAGGCGAATTCCTGAGGGCAACAAGGCACGAGACATTTCTCATCCTGAGAAACTTCCAAGCTGCGCTTACATTACTGGGATGCGGATGAGATACAAAACATTACACAAAGTGACCTGTAGGGCAAGGACAAGAGGGAGACGGGCAAAACTGCCAAGCAGCCGCCTCAGCATGCTTTTGCGGCACATGTGCTGCTGTGCTTTTGCTGGATCTTGCAGAAACCCTTCTCCGTTTATTCACCATCGAGAACCCCTTGAAACATTCTTCAGGCTTTGAGAAACCCCAGAAGTGACGCGATTGTGCAGAATATGCTTGGGAAGCAGAGTGGCGTACATGACCTCTCAGGGCCCCTCCCCACACCCTCTGGGCCCCTCATTGTCCATTTGGAGAGGGGAGGGAAGGTCGAGGTGACCACCTGATAAATGCTTAACGATCTCCCACCCATTTGGGAAACCCTCCAGAGCTGTCATGAAACCCTGTCTGGAAAGGCCTGTGCTGCAAGGCAAGCTGCTTTTGCCAGACCAACAGGAAGCCGCCCGCTCAGTTCTCAAATGGAAGGTTCTGTTTCAGTCCCACCTGCTCTCCTGCTCCTTCCCTCGTGGCATACACTGGCTTTTCCAGATCCCACTCCTCATGATGGTTCCGCTCCTGGAGTTCCCAATGACCGGGGCTGGAAGAAAAAGTGGCCAAACAACAGGAGGTGGTAGGACTGGGTTCGTCTCCCTTCACTCATGTGTTCACTCTTAGGTATTTTGAACACACGCCACATGCTGCTTCAGACACAGCCATGGACATAAACACATTTGGAGCAGAGCCATCAGATCCCAGATGGGGTAGGGGACACATGGAATTCCCTGCTGCAGGAAGCGGTGGCAGCATCAAGAGAAATGTGGGGAGCAGAGGCCCATCAGCGGCCCTTCGCCACAAGGCACTGATTTTCCGCCATGTTGGTAATGTTTTATGTCTTTTAATGGGGATTTTAATACAATATAACCCACCACGAGCCGTAAGGGAGTGGCGGGAAACAAATTGAATAATAATGATGATGATAATAATAATAACTGGAACTCTCTGTCTGGGACAGGGATACTTGACTTCTTGGTGCCTGAGGGGGGGGGCAAGAGCAGAAGGGCTTTGGGAGATCTGGACCCCCCTGGTGGACCTCCTGATGGCCCCTGGGGTTTGGCCCGTGTGACGCAGAGTACTGGTCTGGCTGGGACATTGACCTGATCCAACATGGCTTCCCTTCACTTCTTTTGCAATTAATAGACCCATTTTACAGGCAGGGAACTAATACTGATGAGTGTTAATAGCCACACTGGGATTTGAGCCAAGGGCCCCCATGTCCTTTTTTAGACAGCTTCTCCGCAATGGCTTTTATCTATCTCCATCCCATGTTTTGGTACAACCAGCTGGTGATCCCTGGCCCCAACTGGAGTCAGGGCCTTTTTGTCCGTGGCCCCGACCCGGGGAATGAGTTCCCCAATGAGATCGTGGCCCTGTCAGGACTCAAGCAGTTCTGTAGGGCCTGCAAAACGAAGCTCCAACCCCAGGCTTTTGGGTGAGGCCAGCGACTGGCACCTTCCCACAACCTGGTCCCTTTCCCAAGCACCTCTGATGCCTCATGTCCCTAGCCAAGGGCTTCTGTGAACTGAATCTGAAAAATAAATACATACTAAGTGCTCTGTCAATTGGGGAAACGAAGTCCAAGTCCAGGGGCACCTTTAAGACCAACAAGATTTTATTCAAGTTCTAAGCTTTTGCATGCTCAAACTCTTCCTCAGATGCAGTGAAATGAAAGTTAGCAGTTTACACATGAGGCTTTCCCAACCCTGCAGTTTCTTGGTGGACCTGGAAGAGTTTCTTGAATGGGTGGCAGTTAATGGATTGCTTATTTTTAAAATCTGTTAAACATTTGTCAGGGAGATATGGCCATGTGATTCTAAGAGCTGGAGGGGGGAAGGGGCCCTGCGTGGACATGGACACAGCTAAGCTTCCCAACCATATTCTGCACCATCACCCCACTTTCTTCGGCCGAGGGAATGAATGAATGCAGCCGCGTTAATAGCCATGGCTCCCGACAGCCCAGATCCACAGGGTTGGTGTTCTCATGGGATCCTGCCACCCTGCTACAGAGATTCATTTCTGTGTGTCTTAAGTTGACAAGGCCTTCTTTGTGGTGGTGTCCAGACCCTGGAACTTAGCCAATAAGTAGGGGACCCACCTTTTAATGCTGATTTTTAAAAAGCCTCTCAGTTTTCTTTCATTTGAGGCTGAGGCCAGGGAAGGCAGCTATTCATTAGATTTCAGAAGCTGAGCAGGGAAGGCTCTGGGGAGGAAGGCCACGGCAGCCCACTCTTGCTTCTCACTGGCCTTGGAAGCCCCTTGCTGAGGTGGTCCTAAGTCGGCTGAGCCTCGAGGGCGTTCGATGCACAAAACCAGCCCGGCTTGATCTCTCGCTCTCAGTTCTCCCTGATTCGTGTTTGTTTCGTCTCTTTCTTACAGTTGGGGTTTGCCTCGCGAGTGGCTCATGGGCGACGAGAGGCGGCCGCGGCAGAAAGGAGGGACCTGCACAGAGACCAGCGGGGATGCAGGCGGCGCCCTCTGCCCAAAGCGGGACCCGCTTCTGCGTTAAGCAGGCCCGGGCTCGCACGGCCGCCCGCCCCAGCAGCGTGCCCCCCGGGCCGGCTCCCCAGCGCCGCCCGCAACTGCTTCGGTTCGGCTCCCTCGGAGCGGCGACGGCGCGGCCCAGCCTGCACCTGCTGGCGCGGGGAGGGCGGGGCCGGAGGGAGAGGGACCGCCCCCGGCCCCGCCCTCCTCTCCCTGCTGGCACATGGCGAGGCTCTCACCTGGCCGCCGCCGCCGCCGGGCTGAAGGGCTCCAGGCGGGCTCCTCCCCGGCCGATCGGCCAGCCGGCCAGCCCACCACTCGCCCCTGCGCGCCCTCCGCTCCTGCCCCGCCCTGCCCCGCTGCGCTCCAGCCGCCTCCGCCGCTTCCCTCCCGAGACTCCTCCGGGCAGCCCAAAAGGCTCCAAGGCTGGCCGGTATTTGAATAGCACAAAGGAACCGCCGCGCCTGGATTGGGCGGCCCGGCAGCCGGGGGGCGGGCGTGGGCTGCCAATCCAAGCCGAAGGCGCCCGGCGATAGGCGCCGGCTCTGGGGGGCGGGCCGGCCGGAGCCCTATAAATGGCGGGGGTTGGGTAAGCGAGCGCTTATTGCCTTGCCCTCGAAAGCGCGGACGGCCGGAGCCGGGAGGAGGCGGGAAGGGGCGGGGTTGCCTGCCTGGCTGCCTGGATCGCGAGCCGAGCGGAGCCGAGTGCGCGCAGAGGCGCATGGTGATGGTGCCCGGCGCGGCAGCGACCCCCCGAGAGCCCCGCTAAGCTCGGCGCGTCGCCAGTCCCGGGCACCCGGCTGCCGCTGCCCGCCTTCCCTCTGTCCCCGCGCCCGGGTGGATGCGGGCCCGGGCGGGCGGCTGCGGCGGCGGGGACGGCCGATGCTGAGGGGCCGGAGGAGGATGGAGTGCGCCCTCGACGCCCAGTCGCTGATCAGCATCTCCCTGCGCAAGATCCACAGCTCGCGCACGCAGCGCGGCGGCATCAAGCTCCACAAGAACCTGCTCGTCTCCTATGTGCTCCGCAACGCCCGGCAGCTCTACCTGAGCGAGCGCTACGCGGAGCTCTACCGGCGCCAGCACCACCACTACCAGGAAGGCGGCGGCGGCGTGCTCCTGGGCATGGCTCCCGGAGCCTGCGCGCCCGCCTCGGTGGGCGACATCGCCGCCGACTTCAGCCCGCTCCACTTGCAGGGCGACGCCGACGATCAGGAGGGAGGCGCCGGGGGCTTGCAGCCGGGACAGCCGCTGCGGAGCTGCGCCCTGGCCCGGGTGGGCGTCGGGGGCGAGCTGCTGGAGATGCCCGTCTGCGCCGCGCTCCACGACGAGGAGCCGCTGGGACTGCCGCCGCCCCCTGCGCCGCCGGCCGCCCCGTCGGGACTCTGCAGGGACTCTTCGCCCGCTTTCTACCAGCCCCGGCCGAGCGGCAGCGCCGGCGCCTCCCCGCCACCGTGCGCCTCGCCCGCGCTGCTCTACCCGGGCCCCGGCAGCTGTGAGTTCGCGCCCGGCGCGGCGGCGCCACCTCCTCCACCGCCGCCGCCGTCGGGGCTGCTTCCCGTCGCCGCCTCGCCGCACTGCTCGAGCCGCACCACCGTCTTGGACCTGGACACGCACGTGGTGACCACGGTGGAGAACGGCTACCTGCACCAGGACTGCTGCTCGCAGTGCCCCTGCTGCTGCCAGGGCGCCGCGCACCTCCCGCCGCCCAGCCCGGGCGCCAAGCGCAAGTACTACCCGGGCCACGAGAGCGACGGCGGCGGCGCGGGCCCGGCGGGCGGGCCCGGGGGCGCTGCTGCTGCTGGCGCGGCCGTCGGAGGGGCCCCGGCGGGCGACGCTGCCTTCGGCCCCTGCCCCAAGCGCGCCCGCTTCGAGGACTTCAGCGCCGAGGCCGGCCCGGAGCCGTCCAACATCTCCAACTTGATCTCCATTTTCGGCTCCGGTTTCACGGGGCTCGTCAGCCGGCAGCAGCAGCAGCAGCAGCAGCAGAGCCCTCCGCAGAGCCCGGCGCCGCCGCAGGCGGACTCGGAGCAGCCGCTCAACGGGCAGCTGTGCAGCAAACAAGCGCTGGCCAGCTTGGGGGCTTGGACGCGAGCGATCGTGGCCTTTTAGGCGCGGAGGGGGCTTGGCCACCGGCAAAGAGGGGCGCTGGGGGGGGCAGGCGGGGGGGAGGGGGCCCGGACCCGAAACAAAAGACTGCGACGGGAGGGTGCGGGCGAAGAAGAAGAGGAGCCAAGCGAATGTTTTATAAATTGTCTGATAAAAACTTTAATGCTGAGATCGGGGTCTTTATTTTTACAGAGATGAGGAAATAGAACCTATTTAAAGTTACAGAAACAAAAGCAAAACCCGTCGTGGCTCTGCGGGTGGCCTCGGGGGCTCTGCCCGGCTCTTTCCCCCTCTCTACTCCTTCCGGGTTTTTGGGGTTTGGTTTCCGAAGTCTCTTCAGATGCCACCAGAGGGAGGGAAGAGCCTGGCCCTCCTGCGCGGGGCTGTGGGCACCATTTGGCCCCCTTTCAGCAGGAGGGTCTGGTCTGGGGCCATGCCTCGGCCCACCCGGGACCTTAATGTTTGTGAGACAGACCCCCTGCCCTGGAACGGTTCAGGGTCAAGGGGCTTGGGGTGGGGGGAGCACATGAATGCTGTTCTTTCAAGCTAGCTAAGGGGCTGAAGGCCAGTCGCAAATGTCCTAAGATGCAGGTGATTGTCGGATTGGTCTCTCGATCTCTCCCCCCTCCCCTGACAAAGAGCTCTGGAGAAAGCCCCCCCCCCCCAAACCATTCCTGTCCTTCAGTCTCCCTGCCTGGGGCAGCCTTTCCTCTTTGGGGAAGGGAAGCAATTCCCATCAGACAGACCTCAAGGACAAACGTAAAGCAACAGAGCAAGATGAAAACCAACTTTTCCCCTTGGAAGCAAATTGATGTAATTTGACATCTATGTAGTTGTGGGGGGGGGTCATCAAGTCTTATTCCTGCTTCCTCCCACCATCTTCCACATTCTTGAAATCTGTAGTTCTGCTGACTTCAAATGAGATAACTTGGATTTGGGGAGGGGTGTGTGTGACATGGCAACTACTTCTCCCATCATGCACTGCTCTGCAGGTTGGTCTTTCCCTTCGCCTCTGTTTGTGCACCTGGGAGGGGGGGGGGAGAGGGTGCTCTGTGGATGGCCAGCCGGTGTGTGAACACTATTTTAGCGTCTTTCCGTGTGCTGAGGGATATCCTTTTGAAAAGTTTGGATTCTTAATTTCAGCCTTTCCAGCCTAAAGCCAGCATTTTGGGGGGTCTTGTGTGCAAAGGTCTGTACTCTGTAGCCTTTTTTTTTCTTTTCTTTCAAAACAAATATTTAAATTTTGTGTTTTCATTAAAGGGAGGGGGGGACCTTTTGTTTTAAAAAGGTCTCTTTCAGCCTGCCCTCAGAAATCTCACGTTCAGCACTGTGTGTGTTCAAGGATGCCGTTGGCAGAAAAGCAGCTCTTTTTGTTTGTTTATCTGTATAATTTTTTTTTCTGTGTGCATACTGAATTGTATATCACCGGGTAAAACTGTTCAGAATTGTTTTAAATTTATAATCTTAATAAAAAAGTCCAGTTATAAAAGTTAAATAGATGGGCCTCGGCTCTTTCTTTCTTGTCCTTCCTCATGTCGGGAAAGTGGGAACTCTGTTGCTGCCCCAACTTAGGTTTCTAGCCAGGTCAAATACTGTTGACTTGCAAGCAGACCTTCACGGAGTTCAGTCATGTTGACAAAGAAGTGCCAGGCTCAAAGCTGCATGGCTGGCGAAGCTTTAAAACAGGCACCTCTATGTGGCCCAACTTTGTTCCAACAATAGCCTCCCTCCCTTCAGGGGGACAGATCACACCCCCCCCCCCATTCCCAACACAATTTTAAAATAGGGTCCTAAATCTGCAGCAGATGTCAAAGGTGGGGGGGGGGGTCAAGATTCTTTTCTATTTGACGCTCTGCAGTTTCCAAAGGAAATGGGGGATATTTTTTCAGGTGAAGAGTGAAAGAGGAGGAAGGGTCTTCCAGCTCTTACAGACGGTTTCTGCCTTGGAAAGAGTCACAAAAAGGAAAGGGTGTCCCTTTTTCTTAAGTGCCCTTGCTAGTCTGATCCTTGGTGTATTTACTCTGAGCAAGCCCCACTCAGTCCACAGTGGGGTCTATTTATATTTTTAGGCTTTGCAGATTTGGCCTGCTATTCTTTGTGAAGGGCTTGAAAGGGGGGGGGTACTGACGTTTGTAGCAGCAGGGCCTGAGTGACAGAGCCCTCTTCAAGGATGTACTCTGAAGTTTCTCTGAGGGCGTGTGGGGATTTATCTCCTGAGTGGAGTTTGTTATCTGTGCCACTTGGTGGTGCATGCGCGGGTATGTGTGTCTCTTCTCTCCCCCCCCCCCACACCAAATGAAGGTAAAAAAAGATTTTCTGACCACCTACAGGCCGACCTCAGAACTGGAAGCTGGCTTTTAAGACCGAACTCCACAGCTGCAGGCTGAGTCTTCCTCAATTCTGTACAGAATGCAAATAAAATACATTGGGGAGGGGGGCTTTTCTTTTTTCTTTTTTTTTTTTTGCCATCTTAACAAGAAAGATCGTTTGGATTTTAAAATGGGAACATGAGACTATTTCCTTAAGAGTTTCCACAGCCTTACCATTTGGGGAGGGGTTATCTCTCTGCCTCAATGGAGCTGTATTGAAAATAGATCAGTGCCAGTATTTTGTTGATTCCTCAGTCGATCTTTTTAACGTGGCAAAGACTTCTTAACAGTTTTTTTTAATTTTTGGTTTCAATTACTTAAGCGTTACAAGAATCTGCTTTGATTCAGACCTAATTTGGTTGGACAAGGGTGGGGAACGGGAGATTTGTGTTCCTTCTCCCGTTAGCATGATTTGTTTTCCTCCTTTTTGGTCTGAAGGGTTTTAAAAATGTATTTTGTTCCCCTCCCCACACACACACTATAGTCTTAACAACGCTGTGAGCTCCAGGCAATTGCCAGAGCTCCTCCTAGCGTCCATCTAGCAGAACAGCAACTGCTTACTAAATCTGGGAAAGTATCTCCCTTGCAGTAAGAGGAAAGCAAGGAGCACCAACTGATGCGATTTAGAGCAGGGGTAGTCAAACTGCGGCCCTCCAGATATCCATGGACTACAATTCCCAGGAGCCCCTGCCAGCGTTAAAGAAGCAAACTCTTAAGTGTTACTCGAGACCTAAAATTAAGTTGCAAAAATAAAAACACACACAAACATCAGAAGTGCCCTGCTGGATCAGACCAGGGGTCCAACATCATGTTTCACATTGTCCAGCCATTTCCTCTGCACAGCCAACAACATAGACGCCAAGGCCTTCCCCCAATGCTGCCTCCTGGCTCTGGGATACAGGGGTCCAGTGCCTCTGAATGTGCCGGCCCCTCTCAGTCACTGTGGCTAGCAGCCGCTGGTAGTCTCATCCTCCACGGATCTGTCTAATCCCCTTTTAAAGCTGTTTATTCCTATACCCTCTGGCAGTGAATTCCACAGGTTATCACTCTATGTAAAGTAGCATTTCCTTTTGTCCATCCGAATCTGCCACCCATTAGGTTCGTTGGATATCCTCCAGTTCTAGTAGTTATGGGAGAAGGAGAAAAAATTATCTTGCCACCTTTCCATGCCATGCATAATTTTATTATAAGCCTCTCTAAGGATGTGCCCCCCCCCCTTAGTGGTCTCTTTAATAAACAGTCAAGTCCCGGGCTCTTCAGACTTTCCCACCCCCCACCACCTGCAACGTCCTTTTAAAGAACTGTACACAATATTCCGAATGAGGCTGCACCATCGATCCATAAAGGGGCTGTTTTATTTTCAGTCCCTAATAGAGTTTGGCTTTTTCTCTGCTGCAGCAAACTGGGTTGACACTTTTATTGAACTAACCACTCTGACCCCAGGATCTTTTCCCCTTTCAGTGAGCTCAGACCCCATTAGCATAAGAGGAAATTAGAGAAATCCCTCTCCACACCCAAAGAGGCCAGCAGCAGCTTCGGGAACCGGCATGTCCTTTTCTAGTACTTTCCCCACAAATGAGCTGGGGGCTGCGGGGATGCACATCTCCCCTAAAATTTAGCAATGTGTGTGAATCTGTCAACAGACAGCTAGACCTGCCCTCTCCCAAGAGCACAGGAGAGGGTAAAGTTGGCTTGACAGTCAGCCCTCAGTGCTTTCACATTCACAAATGAATGAGAGGGCACCAGAGAGCATGAAGGGGACTGCTGCTGAACACAGAAAGAGTCCCTGTCCTTCAGCCACAAGCTAGGTTTTGGAATCCGTGCTTCCGTGTTTACTTTCAGGCTGCATGGCCCACATGCTGCCAGGTATTGGTGCTGACCTCACACTGGAGCAGTCATTCCTAACTGAATTGTCTGGCGTGGATAAAGATAAGCCGGGAGATGACTGTTTAGAGCAGCCTTTCTCACCTTTCTTACCATTGAAAGAGTCCTGAAACGTTCTTCAGGCTTTGAGAAACCCCAGAAGTGGCCCAATAGTGCAGAACATGGTTGGGAAGCAGAGCTATGAGCACGCCCACCCGGGGGCCCGCCCCTTCCCACCCCTTCCAGGCCCATTATTGGCCATTTTGAGAGGGGGTGGTGATGCAACATGTTCATATATGGTCATATCATCTGATCAATGTTTAACAAGTTCAAATATATATATAAAATTAACTTCCACTTATTTGAGGAACCTTTCCAGGGCTGTCAAGAAGGCCCTGGGCTTTACGAAACCCTGGTTGAGAGAGCCTGGTTTAGATGCTCTGCTGCTGGAGGCTGGCACAATCATGTCTGTCTGCAACCTCAGCATGGATTTTTATTTTAGTATATTATATTTGTACACCACCCTCCCCTGAGGCTCAGGGTGGTTCACATGGAACATAAACAATACATATAACTTTGTTTCTTCATAACATAACATGTAAGTGGACTGTAACAGTAATAACAATAACAATAGCAACTCTAACGGAAAGGAACAGTCTAGTCATACCAGTTCAACGGGGCCATGGTTCAGGTGTGTGTGTGGGGGGGAGGTTTCTTGGGGGGGAGGTTCAGGGGCCCTGCATTTGCTGGCAGGGGCTCATGGGAATTGTAGTTAATGTCTCCTTCCAACTCTATGATTCTATGACATGTATAGGGCCGCAGTTTGACTACCCCTGTTCTAAACTCACCCTGTCTCTTGTGGTCTCTTGTGGCCTTACCCGTTTCAAATGTGCCTTAAGAAAGTCATCTTGGTGTGCAGCTCAGGCAGAATTAGAGAACTGGGGCTCCCTCCTGTCAACCATGAGCCTCCCCCTGGGCCCAAGTCAACCTCCAGGTGAAACCTGGAGATCTCCTGGAATTCCAAGTGCTCTCCAGAGCTCAGTTCTCTGAGGGGAAATGGCTGCTTTGAAGGGTGGACTCCATTGAATACTACCTAACTGGCGTCCCTGATGTCCCCAAAGTCCACCCACTCCAGATGTTTAGGAATCTCTCAAGCCAGAATTGGCAGCCCAAGGCCAGAACCTGCTGCCCTTAACAACATTCTGAGCAGTTACAAAAACAAAACAAAAACATTTTGAACCTTTAAAACGTGACCAATTGCAGAACTCTCGTACTCCTCCTTAGACCTATTTGCAGAGCTGCAAAGACCTCTCCATTTTCTAAGCCCCTCCCTGGATATACCATTAAATGTTATGACATGAATATTCCCTACGATGCATCTAAAACATAGTTTTCTCTACTGCAGCAATGAAACGGTTGGGGTGTTAGACGAGGGCTGCGGAGGGCTGCTGAGCACAAATCCCCCCTGTCTTGGGACAGTCGCTCAGATCAGAAAGTGCATTTGCACATGAAAGCTTTTATCTTGAACAAAACCTGGTTGGTCTTAAAGGGGCCCCTGGACTCAAACTTGGTTCTGCTGCTTCAGACCAAGATGGCCGCCTACCTGAATCTACTTCCCAGGGTGGTTGTAGAAATTAAGTGGAGGGCATTTGGTGTCACTACTGGATAGATTCGAGTGGGTAGCCATGTTGGTCTGAAGTAGCACAACAAAAATTGAGTCCAATAACACCTTTAAGACCAACAAAGATTTATTCACTCTATGCATGCACTCAAAAGCTCCCGCCTTGAATAAATCTCTGTTGGCCTTAAATGTGCTATTGGTGTTATTGCTGTTGCTTATTCACTGATCAATAAAGACTGACTGACAGGGAATGGAGCCAAATACCAACCTGAGCTCCTTGGAGGATTCAGATGTCATAAATACATCCTGGTTCCAGGAGTGTGCTCCTCTGGCTCCTTAGATCAGCTCATATTAGCAGATCTATGGGGCATACACGATCAAGCCATGTTCACAGTCTATTGCTGTGCCTTCTACTGAATCAGACGTTTAGTCCACCAAGGTCTGCCTAGCAGCCGCTCTCCAAGGTCTCAGGCAGAGACCTCACCCCCCACCCCAGCTACTTGGCCTTGAAACTGGAGATGCTGGGGACTGAACCTGGGACCTGGAAGCTCTACCAAGGATCCACAGCTCCTCCCCTCAGGAGAGGCTCAGCTGCCTCCAGGGCTGTGCAGCCCAGTCTTCCATAGCTTCTTGGGGCAAGCAACGCTTTCAAATACTGGCACTAGTTTGCCTGCATAAGTGACTGAAACAGATACTTCTCAAACAGTTATCGGTATGTCCAAAGTGCCTTGTAGCCAGTTTGTGGCAAGCCCAGCAAGGGGCTTTCAAGGCAATGAGAAGCAGAGGTGATTTCCATGGCCTTGTTCTGCAGAGCCTGCTTTGGAGGTCTCCCTTCCAAGGGCTGACCCTGCTTGGCTTCTGAGATCAGACAAGATCAGGTTCTGTCATGCTGCCTGACACCTGCTCAACCAGCTAGAGCAACTTTTTTGTCCATGGAAGGGGGGGGGGCAATGAAGAAGCGTAACACTGACAACTCAGGGCTTGGAAATTCCTTGCAACTTAGAGGCGTGGCTTGGGGAGGGGCATGTCTCAGCAGAGCATAATGCCATATAGTCCCACCTCCAAGGCTGCCATTTTCTCCAGGGGAACTGATCTGTTTCATTTGGAGATCAGTTGTAATTCCAGGAGATTTCTAGATTTCATCCCGCTCTGGCAGGGGCTCATGGGAATTGTAGTCCATGGACACCTGGAGAGCCACAGTTTGGCCACCCCTGTCAGAAGTTGCACAGTAGCTGAAGATTAAAATGAGTAGCCGTGTTGGTCTGAAGTAGCACAATAAAATCAGAGTCCAGCGGCACCTTTAAGACCAACAAAGATTTATTCAAGCACCCTTCGTCAGACTATGATCTCCTTACATGACAGGGAGTATATTCCTGATTTTACTGAGTAGCTGAAGAGAATGAGATGTGAGTCAAGGATGTCAGATCCCACATTTGAACCTTCTCCTTCCCACTACCTCACTGGGTGACCTCAGGTAAGCTACTTTCTCTAGCAGCTGTTCCTCAGCAATACTGAGATTATATAACACTTACCGATTTAACAGGGCTGATGCAATGATGGCAACATATCATCTGTCTAAATCACTATGCCCATGCTAAATAGCTGTAAGTATTTTGAGAGGACATCCAAGGTTTGGCCCAGATTCATGTGACTCTGATAGAAGAACATGTACAGATTGCATTTTAGTCCCCTTGTACACCACCTAGTCAACATTTTTACCATTGACAAACCCCTAAAACATTCTTCAGACCTCTAGAAACCCCAGAAGTGGCACGATCATGCAGAACATGGTTGGGAAGCATAGCTATGAGCATGCCCACCTGGGGCCCCTTCCCTTTCCACCTTTTCCAGTCCCATCACTGGCCAATTTGAGAGTGGGGTCAACATGACCTCACTGACAAATGTTTAACAAATTAAAAAGACAGACAGACAGACAGACAGACAGACAGACAGACAGACAGACAGACGATAGATCTCACCACCAGGGCCACCAGGAAACCCCAGGGTTTCACAAAACCCTGCTTGAGAAAGCCTGGTTTAGCAGGACCAGTTTGCAGGGGAAGCTTTGAGGAAAGAGATGAAGAGATGGAGGATAAAGAGGGGGGCAATACTAATGTATTGTTTTTGTATTTATTTGTTTCGTATATATAGACTGCACCCTCCATAAATTTGCTCAAGCTGGTTTCCTAGACAAAACACCACACAACCGGATAGGCTTCATTTCATAATGGGAAGGGGACCAGGGGTCTAAACAGCTAGTTTGTAGATTATATTCTGAGCAACTTTGGGTTTTCTTGAAAGTTTTTCAGAGTTTCGTAGTCAAAGGATCGATAGTAGTGGACAAGCCTTCCTGAAAGGCAGTTTTGCTTCAAAGATGAATTAGATAAATTCTGGGAGAATCAATCTACCATTAACAGATCTTAGCTATAATAGATAATATAATAACAGCACCTTCAGATTCATAGGCAGTCTATCTTGGAATACCAATTGTCATTGGGCAAATATTAGGAAAGATCTGTGTCCTTCATTCCCTGTTCCTAGGCTCCTTACAGGGGTTCAACCACTGTCAGGAACAGGCTGCTTGGTTACATGGGCTATTGGTTCTGGTCCTGCATGGGAATTCAGATGTTATTGTACAGGGCTAGATAAATGCAGAGTCTCTTTGCTACTCTATGCTGCAATTGCTAAGAATGGAACCCCCAGGTACAGGGACAGTATACCCCCAAAATGCCCAATTCTAGAAAAGGCAATAAGATAGTGCTACCTACTCACAAAGCTACTGCTGAAGTCAGAATGCTTGAATAGATTGACAATTTGGTTCAAGACATTTCACTGTACCAAGCAAGGTAAACCCATCCCTTCCTGGACTCACACCATTGCCCTCCAGATCAAATCCAAGCCTTTGTGGGAACCTTGGACCAGCCGCTGGCACCAGAGGCCTAAAGATGACGCCAGTCCCCACCCATGCCACTGACAGCAGGCTGGACCCATGTGCTGCATCAACACTTGCTATGAATGGAGCCTCCACGGTCAGAGGGAATGTATCTTTGAACAGCTGCCTCTAGGAGGTAAACAGCAAAAGAATGATGTTGTTTCCCTGCACTGTGTCTGGACTTCCTGGAAGTATCTGGCTGCCCCCTCTTGATAATAACAGCTGTAAAGCTTAAAGTAACAGCTTAAAGTAACAGCTGTATAACAACAACTATATAGTAAGAATGAAAACACTCCCAAGTCCTATAAGTGTATCTGGACTTCATGATATAAGACCTGGGAGTGTTTTCACTCTTACTACTATAGTTGAGACAACATAACAGATGGCATATTATTGGCAGCCTTTTCACACAGGGGTTTCCCTGCATTTTTGCCCCCTATCAAAAACAGGAAGCTTAGAAAACCATACAGAAAGCCTCGTTTAGGACCTGCTCTGAATATCCCATGCCATGTGTGGTCACAGTAGATCAGGGGTAGTCAAACTGCGGCCCTCCAGATGTCCATGGACTACAATTCCCAGGAGCCCCCTGCCAGCGAATGCTGGCAGGGGGCTCCTGGGAATTGTAGTCCATGGACATCTGGAGGGCCGCAGTTTGACTACCCCTGCAGTAGATTGTCAGGCAGGTTAGATGGGGGGGGGGGGGCAAATGTGTCCCTTTTTGATATCTTTTTGTTCTCGTCACAAGCCAAATTTGTTGCTGGTGTTCCCAGTATTTTAATACTTTGACACCACGGATAAGTTTTATGCCTATTATCCACCAGAAGAAAGTTAAGGACACACAAATGTAATAGTAAAAAATTCTCACAGGGAAACAGAAAAGAAAGGCTTGCAGGTTCAATTCACAAGAGGGAGAACAAAAACCAAACTAGGGATTTCTGAATCAAGTCAGCAGGGATGGACAATCTGAAGTCAGCCACAGAGAACATAGTTTGCGTATATCTTTGGGCAGGAATTCCTAGACCGTCACCACCAATGTCACCCCCATCCATTCTTTTTCTCCCTGGCCTCCAATAATTGGGGGGACGGGACTGAAAGTGTATGTGTGTGTGGGGGGGGGAGAGTTCGCTTTCTGCCACCCGACAAATGCTAAATTTACCAGATTGTAGAATTTGGCTTTGGGCACTGTGAGCAGATAGAGGGAGCTGATTCCAGTGTATCGGAGGGGTTAATGATATGTTAACTTGCAGAGAGCCTTGCAACCTTCTTGTTTGGAAGAGGTGGGCTAGCAGGAGTCCAAAATGAGCCAAGATGCCAAATCAGGGCTGGGGAGCCATAGCAAACTCCAGGCAAAGGAGGAAGAGCAGAAGAAGGGAGGGCGAGGAGGTGAGCAGGAACCTTCGGCTGTCGCCTCTCTTGCAGCCAGCATGCTACTGACATCATGATTAATTTATCAGGTGCTTATGAATATGCAGACGAGGCATGGGTTTAGGCTTTCAAGTGTTCTGGGGAGGGGGAGCCTGTGTTAATGCCCTGCTAGCTGCAGATGTGTGTGTCCCTGTCCCTTTGTTGAGCAGCAACTGATTTCATTGCTGACCAGGGTCCACTTCGCAGTCTGAGACGGAAACAGGAGCGTCCAGGAAAGGGCATAACTTTCTCATGGAGCTCCAGCTTTTCAAGGGGGGGGGTGGAGAAACACTCTTGCCTGTCTTCCTCTGCAGAGGGCCCTGCCTTCCCCAAAGAGTCTGCTCTCTCATCTCGAAAGCCAGAAGAACCAGTTGTTCAGATGGGAGCCATGCAGATTGTGAGGCACAAGGGGTGGGGAAGGAGACGAGTTCAATCCAGCTTTAGAAGGCACCTCACACAGTGAGGCTACTGGCTGGGGGAAGAGATGGTAGGAAAGGCTCTCTCCAAGAAGCCCAAGCGACTTTATGGTGAAACAGACACACCTGGCAGAGGGACAGTGGCACCTGAAAGGCTTGCTTGTTTACAGAGTCATCAAAGGACTCCTTCAGTGCTGCAGACCTTTTGTACCATTGCCAACAGACCTGGGGGGGATGCCCCTTTAATAGAGGGGTAATGTTTTCATAGCATGGAAGAAAATGACTTAGCTGGTAAATAACATCCCATTAACCCTGTATTTAAAGGGACATTTTTCTCCAGGCAGTTGGCAATCTTAACTTTTTGGTTAGTCCATATGTTCCCTCTGATACCAGTTCTTTTAGTATATTTCATTTTTATCTCACCCTTTCTCAATTGAACTGTCACATAGCTCCTCTATTTCATTTTCTATTGGTCCTCCCAATGTTTTCTTCAAACCAGCCCTCTGAGGTAGATTAGACTGGAAGAGGGTGCCTGGCCTATAAAGGTAAAGGTAAAGGTATCCCCTGTGCAAGCACCGAGTCATGTCTGACCCTTGGGGTGACGCCCTCTAGCGTTTTCATGGCAGACTCAATACGGGGTGGTTTGCCAGTGCCTTCCCCAGTCATGACCGTTTACCCCCCAGCAGCAAGCTGGGTACTCATTTTACCGACCTCGGAAGGATGGAAGGCTGAGTCAACCTTGAGCCGGCTGCTGGGATCGAACTCCCAACCTCATGAGCAAAGCTTTCAGGCGGCTGCCTTACCACTCTGCGCCACAAGAGGCCTGGCCTATAGACCCAACCTATTCAGTTCTGCCTGCTACAACTGGCAGGGGCTGTCCCGGATCTCAGGCAGATGAAGTCCTTCCCAGATGAAGTCCTTCCCAGGTTATAGTCGCCTTCCCTTTCCTCTCTCCACAACAGACGCCCTGTGAGGGAGGTGAGGTTGAGAAAGAAGAAGAAGAGTTGGTTCTTATATGCCACTTTTCTCTACCCAAAGGAGTCTCAAATCAGCTTACAGTTGCCTTCCCTTTCCTCTCCCCACAACAGACACCCTGTGAGGTGGGTGAGGCTGAGGGAGCCCTGATATTACTGAAGAAGAAGAAGAGCTGGTTCTTAATTGCTGCTTTTCTCTCCCTGAAGGTGCATCAAAGCGGCTTACAGTGGTCTTCCCTTTCCTTTCCCCACAACAGACACCCTGTGAGGGAAGTTAGGCTGAGAGAGCCCTGATATTACTGAAAAAGAAGGACAGTTGGTTCTTATATGCCACCTAGTCTCAAAGCAGCTGAAAATTGCCACCCTAATACAGCTCTGCACATACACACACCACTCTGCAAGAAATCACAGTGAACATTTTCAACAGGAACGATGGAAAATGTCTAAGCTCGTTATTTACCCGTTAGAAAGGCTGCCAAACTCCAGGTTGTGCCTAGAGATCTGGAATTACCACTGATTTCTAGCCATCAGAAATCCGTTCCCCTGTGGGAAATGGCTGCTTTTGAGGGAGGATGATATGGCAAACTATAATGGCTCCATCCCTTAAAAGTCCAGGAATTTCCCAACCTGGAGTTGGTAACACTATCCACATATTATTCCCCACCATGCTAACTATATCCTGACATTCTCCTCCCCCCCAGGGCCCCTTCCCCAAATTCATCCCCCTCCTGTAGAACAGGAGGAGCTGGCTTATGCACCAGTTTTGGGGCCTGCATATACTCAGGGGCTTTCTGCACCGGGATCCTTGTAGCAAATTGTTTGCTGAACGAAAAATCACAATTTAAAATAGTGGAATTCGTCGTTATGCATACCTGACTTTGTAGTGGAATCCAGTTGCGTTTCCATCGTTTCCCACAAGCTTCCGGTCTCAGCAAAAATCGCTAGAAAGGAAGCGCTATTGCCGAGCTCGTCCCGCCCCTGGCCGTCAAGCAGCCAATGGGCGGCCGTTAGCATGCTCCCAAACAGCCCTTTCCCTTTAAGAAAGGTTAAAAAAAAAAAAAAACACCCGTTGCTACGAATATGCGTTGATTCATTGCAACGGAGAGACCCATCCAGCTGGCAGGTGTGTTTGAGCTGCCGTTTCATCGTTGCCACACTCCCCCCGAGTGAAAAAAAAAATCCCCCCCCCTCACGGGCGCGATTTTCGGCCGAAAACTGTGTGAAAAATAAAGGGAAAATACATCAGCAAACGGGCTTCTCTGTTGTTTGTGCTTAGTGACTAAACAGCTCTGGGGAGGGACTGAAGCCGGGAAAGCCTCTAAACGGAGGCTCGCCAGTGCGTTGATCTCCGCTCGCTCGGAGAAAAAAAAATGGCGATCGTTTCGCCGGAAGATCAGAGGAGAGAGCCAGGGGGAGGGACTTTGTAGAAACCACAACAATGGTAACGCACAGAACTTTCCCGCTAGTGTTGCAGATTGGTTGCAGGAGTGTAGCGCTTTCCAGAGGGTGAATCCACTTTTGGGGATTTCCCTGAAAGCGCTACAAGGAAGCGCTTTTTGTGGATCGGTTTCAGGTGTGTGGCAGATTGTCAACGATGTTGTGCATAATGGCAAAACTGTAGCGTTTTCAATTGGCAACCATTGTGCGATTTTGAAAGAGTGCGGAAAGCCCCTCAGACTCCACCCACTCTTTGTCCCCCACTGGGAACTCTTTCCAATCTACTAGGTACTGACATTTTCCATGATGCAACGTGTTTCATAATGGGTGTTCTCATCAACAAACACAGGGATAGGGTCCTTAGGGGAAGGATTCCACTGGTCCAGTGCCAAGGCCTGATGTAGTAAACTGAAATGGAAAACAGGGTGGTCATTCTTATAAGTCTTGGGCAAGTCCAGTTCCACTGCCATCTCATTCACAACTTTGGATATCTTAAAAGGACCCACAAAACACGGACTTAATTTCTTGGAGGGCTGCTGACAGTGCAGATGCTTTGTGGACAGGTAAACCATTTCCCCCTCCATCCACGGGGCACCAGGATGCAGCGTTTATCAGCATAATATTTATTGTCATCTTTGGCTGTCTCTAACCATTTAACCATGTCTGACCAGGCAGCCTGGATCTGGGCCATCCATTTCTTCAGATCTGGGGGGTTCTCGGACCCTGGGGTCCATGTGGGAGCAGCCACAAGTTAGTACCATGAACCAGCTCAAATGGGGAGACCCTCATGCTGGCATGTGTCCCATTGTTGTATGCAAATTCAGCCAAGGGGAGCAGTGCAACCCAGTCCGTTTGTTGATTGTTAGTAAGGCATCTCAAGTACTGTTCCAAAATCCTGAAGCTCTCAGTCTGACTGTTAGTTTCCAGGTGGTAGCCCAAAGTGAGGGCTTGCTCCACCCCCAAGAGCTTCAGGAACTCCCACCAGAACTTGGCAACAAATTTGGGCCCTCAGTCCAATAAACCAGTGGTCCCCAACCTGCGGGCCACGGCCCGGCGCCGGGCCGGGCCGCAAAGGCCATGGCGCCGGGCCACGGCTCCCTCTCCCCGCCCCCCCGCAGTAAAAAACTTCCCAGGCCGCAATTTTGCGGCCCGGGAAGCTTCTTACTGCGGGAGGGCGGGAAGAGGGAATCAGGGCGCGGCCCGATCCGTGGGCGCGGCCCGCGGGTGCGGCCCGACCCACGGGCGTGGCTTGCGGGCGCGGCCCGTGGGCGCGGCCCAAAGCGTGGGCATGGCCCGCGCGGGCGCGTTCCCCGCGGGCGCGGCCCGATGCCCTGCCGGTCCCCAGCCTAATAAACCACTGCAATAAACAACATGCTGGGATCCCATGGAGTTTGTACACATGTTGCACAAACAGTGAGGCTAATTTCTGGGTGGTGGGTATCGAACATGGGATAAAATGGGCTTGTTTTGAAAATGCATCCACCACCACCCAAATGACTGTTTTTCCCTGGCTATGGGAAAGTTCCATGATAAAGTCCATAGTGATGTCCCTCCAGGGAGCAGATGGCATCCCCAAGGGCTGCAAGAAACCCCTCGGTTTCCCCACTACCCATTTGGCAGTGAGACAAGTGGGGCACCCCTTCATATAAGATTCCACGTCCTTTTGCAGAGACAGCCACCAATAGTGCCTGCACACTAAATACAAAATTTTTACAAAACCAAAATGACCCACAGGTTTCAAATTGTGGCACAGTTTGAGTACATTGGATCGAGCAACTGCAGGAACGTAGAGGTGATCCCAACAACCCCTCCTTCTCCTGCAAGTACAGGCAGAGTGTAGCAAATTAAGTATCCCCTCTCCTTTTGCAGCACAGCTGTGACACCTTGCTAAGTGTTGCAGTGGCCTGCCCAAAGTGGTAGGGCCGGAAGACTGAATCCACCACTGGGTCCGTCTTACTTTCATGTTGTGGTTGGCAGGAGAGGGTGTCAGCAAGATAGTTCAACTTCCCTGGGAGGTGCTTTAATGTGAATGAGAAGCGTGAGAAGAACTCTGCTCACTGAATCTGTCTGGCGCTCAATTTTCACAGCTGCCTTAGCACTTGTAGATTTTGTGATTGGTCCACACCTCAAAGGGGATCAAAGACCCTTCCAATCAATGTCTCCAGGTGGACAATGCCAATTTAATGGGCCACCACGTTCTCCCAAATGGCCCCCTCCCCCTTGGTTTTCAATAAGTCCATGAGAGGGAATACCACTCGGGCATAACTGGGGATGAAAGTTCTACAGAAATCGACAAATCCTAGGAAATATTGTAATTGCCTCCGGTTATGGGAGGGTGCCCAACTCAGCAAATCCTTGACATTGTTGGGATCTATGCTCAGCCCCTGCAGCGATAATTGGTACTCCAGGAAATCTAGACTTTCTTTGTGGAATTCATACTTTGACAGTTTTGTATTCAAATGAATTGCCCTTAACATATTTAACAATTCTCATACTAACTTAATAGAACAAGATATCATTAAGATAAACCAGGACAACTTTGAACATCAGTGGTCCCCAACCTTTTTATCACCAGGGACCACTCAACGCTTGACAGTTTTACTGAGGCCCGGTGGGGTTGGGGAAGTTTACTCCGCTACTCTCAACCACTGCCCTAACGCTCTCTGATCGCTATGGTAATGTTTAAACATCCCTTCAAAATAAGATACAGACACGCCACAACAATGAACATAAGGAACATTTTATTTTCATGGAAATTTTAACTCATGACAATGACAAATCAATGGGAACCCTGAGCTTGTTTCTCTGCAACGAGATAGTCCCATCTGGGAGTGATGGGAGACAATGACACCCGAAGTGTGTTGAAAAGGGCCGGGAGGGGATGAAGTAAAGGGCCGTGGGGGGGAGAATGCGTCCTTCGCGGCCCACCTCCAATTAGTCGACGGCCCACATGTGGTCCACGGCCCACAGGTTGGGGATCGCTATTGTACATTAATCAAGTTCATAAACACACCAGGCGTACTGCATAACCCAAACGGTATAACAAAGTACTTGAATTGTGCCAAGGGCATGTTGTAAGCCGTCAAACGAGTTTAGTGAATATCTTCCCCCTTCCCAATTGCCCCAGTAATTTTATTTTTTTACTAACAGGATGGGGTATATGTTCGATGTGGAAACAGCTTCAAACCTCTATAATCCGTCTTTCTTTTTGACAAACATGACCAGAGTGACCATGTGAGACATGGCCAGGAAAATGAAACTGCAAGCCAGGTTCTTATCTAGGAAAGCCCATAACTCTATCATCTCCTGGGGGATCATGGAATATTTTTTTGATTTGGGCAAAGGTTCCCCTCGCTTCAGTTCGATTACATAGCCCATTTTTAATGGGGGGGGGCAATTTGTCACATTCGTGTTCCTCAAATACATTCCGCAGGTCCCAGTATTCTTTGGGCAGGACAGCACACTCCTTGTGACCCATCCCCACATATTTACAGTGTCTCTGAGTCTCATGGTGGGGGGTGGCCACTCTGCAATAATTTCAACGTTTGTACCCAGGCTCTTCACATTATACTAGGATCATGTTTCCAGAGCATGTCCAGACCCAGCACAAAAGAGAAAGCTGCCCCCAGGGCCACCACTGATTGAATTCTTTCCCAGTGCTATTTAGTGTCCAAGTTAAGGAGGACTGTTCGGTGAGTAGCTACACCACCTTTCGAGTACCCCCCATCCATTTGTGTGAAACAAATGGGCCATTGTAAGGGTTCCATCCCTATCCCCAGAGCATGCACCATATCAGGGCTTAGGATGTTTTACATGCACCCACATTCCAACAGTCCATGGACCCTCACCCCCACTCCAGTCTTCAGGTCAGATAAAGTCACTGGGATGAACAGGAAGGGAATGTGACTTACCAATCGTCTGCCCCTAGTGCAGACCTGCTGGGGGTTGCTGTCTTACGGCAAGTCAGCCCCATTTCCCACTGGATTACAGGGAGCCACTTTCTCCTTGGATTCCCCAGAGGAGTCCTGGGCAAGGGGTTCAACCAAGGGGGTCAGTAGAGCTCACATGGTCTTCTTTGGTGCTTTACCCCCCAGCCCAATATTGGGGCTTTTGGTGTTGCAGACACTTGTGCTGTTGGTTTCTTCTCTTTTTAGGATGGACACTCAGCTAGGAAATGACTGCTGCCTCCACATCCCAGGCACAACTCTGTACTGCAATGGTGGGTTCTCTCAGTGGCATCATAGGCTGGCCATTTCTGGGGGGTGCTCTTCTGTGGGCAACTGGATGGTTTAGCTGCCTCCTCACTGGGATCTCTGTCCTCCACTATCTCCAGGATGTATAGATAAGCCTCAACTTCCCCCGCCAGGCGGACCCAGCCCAACAGGGTTGCCAGATTCACCTGACCCAGGCACTGTTGCAGCAACTCCTTACGTAGATCCTCTCAGAAAAATTGGACCTTAGTCGCCTCATTCCATTTATAGACTTTTGCCGAGAGGTGACAAAAGTCACTGGCATACTGGGAGACAGTCTTAGTTCCCTGGCACAGACTGCAGAGTTGCTCCCGATCCACATTTGCCTGCAGTGGATCTTCAAAGTGGGCATGCAAGGCTTGCATGAACAATTCATAGTCCATCAGTTTCAGAGCCTCCATGTTGAACTGCCTCACATACCATTCGGCTGCCTCCTTTTCAAGAAAAGTCCCAACATGACACACTCTCTCTGCCCCATTGGCAAAGAGGTGTCCATAGTCGACCATGTACTTGCACCAAGAAATAAGCCAACATGTTAGCCAATCTATTAAAAACAGCTCGGAACCTCCGGGTCTCTCTTTGTAGATCTAGTGGTTGGGTCAGAGGGTTCTGGGGTGCCCCATCTCACCTCAATCCTGATGGCGTATGCCTGCCCTGTCCACCACTCCTATTCCTTGGCCCGATTCTGATGTAATGGCCAACGGTGCAGATGGGCCAATTCCTGTGGTCGATTTCACAGCGTCCTTCCCCAGAGTTGAGGTTCCAGGGTCAGAAGACTCCAATTCTGAGTCTGACAAGGATTCCTTGTCCCACTCCTTTGGGGAGTTCCTTCCCTGTTCAGTCAGGAAGCGCTGACTGGCCCCTATCTCACCTCCTTGCCTTTTCCCAAGCAGATCACAGCGAGTAGGTCTATGGTGGCATCCAATTTCTCTTGTAACACAAGCACATTGCGACTGACCACTGTCTCCACATCCAGGTGACTTCTTGCTCTGGGTTCCTTGATACACTGTGACATCCTAGAGCCATGCCAGGATGGTACGCCCAGTACTTTCACTGTCTCCAACAACCATGGCACAGTCTGTTTCTCCTTTTTATTTTTCTTCCCATGTTCCTGAGTGGAGGCAGTTGCCTCACACACCACAGCAGCCTCAGCTGTTTGGGTTTCTAGAGCATTTTCTCCATCTGCATGATGAGTACAGAACTCCAAATGGAGTTCTGATGAACTGTGAGAGAGTTCAAATTCTAAATAAGCAAACTCTTTGAATTAAAGTTTCTTTATGAGAAATGCAAGCATCTACATTGAAGGCAGAGTCAGAACTGACTCACAAAGTATAGGGTAGGAGATAATAGGGGCTTGAAAAGGCTCCTCCTCCCCTGGGAACCCAAACCAGGCACAGTTCAAAAGAAATCATAATATGGAGACTGTCCAGGTCAGGAAGAAGTAAGACCTACAGGGACTGGGAGGGAAATAGAGGGCAATAAGCAAGAGGAGGTGAGGAATGTTTGAGGAGGTTGGTATGTATAAAATACAACAGCAGGAAATCACCCTTGGGGTGTCAAACAAAAGCATCTGGGTTACATCAGGGCATACAGGTCAGGTTAGATGGACACACTGAATCACAACAGAAATATAATCATGGCAGAAATACCTGGGGTTTTCTGACAATCTGCTTGTCAACTGCAATTGGCCCAATCAAGTGTTAGAGGAGCTGTTGACAGTGTTTGCCTATGTTCAGTCATACAAAAAAGATGAGGGACACATGAGGAATCACACAGAAGTGCTCTTCCACATCTCCCCTTCACTCTGTCTACCATGACCATTACCTTCCCATTTGCTGTTTGCCACATCCTTCAAACTCACAAACAAGTCACATTTCATGGATAGTAGCTGACAGCTACAACATGTCCTTTTGAGTCCTTTGCCACTTTCTGAGTAATGATCAGTAAAGGCAAAAGAAGATAAATTGTCCATATTTAAATGATTGATTTATGCATGCACATCTTCATACTGTTTCATGGAATCATAGAATCATAGAATCTTTAGACCGCTCTTGCGGAGCGGATTAAATAATAGGTTAAGGGCACCTAAGGAGGGCCCTGTCCGTGATGAGGAAGGGTGCCGATAGGCCCCTTCCTCGTGACTGACAATCGGAGGGCCCAATCGGCAGGTGCTTTGCTCTGATTGTCAGTCCGGCAGCAAGGGATCAATTGCGAGCCCACGCAGCCTGATCCGCCCTCCATCGACTGCGCTCGCAGCCGTCTCGCCGCTGCCATTACTAACCTCAGCCCCACACCAGGCAGGTTGCTGCCTGCCTCCCGCTCCAGCTGCACCACCGCCGGCTGCCGTCGCCCCGCCGCCGCCTGCCGCCCAACCTCCCTTGGCCACCCCTCCATGCAGCCGCCTGTGGCCGGCAGCGCCTGCTGCCGCCACCCGCCATACCAACTTGCACCCCCGTCCCAGCTCATGCGCGCCGCGCCCTTAGTACACTACGGCCCTCGCCCCCACGGCCAGCCACCCAAGAACGGCCGCTGCAGACCCGTCCTACCACTGCGACGATGACCACCCTGCCCACCCGCCGGCTGAACTTCGGCCGGCCATGCCGGAGGACCTCCACAGAGCTCCCACGAGGCCTCCTGCCCTCGGAGCCCACAGGCTGCCTCATCCCCGCTCCAAGTTCCTGCCGGCCCTTACAGAGACAGGTAGGCCGTGGCCCGGCCCGGGCACTCCCCGCCACTTCACAGACCGCCCGCCCTCTGAGCCACCCCCACTGCACCCCAAATATCCACCACCCCGCTAGCGCCCACTGTCTGAAGCTTACAGCGGGCTCTTTCTAGTCATACCTGTGGGACCGTCTACCTGCGGGACCACTTGGTTGCTTATGCCCCCCGCAAGGCACTCCGCTCTGCGGGTATGAATTTACTGGTTGTCCCGGGCCCACGGTATGTTCGCCTGGCCTCGACCCGGGCCAGGGCCTTTTCAGTCCTGGCCCCAATCTGGTGGAATGAGCTCCCAGAAGAGCTAAGGGCCCTGCAGGATCAACCAGCTTTCCGCAGGGCCTGCAAGACGGAGCTCTTCCGCCAGGCATATGGTTGAGGCCAGGGCAGCTCTCCCACTAATCCATCAGAGGATCCCCTCCAATATTGAGATCTCTAACATCAAGATCATTGTTAGATCTATTGTATTGGTGCCACCCTCTTCTGAATATTATTCTCTCCACCAGGCTGAACTTGGGGGGAGCTCAGGTAACGAAGATCAGAACTGTGACCACCTCCGCTATATGTTATATGTGACTTGTTGTTGATGTTAATTGGGGTTTTTATGGGGATTTTATTGTGTTTTAACTATTTATGTTGTAAACCGCCCTGAGACCTATTTGGAGAAGGGCGGTCTAAAAATTAAATAATAATAAATAATAATAATAATAACAGAATAATAGCGTTGGAAGGGACCTCACGGGTCACAGAGGTTCAGAGATAACATCTGTAAGTTCCTTTGGTACCCTTGGATGCAGTTCATCTGGCCCAGAAGACTTTGTTTCATTTAAAGAAACAAGTCTTTGTGGACTGCTCCAAAAGTGATCATAGGCTTGTGTTACATTTTTGCCACATTGATCACTATTTCCCTCACAAGAGAATAACAAGGAGAAATAGGAGTTAAGCAGTTCATCACTCTCTTCATCATCTGTTATAATTTCACTTTCTTGTCCTCTCAGTGGTCCTATGGTGTCCCTATTATTTTTCTTGCTTGAAATATAACTAAAGAAGCCTTTTTTTGTTATGTTTAGCATTTCTTGATAACCTAAACTCATATTGAGCTTTAGCTTTTCTAACACTCCCCCTACAATTATTGGCTATTTGTTTATACTCATCCTTGGTAATAAGGCCTTCCTTCCATTTCCTAAATTACTCTTTTTTATTCCTCAAATCTTTTGACAACTGCTTATGGAGACAACTTGGGGCTTCATGGGAAAAGTAGGAGGTTTTCATACCAATTCCACCAAATTATTGTAGTTAACACTGGTTTAACAAAAGTGGGATCTCAAAGCCAGAGTGTTTGTTTCTTCACAGACCCTGGAAAAGACCACAAAAAGATCTGCTTTTGGAGTTTTTACAAAATTATTTGATAGGAATTTTATCCATGTTGCTTAGTGGATAACTTTATTCCTGGTTCTCTTGTCCATGTTCTGTTTCTAGGACAGAACAAATGTTGGTAACATGCAGAAGGATAACAAATTTAGAGTTCAGTGGCACGGAATTCTAAATTTGTTCTGCTGCTTCAGACCAACACGGCTGCCCTCTTGAATGCACAAGGATGGGGAGAGGTAGCTCAGGATATATTTCATTAAAGTAGCTTTCATTAGAGAAAGGGCTGGTGACCCCTGACTTAGTGGCTAACAGCAAAAGCAGAGAAGCTGTTCAGGTCAGAAATACCTCATGCATGTGCTGCTTTTATAGGAATTGTTGTCATGGTTGGGGGGGGTGTTGTTTCTTCCTCATCTGCATGAGTGTCATCCTGCATTATGACAAAAAGCTGCTCTGATGAGCTCCCTTTATTTGCTCATGAAACATACCAAGTAGCATACAATGCAATGCCTTGGAAAGCTTCTAGAAGCAGCTCCTGCACAGGTGCAAAGCTGCAGGAAAGGGTGTCTGATTCGAACTTTGAGCACAAACAATGCCATGTGGGGACGGACTCACTCAGCTCACATGTAAATGAACCATTCCATCATGACAAATTCCAGTGTGGCCTGGATTTGTTTCAAAATCTCTGATCATTGAAAATAGTGATAGATTTTGTCCTTCCCCAAACAAATATTTCTGCTATCAGGAAATTCATGCAATAGCCTAATCCTATAATGGTCTCATTTGAAAATAAATCTCTGTAAAACATGAGAACTGGAAACCTACAAAGCACAGTAGGGGAACTAATCATTGTTCATAATTATTCCGTACAGGAATAACGTGAGCTGGGTTCAGACAGCACGAGGCGCCAGAACCTATTTTTACCAACCATTCCAGATTCAGCTCTGGAATAGATGCCATTTTTTTGTTCACCATCTGGGACCCACAGCTAGGATTATTAGATGTCTGAGCCTCTGGATCAGAGAGGCAGATTTATGACCCAGGGATCCTGTTTTCATCTTGCCCCCCCCCCTCCCTGGAAGGTTTGTCTTCTCTCCTGGAAAGGAGGATAGGGTGTGAAGAAGAGAGGAATTCGGGCTGCTTCTCATTTGCATATGTTATTTAACTTAATTGTATGCAAAACGAATAGCTGTCCTTTGATTAACATTGAGGCTTAGCAAGGGGAAACAAAGAACAGGAAGGAAAAGGGAATAGGCCAAGAAGATCAGTGGATTGTGCTTCCGGCTTTGGCAACCCAAACTGGTTGGTGACATCACATCCTCCACAAAGGAGGGACTCATACAGGTGATCTGGCCTGGCAAAGAGCAAGGCATAACGGTTGAGAGAGAATATCTCTCTTTCAAATTATGGCTCTGCCTCAAACAGATCTGGAAAGCAATCAGACAGAATACTGTGGTGGAGAAATACCATTTTGGATTTCTGTTGTGTATCGTAGTTTATTTCCATTTTTATTTGTTTATAACATTGATCTCCCACCCACCTTCCTTTTCCATTGAGCACCACCATGCAGTGAAGGGCCACCAAAGCATTCAAAGTTGCCATGTTGGATTTCAGCATGAGAGTAGGAGAAAGGAGATTTCATTCATGGAGTAAGATTCTCAGGGAAGGTTAAATTACTTAATAGAATTTGCAGGCATAAGGTTTCGAGATGTCCTCTAGCTTGGAGACCTTCAAAGAAGGGAGGACTCTCAAAAGGTAATCAAAGTAGTTCAGCAAGACCACTAGATTCAGAGATACCCTTTCTCTGATTACCAAGTGATTATGGTGGAAATGGTAGAAGAGAGCCTCCATGCGCTGCTCATGGCCTTTGTGGATGGTCATGGTGGAAAACAGTATGCTGGGCAAGATGAAAGACTTTGTCTGAGCTAGCACAGCGGTAATACATTTAGGTATTAACTATGGCAGCAAGGATCACACCTACATGGACAGAGGAAGTATCTCTCTCAGTTCCAGATATCCTACAGGTCCTAAAGCTTCTGGCTGGCCATTGCTGGAAACTAATGGACCAATGGATTTGATCCAGACTGTTCCTTCTTATGGTGTTCTTTTGCACCAAGGTTAAATTACAAACTCACAAACAAGTAGAATATTTTGAAGAGCATTTGTGGCTTTGATTCTAACTGCAAATCACCTGACTGCTTATAGCCACCTACCATACGCCATTACATTGAAGAAATTACATTAAGAATGTACTAATAAAATTACCCCAACATTGGTAATTCAGTAATCTTTGGTGGTAGTGGAAAGTGCCATTGAGTCACGGGAAACTTAGGGTGACTACAGGGTTCTGAAGGCAAGAGACATTCAGAGGTGGTTTAGACATGGCCTGCCTCTGACTACCAGCCCTGGATCTCGATAATGGCTGCCCATCCATGTACTCACCTGGGTCAACTCAGCTTAGATTTCTGCATCTAATAAAATCAACTAGAGTATAGGACATCGGTGCGAACTTAAATGGGCTCCGGGGAATGGTAGAGGACAGGAAGGCCTGGAGGATCATTGTCCATGGGGTCGAAATGGGTCGGACACGACTTCGCACCTAACAGCAACAACAACAGCAAAAGAGTCTAGGACTGGGCCTTCCAGGTTCCCTCTTAATCTGAAGTCCTAGACTCTAGTTGAATTAGTTTGCACTCAAATCCAGCTCTGCAGAGTGATTGTTGTATTACACAATGAAAGAGATGGATTGTGCGAGGAAAGAAGCAGATGACCAGGATGGAGGATAGCGAATCTGGAGAGGAAGGTACATCTGGCAGAGGCTGGAGGGAAAGCTTCCAAAGCAGCAAGGAGATGGACAGCCTTCATTTGGGAGAGGGATAGTTCCTCAGACTGGCCGATGCTAAGGGCATTTCCGCAAATCGCAAAAAACAGCATTATACCAGCTGAATGGCGTAATGCTAAATATTATTGCGCCTCCGGCCATTCCTCACCTTCTTCTCATCTCACTGTAGTCTGCCGCCTTTTCACGCTTCTTATACTCTGCAAGGGCTTCTGGAAATAGTGGAAGAAAGAAACGTGGTTTATCTGCATAGATTATCATAGATGTATAGTACACTAGAGGGCGTCACCCCAAGGGTCAGACATGACCCAGTGCTTGCACAGGGGATACCTTTACCTCTACTTTTATAGTACTTTTTATAACACCACCCCTTATGGAATCATGAGATTTGAATCTTTAAAAACTTAATTTTGTTCGTGTTTTTTTCAGGGGGGAGGGAACTTTAGAGAGGCATGCTTTGTGTGACTACTTTGGGGGAAAAATATTTTTGGCTTTGCCTGAATGCTTGTATGCCTTGTTGCTCCAGGCCGTTTGCTTTAAAAATAAAAACATTCCCAGGAGAAGGGAGAGGGAGATGGAGGGAGGGTACGAGGGCGGGACATTGGCAGAGATAGCACTTTTTTGCCTTCATACATTTCTCTAGCGTGTGGCCTGGTGGTTGCTCTCCTGTAGCTCGCGCTTTTTATTTGATTCCGCAGCGAGTGCTTTAAAATGGAGGGTGTAGCAAAGTCACAGGCACGGCTGGAATTCAATGACTACCTAAGGTAATCCTTTCACTATATTTAACAGGTGCAGAAAGGCCCCCAGTTTTGTTCTTACCTTTGAAAATGATCCATGTAAACATGGGACCTAAGATCCAGGAATTTACTCATCAGATTTGGGGAGCAAAATTTTTTAGTAGGATAAAGGCCCATTTTGGGTACATTTGGGATTAAATTGCAAAATAAATAATATGTCTATAACTATGTTGGCAATCCAGAACAAAGGGTCACCTTTTTAAACAAAGGGATTTTGACAATTTGGAGAGGAACTGTCACAAGTCAATTTTCAATGTCTTTCCCACTTCTCCATTGCAGATAGTTTCCAATTGATGGATCGTTGCCACACAAACTTTTAAATTTATTTATTTATTTTGAGATGTATATTCCACCACTCTCAAATGGCTCATGGTGGGTCACAATAACATGATAAAACAATAACATGATAAAACATTAAAATAAAACCTATCATTAAAACCCAGCATAGCCAAATATATACAGTGGCAATAAAAAACCTTTTCCCCCACCCTCCACCTGGCCCCAAGATATTAATGCCTCAGGGGGTTATGGAGTGGACCAGATGTTAAAGGCTGGCCAGATGTTAAAGGGGGAGGGGGCCCCTGAGATCTTCCTGGCCCCAGCCTCAAGTGAAGACCTGGTGGAAGGAGCTCATTCCACCAGGTTGGGGCCAGGACTGAAAAGGTCTTGGCCCTGGTCAAAGCCAGGTGCACTTCTCTTGGGCCAGGGACTTTCATCAAATCCGCACCCACAAAGCGCAACATCCTGGCAAGGAGACAAGTGATGTCTCAGGTATGTGGGACCCAGGCCATGCATAGCCTTAAAGGTTAGCACCAATACCTTGAACCGGATCTGGGCTGCCACTGGCAACCAATGCCTCAGCACCATCTGATATGGGCCCTGCAAGATGTACCTGTGAGTACCCTAGTAGCAGCATTCTGCACCAGCTACAGTTTCCGGATCACGGACAAAGCAAGGCCCATGTAGAGTGAGTTACAGAAGTCCAGAAGTGACACTTTGGCTAGGCAGTCCTGCGGCAGGTAGGGTGCACTGTCTCCACCCCATGGCCAGGACCAAAGTCCAATTGGTATGGGTTGAGCACCAAAGTTTTCTCCAAGAATGCCAGGAGCTGATCCGCGGCGGCCCTTTCAATCATCTTACCCAAAAACGCAAGATGCGAGACTGGGCGGTAGATGGCCCGGTCCTGTGGGTCCAGCAATGCTTCTTTCAGTAAGGGACAGACCACAACCCCCTTCAGTGCTTCTGGGAACTCCCATGAAGACAGGGAGAGGTTGACAATTTCCCTCAGAAGGTGTCCTACCTACTGGTCGCTTGTTTTGAGCAGCCAAGACGGACAGGGATCAAGTGGGCAACTTGTCCTCTCTGGATTCAGAGAACCACCTGAATCCATCAAATGTCTCCCTCCTCGATGGCCAAGAGGCCTCTAGTTTCCTGTCTCTATCAGTCATGGCAGGGAGGTCGTGGAGCAGTGACAAGACTTTATCCAGGAAAAAGCTTGCTCATGCCTCACAGCCAAGATCTAATTTACTACTATTTTGGTGCCCCTCCCCGAGGGCAGTAAGAGATCGACCTACCCTAAATAACTGGGCTGGGCGAGAGCTCTCAGACATGATAGAGGTGGCATAAAACTCCCGTTTCGCTGCCTTCATGCGCTCTCCTAAGCGTGCAATAGGATGTTTTCGCCGCTTCGTTGCAAGTCTCCCTCCACCCTCGCCCTTGCCGTCTCCCTTCCTTCTTTCTCTCCCAGAGCTCTGTGGTTTAGGATTGCCAAACTCCAGATGGTGGCTAGTAGGGCTGCTAGCTCCAGGCTGGGAAATACCTGGAAATGTTGAGAGTGGAGCCCAAGGAGGGTGGGATTTGGAGCATAATGCCATAGAGTACACATTATAAAGGGGCCATTTTTTTCAGGTGAACAGATCAGTTCGAATAGTGGAAGACCTCCAGCCACCACCTGGCCTTGGTCTCAACCAGAGTGGTTGGATATCTCCTGAAATTACAAGTAAGCTGACAAGAATCAGAGATCAATTCCTCTGGAGAAAATGGTTGCTTTGGGAGGTGGAATATGTGGTATCATACTCCACTGAAATCCCTTTTTCCTTAAATAAAAAACCTCCAAATACATATGCCTTCATTATAGGGTAGGGGCTCCCAAAGTGGGTGGCACACCTCCCCTGGGGGTGGTAGAAGGATCCAGGGGGGCGGTGAGGAATTTTGGAGCAGTAGGGAGGGATTTTGGGGTAGTAGGGGGGCGGCAGTCTGATTCTTCTTGCTGCAGCTGCATTTTCCTAGTGAGAGGCATTCCAAGGTGATTTGCCATTGCCCGATTCTGGGTTATTTGTTTATTATATTTATACTAGCTTCAAAGCCCGTTCCTAAGAATGGGCCCTGAAAGGGTCCCCTCCCCTGGGCCCTGGCCAGGCAGCTTAAGGTGGCTTTGGGCCGCAGCTCGGAGCCAAATCAAGTGGGGCGGGCGGGGGCTGGGCAGCTCGTTAGCTGGGCTGAGACAGAGCTCCTTAGCAGGCAGTCAGCAGGCCGGGAGGTCCTCGTCAGCAGGCCCAGCCTAGCAGGCCAGGAGGCCCTCGTTAGCAAGCCCTCCACCACCACCCTTTGCCCAGGGTCCTCTCACCTGCTGCTGGCTCCAGGGACTGAGGTGTCTGAGAGCAAAGAGGCTAGAGTCCAGGGCCAGAAGGCGGGAGCCACAGCGGCAGGGCCAATCAGGACAAAGCTGGCTGCACCCTGATTGGCCCTATTCCAACTTGGACAGCCGGACACGTCTCACCCCCTAGGCTGTTTCAGAAATATATAGAGAAACAACAATGGATAAGGATACTGCCATCCCCTGAGGCTCAGGGCGGTTTTCATAGAACATAGATAACCACAACAATAATAATATTAACATTAATAACTGTAACAGAGATAACATTAATAGTGCAAACAGGTCCAGAGGATTTCTGGGACAGAGGGAGGGAAGGAAGGAGGGACCAGGGGCCCTGTAGATGCTGCTGGTTTCACTTGACCTCAACTGAATGCCTGGCAGAAGAGCTCCCTTTTGCAGGCCCTGCAGAACTGTGTTAGCTCCATCTGTTCTCCTCTGTGACCCTGGACTTCCTTGATGGTCTCCCCTCCCAGAGATGACCAAGCCAACCCTGCTTAGCTTCCGGAAAGAATCGGCAGCTTCAGAAGTTGGGCTGGGGGGGACCATATTCCTGCTGAGTTCCTTCGCCTCCTCAGACTCTGTCCTTCCCAGGCTCCACCCTAGATCTCCAGGACAGGATGTGGCCTGGGAGCCAAAGAGTGGTAGGCCAAAACAGTTTGGGAACCACTGCTGTAGGGTGACTGGCAAATCCATGACCACCAGAGTGCTCCTGGTCAACCTTGCCCCATCTCGGCTTCCCTTTTCTTGGGATGTAAGCAATGTCCACCAACACCACCATGGAGACATTCAGTTCGAAATCACTCAGGCTGACTCACATTGAGCGGCTGCCTTGATAAGTTTCAGATAGCAGTGATGGGATCTGCCTGGAACACTCACCGTGCTAAACAACGTCACTGTCTTTCTAACCTTAATTTCCAAGTGTTTGGAATACACAGTTTCAGACTTCGTTATCTCACTCCCTGCAGGCATCTCCACCAGAGAGGCTTTGGAAGGGCAAAGGATCAGCCTCAAAAGCAAAAAAGAAAAAGAAAAGAAAAGGGGGGCAGAGTTAAACCTGAGAAAAGACAAATAAAGTGAAACAATGACAGAGGCTTACAAAATTACACATTACAGAGGAAGTGAGAACTTTTTCTCTTGCTCTACCGGGACTTTGGGGCACGCCATGAAATTGAGGGGCCAGATCCGAAGGAAGTATTTATCATGCAGTACAGATGTTGCAGCCCTGAGCACCCAAAAATCAATGGGCTTAAAAGGATGTAAATGCTTAGGATCACACTAAACAATTTAGGGGACTCTACAGTTATATGGCTCTGACCTTGATGACCCGGCTAGCCTGACCTCATTAGATGCTAGAAGCTAAGCAGGATCAGCTCTGGCTAGTATTTGGATGGGAGACCCCCAAGGAAGCCCAGAGTTGCTGTGCAGAGGCAGGCCATGGCAAATCACCTCTGGACATCTCTTACCTTGAAAACCCTCTTGGGCCCCCACAAGTCAGCTGTGACTTGACAGCCCCACCATCTTTCTATCACCTTCACAGCCATAGAATGCCTTGGATGCCATGACAAGAGGATTTGACAGGCTTGGGGAAGGTGTGGTCCATGAATGGCTGTGAATTATGATGGCTAAATAGAAGCTCCATGTTCAGAAGCAATATCTCATTGAACACCAGGAGCTGGAGGAGAACAACAGAGCAGGGGACAGTAGCCCTCTCAGTCCATCATCGATCTTCTGGGCAGTCCCTTATGGGATGGGCCATGTGCAGGCCTGCCATTGGATATGTCTGCACAGGGAGAAGTCTCTAGGGGAGGCTTCATGCTGGACCCACTCAGGGACGTGTGTCCTCTTTGCCTTCACTTGCCCCCAAAGGAATAGTCTGTGATTTAGAGTCTCTAGCGATTACTCAAAGTTGTGTCAAATAGTTCGAGTTGTGTGTAGACTCGAGTGCTTGTTCCTGGGCTCCGAAGCCTCCCATTGTGGAGTTAAAATGACTCAGACTGATGAGCACAACCTTAATCTCTTCTGTCTGGATGAAGGGCATCGCGTAGCTACAAGTAAGGCCTGCCAGTGCTTCATCCTTAAAGCAAGAGAAATGCCCGTTTGCTAAGGTCTTACACACAGAGGCTATTAAGCCTTCTAAACAGCATATTCAATCGGGATGCATCCTGCAGATTTGGCTACAAGGCCCATGGCGAGCTCCCTAGAGCTTAGGCATCATGCTTGGTTGAAATCGACAGCAGTGCCTATGGAGATCATGCTGAAAGTTGAGCATTTACCTTTTGAGGGTTCCACTCCTTCCAAGATGGATGAAATGCTGTCCCTGATAAAGAAGAACAAGCAGATGGCTAAGTCGACGGGGGGGGGGGGGGGGGCAAGGGGTTGCATTCCTCCATGACCCGAGTTAGGAAGAGTTTTTTTGTGAGAGAGCCTTGGCATCCATAGCAAAGGGCCTGGCAGGCCTATGCCTAAGCCATGTACTCCACAGCAGGCTTATCAAAAGCGTAAAGGAATCTAATCGACCCAGCCCTATTCTCCCAGGAGGCAGCTTCACCACAAGCCATATTCTGACTATGAATGATCCAAGTCCCTGTTAAATTTGGGATCAGGCTGACAGTGTCTTTCAGCCCGGGAGGCTATTCCCTCAGGTGAGTGAGTTCTGTCCATCGTTAAAGTTGGTTATAAGTTAGAATTAAAGTCTGTCCCCTTGTGTGGTCCACCTAGTTGCAGTGCTTGGTCAGGCTTTGGTTCCCTTAACTGAGAAGGGTACCATATAAGAGGTTACGGGATCTGAGGGTTTTCTTTTCTGTAAGTTCCTGGTGGAGAAAAAAAAATAGGGGATTTTAGGCCTAAGAGGGTTAAGTGTTTTTCTGCAGGTTTTAAAGTTCCATATAGTTTCTGTTCCTTCAGTTTTACAACTAGTAAGTGTTGATTTATCATTATTGATTTAAAGGATGCCTATTTTAGATAGAGACAGAGTTCAACGAGATCTGAACACAATGGAAAAATGGGCAAATGAGAACAAGATGCAATTTAATAAAGATAAATATAAAGTTCTGCATCTGGGTCAAAAAAATGAAAAGCATGCCTACTGGATGGGGGATACGTTTCTAGGTAACACTGTGTGAGAACGAGACCTTGGGGTACTTGTCGATTGTAAACTAAACATGAGCAAGCAGTGTGATGCAGCGGTAAAAATGGCAAATGCCATTTTGGGCTGTATCAACAGGGGCATCACATCAAAATCACTAGATGTCATAGTCCCATTGTATACGGCACTGGTCAGACCACACCTGGAGTACTGTGTGCAGTTCTGGAGGCCTCACTTCAAGAAGGACGTCGATAAAATTGAAAGGGTACAGGGGAGAGCGACGAAGATGATCTGGGGCCAAGGGACCAAGCCCTATGAAGATAGGTTGAGGGACTTGGGAATGTTCAGCCTGGAGAAAAGGAGGTTGAGAGGGGACATGATAGCCCTCTTTAAGTATGTGAAAGGTTGTCACTTGGAGGAGAGCAGGATGCTGTTTCTGCTGGCTGCAGAGGAGAGGACACGCAGTAATGGGTTTAAACTTCAAGTACAACGATATAGGCTAGATATCAGGAAAAAGTTTTTCACAATCAGAGTAGTTCAGCAGTGGAATAGGCTGCCTAAGGAGGTGGTGAGCTCCCCCTCACTGGAAGTCTTCAAGCAAAGGTTGGATTCACACTTTTCTTGGATGCTTTAGGATGCTTAGGGCTAATCCTGCGTTGAGCAGGGGGTTGGACTAGATGGCCTGTATGGCCCCTTCCAACTCTATGATTCTATGATTCTATGATTTTCATATTTCAATGCACCCTCAACATTGTACATTTTTAATGATTTTTATGTAGGTAGAGAGTTTTCTACCTACCACTCCTACAGTATTCTCAAAGTGTTTCCCCAGTTATTGCACAACTCCATCTTTGGGGTTGCTATGCATTTCCTCATTTGAATTATTGGTTATTCGTGGCAGATTTGAAGGTCTGCTTGTTGAGCCAGTGCTCTCTTGCCTGGGAGACCTGTCAGAGACTAGGCCACTTCGTAAACTGAGAAAAATCATGATTAGTCCATTTGCAGAGGGTACAATTTATTGGAGCTTTGTTAGACTCTTTGACAGGAAAAGGTTTTCTGCCTTCGGAGTGGGTAAAGGTTAGTTTTACCTTGGTGAAACTGTTTAGATCTCACTGGTTCCAATCAGGAGCATTTAATGCCTTTTGGGATATATGGCGTCTACTACTGCAGCTTTGCCTTAGGCTAGGTTACATGTGCAGCCCCTGCAGCTCTGGTTTTTATCCTGCTACAGGGCTGAGATTCATGTCTTGGGTTCTGTATTCTGTATTCCCAGCTCAGTGATCCATTTCTTAATTTGGTTGTCTTCTGAATAGAACTTATCACAGAGGGTTTTCTTTGGAGTTTCTCAACAGGAGATAGCCTGGATTTGTGGGCAGGGGTATTTGATCACAGGAGGAGAAGTTACTTCCCATTAATGAGGGAGAATCTTCCCCCCCCCCTCATCATCTAGTTAAGAGATTTCTTAAGGCGTTGAGCAATCTTTGTCCATCTTGGGATCCTTTGGTACCCAGTGGCCTCTATCTGCCGTAGTAACATACCTAATTCTTAAGACACTTGCAACTTGTTCTCTGGCAGACCTTTTGATGAAATTGGCTTTTAGTGGCTGTTCCTTCAGCCAGAGGTGTGAGTGAGCTCTCCAGGTAGACCCTCCATTCCTATACTTCCCCACGGAAAAAGTAGTTTTTTGCTCTAGTTCTAGAAGGTACTCTCTAGGTTTCATTTGTCTCAGGATATTGTATTGCTTCATTTTTTCCCATGCCGAGCTCTGAGAATGAGAGCTCATTGCAATCTTTAGAACTCAGGAGAGCATTATTGTTTTTATCTCAAGAGAATGCTGGATTGTTTCTTTGTTTTGGTGGCCCAAAGAAGGGTAGGAGAGCAGCAGCTCAGACACTGTCCTGATGGAGTGTCAAGGCTATTAGGAAATGTTGTGAGATGGTTGGATTATCATGCCTGTTGGACATCCAGGCACATTCTACTAGGGCAACGGCATCTTCTGCAGCTTGCTTGGATGGAATGCCTCTGACGGCGATATGCAGAACAGCTACCTCTGTTAGAGTGCCTCTAATAAAGTTGAGATTTTATGTAGGGAAACACAGGGGCACAGGAACTGAAAAGCATAAGAAACACGAAACCAGAAGACCGATGCGTGTATGAAGAGTTAGACAAGAGAGAGAGTCAAGTCTCTGCCTGGATGAGAATTCTGTACCACGGAAAAGCCACAATGGGACAGGGATCTAAAGAAGGGGGAAGGGGAATTTATAAAGGAAAAGGAATTACTGGAGAGGAGTTTGCCTGACCTCAGTTTGCTGAGCTAGGTAGAGTACAGGTTGAGAGTCAGAATTTTAGGTGAAACTTCCAAAGGTCCTGAGGAAAAAATAAAAGTTAAGGCAGCAAAAGTTAAGGGACATTCCTGTGTGGCAAGAAAAAGTCCCACCGTCACAGAGAAAGAGTTGCCATCCACTGCACCCATAGCGGGGAGATAAGACTATTTGGGCTGGCAGAGAGCAGCAGTCGCTGTAGGAGCCAGCACAAATGAATATCAAAAAATACCTGTAAAGTCCAGGAATTCATGGTGAGTCCAGGGTTTCCTGACTTTGATTTGGTGGGGGAGGGGCTTCCCAAAAAGGTAACAAAAAGTGATTGCATCCAGTCTTGGTGGATGAAGGGGCTGGCTGGCTGCACTCAAGCAAGGTTAGTAAAAGAGATCAAACCCACCTGGCAGCTTTGTTATAGCCATTGGGTTTTGCATTCAGGAAGGCTGGCACTGGCCTTTGGCTCTGCAAAGCCCCTGTGGGGACAGGCAGGCATGCAGATGCCCTATCAGTGAATCAGTCTCCTGCCCTGCCCTGCCCAAGGTTTTGGTCACTCATTAGCACAGCCTTAAGCTCACCTTCTCCAAGGAACTGCTAGCTCCTGAAAGGGGTTTCTTCACAAACAGTATTATCCACTGAAGGTTCCCTCCCACTCTTATCTTAACAGAAACCAACAAGCAAACAAAAGCAGCCCTGAGTCCCCCAGGAATTTGCTCACCCAGACAAATGGGATGGAGAGGCAGGCAGGCCTTCAGTCTGAGCAGCTTCACGGGAACTACTGGTGGGTCAGCCAGCACAGAAAGGACACAAACCCCACAGCCACTCTGAAGCCCCACCCCCACCCCAACCCGCACTAGAGCAAGACTTTAGCCGATTCTGGATCTGAGAAGGGCATCTACTTGACAACCGTAGGAAAGAGGGGACTTGGGATTGCCAGCTCTGGGTCAGAAAATCCCTGGGGATTTTGTTTGTTTGTCTGTTTGTTTGTTTACTGCCCTCCCTCTTGGCTCAGGGCGGTTCACGTAGAACCAGGCAGAACAGAAGGGAAGTAGAACATGGGGACACTGGAATGGGCACAATACAACTCAGCAACATTGGGTAGGATGACAGTACAATGGCAGTTTCCAAACTTTCTGAAAAAACTGGGGGCCTTTCCGCACAAGGACCAATGTTGCCAATTAGTTCCACAAAGCGGAAACGCTATTTTAAATAGTGGAATCTCAGCGTTTCGCATACCTGCATTTGTAGTAGAATCCAGTAGCGTTTCATTCGTTCCCCATTTGTTGCAGCCGCAGACCCCTGTTCCAAAAGCTGCCGAACTGGGGCTTCTTCACTGGGGCCTGAACCAAGCTCCCTCTCTGCACTTTGTACTGAACATCCAGCTTGATGAGCCACCCTATGCTCTGCTTTGGCACACCAGCCATTCTAGTTGCTCCCCTCTGTTTTGTCATGGACCATGTTTTACCCTGTACGCACAGGCTTGGCAAATGCAAGTTTAGACATTCCCGGAGCTTTGGGGACAGAGCCTGAGGAGGGTGCAATTTGGGGAGGCGAGGGTGCTCAACAGGGAAGCATTGCCAAAGAATCTGCCCTCCAAAGCCTGAATTTCCTCCAAGGGAACTGACTCCTCTGTAATCTGGAGACTGGTTGCAATTCCAGGAACCTGGAGGCTGGCAACCTCACAGCACACGCTTTCCGACAGAGCAGGGGGCCCGAGAAAGACACAGAAAGCTCCAGCCTGCCCCCCCCCATAAGCATTTTTCTCCCCATCGAAAGCCCTTGTGGGGAGGGAGACAATTTGGAAAGGCAGTGTGAGGGAAGGAGGGGCAGCTCTTTCCCCATGCAATTTTCCTTATTTATTTATTATATTTTATTATATTTATATACCGCCCTCCCCGGAGGCTCAGGTTATAGAACCAACCTCCTCAAGACAGACCAGCATCCACATTCTACCAATCATTTCTCCCGACTGCCGCTAGTAGCAAGTTACTTGGTGTGGAGAGATGATTTCCCAGGAAAAGGGCACTGGGACAGGAGAGGGTTGCCAAATTCCAGATGGCGGCTGGAGATTTCCTGGGATCAGCACTGATCGGTTTGCAGGGAGAGGAGACAGATGGCACTTTGGAAGGGGGTCCCGAGGGGAGTCTCTCCCTTTCCCAGCCCTCCCAGTCTTCAGGCCTCTCCCCCCAAAGCCTCAGGTATTGCCCACTCCCTAGTCTGCAACTCAAGGGGAGGAGAAAACCCATCTCTCACCCCCCCCCCACACTCAGATTTTGAGCAAGAAATAATTGCAAAGATTTTGAGAAATTCAAAGACCAGACATGGATCCCCCCCCCCAACCTTCCGCAGGCACCCCTACCACGGGAGAGAACAGACTTCAAGAAGAAGTTGAGTTCAAGTGTTTTAATGTTTTTATGGTGCCACCTTGGGGCCCTGATTGGGTGGAAGGCAGCATGAAAATGATGCACACAAAATTGATGAACTAACAGGCAGGATCACTTGGTGCAGGAAGTCCACTGATCTCCGTAAGGGAAATCCAACCCTGAATCCCTCTGGGGGTAGTTTGAGTAATCCTGATGCCCCTACTGCTATGCTTGGACCTGCAAAGATGAGCCGAGATTTCCCTCTCCCTCGTGCAGAATCAAGCTAAACATTCACCAGGTGCCAAACATCCCTGGTTTAAGTGAAGCCACAGTGCCAGGGAAGCTGCAGGGGCCAAAGCGTGCCATGTGGAATTATGACGGCATCAGGAAAGTTGGAGGGCCATTCGTGGTAGATGGGCGTGAACACACGCAGAAATACTTGTGACACCAGGGGCCAGAGTCAATTGCCCAAATACAGGCTAAATGGCCAGTCTCAGTCCAGAAGCTTTAACAACAAAAAGGCTAATGCCTCATCAAGCAAGTTCACCAATGGTTTGGCAGATAGGTTATTGGGGAGGGGGCACAGGACATTGCGTTCTCACCAGGCTATCGAATTTGTTAATTGGCTCTGCTAGCTAAAAAGATGCAGCCTGCCCATCCTTTTGTTGTTTCTAATTGCAAAAGTGGATCTACTTGCACAGGCCTGCTGGTCTACAGAGGTTCATAGCCGGGGCTTATGTCTTACACTCTTGCCCAGGGGTAGTCAAACTGCGGCCCTCCAGATGTCCATGGACTACAATTCCCAGGAGCCCCTGCCAGCAAATGCTGGCAGGGGCTCCTGGGGATTGTAGTCCATGGACATCTGGAGGGCCACAGTTTGACTACCCCTGCTCTTGCCCTTATACACCTTACACACCAGGTCATATGCAAACCAGCTCGCACAATATACCTCACTCTTAAAAAGCTCCACATCTTCCCTCCCCAATAACCCACCTGAGTTTGGAGGCAGACACCAATTTTCTTAAAAGCCTGAAGAGAGTTTAGACTTGTCTTCTCAACATGCGCAAAAGCAGTTTCTTTACCCTAAGTCTTGCCACTGACCAAACAGGTTTGGCAGGTTTTAAACAATACAAAAACCTGATAAACATGTTCATCTCTCTGAAAAACAATTGTCTGTCTCCAGCTGTGGGATCTTAGCCCAATGTAATTTTTTCCTGTGGTTTGGGAATCTACTCAGTGAGGTGTCAGGGATCTCAGGGGTAGGACGTGTTGCTTCACCTCAAGACAGCAAGGGGAGGACTGCTCAGGCTCAGCTCTGGAGGAGAAAAGGCCTTCCCACCAATAGAAAACCAGCACAGCCAGCAAAGAGAAAGGTTGGCCTGCTGAGCTAGCTTTCTGTTTGCACTGAGTTGTTTACATGAATGAGAGCTTCCTAGCTGGAATCCGCCAACAGCAGTCTCAAGTAGCCTGTACCAATAAGGGGGAGGGAGATCCTGTCAGCCCTCCCCACCCACTTCCTTGGGATGGGATGTCCTCAGTCCTCCTAAACATGGGTGAAAACAGGATAGGCAGGGACAAGAAGCAATGCCCACACTTGAGACTCAGTGGGACACTGTGAGTTTCTATCAAGCCAAAGGCTTAGGAGAGAGACGAGTAATTTCAAGAAAGCCTTTGCTATGTGGCTTCGAAGTAGCCTCAGCACCTACCTGGCCACCCCTGTTGACTTGTTGCTGGCAGCAATTAGGGGTCTCTGGTATGACCATATTTTTTTTTGGGGGGGGGGGGTAGGAACAGTAGTCCAGATTTGTCCACACCTTGCATGGTTGTCCAAATACCCCTCCAGAGGTTTGGGGTACACATAAATTTGGAAATCTTTGTTCAGGGTTGCCTCCCTGAGGACTAGGTCCTTTTAAATCAGCCTAGATGATTTATGAACCAACAACAAAACCTGCCCCTGGTGTGCTCGTGTAAGCCCAGGCAGGCTGCAGGGCCCAAAGGTTCATCAGAGCCTTGGCAGACCATTACATCTGGCTGGAGAGGAAGTGGATGAATGGTTTGTGCTTTTCAGGTCTGGGGGGAGCATGCAATGGCAGACAGGGTCCCAAGTTCACAACAGGCTGCCCAGGAAGGGGTTTTGTCTGACACATCAGAAACCCTTCTTATATTGGGGTTGAGTTTCATAGCTTCCATTGCAGCCTACCGATGACTGCAGGACAGGCAAAGCTGAATGCACAACAACGAAACAGTCTGGATCCTGGACAAAAGGTCTATTCCAGAGATGCCTAAGATCTGGAATACTAAGCAGCTAGACAGAAAGGTGGGTCGGCCTTTCTGGCTTCAAGAGATGATAAACACCTCCATGGGTGGCTTGGCCACTTGGAAAAATATAATAAGAGGACTTAAAAAAATGGGAATGTTACCAAAAATCTCAGAACAATTATCAGCAGCCATTTTGAAAGTTTCAACTTCCCTCGACCCTGTCCCATGCCAAAAAAAAGGGGCTTTTAAGAGGCCAGATAAAAGGGAAGGGGGTGCACCCATGCTGCTCTGATCCTAACTGAGATGAGATGGGAGGGCCACTGATATGAGCTACAAAAAAAAGAGCAGGAATAGAAAGAAAAAAGAAGGAAAAGAGGAAATAGAAGAAAAAGAGGGGGAATAGAAAAACCTGTTCCAGCCCTGATGTTACAGCACGAGGGGCCCCACTGGTCCCCACCCACCTGTGGACTGCAGGGGTCATCTACTGGGCTGTGCTCTCAGGCCTCTTGCATCCGAGTCTCTAGCTAGACTCACTCCATTGGCCAGAGGAGCCCCCACCCACCTACCCACCCAATATAGGCACCTGCTCAGCTTTGATTCCCTCCAGCAATTCAAAAGAAAGAAGCTTCAGTCAAGGAGGAGGTTGCCAACACCCTCTGCTGCAAAACAAAACACCCGTAACAGTCTGCCATATTCCTGGACCATCTCTGCAACCTCCTCCCACCCCCCGGAAAAACAAAGACAAAAGCCACACACATCCTGAACAGCCTTCGTGCTACAAGCCTCACCCCTCCACTTAAAGCACTTGTACTTCCCCCAGAGCTGTCTATGGGCCTTGGAAAATAAAATACAAGTGGCGAGAGGTGGAACATGCTGGGGATGCAGGAGGTTTCCGTACGGAGGTGCAGCAAGGAACACGGCACCAGATTGTCAGGGTCTAAGGTCACTCGGAGATCTCACGTTTTAACAGGGTCCCCCCTTCTTCCATGCAAGAGTCTCAAGTGCGTCTTCCCCCCTTGCCCCGCCCCATACGCTAACACAAGATAACTCAGAGGGAAAAGGGGGCTGCGGAGTGGCAAGGTGGGGGGAAGGGGGGAGAAGAATGTCGGCTGTATCCTGCTTTCTCCACGCCTCATCCCCAAAATGGCCTCCTTAAGATGTGCCAGGCTGGATGGGAAGCAGGCTGCCAAATTTGAAGTGCTGGATCACCGGAAACTTTTCCAGGCACTGGGGGGAAAAAGAGGATGAAGACAGGGTTAAAAACCAGCTGTTTTTAAATGGCATTGTTCTCGCCCCTGCCCCACCTCCCACCCCCAAACCCACCAAAGGGTGCTGTGAGCAGGTGGCCGGCCTTTGCTCATCATGGCCAGATCCTTCCCAAATCCAGAAAGCTGCAGAATTCAAACCACTTGGCCAAGGAAGCCGTCAAGGTCCTTTGTTTCCACTTTGCCACCAAGCGTATGGTTGAGGCCAGAGCATACAGCAAAAGCTCCCCTTCCTCCCCCTCCCCAAAAAGCATACCAACTGAATTGGCCAATGACTTAGGTCAGGAATAAGGCTAACAGGGTAAACCACCAAGCAACAGTACGGTGGGTTTAGATGTTTTATTATTGAATTTGTTATGTCCGTTTTAATACATTGTGCACCATGCTGAACCTCAAAGGGAGGGGTGATTTATTACCAATAAAAACACCACCACCACCACCAACAATAAAGGTGTTGTGTTGGGGAAAGAGTTGCCAACACAAAGCAACTTCCCCAATCAAGTGCAGAATACCTTCTGTTTCAATTGGGGGGGGGGGGGGGTAAAGGAAGACCTAAGTTCAAATCTATATTCAGCAGGATCCACAATGGAAAAAAACAAAGTGCAGAATCAGCCCAGTTGTTGGCCCAGATTGGCCTGGGGGGTAGATGGAGCAAAGGAGACCAAGATCCAGACAAGGCCTTGGAAGTTTGAAGAGGAAGGGGTGGGGGAAGGGCATAGGAGAGAAAGGGCAGCTATAAAACTGGGCTGAGCCCTCTGGACTGCCCCTGAGTGAGCTCACTCGACCCACTGCTCTCCCCTCTCCCTGGCATCACGGTCACGATGAAAGCAATGCAGATGTTATGTACCCAGAGTAATTCTTCTAGGCCTGCAGGTAACTCTTATCCTTTTCTTTCTGGCTCCATATTAGTTTTTCTTCCCCACTCAAAAGGTTAGCTTTGACCTTGGCTGGAAGGCCTGTCTACAAAAGATGTGTGATGCCAAGTTGTCTGCTGACCCAACTTGCTTCATGTGTACCTTTGGGGACCCCACAGAAGCACTCCACTGCTCACTGCAGCTGCTCAAGGGGACGGCTGGCTTTTGACCTCTCCTCATGCACCATTTCCTGGAGAAGCAAAAGCCATGGGATGGGCCCTGTTTGTCCCCATCTTGTGACCGAGGATGACCTGGCTTGCCCAGACATTAGTGTGATAAAGGGCAGTCCCCCCCAGGGAACGACAAGTGACGGGGAAAAGAAGTAAGAAGCCTGTCCTGATGGCTTGAAGGGGAAGGACTTATCTTTCCTCTGCCTTGACTTGAGGTAAGAGAAGCAGAGGCAGTGACACTCCCCCAGCCCACCCCAGTGGCCAGTACCTGAATCCAGCTTCCAACGGCCGTGGGTGAGTTGCTGGATCCAGCTCAGCTGAGATACGCTGTTGGTTCACCTTTGACCTGCCACTGCTGTCACAGGGAGAGCAGGACCCAGCCACACAGGGACCCACCAAGTGGAGATCCAGCTCCATCCACAGGTCCCGCAGGAGAAAATGCCGTAGCGGACGATCCTGCCTGATCACCCCAGGGAACCCTCTTGTCAAGCTCTTCTTGAGGGTTTGCAGTCGCATGTGTGCCAGGTTCATTGCCAAAAGCCCCCAGGGGTTGAAAAGAAGGATTGAAAAATCAAAGAATATTTACTCACCTCAGCTTTATACATGCGGATGAGGCCCTGGTTGACTTTGGACCAGGAAGGGACTGCGCTGATGTTCCACAGCTGGTTGGAGTGTTCTGCAAATGGGCCGGTCTTCATCTGGAAGGCGGAAGGGAAGAGGGCATGGGGAGGATGGAAGTTAAGACAGCAGCAGCAGCAGCACGATGGCTTCTGACACCACAAGTCGCAAAGAAGAGGGGAGCTACTCAGGGGAGGATGCTGTGGAAATGCTTTCCCTGCTCTCTGCTTCCGACTGAACACCACAGGCGAGTATTTAGGACATGCTCTACGTCCTGCCTTTCCTTCAAGGAGTGCTTGACTTGCATCGCTCCCTTTTCCACTTTTATCCTGGAAGGTCAATTAGGAGCACGTGACTGTGTGCATGTGAGAGAGACACTGCACAGAACTCTTCAGAGGACGCTGGAGAGGGGTTGACTCCACCCTTTCCCCTACCGACCCTCAGGTGGCTGGTGGTGTTGACCTGAAGCAACAGAACCAAGTTTGAGTCCAGGCCTTAAAGACCAACCAAGTTTAATTAATAAGCTTTTGTGTGCTGAAGTGTGTGTGGCCATGAAAGCTTGTACCCAGAATTAAACTTGGTTGGTCTTAAAGGTGCCTCTGGTCACAGATTTTGTTCTCTGGCCTGACACCCCTACCACTATCCCACCCTGCTGATCCCAAACAGAACTTCTCTCAGAGACCACCTCCCACCCCCCCCCCCACCCCCTGCATCACGGTTCTACCACCCAATGGTCGCTGCTTTCAAATGAGAAACAAGGGCTGCTCACCACCTGCATATGTTCAGACGTTATGGACAACATTGCAGGCAGGGTGGGACTAAAACACAAAGCTCGAACTTCTAGCCACAAGCTAAAAGTTGCTGCAGGCCACTCTAGAGATGCAGAAGAGGGCATCATTCTACCATTGCACAGATGCTCCACACATGAATGAGGTTTATATGCTTAACGAATTGCATGTACTAAGAACCACCCTCATGTTTTATTTTTTGTGTGATGGGATGGGATGATAAGGATTCAGTTGTGGACAAAAGAAAATGGGGATGAGTACACACACCTCCACCACACACAGCAGCACAAGATTCCACACACATATAACACATCAGCACTTGTAGGGATGTATGCCAGCTTTTCACATGCAAATGTCACACTGCAATCAGATTTTCACGGAACCATAGAGTTGGAAGGGGCCATACAGGCCATCTGGTCCAACCTCCTGCTCAGTGCAAGCTCAGCTCAAGCAGGGATTCCCAACCAGGGGAACTCCAGAGGCGATCCATGGATCCCCCAACATGCTTTGCTTCCAGGCCTCGCCACCGCTGCCACTGCACACACAGACACACCTCGCAGAAAAGAGTGTGTGTGTGGTGGCGGCGGAGACAGTGGCAAGGCCTTGCGGGGAAGCACGTGTGTGTGTGTACAGGGGGGAGGCAGCAGCGGTAGTGGGCGGCGCCCATGCTACAGAAGTCCTCGTGGAGGAAGAGGCCAAGGGGAGTGGGGAAGGCTGAGTGGCAGGAGCACAGACCAGTGGGGTGGGCTAGAGGGGGAGGAAAGGAGCAGGAGGGACAGGGGGGTTGGCAGCTTGGAAAGTGAGACAACCATGGTGGTGGGGGTTACTTAGGCTGACTGGAGATAAAGATGGCAGGGAATGGTGAGCAAGCAGAGACAGTGCTCACGAGACTACAGTGCATTTTCCCCTCCATTTGTTCTTATCCCTCTTTGCTCACCACTTACTCACTTCTTGCTCCAGTTTCCTGGATTTACCACATCACACTTTAAAAATTGCCGCATCATGAAACAGCCTCCGAATGTTGTCGATGTCAATTTGGAGGGGGCTCAAGAAATCAACAACATTAGGGGGCTGTGACGCAAAAAATTCCTTGTACAGAAATTGTATCAGTTCTTAAAACACGGGAAGAAATACAGTTCAGCTTGCTGAGGGAAGTTTCCATGACATCATAAGCCACAAGGCTGACGACTTGCTAAGGAGGAACCCTGGGAAAACAAGGCTCTCTGGAGGACCGGGGCAGACGCTTGTGAGTTGGAAAACAGCTAGTTTGCTTTCTGGTGGTTCTTGCAGGAGGAGCATGCACATTCACAGACACCCTGCAAAGCATGAGGCCGGACAACATATCCAGCGGGCACCTTTAAACCAAGTTTAATTCATGGTCTAAGTTTTCATGTTGTGTGTGCATGAACGTTTATACCCAGAACTAAACTCTGGTGGCCTTAAAGGTGCCCCTGGACTCAAACGTTGTTCTGTTGCCTCAGTCCAACATGACCACCCACCTGAACATTTCCAGTGGGGGCTTTAGCAAGAGGGCTGCACGTTTGAAGCACCCCAGTGACCCCAAAGCTTTCAGATCCAGGGGAGGCAAGAGACACCTCTTGTCCAGGGGACAGTCCTCAGCCACTTGCAGAGTGAGGAAGGAGCCACACAAGTGGCTGCGATGGGTGGGGAACCGGCTGCCTAACAGCTGCAATGGGCAGGGAACCGGCTCACAACCAGTAAGATTCTGAAGAGAGCAGAATCTGATGTGTAATATCTGTTTTTTTTTAAAAAAAGAGGATGCTTTCAGACATAAACAGGAAATCCCAGAAAAGCACGGTACAACCGACCCTAGAAAGACGCTGAGGTTTGTGTGTCCCCTCCCCAGCAACGCAGGATCAGCAAGGCTCGGCAGCTGCTAAGGCCCCCCGCCACAGAGTGCTGATCGACTGCCGGCTGCAGACCTGGCCACCTGGCCCCTCCATCTGGGGGACATCACAGAGGCCCCTGGGACGACCTCAGAGTTCCCTGGGGAGGGGCAGCAGCAGGGAACCGTTCTCTCTTTTGATCAATGCCGGCAAGAAGCAGCATAAAGGAGCAGCACTCCTCTTGCTCCAGGGAAGGAGGGTGCATGTGTGCATGAGAGCAAGAAGGGGCTACTGGAGGTCACCAGACCTGGGTTGAGTCCCACTTTCTGCCTTCAAGCTGAACCACGTCACTTTGTGTTTCTCGCCCGCCTCAATTTGGCTGCACTGCAAGGGTCCACTCCTCAGCAACTGGGGGGGGGGGGGGGCTCTAGGCCAGGAATACTGCAGAAGACAGTTGGTCCTTAAGAATTGCAACAGATCAACCCAGCTGCCCCTCTGGATCCATGAAAGTCAAGGATGCAGAAGTGAAGAGCAATTTGGCTGCCCTCATCCCACCCCACATGGCCCTGATCCACAGAAAGTTAAGTCATGCTCCAGTTCCACTGAAGGCAATGGGGCAGGCTAGTCACACCAAGCTCATGCCTCTTCTGCTTCAACGGGACATACTGGTTGCCACATACAAGGCCCTTCATGGCGCCCGTCAATCAGCAAGACCACCTCTCCCCCTATCTTCCACCACACCAGCTTTGCTCATTGGAGCAGGCTCTTCTGCTGGGGCCCATCTGCAGGAGGGCAAAATCAACCACTGCTCTTCTCAGCTGTGGCCCCTGCCTTGTGGAACAGTCTGAAGGATTTCCGCAAACTATGTCAAACCAAACCATTCCAGATGCAATCAATAGACTAGCGTGCACTGAGTGACTCAAAGTTATTCAAAAAATTATTAGGGACTGTGGTCCAGCGTGGTATAGTGGTTAAAAGTGGCAGCCTTTTTTTTAATTCAGATTTTTATTTTTCCAAAAAATAAAAGAAAGAAATAAGATTGCTACACATAGTACATTATATTGCTTGTAGACTCTATAATAACAGTGTATTAAAAATAACTCCTTCCAGTTCAGCTTTTGTTATTGTTATCTTTTTAAGTAGTTCAGATAGGGGCCCCATTGTTCTTGAAAGACTTCTTCTGGTTTCTCTTCAGATCACATAGATCTTTCGCCTTTTAATAAAAGTGGCAGCTTTTAACCTGGCTAGCCAGGTTTGATTCCTCGTTCTGCCACCTGCAGCCAGGTGGGTGGCTTTGGTCTAGTCACAGTCCTGATATTTCTGTTCTCACACAACAGTCCTGTTGGAGCTTTCTCAGCCCCACCTCCCTCATGGGAGAGGAAGGGAAGGCAATTTGAGACTTTCGGGTGGGTGTAGCTTGCTGACTACTAGGATGTTTTTCCCCCCATCATTTAATACGTCAAGAAACTGCTCCTGCTTGCTGCAACCCTAATCCTATTGCATTGTTTATTGACTAACTCTGTGTAATTTGCCTTGAGTCTCAATTTTAAAGGCAGCCTATAAATGACAGAGATAAAATAAATAACTGTGTCCTTTGTATTAGAGAGGCTTGGCAGCTGCTCCAAATTTAGGGGCTGCTGGAAGGTGCCCCAGAGCACGCCAGGAAGCCACTTCCCAGGCTGCAGGGTGTGCAATGCCATCCCAAACAAAAGCTGCCCCTGTCTACATCTGCTGCAGTCAATCCACAGGCCGGTGGGGGAACGGATCCTGGAAAACAGTGAGGCCCAGCTGACATGCAGCGCCATGCCTATGTCACTGCCCATGTGACCAGGAAGTGACATCATCAGGTCAGGGCCATGAGGGTGACACTCTGGTATGTGGGCAAAACCTCTATGGTGGATGCCCATTTACCATTGAATTTTTGCCCAAATACCAGAGTGGCACATGACGTGGCTGTGTGACATAAGGCACGGTGTTACCTGTCGTCTGAGCCTCTCTTGCTTCTGGTGAGACTTCCCATCCCCTCAGTTGCCAGGGAGAATCTGGCAGCCCCAATTGGTTGGATTACACGGTCAGTTCAATGGACTGAGTGAAAACTTTTCATAGGAAAAACAGACCCAGTAGGGGGGAGAGTTTTTGGACCAATGGTGCCTTGTTTTGATAAGCAAGACAGCATTTTAGAGCAGGGAGAATGCCTCTTCCCTTGCATAAGAGGGAAGGCCTCTTCCAACACACACACACACAAATATCCATAGCGGTTTTCTTCTTCTATACCATCTAACTTAGCTCTGCCTGGCAGCGGCTCTCTACAGTCTGCGGCAGAGAACAGCCTTTCCTAGCCCTGCTCCCTTTAGCAGGAAATACCAGAGATTGAACTCGGGACCTCCCGCATGCAATGCGCATGCTCTGCCAACACTGACTCTAAACGAAACCTAGAAACAAAGAACACGCTTTTCATCATCATAACAGTTGTTTTAGGCAATTAATCTCCAAATTCTTTTAAGCCGGTGACCGTCACAGCCCTAAAGCCGGCCCAATTCAAGACGTGCTTGTGCATCAGAGCTAGCGAGCTGGGCTTTCTGATCCTAGCTGTTCCCAGCACAGGTCCTCCCGAAATAGAACTGGGTGTCCACAGATGCATTCCTTCCCATTGCAGAATGTGAAGTTTTGGAACGAAGCGCTTGGAATGGTCCCATGCAAAACCCTAGCTGAGCTCCCTGCCCCCATCTCTACAAACCTCCACGCCTCATTCCACAAAACCTCTGCCAGGAGAGGGGCAGTTTTGACACATGCAGAGTGGCAGTGATCTCCGCCTCCGTGGCTGGTCCTCGCAACAGAGGGAACTGGCCCCTCTGGCCGTCCCCATCAAGGCCCTGGATTGTTTAGATGGATGGCTCCAGGCCTCTTTGGCAGGCAGGTTCTGAAGGTTAGTCTGGCATGCTGGAGGTTAGAGACTCCAAGTGCACCCCAATTGCGTGGGCACAGAGAGAGCTGCAAACCAACATCTGCTCTAGCTGAAGCCCCTGCTATTGTTTGGAACTCGGGCGGGGAGGGGGAGGAAAACCTGAGCTCATTCTAGCCACAGAGGGAGAAGGGAAAAGAAAGCAACAGAGCTGGAGAGAAAAAGCAAGAGAGGCAGAGAGAGAGAGAGAGAGAGAGAGAGAGAGAGAGCTGCAGTCCCACAGTGACCCCAGGGGAATGGAGTGAGTCAGGGCGGCCATATTGAGCAGGAAATTACTCACAGACGTTGCGTTCCTGCTTCTCGGTTCCCAAGAGAATCAGCCTTTTGTAAATGGTTCCTCTGTCAGTAAAAAAAAAAAGAAAAGGAAAGAAAAGCAGGGGGGAGGGGAGGCAGCCCGGCATAGCTCCTTCCTGTCAGTTCCTTCCCTTCCAGCTGAAATCCGAGTCCCCCCTTCCAAAACCTCCAAATTTAGAAGCCAAATCTTAAGGGGGGGCATTGAAGCAGAGGAGAAAACTAGGGGAGGGGGCAGTTGCATTGCCCGCTCTTTGCTTTTTAAAGGAACACAAACCCAGCCTGGTTTTCTTCAGGCGTTGCACTCACACATGGCAAGAGGGGTGCCGGGGGCAGAAATGCCTCCAGATTCTAACACCCCGTCTCTGCTTCACAAGGGACTGACGCTCAACACTTTCAGGCCCCAGCCTTTCAGAGAAGGGACAAGCCGGAGCCAAATCAGCTGGAGAGGGGAGGGGGAAACCACCGCAGACAAAGGAACAAAGTAGGGCACAGAGAAGTCGGTCTGTGTGGGAGTCTTTGGAAGAGATGGAATTTTGTAAGAATGCAGCACAGAAAGCCACACAGCCAAGCTCTCCTTTGCTAGAGACTCAGCGTGGTTCCCAAACTAACAGCCATTTGACACAGCCGTTTGAAGACAAACGGGGTGCTCTCTCTCTCTCTCTCTCGCTCTCAGGAACAGGGAAATTGTTGGCATGCTTCCACACAGTCCGGGGACTGATATTTGGTACACAACTCTCAAGATACCCCAATATGTGGAACAGGCTGAGAAACAAATGCATTTAAGACTGGCAGCCAAAGAATAGGAGCAAAACAAAGAAATCACTGCAGTGGTGCGCATGCTTATGAAGATTGCAGCAAGTTGTATTTCCATTTTTTCTACAACTGACTGGCTGAGCTTGAGAAGAGATGCACTCATGGTGAGGCCCTGCAAACTGAGCTATTCCCCTTTTGCTGGAGTTGCAATGCTGTGTTCTGCCACAAGGTGACAATAAAGTGCTAATGGCTGCAAATCACAAAAGAAATGGCATTGTAAAGCTGTACACAGTGGCCAAGCACACACAAGAGTGGCAACCATTGATGAGCGAGATTGAAAAAACTGCTCCTGCAGTACAATGAAGCTCCAGAACGCAGCTGTTACATACAAGCAAGCAACCTTTTTTTTGCAGGGGAGCAGGGGGGAGAATAGATTAGAATACAGATGTCACTTTAATCTGTTTGAACCAGCAAAATACCTATACTTCTGATGGGCAGAGTATGCTTGGAGGTAGGGGGTCAAAACTGCCCCTCGGTGGCACAGTGCGCTTCTCAAACTGTTCACAAAGACACATGGAAAACCACATGGTATCCATTCCTGGGATCATCTCACATGTTTAAATCCATGAATACTTGGAGGCAGGAGTCTACGGTCTCCTAGTAACAAATTTCCCACCATTTTTTAGTGGTACAAATATTATGACAATAGTGTAGTGAGAGTATAGACAAACTAGAGACTGTATCACACTACCAGAATGTGAACTACAAATCACAAATCCACAAATGGCAAAGCTCTACTGCAGGGGTGGCCAAATGGTGGCTCTCCAGATGTCCATGAACTACAATTCCCATGAGTCCACTTCAGCATGTGCAGAGCCACTGTTCGGCCTGCCCTGCTCTACTGTACATACCCTCCTGCCAATGAGAGGCAGGCTGCCAGCATCACAGGCGGAGGGCAGGTTAGCTCAGTGATCTGGAAAGAGAGTCCTCCCCACCACCACTGTGTATTTTCTGTAACCACCCTTTAATCAACCAGCAGTCAATTCAGAACAAGTATAGAACCGTGGATTCCTCAATGTGGATTCAGAAGAAAAAAGGAAATCACGAGGCACAATGATAAAGTAGTCTTCTCTATGTTTATAACAAAGTCTAAATGGTCAAACATATGATCAAACATAAAGAGTCAACCAAAACGGGATCCTAGCTTAAGTAACCCGCTTTCTGATTTATCTTCGTCAGTGGTTGCTCTTCCAATAGACTGTCATGGTAGTAATCGTAGTATCACATTGGCAAAATGCTCATAATCGTCTGGGGATTTCATAAAGCGCCCTTCCACGCAAAGCAGAATTAATCTATGGAACTTAGATCAAAGTCACAGGCTATCAAGAAACTTTCAGATCCAGAAGCAGCCTACCGTTCAATGGCTGCTGAGGGCAAGCGATGGGGACTGCTACGGTCTTCAAGTCCTACTTGGAAGCTTTTGAGAAAGATCTGTTTGGCCACCAACAGAAGTGAAAGTTGGACCAGGTGGCCTTTGGTCTGATCCTATCTTCTGACCTTCCCTATAGAAATGAATTGCAACCATTTACTCTGATAAAAAGGGGGATAGGGGCAGATTTGGGGCAGAGCATCATCCTGTTCCCTGCCTCTGGGGGTCACATTCACCCAAGCCTCCTCTTAGTTGCAAAGTCCCACTCCTCCATCTGCATAGCCCACCCAGTGTCCCATTTCTTGGTTATACCAGAGTGAGAAAGAAATGTTTACAAGGGCAGATTTTTATCCTGCCCACCTGGGCCCCCCAAGGAAACTAATAACAAAGCGTATAAAATATACATTTCATCCACACATTTCAAAGCTGGGTGCTATCAAAGTTTGTGCCTTGGAGCAGGGGTCCTCAACCCCCGGTCCGCTGCCCAGTACCGGGCCGCAAAGGCCATGGTACCGGGCCGCCAGCAGCCGCGCCTTCCTCCCCCCCCCACAGCGAGAGGGGGGGAAGAAGCAGGCACGGCCGCCAGCAACGCAAACACGCCGCACATGCGTGTTTGCGCCCCCTGCTGGCGAAAACGCGCACGCGCAGCAGCTCTGTGCATGCGTGTTAGCGCCACCTAGTGGTGAGAACATGCATGTGCGACAACTGCGCGTGCGCGTTTGTGAGCGGCGGCCAGGCCAGGCCACCGGCTCTCTCCAACCCTCGGAGGCGGTCCCCGACTACTAGAAGGTTGGGGACCGCTGCCTTGGAGCATCTGCCCAAGCCAGAGATACTTGAGCCACCCACTCCCACCTGGAACAGGGTGCATCCAGAGAGGCTCAGAGCACGATCTTTTCAAGCCCCTTTTCATAAGGCAGGGACTGGAAGAGCTTAAAGGAACATGAGAGTGTGGCCCACACTCATGTTTATGAAGGGGCAGGGTGCCCAGTGAGCAGAGGGCCAGGATGGCCCCTTGCCCAGGTCCCCACAAACCATGAAGCCAATCAACAATATTCACTTTGAAGCCACTAGGAAAAAACTACATCCCAGACGAGCTGCTGAACCCAGCCACATCCAACCACCCAGCAGAATCGGGAAATTTGACATCCCTGCCCTGAGCTTGGCAGGCCTCTTGGGGGTGGGGGGCAGGGGGTCAGGGGGGCTGTGAAATGGCCCAGGTGGGTGGGGAGGAGGGAGCGAAGTCCTGCAGGAAGTATTACATTTCAAAGAAGAGGGAGAGGTTTGACACAGCGTGGAATCTGCGGACTCAGTTCAGCAGAAGCCCACGTGGCCCACGGAAGCCGTTTGGTTGGACCCAGGCCTGGGAGAAGAGAGCTGCTAGCTGCAGCCACAAGCCTGCTGGGTGGCCTGGGGCTGGGAAGACGACTCCAGTTTCCCCTTCCTGTTGAAAACAAAAACGAGGGGCGAAGCATCCACACAGAAGGGGTTGGAAGAACATACAAGAACCAAAAAGCCCCGTCCATTATGGAGCTGGAAAAGACTTGGGTGTGTGTGGAGGGGGGGTAGGCTGCTTGTAGAACTTACTGGAATCTTAAGTCAAGATAGCCAACAACATTCAGGTTTGCATTTTGCAATTGTCCAATAATTCCATTTCAAAGGACTGACCATCCCACTAATGCCACTGTGAAAGTCTACAGGATGGAATATAGTTTAAATTTCGCCTTTAAATTCCTCATTTGCATCCCTGCTTGATTTAAGGGAATTCAAAGTAAATGCAGCCTTGATCTTCCATGACGATGTGAGGGTTAGAAATTAAACTTGAAAGGTGAGGTTAGGCTGAATCTGAAAGCCTTTAACATGAAGATATAGCCACAAAAAATCTTATTATTATTTTTTAAATGTAAAGCAATCCAGAAAATAAACTTGGTGTTGAGGAGATGCAAGTTTATCTTACAGTGCAGAAAGTAGTTTACTGGCCACTAGGTGGAGCTACAGGAGCTAAATTAAAGGGCACTGCAACCTGAAATAAAACCTACAAGAAAAAGTTGTACGCACAACCCAATGCAAGGGGAGGGGAGCTCTGTCTTTTGGAGGAGCGAGCAGGAACCTCTGGGCTTGCTTTTGGAAACCTATAAGAACGTTTTGCTGCACTTAACTCAGCAGCCTTCCCTGAGCGAGTTCCTGCATGCCCCGTCTCTAAGAGGAGATCCTTATCATTGTCAGCTTGGCCCTTCAGAGTGTGACAAGCCCGTCAGCAGAGCAGGGGGCCTCAGCTGGACTGCCTGGTTGCATGGTAACCAAACTGGGCTGTGCCAAGAAGTGACTCATCAATTCCCAATGTGGTCCGTTGGCCATCTTTCATGGCATGCCAGGGACTCACCAAGCCCTGATTTTGCAGTCATGGGTGAAGAGCCAAAACAGGGAGGTCTTGTAAGCCCCCTGGAACCCCCCTCTTTGGGTCCTGGGCTCACAATCTGCATGGGCATGACCCAGTTGTTTTTTTTTAATAAATTAATTTGTATTTCTTTTCAAACTTTTACCCCGCCCTTCCCCGAGGGCTCAGGGCAGGGTACAATAAATAAAATCACAATCCAACATTTCATAAAATCAGCATATAAAACCTAACATGAAATTACTTATGAAAATATAGCATTATAAAATACATTATAATCTAGCATGCTGAGTTTGATTCCCCGCTCCCCCACATGAAACCAGCTGGGTGACCTTGGGCACAGCACTGAGAAAACTGCTCTGACCAAGCAGGAATCTCAGGCTCTCTCAGCCTCACCCACCTCACAGGGTGTCTGTTGCGGGGAGAGGAAAGGGAAGGCAACTGTAAGCTGCTTTGAGACTCCTTGGGTAGAGAAAAGTGGCATATAAGAACCAACTCTCCTCTTCTCCTTCTTCTCCTCCTCCTCCCCTTTCTCATTCACAGGCGCAGCGGAATAACCCCATCACGCCCCATGGAATTGCTTGAGGTCCTTCAGGGCCCTGATCTCACCAGGTGGAGCCCTGGTTGAGGCCAGGTTGGTTTCTTTGGGGCCAGGGATCCTAAGCAAATTATGACCCCTGGATCTAAGTGCTCTTTGCTTCACTGGCAGTGATTCCATCAGAGACACACTGCCGTCACCCACCACTTGCTGCAAGGAGAAATCAATCTCAATGGAATAGGAGGAAGACATGACCATCAGGTATACTACTGTGGACAAGAATCTCGCAGAAGAAATGGAGTAGCCTTCATAATCAATAAGAGAGTAAGAAAAGCAGTCTTGGGATACAATCTCCAAAATGACAGAATGATCTCAGTTCGAATCCAAGGCAAACCATTCAACATCACAGTGATCCAGGTCTATGCCCCAACCACTGCTGCTGAAGAGGATGAAGTTGATCAGTTCTATGAAGCCCTACAACACCTTCTAGAAGCAACGCCCAAAAACGATGTGCTTATCATCATGGGGGATTGGAATGCTAAAGTAGGAAGCCAAAAGATAACTGGGATAACAGGCAAGTTTGGCCTTGGAGTACAAAATGAAGCAGGGCACAGGCTGGTAGAATTTTGTCAAGAGAATACAATGGTCATAGCAAACACTCTTTTCCAGCAACCCAAGAGACGACTCTATACATGGACATCACCAGACGGTCAACACAGAAATCAGATTGACTATGTGCTCTGCAGCCAAAGATGGAAAAGTTCTATCCAGTCAATAAAAACAAGACCAGGAGCTGATTGTGGTTCAGATCATGAGCTTCTTGTTGCAAAATTTAGGCTTAAATTGAAGAAAGTAGGGAAAAGCACTAGGCCACTCAGGTATGAACTAAATCATATCCCTGACGAATACACAGTGGAGGTGACAAATAGATTTAAGGAATTAGATCTGATAGACAGAGTGCCTGAAGAACTATGGACGGAGGTTCGCAACATTGTACAGGAGGTAGCAACTAAAACCATCCCAAAGAAAAAGAAATGCAAGAAATCAAAATGGCTGTCTGAGGAAGCTTTACAAATAGCTAAGGAGAGAAGGGAAGTGAAAGGCAAGGGAGAAAGAGAAAGATACACCCAATTGAATGCAGAATTCCAGAGAAAAGCTAGAAGAGATAAGAATGCCTTCTTAAATGAACAGTGCAAACAAATAGAAGAAAACAATAGAATGGGGAGGACCAGAGATCTTTTCAAGAAAACTGGAGATATGAAGAGAACGTTTCATGCAAAGGTAGGTATGATAAGGGACCAAAATGGTAGGGACCTCACAGAAGCAGAAGAGATTAAACAAAGGTGGCAAAATTATACAGAACAACTATACAAGAGCGAGCTTAACATCCCTGATGACCACAATGAGGTAGTTACTGACCTGGAGCCAGACATCCTGGAATGTGAAGTAAAATGGGCCTTAGGAAGTCTGAGCAACAATAAAGCTAGTGGTGGTGACAGCATTCCAGTTGAACTATTCAAAATCTTAAAGGACGATGCAGTAAAAGTGCTACACTCAATATGCCAGCAAATTTGGAAAACTCAACAATGGCCACAGGATTGGAAAAGGTCAGTTTACATTCCAATCCCAAAGAAGGGCAATGCCAAAGAATGTTCAAACTACCGCACCATTGCACTAATTTCTCATGCTAGCAAAGTTATGCTCAAAATCCTACAAGCTAGGCTCCAGCAATATGTGGACCGAGAACTTCCAGAAGTACAGGCAGGATTTCGAAGAGGCAGAGGAACTAGAGATCAAATTGCCAACATACGCTGGATCATGGAGAAAGCTAGGGAGTACCAGAAGAACGTCTACTTCTGCTTCATTGACTATGCTAAAGCCTTTGATTGTGTGGAGCACAACAAATTGTGGCAAGTTCTTAAAGAGATGGGAGTACCAGAGCATCTTATTTGTCTCTTGAGAAATTTATATGCAGGTCAAGAAGCAACAGTGAGAACTGAACATGGAATCACTGACTGGTTCAAAATTGAGAAAGGAGTTCGGCAAGGCTGTATACTGTCGCCTTGCCTATTTAACTTGTATGCAGAGCACATCATGAGAAATGCGGGATTAGAGGAGTCACAAATTGGGATCAAGATTGCAGGGAGAAATATCAACAACCTCAGATATGCAGATGATACCACTCTAATGGCAGAAAGTGAAGAGGAACTAAAGAGCCTGTTGATGCGGGTGAAGGAGGAGAGTGCAAAAGTTGGCTTGAAACTCAACATCAAGAAAACAAAGATCATGGCATCCGGCCCTCTCAATTCCTGGCAAATAGAAGGGGAAGAAATGGAGATAGTGACAGATTTTATTTTCCTGGGCTCCAAGATCACTGCAGATGGGGACTGCAGCAAAGAAATTATAAGACGCTTGCTCCTGGGGAGGAAAGCTATGGCAAATCTAGACAGCATCCTAAAAAGCAGAGACATCACCCTGCCAACAAAAGTGCGTTTAGTCAAGGCTATGGTCTTCCCAGTTGCAATGTATGGCTGCGAAAGTTGGACCATAAGGAAGGCCGAGCGTCAAAGAATTGAGGCTTTTGAACTCTGGTGCTGGAGAAGACTCTTGCGAGTCCCTTGGACTGCAAGGCGAACAAACCGGTCAGTCCTAGAGGAGATCAGCCCTGACTGCTCTTTAGAAGGCCAGATCCTGAAGATGAAACTCAAATATTTTGGCCACCTCATGAGAAGGAAGGACTCCCTGGAGAAGAGCCTAATGCTGGGAGCGATCGAGGGCAAAAGAAGAAGGGGACGACAGAGAATGAGGTGGATGGATGGAGTCACTGAAGCAGTAGGTGCAAAATTAAATGGACTCCGGGGAATGGTAGAGGACAGGAAGGCCTGGAGGATCATTGTCCATGGGGTCGCGATGGGTCGGACACGACTTCGCACATAACAACAACAACAACAAGGAGGAAGACGTAACGTCATTTGGGATACAAAAACCATGGCACAAAAAGCAACAGGCAAATGGTTATTGGGAGCAACTGCCCAAGGCACTCTCGGTCAGTCTATTGAGGCAAAACAAACACATACCGAACAGGCATCTTGGAGCACCCTGAGGTTGGCCCAATTTGTCTGCATTTGCCAAGACCAGAATAAAGACCAGGCATTTCTCACCCACAGCTGGCAAGTCCTAGCACAGCAGAACTATGGAGGCTGCGTTATCACCAATGGCCACTCTACTGTGAACGGCCATTGTGCTTCTCCTGAATATGTCCGAGTGGTACATAACAACACGCTGTGTGCTTCCTGCACTGCACAGTCTTTTAACCCAGCTCTTTATCACCTCCCTCTTGATAATCACGCATACATGTGTTGATGAAGTGAGACCAGTCAACAAAAATGGATGTCACAATAAATCTGTTGCTCTTTCAGGGGGCTGGTGAGGCCCCTGTTGATCATGGGAAAGTAAACAGAAAATAGCGAAGATCTGTAGACCGCAAAATCTTTCAGCTGCAAAGCTAGGGTTGTTTCTGCATTAGCCCTTTCTGCCAACTATCCCCCCCCCCCGCCCGTTTAGGCAAGGGTTGTGTTTTTTTAAGCAGTAGTAAGTATATCACTATAGTGTTATGATACTACTAGTAAATAAGCCCGCTGCAGTCTTAATGCAGCGGGCACTAGCTGGGCTTCAGAGTCGGCGGGGCCAGCTGGTTGGGCGCAGCCGTGGTTTGGGGCGCAAGCCGGGCCCGAGAGTCGGCAGGGCGGGGTGGGACTGCGCGGCACAGGGTGGCTCGACTGGGCCGCAGGAGTCGTCGGTGGCGATGCAGGCGTGGGGCGGGGTGGCTCGCCAAGGCCCAGCGGTCGCGTCAGCGACTACCTGGGGTCGTCTCGAGGCTCGTAGTGCGGTGGCGAGGAGGCAAGGCCGCCGCAGCGTGGCGAGGCAGGCGTGGTGAGCGCTTTGCGCCTCCTGATTAGTCAGTCCGTGGCAAGGGACCAATTGAGAGCCGCGCGCAATTGGTCCCTTGCCACCGGACTGACAATCAGAGGGCGGGGGAGGCAGAGCAGATCCTCCAGGTGGCAGCAAAGCAAAGCACACAAAGAGTTTCTGTGATCACCTTTCCAGTATGTTTTTTTAGACGAAGAATAAAAGAAGTGCCTTTTGTCCAAAGGGATACAGCACCCTTTTGACGATTCAAACTCGATCCCAAGTGAAAGGACTTTTCCATTTCTCCAAGCCACGTGAACATACACAGCCTTATTTTCAAGCAGTACCCCTAACTCACCAAGGAATAGTCCAACATGATGGCACAGGCCTTCCTTGCCTCACACTCAAAGGCAGTATTAAGCAAAGAGGGTATACAGATTCTTACAGTGAGATAACAGTCCCCATTTTTTAAACACTGAATCCAGTGAGTCTGGCCACTAGACAACTATCTGCGCACTTCATCTTGAAGGAGCAGAAGGGCACGTGCCTGGTTCTCCCCTCTTCCATCTTGTGAGGTAGACCAGGAGGGAATGACCAATCACAATCCATGCAGTGAGCTTCTTAGGAGAGTGAGGATTTGCACTCAGGTCTAACCACACTACTCCAACGCTCTAGCCATTCCCCACTAACTCAGCACTCCCTCCCTCTCCAAACCTGGCCAATTAGCATAGGGAGCGGAATAGCTCTGGTGGAGAATGCACCAAGGACCAGGACACAAGTAACATCTTTTGCAAATCATCAACAGAAGTTTAAAACAGGCCAAAACCTTGTGGCAGCTCCCCCATGCTCACCTCTGTAATGAACAGGATGCACTCCAGAAACATGTAGTCCTTGTGGTTTTCGTTCACCACCTTTTCATCAACGAAATGCCGAGGCTCCAGGTTCGGGTGATCTGGAAGAGTCATTCATAATGGTAGGGAATCTTGTCATCAGATATCAAAACTGGCTGCCTTAAACATGAGCATCACTTGATTGCTCGACAGATCCACAGTTTGAACCAGCAAAGAATTCCTGGTTTCAGCTGCCAGCTGACCCATCTTAGCTATTGCATTTCATTCTGCCTTTCCTGCAAGAAGCCCTGACTAGTGCAAGTTTGCCCCCTCACCCACCCATTTTATCCACCACAACTGTGCAAGGCTAGAGAGGGCTTGAGTCTAAGGAGCAGAAGCTTAGCATACCGAAGGAGCCAAACGGCTGGCAAATCCTTGTCCTGGCTATTGTCAGAGCAGAATGGGTCAATGGTCTGATCTGATATGGAGACAGCTGCAGGTCTTCAGTCTGAGGAGAGTCTGTGCTTTGCCTGCAGGAGGTTCCAGGTTCAATCCCTGGCATCAGATGTTTTTACAGAAGTGGGTCTCGGCTAGCAGCTGTGGGGAAAGGCCTGCCTCTGCTCAGCCTCAGATCCAGCCTGAGCTGCATGGAGCAAAGGGCTGATGAAGCATAAGACTGATTCAGGCATTCACACGAGGCAGATTAGGATGAAAGCATGCGACTGCCACAAGACTAAGACGCAGACTTCATGGCAGAGCGAGTGTCTGAACCTGGGTTTCTTTAGATATAGTGAAGTGGCCACGATCCCTCACTATCAGACCTCACTCCAGTTAACATGTTAAGGTCAATAATGACCAAGGAACGAAAAGGCCAGGAAGACCCTGATGTAGGAGATGGAACCAGCCTCCACCCCTTCTCCAGGGCTAAGAAATGGGCAGTGTGATGCTTGCTCCGAAGACAGAGGAGCCTAATTTACCCTTCATCTTCCTCTCACCAACATTTACAATGGTCATATGAACTCACAACTATTTCTAACCTTCACCATGAACAATGCTCTTTCTATGGCCTTTGTGCACCAAGAACATGCTCAGAGGACACAGAAAAGCATCCTTAACATCCTCACTGTCCGTCTTCAAGTAGCGGTTGGACAACTAATTATCCTGGATGCTTTAGGCGGATCCTGCATTGAGCAGGTGGTTGGACTAGACCAGTGGTCCCCAACCTTTTTATCACCGGGGACCGGTCAACGCTTGACAATTTTACTGAGGTCTGGGGGGCGGGGGGCCTAGTCTTTTGCCAAGGGACGTTGCTGCTGCCGCCTGAGCCCCTGCTCTGCTTGCTTTCCCGCCGGCACCCTTGACTTCCCACCGCCCACTGGGGAGCACCGCCAGCAGCAGCTGCACAGTGCCATGCCGAGGAGGAGCCCCAGCCATGGCAGCCGCTGGAGAGCACGAAAGGTGAGCCAGCAGCAGAGTGGTAGGTCAGCCCCCAAGGCAGCAGCCGGGGAGGAGGACGAGGAAGAGCCGTGGCCCGGTACCGACTGATCTAAGGACCGAGACCAGTCTTCAGACCGAGGGTTGGGGACCACTGGACTAGATGACCCTTATGGCCCCTTCCCACTCTGGAATTCTATGAGTCTAGTTCAGCTGTGGAATGGGCTGCCTAAGGAGGTGGGGAGCTCCTCCTCACTGGCAGATCCTTATCCTGGATGCTTGAGGCTGATCCTGCACTGAGCAAGGGGTTGGACTAGACGCCTGCATGACACCTTTCCACTCTAGGATTCTATGATTCTAAGAGTCACTCCGCCTATCATGGATCTTTGTGAAGCATTCAAGTTCTCTGTCATTAGAACCAGCTGGCTTTTAGCAAGTGAGATGAGGGAGTATGAAAACCCCTTGACAAAACATCAAAGGAGAACGCACAGGCATGTGATGCTTGCGCACTTAAAGCATGCTTAAAGAATTTGGATTTTTAAAGAAAAATAACTGGCACAGCGTAGACGCTGCCTGGCCTTGTTACCTATCAGTTGCGAGCTGCCCCAGATGAAGGGCAGGAATTGAAAGTCATCCAGACCCCAGACTCCTTGGCTGCCAGCTGGTTCCATCCTGTAGGTCTTCTGCAGTTTCCGCATAACTTCCAAATACCTGAGAAGAAAAGGAACCGAGACCAGCCAAGTCATGCCCCCAGTGCTACTCAGGCCCAATGAGATCGTTCCAGGTTGCCTGTCAGACAGCCAGAAACATCAATGCTTCCTCTCCTTCGGAATCAATGGGCTGATCAAGACCTGGAAGAGGGTGGAGCTCAGCATCAATAAGGAGGACAAGAAGAGAGACCGGGAGAGCAGGTGGGCAGGTCAACCTAGAGCAGGCTTTTTCAACCATGGTTTCGTGAAGTCCTGAGGTTTCTTGACAGCTCTGGAAGGGTTCCCCAAATGGGTGAGAGTTAAGTTTTAATATATTTTTAAAAATTGTTAAGCATTTATCAGGTGATATGGCCATATATGGTCATGTTGGCTCATTCCCCCAGTGGACAATGATGGGCCTGGAGGGGGTGAGAAAGTGGGAGGCCCCGGGTGGGCATCCACACAGTTATGCTTCCCAACCATATTCTGCGTGATTGCACCACTTCTGAGGTTTCTCAAAGCCTGTAGAATATTTCAGGGGGTTTCTCAACAGTAACAAAGCTGAGGAAGGCTGACCTAGAGGCTGGATTGCTCCAGACAGAGGGGTGGGGGAGGTTCTGTCCTTCTTTGGGCCTGTAGGAAATAGCACTGCCCACCTGGCAGGCCCCTTGATCCGAACAGGCAAGGCTCTCTTCCCAGTGAACCTTCCCCAGGCAAAGATTTTCACCCACAGTTTTTAGGCCCACCTCCTCAGCCTTGAGGACTAGAAACTTGGAGCTCCCCTCCGAACAAGAGTGCATATTCTGAGGATGCAGAATTATTTAACTCAGTATGTGATCCTGTGGCTTCCATGGTACTTGCACAGCACATGACTATGACCCTTGACAAACTTTTCAGCTTCATCATCAAGACACACTTGAAAACAATTCCTACTGATATCACGACTGTTGAGTGAGGAACCTAATATTGCAGGGGGAGGCATAGCTGTTGTCATATGCCTCATTAAGAGACTGATAACAGATTTTCAATAGATGAACCATTCGCCTGTGGAACCCTCTGCCACGTGATGTAGCAGCAGCCGCTACACAAGTTTGCTTTTCAAAGGGCTTTGCTCCCCTGATCCAAGGACTTTATTTTGTTTCTTAAATAGTTCTCATCCCATTTCCTACTCCATTGTCAACAGGCAGACATGTGACTAAAGCTCTCCTTTCAATCAAGTTTTGCTCTAAGGACTACTCATGAGGCAAGGTTTGGGGACTTTGTGGCTTGCATTATGGGGCACGGCCCTGAAACCCCTCCTGGGTCTCCTCCCCTCCCCCTGCAGCTTTACCTGTTGAACACTTTGAAGACAATGGCCAGCTGGTCGTCTACCCGGAGCACGCCAATTTTGCAGAGGCAACATAGGAAAGCAGCAAAGGCAGCTTCGTGACCTGAAAAGAAAGGAGAGGAGAGGACATGGAGATGCTCAATCTGAAGATCAAACAGGCTTCAATAGTACGTGTTGCTGGGCTACTGCAATGTGCTGCCCTTGAAGGCAGTTCTGAAAGCAAAATCAAGTTTGCCCATGGGCGCAGGCAACTGGTAACAACTCTTCGCCATGCTTAAAGAATGTGGCCAGTTGTCCCACTGATTTCCAGGCTCATTTCAATACGCTGGCGCTCGCTCAAAGCACTAAACAAGCTGTCAGCCTGTTTGACTGTATGTGGTAGAGATCAAGGTTTCGGACCTGTCTAAACGGATTCTTTAGCTGCCCACTAGGAGGAGGAGGAGATGCAAAAAGACAAACTGGAGGCGGGCGGAGTGTTCAGCTCCTCAAAATAAGACTCTCCCTCCCCCCCTTCTATTATTTATCATTGTGGCATATCTTGTATTTTAACATACTGAACGGTCACTATGACATCTAGTTTTATTCTGAAAATGTTTGTGTGTTTGGCGGGGGAGGGAGGTTTAATCATAATTTTGGGAAAGCCTCACAGCCCTGTTCATAGATTCAGGTGGGTCGTCACCTTGGTCTGAAGCAACTGAACAAAGTTTATGTTTGATGACACCTTTATGACCAACGAAGTTGAATCCTGGCTATAAAGCTTTCATGCAAAGATTTCAACCTTTATGTTGGTCTTAAAGGTGCCACTGGACTAAAACTTTGTTCTAGTCCTGTGGACACTTACCCTAGTGCAGGGGTGGCCAAACTATAGCTCTCCAGATATCCATGGACTACAATTCCCAAGAGCCCTTGCCAGCACAGGCTGGAGAATTGGAGTTTGGCCACCCCCCGCCCTAGTGGAAGCCCACTGATTTCAGTGGCCTTACTGATGGAATGGCAGAAGACTGCACTGCCAGTCACAAAGTCCAAATAAATGTTTCTCTATTCTAGAAACACGCCCAAACCCATTTTGAATACTATGGCTCTTCCTTACGCCCCAAAGCAGAGCACAACAACAGAAAATTATAAAGACAATCATAAATGGTAAACATTAAATTGTAGATTCAAGTGGGTTGCCGTGTTGGTCTGAAGTAGCACAACAAAACCAAGAGCACCTTTAAGACCAACCAAGGCGGGAGCTTTCGAGTGCAAGCATGCCTTGAATAAATCTTGGTTGGTCTTAAAGGTGCTATTAGACTCCTTTTTGTTGCATTAAATTGTAAACAACCTTGAAGCCAGGCCAGGAATAGGATTCTAACTGAAAGACCTTCCAATTTTTTAAAAATGAAATCTCTATTTGCTACTGGAAGGCTTGCAGTAAGCAGACCAGGCGTCATTCCCACAGAACAGAGCCCCAGTCACTGTGGTGAGTACAAGACACTGCCCTCCTTCAAAAAGAAGAAAAACAGAATGGAGGAGCGTAACTAGAGCTGGTTCTTTAAGAACGTGGCTTGGGGTTCCCGGACACTCACTGGAGGGGAAGCAATGGAGCCAATGGCAGCAGCGCCCCCTGCTGACCAAAAGTAGTTCTGCACCAGGCTTTATCCTGCTTCTTAGCTTTTTAAAACTACGCTCTTCCAATACTTTCTTGCCTGCTGTGTGCAGGCAATTTTAAGTGTCACTGTTTTATATACATTTGCTTTTCAAACAAACTGCCCCCTACTGAAAGTCTTTCCATCCACAGAGGAGAGCTAACATGGGGTTGTTGTTACAGGGTTAGACGAAGACAGGCGGCCATCTGGGTGAAGTCTTAGCACCAAGGGCTGAAATGGACATGATGCCTCCCACAGGCCAGGTTGGCATTCTGACACCCATTTTTGCAGACAGGCGGGATGTTGGGAAGGAGCATTCCAGGTCTTGAACCAGCTCAGCAGCGCAGTACTGAGAGTGTGAATGGGGAAGATCCAACCCATGCCACACTATAGAGTCTGTTCTAGCCTCAGAGCACATAGGAACAGTTCCCTGACATCCCACCAGTTTGTTAAACAGGGCAGGCAATCAGACCCAACTAGGTCAACCCTCAGCCATGAAGCACAGCAGGCACTCTTGGCACCTAGCATGCCTACCTTGCAAGGTTGCTGTAAGGATGAAATGGGTGTGAGGAACAACTTGTGTAAGCTAGACACCTTTCCCCTCTCTTGGCTGCTGCCTCTTTTCCTTCCAGCATCATCTAATGGGAACAGTTTCTTTTGTCTGTATGTGTAGACCAGGCCAGTTCTGGCCAGCCAGGCACTCCTGGGGGGAAACTGGAGCATTCGGCGAGGGCTGATGGAAAGCCCCACGCTGCTGGCTGTGCGCACTCCAGGAGAAAGGTAGAAGGAGGCAGATTGTCTGCCTACAGATTGCCTGGGGTCTGCCTCGTGTGTCTCGCAGCTGCAGAAGCACAGCTTGTCCCTCAATGAGCAGAACTACAGCTCAGCTTCTCTCCACAAGCAGGAGCTCATCCTGTTTAATGATCTTCCAGAAAAGAAAATTCTACACTGGGAGTGCCATTCCCCATAAACACTAGCTTTCTAACTGCAGGGATAAAGCTGTTAGGGGGGTAATAGAGCAACCATCTTGTGTTTGTTAGTGTGTGCGTGAGTGTATGTGTTTAGTCTGCCCTTCCCTGCAAACACAAGGCAGGTTACAACCGACCTGGAACCATAAAATCCAAGTTTATAAAATTGCAATGAAATCCTACTTATAGTACCATAAAAATACACTCTAAAAAAAACAAATAAAAGCACAGTCCCAAATTGCCAGTCCAACACTGTTTGCCCCATACTAGTGCCACAGGGCAGCTGGAGAGGGAGGCGGGGGCAAAGCCTGTGCCAAGTCCTCAATAAAGGCAGAAGATGTAGGATTGACTGGCGAAGAGAGGCCACGCTATGGACAGTGAGGTCAGCTGGAATGTTGGTGTCCCTCAGGCCTCAACCATAGTCGTGGGAGTGGTCTGAAGCAGTACAAACCAGACATGGATTTACGAGCCACAGAGGAGAACTAGAAGGGGGGGTGCCTTTGCCTCTGATGCAGCAGCCAAGGCACAAATGCGCATAAGTGACTTGGCTGTAAACCGGCATCCCAAAACATTACAATGCAATCCTGAAATGCGACACAAAGGTGTCATGGGGAGGGAATTGTCAGCTCAGCTGCAGGCAGGCCAAGACAGAGGGGGTGCCCGGGTGCTGGCTGCCCTCCCCTTTATAGCCAAGGTGGCGGCAGCTTGAAGCTGGAGAGCAGCGGGCGCTCAGGAGGAGCTGCATCTGGGCATGATGTAGGGCTGCTCACCTGGAGAATCTGTGCCAGTATCAGAGAGATTTCTCAGCAAAAGTGCACGGAATGAGGCTCCCGTCCCCTCCTTCCCCAGAAGTGACTGGGTTTTGGCAAGAGGCTGCCTTTTCCTCTCAAGGAGGTAACTCTCCCTAGAGACCCTGCGACAGCTGGGAACAGCTAAGCAGCCCCCAAGGGACTCTCTGAAGAGCAGGAGGCTGAAGTAGGTTCCAGAGAAAGTCCTGCCGCCCCCCCTAATAAAAGATCCAGGCCCCGACAGATGGAGACCTGTGCCGTAGTCGATGCGGGTGGAGTTCCCAACAGCTTCCTTCAGGTAGACGGCCACCTCTGGCACTGCCTCTGCAAGATGTCTGGGGATCACCGTGGCCACCAGGTTTTCTGCTCCCTAAGAAATAAAAATAAAAAGACACAAAACCCCAAAGCGGGAATGTTAATCAACATCAAAGGCTCTCAGACTCCACTGGCTGCAGCTTCCCCATGTCAGGAAGACATCTGAGCTGTGCAAACTTCATCCCATTTTTGGAGACAGTTGTGCCAGTTCCGTGTGCCGTGCAATGCCTCATGCAAACGGCATGAAGCACATGTTTAAATGATCCACATGGATGGCTTTTTCTACCCCCCACGTAGGGGGTGAGGGTGATGGTGTGACATTTAAAGAAATGATTGCAACCTTCTTATTGATTGAACACCTATTGAAAAAGTGTCTGTGAGATGGCATGTTGGATCCTTGAAAGAGGGAGGGGGCCTGTCTCTGCCCGGTACGTCTGGAAAATGACTCAGGGGGTGTTTATGGTACGACTGGGTCAACCAACCTCTGCATCAAGATCTCAGATAAAGGAACGGACTTTTGCATTCTGTACACAATGAGCCTGCCATACGGCATCATGCCAGAAGAAGCCACTGGGTCAGCAGCTCTTGGGGAGGGCTGTGAGAGGGGGCCCTGGAGATGTCTCTCAAGAAGTGGCATTATAGAATGGGCCTCTGGTGTAGGCATGATGTGGACATATGCAATTCTGTTCAATATAAGTATGATAAATAAATAAATAAACCCTGTGGGAGGCACACGGATCTGGAGAAATTCCCTGTGTATTTGCTTGCTGCAGTAGAAAGTTTTTTTTAAAAGGTTTTCCTGTTCAGTGTGATAATTGGGAAGTGTTACACTGGGCAAAAGGACCCCAATCAGGCCACAGAGCCATCAAGGGAGGCAAATACCTTTTTTTTTTTTAAGGATTAAACATTCAGAGTTTAATTCAGGTCCTGGAAAGGTTTCCCAAATGGGTGGGAGTTAATTTTTTATATTTTTAAAAAAAATTGTTAAACATTTATTGGGTGATATATGATCATATTGATCACCCTTCCCCCTTCCAAAATTGGCCAATGGTTGGCCTGGAGAGGGTGTGAAGGGGAGGAGCCCCAGAAGGGCATGTAGGCCCTATGTTGCCCAGCCATATTCTGCACAACCGGGCCTGGGGTTTCTTGAAGCCTGAAGAATGTTTCAGGAGATTCTCAACAGGAGAAAAAGTTGAGAAAGGCTGCCCTACGCTAATATATATTATAAATAAAATTCATCTCTCACCTTTCTGTCCTTATGAGGACCACTAAGGCGCATGCATGATAAAATCACACTTTAAAAAACATTAAAATAATCCTCCCAAAAGCACGCAACACTAAAAACATTGAAAGCAGACTTAAAATACCTACAGACATAAAAGCAGCAATTTTAACATTGGTTAGGAAGGAGGGATCATTGAGGAAATACCAAACAAAACAGAAAACATTTTCACCTGCTGACAGAAGCCAGCCTCAGAAGGGGGCAGGTGAATCTCCCTGGGGAGAGAGATCCAGAGCGTTGGCACCATGACCGAGAAGGTCCTCTCCCGGGCGGCCAACAGCCTCATCTCAGAAGCCAGGGACAATAGGGTTGTGAGTGACCTGCATAGTGCAGGGGGTTGGACTACATGACCCAGGATGTCCCTTCCAAATCTGTTATTCTATGACTCTATTATTCAAACAGCAGAGGACTGGATGAGCAAGTCTTGTTCAACACTCCCCTGCACACCCGGTATGGCCTTGACTATGCCATGTGGAAAGCGAGTAAGTCATGTCTTGGCCAGGGAAGCTCCCTGGGTGACCTTGGGCCAGTCTCATGCTCTCAGCCTCACCTGCCTCACAGGACAGATTCAGGTGGGCAGCCATGCTGAAGCAGCAGAACAAAGTTTGAGACCAGGGGCTCCCAGAAGACTGACAAAGTTGTATCCAAGTAGTGTTCACACAAGGAAGCTCATACCCAGAATTAAAATAGATTAAACTTAAAGGTGTCCCTGGAGAACCCAGCGGAGAGAAAGGCAGGGCAAAGTTGGGGCAGGCGCGGGCGACCACTTGCCCACTGGATCCCTGCCCTTCTTGGCTCCTCAAGGAAGGGGGGCCGAGGGTAGGAGAGCAGCTCTGTGACATTGTTAACTGCTCCCTCCAATCAGGTGAGTTTCCGGAGCTGCTAAAAGAGGCAGTGGTCTGCCCACTCCTTAAAAAGCCATCGCTGGATCCGCAAGACCCGGCCAGCCACTGCCCAGTTGCACATTTGGCGTTCCTGGGAAAAGTAGTTGAAAGGGCTGTAATGGCTCCTGGTGTTCCTGGAGGAAACTTCGGCGCTTGATCCATACCAGTCTGGCTTCCGTCCTGGCCATGGGGTAGAGATGGTGTTAGTCGTCCTGACGGACGATCTCCATCACCAGCTGGATCGAGGCGAGTCTACAGTATTAGTTCTATTAGATCTGTTGACCGCATTTGATGTGGTCGACCATGAGCTAGTAGCATGCCGCCTCGCCGGGATGGGGATAAGGGGTACAGCATTACGCTGGATACTCTCCTTTCCTACTAAACCGGATCCATAGGGTGGCGTTGGGGGACGAGTTATCGAGTCTATTCGGGCTCCCTTGTGGAGTTCCACAAGGCTCAGTGCTCTCCCTCACGCTTTTTAACATCTTTATGTGCCCTCTGGCCCAGCTGGTCAGGAGTTACGGCTTGGGTTGCCATCAGTATGCTGATGTCACCCAGCTGTATCTCCTGATGGATGGCCGCCCGGATCTCTCCCGCCCCCCCCCGGATCCATTTGCCAGATGTTTGGAAGCCGTGGCTGAATGGCTCGAGCAGAGTTGCCTGAAACTCAACCCTGCCAAGACCGAGGTCCTGTCGTTTGGGGGGAAGAGAGCAGCTCAGGAAGTGCGACCTTGGCCAAGACACAACTGACCATCGCGTCCCAAGCCAGGAATTTGGGTGTGACCTTGGATGCCTCGTTAATACTGGAGGCCCAGGTCAAGAAGGTAGTGGGCCAGGCTTTTTTCCATCTTCACCAGGTTCAGCTATAAGCGCCCTACCTGTCTCCTGACCACCTGGCCACAGTGATCCATACGACGGTCACCTCCAGAATAGATTTCTGTAACTCACTCTACACGGGTTGACCCTTGCACCTGATCCAGAAATTACAGCTGGTGCAAAATGCAGCTGCTAGGGTCCTCACAGGAACATCTTGGAGGACCCACATCCAGCCTATGCTGAGGCAGCTGCATTGGCTGCCGATTGCTAGCCGGGTCAGATTCAAGGTTTTGGTTTTAACCTTTAAGGCCCTCCACGGTCTGGGACTCACATACTTGAGCGGCCACCTGGCACCCTATGCCCCCTGCAGGGCCTTACCCTCTGTGGGGACAAATTTGTTGGTGATTCCCGGCCCCCAGAAGGCGCGCCTGGCCTTGACCAGGGCCAGGGCCTTTTCTGTCCTGGCCCCCGCCTGGTGGAATGAGCTCATGGAGGAGCTGCGGGCCCTGCGGGATTTATCAGCTTTCTGCAGGGCCTGCAAAATGGAGCTCTTCCACCAGGCCTATAGTTAAGGCCATCGCCTCATTGTAAGACCTGGCCCCCCTTACCCTCTCAGGGCTATATGCAGTGCTCCCTGGTCCCCTACCTGGGAATACCGCCGCTGTCGGGTTGGTTGGGTTAGACGGTGTATTTGTTTTTGTAGGATGTCTTTATGTATTAGGGGTTTTATATGTTGTTACCCGGCACTAGCCTTAGAGGAGTGGTGGGCTATAAATTGAAGTAATAATAATAATAATACTAAAGGTGACGGGAAGCAAATGTCAGATGCTACAGCACCTCAGCCTCACATCGCTTTCCAACAGACCCGATGGACCACACAAAACCATCCTACACCCCTGAGAAAAGGCAGAAGAACCCAGCATCAAAGAGAGAACTTGGCAATTCTTTTCCAACCCCCTGCTTTTACTTACCTGGTCCAGTTTGGCGTACCAAGTCCGGAAGGCCTTGTTCCCAAAACGAGAGGGCTGGTCTACCGGTGGGGTCTCGTCAATCCACCTGTCGAGCGTGTTCAGGAGAGCGACCAGCATTTCTATTGCCTAACACGAGAGGAAGAGCAGACCGTCATTCAGGCAGGCGGGGGGGGGGGGGGGCAGGCAAGGGGTGCCGAGGAGAGAACAGTTTCTCCCCATACTCTAGTGGAACTCTGAATGCACCCGGCCCAGCTCTCAGTGTTGCCCAGACATGTTTGCCAGACCACTCTCAGCACAGCCTCTATTGTTGGGTACACAGCAACATATGGGGGGCAAAATACCCCTGCAGATTCCATCAAATTTTCCCACGTAGCCCCTCTCCTCCATTAACCAGAGCCAGGCTTGCCAGCTCCAGCTTGGCAGATTCCTGTGCCTGGGGAGGGCGAGGCACTCTGGACAAATGATCTATTATACAGCCCCCATCCCACCCCCGAGCTGCCACTCCAGCCAGGGAGATGGAATTCCAGACACGGGAGCACAGACTCTGCTTGGACACTGGCTACCCTGAACCACATCCACAATGACAACATGCCTTCCTTTCCTTCTCATGGGAGTCCAGAAAGGCCTCATCAAGGCCAAGAATCAATACTGAAAAATTTACACGTATCAAGACAGGCACATATCCCTTGAAATGGTGACGTCAAAGCTGGAGAGAATAAGAAAGCACTTCTCCATCAGAAAGCACCCATATAAACCTTCAGCTATTAATAATAGCAAACGCAAGCATACTTGGGGGAAGGAATTCCATAGTTATGATGCCACCATCATATGAAGGCCCTGTCGCTAATAACCCCACTCCCTGACCTAACTCTGAAGCTTCAGAGTGTGGACCGCTAGATACAGACCAGGTCCTAGGCGATATCCCTCCCTAGATTCTCCCAGCCACCTGTATCACCCCCAAATCACTGGGAATTCCTCAGACTGGAGTTCACAATCCTAGTTGGCATCCACAAGATCCATGCTACTGGCAGTGTTCACCTCGAGGGCCTGCTCGGGGGGGGGGGGGGTCAATGCCCTGCAATGTTTCAGGAAGTGCTGAAGAAGAAGAAGAGTTGGTTCTTATATGCCGCTTTTCCCTACCCGAAGGAGGCTCAAAGCGGCTTACAGTCGCCTTCCCATTCCTCTCCCCACAACAGACACCCTGTGGGGTGGGTGAGGCTGAGAGAGCGCTGATATCACTGTTCAGTCAGAACAGTTTTATCAGTGCTGTGGTGAGCCCAAGGTGAGCCCAAAAACAGCTGGTTGCATGTGGGGGAGCGTAGAATCGAACCTGGCATGCCAGATTAGAAGTCCGCACTCCTAACCACTACACCAAACTGACTCTCGAGCATCCAGGAAGCTGGATGCAACAGGGTGTGGGTTTCCGAACTCTGTATTTGAGGATCACTTCTTTATGTGATGGTGTGTGTCCAGCCTCCCCTCTCCAAAAAGTGACCCAAAGTTTCCAGGCATACCTGTAAATAACTGAGGAGGAAAATAGCAACAACAACAACAATGTGCAAAGGCCTGAGCAAGGCCCTAATGTAAGAGAAGAAAGGGAGGCACACCAATATTTTTAGTACAGGTTTTGTTCGCTTACTCCTGCCCCCTCCCCCCAAGCAATACACGTTGGGCTCCCCGTACCCTGCATCCAAAGTGCAGCAACCAAAGTGCAACTCCTCCAGAAAGGCTTCTTCCACCAAGTGGAAACAAAGAGAGCAAAAATAGCAGGGCCAGCTTTGCCTTGGTGGGAGGCATCGTCTGGGGACGTTCCCCATCTCCTGAGCCAAAGTTCAACCCATCACTCCGCCCTGGAGGAAGGAGGGAAGGAAAATGACCAAGGCCAGAAACTTTCCAGTCCTTGAAGCATCACCAAAGGAGAGAGCAATGGAGGGAGGCAAGCCAAGACACCTTGAAGCATCAGTGGTCTGATTCTCCAGAGCTATGGGACTGGCAGGGGGTGGCAGGAGGAAAGCCAGAGAAAAGGCTCCCAAAGGTAAAATCTAAAGGGGTGAAACACACTCTGCCTGACTTCCCTTGAGTAGACTGGTGGAGGCACAAAGCGCTGTCAAATTACAGCTGACTTACAGTGACTCAGTGGGGTTTTTAAGGCAAGAGAGGTGGTTTCCTGTTGCCTGCCTGGTCTACTTTGATCCAGCAAGACTCTTCTCAGTATTTGTGCTGTGTTGTTGCCCTCCCCCCAAGATTAACTGGTTGACCACTGTGTGGGACAGGATGCTGGACTAGGTAGACTATTGGTAGGATTGCCAGGTCCCCCATGGCCATGGGCAGGGGATGGAGGGATAGGGTGGCCAGATCCAGGTTGGGGAACTCCTGGAAATTTGGGGATGGAGGGGAGTGACAGGGACGTCAGTGGGGTAAAATACCAGTGTCCACCGTCCAAGCATCTATTTTCTACAGGGGAACTGATCTCTATAGTCTGGAGTTGAGCTGCAATTCGGGGCATCAGGGGGCTAGGTTCCACCTGGAGGCTGGCATCCCTAACTATTGATCTGACCCAGCAGGGTTCGTCTTATGTTCTTGAAATTCACAGGCACAAAACCTCTGAATCCCAGAGCCAGAAGGCAGCATCAGGGGAAGGCCTCGGCCTCCTTGTCTTGTTGTTGGCCCTCCAGAGAAACTGTCTGGTCACCCTGTGAGACTGGATACTGGATTGGATGGATACTCCCTGGCCTGGTCTGACCCAGCAGCCTCTTCTGAAGCTCTTATGAGATCGGGCCAGATTGTTCATTTATTTAGAACATTTCTATGCTGCCTCTCCAAAGAAAATGCTTGAGGAGGCTTACAAGGTAAGAACACCGTAAAAACATAACGCACCATACTGAAGTGGGTAGCAATTAATAAACTATTAAAAACCTGGCCAGGTCATAAAAACAATTCTCATTAAATGGCCCCTCACTGAGAATCGGACTATAAAAATGTTTAAAAGATCAACTCCGTTCATGAAAAGCCTGGATTTTTAAAAAATGGGCCTGATGCCTATTAAATGTAACTTAACAGACCATAAATCACATTCTGGTAATGAAACGACAGCTTTTAGCGGGATGGCTTTAAAAGAAAAAAGATCCAGTCAGTTCACAGAAGAATAGGCTCAGGCAATGGCTCTTGGCCAGGACCGCCAGACTGAGCTCCATGCCCACCAGTGGTATACCTCGCTATAAGACAGGGATCACTATCCTCTTAGCAGCCACTCACACATGCTCAGTTAGCTGCTGCTGCCACAAACAAGATGGAGAGTACTTTGTTCCAGCAAAACTCCTTGCATGTTCCAAAATTTGTAACATTCAAACACCCCCCCCCCCAACTAGCCAGAAGGCCCAGCCTGGATTTGCCCCAAAGGCAAAAGAAGAGGGGGTTTGATGTTGACAGCAAAAGCAGAGCACAGCGGCAGAAGAATTACATTGCAGGCCCCATCTTTTAATGAAGCATCACCTTTGCCAACTGCTCTCTGCTCTGTCCCTGAAAGGGGTCAGAGCCATTGCAGCCAGGAGCGGAGCCTTAATGGCCGCTACCCCAAGAGCACCCAGCCCGCACTTCCTACGTGATCAAATTTGAAGGCATGGGTCCTCCATCGTAATTCCTAGGCTAGCCCTAAAACTGTAATATTCAAGGCTATTCTGTCCATTTTATTTGTTCATTTAATTTTACTTCATTGTTTCAAGCTGCAAAACAGCCCTGTGAAGTCGGAGAGGCTAGAAAAGAGCAGTGGGTCAGTCGGTTGCCCTGATGTGCCGGGGTTCTAAACCCAGGACTCTAACGCTAGTCCAAAGTTCCAAAATGCCGTGCTGCGCCTGCTCCAGGATCTCTCTTGACTCCAGCAGGGCAAACAGCACAGCTTGAATCAGGATGCTGAATGAACTGGCGTCTGAAAAACTCACCAAAAGGGCTGGGGGAATGGGTGCCATGGGGGGCGGGGGGTGGGGGGCTGATGGCTACCAAGCTCTCAAATCATGCTTTGCGGTTCAAAGCACACCATGTGTACCAGCCCACTATCATGACGCAAACCGAGCACGTATTTTCCCTATGCATTTATTTGGCCACAGATCTGACTCACGGCCGGCTATTTCTCCCTGGGCAAAATTAGAGAAGTGGGTGTCAGATGCCACCAGAGTTGCACCCTAGAGGTGACAAGTGGGAAAGAGGAGAAAGCGCTGGGGCAAACTCCATGACCACACAGCCTAAGTGTGGAAACAGAGACAAAACCTCAGAAACTTGAGAGGGGGGGAGGAGAAGAAATGAGTTTCTAGTCCTCAGTGTTTAAGAGGATAGCAATGCTGCTCTGCAGTAGAACAGCTAAATTTGAGTCCAGATTTTTTGGGGGAGGGAGGGGAATAAACTTTTGAGAGTCCAAAGCTCCCTTTGACAAATACTGTCAAGTATTCTGATGAAGGAAGGCTTGGTTTTCAAAAGCTTCTACTCTGAAATTCTTGTTGGGCACTACTGAGCTTGAATTTAACTGGTCCTCACTGCAGTCTTCATTTCCCTACATGGTCTGGGACTCCCAGAGATGACTTGGGTCATCAATATGTCTCCCAGAGATGACTTGGGTCATCTAGTGCAAATTTATTGGTAGTCCCCCAAAGTCATCCTCCTGGCCTCAACCTGGTGGCATGAGCAGCTGCCCGAGATTAGGGTCCTGACGGAGCTATTACAGTTCCTTAGGGCTTGCAAGGCTGCACTCATTTACCAGGCCTACGGTTGAGGCGAGGCCAACCTAATGAAGGGGTCCCCCTCCAATCCTTTTAGTGCTTCCTCACTCCTTTTTTTCCATGCTGCTCCATCCTGCCATATTTATTTGTTTGTTTATTTATAATTCAATTTATACCCCACTGCTCTTGACTAAGTCGTCTCGAGGCGGCCTATGATGATAAAACAGTATATGCCATAAAATTCATTAAAACATTAAAATCTACAGTTACATACATGGGAGACAGGCTGCCTGATCTTGTCCTTTCCTACCCAGCCACAGGCCTCTGTCTTGGAGAGAGTGAGTTTCAGACAGCTCTGCCTGAGCCATCTAGTCACTGCTTGCAAACAACTGGCAAATGTATCCGGAGGGGAGTCCATCCATCCGTCTAACAGAACGTAGAACTGGGTGTCATCCGCATATTGGTGATAACCCAGCCCAAAGCCTCAGACCAGCTCGGCTACAGGGCTCATAAAGATGCTGAAAAGTGTGGGGGAGAGTATCGCCTCCTAGTCACTCCACACACGGGAGAACTGACCTTCTGCATCTGATTCCGGAGACAAGCCATATCCAACAGGTGGGGAAAGAAATGATGGCAGAAAATGGGTTGTGGGGGAGGTAGAATCAGTAATTAGATAGTTAATTAACCAAATTAGCTGCTGATATCTGGTTATTCTTAGTGTTTTAATTTTTAGAATATTAGTCTGTAATTATTAAAGTACCCATGTATTTTTAGTGTGTTGTAAACTGCCTCGAGCCCAAGGGGAGAAACTGAATCACAATAACAACAATGGCTGCCAAGTGAACCTCCCACGGGAAGAAACGCTTGAAGCCACGGGGGGAATGGAACCAGGCAAGCTTTCTGCTGCTCAGAAGTGTGGACAAAGCTCGAGGCTACGGGCAGAAAGCAGCGCTCAGTGTACTCTGCCGGCAGAAGGCCCAAGCCGAACCTTCAACTCCTCGGGACAAAAGTGTTGGACAAAGCCTTCCCTCTTCCGAGAGCTTTGATAAGTCCGAGCTGGACAGGCCAACTTTTCGTCCTTTCACCCACCTCAGAGACTTTGTATTCGCAGGTCAGCTTCTTGCCTTTGACGCCTTCATTCAGCGTGAGGATGAAGCCCATGTAGTCTGCGTATGCCTGCAAAGAAGGGAAGGGGGGCTGAGAACAGATGTGGTCACAAAGAGGGGGCATTCCGCAAACACAGCCAAGTCTCCGAAGGCTGACGGATGAATTCAGACTCTTTAGCAAGCAACGGGCCATCAGTCACCCTGTGGGAGAATCACAGGAAACCAGATGGGTGGTTCCACAGTTCTGGCTAATTTTGGGCTTTTGGAGTTTTAAATGGCCTATTGATTAGCCTTGCACCCTACTCCTCTACCACAGAGCACAGGGTGTAATCTGCCCAGAGCTTTTTACTAGGGTTGTGCAAAGGGCTCGATTTGGTTCGAGCAGCAATAATTCTGAGGAAAGTCAATTCCACACCTGAGAGCGTTTCCACTTGGCCATGTCAGGAACCATGTTGATCTCTTTCTGGGGGATCATGAATTTTTGGTGAGGAGGTGGCAACGCCTCTGTTGGCGATTCTGGAAGACAGAGGAAGAAGCAGTTAAACATGGCTAGGATAGAAAAAGCCTCTTGGATCTTCTCTTGTGCACATTTTTGGTGTGTGTGTGTGTTTTTTGGGGGGAGCAGAATAATCAGAGAAGTATCCTATTTGAATCCAACCAAAGTTACTTCTGGATTTTAGAGCAATGAAATAAAAGAGATTATCCCTCATCGAGGAGTCAATTGCATAATCCACCCCTCAGGAATTCATTAAGCACTTTCCTTTGTGCTGAGACAGCCTAGAGTCAGCTTTAGGATGGTCCACACCAGAAGACGTGTACTAGACTAGGCATCCAGCCATGCTTCAAGGGGCCACTGAGACTGAGGCTACACATTCACAAAGGAACAAGTCCCACGGAGCACAATGGGATTTACTTGCAAGTATACATGCTTGAATTTGCACTGTAAATCTGGGATTTGGGTCCCCAACTGAACCAAATACCCCACGCCCCAAACTGGAACTGCAAGAAATGCTAGATTAACTATATTTTTAAACAAGGCACAATTCCAGCAGACTAGAAAATGAGCTTTGCCTGCAAATCTCTATACTGTGTAACTGGTCAGGAGTATTTTAATAAGATGCCTCCAGAAGGACCTGAGATGCTTCCATTCATCAAATGCTTGGCAGCTGTCAACAATGCAGGAAACAGTATTTTCACACTATCTTTTTATATATATATATGCATGCAGCAGAGAGAGCTGCGGGGGAGACATCCACAGAACCCTACACCCAAGGACCCCCAGAACCTCCACACAGCCCTGTGAATACATTTGAGCAAAGTAACACCCATAAGAGAGAAACTGGGGCACATAGAACTCGCTGAGCATACAGAACAGAAGCAGTAGTCAAATGAAAAGGAAGCCCTCCAAGGAGAAAGGAGATTGACATGATTGTATGCCCCTGGCTTTGGAGTGGGGGGGGGGGAGTCCCCATGAATCAATTTTACTTTAAAGGTGGCCCAAGCAAAAAGAAAGACCAGGACAGCAGTTTCGGACTGCATCAGAGGCACAAAGCAAGTAAGCATTCAGAAACCCCAGGAGGCCTCTGCACAGCAGCCTGGAGGAAAATGTAGACTGCCATCCCGCCGAGTCAGCGGGACTCCTCTTCCTCCTCCCCTGGCTAGGTAAACAGTTCATGTTTCCCAATGTGCCAGGAAGCAGGGCCAGACCTTGAGCTCCTGTCAAAAGCACCCAAATGTGCACAGGAGGGATGCTTCTGTTCTAAAGTTACCTGCTCCCAAGGATGAATGGCTACGCTCAGCGTTTGTGGAGGGAGGGGAAGGCAGCAGCACAAGGGACTCTGTTTCAAGGTGAACACAGTCACATTGCTGAAAGGAAGGGCAAATCCAGGCGAGGGGGGAAATACTGAAAAGGAAGGAGAGGCACTGCACATGACTCTAAGATAGTTTCAAAGTGGCCCCTTCCTTGCTTGCCCTGCAGCCCACAGCCAATTTCTCAATCATTATTTCCAATGATTGCAGTTGCCATCAACGAGGCCAGCCGGGCAGAAGCAGGAGGTAGATGGGCACCTCCCCATCATGTCCAGAATAGACTGTGTCCTGTCTGGAGCCAGACCTATCTGAAAGCTATGCATTTCCCCTCCCTTCCACAGCCCTGCTGGTTTCATTGGCCATTACTGAAGCCGTGAGAGGGTTCAGCAGGAAGCAACCAGCTGAGGTGCCCTCCATGGGGGTCACTTTTAATCAAATTTTAATTGGCAATTGCATTGTCTTGGGATTGCAGTGACTTGCTTTAATAGCATTCTTCAGCTGAACAGCAGGAAATAAATTAAGATTGATAAGATTTGTTAAGATTGATATTTTATCCCAGCCACCATCCAAGAAGCTCAGGGTGGCATACAATTTGTCCTCAAAACAACCCTGCAGGGTAGGTTATGCTGAAAGCTTTGTGGCAGCACGTGAACTTCAACCCAGGGCTCTTGAATTCTAGACTCATGACACTGACTCTCCAGCCCAACACAGAATGTGTTCTGAAGACACCTGCAGAAACTGACTGGGTTGGACAGTGTTCAGACCAGAGATGGAAGAACTCCAGGTAGAACACCTTGATGTACTAACTAGAAACCTATCCTTGATCTGCTGCCTATCCTCTTCATCAGGTGTCTCTAAGTGGAAATATTTTGGAAGAGGGGGAAATTATCTGTCCATTTTTTACTCTATCAGGCATAATTATATACAATTTGAAAGAACTCAGGTGAGTCAAGCCATGGCCTATACAGAAAGATGAGCTGACACAAAACGTTATAGGGCCCCACTCACCCCCAAATTAAGTTACACTCAGAGGGGACACTTCCTCACAGAATTACTTGAGGACTTCCTCAAAGCAGGAATGAAAGTAAGGATGTACTTTAACCCCAAGGCCAGATCCTAATGGATTTCAGACTTCCCTTCTCCAGAAGAGTGTGGAGAAAGAATATGTGGCGAAGAAGACACAAAATGCTTACACCAACAAAGGCATGGACCAAAAGTACCTGGAGGCCATGCAGCCTCATCTTGTACTCTGAAGAAAGATTCAGGTGGGTAGCCATGGTAATCTGAAGCAGCAGAACAAAGTTTGAGACTAGGGGCTCCTTGCTGACCCACAAAGTTTTAGTCAAGGAATCAGCTTGCGTGTTCATACACACTTCTTCAGATGCAATGAAATGAAAGTTACCAGTCCATCCATATTGGTAGAAAGGTAAGTAAATTAGCATAAAACATAATGCAGCCATTTAACAATTCAAAGACCAAGCAGGAAAAGTGCAGTTCCGCAAGGCCTGCAAGACCGGGCCCCTCCTCCAGGATTACAGTTGAGGACCATGGACACAGAAGATCTGGAACATCATCGGGCCTCTCTTGCCAGCTCAGCTCCTCCTCCTCCTCCTACAGTCTCCCTCCCTTGACTCTGCACATATCGAGTGGAAGGCAGCGCACTATAAATTCTAACTAATTTTGAATGCATTTTGTAGAAGTTTTACTGTTTACATTGTTGTAACTCGCCCTGAGAGAACTGGTTCAAGAGGGGCAGGCTATAAATAGAATTAAATCTATTTAAAATGATTACCCTTTGTTTGGGTTTAATTTGGGGACGAAAACATAGTGAAGGAAACAAATATGTGAAAATTAGAGAGTGATTGACAGATGTCTCTTTAATTGCGGAGTGCTGAAGGTGATTAACTGAGACCTTGCCATCTTGTATTCAGAAAAGAAGACTACATGAGTCAGAGGGCTCTTCCCAATGGACAGCCCCCAAGAATCCCCAACTCCGCCTGGGAAGGCAACCTGCCTTTTCTTCTACAGAATGGGGGGGGGGGTCACCTTACCTCTAATCCTATCCCACCTGGAGTACCTTTCCTGACAGGTACAAGGTTCCACCCCAAATCAATTCCTCCCGGTGCAACACTAACAGGGCCAGTTCAGGACCTCTTCTCTGTGCTGCCTTTTCATGGGGCCAAACCAGAGCTCTCCATTCGGAGGCAGTCCCACCCAAGCGCCCAGTGTGTGTCTTCTAGGGGAACAGTACTCTTTCTCTGGTTCAGGCATATTTCTCTCCCAAAAAATCCTGGCTCCTCTTTGTGAGCCACAGTTACACAGGGTCCTTCCTCTCATGGGAACACCCTGGCCCCCACCCACAACGTACCCCAAAGGCTAGTCACCCCACATCCAAAGAACCCATGCATCTGAACTGTAAATGGAGATTTCTTATACATATTTTTAAAGAAAGCTTCCACTCCCTTCAATAACAGCTCACAGCCTGACCCACTGTAAAATGACTGAGGGCATCCCCCCCATATTGTCAGGGAGTCCCTTCTTCTACCATAAGGGAGTAAGTACCCAGTAAGTGTATTTCAGTTTCCATTTGAGAATTGCAGCTCATCTCTAGATGATAGAGATCAGTTCCCCTGGAGGAAAGGGCTGCTTGGGAGGGGGAATGAGGGATGCCATCCTCCAGGAGGGGCCTGGGGATCTCCTGGAATTCCAGCTCATCTCCAGACTACAAAGATCAGTTCCCCTGGAGGAAAGGGCTGCTTGGGAGGGGGACTGAGGGATGCCAGCCTCCAGGTGGGTCCTGGGGATCCCCAGGAATTCCAGTTCATCCCCAGACTACAGAGATCAGTTCCCGTGGAGGAAAGGGCTGCTTGGCAGGGGGACTGAGGGATGCCAGCCTCCAGGTGGGTCCTGGGGATCCCCAGGAATTCCAGTTCATCCCCAGACTACAGAGATCAGTTCCCCTGGAGGAAAGGGCTGCTTGGCAGGGGGACTGAGGGATGCCAGCCTCCAGGTGGGTCCTGGGGATCCCCAGGAATTCCAGTTCATCCCCAGACTACAGAGATCAGTTCCCCTGGAGGAAAGGGCTGTTTGGGAGGGAGATTGGGGGATGCCAGCCTCCAGGTGGGGCCTGGGGATCCCCTGGAATTCCAACTCATCTACAGATGACAGATATCAGTTCCCCTGGAGGAAAGGGCTGCTTGGGAGGGGGGACTGAGGGATGCCAGCCTCCAGTTGGGAGCTGGGGATCCCCTGGAATTCCAGGTCATCTCCAGACTAGAGAGATCAGTTCTCCTGGAGGAAAGGGCTGCTTGGGAGGGGGACGGAGGGATGCCAGCCTCCAGGTGAGGCCTGGGAATCCCCTGGAATTCCAGCTCATCTCCAGACTACAGAGATCAGTTCCCCTGGAGGAAAGGGCTGCTTGGGAGGGGGACGGAGGGATGCCAGCCTCCAGGTGGGGCCTGGGGATCCCCTGGAATTCCAGCTCATCTCCAGACTACAGAGCTCAGTTCCCCTGGAGGAAAGGTCTGCTTGGGAGGGGGACCGAGGGATGCCAGCCTCCAGGTGGGGCCTGGTGATCCCTTGGAATTCCAGCTCATCTCCAGACTACAGAGCTCAGTTCCCCTGGAGGAAAGGGCTGCTTGGGAGGGGAACTGAGGGATGCCAGCCTCCAGGTGGGGCCTGGGGATCCCCTGGAATTCCAGCTCATCTCCAGACTACAGAACTCAGTTCCCCTGGAGGAAAGGGCTGCTTGGGAGGGGGACTGAGGGATGCCAGCCTCCAGGAGGGGCCTGGGGATCCCCTGGAATTCCAGCTCATCTCCAGACTACAGAACTCAGTTCCCCTGGAGGAAAGGGCTGCTTGGGAGGGGGACCGAGGGATGCCAGCCTCCAGGTGGGGCCTGGGGATCCCCTGGAATTCCAGCTCATCTCCAGACTGCAGAGCTCAGTTCCCCTGGAGGAAAGGGCTGCTTGGGAAGAGGGACTGAGGGATGCCAGCCTCCAGGTGGGAGCTGGGGCTCCCCTGGAATTCCAGCTCATCTCCAGACTACAGAGCTCAGTTCCCCTGGAGGAAAGGGCTGCTTGGGAGGGGAACTGAGGGATGCCAGCCTCCAGGTGGGGCCTGGGGATCCCCTGGAATTCCAGCTCATCTCCAGACTACAGAACTCAGTTCCCCTGAAGGAAAGGGCTGCTTGGGAGGGGGGGGACTCTGTGCCTTTGTGCCCCACTGAGGTTCAGGGATGCCAGCCTCCAGGTGGGGCATGGGTATCCCCAGGAGTTGCATCTCATCTACAGACTACAGGGCTCAGTCCTCCCTGAGGAAAGGGTTGCTTGGGCGGGGGGACTTTTTGGCTTTGCGCCCCACTGAGGTCCGTGCCCGGGCCAGGCTCCCTCCCTAACTCCCCAGGCGTCTCCCAAACCTGCCCTGGCCCCCCTCCCCACTCCGCAGCCACAGCACGCATTCCCCAGATCCCCACCCCAGCGTCCCGACGGGCGCCCTCCCGCAGAGGCCCTCCGGCCGCCCCGCCGCGCTTCCTGTCCCGGCTCCGCTCCCACCCCCGGACAGACCCGCCTTTGCTCTCTCCTCCGCGGCCGGGGTCACCTCCGCGGCCGGACTCACCCTCCTGCCGCTCGCTCTCTGCCATCTTCGCGGAGCCGAGAATCCCCCGCCGCCTTTCGCTTCTCCCCGCCTGACAGGATACAATAACCGTCAGTCGGCCATCTTGGAAAGGGGCACAGCCGGGTCTGAGGCTCACGCGCAGCTGAGCGGGCCGCCGCCCCCGCCGCCATGTTTGTAAAGGGCAGCTAAGTCCTCCTGGCGAAAAGCTCCTCCCCGTTCCATGGACCTGTACTTGAACGTCCCAACCGGCCTTCTTTCAAAACCACATTGATTCCAGAGTGACCATATTGGCCAAGGGCAACTCCTGTGATTTCCTCGCACGGCCATTTTGACGAAGGGCAGGGAGGCGGATTCGAAGCCCTTTTGGTGCAGGGCGCCGCCCCCGCTGCAAAACTTAAATGGGCCGCGGGACAGAGTTGGAGTCCGAAGGCTCTTCCCACCGACTCCTGTGATGCCTGTCGAGGGACACACTGTGGTTCACTGCAAACCGTGAACCACAATTGCATGCTGACAAGTGTTTTTCGATTTTGAGATCCAGAATATGGCCTTCACTTGAGTTGTCCTAAAATAGCAAGGGCCTTAGTTTTACTAGAATATGGTGTTTGCATCAGGAGAGCTTGTCCTTCACTCACAACCCTCTGAGAGCCAGCTTGGTGTGGTGGTTAGGAGTGCCAGCTTGTAACCTGGCCAGCCAGGTTTGATTCCACGCTGCTGGATCAGATGAGAAAGTGCTCCATCCCCCAAGCCATTTTAGTTGCCCTTTTTTGCATCTTTTCCAGTGCTATATCTTTTTTGAGGTATAGTGACCAGAATGGTACACAGTATTCCCAATGAGGCCGCATTAGAGAGTCATGCAGGGGCCTTACATACAAGCTGATTTGTTTCCAATTCCCTTTCTAATAATCCCCAGCACAGCATTGGCCCTTTTTATTGCCACTGCACCCTGTGTTGACATCTTCAGGGAATTCTCTACCACGCTTCCATGACCTGGTCAGTTACCACCAGTTCAGACCCCATCAGTGTGTATTTAGAGTTGTGAGTTTTGGCTCCAATGTGCATCACTTTGCACTTATCCATGTTGAATCTCATTTGCCATGTTGATGCCCACTCGTCCAGCCTCCACAGTTCTCTCTAGTTTTCACCACCCTGAACAACTGCAAATGTAGCCACTTCACTGCAAATGTAGCCACTTCACTGCTTACTCCTAACTCCAAATCATTAACGAACAGCACCAGATATTAAACCGTACAGCTTGCCACATTCCACTATGAAAACTGCCCATTCAGACTCATTCACTGTTCCCTGTTAATTAACCAGTTTTTAATCAACCAGAGGACTTGTTTTCTAATCCCACAACTGCTGAGTTTAATTAAGAGCCTTTGGTGAGGAACATTAGTAAAAGCTTTCTGGAAATCTATGTAAACAAAATCTACTGGGTCACCCTTGTCCATGTTTGTTCACTTCAAGGCTGTGCACAAGGGGGGGGGGGCTTGAGGGGATTAATTTGCCCAAAAAAGTTTAAATAAAATAAATAATACAAAAAACTACTAATTGAATCAATGAAAACCAATTACCAATAGCACTCAGGGCAGCTCTCCCACCCCTGAGTGCCTCCTCCGTCTCACACCCCTGACCACCCCCTCCTCCTTCCACCTCTCTCCAAGGCTGCAGATCCCTGCTGTGTGAGAACTGCCCCTTTCCAGGTCCTGGGAGGAGGGGAGGCCATCTGCAGAGTTCTTCCACTCCATCCCCCTAACCTAGCGCCGGTTGTACTCCTGAATGCAACTGGCTAGGTCCCTAGTATATTTTATAATCTTTCCAACAACCTGTAAAGATAGATCAGTATTATTTTCCATGTGGCAGATGGGAGGAAGAAGAAAAAGAGTTGGTCCTTATATGCTGATTTTCTCTACCCGAAGGAGTATCAAAGCGGCTTACAGTCACCTTCCCTTTCCTCTCCCCACAACAGACACCTTGTGAGGAAGGTCAGGCTGAGAGAGCCCTGATATTCCTGCTCAGTCAGAACAGCTTTATCAGTACTGTGGTAAGCCCAATGTCACCCAGCTAGTTCCATGTGGGAGAGCGCGGAATCAAACCCGGCCCACCAGATTAGAAGTTGGCGCTCTTAACCACTACACCAAGCTGGCGTTATATTGCTCTATATTGCAGGACCACAGTTCAAATTGGAGTGGTTCTAGTCTTTCACATTCCCCCATAGCTGCTCACACCAACTCTTTCGCTTTTCTCATGACCACTGTTCTTGTAAAAAAAAATGTGTTTTTAACTGTATATGGTGAGAAGTTCACCAGGTTTTGCTCTGCTAGACCTTAGTTCTTGCAAGGTCAAGATGGATAGCCATGTTAGTGTTCTATCTGTAGCAACAGGAAAGAGCAAGTTCAGCAGCGCTTTAAAGACTAACACAACTGGTGGCGGGCTGGAAGCTTTGGTGAGTCGCTTCTTCAGATGCAGCTAGAACGGGGCGTTGCATGATACCTTGGAGAGCGGGGTTATATCAGATGCCCAGCTGGCAAAGCTCATCTGAAGAAAGAAAGATTCCAGTAGACAGCCGTGTGGGTCTGAAGCTGCAGAGCCAATTTTAGCATCCAGGGGCACCTTTACCACCAACCAAGTTTTGTGAACTTCTTAAAATACAATGTCATGGAATGGTCCTGGCCATCCATGTTGACTAAGGTGACCAGAGGGACATCTGGGGGCACTTGGCAAATTGTACTTATGTTAAAATTAAAAATATATCTATTACAATATTATTTTTGCGTTCTGTGCGTTCTATAAAACTTTTTGTTGCTCCATATAGACCAAATTTTTAATCATGACCCCCCCCCCTCCCCGTCAATGGTGTCCCGCTTTACCAATGTTAAAATCTGGTCACCTTAATGTTGATGTGCATCCTGACTTGCAATGGCGAGGAAAAGGGTACAAGTAAATCACAGCACAAGGGAAATGAGTGAATTGCCCAGGAAGAATCTGAGGAGATAACCCCGGTGAGAGTGAATTGCCTGGGAAGAGTCTGAGGAGAAAACTCGAGCAAAAGTGAATTGCCCGGGAAGAATCTGAGGAGAAAACCCCGGTGAGAGTGAATTGCCCGGGAAGAATGAGGAGAAAACTCTAGCGAAAGTGAATTGCCCGGGAAGAGTCTGAGGAGAAAACTCGAGCGAAAGTGAATTGCCCGGGAAGAATCTGAGGAGAAAACTCGAGCGAAAGCGAATTGCCCAGGAAGAGTCTGAGGAGAAAACTCTAGCGAAAGTGAATTGCCCGGGAAGAATCTGAGGAGAAAACTCTAGCGAAAGCGAATTGCCCAGGAAGAGTCTGAGGAGAAAACTCTAGCGAAAGTGAATTGCCCGAGAAGAATCTGAGGAGAAAACTCTAGCGAAAGCGAATTGCCCAGGAAGAGTCTGAGGAGAAAACTCTAGCGAAAGTGAATTGCCCAGGAAGAGTCTGAGGAGAAAACTCTAGCGAAAGCGAATTGCCCAGGAAGAGTCTGAGGAGAAAACTCTAGCGAAAGTGAATTGCCCGGGAAGAATCTGAGGAGAAAACTCTAGCGAAAGCGAATTGCCCAGGAAGAGTCTGAGGAGAAAACTCTAGCGAAAGTGAATTGCCCGAGAAGAATCTGAGGAGAAAACTCGAGCGAAAGCGAATTGCCCAGGAAGAGTCTGAGGAGAAAACTCTAGCGAAAGTGAATTGCCCAGGAAGAATCTGAGGACAAAACTCTAGCGAAAGTGAATTGCCCGGGAAGAATCTGAGGAGAAAACTCTAGCGAAAGTGAATTGCCCGGGAAGAGTCTGAGGAGAAAACTCGAGCGAAAGTGAATTGCCCGAGAAGAATCTGAGGAGAAAACTCGAGCGAAAGCGAATTGCCCAGGAAGAGTCTGAGGAGAAAACTCGAGCGAAAGTGAATTGCCCGAGAAGAATCTGAGGAGAAAAGTCGAGCGAATTGCCCGGGAAGAGTCTGAGGACAAAACTCGGGCGAGAGTGAATTGCCCGGGAAGCGTCTGAGGAGAGCACTCCCGCGCCACGAGAGCGGGTCCGTGTCTGAGGCTCTCCTCCGGCGAGGCCTGCGCGCGTCCAGCTGTCATCTGGAGCACACGAGGGGAGGGGGGTGACGACACGGACCCCCATCCCAACCTCCCGGCCTCCTCCTCCTTGCCCGGCCCCAAGATGGCCACCCGGCTCCTCCTCCTCCCGCCTGCCCGCCCGCCCTTGGCCGCGGCGAGCCCGTCAGGCGGGGGCCGGGCTGGGGCGGAGGTCGCTGCGCCGCTCCCTCCCCGAGGCCGGACTTCGCACCCGCGGCCGGGCCGCGGCGCGCGGGAGGGACGATGCTGGCCTTCGTGGCGAGGCGCCTGGTGAGTGCGAGAGGGGAGCCCCAGAGCCCTGAGGGAAGCGCGGCCCGCCTCTCCCCGGAGCCCGCAGGAGGACGCCGCAGCAGCCGGGGTGGCCGAGGAGGCTGAGGGGCAGCCGGGGGGCGGGGGACGGGGACGGCGCGCCTCTCCCATGGTGAGTCGGGGGGGGGGGTGGCAGGGAGGCAGGGAGGGAGGGAGGCCCTGCGCGGCTCCTGCCTCTGCAGGGGGGGGGCTCGCTGGCACAGCCGTTGCTTGTCTGTCTAACCGGGGTAGTCAAACTGCGGCCCTCCAGATGTCCATGGACTACAATTCCCATGAGCCCCTGCCAGCATTCGCTGGCAGGGGCTCATGGGAATTGTAGTCCATGGACATCTGGAGGGCCGCAGTTTGACTACCCCTGGTGTAAGATATTCTAACGATGATCTGCCTTGCAGGCGCTGCAGGGAAGGGCGGCGTTGTCAGTCCGCGGCAGCGAATCCCGCCCCCTCCCCCAAAAAAGAAGAGCCCAGGAGCCTGGGCCCAGTCGGAAGGCTCTCCCACCCCCCCACCCCGCGCGACCTCCTGCGGGCCTGGGTCTTCCGCGGGGAAAAGCGGGAAGCTAGAGGGGAAAGGGCCCCTCTCGGCCGCCCGCGAGGGAGCACCTGCAGTGGAAGGACAGCCCCGGAGGCTGCGGACTACCTCGCTGGGCTCTGCTCGCTGGCCCCCGGGGAGCGGGGATCTGGTCCGCACATTCTTGCCCTAGAATAAAATGTTCTTCGCCTTCGAGGTTCCCCCAAGAGCCTGCTGATGCACCTTTGCAACACGAGGAAGATCCGTAATGGTGGGGAAGATGAAATTGTTTTTGAAATCTGCAGTTTATCTTTTAATCCTGGCTTTGCAGGAACTTTTGAGTTTGATTCACAAGGCTTGGGCTTCTGACATCTTAAAGCTGACAAATGCCTGTATTTGAAACATGGGTGCCGGAGAGAATTGGGGGAGAAGTAACTGGTTTTTGAGGCAAGGTCTTTCCTGTGGCACAAAATGTCATGCTTCCGTGTTCCCTTGGATCTAGAGGTTACTGATGGGTCCCGGGTACTAGGGTCCAGGAGACCCTGTCCAGGATTTTGCCAAGATACTTTATGGATTTGAACAGATGAGCTTATACTCTTGACGTAAACCCTCCTTGAAATTTGCATTATTTTTGGTATTCAGGTTATGAATACAAGGATGGGTCCCCAGTAGGAAACATGATGGGGCCAGACAACTTGGAAATGCTTCCCTTCCCAGGTTCTATTAACTGGTAAAGATTTCCCAATCATCCTCTTGTTCAGCTTTCACGCATGCTGAATACTTTCACACTTTCGATTCATTTGCAACTGGCGTTTCCTGTGTGAAATAGCCAAATCCGCTTGCTGATGGTTGCTAAAGTGCATCAAAAGTGGGTTTGGAGTGCATGATGTGTAAGCTCATTTACAAAGTAATAGCTTCCCCCTCTGCAGTAGAGGAATCCATTGACTATGTAGGAACCTCTGAATAGGTGTTCTAGTTTTGCTTCCTTTATGATTGGGGAGTTCCTGTTTTGTTTAATATAGTGGCTTATGTGATTAGTTTGTGAATATATAAATGTAAGAAGCGACCTTCGACTGAGCTTGTGTGGCTGCAGTTGTCTTCTCTGACTGGTGGAGTAAGGCCTTTTTCTGCAACACCTGTGCCCTGTCCTTAAAACTGGATACGCCAAGGATTGAATGTGGGACCTTTGGCATGGGAAACCAAGCAGCAAGGGCATTTACACTTCATCTCATGGCAATGCACTAGTAAGCCCAGGGACTGCTGCCCTTTGCTTCTGGAAAATTCTGCACTCTGGTTACAGCCCAATCCCATGCATCCCTCTCTGTTTAGTGGGAGCTGCTTCCCTGCCAGCGGGTCTTGAGCTGTGGCCTTGACTCTCATGGAGGTGATTTTCCATCATATCCCTGGGTGCATTCAGTGGAATTGTTCTCTCTTCCTATAATAAGCAGACATAATTTTGCAAGAGTAATGGGCCCAAGTTCGAGGTTATCTCGTTGCATAAGGCTTGATGCGGTTGCCAATCGATATGTTGTCAGGGTGACAGCAACAAGGCATTGGTAAGTATTTGTTTAGGGAGCAGATAAGTTTCAAAATGGGAAAGTTTATTTCTTTAAAAAATATCAGTTATATAAATTGGTCCTTATTTCCTTAGTGATGATGATTTCAATAGGGCATAAATTGGCGATTTAAATGAAAATCTGTTTAATAGGCAGGGGGAACGTGGAAGCTGTGTGTGGGACTGTGGGTAGAGATTTTGATAATTTGGGATACCTGGGTTCAAATCCCCACTATGCTGAGAAGGTCCCTGGATGACCGGAGAGGCCAGTTGGGGACTCTCAGCATCACCTATTTCATAGGGTGGTTGAATGGATAAAATGGAAGAGATGAGAACAATGGAGGGACACCTGGAAACAGATAAATTGACCTGCATGGCCCACACTCGCTCTTGTCAGATCTTGGACACTAAGCAGGATCAGCCCTGTTTAGTGTTAGATGGGAGACCACAAGGTAGTTCAGGGTCGGGTCATGGAGACAGCCAACAGCTGGGCCAACAGTACCCCCCCCCCCATCTGTAAACTGCTCCGCGGTTATTAAATAAAAGAGTAAGGGCAAGTTGGGAGGAGTTAGGGCGGGCTCTGTCCAGGATAAAAACTCGGAGGGGCGAATCAGGAGCCGCGAAGCAGCTCCTGATTCGCCCCTCCAAGTGTCAATGCTGGATCAAGGAGGCAGTGCCTCCTTCGCCGCCATAGACTACACATCGCTGCTCCGTTCCAGCCGCACAACCTCTCAACTTGCCGGGAAAGGAGCAGATAAGTGCTCCTTTCCACCCACACACCCAACACACTTCCCGCCGACCTTCAGGACCCTGCCACCGCCGCCAGGAACAGGTCAGCCACCGTCACCCGCTAACTGCCGCCCCCCCGCCTCTACCCCCCCTCCCCGAACTACCCCCCCAACATCTCCCCCTTCACAACTCCTTCCCCGCACCCAGCAAAACGCCGCCACGACCGCCACTCCCCAACATCCAGATCTCCTCCCTCGCGCCCCGTCCCAACACCCCCGCTACAAGCACCCCCCACTCCGCCGCGCTTCCCCACTAAACCCTACCACCCCACACCACCCTTCGCCCCGCCACCCGCCCACACACAGTCACACAACACCTCACTCACCCCCTCGAGGACCGCAACGTTCTCCTCTGCTGTGCTCCGGCCCGCGCCGCCACCGCCAGTCTGCGCGACCCACGTGGCTGACGCACCTCCACCAAACTAAACCACGCATGCGCCGAGTCCTGCGCATGCATGGCTCCCTCCCCAACTTCCCTCCACCCTCCCCCACCCACAGAACCACCAGACACCACGCATGCGCCGGATCCGGAGCATGCGTGGTTCCCCTCCCACTCCCCAACCGCCTGCCAGCATCCTGCTGCCCGCTGCCGTCCGAACCGCCCGCCCTCAGCGTCCAGTCCAGCCCCGAGCCTCAGGTGAGATCGCCGGAGGACCGCGCACCCTTCTGCCACCCCAAGAACACCCTTCCCGCGAGCCTTCCCGCCTACCCACCGGCCGTCTCCGCGCCCCCAGAACTGCCTCGCTGCATCTCCCACGCACCTAGGCTCTCCCTGTCCCTGGGACCATGCCCCACGTCCCGCATCCCTGCCTACGTCGGCCCAGGCCACGGGAAAACTTCGCCCTCCGAAGCCTTCCCAGGCCAGTGCTCCCTAGCGCCCATTTTATTTCACAATAAAATGGGCTTTAGTTCTAGTCTTGATATATTTCAACATGCCATGAGATTTGCATTGATCTATCAGGTTGACCAGTACTCAAGTACTCCTGGGAAATTGGAGGGGATGTGTGTGTCTGAATTCTGGTCCACACATTCAGGAGAGCATGATGGTAGAATGACCCGGATTTGGATTGTTTCATGGGGTGGGCTTTTACTCTGAATGTGCTTTGCATAGGGGGAAAAAACTCCCTGCAATAAGAAAATTAGCACTGCAGGCAAAAGAGAACATTCCGTTCTATTTGCTTGCTGCAGAGCTTTTCTGGTTGTTGGGAGTTTTTTTTTTTTTGGGGGGGGTGCTTCCAACCGCCCTGAGCCATATGGAAGGGCAGTATAGAATTCAAATAAATAAATAAATAAATAAATAAATAAATAAATAAATAAATAAATAAATAAATATGTGGTCTTCTGTTTGCAATCTGAAATAATGTCATGAATTCTACTTCCTTGAATCTTTCTCTTTCCTGGCTTAAAAAAAATATCCCTGAGTTGGGGTATATGTGTATGTATTGTAGGTTGACCTCTTGCCTAGCTGTTGGAGGGCTAATTAGTCAGGAATGTGATTTTAATTAAGGTGACCTTATTAAATAATCATGTGGGTATGGGAAAGCATATGAATGGAATCTGGTTTCTGCTTTGGCAGGATGTGTCTTCCTATGTGTTCCACAGAGCACCTAACTTCTAGGCACCCCTTGAGGAATAGATGTTAATAGTAATGATTGAAATGCTGTCTCTGTGTACGTGGCATCTTAAAGAGGTTGAACAGGCAGAAAAACAAAAAAACATCCCTGCCCTTGAAGCGCGTATAAACTTAAAGCACAAAGCTTGAGTCTGAAGGCACTTTTTGGAGGGTAATGGTGGAATCTCAGTTAATTACTCTCAGTATTCCACAATTAAGGATACACGGGCTAATCAGTCTCCAATTTGACATATTTATTTCCTTAGCCACATTTCCACCCACCCCTACCCTTGGAATAAAACCCCAAAAAAGTATGACCATATAGGCAAAGTGCATTATTCCGGTTTGCTCCTCATATTCCGGTGCATTATTCCGGTTTGCTCCTGAGCCTCTGGGGAGGGTGGTATAGAAGTATGATAAATAAATAAATAAATAAATAAATAAATAAATAAATAAATAAATAAATAAATAAATAAATAAATATCTGGCATATGTCTTTAGTATGCTGTACTTTGTTTGCTGCTCAACTTCTGCTCATACGTATGGACCGGTAACTTCCATTTCATTGTGTCTGAAGAAGTGTATGTGCACCCAAAAGTTCACACCTTGAATAAAATTCTGTCGGCCTGCAAGGTGCCCCTGGACTCAGACTTGGTTCTGCTGCTTCAGTCCAACAGGGCTGCCCACCTGAATCTCTTCTCACTGCTTAGCAAGTCTGTACAGGTGGCCTCTAGTAATGATCACTGGGCAAATATTAACTTTCATGGACTCAGAGTTCAGTGTGGTGACATTATAAAGTCCATCTGTAGGTCAGTTCTCCGAGACTGTTCTGGTATTTGTTATTGCTTTCCATGCATTTCTTTAAATAATTGCTACCCCTCCAGAGGCACACCATTCTAGAAAGACATTCTTTCAACTTTCTAAAAACAGAACCCCAGGATTTAAAAACCATCCCATGGAAACAAAGTGAGCATCCTATCTGGGTCTGCTCTACCTAGACAAAAGTTCATTTATTTGAAATGTGGTGTTGCAGGAGAGTTTTGCAGATACAGTGGACCATCAGAAAGATAAGTGGATTCTGAATGGAATCGAGCCTGAATTCTCCTTAAAAGGGCTGGGCTTGGAGCTACCATTCTTCAGTCAGGTAATGAAAAAAGAGCCATTGGAAAAGGGCTAGGAAAAGAATTGGAGATGATTACCTCAGTCAAGGCAGCCCCGGGCCTTGGCTTACAAGACTTCGGCGAGGCTGTTAATAACGGGATGTTCAAGGGGACATAAATTCAGAAGGTCACCATAAGTCAGAAGCAGCTTGATGGCACTTAACACACTTGCATGAAATTTGGGTAGCTTTGATGGAAATGTAAGCTTCTCAAAATAAGATTGGCATCTCCAGGTAGGGGCCTGTCACGGTCCTGTTATTGCAGAGCAGTTCTGTCAGAGCTCTTTCAGACTTGCCTCCCTCACAGGGTGCCTGTTGTGGGGAGAGGAAGGGAAGGCCACTTTGTGACTCTTTTGGGTAAAACGCCCTCCACAGCGTTTTCATGGCAGACTCAATATGGGGTGGTTTGCCAGTGCCTTCCCCTGTCATTACCGTTTACCCCCCAGCAAGCTGGGTACTCATTTTGCCGACCTCGGAAGGATGGCAGGCTGAGTCAACCTTGAGCCGGCTGCTGGGATCGAACTCCCAGCCTCATGGGCAGACAGAAACCTGTGTGGGAGGCCTTAAATGTTTCTTCTCTACCACGACCCTTTCCAAGGTAACCCTTTCTGCCTGGGGAGCTGATCTTTATACTCTGCAGGTGAGCTGTAATTCCAGGAGGTCTCCAGGCTCCACCTAGAGGTTAGCTACCCCTGGGTTGGAAATATTCCTGGAGGTTTGGAGGTGGGACTTCAAAATCGTACAATGCCTCAGAGTCCAGACTTCAAAGGAGCCATTTTTGCCTGCAGTTGGGAGGGAGTGGTGCAGGGGTGTCCCTCCTGGGCTATGGGCTATGTCCAACCCTTACCAGCAACTGTTTGTATTCTGGGGCGCAGACAGGCAGACCAGCATCAGTCCTGTGAGTCTGGAAAGTGCAGGAAGATCTAAATAAATACAGCCTGAAACTGTAAATAGTGAGAGGGAGAGGAAGGAAAGACAATTGGAAAATGCTTTGAGACACCTGAGGCCTGTTGGGCCACTGCGACCCATTCCCAGTTCTCGCAGACCTCTCACAACCCCACATAACTCACAGGTTGACTATTGTGGAGAGACGAATGGAAAAGGTGTTTGTGAACCGCTTTGAGACTCCTTTGGGTAGTAAGCAATAGGGTACAAAAATCCGTTCTTCTAAGGAGCAACCATGAAAGAAGCATGTGGCCACATAACTTTATCAACAGTGAAAAAATGGAAAAGAAGGAACAGGGTGGACACCTGTGTACTGTGACTACCCTATGTGTATTAGGGCAGAGGGGCATTCCGGTGTCTGTGACCTAATTCCCACAAGAAGGGAAATGACACAGAACTGGGGGGAATTGGTTGCCATATAATCTTCCCCTAAGAAGAGTCTCCAGTCTGATTTTCCCTGCACATATCTGAAGACATGGCTCTGGAAAGCTCATCTGTAACCACTATGCCACAATTCCCAAAGGTCAGTCCTCTCCCACACTCAACGAACATTCCAAACCACAGGTTCTTGACACCCATATCTCCACACCCATGCCCTCATTTGTCACCACGCCACCACAACCTCCCACACAACACACACATTCAACCCTATGCCCTTACAGACTGGACAACTCCTCCCCTTCCTCTCCCCATTGCCAAGCTCTAGCGCCCGTTGTATTCTTGGATACAACGGGCTTTGCCCCTAGTAATAGTATAATAGAACAGTAGAACAATGGTGAGAACATTAAATTAACTAACGCATACTGATGGTCCCTTGGGTTGGACAAATTGGCAGTGGTTTCCATGGGGGAGAGGCTCGGGGGCCAATGGGAAGTGATTGGTTCATGTTGACTTCAACCAAGTGCCTGGCAGAGGAGCTCCCTTTCGCAGGCCCTGCGTAACTGTTCAGGTTCCATTAGGGCCCTGATCTCTGGGAGCTCATTCCACTAGGTGAGGGCCAGGAGAGAGAAGGCTCTGAACATGGTTGAGGTCAAGCAAGATTCCTTGGGGTCAGGGATCACCAGGTAGTTGGAGGTAGCGGTGCATAAGACTCTTTGAGAGGTTTAGGCAGAAAGGTGATCTCTTGGGTACACTGGACCCTGACCACACATGGTCTTAAAGGTGGTGGCACCTGGATGCCGTGACATAGCCATGTGATAATCCTTTGCTAGGGCAGCTGGTCGGTCCCCTCGAATTCAATTGCAGTTAGTTAGTTGTTAGTCTGAGGAAAAGTGCTTGCACTTGGGGGCTCACGCCTTGGGTGGATCTTTGTTGGAGGTGCTACTGGACTCTTATTTTGTTTCGTTTGATAGTTAAGTTATAGAAGCTGTTGGAGTTCCTGAACGGAGCTTAGGTGACTCCCACCAAGCACAAACAGGAAGAAGAATTTGAATATGTCCTGCCTCCCTGATGGATTTAATGAATGAAATATTGATATTTAGATACTTCAGTCTAATAGGCTTATTGACACAGTTTAGCCTGCTATTTTTTGTGGCTTATATACCAGGTGTCCCCTTTTGCTATATATTTAGTATTGCAACCAGCTGCTAGTTTAATTTATTTACCTGTTCATACAAACCTGCTTGTGTTGGGTTAGCAAAGCATGGTCAATCTGCTTTTGAGGGAAACGGCTTTCTTCCATTTTCTACCCTTCCAGTGTGCTTCTGAATTGCTATGGTGAGCTGTTTAAAATCATGGCGTGGGAGCAAGCGGCCATAGGAATGTAAAGACGATCCCCTTTACAAAATAACCCCTCCTCCTCCACCAGCTGAGGGCATAGAGGAGGAAACTGTGTCCCCTCCCAAGTCCTTTTGCAGCCAGCCCCCAGGGATGGTTTGCAGCTGTGACACTTTGCTACATATCACTGTCGTGAGTCCGAGGTGGGAGGGACGGAACATTGAATCCACTACAGGGTCTGCCTTGCTTTCCTGTTGCGGGAGGTGGGATGATGCATCAGCAAGGAAATTCGACTTCCCCAGGAGGTACTTTAGAGCAGTGGTCCCCAACCCCTGGTCCGGGGACCGGGACCGGTCCGTGGATCAGTCGGTACCGGGCTGTGGCTCCTCCTCATCCTCCTCCCCAGCTGCTGCCTTGGGGGCTGTCCTGCCACTCTGCCGCTGGCTCACCTTTGGTGCTCTCCAGTGGCCGCCATGGCTGGGGCTCCCCCTCGGCATGGCACAGCTGCTGCTGCTTGCAGCGCCCCCCAGCAGACGGTGGGAAGTCAGGGGCGCCGGTGGGAAAGCAAGTGAAGCAGGGGCTCAAGTAGTGGCGGTGACGTCCCTTGGCAAAAGACTACCTCCCGGGCCTCAGTAAAATTATCAAGCGTTGACCGGTCCCTGGTGATAAAAAGGTTGGGGACCACTGCTTTAGAGTGAATGAAAACCATGAGAAAAACTCTCCCCGCTGAATGTGTTTGGCGGTCAATTTGCGCGGTTGCTGCAAAGCCTGTAAATTTTTATGGTCCACCCACACTTCAAAAGGGACAGGAGATCCCTCCAGCCAATATCTACAGCCTCTTTCTCCCAAATGGCCCAATTCCTTTTGGTCTCTGAAGACATTTTGGAAATCTAAGCCAGAGGATAGAAGTGCCCATCCTCCCCTTTCTGGAGGATCATGGCCCCCATTGCTACATCGCTTGAATCGACCGAAGGATTGGCTCGGTGATGAATAGTTGCTTTAGCTTCTCAAATGCCATGTGGCACTCCTCGGACCACTTCAGCTTAGCCCCGGGTCAACTCTCCTCTGCCCCTGCCCCTTTTGTTTTCAGTAAGTCCGTAAGGGAAAGGGCTACCTTTGCATAATTCGGGATGAAGGACTTTATGGAAATTAGCGAAGCCCAGAAAACTTTGTGATTGCCACCTAGTATGGGGAGGGGCCCAGTCCAACAGATCTTTTTCTTTGTTGGGATCCATGCTCAACTCTTGTGGTGAGACCCGGTACCCTAAGAAATCCAGACTCTCCCTATGAAATTCACACTTGGAAAGTTTAGCATAAAGGTGATTTGCCCTCAGCCTCCTCAGCACCTCCTGCACCAGTTTTATGTGTTCTTCCAAAGTATTAGACTACAGCAGAATGTCATCAATGTAAACCAATTCCCCTTTGTACAGCAGATCATATAACACTTCATTAATTAAATTCATGAACATTCTGGGTATGCCGGATATACCGAACAACATTACTAAATACTCAACTTGTCTCAGCGGCGTATTAAAGGCAGTTAGGTTTATCTGGAAGGAAGTTTGCTATATGAAATCTCTGTCCCTGTATCTTTGTACTTGAAATCAGGCCAACAATGAAAAACTTATGGTTTAGAACGGCAATGTGAAAATCTTCATAGACGCTTACATGTTTACAGTGCAGCTAGAGATAGAGTTTACGTTCTTCTACATTAATTGAAGTCAGTGGTCTTAGAAGGTCTCACTGCTCTTCAACTTGCACTTCTATTTTGGTTATTTGTCGAGGCCAACTGTAATCATGTGTGTGAACGAGATTTAGCTCCCCCTCCTGAGTTAGCAAGGATTCAAGTTTTAATCCTGCCTTCTGGCTGTAAGCTGCCTCCAGCAGTACGTCCCATATACTGGGAGAGTGACGTTCTCCTTAGGAAGGAATGCCTGCTGGGCTCAGGAGGAATGGGTCTTATATATGACTGCCAACTGCAGGTATGGAAATTCCTGGAGATTTTTTTTTGGGGGGGGAGTTGGGCCTAGGTAAAGCAAGGTTTTAGGAAGGGGAGGGAACCTCAGCAGGGTATAGTGCAATTGATTCCACCTTCCAAAGCAGCCATTTTTTCCTGTGGAACTGATTTTCTTATAACCTGGAGATCAGCTGTAATTCCAAGGGATCTCCAGGCCCCACCTGGAAGATTGCAACCCTGGTCTTAACATGTGTGCTTTGTGACCCACAGGCCAGGCCATCAAATTTGGTGAAACCGGTGGCTTTGAGAAAGCTTCCAGGCAGATACCTCGCCCACCAAGAGGGCCTGCCTTCCCTTCCTGTTCCACCGCTCCAGCAGACCTTGGATCGTTACCTGTTGGCATTGCAGCCCATCGTCAGTGAGGAGGAGCTGAGCCATACCAGGCAGCTGGTGGAAGAGTTCCGGAAGCCGGGCGGTGTCGGAGAAAGGTTGCAGAAGGGGCTGGAGAGGAGGGCTCGGAAACATGAGAACTGGGTGAGTGGCCAGCTTGGGGTCTGGAGGAGGTCAGGAATGTAAGGGGTGGCTCGGGCCTAATTCACACATGTAGGGCAATAAGGTTGAAGGATGGACTCCCTTGATTCATGCTGCTCAGGGAGAGTGATACATTTGTATTGGAGTGCTCCCCTGTATTTAATAAATGAACAACCACTCCCTAAAAATAGAAAAACAGCAAAGAAAGACTTGTGCTCTATTGCTACTTGGAAGTAGCATTTTGTCCGCAAGGAACATGCAAAGCTAAGATCTAGTCTCGAGTGGTGATGTTTGGTCTCCTTCTTTGTCTCCTTAGGTGTGTGAACTAAAGCTAAGATTGTACAATCCATCACTGATTTTTGACCTGGGCATCCCTAAGTGTACAAATACTGTCTGGAGTATCTGCTTTACACCCCCAAAATGGTGTGACCTTCACCCCTCCTTCACCTTAGGCTCCTAAATCAACCCCTCTTATCTTCCCAGCTCTCGGACTGGTGGCTGAAAACGGCCTACCTGGAGTATCGTCTCCCTGTGGTGGTGCATTCGAGTCCTGGCGTAGTATTGCCCAAGCAAGATTTTCAGGATCGGCAAGGCCAGCTGAGGTAATCATTGGTGGAACACCAGCTGCCCAAGTTTCTAGGATCTATGACGCATTGAAGATCCGTTTTCACTATTTGTGTTTTGGGGTTACCAGGCCTAGAATGTGCAGCCATTATGGATTTTTTGTCCCCAGCAAGCATCCAAATTGAAACTGAAAGACAAACACTTCTCAGGGATGCTTGAAGGTGATTCTGTGTTGAGCCAGGAGTAGGGCTAGATGACCCTGTATTCCAATTCTGTGATTGCTGAGTCCTGCTACATTTCGAGCATCAGTAGGCAGTAGAATACAGGTGCTGGATTTGCACAGTTCCGCAGCATTTTAAGAGCATTTTGAGGCATCTGTTCCCTTTTTAATTTTGGCACACTTTGTCAATGTCAGTTTTATTCACCTAGGTCACTTATATGCCTCCTTTCCACTTTGGAAATGTGCTTGAGCAACCTGTTAATAAAAAAGAATGTGAACATAACGGGACCAATCAAGACTGTCTGTAGACATGATCAGTTCTTCAGATTTCATCTTGGGGAGACTTCGAGAGTAGGAGCTGGCCTTGGGAGAAGCAGTTTGGTTTCAGGCATAGATCTGTAAGATCCAGGTTCAAATCCGACCGCACTGTAAAGGTACTTGGTGACCTTTTAAAAAATAAATTTATCCTACTTATTATGTCATTCTCTACTCTTTCCCACCTTTCTCTGGTGCTCTTCTGTCGCCTGGCCACCTTCCACAGCAGAAGGGATGATTTGGGCCTGGTTGTCCCAGTCTTATTCGGACACTCTAATCCAGAGTCTCCCAACCCCACAGTTACTCCAGAGCCCCGGGGGCATTTAATTTTAAAGAGAGAAGGGGTGACATGTCACTTCTGAAGGCATGGCCAACTGATGTCACTGCTGGGTTACCTCAAAGCTGGCAAAATTTTTCTGGGGTTGCTCCACAGGCAAAAGGCTGCTCTAACCACTATGCCATACTGTCTCCACCTAACCATGCCACACGGCTGTTAAGGAAGATTAAATGGGGAAAGGAGAAATATGGGCACTGCCCAGAGCTATGGGAGGAAGGGCAGTACAAAAATGCACCAGAGAGAAAAACAGAATTTAGCAATAGTAGCAACAAAGGCCTAAGCTTCAATGAAATACAATTAAGGTACTTTTGTGAACACTCCCTTAGGTTGGCTCCCTGGGTGAGGCAACATCTATCCAGATTACCTTTGCCCCAGCCTGAGACTAATCTCTGTGACTGTTGCTGAAAGAAAAGCTTTGACCTTTGTACAGGATCCCCTTTTCCACACTTGCCCATCGTCCCTCTCGCTTGTTGTCTTTCATCTGTTCCCTAGCTGTGTTAAAAATACCAGCCAATCCAGGGAAAGATCAGTCAGGCTCGGAGTAGAAAGAATCTCTCTTTGGAGCAGCGCAGTGTCTGAGGCTGGCCAGCCGGCTGGCAAGAATTCAGGGCTGAGCCCCTGGACCTGTTTGGAAACCAAGGCCACACCCCCAATAAATAAAGCAAGGGCTGCAGCCTTTGATCAGCCCACTCTGGCAGCAGCCCAGTTGAGCTTTAGAAGAAGAAGAAGAGTTGGTTCTTATATGCCGCTTTTCTCTATCCGAAGGAGGCTCAAAGCAGCTTCCATTCACCTTTCCTTTTCTCTCCCCACACCCTGTGAGGGAGGTGAGGCTAAGAGAGCCCTGAGATTACTGCTTGGTCAGAACACCTTTCTCAGTGCTGTGGGGAGCCCAAGGTCACTCAGCTGGTTGCATGTGGGGCAGTGGGGAATCAAACCCGGCTCGCCAAATTAGAAGTCCACACTCCTAACCACTACACCAAGCTGGTTTAGTTGGGTGTCAACCCTGTCGAATAAAGTGGGACAACTTCTCAGTAGACATGGCCCTGCACATCCACTACAATTTGGTTTTGAGGCTGGCCTTGGGTGTGGGATGTAATTATTTTAGAAATAAATGAAAACCTTTTTTGATGGGCGGGGGGCCCTTTTTAAGGCGTGAGGTTGAGAATCAAAGCTACCCACTAACTTTGCTTGGTGTTTCGAGTATGGTGGTAGCAAGGTATGGAAGGGGAAAATATTAATTATTTTCATGTTCTCAGGGAGAAGGGGCATGGAAATTACTGTCCCAGACTGGTCTCGCAGTTAAAAAGTTCCTGCTAGTTGGTCTTGGGAAGGACCTTTCTCAACCCAAAGAGTGGTTGCCAGTCAGGGTAGACAAGTGAGCAAGAGGGGTCAGTAGCTGATTCCACATAGGTAGGGTTGCCAGCCTCCAGAAAAAAAAAACATTTTGATCCGTTCTTTTTTTAAAGCCAGGAAGCCTTGCAGTCTAAAGTAGCTTGAGGTTGCTGCTTCATGAATAGGGATTGGCAAGACCCAGTTCAGAAATATAATTGGAGTGAGTGGCTAGTGCCTTGCTCCCTTGGAACAGTAGCCGAGAATCATAGAGTTTGAAGGGATCCCTAGGATGATCTAGTCCAACCCCCTGCAGAATGCAGGACATTCACAACTACCCACCCACCCACAGTGACCCCAAATCCATGCCCAGATGATGCCCCTCCAGAAGAAACCAGAATCCCTGGCCAGTTTAGTTTGGAAGTAATTTGCTTCCTTGTCCTAAAGTGGCAATTGGCATTTCCCTGGGTGTTCGTCAGTGATGGTGAATGCAAGAACAATCTCTGTATGCATGATTGCTCTTTGTATGTTGAGTAACTCAAGTAACAATGTGTGTACAGTTGAACATGTGATACACACACCCAATTAGTCACGGTGCTGGTCCCCAGTTTCATTTGTGAAGTGAACGCCCATTGGTTCGTGATTACAACCAGCTGTGTGTGCAGAGAGGAAGGAAGTAGGTGTGTTCAGTGTAACATGCGAACGGAGCAGCTAGGAGGATCGTTTCTGAGGACAGCCATGTCGGTCTGCAAGAGAAGAGCAAGACTCCAGTCCAGGAACAGCTTAGAGATTAACATGATGTTCAAGGTGTAAGTTTTCGAGAGTCAAAGCTGCATTCGTCAGATATTTGTCAGGTGTCTGATCAAGGGTGCTTTGACTCTTGAAGTTCATACCCTGAAAATCTTGTTTGTCTCAAGGTGCCACTGAATTCGAACTTAGGAGCACTATCAGTGCTCATTTTTGTTCCATGATGAGAGAATGGCAGAATGGGAATGCAGTACGTCAACTACTGAAGCCCTTGAACTGAAAGGGATCGTTGGCCCATTATTTCCTGTGTGCACCTTTACTCAGAGGTAAATCTCATCAGTTTTCTCTAGGGCTTGCTCCTGAGTAAAGCTAGATGGGGTTGCATTTTTAAACTGCAATATTTACTATCTTCTGTGGGACTGACTTTTTCCCCACAATAAGGAAAAGTCCTTATGGCGGTGGTGTTCTTTCCATTGAAATAGGTGGCCACAATCCTACCAGAAAGTTGTTGTGTGCAAGCCCCATTGAAAAGATTGTGGCTCATGTCACCCTCCTTACAAAACACCCAGAACACGGGGAGGATCTGTGGCTCAGTAGAAGAGCCTCTGCTTTGGCATACAGAAGGTCTCAAGTTCAAGCCCCAGCATCTCCAGTTAAAATGACCAGGTGGGAGGTGATGTGTATGATTTGGACCCGAGACCTTGGAGAACCACTGCAGTCTGCATAGACAAAGCTGACTTTGATGGACCAGGGGCCTGATTCACTATAAAGCAGCTTCATGTGTAGCCAATTTATGCATTCAGCAAAAGCTCACTGGGAGAGTAGAACAGCGTATTACATATTTGAATGCTCCATTGTCTTTCAAAGATATGGCTTGCACATGAGAGAAATACATGTTAGGGAGAAAGCTAAGCTGGGACTTTTCATATGACATGAATACAAGAATAGCCCTGCTGGATAAGACCAATAGTCCCCTTAGTCCAGCTTCCTGTCTCACACAGACATAAGCACCTTGGTCACCCTCCACTGTACTTTTTCCAGCCATGCAATGTCCTTTTTGAGATACGCTGCCCAGAACTACACAAAGTATTCCAAATGAGGCCACACCATGGTTCTATACAGGGGCATGACAATGTTTACTGTTCATGCTGAAAGTTGTGGGTCCCCCCCCCCTTGGGGATGGGAGGCCTTTAAAACATGCTGCCTGGCTCCACCTGGCCGGCAGAAGAAATTTGTGAGAAGATGCTTTATAACTTGGTTCAGCCAAATGTGGAAAGTGACTCTTGGTGCCCTCAGGACAAAGTCCAAACAGCGTTAAAAGGCAGCTTTGCTCTGGGCTCTGTGTGGAATCCAGGCTGCTGTCTTTTGATGGAGAGCCGTCCTTAAGAGGGTAGGACCTGGAAGGGCCAGGTTTGAATCCCCACTTTGCCGCAGAACTTCACTGGGTGATCCTTGACCAGTCATTCTCTTCTAGCCCAGGCTCCCTCGCAGGGCTGTCATCGTGAAGACAGAAGGGAAGAAGGGAGTTCAATGTTGTAAGACACTTTGGGACCCCCTTGGGGAGAAAACGGTTTAAATGGATAAAATTGAAAAACAAAGCCTAAACAAAACAAGAACTTCAGCCCTTGTTCTGCTTTTCATTGTGTTTGTTTGGCCTTTCCAGATTTGCATCAAAGCTGATTGAAGGTGCCTTGGACTTCAAAACCATGATTGACAAGTGAGTGGGAAGCATCTCGGGATTACAGGTTGCCAGCTCAACTCGCTTCTGGGAGGGTGCAGGCTGTGGGCTTTTCTATATGAATGCAGAACCTGGATTGTGTGCCCTGACAAGAATCAAAACATTCTATTAAAAAAGAAAAGCAAGTTTCTTGTTCTTATAATTGCAGGTGTCCTTTGACTTGCGTCACTTCCACATTTTTGCCCTCTCCTATCTTAGGTCAGCAGTCCCCAGTATGGTGCTGCTGGGTACTGCAACACCCATTGTCCCATTTCCTAGTAGCCCCCAAGCAAATTTGCAAAGTGGCTGGGGGGAGTTGTTTTTGTCCAGCAAGTCTTCTGATTGGCCGTTGGAGATGTGCAGGTTTTTCCAAACATCACCCTGACAGCAGCCACCTCCACAACACCAAGATCTTTAATGTGTGAGTTGAAAACAAGCTGTGGCAGCCATTTGGTGACTGTGGCCACCACACTGTGTCACAGAATCACAGACTTGGAAGGGACATCCGGTGCCATCTAGTCTAACCCCCTGTGCAATGCGGGAAATTCTCAACTCCCTGCCCACCTACAGTGACCCCAATCCCATGCCAAAATGTCAATTTCAAAAGGGCCTTCAAGCTCAGAAAGGCCCCCGCCATAGGCAGTTGCTGTGCAAGAAGACAGTGAGCAACTGATAGATCTGACTGTAACGTACTCAAAGCCATTGAAAAGGGCTGCTCTTGACCTACTAAGACAGCTTAACAGACTGATCCTCAGTTAGGTATGTGTCGTTTTTGTTTTTTTTAATCCCAACTTTATGTTGGAGATGGTGATTCAGGAATGCTGTTTTCAGTAGAATAATAGGTCCCTGCAAACCCGCTTCTCCACATGAGGTAGGGAGCACAATAACCACATCAGTTTCCAGTGTGGCACAATGCTTAGAGTGTTGAACTTGGATTGGGTAGAACCAGGTTTGAATTCCCAGTCCACCATGGAAGTTTGCTGGGTGACCTTGGGCCAGTCACATACCCTCAGCCAAACCCTCCTCACAAGAATAAAGTTTGAGTCCAGGGCCACTTTAAGACCAACAACGTTTTATTCAAGGTATAAGCTTTTGTATGCAGGCACACTTCCTCAGGTGCAATGAAAAGGAAGTTACCAGTCCATACGTATGGTGGTAGAGCGTAAACAGTGAATTAGCATACAGCATAATAAGGGTGTTTGACAGATGCAAGGATGAAAGCTCATACCCAGCATAAAACCTTGTTGGCCTTCAAGGTGCCTTTGGACTCGAACTTTGTTCTGCTTCAGGCCAACATAGCGACCCACTTCTTACAATGTTGATGTGGGGTTGAAATGGAGGAGAGGAAAATTATGAAAGCTACCTTGGATCCATATTTAGGGAAAGGTATAAGTGAAATGAAATAAATAATCCCTCTCCCTTCCCCCCTTTCCTCTATGCAGCTCAGAGCAGTGTATGTTTTTCTTCTCCCCTCCATTTTATCCTGGTGACAATCCTGTGATACAGATTAGATGTATTGAGTGTGTGTGTGATTCAGATGAGGGGGAAATCCTGAGTGTCATGGCTTAATGGGAGTTCAAACCCACATGGTTTTAGTCCTAGACTACCACTCTACACATCACAGCCATGCCTCTGCTTCTAGCCAGCTTGCTGACCTTACACACCAAGTGTCTGTTCTTGTAGTTAGTGAAATGGCCTGTCCATGAGGTGAGAAATCCTTTTGCCTGCAAACATTTTTAAAAGGGCTATTCACCTTTGTGGATACCATTATTATTGTGAACGACATCCTTTTTTTTTTAAAGCCAGATCTTCTCCCTTCCCTTTGTTTGACTACCTACTTGTTCCTAAGAGTAGGGCTATTAAACTTGCTGAGACTCTTGACTCCCCCTACTGAAATACGGTGGGACCCTCTAAGAGAGCTGTCCAGTTTTCATATGGGAAACACAATGGTCTATTATGCCTGAGCTGCTGCTCAGTTCAAAACCGCCTTCTGTTCTCTACCCTTAGTGAGACGCTTCCCGTGGAATACCTCGGTGGAAAACCTCTCTGCATGAACCAGTACTACCAGATCCTCTCCTCCTGCCGCATCCCCGGCCCCAAACGGGATTCTGTGGTGAACTATGCAAAAGGGAAGAAGCCCCCCACCCACATCACTGTGGTCCACAACTTCCAGGTACCCAGGCGTTGAAAAACAGGGGTTTCCCACCCACTGTGTCTGTGCAAGGAGAATTTGATTTCTCAGTCCCCACACCTGGAGCAAACCCCCTTCCAATAGTTTGACCAAGCCTAATGTTTTGCACTCACACGCACAATAAAAACAACAAGCTTTATTGAAAGGCTTGAACATACACAAGAATAGGCAAGGGCAGTAAAATAACAAACATGCATATGACATCCATGAGGACAGGCAGGTTTCGGTGTCTTCAAGTCAGTCTAAATACCAGAATGGAGATACAGCAACTGAATGGAGATACAGCAACATGGCTGGGCCCTCATCATCACCATCTGGCCAGGCTTGGAAACTCGGGTAGCTTGTAAAGCTTGTGAAACTTTATAGGCCAAGTGGACCACTGACCCCACCTCCAGCACCCGTAAATTCAGCCCTGTTGGTCTGGAGCAGAAGAACGACCTTTGAGTCCAGGGGCATCGTTGAGACCAACCGAGTTTTGTTCAAGGTATGGGATTTTGCGTGCCTGTACACTTCTGCTTATACCCAGAATAAAACTTTTTGGACTTAAAGGGTACCACTGAACTCAAACTTTGTTTCCCCCGACCACTGTAAGCCAATCCAGAACATGATCCAAAAGAGTATTCTCAGGTAACAGCAGACACCCCCCCCATCTGACTTTAGTATTCAAAAGTGTGACCTCACAGGCACACTTAAGAATGATAGGCATTCGACACGGAACTCCCCCCAGTTCTATTCTTTACACTTGGTTGGTGCAAGAAGACACAGGCCGTTGCTTTACACTAATGGCAGAGCCACACTCTGCTGCTCAAACTCTCAGGTTGATGACTGTCTCCCTTGACACCAGGTATTCCTCACCTTCCCCTACATCTCTAGACAGCCTGGGCATGGCACACAGCCCACACACATGCACCATGTTTGGTCATCCAAAGACACTCGCCTGGCTTTGACCTGGCTTTCCAATATGGTGGAATGCACTGCCCGTGGAGATCTGGGCAGTGACAGAATTGTCCAGAATTTGACAGGTCCTGCAAAACAGCACTCGCCCGCCAGGTTTATGGCTGAGGCTTCAAATCATACAGGCCTCCCTCCTCTCCCACCCCCCATACTTTATACTGTCCAATATGGTTAGCTGGCAGATGAGATGAAAAAGGGCTGGGGGGGGGGTCTTACTTATGTTTGAACCATTATTTTTATCCTTGTTTTATTGTTGTAAACTGGCCCGAAGCCGCTTGTGGGGAAGGACAGTCTAAAAATCAGTCGATAAATAAATGTGGTAGTAAAAGTGAGCTGGGCTGAGCAGAAGAGTATCTGAAGTGACAGGCAGGAGAAGACGGGCCCTTCTTATCCCAAGGGGGTCTCATAGTAAACGTTAGGGGCATCTACACCCTGCTTTATATATGAACAGGGAGGTGTGAATAAGCAAGTCATTTATTTTAATTTTAAAATGTTTTTAAATTTTAAATTTAAATTTAATTTTTTTTTAATTTTAAATTTTAAATGTAATTTTTAAATGTTTGTCTGGCCTTTCTCCTAAAGAGGACATCATTCATGCCTGTAATTCCCCCCAAGGGGGACCCAGACATCAAAGTAAGCACCTGGTTTCCCTACTGGGCAGCTCCCAGGACCGAACGAGCTTGGACTTTCTCTGCTTGTTCGAATGGTGCAGACTTATCACAGCGGAGGCAAAGGGCTGATTGGCTACAAAACAAAATACTGGGCAAAGCCCATGGAGAGGCAGCCTTCCTTGCCTCTTAACAGCCTTCCTTGCCTTTCTCCTCCTTCCCTCCTGTTCTGTTCTCACTATAGTCGTCAGAAGGTCAGGCTGGTCCAAGTTCCCCCTGTGAGCTCCATGGCTGAGTGGGGATTTGAACCAGGGTCTTTTTCCCAGCTGGAGCCCGACAGAGCCTCTTCAGATGCCACCGGCCTTGGATTTCAGCGACCTGATGATCATTACCCTGTGCTGGCTTGTGAGTCTCCCTTGTCCTGGAGACTCTCCAGAGCCCTAGCCTGAGCATTTTGTCCCCTCAGTGTTGTGAGGCATTCTGTGGAAAGGGCCAGGTCAAGTTGGAGAGCCGTTTTGCAAGCTTTCTGCTTACTAATTCCAAGCTGAATGGCCAGCAGTGAACAATCGCTCCTTTCCTCTTTCCTCCCCAGTTCTTTGAGCTGGACGTTTACAGCAGTGACGGCAGCCCTTTGACCACCGACCAGATCTTCCTCCAGCTGGAGAAGATTTGGAATACTTCCCTCCAAACCAACAAGGAGCCTATTGGGATCTTGACCACGAACCATCGCAACAGTTGGGCCAAGGCCTACAACAACCTCATCAAAGGTCTGTCTCCACCCCTTCCAGCTACAAGGGCCACCACTGGGCTGGAGGAGGAGACCCACTAGATTTCAAGAAAAGTGGCGCTTCAAGCTGATCCTGCATTGAGCAGAGGGTTGGGCTAGATGGCCTATATGACTCCTTCCCACTCTGTTGCTATGTGACATTCCTGTTCCTTCACTGGAATAGAACCTTTTGGCCTCCAGGACAGACCATGGAGTTCCTGAGGATGGTTTCCCGTCTCCCAGGAACAACATTTTGCAGAGATCATTGAGCAGTAGGTGAGATGGGCATGGCAAAAAGGTTCTGTTCCTCTGGCAGAAACCCCTTCCCTTACTGGGAAACAGAGTCTGGATTTCCCACTTAGGGGAATAAGGAGAAGAAGAGTTGGTTTTCATACCCTGCTTTTCTCTACCCGAAGGAGTCTCAAAGCAGCTTATAATCGTCTTCCCTTCCTCCCCCCACAACAGGCACCCTGTAAGGGAGGTGGGACTGAGAGACCCCTGATATACCTGCTCTGTGAGAACAGCACTATTAGGGCTGTGACTGGCCCATGGTTACCCAGCTGGCTGCATGCGGAGGAGCAGGGAATCAAACCTGGCTCGCTAGATTAGAAGCCGCCACACTTGACCACGACACGAAGCTGGCTCTCCAAGTCCAGAGATAAACCCACTCCCCTTCCCTGGTGGTAGCAGTGTTATCAGATTGTGTGACTGTTCAGGTTTGTCTCAGAATGTGGAGTTTCTTTGTGGTTTGTTGGTGCTTGGGACAAAACTGCAGTCAGCTGTTTTCCCAAAAAGAATTTGGTTATTTAAGCAGGCAATTACATTGATGCTCTATTTGCTTTTAATTGGTCTATAGTAAAAATGCCAGACAGACCTTTATTGGCATAACAATAAGAGGCAAGTACAGCCAAGCAGGGTAAAATTATAATAGAGTAAAATAAGCTAATATTATAGACTAAAATACAGTAAAATCATCTGATTAAAACATCTTAATTCTAGCTTGATAAACAGCCATTAAAAATTCAGCTACACGCAATGTGGTCTCTGCAGAAAGATCATTAAGCAGAAACTGTAGCTTCATCATTTACTAGACCTCTGGGACAAAGTAGAGGATCCAGAAGTTTTCTGCGAAGACTCACATGAAGTTCACAATCTAAAATAATATGTGAGGTTGAATCGGGACAGTTCGCAGAACACGGACACAATCTTTCCCTCCTTGGGACATGCTGGTATCTTCCTGCAAGGACGCTTGAGGGAAGACAACTCATTCTTGCCAGCATGAAAACTCTACGAAGGGCTGGACTAGTAAGATTATAAAAATAATTAACAATTTCCCCTCGATTTAATTGAATCCCCAGAGCAGCAGGAGAACATACATAGGGTTGTGCTGGAAACATTTTGGACTGTTCAGCCCATCGTCGTGCCTCTGCAATAGGCTAGTTCGCCCCCTCGTCACGGCAGAGTACTACTTAAAATGTATACTAAATAGAATCATAGAATAATAGTTGGAAGGGATCTCATGGGTCATCTAGTCCAACCACCTGCACTGTGCAGGACACTCACATCCCAATCACTCATCTACTGTAACCTGCCACCCTTTTGCCTTCACAGAATCAGCCTCTCTGTCAGATGGCTATCTAGACTCTGTTTAAAAATTTCCAAAGATGGAGAACCCACCACCTCCCGAGGAAGCCTGTTCCACTGAGAAACTGCTCTGTCAGGAACTTCTTCCAGATATTTCTTTTGAATTAATTTCATTTCATTCGTTCTGGTCTGTCCCTCTGGGGCAAGAGAGAACAACTCTATTCCATCCTCCATATGGCACCCTTTTAAATACTTGAAGATGGTTATCAGATCCCCTCTCAGTTGTCTCCTCTCTAGGCTAAACATACCAAGCTCCCCCAACCTTTCTTCATATGTCTTGGTCTCCAAACCCCTCACCATCTTTGTTGCCCTCCTCTGGACACGTTCCAGTTTGTCAACATCCCTCTTCAAATGGGGTGCCCAAAATTGAACACAGTACTCCAAGTGAGGCCGAACCAGAGCAGAGTAAAGCGGTACCATCACCTCCCGTGATCTGGACATGATACTCCATTTGATACATCCCAAAATCCCATTTACCTTTGTTCCCTCTGGGTACGATTTGTCAACCAGTTATTGATCCACCTAATATGCACAACAGCAGGACAGTATATTATCTCCATATCGGAGGTGGAGAGGCAGGCAGAGGGCGAGCAGCTTGCCTAGTGTGTTTAAGTTAGAGATGGGACTAAACCAGAGCTTCCTGATTCACGTTCAGCAGTGGAATAGGCTGCCTAAGGAGGTGGTGAGCTCCCCCTCACTGGCAGTCTTCAAGCAAAGGTTGGATACACACTTTTCTTGGATGCTTTAGGATGCTTAGGGCTAATCCTGCGTTGAGCAGGGGGTTGGACTAGATGGCCTGTATGGCCCCTTCCAACTCTATGATTCTATGATTTTATGATTCTACGTTCTTGTCCTCGGTGTGCTGTCAGCCTCTGCAAGCAGCTATTTCAAATATTGTGTGCCATGAAAGAACTGCCGTGTTGCCATGAGAAATGAACACATTAGATAAGTTCAGGCTTCTGTGAGGAGACTGCCCGTTGCTTCTCTGCATGCTTCATTCCTCGCGTTTACTGTTTGCCTGTCAGCCTCCATTGGAGGCAAGCAATACTAACACATTTTTGCTTTAGCTGTGGCTGGGTCCTTCAGACAGTTCCTGGGCAGATGCCCAGTGGAATTGTTTGTTTTTGGAAGAGGCTGCACGATGAATCTCTGTGTGAGTTTCTGCATTGGGCATGCTTTCTTCCCTTCAGAAGATCCACCTAGAACAGGCAGGAGCAAAAGTGGGAGCTCATCATGGGAGGGCCTCTGTTACAAACTCTAAACCAAAACTGTGAAAGCAAGAATAAAGAACTCTAGCAGACAAGGCCTGTGGATTTGGTGGTCTGCTCTACCGTGACACTCACTGGGGGAACCTGAGCTAGCTGGTCTCTTTCTGTTGGACCCACCTGACAGGGGTATCGTGAGGATAAAATATCGTTGGATAGATTCATGTTCCTTGAACTCTTTGAAGGGAAAACAAGATAAGCATGGAATAAAATACATTATTTGGAACTCAGGTACATGCCTCAGACCAATAGCTGCTGAATTTGGACTATAGTTTGAAAAAGGGTGTGATCTGAAGACCTGGGTGCTTCCATTTCAGGTGGGTGTCATGCTACAGAATGTTTTTCTGTGCAGTGTTCCCTGTGTGTAGAAAAACATGGAAGGCTTGTCCTTGAGAAACTGGTTTTCCACTTGCAGAGTAAAATAAAACAAACAAACAAACAAATAAACAAATAAATAAATAAATAAATAAATAAATAAATAAATAAATAAATAAATAAAAAATTTAAAAGGCCATAAGTCTCAGGAAAAGGGAAGGTCCCAATTGTTGGGGCTTCTGCTGTGCCTGTGAGAATCCCTGCACACTCACTTATTCAATGGTCCTTCCACCACAATACTATGCTTAGCCAATGGCAAGTCACTTGAGTCCCACCTGCTTTGCATAAAAACGTGAGCCAGCAAATCTTGAGTGCGCCTCAGGATTGTGGGTTGAATCTAGGCTAAATTGTCTGCTAACCAAACGCACTTCCAATAGTGGAACAGAACATTCCTGCCCCCTGTCTTCCTGCCACACCCAGAACAGATCTCCCCAGAACACAGCTCCTGACGATCCGGGGATCCTCTGTCTACAGTAAGAAGGAGGGAGTTTGTGGAAATTATCTCTCCTGTTTTTAGTGTAAAGTGTAGTCAAGATCCAGCCCAGCAAGTTTCAAAATTATTGGAAATGGAGACTCTTTCATATTTGCTTTCTGCTTGAAAACAAACCTGCGGCACCTGCTACTTTGTCCCTCTCCGGACACTGAGCTGGCTTCTGGTTTGGTGGTAACTAGCCCCTGGCATCTGGGAAGCACCCCCGGCCTGCCAGGGAGGAACAGGCTGGGAGGCCTCTTGTCTGACCTGCTTCTTCCATGTCCTCCTCTTCCCAGACAAGACCAACAAAGAGTCCGTGCGCTGCATTGAAAAAAGCATCTTCACAGTTTGCCTGGATGCACCCATGCCCCGGGTGTCGGATGATATATACAAGAGCCGTGTGGCTGCCCAGATGCTGCATGGCGGAGGGAGTCGCTGGAATAGTGGAAACCGCTGGTTTGATAAAACTCTCCAGGTGAGTCCTGTCCCTAGGAGCAGTGGACATAGTTTGTCTGGATTTCAGTAAAGCTTTTGATAAGGTTCCATATGATATTCTTGTTCACAAGTTGGTAAAATGTGGTATGGATCCTAATTCTGTCAGGGGGATCAATACCTGGTTGACAAATCGTACCCAGAGGGTACTTGTTAATGGTTCAGCATCTTCTTGGAAAAGAGTAACAAGTGGAGTATCCCAAGGATCTGTCCTGGGGCCTGTGTTGTTCAACATATTTATAAATGATTTGGATGAGGGATTAGAGGGGATACTTATTAAATTTGCAGATGATACTAAACTGGGAGGGGTAGCAAACACAACCGAAGACAGAATCAGAATACAGGATGATCTTGATAGGCTCGAGAAGTGGGCTAAACTGAATAAAATGAAGTTCAATAGGGACAAATGTAAAGTTCTGCATTTAGGTAGGAAAAACTAAATGCACCAATATAAGATGGGGGAGATTTGTCTTGGCAGTAGCATATGCAAAAAGGATCTAGGAATCTTAGTAGACCATACATTGAACATGAGTCAGCAGTGTGACTCAGTGGCTAAAAAGGCAAATGCGATTTTGGGCTGTATCAATTGGAGTATCGTGTCCAGATCATGGGAGGTGATGGTACCGCTTTACTCTGCTCTGGTTCATCCTCACTTGGAGTACTATGTTCAGTTCTGGGCACCCCAATTGAAGAGGAATGTTGACAAACTGGAGCATGTCCAGAGGAGGGCAACAAAGATGATGAGGGGTTTGGAGACCAAGACATATGAAGAAAGGTTGGGGGAGCTTGGTCTGTTTAATCTAGAGAGGAGACGACCGAGAGGGGATCTGATAACCATCTTCAAGTATTTAAAAGGGTGCCATATGGAGGATGGAATAGAGTTGTTCTCTCTTGCCCCAGAGGGACAGACCAGAACGAATGAAATGAAATGAATTCAAAAGAAATATCAGGAAGAAGTTCCTGACAGAGCAGTTTCTCAGTGGAACAGGCTTCCTCGGGAGGTGGTGGGTTCTCCATCTTTGGAAGTTTTTAAACAGAGGCTAGATAGCCATCTGACGGAGAGGCTGATTCTTTGAAGGACAAAGGGGTGGCAGTTTACAGTAGATGAGCGATTGGGATGTGAGTGTCCTGCATAGTGCAGGGGGTTGGACTAGATGACCCATGAGATCCCTTCCAACTCTATTATTCTATGATTCTATGAGTTGCAGTGTAGTGGCTGAAAGAAGGAACCTGTGATCCAGGAGGCTGCCATCTCCACTCCTGTCCTAGCCTCTTAGTTGAGGCCAGTTCATTTTGCTATATTTCTGCCTCAGGAGCGATTGATCTGCTCCCAGAGAAGTCTCTTTAGGAGGAGGCAAGCCCAGGGGAGTTTTGCATGCAGAGCTGCAACAGGCACCCTAATTCAGTAGAAGTTCATTCTGCTATATTTCTGCATCAGGAGTGACTGATCTTTCCCCAGAGGACCCTGGTTAGAAGGAGGCAAGCACTTTGCATACAGAGTTGCAACAGGCAACCTCATTCTTGTCATATTGTGCCCCACTCCATGCCCTCAGACTATAAACTGAACCAGAGTCCTGAGAGCCCCTGCACTTTTGTCTCTCTCTTCCCTCCTGCCAGTTTCTGACCAGCCTGTTGCCTGTTTCCAGGGAATGCAGGTGTGTCCTTCATGGCACTATCTACAGCAGGGGTAGTCAAACTGCGGCCTTCCAGATGTCCATGGACTACAATTCCCAGGAGCCCCTGCCAGCAAATGCTGGCAGGGGCTCCTGGGAATTGTAGTCCATGGACATCTGGAGGGCCGCAGTTTGACTACCCCTGATCTACAGGATGCTTGTTACATCTTTTCTGCTTTAGCACCTTCTGGGTGCCTGGTGTAAAAGCTGTAGCTTTTGTTCTGTTCTAACTGCCCTTTGAGGATAATAGTCTTTCAGCTGTGAGCAGTGTAAATGGCAGGAATTCGAAAAGCAAAGCAGGGCTGGGGGTGAGGCCTACAATTAGCCTTGTCATCTAGTAGCTTACTGTTCTGTTTGCTGTCATAATATTCCAGATTGTACCCCTCTTAGACCCAATAAAGAATATCAATCCTTTTTCTACAAAGATTGTCTCTGCTGTTTCTTCCGGTGACTGATCCAGTTGCACCCAGCACACAGAGAGAGCCTAAAGTTCCTTCTCCCAGTTGTGGCTGATAGGCAGGAGAGGGAGAACGAGCCATCTCTGCGCGGATCAGTTGCAGCCTTCATGGAAACCTTGAAACAGCTTTCATGGCTCTCTAACCATGGTTGCACCATCTGGAGATTGCCACTTTCGGATGAGCGTGTTCCCTCGCTGGGCACAAAGGAGGCAGCTTCTGTTTCTCTTTGCCTGAGGCTTTCTCCCAGCAGGGCCTCACTTTTTGTGGCTAATCCATCACCGTCTCTGTCCCCCATCCTCTCTCCGTTGCCTTGCAGTTCATCATTGCCGAAGACGGCTCGTGCGGGTTGGTGTATGAGCATGCTCCCTCAGAGGGCCCGCCCCTCATCGCCCTGGTGGATCACGTTGTGGAGTACACGTAAGGCTCTCTCTCTTTTCCATAAGTGGGGGGGGGGGGCTGGGGCTGAGTGGCAGAGCGTCTGCTGACCAAGCAGAGAGACCCGGACCCAATCCTCCGCACTTGCAGTTAAAGGACCAGGCAGCTGGTAATGTCCAGGAGCTCCCCCTGAGACCCTGAAGAGCAGCTGCCAGTCTAAGGAGACAACACTGACCATGACGGACGGTCTGGTTCAGGCAAAGCGGGGTTAGGCGATGCGTCTTCCGAGACATGAAGATAGTTATCCTTGCAATGGACGTCTCCCAAGGGGAGCTGCTACAATGGCAGGGTGGTAAAAAAGAAGGCCAAGGCCTTCAAAATCCAGCCACATTATAGTTGATTACTTAATTAAAATTCCCTACGTATTTTTCCAGCTGGCTTTATCAGGGGAATCTTTTTGAAGAACAACTGCAAGACGACCAGATTCCCCTGACGAAGCCAGCTGGCGAAACATGGAAAGAAGTTTTTGGGAACTAAAATGGAGCAATAAAATACAGTTTGACTTAATTTTGCACCATTGGCCTTAACCCAGAAGGGAGTTATTCCTCCTGCTCACTTTGCTCACTTCGAGCCAGCTTGGTGTAGTGATGTAGTGCAGGGGTAGTCAACCTGTGGTCCTCCAGATGTCCATGGACTACCATTCCCATGAGCCCCTGCCAGCAAACGCTGGCAGGGGCTCATGGGAATGGTAAGTCCATGGACATCTGGAGGACCACAGGTTGACTACTCCTGATGTAGTGGTTAAGTGGCTTCTAATCAGGGAAACCAGGTTCAGTTCCCTGCTCCTCCACATGCAGCCAGCTCAGTGAGTTTGGGCAAGTCCCAGTTCTCTCAGGGCTCTCTCAGCCTCACCTGCCTCACAGGTGCCTGTTATGGAGAAAGGAAGGGAAGGTGATTGTAAGCCACTTTGAGACTTCTTCCGGTAGACAAAAGCAGCTCTTCTCCTGGGAGGCAGAGCTGTGCAACTTTTGTCTTGAAGACCCTCTGCCTCCCTCACAAAATGGTACCTGTGCTTGCAGAGCTCACTCTGAGCATGCTATCAATCTGACTGCCCCAAGTCGTGGAAAAATTCATGATATTATCAAATGCACAAGAATTGAACAAGCCCTTTGGAATATTGAAAACAGAGACCAAATAGATGTATTGTGATGTCGGTACAAACAAAACATAGCCCAGAACACTGTGAATGGCTATGAAATAATAGCTAAAGGCACAAGCCTACTCATGAACAATTGCCATTGGAGCTCTTTGAAAAAAGCAGCCTCCTTGCCACAGAATTAAGAAAGCAAAAACTCGCCTTTTGACACCATAACTGGCTGTGCTTCAGCAAGCTTCATGGTAACCTTTAATTCCTCCCAAAGAGGCATTGTGCCAAAGAGGAATTAACACGTGGAATTCCCTGCCGCAGGAAGTAGTGGCAGCTACAAGCACAATTAGCTTCACGAGGGGATTGGAAGAACATCTGGAGTAGAGGCCTATCAGTGGCCATTAGCCAAGGGTGGCCAAACTGTGGCTCTCTAGATGTCCACGGACTACAATTCCCATAAGCCCCTGGCAACAGAATGCCACAGTTTAGCCACCCCTGCTATAGATGGAACACTGTGTCTGCTCTGTATTCTTGGTGCTTGTGGGGTTTGTATAGTTCTGCCCCGCTGGTAGACTTCTTGTCTCTGGTGCTGTTTTGCGTGGACATCATCTTGGGTATTCCATTGCCAAGAACTGGCTCTTCAGTACAGACCTGCCCTTTATGTTTGCAGTCCCGTCTCTGAATTTAGTATGTGGTATTAGAATGTCAATCTAGGATCTAGGATGCCCAAGCTTACTCTGCCATGGAACCTCGCTGGGTGACGCTGAGCCTTGGGCACATGCTCTTTGCCTAACCCACCTCACTAGGTTCCTGTGGGGATGAATTGGAGACAAGAGGAAGTATGCAGGCTGCTCTTGGTCTCAGTTGGGGGTGGGATAGGGTTATGAAATAAATAAAAATGAAGCAAGTAAGGATGCAACTTTGAGCTCTTTGGAGGGAAGGCAGAGATACTAATGTAATGGGGTGTGTGAAATAATTTTAAGCGTCTGGTGGTGGTTGCTTTTTTGGCAGGAGGAAACCTGAGCTGGTGAGATCCCCCATGGTTCCCTTGCCGATGCCCAAGAAGCTTCGATTTAACATCACCCCGGAAATAAAGAATGACATTGAAAAGGCAAAACAGAACCTGAACATGTGAGTTGTAGAGAGGAGGGGGTTTACACAGGGAAGGTGTGAAAGAGGAGCCACCTAGAATCCCAGCCTACAGCTATGCCATGCCATTGCGCACTGAATCCTGAGAAGTTCTAATTCCTTTCCTTTACAAGTAACTATGAAAACAAATAGAACACCCAAGTTTCTAGTCCCCATGCCTGTTAAACTCCAAGGTTCTTTTTCCAAAGACTTTAAACAATTATGTGATCTTATATTTATTTCGCTATCCTTTTTTTTTTAACCTTCATGCCATTTATTTAACAGTACTCATGAAGTTCATGAAGACAAATTCAGGTAGCTAGCCATGTTGGACTGAAGCAATAAAACAAAGTGTGACTCCTCCAGTGGTACCCGCAAGACCAATAAAGTTTAATTCTGCTAGCACATGGAAGCTTAGACCCAGAATTAAGGTTTATTGGTCTTAAAGGTGCCACTGGAGGACTCAAACTTTGGTCCATGAATTGGAGTGTGTAATAATAACTTTGAAAAAAACCCAAATTCAGTGGAAACAATTGCAACAATTATACCAATAAAAAAAATTATTGAGACAAATTAACAATAATATGAACAGCAAAACTAAAGGCCCAGTGGAACAAGTCATCTGTTTCTGAAATAAGTAGTAGCAGTAGTACTTGTTGTTGTTGTGGCACCCTTTTAAATATTTGAAGATGATTATCAAATCCCCTCTCAGTCGTCTCCTCTCCAGGCTAAACAGATCAAGCTCCCCCAACCTTTCTTCATACATCTTGGTCTCCAAACCTCTCACCATCTTTGCTGCCCCCTCTGGACATGCTCCAGTTTGTCTGCATCCCTCTTCAACTGGGGTGACCAAAACTGAACACAGTACTCCAAGTTAGGACGAACCAGAGCAGAGAAAAGCGGTACCATCACCTCCTGTGATCTGGGCACAATACTCCTTTTGATACAGCCCAGAATCCCATTTGCCTTTTTAGCCACTGAGTCACACTGCTGACTCATGTTCAATGTATGGTCTACTCCTAGATCCTTTTTGCACATGCTACTGCCAAGACAAATCTCCCCCATCTTATATTGGTGTATTTGGTTTTTCCTACCTAAATGCAGAACTTTACAATTGTCCCTATTGAACTTCATTTTATTCAGTTTAGCCCACTTCTCGAGCCTATTAAGATTATTCTGTATTCTGATTCTGTCTTCGGTTGTGTTTGCTACCCCTCCCAGTTTAGTATCATCTGCACATTTAATAAATATCCCCTCTAATCCCTCATGCAAATCGTTTATAAATATGTAGAACAATACAGGCCCCAGGACAGATCCCTGGGGAACTCCACTTGTCACTCTTCTCCAAGAGGATGCTGAACCATTAACAAGTACCCTTTGGGTACGATCTGTCAACCAGTTATCGATCCACTTGACAGAATTAGGATCCATACCGCATTTTGAGCCTCTTGTGGCACAGAGTGGTAAGGCAGCAGTCATGCAGTCTGAAAGCTCTGCCCATGAGGCTGGGAGTTCGATCCCAGCAGCCAGCTCAGGGTTGACTCAGCCTTCCATCCTTCCGAGGTCAGTAAAATGAGTACCCAGCTTGCTGGGGGGGGGGGGGGTAAACGGTAACGACTGGGGAAGGCACTGGCAAACCACCCATATTGAGTCTGCCATGAAAACGCTAGAGGGCGTCACCCCAAGGGTCAGACATGACTCGGTGCTTGCACAGGGGATACCTTTACCTTTTCCGCATTTTACCAACTTGTCAACAAGAATATCATGTGGAACCTTATCAAACACTTTATTGAAATCCAGATAAACTATGTCCACAGCATTCTTGTTTCAGGGAGTCCCATGTCTTAATTACTCTTTGCCCCTTTGCAGCATGGTACAAGACTTGGATGTCAAGGTGCTCGTCTTTCACCACTTTGGGAAGAATTTTCCCAAGTCAGAGAAGATCAGTCCAGATGCTTTTATCCAGGTTGCTCTGCAACTGGCATATTACAGGTAAGTTCTGGGCAAGAGGGCAGGGCACTTAGCTTCTCCCAAGCCTGAGAACTTCCCAAAAATTCCATTCCCCCCCCCTCCCAGTACACATTCCCAACCAGACTGCATTTCATAGGATTGGACTGGGAAATGGTAGGAACAACAGGTGTGAGGAAGGTCACACTTCTGTACCAGTGGCCTGGTACAGAACCTGGTGAATTAACCTGCTCTGAAGGCCGGGCTGTCACAGAGCAAGCCCTTTCTGGAGGGAGGAGGGCTTCCCCGCTTTCATTCTGATTGTTCCATACACTCAGAAGCTTCTGCTTCTTAAGGGGAAACAATGGGGGGCAGCTTCTGTTTCCCCCCCCCTGCACACTGGAAAAAAAAGAGCGGCATTAATTTAGGCTAGATTTATTTGCTAAATGCCACTGGGTCACTCCAAGGGAGACAATCTGTAGATGATTTCAGAATTAGCTAATCACAGCCAGAATTGCAATACAGCCTCTAAAAATCATCAGATCAGGTGTTTTGCAATGCACAGAATTAGGTGATTGCTCCTTCAAGAAATGGCAGAAGATTGTGCCTGTGTTTCTGTGATGCTCCCGCCGCCCCCCTGAGAGCATTGCAATCTACTAAGAATCTGTGACCCTAAAGAAATACACCAGGCCACAAGCTCCCTGGTGGAATGTGCTCCCCAAGAAGATCAGGCCCTGTCTGAACTTTCTGAGTTCCTCAGGGCATATAAGATGGAGCTCTTCTACGGGGCCTGTGGTTGAGGCCAGCCACATAACTACACCAAAAGAATGGGCCTCCCTCCCATCCCTTTTCTCTTTCCTCTTCCTTTCCTCCAACGCCTCCCCTCAGTTAACATTGTGGCTAGTTAATTTACCATCCATCCATCTCAGTAATAATTGCTGGTTTTATTATATATTGGAAATAGCTGGTTTTATTATAACGGGACCTCAAGACGGCAAGTCAGAGAAGGGTGGTATATAAATCAAGCAATAAATAAATAAATGGCAGCCTTGAAAGGCAAGCGCTTGGCCAGCTGTGCTAGTAAGGGGCATTTTCTCTCCCAACTTCTTGGAGGTCCCAATTCATCCTCACTTTGAGATGCTGTTCTTGTCTTCCTCTTAGGATGTACGGGCAGGTCTGTGCCACTTACGAAAGTGCCTCTCTCCGGATGTTCCGCCTGGGTCGGACAGACACAATCCGTTCTGCCTCCGTAGACTCCGCCGCGTTTGTGGCAACCATGGATGATTCTGGCAAGCAGGTACCAGGTGCTGCTTCCCTGCCTCCACCAGCTAGTGGGAATTCCTCACATTAATCTCCTTCTCCTGGTTCAAGGCGCTGAGATCCTTGTGGGTTGATCTTTTTAGAAATAAGGCTAAGCGGTTGGAAGGCAGCAGCAACGGTTTCTCCAGTAAGCAAGCAATGGTCTCCTATAACCTCCAGCCAGAAGGTTCCTTCAGGATCCTGACTGTGCTCCCTGGTCTCAGGAAACGCCCTTCCAAATATGGGGGTGGGGGCTGTTGAGTGTCCGTTTTAAACAGAGGCTGGATAACCATCTGACAAAAATGCTGATTCTGCGAACGTGGACAGATTGTGAGTGGATGAGCAAAAGGGGTTGTGTCAGTGCTTGGCTCTGGTGGCCCTTTCTGGCATGCCCAAGGAAATGCCAGTCGCCACTTTGGGGTTGGGAGGCAAATTCCCTCCAGGCCACCCTCACCAGGGATTCTGGTTGGGGAGGGGGGACATCATCTGGGCATGGAACTGGACTCCATGTTATGGGCAGGTAGATGGGGGTTGGACTAGATGGCCCTGGAGGTCCCTTCCAACTCTATGATTCTACCCCATTAACCCCCCAAAAGCTGGGAGAAGCAGTCTGTGGATCAGTGGATGCTCAGCAATTAGCCCGCTCTTTCGGAGTTTAATGTGGTTCATAAGCCTTGTTTCATTGAACTTTTGCAACATCCCAGAACTTTTTCCCACAAATCCACACTGATGGAAATCACAGGTCAGGTTTGGACTCTTCTTCCCTCCCTGTCCAGAGCGTATTCCTGGGGCCCCAGTGTTGAGCTGGCTTCAGCAAAGAGGAGGGGAGAGGGGGAGGGCTGGTGCTCTGCAAGCAAGCCTTCCTTGCAGTCTTGGCCCCTACAGAACAACTTTAACAAAAGTGTCCCTTTGGTTTCTGGAAGTTGGGGGGCATCTCATGGAGCTGGCTTGGCGCAGCATGCGCGGTCTTGCCTGTGAACGGAAGCTTCCATCTGGGGTCTGTGGCGAATAGGCTTTGGCCTTGGTGCCCTTGCTTAGGGGGCTTCTGGGGCAGGGATTCCCAATGATGGGCTTGTGGGCACCATGGGGCCTGCCAGCACCTTTCCTGCCTCCCACCGAGTGCTTTCACAAAGTGGGTGGGGCTAGGCAGGGCTTCTGATTGGCCGGGCAAATTAAAAGGCATCCTGTGGAGAAGAGCTTCTGCCTGAAACTTTGCAGAGGTACTGCTGGAGGCATAGATCCCCTCGCTCCTTCTGGTTGGCTTCACAAAAGGGTGCGGTACCTCTCTTGTGACTGTGCCCTCTGCCCTGAGGCCCCCCTTCCGTTCTGGGACATTTGGTTGGCCTCTGTGGGAAACAGGATGCCGGACCAGGTAGGCCTTGGGTCTGTTCCGAGAGGGTGGCTTTTAGGATGCAACGCTACGGAAGAGGGAATAGACCCTCCCCCCCTGATGGGATTTCTCACCCGGTTAATCTTCCCTGTTCTTCAGGTGCTGGGGAAGATGGAGCAGGTGGGGAGGCGGAGAAGCTGGCTTTCAGTGGCCCCTTCCTTCTCTGAGTGATGCTCGCAGTTGGATGCCTGGCTCCTTTCTTTTTTTCACGGGCAGAGGGCAACGTGTAGTTCAGCGCAATTTGACTGTCAGGCCTCTCCAGCTTTCTACAGTCGATAGCCAGCCAAAACAAGCTGCAACTTTCCATGCCTGCTGTCCGGAGACAGAGAGTGGTTTTATTCAGATGTTGAAGTTGGCTTGTAAAAAGGATGTGTGTTTTGCGATGTGGATGTTCATCCCATTTCTGTCTTGGGGCTAAAGAGATGGAGTAGGTTTCCAAAACCTGCCTGACCTGTTGAACCAGAGGTCAGTGTGGAACCAAATGGAGAAGATGGGGTAAGGGGGAGAAGCAGCTGCCAGCTCATCTCACCTCAGAAAGAATGATGAAAAAGAAATATGTTTAGTCGTGCATTCTGATCATGTTACTTGTCGGAAGTAATTATTCATTTTTGTTAGTGTGCGTGTTTGTGTGGGTGTTTAATTGTAAGGTGTCTGGAGTATGAAATATAATTTCTGGAATATATTGAAATTGGAGTGCTCAAAATGGTAATTGCGGGTACTGTGGTACCTGCCAATACCTTTCTTGGCGGTGTTTGGTGCTGCCCACCCCCCCAAGTGTTTTTAGGAAGGTGGCAGGGTTCTAGCAGGGCCTCTGAGAGGCCACTGAAGATCTGGTCAGCTGTACAGAGTAAAATAACATTGTTTCAGTGGTACCTGCCCTCCCCCCCCAATTTTTATTTTATTCTCTTGCACCTCTTTCCCAATGTGTTTTTCTCCCTTTCCCTTGGACTTCATTCCGGGTTGGGAAAAACTGGGAGTCTCTGGGAGTGGAGCCTGTAGAGGGTGGGGTTTGGGGAGGGGAGGGGAGGGACTTCCAGACCGCCTTTAAGCAGCCCTTTTCTCCAGGGGAACTGATCTCTGTCACCTGGTCCTAGCTGGCATTCTGGGGGATCCCCAGGTCCCACCTGCAGGCTGACATCCTTGCATCCCCCACTGTATGTCAGAATTCCCAAGGTGCCCACGGACTCAAAAAGACTGGGGAACCTTGATTTAAATTGTACGGGAAAGGGCTTTCTGCGGAACTGGTCAGTGTAGACGAGTGCAGGAGTTGAACGCTCTGCTTTTGTGACAACTGGCAGTCCCACAGGTAGGCGGATGTCACCAGCTGTGCCGTTTGATCTCCTTAGGACCAGGAGAAGGCGGAACTGTTGAGGAGAGCGACCCAAGCCCATCGAGCATATACGGATCTGGTGAGTGACTCTGGCAAGATCCTGTCCTCACTCCCTTCCCTGCAGCGAAGAGTTTCCCCCGAGCTTTCTGCGCTTAGTTTGGCAAGTGCTAGAAATGGCAGATTTCTTATCCTAGTTTTACAATGCCTGGTAAAGGAGGCCTGCCAAAAATTCTGTGTCCTCTGCGGTTATCCCCCCCCCCCCCCATTCCACTTGCACGCAGTTACACATTACTGATTCCTTCTTTCTGCTTTGTATTTTGTGTAGGTATTTCTGTCCTCTGTAGTTGAGGGAGGGGGAATTACTCTGTGGCTTACCAAAGAAACAGTAATGTCTGTAATTGAGGTCAAGAAGAAAAATATCCAGCCTGACTCCCCCTCTGGGCCTGGATCTGCTGGGCTGGCTCACCAAGGGCCAAGAGCTCTTGAGCTTGTGCCCCCCAGTGCCCCCTTCAGTACCTCTGCAGGGGAGGAATGGGTGTCCAGACCAGATCCCATCCAGCTGGCCCAAAGATGGTCCCCAGACCAAACCCATTTCCTTTTTTAAAGGCCTCAAGGGTCCAGGATTGGAATGCGCAGGATGCAGGGATGCTACAGAAAATGAGCAGATCCAGGTCTGGTTAGTCTTCCATTAATGTCACGCTAGGACGAGATCGACCTGGGTTCAAATCCCCACTTAGCCCAGAAAGCTCACCCAGAAAGTCTAATTTAACGGTAAATCTGGTTGTAATTGCTATGGGGTAGGCCTGCCATGGAAACCAGACTCAGAAAACCTTTGGTGGCATAATAGATACATTCATCAGAATACAGTGCAGTGAATAAAGCTCACATGCTGCCAAGGGCTGATGGCAATTGTAGTCCATGGACATCTGGAGAGCCACAGTTTGGTAGCATATTTGATACCAGCATTCTTCATCTGTGGGAGATTTCGATCTACAACATTTTGACTTATCCCAAGAATAGTGGGTGGGTCCTTCTCACTCAGCATCAGTTTAACCAGTTACTTCTCTTCTACACAATTGTACTTCAGTTTCTGTGCCTAGGGAACACTGATACATCAGAAACGTAGGATAGCCAAATAGCAAATGCGGCAATATGTCTGGGACATTGTGCAAACAAGTTCTTTCATCAAGCAGGCAATGGAAACCAAGCGTGTGATCTTTTCCTACCTGGAGAGGTGGCCGTGAGGGCATCAAAGCTCAGGGGATCACTGGGTTTTGGCGCTCACAAGTAGTCATGTGCAATTCTGACTTTATTACAACACTCTTATTTTTTAAGTAAAAGGGGGGTTGGTATTTTAACCGTGCTACACCAGCAGGACCGTCAAGTTTATTTATTTTTATTTAATTTATTATTTATTTATTTTAGTTAGTTACATTTCTATACCGTCCTACCATGTGGCTCAGGGCGGTTTACGGTCAAAGTTTATGGCTCATGGTACAAAGAACATAATTTCTTAGACTAGTAACATTTTGAATATTACAATACAGAATATATCAGCATTTTTGTTTCTAACATTTTGGTCATGACTGTATGAACTATTGGCCATTCAGTTGTTTTCTGTGATGCATGGCCAAGTCAGGCGTCGCCCCATGTTGTCTCTGTTGGGCAGAATTGGTGGTTGGGAGGAAGCTTCTGGTTGGTGATGCCTCGCTGGCCTCAACCGAAGGCTCAGTGGGAGAGCTCCGTTTTACAGGCCCTGCGGAACTGCTTGAGTTCCTGCAAGGCCCTGGTCTCTTCTGGGAGTTCGTTCCAACAAGCAGGGACCAGGATGGAAGAAGGCCCTGGCTCTGGCTGAGGGCAAGAGTGCCTCTTAAGGGCCAGGGCTCACCAGTTTGATGGCGTTTGAAGAGTGTAGAGCTCTTGGGGGGAGGGGACGTGTAAGAAGAGAGGCAGTCCCTCAAGTACGCAGGGCCTAGGTGGCATATAGCATTGAAGGTGATCACCAAAACCTTACCCTTGATCTGGAACTTTTAGTTGCCACTCACCCAAAGAGTCTTGTGGCAACTTACAAAGTTAAAATCAATAAGGTAAAAAGAACGTAACATGAATAGCAAATGTAACATTTTAGCCTTCAATTCTTGGTTGCCCTCTGAAGGCCAACCTAAAGAAATCATCTTTGCATACCCTGCGGAAATGAAACAAGTCCGCCAGGGCACAGATGTCATTGGAGAATGCATTCCACAGGGCGAGGGGCCACAGCTGAGAAGCCCTTCCCCTGCTGACAGCCATGCTGGGGCCAGGCAAATGCCAGAGACCCCTGAAGGATAACTGAGGGGAGCACAGGGCATCATAACAGGAGAGTCATTCCTGTAGGACTGTTACAGGCTTTGAAAAGCATCTTGTTCGTCCCTCAGCCCCCACTGTTTGCTGTTGCTTTTTTAACCCAGCCTCTCTTCCCTCCAGGCAATTAACGGCAATGCCATCGACCGCCACTTGCTGGGCTTGAAGCTCCAGGCCATCGAGGACCTAGTGAGCATGCCCGAGCTCTTCATGGACACGGCCTATGCGGTCGCCATGCACTTCAACCTCTCCACCAGCCAGGTGAGCCACAGCCCTGCCTTTTAGGGGGCTACGTGGACTCAGCACGTCTCCAGCAGCATGGCTGCATGGCAAAAGCACATGAGTCCTGAATATGGGATTGCTGGTAAACTCTTGTGTTTCACTTCCAGTCATCAGAGCAACAGGAGGTGAAGCAGTGGGGGAACAGAACCTAGGAAGGGGTGGAAGAGCAATGGGGGCCCCCATCAGGGAGAGCTTTCACTGGGGCAGGGTTGGGAGATGTTTCAGCTCTTGTGGTGAATGCCAAATTATTTTGAAATGGATGTCAGAAGGGCAGACCTAGGAGAGCAACAGCTGGTGAGGATCGTCTGTCTGTCTGTCTGTCTGTCTGCAGCTGGTGAAGTGTGACTGAATTCTTAGCAACAATATTTGCCAGGATAAAACTTCTGTGAGTCCAAGCTCACTTCATCAGATGGAAGTGAGAATGAAGACACGTTGGACCTTATACCGAATATATTCTGACCTGAATCTTCATTCTCATTTGTATCTGACAGAAATTAGCTCAGACTCACAGAACTTTTTGCTTTGGAAAGCGTTGCCAGTCTTTCAGGGGCTACTGGACCTGGATTTTGTTCTGCTAACACAACTGCCCACCAGAAACGAAAAATCTGTAAGTTTCTCTCTCTCTCTCTCCCCTCTAGGTCCCCGCAAAGACGGACTGCGTCATGTGCTTTGGGCCGGTTGTCCCAGACGGCTATGGCGTCTGTTACAACCCCATGGCTGAGCACATCAACTTTGCCATCTCGGCATTCAACAGCTGCGCTGAAACCAACACCGCTCAGCTGGCGCATTACCTGGAGAAGGCCCTGTTGGACATGAGGCTGCTGCTCCAGTCGAGCCCCAAATCCAAACTTTGAGGGAAAGAGAGATGCCCCTGGAAGCCAAGCCAGGATGTTGCCTTCAGGTCTGGGTGCATTCCCCCCATGCGCACGGACACTCGGAAGGGAGCAGGTGCCATTTTGGGTCTGTCTCTGCAAATTCCGTGGGATGCAAAGCAGAAAAGAAATTGGTGGACCGAACAGAGATTTGAGAAAGAAGAGGGGGACCGGCACTTTTTGTTTCTTGCTGTGAATAGAAGAATATAGAAAATGCATCCTTCCTAGAAGCCAACTCCTCCAGTAGGCCACTGGAGAAATTGCATTTTTGTGTTTGATTTCCTTGCCATTGTTAATAAGCAGATGCATTGCTTTGAGTTTTCCTCTGGGCATTTCTGTTCCTCCAGGTTTCCCCAAGGGTCTGCGGTGGTCTTGGTCGGGCAGTTCTGTGCCTCCCCAAGTGCGTTTAGGGCTGTCAAATGGGCAGTAAGGCAGTTCTGTCCTGTTCGGATCTGTTCTGGTGCTCTGGAGATGGAGGGTCCAGCCAGCCTTGTCTCGCCCAGGAGTCGTGTTTTCGCTGCATGTTCTCCACACTTAGTCTTCCTGCTCACTCCCTGCCCCACTCAGCCTTTGAAATGTGCTGTTGAAAAAAATCTGTTCCATGAAACTGCTTCTTGTTGGTAGTTCTGGCAGCTTTTGGCATTGGATCATAACGATCTTTCTGCCTAAAGTATTAGCAGGCTTTGCTCCTGCCTGTTCTGTGGGAGATTTCTGGTTTAGTTGTATGTTTTGGAGACGCTGGTGTGTGAAAATCAGCAAGGCTAACCTGCCTGTTTCTTTGGTTCACCTTCCAAACAGTCTTGGCAGCTGTCAGAGGAAGAAAGAACTATGAAATACTTTGCCCCAGATTGGTTCTGATCCCTGTTCGGTGCCTCAGCCTTATAGTCTCTAAACGGATGCATCCTTTCACGGCAGGGTTTCGCCAATTCCCCCGGGCGTCATATTTCACCACATTCTTGCTGCTTTCTAGTTTTACCTTGTCTGTAAAATGACATTACAGTGGCATCATGCACATTTGTGCATCTGCTAGCAAAAGGAAAATGGTTTCTGTTGACGTTAATGACACAGCACTACTGAACTGTGTGGAGTAATTACTACTATGAGAATGCTTGGAATGTTGATTATGAGATAAATTTTAAATTTGCCTTTTTATCAGGCGGGGAGTGGAAGTAAGCTGTTTAGGAGAGCCAGGGGAAAATCTTGTTGCTTTGGGTACCCTAGGATTTTTGAGAGGTTTATGTTGCTTATTCTGGAAATCTTGCGAGGCCATCCAAGTCACAGTTACACTCTTCTAAATTCCCATGAGTCAGGGGGTTAGAAAAAGCACCCTGCTGTGCTTAGAAGTGCATTTTAATAACCGTTATTGCAGAGATCTTTTGGATCTGGGTGTTCACAGCCTGTTCAGAATAGTTCTGGATTCACATTGAATTGGCTGCAGTGAAGACTTAACATTGCTTAAGTTGAATTGCTACAGGCCATAAAAGGACATTGAAGATCTGGGGTCTCTCCCAATCCTTTGCAGCTAAGACTTTTCCCTAACACCTTTTATGAGAACCAAGCTGGATGTTGAGAGAGCATTTTTAAATCCAACAGCTGCAACCCTGGCACCCCGTGGAATCAGTTGCTTGCTTTTAAACTAACATCTGAAGAAGTGTGCCTGCACATGAAAGCTTACCCTCAGAATTAAATTTTGTTGGTCTTAAAGGGGCCCCTGCTGGACTCAAACTTCCTTCTGTTGCTTCCAACCATCGTGGCTGCCCTCCTGGCATTGGGGAGATGCTGACTGACAGTGGTCTAGAGATGGCATTTAAGAGTTGCAGAGAAGCTTTTTCTCCCAAGTCTGGGCGGGTCCTTCCTTCTAGGAAGGAGATGCAATAGAATTTTTTTTTTGGGGGGGGGGGGGTCAGGCAAATGACATTATGCTCTCCAGCAAACGTACAATTCCCAATGCTGCTGCAATGGCAGGTGACATTTTCTTTCTGCAATCCAGCCTGACCTCGGGGCTGGCTGGAATGCTTGACATCTTTTCCCACCATTACATTCCTGGGTTTGCTATATTTAGCATTGCGCATATACCCTCTTAGGAGTTATGCTCTACTGCCCCAGGAAACACCACCCGATTCACAGCTGAGCCTCTCTGATAACCATCCCTCCAAGCCTCTCCATTCAGGGATGCTCCTGAAACAGCCGTCTTTCAGCATCTGTCAAGGTCTCAGTCTTTCTGGAGGAAGAGATTTTAGTGGGCAAAATGTCATCTCCAGTCTCTGGCAGGAGACAGAAGTCCTTGAGGTTTTCTCTTGTCAGACCAATTCCCATCTTTGCCTCCAGAATGACGCCGCTGTGATTTGCACAGTCCTCAGTTGCCAAATTGTTACCCAAGCAGAAAGCCATCATCTACAGAAAACAGTTCCCCAAGTGGAAGAGGTCTGGAATCCCTCATCTTAGAAGAAGGAGAATGGACCATGGGATCATTAAATGGATTTTTAAAAGTGTTATTCCCAAACGGACGGAGAGTTATTAACCTCTAGTATGCTGGAAGCAAGGATTTACGTGCTCTGGGTTTTGGTCAGGTCTTGACCATGGTCTGTTCTGTTTTTTTAGCTGACCAAGTCAAAAATTCTGTCTTTCAGTCTTGTCATGTTTCTTAACCCTAGGGTGCCCTAGGCCTTTTTTTAAGGGTTAATTTTGCATTCAAACAAAAAGAACTTTGCCAAAGGAAACCACGTGGATGTGCTTTTCTGAAATCGGAGAAAGGAAGATTCCAGAGGAAAGAAAAGAGAGGCATTTTCAACTCGGCTGTCGATTTCAATGGGACTTAATTGCATCTAACAGAAGCCCCAATTTCCTTTCTCTGGGTTGGAGCCAAGATGTAGGGAATGCCGTTCTGACACAAACGCACACACACACACATCAGGGCTAGTCTCTTGATTGAACTGGGGTGGGGCAGGGACTTCACTGCAGGTTGCCAAACAGCAGGGGTGGCCAGACTGGCTCTCCAGATGACCATGGACTACAATTGGCAGGGGCTCATGGGATTTGTAGTCCATGGTCATCTAGAGAGCCACAGTTTAGCCACCCCTGCAGTCCAAGGAGAAAAGGCAGGAGAAAACAGAAGCGAAGATTAAAGCCAATATGTTTGCCAAATCTCAAGGCCTTTTGTTGAGTGTGTATTCGATATAAAGTGCCAATAAGTAAAATCCGATGTGTTTTCGGAGGTGCTGCTGTTAAGAAATAACCTACAGATACTTCTTCCTGCCCGTAATCGGAAACAGGAGGGGTCTGCCTGCCTGCCAGAAACATGGCTTTTGAGCAGGGGTAGTCAAACTGCGGCCCTCCAGATGTCCATGGACTACAAGTCCCATGAGCCCCTGCCAGCATTCGCTGGCAGGGGCTCATGGGACTTGTAGTCCATGGACATCTGGAGGGCCACAGTTTGACTACCCCTGCTTTTGAGGGACAGCTTAATCCACCTGATGTGTCCCTCGGTATTGTGTTGTTTGGGTGGCTCCCCAACCTCCCATCCAATTGTCTTCGTTAGTCTTGCCACGGTAGAGATGCAGAGGTGGGCTTGAGAGCCCCTTCGGGATGGAGGCTGAAAACTCGCCATCCGCCGCCTGTGTCTCTGCTTGGAGCCTTGGTCACACCAGTCTGTGACAGAATGTTGAGTGCATCGTAAGGAATGTCAGACATTGGCATTTTTTAAAGCTAGGACACCTTCTTCTTCCCACCGACCTCCCATCCTGAGGTATAACGAACTGATAATACAGAAACTCACCTGTACAGCGAATGATTGTTCAAAACCTCTCATCACCGTTTGCCCCTTGTTTTGTGAAAAGCGTCGTCCGGCTTGTTTGAAAAGAGCACACTGAGAAACAAGTGTTATTTGGGATGGTCTGTGCTGCAGAGCCAAAAGGCTAGAAGCCAGGCATTTTCTGGCATGGACATCCTTTTTATATCCCTCAGGGTGCGCAGCACACCTCAGCATTACCCACCCCAAGTGCCTTTTCTGCCAGCAAGGCAAGAACAGTGCTCCTCAAGGCACTTTGGCACCGTTCAGTTAACTCGGGTAGTCAAACGGCCCTCCAGATGTCCATGGACTACAATTCCCAGGAGCCCCTGCCAGCGAATGCTGGCAGGGGGCTCCTGGGAATTGTAGACCATGGACATCTGGAGGGCCGCAGTTCGACTACCCCTGAGTTAACTTTTCCAAGGCTGACGGATGTCCCACTTGAGCGGCCTGCGATGACATGAGGTGGCAAAGACGGGCGTGAAGCTTCCTTCCAGTGTAGATTGAGGAGAAAAACAAAGAGTTGTAGCCCAAGAGAGGTATTTTGCAGGGTAGGGACAGGCTCCGCAGCGGGTGCCAGCACTGAACATGGGGGCCAATGAAGTCATTGTAAATCTAGGCTGACCTCCAACTTAGCTCCTCTGGAAACTGGCTCAGGATTGGACATGGTCAACTCTGCCACCATCTAGAAAGCTGTGCAGATCCAAGGAGTTATGTGAGGGCAGAAAACAGGTTAGAATTCATCCCAGATCTCCCCACTGTGGGGGCCGGAGTGGAAACAGTAATAAAGCAAGAGCCGGGCGCTTTGTGGTTGAGAGCCGCACAGTGACGTGGAAGGCTGCAGCATCCTGCAAGAGCATCCCACAGGCTATGGTTCGTCTGGGCTCAATTGCACTTTGAATTATAGAGGCCAGAGCTTCTTGACGGCCACAAGCTCTAGCAGCCTGGGTCTTTTAGCGACTTGCCTGCTGGTCAAGAATAGCATCCACAGACAGGGCCTTCTCAGTGGTGGCACCTTAAGTCTTAGGTATCGGGTATAAAATACCTAAGCATGCTGCTAATTGTGTAGTCACCTCAGCTTGGACGTAGAATGTGTTTGATTGACTGCTTTGGGTGATGCCGTCTTACGGTGCTTTTAAAAATGTTTGCTGTTTTACTGCTCCCCCCCCCCCCCAAATTGATTCGATGCTACTGGTTTTTATGTTTTTTTAATCCTATTGAAACCTGCTTTGGGCAACCTTTTATAAGGAATATGGCTACCGTGTAACAAATGCTCCGGACAGATTTGTGCGGAAGGCATGACAAGCCCACAACAATGTCATGGATTGTGCCAATGAATGGTCATGTTTTCTGCCAGATTCGAGTGTTGACTGTGGCAGTTCATGAGTGCCAGTAACGTATCCTGTGGAAACTAACTCAACGATGCGCTTTTAAACAAAGAGCCTTTCTCCTGCTCAAGTGCCTTAAGTTGCCTATTGCCAGGGAAGAAGATAGATTTTGTTTTCTCAAAAATATTTGTGTAGAATTGTTTACAGGGTTTTTCCATTTAAAGAGTGTGTGATAGGTTGGAATTATTTTGATTTAGCCCCCCGCAGTGGCCTTTCATTGAAGTATAAAGAAATGTATATATAAAATAAACGAGTACTTGTATTTTGCTTATATGTGGTTCTCTTTTTTAAAAATATAATATAGAGATGTGGGACAGGAAGATGCCTAAAACCATAAAGTGGAAGCTCCCAAATTTGTCCTCCTTCCTTTGTAAAGTGACGAGGTGGCATAAACCAGCCACACATCGATCCTGTCTCCATCAGCAATTTGGGGAGACAGACCTACCCTACAGGGTTGTTGTAAGGATTGAAAAATATGTGAAATGCTCTAGTACTCAAGAATTAAAACAAAGAGATTGTTATACTTCAAACACTTTCATGCTCAGCATTGTGGTTGCTTCCAGCCTGTGGTCTTTAAAAGGCTGTGAACTTTTGTATATTGGAACTGTCCTGTAAAAGTCTCGCTTACCAAAGCATTAAAAGCTGTCTTCACATGTGCTGTTTGTTTGTTGGCTGAATTCAGTTATGCCCCGCCTACCTCTCAAATGGGCTGACATAATTATCCTCACCTCCATTTTATCTTCACAACAAGCCTGCGGGTTGGTTAATTTCCATGGCAAAGTGGGGGTTTGAATCCTAGTCTGACACTCTTCAGCCACTCCACCACACTGGCTGTTCAGTTCTTGGCTATGTGGAATGCTCCTCCAAAATACTTCCGGCGCATGTGTGAATGACTCTTTTAGGCAGGGGTAGTAAAACTGCGGCCCTCCAGATGTCCATGGACTACAATTCCCATGAGCCCCTGCCAGCAAACGCTGGCAGGGGCTCCTGGGAATTGCAGTCCATGGACATCTGGAGGGCTGCAGTTTTACTACCCCTGCTTTTAGGGTACAAAACGCCAGCCCTTCTAAGCAGCCACCCCAAGAAAGCAAACATGGATTAGAGGATGAAGGTGTTTCCGAGCAGGATACAAATCCCTATTCAGCCCTGGAACCTCCCCGGGAGATCTTGGGCCAGCTCTCAGCCCCAGGGAACCCACAGGCAGGATCAAGCCTGACCATGAAGAGAGCCTGGACCCCTCTGGAAGAGGCTGTGCCTGACCTGCCCATCCCACCCCAGGCAGGAAGAGAGGCACTGAGCTCGCTAGAGGAGACAAGAGGCAAGAAGGGCAGCGAGGGCTCCGGGAAGAAGGAGGCAGAGGCGGCTGCCCAGGCTGAGCCCCAAATGAAGCAAGGCAGATGGCAGCACCCAGTGATGGCGGTGCAGACACGGCTGAGCTGAGCCCTGTGCTTGGCACAGCCCGGCTGAGCCCCACGCACAGCAAGGCAGAGGGCAGTGCCCAGGTGCAGGTCACGTGTGGCCAGATGGGAGGCAGCACCAGGCCTGGGCCCCTGCGAGGCGGACCCCGACCCAGCCCAGCTTCATGAGGAGGCCAAGGTGAAGCAGACCTAGAATCATAGCATCATAGAGTTGGAAGGGGCCATGCAGGCCATCTAGTCCAACCCCCTGCTCAACGCAGGATCAGCCCAAAGCTTCCTGCCTAGCCCACCGGAAAGAGGTGCTCATGTGGGGAAAGATGTGACCGGAGCGGGGGAGTGGGTGCCCTTCACCAGCCCTTGTAGGCTCCCCCTGTGCCACGGGGTCTGCTCTTGCATTGGGTGCTGCACCACTTGGCCAGAATTCTCCTGGCAAGCATGGGCTGAGGAGAAGGCGGTGAAGGTGAGTTGGTTGTGGATGGGCAGGGAAGAAAGTGAAGATGATGGGGGCTTTCAAGGCAACCAAAGAAGACTGGTGGCGGGAGGGCGATTTGTCCTGCAATCCCTGGGTTCCCTTTCTTTTTGTAAAGGGGGGATTTAAAAGCCCTCCTATCTGGGTCCTGTCCAGCCCTGTCTGGGTCCTGTGTGCATCTGGATTGGCCCGGCCCCACCGGCACCCACCCCCAACAGCCCAGACAGCCCAATCAGGCTGCTTCTCCGGCCCAATCAGGCTATGCCTCCTGCCCATCACAACAAGTCTGCTCACTTTGCCTCAGACTCCTCTGCTTTCAGAAGGAAGTGCCTCCCTCCCCTTACTCAGGGGCTGTTAGAGGCTCCTTCACAGCAGGCCTGAAGGGAGGGGGGAGAGGGGGAGCGCACTCAGCAGCGGTCTGGGGCAAAGTGAGGAAAGTTGTTGGATGTGACAGTTAGGCCTGTGCAGCCCTTTCTGCCTGGGGAGCTGATCTGTATACTCTGCAGGTGAGCTGTAATTCCAGGAGCTCTCCAGGCCACACCTGTAGGTTGGCTACCCGGGGGTTGGAAATATTCCTGCAGGTTTGGAGGTGGGACTTCAAAATCGTACAATGTCTCAGAGTCCAAAGTAGCCATTTTTGCCTGCAGAGCTGATCATTATATCCTAGAGCAGTTGTTCTCAACCTTCCTAATGCTACAACCTTTTAATACAGTTCCTCATGTTGTGCTGACCCCCAACCATAAAATTATTCTTATCTTCGCAATCCTTTTGTCTGGTTTTACGTGGAGAATAGAGCTCCTTTCTCGGGATGCCAGCTTCCAGGGGGGGCCTAAGGAAGCCCTGGAATCACAGCTCCTCTGTAGGCCACAGAAAGCAGTTCTGCTGGATAAAAGGGCTGCTCTCTTGGGAGGCCAGTCTCCAGGTTGGACTGGAAATCCCCTGGAATTACAGCTCTTCTTACAGAGCAGTTCTGCTGGAGAAAGCGGCTGCTTCAAGGGGGAGAATCAGTAAGGGGAGAGAGACTGTATGGATGTGAGGGCAATCTGGCTGCGACATCTGTCACCCCATTGATCATTAGGGTTGATTTGGCTGATCTGGCTGGCGAGGCAGGTGTCCCTTACCTGCCTCACCGCTCCATGTGCGTCCCTCCCGAAGCTGCGTGCTAAGTGGAAGAGGATGACCATCCCAGATAGAAGGAGTGCACCGTTCTTCAGTCAAGGGTATACGATAGCTGCATTGCCCCCACTGAATCCCCTGTCCTCCCCAGGCTGCAAGCCCCAAATCCCCAAGAGTTCCCCCACCTGGATCTGCCTTCCCCCAGGCCCTCTGCACAAGCTCAGAGGCTCCTGCCTACCTGCAGCAGCTCCTCGTAGATGCTGGCTGCCTCTTATCTTAATCACTCTCTTCCTTTTTACCTCCCTCTCTCTTTGCTATTTGCCCGCTTCCCCCCCTCCCACACACTAGTGCCCATTGTATCAGCTACAACAGGCTTTAATTCTAGTAATATATAAAATGTGTTCTCCACAAAAATAAAGGAAGGTGCTTCCTTTGTGGAGAGTTAACGTGAGGTTTTTTTTTTAATGACAGCTTTGGAAACTTAAGGCTGGTTTTGGGGAGTGGTCCCATGCCTTTCTTCTTCCCTTTCTTGGAAAATACTTGTACATATGTGGCTGGCACAGGCATGCGTCAGTCACAGACTCCATGGGGCCGAGTGCAGGTAAAAGGCAGATCATACCTGGCTAGCAGATCGGGACCCGAGACATGACAGATGTCCAAAAATTCTCAACTCGGGAGGTGCCCTCCTTACCCACTGCCCACCTTCGAGGAAGTTCCTATTGATTGCTGCATGTGAAGGGGGCGCGGGGAATCACAGCTGGCTCACCAGATTAGAAGCTGGCACTCCTAACCACTACACCAAGCTGGCTTATGCCTAAGTAACCGCTGTAGTTGTCAGTAGCTGGATCAATGGATTAAAAGGCTCAATTAGATGCAGAGATTTCCAAACAACCACCTGCTCGATCAACCATAGGATGGAAAAGTTACCCCCACATACCCACCCAACCCACTTCAGACCTGATAATGTTAGCATGGCTTTGAAGGAAAAACTAAAAACACAGGAAGTTAAGCTTTAAGCCCTATGTCCCCAACATGGTGCCCCCAACCCCTTCCCTTTTGCTTGCCAAGGGCTTTGGGGAAGTGGTTGAGGCCAAGGATGGCCGTTCCCAGCAATGCTTCTTATTAGCCAACGGAGAGTGGATTGGCCTTGCAGATGTGTAAGAATGGTGCTTGAGCAGCTGCTGCCACCGCAACACAAGCAGCTTCACTGTATGACTGAAGGGAAGCCGTGGCAATGGTTTTGTGCTTGGCCACACCTCCTTCAGCAGCCATTTTGTGGCTATGACCATCACACAGTGGTAGAATTCCAGAGCAGGCCACAGGCCACCTTGGTGTCATGGTTAAGAGTGGTTGACTCGAATCTGGAGAGCTGGGTTTGATTCCCTCTCCTTTTCCACATGCAGCCAGCTGGGTGTCCTTGGGCCGTGTACATTTCTCTTAGAACTGTTCTTGCAGAGCAGTTCTCTTGAACCTTCTCAGCCCCACCTACAACACAGGATGCCTGTTGTGGTGAGAGGAAGGGAAAGGTGTTTGTAAACCACTTTGGAGCTCTTTTAGGGAGTGAAAAGCAGGGTATATAAAAAACCTCTTTTTCTTCAGAAACCCTAAGCTGTGTATTTGAACTGGAAAGTGAATCTTTACCTCTGGTAAAGCTGCAGTGATGCCCCTGATCTGCAGCATCTGTTCAGTTGACAAAAACTTTCAACCATTTCACATTTGGAAACCCAATGACTACAAGGCACAGACTGACCATAAAAACATTTTATTGAGTATTTAAAAGTTTCGGGAGAGGGGGTAGCTTAGGGGTAATTCTAAACCATTAAGAACATCTGTATGCCTTAACAGTGCGTAAGAGCTTATTGGGGGTCGGTGTGGCGTGAGTAAAGAGAGGCAAATTTGATACTCAGAATTTGAGTAGTCATTATTGGAGAAAGGGGAGAATCTTATTTGGGAATGTAGACCAAGTTCTTGGCACTCAGTTTAAACAAAAAAGAGGGGGGGGGGTCCCAGTCAACAGATAAGAATCTGAAAGCAGAAAAATTAAAAAAGATCGTGTAGTGCAGGTTTTGCCACTGTGTTGACACACACACACATACATCCCCCCTAGGTTGCACCCCATCCTGTATAGCTTTGTGTGCATAAGTGTCACTAGTGTTAAAAGCAAACCTTTAGTCCTTTTGTTACAAAGTGCAGCGAGGATGGACCCAGATGTCCCAAACAGTCATGAAAAAGTGAAAAATGAAAGGAAAAGGCCTCTTGGCACTGCCTCGGTCGTTGCGGACCCCCAGCCGGAGATTACAGGCTCACCTTCCAAAATGCATGATCAACAGTCACTCCCTTCCCTGCCTTTGCAACCAACAGTTCCTCTTTTTTTAATAAAAAATAATAAATAGTGTGTATATTTCATGCTGCAAAAAAGAGGGTGGGGAAATTAATAAAAAGTCACAGAGCTATATATGCTTATTTCCGTCCTATCAACAAGACACTCGGTATATCCTCCACGGACCCCCCCATTTCCCTTCCCCTGACTTCCAAAATTCACAAGCACGACCTACCAGAGTCCGGTCTTACAGAAGCCCTTGTTTCAAAAGGAGCAGGAGCTGCCCGAGCACGAGGCTAGTGGCCCTCTCCCGTCCGCTTGGGGGGCGGGGCTTGTGCAAGAAGCATCCCTGGGTGGATTGCTGCCCAAAGGAGGGTCAGATGCCAACCGGCGCTGGGCAACTGCCGTGTGAATGGAGTCTGCTCCGGGACGGTCCCCAGCATGCAGCGCGGAGCAGCCAGCTAGTTGTCAAGGCCTCTGGGTCTTCAGGACCTGGTCCCTGCTTGTTCCGTTTGGTCCGCCTCCTCAAAGCCGCCTTCCTCCGCTTCTCTGTACAGATCTCTAGTCGGGCCCCACTCTGGTCGGTAGAGTCATGCAGTCCACTGTCGGAGCTTCCCCAGTTCACTGGAGCTTCGTGCCCAGCTTACGCTGCCGGTTCCTGCAAGGAGGAGAGGCATCTTTGGGTGTTTGTGCTGCCCTGCCCAGCTCCCCTTGCCACGCTGGGGGCCCAAACAGGACAATTTTGACAGGGAGCATACCTCCCGGTCCATTCTGGGCCTGGCATGAGAGGCTGGCATTCGGCTCCCTCCCAACTTCACCCATTTCAACAGAATCACCCACTTTGGTTGCAAGCCAACAGCTGTAGCTCTACGGTGCCAGGTTGAAGATGGAAGCCTGCCAAGCCCACTCCCCCGCCCCAGCTTTTCCCTACTGTATGCTGCACAGAGAGGAGAGGCAGACGCATAAGGCTTCCAAGCCCCTTTCTCGGGCAGTGGACCAGAAGGCAAACAGATGGGGTGCATCTCCCCCCACCCCAAATACCTCCGGAGGCCTGCAAAATGGCACCTCGTCCCAGAAGCCACGTAAAAGCTAGCAATACTCCTTTCAAGGTAAATTGTCCTGAGCTGCAACCTGTGTTGTCAGATGGCTGCATGAAGAGAAATCACACTGGGGGTTCTGATGGTGAAAGGTGGATGACCAAGGGGGCTCCGGCTGCCAACTCCAGGTTGGGGTATTCCTGGAGACTTTGGGAGTGGAGGCTGGATATAAGGCCAGAGCCTCCACGCTCCACAGCAGCCATTTTCTCCCAGGGAACTAATCTAGAGATCCATTGTAAATCAGGGAGATCTGCCGAGAAGCCCAGAGCAGAAGTGGCTGCTTCTTTCGTGCTGCCACGAAAACAGGGGAGGGGCCAAATGCTGTCCATGGCCAAAGTGCCCCGCAGCCTCCCCAGGCCCGACAAGCAGGCCCCAAGCCAGTCCACAGCCCACCGCACTGGGCCAGGTCCCTCAGTGCCTCATGGGGCAAAACGTCAGCCTGCTAGAGACAGTAACGGACAAGCTGGACCGGGCCGAGTTTCTCTCCAGGTAGCAGAGAAATGGCCGGATCCCCATCGCAGTACTCGGGCTCCACACAGGTGCCCGATCCTGACAGAGTCGCAGTTCTGTGCCCTCTCCCCGTCCCTTTTCCTGATTCAGCCCCCAGCGCCTCCAAACGGGCCCTGCTGCAGTCAAGGAACGGTTCCGGACGGGAAGCAGCCGGTGCGTGTTTGACCCGGATCCCCGCAGGCAGCTTCCCATTTTTTCTCTGTCATTTTCCTCCAGCCCTTCCTCTAACAAGCTCAGGGCGGCAGATACGACTTCAACACAACTGCAGAAGTCAGGCCAACCTGAACGCAAAGTCAAACAGTGAGTTTCACGGCAAAGTGGGAATCCCAACCCCAGTCTGACCCTCTAGCCCAGAGGCATCAAGCTCACTTGTTACGAGGGCCAGATCAGACACAAATGTCACTTTGTCAGGCTGGGCCAGGTGGGCCATAAGATGGAAGGGGATATTTCACCACTGACTGTGACTCGCACCCCTCCTCAGTAGAGCGTCGGGCCCCTTATGGGTGCCAACTCTGGGTTGGGCAGTCGCTGGAGATCTGGGGGAAGACCCTGAGGAGGGCCTGCATTAGGGAGGGGCCTCAGCAAGGGTCTATCACCCTAATGAATTACCTTAATATCTGAACTGGTTTCCTTTCACTGACCAAAGAGCCCTGGATGGTCCGGTTCCAGCCCGTGGGCTGTATGTTTGACATGTCGGCTCTAACTCAAAAATACCTCTCCAGGTACAGACAACTACAATTTTTGGTGTTTAAAAATGCTGCCATGCAAGCGACTGTGGCCTGAAATGCTACAGGCCCAATGCAAAATTTTCCCGACAGCCAGGTTCAAAACTCTGATGGGATGTTACATGGCAAGGCCTCCTAATACCACAAGCAGAACTTATCACATCCTGGCAGCAAGCAAAGCAAGCAGCTTCTCCCTCAGCCGCAGGCCACAGCAAAGGAAAGCCTGGTTTCTTCCACAGAGTCGTGTCCCAGGAGCACAGGAACTTGACAAACACCCACCATGGGGCCTGGAAGGCTATGAGAAGGCTATGGCACATGGGCAGGCAGGGGGTGGCGCATTTCCAGTGAGTCAGGCACTTTTACGGTTTGTGGGAGAGCTCTCAGCCTGGTCCTCACCTTGCTTCTGCTCTGGTGACCGTATATTCAAACCACAGGATATTGGGGATGAGGCTGGTATCTCGGATTAGGAAGAACTCTGAGACAGGCCTGGAGGAGCCACCGATTTGGCAGGGGAAGGAGGGAGAAAGAAAAGACAATATCAGGTATATGTTTACAAGACCATAGAACTTGTTACTACACAATGACCCATTCTTGTTACTTGTCTTTGCAATTTATAAATATTAACATCAGTAACCTGTGATCCAATTTAAGGAGCTGATATGACACCATGACAAAATACACCTTTAACAAAACAGAGTGTCCCTATGTTCAGAGAGCTGGCCCTGCTCTCCAAGGAGCCCTACACACAAATGGAGTTGCTTTAACCACAGACCTTTGGCCAAGGAAGCATCCCTATTCGGAATCAGGCCTCTGGGCCATGTAAATCCGTCCTGCCTGGGAGGGGCTTTCCAAGGCCTTGGGCAGAGGAGAGGTCGGTAAAATGAGTACCCAGCTTGCTGGGGGGCAAACGGTAATGACTGGGGAAGGCACTGGCAAACCACCCCGTATTGAGTCTGCCAAGAAAACGCTAGAGGGCATCGCCCCAAGGGTCAGACATGGTGTTTGCACAGGGGATACCTTAACCTTTAAGTGAATACATAAAGTTCAAAACACTAGAAAGACAATTAACATTTATTAAAACCAGTTTAAAATCATTTAAAATGTCTCTTTGAATTCCATTGCCGCAGCAGTATCTGAGCAGCTGCCTATGGATATTTCTCATTTATTCTCTGCAGGAGGGGGCCGACTCTACCGTGTTGCTAGTTATTGGACCCAACTTGTTGCCTGGCAGAAGAGCTCTGTCTTGCAGGCCTAAAGGTCTTCCAGGAGCTCATTCCACCAGGTGCGCGCCAGGACTAAAAAGGCCCTGGCCCTGGTTGAGGCCAGACATACCCTCTCAAAGGCCAAGGATCACCAGCCTGTTCAAATTGGCTGAGCGCAGTGCCCTTCGGGGGGTCTACTCAGTTAGGTGGTCCCTCAGGTATGTGGGGCGCAGGCCACATGTGGCCTTTTAAAACTAGAACACTGAACCAGATCCGGAATCCAATCAGGAGCCAGTACAGCTGCTTAAGGACAGGCCTGATATGGGCTCTCCTTTGTGCTCTAGGGGGACCCTGAGCAGCTGCACTTTGGGTTCACCTGGCCCAGAAGACTTTGTTTCATTTAAAGAAACTAGGTATTTGTGGACTGCTCCAACAGTGATCCTAGGCCAACATTCCTGTCCCCCGAACTGTGTTACGTTTTTGCCACATTGATCACTATTTCCCTCACAAGAGAAGACCGAGGAGAAATAGGAGTTAAGCAGTTCAGCCCTCTCTTCATCATCTGTTATAATTTCACTTTCTTGTCCTCGCAGTGGTCCTATGGTGTCCCTATTCTTTTTCTTGCTTGAAAGATAACTAAAGAGGCCTTTTTTATGTTTAGCATTTTTTGCTAGGCTAAGCTCATATTGAGCTTTAGCTTTTCTAACACTCCCCCTACAATTATTGGTTATTTGTTTATACTCATCCTTGGTAATAAGGCCTTCCTTCCATTTCCTAAATGACTCTTTTTTTATTCCTCAAATCATTTGACAACTGCTTATGGAGCCAACTTGGCTTCCTTAGGCTCCTTCCATCCTTTCTTCTCAAGGGAATTGTTTGTGATTGAGCCTTCAGTATTTCACTTTTAAGAAACTCCCAGCCCTCTTGGACTCCCATCTCTTTAAGTCTTTCTGACCACGGGACTCTATGCAACATACCTTTAAGTCTGTGAAAATCAGCTTTCCTGAGGTCCAGTCTATACGTACAACTACGTAAAGGTTTTCTCTTTCCCACAATTGAACATTCCAAAAGCACATGTCCACTGCTACCAAGTGTGCCCACTACTTCCACCTCATCCACCAGTTCTTCCCTATTGATGAGAATCAAGTCTAAAATAGCAGAGCCCCTGGTTCCCCTCTCTACTTTCTGGGAAATGAAGCTGTCGGCAAGACAAGTTAAGAATTTAACGGTTTGCATTTTTATCAGAATTGGTCTTCCAACAGAAATCTGGGTAATTGAAGTCACCCATGACCACTGTTTCCCCCTTTTTTGAAAATTGTGTTATAGCCTTGAAGGTTAATACCAAGATCTTGAACCTGATCCGGAAACAAACTGGCAACCAGTGTAGCTGCTTCAGCAGAGGCTGAACATGGGACCTCCAAGATGATTTAGTGAAGACCTGTGCAGCTGCGTTCTGTACCAGCTGGACCAGCTGTAACTTCCAGGTCAGGGACAAGGGTAGGCCTGCGTAGAGTGAATTACAAAAGTCTAACCTAGAAGTGACGGTTGCATGGATCACAGTGGCCAGGTGTTCTGGGGGCAAGTAGGGCGCTAGTAGCTGAGCTTGACATAGGTGGAGAAACAGGGAGAAACAGACCTATCCACTGGCAATATGATAAATAAAGAAAAATGTCCTATTTTTGTGGTTTTCCTTGTTCCTTGACTTCTGTCAAAACAAAATCCAGGTAATCTCCGTTTCCAGTTCTTTCATCAGTGACAAGTCCTTATATGTTAATAGTATAATACTGGCCACAGGCTCACATACGTATGGGGATACCAGTCCATATTGACATGTGGGGAACACGTCTGTATTGACACCTGGCTATGAGTACTCAGCCTGCTGGGGGGTAAACGGTAATGACTGGGGAAGGCACTGGCAAATCACCCCGCATTGAGTCTGCCAAGAAAACGCTAGAGGGCGTCACCCCAAGAGTCAGACATGACTCAGTGCTTGCACAGGGGATACCTTTACCTTTTTAACAGAGAACAGCCAGAAAAATCAGACTGACTAGGTGAGCATGTGTAGCTAAATAAAAGGATTCCACAGTAAGTTATTGTTCCAAAATGGATTACATTCAAGTTAACATTTCTTCATTTACCTTTGAATGTATACTTTTGATCCAAATAAGTAGGTTAATAATTTTGTTACATTTTGGCTTAAGGGGTGGCCCTCTTTAGGCACTGGGAACGCTAATGCGTTCCCCGCCTTAGAGAGTGGAGTGGTTTCAGAACTAGAATTATATGAACAGGCAAATGACAACAGCAACTGAGAATGAAGCGCAAGACAAGGCACCCACCTGGACTGAATCAAGACACAGGTTTCCATGGCTGATTTCTCCACGCCTACTTCCCGGCTGCATGACTCACCTAATCCAATCATGCCCGCTACTGCCATTCGTTCACCTGCTGTTGTCATTTGGCACCACAAATCGCTCCACTTTCCAATGTATAGGACCAATGAATTCCCATTCTAGCTGCTTCTGAAGAAGTCTACACTGACTGGGGGCCACTGCCAGAGATTCAAGATACCCAGATTTGGGACCCGATCTGGACTGATTCGGCTTCGGTGTCCAAAGTGAATGGCACCATTGACTTCAATGGAAAATCTGGCGTTCCCACCTTTTCCAGGGTGGGGGTTTCAGTTACAGCCTCCAAATTTTCAGGGTAGCACCAGGAGGTTCTTCCCTGACCCCTCTCCAAATTTCACAACGATTGGACCATGGGGTCCACGTCCAGGGGTTCTGAGGGTGCCCCCATCTCTCCACTGGAGAGCCCATCCCTGATGTTCACACCTGACGCCTACAAGCACCCTTGGTAGGAGGGTCCCAGAGAAAGTTTCAAACCATCCATTTGCCTGCATGTATTGATGGGAAGGAGGACTCACCATGCAGCTATCCGTGGGAACAACGGCGTTAAGATCTCCTGTGTGATGACAAACCACAATCCAGCCATCATGCTTCCCACGACCCCTCCGTAGGTGACTTGGCTCCAGGTGTGGTACATCAGGTAGACTCTGTGTGGCCGGTAATGGAGGAGAGGGATCAAGGAGAGTACATCAATGTCACATGAACACAGGAGGCTGCCTTGTACTGAAACAGACCCTTGGTCAACATCGTCAGTCTGGCAGTGGCCCTTCAGGGTCTCAGGAAGAGTCCTTCGCATCTCCTACTGGCAGATCCTTTAACCAGAGATGTCCCTCCCTCCTCTGTGTGAACAGCCGGCCTCCCCGGTTCTCAAGAGTCCAACAAGGTGGCCCACCCATCCACCTGTGCAACTTCAAGGGCCCTTGCTTTGTCTGTCGGTGTTTTATGAATGATGTCCTAGGGGGGAGCAGAGTGAACAGAGAGCACTCGATGGCCCCTCTACCTTTTACGGGGACATCCTTTCAGCGACAATTCCAAAAGCTGACCTGGCAGCCTCCTGCCTGCCAAACACAAGCTCTTATGACAAGTCCAGGCCCCTCCCCTCTATTAAGTTGGCAACATTTAGGGCTGGGTTTTTGGGTTGCTTTTTTAAAGTGGAACATCCATTGATTTCAATGACTTTAGCCACCTTACCAAATGGTCTCCAAGTTCCTCACATTCAACAACCCCTCTGGCAACAGATGCCTGGCAACTGTAGTTGGCACACAGAGACCTACAGGAAGGGATGATCCTCCGGAGATGTAGGGTTCCAGGTCACGTAGAGCAGGGGTAGTCAACATGTGGTCCTCCAGAAGTTCATGAACTACAATTCCCACGAGCCCCTGCCAGCATTTGCTGGCAGGGGCTCATGGGAATTGTAGTCCGTGGACATCTGGAGGACCACAGGTTGACTACCCCTGATGTAGAGCTTTAAGAGTCATAGCTAGCACCCTGCATTGTTCTTGGGAACAGGCCAGCAGCCAATGAAGTGCCTTCAAAATGGACCATAGGCATTCCTTCCTTCTAGCCCAACAATGACTTGGGCTGCCACATTTCTGGACCAGCTGTAGTTTCTGGGTCCCTCCCTATTGTCGGAAACAAGATGCTGGACTAGATAAACCACTGGCCTGAACCAGCAGAGATGCTCTCATACGGGATTGGAGAAAGTCATTCTCTGTCCACAACTCTTCCCCATGATGGATTAGGAGCCTCCATTCCCAGAGGCAGCTGGTAGGGCACAAACCTCACCCTACTTGTGGGTTTTCCATCAGGTAGCACCTTCCTGGAAACAGGCCACTGAATGTGGATGTTTGGACTAATCCAATGGGGCTCTTCTGATGGAAGAGAGCTACTTTTCCTCGCCTCATCTTTACACCCAAACCTCCCATTTTAGGTATTCTTAAAAGGCTTTATATAACAAATGCTGTTGTCCCTTTGGTTAATAGCCCCATGGCTTTGATGTCACTCAAGCCAGACCCTGAATCCAGGATCCCTTGGAAGTCTACTTGGTTTTTTGTTTGATGTGCATTAAAGTTTTGTGTTTTTCTGTAAGCTGCTTTGGGTCCTTTTCAAGAAAAGCAGGATATAAACATTCCTCCATTACACCCCTCTAAGAAGCTTAAGATCTGTTTTGAACTGTTGTGAGCCACCCTGAACCTCCTGGAGAAGGGCAGAATTCAAATGAAAAAATAAATCAATTGGAGAGGGGCTAAGCAGGGCTGACTGCCCTTCTCCAGCAGGGCTGGGATCTGAACCCAAGTCCAACTCACTATGCCACATGGCCCCCACTGGCTCCGGGCCCCAACCTGCACATCTGTATCCCAAAGGCACTGGAGAGAAAGAAGGACGCCACACCTGCTGTATGAGACTAGGAAGGCCACTGTGAGGAGGAAGACTGACAGGACGTGTCTCCACAACAAGTCCAGGAACCTGGCGTTGTTTGTTTGGTGCATCCTAGGAAACAAGGAGACTGACCTGAAATAGCGGACTCTCTCCATAAGCAAGAAAATCAGCAACCCGTGCCCTCTGATTTAAGGTGACCCTGCTTCCCTGCAACCTGCTATTCATTTCCAACTCCTACCCAAGGGGCAGGCAACCACTCCCGCCCCCCAGGCCTGGCCACAGCACAGCTGAGAGTTCCCTGCACGCAAATGCACACACACACAAACCCTGAGTGTTCTGTGTTGAGTTCTACCTCATTTGAAGAGAATTTTGATTCCTGGGAGCGGTTTTGGGGAGCCAATTTATTTTTGTGCTGAAAACACAACCCCCAGTCTCCAGCTGTTATGCCACACAGGCACAGCTAGCTTTTGCAGCTCCTTGTGCAGTGCCTTTTTAAGGTGTCCACTTAAAGGATACCTGGAGCATATAGTGCAACACGAGGAGCAAGAAGGCAGCGAATGCGTGAATGGTGCAAGTACGCTGATCAAGGACATTTTAAAATTTTTAGCTCTTCCTTTATGTGGACTAGAAACTTGGCTTTTAAAAAACAGCAATGTTTCTCAGCTTGTCAATGTTTTGCCACTATGAACGGGAAGGGCAATGCATCATCAAAAATACTATGGTGGGTTTTCCATGGCAAAACAACAACAAAAAAGGCTTTTTTCCAAGACTTCTTGTGATGTTTCCTGCCATGCATAATACCCCTTTGTCAAAGAGCCATTATTGAAGGACTCTGAAGCAAACGGAGGGTGGCCTGGGGTTTTTGCAATCAGGCTGCAACCAACTTACAGCCACCCCTTATGGGGTTTTGAAGGGAAGAGACAAGCCGAGACGGTTGTGTGTGGCCTGCCTTGGCATCGCAACCGGGACTTCCTTGGTGGTCTCCCATCCAAGCCCTAACCAGGGTTGACCCAGCTTAGCTTCTGGGATCTGATAAGATCAGGCTAGCCTGGGCTATCCATGTCCAGGCAGAAGTGCCTACATGAGGAAATAAAAGGCCATGAAACCAAAAGGAGCTATTCCCACCATGACTGAGCACAGAAGGGGGAAGGAGACGTAGAAGAGATGAGAAAAGTCATGGGAATGGTGGGAAGGGCCAAGCAAAATCCTGCCCTCTCACTGGCGCTGTACTTGCCATCTGGCCTGCCTCTGGAATACTAGCCCACAGTATTTTCAGGTTATTTTCTGCCTGCTACCCCAAAGGACTAGAGACTTTTTATCTCTCCACATCAGCTTCTGTAGACAGCCGTGCCAGACTGAGAGGGCAGAAGTTGCCGGGGCTCACAAGGAACCATGGGGAGAGTGCCGGGAGCTCTCCAGACCAAACACAAGTTCAGATGGATGCGAACAATGCGGGCCTCCCAGGCTGCAACCCAACCGCTCACTGCCTGCCCCAATCAGAAGAATTATTGGGGATCACCAACCGTCTGGTAAATTCACCGGTTCTTCAAATTAACTGTTTTCACTGATTTTAATTGTATTGTAACTTAACTGTGTTGTATTTTAACATTGTTGTAAACCACCCCGAGGTGGCTGTGCCAATAGGGGCAGCCTAGAAATTTAATAATAGAGGCCATAGTGCATCTCTGCTGAATCCTCAAGCTCAGCAAACAGCTTCCTACACAAACACACACACACAAACACACCCATCCTGAGCCTCAGCGGTCCCGCCTTACAGCAAAATTCTCCAACAGGACTGACCAATGAGTGCTGAAACTGAGTGAGTGGAATGGGGAGGGGGGGTCTCCTTTCTGTATGGCCCAGAAAGGGGAGGGACAGAGGAGTTTGGGCTGAGAATGGCCTTGAAGTTTTACCCTCAGCTTAAGGGTTCTGGAAGGCAGGACAGGGGCTCAGAGAAAATGCTTTCCTTTCAATCCTAATTAATCCTCCAGCCAGGACTGCTTCACAGGGATCTCTTATGAAGCTTACTGTATCCTGGTCACATTGGTGGGGAGGAATAGAGCCAATCTCAGCCTCCCTGCCAAGGCTTTAGAAGCTGCTAGGGGCACTCCAATGAGGTCCTATTCTGTCGTGAACATGTTGATGTTCTCTTATTGCTTTGAGGGTTGCTGGTTGTGGCCGAGACCAGGCCTACCTTGTGTTCCAATGCAGGTCTGTTCTATTTTGGAGCTAGGAGCTATGCAGTTACAGTGACAAGTTCGTCTCCACCCATTCCCAGCTCCCCATTTAACTACTCAACTATCCTCAAAAGGTGGGTGACTTCTGTTGGGGGTGGGGGAACAAAAAGCAAGCCCCCTGGAACATTCCCCAAGATCCTCTCTCCGTCCCCAGTTACTCTTTCTGGATGTCTGGGGGGGCAGAAACTGCTCCCAGTGGACCCATGCCATTGTCTTGCTGACAATTAGGGGTGCCAGACCTCTGCTGGGGCCGGAGGGGGGGAACCCAACTTCGGCATTGGGAAAGACCCCCCAAAACAGCCTCCCTCCGGGATTCCCCATCCCATCCTGGGACCAGGAAGAGTGCCCCAACCTGGAAGTGACATCAGCATGTCAGGGTCATGGGGGGGGGAGCTCTAGGTTTGGGGCAAGATTTAATAGTTTGAGGCCACATTTTTACCATAGAGCTGGCATTGTAGTCCATGGACATCTGGAGAGCCACAGTGAGTTTTCTCACAAGCCAGAACGGTGGCATCAGCCCAACAAGCGCTCTGCTGGGTTCAGGTAAGTATGTGTGTGTTGGGGAGAGCTCCTGGAAGCACCGCCCCCTTCCTCACCAACATTGAGGTGGCACCTGGCAACCCTCATGACAATCGAGATTTGCTATCAGAAGGAGGGATATAGCATACAGATGTAGGAGGCGTTGTTTGAAGCTGGTTTGTCTCATAGGAGTTTCTTTAATTAATGGATCTTAAAACTTGGAATGGACCTTTATTGAGTAAAATATAACAGAGGGGACATCTACTGCCTTTACGCCCTGCTTGTGGTCTTTCCAGAAGCATGTGGCTAGTGTGCAAAGGGCTGTAGAGGAGCAGGAGACTTATGGCGACCCTGGAGGGCTTTCAAATTTCAAGGCAAGAGCCATTCAGAGGTGGTTTGCCAGGGCCTGCCTCTGCATGACAACTCTGGGAGTCCTTGGTGGTTTTCCACCTTCCAAACAGTGGCCAGGGCTGACTTGACTTAGCTTCTGAGATTGGTGAGATCAGGCTATCCAGGTCCAGGGCACCTGCAAGAAATAGCTGGACTAGATGGCCCTTGGCCCAATTCTTTCCCTTCTATTTGGCCTCAGAAAGAGTTCAAAAGCAAAAGAGAAAGGAGCAACTGCCCACGCCACAAAAGGATCTGACCTGCCTCACCCAAGAAGAGGAGAAACACCCTTCCCAGGTCTTGCCTCCAAGAAGGTGGTGAAATGTTAAAGTAACGCGCCTGCTGGGAGCTGGGCTTTTCAAAACCACACCGCCTTTGATAGCAAAAACCCAGAGCACAGCCCCGGTCGATACCGTAAGGGAAAAAAAGATTTACCTTAAGTAGAGGAAAAGAAAAGAGTACACGGAGAAAAACCACATGAACTGGGAGTGGCTGGAAGGCATTGCGTACTTCGAATGCACTGACAGATGGATTTCTGAAAAGGAGGAGAAAGAAGATATCGCTTATTCATTGCAGTCTTCATACCCAAAATGTTCTAAGCCAGCTTCAAAGATGAAGGAACAATGAGATGATCCAACTGACAAATACACAGAAGCAAGAAACCAGCCAAACAGGGCAGCAATGGCAAACTATGCTAGCAATCAATCCAACGAGGGGTCCCCAGCAGGATGCCTCCAGCTCCCAGGGTGCCAACAGACACCTTTCCTGTGGGCGGGACGAGGTGGGGCTTTGGCCCAACAAAGGCTCTGATTTGTCCTGCAGCTTTTAAAAAACACCATTTGGGCAACAGCTGCCTTCACAGTATGAGGACCAAAGGTGAGTTGCAGCAGCCATTTTGCAGCTGCCCCCTGTGTCCACAGTCAGACACAGGCTCAAAAAGATGGGGGGAAGGCTCTCGATTAAGCACTGGACCAAAAGCAGAGGGGACAAAAATGTTCTTGGATGGCATCTGAAGGCCAACGAACAAGGGACCAGAGGGACTGCTGGAGGGGAGGCCCAGGAGGCCTTGGGCCCTGCTGCTGTCAAGGACCCTTTAGGTCTTCACTAGTTGAAATCCACTCTGGGAACAGCCAACGGGAACAGACCAGGAGCCAATTAAGCACTCGCAAAATTGGACACGTGTGATTTTGCCGCATCTGTGTCAGCAGCTTTCCTGCAGCCTTCTCCCGTGTGAGTCTTCACAGGCAGACACAAAGGTGGCTGAAAGAGGTACAGGGTCTGACTGAGCCACCTCCTGTGGGCACCCTTCCCATGGCATTTTGGGTGAAAAGGCAGAAAGGATGCCAACTTCCTGTCACCTGAAGGCAAATGGCCTACTCTCCCACCAACGCAAGGAGGAGCCTCTGTAGAACTGGTGTTACAGGAGCAAGGACATTACAGGCCTCTTTACTGTACCCCGGAAGCCGAGGAAGATTTCTCTTGTGAAAACCCATCAAGGTGGGCAAGGGTGGCCACGCTTCACTCCTGGCCGCAGCTTTCCCTGCTGGAAACACTCTACCTGCACAAGGCCGTGGTTCCCGAATGAGATTCTTTATGAGCCAGTTCACACCTTCGTTGAGGAGCAGCCCCCCCAAGAATGAGATCTGCAAAGAGGCAAAAGGGGTGAGGACACTTAATGCAGGCAGATATAGGAGTGCCATTTAGAAGAAACGTATTCAATGAGCACAGACTTCTCCAAATCAAGAATCAGACCAGAATAGCAAAAAAGAACAACAATATTACATTAAAACTCATAGAAAGGTCCCATCCTTCCCCGAAAGCTAGAGCTCTCCCTCCCACACACAAAAAACAAACAGGCATAATAACACTTCCAGAATGGGCTGCAGTTGGACTTGGGTGAGACAGTGATGGGAAAAAGACTGCACAGGAAAAGACCGCTAAGCAGCCGAGCACATGTCTCATGTCTGATGAAGCCTTCGGTTCAGTCCCTCCCAGCTCTTGAGAGGGCCCCCAGTCAAGCACAGCCCCCCATCACTTCTCATCTGTTAGAGGCAAAAGTGGAAAAGATCAAGGGCAGGGGAAATCACATCTGCGTAGGACTTAGGGTTCACTTTCCCTTTAAGCCAGCCATTCTCAATGGGGGCCTTATGACCCTCTGGAGGGCCCTGGAACAACTGAAGGGGACCACAGACTAAAAAATGTGAAAAGGGGAGCCCAAAGGGTTTATGAGGGGCCTGGTAACAGAACATTTTGTCATCGGTGATTGCTGGAAAGTCTGTCAAAGGAAAGAGAAAGGAATCATGTAATCCTTTCCTTTGTGTGTGCTTGAATCAATGCATTCAGGGGAAAAAATGAAAACACGTGTTTCTTTTGGTTTTAAATTTTGGCTCATGTATATATAAGAGAAGGTACATCAAGTATAGCTAGTTCGCTCTTAGCTTCGGCCATTTCTCAGACTAGCTCACTGCATGAGCATCAGATAGATGTTTAAAATTTAACTCCGTGCAGTGTTTCCAATATGTCAGAATGTTTGAGTTTTCTCCGTGTTAAATAATAAATGATTCTCTGTCTATCAGTTTGCGTTGAGTTGAATCCTTGTTTGATGGGGTGGGGGAGGCTTGGAACCAGAGAAGAGCTCCTAAAAGGGCCATGGCCCTTTTAAAAGGTGGAGAATGGCTGCTTTAAACTGGCCCCAAGCTGTCTTAAAAAGATGTATTTCCAGCCTTGCAAACAAATGGCAGGTGAGTAAAGGTGGAACTCCTCCAAACACAGCCAAGCCCAAACTCGAGCATTCTTTGAGGAGCATTGAAGAACATCTGCCAGTTTGGGCTGGACTTGGATGGGCAAGGTTACAGCAGCACATCAGAAATCCCGCTGAATCTCAACTCCATTTGCCAGGGGGAGGGGGGGATAATTTGTTTACCTTCCTTGAGCTAATGGGCTGGAGAGGGATATAAATTTTTAAAATCTATCAATCAAGGCAAGAGCAGAGATTGCTGCAGTGCTGGCCTTTTGCTTAGAAGACTTTTAAAGGAGAATTAGACCTATTCCTGGGGGACAGGAACATCAGTGGACATCGAGGTTGTGTGTTCCATGTTCAGAGGCAATATGCATTTCAGACCCATAGGCTGTGTGGCAAGGACACAGGGCAGCTTTGGCTTTCGTGCTTCCACCTGTGGCTGGTCACTGTGGGAGACAAGATGCTAGACTAGAAGGATTCCTGGCCTGAGCCAACAGCTCTTCCTCTTCTGATCTTATTTGAAATGGTCTAAGTTTACAAAAGCTGAGGTTAAAGGAAGAGTACCATGGGAATTGCTGCCGGTATTACTGCAACAGTGCAATGGGGCTAAATTTTCTAACTCTGTGGCAATGGGGAGGTGAGGGAACAGGACGAGACGGGCTACCAACCTAAAAGACATGCCAAAATTCCCAAGGTGAGGGACTTACCGTGTGAAGCTCCCTCTTGAAAACGATGAGGGTGACAAAACCAACAATGACGAAAATGGGGCCAAGGCTGACGTAGGCAAGAAGATGGCCAGTGAGGTCCCCTGGGGGGAGAGACAAAAAGATCAGGCTGGGCCCCGGGCACACTTCAACTTATAAAAACTTTTTCTTATGTATTCAGAAAGCAGAAAAGGAAGAACCAAAAATATTACCTATTACAGAACTATTCTAAAAAAAAATTAAGCTGCCATTTTTGAATACAGATCTTTTACCTCATTAGATATCACACTTCATGTACTGCATTTCCCACAAAGTTGACATTTCTCCTCCAAGGTTTACGTATGCAGTCTGCAGAACAGTTTTGCTTCTTCCACAATTTTACTAATCAATATAATCTAATATTGGACTCCATTTCTGTCTAAAATTTGAAACTGACTTGTTGTGCATCAAATACGCAAATCCCATATTTTGTCTGTTTGTTAGACCATTCTGTAAAATCTGGCAAAGATTCTTTTTTTCTATCTTGCTGAGTAGAAGTTCCTAGCAGCTGTCACCATATACCTAACAGGCTCACCATACAGTTTAATGTTACTTGGTATCATATTCAATAGGGTAGATTTTGGATCCAATATAAAACTGGTTTTCAAGATCTTTTGCATCTCAGATGCAGTTCAGCATTCCGTAACGACCTTCACGCCATGCACCCTTTGCTTATTGTAGCCATAAGATGTACCAAGGCCACGAGGCGTAGAGGGCTGGAAAAAGAAAAGGATTGGATGCATGGGTCCTGACCTGGGCGGCCCAGACTGGCCCAATCGCATTAGATTTCGGATTTCCTAGTTAGCACTTGGATGGGAAACCTCCAACAAAGTTCAGGGTTGCTGTGCAGAGGAAGGCGAAGGCAAACCACCTCTGCTCATATCTTGCCTTGAAAATCCTATCAGGGGTCGCCGTGAGTCGGTTGCACCACCAGATGCAAAGTTGGCAATTCTTTCTACGAAGAATCAAGCCTTGGACTGAGCCGTGGCTCTTCAGCCAGTTGCCAATAAAGAGGGAGGGGGCTCACAATAAGGGGGCCTTCCAACCCAGGGTACGGGATCCTGAAAGCTACAAGACAAACGCAGACCGGCCTCGAGATTCAAGAATGCTGTTTCCTGCAGCAACCCTGTTGTCGAGAATGACTAGTTTGGGCAGCGTGGGGGGTCCGGAGAAGGAGCGTGAGGACAGGAGCGGAAACCTAAGAAAGGAAGATACAGAGGAAGAGATCCCGACAGACCCTCTTTGGATACGAAACTTACATAAAGTGATGTGGGGAATCAGTTCACCAGGGGTGGGGGAAACGGTAGCACGGGAGCAGTCAGTACCAACGGGGAGAGCAAGGGAGAAACCCAGGGCGGGGCGGTGGCGGAGAGACACGGAGTCCCGGAAGGGCGAGGTCCTCCTGAGAAGCCCGGAGGGTGGAGACAGGGGCTAGAGAGGCTACTTAAGGAAGCGTCAATGAGGAGACGGGGTTGGAGGTGTAGTGAAGGAACTACCCTGAACCCAGGAGCGGGAGAGAGAGTACCGACTCCGTTCTGAGACGCTGTTTCCTATAGATAAAGCCTTCTAGTCCCGGGTCTCCCTCACGAACAACGTGGCGGGCCCGAAGCATGGCAAAGACCCTGCGGACCCTGACCCCTGCATCAGCCATATTGGATAATTCTGGGCTTGGCCAACCTTGAAGAGTCTGGTCTCACGGAGGGGCCCCAAAAGAGAGGAGCAGAGAAGCAGCCGATGCAGAGAGAACTGGGGGACGGAAGGAGAGAAAGGAAGAGATCCTGCCTCAGGGCATCCTCTCAGCACCAAAAGCAAGCATGAGGTTTACCACAGCAGCGGAGCCAGGATACAAAACTGCAGCCAAAGCATGACCGGGAGCCCAGACCACATCCTTCTCATACAGACGCTCCCACCACCTCGGCCACCGCCATTTCCTTCGGTGTGTCGGCTCAGGGCCGCCCTGCTTCTCGCACAGGCAATCCGCCACTTCGGCTGCACTGCTGTCTGCTCCTGCTGTCAATGGAACACGAAAAGGAGGCTTGAAACAGCCCTTAGTCCTGGACGGCTTGCACAAGTCCAACAGGGGATGGCTCTGGGCCTGGGGCAACGTCCGCCTCGGTGGGGGAACATATGAGGCTGCCTTTGAGACGGAGTCAGACCACTGAGCCCTGAAGCTCTCAGGAGCCAGCAGGAGCTCTCTGGGGGAAAGTCTTCCCCAGCACTCAGTTGCCTGAGATTCCTTGGCCAACAGGTGCTCTGAAGTGGCCATGCTCACTTGCATCACAGACACTCACCCCTCCCACCGCATTCAGCTGGGCAGAACAAAGAAAGAAGAAAAGCAACACTTGCAGGAAGGTGCCAAGAGCTCTTTGCCCACTGCTTTGCCCACTGACAGCAAAAGCAGTCAGGAAACTAGTGCTTTCCCTCCCGCTGGTCATGTGCTTCCTTCCTCAGACTGAAAGCTTAACCACAGGGCTGCGGCCTTCTTTCATTCTATGTGCCCGGCTACCACATGTCCTCTAAAAACAACAGGGGAAGAGGGTGTCTGTAGGATCCATAAGAACGCTGGAAGTATGAGGACGGATCTGTGTGAGGCTCAGCGAATTCCCCCTTGTAGAAAGGTACAAACAGAACAGAATCTTAGCACAAAGGCCACCATGGCACACCAATGGCTATGTGAGAGGGACCAAGGACTTCAACCAGGCAGAACACCGCTACAAGGGCAGGGCCCCCCCCCACAAGCCAAAACCAGGTCCCCAAGAACCTTTCCTAACCCCTCGAACTGCAGAATACCCCACTGATGTGCCCCAAATGTCCATGAGTCAGGCCAAATGTATTAAGGTGTGCATGTGTCTGAATTTTGAAATATGCAGAACTTAGAACTTGGACTGGAGACTTTATAAATGGGGGGGGGGGATAATTTGGATAATTTGCAATAGGATGGGGTTATTTTTTACCTCTCTGTTGCTATGTTTCTTATATTGTGTTATTGGGTTTTAATGGGGGATTTTTGGATCAGAACCTGTTTTGTAACCCACCATGAACTGGTTTCGCCAGGAGTGGCAGGCAATAAGTCCAGTAATAAATAAAATAAATTACAAGACACCACATCTCAGTGCTGAAGCATGTGTCTTGCGTGCAGAAGGCCCAGCACTTAAGTTAAGCAGTTATCATTTCCAGCCCTACGGAAACTTTGGTAACACTGTTGGACGAGATGCTTAGGTCAGTCCATGTTAGCTGGTCAGTGGCCTCCCTTCTTATAGAATCATAGAATCATAGGCCATCTGGTCCAGCCCCCTGGTCAACGCAGGATCAGCCCAAAGCATCCTAAAGTATCCAAGAAAAGTGTGTATCCAACCTTTGCTTGAAGACTGCCAGTGAGGGGGAGCTCACCACCTCCTTAGGCAGCCTATTCCACTGCTGAACTACTCTGAATTTTTTTTCCTGATATCTAGCCTATATCGTTGTACTTGAAGTTTAAACCCATTACTGCGCGTCCTTTCCTCTGCAGCCAATGGGAACAGCATCCTGCCCTCCTCCAAGTGACAACCTTTCAAATACTTAAAGAGGGCTATCATGTCCCCTCTCAACCTCCTTTTCTCCAGGCTGAACATTCCCAAGTCTCTCAACCTATCTTCATAGGGCTTGGTCCCTTGGCCCCAGATCATCTTCGTCACTCTCCTCTGTACCCTTTCAATTTTATCTACATCAATTTTATCAACATCTGCAGGGGTGGCCAAACTGTGGCTCTCCAGATGTCCATGGACTACAATTCCCATGGCTCTCCAGAGGTCCATGGACTACAATTCCCATGAGCCTCTGGCAGGGGGCTCATGGGAATTGTAGTCCATGGACCTCTGGAGAGCCACTCTTTGGACACCGCTGATGGTCTCAGAGACCTGCATTCTCCAGGTAATAATCTGGCGTCTAGTAAAAAGTCAGTTCTCTAACGTTGCCCAGCGTTCCCTCTATTTCCCCCCTTCTGAGTAGAGCAGTTTACAGCCTGAACAGAACAGGCCATGCAAGACCATTTTGTGGCTCCTAGCTGCTGAGTGGGACTTCCTGTGCTAAGGAGCGGCCATTCATGCCACTGCCTGAAGGGAACACTGAGGTTGGAGGAGGGGGGTGTCTCTGAGATCATCGAAGCTGAGATCCTCTTGTCTACTAGACCAGTCCCTCTTTCTTGACCAATGTACATCTCACATTTTGACAGCACTCAAGTGGGAGTTGGGGGGAGATAGCTTGTACTTTGGGAAGAAAAGAGCACAGAAAAGACACTCATGGTTTTCAGCCAGGGGGAAAACACACACCTTACAGTATTCAGGATAGCAACTGGATAAATGATTTTTCAGTCCAGTCATTCCACTGGACTTCAAGAGGGATAATCTTTACAGACCCTGGCAACACATTGTCTCTGAATGGCTGGTTCCTCCCTGACCCCCATGGCGAAAGATCCCCCAACCCCGGCTCCCTCATTTCTTAGTAATGATTCCTTCCTGGATGCCTGTCTTCCCAATTAGCTCTGATCTCTCCAGCTCACAGCTGCAGCTTTGTTCTGACGGAAAGAGGCATCTGGCAGCCTTTGAATTATATGCAATCTCCGATTCCAGCCAATCCTGCAGTAATGCCATAGCCCTGTGTGTTTTGAGGGAGAAACAAACCTTGCACAAGCCAGTTGTTTTTTTTCCCCTTAGAGAAAGCATGGACATTTGCCTGTCCAAATACATTTGCCTGTTCTGAGTCCATTCATCGCGGGGGGAGCCGAGGAACCTGGTGGGGCAGTTGGTTCCTCTCCCAACCACTGGAAAGCCCACAGAATACCCCCTGTGGCTCTGGAAGGGTTACCAATTAGAGCCAGTGTTGGGAAGCCCATCTTTGCACTCATGAGAGCTAGAAACTTTGGAGGAAAGACAAGAAGTCTTGTGTGGCCAAACCCTGGGCCCAATGCCACATCTTGTATTTCTGTGGAAGGCTTCATGGGCAGAGGCTTTTTATGCAGTTCCAGTTGCCTCAGGGAAATTGTCACATGGCCCGCAAAAGGCATGGCTTCACATTCATTGTTGTCGAGCTTCTGACTGATTTGCGTTTAAAACCTTGATGTGAAAGAACCCCAAGCTCTGACAGAATCTGACTTGGATAACAGCTGCAAGAGGTAATTCATCAAATTAGGGCCGACTAGCCCCTTATGAACCTGCCTGACCACCACCGTCATCTCTGGAGGCCCTGCTTTAGATGCCCCCACCTTCTGAGCTTAGGCAGACGGGAAAGGGCCTTCTCGGTCATGGCACCAACACTCTGGAATTCTGCCTCCAGGGAGACTCATGTGTCCCCTTCTGTGGCTGCCTTCTGCCATTAGGCGAAGACTTTTTTGTTTTGTTTGGCATTCCCTCAACAATCCCTCCCCTTCCTAACCAATGTTATAGCTGCTGTTTTAAAGCTGTGTATGTTTTTTAATTGTTTTAATGATTTGTGTTTTGAAAGGGTTGATTGTAATGGTTTTAAAATGCTAGTTTTATCATAAAAAAAAATCAGTCCAAATTTTGAAAACAAATTCATAATAAATCAATCATGCCACACAAGCCCCCATCAAATGAACATTTATAAGAAATCAGAAATGTTCTCATTTAAAACACATATAGGGTTGCAGAAAGAGACATACACCTCATTCCCGGTCCTGCCCCTCCCAGTTCATTTGCTCTTGAACCCACATCCAGGGACAGACAGCTCATGCCACACACTGAAGAAGTCAAGCCCCTTGACTGAACTTAGCTAAAAACAAGCCAACACACTACTAGAGGGACTAGGGAATGAGCTGTAACCAGCAAGGACCCTGGTGCAAATTTTGCATTTGCCTGGGGCAGGCTCTCTGCCCTCTGAGACTCAGTTCCCACCTACAAGACGACTTTTGATCCGTTCCAAAGGTTGCTGAGATAAGGTGCGTGAAATGCTGTGGCCACTCCAAAAAAGTGCTGAGTAAACAGCATGTGGTTCTTGGAAGCAGCACAACTCACAAACAAAATAGGGGCTTCTATATACTTGCAAAATTCCCCAGGAATAAAGTATGCCTTTGCAAATTAACCCAAAGGAAACAAACAAACAAAGAAACAAAAACAGCATGAGGGAGGACTGAATATTCTTCGGGAGTCAGAGAATACCGCCAGTCATTGTAAGTACCCACAGGGAGGAGGGACAATGAGCTTTCTAAAGAATTATTAAGATCCTGGAAGATCCATCCTCTCTTCTTGCAATTCCCTGCCGGCACCCAGCTCGCCAAACCTGGAGATAGAACACACCCTGAGACACCAGCAGCCCCGCTGCAGAATCCCAACCACATTGAGATGGTTTGCACACTGTGCCAGGGCATCTGCAAAACTGATGGCATATTGAGCAGGGATTTGGACTAGACGGCCTGTATGGCCCCCTCCGACTCTATGAGCCTGACAGTTCTAAATAACGTGGCAAATTCCAAGAAATTAGTACCACAAGCCACCAACAGTGGAAGAGAATCCACCTCTTGAACTAGCGGTCCTGTTGAGTTTCATTTTGATTAGTGGGAAGGGAGAGTTCTAATTCTCACTGTGGCTGCCCCCTTTATTTTTATTTATTTTATTTATTACATTTATATACCACCCTTCCCGAGGATTCAGGGTAGTTTACATGAAAAGTAACAAGAACAGTACATCAAACTCAGTGGTTATAATGAATGAAAGGCAACAGTAATAATAATAACAGAGAAGTTAACATTTCAACAGAGTAGATAATCCGACAGACCCATGGTTGGTCAGCTCAGTCATGTGGGTTCAAGGGAGGGAGGTTCAGGGGCCCAGTAGGTGCTGTTTAGCTCCAGTCGACTTCAGCCAAATGCTTGGTGGAGGAACTCCCTTTTGCTGTGGAACTATTCTAGTTCCATCCGGGCCCTGATCTCCTCTGGGAGTTCGTTCCACCAGGTGGGGGCCAGGACAGAAAAGGCTCTGGCTTCTGGTTGAAAAGCAGATCTGATGAATGCAGTGCTCTTCAGGAGCATTTTGAGAGAAGTGGTCCCTTCTTTTGTTTATTTTGCATATAACTTTCTTGCTGAGACTCAAGGTGGATTGCAAAATATAAAAACCAGTTCAAATTGTGCCCCAGGAATTGCCACAATATTGTGTGGAAACACTCATCAGAACAACTACTATGTGGTCTTTAAAGCAACTGCCTTGATTTTTAGAGCACTGGCACTATAACTCAGATGTACTATTTTAGCCAGTTCGCTTCCATTTGGGAATCTGTATACTGTTGTTGTCATACCAGGGCTATGGGGGGAACAAAGTGTCATGTCTAAAAAAAAGGGTATATTAATGTTTTCTTAGAACACATTAAATGCACATCTAACAGCAGGTGCTTCCGGACTGGTCTTAATGGGACATGTGTCCAGCTGAGTGAGTCCCATCCCCAATATGAAATGTGACTGCATAGTAAACATGCATCCTGTTAAAAGTAGCATGGTATAAACCAGGGGTGGCTAAACTGTGACTCTCCAGATGTCCATGAACGTGCCAGCTGCTGGCAGGGGCTCATGGGAACTGTAGTGCGTGGACATCTGGAGAGCCACAGTTTGGCCACCCCATAAACCAACAAATAATCTGCATATTTGGGCGGGTGCATTCGTGCTTCATGCACAGAACACATGATCCCGTGGTTCATAATTCAGGACCTGAAAGGCAGGGACTCCTCATGTAGATTGAGGGATAAAAGTCTGAGGGATCACTGTGGCAAACTGAGAGCCTGTGTGGTGCAGCAGTCATGGCGTTGGACTAGGACAGGGGTAGTCAAACTGCGGCCCTCCGTTCGGTGGCAGGGGCTCATGGAGACTGTAGTCCATGGACATCTGGAGGGCCGCAGTTTTACTACCCCTGGACTAGGATTTGGAAGGGGCACGTTTGAATCCCTGCTCCACCAAAGAAGTTCACAGAGGACCTTGGGCCAGTCACACACTCTCAGACTGAGCTACCTCACAGGGTGGTTGGGAGGATGAAATGGAAGGAAGGATACCAGTCTTCCATGATTATTTGGAAGACTCATGACCCCTCTTCCCCTTGGATATTTCCAGGAACTCTCAGCATTCTGTGCCTCCTGGAGAATAGTCAGCTCTCCCACCATTTCCTTTTCGTTCATTTGCAAAGTCATATTATTTTTCTCCATCTCTATTTGGATCCCCGCGCTGGGGAGAAAGGTAGGCTATAAAATGAAAAAAACTAATTCATGTTTTCAAGACTCTGTAGGTTCAGCAACGGAGAGAACAAAAATAGCAGGAAGGATGCTAGAGATGACTGTTACTGCCCCACACAACCTTTTGTACACCAGAGTCACTTGCCTAATGCCCCACTTGCTCTTCAGACCACATAAAAAGTGGCTTTGCAAACTTTCAAGTGCTCTGCTGTCTACTTGTTGGCCTAAGACCCTCCATTTGAAAGAAAGCAGTGAAACTGACTGGGTTGTTCAGTGACAGGCCCGCCCTTCCCGTAGGGGCACTCAGCTACAATCCTTTGCAGCTAGCCTGTTGGCACAAAGAAATCCCAGCTTCGTGCAGGAAATGTGAGACGAGGGAGCTAAATATCAAAGCAGGATAAATAATAAATGTGATTTTCCTTTACTGCCACAATGCGTCTAATATGCTTCCATAGTGGGGAGAGTGGAGAGATAATGCTAGGGTGTTATCATGCCCCGCCCTAGAAGCCCTGTTTTGAATACCTGCCAGGTAGCTGCAATTCTGCACTTGCTCTGAGGGTCTCTTTCTTTCTTTCTTTCTTTCTTTCTTTCTTTCTTTCTTTCTTTCTTTCTTTCTTTCTTTCTTTCTTTCTTTCTTTCTTTCTTTCTTTCTTTCTTTCTTTCTTCATATTTATCAAATATAAATGGGCAATGCAAACAGAACAAACGGTTCAGGCCCAGCATAAATGAATCTTTAAATTCTCAAATTCACAGTAACACACTATGATTAAAGTATCAGATGGTGCTAGTAAGCTCCAGACTGCTGAACAACCTCTGAAAATGAAGCTTAAGACAATACATCCACCTGGATAGAATAGGTTTCCTGATTTCTCCACACCTACTGCTCATCTACATACTATACCTAATCCAAATCACGCCTGCTATTGCAATTGGCCTACTAATGACATTCAGCATCTGAAATCATGCCACTCTCCAAGGTATAAGGGATGATGGACTCACATTCTAGCTGCATCTGAAGACTCAGTGTCTCAGGAAAGCTCCCCTGACACAAATTTTGTTCATCTTTGAGGTGCTCCTGGACTCTTTTCTGCTGCTAGGCTTCTAACCCAAACCCTTCCACTTACCTTCAAATCCTCTATTGTCTTAACTGTTTGGGGTTGTCTGCAATGAAAGTTTGGGTGGGCGCCTTCTCTACCTTTCTAATCTCTCCCAAAAATCCTCAGAAGCATTGTTGATTCTCTTCATCTTCATGTACAACAAATGAAACAAATATCTGTGCATCGAAACTTGGACTATGGTTGCCAACTCCAGGCTGGGAAATGCCAGGAGATTTGGGGTTGGAGCCTGGGGAGGATAGTTTGGGGAGAGGAAAAGATCATGGGAAACAGGTAAGTGACTGAGCATACTCACTAAATAATGAGTTTGGGGAGCTGCCATGTATCATATGGCAATGCAAATGCAAGAGGGGAATTTACCTCTGAACTTGATGAATATCAATTTCCCAAACATATCCTTCTTCTGCCCAGTGCTCACTGCAATTGTATCATTTCCCTCCAATGGAGAATCACAGCTTTTGGTTTCACATTTTTTCCCTTTTCATCTCGTCCTTTTTCTCTATGATCTACTCAGGACTAAGAATGTCACATGTGGCTTCTTATCTCAGAAAGCTATTTCATTGTGTAAGAAGTACTACAACGACATACAGAGAATCCCCAAAGGCGCGGAAAGACCCCCAGGGTTGGAGGATGGTCATACTTGATATACTCCTGAAGGTTAATAAGTTTTAGAGAATAATATAGCTATATTGAAGCCAAAAGACCATTGCCAAATGGCTCAGCAGATTCAGGAGAGACAAGATTTCATCATGCAGAGCTGGGCAATGGAACCTGAACTTCTGAACCTGTCTTGTCAGAACATCCGTCCATCTGGCTCAGTATATCCTCCTTCAACTGTAAGCAGGTCTCCCAGGGTCTCAAGCAGAGAAGTGTCTTTCCCTGCTGCCTGGGATCCTTTGGTTGGAGATACCGAGATGAACTGGAAATCAGCGTACAGCATACCAAACCATGGCTCCTCCCTGTTCCACATCAGGGGGCGAAATACTATTACCTGTCCTCTCGATTGCTGATGGTGAGACCTCCACTGTCCAGAGGGGCAGCAAGCTGGACATGGGGGAAGCAAACAGCAAAGAAGGGGCACTGCCTTCAGGCCCTGCTTGCAGAGGCACCTGACCAGCCAGGGTTGGAAATAGGACTCTGGGAAAGTGCAGGTTCAGTCTGAGCCTGCCAGACTGGTCTACTATTTTTGTGGTAAGATGACAGGGGTGTGTCATGAGACAAGGCAACCCCAACAAATGGGAGAAACTGCAGGCCAAAAAGATGAGGCTCAGGAGCAATCGCATTCAATTGTTACAAGCAGATCCTTGAGTTACCTCCTCTCATACACTCCCCCTCCCCAGCATCAAGACTCTCCAGCACAGCAGCCTGCAGACTGGCTAGGCAAAGCCCAGGGGTGCCACGCATGCGTCCTAGCTACACGAGTAGCTCACTATTTGGCAGGCGCGCCACCGTCCAACTACGCATGCGCACTGCTAATTCTCTCGCACCATTCATCAATGGCTCACTTTCTGGCGGCTCCCACCCGAACCCTCAGGACCACCCTGAAGTCAATCTCGGCTCAGAAACCTGCCTAAAGCCGACTGGTGAGGACCGGGCTCACGCAACGCCGAAGTGCGGACGCTTTACCTGCTGGATACTCGACGTGAGTGAGAGACACCGACTTCCAAGGAGCGGAGAGCGAGCACTCTCCGACTGCGGCCATCTTACCCGGATACCGGGCCGGGCTGCCGCGGCCAATCGGATTACACACACGGGGCGGGGCGGCCAATGGGCGTGGGCGATGGAATCGACTGAGCCAGTCAGAAAGCTCGGCAGGTGAGGCGTAGACAAATCAGCAAGTAGGCCAAGACCCAACCCCTTCGGAGACACAGAGCCAATCAAAAACACTTCCACAAGTCCGATCCATGGCAAGACCAGGTAGACGACGGGACCAATGGCACTGAAGGCGAGGGGCGTGGCCGCCCTTTTAATTGGTGAGCAGGGGAAGCCAATCATGAAGTTGCCTTGCTCCCCCCCCCCTCTGCCCAGGACCAATCAGGTCTTAAGGAGTGGGTGGCGGGCTCGAGAGCCCCTTGATTGAGAGAGGGGCATTGTGGGTATTGCGAGCCAAAAATCGTTGCTGACCCGTTTTCCCTCAGAGCGAGGGGGGAGGGGCCAAGTCCCAAAGTGGCGCCGGGGGGAGACGCGCCGTGTGGGGCCGCCCGCCCACCCTTCGCATCCTTCCCCAGCCGCCTCCCGGGGCGGTGTGCTTTATACATGCCTTAGGATTAGGATGCGATAGGATGGACACACATGGACACATAGGTCACCTCTGGGCTGGCCAGGAAACCTCCAGGGAAAGGGGCAGGGCTATTAACGTGCAAATGAAGACAAAATATAAGGAGAATAAACAATAAAAGGCAATGCACACATGCAGCAACTATGACAAAAGCACAAACAGTGGTATTTATTATTATTATTACTACTACTACTATTTGATTTACAGACCGTCACCCCCAAATTGGGTCTCATGGAGGTTTACAACATAAAATAATTAAAATACAATAAAGTCCCCAAATTACACATATATCACACATCATACAGCCGCACAGTTCCAATCCTGATTTCCCTATGTTCAGGATGGTGGGGAAATAACATTTAAGCATTTAGAGAGAGTGGGCGCCAATCCGGTAGATCTAATATAACGATCTCGATGTTAGAGATCTCAGCATTGGAGGGGATCCTCAGATGGACTATGGGGAAAACTGCCCTGGCATCAACCATATGCCTGGCGGAAGAGCTCCGTCTTACAGGCCCTGCGGAAAGCTGGTAACTCCGACAGGGCCCTTAACTCTTCCGGGAGCTCATTCCACCAGGTTGGAGCCAGGAACAGAAAGGCCTATAATTATATAAATAATAACTTTGCTGTAATTAGAATAAAGCATTTTTAAACTATTTTGAATTGTTTGAGGGCTGCTTTGGTTAAGTTTGTAGCCCTTATGCCCACGAGTACTTTTGTCTGTTGCGTAAACCAAATAGCATCACTAGAAAAAGAACACAGAAATAAAATCAAAGCGGAGTTTGGAACAATACATTTAAAGAGTGCATTATAATATTGACCCTGGGGGCCCTCCTTACTTGTAAGAGTTCTGGAAGACCGGAGTGCACCTTATAACTGGGACGGTTGGTTGATGACTTTTGTTGCTCAACCTGTTTTTAATCTAATTAAAAATTTGAATGAATTGTTTTAACTTTATTATATGTAGTTGAAACACTGACGTACACTTCCCTGAGCTGGCTTGCTGGAAGGGTGGCATATTAAATAAATTAAGACCAACATTTTAGGAATTTCTTTATTTGTGGGATTTTTAGGCTACCCTTTCCAAAATGATCTTGGGACGGCTTACATCAGAAATACAAAACATATCTAATACAAATTTGAATAAAACCATTATGCTACAAACAAATCCTGTTACTCTTAATGCAATGGCTCCCTCCTAAAAACAACCTAATGAGCCATCTGTGCCAGTTATGGGGCCTTACCAAATGACCTGGCTCAGGATGGGAGCTTGCAATCTTGGATATGGGGTACGCAGAAGGATCATATAGATTTTAGAGGCGCAACCAAATACCTGAATGTTCCCTCTTCCCACGGTCCACACGGTCCCTTTTCACCTCTCCAATTTTCAGTCATAGTATATTAAGATCCGGTGTGTGCGTTAAGTGCCATAAATTTGCTTCTGATCCATGGTGACCTCCCATTTTATGACCTCTAAAACATCCTGTTGTTAACAATCTCAGGTCTTGCAAACCGAGGGCCATGGCTGCCTTTATTCAGGTCTGTCTCACGTCAGACTGCTGCCCTCACTTTTCAGCTGCCCTCAGCTTGTTCTAGCATTATTGCCTTTTACAGTGACGCTTGACTTCTCAAAATGTGACCAAAGTATGATAGCCTCAGTTTATATGCAAGATCAAAATGTATTGCCTCTTTTCTATATTTACTTAGAAAATGCATGTACCACAATGTGATGTGCCCACAATGGTTGAGACAATAAGACTTTAAAAACATCATAAATATGCAATAACATAGAAACAATCCAATGAGTTGAATCTACTAGTGCATTTCTCGGGACAGAAGAAGTTTTACCCAGAGCACAACTTTTACATTCACCCCCCCCCACTGCAACTCAAAGTGTCCCCCAGTGCTTTAGAACGCAACAGGAAGAGGTAGCTGAAAAAGTCCAGCACAGTGAGTGAAACTTCTTCCAAGTGTGCAACATCTCCAATGGATCCAAGCCATTAAAACAAAACGAGGCATAAAATCATCTTTAATACTATATTTACATAACAGTCTTCCTACTAGAAATGGATCATAAAAAGAGTTTTAGAATCATATAATCCTAGAGTTACAAGGGACCTCCAGGGCCATCTAGTCCAGGCCCCTGCATAATGCAGGAAATATACAACTACCTGAAAACAGCAATGACCCCAATTCATGCCCCCCTCCCCAACCAGAATTCCTGGCCAATGTGGCCTGGAAGAAATTCACCAGATCCCAAAATGACGATCAATATTTCCTTGGGTATGCAAGAAAGGGCCACAAGGGCCAAGCTGAGACACAGTCCTTTCTGCCCACCCACTCCCAATCTGCCTAAGTTCACAAAATCAGCATTTCAGTCAGATGGCTATCTAGCCTCTGCTTAAAAACTTCCAAATAAGGAGATCCCACCACTTCCCGAGGAAGCCTGTTCCACTGAGAAACCGCTCTGTCAGGAACTTCTTCCAGATGTTTAGCCAAAAATTCTTTTGCATTCATTTTAACCCATTGGTTCTGGTCTGACCCTTTGGGGCAACAGAAAACAACTCTGCTCCTTCTTCTATATCAGTGGTGCCAACCTTTCTGAGGTTGGGGACCGGCAGGGCATTGGGGCGCGGCCCGCGGCCCGCGCAGGCCACGCCCACTCATCGGCCGCGTCCCCGCGTTGGGCCGCGCCTGCAAGCCGCGCCCGCACATCGGGCCGCGCCCCGCGAGCCGTGCCTGCACGTCGGGCCGCACCCACACGGGCGCGGCCCGGCCCCGATTCCCTCTCCCTGCCCTCCCACAGTAAGAAGCTTCCCGGGCCGCAAGCCCGGCGCCCGGCGCCATGGCCTTCACGGCCCGGCACCGGGCCGCGGCCCGCAGGTTGGGGACCACTGTTCTATATGACAGCTCTTCAAGTATCACCTCTCAGTCATCTTGTCTCTAGGCTAAACAGACCAAGCTCCCTCATCCTTTGTTCATACGACTTGGTCTCCAAACCCCTCACCATCTTCATAGCCTTCCTCTGGATATGTCCCAGTTTGTCTATATCTTTCAATTGTGAAAATATGAACATATACAAAAGTCTGTACTCCCCTTTGCTCCTTTTCTTTGCTCCTTTTCACTCACACAAAATAGCTTCCCTAGAGTGTCTCATGTCCTGAACTTCAAGGGGCCCTGACTCAATGGTAGGGCATATACTTGACATGTCAAAGGCCCGAAGCCCCCAGCATCTCCAGTTAAAGAATGTCAGGTAATTCTTTGGAAATATATCAGCCTCACACATTGGAGATTCAAGTGGATAGCCTTGTTGGTCTGAAGTAGTACAAAAAAATTTGAGGCCAATGGCACCATTAAGACCAACAAAGATTAATTCAAGAGGTGAGCTTTTGTGTGCATACACACTTCCCTGTTCTGTTGCCTGAGGCTGTGTGCCTGCACATGAAAGCTCACCCCTTGAATAAACCTTTGTTGGTCTTAAAGGTGCCATTGGACTCAAATTTCCCCACACATTGGAGTCACTGCTAATCATATCACATCACAGTACACAATATTTGGTTAGGTGAAGCGATAGTTTAACTCAGTTTCAGGCGACTTTATATGTAGGCTGTACTGACAGCTGCAAGAGTATGGGTTTAAAAGGGAACAAGGCCTGTTCCAGGAAGAAGGCGCATGTCCATATCCAGGATGCTCTGCTGATTTTGCCAGATGCGGGTGATGTGAGAGTGCGATGCACATCCAGAGGGTTAGTTACCAAATGGCCAGCATGGAGTAAGCAATCCCAGGAAGCTGACACCTAACAATTTTAGTTTAGGTCTCCTTCACACCGTTGTCACCCTGTGGCATTATCCCACACAGCTGCATATGTGATAATATGGACGCCGGGAGAGCAGAATCAGTTGTTCAAACTTTTCCTACTCTACTGACTGGATGTCAGCTATGTACTTGGGGCCTCTGACTGTGGTATACTACATTTCCATATAGATATTGATCATACTTATCCCACAGTGAGATGTGCCACAGGAGTACTGGAAATGGCTCACCATGGCTGTGTACATAATGCACAGGGGAGCAAAGTCACATGGCCATGAGAAAATTACATCAGACTATTTGATCTTCAGATCTTTGTTGCTCTGACTAAGGCCAAGAGGAAGGTCAGGCCTGAAAAAAGCAGGAAGCTGTTTCCTAATCCATCCTTTGGGCACAGGTTTCCTGAAAAACTTGCCTTCTGCGGAACATTGGTAGAAAGCATCCTAACAGCTGGGTCATGGCTCTGAAACAAAGAAGTGGTTTTATTTCCTTAATGGAGTCAGTCAAATTTGTTTGTGTTTCACTGGTACCTTTGAGCCAAAAAGTTGGCTCCCAAAAGAAACGTATAGGAATCGAGATAACAACATTCAGGTTGGTTCTTTAAAATCTTTTTTCTTTCTTTCCCTCTGACAGCAATTGGAAGCCATTTAACAGCTAGGCTAAGGTGACTAGATGTCCCACAAATGGCGGGACTGCCCCGGGTTCCCCCCGAAGGTCCCGCGTCCCGTGGGGTCACCCAAAATGTCCCGCGACATCCTCGGGCCACAGTCTGGCCGCACCGAGGCCAAGATGGCACTCAGTGTCCTTCTTCAGCTTCGCTCTTCTGCTCTTTCTGCATGTGGCCCTGGCGGGCGCGGCCACACACTTCCTGCAGGCTGCCGCTGCTGGATAGGCTGCCGCCGCTGGACTCCGCCTTCCTGTTTGTTTGAAATTAGGCAGGAAGTTCCTCTGGATCTCGAAGACCGCTGTGGGCCTCCTTGGCCCCCCACCGCCCGTCGGCCGCTGGCCCTCGCACGGGACAGTCTGCACGGTGAGCACCCGGATAGGACTCCCCTCCATGGTGCTGCGCCCCCAACGCCGGCCTCGCCCACCCTGCCCCTGGCCCCACAGCCCAGCCCCAGCCCACACACATGGGAGCCGCCTGGGAGCTCCAGCCCCACGGCGCTGCCACCTGTCCGCCACACTGGCAAGCTGCAGCTCCTAAGGGCACATCCACACAGCCGGTCGAGGGGAAGGGGCGGCTTTCTGCTGCTCTCTTGTTGGCCTCGCTTGAGCAGTCCAAGTTTAATCGTGGGTGTAAGCTTTTGTGTGTGTGCATACTTCTTCAGATACTTTGAAACAGTTTTCTTGTTAGTTGCCAGGATGAGCTAGTTATAGTCAAGGTGAGCGGGGGTCTCGCGTGGGGGAGGGAGGACTGGAGAGCTGGGGGGAGGGATCGCGGCAAAGGTAGAGGAGACGTGGGGGGGCTTGAGAGAGGGGTAGGGTGCCTGCCCATGGCCTAAAGCACTGGCTGTGGCCTGAAGCATGGGAAGGGCCACACTGCTGTGGGTGTGAAAGGAGGGCGAGCAAGCGGGAGACAAATCATGTTGTGTGGTTGTCTGCCTAGCCTATGTGTTGCCCCTCCACTTGTTTCAGAGCCTCTGTCATCCAGACACGGCGCGAGCTGTTCCTGGGCCAAGGGGCGGCTCTCAACCCGCTGGGCTGCCGGCGGGGGCCTCTCTGCCATCCCTGGGCCTGCGAACAGCTCCCACCTTCCCTGACCCTGCTCGCTGCCAGGACCTGCCAGGTAAGCTGCTGGGGAGGGGGGCTCTCTTTCCCTTACCCCTTATCCCCTTTTAAAGCCATTTTCCTTAAATGGGCTTTGAAGCTAGTCTCCATGCCATGCCTGGAGAGTTGGCAACACCCCAGTCAATGGTGTCCCACTTTAACAAATTTAAAATCTGGTCACCTTAAGCTAGGCATGATGGAAGGGGTGTCTGCTTCTTGCCCTCCCTTTTAGGGCTCAGCAGCAGCAGTTGGATGCTGAAGGGACAAGGAACTCTCAGCTGAAACTGGATTCAGGCACAGCGGAGGGGTACCTGACTGCTTTCTGCGCTCCCTCTGAAGGCAGTTGATAGGAACGTAAATGAGAGCAAATGCAATTAACTTGCTAAGTTGCAGGGTTTTCCTCATGGCAAATAATTCTATGCCCTGCAGTCAATCACCAAGCAGAGAGATGTAATCATCTAGTATTCTCATGATGGAGAGAGTGTTAATTTCCTTCTCTTTCACTCCCTAGATTGACTCCCATGAGTATCTACTTCCAGTACAGCATCACATGTGAAGTCTGTTCCCATGAGACAGCAATACTACTACAGGCGAAACTAGAGAGATCTGAGGAAAACAAGATGGCACAGGCAGAGAGAAAAGGAGGACAGGTAACAGCCTTAAAAGACCCCCTGCTGGAAGAACAAGGGGCAGCAGTTCAAAAAGTGCTACGTTTCCCAAATTGACCTGTTCTCATGCTTTTAAGAAAAAAAACTACAAAGCCATTTATTTCCTTGGTAATCATTACAGCATCACGCTCTCCCCCCCTCCCCCAAAATGCAAATAGTTCCATGGGCAGCATCAATCGGTTTGGTATCTCTTTGATGAGGGACAACATTAGAAACCTGAGGCATCTTTATAATAGTGCTGTACTTACAAATATACAAGTGGAGAGCCTAGAAGAACAAAGTAGAGTGTCCTGTGGGACAACAGATGCGCTGATCCACATCAGCTCTCCAAAGAGATCCTGTATTCCAAGAGACTTCATTTTCAGCCAGCTGCACTTTGTTCCCAGCTCAGAACAACAGAACACACACATACTATGAACATATGAAGATCCTTTCTAATTAGTCATAGCATCATAGAAACATAGAATAATAGAGTTGGAAGGGACCCCATGGGTCATCTAGTCCAACCCTCTACACTATGCAGGACACTCACATCCCAATCGCTCATCTACTGTAACCTGTCACCCCTTTGCCTCCACAGAATCAGCCTCTTGGCTATCTAGCCTCTGCTTAAACATTTTCAAAGATGGAGAACCCACCACCTCCCGAGGAAGCCTGTTCCACTGAGAAACTGCTCTAACTGTCAGGAACTTCTTCCGAATGTTTAGATGGAATTTCTTTTGAATTAATTTCATCTCATTGGTTCTGGTCCGTCTTTCCGGGGTAAGAGAAAACAGCTCTGCCCCATCCTCTATATGGCAGCCTTTTAAATATTTGAAGATGGCTATCAAATCACCTCTCAGTCATCTCCTCTCCAGGCTAAACAGACCAAGTTTCCCCAACCTTTCCTCATACGTCTCAGACCACTGACCTGTTTGCTGTCACACTGGCAGGCAAAGAAAGGTCTCTTCTAACATTTGCCACTAAAGATTTTTTGAACCTGAGCCATGAAACCTTTGCATGCCAGAATCTCTTCCCCATGGGGTAGCTAGGGCCACACACACACCCAAGGTCTGAGGAGGGCTCCTTGAACATCCATCCTGCTTTATGTCAGCCATGTACTATGGAACCTAGTGATCCTGCAGCAATGGCCTGACTCCAGCTAACATTTTCCACGAAACACTACCTGGAAGTATGGTGCTGCTCTTAGCAGAGGCATCATTGTATGGCTTGTGTCAGATCAGGTGCCTGGTCTATTATCCACTTCAAGCCTTAAGCATAGTGTGGTGTAATGGTTAGAGTGTCAGACTCGGATCTCGGTAGCCTAGGTTCTAATCACCACTATGGAAGTTTGCTAGGTAGCTTCAGGCCAATCATATCCACTCAACTTCATCTACATCACTGAGTTGTGAGAATAACCTGGAGGAGCAGAGAGCATTGTACAAGCTGCTTTGGGTTCCCATTGGAAAAGAAGACAGGGAGAAATTAAACGGCTAATTAAACAGCAAAGGAATGTTTAACATTCTTTTGTCATTGCCTTCAGTGATAAGACCTCCTTCACAATATTCAGGCAGCAATGTCATATTGCCATCATCGGAACTTAGGAGAGGCTGCTACTCAGTGGGAGAGCACTCATTTTGCATGCAGAATGTCCCAGTTTTAATGTTCCCAGCATCTCCACTTTGAAAGATTCCAGCTGGCAAATCACTGCCTGAAATCCAGGGAGAGCTACCACCAGACAAAGTCATACCTTACTGGGCTTTGTAAGTATTGTCATTGTGAGGATAATGAAATGCTGCAAAAGGAACACGGGCTGAAGAAACAAATCCTTTCCTGCTTGCTTGGTAATGTCCAGATCAGTACACTTTAACCCAGGGGTAGTCAAACTGCGGCCCTCCAGATGTCCATGGACTACAATTCCCATGAGCCCCTGCCAGCGAATGCTGGCAGGGGCTCCTGGGAATTGTAGTCCATGGACATCTGGAGGGAAGCAGTTTGACTACCCCTGCTTTAACCCATGCCCCAGCATACTAAGAGTGGCAGCGTTGTTAATTGTCTTCTCATTTGACCAGAAGCAGCTGTCACAGGGCTGCTATTCTGCAATGACTAAGAGAAGGAGCTATGAATCAAGGCCCTGATCTCATGCAGCCTCTCTCTCTCTTTTTCTCTGTGAATTCCAGCCTCCCAGCCTGGCCACAACAATCACCTTTTGAGCCTTGCTTTTTGTACGCCCACCACCTGAATTTAGGCAGATGGCAACCTGAGAGAGGGCCTTCTTGGTCACGGCACCAAAACTGTGGAATTCCCATCGCCAAGATGCTTGTCTGTCCTCTTCCATCAATGTCTTCTGTTGGCATTTTAACTACTGTTTTTATGCTCTGGTTAGCTACCTATTGGCTGTTATTGGTTTTGTAAACAGATAAATAATAATATTTGGTTCTTATATGCCACTTTTCTCTACCTGAAGGAGTCTCAATGCCACTTACAATTGCCTTCCGTTTCCTCTCCCCACAACAGACACCTTGTAAGGGAGGTGAGGCTGAGAGAGCCCTGACATTACTGAAGAAGAAGAGTTGGTTCTTATATGCCGCTTTTCTCTACCCGAAGGAGTCTCAAAGCGGCTTATATTCACCTTCCCTTTCCTCTCCCCACAACAGACACCCTATGAGGTAGGTGAGGCTGAGAGGGCCGTGATATTACTGCTCGGTCTAAACAGCTTTATCAGTGCTGTGGTGAGCCCAAGGTCACCCAGCTGATTGCATGTGGGGGAACACGGAATCAAACCCGGCTGTGCTCCTAGCCACTACTCCAAGGTCAATAAAACTAACTTACTTTACAGAGCTCTTATAAGGATTCAGATATATACAAGGGACACAACAACTGCAAGTGCTACATCAAGGGTAAAGTATGTCTCAAAAACCTACCAGGAGAACCTGAATTAGGGAGCAGAAAAACACATCCAAAACTACTGAGGTAATGAAGGAAGTATTTATTTGATTTGTAATCAAATGCCAACATTCTAGGGGGGGATACAAACATTTTAGATGAAAAAGGGTAGTGCAATAAATGAACAATGATTAGGAGAAGACAATTAGGTGAGGCACAAAGTTACATTCATTAGCTTCAGGTTTCACAGGAATGTCCTCTTACAACAGGGTGCCCATTTGAACCCACAAAAGACAGTGAACACAATTTCCAGAGCAGTTCTGATTTCACAGCTTGTGGGTTTTTTTTCAGTCAAATTTCTTTACATCTCCATAAGTAAAGTTAAATTTATTATACAGTCATTCACATAGTCTTCAGGCCTCCAAACTTAAATTTAGTTTGTTTCCCCCCAGTTTAAAATGTCAGTTTAACTACTTGCTCAAAGTTTCCTTTGGAGAAATGGATGCATATAAAATCACTGCAGAGTGCTAGATTTAAAATTGCAGACAGTCGTTTAAAACAAACTGGAGGCAATAGGCAAAAGAGACATGTACGCAGTAATGGGCAAATAAAAGTGATATTTATTGGCCTTGCTTCTGTAAAGGAGAGAATAATGCTTTCCCCAGTATAGGAGACAGTCAAAACATGTAGCCAAATGAAGAGGAAGCAAGGTGATAGAGCACAGAGGGGGTAGAACTGACTGTACTGCTACGGTCAGCAGGTGAGGAACTGTTTTTTTTTTTAAACGATCCTTTGCATAAAAGTTTCCCTGTACAAAGCCCGCCCAGCAAGAAGCAATTAAGGCTGAGACCCCTGATGCTGATGAGGCAAGATGTTGCATGATAAGCGTGCCACTTAAAATGGTACAACAGATTCTGTCACTTTAGGATCAGACCACCTCAGTTTAAACCAGGCCTTGTTCTTTATCCTCTTGAGCTGTGTTAAGCTAAAAAAGCAGACGCATTCTCCCAGCCTGCCCAGTGAAACGTTCTCCACTTACATATGTCATCCCTCTCATTCACTGTGAACCAACAAGGTAACTGTACTTCAAAACCACTTTTCCAACATTCATCAAGACCAAACTATGTGTATATGCTTTAATAAACATTTTAAAATACAAAAGTGAAACATTTAGAGTTCTATAAACTTTGGGGGGAAAACATGAAATCTGTTAAAGAAAATTGCCAATAATAAAACCTCAACGGTAACCTGATATATATTGCCTCTCTGATGTTATAGTTCTCAAATCTTTAATTTTAAAAAAATCCAAAATATTCACACATTCTACTTCACTCTTCCCAAGAATGAGTTCCCATTAATATATAATACACAGCTTACAATATGAACCGTCACCCATAGAATGCATTTATGACTCTATCCCCCCAAGCAAGCAGCTTGGCTGTACACATATACATCATCCTCACTATAGGGTATGCAATACAATTCAACTATTTGAACACATCATCTTAGAGAGTTTTAAAAACACACACAAAAATTAGTCACTTTTAACTTGTGCGCTTGTATATTCTATAGACTTTGTCCTGTTGATTTTAACACCATGGTGTTATTAAACAGCTTTCCATTTCATATTCAGTGCAATGAGGATTTTGCAAAAGGACAATTGAGTAGTTGTGCACCTTCTATTCTGAAGCCCCATAACATTTCTGTGGCTCCTGAGCATAGCATTTCAGAATAACAGTATTAGGTGGAGTTGCTACACTGGAGATCCGCCTTGGATTTTTTTTGAGCTAAAATAGCCACTTGGCCTCATCCCCTTCCATGGCCCAAAACTTACCTCTCTGTAGTGGACTTCTCTCTTTCCAACCTTCAGTGCTTCTCTTCTAAGCCAAGCTCCACTACTGAGGGGAAGTGGCAGGTGTAGGGAAGAGTCACCTCCATTTACCAGAGCACATGTTCTGTTCTCAAAAATCTATCTCCTGTTTTATGTGCCGATGAGGAAGGTCTGCTGCCGTCCCCTACAGCAGCTGTCCCCAACCCCCGGTCTGGGGACCGGGACCGGTCCATTGATCAGTCGGTACCGGGCAGCGGCTCCTCCTCATCCTCCTCCCCGACTGCTGCCTTGGAGGCTGCCCTGCCACTCTGCTGCCGGCTCACCTTTGGTGCTCTCCGGCGGCTGACATAGCTGGGGCTCCCCCTCGGCGTGGCACTGTGCAGTTGTTGCTGGCAGTGCCCCCCAGTGGGCGGGAGGAAGTCAGGGGCACTAGCGGGAAAGCAAGCTGAGCTGGGGCTCAGGCGGCGATGTCCCTCAGCAAAAGACTACCCCCCTCCCCGGGCCTCAGTAAAATTGTCAAGCATTGACCAGTTCCCGGTGATGAAAAGGTTGGGGACCACTGCCCTACAGTACGGCCCTTGTAATCTCTGCCCCCTTCATCCCTTGGCTGACTGCTGTTCTATGAGTTTGGAATCATTGGTCATATGACTATGAAATCTTCCCCACCATTCTGCCATATGTAGGTAAAATCCCATTCAGAACTATCATGGGCAAGATTCCCTCCAAACAGAGAAGTGGTTAGATTGCTCTCCTTTGCAGCTCATAGTTTTCTACCCAAATTTCAATTTTAAGGCTTTAATTTGCATTTTAAAACACATGGTTAGGAATCTCGAGCCAGAACCAACAATGTGAATACCTGAAGTGGCAGGAAAATTGTGTGTTCATCTATTCCCAGGTGGTAGCCTGAGAAAAATGGTATTAGAAGCCTTTTCATATGGGAATTTCAGAGCCAAAACAATTGTGATAGCAGGAGATCCATGAATGAACTGTCCAGAAGCCACAAGCCTGGTTCTGGGTTTCAGAAGTTCTTTATCTTGTGGATCCCCATTAAACATGCCATCTTTCCATGCATGCATGTTTTCTCCAGCAGGAGGGACCACACATGACACTTTGAGCACAGCCATAATTGCAAGGTCAAGCAGAGTGCAGCCTGACATGTTTCATTTCCTCCAGATATGACCCAAGAGAGCACCTGTGGCATCCTCGGGACCTTTGGGGAGATCACCCATGTGTGGGGGGAGCAGATAGGCCAAGCATTGTTTGGTTGTAGGGCCTTGACAAATTTGCCAATGACCCTTGTCTCCTGCCCTGGGTACCTATATGGTATTCATACGTTTTCCTGTGGGGAGGGAGAAGCTGCCTACACAGAACAGGACTACGAAAATGAAAGGTTTATTGAACGCCATAAAAACCATAAAACATGACTAGTGGGAGGATGAATTTAGAATGTTTTGCAACAAACTGTGCTCTGGAAGTCTGATAATAAAAGCACGATTGTCATCTCATGACAGACACCCCCCCCCATCACACTTGACCATCCTACTCTCAATTTACTAACACGCTTTCTAGTTTCAGTGCTTTACAGAATCTTTCACTCCTCTTCACAGCACGGTCATCCTCCAGTGCAATCAGTCGTCATTGTGTGCATTAAAATAAGTTTTAAAACATCGGCTTGAAAATACATCTTGACATGCCAAAATAACTTTAAAAAGGAATGTCCAAAGGGGGGGGGCTCTTAGGAATGGGAAAGAAGCATGACGAGTCCTCTTCTCCAACTCTCTTCCCTGCTGATATCAGATTCTCTAGGGAATCAAGGGGCCGCACAACCTCCTTGCTAGGCTTGGAGCCTAGTCCCCAGGCGTCCCACCATTTGTACTGCAACTAAAATCTAGTTTTCAAAAAGGAGGAAGGGCAGGTCAGCGTGAAACAGGTGCAAGGCAACAACAGTTTCCTTGAACAGCATCTGCCAAACCTCCGTATTAAAATGACAAACATCTGTCCAAATAGCCAATGCATTCAAATCAGTCTAGGGAAGGAGAGTCTTGCTGCCATGCATTAAGCCCCCCATCCAAGTAAGACGGTTCTTGACTGAGAAGGCTTCTCTTGTTTAGGCCAAGCTTAATTGAACTCCTCCTCGAAGGGAACAATATCACTGGGCAAGCTCCCATTCATCTCTGGGGCAGTCTCGACGCCCAGGTAGCCCAGAAGTATTTCACTCCGGCGCCGGGAGAGCTTGAGGATGTCTTCTGCAAGTAACTGTACTGTTGTGTACCTCACAATGTCCAGGTCAAACATGTCTTTCAAATATTGGAGGATCTGGTGCTGGGGTTTGGGAGAAAGGTAATTAACAAAATAAGCACTAGCAAAGGAATTTGACTTAGGGCCTATTTCTTAGATACCTTTTTCTTATAATTTCATTAAGTTATTAAAACGTGCACAGTTAGCTTGTCAGAAAATCAAAACAACAGGAACACAATGATAGAATGTTAGTGTCCATATTGTGTCTGTGTTACCCTTCCTGTATCAACAATCAAAAACATATTGACAAATTCTCCAACTCATGTGTATATTAAGCTGCCCTTCTACTGAAACCGATCATTGGCCTACCCAACTCCAACTCGCAGCTATTCCTCAGGGTCTGTGGCAGGGGTTTTTCCCACCCAGCAAGATAAGGTACTTTCATCAGGAGATGCTGGAGATTGGTGCATGAAGAGCTGGGTATCATCCATTCACATTGTACGCATCAATTCCTTATATATCATCTAGCTCTGACAAACAGCTCCCCTTGGTCTTGGCTAGACACAGGTCTTTCTGAACACCTGCTATCAAAGTTCTTTTGCCTCCAGATGCCAGAAACTGATCTCAGGACAACCGCAAGCATGGTTTTAATATTTGGGGGAGGAGGTAAATTAAAAAAAAAAAAACAGATCTATGCTATTTAAAAATTCATTAAAAACAAATGAATTCCATAAAAACTACAGTGCAGCAATTCCAGACCTGCTTTAGATAAAGCTATCCAGCTAATAAAATGCTTACCTTGAAAAAACCGCAGACTTCCGACAGATGTTCTTTTGGCCCCAGAAAGCCAAAAGCGAGAACAGGGCTGACATGCTCCGATACGGAGTAGAAATGAGAGATGAAGCCATCTTGAACCTGCCATGGGGGAAGCAAAGCTCTTCAGATCTCATTTTTGCTTATTCAGAACTGAGTACAACCCAGTTTCCCCAGAGTCATGGGCAATCCCTACTCCTTCCCTTCTCTTGTCAGAATTCACCTTGGTTACATTTGCACCAACAGCCAGGAGCCAGTTTCAGAAATACATATCCCCCCCCCCCTCACACACACACACACACACACACACACACACACACATTCCTTGGTTAACATAAACCATGGTTTAGTAATCAATGTTAATCCCAGTTAATCCCATGTCCCCTGCATGCTAGATACTCACCATGGTCTGAAATGCGTTTGCAAACCTTGATTATCAGGCCACCTAGTTAGCAACAGCTGGGGCTCAGGTAACTAAACCAAGGTTAATGCTGAGAAGGTAAGGGAAGGATTCATTCTAGGGACGGCAGCCTGCCATTCTGCAAACCATGGTTTCTTTTGCACTGGATCCTTGACCACACAGAAGATCCTTTGCTGTCTTCCCCTCTTGGAATTCCCCTTTTTTACGTACCATTAGAAGCCGCCGCTTTGCTTTTAGGACAGACCAGCAGGCAGTTGCAAGGGCCTGAAATTTAGGGAAATAAACATTCAGCACTGTTTTATGATGTCGCCCTTCCCCTTCTGTGTACAAGATTAACAATGACCAGGACCCCTCTAGGTTTGGTTTACTATATTACATTAAATCCCTAACTCTATCCTTGCATGGCATGCACCTGAATCAATGGCCTTAAGGGTACACCTGCATAACAAGGCCCCAGCTAAAAATAGCTTGAATACATTTCTCTCCCCACCCCACTACTATCCAAGTAGGAGAGAGCAGGAACATTATGGAAGAAGCAAAATAAAAAAAATGCAACCCTTAAGACAGTAACTTCCAAACTCTAGCCCCATTCTATCTTTTGAACCTCGCTTTTTAATTTTTAGATTAGTTCTGGGCTGCAATTTATGTGTACTAGTCTCTCTACTAGTGAACTAGGGGCTGGAAATACATTACACAGGAAAGATCAGGTCCCTCCCGGTACAGGCCCCATAGGCAGGTGGCTGCTACTACAGGGTATGGATGGGCAGGAATGGGGAGGTTTATAGATTGGATTTTTGCTTCCAGCATTGTTTTTTATTCTACTGTTGTATAATTTATGTGGGTCATACATTTTTATTGTAAATAAAATTAGGATCTAAAATAGCAAGAAGGGGCAAAGCTCTGGAGAACTGGACAGCACTGAGCTGGACAAACCAGTGATGCAACCTGATGTAAGGAAACTTCATGTTTCACCTTTTACTGAATTACTGCGGGGTATTCCAGTCCCTGCAGCTTTTATCACTGAAGCTTTTATCACTGCTGTCCCCAGTTTAGAAAGGTTCTCAGCAGGTCTGTAGCAAGGGCTTTCTCTGGGAAACCGGCTAATAGCCACAGTAGGTAATACAAAGCTGAATGGTTTGACTGCATCTAAGGCAGCTTCATCTCTTATGTTCTCTCACCGCATCCCTACCAAGAAACATTGGATTGAAAGCCAGCTGAAATAGGCCCAGGTACAAAGTGACCAACCGTTTCTTTGAAGCTGTCAGAGAGCCATCGATTGCGCAAGACAGCAATCACAGAAGATGGTGGGTTCTCCAAGTCCTCAAAGGCATCCATTAGGATGAAGTCCAGCACAATGTCGAAGAAACTCATGCAAACTACCTGTCAGAGGTAAATAAAGAGATAAAGATACAGTTATAGGCTTGAACTGACAGGACAGGAAGAAGCATCTTAAAACAATGATGCTTTCTTTCAGTTAATGGTGCTGATGAACATTATGGGCTAAAGCAAGTTCATCTTCATGGCTTCTGTGCAGTCCTACATGGGGACTGCAGCTTGGAAGGCCTGCCACAGAGAGGAGCTGGTGAGTTTTATCACATAGAGACACATGACTTTCCACACAGAAATAATATGACCTGGGAGGGATAGCATTCCTCCCTCAGTTCTCCTCTTCAGCTGCTAGGGAACACAGATACAATTAGATAGCCCACAGAGGGGATAGGAGGGAGGGATGTATGCCTGCACTGAAGATCAGTTGATGAACAGCAGTTACAGGTAAGTGCAATCCTGTTTGTTTGTTTTTACAGTTTTAAGCCAGGCATCTTCCATTACTCCTAAGTTCTATAGACAGTTTCAGCTTTGACTATATTTTATTATACGCTGAAAATCTTGTTGGTCTCTAGGGTGCTACTGGACTTCAATCTAAGTTCTATAGAGTATTTGAAATCTACGCCTTGGACCAAAAGGAACCTTATTCCATACGCACCCTGAATGGGCTTTATGGTTTTTCGGGACAAACAAAAAGAAAATAATACTTCATAAATCTATAATTAACCTGCAGAACTCACTCCACAGGATAAAAGTTCAACTAGCTTTTAAAATGGTTTCAATATGTTCCTGGGAAACTAGGTCTTATTGACCACACTAGCTAAACGAGACTTCCATCTTCACAGGTGGAATCTCTCTGAATGCTGGCTGCTGGGTGACAAGCAACAGATGAGGGGCAGTTCTCTTTAGGCCCCAGTTATATGCTCCTCACATATCTGTACACGTAATGAGCTTTCTCTCTACATTCTCAAACACAAGAAACCTGTTTCAAAGACATGCATGAAGATTCTCAGTCTGCCATATTCCACACTCAAGAGCTGGAATACAGAGCAACATATGACCTCTTTTCTTTTTGTTCCATTCTTTTTTTTTCACAACATTTTAATATCTTTTTAAAATGCAAAACAAGGCATCAGTCTTACTACCAAGCCTCATCATCTTTTCCTGATTGAAGTGACAGGCACAATTTGCATCCCAAGTGCCAAGGAACCATAAAAGCAGCTCTTGCTTTCAAAGGGAACCCATTTCAATTTCATCATATTTTCCTGATTAAAGAGACATCCAAAGCACTCATGAACCATAAAAGAAGCTTCTATTTTCAAAGGGAATCGGAGCACTCACAAAATTCATTAATGTCCCCTGCACAGCACACATAGCAAATGAGTTTGTATGCCTGCAGAGTTTCTGCAGAGCAATTTATTGCAAATGGGCTCCCCTAAACTTGAGAAAGAGTTGCACAAACCCCTCGTCCTTCTAGCTCCTTCTGAGTAGTCGGCCAAGTTTCTTGTCTCAGTGTGTAGCGCAGCATTTCGTCATAGCTCTCCAGGAAACCCTTGGTGTTCTTGTGGGAAAATTCAGAAAACCAACAGAGTGAGGTTAATGGGTAAAGGGAGGCAGTTATGTTGTGGCTACATTTTAGTGCTACCAGAAGCTTCCTTTTTTGGATGAGGGGTCAAAAGAGGGCGTACTGAACCTGCGTCATTTGATGTCAATAAGCCTGGAAGGTCACATAAGAGGTACTTATCCTCAGGTACAAAATTTGGATTACTTTATTTGTCTCCCTCCCTTCCCCCATTGCCCAGATAAGTTCATAAGTCAGGTGCCTTGGATTACTAGAAGGGAAACAGAGCTTGTTCCCCAATCACTGGGGCCCTTCTGGCCATCTCTGCCTTTTCCTCCTTCTCTCTTTCATCCATCGTCCTTGTATCGGTCCTTAGCTTCCTTTTAAATTGCCTGCCTCCTGCTTCTCTGGCATACAGGCTGGTGGTCCCATGCTGCCATGCCATGGCCCCTCCATCCAAAGAAACAGGCAGGTAGGAGTGGCTGCCCAAGTCTCTCTCAGCCACCCTAATGAGCTATTTGGGAGCCTGGCACTGCTGCAGCTGGGAAACCTCAAGTATCAGGACCACAGGAATGGGACAATGAATGCTTCTGAAGTGCCAACAGTGACAAAGCCTCCAGCTGTGACCAGATGAATTTATTGCCACTGGCAGCCCCAGGAGGCAGAACGGAGTCTTGTTTCCAACAGAAGTGCACATGATATTCTAATTCAGTGGTTCTCAACCCTTTAATCCAGTTCCTCCTGTCGTGGTGACCCCCAACCATAAAATTAGGCAAGTGTTCTTTCACAGGAATTAAACCGAAACTGACCAATGGCGTGAAGTTCTATGGTTCATTATTGTATATAAATTGTATATAAATTGGCGGGCGCCTTCAAGAGGAGGGGCAACAATGGCAGTGCCCTCCCCCGCCAAGCTGCTGCGACCCCTGTGAAAGGGTCGTTCGATCTCCAAAAAGCAGGAGGAAAATGAAAAACAGGAGGTCTGAAGCCGCACGCCTACTGTCCAGAACTTTTATACACAGAGAGATGAATACAGCACAGAAAGTTTACCAGTGCAGAGAACATGCCCTTGTAACTGTAGCTTGGTGTGTGTGAATGACATCCAGCCCCAAAGCATCTTATCCCTCCGGGGAAACAAAATGCTTTCGAATTCATTCTGTATACCGCCACTACCCCCAAGAAACTGGGAAGAGGGTCTTGGAGGATACGAGTGTAAACCTCATATTGCGAGCCTCCTACCTTTTCGGCCTTGGTCATTAGTCCCATCACCATGTGTTTGCCAACATCCCCAAAAAATGTCTGGTGGTTCTCGTTCTGAAGAAGTTCCTGCAAAGAGACCACCCAGTTCTCAGTGGGGGTGGGGGGAAGGGCCCTTTTTTCATGACAGGGAAAAGAGCCCTGGAGCAATTCAGAGAGGCCATCGAAAATCAATGCTAACAGGGAAACATTTCAGCGATTGGAAGGCTCACCTGAAAAGCTTGCCTGACACAGTGGAGCTTTGCCAGGAAGTCATGATCATTGTAGCAGCCTAAAAGCTCTGTTCTAGAAGAAAAACACAGCGGGGTGTTACAAACTACACTGTGACAGGCTTTGTGGATTGCTGGGTGTTGGTTGTGTAGGCGAGGCTGGAAGGCTGACCTGGGTAAAAGGACAAGGTATAACTATGAATCAGGTCGCAGGCACCCAACAGCTCCAGCAACAGATGCCAACTCTGTTCCAAGGCGGTCAGCAATTCAGGCACCCAGTGAGATGCTGGAATGGATTACATTTGTTCAGACTCACCAGTAGCGGGGAGACAGGCGCTCGGCCATTTTCGGTTGCTCTTCCATCGAGGGAAAAAGCAAGACTCATTGCATTTTTATGTGACTAGCACATAAAGGAGAAATGTGCCTAGCTCGTCCTTGGTTGTGCAGTGTTTCCCCTGTTGGGCAACCGCTGTGGAAGTGCTTGTGCTTCCATCCTAGGGAGTCATCGTGACTTCCAAGGGCAAAAGGCTGGTAGAGCCACTCAATCATGCAGCATCATGAGCATTTAGAACAGGCTAACTGCGGCCCTCCAGATGTCCATGGACTACATTTCCCAGAAGCCCCTGCCAGCATTCGCTGGCAGGGGCTTCTGGGAATTGTAGTCCATGGACATCTGGAGGGCCGCAGTTTGACTACCCCTGGGCTAAGTGATCCAAAGGTTCTGTGTACATCAGCTCGGGGCTTAACTGCACAACATCTTGTCCTTGTTCCCCTACCCATGTCCAACACAGTAATATCTTGCCAAACAGAGGTGCACTGGGGGTTTCACACACAGAACTTAAGTCCCAGGAGCCCACATCAGATCTAGACCATGGTGTGCAGGGAGACGGGCCTTAATCTTTTCTTCCTGCATCATTTTCCTAATCTCAAACTGCCCTGCTGGGGGAACTCATAAAGGATTCCATGGCTACTTGTACATTGCGTGAAAATGAGGCAACAGTGTCCCCGCAGGGACATTTCAGATTAGGAAAATAATGTATGTGGGGGAAGAAGCTTAAGCGCCCCCTCCCTCAAGTCCTGATCTCTCACATGTCTAGGAATGAAGTTCTGTCCACAGAACCACAGAACTCCAAGGGCACGTTTGGTCAAAAGCACCTGGTGGCAGATACTGGACTGAGGAAACACAAGGACTGTGCCTACATGTATTGTTAGGACTGCAGTAATCTTGTTCCAAACAGCCTAGTTAAATAAACCAGGATTTGGCGTTCCGCAGGGCTTGCAAGACGGAGCTCTTCCACCAGGTTCATGGATGAGGCCAGTTCAGGGCAAAAATCTGGTGCCCCCCCTCCCCAGAGGTCACCCCTGGTGGTGACCAGTTTTTACATTACCGGCCCCCTAGGGGGGGTCTGCTGCTATAGGATGGGGTTATTTTTTAACTCTATGTTGCTATGTTTCTTATATTGTGCTATTGGGTTTTAATGGGGGATTTTTGGATCAGAACCTGTTTTGTAACCCACCATGAACTGGTTTCACCATGAGTGGCAGGCAATAAGTCCAGTAATAAATAAAATAAATTACAAGACACCACATCTCAGTGCTGAAGCATGTGTCTTGCGTGCAGAAGGCCCAGCACTTACGTTAAGCAGTTGTCATTTCCAGCCCTACGGAAACTTTGGTAACACTGTTGGACGAGATGCTTAGGTCAGTCCATGTTAGCTGGTCAGTGGCCTCCCTTCTTGCCATACTTCAGGCCGTGCTATGACATCCAGCACTTCAAAGCTCAGCCATTCATTCTTAACCTGTCACTCACCGTAGTGTCCTGCATGAAACCCTTCCTTCCTTCACCAACTGCAGACCTTCTTCATAGGCAGCAGCTGGCTTAGAGAGTGGGAAAGGTATTTCTCCAATCTGCAGCGAATCAAAGAGCTGTGCCAAAAGAGGGAGGGGACAAAAAACAGCCTTTGTTACCTTCACATCACCATATCAGACTTTGGTCAGATGTTTGATTGTGCAAAGCATGAAGAGCCAAAGCATCTTTGGTTGGCCTGACCCTTGCATGGATGTAGGAGAAAGAACCCCATGATCCTGTCTGGCCTATGGGTTTGTTCCTCTAGAAGACAATCTACTGTGGTCTCATCCAAGTCATGAAACGCACAGTCCTCCTTCTCTTCATGATCATTGCTTCTTAGTCCGCCCTTGAAAATGTGAATCATGACATGCGGCATGTGTGTCTACACTGCCCCTTCCCTCTAGACCAAGGTGGACTAGCATATAAGTCATTTGGAGCATACATTGGTGCAAGGATTACAGTACAGGCAGTGCATGAACAGCTGAGCATACGATTTAATCTCATGTCCCTGGTTTTATATTTAATGCGACCATGTGCAGGCTTTTTTCTTGCAAACAGATGTATGTGAGTGCATGTGATACATGTGAATTCACTGTAAGACATGAACAAGGTTACTTATTACCACTTTGCCAGCAAAGAACGGCACACAGAGAATGCTGAGTGGACACTAGTGTTGTTTCACATGGAGCAACGAAAAGGCCCAAATAGGTGTATCCCCCTCCTACTAAAAACTTCACAATTCTCTGCAACACTCTGGTTTCCCCAACAGATGTGCACGTGTGCTGTGGCAGACCAGTCAACGTGGAAAGGGATGCCTGAAACCGTCTGTGGTAAAAGGACACAATTCCAGGCACCTCAGCCGCAGAGAAGAAAGAGTCTTCCGAGGTCAAGCTGTCTTTGTCATCCGCCCGAAGTCTCAGTGATTCCTCCGTCAGTGGGAGCATAAGCGTTCTTTCTGGGAAAATGAGAAATGAAAGGATGCATTCCAAGTTCTGGAATGTCAGGCAAGATCTGAGAGACCCCCATTCAGTCATGAGGCTGATTGGCTGACCTTTGACCAATCAGACACTCTTGACCTAACCAGCCTCACAGGGGAATCAGGCACATGGCCTTGGAAAGTAGGGCAAGATAAAAAGAATAAGGAGAAGTGTGCTATGGAAAAAAACATTTGCTACATCCAAAGCCTACTTAGCTGGCAGTAAACTTAATGGGACTGCATAGGAGTGGATTGGAAAAGTGCTTGGCTAGAACGGTGGACTAGGGGAAACCCTGGGAAACCTCTCTCTGCCACAGCATTTGGGCCAGTCACCAGCCACTCTCAGCCTAGACTACCTGACAGGGTTGTTGCGAGGAGGACTGATGTATGCCACCCCGACTTCCTTGGAGAAAGGGCAGGATAATGAAGTAGCGCCACATGGAATAAGTGATACACCTTCCAGAAGCCGCCGTTCACAGCAAATGCTTCTCCAATTAAGTAGTTCCCGGTAAGTGGCCCTAGCAGTGCTGCCAGCAGCAACAGAGCATCAGAACCCCTAAGAACCTAAAAGCCCGGCTGGGTCAGGCCAAAGGTCGATCTAGATTAGTCTCCTGTCTCCAGGAGGGCTCAGTCAGACATTTGTGGGACATTCCCAAGTCAGGTATTTAGGCCCGCTTACGCCGGAGCCTCACAGACGTGCAGAACTGGGGACAGAAACTGGCTTCCTGAGCATTTATCTGTCCTTTTCAGAAAAGCAAATTTCAAATAGTTGTGGGGCAAAAGCTGAGGAGCCTGAGTAAATCTCACACTCATTGCCCCTCATACAAATGACAAAACCAGAATATGTTCAATTTGCATACAGTTTACACACACACTGAAGAATTCCAAATGTTTTGGTGCAAAATTTGGATAACCCCTTGCAGAATTTCAATAATAATAATAATAATAACAATAACAGTTATAATATCATTATTTATACTTCTTTTCCACCCTATCTCGTGTGACTCAGGGTGGATTCTGTCAATAAAACCACATCAAGGTAAAATATAAACTATTAGATTAAATACACTAAAAATTAAAATCTAAAGCAAATTAAACGAGAGCCAGTTTGGTGTAGTGGTTAGGAGTGTGGACTTCTAATCTGGCATGCCAGGTTCGATTCTGCACTCCCCCACATGCATCCAGCTGGGTGACCTTGGGCTCGCCATGGCACTGATAAAACTGTTCTGTCCGAGCTGTGATATCAGCGCTCTCTCAGCCTCACCCACCCCACAGGGTGTCTGTTGTGGGGAGAGGAAAGGGAAGGCGACTGTAAGCCGCTTTGAGCCTCCTTCGGGAAGAGAAAAGCGGCATATAAGAACCAACTCTTCTTCTTCTTCTTCTTCTAAATTGTCTGTATGGCAGTTCTTATACTAGGAAAGGAGAAAGGTGCTGGGAGGATCTCTGTGCTTAGTATACATCAGATAGCAATACCTTATAAGTCTAGAGTGAGCCAGCTTGGTGTAGTGGTTAAGGAGTTCGGACTTCTAATCCAGCTCAGGTTCTATTCCCCACCCCTCCCCCACATGCAACCAGGTGGATGACCTTGGGCTCACCACAGCACTGAGAAAGCTGTTCAGACCGAGCAGTAAGATCAGGGCTCTCTCAGCCTCACCCACCCCACAGGGCATCTGCTGAGGGGAGAGGAAACAGAAGGCGAATGTAAGCCACTTTGAGACGTCTTTAGGTAGAGAAAAGCAGCATATAAGAACCAACTCTTCTTCTTCAGTAATATCAGGACTCTCTCAGCCTCACCCAACTCACAGGGTGTCTGTTGTGGGGAGAGGAAAGGGAAGGTGAATGTAAGCCCCTTTGAGACTCCTTCAGGTAGTGAAAACCGGCATATAAGAACCAATTCTTCTTCTTCTTCTAAACAAGAGGGCACAATTTTATTTCCATGGCTTTCATGTTTAAGGATGCCTATTCCACTGTTCATCCATTACAGCTCAAATTGCACAGGAGTGACTCAGACAATCCCAGCACTGGGGAATAAAAACAGCCTATCGAAAAATACATCCTTTTGTGTCACTTTCACAATTAGCATTTTTGCTATCCAGAATGAAAGTCATTCCTTCTGGCTTAACGAAGGGCAGGTTTTAGAAGATCCCAGCTTCCTAAAGGCTGTGCCTGCATGGATGTCCCACTCCAGATACACTGGATCATTGAATCTTAGACTGTACTCGTTTTGAGAGCTGTCATCCAGTTTGGAGGGACTCCTTATGCAAGGCTAATACCTTCCATCTCGACGGGAAGCACTGTATTGGGATAGCACTGAATGAGAAGGACCCTCTAAAGAGGTGTGCGGTTGCACTGATCTTAATTCAGATTTCAGCTGCCAACTTGGAATGAATGAACGCTACAACTGCTGTAACCATACACAATTGTCTGTAACTGTTTTCTTCTGCAAACCTGGTTTCCCACCGTGATTGTGTTTTAGTCTTGTTTTATTCTTCATTTTGTTATGCCAATAAAGGTTCTGCATTTATTTGACCATCCCTGCAGCAACCTGTGGCATCAAAGTCAGCTGGGCAGGCCAGGCAAAATGCTCCCAAGGGCTGTTTTAAGAATCTGGTTCCTACACTGCATGGACGGGATGAAAATGCCACTTACCAAGATCTAGCAGCATGCTATCAGCCGGAAACGTCGAGCCAAACTCTTCCTGGAGGTGATAAGCCCGGTGCAAGAGGGACTCAAGCTTCTCTGCGAACTCTCTCTTCTGGGATTCCTGCTCAAAACATACAACAGAACAGGACACCGGGGTCATCTGGACCGTACCTATCACTATTCCTTCCAAATCAGTATTTGCAATATTTTCTAGTTAAAGAAAGAAAGAAAGAAAGAAAGAAAGAAAGAAAGAAAGAAAGAAAGAAAGAAAGAAAGAAAGAAAGAAAGAAAGAAAGAAAGAAAGAAAGAAAGAAAGAAAGAAAGAAAGAAAGACCATAGCCAAAACTTCCAAGCTATCCTCTCAACACCAGAACCCACTTAAGTAGCAGTTTTTCACCACTTCCAGAGAACACTCAGGCTCAGATTTTGCCAAACCTACAGAAAAAAAGAAAATAGCATCCCAGACTGGAAGAGCCACTGGGAACACCTCCATGAACCCCCCCCCCCTTTGTATTTTCACAGCTGATACAGTTACCCTGGGTAAACTGTCCAGAAACCAACACCCACCCTGAAGCCTAGGTTGCCGTCATGCACATGAAGAGCTTTTAAGACAGCCAAGTGTGCAATAGTGGCTCCGGTGCTGGACTAGAACTGATTGATTTCTCTCTCTTAGGTTGACCTACCTTCCAAGCTTATTGTCAGGCTAAAATCGTTTTATGGGGATTTTAATTTTATGGATGCTTTTATCGTGTTAGCCGCTGCAAGCCAGTTAGGGGAGCGGCGGTATAAAAATCAAATAATCAAATAAATAATAATTATTATTAAAAATAGGCTATCTGATATCAATTGTCCTCAGCCCCCTGGAAAAAGTGCAAGGTGAAAACTTCATAGAGTTTTTGTGGCGATGAAGCAGTTTGGCCAAGCGGTTGCACAGAGGCGACAATACTTCCAGCAGGTCAAGAAGGAGAGCTTAGGCAGGAAGAGGAGAAGCCAGGACTAAAGAAAGGAGACCCCCGAGGCAGTGACCCCAACAGGAGAGGCTGGAGAGAGGCCAGAACGGAAAGAGTGGAAGAGCAGCGCACAAATCTGGCTTCTGGTGAGGCAAACCACTGATTCATTCAGCCCAGTGTTGCCTTTTCTGACTGACCATAGCTGTCCGGGATCTCGGGCACTACGAGATTTTTCCAATACTGGGAAACTCAACTGGTGATGTCAGGCACTGAGCATGGGGGTCCAGAGGGGACTTCAATCCCAGAGATGCAGGCAGAGGGAAAATAAGAGAATAGGAAAGGGTTGAAGTTCATCTAAATATCATCACATCTGGGCTCCTGACTGCAGACCCAAAGAACAAGTGGGGACTTACCTCTGGCAGCTCCTCCGGCAGCAGTTCTGGTTCTTTAACATTGTCCCAAGTGACTGACGGGCTGGCTGGATCCCTCTGCTTGACAGTGAGGGCCTGCTCCCATTTCTGCAGCGCTTCTTCAAACAGTTCCATCCCTGCCAAACAAGGAGTGGCACACAAGGAGTTCTCTGGATCACGCACCATAGCACAGGGATCATCGAGGGGCATTCTGCTTGGACTAACACCCGCGCAGCGCTTCAGATTTAACTATCTACTGTAGCACTTCTTGAATTTCTACAGCTTTTGACCTAACAGTGTCACCCCACTCGCCTCTTCAAGCCAGCCCTTACCTTGGAAGTAGAGGTTTTCCGCACTGCAGTCCCCCGCAGCTCCAGGGTCTTCCACGACTCGGCCCTCCCACAGCCCTGCAGAAGCCGGAGTGGGACTGGTGGAGTTCGCAGCCACAATCTAGCCCATGAGAAGAGCAGAATGACAGGTGTGTGTGTGGGGGGGGGGGGCTGAAGCATATAATGTTACTCAGAAGTGGCAGGAAAGACCCTCCCTTCTTGTGCAATGTGAAGGCTTGCCCCAAAGTAGACACCACTTGAACTCCCCTTTACTTCTGTGTTAAAAGTTCATAATTTTCTCCAACCTTTGCCCAACAGAAAAAAGGATTGAGGCTCAAAATACTGCTTGATACTACTTAGATTAGGGCAGTAGTTTTACAGGTATGGGGGGAGGGCTGAGAGTGCTGCTTTCTTAGAACAGGCTTAGAATGGCGTAACACTCAAGGCACTTTCAAGCATGCTGAATAATGCATTTTTGTGGTTGCTTAGAAGCGGATTTTGCTATTCCACACAGTAAAATCCAGTTGCAAAGGGCAATGGAAGTGGATTGAAAGGGCATAATAACAATAACAACAACAACAATAATACTTATTATTATTAAATGGATTTTTATACCACCATTCTCCCATGGACACTCAATACAGTTAAAACGCATTAAAACTATAATAGACTTAAAAATTAAAAGTTAACATTTAAAAAGCAAATATCCGTGTCTAACTCCCCTATCTAACTCCCCTTTCTTGGTTTTTCTTTCCTACCCATTGATTCCGGCAGGTTACGTCTCTCCGTGGCGGGGAGACAGGTGCCAGCACGTGTGAAAGCACCAGAGTTGGCACACACATGGCACATACAGAATGACTCGGGGGCAACCCTCAGCCTTTCCAGTTCAACTAAAGGCAACTTCATGTGCTTGAGATGACTCAATTCTGGCAGTGCCGTGCCACACAGCATCCATAAGTCAGAGCCTTCCCTGCAACATCTGGGCAAAGGGCCTTAATCTGGTGGCCAAGCACCTGCTTCTCATAGAAGTGGCCCGGAGCGTGGCATTTCTTCACTTTGCAGCACATATTGGGACAGAACTGTCATTGAGACACCCCACCCAAGCACTGCTGCTGGTCAAGTCTGATCATGTGATCCTTGGCCAGGCAGTTTCAATACCAAGGAGTTCGTTTTGATGATTTGGAAGTTTGAGAAATTGTTTTACAGTGGAATAAACTATCATTTGCCATCACCAGCTTGAAAATCATTATTGTGCTGGCTTCAGTACATTTGGCTTATTTCCTCACTAGACTCTTGGGCCACCAGTCGGTGCTGATGAAAAAGCCGTCCCGCACTTTGCCAAGGAAAAGCCAAGGGGAATCCTGCAGAAAGACAGCTGTTGTGCGGCCCAAGTAACTTGCAGGTGCAAGGAGGTGGTCTGTCACTGGTCCAGGGGGCATGCTGAGGCTCAGCTGATTCTAAATGCTTATACATGCTTAGCATGCCAGGAGGAAGGAAATTCTATCCCAAGCTTTTTGTGGGCACAGAAGGCCCAAACTCTTGAGAGTCATACACTACAGGATATCAAGTGGCAGAGATTTGCCATTTTAGTGAGAACTAAGAGACACAATTTAAAAAGAGAGAGAGAGAGAAGTGTCAGGGCTCAAGTTGCATGGAAGCCTTTCATCCCACCCAGAGATGCACGGGGTCTGGCTCGAGTGAGTGAGTGGCGCTACCTGTTCTTTCAAACCAGCCCTTTTCATGGGCTCCTGATAAGCCTGACACAAGAAAATTTAGCAGCTGACACACTTTCTTGGCTTGGAGGTGGCCCAGTACCAACTGCTGCATTAGTGAGTCTCAGGATGCGATTAGAAGCTCAATTGTGAAGCTAGTCATGAAAACAAAAAGGCAACTGTTACTGGAGGGATGAGGAAAAGACACTCCGCATATGCTCAGTAACACTGTGTGCTTCAGTCCCACAACAAGGAATAATTATAAGTATTGCCTCCTTTTTGTACACGCACGACCAGGGGCCCCACAAGACCCAGGTGGGAGGAATAAGCGCATCCTTCCCTCCTGCTCTCTGGTCTGCCCACGTTTTGGTCAGCCTGCCTGACTGCAATTCTGCTGCTTCCTTTGCAGCGCCTCTCCCTCCTCACTGAAGCACTGGGGAGAGCAACTCCCCCTCCCACAGTTCCCCCCCTACAAAATGGTGGCTGAAATCTTGCCCTGTTGTGCTGTAAGATCACATTACTTCCCCAAGGGATGCAGCTTTTAGATTTTTGTGCAAATCTGGGGGCTGTCCCAGGTTTGTATAAACATCCTCCTATGTTGTAGAGCCTCTTGTGGCGCAGAGTGGTAAGGCAGCCGCCTGAAAGCTTTGCTCATGAGGTTGGGAGTTCGATCCCAGCAGCCGGCTCAAGGTTGACTCAGCCTTCCATCCTTCCGAGGTCGGTAAAATGAGTACCCAGCTTGCTGCTGGGGGGTAAACGGTCATGACTGGGGAAGGCACTGGCAAACCACCCCGTATTGAGTCTGCCATGAAAACGCTGGAGGGCGTCACCCCAAGGGTCAGACATGACTCGGTGCTTGCACAGGGGATACCTTTATGTTGTAGCAACTTTGATCTTCAGATTTAATGATCCATGTGCTAAGCTCTCAGTTCAGGATCAGATATAGCAGTGGTAGTCAACCTGTGGTCCTCCAGATGTCCATGGACTACAATTCCCATGAGCCCCTGCCAGCATCCATGGACATCTGGAGGACCACAGGTTGACTACCCCTGAGATACAGGATGCCCACACTTCTGCTCTCTCCAGCTGCATTGACTTTCCTGTAACTCAGCCCACCCTGGCCTCTCCTGTGCCCATTCCTGCCATTTCAGTTGTGACCCAACAAAATCTGAATGCAGGAGGGGGAGAAAGGAGGGGTAATCAAAGCTATCCCTTGTCTGTCCTCAGTAGTCAAAAAGTGACAAAGAGAATTCACCTCTACCAGCAACTCTCGGTTAGAATGACATGGAAACAGGAAGCTGGCCAACCTGCCATGAAAGCATTTCAGCACAACCTGTTAAGTAATACTTTTATTTCTTTACATTTCGGTTTATAGGCTGCCCCTCTCCTCGCGGTCTTAATTCTTTATTAAATAATAATTTCTGCTTTATGTATTGAAATAGAAAGAGACAGAGCAGCAGGCCGGGAATGAAATGAACAGCAGATAAGTGGCTGTAAAAGTACCTAACTTATTGCACAGCGAGAGAAGGGATGCCTCTAGGCAGAAGCACAATACAATAACACCGGGAACATCCAGTTCTGAACGAAAAAGCCACCTCAAAGGGCAACTCCACAGGAAAGGCCTTTATTCTGCTCTGCAGGTCCAGTGGCCACAGTCCAGGAGAGTAGTGGTTTGCAAAGCTTCCACCCTTTCTCTACATCAGGCTTTCACAGCCAGGGTTTCATGAAACCCTGGGGTTTCCTGGAAGGATTTCCCGAATGGATGGGAGTTAACTTTTTTACATATATATTTTAATTTGTTAAACATTTATTGAGTGGTATTAAGAGCCTCTTGTGGTGCAGGATGGTGAGGCAGCAGACATGCAGTCTGAAGCTTTGCCCGTGAGGCTGGGAGTTCGATCCCAGCAGCCAGCTCAAGGTTGACTCAGCCTTCCATCCTTCCGAGGTCGGTCAAATGAGTACCCAGCTTGCTGGGGGGTAAACGGTAATGACTGGGGAAGGCACTGGCAACCCACCCCGTATTGAGTCTGCCATGAAAACGCTGGAGGGCGTCACCTCAAGGGTCAGACATGACTCGGTGCTTGCACAGGGGATACCTTTACCTTTATTATCATATATAGTCATGGCGACCCCCTCCTCACTCCAAAAATGGCCAATGATAGGCCTGGAGGGGGTGGGAAGGGGAAGGGCCCCAGGTGGGCATGCTTCCCAACCATATTCTGCACAATCACACCACTTCTGGAGTTTTCTGAAGCCTGAAGGCTTCAGTGGGTTCTCAATAGTAAAAAACGTGAGAAAAGTCATTCTAGATCGATGTGTCTTCATGTAAACCAGAGTTGTTCCACCAGGTCAATGGTGGAGGCCTCAGCACAAGATCTGAATATTCTGTTATCCATCTTGAGGATGTGGTGCTGGAGAAATCAGTTTTAAAGCACAGACTAGAAGTGCGATAATAAACAAAGGCATGTTGCAGAGGCAGATTCTGGCATCTCTCTCTTTGCGTGGAGCACTGGATCTCAATATTCCTAAGAGTCCAAGAACAGTCTTGCTGGATCAGGCCAAAGGTCCAGCCAATGTAACCCAGAGTCCTGTTCCCATAGTGGCCAGCCAGATACGCTTCTGCAAGTCCAGAAACAGGCGGCAATATTTATAAGCACCTGTTCTATTTGCACGGGAAGTGGGGGGGCTGGACAGTGTTTCTGAACATGCAGATGCTCTTTCAAGATCAAAGTTAATAGCTCCTGAGAGTGAGGTCTGAAGCCAAAAGGCTAGGATGGTCATCTGAGATCCAGAGGTTGCTGAACTGGCATCCTGAAAGCAGAGAAGGTAGTGATGTGAAGTGAAAGGATGTCAAGAACCACCACTGGGTTTCTGCTCAGAGGCTCTTCATTTGGGGAGCTGAGGGGGGGGGGGAGAAAGCTCTGGGACCCAGCCCAGAAAATATCCTTTTCATGACAAAACCAGATACCCCAGCAGGGATGTTCATTTAAAATGCCCAAGGTGAGCAAGCACATGATCAATTAACACATTTTATTTTTGCCTAGCCTCCTTGTTTTCATTGAGGGAGCAAGCATGTGCACTTATGGATGTTTATAATAATTCTTCAAAATTACCTTCGGGGAGGGAAGCCATGCACACATCTAGCTACACTTTATAATGCACAATGAGAATTACTGAACCTGTGCATTACACATCGGCATCACCACTGGGTGGCTGCTGTGACCGCAAAGCCTTGGGAGGGAGTCCCATTGTAGTGCAGCAGCAATAACAGCTCCACCTCCACTGCCCAGGTGGTTCTCTAGGCTCCCCTGGAAGGACCGGACTTTCCACTAAGCCTCTAAATCCATGAGCCAAGAAGCAGTGCCTCTCTGCCCTGTGGCTGGCCCTGCAGAGGAACTGTTTGGCCCTGTGCGAGATGGGGGGCTGGGACTGGATGGACCCTCCCTGGTCTGACCCAGCAGGACTCTTCTTATATTCTTATCAGGGAAGGCCTGAGCCTCCATGCCCTGTGGCTGGCCCTCCAGAGGAACTGGCTGGCCCCTGAGTGAGACGGGAAGCTGGACTGGATGGACCACTGGTCTGACCCAGCAGGGCTCTTCTGAGGCTCTTATCAGGGGAAGGCCTTGGCCTCTCTGCCCTGTGGCTGGCCCTGCAGAGGAACTGGCTGGCCCCTGTGGACTAGAGGAGGCTGGACTAGAGGGACCCCTGGTCTGACCCAGCAGGGCTCTTCTTCTTCTGCCTACCCTGTCCTTGTCCACAATGCAGTGGCACGCATATCAAAGAGGGCTTTACTGCACAGGTAATAGGGCTGCACCATGCAAAATGGTTTACAAACCTACCCTCATAAATTATTGGGACTGTGACCTACACTGCTGTGCTGAGCTTCTTGTAGTTGGATCCGATTATGTAAAATTGGTACCACTTAATGTGTACTGTGAATCCTCATGCTCCGCTTCAGTTCTTTCTGGGGGCTCCAGAGTGCTCAAATCCTAATGAAGGTTCCCATTTTGTTAATCGTATGGAATTATTACTATACATAATCCTCCTTGAGCCCCTAAGTCAGAGGTAGTCAAACGGCGGCCCTCCAGATGTCCATGGACTACAATTCCCATGAGCCCCTCAGGGAATTGTATCAGGGGCTCATGGGAATTGTAGTCCATGGACATCTGGAGGCCTGCCATTTGACTACCCCTACCTTAAGTGGACCACAATTGTAAACGTAAATAAATATCACTGCCCTGGGTGAAGACAGCAGTTTGTTTTCCTTCCTGCCAGGAAGTCAGATGCAGAGAAAAACGGAACCTTTCCAAGGCAATTGGTACAATAAATTTTATATATCAATCATTTTTTAAGGGGAATGTTTTAAGGGGAATGTTTTTTGACTGACATTCCCCACAATACTTTATAGAGCCAGTGGCCTATATATATATAAATTGCTTGATAAGAGTATAAGGAATCAACCACTGAAGAAAAATTGTGAAAATGGAGTATATCTAGAAACTGTTTTGGTTGGTCCTTAAAAAATTATTGACATATAAAATTTATTGTACCAATTGCCTTGGAAAGGTTCTGTTTTTCTCTGTTTATGTTTTGAACCTTTCTTCCTTTCTCGTATAGGAAGTCAGATGCAGGCAGCAGGGGCTGCTGCTGGCCTCCGCTCCCTCTCCTGCTATAGCAACAGCGGCTTAGAGGAAGAAGAGCAGCAGACACCCCTGGGAGACATAGGAGAGGTGAGCAAGAACCAACAGTCGTGCTTCTTCATCTGGGCCAGCCACAGTGGCTCAAAGCCACCAGCAGCCATTCGCTCTCTGCATCGTGACAGAAGCACTCCTGGAATGAGGTCTGGTGGACTGCTCCTTGCCAAAATCTCCAAAAACCTGCCGCCAAGGCTGCTTATGCAGGTGTACTTTTTCAGTTACTTGAGACTGCCTGCAGAGTTCCATCCAGTATAAGTAACTCTCAGGGGCAAACCCAGGTTTGCTCCAGTTTCACAGATCTCCAAGAACAAGAAGTTTCTGAAGGAGGAAGACATGCCGTTACATACAGTAATAAAACTGCCTTCTGCTTTTCTAGCATATGATCCAAGAATTCACAAAGCAAGGCCATCACTCAGATTGTTGCCATTAACACGCCCTAAACTGCTTGGAACTGGCCACTGTACTATTTTGCGAACACAGATTTAGGGGAGAAGCATACACTGGAGAATTTGGCTGAATGGTCCACGCATCTCAACAGAAGATGCTTCAAGGGGGAATTTGGCAGAGACTCAAGCTCTCTGTTTGGTTTGAGCGGAAGGACCACCAGGCCACCAATCCCAGGTATACACGCACATATGCCATTAATAATAATTATAAAATAATAAATCCCTTCAAAGGTGATAATTCTATGTAAACTTACTTAAGAGAAACAAACAGATGTCATTGTAAATATTCACAAGATTTTATTTCAGCGTAAACTTTTAATGACCATAGCCCATTTCCTCAGACGGTCTCTAGTCTCCTAACATTTATGCCAGAATAAAAACCCTGTCAGTCTTTAAGGACTCTTTAACACTCTAGTTAATTAGGTGCAGGCAAAAGTAACTCTCTGGAAATACTTAAAGGGACCTAACGAATTAAATCTGCCTGAGCAAACGCATATAAGATCAAAGCCAACTCAGCCTCAGGAAAGCAACATCAAACTGAACTGCTGATCAGATTTGCGCTACGGTTTCTCGGGACATTGCACCAGGACTTCCTCATGAGAAAGCCCATGTAGGAAAAGTAAGCAAACGATCAGGTGGCTTCAAGCAAGATCCCCACCACAGGAACTCAGTCAGTTACCCCAAAAGGGCTTGCTTATCCAGAAACCTGCCCTCCGACTACTCCATTGAATACCCGAAGAAGTCATGGCTTACAATCGCTGGATTAGGATCCGGATCATTTCTGGGTTTTGTGTGTGTTTCAAAAGAGGCCAACAGCCTTTCAGGCAGCAGCTTTTAGCAGCTAACCTGGCTTAATTTAATTAATGCTGTGCAATGCTTCCTTTGCTCCACCTGTGAAGGGCTGCAATCTGCAGAGAGGTGGGGCCACCACTAACAAGGCCTCCCCTGCTGTTTTCCTCCCCACTAATCTCCAGCCCTTCTGGGGAGCTTGAGAAATCACTTGCTACTTTTGCCTTCTGATTAGGTTGGTGACTATATACAAGTACTATGCTGCAGTCTTAAAAGTAGACCAGTTGACCTCAAGAGGACCTGCTGATGAGTAGCTATGCATCAGTGAGAGAGCACCAGCTATTCTCCACCTACCAAGCCTGCGCATTGGCATCTTTCCATAGTAAGGCTGGAGAAACAGGATCCAGCCATTTTGCTGAAATAAGCAGGGCTGGTCAGTGCCTGGGTGAGGACCTGCTAAGACCTCTTTCTAATTCCAAGAAGAAGAAAGCAGGATGTAAATGCATGGCAATATTGCACTACTGGAATTTATTGGATGAGTTCACCAATGCAAGAGCACAGCTGATGACAACAATTGTCTTTCCCAGTAAAGGACAGGAAATTCAAAGCCAAACACAAGAACAAATCAAATTTCTTAAGGAAGCAAGACAACATTTCTGGTCCTCCCCCAGATCGGTAACCAACAATTCATTGCTTACTTCATAACTTTCAAGACGCCATTCTAAAAACTGACTCCTGGTAGATTCTGTGCTTTTCTCGCTGTCTGATTGGGGGACAAAGACAGACTCTCTTCCGCCCATTTCTGCCTGCCCTGGCGGGCTTGAGCCAAAAGAGACCTCTTGACCACTTTATGCTGCAGCTTCAGAGGACCTTCCATCTACCCAATCACAACCTGGGCTGATCTACAACCCACCCAGTTCACTTTAATGAGCTGGGGATTCTCCCAGCTTCAGAGCAAAGTTTCATGCCAGACTCTTCTGTCTGCAGCCAGGAGGGGCAGCCTGTTCCACACAGCCTGGATTAGAAGGTCTCTGGGGTCATGCCCAACAGCTGCCTCCATCCCTGTTATACTGACGCCTCTCCATGCGGCTTGCAACAGGAAAATGGGTTCCACCCTGGTAAGGTACGGTTCTGACTGCAGAGTAAGTCTGCAAAGCTTCTTAATTGATTAGAGGGTGAGAGAGGAAATGCAACCCATTTTTCCTCCAAGCTCAGGGGTGTAAAGCTCTTTGAGAGGTGTAAGCAGAGAGGCGCTCCCTCAGGTATACTGGGCCCAGACCGCGTGTGGCCTTGGGTAATTACCAGTACCTTAAGTCTTATTTGGAATTCGACTAGAATCAGGGCAGTTGTTGGGGAATGGACCAGATATGGGACTTCCAAGGTGTTGCTGTGAGGACCCTAGCTGCTGCATTCTGCACCAGCTGCAGTTTCCGGATCAAGGTTAAGGGCAGGCCTGCATAGAGGGAGTTACAGGACTCTAGAGGTGACCTTCACATGGATCCCTGTGGCTTGATGTTCCGGGGCCAGGTAAGGCACTACTCTGGCCCTGCTTACCCCAGTCATGTACTAAAAACACTAGCACAATGGGGGGGGAGGGGGCAGAATAAGCTTAATTATTTAAAGGCGTTCTTATTCTCCATTGCACTGGGTGTTTTGTTTCGGTTTGCTCTTCTGCTCCACCGCTAGCGCGGCCCTTTTCTCCCGGCTCCCCCAGCTGTGTGCCCAAAGGATGCGTACGGAGGTCCCTTACCGAAGCCAGGCTGTGGGAGGAGCTGGAATGTTTGCTGGGCTCGATGGAGGAAATCCCGCTGAGCGTATCGTTGCTCTTGCTGCTGGGGCTCTGCACTCGCCTGCTGGAGTAACCTGCGAGGAGACCAGCGTGGAGTGTTAGGACCCTGTTCAAAAGCCTTTGAGCAGCAGTTAGAGGAGGGTGTAGGGCAGGGGTAGTCAAACTGCGGCCCTCCAGATGTCCATGGACTACAATTCCCAGGAGCCCCCTGCCAGCAAATGCTGGCAGGGGCTCCTGGGAATTGTAGTCCATGGACTTCTGGAGGGCTGCAGTTTGACTACCCCTGGTGTAGGGGGTGTGGTGGCACCCTAGAATGCCAATAAATCTGCTGTCCATGGGCTACAATTCCCGTGAGCTTCTGCCAGCACATGCAGGGGTTCATGGGAATTGTAATTCATGGATATCTGGAGAGCCACAGTTTGGCCACCCTTCTTGACATAGACAAACCACTAATACTAAGTAAATTTACCCGAGAGTAAGCCCCACTGAATGAAAAGAGCCTTTTCTGAGGAAATATGCATGGGATCACACTGCAAATGGCCTACCAAGTTTCAGAGCCTGGCAAATAATGACAAGGTGGGAAAACAGAGACCAGATTGCTGATCGTAAGGGTTCAGAGGGAAACAGCTGTCTCAAAAAGTTATTGAGCAAAGTATGATTCTCCAGAGGGGAAGAGATGTAGTTTACCAGCACAGCACATCCTTTAAATGGAGTTCCCAAATTCAATCTTTGGCTTCTCCAGCTAAAGCAGGGGTAGTCAAACTGCGGCCCTCCAGATGTCCATGGACTGCAATTCCCAGAAACCCCTGCCAGCGAATGCCTACCCCTGATCTAAAGAATCTCAGGGAAGAGGTTGCTGGAAAAGTCTTAGCTCAGCCTGAAGCTACAGAGAGCTGCTGTCAGTCAGAGTGGGCAACGCGGAGTAGGGGGAACAGTGGTCTGACTTGCGCCAAAGGAAACATCATGTTGGGACTACAAAATGGGTGGTGGAACATAATTTTAAATCCCCCCCCCCATTCTTTGCATTAAAAGGTTCCACCCCTACCCTCCACAATCAAATCTGCAAAAGTGGTGGCTGCACCCACCTTACGAAAGCAGTTTACAGGTTAGACAAGCACCTGGCTAGCATGAAAATAAAACAGCGAGTTCAAGAGGATTGTATTTGTTTGTTTGTTTATTATAGTTATATACTGTCCTCCCCTGAGGCTCAGGGCGGTTTGAAAGCGGGGGTGGGGGGAGGAGAGGGGCCCCTGAGAACTTACTGAACCCTACAGGTGGGGAAGGAATTCTGAATTGTATCGCCCCATCCTGGGACTCCACACAAGCGTCCGACTTGTCCAGAACTCCTGATAAGGACACTGTTGTGATAAAGCCAATCTTGACCACCACCCCCGTCCCCAAGAGTGGGCAACTCGGACTTCAGCTACGGATAGGGGGAGGGGGTGTTGGAGGTGTGTCCTTTTCCACACTTTCCTTTGCCTCTTTGCAGGGGTCCTGCCTACGCCCACCACAATGAGCGACAGCAGCATTTGTTCTCTTGTTGCTCTCGGTGACGTGACCAACCTTTCTTCACAGAGGGGACCCTCCTCGTTGGCAAGATGGGGACCGGCACCATCCCAGCCTTCGCACCCGACTTCTCTGGGGCAATCTGCTTCTTCCGACGGCGCCGGCGCTTCAGCTGGTGAGCGGCAAGGGCCAAAGCAACCGTCCCGAGAGCAGTGGCAAAGAGCACCTTCCGCAGGCCCGGGGAGAGGCGCAGCTGAGAGAAGGCAGACTTGAAAAGAAGAGGGAGAGTGGACATCAAGAAGTCAGGGAACTTAAAACTCTCCGACCACAAGATGCGGGGCCTTTGTATCGCTGGCCCAAGCAGACCAGGAAGACTTCCTTTCACTGGCTGCAGCTACGTGGGGTCTCAGCCCAGGGCTTCCCCCAGCAGCGTTACCAGAGACACCAGGAACTGGGAATGCATGCGGGAAAAGCATTTCTTTTTTTACTGGCAAGTCCCAGCTGCCTTAGGGTGATCCCGGAGGGTTATCAAGGCCAGAGACCTTCAGAGTGTGGCTTGCTGCTGCACCGTAACCCTGGGCTTCCCTGAAGGTCTCCCATCCAGATACGAACCAAGGCTGACCTTGCTCAGTTTGTGAGATGAGGCCGGCCTGGGACCCCCAGGCCAGGGAAGCATTTGAGGGATTACCAAACCAAAACATGCCGTAGATGGGCTTCCTTTCCCATTTCTTAGGCAAGGGAGGGGACCCAGGCTCGGAAAGTTCAGGGTGGGGCTGGACAGACCTTCCCTCTTACAGGCTCTGGTTTGAACCTTCAAGGAGTTTCACGAAGCCATCAAATCAGAACAGAGAACTGGACTGGATCCTGCAGATCTGTCATGCTAGCAGAGGTGCCTTCTTCTGGCAGAAGGAGCCCGAGTATCTTGTATTGGGAGACGGCTCCTGTGCTAGCAGGCGGGGCCCACAGTGTCCCACCCGCTATTACTTTAGAGGCCCAACCAAGACATGGAAGTCTGTGTGATCGCAGCAACACACAAGCAGCGCTCTGAACATGGAGAAGCACTACAAAAATGAGCTGGCATTGTGAAGTAGCCAGGCTCCAAGTTCAAATTTCACATCTGCCATGAATGCCCTAGGTAGGAAGCCAACTTCTCTCAGCTTCCGTTCCCCCGACTGGTTGTTCCATTCTCAGCTGGTTGTTCTACCCAGATTTTTTACTAACGGGAGGAGTCTCAAAGCGGCTTACAATCACTTACCCTTCCTCTCTCCACAACAGACACCCTGTGAGGGAGGTCAAGCTGTGAGAGCTCTGGGTGAACTCCAGACAATGTCTACCTTATAGGGTTGGTGTAAGGATTACAAGACCACATGAGAACATTAGGTAGCCCCTTAAAAAAATTTAAAACCTATGGATGATGAAAATAAATGCCAAATATTGCTCCGTAAAGTCCTTTTTTTTACCTGACCAAAAGTAGTGTAGAGAAACACTGGTATCTCAGCTACAGTCATGGCCAGAGCTTGGATAATAGACATGCCCTCGGCTCTGTGAAACGCCATTTTGGAAGGAGATTCTCGGCATCAGCCGGAGCTCACGGGATGTGTGCTTGCTCGGGAAAGTTCACCAGGAAAAACAACTTTGTTTCAGTGTGTGCCTCGGGATTCCACAGCCAGCCTCCAGCAGAGAAGTCCCTTGCTGTGTGAAAAGGGGGGGAGGGAGGGAGGGAGGAGGATAACAGAAGATAAGCCAAGGCAAAAATTAATGCAATGGACACTGTTTGCCCGGGAAGGGGGGAGGGACACTTATGCATAGTACTTCCCAAACTGTGCATTATGATTTATCTTTAAAAATAGTGGGACAATTATAATGGTGAAAAGCCAAATATTGTCTTTACAAATAGAAATCATTAACAAACAAACAAAACGCCATTCAGGATTACAGCCAAGGGTCACCAGCTTCCTGTTTCCCACAGCCAGATGCCTCTGGAAAATCCACCAACAGCAGATGAAGGCTATACCCCCCCAGCCCCCGGTCTGGCGTTTGCCTCCCCCAACAGCCGGTTTTCAGTGGTACGCTGGCTCTGAACATCGAGGCTCCACTCAGCCACCGTGGCCTCAATCCCACCCTAGTGCACAGCAGGCCGGTCAGCCAGAAAATGGACTTCGTACATGGCACAGTCGAGCAGAGGATACAGGAGTAAGGAGATAGCCAAGGTGAAATATCAGCATCCAACATGATCTGAAACCTACAGAGCATTTATATATTTTTCCTACTAGTCGTTAAGTGCCAAGTTACAAGCATGCAGCAATTGCTATAATAGCAGGACCGTGGACTGCCTGTTTTCTGCCCTATCAGAGAGGATGAATCTAAAACGCGCAGCATTGTTACCTTGTCTGCTGAAGGAGAGTGGCAGGAATGTGGCCTCTAAAATGCAGACACAGAGAAGGAACGTGCCAGGAACATAGCTGAACAATTAGGCTCGCTTCTCTTGCAGTGCTGGTAAAACTGCATCTGGACTCTTCTGCTTTGGACTACTCACATTCACTTGAATGCTCCTCCATTCATAAAATTAAGATTTTTGCATGTAGAATGTGAGACTAGGCTATACTCCCTGACATGCTAGCTTTCCGTGTGCGGGATATATTTATTTGTATTACAGTATGAGGAATCTGAATTATTACACTCCAATGACAGACAGGCAATCTGCCTTCTATAATGTAGAATTAGCATCAAGGCCTGCATTTGCCCAGTGGAGAAGCAGGTAAGATAGGGCACGGATTTACACGCAGAAGGATGGCATCCAGTGAGGTCTGCCCCAACCCAAGATGATGGCCAGCTTAAACATTGCCTAGCACCCCTCTCTGTTTACAGCATCCTGAAGAAGAAGAAACCCACCCTGTTTCCTGCACTTTGAGGTTCTAAACTAGAGACAGCCAACAGCAGCTTGCAGTAGGCAAGATCTGGGATCAGGTTTTTATGGGCTCTTCCTGGCTTGCTTCTCCCCTCTCAGTTCTCTTCTCTCCTAAAACACTCCTGCCATTTTGGTTACATTGGCAATACCATGTTCTTACATTCCTCAGAGTCCCAACAGATTTTAAATGGGCAGGAAGGAATCAGAGCTCCTGGCTTTCTAGTGATATGCCAATTAGGGAAGTGAAAGATGGATCCAGAGGCCCTTGCATGGTTTGTGGGTTCCTTGCTGCTTTGAGCCCCCCCCCCCCCATTCTCTAGTCTTCTTTCTCCTCTGTTGCCACTAGAACGGCCCAGCAGTTTTAGTCAGGTGCCTGACCATGTCAGTCCCCAGATTCCAGCTCTATCCCCAAAGACTTTGAGCTTAGTTTGCCTCCTGGCCACCCATGGGGGTTACCAGCTCCAGGGTTAGGGGGGTATGGACTTCAGTGGGGGACACCCTCCGAAATATCCATTTTCTCCAGGGGAACTGAGCTCTGTCAACTGGAGAGCACCTGTAATTCCAGGAGATCTCCAGGCTTCTCTAGCAGCCCGTCTGAAGGATAAGCTCTGAGAGCAGAAAGGGGCAATTTCTGTGCTCACAGGGAAAATGATATTTCACGGTTGAAGATTATTCTCTTTCATCTATAGAACTTACTGCAGGTGAACTGGGGTGACACTGAATACTGGTCATGAAAGGATCTGTGTTTCATGTCAGCTGGTCATATCTGATCTACTAAACAGAGAGAAACAGACCTATCCAATGGCAATACAATCAATATATTCATAAAAGAAAGAAAGGTGTCCTTTTTGTAGTTTTCCTTATCTGTTTATTCTGTAGGACTTCTGTCAAAACGGAATCCAGGTAATATCCGTTTTCAGTGAGATTATTTCATCAGTGACAAGTCCTTTGAATGTTCAATATTTTTATCAATTTTATAGGTATCAAGAATTTAAACCTTATGTATAACCATAATATAATACTGGCCACAGGTTCACATAGGTATCCCCATGACAGTCCGTGAATCTGAACCTGGGTCTTCCGGAACCCAGTTTGACTCACTAATCACTGCATCAGACTACTGGGATACTTGGCTAATATTGCAGCATTTGCCCAGTCACAGAAGCATGCAACTCAGTGCAGTAAGCAAATCTCCCAAGAAGCACATTGCAAAAAAAGGTAAACTTTATTCAGGTATTTCCAGTTCACCTGAAAAAGAGAGAGAGAGGGAAGCCTAATTGAAAGAGTGCTTTCCCCATCTCATATGACTCCTGTCTGAAATTATGTGTGTGGGAGTATGAGGACAGTGTGTCTACAGGCAAGACCTCCAGAGATGTGTGTCATGTGAAGAGTGTGAGAGGACACACGACAGCTCCCAGGTTAAGACAAACACCTGGACACACTTAAAAAATGACAGAGCAATGCTCAGAGGAGGTTTCACCATTATTAGATTAATGCTCTGTGGATTTCCCTTTGCAAACTATGGCCTTACGGTCACATCTTCTTGTGGCAGCAAGGACACCACCTCCCGTTATTTGACCCTCAGCAACTAAGATTCAGAGACAAACGGTCTCTGGACACGGATGTTCCACTCACTTACCATGGCTAACAGCTATCAATAGATCAAATTACTGGGTATCTGCCTAATAGCTTTTAAAAGTAATCTAAGCCATCAGCACAGAACAAAGCCACAACCTCCCTGTTTTCTGTGCCCCACAACAATCAATACTCAAAGGTAGACTACTTCCGATGCTGGAGGTTCCATTGAGCTGTGGGGGGGGGCTAACAGTTGCTGATAGTTTATTGGGTGGGCAAGAAGAGAAAAATTATGACAGCAGTACAGTATATTTATGTTTGTTTATGACAGCTTTATCATGCAGCTCCGGAGTTAGTCAAGAGCTCTGTTTGTCCTAAAATGGGGTGCATAATGCAGATTAAACGAAGCATAAATGATGTGTAAGCATAAAGATACATTGCTGCTCGCTTTATTTCCTCCACAGGCCACCCCCCTCCCTCCATGAGGTGAAAAAGGTCAACTGGAAACCAAACAGCAAGACTGTATATCTTGCAGGCGAGGAACTACCCAAAGATCACTCCCCTGTTGTCTATATACAAACTTAAAGGGCATCGCACCCCCCCCCCCCCCAGTCACGAGTGGAACAGGCCAAAGCACGTCTGCCTTGGCCATCCCGGATCATACCACCTTCGTCATAAAAGGAGGGAAGCCACGCTCACCGCGCATCCATGCTCCATGGCTTCGGAAGGGCAGCGTCTCCTTTCCGGCTCTCTCACAATCTCACAGCCTAACCCAACTACTGCCATTAGGAGGCGGAACATCGTTGCGAGACTATCCATTGCCAGCCTGTTCAGCCAATGAAAACCGCCGCTCAAGCCACACTCGGACCAACCGGGACTCTTCCCCGGCAGGTTCACTTGCCGCAGCGGAGTCTAGTGCGGTTGAGCGACAACGGAGCGTCCTCCGTGGTAAGACGGAGCGCAGGCTTCAGAACTGATTGGCCCAGGCTGACAGATAAAAGGGAAAGGGGCGTGGCTCCTCTTAAAAGGGCAATGCTTCCCACGCTGTGTGAGATCTCCTTAGGATAAATCAGAGACGAGTATGTGAGTGTGCATTAGCGGCTAAGGCGTCGGACTAACATCTGGGAGACTCTGGTTGAAATCCGCATTTTGCCATGGATGCTTGCTGGGCGACCTTGGGCCAGTCACGTGCTCTAAGCCGGTCCTACATCGCAGGGTTGTTGTGAGGCTAAAACAGAGAAGACGGGGAAGTAAGCTGCTTTGCCACGGTGGAAATGAAGTAAATAAAGTTATGATGGGATCCTCCTCTAGTTGACAAAACTCTTTCTTTCCTGGCATTATTTTAATTTTATCGAATGTATTTGAATATGTTTATACCAAAGCCTAGGAGAGCATTCAATGAGGCTCAACAAAAACAGAGTCCAGGAGCACCTTTAAGGCCAACAAGACCAGCTTGCATGCTCCCGCCTTGAATAAATCTTGGTTGGTCTTAAAGGTGCTCTTGGCCCATTTCTGTTGTGCTCTTTCAAACCAACACAGCTCCCCACTTGAATCTATCCAATGAGGCTATAACCCTTACAGCAAGTAGTAAAGCAGCAAAACCAGGCTGTGTGTGTTAAGTGTTGTCAAATTGCTTTCAACCAATAATGGAACCCGCTCCAAAATGATGAACCAAATGGCTGAGAGGGGGAAGGAAGGAAATCGGCCTGTCGGGAGCCCTGTGCAACTGATAGAACCTGCAGGAAGAGGACTGGGGCTTTCCACATATTTCTCCCTCTGACCACCAGTTGTTCCAATAGGGGTGGTCTATAAATGTTGCAGAAATAAATGTATTTTGGTCCAGCCTAATTGCTTATGAAAATTTGTTTTTCATATGTAATCTCAAGTTTTCTCGTTTGTGTGTTTGTAAATTGCCTTTGTGCCTTGCACACTATACTTAATAAATCATTGTAATGAAAAAAAGCCTGATTAAGATGCCATCTGCTTCCATGGCGCTTTACAGAGTCGCACCGGTTAAAGAGTAGGCCAAGTCCCCTGTCCTCAAGGGGCTTACAATCTAAAACTGACCATCCAGATCCTATCTGGATACACTATTAGGTGGTGAGGATGGACTGTCAAGGTGGAGTTTGGAAATTCCTGAAGATTTGGGTGGGGGGGAGCTGGGGAAGGGTGGAGTTTGGGGGGGGGCAGGACTGAGTAGGGGTGTGATTCCATAGATCAACTCAGGTGGGAAATCATATTGGTCTGAAATAACAGGCCAAAAACTGAGTCCAGGGGCTACATAACGCCTGTTGGATTTCAGCGGGTCTCCACGGTTAAGGCGGGGTGTAAACTTGCATGTGCGGGCACACTGCACATCTCTGATACTCCGATATCTGAAGACATGCACACACAAGTCTATATCCAGAATAAAACTTTGCGAGACTCAAAGTGGAGTCAAGCTTTGGCTGTCCGCCCCTGTCCTTTTCTCCCCGGGAGAACGGATTTCTGCAGCCTGGAGACCAGCTGTAATTCCCGCCCCCCAACCTGGCGGTTGGCAACCAGGGCGAAATGCACAAGCGCCCCCACTCCGCCCCCGCCGCCTCCTTTGCCGGTGCCGGGCGCGCTGCTGAGAGGCTCGGAGGGGCGGGCGCGGCGCGGCGAGGGCTTCGTGCCCCCCAGGCCAGCTCGGGCGCCCACAACTGCAGCTGCGCCCCTTCTCGGCCAGGCGCTCCCGGCCGCGCGCTCGCTCGCCTGCCTGCCTGCTGCTGCTGGTGGTGGCTGCGGGGGGCAGGCAGAGGGCGCTGCGGGGCGAGGAGGAGGAGGAGGAGGAGGAGGCGGGGGCGGCGGCTCCCGGGCGCGCGGGGGGCGGGCTGGGCTGGGCTGGGCCGGCCGCGATGACGGAGGCTGCCCGGGCTGCCTGGTAGCGCCATCCGCCACTGCTGCTGCCGTCCTTCGCCGCCGCCGCCTCCTCGCCATGGACTTCAACATGAAGAAGCTGGCCTCGGACGCGGGCGTCTTCTTCACGCGGGCCGTGCAGGTGAGAGAGCCGCGCCCGGCGCTGCAGCGGAGGAGGAGGAGGAGGAGGAGGAGGGAGGAGGGAGGAGGGAGGAGGGAGGAGGGAGGAGGGGGGGGGGAGTCCCGGTCCCGGGTCTGCCTCGCCGGCTCCTGCGCTCGCTCCATCCCTCTCCGCCGCCGGCGTCGCTTGCAGCCCCGGAGGCCGGGCCGCCCTGCGGCTTCTCGGGGCCGCCTCCCCGGGGCTCTGCTCCTGCTCCCCCAGCCCCGAGCGCGGGTTCTGCGGCGGCTCGTCTCCTGCGCGGCCGTACGGGACGGGGACGGGAGCCCTGGGGCCCTGGGCCCCCGCCGCCCGCACCTGCCCCGGACGGGAGTCTTCTTGCTCCACGCACGGGCAGCCCCCGCGCACAACGGCGCGGACGCTGGGGGTGGGGGAGGCAGCTCCGGTCCGCAGGGCGCGCCGAGCCGGCTCTTGGCTGCTCCGAGTAGCGCCGACCTCGGCGAAGAGCAGGGGCCACATGCCCCCCTCCCCCCCCTGCAGTTTGGGTTGCCTGTGGAAGCTCCCCGGGGCAGCGACTCGTGCCTCTGAACGGCCTCTGCAAAGTGCGGCGCGCGCGGATGTTGTGGGAAGAATCTCCCGCAGGGGGCGACTCACCGCTTGAGCGGAGGGGATCTGGTAGGATGAGGCCTCTGAGGACAGGCAGGCTGCATCTTCCCTGACTTCAGCACCTGCTCCTTCTTCCCATAAGCCCCAGACTTTAAGGGGGGGGGGTGAACTGTGGCTCTCCAGATGTCCCTGGACTACAATTCCCTTGAGCCATAGGTTGTCCTCCCCTGCATAGAATAACAATCGGAAGGGACCTCCTGGGTCATTTAACAGGATGCAGGACACTCACATCCACTGTCACCTGCCACCCCCTTGAACCTTCACAGAATCAGCCTCTCCGTCAGATGGCTATCTAGCCTCTGCTTAAATTTTCCAAAGATGGAGAACCCACCACCTCCCGAGGAAGCCTGTTCCACTGAGAAACCTCTCTAACTTGTCAGGAACTTCTTCTGGATGTTTAGGCAGAATTTCCTTTGAATTAATTTCATTCCATTGTTTCTGGTCTGGGCAAGAGAGAACAACTCTGCTCCATCCTCTATATGGCAGCCTTTTAAATACTTGAAGATGTTTATCAGATCCCCTCTCAGTCATCTCCTCTCCAGGCTAAACAGACCAAGCTCCCCCAACCTTTCCTCATACATCTCGGTCTCCAAACCCCTCACCATCTTTGTTGCCCTCCTCTGAACACGTTTCAGTTTGTCAACATCCCTCTTCAACTGTGGTGCCCAAAACTAAACACAATACTCCAAGTGAGGCCGAACCAGAGCAGAGGAAAGCGGTACCATCACCTCCCGTGATCTGGACACAATACTCCATTTGATACAGCCCAAAATCCCATTTGCCTTTTTAGCCACTGAGTCACACTGCTGACTCATGTTCAATGTATGGTCTACCAAGACTCCTAGATCCTTTTCGCACATGCTACTGCCATCCTACTGCCATCTCCCCCATCCTATATTGGTGTAGATGGTTTTTCCTACCTAAATGCAGAACTTGATATTTGTAAAGTTCTGCTCATAGAAGTTAGCAGATTGCCTACATTGGCTCCATGGTATAGTGGCTAAAGTGTTGGACGAGGGAGTCCCTGCTTCTGTCTTAGAAGCTTGCTGGGTGAACTTGGGCCAGTCACACACACTCAGCCTGACCTACCTCTCAGGGTTGTTGCTCCAAGTATAAAATGGAGGCAAGGAGCCACTCTGGATCCCCATTGGGGGGAAAGATGGGATGTAAAAATCCCTACTTTTTTGGCAGAATTAAATCGGGCAAAAGTGAGCCAGCGTCCCATCCTTTTTGAGCTTAAGGGCACATTTGGAATTCTGGCATGACATGGTGGGTTCAGCCACAAAATGGCTACTGCAGGAGGCGGAGCCAGTCACAAAATGATTGTCACAGTTTAATGTCAATAACGCTATAGATTTGGGGTGGCCAAGCTGTGGCTCTCCAGACGTCCCTGACTGCAATTCCCATCAGCTCCTGCCAGCATGCTTGCAGGGGCTCATGGGAGTTGTAGTCCATTGTTGTCCACCCCCGCTATGGATCCTTGCACTGTGGTGGCAGCTGCTGGGTAAGCAACAGGATGCCATATAGAGGTACTGTTCTTTGGATTGATGGATAAAACCTGGTGGATTAAAGGACTAGTAAATATTGTGCATTCTGTTCTATCTAAGGGAATGACTCAAGGTAAGTAGACGCCTACTCTTTGTAGCAACAGAAACACCCACAACTTTCAGGCTGCAATCAGACACTGCTGTGGCTAATAAGCGTTTGATCAAATCCCTCTTGGTTGTGACATCCGAATACAGAGAGGCTTGGTTGGTACCAGGCTGGGATTTTCAGGTTGGTTTTGAATTGTCTTAATCCACATACCACAGCTTGTTCAGCAGTGTTTCTCATGGCTGCTTAGCCACGTATGGAAGTATAGGAAAGGCTGGAAGCAGGAAAGCCAGGACTTAGACACTCATTGGGATTTGTTACTTGCTGGTAGTTGGTTGCACAAAGCACTGTTTGTTTGATATCCAAATACGGCTTCGTTCTACCATAGAGAAAAGTAATCCCATTCATTAACCAGCTCCTGTTTGGCAACCTTGAGCTCCGCTTGTGAAGGAGACACCGCGGAGGATAGCACAGCACTGGATTCCTGCCTTTGGGAGTCTTAAATAATTAAGAGGTGGAGGTGGAAAACGTGACATGAGAAGATTGTTAACTTTCCACTGTTTGACTTGGCAAGTGGATGGAGGCAAGGTTGAAAGGAGTAGATGAATGTCCTGTTTGAGGGGTCGGCTCTCCATGTGCCCGGAAGCGAATTATTCCCTTGTCATGTTGGCTTGTTTGTCGCAGGTGAAAGCTGCTGCCTGATTCTTCAGATGTGTTTATACAACAAGCTTAAACTGGTTTGACAATACTTCATTTTCTGCAGGGATTTGCATCCTATAAAGTGGGCTTAAGGGATCGCTGACCGGCGTGGCCTGATCTCATCAGATCTCAGAAGCAAGGCAGAGTTAGCCTGAAGTGGGTGTCGGGTCACTATGCAGAGGGGTGGTGGTTGCTGTCACCCATTCAGCCGTGTCAGACCCTTGGCGATCCCATGGCCCAGCTGTTGCCACGATCCCTGATCCCGCATCACCTCCTTCAGCCATGCAGTGTTCTGGCCGATGTCTGTTTTGATCATGTCCAACCACTGCACCTTCTGTCGCCCTGGTTTCCTTTTTCCACTGACCAATCCTAGCATATTTGCTTTCTCCATTGTGTTGGATCACATGATATGGCCAAAGTAAGGGAGTAAGAGTTTTGTGATTTTATTTTTTGTTTCTTTGTTTATTTATTTATTTATTTAGATTTTTAGACCGCCCTTCCATATAGCTCTGGGTGGTTTACATAGAACGGCATAGGGTAATTACATAGGACATTATAAAAAAAATGACAATATAACAATCATAGAATCATAGAATAATAGAGTTGGAAGGGACCTCATGGGTCATCTAGTCCAACCCCCTACACTATGCAGGACACTCATAGCCCTATCGCTCATCTACTGTAACTTGCCACCCCTTTGCCTTCACAGAATCAGCCTCCCTGTCAGAGGGCTATCTAGCCTCTGTTTAAAAATTTCCAAAGATGGAGAACCCACCACCTCCCGAGGAAGTCTGTTCCACTGAGAAACCACTCTAACTGTCAAGAACTTCTTCTGGATGTTTAGATGGAATTTCTTTTGAATTAATTTCATCCCACTGGATCTGGTCTGTCCTTCTGGGGCAAGAGAAAACAACTCTGCTCCATCCTCTATATGGCACCCTTTTTAATACTTGAAGATGGTTATCAGATCCCCTCTCAGTCATCTCCTCTCTAGGCTAAACAGACCAAGCTCCCCCAACCTTTCTTCATATGTCTTGGTCTCCAAACCCCTCACCATCTTTGTTGCCCTCCTCTGGACACGTTCCATTATAACAAAAATGACAATATAACAATCATAATGTAACATGTCAACCAGAACAATATTTTAACAAGAACAGGAACACTGACAAATTCTTTGGTAGGTCAGATTGTTCAGTCCTGGAAGGCAGGTGTCTGAAGGGGGACCAGTGGACGTTTTTGGGCCGGTCGGCATCAAGCAAATGCCTGATGGAAGAGCTCCCTTTTGCAGGCCCTGCGGAATTGTGAGAGTTAGGGCAGGGCCCTGATCTCTTCAAGGAGCTCGTTCCACCAGGTGGGGGCCAAGATGATTATAAACCCTCCTATCGCTATGCTCTGTCTGCAACTCTGGAGGAAGGAAATTGGCCATTTTAGGGCTGTCCCCCGTATCCTGGCATGATCGACTGTGTCAAAACCTGCTGGCAGGTATAATAGTACCAGCAGCACTGACCCACCTCAGTCTAGCTGACGTTGGAGGCCTCCCAGTGATACATCAGGCTTTATGCGCTGTAGTATTTCCTTGCTTGTGACTTTTGCCGTCCACGGAGCCCACAGAAGCCTTCTCTAGCACCAAACGAATCGATGCTTCTCTTGCCTGATTTTTTCATGGTCCATCTTTCACAACCATAAGTGGCTCCGGGGAATATGATAGATCAAACTAGTCTGTATTTGGTAGCCAGGCGCAGGTCCTTGCTTTTCCCTGTTTGGTTCAAGCTAATTGTTGCTGAGCGACCCAGAGCAATTGGACCTTTTATTTCCATACTGCAATCGCCACTCACATCAATTTGTGACCCAAGAAAAATGAGTTCTTGAACACATTCGATCTCTTCGCCATCCGTTGTTATTGTGACGTGTCTGCTTTTTGCAGCGGTCATTATTTTGGTTGTTTTAGTGTTTAAGAAGAGGCCAGATTACTTCATTGGGCTTTGTAATCTGCAGAGGTAGACAGTGGCCAACCGCCGCGGAGCATCTCTTGCCTTGAAAATCCTGTGGTATAACAAAATGAATAGGACGGCTTCAAAGTGAATACAATCTCAGAAAAAGAAACCTATCCAAAGGCAAACAATAAACTTAATACTCTCAAAGACAAGAATAGTCTCTCCTTATATGTTCTTTCTTTTCTTATTCCTTTATTATTCAGGATTTCTACCAGAACAGCATCCTGGTAAGGTCCGTTTTCAATTGAAAACAACTTTCCTCAGTGGGAATTCCTCCAATTAGTCAATTTTCAAATACAATGGATCCCTAGCCAATAGCTCATTTTAAACCAGTTATAATATTCAAACGGCCAGGGCTCTAAGAAGTGTGGGTAAACCTGTAAATTACTGTGGGGCTTGCCAGAAGCTGGTTGCCACTCCACAACAAAAAGACAGTGCCTAGTAATAAAAACCCTTAGTCTGCTTGCTAAACTTAAGCTACCTTCTGGGTTCCTTTGAGGGACATTGCAGCAGTCAAATATTGTAAAACCAGATTCAAGTGGGTAGCCGTGTTGGTCTGAAGCAGCACAACAAAACAAAAAATCTTTGTTGGTTTTAAAGGTGCCCCTGGACTCTGATTTTGTATTGTAAAACCAGTGTGAGCTTGTAAACTGGTAGTTCTTTCCAAGAACTTGGGAATTGTTAGATCGCTATAGTGTGTCTGAGTGCCTCTAAATCCCCAGCCCCTTACATTGTGGACATAGGAGAAAGGTATGCTCCTTACATCGCAAATGGAAAGGGCTGGAGACTTGTCTTTAAAACATTCAGAAGGGCTTGTGGATTGTGGCCCTAGATTGTTACAGTACAGCAGCTGCAGATTTTTTAAAAAAGCATAGAAAAACTGTTGATGGGGGTGGGTGGGAATCGCAGCGGGGGGGGGGGGGGCTGCTGTGCAAATGAGGCATTTCCAGCAGGAGAGCTACTTAGAGAATCCATCTTTGCTGTGTAGGAACAGCCTTGCAGGCCCTCAGGTGAACATCCTGTTCTCAGAGGTGATTGTCCCGGGTCTGGGTTTCAGATGGCTCAGGGGGGTGGCGGCTGGGTGATCAGTTTTGCTTCCATGCAAAAAAGAAATTATCTGCTATTGGAATCAAGCACAGTGGGGGAATGGTTCTAATCCACAGTTCAATGGGAGCAGCAGGAAAGTTCTCCTCACGTCATAGACCTGCCTGCCTGCCTGCCACATCATGCCCTCCCTGCATAGGGATGGTATATAAGCCAGACTTAAACATTGGAAATCATGCCTGTGAAGAAGAAGAAGAATCAGTTCTTATATGCCGATTTTCTCTACCTGAAGGAGTCTCAAAGTGGCTTCCATCCACCTTCCCTTCCTCTCCCCACAACAGACACCCTGTGAGGGAGGTGATGCTGAGAGAGCCCTGATTTAACACGAGAAGGAGAAGGAGAAGAGTTGGTTCTTCTATGCCACTTTTCTCTACTCGAAGGAGTCTCAAAGTGGCTTCGAGTTGACAACCTGAGCAATGGGGAAGAGTCAGAATGTGACTCTGGATGCCTTCCTGTCTACGGAGGCTGAGGGCCCAAATACTACCCACCTGATGTCTTATGATCTCTGCCAGGTATGGCAATTAGCACCCTATCTATTGGCAGGCATCCTAGCCACTGTGCCACGGTCTCCTCCATCTAGTATTGTGTTTTTTCCGTAGTGGTTCAGCTACATGCTTCTAGAAAGCCTGCAAACAAAGCATTAAGGTAGCAGTCACCCCAGCACTGGCATGCCATCTTGGACAAGCTATCACAGCTAGTAACTATTAATCCTCTCCCCTTAATGGGTTAATCCCTTTAAAAGCTATCTGAGCCAGTGGCCATCATTTCAGTTTGTGGCAGTGCAAATATTTTCCCCTGCATCATGTGAAAGTAGTTAGTCCTGATTCTGCTGCCAGTCGCTTTCAAAAGGGGAGGGGGTGAATTGCTTTCTCTGCCTACCCCCTCCTGTTTCCTTTCTCACTCAGTGCCATGCTTCTGAGCAGCAGTGATGTGTCTGTGATTCCCCTGAGTTTGTTCAACTGTAGGGCGAGGGTGTGTTGGGGGACCCCAGTGCATGGTCATCCCTCAAGACAAGTGTCAGCTCCTGTGTTTCCAACTCAGCAGCTCAACTTTCCGAGGCCTGCTTCTTTAGGTGAGGTTTAGAAATCGCTGGCTTACATGAAGCAAGTGATCACTGCATGGTGCACCTCTCCTAGGAGGTGGTGGAAAGTATTCAAGCTGCCACACGCATGCTTGGAAGCATCACTGTGGAAGTTTTATGACATGAAAATATATTCAAACTGTACATTGATCTGTTTCATCAACAGCTGCCTGGTTTGACATGTTCTCTCTCTCTCTCACACACACACACTTCTGCAGAAATCTATTCTGCAAATGCCTGCCTCAAAAGTCTCTCTCTTCTCTTTCTAAGTAATAGAACGAAGTTTGAGCCCAGTGGTGCCTTTAAGACCAGAAAAATTTAACTCCATGCACTAAGCAGGCAGGGCAGCCACAAGCAAGTTGTTGGCCTGACATGTGGGCTGTTGCCTTCTGCTGAATGTCTGGCTGCCTTTCAAGTGGAGGTAGATGCTTCCTAGCATCCCAAGATGCCCTGGTCGCTTCCCAGAAAGCAGGCCAGCCTGATATGTCCTGGTTAGGAGGGCAGGAGGGAAATTCAAGGGAATCTGCACACTTTTGAAAATCAGCACAGAAACACTCCCAGAAAACCAGAAAACAAACTGAGTGTTGAAAGGAAGACAATGAATACAGAACAGCTCAGAGAATCCAATGGACATGCACGGTGAAAGCAAGGGAAAACACCTGTGCTTCATAGGCCTTTGGCTCTAGTAATCTATCAAGGTGTGCCTATGAACTCTAAGGCAGGGGTAGTCAACCTGTGGTCCTCCAGATGTCCATGGACTACAATTCCCATGAGCCCCTGCCAGCAAATGCTGGCAGGGGCTCATGGGAATTGTAGTCCATGGACATCTGGAGGACCACAGGTTGACTGCTCTAAGGTACTGTTCTGTGTACATCTTGCCATGCTTGTCCCTTCCTGCTGGCAAAGTTTGTACTGAGCGGTTGATAGCGCTTTAGTAGGGCAGTTATGTTTTTCTAGGGCAGAATATTGATGACATGATAAAGAATGAAGTGTTAGAAGTACCAGCAAGTCCCTATTTTATCCGTGATGCATTGGAATACAGCTCAAGCCCTGAAGAATCCCTGCTGGGCCTAGTGCAGGTGGCTCTCCAGAGGTACATGAACTACAAGTTAGGCTCTGGTGGTGGGGGGGGGTTAACTTTTTGTTGTAGCGATGGCAGCCAGCTCTGTGCCTATATTTATATGCAACACTTTTGTCATCGCAAAAGCCTTGTGGTCTCTGACTTTAATTTGTTTTCTTTTTTTCCCCAATGGAGCCTGAAGCAGCTTGCATGGTTCTCCATTTCATCTCGCAACAACCCTGTGAGGTAGATGAGAGAGTGGAAGTCTCCCAAGGTCATTCAGTGAGCTTCTGGGGCATGAGTTGACATTCGAACGCAGGACTCCCAGACACACGCTTGACCACTATACACACTGGCTCTCCAAGAGCTAGAAAATGGTGGGGGGAAATAGGAAAATGGTAGCTAGTATATAAAACTCTGAGGCTGAGAAATGGGCTGTCTCCTGTAGCTGGAGTAAATCAGTTAAGGCCTGACAAAGCTCTTCGGAGTATAAGAATTCCACTGCATAGCCTGAAGAAGAAGAGTTGTTTTTTATACGCAGCTTTTCTCTACCCAAAGGCGTCTCAAAGTGGCTTCCAATCGCCTTCCCTTTCCTCTCCCCACAACAGACACCTTGTGAGGGAGGTGAGGCTGAGAGAGCCCTGATATTACTGCTCGGTCAGAACAGCTCTATCAGTGGTGTGGCAAGCACAAGGTCACCCAGCTGGTTGCATGTGGAGGAGGAGCGGGGAATCAAACCCAGAGAGGTGGCTGCTCTTAAGCTCTATGCCACACTGGCTCAAGCTGGCCTGGGACCACCATTGATTTGTGGTAACATTTATAAGTCTTCAGATGGAGGTTTGGATATCTTCCTGATCCAGGCGCCTTGCTGAAGCTTGCCACACGGAAGGCTTTCTACCAGGCGTAGGCTGGAGGCGGCCCAGACATCAGCAGGGAGAGAGGCATTTTTTATAAATAGCAATTTGTATTTCAACGCCCACTTCATAGTGGCTTGCTGCAGAGAAATCTGCCGCCCTGTTTAAGGAGAAGCGTAATTGTTTGGCTTCCCCTTTTCCAGAGTCTCTGCTGGCAAGCAACTCCCTTGAGCAATTTGCTAAAGCCTTGAGTGGGGTGGGGGGTGGGGTAAAATATTTTTTTTGGAGGTAAAATATTTTTTATTAAATTAGCTCCGTTCTACAAAACACTATATATACAGCTGATTTTTCAAAAAATATATAACTCTTTTATGTACAAATCTTTCAAGTAACTAACTCCAGCTTACAAATTACACAGTTCGACATTAACAACTTAAAAAATTATAAATTGCAAGATTCAAAGTTATACCAGCCACAAAAACAACACTCAAACGCTTAATTTCCCCCCCAGCAGTAAATTATAGCTACTGTCCCCCACCTCCTCATGTGATCGGCATTTCGCAACCCTCCAGCCACAGCTACCATCTGCACCAAACTTGTACCGGTTTCCGTTCTTTTTGTCATATGCAGACATGCTTTTAAACCAGTGTATTATGTTCTCCACTATCCTGTCTACCGGCCCTGTTTTCATGCCTTTCATTTGTTGAAACCTAAGAAGCGTAAGGTGTAACACTAGCACCAGGTTTATGATCCGTGCGGTGGTCCATGGTAGACTCCTAGCCCTTTTCCTAGGCAGAGTCTGCACTTACTTTGTTTATTCCATTGTCAATCCTGTTGAATTCAGATTGATTTGAACTCGAGTCTTTCTCTCCCTCCCCCTCCCCATTGAAACAGGAAAATGTTCTGTTTGTGGTTAGGGAGGTTCAGAAAAGGGGGGGTAGGCAAATGGAGACTCTTTCTTTGTTTTCTTGAAGGGGGGAGAGGATCAAAGAAGTCAAAAGAGGAAGGAAAAAATCCTTTATTTTCTTGAAGGAGGGGGAGGTTCGAAGAAGGTAGAAAAAAATTCAAAACCGACAGAGGTTGAGAGAAATTAGGGGCTTCTCCTTTAAAGCAAGTTTGTCACTTGGCCACCTGTAGCCAATCATGGGTTCTCTACCACAGAGGAGAGCCCAGATTCAAAACAATGCGATTTTAAAATATATTGAGCATTAAAAGCACTCTAACGCGCAATAAAGGTAGGGTCACTCCGGATCAATCCTTCTTGCTGCAGAGGGAAAATTTAAATCGCCCCAAATCCAAACGGAAATCGCATTCTGTGTAGAGGGCAGCAACTGAATCGATCTGGGATTGGAATAAAAGCTCCGTGCAGTTTTCACCCTAGTCTGTAGGCCTACTCTACCTTGCTGTGCCCATTTCTCATGTTCCCTCAGAAGAACTGATTTTAGCAAAGTGCTGTTCTTTTCTCTTTCTCTGTCTTGTACAGGCCTTGTTTCCCCCTGGTCTAGGTTCCGTGGTTCTATTCCAGAAATGACCATCTCCCAATCTTGATGTTTCATTTCTGGCCAGGAAGAGACCAAGAAAGGATCTTTCCCACTTTCTTCCATACTTCCTTGGAAGTGTCGCATTTGAAGAGAAAATGCTGGATGGTCTCTTCCTCACTCCCTTTATCGCTAGAAGCGTCACATCCTGGCCTTTAGCACAGCCTGTTCCGTTCCGCTAGACACTTGTTTGTACAGCCCAAATTCAATACCTGATGGTAGGCTCGCCATTGAGTCTCCCATAGACTATCAGGCAGGGGTAGTCAACCTGTGGTCCTCCAGATGTCCATGGACTACAATTCCCATGAGCCCCTGCCAGCAAACGCTGGCAGGGGCTCATGGGAATTGTAGTCCACGAACATCTGGAGGACCACAGGTTGACTACCCCTGCCATAAGGGACTCTTTTCTCTTTGAACCACTGTTTCTTTTCTCCCTGCGCCGCTGGGTCGATCAAATATCAAGATGCCCCTTCTTTCTTCTTTAGGCGTTCTTCGAACGGAGCCACGTGGTTCTGGCGTAGCAGCAACTGATGCAGTTGAACTGAGCCCTCTCCTTTTACTGCTCCTGTTCCTGTAACAGCGCTCACCGGTACCTTTAGGTCCATCTCTTTCGCTGCCTCCCTCATATAATCGGGAAGCCCTTCCAGATTGGCTGCCGTTAGTTTGATCCATCTGCCCTCCAACCATTCTGTGAGCCACTGGTTCTTCTTCCAGGTATCTTCGAAGAATTCCCATTTCATCTCTCCCCCTTCCTTCATAATAAAAGCAGCCCTCAGAAAGCAACTCAGGAAAAGGGCCTTCATGTCCGGTAACCCTAAACCTCCTCCTTCTATCGGCGTATAAAAGACCGCGCCCTCTTCAAAGGGAAGGAGTTTGTCCCCACCAGCCAACATATCGTCTCTCTGGTCACCTCCGTCATGGTACTTTCTGTCGGTGGATTTACCTGTGCGATGTGTGACCCTGCCGACACCATATATGTCTTGTACGTATTGGGACCGTTGAAATAGTTTCAAATTGAAATTTTTCTAGAGTTTCAGTTTACTAAGGCACTTCTCTTTCCATATTTCCCAATTCATTCTCCATTTGGTCTTTCTGGGTCCAAATAGCACCCCTAAGAGCTTAACGCTATCTACTAGCTCTTCTTCTCCTTCGATACTTTGGTCCTTCAGACCCTCTTGTAGATTTGTGAGGCACATGGCTCCATCAGCATATCGAAGATCACAGACCTTAGATTTGTCTTCGTTCACTTTAGCTCCTGTGGCACTTTCGTGGACCTTCAGATGGATTCTTATTTTCTCCAAGTCTCTCTCTTCTCGTCCTAGGACATACAAGTCATCTGCGTGGGCCACAGCTTTCAGTACATGCATAACCAACCTTGACGCCTTGAATTTCTGTGTCTCTGTGGATTGTCCTCAAGAGAGAATTCAGTGTCAGTACATAGTAGGCTGAGGGGGCCTCCTTGCCTCAAGCCTCCCCACAGCTCTATCTCCTCCCCAGCCCCCTATTTGGGGCCTAGCTTTGGCCTTTGCGTATAGGGTCTTCAAAGCTCCAACAAAGCCCACTGGTATTCCCTTAGCTTCTAGTACCTTCCACAGGAATCCGTGGTTGACCCTATCAAAAGCCTTGCTCTGGTCGCACTGCAGGAGGAAACCTGACCACCTTCCCTCCACTGCCCTAGCAAAAAGGTCTCTGATCAATACCAGGGAATCAGACATCTTCCTTCCGGGGACCGCGCTGGTCTGGTACCTGAACACGAGATCCTGCGCCACCTTCGCTAACCTCATCCCCAGAATTTGCACTAAGATCTTATAATCCGTGTTAAGTAGTGTGATTGGCCTCCAGTTCTGAGGTAGGGTGTCATCCCCTCCTTTCGAGAAGAAATTCAGTTTAGCCTGGTACATAGTATCTGGCAGGTGCCCTTCTCTCAGGCACGCCACATAGACCAGGGGTAGTCAAACTGCGGCCCTCCAGATGTCCATGGACTACAATTCCCAGGAGCCCCTGCCAGCATTTGCTGGCAGGGGCTCATGGGAATTGTAGTCCATGGACATCTGGAGGACCACAGGTTGACTACCCCTGCCTTAGAGTTCATAGGCACACCTTGATAGATTACTAGAGACAAAGGCCTATGAAGCACAGGTGTTTTCCCTTGCTTTCACCGTGCATGTCCATTGGATTCTCCGAGCCGTTCTGTATTCATTGTCTTCCTTTCAACACTCTTTTTTTTTTCTGGTTGCTGTTTCTCCGGGGTTTTCTGGGATTGTTTCTGTGCTGATTTTCAAAAGTGTGCAGATTCCCTTGAATTTCCCTCCTGCCCTCCTAACCAGGACATATCAGGCTGGCCTGCTTTCTGGGAAGGGACCAGGGCATCTTGGGATGCTAGGAAGCATCTACCTCCATGGACTACAATTCCCAGGAGCCCCTGCCAGCGAATGCTGGCAGGGGCTCCTGGGAATTGTAGTCCATGGACATCTGGAGGGCCGCAGTTTGACTACTCCTGGCATAAGACTTTCACTAGGAGTGGTGCCAATTCCGCCTTCATTTTCTTATACAAGGCATAGCCTAGTCCATCTGTTCCTGGAGCTGAGGTCTGCTTTGCTTTTGTTATTGCTGCTTGAATTTCCTCTTCTGTGATGGGATCCTGCAGCCTTTCCACCTTTTCCTCCCAGTCTTCCCTGCCTTTGACTGTTTCACAGCCCCTTACTTCTTCCAGGTAGACTTCTTGCTGGTCTTCGTCTATTTTCTTCCATGATTTCCTCATAATACTCCAACATCACCTCTACCATCTGTTGGGGGTGAGTGACTCCTGGAGCATCTGCCTGGGTGGGGGGTGGGGGGTGGGATGGGCCCCATCCATTAGAAAGCCCTGCACTTAACTGGCGTGTGGCACTTAAGGCCAAAGCCAGACAATGATGTTTTATGGGTATGTTTTCCTGTTCCTATTGCGCACCAGATGGCAGCATCCTGTGGCCCATACTGGATCAGGCCCTCCAGGGCAGGAAGAGGAGAAAGTTCAGCCTCTCTGCTCACCCCGAAATGCCTTTTCCCCATGCACGCAGCTTCCTCCAGGCGCCTATTGGCTAGTGCCAGGGACGTTGATGTGATGAATAGCACCCATCCTTTTTAAAAGCCAGGTACATAACCGCTCTCATCTGCTCTTGAAAAATAAAGTTACCTGCTCCCCACAGTAAGAGCCCAGCACTCTTCGAGCATTTTGTTCTTCAAGTCGTTCTGAAACACACGGGCTCCTTCAAGGGCCGCCTTATTGCTAGACAGCTGGAAGGGAGAGAATTATTGGGTTTTTTTCTGTTCTACAAAGTCTTTGTAGCAACTCCCATCCTCAGCTCAAAAGTGCATTTCAATCAAATATGATTGAATTGGCGAGTCCGGAACTCTGGCTCTGTATGGCCCTGCAGAGCATCTCCTGCCACTCAAATGCATTTCCCAAAGTTAATGTGAGTTACTGGAATTGCATCTCACGAGCAAGCGGCCGGAGCGGGCACGGAGCTGTAGCTCGGACCAGGCTTGGCTGTTGCGAGGAATCGTCTGGAGAGTCTGGCCAGCCGCACTCGTACGTGTCTGATTGCATTCCCCCTTTCCGTAGAAAATGGAAAAGCAAGAAGTTAGAGGAATGGGAAGGCGACTGTAAGCCGCTTTGAGCCTCCTTCAGGTAGGGAAAAGCGGCATATAAGAACCAACTCTTAGTATTATTATTTCAAGAGGAGGCAGCAGCAAACGGGTGATTTCCTCCTGTGGTCCGGGTCCTGGGTAACTGAGAGATTGCCTCTCTATCTGCACGCTCCGCTCTTTTAGTACCAACCGGCTGGTGGTCTCTGGCCTCAAGGTGGTTCATCTGGCCTCAACAGGGCAGGGCCATTTTCCATCCTGGCTCCCCCGGGGTGAAATGAGCTCCCGGAGCCCATCCGGGCCCTGTTGGAAGTAGCACAGTTCCTCGGGGCCAGCAAGACGGATCTCTTCACCAGGCTTTTGCTTGGGGCCAGTGAGGCAATAACACCTACTGGGTCTTCCGTATCACAAAGATGCCCAGGCCGTGCTCTAGTTCTGGAAGAACTGGAGGCGTATAGAGATTGCCGATGTTGCTATCCCGTTTGCTCTCAGATGGTAAATCAGAATCAGGGGAACTTTATTGGCATACAGCGGTGAATCAAACTGCCGTTCCATTTCTAAATTTATATCAAATTTTACAGGAATTGCATCTTGATTAACAAAACGTTTGAATGACTGGAGACATGAGGCACACCACCCTGAGGCAGCTCGCTGGGTAGGGCAGCATATATAAAGAAAGAAAGAGAAGAGGGCGATCTCATGGTAGCCCCATAGCTGCATCCTCCACATTGCCCCCTGGCATAGATTCTAAAGAGGCGCTCTCCTGCCGCATAGGCTTTGAGAGACCCACAGAATGGGGTGTTTGTTCTGTGAAGGAATCCAGCTTCCGTGTCTCTGACTGTGGCTTTCATCAGGCTGTAGTGAGCATGTAAAAGCTGGGGAGAGGGGAGCTTGGCAGTGAAGCTCACTAAAGTACAGCACAGCGGTGGCCCAATTGTGGCTCTCCAGAGGTCCGTGAACACAGACCTCTGGAGAGCCACAGCTGGGCCACCCCTGGTATAGAGTCTAATGCTAGTTTTATTGGCTTGGCTTGGCTTGGTTCTCTCTGTAGGTGAAGGGTGGAGAAAATGTGGTGTCTTTGTGTGTGAGTGTGTCAGCAAGAGAGAAGCTGGATTTCCCCCCTCAGGCTTGGATCCCCCCCCCCCAAGTCAGAGGAAGGCCTTCCCCAGGACGTGGCATCCTTTAGCTGGAGATGCCAAAGATCGGACTGGGACCACCTCCTCCTTGCAGAGGGTGAGATGGTCTCCTGAGCCCCGTACGGCCTACTCGGCCAGCATCTCTCCATGTTCTTCTGTGGAGGTCTTTCCCAGTGTTTGCTGCTGGCGATGCTGGCCTTTGGGCCTCAGGCGCTCTGCTTGCGGAGCAGGCGCTCTGCCCCCAGGAGATGCAGCCTGCAGGTTGGGCATTTCCACAGGGAAAGCAACTCTTTGCTCACAGGGGAAAGTCAGAGCCCAGGGGCGACAGGCAAAGGGTTGGACTTGGTCCACTGCGCTGCTTTTGTATGTGTGGGAAGGGGTTTTCCTTTAGCCTAGGCCCCACCTGCATGTTTCCCCCCTCCCCCAGGTCTCCTTGAGCAGGATGAGTGGTTTTCACCTGAGGCTGAGAGCCAGTATGGCGTAGTGCAGGGGTAGTCAAACTGCGGCCCTCCAGATGTCCATGGACTACAATTCCCAGGAGCCCCTGCCAGCAAATGCTGGCAGGGGCTTCTGGGAATTGTAGTCCATGGACTTCTGGAGGGCCGCAGTTTGACTACCCCTGGCGTAGTGGTTAGGGCAAGGATTCCCAATCTGGGGAGCTCTGAAGTGGCATGGAATGTGGGGGGGGGGAGTCCAAGGTGTCTTAACAGCCCCTACTTCTCTTTCAGGCCCACATGAGACCACAGTAAAAGTAAAGATGGGGAGAGGGAGAAAATGGAGGGCTAAGTCATGTCATTTCTGGGGGCCAACTGACATCACTTCCAGGGTCCTCGAAGTCTGGAACATTATTTCAGAGGCTCCTCCGCAGTCAAAAGGTCAAAAAAGGCCCCCACCGGGTGGGACGAGCTCCCAGTCGGCATCAGGGCCCTCCTGGAGCCGAAACAGTCCCACAGGGCCTGCAAGAAGGAGCTCTTCTGCTGGGCTTTTGGTCAAGACAGGTGAACAAGACACCAATGATGCACCAGCAGCCCCCATCAAAAGAACAGAACCGCAGTGCAGAAAAACTAAAGAGCTGATTGTTGGGCACTGAGTCACTGTTTGATACAAGTTTCACTGTTTCAGTATGTTTACATTTGAATCAAGATGCTTATTGACCTGTTATTGCTTTATGGGAGTTACAGTGTAAGCCCCCCTGAGCCGAAAGGGTGGGTGGTAGATGAATGGGGGAGGGGGTTGGCCGGTCAGCACAAAGTTGCTGGTTTGCTGGGCAGGTGCTTCCAAAGCAAGGGTTGTGACGTGGCTATAATTGCATGAACACTTTCCTGCCTTGCACCCATGGAAGATCCTTGGCTTTCCCATAACGTGCAGCTTTCCAGCTTCTGTGGCATTGGAGTTGATGCACCTGTGCTTTTCTGTGAGCTCAGGGACAGCCAGCTGCAAGGCTGCAGCGGGGCTCGCGGGAAACGGCTCCCTTTGTCTTGGTTCTGCTTTCTTCCTTGGCAGGATGATAGAGGAGGCACTTAAATGGGAATGAGATCTCCCGGGGTTGATCTCTGAGCCATCTCTGTTACCATGGCAATCCCAGATCTTTAAACTGGGATCTCTCTCTCTGAGCAAGCAAGTGGCAGCTGTCCAAGCATCCCAGGAGGAGAACTGGTTTTGTTTGTGAGGAGCAGACTTGTTGACCTGTGCAGGTTCTCTTGCTAGACTTTTCCCCCCAGGGACAGCTAGCGTGTTTTGTATTTTATGCTCTGCTGTGTTTTGAATGATGCATTTTAATAGCCTTTGTGATTGTTTAATTGTATTTTTCTCTGTAAGCCACACTGTGCTAGGTTCATGCCTCTGCTTTCCCAGGGAGCTAGGAATCTCATTTATCAGAGAGAATGCAGGTGAGCAGTGGAACAAAGACTCATCTTAGCAGTGGACTGAATCCAGATGTTGGCCAAAGCTTTGCACTGCCCGGGCTAATAGCTGGGGTGGGCCAGCTGGGCAGACCAAAACATCTGCAAGAGGGGAGCCAGCAAGCACTAGGACAGGGCCCTCCAGATGTCCATGAACTACAATTCCCATGAGCCCCTGCCAGGATTCACTGGCAGGGGTTCATGGGAATTGTAGTCCATGGACATCTGGAAGGCCACAGTTTGATTACCCGTGCTCTAGGACATGCTTCTGCCAACCTATCAGAGACAGCTGGTCATTATAGCAAGCCCTAAAGCTAGTTCCCCCCCCCTTCCCTACAAATCTGAAGTCTAACCTGTAGCTGGAGTGGGAGGAGTGCAAACCATAGATCAGTCACTGTGCTAGAAACAGAATATTGTGTTATAAAAGCTGAAAAAATGGGTGGGCTAGCAGTGGATTGCAGGGGGAGTGCGCAAGTTGAGAGTCCCTCCCCCCCTGGGATTTGCTAGCATAGCAGTGGACTTTTGCTTGCCTTGATGCGTCGCCCTTTTCAGATCAAGTTTAACACTGACCCATTAAAAGGACGCAGGTCTCAATTTCTACTTAGTCTGAGGAAGGACGCTTTGGTTTCACACCTTGAAACTCCCGTTGGCCCCTTTAGGCGCTGACTCCAATGCCCTTCTGTCCCTGCTGAGGTTGATGTTGTGCGCAGAGCCACATTTCACAGGTAGAGCAAACCCTTGGCTCACCTGGGCCCTGGGTTGGAATCCTCACCTTCTCTTTTCAAAATGGGAACGGCTGCTGCCCCTCACACCATGGCAGACTGCTGCTGAATAGTCTAGCACAGGTCGGTCTGTGTACACTGCCCACTTACGTATTTGTTTAGCTATTTCTATTAAGCTTTTTCAGACCCCCCACATTGCTGCCAATTTCACGGAGTGATCCTGGGGCCGATCTGGGGCTCTCCGTTCTGCACGTGGAATAGAAGCCTCGGGACCACCGTGCGAGTTTATGCCTTGGATGTGACCAAGGCAAAAGAACCTCATGGCCAGCAGAGTGCAATGGGGGAAGGGTTTGCATGGAAACATGGAAAGCCCCTATGCATTTTGCATTTAACTTTGCTCTCAGAGAGTTCAGCAGCTGGAGGGGGGGGGGAGAACAGTGGAGATAACATATTTAAAGATGCCCTGAGGAAGCTGCATGTGAAATGTGAAGGGATTTTTTTAGTGTCTGTTCAATACACCCCAGCTGCATTTGGCCTGGCTTGCTTTCATCTTGGAGGCTGGTATACTCCTCTTTCTTATATTCCTGGTTGCTTCAGAATGTTACACCAAAGCATAATTACAGTATGTTTGGTGCAGTGTAATTGTTGTTAATTCCCCTCCCGTCAAGGATCTCTGGGGAGCATGTGTGGTTTCTCTGGCTTCTGTTCTTTCTTTAGAACACCCCTGCAATGTAGGTTATGTCTCCCTTTGTCTTTGCTTCTAGCCTATGCCCAAATGTTAGCTTTGGCCAGCCTTGAGGAATCTGCTCTTGCTATAGACTAGGGGTTGTCAAACTTCTTGACCTTGTGGGCACTTTTGGAGTTCTGGCACGGGATGGTGGGCAGCAGTACTAAATGGCTGCTGCAGGAGGTGGGGCCAGCCATGAAATGTCAGGGAGTGGAATTATGCGCAGTAGTAGGAATTACAAGTAGTCTTCAACAGTGTGGGCAGATGCTTCGTTAAAAAGGATGCCTTTTAGTTTGCACAGCCAGTTGGAATCCCTGCTGGACAAAAGCCTCATTTAGTCCTGTCCACTTTTTAAAAGCCCTTAGTGGGTCACAAGAAAGGTTTGTGTGGTGGGAAATGTGGCACCCATGGGAACCTAGTTGGGGACCCCTGTTATAGAGCAGTCTTTGAAAGAGGCCCTTGGCTGAGTGAGTGCTTCAGTTCTGAGTATCTCTTGCTCCTTCCTGCCGGAGGCTGTGAGCTCTCTGGGGCCTGGGTAACAAAAGGGACTAAAACCCGAACTATTGATGTGCCTAATGAGCCTATTAGAGGCAAGATTTTCTTCTCCCCCCTTCCCCCTTTGAGGAAATCCAACTCCAGCATGAAATATTGATTCCTTGGACTGCAGCTCCACCCCCTCCCTCTGCCGATGTGGGTGAGAGAGGCTGTTTCCGAAAGACCGCTCTGCATTATTCATCACCAACCCCAACCCCACCTTGGATTTCCTATATTGGAAGCAAAGGCAGACGCGTAACTCTGGGTCCAACAGTCACAGGGAGGGATGGGTTTGGGTGCTGGATCTTCGGCTAGGTGCCGGCTGGTGGTGTGTGGCATGTAGGGCCCTGGGTTGGCGTCTAGAGTTCCAGAACTGGAGAGGAAAGAAATTGGAGCTGTCTAAAAAGATTCCTTTAGGGCGGTATAAGAATCTAGATAAATAAATAATTTGCATTTATATCCCACTCAGAGCCTCTTGTGGCGCAGAGTGGTAAGGCAGCCGTCTGAAAGCTTTGCCCATAAGGCTGGGAGTTCAATCCCAGCAGCCGGCTCAAGGTTGACTCAGCCTTCCATCCTTCCGAGGTCGGTAAAATGAGTACCCAGCTTGCTGGGGGGTAAACGGTCATGACTGGGGAAGGCACTGGCAAACCACCCCATATTGAGTCTGCCATGAAAACGCTAGAGGGCGTCACCCCAAGGGTCAGACATGACTCGGTGCTTGCACAGGGGATACCTTTACCTTTACCTTATATCCCACTCTCCCTTGCAGCTCAGGGCAGTTTACAGAAAGCATTAAGTGAGTAACGGTACAGGAAAAATTTGGTAACTATCAACAATCTTAACATCATCAATAATCATAGCATAGCATGTTCAGGTAAGTGTGCCCACAATCTTGACAAGAATAGAGTCCATTAGCACCTTGAAGACCAACAAAGAGTGTATGCCAGGGGTAGTCAAACTGTGGCCCTCCAGATGTCCATGGACTACAATTCCCAGAAGCCCCTGCCAGCGAATGCTGGCAGGGGCTTCTGGGAATTGTAGTTCATGGACATCTGGAGGGCTGCAGTTTGACTATCCCTGGTGTATGCCCTCGAAAACTCCCGGCTTTAATAAATCTTTGTTGGTCTTCAAGGTGCTTCTGGACTCTATTTTTGTTGTGCTCCTTCAGACCAACATGGCGACCCACTTGAAACAATCTTGATGTCATCGACAATTGTAATACTAAGACCTAACATGTTCAGGTAACATTTTGTCTGCAATCCCATAGAGTGTACTTCTCTGGATAGAAGACGGTTCCGGGGGCCCAGTAGATTTGGCCATTGGACTCAGACAAATGCCTGGCAGAAGAGCTCTGTTTTGCAGGCCCTGTGGGACTGTGATAGCCCAGGCAGGGCCTGGATCTCCCCTCTATGCAGGGGAAGACAGCTGGGCATTTAGAGCGGTGGATCGTCTGGGACATATGCTGGGTCACCACGATTGTGGGTTCTCCCTTCCCCTGCCCCTGCCCAAGCCATCAGGAGACGTCATGGAGAGGGTTTGCAGTGGAGGATGCCATAGACTAGCGATCCCCAGCCTGTGGGCTGCGGACCACATGTGGTCTGTCGACTAATTGGAGGTGGGCCCCGAAGGACGCCTTCTCTCCCCCCCCCAGCCCTTTACTTCATCCCCCCCCAGCCCTTCACAACACACTTTGGGTGTCATTGTCTCCCATCACTCCCAGATGGGACTATCTCGCTGCAGAGAAACAAGCTCAGGGTTCCCATTGATTTGTCATTGTCATGAGTTAAAATTTCCGTGAAAATAAAATGTTCCTTATGTTCATTTTTAATGTGTGTGTATCTTATTTTGAAGGGATGTTTAAACATTACCATAGCGATCAGAGAGCGCTAGGGCAGTGGTTGAGAGTAGAGGAGTAAACTACCCCCCCCCCCCCGTCCTCAGTAAAATTGTCAAGCGTTGAGTGGTCCCCGGTGATAAAAAGGTTGGGGACCACTGCCATAGACTAGCTGTTGAATGGGGAGGAGAGAGATTCATCTGCTCAAGCCTCAGCGAATTCTGGAGAAGGCCAGCTTCGTGTCTTGGGGTCTCCAAATTGTTCATTCACACACCCACACACACCCATGATTACTCGTGTTTCCTAGATTTGTTTTGCAAAGTTAAATACAACCTTGGCTTAATTGGATTAGCGTTTATTATGCCCGTGGAGGTGAAGTGTATTGAAATATGTCGACTTCCAGGAAAAACAGCAATTATGTCAATTTAGTCCTGAAACAAAAACATAAGCACCCTCTGCTATAAGTACAGGCTTGCACACTCATCTTATTATTCTCATTTGGCTAAGATGCTTACCTGAATATCTGATGTATCTTACAATAAATCAGTAAACACCAGAATGGGATTTTTAAACACCTTTCAAAACAGCAATGGGGTAAAAAATAAAAGAGCAGCATAAGAATACAGAAGCAAATTCAATAGATCATTAAAAATGTCGTCACAGTTTCAGCTTGGGCTACCCAGAATCACATTAACAAAAAGCCCCGATAAATACATGTTTGGAACCTAAAACTGAGTTGGGGGGGGGGGTCTTGTACAGTAGCATCATCACCACTGAAATGTAGTCATTGCCTGTGCAAATTCTGGCTTTGGTACATTGAATTGGGCTCCCCATAACCACTGGCTGGGCTTATGAACAATCCAGTCGCTCTGAGTTATAGAAGAATTCTGGTATGAGAGGCTGCTGGGGCAGACAGGAGCTGTTGGCACAAGAAGGACATAGGCAACAGAGTCAAAGTCAGCTGTCTGTTACGAAGGTTAGTCAAACTGGCACTCTCCAGATGCCCATGGACTACGATTACCATGAGTCCCTGCCAGCATGGAGAGCCACAGTTTGGCCAACCCTGCCATGAGTAGTGTGAATGGGAGCTGTGTCAGAGGGGAAAAGAAAGGGAACAGATAATTGCACACAAGCATGAACAAAGCTGGAAAATTTCCAGAAATTTTGAAGTCCGGCAAACAGAAGTTGTGGGGAAAATGGAAATTATGAAGTACTTACTTTTCTTTCAAACATCGCCTAATTCTACTGATTAAATAGTATAAAATGCATTTGTTGATATCTTGGTTAGCACATAAGAACACACTGGCTGAGAATGGTGGTCTAGAAATACCATTAATAAATAAAATAATAATAAAATAATCCAGCCACCTCATTCTCTGTCGTCCCCTTCTTTTGTCCTCGATCGCTCCCAGCATTAGGCTCTTCTCCAAGGAGTCCTTCCTTCTCATGAGGTGGCCAAAGTATTTGAGCAAATTATATTTATCCTAAATGATAAAATATTTTTTATCCCCCAAATTTTCCAGTTCCTGTCCAAAAAAGGCCTTGGGAAGAAAAAATGACTTCCCCTGACTTTTCTAGGCCTTTGGTTCTCTGTGCATAAATGGTGTTCCCTTCTGTGGAGTTGGCCCATCTAGCTCTGTATTCCGACTGGGAGCTGCTGTGCGGGGCTTTCGTAGAGAAGGATGTTGCCAGCCCCTGCTCCTTTATGCAGGAGACCGGAGATTCGGACTTTGTAGAGTCTTCAGCATGCCAATCATTTGCTCCACCAGCCCTGAACATGGTGGGTCTCTATGAAGTTCTCATAACTTATTCTAAGCAAAACAGCTGGGGACGTGTCTGTTTGCAGAAGCATCGCCATTTTCAAGTGCTGAGCAAGAGGGCTTGGAAGGTCTTCTCATGAGGCCTTGGAGAGCCGCTGCCAGATGGAGAAGAGGGCACAGCACTAGATGGGCCGATCCCGGGTGAAGGCTTGCTTCTTGTGTCTGCATTTTAAAATTAAGAGCATTGCATTCTTCCAGCACCAGCTTGGACTGGCTGTAGTTCTCCTACTTGGCATGCAGAAATGACCACGGTGCCCCATGAAAACAACTTCTTGGGTGATAGGGAGGCAGGCTGCCCAGTGACCGGACTCGGCAGAAAGATGCCCAGTGCTGATCTTCTGCACATGACCCTTCTCCACAGAGCCAGGCCTGTCCCCTGCCCTCGCAGTTTCCTTGTTTGGGTTTGCCTGGCAGCGTTTTTTATTGTTCTTGGGAAGGCCGTGATGGCTCTCGCTTTTAGATGACCCAGCAGATACTGATCCTGCATTGTCCCGGGGTGCAATGATTCACTTGCAAAATGGGCTGTGGGGAGAGCTGGCGCCTCTGCCTGGTCTTCATTGGAAAGATTTGCATCTAAAAGCTGCCATTCGTTCGGTTCTGGGGGAGTCTAATGAGAGCTGAATCACTAATCCAACCGTGTAATTTCATCAGCAGCAAGGAAAGGGCCGGCACCGAAACCAGCCTGCAAAATGACCTTAATGGACGTTGAAACCAGCAGCTGGAACAGAGTGGACCTTCCATGCCCTTCCATCCACACAATTAACCAAAAGGCTTTGCTAGGTGCCAGATGACTCTGCAGGGGAGGAGGCGCCACAGCCAAGAGGGTCTTTAGGGCATCCTTTTTCGACCTTTTGACCATGGAGGAGCCTCTCAAATGATCTTTCAGGCTCCAAGGAGCCCCGGAAGTGAAGTGAACTAATCGTCCACGCCTCCCAGTCACACAGCCCAGAACTTATGTGTGACATCACCACCCGCGTTAATAGGCCAGCTTAAGGAGGACTGGAGGGGGAGAGACAGGAGGCCGTTTAAGGCGGGGGTAGGTGTGCAGGCTCTGCTCTCTCCCAGGTGCAGAAGTGATCAGAGAACTCACACTCGGAAGGGGGAGCAATGGAAGCAACCAGTTGCCTGGCTTGTGGTCAGATCCATTAAGGCAGGAGGGAAATGCCACCGACCACCTCTGGAGCTCCCACAGACCCCTGGTTAGAGGTTGTCCGCTTCAGCAGAAGATCGAAGACTTTCTGCCTCAGATCATAGCTCATAAAGGTCATATTATAGAGCCTTAAGGGCACCAATGCTTAGAGAGCCATCCCAAATAGGTCCATTTGGGTGTAGATCTAATGCTGTTCAATGGTGTTGATTCTCAGGAAAGTTCCTTTAACCTAAGTCGGTTAAATCAAAATGGATTTTAATCTCATTAACCAAAAACTGCCCTTAACTGTAGTATATTTTAAAAAATCTGTTGCTCTTTTTTTCCAGGAAGGAATTGCCTCTTCCAAGGTGATACTCCAGAAATGTTGTTCATAGTGCAGTTTTCATAAATTGATCAATTCAAGCAATTATGTTTAATTAAGCCAGGCTTTCTTAACAAGGGTTTCATAGAATCATAAGAGTTGGAAGGGATCTCCTGGGTCATCTAGTCCAACCCCCTGCACTATGCAGCACACTCACAACCCTATCGCTCATCCATTCTAACCTGCCACCCCCTTGAACCTTCACAGAATCTGTGACCAGTTGCGGTCAGCAGTTCCCTGGGTCTGCAAGGAAGGGCCACAAGAGACAAACACTCACATATCCCTTCCTGCCCACCCACACTCACAATCTGCCTAAGTTCATAAAATCTACATTTCTGTGACTGTCTAGCCTCTGCTTAAAAAATTCCAAAGTAGGGGAACTCACCACCTCCCGAGGAAACCTGTTCCACTGAGGAACTGCTCTAACTGTCAGGAACTTCTTCTGGATGTTTAGCTGAAAATTCTTCGGAATTAATTTCAACCCATTGGTTCTGGTCCGACCTTCTGGGGCTACATAAAACAACTGTGCTCCATCTTCTCTGTGACAGTCCTTCAAGTATTTGAAGACGGTTATCATATCACCTCTTAGTCTCCTTTTCTCCTGGCTGAACAGACCAAGTTCCCTCAACCTTTCCTCATACAACTTGGTCTCCAAACCCCTCACCATCTTTGATACCCTTCTCTAGACACACTCCAGTTTTGCTACATCTTTCTTCAGTTGTGGTGCCCAAAACTGAACACAATACTCCAAGTGAGGTCTTACCAGCGTGGAGTAAACTGGTAACATCACCTCGCATGGACACTATACTTCTTTTAATACAGCTTAAAATCCCATTTGCCTTTTTAGCCACCGAGTCACACTGCAGACTCATGTTCAGTGTCTGGTCTACTTAAGACCCCCAAATCCTTTTCACACGTACTACTGCCAAGACAAGTCTCACCCAACCTATAGTGATGCATTTGATTTTTCCAACCTAAATGAAGGTAACTTAGAGTTAATTAATTGTATATGTTTTAAACATTGATTAAACATTAATTGGGTGATATGGTCATGTGCAATGGTCCCCAATCGGGGACCGGTCAATACTTGACAATTTTACTGAGGCCCTGGGGGGGGGGTAGTCTTTTGCCAAGGGACGTCACTGCTGCTGCCCGAGCCCCTGCTCCACTTGCTTTCTCACCGGCGCCCCTGACTTCCCACCGTCTGCTGGGGGGCGCTGCCAACAGCAGCTGCGCAGTGCCACACCGAGGGGGAGCCCCAGCCATGGTGGCCCCTGGAGAGCACCAAAGGGGAGCCGGTGGCAGAGTGGCAGGGCAGCCCCCGAGGCAGCAGCCAGGGAGGAGGACGAGGAGGAGCTGCGGCCTGGTACTGACTGATCCATGGACCGGTCCTGGTCTCTGGATCGGGGGTTGGGGACCACCGGTCATGTGGACCTGCCTCCTCTTCCAAAATGGCTGGTGATGGGCCTGGAGAGGGTGGGAAGGGGAGGGGCACTCAGGTGGGCATGTGCACAGCTCTGCTTCCCAACCATATTCTGCATGATCGTGCCACTTCTGGGGTTTCTTGAAGCCTGAAGAATATTGTAGGGGGTTTTCAATGGTAAAAAAGTTGAGAAAGACTAAATTAAGCTCCAGTTTCTTCAGCAAGAGAAGGCTGCTAGATGGAACTGCAGAGAGACAATCCCCTTTTGAAGCACGCCAACCTGTGTCCCTTGCAGGAATATGAGGCTCCACTCTTCATCTGTTAAACTATATCGGTTTGGAGTAAAGCATCCTCTGTGGGGGTGGGGGGTGGGATAATGTGTGTGTTGTAGCTAGCATCCTCATGGAAGAGGAATTCCCTGGAGAGAAGGGAGAATGCCTCTATGCTATCTGCAGTTCTGTGTCTTGCCTGGATTAACCAGGGGAAACGGGGGCATCCGGGGGGGGGGGCGTTAATCATCTGAGCATTTCAGTTTAGGGGCAAGATGTATGGCACCTGGTCTCCTGCCCTGGTCCTTTGTGAATTCTCCTTTTGTTGTTGCCCTCATTCTGTGCCAGCTCATGTCACACCAACCTCTTCTGCTTCAGTCCCGTGCAGTCCTTACCTGGCAGGGCCGCCAAGCACAGCATGTCAGAGACCGTGAGCATCCAGCCGTGGCCTACGCATAATCTGCATTCTGGGCCCCAAATAAAACTGGGCCCCAGAAACTTTCTACATATAGACATGTTGAGTTTGGAACAGGAATTCTGCAATTGGAGCAGACCATGAAGACATTGCGGGGGGGGGGGGGGGGATGGCAGGTCCAGCCAGAGAGGATCTGCTTGCAAGCTTTTGATTGGGGCCGGAATGTGGGCAGGTGGCTTGTTTTGTGTGTGGTGGGTGGCCAGTGTTGCAAGTGGCCGTTTTTTGCTGAATGAATATCTGAAAGAAGACCCTGTTATTACTCCTTGGCATTCCACCAAGGTGCAAACCCCAGTGTGTAAAAGTCCAGAGTTCCCGAATTTGGCTCTGGCCCCTGGATTGTAAAAGGCAGCCATCATTCCTTCCCGGATGTGCCGGTCCCGTTTCCACATGGCGTGTTTCCTTTCACGTGATGCTGCGTTATAGTACATTGGCCCTTGGTCCATCCTTCTGAGTATTGCCTACTCTGGCAGTGGTTCTCCAGGGCTCCCTTGCTGGGCACCTGTTTTCACCTGGAGATGCTGAGGATGGAGCTTGGGGCCTGCATCCCAAGGGGATCCTGCATCACTGAGCTTAAAGTAAAGCCCATGACTGTTGCAGCCTTCCCTCCCACCCATTTCAATCCTCAACGTAAAATAACCTTTTAAAAGAAGACATAATGGGGAAGGGGTTATTTTGAAAAAACGGAATATTTTATTCTTGGTTTTAACTAAATATTTTAAGCTGTTATTGTAAGTTGCCTGGAACCACAAGGAAAGGCAGGAATATAAAAGTTTCTATAAATCAATGGTCTTCAGGAAGCATGAAAGGAAACAGAAGTACTGATAGACAAACCTATATTTGATTTATTAATGTGCAGGCCATTTGCAGACACGATTGACTTGCTTTGCAAGTACTGTCTGACCACGGTATCTTTTGAGTGGTGGCAGTGACTAGGACCCATACCCAGCCTCCTTTTAATGGGCAGAGTCCCAAGATGTCTTAAGAATAATGAGAATTGGAAATATCATGCTTTGGAAAGAAGTCACAGAGTGTCCAGTAGCTTCACAATGTCTAGAATACACCTGAGTCTGTTCCTGGGCTCCGTGCTGAGTCTTCTGAGCCCTCGGAGATTGCATTCATCTCCCCCCATGCATCATGGATTTTTGGCCCCCTTAAGGGAGTTGGCAGACTGATTCTCAATTTGTCCTTTTCAGTTCTAGTTGGCTTTTCCCCCGTGATGCCTGATATTGTTGCTCCAATGGCTCTGCAGGTTATGGGTATTGATGATGCTTTTCAGTTGATGGACTTTGATTTCACTGGATGGTGACTTGAAAGCCTCTCTGGGCTGAAACGGCGGCCTCTAGAAGGGGAGGGGGGGAGGCTGAAAGGACAGCTGGCTGATGGGTCTCTCTGCAGTTCACAGAGGAGAAGCTCGGCCAGGCGGAGAAGACGGAATTGGATGCACACTTTGAAAACCTTCTGGCCCGGGCAGACAACACCAAGAACTGGACGGAGAAGATTTTGCGTCAGACTGAAGTCTTGCTGCAGCCAAACCCTAGTAAGCATTTACTTGATCTTGGAACAGCTAATGCGCTAGTTGCGCTGAGGAAGCCCTGGGCTCCACCAGGGCGCCTAGCAATAAGCAGCCTGATGGTAGCTTATGCAGTCCAGGAAGCCCAACAGCTTCTCTCTCTGAGGCAGAAGATATCTTGTGGGTGATTTCCAAGGGGAGCAGGAATTCTTCCTTCTTCCTGTTTCTTGTGGTGGGATCCGTTCTTGGTCAGTTGAAGGGAGGTAGAGTCAACTTAACCAGGGAGAAAAACTAGTCAATCTCTTTAGATTTCACCAGGCTTTGCTGTGCTGGTTGCATAGATGAGCGCAGGGGGAACTACTGCCACCAGCTCTTTAATTCATCCACTCTTGAGTTACTACGAAGGGCTTGGAAACTTAGGGCTCTTCTGCATTCTCATTGCTTTAGGATGCTTTGGGCTGATCCTGCGTTGAGCAGGGGGTTGGACTAGATGGCCTGTATGGCCCCTTCCAACTCTATGATTCTATGATTGCTTGTTTGTCCATATTGCTTCTGTTTTGTTCTTTTCCACATGTGTTTGGCTCCCTCCAGAGGGCAATTTAATATTACATTGCTCTATGACTGGCATAGAAACCTTCAGGTTAAATCTGCAGGGAAATAGGCTGGGCATACAGCCATGTAATTTCGATTTGACCACTAGAGGGAACAAAACACATGTGGAAAACACCCCTCAAAAAGTTATAGGGACACAAAAGTGACAAAATTGAGAATGCAGAAGAGCCCTTCGTGATGGCATCCAGGAATCGTTTTGAGTAGGTAAGTGAGGAAGCTCTCGTCCAGATTAGAGTGAATCACATAAGTGATTGTTAAATTACTGGAATTTAGGAAGCAAATTAGAAAACTAGCTGTGCTGTACTTTACCTTGTTTGGAATAGGCTCGGATTCAAAGGGGTGAGGAGTCATTTTCAGGTAGCCCTTTGAAAGGGCAGAGCATCTGTTTAAGCATCATTTGTGGCTGCTTCTGGATGGAGGAGGAGAGCAGCATGCCCCTGCATTTCGAGAACCTTCCACATGAAGTTTCCAACCTCTGGGTGGGTGGGTTCTGGAGTTCTCCTGAAATTACAGTTGATCTCCGGCCTTCAGGGGTCAGTTTCTCCGGGAGAAAATGGCAGCTTCATGGGGGTACATTTTGGATCTTTAAAAAAGAATTACGTTGGAAAATAATCTTACTATGGATGCTCTGCCCCTGGAGAGCCAGTTTGATATAGTAGTTAAGAGTAGGGACCTCTAATCTGGAGAGCTGGGTTTGAGTCCCCACTCCCCCAACACATGGGTGACCTTGGGCCAATCACAGTTCTCTGAGCTCTCTCAGGGTATTTATTGCTGGGAGAGAAAGAGTGGTTGATTGTAAGCCACTTTGGGACTCCGTTGGGTTAGCTAACCTGGTTCAGAGCTAACAAAGTTTGCTTTGGCTCATGCAAACTGATGCTACAGTGTGCTTGTGCCACAAGACTAGAGGTCTGGCCAGGGCACTGGAATTTCATTGCCCAAAATAACGGCCCTCGTGCAGGTTTATCTCTGTTCTCAGCCTTGCTTTGTCAACTCAAAATGTTTTGTTTAGTCTTTCCACTGGCTCTTCTTTTCATTTGTGCTCTGCAACTTAATGTAACACACCCATATTTTGGAACAGTGAGATTCCAGGCTTCACAAAATTTCCCTCCTCCTTTGGGTGTGGGTGCAGTTGCTAGCTGAGCATTACACTTCATGCCCTGGACAACCTGCATGCTTGTTCTTGAAAGCACCCTCCAGTTACTACATGTGTTAGTCTTAAGGTCTCTCTGGTCTGCCAGGTGCCAGAGTGGAAGAGTTCCTGTATGAAAAGCTGGACCGGAAAGTGCCCTCGCGAGTGACCAATGGGGAGCTCCTGGCACAGTACATGACTGAGGCGGCCAACGACTTCGGCCAAGGGACTCCCTATGGTAAGTCACTGCCAGGCCAACTCTGGCTCCGCCTTGCACTGTGCTTTGAAGAAGGCAAGGAAAGGGGATGGTTCCCCAGTGCAACTGGTGGAGGAAGGGAGATCTCTCCTCTCCCCAGGGTTGCTTGGCGGGATGAATGTGGGAAAAGCAGACAGAACTAGAATAAATTGTCTAAGTAAATATCTGGAAGAAAGAATCCTAGAGTGGGGTGGAGCCACACAGGCCACCTAGTCCCACCCCCTGCTCAAGGCAGGATCAGCATCAAGCATCCAGGATAAGGATCTGTCCAGCTGCTTCTTGAAGACGGCCAGTGGGTAGAAGCTCCCGACCTTCTTAGGCAGCCTTTCTTCATAGGACTTGGTCCTCAGGCTCCGGAACATCCTCGTCACTCTCCTCTGAATATTCTCAGTTTTGTCCATGTCCTTCTTGAAGTGAGGCCTTCAGGACTGCCCCCAGGACTCCAGGTGAAGTCTGACCAATGTGGTATACAGCAGGACTATGACATCTTGTGATTTGGATGTGATGCCTCTGTTGATACAGGCCAAGACTTCCTTACTGCTGCATCAGACTGTCTGCTCATATTTAGCTTGCAGTCCACAAGTACCCCAAGATCACGTTCACACGCACCACTGCCCAGAAGTGTCTCTCCCATCTAGTACGCATGTTTCTCAGCTACAGAAAAACACAGTGCTGTTGAAGGCCCTGGTCTGTTCTTATCTTCCTGCTGCTCTTTGGGGCCAATCTCCTCTTGTGCAATTCAGATGAAACGCCACAGCTCTTCCTGAAAAGCCGCAACAACCTTGCTGGATTGCAGTAACGTAAAAGGGCTATGAAGCTGGTAGGGCTGGCTTGAATCACTCAAACACACAGCAGGTTGCTACGTAAAGCTGTCAGTCGCAAGAGATGGTGATCACAAACAACTTCCGAACTTGAGGCTTTGACTTGGAAGTTTGTTCATGGATAGTCTTCTATTCGATAATGATTTGTTCTTTTCTATTTCGGCCGAACGTGGCTCTTTGTGATGCACCATATTTTCAATAAGTTGCCTTGGAGAGACAGCTGGATGCACAAGAGCTCTTTTCAGAGGCTTCGGCTGCACGGCAGCCTTCCTCCATGGTGAGGTGGGGTGTAACAGAGCCTTGGACCTACTGGCTCTTCAGCTGTGTGCCAGCCTGAATAAAGGTAGCGTCTCCCTCCATGGTGAGGGATGGTGTGATTTAGCCTTGGACTCACTGGAATGTCTCCAAATACTCTAATTGGAGTTCTGGCCAGGTTCGCCTTGCCCCACAATGGGACAATCCAGATCCGGTCTTTTGTGCTTCTTTCCTGACAGGCAGTCCTGTCATTGAGGAAGACACATCTAATCCCCTCCTAAGAGTATTTTTTTTTATGTTTCTTTATCTGGCTATATTGCTGCATAGACTATTCTACAAGTTGCATGAGGTTCGTTTATGCATCATCCTGTCCATCCTTTCTTTGGCTTGTTTTCACTACCTTTATTATGGTGCAGATCTGCGTACTCTTGCACTTGCTCATAACTTGGCACTTTGATCAGTTCCTTGCCTGCAGCGTCACTTTAGCCTCCCAATTTTCTGGGGAACACCACTCCCTCACTATCAGATCTTGCGTCTCGAGGTGGAAAAGAGTCTACTGAAGATGTAGCAGGTTTGGACCCTGCTTCTTGTGCTGTTGATAATGTTTCAGCTACTGCTTGGGACGCAAACTCTCTAACTTCCCTCTTCCTTATTGGATTCCTAAAGATGCTAAAAAACAGAGCTAGTACCCCTTGTCTTATTTTTGCACTTATCTAGAGCTTCATTTAGAATAGGGTTATGGTTTTTTTGGTTTTTTGTATGCAGCATTTCCAGCTGTGGAATGAAGACATTGGGGATTCTAACCTATGTCCTCTCCCTTCATGAAGTTTCACAGGGTGATGCCCTAGCCAGTATCCCCTACCAGGGATTGTCTCTCAGTCTTCATGTAGCACATGGTCAGTGTCCTCACATACCCAATCTTCTGGATTGATACAGGCTATCACATTATCTTCAGTGTACAGCTGTTTAATGCCACTTTATGTATTATGGCTCTCTTCAAAAGAGTGCTGTATTTTCTTTGCCCCATTCCTGCATTTGCTTCATTTGGGACACTTGTAGAAAGTTCACTACTCCTTTATAAGACAGTTTTGGGTGGGCTCTTTCTTTGATAGCTTCACACCCACCAATTAAGGAGCTTGTTAACCTCCCAATGTGGGACTGCTCAGAAGCCACGAAGATGAAAACAGGGCTGCACTTACCAGTAACTAGTTCATCAAATGATTTTCTCTGCAGACACACATACCTCCCTCCTGTCTTGCTGTGATTTCCCTGGAACCTTAGTTTCTTTGGATCTCTGATGTGGCATTAGGAGAACTGAAGGAGTAGTGCCCCTGTTCATAATCATATGGAAAAGCATCAGAGGGAGGAGGTACTAGAAAGCTTTGGAAATATTTTCTGCAGCTGTTATGCAGAAGTGCAGTCCCAATGTGTGCCTGCGTAGAAGACCATTTAATGAACAACAGTTACAGGTAAGTGCAACCCTGTTATGTGTGGAGGGGCTATGGTTCAGTGGTAGAGCCTCTGCTTTGCATGCAGAAGGTCATAGAATCATAGAGTTGGAAGGGGCCATACAGGCCATCTTGTCCAACCCCCTGCTCAACGCAGGATCAGCCCAAAGGTCCCAAGCGTAATCCCCGGCATTTCCAAGTAAAAGGATCAGGCATCTCCATGTAAAAAGATCAGGCAATAAGTAGCCCTGGAAAGCTGCTGCTGGTTTGAGTAACTAAGATGGAATAAATGCAGAGGCGGATGGGCAGGACTGTGATTCACTTGATAGAGCTTCTGTTTTGCATGCGGAAGGTCCCAGGTTCAATCCCTGCCATCTCCAGGTAAAAGGACTAGGCAGTAGGGGATGAGAAAGATCTCTGCCTGACACCCTGGTGAGCCATGGAGGCTGGTGACTCATTGGTAGAGCATCTGTTTGACATACAGAAGGACCTGGGTTCAATCCCTGGCATCTCCAAGTAAAAAGACCAGTCAGGAGGTGAAGTGAAAGATCTTTCTCTGCCTGAGACCTTGGAGAGCTACTGCTAGTCTGATCAGACAGTACTGACCCTGATGTCCCAAAGGTATTCAGTATAAGGTAGCTGTTCAGTTGCTTTTGTGAATAGTGGCCTGGTTTGAATAGTAGATGCTTTCCCTCCTCCTTCCTTTGCACATGATAAAGGAACAAGATCATGCCTTCCTAATCTAATGCATCCTAATTCAGACTGTGCTGTCGGTCTGTTGCTCGTCCCCACCCCACCCCCACCCCCGGGCCAACATATGTTGCAACCCACACATACTGGTTTTTCCACTCTGCCTAAACATTGCACCCACATACAGACATCTGGTGGCTTCATATGTGGGCTTGCTCGGGGGCAGGGAAAACACTCTCCATGGATGGGGGAGAATCAAAACAGTTGCCCAAGCTGATATAATGAAGCTCCTTTTTAAAGTCAAGGCCAACCTCTTTGGTTTGTAAAGTGCTGTGCAATAGTGGAGTGTAATATTTTTTTAAAAAAGACTCTTTACCAGTCTTGGAGTAACACGTTTCTAGATGCTGTCGGGTCTCATCAGGCTGGCTCTCTGAGCTCCCTGGTTTCATGGGTGTCTTCATTAGAATGCAATGCAATCCTCACCAGCTGAAGTGCAACGGTGCCCTTTTAGACACTTGAGACAATTGTGCTGTTGTGTAATGAATTCTGCAGGAGGCTGGGAGTGCTTCAGAGGCCATTAGCTTAATGTATAAGAAACATAGCCCCCATGACCAAGGGAGCCTCTCTAAAGCGGGGAGATGCTGGTTGCACAGCCATGCACAGAGCTCTCTAGAAGGACTCCTACATGGTGTTGAAATTTCACCGCTGGAGGTGGACTCAGCTTCCAAATATTTTAAAAATAACATGACTTCAATGTGGAGGAAGTGTTCCGGAGGTCCAGGGCCAAGGTTCAGTCCTGAGTGTCCATCCTCATGTGTAAACCAAAAGACAGTGATCCCAATTTTTTTTGACCATTCACTGATCTACAGCACATGGAGAAAATCTGCCAGAGGTGATGAAAGCACCAGCTGACCCCACGGCAAGTACGGTACATTTGAGGGGGCCTCCTTGGGGCTAGATGCCACCAGTACATAATTTTCAGGGGCCAGCTGAGGTGGTCTGCAGGAGAACAGCTGTGTTGGAACCCAGGTGCACTTCAAAGGCCAGCCAGATTTTGGGGGGAGGAATTTCGAGACACAAAGTTCCCATTGTCTTATTCATGACCTCCTGTCCAAAGTTCACAAGCCCCTCCCCCCAGTTTCTTTATTTTGGACTGAGAGGTCAAGGCACTCCTAGGTTCTTATGGTGAAGAGGGCGCTCCATAGGACCTCCCTCCCTCCACTTCTGTGTACAGCCAAACCCAGGAAAGGGATCCCTCAGCAGGGCAAAGGGGTCACAGTGTAGGACCATCTTTGGAACAGCCGCCGGCCTGTGTGAACCAGGGGATTGGCGACCCCGGCTGCTGCTGGTCTTCCAACCGGCAAGGAAGAGAACGGACAGACATCACTAAGCTGGCAGCCGGCCTAGTGCAGTCTCTCCTTGGGTTGAGGGGTGGCACGGGGTGTCTGTTCAGCAGCCTGATGCTGTGATGTGTGTTTCGGTATCCTGTAGGCAAGACCCTCATCAAAGTTGGGGAAACCCAGAGGCGCCTGGGAGGAGCCGAGCGGGATTTCATCCATTCTGCATCCATCAACTTCCTGAGTCCTCTGCGCAACTTCCTGGAGGGAGACTGGAGAACCATTTCTGTAAGTGGGGAGGGGCTGCCGAAGGAGGAGCCGCTGGGCCTGGAGGTGTGGCTGGGTGGAAGGCTGACTGTTTTTCACCTGGCGCCTGCAAGGAAGTCTGCCAGGGATTAGAGAGGCTTTGATCTAATCTGATGCTCTGAGTCTTCAGATAACGTAGGGCCCAGCGAGCGAGCCGTCCTCCCTCTGAGGTGAAGGGGGATGGGTTTTCCCACCGCGCAGCTGGGGAGGCAGGACAAAAATTCTTCTGCTGCTTGCTTCCTTCATGGTGATGCTCCTGCCTCTGGAAGGGAGAGCAGCTTAGCCGGGAGCTCCACTATGTTTTTAAAGCGTTTTCCTTTTTGTGTTGTTGAACCTCTCTTCTTTCTGCCTTTCCCCTCCATTCATCATCTCCCCATCTGGAGTCCTGCCATGAGGAGGGGGAGAGAGAGAGAGAGAGCAAATGCTGCCACCCACTAGCAGCCTCCAAATGCAGCAGCCTTTTCTCGCAGCCAAGAGAGAGATGCTGTGAGCACACCATGGCTGAAAGGCAGGGGGGGCAACAGATTCCTCTCTGAAGCGGATCTGGGGGCCCTCATTGTGGCCCCAGACCAAGAGGCAACGGGTCCAAAAGGCACGACCCCTAAACGGGCTGCCCTTACTGTGACAGAAAGGCCAGATGGAGCACAAACGGGAGCAAGGATTTCACCCACACTGAAGTGGAAATTGGGCACGGGCTACCAATCTACAGCTTGCCCTCCCTGGTGGCCATTTCCAGTGCCTGCCTGACGTGGCTTCTCCTCAGCCACAGGCGTTTGACAAACAAAGAGCCAGGCATATATTTTCAGAACCAGGCAGCAGTGAGCTCAATCACCCATGACTCATATTGGGACCCTAATATTTAATCAGATATTTGGATGTGTTAAGATAAAGAAGGAAGGAGAAATTCTTCCCTTCTGTCATAGGGAGGGTGTCCTCCCTATATATTCAGTTAATCTGTTCACTATTTCTCTGTCAGATAAGATTCAGGGGGAACCGGAACAGGATCAGTCACCCTCCTGGCCACTATGAGGGTCCAAAGAGGAGAACTGGTATCCCATTAAGTGTGGGGTCCTCAGCTAGCAAGGATAACAGTCCAGAGAAAGGGGAGCTCCTCTCCATGAGGAACCTGTAGAAGAGGGGCAAGCCCTTGAACAATTAATAAGGTGGTTTCAAACAGGAGGCTTTTCAATGCTTCAGTAGTAATTGTATAACAGTCCTTGACCTAAAATACCCCACCCCCCACCCCGTGGGGACCCTTCTGCAGTCTCCTAGCAGGGCACTGCTGTGCCGGGTGGCAAATAATTCCAACACCAGAAATAGCACAAAAAGGTTTTCCTCCCACTCTCCTATGAGAACAAAACAAGGGCGGGAAGGTCTACAACTATCTCCAATGACAGTCTTCTGTTATTCGTGAAGCTTTACAGCAGGGGTAGTCAAACTGCGGCCCTCCAGATGTCCATGGACTACAATTCCCAGGAGCCCCCTGCCAGCATTCGCTGGCAGGGGCTCCTGGGAATTGTAGTCCATGGACATCTGGAGGGCCGCAGTTTGACTACCCCTGCTTTACAGTCTTCTCAGCATGTCAAAGGTGTCTTGTAGACTTCTACAGCCAATGTGCCTTTACAGTCATCCATGCATCTGGATCACTGTCTGAAGCAGCGAGGGTGCTGTCTGGACCCGATGCACAGGAGAGCTGACTTTGCCTTATGTCAGGCTCATGAAGCCACAGCTCCCTTGGCATGGGCCTCTGCCACTGCCTCGATCGGGTCTGGAACTCCCTCATGTGGGTCAGGAAGAGTATGCAGCTGTTGCCCAGCAGTATTCACAGGATGCTGGAAAGGACCAGATAGCTAATTAAAAGCTGATTATGCCACTCCTGATTTTTTTATATATATTTAGAGCCACAGGTTCTGCCCCTTCCACAAGAAGACTTCTGGGCTTCGGGCCCAGCCCATTGACATTTACTCAATGATTATTCTTCAAGCACATTTTAGTCAGCACCAGGGACCATATGAGAATAAGCCCAGATATGGTCAAAAAGGGGGGGGAGGAGTATCCCCTCAGTCTGTGACCAAAGGTTTGACAGTAAAGGTCCTGGAACCAATCTGGATTTGGGTCTAGATGCAGAGGATCCCTTCCCAGAATGGTGTCTGGACAAGAGGCCCTGTCATTCAAGTTTTTGAATGGTGTGTTTCCCTTGTAGATGAAGTGGTATTACACGTGGATACAAGTACTGGAATAATAATCCTGGCCTACTACACAGAGTAATTTTAAGGACTGCAACAGTACTTAGAATACCAATAGCACCATACAGGCATGAAGTTTTAATCAAGATTATTTAACACTAGTTAAGACATTCTAAGCGTGCCCCCTTGCTAATGCAGCACTGGTAGACTGTGGGGCAGAAAATGCTTCTGCTTGCTTTGTCTTCTCTCCACCCCTGCCCTGCCTAGACATATAAATGTGGTTGCACTAACAAGCCTCCATTGGAGGCTTGTTAGTTGGCACCAAACCAGGATTTCAAACTAGTTTGTATTAAGTGGGTGTGTTATGTAGTAAACCCCAGACTGCAGCCTTTGAGTAGCGGTGCCACCCTCCCTGCAGAGACAGAGAGGAAGCAAGGAGCAAACAAATACAAAAAAATAAAATCCAAATATTATAATACATGCACATAATAAAAGCTAAAAGCACTGATAAAATCTCAGTTGTATCCACTGTGTAGTGCAGCAAGTACAGAATCAGCATTCACAAACGGAACAAATAAGGACCAAAAACCAGATGTGTTTTGACCCCTAAGGAGTCTCCCTCAGTGGTCAAGTAAGTTTAAATGCACTTGTACAAACAGAACCATATAATAGGGCTTGCAAAGTGGTAAAAATGTTTCAATGAGCATTTATGAAAAATGTTTTGTAAAACAATTTAAAATGCTGGATCACGGGGAGCCAAACCTGCAATTCCCATCATCCAAAGAAGCCACAACACTGTTTTGTAATATGTAGCTCCGGCATAGCCTTTCGACTTACAAGAATGCCTCTGAGCATGTAGAGCCCACTGCTGTTGGACCTTCTCCATCCCTTGTCACCCGGAGCAAGAGGAATGGCTGTGGAAAACTCAGTTTAATCTTTGGCCTGCAGTAGTGATGAAACACTCTCTGTTTTTAAAGAAGTGACCCGCTTTCCAGGAAGCTAAACTTTGGATGCATCTTGCTGCAAGCGCAGGCGTCTGACGGGTGCCACAGGGAGCAGCATTCAGGAGAGACGCGGTGACTCCTGAGCCGCTGTGTGTGTCTGATCTGTGCCGTGCAAATGAGGGCGTGTTATAAAAGTGCACACCGGGATTCTCTAGAGAGGCCGGCCCAAGTGGCCCTGACCACGTCACGGGTGAAAGCACAGATTCTCTTGCGTGCTTGCAATTAATCTGTCCTCGCACCGAGGGTCACTGCCAAAGCCACCCTCCTCCCTTCTCTGCTGCTGTACGTGACCAAAACAACACACAAGCAGTTCTCCACAGGAAGGCAATTAACACATCAGTCGGTTGCTCTCCAGGGACCAATAGTGGTAGCTCTACGCAGAATGGGAGTGGGGGTGGAAAGAGACACATTGGAACCCCAGCAATTTGACAGACCCAAACTGGTTCTCTGCACTCTCTCTCTGAGCCTCTGCGCTCTGTCTGGCTTTGCCCTGCGGGAGCGCGCCTGGCAGATGTCATGCAGGAAGCCCTATAATCACATCCCGGGTATCTGCTGGTGCTGGCTGGGTACTCTGAAAGCTCTGGGGGGGGGGGGGGAGAAGGGGTGTCTGCATATCCAGTCTCTCTAGTTGGAGCAGGCATGCTGTTTTTTTCTGTCTAAATGCCCCCCAGGCTACTGTGAGCTCTACAGTAGGGAAGGGGGATCTAGGCCCCTGTAAAAAGTCAGACTATCCTACCCTAAGCACTGCTTCTCCAGCTGACTAGGAGCCCTCCACACCCTCACCCTGCTTGGTTTGGTTTTTCAAGTAAGCCTGCCCCCCTTGGCTCTTCCACGCTCACGTCTGGTTGTGTGGCAGGCCCCTCTCTGTCTTTCATAGCGCATCCTGAATTTGCGCTTTGCTTCAGAAGCAGGGATCCGGTTCTGCTTTTTCTAGAACAGTCGCAGCTCAGACAGATGCAGCTCAGTTTACTGCCTGAGCTGAGGGAAGTGGAAGCCTATGCCCTGGTGCTCTCCAGCCTGCTCCCGTGCATTGATGTGGATGTGCAGCCTGTATGCGTGCATGCATAGCCAGATGCACCCAGAGTTTAGCTGCCCGATATGCGGAAGAAGGCCTTGCCCTGGCATACCTGTGCAGATCAGAAATGCTGTTGCCATTGCTTTCTTCCTTCCCCACCAAGATCAAAGGGGGCTCAGACCCACAGCTTGCCCTGGACTGTTGCCCCCCCCCCCCCCCGGGCATGCCCTGAGGCTCCTCTGGTTTCTTGCCTGGGCCAATGACTTGACGAGGCAAATGGGGACGGTTCTCAGTCAACTGGGGCGGTTGGAGCAAGTTCCCCTTTGTGCGTTTCCGCTACCTAAAGAGTCGTCCTCCTGGGGCTTGTTCGAGGCTCTCTCGGATCGTTGAAGAGCATCTGTGTTTCCCCTCAGAAAGAGAGACGGATCCTTCAGAACCGCCGACTGGATCTGGATGCCTGCAAAGCCCGGTTGAAGAAAGCCAAGGCTGCCGAAGCCAAAGCAGCGGTAATTCTTGTTTTGTTGTCTGGGGGGGGGGGGTTGTTCCCACAATCCCCTCCTTCCTGCCACCCACCTGGCCTTGACTCATGTGCATGTGACCTCCTCCGATCATGTGTGTGCGCTCTCACTTTCTTTCTCTCTTTCTCTCCTGTGGGCCTCCATCTCAGTGTTCTGCATGCAGGGCAGCTGGGGAGGGGGAGGGAGGATCGGATCGTCAAATTCCTCCTCCTCTCCCTGAAACTGCAGTGTGGGGGGGGGGGGGGAAATAGTCCTCGGCAAGAATGGGGAAACAGGCCACAGACTGAGCGAGACCTTTCTTCTTCCAGCACAGTCCAGTTGCTCTTGAGTTGTTAGAACTTTTTCAACAGGAGGGGAGGGTAGTAAATAAGCCCCTAGTGCCCCAAATCAAGCTGGGAGGAGATGCATGGTGATGGTATAACTCCGTGAGGGACCATCTCTCTCAGTATGTCCCCTGGAGAGCACTGATCAAGTGCCAATTTCCTGGTAAGCCCTGGCCCCAAAAAGATCCGCCTGGCCTCGACCAGGGACAGGGTCTTTTCGGCCCTTGCCCCAGCCTTGTGGAATGACTTGCTATCTGAGATCAGGGTCCTAATGGAACTGTTGCAGTTCCGCAGGGCCTGTAAGACGACACTCTTCCGCCAGGCCTGCGTCTGCGGCCAGGGCAGCTTCGCATCACGTGGGCCTTCCCGCCTCTCCTTCCCAGATTTCCCCACCCCTTCTTGGCCGGGCATATGTTTCTGGCCAGTAGCCAATCAGTAGGTCAGACGCAAGATGGTTGGGGTGGGCAGTTCTCACACGATGTCTTCAATTCTGATGGCGAATGTTTTCTGTTGTAAGCCACCTCAAGCTCATTTGCAGACAGGGGTAGTCTATAAATATTATTATTGTTATTGTTATTGTTGTTGTTGTTGTTATTATTATTATTATTATTATTATTGATGGAGGGGCCAGCTTAGGATGTTTTGCTGGCTAACCTCTACAAAAAGGCCCTCTCCTCTCCTGCGTTTAAAGGGAGGCAAATGCTTCATCATATCCTTACTCCAGGGGAGGGGGGGATGCTGCTTGGATTGGGTTTATCCTCTTTCCTTCCAAGAGCTTCTCCCCCTTCCCCCCAGTCGTATCCCAACCTGTATGTGAGTCTAAGACTTCCCCCCTGTTTATAGTGTACCTGCGAAAAACCTTGGTTGTGCATTTGCCTGCTGACCCCGCTCCTGACTTGGGCGTGGGAGGGGGCAACTCAGATGCTGCACAGCGGCTGCTTCAGTTCCCCCCAGCAGCTGTCTCGTGGGAGAGGGAAGCTCCATGTAGCTAGGAAGAGATGGGGGGGGGCTGTATTGCTTCAGGGGTGTTGCTGCATTTGCTTGCCATTGATTGCCACACAGGATACCAGTTTCTGTTGGAAGTAAGAAGCTGTTAAAAGCTTAGGCCAGGGGTAGCCAAACTGTGGCTCTCCAGTGGACCAGCAGGGGCAGGGGGTCATGGGAATCGTAGTCCATGGGCATCTGGAGAGCCACAGTTTGGCCACCCCTCGCCTCAACCATGATCCATTGCTAGGTTAACCTCCTGCAGACTTTCTCCTCTTCTTCCACAATCCCCTCTTAGTGCAAGGTAAGGCGGCTTGACCTCACAGGCAGGACTGGCTGACGGAGTTGGGGCGTGTCGGGTTCTCCTTGCAGCCCTGCTGGGAGGCGGCAGGTCCCGCCTATCCAGATGTCCAGGGGAGCACCCAGCCTGGCTTCTTTGGAGCTCTCATGCCCCTGCACTGCCACAGAAGGCTCCCCAGCAGAAGGAAGCCTGCAATTAGTATTGCTATTATTTATAACACTAGATATTAAGCCCGCTGTGGCCAAAATACAGCGGGCCCTAGCATGATGGGTGGGTGGAGGGATGGGGCGAAGGAAGGAGGAAAGGGAGACAGAGAGACAGAAAGTCAGAAAGAAAGGGAGGAAGATAGAGACAGAAGAAGAGGGAGAGAAACAGGTAGCCAGAAAGAGGCAGATGGAAGAGAGGGAAGAAGGGAGAAAGGGAAAAACAAAAGGAATGCTGGGAGGAAGGGAAGGAGAAAGGGAATGCTGGGAGGAAGAAAGGGAATGCTGGGAGGAAGGGAAGGAGAAAGGGAATGCTGGGAGGAAGGGAGGAACAGAGTAAGGTAGGCCTTGGGACCTTCTGCTGGGCCCAGGGACAGGCTCGGCTGCCCCAGGGCCCGGCAGAAGGCTCCGTGGGCGAGGGGAAGCCGGCCGGAGGACTTACCACTGGGGAAGGCTTCTTCCTCTGAGCGGCAACTCCCCGGCCGGCCCAGGCGAGGCTGGGCCAACCAGCCAATGGGGAGCCGCGCTTTGCGCAGCTCCCCATTGGCCGCTTGGCCCTCGAGTGACACTTTGCGGCTCCTGATTGGGCCCTCCGAGTTTTTATCCTGGACAGGGCCCGCCCTAACTCCTCCCCACTTGCCCTTACTCCTTTATTCCTCCCGCTCCTCTGGAGCGGGGTGGGGGGGGGAGGTTTAAAGATTCTTATTCCGCCCTTCCAATATGGCTCAGGGTGGTGTACAAAATGGGTTTAAAGTAACAGTGTATTAAAAACACCCAGTGCATCATCAGTATTAAATAAGACAAAATAAAACGTAACTAACAAATTGGCAGCCTTACCACTGCCAGCGTCTAGGCATTTCACCCCCCCAGAGATCTCCAGGCTGGCTGTCACTCTGTGGGGGTGTTTCATAGGGAAGGGCCACAGATGTTAGTAAGTCTTTGGCCCCATCCATAATCATAGAATCATAGTCTTTTGGGACTGGAACTTTCTCTGGTCCTGAGCAGGGAATTTGCCCCAGGTTGTGGAGAAAGACCCTGGGGGTGGGGGTGGGGGGAGACTAACTTACAAGAGCAGAAAGCTACTCAGTGGGAGAGTTTTGATCAAGGGAACAGTGCGCAGGGGGAGAGTCAGATGTGCACCACCAGATCCACAGGCCAGATCCTTACCTGGAGCTCTCCCACTGTTCCTTTTCTGCGTCTTAAATTATTAGTCGGGGGGGGGGCGTGATTATCATGATTCAGCATCCAAAACAGCGCTTAGCTCCATCTTGATCAAGACAGGCAACAACCATAACGAGTGAAAGTCTGAAAGGCACGGCCCCTCAAGGCGGGAGGGGTTTTGCAAACAGATTTTGCACTCTTGCATGCACACTCACAACCCAGTCTCCAAACCTTAGACCGGGCCTGTTCTTAGACCAGGCAACTCACTTGGGGGGGGGGGGTGGCACAGGGAGAGGAGGTCAGGAATGCCCTGCTGGGCAGGCATCAGGGTTGCTTCGGGGGTTTGGGTCTGGCTGGTAGTAGGCCAAACCTAGAGGGGTGGCTGTATTCTGCTTGGGATATCAGAATGCCTCAGGCTGGCCCTGCCCTGCCGCTCCCCCCCCCCCCCGCCCAGTCCAAACCTGCTGCCCTCTTTCCAGCACTGACCACCCACCCAGAGGACGAGAGCTCCAGCGGCGAAGGGAGCGGCTTTCCTCTCTTGGAGCCATCTCTTGTGTTTCCTGCCCCACTAACCCCTGTGTCCTCTTCTTCTCCTCTTTCCCGGGGCTGCTGTTTTGTCCACTAACCGTTGTTTTGTTCTGTCTTTTTGTTTGTTTTTGCTCAGTGTGAGGGAGAAGTGAGTATTACCCGTGTTCTTAGTGCTGTGTTTTCTGTTTAACCTGAAATGCTTTTCATTGTGCTTCTTCTTTTCAGAAATTTCCTTTTATTTTTTTTAAGCCCACCCTCTCATTTGCCCCACAGGGTCCTTTTGAATGCCGGGGGGGAGGGAGGGGGGCTTCTGGGGCCATTGCCACCAAAGGAAACAGCGGGCTGGCTGCACGGCGCGGATGGGCGGGGCTGTTTCCATGCCTTGAAAGCCTCTTGCAAGCCAGGCATCGGCAGCAGTGTTTGGGTGGGCAGCTGGCAAGCACAGGGCTGTGTGTACGGCCGGGCCGGAAAGCCCGCAGAATGCGCGGTTTGTATCGGCTGCAGAATTCGGCTTCTGAAACCATGGCTTGATTCTTTTTTCTTTATACAATTGCAAAGATAATCCGCTTGACCAAAATGTGTGGGTGGAATCTCAAAAAACTCCAAAAACCCACGCAGACTTTTTTAGCGGTGAGAGGGCCTTGTCCTTCCTCCTGACCTGCAGAAGCAGAATAAATGATGCCAATTAAGGAGCAGCGTGCACATTGCATACCTGAAAGCTGATGTTTTGGTTTGTTTGGCGATGTGTACGCACAGCCCTGACAGCAAAGGGTCGCGTGTGTGAGTTTCCATCTGCTAACTGAGATGGTTGATCTTCAGGTCAAAGACCAATGAGGGATTTGGGGATTGCGAGTCGGTCCTTTCTGAAAAAGGGGGGCCTGATGGTGCACCTTTCAGTGCTCTCCAGGCTAACAGACACCACCTGGCACTCGGCCTCCCTTCCCCTTGCTCCCTCCCCCTGTAGCTGTGAAGGGAAATAGCCTTCTCTGCCTGGACTTGGAGCCCTGCTTGCAGCTAACCAGCGCTCCTCTCATGCCTTCCACTGACAGGGATAGACGGTTTGTGAGCTGCCTGGGGAGGAGGGGTATCAGCCAAGCAGCATCCCAGTCTTCAAAATAAAGAGGCAGAACTCATGGGGGTCCCAGAGGATGGCAGGTCTCGTTAGGCAGAAGTGCACAAAGTCGAGGCAGAGACCCTGAATTGGGGCAGCTACCTTGGCTCACTGGCCAGCCCCCCCTCCCCCATGCTTCCTGCTGCACGCAGTGCCCAGGGCCTTTGGGCAAAAGATTGCAGAAAGCTGCAAGGTTGGGAGCAGGCAGTGGTTGTGAGCAGAAAGGAGAGGGTGGGAGGGAAGAAGGGCATGAGTGGGCAGGGAGGGGTATCTTGCCTGGCCCCTAGAACTGGCCCTGGCAAAGGGAACAAGGATTCATGCTCCCGAGGATGGCCTCCCACGGGAAGGACAACTTATAGCTACTTCGTGATATCAACTGAGCTTCTGCCCTGAGGCTACTCAGCCAAATCTCCCATCTGATGTGGTTTTTTCCTTAACGGTTTTGTGCAGAAGCCCTAACATTGGGGGATCCCAGATCTTGGCAGCCCTTTCCTTACAAGAAGCCCAGTTTCTAACTGAGGAGAAGTAGACCTGACTGCATGCGGGGGGGGGGGGGGCTGCGGCCAGGCGCTTTCCTTTCCCCCAAGGTTTTACTGGTTTAATCCAAGAGTCTGTTTGCCTGAGGTTTGCAGGTTGCCAGGTTTGGCTGCTTCTGATGCAGCATTAGGGCTACCTTGGCTCAGAATGTGTTTTTAATTGAAGCTAGTTGGGGGGTGTAACCATGGGGAGGGAGTCCATAGTAAAACATCTGGATTTGGGGCCAGCAGTCCCTTAGGGATCAACAAAGTTTTGGGGGAGCTTTGCCTCTCGAAAACATACACCCCATCAGCCTTGTTGCCCTTCAAGTTGTTTGAATCCAGCTTCTTGAACCTGAGATGGCCCCCTTCACTGCCTGTCATGGCCCCATCGGTCTGTTTTGTGCTTTTGGCAGCTCGAGAAGGCGGTCTCGGCTGGGGCTAAACCAGGCCTGCAGGATGGGCGTAGTGCAACCCACTGGGTCACTACCTGGCCAGACATCCCAGGGGCCTGCATGCATGTGGAAGGGATGAGAGCCATATTGGGTACCCTCTGGGCACCAGGAGGAGCAGAGGTGCCTGCTTAGGGTTGGTGCCTGGATTCTTTTTACCGGAAGGTGATGCTGTTCAGAGTCCAGGGAAATAACCACAGTGGGTGAAAGGAGAGGATCACAGCCTGCCGCATTTATAGCTCGAAGGCAGCCCTCAAGGTTTGGCTGTGTCTATTGCACAGCAGGTTGAGCCAGGTGACAAGTTGAGCCAGGTGTTCTTGCCGTCCTCGCTGGCCCCTGGGTCTGAGCCTGGGGTGAGGCTGGGGTGGTTCTGAGGCTGCTTGGACATCCCAGGAATGGCTCTCCCTCTCCCCCCCCCCCCCCCCGGGACACATACCTAGCACTCCCCTAACTTCGAATCTGTTCATTTGTCCCTGCAGCTGAGGACAGTCTGTTCTGACTGGCGGCAGCTTTCCACGGTCTGGGGCGGAGGAAGGCCTCTTAATAGCACCTGCTCCTTGGGATCCTTTACCTGGAGAAGGACAATCCAGTCCCCTCTCTAAGGGATGAGCTTTGGCCTGGAGAGAGAATTCCGGAGGAACAAACTGGAGCCAGCTGGGAAGGCCCATGATTCATCAACCATGTTGAGGACCAGGCAGTCCAGCTTTTTTCAGTGTCCGTAAGGGGGGTCTTCTGGGCACACCATCTAAGCCAGGGGTGGGCAAACTGCGGCCCTCCAGATGTCCATGGACTACCATTCCCAGGAGCCCCTGCCAGCATTTGCTGGCAGGGGCTCATGGGAATGGTAGTCCATGGACATCTGGAGGGCCGCAGTTTGCCCACTCGTGACCTAAGCCATCTAGGGAGCCATGCTAAGGGAAGCAGGCAGCCTGGGTTGGCCCAATTATGTCCAATCTCAGAAGGGAAGCAGGGTCTGACCTGCCTGGCTCTTGGCTGGGAGGGGACCAAGGCAGATCAGGGTCGCTGTGCAGAGGCAGGCCACTTCTGAGCGTCTGGCCTTGAAAACCTTGCGTGGTCGCCCTGAGTCGACTGTGTCTTGGCAGCACTTTGCACTTCCCTTGCTTTAGCTGTAGGATACGGGGGAGGTGAAAAGTCAGCATCAGAGCTGAAGGTTGCTTGGCTGCGGACGACATGGCTGGCCAAGACAAGTCCCTTTCAGATGTCACGTCCCTAGGTGCCCCCAGAGGTGAGCGGACACTGCTGGTAGCGCTGTCTTGCTGTGTTGCCTGAACACGGCCAGGGGCGTCTATTATGCGTGCACGTACAGCTTGGGTGTGCACAAACTGACCACAGATTTTGCAGCATTCTGGCTTGCATGTGCTGAAGCGGTGCGTGCAGGCACAAAGAGTGTTTGTGTGGCTGTTGCTTAGGCAGCCCAGCAGCCGCGTGCATTGGGAGCATCACGTGCGGCATGTGTTTCCGACCCATGAGGTTGCCCCGCTCCCAGCAGAAGTGGCGGCAGGAGCTCAGGTGCATAGAAGGGAAGCCCATTTAGTCCAGCCCCCACTTCCCCACAGCCGGTGGCTGGAGAGAGCTCCCTGGGGGCTCCGTTTCCAAAGAGCTGTTGCCCCAGAATGAGGGACCTCGTGGGCCGTCTGAATGCTTGATCACCATTTGGCTCACGGGGCCTCCCAGGCTTCAACGTGAGCTCTTCAGTTGTAGAGGACCAACCCAGGCTACTTGGGTGACGTTTGTGCCTTGCTGGGGTCCAGGACGCCAGGCTGTCTGTGGTTGGCTGGTTTGTGTCTCTGCAAGCATGGCGCTGTGCATCACGCGCCAGACTGGGTGTTCGTTTTGGGGTTTGTGGTTCACAACTTGTAGCACTAGAACATCTAGGAACGGGCGTTACCTTGTCTGTCCCCCGTGTCCTTCATTTCCCCTTGTTCATGTGCAGCCCATCCCTGTGAATTCGTGGTCAGAAGTAAGTTCCCCGCTTGAAACCTTTTCCAAAAGGAGCTCCCAGGAGGGGCTGTTCTCCGTCCTTTCTCTCCCCCCTTCACATTTGGTAGATTGTGTTGTGAGTGAGATCCGAGGGGCCTCCAGAGAGCGCCATCTTTAAAGGCGGGTCTGTGGCCAGATCTCCCTCTTGAGTCCATTGTTCCCCTCCGGACTAGACCTCCGTCCCTCTCCTACAGCACTCCAGGTTAGCGGAAAGAGAGGAACTTTCATGCAATCTTGTTTCTCAGCAGCACAGCGTGGGTTTCCCTTGACAGTGCCACAGCCCCGCCTTCCTAATAGCCTGGCCATACTCCACTGACGAATGGGGCAGTTCAGAGGCAGAACAGCATTTAGGGTGGGAATGGCCAAACGGTGGCCCTCCAGATGGCCACGGACTACAATTACCATGAGCCTCAGCAAGGGCTCATGGTAATTATATTCCACAGACATCCAGAGAGCTGCAGTTTGGCCCATCCTGATTTAGGGCATCCTGGAATTGAAGCCTTAGGCCAAAAGGGTCTCAGGCAAGAGGGCGAGTGACCCCTGACCCCCAAGGGCTTGTGAAGAGAAACTGTCAGTCAAGAACTGGTTGTACCAAGGTAGTTGGTTGGTCTTACTCACAGTGAGGCCCCTTAGTGGCACCACCACCCCTTGCCCCACCAAAGCAGGCGAGCAGCCCTCAGCCCTCCCGGAATCTCCACTTGGCCCTCGCGTGATCTCTTGGTAAACTCTATTCCCCTCCGTAGGCCGTGCCTGACTTTAACGAGACTAGACCGCGTAATTACATTCTCTCCGCCAGCGCATCAGCGGTAAGACGGGCTCTCCCTCAGCTCCTAGATGCTTTCTCCTTTTCTCTCCTGTTCTTCCAACACTCCCTCTCTCCCCCCCCTCCCGCCATCCTGGGTTGAGCATTAATGCTGTTTTCAACATTTTAACCTGGAAAGGCTGCAGTTTTGAATCAAATCCCTACTTGATTGCATGCAGACCTCGCAGGCAGGAGTGCGTCAGGGTGTGCCCGTGCAGTGGCAGGGTTGGGAAAGCTTCACGAGCAAGACTGGGGCCGGCGAAGGCTGGGCCAGGAGTCCTCCTCCGGGGCGGTCCCTTAATTGCGGTCCTGAGCATGGAGGAGGGGGTTCAGTCTTGCCTGACGCAGCATGCCCTCTTGCCCCATCGAGACCAATGGGGGTTAAAGGCCGGTCACAGAGCTGTGCTCTGAACTCTCATTCCAGACGTTCCCGCATGTTTGCTGGATTGTTTAGGGGTGATTTTGGCCTTTTTTGGAGCTGCGGAGGGTTCCTGGGGCAGGGGAGAGCAGAGGAGCAGGCATTCCGGTTCCCCTCCCTCTGCTGGTCAGAGATCAGCATGAAGGTCCTTTGCCCCAGCAGCTGGAAAAGTGATGGATGCCCCCCCCCTCCCAGGTGCTCTTCTAGTTGCCTTCTGGTGCCAGCCCTGGGTGCGAATGTAGCAGGTAGAGAGCGGGCAAGCCTCCCGGGCAAGCCTCCCGGGGCAGAACTGCCATTTAGGTTGAAGGGAGGATCCTGCAAAGTGATTCTTGGGAAGGGCCCTTTCTCCTGGCTTGTTGGGGGAGGCACAGAGTTTGCTGGGCTTCCTCCCCAAACGGCCACAGCTGCTGGGGGAAACCCTTAAGAGGAGACTGAGGCTGCATCTGTTTGGCTCTCCCCGTCCTCAAAAGGGCATACAGTGAGAGCAGGCAAATGCCCTCTCCCCTGACCCGCTCTCTGGCCAGGCCACCTGTGGCTGTGAGGGATGGCTGAGAAAGGGAAGTCAGGAGTGTCGTAGAGGCAGGGTGTCCCTTCCTCGGGGAGACGAGGTCCCCTGGCCCCTCGTGCATTGTCCCCTGTTGCCTTGAGTGTGTCCAGCCTGCCCCGCCCGGCTGTGCTTGTGCCTCCTCAAATGCACGGCGTGTCCCACCTCTTGTTAAAATGTTGAAAACGGGCTTGGCTTTTCTTTTGGGGGCCTCGCTTCATGGGTGCTGGCGGGACGCCACAGGTGCCTTCCTGGCCAGGGCCTTGCAGGTGGCCTTCCCGATGCAGGGGGGGGGGGGAGATCTGGTGGGGAGTCTGCGTGTGGCTGGGAGCAGGATGGCCTCTCCACAGGGAGATGCCTTCAGACTCTTTTGCATAGCAGTGCTGGGATCGTGCAGGAGGCTCCAGCAGGCAGAGGTGCCATCCTGGGCTCTGCGTTTCTTTCCCAGAGAGGGGCTTCCATGGCTTTCCTTCTCAAGCCAGGGGGTGGAGGCAAGATTTGGAGGTGGGGGCTGCTCCTTCTCAGCACATCTCCAGATGGATAGCTCAGACTCTGGCACCAAATAGCTCTCCGGGCCCAGGCAAGACATGTTTCCATGCCCTGGTTGGCAGAAGAGGCTGGAACATTTCCTCCCTTTGCTGAAGCTGCAGCTTCCTGCAGGAAAACCACGGGCTTCCCAGGCAGCTGCATGAGGCAGAGGGTGGGGAGAGGGCAGTCAAATGCAGCCTCTTGGCCTTTGAAAATGGCCAAGTAGGTGGGGTAAGACCCTGATGCCCGTGGGATTTGTCCAGTAGGGAGAGAGGAGCTTGCCCTGTCGGTTTGGCGGGCATTCAGAGTTGCCAGTTTGAGGGGATTCCTGGAGATTTGAGGGTGGGCCCAGCCCAGCTGTCTGGAGATCCCTTATAATTCCAGGCAGTCTCCAGGCCCCACCTTGAGAGTGGCAACACATTGGTCTCCACCCAGAGGGCCAAGTGCAATTGCAGAGTGGCATTACCAGCCCAGCTGCAGTGGGGCTGAGACCCCTTGGGTGGAGGATCCTTGGTGATGGGGGTTTCAGCTGAGACGGAGGTGAGCGTGATGCTACTTCTGCTGCCGCACAGTCAGGGGAGCCCAGGATGGCACAGTTGCTCCAACAAGTCGTCTCCTCAGCCTGGGTGGGGAGCCGGCCCTGGGAGCGGTGTCACAATTTTGTGCTTGCCCACCGAGGCCCACCACAAGGCCCCTCTGATTTGCCCTGCAAGGGTGGCATCTGTGTTTAGTTAGAGGCCCTGAATTTGGCCAGTTCACAGGTGCTCCTTGCCGCCATCTCTGCCTCCGTCCTGCCGGGACAGGTGCGCCTCTGTGTGGTCTGAATTCTGGGACACCTTCCGCCTTTCCCTGGCAAGTACCAGAATTAGGCAGCTTCCCTGCTGAGTCCCTCCAGGGGTCTTCTGGCTGTCCAATCCCTGTGGACTAGCTTTGCCTGTAGTGGGCTCTCATCCCCAAATTGTACACCCCAATAAATTTGTGATCCCTGAACAGTCTAGCAGCCTCTCTCTCTCTCGTGATCCCAGCATCAATTCAGAAGGGTCTGGAGGCATCCCAGAAAAGGTGAGGGGGGGGAGGTGCATGCTGTTGCTTAGCTAGATCCTGGCTCTGCGCTTCTGCCCCCACCTGGCATTGCATGCTCTCTCTCTCTCTCTCTCTCTCTCTCTCTCCCCCCCGCCCCTCTCTCTCTGCCATAGCTGCCCGTCTGGCTTTCTTCCCAGGCTCCCTGTTTTTGCTGTGAAACGCTTGAGCAGAACTGACTAGTGGCGGGCTAGAACCAGCAGCACGTGACAACCCCACTGGAGGCCTTCTTCGTAGACAGACAGACAGACAGACAGGGGGTGGGTGGGTGGGTTTTTCCCCCAGAGTCCTGATCCCTGCCTCTCCTGGAGGCCACATACACACCCACCCCTCACTTACTTGCTCTGCATCCCTCAGGAGGGTTGAAACACACATGGTCCAGCTGCCAGTCCCCCTCCCTAGTTGTGTTTTTTTGGGGGGGATTGCTGGACTTTTATGCCTCCTGTGGAAGGCTCCAAGAGTCTGTGGATGACCAACAGCAGGGCACAGAGGCCAAGGCCTTCCCCTGAGGTTGCCTCCTGACTCTGGGATGTAGAGCCTGCGAATGTGAAAGATAAAAACATCAGAAGAGCCTTGCTGGGTCAGACCAGCAGTCCATCTAGCCCAGCATCCTGTCTCACAACAGTGGCCAACCAATTCCTCTGGAGGGCCAACCACAGGGCACAAAGGTTGAGGCCTTCCCCTGATCTTGCCTCCTGGTTTCAGAGGACGAGTGCCTCTGGCTGTGGAGGTTTCCCTCAGTCCCCAGGGCTCAGAGCCGTCGGCAGACCGGTCCTCCGTGAAACTATCTAGCTAACAGTAGACCTCTCTGGACAGTCCCACTTTTGGCATGGAGGTGAGGGAGGTGGGCTGAGTACTCTTCAAAAGAACTCCCCACCTGCGGAGGACTAACGTCTGGGGGAAAAGGTTGGAAGTTCTCCTAAGCCATGCAGATGATGCGTAGGGAGGAACTTGGTGGAGATTGGGATATTCTGTCAGGTTAGCACCTCACCCCCCACCCCCACCCCAATGGTTCTTGCAGAGTATGATTTCCCCAATGAGAGAATTGTGGTTGAGTCTAAGCACTGGCCCAGGAGTCCCCAGAATCATGGCTGTGGGCATGGCTGTGCCTGCTGACTCCTTTTCTGGAGCCCACCCAGGAGTTTTTGGAAAGCAGGGGGGATGGGGGGGCTTCTTCCCAGCAAGGCTTCTGATTCGCCACTGGAGCCTCCTTTTTTGGGCTGTGCAGGCTTTTCAAAACGTTGCTTTGGCGGCAGCAGAAGCATCTTCACTGTGTAATTGAAGGTATGCTGCGGCAGCCAACTTGCAGCTTGCTCCGCCTCCTGCAGCAGCCATTTTGTGACTGCTCCCAACATGCCATGCCTGAATTCCAGAGGTGCCTGCAGGCTCACAAATGTTGGGGACCACTCCCTAGAGAAGGGGAAAAGATCTGTCTCCAGGATCTTGCCCAGAGGGGTCCAAGCAACATCATTCAGTAATGGCTATCTTGTGATGTGGCTGGAAGGCCCAGGGTTGTTTGGATCCCACCGCCAGACGCTGGATTTCTTGCCTCCTGCATGCTCCTGGGCTGTTAGAAGCCAAACTTTGCATCCCTCCCCCCCCCCCCTGGAAATCTGTTATCAGAACCACTCGTGTGTTGAAGGGGACTGTCTGTCCGGGGAAAAAAATGTCAGAGGCCCCTCTGGGAACTGTGGCTGCTGGTTTTATTCCCCCACCTCTTGGTTGTGCTTTTGGGGCACTGTGTGGGTAGCATTTTGTGGGTTTGTTTGTTACTTCTGAGCTGGGCCCCACCCAGGAGACGGCAGCAGATGGCTTGGCTGGGCCCAGACGGGGATCTCCAGTGAGCAGATGGGAGGGAGGTGGCCCAGCTGTTTCGGGGGTGGGGGTGGGGATCTTCTTCTCCGGTCATCTAGCACAGGGGTAGTCAACCTGTGGTCCTCCAGATGTCCATGGACTACAATTCCCATGAGCCCCTGCCAGCTGGCAGGGGCTCATGGGTATTGTAGTCCATGGACATCTGGAGGACCACAGGTTGACTACCCCTGATCTAGCAGATCGGTAGGAGGCAAGTAGAGCAGGGAGGGGGGTGCAAACGGTCCCAGAGGAGAGCTGGTGATGGTGGTGGCTAATCCATGAGCTCCAGTGGAGGAGCAAGCTGAACACTCAGCCACGCTCTCTTAGCCTTGGCCGCTCCCTCTGTAGAATGGGGGTGCCTTATTTACGCCCCCTTTGGGGGGGCATTAATCGTTTCAAGCCCGCAATCAAAATGTGAATTAATAATTTAAATGCAGTGAAAAGGTCTTCCCGTGGGAAATAAAGCAACAGGGGACAGCCGGTTGGTAGGTGAAGCCCAGCAGCTGGCGCAAACTCCCTCTGTGGGGCTGGCTGGTCTCCTCAGCAGGGCCTGAGGTCTGGGGGGAAGCCCCCTGCACTGCTGCCTTCTGGGGGGCGACGGGGCGGGTTTGTTCCCAGAGGGAGCCTGACCGTGTCTGTGATATGTCCCTGCGGCTGCTCTCCTCCGATGTCTGCCAACGCTGACCTCCGCCTCCTTTTCCTGTTGCTCTGTGGGGCCCCCAGCTGTGGAGTGATGAAGTGGAAAAAGTAAGTGTTCTCTCTCTCTCCAGTTCTCCCGCGAGAAAAGTTGGTGGGGACCCTGGCGAGGCCTGGAAGGCGGGGGGGTGGGAGAAATAAGAAAGTCGAAGGGCACTTCCAGGCACTCTGACAGGCTGTTGACCTTTCTCTGGGTGTATGCCTTTCCATTGACCCCCCCCCCCCCCCCAAGCAGGAATTCTCTCCAGGTGTGCCATTGCAGCATGTTCAGATTTTTTGTTATAATTTTTAAAATGAAGCTCCCTTCTATGGGTCGGATTACCCCCCTCCCCAGTAGCCAAGGATGGGTCTGGAATGTGCAGAAAGGGGAGGGGCAGGGTCTTGGTCATTCAAACCTTTGCTGGCCAAGGCTCCAGCCATTTTGTGACCTTGTGTTGTTGGCATCCTTGGGGTTGGGAATGCCTTTTGTTTTTGCTTTTTGTTTTCACTCGGGAGTGGGGGTGGGAGAAGACCTCTTGGGTGCCTGGGGGAGGGGGCCTTCTGCAATTCCCAAGAAGCTCCTCTTTACAGCGGAAGCTACTTCTTGATGGGGGGTCCCAGGAGTCTTGTTCCATTGTGCTTCATTTGTGGCAGAACACTTGCTAAGGAAGCAGTGGTTCAGTCTGGGTGACATCACTTCCGGGTGACACGTCATTTCCAGGGGGTGTGGCCAGCTGACAGCACTTCCAGTATGTCTCAAAGCCTGGAAAAACTTTCAGGTGTTCCTCCACGGTCAAAAGGTTGAGATAGGCTGCTCTAAAAGCTATTGGGGGACGCTAAGTTTGGCATCCAGTTAAGTGCATCCCTTGGTGCACCCTTTGGTTTGCTAGGTTTAATTTCTTTGAAAGAGATTTTTCCTACCCATGCCAGTTGTCCTCCCCTGGGTATCTGGAAGGCCACTTACCCTGCTCACTACAGCAATATGAAGGTATGTCGAATGATGAGACTTGCCTTCCGAGGGTTAAATGGAATATGAGGACAGACAAGTTTATTAAACTTTTCAACGCTCTGTCCTTCATAGGCAGGATGGAGGAGTTCCTGTTAAGCACTAAAACCTCTATGTCCACATGTGCCTTTGATGCTCTCGCAGGGAGCTTCCAGGGGACTCTCAGAGGCAGAAGATCAGAACCAAGAAAGCACCCAAATGGCCATTCTAACATCTGGTTCCATCAAAGGTGCAGGTCTCTCAAAAAGCCACTGAGAGGTTTGGACGATTGTTATAGGGTTAACCCTACAGGAGCCCTAATAAATGGGATGAAGCAACTAAAACAATATGATTCTTATCAAAAAGAAGGCCGCTTAGGTATGGTGTCTGGTAAACAGTCCCCTGGAAGATGGCAACTGAATCTCGGAGGCATTTTTGAAAACTTCTAATGGACATAAGGAGCATGGGGTTAACTCCCTTAGTGCCCTTCTGATCTCTGGTCTGTCGCCCCATCCATCCCCCCCCCCACGGTCTACTGCAGGGGTAGTCAAACTGTGGCCCTCCAGATGTCCATGGACTACAATTCCCAGGAGCCCCTGCCAGCGTTTGCTGGCAGGGGCTCCTGGGAATTGTAGTCCATGGACATCTGGAGGTCCGCAGTTTGACTACCCCTGGTCTACTGCCTGCCAAAACCTGCAGACTTCCTGCCTTATTATTATCACTACCCCTCAGTCCCGTCCCGTCCCGTCCCCCCTCAGCAGCATTTCACAGGGATCCAAGTGGCGCTTTGGAAGTAGGGAGGCAAAGTAGTTCTCCTCTGCCAGGAAGTGTCGTCTGGATCCAGCCCTTCTGCATGGAGAGACCCTCTCGCCCTCAAGCAGGAGTTCTTGCTGCAGATGGTTTGGTGGGCGCTTTGTCAAACAAAAGAAGCAACCCGACACACACTGCTTTTGCCACAGGAGGTTGCCTTTCTGAATCTTTGCAAAGGCACCTGCCCCAGGGGTACCTAGATGACAATCCAGGTGCACAGTCCCTGCTGGTCCCCAGGAAGCGTCCACTTGGCAGGGCTATTTTTGTGGTGGGGTGACAGGGCAGCTCAGGGGTAGGGATTGGCAGGATGATAGGGTTTGCATGCACCCCTTTTCCTAGTAAGCCATGCCGATGGCAATACAGCCCTTCTTCCGGAAGGAAGTCACTTAAGGAATTCTGGCCGTGCATCTAGAAATGTAACTACCAGCCTCTAAATGCAGGCAGTGCGGAACTGGCAAGAGAGCCCCCCTGCTTCTAAATTGATGCCGGCTTCCAACTTTGCTCCAGAGGAGAGTTTTTCTCGAATCCCAGGAAACTGGCGGCAACGGGAGGGCCCTGGAGGAGCTGGGGGTGCCAGTCAGCTTGGGCCTCTGAGAGTCTAGAGCAGGGGTAGTCAAACTGCGGCCCTCCAGATGTCCATGGACTACAATTCCCAGGAGCCCTTGCCAGCATTCGCTGGCGAATGCTGGCAAGGGCTCCTGGGAATTGTAGTCCATGGACATCTGGAGGGCCGCAGTTTGACTACCCCTGGTCTAGAGCAGCCTTTTGCACCCTTTGAACCTTTGAGGCTCGGGTGAAATTTTTTCAGCTTCACGAGACCAGGCAGTTATGTCAGCCGGCCACGCCTCCCTGCCACACGCATGGAAATGTTTAAATCTGGGGTCGTCAAACTGCGGCCCTCCAGATGCCCATGAACTGCAATTCCCAAGAGCCCCTGCCAACGTTGAGAGTGCTTCTTTTCGCTTGAGATGGATCTTGTTGACACCTCGCTGGCTCTAGCTGCTGCTCTCTGGTGCCGTTAAGGCCCTCCTCTGCAGCATGGAGGGAGCCCCGTGGGGAAGGCCTGCCGCTTGCTGTTTTTGTCGCTGGTTCTGCATCCCGGGAGGCCTTCCTGGATCCCACAGGAGATCTCTCTTCCGTCTTACAGGCAGAGCATGAACTCCGGATGGCGCAGACAGAGTTCGACAGGCAGGCCGAAGTCACGCGCCTCCTCCTGGAGGGGATCAGCAGCACCCATGTAAGGAGGGGGGCACTGTGGGCATCGCTTCAGCCATGAGCCAGGTGGCTCAATCCCGCCTCTTGTGGGGGCAGTTAATCGCAAGGGCCTTTGGAGACCTCAGAAAAGGAAACCTTTTCTCACTGCCCAGTGGCAGAACTAGCCGTTGCTAGTTCTGGAAATTCAGGTCAAGCCAAAACGAAGCCTCTGGCTGGTGGGGTTTGCAGGTGGTTTGGGTAGCTTTTGATGAAGATTCCAATGAACAGGGAATGGGGGGTGTCTGTCTGGGGACAGGAGCAGGGAAGCCCCCCCCCCCTTGCGGCTTGAGCCTTGCAAAGCCGGGCAGAGACTAGAATCTGGACTTCATGGCCCAACGTGGCAGAGCTCATGTTCTGAATGTTCCTAGGAACGGGTGAAGGCCCAGCTGACAGCAGCACACCTCTGTTCCAGTCAAGGCACAAACCTCTCAGGAGTTGCATGTAGCAAGCCTCCAGGCACTGTTTCGTGGCCAAAGGTCTTGCGTGGCTCTGTCTGGCTGCCGTGATTTGGTTTTGCATTTCTGCCTTACGTTGTTCTGTTTGCTGTGGGGCAAGGAGCCCTTGCCTGAGCTGACCAGCAGGTCCCCCAGGCCTCCACTCCCGCAGGCAGAGGAGAGACTTGCAGAGAGTAGCAAAGGCTTCACTTTGAGGATTTCTGGTCTTCCTCTCCCATTCCGGTGCGATGTGTTCTCTCTCACGCTGTGGCCTCAAAACATGTTTTTAAATCAGTAGCTCCTGTTTTTAGGAGAGGTCACACAGACCTCTGAGGCCACTGAAAGTTTTGTGTGGCCCAAGTCATGCTGGCCTCAGGTAAGCAAGGGCTTTAAGAGGTGCTTCAGTCTCCCTTGAGGCTTGTGCCCCTTTGACTATTTGACGTGGTCTTCTAGCCTTCTGGCACCCACCACACCACCGCAGGCCACATACCTTGGTGGCCATACCTTGGTGTCAGCCACAGAGCTGTGGCTTGAGGGGAGACACAAACTCTGCAGCCCCCTTGGGTGCTGATTGCACCCTTCTGCACCTCCTGGCCTCGGTGAGCAAAGGAAGAACAGGACTGTGCTCAGAGACCACCTCAAGAAGCCTCTTCCAGGCCTCAAATGTCAGGCAGAGGCACCCTCAGCTTCCGGTAACTGCCAGGCTGGGAGTCCTGAGGGGTTTCTCTTGTGTGCTCTCTTTTCAGGTCAACCACCTGCGCTGTCTCCATGAGTTTGCCGAAGCTCAGGCCACATACTATGCGCAGTGCTACCAGTACATGTTGGACCTTCAGAAACAGCTGGGCAGGTAGAGGACAAGTGTTCGGACTCGGTCCTCTTGGGATAATGCTGATCTGTCCTTCCCCCCCCCCCCCCGTTAGATGCTTCAGATCTGTTCTGTTAGTGGGTGCTTTCCATCTGCAGAGGACCCCCCCCCCCCATGCAGAAAGAGGAAGAGCCTCACCTCTCTGAACAGATCCTTGGGATCCTGCCTTGCGGGTTTTTAAAGAAATAAAGTGCATTCAAACTTCCTGAACTACCAGCACCACTACACCCTGCCTCACCTGGAACTGAAATTTTAAAAACTTCAACATTTGTCTCACACTATGGCACAGATCCAGAGCATATTGACACATGGCTACATGGCTTGATAAAAAACAAACAAAACAAATGCGTTTCAACCCCTCTTGGGGTCCTCCTTAGCGGTCTAATATTTAAATAAAGGTAAAGGTATCCCCTGTGCAAGCACCGAGTCATGTCTGACCCTTGGGGTGACGCCCTCCAGCGTTTTCATGGCAGACTCAATACGGGGCGGTTTCCCAGTGCCTTCCCCAGTCGTTACCGTTTACCCCCCAGCAAGCTGGGTCCTCATTTTACCGACCTCGGAAGGATGGAAGGCTGAGTCGACCTTGAGCCGGCTGCTGGGATTGAGCTCCCAGCCTCACAGGCAGACAGCTTCAGACAGCATTTCTGCTGCCTTACCACTCTGTGCCACAACAGGCTCATGTAATATTTAAATACACTCATGCAATTTAGTGAGGTGGACTATAAGAGGCTCCCACACTTATAAAATGTGTAGATTCAAGTAGGCCGCCGTGTTGGTCGGAAGTAGCAGAATGAAATCGGAGTCCAAGAGCACCTTTAAGGCCAACCAAGATTTATTCAAGGTGGGAGCTTTTGAGTGCATGCCCAAAGGTGCTCTTGGACTCTGCTTTGTTATAAAATGTGTGCGAATCTCTCTCGTGGAGCCCCCCATAAAAAGGTTTATTGTCCAATATGCCACCATTAATATCGGCCTCTCTCAGCCTGAGTGTATTTTGCATATTTATTTGTTTATTTATTATATTTATATACCGCCCTCCTCAGAGGTATGTCTTATAGGATGTAGAGCACAACTGAGGAAGACTCCAAGAAGGGTTGAAACGCATGTTGGTCTTTTGTATGAGGTCATTGAGCCACGTGTCAATGTGCTCTGGATTTGTGCAACAGTGTGAGACAACTGTTGATATTCTGATCATTTTAAATGTGCACATCAATGTCATAAATATTTGTATTTTAATATTTAGCATATTCTTCTGCTGCTCAACCTCTAAGGTTCCAAACTTGTGTACACAGGTTGAGTTATTTTGTTCCCTCTTTTGTTGTTCACCCGGAACTCAGACAGCGGTGGACTTGGACTCAAAGCAGAGGGAGATGTCCTCTACTCTCTTGAGTTTGACAAGAAAAGGCTCCCCTTCTGCTTTTGCATAGGCATCATATGTCAGGCTGGACATTGACTGCAGGTGTGCTGGATCCAGCTTTGTAAGGGATTCCCAACCAGGCTTCCCTGGGAGTTCCCCAAGGATTCTAGTCTTTCCCAGAAGTTCAGATGGTGGCTGACATCACTCGACACCATGAATGCCCACTTCCCCTGTGGCCCTACAAGCCCCGCTTGTAGAGCAGAATTCAATGATTACTTTGATTTTATTCTACTGGCTCTTCCCAGCGCTGGTCACATCCAGGGGGAGTGGATGGCTGATGTCACTTCCGGGCAGCGTAGCAGGCAGATGTGGCCAGTTGACGTCACTTCTGAGGCTCCTTGAAGCCTGCAAAATATTCCAGGGGTTCCTCCACAGACAAAAGGTTGCCAGCCTAGAGAAGATATTTTGGTATTCTACTAAATAGCGGATGTCTACCAAGTACCTTGTTGGCTTCCCAAGCTGCTTCTCCAGTGCACCGTTCAGATCGCTGAGTCCAGGCCAGGAAGTTACGTGTCTGTTCCCCGGGATTGAAAATTAGCCTCCTGTCACTTCTTCTCGAAGCCCCAGTTCTGGCTTCTTGCTCTCTGGCATCACGAACTGGAATTGAGTCAGAGGGTTTGTTCACTGGAGCCTTCCCCAATATGATGCCGCTCGTTCCTGGCTCGCCCCTCCATTCCTGTTACAGAACTGAGCTCAGATATTTTTTCCCACTTAGCCACTTAGCGCATTCTGCTTATCAGGCCTCGAGAGAGAGGCAGAGAGTATCTAGGAGAGAGGCAGAGAGTATCTAGGCTAAGTACAGACACCCACAGGCTGCAGCAGACCTGCTCTTTTTCATGTTAACCCTCGGTGAAGCCTCACAGTGTCCCAAACTCTGCCCCTGTCCCCTAGTTTCATAGGGTTGTGAAGGGCATCACAGGAGTGTGGCTGGAGACCTCTGTTGTAAGGCTGCTCTTAAGGCTCTGTGCCATGCAGCTCCCTCCCAAGGGACATACCAGTGGTGCTGAGAGCTGCCTTTTACTCCAAACCAGGATCTTGAGACCCTTGCCTACAGTCCAAATGTGTGTATGTCTTAGATTGGGGTGGGGTGGGGAGGCGGGGGGGGGGGGGAAGAGCACAGAAGCATTTGCTTTGGTGGAATGGGGTTGGGCGTGGAAAGTCCCAGGCTCCACAATTCTTCTCCACCCACTCCTCATTGGGACTCCCCCGACCCTACTGGGAATGCTAGGAGGTGGAGCCCCACTCGCCATCCACCGGGGGCAGAGGCCTGCCTGTGGCCTGGGTGGCTTTCAGGGAGAGAAGGGGGGGGGCAGAGAGTCTGGTTGCTGCCGGGCAACTGCTCACGTCTGCTTTGTCTGCCTTTTCTTTCATGCTCCCAGTTCCAGAGGAGAAATGTAAGTAGGATGAAGGCGGCTAGGTGGCCGGAGAACAACCCTGACTTTTCCCGTTTGTCCCCTTTCAAAGTGTGAATACACAAGATCCTGACGCAAGGCAATCCAGCGGCTGTTGGTTGGCAGTTTGGGTTTGGAGTGTAGCTTTGGCCTTAAAAGAGCTGCATGGATAGATAAGGGGCCACATGTATACCTGCACATGCCCATGACCCCAGGCCAGCTGCGGGCAGGAACCTGTGAATGGACTCTTGTGCTATCCCCGTCACCTCCCATGGGCTTCTTGGGGATCTCCCCTTGGGCCTCCTGGACACCTGTCAGAACTGTTCTACTCCAGCACGTTTTTACTGACTCTTAACTACAGCCCGCTGCTGGCAGGCTCCTGGCTTCTTGACTGTTGCTTTTATTTATTTCATGTATAGAGTCATCGAGTTGGAAGGGAACTCCAGGGCCATCTAGCCCAGAAGGCAGGAAATTCGCAGCTGCATATAAGATGGGGGTTCCTATTCCACGCCCAAGCCCCCCCCCCCACTGGTGCATTCATTTCTAAAGCTGCCATTTGTCCTTATTCCACTGCCGATCACAGTTTCGATTCATTTTCCTGGTTTTGTGTAGCGAACCGTCTCGGGCACACTTCTGTGGCAGACAAGCAGTAGATAAAGAGTATATAAAGCAGTATATAAAGAGTAGGGATAGGGATTGGGGTGCAAACCCCTGGTGAATAGCTTTTACCGTCTCTTTTTTAAAGTACATTGGTAACTAAACATATCCCTTTAGAGCGGTGCCCCTGTACATTTTCTTGGAGCAGTGTTAAAATAACTTTTAGGCATACCCATGCGGGGAGCCCAGCCAAGGTGAAAGTTATCCCCTTCCCCCCAAAATATAGTAGGGGTTGCCAAACTATAGCTCTCCAGATGTCCATGGAGGGGCTCATGGGAATTGTAGTCCATGGACATCTGGAGAGCCACAGTGTACGATCCACAAGATCATTTCCTTAAGCCATAGAAAGTATAAGAGCCAAGAAGACGTTGGGGATTTGCTGGGTTACTTTGGCAACTATATTTGGATTGCTTTGGCTTGAGATTGGAAGTTACCCCTCATGGTGCCTTGAGGCTGAGGCTGCACACAAGTCATGGGGACAAATGGTGGGTTTTAAATTCTGCTTTAATCCCTGCATGGTTGGCTGCAGCAGCTGAACAGAAGCAGTTTGACCCACGAGTTTGCCGCATGCCGTGGGTGGCCGTTAGCCTGCCTGGGAGATTGCTGGACACGGTTTACACCAATTCTGGTTTGCTGTGAGGTCCGGGGGGGGGGGGCAACACTACTACTTCTGGCTAAGGAAAATATCCCCTGCTGGCGGGTAGAGGGGGCCAAGAACAGACAAATGTCACTCGCATTATGTAAACTAGGACGTACTGGGTATTGTAGAATAGGACAGTGACTGCTCCGTATATCATCTGAACCCTTCTCCCTCCTTCTACCCTACAGGCTTCCTGGAACATTTGTGGGCAACGTAGAATCCACGTCGCCGCCCCCCGCCACTGCCTCCCCCCCTGCCTTGGCTGCCGCCACGGGGCCAACAGTGCCCACCATTCCAGTGGTGCCCACGGTGGTTGGCGCGCCTAACTCTGCCCCGGCTGTGGAAAGTCTGAACCCCACGGATGTGAAGCCCCCTGCCAGCGGGACGCGAAAGGCCAGAGTGCTCTACGACTACCAGGCGGCAGACAGCAGCGAGCTCGCCTTGCTTGCCGATGAGGTGGGCTCCACTTCTGTATGCACCAAGGCTGCTTCTGGGGCGGCTGGGGGGGCTCCGTTGCATGAACTGCAGTCTGGCCAGTCAGGTGCAGAAGCTATGCAATTCAGAGCCCGCCTTGCTGCTCTTGTCTTCCTGTGGCTGCAGCCTGCCTCTGCCCAGTCAGCACGGCAACCCCCCCCCCCCCCCGATGTCCTCTGCGGACATGTCCTCTTTATTTGGTGCTCTTTCTTGATTTGCTTTTCAAACTATGGTAACCCGACCAGGGAAGTGATTCCCACTGCCATATGATCTTGCCATTTCCGTGTGTGTATGTGTGTGTGTTGGTGTGCAAAAGGGTAGGGTAAACAGCCCACAGCTCCCCAGCAGGGCTGCAAGACACATTCTAGGGAAGGGATCGGGGTGTCTCCTTCTGCCTCTCAGTGGGTAGCCAATATGCAGTCTGTATGGGAGGAATCAGTTTGCCCTCAGGTCCTTCCCCAAGGCTGCCTTCATTTCAGGACTACATTTTGGGGCTGAAAGCTTAAGTCTGAGTAGCAGTAAGGCTGACTGGGTGCATGGCTGCCGTAGGGTGATTGGCTTACTAAATGAGCGCCAGCAGGGTAGAGAGGTTAAGAGCGGCAGCCTCTAAGCTGGATAACCAGGTTTGATTCCCCACCCCTCCACATGCAGAAAGCTGGGTGACCTTTGGGCCAGTCACAGTTCTCTCCAAGGTCTCTCAGCCCCACATGCCTCACAGGGTGTCTGTTGCGGGGAGAGGAAGGGAAGGCGATTGGAAGCCGCTTGGGCTTCCTTTGGGCAGTGAAAAGTAGGGTATAAAGCCCAACTCTTTAATATTACTTCTCTCCAAATTCAGCTGTCAACTTTTCAGGAGAACGGGGAAAGGGCTGGATTGATTTAGCTGCCCATTTCGCAGCTCTGTCAGAAGAGTAAACTTGTCTTGGGTCCCTCTTTTATCCCAACTTGAGGCTGGTTCTTGCTGTCTGTTTGGTAAGCAGCCGTGTCAGCTCAGGAGAAGAGGAAGCTCAAGAAGTGAGCATGAACATGAATGTCCCGGTCTTGTTCTTCAACAGGGATCCTGTCTAGAAGTGTTAAGGCTGCATGCGCACTTTGTTGACAAGAGCTACTTTATGTTCCTGCGGGAGACGGGCTGCCCCATGACTTTTCTCTGTGGTTGTTTTTTAGATGATCACGGTGTACAGCCTGCCAGGGATGGATCCCGACTGGCTCATCGGGGAGAGAGGCAATCAAAAGGGGAAGGTCCCCGTTACCTACTTAGAACTGCTCAGTTAAGCCCCCCTGGGCAAAGGAGCCTTCACGCAAGACCTCGGCCCCTCTGTGTCCAGGCGCCTTTTGGACGGGCCGGCTGACTTCATCCACGACCATTGCTCTCTTCAGGGCCAGATTTCACTGTTTGGATCGAGGCAACTGCGGTGGTGGGTGTCTGGGTGTTGCCCCTTCACTTTTCCTAAGGATCCCATTACTGAATCGACCATGTACACGACTGGCTGGAGGGTTAGCAGTTACCAATGTCCAGATTCACTTTTAAGCCCTCTGTGGGTGACCTGATTTAAAGAATAAAAAACACAGCCCCTTCTCCTCTTCTGTTGGCAGTTCAGTGGATTTTAACAGGTGCAGCAGAGAGATTTTTCTAGACTTCAGCTGGTCTGTCCTGGGAGGTGCCTTTTTCAGCCAGGCCTGAGTTGTCACTCCCTGTTTCCACCCTGCTTGCTGCCATTTTGTGCATTCCACCCAAGTTAAGGCGAAACTGGCTTGTTTCCACACAGCTGTTCCACCCTCTGAGTTTTTTAAAATTATGGTGAACAGGTTAGTGACCTGAGGGTCAGAAGGAAAGAAGGGAAGCATTAGCACAGGCTGTGAAGCGGGGTAGGGGGAGGGGGGAGGGGTGCTGCTGCAAATCAGCTGATCTGGAGAAAGTGCTTGGAAACTGCCCTTGTTCAGCTTCTCCCCCTCCCCCGTTGAACATGCACTAGGCTTTCTCCTTTCACCACCACCCCTCCCTCCTTGTTCTGACATGACTTTGTTCGGTTGGCAAGGAAGCAAGGCTGGACTCTGATTTTCTTGTTTAATACCATATGCTGGGAAACACCTGTGCTTGTTTTCTGGAATCCTATGAAATGCTTTTCCTCTTGCACATGGAAAGAGCCTTCCTGCCCCACTGCTGGCTTGCACCCTTATTTGAGTGCTGTGGGGGAGAATGGGGACGGGTTGTGATGCTTCGCTGTTCCTTGTGAATCCCTGCAGGCCCCCCTTGCCTGGGGTGCCCCCGTCTCACCCCCTAAACTGCTGCGGTGCAGAGTAAAGCCATATTTCTTCTTGCGGTTGCAGGAAGAGCCCGTCTTCATGACGACCGTGCAGATTAAACCCGCCCGCAGGGCTGCTGGCTGCATGGACCACTTTGGCTTGTTGGTTTTCTCCTGTTGAGTTCTTCTCTCTTCTGAGCTTCTTTGTGATTATCCTGATGTTAAGATTTCAAAGCACTTCCATGTTGGAGATATAAATATATATACACTATATAAACACACACAAGGTTGACTTTTGCCAATAAACACCTAGCCTGCCGCCTTCTTGTGCTGCTGTTTTGTGAGTCTCATTCTGCTGCCAGGCTTCGGTTCATGCGCCTTCAGCCTCGGTCAGGGACCCCCAACACTGGTGCCCCCTGCCCCCTCTCCCGGTGCCCTCCAAATGCTTTTAGCAAAGCGGGGGGGGGGGGGGCTTTAACTGTTTTAAATATTGTGTCCCACCCTGAGTGATGTGGAAGGGCAGGATATAAACAAATATTTAGGAGTGTACTCTTTCCGATAAGGCTTCTGCTTGGCTGTGTGGAGTATTTAGAATAGACTGGGCAGCAGCTGCCCTGGCACAGGGGTCTTTCGCGGTGCGACTGGAGAAGCTGCGGCAGCCATTTTGTGGCTGGTTCCACCTGCAGCAGCCATTTTGTGGCTGGTTGCATCCACTAACTTGTATCAGCACTTCAAAAGTGCCTGTGGGCTCAAAAAGGTTGGGGACCCCTGGTCTAGCTGCAAGGAGGGGGATAGGGGGGAGGGTCTTTGGGGCAGGGGATGAGAAACAGCCGCTTCTGCAAAGCTACAGCTCCGCTCTCTTCCTTCCAAAAGTCCTCGGTGTGTGAGCCCCTTTCCTTTCCAGATGAACAAGCAGCAGCCCCCTCTTCTTGCCTTTGGGCACATGCAGATTTCTGAACACTTGAATCCAGAGTCTTATGAGCAGTAGGCAGATAATGCTCCCCCTTGCTAGGAAGGCCAGTACGGCAAAGTCTGAATTCCAGGGCCAGAATGCCCAGCTTCACAACAGGCTCATCTGCCTCCTTGGGCACTGGTGTGGCAGACGCAAAGCACCTGTGGAATGCCACTTATTAATTCTGTGCATCCTTCTTGAAAGCAGAAGCCTCAACCCCTCCATGGGTGGGAGGGCTGGTTGACCAGTCTTTTTACAGTTGGCAACAAGGCAGCTGCAAGAGGGGGTGTGCAGTCCTCCTTGTGGATGGCAGTTATGCCCAGACCACCCTAAACCTCCTCAGTCACGGGGCAGGGGCCTGGAGTTGCTCTGGGGAAACTATCCAATTTGCTGTGGATTTGCTACAACCCTCGGAGAGGAAGGAAGCAGGCAGAGAGCTCCGCTGTAAAGGTCAGGCCCAGCATGACTGTTAACTGCTACCTTGATTAATAAACTTCTACCTGCAACCCTTCCTTGGCTCCTTCATCCGTCCATCCACCTTGTATTGCGGGCTCCAAGGAGCGAGCAAAGACGTAGGAAAAGCTTGGGGTGGGGGGTGGGGGGTGGGCTGCTCTGGACTGAATGGCTCATTTTGCTTACCTGGCCCAGTTACAATGCCAGCTGCTGCAGAGACGGGGTGGGGGGTGGGGATCGTCATTAACCAGCAGCATCAGGAAGCTGGAACCCAGTCTCTACTCTTGACTTTTAGCTATGTAAGTTCCTGAATAAAGGCTTTGCCCGTGTTTCGATCAGTTTGTGCACCTCTGTTGCATTAAATCCAACCACTACCGCCTTTCAACCTGCAAGAACAGGGGCAGCCCTTGAACACAACAGCAGTCCATATGTCTGTTGAAGGACTCGGAACGGCCACCTTCCTGTCTGGGCTCACACAGCAGTCAACGGCCAGAGCTCACAGAAGCCTCCAGCCCTCTAGATATCCATTCTTGGTTATCCACTTCCTGCACAGGAGGCAGTGCTAACAAGCTGGGCTGGAAGCAGAAGGGTGTTCTAGTGTGACGGGCAGCACCAGCAGCTGGCTTGTGCAAACCAGGGCAACCGAGGGCGTTCAGGCGCTTGGTTAAATCAGGGCCGGGTTCTACAGTGCGTCCCAAGTCGAACACTGCTCAGCACAAGGCGGTGTTGTGGTTACGCGTGGCAGCCTCTGATCTAGAGCCCAGTCCGATTCCCTGCTCCTCCTCCACAGCAGGCCTCCCGGGTGACCTTGGCCAGTCACAATTCTCTCGAACTCTCAGCCCCACCTCCCTCACACAGGTGCCTGTAGTGGGGAGAGCAATGGGCGGTGATTGTAAGCGGCTTTGAGACTCCTTAAGGTGGAGAAAAGTGGGGCATAGGAAACCAACTCTTCTCCTGAAGTGTCAAGCTGCATTAAGAGAGACAACACTGCAAAGCCCCCCCGGGAGACACACCCCCTCCCTAGGAGAGAGGCTTCCGCTGGCATTTTACTGGATTATTTCGGCATCCCTCCCTGTGGCTGCTTTTCCTTCTGGGTTCCTTTCAAGCCATTCAGGAAAGGAGCTGCTCACTTTGTCAGCTGCAGAGGGTCCGGATGCTTTCGGCCCTGCTCCAAAGTATTGAGTGTTCCCTTTTACTCCAAGCCCTCTACTTGCTTTAGCTTCTCTCCGTGTCACAGTCCTTCCCTTGAAGCAACAGTGGAACGTTTTAAGAAAACACAGACAACCCTACTGTGCCTCCAGAAGTCAAGACGTTCGGATTCCCAGCATTGCCTAGAAATGGTTTTAATCAGTATAAATAGGGAACGTGTTGTACAAAACGCGAGACCAACAGTACGGGCATTTACTCCACCCCCCACCCCTTCTTTTTTGCACCAGAGAAGCAGGGGGGGAAGAGAGTTGGGAGATGCTAGACGTCTCGCCTGCAAATGGCACAGACGTAGCCCCCAGAGGAGCAGCGACTGGTCCAGTTTGTCACAAAAAGAGAAGGCCTTGGGCTGTGCATCACCCTCCAGAGGCCACATCTGCACACTACAGAAGTTAATGCCCCATACAGGCAGAGAGAAAAATACTTGCCACCAGCGTCTCTCCTTCCTCTTCCCCGCCTGGACTCAGCACGAGCTATAAAAAAATAAGGAATTTGGTTCACAGACACCAATTTACTCTTAGCACACAGAGCAAAGGCATCTTGCAACGATGCACTCCAGACAAGGGAGCTGCACACTCCGCCTGGCTCCAAGGAATTCTTCATCTTTGCACGTGTCTGACAAAGGCCTGCACCAGCTGGAAAAGAGGCTCCTGCCCCTCTGGCCCCAGCTTAGAGGCAGACTTGCCCTGCGGAGAGGGGAGGACGCTGCTGGCAGGAGAAGAGGGGCCTCCACGGCGGAAGTAGCGGGACAGGCTGGAGAGAAGAGTGCTCTGAAAAGGAGAAGCCGGCAGTGAGCTTAATTCCTTGGTTGACCCCATCCAGATGAGTCCCATTGAATGGAGGCACTGTAGATTTTTCTGGGCTGGATGGATTGAGATCCAGTGAAGTGGTTAGGACCCAAAAAGGATCACTGTGCAGAGACAGGCAATGGCAAACTGCCCCCTGCTGCTCTCTGGCCTGGAAAACACTACAGCGGTGGCTGCAACTTGCCCCAAAAGAAGGCAGGCTTTCAAAATGGACACTTGTGACTCCTCCCCACCCCCCTTGCTCCAAGGAGGGGGAAGCACCCTCGGGCCTCCTACTCCAGGGTCCACGAAGGAAAACCTCAGTACTTGCCAGTTCAGAGCTGAGCTCCTGTTTCATCCACTGCTTGTCACGGGGGTGCACTGCGGGGTCCTTCAAACAGCGCACAGCTTGGGAGATGAGCAGGTAGAAGCAGTTCTCCATTGTAAACATAAGCAGGGACCTGAGGAAGGAGATGTCAGTCGCTCAAGAATAAACTAGTTACTTAAAATGTATCTATATATGTATTCCCTTTCCACCCAATCAGGGTCCCCCGGGCAGGACGCATAAAAACTACATTTCAAATCATAACCCCATAAAACCCCATTAAAGCCAACCCCGGAACCAGGGAGGAGGGCCCAACCTAGTTATGGGTGGTATGCCAAATAAAACAAATAAAACAAGAAAGTCTTCATCCACTGGCGAAAGATGCCCACAGAGGGAGACATATTAATGTCCCTTGAAAGATTTTGGGGCTGCTTGGCCCCCCCTGGTGTAGCCTCACGTGGAAGGAGCACTGAAGCAGGACCTCTGAAGAGGACCGAGTCGGTGGGCAGGAAAAGGCACTCCTGACGGGCAAGTCAAAAAGCACTGCTTACACAACCTTCACTATTAAATAAAAATATCAAGATGTGAAGCTATCCTTCCTTGACAGATCCTCCATCCGGGTTCCTTACACTTCTGAGGTGGTGTTTCCAGCTCCTAACCCAGGGTTACTTGATGACCCTGGAAGGGTTTCCTGAATGGGTGCAAGGAAGTTCATTTTATATATTTCTAAAAAATCTGTTAAACATTTATCAGGTGATATGACCATATATTGGAGGATCATTGTCCATGGCAGGGGTAGTCAAACTGCGGCCCTCCAGATGTCCATGGACTACAATTCACAGGAGCCCCTGCCAGCATTCGCTGGCAGGGGGCTCTTGGGAATTGTAGTCCATGGACATCTGGAGGGCTGCAGTTTGACTACCCTGGTCCATGGGGTCACGATGGGTCGGATACGACTTCGCACCTAACAACAACAATGACCATATATGGTCATGTTGACCCCCCCTCCCCAAATGGCCAGGGATGGGCCTAGAAAGGGTGGGAAGGGGAGGGGCCACGGGTTGGCGTGTCCACAACTCTGCTTCCCAACCATATTCTGCACAATTATGCCATTTCTGGGGTCTCCTAAAGCCTGAAGAATGTTTCAGGGGGTTTCTCAGTGGTAAAAAGGTTGAGAAAGGCTGCTTTAACCCTTCCCTAATGAATCCTGTGCTCTTCTATTGATACCTCATGAATATAGCTGTTTGGCATCCCTCAAGGGGACTCAAATCATGTTCCTTTTGAATATTCTTTGAGTTGGGGGGGAATGAAGCCTGAAGGGGCAGGATGGGGGCTGCACAGTGGATGGGAGAAGGTTTCCCAACAAAATTATCCCAGTACAACTTTTGCTACCATTAAAGAATGAGCAGGTGCACTGTCAGGATTGAATCATAGAATCATAGAGTTGGAAGGGGCCATACAGGCCATCTAGTCCAACCCACTACTCAACACAGGATCAGCCCTAAGCATCCTAAACCATCCAAGAAAAGTGTGCATCCAACCTTTGCTTGAAGACTGCCAGTGAGGGGGAGCTCACCACCTCCTTAGGCAGCCTATTCCACTGCTGAACTACTCTGACTGTGAAAAACTTTTTCCTGATATCTAGCCTATATCGTTGTACTTGAAGTTTAAACCCATTACTGCGTGTCCTCTCCTCTGCAGCCAACAGAAACAGCATCCTGCCCTCCTCCAAGTGACAACCTTTCAAATACTTAAAGAGGGCTATCATGTCCCCTCTCAACCTCCTTTTCTCCAGGCTGAACATTCCCAAGTCCCTCAACCTATCTTCATAGGGCTTGGTCCCTTGGCCCCAGATCATCTTCATCACTCTCCTCTGTACCCTTTCAATTTTATCTACGTCCTTCTTGAAGTGAGGCCTCCAGAACTGCACACAGTACTCCAGGTGTGGTCTGACCAGTGCCGTATACAATGGGACTATGACATCTTGTGATTTTGATGTGATGCCTCTGTTGATACAGCCCAAAATGGCATTTGCCTTTTTTACCGCTGCATCACACTGCCTGCTCATGTTTAGTTTACAATCCACAAGTACCCCAAGGTCTCGTTCACACACAGTGCTACCTAGAAGCATATTTCCCATCTGTCAGGATTGTAGAATCTCTGTCATAAATTAGCCTGAGTTCCTCCATGTCAGTTATATTGCTTGATTGGGCCTGGCGCCTGCTTGCCCCGGCCTTGTAGTTTGTAAGCTATAAAATAGAATAGTGATGTTATGTTAACCTTATCTTGTTATGGGCTCACAGGGTTGTTGTCACCTCTCTCAAGGTTGGGAGTTTAGAATCCTGTTTTGGTTTCACATATGTCTTTCCTCTCAAACCCCCCTCCTTGGGAACTGTCAAGTTTTGGGCGGGAGAAATGTATTGATAAGCTGAGGCAAATCTGGCCTCTGGTCAGATTTGACTTTCAGTCCAATGCGTATAGTGCTAATCAATAAAACTCTTTTCTTTCGAATAAGTTTTTGTTGTGAGTTTCCTGTGCGCCTGACACCATCCAGTAGGCATGCTTTTCATTTTTCTGACCCAGATGCAGAACTTTACACTTATCTTTATTAAATTGCATCTTGTTCTCATTTGCCTGTTTTTCCATTGTGTTCAGATCTCGTTGAACTCTGTCTCTATCTTCCGGTGTATTGGTGTGTGTGTGTGTGTGGGGGGAATCCTTGCTACATCTTCCCTGGCCTTTTCCTCACCTCCTCCCCTCTTGGGCATTTTGCTCTGTCTGTCCTGTTATTTCGCCCTCTCTCCACTGGCGCAAGCAGGAGGCACTTAACACCGCATGGCCACCTCTCTTGCCCAGCAAACCAAAGGAGCAGGGAATGAAGGAGTCCGAGCTGACCTGGCCATCTCTATAACTCTGCTGTCAGCCGGACGGGAAAAGGTCCACCTCGCTGCCTATGATAAGGCAGGTCTGTAAGTGCTAGATGAATGCCGACACAAGAGCGCTACCCGTGCCTCTAGGAAAGAGAAAGATCCACAGAACAAACAATTCCCAGAGAAAGCCTCCAGGAAGGTCCAAGCAGCAGCCAGCTGGCAGTCTCCAAGGGTGTCACATGCAGTGCTCCCGGAGCCCAGGGACTTACTTGAGAGTCTTGACTCCCTCCTGCTGGGCAGCCAGTCCTGCAGCTATAGTGAAGGGCTCCTTCTTCTTATCCAGCTGGACCAAGAAAGGAAAGCAGAGGAACATCAGTGGGACACGCACACGACAGGCAGAGAGTCTGCGGTTTTAGAGCTTGGCGTGAAGGGGAAGTTCAGCATCCATTTCTTTAATTTTTATTATTTTTATTATATTTATTATTTATTATATTTATATATTGCCCTCCCCGAGGGCTCAGGGCGGTTTACAGAAAACAGGAAAAGATACAATTAACATACTGCAATAAATAACAGTAACAGTAATAACAATATAACAATAATAACAAGATCATAACAATTAACATTATAAAATAGAAATTGCGAGAGCCTCAGCTCAACTCTTACTGGGACCCAGTGGGTAAAACCGATTAGTGTTGGCCGTAGGGGGGGGAGCTTGGGGGCCAACTGGAAGCGGGGGTTTGGGTCAACCTAAGCCAAATGCCTGGCGGAGGAGCTCCCTTTGGGTACTCATTTTACCAACCTCGGAAGGATGGAAGGCTGAGTCAACCTTGAGCCGGCTGCTGGGATTGAACTCCCAACCTCATGGGCAGAGCTTTCAGAATGCATGTCAGCTGCCTTACCACTCTGCGCCACAAGAGGCTCTGTGGAACTGTTTAGGTTCTGTTAAAAACAAAAAACTGGCAAGGACAGGCTGTCATCTGTGTCAGCAGCACCTGCTAGAGACTACCAAGCCACAAAATGCCTTGGCAACAGAAGCTGGAGCTGCGGAGTGCCTCGTGGGCACAGACCAGATTTACAACCAGAATGAGGAGACCTCGATTATCACCAGGTAAAAGTTGGCTACAGAAGAGGCATTCTGTTTCACACACGGAGGGGAGTGCCTTCTGCCAAGGGTGAACTAGTCAGCGACACATTTCATAAATACCTATTTTCAATGTACTGACCATTTAAAAGACAGCCCCATTTAATCAAGGAAGATGTATTTGCTCAGTTAAAATGGATACATTGCTTAATCAATAAATGCTGCCGGCTTGAAAATGAGCAAAAGGGCTGTTTATGCCACCGTGACGGGGCTGAGATTGCAGTTTGGTCACAGAATTGAGTGGGTGTGCAACGCAAAGGGAGCTCCGGAGAAAACAGGGTTGCACTTACCTGTAACTGTTGTTCATCGAGTGGTCTTCTGTGCAGTCCCACATGGGTTCTGCGGAATCGCAGGCCTGCCACGGAGAGGAACTCACAAGCTTTATACATATAAAATTCTAGAAGCTCCCAAGAGTGCTCACCCCTCCCCCACAGAGGGTGACTTTCCCGCCCAAAGTCACATGATATGGGAGGGGTCAGCACTCTCCGCTCAGTTCTCCTTCCTGCCACCGGAACAGGCAAGTCAATCCATTATCAGCGGCCCACAGTGGGGAAGGAGGGAGGGTTGTGTGACTGCACAGAAGACCACTCGATGAACAACAGTTACAGGTAAGTGCAACCTTGTTTTCATCTCCGTGGCTCCTGCGCAGTCCCACATGGGAGACTAGCAAGATCACGCACCCTGGAGGTGGGTGTGGGCTTACATAGCGGAAAAATGGATTGAATCCACTTTACCCACAGAACCTCTCTCCAGGAGTTGACATCTATAACATAGTGGTGGACAAATGTGGATCAACTGGAAAAAGTTTTTCACAGTCAGAGTAGTTCAGCAGTGGAATAGGCTGCCTAAGGAGGTGGTGAGCTCCCCCTCACTGGCAGTCTTCAAGCAAAGGTTGGATACACACTTTTCTTGGATGCTTTAGGATGCTTAGGGCTAATCCTGCGTTGAGCAGGGGGTTGGACTAGATGGCCTGTATGGCCCCTTCCAACTCTATGATTCTATGATTCTATGATCATTGATCAGGTCACTCCACTGCAGATGTCTATTAGAGGCAATCCAGCCAAGAAGACGGCAGAAAAAAACTCTGAGCACATGTAATTCAGAGAGATACCAATAGGGCCATCTACTTCAGGCAAAGCTTGTCAATTTATGGAAATATCATTCAACATGATAATATCTGTACTGAGGCCCTTCTACACATTCATGGATCAGTAAGGCAAGTAAGGATTTCTACATTGCCTGGATCAGCCCATTCCATTATTTATTTATTTAAACAAGGCCGCTAATATTTAAAACAGTGGCCCATAATATCAGAGTTCTGAGTCATTCGCCTCTCCTTCTGAGGTAAAATTTCTCTTCTGCTTGCTGACCAGTCCTTGCTCAGAGGTGGCAGGAAGGAGAACTGAGCGGAGAGTGCTGACCCCTCCCATATCACGTGACTTTGGGCGGGAAAGTCACCCTCTGGGGGGGAGGGGGGAGCACTCTTGGGAGCTTCTAGAATTTTTATATGTATAAAGCTTGCGAGTTCCTCTCCGTGGCAGGCCTAAGATTCCGCAGATAATTAATTACTATTTTTGGTATAGGTCTATTGGACCTGAAAAAAATCTTGAAAAATACCCATATGGTATGGAGATTTTAAAATTTATTTTGAACCAAGAAGAAAAATAGCAGTAAAAAAAAAGGCCACCCAATCCTGGGTCTGACTTGACTTCTCCTGCCCCCCAAGCTTCAACCAAGCACAAAGTCTGGCCCGTGGGGACCAACACCTGGGCCTGGTTTCTGCGGCAGCCGAGTTCCCACCCGCCTGCACGAGAAGCCCAAGCCCAGGACGGCAGGAACAGCCTCTCCCTCACAAGCACAGCTGAGCCTCAGGCTGTCTTCTGCCATCTCTTTAAGCCTTTAGAAGCCTGACAAATCACTGAGAGGTAGGACCAATCTGTTTCCCCACCCTCCACTTTTCTAGCCGGTAATTCCCAAGGAGGATATTTTCAGGATTTTTTTCCTGAGAAAACCAAGACCCATTTGGGAAGCCAAAAAAGGGTGGATTTTTGGCTCTGGTATCCCTGAATGCACCCCCTAGATCCCACCTGCCCGACCCTCCCATGGTTCCTTCCTGGTTCCCATTCCAGAGCTGTGGGTTCCTGTTCCCCTGGGCCCTTCTTACCTCCCCTAGCATGTTGATGGCCACATTCACTGTGGCCAAAAGGGTCCCAAAAGAAGGGGCGACTTCTGAATCAAAGGCTGGAGTTGTGAAGCTCAGCACAAAAAGAATGTTGTACTCCGCGAGGTCCAGCGACTGCAACACAAAGGCAGGCCAGTCAGAGCCATGAAATCCAAAGCAGGTCATCTCACAAGCCAAGAGCTTTTTAAAGCATCACCAGAGACAAGAGACAAGGATTAGCTATTTCAGGATTTCACAGATCAGAAGGAAGCATCCAGAGAGATCCAATCTGAGCTACGGCAGGGGGCTTGTTCTCAACCTATGCCCAGGCAGTGCTGCTTCTGACCAAATGCAGGAACCAACAGCAAGGGAGACAACAGGCCAGGGCGGAAGCTTTTGACTGATAGGAACAGATGCTCCTGTATACCGAAGTATCCCTACATCAAGAAAACTAGCATGCCAGGGAGAAGGGTACTAGCTTTCTAGCTCCCCATCCTGCTCATTTTCTGCAACCCTTTTGTCTGGAGAAGTATCCAATCAGTTTGAATAAGTCTGGAGAAGTATCCAATCACCTAGCTGCCCAGCTCAGTGAGAATCAGACCCGACATCCCTGTGAAAAACAGGGAGGACCACTATTTGCTTGTCTTTATAAAGCAATGGGCTTCAGGAAAATGCACCCTGATTTGCACGGAAGGGGGCAATCTGGGCTTTCACCACAATAGTGACCAGGAAATCTTGCAGAGAGGGAAACCAAATCCAGCAAGTTTGCAAGATGAGTTGCTTGAGCCAACTTGGTGGCGTGCCTGTGCCTCTTCCAGCACAGGTCCCAACCCAAAACATATGACAACAAACAGAAAGGGGTGGTTTTGCACAGTGGCCATGAGCCTGAGTGTCGAGCAGGAAATGCCAAGTTCCAAACTCACTCCAGCCATGAATTTAGGAGAGGCCTTGAGCAGGCTGCCCACGCTCAACCTCCGTGCACAAGATAACCCTCCTCTCTTACTCTGACAAGCCTGGCCTAAGGATAACCAAATGCACTTAGGACAGTCAAGAGCCCACATATTCTAAGCTGAGGCTTGAACAGGCCAAGTGGATAAAGACCTCATCATGCCATTCAGACAAATTTAGAAAATCTCACGTTTGTGGAGAGAAGCTGGGGGGGGAAGGGGGGGCCATGTAGCATGAACTCGCAAGCAAAACCACAGGTGCTCATGCACGACACGACGTCCATCCATGTTTGCCACATGGACACCATGTTTGCCACATGTTTCCCACAGGGGCCTATAGCCATCCTCCTCCCCGCCTGGCTTCCCGTACCTGGTCAAGGAGGATCTGGCAGATGTCCGGGGTGAAATGGCGCAGAGCGGCGAGGGACTTGCTGAGGATTTTCAGGAGGCTGTACTGCACCATGCGCAGTGCCTTTTGCTCAGCGGCTTCTGTCTCTGAGCTTGGGGGCTTGGAGGAGGTGTGGGGAACCCGCTGGACTCGAGGCATGACAGCAGAGGGCAGGGACTCCCCATTCTTCGTCTGGAAAGGAAAATAGGAGCACAAGTGAGACAAGTGAGTGGGGACAGAGCCTAAGGCCATGTTTTCTCTTGCTAGGCAAGGGAGGAGGGGTCGCATACAAAATTGCTGCTTTCTGATTTTCTGCACAGCCAGTGCAAAGGCAAAAAACTGTCCTGCAAAAAAGGGGCGGAAAAGAAGACGGGGCCAGATTTTAGTAATTTGAACGGCAGCCACGTTTTGGTTATGTGGGATTTTTCTGCAGTATGTGTATTTTACATCTGACTCTCCTTCTTTGGTGTGGAAAACAACCATCAAGGAACATACTGACACATCACAAAACTTTTCAGCCTTTAGCAAGAGCTTTTGGAAATCTGTGTTCCCAAAGCTGTTCCCCTTGATGCTGGACACGCTAATGCTCAAATGAAATAGGAAAAGGCCAAAGAACTTATACCAGGTCTAATGTCAGTTGGGTGGCTCCCCATGCAGAACAGTTACTTAAAGCAGGGAGCTGGAACTGACCTGCTAATCAGGGAGAATCAATGGACCGATCTGCACTGGACTTGGCATATACAAGGCTTGGACTTTTTTTTTGGGGGGGGGGGGAGACAGAAGACACAGCCCCCACCTGACAATAAGCAAGACAGACCAGTACTGATCAACGGCTTCACTGGGCACGTATCCCTCACCTGGAAGAACTAAGGCAGAGGTGGCCAAACTTAGATCTTCAGTTGTCCAAGGACTACAAGCGTGCTGGCAGGAGCTCATGCTAAATGTAGTCCAGGGACAGCTGGAGCCGCAGTTTGGCCACCCCTGAATTAAAACACGGCTCCCAGTCAAGTGTGGAACTGCACGTCTGACACGTAACTGCTCTGGCCTTCAGGTGGACAACCATGCCACCAGAGAAATAAAGGACAGTTTCATGCACACAGAAAACTAGCATTTCAGGTACAAGACTTGCTAGAATCTCTCGCTGGCATGCTAGTTGTTTATGTGCAGGGAACATTTTAATGGAGTCTCACTCCCATCATCTGCTGTCTGAAGTAATACAGCACCAAACCAGGTTTACCGCCATTGTGAGAAGTGAGTCCCTCACTTTCTTACCTGTAGATAGTGCTGAAGCATTTTTCGGCTATGCAAAAGGGAGGTGCAGGCCTGGCACAAGTAACACAAGTTCACCTGAAACATACCAGAAGCAAAAATGCTTGACCTCAAATGCACATCTGTAAAATGGGCATTATGCCAAAAGAGAAAGTAAAGCAGCCTGCACCCTAAAAGAGCCCTGCGAGTTACGAAGCCTTAACAAACAGCTACTGAAGGGTAAGTCCCATTGGCAAGCTCTCCTCCCAAGTCATGGGTGCTGCCGTGTCCACCAGCATGACGGAAAACCTGAGGAGGACAGGGACCACAGATTCCCCTTACTTGCACGTCCCCCAAGAGCTGAGGCAGATGGAAATGCCATTCCTTCATGAAGTTGGAAAGCTGGAGGATGAACCCCACGGTGTGATCTGCTTCGTCAAGGCAAGCCAGACTCTGGACCGTCCGGACAGCATTCAGGCACTGCAAAGAGAAACAACACAGACCCCACCCTCAGCCTGACAGCAAAACGGAAGTTGGGGCATTATCTCCCAGGCCTACTGCTGAAGAAGGCATCCTCCAAATCCTACCCCCCTCCCCACTCTTGCAGGTCCTCATTCCCGGCAAGCTTCTTGGGGCAGGGACCCTTTGTTCCTGCTTCCCACAAAGCAAACGTTACTTGCCCCTACATGAGCCTAGATGCTGCCTAATTGCACACAACAGGCTTCACTCCACGGACACTCCAAGATGCCCACGTATAAAATACCTGTAGCAAAATACCTGTAGCCTTTGCTGCGACTGCTCCTACCTTTATGGAACAACCTCCCCACTAGGGCTGTGTAAGGCGGAAGCCAAATCAGCCGTTCCAGGAGGCCACGGGAGCCAGTGTGTAACTCGGCGCACACACGCAGGTGCACAGCTCCACACCTGCGTGTGTGCGCCAAGTTACGCACCGTTGCCTGTGTCTCCCCTGCCCCCCCCTGGCCGTGTTGGCCTGGAACGGCCGATTCGGATGCTGCCGCATGCAACTCTACTCCCCACTAAGGCCCAGAGATGTGCAAGGCGTCTCACAGAGGACACAAAACCACCTTATTCCAAGAGGCTTGTGATGTCTTATCATGCACGGAAGCGCAACGCTGTTTTAACTATTCCTTAATGTCGCCCTCCTGGCTTTTATTGTGTTTTAATATTCAAGGAAATCCACGGCATAAATATTCCCAATACTGAATTTATTGATTTCCTGACGAACCTGAAGGATTCTCTCTTGATGAACGCCTACGAAGTCCAAGGCCTCTGTCAGGAAGTTGTACCGGAGGGTCTTCAGAAGGCGCTCCATCAGTGATACGGAGAGACGGTAGACGCCAGGCCAAGAGGGGGCATCCAGAGACTTCCGGGATGAAGCCGGCACCTGCACGCAAGGGCCACGGCAGTGAACATGGACAGTCAGTCGTCTTCAAGAACAAATCAGAAACGGGACTGGCCTCAAGTGACAAATGCACGGGCAGGCTCTAAGAGGGCTCCTTGGGTCACAGTGGCACAAGGGGGGTCTTCAGGAAAGCAGCCAAGCCAGGCAAGGGAGGGATACCCACCTGGCCGGCACCGTTGCTGCTCAGCTGGTACACACTCAGGAGAGGCAAACAGAGGCTCTGCATGATACCCGCTCCGGCCACAGCTGCTGCCCCCTGAAAGAGAACAGGCCATCTATGCAGCTCTGCGTTTATTGATTGATTAGATTTTTATGCCGCCCTCCCTTACGGCTCAGGGTAGTTTACATATAACATTGAGGGGCAATACGTGGAACGACCTAAACATATAACATAGTCAAAAGTAACGTCAACAATAATCCAACGGTGCTTCTAAATCAACACAACTTCAATGGTCTTGATCAACAATATAACAGGATGATAAGGCCCCCAGAGAGGCGAGACTGGTTCAGGCTATGGAGGGGATGTCTGAGAGGGGACCTATGGATGTTGTTGGGTTTGGTCGGTTTCAGGCAAATGCCTGGTGGAGGAGCTCCCTTTAGCAGGCCCTGCAAAATTGCGGGAGTTCAGAGGCAGGGCCCTGATCTCTTCAGGGAGCTCTCAGCATCACCCTCTTGCCTGGAAAGCTCACCGGATACAATCCCACCACTGCCTCTGCAAATGCTACAAAATCTGACCGTGCAGCTGCACAAGGTGCACACTGCCCATCAATGGTCACTTTGAGGTTGATTACCGCTGTAAGGAATCGTTTAAAGTGCTTCGTGAGTTTCATACCCGCATTAAATATCTTCGTGGCACCCATGTTCCAAGGCAGCTCAACCTTGAACACCAGTGCTTGGGCAAATGGCCAGCCCCATTCGTGAGTGGCCACAGTCCGGCTGACTACTTGGAAATTGCAGGCCTAGGAGAAGACCTTGGTCCAACCAAGCAGGGCTCTTTCTGGGGTCAGAAGGGTGGGCTAGAGAGGGAACTAAAGCGTCCTTTTACCACTGCTTGTTCTGACCTTCTCCTGCGGTCAATCCTCAAGGCAGGGGCCATTTCATCTAGATATTCGGCACAGGAAGTTACACCCCAATCAGCTTTAGGAAGCAGCAGTGCCCCCAAATGCAGGAAATGTTGGTGGGGACAGGGCATAAACAGGCGAAGAAACTCTCTGGCTCCCTAATGCGACACCAGCTAGACGCACTGTGTGCAAGGGCATATCAAGATGCTCTCTCACCTGCTGCGTCCTGGCCAAAGTCAACAGCAGGTGTAACGAGGCCTCGGTGAAGTGAAGGTTCTGCTTTGCCCTGAGGCTGATCTCCAGGGTGGTGAAGAGAGTTGGGAGAATTGGGATCTTCCTGGTGACCTGCAGCCAGCAATCACCGTCCTCGTCCACTTCGGAGAGCTCCTTCGCCAGGTGAAGCCCCAGCACACACACCTGCCACAGGAAGGAGCAATGAGAGAGGAGGCCACCCTAAAAGGCAGGTGAATTCTGAGCACCTAATACTGGGGCACGAATCCACTAATACGCCCAGTATCTCCAGAGCGGCTTGAAGGGCTCCCCATTCATTACTCTGCACTCCTTGACAGGACAAGTCTGTTCCCACCCCGGTATGGCAGCCGGAGGCAGGCCTAAGGCCACGCAGTGACTTCACACAAGATTTAAGCCAGGGATTTCTTGCTTTGGAGCACTGACTCCTGGTCATTACGCTCAACCAACTCTTCCCAGGTTTTCGGTGCTTCCCCACCCAACCCTGAAGTGTTGCCTGTTCTATATTCAGAACCTCTACAGCCAGCGTCCCCATTTCAGCAGCTCTCCTTTTTCAGGACTGATGGGGAGGGTAGCAATGTCAGGGTCTTTCTTCCTAGAAAGAGGAAGCTTGCCCTCGTTCCTGTACTGTTTGGAAACAAAGCCCAAATATTTGCAACTAAACCCCTCTCCTTCCCTGCTTTGCTTGCTTTGGCCTCCTTCCATCCATCTGCTGGTTCCCCTGGTGTCAAATGTCAACGGTGTTCTTTGTCAGGCAGGGCCTGTCTTCCTGAACTTGGCTTCTCTTGGCTCCCTTTCAGCAGATTTAAATGAGTCAAAAGGTACTTTGTTTCAGTTATTCTGTCGTATGTTGAAAGTATCTCGTTTACTATGACCAGAGAAAGAGCCTCTTGTGGCGCAGAGTGGTAAGGCAGCAGACATGCAGTCTGAAAGCTCTGCCCATGAGGTTGGGAGTTCAATCCCAGCAGCCGGCTCAAGGTTGACTCAGCCTTCCATCCTTCCGAGGTTGGTAAAATGAGTACCCAAAGGGAGCTCCTCCGCCAGGCATTTGGCTTAGGTTGACCCAAACCCCCGCTTCCAGTTGGCCCCCAAGCTCCCCCCCCTATGAGTACCCAGCTTGCTGAGGGGTAAATGGTAATGTCTGGGGAAGGCACCGGCAAACCACCCCATATTGAGTCTGCCATGAAAACACTAGAGGGCGTCACCCCAAGGGTCAGACATGACTCTGTGCTTGCACAGGGGATACCTTCACCTTTACCTTTTGACCAGAGAGGGGAGAACAAGCTGCAAAATCCCGGGGAACCATCAGTCAGTCAGTCAGTCAGTCGGGGGGTGGTCCCCTACATATGCTATGGTCATCTCCATGAATTCAAATATGATGAATCAGGAGGGGCTGGGGTTCAGGTGGCAGAGCCTCTGCTTTACATGCAGAAAGTCCCAGGCTAGGACCCCGAACAAGGGATACCAGTCAGAACAGACAATATGAGCTAGACTGGCCAATGCACTAACTGGGTATAAAGAAACTTAGGAAGCTCCCAATCAAATCCTGTTCCCACCACACCCTCTTCCCCTGATGACATCGGAAATCACTTGCCCCATCTCGCTGGTCCTTCTGTTTATGCCGGGAGGCATCATCTGTCTCCATGCTGTCCTTGTCGTCCACAGAGTCGCCAGAGGTCAGGCAATGCCGAGTCTGGTCAAAGAGAGCGACGACTTCCTCCTGGAGCGTCTCACACACACTCAGCACCAGCTGGGAATACTGAGGGATGTCACTCACTGCCAGACACAGGGGGGAAGCACAGCACACACACGTCACGCCCTCATTTGGAGCACGGGGAAATCAGTGGCAGAGCAGGAGCCCAGGGATGGAAACAAGCCTACCAGGAAAGCGAATGTAAAACTAGTCAACAGCTATCGTACTCACCTATGGAGAATGACATTCTCAAAAAAGAGAGAGGCAAAGTTCAACGAGCTTAACTGACAGATGAGAGCAAGAGTCCAGTGGCACCTTAAAGACTAACAGAATACCTGAAGAAGTGAGCCGTGACCCACAACAGCTCCTCCCCAGCCACAAATTTTGTCGTCTGGACGCTTGCTCATTTCTTCTCTTACAGACTGACTGGCATGGCTGCCCATCTTGAAAGATTAGAAGAATCTGACAGTTTAAAGCAGGGGTGGCCAAACTGTGGTACTCCAGATGTCCATGGACTACAATTCCCAAGAGCCCATGCCAGCATAGCAGGGGCTCATGGGAATTGTAGTCCATGGACATCTGGAGAGCATGTTTGGTCACCCCTGGCTTAAAGACTAACAATTTTACTGCAGCTTTGTTGAGGCATGACCTTTCAAGACTCAAAGTTCCCTTTGTCAGCCCTTTAACCCTGGAATGCTCCTACCCAGAAAAACTTGCTGGTGTTTCAAGCACTCTTGGACTCAAAGCCAGGAGCAGGGGTAGTCAAACTGCGGCCCTCCAGATGTCCATGGACTACAATTCCCAGGAGCCCCTGCCAGCAAATGCTGGCAGGGGCTCCTGGGAATTGTAGTCCATGGACATCTGGAGGGCCGCAGTTTGACTACCCCTGGCCAGGAGGTTCCACTACAGAACAACACAACGATCCTCTGAAACTAATCTGATGCAGCATCAGCCACAATAACAGACAGTGAAAGCTTACACTAAAGTAAACTGTGATCTCTTTTAACAAACAGCTGGCAGCCCATTCAACATCAAGCACCAGTGTGGTTGGGAGACAGAGCAGGGAGACGTAAAAACATAAGAGAATTCACAGGCCATCTATACCTTGTGGCTAAGAGCCACTCAGGGACCCCTGTTCCATATAAGAACATAACAGAAGCCATGTTGAATCAGGCCCATGGCCTGACCCTAACGGCCAATGGTCTGATCCAGTCCTGTGCTAAACAGTAGGCAAAACCCAGCAGGGTCAAAACTCTAGAACAGGGGTAGTCAACCTATGGTCCTCCAGATGTTTATGGACTACAATTCCCATGAGCCCCTGCCAGCAAATGCTGGCAAGGGCTCATGGGAATTGTAGTCCATGGACATCTGGAGGACCACAGGTTGACTACCCCTGTTCAAGAAGCACTTCCACTCTTGCCCCCTCCAAACACCAAGAATACAGAACATCCCTGCCCCATTATTAGCCTTATGGCTAACAGCCCCTGATGCATGTCCCTGATGCCCCTGATGCATGTCTTCTTCACCACCTGTTCTAGTCCCTTGGGAGAATCGTTCTCTTCCTATACATCATATGAAGTCAAGCAATGCTGGCAGACATAGGGATAAAATCTAATAAACGAATAAAAAGAACAAACAATTGTAGAGCAACAGGACAGGGCTCTTTTGCAGAATGCGCTGTCATGCAGGCTCTGAAACTGGCACTCCCCCTCACCTTTCACCTCCCGCATCTGCAGGACCATGATGAGAGCAGCGAACAGTCTGGCTTTGGTTCTCTCCATCAGCTCCTGGTCAGCATGCAGCACTCCATCCAGGATCTGGGTCAGGGAGTTTATGATTTCATCCACAGAGCCCAACTCTCTGAGGACGAGACAAGAGGGAGAAGGAAAACAATATACCTCTCAGCTGTTCCAGGATGGCTACCACCTCATGCCTGGGCCCCACCAGCCATCATTCATGTGGCACTTTGAGAACAATGATGCTGAATGTTAAACTTGCCGGGGACATCATGACGAACCAGCAGAGACCACCGACCACCTGCACCAATCAAGAGGGCTCTCTGAGAGCCAGCGTGGTGTCGTGGTTAAGAGAAGAAGCCTCCAATCTGGCGTTCTGGTTTTAATTCCCCTGTCCTTCTCCACAGGCAGCCAACTGGGTGACCTTGGGCCAGCCACAGTTTTATCTGAGCTCTCTCAGCCCCACCTACCTCACTGGTTGTGGGAAGAGGAAGAATAAGTGTTTGTAAGCCACTTTGAGACTCCTTTGGGTAGTGAAAAGCGTGGTATAAAAAGCCAGCACTGCTGCTGCTGCTGCTTCCACGAAGAACCTATCTCATGTCTGCTAGTACAATGGCCATTCATACCAGCTGCCAGATCCTGCCTGGGATCCCCTCCCCCTTTTCTTTGCAAGTAGAAGAGATGGTCCCTTGGCCAGAAACAAAATAGAGGGCATTCCTACCTACTTGGACCTCCCTTCACTGGAAGCAGCCGAGGGGCTCCTCTGCAGCAAAGTTATTCTCTACACTGTAGGGACGTACTAGGGACACATGGCAAGAGCTGCCCTCGCAGGGATACGATGCATGGGGTGAGAGGGAGGAGTCACAAGACAGAATACAACAGCATCAACAGTGCTACGAAGAAGTGCAGTCTTCAGACAGTTCCTCCCCGTTTCTAAAACAGCAGGTTTATATTTCCCTGTAGACAGACATGAATAATAACGTGCTGCAAATACGCCCCAATCTTAAAAAAGAGGGGGGGAGTGAGAGAGGCAACATCCAGTTGCAAACTCTTGCTGCCCTGTAAATGTCCCCCATCCCGAGGTTCCTTGATGGGTGGTGAAGATTAGCAATGGCAACAGCGGGGCAGTTCCTCAAGGGGGTGGGAAGCGTCACTGGTCACGAGGGCCGTAACAGTGACTTTGAAGCTGCCATCAGCCCACCGTGCTTCCCTTCTCATGCTGCAGCTGCAGCCCCAACCCCCCTGCACCTCTCTCCTCTCCCACAGCCTCTCCTTCTCTTCCGGAGATCTTCATCATGCCTCCTGTGAGAGACCTACCTTTTCCACTGCCTGAGCAGGATTAACAGCAGGGTACACAGCATGGATCCCAGCTGGAGGCAGCACACCGAGGTTGGGACCAGCAACTGCAGAGAGAGACTCTATTGGTAGGCAGCCCCTGCATGGCTAAGCGAGAACATGGTTGGCTGACACTCTGGAGCCCTGAGCCCTAAAGGACAACTGTCAACTACTTTAAGAAACTCTTTGCAAGCGTCTCTGGGAACAGAGAGCTCCAAGTCCTAACCGGCCCACACGCCTTTATAGCAGCAGCGTCCTGCTCCACATCTTGTCAGGCAAGCTGCAGTCCAGGAGCTTCAGGCACTTTTACCCCACCTGGTAGGAGTCCTAGAGCATCCTGGAAGAGCATAAGATTCAAGAGCTGACACTTACCAAAGCCTTGGTTCCACTCAGGACCTCCAGAAACAGCTGCTGGACATCAGAGTCATTCAAGTGCATTATGTCAGCCTGATGAGGGCAGAAGTTGTGGGAGAAGGCATCTTTGACAGCCAGTCACCACATCCAGAAATAGTTCAGAGCAAAGCATGCAAGTGTCTCTAACTAGATCACTTCCAGAGCAGGAACCACTGATGATTTCCTCACTCAAACCACAAGCTTCCTCTTTTAAAAATTTGCTTGAAGTCTTTGTGGTTGAAAGTGAAATATGTTGACAGTTTTTATTAAAGAACCAAATCACAATAGGAAGATTTGGAAGGACCCAGAAGACCCCTTCTTTCCTTGCCTGAAGACAGTCTTCACCCATCTCCCATACCCCCCCCCTTAAGGCTGGATCCGAGTTTTGCAGTTCCCAAGTTCACTGAAGAACAAGTCACTTGTATTACACATTCACAGAACAGATTTGCCTGTGAACTCCAATAAGGGAACAACTGCTGGATTTAGTTGTGTCTGCTACAATACCGCTTCACCCCCAATCATATATCATTTAATAAGCCACAAAGGGCTTCCCAATTGCCCTCCTCCTCCTGCTTGAGCCCATAAGGACAGGCAGCAAGGGATCCTTACGTGGCTGGTGGAAATGATCAGCATCATCCGCCATGCTGAGATCAGCATCTGGTACTCTGCCATGGAGGCACAGCTGTTGCCCTCTGCCTCTGCCACGTGGAATGCCAGGGCCTTCACATAGCCTGACCAGTAAGCAAAGCGCTTCTCCGTGGAAAACTTCTTCAGTGTGTCTTTCAGTGACTGGTCCAGAGAACCCCTGGAAGGTGAGGAGATGCGGCACTTTTTCACTGCCCTTCTCCCTCCAGAGGCAGTCAGGCCGTTAGGAAGCACGCTTGCCCACCCCGGCAGGGACACAATTTACGACCGTACTCCAGGCAAGGAATCTGGGAGGGACCACTGATGTCTCATTAACTCTGGAGGCACAGGTAAAGAGGGTAGCTTGCCAAGCATTTTCCCATCTTCGCCAAGCTCAGCTACTAGCACCCTACCTGTCCCCAGGTGATCCATGCAGCAGTCACCTCCAGAATAGATTTATGTACCGTATTTGCCGGCGTATAAGACGACTGGGCGTATAAGACGACCCCCCAACATTTCCACTCAAAATACAGTACTATGGGCCACTATATCCCACTGGCACCAGCTATGTCTATCCCAACTGAAGTGCACCCGGCGTATAAGACGACCCCCCCACTTGGAGGCATGTTTTTCAGGGGCGAAAGTAGTCTTATACGCCAGCAAATACTGTAACTCACTCTATGCAGGCCTGCCCTTTTCCTTGATCCGGAAATTGCAGCTGGTACAAAATGCAGCTGCTAGGGTCCTCACAGAACACTGCGGAGGGCCCATATCCAGCCTGTGTGGAGGTAGCTGCATTGGTTGCCAGCTGCTGCCAAGATCTAGTTCAAGGTTTTGGCTTTGACTTTTAAGGCCCTCCATGGTCTGGGACCCACATACCTGAGGGACCGTGTGTTGCCCTATGCCCCCTCCAGGGCCTTACGCTCTGCGAGTTCAAACTTCTCAGTCCTGGCCCGTGCCTGGTGGAATGAGCTCCTAGGAGAGCTGCAGTCCCTGCAGGAGCTTCTGGCCTTCTGCAGGGCCTGCAAAATGGACCTCTTCTGCCAGGTCTATAGTTGAGGCTGGGATAGTGAGGAAGATTGGATTACTCCCCCCCCCCTGGTGTTAGGCAGTGGTTAGGCCATCTGCTATCTATGGCAACCCCCTGCCAGGCTGGTTGGGGGCGATGGGAGATCAAGTAATTACCCTCATATTTGTTCCTTTTTTGTTGTTGTATGATTTTGTCATCCTGTTAGTTTTTAATGGGGTTTTATTGGGGTTTTTATTGGACATTTTGTAACATGCCACAAGCCAGTCTCGGGAGTGGCAGGAAATAAATAAATAAATAAATAATAACAATAACAATAACAATAATAAAAATGTTCACCCTGTGGGGAAAGTCTTTTCCAAGCAGACCCTACTTAAAACTCCACTTATATAAACATCCTCAGCCCTTGAACAGAACTGTTAGCATCTCCTGATGTCTCTTGCTCAGCCTTAGAAATTTTTTTCTATTAAGATTTTTGCTTTTTGGTAAAAAAGGTTCTAAAGATTTACGTAAGAAGTACTTATAATGACAATCCCACAGTGCTACCACCCACCCTCTCCCCCCCCCCACATGCTGCACCTACTTAGGCAGCTATGAGCAGAGAATAAGAAAAGAACAAATGGGGGGGGGGGGTGAGACTGAGGTGTGCGAAGTTAAGAAGCAACAATAGGGATCCCGCTGAACAAAGATCAAAAAAGGTGAGGCATCACTGCTCAAAGAGAGGCAGAAAGTCTTGTCAGATGGAAGGGACGGTCTTCTTACTTGTTACAGGAGATCTTCTCCTCTTGTACAGACCTAACAATCATCCACAGAGGGAGGAATCTGAGATTTCCAGTGCTGCATGATCATTCACTTGGCAACCCTTGGACATTTCAAGAGTTCGTCTGCATGCTCAACACGTCAGTCTATTTTTCGCCTTTCCTGCTCTAGTTTAGTGTGGTGGCAGACAGAACTTGACCTGGGAGACCTCAGTTCAGCCTCACCTCTGTCGTAAAGCCATGCGGTAGCTTTAAGGAAGCAGTCTCTCCATAACACCAGCCTATCTTACAGGGCTGTTGTAACCATTACAAGATAATGTGTGCAAAACATTCCAACCATCAGCTGAAGTTCTACTTCTAGATACTTACTTAACCACATAGTAGATCTCTAGGCAAATTATCTTCATGATCAAGGCACAAGTATCCAAGACACTGAGCTAGAGAGACAAAAAGTATAAACTGAGCTGCTTCTGGAATCAGATCGTACCTGGAATCTCTCTCATGCACAAATTAAACTGAGGAACAAAACCAGAAGTTTTCAGAAAGGTTCATGTCCTCTTATGGAGCGCACTGGTGGCACTCAGGAATGCTTGACTGGGGTCAGAGGAATCTGCACAAAGCTACCCTGGACTTCTAATGGTACATTATGTGTTTGTGCACAACTACTGATCCCAAAGGACTGATTTTGTTATTCTATCAAGGAACTATCCAGTCTTCATTATCATGCTGCAGATTTGTTGTGACGCTGTTTTTATTAATTGACTACTATTTACTCTCCCTCCTTATATCTGTATTCTTATGATTCTTGCTCCACAGTCTGAGGAAGTGTGCCTGCACATGAAAGCTTCCACCTTGAATAAAGTTTTGTTGGTCTTAAAGGTCACTATCCTAGCAATTCCCTGGGAGGAATGTCTCACAGTTGTATGGAGCAAGCAACATATGGGGTGGTGATAGCCTTTGATCTTTAATAGTAGCATTTTCGTTTCTCTTTGTAAAGTACACTGAATTCTAGGGGATTGATTGGCTGTATTTGGTTGTGACACAGTCTACTGATGAAACAGAACTGATTTTTGCTGTATATTCCCTGTCATGTAAGAAGATCACAGTCTGTCGAAGAGTGCTTGCGCTCGAAAGCTCACGCCTTGAATAAATCTTTGTTGGTGCCCCTGGACTCTGATCCAAATGGAAATAGTATTTTTAGAGGACAAATGGTGAATCATTTTCTCTCAGCAGTAAGAAACACACAAACACACAGCTTTACTTCCGTGGAGCACATCTTACCTCAGATGTTTCAGAGGGGGGAGGAAGGGTTCCAAAGAGCGGGTTGGTGAGGTTCTCCCAAAACTTTGGCCTGCAAGTGTAATACACAAACATTTCAACTGTTGTTGCTGTTTTCATTCTGAAGACCTGGCTCTTGCGGCAAAGGAAGTGGGAATCTGGTTGATTGGTCCCTAATCGTGGCGGGGGAAGCGCAGAAATCTCCACCAGCACCTTCCTAACCAAACTGGCCAGTGCAGGAGGAACTCTGCTCACTGGTCCATGTCAAACTGGGAACTGTGAGGAGTGGGCCCCTCCTTTGGAGCACAGATTAATTTCTTAAAATGTTAATCTCGGCTCCAAAATCTGAACAGGAGTAGCCATCATCTTCAGGATGTCTTCTTCCTCCTCAGGAAAATAAAATCATAAAAGTACTAATGCTATTGTATGAGCTCACACCCATGTCCACCTTGTTCTCAGCAGACCCCCCACAAGCCTTGTTTAAAGAAGCAGCAGACACAGGGCTACAGCTATAGAAGGCCAGAAGGGGGAAAGTGCTGTCCCCCCCCCCACACCCCCCCTAAGGGCAGCAACAGCCTGGGGAGCAACCACTTACTTGGTCCGCAGGACTAACATGGCGCTATCCCGACGGTCCTGCCACAGGGCGTGGAGGAAGGCGATTGCTGCTCGGTGCAGAAGTGGGGGGCACCAGTACCGTTCCTGCTGCTTGGAGTCTATCAGCTCCAAGACCACATGAAGGCAGCTCCACTCCCCTAAGCTGAATTCCTAAAGCAGAAGGGGGTGGAGACTGAAGCAACAAACTTCAGGTTGAAAAATGCAAGGCGATGGCAGCGATTCAGGATTAGAGCCAAGAAGTAATGAACCTGAAAGCAATGTCCTTCTCATCAAACATAGGCAAGTATGAAGAGACAATACTTTCCCCTCCATGTGCCTGGTTTTTGTTCTACTCAAGGAGGAAGGGACAGACTTGAAGGGCTTCCAGTCCCAGTTCTTCTTCTTATTGTTGTTATTATATTCGAGCTGCTCTTGAAGAACATTTATAAGCTACCAGTGGTGTGGAATGGTGCAGCCAAAACACAGACTGGAGTGGGTCACAGAAGGGTACTGTGGTCGTGTTCCACCTACCCTGGTTTCAAATTTGCTTCCAGGCCCAATTCAAGCTGCTGGTACTGGCCTTTAAAGCCCTGCATGGCATACCTTAAGGATGGCCCACTCCCTTATTAACCTACTTGACCACTACAGTCCCCTTCAGATGCCTCCATGATCTGAGGCGTTTCCAAGGCTTTACCAGAGCCGCTCATGGTAAAAAAAAGAATCCTGGAAAGTACTGATTCACTCCCCTACATGTAGGAGTTAGCACCTTTGTTTATTCCCCTTTGACAGAACTAGCCTGGAAGTTCCTAGCACTTCCTTTTGTGGTCAGAACGGGCCCTAACATCCCCTATAACAGGGGTAGTCAAACTGCGGCCCTCCAGATGTCCATGGACAACAATTCCCATGAGCCACTGCCAGCATTCACTGGCAGGGGCTCTTGGGAATTGTCGTCCATGGACATCTGGAGGGCCGCAGTTTGACTACCCCTGCCCTATAAGGAGCAGAGGGAAGCATAAAGTGAGAAGCTGGCCAGGTCTACCAATGCTCCATCTAGGGATCTGCAGAGCAAAAAAAGTGGGTGAAAACCATGTTGCTTTGAAGCAAGCAACACCAGAATATGAAGTTGCCAAGACCCCCTCCGATTGGACAGGGCCCAAGTCATTTACACAGCCTCACTGTGGAGGCAAGTGAGCTAAACCCATCCCACCAGCAAGGAAGGAGAATTCAAGACACTGTTGGGCTGCAAAACACCGCCCATTGGAGTCAAGCTGCCTTCTCACTCAAAGCACGCAGAGGCGGAAAGTGCGGTCAGGGGGCAGCTGATCCGTGATGACCCAGGAGACTGCTTTCAAAGCAACAGAGAGGTTTTGCCATTGCTTGTGTCTGCATCACGACCCTGGACTTGCTTGATGGCCTCCCACCCAGGTACCCACCTAGGCCAACATCTGAGATATGAACCAGCTTTGAGATCTGTCAAGATCAGGCTGGACTCGGCTATCCAGGTCAGGACAAACACCACGAGTATGTGAAGTATTTAAAATACTATGGATTGGACCACTTAATAAGCCAGGGAGGAACGGCATGCCAAAGGCTTTTTGTGGATTGGCTGCTTAGGTTTTCCAATGAGTTCAAAAGAAGGGGGTCAGCCGTCTATTTATGAAACTGGTTGTGGTAAGTGGCTTATAAGTTAGAGCCAGTGGGAGATTTCCCCCCCAAAATCAAGACACCCCGATCTTAAGACTAAAAATTTTAATCAACAGATTTTTGAAATCCGTCCCCAAATTCATAGTAAATCTTTAAGACCAACAAGGATTTATTCAAGGTCTGAGCTTTCAAGTGCAGGCACTCTACTTCAGGCCCACTTGAATCACTGGCATTCTTCAAGCAAAGGTTGGATACACACTTTTCTTGGATGCTTTTTAGCAGGGGGTTGGACTAGATGGCCCCTTCCAACTCTATGATTCTATGATTCTATGAATCTGTTTTATTAATAGTTCTTTATAATGCACTATAGTTGAGCCTCTTGTGGCGCAGAGTGGTAAGGCAGCGATATGCTGTCTGAAGCTGTCTGCCCATGAGGTTGGGAGTTCAATCCCAGCAGCCGGCTCAAGGTCGACTCAGCCTTCCATCCTTCCGAGGTCGGTAAAATGAGTACCCAGCTTGCTGGGGGGTAAACGGTAATGACTGGTGAAGGCACTGGCAAACCACCCCGTATTGAGTCTGCCAAGAAAACGCTGGAGGGCGTCACCCCAAGTGTCAGACATGACTCGGTGCTTGCACAGGGGATACCTTTACCTTTACCTTTATAATGCACTATTATTATTCCTATTGTTATAAGTAATATTACCACTATATAAGTGGTGTTTAAGCCCCCACCGGATGTGTCCATACAGGAGCTTACCTTGGACCCCTCACTTGCGTCTTTCACCTCCAGGTTGAGAAACAGCTCGATGAGGCCCGGCTGCGTTTCTACAGCAACCGTCAAGAATTCCAGGATCATGACCTTAATGCGCATGTCCTCGATTTTGCTCTGGAGACGTGTCAGGAAGGCATCACGAATGGCAGCAGCATCACCGCCAAGGCAGGCATAGACAGACATTGGAGCCACCTGGAATCAGGGAAAGACAGCCTGTACCCACTGCTTACGATGACACTGCTTAGTGGAATTATTACTTTTAGACCTCAAGTCACTGAACATGCTTACCCTCCCGGCAACTAGGGCTACCCAGAGTGCCTGACCCAGCAGCTGTGGGATGGCTCCCCCTCGCAAAGGGCGCCAGGTAGGTGGTAGGGAGGGGTTGTCCCGATCTGAGTCTTTGTCTTCTGCCTCCCCTCCAGGCGCTAGTGCGGGGTCCGTCTCCAGAGTCGGGCTCCTTCAGCTGCCACCCTGCTGGTCAGGTCTTCCTCCCTTCTCCTTCTTCTACTCTTTCTCCCCTCCTCTGGCCTTCCTTTCCTCAGTCTCTCCTTCCCTTCTCCGTTCTACTGTCCGTTCTCTCTCATCCGCCTCTGTCTTCTGCTCTCCTCTCCCCTCTCAGCGTCTGACCCCCAGCCTCCTTCATCCCTTTTATGCCTCCCCAACTCCCATAGCCCCTTCTCTTCGTCCCCGCCCCAAGAGTGCTAAAAAAACCTTGGCCATGGCCTCAGCTTACCATCGCTTTCCCTTTCCTCTTCCCACAACAAACCCCCTGTGAGGTGGGTGAAGCTGAGAGAGCCTGGATATCACAGCTCAGACATAACAGCTTTATCAGTGCTGTGGGGAGCCCAAGGTCACCCAGCTGGCTGCTTGTGAGGGAGCAGGGAATCAAACCCGGCTCGCCAGATTAGAAGTCCGCGCTCCTCACCACTACACCAAACTGGCTCTAGGTTGGCCACTAAGACAGGAGTAATTTCCACCAGTTCCCCCTTCCTGCTCCAGACCTGTAGTCTGCCTCTCAAGCTATCCTGGAAGGTCCCCTGCTTCCTAGCAGCGGGGGGATCCTGTTCCAGAGAAAGAAGTGCCTTTATGTTAGTGAAAAATGTAGTCTGGGTGGAACTCAAGGTAAAGGACACGAAGAAAAGATTCAGACAGAGAACATGGCAGCTTCTGAGTGGGGTGATACGGACCAGATGGTCACTTAACCTGAGATTGTTTAAGGCCAATACTGAGTACCACCACCTTTTTGAGCGGCTCTCCACCCTCTTGGTGCAGCACTTGAAGGACTCCATGGGTCCCTGTGTGCCAACACACACATGAGGCAGCCTTCTGCTTGTGCTGCCTCCACTTAGGGTGGCCCATCAGGCATCAACCAGAGAACCCAGCATTTTCCATTGTGGCTCTAGCTCTGTGGAAGGGGCTCCCTAGAGAGAGGAAGCCCCCTCCCTGGAGATCTGCAGCAGGTGCTGCAAGGCCTGCTTGTTTGCCAAAACTTTTGAGGCCGTCCAAATGGGGAGGGATCCAAGGTTTGCAACTTTATTTTGGGCTTTAACTGAATACTTTTAAAATTATTATTGCAAGCTGTCTTGAACCACAAGGAAAGTTGGGCTATAAATGTTTTAATCATTTAACCTGATATATGAGTCATGCTCCCCTTTTTAAACAAAGAAGCACCAACTTTTAATACCAAGGTCCTAGCCCATTATAAGGCTTTACAGCAGGGGTAGTCAAACTGCGGCCCTCCAGATGTCCATGGACTACAATTCCCAGGAGCCCCTGCCAGCATTCGCTGGCAGGGGCTCCTGGGAATTGTAGTCCATGGACATCTGGAGGGCTGCAGTTTGACTACCCCTGCTTTACAGGTTCAAAGTTGGCATGTTCGGACGAGACAAACAGGCTGCCAACCACTCCGGATCAATGAGAGCTCGGTGACCTTCCAGGGGAAATATCTGGAAGAGAAAACGGAGCCCCTGTATCTCCCAGCAGAAGCCAGAGAGCTCACAAGATCTTCCCTTCGTGTGATCGGGAAATAAGACAAGACGCAAACAGTTCTGAGGATACAAAACCAAGCCTTACCGTAGCCAGTCGCTTCAGGAGCTGGATGGCGAGGCGTGGCAAGGCAGGGTCATGCTTGTGGTAGATGTACTTGGCCAGGACGGCAATCAGATTGTTCCTGTGGGCACCTGGCGAGGGCCAGGGTTGGAAATACAAAACACAGAAAGCTGATGCACCCCAGAGAGAGGAAGATGTCAAAAAAAATGACCTCCCTTGGCAGACAAGCTAAACTAGCAAGTTACATGTGGGTGGCTGATGTTTAAACATCAATCATAGTGCTAGGGGCTGTACGGCAGAAAGGCACCTACCATGCTGAGTCAGGGCATGCTCTAGAGGAGACACCACGTTTGAGGGCGGTTTCAACCGGATGACATTGTTGGTGACTGAGAAGGCCAGCTTCACTGTCTGGATCAGCAACTGCCCCTGTCCCTGCGATTCATCACTGTAGGGTCAAGCAAAAACAGCACCAGACATGGTTATTCGCCATTCACCAGACAAGCTAGATGACACAGGCAGCCAAAAAGCTGGTTTCTCAGCTCAGACCATGATATAAAATATACTCACCTCACTTTTTGCTGCTCTTGTTCCCTGTTAGAGTGGCCAGGTTTCAGTGACCGCAGCAGGCATGCATCTGTCCTAGCTGTCCTGGACTCCTCCCCCCTTGACTTCCTGGACAGTAGCCCATACCTCTTTCAGCTGCCCATCGCCCTTCAACAGCGCACAACCATCACCTCTCCTAGGTACTTTTGCCCGACACTTCCTTCTGCTCCTTTTCAAATCCCTGTGCATGGCATGAATACCCCTTTCCTTACAGGAGATGGACTGCAAATGGTTTGGTTCCCTCAGCAGCTGAACACTGATTCTGTGAAGGTTCAAGGGGGTGGCAGGTGGCAGTGCATGAACGAGAGGGTGATGAGTGTCCTGCACAGTGCAGGGGTTAGACTAGATGACCCAGGAGGTCCCATCCAACTCTGTTATTCTAGGATTCTATGACTCCTTGCAGCAGCTTCACATGCAATACAGGTGCAAAGGAACATGAACCTCAAGGAGGCTTTCCTCCCTAATAATCGTGCAGAGTTCACTCAGCCCTCTGAGCTCAGGTCTCCAGTCATGGCTATAAATTCAGGCATGCATGAATTATTTTCTGCTGGCGCTCAGAAAGCAGGGTATTGCATTCCAACTGGCATTCTATAAGCATGGCCAAAGAACGACAGAATGAACAGCAATGCAGGGATGGCAAAGAGCCTGCCCCTCTTTTGACTACCAGCAGCACTTATCGAAGTGATTCCTGAGCGTGTACGAAACTCCCAAATGTTTGCCAATAAAAGGCTATAGCCAGAGAAACAATGTCCTTTAAAGAAAGGGAAAGGAAACGGGGGTGATGTGCAGTGGCAGATCCATGTGGATCCTTGCAGATGCTGTATGGGGCTTCTGGTCCCTTCATGAGCACAAAGGGGACCATAGAATCCACTGCTATGAGAAAAACAGAAAAGTCCGCAAGAATGCCGAAGAACCACAGCACTGAGAAGAAGTCCTCCTGTGGGTTCACCTCCATCATGTTTGTTCCCATCTCAGCACACCATTTTATACTGCTGCTCAACAGGATACCAATCTGAATTGAATCTCCCCCACACACACGTGAGATTGCAGTCGGTTTCTCCCAATAAGCAGACTTTGTTGGAAGAAAAATCTCTTTATTGAAAGTATAATGAAGCAGGCATCTCTGAATCCTTGCTAAGACTAACGCACCTTGGGACAGCCCCTCTATCCTCTCCCCTAGCACTCCCTCTGAGCTCAGCTTTAGGCACAAAACCCTACAAAGTTCATTCTTTTATTGCCTTCCCTGAAAATGAAAGATAGAAACAGCATCACTTCTGGCCCCAAAGTTGGGGAGATAACTGTTCTCAAACAGCTAACGGATTTATGGCTCATTCCACTCACTTGAACCCTCCGTGGACCCTACATTACTAAAAGCCAACATGCCAAGCAATATGGGATTACAAGTGCCTATTATAACTACTTAACTGCATAAAGAATTAATACATACATATAAATGCAAAAACATGGCAAAAACCTGTGGTTGCATGATTCTGACCACACACCCCATTCCACCAAGCAACAGGCAACTCACCTGCTGGACTGCGTGGCCATCACCATATCAATGGTGTCCACGCCAATCCCCATGATGTTGATGATTGCCTGTCCTGCTTCAGTGTTGGCCAGGCTGAAGATGCAAAGGGACTGCAAGCTGGGGGCACTGCTGCAAATCAAGAACATGTCTGTCAGCTTGAGGCGGGGGCAGAAGGCCTCCTTGGAGGGAGGGCAGATCCTGGCTGAAGCAGTCCATTCCCTCCGCCCAGGTCTGGGCACTGTGCCTGGTGGGAGGGGGCTCCTCTTTTCTTCCTCCTTCATCTGCAGCCCTAAAAGGGTTAAGCCCAACCACCACTTCCTCGATAGCCAAGCAAGATGGGGAGGGAAGGAGGCTTGGCCATTGATGGGCCAAATAGACCGGGGAAGGGAGCTGGCAGTCAGAGGTTCCTGGGGAGGTTTCCCACAAGTAAATTGTGGGGGGGGGGGGGGGGTGAATCAACCGCAGACCCCCTATATACCCGCCAGGGACCCCTGGGAGTGTCTGGACCCCCGGTTGGGAATGACTGGCCTATGTTATGAGAAAAGGCCCCTTGCTTTCCATACAACAGGCTGATGGACAACACTGGGCGCCCAGATGGTTCAAGTATATTTACTTAATTACACCACCCAAGGATCCCAGCACTGAGGACTTAAGCCTGCTGAAACATATCGCTATATGTTGCTACTTAATGTGACTGAATGATATGGTTAAATATGGTTAAATTTGAATATGTGAACAACTAAATACTCTAAAAACCATTATACTTACAAATGAATACCAGATAGCTAAAATACAGATATGTTGTGATATAGTTAGGATGCAAACTGCTAAATCTTGCCAAACTTCTGGGGCATTTCCACACACTGAAATAAACAGCATTACGCCAGTGATATGGCATAGCGCTAACAATTATCGCCGCGCCTCTGGCCATTCCGCACCTTCTGGCTCTCTCGCTTTCGTCTGCCGCCTTCTCACACTCCTTACACTCCACATGCCTGCTTGAAATGGCGGAAGAGAGCAATGCGCTTTACACATGACTTTCTTCCGCCTGTCAATGAAGCCAGGCAGCCAATCCCCTTTCGCAATGTTTTAAAGAGCCCACAATGCCTGCTTTTTTTTTAAAGTAAAACTTCTCCATTGAAACACCTATGCATCTAATCATAGATGCATAGTGCTTTTTATAATGTCATCCCTTATGGAATCACATCTGGAATCTTTAAAAAAATCTCATTCCTGATTTTTTTTGGGGGGGGGGACTTTAGAAAGGCATACTTTGTGTGACAACTTTGGGTAAAAATTCTTTTGGGCTTTGCCTGCACAATTGAACGCCTTATCGTTGCTCCAGGCAGTTTGCTCTAAAAAAAAAAAACATTCCCAGGAAAAGGGAGAGGGAGGCAGGTGCGAGAGTGAAATATTGGATGTAGAGGTTAGCACCTCCACACATTTATTTAGCATGTGGCCTGCTGGTTGCTCTCCTGTAGCTCATGCTTTTTAGGTTGGGGAATCCACTTTATGCGATTCCCCAACTACCGATATAAAATGGTAGATGTTGCTTGAGGTTTGCTGGATAGACATGGGAGGTTGGCAATGTTGTGCAAAACACCAAAAATATGGCATCTTCATAAGGTGAGCATTTCACTATATTTATTGGGTTTGGAATGGCCGAAAGAATATGAAATGGCTCAACTTATAATTCAGGGGTGCCCAAACTGGCTCTCCAGATGTCCATGGACTACAATTCCCAGAAGTCAGCTCCCTTCAGGGACACAAACTTAGCACTCTGGACATGTTTCCCATCCTTGGGAGCGTGAGATATCTCTGAGCCCAGGGATTCAGACAAAACAGGCAGCACAAGGTCCAGGCCACCTGCACCCTTCCTGGGAAACCCCTTCAGGGTTAGTTTCCCAGCCAGGGCAAGGAACGCTGGGAGAGTGGACAAGGCTTTAGCAAAGATGACTCGAACCTGCCCGTGAGGAAGACCTAACCCTGAGACCCACAAGAGCCCCCCAGGCTACCATAGGAATAAAGCCAAAATCCCAAACCAAAATATGGCAGGATCAGACCTGATTCTGACAACAGCTAGAAATTCAACTCCACTTCAGGAAATGGCTATGCAGGAAGCTTTGTGCTTCTTTGGATGTGAATCAGTGGGAGTATAAACATTTACTGTACCTGCTATGAGGATCCATTTCAGGGCACAGGTTCAAGATAGCATGGATCAACTGCAGAATAAGGCATCCTGAAAAACAGGGAAAGAGACAGGAGGAATGACACTTAAAAACCAGTGGAAGAACAGTTTAATCCTAGAAATAAATAAAAATAAATATCGCTACAGATGTTAATTTTCCACTCCTAAGCATTTCCCCCCTACTCTAATAAAGCTGGTTACGCTTTGTATCGTATCTCTGCACCCCAACTATTCTTCTGCAACACCCCTCCCACCTTCTGACTGGGATATTCAGTCCTATTGTAATTCCATCAGACAACAGGAGGATTGACTATCGAAAATGTAGGCACAAAAAATCTCTTAAGGTGTTACTAGACTTGAATTCGGCTCTTCTACTACAGACCAACATGGCTCCCCTCTGGAATGCTCACCTAGTAAGTTGTACTTCTAAAACAGATGGCCAAACGGAGGTTCACCAGATGTCCATGGACTACAATCCCCATGAGACCCTGCCAGCATGGACATCTGGATGACCACCATTTGGCCATCCCTGTTCTAGCATATACAAGGATATCCCAGACAGGAATGGGCCCCACCTCCCTTACACCCCCAAGCTTCTTCAGCCCCATTGGGACCTTTACACAAAGCACAATCTGTCTTCATCACCCAAATAGTCACAGGGAGGGTGAACTAGTCTTACCGGAACAACAGGTCTGTGGTTTAGCCCAATCGTAATCCCAAATGGTAGCCCCAAATGGCCTGACTTGATGAGGTACCAGTGCCAGTCCCGCTGCCACCCAAGAACTGAATAAGGGAAAGTATAAACCAGACAAAGATGCTGAGAGCTTCTGGCAGCCAAGTCTCGGGTCCCTTGGAGAAGCCCTACTTACCGATTCGTTCTCTCACTCCATGGGAGTTATAGCGCCATTTGTGGTAGTTTGGCAACATCTCCTTCAAGACAAACACGATGCAAGGCACGAGCCCCTGGCTTTGGGTACTGCCAAGTTGCCCCTAGAGAAAGCAGTCAGACCAAATCATCTTTTGCAACGGGAGATAGCAACACACTAAACAAGGAAACCCTGATGCAGCAAGAATTGGGGGTAGGGGTGATGCCTGAAGCACAATGCACTAAGTCCATACAACTGCTTCCCTTCAGCATTATGGGATTCCCTCTCCCCAAAGCACTTACCCGGACAAGCGTCATGACTAAATTCAGGAAGGACACCGTCACGCCATATTCACCTTGAGGCTGCTCAATGCTCATTAACAAGTTACCATATCCCCCTGCATTCATGCCTTCTGCACTGTGGAAAGCAGAAGGGGGGGGGGACATGAGACCCATAAGACACATAACTCTTCAGCAATATGAATAAAACATACCCCAAAAGCAAAAACAATTAGTCACACAGATTTTAAAGAGGCCTACATTTCACAGTGATGGATCACATTTCCCCCCAATTTTTCTGCATGGAAAAGGCTACCACAGGCCAGTTTACCAGGACCAATCTGCTGTCAGACAAGCATTCTGCCCTCTAATTTCACATTCCTATTTATGTTCATCAGTGCAATCAATGTGTAAAGCTTTTATGCATGTTTCAGCTCACCGTGATATCCTCGGTGAACTGGAGTCTGCCCACCTCCCCAGCAAGCTGTGAATTCAAAGCTGGGACTTACTAAAGTAAGTGGGTAGGAAAAGTCTGGCTAGGATTTCAGAAATCCAAGTAAGCCTAACCCAGTACTTCTCGGGAAGGGGGGCTATAAAGGGGGAAGGCGCAGCAAGGCAAGCCCATGAGCACAATCCCTGATCTATTTGTGACACCTGTATAGGCACCAATGAGATTTCTCAATTAATGTGGTTCTGACTGGGGCATTCAGACTGCTTGAAATCTCATAAGATGAACAAGTTCGACTTCAAGGCAAGGCAGAGAAAACTACCCCAGTTCTACTCACCCTGCTAGGGTTGGGTTGGGCACTTCGGCACCCGAAACAGCCGGTCTCTCCCGGTGCAGCGAGTGCCGTGCCACGGGGTGGAGGGGAGGGGAGGGCATCAGCGGGCACAAACACGCAGGTATGGAACTCCACTCCTGCATGTGTGTCCCGCTGGCACACTGAAGCCCGCACTTCCCTCCCCCACTCACTGCGCCAGGAGAGACCAGCCGCTTTGGGCGCCAAAGTGCCCAACCCTACAGTCCCTGCCTCCTTGAAAGAGCACAAGGACATGAAGAGTACGTAACATTAATTAGGACAGCTGCAGGAGCAGTTCTGTGAAAGGGATTCGTTGTCAGGATTACAGCAGTACATGAAGCACTCTGCGTAGTCTGAAGTGCTGTATCAAGGCCAGGTTAGCCTCCCATGTTTCATCCCACATATCCAATTTGTGTTTAAGTAATGGACAAAGGAAGCAAAGCGTTACCGAAGAGTCAAATTACCTGATCATGTGACTCAAACTAGAAACCGGATTAGCAACGAATGGTAAAAATCCCGTATGGTGAAGATCAGTCCAAACCTGAAAAGGAAGACCAGCAGTGCCTTTTTGATGTTTGCTCCAAACAGGGTATTTATTTATTGATCACATGGTGTGTAGCACAGCCAGCAGACCCAAAGGCTGTCTGGCAGCCAGGAACCAGAAATTCGGAGGAGATTTGCTCTTGCCTGCCTCTGCGTCATGACCTCTAGTGTTCCTTGGAGAAACTCTACCCGACTCCTCGGAGGTCTTCCAGCCAAACACCAGCCAGGGTCAGTCTTGCTTAGCTTTCGAGATGTGATGGGCTTGGGCTTGCCTGGGCTGCAGCCCTTGAATCTGAAACCTCAGCTAGAACTGCCAGATTCTGTGCAGTCTGCAGAGGCACAGCACTGGCTGAGTGACAGATGCCTGTTGGTTTGACTATATAACTCTTAATGAACGACTGGGTATGCTTATTCTTGTAACCACTCTTGTTCATGTCTGCTTTATTCAGCTGGTCTATGACCATGATTAATGACTGACTGGCAAAGGAGATCGCTCCAGTGTGAAGTTTTAGCTGATTACCCCAATAAGCAAACTCCATTTAAGGTTTAAGTTTCTTTACTGAAAAATGATGAGCTACTCCTGCAAGAACTATGCCAAGTCTAAGGAAAAGATGGCCTCTGGGCAGTTTTTGCCTTCAGTACCCACCAGCCCCCCTTAGCCCAATTTAGGCTGAAGAGCCCAGAACTGTAAGATCAAAGACACAACTATCCAAGAACAAGAGAGAGAAGGCACGTTACTGAACAGAGAGCAAATGGCAAGCACTATAATGCACACTCTGAAGCAGTCTAACATTCTAACTCCTAACCTAGGAAAAAAGCAATAAACCTGAAAGAAAATAGAAACCCTATTTAGTGGGCAAAGAAATAAAAATGGCAAAAGCAAACAGGTTTTGACATCCAGTAATAGAGAAATTAAGCAATATTCCCTCACCTTTGCAGGCATCCGGGAAGCCAGGACTGTTAAGCAGTTCACGCAAGAAGCTATAACATCCACTGGGGGAGAAACCACAGTAGTTAACCTGGAAAAGAGAGAAAGTACTGTACAAAATGCCAAAACTTATTCCTATGATTTGAATAACGTTTCAGAACTCATTTTGTACTAGTTTTTTGTCCTGCCCTTCCTCTGATTCTCCCCTACTCGTTTTATCCTCACAAAACACCCCTGTGTGGCAGATTAGGTTAAAATCACCTCTCTGAGCCTATACTTCCCAGCTTTTCTGACTGATATTCTAACCATTACGGCCCACTGTCCCATCAGAATTTTACCCCTATTAAATTAAACAAGTCTGTTGATGATTCTGACCTCATCTTGAGCTGTCATGGCTACTCAGCTGACTGACCTTTGTAGCAGCATGTAGATCCTCGATGTGATTGGCAGGAGGCAATCCGCAATAGACACATCTGTGCTGATGACTTTGTGAACCAGGTCGATGATTGGCTTCACCCGCTGGCAATGCTGAATTACATCTGAGGAAGGAAACGAGGTTATCACGAAAACATTAAGAAAAGGTCAGGCAAGGAAAGGGAGGGGAGGGACTTATACTCCATGCATAAAACTGACCGACCGACCACACCTCGCCAATAACATACAGCAATGAGAGGAAGGAGAAAGAAGGATGGGCACCAGAGGTCATAGCCTGAGCATCTGACACCAGTTCAAAAGGATCTTAGCAGTCACAGGATAAGAGGATGGATTCAATTATGGATTTTAAAAAATCAGATAAAGGGCACAAAGCAAAGCAGGAATCAATGGACAGTTCTCACAATGGAGGGAAGTAAGCAGTGGGGTCCCACAAGGATCACTATTGGGGCTGGTACTATTTAATTTATTGATAAGTGGTCTGGAATTCAGAGTGAGTAGTGCAGTAGCCAAGTTTGCAGATCAGACAAAATTATTCAGGATGGTGAAAACCAGGCTGACTGCAAAGAGCTCCAAGAGGACCTCCACAAACTGGGTGAACGGGCAATAATAGGACAAATGAAGTTCAACGTTGCTAAGTGTGAAGCGATGAATATTAGGAGAAAAAAATCTTAACTAAGTATAAGCTAACGGGGCCTGAACTTGCTGAGACTGTTAGGGGAAAAGGTTGGGTAACAACAAGGCATATACAAGTCATGAAGTTACATAAACTGTTATTAAATTAAAACATATTAATTAAATTATATTATTGAACTGCCTCCATTAAACCTTATAAAGAGGAACTCCATTGCTGCCGGCCAGTTGGTGTTTTGCGGATGGTGCATTTTTGCGTTGTGAGCAGGGAGGCCAGCATTTTGTCAGCAAAATATGTAATTCACTGTAAATAATGTAGCAATGGCCAAAGGAATAAACAGCTTCACAAGATAAATTCATGGAGGATCAGTTTATCAATGGCTACTAGCTATGGTGACTGAAAGGAACCTCCAGATGAGAAGCACTAAACCTCTGAATCCAAGAGGGAAGACCAGGGGAAGACTTCAGCCTCTATGTCCAGTTGTTGCCCCCCACAACATAACTGGCTGGCCATTGCGTGAGACAGTATGCTGGACTAGATGGACCATTGGTCTGATCCTGCAGGGCTCTTCTGATCTTCTTGTTCTGTACCAGCAGAAAGTACTGATGGATGCTTTGACTTGGTCGGCACAAGGCAACTTCACGTGGGGACGTTAATAGGCACCTCCAACATTTCAAAGTTCCAGTGGCTCACCTGCTGTTGACACAACATGCAGCAGCATCTCAATCTCACAAGTGAATAATGTCCAACTGCTGTAGGAATATTCCCATCGTACCAAGTAGGCTTGGTCATCCAGCATCACCTGGCCCACTGTTCCCTGAGGTATCCGGAGGTTGGTTTGGCCTAGACCTAAAAAACAAAAGGAAAGTGACAAAACTAGGCTGGTTTTCTATACCTGCAGACTTCACTTGGGCCCAATATTGGAATTCAGTTTAGTTGGTTAATAACCTTTGTTGGGGACAGAGGACTCTGCTCTCGAACAAAATCCAAAGCTATTGACTGCACTCTCTTCCTTGCCAGCCCAGGAGGGTTGGGAATTGGTAGTACAAATTTGCAATAGCGTCATTCCTTACGAGAAGAGTCCAGAGAGACGCTGCTGCCGCCCCACCACCCTGGAATTCTAGCGGCTTCAAGGTTTCATCTTGTCTTACTTCCTTTTTTAACTGAAACTGGGGGAAGAAGACTAAAAAGAATCACCCCGTGCCTCTGGTTGCAAAATCAGAATAAACAGAGTAGAGCTCAAAAACAAGAAAGAACCAACCAACCAACAAAGAAAAACCTCTCTCAGCAGAGTGCGTAGGATCCCCAACAGCAGGAGCTCATGGTAATTGTAATCCACGGACATCTGAAGAGCCACAGTTTGGCAATCCCTGCTCTAAACTGTACACCAGAATCTTGTATTCTGTGGTTGTAAAACTGAGATGCTCTCTATATTTTATTCCCACCCTTCTTTCAAAAAGCTCTTCCCTCTTTCACTTTATCCTCAAAAGAACCTTGTAAGGCAGGGGAGGCCGGCAGAGACTGGTTGGCCAAGATTCACCCAATAAACCTCATAGACCATTTGGGAACCCCAATCTCCCCAGTCCTACTGCAACATGATAACCTCTAAACACCTGCTATTGAATGTGACTGATGCTGCTGCCTTTTGCTTTATGATTTTTAAATTAGAAGGCTGTAAACCAGCTATATTTAAATACAACTTTAGATGGCTGGATCCTACAACTCTGTCATACCAGTTTCCTCACACCAGAGAAAAGCTTTGTCATTAGCAGAATGGAGCTATAAGATCCAATTTTTAAAATCCTCTTACTTTCCAAGCTGTGTCAGAAGTCACATTTTATGTTGGATGGAAGCAGGATGCAAATATTTTAAAGAAAATAGTTAAATATTCACATCCTGCTTCCAGGGTACTATGTGAGCACCGAAGGTATACCTCAGTCTATCAGTAAGCAGTGGCCAAGGCAGTTTACAACATTACATGAAATAAAGAAGAAAAAAGCATATAAATCATACAAAATAATGACAAGGTTCCAAGGACCAAAAACTGCCCCACATCCTTACCAAGGGGATAGAGCAGCTTTGGTGTCTGCCTCCGCCACAGCGTACCGTCTTCGTGAGAGATTATGTCGGGGGGCTTGTGCTTATACAGCTCAATATAGAAAGACATCTTATCCAGGAAGGTGTATACCTGCAGGTGGAAAGAGACCAGGTGGCCTGATGAGGCAGAAAGTCAGCTGAAGGCACCTTCACGCACTTGTTCGTGGAGCAGCTAAGCTGACAGGCCCGTCCCTCCACCCGTGGCCCAGTGTGAGAAAACCTCCAGGGAAGGAACAGCAACCCAAGACAATCTAGCACACATCTCCTGAAGACATTCCCACCCAACTCCTTCCGTATGAAAACATTTTATAAGTTTATAAGGAACTAATCAATGTTTGATCAATCTTCCACGCATACTTCAACTATTGAATTCTCTCTTCGCAACTGACATCTTTGCCAAGTACCTTTTTTGCTGTGGATTTATCCGAAACGAGGGCTGTGAGTAACTGCAGAAGGGGAGAAAGCAGGTGGGGGAACATCCCACATACGCTGTCCAAGATAATGCCCAGACCTGCAGTTGGCTCCTGAAGTTAGACACACCAAACAAAGTTAACAGACACAAACTCACCGCTACAGGCAGAATTAATACACACGTGCTTTGTAAATTTTAACTGATAACCAAGTGCTTTGTACTGTGTAATATTTTAAACTTCCCATAGACTATCCTGGAGATTTTTGGAAGAAAAAGGAAGGGGAAGACAAGTTCAATGTTTGTTCTCTTCAGTGGATGGAGACTATTCAGGTGGGAGCATCTTCTCTATTGGCTACTTAAAGGTGCCCCTCTTCTGCAAGGAGGGCAAACCAGACTGGCCAGGAACAGCTCTCCCTCAAGATGACCACTCAGGTCGTTTCCTTCAAGAGCAGCATCCCCCTGTCAACCAAAAGAAAACTGCTTCCTGGCAGAGATGCCCAAGCTTCTTCGCCAGGAAAAAGCCCGTAAGCTCCTACCAGGCTCCATATAATGACAGGCTTTACTCCCACATCCAATGAGAGAACTAAACAGTTGTAAAAAGACTTTGCCTATTCAAATATTTAGCAGCAGATTTCTCCAAGGTTTATTAACCAGTCTTTAAATCTGATAATACAAACGAGTTAAGTGTTGAGTTCTGTTCTTTTCCTGCCAACCAGCCATAGACCTTGCCCGGGGAGGGGGGGTGGCGGCGAGGGACCGCGTGGCGGGAAGGGAGCAGGGCCGCCGCATCGAAGACAGCCACCAGCTTCTTTCCCACCGGCCAGCCCAGGGAGGGGGGGCATCGAAAGACCGTGCGGCTTTTTTTGCCGCCGCCAAGGCAGCCACCTTCCCCAGGGAGGGGGGGGCCGCCTGTGCGGGCACGGCCTTCTCCCGGCTCATGGTGCGGCCGCCCGTTAATGGGGGGAGGGGGTGCCCAGCCTTCTCACGGGCCCTGGAACAGCCCATTTTTACAAATGGGCTTTCCTACTAGTCATTTATAAAGAAATTGAAAACAAGAGGGGTTAAGATACAGCCCTGCTTAACTCCCTTTCGAGAGTTAATTATATTAGTCAGATGACCTTGGGGAGTACACTTAACTCTAACAGCTGTGTTTTTGTATAAGGTTTAATTAAGGCAAGTAGACGTCTGTCAATGGATGTCCTTTCTAATTTGGCCCATAGCAAATTTCTAGAAATAGAATCAAATGCAGATTTAAAATCAATGAAGGCAATATAAAGGGAGGACACTGCTTTAGATGAATATTTAGCTATCAGGTGGTCAACTAACATACAGTGGCCCAGCGTTGACCTTCCTTTTCTAAAGCTTCCTTGTTCCTCTATGAGCAGTTCCTCTTCCTCTAGTCAGTCTTGGAATTTCCAACTTAAATGCCTTGCATAGGCTAAAGTTATCAAAGTTCATATTATATTTGTAAAAGCAAACCAAATTTCAAGTTCTGTCTCTCTATTTTTAGTTAGTCAAAAAAACTTAAGTCACATGCACACACCCAGAAATCTCACCTCATCTTCCTCTCTGCCATTCAGAGAAATCTGATTTGTTAGTTATGGCAGTGCATTTTAAGAAAAAATACCCGTCTTATTCTAAATATATATCTTTTATCGTAATCATAGCTAACGTGTTTGCTTAACTAATTCTGAGATAACCAAACATAGGTGCAGCTGAGCCAAACCACAGGAGCACATGAGATCAGATTTGCTTTCTACAGCAAGAGAAGAAGGCCCGTCTCAATTCTTAGCCTCTATTACAAATAATTATTCCAAGTTTTCTGTAACTGTTGCAATTAACTGTTAAAGATTAAAATAACTTTAGGCAGGATGAAGAGTGCGTAAATTCTCAGTTAATGTGCATAATCAGCAAGAAAAGGCCATGAAGGACCCCACTACTGCTACACCTACTGCAGCTAGCTTGGATTTCTTTCTCCTCCACAGAAGAGCCAGCCCCTCTGCCAGCTACAGAGGTGACTTCTGCTCCTGGATAATCTTCCCCACTCAAGAAATGCTAGTATACATTTCGCTTCAAGCAGGAGTTGTAAGTACAGGGACAGCCTTCAAGGATTAACACAAAGGCATAAATCGGGGCACCACAAGGACAAAGACTGGGTTGGATTTTTCAAAGAAACAGATCTGATGATTTGCACATCACTTTGGCCTACATCTCCAGCCTGCTTTTCTTTAAAAGGTATGTACATGTGAAGCTGCCATATACTGAACTAACATAATCGAACCATTGATTTCTCTAACAATCAAAACCAAAATAAGGAATTCCACCAGCTGAACCGGACCATTGGTCCCCCAGGGTCAGTACTGCCTACTCTCTCCAGGGTCTGGGACAGAACTCTCCAAGGTCTCAGGTCAAGTACCCTCACATCACATCACCTGATATCTGATCCTTTCAACTGGAGGGGCTGAAGGCTGCTTCCACACACTAAGCCAGCCTTTCTCAACTTTGTTACCCTTGAGAAACCTCTGAAACATTGTCAGGCTTCGAGAAACCCCAGAAGTATCTCCATCGTGCAGAATATGGCTGCGAAGCAGAGCTGTGGACATGCCCACCCAGGGCTCCTCCCCTTCTTGTGCCATCCAGGCCCATCACCGGCCATTTTTGAGGCGTGGGTGAGTTGATATGACTACGTATGGTCCTTTCACACAATACATTTGATGGGTGATACATATATATATATAAAATAATTGACTCCCACTCAGAGCAGTCAAGAAACCCCAGGGTTTCAGAAAATCCCTGGTTGAGAAAGCCTGTACTAAGCAGATACTCCATTACTGAGCCACAAATCATCCCAATGTGGCCTGACCATGCAAACCTGATCTCAAAATATAAAGGTCTGCAGCCAAAGTACTGAGATTTCAACCAAGACTATGACCAATGGGAGGAAATAAAAGTACAATAAACTGACCGTCTTCCAGAACAGCTGAGGAATGCTTGAAGCAGCCAGAACTTCACACGCTGTCTCAATGATATCCTGAGGGGAGGGGGAGGGGGGCAGGAATGAGAAAGGCAGCAGACACACATCATATTCACATTGTTTTTATCTTGTTAATTTAGGCTTGACTACACTATACCAGTTTTCAAGGCTGTCACAGTGCTCTTAACAAAGAGCCCAAAGACTTGCAGCTCCTCAAAAGGCTTGGAACCTCTGAAGAATTCACAGCACATTCACAGAATTAGTTTCCACTGGGAATATGCAATTTTTAAAAATGCATTTATTTTGCTTCAGGATTTCAGCAAGGGCACAGTTTTCATTACCCTGAATTTTCAAATGCCTGGCTTCCAGTTCAGGATTATGTTTTCTGGAGTCTAGAATCGTTATTTTATGTGCTGTTTCCCCACCCTCAGACAGAAGCATTGGGCAGGGAGACTCTCACCTTAGCAAATGCATGTGCCATTTAAGTTTTAAAGGGCCACCATTTTCTATGGGAAAATCTAGTCTCTAAACCACAGAACTCCAGGAAAAATACGGGTCTTTTTAAAATTGAAAAGGTCCATATGCAATCAGATTGCTTTGAAAAACCTCCTCTCTCTTCCTCCCCACTCCTGCACCCTCCAAAAACACTCCCAAAATTCCAGAAAATAAATTGTTACTCCCAGAATTTTGGCCAGGATATAACTGAATGCATGCCCCTGGTTTCTACCTTCACTAAACTAGTTTCCAGTATTCCAGGGGGCAAACTGTGACAATTAAAATTCACTCCAAAGCGTCAACCTCTAATTCTGCTGGATTAACAGATTCTTTCTGATCTCTCTATTCACAATGCACATCTTTTTGCCCAGAAAATGAGCCTGTTCCAGGATAGCAAGAGGAAGGCAGAATCTTGGGAGGCTTACCTGCTGGTTGCCTAGTGTGTGCAACTCCAGTGATGTCAAGACAAAAGATAGGAGGCCATAAATGCACATGCATGCTGTGCTGGCAGTACACTGCAGACACAAAGGAAAGGGATCATCAGAGAATGAGAAGGTCTTGTCCAAAACTCACATGAGTAAAGTTCTAAACCAACTATTTCCATTAGCATGACCACACACTCTAAAGCAGGGGTAGTCAAACTGCGGCCCTCCAGATGTCCATGGACTACAATTCCCATGAGCCCCTGCCAGCATTCACTGGCAAGGGCTCGTGGGAATTGTAGTCCATGGACATCTGGAGGGCTGCAGTTTGACTACCCCTGCTCTAAAGCAACAAGGTTATACCACAAGCTTATAAGGAGGACACCTGATGCTCACAAAAGCTATGAAATGCCAGCCGAATCTTCTATAAACATATTCAGGGATACAAAAAGAATATAAATCTGTAGAGGATGGAGCTGCTCCTCATCCTGATGCTCAACCCACGACCTCTTGGTTTTTGGTTTTCCCCTCTAGGACAAATGCAATGTCATCAACCCAGACCTGCCAGTACTAAATAAGTGGTAATATAGGATATGTTATTTTATCCTAGTGTAGTCTGAACTATTATTATTATCATTATTTCGGTTTTTATTTCCTGCCATTCCCTGGACTGGCTTGTGGTGGGTTACAATCGTCCACAATTAAAAGCCCCAATAAAACCCCATTTCAATTTAAAAAGGACATAAAAATTACAATACATAGATCAACAAACATGGCGGTAAAAATCCACTAATCCCCCCCCCCCAACCTAAACATCATCTAACAGGGTAGTGACAAGAGGGGAGCCATAACCCCCAGCGTAGGTTAGCCCTGGCGTATCACTGTTCAACACGGGGAAGGCCCCGATTGGGTCTTCTACTCAGACCCTGGCCACTTGTTCAGTCACACTCCTATTCCAAGGCAGAGCCTCTCAAGAGGCCATACAAGACTCACGTTCTTTCCCCCGCTGCTTAGTGATCGGAGCAGCTTTGTAAGGTACTGGAATACATTCAGCTGGATAGCAGCACTTCCCATTCGCCTAATCACACCAGTTGATTCTTCAGGGCTCACTGTGTGGCGGAGCAAAGCCCAGGCCAGGAGGACAGGAGCATGATGAGAGATATCCCCAAGAGTCAGCAGTAGGCAGTCCATTTCCTGTCCAGAGCAGAGAGAAGTCAAGCAATTGTACATGGGGAAATTCACACTGCGCTCATATGAAATTTAGGTCCAAGAGACATGCTTTAATTTTGCAAGGAATCAGGACTGTTGACATTCTCCTCAGCTCTCAGGAACAAAGAATTTCCTCTTCCCGGGACCAAATTTTAGAAGCAGCAGCAGATAAGTACTTTTAAAAATGCTGAGTGATTTCTTTGGCTCAAGGACAAAGACATTAGTCCTGAACAAAGCTGGGCCTTACAGGATCAACTTAACATCCAGATGGAGGAAAATTGAATGGAAACGCCCAAACAGGCAACTAAAGGTTTGATATGTTTTCTTTTAATTAGCTGCAATGAAACAAAAGTTCTGAACAGCCCCATCTCTACAGAACTGGAATGTTGGGGAGGGGAGATCAGTGAGTAGCACTTTCTACAAACAACTGCATTAACTAGCTATTGCGTATGGACACAGGATGGGCTACTGGTTTACCTGGCGAACTTGCCCGCTGCCAGCAAATTTATGCTCTTCCGTCCTGTCATCCAATACACGCTCTTGCAGAGAGTCAATTTCCATGCCTTCCACTAGAATTAGAGCACTGAAGTAGCTGTGGGAGGAGGGGAAAAGGGGGGGGGGTTGTAAGTAGAAGCAGGTGCAGTAAGGAAGAAAAAATGTTCATGACTTTTCAGAAGTACTGAACCTATACACAAATCCAAAGAAAGCTAAAGATGTTGCATTCTTATCCGATGCATCCGTAAAGAACTGTCTCAAACACGACTCAGGATCATCAACGGCAGGTGGAAGAGAACCTTTGCTGCTACCTATTTTTCATCACTTAGTCCTCCAAGCAGATGCTGTTCACACAATGAGAGTTGGCACCTTATAAGCTTAGAAAATGAGCCTCTTGTGGCGCAGAGTGGTAAGACATGCTGTCTGAAGCCCTGCCCATGAGGCTGGTTCAATCCCAGCAGCCGGCTCAAGGTTGACTCAGTCTTCCATCCTTCCAAGGTCGGTAAAATGAGGACCCAGCTTACTGGGGGGTAAACAGTAATGACTGGGGAAGGCACTGGCAAACCACCCCATATTGAGTCTGCCATGAAAACGCTGGAGGGCGTCACCCCAAGGGTCAGACAGGGGATTGACCCCAAGGGTCAGACAGGCTTGCACAGGGGATACCTTTACCCTTTTAAGCTTAGAAAAAAAAACATTCAATTAAGGGGCATCATAGCTTTGAATGGAGACAGCTCCTGCTTAAGTTCCCCAGCATTTCCATTTTAAAGGATCGCAGTTAGAAATCTTGGGAGACAGTACGCATTGAATTCTGCAGCAAGACTGCCATTCCCAGCAGATAAAACAGAGAATGATGAACACGCCTGCCAGCTGAAACTGAAGTCCTTTTTTGTGTGGGTGCTCATTCATTTGCAGTTCTTAGCCTTTCCGTGCTAACATCCCAGACCTTAAACACAGCCACAGTGCACCCTCTCAGTTTGTCCTTAGAAGTCAGGCATATAAGGGAGGTCAGCTTGTCCCACTATCCTGAGTTTTCAGTGGGGAGGGGGGAATTCAAACAGCTTTTTTGGTTACTTAGCTCTATAAAATTTCAACTGCTTTTTTTATCTGAGTGGTTGGTTGATTGATTCTTTGATCTTAAGTATGATTTATGGCTACTGCTTATTCTGTTATTTTTTTAATTCATCATCTTAGATTTTAGAAACTTCTGTTAGCTGCCTGGAAGATCAAGTATGTGTGGAAAGGGAGGATCAAATGTCTGACTTGGTGGTAGGCGGCTTTATATGCATGCATTTTGGAAACTTCCTTCCAATCACAGCTTCCCAGCATGACACTATATGGCAGAACAGATTCATGTAAAACTTTCACATGTGGCTATGTACTTCACTCTCCCCTGCATTTACCAAGATTTTTAAAAATCATGTTATAAAGCATCTCTTGAAACAACTTTATTCCACTGTGGTAGGACCAGTCCGCTTCAGCAGATATACTCACCCAATACGATCTACGAGGGGGTCCATGCTTTTGTCAATCAGATGCCTGTTGGTCTGTCTGGAGCCAAATCCCTGGTCTTTGAACATCTTCGCAAAAGCCAGCAGTTCCTCTGATGCCATTTCAAAATAGGCATAATAAAGAAAGATGACTTCCAGCAGCATAGACTGCTCACGGAGGCACTGCACGAACCAGCAAGAAACCTGCCGCTCTGTCTATGTAAGAAACAGAGGCTGCATTATCATCATAACCTATAAAAGCCTGATGGACCTTCTGATGATGTGCCAAGCTTCTGATTGGCCCTCACTGAGGAACATGCTCCCAATAAACTAATAGCACTCCCCCATTGAGGGCCAATCAAGGGCTCCTCCTCCTTCTCCATTCCACTTCCTGGCCCTTGCCATGAGGAGGAAGAGCCAGCAGAAGGTAACCTGGGGACAGCTATCCAGCCATGCTCCACTGTGCTCCACTGTGACCGCACCATGCTCCGAAGCTTCCTGGCCACCAGGAGGGCAGGGAAGGCCATCTGGGCACATTCATTTGAGATGACCTTGGAGCACAGTGCCTAATTCTACAAGTGATACAAACTGCAGCAGGGAGAAGTTCAAAGACAAAATAAGACATTTCAAAATGATTACACAGTAGGCAGCCATACATCACAAAACTCATGACAGAAACCTTGGGGTTCTGACAGTCGTTTTCAAAATGGGCTTTCCTACTAGTTACATATATTTATGGGGAGGGACTGTGACTCACTGGCAAAGCACATGCTTTGCACATCACGAGTACCAGGCTTAATCACCAGCATCTAACTCTACAGTTAAGAGTTTCTTAGGCAGAAGATACCTGGATATGTCTGTGACCAAGACCCCTGAGAATTACTGCCAGAGCCAAGTGTTTACTTACTTGGTTTACATCCCCCTCCCACAGTCTAGCAACCCAAAATGGATTCCAGCATTCTCTGAGCCTCCATTTTATCCTTATAACCCTATGTGATGTTAACCTGTGTGTGTATGATTGGCTCGACATCAACAAACAAGCCTCCGTGCAAGAGTAAAGTTTCTAACGCGGTTCCCCAGACCTTGGTTCAGCAATCCAGCTACTGTACAATACTACATCTAGATATTCAAGTGGCAGGGGTGCCAAATCCATCTTGGGGAATTCCCAGAGATTTGTGGGAAGGAGGGAAAGCTCAGTGAGTATGTGATGCCACAGAGTCCACCCTGTCAGAACTGCCATTTCCTCCAAGGGAATTGATCTCTGCAGGCCACAGAACAGTTGTACTTCCAGAGGAACCTCAGACCCTATTTGGAGGTTGGCAATACTAACCAGTAGTTTAATTCAGTGTAAGAAAGCTTCACATGAAGCAGTCACATAAGCAGACAAGAACAAATGCCCCAAAGTACAGACAGAGGGGGGAGGGGAATTAGGTTCCTTCCACCCAAAAAGTCCAAAAGGTCAAGCCATGCAAGAGATAGTAGGAGGCGTAAAACCCTCCTATGCAGAACACAACAGAATACAAAACCCATCAATAAAATAATACAAAATCCAATAAGCATGGGTATTATTCATAGCTAATCAATGCCTCCAGAAATAGACTTAAAGTCATGTATACGGCACTCTAAACAGAGTCAGCATCCTCTCCTTCTGAACTGTTACATTTTTAGTCTACCTTTCTTCCAAAAATTGAGTCCAATTTAAGAACAAGTTTTGTTCTGGGAGTAAACTTTTGTGTGCATACACCCTTCTTCAGACAGATATAGATATCTGAGGAAGTGTGCCTGAACATAAAAGCTTATATCTTGAATAAAGTTTTGTTGGTTTTAAAGGTGCAACTGGACTCAAATGTCATTCTCCTGCTTCAGACCAACAAGGCTAACTCAACTGAATCTTCCTCCAAGTTCAGAATGGCATACAAGTAGACATATAAGTATATCCATATTATTAGAAGCCACTTTGGAAGGAACTTTCTGGCTGAAAAGTACAAAATGCATAGTTGTGCTCACCGCTGGATGTCTTAGAACCTTGGAAGTCTTAAGACAGGCAGCTAAATAGTGCAATGTTAAGTATTTCAGCAGATGCCGAATACATGTTAACAGGCACATCACTATTTTTAACCAGAAGCTATTTCCAGATGGAGAATACACAATAAATGTGGATCCAGGCACAACAATTTCTGCTCTGCTTAACTACTCAAAGTGCATTGCACACAGATACCAAGGGAACAACATACCATTAGACTTCCGTGGGTTTCCCATGTCGGTGCTTCTGCTTTATAGAGCTCTTCAAACTGTTTACGATAATTAGGAACCAGTTCCTTATCTAGCTTTTCCACACACTGGGAATACTGGGCCTTTCAAGAAAACGGAAGAAAACTCATAATTTCTCTATTAAATAGGATGCCAATGAATGCACAATGCATGCAATAGCATGTGGTGAATAACAGAACGCAGGGCACCTTCACCATACCCACCATGTATGGATGTCTCTCATCTTGGAAATAAGTGAGGAGATGCAGGACGCAGCGAAGAATACAAATCCTTTCCTCATAGTAATAATCAGCAAGCTGTGAAAAGGCACCACATTCTGCATTACTCAGAGTTGCAGTAGAGTTCTGAGATTAATTCTACCCTAGTCTATCCATAAAGCCTCTTTAGCTAGACAAAAGGCTACGTACTGACTGGATTGTGTGCAAATCAATTAATATATACAATGCAAAAAGTACAGTGTGATGAGTAAAAACCATTCCTATATACAAGATATATATTAGAGGACACCACTTTTAACCATGACACCACGCGGGCTCTCTAAGCCATTAAGAAATGGTCATCTTTCAGCTCCTATTCCCATGGAACATAAGGGCTTTACTTTAGCCCTCATCTATGCTGTAAAAGATTTTGCAGTTCCCATCCACGGGCTGCAAGACAAACTCCAAACAAAGAGCACATGATTGACTTAGACACAGAACGATGGCATGTGGGAATAGTAAAAACTAAACGGGATAATGCCGGCTTATTTCCATAATTTGGCAAATCCCCTCCATCACAGAGCGTTTTCGCTTGCTCGGCTTAACGCCTTTCCATCTAAAGTATTACAAGGGAGATTTGCCAAGATCCCCTTCGAAAACAGACTATGCACCTGTGAATCAAGTTCTCCTGACACCATCCAACATATCCTACTGGATTGTCCCTTGTTCACTGAACAGAGAAGGCATATCATACCTCTCATACCAAAACGGAGAAACCATTCAAGAGACCTGATTTGCCAATTTTTACTGAGTGATAAGGATGCCGACGTCACTTTTATTACGGCTGAATTTCTGTCCTCAGTTTTTAAATTTAAACTGTCTGACGTATCCTGACTAACTTTGTTTATCCTGCTTATCTGCTTTATGCCAATAAAGGTATTGTATTGTATAGTAAAAACTAAAAAGACTGTCAAGTTACTGACCTTCAGTATGAGAGCCTGACTCTGTCTTTCATCTTGCAGAACAGTCTGAAATAAAAAAGCAATAGCATTAATAATTAAGATGCAACAGAAAATCATTCATACTGGAAGTACTGTGGGGCACTGTAACTTCACTTTTTAAATGCAGATTTCAAGTAATACAGACTCAACTGTCAGTTTAAATGGTCTATCAGGGCTTTCACTCCAGTACGTTTTGTTTTCTTTCTGCAGCTTAAGGGAACTCCGTGTAATTCAGATACTTGATTTTGTTTACTAATTTGAATATATTGGAAATAAAGTACTAAAGGCTCCAAAGCTACAGCTATGAGGAGAGAGACGCAGTAATTGTCAGTCAACAAAACTGCTGGAGGGGGTAGGTATTGCATCGAGTTGTTCATTACCAACCTTTAAGGAGTCTCTGGTCCCTCTATAATCCTCTTGAAGGTAACACTGTAACAGCTGCACACTTTGTTCTTCATCTAAAGCCTGGGACAACATACAGATACAGCCGATGAACACGATCCAGCTCTCCTTTCCACGCTGTCGGCTGCCTTATAGTAATCACTCTCAAAAGCTAATCAAAGTGACAGAAGCACAACAAGGGGGCCAGGAAGTGTGAGGTCTTCTCCAGCAATAGCCACCCATGATCCTTTGACTGGAGGCACCAAGGAATGCACAGCCCATGCTCTACCATGAGCCACAGCCTCGTCCCTTAAGCCGACTCTTTCTTTGGGGCAAATGCTTGGGGAGGCAAACAGCAAACTGGACCTGTGCCCATTAAACTCCTAATGCCCCTAGAGATAGAGCAAGAGGGGCAGCCATGTTAGTCTGTTTGGAGCAGCAAGTGTCCACTAGCACCTTAACAGCTAACAAAATTTGTGGCAAAAGTTCATACCTTCCTACAAATTGTTAGTATTGAATAAGTGAGCAGTGACTCGTGGCAGTTCATACCCTGCAATAATTTTTTGCTCATCTTACTTAAAATTCTTCTGGTCATTAATGAAAGAGTTTCCCAAATTATGATGGCTTGTCATATTAGCCCTCAGAACAAAAACAAAAAACCCACTACTGTTCTAACAACAAAGAAGAATGGGCCAGATCTAAGGAGAACCAATTTCCCCTCCAACATTACCCTGCCTCCCCCTTAAGGTTGCCAGAGTTAGAGGGAGCATTTTGTCTATAGCAGGCTTTCTAAACCGGGGTTTCATGGAAGGGTTTCCTGAATGTGTATGTGGGTATATATAAATAAATGTGTTAAACCTTTATTGGGTTTTGCTTCTGCCTCTTCACTGGGCAAGTGCTATACAAGTGGGGGCAGAAGGTAGGCAACCTGGGAAATCTAATCCCACCCCTCCTTTTGTCCATAGGAAAAGGCTGGGCAAAGCCACTCACCAAAAACTTGCTGACACGCAGACCCAACTCCTTCAGCGGAGCTGCCACATTTTTATTCCCTTTTACTTTTTCTGCAGAACTTGCACTATGGATTTAAAAAACAGAATTTTAAAAAATCAGTAGCAATGGCTAGAAGCTAAGAGGACAGGCAGGGCTCAGATTATTAACGATCACAGATAACAACCAAATGTCTTGAGCCCTTAGAACAGTGGTTCTCAACCTAGGGGTCGGGACCCCTTTGGGGGTCGAACGACCTTTTCACAGGGGTCGCGGCAGGGCAAGCAGCTTGGCCAGGGGTCGCCATCCACACAACAGCCTTGCTGGGTAGATCAAAATAGAGTGTTCGTCTGTCTGCAGCAGCGGAAAGAGCAAGAGCATGGTGGGACAAGAAGCAGAACTGAACTGAGAAACCCCAGAAAAAAAAAATTCTGTACAATCATGAACAAGGGACCTTCACGCCATTGACCAGTTTCAGCTTAATTTCTGTGAAAGAACACTTGCATAATTTTATGGTTGGGGGTCACCACAACATGAGGAACTGTATTAAAGGGTCGCGGCATTAGGAAGGTTGAGAATCACTGCCACAGAAGGAACTCTCCACCTATTCAAATATTCCACAAATAGTGATAAGGGCCAGAAATGCTCATAACCATCATATATAAGCAGAGCACCAGATAATCTACCATACTGCTGCCAACTGTGGTCAGCCAGATGCCTCTGAAAACCCACAAGAAAGACATACTAATGCAACAGCCTTTCCCCCTTGTGTATCTCCCCCCAAAATTGGTATACTATTCCTGAAGCTTCCATTTACTTAACAAGGCTAATAGCTATTAATAGAGAGAGTCCCCATGAATCAATCCAATAACACATCATGGGACTGTGACTTCCATAAGCTGAAGCTGTTTCACCCTTAACAGCTGCTGCCATGAGATGGAGCACAGCACATTCAGACAGCAAAGCATGTAACCCCTCCCAATACCAAAAATTTTAAAGCTCAGCCTCCCACCATCCCCCAAGCTAACAAAGCAGTTGGATTCAGAGCCAACAGTGATAGGGGGTATGAGAGACTTGGCCAAACATTCCCATGGATGCTGCAACTGTACTGATTATTCAGAGAACTGAATGTAATTTATTCATGCAATGGATTAAAAATAAGCCCAAACTCTACATATTCTCAGAAAACCAACTGAGCTTCTGCCATCCATGGAACTGCAGCAGCCCTTCAGATTTCCCAGTTGCTCTGACTCCCAGCACTGGTGCAGCCCGATCTCCCCCAGTCAACTGCAGTACCTGGGCGGCTTGTAGTAGGAAAGTCCTTCAAGCAGTCTCTGCCAATGCTTATTCAACTCCTCTGCAATCTGAGCCTAGAACAGAACAAAACAGTGCTTAGAATACAGAGACCAGGCATGGCATGGCGGGATTAGACTAGGACCAGGGAGATCCTGGTTCAAATCTCCACACTGCCAATAAGCTGCTCGGGAGACCTTGGGCCACAGTTCCCCAAGCCTAACCGATTTTATAGGGCTACAATAAGGAAGGGAGAACCATATATGCCATCCTGTGCACCCTGGAGGAAGGACAGGAATTAAAGTGTACCAGGAATATTATGATATATTTATCCATGCCAGCATTATATAGAGAGATGACGAAACAAAGAGGCATGGAGAAGCATCCTCCACCTTTTATTGATTGACTGATTGCATTTATATACCGCCCTCCCGAAAGCTCAGGGCGGTTTACATGGAACAAGAAAACGATACAGGTAACATCATTTCTAGAACAACAAGGTGAATTAGACGAAGAAGAAGAGTTGGTTCTTATATGCCGCTTTTCCCTACCCAAAGGAGGCTCAAAGCGGCTTACAATCGCCTTCCCTTTCCTCTCCCCACAACAGACACCCTGTGAGGTAGGTGAGGCTGAGAGAGCCCTGAAATCACTGCTCGGTCAGAAGCCCAAGGATACCTAGCTGGTTGCATGTGGGAGAGTGCAAAATCGAATCCGGCATGCCAGATTAGAAGTCCGCACTCCTAACCACTACACCAAACTGGCTCTCATAATACATAATAACAACAACATTAAGGAATGGTGGAACTACAAGGAGCCTCAGCTCAACTCTTACTGAGAGCTGTAGGATAGATTCGTAGCAGTCGTAGTTGGAGGGGGGGGCTACAAGAAATGTATTGTATGTATGTGTGTATGTATATACACACACACACACATATATATACGGGGTGGTTTGCCAGTGCCTTCCCCAGTCATTACTGTTTACCCCCCAGCAAGCTGGGTACTAATTATATCAACCTCAGAAGGATGGAAGGCTGAGTCAACCTTGAGCCGGCTGCTGGGATTGAACTCCCAGCCTCATGGGCAAAGCTTCAGACTGCATTTTTTCTGCCTTACCATTCCACCACAAGAGGCTCTATATATCTATATCTATATATCTATTTATATTTATTGCACTGTTTTCAGCTCTGCTTAAGGATAAAAAGTAGGTATGCTATTTGCCCACTTCAGGTGGGCAGTCTCCCACCAGCTGGGTCCTCTCACCCACTCTTCAGTTCAGGCCAGCAGGAGAAAGGGAGAAATGATGTTACACAACGGGTGAAAACTAGATGTGATATCAGGGCGGCAACTGACGCTCTGGAAGTTCTATGGTTCCCAAAGTTTGAGTTGACATCACAACTGGGTTTCCATTTGAACATGACATCAATGCATCATGCAATGTCATGTCCACTCTGTAGCCCATGCTCCCAGAGAGGCCACGGTGGCAGCCTGGCATACCCAGTAAAAGGTCAAGTGGAGAGCAATGGCCAGTTGCCACAGATACCCTGCTTCAAATGTCTGGGCATATTCAGCCCAGTGGGGAAAAACCAAGAGACTTTTCTCTAGGGCACACTGCTCTGCTCTGAGTCACCAATCCTGCTCAATCCACTGAAAGGAATTACTGGGTAAACACAAAAAAATGCCCCTGTCTAAAGAGGAAAAACAACAAAGGAGCAAAGCAAAACTCGGTATTAAAAAAAACTGTGAAAGCCATCTCTAATAAAGAACACTGCCTAACCCTTGTTCCACTTACTGGTTCTCTCAAAGCTGATCTGCCCAGCAGAATGGTCCATAGTTCTCTGCTGCTTCTAGGAACAAAGAGAAAATCAACAGGTTACAGTCTTAGGGTCAGTACAAACTGAAAATGTTATGGAAATGTGGAAGTCGTGGCAAAAATACTTCATTCAGATTTTTGCAGGAAAATGAAATATCTTGGAAAAATTAAAACATTTGCAATCTTTAACTGCTTTAGCAGCATTATATTCAAACAATATAATTTAGCTAATTTAGAAAACTGCAGCAATTGTCATATTTATGGAATTTAGGAATATAAATCATCACCTTAATTAATTACTTAATTCCCACCACTGTCAGCAAAGCCAGCTCGTGACAGGTTACAAGATAAAAATAAAAATACAAAGTCCCTGAAAACCCCCACTAAAAACACAGCAATTAACAAAAATACAGAAACCAACAACAAATCCTGCAGCAAACCAACCCCTCACCTACCCCCGCTGGGTGTTATTAGCATACCGATGGCAACCCAGCCCGAAGTGCTGGACCAGCTGAGCCAGAGGGCGCATGAAGTTGTTGAAAAGTGTGAGGGAGAACACCACACCCTGAGGAACTTCATAAGGGAGCCGACAGGGACGCGACAGCTCTTTCAAGTTGTGAATATACCCTTATTTATAAAGCTAGCAGTATATCTCATATAGCAGTAATATTTATAATGTCAAGAAAAATGAACTCTTCAGTTATGTATTATCATCATACACATAGTATGTTAATGATGGACAAAATTAATCATTTTAGCAATTAAGATACCTCTGGAAATATGTTTTATACATCCACAGCATCTACAGGAATTATCTAAAGCCGCACATCACCTCACACATTTGGAGTGACATTGCTCATTTAAAAAGTCAAGATGTTGCACTAGTACTTATTTTTTCTCAGAACACTTATTGTGAGCTGCCCTGAGCGGGGAAGGGTGGCTTATACAGCTGTATCTGTGCCACTATATATTGCTGGTAAGGCCTTGGAGGAGGAGTGTGTCTCATGGCTTAACCCACTCAGGGCAGCTGTCCAGCCCCTGAGCTCCTCCAACCGGCTTGCCTGTCTGTCCAACGGCCAGCCAATCACCTTCTGTCCCCCCAGCCCTGACCACCCCTCCTCCTTCCACTTTCCTCCGAGGATGGGGGGGGGGGGGGGCTGCAGATTCCTGCTGGGTGAGAGCTGCCCCTGCCAGTGAGTTCCCTAACAGCTGCCTGCAGTCTTTCCAGGTCCTGGGGGGAGGGGGAGGCTGTCCGCAGAGTTCTTCCACCCCACCCCCTAATCTAGCACTCCTTGCAACGGGCTTTGCCCCTAGTTTGAACATAAATATCCAAAGAAGTTTGTGTGCACACCGAAGCGTACAGCTAGAATAAAACTTTGTCCTTAAAGGTGCCAACTTTGCTCTGCCGTATCAACCCAGCTGCCCCCGGACTCTGCTGGGATGCCTGCTGTCGCCTCCCCCACTGGTCAGTTCCGCAGGGGACACTTGAGCCACAGGCCCCCGCTGGGCTCCCTCGTTTTAAGCGCGCCCCTTTCCCCCTGCTGCACTAGTAGGTCTGTCAAAGGTTCAGCGGCAGAACAGAAGCTCCGCAAGGACAAGCGCCCGCGTCCCAAAAGAAGGCAGCGCTCCGTGCCTGTGACGGGGAGGCTGCCAATGTGTGTCTCGGTCGCTTTGTACATTGTGCTGCAGCATAATAATGCAAAAAACGAGGCAGGCGGGCCAAGTGCCGGCGCCAGACGACCCTGGGCCGGTCATCCTACCTCACAGGGCTGTTGTGAGGGTAACTCAGGAAGGCGGGAGGCGCACCACGTGCCTCGCCTGGAGCCTCGCAGGCCGGGGAGAAAAGCGCTGAAGGGCACAGGCGAGACCCCCGAGGCATCATGCGGCCCCTCTCCAGCCCCAACCTGGCCGGGCGGTCCTCGCTCCCCGCCGGCCAACATGCGCGCGCGCGCCGCTTCCCCCTACCTCGCACACAGCCCGCCGGCCGCCATCTTATTTCCCGGTCACGTGAGCCTCCCTCTCTCCCCCCCCCCCCTCCCGGTCACTTCAGCGCCTCGTCGGTTCCATCCGAGGAGGCTGCCGAGCGTCCGTGTCACGTGACTCCGAGGCGCCGCGGGGAGACAGAGGCGCGCGGGAGAGGGAAGTGGCCGGCGCGTCTGATTCGCTCGCGCGCTCGCAGCCACGTGACGCCGTGTTCTGTCGCGTCATCAAGATGGCGGCCCCCAGTCGAGTGGAGGCATTCAGGGAGACTCTGAATGCCGGCGAAAGAGGTCGGTGGTGACGCTGCCTGTGGGTGAGCCTGGATTCCTCTCGCCAAGGAAGGGCTGCCGGGTTCCGTGAGGCTTATGCGGGGGAGGGGGAGCCTTCGGCCCCTGGCTGACTTGTTGCGGCGGCAGGAGCAGGAAACTGGGGGCGGGGCGGGGGCACCTTTTTGCGCTCCTCTTCAGAGGCCGGGGGGGGGGGGGGAAGAGTCAGGGTCAGGGTCCAGGTGCGTCTTAGAGACAGGCAACATTTGTGGCAGGGCGGGAGCTGTCGTGAGTCCTTGGTCCCTTCTTTCTGTTGCAGCAGGGGAGTCTGCCTCGTCAGATGCATGGAGTGACTCCTTTGTCATCAGAGACAGCCAGCACGGGCGAAATAAACAGTGAGATCAGGGAGGCAGTCTCCAAAGCAGGCTTTCTCAGCCAGGGTTTCATGATAGCCCCGGAAGCCTTTCCTGAATGGGAGTTAATTATTATTTTTTAAAAAATTGTTAAACATTTATCAGGCCGTATGACCATATATATGGTCACGTTGACCTGCCAACTTTCTAAAATGGCCATCGATGAGCCTGGAAGGCATGGGATAGGAGTGGCCACCGGTAGGTGTGTCCACAGCTCTGCTTCCCAACCATATTCTGCACAGTTGCACCACTTCTGGGGTTTCTCAAAGCCTGAAGGATGTTTCAGTGGTTTCTCAGCTGTAAAAACGTTGAGAAAGGCTGCTCTAACACTTTGATGCAAAGCTTAAAGAGATGTAATTGGTGGTTACCTAATGTTTAAGCAGTGTTTAAACACTGACCATAACAAAGAAAGGTGTTCTGTTAAAAACCCTTGACAGGATCAAGCTGAGTGTTACATTCTGATTTCATTTTGTAGTCTCCATTTAAAGGCACTTTGTGGAAGAACAGTGACTCTCAGCAGTAGAGTGTTTTGATAGGTAGAAATGCTCCTGTTCATTTCTAATTGTTGTTATTCACACTTCCCTGGTTTGCTTGTCCTATGTAACTAGTAGATTAGGACACATCTTCATACAAATACTATATAAATGTCAAGTACTTAATGGTGGAAAATGAACTGGTGAATGAGACCCTGGTGGAACGGCTGATACTAATTGGCCTGTAATAATATATCAGATATGGGGCATAAAATATTTTCCAAATATGCAGGGGAAGGGGTACACATACATTTGCTAAGTGATTGAAATTGGAGTGAGGAGAAAGGCATTAAGACTTATTGTAATTAAGCGTTAAGACTTATTGTAATGTCTCTCTCTCTCTGTTTATTTATTTATATGAAAATAAACTTTATTTATTTAAATAAAAATAAACTTTTCCCCAAAGTTCTTCATATTTTTTGTGACCAGAGAAACACATTTCTTATTTCTCTTGTTTAGTTCAGTAGTCTTTAGCTGCTGCAACATATTGGCTCAAAGTTTTTCCTCTACAAAACTGAAATATCAAAATATAGATTATCTCCTAACCCATACTTACTTCTCCAGTGAGCCCAGGGCAGTGTACATGTTTCTTCCTTTCTCTATTTCACCCTCACAGCAGTTCAGTTTCACGGATAAGGAACGACTGGCCCTGAGGTCACACAGTGAGTGTCACAGCTTTGAGTTACTGAACATGGGTGTCCCCAGTTGTACAATATCTGCTATACCGTACTGGCTCACCAATGTTCTACCTACATTTCAGACTGAGGAGCACAAGAAGAATTAGGATCTTTGAGATCATGGGCTACTCTTGAGATTACAGTTGTAACTCATGAGGTGACAGACAGGAAACTAGAATTGCCATTTGCCTAGAGTGGCTTCATTCAGTCATTTGAACTGAATTCCGTCTCATGAAGCCAGGAAGAAGCTTTGGGATTATATGGTTCCTCCTGCCTCTGTGGTTTTCCTGCAAACCAGAAAGTATCTGATCAGTCTGTCATTTAATATATTTATCACCCACCTTTCTCATTGAGAGTCAGAATGGATTACACCCTGTAAACTGATACAGTCAGCATGATGAGACCTCTAATAAGTGATGTATTAGGATTACAGAAATCTGAGCCAGTATATTAGATATGTTACAGAGACATTCAGGAAGGGGAAATGGATTGAATGAGTAAGGCCATGGTTCCTCCTAGAGTCATATTGGTTGTGCTGAACTTGATTTGGTTACATCTTAACCCATCTTCCATGTGATTAACTGCGTTTAGTTCCTCAACAGATACAGTAAGTTGAAAATGTATGAAATTGCTTTATACCTTCAAACCATTGTTCACCTAGATCAGCATTGTCAGCAGATTTCAGATTCTGGCCAGAATATGGTGTTTCCCACTTTTGAGATTCTGGAGGGGTGTGGCTTAGGAGAGGAGCCTGAAAAGCCCCCAGGTTCAGCCTCACAGCATTTCAACTTAAAGAATCTCTGGGAGCCAATGTTGGGGAAGGCTATCTCTGAGAACCTGGCAGCTGCTGCCAATTAGAGTTGGCATTTATCCATCTCTGTGCAAGGCAGTTTCATTTGTGTTCTGCCACTGCTCCCAAAACTGGCCCCTCCAGTCTACTGAATTTTCTGTATTTAAACAATTGAAGCCAAAAGGAGAGAGAATAGTCAAGGCTAGAGTGCTTAACCAATAGCACTATTAGCCTGACTAGCCCGATCTTGTCAGAGCTTGGGAGGTAAGCCGGATCTAGCACAATTATTAGTTGGATGGGAAACCATCAGGGTAAGTTGGAGTGGCTGTGCAGAGGCAGGCCATGGCAAACCACCTCTGAACATCACTTGATTTGAAAACCCCATGGGGGACTGCCATAAGTTGGTTGTGACTTAAGAGCATGCAGTTATTTTCGACAACAGCACAGGCTCAAGCAAAACTAACACTTCTATAATACACACAGAAGCTGCGATATAAGCTGTTTTTAATGCCTTGGTTTTGTTTTTCACTTCCAGGAATGATGTCAAGATACAAATGAAGTTGTGACGGGTGAACAAAAAGCTGTATTTTGGAATAATTGTGCTGGAACAAGCGACAGGATCCTCGCAATACACGATGCCCGCAGCCGGCACCACGCTGAACAAACCGGTTCTCGTGGAATCTCTGATTGTGTTTGCCATTGTGCTGTGTGTGCACGGGGCTACCTGGGACCGCTTTTCCTGGTGTGCTATTGCCCTGGCCATCCAAGCTTTTTACATCCAGTTCAAATGGGACCATCTCCTTCAGCTCGGCAGCGCAGTCTTCCAGTTCCGGACGACAGCAAACAGCGGGCTCTTGCCGGCTTGCATGGCCATCCCGTTATTGGGGATTGTGGTGAAAGAAAGATGCAGCATGGCCGGCATTGTGTACTTCGAACGTTTTGGGATTGTTGTGGCCTGCACCGGCATGGTGATTGCGCTCTTCCTCTCTGTGATAGCAATCGGCATTACCAAACCCGTGCCAACAAACACCTGCATCCTTTCCGGCATTGCCGGCAGTTTAATCATATATACCATGAAGCAGTCTTTATCTGTGTCTGAAGTGATCGAGGTTCTGGAAGTGCTGCTTATCTTTGTCTACCTCAGCATGATATTGCTGTACCTGTTGCCCCGCTGTTTTACTCCCGGCGAGGCTCTACTCATCCTTACGGGCATCAGTTTTGTCCTCAACCAGCTCATTAAACGTTCTCTGAATGTAGTTGAAGGCAGAGGGGACCCTGTAGATTTCTTCCTGCTGGTGGTAGTGGTGGGTATAGTCCTCTTGGGGATATTCTTCACGGCCCTGTTTTTCTTCATGGATTCTGGAACCTGGATCTCCTCCATGTTCTTCCACATGATGACAGCAGTCCTGGGGCTGGGCGTGGTCATGCCGTGGCTGTATCGGCTGATCCGAAGGAATCCCTTATTTTGGCTCTTCCGGTTCCTGTCTCAAACACAGACAAGAGTTTACCTACTGGCCTACTGGACCCTGCTGGCCATTTCAGCATGCACCGTTGTCCTTTACCAAAACACAAAGAGGTCATCTGGTTCTAAAAAGCACCAAGCATCAACCGTAACCAGGAAGTATTTCCACTTCATTGTGGTGGCAACTTATGTCCCAGGGCTAATCCATGACCGCCAGCTCCTGTATGTGGCCGCTGTGGTCTGCCTGGCGGTCCTGATCCTTCTAGAGTACATCCGATACTTTAGGATCAAACCCTTTGGCCAGATGCTTCGACACCTGCTTTCTCTCTTTTTAGATGAACGTGACAGTGGGCCTTTGATCTTGACCCACATCTACCTTCTCCTTGGCATGTCCCTCCCTGTGTGGTTGTTCCCAAGACCATGTGCCCCGAAAGGAACTTTAGCTGGGACAGGAGCACTGGCACCCTACTCGGGGGTCCTGGCTGTGGGGGTTGGGGATTCGGTAGCCTCTGTTTTTGGCAGTACTGTCGGGGAGATTAAATGGCCAGGAACTAAGAAAACGTTTGAAGGGACAATGACTGCCATCTTTGCCCAGATCATTGCTGTAGCCGTAATCCTGATCTTTGACAGCACAGTCGATCTCAATGCCAGCTACTCTTGGATTTTGGTCTCCATTAGCCTGGTTTCGCTTTTGGAAGCGTACACTACCCAAGTGGACAATTTACTTCTGCCCCTTTACCTCCAGATACTATTGATGGCTTAGAACTCTTTGGTGGGAAATAAAGTGCCCCTTCGATAGACATCTTTGGCTGCCTCAGTTGAGCCCCTACGGGCCGAAAGATTGACATTGCTGTAATGTGGATAATGATGTCCAAAAGGAATTGCTCTTTGATCAAGTGAACACTGAAAATGCAAAATGCTGCTATTTTTGTCAGTGTTTGTCTCCCCCCCCCCCTTTCAAAATTCCACTTTGAAATGACTCCAATGGCATCGCTTCATCAGAATAAGAAGAGGTTGCCTGTCTGAAATACCAGCAGCCTGCAACACCAGCCTCTGGTTACTCCACAAGTCTGTGTTGCCCTATAGGCATGTTTTGGAGGGGGGGGTGGCTATGAAACCAGGAAAGACAGCAGGACTAAGCCAGTGAACTTCATGTATCAATTCACCCAGCAAAGGACCTCCCCCTTGTTTCTCTTTCTTATGTGGCCATGAGGCAAGGGGTGGTAGGGGGTTGCAGGGTGGATTTGGGGGCCCTGAATGGTAGTAGAGGATCTCGGGGCACCAACCCTGATGAACTGAATGGCTTCAAGTTTTCTTCCATTTCATTGGGGCTGGCCCTGGCATAGTGGAATGGACCCCGTGTTGATTCATGAAGTGCGAGAGTGGCATTTCCCTTCTGAGCTGTGTGGGAACTGCTGTGGTGTGGCCATCCCTGCTCCACTTCTCTTCTTTCTGCCTTGGATGTAAGTTTTTAGCCAGAGTCTCATCAGTCTCCTTTCCTTGCTCCTCCTCCTCCCACATTTTCAAGCTGGCCTTGAGGACCATGAAATATTTCCCAGGTTGCTGCCTTTGCGAGTACTTTTTCTTGACTGCTTCAGTTCAGCATGTGGCTAAAGAAGCTTTAGTAAGTAGAAGAGAAAGGCTGATCCATGTGTTTTATTGGCCCCCCTAAACTCACTGGGGGTTCCTTGCTATCCTAAAGAAACAACCTTATAAATCGTGTCTGTGTTCAAGCATCATGATAGGTGTTTTCCATCTTGGAGAGACACAATCACAGCTTGTTCCCCATGCTCACAATCTCTCTCTTGCTCTTGTCCCATATAATGCAATTCGAGACTGAATGGTTCGCTGAGACTCCAGTTTGCCACGATGCACAATCATAGGCTCTTCTTATGTGGACTTCGCAAATCAGAATCCTCAATTGGGATGAGACTGTGAGTTAAAATCCCAGTTTGTGGTTTTGCTTTGCTGGGGTGGTGGAAATCCCAGTTTGTGGGGAGCAAATGATCTTTACCTGCATTTGCACGTCTTGCAGATTGAATCTCGCTTGACATACAGAATGTGTGAACCTGACAAGCAGTGTGCACACCTATCAGCCAGAGGTTTGTTGTGGCACCTAAATACAGCCTATGGCTTTTGGACATAACAAACGAGTGTGTGAACTTGGTTAACTGTTGAGTTTGCACATTCCCTTCCTCCCTCTGCATATGGCATGTCAAGACAGAAGTTGTCTATCAAATCCTTAGCAAATGATGGGGACTCCCCCCTTTCGGTAACTTGGATTTTAATAATGACTAAATCCAGGCAAGAACCCCAATTAACAAGCAATAAACATTTAAAGCTGACATGACAAATGGAAGTTAGGAGAAGACCACCATCCTTGATCTCAGCGAGTCATGCAAGCAATGGAAAGAGGGAAGCTTAATTTGTGCCTCTGGCTCACAGCAGCTGGATGCAGCCTTCCTCTGTAAGCAGGCAGTCTGTGCCAATAGGCAGTAGGTCAGAACCGTAACTCCAAGGCACGCAATGGGCTCTGGTTTGTATCTGGCAAATAGAGGCTCCAGAGACACTCTAAAGAGCCCCTGCCTGTCAGGATATTGGCAAGAGGAACCCATTGTAGCAACATCGTACATTTTTGCATCATTTATTTTTCTTGCTGAGCGGCCTTTGTTCGGTTCCCATCGGACCTGCATGCATTGCAGAAGATTCTGGGAGGAAATCTAGGTCAGAGATGGGCTAGTGTTGCATGACTTGTTGGGTGTTTATTTAAAAAAGAAATAGAAATCAAAGTACACTGTTGTGTTTTAAATTAACAAAAAAAGCACATTCTGGATATTTGAGCCGCCAAGACATAATAAATCTCCTAAGGAATTCACTTGCTTAAGGGTTTAAGGAGGGTCTTGTTGGATCAAGCCCACAGGAGCTGTGCCTTGGTGGTAGAACACATGCTTTACTTCCAGAGTCTCCAGCTGTAGGGCCGAGTAGCCAGCGAAGTACGTGGATCAGTTGTTTGATTCAGCATGTTTTTTAAAATGATCCTTTCTCTCCTGCAGTTGGACTCCTCTGGGTGTGTTTATGGCTCCACCCACCACAGCAGCCATTGTGTGATTGCACTTACTGTGCTGTGTCAGAGTGTCAAGGGGACCCCCCAGGATAGACTGACCAAGGACTCTGCCTAAAGAGGTTTCGCTCTAGCCTGATCTTGTCAGATCTTATAAACTAAGCGGGGATGAGTCACCAGCCAGGAAGTCCGGGACTGCTGGGCAGAGGCAAGCAATGGCAAATGGCCTCTTGCCTCAAAAACCTCCCTGGGCTCACCATAAATCGGCTGCGACTTAACCACACTTTCCATCCCCACCACAGTTTTAGAGAGCGATGTGGTTGATCCCTGTTGGACTGCAAATTGTACTTGCAAGAAAATGTTCCGTGCAGGTCTTTGCTAAAGCAAATAAAAGGTAAGCCTCTGGACTTTCCATAACCTGATGTCATTTGCATGGTTTCCCCCGATAATGTTGTGAAGTGTTTTTAAGGCAAATTTGTCTTCTGTAAGGAAGCCATTGGGACCCAGGGGCAAAGTGACACAAGGCAATGAAACATCTGCTGCTCCCCAACCCCTGTCCGGCAGGATCTATGCTTGAAGCAGAGTTGGGGTAGAATAAATTGGTAGAATAAATCGGACCATTTCACACACTACAGGTTTAGAAGACAATTTTGTAATACTATCCGATGTATGAACTCTGCCCAAACAAGTGTAGTCTGCCCAATTGTGTTAGTTTTATATTTGCACAGTGTCTTTTTGTTAATTTTTTGATGCAGGGAACCAGTCTCATAACCACCACCTCAGTCGGCAAATCCTCCTCCTGAAATATTACACTCATAAGGCCTAGAACCTTGTGTTCTTTTTGTACAAAAAATGCAAGCTCAGCAGTGTTCCCTTCCAGCAGTGTGGATGAGCAGGGGGTTGGACTAGATGGCCTGTATGGCCCCTTCCAACTCTATGATTCTATGAGCGGCTGGTCAACACAGGAAGTCCAGCTCAGCAGCCATGTGGAGCCACGTGGGGCGCGACCTGAGGCCTGTTTTAAGATCCCCTCCTATTCTGCTCAGGATGAACTGCTCTGCCTCCCCGCCCCCGGGGGGTAGACAAAGAAACACTTGAGATTCTTAGGAAGCAGTCTTCTGCACCTACTGCTGCTGGTCTGTGTTTTTTCTGGTCTCCCATATCAGACATCCAGAAGACCTCCATTGCCCAGATGTTGGCAGGATAGCAGTGCTCTTATTTATTCCGCTCTGTCAGTGTACTTTGAGGTTTGGGCAGAGTTCTTTCACATGTAGTGGGAATTGTCTTCCGGCTTTAACCTCAGGTCAAAGGTGAAGCAGTGCCAGAAGCTGAGATTTTAGTAATGGGTTCACCAGGAAACCATGGCCAGCAGTTGCCTGCCAAGTGTGGTTTTATCAGCCAGTCATTAGTTAGTTCTGTGTATAGAGGGATGGAAAAGGCAATTCCGGGGTTGGCTGAAGCCTGCAAAACATTTTTTTAAAGAATGTCAGAACACAGTAGAGAAGAGCAAGAATCATGTCACACCTTAAAGACGAACCAAATGTGTGTCTTTCGCGAGTCACTGTTTTGCGGCACAGCATGCTCATAAACTAGGCTGTCGCATTCAAAGCGATCCATGGAGCTGAGGGAAGACAGAGTTTAAGAGGCAGGGAAGTGCCTCTGCATGCCCAGAACTTGTTAGCAAGAGAAACGCAGTTTTTGACCTTACGTACCTCAGTGCCCTGAAGAAATACTTGGCTTCTTCCCTCCCTTCCTCTGCATGCAATTACCTCAGAGGCTGTTCTAGCTGTCTCCTTTGCCCTCACTTGTCCAATAAGTACTTCAGAGTTTTGTCTTTGCCGTTTTCTCCCCAGCACAGACACCTTGTGAAGTAGTTGGGGCTGAGAGAGCTATGAGAGAACTGCAACTAGTCCAAGGTCATCCAGCTGGCTGCATGCGGAAGAGTGGGGAATTGAACCTGGTTCAATAGATCAGAGGCTGATGCTCTGGAGAACCAGGTTCAATTCCCCACTCTTCTGCATGCAGCCAGCTGGGGACTTTGGACTAGTCACAGTTCTCTCATAGCTCTCTCAGCCCCAACTACTACACAAGGTGTCTGCTGGAGAGAGGAAAGCAAGGCTGTAAGTCACTTTGGGACTCCTTTGAGCAGTGAAAAGCAGAATATAAAGAACCAGCTTTTCTTCTCTTCATGAGGGAGGCTAGCAGAAGGCTGACTCACCAGTTCTCTTTGCTCCAGAGGGTGTCCTTGGCCTCCATCAAATGGAAGGTGTAGACATGCCGAGAGCTTGCTGAGAGGTTTGCTTCACTTTTATGGACCACCTCACCATGGATCAGAATGAGACCACCTGTTGGCAATAGAAGGCAGGTTGTGTCCTTCGGAGAAAGGTGTGCAGCTGTGGTCCTCTAGCCCTAGAAATAGTGACTTGGAGACCTGCTAGTAGAGCTACCAACTCTGGGTCGAGAGATGCCTGGAGATCTGGGGGAGGGGAGGTAGAACCTAGAGAGAGACCCCAACAGGGAATACAGCCAGAAACCCCCATCCCAGTTCACCCAGTTCCTCTCTATAGTCTGGAGGCAATTCTGAGAGACATCCAGGCCCTGCAGGGAGACCATACCTCTGTTATTACTGGTACTGTTGTTTACTTGACGTTATTACTGAGTTATAATGTACTCATTCCATGTTCTCCTATGTTTTGGGTAAACTACCCTGAGCTGCGGGGGGGGGGGGGGGTGAATTGCCGCATTTACTGTTTGGTTGTCCTAAGGTCTTGTTGTATCAATATTCCCTAGGCGATTATATGAAGAAATTGAAATATCATTGCATAGATGAGAAACAACTGATCAAGAAGGATCCATCAGCTATTCTTGGGGTAGCCTAAGTTTTGTTGGCTATTTCAAGACGAAATATCCCATTGATGGTTGGCATATGCCAGGAGTGGCCAAGCTGTGGCTCTCCAGATGTCCATGGACTACTGCAGGGGCTCATGGGCACTGTAGTCTATGGACATCTGGAGAGCCACAGCTTGGCCACCCCTGTTATATGCCATTTTCTGTGAACCTTATTCATTTCATTGCATTCTGATGAATGTATTATGGCTATAAGGGCTTTCTGAATCTGCATGGAGATTGGAAATCCTTGCTGCCGCCACCCACTATGGTATATTTATTTACCGGCTTCGTTTATAGCCTACCTGATCCCTCAAGAGTACCCAAAAGTGATCTACTTTGTTCTCCTGGTCTCCATTTTATCTTCAGGACAACCCCCTGTGGTAGGTTAGGCTGACATGGCATGACTGGCCCAACATCTCCCAGCAAAACTCCATAGAGGTTAGTGGGGATTCAAGCCTGGGCCCTTCAGTCCCTTGTCCAGCACTATAACTGCTCTGTGACACACTAATGTTCTTCTCCTTCATATGGCTCCCGACACTTTGCCTCTCTGCCCTTGTGTGTTCTTGGTATCCCACCTTAAAAAGAAACCAGAGTGCCACATGGAGGGGGGCGGGTGTTTCCTTAGGGTTGCCAGTAGCCAGGTCCCTTTAACAGTGGTTAAAGAGATGTTCTTTCCCAGCTTGGTGTGATTTAGCTCCATGTCTTGAAAAGCTTCATATCTCCATATTCAGACCCTAAGCGATACATTTTTCTTCCAGGCGGTTGGCAACTAGTGTTGGGAAATACCTGGAGATTTTAAGGGTGAAGCCTGAGGAGGGTGGGGCATAATGCCATAGAGTTCTCCTTCCAAAAAGGCTATTTTCCCCAGGGGAACTGACTTCTATCACCTGGAGATGAGTTGCAAACCCAGAAAATCTCCAGCCACCTCCTGGAGGTTGGCAGCCCCGTTGGCAACTAACGGGATGCAGCCAAAATAAACTTTACAAAATAATTATCTCCTAATTGCTCAGTTTGCATGAAGTGCAAAGCTGGAGGCATTTAATGCAGAACTGTGCATTTCCTATACTTAAAAGGGGGGGCACAGTGCAAAAAGAAAGATGCCTATTCTTGGAGTCTCCCTTAAAATGACTGCAGGCTGGTCAGGGTTCTCTTTCCCAAAAACCTTGCAGAACTGCTGCCCACAGAAAAACAGAATACCAAGCTAGATGAACCCATAGTTTGACCCTCCCCCCCCAAACACACACAGGAACTTTACATGTCCATGTAGCTGGTCATTAGATTTCCACAAGTAAGTAACACTGGTGGTGGTGGGAATCCCATCTCCCCCGAATCATCATAGGACCATAGTGGCAGTATCTGGGATCTACCTGGAGCTCGGATCAGCTCCCAGTGCCTGCCGCTGCTGAGCCCAGACTAGCTCCCCACATCTGCTGCTACTGTGGTGGGGCCTGGAACAGCTCCTGGCATCCGCTGCCACTACAGCAGGGCTCGAAGCAGTTCCTGAACAGCCCACCGTGGCTCCAAGGCTGCACCACACAGGTTAAGAAGTAAAAAAGCATTCTCTGCACTTGCACAGAGAACGCAACTTCACTTTTTGAGGGATTTAAATCCCCTTCTTTCTTTTTTTTAATTTTCAGTTTTTTCTGCAAACCAGGGGAGTGCCCCAAGCTTGCTGGAAAAAAATTGTTAGCCTCCATGTGGCCCCAATCTGTGGATTTAACCATCCACAGATGGGGCCTCAAGTGCCTGTAAGAATACAAGATATACACTGTAGAACAGGGCTAGTCAACCTGTGGTCCTCCAGATGTTCATGGACTACAATTCCCATGAGCCTCTGCCAGCGTTTGGAGGACGACAGGTTGACTCCCCCTGCTGTAGAGCACTGTTTGCCTGCTGAAAGTGGCCTGAAAAGTCTGTGTGTGGGGGGAGCTCCGTGTGTGCCCCACACTTTCTGTTCTGCTCTCCAAACCAGTTTCACTTAAAACTGATATTCCTGTTGCTTACCTTTCCCAATCGGCGCAGGAATGAATTGACTGCTGTCATACTCCCGCTCCGTGCCAATGAACTGGGTGCACGGTATTGTGCCTGGGGGAGTTCGAACCATGCGCCTCGTGATCCCACCTGTAACCCCACAGGGCAGACACATTATTATTTGGGTTTCTTCCCCACCGCAATTATCAGTGCCCCCCCCATTACAATCAAGACCCAGTGGCGAAAAAAGCCCATTGTATAAGAAATACAATGGGCGCTAGCAGGCGGGGGGGAAAACCGAGGGACAGGTGAGGGTAGCGTAAGGGAAGGAAGCCTACCTGAAAGAGGAGGCGGGCGGCGGCGGTGTGGTCTTTGTCTCGGCGGCGGCCCGGGAAAGGAGTGGAGAAGGGAGGCCATGGCTGCGCGCGGCTGCCGGGGGCTCCCTGGCCGCCGGCCTGACGCATCGGAGGCGCTTCGCCAGGGCGGGAATTGGCGGGAATCGGCTTCGCGCCTGCCGATTGGCCCCACCGATGGTCTGTCCGGAGGAAGGGGCCAATCGGCACCCTTCCTCATCCCGGACCGAGCCCGCCCTAATTCCTCCCCCTAAGCCCTTACGGCTTTATTTAGTCCGCGGCGCCTGTGGCGCCGTGGGCTGTGTTAAGATGTTGCATAGGGGATACACTGGCATAATGGCAGTATAACTCACATGGGGAGAATGGCAATTGAATGCTTCAGGAATGGGGCAAAAAGCCACAATATGGTAATGCCAGCCTATATTGTAATGCAACATAATTCTTGGCTAATCATTCCCTGTGGTTCCCTGAATCAGGTCTAAACCTGGGGGGGGTTTCCTTTTGACGGTAAACTTTTATTTAGTGCTCAGACATATGAGATGCTTGGGCATATAAAGAAGTTAATATTGACAGCTAAAATATTGGCAACGGTAAGCAGGCAGGTTCCGCATACTCGGGATCTTCTTTTATCCTGATCAGAACTACCAACCAATCCTGCCCACTCAAAGGCAACTGTGCATCCCTCAAAATAGAGGGTAAGGAATGGAAATTCTACTTAATCCCCAGGGAATCCGCAGCCCCAGCATTGGGGGTCATTTGTATATTTTCTGGAAACTTATCCTATTGTTCACATGTTTGGGAAATAGTGATAATAATAATCTTGTTTTTGTATTTGTATATTTATGATACAGAGCACGGTGTAGCCTCCATTTGGCATTCACCATTCCTGATTGATGAAGTGGCAGCCATACTCAGAGACAGTGTTGTTGTATACCTGTGTCTATACATGTAAATGGATATATATAGATGCTGATATATATATGTGTATCCATCCTTCCGAGGTCGGTAAAATGAGTACCCAGCTTGCTGGGGTGTAAAACGGTAATGACGGGAGGGAATGGCAAACTACTCTGTATTGAGTCTGCCATGAAAACGCTAGAGGGCATCACCCCAAGGGTCAGACATGACTCGGTGCTTGCACAGGGGATATCTTTACCTTTATGTATATAATAGTCCTGAAGATTGTAGGTGAAACACCTATCCTGTATGTTGGGTGACGTACTAAGTACAGAGAGATTGAGGAGTTCAGATGTCATGAACAAGAGTCTCCCTCATTTGTCAAGAGGCTTATGGTCAGCCATAATCACTCTTAAGGCTTCATACATCCATTCCTGTGTTTCTCCATAATAGCCTCCTGATCTGATCTCCTCAGCAAATCAAGAGCCTTCTTTTTTATTTTGAATCCATTTTACAGGCTAGGGTCACTCACATTGTACCAGGAAGAGTTTACTTTTTTTCCCCAGCTGCTCAGGCCACAAGAGAAATTTGACTGCAGCCTATTCCCAATATTAGAATTTGAGATGCAACCTACTCATGGTTGCAGATATCCAAACCGGCATTCTGTGACTTAGGAAGGATTTAATTTTTGCACCGTAAATCTTCACTGCCATTGGAACTGACTGACCCCCGTACTGCAAAAAGAATCTCAGAATAGCAGCAAAGTGGACTTTCATTCCCTCCAAGGCATAATCAAGATTTGTAAGCCAGGATAACATGGAATCCAAGGTCACACTACAAGTTCACTTGGTCTATCAGGTATCCATTGTTATCCAAGCCTGACGGGCTTTCTTAAAAGTTCTCGCTTTTTTAAAAAGCAAGCTCTTTGATTTACTGTAATTAATAACCATCTGGTTATCCTGACAATATTTCCCCCACAGCGCAAAGTAAATGTGTCAACCTACTTGCATACAGAATAGTAGCACAGAATCCTTACAATTATTTCTAGCTTACTGATGGGAGCTGAATGGATTAACAGCGCACCCCGATACTGACTGCTAGCCTTGCATACGTGAGCGAAACCCTGGCATCTGCAGGGATTAAGATATGGCGATAGCTCAGGTCAGTGTGTACTTTTCCGGGCAAACACAGAGGTCAGAGTCTGGCTGCGACAAGAGTGTAGAATGAAGGCTAGCATGTAAACAAAATGTACTGAATAAAGCTTGGGGTCCAGAGAAGCCCCGGGAAGAGAAAGAAGAGAGAGACAGGCAGAAGATTCCTTTTTCTCCACATACCTGTGTCGTGTCATCCCTACAGCTTACAGTGTGTGTGAGAGTGAGACTTTGCAAGGAATTCTAAGAGAGCAGAGAAGAATATCTCTTCTTGCATGATTCCCAATTGTGAAGAGTAAGGAAGATGCAACATCTATGGCATTTGTAGGGATGCCAGCCTCCAGGTAAGGCCTGGGAATCTCCTTGAATTACAGCTTACCTACAGATTCAAATGGGTAGCCATGTCTTACTTGTGTGAGAGCCAGGCAGGAACCACAGGCAGCCGTTCTCCTCAGCGGCATCTTCCAAGGCAACCCAGAGACCCACAACCCTGCCCAAGGGTTCTGTGTGGAGGAAGGTAGCGTCCTGATGGGCTGTCACTGGAAGCAACAGGAGAGACACAGGGAAAAATATTTATTTTAAATAGTTATTTGCCTCCTTACAGAGCTCAAGGTAGCCTACAACAGGGGTAGTCAACCTGTGGTCCTCCAGATGTCCATGGACTACAATTCCCATGAGCCCCTGCCAGCATTTGCTGGCAGGGGCTCATGGGAATTGTAGTCCATGGACATCTGGAGGACCACAGGTTGACTACCCCTGGCCTACAATGTAAAGAATTTAGGGCTGCTTTAATCAAGTGCTGTCCTAAACAAAACCATTCTTCCACTGCCCCCTTAAGAGTGAAAGTGAGGACGAAGCTGCCCCCTCTCTTGTGCCCACCAAACAAGCATCTTCAATGGGCGGGACGGTCAGGAGGGCTTCTCATGGTGATCTTCATGTGCAGGCAGGAAAACAGGCCTCCAGATACCCGGTCCCGAGCCAGGGCAGAGCCAAGTCCCACCGCATCACAACTGACTATTGGCCACCCAGTAAGGTTTCCAGGCAAGAAGCAGTTTGCCATTGCCTGCCTCTGTGTCACACAACCCAGGGCTTCCTTGGTGGTCTCCCACCCAAATAATGACCAGGGTGCCTAGATGCCAAGATCTCATGCAAACAGGCTAGCCGGGGCAATCCAGTTGGAGCAAGCCATGTTAGGCCTTCGTTTCTTCAAGACACTCAGGATGCTGGCTTTCAGCCTGAGTTATTGTCAAGACTAGAACCATCACACCACATGGGACCGTCACACCACATGGGGTGGGATTCCTGGCTCAGGTCCTCTAGTAGAGGCACCTCCTTCTGGCAGAAGGGGAGAGGACAGGGGGGGCATTGTGTCTGGTTGCACATGTCAGATCCATCCATTGGAGGAACATGCCCTGCTAGCAGAACGCATCAGGATCTAACTTAGTCGTCCTTACAGAGTCATTTTCATCACAACTCATTTAAGCAATTAATTGGCATGCTGCCTTTTCCCCCAATGGGAACCCATAGTGGCTTACATTGCTCTCCTCTCCTCTATTTTGTGACTGGCCCAAGGTCACCCAGTGAGCTTCCCTAGCACAAGTGTGGATTTGAACCCAGGTCCCCCAGATTTCAGTCTGACACTCTAAGCCAGCCTTTCTCAACTTTTTTGAGAACTGAGAACTGAAGTTCTCAACTTCTCAACTTTTTTGAGAACTGAAACATTCTTCAGGATACAGGGAAACCCGGGAAGTGCTGCAATCCTGCAGAATATGGTTGGGAAGCAGAGCTGTAGATACGCCCACCTGGGGCCCCTCCCCTTCCCACCCCCTCCAGGCCCATCACTGGCCATTTTGGGAGGGAGTGGCGAGGCAACATGACCCAATAAATGTATAAGAAATTTAAAACATATATTTAAAAAAATTAACTCCCACCCATTTGGGAATCCTGGTTGAGAAACACTGCTCTAACCACTGCACCACATTGTCTCTCTTCTACAGCCGACCCAGCTAGCAACTATGCAGGAAGTGGCTGGAATTCCTGGCATCCAAAGCTGCTAACGTACCATATTTTTACAGAAAGAGATGATTTAGCAGTCTACTAACACACCCCCTGCCTATTCCTTTGGCCGGGCATGCAAAGGATGACCTTATGCTGAGCACACCTGGGAATGATGCACAATTATATAATCTGTCAGATGAGATGGGGCGGGGGTTGTATCTGGTTACATGCTTCAGATTCCCAAAAAGCAACGAGGCAGGAAAAGGAAAAGAAACCAAATACTAGTAAGCATTAGACACTTGGTAGTGGCTATTAACTTTCTGCAAGAAAGTCACTTGCAAGTTCATACATTGATCCTCGTACCAAAAGCGTGGCATAGGACTCGGAGAAGGGCAGAGATTAATCTGGTAGCCCTACACAGACAGCATGGAGAAAAGAAACCAAATACTAGAAAATTTCCCAAGGATTTAGATCTAGGATCAGCATAAAGAGGACAGTGTACTACATAAGGAATTATATCCTTCACATATTGCTCCTCACAGACATAGCCTTAAGTCTGCAAACAACAACAAGAAGAAGAAGAGTTGGTTCTTATATGTGGCTTTTCTCCACCACAAGGAGTCTCAAAGCGACTTACATTCACCTTCCCTTCCTCTCCCCAGACACCCTGTGAGGGAGGGTGAGACTGAGAGAGCCCTGATATTCTTGCTCGGTCAGAACAGCTCTATCAGTGCTGTGACTGGCCCAAGATCACCTAGCTGGCTGCATGTAAGGGAGTGCAGAATTGAACCCAGCTCTCCAAATTAGAAGTCCACCCTCCTAACCACTACACCAAGCTGGCAAAATGAAGAGCAGTAAAAGCAGTTCTAAGAATAAAATTTTAAGAAAGGTTGGGAGAGCTTGGTCTGTTTAGAATAGAGAGAAGACGACTGGGAGGGGATCAGATAACCATCTTCAAGTATTTAAAAGGCTGCCATATAGAGGATGGAGCAGAATTGTTCTCTCTTGCCCCAGAGGGACAGACCAGAATGAATGGGATGAAATTAATTCAAAAGAAATTCCATCTAAACATCCGGAAGAAGTTCCTGACAGAGTGGTTTCTCAGTGGAACAGACTTCCTCGGGAGGTGGTGGGTTCTCCATCTTTGGAAATGTTTAAACGGAGGCTGGATAGTCATGTGACCGAGAGGCTGATTCTGTGAAGGCAAAGGGGTGGCAGTTTACAGTAGATGAGCGATTGGGATGTGAGTGTCCTGCATAGTGCAGGGGGTTGGACTGGATGACCCATGAGGTCTCTTCCAACTCTATTATTCTATGATTTTATGAATTGTATCTTCCCTGTGAGGTAGGTAGGTTTGGCTGAGAGAGTGTGACTGGCTCCCGGATCCTAGGCCACTACTCAGCTGCTACACTCCACTGGCTCCGTGCATGGAGAATTGAACACTCGTACAATTCTTTCCAGGAGATCTGGCGCATCCATATATGCATCTCTCAACATGAATTCCACTGAAGGGCTGGGGGAGGTCAGGCCCTGCCAGAGCAATCTTTCACCCCCTTATCTTTTCTTCTCCTTCCCTTAGAAAGAGGGGAAGGGCTCCCCACGCAGACAGACCAGCAAGCAGACCTCCGTTGGCTATTTGAGATGAACAGCTGGGTCATTGCTAGCAGCATCCCCCTTCACAGTATCCTTGTCACTGATAATATTGCAGTCACCAAGAGGGCAGGCTGAACAAGAGGTGCAGGGAGAACAGAATACCCCTTCTTCCATTACAGCGGGGCTTGAACTGTCCACCTTGAGGGGGCCCTGCTGGAGAGGAACTGGGGCAGAGCATGAGCGCCTCCACCCAGCCCTGAATCCTTGGGCAAGCTGCAGTTCTCCCAGAACTCTCTCAGCCCACCTACTTCCCAAGAGGCCCATTGTGGGGAGAGGAAGGTGAAAGCAAGTTGCTCTGAGACTCCTTAAGGTTGAGAAAAGGAGGGTATATAAACCAATTTTTCTCGTGGGGCCAACTTCTTCCCTCTAACCCCTTCGACAAGGAAATTTGGAGGGCATTGGGCTAGTCTTGGGTTTTCTCAGTGGCCATCCAAGTGGTCTAGACCAGGCCCATAAGTGCTAGTAGGACCTGTCTCCTCCGGTGTTCCCTCTAAGGCAGGGGTGGCCACCCTGTGGCCCTCCAGATGTCCACGGACAACAATTACCATGAGCCCCAGCAGGGCTCATGGTAATTGTTGTCCATGGACATCTGGAGAGCCACAGGTTGGCCACCTCTGCTCTAAGTTGAGCAGCTACTCACTGACGCAGGAGGGCCCACTCAGCAGCCTTCTGGAGCCACCCATTTCAAGACCACTGCAGCTCTATTCGGCTCCACTCGGTCAAGGGGGAAAACATGGAAGGGACGTCGGCCTCCTCCCTCTCTCTGTGCCATAAGACTTGTAAAAGCTTTCCTGGAAAGCTTTTGACCGAGGCCCTTTGGGCCCTGCGGCCGTGAAGCACTGCGATGTATCCGGACATTAAGCTATTATTCGCTAGTGGATGGTTTTACAATTCATTGCTATTTTAATTAGGAGCTTTTTCGGTTAATAGTAGATACGCTATCGGTGTCCCTCTGGACCAAGGCAGTGCAAAAGTAGTTCTTAAACTCAAAGAAAGAAAGAAATCGCAGGCCTAGAATGCCAAAAATGTGTGCGGGGGTGGGGGTGGGGGTGGGATCTAGCATGGATTTTAATTCTAATGAAAGCAAAACAAAAGACTCACCTTCACCACCGATGTGAGGCGGCTGATTGAGAGAGAAGAAACAAACATTAGTGTGTGTGTGTGTGTGTGTGGGGGGGGGAATCCCCAAACCTCATCAAATTTTAAGAGAGCTTTGGTGACAGTACCTTGAAGATATACATACTCTGGACCACCACCGGGTTCTCAAGGCCAAGTTTCCTTGCCAGGGCCTGTGAAGAATCCCAAAAATGGCAAGAGGGCTTAAACCGACAGAGACATAATTCCAGGAGCATAGGGTTCGCAAGCACCTCGTTTTACAACTGGCAGATGCTTCTGGCTGTTCTTAACTCACCTGAACTTTTGAGGAGAAAGTCATTTGCTTGAAGACAGCATCAGAGGCATGCAGAGCTGCAGGAAAGGAAGAAGCAGAAGAGGGCCTTTCATTCCCCCGTGGCAGAAACATTTGATAAAGAAAGTTAGATGGAAGCCAAGCCAAGAAATCATCAATGAAAATTCCACGCCAGCTTTGCGTTGCCTCTTTACAAGGTCTTTATACCCAACCTGTCATTAAATACTTGTTGGCCTCCTTAATTTTCTGCCACCTCAGCTTATCTCTTGGATAGGGTTAGCCAACCTCCAGGTTGTGGCTGGAGAATGTCTGGGATCACAACTTATCTCCAGGCAACAGGGATTGGTTTACCTGGGAGAAATGGCTACTTCGTAAGATATCCCTTACATTATACCTTGCTGACGTCCCAGGTTGCAATAGGCAAGATCTGTAGTGTGCCTGTGGTTTTAGTAGCAATTATCTTTTGTTGAGATACAAAAGGCTAAGTTTGTAGGGCTAGTTCTCTCTGGCCTTGGCTGTTTGGTTTTCATTTACCTCTAATCATTTTCTTTGAAACTATAGGTTGCCAGGAAGGGGTTGTTTTTGCTTTGAGTGCAATCAAAAATAAAACAAACATTAAATCAATTTTTTAGGATTCATATTATGATTTGTTTCTGATGATGGAGAAGCTGAACCCAGCTCTCTTCTGCTTCTAGGAGTAAACCTCAGGAAGTTGCAGGGTCAACTCCAGACTCGCAAAAAGAGCAGAAGACCTTTGCGAGGAGGAGAATCATCGGATGACCGAAAGAACTAGGAGGAGAGCTCAGCGTCCGTTTGCCGTATCCCAGGTGCCTAATTCCACGTCAGACCACAGGCCGTCTAGCTCAGGACTGTCGACTCTGACTGGCTTCAGCCTCAGTTCTTAGGGGAAAGAAAGGCCTTTCACGTGTGGTTATCAGACTGCACCAGCAGCCCCCAGGAATAGTACGGGGGTAGAGTAGGTTACCAGGGATTATCAGGAGCAGGACGTGGAGAAGTCAGAAAGAAGCGCAACATGTCCATGTCACCCAGAAGTGATGTTGGGGGGCAACACTCTGGTTTGTGGGCAAAACCTCTATGATAGAATTACCTTCCTACCATAGAGTTTGCCCAAAAAGCAGAACATTGCCCACCGACTTGCTGATGTCACTGCCAAGTGACGTAGATATGTTATGATTATTTCTGGATTCTTGCCTGTTTGGGGAAGGTAATTCCCCCTGCCTTCTGAAAGCCCTGAAATGCAGAGAGGGATTCAGAACTAGGGGGGACTGGCAACCCTAGGGTAGGGTCTGGTGCACCAGTGTCATGCCAGCATGCTGACATCACTTCCAGCCGTTATGGAACATTCTAGGATTTACAAAAGCTCTCTGATAAACCCATGGTGTTTGCTAGGGTATCAAGACATCACTTCCTGGGTTTACTAGAAGGGATGTCAGCATGGTACCTATAGGTGGCCCATTCTCCCCTCCCTTTCCTCCTGCTGGCAAACCAGGCCATAGCTATTGTTTGCTATAGCACGCCTACTTTCCAAGCACCTGCTAACTGAGATGCTGTAATGGGGTATGCCAGAGATTGAGACCTTCTGCGCATAAGAGCAGTTGCTCTCCCATGAAACACAGTCCGGGGCAGACAATTTATTGTAACATGAAAGAATTTCTTTATAGAAGACTTTATAGAAGACCCCCCCCCACCCGAAATACCACCCTTCTTCATACTTGCCATGGCCAATTTTGTTAATAGATTTGTCCTTCGGCACCAGAAATTCCCCTAAGAAACAACGAAACAAAACAAATCTGAATTAAAAGGATATTGCAAAAGGATTAGAATATTCATGTTGTAGCATCCTTGGGAATGGAGTTCACAATCCTCGCCTGGCAGTTGCACCAGACCCAACTTGCACCCTTTCTCTTGGTATTGGAGCTAGCCCGGGTGATCCATACCCCAGTCACTGCTTGATTGTTGTTGTTGTTGTTATTGTTAGGTGCGAAGTCGTGTCTGACCCATCGCAACCCCATGGACAATGATCCTCCAGGCCTTCCTGTCCTCTACTATTAGACTTTTGCAATTCGCTCTGCACAGGGCTTCCCTGGAGATTGCTCCAGAAGCTCCAACTGGTTCAAAACTCAGAGACCCAGGGCTTCATGGGAACCCAGTAGAGAGAGCATATGACACCAGAGCTCTCCAAGCTGCACTGGCTCCAGATTAGAGACTGGATCAGGTTTAGGGTTTTGGAATTAACCTTCAAGGCCCTAAGGGGTCTAGAATTGGCGTATCTGCAGGACCGCTCCTTCCCCTACACCCCCCAAATAGTGTCGAGGTCATCCCCAGCCCGAGAGAAGTCCGCCTGGCCTCCTGGAAGAGCTGAGGGCCCTGATGGAACTGACTCATGTCCACAGGGCCTGCAAGATGGGGCTCCTCCGCCAGGTGTTTGGTTGAGGCCAGGACAGCAAAACAATCCATCTCCCCACCACCCCCACAACCTCAAAAGCTAGACACCTCGTGCTGCTGGAAGATCACAGCTTGGTTCAACTGTGCTTTATATTTTATCCTATCCTGTGGTGGTCATGGGTGGTTTTGATCTCTTTGACTTTATTGTATATTATATTGTATATGGAATGTTGTGAGCCTCCACAGGCTGGCAACCCCGGGAGTGGTGGCATAAAAGTGCAAAGAATAAATAAATTCAAATAAAACCAGACCAAACCCCTAGTGAGGACCCCCAGCCCCAAAGAGGTGACATTGGCCTCGACCGGGGTCAGGGCCTTTGTGGCCTTGGCCCAGCCTTTTGGAGTGCTCTGCTGAAAGAGATCAGGGCCCCCTGGGACTGTCAGGGCGTAGATTCGAGACTAGGAGCTCCTTAAAGGTCACAAATGTTTTTTGAAGAAGTTTTCAAAAGTCAATGCTCCCTTTGTCAAGCAGGTTTTCTATCTGACAAAGGGAATTCTGACTGGGAAGTTCATACCCCAGACATATTGCTGGCCTCTTAGGTGCTCCTGGATTCAAATTTATTTGTTTGTTCAATTTATATATCACCCTTCTAGCAAGCTCAGGGCAGTGTGCCACATTGTATCCCATATAATAACAACTGATTAAAACACAACAGTAATTAATCACAATTAATTAATTAAAATATAATTAGCCAAAGTTATAAAAGAATTTCAGAGCAGCATCTACATCTGATGATCTCTACGGTGATTCAAATACAGTCTTCATAAACGTCTCTTTCCCTAGTCTGGGGTGCTTTCATGGGGGTTAGAGGTTAACTTAGAGGTTAACTCTCACTGGCCCCAACCAAAAGCTTGTTCAGCCAGACCAACACGACAACCTTTAGAAACATACTTTGTCTGTGGGTCCCCCCCCCCTTATTGAGGCTTAAAGAGCCGTTGAGGCATAATTTGGTGAGCCAGTTTGGTGTAGTGGTTAGGAGTGCAGACTTCTAATTAGGTTCGATTCTGCACTCCCCCACATGCAGCTAGTTGGGTGACCTTCGGCCCACCACAGCACTGAGAAAGCTGTTCTGACCAAGCAGGAATCTCAGGGCTCTCTCAGCCTCACCGACCTCGCAGGGTGTCTGTTGTGGGGAGAGGAAAGGGAAGGAGATTGTAAGCTGCTTTGAGACACCTTTGGATAGAGAAAAGCGGCATATAAGAACCAACTCTTCTCATTCTTCCTTTCAATCAGGAAAAGTTGCAAGGAGAGAGACAATTTTCCCCTTCCCCAGCATCTCAGTCCTGGTCCCTATTTCCCTTTGGGGAGAGCACTTCGAACCCTCCCACAAACATGTTGGGATTTGCAGTTGCAGAACTCCAGAAGGTGCCATGCATAGGAGACAAGCTCTGATGAACTCCGACCAGTCTGAGAGAACTGGGACTGGCCCAAGGTCACCCAGCTGGTTGCATGTAGAAGAATGAGGAATCCAACCCAGTTCTCCAGATTAGAGGTCGCTTCACCACTCTTCACTACGACACCAAGTTGGCCCATGAGAATGGGAAAGGTTTGAAGGCCATGAACAGTTAGAATGATTATGACAATAACAGCGAAAGGGTTCTAAGCCATTTTCTGCTGTGCCTCCTATCTTCTGTGCTTATCACTAGGGCTAAATGAAAATGTTTACCTTTCTCATCAAAAACACCTTTTTCGAAGAAGAACCTGATTTTGTCTCCGCTGGTTAGGAAATAGTCTGCATTTCCCTGTGGGAGATGAACACAATGCTGGCTTCACAAACGTCAGAATTCCTTCTTTCAAAAGCTCTTGCAGCAGCTAAAAAACTTATTTTCCTGGCATTTGCTTTTCTTCATGAGCTTGAAGTGCATCTCCATATGACAAAACAGGCACACAACGGAGGCAAAAAGAAGTAGTTGGGTCAAAAGCCCATAAATGTGAGGAGTTTAGGCTATGACATTTCTACGTGAAGCTCAAAGGCAGGGGTAGTCAAACTGCGGCCCTCCAGATGTCCATGGACTACTATTCCCATGAGCCCCCTGCCAGCGAATGCTGGCAGGGGGCTCTTGGGAATTGTAGTCCATGGACATCTGGAGGGCCGCAGTTTGACTACCCCTGCTCAAAGGTGTATGAGAGAAATGAATTGCTAATGGGGGGGGGGCTTTCCTAGCTCTGCTCATTGAACAGCTACAGTGGAAGAGGAAACCTCATTATTTGTTGAATGCTAAATGAATATAAATCAAATCTACTTATACATTCTAGAGCAGGGGTAGTCAAACTGTGGCCCTCCAGATGTCAATGGACTACAATTCCCAGGACCCCCCTGCCAGCGTTCGCTGGCAGGGGGCTCCTGGGAATTGTAGTCCATGGACATCTGGAGGGCCGCAGTTTGACTACCCCTGTTCTAGAGGGCCTGGCATGTTAGCGACTTGCAGCAGAAATAAGAATGAGCTCTCGTAGACTGACAGCCAAATCTGGGGCAAAGCTTGCACAGACTGGAACCCGTGTCATCAGATGGCTGAAACTTCTCCAGCTGTTGGGGAATAAACTGTAAATGGGAGGCTTGACAAGGCCATGAGAAAGTGAGAGGGTCTGTGCCCTGTCACAGCACCGTGCATTCACTTTGGCCTCCATGTTTACATTTTTTCTTCCTGTAGATCTGTATTTCTTGCTGCTGCTGCTGCTGCTGCTGCATCAGACCAGAGATCCCTGCAGTAGTCCACCCTCTCGTTTCCCACAAATGACTCCAGAAGGCCTACAAATACGGCATGAAAGTGTGGGCTTCCTTTTAGCCTTTGTGGCCAAGAGGCAGGGATGGCTCTTTTCTCCCTAAGTTTGCCTTCTCTCTGTCTAAACTACTGATTGACGCCACATCTTGTGGCAGTGAGTTCCATGAGTTAGTTTTTGCCTCGTATGAAGGAGTACTTCAGTTTGTCCCAGCTGTAGGGTGACTTGGTTCCCCCCAGTTGCTGGGTTGTTTTTGAACTGCGAATCAACGTAGATTCAGAGGGATAGCCCTGGTCTGAAGCTACAAAACAAAGTTTGAGCCCAAAAGACATGAAAGCTTAGAGCCCAAATTAAACTGAGTTTGTCTTAAAGTTGCCACTGGACTCAAACTTTGTTCTATGGATCAGCATGTTTTATATTGCAGCATTGTGCTTTGCAATTAAGGATTTGATTTGTGGAGAGGCTGGGGGTATCGTTACCGAAAAATAAAACACAAGCATCTTTACCAAAAAATAAAAGACAAGCATTTGAAATTTTAAAAAGTAAATCAATTAAAAAGTAAATCAATTACCTGCATCTTTTTTTTTCCCCACAAGAGGTCAGCATGGCAGAAAACAGAAACAGATTTTGCATTGAAAACAAACTTTCTTTATAAAGGATGGATTTGACTCAGCTTTTTCTTTCTAACTGGAGGACTGGGAAGTAGATCAGGTGAGCCTGGGGAAGGGGGGGAAAGTTCCCGGAAACTCCACAAAGCTGGCCATATATTGCATACAGTCAGTGGACAAACATTACTCCCATTGTTCACCTTAGACCTTCTGGACAATGGCTTACAGTGTCACAGAAGAGTGTTAATGTAATTGCTGGCAATCTGCAAGCCAATATGAAGCCTTTGGAGGGTTAGATGAATCCCTTCTCCTCTCCATGCTGGGGACACAATAATGGGGAGACACAGGTAGGAGGCCCAGCGGACATGAGGTTGCTCCTCCAGACTCACCAATTTTAGCTAACAGGGAGTCCAGTACACAAGAAAGCACTGTTGTGTTCAAAACCTCTGATTATTTTGCATCAAGGCAAATGTCCGTTTAGAACTCTGCAAGGGAGAACTGGCACAAAAAAGGTGTGCTGGACAAGTACATGAGGCAGAGGTAGGATCCACACATTGTGGGGAATTGTGCTCTCACGGTCATTCCACGTTCTGCGTTTTCTTGCGTGGAGAGGAAAAGCCAGGTGCTGAACGATTATAACAGCACATTATCCTGCAATATGTGGCTTCAGGCACAAATCTGCCTCCCAGGGTGAAGATGCACTCTTCTGAGTTTCAGAAAATATGGAAAGGCTATTTCCCATAAGGTGTTTGGGCTGGATTGACGGGAAACAGTGTCTGTTTTGCTACATATTTTTTAAACATCTTTATATGCTGGCCTGGATTGGAGGCAGTTTTGCTGAAGCCAAGCAGGATCCGCATCTGGTCAGTGCTTCCCGGTCCCCACCCCCGTCTTGAGCTTCCGCAGATGGAACAGAAATGCAATCAATATATTTGTTTCCATATTCTTAGCTGTAGCTCTTACTTCTTAATTTATGGTTGTTTTATCTGCGCAACTGGTTTGCATGTTATGTAATCCTGAGTAATTTTCTCATGGATGGATTATACCCGTGTTTGTCATACTCAATGTGTGCATTAGTAGGCATACATTTTAGGGTGGATCACCACGAGATGGAGTTCAGGGAGTGGGGATCAAAAAACAATTGCACAGTCATACGTAATTTGCGCCTTCTCCACAATCCCCCTGCACTCTGTTCCTAATCCAGACTGGGATCAGATCAGAATACCCTTATTGGCATAATAATCCAGACTATGACAAACCATTCGGTGCAGAAGGAGCCTTAGAATCATAGAATAGAATCATAGAATAATAGAGTTGGAAGTGACCTCCTGGGTCATCTAGTCCAACTCCCTGCACTATGCAGGACACTCACAACTTTATCGCTCATCCACTGTCACCTGCCACCCCCTTCACAGAATCAGCCTCTTCCCCCATGCTGCTATTTGAAAAGGAAAGGTCCAGGATACTTGGCCTATCCCAGAAGATGACAAGGTGCTATGTCAGGGATGGCCAAACTGTGGCTCTCCAGATGTCCGTGGACTACAATTCCCATGAAGAAATGGGAATGGTAGTCCGTAGCAACCGTGCCATGGAAGAGCCACAGTTTGGCCACCCCTGTGCTTTGTAGTCTCTTGCAAAAGGCCAAATAGTTCCCTCTGAAGACCATTTCGGGGCAGGGGGGAGACAACACAGAAGCTCTTGCACACACCACTGGCCCTGATGGAGAGTGGGAACAGACGGTGTGAGATTCACAGAGGCCACACAAGCCACATGCAATGCAAATCACATCCCTGCCTGCGGACCAGACCTCAAAAACGTAACTTGTGAAACCACCGCCACAAGCCCGGAAAGAATATTGGCGTAAGACAGTGGGCTTCCCGGTTGCATCTTCCCTGGGGGCTCTTTCGCAGAGTTTGCTTCTCTACCTGGGCTCTGAGCTGCTCTTCATGCTTTGTGGAGAATTCAGTGCGGCATTCGGGGGGCACGTCCATTTCAGCGATGATCTTCTGGATCTGGGCCTGCGCTGCATTGCATTCTTCCATGGTGAAAAACTCTTCCAGAGCCAGGAAGCCATCTCTGTGGAACTGGAAAACAGCAGACTAGAGTTCAGGCTCTGCTGAAGGGACATTAAAAGCCCTCCACGTGGTCCATTCTGGAAGCCACGGAAGTTCAGGAGTCAACAACACAGCAAGGAGCTGCAGAAAGCCCGTTTGCCCTTGTCCAGCAGCACTGACAGGAACCTTGCCACAGTTTTCCTTTCTGTGCACACCCTCCCATTTCCTTTAGCTGTTTCTAACATTATGGTCTTAATTTAGCCCTCTCTGCATGCTCTAAACTTAAGGCACGCAAACCCAACATCTGTAGATGATGAACTGTGTGTGTGTGTGTGTGTGTGTGTGTGCTAGGAATCACAGGAGAGGGGAGCAGTTTAGAGCCCCTCAAAATGTCCCTCCACTCAGAGGTTTCAAAAATGCCCATTTCTCCTCCCCTTCATCGGACTCCCAGCTAGATCTGCCAGGCCCCCTCTGGCCACCAGCAAGGGGTGGAGGGCAGGGTGGCCAGAGCCAGGTTGGGAAACTCCTGGAGATTTGGGGACGGAGCTTGGGGAAGACAGGGACTTCAGCGGAGTACAGGGCCACAGAGTCCACCCTCCAAAGCAGGCACTTTCTCCAGGGGAACTGATCTCTGATGTCTGGATCGGTAATTCTGGGGTATCCCAGGTCCCACCTGGAGGCTGGCCTCCCTACTCTCCGCTGCCTTTAAGAATCTGCCCCCTCTGCAGCATACTCACTCAGCAGGATGTTTGAGGGTTTTTTTGTTTTGCTTTGTTCTATGCAGGTGTCTGGGTCATTTACAATGTTCCCCTCCCCCACTTAGGTGCAGAATGCTTCTGGGAAGGAATGGGTCAGTAGTCAAGGCCCACCTACACTCTGGGGAGAAGTTTGCCTACAAACACCCTTCCTTAAGCTGGCCCGCATCTGATCTCCAATGGGGAAGAGGCAGTCAAAAATCCAAGAAGAAGAAGAGTGGGAAGAGCCCTCCAGGGTCACCTAGTGACCCCAATTCCATGCCCAGATGATGCCCCCAAATAATAACAATAACAACAGAAGCAGCAGCAGCAACAGTAATGCTACGGCTTGGCCATCATCTCTCTGGACTGGGAATGTACAAGAAAGTGTTAGTTTCAGCCCAAGAGACAGAACTAGGGTTGGGTGCTTCGGCTGCCGAAGGGGCTGTTCCAGCCCGAAGCAGCTAGCGCTGTGCAGCCGAAGCGTACAACCCTGGATGGAACATCCTTATCTGCAGTCAAACAATCACAGGGAAAGGTCTCCTCCAGCCAGACTCCCTTTTGCCCATCAGGTAACCCTGCAGCCACCTTGGCTGCTGATTTTCCTCTTTTCCAACACAGCAACAATATATTATCCACCAAACCGTGACTTGCCCCAGAAACAAAGCAAAATCAGAGTCCAGGGGCACCTTTAAGACCAACAAAGCTTTATTCCAGGCGTGAACTTTCGAGTGCAAGCACCCTTCGTCAGACTACGAACTGACCATCATGACAGTGGGAATATATAAACAAAAGTTAATCCTGTTAAATTCATAAACCGTATCACAACATCCAAATACAGCCATATAATTCTTTGCTAATCAGACCCCTCATATGCAGTTGTAGTTCACAAAAACAAAGGAGAAATAAAACTGTTTATGTTAGTGCGTCTCGCCGCATCAAGCCGCCGGCCAAGGGAGCCCCCGCCAGCTGCACTGCGCACGACTGCCGGGGACTCCCTTGCCTAGCGCCCGCTGTATTTATTTTGCAGCGGACTTGATTACTAGTATCCTAAATAATGTTGAAGTAGGACAGGCTAATATTTCTTGAAGTTGCAGTCGTTAGAGTCCATCATTACTTTAGTTCTCAGAGTTCCTAGGTAAAGATTACATGCGCCCATCCAAGATAGAAAAGTGCTTCTTCCTCCTGCCCTGAGAATGTTTTATCTCTGCTTGGAGCGTCTGTCTCAAGAGGAAGATTATCTAGCCATTGGACTGTCCAGGACTCTGTCCCCTGAGGTGTGAGTTTCTAATAAGGCATAAGATGGCAGCCCCTTTGGTGGTTCTGTGCGCTTAGGAGATGGAGGCTGTGCTCTAGGAATCTCCCGGTCTTCTTCTGTCCTCCCCACCTGCCAGCCAACTTACCTTTTTCCGCCCCGTGTGTTCAGTCAGTTTGTTTGCACGAAGCCATAGGCCATCACAAAAAAGATTGTGAGAACATTTCAAATCAAAATAATGCAAATTACATTAATCAATCAACTTAAACTTTTCCAGATTGTATGTGTCCGCCTACAATTATTCTAGAGATCTGGTCTCTGTAGAACCTGTTTAGCCCTTCTTGTCTCAGCCACAATGACATTCTCTTGGTAACAAAAGAATTAGTATCTGATAACAAAAAGATTAATTTTTTATAATCAGATTGACCATTTGGACTATTTAGTAAATTAGCAGGGAATATGGCCACCCCTTGTACTGAGTTTTCCCTCCTTCTCTATACCTGACACCCTCCCTTGTGTGTTGGTCACCCAGTTGCCTGGCAGGAACCTGCAAGTACTTTCAAGGGGCGTCTCACTCCCCCATGTATCCTTTCTTAAACCATTTTCTCTTTCCCTCGTCCGGGCAGCCCCTATCTCTTCGCCTTTCTCTGTTTCCTTCTCTCATGATGGTCTGAATGCAGTCTTCCTGTGCGCTTTTAACTCCATGCTGCTGTTTATAGAAACCAGGAAGATTACTCCTTGATGGACCAGCAGATTTTAGGCTTAGCAGAGGTAATTACTTAACTCGGAGGAAGCACAGAATGAAAATAACATTCCAGCCAAGAGAGCCAGGCCCAGCGCTTCCCTCGAAGTTTACAATCTCCACAAGGAATCCCCAGATATTAATGTAATCAGAGCAAAATAGGGAAGCCAGTCCAAAAGCAAATCATTGCTAAATACATTTGCTGGTGGGAAAGAAACACGATTTGCAAATCAGACATGACTAAGTACCACAGATGCACACTTACTTTCTCTCCTGTTTCTCTGGACCAGCTTCCTTCTCTTACCTGGGAAATCTGCTCCTGAGTGACAAACGCCATCTGAGATTTTGTTTTAAAAAGAAAAGGACGTCCTGGGCCGACTGCTAGCTTCTCTCTGAGCCGTTCGGTCTCCACCTCTATATGATCGCTTCCAGCACCATGTGATGAAAGGTCGGGGAAGAGTCATCTGGTTACACAAAGTCCCCGTCAAAAGGACTTTGGCTCATTTCTCTCTGGACTCAGATGGCCGGGCGCATCTCTTTGCCTTCGGGGAGGGGGGGGATAGAAATAACATCGTAAAAGACCGGATAAATAACACCGGTCCAAGGGAGAGCCAGCCCAAGAGGCAAGCACCAAAGCAGGGAGCCTTTGTCAAATCCACGTTCAATCCCAGCTGCAGAGTAAGGCCCTCTGTGAATGTCAGGGGAATGTCTTGCTGCCCTTACCATTGGGCAGGCCCTGTTTTGTTTACAGTATTGTTGCCTCTCATTCCAAAAAATAGCATGAAGTGGCTCGCAAAACTGAAAAAAATTACATATAATAGAATCCCACACAGTTCCAGTCATAATTTATCCTAACTGTAAAAAAAAAAATACTTGTAGGCCAGGGGGAGCCGCAAATGGAAAGGGGGTGAAAGACGATTTGCTTCTTCCGTGCTCGGTTTTCTTGCTGAAATCACCGTCTCTGCCTGCTTGGTCCCACTCTGAGGTAAACATCTGCAGGGCAGAGTAGCAGAGTGGCAGGGAGGGGATGGGGGAGTTAAATAGCTTTGTCCCCTTTCTGTCGACATTCCGTTTTTTCCAAAATCCAAGAAAACAAGTGTGGTGTCTGTATGCAAGTTCTGTCTTAATTTTCTCTCCCCTCAGACCCCACTGATGAAAACCTACATGTTGCGGAGAAGAGAATAAAGCTAGCACCCTGAGATGCTATTTTTCTATGATCTTTTTTTGTTTGTTTTCCTTTTGTGAGGTGGAGCATTCAGCCGTGTGAACTTCCACCTGCCGTTTGCATGACAGCGGCCCTGGAAGATTTCCTGGTCTCTCCTTTTCTTTAGAAGGGGGGAACAAGGCGGCCTTCGTGGGTGCCAAGCGGCCAGGCAAAGAGTTGCCCAGGAGCAAGATTCCCATGGCAACAGAGACCTGTGCTCTTTGTAGGAAAAGAAAGGGAGACATTCCGACCAGAGATTAGAAAGACGTTTCTAAAGACAAGGCCGACTGTGTCTAAGACAGGCAGCGTCTAACGCAGGGGTAGTCAAACTGCGGCCCTCCAGATGTCCATGGACTACAATTCCCAAGAGCCCCCTGCCAGCGAATGCTGGCAGGGGGCTCCTGGGAATTGTAGTCCATGGACATCTGGAGGGCCGCAGTTTGACTACCCCTGGATGCCTGGAGCAGGGACCAGTCATTGCAATGCAGCGGGTGGCAAGCAGGGTTCCCTTTGTGTACCTTTTTGCACCAAGATAGTCAACACAGGCATTCTGGAGCAGCTTTCTTAAAAACGAAATCTACCCTGCAATTTTAATTTTAGTTAGAGGAAGCAAGTGATTGGCCCTCGTGGCTAACAGGGGAATGTTTGAAATCGTAGGCAAAGAAAACCAAGGCAATTTCTCCTTCACAGATTCAAGGGACCTTTGGAATTTCATTTTGTTTCTTTGCCTCCAGTTTTCTATTTTTGCCCTTTACTTCTCCAGCCCTTGCTGAAATGGGTTTTTATCACAGGCCAAGATTTGGAATCTTTTGGCTCGTCACCAACCCAACGTTCCCCCGAGTTTTCAGTGCAAAGGGACAGGGGTCAAAAGAACAGGCCTGGCCGGGAGAGTCACTCACCAATTCAAATCTCACCTCAACTGCGAAGTCAGGAGGCAATCCACTCTGATTTGGGATTGCCAACTCTGGGTTGGGAAATTCCTGGAGATTTGGGGGAGAGGGGTCTTATCTGTAAACTGCTCCTGCGGGAGCGGTAAAAATAAAACAGTAAGAGGTAAGTGGGTGGAGAAAGGGATGGGACGAGTCCGGGATAAAAATTCAAAGGGGCCGAGTATCAGTGCGGGGCCAACAGGCCAATTGGGAGCCGCACAGCGCATGGCTCCCAAATGGCCCTTTGGCCCGTCCCAGACGTCAGCGCGACGACTGGGTGAGTGGACTGACCGCATGAGGCTTCGGAGCGGAGAAAGGAGCTGGGCCTCCGCGTCATAGACGCGGCGGCCCAGCTCCTTTCCCCCGCGCCGAAGCAGGGAGCCTGGGGCGGGAGGGGGCCGGGGAGAGGACTTTGCGGCCAGGAAAGAAGCTGGGCCGGCACCGGCCCAGTTCCTATCCCGGCCGTGAAGCAGGGAGCCTGGGGTGGGAGGCGGCCGAGGATACGGCTTTGCGGAAGGGAAGGGGCGGGGACAGCGTGCCGTAAGGACGGCTTCTAGTGCCCGCAGTATTTTCGGTACAGCGGACTTAAGACCTAGTCAGGGTATAAAACCCTACAGTGTCCCACCCCCAAAGAGGCCATTTTCTCCAGGGAAACTGATTGCTGGTCTAGAAATCAATCATAATTCTGGGAGATCTCCAGGCCTCACCATTCCTATGCCTATTGTTCTGTTTGCGTTGCTGTGCTTATTAAGGTTATCCTTGTTATCTTCAAAGATGACAGAAATTGCTCCAAGATGGAGATGCCTGATATTTGTTTGAACGAGACAATCAGCCTGAAGACTTTGAATCCCTTCAAAGATAACAGAAATCTTTTCAAAAGGGTGATATGGCAGGGGGACGTGTTCCCCGGCCAGAATGAGGACACGAACATCAAAACATACTTTTGGGTGAAATCTTGGCCGCAGGTAAATGAGTGCAGGCGCTGCATGGGTTGATTTCTCCGTCTTGTGGCCAGCTGGCCCCAAGGAAGCCCCTTCCCAGCAGCCCATCGCTGGGGGACCAAGCAATGTGCAAGGCTGAATCCTACAGGCCAACATTAATGGGCCAACAGGAGGTGGCAGGCATTTGAGGAACCTGCCAGGCATAGGCCTTGACTAGGCTCTCTCTGCTACCCAGAAATGCAAGCCAGCCAGCCTCCCCCTCCCTGGGGTGGTGCTGCAGTTCAACATCCACACAGCTTTTCATGGAGGCCCCCTCTTCTTTCCTCCCCCCAATATGGACCTGCCCCCATGCCTAACAAGCCGGCCAACGCTCACACCTCCAGACAGCACCACAAGGCACAGTGTAATCATGCAGCCAGACGTCTGTCCCCCAGTCAGGCAGGTGGACACTACCCTCCTGAAAAAGTGCTCGTGGCTGAAAGCTGGGGTCAGGGTGCTGGATCACTCAGTCACCGCCCATCCATAGGGATTTGGTTACCACTTTGCATAGCCTCCACCTAGCCAGATGCCCCCTGACCTGTTGCAATGGTGCCCCTCCAGGACAGTAGCTCCTATAATGCCGACCCGGGCACAAGCGGATTCGGAAGGCACCAGCTCGCTGGTGGTGGTTGTGGACAAACACAAGCCCCAGACCGCTGGAAGCTCCTTCTCACCCAGTTGTCTGAAGGTCACCACTGGGGAAGATGCTCTGAAGGCATGCCTTGGGGAGTCCGTGTCCCATATAGGCCCACTCCCATGGAGGGGCTCTGCTGCACAGTCCCAAGAGGCTCTGGGATCCTTACCCCTCTTTGATCCCTGCTCCACAGAGGCACCATACAACAGGCAACTCCCCCCCCCCACTGGCTGCAACCCCCCCCCCCCCGCCCCCCAAAAAAACAACTTCCAAACTCCTGGATAGTAATTAAAAAGGGAGGGAGGGAACTTAGCTGCATATCTGCACCCAGTGGCTAGACCAGCCCACACCAGTGGGTGGCACTAGATGCTTGGAGATGGGGGTGAGTGGGCCACCATGCCACAAGGCCCTCCAAAGGGACCAGGCCCTTCTTCCTGGACCTGGTGTGGCCACATGTGAGTCAATAGTTCACCACACCCCAATGGTCTCTCCCCTGCCTGTTATTCCCTCCTCCTAGCCACGCCACCCAGCTGCCAATTCTCGCCGGGGCCCGCCAATGCAATTCCCCTCCAGAGGCCAACTTCCGTTCCTCTGCCGGTCACCCACTTCAGTTCGTCCCAAACTGCAGCTTTCCCCCGTTGAGTCAGAGGCGGTGCCACAAATGCCAGGTCCCAGCAGGAGCCCCCCTGAAGGCTGGGGCCCAGCCATGTGTTCTCACAGGTCCCAGAGCAAGGAGGAATGAGAAAAAGCCTAAGTGCCAGCATTCAGGCCCCTATGAAATGTCACCTGGCCCAAACCCCTAGGCCTCCCAGTGCCACACACTGGAAGATGCTGCCGGTGCACATGGCCAACTGGGATTGCCGGTGTTGGATATGCAGGCATGCGGGCAATCCTACAGAGCAGGGGTAGTCAACCTGTGGTCCTCCAGATGTCCATGGACTACAATTCCCATGAGCCCCTGCCAGCAAGTGCTCATGGGAATTGTAGTCCATGGACATCTGGAGGACCACAGGTTGACGACCCCTGCTGCAGAGGACTGAGCACATGGCCTGCAATAGAATCGGGTAGACCTGGACTCTAATCCGTTCGATCCATTCAAATTAATCAAAGGGTCTGAGCCAATGGCTCACCACCCTGGCCAGCCCCATTGCATACATTGGGGTTTCCTGGGAGGTTTAGCAGAGTGAAGTCTTGGTACTTTCTGCATCATGTACTCTCCCGATTAAAGAGCTGCATCGATTCCAGCATAATGTGGTTCTTTTTTATTATTATTATTTATTTTTTTAACAAGAAGCCATTATTCGTCATTATTTATTTATTATTCGTCATTATTTATTTATTTATTATTTATTATTATTTATTATTTATTATTTATTCGTCATTTATTTATCCCTCTAATGCAGGGGTAGTCAAACTGCGGCCCTCCAGATGTCCATGGACTACAATTCCCATGAGCCCCCTGCCAGCATTCGCTGGCAGGGGGCTCATGGGAATTGTAGTCCATGGACATCTGGAGGGCCGCAGTTTGACATCTGGAGGGCCGCAGTTTGACTACCCCTGCTCTAATGCATCGTGTGGGCCTTTCAGAGTGGGTTTGCTTTTGCTGGCTGCCCCTGCTTCACAGCTCTGGAGTTCCCAAGGGGGGGGTGGCCCCCCCCTAGCCCTCGTGATCCGCCAGGACTGGGCTTTGCCGGACAGTGGGTGATGGGAAAGACCCTTTTCTGCCTGAGACTCTGGAGTACTGCCGCCGGTCTGGGCAGGCCATGCTGGCTTCGGTGGGCCCAGGGTCCCCTTCAGCTTCCGATGACCAGGATGCCTGAGCAAGCTGGACAGTGTCCCATTTGCAAAACCAGATAAGCGTCATGAACCCACATATTTAAGACATATTCTTGAACCCACATATTTAACAGCTGGCCTCCCTCCCAGGATTCAGCTGGCCCGCTCTCCTCTTTTGGCCCGGAGTTCCCTCGCAGCCCCAATCAGTGTCCTCAGGAAATCTGCAGCTGCGCTTGCCTGAACAAGACTTTGAACTCCTTCGAAGATAACTTAAATCTCTTCACAATGCCTGATATTTGCCCCAGCAAGACTGTCAGCCTGAAGACTCATTCCAAACTTTTTCACCTTTTGAGATTGTGCGTCCATCTCTGTCCCCTCAGGACAGGCTCTCCTATGACATCCGAGGGAGACCTGCAAAATCCCCATGTGGACCCCTACGCTTCCAGGTAATCTCCATTTGGGCTGCAGATGCCATTCCAGCAGACGATGGCTTTTAAAGACCCAAGGACAGGCGTTTGTCCTGCAAGGGAAGGGAACAGTATGTTGTGCCAACACTGTGGGGGGAGGGCATGCATAACCCAAAGCAAGAAAGAACATTCAGTGCTCTGTGAACACACAACCTGAATGTTTCTGGCATTAACATATTTCTGGGAACAATTACCTTAATGCATCTCTCTAAGAGACGGGTAGCAGATTTATCTTTTGCCAACCGGGATGCAGGAAGGTGTAGGGGTCAAACTCAGATTCCCAGACACTGAATTGTTATATATATTTGAGACTCATATGTATACGAAGAGCTGGTTTTTATACTCACTCTTTTCCCTACCCGAAGGAGTCTCAAAGTGGCTGACCAACACCTTCCCTTCCTCTCCCCAGAACAGAGACCCTGTGAGGGAGGGAGACAGGAAGGGAGGGAGGTGGGGCTGACAGAGCTTTGAGAGAACTGCTCTGAGAATGGCTCTAAGTTGATAACTGTGACTCACCCAGGGTCACCCAGCAGGCTGCATGTAGAGAAGTGGGGAGTCAAACCCAGTTCTCCAGATTAAGAGTCCACTGCTCTTAACCAGTACACCACACTGCCTGCCAGGGGGCTACAGGGATCAAACTTGGATTTCCAGATTTTTTGTTGTTGTTAGGTGCGAAGTCGTGTCCGACCCATCGCGACCCCATGGACAATGATCCTCCAGGCCTTCCTGTCCTCTACCATTCCTCGGAGTCCATTTAAATTCACACCCACTGCTTCAGTGACTCCATCCAGCCACCTCATTCTCTGTTGTCCCCTTCTTCTTTTGCCCTCGATCGTTCCCAGCATTAGGCTCTTCTCCAGGGAGTCCTTCCTTTTCATGAGGTGGCCAAAGTATTTCAGTTTCATCTTCAGGATCTGGCCTTCTAAGGAGCAGTCAGGGCTGATCTCCTCTAGGACTGACCGGTTTGTTCGCCTTGCAGTCCAAGGGTCCAACTTTCACAACCATACATTGCAACTAGGAAGACCATAGCCTTGACTAGACACACTTTCGTTGGCAGGGTGATGTCTCTGCTTTTTAGGATGCTGTCTAGATTTGCCATAGCTTTCCTCCCCAGGAGCAAGCGTCAACTACAACAATATAGGCTAGATATCAGGGGGGGGGGGAAATTCACAGTCAGAGTAGTTCAGCAGTGGAATAGGCTGCCTAAGGAGATGGTGAGCTCTCCCTCACTGGCAGTCTTCAAGCAAAGGTTGGATACACACTTTTCTTGGACGCTTTAGGCTGATCCTGTGTTGAGCAGGGAGTTGGACTAGATGGCCTGTATGGCCCCTTCCAACTCTATGATTCTAATTTCTTGTGCTTCGCACAATCAAAGGCTTTAGCATAGTCAATGAAGCAGAAGTAGATGTTGTTCTGGAACTCCCTAGCTTTCTCCATGGTCCAGCGTATGTTGGGAATTTGATCTCTAGTTCCTCTGCCGCTTAGAAATCTTGCCTGTACTTCTGGAAGTTCTCGGTCCACATATTGCTGGAGCCTAGCTTGTAGGATTTTGAGCACAACTTTGCTAGCATGAGAAATGAGTGCAATGTTGCGGTACTTTGAACATTCTTTGGCATTGCCTTTTTTGGGGATTGGAATGTAAACTGACCTTTTCCAAACCTGCGGCCACTGTTGAGTTTTCCAAATCTGCTGGCATGTTGAGTGTAGTACTTTTACTGCATCGTCTTTTAAGATTTTGAACAGTTCAACTGGAATGTTGTCACCTCCACTAGCTTTATTGTTGCTCAGGCTTCCTAAGGCCCATTTGACTTCACATTCCAGAATGTCTGACTCCAGGTCAGTGACTATCCCCTCATGGTTATCAGGGATGTTAAGCTTGCTCTTGTATAGTATGATTTTGCCACCTTTTGAAATATCTTCTGCTTCTGTTAGGTCCCTATCAGGTCCTTTATCATACCCATCTTTGCATGAAATGTTCTCTTCATATCTCCAGTTTCCTTGAAGAGATCTCTGGTCCTCCCTATTCTATTGTTTTCTTATATTTGTTTGCACTGTTCATTTAAGAAGGCATTCTTATCTCTCTGGCAGGGGACATCTGGAGGGCCGCAGTTTGACTACCCCTGGCCTGGGGGGTGGGGACCACAATGGAAGTCAATGGAAGTGACGCATCCCTCCCCAACCCTGCAACTATGCAGCAGAGTGAAGAGGACAAGGAGGCTGCTTCGGGCCTTGGTCGGAGGCCGGCCATGTAGAGGGGGCCCACCCACCTTGGAGCCACTGGCCCACCCTAGCATGCAGGCAGCTGAAGAGGTAAGGAGGAGCGAGGAAGCGAGTAGAGGGGATGTGGATTGAGAGCAGCAGTGACAGCCATCGGGCGGTTGCCTAGTTGGGGGTCTGGGCAACATGGAAGACATCCACTCCAAGCTTTGGACCGCCCCAAGGGCCTTCTCAGGAGCAGTGCGGGAGGGTCAGGGGCTTGGACACTTCTGCTGCTGCAACTGTCCCCACAAACATCCCCTTACAGCCTTCCTTGTCCTCCGGAGCAGCCTGCTGCTGTTTTAGCTGGAGAGCCTTAGAATCATATAATAATAGAGTTGGAAGGGACCTCATGAGTCATCCAGTCCAACCCCCTGCACTATGCAGGACACTCACATCCCTATAACTCATCTACTGTAACCTTGGCCAGCTGGGCCCGATTCAGAGGACAGATGCCCTAACAGGGTACCTCCAACTGATTGCTCAAGCAAGACAAGCTAAAACAGCCACTTAATCTCTTTGAAACAAGGATTGCCTGGAATCTCGCTCAGCTTTCAGCATTACTTAAAAGAGATATCCTTGTCCATGGGTTATTTTCTCTGGATTAATTTTGTTTAGGATGAAGATTTGTTAACATAATAAAGAGACTATTTATGTAACCTTTCTTCATTGTGCTTTTAAAAACACAGATTCATATTCTGGCGACACAATTTGTTTCTCTTGCTTTGCTGTATTGCTTTTGTGTTCTCCTGTAGTGCTTTGGGTGGAAAATACAGGCAGCCGTCGATCTCATGGGGAGCTGGTAGCTGATTATGGGCACTCTCAAGGGCAAGCAGAGTTCTATTTGCCCAGTCAGAGGTGACCTGGATAGGCAACAGTTGGCAAGTTTTGGATGGGCAGTCATGTGGGATGTAGTGAGACTTGCCCCCAGGAGAATGAAACCTTGCAAGTTCTACACCTGCCCCTTTCAAACCAGAGAATGCAATGTAAGCACGTTCATTACACCTAGGGCCAGATCTCACAGATCTCACAACATCCCTCACCTGTACTGAAATACCATAACTTGAGTCACCTGCATGCAGCCTCCAACCCAGCCTTTCTCAGTGTTTTTATCATTGAGAACCCCCTGAAACATTCTTCAGGCCTATGCCCTTACAACAGACAACTGGCTGGGGGTGGAGGGGGTGGTGGAAAGAGACCCTGTTGCAAACGAGCTTGGCATAAACAAACTCAGAGCTAAGATGACCATCTTTTGTAATTAATAGAGAGCACTTAAATCCAAACCAATGAAAAGTAGGGTTTGTGGCTCCGGACGGAGAACCTGCTTTGCATGCAGAAGGTGCTGGATTTAATCTCCCTGAGTAGTACTGAAGGTATGCCATTCATCCGTCATGACAGGTGCCCCAGCCAATGAGCTTTGGGCAGTATATTCTAACCAATGAGAGTGCAAAGGAGGTGGGTCTAAGGCGGGTGTAAGGCCCTGCCCACGTGGTCAGGTTGGCCCCTCCCCCCTGAAATGGGAGGGGTTGGAAATATGTCTTGTTGTAGCTTGAGTTATGGTTTAATTAAAATAAGCAGATTAATTTTGGATCTTTGATACTGAAAAACCACCCCTGCGGGGCGGGCACGTGTAAGGATTTTACAAGCAGAGTTTCCTAGCACAAGTACATGGGAGAAAAGCTGATCAGAATGCCCCGTGGATGGTGCTTAAGCATTGACTGTATTTTTTATCCTTGTTAATTTCAAAGTATTCATAGCCTACTTTAAAAATAGGCAGATTAATTTTGGATCTTTGATGCCAAAAACCAACCCTGCAGGGTGGGCTCTTGTAAGGATTTACAAGAAGAGTCTCCCTGCAGAAGCACATAGGGTGAAAAAGCAATCATGATGTCCCATAGTTGGTGCTTGGACATTGCTCAAAGTTTTTATCCTTGTTAATTTCAAAAGTATTATGGTTTAGTTAAAATAATCAGGTTAATTTTGGATCTTTGATGCTAAAAGCCAGCCCTGCAGAGTGGGCTGTTGTACAGTTTTACACATAGGGAGTGCTCTGGGACTCCAAAGGGGTTCTCTGTGTGGCTGGAAAAGGTCTCAGAGTGTGCCAGGGGTGCTGGGAAGGGTTTTTAGAGCTCCAGGAGCATGCATGCTGCCAACATTTAAACGTGCTAACGAGCATGTGGGGCTCTGGCTGGGGGTTACCTTTCAATTGGGGGAGGGATGGGATTTTTAGCCGTCATGTTAGTAGATTGATGTTTTAATGGGAATTTTAATGGGGTTAGTTGTTGTGACCCGCCTCGAGCCTGTCCGGAGAGGTGGGAAATAAATCTAATAATAATAATAATAATAATAATAATAATAATAATAATAATAATAATAATAATAATAATAATAATAATAATAATAATAATAATAATAATAATAAATGGGAGAGAGGGAAGGCATTCAGGGTGCTTTCTGCTACTGCAGAACCTCTGCCCCTATTGAAACCACACCAGTATATCTACCGCAGAGTCAGGATGTATATATATTTCTGTTCAAACACATAGCTCTCAGCCTGTATGATCTGGCTTTCTAAGGAATTGCTCAGCCAGTTTGCCTACTGAATAGCTCACATATGTCAGAAAGGAAAAGGCTGGTTAGGCTCCCCCCCCCCTCGAAACGTCAGGGAGTGTTGATTGTGGCTTGCTGTAGCTTGGGTGTCCAGCGAGTGTGTTTCGATGTGATTAGTAGAAGGGTGGGGTATGACTAATGTTTTTTTCTTCTATCGTAGGGGGATATCTGAACATTCGTGGAATATAGGAATTTCTGAGTGCACTCTTAAAACTGATCAACATGAAGTTTTGTATTCTTGTTAATTTCCAAGTAGCAGGCCTCCCCCCCCCCCTGATACACAGAGCCTGAAAGCAGCTGGCTGTATACAGTCAACGATGTGAGAGCCTCTGAGTTGACTGATTTATTTTTGGAGAGTGGGTGCCCAAGGAGATTCACAATATAAAGAAAATACATAAAATATATCACATAAAATACATATAAAAGCAAATTTTAAAATCACAATGTAGGACTACTTTAATCCGATGCAATCCTAAATAAAGCCGACAGCTGCTTAGTAAGGACCAAAAGCGGAAGGTTCAAGTGTACAACCCAGAGGAGATTGTTCCACAAGTGTGGGGCTGGTGCTGGAAAGACCCTTTTTTCATGTAACCACCAAATAAGCTTCTTCGTTTACTGGAACAGCCAGGCAGGCCTCTCCCAGCAATCTTAATTCTAGGGCTGAGATTTTCTGTGCAGTGGTATTTGTGTGTGTGTGTGTGTACAAGGATGCCCTCAGACATCTGAGCTCTCACTTGCAGTCTGCCATGGTAAGCCACATGGAGGATCACCATCTCACTGAGAATTAGATCTACATGCTAGGGAAGGTCTTGTGATTGGAGCACGATCTCAATAATTTGGCTCTCAAAAGCCGCTAAAGGAGATCTGATGTGGACTGGAGCCGTGGAAAACGGAAGCGATTAACTTTTGTCCGAAAGTCGTTTCACCAATTAAAACAAGAAAAAGGCCTTTCCCCAGCCTGGGGGGGGGGGGCATAATACAGATTCCTGTATTTTTCCTATACCAGGGCTTAATGGACCTAGGGAAGGAAGGAAAATTTCCAGTGGGGTAAATAACAGGTGGAAAGGAGAAAGTTCCTCATTACCACAACACCAATCTAGTCACACACACTCAACTTCTATCTAGGGCCAAATTACATGCTCAGTTTTCTGCTGTGTCTGTTTCCTAGATTCTATTCCTGGGTCATCTCTTGCCACTCCACAAAAGCAGGCTCCCCCCCATATGTGTACTTTTTTATAGTCTTGTGTTAATGCCATATCTCATACTGGTGAAATTCACAAAATAATAAATACCAGAACATAGAGTGTAAAAGAACATAGACCCCCACTGCACGCTCATTGGCTGGGGCACCTGTCATGACGGATTAATGGTATACCCTCAGTACTACTTCCCTGCATCTCCCACTAAAGACTGTCAGGGAGCTAGAAAGGCCTATCTCTGTGTCCAACAGGTCAGTCAGTGAAGGCAATACTGGGCAAGGCAGACCAACAATCTGCCTTCATACAGGGCCTCACGTTGGATGAAAGGGGGGGATCAACCACTATCCTAGAGTCTGATTCAAGCTTATAGCCCTCTTGGTCTGATGGCAACAGAGCAAAGTTTGAGTCAAGGGGGCACCTTTAAGACACACAACATTTAATTTAGGGCATGGGCTTTCCTGTGCATGTCCTGTCCTTTAGGCCTATCAAAACAGACTTTGCCAATCATTACAAATGGGGGGAGGGTGGGTTTAGTTGCCAGGAAGAACTAATTGGAATTGAGATGCATCAGTAACTGAGCAATAAGTGTAGCTAAGATGGGATTGAAGCAGTGGGTCAAACGTGTGAATAGCAGATCATCAGTTTTGTGATCCTTCATGTGAGATTTGAGTCGATTGATCCTTTGACCTGTTTGCCCTCTGTGGGGGAGCAGAAGGGCATTGCTTGCTTGGCATGGGCTTTCTGGTCCCAAGAAACCTAAATGTCATTTAAGAAAGAGGCTATTCTCCAGCAGTCATGGAAGATTTTGCTATAGAATGTTTGGTGCAATGGGGAAGCCTCCAATTGCAATGTTGGGGGAGGGAATCAGTAGTTTGCCTCGTATGTAATACTCTGAATGTTCAAAGCAGTGTAGCTGAGAGACTGCTTCCCTGCCTATACCCCCAAAAGAGCCTTACACTCTGCCACCTTACTGACTGTGGAGCCCCGGCCACAAAGAAGCACATTGGACCTCAACAAGGGCCAAAGCCTTCTTAGTCCTGGCCCCACCTGTTGGAACGAGCTCCCTGAAGAGATCAACTCTCACAATTACGCAGGGTCTGCAAAAGGAAGCTTCTCCATCAGGCATCTGCTTGAGGTCGACCAACCAAACAAAATCCACTGGTCCACCCTCTCAGAGTGGACTATCTGACCTACCTAAGGATTTCTCAATGTTATTGCTCTATTAAAACTGTTCTGGTTGATTTATGTTATGATTGTTATTTGTCATATGACGTTCTATGTAAACCGCCCAGAGCCGTATGGAAGGACGGTATAAAAATCTAAATAAATCCTCATCCATGGTTCCTCTATATATTTGTGAAACAGCCTGGGGGGTGAGACGTGCCCGGCTGTCCAAGTTGGAATACAGCCAATCAGGGTGCACCCAGCATCACTGGCTGCATCCTGATTGACCCTGCCCCTACAGATCCTGCCCTCCCTCCCTGGACGCTAGCCACGTTCCTCTCAGACGCATCAGAAAGAGAGAGAGACACACGGAGCCCTGCCAGACCAAACACGAGCCCTTATTCCCTCCTATCATTCCTGCTATGAGGCAGAGAGAGACAGAGAGAGCTGCCCCAAACTGCACACCAGCCTTCCACCCCTCCTGCGAACCAGCCCTGATTACCTGCTATGCCTTCTGCTGCAAGGCACACCAAGACATGCACAGAGAGAGACAAAGAGAGATCTGCACCTCCAAGTGTCCCCTGGGTCCTAGCGCCCATTACATTCCTGCCTGCAATGGGCTTTCTTGCTAGTAAATAAAACGGATTTGGAACCCCTCTGTAGGTGAAATGCATTTCTGTACAGCACTCAGCAGCCAAGAGAAGTTGCACGGTCACAAAGAGCCACTGCTGGTTGGCTAAAATTTAATAGTTGGCCAGTTAAACAACAGAGGAGCACTGCTGTTTTGCATTTTCCACCCCAGGTACAAAAGTGGACGAAAACTTACTTAAAACTGGAAACGGTTGAAGACTGGTAGAACAGTTCATGGTCTTCCATCTCCCCAAATACCCTGCAGAACTGAATGGCATACTTGAGGGCTCCACTGACCCACATACAAAGCGGACTGGCTCCTGTAACATCAGGTGGGCCGTTCTGCAGACTGAAGTTTAGCATGATGACAGCTAAAGATCTTTCTTTCACGAAGATGGAGGGGGACAGAAAAGAACAAAAAGGAACAGCACTTTGGCCCCTGAACAGGTTCCTCTGCAGCTGGTGGTAAAGTTTTTGATGAAGAAAGCTCTAGTTTTACTGCCTGCCATCTCCAGGAATCCAGAACCTCTGCCTGAGATCTGACAGTACCACAGGCCTGACTCTGCTTGAACTATGTATGTTTGCTCTGCATCATTTTGCAGGTCGTCTCTGTGCATTTTAAACAAACGGACTCAGCTTTGCTTGGGATTTCCACATAGCTTTATTGAAACATTGACAATACCAGCGCCCAGTTCACAGCCTTTGTTTCAGGTTGAGGTTTTCAGCATTGCTAAGTATGCACGTGTCTTTCTCCAAGTACATCCAATGCAGAAGAAAGGAAAGCTATAGCAGCAGCTCTCCCCACCCCTGCTTTTTCACTGCCAGAACCGTTTTAAAATGGGGGGGACGGGACAGATGGGGGACAGGGCATTACAAAAATACCATGTTCCTTTAGCCGGAGAGAAACCCTGTTCTGGCAGCTTGCAAATAGCCGAAGGCTTTCCGAAACACAGACTGCGGCAGCCTTGCTTCACTCCGAGGAAGACTCAGTTGCTTCCCCGGACCTCAGTCTTTAACGGAATAGAGCGATTACAAATTACAACGGTATACAATGGTTTTCCCCTATGTTCAGGACAGGCGTGGTAGCAGTTAGTCATTTCAGTTCACTGGGCAGGTAAGACTGTAGTGCAAACTCTACTGCAGGGGTAGTCAAACTGCGGCCCTCCAGATGTCCATGGACTACAATTCCCAGGAGCCCCCTGCCAGCATTCGCTGGCAGGGGGCTCCTGGGAATTGTAGTCCATGGACATCTGGAGGGTCGCAGTTTGACTACCCCTGCTCTACTGGTTTCGAGGTGGCTTTGCTCACTTTCCTAGGAATGCCTGCAATCGGAAGCTTGTAAGCCCAAGGAGCAAAGGGGCCTTTGATACCTTTTAACACTGAAGACTTAAGAGGAAAGCAGCTCAGCTCTATCCTCCATGGATCGGCAACCATCCCTCATCATGGGGACGGCTCTGACAAACGACAGTTAAGAGTGACTTGCCCACACGTGAGCCAGCAATAACAGACCAGCTGCTATACAGAAATCATAAAGCGCAACACAGAGGGGGGTAGGGGGAAAACAGGACTGAAACGGTTGGAGGATGCCACAAGCATCTTAACAAAGGGGACGGTAGCGTAGATGGAATCGGCGTTCATTTCTGAGTGTTGGAACCACCAACACTCTTGGCTCCTATTTCAAAAGGACGCTCTGAACCGGCCCCGTGCCTTTAATACTCACTAAGAAGACCCAAAGAAAGGACTTTTTAAAATCATTCTAAAAAAATAAAGCTTTTCAAAAGATGCCTTCCAGCCAAAAAAAAGGCTGCCCCTCTAGTTAAATACTGCAGATCTTCACCCCTCGTATTTTCAGATTCCATGAAAATACATCCCGGCCAACACACTGGAGTTGCTACATAAAATAATAAAATTATCCTGTCCAGTTGCATCTGCAGGATATACATCAAGAGAAACAGACTTGAAGGGTGAAACGTCTTCTGGAACACCACACGAGGGAGGGAAAGCTTTTAAGAACGTGTTTCCTTTTTTAAAAAAAGAACCCTGGTTTTAATATAGTGACTAGAAGTAAAATTCATGATACTGGAGTGGGGGTGGGTGGGATGCCAGCATCAAAATTTTAAAAAATAAACACACACACAAAACAAAGACTTGTTTTCCTGTCAGCTCCTCCAGAAGACGTCGGATGAGGCATCGTTTAAGTTCGTGCGTAAGGGGGAAGGGGGGCTGTGTAACATTGAATGTCAAACTGGGAGGGGGGGGGGTTCTGACCTTGGAACAGACATTAAAATGCTTGTCAGAGTTCTAGCAAGGATGACACGGCAGCAGGCAGCTTACACCGGATTAGGACAACTCCTCCTTCCCTTCCCTAATGATCTCAAGGCAATTCTTCCTTGATGCTCGCTAGGAGTCGGTGTTTGCAGGAGTCCCATTCCTCAGCAGCAACAACATCATCCACTGTGGAGACTCCCTTGACCTCAGACCCCCTCCCCATCCTGCATTCCAAGGGAGCAAAGGCAGCCTCATTTCCACCCCACAGCCAACCATTTCTGAAGTTCTCCTTGGCCAGAGTCCGGTTTCAGTGGGGAGGTTTCTTTTGTTGTGTCGGGCACGAGGGAGGAAGGGGGCCCAGGAAGGCCTGCAGTTCCCGTGGCCCCTTGGGGGGGGGTGTTTGTCTTTCCCTCGGTTTCCTTTCAGGCTTGTTCCTTGTCGGCCCTCCACAGCCTCTCCTTGACCTCCAGGGGCAAGGTATTGAAGAGGTCCTCCTCCACCACCAGCCCGCTGCGCTTCAGCAAGGGGCAGTCGCCCAGCTCTACGGGCAGGCACTCCAGGCGGTTCCCCCGCAGTTCAATCTGGGACAGGCTCGTCAGCTCGCCCACCCGGGAAGGCAGAGACTGCAACACGTTGTTCCCCAGGTGCAAAGTCCGAAGCTTTCGGCACTGAAAGAGCTCAGGTGGGAGGCTCTCAATCTGGAGGAAGGGATAAGGAAAGGAAGGACAATTAGTTATTTTTTTAAATACATTCATGCCGGTTGGATTCCCCAGCCATCAGATCCCCTGGAATTGCAGCTGATCTAGAGGACAGGGATTGTTTCCCCCTGGAGAGAATGCCGTCATCCCTCCCCTTCCCTCCCCTTCCCAGGCTCCAACCCAAGATTAGGCCAATGTGTACACTTCTTCTTACTGCTCCTGTGAAACAACAACCATCTATGTATATCAGGCTTTCTCAACCAGGGTTTTGTGAAAGGGTTTCCCAAATGGATGGGACTTAATCAATTTTTTTATATATTGTTTAAATCTGTTAAACATCTATTGGGTGATATGACCATAGATGGTCATGTTGACCTCCCTCCCCCATGGCCAATGATGGGCCTGGAGATGGGCATGGGGGGGGGGAAGGTAGGTGTGTCCACAGCTTTGCTTCCCAACCATATTCTGCACAATTGCACCATTTCTGGGGTGCTGAAAGCCTGAAGAATGTCCCAGGGGCATCTCAATGGTAAAACAGTTGAGGAAGGCTGGGTTGGAAGCACCAGACCTGAGAAACCTCCCTCCGCTGACTCCTGAGGTTTTCCCAGCCGACCTTTACGGACACAGCAATGCATCTCTCCCTTGGCAAGCTGAAGTTAAACATACTATCCCTTTTACAGCCCCTTAAAAATACGTCAAGTGCTCCATTAAGCTTTGCAGTTTTGACAATAAGACCATGATGCAGCTGAGCGGTGATGCAACCAGCAACTGGCAATTTGGGTGAGGGGCGGGGCTTGGCAGATTCAAGACTCTCAGCGAGGCTGAGTAGTATGGGAAGGATAGACCAAGGTAGTTTCCTTATGGTCACGTGAACTCCAGCTTTCTGGGCTCCCGCTGGGGGAGGATGGCCGCATTCTATGCATGTCTTGACACAGAGGGCTCAGGCTCGCCCAGCCTTGTCGGATCTCGCAGGCTAAGCACAGTTGGCATTTGGATGGGGGACTGTCAAGGAAGACCAGCAAGAGGCAGGCCATGGCAAGCCACCCCTGAACGTCTCTTGCCTTGAAAACCCTGCCAGGGCCAACATAAGTTGGCTGGGACTTGACCTCGCTTTCCAAACAAAGATTTATTCAAGGCGTGAGCTGTCAAGTTCAAGCACTCTTTCTCAGACTATGAACTCCCTACATGACAGTGGGAATATAAAGCAAAAAGTTAATTCTGTTGAAATAGTAAACTGTGCCACTATATCCAAATACAGCCACATGGTATTCTTTGCTAAAACAGCCAATCAGTCCCCTCGAATTCAGTGGTCTTACCCCGCATACACCCCATCTTGGAATAATGGCTAAACGCAGCAGCTCCAGATTAGAACTGGGTTTGATTCCCCACCTTGAATAAATCTTTGTAGGTCTTAAAGGTGCCGCTGGACTCTGATTTTGTTGTGCTACTTCAGACCAACACGGCGACCCACTTGAATCTGCCCCAGGCTCAGTAACTGGGTCCACTGGGAAGATGACATAATTAAAGTAAAACAATAGAAGAATAAACTGTTAGCTGTTTTGCTGGAGATCCAGTGGACAAGGAGAAGGGGGAGAGGAAAAGGGCACTTCGCTTTCAGCTTCCCAGTTAGAATGGTAGATAAATCCTCTTTGCGCAGGCTAAAAGGAAAGAGGCAAAGGCCATAAGCTCAGAGTTCAGGGTCTTTTGAAACCCCCCAAAAAGGAACCCTACCCAGTAGCTAAAGAGGCTCTGCCTCTTCTGTTACTCTTGTGGGAACTGGGTCCCTGCCAGTGAGGAAACAGCAACCTTCTCTTTGACTGCAAAATGCCTTCAAAAGCTTTCCCATCTGCCTTTGTGCTCCAGAGCAACCAACCGCCCTCTTGACATTAAGCCTCTTTTTGTTCCAAAAAGGGTGGTGGGGGGAATTGTGCTTTTGGATCTGTTGTGAGATCTTGTACCGCCCTCCCTGCCTCCTCATCCAAACTGGAGCAGTCAGGTACAACTTTGTGGATAAGAACAGAGTGGAGAAACGAGAGAAAGAACAACCTAAACAGGACCCCACCTTACCAAATTTGATTTAGTGACATGTTGAAGAAGAAAATCATGTAAGGCAGTTGTCCCCAATCTTTTTATCACTGGGACCGGTCAACACTTGACAATTTTATTGAGGCCCGGGGGGGGGGGGGGGGGTCACTCGCTTCCTGCTAGGAGCTCAGCTGGGCAGTGGAAGGGAGCACTTCAGGGAAATGGGGGACTCGTTCATTGTCCCTGGCATTGGGATGTTGCATCCTGCAGAACCTGGAAGTGAGGTCAGCATGCCAGAGGATGCTCTAGGATTCACCCAAAGCTTAAACACGGAGTGTATGTAAATGCGAGAGTATCCTGACCAGTGTGATGACATCACTTTCAGGCTGTGCCAAAAGTATCCTCATTATGCTGGGGACACTAATGCCCCCTCTCAAAGAGTAGCCCGGACTTTCTCATCCAGGGCTCTGTGTAACCCTCACGTTTCTTGACAGCCTTGGAAATGTGTCCCAAATGGGTGGGAGTTAATCAATTTATATATATACATATATTAAACATTGATCAGGTGATATGACCATATATGGTCATGCTGACCCCCAAAAAATGGCCAATGGTGAGCCTGGATGAGTAGGAAGGGGAGGGGCCCTGAGTGGGCATGTACACAACTGTGCTTTCCAACCATATTCTGCAAGATCTACCACTTCTGGGGTTTCTCAAAGCCCGAAGAGTGTTCCAAGGGTTTCTCAAGTGAAAAAAAGTTGAGAAAGGCTGCAGTAACCCTTCTATCCCCATCCCATTTCCATTGACAAGGCCATGCATGGCTACCCGACCTGGGAGGCCCACAAGTAGGGACCCAGGGCATTTCATCATGCTGCTCCTCCCCCCTTACTATAATTCAGAGATATGCTGCCTTTGAACATGGAGGTTTAATTTAACTATCATGGGTAACAGTAATGGATAAAACCACCCATCATGAAATATGTCTAATTTTTTTAAAGCCACCTGTCATTCTGAGAGTGAGTTCCACAGGTTAATGCATTTATCAAGGCTACCAAATAATCCCATAATAGTAAGCTAATTTCAGAATTGCACAGGATGCTTGTTTGGACAGGCTGTTAAACAAGCAAAGCAGCACAGGAGAGGGGAGAAAAAGCAGCTGTTGGTAAATTGGGTAGCAAAAGCTCTGTTTAGAAGATGTAATCCTCTTAAAATGACAATTCCACACACACCCCGCCCAAAGAAAAACCTCTGCATGCTAAACCTGATTTCTTAGACACTTGACACAGAAGTCTACTGCAATGATAAAGCAACAAGCATCTCCCTTGGACAAGATAAGAGCCAGCAATTACTCAGATCTGCCTCTAGCCCTGGTCAGAACACACAGGGATGACACCAAAGACAAACATGGCAGTCCTGTTATGAGCAAAACTGGAAATTAATTTTAGGGGGTGCAGCCAGCTATACATCCAGCAGCAGGAAGTGGAGGATGCAGGGATGTATTTGACATTACACAAAACCATGGAGTTGATTTTACAAAGTGCAAAGGGATAATAGCCTTGTTAGTTTGTCCTTGCAACAGAGTCTGCCCTTAAAACTGCTCCAGAAACTTCAACTGGTCCAGAATGCAGAGGCCAGAGTTCTTCCTGGGACCCAGTGGAGAGCACATATTCGACCTGCGCTCTCCTAACTGAATACCAGGTCAGGTTCAAGATGCTGGTTATGACCTACAAAGCCCTATATGGTCTGGGAACTTCATACCTGCAGGACCACCTCTTCCCTTACAACTCAAAGGAGCTTAAGAACCTGCTCAAGATTCCTGGCCCCAAGGATGTTAAACTGGCCTCACTCTGGTAGAACGCTCTTCCTAGAGAGATCAGGGCCCTATAGGACTTGGGACACTTCTGCAAGGCCTACAAAACAAGAGTTGTTTCACCAGGCCTAAGGCTGATGTTTCACCAGGCCTAAGGCCTCTCTGCCCAAAGCATCAGCCAAGCTTTCACCATCTTTGATATCGGTACCGCCTCCCCCTGCCTGGGAAATGAGAGTGTGGTTTAAATTAATTTGGACGTAGAATGTTTTAAAAATATCTACTGCTACTTTATCATTGTTTTTATATATGTTGCTACCCAACCTGAGCCTTCAGGGAAGGGCAGACTAGAATTTTTTTAATAACAATATTTAATTCACTATAAGTTCATGTGAGCCTTGTCTAGTTTTTAGATGTTGCTGGAATTTGGTTGTATTTTGCAGGGGTCTTATCAGCCCTCTACTCCAGCCCCCTGCCCAGTGCCCAAGATCAAAAGCTAGTCCGTCCTCCACCAATAACCATCCGGGACAGAGCGCCCACCACTGGGATTCAGCTCCCAAGTCCAATCTTTGGTTCCAATTAACTCCTGGCCCATCGGCCACAGCACTGATATTCCTTTTCATTCCACGTCAGGAAAAATCTGCCCAGCTCCAGCCTCATGGTGGAGCTGCTGTATATTCAATCCTATGTTATTTAGTGCACAACAAGGCCTGGCAGACTCCACAAAGCATATTTACCCAACACTAGGCAAATATCTGAGAATAATGCTGGGCTCACGCTTGCTTGTAGCTCCAGTCTCCCTTGAGTCATGCAAGCACCCCACCATGTGAGCAACAGACTCAAAGATGCACAGAACTCTGCGATTTCACGCTGCAGCTCCGAAAGCCTGTGAATCCCGAATGACAAAGCGCCATGCTGTTGGAGCGACTGTGCATGACTGAGGAATTCAGAAGCTTCAGGATGCAAAGCGTTTGCGGGGGACAAGCTGGGTGCCCACCAGAAAGCTTCAGCTGGGGGACGGAGAAATCAAACAGAGGAAGAGGAGCGTTGTGGGTTTGCAAAGCATTTGTCTTCCCCAAAGATTTCCTTCAGTGGCAACAGAAGTGCCAGACTGTGTGTGTGTGTGGGTGGGAGGGGGGAGTGGCACTGGGTCCTCAGGCCACAGCTCCCCCCACCACAAAAGCACATGCATATGGACCCATGAAGGTGTTGATCTTGATCCATCAAGAGCGCAACTGTCTACGCTGGCCTGGCAGTGGCTCTCCAAGGTCTGGGTGCTTTCCATCACTTGTTCCTTGCAACTGGAGATGCCAGGATGAAACCTGGGAGGGGCTTTTTGCATACCAAGCAGTGCTATGACTGGGGCTAGGCGCTTTGGTGCCCAAAGTGGCCATTTGCTCCAGCTGCAGCCAGCTGGCTGCAGGAGCGAACGGCTGCTTCGGACGCCGAAGCACCCAACCGTAGTTACGACCCCTCCCACACACTTTTCCCCACTCAGTGACAAAGAACCTCAGTGTTCTAAGACAAATTCTGCTCTAGAAGCTGAAATGTTCCCATAGTTGTCAAACACCCCCCCCCCCCATATATTCGCTGTAGACTTCCCAGTCTTCTTCCTCCAGTCATAAGGGATAAGGTTACAAAATGAGACCGGAGATTGCCAAGACTCAGCTAAAGATGCTGCATTTAGCATCAGGTGTGTCAGCTCATGAATTGATGGGTCCTGATGTGTACACCTCAAGTGGCAACCAGGACACAAAACTGAGTGGTGTGACAGTCCGAGAACCCGGGCTATCAATTTCAGAAGCCTGTTCACCCTTCCCTGTATCCCCACCTTTCCTTTCACTGTGCTTATCCCTCCCAGCAGGGAGACACAGTCGGGACGGTGGTGTTTTGGAACTGCATCCGTCTTAATGATTCCTTCCCTCCTAATAAGAGTTTTGATACTATATGGCTTGCTTGTGCATTTACCCTCTTTTCTGAGTTTAGGAGGCTTCTGAACTAGCCCCTGGAAAATTATTAAGAACTACCAGAATGCCTTCCCCATTCCAAATACCATTTCATCTATTTACCTTCTTCCTGAGGTATCATATGTGGAAAAGCCACACCTTCAGTGCCATGGCTGCCTGTTCCCAAAGTTCTTAGAAGCAGCTGCACCTGAGGATCTCTTTCTGGTATACAAAGGTGCCTTACCCTCACAACTTCCTTCTCTTCACTTACCCTGTTGGCTGTCACAGCCAGATTTTGCAGGTTCTGCAGCAGCCCAATGTCTGCAGGTATGGAAGTCAAGAGATTGTGGCTGAGATCCAAATATCGAAGCTTCCGGCAATAGAATAGCTGAGTGGGAATCTTTTCGATCTTGTTGCGGTTCAGGTAAAGGCGCTCCAGGTTGGTGAGGTTGCCGATCTGCATGGGGATGTAGGCGATATGGTTGTACCACAGCTTAAGGCAAGTGAGACGGTGCAAGTGCTGGAAACTGATGATCTCTTCTATGGTCTTGAGGTTATTGTCCTTGAGGTCAATCTCTTGGAGGTTGTGGAGGCTGAAGATGGAGTGAGGGATCCGTTCCAGGTCGCAGCGGATGAGCTCCAGCTCCGTCAAGTTGACCATCTTCTTGAGACTATTGAGGACGATGAGCTTGGTGCCCTCATTGTTGATGGAGAGCTTCTGAAGGTGCACGCCAACGTCCGTCACCACCTGGGGCAGCTTGGTCAGGTTGCTCTTCAGCCGCAGCACCTTGAGCCTTTTCAGTTCTCGAAGGCCATCAATGACAATATAGCGGTTGTTTTCCGCACTCAGGTTGCCTGTCAGATGGAGCTCCTCTAACGTCTTTAAGCTGTAAATCCACAGGGGTATTTCCTTGATGTCTGTGAATTTGATGTGCAAGGACTTCAAGTTCTCCCTTAAGAAGGCAAGGGCTGGGGCCTCTATTTTGGCTGCTGTGTGGTACAGCCACAATTCCTTGAGGCTGGTGAGCTGGGCGATGCTAGGTGGGATGGTGACATCGGGAATCAGCTCCAGCTTTAAGACTTCCAGCTCAATGAGGTCAAAGACAGTGTCCGGGATGCCGCTGAGCATAAAGAGATGGAGCTCCAGCTTGTCCTGGGAGTTCTTGGTGATCCTTTGGCGCAGTTTTTCCAGGGTCCACTCGTTGTTGAGGTTCAGCTGCCGTAACTTGTTCTCGCTGACCTCTGAGAGGAAGACCGCAAAGCGCTTGGAATAGAGGGGGTCATACTGGTCAATGAGGTGCAGCATGAATGCAAAGTCATTTTTTACATCTGGGATGTCACTGTAGCTGCTCTCTTCTCGGATGGACTCGAAGGAGTACTTCTTGAGAGACCGCCGGAGCATCCACCAGAGCGTGTACATGCAAATCAGGCCATAGAAGATCACCAGGCTGATGTAGAAAGAAGCCAGGATCTTGAAGAGAGTAGCCAGTGGGTGAGCACACCGGTACATGCGATACCCAGTCAGGCTCTCTATGTCCACTTTACAGTCAACGTCAAAGGTGATGCTATTGACGTAATAGACGGTGTAGCAAATGATGAGAATGAATTTTATCACCTTTATGATGGTTTGCCTCATGTAGAGGCGATAAACGATGTCACCTTCTTCCACGTGGGTGCGGAACTTCTTGACCTTCTCAAACAGAGCTTTGGCCTGCTCGCCCTCTTTCTTGTCCAAAACTCCATTCTCTGTCCGGTCCACAATCCCTTGCTCGATCCGAGATTTCGTCCTCTGCAGCATTGGAGCTGTGGCTTCCACATCCTCGCTGACTGTGGAGGATTTCTTGTCCATGGATCCATTCATTTTCCCAAAGGCCGGCTTGGGATCGCTCTCCTCCACCACAGTCTCGGACAGAGCCCTTGTTGTCCAAGGCGAATCAAAGCACTTCAGCAGGATGGAGACAAAATGCTCCAGCTTGGAGCTGGTCCTTGGAAACTTGAACCAGAAGTTGCTGCAAGCTAGAAAGATAAGTGTGTGTAGAAGCACCAGGTAAGGGAAGTACTTGGCAAACCAGTGAAGGCGGTTTTCATAGCACACGGCATCCACGTAGTTATACTGGTGCCTGTCGAGGTCGTATTTGATCCCTGTTGGCCCAGTGTCCAGAGGTGGCACGACAGAAGAATTATAGTAACTCGAATCTAAGCTTGCAGGCGTCCAGTCTCGGGAAGAGTCGTTGCAAGCATCTTTGGTAACCCATTTGCAAGGCAAGCAGATCATTTTGTCCTGGGTGACCTGCAATGTCCCTCCAAATACCGCAATCATCAGCATCACTATAGAGATGTAATCCGTAAAGACGTCCCACCATGGCTTCAGGATGCGGTACGCTGGCTGGGTGTCAGCAAAATAACGTAGCTCTGTGACTGGAATCATGGCTCACCTGAAAGAGGCGGGGTGGGGAGGAAAACAAATCACAGAAACAACATGTTACCAGCTTGCTTACATTTTTAGACATCGACAGGAAAGGCCAGAAATACAATAAGACGAAGCATGTTGCTAGCTGGTGGTGTGGGGAATAGCAGTGAATCCAACTGAGATAAAAGTACACAACAGAAGTTTCCTAAAAGGCCCCCTAGTCTGAGAGAGACTGTTCTTAACACAGGAATGTGTTTCTCCTTCTGTCAGGAACTGACAGTCTAGCAACAAGACTTCTGAATAAAATAAATCTTTATTGCATAGCACTTCAGGATCCTAGACGTCTCAAAGTCGAATCTGATCAATAGTTGAAATGCATCCCCTTCTACACACAAATTCTCCCGCCCAAACCCACTTGAGTTCCCAGAGGCTCGAAGCACTCTGGCAGAAATGTAACAGAGAGGAAGAAGAAGAAGGAGAAGGAGAAGAAGAAGAGTTGGTTCTTATATGCCGCTTTTCCCTACCCGAAGGGGGCTCAAAGCGGCTTACAATCGCCTTCCCATTCCTCTCCCCACAACAGAAACCCTGTGGGGTGCGTGAGGCTGAGAGAGCCCTGATATTCCTGCTCGGTCAGAACAGTTTTATCAGTGCCGTGGCGAGCCCAAGGTCACCCAGCTGGTTGCATGTGGGGGATTGCAGAGTCGAACCCGGCATGCCAGATTAGAAGTCCGCACTCCTAACCACTACACCAAACTGGCTCTCTCGCTACACAAGCATCTCAGGGTTACACGGTTAAGAAAATACTGACACACAGATACAAGATGGAGTCACTCAGGTCAAGCATAAATCATGGCAGTAATCGAGAGATTCTGACATTCCTCCTTTCCAACACCCAACTACTCCCAAATTAACCTCCCACCACCTCAATGTTTGGCCATTCGTCTCTGGGTGATAACCTGAGGTCAAAGCCTCTTCCACCCCCAACAAATCCAGAAGCTCCCGCCAGAACTTGGCAACGAACTGGCTTTCGTGGTCTGAGAGGCACCAATCCGGAAGACCATGCAGTTTGTACACGTGTTCCACAAACAGAGAGGCCAGCTTGGATGCCAGTCAACCATGAGCAGGGAATGAAATGGGCTTGTTTTGAAAAAGCATTCACTACCACCCAAATCACTGTTTTCTCATGGCTGGTAGGAATACCAGTAATAAAGTCCATGGTATTTTCTTTCCAGGGGGCTGAGTGGGTCGGCAGTGGCTATAACAGACCCTTCTGTTCCCCCCCCCCCCGCCGGCTTGGCAACCAGACAAATCGAGCATCCTTTCACATAATGCTCCACATCCGTGCACAGGGTAGGCCACCAATAATGCCTACGCACCAGGTGTAATGTTTTCACAAACCCAAAATGCCCTGCTGACTTGGAATCATGGCAAAGTTTTAAAACATCCCTTCTAGCTGCCGCAGGGACATAAAGTTTTTCACCCTTACAATACACTCCCTCCTTCAGCTGCAGAGATTTCTGGAGGCGGGGAAACTCGGGATCCGAGGTGATGTCCTTCCTTCTGAATCCAACCCCCGGGCGTGGGGGCTCCTCCCTTGGCTGTACTGCGCATCACAGCCATCAACCCCAACTGGGAGGGATTGAATACTATGTCCACCAATGGTTCCCTTTTACACTTGTATTGGGGGAGGTGCAACAGCGCATGGGCCAAAAAAATCATTTTGCCAGGGAAATGGCGTAGAGTGAAGTTGAATCGGGAAAAGAACTCAGCCCACCGCATTTGCTTAGCTGAGAGAGATCGGGGCTGTTTCAAAGCCTGCAAGTTTTTAAGATCTGTCCAAACTTCAAAAGGGAATACAGACCCTTCAAGCCAATGCCTCCAATTTTACTGCAGCCGCCTCTTTCTCCCAAATAGCCCAATTTTTTTCAGGACCCGAAAATTTCTTTGAAATATATGCCTGAAAAACGGGTTTGAAAACGGCGATGGCGCTGTCTGCCGCCCTCCAGGGCCGGCGCTGGAGCGGCTGGATCTCCACGGGGCACTGGGAGCCCCGTTGGTTGGGAGCAGGCTGGTCCTGTGGCAGCTGGTTCGGCACCAGTTGGTCAGCACAACAGGTTCCCGGGGCCCTGGAACTGGCTGGTCTGGGACTTCTGGGTGCAGTACCGGACACCCCATCTCTGCAAGGAAAAAACGGGCCCCTCTCCAGATCTCGGGGTTGGGAGCTGTAGTCATCATCGCCAGCCAATTGCCCATCCGCTCCCGGAGTTCTAGATTCTCCAAGAGTGTGGCCGTCTCTTGGTCTGGGATTCCCCAGCGCAGTCCCCACGTCCAGTCGATGTCTACAGGGTCATCATATTTGGAACGTCTCCTTCGATTCGTGACATGCTTCTCCAAGTAGTAATCTGCCCCTGGGCTGTCCAAAGCTTTAGCCACCCCCGAGTGTGCAGCAATTGGGTAAGCGAACTTTGGACAGGCACCCCGGGAAATAGCCGAATCCGGTTGCGTTGGCGTTCCATCGCTCCCATCACCATCTGGCTTGGGCTGCATCGGCTCTTCCTTCGGTTGGGTTCCATTGTTGGGATCCTCCTCATGGTCTGAAATCTCGGCACAAGGAGGCAGGTGATGAGATTCGACTTACTGTCAGGAACTGACAGCCTAGCAACAAGACTTCTGAATAAAAAAAGCTTTATTGCGTAGCAGTTCAGGATCCTAGACGTCTCAAAGTCGAATCTTTGGAGGCCCCTAAATGGCACACTGACAGAAGCATTCTGCTTAGGGTTGGGAAGCCCAACTGACGTGTTGCAAAACGGCTGATACAACGGCAATCTTGCAAAATTTGCAACTGCTTGCATGCATTCTGAGAGTTGCTCTTTGCCTAACAGCCAAGTAGGTGGGAATTTTATTCCACGGTTCATTGGCGGCGGCACAGAATAACGTGCACACTTCCATGGAAAGCAGAGACTCGCTTTGTGAGAAGCAGGGGAAAGTTGAGCACAATGAAGAACCCGAAGCAAAAAACAAACCAAACAAAAAAACCCCCCTAAAATTCCTTCCTCTTCTGTCACACTAATTTACAGGACAATAGGCAAAGGGGATAAAGTAACTTGACTCCAAAGCCTTAGCTGTTTATTTCCTTTTATATTTCCATTAGCTCAGCAAGAGGAGGTAAAGACAAGAGAGATTAAAATCAAGTGGAAAAAACCCTTCTCTAGGGCCGCTGCCGCTGGGCTAGAGACCTCTCTGCTGGGATTCAAAAGCGGATTCACAGAAGAAGAGAAGCGGCAAATCTCAGCAGTGGAGCCTCGCCTCACACAGCAGCTATTCCGCACATTCAGGGTTTGCATCAGCCTCTGATGGAAGAGAGACCAGGGCCCCTTGTACAGGTTATAAAATGCCCAGCAGGTAGTTCCCCACCCCTTCTCTGGTCCCAGCGTGCACAATCCCACCAACTGGACCAGGCTCTCTCAACCAGGGTTTTCTTGACAGCCCTGGAAGGGTTTCCCAAATAGATGAGAGAACAAAACAAAATCAGAGTCCAGGGGCACCTTTAAGGCCAACAAAGATTTAGTCAAGGCGTGAGCTTTCGAGGGCGAGCACTCTTCCTCAGACTTGAAGGCTCACTCCTTGAATAAATCTCTGTTGGTCTTAAAAGTGCCACTGGACTCTGATTTTGTTTTGTTGTACTGCTTCAGACCAACACGGCTACTCACGAATCTAAACAGATGGGAGTTAAATTTTTATTTTTATATATATTTTAAAAATATGTTAAACATTTATCAGGTGATATGACCATATTTGGTCATATCAACCTGCTCCTTCCTCCCAAAATGGCCAGTAATGTGTTTGGAGGGGGTGGAGAGGGGCCTCCAGGTGGGTGCATACACTGCTCTGCTTCGAACAATATTCCATCCAACTGTGCCACTTCTGAGGTTTCGCGAAGCTTGAAGAATGTTTCAGGGGTTTCTCAACAGTAAAAAAGCTGAGAAAGGCTGAACTTGACCCTCAAGAGCCTTTAACTCAGATGAGTTTTTAGCATGCTTTGGACTAGTGCAGGGGTAGTCAAACTGCGTCCCTCCAGATGTCCGTGGACTACAATTCCCAGGAGCCCCTGCCAGCGAATGCTGGCAGGGGCTCCTGGGAATTGTAGTCCACGGACATCTGGAGGGACGCAGTTTGACTACCCCTGCACTAGTGGTTTCCAGTTAAAATGCAACTCTTCTCTCCGCCTGTCAAGGCATGCCCTCTGGAAGGTGTGTTTCTCCTACTGGGACTGTGCACCTGCACTCCCCAGAGCCATCCTTCAGGGTTAATTCGTCCCAAACCAGAGGCACGCTTTCTTCTGTAGGAGGCTTAACATTTTTTGCACAGCATGGCCTTTTCTGTGGTTGATTCACTCATTGCAATACATGCCCTAATAAGGAAACATACCACTGAAAATCTTGGCCAGCCTTTGGAAGAGAGCTAATGACTGAAAACTATCCATCTTCTTTCATTAACTGACTCTGATACTTTACAGCACTTACTTTGGAGCTTTTATTGGCTGCTGGTTAAGAACTGGTTGTTAAAACCAGACCTTTGAAGAAGCGCATAGCATACTGGTTTGCAATAGCCTATGGGCTGGACATATGTTTTTAATTCCTATCGTTGTTGTTTTTTTTTAATTATGCGCAATAAAAGCAATATAGTTTTAGCAACAATACAGGCATTCAACCTTTGAAGGTCCTAACTGTTACCAGTTGAGGATTTTTTTTGGTTCCATTTTTAATTCATCCCAAACCAGAGGTACGGTCTCTTCTGCAGGAGGCTTATAACATTCTTTGCACAGCATAGTCTTTTCTGTGGTTGATTCAAGGAACATGCAATGATGTAGTCTTTTAAAAGTAAACAGTACCATGAGAACATTTTGTCTGTGGCATGGTTAACCTAGCTTTAGCAGCGTCACAGTGAAATAGCCACTTCCTTGCTGCATATCTTGGTATAAGGGGATCTAACAATCTATCTATTAAGGAATGCCAGCCCATAATACTCTTATGGTGGGATGCACAGGTCACATTACCTTGGGGCCATCTGCTTAAAACAATGACTTAACAGCTGACTGGAAGTATCGCTACTTAATTTTTCCCCACTATTGTAGCACTGGTGCCTTAGATGCACATGACACCTTACAGAAGGCATTTCCAGTTCGGCACCTTTAGGTAGGGCCCATATCCTTGGCTTACTTACCGGGTAAACCATGGCACCAACCGCTTCTTTTTAGCAAGTGGGCGGGGTCGGGTGGGGCTTTTCTTCAGCAAGCCTTCCATTTCACTGTGAAGGTATTTAGAAAGGTTGCTTGGGCAGCAGTTGAACAACCCCCCCCCCCTCCGCCCCAAGAATCGACATTATGTGACTAAAGATAATGTGCAGAAGTCATTTTGTGGCTGGCTCCATCCACCACATTATGTCACAAGCCCAAAGATGCCCACAGGCTCAAAAAGGTTGAGGACATCTGGGCTGATTTTGCACTTTGTTTATTCCTGCTGAATTCAGATCGATTTGAACTCTGGTCTTCCTCTATCCCCCTCCCCTCCTCCATTGAAACAGAAAGTGTTCTGCACTCTATTGGGGAAGCTCAGAAGGGGAGGGGAGCCAAGTGCAGCAGGAGCTTCTTTCTTTTCTTGAAGGAGGGGGATGGAGAGAATTGGAGACAGCAAAGGGGGGGGGGGAGAAAACAAGAGGCAAATCTCTGCTGAGTGAAGACAGGGATTCTGGAGCATAGTCAAAAGACAAGCCTTGCAACTGGGAACCAGGAAGTCTTTCAACGGATGCCCTGACCAATCAGGGAAGATTGCTTTGCTCCAAGGCATGGAGAAGGAAATTAATTCAAAAAAGCAAAAATCTGCACATTTATTGATGCCAGTTTTTCAAATATCGAGGGTTATATCAACTCCAGGATATCACGGGGGGAAGGTAGAATCACCACGAATCAATCATGCTTGTTGCAGAAGGAAAATTTAAAGAGCCCAAAATCAAAATGCAAATCAAATTCAGTGTAGACAGGAGAGATTCATTTGAACTGGGACTGGATAAAAAGCCCTGTGCAGACTACACCCTCATCTAGTACCTTTTTGTCCTGCCTTCTCTCAAAGGCACTCAAGGCAGTGTGCTGCATGCATCCTCTAATGCAGGGGTGGGCACACTGCAGCCCTCCAGATGTCTATGGACTACAATTCCCATGAGCCCCTGCCAGCAAATGCCACCGGACTGACTATTGGAGGGCTTTGCGCCTGCCGATTGGGCCCTCCGATTGTCAGTCTGGGGGAAGGGGCCTATCGGCATCCTTCCTCATCACAGACAGGGCCCGCCCTCGGGGCCCTTAACAAATTATTTAATCCGCTCCGCTAGGAGCAGGTTAAAGATAAGGTCTATCACAGTGGTCCCCAGCCCCCGGGCTGGGGACCGGTATTGTTCAGTGGATCAGTCGGTACCGGGCCGCAGCTCCTCCTCGTCCTCCTCCCTGGCTGCTACTTTAGAGGCTGCCCTGCCACTCTGCTGCCGGCTCACCCTTGGTGCTCTTCGGCGGCCGTCATGGCTGGGGCTCCCCCTTGGCGTGGCACTGTGCAGCTGCTGCTGGCAGCGCCCCCCCAGCGGGCGGTGGGAAGTCAGGGGCACTGGCAGGAAAGCAAGTGGAGCAGGGGTTCAGGCGGCGGCGACGTCCCTTGGCAAAAGACTACCCCCCCCCCCCGGGCCTCAGTAAAATTGTCAAACATAGACCAGCCTCCGGTGATAAAGAGGTTGGGGACCACTGGTCTATCACACTGCTGCTAAAAAGTGTTTGCATACTGATTGCCAATGGTCTTGAAAATTAAAATTTTCTTCCAATTAGGTTGGTTTTATTTAAAAAGTTAGCAAAAATTTAAAATTAACTGGTTAATAAAAATAATTGATTAATGCAAGGCATCCCTACTTTAAGCACACTCCCATCTTCACAAGCAGGTCCTAAAAATCTTTCCAAACTTGCCCTTGACTGACACCTGATGATTCTGAACAAACCAAAGCAGAGTAGAGAACAGAATGTTGGTCAAGATTTGGAAACAGGGGTGGTGATTTCAGCCATGAAACTCATTGGGAAGCCATGGGCCAGTTACTGTCAGATTAATCCACCTCACAGGGTTGTTGTGATGATACAATGGAAAAGGAAAAACTCTTTGGACGAATGGTTGGTCCAAAATGTTACAGAAGGGAACTGGAATCTGCCCCTGTCTTATACACAAACACACACCAGCAATCTTTGTTGTAAGATAATAAACCTGTCTTTATATTAGATAGCAGACAAAGATGTGTAGGCCTGGAAAAATAACAAAAAAGCCCCCCCCCCCCCCAATTTTCCCCAATGCAAAAAAAAAAAGACATTTTGGAAAGGAGAAGGAAAAACTCCTCTTTTGAAATGAGTGAAAGGTTGTTTAAAACAAGGTGTTACTATCTCAAGATTTGTAGCACATTCTTTTTTTTTACAGCATTACATAAAGATTATTCCTGCATAAGCTGCAAACATGCAACACTTTCAAGGACAAGTTCACTGGTAATGCATTATTAAAGAGTTCAGCTTTTTTCTGTTAGGAAGCTGAATTCTCTATCAACACTGACAAGTCCTATCGTAACAGTCCATATAATGCAAGATTTACTAGAAAACTCCACCTTTTCCCTGCCTCTCAGAGAGCAAAAATTAAGAGACGGAAGCAGAGGAGCCTGAAGAACTTGCAAGGGGCATCTCGTTCCCATCCCATACTTCCCCATTTTCAGAAAACCCCCAGAGCTTCTTCCCATTTCCTGCTTCCTTCTCTCTTTTTCTGACCAACAAGAAACCTACCTTTATCTCCCCTCCCCAGCTTTCCATTCTTCACTCTCCCTGGTGAAAACCATGGCCCAGTTGTGCTGTGCTGGGCAGGGCTCATGCACAATGGAAAACCTGCAAGGACTTGACAGGGCTGGGGGGGGGGACCTCACTTTCCCCTGTACACTGCTCCCCAGATTATTTCTTTCCTCTTGGCAATTCCCACATCCTCAACTTTCCCTGTTTCCTTCTCTTCTTCCTACACACTTCCTACCTTTTGTCTCCCCCCCCCACATACTCAACTATATTCATTGATACCCTGCTTTTCTCTCCAGTTTATAAAAAGATAAGCCCTATCTGTGCATGGCCACAATCTGTGCATTTAAGTATCCATAAATGGGGCAATGTTGAGAACTGTCCCTCTACCCACAGCCAATCCCTGAGGGAGGTCTACTGAGATATACAGATGTGCCAAAGAAGCACGAGTGCAGCAATTTGCTAAGTTAAAGTTAATGAGTCAGGAGGGCTTTGTTACACAGATAACGGGGCTTTACTGTAAGGACATGCAGATGGCAACTCTGGTGGTTGAATCTTCCTCTCTATTCCCCCCACATCGAAATCAAACAGATAGTGGTTCCTCCGCCGTAAAGGCCTTCAGTGGGTAAGGAATATGGTTTGTATCTGAACAGCCCAGCTTCTGGTGGCTACCATGTGAGGAGCTAAGCCAGGAGCCTCCCATGTGACGCCTGTGGGTGCCACAGCAGCTGCCAACACCTTTCCTTGTGCCCGCCAAGTCTTTTTAGAACATGGGTGGGGTCAGGTGAGACTTTGTTCCAGCAAAGCTTTTAATTGGGAACTGGAGATTTGATTGCTTGGGCAGGTTTTTAAAAATATTGTTTTGGCAGCAGCTGCAGAAAGATTGTCACCTCAGCAGAAGGATCGTCACTGTGTGACTGAGGGTAAACTGCAGAAACCTTTTTGTGGTGAATTCCACCTTCCACAGTAGCCATTTTGTGGCTGCACCTGCTATGCTGGGTCAGAATTCCACAGATACCTGTAGCTCAAAGAGGTTGGAGATCTCTAAACCAGACCATTAGTTACCTGTGCGGAGAAGGGGTGTGCGCTTCAGCTCGGTTCGGCCAAAACGCACATCCCTAGTGCGGAGTAAGGGATAGAGAATGGGACTTGAACTGGAGTAGTGCCTGGGGGTTCCGATTCCTAATCAGGATTGAAAAGGTGTCCCAGTCTGCCCTTCTGCCTAAACTGCTTCACAAAGCAGTTGTCGGGATAAAATGAGATTTCTGCGAGTACCACCCTGTACTCTTTGGAGACAGGAGGAAAAGTCAGAATACCAAGGGCCAACTTGGTGTCATGATTAAGAATGGCGGCCTCTAATCTGAAGAACCGAGTTGTGATTCCTGGCTTCTTTCCGCATGAAGCCTGCTGGGTGACCTTGGACCAGTCAAAGTTCTCTCAGAACTCCCTCAGCCCCACCTACCTCACAAGATGCCTGTTGCAGGGAGAGGAAGGGAAGGTGATTGGAAGCCACTTTGAGATTCCCCAGTGGGATAAAAAACACCAACCCTCCTTCATCTGCACTATATTCAAGAGGCCTAAAGCTATCCCACCTCCCTGTCATTCCATTTACTCCGGAATTTCTTGTTGCAGTATATGCTTTCCAAGTACATCCTTATCCATCCATCCTCTATATATTTGTGAAACAGCCTGGGGGGTGGAACATGTCTGGCTGTCCAAGTTGGAATACGGCCAATCAGGGTGAAGCCAGTAAAGTTGGCTGCACCCTGATTGGCCCTGCCCCTGCAGCTCCCTCCCTCCCTTCCTGGACTCTAGCTTCTTTGCTCTCAGACACACCTCAGTGCCTAGAGCCAGCAGCAGGTAAGGGGAAAGGGCCCTGGGCAAAGGGGGGTGGTGGAGGGCCTCCCAACGAGGGCCTCCCGGCCTGCTAAGCAGAGCCTTCTAACAAGGGTCTCTTGGCCTGCTATACAGTGCCTCCCATCTGCTAGGCTGGGCCTGCTAATGAGGGCCTCTTGGCCTACTAGGCTGGGCCTGCTAACTGCCTGCTAAGGAGCTCTGTTCCAGGCCTGGTAATGAGCTGGCCAGCCCCCGCCCACCCCACTTGATTCAGCTGCCCAAAGCCACCTTAAGCTGCCTGGCCGGAGGCCAGGGGAGAGGGACCTTTCAAGCCCATTCTTAGGAACAGGCTTTGAAGCCAGTCCCTAATAAGAACCATCAGCCAAATAGCCAAGAACATGCTTGGCGTGGGAGTGGGGGGGAGAGGAGAGAAAATGGCACACAGAAGATAAGCAAAAGCAGGCCTCCTGTCTCACAGAGGCAGAGAAGCTTTGCATTTCTCTGGACGCTACAGAAACAGAATAGAAACAGAACTCCAGAACTGTCTGGCAAAAGAAACCAAAGGAAAGGAGGAGATGCCAGTTGGGAAGCAGATAAATGTGGGATTGCTGCTAGCATCAAAAGATTTCTCTTACAGCTAATTTAGAAAATGAGCAAAGGGCTCCAAAAATCTATCACTGTCTCCTTGCAGGTGCTAAGCTGGAAGAGCGGCCAGTTAGCGAAGGCTGTTACATATTCTGATGAAGAAAATGTTCATTGGATTGGGAAAGTTGTATCCCAGAGTCCCAAAAAGGTTTGTTTTGGAGCTTCAGGCAGTTCAGAGTCTTAATTAATTATTTGTGGGGGGAATACGCAGGACACAACTTTTTAATATACATAATCAGGTAGGAAGTATAATACAGTCTTTGTAAAGTAACACAAAAAATTCAAAATGAACAAAACACTGGGAAATGGAGGTGCAGGAGAATGGAACAAATGTGACTTCAGAAGGAGCACACCAAAGAAGCATGAGTTGCACAATAAAGCAAAGCATCTGGCCAGAACACAAAATCTGTTCTCACAGAATCATAGAATTGGAAGGGATCTCCAAGGTCATCTAGTCCAACCCCCAATTCACAACTACCTGCCCACCTACAGTGACCCCTATTGCATGCCCAGATGATGCCCCCCCCTCAAAAAAAAACAACAGAATCCATGGTCAGTCTGGCCTGGAAGGAATTCATCTCCCGACCCCCAAGTGGCAATTGGCATTTCCCAGTTTGTTCTCTTATCCAGTAAATCTATTTTGTTCTTAATCCATGTATGCTCAGCTTCTATGCATATTTAAACTCTGGTAACCATCTGCAACAGATTAATATTTATTTCTTCTATTTTCTCCTCTCCTCCATTTTATCCTCTCAATAACCCTGCGAGGTAGCTCAGGCTGAGTTAGGAGAAGCATTCTACTAAAACTTTGCAAACCAGGAGCAGCAACAGGTTCCCGCTATAATTAAGAAGTTGACCAAGAGGAAGCACAGATGTAGGCAGCATTCCCCAAGGTCATACAGATTCTTTGCTTCCTAAGAGCTGCTTCTAACACATTATCCTTTATGCAAGCACAGAGGGGACACACAAGCGCCTTTCACCTGTATCTCATACGCAGCTTTTTGCTTGAAACTACTTGAAAGGAGAAAGTGTTTGACCCTGCTTGAAGGTGACAGCTACCTCTGAAACACATCCACCCCTTTGTACCTGACAGTGGTGTTCAAGTCAAATACCCGTGTATGAAACCTGTCTCACACAAGCCTCCATGGACAACCCCACAGCAAAGAAGAGTTGTTTTTTATACCCCAGTTTTCACTACCTGAAGGAGTCTCAAAGCAGCTTACAATCACCTTCTTTTACTCTCCCTACAACAGACAACCCATGAGGTAAGTGGGGCTGAGAGAACTCTGACAGAACTGCTCAGGGAGAACAGCTATAACAGGACTGTAATGCACCCAAGGTCACTCAGCTGGCTGCATGTGGAGGAGTAGGGGATCAAGCCCGGCTCTCCAGATTTAGATTTAGCTGCTCTTAATCACTCTTAATCACTACACCAAGCTGGAACTATTTGGCTAAGGATCGGAAAGGAGGATACCAAAAGTGCTTAAGTTCTACAGCTCTGTTTTGATGTCCAGTATTTTATCAGCCCTGCAAGGCAAGCATTAGAGTCTCCTTGCTTGGTGGTTTTCAAAAAAATACCTGACTGCAATGCTTTGGGCATGTCATTTCAAAGCCAGGTCTGGAAACCAAGCACAAGCAGTGACGAGGAACTCATATCGCCAACCTGCACAAATGAGCAGCGAGCCATTTCCTGCATATGCCCAGATCCGACTTAAAGGTGTGTCAGGTATATTTAGCAGGCAGAACTCAAAACATGTATCAACTTCAGACACTCCATCAGAAAAAAATCCTTTCCCTTACTTCTAACGAACACCACAATGAATGCCACTTACAAATGCTCTGGGAAATGCCGCACACAATACTGGGAGACTCAAGATAAAATCTGGTCAAAAAGAGTAGTTGATGAGCAGGAGTGAGTAATACACAAGTAAGAGACACACAGACTTTTCTGTTTTGCTGTCAGGTTGCAGGCAACTTATGGCAACCTGGGAGAGCAGGGGTAGCAAAACTGTGGCTCTCCAGATGTCCATGGACTTCAATTCCCATGAGCCCCTTTCAGAAATTGTAGTCCATGGGCATCTGAAGAGTCACAGTTTCGCCACCCCTGCTGTAGGGTTTTCAAGACAAGAGACAGTCAGAGGTGGTTTGTTATCACCTGGCTCAACAAAGCAACCTTGGTGGTCTCTCATCCAAGCACTAACCAGGGCTGTCCCTACTTAGCTTTCAAAATCTGTCCACAAAAGTCCAGCCTGGGCCAACCAAGTCAGGGCCCAGATACATCCTGCAATTGGACCAACACAGACTATGAACTGGCAAAGGCTTTCATGGCAAGAGTCCACTGGATATTGTAGGTTTTCCAGGCTGTGGGGCTGTGGTCTGGTAGTTTCAGACTTTGACAGTTCACCAACAATTGTGCCCGGCATCTTCGGAGCTGAACACGGAATCCCTCCATGCCAAAGTACAGAGTGTGTAAACAGCTGCTGGGCATTTTATTATTTCTCAAGGCAGGATCGTAATGCATGACATTCCTGTTTTATTTGGGAGTCTGAAAACAAAAAACCTAACTGGAATTGGATAGAACCTGAAAGGTTGAGTGCACATGCCCTGACTTCATGGGCACACATCAGAATTACTTGGCAGCCTGAAAGAAGGGGACTACTATCTGATAAAGAGACATTTTCCTTCTGATCCATTTTGATTGATTTTGTTATCCTAAAAAATGTTCTTATATTTTGTTTATTTTACTGGCTGCTTTGAGTGTTTTTGCATTTTATCAATAGATGTGTGTCAAACATTAGACCTCTTAGGAAGACCCAGTATGGGTCAAAATGTGTCAGATCATGACACACATGATTTTGACCTATGGGCTTTGTGTATGTTTTTAACCTTTTAAGCTGCACACCATAAATGTTTATGTAAATGTACAACCTATTATATAAATTGTACAGACATTCAACTGTTCAGGTCCTAGCTAATTCTACTTAGGTTTTCTGTTCCATGTAGCATTTCTCTTCTCTTTGTTCTTTATTTGGGAGTCTCTTGGAGGACTAACTGGAACTAGGGAGCACTTTTCCTGTGTCTGAGTGGAGTTTACTAGTACGTCCATTAGGAAGTGCCTTTCCTGTGTCTGGCTGAAGTTCATTAGAAAAGCCATTAGTCAAGATCATGCCTGTCTAATCTGATTAACCATTGCAAGGTGTTTTTAGAGTCCCATTGTTTTAAACACAGAATGGCTCATAATAAACAGGAGTCCTGTGGTGTCTTAAAGGCAAACAATATTGTATTCCATTATAAACTTTTGTGAATTAGGGCCTACTTCTAAATGGCTCTGTAAAAAACTGACACAGTTAAACCTGAGGAACAAAAAGTCCAATTTGATAATCGCTTGGAAGGGGAGAAATCTAGATTCAAGTCTATAGAGTTTTGAATGCCTAGTCTGCTTTCTTACAAAGAACTGCATCAAACAGAGGCTTAGAATAAATTCACCATCAGCTGCTTAGAAACTGCATTATGGTTTTCTTGGGAAAATGCCAGGCTTCTTCCAGAAAAGATCATAATGCAACCATTATGCAGAAGGTGGCTGGGCAAACATCAAAGTCATCTTTTGGACAGGATTTGGACGGAAAAATCAGACCTCAGTTTGCCTCTGGCCTGATAGCCGTACAACTTATTCAATGTAATGGCCATTAATTTAGGTCACTTCTTTTTTTAAAAGGACTGGGCCAATTTGTAGAGGTGCAGTGGGGAAAGCACTGTCAAGGTGCAGCTGACTTATGGCTTGATGGGATCAGGCTAGCCTGAGCTATCCAGATGTATTCCTTTGGGCCACAATAAAGATCTCTGAACTGGGAAGGGTCTCACATGATCACCATCCTCCATGCCCTGCTTATGATCCTTCCAGAAGCCGCTGGCTGTCCACTGTCAGAGAAGCCATGCAGGCCTAAAAACAAAGTTTGCAAGTGACAAACAGGTGCAAATGCTCTCTCCCATTCCCCCCGCCCCATTATACCTACTGAGGAACTGCACAGCCATCACCAAAAGCACGATTTGCAAGCCTTTCGCGTGCAGTGGCAGGGCAGCGTGCCAAAATGTTTTTACCTGCCTGCACAGTTTAGCTGTCTTTCGTGCCTTGACAGAAATTGACTGCAGAGGGGACAGATGTAGAGAGAGACGCCAAGCCACGTTCCACTGTATCTGCATCCCCTGGCCTGGGGAGTAAGTCTAGCTTCTGCTTAACCGGGCTGGTTCCTCTGCCTGCCACTAACATCTTTCCCAAAGTATTTATAGACAGAAAGGAAAGGGCACCCAAGATCTACTTTAAAAATAACTACTTTGCTTTTAAGACCACTTTGCTGATGTTCAATACAGGAGTCCGAGAAATGCTACTATATAGATCAGAAGGGATGTTACTCCTAGGAGCATGAGGGTATCTTAAAGAGACGGCCCGGGGGGGGGGGGGGGTTGAATCAAGCACGGCCCCTGCCTTGCCATGCACAGAAGTGCTGTGTGGCTTGTGTGACACCATTTTGCTAGATGTGCCATGACAAGAGGAAGGCACAGAGCTTTTTTGCTGTCTCAAACTCGCAAGGACCAATGGGAATGACAGGGAGGGGGTGAGTAGGGAGAGACACAGCTCCACAAGTAAGTAAGCGTCTTCAAGCTTCTTGTGTTTGGGAGGAAATGGGAGAGGGGAAATGCCTTGAGTGTAGCCAACCTGGAAAAAGTGAGCAAACTCCGGGGACAGAGAAGAGCAGTGTGCCTCAAGCCGGCGGCCCAAGCCGTCAGCCAGGACAATCACACCTGCCCACCAGAAATGTCAACAGAAGTGGCACCACTGTTCAGGTGACTTGCGGCTGGCTCTCACACCACCTTTCCCAGCCGCCTTCTTCCTCAGTGAGGCGCGACATGTACTTCCGTGGCTAGCCACAGAGAATTCTCATGGGGCCAAGTTCTGTGGCAAAGACAATCTGCAAACCTTTCCATACTGAGCATATGTGCAGAGTAGGAGAGAAATTAGGATCTTACAGAAAAAATGTATACTTGGGGGTCGTAGTATATGGATGATTGACCTTATGGTACACACAAGCAGGGAGGAAATTTGCTCCTAGGCTTTAAATGAACGTTTACTGATGTGCCTCCAGGCGGCTCGCTGGCCGTACTAGTGGAGGACTGGCAGTCCGCCTTGGTGGTTGCCATCAATGAGATCTCCCCTAGATGCCCTCTCTGCCCTCACCTCAAGCAAGCTCCATGATATACCAGGGAGTTCCGGGAGAGGAAGAGGGAAGGGAGACAGTTAGAGTAAGTGTGGAGGAAGACTTGCAAGGAAGCAGCAAGAACATCCTAACACATGCTTTAGACTGGGGGTCGTCAACCCTTGGTCCGCGGTCCGGCGGCAGCCACGCCTGCCTCCACCCCCCGCAGCGGGCCGGTTAGCTTCTCGCTGCGAGAGGGGAGGAAGAGGTAGGCACGGCCGCCGGCATTCTGGTGACACAAAAGCGCATGCATGTTTGCACCTCCTGCTGGCGGAAACACGCACGCGAGGCTATTCTGCGCATGCATGTTAGCGCCCCCTGCTGGCAGGAACACATGTGCAGCAACTGCGTGTTCACACACAGATGCCGCGCGTGTGCGGCGCCCGGGCCACCGGCGGTCCTCGACCACAAAAAGGTTGGGGACCGCTGCTTTAGAGGCTGTATAAGATAGGGATGGAAGTGGCAAAATGTGACTTTTATGCCACTGACATCGCATCCTTGAGCTCTCATCCGGCCCAATTGTTTAGGGTAGTTCATGCTCCGTGGGGGCAACAAGCGGATAGGAGGCCCATTCAGGAATATTATCAATCCTTCCCTGTCTCCTGGGGAGTTCCCTGAGGCGCTGAAGGGGGCAGTGGTCTATCCCTTCCTTAAGAAGCCATTACTTGATCCACGGGATCTGACCAGCTACTGCCCAGTCTTGCATCTTGCATTTCTGGGCAAGGTAGTTGAAAGGGCCACCACGGATCAGCTCCTAGCTTTCTTGGAGCGAGCTTTGGTGCTCAACTCATACCAGTCTGGCTTCTGTCCTGGCCATGGGGTGGAGACAGTGTTGGTCGCCTTGATGGATGATCTCCGGAGCCAGCTGGAGAGGGGCGAGTCAGCTATTCTCATAATGTTAGACCTGTTGGCTGCATTTGATGTGGTCAACCACAAGCTCTTGGCCAGCCACCTGGCTAGGACTGGGATTTGTGGAACTGCCCTTCAATGGTTGCTCTCCTTCCTACGGAACCAGACACAGAGGGTTGCAACGGGGGAAGAGTTGTCATGTCCCTTCCAACACCCATGTGGAGTTCCTCAGGGAACGGTCCTCTCCCCCACGCTCTAACATCTTTATGCGCCCTCTTGCCCAGCTGGTCCAGAATCTTGGCCTGGGCTGTCATCAGTATTCTGATGACACCCAGCTTTCTCTCTTCACAGACAGCCGCCTAGACTCCCCCCCCACATACATACATTTGCCAGTTGTTTGGAAGCCATAGCTGGATGGCTCAGGCAGTCACCTGAAACACAACCAGTCGAGGACTGAGATCCTGTGGCTCAGATGGAAGGGGGCAAACCAGGAGCGTGTTTGCCAGACCTGACTGGGGTGCAACTTAACATCTCACCCTGCGCCAGGAATTTGGGAGAGATCCTTGATGCTTCTCTTACTATGGAGGTGCAGGTCACAAGAGTAGCACAGCTGGCGTTTTTCCATCTTTGCCAGGCAAAGCTACTAGCACTGTACCCAAGGTGCCCCTGGACTCAAACTTGGTTCCATTGCTTCAGACCAACACAGCCAACCTGAACCTATCTTCATGGAGAATATTAGTTAATTAGGCAGGTAGCGGGGTGGGGGGGGGTAGAGTCCAGAAGCACCTTTGAACAAACAAACATTTTTAGTACAACAAAACAAAATCAGAGTCCAGGGGCACCTTTTAAAACCAACAAAGATGTATTCAAGGTGTGAGCTTTCGAGTGCAAGCGCTCTTCCTCAGACTAACATATTTAGCGTAAGCTCATCTTGAACATATGGGTCAGTATCTAGAACTATGCTGCAGAACAAATCCAAGGTCAGATGCACAATGTCCATTTTGCCTTTATTTTTATTTTTTTTAAGACTGTTCTTAAAAATCCAGGGGCAGGGGAGAGATGGCAATAAGATGGACAGCAGAAGCATGAAGATAATCATTTACAACAGTGGTCCCCAGCCTTTTTATCACCGGGGACCGGTCTATGCTTGACAATTTTTCTGAGGGCGGGGGGGGGGGGTAGTCTTTTGCCAAAGGACATCGTCGCCGCTGCCTGAGCCCCTGCTCCACTTGCTTTCCCACTGGCGCCCCTGACTTCCCACCGCCCACTGGGGGCTCTTGCCAGCAGCAGCTGCGCAGTGCCATGCCGAGGGGGAGCCCCAGCCATGGCGGCTGCTGGAGAGCATCAAATGTGAGCAGCAGCCGGGGAGGAGGATGAGGAAGAGCCACGGCCCGGTACCAACTGATCCATGGACCGGCACCGGTCCCCGGACCGGGGGTTGGGGATCACTGATTTACAATAAAGAATGTGTTGTGGGCTTGGTCTCTGAGCAGTCTACAGCACAGATAAGCCTATTATACTTCATGAAAGGAAAGGTAACATGTCTTAACTAGTGTAGATCACTCAATGTGATTTGGATACAGTTGCCAACCTCCAGGCCATGGCTGGAGACCTCCTGCTATTATAATGGATTTCCAAGTGACAGATATCAGTCCACCTGGAGCAAATGGCCACTCTGGAGGGTGAACTCAGTCATTATAATCCATTTCCTCCCATCCCCAAACCCTCCCTAAATCCTCAGGCTCCATGCCCCATTTCCCAACACACAGCTGGCATCCCTAGCTTTGGGTATAAGGAAATGGCTTACTTCAAGCTCCTATCAAGGTTTGGAAGAGGCAAACTTCTGAGGTAGCTGGAGAGAAGGGCAGCTATGCACCTGTGTGCAAAGAAAGCAGAGCTGAGATGCTGGGGGGAAAGATTATTGGAATTACCCAGTGCATCCTTGGAGTGCCGGATCTTTTTTCTCTTGGGATCCGATGCAGAGCAATGGTTCAGCTGCCTGGCAAGAATGCCTTTTTCTCTGTCTGGAAATAAATCAGAAAGCTCCCCCCCCCACCTCTACTTGGCTTCTCCACTTTCCAAAGGGAACCAACCTTTTAAAATAAGCAGTGACTCCCACATAGTACGTTGGGGTTAAAAGGTAGGTCCCCGGCATGGAAGAGTTCCAATCTAGCAACTGGAGGTGCCCAAAGAAGTTGTAATGCTGATGTGAGGAAGCAATGCACCAGCTGTTGCCAGGTAGCTTAGGAGATCTCTGGAAAATGCTACCCATTCCCTCGGAGGTTTTGACAAGCACTGCCCACACACTTTCAAGTTGCTCTTTCTTGTGCCCATAAAGTGCTAGAAACTTTAAGGGAGAAAAGCTCTGGTTGCCAGAGGAGGAAACTGACCAGACTCCTTGCTAAGCTGACCATGTTTTGAAATGCTACTGCAGATGCTTCAGCTTCTAGACATGCATGCAAATCCTGCAGGGGACAAGTTAAATTCCCTGCTTTAGAGAAAAGTGGCACCAGCAAACAGAAGTTGCCTTGTCTGGAAAAAGAACACGGCAACACTGCAATTTCCAGTCATTCAATACCTCTGCGAGTTCAGCATGCTCTAACTTTTGAGTATCCTTAATATTTCATAGCACTCCCCTGAAGGACAAGCAACACACTGGAGCAGGGGTAGTCAAACTGCGGCCCTCCAGATGTCCATGGACTACAATTCCCAGAAGCCCCTGCCAGCATTCGCAGTTTGGAAGGCCACAGTTTGACTACCTCTGCACTGGAGCAGCTAGTTCCCACTCACCCCCCCCACACACACACACACACACCAAGAAATCTTGCCTTTTCAGCACCCAGGGCAAACATTCGACGAAACTGAAAAGTTCCCACCCTGACTTCAAGCAAGCAACTGTGTCCCTCCTTGCTAAAACAAGACGGATAAAGAAGCTGAAAGCTTGTCTAGGCACATCTCTCTCGGGACTCACCCCTACGGTGCTTCTCACCACCTGGAAATCCTAAAAAGGCATACAAAGCGCCTCTTTGTTCTGGCAGGAGAATTGCTTCAACCCCAAAGGGGCAAGAAAAGGGAAAGAGGGTGGGGAAGAGATGGCTGATCCCTCCCTTCCAGGTCCATCACAAAAGAGAGAAAAATACATTTCAGAAAGCATTCTGCACTGCTGGCTCCCCTTTTTCTTGCGGGCGGGGGGCAGTTTCCAGGCAACAAGGATCTCCAAGACTTTGGGGGGAAAGGCTGGGAAGGGAAAGTGTGTTCTGTTCCTCACACAGCACTGAAGACTTTCAAAAGCACTAGCAGAGTGCCAGAGCTTAGTTGCCAAGTCCTACTAGGGCAGGCCTAGAACAGACCATTTCAAAAAAGAATTCACCACCATCATGTTTCCTGCATTCTCAGCGGTGATGGGGACATGCAAGGGAAAAGCCAGCAGCCTTTCAATCAATGAAAACTGCCTTCTGAAAGGGTCACTAGGTAAACACACGCTCAGGCCCAGAGCTGCCTCTGCTGGAAAGAGAGGTGCAGGGAAGGAGCAACCGCTAGGACCCTTAGACCGGTTGAAGAGTTTGCTTTGGGGAATGACAGGTAAAGACTCAGCCCACCAACCTTCCTTTCTTCCTTGCAGTGGCTCTCCTGCAAGTCTGATTTGCTGAGCACAGCCAGAATTAGAGAATCTTATCCCTGTTGGGGTGCCCCCGGAAAATGCAGGAGCTGCTGCAGTGATCTGGAAGGCCACTGATTCAAATGCCTTCCCAGCCACAAATTCATCCAGTGGCCTAAGGCAAGCCTCATAGGGCTGTTCTGAGGGCTTCTGAGGTTATATACGTGGCATGTTCTGTGCACAGAAAGCACAATATCAGTGCAAAGTATGATTAAGAGCAGTCATGAATGTTTGACAAGTCTAGTTCCTGCTCTTAATCGCACAAGATAAAGAAACTGGAAGCCTAGCCATCTTATAAGGTGTGTTCCATTGCCACGTACGGTTAACAGCTGCTTCTAGGAAGCCTTAATGGGGTGCTGGAGTCTACACCACCCTTTCTCGTTTTATTTTACCACTGAGAAACCCCTGAAACATTGTTCAGGCTTCAAGAACCCCCAGAAGTGGTACAATCATGCAGGATGAGGTTGGGAAGCATAGCTGTGGACAAACCCACCTGAGGCTCCTCCCCTTCCCCCCCCCTCCAGGCCCATCAATGGCCATTCTGGGAGGGGGAGAGGCAGGTCAACATGACCATACATGGTCATATCACACAATAAATATTTAACAAATTTAAAATGCCTATAAATAATTAATTAACTCCCACCCATTCAGGAAACTCTCCCAGGGCTGTCAGGAAACACTGGTCTACACATCTGAAGACAGACCCCTGCTGCTCTTCTCACATCTTGGTGTTTTTGTTGGGTTTTTTTTTTGGGGGGGGGGTGTCCAACTCTTGTTATAGCAGAGAAAGAGCTAAACATAAGAAACCAAGATAGATTCAAGTCCGTAGCCGTGTTGGTCTGAAGCAGCACAACAAAACAAAATCAGAGTCCAGTGGCACCTTTAAGGCCAACAAAGGTTTATTCAAGGCATGAGCTTTCGAGTGCAAGCACTCTTCCTCACACTATGAAATGAGGAATGGGTGCCACTGGACTCTGATAAGAAACCAATTTGCTCTTGTTTTACATTTCTTCTGATACAGTCAAAACTTAAGGCTGGTTACAATAAATACAACATAAAAACATATAACCTACTGACATCACTAAAACAAGGAGTAAAGCCATTAAGACACACAGCCCTGAGCCCCTGTAAGTGCTTTTCAATCATTCTTTCTTACTGTTTCAATGGAAGACCCCGGGAGGCAACTGCCTCCTTTTGCTCCTTCCTGTAGGCTGTTCCATAGCAGCAGGGACAGCAACAGAACAGACTCCGGCCACAACAGATCACATCAGCAAGACACTACTGAGTAACACCATACCAGCTCATACCAGGAGACAAGATCAAGAGTTCAGGAGCACCTTAAAGACCAACAAAATGTGTGGTAGGAGTTTTTGGGAGTAACTTCTCATCCCCTAACACAAGTGTCATGAATCTTTAAGGCAAGGGTAGTCAACCTGTGGTCCTCCAGATGTTCATGGACTACAATTCCCATGAGCCCCTGCCAGCATTTGCTGTTGTTAGTCTTTAAGGTGCTCCTGGAGGACCACAGGTTGACTACCCCTGCTTTAAGGTGCTCCCATCTTGCTCCATCAGGTCCTTCAAGTACAATGCAAGACCGCAAGGAAGAGACCAAGACTGGCACAGCTGTGGACCCCAATGGGAAGCAGCGTAGGCCTACAATCTAACTTGAGTGCACCAATATTGCAACTGAACTTCGGGCTGGCAGTTTTTAAGTTCCAGTCTCAAGGCAGAGAACAGTCATGGCACCAACACGCCTGCAAACGCAGCCCAGTCAAATTAGGAAAAATTACTCAAGGCAGAGTTTCCCATCCAAGGCAACCCTCTTCCCCTTAAAAGGTTATGAGCACAGCCAGAGGTGGTTTATCCTAGTAGCACATTTAGCATGTGCTACGGGCCCCATGGCTCCAGGGGCCCTGTAGTGCTGTGTAGTTAAGGGGCTCTTCATATTTATGTGGCTTGCAGACCACAAGAATGAAAAAAGAAGCTGCCGGTGGCTTCCAAAGTTCCAGCTATCCCTGAGAAGGTTGCACAAGTAACAGCACCAGTTGTGCTCTGTTATAGCCCCACAAAGAGCCTCTTATGGTGCAGAGTGGAAAGGCAGCAGAAATGTTGTCTGAAAGCTCTGCCCATGAGGCTGGGAGTTCGATCCCAGCAGCCGGCTCAAGGTTGACTCAGCCATCCATCCTGCTGAGGTTGGTAAAATGAGTACCCAGCTTGCTGGGGGATAAACGGTAATGACTGGGGAAGGCACTGGCAAACCACCCCGTATTGAGTCTGCCATGAAAACACTAGAGCAGGGGTCCCCAACCTTTTTATCACCGGGGACCACTCAAAGCCAGGGACCATTCATTGGGGACCACTCAACCCTGGGGACCACTCACCAGGGACCACTCAACGCCTTTTACTGAGGCCCCGTGGGGGGGGTAGTTTACTCCTCTACTCTCAACCACTGCCCTAACGCTCTCTGATCGCTATGGTAATGTTTAAACATCCCTTCAAAATAAGATACAGACACGGCACAACAATGAACATAAGGAACATTTTATTTTCATGGAAATTTTAACTCATGACAACGACAAATCAATGGGAACCCTGAGCTTGTTTCTCTGCAACGAGATAGTCCCATCTGGGAGTGATGGGAGACAATGACACCCGAAGTGTGTTGTAAAGGGCCGGGGGGGGATGAAGTAAAGGGCCCGGGGGGGGGGAGAAGGCGTCCTTCGGGGCCCACCTCCAATTAGTCGAAGGACCACATGTGGTCCGCAGCCCACAGGTTGGGGATCGCTACTCTAGAGGGCATCACCCCAATGGTCAGACATGACTCGGTGCTTGCACAAGGGATACCTTTACCTTTTAAAGCCCCACAAATTTTTAAGCAGCCTCTGAGGATACAGGCCACACAAATCCTTAGGGTTGAACGCCTCGGCAGTTCGGCTACCTCAGCGCTCACTGAAGCCCGAGGCAGCCAGTGCGTCACCACCACCCCTCCTCTCCTCTGGTCTCAGGCTTCAGTGATGGCCAAAGCGCTCAACCCTACCTTAAACCAGGGCAGGACACACCCCACCCCCTGTGCGGGATCTACATTCCAGCTGTAGCAGATGGTCAGATATGCAGCTGTTCTTTATTCACCAAAGGACTGACCGCTAAGCATGAAAGGTTCCAGGCTTAAACCTGTTTGGACAACAGAAGCCTTTTGGCTTTGCCTTTTGGTCCTGTGAACTTGAGGAGACTCCCAATTTATCATGCAAATGATGCAAAACCCACCTCCTGAGGCAGCCCATTCCACTGCTGAACTAAACTCCTAGAATCCCAGAGTGGAAAGGAGCCATGCAGGCCATCTAGTCCCACCCCCTGCTTAGGGCAGGATCAGCCTCAAGCATCCAAGAGAAGGATCTGTCCAGCTGCTGCTTGAAGACTGCCAGTGAGGGGGAGCTCACCAGCTCCTTGGGCAGCCCATTCCACTGCTGAACTACTCTGACTATGAACATTTGTTTTTCTGATATCTAGCCGAGATCGTTCTCCACATAGTTTAGACCCAGTCTTGTGGGTCCTATCCTCTGTTGCCAACAGGAAGTGCTCCCTGCCCGCCTCTAAGTGACAACCTCTCAGAACAGTCTTATCTTGGAAAGCCAGTCATAGCTTTGAAGTACATCCATTGCTGTTGCCTTTCATGTGGAAGACCCACAAGCCCTTGACACAAGGGATTCTGCTTCTCGAGAGGAAATGAGTGAGATGTTGAAACAACAACATGACGAGTGGTCCATTCGTCACAATGTTGCTGCACAAAAAGCCCACAAGCCAGATGGACAGTGCCCACTTATGACTCATGAACGTGCAAAGTCACCCCATCCCACATTTCCTGCTCAAAGCCCGAAGCTGGCACTTCAGCCAGACAGGACACAGGTGCTGCCAAGGGCAGAAGACCCACAGCCAGAGAGACACGGCTGGTGCTTGCAAGAGGCAGAGAAACGCATTGGAGGGAATGCCGCCCTCCATGCTGAGCCGGGAACTTCCACAGCAGGCACTGTGACTAGGTGACCATGCTACAGAGCAAGAGTGAAGGTGGCCTGCACAGGAAACCTCCGGCTGGCCAAGTAAATAGGCTATGGGTCACATTGCAAGAGCAGGAGCAGCCCTCCTTTTTACACATACCCTCCCTCAGGTGCCTCAAGGAGATGTTCCTTCTTGTCCTCAGATACGGTGAGTGTCCTCCAGGTCTTTGCCAAGATGTACCAGCTTTGATTATTATTATTATTATTATTATTATTATTATTATTATTATTATTATTATTAATTGGACTTATAGCCCACCACTCCCACAAGGCTCGTGGCAGGTCACAACAATAAAACCCCCATAAAACCCCCTAATACATTAAAATCATCTAAAAAGGCTGAGCAACCCAATCTAACCCAACCAATCCAAGCTGCGGTGACATTATACCACCCAGCTCATAACCCAAGGAGGGAGTAAGAATCACCGTAATCATAACCCTAAGAGGGAAGGGGGGGGGTCCGATCTACTATAGAGGCCTGGTGGAAGAGCTAGGCTTTTCTTCCCTTTCACTGCCTAGCTGGGCATTATAACCAGGCTGCAGTGAAGATGTTAGGTGGTCCCAACCCTGGAATGCCACCGCCACTCAAAAAGGAAGACAGCCTCCTTCCCCTAGAAGGAGCAGCTGCCCACCTTGATCTAAGACAGCATCATTAACCCAAGGATGATACCATTTCTAATCTCAACCCACATGCCACCCACTATGGCCACACCTTCACAAGGTAACTACGGTGCACCCAATCGTTTAAAAGTAATTCTAGAAGGGCACAACAGAAATAGAATCCAATAGCACCTTTAAGACCAACAAAGATTTATTCAGACCAACGCAGCTACCCACTTGAATCTAGACAGGCAGTCACACTCCTCCATGGCAGCAAAACCAGTGGCAGCCTCTTAAAGGACCGACATACTGATTACAAAAGCCAAGGAAGCTGCCACCAAATTTGAGGAGCTACAGGAATCCTTTGCTGCTTATTTTAAAACATCCTGAACAAAGGGATGGTAGAAGTTATGAACAGGAAAAAGGCACAGGAAGTGATTGGAAAAACTGAAGACTACCATGCTCAGAGAACTAGAATGCCTGAAAGAAAACTGGAAGACACAACTAGGGAAGGAATGCTATAAAATCAGCTAATAAAGAAGGGAAAATATTGATGCTGAGAATTGCCTGTATGAGCCAGCTTCATGTAGCGAGGCTGAACTAGGACCAGGGAGACCCAAGTTCAAATCCCAGCTCAGCTCATGGACCCTGTCGGCCTAACCCACCTCACAGTATTGTTATGAAGATACAATTGAGAATTCCTGCATTCTGCAGGGGGTTGGACTAGATGACCCTGGAGGTACCTTCCAACTCTGACTCAATGCAGGGGGACATAATTGTACATGCCATCTTGTGTTCCCTTGAAAAAAGGTATAGTAAAAAAGTCATGGATAATAGACCTGCACACTCACGTATTTCTCTCCCATTTTCTCAGAGCCAGCGTGTTGTAGAGTATAAATGTCCCCAGAATTCTGAAGTCTAGCAATTGTGACTTGAAGATGCCACCTTTTCTCACATAGCAAGGTGAAGAGTTCTGAATCCCATTCTAAATAGGTGAGAGTCTCATACAGACTGGAAGCTCTCAAGTAGTCACCATGGGCCCCTCCAGAACTTTAAGGATTCTTCAACCCAAAGGACACTAAAGGCAGACACAATTCTTCAGGTAAAGGCAAATGAACCCAGTGTGCTGTCTAGAACACGCTTAAACAGGGAGCTGGCGTGGTGTAGTGGTTAAGAACATCAGACTAGCATCTGGAAGAACCAGGATCAAATTCCCACTCTGCCTAGGAAGCTTGCTGTGTGACAGCCTAGCCTATCCCCACAAGGTTGCTGGGAGGATCAAACACAGAAGAGAATGATAGAAGCTGCTTTCAATCCCCCCCCCCCCGGGGAGAAAATCATGATATCCAGAGGAGGACAATGAAAATAGGGAGGTATTTGTAGACCAAGACATATGAAGAAAGGTTGAGGGTGCTTGGTTTGTTCAGCCTGAAGACAACTAAGATGTGATAAGATCACCATCTTCAAGTACTTGAAGGGCTGTCACACAGAGGATGGAGAAGAGCTGTTTCCTGTTGCTCCAGAGGGTCGGGCCAGAACCAATGGGATGAAATTAATTCAAAAGAACATTTGGCTAAAAATCTGAAAGAAGTTCTTGCCAGAGCGGAACCTCAGCAGAACAGGCTTCCTTGGGAGGCGGTGGGTTCTGATTCTTCAGAAGGTTTTAAGCAGAGACTAGATAAGCCACTTCACAGAAATGCTGATTCTGTGAGCCTAGGCAGATTGTGAGAAGGTGGGCATAAGAGATTGGATCAGTGCTTGGCTCTTGCGGCCCATTCTTGCATTTCTAGAAAACGGTGATCTCCACTTTGGGGTTGAGAAGTGAATTTCCTCCAGTCCAGACTGGCCAGGGATTCTGTTTGTTTGGGGGGTGGGTTTGGGGGTTGGGTGCCGGCAGGAAAGCAAGTGGAGCAGGGGCTCAGGTGGCAGCGACGTCCCTCGGCAAAAGACTCCCCCCCCCCCCCGGGCCTCAGTAAAATTGTCAAGCGTTGACCAGTCCCCGGTGATAAAAAAGTTGGGGACCACTGATATACAGGATTTCGTTGTAGACAATTCAGTGCAGGAAGTAGTTCTTGAAGGCCAAACATTTGAAAGTCACTGATCCAACATTTTAAGGGGGGAGGGAGTTATAGACCAACCCGTTATTACTTTGTTACAAAACTCATTTTCCACCAGGTGTTAGTAACATTCCATATGCAACAAGGAGAGATGATTCTTTATCACAGGTATAGTTTTTCAAGAGCACTTTTTAATCCTCCATCAAGCAAGGGAAGTGAATTGGTAGTTAACGCCTGGCTTGTTCAGTTATCTCCTCTCATGGTTCAGATGCACATGACAGCAATAAATCCACTTTCAAAACGGAATGGAGTTATATTACCAGAGTACCATTCAGGTTGGTTGAACAGAGAACCTAAAATTGGTTAATTAAGTAAACACTTTAATTGAATTATGACCCCGTTATTCTTGAAAACACAAGGCTAGGATGTCCCTCGGAGATGCAGGGGCCGTGGCTACCAGAGGCAGCAAGAGACCGGGGGAAGGGGGAAGAAAAGAACTCGGAGGAAATACAAAAAGAGCAACAGGGAAGACCATCTCTATTTCCCCAGAACCCCCAAAGGGGGGGAGCAGTCGGAATCCACCTCTTAGAGTTTAATGCTGTATTATTATTATTATTATTATTATTATTATTATTATATGGTCAACTAAAAAACTGAAAGGGAAAGCCTGCGAACGGACTGCTGGATGTTCTTGAGAGGAAGGGGACATGGGCATCACACAGTAGAGGGTCTGAAAGGGTGGACAGAGTGGTCTGGTTGTGGGGAAAGCTCACAAATGGAAACAGCAGGCTGCAGTGACTGGAGAACACAGTATTGTTCGATCACAACCTGGGGACAGGCTTTCAAGCCCAGCCCCAAGACCTGAAAGTGCTCCTCACGTCTCAGCCTGAGAAGCCGCTCTCCACGTTGCACAATCAAACACTCTGCAGAGCTCCAGACTCACTTCAGAGTTGAGTCATGCCTAAGCAGGAATGAGAGACAGGAACTCCCCCCCCCCCTTTCCCACGACCCTTTGCTTTATCCTTCTGCCCTGCAGGCTTCTTCCATTTGGCTTTGCCTTCCGACTGTTGCATTATTAAATTAAATAAATTAAAAGCCACATTACCAAGGACATTGTCCCCCGAGCTGCCCCTTAGGAATAGGTCACGGGCCCTCACCCTGCGGCTGGCTTCTGCTATCTGCACTTCAGGCCTCTGTGCTGCTGACGAACGTTGTCTCCAAGGGCTGGATCCTGAGTGGTCGCTGAAGGGATGCATTCCCCAGGAGCCATGGGAGCAGCTTCCCTAAAATAAACACACAATATTGGTTTACAAAGGCTGGAAGTTGTGGGGTTCTCCTGAAATGCTCGTGGAAGGTCCTCAGAGCCACGTGCAGTGCTACAAGATCTATCTGCACCCTAATATTGGATTTGTGTGCTAAATAGTTCATCACCCTCATCACAGACGTTGCTGCTTCAGTCACTATGATTGGGGCGTGAAGGAGTGGCACGAGCCGATAATGGAGCAGCAGGAACTTATTCTGGAGCTGCCTCTTGCCAAGCATCAGGAGCACCCACCATCCTCCCTTCTCCGCTTCCAGAATCACTGCTGCTCTCATTTTTAAAGACCATTAAAAAAACCCAACAATTGCAAACCACATTTAAGTTCCCAGATGTGGAAGAATCAAAGTTTAAGCATACACAGAAAACTGGAAGCCGCCACGTGGCTATCACTTCTGAAATCCCTGAGAGACGATGCCATACATCTTCTGCCACCACAAGAATCAATCACCTCATCTGGTGTGGGTGGTTTCCCATGTCAAGCCTGTAAACAGGAACCTGCCTAGTCATCTATTGTGAGAAAGAGCCACCTCCAGGTGACCAGGCAGGAAAACATCGCAAACAGGTGGTTCTTCTCCCTTTTCAAGTCACTGATGACCAGGTATACTCTGCCAACTGTTTGCGGGCTTCTTTCTCAGGCCATCACATAGACCGTTTATTCACTGGAGGTTTCATGCCGGGCTGCAGGCTGGAGTTTTAATTGTAGCAGGTTGCCCCACCTCTTCCTGTACCCACATGGGGAACATTTGGCCTGGTGTGCTCCTGCACAGCTGGGGCAGTGAAGTTCCTAGTGCGTAAACGGTCATAGGGACGACAAAAAGGTGCTTGTGGGAGCAGTTCTCTTTACAACTCTAAAACATTTATTGGCTGCCTTTCTTCCTTACCAAACTCAAAGGGGCTTACAACACTGACGAAATAATTCAAATCACATTGGATCCATAAAACCCAAAAATTTCAAATCACAATTTGGGATTGCTAGCAAGCTTAACCAAATGTGGTCCTAAATAAAGCCATCTTCATTGGCCTCCTCAAGACTGGAGGGGGGGGGATCAGCTGCTCCTCCTTGGGCTCCCACACCTGGGTACACGCCACACCACACGTGCTTCGTTGACTGATGGGACAGTTCGGGCAGGAACCTATGGGAGAGGATGGTCTTCAGAAAACCCGCCCCAAACTTTATAGGGCTTTAAAGGTCAAAACCAGCTCCTTTCAGTGTGGCTAAAGATGTCGTCCTGAGAGGGTGGCAGGGCATCTGCTCTGCTATCTCTGAAGCCTGACAGGGGTCAATTGTGCAAGCAATTGGCAGAAAAGAGGAGGGGTACGCAAACCTCACCTCACCTTTCTACCCAGGAAGTTCTTGGGGCCGTCTCCAATCCTTTAGGGAGTATATCTCCCTGGATTATAGGCTGTCAGCGTTCCAGGTCCAGAGGACGACTGCCATTTTCTACCTCGGACTTTCTTTTCTTTCTTTAATCTTAAAGTATCTGCTTCAACCCTACATGATGATTTACCACAAATGAACGCTTTGAACTGAGGGGAGGACTTCGGCTGAGTTCCAAAACATCATTTACTGCAAGTATCTCTCGCTTTTTTTTTCTCCGTCTCTCTTCCTGCATCAAAGCCCTTTGTTTCCCCCCTCCTCTTACTCTGCTCTGCCTGAAGCCACCTCGTTAAGAGGCAGGCTAATTCTCCTAACTAAGCAGAAGAAGGATTCAAATCAACTCGAATTAATTGGCAAAAGCTCTTATTGTAATTGTTTTGGTTTTCGGAGATAGAGATAAGAGCAGTAAATGTGAAAATCTCACGAGAACTTTGTGCCAGTACGAGAATCCCTGCCTTAACCGGCTTCAATACGTCACATGCCTGTGCCGGAACATTAGAGGATAAAACAGAGGACCTCTACTGGCCACTTGTAAAATTGTTTGGGGCCGGGTTTTTTTAAAGTCAAAATCATGTCTATGTTAAAAAGATTGGCTCATCTAATAGAGATACAAACCCAAGATTACAAAGTATTCTTAGATGGATTGATCAAAAATATCTCCAAGGAGATCCAAGATGGCAAGGAAGAAGTCTTCAATAGGAATGATGGATCAATAACAGTGACTGATGACAGCTTTAAACAAGGTGGAAAACCAACAGCAGAAGAGAAATCTGAAATTCATATCTTCAAGGAGATCCAAGATGCCAAGGAAGACGTCTTTAACAGGAATAATGGATCAATAACAGTGGCTGATGACAGCTCTAAACAAGGTGGAAAACCAACAGTAGAAGAGAAATCTGAAATTCTGGAGACGGAAAATGGGATGCCGGAGTTCTGCAGCCCAGATAAGGACACCCTTTTTAAAAAGACATACAGCCATCTCAAAGCAAGAGTGTACAAAAATCAATCAAAAGAAATATGGATCTGCAGTGAAAGTAACCGATTTAAAGGATCTCTCTGGGGAAAAAATTGTATTGATATTGGAGTCCAGGAGGTGCAACGGCCTCAAGATTTATCGATGCATATTTTGCGGGAAAGAGTACAACTGCACTTTCTACGCCAAAGGCCAATGGGACAGAATATAATTTTACGGGAACGACAAGATGTAGCAAGCCTCGAGATGAGACCCCCTTAAGAAGACCGAAAGCTCATATTGTTTTATGTTTAATGTTATACCGTATTCTATATTTCCATTTTTATGAAAAAGGGGAAGCAGTGTCTCTTTCGCTCTTGTTTTTTTTTTTTGTCTCTTTTCTTTTATAGGCATATAGGTAATATAATCATTAGTGCTGAAAATGTAAAATGGGGTTCTCCCCCCTTATTTTTTCTTTCTTCTATTAGTGAATTGTCCTAGGACTAAAGCCTACACTGAGGATGGTTCTTAGAATGGGTCAAGCAAAAATTGTTTTGTAGATGTATTAGAACCAAGGATAAGGAGAAGCTATAGAAGACTGAAAGCTTATATTGTTCTATGTTTAATGTTAAGCATTTAATCTAAACCTGGAAATCTTATTATTCTCTGTATTAACAACATATACTGTATCCTATATTGCTATTTTTATGAAAAAGGGGAAGCAGTGCCTTTTTTCTCTCTTGTTTCTTTTTCTTAGTAGGCATATAGGTAATATAATCGTTAGCGTTGGAAATATAAAATGGGGCTTTCCCCTCTTATTATTTTTTTTATTGGTGTATTGTTATAGGGCCAAAGCTCATATTGATCTGTAGAAAATGCAAAGCTCTCAACTTATACCTGTCAGGATGGCTCTTAGAATGGGCCAAGTATAAATGGTTTGTAGATGTATCTGTATTAAGGATAAGGAGAAATTATGAAATCCTTTTGTAATTTTTTTTCTTTGTACATCTTTAAGGCAAAGCCCTACTTTCCTCTCCCTTTATCAGGGTATTGATACAGGGCCAAAACTAATACTGTGCTATAAGAAATGTTTAATGTTAAGCATCTAACTCAAACCTAGAAATATCTGCTAGGATAGCTCTCAGATTGTATCAAGCAGTTAATGTGAGGTCTATGATCTCTCAAGTAAGTTGATTAATAATAACTTTTCTTTTGTATATCTAAACAGGCTTTTTTTTTAATGTAGTGGAAATGTGGATGGCTCTTAGACTCATGGCTCTTAGAGTTTTGGGCAAAAGTTTATATCACTGTGGAGTCAATGTGGGGTCGTATATTCTCAAATGATGACTATATTTCTATCTTTATGAAAATAAAAAAAATCATTATAAAAAAAAAAAAAAAAAAAAAACCAGCTCCTTTGATTAGGCTTTGGAGTTAGCCAGCAGCCAGTGCAGCTGCTGTAACATTGGGGTCACACACTCCTAATAGCTGGTCCCAACTAGTAGTCTAGCTGCAGAGTCTGATACTCACTGCAGCTACCAAACGCTCTTCAAGGGTAACCCCAAGTAGAGGACTGACATGCAACCCAAACTACCATTCATGCTTCAGAGAAAAGGGGGGATAGAAAAACGGACCAGTTCCACCAGTCGTGGCATTAAAGACTGGCAAACCAGCCAGCCAAACTCACCCAACAACTTTCCCCACAGGAAGTGTCAAATTAGTCCCTCATCACCGCCAGTGAACACCTCTAGTAACAGTTATTTGTTGTAATGGGGCTAATGTGCCACGTGGAACGAATTTTAATAGCTGCAAGAAGCTTTAATTACTGTTCTTCAGCTGGTCATTTAGCTGTAGCTGCAGGTGAGGCCACAAAACATGCCAGGCAGCTGCAGGTGTGGCCCTGACACACTCACATTTTGCACGAGTCAACAGCGCAAACCTAGCGTGCCATCTAATAACTGATCTAGGCCTGGTTCAAGCATGTAAATGAATGAGGTGCCAAATGATGCAGGAGAGACCTGAGGTGACAGGATGGAGGATCATTAGCAAGTTCACACATACTGAAATGTTCCTCTATGGTAAAAACTCTGCAAAGAGAAACCTCCACTGCAGAAGTGCTGAGAAAGTGTCATCAATTTCTCCTTGCCATGCTAGCTTTCCACCTGCAAGGATGTCCATTCCATATGTCCCTGTACACCAACTACAGTCTTCTGTTGGCTAGCCCACCACTTGGGGCAGCATGCCTAGCATTGGCCAAGGCCCTTCCATTGTGGCTCCTGCTCTGCAGAACAGGCTGCTGGCCAGAACGTTCCAGAGGGTTTGAATTGGTAGCCATCTTGCCCTGGCCTGGATAGCACAGGCTCGCCCTGGTTGGTAAGAGGATGGGAGACCACCAAGGACTTCCAGGGTTGTTACTGCGAGGCAATGGCAAAACACTTCAAAATGTCTCTTGCCTTGGAAACCCTATGGCAGCAGTTCTGAACCACTGCCAGTCTGAGACCCCTACAGCAGGGGCTGCAGCAGTGTGCATGCTCACATGTGCGTGCTCACGTGGCGTTGCGCATGCACATGCACCGCTGTCGCTCCCTCTGTAGGGGTCACGGAGCAGTGGCAGCATGGCACTGGCCTCCTCCGCACCGCCTCGAAGCTTACTGAGGCAGCGCCAAGGAGGCCAGCATCGCAGGAGAGGCAGCGGCAGGAGCAGTGGTGGCAGCAAGGCGCAGGCCTCCTCCGCGCCACTTCAGTGAGCTCCAAGGCAGTGGGGAGGAAGCCAGCACCATGCTGCTGCCGCCACGATACCCCAGGAAAGGCCAAATGACCCCTCGGGGGTCACAACCCCCAGGTTGAGAACTGCTGCCCTATGGGGTCACCAACTGGATGGCAAAGAGGGTAGCAAATGGTTTCAAGTGGAAAATATTTTAAACGACTCTTGTAAGCCTCCTTGAATCACAAAGATCTAAATGTTTTAGTAAATAAGTGTCTACGGACAGAAGAGGGAAACCAAGTGGGATCAGGCCAATGGCCCATCGAGAATGGCTGAAACCCAAGGACCATCAGGAGGTCACCAGTGAGGCCAGGACATACATGGCACATTCAGAGCTGGAATCCAACACCTGCAGACATCTATTCTTCTGCCGGAGAACTCTGCCCTCTCAAAACCGCACTCTCTTGCACATCAGAATGAGGCCTAAGAAGCCACCACTACCCTCCCCGAGATCTTGGATCAAGGCAGGCTACAAAACAAACGCGCTACTGAGGCTGATGTGCATCCTATCAACTTCAGCTCTAATAGATGTGCCAACAAGGCCTTTATTTAAAATTCTACAGCAGACATAAAGAGAGCTCTGCTGGAGATACATCTACTCCCACATTTCATTGTTAAACCAGGATGCTTCTGGGAAGCTCATCAGCAGGGGCATGAACAGCCTTCCCCAATACTTGCTCAGAGATAGACTGCCTCTGAACATGGAGGTTTCCCATTTGGCTGACTTGGCTAAGAGTGATTGATAGACTTATCCCTTGTGAATTTGTCTAATCCCCTTCCAAAGCAGCCACACCTTGTGAAAGGCCATCTTCCGTGCTGTAGTTTCTTTTGTCTGCCTTGAACGTAAGGACTGCATTTCAGAGCAAATTCCTCTGGCCTAACGTCACAGGGGTAGAGAAACCACTGTCACCACACCAGCTTTTTCTTTTATCTTTTATAAAGCTATAAAACTGTATCCCCAATTATTATAACAATCCTTTCTTGCTGACTGGGCTTCCCTTTTCCTTGCTTGTGAAGTGCCTGAAAGAGAGGCAGCCAAAGTAAAGACCCACCGATTCAAAACGGAAGCATGCACAGCCACTACTTCTTGGCCAGCCCCAAGAGACAAAACTCAAGAGCTCAATGTCAAGGAAGGAAGACCGGCCACCCATCTCATCCATCCCTGCCTGAAGCCAGCTTCCTGGAATTGCTACAACTGAAGTCCACCTTGCGTGTGCAGTTTATTTTTCTTCCCCCCACACTGCAAGAAGACAGTAACCCCGGATGACCCCCTTCTCTCTCCATAGCCCTTGAGACAGAGAGAGAGAGAGAGAGGAAGCCTCTCCAAAACACATACACAAACTGGGTTGTTACAGCAACCACTTCCCCCAGGGCTGGAAGGTTCAGATACACCAAACTCAAAAGGGAGGAGAGAGCCAAGGGGCTGCAAGGGATCTGGCAATACCAAATACCATTGTTCGCATTTTAAAGCAAGAAAGGGGGGTGGGGGAGAGAGGCAGATTTAACAGCACAGATCCAGCCACAGATCCAAAGCCTCCCACAGCTCACCTACTGCCCCCAGACCCTCTCCTCCCATGATCTCCATTCCCACACCCAACCTTTGCCTTTTCCACCCAGGCTTCCTCCCGCAAACGTTCCCTTTCCCCCTTCGTACTCCTTGTTTCTCCCATTTCTGCCTCTCTGGTTGCTCCCTCCCCCCACACCCACTCTTGACCAGCTGACCTCCACACACCCTCTCTTCCGGCACCCCGCCACACGCCTTGCCTTCTCCCTGGCTCTGTTTGATGCCACCAGCCCTGTGAGAGAACCGCTGCCCACTGGGGTGCCACCCCCTATTCTCAGGACAGCCACAAGCAAATAAATAGGGACTAGTAACATAGTCGCAGCTCCCACACTCCTGCCTCCATCCCACTTTCGGCTTGCCCTTGGTCTAACTCACGAACGCCAACCCCACGTGCATCAGCTAACTCGCTTCCTATCAAGTCCCCCACCAACTTCAATTCCCCCCCAGCCCCCATTTCCCTTCACTTGGTCGGCAGCCCTGAAGTTTCCGGCAACAGGTGTGCCAATGGACCTGCCTCCCCCCAAGTTTCAAAAAGCATTCCCCCCTACAAGACAGCCTGGCCTTGAACCTCAGCCAGAGTTGGCTTCTCTGCAGCCTCTAACCTTCCAAACATTTCCATTTTTATTGCAGCTCTCCCTCCCTTGCAAACCTGCATTCTCCTCCAATTAGCAAGACGAGGTCTCGGAGAAGGGTCTGGTCCCCTTCTCTGGACTGTAGCAGACTGAACAGCTCAGACTGGCCTCAGCATAGCAGAGCCTGGAAGCCTTGGGTAGGTTTGGACAGCAGGGTTGCTACACAGAGGCAGGCAGCCGCAAGCCACCTGTTTGTCACTTGCCTTGAGGACCCACAGAGAAGCCACAGGGTTCTCTGCTGCCACTTGACTGCCCTTGATTATTATTCCTGTTGCCCACCTGCCTGAGCAGAACAGTTACCCCTCTTCCCTACCTGGACTTGGAAGGTGGCGTTCTGCTAAGGATTGCAGAGTAAGAGGCTGTTTAGCTACCTGCCCCGGAGGATGCACTTCATCTCCTCCAGTCCCCTCCTCAGCTGCCTCCCTTGCCACCCTCTCATTGCCCTCCTCCGTTTCCCTTCCTGGCATCACCCATCTCTTGGCACTGGAAGGGGAGCAAAGAAACCTCCAGGTAGCCTGGACAGCACCCTTCCCCCGGCAGCATCTTTTCACCTCGCTCTTCCCGTGCCTCACCAGTCCCCTCTTCCCACCCAAACAGCTTCCCAAAACTTCTTTCATTATTTGGCCTCATTGCCAACTCCCAACCCCATGGCCAACGGCCCCACATATCTCTGGGGATTCTCTCTTCCAAAGTCTCGCTCCACCCCAGCCACTGTCAGAATGGAAATCCAGGGGCTCAGTGGCAGAATCTCTGCTTGGCATGCAGGAGGTCCCAGGTTCAGTCCCGGGCATCTCCAGCTAAAAGGAGCAGGCAAAAGGTGATGGGAATGACCTCAGCCTCAGAAACTGGAGAACCGCCTCCATAGTTCTGAAGAAAGCAGCTTCATGAGTTGTAAGCTCACCATTGGGGGGGGGCTCCATGAAATCTTTAGCACGGCCTTTCCCCCTCCCTGCACCCCTGCCTCCAAACCAGCTCCAGAGTAACAACTAACTCCAGAGAGCCAGTTTGGTGTAGTGGTTAGGAGTGAGGACTTCTCATCTGGAGAGGTGGGTTTGATTCCCCCACTCCTCCTCCACATATGACCAGCTAGGTGGCCTTGGGCTGGCTACAGCACTGAGAAAGCTGTTCTCGCAGAGCAGTTCTGTCTGAGCTCTCTCAGCCTCCCCTCCCTCACAGGGTGCCTGTGATTACCAATGTGGCATCTAAGAACCAACTCTTCTTCTTCTTCAGTAATCTCAGGGCTCTCTCAGTCCCACCTCCCTCACAGGGTGTCTGTTGTGGGGAGAGGAAAGGGAAGGAGATTGGAAGCCGCTTTGAGGCTCCTTCGGGTAGAGAAAAGCAGCATATAAGAACCAACTCCTCTTCTTCTTCTTCTTCTTCATCTTTCTTCTCGCCGCCCTTCCTCACCGCCAGGCTCCGGGCGGGTAACATCTCCCGCTAAAAGACCGCCATAAGGGACCGTAAGCGGAGTGACGCCGCGCACTTTCCCGGATCCCGACTGAGCCCCGGGCGGGTCTCGCAGCTTGGGGCCGATGCTTCCCGGGGACGGGCGCGGCTTTCCTGGGACCGCTCGCCTTCCGCGGAGTCATCCTCCGGCCGATGCCCACCCGGTGGCCGCCGGTCCTCCCGCCTGCCGAGGCGCGGCTCTGTGGCCGGCAAGTTTCTAGTCCTCCCGCCCGTTCGAGGGCCAGGCAGTTGTGAAAAGCGCCTCTCGGCTGGGCGCCGGCAGCACCCGGAAGGGGCGACCCGAATGAGGCGGCATTCTCACGTGTCCCCGACACGCGTCTCACGGACTGAGGAGGCAGCGGCCGCCCCCTCGCCGGACCCCCTCCCCCGGAGCAGCCCCGTCAGGGTCCCGTTCCCCGCCACACCCACCTGGCAGCGCCTTCCCGGCTCGGTCCCCGGAGTCCGGCTTCTTTTGTTTGTCCCTCACTGCACCACTCCGCGCGGCTCCTCCCCGGAACTGACCTCACCCGCCGGCAGGGCATCCCCGGCAGGCCGGCCGCGCCCGGCTCTCATTCCGTCCCCGCTAGACGGCGCCATGTTGGACCAACGGCGGGAACGTCGGCCCCGGGGCGCGGCGCCATGTTGGGGAAGGGCAGGAGGCTCGACGGAGAAGAGCGGGTGGAAGCGGCCGCGGCCATTTTGCGAAAGGGCAAGGGAGTGAGTGTGTGGGAGAGTCCCGCCGCCCCCTCATTTCTTCCTCCCATCCGTCGGGACTTCGAAGCCGGCGGGCGGCCATCTTTACTGAGGGTGGGGGAAAGGGACACGAGAGGGGCCATCTTGGTAAAGGGCAGCAGCATCTCTCTTCAGGGAGTGCGCCTAACCAGGGCTACTCAGAAGCAAGCCCCATAATAGCCAATGGGACATTCCCTTCGAATTGCAGCCGTGTGCTTGTGTGAAATAAAACTGATCAGTGTCAATTAAAAAAAAAATAAAACTAGCCCCAAAAGTTACTCTCAGTTCACTACAAAATGAGCCCAATTGTTTATGTCCTCCTACCAGACCACACAACACGACCCCCGCTTTTTATCTGCTCTGATTATTTAGATGCTGCCTAAACAACAGTCAAATACTTCGGCCACCTCATAAGAAGGAAGGACTCCCTGGAGAAGAGCCTAATGCTGGGAGCGATCGAGGGCAAAAGAAAAAGGGGACGACAGAGAATGAGGTGCCTGGATGGACTCACTGAAGTAGTTGGTGTGAGCTTAAATGGACTCCGGGGAATGGTAGAGGACAGGAAGGCCTGGAGGATCATTGTCCATGGGGTCGCGATGGGTCGGACATAACGTCGCACCTAACAACAACAACAAACAAAAGTCATAAGATTGTTGTTTTCATCCGCATATCAGGGGTGGCCAAAATGTGGCCCTCCAGATGTCCATGGACTACAATTGCCATGAGCCCCTGCTGGCAGTCACAGTTCTTTCCAAGCTGTTCTTACAGATCAGTTCTCTTAGAGCTCTCTCAACCCCAGCTACCTCACAGGTTGCCTGTCGTGGGGAGAGGAAGGGAATGGTGTTTGTAAGCCACTTGGGGATTCCTTCAGCTAGTGAAAAGCAAAGTATTTTGTAAATATATATCAATTTGGCAGGAAAAGGGGAACAAAATTCAAATGAGCCCTTTGGTTGCCAACTTCCAGGTGGGGCCTGGAGTCTTCCCAAGATTGTTGTTGTTGTTAGGTGTGAAGTCGTGTCCGACCCATTGCGACCCCATGGACAATGATCCTCCAGGCCTTCCTGTCCTCTACCATTCCCCGGAGTCCATTTAAGTTTGCACCGATTGCTTCAGTGACTCCATCCAGCCACCTCATTCTCTGTCATCCCCTTATTCTTTTGCCCTCAATCGCTCCCAGCATTAGGCTCTTCTCCAGGGAGTCCTTCCTTCTCATGAGGTGGCCAAAGTATTTCAGTTTCATCTTCAGGATCTGGCCTTCTAAGGAGCAGTCAGGGCTGATCTCCTCTAGGAATGACCGGTTTGTTCGCCTTGCAGTCCAAGGGACTCGCAAGAGTCTTCTCCAGCACCAGAGTGCAAAAGCCTCAATTCTTTGACGCTCGGCCTTCCTTATGGTCCAACTTTCACAGCCATACATTGCAACTGGGAATACCATAGCCTTGACTAGATGCACTTTTGTTGGCAGGGTGATGTCTCTGCTTTTTAGGATGCTGTCTAGATTTGCCATAGCTTTCCTCCCCAGGAGCAAGCGTCTTTTAATTTCTTTGCTGCAGTCCCCATTTGCCCAGGAAAATAAAATCTGTCACTACCTCCATTTTTTCCCCATCTATTTGCCAGGAATTGAGAGGGCCAGATGCCATGATCTTCGCTTTCTTGATGTTGAGTTTCAAGCCAACTTTTGCACTCTCCTCCTTCACCTGCATCAACAGACTCTTTAGTTCCTCTTCGCTTTCTGCCATTAGAATGGTATCATCTGCATATCTGAAGTTGTTGATATTTCTCCCTGCAATCTTGATCCCAATTTGTGACATCTAACCCCACCTTTCTCATGATGTGCTCCGCGTACAAATTAAATAGGCAAGGCGACAGTATACAGCCTTGCCGAACTCCTTTCTCAATTTTGAACCAATCAGTGATTCCATGCCCGGTTCTCACTGTTGCTTCTTAACCTGCATATAGGTTTCTCAAGAGACAAATAATATGCTCTGGTATTCCCATCTCTTTAAGAACTTGCCACAATTTGTTGTGCTCCACACAATCAAAGGCTTTAGCATAGTCAATGAAGCAGAAGTAGATGTTTTTCTGGAACTCCCTAGCTTTCTCCATGATCCACTGTATGTTGGAAATTTGATCTCTAGTTCCTCTGCCTCTTCGAAATCCTACCTGTACTTCTGGAAGTTCTCGGTCCACATACTGCTGGAGCTTAGCTTGTAGGATTTTGAGCATAGCTTTGCTAGCATGAGAAATGAGTGCGGTAGTTTGAACATTCTTTGGCATTGCCCTTCTTTGGGATTGGAATGTAAACTGACCTTTCTAATCCTGTGGCCATTGTTGAGTTTTCCAAATTTGCTGGCATATTGAGTGTAGCACTATTACTGCATTGTCTTTTAAGATTTTGAATAGTTCAACTGGAATGCTGTCACCACCACTAGCTTTATTGTTGCTCAGACTTCCTAAGGCCCATTTGAATTCACATTCCAGGATATCTGGCTCCAAGTCAGTAACTACCCCATCGTGGTTATCAGGGAATTCCCAAGATTACACCAGCTGATCTCCACACAACCAAGATCAGTTCCCCTGGGGGAAATGGCTACTTTGGAGGGTGGACTCTATGATATTATACTCCACTAAGTCTCCTCCCCAAAACTCACCCTCCTCAGGCTCCATCTCCAGATCTCTTGGAATTTCCTGATCTGGAATTGACAACCATCCTCATGAAATCAAAGTTAAGTCATTTTGAACCCTTTCATTTTAAAGAGACTGTGGGTGACTGCAGAAATCAACAAGCAGGCTGAGCCTGGCAGATACACATAGCAGAGTACATCAGCTGGGCAGGGACATACGTCTGCCAAGAACAATTACAAAGCTTGTAGACAGTATCTAGGGAAATATGTAAGACAATGGGAGCCAGAATGTGGGAACTGGGTGACATATCAAGGAGCTATTGTATGAGAAATCCATCAGCAGCCCAGCCCTGCCCAGGGGCCAGTGATTTGTGTTCTGACTACAATGTGATGAATCATGTATTTTATGTAAAAGACCCATGCGTGGAGATGGTATAACCAGAAGATAGTTTGCACAGGTTTAACATAGTGCTTCCATATTATACTGGGGGGCCTCTTGGCCCTTTGGCTGGGGTCACCTCACTCTGCTTAAATGGAATCGCCCTGCTGTGTCTTGGATGGAGGTAAGGCACACCAGGCCACAGCCCCATTTCAACTATAATATGATCCTTGCGCACCCTTTTAATGTCTCCCCTCCATTCGTAAGTGTATATTTGCCTTTCATAGAATCATAGAGTTGGAAGGGGCCATACAGGCCATCTAGTCCAACCCCCTGCTCAACGCAGGATCAGCCCTAAGCATCCTAAAGCATCCAAGAAAAGTGTGTATCCAACCTTTGTTTGAAGACTGCCAGTGAGGGGGAGTTCACCACCTCCGTAGGCAGCCTATTCCACTGCTGAACTACTCTGACTGTGAAAATTTTTTTCCTGATATCTAGCCTATATCGTTGTACTTGAAGTTTAAACCCATTACTGCGTGTCCTCTCCTCTGAAGCCAACAGAAACAGCATCCTGCCCTCCTCCAAGTGGCAACCTTTCAAATACTTAAAGAGGGCTATCATGTCCCCTCTCAACCTCCTTTTCTCCAGGCTGAACATTCCCAAGTCCCTCAACCTATCTTCATAGGGCTTGGTCCCTTGGCCCCAGATCATCTTTGTCGCTCTCCTCTGTACCCTTTCAATTTTATCTACGTCCTTCTTGAAGCGAGGCATCCAGAACTGCACACAGTACTCCAGGTGTGGTCTGACCAGTGCCGTATACAATGGGACTATGACATCTTGTGATTTTGATATGATGCCCGTTGATACAGCCCAAAATGGCATTTGCCTTTTTTACCGCTGCATCACACTGCCTGCTCATGTTTAGTTTACAATCCACAAGTACCCCAAGGTCTCGTTCACACACAGTGTTACCTAGAAGCGTATCCCCCATCCAGTAGGCATGCTTTTCATTTTTCTGACACAGATGCAGAACTTAACACTTATCTTTATTAAATTGCATCTTGTTCTCATTTGCCCTTTTTTCCATTGTGTTCAGATCTCATTGAACTCTGTCTCTATCTTCCGGAGTATTTGCCAGTCCTCCCAATTTGGTGTCATCTACAAACTTGATGAGTAGTCCCTCCACCCCCTCATCTAGATCATTAATAAATATGTTAAAAAGTACCGGGCCGAGCATCGAGCCTTGAGGTACCCCGCTACTCACCTCTCTCCAGTCTGATGAAACACCATTGAATACAACTCTTTGAGTGCGGCTCTCTAACCAATTCTCTATCCACTTAACTATCTGAAAATCCAGATTGCAGTCCTTCAACTTATCCATCAGAACATCATGGGGAACCTTGTCAAAAGCTTTGCTAAAATCCAAGTAAATGACATCAACCGAATTTCCCCGATCCAGCAAACCTGTTACTTGGTCAAAAAAGGAAACCAAGTTGGTCTGGCAGGACCTGTTGGAGACAAATCCATGCTGACTTCCTTGGATCACCAAATTGTCCTCCAGATGTTTGCAGATCGCTCCCTTTAATATCTGCTCCATTATCTTCCCCACAACAGAGGTCAGACTCACTGGTCTGTAGTTTCCCGGGTCATCCTTCCTCCCTTTTTTGAAGATCGGAATAACGTTTGCTCTTTTCCAGTCCTCCGGGACATCTCCAGTCCTTAAAGAGGTTCCGAAGATGATGGACAAGGGCTGTGCAAGTTCTCTGGAAAGTTCTTTGAGTACTCTCGGGTGCATTTCATCTGGACCAGGGGATTTGAACTCATCCAGTGCAGCTAAATGCCTCTCGACCACCTCTCTATCCATGTTAACCTGCCACCCAGACACTATCCTTTGGCTACAGCCATCTCTAGATGTGCCTAAACACTTAGACCTGTGGGAAAAAACAGATGTAAAATAGGCACTAAGCCTTTCTGCTTTCTCTGCATCTTTCGTTAGAGTTTGTCCATCCGCACCCAACAGCGGGCCTATTGCCTCCTTTACTTTACGTTTGCTCCTCACGTAACTGAAAAATCTTTTCTTGTTACAATGGGCTTCCCTGGCCAATCTTAGCTCACTCTCAGCTTTGGCCTTTCTGATGATTGATCTACAGTGCCTAGTAACCTGTAGGTACTCTTCTTTAGAGCTCTGTCCTTCCCTCCATTTTCTGAACATTTTCCTTTTCTTTCTTAGTTCCTCTTGAAGTTCTCTGTTCATCCAAATAGGCTTCTTAGAGCTCCTGCAGTGTTTTCGTCTTTCTGGGATAGTCATTGATTGAGCATGCAATAGCTTCTGTTTGAGTAGCGCCCACCCTTCACATGCTCCCTTCCCTTCCAGCATTCTTGTCCATGGTATGACACTCATCATGTCTCTGAGTTTATTAAAGGTTGCCCTATGAAAATCCAACATCCGTGTCTGGCTACAAGCTTCCTTGGCTCCCCATCTCAAAAGGAATTCTATGAGGACATGGTCACTTCCCCCTAGGGTCCCCACCTCCTTCACCTCATCCACCAACTCTTGCCTGTTGGTCAGTATTATATTATTTCACTTCGGAGGGGAGGGGAATTAAGCACTGCAACCAGGGCAACTTTTTCTTTCACTTCAGACACTGGACAGTCCAGCCTTCATAGGGAACAATCATGCAGAGAGGGTGTAATGCAGTGGAGACCCCTGGGGTAATGTGTCTCTCTATGCTTAAAGTTCACAGAAATGTGCTGCATCCTCTAAGGCTCTTCACAATTTTCAAGACTTCTGTATTTATCTGCACAGACTACATAATCATGAACCCTTCGGTAGAATTCTAACAAACTGACATTACTTAATTCCTAACCCAAAACTGTCTGAAATACCATAATGCATTTAAAATCTCACCAAAATAGCATTGGACATGGAAAGAAATGCAGAATGAAATCTGTAACAACAAAAGGCCAGGCTAGATTCTGGCGTTTGTTTGTTTCAGGGGGAGGGTCACTTGGGCATGTAATTGGGGTCACTGTGGGTAGGCAGTTGGTTGTGAGTTCCTGCATTTTGCAGAGGGTCGGACTGGATTATTATTAGATATTATTATATTTATTGCCCACCAGCGGGTTACACGATATTAAATAAACCCCACATAAAATGCATAAAATATCATTAATCACCCTGTTAAAAATATATCCCAGTGGCAAAAAACTATCCCCCCCCCCCAGTTCAGATAGCTCCCTGTGTCTCATGGGGATAATCTATGGATGCTGGCAGTTCACTGAAAGATGATTATCTAACCTGGAGGGGTCCATCTGGTCCTCCGCACCCTGACCTCAACTAAAGACCCAGCGGAAGAGCTCCATCTTGCAGGCCCTGTGGAACAGAGGGCCCCAGCTCTTCCGGGACCTCATTCCACCAAGTCAAGACCAGGACCGAAAAAGCCCTGGCCCTGGTCGAGGCCAGGCGAACCTCCTGGGGGTGGGGTACCACCAGTAGGTTAGTGCCTGCAGAGTGTAAGGAAAGATATATTTACTACTGATGAAGGAAGATGGAATTGTGTTAGGGAAGTGGGCAATTAGGATCTATTGCAGGGGTACATAAGGTTCTGGATGGATTCTGCATTAGATCTCTGTTCCATGTTTTCACAACTTATTGTGCTATATTAGGGATTCTTTGATACTTGATAGTGTTGTAATTATTATATAAGAACTAACTGGAAGTGGAGAGAACAGTGCTACCTATAACCCACAACGAAAATAGCTAGCGGACCTCATGCCAAGCAGGAAACAATTTGTTCTATAAAAACAACCCAGAAAACAAATGTTCCAGAATGTGCGTCTACAAATAATAAAGTGCATTTCTAACAGTCTGGTACATTACTATGACTTTGGTTTGCCAATGGGTCAAATATTTCTGTTATTGCCCCCTATATAGTAACATTTTTGCTACCCTCTGGTTGTTCCAAATTCCAGCGTTATTTTGGTGTGTGTGGAGCATCAATAAAAGTGGTTTTTTTTAGTGCAATGGCTCATTGACTCACCATCCTTTTTATTGGTCTGTACCCTCACAGAATGTTGACCTGCACATTAAACAGCCTAAAATATTCATAAAGGAGAATTGAAAGGCATTCATTACAATCTCGTTACAGTGGAAGAGATTGTTTGGAGTGTTTAAGTGTTTGAAAATACCAGATCTTAAAATGATGTGTTTCCACAAGAAAATCTAGCTAAGCAGTGGTTTGCAGGAATGTCAATAATAATAATAATAGCAAATTCATTTATTTTGAGTTATTTTTGCCAGTTCTGAGACTTCAGGTTTTACCAGTCATTAAAAGGCTTACAAAGCCTCTGACTATGAACAGAACCAAATTTGAGTCCAGTGGCACCTGTAAGACCAAAGTTTAACTCTGAGAATAGCCTACCCAGAATTGACACAAACTGTGCCATTTTTGCTCACCCATAACCACTTCAGATTTGGTGGCAACTTGTTCCTTCAGGTCAATGGTACAGCTGTGGACACTTGTATGGCCCCTCAATACGCCAACATCTTCATGGCAGACCTGGAGCAATGTTTCCTAAATGCTATCCCACTCACACCTCTCTTATACCTGTGATTCATTGATGACATTTTTATCATCTGGACACATGGTAAAGAAGCCCCGGATACTTTCCACCAAGCATACAATGACTTTCACCCCACCATCCACCTGACAATGAACTGATCTAAGCAAGAAATACATTTTCTGGACACTACTGTAAAAATAAACAATGGATGCCTAGAGACCACCTTAAACCGAAAACCTACTGACTGACAAACATACCTGCATGCCTCTAGCTACCATCAAAAAACAGCGGTAGTCAAAGTGTGGCCCTCCAGATGTCAATGGACTACAATTCCCATGAGCCCCTGCCAGCAAATGCTGGCAGGGGCTCATGGGAATTGTAGTCCATTGACATCTGGAGGGCCTCACTTTGACTACCCCTGATCCAAAACATACCAAACAATCCATAGTAGACATCGAAGCTCTATGTTACAACTGCATCTGCTCCAATCCCACAGACAGAGATTCCCTCCTGAAGGATCTACAACCAACTTTCTTGGAACTAAAGTGCCCAGCCAATGAGGTCAAGAAACAGATGGACAAAGCCAGAAGGATACCAGGAGAAAACCTGTTGGAAGACAGGCCCAAAAGAGACAATAACAGAACACCACTAGTGGCTACATATACACATATGAACATGGACACTGGTACTAGAGCTTGCAACAAACCCAGATGCCAACTTTGCTGCCACAATTACTGGACCTAACAACATCACTTACACCATCAAAGGCTTATTCACCTCCTCATCTTCTGGTAAGGGTCTCTTTTAATCACTCTGCCCTGCAACTGGGGATGCACCTGCCATTAATCACTAATCTTGACATTCTTATTCCCTCTGTTGTATTTCTGGGAGTTGAACCCAGACAACCGGATCACCTTATGAACCCAGCTTGTTCTAGCAAGGTTCTTGAATCTGCTAAACGTCTTTATTATACTGCATATTTGTCAAATTCAAGTGGGCAGCCATTTGTTCTGAAGCAGCACAACAAAAATGGAGTCCCATCGCACCTTTGAGACCACGGTGCCTGCACTCGAAAGCCCCTACCTTGAATAAATCTTTGTGGGTCTTAAAGATGCCTCTAGACTCCAGTTTTATTGTGCTACTTCAGACCAAATGGCTACGCACTGGAATCTACCCAGAACTGAACCTGGTTCGTTTTAAAGGTGCCATATAAGATGCTTTGAGATCAAGAGTCAGTTTCATCAAAGGCACAGCTATTTTCCATGCGCCGCGCGCTACTTGGTAGTTGTGGCTTCAGGAAGCTCGGGGGGCGGGGGGGGGGGTATTGGCAATAGGATCCTCCTCCTCGAAATCCTGCCCTTCTTTCTCGGGATTGGTCAGCCGCTCTGCTCTGTCATCACCCTGGAAGCAATTCAGCAGCCAGGAGGGGGAACACATCCTCAAGAGTAAAGTCGAACCAGGGAGTGCATGGTGGATTCTCAGGTGGGAAAGAGACTTGGAGCGATTGAGTAAGTGAAGCCGTCCTTCCCAAAGCGGCTCTTTTGGCCATTTGCTTGCATTTGCTGCTGTCCTTCTCCTCCTCCCTTGAGGATAGTCGCGGGTTTTGCTTTTAGCGGGCTGTTTAGTGTTCTCTAGCAAAAGTTCCTTTGTGCAAGCTTCCCTTTGAGGCTTGAAGCAAAGAGCCGAGTAGGATCAGGTGGGGAAGTGGGCTTTGCTCTTCCTAGAGCAGGGGTAGTCAACCTGTGGTCCTCCAGATGTTCATGGACTACAATTCCCATGAGCCCCTGCCAGCAAATGCTGGCAGGGGCTCATGGGAAATGTAGTCCATGAACATCTGGAGGACCACAGGTTGACTACCCCTGTCCTAGAGGGCAGGCACTCCGAATCAGGAAGATTTGCCTCTAAATAAGCCAGCCTGATGAGAGCTGAGTTAAAGAAAGCAGCAAGTTCACATCCCTCACAGAGCCAGCTTGGTCTAGTGGTTAAGAGTGGTGGCTTCTAATTTAGCAAGCCAATTTGATTTCCTGCTCCTCCATAAGCAGGCAGCTCCTGGGCTAGTCACAGTCCTAATAGTGCTGATCTGATGGAGCAGCCCTGTCAGTGCTCTCTCAGCCCCACCTCCCTCACAGGGTGTCTGTTGTGGGGGGAGGAAAGGAAAGGCAATTGTCAGTCGTTTTGAGACTCCTTCAGCAGTGAAAAGTGACATTCAAATCCTGGAATTAACTTTTGGGGGTTTTTTTGCCCATTACTGGGACATCCTGGGCCACTCATTCTCTCAGCCTAACCTACTTCACAGGATTGTTGTGAGAACAGGACAGAGGTAAGCTGCCTTGGGCTCTTTGAGAGGACAGGAAGACAGTGGTTTGTATTTCAAGGTATTCCTTTCCATGCTCATCTTTGTTCTGTAGCGCACCACAAAAGAGATTACACGTGATGCCCCTTTCCTGACACCAGCCAAGGTTTTTTGGGAAATGGGTGGGGCCGAGTGGAGTACTTGGCCAGCAAGGCTTCTAAGTGGCCACAGGAGATCTAATCAGCTGAGCAGACAGGAAAAAAAGATTGTTTCAACAGCAGCTTCCAAGTTATCTCCCTTCTCCCTTGCACTTGGGCTCCCTCCATGCATATGGCTATGTCTCCTGTGGTGCTCATTTTGTGGATGTGCCTATCGCCCATATCACAATTCCAAAAGTGCCCGTGGGCTCAAAAAGGTTGGGGACCCCTAGCTTAGTCTGTGATGTTATACAAAGAGTCTTGGCTTATTTTGCTAATTTGCTGCTTGTTTCATTTTCAATCAATGCTCCATTTTGTCTTCAAAAGCCACTGGTTCCTGCCGTGTCTTCAAAGCAAACTTATGATGTTTTCTGACCTGGCTTTAATTGTAAGCCACCTTGAGCAGGATCCCAAAGAAGCATCATAGAGACAACTGAAAACAAGCAAGCACATTGGGTGACATCCAGGCAGCGATAGGCACACAGCAGTATGAAGAAAGAAAAATCTGTCCATGGTGAAGTCAGAAAGGCACAAAATGCAAGAGGAAGCATTTGGCCTGTCACTTCTTAGTCTTTGTCCCAGTGATCAGCCTCCAGCTAGGCCAGCCTTTCTCAACTTTTCTACTATTTAAAAATACTTCAAGCGTCAAGAAACCCTAGAAGTGGCGCAATCAGGCAGAATATGGTTGGGAAGCAGAGCTGTGTACAAACCCACCCCTTCCCACCCCCCTCCAGGCCTATCATTGGTCATGGGGGTCAAGATGACAATATATGGTCATAACACCTAATGAATGTTTAATTAACTCCCACCCATTTGGGAAACCCTTCCAGGTCCATCAAGATACCTGAATTTAATGAAATCCTGGTTGAGAAAGATGGATCTAGGCTGTGTGTTTCAGGCTGCCAGTATATGCTCATGTGACTGAATTACCTACACACACACACAAATCCTGTGCACAGAAAGCTAGCTGACTGCTTTCCCCTTTCATCTTAGTCCTCTATGTGCAGGGATTTTTCAGTGAAGAAGCACTGAATTCTGGGTGATACGGCCCAGATATAGACCGATCACCTGATTGGGAAGTAGGTCTTCTGACTCTCTATAGCAGGAGACTCCAAACATTTTGAGCCTGTGGACCCCTTTGTTCTGGCACACTGTGGTGGGCATGACCACCAGTGGCTGCTGCCAAGCAGCTGCTACAGGGGCCAGGGCCAGCCATAAACTTCAATCCCATTGTGAAGCTCTTTGTGCTGAAACATGTGCACAGGCAACATTGCTGGGCAAAAACCTCACCTGTCCCTATCCACTTTCTAAAAGTACTTGATGGGCACCAAGATAGCCCTCGGAGAAAGGCGGTATAGAAACTGACTTGATCTCCAGTGGTTTGGGATCCATTTTCTTCTTTCCTTTATTAAGATGATTATATGCCTGTTGGCAGCATGGAGATAATGTCAATGATATCCATGGGGCGTGCTGGTTTATTTCTACAGCACTGCTGGGTCTGATCTGTGCTGTGGATGTTAATAAAGCAAGTAAAGAAAGAAAAATAGTTTATCCCAATAAGCTGAGGTCAACGATGGGTGGTAACAACCTTGCCTCATGACCTTGTTTCAGCACTGCTGCCAGCTCCCATGTGTAAAATTAGATGTGGATGAGTCCAGGGATGCCTTTCACCTTAAATGAGAAGCAAGGAAGGGTCCGGTATACTCACATTCACAGGCGGTCTGAATAAAATAAAACTTTATTTTTATAACCCGCCCTTCCTGAACACACAGGGCAGATAACAACATGGCATCAATAATCAATAAAATTATAAAAACATTCTTTTTCTATTGCCCCCAACTAGTTCAGGTATTGGTTGGGTGGGGCCAAGTCTTCAGAGGGCAGGTCCTCTCTCAGTTTGCAGCAGTGAGGCTAGCAGTTCTTGGCCGTAGTCCTGGTGGAACAGCTTGCAGGACCCAAAAACTCTGCTTGCAGGCCCCACAGGACTCTGATCTTTCTTGGCAGAGTCTTCCACCAGGCTGGGGCCAAGGCAGAAAAGGCTCTGTCCCTGGTTGAGGTCAGTTTCATTTCCTTTGGGCCAGTTTGTGATGTGTAAACAGTTTTTGTCAGGTGGCCTGGTGACACTCTAGCAAACTGGGCAGGAGTGGTTTAAGGATTTGCGGGGCTTGTTGCACCAGAGCCAGTTTATGGATTCGTGGGGTCTAGCAGAATACAATCGCAGTGGGAGCAGCCAGACTGCAGGCGGAAGGACCCCCCAGAGTGGAATGGGGTTGTCCTTCTAAGTGTGCTTAAAGAGAGAAAGGTGGGGGAGGAGAGAGGCTGTGGCCCTGATCCATGGTGGAAGGCACTGCACAGGGCCCCTGGAAATGCAAGGCCTGTAGCATGTGTGACATGTGCTATACATGGGTAAACTGTCCCTGAAACTGGGCCTTAGTTGGCTTTGCACCAGGCTGGTCTTAAACATGGGCATTGATTGATGACCTCATTTTGGAACTTGTATACAAAGAATTACAGGCCACTGATCATGGTATATTCTGCCACTGTTGTACTGATAGGACAGAAAGGTCTCGAACATTTTCCTTTTTGTAGCATATTTAAGGCAAAAGGGTTTGTTGGGATTTTTTTTTTTTTTTGTCGAACAGAAGTGTTTGCTAAAGTACAGGAAATGCTTGCCAAAGCTTGTGAAAAACAGCTCATATCTGATGCTGCCTGGATTCAGTTTCTTGGATTTGCAGACTTGCCTTTTTGTAAGATTGCAAAGGTGGCTTAATATTGAGTTACACTTTGGTTTCTGCAGGCTGATTAAACAAAGTGGACTTAACCAGTGGCCTTGAGGGGAGGTGAAGAGACCCAATTTCGATCCTTTTAAAGGCCCTTGACCAAGTTATTGTTTTTTTTTAAATCCCAAGCATTTATTTGTTTTCTATTATGTTTTGCTCCCCCTGCTGGTAGTGGAGGAAATGAACAGGCACTGCATTTCAGCTGGAGAAAATTAATTCAGAGAAACATGGTTGCTGAAAGGAATTGAAGATCTGAGTATATTTGAATGAGCATATTTAATTCTGTATTTCTTTACTACGAGTGGGAAGGTGGCATCATGCTAGCCTCCATCAGAGTTTGATATTTGGTTCAAAAATTGGTGAGCCCATAGTCCTTGACCCTGCATCCAACTAAGTTTTATTCTAGGTCTAAGCCTTTAGGTACCCCAGTTTTGCTCTATTGCTTCAGACCAACCTAAATCTGGTCTTGACCCCATTCTTGAACAACTCCTCCAGAACCTGTCAGCTGTTGATTCTACTATCTCAGAACTTGCCTGTGGGCCAAAAGAATCCACAGTTCAGATTTCGCTTGGCTTGCTGGCCTTTGAGAACCTGCTGTTTTCTCAACCTTGGTCTGTAATATGCATTATGCCAAACTGATTAGCTACACACACAACTGAGAGACAAACCAGACATTCTGAATGACATGAGTTGCAGACACAAATGCCCAAACTGACTTGCTGTAATACATAATGTAAAAAGTGAGTTTTCTCACCCAAAAAGCTCCCTGTTGAGCTCTGGAGCTCTACCTTGCCACTTTCACCAGTGGAAACAGCCACAAAAAGTCCATCTGCCCCTTCCCCTCACTGCAGTCGTAGTCCTGTTAGAGCTGTTCTCGTATAGTTCTGTCAAAGCTCTCTCAGCCCCACTTGCCTCACAGGTTGTTTGTTTGTGTGTCCAAGACACGTATCTATGAGCAGGGGATTTGTAACATAGCGAATGGATCATTTGCCAGTGTTTACGAGGTGATTATACCCTTTAGAACTCAAGGCAGTAGTTATGGTGAAATAATGAACAATCTTTATTAGAAAGAAAATAATAAAAAGAAATAGACAAACATATATCTGGTACAGTTAATCGGATAGGAATTAAAAGAGGTGCCAGTCTGAGAAGGTGATGTTCACCTTGAGAAACCAGGGTTGACCCTGAGAGGTTAAGACAGCTTCAGGTGTGTTTGTATGGAGGAAATGCTGGTCTCCCTTGGAGAGATGATTGGGTGTGTTTGATACGTGGATCTTGCAAGACAATAGTTATGCCAGGGAGTCTTCCCATTGTGGTTGGTGTGGAGTTAATAGGTTTGGCCTCTAACTCTGTTGGCAATATGTTATTTAACTGTGGTCAGATATTTGCAAAGGCTCCTGCCGGCATGTAGGTGGCAGCTTCCTCCCCTCTCTTTCCTCATTCCGGGGTGATGTGTAAGCAGGGGCAGGTGCCCCCAAAATCTGGCAACGCTGCAACGTTTCTCTTGCTAGCCATCTGCCTCAACAGGAGGTGCCTCCACACTGGAAACTTGGCCTGTCCAAATGCTTTTCAAAAGCTTGACGTTTGGCTGCTATTTTGCTTTCCCCTTCATTATTATTATTATTATTATTATTATTATTATTATTATTATTATTATTATTATTATTATTATTATTAAAATATAATAAATAAATAAATAACTAGGAAGAAAGCCCATCGCAACCAGGAATGCAATGCTAGGACCCAGGAGACACCGGCAGGCTCAGATCGCTCTCTCTCCAGCAGGAGCCATAGGAGATAACCAGAGCTCCTGTGTAGCCGGGAAGCAAGGCTGGTTTGCAGATTGTCTCTGTCTGTCTCTTTCTCTCCCTCATAGCAGGCAATCAAGGGTTGTCTGTGGTCTGGCAGAGCTATCTATGTCTCTGTGTGTCTCTATCAAGCATCTGAGAGCAAAGTGGCTAGCGTCCAGGGAAGGAGGGTGGGAGCTTTGCTGGCCGTGCCCTGATTGGCCTTATTCCATCTCGGACAGCCAGGAGACTCTCCACCCCCAGGGCTGTTTCACAAATATTAAGAGGAACAATGGATGAATAAGGATAATACTAATAATAAATATTTATTATTATTATTATCTTCAGCTCAAATCAATAAAACCATGAAAACAATTCAACTTGACAATGTTTGGAAATGTAGGCTGCCACTACAAAAGAAGATGTTTCTTGAATTATTCCCATTTATACTAATCTCACCTGAAGTTGTTTGTATTTTCATTTACATTTTGGGTTGTTGTACAGCAAAAGATGGTTTGTTCTTGTAAATGGGCACAAATATGACATTTGTGGCTTTCTGCAGCAAAGAGGAGCCAGCCTCCTGAATGGGGGGGCACGCTCCATGGGACAGCACAGACAGCTTCTCAGTTGGGGGGCACAGTTAGGTCTTTGTTGACCATGGGAAGCTCATGGGAGGCTCAGATCACTTCTCTGACTCGCCACTCTTTTGCCCACCCTTGGTTGGCTTGCCAGCTGCAGCCTTTCCTTGAGGGACGTGATTTGGCCACAGTTATCTATTTCATAGTCACCTGCAAGCTAGACTACAGCAGTGTGCTCTCTGCAGGGCTGCTGCTGAAGATGGTTCAGAAGCTTCAACTAATTCAAAATGCAGCAGCAAATTACCAGGATAGCCCAGCCTTGTCAGAGCTGGGAAGCTAAGCAGGGTTGGCCCTCGTTAATATTTGGATGGGAGCCCGCCAAGGAATACCAGGGTTGCGATGCAGGGGTTGACAATGGCAGACCACCTCTGAGTGCATATTGCTTTGAGACCTCTATAGCAGTGATTCCCAGCCAGGTAATCTGGGGCAGTGGTCCCCAACCCGCGGGCTACGGCCTGGTGCCGGGCCGCGAAGGCCTCGGCGCCAGGCCGCGGCTCCTTCTTCCCTCCCCCCCGAAGCAAGAAGCTTGCCAGGCCGCGAGCAAATCGGCCGCCAAAGCCGCCAAAGCGGCCGATTAGCTCGCGGCCCGGCAAGCTTCTTATTTCGGGAGGGGAGGGAAGAGAAGCTTGCCGAGCCGCAAGCTAATCGGCCGCTTTAGCGGCCGATTTGCTGGCGGCCCGGAGGGGCCGGGAGGGGGAGCCGCGGCCGCCGGCATGGCGGCGGCGCAAACGCACATGCGTGGACTGCCGTGCATGCATGTTTGCGCCCCTGCCGGGAGCAAATGCGCATGCGTGGCAGTCCGCGCATGCACATTTGCGCTTGGGCTGCCGCGCATGCGCGGGCCCCCGGGCCGCCCTCTCCCCCACTACGCCGCAGCGGTCTGCAGCGGGCAAAAGCTTGCGGACCGCTGATCTGGGGAACCCTGGGGGCGTGTGAGAGCTCCCCAGACGTTACATGGCCTTTCCCAGAAGTATGGATGGCCATTGATATCATTAGGCATCCCTGGAGCCCACTTCCAGGCCTAGTCTCTTTCTCCACAGTGGAAAAACTGTAAATGATGGATTGGTTGATTGGCTGGTTTATCCTTTACTTTCGTGCCCACATCTCTGAAGGGGCCTTGCGCCACTTCCGGGTTTTCTCGAAGCCTGAACAATATTTCAGGGGTTCCTCCACGGTCAAAGGCTCGAGAAAGGCTGCCCTACAGCGTCGCCATCACTTAACTGTGACTTGAGGCCAATAAATGAATCAGTCATCTAGCACAGGTTTCCCCAGTTCACTCCCAGTGCTGATTATGATCTTGAGAGTTGTCCGCTGTGGTGTCATAGGAACCTGGCTGGCTATGGCTCCCTTCCTCCGAACCCTTCTTGCTGCTACTGAATGAAGGAAGATGAGGATTTTTCTGATATGGCCCTCTGCTTACAGTAAACTCTCCCCACAGAGAGTCATCTGGTGTCCAGTGTGCTGAGCATGAGACATCGAAAAACAAAAGGCCCGTGTCAGGAAATGGCCACTCTTCTCCCAGCTGCCTTTCTCAGTAGCTAACAGGCAGCGTTTTCTGAAACTTTTTCCTTCCAGAGAAAAATCCAGCATCTCCCCAGGGGAAAACATTTCGGCTCCTTCTTCCAGCTCTTGGAGCTTACTCCCTCTTCTTCGGTCCTCTTGCCTAGCTTGTGTGGAAATCACCTGAAGAGGGCACTGTTTTCCGAGGGGCAGGGCCTACCACACTACGACAAACCAGCCACGGTGTCCTAATAAATAACAAAACATGTTTGCGAGGTTTACAACCGCAAAACGAATCTCTTGCTTTGAATGTTGGCAATAACACTCGGATTTTCTTTGTTCCTGTGGCTTGAATGGGATAGTGTGTGTCCAGGCCCCTTTGACTGCGAGTGAACGGCCTCATGCGTGGCATTCTTAGGAGCTCTGGACTGTCTTTGTCTTGGGGGTTTCTGAGAAGAAATAATCCTCTTGGATCCTGCTTGTGCTACTCGAAGGTACTGAATATGCATTATTATTTATTTCATTCATTTATACCCAACTTTTCTCCCTAGTGGGGGCACAAAGCAACCTATATCAGTGGTCCCCAAAGGCTTTGGCGCCGGGCCGCGGCTCCTTCTTCTCTCCCCCCCCGAAGCGAGAAGCTCGCCAGGCCGCGAGCAAATCGGCCGCTTTAGCGGCCGATTTTCTGGCAGCCTGGAGGGGCCGGGAGGGGGAGCCGCGGCCGCCGTCATGGCGGTGGCGCAAACGCGCATGTGCGGACTGCCCCCGGGCCGCCCTCTCCCCCCACTCCGCCTCAGCAGTCCGCAGCAGCCGAAAGCTTGTGGACCGCTGAACTATATCACTCTCTTCCACTTTATCTAGACAACGACCCTATGAAGTAGGTTTGTGTGACTAGTCCAACAGGTCCATGATTGGCCCAACGTTACCCAATGAGCTTCCAGGGCAGAGTGAGATTTGAAATTGGATCTCCCAGATCCTAGTCTGACACGCGAATGCAAGGAGGCTCAATGGGGTGCTCATGGTTGCCATGGTGCCCAGTGATACCTACCAGATGTTTTTAGGAAGTGGGCAGGGGCAGGCACCCAGAATTCCACTCTCACAACATGTCACTTCCAGTCACATGCCAGAGAAAGGGGAGTGGCCACCTTGTCTCACTTCTGGTGATGTGTGAGGAGGTGTGGCCTGCTAGATATGTCACTTCCTGTAATGGGGGGGGGGCGAAATGCGCAGGGGTTCCCCAAGGCCTGGAGTTTATTTTCCAGACATTCTCCAAGGAGGTCCCAAAGGCTGAACAAAGCTAGGTCAGAGTAATTTTAGGTGGTTGCAGACAGCTCAGGTTGACTAAGCAGCAAATACACACACACAACACAGTGTGTCAGCTTGTATATTCAAAGACTTCAGTGTGGATTCTGAGTCTGTGAAGCTGGACTGTTTGGGAAGGGTTGCCAACTCCAGCTGGGGCTTGGCAATCTGCCACTATTACAAGTGCTGTCCAGATAACAGAGATCTGTGGAGGGCACGTCCCAGTCATCCTCCCCAATCTTCTTGTATCTCCCAGCTCAGAGCTGTCACCTGCATGGTCCTTTCATCCTCTGTTTGGCAGGGATCCTTGTGTGTGTGTGTGTGTGGGGGGGAATTTTTCAGGGGGTTCTCAATGGTAAAAACGTTGAGAAGGGCTGAACTAATGCATAAAAGGAGATCTATAGTAGGGGGCTATTATGACTTGGAGGCTGGTTCCCAGAGATTCTAGAGAAAGGTGCAATTGGGAGGGGCTGGGGCAGTTGGAGCCTGTTCAGCCGGCAGTTTGTCATGTTCTACTAAATGCAACTCCGCTGCTGGTTCCTGTTAGAGAACATCCTGCAGTGTCTGAAGGGGTCACAGCAGCACAGGGAGTACAGGAAACCCTTATGAGATCAACTAAGATCCCACCGCTGAATCCTGAATACGTGGAGAAGTACCAGGCATTTGGTGCGTGTATTGTTTTATTGTCTTTTTTGTACTTTAAACTGATTTTAACATGTTGTAAACTGTTCCAAACCTGTCCATGGAGAGGGGGTGGTATACAAATTTAATAATAAATAAACTGTCCAAGAATGTTTCAGAGGGGAGCAGGTGAAGGCAGCTCTGAATCTCAAAACCTTATACTTGGAGCGTCTGGTTAGTCTTGTTCCGGGGGGGGGGGGGGACCAAATGTTTTAAAATGGAGTGCTGTAAACCTGCCTTGCTCTTCTCCTTAGCAGGAACAATGAAAGCTGGAGGTGTTTAGAGCAGTGGTCCCCAACTTGCGGGCCGCAGCTGCGGTGCCGGGCTGCGAAGGCCATGGCGCCGGGCCGCGGCTCCCTCTCCCCGCCCCCCCACAGTAAAAAACTTCCCAGGCCGCAAGCTTGCGGCCTGGGAAGCTTCTTACTGCGAGAGGGTGGGGAGAGGGAATCGGGGCCGGGCCGCGCATCGCGCATGCGCGGCGCAGGCCGATGCGCGGGCCGATGCACGGGTGTGGTCTGCGCGGGCGCGGCCCGATGCCCTGCCAGTCCCCAGCCTCAGAAAGGTTGGGGACCACTGGTTTAGAGGAGTGTTTTCACTTGTGACTCTGATCAGGGGAGCAGATAAAATGTCACTCTGATGTGAAAATGCAGATGCAGCAGATCAATGCCTCTGACTGCTCTTGACCATTTTGATCCTTCTCTTCCTTCCTTCCTTCCTTCCTTCCTTCCTTCCTTCCTTCCTTCCTTCCTTCCTTCCTTCCTTCCTTCCTTCCTTCCTTCCTTCCTTCCTTCCTTCCTTCCTTCCTTCCTTCCTTCCTTCCTTCCTTCCTTCCTCTAGGCAGATATGTCCGCGGTGGCTAAGGCTCGGAGGCTGGAAGGCGTGGACAAGAATATCTGGTATGCTCCTGTCACAACTTGCTGCCTGGGTGGGGCGGGCTCAGTTGCCAGGAAGGCTTCTTGCATCACCAGCGTGGGCCCAGTTTTCCCCGGCTCCTCACCCCCACGCGTCCATCACTGGCTCTGGAAGCTGACTTGCGTGCGCTGGGAGGGGGCATTTCCCCTCTGCTAGGCCGTGGCTTGTCTTCTGGCCAAACTGAGCCATCCCGGCTGTTTCAACACAGAACTATTTCATGCACTGAAATGGAGGGGGTGAGGAGCAGGTCAGATTTTGAAAGCAAAAGGGGAGGAATTCTGGTGAGGGGTTGAACCCTCCCGCCTTCTGACTTAGTCCTGTTACAAGCCCTCTGTGAAGTGATCCAGTTTATTTAGATTCCATGTGAAAGTAAGCATCCTCCTGTTAGAGGCAGATTCACAAGATCACTCCATTGATGGCCAAAACCCTCCCTAAGATGTGGCAGCTTTAAACAAAGACTTCAGGTTAGCCTCCCATTTACATAAACTGAAGTGCCTCATTCCTTTATCGCAATATTTTCCCCTGCTTTCCCTTTCTAAAGAGGTCCTGAAGTGACCAAGGGAAGAAGCATACCCCCAGTCTGAGGGCCTATGGCTCAATGACATATGAAAACACCGAGAATTAGAACAGGCAGGCTCTCTACTTCCCCAGGAGAACAAATAGCCCAGTTGTTACACCCAGGTGCCGTGTTCACCACTGTCTCCTGGTTTCATCCTGTTAACATAGCCTTAGCAAGTAGTCTGTACAATAGGCCAAAAGCACAGCACAAAGAGAAAGACCACCTCTGATCTGATCTCTCTTTGTTGACAGGCATAGGAGAGGATTGAAAAGCGCAACACTCTTGCACTTAGCTGGAGTTCAGGCTACTATTTTCGTCTTTGCATGAGGTCGGAGGGTGTCACCATATTCCTGTTTCTCTGTTGTGTCTTCTTCTCCTCAGGGTGGAGTTTGTGAAATTGGCCTCCACGTACAAGACGGTGAACCTCGGCCAAGGCTTCCCTAACTTTCCCCCACCAGACTTCGTGAGGGAAGCATTTGTGGAGGCGATCAGCAGCAATGATACCATGATCCACCAGTATACGCGGGCTTTCGTGAGTGAGAACTTGTTCCTCCTCCTCTGGGATGGGCAGTCACACTCCCAGTTGGGTTGTTGCGACAGCTGAACCGAGGTCTGGTTCACACGCAGGAATGAGCTTACAACACAGTGCTGGTGGAATGAATCACGCCACGAAAGACAGCCGGTGGAGGGTGATATTTTGAAAGGCTCCTCTAGGTTTTAAAAACTCCCTTGCAAGTAGGAAACAAGTAGAACAACTTTTCTTCCTGCTCTGCTGGTTCTTGGGGACTGTTGGCTTTGTTTAAGGCAAAGGAAAATTCAGAGCTGGACTTCTTCAGCTCTGGGTGCAATCCCTTCTGACGCTTCAGGGATCTCCCTCCTCATTCTCCTGCAAGCGTGAACCACACCTAAGCATTGTCAGGAAAGGTCTGTGGACCGTGGGCCTGCAAAATGGAAGTAGCGGGCAGATAAAGGTTTAAAAACTTCCCAAGCTCCCTACCTCTGCTTCCCCCCCCCCACACACACACACATACACGCTCCTGCGTATGCTGGGCTCTCAAGCTCAGTATTGTCTCCTCTGACCAGCAGCAGCTCCGCAAAGGGGAGGGGGTCTTTCACATCACCTACCACCTGGTTCTTTCAACGGGAGATGCCAGGAATTGAGCACATGAGTTTCCACTGACCCCACAATCACAGGTTTGTTGGGACTGGAACTGATGACTTCAGTTCTGATGACCTCATCTTCACACAACCTCTGCACACTGTCCACTGTGCCTCAGAGCCTGTCATTTTGAAGTGACCGTGTGAAACATCAAGGGAGGTTCCTCAATTCAGTGGCAGAACCCTCTACAAGTTGCCCGTGTTCAGTCCCTGATATTTGCTAGTGCAAAGATTCTCAGGTAGCTTGCACTGGGCAAGATCCTTCTCAGACTGACACCCTGGAGAACTCTGGGCATTGCAAGTAGATAAGACTTAACTAGGCATAACCTGGATAAGGCAGCTTCACATGTTCCTGTTGTGGCATGGGCATGGCATCGGGCCAGGAGCAAGGATTCCCAAGTTCTGGTTCCCCCTCTGCCCTGACCCCCATTGGCTGCCTTTGGATCAATTGCACCTTGTTAAGTCCCAGACAAACTTCCAAAGCAGACTTGTTTGTAGAGATTTATTGAAAAGGCATGCTGATTTGCAATTAAGCCTCCATACTTATATGGCCACCTGCAGGCACCCTCCCCCCCCCCAAGTGGAATTTCGGGAGGCAAATTACTTCCCAGGTGCAAAAGATTTTCCCAGGCACGCGCTCACCCTAAAGTCCGCAGAAGCAGTGCTGGACTGTGCAACATTCCAAGCAGACCACCTCAGCCACCCAAGGGCAGGGCAGGGCAGGGCAGGAAGATATGGGGGGGGGTAGTTCTGTGAGAATTGACTACACAGTTAATTGTGGTCGACAGAACAAAAGCATATTAAGTTATCCCAGGACAGAACCCAAGAAACAGGCTAAGACTTATACAGGTTAATAAAACAAAACTATACACTGTAACCATTGCATGACAAGAACTTATGAACAGGATCTTGGCAAGCCTGCATCACGGGTTCCAGAGGGCAACCGTGCCAGTGTGCACTAGAGCAGTGAGACTGCAGTCCAGTTCAGTCTTAGAGACTAATTGAAGGCAGCTTTGACTCTCAAAAGCTTATGCCCTGAAAATCTGATTGGTCTCCAGAGTACCTGTTCTACATCACAGGGTTGTTGTTAGTGAGGAGAGGCCAAATCATGCTTCTGGGAGGAAGGGGCTAAATACAAAACAGGTGAAATAAAGTCCCTTCCTGCTGCTCTATGCCACATGAGTGCAAATTCTGTGTGTGTGTGTTGGGGTGGGGAATTCTGCAGCCATGCAAATGCCTGGTTAGCATTGCTTGTCTAACGTTCTGCTCTCATGCTCCAGGGACATCCGAGTCTGGTGACCATCCTGGCCAAATTCTTTGGGAAGTTGCTGGGACGGGAACTTGACCCGCTGACGAACGTGCTGGTGACGGTTGGCGCCTACCAGGCTCTCTTCTCCTGCTTCCAGGCTCTGGTGGACGATGGAGATGAGGTACCTGCTTGCTTGTCCCTCTCGGGAACTGACTGCTGAGTGCCTCAAGGCAGTGGACTCGCAGACTTCCCAAACTTTGGCCTCCGTTACCAAGGTCGCTTCCCGAACTGCTGAGTGTTATTTCTTAGTAGGCATTTGAGTCTTTGCATGGTGCCGAACACACAGCCTGCTCCTGAATACATGAGGAGCTGTGGATTGGGGCCCTCATAGAATCATAGCATTGGAAGGGACAGCCAGGGTCATCTGGTCCAACCACCTGCAGAATGTAGGAAATTCACAGCTACCTGCCTACCCACAGGTGACCCCATTTGCCTTTTTAGCTACCAAGTCACATTGCTGTGATGTTCAGTGTTAGGTCTGCTAAGACCCGCAGATCCTTTTCGCACGTGCCACTGCCAAGACAGGTCTCCCCCATCCTATAATGATGCCTTTGATTTTTCTTACTTAAATGCAGAACTTTATATTTACAGTATCTCTATTGAAATTCATTTTAGCCTAGTTTTCCAGCCTGTCAAGATCATCCTATATCCTGATTCTGTCTTCTGCTGTGTTTGCTAATCCTCCTAGTTTGGTATCATTTGCAAATTTAATAAGCACCCCCTCTATTCTTTATCCAAATCCAAATCATTTATAAATATGTTGAGCAACACAGGGCCCAGGACAGACCCTTGAGGCACTCCACATGCCACTCCTCCCCGCATCCTGTACTGGCCTTGGGAGAGTGAGTATCTCTGACCCCCGCTGACCAGCCAGCCAAGGAAAGAGCTGAGCAGGGGGAGCTGTGTTGGGAGGTTGGCCAGCTGGGCTTAAAGGCTCCAGTATCTCTCTGGCAGCAGCCTAGACCACGGATGTTCGTTGTGCAAAAAAGTAGGCATGTGGCCCACTGCTTAAGAAGACTGAGATTAGTCAATTACGTTAACTGTGGCCTAATTTTTTCCACTTATTGTCTTTAAGGTTTGTTGCCAAGGAACGGCCCTCGTCACAGAGTCTGGGGCTAGAGCTGAAAATCCATCTGTGAGATGGTTTGGTTCTCTTGTCCTTCAATTCCTGAACTGCTGCACACTCTTTTTTGTGTTTGTGTGTGTTTTAGGTGATTATCATTGAACCGTTTTTCGACTGCTATGAGCTAATGACAGAAATGGCCGGTGGGATTCCTGTGTTTGTTCCACTTCAGCCAGTAAGTGAATGAGTACCCAGGTTGGGAAAGAAAAGATGGTGGCGAGGAAGAGGTTAATGTGGGCTGTGTCTGGGGGTGTCCCAGGATTCCCACACAATGGGTAAACAGAGGTCCTGGCCTGCTCCCCTGTCACACAAGAAGAGCCCTGCTGGATTAGAACCAAAGTCCATCTAGTCCTGCATCCTGTTTTCCCGCAGTGGCCAACCACATGCCCTCCAAAGGTCTGCAAACAGGACATGTGTCATTGCCCCCCAGCAACTGGCATCCCAAGATACACTGCCCCTGAACATGGAGGTCCCATTTAGTCATATGGCCAGTAGCAATGGATGGACCTATCATCTAAGACTAGTAAGGAGGAAACCTGCTGGACTGCTACTCCTTACATTGTTGGGGGAAAAGCTAGGAGGGGGCTCATATGTAGGATCCTCCACAGGCTCTCTGTTTGACCCCAAAATATATTATGTTGCTGAGAAAGTGGTGCTACTCTTTAAATTAGGGGTAGTCAAACCGTGGCCCTCCAGATGTCCATGGACATCTGGAGGGCCGTGGTTTGACTACCCTTGTTTTAAATGCTTCAGTTTCTGAGGGGGGGGAGGGGAAGCTGATTGTGACACCCAACCCCCACTTTTGAGTTTAGAAAGGTGTGCAGAGGATTGGACAGGTTCAAGGGGTTGGGAATTTCACTAAGAGCCTCTTATATTTCCATATGATTTTAGCATTGTTCTGTGTTACACTGCCTAGCTTTCAGGCTGATTTCTCGTCAGGGCCTGGCAGGGGGGCAGACCTTGTCTCCCCTCCTCTCATCCTTACACCCGGATCCCCTCTTCTCTCCAGAAGGCTGCGGCAGACGGGAAGCTGATGTCCAGTGGAGACTGGCAACTGGATCCAGAAGAGCTGGCGGCCAAATTCACAAAGCGCACCAAAGCCATTGTCTTGAACTCCCCGAACAATCCGCTGGGAAAGGTGAGTGCCGCCTAGGATATTTTTGGCAAGCCAGCAGGTGTGTGGTGCCACTGGGGTAGTGCAGAGGCTGAGAGAATAAGCTGTGAGCTGGGAAGTTCCTGGGGCAGTCTCGATTTACTTAAAAAACATTGATGCTCTGCCTTCCTTACGGAGCTCAACAATACAGACATAAAATATTTTTAAAAACCCAAATATATTTCCAAATGTATTTTCCATACCTTTCCAAATATGTACTAGGGGCCAAGCCCCATACATTCAGGAATACACCGGGTGCTAGGTTAGGGGAGTGGAGTGGAAGAACTCTGCGGATGGCCTTGCCTTCCCCCCAGGACAAGGCTGTAGGTAGCTGTTAGGGAACTCACCAGCAGGGGCAGCTCTCACGCGGCAGGGATCTGCAGCCTCCAATCCTCGGAGGGAAGTGGAAGGAGGAGGGGGTGGTCAGGGGTGGGGGACGGAAGGCGATTGGCTGGCTGCTGGACATACAGGCTAGCTGGTTGGAGGAGGAGGCACTTGGGTCAGGACAGCCATCGTGAGTGGGTTGTTAAGCGCTGAGTGGCACTTAAGCCATGAGACCAGCTTCTCCTCCTAGATCTTACCAGAAACATTAAGTGGAACAAATATATATATTTTAAAAATATGGCAATTTAGGATTGCCAATTAATTAATCACATGTGGTCCTAAACAAAACCGCCTGCCTCCAAAAGTTTGAAAGTGAGGGAAGTCAGACGCACCTCGCTGGGAAGGTGGTTCCCTACCTGTGGGGCTGCCACTGACAAGGCCGTCTCTCGTGCATCCTCCCAAGGCGCTTCTTTGATTGGTGGGGGGTGTGTGTGGAGGGACTCCCCCTGTGATCTCAGTCCCAGGCAGTCTTGGGCAAGTCAGGCTTCTTCCTTAACCCTTTGTCTGCCATCTGCCCGATCTTTGCAGGGCTGTGACAAGACACTGTGTGCGAGAGTGCTTTGAAGGCTAAAATCTCTGTGATGCTATCATTAGGTGTCTTTTGTTTTGATTTCGAAGAGGTGTTTTGGAATGTTTGTGGTGGGGGACAAGAGTGGGCTTAAAGAAGTCACTGGGGACAAAATCCTATGATACAGATACAGAAGCCTTTATTGGCATTATGAGCAACACATGTAAGAAGATACAAAATGGTATAATTAAAATCAAACAGAGTTTCTCAGTTTCATTAAAAACGAAGAATTGATTCTAAAAACATTACCTAAAAACACCTCAGTTCAGGGGGATTGTGCAGGATCTGAGCCGTCAAACTATGTATTGGCAATAACAATTTTCATCTAAATGGGATTGAAAGGTGGACAAAATGTCAGATTATCAACAAGCGGTAAGAAGAAAATTTAGGGCAAGTCAAAGTAATATGATGAAGGAGATTGGGGACCTTGCAGCCATGAAAAAGAATCTCTCTGCTAAAGGAACACAGTTAAACCCCCCTAGGAAAACGTTAGTAGGAAAAGCGTTCAACCGAGCAAGCATGAAAGCTTTCCTGTCAGAGTAAGATTCAATAGTGGTGAAGTGAAGGGGGGGGGAGCTTTATATGATGGAATAATGTTCCATGCACGGGGGGGGGGGGAGCAAGATAGAGCGGAATATGAAAGGAAGGTTTAATATTCAAAATCCGATGGATTATTTCCTCTGACAGAAGGGACTTCCATCAGCGGAGCAGGTTTTCCTCTCCTACTCTCTGCAGCCCCAAATACCCTCCAAATGCTGCCCCTCAGGGACAAAGCGCCACCGGAACTGCTTTTTTTTGGGGGGGGCTAGATATCTGTAGTGGGAATGGGTAATCAATGAAAATTGCCCCTCTCTGAGATCCTTTGGGGATTGGTGGTATAAGAGGTAATTGGGGGAAATGACATGCTGGCTGAACCTTGATGCTTTAGAACAGTGGTTCTCAACCTGGGGGGTCGGGACCCTTTTGGGGGTCAAATGGTCAAGCCCCAACGAGGTTCCAAAAGCCCAAAAGTTCCCAGGGACAGATGAACAGACACAGCCACCTCATGTGGGGACAAACCAGTGCTCTGTCAAAGTCAGGGCTATCTGCTTGGCTAACAGTTTAGGATTTAAGGTCCTTCCCGCCACCTGATTCTTTGTAAGCAGTGGCTGAACCTGGGACTTCTTGCATGCAAATCAGTTTCTCTACCACTGAGCCACAGCCCCCACTGTGAATGAAACTGCTTTATATCGAGTCAGATCCTTAGCTTGTCATGGTCAGTATTGCCTGTTCTGACTAGCAGAGTTTCTCCAGGGTCTTACATCCCCAGCTACCTGATCCCTTGTGCCTGCAGATGCTGAACCTCCCGCGAACACTCTCCTTTCTTTTCTCCCTCCTTTGTGAGGCTTCGTCTTTCTCAGTCTGATAGCCCTGCCCTTTGGACTTACCATATATACTCGCATATAAGCCAAGTTTTCCAACACAGTTTTTAGCACTTAAAAGACCTCCTTGGCTTGTACGTGGGTAATTGATTAGCAGCCTGCCCCCAGTCATCCACTCACAGCATTGCATTTGTGACCTGAGCTCTTTGTAAATGAGCTAATTGCTCCCAGCTAACCATTGCCTTCTGCAAATATCTTGAAAGCTTACTCTGGCAGCTTGTAGGACATCAATGCTTCGACTGAGGTATTCCGATATTTCCCCCCCTTCTTTTCCTAATCTTCCAAACTATTCTTTTGGTTTCTGGGGGTGGGGTGGGTGGGTTTTGGGGGTGCTTTGGGATTTACTGTTTTTTCAGTATTATTTATTTTATCTGAGGGGCAGCATTGTTTGCCTTTTCTTCTTGGGGTTGTGTTCCTTTTGAAAGTTGGGTTTTACAGTTCTTTCTTTCAGTTTTCAGTTTTCAGTTTTACAGTTCTTTATTTCAGTGTTTTGTTTTCGGGGGCACTGTAGCCCCCAGGTTGGTAGCTATTGTACTTGTTGTAGTAGGTTGCCAACTTTGGGTACTATTATTCTGCTCTGGTTTGCTGGCCTGGGGGGCACTGTTTGGTTCTCCTGCCAGAGCTGTTCTCACAGAGCAGTTCTGTTTGTGCTCTCTCGGGGTCTGGCATCAAGAGAGGAAGGGAAGGCAGTTGTAAGCCGCTTTGAGACTCCTTTGGTTAGTGAAAAGCGGGGTACAAAAACCAGCAGCTATTCATCTTCTTGACTTTTCTGTATTTGTTGGGAGGGAGGCTGGATGGGAAATGTCGTGATGACTGAGCATGGATTAAGCGTTTAGGCCATCCTGTAAATTTACCAGTAGCCTGCTGCATTTCTCACCCTCGGCTTATATGTGAGTCAATAACTTTGCCCAGATTTTGTAAAATTAAGTGTCTCGGCTTATATGCGAGTATATACGGTAGTTCATTTTCACCCATTGTGGAGGGCAGAAATTCCAAATCATCCACAGCAGGCCAGAGAATTCTTCATTCAGATTTCAGTTTAATAAGACAATGAACTGAAATGACACTAGAGCTTTCCGAAATTCAGTGTCAAGAACTGCTTCTGACATGGGGCTTTATACAGTTAAGAGTACCAGACCCCAAATAGGTCACTATCTAATCAGCCACTCTGGTAAACTCACTAATAAGCTTAAGTCAGCTTAAGAGACAGAATTTCATGAAAATTATAGTATTTGACCATCTCTCAAGGAGGGAAATAAAAAATGGGTGTGATTTTTAGCATTTGAGATGGACACGATGACCGAGAGCAAATTCTGGCTCTCTTGTCTTGTGCTCCCTGCCTCAGGCATCCCTTACTCTGTACAAAGTTATGGAAGGCTGCCAAGACATGTGCAGACAACTTACTCTGAACAGCTTGAAACAAACTCCTTTTTCTAGGGGCAGGACATCTAAAGCTGACAGGAAAGCACTTTACAGAGGAAGACCAAAGTGGTCACTCCATCAAGTCTGGGAACCAGAAGCCAATGTCCCTTGAGTAACGTGAGCCCCTTTGGGAGGTGAAGAGCCGGATGTCCTGCGCAAGCAGTTTGCCTCTGATCTCCTGCCTCTCTTTGGTATGTTGCAGGTTTTCAGCAGGAAAGAGTTGGAGCTCATTGCCAGACTGTGTGTGCAACACAACGTCTTGTGCTTCAGCGACGAGGTGTACGAGTGGCTGGTCTACGACGGAAACAAGCACATTCGGATTGGTAAGGGAAGTCCCCAGCTTGGCAGGGTAGGAGGAGCCTAGAGCAGAGGTGGGCAAAGTGTGGCTCTCCAGGTGTCCATGGACTACACTACCCATTGTATAATGCTGGCAGGGGCTCATGGACATCTCGAGAGCCACACTTTGACCACCCCTAGACTAATCTCAGTCTCCTCATGCTTGGATTGAGAGAAGATGGCTAGAGGCAGCTTACATAGATTATTTTACATTATTTTAAGATCTAAGGGCCCCCCCTTAGAAGGTGTTTCATTGACATGGCTCCCTGCTACCCCAGGAGCAGGAGTATCGGTATGGGGAGTTTGAGATTTTATCTGCCATGTGTTTTTAAGTAATTATTTTGGAATGTTCATTGGTATTTTAATGGAATGTTATTGTTATGGGGTTTTATCCATTGTTACCCACCACGAGCCAGTTACTGGGTGTGGTGGGTTATAGCTTCAAAAATAAGCAAACAAATATATAGATAGCCCACGACTCTCCCAAAGTTACTGTTACTTGTCATTATATTATAATTGTGGTTTTGTAATCTTTTGATGTTTTTTTGAAAGTTGTTTTGATGTTATAGTCTGCATAATGCTTCATGTAAGTTATAATGTTCTGTGTAAACCGCCCAGAGCTGCAAAGAAATGGGTGGTATAGAAATCTAAATAAATAAATAAACAGGGCACCAGCAAGAGGTGAATGAAATTCTGCAGGGCCTGCCAGGCAGAGCTGCCCCGCCAGGCCTGGGACGAGGCCTTAGAATCGAGGAACATCTGAATTCTGGCTGGCCTGCCTGCTCAAGTCCATCCAGTGAAATCCCCCTTTGAGAAACAACAACTCCCTTAGACGGCCTTCCTCATCTCCGTCATGAAGCACAGCAGTTTTCTGTAGTTTCAGAAATATTTTAAAAATACATTTAAATTTATCACTTTTGTCCTGGTCATTTGGTAGAATTTTAATTGTGTACTTCTGAAGATTTTTAAAGTGTGTGCTGGAACTATGTATATTCGGTATGTTGTAACTCACCCAGAGGCGTGATAGAAACACGACAATTAAAAAAAATATTCTGTCTGCAGTTCAAGCAGTTATTATGACTTCTTAAGGAAATTAGTTGTATCATGATAAGAGGGTCAGAAAGGCCAAGTTTTCTCTTCTCCCTTCTCTTTCATCTCCCATAAGCAAGTGAATTTCAGTTTTGTCCTTTCTTTTCTCTAACAGCCAGTTTACCAGGGATGTGGGAGCGCACTGTGACCATTGGGAGCGCCGGCAAGACCTTCAGCGCGACAGGTTGGAAGGTAGGCCGACAGGGTGTGGGAGGATCGGGGATCTATTCATGTATTCTCCGGCCAAATATCCCATTGACTGATTGCACTCTTAAGTTTTAATGTGAAGGGGAGAGTTTGGACTTGTACTTGTACCTCTTCCCCTTTGCAACAGGTTGGCTGGGCTTTAGGGCCGGATGAACTTTTGACGCACCTAAGGACAGTCCATCAGAACTCGGTGTATCACTGCGCGACTGCTGCACAGGTGAGGCAATGGTCCTTCCGCCACAGAACAAGTGGAAAACAAAACGACAGAGGTTCTCTTGAGGAGAAGGTCTGAGCCTGTTATTGACAGTGTGTGACTCCCCAGGATTTGTGTGTTCTTTCTTATCACGGTTGCTGCCAAAACTGTGGTGTTGAGTTTTGTGGGTGCTGGTTTGAGCCAGTTTCAAGGCTCTGGGTGCATGTCCCTCATGTGTAGGCCTCAGAAGAGTAGCACAATCCAGCTCCTCTGAAGACGAAACAGGATGAAATAGGGAAAGTCGCATTTGTTGCGGATTTTTGCGCAGCTCATCTACAAGACTGGGAGGTGGCTTCCCTGTCTAGCTCTGGCGCCTGCAGGGAGCCAGGCGGGCAGAAGGTTCCTCCTATGCTGTGATAAGGCAGGTGGGTGAGGTCAATTCGCTTTCCCTCAGACCCCCTGGTGCTAAACAAGAATTAAACAAACCTCATCATCAGTCCTTTATTATAGTAGAATGAAACATGCATAAATCAGCAGAACAATTATAAGAATATATATGCAACCTTACAGCAAGAAGTATTCAAACAATAAATATGATTTACTTAGTCAGCACTATACTCCAGATTCAAGGTCTGCTAGAAGAAAAGAGGGTATAGCATTCCTCCAACCTTCCTGGGATGTTGGGGAGAAAAGGTGTGATAAATATGCATTCATTCATTCATTCATTCATTCATTCATTCATTCATTCATTCATTCACAAATTAAGCAAACCTGGTTGCTGTTGAGTCTCATATTCCAATGGCCATCAAGTGGAATAAGCTTTAAAAGGCCTCAAGGTCTGCTGAAACCAGAGCTATCCCTGTGCTCCAGTAGAATAAAGCAGTCCTGACTTGAGTGGCAGGTTCTGAGGCAGTGATGTTCTGTAATAATGGCAGTAGGGAGGGCTTCTGGAGGACTGGCCCTGCTGATAGACCTCCTGCGGAGCGGATTAAATAAAAGAGTAAGGGCTGTTGGGGAGGAGTTAGGGCGGGCTCTGTCCGGGATAAAAACTTGGAGGAGCGAATCAGGAGCCGCTGATTCGCTCCTCCGAGTGGCACTCAAGGGCCAAGTGTCCAATTGGGAGGCGCGCAAAGTATTGAACACTTTGCCCGCCTCCAACTTTCCACTCCTCCCAAGCCGCCATCCTCGCCGGATGGCCGCCAGGGAGGAGGCTCGCCCCACGCCGCTGGAGTCGGGGGACTGCTTCCCCTCCACCCAGTGACTGCCCTTCAACAACAATGCTGCTCCTACCGACTCCGCCTCCCCGGACGCGCCCATCCCCACCCTTCTCACCCCCACCCCAAACGTCTGTCGCCGCCCAGTGCCGCCTGCGACCTTCCCGCCCTCCCCACACACTTGCCACTCGCTGCTTCACTGCCTCTCTATGGAACTTGCCGTCGCCGACGCGCCCACACCCCGAGCTCCTGGGGCTGCTTCCCTGCTTGGAAGCCTCGCGACGACCTTTGCCGCCGCCACTGCGGCCAGGCCCCGCGCTCCACGATGCCGCCGAGGACTAGCAGGCCGCCGGCCACCCGCTCCACCGCCAACGCCCCGCGGATGCCTCGCCACACGGCCCCAAGATGGCCGGTGACACAATGAGCCCGCCGCGGACGTGCACAGACGCCAACGGAAAGTGCTGCCCTCGCCAGCCGCGCCTCGCCGCTTGCACGGCCGGTCCCCAACTCGCCTTTTTGCCGCTGCCGTTGCCCTGCGTCGCGCCCCAGCCACGATGAGTCTCCCCGAGGAAAGGCCGCCCCAAGACCTACACCCACCAGCCCCGCAAGCTATGCCCAGCCGCCCGCCACCACTCACTCCCACAGCTAGCGCCCGCTGTATTTATCCCACAGCGGGCTTAATTTCTAGTTTTATTATATCAGTCATAAACGGTCAATTATTTTCTGCTTTGTCCATTTGCCACTGTTTAGTATGTAGGCCCAGCTGAAACCATTCCCGTGCCAGGGACAGATGATCCAAATTGTATCCCCTAGAATTTTGAGAACTGGAAGTCGGTGCGACTATAAGATGGCTGCTACAGGAGGCAGGGACAAAATGCATGGGGTGATTCTGTGCCAAGCATCCTTCTACAATGGAGGCAGCTGTTTCAAAATAGTGCTCCCAGGCAAAATGCATATTAGTTCTTTAAGTCAGTTGCCCTTTTTCAGAAGAAGTTGTTTTTTATATCCTGCCCTAAGGCATTTCAAAGCAGCCAGTTGCCTTCCCTTCCTCTCCCCAAAATACCCTGTGAGGTAGCTGGGGCTGAAAGAGCTCTAACTGAACTGCTTTGTGAGAACAGTTCTAACAGGACTGTGACTAGCCCAAGGTCACCCAGCTGTATCCATGTGGAAGAGCAGGGAATCAAACCCAGCTCTCCCTATTAGAAGCTGCCCCTCTTAACCACTACAGCAAACTTGTTGGTTGTTAGTAATTTTTAGGGTTGCTAACTCTGGTTTGGGAAATGCCTGGAGATTTGGGGTGAGGCTAGAAGGCAGGGTTTGGGGACAGAGTGATCTCATGCCTAGAACAGGTTTTCCCTAGAACAACTGGATCCAGGGAAATATTTTAACTGTGCTGGGGAGCAGGAAGAAGTCTTCCTGTGCAGGAAGAAGTCTTCCTGATTATCCTACTTGTTCTGAAGAACACTTGTGCTCATAGAACCTTTTCCTGGGAGTAAGTCCCATTGACTAGACTTCAATAGGTTCCTGAGTAGACCTGCTTAGGTTGGCATTCATAGCTGGAAATAATGATAAAAATGATGAACAGGTTTGACAATGCAAAGCCTAGGCAGGGGTGGCCAAACCGTGGCTCTCTAGATGTCCATGGACTACAATTCCCATGAGCCTCAGGGGCTCATGGGAATTGTAGTCCATGGACATCTAGAGAACTACGGTTTGGCCATCCCTGCCTAGGGCTTCTTTTGTTGATTCCAAATGAAAATGAGAGCTTGATAAAGAGCCAAAAGAGGAGCTGAGTGAACCTACTCAGAAATAGCTCTCCTCCTGCCTCAGGTGGAAATACGTTCTCCGGCTGGAGTGCCATGAATCACTTTCCCATTTCTAAAACCTCAAAAAACATTAGGAATTGGGCTCAGGGTAGAAATAGACCTCAGAATATGATCTAAATTTTTTCACAGACTTGCCCAGTCTGTTGCCTGAGCTGCTGGGCCTTGTCTTGGCCAAACTGGGTCTCCATATGTCAGCAGCAGTGGCTCTTGGGAATTGTAGTCCATGGACACCTGAAGAGCCACAGTTTGGCCACCCCTGCCCTATGACCTTCTCCATCAGCGTTTACTTGGGGTTGCCAGCCCCAGGCTGGGAAATACCTGGAGATTTTAGGAGTGGAGCCTGGGGCAGAATAGGACCTCATGGCGGTCTCAGCCCTCGAGTCCACCCTGCAAAGCAGCCTCTTCTTTCAGGGAAACTCCCCTTGGTCATGGGGAGACCTCTAAGTGCCTAGCATTGGCATCATTACTTTTTCTGATTTCTGCGTGTGCATTTCCAAGTCTATTTTTGCACAATCTGCATCTCTTGCTTTGGTTGTTTTTATATTTATTTTATTTATTTATAATTAGATTTCTAGACTGCCGCTCCCAGTGAACTGGCTCGCGGAGGTCTACAAAGTATATATAAAAAACATACTTACATAAAAATCAGATAACAATAAACTCCCCAAATCTTACCCCAATAAAATAAAACACAAAAAATCATATGCGATAGAAGAAGGTGGCGGTACAACTAGAAGATCTCCCCAGACTCCAGTGCAGTTGATTTGGTGAGCTGAAGTGGCTAGGGATATGGAATATAGCAGGGTAGTTCGTCTAATCCCCATGAACTGGGATGTGGGGGGAGTTTGAATGCACGGCAACTACAGAATTTCCTGCAGGGCTTGTCCTCTGAATTGTCCTTCATGCAGCATTCGCTCAGCCCCAGGATGCATTGTTTTCGTACTCTGCCTGAGAAGTCCCCTTTTTATGCACACCCCTCTCCTCTTTGCCCCTTCCGGATCCAGGTAGCCGTGGCCCGCGCTTTGCAAATAGAATACGAGCGTTTGGAGAAGCCAGAGAGCTATTTTGTCCAGTTGCCCAAAGAGCTGCAGCAGAAGCGGGACCAGTTGGTTAACTGCCTGTCTGCTGTAGGGATGAAGCCCGTGGTTCCTGAAGGCACTTATTTCATGATGGTGGATCTCTCGGATTTCGGTAAGCCGTGTTCTCGTGCTGCCAGCTCCGGGCTGGGAAATCCCTGGAGGCTTTCGGGGTGGAGCCGGGAGCGAGCGGGATTTGGGATGGGGAGGGACCTCCGTGTTGTATAATGCTACGGAGGCCAGCCACTGAAGCAGCCATTTTCTCCAGGGGAATGGTTTCTGCAGACATATCATTTATATGGGTCAATTGACTGAATAAACATGCTCCAGGGGAGCTGATCTCTGTTGCCTTGAGATCAATTGTAATCCCAAGAGATCTCCGGCAACCACCTGGAGGTTGGCAACCCTAGTGGTGGAAGGATCCCTGCCCACCCCCAAGCCAACACCATATATCAAACTGAGTCTTGCATCCTCTTATTCCATTGCTAATAGCAGTGAGGACATGCAGTGGCTGAGAACAGGGCCTTCTCCTTGTCGCCCCTAGTGTTGTAGAACAATCTTCTCCCCAAGATGAACCTCTTCTGTTTATTTTAAATAACGGTCACAACACATTCCTATGCTGCTGGCTTTTGGTGCACATGCGTTTTATTTGGCTGTGAGATGAGATGGAGGACGGGTGAATGTGGTTTTTCTTTGGTCTTGTGCATGCTGTAGCTTTTGGTAGCGCTTTATCTTGCTTGAGTTTGGTTTTGGGCATGGGGCAGAAATGAGCTTCTCAAAGGGGTTTAAAGATCCCATAGAAGCAGGCAGGAAAGCATTCTGGACTTTGAACAAAGTTTGAGTCCTGTGGCACCTATAAGACCAACAAAGTTTAATTCTGCGGATATGTTTTTGAGTGTACGCATGTATCTGAAGAAATGTGCATGCACATGAAAGCTTTATACCCAGAATTAAACTTTTTTGGTCTTAAAAGGTATCACTGGACTCAGACTTCGTTCTGTTGCTTCTGACCAACACAGCGACCCACTTGAATCTATTCAGGCCTTTGGAAAGCCTCACACAGTCTGGGTCTGGGACCTTTAGTAAACTTCCTGTTCTCCTACAAACCCATTATGACCCTCCTGGGAGGACCTGCTCTGTCTGCCTCACCTTCAAAAGAGAGGCAGGTGGTTCCTCTACTTAATGAGACTTATTTACTTACTTATTTGTATTTCTGTGACCACCCCTCCTGGCAAGCTGGCTTGGACCGGTTAACAACATGATAAATAAAACATAATAAAAATGAAAGGTAACAATGTAAAAATAACAGCATTAATTAAAATAGTTAAAACAAGTTAAAATACCTCTCGCAAATTCTGTTACTGCTTCAGAGCCTGTACAAATACCTCGATTATCCCAAGGGAATTAGTCACAGGAGGGGGCCAGCTCAGCTGATGTTAGTAGGGGCTTTTCCGCACAGTGGGCATTATAGTGTGAAGCCTGCTGTATGACAAAGCATGAGAAATAATCGCGACTCACCAGCACTCCACACCTCTCAAGCTGCCTCAAATGTTTCTGGGCTTTTTCTGCACATCTTGCACTCCTCACTCGCTGCCAGAAATGCAAGGAGAGAGAGGCAGGCGCTTTCGTCTAGTTGCGCTCTGGCTTGCTTGCCACTGTCACCAGCCAATCCCTATCCGAATCTTCATAGAGGCCCAGACAATCACAGCTGAGGCACGTGTCTGCCTATTCATTGCTCCAGGCAGTTCTCCATTAAAAAAAATAAACTTCCTGTCCCAGGAAGAGGGGAGAGGGAGGCGCGTGCGAGGGCAGGACATTGGAGGCGGAGGTAGCGCTTCTTCTCCTCCGTACATTTCTTGTGCTGGTGGCCTGTGGGTTGTCCACCGGGGGATAGCACTTTTGACTTTGGTGAATCCACTTTCTGAGGCCAGACGTAACTCTCAGGGGCCAGGGATCGCCAGCCTGTTCAAATTGGCCGAAAGCAATGCCCTTTAGGGGGTCTAGTCCTTCTTGTGTACCCTTTGGTATTGCATCAAAGTGTTTTGATTTCAAACAGTGCTGATTACTTACTGCAGATGGTGACTTCAGTGTTGTTCCAGTGCTCTTATCAGTCATTTTATGCAACTTTCCCCCAGCTTCAATGATATTTTTATTATAATAATAATTTCATTCTTTTAGCTCGCCCTTCCCTGGTAGTCTCAGGGCAGGTAACATCAAAATTAAAAACATTTGATTCAGTACATTCAGATGAATTATAAAACAAGAATTAAATTAATCTAGTTTAGGCTGGCAAAATTAACTATTAGTTCAAAGGCCATTTATTTGTTATAGTTAAAAACTTTTTTGGGGCGGGGGGTTTGGCCAGTGTTTAGGACACATTTCAAGATGGTTCTCAGTTAAAGTTTTCAGATATGGAGGCCAGTACTTTATTGGTGTTAATTTCCTGGTCTCAACTGCAGGCCCGGCAGGACATCTCTATCTTACAGGCCCTCTGGAGTTGTTTAAAATCCCATTGCAGCCCCCATCTCACTAGTCGGAGCATTTCACTAGGCCGGGGCCAAGGTTGATAGCTGTGGACCCCCACCCCGACCTCGACCCTTCTGTAACCTAAAGACCAAAGAATCTTTCTTGCCCCGTTACTTTCTCTGCTTGAGCACATCTGGGATCTTATGATGAATTTGTTAGATGAAAATGCATCTTCTCCTCTGTCATGAATTAAAGGCAGTGGGGGGGGCATCAGTTTGCTTATGCAGGACAATACAGGTGGGATTGGAGTACTCAGGCTTCCGTCCTTTCACCGTCATCCCCACTTTCCTGACAAATCCACCTTTCTTGGATTCCATTTGAAATCCTCCCTGAGTCTTACAGAGCTTTATTAATCCTTGCTTGAAGAAATTTGCTTCTGTGGTACACCTCGGAACCCTGGAATTTTATTTAGATATTTATGTTCTGCTTTTCTCCCCACTGGGGGCCCAAACCAGCTTAGCACATCCTTCTCCCTTGTTCTGCTTTATCCTTGCAGCCACCACCCTGCGAGGTAGGCTGGGCTGAGAGTGTGTGGCTGGCCCAGGGTTGCCCAGTGAACTGTCTGGCAGAGCTAGGATTCGAACCTGGGTCTCCCAGATCCCAGTCCGACATTCCAAGCCCATGTCATAACGAACTTTGTTGCTGAGATAGTTTTTTCTTTCTTGTAGACGCTCCGTTGCCTGACCTTCAAGACTCCGAGGAACCCTATGACTTTCGGTTTGTGAAGTGGATGATCAAGAACAAGGTAAAGGCCCAGGATCAGGACCAGCCCTGCCACTGATACTTCAAGGGGGGCAAATGTTTGCTTGTTTTCAAAGACTGTGGGGAGGTGGAGCCATTTTGGTTTTCTGGTGAGCACCAGAGTTTAGCTGGCTGCTGCTGAGAGGGACCGCTGGTCCATCCAACTTGGCGATATGGCCTTCTGGAGACTCAGAATCTCAACCAGCCCTCCTAGCTGGAGATGCCAAGGCTTGAACCTGATAAAGCAAAAGGAAATACAATGAGCAAAATGTACAAAGTGAAAGCAATTAATACATCTTTATAAAACAGTGGTTCTCAACCTTCCTAATGCTGTGACCCTTTAATACAGTTCCTCATGTCATGATGACCCCCCAACCATAAAACTATGCATGTGTTCTTTTACAGAAATTAAACCAAAATTGACCAATGGCGTGAAGATGCATTGTTCACAATTGTATATAAATTGTTTTTTTTCCCGGTGTTTCTGCCTCTTGTCCCACGATGCCGATCTCACTCTTTTCCTCTGTTCCAGACAGACGAACGCTCTATCTCGATTTACCCCGCAAGGCTGTTGTGTGGGTGGTGCCCCCTCCTGGCCAAGCTGCTTGCCCTGCCGCGACCCCTATGAAAGGGTCGTTTGACCCCCAAAGGGGTCCCAACCCCCAGGTTGAGAACCACTGTTATAAACAAATGACATTATACATTGCGACTAAAGTGTCTGACAATACACCATAAACACAAAAATATTCTACACAACAAGTAAATATAAAGCCCTTTAAGTTTTTGGTCCTCTTTAGAGCAATGTGAAGCCAGGAATTTCCGATACTGCAGTCCAATATTTGTAGGGAACATTTCTAATTGAGGATGAAAGATGTGTATATTCAAAAGCATATCTCAATCTAGAAACAGGAGTTTGAAGGTGTCTCAGAAGGCAGGGGAGTCCCTATCCCTCAATGATGTCTTCTGCTTAGCAGCCAGAATACTTGTTGTATAAAAAGCTAAAACATTTTTGTGTTTTATTGTGTTACTTGCTGCAAAGCCCATTCATAAGAATGGGCTTTGAAAGGCGCCCGTCCCCCAGGCCCCCAGCGGCTGCCAGCGCCATGGCCGCCTCCCTGGGGGCCGCCAAGCGCTCTTGCTGCCTCTGTGGGGCCCGCCAAGTGCTCTCGCCTCTAGGGACGGGAATTTCCCCCCTGCCCACCGCTGCAGCTGCTTCCCTGGGGCCTGGCAAGTGTGCAGGTGGAGCAGTGGAGGCTTGCCGACATGGTGGCTGCAGCAGCCAGGTGCGTCTGTGAGGCAAGGGGATGAGCGCTCGGTGAGGGAGGGCAGGGCCGGAGCCACAGGGGCACGGCCAATCAGGGTGCGGTCCTATTCTAACTTGGACAGCCGGACTTGCTCCTCCCCGAGGCCAGTTTCAGAAATATAAAGAGGAGGAACCATGGATAAGGATGTTGCATTGTATTAGTTGCATTGTATTGTATTATGTCATTCGTTTATAAATGTACTAGCAAGAAAGCCCATTGCAACCAGGAATGCAATGGGCACTAGGACCCAGGGGACAACGGCAGGCGCAGATCTCTCTCTCCTTCACAGCAGGAGCCATAGCAGGTAATCAGGGCTCCTTTGCGGCATGGCAGGGATCTCTGTGTCTCTCTCTCAGGCATCTGAGAGCAAAGTGGCTAGCGTCCAGGGAAGGAGGGCGGGAGCTGTAGGGGCAGAGCTTTGCTGGCTGCACCCTGATTGGCCCTATTCCAACTTGGACACCCTGGACATGTTCCACCCCCCCCCCATGCTGTTTCACAAATATTAAGAGGAACAGTGGATAAGGATATGGTGAATGTAACAAACATTTATTGTCCCTATACATTGGGCTAATTGCTTTCACTTAGGGCTTGAACCTGAGGCTTAGCTAAGGGGAGATCCTTCAGGAGGGAGGTGCAGATCATTTCAATCATTTCAAAGACGGGATAGGTTGGTCAGCTGACCACTACTGTGGTGCCAAGGGATGTGTGCTGCAGGACTCCTTTTCTGGCCTTGCTGCAATAGGCTTAACCTGCTACCCTTCTGGGATCTGGGATGATGACACACTGGAAGGATGATGCAGCGAGTCATTTCCTAAGAGGTATATGAGGAATACTTGACCTGGCTGGGGCTAGCCCTGCCTGATCAGAGCTCCACCAAGGAAGCCCAGCGTTGCTCTGCAGAGGCCCAGCTGAGAAGAGAGAGAGAGAGAGAGAGAGAGAGAGAGAGAGAGATTGTCCAAAGGTGGTTAAAATTTAAACACAAGCTTGTACATAAGTGCATATGCCCTCATGTGCACATTACTTGAGTTTTGTGGCAGAAAGGAAATATGAACTTGGGGCCTCCCACTCCCTGCTCTGCTACCCTCCCCCAGCTGCACCCTACCAGCTCTGACACATTCCCCTGCAGTTGAAAAACACATGGCATTGCTTTTTGGATGTCCGTGCCTTACAAGGTTTTACAGAACAGAGGGAGGAGGGAGGGGACTCTCTCCTCACGTCTCACCTTCTGCCTCTGCAGGGTTTAGCAGCCATCCCGGTCTCTGCCTTCTACAGCACTCCGCAGAAGAAGAACTTTGACCATTTCATCCGTTTCTGCTTCGCAAAGGTGAATTATCACAGGAAACAAAAGAGGAGGAGAGTTGACAGCAACTGTTAGAGGAGGGCAGGGTAACACCTGAAGTTACTCTCAGGGACCTTAAGGAGCTGCTGTATTTCTTCTGTTAAGGTCTGGATAAAGGCAAGAGGCCCGGGGGACGGGGACGGGACACAGACGCATCCCCAGTTGTCTTGTACCGTTAGGCGCGAGCCCTCGTAGAACTCTCAAAGGCCCTGGCTCTGGTCATGGTGAAGGTCACCTCTCTAGGGCTGGTGATTGTCAGCAGGTTGAAGTCAGCTGAATGGAGATCCCCCCCCCCCCAGGGGACTTATTCGGAGAGGCGTTGCCTCAAGTACGGAGCCGCCAAATTCCGTAGGGCCTTGTTCAAGACCACTGTGCATGGAAATGTACAATCAAACGTTTGTATCATGTAGCACCCCCTCTGCATGTTTCTCTGCCATTGGAGGGAGGCTGGAAAAGTCTGTGGGGTATCTGCATTTGAGGAGGATGTGGGCTGAGTGCCCTTCAGCTGCACATCTCTTTTTCGGTGGCGTGTATGCCTTCACAAGCACACTACTTGAAAGGGACAGACCCGCCACGGTTGGATATGGCTGCTACTATGGCAGCTTTCCTTGGTGGGACAAATGCCTGATCACACAAAGAAAAGAAGCAGGGTCAGGGCCTTGGTGATGCCAGTGAGCGGCCATGCTAACGACTTTGCTTGCTTCTCAGGAGAACGCCACGCTAGAAGCTGCAGCTGCTATCTTGCAACAGTGGAGTGAGATGAAGCCTGCTCAATAAGCAACGCCTTCTCAACTGACTTTCTAGCCACGACTTTTGCACAAACAGGGGAAGGAGCCCCCTCTGCCCAACAGCATCATGGGATAGCAAAGGGCTGTCCCTGTCTGACGTTGCAGGGAAGTTATCATCCCCAAGGACTGATTTGATGGGGTAATGCCTTTCCTTTCTGTGCCCCAGGATTTGTGGAACCCTCGGGCATGTTGGAATAATCCTAAAGAAGAATGTTTTTGTTTTGATTCCAAGGTGATCACTTTTGATGGGGAGGATTTTGAGCAGGGAGCTAAATGCGTGTCCTACTGGACTCCTCCCTCCTACTGCAAAAGAAATTTTAAATAGCCTCTTTTTGATCGGAAAAAAGTTTTGCTTAGACTAGCCACAAGTAAAGTTGTGTTCCTTGGATTAAATTTGGCGTACTCTCCTGACAGTTGGTTTGTAATTACTATTGAGTGTTGATGTTTTCTTGGCTCCTTGGAATCTGTGTTCTCATATGAGCTTCCCTGATGCAGGAGGGATTGGTCGGTCAGTCTCTTTCTCTCTCTCCACTTCCGAGTGGCATTTATCCCCTAACCTAGTGGCATTGATCCCCTAACCATCCCTTTAAAGGATGGGACGGGCCTTAGACTTGCACACATGATATAGCTGTGTTACAGGCAAAGCAGGAGAAATGGGATCATCTGCATACAGGTGGCTTGTGTGTAGACTGCCTTTGAGGGTTCTTAAAGAGCTCTGTCACACTGTTTTGAATGCATGCATTAGGAGGAAAGTGGGTTTGCATTGACCATTCATAGGAGGTAGAAAGCAGAGTCAAGACTGGCTCTATTCATGTATTTTGACTCTGAGATGCATTCAGTCCCCTGCAGTCCACTTTAGCCTGTGCTGTCAGAACCTAGCATAGCCCCTGGGATGGCTGTATGTATTTAGAAGATCAGTAGCCTGTCTTCGAATCCCATCAGGGCCAGCAAAGGCAGGGGAGTGTTGCTTTTTCCAGGGATGGCAACTCCACTACAGTTTCATGTTAACCCAAAGAAAAACCTAGCTTTGCTCTTGACTCTAATCCTATGTAATGCTAGGTGTGCGTGAGCCTGTTAACGGCACGAACAGAAGGCCAGATGTCACTGCAAACACACATGCTCTACAGAAGCGAGCACAAAAGCTTTTGCTAACATGACCAAACATGTATCCTCCCAGAATTATAATGGAGCCCCTAACAGTGCATGCATCACAATCTGTGGCTGCTGAACTTGAATTCAGAATGTTTTGAAAATCCTCCAGTGAGGTTAGGAAGCACAGAGTTGTACAGCTGCGTAGATTCATTTATTACTGGTAGATGTTTCTTGGTCCGCTAAAGAGGCATTCCCAATCAATCATGGAGTTCGTGAACTAGATGTAAAAGGTAAAGGTAAAGGTATCCCCTGTGCAAGCACCGAGTCATGTCTGACCCTTGGGGTGACGCCCTCTAGCGTTTTCATGGCAGACTCAATACGGGGTGGTTTGCCAGTGCCTTCCCCAGTCATGACCGTTTACCCCCCAGCAAGCTGGGTACTCATTTTACCGACCTCGGAAGGATGGAAGGCTGAGTCAACCTTGAGCCGGCTGCTGGGATTGAACTCCCAGCCTTATGGGCAAAGCTGTCAGACGGCTGCCTTACCACTCTGCGCCACAAGAGGCTCTTGAACTAGATGTAACAGTCTGTAATAAACTGGGAAAGTGACCTTTGCCCTTGTCCCTGGCTCTTTCCAAGAACCAACATACGCTCACACTGGTACGTTTTTGTAAGATGCCCTGACCCCTGATGGAATGTGGGATAGAAATATTTTAATGAAAACTGCAGGATGCTTTGGCAAATCATATCTAGCAGCATGGAGAGGAAAGAAATTTGCAGCCAGGAGGGCTGAAAGGGCCATCAAAGCAATAGATGGATTCTGTGACATTTGTACACAGAGCTCATTATCAGCAGTGATTAGCAGTTAATTATTGGTAATGAGCAGACAGTGAGATGTGGCAGTAAAGAAGGCAAATGCAGTCTTGGGCCGTATCAGCAGAGGCATCACATCGCAAGATGTCATGGTCCTGCTGTGTATCTCATTGGTCAGACCCGTCCTGGAGTCCTGTGTTAAGTTCTGGAGGTCTCACTTCAAAAAGGATGTGGACAAAATGGAGAGGGTGCAGAGGAGGGTGATGAGAATGATCCAGGGCCTGGCGACCAAGCCCTATGAGGAAAGGCTGAGGGACTTGGGAATGTTCAGCCTAGAGAAGAGGAGGTTGAGGGGGGACATAATAGCCCTCTTTAAGTATTTGAAAGGTTGTCACTTAGAGCAGTGGTCCCCAACCTGCGGGCTGCGGCCCAGTGTCGGGCCGCAAAGGCCATGGCACCGGGCTGCGGCTCCCTCTCCCCGCCCCCCCCCCCCCCCGCAGTAAAAAACTTCCCAGGCCGCAAGCTTGCGGCCCGGGAAGCTTCTTACTGCGGGAGGGCGGGGAGAGGGAATCAGAGCCGGGCTGCGCATTGCACGGGCGTGGCCCGATGCGCGGGCAGCCTAAGAAAGGTTGGGGACCACTGACTTAGAGGAAGGCAGGGAGAGGTTCCTGTTGGCAGCAGAGGAGAGGACCCTCAGAAATGGGTTTAAGCTACATGTAGAAAGAGCCTCTTGTGGCGCAGAATGATAAGGGAGCAGACATGCAGTCTGAAAGCTCTGCCCATGGGGCTGGGAGTTCAGTCCCAGCAGCTGGCTCAAGGTTGACTCAGCCTTCCATCCTTCTGAGGTCGGTAAAATGAGTACCCAGCTTGCTTGCTGGGGGGTAAACGGTCATGACTGGGGAAGGCACTGGAAAACCACCCCGTATTGAGTCTGCCATGAAAACGCTAGAGGGCGTCACCCCAAGGGTCAGACATGACTCGGTGCTTGCACAGGGGATACCTTTACCTTTACCTTTAGAATGATATCAGCTAGATATCAGAATTTTTTTTCACAGAGTAGTTCATCAGTGGAATTGACTGCCTAAGGAGGTGGGGAGTTCCCCCCTCACTGGCAGTCTTCAAGCAGCGGCTGGACGGATCCTCCTGGAAGCTTGAGGCTGGTCCTGCGTTGAGCAGGGGGTGGGACTAGATGACCTGATTCTATAATGCAAGTCTTAAAGAATTTCCATGAGCCTCTTGTGGCGCAGAGTGGTAAGACCAGCAGAGCTTTCTTCAGGCATAAGCTTTTGTGTCGACGCACACGTCTTCAGCAACGGTGAAAAAAGATCGACACGCCGTCGCCAGAGTCAAGTAACTGAGCAATAAATGCAACTGAGGTTGGAACAAGTCATTTCGTAAGACCTGCGCATAGCAGGAGATACACGCAACAACAGAACAAAGTTCGAGTCCAGCGGCCCTTCGAAGACCCGCAAAATTTAAAACTGGGTATAAACTTTCGTGCACAAGCAAGCAACTATCTGAAGGAGTGCGCGTGCACACGCGAGCAATCTCAAGAATCACGCAAAGTTTTATTCTGGGTTATTCTGTGCATGCTGGCCTTTGTGTGCTTGCATGCATCTAAAGAAGTATGCGTGCCCACGAAATCTTTTATCCTGAGCAGAATTTTGCTGGCCCTCAAGGCGCCGTAGGACTCGAACCCGCGTCTCCCTGATGCTTGCATTTGCAGGAGCCCAGAAGGGGCGGGGCTGCGGGCCGGACACGCCCACTCCTTTCTTCCCCCGCCCTGGCGCTCGCCGCTTATTGTTCCCGGGTGACGTCTCCAAGTGGGCGGCCCGATGTCGCGCTGACTCCGCCCAGGCCCGTTTGGTCCAATCCGAGACAGGCACAGGCGAGCGAGGCGGAAGTTGGGAATATGGCGGCGAGGAGCGGAGGGAGGCGCATGCGGGAGGTACACGTGGGGGGGGAGGAAGAAGAAGCCGGCGCGCAGCGGGTTAACGGGCGGGGTGGAGGGGAAGCCTCGGTAGGGGAAGGGTTGAGAAGGGAACGGGGCTGGGGGGTTGCGAGGATGCTGGCCTGGTGGAGTGCATCATCGAGAGCAGCGGTGGCTCTCCAGGTGTCCATGGACTACAATTCCCATGAGCCCCTGCCAGCGGCAGGGGCTCATGGGAATTGTGGTCCATGGACACCTGGAGAGCCACAGTTTGGCTGCCCCTGTGATTTTTAGGGGAAAAGGCAACTGGGGGGGGGACATGGGAAGGAACTTTTGTTCTGGCACAATTTCTCAAGAAATGTTCAGCAAGCTGCATCTGAAAGCTACAGCTGATCCTTTGCTTTGCCATGGCCGGTCTTCTGAAGATTGCTATCCATCTGAAGAATTGTGCATGCACACAAAAGCTTATCCCCACACCTGTATCTGTCTCACAAGAAACCCAAATGAACCCTGCACGTGTTTCTCTCTTATACCCCCAGTTAAACTTTGTTGGTCTTAAAGGTGCCCCTGGACTCAAATTTCAATGCATGTACAGTGATGTGGTGAGGAGGAAGGTATCTGTTTCGTGTGAGACTGGCACTAAGCTGTACAGCTCAGGATCATTCCCTCCCCTCTATGGGGGACGCTAAGGATTGAACCTGGGGCCTTCTGCATGCAGAGCAGATGCTAGCCGCTGAGTCTGAAAGCACAGGGGCGTGCAAATTTGTTAAGAAGGGGATCCCTTTGATGGGATCCATAGAATGCTAGTTGCAGTACTTTGCACTGCCTCGTTTTTTTGTGGTGAATGCGCGAACTCTTCCAGGTGGGTTTGCCAGGGACACCCTGACATAAATTAGCTGTGGCAATTTCTACCTTTGCCTTTAGCAGTGAGAACGAGCAAGAATCCAGCTGCAAGTTAAAGACAAATGAAATTCGTGGCAGAGGAGAAGCTTTCGGAACCCATGACTCACTTCTTCAGATCTTGCCTGCAGTTGTCATTTGGCATCTGAAATCACTCCTCTCTCCGAGATATAAGGGCTGATGATGGAGTCACAGCTCAGCTGTACCTGAAGAAGGGAGCAGTGATCCAACAAAGCTCCTCTCCAGCCACCAATTTTGTGTGTTTTTAGGGTGCTCCTGGCCTCTTGCTCTTTTGACAAATACAATCACCATCTTGATCTATTTTTACCTTTCTTCTCCAGGGTGAAGAGAAGAAGATCGACTGGCGCAAATGGAAGCAAGAAAGTAAGGATTTTTTTTTTAAGATCCCTAAATATTTTCATAACCTTGTAAGTTATTTTAAAATAGCCACCAGTTTTGTCCAAAGCAAGTATCCTTATTCCAAGGTGATCATTCCATCACTAGGCATGTTGAAAACCAGAAGTGGCCTTTGGGGCAGTGATTTGGATTTTCAAGGACTGGCTTCAGAAAATGTTCCAGAAAATTTGCTAGCACCGTAAACATTGCATGAATTGATTTATTGTGTTTATTTTTACTTACATTAAACAAAAATGAAGAAGTACCCCATGTTAATGTTCTTTTTCTCAAAGTATTAAAACGTTGACAGAAAGACACCCTATGAAGTTGGTGAGACAGGCAATATATTTGCTTGTACAGAGCAGAGTTAACTTTAGGAACTCACTGCTATGTGATTTGGAGGTGCGCGCTAGCATAGGCAAGTTCAAATGGGGATTACACAGATTCATGGATACATTATTGATTTAGCTCATGCAACATTTGCAAAGGGCTGGATGTGCTCAGGGTGAACATCTGACTGTTGAACAAAGAGCCTTTGAAATCCAACAGTACCTGTTACTGTTTGAGGGGTTTTAATCCCAGCCGTGGCAGGTGCCCTCTTTATCGTGACTTGTTAACTGTCTCCCTTTTGCAGAAAAGGAGGAGAAGAAAAAGTGGAAGGAGATAAAGCTGTTGAGGAAACTCGAAAAGAAGAGAATGCAGGAGGTGATGGAGAAAAAGAAAGAAGACATGGAGCCCATGGAAGGCAAAGGTAGCCCTTCCTGTGAAAGCTTCACCACCCTCCTGTTTCCACCAACAACTCTGCCCTTTCTTCTTTACTGCCCCGATGCCTCAAACAGCCTCCTGGAACACCTACAGGAAGCTGTTCTCTTGTTCTGCTCACAGAATTCCTGTTCCGTAACATCATTGGCCTGACTCCTTCAACCTCACTCTTCTCCCCTTTGGGAGCCCAGTGCACATGTGGCTGGAATGAATTTCATCACCATACCCCTGGTTATCCCTGCCTCCACTCTTCTTCCCTTCTGTCAGGTTGTAGATTGCATGCTCTTTGGGGCAGGGACCTGCCTTGTATTAGCCTGTCTTGCACATTGATAGACTTCATGCAAGATTTTTGGCAGCCCAACTAAAAAGCTGTTGTCTGCTTATTGGGGGTCTGGGAATACATTTCAGGGTCTTAATGCCTCTTCTTTCTTAGGGCGTCCCTATACGGTCAGCATCGCACTTCCAGGCTCCATTCTCAACAACGCGCAGTCGCCAGAGCTGCGGACGTACCTCGCCGGGCAGATTGCCCGTGCCTGCGCCATCTTCAATGTGGACGAGATCGTGGTGTTTGATGAGCAAGGTGAAGATTCAAAGTGAGGACACACCTTGTTAGGTTATCGAGTTGAATCTCGGTCTCAGCCCTTGTATCCACTTGTAGTTCTTCGGTAGGAAACACAGACTGGAAACGGTCCACTGTACATGGCCAGCCCAAAGGGAGCTTCTGCATCAAGGGTCCCCATCATAGTGCCTGTTTAAGGAAATTGGGTGAGGGCTTCTGATTGGCTGTACAGATTTTTATGAACGTTGCTTTGGTAGCAACTGATGCTACAGCAGAGGGATCTTCACTGTGGGGCTGAAGGGACGCAGCGGCAGCCATTCTGTGGCTGGCTCCACCTCCTGTAGCCGGCAGCCATTTTGTGCCTGAGCCCGACAGGCTGAGCCAGAATTCCAAAGGTCCCGCAGGCTCAAAAATTTAGGAACCTCTTCTCTGTATCGTTGGAAGCCCCCAGCGGTGTGGGGATCTTTCTTGCAACTCGGGGGTGGGGTGGAGGAGTAAGTCTCTGCTCTGCAAGGCCATTGATGAGGCGTAAGACGAATCACTCCAAGGGAACTAGAAGCCACGATGCAGAAGCAGGCACTGGCAATCCGCCTCTGCAAGGCTCTCGCCTGGATGCCCGACAATCCTACAGTCGGGATTTCCTGGCTGCCCTGTGTGATAATTCATAAATAACTAATCCCCATGATGTTGGGAAATTGGGAGGGAGAGCGTTCAGAAGGCCGGACTGTGGTCTGGAGCTGTCTTGTTAGATCTGATCTCCACTACCATCAGCTCCAAACACAAATCCTCTAGAAAGCTAGATCTGAATTTGACCTCTGCCACAAACAAATTAGGGAATCCCCAGACAAGAGGTTTCTCACCCCTCCCCCATCTTTGAAGGTAATCATGACTTCTCTTGAAGTATTTTGGTGCAACAGATGTGTAGGGCTTTAAACATGCTGTATATATGTGATTGAATATGGGCAGCAACATTTATCTGCCAAACCAGCCAGATTTCCTCCTGCAGGGACCTGTGGAGTTCTGAGCTGGCCCAGCGAACCTGTGATTCAAGGGCTGCTCTGGTTTTCCCTTCCAGGACCATCGAAGGAGAATTTGAGGGGGTCAAGAAGAGAGGGCAAGCCTGTGTGCAGCTGGCCCGGATTCTGCAGTACCTGGAATGTCCCCAGTAAGTTCCACTGTAGATTTGTGAGAAGGTCTACCCAGGGGACCCAAACTGATGCCTTTCAGGGTGCCCACCAAGAGTTTTTAGAACCTGGGTGTGGCCAGATAGGGCTTCCAACTCCACTACCAACTGGCTGCTTGAGATTGGGTTGGCTATGCAGATTTTTTAAATGTTGCTTTGGCAATGGCTGCCATCTCAGCACAAGAATTGTCACTATGTAACTGAAGCTGCAGCAGCCATTTTGAGACTGGTTGTGCCTCCTGCGGCAGCCGTTTTGTGGCTGCATCCACCATGCTGTGTCAGAATTACAGACTCAAAAAGGCCCACAATCTAAACAGTTTCTGTATTACTGAGGGTTCCCAAGTCAGTCCAATCATTCAGGGCAAAAAGTGGAAGAAATTGGCATCTTGGACAGGGGCAGATTTTGGTTGGTTTATCAGATGATCTCGGTAGCCGTGATCCCTGCGGGTCCTGATCAAGGGTTCATCCAGTTCAGTGTCCTATTTGTTACCATACTCAACCAGATCCACCCCCCCCCCCAAGTCTACAATTCAGGCATGAAAAGAAGATTCCCTTGCTGCAGTTTGTTTCCTTGAGAGTGGTTTTCCCAGCTGCACTGTCTCTGAACGTGGGGGTTCCATTTAGCCATCGTAGCCAATAGCCACTGACAGATCAGTCCTCCATGAATTTGCCGCATCTCCTTTTAACGGCACCTACAGGAGTGGCTGTCATTGCATCTGGCAGTCTTCAAGCAAAGGTTGGATACACACTTTTCTTGGATGCTTTAGGGCTGATCCTGTGTTGAGCAGGGGGTTGGACTAGATGGCCTGTATGGCCCCTTCCAACTCTATGATTCTATGATTCATCTTGTGACTGTGATTTCCACATGTTCCCCAATACATGCATTGTCTGTCCTGAACTGGCTTGTATTGGGGGGTTTCCAAGTTCCTGTCACATAGAAGAGGGAAGGAAAGTCCTCCATGCTGTGAATTATTTCATAGACCTCTCTGTCACATCTCCCCCTTCCTGCCGGTGGTCTTCTTTAAACTAAAAGCCTCAGATGTTTTATTGTCTCCTTGTTGTTTCGATTGCCAGCAGTCGATAGAAGGTAACTGTCTTGTTTTCTTTTTGAAAAGGTACCTCAGGAAATCTTTTTTCCCCAAGCACCAGGATCTGCAGTTTGCAGGTAAGGCTTGAAATTCTTGCCCAAGAATTTATCCAGGCCCTTCTAGGAGTGTTTCTCCTCCTCAAGAACTCCAGTTCGGATACGTTGAATCCCCCCCAAATGGGTATTTCCCAATATTCCCAAATTCCAATACCGATATGGTATTCGGATTCAGTAAATATTCGGGAATGCTGATTTTTTCCCCCATTTCTGAGGCGTTTCAAGGGACTAAGACCTTCATTGTTTGAAGTCTGACTCAAAGGCATTTAAAGACCATTTCCGCATGGAGGTGTAAAATGCGTGTGTCGCCTTCTGCTTGTAAATGCGTGGTAGTAAACTGCGTGTTTGCACACTTCCTGACAGGAGTCTCTCCCGCGTTATCCGGTCGTCCTGTCGTGGCTTTTTGCCTCTGCTGGGGTGGCAGAGAAGCAGGAAATGTGGGCAACCTGCAGTTTCCCCCCCAGCTCCTCAAGCTGTCAATCAACACAAGCCACCAATCCCCTCACAGTGGTGGTTTTGGGGACTCATACTTCCGCCCCCCCCCCCCCCGAGTCCCAAAATTAATTTAAAAAAAACCTTACAGTTACGCATTGCTACAGGATCGTTCCACAACAATATAACATTTCTTTAGATCTCTTTTTGGGATTCTTTGTCTTTATGTTCAAGTATATTTGTGATAGGCTAGCCATGGTAATTGGACCCCAATGGTTGTGTGTTCACAATAAAGATTTAAAACACAGAGCATGGATTTAAAACACAGAGCTAAGGGCTGCTTCATCGCACACCCCACCTCCCCTTTTCCGTGTTCAGAAAACACAAACAGGAATGTGTTTTAGGTTGGCTGCCTGCCTGATCCCAAGATTACTGTGCACACTGAAGAGAACATTTTATTTTCACTGAGAGCATATTGCTTATTGCTTAGCAACGCGGAGTATGCAATATATATATACTAGCAACAAAGCCCATTGCAACCAGGAATGCAATGGGCGCTAGGACCCAAGGGACACTGGCAGGCGCAGATCTCTCTGGCAGCAGGAGCCATAGGAGGTAATCAGGGCTCGTTTGCGATTTGGCAGGGCTTTCTGTGTCACTGTGTGTCTCTCTCAGGCGTCTGAGAGCAAAGTGGCAAGCATCCAGGGAAGGAGGGTGGGAGCTGTAGGGGCAGAGCCAATCAGGGTGCGGCCAACTCGGACACCCCAGACTCATTCCACCCCTCAGGCTCTTTCACAGATATTAAGAGGAACAATGGATAAGGATATTTTAATTTCGATACAGAAATGGAGAGGAGAGTAGATGTGAGGGCAGGCAAAATGCTGCAGAGACTGTTGTGCATTTCTCCCCGAGAAATGCATTTCGTGTCTGGGTTGTGTGGATGGAAGACACACTGGGCAGATAGATAGAGTATACTGTTTGTGCAATGACTGGAGGGATAACACTGATGCAACACAGATCTTGTCATTCATGATTCCTGGCCTTCCAAATCCATCTGCATGGCTACGTGTTTTTGTCTTCCTTTCAGGGCTCCTGAATCCCTTAGACAGTCCGCACCACGTTCGGATTGATGAGGAATCGGACTACCGCGAAGGGGTGGTTTTGTCGCGGCCTACCAAGCCAGGCCGAGGGTCCTTTGTCAACTGCGGCATGCGGAAGGTATGGTGCGCGGTCAAGCAGATGGCTTATTTTGTCCCGTCAGGGCCTCTTTGGTCTAGGGCAGGGATAGTCAAACTGCGGCCCTCCAGATGTCCATGGACTACAATTCCCAGGAGCCCCTGCCAGCGAATGCTGGCAGGGGCTCCTGGGAATTGTAGTCCATGGACATCTGGAGGGCCGCAGTTTGACTACCCCTGGTCTAGGGCCAAAAAAGCCTGCCCGGCCAAGGCCCCCTGGCAGACTCACAAGAGGGGCTTTTTCCGCCTTCCTGGCCTTTCCGGCTCCCCTCAGTTTGGGACTTCTAGAGACGTGCAAAGACATTTTATTCTGGACAGCCTTTGGGATGTTTCATTCCCTGAAGGTCTCTTAACCTGTGTGGATCCTGAGATTTTTTGACATCCATTTGGGACTGAATGCGTTTCAAAAGGACGAGAACTGATGTTCTATTGATGAAATGTCGCTGGGCGTTTTTAATCTTGTGAGGATGATCAGGCAGCGTAATAAGCAGTGCCATTTATGATTGTTAACTGTTGTCACGAGCTTTTACTGTTAGGCTTGTTTGATTTTGTTGTAGTTAAAATTTTAGAAACATATATATTTTTTAAACTATAGATTATTTTGCTGACTACTGATGTAAGAACTGCTGCTTTTTGAAATGTTATTGCTGTCATAATGATTGCTTTTATTTTGCTGATGGATGTTGTTTTGCATCATTTAGATTTCTTAAAGTAATATTTTATAATACTTTTTAAAAATAATAATTTTATAATAAGAGCTAGCATGGTGTAGTGGTTAAGAGCAGCAGATTCTAATTTGTAGTGCCAGGTTTGGTTCCCTGCTCCCCCACAGGGAGCCAGCTGGATGACCTCAGGCTGGGCACAGTGCTGTTAGAGATGTTCTGACTGAGCAGTAATATCAGGGCTCTCTCAGCCTCACCCACCCCACAGGGTTTCTGTTGTGGGGAGAAGAAAGGGAAGGCGACTGGAAGCCTCTTTGAGACTCCTTTGGGTAGAGAAAAGCAGCGTATAAGAACCAACTCTTCTTCTGATCCCCTGCTCCTCCTCCACATGCAGCCAGCTGGGTGGCCTTGGGCTCAGCACAGCATTGATAAAGCTGTTCTGACTGAGCAGTAACATCAGGGCTCTCTCAGCCTCACCTCCCTCACAGGGTGTCTGTCTGTTGTGGGGAGAGGAAGGGAAAGCAATTCTAAGCCGTTTTGAGACTCCCTTGGGCAGTGAAAAGAGGGGTATCAAAACCAACTCCCAGCAGAGCAAAATTAGTATTTGCTCTGCTGGGACAGATGTGCATTCAGGCAAATAGTCTGTCTGCTTCCTTCCACAGGGCAAACAGCAACTGGAGTGGAGAATCGGAGACCGGGGGAAATAGCAGGGTGGAGAATGATTGCAGCCTCCATCCAAAAGAGGGGAGGGGGCTATAACTGCTGCTTGCCAATTAAAAACAATGGTACACAACTCATTTGCTGACTTGCCATCATCTTGTTTCATCTCTCTTAATGTTCCTCTACCTCGGTCCTTAAGACCAGCAAAATGCCAACCATGGAAAAAAATTCTGCAAACTAAACAGTGGTGGCAGGAAAGAGCAAAAGACCAGTAGCACCTTAAGACTAAGAAATGTTGTGGCAGAGGAGGGGCTTTCATGGATCATGGCTCTGTTCTTCAGTGGCATCCAACCAAATCAATTGGGCAGAGAAGTTAATTGTAAGAAGCTGTGATTACGGGCTCATTGACTGCCCGATGGATCAGAAATGTGTTTTTCATTCTCCAAAAGGAGATACAGTCTCAGGGATTGACATTTGTGGTGCCTCAAATTTCCCATAATTCTTTGCTGCAGGAGGTACAGATCGACAAGCAGCTGGAGCCTGGCCTTCGGGTGACCGTGCGGCTGGAGAAGCAGCAGCATCCTGGTAATAATCAACAGCCTGCGTGAGAAGCCTTTGAAATTGGGCGACGTGAAATGTGTGGGACAGAAAGATTGGAAATGTAATTCATGCTTGGATTCACATCCTGATTCAGTAACCAAAGTTCACTGGTTGTTCTTGACTCAGTGGCTCTCACGGATTAGTCTGTGGCTGTGTGTATTAATCGGAAGAGGGGGAACCATATATATCCCCCTCCTTAGAGGAAAGGAGGCTTAGAAATCTGCCTAGTGGACTGGGTGAGCTGAGGAGCCACCCTTCAAAGGCCATCAGGTGGCAGTGTATGGCCCCAAGACTCTGCAGCTCTCTTCAGGAGATGGAACGGGCTTCTCCTCTTTTGAGTTTTAGGAGGAAAAGTAAAGTGTCTTTTTGACAGGTGTTTGGGTTGGCTGATTTGATCTTTAGTTGCTGGATTTGATTTAAACATTTGTTTATTAGTCACTTTCGGCTTTGTGTGCCTCAAGGCTGCTTTCAATGTAAATAAAATGACAGCTACAAAAAACACATAAAAACACTGTTTGAAACATCAGGACTGCCAATAAATACAGCTAAATTAGTCCAATGCAATCCAAAAATCTTCAGATAGAAATCAAGGGAGACAGGCGGACCACTCTGGGGAGGCTACTCTATAATAATGGGGCTGCCACCAAAAAGGCTCTTTCTTGTGTGTCCACAAGACTTCTGTGATTGGTGGGACAGTCAGGTGGGCCTCTCCCTACGATCTTAATTTCTGGGAAGGAACAGAACACATGGGAGAAGATGGTCCCACAGGCTCCCATATCCCACAGGTGTTCCTAAACCACCGAGGACTTTAAAGATCAAAACCCAACAACTGCAGTTGGGCGCAGGAGTCGGTAGTCAGTGTGGTGGCTGCTGTGTTGGGGTCATGCACTGCCGGGAGCTGACTGGATTGTTCCTTCCTGCCAGTCTTCTCATTTGATGGCTGGGCAGTCGCTCTCTTGGATTTACTGTGATATTTTTGATGTGGAACACATCTTCTAGCACACTTGGTGAAATGGAAGTCCTCATGGATGTGACATCCATGAGTCATCCCCCCCCCCCAAGTGTGCTAGAAGAGGGTTGGAGGAGGATGACATGGTGACGGCCAGCGGTGATGTCGGTTGCCGATGAGGCTGGCCCAGCCACAGGTAACCCCCCCACAGATTCTTGGGCAGCAGTAGAGGTGGCATAGTCAAGCCTTGCCAATGCTGCACGGCAAGTCCCAGCCAGCAGCAGAAGTGACCCAGTCTGACCCCACCCCACCAATGCCGTCCACAAGTCCCGGAGAGCAGCAGAGGCAGTGCAGCCGGGCCACGCCAACGCTGCCCAGAGGTCCCGGGGAGAAGTGGGGATCCCCACGGTTGAGGAGAGGAAAGGGAGAAGGGGAAGCTGCATGAGTCTGTGTGTGTGTGTGTGTGTGCCTAATATAGGGAGAGGGGAGTGGGACCAGGAATGAGGGCAGGGGGGGAGGGCAGGGGGGAGTGCTGGGGAAAGGAGTCTTTGGGTGTGTGCGGCTTGTGTCTGAGAAAGGGAGGGGGGAGGGACCAGGAAGAATGTTGGGGAAGCGAGAGGAAAGGGGGAGAGTCAAGGGAGGAGTGTGTTGGGAGGAAGCTCTTTCTCCATGTGTGTGTGGACTCATGCCAGCTCAGTGCTGCACCAACCCATTCCCCCCCTTATGTGGATTTGTTCCACATAAGGGGTGAGAATCCTCGGCAGGAGATATTATTTAACGAATTCTTAACTAAGAGTTGGACGATTGAAGCAGCTCGGACAGCACTGAAAAGCAGGATGCCCTGTGAACCCTGGTGAGTTGAGGCCAGGCTGTGCTCTGTTGACGCTGAGGCACCCTCTTCTCTTCCAGACAGCAAAATGCGGAAGGGCACGGTAGTATCCTCACACCAACCCCGAACCGTCTCCGGCCTTTACTGGGGCTACAGTGTTCGCTTAGCCTCCTGCCTGAGTAAGTGTGTTTCTTTGTTTGACTTGCTCCTCTCTTCCAAATGACTACTTACGTCTTCGTAAGGCAGGCGTGAGGTAGCTAAGCCATGTCACGGTTCCAGGACTGGAGGGAGGTGACCCCTGGGACTCCACCCTAACCCTTCCGTGCTTCCACTGGTGGGGGAAGGGGGGGACCCAGATATCTGTAAAGGGAAAGGAAATGGTTGGGGCTTGTGCCTGGTTGCTGAGCTCAGTTGGAAGCCTTCCTCCATCCCAAGGAACCTGCCTCCAGCTTCAGCGGCAGTTCCGTCACGGCCTCAGGTGTGTCAGTCTGTCAGAGCGTCACTGCCCAGCAAAGGACTCGATGACTTCTGTCCTTTTCTCCAGGTGCCGTCTTCGCAGAATGCCCTTTCAAAGAAGGCTACGATCTTTCCATTGGGACCTCTGAGCGGGGGGCCTCCGTGGACCAGGCTGTTGTCCCCTCTTTTAGGTAACCAGGCGGGCGGGTTGGTTTGCTTGTGCTGTGTACAGGCAGGGCTGGAGGCTGCCGTCTGTCCCATAGGGATTTCAGCACGGGCTGCAGAGTTTTATGAGGCACAGAGTGTTCTTGCACCCTTCCATTCTGGCTGATCACGGATGCATTTCCCTCCAAATTGTGGCTCTGTCCTGTCCACCCAATCACTGATCCACCTCAGGGAATGAAATTTCCCTCCCTGTTCCGCCTGCCCCCTCAGTCCCAGCAGAGCTAAAACAAACCAGAGAGGACCGCCTGTCATTTCACAGGGGGCAGCAGAGCATGGTCCTCGTGTGCACAGCTTCCTCTGCTGCCTCCAGCCAAGGACCGGGCCTTTCCAGTGGAAGGTGGGTGGGCCCTCTGCCATCCTTTGGGAACTGTGGTGACCCCCAGGTTTCTTCTCTCTCCCAGCCACGCTCTGATCGTTTTTGGCGGCTTGCAAGGCCTAGAAGCTGGCGTGGAGGCCGACCCAAACTTGGAGGTCTCAGATCCGAGTACCGTGTTCGACCTTTACTTGGACACCTGCCCAGGGCAAGGAAGCCGCACCATCAGGACTGAGGTTTGGTGTCCTCCTTCCTGCCTGCTCCCATGGCCAGGGGTGGGGGGTGGGGGGATGGAGGAAGGATTTCATCCAGTTCCAGAAGGACTCACCGCACTTAAGATGCTGATGCCTTGTAAAGCCGGCCATTGGGATAATCTTAATGGCTTTTTTTCCTTTTTTTTTTTGCTAAAAAAGTGGCAACCCCTGCAGGAGACTCTAAAGTTTTCAAGTCAAGAGGTGTTGAGAGGTGGTTTTCCGGAGTCTGCCTTTGCTTAGCGGCCCTGGTGTTCCTTGGAGGTCTCCCATCCAAATACTGGCCAGGGCTGACCCTGCTTAGCTTCCCAGATCTGACAAGATGGAACCACTTTGGATTCTAAAGCTCTGAGCAACAAACGCTTGAGCAGTTTTTAAAAATGCTTTGCAGGCTGGTATTATTTGGAGGCGAGGGGGTGTTCAAAGCACGTTGATGTTCTCTGCTTTTCAAATACTATTTGTTTCCATGATCTCTCTGAAAACTGCGTGAAACACAATGGGATTGCTAATCCCCTATTGCAGGTGAGGGAACAGAGGCTGAGAGAGAGAGAGAGAGAGAGGGAGAGAGAGAAATGAACTTGTTGGATGCCACCCCCTGACTTCTGAAGTGGGGGCTTGAGAACCGCTGCAGTAGAGTCATGTGCTTCTGTAGGTCTTTCCCTGAGAAAGAGCAAGACTGAAAACTGGGCAGGGGATTCTGGCTCTCCCCTCCAATCTCAGCACTTGCTTGACCTGAACCTCCTTCAAGCTGCTTTAGCGATTCATTTACTGAACCTTCTGCTCCATTGGGGAAGGGACATTTTGTAAATTAGGGAATCAGTGCAGGAGAAAATTCAGTTCCTCCTTCCTCAGTGCTACACACCATGCAGCTATGTACAAATATCAGAAGGCCCCTGCTGGATCAGACCACGGGTCCATCTAGTCCAGCCTCCCATCTCACAGTGGCCAGCCAGTTCCACTAGATGACCGATAACAGAGCATAGAGGCAGAGGCCTTTCCCTGATGTCTCCTGGCTCTGGGATTCAAAGGTTTAGTTCCTGTGAATGTGGAGAATATAAGAACATAAAAGCCCTGCTGGCTCAGACCAAGGGTCCATTAGTCTAGCTTCCTGTCTCACACAGTGGCCAGCCAGTTCCTTCGGAGGGGCAACAGGTCATAGAAGCAAAGGCCTTCTCCTGATGCTGCCTCCTGGCTCTGGGATTCAGATTTTTGCTGCCACTGTATTTGGAGCAGTAGAAAAGAAGAGTCTAGGAGCACCTTAAAGACTAACCTGATTTGTGGTAGGAGTTTATGAGTAACAGCTTGCTTCTTCAGATTTCCCTTTAGCCACTTTGGCCAGTAGCTGGATAGACCTCTCCTCCTTGAATCTGCCTAATCCCCTTTTAAAGGCATCTGCCTGGGTCCATGACACCCTCTGGTGTTGAATTCCACATTTTCAGCGGTCTCTGTATAAAAAAAGGATTTTCTTTTGTCTGTTCTGAATCTACAGTCCATCAGATTCCCTGGGTGCTTTTAAAAAGCAAAACACACGACTTGGGGGGCCAGTTGCAAAACTCAGTCTAGAACCTGCCTGCAGTTGGATCCTCGTCTTAAAATGCTGCACAAGCTGTCCGTTTAGTTCGTGGATTTAGGATGTCCGTGTTCCTCCTTCCTGGGAGGAGGGCATAGTTGGCTCCTTTTTCCATGACAGGTGGGCTGTGTAGCTGAGTTTTCTCCAGGACAAGAGCCCTCTCCCCCTCTAACTAAGCAGCCAACAAGCTGTTTGCTCTGCCTCTGGATCTTAGCTGGGGGTGAGCAGTTTGCATGTCTTAAGGCTGCTGTTTTGGGTTTCCTTTTAGGAAGCAATCCTCATCTCTCTGTCAGCTCTGAGACCCCGGATTGAGGAAGCGGCAAAGAAAAACAGGAGCAATTGAATGGAGGATCCTGACCTGAAAATGTGCAAAGTCTAACTCTTCCTGCTGCCCCTACCTCCAAATTTGACCTTCGTGGCTAAGCTAAAAGAGAAGGCAATGGGGTTTGTCAGTTGCCCAAGCTGCTCAGTTGTCCTTCCTGCCACCTGGGAAGGATCAGGAACCAGGTGAAATGCAGTTTGATGGAAACAAACCCTTTTGGAGCACCAGAGGTATGCCGAGGAAGGACCAGGAAAGGGGCTGTGGCTGCATCATCTTGGAAGGAGAAAATCCCAGCTCTGAACCCTTCTGTGGCTGTCAATCAGGAACGTTGATAGTTTGCATAGTCCACTGAGCAGACTCGAATTTTAAAAACTGAATGTCTTTGACATAACAAAATAGGATGTTGCAGAAGTATTAATAAAATTGATTTGTAAGTACAAGTTTTGAGATTATTCTTTTTCTGTACTGCAAGAAATGAACATTCTGTTCCTTCAGAGCATATTACACTGATTAAAATTTACAATAAATATACAAAACTAGAGATTTAAAATAAGTTATTAAAATCTAAAATTAGAACTCATTTGCCAAAGCCTTCTCAAAGGAGGAATACGGGGGGATTGATATTTCCCTCCAGTGGGATTTAATTGGTGGACTTGGGTAGGGAGGCTAGTGGATTTTTGGTTTATTTTCAGACTTATTGAATTGATGTGGAAATATCTACTGGTGCAACCCCTGAAGCGGATGTGACATCCGTAGCCCTGCCCCAGGGAGTGTGCCAGTAGATGGTAGCTGGTGAAGCCTGGCATTGTGGCACCACTATGTCTACCGCCCATCCCAGCCATCAGGAGAGTGGAGACAGCTTGGGAGACCGACAGCAAAGAGCGAGGGAGTGCAAACGTGCAGGCGTGGCAGCTCTGCGCCTGCACGTTTGCCAGTGGCTGCACCTCCCTCTTTCCCCCCAGCAGCATGGCACTCGCTACGCCGGAGTGATCGGCCAATGAAGCGGCCGATTCTCTCAAGCCTAGGCCTGTGGGCCTAGGCTTTAGTGAATAGACCACTTAGTCGGCCGATCGTTCCCAGCTTTTCTGCTGCTTTTCTGCTGCGTAGTGAGCGCTGAGCTGCGGGGGGGTAGAGGGAGGTGTGTGCGTTGGCAAATGCGCAGGCACCTGTGAGGTGCCCTCGTTCCCCTCCCAGGGCTAGGCCTTTCTCAGCCATGACGCCTGCTGGCTGTGTTCCTCTTTGCTGCTTGAAAACATGGAGACCGGTGGCATGTTTCAAGTTCCTTTAATGTGCTCCTCTCCACAGCCTTTACCAACCGTCTCCCCACCCTTTTCCCCATCCTTCCTTATATTTCCCCGAGTGACTCCATCCCCATCTCTGTGACCCTCTCGCTCTCCCTTCCTGCCCTGCCCTTCCTGATTCTAGGTGCATCAGAGCTTCCCATGTCAAGCAGGTAAGTTTTCCTCTCTTCTAGGTGCCGCAGACTTCATTCTCTCAGCCGGGCCATTCCCTGGGGCGGGTGAGCTGGGAGGTTTGTTTTATAACTCTCTCAATCACCACCCCTTTCACTGGCTAACTGAGAATACTCCCCTGCTTCTGGTTTCTTTTTCTGAAGCGTCGCCAGCAATGGGTAAGCATTCCTTCGTCTCTCTTCCTTTCCTGCTGCTGTCACTCTCCTCAGCCTCTCCCTTTCCCCCGTTCTCTCACAAGTCCGGGTGGGCCTCCTGCGAGACCATGGGCTCGCAAGTGGGGAGGCTCGGCCAACTCCCGCTCAGTCTGATGCTTAGTAGTTGCACTGCCTAGAAGCTACGATGGACCTCCAGGACACTCACCCCATCATCTGCAGTGAGTGTGAACTGATTGCCTTCCTTCCTGGAGACAAGATGGACTACAGCTGCCCCAAGTGTAAGCTGGTAAGACTTTTGGAGGAAGGGCTTAGGGTCTTAGAAGACAGGATTATTACTCTGACCCAAATTAAGAAAGGGGAGGAGTTCAAAGCTGTGCAACTCTGAATAAAGAGGATACAACCAGTCCTGAAGAGGATATGGGGATTGATCTCCTTAAGGAGCCTCTGTAGACAGAAGAAAGACTCAAAGGCGTAGAGCGAGATGGTTCTCGGGGCCTTTGGAGCTCCAGAATACATCTCAGGCCCTTGCAGAGAAGGTGCAAGTGCCAACGAGGGAAGAGGTCCCTAAACAAAGTCTAAGAGTGAAGAGGCCACGGGAATAGAAGGAAATGGTGTTGAGAAAAAAAAAGAAGAGTTCTGTTAATTGGAGACTCCCTGCTAAGAGGAATGGATCGCCATGTGGCTGGGCCCGACCCCCTAACCCGAGAGGTGTGTTGCTTACCAGGGGTGAAAATTAAAGACATTTCAAAACGGCTGCCCAAACTCCTCAAATCTACGGATCACTACCCATTTATGATGGTCCATGTGGGAACGAATGACCTGTCCCTGAATACCATCGCTCCTATTAAAAAAGACTATCAAGATCTGGGGAGGAAGCTCAAGCAAATGGGGGCACAAGTGGTATTCTCTTCAATCTTGCCTGTCAAGGGAAGAGGAATGCGTCGGGAGAGGAAGATAATACAGGAGTCATTGCTCTGTTCTTTCTGTTCCTTATGCTGGTGTTTGCTACCTTTGGGCTGCAAGTTTATGCTTAAAACTGCAGACAACAGACTAAACAGGCTTCATCCACTGAGGGAGCAGGTACTAGGATTACTGTGATTAGCTTGTTGCCAATTCAATGTGATCCTGGCATTCTCCCTACCCCTGCCGCTGTTGTTGCTGCTATCAACTTTGAGCTAAGAGGGTTGGAGCTGTGATCCAGAGGCGTGTTACTTGGCTGCTTGATAATGGAGGTGAATCAGTGGCTGCGTAGTTGGTGCTGGCAGGAGGGATTCGGTTTCTGGGACCATGGGATCGGCTTTCTTGAGGAAGGCCTACTAGCTCCTGATGGACTGCACTTATCGAAGTTGGGGAAGAATGTGTTTGGCAGGAACCTGGGGAGATTCATCAGGAGAGCTTTAAACTGAAGCCACAAAGGAAAGGAGATGTTCACCATACTGCGTGTAAGGAAGGAGACCGATCGAGGGCAGCCCAACCAGGAAGGCCAGCTCATAGGGAACCAAAAGTAAAAGGATTCAGATGCCTTTATACTAACGCCCAAAGCATGGGCAATAAGAAGGAAGAACTGGAACTTCTCATGCTGATGGAAAGGTATGATCTAGTAGGCGTCACAGAAACTTGGTGGAATGATTCTCATGACTGGAATGTAATAGTGGATGGATATGAACTGTTCGGGAAAAACAGAATAGATCGAAGAGGTGGAGAAGTGGCACTGTACATGAGGAAAGGGATTACCTGTCAGGAAATTCTAGTGAAGGAGAGTATATCTCCAGTGGAAAGCATCTTGGATGCTTTAGGATGCTTTGGGCTGATCCTGTTTTGAGCAGGGGGATGGACTAGATGGCTTGTGTAGCCCCTTCCAACTCTATGATTCTATGCTCCCTTCCTGGCCATTTCCTGACTGTCGAATTCCCTTGCGGCCTCAACCTCCCAGGGACTCCTTTCCTCTGTCTTTTCTGCGGTCTCTCTTCTTCGGACAGAGCCGACGTTTCTTCCTTTGTGTTTATTGAAATGTTTTCCTGGGCCCCTCTTTCTTTCCACCAACTTTCTCCCTCTAGCTCACCCCTTCCAGGCCCGCCCGGACAGCAGAGAGCTGCCGCGCCTTCACATTTGCGCAACCCCCCCCCCGCAGCACGGTGCTTGCTACACTGGAACAATGGGGGGAAGACGGAGGCACAAATGCTCAGGTGCAGCAGCTCAGCACATGCGCGTTTACACGGCAGCTCTGCTCATGCACGTTTGCCCCTGCACGCCAGCGTTTGGGCCTCCCTCTCCCCCCCCCCCCCCCGCAGACCGGTCCTCAGCCTGGAAGAGGTTTGGGGGCCACTGATTTAGAGCTTAGGAGAAATGCAGCACCATATAGGAGAAGCACTGCCTCAAGGCAACACAGCTGACTCCTGCACAAATGAATGGTTTGCAGAGTACATGGATGCTATGGAAAGACACACATTTTTATTGACATAATCTGGGAGACAGAGCTCTGGTCTCACACAGTGTTTTTATCTTGCAGATAGAACAAGAATCAGAGTATTTTTTAAATGTTCTGCCCCTCTGATCTTTTGGCTATGCTTGTTATCAACATTCTTCCTGGGATTCTTCTGGTAAGTGGTTCATATTACCATGACTTCTGTTTTCAAGTTCTGTTCCAGGGAACCATGTGGGTTCTTCTATGGAAACTCCTTAGGAGCTTTCTCACTGAGAAGGTCAGTCAATTACTGCAGAAAGGATCAGTTTGCCCACTATGGACCATCATCCTCACAAATGACCAGAAACAGGACAAATAAAGATCCAAAGAAAATGAAAGGATAAGAAGCTAAACAGGGATTTCCGCACCCAACTCACCTGTGCAAATCAATTAAGCTAGATGGTAACTAAAGGGAAGTAACAACAACAAGAAGAGTTGGTTCTTATCTGCCACTTTTGTCTACCGGAAGGAGTCTCAGAGCAGCTTCCAATCACCTTCCCTTTCCTCTCCCCACAACAGACACTAGGGTTGGGTGCTTCGGCTCCTGAAGTGGCCATTCACTCCTGCCAGTTTGGTGTAGTGGTTAGGAGTGCGGACTTCTAATCTGGCATGCCGGGTTCAATTCTGCACTCCCCCACATGTAGCCAGCTGGGTGACCCTGGGCTCGACACACCACTGATAAAACTGTTCTGACCGAGCAGTGATATCAGGGCTCTCTCAGCCTCACCCACCCCACAGGGTGTCTGTTGTGGGGAGAGGAATGGGAAGGCGACTGTAAGCCGCTTTGAGCCTCCTTCGGGTAGGGAAAAGCGGCATATAAGAACCAACTCTTCTTCCTCTTCTTCTTCTTTTGCCGCAGCCAGCGCCGTGATGCGGGGGGGGGGGAGGTGCGGGCATTAGCCCGCCAGTGGGCACACATATGGAGGCATGTGTGCAACCGCCAGCATGCTGACGCCCGTGCCTCCCCTCCCCCCGTGGCGCAATGCTGGCTGCGGCGGGAGCGAATGGCCACTTTGGGCACCAAAATGCCCAACCTTAACAGACACCCTGTAAAGGAGGTGGGGCTGAGAGAGCCCTGATATTACTGTAGAAGAGTTTGGAAAAGCTGTATGCGAAACGCGTCGGGACTTGTGAAAAATAGAATAAAAGAATTTTGAAACTGAAGAAATATGACTCTGTATAAGTCCAATTTGGATATTTCTTATTGCCATATTGGTTTCCCAGTGCTTCTGTACTAGCCAATAGGGAGAGAGCACTCTCCCAGTGAGGGCTGATCAGTTCAAATTGCATGCAGACAACTCACTCCCTAAATGATTGGCCATGTCTGGGGTGTGTGCCTCCAATAGGGAGCGAGAACTGCTGTTTGCTGGGTGGAATAGGTGCCAACTTCTCTGAAGGGCTCTGCTGCTGGTACGTTGCTCCATTCTCAGCCTATTCCCACCCTCCATCTTCCCCAGGCAAGGGAGGGAAGCCAGTTGCTTTCAGTGCTTTCTGTGTTGGTCTCAGGTTTCAGCTCTCTGCTGAAAGGAAGCACAGATGAGCTTAAAGGGAGGCACTCACCTTTATTACGGCTGAATTTTTGTCTTCAGTTTTTAAACTTAAACTGATTGATGTATCCTGACTATCTCTGTTCATTTTGCTAATTTGCTTTATGCCAATAAAGGTATTGTGTGTGTGTGTGTGTTATAGGAAAGCAGAGAAAATCAGTAATTAAAAAACACAATTCCAAGGGACAGACAGAATGCAAAGAGTTGGGATGAGAGAGATTCAGACACACATGCAGGTATCTGAGTGTCAGGGAAGTCTGCCCACTTTCAGCCGAGCCCCCCCCCAGAACAGCATCTTTTATTAACTTCACTTGCACATAACGATAGATTCAAATGAGTAGCCGTGATGGTCTGAAGTAGCACAATAAAAGGTCATGTAACACCTTTAAGACCAACAAAGATTTAATCAAGGCGTGAGCTTTCGGATGCAAGCACCCTTAGTCAGACTATGATCTTCTTACATGACAGGGAATATACAGCAAAAATCAGTTCTGTTACATCTGTGTCACAACCAGATACAGCCAATGAATCCCCTAGAATTCAGTGTACTTTACAAAGAGAAACCAAAGTGTTGCTGGTAGAGAGATCAAAGGCTATCACCTCCCCATACATAACATGTATCCATGTATCTCTTTTGGCCTTCAGGCCAGAACTCAAACACAGAAGCTTCTTGTATGTACAAGCAGCTATTGTTCTTTGTGCTTTCTACTTGCATTGCGATAACAGCGTGTTCAGCAGTTCACTTTAGCAATGCACACACACACACACACACACACATATAGGGCCTGCACCACATTCCACCCTTTTTTATTTTTAATTTGTGAGGGGTAGCAACCTATGAACTTTTAGATCTAGGGGAGCATTGTCTGCGCCTCTTCCCCACCTGAGTCACTGTACCTCCTGTTCTGCCACCACAACACCGCTGCCTGCATACGGTGAGGTGGAGCAGCGCAAGATTTCTGTGCCAACAGAGTGGGTAAGCATTGGAACAAACAGCATGTCCCTAGAATGGCAAGAAAGCCAAGACAAACTAATTTAACTATGGTTCCGAATAAGCCAGTGGGCATCCAGCTCCAAAGTGAAGCCCACCATGTAGGAAGAACATCCTTGCGAATAGTGGCAGCCAAAGTGTGGAGAGAATCAATTTGTTTCTGCACAACATTTGAATTATCAGAAAGATTGGAGCAACACATATTTGCTACAGACTGGCAACCTTGAAGATACAGCAGGAGTAAATGATCAATGACAGCTCGAATATCTAGTATTGCATGTCTCAGTTCTTTTTGTTCTTCATTAAGCACTGCTAGTGCTGTTGAAGTAGCATTTATACTTTGGGCTAGGCTACAGGCCAGGGGTAGTCAAACTGCGGCCTTCCAGATGTCCATGGACTACAATTCCCAGGAGCCCCCTGCCAGCGAATGCTGGCAGGGGTCTCATGGGAATTGTAGTCCATGGACATCTGGAGGGCCACAGTTTGACTACCCCTGCTACAGGCAATAGCAACAGTCATTCCATGTTTAATAACTGTTAAACTTGGCACTCCCACTAGAGAGATGGCGAGAGCTACAGCTTCAGACTTATTTAAAAGAGTTACATCTGAATTGCAAGATTCATCTAAAGAGGCCTCGTCTCTGCGAACTCTCTGACAAGAAAACCATTCTTTGCGTGGTAACACAACTGATAAGCGACTTAAACAACACAATGAATCTGACACATTAGCTAGAATATAGTTAAAAGTGAAAAAACATCCTGGGGGAAGAAATGTGTGAGCATAAGCAAACGAAACATTTTCAACTGAGGAACAATGAAGTACATTAGGACCAACTTTAAGATAGTGGGGCTTCTTGTGATGTGATGTGCAATTAATGACATGTGCACAGGTAGTATTAGAAGCAACATAAGGAGTATACAGAGAAATAGAAAACTATCTTTAAGTTTTTTCCCCAAGCATACATGTGCCCGTAACTGAATTTGTTAGCAGGTACTGCACTTTCAATCGAGTCTCATTTAACAACAGATGCAGAGGCGTGCAGACAGGAATTAAGCATGTGGAGAGTAAATTGTGCAAGTTCATGGTGGATTGCAAACAAAAGGTGGATGCATTTACTTGCTGTGCTAGATGGGTCCAGGGATTAAACTTAAGGCGGTTGAGAAGTAGTTGCACTGGACTGGTGGATAGCAGCAGAAGGATTCCCAGCAGGAGGAGAAGTGACCTCATGATGCAAAGAGGGTGTGTGAGCAGAATTGGCAGTGATGGCCGCAGAAAGTGCAAGGAACAGATTCTCTGGTGTCTCCTGGGCTCCGGTTTGTTGCAGAAGCTGGTGAGCTGGGAGAGTCGTTGCTTTGACAGCCCCCCAGGTCACAGGAACTGCTTTGTTGGTTGTTGGCACTCTGTGGTGTTGGAGAGAAATATTCGGGAACTCCAGTACTGGGTTGGGCTGGTCTTGGTGCCAAGCCATGCGACCTATGGGCGACAAAAAGTTACATACCCTCTCCCCCAGGTTAACAAAGGAGCCGGTCCATGCCAAGTGGACCTGTCAGGTAAAAGAAGATAAAAGACCATGGGCAGGGGTAGGACTGGGCGTGCCCAAAAATGCCGGTCCAAGGCTGAAACCGGTGTTGCAGAGGAGCCAAGTGAGGGTGTCAAATTTGAATGATTATAAAGAAAAAGAGCCTTGGAGACCAGGGCAGAGTCTACACTTACTTTCTTTATTCCATTGTCAATCCTGTTGAATTGAGATCGCTTTGAACTCAGGTCTTCCTCTCCCCCCCTCCTCCCCATTGAAATAGGAAAGTCTTCTGCACGTGGTTAGGGAGGCTCAGAAGGGGGGAAGGGGGAGCCAAGCCTCTTTCTTTCTTTTCTTGAAGGGGGGGGGGAGGAGCCAGGCAGGCAGCCTCTTTCTTTTCTTGGAGGGGAGGGGGAGAGGATCGAAAAAGGCAGAGGAGGGAGGAAAAATCCAGGACTGACAGAAATTGAGAGAAGTTAGGGGCTTCTCCTTTAAGGCAAGCGAGTCACATGACCAGGTGTAGCCTATCAGAGGTTCTTTACCACGGAGCTTTCTTTATTCAGGATTAACAGCACTTTGAGATATCCCACAATAAAGGTAGTGTCACTCCGGATCAATAATTCTTGCTGCAGAAGGAAAATTTAAATCGCCCAAAATCCAAATGGAAATCACATTCTGTGTAGAGGGCAGGGACTGAATCGATCTGGGGTTGGAATAAAAGCTCCGTGCAGTTTACACCCAGATTAAAAGCCCATTGCTGGGTAGGGGGATGTCCACTCTTTTCTATTAATTTAGAAAGCAGGGATTTGAAGGAACGATTAGCGCGTTCTACTATGGCCTGGCCTGTAGAGTTATAGGGCAAGCCATGAATGAGCTGAATGTCCCAGTGTGAGCAAAAAGCAGCAAAAGCCTGTGAACAGTAAGAAGAACTGTTGTCAGTCTTGAGTCGAGCTGGCCAACCCAAGGCCACAAAAGAAGCCAGACAGTGAGATATGACATGATTAGTGGTTCCTCCACACTGGGCAGTAACCCAAATAGTGCCAGAATAGGTATCCACACACACATGAAGATATTTCCAGGGATTTAAGCGAGGTTCCTGAGTAACACCCATTTGCCAAAGTTGGCAGGCCTCTAGCCCCCATGGGTTCACACACTCAGGAGCCAGAGGAGTGAGACCAGCACATTGAGAGCAGGAACGAACAATGTGATGTGCTTCAACAAGAGGAAATTAAAATTCTTAGCAAGACTGCAAGCATTCTGATGAAAAAATAGATGACTGCTCAGTGAAGGCCCCCCAAGTAAGAGGGAGGCATGTGTAGCTTCATCTGCCTTTGCATTCCCTTCAGTGAGAGGTCCAGGATGAGAAGGATGACTACGAATGCTAGTTTACCTACTGGATGGGGGATACGCTTCTAGGTAACACTGTGTGTGAACGAGACCTTGGGGTACTTGTGGATTGTAAACTAAACATGAGCAGGCAGTGTGATGCAGTGGTAAAAAAGGCAAATGCCATTTTGGGCTGTATCAACAGGGACATCACATCAAAATCACAAGTTGTCATAGTCCTATGGTATACGGCACTGGTCAGACCACACTGTGCAGTTCTGGAGGCCTCACTTCAAGAAGGACGTAGATAAAATTGAAAGGCTACAGAGGAGAGCGACGAGGATGATCTGGGGCCAAGGGACCAAGCCCTATGAAGATAGGTTGAGGGACTTGGGAATGTTCAGCCTGGAGAAAAGGAGGTTGAGAGGGGACATGATAGCCCTCTTTAAGTATTTGAAAGGTTGTCACTTGGAGGAGGGCAGGATGCTGTTCCCATTGGCTGCAGAGGAAAGGACGCGCAGTAATGGGTTTAAACTACAAGTACAACGATATAGGCTAGATATCAGGAAAAAATTTTCACAGTCAGAGTAGTTCAGCAGTGGAATAGGCTGCCTAAGGAGGTGGTGAGCTCCCCCTCACTGGCAATCTTCAAGCAAAGGTTGGATACACACTTTTCTTGGATGCTTTAGGATGCTTTTGGCTGATCCTGTGTTGAGCAGGGGGTTGGACTAGATGGCCTGTATGGCCCCTTCCAACTCTATGATTCTATGATTTATTTGCAAATCTTTTAGTAAGAAATACCTTGGTCAGTTTGCCTATTTCCTTCAATAAAGAGATTTCTTTTGCACCACAGAGTCTGCTTATTGGGAACTCAACAGGACTGACGGTTGGCCAAAACATGCCATACTACATGAGCCACTTTCAAACAGTTGTTTCCTTATAGGCTTTCCAATTGCAAGGGATTGCAAGGGATCAGAACAGCTCCCTTCCCAGACATCAGAAGCTGTCCAGTATGGAGGATGTCCATCAGAACTTGGTCAATTTGATTGAGGATATTTCTGATTATTAAGGGCTGTATGCACAAAGCAGTCCTAGGCTGAGTAGGCTCTCTCTCTCTCTGAGGTGTTAGAGATCTTCATATTCGGCAAACATTAGGAGCTTCAAGTAGGCACAGCTCAGGGCCCTCCCACCAGCCAGTTCCTATAAAAGTATACTTTGGGCAGTGAAGAGAAGGGACAGACTCACTTTCCTTGAATTCTGTGTAAGTTCCAACTGATCCCTCACTAGAAAGAAAATAGAAAAAGGGAATTGCGTGTGTGTGTGGTAATGCCACATACAGATCCAGGCAAGCTTTGTGCGGGTGAGGCTCAGGTGCCTCTCACAGGGAATCCCAAAGGACAGATCTGTAAACAGGGTAATGAGGTATCCTTGCATTTTGTCACCCAGGTCTTGAAGCATATGTTGAATGTGATATGAAGTAGTAATGAAAATGGCCTCTGAGCATGCACGGAGTGATGAAGCTAGATATGAAGGCAGATAGCTGTAGAAGAGGGGATGTTGGCAGCTGCTGTTTGACATGGGGAAGTGAGTGAGTGTGTTATCATGGTTATACTGGGGAGTTTGGGGTTCAAATCTTCGTTCAGTAATTAAGTGCATGGATCTCATGGACTCTCAACCATACTAACCTCATAGGGTCATTGTGAGGATTCATCTACACATCTGTTGGAATTGCAACGAGCAAATAATTTGGTGCAGTCAGCCTTGAAGTGCTGTTGTTTAAGCAGCTGAGCTGCACCTATGTGCTCACTAGGTTCCCCATGATGTTCTGATGGATAAATTGAAGGACTGCAATCTGGATTTTCAGATAGTTAGGTGGACAGGGAATTGGTTAGAGAACCGCACTCAAAGAGTTGTTGTCAATGGTGTTTCATTAGACTGGAGAGAGGTGAGTAGCGGGATACCTCAGGGCTTGGTGCTCGGCCCGGTACTTTTTAACATATTTATTAATGATCTAGATGAGGGGGTGGAGGGACTACTCATCAAGTTTGCAGATGACACCAAATTGGGAGGACTGGCAAATACTCCGGAAGATAGAGACAGAGTTCAACGAGATCTGAACACAATGGAAAAATGGGCAAATGAGAACAAGATGCAATTTAATAAAGATAAGTGTAAAGTTCTGCATCTGGGTCAGAAAAATGAAAAGCATGCCTACTGGATGGGGGATACGCTCCTAGGTAACACTGTGTGTGAACGAGACCTTGGGGTACTTGTGGATTGTAAACTAAACATGAGCAGGCAGTGTGATGCAGCGGTAAAAAAGGCAAATGCCATTTTGGGTTGTAACAACAGGGGCATCACATCAAAATCACAAGATGTCATAGTCCCATTGTATACGGCACTGGTCAGACCACACCTGTAGTACTGTGTGCAGTTCTGGAGGCCTCACTTCAAGAAGGACGTAGATAAAATTGAAAGGCTACAGAGGAGAGTGACGAAAATGATCTGGGGCCAAGGGACCAAGCCCTATGAAGATAGGTTGAGGGACTTGGGAATGTTCAGCCTTGAGAAAAAGAGGTTGAGAGGGGACATGATAGCCCTCTTTAAGTATGTGAAAGGTTGTCACTTGGAGGAGGGCAGGATGCTGTTTCCGTTGACTGCAGAGGAGAGTACACGCAGTAATGGGTTTAAACTACAAGTACAATGATATAGGCTGGATATCAGGAAAATATTTTCACAGTCAGAGTAGTTCAGCAGTGGAATAGGCTGCTTAAGGAGGTGGTGAGCTCCCCCTCACTGGCAGTCTTCAAGCAAAGGCTGGATACACACTTTTCTTGGATGCTTTGGGATGCTTTGGGCTGATCCTGCGTTGAGCAGGGGTTGGACTAGATTCTATGATTCTAGTGCACCTAATGGTCAATTTGAGGAAATTGACCCAGCACATCCCTGGGAGATCTATTTGTCTAAGCTGGGATCCCACCCACTTCCTGTCTTTTCAAAAAAAGAAAGAGCAGATCAGTGTGTGCTATGAAGTAAGGAGCAGTGTCCTCCATTAATAAGCTGCCCATCCATCTCGATTCTGGCAGGACAATCACGCTTTTAAAAGAATTGTCCCGCTTCCCGCACAGTATTAAAAAGTCCCGATTTTAAGGCTGAATCCCTCGGGTGCACCCTTTGCTGCCGCTTGCCGTTGTCGAGAAGAGCGCTCCCTGAGAGCAAAGGGAACGGACGCGAGGGCGGCTTCCCCAGGCCCTTGTGTGGTGCTGCCCCCCTGCAGGGCGCCTGCCTGCCTAAGTGCCTTCCTTCCCGGGTGAGTCATGCGGCAGGGAGGGGGGCTGGCTTGTTTCCTGTCTGCAGGCTGGTGGGCGGGCAAGCCCAAGGCCAGGGGTCTGCGGCACGGGGGGGGGCACTATCCCCCCCCCCCCCGGTCAATGCTGTCCCACTTTACCAGTTTTAAAATCAGGTCACTTTTTCTATTAAGGCTCTCCGCTGATGGGTAGGCATGTATTCTGCTTGAGCCAGCCACAGGGGCTTGCACTGTATTTTCTTTGTAACTATCTTTGGCCAGTTCTGCATAGTGGTGGCTGCCCTGGGCTGCCGCTGATGCAATGCTGTGGAGGATAAAACTCCACAGTTTTCCATTTCCCAACTAGGGACACAAAGCAGTGGTGGATTAGTTCCACCAAGTGGGGCGCTGTGGGGTGTTTTCATTTTCCATGCAATCCCATCTTTTTGCAAAATATAAGCACCGTGAATGCCCTGGTCACTCCGCAGTGCGGCAAAGTGCCACAAAGCTGACTGGGCCACCATAGGGCAGAGAGGAGCTGAGCCTTCGCTGTCTACAGGGGCCTGCCATGGGACAGGCCCTGTTGACTCCCCCCCCCCCGGGGGCGAAGGGAACCCAGAAGACTCTGTGTCCCCTTAACCTGGGGCTTCTAGGGCCTGATCCACGCCAGGTTTGGAGGGCAATGGCCTGGCGGCAACATCATATAGAAGCAGAGAGTTGCCCTGTTTCCATATGACTGCCCTCTTGGCCTTTTCCACGCATGCAAAATCGGCCTTTTAAGCTTTTGTATTCTGTGTCAGTAAGGAGACTGAAGCAGATGAATATGATATATTTGTAAATAATCTTTTAAACCTCTTTTAAACCTTATGGCCCCCATAGGGCCCTCCGCTCTACGGGTATGAATCTGCTGGCTGTCCTGGGTCCACGGAAAGTGCTCCTGGCCTTGACCAGGGGCAGAGCCTTTCAGTCCTGGCCCCTACCTGGTGAAATGAGCTCCTAGAAGAGCTGATGGCCCTGATGGAGCTCTCTGGGTTCCACAGGACCTACAAGATTGAGCTCTTCCCCCAGGTGTTTGGTTGAGGCCAGAGTAATATGATTGGGTCCCTCCCCACAATTTATAATCTATACCCCCACCCATTTTTATCATCTGTACTCCCCCACCCCGGCCATACATCACCTGTGGTCAGCTATTGGGGCAACAGCGACTGCCAGCAGAAGGGTTGAGGGTTGTACGAGAGAGTAGCTTGTTCTTTGTTGCTGCCAGGTTTTATGCTGTTTTTATATTTTCTGTAAAGTCCCATGATCCGGCTGGGCTGAGAGTGGCGGTCTATAAATTTATTTATAAATTAAAAGTGCTGTGAGTCTGGATCTGTGCCTCATCCACCAAGATGGATAACTGTATACTTTCAAAGTGCCCTGTTAGTCTGCAGCTCTATTTTTCTGGAGGACCCTAGGACCAAGTCTAGTCCAAAAGTCCTAACATCATCTCTATCATATTTTTGCCTCACCATTCCCTCATGGGTCCCGGGACTATGTGCAGTCGCCTCCACTTCATCATTTTGCTTTCCAGCCATCCTTTGAGGTAGACTTGCCATGAGTGGCCACAGGACAATGAGCTTCATGGTTCAGTGTGGCTTTGAACCTGGCTCTCCCCAGTCCCAACTCAGCACTTGAAATGCATCACCATGAGGCCTCCCTGTTGTACTCCCATGGAAAGAGTGGGGTACACATTCTTTCTCCTGCTTTGCTTTCAAAATGACCCACCTTGAGTTTAAAGCAAAGGAGAGGTAGAATGTGGCCTGCACAACATGAGAGATCCCCCCCCCCAAAAAAAAACCCTACATGTATTAAAAGGGATTTTTGATATTTTATTCCAGGCAGACATCTGAAGGACACTGGCTTAACAGAGGGATCTCAATATTATGTGAAACACAGAGGTAATATGCTCCTGGGTGCAGGGGTCCCTGGGTGGGATAGGTTTTAAAGGGGACTGCCATGAGGCTGATTTTAAACAAGACTTAACAGACTTAAAATTTTGTTTTTTAATATTCATTCAATTGATTTATAAACCCACATTTTCTCATCCAACTAACAATATTTTAAATTAATTTTAATTTAACTCATTTTATATTGTGCGGAATGGTTACTCTGACTTTCATTTATTTGCCTCCAGTAGACTCAGCAGAAACAAGACTGATCTCTTGGATAATTCACCAGAGATAGAGTTACCAAGGTACCATTTTGAGTTACTTTGGTTTGCATTGGAATATGGGAATGAGCTGTCACTGTGGGGTCTCATACCACATGTCCAGATGGAGTCTCTAGCCATTTGTATTGTGGAGCTGGGGGGGAATTCAGAATTGCTGCCAGAAAGTTGTGGGTCATTGGTACAACTCCACGAGACGCAGGACACTCCTCCCAACAGGCAAGCTGAGTAGTTTCATTGCTCCGCCCAGCAGCATCTATCCCCAAAGCATTACATTCCCCCTTTTAGAGTGGTTTACCCAAAGCTACAGATCTATAAACCTGTATCTAGAGCTGACTCTGCTTAAGATTGGGCCATTCAGGGAAGTAAGGGAAGACTATTGCAGAGCTTACTGTTCCATCTCTTGGAGTTTTGGCATCTGAAATAAGGGGCACTCCAAACAGAGGGTCTTTATGGGCTACTGAACAAATTTCTAGACTCAGAGATGTAGCCTAAGATAATGCTGCTGCAGTCAGCTGTCGCCCCTGCAAAAGTTAGAGCCTGCCTTTCTGAGAGCCTTGATGGACCTGATCCTACGGTGAAACCTGCAATGGCTCTGAGTTCCACCAAGTCCCCAGTTGCCCTGAACCAGACAAGTGAGCTGAATGTAGCCTAAAATGTTTGCAGAAAAGCCTGCAGAGATTCTTCTCTATGAGGAATTATCCCTAAAACCCAACTACTCTCTTTCTTTCAGAATGGTTTACACAAAAGCACACATCTTTAAGCCACTGTAAGTAATGCTCAGAACAATTCAGCTCTGCCCCAGGCCCACTGGGGAAAGTTTGGTGATTACAGAGAGCATTTCCGCATATCACTAAAAATAACGTTACACCAGCTGAATGGTGTAGCGCTAAATATTATTGCACCTTCTGGCCATTCCTCATCTTCTTCCTGTCTCGCTATAGTCTGCCACCTTTTTGCGCTTTTCACCCTCTACAAGTGCTGCTGAAAATGGCGGAAGACAGCAACACTGTTTATCCATTACTCTCTTCCGCCTATCAAGCCAGGCAGCCAATCCCCTTTCTCCTTTTTTTAAAGGTCCCGTGATGCCTGACAATTTTTTAATATTAATAGTTCTCTGTTGAAACGCCGAGGCATCTAATCATAGATGCATATTGCTTTTCAGAATGCCACCCCTTATGTAATCATAGGTCTTGAGTGTTTTAAAATTTAATCTCATTCCTGACTTTTTGGGGGGGAGGGGGACTTTAGAGAGGCATGCTTTGTGTTTTAACATTTGGGGAAAAGTATTTTTGGCTTTGCTTGCATGCTTGTACTCCTATTCGTTGCTCCTGACAGTTCACCATAATAAAAAAATTCCATCCCCAGAAGAAGGGAGGGGAAGGCAGGTGCGAGGGCGGGACATTGGAGGTGGAGATAGTGCTTCTTTGCCTCCATACATTTCTTTTGCATGTAGTCTGCTGGTTGTCTGCTGGGGGAAAGTGCTTTTGCATTCACCAACTTGAGCTTTAAAATGGTGGATATTGTAAGTAGTTTGCTTGCCAGACGCAGAGGATTGGCGACGTCATGTGGAGTGCCCAGAATATAGCGTCTTCAGGGGGTGAGTGTAACACTAAATTTATGGCATGAGGAATGGCCTATAGTTCTTCAAAAGTAGGCCTCTTGTCTGTGTAGTTCTGTAACATGATCCTGAAAAAAACTTATTTCCCTTCAGGAGAACTGACGTTCTTACTGTGACTCCTTGGTTTGCCCCAATCGTTTGGGAAGGGTCCTACAACTTGGATATCTTGAACGAGCAGTTTAGACAAAAGAACATGACTGTTGGATTGACGATATTTGCCATCAAAAAGTGAGCATAGCATAACTGGACAATGAAGCAAGATTAGGACTCTTTTCCTTTCATGTGTATGAGATTTTATTTTGCAGCCAGCTGGGTGACCTTGAACTAGTCACAGTTCCTCCGGGTTTGTTCTCACAGAGCATTTCTGTGAGAGCTCTTTCAGTGCTACCTCCCTCACATGGTGTCTGTTGTGGGGAGAGGAAGAGAAAGGTGGTTGTAAACTGTCTTGGGATTCTGTCAGGCAGTGAAAAGCAGGATATAAAAACCTTACTCTTCTTATTCTTGTTGCTGGTGGTCTCTCCTCCCCTTCCCTGTCATTCTACAGTCGGAGGAGGGTGCTGGGGGTGCTGCTGGAATCATCCAGGCATACCTGTTGCAGAAATGTAGGTATGGTTCCCACCAGTGTCTTGGCAAATGCCAGAAGCTTTTGAGGGCAGAGCATGGGGAGGATGTGACATTGCTTTTGGGTGATGACTTGTAACTGTCTCCTCTGTTCTATAAACCTTTGAGTCGTGGGGAAATTTCTGGTGTATCACCCTGGAGGCCATATTCTAGCCATTTTGTCCTCCAGCTCCTCAGTTTTGTGATGGCAGCTTTGAGCCAAAGCTGAGGCAAATGACAAACCTAGTCCTGATAGAATCTCCTGTCCTGCTTGCAAGTTGATGGGAAGGTTGTTGCTTCAAAGTTCTGAAGCATGCAGAGACACAGTAGGCAGCCTCATCTGTCTGTGGAGGTCTTCCATCCTGCATTAACTCACTGATTCCATTTTGGATGCTAAGCCTCCCTTTTGTGCTGAAGACTACCTCCCCCTCCCCACACCCTTGGATATGCATTTTGGGTCGACTGCTGCAATGCTAGAAGTCCCCGGCTCAAAGAGCACTTTAGCTGTTGCCCACCGATGGCTTCAGTCACTGCTGCTATGGAAAGTGCTGGGGCCCTGAACTCCACTTGCCCAGTTGAAGAGAAGCCATACCCCAGCTATTACTTTGTCCCTGATCCTTAATAGCACACTGCTCAGGGAGGGGCTGTTTGATTTAGGGATTTTACAGTGCAATTCTAAGCAGAGTTGCATCCTTATAAGCCTATTACACAGAAGGCGTGTCGCTGTTAAGCTCTCAGGGTAATAGCAACAGTAAAATCTAAGATGTGGGAGAAGACATTCTGCATCATTATATCCTTACTGCCTTCATCAGTTACATTTGATTGTCTTAGTATGTGTTATTTTCTTTGTTGTGCCTTACAGTGTGGTCTAGTGGTTAAGAGTGGTGATTTTAATCTGGGAAGCCGGGTTTAATTCCCCACTCCTCCTCTACATGCAGCCAGCTGTGTGGACTTGGGCCTACCACAGCACTGATAAAGGAATATCAAGGCTCTCTCAGCCTCATCTCCCTCACAGGGTGTCTGTTATGGGGAGAGGAAAGGGAAGGCGATTGTCAATTGCTTTGAGACTCCTTCATGTAGAGAAAAGCAGCATATAAAAACAGATCTTCTCCTCCTCCTCCTCCTCCAGTGGTGCGTTAGGTGACCTAGAAAAATTCTAAATAAACCAATTCCAAAACTTTTGACCCAAGCATTATTTAATTTTACAGCAAGAAACAACACGCAATCGCTCCCTTCTTCCCTAGATTAATGTTTTAGGAACTAATGCTGCTCAGTAGAATGATATTAGACAATTTCCTATCTTTTGTTTGAAAAAAATGTGCAAAATGTACTTCATCCCCCCCCCCCCCCCAATGCTCTCTTGAACTGGTGCAGTTTCTTTTTGGGTTTATATTCAATAACTTATGATAGACATCTTCTTGTTCCTTCTAGGTATGTTGTCTTCCTCCAGAGGTTTCTAGAAACTGCAGAGACTTACTTCATGGTTGGGCATAGAGTGAAGTATTATGTCTTCACTGATAGGCCTGAAGCTGTTCCTAATGTAACTGTGAAAGATGGAAGGGAGATAGTCCCTCTCAAAGTGCAAAATTATTCCAGGTGGCAAGAAATCTCCATGCGCCGGATGGAGATTATCAGTTACTTCTCTAAACAGCGCTTTATCAATGAAGTTGGCTTTCTGGTGTGTGTTGATGTAGACATGAGGTTTAATGACCATGTTGGAGTAGAGATTTTGAGTGAACTGTTTGACACAATTCACCCGGGTTTCTATGCCTCTGAACGCAAAGCTTTCACCTATGAACGTCGTAACAATTCGAAAGCTTTCATTCCACAAGATGAGGGTGATTTTTACTATGCTGGAGGCTTCTTTGGAGGAACTGTGGACAAAGTTTACCAGCTCACCAAGAAATGCCATGAAGCCATTATGGCTGACAAAAACAGAAGCATGGAGGCGATCTGGCAGGAAGAGAGCCACCTAAACAAGTATTTTGTGTACCATAAACCGACAAAAATACTTTCCCCAGAATACTTGTGGGACAATAATTTTGGTAGCCCACAGTTCCTCAAGAAAAAACGATTCCTTGCTGTGCCAAAGAACCATGCTGTTATCAGAAATAGAAGAAATTCACACCTGAAATGTTAGATTTTTTTATTGTACAATAAATACTTAAAATAAAATCTAATTTATTTCAAAAGACAGGGCTATGTTTACAAGGTCTTTATTAATCATTTTCCCCCCATGAAGAAGTGAAGGATCGAAGGAGTTTCACAAAAAGGCAGGAAGGCCATCCTAATTGGTTCGACCTCTCCTTAAGAAATCATCACTGGATCGGCGGGACCCGGCAAACTACTGTCCGGTTTCACATTTGGCACTGGGCAAGGTGGTTGAAAGAGCTACAGCAGATCAGCTCCTGGCATTCTTGGAGGAAACTTCGGCTCTCAATCCATATCAGTCTGGCTTCCATCCTGGCCACGGGGGGGGGGGGGGGGAGACGGTGCTGGTCGCCCTGTTGGATTTCTGTCACCAGCTGGACCAGGGCAAGGTGGCTGTGTTGGTTCTGTTAGATCTGGTGGCCTCCTTTGATGAGGTCGACCATGACCTGCTGGCTGTCAGGAATCAGGCTGAACCCAGCCCGTAGAGTCCATGATAAAGACACATCCAAGATCTAACAGGCAGTTGAGAATCCAAGGAAGAACTTTATTAAACAGAATCTACAGAGTTGCTAGACAGGGCCAAGATCTCCTAAGCAAAAGATCTTGGAAATTACAAAGAATAGACAGAACAGATATAGGTTATTCTCGATAAGGGAGGGGGGAAATAGGCATTTAGGCGGGAGAGTAGAGGGCACCAAAGGTGCCAGGGTTCACAGGCTGCCAGATGGCCAGAGTCTAATCTCTACAGCTATATTTCTGTTGAATCTGGGCTGTCTATGCAAGGTCACAGGAAGAATTTAATAAAGCGAAAGGAAGAAGACTCCCCGCTGGGAAAGTAGGGGAGTCATGGGACCTGAAGACAGATTTACAATTTTACAACACCCGGCCTTGCCAGGCTTGAGGAAACGAAACTAAACAGGCATGAATCGGGGTTCATAACATTCGACTCTCCCTAAAGCCTCCCCTCGCTTAACCCCGCTCACCCTCCTGCCGCAGGCATGGTCGGGCCCGGCTTGTCCGGGAAGCGAGAGTGAAATTTATGCACCAGAATTGGGGTCGCAACATCTTCAGCATCCACCCACTCGTTGTCAGAGTCAGGGAAACCCTTCCAAACCACCAAATATTGCAATCGTTTTCAGGAGATCCATGAGTCCACTATCTTAGACAATTCATAGTGCGCCTCATCCACTACCATGACCGGGGGAGGAGGCAGAGATTTCGGGTGCCACTGGTGAGGTGGCGGGGCTTTCTTTACCAAGCTGACATGGAAAACAGGATGAACCTCTTTGTAAGCAGCCGGGAGTTCTACCTTCACGGCCACCTCATTGATGACTTCTGTGATTTTAAACGGCCCCACAAATTGGTAACTCAGTTTCTTGCAGGGCCTATGATTCTTTAGGTGTTTTGTGGAAATGAACACTTCTTCCCCACCACATGGGGGGGCAGGCTGTCGTTTATGGTCTGCCCATTTCTTAAAGTCTGCCTTGGCTTTGTTCAAAGTTGCGGAAACCTCAGATCAAGACGCCCGGACTCTAGCCGCCCATTCCTCCACCCCGGGAGGCATTGCTGCAGCTTCGCCGGGAGGTTTAACCAGCACCAAGAATGGGGGGGAAGAGTACCCATACACCACTTCAAAGGGAGACTTCCCTGTGCTCACAAACGACGCATTGTTATACGCGTATTCTGCCAGCGCTAGCAGGTGGGTCCAATCGTCCTGGTGATAGTTAATAAAGGAGCGGAGGTACTGCTCCAAAACCTGGTTAACTCTTTTGGTTTGGCCATTTATGGCCGGATGGTACGGAAAGCTTAGGCCCCAGGTGACCCCTGCCAGGTCCATGAGGGCCCCCCAGAATTTGGCAATGAACTGGATCCCTCTATCACTAATTATCTTATGGGGGAACCCGTGCTGCCTCATCACGTGGGAGATGAACAATTCTGCCAAATGCTGGGCGGAGGGAAGCCTGGCACAGGGAACTAAGTGCGCCTGCTTTGAAAAGAGGTCCACCACCACCCAGATGACCGTTTTGCCCAAGTTGGGGGGCAGATTGGTGATAAAATACATGAAAATGACCTCCCATGGTTGACTGGGAGCTTCCAAGGGCTTCAACAGTCCCTGCGGCTTCCCTTTTGTGAGTGAGACACACCGGGCATCCTTTCACATACTCCTCCACATCCTTTCGCAATTTCAGCCACCAGAATTGGCGATGGAGCAGACCCCAGGTCTTGAGGAACCCAAAATGCCCCGCCGTTTTGCTGTCGTGGCATACCTCCAACACCTGCTTTCTAAGAGGCGGAGGAGTATACAGCAGTATACAAGCTTGGCAACTAGCACCCTACCTTTCCCCCGACTAGGAAGGCACAGGTGGTGCCAACCTCCAGTGGTGCCTGGAGAGCTCCTGGAATTACAGCTCACCTGCAGAGTATAAAGATCAGCTCCCCAGGCAGAAAGGGCTACTTTGGACAGGGTTGTGGTAGAGAAGGGGCTTTTTCTGTGGCCTCTCTGTCAGCCAACACCAGGTACCCTCAAAAGGAATGCCCTCAGGCTCCCCTGCGTTGCTCTCTGAAGGCTTTTAATCCTGGGCAACTTCAACCTTCACGTGGATGCGCCCTCTTCAGGACTTGGAGGGGACCTGGTGTCATCCATGGTGACACTGAGGCTCTTGCAAGTTGTTACCGGGCCCACCCATCACGCCAGCCACACACTTTACTTGATTTTCGGTGCCGGGATAGAGGTGGAACTGGATGCAGCTTTGGCTGTGCCGTGGTCAGTGCCGTGGCTGTGCCGTGGTCACTATGCCCTGTGGGCTCGGCTCAAGATACCGCCCCCTCCCCAGTTGAGCGGCGAGCGCATTTTTGTCCGCCCACGGAGACTCATGGATCCGCTCGGTTTCCAGAATGCTCTGTGGGACCCGATGCCTCCTGGCGACTCACTGGCGGCCTTGGTGGAGGACTGGCAGTCCTGCCTGACAGCCGCCATAGATGAGATCACCTCTAAACGTCCTCTCTGCCCTTGACTCAAGCGGGCCTCCTGGGAAATGTGACGACTGGAGCGAGTGCGACGGAAGACGAAGCCACAAGAACATCTTATCGCATGCTTATGAAGGCGTATGAGATGGCGGTGAAAGTGGCGAAACGTGAGTTTTTTGCCGCGGAAATCGCGTCCGCAAGCTCTCACCCAGCCCAATTATTTAGGGTAGTTAGATCCCTCACCACCCTTGAGGGGTGCCAAAATACTAGACAATTGGAACTTGGCTGTGAGGCATTAGCTAGCTATTTTGCAGACAAAGTCCTGTCACTCTGCTGCGATCTTCCCGCCACATTTAATACAATAAATGAACTGGAGACCTGTTGGCTGCCTTTGGCAGTGAGGTTTGATGGCTTCAGGCGGCTCTCTTCTTCCGAAGTGGACAAGTTGCTGGGTTTGGTTAGGGCAACCACCTGCCCCCTAGATCCCTGTCCTTCCTGGCTCCTCAAGGGGGTTGGCCGGAAGATAGGAGGCCAGCTCAGAGACATCATCAACTCCTCCCTGAGTTTGGGGGCGTTTCCTGAGCATCTCAAGGAGTCGGTGGTTCGCCCTCCTCTGAAAAAACCATCACTGGACCCATAGGACCCTGCTAACTACCGCCCAGTGTCGCATCTAGCGTTCCTGGGTAAGGTGGTGGAAAGGGCTGCTGCAGACCAGCTCCTGGCATTCTTGGAGGAAACTTTGGCATTCGATCCATATCAGTCTGGCTTCTGTCCTGGCCACGGGGTGGAGACGGTGTTGGTCGCCCTGCTGGATGATCTCTGTCACCAGCTGGATAGAGGTGGGTCAGCCGTGTCGGTCCTTTTAGACCTAACAGCTGCCTTTGACATTGTCGGCCACGAGTTAATGGTCCATCGCCTGGCTGGCATGGGGATACACAGGGCATAGCCTTGCGCTGGATACACTCCTTTCTCCAGAACCGGTCCCAGAGGGTTGAGGTGGGGGAAGAGTTTTCGCGGCCCTATAGACTCCCTTGCTGGGTCCCTCAAGGTGCGGTCCTCTCCCCCACACTCTTTAACATCTTTATGCACCCTCGAGCCCTGCTGCTACGGAGCTTTGGGCTGGGTTGCCATCAGTACGCTGATGACACCCAGCTGTATCTCCTAATGGACTGCCACCCGGACTCTCCCCCGGAACCATTTGCCAGATATTTGGGAAGCGATGTCTGAATGGTTTGAGCAGAGTCGCCTGAAACTCAACCCCTTGAAGACGGAGGTCCTGTTGCTGGGTGGTAAGGGGCGGGAGCAGGCAGCGTGCTTACCCACTCGAGCAGGGGTGCAACTTACCATTGTGCCCCAAGCTAGGAATCTGGGTGTGACAATTGATGCCTCCCTGACTAGGGAGGCACAGGTCAAAAGAGTAGCGGGTCAGGCATTTTTCCATCTTTGCCAGGCTCGGCTCCTAGCGCCCTATCTGTCCCCTGAACACCTGGCCACAGTGATCCATGCGACGGTTACCTTCAGAATAGATTTCTGTAACTCGCTCTAGACAGGCCTGCCCCTGTCCCTGACCCGGAAACTACAGGTGGTGCAAAATGCAGCTGCTAGGGTCCTCACTGGTACACCTTGGAGGGCCCACATCCAGCCTGTGCTGAGGCAGCTGCATTGGTTGCCAATTGCTGCCTGGATCCGGTTCAAGGTTTTGGTTTTAACCTTTAAGGCCATACGCGGGTTGGGACCCACATACCTGAGGGACCACCTACCCACCCTATGCCCCCCGCAGGGCTTTACGCTCTGTGGGTGAGAATCTATTGGTTGTCCCCGGCTTCTGGAGAGCAGTCACTTTAAGACAAGTCTTACAACTGGGAACCAGGAAATCTTAGAACTGATGCCCTGGCCAATCAGGGAAGATTGCTTTGCTGCCAGGCATGGAGAAGGGAGTTAATTCGAAATAAGCAAAAATCTGCACACTTACTGATGCTGGTTTTTCAAATACCGAGGGTTATATCCACTTCTGGATATCGCGGGGGGAAAGTAGGGTCACTCTGGATCAATCATGCATATTGCAGAGGGAAAATTTAAAGAGCCCAAAATCAAAATGGAAACTGAATTCAGTGTAAATGGGAGGGATTTTTTTGAACTGGGACTGGGTAAAGAACCCCATGCACACTATACCCAGGACGAGTCTATCTCTTTAAGACTCCCACACAGCCTCCTTCCCACTTAGTTACCTGATCCTAGGCCTCCAGGTGCTTACTCCACACAACGCCTACTCTTCTTGCTATCATCAATGGAAGCACACGGGCAAGACGGTATATTTCAATGCAGACATAAGAATCCAGAATTCACTTGGAACTCAAGGCCACAAGCTAGAGATAGCAAAACAATAACAGACTTAGCAGTTGAGTGCACAGCCTCCTCCACCTTCCTCATTCCACCATGCGGCCCACTGGTAAGTCAAAGTCAAATTTTATTGCACTAGGCCATAGGCCATTGCAAGATAAAATAACAATAAAATTGTTGAAAACAAACGCAGAATAAAAATTACACTTAACCCATACATTCTGTTCATTATCCCACAGTATTTGCCACAAGGCCCGCTCGGATCTTTCTTGCGGCCAGAGCAAAGGTGGCAACCCTTTGTGTCACAAATGGGTCCAGATCAGACAACAAATACCTTAATTTATCATGAGCTGAAGAAAATGCCCCTGGAATAATTTTATTTAGAAATTTCCTCTTTGGATCTGTGTAAAGTGGACATTCCAATATAGTGTGGCAGATCTTCAACTACTGGGTTACCCTCCACTTATAAGCTGGCTGGACCCATCGCAGAGCAAGTTGTGACACCTTGTAAGGTAGGTTAGGCAGAGAGAATGTGACTGGCCCTGGGTTTCATGGCAGAGCAAGAATTCAAACATGGTTGTCCTAGTATCCTTCTATAACCACTTTGCCATACTAGCATGTGTTTATTATACTGGCACCCAAGTTTTCAGACATCTCTGGAGGGAGGTCACATGAATCCACAGACAGAGATGTCTACCCTCAGGCTTACAAATATTGTATTCTACAATAAAATTCCTTGGCTAGAGCCCACTACATCAAGTATAGTGGTCCAGAGCAGCCAGTGGGGTGACTTAGGGCTTGTCATAGCCCTGATAGAGCCGTTCTGACTGAGCAGAGATACCAGGGATCTCTAAGCCTCACCTCCCTCACAGGGTGTTTGTTGGGGGGAGATGAAAGGAAAGGTGCTTATTACCTGCTTTGAGACTGCAACCCCTCCCCATCTTTGCATTCCTTAGGAAATTTATAGCAGGATGGCACTTCAGCCATCCCCCCTCCTCCTCCCTGCAGGGAGCTCTGCCTTATTAGTCAATGTCCTTGGTACACAAGGGAAAGACAAATGGTCAACGGGAGATTTCCTAGCATCCAGTAAAAAATGGACTAGATGTCTCCAGAGTTTGAGCCTGAAGAGATCAAAGGCCGCATCAATATAAATACCTTTTATACCTATAAAAGGTTGTGTAGATCCTAACTCCTTGTCTCTGTCAATTTACATTCCTGCCATGTCCTGAGATTCCTGCCATGATTTGTGGATACTTTAAATAAAGACTTCAATAAAGATATTTTCCTATCTACTCTCCGGAGTTGTTTGGACTGAGTCAAAAGAAGGGGTTTTGCCAATGCCACAGAATCCTGGATTTGTGACAGCCCTGATATTACTGCTCGATCAGAACAGCTTTATATAAGAACTAGTAATTAAGCCCGCTGCAGTTAAAATACAGCGGGCGCTAGCGGGCCTATGGAGTTGGGTTGGGTGGTTGTGCAGCCTGAGACCCTCCCCCGTCACCCGTCGGCTCCTTGAGGTCTCCCCCCTGCGCGGGCCCTACCTGAGTCGTTGTAGGTTAGGGAGGAAACGATGTTGGACATGCTCGTCGGCGAGGCTGGTGTCGGCCGTGCTCGTTGCTATGTCGGGGCGGCTCGGGGCGGCTCTGCCGGTTCTGGTGCAGCGGAGGCCGGCAGCTGCTCGAGGCTGGCCGGGCCGACGGCGAGGTGTTGTCCCCTGATGCGGGGCGGGTGAAGCTGCTGGTGGCGCTGCCATGGGTGGCAGCGGGGCCACGGCTGCGGGGAAGGCGATGGCGGCTTGGCCGCGGGTGGTAGGAAGGCTGGTGCATGGCCGTGGGTGGTAGGAAGCTGCAAGGCGGCCTGCTCGCGGCTGGGGCCGGCGCCAGCGCCAGCTCCTCATCGCCGGGCTGGCAGGAGGCAAGCTGCCGCGTCATGTGCGAGTGAGGAAATGGCGGCAGCGGGCGCTAGGCAAGGGAGCGGGCGCTAGGCAAGGGAGCCCCCGGCAGTCGCGTGGAGCGCAGCTGGCGGGGGCTCCCTCGGCCGGCGGCCTGACGCAGCAAGAGGCGGCTGCCGGGGGCTCCCTTGCCTAGCGCCCGCTCCCTTGCCTAGCGCCCGCTGCCGCCATTTCCTCACTCGCATACGACGCGGCAGCTTGCCTCCTGCGTCAGGCCGGTGGGAAAGGAGCAACTGCGGTGCTGGGGCTGGGAATCGGAGGGAATCGGATTGGTCCCTCCGATTGTCTGTCTGGAGGAAGGGTCCAATCCGGACCCTTCCTCATCCCAGACACATCCTGCCCCAGAACCCCTTACCCTTTTATTTAGTCCGTGGCGCCCGCGGCACCACGGGCGGTGTTAAGACTAGTAATTAAGCCTGCTGCACTTTAAATACAGTGGGTGCTAGTGGCCGTCATACCCTTACCGGGGCACCTGTCAGCCTTCCCAGCCTCCCCTCCGCTGCAGCTGCAGGCAGCCGTGTGCGAGCCTGGGAGGCTTCTCCACCGCCACCGTGGCGTCCTCTGGTATGGCCGCGCTGCTGCCTGCCTTTGTTCCTTGCGGAGAGGGAGCATATGTCGGTGGGCGACACGTGGCGGGCCGAAGCGTGTGGGCAGCCTGGGCAACAGTGGAGGCGGGCTCAGGATCAGGAGAGAGGTTGGGGACCGGCAGCTTCTCGTCGCCGCTGGCCAGCACCGCGTCTTGCCGCTGCCGGTGCATCTTGCTGCCGCGGGGTCTTGCTGCTGCCTCTTGCCTCCGGTGGTTGCCGCCGCCGCCACCTCTCGCCACCGTGGGTCGTTGCGCGACTTGCCAGTGAGGCAGCAAATGCTGGCGGTCGGCTCACGGTGGGGCCGAAGTGTGTGTTGCCTCCTGTCCCAGCGGCGGGGGCGGCTTCGGTTGAGAGTGGGGGCCAGTGGTTCTCTGCTGCTGCCGATACTGTTGGGTGGCGGGCGCCACCTGTCCTCGCAGCCTGTTGCCGCCGCGTCTTCGTGCCGCCGCGGCCTGTCACCTCCAGGGGCCGCTGCTCGTCTCGGCGGCAAGTCAGCAAATGGCGGCGGTCGCCCAAATGCGGCGGACGTTGGAGGCCTCCCGGTTCATCAGTGTGGAGCCAAAGGACCAATCGCGAGCCGCACTGCGCGCAGATCGTGATTGGTCCCTTGCCACCGGACTGACAATTAGAGGGCCCAATCGGCAGGTGCTTTGCGCCTGCCGATTGGGCCCTCCAATTGTCAGTCTGGGGGAAGGGGCCAATCGGCACCCTTCCTCATCCTGGACAGGGCCCGCCTTTGGAGCCCTTACTGTTTTATTTTATCCGCTCCGCATTTATTTCATCCGCTCTGGGCCCTGTGTTGTTCAACATATTCATAAATTATTTAGATGAAGGAATTATTAAATTGGCAGATGATGCTAAACTGGAAGGGTAGCAAACACACCAGAAGACAAAATCAGGATACAGGCTAGAAATTGGGATAAAATGAATTTTAATAGGCTGTGACTCAGATCCTGTCAATTCAATTCTCACAATAATTGAGGGCACGTAGAGGAGAGTCAGCTGGAGAACTAGTGCAAGTTTGGTGTTGCTAGCACACTGGGGGGGGGCTGTTCTACAACATCACAAACTGAACAGGTTTGTCTAGTGCAAAAATGGAAATGATGGTCCATGGTTCACCAGCCTCATGTACCATGAACCATAAACTGAACCTGGCTTTCCCTGCACAAATCCCCACACAATACTTGGTTCTCCAGGGCTATCTTCACACCTAACAAGTATTAAGATAGAAGGGAAAATAGAATGCTTCTTAAACAGGAGGAAACAAAGTTTTCAACCACATTGGCAGTTGCAAAAAAGCTGTTAGCTAACTTTGAATGAGAAGGGATCATTATCCTTACCATGAAATAAACTAAATCCTATGTGAAAGGCACCAAGTATTATTTAATTACTCTTGTTTCAGCTATGCCATAATGAAGATGTGATGGCAGCAAGGTGCAACCCTTCATTTCCATCTCCTGTTACAGATTCCTCAACATTCTCCAAACAACAAAATTCTAAAAGTCAAATTCTTCACTGTTCCTCTGAACCCAAGAGGATAAATCTCAGTAAACTCTTGGCTACGTCTCATTTTTTAATCTGTTTACCCCCTAACGATTATTGCCAGAGGACAGCAATGGGGTTGGGTTAACTGTTTGCCGCCATTAAGTGGCTGTAAGTTGTTTTTAAATATATTGTAGAGAATTAAAAAAAAAGTTTTTATGTTTTAATGTAAACCGCCACAAGCCGGCCAGGCTGAGTGTGGCGGTATATAAATTAAATAATAAAGAAATTTGGAAAATAATTGAAGCAGTCTGACTTGAGCACTCTTCTAGATTCACTCAGAGGAGGTAGCCTGGAAAAAGCAGAACGCGCCATAGGCCACTTTGCCTCCCCACTACCCCAGAACTCTACAGCCACTTATATACCTTTATCAGGCCATCCTCCCTTTTGTGCCATAAACCGACAACATCTTGACCAAACTGGCTGCATAACCAGCTTTGAGTGTCCTCCAGTGGAACATGGCAAGGAATCCTAGAATCCTAGAGCTGGAAGGGGCCATCCAGGCCATCTAGTCCTGCCCCCTGCTCAATGCAGGATCAACCTAAAAGCATCCATGAGAACTCTCTGTCCAGTTGCTGCTTGAAGACTGCCATTGAGGGGGTAGCCAATTCCCCACCTCCTGAGGCAGCCAATTCCACTACTGAACTACTCTGACTGTGAAGATTTTTTCCTGAAAGCTAGCCAGCACCGTTCCACACATAGTTTAAAGCCATTACTATGGGTCCTATCCTTTTCTGCCCTCCCCTCCCCTAAGTGACAACTTTTCAAATATTTCAAGACAGTAATCAAGTCTTATATCAGTCTCCTCTTTTCTAGGCTGAACATTCCCAAATCCTGCAGCCTCTCATCATAGGGTTTGGTCCCCAGGCCCCACTTCATCCTTGTCACTCTCCTCTGTACCTTCTCAATTTTGTCCACATCCTTTTTGAAGTGAGGCCCCTACTCCTCCCAGTTTGGTGTCATATACAAATTTAATGAGGAGTCCCTCCACCCCCTGATCCTGATCAGTGATAAAAATGTTAAAAAGTACTGGACCCAGTATTGGGTCCTGTGGCACTCCACTGCTCACCTCCCCCCAATCTGATGAAATACCACTGAGAACCACTCTTTGGGTCCAGTTTTCTAGCCAGTTCCCCATCCACCTAACCATCCAAAAATCCAGTCTACAGTCCTCCAGCTTACCCATCAGAATATCATGGGGAACCTTATCAATAGTAGGGTTGTGCACGGCTGTGTCTGAATCGGCCGCTCCTGGCTGCGGTGGCCTGGAGCGGCTGATTCGGACACCACCGGGCACAACCCTAATCAATAGCCTTACAGAAATCCGATTAGATCCCCTTGGGTTTGAATGGAAGCCCACCATGTTATGCCTTCAGGTCTCCCACAGCCCAATTCCACATTGTTTTGCAGCCAGCTCACTGCTGTTGAATGGTTGGCCCTTTCTTCATAGGATGAAGGAAGAAACAAAATCAAACAGAGCTGGAAGTGACCCCAAAGAGTAATTCAGTCCAACCCCCCAATTTCTTGGGGACTTAAAGACACACACTTCTGATAGGTTCTCATCCAATCTCCTTCTAAAAACTTCCAAAAAAGGAAGAAGAAAAAGAGCTTTTATATTCCCGCTTTTCACTACCGGAAAGAGTCTCAAAAGCAGCTTACAACTGCCTTCCCTTACTCTGTGGGGTAGGTGGAGCTGAGAGAGTTCTAACATAATTGCTCTGTTAGAGCAGCTCTAAAAGGATTGTAACTAGCCCAAAGTTTCCCATAATTTGAACCCATTGCCCCTAGTCCTTGCCTCTAAAGCTGCAGTAAACAAGTTGGCCCCCTCTTCAACATGTCTACCTTTTACATAATTAAACACAGCCTCTTTTCATAAGGCCTGGATTCCAGCCCCTCAGCCATCCTAGTCGCCCTTCTCTGAACATATTCCATCTTATCAATATCCTTCTTGAACTTTGGTGCCCAGTAGTGGACACAATATTCCAAATCAAGTCTAACCAATGAAGAATACTTCCCTATTTATTCATAACTAGTAATCAAGCCCGCTGTACTTACAATACAGCGGGCGCTAGATCATGGTCTCGTGGCCGGCGAGTCTGTAGGCCGCCGGCACGCGGGACATGGCGGCCTGCCGTGGCGAGAGGCGCTTCGCGCCTTTCGCCGCATCAGGTCGCTGGCAAGGGAGCAAGTGTGAGCTGCGCTATGCGCAGATCACAGTTGCTCCCTTGTCGGCAGAGCGGGAATCGGCGAGGCCAATCGGCAGGTGCTTTGCGCCTGCCAATTGGCCCCGCCGATGGTCTGTCCAGAGGAAGGGGCCAATCGGCACGCTTCCTCATCCTGGACAGAGCCCGCCCTAACTCCTCCCCCAAGCCCTTATGGCTTTATTTAGTCTGCGGCGCCAGCGGCCCTGTGGGCGGGGTTAGGATTCCACTGGTTAACCACCACTCTTGGGCAGGCCAGCTCATGGCAGCTTTTACCTTAAAAAAAAAAAAATACAACCAATAGTCTTAAATAGTAAAATTCCAATTAAAACTCCAACATCACAACCAACAGAGACAAAACAGAGGCACTGACAAAAAACTGCATGGTCTCCCACCAGAAATCTTCCAAAATTTGCCAACTACTGGGCCCCTCTCTTTGCTTCTCTTTTCACCAAAATAAACTCCAGTGGAACCATCCCTACCTCCTGGAAAGAAGTGGTAGTCATCCCAATCTTCAAAAAAGGAAACCTCCTCGCCAACTACAGACCAATCAGTCTTTTCCTTGTCCCTGGAAAAATCTATGCCAGCCATCTCAGATCCAGATTAGTAAAGTTTTCAGAACAGATTGGTTTTATGATGGGGAGGTCCACTCTTGACCATGTCTTAACTCTCTACCACCTTGCAGCAAAATACACCTGAGCCAAACAGGGCAAGCTTTATGCCGCCTTTCTCAACTTTCAAACGGCTTTCAACTCCATCTCAAGATCTCAGTTATTAGATATGAGAATGGACACCTGCTTTTTAAATCTCATCTGTAGTCTTTATACAAACACTGGTTGTCTGTGGAGCCAGGGACGAAAAGCCTTCTGATAAAATATCTTCCAACAAAGGTGTTAAGCAGGGCTGCATTTTAGCTCCACATCTATTCAACCTATATATATTCGATCTGGCTGAAAACTTTACAGGAATCTGCTACTATGGCCCAAGGCTGGGAAGCTCTCCAGTCCCCCTCCTTTTGTACACAGATGATGTGGTTCTCCTTTCCTGTACTAAAGTTGGCCTAAAAGCTCTTCAAGTTTTTTTCAAGCTACTGCAATCAAAACCAACTCAAGATAAAGTTTACCAGATATAAAATATTCGTATTTTCCAAATCTTTAAAGCTCATCAAGTGGAAAATAAATGAACATTACATCAAGCGAGTGCACCACTTAAAATACTTAGGAATCCACTTTTACCACACACTGAAATGGTCCCTACATTGGAAGCAATTGTCCAGATCTCAAGTCAAATGCAATAGCTAGGTTCTACTTTTCAAACGTTGTTAAAACCTTCCAGCTGCTATAAAATTTTTCCAAATCATGCTTATCCCAAAACTTTTCTATGGCCTACCAGTATGAGGTATAGACATCACTGTTGGGGTTGAGAGGCTGCAATCTTCCTTTCTTTGCCACCTATTGGGTCTTTCCAAATGTGTTTCTGCCCACACAATATACCTGGAGGCTGGTGTCATCCAACTGGCTTCGCTGAGAAACCTATCATGCAAAGTAGCAACAAAATTGGGATTATGAACCTGCCATGAGAACTACCTGAATTGAAGGAATCAACCATAGCATGACTTCCAATCTGGAGATTCCACTTGACTTGCTCTCTCATTCACCAGCTATGAAGGAACCAATCTGGAAAGAAATGACACTGCAGCTTGTGGATGGGTGCCCAAATCTAACACTGTACCTATCTACAATAAACAGGCTTATCTATGCAAGTCAGTTAGGTGAAAATGAGCAAAAAAGAACTGGGTAAAGTCCAAGCTGGCTCTGAAGACAATATAAGCCTGGACAAATTCTTCCCAATCAACCATTGGAATAGAGCCTTGGAAAAGGAGACAGAAAAGGGAGCTAGGATTTGGCAGTAGTTGATGGGACTCTGCCTGAGACCTTTAAATGAAGAACTTTACATTTATCACTATTGAACTTTATTTTATTCCTTGTAGCCCAGTTTTTCAGCCTGTCAAGATCACCCTGTATCCTGATTCTGTCTTCTGCTGTTTTCTAACCCTCCCAGTTTAGCATCATTTGCAAATTTAATAAGCACCCCCTCTATTCCTTCATACAATCCAAATCATTTATAAATATGTTGAACAACACAGGGCCCAGGACAGATCCCTGAGGCACTTCAGTTGTCACTCTTCTCCAAAACATCACCAACTCACTCCCAGCTTTTATAGCTAAATTTTCCAACCTAAACTTCCCATGTGTGGGAAATACTGTATATAAATAAGAATAACCCTTGTTTTGCCAACACAACCAAAGACATTACAATCCTTCCACTTATTCCACATAGTCCTTCAAAAAGGAAGGCCAGACCTCTACTCTCAAAGACCTATGCACTGTGTCTGGCAATGGTACCTCCAGGATGCTAGGGTCACCTTCCTCCTCTGCACCTCTTGCTAGAGACTCAGCCACCAGGTCGCCCCCTTGTTCAACTGTCTTGGTTACCTCTTAGGGTTCCCTCCCAGAATCCGACTCAGTCTGCGGGAATGACCCTACTTGTCCTGCAGTTGTGGGTGACACCCGCTTCCTCATCTGATCAAGTTACTGCTAGAGAATGCAGCTGTATAGTATGAAACTGGGCCTGTAGTCAATTTGACTTCTGCCAGGACCCATGCTCCATAATATCTGATATACACTGGGTCAGCAACCTGAAACACTCTGGGCCCCCTTCCCCCTTGGTTGGGTTGGTCCCAACCCACAGGCATTAGATCTGGATACAACTAATCCAGCAATGCCATTAGGTGACGATGCATTAGCAATTCAGCGGGCTTCTGGCCTGCAGTAGTGCAAGGGGTCACATGCTATGCCAACTAGCCAAACATAGGCTCCAGTCCCCCTCCATGATACAAGGCAATGCATCTTTTGCCATGTGCACCATTTGCTCTGCCTGCCCTTTGGATGATGGAAAGGGGCAGATGTAACATGGCGGATGAGACTATTTTCCAAAAAACCTGAAACTCAGAGGGAGTAAATTAGACATTGCTGTCTGACAGGATGACATTTGGAATACCATGAGTGGCAAATAGGTGGCCTAGTTTGTGTATTACTTTTCTGGGCCGCAAATGGGGCACACTCAGGATCCACACTTCCTACCGGCCATCCCTTCCACATCCAGCTTAAAACACACAAGCCAGTACCGGGTCATGGGTGGTCAACCTGGCAACCTCTGTGGCATGAAGGTAGGGATCTGGTAATGAGACCAGCAGTATCACCCTGGGAGCTGGGGACAGGTCAGCCCCACACACTGGCAGGGGTAACCTACTTCAAGCATCTGCATGGCTGTGCACTGTGCCTGGTGGAGCAGCTGATAATTATATGGATTATGTGGAATATGGTCCAATACGGAGCATACGGAGCTACACATTAATTTGAACTTGTCCATTGGGTTTTCATGGCAAAGATACTGGAGTGGTTTGCCATTTCCTTCTCCAGTGGCTATGGTATTCCCAGTTGCAATGTATGGCTGTGAAAGTTGGACCATAAGGAAGGCCGAGCGTCAAAGTATTGAGGCTTTTGAACTCTGGTGCTGGAGAAGACTCTTGCGAGTCCCTTGGACTGCAAGGCGAACAAACCGGTCAGTCCTAGAGGAGATCATCCCTGACTGCTCTTTAGAAGGCCAGATCCTGAAGATGAAACTCAAATAATTGGCCACCTCATGAGAAGGAAGGACTCCCTGGAGAAGAGCCTAATGCTGGGAGTGATCGAGGGCAAAAGAAGAAGGGGACGACAGAGAATGAGGTGGCTGGATGGAGTCACCGAAGCAGTAGGTGCAAACTTAAATGGACTCCGGGGAATAGTAGAGGACAGGAAGGCCTGGAGGATCATTGTCCATGGGGTCGCGATGGGTCGGACACGACTTCGCACCTAACAACAACAAGACAGGTAAAGGGTTGCGTGGCTTCAAGGTTCAGGAAGTTACACTGTTGCACTAGTTGTCGAAGCACAGTCACATAGGATGCAGCACTCTGGCCCAACCTTGGTTACAGAGATAAAACGCATGCCTCCACGCTATATCTCAGAAAGTTTAGGTGCAAAGTGGTGAGTGACAGAATATCAGTGATGGTGGTTGTCTCCATCAGCACTGGTGCTAGCAGAGCCTTTCATGATGTCAAAAACTCAGGATGCTCAAACGCTCAAAAATACCTCTTTCTGTTGGGATCTAAAATCCTGTTGCTTATGGCATAGAATTTGAACTTTGCTGCATAGTTTTCACAGCAGCTTGAATCACTCGTATCAGATTCTTTGATATGCCCCTAGTTCACCCTCGTCACCAGTGCTCTGTATCATGAGAAGAGGCCACACCAATAATATTCCAACACAACATTTTATTAATAAAACACTCCAATTCCACAACTGGCAATAATAATAACTCCCTCCCTGCTTTTATAGTCAAGCTTTCCACCTAAAACTTCATGCACCTGGAAAACCCTGTATACAAGGATTAACCCTTGCTCTGCCAACTCCACCAAATTCATTACACCAGTCAAGAGCCTTGGCAGCCATTTGGAGCTCTACACTGCTTGATTTCTTTAAATGGTATGTGTATTTGTTGGTTTGACTTTTAAACACATGCACTAGGTATTAGGGTTAATTTGCTGAAAAATTGCTTGAACCAGTGACTTTTTAATGATATGTTAAAATTTGTGTATTTTCTAGCCATTGTTGCTTGTTGGAAAGAAACAATTATATTTGCAATGTTTGATATAAGGTTGTTTGAAAGAAAAGACTCTTAAATCTTGTCATGGCTTATCAATACATGCTTACACACCAAAAGCTGTGCTGTTGTATTTTTGCTATTTACTGTGACTCTGTGTTTACTTAGTTATTCCATCCCGGGAACTGTGCCTACAGAAAATGTGGTGCATCTGGGCGATGTGTAAGACCTCTTTGTATCAGTATCAGGCTCCACTTCCCCTCTCAGGGCTATATTTGTAGTGATCCCTGGTCTCCTTCTGGGAGTGCCGCCACTGTCATGTGTTGGGTTAGATGGTGCATTTGTTTTGTAGGATGCTTTTATGTATTAGGGTTTTATGGGTTTTTTAATGTGTTGTTACCTGCCACGAGCCTGAGGGGAGTGGAGGGCTATAAATCTAAATAATGATAATGATAATGATCTGTAACCGCTCCTGCGGAGCAGTATTAATAAAAGGCTAAGGCCTAAAGGGGAGGAGAGAGGGAGGGCCAAGTTCATGATAAAAACTTGGAGGGGGCAATCAGGAGCCGCGAAGCTTAACCCTCAGTTAAATAAGTCCTCCCCGCCGGGAAAGCAGCTCCTTTCCCGCTGCCCAGGGACCTTGCCCAGAGAGGGGGGTGCTGCCCGGTGAGGGGATGGTGGCACAGGGCCGCACCCTGTAAAAGAAGCAGGACCGGCGCGTCAAAGACGCGGCGGCCCTGCTTCTTTCCGTGTGTCGAGCAAGCCGCCTTGCTCAGGGACAGTCCTGCCCGCACACAAGCAGGGCTGCCACGTCCAAGCTACAGCCCTGCTCTTTGCCCCCCGCCGCTGCACCTGCCTTGCCGGTGAGCACGGCAGCAGCCTGTGCTCCCGGCCGCGGCCTCACCCTTCGCAAAGCATGGCCTCCCGTGAGTGCAGGGCCCCACCCCGCCTTTGCCACCCACCTAGAAAAACCCATTTTTATAAATGGGCTTTTCTTCTAGTAATAATAATAATAATAGATGTGGAGTCCAAAAGACTGGTCTTTTGTTAAATTAGCAAAATCTTGTAAAGCGTTTATATTGTACTGGAGTAGCCATAAAGGTTACCAGGAAGGACAAGAACAGATATTTAAGTTCTTACAGTGGGGAGGTAAAAGTGAGTTTAAAATACAAGGTCAAGGGCTTTTATTGAGGTTACACAATTTATGGAGAGGGCATATTATTATGCTTTTGTTTTGTAATGTCTGTATAGGTAAGTTTTAATTGGTTAGGTAAGGGAACAAGTGTATAGCTGTAACAGTTGTAATATATCTTTAAAAGGTTGTCAGTCAATACAGTTAATACAAAAGGGCGTCTGATACACACTGTAATCAATTTGGATTGCAGAAATCTGAATCAGAGCTGCAACAATGCACACATATTGATATAATGCTTTAAACCCGTGGTCCCCAACCTTTTTATCACCGGGGACCACTCAACGCTTGACAATTTTACTGAGGCCCACTGCCCTAATGCTCTCTGACTCTGGTCGCTATGGTAATGTTTAAACATCCCTTCAAAATAAGATACAGACACGCCACAACAATGAACATAAGGAAAACAGGGTTGCACTTACCTGTAACTGTTGTTCATCGAGTGGTCTTCTGTGCAGTCCCACATGGGTTCTGCGGAATCGCAGACCTGCCACGGAGAGGAACTCGCAAGCTTTATACATATAAAATTCTAGAAGCTCCCAAGAGTGCTCACCCCTCCCCCACAGAGGGTGACTTTCCCGCCCAAAGTCACGTGATATGGGAGGGGTCAGCACTCTCCGCTCAGTGCTCCTTCCTGCCGCCGGAACAGGCAAGTCAATCCATTATCAGAGGCCCTCAGCGGGGAAGGAGGGAGGGTTGTGTGACTGCACAGAAGACCACTCGATGAACAACAGTTACAGGTAAGTGCAATCCTGTTTTCATCTCCGTGGCTTCTGCGCAGTCCCCCATGGGAGACTAGCAAGATCACGCACCCTGGAGGTGGGTGTGGGCTTACATAGCGGAAAAATGGATTGAATCCACTTTACCCACAGAACCTCTCTCCAGGAGTTGACATCTATAACATAGTGGTGGACAAATGTGGATCAACTGGAAAAAGTTTTTCACAGTCAGAGTAGTTCAGCAGTGGAATAGGCTGCCTAAGGAGGTGGTGAGCTCCCCCTCACTGGCAGTCTTCAAGCAAAGGTTGGATACACACTTTTCTTGGATGCTTTAGGATGCTTTGGGATGATCCTGCGTTGAGCAGGGGGTTGGACTAGACGGCCTGTGTGGCCCCTTCCAACTCTATGATTCTGTGATTCTATGATCATTAATCAGGTCACTCCACTGCAGATGTCTATTAGAGGCAATCCAGCCAAGAAGACGGCAGAAAAAAACTCTGAGCACATGTAATTCAGAGAGATACCAATAGGGCCATCTACTTCAGGCAAAGCTTGTCAATTTATGGAAACATCATTCAACATGATAATATCTGTACTGAGGCCCTTCTACACATTCATGGATCAGTAAGGCAAGTAAGGATTTCTACATTGCCTGGATCAGCCCATTCCATTATTTATTTGTTTGGTTTTTTTAAGGGTAGGGCCCTGGGAACATATCCTATACACAGAGCCCTCTCTGATTCAGAACCAGGTGTCAAGTCAGGAGTAACTTAGAAATCACTTGGGGAAGAAAAACCATATTCGGTTTTAATACTACTCATCTCGATGAAATCTTAGAGAAGAGAGGGCCATCAGATAAGGTAGACGTTTCCTCCAACCTTCAGGCCGAATCCATGGCCATCCAAAAAGGATGTACTGTAATACATACATCTGTCAATCTATGAATCAAAGAAAAGGGCAGATTCACAAATGCACTTTTAACGGGTGAGTTGCTAACATCTTGCTATCCTGATCTAGAAACATTTCCATCTACGCCAACAGAACAAGTAGAGGAGGGTTTGTGGTTTACCACCCATGCCCTCAAGACCCTAAATATTAACCCCCAGCCAGGAATAGCAGACGAACTATCAGTTGGAATTGCCTGACCACTAAGTGATGGTGGAGGTCTCTATGCAGGAATTCTGGTTCTGTCAGACAGGCAATGAACCTGTATCCTTGCAGTAGGAAACACACTCCACTTGGTCTACAGGTTGCTTCAGAAATGCAGTGTACACTGTCCAGTTAGAACTTTCAAATACCATATCTAGGAACCCTGCAAGGGAAGAAGGTTAATGAAGAATGGAAAGGTTTCCCCAGTGGGTTGTGAACCCGCTGATACCCCAGAGCACAACATGCATTGATTCCAGCAGCAAATGAGTACCCTGTACTGTTTCTTGCAGCAAAAAAGGAACTGTTTGGAGTGTCCATTATTGATACACATATGTGACCGCAATCATTGCTTAATCTTTCCTGTATCAATCCAATTCAGTATATGTGCTGAGGCTAGCACCAAAGCACACTGAGGTTTCCCATCATGTAGATGACAGAGACATGTTGTACAGCAGCGGTCCGCAAGCTTCTGCTTGCTGCGGACTGCTGCGGCGTAGTGGGAGGAGAGGGCGGCCCGGGGGCCCGCGCATGCGCAGCAGCCCCAGTGCAAATGCACATGTGCGGACTTCCGCGCACGCGCGTTTGCGCCGCCGCCATATCGCCAGCCGCGGCTTCCCCTCCCGGCCCCTCCGGGCCGCGAGCAAATCGGCCACTAAAGCGGCCGATTAGCTTGTGGCTCGGCAAGCTTCTCTTCCCTCCCCTCCCGAAGCGAGAAGCTTGCCGGGCCGCGAGCTAATTGGGCGCTTTGGGGGGGGGGGAGGGTTGGGGACCACTGTTGTACAGAACCTGAGCACTGTAACATAACCTCAGGTAGCCTGTTTCCATCATAGTAATTCATATAGGTTTATGCCATGGAGTCATCTGTAGGCAAACAGGACCTGCTGTTCTTGAATCCTGCACAACAAAGAATCAAAGACACATTAATAGCTCTGAATTTTGAGTCTTATTAATAGTCTAAATTGATGTTCTGACCCGGTACTCAGACAATAGTAGTACAACGCTTTCCACAGTCATATAACAAGGCATCTGTGAGGATTTCAAAGTCAAAGGAGACAGTATCAAGGTATCCCCTACTAGAGATTCAATGTGATGAGTGTAAGAGTATGATCTTAGAGATCCTGCTTCAAATCTCCACTCTGCCATGGAAATTTGCAGAGTGACTCTTTCTCAACTTATCCTACCTCACAGGGTCACTGTGAGGAGAAAGTGGAAGATCACTATATCAGAGCCCTCAGGAGAGTCAAGTGAATAGTGAGTTTCAACCGAAGGTGTTCCTTAAAGATTCTACTTTTTTGTTTTTGTTTTTTCCCCTCACCCACCCCCCAGGGGGTGGAAATCTGTTTTCCAGAGGGATAGCCTCAGTAGTCCTTTCATTGGAAAAATATTGTGGAATAGAACCATAAATGCCACATTTCAATAGGGAATGAGCACAGATGATGCAGACCCACAACCTGGACAGCATGACCAAGGCTCACTGAAGACTGGATTCAAAATACAAAAGGGAACCTGCCTGACCATCCAGTCACTGAAATAGGGATACACGTAGCAACTATATAGCCTGATGTGAGCCACTATTGTTGCAATATAAGTTGGGAATAACCAAGTTGCAGACACTAGACCAAAAAGCAGCACATTATAAACATAATAAAAAGTATTATGTAGAAATGCAGGAATGGATGTAAGAAGCCAGTGCCCTTAAGAGTGATTATGGTAGACCATAAGCTTCTTGACAAATGAGGGAGACTCTTGTTCATGACATATGAACTCCTCAATCTCTCTGTACTTAGTATGTCACCCAACATACAGGATAGCTGTTTCACCTACACTCTTTAGGACTATTATATACATAAAGGTATCCCCAGTGCAAGCACCGAGTCATGTCTGACCCCTGGGGTGACGCCCTCCAGCGTTCCCCCAGCAGACAACACAGGGTGGTTTGCCATTCCCTTCCCCAGTCATTACTGTTTTACCGCACAGCAAGCTGGGTATTCATTTTACCAACCTCAGAAGGATGGATACACAAACATCTTTAAACCGCTCCTGCGGAGCGGATTAAATAATCGGTTAAGGGCAGCTAAGGAGGGCCCCTGTCCGTGATGAGGAAGGGTGCCGATAGGCCCCTTCCTCATGACTGACAATTAGAGGGCCGACTGGCCCCTCCAAGTGTCAGTCCGGTGGCCAGGGAACAATCGGGAGCCGCGCCACCTCCTTCCACAGCCGCAACAGCGCCCGACCCGGCGCTGCCTTCCCCCACGGCAATGGCCCCGCCGACAGCCGCACCAGCGCCGCGCCTGCCTTCGCCCACAGACAGCACCTCCACGCCGCCCCGCGAAGCCTCCAGGTGCTGCCGGCCGCCACCGCACCTCCAACAGCGGCCCCGCAACCAATGTCGCCCGCCGCCACGACGGCGCGGCCACCACCTCTGCCGCCAGCGGCTGGTGCTGGCACAAGCCGCAGCCACGATGCCAGAGCCGCCGCTGCAAGGACATCCACCCCTTCGACTCTCTGCAGCTCACGGCCACGCTCCACAGCCATGGACGCGTCAGGTAGGGCCTGCCCCGGAAAGACTTCCACAGAAGCCGCCAGACAACGTGGGACGGCCTCGCCCTGGCCCATCCAAAGCCTACCACCTGCGCCCGCCCCCCCCAGGCTGCACAGCCACCCACCACCCCCATTGCCGCCCTAGCGCCCGCTGTATCTAAACTACAGCGGGCTTAATTAGTATATATATATATATCAGCATCGATATATATCTATTTACATTTATACACAAATACACAGGTATACAGCAACACTGTCTCTAAGGATGGCTGCCACTTCATCGATCAGGAATGGTGGATGCCAAACGGAGGCTACACCAAGTGCTCTGCATCATAAATATACAAATACAAAAACAAGATTATTATCACTGTTTCCCAAACATGGGAACAATAGGATAAGATTCCAGAAAATATACAAAGGACTCCCAATGCTGGGGCTGCAGATTCCCTGGGGATTAAGTAGAATTTCCATTCGTAGCATCCCCTTACCCTCTATTTTGAGGGGTGCACAGCTGCATTTGAGTGGGCAGGATTGGTTGGTAGATCTGATCAGGATAAAAGAAGATCCTGACTATGGGAACCTGCATGCTTACCGTTGCCAATATTTTGGCTGTCAATTTGAATTTCTGTAAATGCCCAAGCACCTCATATGTCTGAGCACTAAATAAATGTTTACCGTCAAAAGGAAACCCCCCCAGATTTAGACCTGATTCAGGGAACCACGGGGAATGATTAGCCAAGAATGATGTTGCATTACAATATAGGCTGGCATTACCATATTGTGGCTTTTTGCCCCATTCCTGAAGCATTCAATTGCTACTCTCCACATTTGAGTTGTACTGTCACTATGCCAGTGGATCCCCTATGCGTCATAAAATATATTTTCCTTCCCTCAGTTTCAAAAAACGGGGAGGGAGGAAGGTGACAGATCTAATAATTGCTGGTTGTACATCCAAATGATGGAGGTGGCTCTGAGATGCTTAATTTAAAACAATCCAAAATAAGAACAGCCTTCCCTTCTGAGTCTAAACATCCTGTTTTTCTGCTAATGCAGGTGTGAATGCAAGTTTACTCAGGGCCTCTGTAGACAGAAGGCTATAGTACCCTTGCTTTTATAATAATCAGTTCTGAGATGATCTCAGTTCCTTTGCCAGCTACTGTGTCAAAGATTCACTTGTGGTGGCAGCAGGCCATGGCATCTATATAGCCTAGGACCCCATGTCCAATCTCTTCCCCAATCTTTCCTGGGTGTTGGGAATGTGGGCAGAGCTTACTTGCAGAGCTGACGCTCAAAGTTGGGGGAGAGGGGGAGAACACCATTGCCTGCCCCTTGGATTTCCCCACAGTCTGTGGTGACATTTGGCAGTGATGCTCAGTGGCACTGCTGGGCAGCAACGATTGGTGCTGATGCTTGGCAGCAACTCTTGATGGCAATACTATGGAGTCAAGCATGCTCAGGGTCTCATTGTTAGAGAGCTGACAAATTGGTGAGTTGTGTGTCAACACAGCACCTCTTGGCACCAAAATATGACATTTATCATCACATGGAGTCATGACTTACGTGATCAAAGACTCAGTGCCAGGCAGCCCTTGGGAATCAGCCAGCAGCAGCAGATCTTGACATCAAGGAGATGGTGCCTGCTGGCATCAAGGAGACAAATCGCCTCTAAATGCGAATGATAAACAGGCTGATGCTGAACTTCTTCTGTCTCCTTCATTGGTGGGCTACGAGAGGTCCTAGAGAGGGCAGGTTTCTCCTTCGATTAGACACCACCGGGACTGGCACTGAGCTCACCTGCAGTGGCTGCTGGCCATAAATCAGCCGCTGGGGCTCTCTCTCCTTCACCAGTGGGCTAGATGTGGCCCTAGACAGGGCAGATTCCTCCTCCAATTAAGTACCACTGAGACTGGCCCTGAGCACACCGACAGTGGCTGCTGGCCATAAATCAGCCGCTGGGGCTCTCCTTCACCAGTGGGCAAGATGTGGCCCTAGACAGGGCAGATCCCTCCTTCGATTAGGCACCACTGGGACTGGCACTGAGCTCACCTGCAGTGGCTGCCGGCCATAAATCAGCCGCTGGGGCTCTCCTTCTCCAGTGGGCAAGATGTGGCCCTAGACAGGGCAGACTCCTCCTTCGATTAGGCACCACTGGGACTGGCCCTGAGCACACCGACTGTGGCTGCTGGCCATAAATCAGCCGCTGGGGCTCTCCTTCACCAGTGGGCAAGATGTGGCCCTAGACAGGGCAGATCCCTCCTTCGATTAGGCACCACTGGGACTGGCACTGAGCTCACCTGCAGTGGCTGCCGGCCATAAATCAGCCGCTGGGGCTCTCCTTCTCCAGTGGGCAAGATGTGGCCCTAGACAGGGCAGACTCCTCCTTCGATTAGGCACCACTGGGACTGGCCCTGAGCACACCGACTGTGGCTGCTGGCCATAAATCAGCCGCTGGGGCTCTCCTTCACCAGTGGGCAAGATGTGGCCCTAGACAGGGCAGACTCCTCCTTCGATTAGGCACCACTGGGACTGGCCCTGCGCACACCGACAGTGGCTGCTGGCCATAAATCAGCCGCTGGGGCTCTCCTTCACCAGTGGGCAAGATGTGGCCCTAGACAGGGCAGACTCCTCCTTCGATTAGGCACCACTGGGACTGGCCCTGAGCACACCGACAGTGGCTGCTGGCCATAAATCAGCTGCTGGGGCTCTCCTTCACCAGTGGGCAAGATGTGGCCCTAGACAGGGCAGATCCCTCCTTCGATTAGGCACCACTGGGACTGGCACTGAGCTCACCTGCAGTGGCTGCCGGCCATAAATCAGCCGCTGGGGCTCTCCTTCTCCAGTGGGCAAGATGTGGCCCTAGACAGGGCAGATTCCTCCTTCGATTAGGCACCACTGGGACTGGCCCTGAGCACACCGACTGTGGCTGCTAGCCATAAATCATCCGCTGGCTCTCTCTGCTTCACCAGTGGGGTAGCTGCAGCCCTAGACAGGGCAGACTCCTCCTTCGATTAGGCACCACTGGGCACACCTGAGGTGGCTGTTGGCCATAAATCATCCGCTGGCGCTCTCTCTCCTCGCAGGTTTGAGGCGCTGAGGCCGGTTCTCAGAGAGCTTCCAGACAAATGGCTCTTCCTGCCCTCGATTTCTGGGGTGGTATGGCAGCAAGGCTGAGGCATTGTCTTCTGTCAGAACAGAGGTGAAGGACTCAGCTTTTCATTTGGGGCTATTTCACCCCACTTTATTCTCTCTCTTGTAAAAAATATTTATTTTAATTACTTATTTAAACAAGGCCGCTAATATTTAAAACAGTGGCCCATAATATCAGAGTTCTGAGTCATTCGCCTCTCCTTCTGAGGTAAAATTTCTCTTCTGCTTGCTGACCAGTCCTTGCTCAGAGGTGGCAGGAAGGAGAACTGAGCGGAGAGTGCTGACCCCTCCCATATCACGTGACTTTGGGCGGGAAAGTCACCCTCTGTGGGGGAGGGGTGAGCACTCTTGGGAGCTTCTAGAATTTTATATGTATAAAGCTTGCGAGTTCCTCTCCGTGGCAGGACTGGGATTCCGCAGAACCTATGTGGGACTGCACAGAAGCCACGAAGATGAACATTTGATTTTCATGGAAATTTTAACTCATGACAATGACAAATCAATGGGAACCCTGAGCTTGTTTCTTTGCAACGAGATAGTCCTATCTGGGAGTGATGGGGGACAATGACACCCGAAGTGTGTTGTAAAGGGCTGGGGGGGGGGTGAAGTAAAGGGTCGGGGGGGGAGAGAGAAGGTGTCCTTCACGGCCCACCTCCAGTTAGTCGACGGACCACATGTGGTTCGCAGCCCACAGGTTGGGGATCGCTACTTTAAACAATGTAAAATGAATTATAGCAATGAACAGTACAAAGTATACACAGCAGTACAGTCTGCATTTCTGAACTATTTTGGAACTGTTCAGTTCTCTTACCTCAGAATGAAAACAGATAAAAGTAACTTAACCTGTCGAAATTCATAAAAGGTGCTTCACTGAGAAACCCACCATGCTAAAGTACATTGGACCCAGGGGACACTGGCAGGTGCAGATCTGTGTGTGTCTCTCTCCCTCTGCTTGTCTCTCAGTGTGCCTTGCAGCAGGGGGCAGAGCAGGTACTTCGGGCTTGTTTGTAGGAGGGAAGCAGGGCTGGTCAGCAGCTTGCGGCAGCTCTCTCTGTGTCTCTCTCTGCCTCCCTCGCAGCAGGAGCGATAGGAGGGAATGAGGGCTCGTGTTCATTCTGTCAGGGCTCTGTGTATCTCTCTCTGTTTCTGGCACATCTGAGAGGAACATGGCTAGTGTCTAGGGAGGAAGGGCGGGAGCTGTAGGGGCACGGCAACAGAATACAGGATGATCTTGATAGGCTCAAGAAGTGGGCTAAACTAAATAAAATGAAGGTCAATAGGGACAAATGTAAAGTTCTGCATTTAGGTAGGAAAAACCAAATACACCAATATAAGATGGGGGAGACTTGTCTTGGGAGTAGCATGTGCGAAAAGAATCTAGGTGTCTTAGTAGACCATACACTGAACATGAGTCAGCAGTGTGACTCAGTGGCTAAAAAGGCAAATGGGATTTTGGGTTGTATCAAACTGAATATCGTATCCAGATCACAGGAGGTGATGGTACCGCTTTACTCTGCTCTGGTTCGGCCTCACTTGGAGTACTGTGTTCAGTTTTGGGCACCCCAGTTGAAGAGGGATATTGACAAACTGGAACGTGGCCAGAGGAGGGCAACAAAGATGGTGAGGGGTTTGGAAACCAAGACATATGAAGAAAGGTTGGGGGAGCTTGGTCTGTTTAGCCTAGACAGGAGATGACTGAGAGGGCATCTGATAACCATCAAGTATTTGAAAGGGTGCCATAAGGAGGATGGAGCAGAATTGTTCTCTCTTGCTCCAGAGGGACAGACCAGAATGATTGAGATGAAATTAATTCAACAGAAATTCCATCTAAACATCCAGAAGAAGTTCCTGACAGAGCGGTTTCTCAGGGGAACAGGCTTCCTCGGGAGGTGGTGGGTTCTCCATCTTCGGAAATTTTTAAACAGAGGCTGGATAGCCAACTGACGGAGAGGCTGATTCTGTGAAGGCAAAGGGGTGGCAGGTTACAGTAGATGAGTGATTGTTCTGCATAGTGCAGGGGATGACCCATGAGGTCTCTTCCAACTGTATTCTATGATTCTGATTGGCCCTATTCCCACTCGGACAGTCGGACACGTTCCACCCCCCCCCCCAGGTTGTTTCACAAATACATAGAGGAACCATGGATAAGGATTAAGTTTCTAGAATGCCCCTCCACACAAGTGGCCTGGGGGTGGTTTACAACATTAAGTAAACATTTAAAACAATAGGCACAATAAAAGTTCTAACAAGTGCTCTGCCTTCCACCATCACTATCCAGCTGGTGAATTTGGACATAAATATGGAGGAATATATCCTGGGGGGTGGGGACCTAGAGTAGGAAAAATATAGATTCTGGCCTGTAGATTTCATTTGAGCAGGAGAGTCACAGAATCACTGAGTGGGAAGGGGTTATACAGACCCATCTAGTCCAACCTCCTGCTCAATGCATGATCAGCCTAAAACACCCATGATTTTTATCTATCTAAGGACAGGCTTTGAAGGGCCCTCCTGCCGGCTGCCGTGGCCAGCTGCCCTCCACCAGGTGGGGGCCAGGACTGAGAAGTCTCTGGCCCTGGTTGAAGCTAGGTAGGCTTTTTTAGGGCCAGGGATCATTATCCAGTTGGTTGCAGGGGAGCATAAAGCTCTTTGAGGGGCATAGGCAGGGAGGCGGTCCCTCAGGTACACTGGGACTTGACCGTGTATGGCTTTAAAGGTAATTACCAAAACCTTTAGCCTGATTCGGTAGAGAATCGGCCGACTGTGAGCCCTCCATGGTGTTGCTGTGAGGACCCTGGCTGATGGGTTTTGGACTAGCTGTAGTTTCTGGATCAAAGCCAAGGGCAGGCCTGCATGGAGTGAGTTACAGAAGTCCAGTCTAGAGGTGACCATCGCGTAGATCACTGCGCCACTCTACATTTGTTACCTGGGCTTCCATTTTGAGGGGAGCATCCAGGATCACACCCAGGTTCCTGGCAGAGTGAGCCGTTGAGAGCTGCACACCATCCAGGGTAGGCAGACGCACTTCTTCACACGGATCCTTCCTAACCAGCCACAGGACCTCCATCTTTGAAGGATTGAGCTTCAGATGACTCCGCTTGAGCCATCTCGTCACTGTTTCCAGGCAGCTGGCTGTTTCTGGGGAAGAGTCAGGGCGGCCATCCATCAGGAGGAAGAGCTGGGTGTCATCTGCATATTGATGACAACCCAGCCCGAACTTCCGTACCAGTCATGCAAGAGGGCTCATGAAATTGTTGAATAGGAGAGAGGACCGCTCCCTTTGGGACTTGGCAAGTAAGCTGTTGGAGGTTTGATGTTTTCTTTCCTACCGCAACCCTCTGTCCACGACCCCAGACAAAGGACATCAGCCATTGAAGGGCTGTCCATCATATTCCACTGTTGGTGAGGCAGTGAGCTAAGAGCCCGTGAGCGACTGTGTCGAACGCTGCTGAGAAATCTAGAATATCAGTAGTGCTGACCTGCCTCGGTCCAACTGGCGATGGAGGTAATCCGTCAGGGTGAGTAGTGCTGTCTCTACCCCATGGCCAGGTCTGAAACCTGACCAAGATGGGTCTAGGACAGAAGCTTCTTCCAGGAATGCCATTAGTTGGTTTGCAACAGCCCTTTCTACCATCTTCCCCAGAAATGCTAAGTGTGAGACGGGTCAGTAGTTATTGGGCTCTCGTGGGTCTAAACATATTTTTTTCAGTAGCGGGCATACCACTGCCTCTTTCAGTCCCTCTGGGAATTCTCCCATTGTAGGAGAGAGTTTAAGGCAGCCTAATCTTTTTTGCGTATTCTAGAGAAATATAAATCCATTGGAGATTTCAATAGCAAAGATTTGCCTGAAAGCCTCACTTTGTATTTATTCCGTATGTTTGTCATAGCCACTGCATGTGCATTCAAGTTCTCCTTACTTTTTTGTCCGGGCAGGGGCCAAAGGATGCTATGAAATCCTTCTTGCCAACCTGCTTTTTCCAGTATTAAGTCTCTAGCTGTGGGCTCCACAATCCATTTTGACAACACCATCAGTACAGCAGCATGCAAAATACAGTTTTAGATTTGGTATTCCTTGCCCACCTCGCTTCTTTTCACCTTTAAAATTTTAAAGGTGATCCTTGGTCTCTTATTATCCCAGATGAATGTATTTACTCGGTTTCACCATTTATGTATAACTAGAGGCAAAGCCCGTTGTATCCAGGAATACAACGGGTGCTAGAGCTTGGCAGTGGAAAGAGGAAGGGGAGGAGTTGTCCAGACTGTGGCATAGTGGTTACAGATGAGCTTTCCAGAGCCATGTCTTCAGATATGTGAAGGGGAAATCAGACTGGAGACTCTTCTTAGGGGGAGATTATATGGCAACCAATTCCTCCCAGTTCTGCATTCAACATCATTTCCCTTCTTGTCCCCCTGACCTAATCCACATGGGGTAGTCACAGTACACAGATGTCTACCCTGCTCCTTCTGTCTCTATTTTTTTACTGTTGATAAAATATGATGTGCCCACATGTTTCTTTCATGGTTGCTCCTCAGAAGAGCTGGATTTTTGTACCTTGCTGTTTACTACCCAAAGGAGTCTCAAAGTGATTTACAAACACCTTCCCTTCCTCTCCCCATAGCACTCTCCATGAGGATGGTGGGGTAGAGAGCCTCACTTGGAAGATGGCAACCCTAAGAGGAGGTCCCTCTGTGCACAGCAGTCTTGACTTTAATCAGGTTTATGCACAGCTACATAGTATGGAATTCCAAAAGATGAATCTACACCAATCTGACAACCTTACCTCCTCTCTGCAATGTTTTCTTGACCTAAAATAGGTCAGGGGGTGCTAGGTAGTTGTGAGGGCATTACACACTTTTGAGGCTCCACTTTGAGACTTCAAGGAATATGTTCAGACCAGGGACAGCCAACCTCCAGGTGGGGGCAGGAATTCCTGCTCATCTCCAGACTATACAGACCAGCTCTGCAGGCAAAAATGGCTACTTTGGAGGGGTGACTGTGTAGCTTTGTATCCCACTGGCGTTTAAGGATGCCAGCCTCCAGGTGGGGTCCGAGAATCCCCTGGAAGTACAGCTCATCTCTAGGCAGGCTGAAGGGAAAGCTCTCCCCCCTCTCATGCACCCCTCCAAAAGGAATACACGTGGCCCCAGAATTCACTTGGTTGCTTGGCTGGTGATGTCTGCCCTTCTGAAGCCTGAGACCTACTGCTGGCGACTGCAGTCCCTGTTGTTGTATGCAAGGCCAAGTTGCCTAATAAAAGTGGACCACCTAGTTTCCCCCAAAGTCTCACTGTCTACTTTCCTGTAAAGCTAACTCCACTTGAAATTCTGGGCCACTTATGTCTTTGAGTTCATAGGAGTTTTTATTTACCAGGCCATGCTTGAAAAAGGTCGCTTCAATTCCCAAAGCTATTTACTTGTTCACTATTTACAGTTTCAGGCTGTAAATATTCTTTATTTAGATCTTCCTGAACATTCCAGACTCACAGGATTGATATTGGTCTGTCTGTCTGTCTGCACCCCAAAATACAAACAGTTGCTGGTAAAGGCTGGCCAAAGCCCATAGCACGGGAGGGACACACCTGCAACCACTCCACTGCAACCACAGTCTGTGAGCCTCTACCATCCTCTAGATCGCTGCTCATCTCTAGATTATAATGATCAGCTCTGCAGACAAAAATGGCTATTTTGGAGCCCAGATTGAGGCATTGTACGATTTTAAGTCCCTCCTCCAAACCTCCAGGAATGTCTCCAACCAAGGGGTAGCCAACCTCCAGGTAGGGCCAGGAGAGCTCCTGGAATTACAGCTCATCTGCAGAGTATAAAGATCAGCTGCCTAGGCAGAAAGAGCTTCTATGGAGTTTGGACACGGATGAGAAGAAACATTTAAGGTCTCCCACGCAGGTTGTTGTAGAGTTGAAACACTTGAGGTCTACTGCACAGGGTTGTTGTGCAGATGAAACAGGAGGCAAAAGAACCTCTGCAACAGCTTCCAGTTTCACCTGCACAACAACCCTGTGTGGTAGGTCTCAAATCTGCAGGAAGTTGCTTGGCTGTTTCTTCCCTCCAGCAGCATGGCCGGCTACAGTAGTATTTTAAGTGAAAAGGGGCTTTTCTGTGGCCTCCCTGCCAGGCAACTGTTTGGCAGAAGGGGAAAGTCCCCCCCCTCAAAAGGAAGGCCCTCAGTCTCCCCTGCTTTGCTCTTGGAAAGGCCTCCTTCCCTCAGTCAGGGCCTGTCAGAGGCTCCTTCCCAGCAGGCCTGAAGGGGGGGAGGGGGAGCACTCTGCAGCCTCCTACCAGCTCTGTCAGGGTTCTGAGGCAATTTGCAGTTGGACATGACAGTTGGGACAGCCTTGGGGTGAAAAGGGCTGGCACAGCCTGTCCAAGCATCTGTTCTCATCCCCCTTGGCAGCCCTGCTGACCTCCTCTTCCTGTGGTGGTCAGGAGCAAACTGGCAGTGATGTCTCCAGATTGCTTCTGGGTGGGCGGGCCCTGTCAGAACTTTGGCCCAATGATTGGGCCTCCCGACTGGCTAGAACTGTTGTCCTGGTGATGCCCCATTTGGAAGGCGCCCACTCTCCGCCCAATTAGCCCTTAACCAAATATGTATACTATATACTAGGGGCAAAGCCCGTTGTATCCAAGAATACAACGGGCGCTAGAGCTTGGCAGTGGGAAGAGGAAGGGGAGGAGTTGTCCAGTCTGTAAGGGCATGGGGTTGAATGTGTGTGTTGTGTGGGAGGCTGTGGTGGTGTGGTGGCAAATGAGGGTATGGGTGTGGAGATATGGGTGTCAAGAACCTGTGGTGTGGAATGTTCATTGAGGGTGGGAGAGGACTGACCTTTGGGAATTTTAGCATAGTGGTTACATATGAGCTTTCCAGAGCCATGTCCTCAGACATGTGAACGGAAAATCAGACTGGAGACTCTTCTTAGGGGAAGATTACATGGCAACCAATTCCTCCCAGTTCTACATCATTTCCCTTCTTGTGTGAATTAGGCCACATTCACCAAAATGCCCCTCTGCCCTAATACACATGGGGTAGTCACAGTACACAAGTGTCCACCCTGTTCCTTCTTTTCCATTTTTTCACTGTTGATAAAATGTTATGTGCCCACATGCTTCTTTCATGGTTGCTCCTTAGAAGAACGGATTTTTGTACCCTATTGCTTACTACCCAAAGGAGTCTCAAAGCGGTTTACAAACACCTTTTCCAGTCGTCTCTCCACAATAGTCAGCCTGTGAGGTATGTGGGGTTGTGTGTCATCTGAGAGAACTGGGAATGGGCCGTTGTATTCTTGGATACAACGGGCTTTGCCCCTAGTCTAGAATAATTGTAGGATAGGTGGGTGTATGTTATTTAGAAATGTACTTATGGTGCTTAGTAATTATTAACTATGATTGCACATTCTTTTATATACTATTTTATTACCGATTGTAAAGCCTTTTAAACCTTTTTATTTTCTAATGGCTTATGGCTACATGCAATAAAATCTGATGACTATCAAGATTACACAGTTTAGGTATTCACGCTTTCAACAGTCATTCTTTCCATTTGCTGTTTATGACACGTATTTCAGTACCAGATTTCTTTCAACAAAATGAGCACAAAACAAATCAAATCATAGATCACATTGGAAGTGGCATTAGGGGGGAAAGCATGAAAGTGCTCAGGGGGGAGGTAAGTTATACCAGATTCTACCTGGAGCTGAGAGCAAGATAAGGCTGAAGGTTGGATATGTCAGAAGGCCTGGTTCTCTGCAAGAACAGCTTGTTCTCTCACTGTTACTTTGCTGCTCCTGAGACAAAGGGAGCTCAAAGTATGGGTAGGATATGCTGGCTGCAGGGCCTTCAGGAACATGTCTAATAATATTTTTTGTGCATGTGGTATTAGAAAACTAAAGAACCTGATTTGTAAATGGTTGGAGATCTTTTCTAAATGTTTTTTTGTCATTGTTTTTGTTTATTAGGGAAGGTGTTCTTTATTATTAGTTCTCATTGGGAGGTATATTGTGCTTGTGGTAGTGTTCCATAGTTTTGTCTTTTTAAAAAATGTGATGTGTAAAATTCTCAGTAATAAAAAAATTTAAGAATGAAAAAAATGAACATATTACCGAAGTTTTTTTGTTCCAAGTCTTACCTTTGTCAATCAAAGACGTCATATTTAAACCGCTCGAGGAATATCTTTAACTGCTCCTGCTGTTAAATAAAGCCCTAAGGGCTATTGGGGAGGAGTTAAGGTGGGCTCTGTCTGTGATAAAAACTCGGAGGGGCGAATCAAGAGCCACAAAGCGGCTCCTGATTCGCCCCTCCAAGTGCCACTCAAGGGCCAAGCGGCTAATGGGGAGGTGTGCGAAGCACCTTCCCATTGGCCCCTCACCAGGACAGAACAAAATTCCATTCACCCAGCCCAGTCTGGCTGCCAGTCTGCTCCTGACCACCAAAGGGAGGTCAGTAGGGCTGCCAAGGGGGATGAGAACAGAGGCTGCACCAGCCCTTTTCGCCCCAAGGCTGTCTTAACTGTCACGTCCTAACTGTCAACGAGCTTAGAAGTGGGAAGAGGAAGGGGAGGAGTTGTCCAGTCTGTAAGAGCATGGGGTTGAATGTGTGTGTTGTGTGGGAGGTTGTGGTGGCATGGTGGCAAATGAGGGAATGGGTGTGGAGATATGGGTGTCAAGAACCTGTGGTATGGACTGTTCATTTGAGTGTGGGAGAGGACTGACCTTTGGGAATTTTGGCAGAGTGGTTACAGATGAGCTTTCCAGAGCCATGTCTTCAGATATGTGAACACAGATATGTGTTCACTCTTTTCCTTCTTTTCCATTTTTTCACTGTTGATAAAATGTTATGTGCCCACATGCTTCTTTCATGGTTGCTCCTTAGAAGAACGGATTTTTGTACCCGATTGCTTACTACCCAAAGGAGTCTCAAAGCGGTTTACAAACACCTTTTCCATTTGTCTCTCCGCAATAGTCAACCTGTGAGGTATGTGGGGTTGTGAGCGATCTGAGAGAACTGGGAATGGACCGCAGTGACCCAGCAGGCCTCAGGTGTCTCAAAGCATCTTCCAATCGTCTTCCCTTTCTCTCCCCATAGCACACTCCCCATGAGGGAGGTGGGGTAGCAAGCCTCACAGGGAAGCTGGCAACCCTAAGAGGAAGACTCTGTGCACAGCAGTCTTGACCTTAGTAAGGTTTTTTATATTGCTTTTTTATTTGTCAGGCCAAGGTTATTTGCCAGGCCAATAAGTCATTTAAGTTACCATGTGTCTCCAGACATTTACTTGTTCTCTATTTTTCAGACTGTAAATATTTATTTAGATTTTCATGCACTTTCCAGACTCACAGGACTGATGCTGGTCTGCCTGTCTGCGCCCCAGAATACAAACAGTTGCTGGTAAGGGCTGGCCATAACCCATAGGCCAGGAGGGACAACCCTGCACCACTCCCTCCCAACTGCAGGCAAAAATGGCTCCTTTGAAGGCTGGACTCTGAGGCATTGTACGATTTTGAAGTCCCACCTCCAGGAATATTTCCAACCCAGGGGTAACCAACCTAAAGGTGTGTCCTGGAGAGCTCCTGGAATTACAGTTCACCTGTAGAGTATAAAGATCAGCCCTCCAGGTAGAAAGGACTACTTTGGACAGGGTTGTGGTACAGAAGAAACATTTAAGGCCTCCCACACAGGTAGTTGTTGAATTGAAAGACTTGAGGCCTACTGCACAGGGTTGTTCTACAGATGAAACAAGAGACAAAAGAGCAAATTTGTTCTGGAGAATAATGCTGTGTAGTGGCCTCAAATCTGCAGAGAGTTGCAAAGAAGAAAGACACACGGCTTGGCTGTGTCTAACCCCTGGCCAGAGCAGTGTTTTAAGTGAGAAGGGGCTTTTCGGTGGCCTCCCTGTCAGGCAACTGTTTGGCAGAAGGGGAAAGTCCCCCCCCTCAAAAGGAAGGCCCTCAGTCTCCCCTGCGTTGCTCTTGGAAACGCCTCCCTCCCCTCAGTCAGGGCCTGTCAGAGGCTCCTTCCCAGCAGGCCTGAAGGGGGGAGGGGGAGCACTCTGCATCCTCCTGCCAGCTCTGTCAGGTTCTGAGGCAATTTGCAGTTGGACATGGCAGTTAGGACAGCCTTGGGGCGAAAAGGGCTGCCACAGCCTGTCCAAGCCTCTGTTCTCATCCCCCTTGGCAGCCCTTCTGACCTCATCTCCCTTAGGTGGTCAGGAGCAGTGAATGGAATTTTGGTTTGTCCTGGTGAGGGGCCAATTGGAAGGCACTTTGCGCACCTCCCCATTAGCCACTTGGCCCTTGAGTGGCACTTGGAGGGGCGAATCAGGAGCTGCTTTGCGGCTCCTGAATTGTCCCTCCGAGTTTTTATCATGGACAGAGCCCGCCCTAACTCCTCCCCTTAGGGCTTTATTTAACCGCAGGAGCGGTTAAAGATATTTGCTCTCTGCAGGACCACTTTGGCCCTTATTCTCTTTGCCGTAAAGGCAAATAGTGATATATTGTTAGAGACAAATTAATTAGTATCTGATAACAAGAATACAAGTTTTTCCTGGTCAGATTTATCATTTAACCTATCTAGTAAGCCAGCAAGAAATGTGGCTCTAGGATCTGCATACAATGGTCAAATGAGAATGTAGCGTGGGAGACCTTCCAGAACTAAGGCTCCACAGAGACAGAAACATTGGTCTTTTGGTGTTTTATGGTATCACCTACTCAGTTGGCATTGTTTGAAATCGTGTGGAGGTAAAAGCTACTCTGAGACTATGAATTGAAGGATAGACTAAATAGGAAGATCTGAAGTTATTTGTTTTGATTAATTTGCACCAGGGTGAAATTTTAGATTGCAAGATTACTGATCTATCAATCAAGGTTTCTTATACCCAGTCTCTGAGTTGGTTATTATCTACTGAATAGTTTATCAGGTCGACTGGGATGACATGACAAAATTTTGTTTTAAAATCTGGAGTGAGTAGGATCTTAGGCCATCAGAAGCTTAAAAGATTGTTCACTAAACAAATTTGAACTTGATATTCCATATTTCCATTTCTCCCATGCTTTTACAATGGCTAAATGTTTGCGAGCCCTAATTGAAATGCAGACTAGTTTCTGCTCTCATAAGAGCTGTTGATGTCCTCTTTGGAAGGACTAAGATACACCTGTGAAAAATATTCGGAATAATTTCTAGGCAAGTAATAATATCTTCCTTCCAACCTCAGATTTCAGCAGCGTACAAAAGACGAAGGATGAACTTGCTAGCCGTCAGGATCAGTCCCCTGCTCTCTGCCATGGTTGGTTCAGGTTGACCTGAGAGACTCAATCTTTGTGTGTGTGTACCCTTTCTGCTTTTATGACTCTGTTGCAACTCTTTGAACCTCTGCTCCCCTTTGATGACCCTGAGCTTTTCGCACTGCATTCTCCCCAGCTGTGACACTAAATTGCAAATGTTCCTGTTAGCTATATTATCTACAAAGAGAGGCACTAATTGTGCCGAGGGTGGTGGAGCCAGGGACGGTCTTGGCAGGAAGCCCAGGATGGCACCTGGTGGGGGGGGGGGAATATTCCTCCCTGGGAACTGGGGACATTTGGGCGGGAGAAATGCATTGATAACTGCTTGCTTTTCCTATATCGATCAGTCTTGACTTCAGATGTTATAGTGTTCAGAACTACTTCCAATTAAAGCTTTCTGTTAAACCAGAAGCCTTGTTGTGAGTCTGTCTGCCTCTGACACTAGCAAATAGTTTCAGGGCTGGGTCTATAAGAAGTCCTCCCTTTGTGTAGTAGAATCTCAGAATAGACCCAACTAAACTCATTGCAGAGGACCTGATGGTTCCTAGATGTGCATTCCAACTCAAGGTCTCTTTAAATGTGACTCCCAGATATTTGAAAGAGCTACATTGTACAATAGGGTACCCATGCATATTCCAGGGTGATTTTTTTTGTCTTTTTCTAAATAGCATCACTTTTGTCTTCTCATTACTAAAGTTGAGTGACTCCTCCTGGCTTCTCAGATTTTAGTAAGAGAAATTAAGTCCATGTCATCAGCATACAATAAAATGGAGATTTTTGTGTTAGCCAAGAGATGGTGGGAAAAAATGGGGGACAGAAAGCCTCTCAACTATGTTGTTTATATACCGATTGAATAGGAGGGGAGCCAATACACAACCCTGTTTGATTCCTTTATTTGTTGGAATTCTGTTAGTTAAAGATCCTGAGGGTCCTACCCTGATTTGAGCATGAGTATCTGTATGTAGCTCACGTAATAAAGAGAGTATTTGTTTGTTTGTTTGTTCCTGCTAACTTTAACCATAAGTGGTTTCTCTCAATGGAGTCAAAAGCTGCCACCAGGTCAACAAATGCTACATATAGCAATTTTGTTGGGCCATTTATTCCAGAAAAAGCTAGTTGATATAAAGGTTGGCAGTGGTTAACTGTACTAAGACCCTTTCTAAAACCTGCTTGTTGGGGATGTATAACCTGATTTTCATTCACCCAATCTTCCAGTTTATGTAGCAGAAATTTACTATACAATTTGGCTGATATATCCAACAGGCTTATTGGTCTATAATTTTGTAGATCCTTTCTATCACCTTTCTTTAAAATAGGGACAATAATACTCAACTTCCATCTAGATGGCATTAGACTCAATCCATTTATTTGTGTAAATACTTTGGCTAGCATGGGTGCCCACCATTCTGAAAAGGTTTTAAACAAGTCTGGGGGAATCAGAACTTCCCTGGGCGCTTTTCCAGAAGGCAGTGAGGAAATTAAACCCCTAATTTCTGTCTCTGTTAACTAGGGGTCAAAACGGAAGGCCTAAGATGTCAGGGAAAGTATTTTGCGACTGTCATATGATAGGTGATGAATTAACCCAAGGGTCAGACATGATTCTGTGCTTGCACAGCGGAAACCTTTACCTTAAGATTCTTATTATTATAACTAGTAATAAAGCCCGCTGTATGCCGAATACAGCGGGCGCTAGAAACTGACCTTGTCGGGCGGCGGCTCTCTTGGGCGGCTCTTTTGGGGCAGGCGGCGGCTCTCTCGGGCAGGGAGCCCCCGGCAGCCGCGCGGCTGCCGGGGGCTCCCTCGGACGGCGGCCTGACGCGGCGAGAGATGCGAAGCGCCTCTCGGCCCATCAGGCCAGGAGCAGTTGCTGGGGCTGGGAATCAGAGGGACCAATCGGCAGGCGCAAAGTGCCTGCCAAGTGGTCCCTCCAATTGTCTGTCATGAGGAAGGGTCCAATCCGGACCCTTCCTCATCCCGGACACATCCCGCCCCAGAACACCTTACTCTTTTATTTAGTCCGTGGCGCCCATGGCGGCACGGGTGGTGTTCAGATTGAAATGTCTTATTTTTGTTCCACATACTCTGTCCAAGAGACAAGTATTTACTTATATGAAGTTTGTCTGAAACACTAATAATATGTATTCATGACATTTCTATGTGTATTATATTTGTTTACTAATAATTATCGTTGTACAACTACTAATTTCATATTTGTATTTCCTAAGATTTGTCCCTTGACAAAGCCATTAGGCGAAACGTGTTGGGACTTATATGAAGTAAGAATGAAAAAACATCAGAAACTGAAGAGAGACAACGCTATTTGGATTTATTATTGCCATATTGGTGTCCCAGTGCATCTGTACTATTTCATATTTGTTTCTTCACTGGAACCTACCCCTCCCAGTTCATTCATTTCTGCTTCTGGAATTGGTTGGAACAACAGTTTACTACAACTTACACATCAACTTTTAAGTCAACATTTACTAATATCGCTAAATCTCCACTACCCCAGCCCTTCGGGTTGATCTTAAGTGCTGGAACTCAAAAGACTCAATAACCTTGGCAGGTGGGCAAAATAATAATCAATTTTAACTGCTTCACTCCTGGAGGTGAGCATGTTCTTCCTGTGGCCTTTGGTTAACACCCATAATTAAAGGCATAAGCTCAAACACAAGCAACAGCAGGAAATAATTCCTATGAGCGCCTTAAACAGATTTTTCCAGGCACAGAATCAGTGTGAGATAAAAGCAAAGCCATTTCCCAATCTGCAATCCAAGCAAATATTGGCTCAAATTATCCAACACACCATCACAGCCTCTCCTCAGAGCTCAAACAACCTGCTGCTATTAGCTGCTGAGAACAGCTTACCACTATCTTGTAATTAAAAGATTTACTACTTTCTTTCAATATAGTTGTCCAGTAAAAAATAAAGTTCTAATCAAAGTTGAGTCACCAGGTGTATCTGTAAACCCAATGCCCTTCAAAATAACTTTTCCTGGCTTCAAGAGAACGTCCTTAGTGTTCTTCAACCCAGCTGAAGGCATTGAGGCTCCTCTTGATAAATTAAGACAAACTATGATAAAGTGCTACCAGGAACTGTAATGCTGGCAGACTGGGCTAATAAGATCTTAAACTTCTAAAACAGCTCACACAGCTTTGAAGTGGGAAATTATGTCAAACAAAGGAGAGTCTGTAAGCCAGTGTTGCTCCCTCCTGATCCCAACAGGAAGTAGTAGAATCTTTATAAGTATAAAATTACTTCTGTACTTTTTTACATTTGTAAACCTTGGGTTCTCTTCTTCTCTAAAAACAATGGTAATTACATTTTATATACTAGCTCTTAATGGTAAAGGTATCCCCTGTGCAAGCACCAAGTCATGTCTGCCCCTTGGGGTGACGCCCTCTAGCGTTTTCATGGCAGACTCAACACGGGGTGGTTTGCCAGTGCCTTCCCCAGTCATTACCGTTTACCCCCCAGCAAGCTGGGTACTCATTTTACCAACCTCGGGAGGAAGGAAGGCTGAGTCAACCTTGAGCCGGCTGCTGGGACCGAACTCCCAACCTCATGGACATCGCTTCAGACAGCATTTCTGCTGCCTTACCACTCTGCGCCACAAGAGGCTCTATACTAGCTCTTAAGCCTGCTTTAAAAGCAGGTTGGAGGGTAGCCCTCCTCCCCCGAAGCTCTGACCATGGGAGAGAGTGGGGTGGAGGACGTGGAGCCTCCGCCAAGGAGGCACGTGTGATGTGCGTGGCGTCTCTTGCTGCTGCCAGGAAATGGGATGGGCGGGTGGCTCCTTCATGGAGAGCTCAGTGTTCTTTGCCACCTCCTAGCCATTGTGGGAGACTGGGAAAGTGTGGCCCCTGTGGAAGAAGTCAACAGCCTTCCTCCACCTCCCTAACTGGGCCTCGGGAAATCACAGAATTGGAAGGTACCTCCTGGAGTCATCTAGTCCAGTGGTTCCCAACCTGCGGGTCCCTCTCCCCGCCCCCCCCCCTGCAGTAAAAAACTTCACAAGCTTGCGGCCTGGGAAGTTTTTTACTGCGGGAGGGCGGGGAGAGGGAATCAGGGCCGGGCCGCGCCCATGCAGGCGCAGCCCGCGGGTGCGGCCCGATGTGTGGGTGCGGCCCGCGAGTGCGACCCGATGCGTGGGCGCGGCCCGCGGGCGTGGCCGATGTGTGGGCGTGGCCCGCGCTGGCCGCGGGCCGCGCCCCAATGCCCTGCCGGTCCCCAACCTCAGAAATGTTGGGGACCACTGATCTAGTCCAACCCCCATATTATGCAAGACACTCACAACCCTATGCAGGACACTCATCCACTGTAACTTGCCACCCACTTGAACCTTCACAGATTCAGCCTCTCTGTCAGATGGCTCTCCAGCCTCTGTTTAAAAATCTCCAAAGATGGAGAACCCACCACCTCCCGAGGAAGCCTGTTCCCCTGAGAAACCGCTCTGTCAGGAACTTCTTCTGGATGTTTAGATGGAATTTCTGGAATTAATTTCATCCCATTCATTCTGGTCTGTCCCCCTGGGGCAAGAGACAACAATTCTGCTCCATCCTCCATATGGCACCCTTTCAAATACTTGAAGATGGCTATCAGATCCCCTCTCAGTCGTCTCCTCTCTAGGCTAAACAGACCAAGCTCCCCCAACCTTTCTTCATATGTCTTGGTCTCCAAATCCCTCACCATCTTTGTTGCCCTCCTCTGGACACACTCCAGTTTGTCTACATCCCTCTTCAACTGGGGTGCCCAAAAGTGAACACAGTACTCCAGGTGAGGCCGAACCAGAGCAGAGTAAAGCGCTACCATCACCTCCCGTGATCTGGACACAATACTCCGTTTGATACAGCTCAAAATCCCATTTGCCTTTTACGTGAAGATCCCATTTGCCTTATACGTGAAGATAATTATCAGATCCCCTCTCATTCATCTAACCATCTTTGTTGCCTTCCTCTGGATATGCTCCAGTTTTTCTACGTCCCTCTTCAACTGTGGTGCCCAAAACTGAACACAGTACTCCAAGTGAGGCAGAACCAGAGAAGAATACCATCACCTCCCGTGATCTGGACACGAAACTCCTTTTGATACAGCGCAAAATCCCATTTGATTTTTTTAGCCACCGAGTTATACTGCTGACTGATGCTTAATGTATGGTCTACTAAAACTCCTAGATCCTTTTCGCACATGCTACTGCCAAGACAAGTCTCCCCCATCTTATATTGGTGTATTTGGTTTTTCCTACCTAAATGCAGAACTTTACATTTGTCCCTATTGAATTTCATTTTATTCAGTTTAGCCCACTTCTCGAACCTATCAAGAATTTGGGAGAAAGCCCTTTGTCATTTCTTTTAACTGAATTCTCTGTTTGCTGTGGAAATTCTTGCCCTCCACAACAGGTGAAAACAACTAATCCCAAGGCAGGGATATCATTGTGGTGGAGCTATTTCATCCGCCTAGCAGTGAACTGCCTATTACAGCTTCCAGTCAGTCTTCCACCCCTCCCCCAGTCCTCTCTCCCTTATCCATGTCAGCCATCGAACTGCAAAATGTAAAAAAAGGTCTAAATATTGCCAGCCTAGAATTCTTCCACAGGACCCTCTTCAAACGAAATTGGAAATAAACGCAGCTGTGTGTAAAAACCAATATTTAATACCTCCAAAAGAAGAATAAAGCCATAGTTCTGAAACAGAATACCCTCAGCTTTACATTTACAGTTCACAGGAGCTCAAAATGGACCAGGAATACTCACGAAGACGTGCTGACTTCTCCTTCCTGAGCATTCATCTAGCTCTCCAGCTTTGTCAAAGCACAGAACAAACACAACATAGTCCAGGTAAACAAAAAGTCTTTCTCCAAGGCATGCCCACAAGGGAGCCAGTGCCCCCAGCTTGTCGCTCTTCTTTTCCGATCAGCGGGGCTACAGGCCTTGCTGCTAGCTAGTGCAAAGTAGCCATGGGGTTTCAAAGAATGCCTGCAAGACACAAAAGGCCCAGTCAGAACTATGGCTCAGCCACAGGAAGGCTCAGAGACCACAAAAGCCAGAGCAGCTCAAATGTCACAAGCTGAACTACCCACAAAACAGCAGATTATTTCATGCTAGAATTTCTTTATCTGGAGACAGACCAGAAGACATTCCGTTTCCCTGGGAAGTCAGTAGGGCCAGCTTGCCGAGATCAGGGCTATACAAGAAGCAGAACTCTGATGGCTGAATGGGCAGCACCATCTCCAACCGTGGATCTACAGACCTGGTCAGTCCATGGCAGGGACGTTATCAAAGTCTCTAGAAATACAATATTAGCACGACAGTGAAAAGCAGCTCTCTTAGCCTTTTACATACTGTGCATGCTTGCCATTTGCAGGAAATTACTGTAGGGGAACCCCCCCCCCCCAATCAATTAGACATTTTCAATAAAAATCATTTGCTTGCTGTGAGATCCTCCTCTCAAGACAGAGCCAGGGTGTTGCTGTGGCCCCAGTGGCGGACCAAGATCTGGGAGGCCCAGTTTCAAATCCCCACTTGTACCATAGAAGCTCACTGGGAAATGTGGGGCCTGTCACACCCTCTCAGTTTTAGTTACCTCACATGTGAGCATAAAATAGAGGGGGTGTATAAAAATACAAAGATGAGAAAGGAGGCTGATCTTCAGAGAATCTCACCAACCTTCCGTCCAGAAAAATAACAGCCTCTTTTTCTCACAAAGAAATAAAAGATTAATGACAAGAACACAGAATAGACATGGAATCATAGGGTTGGAAGGGGCCATGCAGGCCATCTAGTCCAACCCCCTGCTCAATGCAGGATCAGCCCTAAGCATCCTAAAGCATCCAAGAAAAGTGTGTATCCAACCTTTGCTTGAAGACTGCCAGTGAGGGGGAGCTCACCACCTCCTTAGGCAGCCTATTCCACTGCTGAACTACTCTGACTGTGAAAATTGTTTTCCTGATATCTAGCCTATATCGTTGTACTTGATGTTTAATCCCATTACTGCGTGTCCTCTCCTCTGCAGCCGACAGAAACAGCATCCTGCCCTTTCAAATACTTAAAGAGGGCTATCATGTCCCCTCTCAACCTCCTTTTCTCCAGGCTGAACATTCCTGAGTCCCTCAATCTATCTTCATAGGGCTTGGTCCAAATCCAAGTAAATGATATCAACCGAATTTCCACCATCCAGCAAACCTGTTACTTGGTAAAAAAAAACAGTCTCTTTTTCTCACAAAGAAATAAAAGATTGATAACAAAAACACAGAATAGACATAGAATCATAGAGTTGGAAGGGGCCATATACAGGCCATCTAGTCCAACCCACTGCTCAACGCAGGATCAGCCAAAATCATCCTAAAGCATCCAAGAAAAGTGTGTATCCAACCTTTGCTTTAAGACTGCCAGTGAGGGGGAGTTCACCACCTCCTTAGGCAGCCTATTCCACTGCTGAACTACTCTGACTGTGAAATTTTTTTTCCTGATATCTAGCCTATATCGTTGTACTTGTAGTTTAAACCCATCACTGTGTGTCCTCTCCTCTGCAGCCAACGGAAACAGCATTCTGCCCTCCAGTGACAACCTTTCAAATACTTAAAGAGGGCTATCATGTCCCCTCTCAACCTCCTTTTCTCCAGGCTGAACATCACTTCATTACAATAAGTTTTTCAGTTTCCAATCTTAAAGGCCTCCCTCTTTCTCTTGAGAAAAGCAATTCATAATACAAAGAGGCACTTTATATCCTTTAGTTATGAAAGAGCAGCTAGCTTGGTGGCACCCTCTGGGGGCAGGGCTTGTGCAAAGGAACACATGAAGAGGCCCATTGCATTGTCCTGAAGATTTCATCCATACTCGTGGAACTCCAAAAGTGGCTCTATCCAGAGTTGAGGCTCACAGGCGATCAAGCCCAATCCCAGCTTATAAGAAGCCCAGAAGTGGAACATTCAGACCTCTAGGACAGTGGTCCCCAACCTGCGGGCCATGGTGCCGGGCCGCGGCTCCCTCTCTCTGCCCCCCCCCCGCAGTAAAAAACTTACCAGGCCGCAAGCTTGCGGCCCGGGAAGCTTCTTACTGCGGGAGGGCGGGGAGAGGGAATCAGGGTCGGGCCGCGCATCGCGCATGCGTGGCCCGTGCGGCACAGCCAGCTGCGCGGGCATGGTCGGCGCGGGCGCGGCCCGATGCCCTGCCAGTCCCCAGCCTCAGAAAGGTTGGGGACCACTGCTCTAGGAGACAACAAAGGTGCAGCAATTCACCACCTTCCCCAATCCTCTCATTTCCTTTCTCTGCCTCTTGCTTCAAATATATCCAAAGACTCTTTGTGTTGTTCAGCCTCAGCTTTCCTGGAGACTTATCTGTCAAAGCCCCTGGTGACTTTGCCCCCCCCCCCCCATATCATTTCCTAGACAGGCCTTCGTTGATTTCCATCCCACCATTTAGCTCTTCAGGCTGCTGCAGATGGTGGCGGGATCATCCCAAGATAATGCAATCTCCTGGGTTACATGGAACTTTGAGACCACCTTAAGGCAGAAATCTGAAAGATGCAGAACTACCCTCTCCCAATTCCCCCATCCACCTTGTGGAAGTAATTGCTATGATGGCTGGGGCTCCCCCTCGGTGTGGCACTGCGCAGCTGCTGCTGGCAGTGCCCCCCAGCGGGCGGCGGGAAGTCAGGGTTGCCGGTGGGAAAACAAGTGGAGCAGGGGCACAGGTGGCGGCGACGTCCCTCGGCAAAAGACTACTCCCCCCCCCCCCCGGGCCTCGGTAAAATTATCAAGCGTTGACTGGTCCCTGGTGATAAAAAGGTTGGGGACCACTGGTCTAGGTAACCCTGGAGTTCCCTTCCAACTCTGATTCTACAGCATAAAGAGATGGCCAGGACAGGCAACTTTTTGTAATATAATTTGAAATGGCAGATCAGAATGTATTTCTCTAGTCTGGAGACAGGGGAGATAACTCCACACAGCCAATTGCCCCTCTTCAAAGATGCCTCTGTGCTGGAGAGGAGACGGATGGAGCATAATGGCAAGGTCTCAGTTGATTAGTCTCAGCATTCTACAGTTAAGGATCTAAGGTAAAGTTATCCCCTGTGCAAGCACCGGGTCATGTCTGACCCTTGGGGTGACGCCCTCCAGCGTTTTCATGGCAGACTCAATATGGGGTGGTTTGCCAGTCCCTTCCCCAGTCATTACCTTTTACCCCCCAGCAAGCTGGGTACTCATTTTACCGACCTCGGAAGGATGGAAGGCTGAGTCAACCTTGAGCCGGCTGCTGGGATTGAACTCCCAGCCTCATGGGCAGAGCTTCAGACTGCATGTCAGCTGCCTTACCACCCTGCGCCACAAGAGGCTCTTGTTAAGGATATCTGCTCATTAATCTCCAATTTTGACAGATTTATTTCCTTTCCCACCCACCCCGCCAAATTAGACCCAACCATATGGTAACCATATGCTAAGTTTGATATTCTTATTTTCTTAAAACTGTTAAACATCTCCTTTATGCTGCTTGCTAATGTACAGCTCACCGTCTGTCTATTGTATCTGAAGAAATGTGAACACACATGAAAGCTTAAGACCTTGAATAAACTTTGCTCCTGGATTCAAACTTAGTTCTGCCTCTTCAGATGAATGCAACTACCCAGTTGAATCTAGAGGTTTTATAGAGGTTTCTCAAGTCTGGTGTAAAATTTATGTTACAGACAGCAACTGAATGCTGACTAACATTTTAATTCCTACCTCCCGTAGCATTTTAAAATGAAAATTTTAAAAAAGTACATGGAAATACCTTATCCTTTGCCTTAAAGAGAAAAGAAAAATCATACATTCAAACCAAGCCTACAAAACCTCTTTGGGGATCTGAGCTGTTCTGATGAAGACGAGGACAGTGACCCTAGCAGAAACTGCTTGTCAAGGACACTCACAGAACCAGCGTTCTTGGGGGGGGGGGCAGGGGGAAGCCTACTGTATTCTAAGCAGAGAGGGAGATCTTTCAAAGGAGCCCCTTTGTTCTAAAAACATTACACCTGACAGGGGTTTTCACTAAAGGGGAGAGAACAAACAGATGGAGATCAAAATCCAAGAAGCTGCCAACCTGTTACAGGTGCCTTCTCCGTCTCCTGAGACGTGTGCTTCTCCGAACCCCAGGCATGTCGATCGGGTCTGTCCCCGGCTCCTGTGGAAAGGACACTCAAGGAGTAAAATGTCCCAGAAGATGACCCATTGTTAGCAAGGACACCGAGGGACAATGTGTTCTGCAAACAGTGGGTCGAGTATTCCCACTTCATGAATAGTCTTTGGCTCAGTCAGCCACAATGGTACCTGATGACCACAGCAGGAAAGAGGCTGGACTGCTACCAATACTCCAACTCCGGTTAATTCACGTTTCGCAAGGGAAAGCTGACAGATGCAGCAGTTCTTACAACATTGCCATTAAACCAGCACAATAATGCACCCCCACCCCTTTTGTTTGGACACAACATCTAAGAACAAGAAAGTAAAAGGTTCCAGAAATGCTGAAGGCAAGGCGGGGGGGGGGAACAGTTCTCTGGAGGTAAACTGGCATATCAAATGTTTAGATTCTTATCGAGTCCTTGTTTAGTTGTACTGTTTTAACAAGGTAAAACACATCATTTCTAACTTTAGTTAGTATCAAAAAATGTACTTGGTACTTGTGAAATGCCAGCAAAATGTGCACCCAAGGCCAAAGAGAACTACAAACTGCAGCACTCTTGGCTACTTTAAGAGCCCCCGGCACCTTGCTCTTGGCTTCCTGAGAACTGGAGGGAAAAGAAAAGCTGAAAGCAGACAATTTCTTCTGCAGTGAACAAAAAGTGTAAGACTTGCGCAGAAACAGCTCTCTGCAGTCCCCAATAGGGCTATTCTCAGCAGATCTGGCCATCCAGTTAAACTTTTTCAACATTATACTGTTCAGTACTATATTTCCATACACATTACAGAGAGGCCCTCAAAGATGAAAAAATGCCTCAATTCTCTCCTCGCCCAGTTCAGTCTTCACATCTCACTAGCAAAGGAATGTCTGCTAGCAAAGGAATGTTGCAAAGGATTCCCAGGTGCATCCTAGAGCAAGCCTGTGTCACGGCCCCAATGTGCTTCACGATTCCTGGCCCTACTGCTCCCCCAACATGCTCCACTTTCAGTGGCTGGAAAGCCTGGACAGGGGATATCTCTGCCACTAAAATACACTTCATGTTTACCAGAATGATGAATCTCGGTCAGTGACAGCAACCAGAGGGAGCAGGCCAGAGTCTGTAAAGACTCAAGAGGCCCTGAAGTCAAAATATACTCAAAGCACAGAAAAAGGAAATCAGACGCAGCAGTCAGCACTCTACGACTGCATTGTTCCTTGATCTTCCCGCCTCCCTGTAATTTCGCTTGCAGAGGTCTTCATAAATTAAAAGCAGACCTGACTGGAAGCCAGCTTCTTGACTCAGACACCCCGGCAGCCCACGTCCCCTTGACTGGCAATGTCTGCAAGGCAAAGGGCAAATCTGAGCATTGCTTCTGCTTGCTAGCAAAGCCTTTACCTCCACTCTCTCGGCTCCCCTATGGTCTTCCTCGTCCGATGTGGATGCTGACGATGCTGATGTGGACGAGTCTTCGTTGTGGCTGCTTTTCCACCACCTCTCCCCAGAGAGGGTGGTGGTCACCCTGGGAGGAGGCAGCGCTGCGAGAGCAGCGGGGACGGTGAAGGCTGCAAGGAAGCGGGCCTGCAGAAGCTGGTAGGCTGGGTTCCCTCGGAGCCTCTGGTGCACCACATCCCTCAATGCATTCGGGTCCAGCCGCTGACTGGCCTCCTGCTGCCCTTCTGGCGTTACCAGACGTGCCGCAGTCTGCTCCAGGGCAGCTTTGTTGAGCAGCAGCGCAGAGAGTGTTTTTAAACTACACAGGCAAGGCGGCAGATAAATCAGGCTGGTTTCCAACAACGGAGCCCTCGGGCCCGAGCCCTCCTGGGTCCACTCCTTCACCACGGCTCTGTCCTCCAGCGAGAGAAGGCGATAGTCAGGGGTGGCCTTCTCCTCCCGCAGCAGAGGGCGCGCCGTCTCAGAGGGATCCCGGGTCACTTCAGGAACGGCAGCAGGGTTCTGGGGTGCCTGGTTCAAATGGGCCCTGTTTGGGACCCTCCTCAGAGAAGCACTGGGCAAGGGGGGCTTCAGAGGGCAAGCTGGGGGCAAGGTGTGCTGCAACTGTATCGAGGCAGCAGGAGCAAGTGGGACAGAGGGAGGGGTGGCGTTGGGCATCCTGTCCTGCTGGAGGCTGCTGGGCAAGGCCCCTTGCAATGGCTGGCCCCCTGCCACTGGCCCTGCGCCCCCGGGAGAGGCCTCTGCTGCCCGGCTCAGGCCTGGAGATGGGCCAAGGATGTCCGGGGCACTGGGTTTCCCTGGACTGGGAAGGCTCACCATGGTTACTGGAATAAGGCCCTGTGTGGTGAGCAACCAGTTGACGGGAAGTGTCTGCTTGGTTGCCTCAAGCGAGCCTGGCGGGAGGGATATCAATGGGGGCACCTTCACTGGGTTTTGCTGAGAGCCCACCGGTCCCAGGGCACAGGCAGCTGGTGCCAAGTGAGGAGCCTTCTTTATGCCAGGCCCCATAGCGGCAGGTCTCAGAGAAGCAAGAGGGGACTGCTTGGGCAACAAGGGGGCACAATGGGCAGTGCCTGGCACTCCCTGGTTGTCCTTTTGCAGGCCGCCCTCTTTCCCGTGACCAGCAGAAGCCTCTTCCTCCCAAGAGCCTTTCTGGTCCCCCTTGGGCTCTGGCAATAATGCCAAGTTAGCCTGACTCAATGAGCCAGGGGTTGTGGAAGCCCCAATAGGAGAGAGGCTGGTCAACGGTGGGCCATTAGCCACTGTGGGCAGGACATGACCCCTTATCTGAGCAGAAGGCTGGATTATCACAGAGGAAGGCAAGAGCAGGTGAGGGGCCAGGAGGACCTTCTTGGCCAGGGCGCTCTTGGCCTTCCATTCCCGCAGCCTCTTCTCTCTCAGCAGCTCAGAGACAGTTTTGGGTTTGGGGGTCGGGCAAGGTGGTGAATAAGCCAGCCGGGGATGAGCAGGAAGAGGGCCCTCCTTGGCCTTCAAAGGGATGAGCTTCTTACTGGTGCCTGCATGGCAACTCAACTGGGCTGCACAAAAACAGGACAAAACGGAAAGGTTAGGAAAAGGGACCAGTTCCCCACAATAAGCACCTAAGATCCTATTACTCCACAGAGCCTCCAGCTTCAGCCAGTAGTGCCAGCTCAGCTTGCATAAAGCAAACCTGCTTTGGAATAACTCCGCTGCAACAGTATTTCCCCAAGTGCCAAATACTTTGATGAGGAAGTCAAAACTTGACTCCTTGGTTTTGTGACCCCATCCCTTCCAGTGGGTGACCTCACAAGTACAACCCCCCCCCCCGCAAGCCTTTCAGCAATCCTAGCAATGGTGTCTTCCCAGCCCGCGATACTCCAGAAGGTACAGAGAGGAGGAGGCGGCTCCCTGAAGTGGGGGGGGTGAGCAGCAGCAGCTGGAGGCGGCTGGGACTTCAGCACTGAGCAAAGACTAGGCCAGCCCTACTCCCAGCTGCTTCTTGCAGGCAATTAGGGCAGGGACCAGATCATTCCCCACAAGGGCTGGCAGACTCTAAAGAGCCCTCTTCCTCTCCCACTCGAGGCCTGCACCACTTGGCTGGGAACAGTGGCCTGGGATACTGGCTTCAAGCACAAGCCAAGCGGGGGCCGATACCTGTCGGATCCTGAGAGGGAGAAGCCTACGAGAAACAAACAAACAAAGGAAAAGATCAGTGGCCCATAGACAAGAGCCCCCCAAAGAGCAGCGAAACAGAGAGACTGTGCTCCCACATGGGGGGGAATATGTCCTGGTGAAGTGGTGTGCCCATTTGTGATGGAATGGGGGCAGTGGGGGGCATGCGTGTGTTCAGAGACGGGCACTGAGCTTTCCACCGCAAGCAGTAATGCATCTCAGGCTCACTGTTCTCCAGCCTCCAGAGGGCCCTCCCCCACCACAGCAGGAACCATGCTAGGGCCCAAGGGAAGGGAGTGGACCATGGATGCATGCAGCAAAGAGCCTGTACCTGGCTGGTGCCTCCTGCAGTCCCAGCAACAGCCTTCAGGAGCTCCAGCTGCCGGGACTTCCTCTTCTGGATAATTTTCATGCAGCCATCAACATCAATATGAAGCAGCTGTAAGACCACATAATGCCACGGAAGATGGGTAGAATTCATGGCAGAGAACAGCAACGGATCAGGGGCTACATGAAGGAAGTAGGAAATGGGACTCTCCCAAGATTCCACTGCACCTTTTCCTGTAGTATCGGTCAGACTTGGGGAACATACAGTCAGGGCATTCAGCCAGACCATCTCTGGTGCAAGGGTTAGACAAGATGCCTACAAAACCCAGAGAGCTTCTGGTCTGAGGACGATTCTTTGAACTCATTAAGTTTACAGTCCAGGAGAATTGTTGAATTGCAAACTCCTTTGAGTGGTCAGAGTCCACAAGGCACCAGGAAGCACGTTTCACATTTTTAGAGCCTGGTTTCAGCACTGAACATAGCTCCTAAGCCTCTCTCTTATGTGTAAAGGCACTCCCCTCCCTCCCTCCTCCAGCTCACTACGTTTCTTCCACCCCTCCCAATTTCTTCCATCTTGTATTACTTGCAAACTGTTCCATATCACCCCCAAGCCATTACTTTGCCAGAGAGCAGCCATTTCTTATAGTACGCTCAGCCTACATTCCATATTCTTGCTAAATGGTAAACATTAATTTGAACTTGGCACCACACAGCTTTTGATACCTGATGGAACTAGAGCCAGTATTTTCTGTGTGTTGGGGGAGGGGATTCCTAGAGTTCTAGGAATCCTATATTTTGACTTTGAAAAGGATGTGGACAAAACTGAGAGGATTCAGAGGAGAGCGATGAGAATGATCCAGGGCCTGGGGGCCAAGCCCTCTGAGAAAAGGCTGAGGGACGTGGGAATGTTCAGCCTGGGGAACGTTCAGGGATTGGCCCGTGCAGCCGGAAGTGGTGTCTGGACACCCGGACACCGCTCCTCCCATAGTGGCTCTGCCAAAATATTAGAGCCACTAATGGTTAAAGATATATCTCCTCAAACAAGCTTGAGTTAAACTAGCAACTGCACATCCCCAGTTGTATGACCAATTAAAGCTTGCCTTGAAAATGATTTCTTCCCATAACGTTAAAGGGGTGGAGAAAGCGTGCAACGCAAAAGCTTTTATCTACGAAGAAGGAAACCCATTGAGGAGTAAATAATCAGAAGACAGAGGCAGGTGTAGAGGCCTGTGGAAATGCTTCTGGGCCAACTTCTCTAACCTACCATCTAGAATGTGGGTGCCACCCACCATTGTTCAGCTCTGAGGGTGGCCATTTTGCATGCAGAACATGCCTTGAGTTGGGCCACGCTGGGGCAGAATGGCAATTCCATCCTTTCTGGAGGGTACAAGCTGCCACTGTGACCCAACCGGATGGCTCAAAGCCAAGTATGTGGCCACTTTCCTACCCAACTAACACAGCAATATTACAGCTAGAGCAGCATGTTTCTCAGATGAAAATGAAAATGTAGTAGAAGTCACCCTTACCTGAATGAAAAGCGTGAACAAGGGAGTACTTTTGAGACTGGCTGCCTGCAGGTGCTTGAAGATGAATTCCACTATAATCCCACCAAAGAAAGACCAATAAGTTAACCAAAATATTTTAAGAACTGCTAATTAAGTGGGCCCTTCTTCATTAATTCTTGTTCTTTGTACAAGACCGCACCTTCCCCCACAGGGGCTTCACATGGCTCAAAGCACGTGAGAAAATCTGCTCCGACAAAGAGCGCATTCATTGCTATACAGGAGTAGGCAGTGAAAATCCAAAAAGGGGGGCAAAGCGTTTTCTAGCACACTTGGGAATGCACTTTTGATGTAGAGCTAGGCATAAGCTGAGAGCAGTGGCCGCAGATAATCCCTGACCCTCCCAAGCCCCCTTCCACAGCTCCAATCACCCTGGTAGATTTTAGCATAGCATTACAATCACTCATCAATTATTTCTAATAGGATATTGTGTGCAGCTAATCTGCACAGTAATGTCTTATGTTGAATTAATCTATTTGGTCTACCACTTACATTAGGCATTGCTTTATCCTGCCTCCATTCCTAATCATATTTCATATATACTCAGAGCTACATCCCAATCAGCAATAGCCCCATCCTACTTATACTAGGCCAACTAGCACATACTTCAGCTTCAACTATTTTCTTACTTCCCCAAGTCTGAGTGGGAAATGTATTCTATAGCAGGGGTAGTCAACCTGTGGTCCTCCAGATGTCCATGGACTACAATTCCCATGAGCCCCTGCCAGCAAACGCCTGCTCCTACCCCTGCTCCTATGGTGTCCAGCCAATCTAACTGACCAGGGAAGCCCCATGTACAGAAAGTTGCCTGATGGTGAATCCAGATCCCCGCCCCCAACCAGAGGCAGCTGTGGTTGCAGAAAGGAGAGAGAAAATGCTCCTAACACCTCTTTGCTTTATGCCAATAAAGGTATCTGAATCTAACACCTCTTTGCTCCCTCTTCACACACAACAAAGCTGTGCATCCCTAACGAGCCTTCTCAAAATCTTTCAAGAGCTTTTCCCCCCTTACATGAGCTTGGAAACTGGCATGAAGGCTTGCCTTGCTACACGGTTTGTAAAGAGGCCCAGGAGAGCCAGGGGGCAAGGAAAATTATCTCTGCCAGATGGAGGTGGGAGGTGGGTGGTCTGGCAATGGGTGAAATGAGGTCTGAAGCCTGCAGACCACACCTGAATGCTTTTCACCATTAAGGGCTGCATGAATGACCTCCTTGGAGGAAAGAAGGGGAGGAAAAAAAGTGTAGCCAACAAGTAAATAGAACCGTCACTTGCTTCCTCAGGAAGGAAACAATGACCTCTATAACGGTGGTTCCCAACCACCGGGCTGCAGCCCGGTGCCGGGCCGCAAAGGCCCTGGCACCAGGCTGCGGCTCTCTGCCTCTGCACTTTAGGATGCGGGAGTGCCACACATACGCGTTTGCACAGCATGCGCGGCCGGGCGATCGCCCTCCCTGCCGCCGCCGGTCCGCAACCTGAAAAAGTTTGCGGACCACTGCTCTATAAGACTGCTTAAGGCCTCCAGGGCTGCAGGTACCTTTAGACTTGCGAGACGCTTCGCTCTTGATCCGAAGGGCCCAGGCCTGCACCAGGCTCCCAGTCCAGGGGGTCACAGCCATCATCAGCCGCCGGCTGAGGGTCATCTTCCACATTCTCTCTCTTCGGCCCCTGACAGTCTCACTGGCTGCAGGGACCAAATCTCTCCCAAGACCACTCTGTGAAGCCGAAGCAAAGCGCTTCTTTCTGTTTATCTCTCTCTGTATGTGATACAGAAGAGGAATGCTAATTTAGATGCAGAAACTAGTCCGGGCTCCCAAGCAGAATTAAAATATGCTTGACCCATGCTTTCTCACTGAAAAATCTAGACATGCAAATGAACCTTGTTCCAGCCAATGTCTCAAGATAGGCAACAGCAACGTTAGAGTCAAACAACATTTGCAAAAGAGAATCCCTCCCCCCTCCAATCACAGCTCCAGGCCCCAACAACCACCTTAACTCCAGTGGCAACGGCAACAATGCCCGGGAGATGCTCTCAGTCCACAGCAGCTCCCACAGTGGCCACTACACGTAAGCACTTCAGCTCAGTTCAACCGCTTCGGTGATCACTGAAGCCTGGGGCGGCCAGCACCGTGGCGCAGAGAGGAGGGGTGGTGGTGGCACGCCAGCTGGTGTTGCATGCAGTCACAGAACTCCTCTCCGCACCACTGGCCTCCTACGCATCGCTTCAGGCTTCGGTGATTGCTGAGGCGGCCAAAGCGCGCAACCCCAGTGGCCGCCACTGCAGCCAGGAAGAGGCTCCCAGAGAGCTCCACCAGGGCAGCCAGGCCAGAGCGACTTTCCGCAGCACAGGCTGCCCTCAGTTGAACTGGTAAAGTCGTGCATTGGCATGCGCAGGTAATTTTTAAAAAATTGGGGGAGGGATTTAAAACCCTCAGTGTTTTTTTTTAATTTTTCAGATCTTTTGGCAAACAAATTTGCAGAAAAATCAGCTCAGGTTTGTGTGTCCCAATTCATGGATTTAGGTATCTGCAGATGGGGCCTCACAGCACAATTAGACATATAGATTAAAAAATAAACAAAACACCACACATTCTGCGCAATTAACATTCATTTGAACAATTCAAGGGCCAAGTCTATGTCCAACCCTGGCTTCCCAGTGCCTCAAAGCCAGTCCAAACAGAATACTTCTAAGCCAATCACCCAAATCTTAGAGAACAGTTCGTGCCACTTCATTTCCTTACACAAGAGAGCTTAAGAAAGGTACTGACATTTCTCCGCTGCAACTCATAGCTGTTTCTCCGCAAGACGCATTTCACATAGGCCAAGGAAACCCTCCACGAGTCCTGTTTGCTTCTGGAAATCTGCAGGAACAGGAAAACATACAACAAAAGCAAAATGCTCATCAAATAGGATTTTAGTCCAGACTCATTGAAGTGAATACAGAAATTAAGGCAGAACTTGGCACTCAGCACATAAATCCTGCCAGCTTGCTTGAAAATCTGCAGAAAGCTCATTAAAAGGTTTCAACAGCCTACCAATGTTTGTCATGGTAGTTTGTGGCATATGGAAAGCCTGGCAAAATGAGGACAAAGGGAAAGGCAGCACAGCTTCTGCAAATAAAGCCCCGCCTTTTGGAGCTGTGATCTGGACTTGGGGGTAACCAGTGCAGTGGCCATGTTCATGGGGATGTAAAAACCAAGGCCTCCAGGAGGCTCTCTCCAAGGTGGGCAATACTGTTGCTGAAGAAATTCAAGTGTACAGCAATACACGTTGGAGCAATACCCCCCGCCCTGATGGAGTTGGAACAGCTCAAAAGGAAAGAGATGCAGCAGACAGCTCAATAAAAATGTCAACTGAATGTGCAGCAGTGGTGAAAAAGAGGTGAAACACCATGATGGGATTACGAAAGGGACGGGAAATAAAACCACCCACGTAGTGAGGTCCTGCCATAGATCTATGCTGAGGCCTCATTTGAAAGACTGCATAGAGTCCTGGTCATTGCAGCTTAAAAAAAAAATACATCAAAGCTGGTAATGTAGAAGAGGGCAACCCAAAAGGTTAAGGAGTTGGAGCATCCTTCCTACAAGGAAAGCCTACAAGTTTGGGGCTTTTAAATATGGAATACTATAGTAGCAGAAATTAATAAGGGGGGGGGGGATCATGACAGTTTATAAAAGGAGGCATAGGGATGGAAAGCAAGCTTTCTCTCTCTCTCTCCCACAGTAATAGAACTCAACAAAACTGATGGGCAAGAGATTCAGGACAATACCAGAGAAGTACGTCATTACTCAGTGAAAGTGTGGCCTTCACTCTCAGGGGTCACAGCCACGATCATGAGCACTGGTGACTTCACAAGGTGTTCAGACATTCATAAGCACTGGCTTCCAGGACGTACTTTGGTGTCTGCCAAGGCAAATTCCTCCTCTGCCTGAATATTAACTGATGGAGAAGTCCTGGACTCTTCACCTTCAGGAGCTTGGTCCTTTTCTGTGACAAGAAGAGCACTGTGGCCTGACTTCTGCTTTCTGTCAACATCAAAGCCTTTTGAAAGGACAGTCACTGAGGCCAGCTCCCCAGGCGTGCTGGACAGAGTCTGCCTTGTAGGGATCCACAGGTCTATGCTGGGCACTCTACAGGCTGTAGTGTTGGGGCTCTTGGACTCTTCCTCCTCAGTACTCTCATCCTCCAATTCCAGGTCTGAGTCCTCACTGCTGGACCCCGCTCTCCACTTCCTCCTGTTTTTCTTTAAACACAAAAGAATACACAAATGACTCAGAGGGACACCTGCAGTTCTTTTGCCTTCAAACAAGGCTTGACTTTATTACAATGCCATAGCGTGTGGCATTTTCACAAATGCGAATAATCAGATCCCTTCTCCAAAGAGCTTGCCATAATAAACTTTGAGCCAAGGGATTGGCAGGGATTGCATGTGTGGCAAACAGTTAGCTAGATGTACTCAGGCCCAGTTTCAGGTGAGGGGATGGGCATGGTGGGGATTTCCCCCCTTTTTTAGGATGCCTTTGGCTCAGGGAGAGACCTGAAGGAAGTTTCTAGAAGCAGTTCTAAGGGGCAACAAGGGAGGAAGGCAGGTGTCGCCTGAGCTTTGGACAGAAGAGGGTCAGAGAGTGAAGGTCACAGGAGAGAAGTACCAGGATGTAAGGGGGGGGGCGGAATGACAGAGAGAATAAGAAGGATCACATCGAGTCAGGAGCAAAAAAGAGGTCCTGAGGATTCTTCACACTATGGGGGCCAGGGAACAACTGTTCAGCCTAGCCAACAATGAGAACAGGAAGATGGATGAGGGATGAACAAGCATTCGCTGGCAGGGGCTCATGGGAATTGTAGTCCATGGACATCTGGAGGGCCGCAGTTTGACTATGCCTGCTCTAAATGATTCACAGCAGAAACAGAAGATTTAGGATAAAAATTCATACAACCTCCTTTGTTCAAACTTTTATGGTTCTGGGGAATTACCCACAATTGGCCTCTTTTTACCCATACCTAATATTTTAACCGAAAACTGGTTCAAGGTCAAAATTAGTTCCATTCGATACTACTAATAATTTACTTTTCAGCTAATTTGTATATTTCCCCCTTCTATACAACCCTATAAAATTCTTCAATAAACCCTCAATAAGATTCCAAACACAAACCCTACTATACTAAACTTTTGTATCTTGCAAGAACTAGAACAATTCATTTGCTATTTTACACATGCTAGGACTAACACTCTGGTTTGGTTTGTTTCTACTTCTTACACAGAGGGAGGGGGGGAAGCAGCTGCAAAGACAGAAGCGGCCACAAGGAATGAGAATAGAAATCCTCGGGACTAAAAAAGCCTTTTCAGCTAAGCACCTCTCATCAGGCTCAAGGGCTTTCAACCTGATCAAAAACACAAAATAAATGACCCAAACTCAGATACAGCCTAATGAATCCTCAAAAGGGAAAGCACAAGAAAAGATAAAGCAAGAAGAAAGCAGCCCGCTCATCTCTCCCTTTTGCAATTAACCAAGGGGGGGGGGCACGGAGATAGGGACAGGGGAGGATGAAACACAAAACAAAGAAATAAGAACCTGAATAAAGCAAGCAAAATAAAGTATCAAAGAATTTTAAATATAGATATAATAGTCCCCAAATAAAACTAGTATAGTCTGGTGCACAGACTTGAGTGTCCTGCAATCGCACCCTGGAAACTGGAGAATATCAGATCCTCCTGCTGCTGTTTCATCACTCAGGCCCAACTGCCCCAATCCCGCAGACCAGGGGCAGTCACACTGCAGCCCTCCAGATGTCCATGGACTACAATTCCCAGGAGCCCCTGCCAGCGAATGCTGGCAGGGGCTCCTGGGAATTGTGGTCCATGGACATCTGGAGGGCCGCAGTTTGACTGCCCCTGCCACAGACACTCATTTCAGCAGAGCAGCCAATCAATCCCTTGCCATTCACCTTCCAAACAGCCCACGAAACCTCCTCCAAGTGGCTGTTCGATTCCTTCAGAGGGGAAAAGGCTCACGAGAACAGAACCTACCCAATAGCCCAGGAGGACTTTCCACTTGCTAAGGCACTGTGTCCCTGAGCGGTGGGGCAACTCCGAGGCTATTTTTGCCCAGTTACCTAAAGAGAGGAAGTCGTTAGGAAATCAGTATGGATGGACAATTATGGGTAGTAAACCTCTGTGGAAGAAAGAAACCAAGGTAGGGGATGAGAAGGCAACTCAAGAGCTGCCAAGAGAGTTCCTTCTCCAGTTTCTCAGGCTGTGCCCTTGTTCAAGGCAGAATGAGCAGGCAGGCAGGCAGGCACCGCAGGGCAGTCCCACGTCTGCTTCCAAAGCCCGAGGGGAGGAACCACCCTCCTGCTCAGGCTGTGGTCCTCCCCGAAGGAGAAGAGTCTGCTCAGCCCCTCCGGAAAGGGCAATGGGCAGTGCAGGCATCCTCTGGCAGGCTCCTGTGGGGAACACAAACTGAGGGGAAGCTGAACTAAAAGAAAACCTTCCTTGCTTAAAAGTATACCCGTCAAATGGAAAGGAAAATGCAAAGAGGAAAATTGCCTCGGGCAAATCTGCAGAATGTGTGTGATCACACCAAACATTCTTTTTATTTGCACACATCACATGTACCTACCAATCCCTCCAACATCTCAGGATACAAGACGGTAAAACAGCACACAAGAAACACAGACATCCCAAGCACCTTCACCCCCTTCCCCAGCAGGGTGTGCTCTTTGTGCTCAGGCTGCCCACGGAGCTCTATCTTACAGCCTATCCCAAAAGCAGGGAGAGCAGGAGACTCCCCACCCGCCTCTTCCAAGGGCACAAGGCAGCCACCCAAGAGCCTGAGCCCGGGCAGTGAGTCAAGCAGCCCTTACACATAGGGGGTGGGGGAGACACCCAACGACCTCACAGGAAAGAATTAGGCTGCTGCACAAGGACATGCAGGGAGAGCAAAGCGATCTCAGGTGAGAACTGATACCTGGAATTGGACCTGCAAACTGATCAGCAGCCAGCTGAGGGGCAATAGCTGGGAGTGACCCTGTTCATCTGCTAGCCCTCCTCCCACCAAAGAGGCCCTACATTTTGCAGTAGCTGCAATGTTAGCCCAGAAAACACCCCCGTGCAGGTAGGCGGGGTTGTGTGAATACTGCCCTCTGGTGGTCGGGTGGGGTTGCACCCCTGTCCAAATACAACGATGACACAAAAGTCTGTGCAGAGAAGCCCAAAGGGTCTTCCCTCCTTTATTGGTACAGCCAGGATGTTTACAGAGGTTGGGGGAAGAGATGGGCTGCAGCTTCCACTACACTATCAGCTAAGCTGCTGGAGGAGTCATCCTTGCTATTATCTGACTCTCCTTCTTGACAGTCCCTCCACTCCTCCTTGGCTCTCCTTGCCAAAGTGACCCTCCTGGGTCTGAAGTCAGCCTCAGCCGGTCTGTGGCTCTTTGCTGCCCTCTTTCTCCTTCAGATCGTCTCAGCTTGTTCCTTTGTTGCTTCTCTTTCTCTCCCGCTGACGCTCCTTCTATCACCACCACAACCTCTTGTGTATCTCCTCCCCTTTTTATCCCTTTCTACCACCCTCTGGTCTTCCCCCCTCCAGCTACCCAGGTGCGGGGATATCAACCCCGTGCCTCCCTGCTTGAGCAACCATTTCCCCGCCTGCCTGCCAGTGCCTCCATGCCTGCAGCCAGAGGAGCCTCCCACCTCTGTTTTCCAAAACTGCTGCTGAGCCTGTGCAGTTAAGCCCCTTTGGAACAGAGCCACTGGGGTGGGAGGCAACCCGTCCGCCCATTGCCAGCTTGGCTCAGTCTCTACCTGGCCAGCCAGGCAGGGTGGTTTCCAGGAGGGGCTGTTGCTGCTGGTCCTGTGGAGGCAACTCTGGATCCAGGTGTCCCACAGCCATGACCAGCATTCTGCTCGTCGCTGGGGCGTTCCCACATACCTCACTCCCCTGGAGGTCCCACCCTTTGGGGCTGTCCCGAAGGTTGCCTGGGGCCACACTAGGATTCTTGATTTCCGGGGCAAGCGGCCCACAAGGGGCATCAGAACGCAGCTTTGAGGACAGCCCTTTTTCAAACTTTCATCACAAGAAGAATTCGCCTTACCCACACCATACTTTTCTGTTAGTTCAATCAGCTTCTTCTCTTCTTCCTTGCTCCATTTGCCCTTCTTTATATCATAGTGCAGAGCATGCAAGTACCTGCAAAATCAAATACCTTTCTTGGCATAAAGTGTCGACAGAACCATAACATTTACACTGATGTTAACATTTTATGCAGTTACAGAGCTCAAAGTCATAAGGTTCTGTCTTAGGAAGGCCAACGGGATCAAGGCAATTGTCATAATAGATGCAGGATCTGTCTCACTTAACAAAGTATTTATTCAATGTTTCTCGTCTGCACAGAGGAGGCCTGATTTCTTCAGATGGTCGACTAGAGAGGATCAATAATGAATAGATTTTGGGCATTGTAACAGCATATGAATGCGTGTGTCTGGAACTCCACACGCATGGAGGCACAGTCTCCCAGAGGAGAAAGTTGTTGGAACCTGCCCCAGGATGAGTTTGATAGAAAAATATTTAGATGGGCTAACAAATAAGCTCTTTTTAGTTAGTTATATCCAAAATATAGAGATACATCGGTATACCTTGTCTTTTAACATAAATGCATGTTATGCCAATAGAGGTGCATTGACTTTGATATATTGGCAAGGTTTTGTATAGTACTGGAATTTCCCAGAACTGAGAAGAACATACACTGTTTACTGAAGAGCCCAGTAACTGGGCATCTATATCTTACGGTCTCTGGGTGATTAGTTTTTGTACTGCCACTTCCTCATAAGCTAAAAGCGATGAGATGTCAAGGTCTGAAGTTTCTGAGTTATCTTTAAGCCAAAGGGAAAAGTATGATTCATCCAGAAGTTTGAATAATAAACTCTTTGGATGAGCACGATAAGGGATTCGAAGCAAGCACCTGCAATGAGAGGTTGGTGGCAGGGAAAAAGAGGGAAGCGGTCACAGTGACAGCTGAGGGCAGCCATTCCCAGAATGCCTCCTTGTGAGACCCAGAGTTCCAGAGGTGTTTTGGACCAGCCTCTCTCTTTCATCCTGCCACCCTTCTATCCCGCCAGCAACTCCATGCCTCTGCTATTCCTTTTTGCAGATCTCCTGAATGTTCTGTCATCTTGCCATCATTCCACTCCCTTGCACTATCCACAGGTTTCCTTGTGGGATACTCAGCCCTCCCCCCAAGGTCATGAAAGGCTAAAGACATCTCAGCAAGTCTGCCTGACCAGCCATGAATAGTCCTCCAAGAGCAGATGCAGAACGCAGAGACTAACCTGTCTCGACACTGTATGTCGCTTCTTCCTGGGACCTCCGTTCGGATTTTATACCAGTCCCGTTCCCCGTATTTTGCAACCGCCTTCAGCAGCAGCTAAGGAAGCAACACAGAAGTACATGCAGGTTACGCTCTGTCCAATGTCACTGCTCCCCTACCTTACGAGCAAAGGGTGGCAAGATGAACTCTGGCCACAACACAGTTATGTATATGCTCAACAAACTCCCTGTGTCCCCAGCACTGGAGTCACCCTTCAGAGGAACTCTGCTGGAGGTAGCACTCATGCCAGGCTTGGAGCCACCTGTTTGTTCATATCTTATAGACTTCTCCAGACCAGGGCTCAGGGGCAGCAGTGACTGGGAGGAGGTGTGGGAAGAGGGCACTGTGTTGGCTGGCAGGATGGTTGGCTTAGAAACAGGGTGCTAGGCCCAGAGAGGTGCCCATCTACAATCCATCCCAGAAACAGCCTATCCCACTAGTAGACAGCAGCAGTAAACAATCCTTCCTTACAACATCTTCCTCTGGGGTCCAAGATCCATGTTTCAAGTTGGGATCCAGTCGCTTGGTCCATCGATATATCAGCTGGGCAGAATCTCTCCCCTCCATGTAGTAGGCAACTGTGGATTACAGAGAAATTTCAGCTTGCTCCTTTCCTGGCCTGAGAGACTCTTCCTGCACACAAGGGGGACAACACAAGAAGCACAACACAAACAGCACAATGCCTGCAGAGCTGGGCCTTTACGTGCAAATGGCCTGAGCACAGTTTACTCCCTTGTGAACCTCTGCTTCAAAGGTCAACCCTGAAGCCACCATCCAAGGGCTTGTGCCTTCCCCACTACAGCACTGGCCAGAGATACATCATTCCTGGAGACTTTGAACCCATGGAAGAAACTGCCCCCCTCCCCAGCAAGAAAACAGAAACCTGAGGATGGAAAATTGAGATTTATCAAACTTAATCCACTTTTACTGATTTAATATTATTTGGAACATTATTTGCAGCAGATAACCTAGTACATTAAAACAGTACTGTTGGCATATTTATGGAATTTAACACTGTATTTTTTCTACAAGCAAATCTGCACATATATTTAATACTTGAGAAAGAGCTGCAAACTGCTGCACCATAGGTTACCACAGGACATGTATCTTCTTGTCATCTCAGAGTTATGAAAAAGGTGAAGGTAGAAAAGAATTTCTGTGGTAATCTCAGTGCCCTGCCTCCCAAGCCCTGCCTTGAGATTTGTCAAGGGGGCCTTGAGAAACATCTTAGTCATTCTAAATGAGAAAATATTCAATAATAGGGTTCTTCCCAAGTTTATCAGTATTTCTTTTTTAAAAACATTATTTCCCCTCTGGCTGAACCTGCTGGCAGCACAACTTGGAACCAGACATACTCCTGATTTGCTCAGCAAAAAGGGCCTACTTAAGAAAAAAATAGACAAACTCATCACTAATCTCTATTACTGTAATATGACTTGAAGGAGCAAAGGGATTTAGGCCTTGAGAACCAGACAGGCCTCCATTCCACCTACCCAAGGGCCTTGCAACAGGAGAGGGCCCTGTGGGCATATGGCACTGAGCAACTGAGCCAGGTGACTCAAGCACACACTATAGCAAAAGGTCCTCCAAAGAAGCTAGAGTCTTTAATATGGAGGCCAGGAAGAGAGAGCTCATTATAGACTCCCGAGAGCATAAAAGAGGAGCCTAGAAGTACAAATACAGAGATCAGAATTTGGGAGGGAAGGTGCTGCAACAGTACTAAACAGAACTTCTTTGGCAGGGGCTTACTTTTCCGGTATGGGATATGACTCCCCACCCGCATTTCTTGCACCAGCTGCGAGAGCATCTGGTCCTCTTCTGGGGCCCACTCACTCTTCTTGAATTCCTTGTTGTTTGCCTGAAACTTCTGCAAGCATTGGAAGGCAGTTCGCTCGGTCTGTAGAGGAACAGAAGACAAGAGGAAAGTGGCAGAAGAAGCAGCTGTTCAAGTGACAGCTGTGAGGTGCAAAAGATGTCAACAGAACACATGGCACATATACAGACTGAACATTGCTGCTGCACAAATGTCCCCAACCTTTTTGAGCCTGTAGGTGTCTTTGGAATTCTGACACAGAGGGGCAGGCACAAAATGGCTGCTGCAGCCTAACTCCAATTGCCCAGCGAAGATCCTTATGCCGGGTTGGCAGCAACTGCCAAAGCATGCTCATAGTCCACATAGCCCTTTACATTTCAAATAGAGCCCAGCAAAACCTTTGAGACCAGCAAGATTTTCAGGTTATGAGTTTATGAAAGTCAAAGCTCCTTTCTTCAGAAGAGGAGGGAGGAGGAGTCTCAAAGTGGCTTACAGTGGCCTTCCATTCCCTCTCCCCACAACAGACACCCTGTGAGGTGAGTGAGGATAAGAGAGCCCTGATATTACTGCTCGGTTGGAACAGCTTTATCAGTGCCGTGGCGAGCCCAAGGTCACCCAGCTGGCTGCATGTGGGGGAGTGTAGAATCTAACCCGGCTCACCAGATTAGGAGTCCGCACTTCTAACCACTACACCAAGCTGGACTCTCCCAAGATTCAACTCCCAAATTCTTGTTGGTCTTTAATTGCATCTGGGCTCAAATCTAGCTGTTTTACAGCTATCTGCTGAAAAGCAAGTTGCGCTTAAAATTCTCTTAAAGAAAACAGCCCAAGGCATTCACTACCGAAGGAGGTCACTTGAATAACACATCCTCAAGACCCAGATTGTGCAGAAAACAAAAAGAGTATTTATTCAAAGAATATCCAAGCAGGCAGTTAAACAGCACAGAAAGTTCACAGAACAAACTCTTTGACAGAGACAAAGGCCTCTAGGACTAAGAGGTTTTATACCTGGAGATACGTAAAGGGGGGGAGGGAGGTCTGGGTACCCCAGGGGAAGTCAAACTGCGGCCCTCCAGATGTCCATGGACTACAATTCCCAGGAGCCCCTGCCAGCATTCGCTGGCAGGGGCTCCTGGGAATTGTAGTCCATGGACATCTGGAGGGCTGCAATTTGACTACCCCTGGCGTACACTTTAGGCGGGAAATTGAGCAAAGTTCTCCTGAGAAACTCCCTGGGTGCTCTTTGATCGGAGAGGTGAGAAACAGGGACAGATGTTGAGACTTCACAGAGGGTACAAGGACAAAGGGTGATAAGCCGTCTCCTGTGTGAGAGTCCTTTGCACAACCACCTTTCCACAACAGTCACAGCAGCTTCTGGACTCCCAGCTAAGTGATTTCACCTGAGCCACGTCCTTACCTCCAATTCCTGGGCTATCGTTTCCCAGTTGAGGCATTTGTGTCTGGCAGCAACTTCTTTGAGTTTCTCAGTCTCTTCCTCACTCCACTCTTTCTTGTTGATACTGGGATGTTCAGAATTCTGCCAGAACTTCTGCAGCTCTTTTGCGCTGCGTGTTTCTTCAAACTAGAAACACACCAGAGAGAGATGAAGTGGGAATAAAACATCTGGTTTCCTCTCCTGATCCAGAACAACCACAAGAAAGGAGAATTTGCAGGCATTCCCCCTTTCCACAAAGGAGGCCCAGGCAAGGCAGGCTCCTCCTGTGCTACTCACGTTGACATTAGCAATCTTGTCCCAGTCATGTTTTTCAAGTCTGTTTCCTAGCAAAATTTCCTCTGGCAGCTGTCTAGATCGGGGGGAAGGGGAGGAGAAAAAGCGAGGCAGGGTTATGTTTCTTGGGGAGTAGAATAAAGGTAAAGGTAAAGGTATCCCCTGTGCAAGCACCGAGTCATGTCTGACCCTTGGGGTGACGCCCTCTAGCGTTTTCATGGCAGACTCAATACGGGGTGGTTTGCCAGTGCCTTCCCCAGTCATCACCGTTTACCCCCCAGCAAGCTGGGTACTCATTTTACCAACATCGGAAGGATGGAAGGCTGAGTCAACCTTGAGCCGGCTGCTGGGATTGAACTCCCAGCCTCATGGGCAAAGCTTTCAGACGGCTGCCTTACCACTCTGCGCCACAAGAGGCTCAGTGGGGAGTAGAATACTCTTCCATTAAACCACTATTCTAAGAGTCTTTTTCTAGATGTACACATGGCGCAAGCACAGGACACCAAATACAGGCCACAAAGTATAAGAAGTGGAGGTTTACATGAAGCAATATATCACAATTGCAAAATTCTGTTTTTTAAAAATCTACTTTTAATAAACCCTTAGCATTTAAGAAGCCAAATTAGCATCAAGACTGAGATTTAAATGTTGGGAAACTTCAAGAAACCAGGTTTTGCTGAACCCTTATTCTGTTTTCAAAAAGAACACCATAACATTCCCATGGAGCTTCACCTGCAACTACCCTTATTGCTAACTACAGATTTTCAGTCTTCTTCCTTGTAGTGTTTGAAAAATGGCAGGAAACAAATGTCAATGTGCCCCAATGGCTAGGAATCTAAAATACTGATTTCCAGTTAGAGAGACATGTTGGGTATCTGGATCCATGTTCGATATGCTATCCTCAGGGCTAGCTCAGTGGGGAATGGGAAGGATCAGCTGCTAATGAGTCTCCAAGGCTTCCCTTACAAGCATGGAGGTCCCCTGCCTGACTGGGGCACACTAAGGGCTGGGTGGGCCAGACAGTGAACAATTCTGCCCAACAGCTAGGTGGTCACTGCATCATTCCAGCTACTCTTCCAGGGCCTGTTCAGCAGTCGAAGCGCTGGAAATCTTGTGGGATCGTGCACTGTCAGAAACAGCTTTATAAAAACAAGCACAGTCCCCCAACTCCCACGTGTTCACTTTGTGCAAAGGCCATTCCTGCTTACTCAATTGTGTTCATTTCACGCTCAACTTCTTGGATTTGCTTTGTCAAGATCTGCTTTTCCATTTCATCTTGGGTTCTTCCCCGTTTGTCAGTCAGATATTCAAGCCTGTGCAGAAACATTGCTGTGAACAACTCCAAATGCAAAAAAGAGAGCATAGAATCATGGAAGGGACCTTCCTGGGTCATCTAGTCCAACCCCCTGCACTGTGCAGGACATTCACAACCCTATCGCTCATCCACTGCAACCTACCACCCCCTTGTGTCTTCACATAATCAATACTCCGTTTGATACAGCCCACAAAATACTCCGTTTGATACAGATACTATTTGCCTTTTAGCCACCAAGTCACACCATGTTCAACATATGGTCTACTAAGACTCCTAGATCCTTTTCACACATACTACTGCCAAGACAAGTGTTTCCTACCTAAATGCTGTACCTATAACTACTTATAGTTATACATTTGTCCCTATTGAATTTCATTGTATTCAGTTTAGCTTACTTCTAGATCATCCTGTCTTTTGATTCTGTCTTCTGTTGTGTTTGCTACCTCCCCCAGTTTAGCAGATTCAGTCCATTCTCACAATCACAAACTCTGGGCAGTTGTTCTCAGACCTGCACAGATTTGGTGATGCCCAGAAGGGTATTCCTGCCTGGCATCCACAGATCTGCAATAACAGATCTGCCTGGGTCAATATGACGGACAGGGTGGAAGGGTTCTTAGATCAGGGATGGTGCCACCCAACTGAGGAGGGTCCCTTAAAACTGGACACTTCTGGAATGCCAAAAGGGCCACAGCTCAGTGAGGGAGCACAGCCCCAAGTGCACATATATATCACTTTATTGTCAAGCCTCTACTTTTTGCTGCTATTGTCCATCTCCCCCCCCCCCCCTTGCTGCTGTTCTCTCCACATGTCAGACAGTTGGCTTTTCAGGGAACAGTACTGACCTCCTTTTGCCTTATGCCAATAAGCCAGCTGAGCAGTCTAGAAGGGACAGCCCCCCAAGATTTAGACCAGGGGTAGTCAAACTGCGGCCCTCTAGATGTCCATGGACTACAATTCCCAGAAGCCCCTGCCAGCAAATGCTGGCAGGGGCTTCTGGGAATTGTAGTCCATGGACATCTGGAGGGCCGCTGTTTGACTACCCCTGATTTAGACACAATTGTTGTGACTCCCTTCCTGATTCCTAGAATGAGAATCTTTTCATGGGACTCATACTTACTTCAACAGCTTCGGCTGAAGCAGACGCTGCAAATGATCACTGACCACAGACTGACGCAGCAACAGCTTCTCTCGGCTCTTCCCTGGGGAAGGAAGAATAGCGATGGCTCAAAGAAGCCACCTTGTCAAACACCACTTCTAGTGGGCGTCCCAGGTAAGGGGCCACTGGAAAAACTCTGTTCATCCCTGTGTGCTCCACCAACCACGGGCCCACTCCATCTCCCCACTGGGAGTGGTCCACAACGGAACTGTTGAGAACCTTAAAGCCTCCCTTACATTTTGTAGTGGTCAGATCCCCAAAAGGTTTTATGCCTTGCATTGCCTTTTCTCGGGCATCACTGTTGGCAGGAGGACCCTGGGGGAAGAATCAGACAAACCATGCAATTCTCCATCATAGTTCTCAGCTTCAAGGTCATCCCCCACCTCTTTAAGCATGCCTATTCAGAATCAGGCATGGATCCAGACCAAGAATGCCAAAATCAGTACTGGCCAGGATGCCTAGGGGCAATTAGAGCCTGCCTGAAAGGTGTCCTCCTAATTATGATTCAAATAAGCAGACTGCCCAACTCTCAAGATAACAGCACCACACAGGCCTGTACCCCACCGCTTAGACTTACAATTCCTGATGTCTTGTCCTTAAAATATGGCTTCATAAAATGCCCCAGAAACACGTTCGCTGGCAATGCTTTCCCATCACTGGATTTCGCCACTCTGGGCCTGGCAAGTTCCCGGGTGAGCTTTTCCTAACATGAACAAAAAACGAAGGAGAACATCAAAATGACACATCAAGGGCTGGCTTGGAAGAGAATCAGAAGGTCTACATTCCAAAAGAAAAATCACACACAAATTAATAGCTGTAACTGACAGTGCTAGACAAATCACTCATTGCCCACTTGGCTAGGCTACAATTTTTGAAGAACCATGTTCAGTGGCAAGACCACCAGGCCCATTTCCTGGCACTAATGACAGAAAATGGATGGGGCTTGCTGGCACACAGAGGTGGTGACTGCAGAAACCATCGATCAACAAATTAGGCAGAGAGAAGAGAAAGGACCAACTACTTGCTCACACTAGATTCACTTGGTCCAAGAGATGCAGCGAAACAGGGTGCTCTTCTGGACATATGAACACATTAAACATAACCATCTGATAACCATCTTCAGGGTGCAGGGTGGTGGGAACCCGTGGTGGAGTGGCGGCGTTTCGCCGCGGCGGGCAGGTGCTTCCCTGGGGAGTCCTGGCGTCGAGGTCGGCTCGGGAGGGGTGCAAGGTGCCCCTCCCCAGGTGGCAGCGCCATCGGCTGCGGCCTCCAGCAGGCCGCTGATGGCAGGCGGCAGGCGGCTGGCCGCGGTAGTGGCGGTCAGGGCTGTCAGCGCGTCCTGGGGGGAAGGCTCCCCCCCCCAGGCTGGGCATGTTGGGCGCCTCGGCAGCAGGAAAGAATCAGGTGCGCCGCAGCAGGCCTGCTCCTTTCCCACCGGCGAAGCCTTTGAGGGAGCGGGAGTGCAGAGGTGAGGATGGGTGCCTCGCCGGAGCGCAGATCCGAGGGGCGGGCAAAGTAGCCAATGGGGAGCTGCGCAATTGGCTACGTGGCCCCCGAATGACACTCGGAAGGGCTTCACAACTCCTGATTCGCCCCTCCGAGTTTTTATCACGGACGGCACCCGCCCCTTTCTCATCCCAACTTGCCCTTAGCGCTTTATTTATACCGCCCTCCCCTGAGGCTCAGGGCAGTTTACATAAAATGCAGAAAACAGTACGTGGAACTCAGCTTTTCACAATAACAATAACAAACTATAACAGAGGTAACTGAGTATAACAATGCAAAAAGGTCCAGATATTGCTGGTTACCTGTTCTCAACCAAATGCCTGGTGGAAGAGCTCCCTTTTGCAGGCCCTGCAGAACTGTTTTAGCTGTGAAGGGAGAACTGTTTAACGTGATGGAGGGGTTGGAAGAGGTTGAGATTTGGGGGTCTGCAGCTTGGAGGGGGACAAGGGGTGATAGGATAGCTGCGTTTAACTATGTAAAAAGTAGACATGTTGAAGAGGGGGCCAAACTGTTTACTGCAGCTTTAAAGGCAAGAACTAGGAGCAATGGATTCAAATTACAGGAAAGAAGGTTCCACTTAAATATTAGAAAGCAATTTCTGAGAGGGAGGGCTGTTATGGCTCTCTGTGATGTCTACCAGTTCTGCGTGGTGATCAGCTTCTCTTGGCTGGGAAGGAAAGGAGGGCAAGCAGAGAACATTTCAGAACACTCCCAATCTCTATTAAAAAGCCAAGAGCAGTGAGAGTGAAGTATTAGGCTCACTGTGAGAGTTTCTTAGGGGCAGGAAATTGAGAAGTATCTTCAAATGGTTTATGCCTCCAAAACCAGGACATCTGCAAATTAACCACAAAGGCTTCATTATCTGCCTGAAGGTAGACCCCTAGTCTGTGGCTTGCCAAGCTACAACATGAGTCCTGAAGGAAAAACTTTACATTAAAAACTCATTAGACTGGTTCTTGGAGCAACAGATTCCTTTTGGAAAATGCAGATCTCCTTCTCAGCAGACAAGGTCCTGAGGAGCAGGGGGGTGTACCTGTGAAGTTCAAATGGGTCCCTGTACAGCTGCTGGCGGACCTGTGGATATTTCAGGCTGTGACCAACAGCAGTGCAACTAGGCCCCACTACTGAAACCATCCTGAACACAGCCAAGAACTGCATGCCAGAACCTCAGATGCGAAGGCCTCACTAATTCAGCAGCAGCTCCAAAAACACGACACCAAACCTCTGCAGAAATATAGCCTCCAACACTGGTGGTGCTAACAGGTATCTGGCTACAGGCTGACTCCACAAGGCTGAGATGTTCTGGCATTTAAAAGTGACAACAAAGTAGAAGCCACAAAGACAGAAGGTCTAACCTGCAGGAAGCACTGAAGGGAACAGGGTTTCCTAAGGCTTTGTAATTAATTTGCAGGTGCCTCACCTGCAGAGCAAACAAGAGTTGTATCCAATTACCTCTTCCTTTAGTGGTGGAAAACAGAGGCCTTATTTCCCTATATTATACCTGAACGCTAAATTTAAAACCCCAAATGTACAGGAAAAATGGGTAGAAGGATCATACCTCCCAACATCCTTCCCCGATAATTACTGTCTGCTTTATGGTTACCAACAGAACCTTTTGACACAGTTAACGAGAGTGGCAACGTGTTTGCTTCTTGCTCCCAACATGAAATTATCCTCATATCGCTGCTGCATCCAAGTCCTGCTTTCTCCAGTACACCCCCCACCCGGTCACTAAAACACTTCAACAGATTCTTAAAGTAGGTCAAACTTTGCTCACCTGCTGTTCTTTGTTTTGGGAAAGCAGAATATTAACCTCCTTGATCTTCTCCTCAATAACTTCTTGATAGACCAAGTTCATCTGCAAGCAAGTCTCTGGAGTTTCGGGAAGGTCAAACTCTCTCTCACTGTCCTCATCTGTACTGTCTTGCCCCCCATCTGGACTCACCTCCTGACCAAAGAAGAGATGAGGAGACAAACACAGAGGGGAAAAACCCTCATATTTAAGCAGACAAGGAATTCAACAAGCATCTCAGAGAAGTGAGTGGAGAATGCAATAGGTGATCACTCTCTCTAACCACTTTCCACCTTCCCCACTGGCTGTTAGCCCCTCTGGCCTTATCCCCAGGCACAAGAAAATGTAATCATTTGAGCTCTCATCTCACTAAAGAAAGATTCAACCCCATGATTATTCTGCACAGTGCAATGAACCACCTCTCACTTTCACAACAACCAAGAAACATGGCAGAGTTACCTCAGCTCTAGGAATGGGTATAAACTGGCTAATCAATATTTGTTCATGACAAATTTTGCCGAGTTCATGATCCATGAACTGCAGCCTGGCCACAAACGTCTAGGAATTTTTAATGCATTCTGTAGAGGTTTGCAGGGAGCAAAATGGTTTAAACTCTTGCCCCTGTGAAAGGTACCAAAACAGCTGAGCAGCAGGAATAGGCTACTCCTGTCCACTCAGCTGATTAGATAGGAAATAGGGCTCCACGGGGTTCAGCTGTTTAAAGCCATAGAGACTGGCTGCCCAAGAAAGCCTCTTTAAACAGTTAAGACACTTGGAGCCATTTGCTCCGCATGGCCCAGCTGATGAAAGGGGCTTTCTTCAGTACAGCTCTGAGCTATTTATACCAAACTATACCAAGTAAGAAAGCCCATTGCAACCAGGAATACAATGGGCATTAGGACCCAGGGGACTAGTGACCCTGATTGACCCTATTCCAATTCTGACAGACAGGACACTCTCCACCCCCAGGACTGTTTCACAAATATTAAGATGAACAATGGATGGATGGATGAGGATAAGCCGAATACTGGTCCGTGTGAGCCATTTAAATCACTGCTTTCTGCTCCCTGAAAAAAGCAGTGGGAAGCAGAAAACAGGGGTCAAAAACAGGTTATGTTTATGAACCAACCTCCTGGTTCATACAGGTTTACTAGAAGCAAAGAGATGACAGGCAGGAGGACTCCTACAGAGCACAGCGGCTAGGCCACCAGGGCTGGTGCTATGTCCATGGGGGAGCATATCTGGCTGCTTACCCTGCTTCCTGGTGGCCAGAAGGCTTTGGAGCATGGAGCCCAGCCACGAGGGCCATCTTGGGTATAGTGTTAGGACTTCTAATCTGGTGAGCCGGGTTTGATTCCGTGCTCCCCCCACATGCAACCAGCTGGGTGACCTTGGGCTCACCACAGTACTGATAAAGCCATTCTGACTGAGCAGGAATCTGAGGGCTCTCTCAGCCTCACCCACCTCACATTGTGTCTGTTGTGGGGAGAGGAAAGGAAAGGCGAATGTAAGGTGCTTTGAAACTCCTCCTGGTAGAGAAAAGTGGCATATAAGAACTCTTCCTCTTCTACCAGCGCTGATGCTGGCGGCCAGGAGCCTTGGGACTGGGGTGTGCCAGGTGGCCAGCGGTGCCCCTGTGTTGGCATTGTGGACTGCAGCTCGCCTCTCCCCCAGCTTACCCACCCACTGCAGGCTCTCCCTCCTCCCAAGTGCCCAGAAATAGCATGGAGGAGGGAAAGAGCTGGGATTGGCCCTCAGTGGAGGAGTGGCCTCTCCCTATTGGATGCCTGCCCTCCCCCCCCCAAAGGTCCAAATAGGGCAGGCTACATCAGGTGAGTACCCAGCTTGCTGGGGGGTAAACGGTAATGACTGGGGAAGGCACTGGCAAACCACCCCGTGTTGAGTCTGCCATGAAAACGCTGGAGGGCGTCACCCCAAGGGTCAGACATGACCCAGTGCTTGCACAGGGGATACCTTTACCTTTACCTTTACATCAGGTACACTCTCCACCCACAAGCCGACCATCATTCGGGCTACAGAGAGAGATGATCCCGCTCGTGATTCAGCCACGGCCCGAGCCACGGGAAGGTGATGCGTGCCCATCCCGGTGTAAGCACCAGGCACTGTCCTCCGGGGGCCGAGCCTCCAGGATGACCCCCCACACACACACAAACAGGGTCACTCACCATCGCGGAGGAGGCGTCCGAATCACCTTCGCCGTCCTCTGCGGGGATAAGGAGACAGACAAGGGGTCAGCGACCGCGAGAGCCACCCCTATCAACAGCCCGCCTCCGCCTGGCCCGCAGCAGAGCGGCACTCACCTGGCCCACCCGACGCCACCTCCATGGCTACTCCTGCGTCTGCGCCTGCGCGCCCAGGGTCCGGAAGCGACGTCAGATTCTGCGCCGGCCGTGGTTGCCTGGCAACGGCGAAGCCGCCTCCGCCCCTTAGCCGCGGCGCTCGGGTTTGCTCCCCGCTTGTTCAGTGCGCGGCTCGGGCCAGGGAACTGCGCGGTACTGATTGACCCCTGCCCTGAGGTCGACTAGCGCCGAAGCAGATTCAAGTGGGAAGCGGCAGGGCCCCGTCAGGCGCCCGCGAGACCGACCCGGTTCTATTCAAGGGATGCGCTTTCGTGCGCATGCGCACGAAAGCGCATCCCTTGAATAGAACCGGGTCGGTCTCGCGGGCGCCTGGCGGGGCCCTCGCTGTGTTCTAGTTCCAGAGAAGGGAATGGCGTCTTAGGGGCGGGTGGCCGTGTGTCCCCTTCGACTGTGGGCCCAGGAGATCTCGACGCCTATCCTCCAGTCAAAAGAAAATATTCCATTCTTGAGCAAGGTGATTGAACAGGTGGCCGCTTGACTACTTCAAGCTCTCCAGGGGGCCAGGCGCAGACTGTCACATCACCTGCTGCTTGACCTTTACAACCTGGAGCGGCTGGGGACTGAACTTGGGGACCTTTGGCGTGCAGAGCGGATGCTCTGGTGCTGCTGTCCAGTTGGGTTGGTCCAATCAGGTTGTCTGAAGATGGGAAGGGGAAGAAAGGGTCACAGTGTGGATCCATCTTCAAGACACATTAGCTGGCAATTTTGAGTTCAGTTCAAGGTGCCAGTTACAAGCGTGGAAGGCTTTTGTAGCCTAGGACCTACAAAGCTGAAGGAACGTCTCTCCCTATCCGCTCCTCTGAGCCAACCAATTGTAGTCTTCTGGTTGCTCCTCTGCCCTCTTGGCATCTACTAGAAGCCACTCCCTTCTCATAATGTCTCTCACCCTGTGGAATCAGGTTCCTGAGAGGAGGTGGTCACTGGGCCATATCTTCTGGCTTCCAAATGTTTCATATTATCTGTATTTTATTCACAATGCTTTTAAATAGTTCAATACATTCCTGAGCTCTCCCACTTATTTTGGTTCTCAGCACCAAATCTGATAAACTAATAGAGTGAAATAAATTGTTTTTAGGTCTGCATGTTTAACACAGATTTTTACAAGCAACTCTACATAGCCTCTGCTTTTGAGATTTTCAAACCCAAATTAATTCAGAAACTTTTTCTGATGCTTTTCTAGGAAACTGACCAAGGCTGTTTACCAACTAAACCAAATCCTACAAAGAAAGTCTGAACAGTTGATTATGTGCAGTCCGAAGAGACAACTGAGAAGGGATATGATAGCCATTTTTAAGTATTTGAAAGGCTGTCACTGAGGAATGGATTCAGTTGTTTTCTGTTGCACCAGAAACAGTTTCTGTTGCATGGGCCTTAGGAAGTCTGAGCAACAATAAAGCTAGTGGAGGTGACAGCATTCCAGTTGAACTATTAAAAAATCTTAAAAGATGATGCAGTAAAAGTGCTACACTCAATATGCCAGCAAATTTGGAAAACTCAACAGTGGCCACAGGATTGGAAAAGGTCAATTTACATTCCAATCCCAAAGAAGGGGAACACCAAAGAATGTTCAAACTACAGCTGGAGATGTCCCGGAGGACTGGAAAAGAGCAAACGTTATTCCGATCTTCAAGAAAGGGAGGAAGGATGACCCGGGAAACTACAGACCAGTGAGTCTGACCTCTGTTGTGGGGAAGATAATGGAGCAGATATTAAAGGGAGCGATCTGCAAACATCTGGAGGACAATTTGGTGATCCAAGGAAGTCAGCATGGATTTGTCTCCAACAGGTCCTGCCAGACCAACCTAGTTTCCTTTTTTGACCAAGTAACAGGTTTGCTGGATCGGGGAAATTCGGTTGATGTCATTTACTTGGATTTTAGTAAAGCTTTTGACAAGGTTCCCCATGATGTTCTGATGGATAAGTTGAAGGACTGCAATCTGGATTTTCAGATCGTTAGGTGGATAGGGAATTGGTTAGAGAACCGCACTCAAAGAGTTGTTGTCAATGGTGTTTCATCAGACTGGAGAGAGGTGAGTAGCGGGGTACCTCAGGGTTCGGTGCTCGGCCCGGTACTTTTTAACATATTTATTAATGATCTAGATGAGGGGGTGGAGGGACTACTCATCAAGTTTGCAGATGACACCAAATTGGGAGGACTGGCAAATACTCCGGAAGATAGAGACAGAGTTCAACGAGATCTGAACACAATGGAAAAATGGGCAAATGAGAACAAGATGCAATTTAATAAAGATAAGTGTAAAGTTCTGCATCTGGGTCAGAAAAATGAAAAGCATGCCTACTGGATGGGGGATACGCTTCTAGGTAGCACTGTGTGTGAACGAGACCTTGGGGTACTTGTGGATTGTAAACTAAACATGAGCAGGCAGTGTGATGCAGCGGTAAAAAAGGCAAATGCCATTTTGGGCTGTATCAACAGAGGCATCACATCAAAATCACAAGATGTCATAGTCCCATTGTATACGGCACTGGTCAGACCACACCTGGAGTACTGTGTGCAGTTCTGGAGGCCTCACTTCAAGAAGGACATCGATAAAACTGAAAGGGTACAGAGGAGAGCGACGAAGATGATCTGGGGCCAAGGGACCAAGCCCTATGAAGATAGGTTGAGGGACTTGGGAATGTTCAGCCTGGAGAAAAGGAGGTTGAGAGGGGACATGATAGCCCTCTTTAAGTATTTGAAAGGTTGTCACTTGGAGGAGGGCAGGATGCTGTTTCTGCTGGCTGCAGAGGAAAGGACACGCAGTAATGGGTTTAAACTTCAAGTACAACGATATAGGCTAGATATCAGGAAAAAGTTTTTCACAGTCAGAGTAGTTCAGCAGTGGAATAGGCTGCCTAAGGAGGTGGTGAGCGCCCCCTCACTGGAAATCTTCAAGCAAAGGTTGGATACACACTTTTCTTGGATGCTTTAGGATGCTTAGGGCTAATCCTGCGTTGAGCAGGGGGTTGGACTAGATGGCCTGTATGGCCCCTTCCAACTCTATGATTCTATGATTCTATGATTCTATACAGCACCATTGCACTCATTTCTCATGCTAGCAAAGTTATGCTCAAAATCCTACAAGCTAGGCTCCAGCAATATGTGGACTGAGAACTTCCAGAAGTACAAGCAGGATTTCGAAGAGGCAGAGGAACTAGAGATCAAATTGCCAACATACGCTGGATCATGGAGAAAGCTAGGGAGTTCCAGAAGAACATTTACTTCTACTTCATTGACGGTGCTATCTGTCTCTTGAGAAACCTATATGCAGGTCAAGAAGCAACTGAGAACTGGGTACGGAATCACTGATTGGTTCAAAATTGAGAAAGGAGTTCGGCAAGGCTGTATACTTTCGCCTTGCCTATTTAACTTGTATGCGGAGCACATAATGAGAGGTAGGGTTAGATGAGTCACAAATTGGGATCGAGATTGCAGGGAGAAATATCAATAACCTCAGATATGCGGATGATACCACTCTAATGGCAGAAAGCGAAGAGGAACTAAAGAGCCTTTTGATGCGGGTGAAGGAGGAGAGTGCAAAAGTTGGCTTGAAACTCAACATCAAGAAAGCGAAGATCATGGCATCCAGCCCTCTCAATTCCTGGCAAATAGATGGGGAAGAAATTGAGGTAGTGATAGATTTTATTTTCCTGGGCTCCAAGATCACTGCAGATGGAGACTGCAGAAAAGAAATTAAAAGACGCTTGCTCCTGGGGCAAATCTAGACAGCATCCTAAAAAGCAGAGACATCACCCTGCCAACGAAAGTGCGTCTAGTCAAGGCTTTGGTATTCCCAGTTGCAATGTATGGCTGTGAAAGTTGGACCATAAGGAAGGCCAAGCATCAAAGAATTGAGGCTTTTGAACTCTGGTGCTGGAGAAGAGTCCTGCGAGTCCCTTGGACTACAAGGTGAACAAACCGGTCAGTTGTAGAGACCAGCCCTGACGGCTCCTTAGAAGGCCAGATCCTGAAGATGAAACTGAAATACTTTGGCCACCTCATGAGAAGGAAGGACTCCCTGGAGAAGAGCCTAATGCTGGGAGTGATTGAGGGCAAAAGAAGAAGGGGACGACAGAGAATGAGGTGGCTGGATGGAGTCACTGAAGCAGTTGGTGCAAACTTAAATGGACTTTGAGGTATGGTAGAGGACAGGAAGGGCTGGAGGATCATTGTCCATGAGGTCGCGATGGGTCGGACATGACTTCACACCTAACAACACATTAATAAGAACTTCCCAACAGTTAAAGCAATTCCTCAATGAAACATGCTTTCTCAGGAGGTGGTGGGCTCTCCTTTGGAGGTTTTGAAAGGGAGGCAAGATGACAGTTTGACAGCAATGCTGATCCTATTACTATGAATTTAGGCAGATTGTGAGAAGGTAATCAGGAAGGGATGATCCACTGCTTAACACGTGGCCCTTATTTGCTCAGAATGCTGACGACCAATTTGGGCTCAGGAAGGAATTTTCCTCCAGGCTAAATTGCCCCAGAGATCCTGGAAGCTTGTTGTGTTTTTTGTTTTTTTTTGCTTTCCTCAGGGAATAGAGCAGGGGTCACTGGGGGTGGGGTGGGATTTAATTCCCTACACTGTGTAGTGGGTTGGACTAGATGACCCTTGGGGTTCTTTCCAGCTCGAAGGTTTCTAAGATACTCTTTAAAACCTAGCATTAACTTACACATACTCCCACTGAAAGGCACCCATCCTGGCCTATGCACTCAGTTGCTCAGGTATTTTTAGAGGAGTAACTAGATTCTGCTAGCTTTCTAGGAAAACTTTGTATGTTCCCTGCTGCAATCTGGGCTTCAGCCAAAGTACAGGTGAAGTCAGGCAAGTTATGCTAACTAAAATTTAAGTTGGAGGTATATACCTGTGTGCAGAACACAAGGGAAACCCTTTAATGGCTTACTATTCATAGTCTTAAATGTCATCATTTTGTCAGCCATCTTGATCAGGTCTCTGAAAAGGCCACAAAAATCTTCCACATTGTGCAGAGAGACTGAACATCTCCAGCTATGAGCCGCTCATTAGCAAGTGGTGGAACGTACAAAATGAATCATTCTGGACAAAAGCCCCAATTCTGTTCTCAGGCATAAGCAAACCAAAGTACTACATGAGCATTTTATTTTAAGAAAATTAGAATGAAATAACTATTACAAAACAGTGGAATTAAAAAGTTTCAAATTTCTTTACTACACAAAATGTGATTAGACATCTCATCTTACCTTGTTCATATTAGTAAACTTGGAGGCAATAATTTTCTCTGATGCAGGAACACTTTAGGTACATAGTAATGCCTCCAAGGAAAGAAAGCCAAATGTACATTTTGAACAAAGCTCTCAATAAATACCAAACATCTTACTGCACCTTTTAAACAAGATGCAGACAGCATGAACTGCTAGCCCCAAGGGATCTCCAAGTACCATAAGTCAAGAAAAGGTCAGGGTAGCAAACTTGCCCTGAATCAAGGTGTAAGGGCTGCAGACTACTAAAATATTTATTATGGCAAGGTATTTTTTAAATTCTCATTTCCAATAAATCAAGTCTCTCCAAGAATCTTCATTGTGGTTTTCATGGTGTATCTTCTGGTATCTCAGAGATTCTGTCTATAGACTTTAAGAGATCAGCTACGAGTTGCAGTCCTTCCGCACCAGACAGCAGCTGCCTAGAAAGATAAGGCAGGTTATCATGAGCAGAACAGAAAGAATCAACACGGACAGGCCCTAGTGCCAAAAGCCAAGAGATGGCACCTAACTTGCAAAATATTACAAGTCCTTATACCCAACCTGCCTTAGCTTTCCTGTCATCAGGTTTCTTTACAGGTTTTCAGGCTTGGGAACTCAGGCATCCAGTTCAGAATAAAGCATACATATATATAGATGCTTGCTGCAGCATATACTGAAATACTGAACTTACTTTGTATGTTTTCCCCCTCAATTGACTGGATGGGGGTTCTCCTTGTGAAGGCTACCCCTGAACACATGAAGCTGCCTTATGCTGCATCAGACCCTTGATCCATGAAATTCACAATTGTCTGCTCAGACTGGCAGCAGCTCTCCAGGGTCTCAGAGGTATTTCACATCACCTCCTATCAGATCCAGATGCCAGGGGTTGAACGTGGGACCTTTTGCAAGACAAGTGGATTCTCTGTCACTAAGCCCACCCACCTACTCTGACAGCAGGACTGTGCTGAAGCTCTTGCAAAATCTTTCCCTTTGCAGCTGGGTCCCCAAAGCACGTCCTGCCAAAGCACAGAAATATATGTACCACCTTGCTGATCTGCACATATGCAGCACTAGAATTCTGAGGTGGCAAAATAAAGTATACGTTTCCACAGCAGGTGGGGAGAATGTCATATCACTTCATCCTCTAAGTTTCCTACCTAACATGCAATTATTGCCATGAACTTTGGAAAAATAAAATCTCTTGCAGACTGAAACGGTATGTTCCATTCTATCACGTCTGCTCTTGGCCACCTCATTCTGCTGCATGGATCTGCCAGGACCTCATTCCTAAGGGTTGTGCCCTTAATAAGCACAAATACAGCTGAATAAATACAGTACACAATAGAGCCTGGAGGGAAGCTGCTCTGTTCCCAAGGCAGCCTGGCCACAGCCAAGGTAAGGATCCCCTCCAATCCACCTGCCTGGGAAGTGCAGTGTTCTATTTTCACTGGTGGAGAAGAAGGATGTTAAAAAGCTACATTACCCCAGAGGAAATGCTTGAGAAGCTTATCAGGTGGGGGTGGGGTTATGTAATGCCTGTTAGATCAGTGGTCCCCAACCCCCAGTCCGGGGACTGGTACCAGTCCGTGGATCATTCGGTACCGGGCTGTGACTCCTCGTCCTCCCCAGCTGCTGCCTTGGGAGCTGCCCTGCCACTCTGCCGCTGGCTCACCTTTGGTGCTCTCCAGTGGCTGCCACGGCTGGTGCTCCCCCTCGGCGTGGCACTGCGCAGCTGTTGCTGGCAGCGCCCCCCAGCAGGTGGCGGGAAGTCAGGGGCACCAGCGGGAAAGCAAATGGAACGGGCTCAGCCGGTGGCGGTGACATCCCTCGGCAAAAGACTACCCCCCCACCGGGCCTCAGTAAAATTGTCAAGCGTTGACCGGTCCCCGGTGATAAAAAAGGTTGGGGACCACTGTGTTAGATCATAGTCCCCTTTGTTTATTAACACTTCTAGTTCATCCTGCTCACTTCCCATACTCTGCGCATTAGTGTAGATACATCATAATACTTCATATGAGTACCCCAGGCATTTAGTTTTTGAACTTTCCTGTAAATTAATAGTTCCCTGCATATGTGACATTCCCTTTAAATCTGCAGTGTTCCCATCTACTGCCATCGTCATTGAACTAGTCTTTGAATGTACATCTTGCTCCCCCATTGGACTTAGTTTAAAGCCCAGGTCCGTAAGACTCTTTGCAAAGGCATTCTTTCTTATCCTTATGAGGTGCAAACTATCTACCAATAGAAGAGCCTCATCATAGTAGCACGATCCATGGTCCATAAAATCCCAGATCTTTCCCGATGACACCAATGATGTAGCCAGTCATTTCTCTGCATTATTTTCCTTTCCCTTCCTATACTTCAGCCATTAACTGGAAGAACTGATGAAAATACAACCTGCGCTTCCAAGTCCTTCACTTTTCCCCCCCAAGGCCATTTAGTCTTGCTTCATCTGCTCCACACTGCACCGGGCAGTATCATTGGTTCCCACATGAATGAGCAGGAAGGGATAGGCTGACCTCGGCCTTTACAAGTCTTTCTACTCTGTGTGACATCCTTGATTCTTGTACCAAGTAGACAGCATACCTCTCGAGAGAACAAGTCCAGTCAACACACTTTGGCTTTTACTCAATAGGGAATCCCCAATTAGCAGCACGCGCCTCCTAGTCCTATTATGTTGGGGAGCAGAAGAGCTAGTCCTCTCACCTGCAGGGTCCTGTGAAACATCCTACAAGCTATCTGATATTTTGCCCCTATTACATCCAAAGGAATCTGCCCAACTTGCAAGCACCTCAAATACCAGACTTACATTAAGGAATTTATAGGGGAGTAAAAGAGTGAATTCTCCCCCATTGTCAAAATGTAAGGTGGAATGCAAGAACAGAGAAACAGATCAATTACAGATCAGTGCAAGAATCTAAAACGAAAGGTTTTCCTGAAGGTCATTAGCAAGTAGAACTATTGCTATCATTCAGGTATCTTCCACATTCTTGAGCAACAGCATCTTGTTACACGGCTACAGGGATTGTGTGACACTCTTGAATATTACACTGATTCACCTTTTCTGATGAGAAACAGCATTACTAGCCACATTGAGAACAAAGGCACTGCCAAGGAGGGATCCTCTCCTGATCTTAAAGTTGCACCACTCACAATACTGGTCAAAGGATTAAATACTGAGCCTTTAACTGAGAGACCAGTAGAACTTATGGACTCAGATGTGTCACCCCAAATATTGTATCCCCTACTGATTGACAGGAGAGGGGAGATGAGATTAGACACTCAACTAGAACCAAATAAGATTGGTTATGACCTCCTTTCTCCAAGGTCGAAGACAGAGCGTGATAATTGAGGAGGACCTACTTGATGGATGAATGAGACTTTGTTACAATTTCAAGAAGGTGCTGCAAGGCAATATCTGCGTTTTGTTTCATGACAGCGAGATTTGCCGAATGACTGGACCTCAAGACTTCATTTTCCAACTGGCAGTTCTTCATTTGAACCTTTAGGAAAGCAAAAGAGCAGCTGTTTACATTCAAGCTCCAGGTGCAACTGGATAAAAACCCATGGAGTCTATATTCCAAAGGGCCCTTCCGAATATAGAAGGCAACAGTAATTTTGAAAACAGCATATGGTGCAATTCTATGTGGTCTACTTGGAAATCCAGTCTCCCTGAATTCACTTTGACTTCTTTCCATGTTTATTCAGGATAGAGGAACTTTTGCCTTTTGAAAGTTCAAGACCCAGGGATCTGGGCCAGGCCACAGCGCAATGGGGGCTGACAGAAGAACACTTGCCAAAGGGACTTGCATGTCACATTTAAATAGTGGTCCAATGGTGCCTATTAGCTCTCCAGCACCCTGTATGAGTGCTAAGTCCTGCAAAGAGAGGTTTTCTGCCCACCAATGCCACATTTGAAGCGGACAACAGGATAAGAACAATCCATTGGCTACCCTCCTGCCACTAAATTTGCTACTAGTTTACACAGTCTGCCATTATGTTAATACATTCTTTTCTTTAGTATAGTGAACACCAGGGGTAGTCAAACTGCGGCCCTCCAGATGTCCATGGACTACAATTCCCAGGAGCCCCTGCCAGCATCCGCTGGGAATTGTAGTCCATGGACATCTGGAGGGACGCAGTTTGACTACCCCTGGTGAACACCATCTTGTTTCCAGCGATCCTGTCACTGGAAGTTTTTGCTGTCTTCTGGTGAGATGCCAATTTGCAAGTCCAGGTTATTTATGATATTCAGAAAAATTTCCACAATTAAGCCACCAAGCACTATAAACCGTTCGCAAGTTGGGGCGCAGAAGGCAGGCAGAGAGGAAGGCTTGGGAACTGCTTGTATAAAAAGCACAACTGCAAGTTGTACTACACACAATGCAGCTATAGTAGTTGCTATGAAGATAAAATACAGGAGGGGAGAAAGATATAACTTTGCATCCTCCCCTTGGTGAAAAAATGGTATCATTTGAAATGATATCCTCTCTCCACAGCTGCTACAGCAACATCTGGCACACCAGGCAGGGCTTAGCAGCTCTCAGCTATTTTTGAGCAGAGTGCATTCACTGTTGTTACTCCTGCCCCAGCAGGAGGGGCAGAACTCATACCTGAAGTTGTGCATTTTCCCGCTTCAGTTTAATGACACTGTTCTCTGCCTTCACAGCCCGTTTCTGGAACAGAAAATAGCAAGACAATTTATTTGGCAGCTGTGAAGACTAGGAGAGGGAACAAACTACTCCTAATGCAAGCAGTCAGGGAAGCTAGTGTGCCAGGGACACCAGAGATCTAATGTGCTATAGCAGTTGAAGTGCAGGACTGGGATCCGGAAAGCCTGAGTAAATAAATCCCTTCCCTGAATGTGGATTTTTATTTTATATTCAGTCTACAAACAGTGCAATGATGTTGCAGCCAAAAATGCCTCTAGGCTGTAAGTCTGTCTACTGAGACTGCAAGTAACCTCAGTGGGTAGCATTGGTGGCCCTTCCGGGGACAGAATATCTGGATAAAAATGTTTGCAAAATAAAGTCATGGAAATCCATCTCCAGGAAGATTTAAAGCAAGCAGCACTGACCCAAGTGGACCAAATTCCAACAGACACAAGGGTAACTTCATATGCCCCTACTTGGGGAGGGGGGGGCTAGTGCCAAACTTCTTGGGACAGGTGGGGCGACCACAAAAACCAGGGGAGGTGCCGGATGAGTGCTTGTTTTTAGCACTGATTTCATTGCTTTCATTTCTGAACTGCAATCTCTCAACTGGTTTTTAAACCATGATGAAGTTTATGGGTGGTCCAGGAGGCAGGTTAGGAGTGACTGAGTATAATGATCCTGCTAAAGGAGATGGGGAGAGACGTTTCCTTTTTCCTTCAGATCATATTAATTCTTTGCAACAGATTCCTCATCTTCTGCCAAACTGCACATTCCTTAGGAAACAGCAGCAAATATAGCTCTGTGGGCATTGGCCCCTCAGCCACCCTTGGGGTGCAGGTACTACTTTAACAACAAATGCACTTCAACTCACAGTCATCAGCTGTAAGTTCTCTTCCACTTGCTGCACCATAGCTTCTAAGTCCCGGGCCTCCTTGGCTTCCTTCAGTTTGTGGTTCTCTAGCATTCTTTCCAGTCCTTTTACCCTAGGTTAAGAGAAAACAAGGAGTGCACATTTTGCTGTGGGTGTTCTCTTCAAGCATTTCTATTTTGGAGGACATATCAGCCTGCCAAACACATGTGAAGCACTATGAACACTCAGGAAGACTAGGAATCCACAAACCATGTTGGAACTGCTTGAGGACATACCCATAAATACTTGAAGGCAGGAATACATCTTTCATTTGCATGCAAACTTGTTGTATCCTATCATAATTTTTTGTGCAGACAACATGGTGGGGATTGTTTTATATTCAGGGTCATTTGGATAAATGCAGTACCTGTTTGTCTGAGCTTCACAAGCTGCTTGAAGACAGCTGATCTTATTCTTCAACTTGGAATTGTCTTGTTTTAGCTACAAAAAATGGAGCAGGAAAGAACACCCTCAACAGGAGACCACTTAGGGATTGTGCAGTCTAGCATTCAGTTTTCATGAATGATGGATCAGAGTTGGAGCACTTCAAAACTTAGAGGCCTCATTTGGCTATCATGGCCAATAGTCAACAATAGACCCATCTACCATAACTCTATCTAATATCCTGTGAAATCCATTTGGAGTTAGTGGCATCACATCTTAGGGCAATGAACTTCACAAATCAACTACCCATTTTGTGATGTGGTCCTTCCTTTTATCTGTCAGAAAACTACTACCAATTCCATATGTTGACCCCAATTTCAAGTATTACACGCAGAGAAAGTTGATTTTGTAAATTTCTATCATGTTATCCTTCAGTTGACTTTTTTCTAAACTTAGAACTTCTATATGCATTAGCCTTACTTCAAGCTGTCTATTCTTGAAGTATCTGGGCCAATATGGTTAATCTGGAGTTGATTTAAAAGTTCTAGTTCCCGTATTTTAATGGATCATACCTAGTAGATAATTTAGGAAGAGTTGAAGTGTTATTGATAGTGTCCACAATTTTTATTCTTTGGTCAGTTGGGAAGACATTTGTTTTGGAAAAAATGAAATCTGAAGTGCAGGTTACTAGTTCTGTACTAGCTAATGCTGCCAATTTTCACAGTGAACCCATGGCCTTAAGAGACACCAGCCTCTTAACCAACCGATTTTGAAAAAACAGGGATGACAACAGAAGCCGAGGGGGGGGGGGCTGGTATCTGAAGAAGTAAGACAATTTGCTACTGATAATTCCTGTCCATCACAACTGGATTGCAGAGAAGAAATTCTGGCCCTCTAAATGAAAGCAATGAAGGAAATAAAAGTGTTAGCAACAAATCCCCTCACATCTTCATAGCTTGGCTGCAAAGGCGGATAAAGGCCATCTTGAACACTTTCTTCATCAGTTGATGAGCTCCGGTCGCCTTTTCCAAGATGGTCATGTTGGTAATCATCGCTTTCTCTGAGCGGCCATAGTGAAGGTGTCAGCAGATCAGAGGAATCATGGTAAAAAGAGTCAAAGGTGCTGCTCAATGAAGTACTGGGAATCCTGGCCAAGTGAGCCTCTTCCACAGCATAGGGCTGGTACGTGCCACTCCATCCATCCTCTTCATCTTCCAGCAAGGAGCTTGTAGCTGGTGGGTCTGAGAAAAATGACTCCTGGCATTCCAAGGTCAGTCCTAACGTTTTAGAAGTGTCATCGCCCAGCATTACAGAGCACCTGACAGACTCCTGAAGTGACAAAAGAGAAAAGATCAGTCTTTATACTGATGCTGGATTTCACACCTTGTCACAATCAACTTTACACTTTAATTCAGAAGACTGTCTTTGCACACCACCGAGAAGTGTTAATGTCTCCATGTTATCCAATGGGGCAGTGGTAGCTGAAATCAGTGGCTCTCCATATGTGGTTTGTGAACAAAGAGTGCACTGTGAGGCTCAACTGCTTGAACGGGGAAGAGACTGTGGGACCCCTCATCCCCAACAGGGAGGCAATGAAGAGACATCTGATGACCTCCAGCGGTTTGGGAGGCAGTGGGCATGGCTTAGGCCAGGGGTAGTCAAACTACGGCCTTCCAGATGTCCATGGACTACAATTCCCAGAAGCCCCGGCCAGCATACGCTGGCCGGGGCTTCTGGGAATTGTGGTCCATGGACATCTGGAGGGGCGCAGTTTGACTACCCCTGACTTAGGCCATTGTTACCAGACCCCCCCACTCCTGGCAGCCTACCGCAGCTGGTGACAAACTGCACAATGCATATTGAGAAACGCTGGGGGAGCCTTGCTGCAGCACGGAAGAGAACAGGCCGCACCTGAGGCAACAGCTTGGCTGCAGTGACTGTTGGCCTCCGTCCCTCTCTGCGCCTGCAGTGGACCCCCGACCCCCACCCCCCAAAGGGCCTCGCCTCCCCCCGCCCCGGGCCAAGCGCGCAGGGCCGCCGGCTCCACTCGCCTTGGGGCGGGCCTTCGTGCTGTTGGCCCCGCTGCTCGGCCCCGCAGCATCACGCTGGCTCTGGCTCCGCACGAACTCCTTGAAGGAGAAGGGGTTCGCCTCCTCGGCAGCGCCGCCTGAAAAGGAAGAAGCAGTGAGGGAAGGGGGAAGGGGGGTGGGGGGAGGCGCTCTGCACATGCCTAGAGGCAGGCGGCTTGAAACCGCGATGCAGACGGACCTCCCCGGGGCCGCCTAGGCCGAGGGAGGCAGCCGAGCCCCACCCCGCCCCCCTGCTGGGAAACCTCGCGGCAGGCCTCACCCGCCGCGCCCGCCCACGGCCCCTCCGAGGCGGCGGGGAAGCGGCCGCCCGCAGCCATGGAAACCGCGCCGGGCCCCCGGCCGACCAAGCAACAGGAGAGGAAGGGGCGGGCTCTCACTCCTCCAACTTCCGGCGGCCGAGGGAAGACGCCATTGGTTGCGAGGCCGCCCTGGCGACACGCGGGAGGCGGGGCCAGAGCGTAGCCAAGATGGCGGCGGGCGCGGTGAGGAGGTGTCCCTGGGGCCCGGCGCGCAGGTGAGGAGGCGCCCGCCCGCCTCCGGCCCCGGTGGGGTGGCGGAGCTGGAGAGGGCCCCGCAGGCCTCGCCGCCCTACAGGGAGGGAGCCCGCCAGCCCTCCTCTCCCCCGGCTGTGCGGCTCCGGCAGCCCATTGCCCTGCCGTCAGCTTCCCCGTCGGTTACAAATGCATTCCTCGGGGGGGGGGGAAGAGATGTTCGCTTGTTAATAAGTTCCTTTCTCCTCTCCAGGCTCGGACTGGTGGCCTACCGCAGTTACAGTAGTGGCGGAAGCAGCTACCCGAGCATTCCTCTGACCGCTCCTCTGCCCGGGGTGCCGAAGCCGCTCTTTGCGACTGTTGACACTCAGCAGGGCTTTGAGACAAAGGTGACCACGCTTCAGAATGGACTGCAGGTGGCCTCACAGAATAAATTCGGCCAGTTCTGTACTGTTGGGAGTAAGTAGAACTGTGTTGCAACCACATGTGCAGTGGTTTTGTAGGGAGCAGATCAGGCTTTTGGGTTTCTGAGTGCCTTCCATTGATCTGTTCTACTACTACTGGGCAATTTTTTTTTTGTCTTCTTTCAGTAGGCTTGAGAAGTGGTACAGATATAGCATATGGGAAAGCAGCTTTGCAAATTTAGCTCTTGAGTCTAGTGTACTGTATAACTCAGCTGTCTCCAATCCTCGGTCCGATGACCAGTATCTGTCCATGGATCAGTCGGCTCCTCCTCGTCCTGCTCCCCGGCTGCTGCCTCAGGGGCTGCCCTGCCACTCTGCTGCTGGCTCACCTTTGGTGGTCTCCGGTGGCTGCCATGGCTGGGGCTCCCCCTTGGCATGGCACTGCACAGCTGCTGCTGGCAGCACCCTCCAGCAGGCGGCAGGAAGTCAGGGGCGCCAGCAGGAAAGCAAGCAGAGCAGGGGCTCAGGCGGCGACAGCAACATCCCTCGGCAAAAGACTACCCCCCCCCCCCGGGCCTCAGTAAAATTGTCAAACGTTGACCGGTCCCTGGTGATAAAAAGGTTGGGGACCACTGCTCTAACTGGTTTGTAAGTCCCTAATGCAGGGGGAACCTGAGCTTACTATAAACAACTATACTGGACCTACGCACCTGTTACTGTGCAGGGGCATTTCTGAGCTGGAGTCTCTCTCTGAAGTTTCTTAAACCCTGAGGACACTTGTTCTTTGAAGTATGGGCAATAGAAGCATGAGTGTCTGATGAACCTAAAGAACTTCCAGGAGCTCTTCTGCCAGTCATGTGATTGTGTCCATGGTATACTCTAATATCTCCATGCTCACAGGAATCAAAGAAAGAGGATAAACAAGAAACCAGCTAAGTTTTATTTGGTGAAGATGGTAAAATGCTGTGTGGGTTACCCCTATGATTTGGGCCTCCATAGAAAGGGAGGCATCCAGAATAACCCCCAAATTCCTGGCTGTGGGCAAGATGTTAAGCTGTACCCTAGCCAGGGTGGGTGCTTCCTGTCCTGCCCCTTCCCTGCTCAGCCACACGACCTTTGTCTTGGAGGGGTTGGGTTTTAGGTGACTCTGCTCTAACCATCCAGCCACAGCTTCCAAACATCTGGTGAAGGTATCCGGAGGGGAGTTTGAGTGGCCATCCATGAGGAGATAAAGCTTGGTGCTATCTGCATATTGGTGACAACCCAGCCCATAATTCTGGATGAGCTGTGCCAGAGGGTGCATAAAGATGTTGAATAATATGTGGGACCCCACAAGGGAGTCAATAAGGACGCGATAAGCCTTCCCCCATAGCTGCCATCTGTGTCTGATTCCAGAGGAAGGAGCGCAGCAACTGAAGGGTTGTCTGCCAAATTCCGGCACCGGTGAGGTGGTAAGCAAACAACTCGTGGTCGACCACGTCAGAGTTGTTTTGACAATTCATGGTGAGTGTGGAGTCTTCATTAAACAGCTGAAGCAGGAGTGCAAACATGTGCAATTGCATGCATTGTCTTTCCCCACCGTTGGCTCAGGCCAGAAGGTTTTGGTAAGGATGGTGTCTCATGAAAGAGATGGGCAGCATCATGATGCTTTGCAAATCAGGACAGCAGAGTCAGGGTAGGCATCTTTTGGCTAACTTGGAATGTAGACTTGGAAGGTTGAGGGTTCGGGAGGATTGGATGTGCTGCTCCACATGTGAGGCTTTTTTTTTAGGGTGCAAAAAGATTCATATACTTTTTGTTTTGTCCAACAGTTCTTATAAACTCAGGGTCAAGATATGAAGCAAAATATATTGGTGGTATTTCTCATTTCCTGGAAAAGCTGGCTTTTTCTGTAAGTAATACAGCTTCTAGTTGTTTTCCTCAACTTTCCACTGCAGCCCTGGATACCAGAAATACATTCTTCTAGACCAGTGGTTCTCAACCTTCCTAATGCCACAACCCTTTAATGTAGTTCCTCATGTTCTGGTGACCCCCAACCATAAAATTATGCAAGTGTTCTTTCACAGAAATTAAGCCAAAATTGATAAATGGCGTGAAGATCCATTGTTCATGTTGGTATATACATTTTTTTCCAGGGTTTCTCAGTTCAGTCCTGCCTCTTGTCCCACCATGCCCATCTTGTTCTTTTCCGCTGCTTCAGACATACGAATGCTCTATCTCGATCTACCCTGCAAGGTTGTTATGTGGATGGTGTCCCCCCCAGCCTAGCTGCTTGCCCTGCCGCGACCCCTGTGAAAGGGTTATTCGACCCCCAATGGGAAAACCACTCTTCGAAGAGCCCCTGTGAGGCACACAAATGTGCCCTGTCATCCTCTTGAACTGATTTCTGTTAATCCTAAATTGTATTGAAATATGACTTAAACCAAAGTGTTCACAGTTTTTTCTCTTCTTTCGTGTCAGTCTACAGCTCAGTTTGGCAGTAAGGATGAGATCCTTCTCACCTTGGAAAAGCATGGTGGTATCTGTGATTGCCAGGCATCAAGGTATGCCTCTGTATTGTTATGGCTAATACCATTCTATAATTTTTTTCATATTGGGATCCACTTTTAAGCACAACTATACTTGTTCCTCAAATCTGGAGAGTAGGGTTTGATTCCCCACTCCTCCACCTGCATTCAGGTGGGTGATCTTGGTGTAGTCATAGTCCAGTTCTCATAGAGCAGTTCTGTCAGAGCTCTCTCAGCCCTACCTACCTCACCGATTGTCTGTTGTGTGGAGAGGAAGGAAAGCCATTTTGAGATTCCTTCAGGTAATGAAAAGTGGGCTATAAAAACCAACTCTTCTCTGTATGTACATTTGGGTTTATGATTAATTTCTGCAAGTTGTTTCTCTTTTCTGTTTTGTTATTCTACTCTTATAGGAGCTATTGTTTTGATCTTACCGTTGTCTTCCCTCACAGAGGATTTTCTGTGCTACTTGCGTGTTGGACTGTAGTTGTTTGAGTTCATTGGATATCTCATACTACCATTTTAAAGATTGCTTATTGCATTATTTGAGGAGGAGGCTGCAAAATCTATAAAAAGTGGCTGTAAGCTTTAGGAGAACAGCCATATAAGTAAAATGTTAACCCTGTTTTGCTTCCCTTTTAGGGATACCACAATGTACGCAGTTTCTGCAGATGTTAAAGGCCTGGACACTGTAGTTGGCTTGCTAGCTGATGTGGTGCTACAACCCAGGTTGTCAGGTGAGATAGTAGAGATCTTGATGTTTCAAGGAGCAGATACGTGACTTCTTGAACCACTTTTCTTGCAAATAAGGCTGTAGTAAAGACTGTTGCATTGTGTCAAGATCTGACATGAGACATTGCACTGATAGCACAATGGAGATCGTGCCTGTTACAGCACGTTACCACACACCTCTTGAACCAAGACAAACTGTTGTAGCAGAAAAAAGATGCCCATGCCAGCAAAATCCATGAAAAGACCACTCAACTGGCAGGTGTTGTTTGCAATTTCTGATGACTGACGTTTGAGGGGGTCTTAATTTGACCAGTAGAGGCCTGTTATGGCATGCCCTGCCCACAGTCTCACACAGTGTGGCCCTGGATCCCATGGAGCTCATTCGTATTCCTTCCTCTTGGGACAGATGAGGAGATTGAGATGACCCGCATGGCAGTTCGCTTTGAATTGGAGGACTTAAACATGAGACCAGATCCAGAGCCATTGCTCACAGAGATGATTCATGCGGTAGGTTTCACAAAGGATATGTTTTAATCTTTTCAGGAGCAAAACTGTACTGTTTGTGCTAGAAAGTTCCCTGTGCTGTGCAGAGAGATGGCCAAGAGCTGCTTAAAGGGCCTTATGATGTCTTGGATAAACTCTGGACGCTTTCTGAGCTTTCTCATCTCTGTAATGATTCAGACTAGTGCAGGGCAGTGTGAGTTGCCCTTGGCAGCTTCTGCCCCAGCCCATGAGATTTAACGTTTTCAGACAACTTGCAGTGAATGTTTGAGACCCTGTCTTTGGCCCCCTCCTCTCACAGCAGAGTAGGTTCTTCAGTTTTGATTTCTGCAGTCAGTCTCCTCTGGAAGTAGGAAGTCCTTCAGGTGTTCTACTCCCAGGCTATACATAAGTCCTTGGAATTGTATTCCAGACCCAACTGGAAGTGTGTGAAATTCTTTGAGCACATTGCAGTGGCGCCCAATTCACATCTTGGACCATCTGTATTTTCTGAATGCTTTTATTGTGGAGGCTTTGTGCATACAGGACAGAAGTATTTTAACTACCTTCTGGTTCCTAAAGTTTGCACCAGAAACTTATCTGCTTGCTCCAGTGCTGTTTCTTTCTATATAGCCTGGTGACTCCCCTTTTGCTACATGCGTGTTTGCCTTGAGCCTCACGAGAGAACATTGATCACCCTCTCCCAAAAGATCTCACTTTCCCTCTTACTCTCTCTCACAGTTATTTTCAAAGCCTGGGTTTCTTCTTCCCTCAATGGAAGCCAGGTCCAAGTCAGCCTGGCTCATCCGAGTGTAATAAATCATTCTTTGATTTGTAACCAGCGTTTAGTTTTAGTCATGCCTGGCTAAGTAATATTTTGTTTGTGTGTGAGAGAGAGAGCGTGCTTTTGAGGCCCAGCTGATGAAAGCTTAGCCTGCATCTTCTGTATCTTTGATGTGTCATTCCAGATCGCCTTGTAAGTAAACTTAGATCTGTATTATTTGGAATTTCTGAGAACCTATAAAGCCCTTGGCCAGGGCCCATACTGTCACACCTAGAGATGTGACATCCCACCCCCAATCTAAGTAAATTAAAAAAAAAAAAGGTTTCCAGGGCTTGTCCTTTTCCACACAAAAATCATTTCTAAAGATTCATTATTCCATTTAATAGATGATGCGAGGCAAGCTTAGAAGTTCCCAAATTAACATTATTAAGATGATATTCCTAGGAATTGTTTGATAAATTAAATGTATGTTTTAGTCCTGGTGGGAGGCAGTACCACAAATACATATAATATTTCAAAGTCAAGTTAGGAATTCCCTGCTTGGATGTTCTGGTCATATCAAAACCAAGCTAAAATTCATATATTGTTTCTCATATGGTGGAAGAAGTACGGTATTCTCCAGTTTGACCTGGCAACTAATACACAGTACTGTGGTGCTCTGTGGATCAGAGTTACTGTTAGAAAGATCAAGATGGGTGGCCACGTAAGTCTGTCTGTAACAGCAGAAAATAAGAGGACCTGAAAGGCTAACTAATTTTGTGTTGGGGCAGGAGCTTAAGTGAGCAGTGACTCCCAAAAGCTCATCACTGCCACAATTTTATTAATCTTTAAGGTCCTCCTGGACTCTGGCTCTTTTCTACTCTATGAAAACAAATAGGTGGACAGCCGTACCCATAGCATGTACAGTTCTGTCAGCTTGTTGAAATGAATCTCAGCAGTTTTCATTCCCTTTATTTTTTCCAAGAAATTTAACAGTGCAGCACAGCTACATGCTCATTGCTAGTATTATTCTAGTAACATCATTTCCATATAAAACCTTGGATTTATTTTAAAACTACATTTGATTTCCCCCCCCCTAATTACATCTTTCAGTTCAAACTCTTGCTGCTGCTAGGACATAAAATTAATATAAAGAGCTTTCAAAATATTGCTTGCAACCTATAAGCAAAAATACTAAATAGAATCCTACAGTTGAAGGAGCCATATAGGCCATCCTCCTGTTCAATGCGGGAAACACCAATACAGGTACTCTTTGGGTGCAGTTTTCTGACCAGTTTCCTATCCACCTAACCATCCAAAAATCCAGTCTGCAATCCTGCAGTTTGCCCATCAGATCATCGAGACCCATGTCAAAATCCTTTCTGATTGAGTTTCCATGACCTAGTAAGCCCGTCACTCACTCAAAGAAGGAAACCGGGTTGGTCTGGCAGGACAGGACCTGTTGGAGACAAATCCATGCTGACTTCCCTGGGACAACAAATTGTCCTTCAGGTTTACAGATTTACTCACTTTAATATCTGTTTCATTTTTTCCCTGTTCCTGAGGTCAGACTCACTGGCCTGTCGTTTCCTGGATCATCTCTCTTCCCTTATTTGAAGACTGGGATAACTTTTGCTCTCCTCCAGTCTGTTGGCACCTCTCCAGTCCTCCCATGAAGTCCTAAAGATGATGGACAGGGGTTCCACAAGCTCTCCAGAACATTCTTTGAGCACTCTCAGGTGCTTATTTGTCAAGCCCAGGGGATTTGCAGCAAGGTGCCTCTCTACAACCTTTCTGTCCATGTCACCCTGCCAGCCAGACACTATCCCTTGCCTACTACCATTTCTTGATGTGTCCATATTCTTCTGGGAAAATACAGAGGCAAAATACAAAATACTGAGTCTTTCTGCTTTCTCTCTGTCCTCTGCCCGAGTCTCTCCATCTTGACCCAACAGCAGGCCTATTGCCTCCTTTTCTTTGCATTGGTTCCTCACATATCTGAATAAGCTTTTCTTGTTATAGTGGACTTCTCTGGCTAGTCTCAGCTCACTTCCAGCTTTGGCAACTCTGATGGCTGACCTGCATTGCCTGGTAACTTGTAGATACTCTGCTTTAGAAGTCTGTACTTTCCTCCATTTCTTGAACATTTGCTTTTTCTTCCTTAGCTCCTTCTTAAGTTCTCTCTTCATCCAAATAGGCTTCTTGGATCCTTTACCATGTTTCCATCTTGCTGGAATTGTTACGGCTTGAGCATGCAATCGCTCTTGTTTAAAGAGAGCCCACCCGTCACTTGCTGCTTTCTCTTCCAGGATTTGTGGGATGACATTCATCATGTCTCTGAGTTTATCAAAGTCTGCTCTACAAAAGTCTAACAGACAAATCTGACTAGGAACTTTGTTGCCCCCCCCCCATCCTGCAACAAAGTCTAGGAGGATATGGTCACTCCCCCCCCCCCAGGGTTCCCACCTCCATCAGCCATTCACTCGCTCTTGTTTGTTGGTCAGTATTGAGTATGGCCAAGCATCTTGTAGGTTCTTCTACCATTTGGTAAATGAAAATGTCGTCTGGGCAGATCAGAAAGTTACCTGAATCTGGATGCTTAGCAGAGTTTGTTTCCCAGCACCCATCAGGGAAATTGAAGCCACCCATAATTACAAGGTCCTTTTGTTCTATCAAGCCGCTCAAGGAGGGCAGCTTCCATATCCTCACCCTGTTCAGTCAGTCTGTAACATACGGCAACCACTAAACTTTTTCCCTCATCTACACCTAGATACTTTCCAATGAAGTGTCACTCTCTTCCTCTAGTTTCTCTTGACAGGCAAGCCCTCTCCTCGCACACAGAAGCGCTCCACCTCCTCTTCAACCTTTTCTGTTTCTTTTGATCATCCCCTATCCATCCACTGCTGCATTCCAGTCGTGGGAATCAGCCACTGGATTTCTGTAATACCTACTAAATCATCTCTCTGCATGAGAAGGTCAAGCTTTTCCTTCTTATTGCCCACGCTTCAGATGTCGGCATGTCGGTACCTGAAGCCTGTTACCCGTGGTTCCATTTGATGACCCGGCCTTCCCTTTGTGCTCTGTTTAGGCCATCAGAAAATGTTCCAATTTGGAGGCCACACTGAGAGTCCTTGATAGCTGGACTGGATCAGATCAGAGCAGCAGGGAATGGTGTTTTTTAACCCTGCCTTGGAATCTTCTCTATGAGCCTCTTGTGGCGCAGAGTGGTAAGGCAGCTGCCTGAAAGCTTTGCCCATGAGGTTGGGAGTTCGATCCCAGCAGCCGGCTCAAGGTTGACTCAGCCTTCCATCCTTCCGAGGTCGGTAAAATGAGTACCCAGCTTGCTGCTGGGGGGTAAACCGTAATGACTGGGGAAGGCACTGGCAAACCACCCCGTATTGAGTCTGCCATGAAAACGCTAGAGGGCGTCACCCCAAGGGTCAGACATGACTCGGTGCTTGCACAGGGTATACCTTTACCTTTACCTGGAATCTTCTAGTTTCAAATTTTTGGAAGAACAGCGGCAGTTGTAAGCATGCCTTTTTTTCATGCACCAACTTCCATGTCCTTTGAATTCATGGAATTGATCCCCCCCCCCAAAGGATTAAAACCTGTCGTGATAAGCACAAATTTAATTGACCTCACAGAGTTGGAAAGGAGGTCTAATTTTTAGGGCAGAATGCGTGTGGGTGGGGGAGCCCCTCCTCCCCATAACCTTTATTTTATTGTTTGTTTGTTTATTTATTGATTGATTGATTTTTAGATTTATATACCGCCATCCCCGAAGGCTCAGGGCAGTTTACATTAAACTAATCAACAATACATGAAACAGTCTTCGTTAAAAACATACAGTAATTAATAAAAGCTTTACTGCCTAGTGCTGATGTGTCTCATCTGAATTCATTTCTGTGCTCCCCCTCCTTTTGCCTCACACAGGCAGCTTACAGAGAAAACACTGTGGGATTGAACAGGTTCTGCCTACCAGAAGACATAGAGAAAATTGACAGAGGAGTCCTCCATTCATACCTGCGGAATTACTACACTCCTGACAGGATGGTTCTGGCTGCTGTGGGCATTGATCATGATAGGCTTGTGGACTGTGCCAGAAAGTACCTCCTTGGAACCGAGCCAGTGTGGGGAAGTGCAGCGGTTAAGGAGATAGACCGGTCAGTTGCCCAGTACACTGGCGGGATCCTCAAGGTAAGGCCGAACAAGAACCACCCTTGTCCTTGATACTGGGAGATCTTTGACAGTTTTTGTCAGATGATCTTAACGCCCTTTGGAGGGGCATAGAGGGAAAGGTTGTGCCATAGATATGCCGGTCCCTGATAATTTACGGCTTTGAAGATTAATATGAAACCTTGAGCCTGATCCAGTCTCCAGTCTGCAGCTAATACAGCTGGGAGAGCACCGCTGTCATATGCGCCCTCCTCTGGGTTCCTGGGAGCACCCACTCTGCCCCATGTTGACCCAGCTGGAGTTTTCATAGCAGTTTCCTGGGAAATCCTGTGTGGGTGTGAGTTACAGAGGTCTGATCTAGAGGTGAATCTTGCACTGATCATGCTGGCTAAGTCTGATTTGGAGAGAAAGTGCACAGGTTGTCATCACATAAGAGGAAAGGTTGAGGGAGCTTGGTCACTTTAGCCTGGAGAGAAGATGACTAAGAGGTGATATGATAAGCAACTTCAAGTACTTGAAGGGCTGTCATATAGAACAGTGGTCCCCAACCTTTTTATCACCGGGGACCACTCAATGCTGGGGACCACTCAATGCCTTTTACTGAGGCCCGGTGGGGGGGGGGGTAGTTTACTCCTCTACTCTCAACCACTGCCCTAACGCTCTCTGATCGCTATGGTAATGTTTAAACATCCCTTCAAAATAAGGTACAGACACGCCACAACAATGAACATAAGGAACATTTTATTTTCATGGAAATTTTAACTCATGACAATGGCAAATCAATGGGAACCCTGAGCTTGTTTCTCTGCAACGAGATAGTCCCATCTGGGAGTGATGGGAGACAATGACACCCGAAGTGTGTTGTAAAGGGCGGGGGGGGGCATCCTTTGGGGCCCACCTCCAATTAGTCCACAGCCCACAGGTTGGGGATCGCTAATATAGAAGGTGGGGCAGAGGATAGGACCAGAACCAGTGGGTAGAAATTAATTCAAAAGAATTTTTGGCTAAACAGCCGGAAGAAATTCCTGACAGTTAGAGTGGTTCCTCAGTGGAACAGGCTTCTTCAGGAGGTGGTGGGTTCTCCTTTGGAAGTTTTCAAGCAGAGGCTAGATAGCCATCTGACAGAAATGCTGATTCTGTGAGCTTAGGCTGATTGTAAGTTGGTGGGCAAAAGGGATTGGGTCCATTCTTGGCTCTTGTGGCCCTTTCTTGCATGCTCAGGGAAACGGCGATCGCCCCTTTGGGTTTAGGAGGCGAATTTCCTCCAACCCAAACAGGCCATGGATTTTGTTTTTTGTTTTGAGCTTTGTTTTTTATGGGGGCATCATCTGGGCATGGAATTGGGTTTACTGTGATGGGCAGGTGGTTGTGAGTTCCTGGAGGCTCCTTCCAACTCTACGATTCTAGGTGGGAGCCAGGCAGACAACATTTGTGTTCTGGACCTCCACTGAGAGGGAGGCATCCAGAATCACACCCAGCCGCCTGACAGAAGACATTGATGTTATTTGGGCTTCATCAAGACCTTGGAGGTGTGCCAGCTGTCTCTCCATGTTCCCATCCAGCTAGAAGAGCCCCGGCTTGGCTGGACTCTTCCACCCGGCTCTGTTTGAGCTACCGTAGTCCTTCTTGGCCTCCTGGCATCCTACCAGACAATCCAGCAGTGTTGACTGATGGCTGTCCATTAACAGGAACAGCTGGGTGTCAGCCCAAATGTGCAGATCAACTGGGCAAGGGGCACATGTATATGTCAAATAACCTCAGGGAGAGGCCCCTGTGGGGCCTCACTTGTACAAAGTGTTCTGTGCTCCCAGCTTGGTTTTGGCTTGGATGTGTGGACCCCTCCCTAATCTCCTTTCCTGCCTGGGAGTCATAAGACTTCTGGCATTCCCCTCTTTTTAAATACTAAAGGCCAACTTGGAGTTCCTCTGCATTGCAAGCATCAGAGATCACACTGTCAAGCTTCTGGTTTCATTATAAAAGGCCACATTGTCCTAGTTCAAATCTACACTTAATTTCTCCATCCTTTTCCCTCAGCTTGAAAAGGACATGTCAGATGTTAGCTTGGGGCCCACTCCAATTCCAGAATTGACCCACATCATGATTGGGCTGGAAACCTGTTCATTTCTGGTAAGCATCAATCCCAGAATTCCTCACTCAGGTGGTCTTCTCCCAGTGGATGCAAAGAGTCCTCGAATGCTCTTTGGGTTGGATCCAGGCTAAATTAGGGACTTCCCCCAATTCTCCTATCTGCTGCAAATGGCCCTCATGTTGTCCCCCCGTGTCCCCTGTTCCCCAGGAGCAGCGTTCCTTGGAGACGAGAGAATTGCAGTGGGAGGGGAGAGGGAAGATCCAGTCCAATATGTATAGCTGAGCCAGCCTTTGTTCCTTGTTTCAGGAAGAAGACTTCATTCCCTTTGCTGTCTTAAACATGATGATGGGAGGAGGTGGATCTTTTTCTGCCGGAGGGCCAGGCAAAGGCATGTTCACCCGGCTATATCTCAATGTGCTCAACCGGTGAGTCTTTTCTCAAGGAGGAAGAGCAGTCCCACCCCTGGATGGCATTCCCTGTTGAATCCACGAGTGAGCTGGTGCCAGATGGCAGCAGGGATGGATGTAGATCTGCATGCCATTTCCACCTGCATTACCAGGGCCTTAGCTTGGCTCACAGGGCAGAAGCCAGAGGGAAGGGCAAGCTGAACTGGATGCAGGCCTGTAGGAGTCGCAGGTTTCCCTTCTCACCATGTTCCTGCTGCATTTACACTAAAAAAATCCTCTCCCCTCAGTTCCCAGAAGGAGAATCTCACCACCTTGCTCCTTCTGCGGTCAACCTGATGGCACACAACTCGATTGTTCTAACACAGAAAATGGTGTTCTTTGAATTATCCTCATCTTGGGGGAAATGACATACATCTGTTAGGAAAGTACAGAATAGTGATCCTATCATGAGTCTTTTCTCCCTTTTGACACTGGGAGCTTGGTTGCTTTTTGTGCTGAAAGATGCCTCTTTGCACATCTGTCTGGCTGCAACATTGTACATTCCTCTGGTTTTCTGTTAGAGAGGCCTACAACTAGTATAAGTACAACTAGTATCAGCATCTCCATTGCCCTAGAAGTTTTCACCAGGTGCACAGATGCATTTTGAATGAAGAAGTGATCTTTGGGAAACAGATTCAGGTGTGTTTGGTCTGAAGCAGCAAAGCAAACTTATTTCTGGTCTTTTATACATTTCTCTCCTTGGTTGCTCTTTGTTTCCTGTCTTTATTAGGCTTCTTAAATGGAGAAGTTGCAACTTTTATCTATAAAGTTGTTTGTTTATTTATTTATTATATTTATATACTGCCCTCCCAGGAGGCTCAGGGCAATTTACATAAAATGTAAAAAACAATACAAGGAACTTAGATTTTCCATAACATATAAATAACCATAACATTAATACTATTAACACTGATAATGTAACATGGTAATTATAACAGTGCAAACAGGTCCAGGGGCAGAAAGCATTGATGGATTTCTGCCAGGGAGGGAGCAGAGGCCCCGCAGATGTTGGTTACCTGGCGGAAGAACTCCCTTTTGCAGGCCCATAACTAGGCTGTAGATGAACCTTTAGATAAAGCCAGTATTCAGTGAAATAATTTATTTTGTACCAGCTACGGAGTTTGAATTCTGTCATCTTTCCATCCCCAAACCTGGGGGGGGGGGCACTTCTAGTGACACTGTGCTGTGCAAGGAAGGCCAGTGAGTCCTAGGCTGCTACCAGATCCACAGAGGCAAAGAGCCAGCTTGATGGTGGTTAAGAGGGGTGGCCTCTAATGTGGCACTCTGGGTTTAGTTCCCCGCTCTTCCACATGCAGCCAGCTGGGTGACCTTGGGCTCATCACAGTCATGATGGAACTGCTCTCACAGAACAGTTTTCTCAGCTCTCTCAGCCTCATCTGCTTCACAGGGTGTCTGTTGTGGGGAGAGGAAAGGGAAGGCGAATGTAAGCTGCTTTGAGTGTTTTTCTGGTACAGAAAAGTGGCATATGAAAACCAGCTCTTCTTCACAGCGGTTATGTGTTCACTTGTCAACCTAAGGAGGCATCTGAGCTAGAAGCTGATCTTCACCTGCTTCTCCTATCCAACTGAGACTTTTCTCTGCCCCACCAGGCATCATTGGATGTATAACGCCACCTCATACCATCACAGCTATGAAGATACAGGCCTCCTGTGTATCCATGCCAGTGCAGACCCAAGACAGGTAGGTGACTCTTCTGAATGTCATGTGTCTGTCCTTGAGCTCATGGAACAACCTCCACAGGGAAGGACACCTGACCTCACTCTTCACTTTTAGGAGGCAGCTGAAGACAGTTTTATTTAGGACTGCTTTTAGTTTACTAGCAGTCCTAAATTGTGATTTTAAGCATGGTTTTTTTTAACGGCTTTTATCCATTTAATTTGATGGCTTTGTAAGCAAAAGACAGCTAATATTTTAGATAAGTAAAAGAAATCCTTTCTCCCTGTGAGCTAAGGTCTGCTGCTAGAGCTGCTGGGGATGGGGTGTGGGGGGGCTTACCTTGATCACTGTTGAAGTAATTTCTGCCCTGTCGACAGCCCTACCCCAGGGATTCCCCACTGTGTAAAAAGAAAGACAACAGGTCTTAGATTGTTTGTGTGTATACAACAAATGGCCACCTCCTGAGACAGCTTGCATGCATGGAAGATAACAGCAGAAGTCACTGCAGGACTGTGCACAGCCAGCCGCTTGCTGCCTTGCCCAGAGCCAGCTCCGGCTGTGTCACCTGCCAGCTTTTCCTTGTCCTTCTTCTCCAGCCAGAAACAAGAGTATTTCATGCCCTTTTTTCCCTGCAAGGTCCGAGAAATGGTGGAAATCATTACCCGGGAGTTCATTTTAATGGCTGGAACAGTGGGTGAGGTAAGTCCCTCAAATTCTCTTGTTCTCTTCAGGTATTGCCCAACTTCACTAAACGGAACAGTAGAGCTGTGTACAAGTGGCAGGGCCTTGCCAGCGTTTGCTCCCTCAAGACTTTCTGTTTCCTGCTTGAGAGTTCCTGGGGGGCATGTGGCTCAGCGCTCTGCCCTTCATCCTGCGCTGTCACTGGTTTATGATTGGCATACAAAAATGAGAAAACAGAAAAAATCCATCATAAAGCATTAATTGTTCTACTTGCCGTTCCCCACCCCCTGGAAATAGATGTTTCTGTGTGAATTTGGTACCACTTACTTTAAATCACCATAATTGTATTATTAAATGTTATGTTGTTTATATATTATACAGTGTTTATTTTAATCTTGGAAGCTGCCCCTAGCTGTTAGGGAAGGACAGCATACAAATGTAACTAATAAAAACAGTAATACTGATGATTGGAGCGGGGGGGGGGGGGCAGGGGGACCTGCAGGGCCTGGTTGAACTGCTGAATAGCCTGAATGGCCTTTGTGAGCCAAGTTGCCTCCTCCGGGTCCGCAGCCGTCTTCTGTTGCTCCTGCAGGTTGAGCTTGAGCGCGCCAAGACCCAGCTGCAGTCCATGCTGATGATGAACCTGGAATCTCGGCCGGTGATTTTTGAGGATGTTGGGCGGCAGGTGCTGGCCACAGGCACACGGAAACTGCCTCATGAGCTCTGTGTTCTGATAGGTGAGTTGAACTACTGGGCTGGCAGCTCCTTCGGCTTGCCATCTTCTGGGCCAGCCTTCTGTCCCTGCATCGTGCTTCTCGTTCTCACTTCTTCCACTGCGGACCGACTTGCACTGTCCTCTGGTTCCTTGCTGGCCAAACTTTCTCCTTTGTCTGCTGCATCCTCTTCCTTTCTTCTTAAAACAGGCAACTGTTGAGGCTGTGGCTCTTTATGCTTCACATTCAAAGCATTAGCTTTATATCTCACTTAAATTAGAGCCCCCCCCCTTCATGATTCAGCACTTGTTGTTTGTGTAGGGGAAAGGAAGTAGAAATGAGAGTGAGCCTCATTTGTGGCTTCCCTTGGCCACTGGAGCCGTGCTGATGACTTTGATTTCCCTCTGCTGTAGGTAAAGTAGGAACAGAAGACATCAAGCGGGTGGTGACGAAGATGCTGCATAACAAGCCAGCAGTGGCTGCACTGGGGGACTTAGCTGAACTGCCTAGTTACGAACATATCCAGGCAGCCCTTTCCAGTAAGGACGGGCGACTCCCACGGGTGTACAGGCTCTTTCGTTAAAGCACAAGTAACCTGCTGCTCCAGGATTTCCTGTGGTTCGAAACAGGTTGCTGCTCTGTGTGAGAAATGTCGCTTGGCCCATGCTCTAGCCACAGTGGGCCTGCTCCCCTGTGCCAGCCCGTGTGCCTCAGGCCCTGCCACTCACTCTTCTCTTCGAGACTCCTCAGGTTGCTGAGAGCACTTGCTTGCATCCTCCCTGGATTTCAGTTTTCAGCCATAGTAACAACTTGAATCAGAAGACTTTTAAGCCTCCACTCAAGACCTGTTGTGCACCACAGAAGAAAATACAAATAAACTATTCAACGGCCCAAGAATCCTTTACCATTTTGATTTTCCTATCTAGAAAAGAGACTTCCTGAGGCTGGAACAAAAATATGTCTAGTAAACCAGTCTTCCTTTAACGACCGGAAGGACTGCTGTGATGGCTCCTGATGAAGTAATGTAGAGGTCTGAGCCGCTGCAATGCATGTGAAATCTCCATAGGGAAAATAATATCCATGTATTCTTATACCTTAAGATGGGATCAGATTAACCAGCTGTAACCTTCAGTTTACTCCAAGGAAGATTGGTGTTCAAATATTTGGGGAAAGCCTTTGGAATTAAGAGCAGGAGAGTTGCTGTGTGTGAAATCAAAAGTCACCCTTATCATGAGAAAGATGCCAATTTGGTCATGGTGTACATCCAAAATCACCATTTTTAGCCACTACTAAAAGGATGTAATTCAGGATGTATAATTTTTGTAAGTATCCTCCTTATTTGCTGGTAAGATATTTATCGCATCTTAAGTTTCTGGCCAGAATCTCAGCAGTAGGAAGGTCTTAGGGAGGAACTGGGTCCCCTGTGAAACTCCAGGGAATAACTTTTGTTCTTTAGGCAGTGGCTGATTTTCCATTCTATGGGCCAGCCTTCTGCCCCTGCATCGTGCTTCTCATTCTCGCTTCCTCCACCACAGACCGACTCGCACTGCCCTCTGGTTCCTTGCTGTCCTCTATGTTCTCGTAGAGTGGAAATAGCGAGGATGTGTCACTCAAATTGTTTCGGTTCCTGCCATTGCAAACCTAACCTTGAAGATACTCATAGTATCTGGAAATATATAATCAATAACTGGATGTAAGGATTGATTTGAAAAGCGGGCAAATGAAAACAAGATGCAGTTCAATAAGGAGAAGTGAGTTCTACATCTCGGTCCCAAAAATGAGAAGCATACACACAGGATGGGAGATCCATTTTTTGATAGTAGTATGTGAATGAGATCTTGGGGTACCTGTGGACTGTAAATATGAGTAGACAGTGTGATGTGGTAATGAAGGCAAATGCAGTTTTGGGCTTTATCAAGAGACGCATCATACCAAAATCATAGGATGTCGGTCCCACTGTATACCTCATTAGTCAGACCCCACCTGGAGTCCTGTGGGAAGTTCTGGAGGCCTCACTTTAAAAAGGACATGGACAAAATAGTGTGCAGAGGAGAGTGATGAGAATGATCCGGAGCCTGGGTTACCAAGCCCTGTGAGAGAAGGCTGAGGAATCTGGGAATGTTCAGTGTGGAGAGGAGGAGGTTGAGAGGGAACAGGATTTCTCTCTTTAAGAATTTGAAAAGTTGTCTCTTAGAGGAGGGCATGGAAAGGTTCCTGTTGGCAGCAGAGGGTAAGGCACCCTAGTACTGGATTAAAATTATGTGTAGAATGATATCAGCTAGATATCCGGGGGGGGGGGGGAATTTCATAGTCCAAGTAGTTCAGCTGTGGAATCAGCTGCCTAAGGAGGTGGTGAGCTCCCCCTCACTGGCAGTCTTCAAGCACTGGCTGGACAGATCCTTCTCCTGGATGCTTGAGGCTGATCCTGCATTGAGCAGGAGGTTGGGCTAGATGGCCTAGATTCCAATTCTATGAAGCTTATTTAAATAGATCACATTTCTACTTCAGCTATTCTAAACCAAGAAAAATAACACAAAGAAATGCAGTATGAATTTGATGCTTGTCACCATGCTCCTATTGCATTAATATGCACCACATATGCTTCCCTTGGCTGTTCAGGTATTGTTTTAAATGTTTCCTTGGACTCTTTCCTTTCCAGTCTCTTTGCTCAGCTGCCTTTAGCACACTGGAAATCCTTAGACGTGTAGCCAGCCTGAACCGTCATCTTTCAGCTCAAGGCTCTTTCTCCTGAACTCTCTCAACAGACTTTTTCCTTCAGAAAGTTCTGCTCTGTTGCTCAACCAAAGCCCAACAAGTAACAAGAAGGGAAACAAAAACCCAACCTGAAGTACAGGCGAGAACCAAAAAGGTTAGGGGTTAAAATCAATTTGAGAAAAACAAACCGTTTATTATAGAAGCTCAAATATTTAAAAACCATAAAAGAATATTTGGCGTTATTGGTGTACTCACTTTGATGCTTTAGGTGTGCCAAGTAGATAGTCTTATGTTTTTAAAACATGAGCTCCTATAATAAACTCTTTGTTTCCCTCAAATTGATTTCCTCCCCAACCTTTTTGGTTCTCGCTCAACCAAACCCAAGGTGCATTATGTCAAGATGTAGGCAGGAACTCACTAGTTTGGCTGGCTGGCTGGCAGTCCTTCCCCTGCCACCTATGAGATCTTTACACACCAAGCCAGGAGTGCCTGTTAAATCAGGAGACAACGTAACAGCAATGCTGGTAAATTTGTCTTTTTAGCAAATTTTCCTTTTATGATGCATTGTGACTGCATGCTGTCCTCAGTTTGTTTCATATCTGCAGTGCACACGAAGCAAAATTGCTAGCTTTTGCCGACTATAAAATTGTCCATGGAGGACAGCTGTGCACTAGGGGGTTTTGCGGGAGCACTCACGTAGCCTTTGTGAGGGGAATGGAATGTGGGCCTCCGTGGGGGCTGAGGGTCTTCCACGGCAGTGGTCCCCAACCTTTCTGAGGCTGGGGACTAGCAGGGCATCGGGCCGCGCCCACGCATCAGCCGTGCCCGGCCCTGATTCCCTCTCCCCGCCCTCCCGCAGTAAGAAGCTTCCCGGGCCGCAAGCTTGCCCGTCCTGGGAAGTTTTTTACTGCGGGGGGGGGGGGCGGGGAGAGGGAGCCGCAGCCTGGCGCCATGGCCTTCGCAGCCCGGCACCGGGCCGCGGCCCGCAGGTTGGGGACCACTGTTCCACGGGACGGGTCATCTGGCTTCTTCCTCCCCCAAAATAAGCTATCCAGCATCACCTTCAGGTTACAGCGGCAGCCTGAGGCTTTTGTCCTGCTTCTGGCTTCACCAGCCCAGTTTATTAAATCCACATTACAGATGCCTGCTTGTCTGGGTGGGGAAACCCCTGCAACACTGGACTGTATAAAGGTGCTGAGTATTTCTTAACACGCTTAGGGCAGTGCACCACCATGAAATCTTAACACAACGGTCTGACATGTAAGCCCATGTCATGGGTGGACAAAAAACATGGCTACAAAAGTGCATAACGTTGGAGAGCTGTGGCTCTCCTGTGCTGAACAGCTGCTCAGCCTTGGGTTTCTTCCCCTTTTTCCCTTTTGACGAGTCAGAGAAATTGCCCCCTTGCACTGAGCACTGGCTGCATGGCTAATTCATGCCTCTTGCACACCACTGCAGGGGAAGGGCTGAGGAAAGTCAGACCCCAAAGGTGGGCAGGGTGCCTTGGTGAGTGCCACATAAACTTTGCAGTCCCAGTTCAACTGGCCACCAGCCACTGGATGATCCACCAAGGGAAGCAGCTGGCTAGCTGAAGCAGGTGTAGTGCTCTGCGTTGGGCTGTTTCTGCTACTCCGTCATAAGATTGAACAACAAATGCTGAAACAATATTCTGGCTTTAGAAAGGGACTCATCAATCACATACTTATGATGACCTGGCTGCATTTACACATTGTGTTCAACACAGTACACGGCCGCAAGGAAGTACTGGAGTTTCTCCAATCTGGTCTGAATGAAAGCTGCTGATCCAGCAGTCCTGGGCACCCGGTCTCAAGCCTTCTCATCCTGAGGATTGCCACTCCCCCCCCCCCCAAAAAAAAATCATCATAAATCCTCTGCCCCTCCGAGGTGTTTGTTTGTTTGTTGTGGAGCATCTCTTGACAGGTTCTACCCATCGTTCTTGAGATCTTGTTCTAACGGCAGAAGCACCTTCTGCATTGGGAGCCTCCTCACTATGCAACTTGCCCCTGGAAGAGGTGGCTGGCTTTCTAAAGCACTCGTTCAATTGACCAGAGGCAATTCTGGACTCAGTGTGCTGTTGGTCTGCAGATGGCTTTCTCCTTCCCAATGCTCGAGTCATACACCTATTCTTCTTCGAGGATCCTCCAAAGCGGTGCTAACTCTCTTGCTCCCACCCACAGCCTCTCAGCAGGGGAAGGCACAAGTCAGAAATCTTCAAAGCTCACATCAAAACATGTACAATAAAGTTCAAGAAAATGACGTCCTTTTCATTATCTACTAGCATCAAAACACATTTTTAGAAATGGGCCTTGAAGGGGGTGGAAGGGGTAAGTGAAAGAGCAAGGGGGAAGGGAAGTTATCAGTTTGGTGTAGTGTAGTTACCAGTCCGGTGTAGTGGTTAGGAGTGCGGACTTCTAATCTGGCATGCCGGGTTCGATTCTGCACTCCCCCACATGCAGCCAGCTGGGTGACCTTGGGTGACTCACAGCCCTAATAAAGCTGCTCAGGGCTCTCTCAGCCTCACCCACCCCACAGGGTCTCTGTTGTGGGGAGAGGAATGGGAAGGCGACTGTAAGCCGCTTTGAACCTCCTTCGGGTAGAGAAAAGTGGCATATGAGAACCAACCCTTCTTCTTGAGAGGTAACTGGATCAGCATGGAGTTCCCCACCGGCCGCACCATCGGGAGACCTGTCCCTCAGGCCGCAAAGGTGTCTCGGCACACCCGTGACATGTCAAGAGCCCGCAGCGGGCCAAGGGGCAACAGGAAGCTGGCCGACCCTGCTGCTCGCGGCAGCCGGAGTGCCGTGCCTTGGCTCATGAAGGCCTATTGGCACGTATGGGATGTGGTGAGAGGGCTGCATGGACCAAGGGAAGCCCCCCCCCCAGTTGGTGCGGACAGCACGAGAATTGCCCCTTGGGGCACAAAGTCCTGTCTTGCCCACGGCGAGAGGCCCTCGCAGGCCAAGAGGCAAGTGAAAGGTTCCCCCCGGCATGTGCGGAGTGAGCTGAAGAGCTGAACTGAGTCCGGGGATGTGCCATGTCTGTGTGACAAAGAGCAGGTGCCGCCCCACAGCCAGGTCTCACAGCACGTGCTCTGGTGCTGCCACCTCTGTTTGGGAGCATGCAGCACAGACCTCCAGCCCTGGGCTGCGGTGCTCACACCACCGAGGTGCCCTCACTCCTACATCTGGCATGCGGCGGTGTAGCCCCTTGCTGGGGGACGGTGCAGAACAGCATGAAGAGCATCCGGTGGCTGTCATCCTCGCTGTCCAGGGATGGTCTGGTGGCGAGGCTGGGCGAGCAGCGGGCATGCAGCGTGTGTAGGTGGGCCCTTTGGGGGCCTCCCCAATCAGAAGGCACCCAGCTTGCTGTGCGCGCCTTCTGATCGGGCCAGGGCCCCGGACAGTCTGCTCCCAGGAAGCTGTTGCCCAAATATGTTGTTGTTAGGTGCGAAGTTGTGTCCGACCCATCGTGACCCCATGGACAATGATCCTCCAGGCCTTCCTGTCCTCTACTATTCCTCAAAGTCCATTGAAATTTGCACCAACTGCTTCAGTGACTCCATCCAGCCACCTCATTCTCTGTCGTCCCCTTTTTTTTCTTATTTAATGTTCAGGACTTGTCACTGATGAAAGAATCTCACTGAAAATGGATATTACCTGGATTCCATTTTGACAGAAGTCCTACAGAATAAAGAAACAAGGAAAACTACAAAAATAGGACACTTTTCTTTCTTTTATGAATATATTTATTACATTGCCAGTGGATAGGTCTGTTTCTCTCTGTTTGGTTTAATTATTAAACCGTCCTTCTTATACTCTTGTAAGATCATAGCCTTGACTAGACACACTTTTGTTAGCAGGGTGATGTCTCTGCTTTTTAGGATGCTGTCTAGATTTGCCATAGTTTTCTTCCCCAGGAGCAAGCGTCTTTTAATTTGTTTGCTGCAGTCCCCATCTGCAGTGATCTTGGAGCCCAGGAAAATAAAATCTGTCACTACCTCCATTTCTTTCCCATCTATTTGCCAGGAATTGAGAGGGCCGGATGCCATGATCTTTGTTTTCTTGAAGTTGAGTTTCAAGCCAACTTTTGCATTCTCCTTCACCCGTATCAACAGGCTCTTTAGTTCCTCTTCACTTTCTGCCATTAGAGTGGTATCATCTGCATATCTGAGGTTATTGATATTTCTCTCTGCAATATTGATCTCAATTTGTGACTCATCTAACCCCGCCCTTCTCATGATGTGCTCCGCATACAAGTTAAATAGGCAAGGTGACAGTATACAGCCTTGCCGAACTCCTTTCTCAGTTTTGAACCAATCGGTGATTCCATGCCCGGTTCTCACTGTTGGTTCTTGACCTGCATATAGGTTTCTCAAGAGACAGATAAGATGCTCTGGTATTCCCATCTCTTTAAGAACTTACCACAATTTGTTGTGCTTCACACAATCAAAGGCTTTAGCATAGTCAATGAAGCAGAAGTAGATGTTTTTCTGGAACTCCCTAGCTTTCTCCATGATCCAGCGTATGTTGGCAATTTGATCTCTAGTTCCTCTGCCTCTTCGAAATCCTGCCTGTACTTCTGGAAGTTCTCGGTCCACATATTGCTGGAGCCTAGCCTGTAGGATTTTGAGCATAATTTTGCTAGCATGAGAAATGAGTGCAATGTTGCGGTAGTTTGAACATTCTTTGGCATTGCCCTTCTTTGGGATTGGAATGTAAACTGACATTTTCCAATCCAGTGGTCACTGTTGAGTTTTCCAAATTTGCTGGCATATTGAGTGTAGCACTTTTACTGCATCATCTTTTAAGATGTTGAATAGTTTTAGAAGGCTTCTAGAAGGTAGGGCTTCATTGAACTAGTTCAATTATATAAGGGAGCAAAAGAGAGCACTTGGAGAACAGGTGAGGTGCCAGAGGATTGGAGGCGGGCAAATGCCCCCATCTTCAAGAAAGGGAAAAAGAAGGATCCAGGTAATTATCGACCCATCAGCTTGACATCTGTAGCTGGCAAAATTTTGGAACAAATAATCAAACACTCGGTCCTTGAGCAGCTGGAACTCAGAACTGTGATTTCTAAGACTCAGCATGGGTTTCCCAAGAACAAGTCATGTCAGACCAACCTTATCTCTTTTTTTGAGAAAGTGACTACCTTGCTGGATCAGGGGAATGCCATGGACATAGTTTATCTGGATTTCAGTAAAGCTTTTGATAAGGTTCCACGTGATATTCTTGTTCACAAGTTGGTAAAATGCGGTATGGATCCTAATTCTGTCAGATGGATCAATAACTAGTTGACAGATCGTACCCAGAGGGTACTTGTTAATGGTTCAGCATCATCTTGGAAAAGAGTGACAAGTGAAATACCCCAAGGATCTATCCTGGGGCCTGTGTTGTTCAACATATTTATAAATGATTTGGGTGAGGGATTAGAGGGGATACTTATTAAATTTGCAGATGATACTAAACTGGGAGGGGTAGCAAACAACTGAAGACAGCAACAGAATACAGGATAATCTTGATAGGCTTGAGAAGTGGGCTAAACTGGATAAAATGAAGTCCAATGGGGACAAATGTAAAGTTCTGCATTTAGGTAGGAAAAACCAAATATAAGATGGGGGAGACTTGGCAGTAGCATGTGCGAAAAGGATCTAGGAGTCTTAGTAGACCATACATTGAACATGAGTCAGCAGTGTGACTCAGTGGCTAAAAAGGCAAATGGGATTTTGGGCTGTATCAAATGGAGTATCGTGTCCAGATCACGGGAGGTGATGGTACCGCTTTACTCTGCTCTGGTTCAGCCTCACTTGAAGTCCTGTGCTCAGTTTTGGGCACCCCAGTTGAAGAGGGATGTGGACAAACTAGAACGTGTCCAGAGGAGGGCAACAAAAATGGTGAGGGGTTTGGAGACCAAGACATATGAAGAAAGGCTGGGGGAGCTTGGTCTGTTTAGCCTAGAGAGGAGACGACTGAGAGGGGATCTGATAACCTTCAAGTATTTAAAAGGCTGCCATATAGAGGATGGAGCAGAATTGTTCTCTCTTGCCCCAGAGGGACAGACCAGAACGAATGGGATGAAATCAATTCAAAAGAAATTCCATCTAAACATCCGGAAGTTCCCGACAGTGGTTTCTCAGTGGAACAGGCTTCCTCGGGAGGTAGTGGGTTCTCCATCTTTGGAAATTTTTAAACAGAGGCTGGATAGCCATCTGACGGAGAGGCTGATTCTACGAAGGCTCAAGGGGGTGGCAGGTGACAGTAGATGAGTGATTGGGATGTGAGTGTCCTGCATAGTGCAGGGGGTTGGATGGCTCCTCTGCTGCTGGCCGCTGCTGCTTCCGGCTGCCGTCACCTTCCCCTGCAGGTACAGGCCGGGCCTGGCTGGGGAAGCCCCTTCCCCCCCGAGAAGGCAAGGGCGGGCCCAGTCTGTACCTTCAGGGGAAGGTGCCGGCGGCAGGAAGTGGCAGCGGAGCCAGGGCAATGGCTGCCTCCATGCCACCCTGACTTGTGCACCTGCATGAGTGGCGCACACAGGCGCACCACAGTTGGGGCGGTGTGGAGGCGGCCATTGCCATGGCTCCTCCACTGGTGGCCCCTTGCCATTGCTGCCCGGTGCAGTTGTTTCCCGCCTCCCGCCGCTTGCTGCTGCCGCCACAACTGCAGCAAACAACATGGGGACCTCACAGAAGGGGCAACGCGGCCCCAAGTTTGAGAACCATTGTTCTAAGATCTCTACGCTCTGCCAACTGGCTGATGATCCATGGCCCCAAAGTTCTTGCTCTTTCCTTGACCCCAGCCTTGTGGAATTAGCTCCCAGAAGAGGTCTGGGCTCTGTCAGAGCTAGCACAGTTTCACAGGGTCTGCAAAATGGAGCTCTTCCACCAGGCATTTGGTTGAGGTTAACTGAATCAACACTGGGTCCTCAAAACCCCTCCTCCTATACAGATGTGCCCACTGAGCACACTAAAGGGCAACCTGGATTGACCATCCTATGGGGTTACAGTCAACATTAATGTTGCATTTATTAATATATCATTACTAGATGTTATTGTTTTCACTGTTGTCGTTATCCCATCCTTTTATTGAACTATGTTGTACCTGTGTTATGATTTCCATGTTCTGTGTAAACTGCCCTGAGCCATGAGGTGAGGGAGGCACATAAATTAAATAGATAAATATTAACATCTGATAGGGCATGTATAGCAAGAGGGACAGAAGGATTTGCATTTGTACCCAGTTCTTTTCTCAGTCTGGTGCTGTGCTAAAAGTATGCTTGTAAAGATTTCATTTTTTAAATAAATACTTTATAACTTTGGATGCTGGCAGTGGTTCTCTGTACCATATTGACATCTACTGTAAAAGGGGAGCTCCAGGAAGGCAGGGGGAAGGCTGGTATTTTGGCAAGCATCTATTCCTTCCGGGCACAGGGCGGTTTACATCATTGGGCAATGGGAGACACAGGGGCAAGGTTTCAGTGCTGAGAAGGGCAGCTGGAAGTCCAGACTCTCCCAATAGGGAGGTGGTGACAGTATCAGAGAGAGAGACAAGCCTCTCCAGGAGTTGGGAACCCCTTGAAATGGGCAGGGTCTAATCATCATCCACACTAATCATGATCCACACAATGGATGAGCTGACTTGCACAAGGAAAGCTTGAAACAAACTTTTAAGGTTTGACTTTTATTTATTAAAAGGAATTCTGGACACAAACATGATCCAGACCAAAAAGCATTTGAACACGGGGGAAAAGGCAAAGCCCAGCATGAGCGTCCCTGAGATCCCTGCTTTGTAAGCAATGCTTCAGTGGCACAAGCCAGCCATAAAACGGCATTTTCCATATCATGCAGGCTTGCATTGCACCTCTTTGGTAGCCAGTAGATTCTTTCAAAAAGTTGCTACTGAAAATAAACAGTTCCAAGGGAGCCAGCTTGGCCCAGCCCTCTTGACTGTTCCTAGACCCAGATCAAGGATGGCGCTTGAGGGGCTCTTGGAGTCTGGAGAGGGTTGAAGAGCAGCAGCTGACTTCTCTTTGGTCTCTTGCACACCAGGACTTCAACTCGACATGCCCTTGTTTTTAAAAAGAGGCTCTGGACGCCTAAATACATTTCACTTTCCCCCTGCTTTTTCTGCTATGTGGCTGCAAATGTGGGAGGACAGGAAGAAGCCTAAAACTTACTACCATTCCCAAGAGGCACCTGCTGGAAGTTCTGTGCATTTCATTCGGAACACAAAGTCTGCCCAGTGCCAGTGTGGTGGTGAGGGCCCTTGTTTCAGGCAACAGGTTCACGAATCAGCAAAAATGGGCCACAGCAGCATTCTCACAGCAAGCAGACATGCCATCCCTCGACAGATCTGCCAGAACATCAAGCCTAATCAAACAGGCAGGTACATTTAACCCAAGACAGTCACTCATTTTCCCCAATTGCTGCAGCACAGCACCAAGATGAGCTTGAGGAACTAACTGCAGGAGCCTTGAAGAAGTCACCAGAGCTCAGTTCCAGGATGGTTCACCGCAGGGCTGGCTGGCAGCTGCCTTGGACATACTCCTCCAGTGGCACTTGAAGGTCAGGAAACAGAACAGACGGTGCTGCCTTTCTGGTCCTTTAGAGCCCGCTTTTTCTGAAGTTCCCTTGTGATCCTTCTCCTGATGCCAATCAGATACAGCTCTCTGTCAAACTGACCTGCAGCAAGGGGGATGCTGTAAAATAGAGGGGGGCAGTTGAGTGTTGTTTGCTACTGATTCCTGTTGTTATACCACACTGTTTATTGTTGTTATTAAAAAAGGTAAAGGTATCCCCTGTGCAAGCACCGAGTCATGTCTGACCCTTGGGGTGACGCCCTCCAGCGTTTTCATGGCAGACTCAATACGGGGTGGTTTGCCAGTGCCTTCCCCATTTGTTGTTATTAAGTACTGTTAAATTACACTGTTTGATACAAGTTTCACTGTTAAATACATTTTATATCAAACTAGAGGCCAAGCCCATTGCATTCAGGAATACAACGGGCGCTAGATTGGGGAGGTGGGGTGGAAGAACTCTGCGGCCAGCCTCTCCAGGACCTGGAAAGGCTGCAGGCAGCTGTTATGGAACTCACCGGCAGGGGCCGATCTCATGCAGCAGGGATCTGCAGCCTCTGAGCCTCAGAGGGAAGTGGGAGGAGGGGGTGGTCAGGGGTGGGGGACAGAAGGTTGGCTGCTGGACAGACAGGCAAGCTGGTTGGAGGAGGAGGCATTCAGGGATGGGATAGCCGCTCTGGGTGGGACACGCCATGAGACACGCTCCTCCTCCAAGGCCTTACTAGAAATATATTATGTGAAACAGATGTTAATTGTACTGTACTGCATGTGAGAGTTATAAAGTAAACTGCCCTGAGCCGAAAGGGCAGTATATAAATATAATAAAATAAATAAGTTAACAGAACACCACAGACAAAGCCCAAAAAGAAACACCAGTCAAACTAGATGGTCTAATATTAAAACACTCTTCATAAAAAGGAGCCAAGGCTGTGCTTTGGAACATGAAGGCTGCATTTTGCTATAAGAACTCTGCAGAATATGAAGAAGTACCCTGACTGGTCCTGAATCTAAAGCTTGTCAATTTCAGGGAGGCTCAAACTATAGGTGGCACTGGAATTCAGGCGGGGGAGGGGGGTCTGACTGGTGACCCTAAAAAATTATCACAGAGGATACTTGCAGCACTACCCTTGGGGTTGTGAACTGTCCTGAGCCCATTTGCAGAGGGGGCGGTCAATACATACATACATACATACATACATACATACATACATACATACATACATACATACATACATACATACATACATACATACATTAAACTGGATGGGGTGGCTTGACTCCCCCATGCATATTTTCCCAATCAGATGGGGGAGCAAATTCAAATCTCTACACTGCCAGGCAGGCTCACTGGGTGATTGCAGTCCTACTAAGGGGCACTGGGACGTTGTCATTCTTAGACTGTAGGCAGAGACTCACCCAGAGTCAGTGGATCCTTTTGTTGCTATGATCCAACTCCAACCAATTCCCCTCACCCACCCATTCTGAACACTTAGGGGGCTGAGCACTGCCTCTGCCATGACTAGGCGCGGTTGCCTTAGCTTGCTCAAGAATACAGTTCTTCCTATAAGAACATAAGAAGGACCCTGCTGGATCAGACCAGTGAAGGTCCATCTAGGCCAGCATCCTGTCTCACACAGTTGCCAACCAGTTCCTCTGGGTGGCCAACAACACGGCAGGGAGCCTGAGGCCTTCTTGGTGTAGTGGCTAAGAGCAGCAGCCTCTAATCTGGAGAACCAGGTTAGATTCCCCACTCCTCCTCCACATGCAGCCAGCTGGGTTAACTCGGGCCAGTCACAGTTCTCTCAGCCTCACCTACCTCAAAGGGTGTAGGTTGTGGGGAGAAGAAGGGTAGGCAAATGTAAGTCACTTTAAGTGTAGTGAAAGGTAGTGAAAGCAGGGTACAAAAACAACTCTAAACTCAAAAACAACAATAATATCAGATGTTTTATGTTCAATTCCTTTCCTAATGCAGAGCTTGCCTTTTTCATGGCTGCAGTAGACTGGGTAGACACTTCCACTGACTTTTCCACTAAGACCCCAAGATCGACTTCCACTGCCCAGCATGAGCTCACTTTCCACACAAGTGACTGGAAAGTGTCCAGACTGACTGAGCTATGCCCCATCTTCAATCCTGAGTTCTTAAAACCTTTCTTCTTATCTGAAATATTATATTGTTCGCCAGACTCCATGCCTATCAATGCCTCTCATTCTCTAGGATCCCAGATATCAGCTACCAGTGCACCTTTAAATGTGGTACTAACTTGTCCCTTCCAGGTCTCACTTTGACACGAAATAAGCCATAAACAGGCCGGTGGTCTGACGTTTTCATCCCAAGGCAAGAGGAATATTTGACAGCACGAATGTCACCCTTATTACGGCATCGGAATATCACTCGATCCTGAGAAAATAAAGGGGGAAAGAATGAGTGAGAAATTGTAAGAAGTTAACACAGGAGAAGTTAGTATTAGGTGGCAGTTTTGCCTGGGGCTGACTGTTAGCTCCACATTCATCTGGGTGGGCCTTTCTGCTATAAAAAGCTCTTGCTTGCCTTTGGCATGCGCTGAAGATTGAGACCTGAAGGGCTCTTGGCTTGTGGATCAAGCCGGGGGACTCTGTAAGAGTTCCAGAGTTTGTAGAACGGGCCTGGTTCTTCCCACAATGGATCTGATGGAGTGGCCGCCAGGGTTTTCCCTCTTGCCATTAGAAATTTTTACAGACTAAGATATCTGCAGACTAAGATACCTTGGCAGCTTGCCAGAGGGAGGGGGAAAGAATTTTCGGCTAAACATCCAGAAGTCATTCCTGACAGTTACGGTAGTTCCTCAATGTAATAGGCTTCCTCGGGGGGGGGGGGGTGTCTCCTTCTTTGTAAGTTTTTAAACATAGTCCTCTGACAAAAATACTGGTTTTATTTAGTTATTTAATTTACAGTATTTGCTGGTGTATAAGACTACTTTCCCCCCCTGAAAAACATGCCTCCAAGTGGGGGAGTCGTCCTATACGCCGGGTGCACTTCAGTTGGGATAGACATAGCTGCCCATAGTGGCCCATAGTACTGTAATGTAATGTAACAAACTCTATATTTTGAGTGGAAATGTTGGGGGGTCGTCTTATACGGCCAGTCGTCTTATACACCGGCAAATACGGTAATTTATTTATTTGGGTGGTCTACATAAAACATTTTAGAACGTTTACATAGAACAATATCAATATAACAATAAGAACATACCAACTAGAACTTAGGCAGATTGTGAAGGGTTGGGCAGGACGGGATGTGCCAGTTAGGCTTGTGCACCAGGGGCCCAATCTAGACCGATTAGGCTTTGGCACTCATTAAAGTTGATGGCGCCATTGACTTTAATGGGAATTCTTGTGTTCCCACCTTTCCTGATGCCTGGGAGGGGTGGGAGTTCCAGTTACAGCCTCCAAACTTTCAGGGTAGTTCTGGGAGTCTCTTCCCTCACCCTCCTCCAAACTTCACAATGATTGGACTATGGGGTCCACATCCAGGGGTTCTGGAAGTGGGTGCCCCCATTCATTCCATTCTATCTGTGGAGAGATAGGGGCACCCTCTTTTGGACCCCTTGGACATGGACCCCATGGTCCAATCCTTGTGAAATTCAGAGGAGGATCAGGGAAGAGCCTCCTGGAGCTACCCTGCTCCATCACAAGGAGTACTGTATGTGTAGTCTTTTTAATGCTTGTGTGTGTTCTGCTTTTTTAAAGGAAAAAAGCCAAGCTCCACTGTGTGGGGAAAATGCTCAGCCAGCCTACAATAGCATATTCACAGTGCTGGGGCAGGGAAGTGTTCTGCCTCCCCAGATAAGGCAATGGGCCATTCTCAGTGCCAGCTTGCGCTACAAGGCCCAGTGCAGTCTGTAGCCAATTGGCCAGCTTGTCTATGGCCAATTGGCCATAGTGGTCTTTGCTTTGCAGAAGGGAAGAAGTCCTCAGGCAGAAGCCTAGTAATTCAAGCAATGGGAGGTTGTCTCAGGACCCACTGGTGAGCTCCAATAGAAGACCAATCAGTAATTTTAAGTGGCTCTCTAGGACTAGGCTAGAGCACTAAAGGGCCCAAATACTCACCTGTCTCTTTGAAACTCTCAATGATTCACACAGCATCTTTACTCCCCAGTCCTCCTGATGATGTGCAGTTCCCTTTGCAGTTTTATGGCTATGCTAAGCAGAGATGCCAGAAGCTTTGGAAGTTCTACCTTCTCTAATTGGATGAGAAGAGTCACCCCTCTAAAGATGTTATCCTTTTCCACAACCAGAAAGGACCTTTATAGAGAATCCAGTATCCCCTTCTCACCAAGACCCTCTTTTCTGAAACAGTCTATGCCACTGAGAGGTGATCATTCCACCTGCAAGCCCTTACCGTGTATGAAGGGGTCCTCTGTTTGGAGGTAGTGTCATAGGTGTCCTGGCCAACATCAAATTTGTAGGAAGGACGGAAATGGATGGGAGCCTCTTGAAACCCCTTGAAAATAGACCCTAAGGAAGAAGAAGAAGAAGAGTTGGTTCTTATATGCCACTTTTCCCTACCCGAAGGAGGCTCAAAGCGGCTTACAATCGCCTTCACATTCCTCTCCCCACAACAGACACCCTGTGGGGTGGGTGAGGCTGAGAGAGCCCTGATATTGCTGCTGGGTCAGAACAGTTTTATCAGTACTGTGGGGAGCCCAAGGTCACCCAGCTGGTTGCATGTGGGGGAGCACAGAATCAAACCCAGCATGCCAGATTAGAAGCCACACTCCTAACCACTACACTAAACTGGAAGCAGATAACATGAAGGATTACATTTTTCTCCCTAGGAGTTCTTCACAAAATAATCAAGACTTCTGCCTGGAGGTGATGTATATTCTCTGCTGCATCTCTAGTACAGTCATTCTCAATCAGGGTTACTAGTAACCCCAAGGTTCATCCAGAATCTCGAAGGGGTACTCCAATGGGGGGGGGGGAGTCGGGAAGACAGAGTGGCTTTCTGCTTATCTGTCTGGTCTGTGGTGACCTTGCTGAATTTACGCACAATCAAAAAGAAAATGGGAAGATCTGAATCTGCTGCACTTTCCTCATTGGTTCCTCCTATTTCTTCCCTCTCAGAATTTCTTCCCAAAGCCCCCCCCCCCAGCAGAAAATGGCTAGAGGAAGCCTACTGCAAGTAAAGCGGTTCAGATATTCAAGCAGGAGACAACTGTGCCCAATGCCACAGAATCTACCCTCCAAAAAAATCTGTCCTCCATATTATAGGATCACAGGGGCTGCTCTCTGTGGCTGAGGTGGTGCAGAGGATCACAGGGGCTGCTCTCTGTGGCTGAGGTGGTGCAGAGGAGAGGGTCTAATGTCACCTCAAGTATCCAAGGCCAAACAGAGTGACTCCAAAACATCAATAGCCTAGAACTGAAAGCTGTCTGTCTGGCCTGTCTCTCATTCCAACATCTTGTGGAAGGAATTCACATCCTTGTTCTTAACCCTGAGCGGACCAGTCACCTTCAGCCCTCTCACCTCAGAAGCGCTTGAGATTCCAGGAACAAAGAAGGAGAAGGGCCAGAGCCAAAGCTTAACAAGGCAGAAGAGCCCATGTCAGGCAGCTCCAGGCCTTTTGGACCCCAGTCTCTCTCTGGAGGAAAGCATAACTCCCTAGATCTTGCCAAGGACCTAAAGGCCCTTGTTTTCTCCATGGCAACTCCTTCTGTGCATTCAGGAGCCACTGTCTTTTGGCTTTGGCAGCTACAGCACCAAGCCAACCGAGTGAAAGGAAAGAGACCATTTATTTCTGAACTCCTTTTAACATTAATCACGGATTCCTCTCCCTGGCTTGCTAAGATCTGTGAAGGGGAAAGAAGAAGCCTCTCATGACTACTCAAAGGGTGCTTGCCACAAAGCAGAGAGGGCATGGAAAGGGCAAGAGGATGAAAGAGGAAAAGTGTAAGAACTGACAGCTGTATCTGCAGGGTTCATAGGAGATGGAACCTCTCTTCAGCAGAGAACAGGGAATGGTGATGTTGTCGCTTGAAAGGAATGGATATGGCATGGTGAAGGGGAAAGGCCTAGGTTCTTCACATCTGTTTCCTTCTCCCTAGGGAGTAATTCAGTAATTCAGACTTCCTTCTGAGAAATGGGATCCAATGGACACCCAAGCCTTTACTGAAACAGTCAAACTTGTCTCGGATGCAACAATGACACCTCAAATGACACCAGTGGAGAGGGCTGTCCTTACCATTATCCATTTCCTTCAGTAGCTGGTCACGCTGTAGCAGCTTTGAGATGTCTGTTTCCAGGCCTTGGCTAAGGATCTGCTCCACCACCTCTCGATCCTCGTTCAGGCGGAAATTGAAGTCTCCAAACCAGAAGACGTCATCAAAGCGTGTTGTGACGTCTGCTGTAAAGCCAAGCAAGGGAGTCATGAGGGGGAGGTCCTGGCCACAAGAGGCCCTCGGCTGAAGATTGGAAGGCAGATGGGCAGCAACCCAGGTGGTCAGGAAGCACAACGAGGCTGCAGCAGGCAGGGCTTCCCCCTTTAGTGCCCACTTCCCTGAAAGTCTGCTTCAAATTGATTTCCTAATTTAGCTAACAACTTTAGTAGTGTGTATAACTGTAACTACAGGAATGACAACATAGTAACATTATCCATTTGGGCTTTTGTTTTTTTATTTTTTTAAGTACCTTACAATTAATTTTTGCCAACATACTTCACCTCTATTCATAGACAGTTTCTTAAAGTGGTTATTCTTTTCGTTTGAATATAATATTTCTATGAAAATATTTATAACTGTTTCCTTGTTTCATCATCATCATCATCATCATCATTTACTGCATTTATATCCCACTTTTCTCCCCAGAGGAGACCCAAAGTGGTTTACAATATAAACCCCCCCTCTAAAGATGTTGCTGTTTTAATTGTTGTTTTATGCATATCAAATCTTATGCCAATAAAGGTGTCTAAATCTATAACAGTTTCCTATATTATATTTTGGTAAAACCTATTTTCCTGTTCCAAGATACATGCATAAATAACAACACATTTCCTAGTAGTTGAGACTGTTGTATTCATTAGTATCTTGACTAAGGAGGCCCAGCACTAGAAATGTGCCCTTGACCCACAATGGTCTGTGGCCCATCTAGATTGGGGTTCATCCCCCCACAGCCCAGTCAGTGCCAAAGCACAAATCTGGTGCAGAAAGTAACATTTCACTGTTGAGCATCATAGCGATGACACTGAGTTGGAAAGGACAGCTAAACCTGCAGTGCAAACCCTTCCTTTGCAAAGAGGGTACAGGTGACTGCCAAGGGACTCACACGGACTGGAGCGATAGGGGTTGGTATCTGGAATGTTTCTGGGCAGCGCAAGAGCCTGGATGGTCTTGTTGTAGTCCAGCACCCTCTCGTACACTTTGCCATCTCCAGCTGAAAAAGATGAGATCTGAGCAAGGCCTCAGGGAAACAAGACTGGGGACAGAAATCCATCTCAGCTTCTGCCGGAGCTGCACTAAAGCAATTTCTACGCAAAGAGGAGGAAATGGATTCAACTACCAGTCCCCGGCACAGATCACACTTGGTTAGTGTTGGAGAGCCAAAGACACCAAGGCAACACTCTCCCATGATACTTGGCATGGCATGCGGCAGGCACACCCATCTTTCTCACAGTAACAAGTTGTGTCAAGGAAATCCCCAATTCACCAGTGGCCATCTATCAAGCAAGTTAAGCCTAGTTCTCTCCAGATGCAGATTCTCAAGGACCATGGAATATTAAAAAGGAACATCTTTTTTTCCAGCAATGGAAAACTGGGAATTACACAAAGACTGATGAGAGGGATAAAAAAAAAAGCTAGGAGACAGCAGTCCTAAGTGAATGATAAGAGATGTCCTTGACACAGGCAAGTCGTGCCCTGCTCCTTCTGAAACTGAAGCTCTGTTGGAGGCATGAGAAGAGCAGGGAAGCTAAAGTGTTGAGCTGTCGACAAGGAAGACACCCCAGACCCCGTAATACAGAGGAACTGATCTCTGCCCACTCTTAGAGCCCAGCAGCAGTAGAGCACCAGGTTTGGAACAAAACCCTCCGCCCTGCCCAGGGCCTATGCTGGTGGGAAATACGAGAGCTACTTACATGTGAAATGGGATGTGACGAAAAGGAAGGATGTACCAAAGAAAGTAAAGCAGACTCCCAGGGCACCCTTGGTCTTGATCTGGGACACGATGCGAGTGGTCACTGTGGCATACTCCACTTCTGGAGAAAGACAAGGCTTATCAAAGGGCACTCCAGGAACATCAGATCTAGACTGAGCTTGAACTAACTTGCGGCCAGTTGTTATGGCCGACCCTCTAACTTCTGTAGCGGAAAATGGCCCTGCTGACTCTTGTGGGTTTAGCCTAGGCTTCTCACAAGAATGGCTCTGTCTGCTTATTAAAATGTAGGTGTTCTCACTTAAGAAAACAGTATTTTGTTGAATACAGCAACTGTGCCAATGACTTTTATCATTTAAATAGGATAAAACACGAAGAAGCCCAATTTGTCTCTCCCCTATATGTATTATTAGCTCTGCTACTGAGTTTGTCAAGAGCAATTAACCTCTTAGTGTGCTCTAGCGTCAGTCTCAGGTACTGATGAGTACATTTTTATGTACCCGGAAGGGAAACACCCAATCTGTAGGCATTGATGATTCCGGAATGCTGCACAAGTGGCCCTTTGCCTTGGGAAATATTTATAGCAACATGCAAATGGTAAACAAATACTTATTGTCTACTATTTAAACATCTATCATTTCACATTCCTGTTATTTGCCTTTAGTTTCAATGACAAGGGGAGAATATAAGTATGTAAAGATGGTTATCATATCACCTCTTAGTCGCCTTCTCCCCAAGCTAAACGGACCAAGCCCCCTCGACCTTTCCTCATACGACTTGGTCTCCAAGCCCCTCCCTATCTTCGTAGCCCTCCTCTGGACACGCTCACTTGTAAATCACTCATGTTAGCAGTAGGTGATCTTGTTAAAAGTTGGATACTGAATGAGTGAAACACACCTGAACAGAACCAGATGAGATCCCTGCGCAAGAAGACTGACATGTACAGCACTCCATGGGCAGCTGCATACAGCATGACGTAGTGGGGCCCAAGCGTCTCCTGCAGGCGGATCTCCCACTCTCGCCTAGGGAAGGAAAGACAACACAAGCTGTTCCTTGTTATTGCTCAGTACACAACAGACTACCAGATCCAAGGAAAATTAAAAGGAAAATTCAAGACAGGTCAGGTCTGTTTGCCACATGAGGTGGCATAACTGAAACTGGTTTACAGGTCATGAGTTCAGTGGGTTGGGTCACATTCAAGTCTCAGCTGGCACAGAGGCTGCGCTTTCAGCCACAGATTTCATTAATGTCAGATGAATAGCTCCCCAACAGGAAAAGGGAATGATGGCAAAAATCAGGAGATTCCCCAAGAATAAGACCTAGAGTAGGAAAATTATTTTAAATTGTAAAATTGAACGAGGAACCCCTGCGTACAGAACACCATATTGTCAGATGCAGGCAGATTCTGCTCCCACTTTAGCCAGCCTTCTTCTAGCAGAATCAGTCTATGCACAATGCGTGGAGACTGCAAGGCCAAAGGTCGCCAGGACTGCATGCCAGGAAGGGAGTTCAAGGTGTGTGTGTGTGTGTGTAAGTTTGAAAAACAGTCTTCTGTTGGGGAATTGCTTTCCTCTCTTTCCATACCTATCTGGACAGCCTTCTTGGATCCCCACCACATACATGTCCTGGGCATAGTCAGGGTCTGATGGCAGCAGCAAATCATCCAGCAGCTCAGGCAAGTCCTGCAAGAGAAATGAGACATTTCCAACATCCAGTTGAGTGTTTAGAGGAAGGAAAGAACAAACCCAACTAAGCTAGAATTGCTGCAGCCAGGCCCAGGATGAGTTTGGTTTGCATCTGAGTTTCATCACTATTTGGATATTAACAGTTTTAATCTGCTTGCAGGATTAAAGACTGATGGTTCCCCCTGTCCTCTTCACAGCCAGTGAACCTCAGCATAAGACCTGCGACAAGAAAAGGTTGCCTCAGGCCCTGGAGTATACCCCAAGGAAAAAATTCTGGAACCAAACTTCCCCCTCAGGGTACCATCCCGGGATGGTTTCCAACAATTTAAAAACAATAAGCTTAATAACTAATAATATTTGACATTTAAATATTTAGAAACATTTAAAACAGTAACACTCCTATTCACTATAGCTGCCACTATTGCTGTTTAAAAGCTCTGCACCCACTGCAGTTCAGGTGGGAATTCTGTGGGGAGGACCCTTGGTGTTGTATATCTTGTTGGCCTCAACCAAACACCTGGCGGAAAAGTTCCGTCTTGCAGACCCTTCAGAACTGTGAAAGTTCTTGAAGGGCCCACAGATCTTCCGAGAGCTCGTTCCACCAGATAGGGGCCAGGACTAAAATGATCCTGGCTCTAGTTGCCAACCACACATCTCTAATGCCAGGGATCACCAGCCTGTTTGTGTTAGCAGAATGAAGCGCTCTTTGGGGGATCTAGTCACTTAGATAGTCCCTTAGGTGTGTCAGGCCCAGACTGCAAATTGTCTTGAAGGTCAAATTAAAACCTTGCACTTGAACTTGATCTGGAATTCAACTGGGAGCCAGTGCAACTGCCTGAGAACAGGCTGGATATGGGTCCTCTGAGGTGTTCTAGTGAGGACCCGTGCTGCTATGTTCTGGACTAGTTGCAGTTTCCAGGACAAGGACAGGCCAGTGTGCAGCAAGTTACAGTAAAAAAAAAAGTTACAGTAATATAAGCCTGGAGGTGACTGTTGCGTGGATCACTGTAGCCAAGTATTCCGGAGCCAGATAAGGTGCTAGTAGCTTAGCTTGGCAAAGATGGAAGAATGCCCGCTGCGCTACTCTGGTGACTTGGACCTCCACTGACAAGGAAGCATCAAATATCAGCTGCACACAATCCAGGCAGGGCAGCTACACTTCCTCTCTTGGCCCCTTTCAACCCAGCCACAGGGCCACCACCTTGGAAGGGTTGAGTCTTCGAGGGCTCTGCTTGATCCAATTAATCACTGCTTCCAAAAACTGGAAAATGTTTCTGGTGGAAGACTTCAGGATGCCGTCCATCAGGATGTCATCTGCATATTGATGGCACCCACGCCTAAATGCACAGACCAGCTGGGCAAGAGGGTGAATAAAGATGTTAAATAAATTGAGTGAGACACAGCGCTGCGCCTTGAGGCACTCTACAAGGCAGTTGGCAGTGGTGTGACTGCTTGTCTCCCATCACAGCCCTCTGTCTGTTAAACACTGCCATTAGATCTAACAACACGTCCAGTGCCAACCCACCTTGGTACAACTGGCACTGGAGATCATCTGTTAGGGTGACTAAAGTCATCTCAATCCCACGGCCAGTTTGGAAGGCAGACTGGAAGGGATCAAGGCTTCAAGACCAAAGGGATCAAGACCAAAGCTTCGTCTAAGTATGCCAGAAGCTGGTCTGCAGCAGCCCTTCCCCAGAAGCTCAAGATGTGAGAGGGTATATTAGTGCTTCCTTTTCCCCTTGCAACCCACTGTTCCTGCACCCACCTTTTCTTCTTCACTCACCATTAAGGCTGGGCATAGTTTCCCAAGCAAAACAGGAATCCTTTAACCAACAGCAGAATGCTTTCAGTTCTTTTGTCCAGACCTGCTCACAGATACAAATTCCATATGCACTGCACAGGAAGAATTTGCCCTTCTTCAAAACAGTCCTACTGGTGAAATGAAAATGGAAGCAAAAAGGCCTTCATAGGACAGGCATATAAATCACGCTCATGGCCACAAGCCTCAACAGAAGTCAGAGCATGTCTCTCGTGGCCATTCCTTGCATACTCAGGGAATTGCTGATTGCCACTGTGGAATGATACTTCAGGCTAGATTCTAGAGATTTTTGGTGGTGGTGGGGGATCATTTGGGCATGAAATTGTGGTCACTGTGGTAGTTGTGAGATCCTGCATCGTGCAGGGGGTTGGACTCGATGACTCTGGAGATCCCTTCCAACTCTATGATTCCAGGATTCTAGTTGCTTTCCTTCAGCAACCTAACTGGAAACATCGACAACATCCTGCTTTCCCTCTCCTGGTTTGCAGGGTTTGCAGGCATAAGTCTGGTATTGTGCATTTTTATTCCCTCCCCCACAACCTCAATCCCTGAATTTAGCAAGGTTATCCTAGACAAAGGGTCAGAATCTGAAAAGGCCACAGGAAACTTTCTTCCCTCACCTTTTGGCCCTGCATGTTCCAGGTGGCCACAAAGATCCCAATACTCCGATCAGGAAAATACCGGTTCAGCTCTTCTGCTCCCAACAAAGCACCACTGGCTAGCAGGCTGCCTTCCAAGTAACTTCTTTAAGAAAAGGACAATTAAGAAATAAATATATAACTACTCGTATTTCTTTCCTCACAGGATTCAAAATCATAAATCATCTCTAAACCTGGCACACAACAAACAAAACATTCTTCATTAATATCAGAATCATATATGTTTTATAATTTGCTTCTAGCATCTAGTAGCAGAACAGACAATTACACAACACCTGCTTACACATTTCACCAATAGGGAACATCAGAAATGGTCTACCTAGCTGTTTATTCTACAGTCACCAGAAGACGGGAAAACCCTTTCCTCTGCTATCCATTTGTAACATCTGGTCTCCAAAAATATTTCAGAATGTGGAGGCTGAATTTCTGGTTATCATGCATCCTCACCACCAGTAGACCCAAGCTTGGAAAATTACTAACGTTAGCAACAATCACCGTGTCCAGCTGCAAGAAGATACAGCTGTTAATTATGCATACTCAAGTAGCAGGTCATGATCTTTCAAGGCAGTGGTCCGCAACCTTCCGGCTGCTGCGGACCGCTGTGACGGAGTGGGGGGAGAGGGCGGCCCGGGGCCCCGTGCACGCGTGGCAGCCCAAGCACAAACGCGTATGCACGGACTTGCAGCGCATGCACGTTTGTGTCCAGCGGGGGCGCAAACTTGCACGTGTGGCAGTGCGTGCAAAACTACTGCACGTGCGTGTTTGCGCCACCGGCATGCCAGCGGCCATGGCTCCCTCTTCCTGTCCCTCCAGGCTGCCAGCAAATCGGCCGCCAAAGCGCCCGATTAGCTTGCGGCTCAGCAAGTTTCTCTCTCCCCCCCTCCCGAAGCAAGAAGCTTGCCAGGCCACAAGCTAATTGGCTGCTTTGGCGGCCGATTTGCTCGCGGCCTGGCGAGCTTCTCGCTGCAGGGGGGGGCAGGAAGAGGGAGCCACGGCCCAGCACCGGGCCACGGCCCGGGGGTTGGGGACCACTGTTTCAAGGAATTTGCAAGGTACCAACTACTCAGCTGGCAGGTCTGAAACCTGCTTTCCCTCCAGGCAGGCAGCTTTGTTCCTTCTTGTAATTTTGGTCGGCATCTAGTTACTCCCATGAATAGAGGGGATGCTTATTAAATTTGCAGATGACACTAAACCGGAAGGGGTTGCAAACACACTAAAAGACAGAATCAGGATACAGTATGATCTTGAAAGCCTAGAAAACTGGGCTAAAATGAATTTCAACAGAGGTAAATGTAAAGTTCTTCAGGCAGGAAAAATCAAATGCATCGCTATAGGATGGGTGAGACTTGTCTTGGCAGTAGTATATGTGAATTTTTTTAACCTTTCATTTTTCAACTCGAAGAAATTCTTGGAATGAACTATCACTTTTGTGATTATCTCTCAAAAAAGCTGCCTCATTCAAAAGAGAAAATATGTCCTAGGAGCCCCCCACCGAGTGCTCCTCAAAATTTCCCATATTTCTATTGAGGAAAAAAAAGGGGAGGGTCCATTAAAAAGTTTTGTTTTTTCCCTCTGAATTCCCACAGATTTCCTGTCTCTGCCCACTGCTATAAAGACATACCTGCTCCGCACATCTCTGACACGGAGGGGCATCAGAAGGCTGAACGTAGACTTCATGGAGGATGTGGAGCAATTGTCACAGACCATTCCTTGGCTGTGCAGTTTAGTATCGCTCCAGCTGCTGCCTGTCCTTGCACACAAGCTGTGGGAACAAGGCCTGTAATCTGCACAATCCGGGTGAATCCTATTAGCTGTCCTCAGCACAGGGAAGGAGGTATCAAGTTCCAGAGAGGGGGGAGGATGGGTGGGTGTTAGTTTGGGCAGCTCAGGCTTGTTACATAAAGACATCCTCTCACACGAGTCAGAAAGAGTGGACTTGCCCTGCCCAATGTGGGGCATTTCAGAGGCTTGGCATAAGCTATGCAAAGATTCCTGATCATGGTTATGGTTGCCACAGGAAACAAGTTTGAGCCATCCAGGAGGACTCCCCTGCAGGGATCTGGAGGAGGAGCCTACCTCAGCAGCATCAACCAAGCTCTCCTGGCTCATTCTTAAGAGCCGCCTCCGCCTCCAAATCAGTTCGTCAAGAGAGGAGGTTCGCTCAATCCTTGGTTTCCGGGGAGGCTTTGGAGTAAAGGATTGATTCAACTTCATACCGGGTTGGAGGAGTCCTTCTGGTGGGAATCTCAGAGTATCACTTAGAAAGGATTCAACATTTTGCTGGTCCTCTGAAGGAAGAGTCCTGCTGTCACCTGCTTCTTTTCTGGCAGAGCGACTATTTCCCTTTGGTGGTGGGTTTTGTGATATCTTGCCCTTGTCACTTGATGTAAGGGGCTGCATTGTATATTGGCAGAATCCACTGAGAGGGTTCATGTCAGGGCAGCAGCTACAAGGGAATCAGAGAATCATTCTCATTAGTTCAAGGCAGAGTAGGATGTTTTCCACAATGCAAAAGAACGGAAGGCAGTGGTCCTTAAGAGCAGTGGTCCCTAACCTTTTTATCACTGGGGACAGGTCAACGCTTGACAATTTTACTGAGGCCTGGGGGGGGGTAATCTTTTGCCGAGGCATGTCACCACCTGAGCCCCTGCTCCACTTTCCCGCCGGCGCCTGACTTCCCCCCGCCCACTGGGGGGCACTGCCAGCAGCAGCTGCGCAATGCCATGCCGAGGGGGAGCCCCAGCCACGGAGAGCACCAAAGGTGAGCTAGCGGCAGAGTGGCAGGGCAGCCCCAGAGGCAGCAGCCGGGGAGGAGGACAAGGAGGAGCTGTGGCCCGGTACCAACTGATCCACAGACCAGTACTGGTTCCCAGACCAGAGGTTAGAGACCACTGCTTAAGAGGATTACAAAAATACTAATCTGCACTGTAAATGGCATAACTGAAATTGATCCACACATTCTAAAAAACTACCCAAACATTTTGTTTGAATATCACAGTAATGCTTTCCAGCAGAGACTCCTTAAAAATGTTCCCTGTATTAGTCAGGTCTTCCCTATTCACAGATTGAAGACTGAAATATATTTCCAAGTAATGATCCTGAATGCCTCAAGTTCAGCAGGACTTACTTCAAGGTAAGTGCTCTGAGGGGAAACCATACATAGACAACATTTGTAGAATATGGAACTCATACTAGCTCCTTTTAAGCATAGGAGCAACCACACTGGGGTGGGGGTGAGTATTCCTTTTCTCTTCCAAAAAATAAAATGCAAAATGTGTTCATGGACCTAAATTTACAAACATGTGAGAAATGACAGACCATCGCAGTTAGCTGGCCTGCGAGCCTTTAATGAAGCATTCCCACCCCCACCCACCCATTCACACATCTTTCTTCTCGGTGGAGTCTCTTCCTCCAGACCTTTGGAAACCAGAACAAATGACACAAAACAAGCACAGATTAAATCTGCTTAAGTCATCACAGAGCATAAGTTACTATGCAATCGTCATGGTTCGTCAACTGGAGAGAGTGCATCCAGCATCACAATACAGGTTAGGTTTGTTTTTATGCCAGGATTAATTTTTTCACAGTTGTTTCGGTTGTTAGGTGGGGTGGTCGATGGACAAAGAGGGAATGACTGGCAGGAAGGCCAGGGAGGGTCTGGGTGCCAAAAGCATGTTCTGTTTTTGTCATGTTCCACCAGGCATTTGCTTGAGGCCGTCTGTTGACTGTATGGCAATGCCAGGCTACAAAACAGTTTACAAAAGGGTGGTCAAAAACTAATCAATCAATCAAATAAATGAATCCAGGTCCATTCAACAAGCAACTGGGCCTGCATCATGACTGAATGATCCCAGTTACATTTTAGTGCAGATGACCGTGGGGATGCAAGTCACTTGACACTGCGGCTGAACTGCAATCCAGGCACCTGCTGAAGAACCATGAGGGGCAACTAGAGTCAGATCTCTCAATACCTCTGCCAGGTATTGAACTTCTTCAAAGTTTTAGATGCCAGGTCTAAGGCAAAGCAAATCATTAGGATTTTAAGAATAAGAATTTGGTTTTTCAACTGAATTTTAGCATTCTTATTTGTTCTTTTTTACGCCTTGTACTTTTTACTGTTGTACTGCGTCCTGGGACCATTTTTGGAAAGGGGCGATTATAAAATTGCAATATAACTCAATCAATCAATCAGTCATTTTTCTTTGTCTGGAGGACCCTTGCTGAGATTCTGACGCTGTTCTATGGTACAGCTACCTGCTAATTTAACATTTTCATTGCTAGGCGCTGAGGGACATTTTATAGAAAGTGTGCGTGAGTGTGCGTGGGGGGGGGTAATGCAATCAAGAAGCGGGCGGGCCCGGGCCAGAAGCCCCATGAGCCGGGCGTTGCCAAGACTCCCCCGAGCGACACCCAATGCCCCGCTTTGCTTCGCTCCGCCTCGGCGGGCAACAGCGCCGGAGCCCATGGCCACGATGACGGCCGGCGCGGAGCCGCCCAGAGCGGGCAAAGAGGCCGCCGTCCCCCCCTCCTCCCCCCGCCCCGCGCCACCTCCGAGAGAGAGAGAGAGAGAGAGAGAGAGAGAGAGAGAGAGCGCGTCCGTTCGCTCCTGAGGCAGCTCCGCGCCTGCGCGTGTGCGCCCGCCGACGCCCGCGCTCCCCCCCCCCATCGGCGCGGCGCTGTCTGCGGCCGCCAAAGCGCCCATCCCTCAGAGCGAGCTTTTCGGCGGGAAACGGCCCCTCAGCCCGCCCTCCCGCAAGCCGAGAGCGGCGTTTCCCAATCAACGCACTCGCCCGGGAGGCTGGCAACCGAGGGGGTGACTGCGCGGGGGGGGGGCGAGAGACCGCACCCTGCCTGGCCTACCTCGCAGGCCTCTCGGAGGGGGGGGCTCTCCCAGCCCTCGGCCGGCGGCCCAGAGGCGGCTCCCCGTTCGGCGGCCCGCCTCCTGCAGCGGGGGCGGGGCGGCGCAGAAGGCGCGCGGGAGGGGGCGGGAAGTCTTTCCCCTCAAGGCCGCGGAGGGAAAGACGCCGCCGCAGCGCTGCGATTTAGACCCCGCTCTGAGCGCCTTCCCTTCCTGTCCCCACCACAGGCGCCCTGGGAGGGAGGAGGGCGGGGAGAGCTCTGTGAGAACAGGAATATAAGCACTGTGACTAGCCCAAGGTGGCTGCATGTGGAGTTATAGACGCCAGCCTGTGGAGGAGGATCCGGGAATCAAGCCCAGCTTGCCACTCTTCACCTCTACCCCACACCGGCTCTCCAGCATCGCATGCAAACCCAAGACTGTGGTTTTTTCACAGTTGTTTCTGTTGTTAGGTGGGGTGGTCGACGGACAAAGGGAATGACTGGCAGGAACGCCAGGGAGGGTCTGGGTGCCAAAAGCATGTTCTGTTTTTGTCATGTTCCACCAGGCATTTGCTTGAGGCCGATGGACTTAGAACACCTGCTGGGTCCCCATGACTGAAAGAATTAACCTCCCAATGTTACTGTTGTTATTTATATGTTGTAGATATGGTTTAGTAATATTTTGATGCCTTATTTGAAAGTTGTTGATGTTACAGTCTATATATTGTTCCATGTAAGTTATATAATGTTCAATGTAAAGCACCCAGAGCTGCAAAGAAATGGGCATTATAGAAATCTAAATAAATGTTATACTGGTGAGATGCATTTGCCAATCATGTTACACTGGTTATGTTATACTTGCTTTTATCTTATGCATTGTGCATTTCTGCTCTCTGTTTTGATTCTTGGCAATGCCCGCATCCCATCAGGTGTCCACCTAGCTTTTTGATCCTCAGCCTTGTCACCTCAGTTTTGATCTTCTGTAACTGACTAGAGTAGGTGTGAATGTAGCAAAGCCCAGACCACAAGCTTCCTGCCTCCTACTGTGATACACCTGGGAACAGTCATTCTTCCTGGGACTCTAAATCTCAACATGTGCCTTCAAGCTGAGCCTGTCTTTGCATCCAAACCATTTGGCACAGGGAGGAGCAAGGAGCAAAGGGTAGATAAAGGAATAGTTTGATTAGGATCTTTAGTCTTAGCAAAGTTCCTATGATGGCAAGTTCATTTTTCCTTCTATAAAGAGGTTTCCTTTCATAAATGAAGCCTGATTGTTGGAAGTAATCAGAGACCCTTACACTGGGTGTCCCAGTCCTTGGGGAATATGGGAGGTATTGTGAAAGAAGATGTAAGTGAAGGAATGGAAGATATGGCAATGTTCACAACCTTTTTAATTTTCATTTCATCATGAAGCACAAGTGACCAGGAGATGCTGCCTTTCTCCTACACTGATGCTGTGCAAGGTCAGGTCCATGAACAGGTCCAAAGCCACAGCTCTACAGAGTTTTCTTTTGGAGCAAAATGTGGACCTGGCTTACATGACTGAAACCTGAGCGAAGGAGAGCAAGACTAACCCTGAAAGAACTGGCCCCAACTGGGTTCTCGGTACTCCCATCATTCCCAGACAAAATTTGGGTGGTGGAGGGTGTTGCAGTACTGGTCTGAGAATCTCCTTCAGAGCACATTCCAAGTTCTGAATGTGTGGGTCCAGCTTGGGACACAGTGGCTATGGTTGGTGTGCTTGATGTACCAGCAGAAGCCCTACCAAATCTGGAGCTGGTGGCTGGGTGGCCTTGCAGTTCCCCAGACTAATGGCCCTAGATTAGTATCCATGCAGAAGCACACAAAATTCAGATCAGGTGTCTGCCATGACAACTCTTGGGCCCTTCCATACATCAAGTACGCCATACCTCTGGTATGATTGTGCGCGGCAGCGTCTGAATCGACCGTTCTGCTGGCTGTGTCGACCTGGAACGGCCAATTTGGATGCTGCTGAGCATTCAGCTGCTGAAGCAACCATTTTGGTGGCTGAAGCGCACAACCCTAACCTGGATTTAATCTTTGAGGCAGGAATATTTATTATATTTATATACCACCCTCCCCCCCCGGAGAACATTACAGGCAAAAACATGGCCCAGTAATAACAGCAGGAGAACAGTAGTAACAGTGACATTTGGTGATAACTTTTTAAAAAATTAAACATCAACAGAAACAATTAATTGAATCAGATATGTTGGTCACTCCAGGGTTGCCCTTTTGTTTATTCCAAGGGCACATCTGTGTGAGGGAGGGAAGCCAATAGATGCTGCTTCTGTTGGACCGCAACCAAATGCAGCTGAGCAGAGAGGGAGAAAGTGTCAGCTCATGATCTACCGGTGAGTGTTGCTTTCTTTCTGACAGCATGTGAGGGTATATAGGTTGCACGAGAGTAGGGACTGTTTGAGTATTGTTTTTGTTTTGTCTGTTCCTTGCCTGGCTGGTGGGGAACTGCAGCTATTTGCATTAGCTGATTTGCATTAGAGCAGCTTATTGAGAATGGGCTGGATATGGGTTCTCCACAGTGTTCTTGCAAGGACCTTGGCTGCTGCATTCTGGACCAGCTTTGGTTTGCAGGTGAGGGAGGAGCGTAGGCCTTCGTAGAACGAGTGTCATGCCGTCACCTTCCAATCTGGCACCAGGGGCACTCAGGAGGCAGAGGATTCCCTGGGAGCCTCAGGGCACCTGGATGTTTCTGACCAGGAGCTGCCTGATCACCCAGGGGATGAGCAACCTGGGACCAGCAGGATCTAATGCCCCCCACTGGCTAAGTCAATGAGCTAGTGGAAGACTGGCATAGCTATCTTTCCAAAGTTATCTATGAGATTGCTCCCCAACACCCCCAATATACTGGAGCTGTGTAAGCGGAAACAGGATAATTTTAAGGGTTGAGGTGTTTATGTTTTATATGTGGGGATTTTTTGTTGTAATCCACCATGAGCTGGCTAGTTTGGGAGTGGCTGGTAATAAATAATAAAGAAAAAGAAAAAATTGGCGCATTAAAATTCTGGAATAACACCCCTCTTCTAAGCAAATGCCAGGCACAACATAATTGTAAGAACACCAGTTAAAAAAACAATGCTATAGAAGTATAAAAACCAGATCATAAAAATTACATCATTAGCTAGTACAAATTAGCTGTTCACATTACTTAGAAGTGACTTCCATTTACAAATCATGATGTAGCAAAACTTTGATAATGCATGTGAAGTCAAATTGCAGCTATCCTGCAGTAGATATTTCAATAGTAAATCCTATGCATAAATAAAGAAACCTTCAAGGGGATTAAAGCGCATAAGGAAAGGCATAATTAACTGTTTTCTCTCATATAAAGCACAGGGTAATGAAGGATGGGAAATTGTTTCCACTACATCATCAGAGTAGAGACTGTCTCAAATGCATAGGTATTTGAAGAAATCTGCTGTAAAGTAATGCAGAAAGGAGGGTGTCAAATCTTGCTCTTAAAAATGGCCATCTATGATTTGAATTTCTGATGGTAGTAAGGTATATTGCTATAGCCAAACTATAGTCCAATTCTTAGGCTCTCAACATTTAACACCCACTCAAGGCTGCTGAGTTCCCTTCCTGGGGGCATCCAGCCTGCAATCCAGCCAAACATCCCATAGTAAAACGTTAGATAGCAGGGCCTCCCAAGGTGACTGGAGTGGACAAGTAGGAATGGAAATGTTTTCCCCTCTTCCCATCTATTAATTCATTGAGGGGAAGATTTGATTATGGTAGGAATTTCACAGGTAAGTTTGTTGAAGGGTTGGACTTCTGGGTGGCTGGTAGAAATGATGAGTAGGTACCAAACCCAGCCCACCAACCCCTCGCTAAGCAGAACAGCATCTCCCAATCTCTTCTATACACAGAGAACAGTTGCAGATCGTCTCCCTGAGTAAGGCATCTGGCTCTAGAACAGTGGTCCCCAACCCCCGGTCCGGGGACCGGTACTGGTCCGTGGATCAGTCGGTACTGGGCCGCTGCTCCTCCTTGTCCTCTCCGGCTGCTGCCCTGTCACTCTGCCACCAGCTCACCTTTGGTGCTCTCCAGCAGCTGCCATGGCTGGGGCTCTCCCTTGGCCTGGCACTGCGTGATTGCTGCTGGCAGTGCCCCCCAGTGGGCGGCAGGAAGTCAGGGGCACCGGTGGGAAACCAAGTGGAGCAGGGGCTCAGGTGGCAGCGACGTCCCTCGGTAAAAGACTACGCCCCCGCTGGGCCTCAGTAAAATTGTCAAGCGTTGACTGGTCTCCCTGGTGATAAAAAGGTTGGAGACTACTGCTCTAGAATGCTTGGGAGGTGGTGGGTTCTCCATCTTTGGAAAGTTTTAAACAGAGGCTAGATAGCCATCTGACTGAGAGGCTGATTCTGTGGAGGCTCAAGGGGGTGGCAGGTTACAGCGATAGGGTTGTGTCCCACATAATGCAGGGGGTTGGACTAGATTATCCAGGAGGTCCCTTCCAACTCTATGATTCTAGAACCCTAGAGCAGGGGTAGTCAACCTGTGGTCCTCCAGATGTTCATGGACTACAATTCCAATGAGCCCCTGCCAGCATTTGCTGGCAGGGGCTTATGGGAATTGTAGTCCATGAACATCTGGAGGACCACAGGTTGAGGATCCCTGCCCTAGAGTTTCCAGGCTCAGAACTGTGGACATCTTGTTGAGATGCTTGAAAGCAAAAGTTGAGATTAAGAGGGAAAGGAACATATTGATGCACATACATCCATTATGGTAGCTCCACATTTAATTATTAATTAGATACAATGCAGCAACATACAAGCCTTTCTACCCATCTTTGTTCATCTTGCCCATCTTCACCTTTGACTATGCAGAATCCTCCAGCCTGACAGAAATGTTTCTGTGCTGAGTTGGCAACCCCAATAATCACAAGTCAAGTAAAAGGTGAAAAGCGCTTCAGAGAGCAAAATATTTTATTTAAGAATGTACATTGTCAATCTAACATTTAGGAAAGACAGTGGCTCTTTGCTCCAAAGAAATTTCTCGAAAGACGTTTGACCGTCTACACAGACAGAAAAGTGATATCAGCAAAAAGAGCATGTTCTGTAGAAGGGACAAGATGCATCTGAGAAGGGCTTGGTGACACGCTGCCGCCACACTGGCAGTGCCAGTGGATTGTTGCTAATTCCTTCTGAACACAATCCCTTCCTAACACACTTAAGGCTTTCTAGAACCCAAATACATGGGATTAACTTCACAAGGGTCAGCATCAGTAACCCCCATTAACATTCTATCCATCAGCATTATTGGTATCTGAGTGATGTGGCTTCCGGAGCACCCTGGAGAGGCTTGCTGAATCTAAAGCCACTTAAATTTAGTAAAGGTACCCCTGTTAGCTAATTAAGACTTCAGTCACTGTGATAATGGAGGAAATTTGAAACCGAAGAGCAGAAAACCAGACTCCCATGCTACAGTCTTAAAAAGAAAGCTTTCCAGCTGTTACCGCTTCCTGCTGAGTATTTCCAGAGTTTAACAGAGGGAGAAGGAGCCATATTGCACTTCAAGAGGACTCATCCAGGAGGACAGCAAGACCTGCTGTACAAAGAGCTGCTCTGTCAGACTAGACAGCTAGCTTAACAAGGCGCCTAAACACAAAAAACAGACACACGCAAGGAAAATCCAACTCCAATTAACTCTTAGAATACAAATCACAGTTTGTTGTTTTCCTTCATTACATGTCTCTGTTTATTTGGATGAGCTATGTTTCCCTCCAAAGGGAAAAGGAGGACAGAAGGAGGGGTGGGGGAATCTCAAGTCAAATATCCTAATGCTTTGGGTAAGTAATAAACCCAGCTGGTGGTTTATATGCATAAAAATTGTGCCCCAGTCCCGGTAAGGCCACAAATTGCAGTGTTAAAATGGGATATGTTTATTCCCTACACATGGGGAAAGACTTAAAAATTACTTAACGAACCACTGAAGAGCAGTCTCCAAATCCCAGTCAAGAAAGCTGAAGGGAGGGGAACAACCCTGTGCCTTCCATTCTTGTAGGGAACCAAACATGGTCCTTGCATGCCTGTTGGTTGTTCCTCTCTAGTCCCCGAGATCATTTTATCTGGCTTCTGAACAACAGGTATGTTTGGTGATTTCTTCAGGTAGACAACCCATACAAACTGATCATCCCCTCACTATTGAGAATGGAACCTATGTGCCATGGGATCTTGGTAATTCTTCAGGAATCCATGCATGAAGCAGTAATTTCCTGTACGTTATTTTAAAACAGGGTACTTTCTCTGTCCAGTTCTGTTACCCAGTCTTGAGCTTCCTGGAACTGCAGCAGACTGAAAAGGCAAAACAGTTTAAACGGTTACATTCAAACACATTGGCTTGAGTAATTTTTACCTACACTACCAGGGGAAAGACTGAACATTTTCCTCTGAATCCAGACACAAGCACCATATTCTGTGTTATGTTCTCCCCAAGCCAGCATGGAACTTCTTGTGCAAGAACACACCCAATTCGCCCGTGAAGCTCTCCAGCCCCAAATAGGGACATGGATTTGGAGCAAATCCTGGTTTAGCTTGTTATATTCCTCCTGTGCCAACCACAGCTAAGTGAAAGGATGCCTAGGACCTTCACATCAAAAGGAGATGGACAAAACTGAGAGGGTGGAGGGTGACGAGGATGATCTGGGGACCAAGGAAAGGCTGCGAGATTTGGGAATGTTCAACCTAGAGAAGGGGTTGAGAGGGAACATGAATGCTCTCTTGGGAGTTTTTATTTCTCTTTGAGGGACATGGACAGAGAAGGCGGTCTCTTAGGTACACTGACCCAAACTGTGTATGTCCTTAAAGGTAATGACTAGGATCTTAAGCTTAATCCGATATCCAACTGGTAACGATTACAGCTCTTGGAGCATGGGCTGGAAGTAGGCCCCTTGAAGGTGTTCCTGTGAGAACCCTGGCTGCTATGTTCCAGACCAGCTGTAGTTTCCTGATCAAGGATAAAGGTAGGCCTGCAGACAGCAAGTTGCAGAAGTCCAGCCTAGAAGTGACCATTGTATGGATCTGATGTGTTCCTAAGCCAAGTAGGATGCTAGTAGTTTGGCTTGGCGCAGGTGGAAGAATTCCAGCCGCGCTACTCTTGTGACCTGTGCCTCCATAGAGAGAGAGGCATCTAGGATCACACCCAGATTTTTGGTGGAGTGAGCCACTTACAGCTGCACCTCGCCCAGGATGGGCAATTGTGCTTCCTCACTTGGACTCTTCCTGTCCAGCCATAGGAACTTTGTCTTTGAAGGGTTGAGCTTCAGACAGCTCTGCTTGAGCCATTCCATCACTGCTTCCAGACATCTGACTAAAGCCTCTGGGAGTGAATCAGGGCGGCCATCAGGAGGAAGAGCTGGGTGTCACCTGCATATTGATGGCATCCAAGTCCAAACCTCTGCACTAGCTGGGTGAGAGGGTGAATAGAGATGTTAAGTAAAATTGGAGAGAACTGGCCCCTGTGGAACTCCAGCATGTGATCTGGCAGTGGTTTGATTGTCTCTCTCCAATTGCTACCCTTTGTTTAGGACCCCGAAGAAAGGAGATCAGCCACTGAAGGACTGTCACTTGGAGGAGGGCAAGAAGAGCTTTCTGTTGGCAGCAGAGGATAGGACTGTAGTAATGGCTTTAATCCTCATGTAGAACAGTACTGGCTAGACATCAGGAAAAAATTAGAGTAGTTCAGCAGTGGAATCAGCTGCCTACGGTGGTGGTGAGCTCCCTCTCACTAGTGGTAGATACTTATCATGGCTTATTTAGGATGATCCTACATTGAGCAGGCGGTTGGACTTGATGGCCTGTATGACTCCTTGATTCTGCAAGTCACATCATTGTGAGGATGAATAGCACAAGGACCATTACCTGTGCAAACTGAGCAGGGTTGTAGAACTGGACTGTTCCTGCTGGGAGTCCTTCCAATGGTGGCTAAGAGGGCAGAGAACTTTCCATTAGTGAAATGCAGAGTGAGTAAGTAATGCTATACACCAAACTTGTTCTGAATAGCTGGTTAAAAGAAAAGCGTGCACGACAATGCTGGCACCCTAACTAGGAACAGAGTAGCAGACAGTTCACATGGATACAAAGACATAAAGAAAAATTCTCATGTTCCCAGTATCTGGGATGCTTTCATGTAACCAACACCGCAGGGTCTGGTGAAAGGAAGGCCCATGCAAAAACCTGCAACAGTGCATTTGGGGTGGGGTAGGGTGGGGTGGGGGAGCTGAAGACACCCTAGGCATGCCCACCAACCGCGAGCTGGCTGGAGTAACGCCAACTGACTGTTAGTAAGCTTCATGCCCAGAGTAAGAACAAAGCAGGCCTATTCCTCTCAGAATTATCATGGCAGCCCTCCAAAGACAAGCTTACTAAGATGAAATGCTTGCTTCCTTCTGATGAGGCCTGGAGGAAGTTCAGTGCCCTCAACATCCCCTGGCTGAAACAAATCAACTCTCACTGCTTTGAGGTACTAAGGGTGGCTTCAGCAGCCCCACAGAGGCGACTGGAAGAGCTGCCATGGGCAAGCCTTTTTGCAGTGCAGGCAGAACAAGCTGTCTGGCTTTCCTGGGGGGGGGGGGGGGCGGAGGGGACCAACCATAGCATGAAGTGGAGAGCAGAAGCAGCATAGCTGCCAAAATGCAACACAGCCTAGCCCTCATAACTTCATGGCAGCAAGTCCAATGGATCGAATCCCAAGAGCAGCAGCAGTTTTAATTATATGCCCTGAGAATTCTAATCAAAACACTGCCTATTAAGCATGTAGATATATACATACTTTTGGTAGAATAAATAGTCAATCCCGATATTCTGGGGAGTAAAATATAGTTTTCCCTCAGGCAGAGGAATTGAGCTACCAGCATGTGAGACTGTAATCTTCTGCAACAGCACAATGTTGTGTGGAGTGGAACCAGTCCATTTTGCCTCTCCCATGGTGCTACAAAAACTCAACAAAACTACAGCCCCCTCCCCTGGCACTACTTCTCTGGGCCAACAACTCCAAAGGCCAACAACTCTAAATGGTGTTTCTGAGAGTGTCACTAAACAAGATAAAGCAGCAGTTTGCAGAACAAACGGCGGTTTCATCTGTGCCATTCTCAGTAGAGCCACTCATGGTTTCAGGGGAGAAGGAGCTTGGAGGCATTAGTGGAAGTACTGAGAACATGGAAAATAAAGTGCGTTGGGTGAGGAAGAGAAGAACAGAACACAAAGGACAGCCAGTGCAAATGGCCAGCCAAAGGTACCTGATTAAAATGCTGGCTGACTTCACGTGATAATGAACTCATTGAACTAGAGCGCGAAAGCTACAAGACAGCAAAAAACATAACATACAAAAAAAAGGAATCAAAAAGTCACCATGCAGGCCATTGCCTCAAGCTTTCACTTATCCTAGTTCTAAAAAAGGGAAAAAAGTAAATCTCCCAGCGCTCTTAAAACTATCCAGATTACAAAATGCAGGTTAGCTTGCATCAAAACAGATCACTCTTCGTTATAGAACACACTGACGATGCCACTAGAGGATGCCTGTGGAATCTTGGCGATTGCAGCATGATACAATTTAGCGTGTTCCTGGCATTTAACATGAAACCAATCCAACACATGCACAAAGGAAAAGAAGAGGCAACAAGCTACTGGGTGCCTTGTTTGGAAGGGGCACTTCCAGAGATCACAGAAAGTTCTGCTCAAGAAGAAGGCTGCCAGTTAGACTCAGCCTGGGTGCTTGACCAGTTCTTATTCTGAAGACAAAATTACACTTTCCTCCAGACCCGGTTTCAGGCCACAAGGATTAAGCAGATGTAATGGAAGGCCTGAGACAGGGATTCCCAACCAGGGGTCTGTGGACCCCCACTGGTCCGCAGGAGCTCCAGAGGGGGTCCTCAGCCTTTCCCCTCCTGCCTCAATGGACTCGGCCACAAATTAGGGAATCAGCCACTTCCACTGCTCCCCCTCCCCCCTGGAAGTGTGAGTTCTCTCATGGTTACTGTGCTGGGGTGGGGTGGGGTGGAGCCTGCATGCCTACTCCACTTTAAACTGCCTCCTGCCTCTTCCCCCTCAGTCCTCCTTAAGCCTGCCTGTCAATGCAGGTGGTGATGTCACTTCTGGTGACATTTCACTTCCAGGGGACATGGCAGGGAAGGATGGCCAGCTGACTACACTTCCGGGGCTCCTTGCAGCCTGAAAAATTATTTGAGGGGCCCCTCCACAGTAACAAGGCTGGCTTGAGATATGACACCAGCTGTCCCAAATACCCATTTAGCAAGTCAGACCTACCTCTCCACACTGGGAGCCCTCTGGATTGGATGACAAGTGCTCAGAGCCAGTTGACAGGACAGCAGAATTTAAGTACTACAGGGAAACAGACCACAGGACATAACCATAGGTGCAAAACTAAAAGGGAACCAAAAAGGTTTTTAGCTAAGGTGACAATACAAATGTCTTTGTGGCAGAGAAGTCCGGTCAGGACACAAAACTTCAGGATCTCTCATGTTTTTCTCAGTGACTAACAGAGTCTCCCAGTGCTGCCATCCAGCAAGACCTCCCACCTCCACTCACATGGAGCATTTGCCACCCCCAACTTACAGGACGTTCCTCGCCTGTTTCTGGCGTCGTCTGGTTCCCTGATGCCATCTGCTCTTCTGCCCCCTGGCCTTGCAAAGGCTGCTGCTCCTCCAGAACTGCACGAAGAGACCACAAGTTTAGCAAACAAAACAAGCTTTGCATTCCCGAGGTGAGCAGAAGGAAAACAAGCCTGAGATCAGGTTCAAGTGGGTCGCCGTGTTGGTCTGAAGTAGCACAAGAAAAATAGAGTCCAATTGCACCTTTAAGACCAACAAAGATTTATTCAAGGCATCAAACAGCGTGTGTGAACCAAACAGGCCTTTGGGCTTGGGTCCTGGAACAAAGAGAAATCACCTGAATAGAATGAATTTGGATAGCAAACTAGGCCCTCCCAAAATCACACCAACTGCCCTTTATCTAAACATCATGCCTATATCCCCCCCCCTCCTCCAGAGAGCATAGATAGTATGATTCAAGCAATCCGAGAAGGGAAGCTGTTGGGTGGGGATAAGAGAACAGAGTCCAAGTCAGGGAAAGCCTATGAAGGGGCTTGATCCTGACTTCCTTTCCCGAGCACTACTCACCAGAGTTTGGTACAAACACATTTGCTGGCATGGGCATTGGGGCTAATGGAGCAAACAGCTCAGACGGAGCAGGGACAGCACCAGATGGCTTGGTCCCACTTGGGTTTAAGATGTCAACATAGCGTCCTCTGTTTCCCGCTGCAAAGCAAAGGAGACAGGCAAGACCCTGTTCAGACAGCAACAGGCTCAGGGGGGCAGGGAGGAGCAGCCAAGAAGCAGCCAGCCAAGAAGCAACACCTGGCCTGCTTGCCGCTCCACAGTGCCCAAGAGAAAAGCACATGGGTGGCACACACAGCAGATGCACTAGCAGAACAGTCAGTGCCAGAAAAATTCACTTGCCTATTACTGGCCCTGGGGAGGGGGAAACGATGCAATGCCTCTGCCAAATACATTCCTACCAAACAGGACTCTAATGCCAAAAGAGAGGGGTGGAATTTTATGTGCAGGACCAAGAGGTATAGCCATGTTGCTCACACCAGTTCCAGCTTTTTCATACTTTCCCCTGTATAGGAGGTTCCTCTCAGCTAACTTATGGTGGGCTACTCTATAGAGTTTTCAAGGCAAGAGATGAACAGAGGTAGTTTGCCACTGCCTGCCTCTGTGTCATATCCCTGAATTTCCCTGGTGGTCTCCCATCCAAATACTGACCAGGGCCAACCTTGCTTAGCCTCCAAGATCTGACAAGATCAGGCTAGCCTGGGCTATCCAGGTAAGGGCATAGGAAGTTCTAGTTATGAAAATTAAGTGGGGTAAAGACATTATTATCAGATTTATTACCCACTGCTATCAGCAAGGCTGTCTTGTGGCAGGTAAAAAAGGTAAAAGGTAAAGGTATCCCCTGTGCAAGCACCGGGTCATGTCTGACCCTTGGGGTGACGCCCTCTAGCGTTTTCATGGCAGACTCAATACGGGGTGGTTTGCCAGTGCCTTCTCCAGTCGTTACCGTTTACCCCCCCAGCAAGCTGGGTACTCATTTTACTGACCTTGGAAGGATGGAAGGCTGAGTCAACCCTGAGGCGGCTGCTGGGATTGAACTCCCAGCCTCATGGGCAGAGCTTTCAGACTGCATGTCTGCTGCCTTACCACCCTGCGCCACAAGAGGCTCTTGTCTATATGTCTTGCGACAGGCTACATAATAAAAACCCCACATAAAATACATGCTATTATAATCCCCCCTTAAAATTATATACCCCGACAGCAAGGATTTGGATTTAGAATTTTTTTCCAAAACCCGCCTCTCCTCTTCATTGGGATATAACAATCTAAAGGGCCAACTAACACAACAATATGGCGACCTGGGGTGGCTGGGGGGAGAGATGACCCTGGAGAAATTTAGAACACAGAGACAGCATCCCCAACAGCAAAAAGATTCTAACAAAAAGCGTGGAGACCTCTGAAAATAGCTCCTATCAAATATTTCCTCTTTTTGGAATGTGTTACATGCAAGTCATGATCCTGCTGCTCAAAATGAATTATAAGATTTTTTATGCAACAATCCACAACTTAAACAATGAAAATTCCTATGTATTCTGTGGACACCCATTACATATTTTCAGAGATGTTTATTGTTTAAATGGCACTAGTTTTGTCCCAAACATGGACAAAATTATGTGTAAGACTTTTCCTGCCAGAACAGCAACAATTATTTTCTTTACAGCAAAGATTGCATTTTATATTTTCAACTTTCCAAACCTTCCCACCCCACCCTCTCTCCTGTGACCGACGTGCTGAGGTGGCTGATGGCAGCAGTTGGCTGTTCTTCTGCTGTGCTAAAGACACTCAAAATTTAAGTTGTGGACAGCTAAGCCACTGTAGGCTGTTAAGGTGGTAAAATATGCTTCAGTTGCATGTATACCGCCCTGAGACAGTTCTACTGAGTGGGGCAGTATATAAATATAAATACATTTATATTTCCATTTGCTGTCTAAGCATATAAAGCATGAACAGAGGACCCCAACAGGCTCAGCGTGCAACCTGAACCAGGAAGACCAGAACCTCAAGTGGACTACAGCTCTACAGTCCAGGGCTACCTGCTCTCCTGGAGAACATGTTGACAGGGCCACTGGGAGGACCTCCTTGTCCAGAGGAGCCCACCTGAGGAGCTTTTGGGAAGCCTGTGGGAGGCGGAGGTGGTGGCTTGCTCTGCAAGAAAAGAACATCTCTGTGACTATGGGCTTCTGTCCTGTGAGTTTCCTAACACATCTGCTCACCTGACTCAAGACCAGTTGAGCTTCTGCTGGGCGTAAATCAGAAGGGGGCTTCCATGAATCTGCTCCTGTGGGAGAAGACAAACAGGATCCCTCCTGCCCTTCTAGCCTGAAATCCTACTGAACTGAAACCCACTGAATTATGGTAGGAGTGGATCTCTCAAAGGCAGAGCTCCCGGTCACACTTCCTGTAGCTGTTCAACAAAGAAGCCTTTTAATAGACATTTGCCAAGGAAGACTTCCTTAACTTGGGAATATGGGAAGCCTCAGGGAGGGAGGACAGAGGCAGAGAACAGGGCTGGAAGGTGGAGGATCGATGCTTGGTGGCACTGCTGGCTTCCTCAGCAAAAGGCAGAGGCTTCCATATTTTTAAAGCATAGCAAAGAGGGCTTGACATAAAAGTAACCTTTGGTCTGGGGCTAACTGCAAGTGCTTCACAGGCCGCTCAACGGGTACCAGGCTCAATTTATGGCATTCAGTATCATAGATAAAACCCTACATGGCCTTGGGGCCTCCTATCTGTGAGACCACCTCTCCTGCTATGCTCCTCAGAGTAGAGTTTTCTGCAGGTGCCAACCTACACACAGGCAAGAGCAACATTTGTCTGTCCCTTGTGGCTCCCACCTCATGGAACAGCCTGTTGGAGAAGGTCATGAAGGCTCCCAGCCTCACAGAACTGAATTATTCAAGAGGGCCTTTCTACATGGCTGGCAGAGTGGCACTGTTCTAAATGTTTTTAAAAATTACTTGGATAAATTACTAGGGGCTGTGGTCATAGAATAATAAGAGTTGGAAGGGATCTCCTGGGTCATCTGGTGCAACCCCTCCCCTTCCCACAATGCAGGACACTCACAACCCTATCGCTCATCCACTGTAACCTGCCACCCCCTTAAGCCTTCACAGAATCAGCCTCTCCATCAGATGGCTATCTAGCCTCTGTTTAAAAATGTCCAAAGATGGAGAACCCACCACCTCCTGAGGAAGCCTGTTCCACTGAGAAACCACTCTAACTATCAGGAACTTCTTCTGGATGTTTAGACAATTTCTTTTGCATTAATTTCATCCCATTGGTTCTGGTCCGTCCCTCCGGGGCAAGAGAGAACAACTCTGCTCCATCCTCTACATCCTCCCCGGTGGGGGGAGGGTGATCCGGGCGCCGCACATGCACGGCACCCTCACGCAAATGCGCATGCACAGCAGGTCCTGGTGGGCCCGCAACGCGCATGCATGGCAGTTTCACGCATGCGCGGACCTGCTGCACATGCGCGTTTGCGCTCATGGTGGGGCCACGCATGCGCATTTGCGGCCACACCAGGAGCGCAAACATGCATGCGCGGCATGTCTGTGCACGCGCGAAACTGCCGTGCATGCGCGTTTGCAGCCCCACCAGGACCTGCCGCACATGCGCGTTTGCACGCTGGTGTGCCGGCGGCCGTGCTTCCCTCCCTCCCCTCCTGCAGAAAGAAGTTTGCCGGGCTGCAAGCTAATCGGCCACTTTGGCGGCCGATTTTCATGTGGCCTGGCAAGTTTCTCGCTGCGGGGGGGGGGGGGGGGGCGGGGAGAAGGAGCCGCGGCCCGGCACCAGGCCGCAGCCTGGTGCTCTACATGGCAGCCTTTTAAATACTACTATGGATAGCTTGGTGAAACAAGGATCCTATTGGGTAATTTTTGCATCATTTAATGTGTCATATTAATACTTAGACTTTGCTTCAGTTCTGATCTGGTTAGTTCTGCAACCCTAATTCCTACTGCATTTTCACTAAATGTCCCATTCTGTCAATTGTATTGCCTCACTATGTGTCAAAGCCTGCTTGTTTTTGCCATTATTTTCTTAACCCTCTATGAGATGTTCTGTTTTTCATCATGTTTATGGCTCTTTGTTCTGCTTTAGCCTAGGTTAGGGATTAGAATTCTTTGAGCGAGGGGTCAGGAAGTGGGGGTGCTTCAGGGGGGTGAATTATAGTACTTGCCATTTGTCTTCCTTTTGTTGTGCTGAGCTGTCTTCTTTCTCCTGTTCCCTGGAGAATGTTATGTCTCTGATCGACAGCCTGGACATTTTTCACCCAAACTGGAACTAAGGGGGGCTTGTGGGCAGGGGGGGGGGTTAAAAATGAGTCTATGGCCATTTTTTTTTTAGTTTCGGCAAAAAGCTTGTAGGAGCAGCTTGTTATCCTCAAATACGGAAACTCATTAAAACAAAGATATTTACTTATTGTGGCAATCAGCTGAAACCTCATATTATGTTGTAATTAGGGATGGGCATGAACTGCATTTTTGCAGTTTTAAACTGGTTCGGCTCCTTCATTCTAATGATGTGAGTGCTTTAGGTGAGCTGATTACTTGTTCTTCTACTAGCACTGATGGCTCAGGTGTGGAACATCCTTGTCAGGGTATGAACCTTCTGCAGAACCTCTCTCGAGAGAACGTACTTCAGGCTTCTGGCTGGTTACATTTGGATCCAAATTTGCTGTGTCTATGTGGAGCCAGATTCCTCATCTCTGAGGAATCCTCTTGGGCTAAGGGCTGTCTCATGCCCCTGATGCTCTGAAAAGACTTTTGGTGGTGAACAAAAAGCAGGGGGTGAAATGGCTGAGAGGTATTTAATCCCATTTTTTTGCTTTCCATGACCCGCCACGAACTGCATCAAAATCTGTTCAAGTCTGCAGTGGCTCTTCAGTTCATGAACACTGCTCTGTGAAACATGAACCAGCCAGAATTTGTGACAAACTTTAGTTCACCAGCTGTTTCATGCCCATTCCTAGTTGAAATTCACTTTGAGACCAAGTGGAAAAAGCAGACTACAAATGACAAATCAGGAAATAAAATTTACTGCTCAACAGTTTGACTGGCACCAATGCAAGCCTGAGTCCAGCAGACCATTTACCTCTTCTTCTGGTTCGTCCAAGTTGACCCACCGCTGTTTCTTTTCATCCCAAACAATCTACATTAAAAATAAAATGTGTGTGTTTTTACAAGGAGAACTGCTCCCAGGCAAGAACTGCCTCCCAATCACAAGCCCCACTTTCTTAAAATATGGGGGAAGCGCCACACTGAGAGAAAGTGTCCAAAGAGCCAAAAGTGTCACGTCAAAGAGCCATAGGTGACTCCCAAGCCTCATTGATCTAGCAGAACATTTTCTTTAAAATCCCACAAGCTAATTGCTGAACAAGTATATACTTATTATTATTATTATTATTATTATTATTATTATTATTATTATTATTATTATTATTATTATTATTATTATTATTATTATTATTATATTTATTTCCCGCCTCTCCCGACAGGCTCAAGGCGGGTCACAACAACTAACCCCAATAAAATTCCCATTAAAACATCAATCTACTAACATGACGGCTAAAAATCACCCTGGCTATGAACTACAGATACATACGTCTTCCCTCTGTTGCTCACTTTGTTGCACACCACAGATTCAGATGATGGTGCAGGCCACTTACCGATTTGTTCTTATCATCGGGAAGGTGAGCTTCATTCTTGCCTTTCCTCATTAACCAGTCAAGCCACGTTCCTTTCTAAACACAAAGACACCATTTACATTACTCAAATGTATTCTGGACTGATAGCTGCTACAAAAGGAAGAGGCAGGTGCTAGGCTTACAATCTAAGGCTACGAACAGCCACAGGGAATTTAAGATTGTGTTCGCCAGAAGCAAGGCACTCTGCGGCAACACTGAGCTTGGTCAGGGACTGGGGAAACAAATGAGCCCATCAGTTTGCTGTAAAGCCGCCCAGAATAGGACAGGAGTATCCCAAAGGAGCTGTGCAGACCTTGCCCAATAAGACGGACAAGGACACAGCAGGACCGAGAAGTGGATTTCTGTTATGTTGTTGATGGAACGGGAAAACCTGACAGGAAGTTTGTGTTGCCATCCACTGGTAGGGAGAAATGACATTTCAATGCTTTGTGCATGCACAAGAAGAGTGTTTCAAGGGAGGGTAAAGAGGCAAAACATGTCAGACACAAGAAAACACCCAAAGCATTCTAGCTTGGAAAGCAACAAGCAAGTCCAATTGTTTGATGCAGTTTCAAATAAGCTGCCTTGAAAGCCTTCTGGACAACTGTGGTCTAGCACTGATCCATGTAAGGCAACTGTCTGGAAACAGAGAGGAGCAGGTAGCTGCCAAGACAGGTGTGGTGAGACACACTGGTGGAGAAACTGTTAAGGAATTCTCCTGTGTGGGCTGCTGGGATACTGCAGAGAGAAGCTATACGGGGAGCCTGTGGTAGAACTGGCCCGCTTTTGCCTTGCCCACCCCTATTCTGGCTGATTGCCAACTACAGGAGGGCAAAAAGACAAGTCCTCACAAAGTCACGACAGAAAAATAAAGGACACAGATGGCTGTTGAATACATTCTCCCAAACTCAAAGTAATAGCTCAAAATGTCATGGGACCTGTTCTATGGAGGACTCAAAAGAATGACATTTTGAGCTACTAAGTGATACCATGAAATTAATTACTAATGTGATAAGCCTTCTATACGCCAAGGAGTAATCACTGAGGAAGCTCCTGGAAAACGGGTTTATTACCTAGGACCCCATTTGGATTACTCGTGACATTGGAATAAATAATTTGGAGAATACTTAGAGTTTGGAAGAATTTATTCAACAGCCATCCGATTTCCTTTATATTTCTGTCATAATTTCAGGAGAGCGGCAAAGGGACTCTCTCTAGGTAACACACTGGCAGCACCTGGTTGTAGTATAGGACTATGAGCTGAGAGAACCAGGACTCCAACCCACCTCTTTCACTCCTGAGGCCTTGCCTCAGTGTCTCACATAGCCCCAGCATGTGAGTGCCATGGGGACAAATTACTGCAAGGGCATACCTTTCCCTTTGCACTGTGCTAGTGTTTGACCGTTTATGCACTGGGAACTTCACTGCCGCATCTCCCATGCAGGAGCACAAATCGGGGGTGGCTGAGGTGCACCAGGCCAAATGCTCCCCCATGTGGGTGCAGGAAAAGGTGAGGCAACCTGCCACGACTAAAACTCTACCCTGCAGCCCGGCATGAAACCTCCAGTGCATAAACCGTCTTTCTGAGACCAGGAAGCAGTATGTGGATCAAAGAACCATGGCCGGGCAAGGTACCTTTGCTTGAGGAGTTCCCAAAGTTTTATTGCATTATCAGCTCACCATGCAGCCACAAGTTCAAGATGGCTGCTCATCTCTCTCCCAAGAACAATTACTACTCTGATGGTAAGCAAGCAAAAGACCCCCCTCTTCCTTTGGCCAGCCGTGGAAATATCTTCCTGTCCCCTCCCCCCGGAAGCCCCTCTCCTAGGAATTCTGGGAAGCACTCCCCACCCCCACCCCCCACACTGTAGGTGCCTGCTTCCTGGCCAGGCCAAAAACATTTGAAAGGGAGGTGGAGCAAGGGATTATCGATCCCTCCCTTCTTTCCACGGCACAGAGGAGAAAACCTGTGTCCTTTTGATGGGGCGGGCTGTGCTGCAAAACCTGCCCAGTACAGGTAAGCAAGCTAGGGAAGAAGTGGAAGCTCAGGCTGGTCCTTCAAGGTCACTGCGTAAGTTCAGAAGATGGAAAATGCAGCAGAGGCAAGCCTGAGCTACCTTCTGGGGTGCTGGCTCCTTTCTGGTTTCCTTTTCTTCAGGGATCGGCAGACGGGGCAGAGAGGGCTGCTGTGCCAAGGAATTCGGCCTCTCTTGTCCTATAGAATGCACAGAGGATTCCGAAGTAGTCCGAGATCGGCGTCCAAAGCCCTATGATTGCAAGCAATGCAGTCAGGCATAGCTCTGAAAGATGACACTTCTAAACAATGCCAACAGCTCAAGAGTGGGAGTTGGAAAGACAGGACAAAATTAATAAATAAATGGGAGATGCAAAGTCATTCCAAGAGGGAAATGTAGATGTGGTTTAGCAGAAGTAAATCTTTTTGGAGTCATACCATGTGTGCTGAAGACTGGGAGGCAGATCTGGATTGTCGGCCCGAGCCCTGGTTGGATACAAAGCCCACAAATGAACAAACAGCTCAGCCAGTTTCCTAACGCAGGGTTGGGTCTGGGCTTTCAATGGGTGGTTGGGTGCGTTAAGCAGCAAGACAGGGGTTTGTGCAGGTCTCTGATCTGGCAGGTCCTGCACCAGTCTGCCTCTGCTGCCAGTTACCAAGGGGTGAGGAGGCTCTGACACATCCAGTCCGTACCATTTGACTAGCAAAGGGCCCTTGCCAAACTCACCCCCACCCCGGCCTTTTGTTACCTGCAAGGTGATCACTCCATGAGAAACCTGCCCAGACCCAACCCCTCCTCACACACTCACACACACACACACACACACTGGGACGTCCAGCGTTAGAGACTGCTCTGTGAGCACACAATATAACAACTTCAAAATGCTGCATGTCCACCAGGTCATTCACATTTCTGACTGTCGCTGCACATGAGCAAAACATCCAGAAATGGCAGCCTTGCTAAACCAGGGATTGGCAAGGAAGGGTGGGAAGTGTCCATGGGAGTCCAGGGCACTGCCTAGGAAAAAGTAACAGATACCATGCTTTCCATCTTTCCATAGAAGTCATCATCCCTGGGATCTGGTCCGGCCTTCCAGACAGGAGATTCTGGAGCAGTTCCCTGTATGGCTAGGAGATACAAAAGGATAAGTCAGTGGTGCTGTTTTTCACTGAGTGGAATTCTGCTCCTGATTCCTGAAAACTGATAGAACTGGCCTCTATGGATAGAAAGCCCAGAATACCCATAATGGCAAAGAAGGAAGTAAAAGCTACAAAGCAAAAGGGAACCTTTCTTATCTTAGCCTAGAAATAAAACAGAAGTGACTATTTTCCAGTCTCTTCCTTTTCATCCTGGTTATTCGGCCTCTGCTGCATCCACAGCAGAATCATTCTTCAGGACAGGTACAGATTTCATTGTGCTCTTATCCTCCCCCATCCACAGCAAAAGGGGCAGGAACAGCCCTGCTGGGATCGTGCAGAGCCCTGAATGAGAACAGGTGACATCCACAGCAAGGGAAGCACTGCTGCCAGGACTGACAGGGATAAAAAAGAACAAAATCTATCGTGTAAAGACAACACAAAAATAACTGGAAATTCCAAAATCCAAACAAGGAATAGGTAAATCCTGTGTTTCGCTTGTGACTGCTTCCTCAGTGGACCCCAACAAGACCTTTGCTGCACAAGAGCCTAGAGGCCTCTAGATAATGGTGACATATTAATGCATTTCTTCAAACTATAAAAGACTGTAAAAGAAGGGAGGATTTACTTGTTCCTCGTTTAGATTTTGGAATTTCCAGTGGCATTCCTACAGCTTGTTAACATTTTAATGTATTGTTTGTGCTTTCAAAGCTTTAATAAAAGCTTTTCTTCACATTGTTGTGTTGTCGTTACACAGTGGATATTGTTATTTTTTTATAACTGTCACCCCGACTTGTATTTTTGGGCTTTCACCATATTGTAGGACTGACAAAGAAACAACCAAACCTCTAATCAATCTACATGAGCTGCAGTAGTTGTTAAGAGTGGTGGCCTTTAATCTGGAGAACCAGGCTGCATTCCCCAATCTTTTCCCACAGCAGCCAGTTGGACCTTGGGCCAGCCCAGTTCTCTCAGAGCACTTTCAGCCTTACCTACTACACTGAATATTTGTTGTGGGGAGAGGAAGGGAAGGTGCCTGTAAGTTGTTTGAGTCTTCTTCAGGTAGGAAAAAGCAGGGTATGAAAAACCCTTTGGTAAAACTCATGCACGATGGCTATTTTATTATAGCCTAGACTAGATGACACACTGCATTAATCACGACTGATCACAGCAAGATATGTGATCTTTTTTAAGGATTCCACCCTTAGAAAGTAGCCCCAGACACCCCAGACAAACCTGCTTCCTGGCCGATCTGCGCTGGAGATACTGGTGGCCCTGCCATGCCCTGCCCAGGCATAGCCTGCTCAACTCCACAGGCATTTGAAAAGGAAGGACCCAGCCCCACGGAGGATGGAACAGCACCAAGGACCTCTGGCTGGGAAAGGGCAGCTGAGCCTGCAAGAAGGTTTGGAGGAGCTGGAGAGGATTTGAAAAAAATATGTGTTATTTGGAAATCTATATATTGACTCTCTGAGCAGCTCACAAAGTAGAAACAGTAGAATAAAGTATAATCTTAAAAGTTTTAAGTGAGTAACTGTATTACGTCTGAAGCAGTAGAACAAAATTTGAGTAGCTCCTTCAAGTCAACGCTCACCATCAGATAGCCAGCACCATCCAACAAAATGAGCTTCAACTCATGAAAGCTGATACCCCAAAAATCTTGTGTACTACTGGCCTCAAATTTTGTATCCTTAAAACAGCCCAAGAATTCTGAAGAATAAAATAAGTCCCCAAATGACAGAAGCAGCACCTGTGGTTTTAAGAAATGGATGGCCTTTGATATTTCGGAGACCATTGAGGGGTTTGCCAGGCAACCATAGCAATATTACTGGTATTCAAACTATCAACAGAATAGGGGGAAGGGGCAAAGTCCTTTCCAGGGTTGTTTTGGGGTCCAAGTCCACCGCTGCTCCCCTTCCTGGTGCCTTGGAGGGAGGACTCATTGGGACCTCACCCAGCAGCAATCTCCAAGTGACTCACTTACATGCAAACAGCAGCCGCCTGACAACCTATGCATTCAAATATTTATTCACTGCCCTTCTACTTTATAGGAACTCAAAGGCAGCTTACACAGAAAAACACAAATGAAATTCATCATTTTAAAGCTGCCAGCAGGCAGAAAAACAAAGACTAATTAAATGTCATCTGTCTTCAGCTACTTCCTGAAGGTCAAGAGTGAGGGGGCCAGGTGCATCTCTAAGGGGAGGCTGATCCATAATTACAGGGCAGCCACTGAAAAGGCCCTCTCAGCCTAGCTCCTTTGACAAATGGGACAATCAAGAGGGTCTCAGTTCCCAGGTAGGAATGTATGAGAAGAGATTGTCCTTTAGGTACTTCATTCCCAAGCAATCTTGGTGCATAAAGATCAAACGCATTCATTTGAATTGGATTCAGGAAAGGATCAGATGTCAGTGTAATTGCTGATCTTGGTAACTGGCCTCAAGCTGCCATCTAGCAGCCTTCCAAATGCTCTTCAACAGTAGTCCAAAGAAGTGCACATTTTAATAATAGCTGTAACTGAGACATGGATCACTGTGGCTACATCAGACTAAACCAGGAATGGATACAGCTGGAGCACCAGCCGGATCTGGGCAAAACTGCTGGAAACCCCAGCAACCACCTGGCTTGCCTAAGTCAAACAGCACTCCCAGGCTACAAACTTTCCAGGGGAGATCATCTGTTCCTGCCTGGTCCACCTTTCTACTAACCCAGCATGCCTCGTTCAGGTCAGGATTGACTCCCAGAGCTTGAACTCTTGTAACATGGTGCTCCTTTGTCCCAATGCCAAAGACCTAGTTTGCTGATACCTTAATCTCCAAGTAAGACAAATTAAATCAAACAACCTTATACCAATGGTATACACAGAAACTATAATAACAAGATTCATTGTCAGAGCCATTAAACTTTGACTCAGCCAAAGCAGTCAGTGTGTAACTTAATAATGACATTCTTTTCACTTCAACAGCACTGTAGCATTCAAAACACCTAAGCAAACTAACCTAATTTATACAATGTTATTAATCATTTTTAAAACGACAACATTTTAAAGGTATATATAATCTCAACTACTTCCAACAGGAGCATTCAATATATACATACATACATAGTAGTAGTAGTTAAATTTATTCAGTCAGTTTGACCCATATTAAAAATCATAAATTTGTTGTTGTTAAGTGCAAAGTCGTGTCCGACCCATCGCGACCCCATGGACAATGATCCTCCAGGCCTTCCTGTCCTCTGGTGTCATAAATTTAGAATCCTAAAATCATAGAGGAGGAAGGGATCACCAGGATCATATAGTCCAACCTCCTGCAAAATGCAAGAACTCACAACTACATGCTCATCCACTCACCATCTGCCTAAGGTAAAAAAATCAGCATTTCTGTCAGATGACTATCTAGCCTCTGCTTAAAAACCTCCAAAGGAGAACCCACCACCTCCCGAAAAAGCCTGTTTTTTCCACTCTGTCAGGAACCTCTTCCAGATTTTTAGCCGAAAATTCTTTTCAATTGATTTTAACCCATTGGTTCTGGTCTGAACCTCTGGGGCAACAGAAAACAACTCTGCTCCATCTTCTCTATGACAGCCTTCAAGTATTTGAAGATGGTTATCATATCACCTCTTAGTTGCCTTCTCTCCAAGCTAAACAGATCACGCTCCCTCAACCTTTCCTCATACAACTTGGTCTCCAAACCCCTCATAATCTTCGTAGCCCACCAACTGGACTTGCTCCAGTTTTTCTACATTTTTCTTTCACTGTGGTGCCCAAAACTGAACGCAATACTACAGATGGGGTCTTATAAGAGCAGAGTAAAGCGGTAACATTACCCCACGCAATGTGGACAGTGTATTTCTTTTAATACAGCCCAAATCCCTTTTACCTTTTTAGCTACCGAGTCACACTGCTAACTCATGGTCAGTGCTAAAACACAGTGCTAAGACCTCCAGATCCTTTTCACAACTACTACAGCAAAGACACGTCTCACCCATCCTATGGTGATGCATTAGATTTTTCCTAGCTAAATGAATAACTTTACCTATTTCAAAATTCATTTTAGCCCAGTTTTCCAGCCTATCAAGATCATATATCCTGATTCTGTATTCTGGTGTGTTTGCTATGCCTCCCAGTTTAGTATCATTTGCAAATTTAATAAGAACCCCCTGTATTCCTTTATCCAAATCATTTATGAACTAGGGTTTAAGGCCCGCTGTAGGCCCAATGTGGGGGCCCCACCCCGAAGCCTTTCCCCCCGCCCCCCCTCCTGCCCGAGTCCCTGGCTTCGGGGTGGGCAAAGGAGCAGGCCTGATGCGTCAGAGATGCGGCGGGCCTGCTCCTTTGGCCGCACCGAAGCCTCCATCGCCTGCCCCCCTCCCCCCCTGAGCAGGGCCGGTACGTCTGGGATGGGCCAAGGGGCCAACTTGTCAATAAGAATATGTGGAACCTTATCAAAAGCCTTACTGAAATCAAGGTAAACTATGTATGTCCACAACATTCCCCTGATCCAGCAAGGTAGTAACTCAAAAAAGGAGATAAGGCTAGCGTGACATGACTAGTTCTTGAGAAAGCCATGCTGACTCTTAGTAATTACAGCTATCTGCTCTAGCTGCTCAAGGACTCACTGCTGGGTGATTCATTCTAAAATGATGGTTTGGTAGTTACCCGGATCCTACTTTCCCCCCTTCTTGAGGATGGGAACAATATTTGCCCATCTCCAGTCTTCTGGCACTTCATCTGTTCTCCAAGAATTGTCAAAAATAATGGACAAAGGCTCAGAAATTACATCTGCAAGTTCTTTTAGCATTCTTGGATGCAATTCATCTGGCCCAGAATATTTGGTTTCATTTAAAGAAACTAGGTGTTTTAAAGAAACTAGCTTCTTGCTTCGGGGGGGGGGGGAGAGAAGCTTGCCGGGCCGCAAGCTAATCAGCCACTTCAGAGGCCGATTTGCTGGCGGCCTGGAGGGGCGGGGAGAGGGGGCTGCGGCCGCCGGCAGGACCGCAAACACGTGCACACAGCGAGTCCGCGCATGCGCATTTGCGCTGCGGCTACCGCACGTGTGCGGAGCCCCAGGCCACCCTCTCCCCCCACTGCGTCACAGCGGTCCGCAGCAGCCAAAAGGTTGCGGACCACTGCTCTACGTGACCAATTAAGAGCATATAGATACCCTGAAGCAATTATTTGTAAAGCCAAGTGCAGGACAATGGAGAGACCTGGAGTGGATCTATTTAAAGAGAAACAGAGAAAATGCATATGCTTTGATGTTTGCACCTGTAGTTTATGAGATTAAAAGAACCATCTATAAACATTGGGATGACCACTAATTGGCTTTTAGAGAACAAAGGCGCTTCAAATTATATTTACTAGAACTGAAATTATAGCCTTGCCCAAGAAATATGGTGTAAGGGGAGACTTTGAATGTGCAAAATGCAATGCCTGTTCATTTAGTTGGGGGAAAAAGAGCTAGTATTACCTTCAGTAAAATTTTAAAGTCTTTAAATACCTTAGATTCAAGTGAGGAAGAGTGCTTGCACTCGAAAGCTCACGCCTTGAATAAATCTTTGTTGGTCTTAAAGGTACCATTTTGTTTAAATACTTTAGTAATTGTTGCACTAAACTATTAATATAAGAAATAAATAATAAAATAAAATAAACATCAGAACTAGGATAGTAGAATATTGTTAATGTATTAGGACTCCAAGAATTGATGCATTTTTGTTAGGCCGTTCTATGGAAACAGGTCATAGTGAAAATTATTTGAAATTTTGTGTACTGGAAGTATTCATTCCCTACAAATCCAAAAGCATTGATGCAGGAAAATTTTGTGACAGAATGAGGCATATTACATTCAAAGACTGAATACTTTAGCTCCACAGGGTTTAAACTTAAATATAGATTTATCTTGTTTTATTATAAGCTACAATTACTTAAATTTGATCTTTACTTGTTGAACTGTTGTATATTTAGATACATTGAATATAATTTTTACTTTTGGATGGCTCTGTATTGACCTGTTGAACTGTGCAATGTGAAAATGCTTATATGAATATAGCTCATCTTTGAACATTGATCTGTGAAATGTCTGCATGAGTATTTTACCACTTGTAGCTACTATGTATGATATTTATGTATGTATTGAATGCACCTATGAAATATAGTTGAGAGCATTTATACTTTTAAAATGATTAATCTATGAACATTATATAAACTAGTTTAGTTTTCTCAGGAGTTCTAAATGCTACATAGCTATGCTTAACAATGTTCTATTCCTTTGAGCTGGAGAGACCAATTAAGCCTTTATTTTGGGATTGGCAGGAACACATTATTCCAGCCAAAGGTGCAAGTTAAGAAGGTAAGTTTTTTGTTTAACATTTAATGCTTGTTTTAGAAATTGTTTGAAGAAGCTTTGTTAAGTTTTAACAATTGAAAATGAGCAAAAACCCAGTAGCCAATTAAAATACTGTATGTGCTATATTTCATGACCTTTGATACTGTATATATCACTGTAGACAAACTAGTCTTTGTTGAAGAGAAAGCAACATCATTATTAAGCTACATGCCGACTGCACTGGCTGCATCAAATAATAAAGACTCTGACAGTGAACCTTGTTATTTGTACGTTATTATGTTTGTATGTATGCTGTTGGTACAGAATTTTCTTCAAAGAGGAGAAAGATGGATTAAACCATTGTTGGAGAAGAATGAGCTTATAAATGTAAATCAAAACCTATCTTTTCTATTGCGGGATGTAGACCCATATACTACCAGGTCACTGGCATCCTATCTCTTGGCAATTCAACATAAAATTAAAGTTAATAAACTTTTATGATTCCTCATGTGATCAAATGTAAAGGTTTAAGGCTTAACGCCAAAGTGCATTGGAAAGGAAATGTACAGAATTTTAATCTTAGAGCATGCAGAATTCCTGAGAGGAACGGCACTCTGTACCTCAAAGGCCTGCTGGACTTTTGACCCTCTTCTACATCTGAAGAGATGGGAAACACCTACCTGAAGGCATCAGCTGGATACTCTGCATGGGATGTGTCACCGAAGGCAAGAGAGGGGCCAATAATGGGTTGCCAGGACCTGCGTTCATTTCTTGGCCAGCTCCCATTCCCTCATTCGGGCCAACATGGTCCTGTTCAGAGTTTGGTGTACTGCAGACATATTGCTGGGGTGTAGATCGGTCTATGTTGTAAGCTATCGCACCCTGCTGTAGTGAGAGCAACACAAACACACATCCAGAAAACATTTCCATGGTACCCCTGATTCAGCCCGGGTGCCCCACTGCATAAAGTTTCTGCAACAAAAAGTTACAGGACTTAACCTGCTGCTTGGCTTCTCATACCCTTCCCTCCTCTCATACAAACAGCAGAGATCCTTCTAAGTCATGCCAATTCCATTTTGATCTGTGTCTTTCATACGCTTCCTTTGAAAGGCCAGGGTGATGGGAACTGAGGAAGGGGAGTCTGACTGAATGGAGACCACCAGGGGCTGCAAATTCTTTCTACTGAGCCAAGGACAATTTGGGAAAGCATAACTTGACACAGCATTCGCATGTTTGTGCATGAATGTTTTCCTTTGAGTTAAAAAAAGCAATCTTAAGTATGTTTACTGGGGAGTGATTTCCACAGAACTCCATGAGGAGTAAACATTATACATTATGTAAACATTGTGCATTCAGGAAGGAGGATACACTCACCTTTATTTGTCCATCTATGCTTCGAAGTTGCATTAACCAACCTGGCTCAACAAATAATTCCTGCTCTGGTTTCTCCTTCATCTGAGGATCAAAGAGCCGTAACTGTGAGGATATCTGAAATACAAAGCAATGAAAATGAGGAGTGTGCACCATGAAAGTGGCATAAGGGGAGGTTTTCAGGGGTTTCTACATTGACTCAGAGCCTCTTGTGGTAAGGCAGCGATATGCTGTCTGAAGCTGCCTGCCCATAAGGTTGGGAGTTCAATCCCAGCAGCCGGCTCAAGGTTGACTCAGCCTTCCATCCTTCCGAGGTCGGTAAAATGAGTACCCAGCTCGCTGGGGGGTAAACGGTAATGACTGGGGAAGGCACTGGCAAACCACCCCGTATTGAGTCTGCCATGAAAACGCTAGAGGGCGTCACCCCAAGGGTCAGACATGACTCGGTGCTTGCACAGGGGATACCTTTACCTTTACATTGACTCAAGGGGCAGGCAGCCCCACTCCTGCCCATGGAATCCAGAGTTAACTTCAGTGGCGTGTCCAAGGGAGCTGAACTGGATCATTGGCTAACTGGATGCTGAGGCCAAACAGCCGACCCCTCTCACCTGACCAAAATCGAGTCCCATCCCATCCCCCCATGAAGGCCATCACTGTACCTGGATAAGCTGACTGATAAGGACAGGAGAATAATCACAAGGGCTCTGAAGGATGGTTTTGGAAATGACTTCGCAGTAATGGAACGCTTGGGCAGCAAGGCCCATTTCAGCCAATCTGCAAGCGTAGATGAACTTGAAAACCTGCAGGATTCAAGAGGTCATAAGTGGTTTGCCTTGCTAAATGCTACACAAACAGTGCCACACCAACATTTGGAATCTCAGCACCTGTGAAATTCTATAGGTGATCACAACTACAGGATAGATTACCAGACCACTCCCCCTCCCAACTTTTCGCCCCTCCCCATATCGCCCCGAAAAGTGCAGCTTTTGTCTCAGCTGCTGCCAACGTGCAGCCCAAAGCAAGGGAGGGGGATAAGCCTGTCCCAGCACACAAGTCAACATAGAACTTCCTCAACCACTTCTTGCCAGTGGGAAGGGATGCCGTGACTTCCCGTTCCATCAAGCCTTCATCTGCTTTACGAATACAGACACTCTCCCTCAGAAGACACACATTGTTGGAATAACTCTTTGTCCACTAAAAGAACTTGGCAGAAAGGAATTGCGGGATTCAGCCCATGGTTTTCCAGTGGCAAGAGCCACCTGACCAAGCCAGCTATTCCTGCTCTGAACAGTTTTGAAGGCTTGCAGAAAGATGGATGCAGGCCTGAGTCCTGCTGAGCAACTGCAACCAGTGTCAACACTGCAAAGTTCAGCAAGGCCTAATGAGCACCTGCCATGTGGGTGAAATGAGGAAAAAGAGAGACCCAAACCTGGAAATTGGGCAAGCGGCATGGCTGAGTCCCCAGGGACTGGGCGTATTCATATGCTTCGGTCCTTTGAATAGCTTCATTGGTTGCAAATTTTAAAAAAGGTAAGCTAGGAAAACAGAAAAAAACACATTTTGTTGTTATCAGAGACAGGTCTCTTCTGGCACTCACATCCCTGGTTGGCAACCTTGTGTGTGTGTGTGCAGGGGAAGAACAGGACAAAAGTCATAATTTGCACTAGGGCTGGGCGCTTCGGCATCCAAAGTGGCCATTCATGCCCGAAGCAGCCAGCGCAGAAGCGCCCAACCCTAATTTGCACCCCATCAAAGTATTCAAACCCCACAGTCATGGGCCTTCTGACACATCAGAGTTGGTAACTGGGGCAAAGTAACACCCCTCATTGGTTCTGCACTGGTACAAAAGGCTACCAGTTGTTAACCTTACAGCTAGTGGCATTAATATTCAGAGTTAATGGCCTGGCAAATCACATGTTAGTTCCCAAGCAGTAATTTATTATTTTCTGCATTTATACCCCACCTTCCTTGCCAGCAGGGACACAACACTGCTTACATCATTCTCTTATTTTCTATTTTATAATCACACCCACCTTAAGGGAAGTTAGGCTGCGAGTGTGTAACCAACCCAGGGTGATCAGAAAGCTCCCGTGGTAGAGGGGAATTTGAACTGGGTCTCCCAGATCCTTGTCCAGTATTGGCTCCTTTCCTGATGTTACTTCATTGTAGGCATTTCAGTTAACACAGCACCATCATCTACTAAGAACTGCAGCTCCATAGTGGGAATAGGAGGCCACCACTGCCAGCCTGCCCAGAATGGCCATCTCAAAGTACCAAAGCTGCCCAGAATACTGAGGGGCAGGGGCCCGTGAGAAAGGAGGCTCAAATATGAAAAGGAAAACCCTTGGTGCCATCCATGGGCTCATGAGGACAGGAGGCAATCCAGTGGGAATCCATTTCTCCTCACCTGTGATTCGAGCCAATCAGCACCAGCTTGGCTGTTTTCTTTAAATATATTCCAAATCCAACCTGAGCCATCAGGTAGCAAAAGTGAGCAGCATCCAAGAGGCCTTTTGAAGCTGTAACAAAAAACGGCCTTCAAGAAATTGCTTCTGAAAGGTAAGATCAGTGAGCACTGCCCTGGCCGAGTCTGCCTCCACACCCCGTGGCTCACAATCACATTTACCCTCAAGCAAAAGAGCCACATGATGATAGATACTCTCTACAGCACCCCACCAGCCATATATACACTGGCATATGTTATATTAAAGTGCTACCTGCAGCCTCCAAACATGTGGGGCTTTCTCTCCCCACCAGTGCTGAACCTTAGCCAGCTTCCCTCTCTCTCTGAATGAGGCACAGCACCTCAGGTGAGAGAGTGATGTCCACAAGAGGGCCAGCTGGCTGTGGAGAAAAGGAATAAAACCACACACCCCAACCCCATGGTGGCTGGCTTGCCCTCCTCCTGGGTGACTGCCTGGCTGGTGGTTTTACTCTGGTTTCTTTGCAGCCAGCCTGCTCTCCTCCCGACAGCTGCCCAGGGGCCAGAATGAGCATGGGCGCTATACAAAGTTGTTGGAGAAGCTGGGCCCTGGCCTGCAGCACAGCAGGCCTCATTGCTTACCTTCACTCTAGTCTCTACAGTGTTTCAAGCTCTACCCTGACATGGTCTTTCCCACCTTCCTGAAACATGGGATGGGTGTCATGTTGGAGAATGGTGCTCAGGACAGGAGCGTGTCGAAGAGCCACATGTGGCTCCTGAGGCCCCAAATCAGCATCACTGACTCAGTGATCGGAACAGCAACAGGCACTAACAAGACCAGTCCTTCAGGAACTCCCCTTTATAAGAACTCCTCGTCATCTGACAGGATTTCATCCCAAAATCACTTCATCATACTTGTTTTAAACGTCTTAATCTTTTCAATACGTATATTTTAAATGAAAACAACATTCTAATACTTGAGTGTAAAGCAGAAGGTTCAATAGCAAAAAATATGGCTATGGTTGCTAAAGTTCTGTATTTATCGTTATTAACCCTGTATTTTGTAACTGTCTTTTTGTAAATTTTTAAATTTGCTTTTTAAGTTGTTTTAGCTCATTTATTGTAAGATGTTAAGGTCAGTGGCTAGAACACTATGATGACAACGACTATGATTGCTTAAGTTGATAGCTCTGCAGCCTTGAGGAAGGACGAGATGGAGAACAAGGACGGGCAGAAGAGCAGAGAGTCATAATGTAACAGACAGTGTCATGGTCATTACCACTAAGACAATGTAGAAAAGGTTACAATTAAAACTTTAGGTGTGTTAGTGCATCGAGATCTGGCAGTATTTTAAGTGGCTGAGAAGCAGGGACTCAGAAATGTGTTTGTTGAATTCTGAATCTACCTACTTGGCTCAAGTTGCTAAAACATATGGTGAAATTTTAAATGTATGTCTCTTTTATTCATCAATAGTTCCTTCAAAAATAATCCAGTTAAGAATATCATGTTATCATGCTCATGCCTGCTAGCCAGTTTAGCCAGTCCCTAAACTGAGCCTTTTGCAATAAAGTGAAACTGCAGATGCGTCACTTAGAATTCCAAGTGCAGGCAGTAGAAGCAAAAGGTCCTATCAGCTGAGTGTCCCCCCTGCAGCCAAATAAGTTCAGCTCAAGCTGGCTAAACCCTACAAATGCCTCTGTGACAGACACTTTAGAAGTCTAAAGCCTTAACACGGACAATGCCTGAAACAGAAGAGCAGCTCCTGACAGAACCAATGAGGGACATGCTGTGATTTATTTTTATTACATTTAAATTCTTTGGGTGTGTGTGTGCTTGCCACCTCAAATTTTGCGAAAGGAAGCCTTGATAAAACAGCATGCCAGGTACCTATATGTTAAAAGCAAATCATGATGATGATTTAGATTTCCAGAAATCCAGCTGTGTGAATGCCAGCTGCCATTCAGAAATCCCTCTACTCCCAGAGACTAATGCCCCTCCTCCTCCGCTGGTTACCAAGCGTGTCGCCCATAGTGGTGATCGTCCTCAACTCCACATCCATATTATGAGTCAAGTTAGACAGGACCATCGCAAGGTGGGGTCTCCAGTCGCCCCACTTCTCATCTCCGCAGCACTAGAAAGAGGGGAGGAGGCAAATCCAGTGAATTCACAAGGCCATGTCAGTTTGTTTTCAACAAGGCAGGAGAGGTCTCTGCACAATACTGGGGAAAACCAGCTGCTGCCACAGAAGAATAACTAATTTGAACTAACTGACAAACTGAGAAGGCAAACAGCATTATTGTAATTTTAAACATGGAAGTAGGACAGATGAGACTAGGTATTCCTCATTTCTAAAGACTGAATATAGTACCATCAGAAATTCAGATGTATAGAAATGCTTTGGGATAAATGGTTTTAATTCTAAAAGCCACTCACAGTGAATAGGACCACCAATTTTGCATTCCAGTGAAGGCACAAACAGAATGAACACATCTTCATTTAATTTCTGATTGCTCCTCAGCCTAACCAGCCGTCTGCTGTCTAAACTCACCGTGGAAGCTGCAGGCATTCTCCCAGACATGAGCTGGTAAACAGTCTGCAGGGGATCGTTAATAGGAAGACTGTTGGCGAACCTGTCAACACAAGAACACACAAGACAGTCCTGAGCTCCAAGAAGAGATTTGGAAACGTTCAGCTTGGTTTAGGATGCTTAGGGCTAATCCTGCATTGAGCAGGGGGTTGGACTAGATGGCCTGTATGGCCCCTTCCAACTCTATGATTCTATGATTCTATGATTCAATGAGAAGAGGAGGTTAAGAGGGGACATGAATGCTCTCTTGAAGTATTTGAAAGGCTGTCACTTGGAGGAGGCCGGGGAACAGTTCCTGCTCATAGCAGAGGATAGGACATTTAAACTACGTGGAGAACGGTACCAGCTAGAAATCAGGAAGAAAATTCTACAGTCAGAGTAGTTCAGCAGTGGAATCGGCTGCAGTCTTTAAGCAGATGCTGGACAGAAACTTACCATAAGCGGATCCTGCACTGAGCAGGGGGTTGAACTAGATGGCCTGTATGACTGCTTCCATCTCTTATGATTCTATGAAATAGGATGTCAAATTAAATATAGAATCATAGAATCATGGAAGGAAACTCCTGGGTCATCTAGTCCAACTCCCTGCACTACGCAGGACACTCACCACTCTATCGCTGTCACCTGCCACCCCCTTGAACCTTCACAGAATCAGCCTCTCCATCAGTGGCTATCCAGCCTCTGTTTAAAAATTTCCAAAGATGGAGAACCCACCACCTCCCGAGGAAGCCTGTTCCACTGAGAAACTGCTCTGTCAGGAACTTCTTACGGAAGCTTAGAGGGAAATTATTTTGAATTAATTTCTGGACCATCCCTTTGGGGCAAGATAGAACAACTCTGCCTCATCTATGGCAGCCTTTTAAATACTTGAAGATGGTTATCAGATCCCCTGTCAGTTGTCTCCTCTCCAGACTAAACAAAGCGTATGAAGAAAGGCTGCGTCTCCAAACCCCTCACCATCTTTGCTTGTCTACATCCCTCTTCACCTGTGGTGCCCAAAATTGAACACTGTACTCCAAGTGAGGCTGAACCAGAGCAGAGTACAGCGGAGTAATATCCTTTAGCAAAACCACCTATAAAGGTAAAGGTATCCCCTGTGCAAGCACCGAGTCATGTCTGACCCTTGGGGTGACACCCTCTAGCGTTTTCTTGGCAGACTCAATACGGGGTGGTTTGCCAGTGCCTTCCCCAGTCATGACCGTTTACCCCCCAGCAAGCTGGGTACTCATTTTACCGACCTCGGAAGGATGGAAGGCTGAGTCAACCTTGAGCCGGCTGCTGGAATCGAACTCCCAGCCTCATGGGCAAAGTTTTCAGACGGCTGCCTTACCACTCTGCGCCACAAGAGGCTCCGTAAAACCACCTATAGCACCTTAATAATCAGCACATTTATTGTCGCATGAGTATGGATAGGCAAGAGGCTTTCCCATCAGAGGTATAAAGTACGATACCTAATATTAACAGCTGGTTGAAATACGGCGAGGAAAGACTTTTCTTACCTGGTCATCACTCTTGCATGAGTTCTGCTGTCCATTTTACTGGCAAGTAACAGAGCATGACCCCACAGTCCGTGCTTCATGGCAGATTCCAGAGCATCCTTTTAACACAGAAAGAAACATACCTGTTCAGCCAGGTATCAATGGCAGGGTGATGCATCACTTCTAACACGGTTCTTAGAAGGGAGGAACCCAAAGGCTAGGTGGGACTACAACTGCCTAGCTCATGTCAAGGCATACATATACGTTCCCATGAGATCATCTCCTTGTCTATCACAGACTACATTTAATTTTCCCCCTAAGGAGCGAACAGCAGCCATTCACTGAACTGGAAGCCATTCCTGGAGAGCACAACTGGGACCAAGGGCAAATCAGCTCCTACCCCCTGATGGCTCCTAAAAAATTGAGAATTACATACACACACACACATACACACCTGCGCCCGGCACTATCCTGATTTCCACTTCTCAGTCACAGCAGACTGTGACAGAATGTGGGGCCAAGACATTGAGAATCAGGTTCTTACTGGGTGGCTTCATCACAGGGTGAAGAGAGACAAGGCTCATCGTAAAACAAGAAACCTAAACCAAGAATTCTAGTGCTGTAGTTCACCTTCTTACGACCGTAAAGTAGAAGCTCCCTGAATCGCTCCGTCTCCTTCTCCAGGCTGTCGATCGTGGCAATGAGGCTGCCTGTGAGGAAAGATAGCTGAGCCTCCCCGGATTCCTCTTCCACTTGCTCCACAGCTTCATTTGTGAAGTCAATCAAATTAGCCTCATTGGGTGATTTCCCAGGGAGCCACACAGTTTTATGATCCTGTAGAAGTAGCTCTGCAATATCTGTGCCTACCACTGTCTACAAACAAAGTCAAGAGAGGCAATTGATCAATCTCAAAGCAGGAACCCCTCAGCCTTTTGGAGAAACAGCATTTTTTTTCCTAAATAAAGTGAAAATAGGTAAAGAATTTCAGGATGCATGACTACAACCTACAAGGTTTGTTTCTTGGGCCCAAGAAAAGAAGATCTGGAGAGAATGCATCAATAATAACAACAACAAGCCTTTAATAGCATATAAAAGTACAATATAAAGAGGGAAAGTGCAAAAGGATCCACTGCTATATAGAGAAAACAAAGGCAGAGAATAGGACAAAATATACTCATGATCTCTCATGGCAAGATATAAAAACTTTGCAACTGGTTCGATTATATCAGGGTTCTGTGATGTCAAAAGAAACTGAATCTTACGTTCATCCGAATGCAGTTCTCTTTTACACAGCACTGAGTTAAGAAATTTAGCTCGGATCGAGGAATAAAATGGACAATGGAAGAAAACGTGAGTAATTGCTTCTATACAGCATTGTCCACAGGGGCACAGCCTAGTTGAATGCGGGATCTGTTGAAATCTCTCATATAGAACAGCAGAAGGCAGAGCATTACTTCTAGCTAACATGAATGCTCTAGGCTGCTGTGGGATGATTAGATGGTAGAAATACGCAGCTAGGGGCGGAGAGCTTGGTGAGATCCCCAAGCTCAATGGAGAGCAAACATTTCTAGCTTTACTGCTAAGTACCTGCAGTTCTATGTCTAACAGTCTGCTTTTAATTGAATCAAATGCAGTCTTTTCAGATATCAGGTACAAGGAGTCTAAAGAGATTCCTATAGATTTAATTTTCCCTCAATGTGTCTTAACCAAATAGATGACTCATATTCAGATAGCATAAGGGAAATTAGACTATTGGGGTCAGATCTAAAATGAATGGGAAGCGAAAACTTGATTGTTAACAACCATGCTCTGGTTACCAATAGTCTTTGGCTGGTTTCTAGACATAGGACTGCGTAAGACAGTGGTCCCCAACCACCAGGCCGCAGCGGCCCCGGCCCCATGCCACAGCTTCCTCTCCCTGCCCGCCCCCCACAGTGAGAAACTTCCCAGGCCGCAAGCAAATCAGCTGCCAAAGCGGCCGACTAGCATGCAGCCAGGCAAGCTTCTTTTTGCGGGAGGGAGGAGGAGGGAAGTGCAGATGCTGGCGCAAACGCGCATGTGCGGCAGACCCACGCATGCGCGATTGCGTCACATGTGGCCGCAAATGCGCATGTGCAGCAGCTTCGCGCATGCACAAAAGCGCCACACACGCACGTTTGCGGACTGCATGGCGCGAATGCGCATGCGCAGACCTGGCACGCATGTGCATTTGCGCATGGACTGCCGCACATGTGCGATGGCCGGATCACCCTCCCCCCACTGGTCCACAGCCTAAAAAAGGTTGTGGACCACTGGCGTAAGAGAGACAGTTCGGGGTCTCAAGGATTTTATGAAGGAAGACAGATTGGAGACTTTCGACTGCTTGGTTAAAAGCGCTGATCCAAATAGGGATGCCATAAAGCAGTTGGGCACTTAGTTTCCCACTAAATACTTTGAGGGCTGCTTGCACGTACTGGTTATCCCTGGTGTAGAAGAAACGTGTAATTACCAGGGAACTAGTTTTTGCAGATGTGATTGCATATTTCCTCTGTGTAGCCCAATTTGCATTATGGTGAAAAAATATTCCCAAGTATTTGAAGCTTTTAACTTGTACAATGTTGTTACCTCTTACATTCCATTTAAGAGGCTTCCATGGCTTTCCAAAACCCACAATTTTTGACTTCTCAAAGTTCAGAGCAAGTTTGTTACTTCACAGAAGTCCAGGAATTCAACCAGTAAGCGTTTTAAGCCAATTTGTGAATGGGGCAGCACCACAGCATCATCTGCGTATAAAAGCAGTGGGATGTGAAAGGAAACCAATTTTGGGATTATGGCCAGCTTTGAGAGATAGGGACGGAGCAAGGTCATTCATAAAAAGGTTAAATAGGAGGGGAGCCAAAATGCACCCCTTTGTTGATTGGTATTTTAGGTGTAAGACTCTCAAGGCGGGTTAGTTTGACTTGGCAACAGGTAGAAGAATAGAGTTTCCTTAGAAGATATAGAAGCCTTTTATCTATCTCCATCTTTAATAGCTTATCCCAGAGAAGATCTCTAGGGATAGAATCAAAGGCCCCCTTAAGGTCCAGAAAAGCTGCAAAGAACTTTGGACCCTCTTTCTTACTATATTTGTTGACAAGGTGGGCAAGGAAGGTGCAATGATCAAGGGAGGATTTTCCTTGACAGAATCCAACCTGCTCAGGGCCTAAAATCTTTTTCTCAGTCAACCACAAGGTGAGTTTATTTGATAGGAGTCTGGCATATAGCTTCCCAACAATAGAGAGAAGGCTGGTGGGTCTATAATTGGTTGGGAGCGAGAGGTCACCCTTTTTAAATACTGGAACAAGGATTGCATTTGTCCATGAATAAGGCATTAAGCCTGTTTTATTAATCACAGTAAAGAGAGCAGCCAAAGGTGGAGCCCACCAGTTGCTAATGACAGCATGAGCTCAGAAAGCAATGAACTGAGGAAAAGGGGAAATCCATTGAGAAATCCATGAGATCCCTCTCCCCCAGCAAGGAACATGGGAAAGGGCAGCAATTCATCATCATCAGTCAGTATAAATAAAACAGTAAGGCTAAGGGGGTGGGCTGAGTCCAGGATAGGGGCCAACGATTGGCACCTTGGCCTCGGACTGAGAAGAATTCCGTCCAGTTGGGTGAGCGGCCAATCGGAAGGCGCTTTGCACCTTCCAACTGGGCCCTCACCAGGACAGACCAGAGTTCCACCCGCCCACCCACCCAACAAGCCCAGCCAGGGGAGACATCACTGCCAGTTTGCTCCTGACCACCACAGGGAGAGGAGGTCAGTAGGGCTGCTAAGGGGGAGGGGACAGAGGCTTAGACAGGATGCCCCAGCCCTTTTCACCCCAAGGCTATCCTAACTGTCATGTCCAACTGTAAATTGCCTCTGACACTGACAGAGCTGGCACAGGGCGGGTGAGTATGCTGCCTCCCCCTCCCTTCAGGCCTGCTGCAAAGCAGCCTTTAGCAGCTCCTGACTGAGGGGAGGGAGGCGTTTCCAAGAGCAACGCAGGGGAGCCTCAGGGCATGGGGGTGGGCATTCCTTTTGGGGGGGGGGAGTTCTTCTGCAAACCGCTGACAGAGAGGCCACAGAAAATCCCCTTCTCACTTAAAATACTGCTCTGGCCAGGGGTTAGACACAGCTAAGCCATGTGTATTTCTTCTTTGCCACTCTCTGCAGATTTGAAGCCAACAGTTCTTGATGTTTGTTGCTGGTCCCAGGCACCAGGCTGGCCATACCGTTGATCTGATCTTTGGTGCGGGTATAGAGGTGGAGCTAGTAGCGAACAATGTTGTCCAGTGATCAGACCACTATGCCCTGAAGGCTTGGCTGAGGGTATGGCCCCCTCCCTGTTTGGGCGATTTTAGCCCACCCACAGAGGCTTATGAGCTCAGAAAGCAATGAACTGAGGAAAAGGGGAAATCCATAGAGAAATCCATGAGAACGTCCCTCTCCCCCAGCAAAGAACATGGGAAAGGGCAGCAATTCATCATCATCATCATCATCATTATCATCATCAGTATAAATAAAACAGTAAGGCTAAGGGGGGTGGGCTGAGTCCAGGATAGGAAACAGGGGCCAACGATTGGCACCTTGGCCTCGGACTGAGAAGAATTCCAGCCAGTTGGGTGAGCGGACTCTGAATGCTCTGTGGGACCCAATGCCTTCCAGTGGTTTGTTGACGGATTTATGGAGTGGTTTTTTGTCGCCAGTATGGTTTTATAATATTGTATGTGGGTTTTAAATCTTATTGTAAGCCACTACGAGCCAGCAGGGTCCAGGAGTGGTGAGTAATAAATCGAAAAATAAATAAAATAAATAAATGAGCCTGGAGATCCCTTCCAACTCTGATTCTATAATTCAAGCATCGACCTATACGCTTACATTTAGGTATTAAGGAAGGCTCAAGCTGTGAAGTATTTCCTTGCTAAGTTTATTCTTGCATCAGCTCCAAAAACTAACCAGCATAGTTAAAGGCACCCAGTATGTGCAAGGCTGATCACAGAGACCACTGCATCATCCTGGTTCTCCTGCTGTACATTTTGAATATATTCAAATCAACATCACACTACTGAAAAATTAAAGGAGACAGAGCTGGAGGACTAATTGTAAGCAACAAGGATTTCACAAGGATTACAAGGAAGTCAAGAACTCATACCCCATTCTGTCTACAGAGAAGAACAATGAAGTCCCAGAGCAGCCGTGAAGACTCCCTGTCAATCAGAGTTTCGTTCTGACTGCATCGCATAGCTTTGTTTTGGGCAAAATTAATAACATCAACTTTGTGTGTGTCATCTCTGAAAGAGAATGAGAAATAGTAAGAGCAAGAACTAGAATGCAGGTACCAGCAACCACAGCTGGTGAGATGCTGGACTTGATGGTCCTTTGTGGCCTCTTCCAGCTCTGTGTGATTCTGATTTATGGTCGGCGAGGACAACCTCCCCCCCCACACACATGTCTACCCCATAAAAGGAAGCAAAGGTAGCTAAAGAGTCAGATCAGCCAAAGGTACCAGTACTTCTTGCCTTTTAAGGGGCCATTGTTTACTTTTGCTGGATGCACCTACCTAAATTGTGGCAAAAAAAGGTGGCCTGATCTGGTGATGAAGAAGGAAATTTATCAGTTGCTCTCCCATCTTCTACTTCAATCTATCTTTCCCAATAGTTCCCTTGTTACAGGGGATACTGGAATGGTGCCATTGCAGTTTTCATTAACAAAACCAAAATTGCAGAGTACCGAAAACAGAGTGAACACAAGGCATAAATGGCTTGGTCCACCCGTGACAGTGGCAGCACCTGACCTATGAGACTTTAGAGTCTTTCAGCAGTGCCAATTCCTGCATGCCACACCCACTCTGAATACAGAATGGACCACTTTGGCCTCTAACTGACAGGAGCTCTCGGAGGCTTCAGGCAAAGGCAGCAGTGGTAGCCTAAGTGGCTCTCATGAAAACTCTCTGGCACACAAAAGCCACCCCACTTGCAGTTTTGATAAGACTGTACAGAGCACCTGCACAACTTTGTCCTTTTAAGATCCACTTGAAATTAAAACAGCCCTCAAAAATCAAGTGACTGGGGAGATGGCATATTTTTCCATCCTTGCCAGTGTAGCATACTGGAATGACATTTATTTTTTCAAAGAAAAATAAGATGCAGAAGCACCACAGTGAAGCATTATAATTATCTTTAGGTTGGGCTTCACTAATAAGTTTTACTTCATCACAAGCAGACACATCCTCCAGGCAGAAAACAAAAACTGCAAAATTCCCACGACGTTAGTATTGGTTATGTTAGTTTCCTAACATCTTGGGCCTGAAGCTTGAGTATCTGTGAACCACTAACCTCTGCTGCCAAAAAAGAGGATTTGTTTGATGATGGCTGGAAGCTGGAGCAAGGCAGGGGAGAGTGGTTAGTGAATAGTCTACCATGGGTGCAGATCAGGGGTAGTCAAACTGCAGCCCTCCAGATGTCCATGGACTACAATTCCCATGAGCCCCTGCCAGCAAATGCTGGCAGGGGGCTCCTGGGAATTGTAGTCCATGGACATCTGGAGGGCCGCAGTTTGACTACCCCTGGTGTAGATTTTCCACACTTTCCCTGAAGGTTAACTGGAGGATGCCATGCATGTGCTACACTGTCACCAACCCGTGGCCCCTCCCACATCAGAAACATTCGCAGGAATCCAGAGTGACCCCAATGCATGAACCTACTTGGATAGAGGGCCAGGAAACATTCTCAACTCCTCTTGTTCTGAAGAACGCTGCAGTATCACCTGGAAGACAAGGTAAAAAAGTGTTCACGTGCCACTATACTGCAGTTCTAAACACAATTATTTTTAAGTCAGCCACACATAATGCAACAGGACTTAGCGGGAAGAATACTTGCCATTATGACTCTTCTGCATTTCAGGGTTTGCCAGTTAATTAAGCAGATGTAGGCATGAAAGAGAGCTGACTGAAAACACATGGTATATCCCAGCATTTCAATTAGTTATGCTAGAATCCCTTACTTTCACACAATAATGAAGACCTTTAAAAGCCCATTTTTCTCTTTGCCCCATCACCTCATGCAGGATATCAATGACTCCTAAGGAGTAATAGTTATCAATATACTAGTGAAGAAATTTAGATGAGACCTGATAGGATTTAATGTACAATTTTTCCACCAGGCACGGCTACTAGAGTCCTCACAGGAATACCTTGGAGGGCCCATATCCAGCCTGTGCTGGGGCAGCTGCATTGGTTGCCAGTTGCGGCCCAGATCAGGTTCAAGGTTCTGGTTTTGACCTTTAAGGCCCTTTGCGGTCTGGGTCCCACGTATCTGAGGGACCGCTTGTCATCCTATGCCCCCTGCAGGGCCTTGCCCTCTGTAAGTACCAACTTGTTGATCGTCCCCGGCCCCAGAGAAGCTCATGTGGCCTTGACTAGGGCCTTTTCGTTCCTGGCCCTTAACTGGTGGAACAAGCTCCCGGAAAGCTCCCTGGGAGAACTTTCCGTAGGGCCTGCAAGATAGAGCTCTTCCGCCAGGTCTATGGATGAGGCCAGTGTTGGAGGACGATCGGATGGGCCCTCCTTGGGGAAGACATGCCACTATGCTGGTAGCATCTTTGGCGTGGCCAGTTGTTGTATTTCCTCCCTGCCCCGGCTGGCAGTCATTTCATTATAGGGAGGGCTTATATCTTGCTCTTTTACCGCCATGCTGTATTTTTCTGTAAAATTGCATGGGATTATTTTAATAGGGTTTTAATTGGGGTTTTTATTGTATGAGTTGTTGTGCAACCTGCCACAAGCCGGCTTGCCAAGAGTGGCAGGTAACAAATCGAATAAATAATAATAATAATAATAATAATAATAATAATAATAGTTATTATGATGATTTGGGGAAGGGAATGGGGGAAAGGAGACCCAGCTAAGGTCACGAAACGCTATACAAATGTCCAAAAAAAGCTGGGATGGAGGAAGCCCCAAGATAGGAAGAGCCTCAGCTGGTCTAGGTTTTCCTCATTTGTCTTCAAAACTGGGAGGCAAATCACTCGTCTTATCACCCTACAGATGGGAGAACTATGTGATGTGACTGAAGCTTTTCTACTGCACCTTTCCTCCAAGGGCCCGAAGGCAGCAACTAATCACTAATTGTCAAAACTGTACATACATAAAAACAGTACAGTAAAATTGCAGGGCCACGTGACATTTCTTACACATCCAGAAACTAGTTCTGAACTGAAAGTCTTCAGAAAAAGGAAGACCATCCCTGCACATTAACCCAACAGCAACTTTGTTTGGCAAGCAATGCCAAGTGGTGGCACACATCAGGGGGACTACTCTGGAATTGGCCAGCCGATGCCCCCTTCATCACAGATTGCCAAGCCTAATACCAAGGGTGCCTGCACATATTGGAATGGTTTCATTTTTTTATGTGCCACTTTATCTATTGGAAATCTTGAGCTGCTGGGAGCGGAGGTGAAATCTGAGTGCTGCAGCTAGCAACAGCAGGATACACACCTTGTTCCTGGAAATAAGAATATTCATGTAACTCATTCCTGTTTCTCACTTACCTCCATGCTGCAAATCTCAACCAAAGCAGGCTGTCCCTCTGAGGGCAGGTTTGATAAGGCCTTTATTAGGTAGCCTCCAGGGCCAAACCTTGCACATATATGAGGCACAGAAAACTTCTCAGGTGTCAGAGGTCTTGAAGGGACTACAATGGGAAAATGACAGAAAACCAGGATAAGTTCCACTTGTATTTAAATTCTGTTTACCTTTCAGAGGTCTGGGCCATAGACAAACCAGGTGCACAAGGCTGCTAATGGCTTTGCTTAGAATGTATGTCAGCTTCCCAGATGAAAATAAGTCCATGTATATGTAAATTACCATTAAATTCAGCTGCTGTACATGCCAATAACACAATCACTGGGCCTAACAACATCACCTACACCATCAAAGGCTTATTCACATGCTCATCTCCTAACATTCTAATATGCCATTAAATGCCAACAATGTTCCTCTGTAGCCTACATAGGATAAACAGGTTAAACCCTCTGGCCAAAGAATAAATTGACACAAGTCTGACATCAATAATCACAGGACTGAGAAACCTGTAGGGGAATACTTCAACCTTCTAGGACATTCAAGAATAAAGGAAGATTGCATTAATGAAGGAAGGGAACTGCTTGGTGACCGGTGTTTTTTTCCTATTCAGCCCTTATCTTCCTTTAGGACTGGGGCATGGGAAAGATTTTTTGATTGTATTCAACCCAGGGGGGGAAATCATCCCTTGAGCCCGTAAAATTTATGCGACTCAGAAGGGTCAGGGTCAGAAGGCGAAGTTTTCTTAAGGTCTAAAATAGCAAGGGCTTTGCTTAATAAGAACTAGTAGTCATCCATTTTAAAGAACCTTTCTGTATGTCGAGGGACCTAAATAGGCTCAATCTCTTCTTCATCTGTTATAAATTCATCTTCATTTCTATCTCTGGCTTCCTCTTCCTCCTCAGAGGATTCAGACCTGCATTGGCTGCATCTCCTTTTTTGAGTAGCCATATAGACCCATCTGTACTTAAGATGGGTTATATATGGATCATTCACAACATCATCTTCCCTCACCCTCCTATGGGGAGAAGGGAAAGAGGTGTAAGAATGGGAAGCAGGAGTCTACGCTCTCAGTTGTGCCCCTTGGAAAAATAATTGTTTAATCTCTTCTCGCATTGCCGACTTTAAGTCCATAAAGGCTGGGGGGGATATCAAATGGAGCCTCTGCGATGTGTTGCCAGCTCTCCTGGGTTTAGCCCCGCCAATTTACTTGGGCCCATGCTGAGAAGACTCCACTGGAGATCTGTCATTTCCACCACTGAATCAGATGGCTTCAGATAGTGTTGGGGTTTTCTGGGAGGCTGCTCTTTGATTTTGGAGCACTGCCACAACTCCACAGAAGCCTCTGCCCATTCCGTCAAATCTGCTGCCAATTGCTCTCTGCTGGGATCTCCTGGTCCCTGTGGGAACAGAGGATCTCACTGCTCTCTGTCTGAGCAGAAGGCTCATGTCTTTCCTCCTTCATAGATGGCAATAGACAAAAATGGCAGCCGCGCTTAAATCAAAAGCGCGGGCGCACTCTGCAACGCCACTAACCTCTCTCACACTCTTTCCCTCTTCCTAGCATCTCTCTTGCAAGGAGACAGAGAGCACAAAGTAAAGAATTAGGTATAAGAAGGAAAATTGGCAAATAGGATAGAGGAATGAACTTAGATTTGGAGTAAGAAGGAAAAAGAGTAGGAGATAGTCCTGTCCATCTGCCCTCCTCTCGAGAAAGGAAGAAGACTGGAAGTGGGGGCCTCTCACAGAAAGAGACTTGAAGGCAAGATATGGTCCTGATCCCCCTTGAACGATGTCCTCCTGCATCCCAGAGGGAGAACCTTCTCTTCTGCTGCTAGGACAAAAGTATAATATAACCCACAATAAGTGACCCAACCTTTGGGATGAGAGGGTCAGGGGGTGGAATTATGGATCTTTTTCAAAAATCTACCACCAAAATATTTTAAGCAGTACCTTGTTCAGGTGCTGGCCAAGCAGATTTAGCCAGGTAACCATAATTCGTATCAAAGTTGCTGTACCCCCCATAGGAATACTCAGCATGGAGTGAGGCTGACTGGTTAGCAGCTTCATAGGCACTGGTGGTCAGGTCATGATTGCTTCGATAGAGCTGGCTCTAGGAAGAGATGCAAGTGTTTGTGTTAATAGAAAGAAATGTAGAAAAGGAAAGGGGATGGCACAGGGGCTATGCAACCCAGAAGCCCAAGAGAAAGGCTTCCCCATTGCAGCCCCTCCATACAGGCCTGCAATGCTTGAGCTGAACCCCATGGGACATTCCCATCGGGTTCAACAACAGCCCTTAACAAAAACTGCCAGGGAGGGGCAACAACAGGGATAAGTTTGGGCTGCCAAGCCTCACATCTAGACGTTCTGAGAACATGGGGTCAGCCACTGCATGAAACAAAATACTATGCTAGAGGAAGAGTGGGTCTTACCTCCCACAGCTAGCTACTCTCACGTTCCCACAGAAGCAAGCAACCTAACAAGCATTCGTGTGACATGTCTACCCACGCCCCGGCTCTCTAGGGTTGTCTCGTAAGAGGGGAAAAAACAAAGCCCCGTCTCCTCTTACTTGTTGAGAGCGAGAACTGAAGCTGCTCTGGCGGCTGTGAGCACTGCGAGAACTGCGGAGGCTGTGGCCTGAATGCTCACTGTGGATGCTGCGCCGGTCTAACTCATCCCCATAGGGGTCCCGGCGAGGCTCCAGGTCATCCTCAAAGCTGCCAGCAAAACGAGGGTCATAGCGCCAGTGGTCTTCATGGCTAGTGGTAGGGAGAACACAAAGAGCCATAAGGCAAACTTGCACTCTAAGAAGGACTAACTTCAGAAACCAAACACCTAACAGCTTGACTGAATCCGTGCACCGAGACTTGGAAATGTAAGTCTCCATTCAAGGGGGCACAAATAGGTAAGATAAACAACGCTCCAAGTTATCACTTGATTGACTGAGCTATGGCACCTGGGAGGGCAACATGGGCAGGAGATCTACCTGCCTTATAACCCATGCTCTTCCCTTTGTGTGAATGGTGAGACACAATTTATAATTTTAGTATGCTGCAAGTAGGCATAACGAGATGCAGAGCAAAGGGCCACAATTTTGCTTTTAAAGCCTGTGAATCTAACCTTTATATTGCAAATCTGTAGTGTTTCAAGTAGATCAAAGCGGCATATCTGGTGATGGAGCTGCGACTGTGACATGCACTGTCTGTGGCATGCTTGTATTTTTACCTCAGAGTAACTTTAAATACATCTGCACCAAGTGCAAGTTAGTAGCGCTCCTGGAGGAGAAGGTACAGAAGCCACAAGAATGCCTGTCCATTCTTTTTTATTCTAAAAAGAAGCGCAAAGAGTTTTTAGAAGGAAGAAGAGGTAGAAGGAGAGGAGGAGGAGAAGGAGTTGGTTCTTATATGCCGCTTTTCTCTACACGAAGGTACAGGAGCACCTTTGGGCGGGCAATTGGGAGAGGTGGGAAAGGTGTCTCACCGATCAGAGGAGAAAAGGACAAGAGGACAATGGATGGGAGAATGTTACCCAGAGGTGTCGAAAAATAAGGAGATGTTCTGCCCCTCTGATGCTCAAAAATCATTTCCAGGATAGTGACTCTGGACCACAGGAACAAGGGCTATTCCCTCAACTTCCCCAAAGCTGAAATGATGTTTCGAAGACCCCTGTGGATGAAAGAACTGACTCCTGTGCTCCCCAACATGTAAGGACTAGGAGACACATACTGGTAATTGGGGATTCCCTATTGAGGGGAGTGGAAGCCAAAGTGTGTTGACCGGACTCGTTGTCTCGGGAGGGTTGCTGTCTACTTGGCGCAGGAATCGAGGATGTCATGCAAAGGGTAGAAAGACTTGTAAAGCCCAAGGACAGATATCCCTTCCTGCTCATTCACGCAAGAACAAATGATATTGTCCAGTGCATATGAAGCATATGAAGCAAGACTACGTGGTCTTGGGGGGGGGCGGGGAAGCGAAGGACTTGGGAGCACGTTGTGTTTTTGTCAGTTCTTCCTGTTAATGGCCAAGGCTTAGGAAGGAAGAGAAAAATACTCCAGATAAATGACTGGCTATGTCGTTTGTATCATTGGGAAAGGTTTGGGTTTTTGGACCATGGATCGAGCTACCATGATGAGGTCTTATATCAGGAGATGGTTTGCACCTCCCGAGGATGGGAAAAATGTCTTTGCAAAGCATCTTGCAGAGCTGGTGAGGAAAGCTTTAATCTAAGTCCAATGAGGAAGTGAGATGTACATTCAAAGCCTAATTCGATGATGAAAACTGAAGATGGGAACACTGCATATTTAAAAGGAATGGCACATATGCAGGTAACTATTAACTTCCAGGAAAGTTCAAAAACTAAAAGCCTGGGGTATGAAGGATTACGATGTCTCTACACTAATGCATAGAGTATGGGAAACAGGCAGGATGAACTAGGAGTCCTAATAAAGAAAGAGGACTATGAATTACAGAAACCTGGTGGGATACCACTGACAACTGGAATAATAGGATGGAGAGGTACAACTTATTTAAAAGGCACAGACAGATAAAGAAGGGGGAGAAGTAGCACTATATGTTAAGAATATATATACTTGTGAGGAAATGCATGTATCTGAGCATGAGAATTCAGCTGAGAGTCTTTGGGTAAAAATAAAAAGGAGTAGGAAATAATAGCGGTATTATGGTAAGAGTCTGCTATAGACCGCCAGGCCAGGCAGAGGACTTGGATGAGGTGCTCTTAGACCAGATTACAAAGTTCTCAGAGAGATGGGATCTAGTGGTCATGGGAGATTTCAATTACCCAGATGTCTGTTGGAAGACCAGCTCTGCTAAGAATGAAATGTTCAATAAATTCTTGACTTGTCTTGCTGACAACTTCATGTCCCGGAAAGTGGAAGGGGCAACCAGGGGAATCTGCTGTTTTAGATGTGATTCTCAACAGGGAAAAACTGGTTGATGAGGCAAAAGTTGTGGGCATGCTTGGTAGTAACGACCACGGAATTTTGGAATTCATGATCTTGGGAAAGAGAAAGGCTGTATGGAGTAATACATACAGGCTGGGCTTCAAGAGAGCAAAATTTAACAATGTTGGGTAGAATCCTGTGGTCAGAAAAACTTAGGAAGTCCAAGAAGGTTGGGAATTTCTCAAAAGTGAAATACTGCAGGCACAATCGCAGACAATCCCCTTGAGAAGGAAAACTGGGAGGAACCTAAAGAAACCAGGGTGGATCCATAAACAGCTTTCAAAAGAATTGAGTAATAAAAAAGACTCATTTAAAAAATGGAAGGAGGACCTTACAACCAAGGAGGAATATAAACAAATAACTAATGCTTGTAGGGGGAGTGAAAGAAAAGCTAAAGCTTAGTATTAGCTTAGGCTAGCAAGAAATACTAAAAACAACAAAAAAGGGTTCTTTATATTCAAAGTAAGAAAAAGAATAGAGACATGGCAGGAACACTGCAGAGACAAGAAAATGACATTGTAACAGGTGATGAAGACTGTGAATGCCTAAATTCCTACTTCTCAGTCTTCTCTTGTGAGAGAAAGCATGCTTAATGTGGCAAAATCATTTCACCTGATGTGGGATGGGAGTTCTGTCCACTGTAGGGGTAGTCCATAAACACCTAGTTTCTTTAAATGAAACCAAATCCCCTGGGCCAGACAAATTGCATCCAAGTGTACTAAAATAACTTGGAGATGTAATTTCTGAGCTTCTATCCATTATTTTTGACAATGCTTGGAGAACAGGTGAAGTGCTGAAGACTGGAGGTGGGCAAATGTTGTCCCCATCTTCAAGGAGAAAAAGAAGGATCTGGTTAACTACCAGTCCATCAGCTTGACATCTGTAGCTGGCAATATTTTAGAACAAATCATCCAACAGTCGGTCCTTGAACAGGTGATGGCTGTAATTACGAAGAGTCAGCATGGCTTTCTCAAGAACAAGTCATGTCAGACTAGCCTTATCTTTTTTTTGAGAAAGTTACTACCTTGCTAGATCAGGGGAATGCTGTGGACATAATTTACCTTGATTTCAGTAAGGCTTTTGATAAGGTTCTACATGATATTGACAAGTTGGTAATATGAGGTATGGATCCTATTACTGTTAGGTGGATCGAAAACTGAGTGATTCATCACACCCAAAGTGTGCTTGTAAATGGTTCAACATGTTCTTGGAGAGGAATGATGAGTGGAGTGCCTCAAGGATCTGTCCTGGGCCCTGTGTTGTTCAACATATTTATAAATGATTTGGATGAAGGAATAGAAGGGGTGCTTATTAAATTTGCAGATGACACTAAACTGGGAGGGGTAGCAAACACACCAGAAGACAGAATCAGAATACAAGATGATCTTGAATTTCAATAGTAATAAATGTAAAGTTCTTTATTTAGGTAGGAAAAATCAAATGCATCACTAAAGGGAAACTTGTAGTCTGTGTGAAAAGGATCTGGGGGGTCTTAGTAGACCGGACACTGAACATGAGTCAACAGTGTGACCCAGTAGCTAAAAAGGCAAATGGGATTTTGCGCTGTATTAAAAGAAATATAGTATCCAGATCATGCCAGGTGATGTTACCGCTCTACTCTGCTCACTGTAAGACCTCACTGTACTGTGCTCAGTTTTGGGCACCACAACTGAAGAAATGTAGAGACACTGGAGTGTGTCCAGAGGAGGGCTATGAAGATGGTGGGGGGTTTGGAGACCAAGTCGTATGAGGAAAAGTTGAGAGAGCTACGTCTGTTTAGCCTGGAGAGAAGGCAACTAAGAGGTGATTTGATAACCATCTTCAAATACTTGAAAAGCTGTCATATAGAAGATGGAGCAGAGCTGTTTTCTGTTACCCCAGAAGGGCGGACCAGAACCAATGGGTTGAAAATAATTCAAAAGAATTTTCGGCTAAACATCCAGAAGATGTTCTTGACGGAAGGGTTTTTCAGTCGAACAGGCTTCCTTGGAAGGCAGTGGGTTTTCCTTTGGAAGTTTTTAAGCAGAGGCTTGATAGTCATCTGAAATAAATGCTGATTTTATATTTTAGGCATATTGTGAGTGGGTGGTGAGGAAGAGATGTGTCAGTGTTTGTCTCCTGTGGCCCTTCCTTGCATAACCAGGGAATTGCTGATCACCTCTGTGGAATGGTAGATGAATTTCCTCCGGGCCAGGCTGGATTCTAGAGATTTCTGGTGTGTGGAGGGATCACTTGTACATTAAATTGGGGTCACTGTGGGTAGGCAGGTTGTTGTGAGTTTCTGCATTGTGCAGAGGGTTATATGATGATCCTGGAAGTCCTTTCCAACTCCATGATTCTAAGAGATATTAAATTGGGTCAGTCAGTGAGAACTAGTTTGAAATGTTTACAAACCTGTTATCATATGGGTATGCCTCTCTTTTCTGATAAGAATTCTGCTCCAAGTCATACCAGAGTCTTTGGTCAAATCCCCGGGAGTCTCTGAGCCTGCCATCAAAAGCAGTCTGGTAGCGGTTCCAGCGGCTTGGATCTTGAAGGAGAGGGGAAAAGAATTGGACATTTTGAAGCTTTGGGTGGCCCTTCAACCAATACCATCACTACAAGCAGAATATCTGCTAATATAAACTACTGGGCCAAAGTCAATTTCAAACCACCACTGTGGGTGCACCACCTGTGCACCTTGAGATAACTCCGGCTGCAATCAAGATATACCCCATAGCCTCTGCACTAAACAGGCTTTTGTAATTCAGGAGCATCTGAAGAGCCATGAAGGCTGAAGCGTTTTGCAGTCATGGCCTTTGCAGTCATGACCAGGCAATGAGAGCAGCAGACCTCAGAGTGTCAACACGACATCCCTATTGCAGCTCATCATCAAGAAGGTATTCTCTCACTCCAGAACATTCTGAGCGAGATTTATTTCCATCTAACAGGTGTTTCTTCCCATCCACAATGAATTTGATAACTTTATAACTGAAATATCACTCCCACATTATTAAGGATGCTAGACTTGTTTTTCCAGGCTTTGGCCACAGCTGTTATTTTATTTTTATTATTTCATTTCATTTATTTATTTCACTCCCACATAGTGGCTCGTGGTGGGTAGCAAAATCGCTCCAATACTAAAATTTCCCATAAAATCAACAATATGATCCCCCATATAATCCCCCATAGACTGCGAGACTCCCACCTCTCCTCAGCTCAACAGAACTTTTTATATCAGTGGCTCAGGGGGACAACTGCAGGGGCCCCTGATGACTTGGCTAGCCTGGCTAGCCTGTTCTATTGCCTGCTGGCAAACCTTACAGTTTCCATGGTCATAAACCAGGTCAAGTAACATGGTTACCCACTTAGGGGTATGCAAAAAAACCTTCAAAAATCAACACAGTATTTTCCAGGGTATACTGAATCCGAAAGAAATCAGTATTTACGATACTCCTGAATCCCAGTACTAGTATGGTCCCTTCAAATGACTTCTCCACTTTAGTTTCAAGTGAACTTGAACCCAAAGGTGTTTTTTTTTAAAGGCCCCAAACAGTTCCAATATTTTTTTTTGGGGGGGGGGGGGGGGTTGAGGCTTGGCCATTAGGGTGGCCAGAAAGAATCAATTTCAGTATACTGATATTCAGTATCTAGCTGAATTTTTTTGGCTTGTGCCAAATGCACACCCCTAACCTCCACCTGTTAGTCAGAAATTAATCCAGTAAGAGATGGTTAGAATTAAGCAGACATGTGCTCTGGGAACTCATTAAAATCTGCTTCATCCTTTTATCTGAATGTCTTCTGATGGAGGAAAAAAGACCACTGGTATCTCCTACCTTCATAATCATATGGATTTGCATAATAATCAGCATAGTAATTGTTCCATCCACCTTTGGAGTTATAATAGTCATCTGGATACCCCTGCCTAGAAAAGAGAGAGACATTTTTTTTTAAATGAGAGAAACCTAAAGGTCTATGCTCTACTGAAAAACAGCTAGAGATTAGAGTCACTGGAGGCTGTGGACTGGCTATTTCTTAGAAGACAGTACAGATGATTACTGTTTTTGCTGCTGTTACTATGAGTGCCATACTTTATCACAACCACATAAAACAACTGGATGATAAATGTCCCTGTACTTCTGCCTTGGCCCTCTTGACCAGAGTCCCTAATTATTGACTCTTTTCTTGACCTTAATCTTACCCATACCAATATTTCTCTTTTCTGTCCACAGTTCGACAAAAAAACCCATACACTGTGAATATTACTGTCTTACTTCTGTGTGATGGGAACCTTAACCACCGCAAACAACAGAAAGGGAAGGGAAGCAATGCTTCGAGTCAATAAGGTATCTCTATGAATGGAAGGATCTCTGCCTGCGGAGCATGACTTTCTTGCCTCCCCCTCCTGATCCAAACCAGAATTCTGGTTCATTTGATCCAAGTCTGTAGTTGCAGCATTCTGAACCTCAGTCAACTATTTAAAAAAATCAGTGGAGGGAGGGAAAGGGCCCCTCTGTGTCCTTCAAATGGGACATCAAGTTGCAAATCAGTCAACTGCCCTGCAGAAGAAATTTGCTCTGCACACCTGGAAGAAGGCCTGTCTGAGGTGTGGCTGGCTCTGGAATTGGGCCGTTCAGGTTCCGCATATCGATAGCTTCCAGGATCCCTGTAGGCTGCACTGTCATACTGCCAGAAAGCCCGGTCATAACGGCCATAGGCATCGTCCTAGGAGAAAGAGAATTTGCATGACTCTTCCTAACAATCAGCCTACCACATATCCTCAGTATCTCATTATACTTGCACCTGTCCAGCATCAAAATTTGAGAGGCTCCCGGTCAATCCTGAGTTTCCTCTTGAATCCACAAACAAATCCAAATTTAAAGCAAACTCAGGGCAAGGAATTGTTTTTGCACTGTCATTTTCTTAACTGGGAAAATGAAACATTGGACTGACCAGAATGGGCCTGGCAAACCAGTAGAATTAAACATGAGGTCACCTGCAGTTTAACCTCAACAAGGTGTCAATTCTGGAACCATTGCCTGGAAACTGTAGCCTTTGAAAGTTGCCACAGCTGAAATATTCTTTTTATATGCATAAAAATATTGCACCAAATGTATGAACATATAGCTTAAAAACAAAACATATAGCTATAGAAACAAAAATCACTTTCATCAGAATTTTTTTTCAGGACACAAAATTCTAGTTGCAGGTTATGCCAACTAATTTAGATGAATAACTTCTCTGTAAAGGACTGAACATTAAGAGCGTGTGGGGGAAGAGCCATTTTCCGGCAGAGTTAAAACACACACACACAAATGGCTTTTCCTCTTGAAAATGAATGACACCTTTAGCTGTAAATTCTTTCAAAGACACCAATGTTGGGATTTTGAAAATATATGAATTTAAATTCTCCCATCGGGCCGCGAAGGCCACGGTACCAGGCCCCCGGCAGCCACACCGGCCTCCCCCAGCACAGCGAGAAGGAAGGGAAGAGGCAGGCGTGGCTGCTGGCACGACGGCGACGCAAACACGCATGTGCATTAGCGCCACCTGGTGGCAAATGCGCGGCAACTGCGCATGTGTGTTTGCATGCCGCTGCCGCGCATATGCGCGGCACCTGGGCCGTCGGCTCTCCCCTCACCCCCGGAGGTGGTCCCTGACCTCAGAAAGGTTGGGGACCGCTGAATTAGTGTATTAGTTACAACTTCTTTAATTAGTGGACAGCTGTAGACTTGTTAATTACAGAATCAAAGGGCTAAAATGAATTCAAATAACAAGAAAAATGCTCCCCAAATCCTCCTAAAGATCTTATCACATAAGACAAATTTAGGGCCATCAGAGGGACCCATGAAGCGGCAACTCAAGTACATCCATCAGAGGAACCCTGCTGGATCAGGCCAAGTGTCCACCTCATCCAGCAGCAGCTTCCAAGGGGCTCAGGAACACACTGCTTTACACCGAGATAGACCTCTAGTTTACCAAGTGATTGTCTACATCAGGGGTAATCAAACTGCAGCCCTCCAGATGTCCATGGACTACAATTCCCAGGAGCCCCTGCCAGCAAATGCTGGAGGACATCTGGAGGGCCGCAGTTTGACTACCTCTGGTCTACATGGACTGGCTCTCTCCTGGTTCTGAGGCCATTCATACTACCTGAGTGTTTTAACTGGTGATGCTGAACTTGAGATTTTCCACATGCAGGGCACAGTCTCCACCAAAAAGAACACAAAGTGGGAACAGAGCCCTCTTCCCTGTATGAGTTCAGCATCAAAAGACGTGTGCTAACCCAACCCAACATTATGCTGGGAGACCCCCACCCCACAATCAAGATTACGTGGAGAAAATCCCACCCACAATACCAAATATGGCAAATTCATACATCCCAAATATGAAACAAAAAAGCAACCCCACCCTCCATTTTCTTCATTCTTTGCCATTAACCCAACCCTACCCAGCCTCTCATCTGCAGTCATGAGGAAGAAAAACTGAGTACAAATTCAATTCTACCTGGTAGTACAGATGAGTGGTCCTAGGGTCAGCAGGAGGATAAGGTGGCTGATACTGAGGTGGGTAGGCTTCGTATGGATGTCTGTAGTAGTAGTAAGGGACTGCAGATGGACCAGATGCTGTCTGAGAAGGTGGAAGGTGCTGCTGGTCTTGGTGAGAGGGAGCTCCAGCTGGCTGGCTGCTGCCAATGGATGTCAAGGCAGAGGGCAGGCTCGTTGTAGCTGCAGCACTCAAAGGCTGACCCAATGTGGCCTGTCTGTTATGAGCAACAGGCTGACCATGGCTTGTGGGCAGATGTACGGAGCTCTCTTCCAGGGGACCCGGCAGGCAAGACCTGTTGGTTGGTGCCTGGGCAGGACTATTTCCTGCCGGAACTGAGGAATGTCTAGAGGGCAACGATGCTGAAGCAGTCTGTACTTGCTGCTGCTGTGAGGGTGTGGCTCTATCCAAGGGTGCTAGAAGCTGCATGTCTTGCATTACCTGTGGATAGAAATGCTGCTGGCCCCCCAATTCTGGCTGAGGCATTCCCAGGCCTCCAGAAAGCAACTGAGTTTGCACTTGGGTACCACTGTTCACACTGCTCTGCTCCAGGGTCTTTGCTACTGTAAAATCAAGTGCTCTGGTAGGCTCCTGACTACTGGAACCATTCTGGGATCTTGCAGGACTGCCATTAGGAGGCATTGTGGTACCTACTGTAGAAGCCAACACTGCACTTGTATTGCTGCAGGAACCAGAGAGGTTTGTCCCAGGCTTTCTAGTGAATTCAGGAGAAAACCCTTCTAAACTGACTGCCTGTGTATCTTCCGAAGCCAAGTTGAGTGGGACTTGAGAGGCAGACTGTCCCAGAAAGGTTGCAGATTTATCTGAAGTCATTTCAGAGGAAGTGGGAGGGTCTTTTAATAAATTAGGATTAGTTAAAGTAGAAACAGGACCGGACTGCAAGCTATATAATGGCATGTTGTCTCCAGAAGGGTTGCTGCTACCATGTGCACCAAGTAAAGGCTTAGTACTAATTCCAGAATCTTTGGCTAAATGATTTTTTTCATTCTTGTTCAGATTATTTGCAAGAGAGAAGTTAACTGGCTGTGTCAAGCTGTAGCTTTGATTTGGCTGAGCAATCAAGATAGGTTGGTTTTGCAGCGTCTCAGTAGGTGGGGAAGAAAGGAGGCTGGCATAGCCTGAGCTTGCCTGAGAATGGGGGGCCTCATCATCCCCCATTTTAGGAGGATTTTCCAGGTTTTCAGAAGACGTATTGCCAGTCTGTGATGAAGGGTGAACCAGTCCAGGTTTACTAGGCTGCTGACCAGGCAACCCCTCATCAGGGGGCTGAACCACCTGAACCGTCTGCTTGGCTGGCACGTGCACTGCAGGGGCAGCCGGGGCAAGAAGCACATTGCCCCCAAAGTCAGGCAATTCATTGGGTGCCCACAGTGTTGTTGCTGGGCTCTCACATGTTTTAGTGACCCCTGGAGCTCTGGCCAATGGCTTCTTTTCTGGTATGGACTGTGAATTTTCCACCACAGACACTTTTCCAGAATCACCAGCAACTGTCAGGGGTAAAGCTTGAGCCTGCGAGGGCATGAAAATGGTTTCCAAATTGTCTGGTGGTTGTTCAAGGTTACCTGGGGATATGACAGGAATGGCTGGACTCTGCTTGGTAATCCTTTGGTTTGGGCAATTCTCCCTCAACTCAACCACCATCTTGGCCTGATCCACCTCTAGGGGTTTTACTCCATAACTGTGAGACCTGACTGGCTCAAACGAACTGTTTACACTTGTCTGAAACACTCCCATTGGTTTGGGGGGACTTGGCATTGGCACCTGAGGAAGACTGCCGCAGAAATTTTTACTCTGATTCTGTTCACTTGCATTTGCTTCCAAAGGAGAAGAATCTATCTGTTTAAAGAAACCTGCTGCAGAATCCTCAGCAGGCTTCCCACTTTCTTGCTGAATGAAGGTGCCCAGCTCTCTTGGCCGCGTGGAGCTAGACAGACTCCGATGACTCAGATTACTATAGTTGGAAGAGCTACTCTCAGGTCGGACAGGTTGAGGCAATGAATCGGGGGCTTCTAGGTTTGGTCCTCCTTCTGCATGGCTGGCATTGCTGTTCTTTGGAAGCAGTGGCCCCAGCGAAGCATATTTGCATAAATCAGAAGCTGAACCTGGCGATGAACAATTCTGCCTCTGCACTTCACTCGGCAAAACTTCTTGATTCTGAATACACTCCAGATTTTCAACATTTTCATATTGCCCAGTATGGCAATGACCTTCAGTAAGGCCAGCTTTGATTTTGCTGACATAGTCAGGGTTTTTATTGCCCTGGATGTCACGTGGCTGACATGTAGCTCTGGCTGAATGCTGGACATCCATCCCCTTTTGTACAGTTTCAGCAGAAGTATTAACACGTGCTTGTGTTTGAGGGAAAGCAGTTGCCAAGGTTCGCTGTGCATGCAGTGGCTGGTAATATGTATGTCCTACAGTCTGCTGAACAGACTCAAAGTCAGCTTTGGCAGCCTCACTGTTTCTTTCTGATGAAAGTATCTCCTCATTTTCAGTCTCATCTCCTTTGAAAAACATGGAAATCCTCCCTGAATCTGCATCAGTTGCATACTGCCCGCTTCTGGTTTCAGAAGCATATTGAGGTTGGGCCGAGGGGCTGTTTTCCTGAATGGTGGGATGACCAGCATCACAGCTTGATTCAAGTGGTTGTAAATAAAAGTGTTCTTGAGGAAACTGCCCTTGCCAAGGACTGGCTGCTCTCATACTCTGCCAGCTGGTATTTTGTGTGCTGCTCTGAGTGCACATCATGCCAGATGCATCAAACATCAATGGTGCCTGCATGGCATTTTGAACAACAGGCTGCTGTGGAGGACTCTGCTGGGGAACAGTATGTGGACTTGTTTGGGAAACACCATAAGCAGACTGAGTAACAGGATAAAATGCATTTTGGGAGGGTGGCTCTGGGCAGGGAGAACAAGTCTGACCTTGTAAGCTATCTTGGGCAGGCTTCCACTGCATCCCAGTTTGTTGAGCAAAAGTGAAGAATGGCAAGGATGGGTTGGTAGGGTTTCTGCTAATATCTTGTTCACTTGGAAGCCTATCTGGCATACAGGCCAAACCCTGGTGCTCACCAACAGGATTTTCACAAGTGATTCCCATAGAATGAGAGCAACCTAAAGGGTTGTGTTCATTATATTCTAGATTTGGATGAATTCCAGTAGTATTATTTGGAACATGTGCAGGTACTGAAGGTGCAGGGGGTACGGCATCCGAAAATGTGCTGGTCGATCCAGAATGAGAGACAGGTGCTGGTAATAAAGGCTGCGGTTCATGAGAACTGTCCCCAGCATGTCGGTAGGGAGGATAAATAGCAGCTGGTGGAGGAAACATCACTGGAGAAAAGCCTTGCGTTGCAGATGGGTTGCCTTTTGAAACACTGCCTGGCAGAGAGTCCTTCAGTGCTTGCCTACCAAAAGCAAATGGGTCCGTCACAGGTTGCACTGGAGCGGCTGCCATCGACATCTGTGCATTTGCCTGTTTGCCAAAGGGGCCATTTCGCCAGTACATGTTCCGTGGGGTTGCTAGAGGTGGTGGGCAACCTGCCACTGCAGGAACTGCCTGTGGTGGACGCTGCATGACCAACTGCCAGCAAAAATCAAACACTGGTGAGTGTTCCTGTGGCACTGCCCTACCTTCTTGCACACTGTAAAATAAGAAGAAACACAGGCTAAGAAACCTGCCTCTCACCAGACAGGCAAGTTAGGCATCTGAACAATTCATGCAACATCTTAGAAAATTTTTTTCCCTAACATGCACTGAGAGCACAACCACTAAATCAACAAAAGGGCTTTTTAGTCTCTAAAAGGAGGACTTTAAATTTACTCTATCATGATGCTTCAACATGAAAGACAGAAACAGAAATTAAAAGCAATACTGCTGGGCTTGCACCACAGGTCCATACAGCCCCACATTCCATATCTGATGGTAGCCAAATCCTAAAGGTTACAGGGAAAATGCCTAAGCCAGCCTTTCTCAACTTTTTTACCATTGAGAAACCCCTGAAACATTCTTCAGACTTTGACTTTGAGAAACCCCAGAAGTGGAAAATCATGCACAATATGGTTGGGAAGCATAGCTGCGTTCCCACCCACAAAGGGTCCCTTCCCCTTCCCACCTCCTCTAGGCCCATCGGCCATTCTGGGAGGGGTGGGTCAACATGACCATAAATGGTCTTATAACCTGATAAATTTAACAAAGTTTTAAAATATATTAAAATTAATTAATACCCACCCAATTCAGGAAACCCTTTCAGGGCAGTCATGAAACCCCCTGGTTTCACAAAACCCTGGCTGAAAAAGTTTAATTCCAAATAGCAAAATTCTGTGCCCACATGAATCAAGCCCGTCAGACAGATAAAACACAACCATAGTGGTTTTCAATGAAATGAACTAAAAGGACATGGTAATAGTTACCATGTCCTTTTAGTTCATTTCATTGAAAATATTAATTTTTATATTGTCTAAAAGATTTAAAGTTTTAGCTGCTGTCTGGTCTGTGACCATCTAAATAAACTTGACTTAATCCCAGGATCAGAATAATCTGGGGGAGAGCCACTCAGCATGGGTTGTTATTGAAGACATGGAGTCCTAGAAATACCAGGGGGAAAGGGTAGCCTCTATTTAAGAATGCTCCCCTCCCTTTAGAAAAACAATCAGGGACTGGGCACTTTCTTTCAAAAGGGAAAACATGATGCTAAATATGGGGGCAGGGAGATAAAACATTTTCTCCTTCTCACAACTTGGAGGCAACCAACATAGTTAAAGGACAGAAGCATTCAGAACCAACAAAAGCACTACATCATACAATTAAATGGACACTCCAAGTTCCTGGAAGATGTCCTCCACCCAAAACTCAAAAGCTTTGGCTGATCCTAATAAGAGCTATTTACCAGTTTTTGCATTGGGATGTTTACAGCAGAAACCCACTGAGGGGCAGCCACAGCCACTGTGCTCTGCTTGTAAACTTTTCTGGTCCCCATGTGCCGAGGGATGCTAAACCAGATGGCGCTCTGGCCTGAACTAGTGTCCAGTTGTGAACCCAACAGTCCAGTAGTTTCTAATCAAATAGTTCTGCACCCATCGTGACCAAGCTCCATGCATGCGCTCTTCCTTTCCTACACAGCTTGAAAAAGTGACAACTATCCCATTTCACTGTTCCATTCAGGAACACAACAGTTTTGCATACTAGCATTGTCTGTAGAATTTCTGCCAGCTTCATGATCATTTACAACCCAGAATCCCTGCATGTCATTTTATTTTATATATATATTAATTAAATTATTTGACTGCTCCTACCCAGTTAGCTTGCGGTAGCTAACAACATTAAATACAATAAGATGCACAATAAAACAGTAACAACCTCCGGGGGGGGGGGAGGCACAAGTGGTATTTATAATGTTTAGCATGTCACACTGGGACTGGGTAGATCGTGTTTAGGGTTGTCAACCATCTGCAGAAAAAAATATCCCTTTAACCGCCTTAATAAGACCTAATTTGCCTGGATGGCATTAAGCGTCTCATTCTCACATGCAAGCCCCTATTAAAGGGACAGGGCACTGCCTCGTGATCACGTGTCTGTGTGCCAGCGAGTTCGGTGCGGCGGAAGCGGTCGAGCGCCCCTGCCTCCTGCTCTGACAGCAGCTGCAACACCGACTGAAGCCTGGAGGCGACGGGCCCGCGGAGAGCAGCCGCGGAGGACCCTCCAGCCCAGGCGGGCTTCAGCTGCCGCCCCTGCTCCCACCAGCCCCCAACTCCGCCCCGCCGCAGCAAGACGGCTCGGGAGACCGGGGGCGGCTTGAGCACGGCGTCCGCGGCGGGACGGGCCCGGCAAGGTAAGGCAAGGCTGCTCTGCGCCTGCCCGAGCGACGGAGCGAAGGCCCCGCGGCGCCTCCTCCGCGCGCTGCAGCGAACGAGGCCGAAGCAGCCGGCTCGCTTAGGCCGGGACCGCTCCGACCGCGCCCGCCTCCGCCTCCGCGAGCGGCCCGGGACATGGAGGGCCTCCCCGGCTCCGGACAGCACCTGCCTGCCTCGCGCGTCCCCTCAGCGGCGCCCACGGGTGGCGACGACGATCCCCGTCAGAGCAAGACCCGCAGCCGCCATCTTGAAACATCCGGCTCTGGCGGCGGCGGCGCCGACGTGTCACGTTCGCCCCCGTGCGCGGTGACGACAGTACGCACGCCGTTCGCTTTCCGTCGTCATCCTGTCCGAAGCCAACATTTCCGGCTCCCAAGTGCAGAGGCGGCGGCGCCCCCTAGCGGGGAGGACCGATCCGAAGGCTCCGAGCTCCGCCCCCGCTGTTCATGTTCCTCCCATCAATTTCCAGTCCCCGGTCTAAATCTAATCCGTTTCTTCTTGTGGTGGGTTCTGCATATAGATTGAACAAAGAGGGAGAAAAAAATAGATCCTTGCCTGAAAACCTCACGAACTGGAAACCACTCTGTTTCTCCATATTGTGTCTTGGTAGAAGCCTCGGTTGCATTTCAAAACAATCAGAAGTTGGGGTGCAATGTTGTTTCAAAATCAAGTGTATGATTTCATTACTTACGCAGTGAAAAGTTTTGCTGTAATCTATAAAATTCTCTCATATGTACCAGTAACCAATGTAAATTGGTTTAGGATGGTTAGGGCTGACCCTGCGTTGAGCAGGGGGTTGGACTAGATGGCCTGTATGGCCCCTTCCAACTCTATGATTCTAGGATTAAATTTACAATATGATCTCTAGTGCCTCTTCTTTTTCTACATCTGTTTTGTCTGTGGGCATTTGGCCACTGATGCAAATGAGGGCTTCGGCCAGCCAAGGAACTAACCACTCAAAGGAACCTGATCAATCTGTTTAGGGCCAATTGAATTGCTCTGTTTAGAGTCAATCAGAGGCAGCAGCTGGCTGCCTGAAAGGTGCCAAATGGGAAACTCCTATCATAACATTTGCACAGATTTCAAATGCACATCAACAAGGCCCTACAGCACAGGTAGTCAACCTGTGGTCCTCCAGATGTCCATGGACTACAATTCCCATGAGCCCCTGCCAGCAAACGCTGGCAGGGGCTCATGGGAATTGTAGTCCATGCTCATCTGGAGGACCACAGGTTGACTACCCCTGCCCTACAGTATGCATACCCGGTTCTTGTCGTTCGCAGGAGGCGAGGTCTTTGCAAAGCTTGACCTAGCCCAGGCATACCAACAATTTCCAGTCAGCGAGACTGCTGCAGATGCATCGGGGCGCATTCCGGGTCAAGCGGTTACAGTTTGGGGTCAGCACAGCATCTTCCAAAACTTGTTGGAGGACCTCCTGCAAGGGCTGCCCTGGGTAGTTCCTTATTTGTGCTGATGTGCAGGTCATCGGAAGAAGAGCTGGCTTCCTGGCTCCGGTCCATCCTGTCCAAGTTCCATGTTTCAGGTCTCAGAGTCAAGAAGGAGAAATGTCAACTGGGTGTTCCAGCAGTTGAATTCCTGGGGTTCCTGTTGGACACATCAAGTATCCACCCCACACCATCCAAGGTCCAGGCAATCAAGCAAGCTCCCGTGCCTTGTTCACGAACTAAGCTACAGGCTTTCCTCAGGCTCCTGAACTTTTATTATGCATTCCTGCCAAACAAGGCATCTGTGGCAGAACCACTGCACCGTTTGCTGGACAAAAGCAAGCCTTGTTCCTGGACCGCTGTGTTCGAGGCCACCAGACGCCTCCTATCATCAGACAGCGTCTTGGTGCGCTACTTGGAGGCCCTCCCGCTGACCTTGGCATGTGATGCCTCACCCTATGGCATTGGGGCCATTCTGATTCATTGGTCTCCTGACGGTTGGTAAGCACCCATCACCTTCTATTCCCGCACATTATCAGCTCCTGAGTGCAACTGGCCATCGTGAAAAAATCCCATTATTTTTTGCTTGGCATTCCATTCCTTGTCTTTACAGACAAGGAATAAGCCGCTACGCGGACTCTTTTCCCCGGACAAGCAGACGCCTCAAATCAGTCGCCTGCCACTCCCAGGGATTGACGCTGACTCCTCACCTGTGTATTGCACCCTGCTGCTGGAGGAGCTACTGGATCCTCCCCTTCATGTCTCTGACATCTCCGCTGCATCTGTCCGGGACAGGATTGTCAGCCATGTCTTGAACTTGGTGTAGTGGGAGCGGCCGAAGGACACACCTTCGGCTGTTTTTGACCCATTCACCATAAGGCAGCATGAACTGTCTGCCCACAAGGGATGCCTATGCCTACTGTGGGGGAATCGCCTAGTGGTGCCTCCTAAACTGCAATCTCCGTGGTTGGCAGCTTTGCACACCAGCCACCCTGGAATTGTCCACAAGGGGGCTCTGGCACACAGCTACATGTGGTGGCTGGGCATCAACAAGGACATAGCAAACTGGGTCAAGCTCTGTGGCACATGCCAGGAAAATCACCCAGTATTGCCGCAGGCTCCAATACAGGCATGGGAGTTGACTAGCACCCCATGGTCACGGGTTCACCTGGAATTTGCCAGACCTTTCCAGGGTCAAATGTTCCTGCTAGTTGTGGACTCATATTCAAAGTGGATTGAAGTGGCTCCCTTGTCCTCGATGCCTTCCAAGACTGTCATCAACGTCCTGAGGTCACTGCCGGACACACTGGTATCAGACAACAGGGCACAGTTTGTCTCTGAGGAAATCTGTGCCTTCACTGTGAGTCTGCTGATCCGGCACATTACTTCCGCCCCATTCCATCAGTCCACCAATGGACAGGCTGAACAGATGGTGTGGTCAACCTAAGACTCACTCCAAAGGATAGTGCATGGATGCTGGCATCAGAAACTAGCAGAGTGGCTGTTCCACCAGCACAGCACCCCATCGTTGGCCACTGGCTGAAGCCCAGCTGAACTTAGAGCCAGTTTGGTGTAGTGGTTAGGAGGGCGGACTTCTAATCTGGCATGCCAGATTCGATTCTGCCCTCCCCCACATGCAACCAGCTGGTTGACCTTGGGCTCGCCACGGCACTGATAAAACTGCTCTGACCGAGCAGTAATATCAGGGCTCTCTCAGCCTCACCCACCCCACAGGGTGTCTGTTGTGGGGAGAAGAGTGTGAAGGCAACTGTAAGCTGCTTTGAGCCTCCTTTGGGTAGGGAAAAGCGGCATATAAGAACCAACTCTTCTTCTTCTTAATGGGACGTCGCCTTACTTCTATCCTTGACCATTTGAACCCGGACCTCACCATGACCCGGCCTCCCGGCAGAGAGGTCCATAAGACCCCATGCTCCTTTGCAAGTGGGGCCGAGGTCTACGTCCTCAACTATGCGGGGGGTCCCAGCTGGATTTCGGCTATGATTCTGCGGAAAACCGGACCAGTGTCATATGAAGTACAGACCAAGGGTGGAAACCTGCTACATCGCCACATTGACCAGCTGCAGGACCACCTTCCTGCCCTCAACACGGCCACACCTCAACTCACCAATGCACCGGCCGAACCTGATGACAGCGAGCCAGATGACAGCCCCATGGGAACAACACGGAACCAGCACCAGAGATGCAGACATCCCAGGAGATGCCAGAGACACCGGCCACACCACCTCCAACATCACCACAAGAAGAGACGGATCCGATGTCTCCCCTGGCTGCTCCTGAACTGAGGCGCTCCACCAGGCTATGTACTGCACCCAGATACCTGGAGGACTTTGTAACTTGGTGGGTGCCTATCTTAGGGGGGAGGGTGTTATGTCTGTGGGTATTTGGCCACTGATTCAAATGAGGGCTTCTGCCAGCCAAGGAACTAACCAATCAAAAGAACCTGATTGCTCTACTTACAGCCAATCTGATTGGTCTGCTTAGGGCCAATTGGATTGCTCTGCTAGGGCTCTGCCTGTTTTTCTCTGTTCAGTATTTGTAGTCTGTTGCTGGAGTTGCTTAATAAAAAGAGCTGTTCTGAAGATTTAAAGTCTGTGATCACTGAACCCGCAGACTTTATAGAATCCAGCTCAAACACCTGGTATTTCTTATTATGCGCCGGCACCCGCGTCTCCCTCCCCCACAGCCCGGTACTGAGGGCTTCACGGTCTGTTACCGGGCCACGGCCCAAGCGTTGGGGAACACTGCACTAGGCATTTGGTTGAGGTTGACCTAAACCAATCACTTCCCATTGGCCCCCGAGCCTCTCTCCCATGGAAAATATTCCCAATCCAATGGGGCTGTCCAATCCATGGGGCTGTCAGTATGCTACAGTTGATTTAATGCTTCATCAGTGTTCTCCTCTTCTATTATATTGTTCCTGTTATCACTATATTGTTAATGTTTGTTCATAACAACTGAGTTATCTGTATTGTTTCCTCATTTTATGTATACTGCCTTGAACCTCAGGGGAGGGAAGTATATAAATATAATAATAAATAAAATAAAAATAAAATAAAATAGCTCTATTACTATTCCGTCTCCTAGTGACTTGCTCTTCCTGTTGCTTTGAGTACCACTTTCACTTTATTTTCTAAAACTGCAAGTTCTTCAAAAAAATTCTTCTTGGAAGGAATCTGTCTTCCTTTAACATATTCTGTAAAGTTCTTCAGTGTATGGTTCCCATATTTATTTTGTCCTGTTAATGTATTTTTATTTTGATTTTTCAGTATGTGTAACTGCTTTAAATTTCCCTCTAATTTCTTGGATCTCGTGGAACAGATTTCTTATTCCTTTTTTGTTGTTTTTTCTTGTAGTAGCTCTCTTCTGCAAGTTAATGCTGATTCTATTTCTGTCACTTTTTATTTTTTCTTCTTGTCTATCTTCAGCAATTGTAAGAGTGTCATCAGTCATCCATTGAGGTTTTCCATTTCCTTTGGTTCCAGGAGTAATCTTTGTGCATTCTTCCTTTATAATATATCTGTTTTCAACATATAGTTCTTTTGATGTTCACTTCAACTTAATAATACAAATCTGTTCTTTATGTTGTCTTTAAATTCTTTAGGAGTGTTGTTTATATTGTATTTTGGTGGTATGAATGTTAGTAACATTTTACTTAAACTTTATTCTAATTTTCTGTATTAATAATTCATGGTAACTGCCACAATCATCTCCTGGTCGCATTTTAGCAGAAAGAATAGAGCTTATCCATGTTCTACTTTTTATTATATAATCTGATTTTTATAACGGCTGTCCAATGATATCCATGTATACAATTGTCTGTTAAATGGCCTGAAATTGTTGTCTTGAGGGTGTGGCTAAAGATATCGTCCTGAGGGGATTGCAGTGCAATCACTGGAGCCTGACAGGGATCAAACAACAAAACCTCTACCCTGCAAAACTATTTTGCAGAGCAAAGAGTGGACCTGGCGTTCGTGACAGAAACCTGGACCAGGAAAGGCGAAACAGTCGCCCTCAAAGATCTAGCCCCTGCCGGGTTCTCTGTCCTCCACCAGTCTCGGACAGCGGGGCGGGGAGGAGGGGTGGCAATCCTGATCCGAGAGGCTTTCTCCTTCAGGGCCCTTCCTGCGCCATCAATACCAGGCATTGAATGTGTTGGCCTCGGATGGGGATCAACCGAGAGCGTTGCCATCTGGTTAGTGTACCGCGCGCCCAATGCACCACCAGATGCCCTGCCTGCCCTGCTAGAGGCGGTGGCGGCCTGGACGCTACAGTTTCCCAGTCTATTAGTCCTGGGGGACTTTAACGTCCATGCTGAGCTGCCGTCTTCTAGAACTGGGCAGGACCTAGTGTCAACCATGGCGACACTAGGGCTCTCGCAGTTTGTTGTTGGCCCCACCCACCAAGCAGGTCACACCCTGGATCTTATTTTCAGCGTAGGTCTGAATGTGGATCTGGTCACGGCAACTGCCGTGCCATGGTCAGACCACTATGCCCTGAAGGCTCGGCTATGGCTACCACTCCCACCTCAGTTGGGCGCCGAGCAAATTTTAGCTCGCCCGCGGAGACTTATGGATCCAATTGGATTCCTGAACGCTCTGCGGGAGCCAATGCCTCCTGGCACTTCTCTCAATGGCCTGGTCAGCGACTGGCATGACAGACTGCTGGCTGCCATTGATGAGATAGCCCCCCGACGCCCTCTCCGGCCCCGTCTCAAGCGGGCCCCTTGGTACACCGAGGAGCTTCGCAACAAGAAACGGGAACTGAGACGGCTAGAGCGAGTTTGGAGGGAGACTCGTGACGAAGCCTCGAGAACATCTTATAGAATGCAGATGAAGGCCTATGAGATGGCGGTGAAGTCAGTGAAACGCAATTTTTACTCAGCTACCATCGCATCCGCAGACTCACGCCCGGCTCAATTGTTTAAGGTAGTTCGGTCTCTTACTGCCCTGGCTGAAGGGCAACAAAACAGTAGCAAATTGGATATCAGCTGTGAGGCATTTGCGAGTCATTTTGCAGATAAAATCTCGACACTCCGCCATGACCTCCCTCCAACCTTAGATACAGAAAGTGAACTAGAGGCCCCTTGGCCGTCTTTGGAGAATACCTTGAGTAACTTCAGACGACTCACGCTGACCGAAGTGGACAGGATACTAGCAACAGCGAGGCCAACCACATGCCCACTAGACCCTTGCCCATCCTGGCTCCTAAGAACAGCGGACATAAGGGCCCCCTCCGGGAGATAATCAATCTATCTCTCACAATGGGAGAATTCCCGGAGGGACTGAAAGAGGCTGTGGTACGCCCACTGCTGAAAAAAACATCCTTAGACCCGCGAGAGCCCAACAACTATCGACCTGTCTCGCATTTAGCGTTTCTGGGGAAGATGATTGAAAGGGCTGTCGCAAACCAACTAACAGAGTACCTGGAAGAAGCTTCGGTCCTAGACATATCCCAGTCAGGCTTCCGGCCTGGCCATGGGGTAGAGACAGCGCTAGTCGCCCTGACGGATGACCTCCGTAGCCAGTTGGACCGAGGTGGGTCGGCACTGCTAATATTACTAGACCTCTCAGCAGCGTTCGACACAGTCGATCATGAGCTTCTAGCTCGCCGCCTCACCGATGCCGGAATACGAGAGACAGCCCTCCAATGGCTGATCTCCTTCCTCCGGGATCGTGGACAGAGGGTTGCAATTGGAGACAAAACATCAGACCGTCGTCAACTTACTTGTGGAGTCCCACAAGGAGCGGTCCTCTCTCCTATCCTATTCAATATCTTTATGCGCCCTCTCGCACAACTGGTACGGAGGTTTGGGCTGGGTTGTCATCAATATGCCGATGACACCCAGCTCTTCCTCCTGATGGATGGCCACCCTGACTCCCCCCCAGAAGCATTAGCCAGCTGCCTGGAAGCAGTGACGAGATGGCTGAAGCAGAGTCGTCTGAAGCTCAGTCCTTCAAAGACGGAGGTCCTGTGGCTGGGTAGGAAGGGCCCATGCGAGGAAGCGTGCCTGCCTGCCCTGGATGGAGTACAGCTCTCTACGGCTCACTCCGCCAGGAACCTAGGCGTGATTCTGGATACTTCCCTTACAATGGAAGCCCAGATCACAAAGGTAGCGCGGCTGGCATTTTACCATCTCTGCCAAGCCAAACTACTAGTGCCCTACCTGGCCCCGGAACACCTAGCCACAGTGATCCATGCGACGGTCACCTCTAGACTGGACTTCTGTAACTCGCTCTATGCAGGCCTGCCCTTAGCCTTGACCCGGAAACTACAGCTGGTCTAAAACGCAGCGGCCAGGATCCTCACAGCAACACCGTGGAGGTCCCACATCCGGCCCATTCTCCACCAACTGCAGTGGTTACCAGTTGAATTCTGGATCAGACTAAAGGTTCTGGTAATTACCTTCAAGGCCATACGCGGTCAGGGCCCAGTGTACCTGAGGGACCGCCTCCCCGCCTATGCCCCCAAAAGAGCTCTACGCTCTACTGCCTCCAATCAGCTAAGGATCCCTGGCCCTAAAGAAGTCCGCCTGGTCTTGACCAGGGCCAGAGCATTCTCTGTTCTGGCCCCCACCTGGTGGAATGGGCTCCCGGAGGAGATCAGGGCCCTGACGGAGCTTAAACAGTTCCGCAGGGCCTGCAAAAAGGAGCTCCTCCGCCAGGCATTTGGTTGAGACCAGGCACAACCAACAGCGAATGAAGGGCCCCCGCTCCCCCGCTCCCCCCCTCCCCCCATTTCCCCCCTTCCTCCCAGAACTCCACCAGAGCACTCTGGACCTGTTGTGGTATTGCACCGTTCCATCGTTATATTATTTTATTATATTGTTATACTGTTACATTATTCTGTTATATAGTTACAACCACTGTTATTAATGTATGTTTTAACGAAGACTGTTTCATGTATCGTTGATTAGTTTTAATGTAAACCGCCCTGAGCCTTCAGGGAGGGCGGTATATAAATCTAAATAAATAAATAAATAAATAAATAAATTGTGGAAGCAATTGGCAGAAAAGAGGAGGGGTACGCAAACCCCACTTCATTTTTTCTACCTAGGAAGTCCTAGTGAACTCTTGGGGCTGTCTCCAATCCTTTGGGGAGTTTATCTCCCTGGATTACAGGCTGTCAGCGTTTCAGGACAAGAGGACGACCACCATATTCTTTCTTGGACTATTTTTCTTTCTCTCTCTCTTAAAAGAAACTGCTTCAACCCTCTTCTATGATTTATTTATTGCAAGTGAATGCGGTGGACTGGGTGGAGGACAGCATCTGGCAGCCTCAACGAAAGCCATTAATCAACTCTTCTATAAACAACAGCAAGTAATCTGCTTTTCGCCTCTCTCTTTCCCTCCCCCTCTTTCCCTCCCCCTCTCTGCCTGAGTAGCCACCTTGATATGGGGCAGGCTAATTTTCTTAAGCAGAAGAGGACTTAGATTAACTAGCAATAGTTTCTACAGCAGTTGTTTTGGTTTCCGGAGATAAGAGCTGTGATTGGGAAGATCTCACGAGAACTCTGCTCCAGGACGAGACTATTGGCTTCACTGACGTCATTTACTAGTGCCAGGAAATTCTGATACGCGACCAGCTCTTAAAGGACACCTTTTTTGGCTATACTAAATTCAACTTGCTGAAAGTGCTTTAGTTCTGAACTGCCCTGTTTTTCATCTCCGTGCTAATTTTTGGTCTTCTGTTTTTTTTTTTTTTTCATTCTACACTGAAGAACATCGGAGGACTAAACAGACTTTAGCTTTTGCCTAGGACTGTATAGGACCTCTCCTGGCTATTTGCAATATTGTCTGAGCTTGGCTGCTGACTTATAAGCCTAAAACATGCCTATGTTAAAAAGAATAGCCCATCTAATAGAGAAACTAACCCAAGATTTGAAAGCATTTACAGAAGGTTTGCTTAAGAATATTTTCAAGGAGATCCAAGACGGCAAGGAAGAAGTTTTTAACAGGATTGATGGACCAATAACAGTGGTTGATGACAGCACTAAACAAGGTTGGAAATCATCAGCAGAAGAGAAATCTGAAATTTTGGAGATGGAAAAGGGGATGTTGGAGCCTCACAGAAAACATAACTTCCCAGATAAGGACAACCTTTTAAAAAAGGCATACAGCTATTTCAAAGCAAGAGTACACAAGAATCATCCGAAATATATATGGATCTTTTTTGAAAGTAAACGATTTGAAGGAGATTCTCAGGAAAAAAAATTGTACTGATACATTTTGGATCGGAGTCCAGGGGGTGCAACTGCCTCAAGATTCATCGGTGAATATTCTGCGGGAACAACAGCACTTTCTACGCCAAAGTTTAACTGGACAGAACATAAGTCTACGGGAACAATAAGGTGCAGTAAGCCTCGATATGAGACCCCCTTAAGAAGACTGGGGAAGGGAAAGGAGAAGCAAAACGAAGGGGGAACAAGATGTTTGAAATCTTTTCTTTATTCTTCTTCTGTACACTTTTAAGGCAATATAATTGTAAGTGCTGGAAATGTCATGATAAAGTGGTTTCCCCCCCCTTTTTTTCTTTATTAGTGTATTGTTATAGGGCCAAAGTTCATACTGTTCTACAAGAAATGTTCAATGTTAAGTATTTAATTCAAACCTGAAAATATGGTGTTGAATATCTCTCAGGAAGGCTCTTCAACTGTGTTAAGTATAAAATGTTTTATAGGTGATATGTGACACCAAAAGTGATTGCTAAAATTGCTAAAAACTATGTTAACTAATGTTGGAAATGTGGTGACAAAGTAGGTTTCTTTTTTTAAGTGTGGTGGAAATGTGAAAAAGTTTATAAGTTTTGGGCAAAAGTTCATACCATTGTGTAGTTAATGTGGGGTCTTAGATTTCCTATGTAAGCTGAATCTATGCTATTAAGTATATCTCCACAGTGCCTCCCAGCCCAAACTCAAAGCTTAACTAAAAGGGGACACTTAATGGAGGGGGTTTAAGTGTAACAAATGAAGACTATATTTTATTGTTCTTATATTAACAACTTATACTATTTGTCTTATTTCTATATTTCTATCTTTATGAAAATAAAAATATATATATTAAAAGAAAAATTGTTGTCTTCACAGAATTCTATGGGTCACTCTTGCTTTATTTCATGCTTTTAGCCCAAATCTTCCCACAGTATTTTGCATCTGCTTTCTTCCCTAATTTGTGTTTCAGTCACCTCTGCTTATCAGCACATTTTGTTCAGTGTGATCAATTTTTTTCTGGACACGTTCATAAAAGCTTTCAGTTTCTTCCTCATCAACTTAGGTTCTGCGCATGAGCTAGTGGAGGAATAGAGGCTGCAGAGTAGTCTCTTTTTGTGGCCCCTGTCACATAAGACATTCTTGAGGCTTTGTCACAAGTTTTCCGCTGAACTTGCTCTAGTTGTCTCAGTTCCTGTTTCCTCTTGCACGGTTCCAATGTATACTATGGAGCTAGCTTGGGATAGAAGTGAAGAGCGTGTTGGGGGGGGTGTTGATCTCATCACTGGCTTCGGAAAGGTGGAAACCCCTTTTGTTTAGAGCAGGGGTAGTCCAATTGCAGCCCTCCAGATGTCCATGGACTACAATTCCCAGAAGCCCCTGCCAGCATTTGCTGGCAGGGGCTTCTGGGAATTGTAGTCCATGGACATCTGGAGGGCTGCAGTTGGACTACCCCTGGTTTAGAGTAAGCTGGTAATCATTCAATACTGGGATTTCTACACACATCTCCCGGTCAGTTACCTTGCTCCCTTGACACTCACACCTTTTGTAATTCATATCCCTTCGGGCCAGCCCAGCACCTGTCCCCATCACACACCCTATGTGTGATCTATTCAAATGAGTAGCCGTGTTGGTCTGAAGTTGCACAATAAAACCAGAGTCCAGTAGCACCATTAAGGCCAACAAGGATTTATTCAGGACGTGAGCTTTCGAGTGCAAGCACTCTTCGTCAGACTAAGAACTGACTATCATCGTAGGTATATATAACCAAAAGTTAATCCTGTTATATTAGTAAACTGTGTCACAGCAACCAAACACAGCCGCATAACAATTCCCTGCCAAACCCTTATGATCTAATCCACCAACCCCCAACATTACCGTGGTGATCATTTGCAACTCAAGGCAAAGCATTATAGGACCTGAGCTGAGGCCCATCTCCAGTTCAAGCAAAGAGCATGTCCGTTGCTATTTCAATGCTACCTAATAAAGAAGCCGGATTCTACAATCACAAGTCTTGTTCTTGTTTATGGGGGGCAATCCTCACAGATTGCTTAAACTCACTTTTGTAACCCCGAGACGCCACTGTTTGCATCAGTGTGTCCACTGAGGAGTCTGGAGTACCTGACTGAACTGATATGGAGCAGGAGGAAGTGTCTGTGTGGAAGACCGCAGATGCTGTACAGATCGTGGCAGCAACCATCCGGAACCTGCAGGGAACTGGGAAGTGGACAGAGGTGGTGGTGCTATGGCTGACAGGCTCACCCTCACAGAGAGGGGCCCCTGCTGCTTGGGCTGTGACTTCGAGCTGACCACATGACGTCGGAAGCATTATCCAAACTGTACCCTGAGTGCGGAGCACAGGACAAACCGGTGGGTTGACCGTGCACAGCTGGGAACCAGGAAACAGCATGCCCCTGGAAAGAGGTTGAGGTCTGTAAATAAATGCTGTTAGTGGTGCTCCATGGGCTAATGGAAGCCACCCCTCCTCAGAAACCAAGCCCAACAGATCCACCAAATATCCCACCCCGCTCCACTGCCTGGGGAGTTGTGGGTGCCTCCAGCCCCGGCACCAGTCCCTCCACCGCTTGGTAAACTTTGGGGCCATTTTGAGGGACTCCAGAGAAGTTGGTGTACTTTGCGATGCTTCCATCGTTCGTGGACAAATGTGGGGCACTGTTTGCGACAGAAGAGGCTCAAATTGACTATGTGGGTTCCTACTAGGATGGAGTGGTAGCAGACTGGCAGGTAGACCTCCACATCATGGGGACTCCCGAGTTGGGAAACTTGGACTTGTTTAAGAGAGCGTTGCAGCAGCACTTTGAGGGCCTGATGCTGGTCACCAATGGCCACGCCCAGCTATGCAGCCTTCAGCAAGGGTCCCTTCCTAAGCCTTGGCCATTAACAGGAAGAACTGACAAAAACGCAACTTGTGCTCCCAAGTCCTTCGCTCCCCCCCCCCCCAAGGCCGTGTAGCCTTGTTTCATATGCTTCATATGCACTGGACAATATCATTTGTTCTTGCATGAATGAGCAGGAAGGGATATCTGTCCTTGGGCTTTACAAGTCTTTCTACCCTTTGCATGACATCCTGGATTCCTGTGCCAAGTAGACAGCAATCCTCCCGAGACAAGGAGTCTGGTCGACACACTTTGGCTTCCACTCCCCTCAATAGGGAATCCCCAATTACCAGAATGCGTCTCCTAGTCCTAACATGTTGGGGAGCACAGGAGTTCTTTGACAGGCTAGAAAACTGGGCTAAAATGAATTTCAATATTGATAAACATAACTATTTAGGTAGGAAAAATCATATGCATCACTATAGGATAGGTGCAACTTGTCTTGCCAGTAGTATGTGTGAAAAGGATCTGGGGGGTCTTAGTACACCAGACACTGAACATGTCACCAGTGTGACTCAGTGGCTAAAAAGCCAAATGGGATTTTGAGCTGTATTAAAAGAAATGTAGTGTCCAGATCATGTGAGGTGATGTTACTGCTTTACTCTGCTCTGGTAAGACCTCACTTGGAGTACTATGTTCAGTTTTGGGCACCAAAACTGAAGAAATGTAGAGACACTGGAGGAGGGCTATGAAGATGGTGAGGGGTTTGGAGATCAAGTCATATGAGGAAAGGTTGAGGGAGCTTGGTCTGTTTATCCTGGAGAGAAGCAGACTAAGAGATGATATGATAACCATCTTCAAATACTTGAAGGGCTGTCATATAAAATATAGAGCAGAGTTATTTTCAGTTGCCCTGAGGGTTGGACCAGAATCAATGGGTCAAAATTAATTCAAAATAATTTTTGGCTAAATATCCGGAAGACGTTCCTGACAGAGTGGTCCCTCAGTGGGACAGGCTTCCTTGGGAAGTGGTGGGTTCTTCTTCTTTGTAAACAGAGGCTAGTCATCTGACAGAAATGCTGATTTTATGAATTTAGGAAGATTGTGAGTGGGTGGGCAGGAAGGGATGTGCCAGTGTTTGTCTCCTGTGGCCCTTTCTTGCATTCCCGGGGAATTCCTGATTGCTACCGTGGGATGGTAGGTGAATTTTGTTCAGACTAGGCTGGATTCTGGAGATTTTTGGTGAGGGGGATCACTTGGCTATGAAATTTCGGTCACTGTGGTCGGGCAGGTAGTTGTGAGTTCCTGCGTTGTGCAGAGGGTTGGATTAGATGACCCTGATGGTGCCAGGATGTGAAAGACGGCTCTAAGTCCCAGCCAGAGGAGACTCAGGACACCTGGAACTGCTCTGACTCCTGGCCCAAGGCTTCCAGGCTGGGGTTGCAGTCTGCGGCGTGCACAGGGCCACTGTCAGCTGCTCTGCCAAGTGAGCCCCTTTAGGCAATGGGGGGGGGCTCCTCACTGCCTTCTATTTGAACAGCCCTATCTGAGCGAGCAGAGGTGTGATGATTTCCCCCACTGAAGTAGATTTATTTATTTATATTTGGATTTATATGACTGCCCTTCCTGGCAAGCCAGCTCAGGGTGGTTTACAACATTGGAAGACGTCTAACATCCATACTATTAAAAACAGTTTAAGCAACAAAGTGCATTTGGATTCCATTACACACTGGTGCATGAGCTTTACTTGCAGATATTGCTCCTATAACAAGGGAGGACTTGTGGGAGGGGGCCAACTCAATGTTACACTGCTTTTCATTGGCCTCAGCCAAACACCTCTCCTTCCTACCTGTGTGGCATCTTCTTCACTCCTCCCCCTCCCTCCTTCTTGGACCACAGCCTTCTCTTCTGTCATGGTCCCCTCTCTTCAGCATGTAGGTCCTGTTGCCATGGTCTCTAGGGCAGCCTTCATGCTCCTGCTTCTTGTTGTGGCCTTGCTCATGCCCAGGTGTGCTGCTTTGCTGCTGCAGGAGCTGGAAGACATCTGGCTGCCAACAGGCGAGAACCCAGCCATTGCCCCTGCTCTCCTGCCCCAACCTGTGCTCCTCTGACAGGCTGGTTTCTTCGGGTCGAGTGGGCCCTCAGCTAGCTCTCAGTGAGGACCATGGTAGGGCTGCCCTTGGTGGTAAGTAAGGTAGCTACACTGGCTGGAGGACTCCATTGGTCCCAGGTGGTTCAGTGGCCCATCAGCCTGGGGCATGGGGAGGGCAGGAGTAGCATTGCTCTCCAAGCTGCCTTTTCACAGACAGGCCAATACACAGTGCAGATGGATTTGTGTTCCTCTGGCGGGTTATTTTGGTTGTTTACTGTATTCTTACTTTAACAAGTCTGTAGAGCCAGAATATGCATTTACTAAACAAAGCAAACGTCGTATCTGTGACGTGCCTTTAAGACGTGCCCTGCGCTGTCCCAAAGCAACAATAGGCAAAGAGGTCTCTCAACTGTGAGAACTATCTCAGGTGATCCTTAAGCTTGGAATTCCACCAGGGGACTGTCCAACACTTGGACTTCTCAATCACTCTAACTGCAAGAAAAAGTTCTAAGTACAATTTGTGGTTTTTAGATAAAGCAGAAGAAAATGGTAGTTAGTGTTCCAATTTTCTTGAGAACAGACAACATTTACCAATTCTGTATGATTTTCAACTTCCTTCAGGAAAAATGCAAATGTTCAAAGTGCCTTGGAATCCTGGGAAATTTTAAATCTCTCCTCTTAACAAATAACTGGGCTTGTTCTTGCCTGGATGTTGGGATGCTGAGTCAGCATGTAATAATCTTTTCCTTTATTTAGCACCCACTACGACCCCTAAATGCTGGTTATGGAACTGAATTGAGTTACTACCCAAATAAGACAGGGAAACAGTTAAGATTTGTAAGAATTAAAGACCACATTCAGCTTTTAGTAAAATTCTAGATGCTTTCCAGCATCATTTTATTGCAAATCAGTTAACAAAAAAAATACACATCATTTTTGCAAACTACAATTCTGCACAATTTTTTTTTAATTACAGGTTGCTTTTCGCCATCACCATCTTCCGCTTATAACTACACTCTATTTTATAAAACATAAAAGATTTAATACAAGAAAGTATTTAATATCACTTGCTTTAGAGATGCCCTGATATTAGCACTTTGCTGTGTTTCCTAAGAAGTAGATGCTTGAGGACCCATATCTCAAAAAAGTGAGGGAGATGGGCACCAGGGACTTGCACTACAAATCCCCCCCCCCCTGCACATGACCACAGTTCTTCTGCATCAGTCTGCACTGCACTGTACAGGGATATGCTACACACTTCCTTAGTGCTGGATCCAGTGATCATTCCTTGCAAGTCCAGTGGAGCGTTCTTTGAAGATAGAATGCACAGAATTGTAACTCCAGGGTCCCAATCCACAGGAAATTCTCCTGCACTAGCAAAGAAGGGCACATTCCCACTGGACACGGCTCAAAGGCAGGCAGATCTCTCTCGCTCTCGCTCTCACTTGCAGTATTTCAGCACCTCTAACCAGCTCAATGGTTACTTTAGACCAGGGGTAGTCAAACTGCGGCCCTCCAGATGTCCATGGACTACAATTCCCAGAAGCCCCTGCCAGCATTCGCTGGCAGGGGCTTCTGGGAATTGTAGTCCATGGACATCTGGAGGGCCGCAGTTTGACTACCCCTGCTTTAGACGTAATCACTTAGATTTTTGAAACAAAATCCATCCTTGTTTTTTTTAAAAAATCCCTTATTTACAGAACATTAGCTTTGCCATAGGCTTATACTAAATATATATATATATTTTTACAAAGTAACTCCCCCCGGCCCCCTCCACTGCTCCTGGTAAACAGAGATTCTTCTTTTTTAAAATGACATCTAAAAAACCTGAACTCTGCTCCTGCTGCCTGGCTGGGCGTTGTGAAGCCTGCCTGGGGCGATGCTCTTCCTACAGCATCCGGCTAGGGCCTGACTCCCAAGCCCAAGGGGAGGGGGAAAGTTGGCAGTGCCACAGTCGGGTCCTTTGCTCAAGAGGAAGAAAGGCCTCTTTGAGAGGCAGCTGGAACACTGCCACCGTGATTTCCACCAGGCCGCAACACAACACGACACCGCTGGGCTCTGCTTCTATACGGGGCCTTCTTTGCTCACCACCATGCCACAGCATGGCCACAAAGCAGCATCCCAGTGGGGGGGGGGAGAGGCTGGAGCCACAAGAGCAGGTCCCAGGCTCCCCTTCCAGCTCCCTCCAGCTGCCAATTGAGATCTGGCTGCCTCCAACAGAGGTCTTGGGCATGTGTGTGTGTATGGGGGAGGATTAAAAGGTGTTTCTCCATTATTTAACCCCCCCCCCAATCAATCAATCCAACATTCAATTCCTACCCCTCCACATGATTTATGCCTGCAGTTATGGCAGACATTTTAGAGGGATGTGGTGCTCAAAAAATACATTTCAAGGTCACAGCATTTTAAAAAATTACAATGCAGTCAACACCTTTCCGCCCCCGAAATGGTGCAGCTAAGTCCCTTCTCAGTACAAGGTTATCCCACAAGTTTTCATGTTTTATTATTCCACGGGACTGGGCCCAAGTCCTTTTGGGGATGGGGTGGAGCACCTAGATTTCATTTGCAGCTTAGAACCTGCTATCCTGATTTTTGATCATAGGCAACATTTAAAAATAAATAAAAGGGCAAGATGTGCTATTAGCAAAGAAACAACATGTACATACAGCTCTGTAATACTGAAACCTTTAAACAAAGATTCAAGGCTGGTGCCCCAATATTCCCAACATCAGGACAGAAAACATTTTAAGCTATGTTTTTTTTTAATCAATTCAATTTTTTTCTATTTTCTTACCCTCAATTTTGTTTTGTTTTTTAAACAAGAAACCATAATAAACACAACTCCAATAAATAAACGGCATTTTACGTATGTGGGTCTTTTTGCTTATAGTTTTACAGCAGAAGACCTTCCCAGTAAACGCTCACTCATGCGCATACACACACACACACACACACAGATATAAAAATTTTTAAAAGCAAAGCAAAGCAAAAAGAACCCAAGCCCCATTAACAGAAGTTATTTCTGGAACACAGCAAAAACAGGACATATAAATAAGTGTTTTCATGTAAAATAAGTACATAAATAAATACTACAAAAGAAAAAATTAAAACATTCCGTCTTACTTTATATGTAAAAATATTTCTTTTTTTAAAAAAAGGGATTGCTCCAGTCAAGCTTTGAACATCTCTGTCAAAAGAGAACCCTCCAAGTCACTCTTGTTGGGAGGTTTTGAGATGATTCACACAGACACGCACAAACTCCTCTTTACTTGAAGGCTTCTGGGATGTGTCCCATTTGTGATGACGGCATACTGGTAGGAGGACTCGAGATGCCTTCTGACCAATCAGACAGGTTGGAGTGAGGAGACGAGCTTGACCACTGGTCTGGCGACTCCGGGGAAGGTGTCAAGAAAGGGTGGTCAGGCACTTGTAGCTGGTGACTGGGAGTGTTGTCCAATGGGGAGGAGTAGCTGTGCTGAGAAGGCGGGGTGAGAAACTGAGTGGTAGTCATGGGCTGGGTGAGGGTGGATGGCAGAGAGGTGGCAAGGATTTGGGTCTCCTGCGGCATGAGGGGGTGGACAGCCAAAGCACCCCCGGGCACCTGCTGCATGTCAGGCGGGCTCAGCTCGTTCCCAAGGAAGTTCGGGCTGATGTGGGTGTTGGCATTTGAGGAGATGCTGTGCGATGGCTGCTGCTGCTGCTGCATGCTTTGCTGTGGCTGGATCTGCGGCAGCTGCTGCGCCTGCAGCAAGTGTGGCTGCGAGCTGGCTGGCAGGTGGCTGCTGGGGATGGCCTGATAGCTCATCATCTGCGGCAGGGTGGTGGTGGGCAGGCCGTTGTGCAGGGAGGTCATCAGCCCGTGCGGCAGAGCTTGTCCCTGCTGATGCGCCCCCTGCTGGAGGCTGTTCCGCATGGGGTTGTACTGGGTCTGCACCATGCCATTCTGCAGCCTGTTCAGCCAATCGCACTGTCCATTCAGACCGGGAGCCCCGCTCACCGTGAAACTCAGCGGCGCACTGCTCATGAGGGTGTTTGGGCTGGAGACAGATAAGTGGGAGAGGTGCGGGGGCACTGGGTCAAAAGGCTGCATCCGGTTGGCACCCATGGGCATGTCTTGCTTGCCTGCCATGTTGAGGTGATTCATGCTCATATGGGCATCAGGCATGCCAGGCAGATGGCTGAGAGGCATGGAGGGAGAGGGCTGGAAGGGTGAGGTCATTAAGGGAGGGGAGGCCACGTCCGACAGGTACCCACGGGGAGACTCCAAAGAATCCACTGGTGAGAGGACATTAGAGGTGTCCAGCAAGCAGCCTTTCCCATCCTGAGACTTCTTCCTGCGGGCCTTGAGGTCCTTGGACTCCTTCCCGTTACAGCTGAGCCCCTTGGTGCTTGGCTTCCTGGCCTTCTTGCCCTGGAGAGCCGGCTTCAAGTTGCCAATGTAGCTGCTGGGTGAGCACAGGGGCGGGGAGAGTGTGGAAGCCCCCATAGACCCATTGTGCAAAGGTGGGCTCCGCATGAGGTTGTACTCGTCCAGCAGGCGCACAATATCATGGTGCATGCGCTCCTGGGCAATGTCACGCGGCAGCCGATCCATGTGGTCTGTGATGTCCCGGTTGGCAAAGTGGTCCAGGAGAACCTTGGCTGTTTCATAGCTCCCTTCTCTGGCTGCCAGGAACAGAGGGGTCTCCTCCTGGAAACACAGAGAAAAGGGCTTAAACCTCCCCCCACAAAGCAGCAGGAATAAGGCAGGGAACTAGAGGCAGGTGGTAAAGGGAAGTCATTAAGAAGGGTTGATTCTGTCATCTGAAAGAAGTCAAGGTCTCTGTCAAGTGTCCTATCTGCCTTACTTGCTATGTATTAAAATTTATTCCCACCTTGACTCATTTAAAGATTAATTATAGCGTCCTATCTGATGAAATGTACCCAAAGTGGAACTTCAAGGACTCCCTGCAGTTCCTTAGAGAGGCTGTGCTTCTAATGGCTTGTGCTGAATGGGCCGAGATGCTCCTGCGGCCCAGTCTCACAGCTGGGTGTCCAGAGCTCTTTGGTTGGCCTGCAAGATCCCTGGCTCCTGTCTGCATCCACCTGAGCACTGATGCTATGACTGGCTCATGTCTGGGACAGCCCTTGCCCTCAGAGCAGCTCAGGGCAGAATCCTACCTTGTTGTTCTGCATGTCTTTGTTGGCCCCGTTTTTCAGCAACACGATGGCAGCTTCCACGTTATTCACAGCCGCAGCCCAGTGCAGGGCAGACTTTCCTGGGGGCAAAGAGACACGGGTGAGGGAGGATGCTGCGGGGGCGGAGGGGGAGGCCACCCCTTCTAGCGTCCCACCGCAAGGCCAGTACCTAGGTCATCCACCGCATTGACGTCCGCGTGGCAGTTGATGAGGTCCTCCAGCATGCCTTCCACAGCCAGGCGGGCGGCCAGGATCAAAGGCGTCGTCCCGTCATGCATGCGGGCATCCAGGTCGGTGGCCCTGTTCCGGATCAGAATCTGCCCCAGAAGGAGAAAAGGAAAGAGCCTCTCAGTAACTTGCTGTCCTATTCTGGACTGAGGCAGGCAGGCCGGACAATTCGCTTTCCTGATGGATTCTAGTCGTTCCACTGACAGATCTCCAGAACACTCTCCCTTCCCTGTAAGGCCAGTTAGGGCAACCCACTAGATCAGTGGTCCCCAACCTTTTTATCACCGGGGACTGGTCAACGCTTGACAATGTTACTGAGGCCCGGGGGGGGGGGTAGTCTTTTGCCAAGGGACGTTGCCAACGCCACCTGAGCCCTTGCTCCGCTTGCTTTCCCGCCAGTGTCCCTGACTTCCCACTGCCTGCTGGGGGCTGCTGCTAGCAGAAACTGCACAGTGCCATGGCGGCCACCGGAGAACACTAAAGGTGAGCTGGCGGCAGAGAAGCAGGGCAGCCCCCGAGGCAGTAGCCAGGGAGGAGGACGAGGAGGAGCTGCGACCCGGTACTGACTGATCCACGGACCGTCACCGGTCCCCGGACTGGGGGTTGGGGACCACTGCCCTAGATCATGGCCGGACAGAAAGTCAATTGTGCGCGGGGGAGGGGGGAAGAAGCAACCTCAGCTAGCCTAAGCAAACTGATAGGGGAGCCCCCGGATTACTGTCAGGCAGGCCAACAGGAGGAGGGTTCAGCAGGGAGGCACATCCTCTGTTCTCTTTCCTTGTCACTTTGCCACGCAGCATCCAAAGCCCATGAAGGAAAAGATACAGACGTGGAGAGCTAGGGTTTGATCACAAAGGCTGCTCAGTGGCAGAACCCCAAGCAGGAGGGACGAGGTAGGAGATGCACAAAGCCTCTAAGCGGTAGTCAAACTGCGGCCCTCCAGATGTCCATGGACTTCAATTCCCATGAGCCCCCTGCCAGCGAATGCTGGCAGGGGGCTCATGGGAATTGTAGTCCATGGACATCTGGAGGACCGCAGTTTGACTACCCCTGCTCTAAGACAACAGACAGTGGGACCAAGGGGTGGCTCAGCACAAGGCAGCTCCGGGTGTTCCAAGGCCTCTCCAAACAAGGGACTCTGGGCACCAAAGCTTTCCTAAATGGCTCAAGGGAAGCCCTATTCAGACACCAAGCAAAACACCATGTGACCGCCGTAGATTAACTTCCTACTATTCTAGGATGCTACTCCCACTCTTGCTCTCGGAGTGAAAAGGGCAGCCTCAGTTCTTGAGAGCAAAGGAGACCCAGAAGCCACTCAGAAGCCACCCAGCAGGGAATTGGGACAGCAACTGGGCTGAGGCTACAAAACCACAGGAATCGTTCCCCAAAGCTTGAAAAAAATTGGAAGGACAATGGGGAATGGTCACATGGTAATCTGGGTGTCCCATCAGGACGAAAGCCCAAGCTACCCGCGGGCAGAGAGAGGCCAGGAAAACCAGAAGCCACCCAGTGGGAAGGCAGGAGGAGGGAAGAGGGAGATGCCCCCAGCCCCCACCACAGTAAAAGAGCTCCTGCCCCACAATGGGGAGAGAGGAGGAGAAGGATGCACCTACTGGTGCTGGTGTTGGGCTCAGCTCCCCCGCAAGTGTTTATTGTTTATTTATTGATTATTAATGTCTTATATTTATATACCGCCCTCCCCTTGTGGCTCAGGGTGGTTTACAAAAAACCTAGAAACCATAATGCAGGTCTGAGGAGCTGCAATGTGGCCTGAGGAGCTGCAATGTCCAGGCCACCACTGCTTCCAGCAGGCCTGGCAGGGCGTCCAGGGGTGCATTGGTCACGTAGTAATTGAAGATACCAGTGGCCTGGGGGTGGAAGCAGCAGACTCCCTCATTGGCCGTCTCAGAGGCGTTTTCCAGATGTTTTGGATGTGTAAGCAATGGCTTTGTCCACATGACGCACAGGCATGAGCTCCTGGTCTAGAATGGCTAAATGGAATGAGCTCCCAGAAGAGCTGAGGGCCCTGCAGGACCTCAGCATGGTTTTCGCAAGAACAAGTCATGTCACACCAACCGTATCTCTTTTTTCAAGAAAGTAACTACCTTGCTGGATCAGGGGAATGCCATGGACATAGTTTATCTGGATCAGCAAAGCTTTTGATAAGGTTCCACATGATATTCTTATTGACAAGCTGGTAAAATGTGGTATGGATCCTAATTCTGTCAGGTGGATTGATAACTAGTGGACAGATCATACCCAAAAAGTGCTTGTTAAAGGTTCAGCATCCTCTTGGAAAAGAGTGACAAGTGGAGTTCCCCAGGGATCTGTCCTGGGGCCTGTGTTGTCCAACATATTCATAAATGATTTGGATGAGGGATTAGAGGAGGTACTTATTAAATCTGCAGATGATACTAAACTGGGAAGGGTAGCAAACACAAACGAAAAGGATCTAGAAGTCTTAGTAGTCCACACATTAGCTGCAGGGAGCTCAGGGCTAAAGCAAGAAGCCCCCCACCAATTGGGAGAACGAAGCTGCCCTTACCTGGAAGACCCCCTGAGCATCTGCTGACACGGCAGCGTGGAGCGGAGTCTTGCCCATGTGATCCTGGATATTGGCATCAGCACTGGCTTCCAGAAGCCTCTTGGCGGCGTCTGAGCGGGAGTAGCGGGCAGCCAGGTGGAGGGCCGTCTCTCCCGTGCGGTCGGTCTGATTGTGCAGGCTAGCCCCCTGGTAGATGAAATCTGAAATGACTGCCGGAGCATCCTCCTCCTCCTCGCTGTTGCCTGTTTCCAGCCCCCCTCCGCTGCACGAGGCAATCATGAGTGGTGTGAATCCATCTGAAAAGGCAGAGGAACCCCATCAGAAGCACTGCCCTCCCCTCGCTTGGAAGATGCAAGGAGCCTGCAGGCCCCCACCTCTGCTGCCAAACTCTTTGTTTTTAGCTTAGTGGGGTCACTCTCCCTGCCCTCCAGGACACAGCTACTGGCGCAGGAAGGGGCAAAGGCCCAGGAAGACTGTCCTGCCAAAGAAAAGGAGGATGCGTTTCCTCTCTTACCTGGTCCTCGCACATTGACGTCCATGCAGTCGGCATCGATTTCACCTTGTGGAGGGGTGGGAGCCATGGAGGAAATGCGCAGGTCAGCTGCATCCAGGTGCTGCTGAGTCCACTGCCTGTGGTCAGTGTGGTCGTCCATGTCCGGCAGCATGGCCTGCTCCTCTACCTAGACAAGGAGCCAAGGGCCAAATAAGGCTACAGAGATCCTCACAAACTCTCCTCTGCACGTGGCTGAGATGAAAACTGGTTTGTATGCCTCAAGTACAAGGAAATACCAAGACCAAATGCAAAGCTACAAATCCTGGCACCAGAAAGGTCAGAGTTAGGTACATTTTGCAATTTGGGGAGAAATGTCTGGCCCACAAGCCAGAGAACATCTATTCCCCCCCCCAATTGAAAAGGCCCCTGGCAGAAATGCCCAAAGGAAAATCTTTGGAGAGATGTAGCTGATTTATGATTGGACAACTGCTGTTAGGCATGGTTTCAATTATTTTAATTTTTAATTTATTGAAAACGTGTTATCTTGAATGCCTGTGTATTTTTATACTTGAGGTACACCACCCTGGGCAAGATTTGGGAGTGCAGTATATAATTAATGCTACTAATAAATACAACAAAGCAGAATGGGAACATCAGGGTCAACACTTGTGCCCCCCCGCCCCGGTTTCCACAAGAGGAAACCTGACAGCTGAGCGACGGTGGCAAAGCCAGGCAGCTTGCAATACCTGCCTGACTCCTCCTCAGTCTGCCCTCCGTCCCTACCTCAAATGGTGACCCTTGCCCCAGTGCCATTGCTTGTGGCCACCTTCCTTGTTCTAGAGGAAAGCCTCACGAGATCCACCACAGTGCTCCTATGTCAGGGCAATGTGCTGGAACATCAGTCTCTGGCATTTGACCCAAATCCCCATTCCCCAAGCCTGTCAGAGCAGAAACCAGCACCTTGTGATGCCCGTCCCCCAGCCTCGGCAGACTGGTAAACGCTGGCCTGTTCCCCCCCCCCCCCCCCCGACCAGAAGCAAAGTTCTCCTGGCAGCTCACCCTGAACTTCTTGGTGTCTAACGTCTCTTCGTCACCCCATTCGTTCTGGTTGTCATCCATCAGAGTGCCACTGGAAATGTTCTTCAAGGGCCTTTATGAGGGCACAAAAAGAGGCAAAGGAAGTCAAGCCACCATGAGGAAAGCCACCAAAGTCACAGGGAGAAATCAACGTTTTGCTCACGGGCTTTTAAAAATCTCCTTGTCCCTTGCATGTCTGATTTTAATCAGAGCTGTTTGTCACGCATTCATGTCAGCTCCGATACCTTTAATCAGAGCAGAGCTGGAATGCAAAGCAGAGCAGACTTGTGGACGCGGGATGTGGAGGGAAGGGAAGATCCAAGGCCCTCCGCTGGACAACAGATCAGGCATTTGTCTCTATATCAAAAACTATTTACTGTCTAGGACGCAGAACTATCCTCCAATAGAATTACCAATTAGAAGCAACTGCCAGAGACCTGGGACAGAACAGAGACCCTCTAAAGCAGGGGTAGTCAAACTGCGGCCCTCCAGATGTCCATGGACTACAATTCCCATGAGCCCCTGCCAGCATTCGCTGGCAGGGGCTCATGGGAATTGTAGTCCATGGACATTTGGAGGGCTGCAGTTTGACTACCCTTGCTCTAAAGCAAAGCTACAGCTGGCCCCATTTCCAGCGTCTGGGGGCAAAAGACAGAGAAGAGCACAATACGGAGGAAAGAGAAAGTGAGCGTGACGCAGGGATAGCCTCTAGAGAGCTGCGCTGGAGACGGACTTACTTCTGCCAGGAGCCCCCGCCAGAGAGGCCTTTCCCACCCAACAGCGGAGGAGGGGAAAAGGGTAAAACGTGTCCCGCTTTGTAGGCTGAGACTGAAGGTGGGCCTGCCGAGGGGGAGGCCCAGAACAAGCATCACAGAGCCCCCCAGCCTGCCGGGATCATGGAGGATGCCTCAACCAGCCTGCAACAGCCTTCAAAAATATGTGCTGAAATTAGGCACAGAAGAGATTTCTGACTGCCCCCACCCCTCCTATGCCATGGGAATACTCTCCTGTCATGAATTTCTCACAGGGAAGATTTATCAACCTTCCACGTGCCAAAAAGCAGCGAGGAATCAATAACAAGAGCATCAGAAACCATCAAGTGCCCTGGTGATCTGGAGCCAGTCCCTGTCCCTCAACCTACCCCACAGGGATGTTGTGAAGACCCTCCAAGGGTGACCCTGTGCTGCTTGTGGGCAGGGTGGATTAAAACCCAAAATAACTACGCAGGATAAAATAAATCAGACACCAAATATCCCAGATATGGATGGAAATAAAAACACAGCACATCTGCTCTCCCTCTCCCACCCCCAGTCCCAGGCAGCCAAGGGAAGGGGTTCTGCACTGTGGCCTTGAACAGCGTAAATGAAGGGTCACTCACTTCAGCCCCACAGAATCCTCCCCAAGGGGTTCCCGCCGTTTCTTCTTGCTCGACTCCGTCACTTTGAAGCCCTCGGGAAACCAGAGCTGTCCATGTTCTCTCCGTCGCTTGCGAGAAGCCAGCACTCCGATGCCAACCATCAGCAGGAGGACAAGAGCAGAGACGACCACATACATGGGATACCACGGCGTGCTCCCCGGGGGATCGGCAATTTCGCCTGCAAAACAAAACAAGAGCAGGGTGCACACGGAGCACAGGGAGTTAAGCTGCATATCAAGCCAGAGACAGAAACAAAATGAAGCAAAATTAGTTAATAACGGTCTTTCTGGTTTATCTAATTCTACCCCCCTCCCCCCAACTCCTCTAAAGCCCTCTTGGAAAAAAAAGGTAATTTTCTCTGCCGTTCATCAGAATTGCAAACTCTTGGCAGGTTGCGCTACTGAGCTGGGGAAGAAGGCTCCCCTTCCTTTCTCCTTTAAGGGGAAAAGGATTAACAAACTTCAAAATCATTGCATTCACATTGAGCGGTTAAGTCAGAAGGATTGAGGGGGGATTTGGAAGATGCAAACTTCAACAGTTTGCCTCTCAGAGATCGATTGGAAGGACTTGGGGGAGGGAGGGGGAGGGGTCTCCTTCATGCCTCTTTTCCCCAGTAGGAGAGGTTCAGAAAGGAGCTCTAGGTGAGAGGCAAAACTTTTAAAAGAAAAGGAGAAATTTTTATGAGCCACTGCCAATTATTCCACATCATTTTGCTATATACCAACAAAACCAAGCAAATCTGATTGATGAAGACGTGGTCCAGATCTGCCTGCCTGAATGCCAAGACTCTGAATGCAGAAGGTTTAAAAAAAAACAACATCTACCCGAAACCCGGAGAAATATTTAATGGCTGGGATAATCAAAGGTCTATGTTAATAGCTATTTTTAAACAAATCATTTATCTAGTTAAATTATATTGTTTCAGAACAACATTTAAGCCCAGGGGCACCTTTAAGGCCAACCAAGTTTTATTCAAGGTTTCATGTTCAAGAAAGCTCATACCTTGAATAAGCCTTGGTTGGTCTTAAAGGGGCCCCTGGACTCACCCTTCTTCTGCTGCCCACCCAAATCTGTACTCTTTTAGGACATTCTCATTTTCAAATCTTGTGGCTAGGACTGGTGTGGACTGCCCAGTTTTACTTTAGCTGACCTTGTGCAGCACTTTCCACTTAATCCCCCTCATTGTTCTACAAAGGCTACCAGCTGCTTCCTTCTGCTCTAAGCCTTCAAGAGAGCTGTGAGTCTTGTCTGAATGGACTTTGGCAGCCTTTTGTATTTGCAATGAGCAGGCAAGGGGACTCTAAATGTGGGCTGATGCCTTCCAGAGAATGGGCTGTGACCTGAAACCAGTACTAAAAAGAAGCATTTCATGGAGAATGACAGAACATCCGCATCATGACCCAAGGATCTGCTCCCCCCATAAATTTCCTTTTACATTTTTTAAAACATCTAGCTTGTATCTGTTGGGTCACCTGCCAGCCAGAACCCACTCAAGGTCCCCAGTTCAGCCGCTGGCACTTCTGGTTAGACGGTCCTGGTAGCCAATCCCAAGAAAGGGCCCATCTCTGCCACAGACCTTGGAGAGCTACTGCCAGTTCAACTTTAGGGCTGGGCGCTTCGGCTTCCGAAGCGGCCGCTTGCGCCCGAAGCGGCCAGCACCCTGGTGGCGCTGGCTGCTTCGGCTGTGAACAGTCGCTTCAGACGCTGAAGCACCCAACCCTGTTCAACTTCCTGACTGACTTCAGGTTACAGCATCTGTGTGTGCTCAGCTCTGGAATCCCCCTCCACACACACACCTGGGGTCTGCCTGGCACTGAATCATCTGCATTTCAGATGCTGCATGGAAGCTTTTGTGATCCCACTGGAATTTAACTGGAGCAAATTTCTTCTTCTTTTTTTTGGCCTTCCCTGCTGTTCTGGCTCCTGGCCTGCCTCTATGCAGGGCAATGCAGTTGATAGTAACTACAACCGAATGCGAAAACTGCTGCTCATAATTAGTTTTAACTCTCCCCCCTCCCTGTGTGTGTGTGTGTGTGTGTGTATGCGGGGGTGGTGGGTGGGTGTTTTAGTGATTAGGTTTGTAAACTGCCTTGAGCAATTTTTATTGGAAAAGTGGCACAGACTACAAATGTATGAAATCAAGACAATCCGTTTTGTTGAACTTACTCTTCACGGCTTCAATTTTGTAGGGGATGTCCAGACTGCCCAGAGAGGCCAAGGCGCCGAGGAAAGCGGCCACATCAGTGGTGCTCTGGAAACACTGCGAGGAGGACTGGATGCACTGCCGGTTGTCAATCTCCAAGTGGACAATGGAGCTGCAGAATTTGCGGGAGAACAGGGGGAGGCAAGAAGCAACAGTCTTGAGTGATCGGAAGAGACCGGCAGCAAACGCAACCAGTCCGTGCCCACCCCTGCTCTGCAATGGGCAACCAGGAGGTCTCTCAAGACAATTCCCTGACAGGCATGGGGTTCTCTGATTTCCCAGCTGCACTTCAGTGGCTTTGCAAGCAAGCCCAGACAAGTAAGTCACTAGACCGCACTCTAAAAAAACCATGAATCTTTATTTTTATAGCCCACCTTTCCCAGTTGGCTCGGGGTGGGTCACGGCATATTAAAATGCTAGTAGTAAAGCCCGTTGTGTGCTGTAATGCAACGGGCGCTAGCCTTTGGTTTGGGGCGGGTTTTTTGCTTCACTTGGATCTGGCAACCCTAAGCGGCAAAAGAACACCCACAAGAGCATGCAGTTTCATCTCCACAACAGCCTTATGCAGTAGGCTCAAATGTTGAGAGAGTGGCGGAGAAAAGACATGCATGGCTTAGCTGTGTCTTCCCTCTAGCAGTAAGTCCAGCCACAGCAATATTGTCAGAAGGGGCTTTTCTGTGAGCTCCCTGTCAGCCAACCACTAGGCAAAAGGTGAAAGCTTCCCCTCCTCAAAAGGAATGCTCTCGCACACCCACAGACTCCCCTGCGTTGCTCTCGGAAATGCAACCCTTGCCTCAGTCAGGGGCCGTTAGAGGCTCCCTTCACAGCAGGCCAAAGGGAAGGGTGTGTGTGCAGAGAACCCTGAGCAAGAGCAGCAATTGGCCCCGAGTGAGGGATATTCCACCAATAGGATTCTTCGGAACCTTCAGCATTTTGTCAGGGTTTTATGAACAAGATACAATTCAGATTTGCATAATTATATATAAATAAATATCTTTTAAAACCTGGTAGTTGCTCACCTGCCTGCACATATCTCTGTCGCTCATGCATGGCACATTTATCAAATGTAAGGAAAAATTAGTCTCACTTGTTCAGTCTATCACCCCCTGAAGCAATTCTTACCCCAGCTGAGTGGCCATTTACCTGCCTGCTCTAGACGCTAAGGCACTTCACACACACACACACACACACACACACACACACACACACACACACACACACACACACACCCTCTGGCTCTAGCACAGAGTAGAAACACAGGCTGGCCGTGATGCCCCCCCCCCCCCCCACACACACACACACACTCGCTGTCTGCCCAGGCACCCCAGACATCTCCCACACGTCTGAGCCAAAAGAAAGCAAACACAAGCAGGGAATCAAGGACCACAAGAGATCAGTGTTTCCTGCCCTGGAGAGATCTGTGAGTATGTGTGTGTGTGAGAGAGAGAGAGCATGGGAGACCTGCCCCTTCATCCTTTGCCCTGTTAGAAACTGGCCATCATGGCTGCTGCTCTCACCCATAGATATCCAGCTGGTCCAGCTCTCTTCTCTGCCTCCTGGTGACCTTTGAGTAGAGGGAATTCTTCACCTGGGAGACAGCACTGGACACGTCCAACCAGCTCTCTGCTGACCGCTTAATGTGATGCTTCTTCAGCTCCTCGGGGTTCCCATAGTAGGGGAAGATCATGTATTCCCCCTTGGCGTCTTTTTTGAAGACCACGTTGGTGTGCAGGACACGACTGAGCTCCCGCAGGAAGTTGAAGGAGTTGTTCTTCAGGTTCTCTGGCGTGATCAGCACCACCACCACCAGGGTGCCGTCGGCAAGCTTCTCGGGCACATTGTTGGCACAGTCCAGGCCATCCCACTCACACTCGGCATTATTACACCCCTGGTCACAGTGGCCATCGGAGAAGTGGTCCTTGCAGTATTGGTCATAGAGAGGGCTAAGGCAAGGGGAGAGGAAGAAAAGGGACACCAGTCGTGACCAACCCGCTCCGTGGCAGCCGAGCACCCCCCCCCCCCCAGCACAGAGCAGACGGTGAGAATGGGCATTCGCCCGCCCTTAGCAATCCTCCGCTTTCGGGGTCTGCAGCTGCTTTCCTTGAGGGGATGCCCAAGCCCCCTCTCTGCCTGCACACTTACTTGCACTCCCTTTCCGCCTTCTGGCAGTCGAAGCCGTCGTAGAGGCAGCCGGCGTTGTTGCACTGGCCGTCGCACTTCCCGTCGTTGAAGTACTTCCAGCACTGCAGGGACTGGGAGCAGTTCTTCCAGGGGTCGTTGAAGTTGAGCGAGCAGTCCCCTCCGTCCAAGCCACAGGCGTGGTTGTTGCACTGGGCGTCGCAGACCTTGTCGCCCGCTCGGCTGGCGCACCCCGGGATCTCGCATTTCTCCTCGAAGGAGGTGGGCGGGATGTCCTGACCCTTGCCCCCCGGGAAGTCAAAGTCCAGGATGTGGCAGTTGAGCCCGTTGAAGTTGACGGGGCAGTGGCACTGGTAGTGGGGCGGATCTTTGGCAAACTGGCACGTGCCGCCGTTGTAGCAGGGGCTAGAGTGGCAATGGCCGTTCAAGGGGAACTGGCACAGGGAGCCCGTGAAGCCCGGGGAACACTCGCACGCGGAGCCCTTTGGGCCGGACAGGCAGGTCCCTCCGTTCAGGCAGCGGAGGGTCCCGCAACTGCGGGAGTTGTTTTCGCAAGTAGCCCCTTCAAAGCCCTGAGGACAGAAGGAAGGAACGTGAAAGCACGGCTCTCTCTCTCTCTCGCGGAGGGACTGAGCACCAAACAACACGCGGGCCACGGCCGCAGGTAAAGCAGGAGTGGCCTTGCGGAAACACTTGAGGGTCCTCCTGGATCAGGGGTAGTCAAACTGCGGCCCTCCAGATGTCCGTGGACTACAATTCCCAGGAGCCCCTGCCAGAGAATGCTGGCAGGGGCTCCTGGGAATTGTAGTCCACGGACATCTGGAGGGCCGCAGTAGTCCACGGACATCTGGAAGGCTGCAGTTTGACTACACCCTGTCCTAGCTGGACCAGATGCAACCTGGACAGCTCAAACCTCCCCACCCCCAGAAACGAGAGCCTGCTACTCACAGGGGGGCATCTACAAATGTAGCCGTGTTGGGTGTTGCTGGCAACTGCGCAGGTCCCACCGTTCCTGCAGGGCTTGTTCCGACAACCATCCACCACGCTCTCACAGTGCCGTCCTGTAAGGGGATGGTGAAAGCAGCCTTGTAAGGGGACTCTGCCAGGTGTGACTTGCCACAGGGGAGCCTTTTCTGAGCAGCAGACGGTGCAGCTGTGGCTTCCCATTTTGCCTGGCAGCCCCATGGGCAGAAATCTTATTGGGGGGTGGGAGAGGGACAAACTGAAAAAGGAGGCTTGCAAACCCCACCTCCCATAAGCAGGCAGGGAAATGCTGAGGGCTACGGGTGGGATTGTCGTACTCGCCTGAGTAGCCTAGGCGACACTCGCACAAGTAATCGTTAATGCGCTGCACACAGTTCTGGGTGCCGCGTTGGTCACACGGGTTGGAGAGGCACTCGTTGACGTCCCCTTCGCAGCGCTCCCCCACAAAGCCCGGGGAGCAGATGCAGCTGTAGCCCCCGATCCTGTCCACACATTTCCCATTGTTGAAGCACTTGGGGGCCAAGGAGTGAGCATCGAAGAAGGGACTGCAGTCGTCCACGTTGATTTCACAGTGCACCCCTGCGGGCAGGGACAAAGAACACGCGGTGGACAAAGGGAACCCCCAAAGGCAGAGGCTGCACGCGGCTGTGGCCTCCCCTCGAGAGCTCTGGACAGGCTCTGCTTCCAGAAAGCCCTTCTCCACCTGACTTTCCCACAAGACAAACTTGCAGTAGGACAGCCCAGCGAGTTCCTGATCAGGCTGGGCAGCTGCACCTGCAAGGGTGGCAGAGGGGCAGGTGGCGCCCATGACCTTCACTTTCCATTTGCTAGACCAGGGGTAGTCAAACTGCGGCCCTCCAGATGTCCATGGACTACAATTCCCAGGAGCCCCTGCCAGCGAATGCTGGCAGGGGGCTCCTGGGAATTGTAGTCCATGGACATCTGGAGGGCCGCAGTTTGACTACCCCTGTGCACTTGGTGGCAGCTGCATCTAGGAGACCAACAAAGGGCAAAGATGCATCTAGGAGACCAACAAAGGGCAAAGATGGGTTCCATTCTATGCCCTCTTCTCAGCCATGCACAATTGAGCATCCTCCCTTACTTTGCATAATATATTCTACTTCTTTTGCTTTTTTGCTATCACTTCTGCAGGTTTTGCTCAGTTTGGGAATGAAGATGATGCTGAAGACCCTGCAGCAGTCATTCTGCTGCCTCTCCGGCTTCCAAGCAAACGTTTTCAAGCACACCTTTGCAGCAAGAAGACTAGGAACTGGCTTCCTTTTTCAAAGCACAGCAGAGGTCAGGAAGCTGAACTGTGCACCCAAATATTGCCCTTTCCCTGCAGCCCCCCTGCAATAAGTCCTCGCACCCAAAGTGAAAATTACACTGCAAAGTCAAGCACAGGCCTTTCTGTTAGCCTCAGCTACAGGCTTGAAACTTGCCCTCCACCTGTATGGACGGCCACTGGGAAGAGTCTGACACCCCACCAGTAGCAACTGATCCCGGCCACCTCTGGCACTTACCTTGGGTTCCTCGAGGGCAGGAGCATTTGTAGGTGTTGATCAGGTCAATGCAGGTCCCTCCGTTTTGGCAAGGCTGAGAAAGGCATTCGTTGACCTCCTCCGAGCAGTTGACCCCATGATAGCCAGGCACACACTGCGAGAAACAGCACAGCCAGCCCATCAGCCCTGTGAGGGGCCATCCCCAATGCTCCTGTCTGGCATACTGCGGGCCAGAACCAGGCCTGGGGAAGGTCCACAAGGGCTCTCTCTGCCTGCTGACTGGAGCATGAGGGAGGAGGTCTCCTTACAGAAAGAGACTGCAGTGGTGAAAAGTAAGAACATGGATGCTCTACCTAACTCTGGAAATGCGGCTCCCCAGCGAGGAAGTATCATTTTGGAGATATCAGAATGACACTCCCGTTATTTCATGGAAACTAAGCATGCCCTCCTCAGCTTTCCCACCTGAGATGATAACAGCAGATGGAGAGAAAGAAAGAAACGGCAGCCAGCTGGTGGACTGCACACATTTCAGGGGCCCCTTGTTTCCTGTGGGGAACATCTGGCCTCCAGAGGTGGAGGGGAGGACAGGAAACAAAGGCTTGGTGAGTGCTGGGGGGAAAATGGATGGCAGACCTGGCTTCCAGAAGCCGAGCCCGCAGTCCTCAGCTTAGCTGTTGTTTGAGCGCCCACCTGGGGTCTTCAGGCTACTTATGGCCCTCTGGGAACGCCAAGGCCTCACTACACGTTGCTGGTGGCTGCATTCCTTCTGCTCACGGCAGTGTGGAAGACACGGTTCACAGCTGTGCCTTTTTAGGCGGCCCCTCAGATGCCTGGGAGTTTCTGCTCTTTCAGTGCTTGAGGGCTGGGATCTCATGCAACAGGCAAGGAGGGGGCAAGTGGCCCACCAGAGACCAGGTCTACCACTCACAGGGACAAGGGGTCCTTTTGAAATTTACAAGGCTGATGCTCTACCGATGGATGAGCTACATCACACTCCCTCAGCCCTCTCTCCATTTTTATTGGAAGTGATGATCATTTTGGTGTGTAAGGGAAATGAAGCCATTTCAGAAACTGCTGACTTGACACAACAGACCTTTCATCTGGCTACAGCAGGGGTAGTCAAACTGCGGCCCTCCAGATGTCCATGGACTACAATTCCCAGAAGCCCCTGCCAGCATTCGCTGGCAGGGGCTTCTGGGAATTGTGGCCCATGGACATCTGGAGGGCTGCAGTTAGACTACCCCTGGGCTACAGAGTAGCGCACTGCAGCCAGATCCCCCTGCATACATTTCCTGGAGCAATGCGTGTGCGGATGGGGTCCCCCAACAGTTCTGAGATGTCTGATGGGCCCATGCAAACCCAGCACCCTTCCACCTCCTCCTCATCAGCCGTACCTCACACGAGTAGCCTCCAAGGTAGTCAGTGCAAGTGGCCCCGTTCTGACATGGATTCGGAGAGCACTCATCCACCTGCTCCTCACAGTAGCTGCCAGTGTAGCCAGCTTGACAATGGCAGAAGTGCGTGTTGTCTGTATCCACACAGAGGCCAGAGTTCCTGCACAGGTGTACCACATCCACTCCTGTAAAGCCCAAATAGAAGGGGGGGGGGGAGGTCAAACACAGCTCCAGCTCAGGGAGGCAGGTATGTAGTCATGCCCAGGAGAGTTTCACCAAGCTCAGGAGAGCACGGGGATGTACCTAGTCTGGCACCAGTCCAACCTTTCCCTCTCCTGCACCTTGGGCTCGGTCTCTGGGCCTGGCTAGCAGGCCCGGCTCTAGCTGAAGCCCAGAGGAGCCCCTGGGTTGGAATAAACTCATTGGTAATCTGAAATCTGGTTGTCCACTGAACTGGCCTGGACCCCACGCCATTAATGTTAACTCCGTCTGGAAACCATCATCAAAAAAGGCAAATCACTTTGGCCCAGAGCCGGCCCAGGATACAGTTTTAACTGCAAATAAGCAGCTTTCAAAGTTTTAAAAAGTAATATATGTCTGTTTTAACATGTATTATATCTGATGCCTGAGACTTCTTGTTCTCTGGCCTGGGCGGCGATAGGAAAGGGTGAGCTATATTGACGTTTAATTTAATTTAATAAATTAAGCTTCAACTATAACGAGTTTCTCTTTGCACTGTCCTAATTAAAAATGAAGTCTGAGCTTAAGATTCAACATGACCTTATTTCTAACTTACAAAAAGTTGCTTTTCTTTGTCTAGCAAGTCACCGAATGGCACCGACACTCCTGCCATGACCCCATGCCTGGCATGCCCCCACAAGGGCTACCCAAGGCAGGGCTGGGCACTTATACTCCTGCATTATTACTCAAAACACAACTGACTCCCTACCCTTCCTGGCCACAAAATGAGGACCATCCATTTCACAGAGGCTTGCATCGGAACTATCACCAACCCCTGCTTCTGGTTTGGTGTGGGACAGGGGTAGTCAAACTGCGGCCCTCCAGATGTCCATGGACTACAATTCCCAGGAGCCCCTGCCAGCGAATGCTGGCAGGGGGCTCCTGGGAATTGTAGTCCATGGACATCTGGAGGGCCGCAGTTTGACTACCCCTGGTGTGGGAGAAGATGCCGACTAAGAGAACTATCCTCTGCAGAGGTAGTCAACAGGGCTTGCTTGTAGGATTGCCCTCTGAAGCAAGAAGGAGCCCTGAGAAGACTAAACACTTTCCCAAAACTGAACAGGGCTGCAGGCTACAAGAGAGACCCTGTTTGGTGTCATGAACATTATTTTATAACAAGCTATATAGTTTTCATTTGCTTAATTAATAGCTCTCTGTGACATAAATAAAGCATGATCGGGGTGGTGGTGGGAGGAGTTGGGATTCATCAATTACCCGATTAGGCATCCGTCCAACAAATGGCCTATCAGGTAGGCTGTCCCACCCCTGGCTGCATCCCTATCACACTTCTTCCACGTGGAAGAAGTGCCGGCCTGTTCTACTGGACTGCCTGCTAAAGGTAAGCTAGCCAGCAAGCGGGAGCTGAGAGAGAGGGCCTGGGACTGTGGGCCCGGGTTGTGGGGGGCGGGGGTCCCGTGCCCCAGCCTTACCAGGCTTCACTGGGGCTGCCCCAATCTGGGAGGGGGGAGCCCTCACCAGCACTCGCCCCTGCCCTGAGCAGCCCTATGAAGGCCTTGCCAGGCCAGTCCGGGGGGAGGGGGGGGAGAGGCTAGTGCCCATTGTATTTTTTCCTGCTAGTATTAAATAGTTAAGAAACCTAAGAATGTACATCTTCTATAAAGGGTTTAAATCCATTTTTAATGATTCCAACATTAGCATGTGCTTTCATTTAGGAAATATTTTAAATCCCGGACAGGATCTGACTCCTCTTTTTTCCTGGTTCCTCATAGAACCATAGAGTTGGAAGGGACCTCCAGGGCTATCTAGTCCAACCCCCTGCACAATGCAGAAACTCACAACTACCTGCCCACCCAATTTCATGCCCAAATGATCCTTCCCCCTCACTGGACACTTGCAGAGAGGTCAGTTCAGAAGGGGAGAAGGGAAGGGGCTTACCTTGTTGCTTAGCTGCCACCTCACAGGAGACGTCGGGGACGTCACAGGAGCTGCCTGTCCAGCCTCTGGGGCACACACACCAATACAGGCTTCCTTTCTGCAGGCAGTGCCCACCATTCCTGCAAGGGGAGGAGTCACACCAACGCACCAAATTCTGGGGAGGAGAGGAGACGGCAGGGCTTCAGGAAATGTGACCGGATGGGGAGAGTTCAGGTGTGCAGAAGCAGCCTTCTAGACTACCCTCTAGATCAGGGGTAGTCAAACTGCGGTCCTCCAGATGTCCATGGACTACAATTCCCACGAGCCCCTGCCAGCATTTGCTGGCAGGGGTTCATGGGAATTGTAATCCATGGACATCTGGAGGGCCGCAGTTTGATTAGCCCTGTTCTAGATTACTGGCAGGTAGTGATGGGTCCCCAATCACCTGTAAGCCCAACACCCCAAGAGGAGGGTGAGCTTAACTCAAGCATCAAGGCTGACTGGATGACTGGGCTCAGGCCCCCCTCAACTTATTTCCAAGACCCCCCACTGCCTCCCAACTTAAAGGCTGCAGGACAGCATCCCCAAGCAAACTAAACAGGTCAATCTGACCTGGATGGGACCTACCCCCCCCCCCACCACTTCCCATTCCAATACACAAGAAAGGTGAGACAGGAAACTTGCGAGTCAGTCCCATGCAGGCCGATCTTCCTTACCTGACAATTGAGGCCCGTGTAGCCATGAGGACAGGTGCACTTGTAAGTCCCGTAGCTGTCCTGGCAGGTGCCTCCGTTCAAGCAAGGCTTGGAGTCACACTCATTGATATCATGCTCACAGTAGATGCCAATGAAGCCAGGTGGGCACATGCAGGTGAAGGTGTTGATCCCATCTACACATGTTCCCCCATTGAAGCAGGAGCTGTGAGACCAAGAACACAGACCGACTTCCAGAACAAGCCTGGCAACTCAGCCTCCAGGGACATGGCAACTGCACAATGAAAATCACTCCTCCCAGTTCTCTCCCAATAGGCTTGTGCGCTTCGGCTGCCGAAGGTCACAACCCTAATCCCAAATCTTAGACAGCAGAAGAGCTGTCAATAATGGCAACTAAACCTACAAACATGTATTTCCATACAGGTGCTGTAAACGCTGTGGTTGCTGAAGCTTAAATTAGGCAAAGTGAACAAATTTGGCCACATGGATTGCATCGCTCCACATTTCAGGTGAATAAGTTGGATTGTTCAGGGGTAGTCAAACTGCGGCCCACCAGATGTCCATGGACTACAATTCCCATGAGCCCCTGCCAGCGAATGCTGGCAGGGGCTCATGGGAATTGTAGTCCATGGACATCTGGAAGGCCGCAGTTTGACTACCCCTGTTCTAAATGAACAACAGACACCACCCCCACCGCTCTGGGTCCTGATTCCCTACCTGCAGTGCCAATCCAGGCCTTACCTTTCTGTGCAGTCAGGTGTATTATTCTCACAGTGGAACCCGCTGAAGCCGGAGGGGCAGGTGCAGGTGTAGCTGTCGACACAGTCTGTGCAGTTGGCCCCATTCTTGCAGGGGTTGCTGGCGCATTCATTGATATCTTCCTCGCACTTGGGGCCCTGGAATCCTGCCTGGCAGTCGCAGAAGAAAGCGTTGACGCCATCGGAGCAGGAACCCCCATTGTGGCATGGGTCTGGAGGGAGGAAGAAGAAAAGTCACCCTGCCATTCAGAACAACCGCTGCACCGGGGCCTCCTGGGAGGCGTGGCCACGACAAGAAGAAGAAGAAGAGTCAGTTCTTATATGCCGCTTTTCCCTACCCGAAGGAGGCTCAAAGCAGCTTACATTTACCTCCCCTTTCCTCTCCCCACAACAGACACCCTGTGGGGTGGGTGAGGCTGAGAGAGCCCTGATATTACTGAAGAAGAAGAGTTGGTTCTTATATGCCACTTTTCCCTACCCGAAGGAGTCTCAAAGCAGCTCACAGTCGCCTTCCCTTTCCTCTCCCCACAACAGACCCCCTGTGAGGGAGGGGAGGCTGAGAGAGCCCTGATATTACTGAAGAAGAAGAAGAGTTGGTTCTTATATGCCGCTTTTCCCTACCCGAAGGAGTCTCAAAGCAGCTCACAGTTGCCTTCCCTTTCCTCTCCCCACAACAGACACCCTGTGAGGGAGGGGAGGCTGAGAGAGCCCTGATATCACTGCTCGGTCAGAACAGTTTTATCAGTGCTGTGGGGAGCCCAAGGTCACCCAGCTGGCTGCATGTTGGGGAGCGCAGAATCAAACCCGGCTTGCCAGATTAGAAGTCCACACTCCTAACCACTACACCAAACAAGACTGTGGCATCCCTGGGCTTCATGCCCTGGACCAGGGGCCTTCAGAAAACTCTCTCCAAGCACACTGGGAGTCAAAAAGGATTCTGGAGGGTCTCTACAAACGTGGCCAGAAAGGGCCACAGGAAGGCAGCCGGTACTGAATAAACCATTCACAAGAGGGAGCTAGGGAGGCTCTTTAACCAAGCACAGATGCCCTCTGTCTTCACTCATGAGCCCAGGCAAGCAAATCCCCGTCCAGCCTCATGCTCTTACTGGGGTGGCAATCATCGATGTCTGTCTCACAGCTGAGGCCTTTGAAGCCAGGCTTGCAGAGGCAGCGGTAGCTCCCGTTCAGGTTCTGGCACGCAGCTCCATTCTGACAGGGGCCCTTCACACATTCGTTGATGTCAATCTCACAGGTTTGACCTGAGAAGCAAATTCAAACAGGGATGGAAGCTTTTTAAAAATTCTTCCGGTTAGCAACAGCCTGGTTAGTCTCACTGTCCTACACAGCATTCATCCAGGGTATTTGTGGAACTTCCCCAATGGCCTCTGGAATTCCATTGGAAGGGTCACTAATTTAGGGTTGTGTGCGGCGGTGGCTGAATCGGCTGTTCCAGGCCAATGCAGCCCATGCTGCGGGGAGGGGGGAGGCGAGTTATGCACCTGCGCCGCTGACCCTCCTCCCCCCTGGGGCACGGCGCTGGCTGCATCAGTCTGGAATGGTAGATTCAGATGCCACCATGCACAACCCTAGTCACCATTCTCTAAAATGGGGGGAGGGCTCCAATGGAAGGTGGGGCTGATCCAGCAGTGGTTCAGAATATGGTTCTAGAATATGCCCCCCCCCAAAGGCATTCCTGTTGGCTCTAAGTGTACTAATGGAAGAGGAAAGTATCTGTAAACCTGTGTGTGGTTTCCATTTGCTTACTATGCAGGTAAGGATCTGCAAATTCTTACACAGATCTGCATTTCCACCTGGAGGCAGTTCCCCAATTCATCGCTTGCAGCAACATACAGGACGTTTAGATAGGCCAGTCTCACATGATAGGCAGATAACAGAAAGGAAAAAGCAGAGAAGCAGCCTTGGGACAATCACAGCTAGATAAAGAAATCCCCGTTGGGAGTTGATGACCTTTGTTGCTGAACTCCCAAGAGGCTGTGGCAAAAGAACAAGGCGGCAAAATCCACTGACAAGAACCCTTCACAAAACAGAACAACTAAGGTTTCTGCTGCCTTCTGCCCATGGCTGTGTAAAGCTGATGGACGGGGAGAAGAGAAATCCACTGCCACCAGGTCAGCCAGAAACAGGACAACAGAGCTCCAGAGGTCCAAGCTGCAGAGGAGACAGGGCACAGAACTAGGGTTGTGCGTGGCAGCGTCTGAATTGGCCTTTCCAGGCCGATGCAGCCAGTGCTGTGCCACGGGGTCCACGTCACAGCAATGGCTGCGTCGGCCTGGAACAGCCGATTCGGACTCCGCCACGCACAACCCTACACAAAACCCCTGTAACCAGAACGGGAACTCTCTGCACAGGCCAGAAGCACCGAGGGCATCCGCTTCTGCTAGCGGAGAAGACCACCTTGTTCACTGCCAGCAGGAAGGCTGCCTCTGTTGTTCCCTGGGACAGAAATGCAGTAGAACCAAAGCAGCCTCTGAGAACGAACAAGTGTGCCCTTAATTTGCATCCCACCAATTAAAATTAGCCCCCATTGATTTTAAACTGGCCCGCACCAAGTAATCAACTAAAGCTCTAGGTGATTAATTGACTGATTCAAACTTGCAGCCCTGCTATGGATCTAAAGCAGGAGGCTTAGCAAAGCTGTACTGCAAACTGATTCCACGGCTTCCATTTCCAGAAATACTGATGAAAACATGAACTATTTTCTGTGCTTGTAGGGTTTCTAACCGACAAATGCATTGCAGGCCAAATTTAAACATTTAATGCAGCTTCTTGGGTACAAGAAAAGTTCTGTCAGGCACAATTTTTCTATTCCAAATGCAGCCATATGATTTGAACTCACAGACCACCTCTTCTAGGCTTCCTCAACCAGGGCTTCGTCAAACCCTGGGGTTTCTTGGCAGTCCTGGAAGGGTTTCCTGAATGTGTGGGAGTTATTTTTTTAAATATATATTAAATTTGTTAAACATTTATGGGGCGATATGCCCATATCATTTGGAAGTGATTTTTGATGCCTCCCTATCTATGGAGGCTCAGATCACTAAAGTAGCTTGGACTGCATTTTTGCATCTAGGGCAAGCCTGGCTACTAGTGCCCTACCTGTCCTTGGAACACCTGGCCACTGTGACCCATGCAACAGTCACTTCCAGGCTGGACTTCTGTAACTCGCTCTATGCAGGCCTATCCCTGTTCCTGAACTAGAAATTGCAATTGGTACAGAATGCAGCGGCCTGGGTCCTTACCAGGTCTTCCTGGAGGGCTCATGTTCAGCCACTGCTTAAACCAGGGGTAGTCAACCTGTGGCCCTCCAGATGTTCATGGACTACAATTCCCATGAGCCCCTGCCAGCGTTTGCTGGCAGGGGCTCATGGGAATTGTAGTCCATGAACATCTGGAGGACCACAGGTTGACTACCCCTGGCTTAAACAACTGCCTTGGTTGCCAATCTGCTTCCAAATCAGGTTCAAGGTTTTTCAGGCTTTATGTAGCTTGGGCCCTACCTACCTACAGAACCACCTGCCTCCTTATGCCCCCCAAAGAGCACTCTGCTCTGTGGGTATGAATTTACTGGGGCCTCAGGAGACATACCTGGCCTCGACTAGAGCCAGGGCCTTTTTGGTCCTGGCCTCTATCTGGTAGAATATGCTCCCGGACAAGCTGTGGGCCCTGTCAGGACTCTCCAAGTTCTGCAAGGCCTGCAGAACAGAGGTGTTTGGTTGAGGCCAGATGGGAGCCTTGGTGTATTCAATCACCCCCCCCCCCCCCACACACACACACACAGCTCCTCCTGCAGTGCTAGACTTTGCTAGGAGCCTGATTCTACCTTCCCAGCTGGTTATAGTCACTTATACTAAGGCTGATGCCCGGAGGATGGGGTAAGATTTTTTTGAAGACGTTTAGTGTACCGCCATTTTGTATTTGTAGGTGTTGGAGTTGTTTTAATGGGATATTTTTAACTGATATTGTTGTATTTTTCTTGTTTTGTGAACCACCGCAAACCAGTTTCTGGGAGCGGTGGTATATAAATGCAATATTATAAATAAATAAAAATAAAAATATGGTCATGTCAACCCCCCCCCCCCGCCCCAATGGCCAGTGATGGGCTTGGAAGGGGGGGCCCAGGTGGGCATGTACCCAGCTGTGCTTTCCAACCATATTCAGCACAATTGGGTCACTTCTGTGATTTCTCGAAGCCTGAAGAATGTTTCAGGGGTTTCTGACAGTAAAAAAGTTGGGAAAGGCTGACTTACGCAATGAACCAGCCCCAAGCTGAAGTAAAAAACAATTTCAGCTTGCAAATGAGGAACTTCTGGGAAAAGAGGCCATGCAGTGACTCACAGTGAATCCAAAGAATTGGGGAACCATCTCCAGGCAGCCACAGACAGCACAGGCAGACAGATGCATCCGGGGTGGGGGGCGGTGGGGAGCTGGGGTTTGGTTAGCCACTGCAACAGCCAGCAATGAATCAAGCCCTCGAAATGCAATTGTTGACCATCCAGCTCCCAGCCAACACATCTTTATTTGGAGCTGAACCCAGTAAACATACTGTTCTATACAAGACCACTACAAATAAAGTGTTGGAAGTTTACTGCCCCCCCTTAAAGGATATTTTGCAGGCATCCTCCCAAACTTATAAAAGGCATGTAGGACATGACTGTGCAAGCAACCTGCCTCTCCCTAAGATCTCTGTGCTCTCTCAGAGCCCTCTTGAGCCTCCTCTTAGCCTGGTTGCACAGTGGGACTAGTCCTCCATTTGGGGCACTGCTGAGAAGATGCTGTAGGATTCTGTTGGAAGAAAGACAGGATTCCTGGAACCAGAACTCAACCCTCTCCCATATGACCACTTTGAGGGATCCATGTAGAAAAATGAACCCAGAGCTAAAATACTAGCTGTAAATGTGCAGATGCATGCATATGTACATAACTGAGGCTAATACCTACCTTGCCACCCAGAAGGGCAGGCACATGAGAAGCTCTTGAAGTCTTCTGACTCTCTGCATTCCCCACCATTCTTACAGGGAGCGTTTGCACAAGGAGCCATCACGTTCTCACAAGTAGACCCTGGGGTTCAAACACAAAACCCAGCATGAACGGTTGGCCTCAGTCTTGCTGATCAGATGGCAGAATGAGCTAGGATCTCACACTGGGGCAGTTCTGGCACTGATGCTAAGATGGTAGCTTCCTTCATAATATTCTGGGGTCAACTGATATTTCCAGGGATTTTGCAATTTGGGCTTCAAATATTTGGAGCTGGGTGGTAGATGCCCTTCTCTATCTCTTCTTGAAGCATGTCTTCTTCAAACCATTACCTTCTTGGAAAAGACTGAAGTTCTCCATGCCCAGGAAAGCAAAAAAGCCCAAGAAGGAGCAAGCCTCACACTTCACTGTCTTATGACTAGTAAGAATACGTACTGGGTTGACCAAAAGAAAAGTTGTGGGTGCACTTGATACTAATGACTCTGAGGTTTTTTTCTCTATGAACTTGGGGAAGAGAAAAGGTGTATGTAGTCACACATACAGGCTGGATTTCAGGAGAGCAGGTTTTAACAAACTTGGGAGAGTAATAAAAAACTCATTTAGGAACTGGAAGGAGGACCTTATAACCAAGGAGGAATATAGCCAATATGTGTAGGGAGAGTGTTAGAAAAGCTAGCGCTCAGTATGAGCTTAGGCTAGCAAGAAATGCTAAAAACAACAAAAAAGGGTTCTTTAAGTTATATTCAAAGTAAGAAAAAGAATAGGGACGTGGTAGGACCATTGTGGGGACCAGAACGTGACATTGTATCAGGTGACGAAGAGAGGGCTGAACTGCTCAATTCCTACTTCTCCTCAATCTTCTCTTGCGAGGGAATCATGCTCAATGTGGCAAAATCATTTCATGTGATGAGGGATGGGAGTTGCAGCCAGGGATCATTGTAGGGGTAGTCCATAAACACCTTGTTTCTTTAAATGAAACCAAATCCTCTGGGCCAGATGAATTGCATTCAAGGGTACTAAAAGAACTTGGTGATATAATTTCTGAGCCTCTGCCCATTATTTTTGACAATTCTTGGAGAACAGATGAAGTGCCAGAAGATTGGATGTGGGCAAATGTTGTCCCCGTCTTCAAGACGGATGGTAGGTGAATTTCCTCCAGGCCAGGCTGGATTCTGGAGATTGTTTGGGGGGGGCGGGGCGGGGGTGTCACGGGCATGAAATTGGGGTCACTGTGGTGAGCAGGTAGTTGTGAGTTCTTGAAATGTGCAGTGATCCTGGAGGTCCCTTCCAACTCTATGATTCTATGATTCAGACAACTCATATTTCTTTTCTCCTTCCTCTGCCCTCTCATCCAAGAGGTTTTCCTGTTTACAAGGTCAAAATTCACTACCTAACATTATTTTCTTTGTCAGCCAGGATCATCTGAAGGTTTAGTCTGTTTTCCAGATCCTTCTATTCCCTCCCTATCCCACGGCTGTTTCCATGGCAACCAATGAAGACAGGAAAGTACTCCTAACTTCCTCCAATTGTCCGCTGACTGCCATTTTGTGTAGCAAGAGGAAGCAGGAAACTGGCAGAGAGGAATTTGCTCAGCAGAAATGTCTTGCCTGTGAAACTGCTGGCCTCTTATGCAAGGCATGTCTATCCATAGGAAGAACTGAATTTGGGGGGGGGGGCGGGGGACGATGACACGGAAGCCAATGACTATAAAGTGTTTCCATAATCACCACACCCCTAAAAAACCAGGTGAAGAAGAAGAAGCCTCTCCTGTTCCAGCAAACTAAGAGTTTTCCTTTCTTTCAAGCTTCTCTGTGACCGTTTATGCACTGGAGGTTTCATGCTGGACTGCAGGCTGGAGTTTTAGTCGTGGCAGGTTGCCCCACCTCTTCCTGTACCCACACGGGGGAGCATTTGGCCTGGTGCACCTCATCTGCCCCCGATTTTTGCTCCTGCATGAGAGCTGGGGCAGTGAAGTTCCTAGTGCATAAACGGTCTGTGTGAAGATCCCTGTTAGGGAGGATTGAGTGCCACACCCCAAAGTTTTGGAAAACTGCCTGTAAGTTCAAGTGTCTTTTAGCCCTCTGGAGTTAGGTGCTTCTGTGATCCTGGGAGACAAGAACTGCCTCCTGGTACAAAGAGTTGAGGAAACAGTTAATGTGCAGCCCACAGGGAGGGAGGGAGAGAAGATGTGGAGTCTACCTGTGCATGCCTCTGCTAGAAATGTCAGGTTCCTCAAATGCCGACTGCTACATCAACTTCCCTCCCCCCTCCTAGCAGAAAGTGGCCATGAAAACCCTCTTCTCCTTCTCCTCCTTTTTAGTGTCGGGTTGCCTTGAGTGGGGCAGGATTATGCTCTTACCAGTGTATGGCAGCAGGCAACTGCACTGATAGCCGGCAATATCATCAATGCAAGTTCCTTGATTCAGGCAAGGGTTGGAAGCACATTCATTGATATTGGTTTGGCAGTTGGGACCTGGATTGGACAAGAAGCACACCGTCAGCCCACCTGTGATCCAGGCAGGTCTCCTGCCCCACTGCTGTGCCCTCTCCCTGGCAGGGCTCTCCAAAGCACTTCATGTTTGCCTGCCACCCCAGACTACTGCAGAGATGAAGCTGAGGAAGAGTCAGAGGGCCCACCTAACCAGTCTGTGGCAGAGGCAGGATTTGAACCAGAAACCTCCCAGGTTTCTCTCAACCACGAGACCAGCATCACTCAATTCACTGGAAGAAACAGCACAAAACAGAGTACTGCTTTGCCTTCATTTGAATCTTTATCCCGCCATATTTCAAATGCAAACCCCAAACTTTGTATTGATAGGATATACAAAGGACAGGACCTGCTGTAACGGGTTTACGCTACGTGTGGAATGATATCGCCTAGCTATCAGGAAAAAAAATTTAAAGTCAGAGTAATTCAGCAGTGGAATGGGCTGCCTCAGAAGGTGCTGAGCTCCCCTTCACTGACAGTCTTCAAGCAGCGGCTGGACAGATCCTTCTTCTGAATGCCCTCTCTGTGGGCATGCGCGCCATTGCCCTAGCACAGAAGCATGGGGCTAGCAGGGGCTCATGGTAATTGTAGCTCATGGGCCTCTGAAGAGTCAGTGTGGCCACCCCTACTCTATAGATTATCCCCAGCTGAGGTCTCTCCCATCCTCAAAGTGCATCTCCGACCCAGGCTGGGGGCAAAAATCACATTAATTGTTCGAAACTATGACAAATGCAAACGTGTACCTTTCAATAAAAAATAGTTTGCATGACTGAAAGCTCTGTTATTGTATTTTTTTTTAAGACAAAAGATGTTAATGTGTGACTTGTTTTTCTTACACTAAAATCTCAGTATTCAGGTTAAATTGCTGTGTTGGCACTTTTGGGTCGCAGCCTGGACACTGGGTCTCTAAAAGGTTCGCCATCAATGGTCTAGGCCAGGGGTAGTCAAACTGCGGCCCTCCAGATGTCCATGGACTACAATTCCCACGAGCCCCTGCCGCAGTTTGGAGGGCCGCAGTTTGACTACCCCTGGTCTAGGCTGATCCTGCCTTGAGCAGGGGTGGGACTAGATGGCCTGTAGGGCCCCTTCCAACTCCATGACTTGATCTGATTGGACTCTTCATTGAAAGAAAGAAAGAAAGAAAGAAAGAAAGAAAGAAAGAAAGAAAGAAAGAAAGAAAGAAAGAAAGAAAGAAAGAAAGAAAGAAAGAAAGAAAGAAAGAGTTTCTTCAACCGGACGAATCAGAACGGTGGTCCCTCCTGGGGCAATTGACCACCTACTGAGGGTCCTCCCAGAGTCCAAGCCACCTTAGGAAGCATCTCAAAGCATCTTAGGAAGCATCTCAAAGCCTTTCATGCTGGAGAACATCAGGGAAGATGTCTCATGCTTTTTTCAAGCATTTCTGCCCCATTTTTTAAAGCAATTAAAGGCAACTGAAGTCTAGTCGTGGGTCACTCACACGTCTTGGTGAGCAGCTGTTGTCTCTAAGAGGCAAAGTATAAGAGGGGCCCCACCCAGGCCGCTTACCGCTGAATCCCTCCCGACAGGTGCAGATGTAGCCGCTGGTCATGTCCTTGCAAGTGCCCCCGTTCATGCATGGGTTGGAGTCACACTCGTTGTTGTTGATGTCGCAGTTTGTTCCACTCCAGCCTGGATCGCAGTCGCACTTGTAGCTGTGTTATGAAATGGAAAACGACAATGCATGAGCTTGAGAACGGCGCATGGTGTTCATATGCCCACAACAGCTGACTCCCTGCACACTATCTTGGACATCTCCAGGTGCCACACTGGCCACTATTTCTGGCTGGCCCACGTCTTTCGAGGATGTGCATGCCAGTGCACGAGATGGAGGAGAAGCTTTACTTGGGGTGGCTGAGCTGCTGGATCCCCTCCCCCCACCCCTTGCCCCAGAATGACGACACCGAGAGAATCATTTGGATTTTCCAACCAAACCAGCCAAGCCCCAGAAACATACCCATTCAGCCCGTCATTGCATTTTCCATGAATACAGGGGTTGCTGTTACACTCGTTCACTTCAGAGAGGCATACGGGGTCATGGAACCCTTCTGGACAGATGCACACGAAGCCGTTGACGCTGTCCCTGCATGTGCCACCATTGTGGCAAGGGTTGTTCGCACATTCGTCTATGTTGATGTTGCACATCCTCCCTGAGAAGGAGGGCAGAACATCGGCTGTCAGGGCTCACTGATTCAACAGGCAGAGTGTATCCGGGCACCACCCTCCCTGTCCTGCTCCGTTCTCACCTGTGTATCCTGGTTCACATGTGCATTCATAGCCGTTGATTTTGTCCAGGCATCTGCCGTAGTCACAAGGGTTGCTGGCGCAGTCGTCTAGGTTGATTTCACAATTGGGTCCTTGAAAGGAAAGTGCTTATTAGAACTGGCCAAGGGTGCGGCTGATTGCATCTGAGACAGCTGCCTTTACCCTTCTGCAGACAATTCTGCCAAAATAACTGAAGACGCTTTGGAAATCAACGTGAAAGAAGGAAACTGGCCTGTTTCCTACCATGCTCACTGCCAATCCGCAGAATGCTGTTTTTACCCCAGAGTGTAGTGTGACGGGCAAGAAGGGACAATTAGGATGGGTCGGGGATCCAGGGGCTCAGAAACATAAGACACCATGATGGTTTCAGCAGTTCAGGTCCTAGCTAATACAGGCAGTGGGAAGACCTTGATAAAAAATAACCCTGCAGGGGCACAACAGAGGGCAGTTAGCTTGCATTGTGTCCATAGGGATGTCAAGTAGGGTTGGGTGTTTTGGTGCCTGAAGCGGCCATTCGCACCCAACGCAGCCAGCGCCACACCATGCAGGCACGGCGCTGGCTGTGTCAGGAGCCAACGGCCAGTTCGGGCACCGAAGTACCCAACCCATTGTCTAATTTACAACTGACAAATTCCTCTGAGGGAAAATGATAGAGAAAATAGCCTTTCTGGCACCCCAAGGCCTACTTCATGGACATGCCCATTGGGCTACATGGGGCAATAGCTTTGTTCCAGCATCTGCTGGATTGAAGCAAGGTGCTAGGGAAGTTAAGGGAAGCCAGGCTGACAGTAAATCCAAGAAAGTGCAAGATGGCCCAGGCACAGATGCCCTGCTTGAGATATCTGGTAGGACAGGGAAAGATACCCCTGCTAGATGTAAACGTAAGGGCCCTCATTCTGTAGCCCTAACAAGGAAGTGCTGCAATGGCTCCTCAGCTTGGTCAAAAGCTAACAGGAAATCTATATATCAGTTTGCAATGATTGGCAGCCCCTTTAGGAAAAAAGAGCTTTTTCTTGTACTCTGCTTTTTACTATCAGAAGGAATCTCAAAGCGGCTTACAATTGCCTACCCTTCTTCTCCCCACAACAGACATCTGGTGAGGGATGTGAGACTGAAAGAGCTCTGACAGAACTGTGACTGTCCCAAGGTCACCCAACTGGCTGCATGTAGAAGAGTGGGGAATCAAATCTACTTCTCTAGATTAGAGGCTGCTGCTCTTAACCACTACGCCAAGCTGGCATCCTTTAACACAGTGGTCCCCAACCTTTTTATCACCGGGGACCACTCAACGCCTTTTACTGAGGCCCGGTGGGGGGGGGTAGTTTACTCCTCTACTCTCAACCACTGCCCTAACACTCTCTGATCACTATGGTAATGTTTAAACATCCCTTCAAAATAAGATACAGACACACCACAACAATGAACATAAAGAACATTTTATTTTCATGGAAATTTTAACTCATGACAATGACAAATCAATGGGAACCCTGAGCTTGTTTCTCTGCAACGAGATAGTCCCATCTGGGAGTGATGGGAGACAATGACACCCGAAGAGTGTTGTAAAGGGCCGGGGGGGGGGGGGGAGGCGTCCTTCGGGGCCCACCTCCAATTAGTCGAAGGACCACATGTTGTCCGCGGCTCACAGGTTGGGGATTGCTACTTTAACAGATGTGATTTGAAAATGAATGACCGGTGGATCAATGGTGGGTGAGAAGGTTGAGCCAGGACAATCAGGAAAATGGAACTGTTAGTCCAGACACACTAAGACTCCCCAAAAGAGGGTAAGGAATGGGAAAGCATTGGGCAGATACTGGCCAACAGCCTGACCATGGCTAGATTATAATTTCAGCTGCCCTTGTCAGAGAGGGTGTGCCTCTGGGCATGTGCAGGACAGGGTGAGTTCAAGGATGAGAGGAAAAAAGGCTCTGAGGAAGAAGCCAATTACGGGGAGAGTTTGAAAGTTGGCTAGTGGTGATTAGGCACGCCTAGGGGTGGCCACCAGAGGAAGGACTGTATACCCCGTGGTGGATGCAACTGCATCGCTGTGTTGTTCAACGGGACTTGGTTCCCATTGCACAGCCCATGCCAGCTTACTGCAACCAAAGACCCTGCAAGTGAGCCTGGACCCACCCACCCCACGTGACATTAAAGGTAAAGGTATGCCCTGTGCAAGCACCGAGTCACGTCTGATCCTTGGGGTGACGCCCTCCAGCGTTTTCATGGCAGACTCAATACGGGGTGGTTTGCCAGTGCCTTCCCCAGTCATTACCGTTTACCCCCCAGCAAGCTGGGTACTCATTTTACCGACCTCGGAAGGATGGAAGGCTGAGTCAACCTTGAGCCGGCTGCTGGGATCGAACTCCCAGCCTCATGGGCAGAGCTTTCAGACTGCATGTCTGCTGCTTTACCACTGCGCCACAAGAGGCTCTTACACACATGACATTACCATGGTACAAATGTCAGGTTCTTAAAAAATCTCAGTCTTTTTTCAGACAGGAGTTTCTCGCTCTATTAGTTACAAAGAGGCACTTTGAGTTCCAGAGTGGGGCTGGAGAAGGGAGGCTTAGTTCATGGGTCCTTCTTAAGAAACCACACAGAGCTGGGATCACTCACTTTTTTATTTCTGGCTGCCCTACTTGTGACAAAGAGCATGTCCCTTTCCCCAGATGACTTCCGGGTTTGTTTTTGGATCCAGCTCTTACATAGATTGTCAGGAAACTGCTAAGCCGCCACCTCACAGTTCTCACCCGTCGTCCCTTTGAGGCACAGGCAGTGGTAAGCGTTGTTTCGGTCCTGGCAAGTCCCACCGTTCTTGCAAGGCTGGCTCTGGCATTCGTTCACATTGATGTCACAGCGGTGGCCAGTGTAGCCCGGCTGGCAGAGGCAGGTGAAGGTGGCAATGCCGTCATGGCAGGCCCCATAGTGACAGGGGTCCGGGTCACATTCATCAATGTCAGTTTCACAGTGCAGGCCGGCAAAACCTGGGGCAGAAGGGACAGCAAACATCAGAAGGAAACTGTTTGACTTGCGTAGCCAAACCTTAACACAAGCACAGCCACCGCTGCATCAGACCAACCTGCTGACTGGCTCACCAGAAGCCTGAAGGGCTTGGGGGACTCACAAGGAGCGTGAGACAGGGAAGCCTCCCCAGCTGCTTGCACCTCCAGGGGGGCCAGAATACTGGTCTTGCGTTCTCCAACTGCTCACCCATATTTGCAGGAAAGTCAAAGAAAGCAAAGGTAGCCCCATCGCTTCCTGAAGGCTTGGGAATGAGATATTCTGAGAACTACAGACTTTGAAAGCTTACTGCAGGTCAGGGGAAATCCTGGTGTGTTGCTAGAAATGTCTCCTTAAGGGGCACAAGAGAACTGGGATGGGCAGGAGGCCTACAGACCGGCACAAAAGGTGTCTCTCTTTACCCCCTTGGAAACTCAGTGAGAAACACAATTAATAATAATAATTTCTTTTTACAGAAAGAAAAGCTGGTGATTATTATTACATTTGGAGAATGTTGAGTCCTGAACAGATAACAAGGGCCAAAAACAGAATACTGCACAGACACTTCTTTGCTGATTCTGCAAGAAAATTGCAATGGTGTGTGTGTGTGGGGGGGGGGTCACCCTTCCTCCAATTATAGTAGCCAATCAATCTACAAGACAAGTCTTCTACAAGGCTGCAATGCAGAGATCCCCAACTTTTTGGCCCTGCGGGCATCATTGGAATTTTGAAAGGGGGTGATGAGCAGCACTCCACAATGGCTGCCAAAGGAGGAGGAACTGAGTGGGATACCTCCCTCCGCGCATCTCCTGAGAACAAGGAAAACCTGGAGAGGGAATGGAACCACGCACTGCCAAAGGAAAGCCCTGGCGCTCTCCTGACCTCCCGATCCACAGTGAAAGCCATTCACTTGATTGAGGGCAGCCGACAACCCCTGTTTTGTGCTTTCTGAGAAGTTCAGTGGGCACCAAGGGAAGTACTGGGAGGTGCAATGGTGCCCGAGGGCACGTTGGAAGCCTGCTCTATTGAATGCTCATGAAGGAGAGCTGTGGAAAGGCAGGAGGCCCCCAAGGAACCACCCACAGGGAGGCTGAACCTGGAAGCCCAGCCAAACTCATTCAGACTTGAGCTGGCTGGCTGCTGACAACCCCCCCCCCCCCCCCGCCCAGTGATGGGGGCAAGCAACTGAGATGGTGCTTGCTGGAGAAGAAACAGAAAGCGTGGCAAAGGACCGGGGGGGGGGGGGGGGAGACACGACAAAACCACCTCCCAGCCTCGGAGACGGGATCCGTCCCCTGGACTATACAAATGCTAGCCTGTAACAAATCCCATCTGTCTTTCTCCCAGAGAGCCGGAGCCAGCCTCTTGTGTCTGCCTGTCTGCCTGCCGCTCAGCTACTGAATCCAGCAGGGCGGGAGGGGTGGGGACGGGCGGCTGTGCGCACCCACGCAGGGGTAACAGCCGTGCCCCTTTATCTTGGCTGAGAAGTGCGGTGCCAGAGGGGGAAGGACAAAAGCGGGAGGAGGGGAGGACAAAGCGAGGCTTTGACTCCCTCCCCCCCTCCGGCATAAAATCTACATGGGCGCTTTTCATCAGCACTCCTGTCTCACCAAGATGCTCATTAGAGACTGTTCAGCTGGAAGATTTCTGGCGGGAGCTGCTCCACAAAAGGCCACTGTTGGCTGCCAGGGACTCTGGCGGCTGTTTTTGTCCGGATGCTCCTTGGGTTTCACTCATGAAGCGCACGCAACCCCAGGGAGGGAGGGAGGGGGGTGGGGTGGGGGGTACAGGGACAAACTTTGTACTCCTGCTGTCTCCTCTGCAGAGGCGAGGGGCCAGAGGAGAGGGGAGGCAGCAGCAGACAGGCACCCCAGCAACCCACCCCCACCAGGAAAACTGGATTTTGTCTCAGTCAAGATGGAAGCTTCCAAGTCAGGTGCCCGGGGGAGCAAGAGGCCGGAAGAGGGGAGAAGCAGGAAACAGCCAATGTTTCTGCCATGTTCTAGGCCAGGAGGGTACAGACCATGCTGAGCCAAATGCCAACAGGGCCATAAGCCACCCCTTTCTCTTGCCTCCTAAAGGGCTCCTTATTGCTCTGTAGGCATGTAGGCTGTGAGGAGTCCCAAGTTGGGGAGGCTTCATCTCTGGGCACTTCTAGCCCTGGAAGAAATGTCTCCTCCGAGCCAAAGACAACAGCAGCAGCTCAGTGACAGACATGGGCTTGCATGCGCTAAAGTCCTAGCTTCAGTTCCTGGCAGCATCTCCAGGTGGAAGGACCAGGCCACAGGTGATGTGAAAGACCTCCACCTGAGACCCTGGAGAGCTGCTGCCAATCAGAATAGATGAGACTGACCTTGAGCAACTGGGACGGGGGTTGGACCCAGCAGAAGGCAGCTTCCTGTGTCCCCTTGGGACCCAGATCAGCATCCTACCAGTTCTTTCAAAAAGCCGTTTCCCTCCCCAGACACCACTGCCCTGGCCCAGTGTAAGAAGCTGCTATCTCAAAGACACCTGATAATTACCAGAAAGACAAGACACCTGATCCAGAATCTGCCTACCTTCTGCACATTCACAGGTGTAGGAGTTGGGTCCATCCACACACTTGGCTCCATTCTTGCAGGGTGTGCTGGCACATTCATCGATGTCATACTGGCACAGGTGGCCACTGAAGCCTGTACGGGGAGAAAGAGGCAGAGCTTGACCAGCACCCACTGCTGGGGCCACCCCGTCACGCGGCCAGAGCATTTCTAACTCTCCTTCCCTCAAGACAATACTCCAGGATGCATCTTAGAATCATAGAGTTGGAAGAGACCTCCAGGGTCATCTAGTCCAACCCCCTGCACTATGCAGGAACTCAACTACTTGCCCACCCAGTGACCCCATTGTCATGCCCAAGTGATCCCCACCACCACCAACAATCTCCAGAATCCAGCCTGGCCTGGAGGGAATTCTCCTGCCATCCCACAGTGGTGATCAGCAATTCCCTGCTTGTGCAAGGAAGGGCCGCAAGAAACAAAAACTGACACGTCCCTTCCTGCCCAGCCAGGCCTTCCTGAAGACCAACAAAGGCAGCTTCATAGGCTACCTGAGCATTATGTCACATTTGTGAACGGCCCCCACTTGGCGGTCTGCAACATCCAAGAATCACTTCCAGAGAAGACTTTACAAAATAATGCTTGGTGTTTTTGCTCGCTGAGGCCCCAAACTGACTAAGATGGGCACACGCAGGCAGCTACCTCAAAAGCTGTATTTGTGGCCTGCAGTTTTCTGTGCTTTTAGAGGCTCTCCACAGGGTCAACTTCAAGGTAAGCTGGAAGCCAGAGCCCTGCCCCAAAGACATTTGTACTACGAACTGGCGCAGGTTTCACCCAACTCCCCCATGCTGTTCAACAGCTGCAGCCCCTAGTTCAGAAGATTCAGTTATCACAGTTGGATAACAGCCTCTCTGCTTCTCCTTCCCACCTGATGCAGGTAAGGCCATGTGTATCCTGGACTGGTGTCTGGAACAAGGAGTGGGCTGCTGCATGCGTGCCAATAAACTGAACCTCAATTTAAAAAAGAGAAGGGCTGCTGGCAGGAGGAAGCGGTGACAAAGAAGGTGAAGTTTGGTCCTTTGGCGGCATGGCTGCAATCCCCTTAAGGATCAGATGTACAACTTGGAGCTCTTTAAGAGACAACCTTACAGAGGGACACCCAGGGATTGGTTTGCTCACCAACAACTTACACTCATGCCAGAGGCATTCCCTCCCAGAGAAACAAGACTTCTCAGAAACATCCAAGTGATACAAGTGATACAACAATGCATTACAGGGTTGCCTGTTCCCCTGAAACTCCTGGGTTGACCTGGGCTCAGGCATAACATGTTGGGGAAGAGGCTCCCTTGATGCTTCACTCTATTTGACACACAGCAACTGGGCTGCCGACAAGTACTGGCACAACACTTGGAGAAGCTTGAGACTTCTTTGGGGTGGCCCCTAATTCTGGAATGCATTCACCAGGTAGCAACTCTATGAGGCGTGAGATTAAAATGTGGCTTTTCTCCCATACAATTAGTGATAACCTGTCTAATTCATCTTGTTAAATTTCTGCCAATTCTTGTTTGACCGTCTGAATGTGAATATTTTTTCTTGTATATATTTTATTGTGCTATTTGTAAGCTGTCTCGAAACTCCCACCCTTGAGGGAGTTTGAGGTAAAGGAAAGGACTGAAACATTTATCATGATGCAGTATGAACCCCCCTGCAAGGTAAATCTTTGGACACCACAAAACACAATGCAAGCCCCTCCCAGAGCTGAAGCAGTAGTGGGAGTGGAGGAGAGGGGCACTGTAGGGTGGTGTTCAGGAAGGTCAGCCCCCCCCCCAGCCACAGTGGATGAGTTCATCCACTCGAAGGAGCCCCCTCTTTCTTTCTTGTCGCCAGGGTGGGTTCCTCCTCTGGATACAGGCTGGAACGTGAGAAGCCCCAGACTGCCCACACCTCTCGGAATATGACATTGCTGCACATGGCCTCCCTGACCCTTACAAAGACTGGCAGCCACCAAACTGGAGACATGAAGGTTTCGTCATCCAACACGTGGCAGTTTGTGCAAAGCAGAACAAGATGAACGGGCTGCTCCCAGCCTGACTGACCCATCATGGCAGCTCCGTTGCCCCTCCAGCACATTCGGCCCTTCACTGCACCGCTGAACTACCTAACCCCCACCATTTCCAGGTGCTTCCTGGACACAATGGGGTATTTCTGCCAACAACTTACACTCGTGGCGGAGGCATTCCCTCCCAGAGAAGCAAGACTGTTCAGAAACATCCAAGCGATACAACACTGCATTACAGGGTTGCCTGTTCCCCTGAAACTCCTGGGTTGACCTGGGCTCAGGCATAACATGTTGGGGAAGAGGCTCCCTTGTTGTTTCACTTTATTTGACATACAGCAAAGTCTTCAAGCAAAGGCTGGATACACACTTTTCTTGGATGCTTTAGGATGCTTTGGGCTGATCCTGCGTTGAGCAGGGGATTGGACTAGATGGCCTGTATGGCCCCTTCCAACTCTATGATTCTATGATTTTTGAGTTGTGTTTTGTGACCCTGCTAGTCCTCGTGGATTTCTGTTTGGGAAAAGAAGCTCAGTCACTACTCCACATTTCCACATGGCCCTGTGGCCCTGCGCACAGCAAGTGAAAGGAGGATGCTGTGGTCCCTAAGGGCCCCGCTATGATCAGAAAGAAGCCAGGTTTCTTTAAAGATATTTAGACTAGAATTGTGCGTGGCGGGTTCCAAATTTGGATGCCGCCGCACACAATCCTAGCCCAAATATCTTTAAAGAAACCTGGCCAGCTCTATTCTCACCCGCCTCTTCCCACCTCCTTCTTGCAGCTGACCACTGCTGTGTATGCTGCTCTGCCTGGCAAAGGGCAGTGCCACTGCATCTGGAGGCTCACGGTACACAAACTGGGGTCTCTACACACTGTCACATCAGAGTTGTGTACTAACTGTGCTTTGTGTAACAAGCTGCGGTTTCAGTGTCTGAACTCAGGCTTTGCTTCTCAGTTCTGAAAGGTTTACTCTGAAGCCCCTGGGGTCTACCACACAGATTAAAGCAGGGGTAGTCAAACTGCGGCCCTCCAGATGTCCATGGACTACAATTCCCAGAAGCCCCTGCCAGCAAATGCTGGCAGGGCCTTCTGGGAATTGTAGTCCATGGACATCTGGAGGGCCGCAGTTGGACTACCCCTGGATTAAAGGTTCAAACTGCAGGTAATTAATTTGAATTAATCTGGGTGGGGAAAGTGAGGCTGAAAAAATGGGTTTGTTCCCCATTTTTTTCAATCCTTGTTGTGGAGAAATGCCCTCCAACCTAGAATCCATCCCAAAATTTCAAACACTCAGACATTTATTTATATTACCCATCTAGACTGCATTCTTTCTCCAAGTGGGAATCCAGCTGCAAAGCAGCAGTTGGCACGATGGAGGGAGTTGAGCCTTTAACCCCAAGAACAGAGAACACGAGTGCTTGCATATGCCCAAGTAACTGCTAATCTATCAGACTGATGTCTATAGCTGGCAAAATTTTAGAACAAATCAACAGGTTGAAATTAATTCAACAGAATTTTCATCTGAACACCCTGAGAAGCAAGGAGGGGCCGTGAATAAGCTAGCCACCCTTGCAGACTGACCACAGTTTCAAGCCAAACTCCAACCGACTGGAAGCACAGCAACTAAGCAGAACTTCTAAATGGCTACAGAGATCCAAAGTGCTAGGGGTGCATCTCCATCTAGCAGGAGAGACTCTCACAGTCTGCTTCTGGCAGCCCTCTGGAGTCAGGGAAAGGGTGCCCTGTTGAACAGAGACTTGGCACAGCTGCAGAGTTTTTCAAACTTTTTCAAACAGAAGAGAGGCTTGCAATTCCATTCCTCCACACATGTGTAAAGGAGATCTACAACTGGTTGTAGCTACACCATACTGATGCTGGAGTGTGGTCTTGCACAAGTGGCACTGGATTCCACTCAGTTGGTTTCCAAATAGTCTCTAAACCCACCCCAACAGGGAAGAGAATTTTCCCTTCCCCCAGAATTAAGTTTTCCAGGCCAGCTTTCCTTTGCCATGGAAACAACTGCCCAACCAGCTCAGCTCCGAGAACCTGATTTGCATCTCTAGGGGAGCCCAAATCCATTGCATGGATTAGCCAGCCCTTGCTCATTGTCTGGCCTCTCCACCATGTGCCCCAATACCTTATTTGAATCCACCCAGGCTTCTCCTCGCCCTCCCCCTTCCTCAACTGGGAGCTTTTTCAAGTGCAAAGTTTTCTGCTGCTGTTATTTAAATTGCTCCTCGTCTCCTCTCTCTCTTTGCTCCCTGGCAGGAGAGACAGAATCTGGTCTCTTTAGGCTGAAAGGCTGTGGGATGGGAGAGGAAGACTTCCATATCTGAGTGAGACAGAAAAGGTTCCTTTTATAACAAGAGTGGACAACTCCCTGCGTCCTTCTCCATCCTCAGAGAGAAGACGGTGGAGAAGTTTGCACTACATCAGCAAAACAACTGAGGTCATATTTTGCCAGGGGTCACTTTGCTTGCCTGAAGTCCTCAGAGTGGGAGCACTCCATAAATCTTGTGGCAGCAAACCCCGTTTTGTGTTGTTTCTTGCCAAACATATGCTCCCTGGGGCACTGCATCTTGGCCAACTAACCAGCACGGTCTAAACACAGACTTCATTCATCCACACGTTACATGTGCAAGAACATATTTTTAAAAAATTAGATTTTATTTTAATCTAAACTATGAGAAAAGGAGTACAGGGGCTCACCCACCTAAGGTCTTTCCAGGGCTAGCCCCCCCCCCAAGAGACCCATCTGTACATGCCCACCTTCCCAGTTGGGGGGGGATGCCCATCACAGAGTCAGCCCTGCATGTCAGGATCCACACAAGACGCCTTCAGTTGCATCCGTCTTCCCCTTCTCAAGGCTTCTCACCTTTGCCAAATCATTCTTCAAAGACACCCCTCAAAGCCTCATCTTCCCCACTCCTCAACATGAGAACAGTACAAGAGCCCTGCGGGGTAGGCCTGCAGAGCCACCTATCCCAGCACTATCTCTAACAAAGGACCAGTCTACCACCTTTCAGAAGGGCAAGGTGGAGAGACAGCAACAACAGATATTCAAAGGGTGAACAAGGAAGTTCTGCTTCCCTGCCACAGCTTGCACCAGTCTGTCTTGCCAACACTGCCTCAAAGCACAGCCCCACAAAATGTGCAATTTTAAGGTTCCCTCTCCATCTCAGCAGCAAATTCCTCTGAGGTGCCAGAAACAGAAAGGATAAGACAAAAGGGTATATTGTTCCCCCCAAGCTGCATGCTTCAGCTGCGCTTAAATCCGCCAGTCCAGCACTGCCTCTGGCCAGTGGATTAATTCCTGCTCCGTTCCCACTACAAAGGCTCTGTGTAAGGGGCAAAGCCCTCAATCCATCGATCGCTGCCTTCTCCTACCTAAGGGGCACTCGCAAACAAACTCGTTGATCTTGTCCACGCAGTTTCCATCGTGGAGACAGGGGCTGCTTGCGCACTCATCTGTGTTGATCTCACAATAAACGCCTTCATATCCTGCAGCATGAAAAAAGGCAAAGATCAATCAAGGCCTCTCCCAAAGGGAGAGAGAGGGATGTACATGGGTGGCTGCACTGCCCCATCACCGAGACCGTGTGGCCGGGGAGTGGGGCTGGGGCTGCATCCTCCCCTCTTTATGGACCCAACCATTCTTGGTCCATCATACTTCCTGAAGCATCAAATCTGCTTCCGTGTTTGCTCATGCTGTTTTGCACCACCCTCTTCCCAGGAAAACTTCAGAATGGAAGTTCTTTGGGGGCCTCTGAGACTCCAGCACAACCTATGAGCAATTAAGCTGCACCCTTGTCACACATACACACCCCAGCATCAGCGGAGACAGGACTGCCACAAAAGCTTGGTTGGCCCCTTTCAGGCTTGCGGGTTGTGAATGTTGCATGAACTCTGTAGACTTCAACAGTTCCCCCCACTGTACAGCATCCATATGGGGTGCCAAAGAAACTGGATTTGACATGGCAACTTCTAAAACTTGTACTTTTGGTCCATTAAACCAGGGGTAGTCAACCTGTGGTCCTCCAGATGTTCATGGAGTACAATTCCCATGAGCCCCTGCCAGCAAACGCTGGCAGGGGCTTATGGGAATTGTACTCCATGAACATCTGGAGGACCACAGGTTGACTACCCCTGCATTAAACGCTGGAAATTGTTGCAGCACAGAAGCCTGAGGGGGACTGTTCCATGCAGATGCTTTGCTCCAACTTGGCTGCAGACAGCAGTGCTGGCTTTGAGAGGCCATTCTGCTTCTGCGGTTTCCCCCACTGGAGAGGGAAGAGAGGTCCTGCCCAGACAGCCATCATTTCCCCTATTTCAGCCCCAAGCAGAGTTTTTTTCAAACAGGAAATCCTGGATTGCTAAAGCTTTATAACAATAAATGGCCAGAGCTTTATAACAATAAATGGCCACAATCTGCTGTTTTCCAGCTTCCTTTTAAGAGAAAGGCTCTTTTCATTGCCCAGTTATAAGGAGCTTCCCCTTAAAAATCTGCAACAGAAAGTGCTAGACACATCAATGAAAAAGAAAACTGGGACTACAGGAAAGTGGCAAAAGATTGCTATTGTTTTGTAATGAAATGGTGATCTAGCAATTCCCAGTTCCCTCTCCAGTGGGAGGAAATGGTGGCTGCAGGGGAGGGGGTCTCCGGCAGGAAAGCATGGGGCAGCATAAACTGCAGAGAGCATGTTCTGTGGCCACTGTGAACGGACTCATAGCAGCAACAAGAGAACTGTCTCAGAGGGGAAGCAGCAGGGCTTTCTTTCGCTTTGTCCTTTTGACAGCCAAGAGTTAAGAAGTAGAAGGCAGCACCTGAAGTCTGGCTCCTCCCTCTCATCTTGGCCTCAGGGCAACACTGATACAGAGGAGCCACAAGCTGCAGGTTCAAGGAAGAAACCGAGTCCCTTTGGCTTACCTGGCATGCAAATACAGTGGAAGACTCCGATCTGGTCCAAGCAGGTGGCATCATTCTGGCATGGGTTTGAGGAGCATTCATTGACATCAATCTCACACCGAGGGCCAGAGTAGCCCTGTTGACACTGACACTGGAAGGAGCCCTCTGTGTTGAGACACTTCCCAGCATGTTCACAAGGGTTGGCACCTAAAAAGACACAGGCGGAAGAAGAACCCAATAATATGGTTCCAACTAAGGCTGAACAGCTGCCGAAGACTGCCAGTATCAGAAGTGGAAGAGTGGACCAGGCATCCCTCTACCCAGTCCTGGCCACCCATTTTTCAGGGCAGATGTAGAGCCGAAATGCTGCTGTGTGAAGGACAGCAGAGAAATGGCTGGGAAGGAAAGAGGAAAACAATGGATCTCCTCTCCCATCACAGTACGATTTCCCACTTACCCTACTGTTTGGAGTTCCCAGCATTAATCAAGAAAAGGTCCATGTTAGCACTTGACCATCAATGGTGGAAAGTAAGTGTCCCAGGGACCCTGCCTGAAGACCCACCTTCTCCAGGTGCCTCCTGGGTCCTGACACATCCCTCAACCCAGGGAAGCTCGCCCACTTGTGCAGGCCTTTCCCAGGTAAACAGAGCAGCAAAGCACAGGTGGACACTTCTACCACTGACCCTGCTATGGGGTTGCTTCCTGCCAGCTATGGGACTTGCTGACTGGGTCACTGTAGTCTTCTGAAAGCCACCAGCCTCTGTCCCTTGCCCAGCCACCAGTTCCTGACTTCCTCCACCCTCTGCAGCCACAACTCTTGCCCTGGGCTTTTAACACCAAGCCTGTCCTGAACCCCCGGCCACGATCCCACCAGCCCTTTTCCATACTCTGGAAAACTCACCCAGAGAACATTCATCCACATCCTGGTTGCAAGCGGGTCCCATGTAGCCCGAGGGGCAGGTGCAGATGGCCCTGCCCGTGACAGGGTTAGTGTCGCAATTGGAGCCTTCGTTGCACGGATTACTGATACAAGCATCATCCAGGTGGCACAACAAACCTGTGGGGAGATGGGCAGCAATGCTGAAAGAGCCACCCACCCACCTGCAAACTACTGCAAGAACTCCCTCCATCCCCCCCCCCTCAAATGTAGCAGAACTCCACCAGTTATGGCCCAGGTCAAGTTCAGTTTTTGACCTTTAAGGCCATCTGCAGCTTGGGCCCTGCCTATCTGAGGGACCGCATGTTTGCTAATGCCCCCCGCAGGGCTCTTCGCTCTGTGAGTGCTAATCTGTTGGTGATTCCTGGCCCCAGAGAGATACACCTGGCCTCAACCTGGGCCATGGCCTTTTTGGTCCTGGCCCTGACCTGGGGGAATGAGCTCCCAGGAGAGCTGAGGGCCCTGATGGAGCTGTCACAGTTCTGCAGGGCCTATAAAACAGAGCTCTCAATGGCCTCTCCTCAGGCTACGCTAGACCAACAGGCGAACCCCCTTGTGGATGACTGTAGGTAGGAGGTAAGAAGGTTTTATCCATCTTATTATCTGTGCTATTGTGATGTTTTCAATTTAACTTAATGAACTGGAAATTTTATAGGGGTTATACAGCTATTGTAATCCGCCTTGAGTCCCAGGAGGAAGGCAAAAAACCAGGAAGGGAAACAGAAGTGCCATAATGGGTCCATTGACCACCGCACAGGTCATGTTTGCTCCTTGCCTACACCCCACTGGCCGGCCCCTATTCAGCTCTATTCCTGGGACTCCTTCCAGCAGTGAAAAGCAGGGTGTATAACAGAAACTCTCCTTCTATTTGTATAACATTTTGCATTCCAGGAGCCAAAATCCCCAGTCTGGCCCAGAAGGAGATGTCCTCCCTCTCCTCCCTCTGTTCATCCCTTCCTGCTCCCCGGGTGTCCTTCCTGGGTCCTATCCTCCCGCCTTCTTTGACAAGCACCTGTTCGTCCATGCGGGCATTCACAATAGAAGGAAGCCACGCGATCGTGGCAGGTAGCCCCAGTGAAGCAGGCTGCACTGGCACAGTCATCAATGTTCTCGCTGCAGTCCTCGCCTGTCCAGCCATTGACACACACACAGTTGTAGCCACCATGGGTGTTGTGGCAGGTACCACCGTTCTGGCAAGCGTTAGGCATCAGCTGGCACTCATCCACATCTTCGGTGCAGTACTGGCCTAGGAGACAGTGGAGAAAATGACATGAACACCCCATTGCCCTGGAAAGAAGAGATCTGCCCCTGCGGCAGGCTCAGGCGGTTTGCATCTTTCCGGGAAAGCCACTAGAGCATCCTGGCCTCTGATCACAGGGTATTGCTACTGGCTGCTGTATTCGAATTACTCATCTGAAATTATCAACACGTAGCTCTTTCGAAATGTACTAATCCTTTCACACAATTAAATAACGCAAATGCAGGTTTGCCGGTCTGGGTTTCCTGACTAACGAACCTAGAATCATAGAATCATAGAGTTGGAAGGGGCCATACAGGCCATCTAGTCCAACCCCCTGCTCAACGCAGGATCAGCCCTAAGCATCCTAACGCAACCTGCATGAGACGCATTTGGCAAACACAAGTTTGTTGGGTTCACACTTATTTAAAGCATTTAAATCAGGGGTAGCCAAACTGCGGCCCTCCAGATGTCCATGGACTACAATTCCCATGAGCCCCTGCCAGCGTTCGCTGGCAGGGGCTCCTGGGAATTGTAGTCCATGGACATCTGGAGGGCCGCAGTTTGACCACTCCTGATTTAAAGTATCTGAAGGCTAATTATCACATAACAATCACACGTGAAGCAGCACTGAGGACCAATGCTGCCAGACCCTACAGACCCCAATACCAAACACTGTAAATCCCAGTTTTTAAAAAGGGAGAATCTGTTCCTGGTTCCCAGGGATGATGCTACCAAGACTAGGAATAGGCAACAATAAAAAAAAATAACTGAGCTGAATTTTTCAATTTCATCTCTAAAATTCAAAGTTCGTGAAAGCCACCTCTCAAGCCAGAGATGGACATTAAAATCCAGATTTTGAAATGTGAATGTGGAGAAAATCTACATAAGTTTATTTCTAGAATCAACGGTTATCTGCATCTTAATTCAACTGTGGCAACAGTGGATGAGTTTTAGGCCCCTCTTTTTTGGCTGTTAGGGAAAGAATCCCCCCTCCTGGAACGGGCCACCTCCCAGGGCTTTCCTGCTACATGCAGTCTTCTTGGGTGTCTCATGAAAGGGCTCCTTACCTGTCCATTCAGGCAAGCACTGACAGTTGTAGGTGTTTACCCCGTCCACACAGGTGCCTCCATTCTTGCAGCTGTTTCCAGGGCAATCATCAAGATTCTCCTCACAGTTCTGACCAGTAAAACCTGCAATTGGCGGAGAAGGCAATTTTTGCAAAAATCACAACATGGACTGACAGGGCAATGCAACCAAACCCCACTCCATGGAACAGGGAGCCCCATTTAATTGAAAAACGTGCCTCCAAGCCAGCTGCTTCCTCTCCGCACAGTTACCCATGCTAAAAAATATTTCTGTTCCCCAAGTTCGGCTCTGGTAGAATTCCAACCCTTGGAGCGATCAGGAAACGGACATAGTGGAGTGCCTCAGAGTAGGTTGCAGAGTTCTTATCTCTACCCTGAAGAAACTTGATGGTTTCAGGCAAGCTCAAACCTGCCTCCATCCTCCTCCACAACTACAAGTGGCCTACTTTATAGGGCTGTTGTAGGATTACTGAGGTAAAATGTTTTGGGCCTTTTGTGCACCTCAGACATGTTCTCAATAAGTCTTCTCTCAATAAGACCTCTCTCAAGAAGTCTCCAGACACAGGGCTGCCTTGAGCAGGAGGTTGGATGAGGGAGCCAATGGTTCTTAGATGCCGCTTTCCTCTCCCCGAAGGAGTCTCCAAGCGGTTTATGTTCGCCTTCCCTTTCCTCTACCCACAACAGACACCCTGTGAGGTAGGTGATGCTGAGAGAGCCCTGATATTCCTGCTTGGTCAGAACAGCTTTCTCAAGCCCAAGGTGACCCAGCTGGCTGCATGTGCAGAATCAAACCGGGCATGCCAGACTAGAAGTCTGCATTCCTAACCACTACACCAAACCGGCTCTAAATTGCTCAAAGGGCTTTGCTCCAGCCTTCTGCCCTCCTTACAAACTGCTGTGGTAGGGGCTCACCCCATATTGCTACCAGTAGTCTAAATTTGGCTTGGTCACAACTAGGTCAGGCCTAAATGTCTGACCTTATAGCTGGGAATCTGGCAGCTATGCAGAATTCTGAAGAGCACACTGAATGGTTCTTATTTTTCTTATAAGATTCTTCAAAAGCTGGATTCTGAGCTCATTAGCAATGTTCTCACTGAAGCCACCATAGTCCTGCCCCTCTCAGAAATAACTATTTTTGTTTTGCTATGCGCTGACATGCAAGAAGAGTAACAAATGCCAGGCCTGTCCTCATGCCAAAAAGGAGAAAGAAAATGAAGCCACACCCGTGACCTCACAGGTGAGGGAAGTTTCGAAATCCCACTCTGAGAGACACAGGGCAAAGAGACAAGCGGTGAGCGTGGGTGTTTGCTTCCTATTTACTTCATTTCTACTCTGCCTTTCTCTCTAGCAGAGGCCCAAAGAGGTAGACCAGGCAGAGAGCGTGAGACTGGCCCAAGGTCTCCCATCAAGCTTCCTTGGCAAATGGGGATGTGAACCCCAGCCTCCCAGACACTCTAACCACTCCACCATACTGGGCATTGCAAACGAGCACTTTATTAACAAGGGGAGCAGAAGGATTGAGGGTTGGCTATGACGGCCCACTTCCGAAACCACCTACTTAGAAGAAGAAGAAGAGTTGGTTCTTATATGCCCGAAGGAGGCTCAAAGTGGCTTCCCATTCCTCTCCCCACAACAGACACCCTGTGAGGTGGGTGAGGCTGAGAGAGCCCTGATATCACTGCCATATCAGAACAGTTTTATCAGTGCCGTGGCGAGCCCAAGGTCACCCAGCTGGCTGCATGTGGGGGAGTGCTGAATCGAACCCGGCATGCCAGATTAGAAGTCCGCACTCCTAACCACTGCACCAAACTGGCTCTCTTACACAAGTATGTGGCCTTCAGCAAGCCACTGCTTCAGCCCCTCCCTCCCTGGCCAAAGACACCTCATGGGACTTCCCTGTGGAGCCTGGGAACTGAGATGCTCCTAGCATAAGGCAGCTGTGCAATGTCAGGCCTCACAGGAGAGCTTCTGCCCCAGCCAGCATCAGATTCAGATCCAGTCCTACCAAGGTGACAGGGAAGCACATAAGCAGCACGACTGATGCCTGGCCCCTCCTCGAAGCAGGGCCCACTGAATCTCTCAGGCCAGGCCCCAAAGGGCTTGCATTTGTGGCAAGGTGCGACTGTTTATTATGGGCCACCTCTTCCGAAGCCTGTTTTAGCTGGCTCACAGAGGAATGAGAGCACAATAAAACCATAATCTCTCAAGAAATCTTTGGGCTCGCTGCCAGATCTCACGGAAGTGCTTTTGAACCTGCCTCAGTTCATAGAAGAGGCCTTCCTCTTTCAACTAACAGAGGCCAGCCAGGATCGGATCCTCCCTGAGCAGGCCCACCGGACGACAACACGGACAGCACCAGCTTTGACCAAGTGACACCCTTGGACGGAACTCTGGATTTTTGAGGCCAGATTTGTATTAATATTGTAAATAATTTGTTTTTTTTTAGTATTTTTATTCTGCAAGCCATTTCAAGGTACATCCCTGGAGAGGTGATATTAAAAACAAATCACTAAATAAGTAAAAAGTGGGCCTAAAACAGCCCGCAGGGGTAGTCAAACTGCGGCCCTCCAGATGTCCATGGACTACAATTCCCATGAGCCCCCTGCCAGTATTCGCTGGCAGGGGGCTCATGGGAATTGTAGTCCATGGACATCTGGAGGGCTGCAGTTTGACTACCCCTGCCATAGAGTATGCCTAGCTGGGACTGCAAAAAATGTACTACAAACTGCAGCATCAGCAGCTATGACAAGGGGAGCTTCAAGGGAAGGGGGTATAAACAAACCAACCAGAAAAATTGCCAAGCATTGCCCAGTGAGAAACATGTAAGAAGAGTCCTGCAGGCTCTGACCAGGGAGGGTCCATCCGGTTTCCCCGGAGGGCCAAACAGACAGGGCATGAAGGCCCAGGTCCTCCGCCCTCCTCCCAGCACTGGGGGTGTAAGGCCTGACCTGGAATTTCTCTTCTGAACAAGAGTAAAACTGTTCTAATCCTCAGAACTGTGGAGAGCAAAACCACTAGGCAACATCTGCTGTGCACAAACCCCATGCACCACTCTGCAGAAAGCCCTCCCACCTTACCTGGCGACCTGCCAGGTGCCCCCCAGTCAGTGTTTGCTCTCTAGACAGGAGGTGCTGCCCTTTGGTGTAGGAATACACTTGGCTGCCCACACGGGTGGCCTTTGCGGGGAGAAGAGAGATGTTTAAACACTAAAGTGTAGAAAAATTCAAAGGCAGGGTTCCCACCTAGGGCTTTTTTCCAGTTTTTTTGTTGGGGGAAACTGGGAAATCTGAAGGTCATTAAAAAAGAACACTGCTCTGAAATATTTTCTGATTGAAAAAATGGGGGAGATGCTTACAAGGAAAAATGTCACCTGGGTTCATTGGCCCAAGGTCAAATGAAATGTGGTGAAAAGGGGGACACTTATTATCCCTATAAGTATAACAATGACCGTAAGACAAAAGCCAGTTGTTTTTGGAAAGATGAAAGGCAGCCAACGAACCATCCCAAGAGGCGACCACAACTGCGGAATGACCTGTTTTATCCTGTCCAAAAGATTAATCAGAGGGCGGGGCACAACTGTTTTCCACATGCAGCTACAAATGACAGCGATATGGCTCCTAGATCAGATTAACCAGCAGTTGGGACGGAAAATAAAAAAATGGAGTTTTCACTCTGAAGAATTCAGCAGGCTGACCGCTGATAGCTCTGCCCATGTTGTTATCACAAAAACGTCTTCCTTTGCCTTTTTCACACAGTGGCAGCATCTGATAGACACAGTCGCTGCTGCACGGGAAACCTCCTACACTATGCATGGGGCAAAGATCTACCAGAGGAAGGATGTTGCTGAAATTTTAGTTCTGGACAATGCAGAGTGTGTGCGTGTGTGTGTGCCTGGGTCACCAAGTCACTGACTTACGGCAATCCTGTAACTCAGGGGTGGTCAAACTGTGGCCCTCCAGATGTCCATGGACTACAATTCCCATGAGCCCCTACCAGCGAATCCTGAATCCTCCAAAACCCTTTTACTGGGGTCTGGGAAACTGAAGGGCATGGCTTCCTGTATTGAATCCATCCTTCTGATGCTGAGTCTTCCACAGTAAATGATGGCTCTTTGATGGGGCCAGTGCTAAGCCAGGGCATGCGAGGCTGAAGGGGAGCACCAGCATGAAGCTTGTGGGCTTAATGCAGGAGGATCTGTGCCCCAACAGAGAAGAGAAAGTTCATCTTCCCAGCAAGATTGTGGCTGGCAAGTGACTTGGGGAAAGAGGTCTCCATCAATCGAAACACAGGCCACCCTCTTAACATGACATCTCCCTTACTGGGTTTCAAAAGCAGCCGCAGACAGGGCAGCAAAGGACTCTGCAGACACTGGGGACAAGCACTCACTTTCCCCAGGACTCCGGAACTTTATCCGTGCAACAGAACTGCAACAGGTTTCCTCTGAATAGTCATTTTCGGATTTGTTCAAACAAGCAATGTCCTTTCTTTCCATGGTTTTACTAGTTTCACCAGGACTTCTACCAGAACAGTTTCCGGATATCACCCGTTTTCAATTGCCAATATTTCTTCAGTGGCAAGCCCTCTGTTTTTAATTAATTTTTGCAATAATTGCCAAGCAAAGTAGACCATGGCCAGCCAGCTCCTATCTGTACGGAGATCAAAGTCAGTGATGACGCGTTCCTGACAGAGTGGTTTCTGGAATAGGCTTTCTTGGGAGGTGGTGAGTTCTCCTTTTTTGGAAGTTTTTAAGCAGACACTCACAGAAATGTTGATTCTATGAATTTAGGGAGATTGTGAGTGAGTGGGTAGGAAGGGATGTACCAGTGTTTGTCTCTTGGGACCCTTCCTTGCATACTCAGGGAACTGCTAATTGCCGTTGTAAGTAGGTGAATTTCCTCCAGGCCAGACTGGATTCTGGAGATTTTTGGAAGGGGGATCATTTGGGCATGGAATTGGGGTCTGTGGGTGGGCAAGTAGTTGTGAGTGTGCTGCATTGTGCAGGGGACTGAACTAGATGACCCTGGAGATCCCTTCCAACTCTATGATTCTATGACAAGACTCCATTTAACTGGCCTAGTCTGAAAGGATGGGGCTGGACTAGTTTTAACTGCTCAGCACATGTAAGAGCAAAAACCAGCTCTTGAGCAACCTCAATCTCTAGGTGGTTGGACAAGCAAGAAGAGAGAGCCCCAAGAAGCAACAGCCCAGACAAAAGGAGTGACCATACCTGGAAGGCAAGTACATTCATAGGAGGTGTCCCCCGTCTGGCGACAGGTGCCCCCGTTCTGGCAGGGGGAGGGATAGCAAGGCACGTAGAGCTGCTCGCAGGTATGGCCTGTGTAGGCCTGCTTGCAGGAGCACTGGAAGGAGCCAATCTCATTGGTGCAAGTCCCGCCGTTCTTGCAGATGGGTGGCGAGCGGTTGCACTCGTTGACGTCTTCCTTGCAGTTAGCCCCATGGAAGCCGGGTGTGCACTTGCACACGTAGCTCGAGTCAAAAGGCACACACTGCCCACCGTTGGCACAGGGGTTAGAGGCACAGGGATCTGCCTGCTGGCAGGTCTTACCTGAAAGCCAAAGGCAGAGAATGGGTTTGACAGGAACTGCAAAGTGAGGCACGGAGCCAGCCGGACCAGGAAGATTCCCCCTGCCCCCCTTCATGACAGTCCCCAACAGCAACAGGCCAGAGACTCCGGGGAGTGTCAGCCAGCCCCTTTATTTGTTTATTAATTTTTTATCCCACCGTTCCCAGCACAGTTGGCTTGTGGAAGCTCACAACCATAAAAACCAGTACAATGAGTAAAACAATTCCAATAAAAACATCAATTTACAGTAGCAAAACAACGTTACTTATACTAACAAAATATGTCAAAGTCTCCAGCATCACGATTTTTGTAATGGAGACTGGGGGGTAGTTAACCTGTGGTCTTCCAGATGTCCATGGACTACAATTCCCATGAGCCCCTGCCAGCGGTTGCTGGCAGGGGCTCATGGTAATTGTAGTCCATGGACATCTGGAAGACCGCAGGTCGACTATCCCCGATATAGAAGAAGGGCTACTGAATGGTAACCGCATCCGGCGGAAGAGCTCTGTCTTTCAGGTCCTGAAGAACTGAAATAGCTCTTCTGGGAGCTCATTCCACCAGGTAAGAGCCAAGAAGGCTGAGCCCAGGTGGGCTTCCCTCCAGACGGGGATCGCCAACCGCTTAATGTCTGATGAGTGCAGAGCTCTCTGGGGGGGGGGAAGGCAAATGTCAGACTTGACAAGGAATTCAAAAGCAGCACCACAGAATTCTTATCAGCTATCCTTTCCTAAACATCTCCTAATCTTAAGTGGTTAACAATCTTGAACCAGATAATGCAACAGTGATTAGAACTGAAGTTCAAGACCTGCACTTCCCAAAATTCTTTACCTTCAAGTGCAAGGGCAGCTGGTTTCCTGATGGCAGAATGCTGTGCTCCTGCCATTTGTCCTGATTCTGTTGGATGTGTAGATCCGGAGTGTTTATTATATCTAGCTTCCTTCCCTTCCTTTCCCCTTTTACACCCCCCCCCCCAATCCATTTCCCTGTCTCCGGGATGCAGTGCTGCCACCCTGAGCATCCCACTATCTACCTAGTTTGTTTTTCTTTGAAGTTCTCCCATATTACCCAGGTTCAGGGTGTGTGTGCGCAAAAAGTAGCTATATGTTGTGCCTGTTCTAGTGTATCCCAGTTCCAACAAGGTACTTTTTGGGTTTCTTGCTTTAGAATAAACACATCTTTTGCACCAAGTCAGACACTGTGTTTTCTGGGCAACTGAAGAAACCTGGCACCTTCCCCCCCCCCCCCCATGTTCCCAGCACCCCATTTCCTTGGGCTAGTCTCCCACCTACTTTACTAAATGAAATGTACATCCTTGTAAATCAGGAGGACTACACGTATACATGGGTGCACATGGTGCTGATGGGATCCCTGTCCAGCTTATTCCGGAGAGCCCTGGTTAGCGACTTGCTGGGCCAGAAGAAAAGGGTGACCAGCAGTGCATGTGTGAATCCCTGCCTGATTGGAAACCTCCATACGAGGATCAGGACGTTACCTGACTCCATTTATCTCCTGCTATTAAAAGACTTCCTTGCAGGTCCCCCCTCCCCAACCCAACAAAACCTCCCATCCCCGATTCAGGAGCCAAGGGCACCATCCCACCCGCAAGAGGCTCCCCTTCCTCACCTGACCAGCCTGGAGGGCAGCGGCACTTGTATTCGGTCAGCGTGAGGAGGTCACAGGACCCTCCATTGCGACAAGGGCTGCTGAGGCAGACGTTCTCCTCGGGAGTCAGGCAAAGCCGGTCAGTGAAGCCCAAGCGGCACGAGCAAGTGTAGTCCACGGTGCTCCCACGGACTACGGCGTGGCAGGTGCCGGCATTCTTGCAGGGAGAGCTGTGGCATGGGTTCAGTAGCTGGCAGCGGTTGCCAAAGTAGGCACTGGGGCACCTGCAGACAGGAGACACAAAACAGGGTCAGGGTTTGCCTTGAGCCAGAGAGCACAGCTTGAGCAGAAGCACAAGCATTTCACAGCAAGGATCTCAACAACCCTCCCAGTAGCCCTTTATGGTAGGTCCACATTATCTTCATGCCCAAGTAACAAAGCCCAGAGAATCACGATGACGTCCACCTGCCATTAGGGTTGTGTGCGGCAGCGTCCGAATCGGCCACTCCTGGCCACCGCAGCCAGCGCTGCACCATGGGGGGGGGGAAGGTAGTGTGTGCGGCCACACACACTCCCCCCCTGCGGTATGGTGCTGGCTGCAGCGGCCTGGAGCGGCCGATTTGGACACCACCGCGCACAACTCTACCTGCCATTGGCCTAAGAAAGACTCCTGACAACCCTGAACACTTCCCAGCTAGCAGATGGGGGAGAGGAGTGCGTCCCAAAGCAAGGGCTTCCTCTCACCCAGATCAGGCAAAGATACACACCACGAAACTTGACATGAACGAGCACTGGACTTCCAAGCATTTACGGATTTGTTTTCGATTTGAACTTGTAGCTGCCTTTTCCAAAATGCTGGGAGTAGAGAGCAACACCAGCCAAATAAGTTGACGTTAGGGCACAAAGGTTGCTCGCCAAACATCCCAACACCTTTGCCAGGCAAAACAACTTGCACTGTAGCTATTGGCATCCAACCTGGCCACCGTGATCCATGCAATGGTCACATCCACACTAGACTTTTGTAACTCGTTCTATGCTGGGCACTGAAGATCTATGTGCCCCTCCTCGCTCCAGGTGGTATGCCCAGGTGACTTCCCATATATATCCCCGCCCCCCCACCCCCCGGCAAAGGATGGGGTCTGTGAGTTACGGGTAGCAGGAGGCAGGCAAAATAGATTGATTTGCTGCCACTGATGATGATTTTTAAGGAGTGGGTTTTTTAATGTTCTTATTGTGAGGATTCTACTTGTAACCCACCCCGAAACAGACAGTCTGGGAATGGCAGGCAGTAAATCAAATAATAAACAAACACAAACTGTTCAGCACAAATGAACCCCTCCCCTTTCACCCTAACAGAGATGATCTAATAATAAGTTAATAATATAATGGCCCCTTCCAATTCCACAGGGACTTCCTAGAGGTGGGTGTTTCTCTCCCTTAGGACAATTTTTTGCAAGGGATAAAATTAACACCCTCACCTCAGATCTTCACAGGAGCACGCACACACACACACACACACACACACACACACACACACACACACACACACACACAAAAACACACACTCCCCAAAAACATGCACTGAAGAATCAGAATCAGGGCCTCAGGAGCCCAAGCCTGTGAGAAGTGTTGAACAAATGTCAGCAGGGCCACCTGCCACAACACTTCTCAGGGCCCCCCAAGGGCCATAAACGCTCCGGCTCTCAAGCGCCTGCTGCGGGGCTCCCTACAGAGATCACAAAGGGAACCTCTTGGCATTCATGAGAACCACCTTCTTCCTTAACTAGAATCTCTGTCTGCACCGAGGTTTCAAAAGGAAACAAAGAAAAAAACAAGCCCCTTTGTTGCTGCTGCAAGGTAAAAAGAAAGCGCTGAGTCTGATTTCAGAAATTCAACACTACAACTCTACGGCTGAATAAGTGTAACTTAATTCATCCAAAATGCACAGCAGCTGCAAGACGCTACGAGTGCTTGAGGAGGCTGGATCCCCAAGAGCCACCCTGGGGAAACTGCTCTTCTTGGGGTGACACCCCAGGTGGGGTGCTAGACCTCTGCCAAGCCCTGTCACCCCAAGATGGCTCTTTTTTCATACATGCCCACATGCCAGCAAACACAAACTCTTTGAAAAGAATGCTGCAACCTTTATAATAAAACTGTATCGATATTCTGTGCCAATTTTAAAAAACCTCTGAGGTATACCAATTAAATTGTTGAGCAATTCACTAACCTCTTACACAGGGGTGATCAAACTGCAGCCCTCCGGATGTCCATGGACATTCGCTGGCAGGGGCTTCTGGGAATTGTAGTCCATGGACCTCCGGAGGGCCGCAGTTTGACTACCCCTGTGTAAGAGGTTAGTGAATTGCTCAACAATTTGACTACCCCTGCGAGAGAGGGGCAACAACTGATGAGAACCAACCGAATAACGAAATATTCTGAAAATAAGAACTTTTAAGACACCACCACCCTGCCCTAAGTTTAAAATAGATGGGTGGGGGTCCTTGATTTCCCATTGTCACAGCTTATGTGCATGGCAGTCTGCATTTAGGAATCCCGGATAGTGCCAGACTCTCCCTCTCTTGGGAAGCACGTGCCCCACCCAGGACACAGACAGGGGACTGAGAAGGAGCAACTCTCTCTGTAGGTCTGCTGCTCTGGACCATCTCAAAAGGCAGCTCTGCTTCCAAAAGTATGAAGTCTAGTCTGCTACCCCTCCCCTCCCCCCCCCCCCCCCAAAATAAGAACCCTACACAAGCCAGACTCTTTTCTCAGCATGGGGGACTTAAAAGGCTGATTTCCTTATCTATTGTTTTAAAAGCTACCCTCATTTACCAAACGGTCACCAGTCTCGCCATATGTTGCCAGAAGCCAAAAGGGTTTGTGTGTGTGTGTGTGTGTGTGTGTGAGTGAGAGAGAGAGAGAGAGAGAGAGAGAGAGAGAGAGAGAGAGAGAGAGAGAGAGAGAGAGAGAGAGAGAGAGAGAGAGAGAGAGAGAGAGAGGAGAGAGAGAGAGAGAGAGAGCTTTAACATGAAAATCAGAGATTTTGTAGAGGGACAAGCCCTGCTCTTTCTGTCAGACTATTTTCATGTTTGCATAGGACTCTCAAGGATTCTTTATCTTACCTCCTCTGTGCCCCCGTTTGTTTGGGTTTGGTTTTTTGTTTGGGTTTGGTTTTTTAGTCAGCAACTAAGTCATTTCCGGTGTCCACGCACCAGACTCCATCCCTTGGGTGGGATGTGGATGACTTCTCCCCACTGAAGAGAAGAAACCTTCAGGTGACTCCAACGTTTCGTTCTCCTTCACTGGGGCCGAAGTCATCCAGAGTGGTTAGCTATACGCAGGGTGGGATTACCCAGTCTCCCTCAATCTTTTGTTGCCTATCATTAAAAACTCGACATTCAAATATAGCCTCTGTGTCCCCACCCTGCAGATCTCCATCACTAGTGCCCTGAAGGAGAACGCTGCAGAAGACACTGCAGCAAGGGTGGAGTTTGTTGTGATCTTCACAGGCGGAACATTTCTCTGAGACTTAGAATCATTGAGTTGGAAGGGCCTCTAGGTCCCCTAGTCCACCCCTGCACAACTCACAACTACCTGCCTACCCACAGTGACTCCAATTTCATGCCCAAGTGATCTACCCCACCAAAAATCTCCAGAATTCAGCATGGCCTGGATGGAATTCACCTACCATCTAAGTAGCGATCTGCATTTCTGTCAGATGACTATCTAGCCTCTGGTTAAACATTTATACCACCTCCCGAGAAAGCCTGTTCCACTGAGGAACCGCCCTAAGTGTCAGGAACTTCTTCCGGATGTTTAGCCAAAAGTACTTTTGACTTAATTTTAACCCACTGGTTCTGATCTGAACCCCTGGGGCAACAGAAAACAACTCTGTTCCATCTTCTCTATGACAGCCCTTCAAGCATTTGAAGATGGTTATCTTATCACCTCTCAGTCATCTTCCCTGCAGGCTAAACAGACCAAGCTCCTTCAACCTTTCCTCATATGATTTGGTCTCCAAACCCCTCACCATCTTTGTAGCCTTCCTCTGGACATGCTTCAATGTCTCTACATATTTCTTCACTTGTAGCGTCCAAAACTGAACACAATACTCCAAGTGAGGTCTTACCAGAGTGGAGTACAGCAGTAACATTACTTCTGGAGATCTGGCCACTATGCTTCTTTTAATACAGCCTAAAAGTGTCAGTTCACAGTCTGACGCAGGATGCTAGCACTTGAGAGCTCACTCCTTGAATAAATCTTTGTTGGTCTTAAAAGGTTCTGCTGGACTCTGACTTTATTAAGTCTAAAATCCTGTTTGCCTAAATACAGAACTTTACATTTATTACTATTGAAATTCATTGTATTAATTTTAGCCCAGTTTTCTAGCCTTTCAAGATCATCCTGTATCCTGATACTGTCTTCTGGTGTGTTTGCTACCCGTCCCAGTTTAGTGTCACCTGCAAATATAATAAAGACCCCTTGTACTCTTTCATCCAAATAATTAAAATTATGCTGAACAACAGAGGGTCCAGGACAGATCCCTGAGGCACTCCACTCATCACTCCTGCCCAAGAAGATGACGAACGCATGCGCACAACAATCAAGGCAGAGTGGGGGCAGCCATTGCCATGCCGCCTCTGTTCGCCGCCACCACCTGCCTCCGCCTGACACTGCCACCACACGCCTCCACAAGCTGCTGCATGTCACCGTGGCGGCGGGCAACCCCAAATCGGGCCCCGACCCCAAGGTTGAGAACCACTGGACTAGAAGCTGGGATGAGTCCTGAGGATAACTGAGTTCCTCTGAAAGTAGCAAGAGTTCTTCCTGAATGATAATGCAGCCAGTTTGGATACCCTTCTGGCTGAGGTATGGCCACTAGAACTGCCACCTTCCCAGGAAGAAGGTTGAGGCCTAGATAATGCTCGCAAGCCTAGGGTCAGCTGGGAACCTATGTTAAGTTTGGAGGGGCCATCTGCTTGGCCCCTTTCAGGAAATGTAGGACATAAACGTTAGCGGACAGATCTCTCAAGGAACCACACGGTGCTGGGGGCTGTCACCTGTCTCTCCAGTGTATTTACCTTGCTTCCTGCCTTCATGAGGAAGGCTATGACAACTTTGTATGACACATGGGTTGGGATGATACCATTTTTGGGAGCCTGCTTGATGAACGACCTCCAGGAATAATCATAGATCCACCTGGCAGATGGTCCCCTGGCCTGTATCCCGAATTCCTGCCGTGAGGCCAATGTTTCATAGTACCTGCCGTTCAACTTCCACACTTTCAGCTGCTGCCACTCTGGATCTGGATGCAGCAGGGGACCCTGAAATAGCAGATCTGCATGGACCGGCAGGTATCCAGTGGTATCCAATCAGGCCCCCCCTCCCCGCCAAACACAGTGATGGAACTTAAAGCCATTTGCCGCCTGGAGCTCGCCAAGAATGGAGGTGGGCGCCGGCAAGACTTCCAGGGCCAGGGGTGGGCAACCACCCAGGCCTCCTACTGGGCCGGCCTGGTGCCCCTTTCTCCCCATCGCCAAGGCTTCCCGGAACAAGGGGGTGCGGCTCTAAGCCAGCCCTCCCCTTCACCATGGGAAGCCTTGGCAATGGGAGCCCTTCGATGCCTCCTGGTAACTTCCCGTGGGGGCCCAATGGGTCCTTTCTCCCTGTTGCCACAGCTTCCCGTGACAAAGAGGGGGGGGCGTGGCTCTAAGCCGGCCGGGGAAGCCTCAGCGACGGGGAGAAAGGGTACCCCAGACCCTCGCAGGCGCCTTCCACACCTCCCGGCAACTTCAAGGAAAGTGGGCAGGAGGTTGGGTCCACCCATGGCTCCTGCTGGGCCCGGCGTGCCCTTCCTCCCCATCGCCAAGTTGTTGTTCTCCAGATCCCCTTTCAAAACAGCCATTTTCCCGTGTGCAGCAGATCTCCGTATTTATTTCAATCTCCTCTTTTGGTCATTCAGTTTTTTCCAAAGACAGCTTATATAATTCTAACATGCAATTTCAGTTTCTTAAAACATGGTTTGTTTTTTTCCTACAGGTCCAAAATATATGGAAAATGTACGTCTCTACTCGGCAAAGTCAGATTGCTAGTCCATGATCTCTTCACAGATTGTTTTGCAGATGAATGTCCAGTAGGAATGTGACAAACAAATGCATCTAGAAATGTTAATCACAGGGAGAACTTTGTATCAATGAAGACAGTAGTTCACCGGTGGAATCTGTTGGTAAGGGGGCATTGGTGATATTCAAGCAGAGATTTGGATGTCTATCTGTCAAGGATGCTTGAGGTCAACCCACATGGTGCAGAGGGTGGAACTGGATGGTCTTTGGGCTCTTCCATCTTTTTAATTCAGTGATTCTCCATAGAGCTGCAGGATGGCCGGCAGGTTTGGTGCCACAGAGCATGTGACTGTGCGCCTCTCCCAACAGTACAGAAATCCCCCTCCCCTGAATTCCTGTAGCCTCACCCAGGCCGCCAAAGCAACCCAGCCCCACCCCGGGCCCTTTGGACTCCCTAGGAAGGCCACCAGATGCTTCTACCACTCTTCACTTAGAGTTGGGTGCTTTGGCACCCAAAGTGGCTGCATCAGGAGCGAACGGCTATTTCGGGTGCCGAAGCACCCAACCCTACTCCACATCCCTGGGGGCCTTCAGGGGACTTTATGAGCAACTGAGCAGCCAAGAGGGAAGATGGTCGGAAGGAAATCAGTGAGGCCAGCAGGTCTGAAGGGCCATTAAGGACCAAACACCCTCTTCAAGGATAAAGGCTGGCCAGGAAAGAGGCACTTTGACACCCACGGGGCCACCCCCCCCCCCCGCTCCTAACACCCAGCCTCACTGTCTGGCCCCTGGGTGAGAATCTGCCAAGGCTGGAGGATCTTTCACGTTAATGAGATGGCCTGATCCAGACCAAGCAAAAAAGAAAAATGGGCACACAACAAAACCAGGGCATCTGCAGGGCAGACAAAAGGTTGTGGGGAGCAGGTGCGCATGTTAATTAGAGGGCAGCAGCTGCTCCCCCTCCCTCCCCATGATCTTCCCATGCTGGCTCAGGAGTAAGCGCGGGGGGGGGGGGGGGGAGCATCAGCCAGGCCACCCTGCTCTCTCCAGGGGAATTCAGTTGGCGCAGGGGAGGCCGGCTGTATTAAAGACCCCTCCCCTCCCTCCCGGCACAGAGGGGCATTGAAGGCATCCTGGCTGCCTGCATATTCGGCGGCAGCTCCCTCCCCCTGAAAAGGCATCCGACTGGCTTCCAGCATACTAAGCTGAGAGAGGGAAGAGAGGGAAGAGTAAGCTCAAGGGCCACCAACAGAGAATGGGTGGGGGAAACACTGATGGGCCCTGCAGAAGTGCCTTTCTGTTGTAGGAGGACCACCCCCCCTCCCAGGCAAGACCAGCCCACTGCCAGCAGAGCCAGGGGCAGCTCAGGACAAGATACAGCACAGTAAACCCGCCACACACACGGTTCCTGTGAACATTGGCCAACCAATGCCCACCAATTCATCCAAGAGAGAGAAGCTGGGAATCTCTTCCAGGACTGCAAAACCTAAAACATCCACGGCTGTTTCCACACAAAGTTTTTATTCTGCTTCAGCTTCCTTTCAGCAGCACCCACCTCATATTGTCCACTGATGTGTCGTATTTCCATGCCCTGCCCTTTTTGCTAAAATTTCCAAACCTGCATTGTTACAGTCTGTTCGGAATGATACATTCAAATGAGTAGCCGTGTTGGTCTGAAGTAGCTACTGGAATCAGAATGATACAGTTAAAGTACTTTGGGATGTCCTGTGGAGTTGCATTACTCTGGCCAGGGCGATCCACTTAATGCAGGGGGATCTGTGCCCCTGCACTGCATAGAATCCACAGGCCACACTGCTCTTCAGAGACAGAAGACCTGGCTATCCATCCTTAGAGTATCTTTCAGGGCTGGCCCATTTCAGCCCCATTTCCCTTCTTCCTGCAGCTGCCATATTTCCCCACCACTGAGGGTTTTTACTATACAACAGGGGTAGTCAAACTGCAGCCCTCCAGATGCCCATGGACTACAATTCCCATGAGCCCCTGCCAGAATTCGCTGGCAGGGGCTCATGGGAATTGTAGTCCATGGGCATCTGGAGGGCCCATTTTGACTACCCCTGCTATACAACAATACTAATTCTCAGATTTCTTTTAAAGGCAACTTCTAGCAATTGTGGCTGCATAACTATTAAGGAGAGCGATACCAGCTACATCTTTCTCCTAATTCCAAATTTAGACGTAACCAGTATAATGTTGCAATACATTGTTATAACACAATAGTGCTAGAGTGATTTCTGTTTTTTTTTAATGATGTAAGCCAGGGGTAGTCATCCTGTGGTCCTCCAGATGTTCATGGACTACAATTCCTATGAGCCCCTGCCAGCAAAAGCTGGCAGGAGCTCATGGGAATTGTAGTCCATGAATATCTGGAGGACCATAGGTTGACTACTCCTGAGGTAAGCCACTCTGAGTCATCAGAGAGGGCAGCATATAAATTTGACAATCAAAATCAATAAAAACCTGGAAAAGCCCCTGGGGTTGGGGGTGTGGGGAACAGGAAGAACTGCTGCGTGACCCCTCCCTTGCCATACCAAAGGGCTCTCCCCACATTCACAGCAGAAACCAGAACTACGTGGCTCAGGAGTAAGCAATAAGATTTGATGGGGAATCAAATTGCAACCCCCTTTTCACAATTTCCAGACATCCTACTTAGCTGGGGGAGGGGATGCTGAATGAGAGAGACTCCCCAACTGGAATTCCTATTGCTCTGAATGGGGCAGTTAGAAAAGCACACCAGGAAGAAACCAAAACTCTCTCCTCATTCTCTTTGAAGAGAAGAGCTGGGTTTTTAAATACCCAATGGAGTCTCAAAGCTGCATAACAAACAGTTTCCCCTTCCTCTCCTCACAACAGGTAGGTGGGGCTGAGTGAGCTCTCAAAGAACTGTGACCGACCCAAGCTCACCCAGCTAGCTGCCTGTGGAAGAGGAATGGGGACTCTCCAGATTAGAGCCCATCACTCTTTACCACCGCCCCACAAAACTGGAAAACTCCCAATTACTGACCACCTCATGCCAAAGGCAGTTCAAGGTGCCTTGACCAGACAGACCCCTCCTGCTGACTTGGGTCCAGCTTCGTCTTCAGGATTTCCACTCTTTGGGGCCTTTTCTGCAACAGGTTTTGTCTCCCCCTCTATAGAAATGCCATCCCCGAACACGTCCCAAGGCAGATGTTCCCCTGACCTTTCACCCGAGATTAATTCAGGTTTGCCGTTTTTCTTTTCAGAGCCACCAGCTACCATCTGCCACACAAATATGTCACTGCCCCTCCCCATTCTTCTGCCTCCCCATTCTCTCTTCCTCAAAATAAAACAGGAATTAAAGCCTCTAGTGCAGGGGTGGTCAAACTGCGGCCCTCCAGATGTCCGTGGACTACAATTCCCAGGAGCCCCTGCCAGCATTCGCTGGCAGGGGCTCATGGGAATTGTAGTCCACGGACATCTGGAGGGCCGCAGTTTGACTACCCCTGCTCTAGTGCTAAGAGGGGGCTGGCTCTGACCGGGTGCAGGAATCAGCCACTCTGTGCGGGACAGCTGAAAGAAGGCCCAAGAATGCTCCTCCTAGGAGGCAGGAGAGGAGAGTCTCTATCATTTCCTGACTCTCCTTTCTGGACTGGTCCCTGAGGCCTCAGTATTTGAGAAAGGGCGCCTCAGAGAAAGGCACCAGTAACCAGAAATGGGTTGGGATGTGATGCGAAATGAGAAATGGAGCCACTGCTCTACATTCCCAGCCTCCAACAATGGTCAAAAGCACCAGCAAAAGCATGGACCAGGGGTTCAGCAAACAGGTTTGGGTTCTGTTCTCTCCGATCTTGGCTCATATAGCTTTGGGAAGGGCCCTGCTTGGGTTCTGCCTTGCACAGCACTGATGCAACAGGGTCTTGACGCCCCTGAGAAGCTGGAAGAACAGTCCTCCTCCCACACCATGCATGCATGGAGCCCACCTAAGCATTACTCCGGCCAGTGAGATCCACTTGATGGGTGGGTGTTTCTGTGCCCCTGTGCTGCACTGCATTGAATCCACATGCCGCACTGCCCCTCAGCCCACCCAGAGACAGACATTCTGGCTACCCATGCCTTACAAGATTACAACAGAGAAGGAATCCTTTGGTTTGGGGGTCGCTGCCCACACACTGATCACCGAAAAGATGACTTGCATGTAGGAACTGGGCTCCCAGCTCTTCCATGGCTCTCTGCATTCTCCAGGCAAAGCAGACAGGGCCCTGATCCTTGGGCTGCTGGAATAATAACCAACCACACCATCTGCTCTCCCCCCCCCCCACAAGCGCTCGTGGGAAAGTCTGCTGAAAACAAGGTCACAGGTTTTTAATGACACACATACGCGCCCCCCCCTTCTCTGCATTAATTCAACAAGGCTCAGGAGCTTCCCACCCTGGCCTGACACCCTCCCAGGTGAGCCACTTTTCAATTTGGCAGCTGACATGAGCCCTCCCCAACATTCTCCAGGCCCCGCTGGGCACAGGTATCACCTGCTGGAGATTACAAATCCTTTTTATGCTCCAGGTGCTGTTTAATGGACCAGTTACCCAGCCCCATATCTCTAGGGCTTAATGATTGATATGTTCCCACTAGGTGCCAAGGCTCAAAGTTTGAAGCAGGACGTTAAAGTCAACAAAGAAAGTGCTCCTTTATCATCTGCTGTCCTCGGAAAGTGCCACCAAGAGAAAGAGGCAACACCATTTGGCTCTAAGGAATAAAGGGGGGGCTTCCTAGGGGAGGGGGGCTGACAGCGATTTGCAACCGGATAAGACTTCTCCAGCAAAGATAGATAGCCAGGAACAAGAAACATTTCATTGCCCCAAATATAAGTTGCCGCCTGCCATAAATTGCTCACAGGTACTCTGGCAGAGTCTGCTTGACTTCCTATTAGCACAGCCCAACATCACAAAACATGGAGACATTCCCTTCTGGGAGGGAGGAAGCCACACACATTACCAAGGACCAATGAATTCTGCCCACAATTAATATGCTGCAACATGTATATCCTGCTGAAGAGTTCAGTGCTAAAGTCAAAACCCAAATATGCAGTGTGTCCTTTTGTGACAGTATTCATTTATTTATTTTATTTTACTGTTAGATTTCTATACCACCCTCCCTCTGGGCGGTTCACATACAACATTGCAGGGGTAGTACATAGCACAGTCTGAAAATGTCACAAAACAACACATCAGCAACAATCCAACGGTGGACCTAAATCAACAGAACTCCCAGTGGCTTTAGTCCAGGGGTAGTCAAACTGCGGCCCTCCAGATGTCCATGGACTACAATTCCCAGGAGCCCCCTGCCAGCAAACGCTGGCAGGGGGCTCCTGGGAATTGTAGTCCATGGACATCTGGAGGGCCGCAGTTTGACTACCCCTGGAGCTTCCCCACCTGGATTTGGCTGGCAGGGGCTCATGGGAATTGTAGTCCATGGACATCTGGAGGGCCGCAGTTTGACTACCCCTGCTTTAGTCAGTGATTAAAAAAACTACAACTTGGACAAACCCCCAAGGAGGTCAGGCTGGCTCAGGTCATAGAGGCGGTGTCTGAGGGTGGATCCGCGGATGTTGTTGGGCCAGTCGGACTCATGCCAATGCCTGTTTAAATGCACATGTTTTCTAAAAATATTGCAAACTTTCCACAAGTATTTCCTCTATGTTCATCACACAAATATTAGCAGCTCCAGACCCGCACCAAGATAGGAGGAAAGTCCTGCTTACTGCCCACAGGTATGCTCTTGGATACATATGTGTGAAAGTCACTCAAAGAAAACAATTAACTGTCAGGCAAGAGACCTTTGCTAACAAACCAACCCTCTGATCTGCAGCTATGTAAATTTGCACTAGGATAAGCCTGGGAAAAGAAACACAGAAAATTCAGGGGGGAAACATGATTTTTTCTTCTATTTTTTAAATTTGTCCACCAGAAAAATCTGGGGCAGCTCTGGAAAAAGTCCAATGAAATTATTTTGGGAAAGAAAAATGCTAGTTTTTTTTTTCTTTTTTTTTCTTTTTACAAGACAAGGTGTTATTCAAAGAACATTGTAGGATTTATCTGTAAGGTAATCTACAGTCTTACATGATAATTCATTAATATACTTGGGAGATGTATACATCCTTATAAAGTTATGTTCATTGTATGAACATGACTAATTCTGCCCACAAGTAATGCCATAATACACTACAAGAAGGAGGCGTGGCATAGCCCAGGGGTGGAAAACTGTGGTCCTCCAGATGTCCATGGACTACAATTCCCATGAGCTCCTGCCAGCGAATAGCATAGCCCAATCTCACCAGATCTCAGAACCACCTCTGCTTCTTCCTTGCCGTGAAAGCCTCTTGCTGGGGTCACAAGAAATTAGCTGTGACATGACAGCACTTTACACACATACACAATAAATTCAATGTGGAAGAGCCCAGTTTTCAAATTCAAATTCAAACTTTATTACAGTCATTCAGACAAAGTTATATGAAGTTAATACATAAAAGACCAAAAGAATATGGTCATTTAATATAATACAATTTAAAACAGATCATAAAAGAGAACTTAAAATTATGCTACTTTAGAGCATAATTTTTTATGGCGGTGGCACAAAACTTAGCCAGCTGAGTTGTCACCTGGGGGGGGGAGACTCATCACTTAGCGGCCTCTTTGCTCAATCTACATCATGATGTTCTGGCAACTTTTTAAGGAGTGGTTCAATCAAGTTGCTACGAATGTCTACATAAGCAGGGCAGTGGAACAATATATGCTCTCTTGTATCGATTTTGCCACTCCCACAAAAACATTTTCTCAGTGTAAGGGGAATGTTCTTATAGATCAGTGGTCCCCAACCTTTTTATCACCGGGGACCACTCAACGCCTTTTACTGAGGCCCGGTGGGGGGGTAGTTTACTCCTCTACTCTCAACTACTGCCCTAACGCTCTCTGATCGCTATGGTAATGTTTAAGCATCCCTTCAAAATAAGATACAGACACGCCACAACAATGAAGTGTGTTGTAAAGGGCCGGGGGGATGAAGTAAAGGGCTGGGGGGGGGGGGAGAAGGCGTCCTTCGGGGCCCACCTCCAATTAGTCGAAGGACCACATGTGGTCCGCGGCCCACAGGTTGGGGATCGCTATTATAGATGACCAGGGTTTTTAATGTTTCATATTCATGTATGAAAACAGCCCTCGAACAACTGTAGGGGACAGTTCCATGCAGGCTATGCACTTTCTTTCCTTTCCATTTGTGTTTTTTAATTTTAACTCTTACTTCTCCCTGTTTCTCCAGTGGTAGAAATCCAAGAGGCACCCCAAGCATGGCAGGTTGACGCTCTCCCTCTAGTCCTGAGTAGAACCACAACGCTGCTTTCTAATTTCTACATCTGCATCAATAGCAGAATTTTACATCTTGACAAAGTTATGTGTGCATTTAGTTTCTTAAAGTAGTAAAACTAGGTTTAACGAGAAAGAAAGAATTGCATATACATCAACATTTCCTAAAGTATCTATTTTTAATGGAACACCCTTCCCCCAAGTTTTTCCACAGCATTAAATTGTCCATTAAATCTGTCTTCTATAATATTAACTCCCCCAAACAAACAAAATCAGTGACAGGGCCAAACGTGTTCCCTTTCCCACCCGGTATATTTCTTCATCCCCCCACCCCAATAAGTTGGAAAGAAGGAGCACCCGCCATCTCCTCCAAATGCAGGCAATATGTAGTTGGGGGGGGGGGTCTCTCCCAGTGCCAGTCTTGAGCAAAAGGAGGCTTTGAGAACCCAACTCCAAATTAGACAGCAGCTGTTTTTAATGACAAAAACGGCCCTGAAGATACAGTTTGAAATACAAGAAAACAGAGATGGATTGGAACCCGAACTCTGAACAGAACCCAACTCTGGCAGCCTTCACTCAAAATGGGAAGGGCAACTGCACATGGCCACCCCTTATCTTAACCAGAACAGCCAGCCAACCCAGTACAATGAAAGTGCCCCAAACAGGGCGGAAGTGATCAGAGCTTATGAAGCATTCCAAGAGAAAATTAATTAAGCATCCAGAGTTCTCTGTGAGGTTTCAACAGAAGCTCTGAGGACAACAGAGGAGACACCCCTGCCCCCCCCCCGCCCCGGAAACGTAATTGTTGTGGTGGTGGAAAATACCCGCCAGTCACAGCCGACTTATGGGGACCCTGCAGGATTTTCAAGGCAAGACATTCAGAGGCTGTTTCCATTGCCTGCCTTTCCACAGCAACACTGGATTTCCTTGTGGTCTCCTACCCAATGACTAACCGGAGCAGGGCCTATTTGGCTCCCAAGATCAGGCGACTGGTGTCTAAACATTCAGAACGGAGCATCTGGTAAAAAGGGCAATGAAGGAAAACATGAGAAAGTTTCAATATGATCCTTTGCACAAGGGCAAAATCTACTGGAGTAAGATTCACCCATGAGTACCCAGCTTGCTGGGGGGTAAACGGTGATGACTGGGGAAGGCACTGGCAAACCACCCCGTATTGAGTCTGCCAAGAAAACGCTAGAGGGCGTCACCCCAAGGGTCAGACATGACTCGGTGCTTGCACAGGGGATACCTTTACCTTTACCTTTAAGATTCACCCAGATATCATCCAAATAAAATAGCTGAAGGGAGGGCATTGGATCTAGCCAAAGAAAGGGCTTTAGCCAACTTTTGTACATGGAGCTAGAGGAAATATGGAGCCATGTGACCTGCTCTTGGCACTAACCCTAGATTCAACAGGATGGAGGTTTTGTTAGCAGCCTCACAAAGATTATGTAGATTTGAGTCCAGTAAGTTAGACTTTACTCTTAAAAACGCCTCTGATTCAGAGAGCAGAGAAAGATTCCAAAGATAAACCAAGTTCTTAATTTGGATTCTATACAAATTAACCAATTAGACAATGAATATTCAGAGATCTTTTTTTTTACTTATAGCAAAAACAGTTGACTTTATCTTTAGAGAATTACACCAACTGCATTCCAAGGTGGATAAATTGCTGAATTTTTTTTTTTTACTTTCACTGTGCTAAAACCATCCCAGGCAGTGTTAAACGTCGGGATGCAGATTCTACCTTGTCATCAGGGTTTAAGATGGGTAAGTCAGGAAGGGAAGGGAAAGAGAATGAGAAGGAACCCCCCCCCCACCCCCCGTTGGTGTTGTACTCACACAAGAGCTGTGTACAAATCTGCAATTATAAGGGGTTTGGCCCTTCCTGGAGGATTGTCTCGCTTACTCGGAAACATAAAAACAGTAGATACTAATCAGATCAAAAGGGTTTTGTTATTTTCTGGCACTCCAGGCATTCCCAGACTGCTTCTTCAACAGAAAGCTTATCTCAACTCTAGAGGAATCTTCCCAGCTCCCGTCTTCAAGGATCTGTCTTAAACTCCACTGCTTGCTGCCTGACATCCTCTGCCCCCCAAAAATCAATGGGACAATAAGATTCTACCTGCCGCACCCAATAATATATAGGCAGCGAATGACCCCAGTGTATGTAAAGATTTAATAATGTGGTCTGACTCCTCTGTAAGAACTTTTCCTTTGGATAACTCAATGGAAGCAGAAATACTAGAATAGCTTAAGGATTTGCCAGTAGGTGAGCAAAGAATGGTTACAGAAAGGCAAGAAGTAGCAAGAATCAGTCTTTTAAGAATGCCAGATAGCGTGCCTCCAAATAATCTGATTTAAATTTAACGCCAGGAGCTGTTCATTGTCAGTTGATGTACAGGCACCCATGTGCACAGAGTGCATGGGTTACAAGTTGTTGTGCATCAGCATGTGCCTTCAAGTTCCTCCTTAGAAGTTTCTCTTAGGTTTGGGGGAAGGCTGTCCAGTTCTGCAGGCAGGTATCTGGCTACAGAGCTTTGGAGTGGGTAATGTCGAGTATTGTATTTAGAGCGCGCGCAAATCCCCCTGAGGAGGGAAATAATGTATGAGAACAGAATGGGAAAGCGGGGGGGGGGGGGGGGCTTTTCAATGGAGCGTCCATGCAATTCCATTCACAAAAGAAACCTTGCTTTTCCTAAAAGAGTACAGCATGATTATTTGAAACAATGCAAAACAATGGTTTAAAATTCTCTTCCTGTTTTCAGCTATTTGGCACATAATGTGCAATCCTGACAAAAAGAACCTGATTTTTTTTTAACTGAATGCTTCCGGGTCTCAAAGCACTGGTTTGAGAACATCATCTGATAGGGGTTTAGAAACCCACAGGGGGAAGAAGAGGTGGTAGACCAGTGTCAGGGTTGCCCTGTATTTCAGGATGGTTTCTTAATGCTTTGCGGCCAAATCAGGTCTAGCCAAACCCTTACCAATAGGCGTGAACCTGACTGTAGTTGACTAGGGATTGGGTGCTTTGGTGTCTGAAGCGGTCGTTCGCACCCGAAGCAGCTAGCACCACGGCGGACACCGAAACACCCAACCCTGGTTGAGACACTGGGCAGCCACGAACATAAAACGTTCCGAAGGCAGTTCACAATCAACTCTGCTCCTCCAAAATAAAGCATCATTTCCACAACTTGCTCTATGCGGACCTACCCTTATCCTTGCTCCAGGACTCAGCAGCCAGGGTCCCCACAGGAACACCCATGCTCCAACAGCTGCAGTGGCTACCTCCAAGGCCACATGCTGTCTGGGCCCTGCATAGAGGGACTGCCTCTCTGCTTACGTCCCCCAAAGAGCGCTATGCTCCTCAAACGCCAACCAATTGGTGATTCCTGGCCCCAAAGAGGCACGCCTGGCCTCAACCAGAGCCAGGGCCTTCTCTGTCCCAGCTCCCATTTGGCGGAATGAGCTCCCAGATGAGATCAGGGCCCTGCAGCCTGCAAAATGGAAGCCTTCCACCAAGCCTTTGGCTGAGGCCAGCAGAACACCCCCCCAGAACCCACCCTCCCAATCACCAGCTGTGCCCAACAAAGACAGCAACAAACGGCAACACCTAAACAAGCCGTGCACAAAATGGAACAACACTCACAGCTGCGTGAGCAGCCAATGATGCACACTGCACTTTATAAAGTGCTAATTTGCTGTTAAGTTTGGAATTGTTATAAGTAAATAAATAAATGTGAATAATAAAGAAAAAAAAAGAACGAAAATCCAAAGTTTTTCAAATAAAAGCTTATTTCTTTTACTTGATTCAGATGAGTAGCCCTGTTGGTCTGAAGTAGCACAATAAAATCAGAGTCCAGTAGTACCTTTAAGACCAACAAAGATTTATTCGTGGCACGAGCTTTCAAGTGCAAGCTCTCTAAGAGTGTTTGCACTCGAAAGCTCACGCCATGAATAAATCTTTGTGGGCCTTAAAGGTGCTACTGGACTCTGATTTTATTCTTTTACTTGGGACAGTGAAATATTGCCCCCTTTGCTCAAACAACTTTTAAAATTACCATCTTTAATACAGCACTTGAGTGTGGCCACTGTTTTGGCATCCTCCCCACACCCTCATTTCCACACTTCTTTGCTGCTGTCCTAGTTAACCAAGGACACCCCTCACCTAGCCCACCCCTGGGCAGCATCCTGCCCACAAAAACCAGCTGGAGTGTCAACATCCAGTCTTACTGGGTCAGGCGGACAAAGGAATCCGTCCCCCGCCCCCCCTGCCCGGCAGCTGCTCTTCAGCATTCTTCCAGTGTCTCTCTTAGAAACCCCCCTTTTATGGGGAGCAGCCGGAGGCCGTCTGTCGACTGGAAGGCCAGCCTCAGGCCTTTTAGTCAGTGGCTGGGAGGAGCAGAGGTGTCCCAATGGCCCCAGCCATTTGCCACCAAGGATCCCTGCCCCCAATCTGGCAACTTCCAAAGCCCCTTCTCCACTTCTCCCGCCAAACAACCGCCTTGAACGGCACCCAGAGAAATGCCACCACAATGTTTGCGATATTACACAAGGCCTTGAAAAATGCAGTCCACATGGCAGTACCGTCAACAACTGGCGCTCACCCCCTTGAACCACCACATGTGCTCACCCAACATATGCTCACTTTGCACAGAGGAAGGGGCAATCAAGAAAGAGAACAGGCCCCGTTTCCCCCTTAGGCCAGAAACAATTAGACTAAGGAAAAAGAAGCCCACGCATGTGGGCATGTTTGCAAGATGAGACGATGCATCCTGCCCTTCTTTTTTAGGCCACGGCTGAGGAACAGAGCCAATTCTGCATGATGCGCAGTGAACAGTTTCCCCCCTGCTTGGCCCATATTTGCAACAAAACAAAACTAACGCAGGCCTCTGTGCTCAGACACCCCCTCTCCAGTGTTAAACTCCAGAATGCAAGCTCCTTGGAGCAGAGCCCAATTTGCTTCTGGGATCCTTGTACATGGGTGGTACTTCATAAGCATGTGATGGTTCCTGGGATTGGAAGTATACATCACTCCCCTCCATTCCCTCTTCCGCTTCGGTAGTGGGGGTGGGAATGGGATTCTTTTTCTTCCGCCATGTTGGGGATCTTACAGTTTTAATGGGGATTTTAATGGGGTTAGGAGCCTCTTGTGGCGCAGAGTGGTAAGGCGGCAGACATGCAGTCTGAAAGCTCTGCCCATGAGGCTGGGAGTTCAATTCCAGCAGCCAGCTCAAGGTTGACTCAGCCTTCCAAGGTCGGTAAAATGAGTACCCAGCTTGCTTGGGGGTAAAAGGTAATGACTGGGGAAGGCACTGGCAAACCACCCTGTATTGAGTCTGCCATGAAAACGCTGGAGGGCGTCACCCCAAGGGTCAGACATGACCTGGTGCTTGCACAGGGGATACCTTTACCTTTATGGGGTTAACGATGTCTGTTACCTGCCACAAGCCTTTTAGGGAGTGGCGAGAAATAAATCCAATAGTAATAGGACTACTACTACTAGTAGTAGTAGTAGTGGTAGTGATGATGATGATGATGACCTCAGCAATGGCAGGCACCTCTCCTGAATACACCAGAGCCCCAGGGAGCTATGCCAAATCAATGGCACACATAAACACCATTTTACTTTCCCATTACTGCAGAACGTGACCACAAGTGTAGCAACTGAGAGATGCCCACTGTCTCAACCAACATGGCTGAAATGGAAAACAGGAGCAACAGGTTATTAACAGCTGCTTAGTTCAAATCCCCAGGCCACCTCTCCCAATGCTCACACTAGGGCCAGACGCCAGCAGCTGCCCTCCAGCAGCCCCTGCTAGTACCGGCCAGCCAGAGGAGACTGGAGCAGCTACTACACTGCTCCTCATCCCAAGCTCAGCTATGGGCCCCAGGAGGCTACTGGTATTCCAAAGCTGCCAGCAGGTCCAGGAGAAAATGGGCCCCTCTCCCCATGCCTGCCCTGCCACAGTCCGCCCATCTGAACAACCAAGATCACTGCAGACCCACAGCTAAGCTGGTTTATCTCATTGTTTTTTGCTAGGTAAGTCAGCTGGCAGCCCCAACACCTTCTTGAAAGGAACTGGAACCACTCCTGCCTTTAGGAGGCACAGCTCCCCTTAAGGACCCAGCCAGACTACGCAAGCATCAGCAGGGACAGGCAGCAAGCCACCCTGCACCTACCCACTGTCTCCCTCTTGGGCCACAGGAAGCTGAAATTAATCCAACAAAGTTTAAGCCTCGTCAGGCACCTTGAAGCCCAACAGACTTTAATTCTAGGTAGAAGGAAACTTTGTTGGTCTTCAAGTGCCTTACCGGTGTCAAAGCCTGTTCTGTTGGTTCAAGCCAACACTGAATGCATCTTCACAGAATTAATCCAAATGTCTCTCATGAGCCTGTGCTCCAAGGATGGCCTGTAGCAGATGCGCTACGTCACGCACGCCATGGAGCACAAGCCAGGCTGGGTGTGAAATAAATGCCTACTGGAGAAATCACAGAAGCTTTTGTGCAAACCAGGCTTTCATCAACACAACGCAGAGGAAGCGTGGTGTCTCAAAAAGCTGTTACTGGTATAAAATCTAACAATTCCACTGAAAACCAACACAGCTATCCTTTGAAACCTTCATCAGGGGCCAAGCAAGCCAGACAGCTGAAAGACCTGGCAGACCTGCCCTACAGACCATAGAATCATAGAGTTGGAAGAGACCTCCTGGGTCATCTAGTCCACCACTATGCAGGACACTCAAACCTATCGCTCATCCACTGTAACCTGCCACCCCTTTGAGCTTTCACAGAATCAGCCTCTCCGTCAGATGGCTATCCAGCCTCTGTTTAAGCATTTCCAAAGACGGAGAACCCATCACCTCCGGAGGAAGCCTGTTCCACTGAGAATCATAGAATCATAGAGTTAGAAGGGGCCATACAGGCCATCTAGTCCAACCCCCTGCTCAACGCAGGATCAGCCCAAAGCATCCTAAAGCATCCAAGAAAGGTGTGTATCCAACCTTTGCTTGAAGACTGCCAGTGAGGGGGAGCTCACCACCTCCTTAGGCAGCCTATTCCACCGCTGAACTACTCTGACTGTGAACATTTTTTTTCCTGATATCTAGCCTATATCGTTGTACTTGTAGTTTAAACCCATTACTGCGTGTCCTCTCCTCTGCAGCCAACAGAAACAGCATCCTGCCCTCCTCCATGGCAACTTTCCAAATACTTAAAGAGGGCTATCATGTCCCCTCTCAACCTCCTTTCACCAGGCTGAACATTCCCAAGTCCCTCAACCTATCTTCATAGGGCTTGGTCCCTTGGCCCCAGATCGTAGCTCTCCTCTGTACCCTTTCAATTTTATCTACGTCCTTCTTAAAGCGAGGCCTCCAGAACTGCACACAGTACTCCAGGTGTGGTCTGACCAGTGCCGTATACAATGGGACTATGACATCTTGTGATTTTGATGTGATGCCCCTGTTGATACAGCCCAAAATGGCATTTGCTTTTTTTACCGCTGCATCACACTGCCTGCTCATGTTTAGGTTACAATCCACAAGTACCCCAAGGTCTCGTTCACACACAGTGTTACCTAGAAGCGTATCACCCATCCAGTAGGCATGCTTTTCATTTTTTCTAACCCAGATGCAGAACTTTACACTTATCTTTATTATATTGCATCTTGTTCTCATTTGCCCATTTTTCCATTGTGTTCAGATCTCGTTGAACTCTATATCTTCCAGAGTATTTGCCAGTCCTCCCAATTTGGTGTCATCTGCAAACTTGATAAGTAGTCCCTCCACCCCCTCATCTAGATCATTAATAAATATGTTAAAAAGTACCGGGCCGAGCACCGAGCCCTGATGTACCCCGCTACTCACCTCCCTCCAGTCTGATGAAACAACTCTTTGAGTGCAGTTCTCTAACGAATTCCCTATCCACCTAACTATCTGAAAATCCAGATTGCACTCCTTCAATTTATCCATCAGAACATCATGGGGAACCTGCTTCCTTGATGCTCAGACTCCTGCTATTCCTGCCAAGATCAGCTACAGGCCCAGAAGACGCTGTAGGCCAGGGGTAGTCAAACTGCGGCCCTCCAGATGTTCATGGACTACAATTCCCATGAGCCCTTGCCAGCAAATGCTGCGAATGCTGGCAGGGGCTCATGGGAATTGTAGTCCATGGAGATCTGGAGGGCCGCAGTTTGACTACCCCTGGTCTAAAGAGCTGCTTCGAACAAAACTACATCCTGAGTTTGACAAAGGGAGGCTCTGCTCTTCTGCTAGTTGCAAAATTAGAACTCTTTAATATTTTTGCTCTTCCTTCCAACAAGACTCAGACGCATTCACAGGAGAAGGCAAGAGCGCTGGAAACCCAGGAAAGCTACTCCTGTTCCTGCCTGCATTTCCTCAGGCAGCTCAGCTCAGCACCACACCCATTTCCCGTCCTGTTCTCCCCTCCCCTCCCTCACGACTGTGAAAATAACACCGGGTAAAAACATGGAAGGGGTGGGGGGGGACCAGAAAGAAATGCCCACCCTTGAAAGGAAACAAATGTCTCAGTCACCCCAATGCCTGAAAAAACCTCAGGAAATAAAGATCAGAAAAGTCCCGGCACCTGCAGACCTCTTCTTGTCATAACAAAGGAGTCTCAGCCCAGAATGCCCTGCTTCCTCCTCATGCTAGTTGGCTCTAGCAAAGCCCTTCTACTGCCTTCCATCAGTCCCTGAGACACAACTGGGGGCATCTCCAGGCACAAAAGGAAGGCCACGGCTGAGCTACCAGAAGAAAGGTTTGGGAGTAGCTAGCAGCTAATACTTCCACATGCAAAGGAGGAGTATCATTAATTTCTAAACATTGTGAAGTTCAATGTTTAGGTAGGAAAACTCAAATGCATCATTATAGAATGAGAGAGACAGGGGTAGTCAAACTGCGGCCCTCCAGATGTCCATGGACTACAATTCCCATGAGCCCCTGCCAGCGAATGCTGGCAGGGGCTCATGGGAATTGTAGTCCATGGACATCTGGAGGGCCGCAGTTTGACTACCCCTGGTTGACAGTAGTATGCGTGAAAAAGACCGAGGGGTCTTGGTAGACCAGACACTGAATATAAGTCAGCAGCGTGACTCAGTGGCTAAAAAGGAAAACAGGATTTTGGGCTGCATTAAAAAGAAGTGTAGAGTCCAGATCACACAAGGCGATGTTACCCCTTTACGCCGCTCTGTTTGGACCTCACTTGGAGTACTATGCTCAGTTTTGGGCACCACAACTGAAGAAAGATGTAGAGAAACTGGAGCCTGTCCAGAGGAGGGCAACAAAGATGGTGAGGGGTTTGGAGACCAAGTCGTCTGAGGAAAGTTTGAGGGAGCTTGGTCTGTTTAGCCTGGAGAGAAGGCAACTAAGAGGTGATATGATAACCATCTTCAAGTACTGGAAGGGCTGGCAAACAGAAGATGGAGCAGAGTTGTTTTCTCATCCCCCAGAGGGTTGGACCATTTTAGGGTCCGAAGGCAAATTTTCTCCCAGCCATGCTGGCCAGGAACCCAGACTTTTTTGCGGGACAGGGGGTGGGGGGTGGTCATGGAGTCAGGGTCACTGTGGATGGGCAGGTAGTTGTGAATTTCCTGCACTGTGCAGGGGGTTGGACTACATGACCCTGGAGATCCCTTCCAACTCTATGATTCTATACCCTGAAACATAACCCATACAGCTGTCAAAGAACCTATCAACGGCTGGGACAGAACAGTGTAAATGAATCAAGCTACCAAATCAAACTAATTGCCAATAAGCCTGAGAATGAGGCAGCTGATCCTCATGGGGCTAACAGAGGCAGGATCCCACCCAAGTCTCTGCCCTGCCCCTCCTGGCACCATCTGCTTCCAACTGGGCACAACGGGAGGTCGGGGCTCCCTTTGACTGCTGCACCCTCTGGAAAACCAGGCCCCTTTTGCCTGGGTGCTAAAGCCAAAGCAGCAGCGCCAAGGGTCAATGAGTGCATGCTCCTTCACAAAACCTCATCAGCTGATCTGGGAGGAAATATCCTGTTCACCGGGAGGGGCATTTTTTGAGTGGCTGTTCACACTCCCAACTACAAAACCCCACAGGCAGAACAGAACACTGAAGTCACAGGTCATGCGGCGCATTACTGGCGGCCGAGTCAGTTCTGAAATCCCACACTTTGACCAGGTCTGTCTTCAGATGTATTCAATAACAGCCGCTCTAGCTGGAAAGGCCATTACCCAAATTGTCACAAGTTCAGGTCGGCGACTCTTCACTTCAACCTCCTGGCCACCCCTTCACCCCACTGAAGCCTCCTTGGAAACGGTCATTTCCTCCCCCTCCCCCATCGCAACCTGGAAAGATCTTTAGAAGGAGAACTCCAAGGCCCTGCACAGGCCCCTGATTCCAGGTCCCTTCTGAGCACACGGATCGTGCCCACGGACAAAAGCAGTTCCTTCGCAGCAAGGCCATCGATGAGTCCCTGGGGCCCAAAGGCAACAGAAATAAACTCACTTTATACACTATTTCTCCAAGGCAGGGGTAGTCAAACTGCGGCCCTCCAGATGTCCATGGACTACAATTCCAACGAGCCCCTGCCAGCATTCGCTGGCAGGGGCTCATGGGAATTGTAGTCCATGGACACCTGGAGGGCCGCAGTTTGACTAGCCCTGCCATAGATGCTCCTCAATCCCCCTCCGCGCCTCCTGGGCCGGTCATGGCTCTGCAGGAAAGAGCTCTCATGGCCAGGCGAAAGGGGTTTCTGCCACCATCTGCACAGCCCATTTGCATCCGTAGGGTGCAGCGGGCTTTCTGAAAAAAAGAAGAAAGTGAAGAAAGGCAGGGGGGACAGGGCAGGGGGGTGGGGTGGGGCAGGAGTGAGTTATGCATTCTGGGAAGCCCCTCCATGATTCATCACATGGCATTAATCTGCCTCCCTCAACAATAGCTGACCGAATCCCAGCTGTCGTCTTTTGAATGAAAGAAAACAAGATTTAGAGCATCAAGCGTTGGTGCGCCCCTTGGAAGGGGGGGGGGAGCTGTGGCTTGCATTCATTAGTGCCTGACAAAGGAGCCCCTGCCTTTGTCCCCTGAATGGCTCATGTGCCCGATTAATTTGCTGAAGCTCTTTTTCCTCCCCAGGGCAAACAAAAAATGACAGAGGGGGCAGACACACTAGCCCAGTTACCCATCCGCACTGAAAATATCTGCCATTCAACAGTTGGGTGCAGAAATGCCCCTCAGGGGCTGCCCCCGCTGCCTTTGGAGGGCATTTGCTGCTAGCCGGTGGGCTGAGAGGCCTCTGCTGCCGCCAGCCCCTTCCAGGCTCCCCCTGGCCCCTCTGGCACCTCCCACCCCACCAGCGGGCATTTTTGCCCCAGTGACAAGAGGCTGCCTGGCTTTGATGGCAGGAGAGCAGGAGGGGGAGAGAGATCACAGCCAAGTGGGCGTTGCGCACGGACAGTGATCTGTTCAGAGCCTCTTCGTGCCACTTTAATACCAAGTTCCAGGTGCCCAAGGGGCAGACAGTCAAAACATTAGCACACATTTTACAACGTGCATAAAACTCAGACACAGACATAAATTGGGGGGGGGGGTTACCACTGAAGAAACAGCAAGCAGAACAGAAAGAGAAGGGGGTCGGGAAGGACAAAGGGCTCTTTCTGGAGAAGGAATTCCACCATTTGGTACCACAACTGAGAAGGCCTCTTATGTGGCCAAGACACTCAAAGCATTGCTCTCAAAGAGACCACAGTGGTCAGGCTGGTTCATACGGGAGGTCGAGATCCTTGGCCTATGCTGATCCCATGTCACTTAGGCCTTTAGTGAGTGAGTGAGTGAGTGAATAAGAGAGAGAAAAAGAGAGAGAGAGAAAGAGAAAGAGAGAAAGAAAGAGAATTTTGCTGTATGTTTCCACTTCTCTGGCTTCTATGTGCACTGCCTGAGATGTAATAGTGAAGGGCAGTGAGTGAGTAAGAGAGAGAAAGAGAAAGAAAGAACAAATTTTGCTGTATGTTTTCAACTTCACTGGCTTCGATGTGCACCGCCTGAGACGTAATAGTGAAAGGCAGTGAGTGAAAGAGAAAAAGAGAGAAATAAGCATAACTCCCACACACCAGGACTGGAGATCTCCTATCACAAGCTGCACAATGGTGAGGGGAGTGTCTACCTTCAGGTTCCATGAAGGTCTACACAGAACACTGCATGGTAATTTGAAACTAGCTCTGTCTGAATCTGCTCTGCAGCCAACAGTTCACACCATATGCTGGCATGGCCCAGTCTTAAAACCCAGCCCCCGAAATCATGACCTGCTTTTTTCCTCCTCTCAAAATAAAGTGTTACTTTGGAGTCTCTAGTTTCCAAGAGGGAGCACAATACTCTCCTACCCAAGACACCCACACACAGAGAGCCAGCTTGGTGAGATGGTTAAGAGCAGCACCCTCTAACCCGAAGAGCCAGGTGTAACCCCCCATTCCTCCTCCACCCCAGGCCGCCAGCTGGGCGACCTTTGGCCAGTCCCAGTTCTCTCAGAGCTCTCTCAGCCCCACCTGCCTCACAGTGACAGGGAAGGGAATGGTGTTTGTGAGTTGCTGTTGGGTCTCCTTCAGGTAGTGAAAAGCAGGGCACAAAACCCTAGATCTTCTTCTCCTTTTTGTGTGGCTTTTACGAGTAACACCTCTGCTCCCTTGCCCTCAGGCCCATTAAAAGCACACCTTCCTCTCCTTTGTCCTCACAGTGGCTTGCAGAAGAAGGCCACCGCTTCCCAGTCCGTGGACTCAGAACTAATGCAGACATCAGCAGGTCGGTGCCCCAGCCTGGACTAAGTTGAGTGCCAAGATTCTTTCATCTAGACCAGGGGTAGTCAAACTGCGGCCCTCCAGATGTCCATGGACTACAATTCCCAGGAGCCCCTGCCAGTGAATGCTGGCAGGGGCTCCTGGGAATTGTAGTCCATGGACATCTGGAGGGCCGCAGTTTGACTACCCCTGATCTAGACAGCCTCCTGGTTACAATCCGGCTTCAATACTACTATGGTGCCTGTCAGGTTTGGCCACACAGAACATGGGATGCCTGAAAAAGCTGAGCATCACCAAACAGGGAGGAGCCATGGACTGCAACTCCATCCTCCTTCCACCATGTGAGGAGACAGAGCTATGGCTTCACAGGGGGTGTGAGCACCATGCAGGCGCATCCCTGCATGTCCAGAGAACATGGGCTTCTGCATGGCCAGGCTTCTCCCACTCTCCCCAGCCATGGACCCCAAATCCTCAGAGCAGTTTTTCAAAAGTCACCTCCGCCACTCTGTCCCAAGGCCCCTACTAAGTCCGCAGAATTGCTCATTGTGCAGAAGGACAAGATTCTAACCCCCCGGCCATGCAGCCCCAGCCCTCCCTCCCCAGAACAGATGCAAACCACGCAGAGACAAAAACACTTTCCCTCCTCCCAAGGAGTTCATCCGGATGGACTTTAAATGCATTCCCATCTCCTTAGAGCAGGCTTTCTCAACCCTAACCCTGGGGTTTCTTGACGCCCCTTGAATGGTTTCCTGAAAGGGTGTGAGTTAATTTTTCATATATTTTTTTAAGTTTGTTAAACATTTATCAGGTGATATGGCCATATATAATCATGGCCAATGTTGGGCCTGGAGCAGTTGTGAAGGGGAGAGGTCCTGGGTGGGTGTGTACCCAGTTATGCTTCCCAATCATACTTTGCATGACGGCGCCACTTCTGGGATTTCTCGTAGCCTGAATAATGTTTCAGGGGTTTCTTGACGTTAAAAAAGTTGAGAAAGGCTGCCGAAGAACCAGAGAGTTGGAAGGGGCCATACATGATCAGGAATACCCGAGCCCGTGTGATCAACTGCATACTTACAAGCACAGCCCTGTTCCATTGGGAAACATCTCACACTTTCCTCCATTCTGGCAGGAGTCAACAGGTGAGGCGCACTGGAAACCTGCAATGAGAAGGTAGTGTTATCTCTCCAAGCTAGGTGTTTGCACACAGGTGGGCACCCAACTCTGTACATAGACTGGGGAGATGGAGGTTGTTACCCTTCACATTTCACTATTTGTTTTAAGAATCAACACAGCTACAAACATAATTCTGCTGATCCTCTTTCCTCACAAGACAAACAACAACAGAAGAAAGGTCTTGATGAGGCTCAGCTGCAAGGACAACAGGAAGGTTCCCTAAGGCCAGGGACCAAGTGACAGCAGCAGCCCCACTCAATCCGTTATCAGCCCTGTCCAGCCAAATCTGGGTGTCAGTTCAGTTCCCACTATCAAGCTGAGTGGTGATCAGGGTTAGGTTTGCCCTGCGAATGTGTCCCACACAAAATAAAACGTGTGCAATTTCTGTAAAAGCTGCATAAACTTCCCCAATAGCCATAATCTGTTTCCTAAAGTCAATTTCCAAAGAGATTTTGGTGAGGAAATGCATGAAGGGAACAGCGAAGCCCACCACTGGGCAAACAGAAGCTGCTCAGCATAACCAATAGAAAGCAAAATGCTGTTGCATTAGACTGTGAATCCTGTACCAATTCTGGAATTTGGCTAGAGATGGCAGCTGAAATTCAACACATCATTCAGTACCCAAAAGCCAGGGGAGGATGAGCGAACAGGGGTAGGATCCTGCAACCCCGGCCTCAGTTCTTCTCATTTTTGATTCAGCCCACACCCCAAAGGGTAGCAGTAAATCTTTTTAGGATGCTGAATCCTGCACATTAGATTCTAGGGAAGTACTTTCAAGCCCCACCACAAGGCTGTTCTGCAGCACATGTCTATAATGCACCGGCGGCAGCAGCAACAAATGGCTACAAGCCACAACTTGATTAACCAGCTGAGAGATCTCCAAGTTGCTGAAAAGCAACTGCCAGAAGGACTGGAGCCAGTCTGCCTTTGGAAACCAGAGCCAGAGAGCAGATGACAACTGCTTGGTAGGAAAGTGTTAAAAACAGACTACTACGGAGGAGTCTTGTTGGGCCCAGGCTAGACGGATCTCATCAGATCCCAGAAGCTATGCAGAACATGGATGGGAAATCACCAAGGGAGCCCAGGGCTGCTGCACTGGGCCAGGCAGCAGCAAACCACCTCTGAACATCTCTTGCCTTAGAAATCCGGGGGGTGGTTCATAAATTGGACTTGATGACAAAAAAAAAGTGTGGTGAATGGAAGAAAGTTATGACCTGGATTGGTTCAGTAAGAAGTTATCTGAACAAAAGGTCATTCTTGCATCAAAGCAAAGAGGGGCACAACCTGGCACACTGTCAGAGCAGCTATGGCCCAGGAGCGCCTTCCTGCTCAGGAAGAGTCTCAGGGGCTAGGAGGCAGGGAATCTGTCCTGCTGGGACTCAAAGGTCACCCCTTCCTGCACAAAGCTGGAAACCAAGGCTCTGGTGTGCCTCAGATCCATGGACGATGTGGAACCAGCGAAGGAGACACAGACTCCATTTTCAAGGTGCCTGCAGAAGAACAGGGATTTCAGAAGTGCCCTGGTCCAGTGCCTTCCTGAGAAATGCTGCTGGGACCAGAGGCCTCAAGTTCCAGCATGGCTGTGGGCAACCTGCTGAGCTTAAGAGTAAGCTGAAAGTCAGCAAAATAGGAACGCCACGAGCCTTCCGGGGCAAGAGGGGACAGAGGAGGCAACAAGGCTCCTCTGGGCTCAGGACCAGCTGCTTGATTCGATCCGGAAGCTGAGCAACAGCAATATGTACCAGGGCAAAGAGTGGGTGGCCTCCAGCCAAACATCTCCAGAAACTCTATTAGCCAGGAAAGACTTGGGTCCTCTCTCTTGGAGGCCTCTGAAGTGCGCATGAGCTGGGGCAGTCTGATCTGGAAGGCCAAGACAGTGACCATCTCAGCTCGAATACTGGAGAAGTGCTACTCGAGTGGGCAGTGCTTGTGCTGCATCCCCCCCCTGCCCTGCCGCCGCTGAGAGAGCAGCAAGTGCTTATTTCGCAGGTAGTGGAAATGGCCCTCCAGTCACAGGCAGTGACTGGCCCTCCAGTCACAGTGAGTTTTCAAACAAGAGGCCCCCAGAGGTGGCTTGGCTGCCTCTCAGTAGCGACCCTGGCCCTTGGAGAGGGGCACCAAGAGCTCTGCCCTGGGCTCCTAGCAGGAGAGGAGGCCAGCCCAGACTCAGCACAGGTCATCCTTTCCTCATGTTCTCAACCGCCACCCTACAATGTGGGGCCAGGAGTCGTACATTGCCTCAGGCTCTCGGAGAAGACAAAGTCGGGTTTTGTTTGGGTTTCTGAATGCTCAGCTGCCCAGCTTTCGGCTCTGTCCCCTCCCCTCTGGCACATGGGCACACACCCCTCACAAAACCCTATTCCTGAACTGCGGCAGGCTGCAAAGGGAGTCCTGCAGAAGGGAGTTACGAAGCCCCCCTCCCTCCCTCGTGGGAAAACGCAACAGCTGCAAAGCAGAGCTCTCCCTCCCCCCCCACCCCAAACAAGCGGCGGGAGGGGGAATCAGAGCGGCCCATTGTCAAACTCCGAGGACGCTTCTTGAGCTGGCTCTGAGCTGCTGAACGGGACCGCGCTGGCCCCGGCACTCAATACCCGCTTGGTTCTGACTGAGTCGGACATCCCCCCCCCCCCCAGACCTCACGTGGGTCCTGGTTGCAGGCAAGTTGGGAGGAAGGAGGAGGAACTTGCCGCAAGCCACTTAGAAAGGCAACGCAAACTGCAAACTGAAACCAGACGGGAGCCCAGCAAGCAGCGTCTGGGAAAGGGTTCCGCCTCTCTTCCCGGAAAGCAGCCTCAAGACACTCGCTCTCTCAGCTGGCTGGCTGGCTGGCGTTGTGTCCACGAGAGGACCTCAGGTGGCCCTCGTGGTGTTCCAGGGTGCCCCATCAACTCTTCCTTCCAGCCCCCCTGATGCAGCTGAGCTACAGAATGAGAAGCAGGCCTTTGTGCCGCCCGGCAAGGGCTGACTCAAATAGGACACCCCTAGGCAGAAGAGCCAAGACCTTCGACTGTCACTCCAACCAACATAAAAGCTGCCCCCATGCTGCAGAAGCCTCCCCCCCCTGTTCCTGGCCCTCTCGTTCAAGCCCCATTCTCAAGCAACCCTTCCGTCCATCATCTTCCTTCATATCTTCTGCCCCTGGACACCTGGGCCCACCCGCTCCCTACTTCCCTGGCTTCAAAGCAGGAGTGTTGAACTCCTGTCCATTCCCTCACAGCCCCTGCATTGCAAACTGTTTCGTTCCTGGAGCAGATGAACAGGTTGTGCCACCCCACCAGCTCAGACAATGCATGCTGGAGAGGCCAGTGTAATTCAAAACAGAACTTGTACGGTCCCAAGATGACACGTTAGAGAAATAAGTGCCCATCCAGAAAGGGTCTCTGGAGTTAAGGAGCAGCCACTGCATAAGTTGTAGCCAACAGAGAGCCCAACTGAGGCTTTTGGGGGCAGGGGTGGGCTTTCCATGGGTCTCTTTGAGGGAAACAAAGAGGGCCTGAAATGAGCAAGCTGGCACAGAATCAAATGCAAAAGTATCCATCTCTTCATCCATTTCTCTGGGTGGTCCCTATACCAGGATGGTGCAATGGCTGGATTAGGAGCTCTGAGACCGAGGTTTGAATCTCCCCTCTGCTGTGATGCCCCCCCCCCGAGTGCCTAGGGGCCCGTCTCACTTGCTTTTCAGACCAGCTTCTCACAGGGCAGTTGTTGCAAGAATAAAATGAAGGTGGAAGAACAGCCATATAAGTTGCTTTGCGTTCCCACTGGGGAGGAAAGCAAGCTTTAGATATCTAAATAAATGAAACCTTCCTGACAGGGTTGGGACTGGGATAGTTTGAGTTTTCCTATTATTAGATCTTGAACCTCTTGTAGAAGTCCGTGTCGAGCGCAAAATATGTGTCTTGGCAGTTCCATGCTCCCTGCCCAGGGAGGCCTGACTCTGGTCACAAGGAGGCCACTCAAAACAAAGAGATCTTTTAAAACTTCCCAACTGGGCCTGCTCTCTCGCATAAAAGGCTGGGCAGCTTTCCCTGGAGCTTTCACCTGGGAGCTCCAGATCCAGGGCAGTCTTGCAAAAAACCAGCGGCCAGGAGAAGCCCCTCCGAGAGCCACTTCCAGGAATTTTGCGAAGGGGAAAAACTTTTTCCGGGCCCTGACACATAGTTATTCTTTACCGCAGGGGTAGTCAAACTGCGGCCCTCCAGATGTCCATGGACTACAATTCCCAGGAGCCCCTGCCAGCATTCGCTGGGAATTGTAGTCCATGGACATCTGGAGGGCCACAGTTTGACTACTCCTGCTTTACCGCATTGGTAATCTGGGGGGAGGGGAGGGGAGGGGAAGACTCCCCAAAAGTTGGTCCCGGCAGCGGCCCCTTGCAGGCCAACCGAGGCTTATTCAGGGTCTAGCTGTGGGCTTGGGTGGTCGAAGGCGAACCAGAAGGGCGGCCCAGAGGAGGGGTTTGGCGGCCACCACGGCAGAGGGCACGCTTGGCACCCAGCAGGGCTGGACGGGACGCTGCCGGCCTGAGAGGCCAGTCCTGAGCTGACTCGGCAGACAGCTGCTGCCCGGGCGTCCGGACGGCCTCTAGGTGGCCCCCGGGGGTCGCGCTATCCATCCATCCATCCTTCGCAGCCAGCCAGCCAACCAACCAGCCAGGGGGGCGCACTTGGCTCGCCGAAGGAGCGCCTACTCTCGAGGAACGCGCGCTCATCGGGACAGCGCCGCCGAGCCCCCGGCCAGCCAGCCAAGGACGGCGCCGCGCAGCCCCGCAAGGAGCCCGGAAACGCCAGCCGCCGCCCGCCCCGGCGCAGTTTCCGCTCCCCTGGGGCCGCCGGCCGAGGGCCGAACCGGGCAGCAACGCCGCGCGCGCGACATCCGCCCCGGGAAAGCAGCGCCCGCTCCGGACGAGGAGGGGGCGCCGCCCCGCCGCACACATCGCCCCCCCCCCCGCCGGCCGGAGGGAAGCGACCCCCGCACGTGGCGCCTCCTCGCCGGACCCCCGCCCAAGTCCGCCCGCCGCCCCGGCAGCCGCCCGCCTACCTCGGCCCAGCAGCGGCAGCAGCGAGAAGGCGGCCAGCGGCAGCAGGAGGCGGCGCGGCGTGCCCAGCGGCCGCATCCCCGCGAGGGCTGCGACCCTCCGGCTGGCCCGGCCCGGCGAGAGACAGAGGCAGGCAGGCAGGCAGGCTTCGGCCCCCGCCGCTCCTCCCGGGCGGCGCGAGAAAGAGGAACTTCGGCCGAAAGTTTGCGCCGCGTGCGTGCGCCAGGCAGCCGCGCAGCCAGGGCTCTGGGGCGGGCCGAGCGCCGCTTTGCATCTTAATGGGGGCAAGCCCCTCCCTCCGGCCCGGGCCTCCTTGGGGGCGGGGGAGGAGGGGAGGAAGGAGGGAGGGCGCCCTCGCTCCCTCCCTCCCTCCCTCTCCGCCCGGCGCGGCCCGCCCTGCAGAGCAGCCCCGCCAAACAGCCGGCGGAGACCTTTTGGGTAAGGGCGGGGGTTGGGGGCTTTCTCTTCGGGGGCCTTTTTAAAAACAACGGACTGGGGGGGTCTGAAGCAGCAGTTCGGGTTCCGGGACCAACAGAGTTGTACTCAAGGGATGAGCTTTCCTGCGCATGCCCCTTCCTCGGAGACAAAGTCGTTCACAGGCCATTTGGCCGGGGGGGGGGGGGGTCGCTTGTTTCCAGCAGTCAGCCGGGAAATGCTCATCCGGGGCCCCTCATGTTGGTCCCCGGAAGTGGCCCCTTGCAGACCAACCAAGGCTTATTCAGGGTCTAGTACAGGGGTAGTCAAACTGCGGCCCTCCAGATGTCCATGGACTACAATTCCCATGAGCCCCTGCCAGCACTCGCTGGCAGGGGCTCATGGGAATTGTAGTCCATGGACATCTGGAGGGCCCTTCGGCAGCTACAATGAAATGGAAACTTGCCAGTCCGCACATATATAGACAGAGGGTGAGCAATGACTTGGTGCACAGTTGGGAAATGTGACCTTTTGGGGATTTTCAATCATGCCTTTTAAAAGTTTGGGACCAGAGGTCAGGCTGGGCCGGGCACCCTCACTGGGCATCAGGCGGGGAGTTGCCCAGCTCTAGGAAGCCTGGGCTGTAGCAACAGACCAAAGTTTGAATCCAGCAGGGGCGCCTTTAAGGCCAACAAAGTAATTTGGGGTAATTTCATGTGCGGGCACACTTCTTCCGCTACTTCACGCAAATGAAAGCCTTTATGCAGGATGTGACTCTGTTGGTCTTAAAGGTGCCCCTGCTGGACTCAAACTTGGTTTAGGCAGAAAAGGTTACTCCACAGCAGCTTCCTGCAACCACGACCAAGTGGAGCCTCCTTGTCCGGAGCAGCAACTGAGCAGCTGCCTAGTGGGGCAGGATTCTGCCCCCAGATGGCCATTGGCTTGACCCAGCAGAAGCTGGCTCAACACGGGGCATGAAGGACCGGCTGAGCCCCTGTGGCTGTCCGGCGGTCTCTTGGCCAGAGCTGCTATGCTTCTGCCCCTAACCAGGACTGTAGACTGCATCGCCTCTAGCTGTGTTGGGATGGGCAACCAGGTTGGGAGAAGACGTTTCTGGGGCCTCTGGGGAGACTGATGGGCTCTGGGCTCAGGATAGAAAACAGGAAGGCCTTATTCAGAAGTGCAACACAGTCATGGCTGCCCCTCCATGGACAGTGGGACCCTGAGGCACCAACTGTGGGACCCTGAGTGGGACCCTGAGGCACCAACTGCGGGGTCTTCCAGAGGAGGCTCAGGTAATTCACGCAAGAGGGCTCTGGCAACCATGAATGTTAAAGCCAGCTCTGTAGCCAGACATTTTTTGGTAGAGGGGCAATTTTTTGGTTATGGGGGCAGGCAGTATGGCGAAGACCCATCCTGGGTTACCAACTTCCAGAGAAGGGCTGGAGACCTTCCAGCATGGCTTTTCTCTGGGCACCTTTGCAGGGCAGACTGGTGGCACTACTGCCGCTCTGACTTCCCCACCCAGAGGCATTGCTAGTCCTTGGCCCACTCGTGCTCTCATTGGCAGCAGCTTGGCCCAAAGCAGCTTGTGCAGATGTGGGTGCTGGGGGGGGGGAAGCCATGCAGGCCCAGAGGCGACCCCCCCCCCACCACTCTACTGGCAGTGACGGTGAGACTTGCTTCCCACTGTGGAGCTTTCAGGGGTGAGTTCCACACCACAACCTGGGCTCCCACCTCCCTGGGCTCTGTCCCTTCTCTAGCACCCTGGCAGCCTGCCCCATGCCATAGCCAAGTTTGCTACTGGCCCACGCCTATGCCTACGTCCCTGGCTAAAATCAAGTGCCAGTTGCTAAAATCAAGTGCCAGGGGGGCACAGGGAAGGACCAGTGCCCTGCTCAGAAGCATCGTGTTACTGGTGTTGCCCAACTGCGACTGGACTCATGAGCATCTCACTTCACATGGGCATTTTCCAAACAGGGTTTGCCCTGTGCAAAGTTGGTCTGTTGGGGGAATTGAGGCTGAAAAGGAAGTGGGGGGGGGGGCTGGCCGACTGGGATGAAGAGCTAGAGACTTACAGAGGTAGTCAAACTGCGGCCCTCCAGATGTCCATGGACTACAATTCCCATGAGCCCCTGCCAGCGAATGGACATCTGGAGGGCCGCAGTTTGACTACCCCTTGACTAAAGGAAGAAAGAGGGAAGAAAGTGGGAGATTGAGGGGGGGGGGCTCTGCCAGGATTTGAGGGGTGGAGAGAGAGCACTTTCTTCTCATGGGCCACCATCTCCCAGGGTGAGTTTTCTCTTCCAGGTCTCATCCAATCAGGACGCTCTGCTGAAATAGGACGCTAATGAGAAAGGACTCAGGAGCTGCAGGTGCTCGGGATAAACCATTGCAATTGTCCAGCAGTTTCCTGCTTTAAAGTTATTTCCAGAAGCAAGTGTGAAACAGTAAAGCACCTTTGGGTGTTCGGAAATAGCGATGGAGATATCGGAGTCACAATTAGGCCCGGCAGCGGAAGTTACTATGCTGCAGCATATGAAGTGTTGATACAGCCCCAGAGTGCTCAGCTGCTGGCTGACTCCAGGGCCAAGCAGGGGCCAAATACCGCTGCCCTTCTGATTGGAGCCAAAGGGATTTGAGACTGTGGCCTGCCATCTGCCAGCCCGTCCTCCTGGGGGTTCTCCAGGACTGCTGGGAATTGATGTAGGTATTTGAAGATGATTGAAACCGGTTGGTCTGTTTTTCTTAAAAGCTGAAGGTGCTTTACAATTAAAATTACATTAAAAAAACCCAGACAAAATAGAAAGTACAAAAGATTTGCAGTGTTTAAACAGTGAAAATTCACAAAACCAAAATGCATTATAAGAGAGGCTCAGACTGGTTCCTCAAAACTTTCAAAGTTTCTCCAGAGTATCCTGAAGTTCCTGAACAGTTTCTCCTGTGGATTATGCTTTTGTGCATCTTATCCTATGCATATTGCTTCTCCACAGCATTTTTCTCCTGAGCATCCTATGACTCATGAGCATCTTGCACCCCCGGTTTTCTCCCAAGCTTTTGTTTCTCCCCAAGTGTTCTCCCCTGGTCTTGAGCATTTTCTCCTGCAAGTCCTGTTGGTTCTTAGCACTGTTGAGGAAGTCAACAATTGGAATTATGGTGGGGCACGAGGCCGCCTCAATCTGACCAAGCACAGGTTAGAGCCCATCTGAGAGCCCATCTCCAGTTGTCATAGCAATGAAACGAAATATTTGTTTGCCACAACTGCACCAGCTGGCAGTGCGGTTTTGGATCACTACCATCTTGGGCCCAGGGCAAGCACTTGAAAGACTCATGGGGACCAGTTTGCTAAAAACGTCGCAGGGAAACTTGACACCTGAAGGCCAGGACACTCCATATTAATGGCAGTAACCATTCCTGTTCTCAAGGCTTCCTCTTCTCAGACTGATAGGGGTAGATTCCCATTGATTGTACCAGGCCACGCTCACAAGATCCTCAGACAATTAAGGCCTACCTCTTGCCCGTTAGCCTCATTTCCATATTGACTTTAGCCAGATCTTTAGAAGGGGGGGGGGGTCCAACAACTTTGAAAAGGGTTTCTTTAGATGGTAGAGATTTGAATAATTATAAACCAGGGCCAAGCCTCTATTTTTCAGGAAAAGTCTTTAGAAGGATAGTAGCCAAGCAATTCCAGGATTTCATGGATGATTATCTAAATCTTTTTCCATCTGGATTCGGGCTTGGTCATTCTGGATTTGGGCTGGATTCGGGCAGAAACTGAGTCAATATGGTGGAAACGTTCCTGTTGGCTCCCCTGCTCCTTGCAACAGTCTTTGAGACCATCAGTCATGGAGGACCAATGAAGATCATGGCTTCTTTCTGGACCCCCAACTGGGAGCAGCGTTATTGCGTGGGCTCTGTGCTTTCTTAGAAGGGGGTGCTTGGGGATCTTGGTTCCTGTCTGTGGTTGCTAGCATATAGGATTCCACAAGGGCTAGTTCTGTTTCCCCATGACATCTGCACTAGCTTCTAGAGAGACCATCTGGAGCACAGAGATACCAATATGCTGATGATACACAGGCAGAACCCAGGGAGGCAGAGGTAGTATTCAGCCAGAGTCTGGAAACAGTGAAGAATTAGAGGAGGGAAAACAATTGACACTTAATCCAGGCCAAAACAGTTGTTGCACTGATTGGTGAATAAAACTGGTCAGAGAATGGATGTTTAGAAGCAGCTTGGTGTAGAGGTTAGGAGTGCAGACTTCTAATCTGGCCAGCTGGGTTTGATTCTGCACTCCCCCACATGCAGCCAGCTGGGTGACCTTGGGCTTGTCACAGCACTGATAAAACTGTTCTGACTGAGCAACTGTGTGGAAAGGGAAGGGAAGGCAAATGTAAGCCACTTTGAGGCTCGTTTGGGTAGGGAAAGCGGCATATAAGAACCAACTCTTCTTCTTCAGTAATATCAGGCTCTCTCAGCCTCACCTCCCTCACAGGGTGTCTGTTGTGGGGAGAGGAAAGGGAAGGTGATTGGAAGCCGCTTTGAGACTCCTTCAGGTTAAAAAAAAGCGGCAGATAAGAACCAACTCTTCTTCAGTAATCTCAGGGCTCTCTCACCTCTCTCACAGGGTGTCTGTTGTGAGATAAGGAAGGGGAAGGTGATTGTAAGCTCCTTTGAGACTCCTTCCGGTAGAGAAAAGTGGCATATAAGAACCTTCTTCTTATCTAGATGGGATAGTCATTGCCCCTGAAGAGTCAGGGTTTGCGGCTTGTGGGTCATTTTGGATTCTGCATTGTCTTTGAAGTTGCCCAGAGCGCCTTTTACAAGCACAGCTTCGATGCTAAACAAAGTTTTTTTCAAGCCCCTTCAACAAGCTTGCATGCGCGTTACAGACATTTCTGGAAAAATGGATCTTGTTTTTGTTACACATAGCATTGCATGTCTGTAAGGCAGCCTGGGTGGGGTGGGTCGAAGAAACACTGCAGTAAAAGTCGTTGCCACAATAACTATGAAAAGCTGGTACTTTTCTTACCGAGCTGACTGGCAATTTCTTTATAGGCCTAGCTCAAGCTGCTGATATTAACTTTTAATGGCAAAAAGGAGCAAAGCGTTGGATGGTACGTAGCACTCTCATTTAACTGAAGTCTGCATGTGTGTATTGTATTATGTATTATACTTTACCTTGAATATTCTTTCAGTGGAAAGGTAACTAAGTGTTCTAATCATAATCATGGCTTGCTAAAGATAGCTCTTTGCAGTCCTGCTGGAAAGCTGGTCATGTTGGAGTTCTCAGAGACGATCCCGCGAGTTAGGACCATTTCTCCTACTATGCTGGGCTCATCTGAGGTGCCACCCTGCAATGGAACAAGAGGTTTCTGACAGAGGAGTGGAACAGACAACCTGCTCTGGGGCTACTTGGTCAGGGCGCTCTCCCTTCCTCGCAAATACACATACAAACACACGTATTACGTTCTCTTCCCCCCTCCCACCTTGCCTGTTGGTTTCCTGGCCTCCTCCTTGGTTCCTCCCCCCTCCCTCCCTCACAAATACACACACACACAACACAGACACACTGAAACCCCCTTCCCTTCCCCTCCTGATTCCCATCTTACCTGTTGGTTTCCCAGCCCCCTCCCCGCCCTTCCCTCCCTCCCAAGCAAACCCACACACATGCAGACTTTTTTCCCCTCTCCCATTTCTGCGTTACCAGTTGGGTCCCCAACCTCCTCCCCAGCTTTCCCTCCCTTCCTCCCAAGCAAGCAAACACACATACAATTGCTTTCATTCCCCCCTCCCTTTCATTCCCCCCTTACCTTTTGGTTTCCTTGCCCCCCCTCCTCACCTCCCTCCTTCCCTAACAAACACGCATGCACACACATGCGAATGTATGTGTACTCACACACATATGTGCAAACAGACGCATGCATATACACACCCTCACCCTCCTGTTCCTGTTTATCTTTTTACCCTGGGACCACCTCTGCCACTTCCTTGGCTCCTGCTGGCATCTCAGGAGGTGGCTGGCCTCCCAAGGGGCAGGTTGGTCTCTGCCTTGACCTCAGAGGCAGCATGGCCGCTTCCGCACTCCCCATTAGCATTGCAGTAGCTGGCTGGGTCCCCAGGAGGCACCATGGTCTCTGCCTCAGCCTTCTCAGCTCCCTTGGCCTCTTCTGCCTCTTCTGACATGCTCCCTGGGGCAGGACTACGGACATCCGTATTCGTATGTGTTTTAGGAGGTGCGCCAGAAGATGTGTTCCACATCAATAAATATGTGGGTGACACTCTGTGGGAAATAGTGCCTGGAGACAGTTTGGGGATGGATGAGGTCTAATAAACTGGAAATCCTGAGAAAACTGGCTTTACAAGGTTTATTTCAGTCATGACTATTCATTCCCCCTATCCTCTCCTCCACTGGCCAACCCAGCTGTCTAATATTGGAATAAAGCAGATGAAAATCTAAATATGACCAGGGCAAAACTATGGAATGTTAGTTAAATCTGTCCCTTACAGTTCATTTGGGATCAATTCATATAAATAGAGAAAACTTGCAGAGGGGGGTATGAATGATTTTGCAGTTGACTGATATTAGAGTAGTTGTCTCAGGAGAGCACCAGCAGGAATGAATTTGGGGGGGGGGGGTGGCAGAGGATGTTTCTCCTCAACAATTTAGCTTTTTGTTGGCTATCAACATTTATTGTCTTCCCTTCCCCTTGTCCAAGTTCTTAGCTATTCTTAATGCTCTTCAGTTTCCCCTCTTCCAAATTCCTCCCCAGCTTTTGCCCCAGATTCTGCAGGCCACCGGGGGGGGGGGGGGGGGCTTCTTTTCTTTTGCCCCTTTGCTCAGCTCTCTACCATCATGACTGGGAAAACACCTGGGAGTTCCTTTGCTCTTTCCTCAAAGCAATTTGTGCCATCCTTCTGTGTCCATGAGAAGCCGGGCTTCAAAGAATGTCGCTCTCCTTAGGAGGATGACGATAGCCTGCTATTCTTCAGTTATCCCAGAAATTGAGCTGTGGAGCTTTTTTCCTTAAGTAATTTAATTTTTGAAAGGAAAAACTTCTTCAAAAGCAAGGCTTTCATAGAATAAAATATCTTTTCTGATACTTGATGCAGGATAATCATTTCAAAAGAGTACATGTTTTGGGTTAATATCGCAAGACTCCAGGCATTTTAAAATAAACGATTGGTAATTCTGCCTTAATGGAAACATTGGCAAATTTCCAGGTGATTCCGTTAAACTTTTCCTTTGCCCAGGCACATTTAAACTTGTCGTGAGTTAGGAATTTGGGTGTTGTTGGGGGTTTTGCAAGTTAAAATAAGATGGATAAGAAAATCTTTGATGGTGGTTTTTTTTTTTTTTGTTCCTGCAAGCTAGGAAATATTATGTTCACTAAGGAAAACGTAATGCAAATATAAACAGGTAACTCACATCTGTAAGTGATTTTCATGTCCGCAGGGGCAGGGAAAAAAACTCCTCTAAATGAAACCAACATGCTTATATATTTTGCCCTGACATCTCAGAGAACAAAAAAATTGCCAAAATGTGCAGGCTGAAGACAGTCCCGGCGTGGGAAAGCTGGTTTAGTGAGAAGTTTGCCTGAGGCTATTTAAATACAACCAGCCGCTTTTCCCTAGCAAAGGCATGTTCAGTGACACTGGCTGATGAAGCCAGCCCTCTGACAAGGCCAGCCGGCTGTGGCTGTAGCTGTTCCTCCCGTGCCACTTGCGTCACTTGGTCATCACAAACGATATTTTTGCTCCCCAACTGATCAGCTCATTGAACTGACCACCCAAGGGAACCCGTCAGACCTGATCTGAGTGGGGTTCCCTCACTGGATTTACTTTTTGTGCCTTTTTTGCTCCTGACCAGCTGGTTAAATCCTTCAAAATTCAAGAGGGCTTCTGTCTGTCTTACAGAAGCCACCTTTACCTTCCACGTTCCTGAGAAGGGTGTGAAAACTGAGTCATCAGATGGTCACGGGCTGCTCCATGAAATGGGCTGAGAGCTGGTAGGATTCTGTCCTTCCTTTGCTTGCCCAACCACAGCTACCTCCTGTCCAAATCTAATTTGGATATGATCAGGGCAGGATAGATATGGCCAGGCCACACTTCCACATCCAAAGAAGACACCTGGACTACATTGTAGCACATTTAAATGGTGGGTATGGTACTTTAAGGGGAGTCCGACCCGATCCAGTATCTTCAATTCTTGGCCAAACACATCAACAGTCAACAGCATCTCACTATTGTCTCAAGTGAGTGTTAGGGCTGCCTGGTCCCGTCCCCACTGGCCACCAACAGGGAATTGGGGAAACAGATGTTTGGCCCATTCCAGGCAAGGTGCAGCTTTATAGAATCTTGGAGTCCTAGAGTTGGAAGGTACCATCCAGGGTCATCTAATCCAACCCCCTACACCAGGGATCCCCAACCTTTTGGCACATGCAGGTCGCATTAGTGTACCCAGTGCCTAAAGAGAGCCACATCTTAAACCAAAATGTAACAACATTATTAACCTACTTATTTAGATCAAAAGTAAACATTCAAAGGTAAATGGAGAAATGTTAACTTTAATGCAATCCATTATGGAACAATATTTTACTGTGGGATCCTTTTATTTAGCTACACATACTTACCTAATCGGTGTTATTTTTGTGGCTCTTTTCTGTTAGCCAAGGCATTGATGTCCATCAAGGTTTGTAACAGACACTCTTAAAATTCATGGAGAGGGGGAGTTAAAAAGCTGAGTGGTATGGGTGCCTGAGCTTTGCTAGCTAGCAAAGCACCTAGAATGGTCAAAATGCTGGAAGATAAGAACAAGAGGGGCTGACAGAAGGAACCATGGAGACCAAAACAAACAATCTTGTGATTGTCTTTTTTGAAAGAAAGGGACAGGATGAGCAGCAGTAGATGGTGCCTCTTGAGGTGGGAAGAACAGTATGGGTCTGAGGGAAAATGCCATGAGGTCGATAGCAGCAGACAAGCAAGTTGAAGGGCCACACAGAAAGAGGTTGGGGGCCACATGCGGCCTGTGGGCCTCAGGTTGAGGACCCATGCCCTACATAATGCAGGAACTCACAACTACCTGCCCACCCACAGTGCTCCAATTTCATGTCCAAGTGATCCCTCCACCAAGAATCTCCAGAATCCAGCCTGGCCTGGAGGGAATTCGCCTACCATCCCACAGAGGCGATCAGTAATTCCTTGGATATGCAAGGAAGGGCCACAAGAGACAAACATTGGTACATCCCTTCCTGCCCAGCACAATCTGCCTAAGTTCATTAAATCAGCATCTCTGTCAGATGACTATCTAGCCTCTGCTTAAAAACTTCCAAAGAAGGAGAATCCACCACCTCCCAAGGAAGGCTGTTCCACTTAGGAACTGCTCTATCTGTCAGAAACTACTTCTGGATGTTTAGTAGAAAATTATTTTGAATTAATTTCAATCCAATGATTTTCTCTTCAGTCTTCATTTGCAATAGGAATGATGATCAACGTGGCAAAATCATTTCATGTGATGAGGAATGGGAGTTGTGACCTAGGGTCATTGTAGGGTTAGTCCATAAACACCTAGTTTCTTTAAATGAAACCAAATCCTCTGGGCCAGATGAATTGCATCCAAGGGCACTAAAAGAACTTGCTGATGTAATTTCTGAGCTTCTGCCCATTATTTTTGACAATTCTTGGAGAACAGGTGAAGTGCCAGAAGATTGGAGGTGGGCAAATGTTCTCCCCATCTTCAAAAAGGGGGGAAAGGAGGAGCCGGGTAACTTCCAACCCATCAGCTTGACATCTATAGCTGGCAAAATTTTAAAACATCCAATAGCCAGTCCTTGAGCAGCTAGAGCAGATGTCTGTAATTACTTGGAGTCAGCATGGCTTTCTCTAGAACAAGTCATATCAGACAAACTTTATCTCTTTCTTTCACAAAGTTACTACCTTGCTAGTTCATGGAAATGCTGTAGACATTGTTTACCTTGATTTCATTAAATCTTTTGATAAGGTTCCCCATGATATTCTTATTGGCAAGTTGGTAAAATGTAGTATGGATCCTATTACTGTCAGATAGATCGAGAGCTGGTTGACAGGTCACACCCAAAGGATGCTTGCAATTGGTCCGTCATCTTCTTGGAGAGGAGTGACAAGTGGAGTGCCTCAAGGGTCTGTCCTGAGCCCTGTCTTGTTCAACATAAATGATTTGGATGAAGGAATAGAGGGACTGCTCATTAAATTTGCAGATGATACTAAACTGGGAGGGGTAGCAAACACACCAGAAGACAGAATCAGCATACAGGATGATCTTGACAGGCTGGAAATGAGTAAAACGAATTTTAATAGTAAAAAATGTAAAAGTTCTGCAATTAGGTAGCAAAAATCAAATGCATCACTATAGGATGGGGAAGACTTGTCTTGGTGGGAGTAAGTGTGAAAAGGATCTGGGGGTCTTAGTAGACCATACACTGAACATGGGTCAGCAGTGTGACTCATTAGCTAAAAAGGCAATGGGATTTGGGGTTGTATTTTTAAAAGTATAGTGTCCAGATTAAGTGAGGTGATGTTACCTCTTTACTCCGCTCTGGCTAGACTTCACTTGGAGTACTGTGTTCAGTTTTGGGCACCACAACTGAAGAAAGATGTAGAGAAACTGGAGCATGTCTAGAGGAGCGCTACAAAGATGGTGAGGGGTTTGAAGACTAAGTCATATGAGGAAAGGTTGAGGGAGCTTGGTCTGTTTAGCCTGGAGAGGAGATGACTAAGAAGATAACCATCTTCAAGTACTTGAGGGGCTGTCATAGGCCCATTATGCACGGCCGCCGAAACGGCGATTTCGGGTCACATGGAAAACGCGGAGGGGGAAGACGCGACGCACACCGGTTATGCACGGGGCGGGGCGCAGCGGCGGCAAAACCCAGAGTAACCGATTATGCACGCGGCGATCCGGGCGCCGCTTCTGGTTGCGCCCCGGTCACCCGGAAGCTGCGCTTTCTTCCGCGTTTCACTGACGCGGCTTTTTCGGCGGCATGCACCGAAGCTGCAGCCGGTTGCAGCCGGCTCCGTGCGTTATCGTGATTTTAGTCACCGCCATTCCACCCCGAATGTGCGTTATTTCCCCCGTGCATAATGGGTCATAGAGAAGATGGAACAGAGTTTTCTGTTGCCCCAGAAGGTCAGGCCAGAACCAATGGGTTAAAATTAATTCAAAAGAATTTTTGGATAAACATCTGGAAGAAGTTCCTGAGTGGAACAGGCTTCCTCAGAGGTGCCGAGTTCTTTTTCTTTGGAAGTTTTTAAGCAGAGGCTTAAAAGTCATCTGACAGAAATGCTGATTTTACTAACTTAGGCAGATTGCGGGTGGGTGGGCAGGTAGTTGTGAGTTCCTGCATTGTACCTTCCTGCAGGTCCCTTCCAACTCTATGATTCTATCATTCTATGATTCTTCCTGCTTGTTTCCCATACTCTGTGCATTAGTGTAGAGACATTGTAATCCTTCGTATGAGTACCCCAGGCGTTTAGTTTTTGAACTTTTCTGCAAGTTAATCCCCCATTGGATTTAAAGCCCTCCTCACCAGGTCCACAAGACTCTTTGCAAAGTCATTTTCCTCCACTGTCGTGAAACACAAAGCATCTTCGGATAGAAGAGCCTCATCACAGTAGCATGATCTATGGTCCAAAATTCCAAACCTTTCCTGATTATACCAATGCCATAGCCAGTAATTTACCTGCATAGTTTTTCTTTTCCTTCCTAAGCCTGGGCCAGAAAACACAACCTATGTGGCACCCACACAAAAATTAGGGTAGGTGTTTTAGGCTCTCTAACTAAAGAAATTGCAGGAGGAAAGGGGTAAAGCAGGGGTGTGTATTAGCCCCTCTGCTTTTCAATATTTGCATCAATGATATAGGGCAAAGACTATCGGGCCCAGAATTTGTACCCCCTTACGTTGGTCAGCAAAAGGTTTCTATTCTGCTTTATGCAGATGACAGGGTCCTGGTTTCCCTTACAAGAGCTGGTCTGAAAAAGCTACTTAACAACTTGGGTACTTATTGTAAGGAAGAGTCCCTCTCCATCAACTATGCAAAAACAAAGGTTATGGTTTTTAGGAAAAGACCTAAAAATGTATTTGGTGTATACACAATATTCCTATAGAACAGTGCAGTACATTTAAATATCTTGGAATCACTTACAGTGAGACCCTAAACTGGAATGCCCACCTTGCAACTATAAAGGCCTCTGGTCTAAAAATCATTGGAGCCATTCTGAGATTTTACTACACCAGGGGAGGGTTTCTAGTTGACCCAGCTCTAAAGCTCTTTGCAGCCAAGGTCATTCCTTGCCTACTATATGGCATCGACATCTGGGGCTGGAAAGAACAAATAACCAACAGCTTGGAGCCCTTTCAGAACTTTTTCTTCAGACATATCCTGGCTCTTCCAAAAGGGTCCCCTGTAGCCCTGATGAGGGCAGAGCTTGGTTTCCCCTCACTCAAAGCCCATGCCCACTTAGCTATTCTGAAATCTTGGAAGAAAGACACAACAACCAAATCAAATTCTTTAAGCCATCAAAGTTTTAAGCTCTTATTGAGCAAAGACAGGACTCGGTCTGATTTTTTTAGCTCCATTCTTTCACGCTATACCATGCCAGATGACTCACTGCATAAATCAGCCAATATCTCTGATATACGTGATAGGGTGCTCAAAGCTGATTCATTGATTGATCCTTCTTTAATTCTGCTATCACAATCAGCCCCATGGTATAAAACAATTAAGAAAGACCACTCTAGAGCATCATATTTAGTAAACATAACAACACGCAATCTTAGAATGGCCTTAACATCTTTGCAGTTTGAAATGATGCCATTAGCCATGCTCTCTGGTATATGTGGAAATCCATCTGTGGAGGACCTGCCACACTATGTTTTGTCATGTCCCCTGTACTCCGAACGCAGGGGCAAATTCCTTGCCAAGTTACTACTGAACTCATGCTCCACTTCTGATTTTGACAAAGTCACCTATCTGTTATCAGATGTTGACCCCTATATTTCATATAGGGTGGCACTTTTCGGTCTGCCTGCCAGGCAGATCCGAGCCAAAGCTTTTTTACAGGAGTCCCCACCTTGATACACCATATTTTCAGTAGCCCTCGTTTACAATTTTATGTACGCAATATTGGAGAAATATTGTTTTATTTGTATTTGTACCATATTGTTTTTAATTATGTTTTGTAATGGCCTTTGGCTATATATAATAAAAGTTATTGTATCACTTGTGCTCCCAAGTCCTTCACTTTTCCCCCCAAGGCCACATAGTCTTGCTTCACATGCTCCACACTGCACTGAGCCGTATCATCTGTTCCCACATGAATGAGCAGGAAGGGATATCTGTCCTTGGGCTTTCCAAGTCTTTCCACCCGTTCCATGACATCCTTGATTCTCGCACCAGGTAGACAGCATAGCTCTTGAGACAAGTCCGGTCGACACACTTTGGCTTCTACTCCTCCCAGTAGGGAATCTCCAATTACAGAACGTGTCTCCTTGTCCTAACACATTGGAGACCAGCAGAGCTTCGGGTTGAAAGAAGCCTCCAGTCTGATGTCTGATGTCTTGCCGCAGGCTTCCTGGGGCCATGCCTGCCTCTGGGGCCTGCCCTCTTTACTCTCCAAGGGTTGTGTGTAAGTTCCTGCTTTGCATGAGCCGCCTTCTCTTTGGTAGCTGAGGGTGACGTGATGCAAAAGGAAACTGTTGTGCGCTTTGCTATTTGGGGTTCATATTGTTCTCCAGTGCCTAAGGAAGCCACGTGGCTGCTTCCTCTGACATTTAGGGGGAGGAGGGCCTTGAATAGACCTTCTTCCTCACTCGAATGAAGGTTGCTGAGTGATCAGCCACAGAAGCATTCCTTGTTGTTTCACTGGGGCCAAGGAAACAAAGTGGAATTGGTGGTAAAAGATCTACATCAGCAAGTACGTGGAAGCTACTTCTGTGGATGGCAGCTGGCTGTCCACTGGGCCCAGCTACACACCCCTGCTTTACCCCTTCCACAAACAATGCTTGGGGGCATTATATGGACATGTCCCTCCAGGTCTGACCTGGAAAAGATGCCTGCCTGAATGAGCAGAATGGACATGCTGGTTGGGAGATGCTGCCCTAGGTGGCTACTGGACTGGACAGAAGGCCCAGGAAAGTGGACCTCCATTTATTCTCATAGTGTCCATCCTGTGCAGGAAGTTGAGGCTGAGGGAAACTGATTGGCCCAGAGCTGGCTTCCACACTCCAGGCACTACACCCACCTGCATCTCTGGGGGGAAACTTCTGGATGAGAGGCTTCACAGTTAGGCATGCCTTACTTCCTCTATTAGTGGAGACAAGGAGACGTTCAGAGCCAGAATCTCTAATCTGGCAAACTGGGTTTGCTTCTCTGCTCCTCCTCCCCATGCAGCCAGATGGGTGACCTTGGGCCAGTCCCAATCCTGTTAGAGCTGTTCTCACACAGCAGTACTGTCATAGCTCTGTCAGTCCCACCTATCTCACAAAGTGTCTGTTGCAGGTAGAAATAGGGAAGGTGATTGTAAGCCACCTTGAAATTCCTTTGAGTAGTGAAAAGTGGAGTACAAAAACCAACTTTTCCTCCTTTGGAAACAGAGGGAATCAAAAGCACACCACCAAAATCTATTGCTGTCAGCGGCAAACCAGCTGGTCTCCTGGTCTCCCAGAGGCCTTGTCCCTTGTCAGACATGTTGAGGCAGGATCCTCTAAATGCCGATTTCTCAATTCCCAACAACCGTTTAAGAAGCAAGGAGGAGCTCAGAGAGCTGACATCATGTGCGTTCTTCTTCCAATGGATGTTGGTGCCCTTCATGTAGATTCTAAACACTTTAAAGAATCAGCCTGATTAAAACTGGGCTGAATCTGCTCTTACATTGTTTATTCTGTTGTGGATCCTGATGAATTCAGATCGATTTGATTTTGGGTCTTCTTTTATCCTCCCCCCCATTGAAATAGAAAAGTGCTCTGCACATGATTAGGGAAGCTCAGAAGTGGGGGGAGGAGCCAAGCGCAGCAGGAGCCTCTTTCTTTTCTTGAAGCGGGGGTTGGAGAGGATTGGAGACACTAGAGGAGGGGGAATAAATCCAAGAGGAAAATCTCTGCCGAGAGAAGGAACCTGGAAAGGAGAAAGCCTTTGAACTGATGCCCTGGCCAATCAGGGATTTTCTACAGCATCGGAGGCTAAATGCAGCGTTAGTTCAGGGAGAAGCAGAACGCTGCACCTTTACTCATGCCGATTTTTCAAATATTAAGGGTTATATACACTCCAGGATATCATTTGGGAAAGGTAGGGTCACTCTGGATCAATCATGCTTGTTGAAGATAGAAAATTTAAATTGTCCAAAATAAAAATGGAAATCACATTCAGTGTAGTCAGCAGGGACTGAATCGACCTGGGATTGGAATAAAAGCTCTGTGCAGATTCAACCCTGGTCTCCTACATCAGCCTAAAGTGGATCGATCTAGTCCAGCATCTTATTTCAAATAGCGGCTACACCCAGGGGTCTCTGGTAGCTCAGAAGCCAGTGTTGAAAGAGGGGATCCTTGCCTCTGCAAATGGGCCTCCATTTACCACTGACAAACCCATCTCTTTGAAGTAGCTTTAATTATTATGTGGGGAAATGCTCACCCTTGCTATTTCAAAAGGATACCATTTTCCCCTCTGAACTGTGGAGAGATAACCCCTTGCTCACCTCCCTTTCAAATGTTAATTAGTCTGGCCAGGAAAAAGGTACTTATTTATTTATTTATATTTATTTATTTATATTATTATTATTATTTTATTTATATCCCACCGCTCCCAGCAAGCTGTCTCGAGGCGGGTTACAGATAAAACCCCAATAAAACATACAATTGATTACCCTATTAAAAAGAGTATGTGTGTGTGTGTGGGGGGGGAGTTTCTTATTCCCAGAATTCCTAGGAGAGGGACTTTCTTGGAGAGGGGACAGAAAGGTATATAGGATGCTGAGGAGGAAGGGGTCTTCTGCCTGCTTACAAGTAGGAGCTTGCTCTTGGGAGATGAGAAGCCATCTTGGACATGTGGCTGAGATTGGGCTGATAATGCAATGAAACGATGAGAACCTTTTAAAGCAAAGGTGCCTGCTCTGTATTTAGCATCAGATAGGGGATGTTTAGCAGAGGGGCAGAAGGACTGCATTTCATCCAGTTTCTTTTGTCTTTTTTGCTTAACTCTGTAGTGTGCTAAATATCTGCTTTTAGAACCTTGTTCTTTTTATCCGCAACCCTTATAATAAAAGTGGTAAGAGGTGGAAGGAGGTCTTTGGACTCACCGCCTAATCACCAGTCAGGTTGGCACTGTCCCGGCTGCCCCACTCTTGATTGGCTGTCTGTCTAATGAATGGCCAAACAGGAAGAAGGTCCTGCCTTTGGTGATCGCCTCTTCCTCCAACATCTTCCATTTGGAAGAAGTGCCAGCCTAGTAAGCAGGAGCTGGGAGGGAGGGCTGTGCGCCACTTGGCTGGGGGGGAAAGAGGGAGAGAACCCCTACTAGCGTTCGCCTCCACCCTGAGTAGCCCCGGCTGTGGCCTCGCCAGGCCTCAGTGGGGCTGCTGGGATGGTGGTCGCAGGACTGGAATGCCTGCCATCACCTCCCCCCGTCCCCAAAAGCGCCATCTGGCCTGCGGTTCCCTTGCCGGGCCTGCCAATGACTCCTCCATCTCACCCCCAAAAGTCCTGTTGCGGCCTGTGCTCCTGTGGCGGTACTTTTGGGGATGGTCCGCAGATAAGCTGGACACCACTGACTCGTGCCCCATCCCCAAAGGCCCTGCCACAGCCTGCGCGGCCCTCGGTGGGCCCATTCTCTCTGGTTTGGCAGTCAGCCAATCAAATTTACTCCAGTTGGGCTCAGACGCTCTGGGTTGGCTCCACTGCCAACCATGGCTGTTCCCGCGGATGGCGGAACGTGGGTGGTCCCTGAGGCAGAGCAGGAGGGAGGAGCGCTTGGTCTGACAGTCCCTCTTGGGCAGGCAGGGCACCGGGTGCAGGGTAGGCTCACTGGCGACTTCAGCTGAGCCATCACTTGCCAGGGCAGACCACCTAGAACTGCGATCCCATCCTCCTCACCGATAATACATCTGCGGGTTCTGTAGATACAGACTCCCAAGTTCTTCAAAAACTTTTATTGAATCCAAACACCACACACTGAACAGCAGAACACAACAACATATAAGTTCTTACAACCCCCCCCCCCAAGAAATCTGATTGATCCTTAATGGAAGCAGTTCGTTGGTCCCTAAGTTCATGTAAGGAAGGTTTCTCATTGGTTATTTTACGATCCTCAGTTTGCATAGTGGTTGACATTAGCACTATGAAGTTCACATACATAAGAGAGGGGCAACTTTGCTCCCAGCCACCCCAGCAGAGAAGTGGCCAAGAGCTACTCTCCCAGCTTCCACCAGGGAAAAAAACACTTTTTAATGGCTGCCAGACCCCTGTGTGAAAGAACTGGCTGGAAACAAGAGTTTTCCACCCCCTTCTGACCTTTGTTGGACAGAAGCCAAGCATAATAGCTGGCTCCTTCTCCTCCCTTCCTTCCCAGGCAGACCACATTATCAAAAAGTCTAAACGGCAGAATCAGAACCATGAAACTGAGAGCCATGAGAAAACAAGACGGAAAGCAAAGGGTGATATCAAACTCTTTTCCTACCGAAACGTCTCCTGCAGAACCTTTTTGTTAATGCCAGGTTAATGTCTCTTTGCCAGGAACCCTAATAAAACATTTGAAATCTTTATTTTTACTTAAATATTTAAATATACATATATTTATTTAAAATATTTACTCCCTTCTTTTTTGTTCTTTAAATCTACAAGGCACTTAACAGAACCCATAGCTGAAAACAGAGGCGCATCACTAGATGAGCCTAAACCAGAGAAAGACAACTCATAAGCAAAATAATGAGCAGATTAGATGGCAGTGAGTTTCAAAAGCAGTAAGAAGCAGGAGGGAGCAACAGGCAGCTTTGGGGAGAGCATTCCAGGATGCGAGCTCAGGTATCTCTTATCTTGGCGCTTGTGAGCCACCATAGAATACGTGGCTCTAAATCAGGGGTAGTCAAACTGCGGCCCTCCAGATGTCCATGGACTACAATTCCCAGGAGCCCCCTGCCAGCATTCGCTGGCAGGGGCTCCTGGGAATTGTAGTCCATGGACATCTGGAGGGCCGCAGTTTGACTACCCCTGCTCTAAATTATCCTTGCCAGTAGAGATGTGAGGGCGGGGTGGGGTCGTCTCCTATCAGTCCCACCTCCTGAAGGAGGGCTCGTATTCAGCCTGCCCTCCAATCGTTGTAGTGGTTGCCAGTGAAGTTCCAGATCATGTTTAAGGTTCTTCTATCTACTGACTTTTAAGGCCCTATGCAGTCTGGGCCCTATCTGAAGGACTGCCTCTCCCAATCCAACCCCCGCAGGGCATTACACTCTGCAAACACCAATTTGCTGATCCCTAGCCCCAGGGACAGCGCCTGTTGACTAGATGCAGGGTATTTTTTTCCCAGGCTCCACGCTGGTGTAATGAGTTGCCTGTTGCAATTCAGGCAATAGCCTAGGGGCTGTATATATGTTTCTAATTCCTAAAGCTTTGTTTTAATTGTGCATAATAAAAGTTATACAATTTTAACATTAATACAGGCATTCAACCTCTGAAGATCCTAATTGTGATCAGTTGGGTTTTTATGGTGTCAGTTCCAGTCTCCCCCCCCCCCCATTTATTTATTGTTTGTTTAGAAAACAAGCAAATCAGTTTTCACTGCCCAGGATGTTGACTACAGAAAACAAGATGCTAGGATGACTGAAAAACACTTGGCATTTTCCCCTAATTTAAAATGAGTTAATGGATAAGAGGAGGCTGAGAGGGGACATGATTGTTGCCTTTAAGTATTTGAGAAGTTGTCACATAGAGGAGGGCAAGGAAAGGTTCCTGTTGGTAGCAGAGAACAGATGCTGTAGTAATGGTTTTCAACAACATGGGTATAGTCTGCCCAGGGCTTTTTACCCACTCCCAGATTGACTAAATCCCTGCAGTCTAAACTGAATTCAATTTCCATTTTGATTTTGGGTGCTTTAAATTTTCCCTCTGCAACATGAATTATTAATTTGTGGTGACCCTACTTCCCCCCCCCCCCCCCGCGATATCCTGGAGTGGATATAAGCCTTCATATTTGAAAAACTGGCATCAGGAAGTGTGCAGCTTCCTGCTTTTTGCAAATTAACTCCTTTCTTCCTGCCTGGTAGCAAAGCATTCTTCCCTGATTGGCCAGGACATCAGTTCAAAGACTTCCTGGTTACCAGTAGCAAGGCTTGTCTTAAAGTGACTGCGCTCCAGAAGCCCTAACTTCTCTCAGCGGAGATTTGCCACGTTATTTCCCTCTCCTCTGCTGTCTCCAATCCTCTTCCCTCCCCCTCCTCATTCAAGAAAAGACAGAGATTCCTGCACTTGACTCCCCTCCCCATTCTCAGCTTCCCCAATCAAGTGCAGGACACGTTCTGTTTCTATTGGGATGGGGGGGGGGGTAGAGGAAGACCTAAGTTCAAATCAGTCTAAATTCAGAAGGATCCACAACAGAAAAAACAAAGTAAGTGCAGAATCAGCCATGGAAAACGGTAGATATGAGGGAAATTTATCTTTCACAGTCCAAGTAGTTCAGCAGTGGAATGGGCTGCCTAAGGAGGTGATGAGTTCCCTCTCACTGCTTTAGGTTAATCCTGCATTGAGCAGGTGGTGGGACTAGATGCTGCTGCTGCTGCTGCTGCTGCTGATTTTATTTACATCCCGCCTGTCCCTGAAGGCTCGAGGCAGCTCACATAAAACCCCATCCCCTAAAATCCATAGCAATGAACAGTAAAATCACAGTAATTAATAACCAATTGGTCAACAATAAAAACAATAAGTGATGGCATAATCCTAGTCATCCAGTCTCCACATCCTCAACTGCAGGGAGGTGGAGGGAAGCTGACACTCGCCACCGCCAGTTTGTAAGGGGGGGGGGGCTGTATTGCCCCTTCCAGCTCTAGAATTCTAAGATTCTATGAATTAAGCATATTGATTTGTCTCCCTCCCCTCTTTTATGATGACTGAAAATGCCATAACCCCATTGTGCCTTTAGGTCAGGGGTAGTCAACCTGTGGTCCTCCAGATGTCCATGGACTACAATTCCCACAAGCCCCTGCCAGCAAATCCTGGCAGGGGCTCATGGGAATTGTAGTCCATGAACATCTGGAGGACCACAGGTTGACTACCCTTGCTTTAGGTCTCCTTAGGCCCCACTAACGATGACTTTTCTGACCAGGAGCCCATTTTTGACCCTGCCTCCGAGTTCCAACACACAGACATTACAGGTGGTGTCATGCAGTCACAGACATAACACTGAACCATGGGCAGTTCTCATCACCATTTGTTCCTTTGGCCCTGGTTCAAAATGTACTGCCTTAGAGCCCAGAGGTGCCCACAGGCTTTAAAAGGCTGGGGACCCTGGCTTGTCCTTTGCAAATCTTGTTTGTCTCTGAGGTGACCAATCCCCCCTTAGAGATCAGCAAGATTTCCCAGGTAGAGAGCCCGCTTGGTGTAGTGGTTAGGAGTGCGGACTTCTAATCTGGCATGCCAGGTTCGATTCTGTACTCCCCCACATGCAGCCAGCTGGGTGACCTTGGGCTTGCCACAGCACTGTTCTGACTGAGCAGTAATATCAGGGCTCTCTCAGCCTCACAGGATGTCTGTTGTGGGGAGAGGAAAGAGAAGGCGACTGTAAGCCGCTTTGAGACTCCATTGGGTAGAGAAAAGCAGCATATAAGAACCAACCCTTCTTCTTCAGTAATATCAGGGCTCTCTCAGCCTCACCTCCCTCACAGGGTGTCTGTTGTGGGGAGAAGAAAGTGAAGGTGATTGTAAGCCGCTTTGAGGTTCTTTCTGGTAGGGAAAAGCGGCATATAAGAACCAACTCTTCTTCTTCTTAATATTAGGGCTCTCTCCTAGTCATTCTTTGGAGTATATAATGGACTTATCACAGGTCTCCATTAAGAACCAATCACATGTCTTGGTGGGAGCCTCAAACATGTATGTAAGCTGGCCAGTTTTGCTTGTTGCTTGTGTTCTTGTGCTTAGTAAAGAGTAGGTTGTTCGGCCTAAATCACTTGGAGACACGCTTTCTACAAGTGAGACCACTTTCTACAAGTGAGACTGTCTCCATGGTGGCTTCTGTTGCTGCTTTGCAACAAGCTGCCCGCCATTGCAACTTCTCACACTTGGAAGGAATGCTGAGGGACAGACTAGTAAGTGACCTTAAGGACCAGAGCTAACGTTCCATACAGCTCTAGAAGAAGCCCAGCAGTAGAAGCAGCCGACAGGAGCACCCAGGAGGTCGACCATGCAAGAAGTCCCCCTCCAAGCCCAAACTGCAACCGGTTTACGTTGAATATAAATGATTTGGATGAGGGATTAGAGGAGATACTTATTACATTTGCAGGTGATACTAAACTGGGAGGGGTAGCAGACACAACAGAAGGCAGAAACAGAATACAGGATGATCTTGATAGGCTTGAGAACTGGTCTAAACTGAATAAAATGAAATTCAATAGGGACAAATGTAAAGTTCTGCATTTAGGTAGGAAAAACCATCTACACCAATATAGGATGCAGGAGACTTGTCTTGGCAGTAGTATGTGCAAAAAGGATCTAGGAGTCTTCGTAGACCATACATTGAACATGAGTTAGCAGTGTGACTCTGTGGCTAAAAAGGCAAATGGGATTCCGGGCTGTATCAAGCAGGGTATGTCCAGATCACGGGAGGTGATGGTACCACTTTTATCTGCTCTGGTTTAGCCTCACTTGGAGTATTGTGTTCAGTTTTGGGCACCCCAGTTGAAGAGGGATGTAGACAAATGGGAGCAAGTCCAGAGGAGGGCAACAAAGTTTGTGCAGGGTTTGGAGACCAAGATGTATGAGGAAAGGTTGGGGGATCTTGGTCTGTTTAGCCTGGAGAGGAGACGACTGAGAGGGGAACTGATAACCATCTTCCAAGTATTTAAAAGGTTCCCATATGGAGGATGAAGCAGAGTTGTTCTCTCTTGCCCCAGAGGGACGGACCAGAACCAACGCGATGAAGTTAATTCAAAAGAAATTCCATCTAAACATCCGGAAGAAGTTCCTGACAGTTAGAATGGCTTCTCAGTGGAACAGGCTTCCTCGGGAGGTGGTGGGTTCTCCATCTTTGGAAATTTTTAAACAGAGGCTGGATAGCCATCTGATGGAGAGGCTGATTCTGTGAAGGTTCAAGGGGTGGCAGGTTAGGGTTGTGAGTGTCCTGCATGGTGCAGGGCGTTGGACTGGATGACCCAGGAGGTCCCTTCCAACTCTATTATTCCATGATTCTATGAATACACTATTATGAATAACAATTTTCTGCACTTTGGCCAAAGCCTTATCCACAGTCAGCTGCTGGTAAACCAGCACCAAGTCCAATGTAGCAAATACCTGGCCTCCAGAGAGTGAGGCCAAAAAGTGACTAATTATAGGCACTGGGAAAGCATTCTGCTTCAAGGCCTCATTTATTGTACATTTATGCTGATGTCACCATTTGCCTTGACTGGTGTCATGACTGGCATTTCCCACCTGGTATGCAAAATGGGCTCCAACATGCCATGGGCTACCAGCCTGTCCAATTCAGCCTCAATTTGTGGCGAACGGCAAACAGCACCTTCTGTGGCTTTAGCCTGATTGAAGCCACCCTGGGTCCAAATCCAACAAAATGGGAGGCCTGATGTATTGCTCCAGCTTCCCATCCAATAGCAAGGACAATTTGTGAAATAACTCCTCCTAGGCCCCTATGCTCACCTGATGTTGACTGGTGACAGGAATTCCCAGGGTGTCAAACCAGTTCAGCCCTAGCAGATCGGTCCGGGAGCCCGGAACAATCACCAATGGCAAAGGGCCCTTGAAGTCCTTCAACTCCCCCTGGAAGTCTCCACAACCGAACACCAGCATTTGGTGCTGTCAGAAATCCATCAACAATAGTCTGAACTAGGGCTGGGCGCTTTGGCATCCGAAATGGCCGTCTGCGCCTGAAGCAGCCAGCATCGTGGTACGGGGGAGAGGGGAGGCCATTGGTGTACTGGTGGGTGCATATACACAGGCACAGTGTCTGCAGACACCCTGTTCTACAGCACCCTGAAAACACAGTCTCTGACTTGGTGCAAAAGATTCGCTTATACTAAAGCAAGAAAGTTAACCCCAAAAGTACCTTGTTGGAACTGGGGTAGAAGAAGAAGAAGAAGAAGAAATTGGTTCTTATATGCCACTTTTCCCTACCCGAAGGAGGCTCAAAGTGGCTTACAGTCCCCTTCCCATTCCTCTCCCCACAACAGACACCCTGTGGGGTGGGTGAGGCTGAGAGAGCCCTGATATCACTGCTCTGTCAGAACAGCTTTATCAGTGCCATGGCAAGCCCAAGGTCACCCAGCTGGCTGCATGTGGGGGAGTGCAGAATCGAACCTGGCATGCCAGATTAGAAGTCCGCACTCCTAACCACTACACCAAACTGACTCTCCTCCAGCTCCTAGTGTCCTAGCAGAGGCGTGGAATCTACGCACATGTTTTGATGAATATCCTCCTCTCTGGAGCATCCTGTTGCTAGAGCAATGAAGGGCTGAGGAGCAGAGTGGCAGTAGGAAGAAAACAGCCCCCACCCCCATGTATTCCCCCACCCCTTTTTCCCCACCCCTCATCCCCAGGAAGTTGAAGCTGGCAGACTCTTTCCTGGCTTTTTGCACTTTTCCCAAGTTTTTCCAATGCAGTGAGGGGAGGAAGAAGGAAACTGACACAGACAGGCAGTAAGAGGGAATCCATACTCGGTGCTTGTCAAGCCCACTTGCAAAAATGCAGCCGGGGTGAGTGGGGGATGTGACAAATATCTTTGCTTTAAAAATGCTTTAGGAAAGGGGGTGGCAACATTCGCAGCTTTCCTCTTTAAATCAAGAAGAAGGGGGTTGCTAGAAACAGAGGAGTAAAACAGATCTTCAGCTCTTGCAGGGAAAAGACAGTTTGGGATTGATGTGAAGTACCCGACTTGAATGCTCTTACTTGGGAGCAAGTTGTATTGCACTCAAGCCTACTTCCCAGTAATCATGTTTAGATTTGCATTGCTGGATGTTTTGCTGGAATCACCTTAAAAACTCCTGTGCACGCCTACTTGGGTGTAAGGCCCCCTGACCCAGTGTGAGGCTACTTTCAAGTACAAGCATGTTTCAGGACCGGGGGGGGGGGGGGAGAGAAGGGGGAGCAAGAGAAGGGTGCCTTTCTCATTTCAAAACGAAATAACAAGTTTTGTGCAAAGAAACGATTATTGCTGTGACAGGAGAGTTCTCACATATGCACAACTTCCAAAATAGCTTCACTTCTCATTTAATGGACAGATACTGTTCTCACTGAGCGATTTCCTAGAAATCTCACCCCTAATTAGCCAGTCCATCTCCCCTGTTTCCCCACACAGGGAGCCCTGAGAAAAGAGGCCACCGTTTTGTTTTTGATTGGGGGTGGGGGGAGGTGGCGGTGGATCTATAAATATGAATGTGCAAAAAAGGAAACGGGGAAAGCCTGATGGGAAGCCATCAGAAGAAGGCAAGCCACGGCAAGCTACATCCTGCAGCTGAAGTCCTCCTGGGGGCCTCTCATAGGATTCAAATCGAAGGACAAGAGGGGTATTTCCGTGTACTGTGGAAATGGCCAAGTCCTTTTCCTTTGCAAACTGAGTGGCCAGGAACCAGCCCTCGCCTCCTTTCCTTGTGTGAGGGATATAATGATCAGACACGGTTAGTACCAGGGGTGGGCAAACCGTGGCCCTCCAGAAGACTACAATTCTCATGAGCCCCTGCCCTCCAGAAGTCCATGGACTACAATTCTCTGTGCTCAAAAGTCAGGAAGCCACCTCCCTCCAGGAGAACACTAGGGGGATCCAGGGGAAAAGATCAGGCACCTGACACTGCCTAGGGAGGTGGTGCATGCCCCTTCACCGACAGTCCTCAAGCGGATACTTATCATGGATGCTTAGGCTGATCCTACATTGAGCAGGGGACTGGACTAGAGCAGGGGTAGTCAAACTGCGGCCCTCCAGATGTCCATGGACTACAATTCCCATGAGCCCCTGCCAGCATTCGCTGGCAGGGGCTCATGGGAATTGTAGTCCATGGACATCTGGAGGGCCGCAGTTTGACTACCCCTGGACTAGAGGGCCTATGTAGCCCCTTTCAATTCTGATTCTAGGAAGAAACCTGGTTTCCTGCTTAGGACTGGCAAGCAGAACAGAAGTCCAACTACATACACTCTCTACTCCTTCACTGTTGCATCGGGAACCACCCTGATAAGTACTGAGCTGAATTATAATTGCAGCCATTCAGTGACTAGGAAGGCCATCAATCCTAGTTTTATTGATTCTGTATGTTTTACATTGTTTTATGGTTTTATAACAGTATTAATGTACCCTTTGTTATATTTTAAATATAATGTTAGCTACCCCAAGAATCTGAGCGAGGGCCGGGATATAAATCAAATAATAAACAAATCAATAACAACAACAAGAGCAACAACAAGCTGGGCTTCTAGGAGGCTGAGTCAGATGCAACCACCAAAGCTAAAGAGAACCAAGTTGGTGCTGAGATGGGCAATTCACCTTAGATAGGTCCAAAAAGTACCCAAATTAGCATTGATTCAGATATTGTTTGGCTTATCCAAATTGAATTGTCCATTCCTAGTTGCTTTTTCAGGTCCACCGGCTCCAGATTGAAGACCGGATCAGATTTAAGGTTTTGGTTCCACCTGGCCTATTAGACCGTTTACGCACTGGAGGTTTCATGCCAGGCTGCAGGCTGAAGTTTTAGTCGTGCCAGGTTGTCCCACCTCTTCCTGCACCCACATGGGGGAGCATTTGGGCTGGTGCACTTCATCCGCCCCCGATCTGTACTCCTGCATGGGAACTGGGGCAGTGAAGTTCCCAGTGTGTAAACGGTTTTATTGAGGCTCTGAAATAGCAAAAAAATCTGTTGGCCTCCCCATTGAAAATCCACCAAGGATATCTTTTATACGCCCCAATTCTTTTCTCTGGGAGAAGGAGGCAGCCATCAGTAAATTTAGAATCTTAATGTTTAAATTATAAATTGGGACCCTATGTAGCTAGGCATGATATGGCCCATGTGACCCACTCCAGTCAGCATCCTGGCTGCAACATTTTGCACCAAGTGATGTTTCCAAATACTTTCAAGGGCAGTCCAGTGTGAAGTGCCTTGCAGTAATTGGATTCAGATAGATCCAGGGTCTGTGCCACAGAGGCCAGATCTTTCCTACACAGGGAAGACCACAGCTGGCTAGCCAGTCCAAATTTTTCAAAGCCACTCCAAACCAGTAATCCTGGCTCTAAGTGTGCTCCCAAACTCCTCAAAGGGGAGTACAACCCTAGGCAGAACAAGAGACACCTTAAATTCCTGGTCAGATCTTCTACTTACTACTTGCACCAGGGGTAGTCAAACTGCGGCCCTCCAGATGTCCATGGACTACAATTCCCACGAGCCCCTGCCAGCGAATGCTGGCAGGGGCTCGTGGGAATTGTAGTCCATGGACATCTGGAGGGCCGCAGTCTGACTACCCCTGACTTGCACCTACATCTTGTCAGGATTCAGCTAGCATTGATTAGCCCATGTTAGCTCCAAAACTGCCTCAGGGTTTCTATAGCCTTCCTGGGATCAGCTGGAATTGTAAGAGAGAGCTGAGTGTCATCCACATAATGGTGACAACCAGCCCAGATCCCAGAATGACCCAGCCCAGCAGTTTCCTGTAGATGATGAAGAACACAGGGGACAAAATGGAGCTACTTTTTCTTGGCCTCATTTTTTAACAAAACAACGGTATATTCCCAATACTTATTGAAAATTACAATTGCACCCTTCCCAACATTGGGATACAGAATTAAAAGAATCATTCTTGGCATGTGCACTCCTGTAGGTTCCTCATTGATGATGTCTAATGTATGACCCACTCTTTTTATTGCTGTTTGCTGCAGAAAAGGCTGGATGAAAAAGTATGAATGCCTTCCTGTTTATGCCACATCAAGAAGTTCATTGATGACTTTTACAGCCTAGAATCCTTAATGCAAGACAAGACACAGAATGAAACTTTGCCAGGAGCCTCTTTCCCCAGCAGAAGCCAAATAACTGCCTGGAGACCTTGTCATAATTTCTGATGACACACTTTACTGCATGTTGACACACTTTACTGCATATTGTCAAAAAGACCGGCAGAAAGGCAGGGAAAGAGGACTTCTACTCAAACGAGGCTTTAACAGAAATAACAGAATGGTGCTGGGGAGTCCAGTAGCACCTTTAAGACCAACAAAAATTTATTCAAGGCATGTTTTTGAGTGCATGGACTCTTCCTCAGTGCACGCACTTGAAAACTCATGACTTGAATAATTTTGTGTTCGTCTGAGAAAAATGTTCATTTTATGAAGTTAGGCAAATTTTGAGTGGATGGGCAGGTACTTGTGAGTTCTTACATTGTGCATGGGGTTGGACGAAGTGAATTTCCTCCAGCCCAGGCTGGATTCTGGAGATTTTTGGTGCGTGTGTGTGTGGGGGGGAATCACTTGGTTCATTGTGATTCGTGGGTGTGTACTCCCGAGTGCCTTTTGCAGCTGCAGACAGTTTAGAGCCCGGCTCCCTCCTGGACACTTTCTGCATTTGGAGGCAGCAGGAAATGCCACTGTTTGTTAACTGGATCACCCGACCCCCTTTCTCACCTCCAGGGCAGCTGGAAGACAAGAGTCATATGCAAATAACAGGTAGCCAAGCTCCTAGGGCCAAGAAGACAAACTCCTTCAGATGTCTGCTGCACCTTCTCCCTCCAGCCAGAAGAGATGGGCCAGGACCAGCCTTTTCTCTTCAGAGTCTCTGTGGGCTCCACAAAGATTATTACATAGCGTATTCTAGCATCTAGGTTTGTGATGGTGAGATGCTGTGAAGAGGACGTCTACTTGAATGATGCTTTAATAGAAATAACAGAAAGGTGCTGGGGAGGGAGAAAGCTGTAACAGAGGATTTATGCAGGGGGAAAACAGTGATTCACTATAAAATATCTGGGTTGGTAGGAAGAATGCCAAACTACTGGGCAAATGAGCTGCTATTTGCCAGTGATCTCAGCAGTGAGTACATATTATAGCAGGTGACAACAAGACTGACTACCCCCGAGAAAACCCCAACTTATATACATTAGAGAGACAAAAGAAATTCCCGTGGCTGGCACGAATGGCTAGCTTAACGATGATTGATTCAAACAGATTGGAACCTGCAGTGAGGACCCTTGTAGCACATTGGCTGGTTTTGCGTCTGCTTGGATCCTGCTTTGGACCTCAAGCTCAGCCATCGGCAGATCCACATATACAACACCTCTCCCCCTTTAGATAGTCACTTAGGAGGTGGTGGTCAAAGACCTGCATATAGTGTGGTGCTGTGTGTCTGTGTAGACCTGTAGCTCCAGAGCTGAAGCTGGCTGGGCAATGTCCTGAGGAATGACAGGGGCCATTGTAATGCTGGGCACCGGCCCTGCTGGCATTTGTGCAGTCAAGTCTGGTGCTGTGACAGGCTGAAGTAGCTGTCTGTCAGCAGTGACTGCAGCAGCAGATGCCAGGTTGGTGGTGCCTCTAGTGCGGCTGGCAGCATACCTGGTTCATGTGCCAGCAGAGGTTGTGGCCGTTAGAGACATGGACGCTCTAGGAAACGGGTCCAGTTGCCTGTTTGACGGTGAATGACGTCCAGTTGGGGCCTTCGCTGTAGTTCCAGATGTAGACGGGGGTGGGGGGTGCAATGGAGACCTCTTGGTATGCTGACCTGGTTGTAATGTAGTTCAGATGCAAATGGTCCAGGAGGGTGTGGAGTCTCTGGCTCATCATCAGTTCTACTGGACTCTTACCTGTGGCTAACAACACAGTCGCATGTTGGTGAGCCAGGAAGTGAGTCAGCCACTGCTGCCAGCGTCCCTGCTGTAGCTTGGAGACCACGTCTTTGGTCATGTGGACTGTGCATTCAGCCTGCCTGTTTGTTGAAGGGTGGAATGAAGTGGAGGTGAGCTGGTATATCATGCATTCCTCCAGGAACACCATAAATTCTGCCAATGTGAATTGTGCCTCATTGTCGGGGTTGCATATCTAGCATTGCAATCCCATCTTCGTCTCCAGTGGATTCGTAGGAAGAATACCAGGCTATTGGGCAAATGAGAAGCACTTTATTGGTGATCTCAGCAGTGAGTACATATTGTAGCAGGCGAAAACAAGACTGACTACTCCTGAGAAAACCCCAACTTATATCAGTTAGTCAGACAACAGAAACCCCCGTGGCTGCGTGCAATTGGCTAGCTTGACGGTGATTGATTTGAATGGATTGGATGCCACAGCAAGGGCCCTTGTAGCACATTGGCTGGTTTTGTGTCTGCCTGGATCCTGCCTTGGACCTCAGGCTTGGCCTTCGGCAGATCCATATACACAACATTCACCATGGCGGGGAAATGGGGCCTCTGGATACCAAAGGAGTATACATTTGGATACCAGACAAACATGGTATTGTTTCATGTCCCTCTTGCTGCCTTATTAGAGACTGGCCACTGCAAGAAACAGAATGGTGGGCTAGATGGACCTGCCAGCGTACTCCAGAGATGCTATCAATGAATATAGGGTTAGATGAATTCATAGCAGACAATAGTGGGGTGGGGGATAAACAGGGTCATTACTTAGAAGGTAGGCCACCAAGGGAGTCAGGGGGAGTCAGTGATGGCAAACTACCTCTCTTTCTCACTTGCCTTGGAATTCCATTGCCAGGGCAGCCTGGACACTGCAGTTCTCTAGGCTTATTATTCTGGGGGACTTCAATGCCCATGCAGACTCGCCATCTCCAGGGCCTGGCTTGGACCTGGTGTCAGCCATGGTGACACTGGGGTTCTCGCAGTTTGTTACAGGTCCCACTAATCAGGCCGGCCATACTCTCAAATTGATCTTTGGCACCAGGGTAGAAGTGGATCTGATTGCAGCTAATGTCATCCCATTCCCTGAAGGCTCAGATTCGGGTATCACCCCCTCCCTGTTTGGGTGGTGGATGTATTTTAGCCCGCCTGTGGACACTTATGGATCCCATTGATTTCCTGAATGCTCTGCAGCAGGGGTAGTCAACCTGTGGTCCTCCAGATGTTCATGGACAACAATTCCCATGAGCCTCAAGGACCCTACTCTGCGGGACCCAAGGCCTCCTTGGCAACTTGCTGGTGGTGCTTCTAGAGGACCGGCAGTCCCACCTGTTTGCTGCTATTGATGCAGTCGCTCCTTGATGGCCTTTCCACCCTCACCTCAAACAGGCTCCATGGGACACCAGTAAGCTTCGAGAGAGGAATGGGGAAGTGAGACAGCTAGAGCGAGTGTGGAGGAAGACTCCTGCTGAAGTTTCAAGAACATCCTATTGCATACTTACAAAGGCATATGAAAGGGTGGTGAAAGTGGCAGAGTTAGCTGCTCTGTCTACTAAATTGGGGAAGGGCTGATGGGGCTGGAAGTGACCACAGGGAATTCTATGGCAGTGGTCCCCAACCTTTTTATCACCGGGGATCGGTCAACGCCTGACAATTTTACTGAGGCCCGGGGGGGGGGGGGGTAGTCTTTTTCTGAGGGACGTCGCTGCCGCCACCTGAGCCCCTGCTCTGCTTGCTTTCCTGCTGGCGCCCCTGACTTGCCGCTGCCCACTGGGGGGCGCTGCCAGCAGCATCTGCGCAGTGCCATACCAAGGGGGAGCCCCAGCCATGGTGGCCGCCGGAGAGCACCAAAGGTGAGCCAGTGGCAGAGTAGCAGGGCAGCCCCTGAGGCAGCAGCCGGGGAGGAGGACGAGGAGGATCCGCGGACCGGTACTGACTGATCCACGGACCGGTACCAGTCCCTGGACTGGGGGTTGGGGACAGCTGTTCTATGGCATCCCACAAACCCATGATGCTGCCTGCAAAACAGGCCACCATCAATGACTGTGATGCTTGGCAAGCTCAAAGTGGCAAAAATCTTGCTAAGTGGTGCCTGTAGGACCTCATTGCCTGGCCTGTTTGGGGTGGCCAAAATGCTTGCTTCAGCCTCTGACACGAATTCCAGCTGCTTAGAGTAACTATCAAGCCACAGAGAAAAGGTAATCTCCTTACGTTACACAAATGCCCAGCCATTCTCCTCTGACTGGAGGCAGGTCCGTGTGACCCAACTGCCCTGTTTCTGGGGAGGAATAACTGTGGAACAAACTGAAAGCAAGAAGGGAGACCCTCTCAGAGGTCAGGGCTAGGGCAGCTGCAGTACTGGGGGCTTATTTTTGGACAGAAAACAGCAACAGCAAGTCAGAGTTGCAGGCTCAAATTGGGCTTTAAAAAAGCACAGTGTGTTGACCTTGGGCAGCAGCTTCCCAAAGACGATTGTGTTCAAAAGACATTCTTGAAATACTTTATTACCAGTCATCTGTTACAATCCAGAAGTGCTCTACGGATTGGACATTTGTGCAGGCCCCCCTCTTCCCTCGCAAGTGTGAAATACCAACTCAGGAGCATTCGGGAGGGATCTGTAAAGTTTTTCCTGCCCGCTCCTAGCAGGACTCTCAACCAAATTAAAGTGCCAGTGTGGTCTTTGTCACAGAACTCCCGTGGGAGGCTGCGTTGGCCTGAAACCACAGGACCAAGTTCAAGTTCAGGACCCCTTGAAGACCAGCCAGTTTAATTCTGGGTATCACCTATGGTGTGGAGCAGGGGTAGTCAAACTGCGGCCCTCCAGATGTGCATGGACCACAATTCCCATGAGCCCCTGCCAGCGAACGCTGGCAGGGGCTCATGGGAATTGTGGTCCATGCACATCTGGAGGGCCGCAGTTTGACTACCCCTGGTGTGGAGGCATGATTGAGTAGGGTTGTGCACTTTGGTGGGCGAAGCAGCCGTTCCACCCCGAAGCAGCCAGCGCCTACAACACTAAGCAACCCTACACTTGACACAAACTTTGTGGGTCTGAAAGATGTCACTGGACTTGAACTTGGCTCTCTTTGGCACAAGTTCAGCACTCCACAAATGAGAAGCACGCAGCACAGGGCATCACCATTCAATGAGACATTTGAAAGGGACTCCTGTGCACAGGGCCCAGATCCACGCTCGCTGGATCCAAATGGAGATTCCTCTGGGCCTCCATTCCATTCCCCAGGGTGGTTGGCCAGTTGCCTCTGGATGCTCACACCCACCTTCCTGGGACTGTCGTGCCAAAGAGCCACAAGAGACCTGACCCTCCACAGCATAGGCCATTTCACCACACCTATACCACACACATGCAGCAGGCCCTTCAGCTGACAAATGCACCGGGAGCCTTCACACTCAGAGGTAGTCAGGCTCTGGATCCCAGGCCCCGAAGGCAGCCTTGGCCCCTGGGCCCTCGGCCTGGGCCTCCAGAGGAACTGGATGGCTACTGTGTGAGACAGGTGGCTGGACTAGAAGGACCCTGACTGGTCCCATCAAGCAGGGTTCTTCTTACATTGCTGTGGGAGGAGGCATCTGTTGCAAGCAGGTTGCTCTGGAGTCAAGGTCTGGAGAGAGAAGATGGGAGAGGGCTCTCACGCACTCACTGTGACACACAGAGGCAGCCACATCAAGGACATGACATGAAAGGAGTGGGGACCCTCTTGCAAGACCTGGGGAGGAGGGAGGCAGGGGAACCCCAGCTGACAGCTGGTTGGGATGTGGCTTCTTTTCCAGTTGCTTTCTGATTATGGGTTCGATTCTCATCATCATGTACTCTTCCAACCCTCCCCTTTCCTTATCTGTTCTGCTGGGGAGGGGGTCTTGGCCCCCTGTTCAAGCAGGGAGAAGATTCAGAGAGGCAGAGCCCCCTCCCCAAGAACAGTTCTTTGCAAGAAAACTCAGTCATCATTAGTGTTGTTATATTTTTAGGAATTATTATTATTACTAGAAATAAAGCCCATTTTATTATAGAATAAAAAGGGCGCTAGGGGCCACCCACCTGGGAAGCCCTCGCAGGGCGAAGGCTTCCTGGGGGTGTGGGATGCAGGGGCGACTGTGTGGGACCTAAAGCGTTCTCCTGGCCGCAGGCTGGTCTCCTGGGGCCAGGAGAAGGCTGCGGCCCACCCCACCCCCCACAGCGGCCTGTCCCGGGGCCTTCTCCCGGCGGTAGGAGCAGCCTCGCCCCGTGCGCGATGCGGCAAGGCTATTCCTGGGGCCGGGAGAAGGCTGCGGCCCACCATCCCCACGGCGGCTCGTCCCTGGCAGCGGGCGAAGGCTGCGGCCCACCCCCCCAGGGCAACGGGAAAGGAAGCGGCGGGGAAGGAGGCAGTGGGGAAACAGTGGGGGGAAAGGAGCTGGGGCGGGAAAGGTGCAGGGACGCCGCGTCTTCGACGCAGCATCCCTGCTCCTTTCTGAAGGGGGAGGAGGACCCGGGCCAGAGGACTCACCATGCAGGCTGCCAGCTCAATCTGCATGGTGAGTTCCCAGGCAGGCCAGGTGAAGCCGGGCCAAGCTTCCAATGGGGAGCCACGCTTTGCGCGGCTCCCCATTGGCAGCTTGGCCCTGGATGGACGCAGGGCCCAATCAGGAGCCGCGAAGTGGCTCCTGATTGGGCCCTGCGAGTTTTTATCCTGGACAGGGCCCGCCTTAACTCCTCCCCAACAGCTCTTACCCTTTTATTTAATACCGCAGAGCAGTTTAAAGATTAAATATGTTTCTCTTCCACCTTTGCTCTTGGATCAAGGTGACTTACATGAGAGTTGAAACATTCCCAGCTAAGACCAAAATTCAAATAACAAACCCCAAATCCTTCCTCCCCTTTAAAAGGCTTCTGCTATTCACTGCCCCCTCCCCCCCAGCTCTGGCAAACAGGCAAGCCTTGAAGTTCTTCCTGAAGGTCCCCAAGGGGAGGGGCCCTCTCCCCTCTTCCGGCCAGGAGTTGGGGGGGGGGCGGCGGCGAGGAGTTCCAGAGCTCTATGTGGGCAGCTGGACCAGTGTGGCAGATTAAACAGGTGCCCCAACGTTAAATGGCTTGCAGCAGCCACCCCTGGAGAAGCAGCATTCCCCCTTCTCTCTGGCGTGGGCTACGGCACAACTCCTCTTTGTAGATGCTGCCACTCACGTGTCCATCCTTCTGAGCCATCATGCACATGCATGCAGGCTTCATTATTGGGGTGTTCAGATCTGCCTAGCCAGGCCTTGTTGCACCAGCCCAGCAGGGGGGTTTCGCTCCCTCTCAGCAGAGCATGGCAGCTGCTTTGCACCATTTGCAGACCTCTTAGTCTGGCTGTCAGGGGTGGCGCCTGCTCTCCTTTGGCCTCTTGATCGCTCCGGGGCTTCTAGGTCCCTGCTAGGAATGTGCTCCAGCTGCTCTGTGGTCTTTTCCTTCATCCGGGGAAATACCTTTCCTTAAAGGGAAGAACACAGACCAGCCTGGCAGGAGCAGGTTGCCAAACAAAGGAGGAGGGAGCAACCATCTCCACATGACTCATTTTGGAGACAAAGAGAGGGACCAGCAGTCCGGCCTCTCACAATAAAGCAAGGCCAGTGCACACATCAGTTTCCTTCACTCAGGACAGCGAAGGTGACAGGGCCAGGGGTAGTCAAACTGCGGCCCTCCAGATGTCCATGGACTACAATTCCCAGGAGCCCCTGCCAGCGAATGCTGGCAGGGGCTCCTGGGAATTGTAGTCCATGGACATCTGGAGGGCCGCAGTTTGACTACCCCTGGCCTACAGAGTATCATTTCTGGAGGACTTCCGCAAGAGAAATCTGCGGCATGGTTTCTGAACACATGAAACCGTCTCAGGCCTCATGGCTAGTACTGTCAGGTCAGACTGGGAGCAGGTCTCCAGGGTCTCAGCCAAAGTCCTACCCATCATCTGCTACCTCCTACCTTTAGCCGAAGATTCCATAGATGGAACCTGGAACCTTCTGCAGGCCAAGCAGATATTCTTCCATTGAGCCGAGGCGCTTCCCTGTGTGATTTCCTCATGTGGCTCCCACACGAATGCTGAGTGAGTCACGGCACAAAGAGCACCACTGACAAAACCTTCCATAGGCAGTGCATCAGACCCTGAGCCCAACACAGTCAGGCCAGCCGGGGCTCTCTACACCTGCGACCTGATCCTTTGAACTGGGGGTGCTGCTGGGGACTGAAGCTGGACCTACTTCCATGGAGCACAGACCCTTGCCAAGTGCACCCTTGAAGCTGCCTCGGTCCATCAAAGCCCACAGAGTCTGAGCAGCAGCACTTCACCCAGCCTCTCCAGCAGAGAGCTTCTGTTCCTCCGACTGATCCTCTTTTTAGCTTGGGGTTCCAGGGGATTGAGCCTCGGACCTCATAGGAAGCGGATGCTCTCCTGCTGAGTGGCTGTTCTTCAGTGGTGTTTGTGTGGAAACCTTCCATGTCAGAAGAGGTGCTTGTAGTGCTTGGTGCTGCCCCCTTGCCATCAGCTGCAGAAGCAGGGCAACTGACTGCTGAAAGTAACTGTGCAAACACTGTCTCCCAACGAGGCCTCGGCCACAGCACAGGCTCCCAACCGGTGCAACGTTCAGCAGTGGAATAGGCTGCCTAAGGAGGTGGTGAGCTCCCCCTCACTGGCAGTCTTCAAGCAAAGGCTGGATATACACTTTTCTTGGATGCTTTAGGATGCTTAGGGCTGATTCTGCGTTGAGCAGGGGGTTGGACTAGATGGCCTGTGTGGCCCCTTCCAACTCTATGATTCTGTGATTCTATGATTCTATGATTCTATGATTCTATGATTCTATGATTCTATGATTCTATGATTCTATGATTCTATGATTCTATGATTCTATGATTCTATGATTCTATGAACGTGCAGTGCTCCTCGCTTGCCGCTTGGCCAAACTGGCGTGAGAGTCAGGGCACACGAGGCAGCAGCTACACCGGGCCTCGGCTGAGAAAGAAAGAAGCTGTTGATGGCCGGGAGGCTGCAGGAATGTCTGGAACGATCCACTGGGGAGAGACTTATCTGATGGACGGGTTCTCATTTCACAGGCCTGGAAAGCACGGAGCTCCTCTGTCTGTGCCGGCCTCCCCTCTCTGTCACTGAACCTTGCTGGCATCTAAAGGACTCCCTCTTGTGAGCTGTCCAAAGATAAACCTCTCCCAGGCAGAACAAAGGGACCCTTCTGCAGCTCTTTCGGCCGCAGCTCCCTTTCTGCTGGGGTTTGAATTTGAAATGCTGCTTATTGGAATTCAAAGGGACTTGCTCAAGTGTTTTCCGCCTGAGGACCAGCTAGGGTAGTTTGTTTCCCTGTTGCTGGCCACAGGCCTTCCCAGAGTGGCGTAGGCATTTGCTGGCAGGGGCTCATGGGAATTGTAGTCCATGAACATCTGGAGGACCACAGGTTGACTAACCCCGGCTTAGGCAACTGCTGGAGGGGAGGGGGCCGAAAGAGGTTCAGGTAGGTCCCAGGCCTTTAAAAGAAGGGAGGGTTAACCCTTAATACTCCTCAAATAATACAAGCAACACTTGTAGTTTTTTTAAAAATGCCCTCAGTGTCCATTGCTAGGAAACCACAACAGCGACTGCAAGCCCTCAAGCCTCGGTTTCTGTCAGGAAAAGGATGGGAGGGGCCACAGGGCAGGCTCTTCCAGAGCTGTTTAGGTCCTTTGAAGGAGGACACCTTGCAGGCAGCCAGGCAACAACCACTGCCCCCCCCCCCCAGTTTGCATGACTCACCCAGGCTTGGCTGCTTGCCACCTACTGTTCAGCACCCTGTGCCACACCGTGGTCAGAGCTTTCCCCTAGAATGACGCGTGATTAAATCTCTGCTCCAGCATGGAAGTTCACTGGATGACTTTATTTATTTGTCTGTATGTCTGTTTGTTTATTTATTTAGATTTCTATACCACCCATTTCTTTGCAGCTCTGAGCGGTTTACATTGAATGCTAAATAACTTACATGGAACGTTATGCAGACTGTAGCATCAAAGCAACTTTCAATAAAACATCAAAAGATTACAAAATCACATTTTTATAATATAAATAACGAAACAGTAGCATTGGGAGGTTAATTATTTCAGCCATGGGGGAGGCGTCTGGGGGGACCAGCAGGTGTTCTGAGTCGGTCGGTCGGTCGGTCTCAAGCGAATGCCTGGTGGAAGAGCTCCCTCTTGCAGGCCCTGCGGAACAGTGGAAGTTCGGGCAGGGCTCTGATCTCCTCAGGGAGCTCGTTCCACCAGGTGGGGGCCAGGACCGAGAAGGCTCTGGCCCTTGTTGAGGTCCGACGTGCTTCTCTGGGGCCAGGGATCTGCAGCCAGTTGGAGGTGGTGGAGCGTAAGACTCTTTTGGGGTCCCATTACACATTCTCAGCCTAACCTGACTGCCAGGGTTGCTGGGAGGATAGAGGAGAGGAGAATGAGGCAAGCTTCTTTGAGTTCCCATTGCAGAGAAAGTCGGGCTACAGACAGAGTCAATAAGAAATATGGCTGAAGAAGAAAGGGCAGGTGAAAGCTCAGTTGGTTAGTGGGTGAGAAGGAGAAAAGGAAACCAGGAAATGTAAAGGGGTAGTCAAACTGCGGCCCTCCAGATGTCCATGGACTACAATTCCCAGGAGCCCCTGCCAGCAAATGCTGGCAGGGGCTCCTGGGAATTGTAGTCCATGGACATCTGGAGGGCCGCAGTTTGACTACCCCTGTGTAAAGATATGCGGGCTGCAAAGAGGAAATAGGGAGACACAGGGGGAAGCGAGGAGGGCTACCCACTGCACCACTGGGCCCAGTCCAGCAGCCAGGAGGGTTCAGAGTTTCCCTGGGGGGAGAGAAGGAGCCACCTTTCCTTTAATCTGAACCCATGGCTCCCAGTCCTTGTCTCTAAAGCTTGGTGCCCTCTTCAATCTGTCTGTCTTTTGGATCGTTTAACGCAGCTATCACAGGGAAGCTTATCCTCAGAATTATCCTCCATTGCAGTCAGTGGCCCCATTATTCCTGCAGTGAAGATCCAGTCGAAGGGGTGGCCAGCCTGGTAGGTGGGGCTGCTGACCATTGGTGGGAGCCCTTGGGTTGCCATGGCAGACATAGGGCCAGCCTCCAACCCAAGGCAGGCATGTCTGCGTGGACCCAAAATAAGTCACCCAAAATAATAACTCTTGGGCACTGCCCCCCCAATTACTTGAAGGAAATAGGGACCAGTTCTGGAGTATCTCTGAATGCCTCTCCCAGTCTCAAAGCAGGATAGCATCTGCAAGCCCCCCCCCCCCCATGGTACCAATTAACTGGCCAACTGTGCCTTGCGGGGTGTGTGTGTGTGTGTGTTGGAGGATGGTGCAATGAAGCAAAGTGCACTGAACGTGGCTGGATTGTGCGGCCCAGGCCCTCCAGTTGTCAACGCCTGATGGAGCACAACAGCCAAGGATGTGCGGGTGCAGCCATTGCTCCTTCCTGTCATTTTCTGACTCAAATTTTTCGTTGCAGGCAGAGGTGAGCAGGAGCTGCATAGGCCGGGGACGTGGTCTCGCCTATTCCAGGGGCTGCAAGTTGTGCAGGAGAACCGCCGAGTGGATTCAGCAGCCCAGCCGCCTGTGAGCGTGTCTCTTGCAGAAGAGAGGTCTCGTTTTCCCCTCTGCAAGTCCCCCTCCAGTTCCTGTCCAGGCCAATTGGGGCTGGGGGGGAGGGAGGGGCAGGGTATGAACTGACTTCCTGGTTCCCAGACTTCCCACGCCAATAGCCTTTATTTATTACCCTCAAGGTTCTCATATGGAGCATAAATCAGGAAGGGGAGAGGAGGGGAGGGGAGGGGAAGGGCATGGGCCAGCCTTTCTGCCTCTGCGCGAAAGTCCTTCTTCTGCTGCCTTGTTAAGAACACAGGGCCCTGCAAGGGTTAAAGAGGGAGCTCTTGCCTGTCTTCCCCCCCCTCCCCCTAACACAATTGAACCAGGAAATAAACAAGATGTTGTGTTTTGTTTCATTTCACAACTGAAAAATAAAAGGATTTCCTCTTGAGCTGCTGTCCCCCAGAGGAGGGGCACCCAGTCATTTCACTCCGGGATAAACTTTCTGGGACTCTGTTTTAGGCATTATATATTATCCCAGGCAGAAGTCCCCCAAGAACAAAAGTGTGTGGTGTGTAATAGTTTGTCTATGTGATCCTGTGAACGAATGAACGAGGAACTGAGCTTGGATGCAGAAGGTCTGGGTTCAAATTCTGTTTGTACCTTTACACATTTCTTTGTTTTACTGACCTCAGTCCTCCAGATCTGTGGGTTGGAAACATTATGGTGCTCCGTGCAAAGTACTAGGAGCTGTTTTTTCCTAAGAGCTCTGAGTCCCCACCCACCACTGAGTTGGGGCTTACTTACCTAACCAGGTAAAGAAGAAATTCTTTATTTTGTGCACTCTTACCCAACCCCCTATCTGCAAACAGCTCAGGGCAGCAGATAGCAAGAGCCCCTTTTTATCTGCACCTCAGCCCTGTGAGGCAGGTTAGGCTGAAGCAAAAGGACTGTTCCAAGGCAAGTAAGGATCTGTACCTAGGGCAAGGGTGGACAAACTGAGGCCCTCCAGAGGTCCATGGACTACAATTCAGCATTCGCTGACAGGGGCTCATGGGAATTGTAGCCCATGGACATCTGGAGGGCCACAGTTTGCCTACCCCGGACTAGAGTTTCCGAGTTCATCTGACACAACAAGTGCACCACAGCAAGCACACACACTCAAGGAACAAGTCCACCACAGTTTTATTGACTTAAGAAGAAGAAGAAGAAGAAGAAGAAGAAGAAGAAGAAGAAGAAGAAGAAGAAGAAGAAGAAGAAGAAGAAGAAGAAGAAGAAGAAGAAGAAGATTTTTATACCTCGCTTTGTCTAATAGAAAGAGTTTCAAAACCTTCCCCTCCTCTCCCCACAACAGGCATGCTGTGAGGTAGGAGGGGCTAGAGCAGGGGTAGCCAAACTGCGGCCCTCCAGATGTCCATGGACTACAATTCCCAGGAGCCCCTGCCAGCGAATGCTGGCAGGGGCTCCTGGGAATTGTAGTCCATGGACATCTGGAGGGCCGCAGTTTGACTACCCCTGGGCTAGAGAGTCCTGATGTTACTGCTGTGTGAGAACAGCACTATCAGTGCTGTGACGAGTCCAAGCTTACCCAGCTAGCTACATGTGGGGGAGCAAGGAATCAAACCCGGCTCGCCAGATTAGAAGCCACTGCTCTTAACCACTACACCACGCTGGCAGGAGAGGGAGGGCCTTGTCAGTTGTGGCACCAAACTCTCTCCATGGGGATTTGTCTGTCCTTTTTGGTTGCTGCCTTCTGCCAACTTTATTTGTTTCATTTGGCATACAGTATAATGAAGATGTTTAACAGATTCAAAGACAAAACAGGAATAAGCTTGCTGATCCTATTTGGTCCTTGGAACTGTTAAACATCTTCATTATGCTGTATGCTGCTAATTTACTGCCTATCGTCTACCTATATGTTTGGACTGGTAACTCACATTTCATAGTACCTGAAGAAGTGTACGGGAAAAACATGGTTGGTCTTAAAGGTGCTCCTGGAATCAAACAAGAGTTTTATGTTTTATGCTTTTTTTTGTATTTTAATGCTGTTTTTAATTGTTTGAATTATGTGGAGTCTGAAGATGGGAATGATTTTAATGGTTTAAAAACATGGGGGGGGGGGGTTGAAGTAGTCATCATCACCCTCCATCCCCCAATGCCCTTGTTCGGGTAGGGGAGAGTGGTATTTTCCGCCGTGTTGGGTATTTTTATAGTCTTTTAACAGGGGTTTTAATGGGGGATTTAAAGACTATTGTTACCCGCCATGAGCCTGTAGGGAGTGGCGGGAAATAAATTGAATAATAATAATAATATTAATAATAATGATGTTTATCATGTATGTTTGACATTGTTAGATGCCTTGGTGGCCCTTTTAAAGGCAACAAGATGGGATATAAAGCAATTTAAGGCACCAGAGGGGCATTTCTCTACAAACCAGAAGGAAGTTCTAAATTTGTAGAAAAATCTTTTAAAAAATCAATGGGGAATTAAAACTCCCCAAAATAATAGACATACCAGCTGTGGCTTTAAGGAAACAATGCCCACTGGGTTCTCAGGCACCACTTTGGTGGTTGCTAAGCAACCACATCAGTATTAATGCACCTTCCTAAACCTTCGTTCTGTAAAGCAAAGCCATGGCGAAGGAGCCAAGGGTAGACTTTGAGGCCCAAACAACCCTGGAAAAAGCGTTGCCAGGCACATGTTAAGGATAAAGAGATACATGTCCCCACCCACAGGCCCATTTCAGGTCAAGAAATGAGGTAAGGATGCCAGGTAAGTGTATGATCATCTACTGGGATTCCACATTTCCTAGGTGTGCATAAATCTGACTTCAGTCAGGACTACAGTGCATAGAGAGACTTCCTTTTAGGGTTACTGGCTTCCAAGTGACGCACTAAACCCACACCAAACCATGAGCTAATGCCCGTTGCATTACACCATGCAACGGACTTTACTACTAGTACCTCTATAAATAACGAAGTGTTCTATGAACAGCAAAGGGTGTAGTCCATTAAGTAGTTTTGATTATCTAAAAGTGCATTCCACCATGAGCAAAAGATTCCACTGTGAGGGAGAAACTGCAGTCCTTTTGTAAGGGAGTATTGAGCTGGGAAACATTTCCTCCGGATCTGTGCCTGAGGAGCCCAATTTTTGTGTGGAATCGGGGAAATTTCGAGCCGCTAAAAGAGCACTGCTGCTAAATTTTATGTCACCCTCAAGAACTTCCACACAAAAATTTTTAATCTGGAGAATCGGAGGGAAACCAGCGGAACAACGATGCCGGCTTCCCACCTGGGAGGCCTGCTGCATGCACCTGGCTGGCTACCCTGGCACCCAGAGGTGCTCTCACTGCCTTGCAGCTCAACACAGTTTTAATTGGTCACAAAATCCATTTAGATGATTAAGTGGTGAGTACCAATTTTAATTATGGGGCTGAGAGTTACGAGCACCATATTTCTATTGGTTTAAGCGCTGTGTTTTTATTGGTTTAGTTCTTTCTCATTCTCTTTTGAAATATGTTCTTTCCTCTAACAATGTGGTAGTTCTGTTTACTTACCTGCAGGCTATCATCTCCTATCAATACCACTTCCCTCCCAAAAACATGTTGAAGATTTGGAAATGTGCATATTTATACACATTTAATAGACTGAGGGAAATGACTAAATCAGCTTAAATCTCTCATTTGTCAGAAGCTCTCACACATGTAAATGTTTTGATGGCTCAAGGACTGTCTGGCTACAGCTACCTTCCTTCTCCTGCTTTACACCTGCATGCCCCCTGGACCCCCTTTGGAGGCCATTCCCCAAGCTAAATTTGCAGGAAGGAAGCATTTGTGGGTGCATTAATCATGTTTGCCAACCTCCACCTCGGGTCTGGAGATCTCCTGGATGACAAGTGATCTCCAGATGATCGGGGTCCATTTCCCTGAAGAAGATTGCTGCTAAGGACCCTCCCATCTGCAAGCCCCACCTTTCCCAAGCTCCACCCCCAAATCTCCAGGAATTCATCAATCAGGCAGTAGCCCTTGCACCACATCCTTCTTGTTTCCCAGTCATTTTGGGTGACAGGTCTCCTCCTCCTGTTTGAAGAAGGGAATTGTAAGTGTTTCTAAGGGATTGTGAGGGCCATTCCGCACCAGGATCTACGTTGCAAATTGGTTTCGGAACGAAAAAACACCATTTTAATAGTGGAATTCATCGTTATGCATACCTGCCTTTGTAGTGGAATCCAGTTGCGTTTCTATCGTTTCCCACAGGTTTCCGGTCTCGGCAAAAATCGCTATCCAGGAAGCGATATTTGCCGAGCTTTGTCCCGCCCCTGGTCATCAATCAAACGAGCAGCCAATGGGGGGCCGTTATCATGCTCCCGAAAAGCCCTTTCCCTTTAAGGCAGGTTTAAAAAAAAAACACATTGCAATGAATCTGCGTTGATTCGTTGAAACGGAGAGACCAATCTAGCTAGCAGGTGGCGTGTGAGCTGCCGTTTCATCGTTGCCACGCTCCCCCCGAGTGAAAAAAAAATCCCCCCCCCTGCACGGGCACGATTTTCGGCTGAAAATAAAGGGAAAACTAAAGGGAAAATAAACCAGCAAACGGGGCTGTGTGGTGTTTGGTGACTTAAAACAGCTCTGGGGAGGGACTGCAGCCAGGGAAGCCTCGCTGGGTAAATGAAGGCTCGCCGGTGCGTTGATCTCCACTTGCTCCGAGAAAAAAAAATGGCGATCGCTTCGCCGGAAGATCAGAGGAGAGAGCCAGGGGGAGGGACTTTGCAGAAACCGCAACAATGGTAACACACAGAACTTTCCCACTAGTGTTGCAGATTGGTTGCAAGAGTGTAGCGCTTTCCGGAGGGTGAATCCACTTTTTGGGATTTCCCTGAAAGCGCTACAACGAAGTGCTTTTTGCGGATCGGTTTCAGGAGTGTGGCAGATTGTCTACGATGTTGTGCATAACTGCATTTTTGTAGCGATTTCAATTTGCCACACTCCTGCTACAAAGAATCTGTGCGGAATGGCCCTGAGTGTTTGTAAAGGGAGGGAGGGAGGTGAGGCTGAGGGAGCCCTGATATTACTGAAGAAGAAGAGTTGGTTCTTATATGCCGCTTTTCTCTACCCGAAGGAGGCTCAAAGCAGCGCACAGTCGCCTTTCCTTTCCTCTCCCCACAACAGACACCCTGTGAGGTGGGTAAGGCTGAGAGAGCCCTGATATTCCTGCTCGGTCACAACAGCTTTATCAGTGCTGTGGCGAGCCCAAGGTGACCCAGCTGGCTGCATGTGGGGGAGTGAGAATCAAACCTGGCATGCCAGATTAGAAGTCTGTACTCCTAACCACTACACCAAGCTGGTGAAACTGAAAGGAACCTTTGGAGGCGGCATCCTCCTTGCAAGGGCATGAGCAATCCCCCGTGCTCACACTCCCACCTGTGGTTCAAGTGAGGGTTGGCCAAAGGCCCTCCTATTCTGAGCAGTCAAAGTATGGAGGAGGCAGATCAGAAGGGTCTTTTTAAGTAGGGAGCCCTTTTTTAATGTGTTTTTTTCAGAAGTCACTATTTTTTCCCCTCATTCCTTTTATTGTTTTGCTGTGTTATGCAACCGTTGAACTGCTGCTGTGTTCAGTGTTGATTTTAACTATCGTTGTGTGCATTTTATTAAGAATCTTTTTATTTCATCTTCCAATTTTGTTTTGCGTATAAGAACTGCCTCTGAAATCCTGGGATGAGCACCTGAAATCATCCTTCTCCGACAAAGGAACTTTAAACTGCTGAATCAGAATCAGTCTTTGCGTAGGAATGAACTGAAATAAAGAAATTTTTTTTGCCCATTTTGCCTTATTGCTTTAGGCACTGTGGCTGAGAATGGCCCAGCACCTGTACATCGGAGCTGTGCTCTCAGATAGGCTCCCAGGCTGGCCCGTTGGCGCTACATGCCCTTGTGGCTCATCTGCACAGCTCTGTCTATACCAGGGGTAGTCAAACTGCGGCCCTCCAGATGTCCATGGACTACAATTCCCAGGAGCCCCTGCCAGCGAACGCTGGCAGGGGCTCCTGGGAATTGTAGTCCATGGACATCTGGAGGGCCGCAGTTTGACTACCCCTGGTCTATACTAACCCTTCATGCATCCCTCAAAACCTTCTGCCTCAATGCGCCACAAGCCGTCTTCCGCAGAGGATGAGCTAAGATATAAAGATCGTAAACCAACAACTAATCAAGGCATCATGAGAGCCGTCTCATCCAGCCAAGCTCAGCTTTGGCAGCCAGACCAGGGGCCGAAGGGACAAAGGGGCTCATTGAGTCTGCCTTGTCCAGCCTAGAGAGCGATAGTGTGGCCTGCTAGCCCGCCCAGTGTGGCCGAGCTTCAGTAAGTCCAACTTCAGCCTCTTATCTTATGAGAAATGGAGAGAAAGCACAGCTTCTTTTCTGTTGCTGCCGTAAATAAACAGGACCTGTGTGGGTGTGGCAAGAAGAAAAGGGGTCGGATCTTTGTTGTAGTCAGATTCACATCATGTTTCAACCCTGAGGCTAGGCTGGCAGTGGGGTGTGTGCTGGGGTGTGTGCTAGGGAGTGGGATGTGGCTTTCCCCATGTGCAAGGAAGAAAAACCAAAGCACCTCTCACACGCAAACATAGAATCATAGAATGATAAGAGTTGAAGGTACCACCAGGGTCATCTAGTTCAGGGGTAGTCAACCTGTGGTCCTCCAGATGTTCATGGACTACAATTCCCACGAGCCCCTGACAACAAACGGAATTGTAGTCCATGGACATCTGGAGGACCACAGGTTGACTACCCCTGATCTAGTTCATCTAGTTCCTACAGAATGCAGGAAATTCACAACAACCTGCTCTTCCACAGTGACTCCAATTTCATGCCCAAGTGATGTTGCCACCCCCCAAAAACCACAGAATCCCTGGCCAGTCTGGCCTGGAGGAAATTTGCCTCCTGACCCCAGGTGAGGTTTTTCCCTGGGCATGCAAGAAAGGGCCACAAGAGCCAAGCACTAACACAATACTTTCTGCCCACCCACTTACAATCTGCCCATGGCTCTGATTTTGCATTAACTATTCCACAGTCTGCATTTTTTTGGGGGGGGAATCAGATCTTCCAATATTTTACCCCTGCACCTGGTTGTGACCGTGTGCATGAAAAGTGCAGTTGCTAAACTCCAGGTGGGGTCTGGAAATCTTCTGGAATTGTTGCTTCTGTCCTGATAAGGGGAAGAGGAAAGTGGTCTGTGCTGGAGATATGACGTCACTTCCAACCAATTCCAGACGTGATGCTGGCCAGCTGGCAGATCCTAGAGTGTTGCATGGATATCTTGTGAGTATCTGCCAGCAATCATGTTGCAGCCCTGGCACAGATGAACTTTCTTTCTTTCTGCTGGCCCTCAGTGGCAACAAGTAGGGAGAGTTGGAGTCCTCTCACTGAAGAGAAAGATCTGGTCTCCTTCTCTGAAGACGACAGGGATCCCAGGAGAAAGTGGCTGCCCTGGAGACTGCGGTCCCTCCCCACCCCAAACCCTGGCCTCCACAGACTTCACCCACCAGTCTCCAGGAATTTCCTGATCTGGAGTTGGAAACTCTACTGGAAAGACATCTGCTAGGTCACTACCAATGGAACAAGAGTCCTGGTTAGGGTTGTGTGCGGCAGCCTGGCCTGGCCGATTCGGACGCTGCCGCACACAACCCTAGACTCATGGTGGCTTCCTTTGCTTCTGCTCATCACCATCCCTCCATGACCACAGAGCTGGGTCTCCTCCAGTATTTCCTCTCTCACTGGTTTGGAAGCTACTTCCCATGTGCCTGGCGAGCGGACAAGCTGGTAGACTTCTGTTATCGGGCCACCCCTTATGGGGCTTTGCTGCCATGCCTTTTGCTCTCTTGGGACTGCTGGTGCTCTGATGCCCAGCCTACCAAGGCCTCTCTTCTTCTGGTGAAGCGGCAAGGGGGGGGGGAGGAGGAACCAGCCAACGGCCCACCCTCACTGCCCCCACCCTCCCTAGTTGGCTTCTAAAGCGCCTTCCATTGCTTGGAGTGGCTTCTGTTGCCATCTCTCGCCAGGAAGCCTGGTCCAGAGGTCTTTGCTATTCCCAGTTGCAGTAGAGGCTGTGGGACTGGACAGAAGGCCACCCAGAAAGGCCATTGCGGTGTGGAGTCTGGGGCGAACTTTCCAGGGTCTATGGGTTTCTCCCTTTCCTCCCCTTCAGGGTTTTCTGCCGAGGGAGAGCTTTTTGCTTCTTCCCTCAAAAAGACCTGCACAAGCCTTGAATGTTTGCCATAAGCGGCAGGGCAGGTGGCAGCCTGAACTGACACTTCCCTAATCCTCTCCTCTCTTACGCCTTGTGCTTTGAAACCCACAAGTCTTCTGGAGGGCAAATATTCTTTACTGTGCAGAATCTGCCCAGACGTATCCCGGGAGCAGTGTGGAACCGGAGAGAGAGGAAGGTTCCCACCGTTGTCTCCAACTCCATGTCTCCAGGCTGTGTGTTCTTGGAGCAAAACATGAGTAAACAGGTGGAACACCTGCTGTTGCCCTCACAGCTCCACCAGGGAGTCCCAACATGCGCAACTAGAGCTTGCAGGAGAGGAGGCCAAGGCCTGTGTCAGCCACTTGGCTGCCTGAATCTCTGTAAGGGTTGCCCCAAGCGCCATCCCCTAATGAGAAGTCAGAGGCAGCAACAAGCATCAAGTCTGTTCATTCAGGGATTATTTATGCCTCGGGAGCCACGAGCCTGCTTGCCCAAGAGCTCTACAGAATTTGGACGCTTGCACACACTAGTGTGATATTTGGTTGTTCTGCGCAAACCTTTACACAAGTTTGGTTCTCATAATGTATCTGTGGCCCACCTTGCAGTTAGGGAGACTCCAGCAAAACACGGGTTTTTCTCCCTGAGCTCAAAGTTCTGGGAAATGGTTTCCCCCACCAGTGGGAGAGACTCTCATTAGAAAAAAAAGAAGAAAAAATCTCCTGCACAGAAAGCAAACCTGCCTGATCTTTGCCCAAAGGATAAACAGAGGGTGCCTCCCCCCAGTTTTTAGCCACCAGCAGGGGTGTGTGGTTAAGAGCTAGTTGATCCCCCTCTTCCTTTGTCTTAAGACCTTGGGCCAGTCTCCTTCTCTCAGAACTCTTAGCCTCTCAAGGTGCCTGTTGTGGGAGAGGAAAGGAAGGTGACTGCAAGATACTTGGGAGACTAGTTAGGATAAAGAAAAGCAGGTCTAAAACCCAACTCCACCCACCCAATTGTGGCCAACCCTGCTTCTCCAGAGTTGTAAGCAAGGTGGAGTTGAGAGAGCTCTGTGAGAACTGAAAATGGCACACAGTCACCCAGCAGGCCTCAGGTGTCTCTGAGCAGTTTAAAATCGCCTTCCCTTCTTCTCCCCATAACAGACACCCTGTGAGAGAGGTGGGGCTGAGAGCTCTGAGAGAACTGGGAATGGGCCACAGTCACCCAGCAGGCCTCAGGTGTCTCTAAGCAATTTAAAATCGCTTTCTCGTCCTCTCCCCATAACAGGCACCCTGTGAGGGAGGTGGGGCTGAGAGCTCTGAGAGAACTGAGAATGGCACACAGTCACCCAGCAGGCCTCAGGTGTCTCTAAGCAGTTTAAAATTGCCTTCCCTTCCTTTCCCCATAACAGGCACCCTGTGAGGGAGGTGGGGCTGAGAGCTCTGAGAGAACTGAGAATGGCACACAGTCACCCAGCAGGCCTCAGGTGTCTCTAAGCAGTTTAAAATTGCCTTTCCTTCCTTTCCCCATAACAGACACCCTGTAAGAGAGGTGGAGCTGAGAGCTGTGAGAGAACTGGGAATGGCACACAGTCACCCAGCAGGCCTCAGGTGTCTCTAAGCAGTTTAAAATTGCCTTCCCTTCCTTTCCCCATAACAGGCACCCTGTGAGGGAGGTGGGGCTGAGAGCTCTGAGAGAACTGAGAATGGCACACAGTCACCCAGCAGGCCTCAGGTGTCTCTAAGCAGTTTAAAATTGCCTTCCCTTCCTTTCCCCATAACAGGCACCCTGTGAGGGAGGTGGGGCTGAGAGCTCTGAGAGAACTGAGAATGGCACACAGTCACCCAGCAGGCCTCAGGTGTCTCTAAGCAGTTTAAAATTGCCTTCCCTTCCTTTCCCCATAACAGGCACCCTGTGAGGGAGGTGGGGCTGAGAGCTCTGAGAGAACTGAGAATGGCACACAGTCACCCAGTAGGCCTCAGGTGTCTCTAAGCAGTTTAAAATTGCCTTCCCTTCCTCTCCTCATAATAGGGAGGGCAGCAAGTGTAGGGGCCAGCCCAATCAGCTGTGCTGGCCTCACCCTGATTGGCCTATATTCAAGCACAGACACCTGGGACATGCTCCTCCCACAGGGGTGTTTCACATATATATAGAGGAACCATGGATGGATAAAGATTTTGATTTTTATACTACCCTTCCAGACGATGCTGGGCAGTTTATGCATAATTGCAGAAAAATTAGTTTTTAGGTTTTGACAGATCCTTGTTTGAACGTTGGTAGTTTAGTATATTTGTATGTAGATAATGAATTTTTAAAAATACTTTAGTGTTCTATAAAATGATGATATGCAGTTCTCCAACTTTTTCTAAGGATCACTCATGCAAAAGGAAGAAAATGTTTTAACAGGAGCTGGGGGGGAGGGGATGTAGAGGCTGTTACTTATTCCTCCCTTCCCCTTCTGTTGTCGCTGTATATCTGGGGAGGCAGGCTGGTTGGAGAAGACAGGAGTGTTGAAGGCCCTAGTTAGCCTGATTGTACCAAGGTGTAGTCTGCACGGGGAGTGACCCTACCTTTCCCCTGCGATATCCAAAAGTGCATATAACACTCGATATTTGAAAAACCGGCATCAGGAAGAGTGCAGATTCCGGCTTTGTGCAAATAAACTCCCTTCTCTGTGCCTCATAGCAAGGAAGTCTGTCCTGATTGACCAGGGTGTCAGTTCAAGGTCTTCCCAGTTACAAGGCTTCCCTTAAAGTGACTGCACTCCAGAAGCCCGAATTGTTCTCAGCAGAGATTTGCCCCTTGTTATTTCCCTTTCCTCTGCTGCCTCCAATCCTCTCCCCCTAACTCAAGAAAAGAAAGAAAGAGACTCCTGATGTGCTTGGCTCCCCTCCCTGTTCTGAGCTTCCCTAGTCAAGTGCAGAACACTTTCTGTTTCAATAGGGGGGCAGGACAGAGGAAGACCCGAGTTCAAATCAATTTGAATTCAACAGGATCCACACTGGAAAAAACAAAGTAAGTGCAGAATCAGCCCAGATCTCAGAAGCTAAGCAGGGTTGGCCCTGGTTGATATTTGGATGGGAGACACCAGGGTTGCCAGGCAGAGGCAAGCAATGGAAATGACCTCTGTCTCTTGCCGTGAAAACCCTCTGGGGTCTCCCCCATCTGCTGCAATGATGGCAAAAAAGAATCATGACTCCTGAAAAGAACTCCTACCTTCAGAGACCCTGGACTAGCTGCTGAGAAGACACAACCAGGCATGTCTTCTGTATGCTTCCCAGAAGTCACTGCTGGAAGCAGGATGCTCGAATAGATGGACTTTTTGTCAGGTGGACATCCTGGGGACATCTGCCCCCCAGGGCTATTCCGGCAACAGCTGGTTTTACAGCGGAAGTCACAAAAGGCTTCACAAAGGCCCTCCATTCCCATAGGAGACTCACCTGGCTCGACTGCTCCAATGTGCCATCCCAACTGCAAAGAGCATTAGAGATGAGGGCCATGTGGTGTGTGAGCATGGGAATATCCGCTAGGCCTGGGCGCCCTGGAGGAAGCTGTCTATCAGGGCCCTTGGAATTCCATTCTCTCCCTGTGATAGAGATTTCCTTTGTGCAGTGTGCTTCGCGGGGGTGGGGGTGGCTGCAATGGCATCATGCTGATAGCCCTGGAGAGGAGGAAGTCTGGATCATGTAGTTTGGCTGGTCAGTCAGGCTCAGCCTTTCAGGGGTGGGAGGCAGGTTGGACTGGGCCTAACTGGCTCAGTTAATTGCCTTGCAAAAAAACAGACCACAACATCAGGTGATCCATGGCTGCTTCTGCACATCCCCCTCTGTTTTGGCTTCTAAACTGAACATTTTTTTTTTAGTTTCCATGCCAAATCTTGCTTGAATCATGCTGTCATCATTGATGTTCCTTTCCTTGGCACACTGTTTTCCAAACCAGCTTTGGGCTTATAAAAAATGAATTAGGAATTCCTATAGCACTACAATGTGTAGTGATTACCAATATTCATTCATTCATTCATTCATTCATTCATTCATTCATTCATTCATTCAATTTATAAACTGCCCCTCACTGTGGCATCTCAGCGTGGTGTACATGGAACAGTAGAAGAGGTACATTGAGACATTTGTAACAATATGAACAGGTAACGTAAGGAACATGCACAATCAATGTCAATCAAAACTTTGAGAACGTTGCACACTGGGCACTCACAGTAGATCAGATCGGAGGGCTGGTGGTGACAGCAGCCAAGTAGAAGGTTTAGGTCAGGGTGTGTGGGAGTCAGACGTTGCTTGGCAGGGGACCACGTTAAGGGAGACTCTTGTCATCAGTCTGAACTGAAAGCCTGGCAGAAGAGCTCAGTTTTGCAGGCCCTATGGACCCATTTGAGTTCCAGCAAGGCCTTGATTTTGTTGAGCTCTTTCCACCAAGTGGGAGCCACAGACGAGAAGGCCCCGGCTCAGGTCGAGGCCAAGCAAATTTGCTTGGGACCAGGGATCACCAATCTGCTGGAATGGATGGAGCAAGTCACTCCTTGGGGAATATATGCAGGCAGACGATCCTTGAGGTACACAGGACCCTAATTGCGCATAGACTTAAAGGTGAGTAAAGGTAAAGGTATCCCCTGTGCAAGCACCGAGTCATGTCTGACCCTTGGGGTGACGCCCTCCAGCGTTTTCTTGGCAGACTCAATACGGGGTGGTTTGCCAGTGCCTTCCCCAGTCATTACCATTTTACCCCCCAGCAAGCTGGGTACTCATTTTACCGACCTCGGAAGGATGGAAGGCTGAGTCAACCTTGAGCCGGCTGCTGGGATCGAACTCCCAGCCTCATGGGCAGAGCTTCAGAAAGCATGTCTGCTGCCTTACCACCCTGCGTCACAAGAGGTGAGTACCAGAACCTTAAATCTGATCTGGTATTCAGGTGGTAGCCAGTGCAGTTGCTGAAGGCCTGGGGTGATATGATCTCTCCTTGGAGCATTTTAGACCAATATTAAGAACACAAAGCCACAAAAAGTGCTCTGGCACTGCAGCTCAGAGAAATGGAGGATGTGAGGAAGATGAGACCTTGGCAGATGTTGCATTTTCTCACCCATCAGGTTTGCTGACATAAGGTGGCATTAGTCCTGCAAAGACTGTGCCAAACCAAGCTTGAAAAAGAAGGTACTGAGGACAGGGAAGCCCTGGAAGATGGGTAACAGAGGACAACTTGATGTAAATGCCCCCCTCCCCATTTCAGTTTGTAAGCCAACATAGGTTAAGTTTGCCAGCTCTGGATTGGAAAATACCTGAACATTTTGGGGTGGAGCCTAAAGAGGGTGGGGTTTGGGGATGGGCAGGACCTCAGTGTCAGTCGCCCCTGGCACTGGATATGATCTAACCTCCAAAGTAGCCGTTTTCTCCAAGAGGACTGATCTGTCTAGTCTAAAAATCAGTTGCAAAGGTGAGAGGTCTGAACCAGTTGCTCCTTCCTCCACAGCAGAGCTGGGCCCATTCCGTACACGCTGGATAATGCACTTTCAGCGTGCTTTTGCAGCTGGATTTTCCTGTGCAGAACATGAAAATCTACTTCGAAAGTGCGTAGAAAGCACATTACTTAGTGTGTGCAGAATGGGCCCTGGATGGATTTGGCTGCAAACAGGTTTCAGAACATTTGACACCAGGAAAAGAACTTCTTCACCATACATGTCCGAGGAGAGAGAGGAGCATAAAGTCCAGGTGGTCTTAAGCCACATACACCTCTCATAAGGACTGTGGGGTCTCAGTTTGTAGGACCTCCATCACTTATTTGAATATTGAGATGACAAACACTCTGCACATGTTATAGCAACACATAAATATTTGCTATGAGCCTCTTGTGGCGCAGAGTGGTAAGGCAGCCGTCTGAAAGCTTTGCCCATGAGGCTGGGAGTTCAATCCCAGCAGCCGGCTCAAGGTTGACTCAGCCTTCCATCCTTCCGAGGTCGGTAAAATGAGTACCCAGCTTGCTGGGGGGTAAACAGTAATGACTGGGGAAGGCACTGGCAAACCACCCCGTATTGAGTCTGCCATGAAAACGCTGGAGGGCGTCACCCCAAGGGTCAGACATGACTCGGTGCTTGCACAGGGGATACCTTTACCTTTACCTTTTAAATATTTGCTTACTGTTAGAGGACAATTTTCTATGATCAAGAAACAAAATTCCAAATTTTTTAGGGTTGTGTGCGGTGGCGTCTGAACCAACTGTTCCAGGCCAATGCAGCCAGCACCACACTGCGCCATGGGGGGGAGGGGAATTGCGGGCACTGGTGCGTAACTCAGCGCACACATCCAGGCACATTACACGCCTGCATATGTGCGACGAGTTACGCACTGGCGCCCGCACATCACCCTCCCCTACGGCACAGTGCAGCGCTGGCTGCATCAGCCTGGAATGGCCGGTTCAGACACCAATGCGCACAATAGCTTCCTAGGGACCAACAGATTTTTTCCAGAAAGAGATTCGGGTGGATGGCCATGTTGGTCTGAAGCAACAAACTGGGATTTTGTTCAGATTCTTCCATTGTACAAGCTTTCATTAGGCAAAGCCCTGGAAAATTTTGCATTCTACCACTACCTGAAACTAGGATGCAGGAAGTAATTTGCAGGGAATGGTAATTTTAGTAATGATTAATTGCTCTCTCTCCACACTTCCGTGGCTTTCTCAACAGCTTGGAAATCCATCTCAGTCTTAATCTACAGAGGGCTCCTGGTATGATCCTCAGCAAATCCCATTTCCCCAAATAGTGCAAAATGTGCCATATTGCAGATATGTGGCTTCTTCTCATGCTGGCTTGTAATAACAATTGCACATGTGGGAGTAGGATGCCGGCCTCCAGGTAGGAATGACACTCCTCTCCGGGCTACAGAGATCAGTTTCCCTGGACAAAATGGATGCTTTGGAGGGAGGCCTCTATGGCATTGTACCCCAGGTTCCATCTCCAAAACTCTAGGACAGGGGTAGTCAAACTGCGGCCCTCCAGATATCTATGGACTACAATTCCCAGGAGCCCCCTGCCAGCGAATTGTAGTCCATGGACATCTGGAGGGCTGCAGTTTGACTACCCCTGCGGAGCTTCCCCACCTGGATTTGGCCCCTGCGTGGAGGAAGCACCTGTGCACTTTTTTAGTTGGCTGGTAACTTTTTGACTTTTGTCTTATTCTGACAGCACATTATACTATAGCACTAAAAGGTTATTTGTACTTTATTTATTTATTTTATTTATTTTACTTGCAGTAACGTTTAGAAATGTCCACCGTTCATGCACTTGAATTCCACAACTCACCCTGTTTACTTGAACTTCAGGGGTAATCTGCCCTAAATCCCACACAAATTCCCCTGTGTCGGGCAGTTAGGAACGATTCCAGCACTGGAGAACTTGTAGAGTTGAGAAAACCCCAATCACAAGGCCTCAGGAGAAAGAGCACAACAAGTTGAGATGCGGCATGAATTCATTGTCACGGCCAGGAAGATAGGGCACTGTGCAGTATCCTTCTGAACACAGTAATCTCCACTGTGTCAATAGGCAACCTGCCTTAAACTTCATTGTAACATCTTTAAAGAGCAAAACCCAACAGTCAGGTAGAGAACAAACAGGAGGGGGGAAGCTAGCCAATGTTTTGCTGAGGGCGCCCCAGGCTTGATTATCTGTCCCCAGGCCAGGGGTGTGGGTGTGGGTGCTCCATGTGTGGAATGCTTCCCTTGGGGCTGGAGCTGTCTACCTGGAGAAGGCGAAGGAGACAGGGAGGTGTGTGGACAAGATTCTCCCTATCCCATGCTGCCTGCTGGAAGCGGAAAGATCTGCCTTGTGCATGATTCCAAAGCATATGGAGAACAGCCTGCAGGGGGCACTGGGCTAGATGTGTATTTTGTCAATTTATCATTGTATTTATTTTCCGCTCCATCTCCTGGGACTCGGTGCCGATTACTTCATAATAAAATCACATGTAAAAATAAGAATACTGATGAAATATTAAAAGCCCCAAATTAAATACATTTAAAATCTAAAATCAGGAGCCCGGCAGCATGTCTCTCTGAACTCTCTCTGCCTGGTCTGAGGCCTCCCGGGCTCCCCTCGCCTGCCTTTCCTGACTCCTCTTCTCCAGAGAGGTTCTGACCCTGCAGAGGTTTTTCCTGTGAGCTGCAGACGCCTCCCTTCCGCTCTTCCTCCATCTGCTCCAGCCTGAGGAATCCCAGACAGTGTCTTGCTGAAGGCACTGTGGGAAAGGCCGGCCGCAGAGCACCAGTGGAAAGGAGGCTTGAGGAGGGACGGGCAGGTGGTGGTGGTGGTGGTGGTGGTGGTGGGAAATCAGCCCCATACCTTGATTAAGGGAGGGCCAAGATCTGCTCTCACACTCTGCTCCTGAGGCACCCTTGGTCTGCAGAGCAGAGAACAGCTGATGGGGAGAGTCTGCAGCTGTACCAAGCAGGGACACCAATTCACAAGGGGCGAGTCTGTCGCTCCTAGCCCACAGCAATGAGTGAGTAAGCCCCACCAGTGCTTTGTACCACACTGCAGCCAGACACGCTTCTGAAGCCCCTGAGCCCAGGAGTGCCTGGCTGTGACATGGAGGCCTACTTGTGCAGAATGGAGATGAGGTCAGGCTCTGCTGGGGCCAGCCCTGATCCACTTTTCCCTTCTTTTCCCTCAAAAGAGCAGAAGGGGATGTCCCAAAAACAGCAACGGGAGGGTGGTGAGGAAGGGAGGCCTTGGGGCTTGGGTGGACGGTAGCCCAGCCCTGTTTGTCCCCTTCTGCAAAGTCTGTACAGTCCAAGGCTCCTCTGGGCTGTGTCTTTCCCTGCACCAAGCAGAGCAGCAATGCAACAGGGCAGCAGGGAGAGGCGGGGGGGGGGGGGGCTTCTCAGCATTCATGGGACTGCTTCCGCCACAGGAAGGACTCTGGAGCACTTTTGTGAACTCAACGAAAGAACCACAAAGATTCAGTTTTACTTTCTGTATGACTTGAAGCCTCATTTGTAACTGGGGACCAAGAAGCACACTTTGCATCCTGTGTGAAAATGGACCGTGAGCTGCATTTTATTGCCCCCTCCTTTCACAGGCCTTAAGGCCAGAGTCAGCACTGTGGGCTGCAGTGCACTCCTTTGAGCATCTGGGGACTGAGGAGGATTCTTAAGAGGTGTTGCCTGTCTGAGTTCCAGCTGATGAATTCTCAGCACTGAATCGTGGCTTGAAGAGAAGTCAACTTGGAGACTCCCCAAAGTTCCTGCTTGCCAGTCGCTTAGCGAAAATGCACCTAGAACCGAAGTGACTCCTTTAACCAACCCGCTTCATTGCTTGGTCAGGTCAGGGGCCCAAGTCACAAGTGCCTGAGCCATTGTTGTTTCCAGACTTCTGTTCTGTATTGCCTTTCCTGACTGTTGCATGTCCTGGGCATGCTGGTGCATGTTCCTGTTCAGGCACGCTGTTGATGTGTGTGGTGCTGGCCAAGCCAAACACTCCCCATGCACACCCGGCACTCCCCACTGCACAGCCAGTGTTGTGGGGAAAGATCCGTGGTGGTGGGTGGGCTGTCTCCCAAGAAAGGTGGTCCACCATTCCTGGTTCTCTCATAGAGGAGATCTTGAACTATTGACCCACCCACCCCTGACACAGGTGTGTGGAAGCCACACTGCTGAACATAATGTTCTCACGGACTTGTTGCCACTTTATGATTTTATTCCTCAAACCCAAATGACAAGATCTCCTGGAGAGGCAGCAGCCGCCGCCACACTGGAAGCAGAGGTGCAGGAGAGCAGCCGAGTCCTTGAGGCACGTCTTTACAATCAAGATCATCTGCAAATGATTTCATTTCAAAACATACTAATTGTTTTAGATGTGTTTAAATATGGTTGGCCACAAATCCATGGACTCGCGGATCTCGCAGGCTGGTTTGTGCAGCAAGCTAAGCAGGGTGGAAACCAAGGCAGGCTGGGAAGAGCTACAGGGGGACCTCTGCAAATTGGGGTGGGGATGGGCAACAAGGTGGCAAATGAAGTCCAGCACAGAAAAGGGCAAAGAGATGCGCGGTGAGTCAAACCTCCTAACTTTCCATAATTGTTGATGGAATCGGAACTAGCTGGGCACGAAAGAGAAATACTTGGGCCCATTCCGCACAAGGAGCAATGTGGCAAATTGCTTGCAGAAAGAAATAATGGAAATAAAAATAGTGGAATTCGGCATAACGCATACCTGCCTTTGTAGTGGAATCCAGTAACGTTTCAATCGTTTCCGGTCTCGCCAAAAATCGCTAGAAAGGAAGTGATTTTTTCTGTGCTTTGTCCCGCCCCTGGCCATCAATCAAACGAACAGCCAATGGGCAGTTGTTATCATGATCCGGAAAAGCCCTTTTCCCTTTAAGAACAGTTAAAAAAAAAACACACACATTGCAACGAATATGCCTTGATTCCTTGATTCCTTGATTCCTCCTAACATAGAGACCCATCTAGCTGGCAGCTGGTGTGTGAGCTGGCAATCCATCGTTGCCACGTTCCCCCAAGTGAACCTCCCCCCCCCCCCGTGTACAGGTGCGATTTTCAGCTGAAAATAAAGGGAACTTGCAAACGGGGCTGTGTTGTGCTTGGTGACTTAGGGGAGCTTTAAAGCAGCTCTGTGGAGGGACTGCAGCCGGAGAAGCCTCGCTGCGTGAATGAAGGCTCGCTGACTCGTTGCTCTCCGCTCGCTCCGAGAAAAAAAAAATGGCGATCGCTTCACCAGAAGTTCAGAGGAGAGAGCCAGGGGGAGGGACTTTGCTGAAACTGCAACAATGGGAAAGCACAGAACTTTTTCGATACTGTTGCAGATTGTTTGCAAGAGTGTAGCGCTTTCCAGAGGGTGAAACCACTTTTGGTGATTTCCCTGGAAGCGCTACAACAAAGCGCTTTTCGCGGGTCTGTTTCAGGAATGTGGCAGATTGTGTGTGACGTCTTGCGGAACTGCAAATTAGTAGCGTTTACAATTTGCCACACTCCTGCTACATTTAACTTGTGTGGAATGGCCTTGGTGTTGTCGCAGATGGGCTGGATGAAAGCAATCCTGTCAGGCAGGGGGTGGCAAACTCAATGCTAGAGTTCATTAGACAAGGGGTTGAAACTCAGGCAGAATCCTGTCCGTTGGTCTGGCCACAACATGTCAAAAGAGACATTGAAGAGCTGCAAAGAATGCAGATGATGACAACCCAAATGGGCTGCAGCACTTTTCCTATGGGCAGAGGCTAAAGAGTGGGGGGATATTCAGTTTAGAGAAATGAGGGTGAAGAAGGTTTGACAGACATTTAGAAAATTCTACACGGGATGGAGAAAGTAGATGGGGAACTTCTCTAAGCATCCATTGAAATATGGGTCATACTCCTTCATGCCAAATGGGAATCACTGGCAGGAGACGTTGTGATGGCCACAAGCAGAGAGAGTGAGGCAGAGTCGGGGAGGAGAGACCACCTGTGGCGATTAAGTGGGTGGCAAAGGAAGGCAAGAGAAGCAAAGATTCAGTGGGGTGGGAGTGGCACTCTGTACCTGCTCAGAGTGCGCCTTCTCTTAATTACACAAGGAAAGAACAAAGGTTGCACTGTGTGTGTGTGTGTAGGGGAGGGGTGTGGGGGCTGAGTTTGCTTCTCAGGCTCACTTTTCCTTTTGTAGAACACCCATCATGACGGCCTCTCTTGCAGGGCTATGGTCAGTGGCAGTAATAAATGACAATCATGCATGTCATTATGCATTTCTTTACATCATTGCCCTGACCCGGCTAGACTGCTCTCGTCATAGTTCCAAAGCTAAGCAGGGTTGACCCCAGCAAGTATTTGCACGGAGGACCGCCAAGGGAGGCAGGCAACAGCAAACCAGCTTCTTGCCTTGAAACCTCTGTGGCTCTCCAGAAGTCGGCTCCAAGAAAAAAAAGCTCTTTGTCAATAAAATGGCCTAAGTGGCATGTAAAAAAGGAACAAAACCACGCAATTGTCCAACCAAAAACTAACACGCAGAGAAAGCAAGAGGGAAAAGAGCTCCATTTAAAAAGGCTCCAGCAGAGAAACTGATCTTGCCCTGCCCAAAAGAGGCAAAGGAGCCTGTGGACTTTGTAGAGGTGAGCATCCCTGGGCAGAGCAGGCCCAACTCTAGCATGAGAATGTTGGTTTGGTTTAGAACAAAGTTCAAGGCCAGTGGCACCTTGAAGAAGAAGAAGGAGAAGGAGAAGGAGAAGGAGAAGGAGAAGGAGAAGGAGAAGGAGAAGGAGAAGGAGAAGGAGAAGAAGAGTTGGTTCTTATCTGCCACTTTTCTCTACCTGAAGGAGTCTCAAAGCGGCTTACAATCACCTTCCCTTTCCTCTCCCCACACCAGACACCCTGTGAGGTGGGTAAGGCTGAGAGAGCCCTGATATTCCTGCTCGGTCAGAACAGTTTTATCAGCGCCGTAACCAACAAAGTTTAATTAAAGGTGCCCCTGGATTCAAACTTTGTGCTATTGCTTCAGGCCAACATGGCTTCACACCTAGGCCTACCTCCTCGGTTTGGATTTCCTCACCCCTCGAGAGATGGGCTGCCTCTCCCGTGATAAACCTGCGACTGCATGTTGGCATCCGAGGGCACGGTGCTGCTTCAGAAAGAAGGAACGAATCAAAAGGACGGGCGCTTCCCTCAATGAGAAACAGGCTCTGGCAGGGATGAAAAGGATGGGGGATGCTTCTTGGCAACTGCTTCGGAAACGGCCTTCTGCTGCTCCAGTGGAGGAAGCTGGAGGAAGCAGCACAGATGTGCCCTCCCCCCAGAAGGCTCTGGCCCCACATTCTCTCCTCCTCGCAGCCACACAGACGACGTTTGTATGTGGGACTCTCCCCACTGGCTTCTCAAAGGAGGGAGTATTCTGTGTGCCTTTGGCTGGAGTCCACCAGGAAGCGTGCGCCCCACTCTGTGGGGTGGGTGTCCTTCAGGGGCCGGAATGAATGAGCACGCTTTCTCCTCGGGAGCACAGAAGGCGCTCACAAAGCTCACAGTCCCTGCTCTCCATCTCTGCCACTGCCCCGCGGTGCTCACACAGCCAGGCCCACATGGGGTTGCCAGCCTCCTGGTCAAGTCTGGAGAGTCCTCGCTATCCCAGCTGCTCTCCAGACAGAGATCTGTTCCCCTGGAGAAAATGGCTGCCTTGGAGAGCGGGCCAAATGGCAGTGTTCCCGGTGGAGGCCTCTCCCCTCCCTAGGCAATGGCGGTGGTATGCCAAGAAGAGGAAGAAGAAGAAGAAGAAGAAGAAGAAGAAGAAGAAGAAGAAGAAGAAGAAGAAGAAGAAGAAGAAGAGTTGGTTCTTATATGCTGCTTTTCTCTACCCAAAGGAGTCTCAAAGCGGCTTACAGTCACCTTCCCTTTCCTCTCCCCACAACAGACACCCTGTGAGGTGGGTGAGGCTGAGATAGCCCTAATATTCCTGCTCAGTCAGAAGAGCTTAATCAGTGCTGTGATGAGCCCAAGGTCACCCAGCTGGCTGCATGTGGGGGAGTGAGGAATCAAACCCCGCTCCCCAGATTAGAAGTCTGCACTCCTAACCACTACGCCAAGCTGGCCAAGCCTCTAGCGTGCCACAGCACCATGGAAAGATGGTGAGCTGAGAAGCCTCCATGGTGTTGCTTTCAAATCTGGCAGGAGCTGTGCTGTGTCAGGTGCTGTTTCTGCTTTCTGCAGAAATCCCCCCCCCATGCTCTCAGGTGCATTCACTCCAAAATGACAACAATTACTAGTGTGCAGGAGCACTTGTGCACATTAGTTACCCCACACACATTAGTACCATGGTTGCTTTTCCATCATGTTTTAGCAGTGCTCGTGCCAATGTTGAGGAGAAACATGTCAAAGACCGGAAGGTGTGGAAAGCTGCAGCAAATGCTGCCTGGCCCCGTTCAAGCTTTTCCTTCTGGAGGCAGAGCTAACAAGGAGTGGGAGATTGTGGAGGGAGAACTGCCGTCCCTTCAAGAGCCACAGCCCAGGGGAAGATGCTGATCCCAGATGAAAGCTGTTCAGCTGCCCCCCAGGTAAGAGCTCCCCATTTCTGTCCCTGGCAACTTGCCCCTGTCTCCCAATGTTGATGCCCAAATTTTGCTACCTGTGGGAGAGGCGCACCTGCCCTCTTGGGAGGCAACACCCTGTTGTATTTTTGCAAAGCAATTATAGTTAATGGTGCTCATCACGTGCTCATTTAAAGGGCCTGGAAATGAAAGCAGGAGGCAAGGTGTGTGTTGGCAAACCAGCCGGCACGTACCAGTTTTGCACTTTAAAAAATGCACCCCGGTTGCTCATTTGCTTCCTAATTACCATCCACCCGCTGGCTGGCAGGCTGGCTGGCTGGCTGGCTGGCTGGCTGGCTGGCAGGCGCCCTGTTTTCATAGTGGGGTGGGGCTGTACTTTTCCTTCCCACTGCTCTGGTATGAGATAACACAGGGAAACCGTCTTGGAGCATCAAGACTGTACCTGTTTACAAGGAGCAATTAAGCCAGGTGACACAGGCAGACATACCAAAGCTCCCGATTGGCTGCATTCAAAGGATGCTGGCTTAGGATTGGATAGCTCTGGAACAGAGCCCTTCAACAGGCAGCAGGCCTTTGATGCTCCCCAGCACTTGGCAGCCCAGCCCGGCAGCCCAGTTTATGAGCCGGAATAACGGCAAGGGGGAAGGGCCTCACTGCCAGGCGCTGATGAAGACGTGCCGGGTTCCGAACAGGAGGCTGCATCTGATGCACGCCCTGCAGTCCCATGACTGCAACAAATCCTCAATCAGCCCTTTAAACAAACAAACAAAAAAAAAACAACCAAAGAGAAATGTGTCATCATGATTTAAAAACATAAAAAGGCAGATTCAAATATTTTGGTTCTTCTTGCTCAGTTTTGACCACTGTTGGAGGGCGTTAGTGTCCTAGGGTTGGGCGCTTTGGCGCTGTGGTGCTCGAAGCGGCCAGTCTCTCCCGGCGCAGCCAGCACTGCGACAAGGGGAGGATGGGGCGGTGGGGGCATCAGTGGGCTGGCAGGCTGTCCCTCAAAGCTGCTCTCTCTGCCTCACCTACCTTACAGGGTGTCCGTTGTGGGGAGAGGAAGGGAAGGTGATCAGAAGCCACCCTCAGACTCCTACTTTTTCTTCTTCCTCTTCTCTTGGCTCTACCATGCAACTTATGTGCAGCCAGCTAAGTAATGTGAATTTTACAAAACAAAGTTTGAATCCTGTGGCACCTTTATGACTAGCAGAGTTTTAGTCAAGGTCTTAAGCTTTTGTGTGTGTTCACACTTCTTCAGATACCATGAAGTGGAAATTACCGGTCCATACATACAGGCAGAGGGTGAGCTGTACTTTAGCAAGCAGCATATTGGAGATGTTTAACAGATTCAAGGACCAAGCAGGAATAACAAGCTTAGTTTATAAGTTTACCATATATTTGGGCTTGATTCCAGAGGAAAACATAGTGAAGGAAATAAATCTGTCAAAATTGAAGATTAATTGGCAGATGTATTCTTAATTGTGGGATGCTGAGAGTAATAAGCTACCTTACCATTACGCTCCATCCGTCTCCTCCCAAGCAAAGAGGCATCTTTATGGCATCTTCTTCTTTGAAGTGGGGTGACTGGCTGTGTAGAGCAGGGGTAGTCAAACTGCGGCCCTCCAGATGTCCATGGACTACAATCCCCATGAGCCCCTGTCAGCGAACGCAGTGTTTGCTGGCAGGGGCTCATGGGAATTGTAGTCCATGGACATCTGGATGGCCGCAGTTTGACTACCCCTGGTGTAGAGTTATCCCCCCTGTCTACAGACCAGGGAAATACATTCCAAGCTGCCATTCCAAATTACATTACAGTTCATTATTCAAAACTAGTAAATAAGGGCTAAAATAAAACACTGGGAGATTGGTGAGAATACAGATGTAAGGAATGAATGAGGTTAGCCTGTGTAGTGAGATAAGAAACCAATATCACTGTTAAGTCACAAATTCAGATGGGATAACAGAATCCTAGAGTGGGAAGGGGCCATACACGCCATCTAGTCCCACCCCTTGCTTAGTGCGGGACCAACCTCAAGCATCCTGAAGTAGCTGTCCAGCCGCTGCTTGAAGACCACCAGTGAGGGGGAGCTCCCCACCTCCTTAGGCAGCCCATGCCACGGCTGAACTACTCGGACTGTGAACATTTCCCCCCTGATATCTAGCCAGTACCATATCTAGCCGGTTTCCCCTGATATCTAGTCATTACGATGGGTCCTATCCTCTGCTGCCAACAGCAACCACAAAGTTTCAGTTGTGCCCTCCTCGTGATCACCTTTCAAATACTTAAAGAGGGCTATCATGTCCCCTCTCAACCTCTTCTTCTCCAGGCTGAACATTCCCAAGTCCCTCAGCCTCTCTCATGGGGCTTTTTTCGCATAGGCAATCATCCTTGTCACTCTCCTCCGCACCCTCTCCATTTTGTCCGCGTCCTTTTTGAAGTGAGGCCTCCAGAACTGCACACTGGACTCCAGGTGGGGTCTGACCAATGCGGTCTTCAATGGGACTATGACATCTTGTGATGTGATGCCTTTGCTGATACAATCCAAGTCTGCATTTGCCTTCTTTACCACCACAGTGTGGCTGTCTGCTTATATTTCACTTACAGTCCACAAGTAGCCCAAGATCACTGTTTCCAAGAAGTACTGTTCCCATCCAGTATGCCTGCTTCTCATTTTTGGAACCCAGATGTAGAACTCTGCCTTTCTCCTTATTGAATTGCATCTTGTTCTCATTTGCCCACTTTTCCAGCATGTTCAGATCTTGTTGAACTCTGTCTCTGAGGATTCCATTGTTTTGAGTGTTGTAATCACTTGCAGCTCAGCAATTTCCCTTTCTAGTCTGTTCCCGAAGTTCCTTTGCAATAAAACAGCTACTCTGAGGTCACTCAGGGAATGTTCTGGAAGGCTGAAGTATTTTCCTACAGATTTCTTGTGATTCCGGATGTCAGATTTGTGTCCATTTATCCTTCGGCAGGGGGTTTGAAACATTTGCCCCATGTAGAGAATGGAAGGGCATTGTTGGCATTTAATAGCAGAGGCTAGATAGCCACTTCACAGACATGCTGATTCTGTGAATTTAGGCAGATCGTAAATGGCTGGGCAGAAGGGATTGTGCCCATGCTTGGCTTTTGCAGCTCTTCCTTTCATGTCCAGGGAAATGCGCATGTGCGCCGAGTTACGCACCGGCGCCTGAGCCGAGCCTCCCCCCCATGGCGCGGCGCTGGCTGCGAAGGCCTGGAATGGCCAATTCGGACACCGCCACACACAACCCTACTGGGGGCAGAGATGGTACCCCTCTGTGGATGGCTTCCCATGGATGCTTATGGTACCAGCGGTGTGTGTATGTGTGTGCATGCATGCTGTTCTGGCAGGAAGGAGATGCGAAAGAAAACAGAGTGCTGAGAGCTAGGTCGAGTCTGCACTTTGCTTGTTATCCTCTCCCAGGCTGAATTAACCCCCCTCGCTCTGCACTTTATTCGATTTCCATTATGATTTGGGGCGCTTCAAATTTCCCCCCTGCAACGTCCTTGATTGAGTCCAAGGTGACGTTACCTTTTCTCCGCGATATCCAGGAGTGGATATAAGTTGCTACTTCTGGGAAAGCGTTCTGAAAACCAGTGTGGATATCAGCATTTTGCTGGATTAACTATGCTGGCGCAGTGAAGCTGTCTGTCGCTGACTGGTCAGGGTGCCAATTCAAGGACTGCAGGAAAACTTGTTCCCATTTGCCATTAGCCCACAAGACTTATTTTTGCCCTCATCTTGGGATCTGATTTAAAATGACTGCACTCCAAAAACCCACACTTCTCTCAGCAGAGGTTTGCCTTTTGGATTTACTTTCCCCTCCTCATTCCCTGTGAGGCTGCTACCTCCCCTATCCCCCACAGGAAAAGAAAGAAATATAAACAAGCAGCCTCATGCTCTACTTGCCCCTCCTTCACTTTGCTCTGCCAGTATTGTCAGGAGTCAAAAGGCAGGAAAGAAATCACTCTCCAGCATGCTGTAGATCCAGGTTCAAATTGATCAGAATTTGGCAGGATTTACAGTGGAGGAAAAATGTAAGTGCAGATATGCCACTGATTCTCCAGGTTACAGGCTGCTGCTCTTAACCACTACGCCAAGCTGTCCCCTGAAGAGGAAGAACATTGCAGAAGAACAGCTGTTTTTTGTGCCCCGCTTTTTACTATTCAAAGGAGCTTCATAGCAGCTTTCAATCACCTTCCCTTTGTCTCCCCACAACAGACACCCTGTGAGGTAGGTGAGGCTGAAAGAGCTCTGAGAGAACTGTGACTGGCCCATGGTCACCCAGCTGACTGCAGGTATAGTTGTGAGATCCTGCATTGTGCAGGGGGTTGGACTAGATGACCCTGGATGAGGAGAAGCAGGGACTCAGACTGGGCTCTCCAGATTAGAGGTTGCTGCTCTTCACCATGACACCAAGCTTGCTTCTTCCACAGTAATGTTTGGGCAAATATACCTCCTGGACTCTTACCTGAGTCCTGGGGGTTGGCCAAACCTCACCCAACATGCAAAGCACTATATGTGAACAGCCCTCGGTCTTCCTGGCCAGCAGCTGGGAGCTAGCATGGAAGTGCCAGAGAAACAGAGAGCTGGATGCTGACAGGAGACGGGGGACCATGTAAAACCCCAAGGATTTTACCTGAAGATTAGAAAAGACTGGCAGAGAAAACTGGTCCTTGTGGAGCCCCACAAGGGAAATCCCACACCAGTCTTCAATTCTCTGGGGATTTCTGCACCCTTTAAATGTAGCATCATGCCAGTAAAATACAAGCTGAATATTCCGGCCCCTTCACATGATGTCGCCCACATCCAGCTGACAGCTCGCTACATCCTCCATTTAAAAGCGCTTCTTCGGGCAGGGGATGGGGGGTTGGGTTGCCAGATCCAGGGTGGGACATTCCTGGAGATTTGGTGATGGAGCTGGGGAGGACGGGAACCCCAGCAGGGTCCAATGGTGTACCGGCCACCCCGCAAAGCATCCGTATCTTCAGTTGTCTGGAGAGGAGCTACTTTCCCGGGGATTTCCAGATGCTCCTTGGAGGCTGGCATCCCTATGGCAACCCCAGCCAGGGGCTTCCAGGGCAAGGGAGAAGCAGAAGTGGTTGGCCATGGCCTTCCCCAGAAGTCTCCCTTCCAAGTACCATCTTTGCCTAGCTTCTAAGAGGCCAACGAGATCAACCAGTGCCAGGCTGCATTCTTTCCCTTGATGTGAACTCCCGATCACAAAGTTCACATGAAGGTAGATTTTGGAACAGGAATTCAGTTCAACAATCTGTGTTCAGACAGGGAAGCATCAAAACAAACACCCAAATCTGTTTCACCCCCCCGTCCAATTACTAACCCAGAAAGGCTGTCAGGTTTCCTGCCATAAGCAGTGAACGCATTTAAAAAAAATTCTCTTGCAAGTGGAGACCCAGCCTGTGGCTGCCACCTCCGGTTTGTGGGATTTCTGGAGCTGAGGGGATGTTGCCTGGAGATGATAGAGTTCAGGGAAGTGAATCAATCCACAGGGATGTGAGACCACAATTAGGGTTGCCAGGTCCCCCGTCCCCGGTGGAGAGGCTCCTGGAAATTTTGGGGGGTGGAGCCCATGAAGGACAGGGACTTCTGTGGGGTACAAAGCCAGGGCCTTTCCGCACCCATTAAATGTAGTGAAATGCTTACCTTACACAGTCGTTATATTCCGGCCCCTCCATATGATGTTGCCAACCTCCAGGTCCATTCCGCATGACTTCAGTGTTGCAAAAGGCTTGCAAATTGTAAACGCTACTAATTTGCAGTTATGTACGACGTCGCACACAATCTGCCACACTCCTGAAATAGTCCCGCAAAAAGCGATTTGTTGTAGCGCTTAAAGGGAAATCCAGAAAAGTGGGTTCACCCTCCGAAAAGCGCTATACTCTTGCAAACAATCTGCAACAGTAGCAAAAAAGACCTGTGCGTTCCCATTTTTGCGGTTCCAGCCAAGTCCCTCCCCCTAGCTCTCTTCTCCGAACTTCCGGCGAAGCGATCGCCATTTTTTTTTCTTGGAGCGAGCAGAAAGCAACAAACCAGCGAGGCTTCATTCACCCAGCGAGGCTTCTCCGGCTACAGTCCCTCCACAGAACTGCTTTAAAGCTCCCCTAAGTCACCAAGCACAACACAGCCCCATTTGCAAGTTCACTTTATTTTCGGCCGAAAATCGCACCTGTGCACGGGGGAGGGGGGGGGACAAAGCACAGAAAAAAATCGCTTCCTAGATAGCGATTTTTGCAAAACCGGAAACCTGTGGAAAACGATTGAAACGCTACTGGATTCCACTACAAAGGCAGGTATGAATAATGCCGAATTGCACTATTAAAAATAGCGTTTCCGCTTTCAGGAACCAATTGGCAACATTGGTCCTTGTGCAGAATGGGCCCCAGAGTCTGGGCAGTGACCGGCTGGCAACATCCTCCATTTTAAAGAGCCAGTTGGGGAATCACATAAAGTAGATTCCCCAACCTATTTAGCACTAGCTAATGGAGAGCAACCAGCAGGCAACCAGCAGAGCGAAGTTATGGAGGCTCAAAGACGCTAAAGGGGCCCACATCGTCCCACCCTTGCACCCGCCTCCCTCTCCCTTTTTTTAAATGGCTAAGTTCCTGGAGCAACGAATAGGTGGACAAGCATGCAGGCAATGCCAAAAATAAAATAATATTTTTTTTCAAAGTTGTAACATAAAACATGCCTCCCTAAAGTTTTCTCCCCTCCCCCAAATCAGGAACAAGGTTAATTTTTTAAAGTATCAAAGGACTCATGATGGCGTTCAAAGGGATGGCCTTCAAAAAGCACTATGCATCTGTGGTTCTATGCACAGGCGTTTCAACAGAGAAGTGTGATTTTTTTTTTAATAGTAGGCATTGTGAGACCTTTAAAACATGGAGAAAGGGGATCGGTTGCCTGGATTGATTGACAGGCGGAAGCGAGTTGTCTATAGGGCGTGTTGCTCTCTTTGGCCATTTCCAGCAGCAGATTGTGAAGGTAAGATGCGTGAAAAGAAGACAGACAGCAAAAAGGTGAGGAGGGGCTAGGAGGCATGATATGATTTAGCGCTGTGCCATTCAGCTGGCGTAACACTATTTTTACTGATGTGAAGAAATTGCCCCAGAGTCCCCCCCTCCAAAGCATCCACTGTCTCCAGGGGAACTGATCTCTGATGTCTGGAGAGGAGCTGTAATTCTGGGAGATTCTTCCTTGGAATCTGCCATTTCTCCTGCATTTATCTGTAATTCCAGCTGTAATGCCAGAAAAAACTTCAGGCCCTGTTTCAAGGTTGTTTACACTAGACCCAAGAAACAGGCCAGCAAGCAAGGGAGGTAGGACTGCACCCCCTCCCCACCAACCATGGCAACTGCTGGTGCCACTTCTGATGTCTGTGCAGCAGCTGTATGGAGACGTGCAGCTGCAGCGCTGCCTCTTTGGGTACTGTGACTGGGCAGCACCTTCACTGCAGAATACCTCGCTGGCTGTTCCTTCTGGTCTTGCGTATGGCGAGGTTTGTGTTGCCTCGGCCTTCCCCTGCCTTTCCCCACTTTCCATCCATCAGCTGCCTTCTTGGCAAGAAGCCAGGGAGAGCATGACCTTATAAACATCCGGTGATGAAAAGGGGAAGAGAGCGCTTTTGTTTTGCATGCAAAACTCCTGCCCTGAAGGCTGCCTGGACCTGCCAGGGAAATCCAGCCATCTTCCTTTTTCTCTGCTTGCAAAGGTGGGGGTGGATGTTTGCAAGGGCCTGATAGGAAAGATCTGCCAGTCTTTTCAGCCAACCACGCAGGTTTCACTGTGAATCTACTGCTGTTGCTGTAACGGCCAATCTGCCAGAAAGTTACCCGTCTATTTGAGCCATTTTCCAGAACTGCATGTTGTAAAGCTAGATGGAACTCGGACAGAGCTGCAGATGGGCATTGAGAAGTGGGTGGGCCCATGAAGACACTGTCAAGCGCTGCTTATCATGCCGCCTGCACAGGGCATCCTGTGAATATAAAGGCCTGTGGCGTGGAGTGAGCCTCACAATAAAGCAAATGCTGTCTTGCACTGTATGCACGGGCATGGCTGGATCTTGGACCCCTGGCCCCTGACTGACCAAGAGAAGCCCCTCCCACAGTTGAGGGGCAGGAACAGCCATGCTGGCAATCTCAGCTTGGCAGATGCACAAGGAACCCCCCCCCCACACACACACACACAAACACACACAAACATGGCTCATTGTTCTTGTCACAAAGAGGCATTCTGCACTCAGCCCAAGCTAGCAGCCCTGTCTGGTCAAAATCATAGAAGTCTGTCTGGGCAAAGGAGGGGCTGGCATTTAGGCCAGCAGATGGGAGCCTCCTGGCAGTTGAGCCACGCTGTCAACCTGCCAGGCATTCAGAGGGCCATGCCGCCCAAGGACTTGCTGGGATTTTTGGGACCTGCCTTCTCAGAGTGCTCAAAGCACTTAATAACCATCCCCTCTGACATCTTGACAACAGCCTCCCTACAAGGTAGGCCACTATGGGGAGGACTCCACTTGTCTAAAGTCAACCATTAGAACTCCCTGCTGGTATGGGAGACTGCAGCCACCAACACGTTTGGCAGAAAGTCACCCATCAGAACTCCCCCCCCCCCGACCCATCTGCAGTCTCTTTTCTGAAACCTCTGAGCATGACCAAGCGTTCCCAGGGCAGAAGGCAGTATGGAAACCGGGCCGCTGCACACAATGCTGTCCCCATAGCCCTCCGGCCAAATAAGTTACAGCCCATTTCTTCCACAGTGACCTATAGGCCAAGGAAACACGTAATGATCAGCCAGACAAGGGGAGCCTCTCTTGAACCACCTTCAGTGTCCTTCAACGCCTGGAGCCTCTCCCCAGCCGCTTTCTCACGGAAGATATGCTGGCAATCTCATGCCTGCTTCCACTTTGGTGTCGGGGTTCAGAGCAGCAGCCTGTAATCTGGACATCCGGGTAGGATTCCCTGCTCCTCCTCATCTTCCATCACATGCAGCCAGCTGGGTGCCCTTGGGCCAGTCCCAGTTCTCTCAGAGCTCTCTCAGCCCCATTGACCCACATTGTTGGGAGAGGAAGGGCAGGCAGTTGTAAGCTGCTTTGGGACTCCTTCAGTTAGGAAAAAGCGAGGTACTAGAAAACTTCCTCCCATGCAGGCAGCCATGCACTTCCCTGATTGTGCGCTGACCTGGGGCTCTAACATGTGCAGCATGGCTCAGAGGAAGCGTTAAGCATCTTTCATGTGATAAAGACTTTCCTTTTTGGGGAGGGGGGGAGGATTGGTGTGCCAAAGGGTGCGTGCAAGTGCTCCTCAGGCATCCTGGATCACTGCACACCCAGAGGGTCTCCCTTCTGCACTAGCACGGGGGGGGGGGGGGGCTCAGTTTCATCCACATGAATCATTTCCCTCCTGAGATCTGATCCAAGCTACTTCCAAGGATATCTGGACGGTGATAATTCCTGGGTCTGCTTTCTGTTAGCTCTCAGCTTCGGATCCTTCTGATGCGAAGTTACTTGGCAGAGAAACAGAGGCCTTCTCCCCTCCCCCAGCCCCAGACTGGTCTAAATAAAACTGATTGTGTTTCTCCCAGGGATAGTGCTGAGCTCTTCTCCATATTGTAATCCCCTTGCATAGGTCTATGGCAGGGGTAGTCAAACCGCGGCCCTCCAGATGTCCATGGACTACAATTCCCAGGAGCCCCTGCCAGCGAATGCTGGCAGGGGCTCCTGGGAATTGTAGTCCATGGACATCTGGAGGGCCGCAGTTTGACTACCCCTGGTCTATGGCCTGGCCTCATTTGGAATACTGTGGACAGTTCTGGTCACTGCATCTCAAAAAGGACATTGTGGAGCTGGAGCAAGTACAGAGGAGAGCAGCCCAGATGATGAGTGGAAGGAGCCCCTTCTCTGGGAGGAAAGGCTGAAGAGCCCGGGAAAAGACACGGAGGGGTTTAGAGGAGAGCAACCAGGCCCTGGGGACCAGGCCCTATGCGGATGGATGGGAAGGCTTGGGAGGGGACAGGATTGAGAGGTTGTCACTTAGGGGAGGGCAGGGAACGGTTTCTGTTGGCACCAGAGGATAGAACCTGAAGTTACGGGTTTAATCTGCATGTAGAATGGTACTGGCTAGATATCAGGTATGTGGGGGGGGGGGGGAGGAATTTTCACAGAGTAGTTCAGCAGTAGAATTGGCTGCCTAAGGAGGTGGGGTTGGTAAGCCAGGAAGAGTGCCGTCCTCAGCCAGGCTAGCTGAGCAAAGCCTAAAGAATCTTAGACACCACAGTTGGGCGGAAAGGTTCCCTACAAGCCTCCTGGCCAGAGCTGGCCCAAAGATTCTTGCCATTCTAGGTGGTGATACCCTGCCCCCGTGTGATACCCACTCTGCCCCCACTGATCCCAGGGAACTGGCCCTGCACAAGTACATTGGCACGGTGGTGCTGAGGATTGCTGCTTGCTGTGCACCATTCTGGTACCATTCCCAAACTAGCACTGGTGGGAGGTGTGGGACTGTGCCAGCTACTGCTGGCCCTGCTATGTTGGGATTCAGTGCCCCTCCCTCCCTATAAGGCAGGGACAGATGATGCCCAGCTTCAGTCCTTTCTCCCTGCCCCAAATAAAAGCCCTTTGGATAGCGAAGATGGAGAGCAGAGTTCCCACTAACAGTTGAATAGGGATTCAGATTTCCCAAGTGAATTCAGCTCCATTGTACCCTATGCAGCCATTAAAAGCTATGGGAAATCTAGCCTGTCTCTCTATGCAGGGGTCTGGTGGGACTAGGGATTGAGGAGGAGGCACCTAATTTGCAGTTTAGCTGCTGGAGTCTCTACAACAAATTTCAAAAATATTGGACCAGGTGATCCAACTCTATGGGCACTCAAAGAAAGTGTCCCCACCCACCACTGTTTCTGGGGGGAGGGAAGGAAGAATAGCAAAGCAATACAAGCCCAGCAGAATGTCCCAGAGAATCTTTGTTGTGAATGTCGGGTGGGGGGGGGGTTGCAAGGTCAGCCCAGCAGCAGGACCAGTGCAATAGGGCCCAGCAGGATCACTGCAATGATGGCCTTAATTTTAAGGTTTTAAATGTTTTATGAGATTGTTCTTTGCTGTCGTAAGCCACCCTGAGACCTTGTTGGAGAGGGGTGGCCGAGAAATATAAAAATAAATAAATAATATATAACCCAACAGGACCAAGTTCACATCTGAGCATCGCTGGAGTAGAAAGGGAGGGGTAGGGGCGTTTCTGCAGGGACAGCAGAATGGGTGCAACCCATGGATTAGAGCCTGCCACCAGCAGAGCCCCGGGCCCTGTAGTGGCCACTGCCAGCTCAAGAGGACTGCAGCACAGACTCCCCCTCCTGAACAGACTTGCTCCAGCCCTGCTGTCCATGCTGTTGGCCTTCTTTATGGCTGGGGCTCTGGGGTCAACCTGGGAGCTACAGCAACAGGCAGATCTCCTTAGTGGCAGCCCAGGGCAGAGTCTGCACTTACTTTGTTTATTCCATTGTCAATCCTGTTGAATTCAGATTGCTTTGAACTTGGATCTTCCTCTCCCCCCCCCAATTGAAACAGGAAAGTCTTCTGCACATGGTTAGGGTAGTTCAGAAGGGAGTGGGGAGCCAAGCCTCTTTTTTTCTTTTCTTGAAGGTTGGGAGGAGAGGAGCCAAGCAGGGAGCCTCTTTCTATTCTTGGAGGGGTGGGGGAGATGATCGAAAAAGGCAGAGAAGGGAGAAAAAATCCAGGACCAACAGAAGTTGAGAGAAATTAGGGGCTTCTCCTTTAAGGCAAGTTTGTCACCTGGGGCCAATCACGGGTCCTCTACCAGGAGGAGAGCCCAGATTCAAAACAGCCTTTAAATATTGAGGGTTAAAAGCACTCTAAGATACCGCACAATAAAGGTAGGGTCACTCCGGATCAATCCTTCTTGCTGCAGAAGGAAATTTTAAATCACCCCAAATGCAAACGGAAATCGCATTCTGTGTAGAGGGCAGGGACTGAATCGATCTGGGGTTGGAATAAAAGCTCCGTGCTGTTCATGCTCTGCTTGAGCTTCTGGCCCGAGGGCCCCAGCTGGCTGCTTATCTTTGGAGGCATCTGGAGACTTAGAGGGCCCAGGGGTTGCGGGGTCTGCCAGGGTGTTGGCCTCAGCACACTTTCCTCCCATAGTAGTCCATGGACACACTTTCCTCCAAAGAGGACTCAGACCTAACTGAGACACCCTTGTTCTGGCTGTGGTAGCAACTGGGCAGCAAGGGAAGCCATTTCTGCCTCAGGTAGTGCCTGGAGGTTTGGGGGTGGAGCCTGAGGAAGGCAGGCCTGGGGAGGGGAGGGGCCATGGAAGGGCAGATGACCACTATGGAAGTAGCCCTTTTCTCCCGGGGAACTGAACTCTGCAGTCTGGAGATCAGCTGCAATTCCAGAACTCCAGGTCCCACCTGGAGGTTTCCCGAAACACCTCGAGGGGTGGCCAAACTGTGGCTCTCTAGATGTCCATGGACTACATTTCCCATGAGCCCCTGCCAGCACGTGCTGGCAGGGGCTCATGGGAAATGTAGTCCATGGACATCTGGAAAGCCACAGGATCCAGAATATTCATGGATATTTAAGTTTATGCCAATATGTTTTAGGTCATGGGTATGTCGTGCATTGCCCCAAGAGGACTGTCCTGAGGGGCAGGATTAAAAGCCTCCTTGACCGCCCAGACGGATTTATCTAGCCCTCGGAGACATTTTTGTCGAGTAATCCAGAAATTCTCGAGGTCATAGTTTTCTGTTCTTGTTTTTCTTCACCAACCCTCCCTTTAAGGTCTGCGGAAAGAGGAAGATGGAGAGTAACGTCAAAGGATGTCACAATCTGACCTGGGCTGTTTGGACACAGAGGGGTTTTTCTAGATTGCATCTCAGGCGACCAAAAAGATGGAGAGAGGCAACAGCTGGGAGGGGAACTTTGCCTGCCCCAGAGTTCATCCCCCGGGGAACCGCTCTGGGCTCTGCCCAACCACCCGCCGGCAACCCAACTCCTCACCTGCTTTGGGATAAGCCTGTGTGGGACTTGGTCTGTGGCCAGGGTGTGGCATCCACTCTCCGGTATACAAGGTGCTCCTATGGATGGCCTAGCACAGGGGTAGTCAAACTGAGGCCCTCCAGATGTCCATGGACTACAATTCCCAGGAGCCCCTGCCAGCGAATGCTGGCAGGGGCTCATGGGAATTGTAGTCCATGGACATCTGGAGGGCCGCAGTTTGACTACCCCTGGCCTAGCAACTGAGGAGCAGCCCAGTTGCCAGCCTCCTAGTGGGGGCCCCGGATCCCCAGAATTATGACCCATCTCCATCAATTCCCCTGGAGAAAAGGGCTATTGTTGGGGGGGGGGGCTCTTTGGCTTTGGACCCTGCTGAGGCCCCTCCCAATTCCAAGCCCTGCCCTCTCTAGGCTCCACCCCCCCAAATCTCTTCCCAACCCAGAGTTGGCACTCCTAAGGGGCAGGCTCAGCATCCCTGGGTGTCACTTCTTCATCTCGTTGATCCTGCAGAGCGCGGTGGTCGGGAGGGGTGGCTGGGGTGTACTGAACCTGGGCTCTCAGCCGGCCCTCCTCCCCAGCTGGCCCAAGTCCCCTGGCCTCTCCTGCAGCAACCCCCACGAGAGTCCTTGTCTGGCTAGGATTCCAGCTCCAAGAGAAGCCCAGCATGGGGCCAGGGTAAGGTTGCCAACCTCCAGGCTACACCTTATCATTAGTTCCCCTGGAGAAAAGGGTAGCTTCAGAAGGTGGACCTTATGGCACTCTACCTGGCTGAGGTCTCTCCTATCCCCAAACCCCTCCCTACCCAGGCTCCACCCACCCACTGGCAGCCCTCGCCCTGCTTTCTGCCTGCTGCAGAGGCCAGTGGCCCTCTCTCTCCATGGCCCTGTGCTGTGGACCAGGGGCAGCCACAGCTACGGTCTGCTGGACAGTGCCTGATTCCAGCCTCAGGGCTTCTGGGTCCCAGGTCCTGGCTGGGTGGCACAGGCAGTCCTGGCCCGTTCAAGCAGAGAGAGAGAGGCCGTCCCACCACACGAGCAGCCGCTGGCCTCACCAGGCCTGATGCAAGAGCAGCCAATTATTCGAGAACGCATTATTTGGCAGCAAAGCCCTCTGCTTTATTATTTTCTCTCTTTAAAAAAGAAAAACTCAAAAAGCACAAGGCATGCCTCCCAACTCCTTCCAAGATTACAAAGATGCCCCGAAGCAACAGATCTTCATGCCGAAAGTCTTGGCTGCGATTCAGTTCGTTTTGAATACTGTGGGAACCTTCCTTCTGCAGGTGAACAATTCCCAAGGTCGGAGAATGCTACCTCACGGGCAGGAAAAAGGAAAGGCCCTCCTCCCTCCCTGCCCCAGCTATCCAGGGGATCAAACTTCTGCAGGGGGTGGGCGGGAAAGAGGCGAGCTGAGCTCAGCTGTGGCATCTCAGAGGGCCCCCCACTGGCACTCCTGGCCAAGATCCACGTGGAGTGCCTCTTCCAGAGCAAAGGGCAAGACCCAGGCCAGGCAGTGCAGACTGCAGGAAAGCTACACAAAACACTGGTCTCAAGAAGCACATCGCCTGCTAACCAAACCCACACCGTGGGGATGCCAGCTCTGGGTTGGGAGATCCCTGGATATCTGAGGGGAGCGCTGGGGGAGGACAGAGCTTCAGGCGGGAGGGAACGTCACACGGATGTGATGTCATGCCTCCTCTGAAACTGCCCTTTTCTCCCTATGAGCTAACTGAGTCTGGAATCAGCTGTAATTCTAGAGGAATTCCAGCTCTCATCTGAAGGTTGGCAATCCTACTGCATGTTCAGCACCCGTGCCTCCAAAAGCCAGAGGGGCTGTGTTTGAAGTAGGGGTGCCAGCCTCCAGGTGGGAACTGGAGACCCCCTGACCCTTCAGGGAGGGCTGCATATAATCAAACAAACAAACAAATAAACAAATAACAGGACATCTCCAGAATACAGAGATCAACCCTAGTTGAAGTCTGAGCTGGAGAGCCAGTGTGGTGTCATAGTGAATAGTGGCAATCTCTAGTCAGGAGATTGATTCCTCACTCCTTCTCCACATGCAGCCAGCTGGGTGTCCTTGGGCCAGGCACAGTTCTCCCAGAGCTCTCTCAGCACCTACCTCGCAGGGTGTGTATGTGGTCTAACAGTGATTGGGAGCGAGGATCTCAGTTTGGGGATGTGTGATTTCCATTGGCTGGCATGCAGGATCCAGCCTGCTATTGGTTGTTTGTTTTGGCCAATCAGGGGGCTCTGCTTAGGGCCAATCACAGACTTTGGCGGGAACCCCTAAACTGTATTGTTTGATGAATAAAAGTGCAGATGTTTTGGAGCAAGCATACCTGTGCCTTATTGGCCCAGTGTTCAATAGTGCCTGTCGTAGGAAGACATCTTACAAATGGGGTGAAACATAAGGAAATTTTTCCTTATACTATGGAGAGTCCCGCATCCTTCTCTGACTCAGAGGACATGGGACTCTCCATTGCCTTGTAAGAGGGTTGCCTATGTGATACTAGAAGGAAGAAATTCTGTTTCACCCCATTTCTAAGACTTGAAATTTAGGTCAGGAATACTGAAAAGTAGGATAGTACTTGTGCTGTAGAATGTTTCCATTTAATTTTTGTTACGTATTTTTATAGATTTTATAGATTTTATTTATAATTTTTGTATTACTATTACAGAGGGAGTAACCACTGAAGAAGAACTTCCTCCAAAAACATGGTATGAACCCAGGTACTCCTTTTGGTGACCCCATTATTGTTGAATGCATTTTGTGCATCAGACTAAGAAATGTTGATTTAGAAACTTATATTTGGAAACGAACTGCTTTATTTAGTCATTGTTGGTTCTTCTCTCGGCTTGATTCCCCCGGGTGGAACCTGGAGCATTACAGTATTACAGTATTACAGTATTACATCCAGCATTACAGTATGGAGATCAGCTGCCTGGAGGAAACGGCTGCTTTGGAAGTGGACTTGCCAACTCTGCAGGCAGAACCCCCTAAAATCATAGAATCATAGAGTTGGAAGGGACCTCCTGTGTCATCTAGTCCAACCCCCTGCACTATGCAGGACACTCACAACCCTATCGCTCACCCACTGTCACCTGCCACCCCCTTGAGCCTTCACAGAATCAGCCTGGATATTTGGGAGGTGGAGCCTGGGGGTGGGATTTAGGAGGGGAGGGATCTAGGTAGGGCATCATGCCATGCAACCCAGGGGGGCAGTGGCTCAGTGGGGGCCGCCTCTCAGCTGCTGGGTGAAGGGGTGGTGCCAGCAGGGAGAGCGGTGGGTGCAGCTGCACACAAATGCTGTCCCTCCCTGCCCCCTCCAACCCCCCCCATTCCTGCTGTGTGGGACCCTGTTTGCAAGGGGGGGATCTGTGCAGCGCACATGAGCTGCCCCCTCGAGGCTCCTTTCAGGCCACCTCTGACAAGCCAGACCAGGGCAGTGCTGCCAGTGGGTGAGCCCCGTAACTGACCAGTTCCAAGGCCAGCTGTGGACGAAGCGCCGAACCCTAGTAGAAACTGTGGTATTGTGCCCTGCTGGAGTCCTTCTCCTCCGTGGGCTCCACCCCCCAGAATTGCAGGCAACCCTGCCTATCTGTTGGGCTCCAGCGCCAGAAGACCCCCTGCCAGGGGTAACCAGCTCCTCCACCCCCTGCTGTGCTTGCCAATGAGCACACCTTCCCTTTCCTGCTGCTGCCTCTGGGCAAGCTGTGGGCAGGATGGGAGTGACAGGCTCAGGAGGGGGGAGGGGAGGGCACCTGGCAGGATGCTGCAAAGCCAGTTTGGAGACTCGCTGCAGGCACGAGTCCCTCGCAAGGCAGCCCAGCCAGTGCTGCAGTGCGGCCCACGTCTCGTCTCGTGCATCTACCAAAGGCTGGCCCTTGGCCAGACGCAAGCTTCCCAGGTGCCTGCTGGATGGAGCCACGGCCTTTTGTGCTCCGATGACTCCCTGCTTTTGTTGCACAGCCGTGGTAGAACAGCCCAGGCACGTACCTGAAGGATCTGCTGTCAGCTTCCCATTTGCCTTCAATGTCAGAGAGATGCTTTGGTGTGTAAGTGGATGTACAGTGCCATCAAGTCCCAGCTGACGACCCCAGCGAGGGGCTTTCAAGATAAGAGATTAAACACAGGTGGCTTGCCATGGCCTGCCCCTGCAGTCATTCTTCCTTGCTTTGCTTCTGACTGTCCCTTCCGCTTTCCTTCCATTGGTTTCATTGCTACCAATAATTATATTGAACCAGCAGAAAAGCCCGACATAAAAAAAATACAATGGGTGCTAAGCTTCTCTCCCCCCCCCCCCCCCCGAACCAGGCAGGCTCACTGAGGCCTGGAGAGGCCCCAGCAGGCCTTTTCAAGGCAGGGGAAGCGCTGGAAGTGGCAGCAGCCTTCCATGCTCCACACCAGTGAGGCCAAGGCTTCCACTCCCTTCCCTCCCAGGCCCCTGGTCCCAGGCCCCCACTTCCTTCCCTCCCAGCTCGTGCTCAATGGCTGCCTTACTTCTTGCAGTCAGCCGAGTAGAGTGGGCTGGCACTAGAGGCGGATGTGGCCATGGACAGGACAGCTACTTGATTGGCTGTTTGTTGGACAGATGGCCAATCAGGTATGCAATGAGTCCCAACTCCTCCCACCACCCCTGTCCTGTTTTATTTAGATATTACAGATTACAGATGCATTGATCTACTTCATCTATGCATTGCCTCCCCCCCCCCCCATGAGGACTAAAAGTGTTTACAGTATTTCCCCCTCTTTCTAACTCGGTGAGAGATTGTACAAATGCTGTCTCCCCATTACTACCAACAATTCAATGTTAAAAAAGGTAAAGGTAAAGGTATCCCCTGTGCAAGCACTGGGTCATGTCTGACCCTTGGGGTGACGCCCTCTAGCGTTTTCATGGCAGACTCAATACGGGGTGGTTTGCCAGTGCCTTCCCCAGTCATTACCGTTTACCCCCCAGCAAGCTGGGTACTCATTTTACCGACCTTGGAGGGATGGAAGGCTGAATCAACCTTGAGCCGGCTGCTGGGATTGAACTCCCAGCCTCATGGGCAGAGCTTCAGACAGCATTTCTGCTGCTTACCTCAATGTTACTTAATCCAAATATACTGTGCCTTTCTCACCTGCTTAGAACCACAGTAACTTTTCCTCTGTTTTATCCTCACAACAACCCTGTGTGGTAGGCTAGGCACAGAGGATGTGCAAAGTCACTCAGCAAGTTTCCATGGCAGAGAGGGGATTTGAACCTGGATGTCTTAGCTCCATGTACTAAGCGCTGTGCCACACTGGCTCTGAATGGGGCCACCTGCCTGCTGCAGGCCCAGCTGTTGGCAGTGAGGAACAGCCTGATCAAGGCCGGCAACCTGAGGTTGCTCTGGCCCCTGAAGGAGTCGGGGGCCTCAACTGCTGCCTGACAAGAAGCTGAGAGTCCCCAGGCCAGCAGCTCCACTCTGGGCGGGCCCAGGTCCAGACGGGAAGCGGGGGCATGAGGAAACCCACTTGCCAGAAGTGGCCGCTCTGAGGCGAGGCCAGCCCTGGAAAGAGCAGCTCCACATGCTGTGCCTGTTGCTCCCCTGCCTGGGAAGGAGGGTGGTCTTCTTGCAGATTCACACCTGCCCACCTGCTTTCCTTCCAAGGGCTTAGGCCTCTGAGGGGAAGCTTTGCCTTAGCCAGTGCATGGGTCAGCAGGGGGGCCAAAGTCCCACACAGCACCACCATTTCCCAACCTTTTAGGGACAGAACGAATGGTAAGGGACTCCTTAAACTAGCATCTTGGAGATCTAGAACTAGCCAGGGGTGGGGTGGACCCAAAATAAGGCTGTCAGCCTCCAAATGGGACTTGGAGATGCTCTGCAATCATAGTTCATCTCCAGATTGCCAAGATCAGTTTTCCCAGGGCAAATGGATGTTTGGACTGTAAGGCCTTGTACCTCACAGAGGTCCCTGTCCTCCCCGTCTCCACCCCCAAATCCCTAGGAGTTTCTCAGCCTGGTCTGGCAAACCCCCCTTACCTAGGGCCTGGCAACACAGATTTCTGCTTAGACTAGAACTGCCCATTATTTTCAAAAACACCAAGAGCATCTGGTCGAGGGGTAGTCAAACTGCGGCCCTCCAGATGTCCATGGACTACAATTCCCAGGAGCCCCTGCCAGCGTTCGCTGGAGCGGAACCGGCTGGGGTAGAACCACACAGCCTTGCTCATGGTCCAGTCTGAAAAGGAGCATCTCTGTCTGAAGGCTGCGGGCAGTGCGAGTGGGGAAGAGCCCACCTGGCCTCCGAGCCCTTTTCCACAGCACCTCCAGGACAGGACAGAGCAGTGCCCCCCTTGATCCACTCCAGCACCCCCACTTGGGAGACAAGCAGGCTGTCGGCGAGTGGCCACACATCAGGGTGGTGGGATCCATGGACCTCTGTTGAGCACAGGACTCATTTTTCTACGGGCATCTAAAATCCTGCAGAGTTTAGGATTAGCAATTTCAGGGCGGGGCCAGGAACGCTCCCAGAATGACAGCTGAGAGGAAGCTGCTGTTTTGGAGGGCAGCCTCTCAGCATCCTTGACCCAAACTCATTGCCTGCTCCCCAAGCCTCCAGGAGTTTCCCAGGACGGAATAAACAGCTCTGTGCCTGCATGCCATTCCCTTTAATAGTTCACTGTCCCACTGCAGGAGCCAGTGTGGGTTGGCAGGACGAGTACCGGTAGCACAAATACCCAGAATCCCAGCCCCGTAGCAGGGCCAAGCGAGAGGGCCGGTGGGAGGCAGAGGAGGACTGGCAGCCCCAAACACTGGCAGGCAAAGGGTGCTGGGAGGCTCTTAGGTCCTCCCACCCCTTTGGGCTGAAATTCGGGAAATGAAGGACTGGGTTTGGGGAGGGACCTCAGCAGGGTCCCCCCTCCAAAGCAGCCATTTTCTCCAGGGGAACTGAAATTTATTGGCTGGAGACAAGTTGTAATTCTGGGAGAGCTCCAGGCCCCATATGGTGGCTGGCAACCCCACATCCCTTCCTTTCACTATTACACAAAAGTCTTGAGTTCTTTTGCTGTTGCCCCGGCCCCGTTTTCTAGCCATGGGGGCACTACTGATTATCAGGAGCTCACTGAGTGGCATTTTTGCACTTTCTGAAAAGGAAGATGGTATAAAAATGGTAACAGCCTGCTTGCGAAGAGGAACAAAAACTGTGGAGAATTACCTGAGCTAGGCCAGGTAAAGAAGTATCAAACAACCTCATAGAATCATAGAGCTGGAAACGATCCCTGGGGTCATCTAGTCCAACCCCCTGAAGAATGCAGGGAAGTCACAAGTCCCGGGGGGGGGGGGGGAGGCAGGCTGGTGAAAAAACCTCTCTGCAGCTCATCCTCTTTGCACAGAGCGGCTGGCGTGCAGCGATCAGTCCCCGTGACCGCAGCAGGCCCTTGGAGACGGCTGCGTGGCATTCAAGGGCTTGTTGGGGCTGGTCCCTTCTTTATTTGTCGGTCTTGGATCTGCTCCAAAGCCTTATTTCCTAATGAAAATGCTAAGGCGGTTAGGAAGTCTCTGCGGGAGGCCAGGAAGGCTTGCCTAGAGCTGCTAACTGAGCAGGAGAAAAATGTCCCCGTGGCTTAAAGTGTGGCAGTGGGCCACTGGAGCTCTCCCTGTCAAGAAATGGAACTTTCTATCAAAGGGGTAGGGGATTTGTCACCAGGCCAATGGGTGACTCTGGTCACATGCCCATGGTACATTTATGTTGAGTAGGCAGCCAACCAAACAGTGTTGTCCACACGGGCACCTGTGCCAAACTCCAGGGGGGGGCCTGGAGCTCTCCAGATCACAGAGATCGGTTGAGCAGGGGTAGTCAAACTGCGGCCCTCCAGATGTCCGTGGACGACAATTCCCATGAGCCCCTGTTAGTGAACGATCATGGGAATTGTAGTCCGTGGACCTCTGGAGGGCTGCAGTTTGACTACCCCTGCTACGGCATTATGCCTCAAACCCTGCCCTCCTCAGACCCCACCCCGAAAGTCTGCAGGTATTTCCTAGGGGCAGGGGCAGCCAGGCTGGGTACAACAGCACTGGCACAGGCTGGCAGCCCAAGCTTTTCCTTGCCCAGCGCTGCATTGGCTGGGGAAGGCCAGCAGGTAGGCTGGTTACCTTGGTCAGGCTTCCATCAGATTGCTCTCCTGGGCAGGGACTTTGCATAAGCCGTGCGGACGGCAGAGAGGCCAGCCAGCCAGCCAGGCCGGTGCTTCCTGTGGCATTCCCTGGTCAGGTCCACTGCAGCTGCAGGGAGGGCTGCCTTGGTGCTCCTCTGACCGTGGTGAAGAATGGCACCTGAGACAAGTGTCTTGATTCCCAACCAGGGGCCCAGAGGGGGGGTGTGGCCTTTTCCCTCCGGCTTTCATGGATTCTGCCACAATCTAGGGAGCCAGCAACTTCCGTTTCCCCCCCCCCGACTGCGCACCCTCCCTCCCCCCCTCCGCAGTGAGCCGCTGGCTGCGGCGGCCCGGAGCGGCTGATTCGGACAACGCGGCACACAACGCTACTTTTAACATGGGCAGTGATGTCACTTCCTGTGACATGTCACTTCCAAAGGGTGTGGCAGGGAGGCGGGGCCAGCTGAAATCACTTCCAGAGCTCCTCAAAGCCTGAAAAATTATTGCAGGAGCTCCTGCATGGCCAAAAGGTTGAGAAAGGTCCACGTAGGCTGGCCCTGGAACTGAGGCGTTGCAGTATTTTGGCAATGATGGGCCATGTGGGCAATAGGAAATAGGATTTTTAATGTTAAAAACATGTAAAACAGGGAGGGGCCTTCAACCTTTTTAGCCAGTTGGGCACATTTGGAATTCTGACAAGGCCCGGCAGTCACAGGAACAAACAGGATGTGAAGGCTGTCAGAGCATGATTGTCACAGCTTAATTTCCGGGCTTGCGGTGGCAACTGCTGCCTAAGCCACATTAAAAAAAATCTGCACAGCCAGCCCAATCAGAAGTCTTGGGGGGGGGGGGGCAAAAGCTCCACCCACTCACTAAGAACACTGGGGGCCCCTGGTGCAAAAGGAGCCCTGATCAGTAGCAGCCCTGATGCTTCTTCTTATATCCGCTTTTCAGAATTTGCCAAGCTGGAAGAGACGGAGAGCTTTCAGCTGGCACTTTACTTTTGCTGTGGGACAAGCACTGTTATCCTACATGACTTCCAGAGGAAGCAACACAATGATTCCCTACGCCTGAGCCCAGAGAACCACCAAGCTGGTCCCCAGGAGAACGCCTGCATGCCAGCTCTTTTGTCAGAGTTCTGAATCCTTCAGGTGCTGAATCCCCTGCATTCTGCAGGGGGTTGGACTAGATGGCCTTGGAGATCCCTTCCAACTCTAGGATTCCATGAAGCTACTCCCTAGAAACAGCTGTAGGCCTCCAAGGTGCTCCTGGACTACAGTCTCCATGGAGCCTGGCCTCCCAAATTGCCCTTTCACCCTGTTCTGCCTCTCAGTTGCCCTAGTGGGAGGGCTCCCGAGTCCTGGCCCCTCCTGCCGGTTGGCTGCCCTGGCTCTGACTGGCTGCACATTTCAGTGTTTCCAGCCCTCCTCTTAATGGTCCATCTCCCTAGAGATGCCTGAGCCTGGACTTGGAGACCTCCTGCATGCAAAGCTTGCTCAACAACTAGCAGTGCCACCCCAGTAGGTTTACTCGGAATCCTACCCAAGCTTGCTCAATAGGGGCTTATTCCCAGGAAAATGACTTTGAGATTGCACTGATCTAGACGGTGCAGACAATGGAGGGTGTGGTGTGTCCAGGGGTGGGGGTGGTTCAGGCGGCAGCCATGTGGGCACAGCTATGTCGGTCTGCTGTAGTTTGATGTCCTGGGTGGTTGTCGGAGGTATGTTGCTATGTGGGGCGAATATAAAGTTGTGCGTATGTGCTCACTGCATTGCACCCCGGTGTCCCGGAGACAGGCCTCTTGTGTGGCTGAGTCTTGGGGCATTTGGTGGAATTAAAGTCATTGACGCCATGGGGCAGAATTCCTTTGTTTCCAGCTGGCTCCTGGGGCCAGAACTGGGAAGACCCCTGAGAACTCAGCATTCCCACCGCTGACCCCTCAGTGCCTGGCCTCGCTGGTCCCCCCCCCCTTCCTCCTAACCTTCTCAAGGCATGAGATTCCATCAGGCGAGAAAACGGCTTTTGCCCGGGCATGTCCCAGGAGAGGCGTGTCTGCTGAGTGCTCTGCGAGTGCAAAGGAAGAGCAAGGTGCTTCCGGGGAGGCATGTCTCCAGAGCATGTTCCATGCTGCTGTGCTCATGCCCAAGCCAGGAAGGTTGAGAGGAACCCCAAGTTGCTCTGTTCAGATGTGTGTCCCCCTCCCCCTCCCCAACACTCCCAGTCTGCTGGCCGGGTGGTGCAGCTGCCCAAAGAATGCATGGCAGCCGGAAGCAGCTCTGGCTCCTGCATCATGTGGGGGTGCAAGTGCCTTCCTGGAGGGCCTCAGGGTTCCTCATGGCCTCCATTGTAGGAGAAGACCCTGGGCCTGGCCCCCTCACACTTCCAGTGGGGCACACACAGTAGGATAGCCCTCCGTACCAAAGGGAGCCCCTGAACATGGAGAGGCCATGCAGCAGGCAGAAGGAGCAGAAGGAGCCTGCTTCCCCTCTGAACAGAGGGGCACAAGAGGCTCCAGCATTTCTGGTGGGGTGGGGGTGGTGAAAAAGCCTTCCCCCAGAACATCTGAGGAAGACTGAAATATATGCACTAATTTCTTTAAATGCCTGAACAACTAACTGCTTCTACAATATAGAACTTACCATCTAAAACTGTAGTATTTGGCATATTATTAAACAGTGCTGGCACAGGAGGTCTTAGGAAGTACCTCTGAGTTATACGTCTATGCAGTGGCATAGCTCTGGGTGGTGTCCAGAGCATGGGGGTGGGGGATGGGCTGGCCACTCCCAAACTTCTCCAGCCAACAGTGAGGCAACCTCATTCCCTAGAAGACCATACAAGGGAATGGCCAGAAAGGAGTTTGTGAGGCTGAGAGAGCCCTGGTTTTATTGGAGGAGGAGAGTTGGTTCTTATATGCTGCTTTTCTCTCCCCGAAGGAGTCTCAAAGCGGCTTACAGTTGCCTTCCCTTTCCTCTCCCCACAACAGACACCCTGTGAGGGAGGTGAAGCTGAGAGAGCCCTGATATTACTGAAGAAAAAGAAGAGTTTGTCCTTATATGCCGCTTTTCTCTACCCAAAGGAGTCTCAAAGCGGCTTACAGTTGCCTTCCCTTTCCTCTCCACACAACAGACACCCTGTGAGGGAGGTGAAGCTGAGAGAGCCCTGATTTTACTGAAGGAGAGTTGGTTCTTAGATGCCGCTTTTCTCTATCCAAAGGAGTCTCAAAGCAGCTTCCAATCGCCTTCCCTTTCCTCTCCCCACAACAGACACCTTGTGAGAGAGGTGAGGCTGAGAGAGCCCTGAGATTTCTGCTAGGTCAAAGCAGTTTTCTCAGGGCTGTGGTGAGCCCAAGGTCACCCAGCAGGCAGCATGTGGAGAAAGAGCGCAGAATTAAACCCAGCTTGCCAGATTAGAAATCTGCACTCCTAACCACGACACCAAGCTGGCTCTCAGGATAAGGGCAGGAAACGTATTTGAACTCTGTACGCTGAAAACTCTTCAGTTTTCCCCTTCAGCCGTGAACAAGATGTGCTGCATTTTAACAATGGATGCCTGGTGGAAAATATGTTTGTAGAAAACACGGGACTTATAGACTGTTATTCTGAAGATCATTAGTGTCCTCCTGCTTCCCAAGAGAGACTGCCTCAGGGATGGAGGTTCCACTCTTAGTTGATGCTGCCAGGGGTAGTCAAATTGCAGCCCTCCAGATGTCCATGGACTACAATTCCCATGAGCCCCTGCCAGCATTCGCTTGTTGTAGTCCATGGACATCTGGAGGGCCACAGTTGGACTACCCCTGAGCTCCTGTCTTTGCATTGGGTAGCTGCTGAGAGGCGGGGAGCCGAATCGGGTTCACCAGTGGCTGGACGGGGCCTTGGGGGTATGGGGGCCGGCCCAGGCGAGGGTCAGATCCGACTCCCCAGCCTCCGGCCTTGGCTGCACGGGGAGCCTTTCTCGGGCCGGGCCGGGCCAGGCGTGCTCTGCCCGGGCTGGGGTCTGGTTGCGCGGCCTGCTGTGCCTGGCGCGGGCGGCGTGCCGGGGAAGGGAAGGGAAGGGAAGGGAAGGGGAGCGGCGCGGCTCCTCCCCGCCCAGCCCAGCCCAGCCCTGCGCCTCCTCCTCCTGCTGCTGCTCCTCCTCGCGGGGCTTTCTCACGCCGGCGCTGGCAGCCGGGCCGGCCTGGGGTGTTGGGACTTGCCGGCAGCCCCGGCCCGGCTCTCGCTCTCCCTGCTCGGGCCCCGGGCGAGGGGCGCGGCGAGTCGAGGCAAGGGCGCCGGGGCTGCCGCTGCCGCCGCCGTCCTGGGCTGGGCCGCCTCGCACGCTCCCGCCTCCGCTCGCTCCCGGTCGCCCCCGGGCCGGCCAAGAGGGGAGCCGCGGCCAGGAGCGGGCGGCCGGGCGGCGCGCGCGGCGGGAGGGGCGGCCCGTGGCTCTCGGGCGGCTGCGGAGCGGGAGGAAGGCCGGAGGGCTCCGCGCCGCGGAAGCTCTTTATTTCTTCTCGACACCACCTTTCTCCCCAATGGGGACCCAAAGATACGTGCACGATCCTTCTATCCTCGCAGCACCCCTGCGAGGTAGGCTAGCCTGAGAAAGTGTGACTGGGCCAAGGTCATCCAGCGAGCTTCCACGACACTGGTGCGGTTTTGAACCTGGGCCTCCCAGATGCTCGCCTGACACTCTCACCGCCCCCCCCCCTGCTGGCTCCCAGCCAGGGCCGTGCTAACTTAACTAAGAGCAAGTGAGGGCAGTGATCGGTCCCTTGGGTCTAAATAATATACCCACAAGCTTTTGCCATGTTTCTGATACACATAGAATCACAGAGATGGAAGGGACCTCCTGGGTCATCTAGTCCAACCCCCTGCACTATGCAGGACACTCACAACCCTATCGCTGACACTGTAACCTGCCACTCCCTTGAGCCTTCACAGAATCAGCCTCTCCAGCCTTCCCTTTAAAAATCTCCAACGATGGAGAACCCACCACCTCCCAAGGAAGCCTGTTCCACTGAGAAACCGCTCTAACTGTCAGGAACTTCTTCCGGATGTTTGGACGGAATTTCTTTTGCATTAATTTCATCCCATTGGTTCTGGTCCGTCCCTCCCGGGCAAGAGAGAACAACTTTGCTCCATCCTGAAGAACCGCAGAGACGGCAGCTGAACTGACAATCCAAGCTCCTTGCTTTCCGTTTCCATATCTGTTTGTTTTTCTTATTCTTTTTTGTTAGTGCTTTTAACCCGTTGTCTTTATCAAATGTAGCCCCATTTCTGTGCAGTGTCAACTTAGGGGTCACCACAGGTTCAGGCAGGCTGAGTAGCCATATGTTTGGCTGGGATGTTTGGCTGGCCACGACCTCTCTGGCCTTGGAACACAGGCTTGCCTGGGTAACTTCCTTTTTTTGGAACTTCAGGACCTGGCCTGGACCTGGTGTCAGCCATGGGGACATTCGGGTTCTCGCAATCTGTTGCTGGTCCCACCCATCAGGCTGGTCATGCCCTTAATTTGATCTTTGGCGCAGGTGTAGCAGTAGATCTGGTAGCCAATAATATCATTCCATGGTCAGACCACCATGCCTTGGAGGCCTGGTTAAGGATACCACCCCCTCCCCCGTTGAGTGACAGAGGCATTTTAGTCCGCCTGCGGAGACTTAGGGATTCTGAGAGATTCCTGAATGCTCTGCAGCAGGGGCTCATGGGAATTGCAGTCCATGAACATCTGGAGGACCACAGGTTGACTACCCCTGCTCTACAGGACCCGATGCCCTCTGGCATCTCGCTGACAGCCTTGGTGGAGGACTGGCAGCCCCGCCTGATGGCTGTCATCAATGAGATTGCTCCTGGACGCCCTCTCTGCCTTCCCCTTTGGTATACCCAGGACCTCCGGGAGAGGAAGAGGGAAGTGAGACGGCTAGAGCGAGTGTGGAAGAAGACTCGTGACGAGGCGGCAGGGACATCTCGCACGCTTATGAGGGCGTATGAGAATGCGGTGAAAGTGGCGAAACAAGACTTCTACGCCGTGGAAATTACATCCGCTAGTTCTCGCCTGGCACAGTTGTTTAGAGTAATTAGGCTTTTTACTGCCCCTGAAGAAGGGCGCAAAGTGATAAGGGAATTGGATTTGAGTTTTGTGGCTTTATCGAGCTATTTTGTGGACAAAGTCCTGTCGCTCTGCCACGACCTACCTGCCACGATTGATACAGTTCATGAACTTGAAGCTCCGTGGCCATCGCAGTGGTTAGTGTTTGATGGCTTCAGGCGGCTCTCATTAACCAAAGGGGACAAGTTGCTAGGGTTGCACAAGTTGAGTGACCAGCAGATAGGGGTCCTTTTGAGGGAAATTGTCAACCTCTCCTTAACATCTGGAGAGTTCCCTGAAGGGCTTAAGGAGGCAGTGGTGCACCCTTTACTGAAAAAAAATTGCTGGACCTATGCCACCCCAACTGCGACTGCCCAGTCTTGCATCTTGCAGGTTTCGATGGACCAGCTCTTAGCATTCTTGGAGGAAACTTCAGCCCTTGACCCATACCAGTCTGGCTTCCGTCCTGGCCACGGGTGGAGGCCGTGCTGGTCGCCTTGATGGATAATATCTGGCAGCAGCTGGATTGAGGCGGTTTGGCCATTCTCATGCTTTTAGATCTGTCGGCCATGTTTGACGTGGTCAGCCATGAGTTATTGGCCCACCACCTCACCAGGACCGGGATTAGGGAGACTGCAATGCAATGGCTGGTCTCCTTTCTTTGGAACTGGATGCAGAGGGTTGCTGCGGGGATGAGATGTCAGACCCCTGCGGGCTCCCACGTGGGCTGCTGCAGGAGGCAATACTCTCCCTCCCACTCTTTAACATCTGTATGTGTCCTCTAGCCCAGCTGGCCCAGGGCTACGGGCTGGGTTCTATGCGGATGACACCAGCTCTACCTCCTAATGGACAGACAGACAGACTCCTCCCTGGATACATTCACCAGATGTTTGGAAGCAGGTCTTGGAAGCAGGCTCCTCCGTGATGGAGGTCCTGTGGCTGGGGGTGAAGAGGGCAAGATCAGGAAGTGTGCCTTCCCTGCCTGGATGGTGTGTAAATAACATCTGCACCAACTGCCAGGAATTTGGGAGTGACCTTTGATGCCTCCCTTTCCATGGAGGCTCAGGTCACAAAAGTAGCCCAAATGGCGTTTTTCCACCTTCGCCAAGCCCAGCTATTAGTGCTCTACCTGTCCTCTGATCACTTGGGCACCGTGATCCATGCAATGGTCACTTCCAGATTAAACTTCTGTAACTCGCTCTATGTGGGCCTGCCCTTGGCTTTGATCCGGAAACTGCAGCTGGTCCAAAATGCGGCTGCCAGGGTCCTCACTAAAACACCTTGGAGGGCCCACAGTCATCCGGTGCTTCGTCATCTGCACTGGTTACCAGTCTGCTCCGGGTCAAGTTCAAGGTATAACCTTTAAGGCTATACACGGCCTGGATCCCCCTTACCTGCAGGACCACTTGGTTGCTTATGCCCCCCTGCAGGGCTCTTCGCTCTGCAGCTATGAATTTACTGGTGGTCCAGAGCCCCCTGGACATCTACTTGGCGACCTGGGCCAAGGCCTTTTCAGTCCTGGTGCCAACCTGGTGGAATGAGCTCCCGGAAGAGCTGAGGGCCCTGCCGGAGTTGTCAGCTTTCTGCAGGGCCTATAAGATGGAGCTCTTCCGCCAGGTATATGGCTGAGGCCAGGGTGGAGTTCTGGTGTTTTCATTGGAGGATCCCACCAACATGACTATTTAGATCTGGCTCCTTGCTCCCAGGAGAAGAAAACTTGGCCCTCCAGTTGAACGGGAGAGGAGGAGGGAGGGAGGGGAAAGGAGATCAGATATATACCACCCTGAGCCCCCGGAGAGGGTGGTATATAAATATAATAAATAAATAAATAAATATGTTGAGTAAGAGGTTGCTATCTATTTATTTACCTATTATTGTTGTAAGGGGTGTTTTATGGGGTTTTATTGTATTTGTTTTTATCTTGTGTGAAGCGCCACAAGACCACTGGAAGAGCAGCGGTATAAAAATAAAATAATTAATAAAATAAATAAACGGGAGAGAGGTATTTCTTGCCTAATTCTGAGGATGGGCGGGGGAGGCTTGCAGGAACAGCTTGATAAGGGGGGCCATGAGCATGGGGGGATCAGTCTTAGCAAGAATTTTGAGATGCTTAGTTTTTCTGACTTTTCAATACAGATATTTTCTTTCAACAAACTCTGCTTTTTTGGAAGAATTTGACTGGGATCTTACACCTAGAAGCCACCGTGTGGTGAGGAAAAAGCCTACCTGTCTCCAGGTGTGTGTGTGTGTGGGGGGGTCCCTGCCCTCTTTAGCAACAGTATTGTGTGCAGGAGACCCCTCCATCCCCATGGCTTCTCATGTCAATGATTTGTCTCCCTCCCTGCCAGTACACATGCCCAGATTGTCAAGGAGGCTCACGGGTAGAGGCTGAGCATGTGCAGAATGCTTTAATCTCATCACTCAAGTAGCTCCTTCCACTCTCAACAGAGCCCCGTGCAGCATCTCAGATGCAAGCCTCCTAGTGGCAGACTCTCTCACTGCAGGCAACATGGAAAACAGCAGTCAACAGGAAAGATACCTAATTAGCGTAGTTATTTTTTAAAATTAAAATGTCTGTAGAAGAAAATGTTATCATTTCGGGTTGCCACTGACCTCTTCTACAACCGCTCTGGCACCAGTTGGCTCTCCCCACCCTGGCCTTGAGTGGCAGGGAGAGCAGAGGAAGGGAAAGAGAAAGGAAGCCAAGAGAAAGCAAGGAGCTGTGATTGTCAGCTCAGTTTCCACACTGCTGTCCTTCCATTCTTGCTTTTTCTTCTCAGACCTGGAAGGGACCACCTGCCAACATAGGAAATGCAGCTGTAATATCCAATCAGTGCTTAAAACTCCCCATGGAAGAAGAACCCACCAACTCACCAGGGAGACTGTTCCAAATGTCTAACATACCAACTGTGTCATGAAGTTCTTCCTCTAGTTTAGAGAAAACCCCCTTTGTTGCAGTTTATATCCATCCAACATGATTGGAAATCTGTCCCTGCATCCCCCACATGGCAGCCAGTAGATTTTTGGAGGAGGCCCACCATCATTTCACCTCCTTTCCAGCTCTTTCAGCCTCTCCTCCAGAGGAGAGGGCCTGCAGGTATGGGTTCAAACTACGTGGAGAAAGATACTGGCTAGATCAGGGGTAGTCAAACTGCGGCCCTCCAGATGTCCATGGACTACAATTCCCATGAGCCCTTGCCAGCGTTTGCTGGCAGGGGCTCCTGGGAACTGTAGTCCATGGACATCTGGAGGGCCGCAGTTTGACTGCCCCTGGGCTAGATATTAAGGGGGGGGATTCTCACAGTCCGAGTAGTTCAGCGGTGTAGCCTGGGGAGGTGATAAGCTCCCCACACTGGCAGTCTTTAAGCAGTGGCTGGACAGATGCTTTTCATGGATGCTTCCTGCATTGAGCAGAGTTGGACGAGATGGCCTCTATGGCCCCTTCCAACTCTAGGAACCCCATCACCACCTTCTTGCTCTGTGCTGGACTCCTTCCCGCTTAATGACCTCCTCCCTAAGTTGCGGTGCTCCAAACTGAACACAGTTCTTATTGGCTGTGCTTCTGCTGTCCTTTGGACCTTCCTCCATTTGGACCCTGCCCCAGAGATTAGGGAGCTGTCGTCTGCCAGGCACTGTCACCATCCATCCGAATCAGCAGAGTTCAGCAGAAGCAGCAGAACCGTCTCTGGACTGCATTGGGAGTGCCTGGGCTTTCCCCAGCATCTCTGCAAGATGTCTGGATTTTGCCATCAAATGTGAATTAAAGAATTCACAGAATGGAGCTGGCAACTGGTGTGTTCTGTAAATCTGAAGGAAGCCCTGGGTTAGGGGGAATGAAAAAAAACCTGAAATCTAAAAAACTGCCCCAAATAATAGAAAATGAAAGCTATACCCCACGGAGACAATGTTCTGAAATCTCAGTGGCCATTTGCGGGGTTCCTAGGCAACCACGAGGAAATTTCCCAGTCTCCCAAGCCCCCATTTCTGCAAAGTCAAGCCATGAGGGGGGAACCAAAACAGTCTGAGAAAACCAGCCACTCCCACCAATTGCCATGTCCCTGCTGCAGGACTCATTGGGAGCCAGCCCAATTTTGGGGGAGGGGGGGGCGACCGCAGCAGCTGCTGTTACTATGCAGGTTGTCTGGGCACAACAGTGATGGCTCACATGGAACTCAGCCAGACCTTCCCAGCAACTGATCCCAGAGAGCAAAAAAGAAGGAAAGCTGAAGGCGAGGATGCGGGCGTCAGAGAAAGGTAGGTTGGCCAGCACGTGGGAAGCAAAGGTAGAAGCAGGAAAAGGAAAGATGCTATGGGGGATGTTGGGTAAGGAAAGGAGGATACAGGGGGAAATGAGATGCTCCCCCCCCCCCACAAGTCCTTGTAGGTCCCCTGTTTGTTATATCTAATTCTGAGCAGAATATAGATGCAAATAGTTAAATCAGCAGATTAGGACTACCTACAGAACAAGGAAGATCTTAACACATTTTGGGATAACTTCCATTGCCCATTTCTGCACATCAACCCTCTATTAAATGAGCAAGGCATCTTTTACAGGTCAGTTTGCATGGGCATGCAACAGGAGCAACAATCCTTCAAATTGTTTTGAGCTCTGGGAGAAATTAAAACCTGTTTCCACACTATCTCTTGGGCAGATCAAGAATAGATCAAGGCTCAAACTAAAGCTGACTGCAGCAGTTGTGTGTATGGGGCTTGAGATCCACTCTGGGCATAGTGGAGTTTTGGAAGGGACTGACCTGCCTGTTTTGAATACAAATGACATCCATTCCTGGTGAAAAGAAATGAAAACCTTTTGTCCCTAGATTTGGAGGAGCTTGTCCACATTCTATACTGGCCCAAGTTGGACTACTGTAGTATGTTCTATCTGGGGCTGCCCTGAAGACAGCTTTGGTTGGTGCAAAATGCAGCCAGCTATCTCTTGGCTGGGCTTGAGCATTGTACCACTGACAAAGGGTGTGCCTCCTTAATCTTGCTTGATCATTTGGCAGCTTGTAGCACAACCACTCAGTTTTGTTCAGTTGCTTGGATGTTGGAACAGGCCTTCGAGGAAGGGTGCTTGAGTGGCTTCAAATGGGCTTGCAATTGGCTGTTTTAGGAGAGGATGAACAACACACCCTTTCAATGGTCTCAGGAACACTTCATCAGATGGGGAAGTCTTAAGCATCCTCACTAAGCAGAAGATACCATTAAGAGGTGGAAGAAGGTTGTGCTTCAGACACTTCCGCTCCCTGATCTCTCCCCAAACTGGCATCCAAGCCTGAGTAGAGGTGAGCAATTGCATCTAACAAGAAACCATGCGCGTGTACAAACCTACACACACAAACACACATAAGTGTCTCATTCTAGGACTCTGGCCTCGTAGTCATCAGCTGCCAAAACACCGTACATAGCTCAGTTGGATACCAGTGAGCCAGCTCCATGTGAACCGTACTGAGCCTCAGGGGAAGGCAGTATACGAATGTAATCTATAACACTTAGCTGCTCTTATAATATTTGAGCAGCGGTCTCTTGGGCAGAGCCAGTCTGGTCCACAGGCCAATCAGGACGTGCACAGCAAAGCTGTTGTGAATTGGCCCATGGACTGGAAACAGGCTGGCCCAGCAATTGGTGCCAGTCTGCCCCTGACTGCCACCAGGAGAGGAGGTCAGTGGGCCTGGGGGGGGAAGGATAAGGGAGTTCCCTGGCCCAAAAATGCCCGCTGAACCTTGCAGAGGCCCCGGGCATGGGAATGGGGGTGCTAGCACCTGTTGTATTTGAACATACAATGGGCTTTTAAGCTAGTAAATAAAATAAATAAATAAATAATGAATAAGACACACACACACACACACACACACACACACAGACCTAAGAGACTTCACAGGGGTGTTGGGGATTCTGCCTGGCTTTTCTACCAGTGTTGTCCCAGGCTACAGATGCAATGCTTCTGGAAATTATGAAGCCATTAGGGTGGGGTGAACTTTTCTTGATAAAAAAGTAAAATTTTTGGAGGGGAATTGACATGCATGCAAAACTGTCTTATCAAACCTAAGATCATTTTACTGCTTTAACAGCATAAAACACATGATTTCACATGTACAAATGCCTCACGGCAGATTCCTAACGGCCAGCTCCAAAGAGTTTAGGAAGGACCGGAGGCCACCACACCTCTGAGATACACTGTCATGCCCAGAGATATACTGGCATCAAGCCCAGCTGGCACAAGCCCTGCACCGGCACAGAACTGGCATTATTAGGACTTACAGTGCAATCCTAAACAGAGTTACACCCTTTTCAATCCATTGACATCAGTGGGTGTGTAATTTTACTTAGAACTGTACACTTATTTGCCAAGTTAAGCCTCTGCACAATGCCAGCTCGTATTATGCCAAAGCACAAGAAAGCAAAATATAACCATGCATGTTGTACAAATGTAGAAATGTCGTATAACATATAATAGAGGTACTCAAACAGGCTTGGTTTCAGGATTTGCAGGGCCCTAGCAGAGTACCCGAGCCAGTGGGGCCCTAGCAGAGCACAACTGGCACTGTTCTTTTTGTGGCACATATAGCAGCAGGGCCCCCTCCCCAGGGATACTTTGGAACTTTGGAAGCAACTGGTACCTTCACTTTGCTGAAAACATTTACTAGTATTATCTTGAGCTCTAAACTTGAATAGATCTTTGTTGGTCTTAAAGGTGCCACGGGAATCGAATATTCTTGTCTAAACTTCCTTAGCATAAAAAAGAAAATCACCTTAATTTTTTTAATACTGGAGTACACTTGGGGATTGTCCTCCTCTTTGAGGGCTATAATTCCAGTTCCAGAGCATGAATGTATCTCCCAGGGATCCTGTTATATATGTCAGCTACTCACTGCAGTTCAGGGGACACCCTCCTGCTTCAGCTGACACCATCAGCTCCAAGCTGAACGAAGGAGTCCCTACATCAGTAGGGACAAGTCCAACTATTTGTCAACACCTTTTGGAAGAGATGGAAGCAAGAATACCCACCTACTCTGCAAAACAGACACAAGTGGGAAACACCTGAGCCCAAATCTCCTGGTAGGCGACCTCGTTTTGCTAAAGGACAAGGAAGCCCCCAGAACTTCTTGGCCAATGGGACTGATACATCAGGTCCTCCCAAGCTCAGATGGGCTAGTCCAGGGGTAGTCAAACTGCGGCCCTCCAGATGTCCGTGGACTACAATTCCTGGCAGGGGCTTCTGGGAATTGTAGTCCATGGACATCTGGAGGGCCGCAGTTTGACTACCCCTGGGCTAGTCCATCAGGTAACAGGATGCTTTAGGATGCTTTGGGGCTGATCCTGCGTTGAGCAGGGGGTTGGACTAGATGGCCTGTATGGCCCCTTCCAACTCTGTGATTCTGTGATTCTGTGAACAGTGCACATCGTGAAATCTGATGGGTCAGGGACTGCAGCCAAAAAGACTTACACTAGACCCATCACTGATTAGGTAAAGGAACGTGCGTTGGAAGAATGAAGAACAAGCTTTGCATATTGTAATTGCTTAGTTGTTAGTAGAGTAGTGTATTATTTGCATGACATTTGGTTCTAGTATCTATTTTAGAACTTTACCTATAGTGTGTAGAATCTGTCAGTTCCAGACTGAGAGTATGCAGCTCTGATAACTATCAGTCCAGAACACTTAGATGTAAGAAATAGTTCTCCGTTTTTGCTTTAAGAGAATGAAAGCAGAGGACCTGAACCAATGGGATGAAATTAATTCAAAAGAATTTTCAGCTAGACATGCAGAAGAAGTTCCTGATAGAGTGGTTCCTCAGTGGAACAGGCTTCCTTGGGAGATAGTGGATTTTTCTTCCTTGGAAGTTTTAAAGCAGAGGCTAGATAGTCATCTGATAGAAATGCTGATTTCCTGAACCTAGGCAGATTGTTTGTGAGTGGGTGGGCAGGATGTCCCAGTGTTTGTCTCTTGTGACCCTTCCTTGCATACCCAGGGAATTGCTTATCGCCACTGTGGGATGGTGGGTGATGGGGATCACTTGGGCATGAAATTGGGAAAACTGTGAGTGGGGAGGTAGCTGTGAATTCCTGCATTGTGCAGGGGGTTCAACTAGATTCTATGATTCTATGAATGTGCAGATGACACCCAGCTATTTCTGATAATGAATGGCCATCCGTCAACACCTGAGGACAACCTGGTCTGGAGGCTGTGGTGGACTGGCTCAAGTGGAGTCAGCTGAAGTTGAATCCATCCAAGATGGAGGTCCTCTGGCTGAGCCAACATGCCAAGAGGCAGATGGTGGGAATACCAACTCTTTTTTTTTTTATATATATATATATAATTTTATTATTTATCTAAACACCGACTGCGGCGCCGCGGGTGCCATGGACTAAATAATTCGCTAAGGGGTAATGAGGCGGGATCTGTCCGTGATGAGGAAGGGTCCGGATTGGACCCTTCCTCTGGACAGACAATCAGAGGGACCAATCGGCAGGCGCGAATCGCCTGCCGATTGGTCCCTCTGATTCCCAGCCCCAGCAACTGCGAGCTGCGCGGGTCCAACATTGGTCTTGTGCAACGCAAGGTCGATTAAGAACAGAGCCTCGACTCTGCAACACTTCATCGCGGAGTCGAAGGCGGACCTTGCTTGCGTGACCGAGACCTGGGTGAGGGAAGGCAAGTCAGCGGCCCTGAAAGAACTAGCCCCACCAGGATACTCGGTCCTTCACCAATCTCGGACCCACAAGAGGGGAGGGGGGGTGGCAATTGTGGTCCGGGAGGTCCTCACCTGCAGGGCTCTCCCAGCGCCGGAAATGAGTGGAGTGGAGTGTGTCGGTATTGGATGGGACTCGGTCGAGAGTGTGGCTATCTGGTTGGTATACCGTCCGCCCAACGCGCCACCAGATGTCCTGCCCCGCCTGCTGGAGGCGGCGGCCGCCTGGGCGTTGCAGTACCCCAGGCTTCTGATCCTGCGCAACTTCAACGTCCATGCGGACCCGCCCCCTTCAGTCCATGGCGGAGACCTGGTGTCATCCATGGCGACACTAGGGCTTTCGCAATTTGTTGCCGGGCCCACCCATCACGCCGGCCACACACTCAACTTGATTTTCGGCGCTGGGATAGAGGTGGATCTGGATACAGCTTTAGCTGTGCCTTGGTCAGACCACTATGCCCTGCGGGCCCGGCTCAGGATACCACCCCCCCCCCAGTTGGGCGGCAGGCGCATTCTAGCCCGCCCGCGGAGACTTATGGATCCAATTGGATTCTGGAATGCTCTGCGGGACCCGATGCCTCCTGGCGACTCACTAGCGGCTTTGGTGGCGGACTGGCAGTCCCGCCTGACAGCTGCTATAGATGAGATCGCCCCTAAACGTCCTCTCTGCCCTCGACTCAAACGGGCTCCCTGGTACACCGGGGAGCTACGGGAGAAGAAAAGGGAAGTGAGATGACTGGAGCGAGTGTGGCGGAAGACTCGCGACGAAGCTACGAGAACATCTTATCGCACGCTTATGAGGGCGTATGACATGGCGGTGAAAGTGGCAAAACGTGAATTTTTTGCCACGGAAATCGCGTCCGCAAGCTCTCGCCCGGCCCAATTATTTAGGGTAGTTAGATCTCTTACCGCCCTTGAGGGGCGCCAAAATAATAGCAAATTGGAACTCAGCTGTGAGGCATTTGCGAGCTATTTTGCGGACAAAATCTCGTCTCTCCGCCACGATCTTCCCGCCACAGTTAATACAGTAAACGAACTGGAGGCCTGTTGGCCGCCTTTGGAGGTGACGTTTGATGGCTTCAGACGGCTCTCTTTATCCGAAGTGGACAAGTTGCTAGGCTCGGTTAGGGCGACCACTTGCCCCCTTGACCCCTGTCCATCATGGCTCCTCAAAGGAGGCAGCCAGAAGATAGGAGGCCAGCTCAGGGACATTATCAACCTCTCCCTGGAGTCTGGGGAGTTCCCTGAGCTGCTGAAGGGGGCAGTGGTTCACCCTCTCCTGAAGAAATCTACGCTGGATCCGCGGGACCCCGCCAGCTATCGCCTATGTGGTTTTTTGTTTATTGATGGATGTCCTATTTTAATGAGATTTTGATCTGGGTTTTATGATGGACTAACCCACCACGAGCTGGCTTTGGGAGTGGCGGGGAATAAATCTAATCCTTATCCATGGTTCCTCTATATATTTGTGAAACAGCCTGGGGGGGTGGAATGTGTCTGGCTGTCCAAGTTGCAATAGGGCCAATCAGGGTGCAGCCAGCTGGCTGAACCCTGATTGGCCCTGCCCCTGCAGCTCCCGCCGTCTGCCCCTGGACTCTAGTCTCTTTGCTCTCAGATGTGCCTCAGTGCCTGGAGCCAGCAGCAGGTAAGGGGAGAGGGCCCTGAGTAAAGGGCTTGCTTTGGAGGGCCTGCTAATGAGGGCCTCCCGGCCTGCTGACTGCCTGCTAAGGAGCTCTGTCCTGGGCCTGCTAACAAACTGGCCCAAACAAATGGGCTTTGAAGCTAGTGATCATCATCATCATTATATTGACAGGCCACTGTAACAATATAGCAGATGCTGCAAATTCCCACTTTAATATTTTTAAGCCCTTTCACCTTCTACCACAGCGACTCAGCCTCATAGCCAAACATTATGTACTGAGCGGCAATTTTTTTAAGGGCTTGAGGCTGTGTGCTTGGCTGCTGGCCCTGCCTCACCTGGTGCACTGGTCCTCCCCTTCTCTGGGGCACAAAGCCCCTCTTTCCCCCCAAAAGGGCACATGAGCCAGTAGAGCATCTCCCTTGAAGCGTGTGAGGTCCGAACCAGGCCAGGGCACAGGGATACAGAGGAGGACCACTAACTTTGGGCAGCAGCCACTGCCCCTGCCACTCCAGCCTCCTTCTCTTCCTCCCGTGAAACAGGTGCCTGACCGCAGCAGCAGAGTTCTGCAGCAGAGTCCACGGCAGGTGCCTGGTAAGGTATCGATGCAGTTTCTTTGGGACAATCATCTCTTTACTGAACACCTGCTCCAACAAGAAATAGCAAACAGCAAACACAGAACCCCTCGAACTTCTATACCAGGGGTAGTCAAACTGCGACCGACCAGATGTCCATGGACTACAATTCCCATGAGCCCATGCCAGCATTCACTGGCAGGGGCTTATGGGAATTGTAGTCCATGGACATCTGGAGAGCCGCAGTTTGACTACCCCTGTTCTATACCATTCAGGCAGCCCACCAAGTGCCCTGATTGGTCCTTAACAGAGCCCAACAATTGGTCCCTTTCCAGAGTCTGTGTCACTAATTGGCTGCTTTACAATCCTTTATTTGCATGTCACTTTAGCTGTCTGACCTAGTTTGAATCAAATAATCTTTTGTATTTCTGGTTCATATGAGGATTGAATTAAGTTTCTTTTGGCAGATGTATTCCCGGCAGTTACACTGGCAGGAGCCATGTTTATGCTATTACCCATGGCCACCCGGAAAAAAATTTCCTCCGATGCAACCCAGAATCGATGATGCTTATTGTGCAACTGTATGTTATTTTTTTAATCTTTTAAAATGAAGGTTTAATATTTTAGTCTGAATTTATTTTAATGATGGTTTGTTAACACACTTGTTTAAATTGTTTTATTTTTGTTGTGGTGGTTGTTATGGCATAAGGCTGCAACAATAAACTTACCTACTTACTAGTGTCAATGCCTTCATAGGGCTGGGTGCTCACAGTGCTGCCTGTGTTGGGAGCGAACGGCCACTTCGGACACCGAAGTGCCCAACACTATGACACGACACACACTACCCACTGCAGTGTCTGTACTCGTTGGCACCTGCCTCGCACCCACACCAGCACTACCATCATTCCAAGGTTACCTGCCCAACCCCGCCACCTCTCACTCACCACGGCCACAATTACGAGGCTAGGAAAGGCACCTACCCTCAGTGGCAATCGGCAATTTCCTGGTTATACAAGAAAGGCCACAAGAGGCACATCCCTTCCTGCCCACCCACTCACAGTCTGCCTAAATGCATAAAATCTGCATAAAAAAATGACCCATCAATCAAAAGCAAAGAGAAGAGATCAAGCTGACGATGGCTGTGTTTTATTCAATTGCCAGAAGGATGTAAATCTTTCAATAGTGTCAAAACGAGCTCCTAGGTATACACGAATTTTCACAAACTTCTTCAGTGACACTAAAACAATCTAATATATGAATTATATGTAAATCTGCATCATTTAATAATGAACATCATTTAAAAATTACAATACAAAATATTTGTGTACTGGAGGTAAAGCCCGTTGTATTTTCTAATACAGTGGGTGCTAGCCTGGGTGCTGCTGGCCCCGGCGGCCTTGCAGGGCTCCTGGTGGGCCCCTTCCGCTGCGCCAGCCCCGCTGCCTCCCCCCCCCGAGGGCCCGGTTTTGGCGCAGCAAAAGGAGCCAAAGCCCCCCCCCCCCGAGATCCCGGCTTCATATTTAAATTTTGTTTAACCACCTCAGCAACAGGGCGGGGGTGGGGAGGCCAGCTCTGACAGTGAACTCTGGGGCTCATTCTGCTGGCGTTTGAATGTGTGTGGACTAGAAATGCCAGAGCCTGCTCCTGATAAGTCCATGTCCTTATGGGGGAGGGAGGGAACCTAGCCCAGGGGCCTCCTCAACCCTTGGCGGCCTCAGAGTGAAGGCCTCAATCTTTACCATGTGCAGCCCACTTTCCCCAGAGCTGTGTGACACCCATGCTCACCTCTGCCAGTTCCTTTTGTGGGGAAGAATGCTTTGGGGCATTTCTGTAGGATTCATTTTATTTATAAATAGACATGTAGAGCCCAAGTGGAGGCCAACAAATGCCTATGTGATACCTTATACTTTGATTTGTATTAAGCCTTCTTCAAACTGAGAACATAGAGGAGTAATCGCTGAAGAAATATTGGGAAAACGGGTTGAATAACTAGGACCCTGTTCTGGTTACTCTGCACATTGGAATAAACTTTTGAGAGACTTATTGAGCACATAAGAATTGATTGGTCAGCCTCCTGATTTCCTTTGCTTTTTTGTGGACTCCTTGTAGGTCAGCAGATCTACTATCCTGCACCAGATCCCCAGAGAGAGAGAGAGAGACAGAGAGAGACAGAGAGAGAGAGACAGAGAGAGAGAGACAGAGAGAGAGACCCTTGACTCTGGGCTCCTCTCTCTCAGCTGCTTCCAGGTGTGACTAGGTGCCCTCTAAGGGCAGCAAACAGGGTGGGAGTAATCAGGAATCGGAGTCACTTGCATCCATTCATCTACCATTCACTCCAACCCTCCCCTTTCCTTTTGTTTGTGCAAAAACAAGTTTGGTTTTCTCTAGCTTAGGGAAAAATCCTGGGAATACCACAAGTCACGTTTGGTACAAGCACAACATCATGTGAGCATTCCCCTCTACGGCGGGGGATTCTATGTGGAAGGCATCCCTGTGGGGGAGCAGCCCACATCCCCTTCACATCTGCTTGCACACCCAGCTTGCTCCCTTCCGTGGAGAGAGTTTGGCCAGGCCCCGTCACGCCTGTTGAGGGTGACATCTGCAGTCCAGGAGAAACACGGTTGTTCCTTCTACCATATCGGGCAGACAGAGCCCGATTAAATTAAATTAATTTAATTAATTAAACCATTAATTGAATTATAACCGTTTATTGATTAAATTAATAAATAAAAACTTTGGCACTTGTGGTAGCCTGCCCCTCCTCGGGTTTTGCTGTCAGTCAATGCCAGGAACCTGAGAGGCAGGAAGAAAAGCAAGAGAGTTGCAGAGGCTTGATTGCATAGCAAGAAATTCAACATCCCTCACCCCACTGACCTTTATTGTCTTCCAGAGAAGACAGCTTGGTCGGGCCAAGTTTGATAAGAACAGTCAACAGCTGGCCGTGTGGCTGTAGTAAGACCAGGTCATCTTTCAGAGCATCCCCCCCACCCACGGCAGCCCATGCCAGGGTAATGTTTTGTTTGCCTCATCCCTGCCCAGAGGCCGGCTCCCCCCAGCCCTTCCCCCCAAAAAACACATGTTCTGTATCCAAACGCTTGGCATTTGCACCAAGTGGATGTTGTTTCTGGCCTGGCTGAAGGTTAGGTCAACCGGGGGCAGGATTCGTCATGGTTCATTGCAAACATTGAGGCAGGCTTTGTCAGAAGTCCTCTTCCAAATGCATGCATGGGTGCAGGGGCTGGTTCTAGTCAGGCAGTAATTATTAAAGAATTACAGCAAATTCTAGTCACATTTGTAGAGTGTTGAAGGGCTTCGTGTCCATAAACTCCATAATCTGTACCATTACTATCACTGCTCTTCTCAAGTGAGGCTTAGTTTAGTAGGCATTCCTCCCCCCCAATGAAACTAAGGGCAGGGGACTATCTGGGGACTGAAGAAGAGTTAATTTTTACAGGATGCGTTTCTCTACCCGAAGGAGTCTCAAAGTGGCCTTCCCTTTCCTCTCCCCACAACAGACACCCTGTGAGGTGGGTGAGGCTGAGAGAGCCCTGATATTACTGAAGGAGAAGAAGAGTTGGTTCTTATATGCCGCTTTTCTCTACCTGAAGGAGTCCCAAAGTGGTTTACAATCTTCTTCCTTTCCTCTCCTCACAACAGACACCCTGTGAGGTGGGTGAGGCTGAGAGAGAGTCCTGATATTTATGCTCAGCCAGAACAGCTTTATCTGTGCTGTGGTGAGCCCGATGTCACTGCATGTGGAGAAGTGGGGATATGAAGCCGCTCGCCAGATCAGAATCCGCTGCTCTTAACCACTACATCAAGCTGGGTCTCTTGGGAAGAGGGACCACTAATGGTTGCCATCACAGGCAAAAGCCAAGCAGGCCTCAGTACACAGAAAGTGTATTTTCTGGATCATGCACATGTTTATCAGTCTGTTCAGCAATGCACGTGGATCTGAGCAAATGATCCCAAGGACTATTGTGTCCCTGGTTCTGAAGCCCTGGCAAATGTAACCACAGTGTGGCTGGGGTCATGCCTCAAAGGAGGCAATTACTGCAACAGGCTCAACAAAGTGTATCCCTCTGACAGCTGGCTGATTTGGCTGTCCTCAATAAATGGTTCACACTAGGCTTGTGCGCAGCGGCATCCAAATTGGACGTTCCAGGTCGATGCAGCCAGCGCCGCACCGCGGGGGTGGGGGAGGATTGGAGGTGCAGGCGCCGGTACGCAACTCGGCACGCACACGCAGGCTTGGGTGGGAAGCGCGCCTGGAACAGCCAATTTGGCCGCCGCCACACACAACTGACCTTCCATTCCCCTCAGTGTTGGGGGTGGAACCTTTCTACTGGTGGGACACAATTCACATTAAAGCATTTTTGTCCCCCCATAAATTTATTTATCATACTTATATACTTAAATGGTGAGCAGAGGCAGCTTCCCATAGAGGGTGGCACTTGTACTTCAGGGGGGCATCAGCTGGGACATGGAGGGAGGCTCAGCTGGGCAATGATGCTTCTGGAGGGGTCATTGCGGCTACCCACTCCCCAACAAACGTGGTGGTGCCAGTCAGAACCCTCCTGTCCTCTCCTCTCCGCTGTTAGGTAGGTTGCCCACTGTGGAAAAACCCATCTCTGGAGCACGGGAGCCCACCAACTACCAACCCATTTTGCATCTAGCATTACTGGGAAAAATGGTTTAAAATGTTGTTGCAGACCAAATATCAGCAATCCTGGAAGAAGCTTCATCCCATCCCAGTCAGGTTTCCAGCCTGGCCCTGGGGTAGAAACAGCACTAGTCACCCTGACGGACTACCTCCGTTACCATTAGGACTGAGGCGGGTAGGTGCTGTTTGTATTATTAGACCTTTCAGTAGCGTTCGACACAGTTGACCATGAGCTTCTAGCTCACTGCCTCCCTGACATCAGTATTCAGGGGATAGCTCTTCAATGGCTGATCACTTTCTCACACATGCAGAGTCCCAAAAGGAACGGTCCTCTCTCCAGTTCTATTTAACATCTTCATGCATCCTCTTGCCCAATTGGTACGAATGTTCATGCTGGGTTGTCATCCATATGTGGATGACACCCAGCTCTTCCTCCTGATGTATGACTGCCCTGATTCTCCCCCAGAAGCATCAGCCAGCTGTCTGGAAGCATTGACGAGATGGCTCAAGCAGGGTCGTCTGAAGCTCAGTCCTTTAAAGATGGAGGTCCTGTGCCTAGGCAGGAAGGGTCCAAGTGAGGAAGCATGTCTGCCTAATCTGGATAGTGAACAGCTATCAGTGGTTCACTCTGCTTCCCTCTCAATGGAGGCCCAGGTCACAAAAGTAGCACAGCTGGTCTTCTATCACCTTCGGCAAGCCAAACTACTAGCACCGTACTTGGCCCCAGAACACCTAGCCACAGGGATTCCCCACAACAGTCACCTCTAGGCTAAACTTCTGCAACTTGTCCTATGCAGGCTTGCCCTTAGCCTTGATCTGGAAACATCAGCTGGTCCAGAATGCAGCAGCCAGAGTCCTCACAGCAACACCATGGAGGTTCCACATCTGGCCCATTCTCCAACAACTGCACTGATTCCAGTCGAATTCCAGATCAGGCTTAAAGTCTTGGTAATTACTTTTAAGGCCATACATGGTCTGGGCCTACCTAAGGGATCGCTTCTCTGCCTATGCCCCACAAAGAGCTCTGTGTTCCACCATCTCCAACTAGCTAGTGATCCCTGGCCCAAAGGAAGTCTGCTTGACCTTAACCAGGGCAAGAGCCTTCTCTGTCCTAGCCCCCAGCTGGTGGAATGAGCTCCTGGAGGAGATCAGGACCCTGATGAAACTAAAACAGTTCTGCAGGATCTGCAACAGTTAGCTCCTCCACCAAGCATTTGTTTGAGATCGAACAAAACTAAACAGCATCTACTTGGCCCCCATCAGTTGTGTCTGGGTCAAGGCCACAATTAGACCCATGTAGAGTGAGCTACAGTATTCCAGCCTGGAGGTGGATCACTGTGTCTAGGTTCTATGGATAAGATAGGGCGTTAGTAGCTTCACCTGACAAAGATGGGAAAATGCCTTAGATTACAAGCCGCCATGGAAAGGGAGCATCAAAGACCACCCCCAAATTCCTGACAGAATGCAAAGTTGTCCAGATGGGGGGCAGGCCATGCTTCCTGTCCTGGTCCTTTCCTCCCCACCAGAGGACCTCCTATGTTCAAGGCCTCTTGCTAACGATTGTCTTCTCAGACCCTTCCAGGAATTCTACTGCAGGCCCCCAGATTCAGCCTCCCAGACTGCCCGGCCCTATAGTTCTGGTCACTAGCAGCTGGTGCTCACCAGTGTGCTGCCTATGGACAGGGAGGCTCCTCCTGGCCCCAGAGCATAGATCTCACTCTCCTTTCGAAAAATGTCACTTCTACTGGTGGCCATCCTCAGATCTAAGCTGTGGCTGCCAAATGCTTGTGCAGACACAACAGAAGCTCGGAAACCCCTCTGACAGAGCTCTGCTGGGTGCCTGAGCTGGCTCCCACACCCTTCCCCTTCGCCTCTAGAGAGGAGCCCTGTTCACCCAATGCAGTGGACACACACACTCACATCTGTTGATAGGAAACAGCAAATGTGCTTTCCCTTTATGAATGCAACTGGGGACCGATGTATGGCTAAATGCAGCTGGACATGCATTGAATATGGATTACTCAACACACGCATTTTAAAAATGAGGTGTGTGCAGTACATGGTTTGAACCTGTGTTCACTGTGACTTCTGAACAGGACCTTTGTTTGCAGCCCTCAAATGAGCCTGCAGGTGGAGAGAGGCTCCTGCCAAAACCCGGGGAAGGAGAAGGGCTGGAACGTGCTGCATTTCGGCAATTGCTTCAGACGGGGCAGCCATCTGGGATCTAAAAGCATTCCATTGTTTGCCGAAGCCTTTCTTTTGAAGCTCCCATTCATTCTCCAAGGTCTGCATTGATTGGCGAGTCCAGGCAGGCATCTGCCCTCCCCCGCCCTCCTCTGTCTCCATCAATGCCGTTCCCACATTAATCCACCTGGTCCCCAGAGAGCCAGGCTCATTAGACGCAGCAGGTGGGGGAGGGGACAGGGGAGGAGGATTGCAACTTGTTACACCTCCTGGCTGCTTCTCGGCACAACTGCAGCGTTCCCGCCTGGCACAAATGAACTCTTTGGTTGGGAATGGCATCAGCTGGACGAAGAGGCAGCCTCTGCACACCTCTGGGGGTCTTGCAGGAGTGGAAGCACAAGAGGGACAAGGCAAGTCCTTTCCACACCAAGGCTCAAGGCACAGTGGCTGGATCGTGTACGGCTGTTTTCATCTGCACCATTCAAAAAGAAGGCTCACTGATTCACTGGCCATGGCAAGAAGCACTGACAACCTGAAAACAATATATTGAACTGATAAAAGTGCCATTGTGTTAATATATTAAACATACTTCCTCGGGAGGCGGTGGGTTCTCCATCTTTGAGAATTTTTAAACAGAGGCTGGATAGCCATCTGACAGAGAGGCTGATTCTGTGAAGGCAAAGGGGTGGCAGGTTGCAGTGGATGAGCGATAGGGTTGTGAGTGTCCTGCACAGTGCAGGGGGTTGGACTAGATGACCCAGGAGGTCCCTTCCATCTCTATTATTCTACACCTGAGAATAACACCAGGTATGTATAAAATTAAATGTATCATGCCGGCGGCCGCGGCTCCCCCTCTCAACCCCTCCGGGCCGCCAGCAAATCGGCCGCCAAAGCAGCCGATTAGCTTGCAGCTCGGCAAGCTTCTCTTCCCCCCCCTCCCGAAACAAGAAGCTTGCCGGGCCACGAGCTAATCGGCCGCTTTGGCGGCCAATTTGCTCCCGGCCTGGCGAGCTTCTCGCTTTGGGGGGAGAGGGAAGAAGGAGCCACGGCCCGGCGCCAAGGCCTTTGCGGCCCGGCACCAGGCTGCGGCCCGCGGGTTGGGGACCACTGCTTTAGAGGCTCCTTGGAGACCTACTACGGTCTTTATCATTTTTATTTTCATATTTTATTTTCACTGCTCAATTTCTGTTCTGCCAGCCTGTCAGCTTGTCACTTGCTTGCCTATCCACGTGTTTTTTGGCTGCAGCCCATATCTGGTCCGGGGAGAAACTCCTGCCTTGGCGGTTTGCTATAACCTGCTCTTGGGCCCCCACGGCTGCTATCATTGCTGCCGGTACCGCTGTGTTTGCTGGCCTGCGTATGTTGCCGCTTGACCTCGGGGCTCTTGGGTGCTGTCTGGATGCCCAGTCATTCAGCGGCCGAGATCTGAGGCACCACTGGCGCTGCTCCTGGGATTCTCACACCATCCTCGTCTTTGTTGCTCAGCCTCTGGAGTCTTGGTCACTACCTGGCCACTTCGCCACCTGGCCCTGTGGTGCCACCGCTGCTCCGAGGACCCTGCCGTTTTGTTCCAGTGCCTGTTGTACTCTCGCTTGGCTGGGGCGTGGGCTGTGGGTTCTGTGGCCCTTGAGAGCAGGCCGTGAGTGCTGTGGGAGCTTCCTGGTCCTGCTGAAGTCTGTGCTTGACCAGTGCAGCCTGCACCTGGAGGTGGAGCCACTCAGTTTCTGGTGGCTTTTGCTCGGCTTGGGCACCACCTAGTGGCCTTCCTGGTGGCATTTGAAAACTGACCATCTCTCTGATGGCCTGCTATTGTATGAGGCTGGCAGAAGACTCTCAGTGTACAACTGCACCCACAATATGCCAGCACAAGACTCAGAGTTGAGACTGGCCTATTTGCCAGTCTTTTTAGTCGGTGCTGTAATAAGAATCTCTGCCAAACCACCATCCTTTACTGGCACTTACACCATCTATGCCCCAGGAAGCATCTCACAAATGCAATCAGGGAGAGAAAACCTGACCCTCTATGCATACATCTGCAAGGACAATAGCTACAAAGACCCTCCACCGCCCCACCTGCAACAAAGATACTAAACTGGAAGGGGGAGTAAGCACAGCAGAAGACAAATCAGGATACAGGATGATCTTGACAGGCTGGAAAACTAGACTAAAATGAATTTCAGGTAGTGATAAGCATTCTGCATTTAGGTTAGAAAAATCAAATGCATCACTATAGGATGGGGGACACTTGCCTTGGCAGTAGTATGTCCACAGCATTCCCCTTATGCAGCAAGGTAGTCACTATTGAAAAAAGAGATAAGGTTGGTCTGACATGACTTGTTCTTGTAAACCCTATGCTGAGTCTTAGAAATCACAGCTCTCTGTCCAGCTGCTCAAGGACCAACTGATGAGTTGTTCCAGAATTGTGCCAGCTACAGATGTCAAGCTGATGGGTTGGTAATTACCTGGATCCTCCTTTTTCCCTTTCTTGAAGATGGGGACAACATTCGCCCACCTCCAGTCATCTTGCACCTCACCTATTCTTCAAGAAGTGTCAAAAATAATGGATAGAGGTTCAGAGATTATGTCTGCAAGTTCTTTTAGTATCCTTGGATACAGTTCATCTGGCCTAGAAGACTTTGTTTCATTTAAAGAAACTAGGTGTTTATAGACTGCCCCCAAAGTGATCCTAACACTGTGTTCAGTTTGGGGCACCACCACTGAAGAAAGATGTAGAGAAACTGGAGCGTGTCCAGAGGAGAGTTCCGAAGATGGTGAGGGGTTTGAAGACCAAGTTGTATGAGAAAAGGTTGATGGAGCTTGGTCTTTTTAGCATGGAGAGAAGATGACTAAGAGGCGATATGATAGCCATCTTCAAATACTTGACGCGCTGTCATATTGAAGATGGCCCAGAGTTGTTTTCTGTTACCCCAAGGAGTCAGACCAGAACCGATGGGTTAAAATTACAGTATTTGCTGGCGTATAAGACTTCTTCCCCCCCCCCGAAAAACATGCCTTCAAGTGGGGGGGTCGTCCTGTACGCCAGGTGCACTTCAGTTGGGATAGACATAGCTGCCCATAGTGGCCCATAGTACTGTAATGTAATGTAACAAAGTCTATATTTTGAGTGGAAATGTTGGGGGGTCGTCTTATATGCCCAGTCATCTTATACACTGGCAAATACGGTAGTTCAAAAGTATTTTTGGCTAAACACCCAGAAGAAGTTCTTGACAGAGTACTTCTTAGTGAAAAGATAGTCATCTGACAGAAATGCTGATTTTATGAACTTCGGCAGATTATTAGTGGTTGGGCAGAAGGGATTGTGTTGTGCTTTGCTCTTGCAGCCCCTTCTTGCATGCCCAGGGAAAATTCTGATTGCCACTTTGGGGGTGGGAGACGAATTTCCTCCAAGCCACACTGGCCAGGGATTCTGGTTTTCTTGAGGGCGCATGATCTGGACATGGAATTGGGGTCATTGTGGGTGGACAGGTAGTTGTGAAATTCCTGCATTGTGCAGGGGGTTGGTTTAGATGATCCTGGGGTCCCTCCCAACTCCATGATTCTAGGATTCTATTCTATGATTCGAAGAGCTCTGTTAGAATTCTGTTTTTAAGAACTTGGCTGCCAAGAGTCCTCACTAAGGTGAAGAGGTCAGCTGGGTGGCTTTGGTAACACAGGGACTGTCTGTTGTTGCAGGGGAAAGGAGGGGATTTCTGTTATTAAACTTTCTTTGTTGTGATTGTTGGCAGGGAGTGAGAAGAAGAAAGGTGTCTGGAATAATCCACAAGAGTTCCATGGTCGGACCATTTTGCTCTAAGGCCCACATCAGTACTCTGCTCCCTCCCTGTACAGGTAGAGAGTAGATGTATGCTTGCCCAAGGAGACTTAAGAATCCAATAGGTTTCTGGAAGGCTCTGTGGGATCCAATTCCCCCCAGGGACTCAATAGATGTGCTAGCGGAGCGCTGGCACAGCTGTGTATCTGAAGAAGAAGAAGAAGAAGAAGAAGAAGAAGAAGAAGAAGAAGAAGAAGAAGAAGAAGAAGAAGAAGAAGAAGAAGAAGAAGAAGAGTTGGTTCTTATATGCCGCTTTTCCCTACTCAACATCAAGAAAACTAAGATCATGGCATCCGGCCCTCTCAATTCCTGGCAAATAGATGGGGAAGAAATGGAGGTAGTGACAGATTTTATTTTCCTGGGCTCCAAGATTACTGCAGATGGGGACTGCAGCAAAGAAATTAAAAGATGCTTGATCCTAGGGAAGAAAGCTATGGCAAATCTAGACAGCATCCTAAAAAGCAGAGACATCACCCTGCCAACTAAAGTGCATCTAGTCAAGGCTATGGTCTTCCCAGGTGCAATGTATGGCTGTGAAAGTTGGACGAAAAGGAAGGTTGAGCGTCAAAAAATTGAGGCTTTTAAATTCTGGTGCTGGGGAAGACTCTTGCGAGTCCCTTGGAGTGCAAGGCGAACAAACCGGTCAGTCCTAGAGGAGATTAGCCCTGACTGCTCCTTAGAAGGCCAGATCCTGAAGATGAAACTCAAATACTTTGGCCACCTCATGAGAAGGAAGGACTCCCTGGAGAAGAGCCTAATGCTGGGAGCGATCGAGGGCAAAAGAAGAAGGGGACGACAGAGAATGAGGTGGCTGGATGGAGTTCCTGAAGCAGTAGGTGCAAATTTAAATGGACTCCGGGGAATGGTAGAGGACAGGAAGGCCTGGAGGATCATTGTCCATGGGGTCGTGATGGGTCGGACACAACTTCGCACCTAACAACAACAGGATTAGATACACCATTGGTAAGTTTATGTACAGTCACCAAATGGGTAGATGAAAGTGGTTTTTTTCAATAAAGTTTGCATTGTTCATTTAAAGATCCAGATTCTATTTTCTTGCTTTATTTCTCTGCATCTTGTGGGAGGGCGTTCTGCAGGCAGGGGTCGCAGGTCATTGCCACAGCCTATATTAAATTTTGCCTGCTGTGGTGCCTTGTGTGCAGCAGGGATATCTGTACAGTTTACATTGCCTATCCTATTGGCCAAACACTTTGATACATTTCTTTTTATGTAGGGAGGGGTGTTTATTACTGTGCTTGGAGACTGTCATTCTCCAGCATGCCCGCACCATGAGAGCGAGCCTTTGGCAGAGAGCTGAAACAGAGGCCCTCTTGGGGCTGGTAGAGCCATCAAAAAGCCTGCCCAGCTGATGGCCAGCATACACATGCACACCAGGCGTGCCTACGTCATGCTGGCCAGGAAGCTCAGGGAACGGGGCTTTAACTGGGCCTAGGAGCAGGTCTGGACCAAACTTAAAAGGATAAAACTCGACTTCCTCAACAGACTGGAGGCATGGCAGAGCGTCCCATGGGAGACTGGCTAGTCTCCCTCCACTCCCACATGATGGACATCTGGGAGGCTGCAGGATGCCCCGCAGAGGAGACATTTGTGTGAGTTACTACATTTTCTGGGGTTTACTAATGGCCTGAACACCCCCCCCCCACACACACACACACACAACCCTCCCAAGCAAGCTTATCTAAAATGTTATGCCAAGGCAGACCTTCAAGATTGCTGCTAGGTGTCCTCCCCCCCCCCCCCCCGTAGAAGAGTGTGTGGGTGCTTGAAAGGAGTTCTCCCACTGCATGGGAAAAAGGGACCCTTTTAAAATTAAGGAAGAAGTAGAGTTGTGTGCGACGGTGTCCAAATCGGCCGTTCCTGGATGACACAGCCAGCGCCACACCGCAGAGGGGGAAGGGGAGGCGCGGGTGCCGGTGTGTAACTTGGCACACCGGCGCCTGTGCCTGCCCTCCCCCCCCCTGCAGCACAGCACTGGCTGTGTCATCCAGGAACGGCCGATTTGGATGCTGCCACGCTCAACCCTAGGTAGAAGGGCGGGTATAAGGCTCAAACAATGTTTTTACTCAGCATTTTTCTTAGGAGTACATTTAGTTTAGTGCCAGCTAGGTCCACTTAATGGCCACACAAGAACATGCTCCCCCTTAAAGTGACCCACAGCATTTTCCTCTAGGAGTGTCACATACCTGGTGTTGCCATTGTAAAAAGTTGGCATGCCCTCTCTCATCAGGAGAGGCATCTGGAGGCATGGGCCTTTCCTGTTAGGGACCCACCCCTTTTGTGCAACCAAACAACACCTTAATACAGGGGTAGTCAAACTGCGGCCCTCCAGATGTCCATGGACTACAATTCCCAGGAGCCCCTGCCAGCATTCGCTGGCAGGGGCTCCAGGGAATTGTAGTCCATGGACATCTGGAGGGCCGCAGTTTGACTACCCCTGCCTTAATATATTGCAAATAGCAGTAGACTTTATTGCTGGCCCAGCACGATGTGTCCCGTCTGCTCGCGCTGCACCACCACCAAGCCTCGCCCTCGGGCCGGCCTCTCCAGAGGCTCCTCCGGGCACTGCTGCCCCTCTCTCACCTGCCCCACCCTCGCTGCCAACTTGCCAGCCATCCCCGCAGCTGCTTCGCCGGGCACTCTGTCACTCTGAAGTGGCCGGAAAGAGGTGGGGGTGGCAGGGGGTGGGGGGTGGCAGCCACAAGCAGCAGCAGCAGGCGGCAGCGGCGGGCAGCGGCGGGCAGTGGGTGGCGGTGGGCAGCAGCAGGCGGAAGGCAGCGGCGGCTGGCAGCAAAGGAGCCACACCGCCCCGACTGTTTTGCACACACCTCCCCGCCGACCATGCTGCCCCCACCATTGGGGTCGCCAAGACAGAGCGGTTGAGAACTGCTGCTTTAGAAGATACTCAGTGATTTCAGTAGCTGCAAAGCCCTTTGCCGTCACCAAACTGGATAGCTCCTGTTTATCCACTTAATCTAATTGTAGTTCCTCCTTATTAACATGTTATTTTATCCTGATTACTGTTGGTCCTTTTACAGAGTAGGCCATTAAAAGTTTTATTGATTGATATTGATCGGAAAAGAAAACTTGGTCATTGGTGACTCTCTGCTGAGGGAGGTGGAACTCAGGGAAAAGCGCGAGACAAGCTGACAATGTCTTTATTACGTGTAGTACAATTTCCACAGCCACGGAGCCTAGCCAGGGAGCCAAAATGAGCCCCGGTTTAATGCTTGTTTTCAAGAATTCTTTCAAGAATTCTTTTGTCAGTGACTGTTCAGTCAATAGGTCTCAGTTTCAGTATCCATAGTAAAGTCCATCACGTCAATTGGTTTCACCATTGTCAGCTAGTCTTTTGCTTTTCCCTGAGTTGGTCAGCTGACTGCTCTTTCCTTGGATTTGTTCTCGGAGGGGCATGGAGGGTCACGTGGCTAGCCCTGACCCCCTAGTTCAAGAAGTGTGTTGCTTACCAGGGGCAAAGATTAAAGATATTATGGACAGGATGCCGAAATGGATCAAACCTATGGACCCATTTGGGATGGTCCACGTGAGAACGAACAACATGGCCATCCACACAATTGCACATATTAAGGCTGCCTATGAAAGTCTTAGCTGAAATGAATGGGGCCAGGTGGTTTTCTCTTCAATCCCACCTGTCAGGGGGCTGAAGATAATGGAGGTGAACTGCTGGCTGCGTTGGGGGTGCTGGCAGGTGGGATGTGGATTCTGAGACCAGGGGACAGGTTTTCTAGAGGAAGGCCTGCTAGCACAGGATGGGCTTCACTTGTCCACGCTGGGAAAGAATGTGTTTGGAAAGCCTCAGGGTAAAGATAAGGGAGGGAAAAACAAAGAGGATAGTGGTTGGTGTCTGCTGCAGACCACCTGATCAGGGTGAAGATGTGGATGCTGCCCTCCTTGAGAGGCTTGCTAGAGTATCTTGACTACAGGATCCTGTAATTATGAATAACTTCAATTTCCCAGACGTGTGCTGGGAAACAAACTCTCCTAAGCATCTAGTCATGCAACTTTCTGGCCTGCCGGGGTGGGGGGGGGAGGGTTACCATGTCCTCCTAGAATTTTGTATAAAATGGGGGCCAAGGAGGTTCGTGGTCAGTCACATCTGTTAGACTTTTGTAGGGCAAGCTTTAATAAACTCAGAGACATGATGAGACGTGATGAGAGTCATCCCATGGACCAGAATGCTGGAAGAGAAAGGAGCAAGTGATGGGTGGGCTCTCCTTAAACAAGAGCGGTTGCATGCTCAAGCCATGACTATTCCAGCAAGATGGAAACATGGCAAGGGATCCAAGAAGCCTCTTGGATGAACAGAGAACTTCAGGAGGAGGAAAGAAAAAGGAAAGGTTCAAGAAATGGAGGGCAGACCTCTAAAGAAGAGTATCTGAAGGTTACTAGGCATTGTAGGTCAGCCATCAGAGGCTGAGGCTGGCCAGGGGAGCCCCCTAAAACAAGAAAAGTCTTTTCAGTTATGTGAGAAGCAAATGTAAGGTAAACGAGGCAAGAGGTGACATGGAAAAACTCTGACAGAGGCCAGAGAGAAAGGCTCAGTACCTCTGTGTTTTCCCGGAATATGGATACATCTAGGGATGGTAGTAGGCAAGGTATAGTGTCTGAGTGGCAGGGTGAGATGGACAGAGAGGTTGTTGAGAGGCACCTGGCTGCACTGGGTGAGTTCAACCCCCCTAGGCCGGATGGTGTGCACCCAAGAGTGCTCAAAGAACTTTCTGGAGAGCTTGTGGAACCCTTGTCCATCATATGAGGACTTTTTGGAGAATTGGAGAGGTGCCAGAAGACTGGAGGACAAATATTATCCCAATCTTCAAAAAAGGGAGGAGAGATGACCTGGGAATCTACAGGTCAGTGAGATTTAAGTGGGTAGCTGTGTTGGTCTGAAGTAGCAGAACGAAATTTGAGACCACTTGAGCGGTCTGAAGAAAAGTGCATGCACTCGAATAATAAATCCTTGAATAAATCTTTGTTGGTCTTAAAGGTGCTATTGGACTCAATTTTGGTTGTACAGGCCAGTGAGTCTGACCGGAAATGCAGAGAAGGGATGATCTGCAATCATCTGAAGGACAATTTGTTGATCTGGGTAAGTCAGCACAACTTTGTCTCCAGCAGGTCCTGCCAGACCAACCTGGTTTCCTTCTTTGATTGAGTGATGGCCTTATTAGATTGTGGCAACTCATACAAGTTGTTTACCTGGATTTCAGGAAGGCTTTTGACAAAATTCACCATGATGTTCTGATAGGTAAATTAGAGGACTGTAGACTGGATCTTTGGATGGTTAGGTGGAGAGGGAGCTGGCTAGAAAACCACATCCAAAGGGTGGCTGCCAATGGTATTTCGTCAGATTGGAGGGAGTTGAGCAGTGGAGTGCCGCAGAGCTCAGTACCAAATTGGGAGGATCAGTGAACACTTCAGAAGATAGAGGTAGAGTTGTATGAGATCTGAACATACTGGAAAACATGAGAACAAGATGCAATTCAATAAGGAGAAGTGCAGAATTCTTCATCTGGGTCACAAAAATGAGAACCAAGCATACTGGATAGGCACACTTCTAAGTAGCTGTGTGTGTGAATGAGATCTTGGGGTACTTGGGGACTGTAAGCTAAATATGAGCAGACAATGTGATGCAGCAGTAAAGAAGGCAAATACAGTCTTGAGCTACATCAACAGAGACATCATATCAAAATCACAAGGTGTCATAGTCTCACTTGCACTGGTCAGACCATACCTGGAGAACTGTGTGCAGTTTTGGAGGCCTCAGTTCAAAAAGGATATGTACAAAATTGAGAGGGTTCAGAGAGAATGATCTGGGGCCTGGGGACCAAGCCCTATGATGAAGGGTTGAAGGACTTGGTAATGTTCAGCGTAGAGAAGAGGAGGCTGAGAGGGGACAGGATTGCTCTCTTTAAGTATTTGAAAGGTTTTCACCTGAGGGAGGGCAGGGAAAGGTTCTTGTTGGTAGCAAAGGATAGGACCTGCACTTAAACTATGTGTAACGTCTGCCTTGGCATAACATTTTAGATAGCAGGAAAATCTTTCCACAGTCAGAAGAGTTCAGCAGTGGAATTGACTACCTAAGGAGGTGGCGATCCCTTCACTGACGGTCTTTAAGCATTGGCTGGACAGATACTTCCCCTGGAAGCAGGGGATGGGACTAGATGGTCTGTATGGCCCCTTCCCACTCTAGGATTCTAATTTCGGGAAAGACTGCTCCAGGGTTGAGACTGGAGATCTGAATAACAGCTGACCTCCAGACTATAGAGACCAGTTACCTCGGAGGAAGTGTCTGCTTTGGAAGGGGATTCGATGCCATTATTCCCTGCTGAACTCCCATTCCTGCCCAAACCACATTCTCCATAGGCAGTGCCCCCAAATATTCTAGAATTTCTCAGCCTGGAGCTGGCAACCCTACTGCTTACACAAGGTACTAATGACCTGGTTTATTTCAGATTGCTCTGCTTTCTGAACCATTGTAACCTTAGCTCAGCCTTCCACCACGAGATTCCAGGCACTTGCAGCCTGCACAACCATGAGTCTCATACAGCATCGCTGTGCTGTGTGGACCTTGCTTTTCCAGATCCCTTTTGGCTTCTTCTTCTTCTTAGAAGGCGAGTGCTGGAAACTAGGAACCTGCCAGCATTTGGCATCAAAGGCAAAACTGACAGGGTCTTCAGAACATTTCTCCCTTTAATTTTAAAACTGCTCCAGCATCTGCCTGATGACAGATTCCATGGAACTGGAAATCGTGCATATTGTGTTGTGTGTTTGGATTGTCCTCCATACTGTGGATTTGGCTTCTTTTTCGGGGTTTTACATGTCCCAATATGGCTGTTCAGAGCTGTGCCAGTTGTCAAGGCAATGGTGCCCTCTGCTGGGCAACAGCTCAGAAACCAGACAGAGGGTTTTTTCAGGGCATTCTGCAAGTATATAGTGCCTGGACACACATCTTTAGTCCTCCCAGCCTCTTTGGGTCCCCGTTCACAAGCATTTTTCACCTTTCAGTGGGTGCATAGCAAGCAATCTTTTCTTTTTCGTCCTATGTCAATGATAAAAATGTAGTTGCTTTTTTTGTAGAATAAGCTTGGAAGAGAATTATGATGACAACCAAAAATTCTTGATATCCCCCCAAGCAGCTCAGCTTGGCTTTTATGCCAAGAGACCCTGCATCTCTCCAAATTATGTTTTGGGAACTCAAGGCAGGGCTTAACACACAAATGCTTCCAGATATAGTCAAACTAGATTCATAATGCATTTTCTATTTATGGTGTGTACAAACCCTAGATAGAATATAGGTGATTAAGGCAGCATCCTTGCAGATTTAGGATGTGACCTCATCCATACTTATTAATTACTAATCCTGACCTCTGCAGCCAATCTATTGATGGGAGTTGGTTGGAGGGGTAACTCTCACTCTAGTCTTGGCCGCCTACACTGGCTCCCAGTTTGCTTTTGGGAACCATTCAGGGTGCTACTCTTGACCTTCAAGGCCCTGTGTGGTTTGGGTCCAAGACATCTGAAGGACCACTCAGTCCCTAACGAACCTGCCCAACTAATGATGGTCATCTTCAGAAGTGCCCCTATCTCCTCCTTCTTGCTAATGGCACCAAAGGTCTGGAATAGGGCATGGCACGGCGCTGGCTGCATCGGCCAGGAACAGCTGATTTGGACACCATCGCGCACAACCCTACTCTGGAACGCTCTCCAGAAGAAAAGTCTTCTTGGCTCATTCTGCACAGTGGCAGCCACAACGGACTGCCAGTGGCGCAGTGCTGTGGAGCATAAAGTGGTGCAGTGCTGTGGGACATATTCCAGCATCAGATTCACTCTGGCACCAAAATGTGTCCCCCCCCCCCCAGGAAATGAAGCAGCAGTGGAATAGTTCTGCCACATGGGAGGTGGGGTGGGTTTCTTTTTTTTTGCAAGACGGTGGGATTGCATATGGGTGGGCAGATTGTGAGTCGGTAGGCAGGAAGGGTTGTGCCAGTGTTTGTCTCTTGTGGCCCTACCCAAGGAATTGCTAATTGGGTGGGTAGGCGAATTTCCTCTGGGCCAGGCTGGATTCTGGAGATTTTTGTGTGTGGGGGGGATCACTTGGGCATGAAATCAGGTTCACTGTGGGTGGGCAGGTAGTTGTGATGTCCTGAATTCTGCAGGGGGTTGGACTAGATGTCCCTGGAGGCCCCTTCCAAACTCTGTGATTCTATAATAGGTGCGGCAGCTGCCAGCTGCATTTCACCTGTGTTCACCTGGACCATATCACATGTTTACAGCTCCTCTATGGCTGGTAGTGTGCAAAATGGGAAAAGGTTCTAATACAGATTGAGACCAGTTTAACCACTACAACATATCTTTGCTCACACATCTTTCTGCTGGTTTGGCGTAGTGGTTAGGAGTGCGGACTTCTAATCTGGCACACCGGGTTCGATTCTGCACTCCCCCACATGCAGCCAACTGGGTGACCTTGGGCTCGCCACGGCACTGATAAAACTGTTCTGACCGAGCAGTAATATCAGGGCTCTCTCAGCCTCACCCACCCCACAGGGTGTCTGTTGTGGGGAGAGGAAAAGGAAGGCAACTGTAAGCCGCTTTGAGACTCCTTCAGGTAGAGAAAAGCAGCATATAAGAACCAACTCTTCTTCTCCTTCTCCTTCTCTTTCTTCTCCTTCAGTTTGAATATAAACAAATAACCCATGTTTTCTGCATCATGTTGTTACCGTGTAACATAACCCAGCACATAGAATTAAAAATCAGTTTTCTCTGACTGCAAATAATTCTGGCAGCTAGTTATAGCGATCTGCCTGCCATACTTGCCTTGAGGCTGAAGAGCACTTGGTTTGGTTTGCATGCATCCTGCCTTAGTCATCATTGGACCTGTCAACAGAAAGGTGATTGTTAAGAGTGTAGATTTAAATGGGTAGCAGCTTGCACTCGAAATCTCACGCCTTGACTAAATCTTGTTTGGTCTTAAAGGTGCTCCTGGACTCTGGTTTTATTGTTAAGAGTGTGACATTCCCATGTGCATAAGTGTAATCTTACTGTACTTTGATACAGTGCTTTACATATTTATAGTTTGATTAATATTTTGGGAATATAATTTTAGCTTTTCTCTACTTGACATTTATATTCCTGTACTTAAAGGTATTTTCTTTTCTTTCCCCCCACCATTTTTGGTTCCTTTGTCTGTTCGGGGTTGCAAATGTTGCACCCTCTTGTTGCTTGTTTAGCAGAGGACAGGTCTTCGGGGTCAGCAAAGGCCTGTCTGGTCTCCGGTTTCCTGCTGCAGCTTGATCCCTGCCTCCTCATCAAACCTGCCTTGGCAGCAGCTTGGGACCTGAGCTCAGGGAACTCGAATGAGCTGTCTTGGTTGAGCAAATGGATAGAAATGTGGGAGGGCAGGCGGGGGTGAGGGGTTCCTCTGCAGCTGAACCTGTGGTGATGGGCATGGTCAACACCTGGGAGAGAATCCAGCTGGTCGTGGTTCCCATCCCTAAGTACTCCTACTCTTGAGCTTGAACTGGCTGGAAGGTCGCAATCCTGCCACTGACTGGAAGAACCTGTGTGCAAACCCCAGGGGACGGGGAAAGAGGCCTGCTGGGTGAGGATGATTGGAACTCAGCTCCACCAGAAGCTTGGGCAGGGGTGGTGATGCAGGAGTTGGAACACCCCCTCCCCCCAATGTTCAACTGCATGCTAAACCATTTGCCCAGGAAACTGAACTTTTCAGCCGATGCCAAAGCAGAAGGAGGTAACAGACTCAGTATTTATTTATTTATTTGATTTATATACCGCCCTCCCAGTGAACCGGCTCAGGGCGGTGTACAACAAGAAGAAATAATGATAATGTAAGTTGAAAATTAATCACATTAAAAACATTTAAAACTATATTTTACTGTTTACCAGTAGCAGCATCAATATAAATATTGTTTCTAGCATAATTTCTATTCAAAAATGTTTTCATGGTGGGGGGGTGTTCTTTACGGGGGGCATTTGATGCTATAGGATCACTGGCCCCAACTAAAAACTTGGTGGAAGAGCTCCATCTCACAGGCACAGTGCAACCGTGCCGGCTCTGACAGGACCAAGATCTCCTCAGGGAGTTCATTCCACCAAGTAGGAGCCAGACTTACTTCCTTGGGGCCAGGGACTTCCAACCAGTTGATATTTGCTGAGTGAAGTGTTCTTTGGGGCGGTGGTCCCCAACCACCCTGGCACTGGGCTCCCTGCCTCTGCAGGGTCGCGCCGGCCGCGCATGCATGCTTGCGCCATGCGTGGCCGCAAACACGGATCCGCGGCACTCCTACACATGCGCGCATGCGCGGCCGGGTCGTTCGTGCGCATTTGTGCCATGCACGGCCGGGTTGCACATGGCGCAAACGCGCTTGCACGACCCAGTCGTGCATTTGTGCCATGCGCGGGAGTGCCACGCATATGTGGCATGCACGGTCGGGCAATCGCCCTCCCCACCACCACCAGTCCGCAGCCTGGAAAAGGTTGCGGGCCACTGCTTTGGGGGACAGAGGCAGAGAGGAAGCCCCTTAGGTATGCTGGGCCCAGACCACAAATGGCCTTGAAGATAAGAACCACTATCTTAAACTCAATTCAGAATTCAACCAGGAGCTAGTGCAGATGCCAGACCGAAAAAGGGCCCTCCAAGATGTTCCTGTGAAGACTGAGGCAGCTGCGTTCTGGACCAATCGCAATTTCCAGTTCAAAGAAAAAGGTAGGCCTGCATAGAGCAAGTTTCAGAAGTCCAGTGTGCTGCCCTCCTGGGCTGCACCCAAAGTCCAGATAGCTACTCTTTCAGCCATAAAGCCAAAACTGAAGCGCAGTCCCAAAACTTAGTCCAAAACCTAGCCTGGACCAAACTGGGGAAGAAGCAGTCTGAGTAAGAGAGGCATGGCTAAGAATGAGTCTATTTGCAGCCTGAGGTCATAGCCGGGCAAACAGCCCAACATGGGGCGAAACCTAGCTAGATTGTAGCAGGAACAAGGCAGAAGCAAGGTGGGGGCCAGGCAGAAGCCAAGTAGAACTGCAACGGAGCAGAGCTGAGGTTCCCAGCTTGTAGCAGAAGCAGGTCCAGAAGTCGAGCCGAAGTTAGGAACTGGAAAGAAGTTCAAAGCCGAGCCAAGGTCAGGAACCAGAGAACAGACCATCAGAGGTTTGTCCCTGAGATCCGATTGGCCCTGATTCTCAGCTGGGAGGACTGCCAGACCAGGTAGATCTACTTCCAGTAGCCTCCCCACTGGCTCTGGTGCTGCAACTGGGAATTCTCTAGGGCAGTGGTCCCCAACCTTTCCGAGGCTGGGGACCGGCAGGTCATCGGGCCGCGCCCCCGGGGCCCGCGGGCGCGCGGGCCGCGCCTGCGGATCGGGCCGCACCCGCGAGCCGCGCCCGGGCCGTGCCCACAGATCAGGCCGCGCCCGCGGATCGGACCGCACCCGAGCCGCGCCCGCGAGCCGCGCCCGTGGGCCGCGCCCGCGGATCGGGCCGAGCGGGCACGGCCCGCACGGGCGCGGCTCGGCCCTGATTCCCTCTCCCCGCCCTCCCGCAGTAAGTAGCTTCCCGGGCTGCAAGCTTGCGGCCTGGGAAGTTTTTTACTGCGGAGGCGGGGCGGGGAGAGGGAGCTGCGGCCCGGTGCCATGGCCTTTGCGGCCCGGCACCGGGCCGCGGCCCGCAGGTTGGGGACCACTGCTCTAGGGATTTGCATCCAGTCCTGGAGCCGGCCCAGGCTCAACAGTGCCCTCCAGTGGCAAGTCCAGAGGCACCAGCAGCAAGGTCCTGATATCCAGTCTAGAGGAAACTGCTGGAAGGATCATCGTGGGAGGCTTGAATAGCAGGTGTGGTCACTGTATCCTGCAGGGGCCCAGGTGAGAAGGCAAACCACTACCACAACAACCTGACTCAGCCAGGCTCCGGTTGATAGTCCACAGGTCCCAGGCAGCCTCCTCTTCAGTTTTCAGCCCAGTGGTGAGTGCTGTTCTGTCCCAAAAGCCCAAAGGTCAGCCACTGATGTTAAGAAACCTTAAAAAGCTAATGTGAGGGTTGGTAAAAAACCTTTAAAAATTCCTTGGTTTACGTGTAGCTTGTAAATCGGAGCAGCTCCCACTGAACTGCTACTATTAGTATTATCTGGGAGAGCACCTCCTTTGTAATTCTCTCCTCACCATCCATTCAGCCTGGCCATTGGTGGAAGGATGGAATGATGCCAACATGATGTGCCATATCAGATTTGTGACCATTAACTCCTGGAACTCTGCTGACTTGAACTGAGCCTCAATGACTTGAACTGAGTCAGATATGATGGTGTCAGGGAGACCATGGGTGGCAAAGACCATTTGCAGAGCCTTGCTGACAACCTTGGACGTTATTGATGAGACCAAAACAACTTCCAGCCATTTCAAGTACAAGTCGACTGTGACCATGGACTGTGCATTGTCTCTCGTTGCTGGACTGGGCTTGTGGCATCTCAGGATGCTTTTCTTGGCAGGTCTGGCAGCACTTGACTCATGCCTCAACTTCTGGATTGATGCCTAGCCACCGTGCATAGCTCCAGGCCAGGGCTTTCATATGGACGATGCCCTGATGACTTTCATGCTGAGCCTCCAGTACTCAGAATCACAGTTTGGCCAGGACGACCACTCGGTTTCCTAACAGCAGACATCCTCTGTGAATGGACAGTTTGTATTGGCAGGAGATGAAGGGCGTGAATACAGTACTGACGCCCCTCAGGCCACTCCCTAAAAAAACAATTGAAGATGCAGGAGAGGACCTGATACTTAGCTGATGGGCGGCAACATCTGAAGTGTGAAGAGAGGATTGAAGAAGAGTTTCTATGAGCAGGACCCCATGAGCCTGCAATAGATCAGCATTGATGCGTGGAAGTAGCAGGCAGCTATGGGCACGAACATTCCCCATGCCCTTTCCAGGATGATGCTAATCATAGCCATGGAGAAAGATGGACAAGTGTAGCAATCTCAGAGATAGGATCCGAGGGATTTGACGGCCTGATGCAATGAGGCCCAACAGGGCTTTGTGATAGGTGACTCATGAAACGGCAGCCGTAGACGTAGTTATGGAACTTTTTAATGGCAGCGGTGACAGCGAGAGCTTCATCCAGCCAAAGACAAAGTGTTGGAGCAGTAGGCGATGGGAGGCTCATGCCCATTGGGTAATGGAAGAGCCACAAGAGACAAGCACTGGCACATCCCTTCCTGCCCACCCACTCACAATCTGCCTACGTTCATAAAATCAGATTTTCTGTCAAATGGCTAACTAGCCTCTGCTTAAAAACTTCCAAAGAAGGAGAACCCACCACCTCCTGAGGAAGCCTGTTCTACTGAGGAAAAGGTCTGTCAGGAACTTCTTCCGGATGTTTTTTCCCGAAAATTCTTTTGAATTAATTTCAAAGCATTGGTTATGGGCCGACCCTCTGGGCAACAGAAAACAACTCTGCTCCATCTTCTATATGACAGCCCTTCGAGTATTTGAAGATCTTCTCTTTAGTCACGTTATCTCCAGGCTAAACAGACCTTTCCTCATACAACTTGGTGTCCAAACCCCTCACCATCTTTGTAGCTTTCTTCTGGACGTGCTCCAGTTTCTCTACATCTTTCTTCAACTGAACACAATACTCCAAGTGAGGTCTTACCGGAGCGGAGTAAAGCACACCTCATGTGATCTGGACACTCGCTCTATACAGACCTACCCTTGCTCCTACTTATAGGTGTGCTGTCAGGAGATTTCACCTGGTTGTGGAGTGAAGTGCTTTATTTTATTTATAATTAGACTAAATGCAATGGGCACCAGCGGGGGCTCGGGAGGAAGGGGGAGGGTGGGTGGGAACTCCCCGTTGTGGCTTGTCCGAGCCTCGGTGGGGCTTTGCGGGGCCAGGCAGACTGGCGGTAGGGACCCCCCTCAAAGGAAAAGGCCTGGTGCGGCCTCCCAAAGCTGGCAGGCTGCACCAGGCAGCATACCTACCCACCCTTTGTGGCCCAAGAGAGAGGGTGGGCGGGCAGGAAATCCCCCCTCCCAAGAAGCTCCACTTACCTCCTCTCCTGATGGTGGCCTGGGGCAAACTGGCAGCGATCTGCCAGATTGCCCCTTGCTGGGCTGTTGGGGGCGGGTGCCAGTGGACCCAGGCTGTGTCCCGATTGGCCTGCTGTCCAGATAGTCTCCGCCCAGTCCCCGCCTACCCAGGCCTTGCTTAATTATTTATAACAGTGAAAGCTGTTAAAGATTAGATTTATATGACTGCCCTGATCCAACTTGAACTCCTCAATGCAGCCTTTCTCAACTTTTTAAACTTATTTATTGATTACATTTTTATACCACCCTCTCTTGTGACTCAGGGTGGTTCACAGAGAACGTGAATCCAATATGGCAGATACAACACATTCCGCGAAACAAACTCTGTAACTGCCTCAATATCACTGAACATTTAATCACTAAATATTCAAACCATGTACTATTTGACCGTAACTCAGCAGACTAACTGGACTAAAATTGCCCCTTGACGTTTCCAGTTGGCATATCTGACAGGGGGGACTCTGGAAGGCCCAGCAGATGTTGTCAGCATTCTGGCCCCAACCAAAAGCTTGGCAGAAGAGCTCTGTTTGCAAGCCATGCAGAATTGTGCTAGCTCTGGCAGGTTTACTGTTGAGAAACCCCTGAAACATTCTTCCGGCTTCGAGAAACCCAGAAGTGGTGCAATCATTCAGGACATGGTTGGGAAGCATAACTGTATACATGCCTACCTGGGGGCCCTCCCCTTCCCAGGCTGAGAAAACCTGCCTCAATGTGCCCTCTAGTGGCCATTATTTCAGCACACTCTGAGAGCATTTCTGCACATGGTTAAAAATAGCGTTACATCAGCGGAGTGGCATAACGCTACATATAATCGAGCCTCCTGGCCCCTCCTCACCTTTCCTGCTGTTTCACTCTTCTCTGACACCAATTCACGCTTCTCCCCCTCCACAAGTGCTGCTGGAAATGGTGGAAGAGAGCAACGTGATTTATATGCGACTCTCTTCCGCCTGCCAATCGAGCCAGGCAGCCAATCCCCTTTCTCCATGCTTTGAAGGGCCTCCGCAATGCCCACTAAAAATTTTTAAATCAGTAGTTCTCTGTTGAAATGCCACCGCTTATGGAATCACAATGCTTCTTTTAAAAATAAATCTCGTTCTTTATGGGGGGGGGGAAGCAAAGGAATTGCATGCTTTGTGCTACAACGTTTTTTTGGGGGGGGGGGATTTTGCCTTTGCCTGCACAACTGAACGCTTATTCGTTGCTCCAGGCAGTTCAGTTGGGAAAAAAAACCTCCCTTCGGCTGCCACTGCCTCCCCCTTTGCATGCATGTGCACGCACACACACGTTACTCAGTGAGGACTCGCTGCCACTGTTTCCCCTCCCCTGCATGCACGAGCACACATGCGCATGCACACACTCCACAGAGTTCCCTTGCTGCGGGTGGCAGGGGCATTTTAAGATGTCAGACATTTTTAAAATGATGCTTCCGTCCCCAGAAGAGGGGACAGGAGCAAGGGCAGGATGAGGCAGGCGCCTTTCGCGCATTTGAGCCTCCATACCTGTCTCCATACCTGCTGGCTGCTCTCCATTAGATAGTGCTAAATAGGTTGGTGAATACACTTTTTGGGAGTCACCAACTAGCACTTTAAAATGGAGGATGTAGCTGGCCGTTTATTGCCCAGATGCTGGATGCTGGCGACGTCATGTGTAGGGGCCGAAATACAACAACTTCATAAGGTAAGCGTTACACTATATTTAAAGGGTGCGGAAATGCTCTGAGCCCCCCCCCCCCCACACACACACATCAGTGCTACTGGACAGTCCCTCCTTGGAAAGGTCCGGCACAGAAGTGATTTCGGAATACTCCCTCCTGGGACAGCAGGGCACTTAGTGATTTCAGCTGCCAGCCAGGCTGCCTGCCTAGCGTGGCAACCCCACCTTCATTGCCAGTATTAAAGCCATGGGTTCAGCAAGACACGGACACTCAGCTCCAAGCAACCAGTCAACTTTATTATAACCAGAAGACCCTGAACATGGAGAACGAGCACCGCTGAACTTGTTTGCATTCTCGAGCCTCCCGCCAAGGCATGCCATGGGCTGTTTTTGGAGGCCCATGATGGGTCCATAAAATCTGTCAATGATGGACGAAGGGCTCAGGATACCGGTGTCAGCTCCCCAAGCTCCAGGCCTGAGGTCTCTCTCGCTCTCTCTTTCTACACAAAGTTGTTTCTCTTCCTAATATAACTCTTTTGTTCTTTAAGCATTCTGGTTCTCTGCTCCCTCTGCATCTAGGGTTGGGTGCTTCAGCGTCCGAAGTGGCCGTTCCAGCCTGAAGCCACCGAAGTACCCAGCCCTCCTGCCAGCTCTTCTGAGAGTGAACGGCAGGCTTACAGAAAAGGTTGGGCAAGGTGAGAAGACAGGCACTTCACATTGTCTTGGTGAGTCTTTAGTTGCCTCCCTTGAGTCACTGGTTTCCTGCAAGACACCAGTCCCTGTAATGCTCCTATTTGTGTGTGTCTCAGGAAACTGCTGACCAGAGGAAAGCAGCCGAAGGGGTCAGCAGTGAAGTGCGAGGTTTCAATTTCCTCTGTGCATCCTGTGTCAGTTCCTTTTCTGGCTTCCCACAAGCCCCACTCACCCCGCAGCACCCCACCCGCTGCCCCCTTTCCTTCCTGCAGCTTCTCCCCACCCCCCTGCCCCTCCACAGAAAAGGCTCCAAGTAAATCACACACTTAGGACTGCGCTGTCTTAAGAGATCTGGGACAGGATCGTGTGTGTGTGTGTGGGGGGGGGGTTGAATTGGGGCTGTGGTCTATGGGGACAGGGGGGCTCCCCACATGCCCTGAGTGCAGGGGAGACAGGCAAGGTGACCAGGAAGGAGGGAGAATTAAAGATGGCTGCCAACAGGCCTGGAGAAAACATGGCCTGCCTTTTGGCAGAGGGTTCCTTGTGAGGAAATCGACTGCTGCAGAGTACTCCTTTCCTCGTTGCACCCACCTCTCTCCCATGATGCCTTTCAACACTAAGAAGTATTGCCTAAGGGAGAAGCCACAGAACAGGCTTAGGGCTGGCAGCGGTCCTGGGGTGAGAAAGCCCTGAGGGTGGAACGGGGAGGGAAAGGACATCTGTGGGGCTGCCAGCTTCAGGATGGGAAAGTCTGGGAGAGTTTGGGGGTGGAGCCTGAGGAAGGTGGGATTGAGGGATGGTCTTCAATGGGGCATAACTCCAAAGCAGACCTTCCCCAGGTGACTTGAACTCTGGAGAGATACTGTTTACATGGGTGTAGTGTCCTTGACACGTACCACATACTTCTGGTGTGTCCTAAGTTTGATGTATATTGTCGCCTATTTGAAGAAACTGGATTAAAATGATACTTAATGTGAGGGACTCAGCAATTATTGTAAAAGTAGCAACGTTTCTACTGTCAATTTTAAATGAAAATCTTTTTACGGTTGGTTTTACATCAGGAACTGTTTGAAATTTTTGTTTTATGTGTTGCAATTTTATGCCAATAAAGGTAATAAAGGTAATCTGAATCTTGAGCTTTGTTGCCAGGAGATCCCAGGAGATCTCCAGCTGCCACCAGGAGTCTTGCAAGCTGAGGCAGACTGGTCTCAAGAGCGTGGGGGGAGTGGTGCCAGAATCCCTGGCCAGGGTGGCTTGGAGGAAATTCACCTTCCACCCCAAAGGTCAGAACCTTGAACCTGATCCGGGCAACAACTGGCAACCAATGCAGCTGCCTCAGCACAGGCTGGATATGGGCCCTCCAAGATGACCTAGTAAGGACCCTAGCAGCTGCATTCTGCACCAGCTGTAATTTCGAGGTCAAGGACAAGGGCAGGCCCACCTAGAGCAAGTTACAGAAATCTAGCCTGGACCATTTCATGGATCACTGTGGCTTGGTGGTCAGGGCGCTAGTAGCCAGGCCTGGCAAAGATGGAAAGAAGCCTGGCCAGCTACCCTCTTGACCTGTGCCTCCATAGGGAGGCCTTGATGGTCCCTCCCAAATTCCTAGCCTGGGACACGATGGTAAGGTGTGTTCCCGCCAGGCAGGGCAAATGTGCTTCCAGCTCTGCTCCCTACTTCCCAACCACAGGACTTCCATCTTGGAGGGTTTGAGATTCAGGTGACTCTGCTCAAGCCATCCAGCCACTGCTCCCAAACATCTGGCAAATGGTTCGGGGGGGGGGAATCCGGGTGGCCATCCATCAGGAGCTAGAGCTGGGTGTTATCAGCATACTGATGGCAGCCCAGCCCAAAGCTCCACACCAGATGGGCCAGAGGGTGCATAAAGATGTTAAAAAGCATGGGGGAGAGAACCGCGCCCTGTGGGACCCCACAAGGAAGTCTGTAGGTGGGCAAGAACTCTTTCCCCACAGCCACCCTCTGACTCTGGTTATGGAGAAAGGTGTGTATCTAGCTTAATGCTGCGCCCCGTATTCCTGTCCCGGTGAGGCAGTGGGCTAGCAGTTCATGGTCAACCACATCAAATGCGGCAGACAGATCTAATAGAACCAGCGAAGCCAACCTGCCTCGATCCAGCTGGCACCGGAGGTCATCCATCAAGGCAAACAACACCATCTTCACCCCGTGGCCAGGACAGAAGCCAGACTGGTATGGGTCGAGCACTCCCTATTAATTTCTTACTTTGAAAATAACTAATGAACCCTTTTTTGTTGTTTTTAGCATTTCCTGCTAGCCTAAGCTTATACTAACCGTTAGCTTTTCTAACACTCTCCCTACATGTATTTCTATATTGCCCTTTCCTTGTGGGCTCAGGGTGGGTGTCAACAAGGTTTAAAACGATTGTAATAAACCACATTTGCCCTACTTTAAAATGTGTCCCTTTGAGGCTTGTACAGAGCTTGGAGGGTAGATTTTCGGTAGGAAGGCCCAGTCGCAGACTGATGGAACAGCTCCCTTTCACAGGTCCTTGGGAATTGTTTAAGACCATGGAGGGCTCTGATCTCTGCAGGTAGCATATTCCACGAGGCCGGGGCCAAAGCCAAAAAGGTCCTGGGCCTGGCCAAGGCCAGTTTTATCTTCTTGGTTGCCAACTTCCAGGTGGAGGCTGGAGTTCCCCTGATGTACCACCAATGTCCAGGCAATAAAGCAGGGGTAGTCAAACTGCGGCCCTCCAGATGTCCATGGACTACAATTCCCATGAAGCCCCTGCCAGCATCTGCTGGCAGGGGCTTCATGGGAATTGTAGTCCATGGACATCTGGAGGGCCGCAGTTTGACTACCCCTGCAATAAAGTTTAGTTCACCTAGAGAAAATGGCCACTTTGGAAGGTGGCCCCTACGGCATTGTACCCAGCACAGAACTCCCTCCCCTTCCAAACCCTGGCCCCCAGGTTCCAACCCCCCAGACCTCCAAGAATTTCCCAGCCCGGAGCTGGCAACATTCCCCCGACCCCATCCCTTTTGTAAGTTGTTCCAGGAAAACCTGCTTGGATGTGACCCAGGTGGGCAGAGAAAGTTCTATTTGTGCCTTGGAAAGGATCTGCAAAATCTCAGGATGAGGATCCAGCAAGGTGGAAACTTTTCAGAGATTCTTTCTGATCATTTCCTCCAGAAGGGGAGAGAAGAGCGCAGATATCTTTCCATTCCCAGCTCAGATGCTCTGAGGAAAAGGTGCTGATTTCTCTGTCCACAAGGAATTCTGCCACCTCTTCACTTCTGTCCACTAGAATTTGCTGGCCTGGAAGTTTTTTGTCAAATTATTCACTTAGAGGCTGGCCAGAATGTCATGGAAAAGAGGCTCTTTATTACAGGGAATTCAGGGTGGAGGGCACTGTTCAAAACATCCTGATACACCTTTTTGGCAAAGGTATTTGAGTGGTGGTGGTGGTGGTGGGGTTCACTACCTCTGGACTAAGGACCCCCCCCTCCACTGTCCTCTCCCCTGGCTTCTGTTTCCTCTCTGAGGCGAGCCACAGGCCATGAGGTATCAATGATTTATTAAAGGAGCTGAGTGAATTGTGTTGTTAGGAAATGCCCGGCGGAAATGTCTGCTCCGAAAGATTGGATAACTCTGTGCCTGGCTTCCCTTCAAATGGCTGCAGCTCTCACAAGCATGGCATCCTGTGTTTTCTGACTCTGTGTGTGTGTGTGAGTGGGGGGGGGGAAGGAAGGGGGGGATGCTGTATTCCAGGACTGGCAAACCCAGGTCCTCAGCAGTGAAGCCGAGTGGAGGGGAAACTGGCAAGGTGATGCGGCTCCCATCACAGCAGACTGGCTGACCCTGGGGTCGGGGCAAGATCCAGCAGAAATTCAGGCATTCCTGGGGAAGATGTGGTGTAGGAGCAAAGGGCCGCTTTCGGAACCCTCTCGGAGTCACTATTCTGGGCCTTCCTTTGATAAGGCCACATCCTCCATCTTCTCTAATCAGTGCAGGGGATTGTGGGACGCCAGTTTTCATCCCTGCAGGGGCAACAGGAAGTCCAGCGACTTCAGTTGCAAGGCGAATGGAGGAGGCCACCTCTGGCTTCCTGTAGTCTTGACCCACAGCGTCCCAGATCGAGGGCCGCTCAGCACGGGCCCGGCCAGCCCACGGGGATGCCAGTCGCCTGGCTTGGGCAGATCTGGCCCCACTGCTGCCCCTTCCACCCATGCCTCTGAGGCCAGCGGGAGAACACTGGGGAGGGGAAATGGCATCATGCTGTCAGAACTGCCAGGTGATGACCCACATCTCTAGCAGGGCCCACTGATAAGTGCTGCATGCGTGGAGCTCTGGAGACTCACGACGTTTCCACCTGTGGTGCTCGGTCCATTCCCAAAGAAAGATACCAGCTGATGCTGCAGTCCTCAAGTGAGGGCTCAGATGTGTTTAAGAGGACATCAAGATGCTGAGAACCATGTGAGAAGCCATGTCGGCCCCTGATGATAGGTCAGGTTGATAGCTCAGGGAGAGAGGGCAGAATAATGACCAGGTGGAAGCCTGCCCCAGCTAGGGGTCCCTTGTGTGGCTTTGGACAGACCACCAACTCCCCCCCCACCTGACTGCCAGGGGGTGCCACTAGAATGCTCCCCTGTCCTGCCCTTTGGATGCTGGAGACCCCAGCACCTGGGCCTGGCCAGTCCCCCCAACAGAACGCTGGGTTGGGAAGCTTCTGAGGAGCACACCTTAGAAGTCTGGCTTCTCAGGGTGTTTTGCGGACACCTGCATCCGAGGAGGCCCCTGTGGCTCAGATGCAGACTGCCTTTCCAGGGCCCAGCTGCCGCTTGCCAGCTCCCTGGCCAAGGGTGTATGTATTGCGCATGTGCACACCAGGTGGATCAAAGGCTGCCTGTAAAAAGCTCTTTCTCCCAGGCCAAGGCGTGAGGAGCCCAGCGCGGGAGGGGGGAGAAAGCAAAATATTTTCCCAACTGGGACACTCCTCTGCAGGAAAGCCTGAAAAAAGCCCAGGACAAAAGGCGGAAATGCTGGAGGACGGCTGGGGGCTTATCTCAGCGCCACACTGGCAGGGCTGCCGACTGACAGGCACTTTGGACTCTGCCTGCCGAAGAGGCCGGAAGCCCCCCTGGCCGGCTCCCTTCCTGCCTCAGAGTGGCTGCACCAACCGTGAAGTTTTTGCTTTGAGAACTCCCCCCTCCCTCTGGCCACCAAGTTCAGCAGGCTGCCTCAACCTCCCTCAGGCCGAGGACGCCTGGTGGGGCAGAAGACGCCTGGTGGGGCAGAAGACGGCTCCTCTCCTCCAGAGATCGGGGCAGGTTAGGCAGGGGAGAGAGCTTCTGCCTGCCTGCGATGCACACACCTTAGCCGACCTTTGGGTTCCATGGTTTAATTTGGCCTCCTGTGATACTCTGCCAGCATGCAGGGCTTGGGGGTCCTCAGGGAGGAAAGTGACTGAGTGAAACTGAGTCACTGGCAAGTCAGGGATCTATGCTTTCCTTTTGGAAAAAAGTATGGCCAAGAAATGTTTAGCCTGGTAACTAACACACACACAACGCACATACACACACACAAACACACCCTGATTTATTTTGATTTGGAAGTCTTCTGAACCAGGGCTCTGCCTTGGGAATGCTGAGCTAGTGGTATCGGTGGGGCCCTGAGCACAGGAAAGAAAATCCAAGCCTGGGGCGGGGGCAGGGGGAGGCTGGCTGGGCAGCCTGCAAACCTTCCTTTGCTCCATCCCAGCTATGGGAAGTCTTGGGAAATTCACTTCTCTTAACATTATAAGATTCTTTCTCCAGTTCTTCTATCAGGCACTCAAGTGCAGGGAGGCAAAGAAAGCAAGGAAGCCTCTGTGTTTCGCATCCCTCTGCTAAGAACAGACCCTCTCCCTCATGCTTTACTGGTCAAACAAGTTCTCTCTAGCTTGGCCCTTGGATTCTTTACATCCTTCAGGGGACTCAAGTTTTTCAAAAGCAATACAATCTTTCATCTTATAGCTCAGGGAGGGCTCAGACATTGCCATCGTGCTAAGAGAGCACAACTCTACCACCCTCTTTCCGGATGGCTTAGGATACCGAATGAGTCTGATGCCGCTGTAAAGCCAAGCTGTCCTGGCCCATCTGGAGGTATAGCAGCAGGGGGCCCTTTGGGGTCACCCTGGCACAGAGGCAGGAGGCTGCGAGGGAGGAAGGAGGCTCTCCAGCCCGCCAGCCAGCCCCTTGCCTGGGGCCAGCACAGTGCCTGGCTAGCGACTGGTGGGGGGGGGGGGCGTGCCTTTTCTGCTGGGGCTCCCGGGGACACTCCAGGTCAGGAAAGCGGCAGGCGAAGATACTCCTCCTGTGCTGCGACTGGGGGGGAGGGGCAGTTCTGGCTTGGACAGTTCCTGGAAATGTGGCTAGAGCCATGGGGACGGACCTCTGCAAGGTATTATGCCAGGGAACTGATGCCAGGGAAACCTGGCCTGGCCTTCCTCTGCATCCTGCCTGCACAATTGGAAGTTCCTTGCATGCCTCCAGGCACACATCTGCCCAAAAGCCCTCCAGGAGGCCAAGCATCCACCACCTTTAATTTCTAGTAAATGAAACACACTTGGGATGGGCGTGCCAGAGGCACAGGTCTTCGGTTGCCAGCTGGAGGGCTCTTGGCCCTTTCTCAACTGCGGCCTGACTGAGCTGGGTCAGTGGATCCCGGATTAGCTCAGGTATGTTTTCCCCTGCTGGTTGGTCTGGATTCTGTTTCTATTTCTTTGTAAGCCACTTTGCCCAGTGCCCAGAAAAGCACAGCAGGGTGGAAGGGACCTCATGGGTCATCTAGCCCAACCCCCTGCACTATGCAGGACACTCACAACCCTTTCACTCATCCATTGTCACCTGCCACCCCTTTGCCTTCACAGAATCAGCCTCTCCCTCAGATGGCTATCTAGCCTCTGTTTAAAAATTTCCAAAGATGGAGAACCCACCACCTCCCGAGGAAGCCTGTTCCACTGAGAAGCCATTCTAACTGTCAGGAACTTCTTCCGAATGTTTAGATGGAATTTCTTTTGGATTAATTTCATCCCATTCATTCTGGTCCATCCCTCTGGGGCAAGAGAGAACAATTCTGCTCCATCCTCTATATGGCACCCTTTTAAATACTTGAAGATGGTTATCAGATCCGCTCTCAGTCGTCTCCTCTCTAGGCTAAACAGACCAAACTCCCCCAACCTTTCTTCATACGTCTTGGTCTCCAAATCCCTCACCATCTTTGTTGCCCTCCTCTGGACACGCTCCAGTTTGTCAACATCCCTCTTCAATTGGGGTGACCAAAACTGAACACAGTGCTCCAAGTGAGGCCGAACCAGAGCACAGTAAAGCGGTACCATCACCTCCCGTGATCTGGACAAGATACTCAGTTTGATACAGCCCAAAATGCCATTTGCCTTTTTAGCCATTGAGTCACACTGCAGACTCATGTTCCATGTATGGTCTACTAAGACTCTTAGATCCTTTTCGCACATGCTACTGCCAAGACAAGTCTCCCCCATCTTATATTGGTGTATTTGGTTTTTCCTACCTAAATGCAGAACTTTACATTTGTCCCTATTGAACTTCATTTTATTCAGTTTAGCCCACTTCTTGAGCCCAAGATCATCCTGTATTCTGTTGCTGTCTTCAGTTGTGTTTGCTACCCCTCCCAGTTTAGTATCATCTGCAAATTTAATAAGTATTCCCTCTAATCCCTCATCCAAACCATTTATAAATATGTTGAACAACACAGGCCCCAGGACAGATCCTTGGGTACTCCACTTGTCACTCTTTTCCAAGAAGATGCTGAACCATTAACAAGTACCCTCTGGGTATGATTTGTCAACCAGTTATTGATCCACCTGACAGAATTAGGATCCATACCGCATTTTACCAACTTGTCAATAAGAATATCATGTGGAACCTTATCAAAAGTTTTACTGAAATCCAGATAAACTATGTCCACGTCATTCCCCTGATTCAGCAAGGTAATCACTTTCTCAAAAAAAGAGATAAGGTTGGTCTGACATGACTTGTTCTTGCGAAACCCATGCTCTTAGAAATCACAGCTCTCACTTCCAGCTGCTCAAGGACTGAGTGTTTGATTATTTGTTCCAAAATTTTGCCAGCTACAGATGTCAAGCTGACGGGTCGATAATTACCCGGATCCTCCTTTTTCCCTTTCTTGAAGATGGGGACAACATTTGCCCGCCTCCAATCGTCTGGCAGCTCACCTGTTCTACAAGAAGTGTCAAAAATAATGGACAGAGGTTCAGATATGACATCTGCAAGCTCTTTAGTAACCTTGGATGCAGTTCATCTGGCCCAGAAGACTTTGTTTCATGTAAGGAAACTAGGTGTTTGTGGACTGTTCCAACAGTGATCCTAGGCCACCATTCCTGTCCCCCGTGTTGCATTACGTTTTTGCCACATTGATCACTATTCCCCTCACAAGAGAAGACCGAGGAGAAATAGGAGTTAAGCAGTTCAGCCCTCTCTTCATCATCTGTTATAATTTCACTTTCTTGTCCTTGCAGTGGTCCTGTGGTGTCCCTATTCTTTTTCTTGCTTGAAATATAACTAAAGAAGCCTTTTTTGTTATGTTTAGCATTTCTTGCTAACCTAACCTCATACTGGGCTTAGCTTTTCTAACACTCCCCTTACAATTATTGGTTATTTGTTTATACTCATCCTTGGTAATAAGGCCTTCCTTCCATTTCCTAAATGACTCTTTTTTATTCCTCAAATCTTTTGACAACTGCTTATGGAGCCAACTTGGCTTCCTCAGGCTCCTTCCATCTTTTCTTCTCAAGGGAATTGTTTGTGATTGAGCCTTCACTTTTAAGAAATTCCCAGTCCTCTTGGACTCCCATCTCTTTAAGTCTTTCTGACCACGGGACTCTACGCAACATACCTTTAAGTCTGTGAAAATCAGCTCTCCCGAAGTCTAGTCTATACGTACGACTACGTAAAGTTTTTTTCTTTCCCACAATTGAAAATTCCAAAAGCACATGGTCACTGCTACCAAGTGTGCCCACTACTTCCACCTCATCTACCAGTTCTTCCCTACTGATGAGAATCAAGTCTAAAATAGCAGAGCCCCTGGTTCCCCTCTCTACTTTCTGGGAAATGAAGCTGTCGGAAAGACAAGTTAAGAATTTAACGGAGTTTGCATTTTTAGCAGAGTTGGTCTTCCAACAGATATCTGGGTAATTGAAGTCACCCTTGACCACTGTTTCCTCCTTTTTTGAAAACTGTGTAAGTTGGTCTAGCAGTATCTCATTCAAGTCCTGGCTTGGTGGTCTATAGCAGACCCCCCACAATAATACCACTCTCATTTCCTACTCCTTTTATATTTACCCAAATACACTCAACTGAACTTTCATACTCAGGTAGCTGTATTTCTTCACAAGTATAAAGATTCCTAACATATATTGCTACACCTCCCCCCTTCTTTTCCTGTCTGTCCCTTACAAATAGATTGTACCCCTCAATTTTAGTATTCCAATTGTGAGGGGCTTTTCGCACGCCTTCAAAATCGCACAATGGTTGCCAATTGAAAACGCTACTGATTTGCCGTTATGCACAACGTCGTTGACAATCTGCCACACACCTGAAACCGATCTGCAAAAAGCGCTTCCTTGTAGCGCTTTCAGGGAAATCCCCAAAAGTGGATTCACCCTCCGGAAAGCGATACACTCCTGCAACCAATCTGCAACACTAGCGAAAAAGACCTGTGCGTTAACATTGTTGCGGTTTCTACAAAGTCCCTCCCCCTGGCTCTCTCCTCTGATCTTCCGGCGAAGCGATCGCCATTTTTTTTTCTCCGAGCGAGCGGGGATAAACGCACCAGCGAGCCTCTTTCTGTTTAGAGGCTTCCCCGGCTTCAGTCCCTCCCCAGAGTCACTAAGCACAAACAACAGAAAAGCCCGTTTGCTGATGTATTTTCCCTTTATTCTTTACACATTCATTCAGCCGAAAATCGGGCCCGTGAGAGGGGGGGGGGGATTTTTTTTTTCACTCAGAGGGAGCGTGGCAACGATCAAACGACAGCTCAAACACACCAGGCAGCTGGATGGGTCTCTCCGTTGCAACGAATCAACACAGATTCGTTGCAATGGGTCAGTTTTTTTTTTTTTTTTTAACTTTCTTAAAGGGAAAGGGGCTGTTTGGGAGCATGCTAACGGCTGCCCATTGGCTGCTTGACGGCCAGGGGCGGGACGAGCTTGGCAATAGCGCTTCCTTTCTAGCGATTTTTGCCGAGACCGGAAGCCTGTGGGAAACGCTACAAAACGCAACTGGATTCCACTACAAAGGCAGGTATGCATAACGACGAATTCCACTATTTTAAATGGCGATTTTTCATTCAGCAACCAATTTGCTACAAAGATCCCGGTGCGGAAAGCCCCTGAGTATTATCCCACCAAGTTTCCATGATTCCTATTAGGTCATAGCCCCCTTCCTCTATTACGACTACTAGTACCTCCTGCTTGTTTCCCATACTCTGTGCCTTGGTGTAGAGACATCGTAGTCCATCCTTTGTGTGCCTTATGGTCAGAGAGAACCAAGAGTAAGAGGCTTTGGGTGCCTATATAGCAGGGGTAGTCAAACTGCGGCCCTCCAGATGTCCATGGACTACAATTCCCAGGAGCCCCTGCCAGCGAATGCTGGCAGGGGCTTCTGGGAATTGTAGTCCATGGACATCTGGAGGGCCGCAGTTTGACTACCCCTGCTATATACCAACACCCAAAGCATGGGCAACAAGAAGGAAGACATACATACAGAGAAATATGATTTAGTAGGCATGACAGAGACTCCATGAATGATTCCCATGACTGGAATGCAGTAGAGGATGGCTACGAGTTGTTCAAAAGAAACAGAAAACGTCAAAGAGGAGGTGGAGTGGTTCTGTGTGCGAGGAGAGGGCTGGCCTATCAAGGGGATACTAGAGGAGGACATAAGGGAGGGGAAAACAAAGAGGATAGTGGTTGGCATCTGCTACAGACCGCCTGACCAGGGTGAGGCCATGGATGCTGCCCTCCTTGAGCAGCTTGATAGAATATCTGGGCAACAGGAACTGGTAATTATGGGTGACTCCAATTTCCCTGAAGTGTGCTGGGAAACAAACCTTGCCAAGCTTCCAGAGTTGGGCACCTTTCTGTGCTCCTTGGCCAAAATTTAATTTATCCAATGGTGGAAGAACCTACGTGGGTGTCTAAGGAGGTGATGAGCTCCCCCTCGCTGGCAGTCTTTAAGCAGTAGCTGGACATAACAGAAAGGAAGAACAGAAAGTAAATCCTGCATCTGGACACCAGAGCAGGACCTCCAGGAGGCAGATGACCACTTTTAAATATGAGAATTGGGGTGCTAAATACATGCCCCGATTTTTGTCTGCACAACATTGGAACATATGGGCATTCCTGCATGCAATAAATATAATGAAACGTTTGCTGGATGTAGGTGTTATATTCTGGCCGCCCTGCATCGCGTCACCAGCGTCTGGGGAACAGCCATCTTGCTACACCTTAAATTTTAAAGCATGAGTTTAGGAATCCCAAAAAGTGGATTCACCAAACTAAAAAGCACGATCCACCAGTGGACAACCAGCAGGCAACCAGTAGAAGGAATGTATGGAGGGGGAAACGTGCTGTAGCCTGCCAGCTTTGTCCCGCCCTCATTCCCACTCACTCCCCCCACCTTTCCCTGCCCAGCAAAGAAGGCAGATCCCCACAGTCATTCCAAAAGTCCCTTCCCTCCCCCTCCCTCCCTCCCCAAGTACCTCGTAAGTCAGGTGCTGCCTGCATGCCACCTGCATAACGTCCACGCTGCACGCAAGGTGTGTATGTGTGCACAAAGATTTAGAGACCAGGGTTTTGAGACCAGGAGGACACTGGAAGTGGAGTTCCATCAACTTTTTATTGTGACCCCAGCATGACAGTACAATCGTCAAAACTGAACCAAAGAAACCCACAATCAACCCCAACTTATATACACAAGCCACACAATGGACCTTCCTGCCAGCTCACACCATTGGTCAATTTTGCCTTACACTGAGTGGATCCAGCAGACAGGGCTTTGGTCAATTACATTGAAGGCTTACTATCCTGCTTCGGACCTCGGATCTCAAGCTCGGTCCTCAGCAGGCCGACAGACCCAACAATATAAGTATTGCTCTGCTGATCCGGAAATTGCAGCCGCCCAGGTTCTCACACAAAGACCACGGAGAGCCCATATAAGGCCACTGGCTTCCAGATCAGGTTCAAGGTTTTGGTTTTGACCTTCATGGCCTTCATATCTGAGAGACCGCCTGAGAGACCCCGGAGAGAGCTGCAATCAGCCAAGGCCAACCAGCAGAAATTTCCCGGCCCCAAGGAATCCTGCTTGGTGGAAAGGGCTCCCTGGGGAAATCAGGGCCCTGATGGATCTCACAGAGTTCTGCAGGGCCTGCAAGATCAAGCTCTTCTGCCAAGCTTAAAATCGTGCCCAGCGGAAAACCACCAGGACCAGGCAGGGCCTCCTTTATTTGCCCCCTCTCCTCCACCCCTTCCAAATCTTAAATGCTGTTGTGATTGGAATGAGGTTTTAAATTATTTTAGTGCTTAATTATTGAGTCATTTATTTTATTGTTTTATTGTTACGGCACTGTGTTTATGTATATTTTAAGGTTATACACTGCCCTGAGATGACTGGCTCTGAAGCAAGCCAACAAACACATAAAATATCTCTCTTTGCTACACCCTGGAGCAGGGGTAGTCACACTGCGGCCCTCCAGATGTCCATGGACTACAATTCCCATGAGCCCCTGCCAGCGTTCGCTGGCAGGGGATCATGGGAATTGTAGTCCATGGACATCTGGAGGGCCGCAGTTTGACTTCCTCTGCGGAGGGAGGCCAGGTAGGGTTGCCAGGGGCCTCTGGAGAAAATGGCTACCTTGGAGAGTGGACTCTGCCATTATACACTGCTGAGTCCCCTCCCCCTCCCCAGGCTCCATCTCCAAATCTCCAGTGGGGAGGGGGCAACTGGGCGACCTGAGCGACCTGGTGGGCCAGGTGCGGAGAACCTCCTGCCAGGAAAAGACCTTTTAAGGTGCTGTTTCGGTGGGCCTCATCAGCCGCCCAGGCTTTTAAATGCAAAGGTCATTCCCTCTTCCTTCACCAACAAAGTGATTTTTTCCTGACGCAGATCCCGTTTCCTCTCGGATGAGATTCAAATTGTTTTTCCAAGCAGCCTCCCAATCTCCCCCTTGCCTTCCCTTCCTGTTTCCTGCCAAAGAAAGGAAGGGGAGATTTCTGGGGGTGGTGATGGGAGCTGCGTAGGCTTGATCTGAACAAAAGCACGGCAGGCAACTCATTTCTAAGGGCCATCCTCCCCTCACCCATTGGGGTGGGCAAAGAAGAGAAGCAAGAAATACATTTGCCTGCCCCCTAAGCTGCTGGGCAGCCCCACTTCTGTGCTTTTCAGCATGAGATGCCCTGAGTGGGGCTTATAGCCTGGACTAAGCAGAGACTCGGCATGCAGATCAGGAAGTTTCCACTGCCCAAAATAATCATAATTAAAAATACGGGCTGCATTCTTGAGAAGAATAGCTTTATCCCCTGGTGGGGAGGTGAGATATGTGGTTCAAGCACTATGAGTCATGGGATGTGTGTGTGTGATATACCCTTTAAAAAAGAATGCATCAGCACGTTTTCTGTTTTCCTGTGCTCCTTTCTTAACTTTTGGCTTCTGCATTTGCTGTGTTTTAAGGTGGTGGCTGCTGTCTGTCTTCCATTGCAACAGTTGTGGAAGAAGTGGTTTCTGTCAGAGCGATTCCTCCAGTATGAGAGCAGAGCTGGGCCATGGAGGGTCCATTTCTCCATCATCTAAGCCCCCCGCAGTCAGTGGTGACATTCCCAAGCGGACTTTATTTGTTCTTCACGCCCAGAAGGAGGGGACATTAAGAGCTGGGTCCTGTGGACATACCGTTTTCTATCAGAGAGCACCCCCAAAGTGCTGAAGTTCTGGTTGGGATGATCCAAGGAGCTGCCGCGTCCTACACTGCAGGATACGGATCAGCGTCTGGAAATTCCCCAGACTTCACTGCCTCATGAGGGGCTTTTCATAATATAATGCTTCAGCAACACATTTCTGCAGTGGATTCATCACTGACTGTCTCGAACAGGGGTAGTCAACCTGTGGTCCTCCAGATGTCCATGGACTACACTTCTCATGAGCCCCTGCCAGCATTCGCTGGCAGGGGCTCATGGGAATTGTAGTCCATGGACATCTGGAGGACCACAGTTTGACTACCCCTGGTCTAGAAAACTGGGATGGTGAAATCTTGACTGAGCTCTGTCCCAGCTAGGGCTCCCAACCTCCAGGCAGTGGCTGGAGATCTCCTAGGATTACAAATGATTTCCAGAGGCCAGAGATCAGCCACCTGGAGACAGCGGCAGGTTTGAAGGGTGGCGTCTATGGCCTTGGACCCCACAGAGGCCCTTTCCTATCCCCAAACCCCCTCCCAGGCTCCACCTTGAAACCCCCAGGATTTTCCCAACCCAAAGGTGGCAACCCTAGGACCAGCCCTGCTGCAAGCCTGCCTTGAGGAGTGGCCACATCCCATTAGGGCAGCCCTGGGGCTCACAGACAAGCCTGAGGTGCCAGCCCCAGCCCCCCATCCTTGGGGTCCCAGGAACAACCCTCAGGGGCCAGGCTCTGAGCAGCAGGACTGGGCGGCCCATCGTGAGAGAACAGCACCAAAAGCATCTTGAAGAAGAAGAAGAAGAGTTGGTTCTTATATGCCGCTTTTCCCTACCCGAAGGAGGCTCAAAGCGGCTTACAGTCGCCTTCCCATTCCTCTCCCCACAACAGACACCCTGTGAGGTGGGTGAGGCTGAGAGAGCCCTGATATTCCTGCCCGGTCAGAACAGTTTTATCAGTGCCATGGCAAGCCCAAGGTCACCCAGCTGGCTGCATGTGGGGGAGTGCAGAGTCGAACCCGGCTCACCAGATTAGAAGTCCGCACTCCTAACCACTACACCAAACCAAATCTTGAGGATTTCCGTTGCCGGGGTGGCCAACTGGCCCACTGCCCACTGGCAGGACTGGCAAGGTCTCTTTCGGGCAGGTGCTGGAAGAGGGTTCGGTTGGGAGGGGGGGGTTATGGGAGGGAATGGGATCTGGATGTTAATATTCAGTATTAAGAGAACAGGTGGAGGGAGAGAAAGAGTCCCCAGCTGCTGTTTCTCAACACTGAAATCAGATTTCTTCCTGTTTTCTCCTCAAAAGGCCTTCCCAAGCCCAAGGCCAGGGAACATCAGGGCCAAGTAGACTGGTCAACTGCACATCTGCTCAGAAGGAAGTCCTGCTGGGGTCCTCTGTGTGTGTGTGCGTGTGCGTGCGTGATCAGGATTGCAGCTCTGCCCTGCCCTTCCCTGCCCTTCCCTGCCTGCCCTCTGTACCCAGCAGGAGATTTGAGGGCTTCAGCTTTAGACCATGCAGGGCCTGGCTGGCAAAGGGGGCATGCTTCACCCCCCTCCCACCCCACAAAAATCTGGAAAAGTCTGGGTGAACGAGAACCTTCTGCGAATGCTTGCTGTGGGGCCTATACTCAAGCAGCTCTTTACATTGTGCATTTTATTTGTTTGGTTGTTTATATATTAGACTTATACACCACCACTCTCGGCCCAGCTGACTCGTGGCAGTTTACAGTAAGAACACAAAAATACATCTAAAAATCCAGTATCCCATAAAGCAACAATCCCTACTCGTCTCCCCCCCCCCCCCCACCCAGTGTCTCAGCTCTCCATTCACAGGCACAGTATTCAATTAATGTCATCAGGCGATGTTGGCCCCAGGGGCACTGATTGCTCAAGAAAAAGAGGAGGGGATGGGACCTGATCTTATTACCCCCGATCCCCCCACCCGGCCTCAACCGTATGCCTGGAGGAAGAATTCCGTCTTACAGGCCCTGTGGAACCCGGAGAGTTCCTTCAGGGCCCTCAGCTCTTCTGGGTGCTCATTCCATCAGGTAGGGCTCTGACTGAAAAAGCCCAGGCCCTGGTCGAATCCAGGCATGCCTTCCGGGGGTCCCGACCCCCAGGCTGAGAACCACTGGTTTATATGCTTTAATGCTTTTATGTTCACCTCTTTGTGGCTCCGGATTAGGTAACATAAAAATGTTTAAAATGCATAATGCATAAATGCCAGCTGGGTGGGATCTGGCTGGGTAGTCCTGCCTGCGAAAAGGATCTGTGGGTTCTAGGAGGCCACAGGCCCCGTGTGAGAAGGGAAGGTGAGAAGGCGACCGGAAGCGGCCTCAGCAGCAGCAGGAGCATCTTGTGTTGAGGTGATGTGAGGCATCCATGCGGCTGAGCAGGGTTCTGTATGCAGAAGCAGCCTTGGCTGGAGGCAGCCCCTGGGGGTTCCATTGCCCACCCATCCCCTTCTCTCCTCCATCGTATCTGCCCAGCAGTGAGAAAGTGGGTGGGGGGCCCACCTGCAGTTCCCTTGGCTCTTTGTACCGGATCCATTCAGGAGTTTGCTGGTGGAGGGGAAGAGGCATTGGGTCTGTCGCACCTGCGAAGTGGAAGCCACAGTCAGACCCAAAAGCACCTTCACAAACCACTTCTGCATTTGTTGCACAACGTCAAAACAGCCAGCAGCAACCGCTCCCATCAGGGAAATGTTGTTCTCCTGCTGCCATGGTCCTCAGAGAGCGGCTGCTCATGGTGGTTGCAGCTCCTGCCACAAGGCCACGCCCACTGACTCTGGTGGCTTTTGAAGTAGGATAGGACTAACGGATGGAATGCTCTCACCTGGATGGGCCAAACTAGCCCAGTTTCTTCAGATCCTGGAAACTAAACAGGGTCAACTTGGGTTAGTACATGGGTGGGAGAACACCAAGGAGGTCCAGGGTTCTTGTGCTGAGGCAGGCCAGGGCAAACCACACTGGCCGTCTTCAAGCATGGTTGGACAGATTATTATTCTGAATCCTTTTAGGCTGATCTGCGGGCGGTTGGACTAGATGACCTGTAGGTCCCCTTCCAACTCTAGGATTCTATGAGTCTACAGCTGAACATCCCTTGGCTTACAAGCCCTGTAAAGGGATAGCAGTAAGTCAGCTGTGAGTGGACAGCAAAAAGGAAAGTATGATTCCACCCCTAGCATTCATTGGCTGCCCAACTGAGCCATCCTGACCTGGATGTCTCATCAGATCCGGGCTATTAAGCAGGGTCAGCCCTGGTCAGAATTTGGGTGGGAGACCCCCAATGGTAAACTGCCTCTCCAAGTCGGTTGCCTTGATATCCCCATGAGGTGACCATCGGTCAGCTGTGATTTGATGGCAAAAAGGAAAGGAGTTGGTTAAGGTCACCCATCTGGCTGCAAGTGGAGGAGGAGCAGGGAATCAAACCCAGCTCGCCAGATGAGAAGCTGTCACTCTTAACCACTACTCTAAGCTAGCCCTACACCAAGCAAAGCAAAGAATAGAGTGAGGACTCTCTGTGGTTATGAGCCACAACAACAAAATGGATGGGCCTTGCTCAGCCCTAGCCCATCTCACCATCTCAGTCACTCAAGAAGTTACAAGAATTATAATCATGGTGGCACCGTGACATACCATTGGCTCCAGATTGCATCTAAAAATATTTCTGGACCAGGAGAAGAATCACAGAATCATAGAGTTGGAAGGGGTCTCCAGGTTAATGTAGTCCAACCCCCAGCAGAATGTAGGAAACTCATAACCTGCCCACCCACAGTGACTCCAATTTCATGCCTAGATGATATCTCCCCCCCCCCCCAAAAAAAAACCACATCAGAATCCCTGGCCAGTTTGGCATGGAGGAAATTCACCTCCCAACCCCAAAGTGGGGCATGCTGAAAAGGGCCACAAGAGCCAAGCATGGACACAGTCCCTTCTGCTCACCCACTCGCAATCTGCCTAAATTCACAAAATCAGCATTTCTGTGAGATGACTATCTAGCCTCTGCTTAAAAACCTCCAAAGAAGGAGAACTCACCACCTCCCGAGGAAGCCTGTTCCACTGAGGAACCACTCTGTCAGGAACGTCTTCTGGATGTTAAGCTGAAAATTCTTTGGAATTAATTTCTTACCATTGGTTCTGGTTTGACCCTCTGGGCAAGAAGGTAAACAACTGAGTTACCACTCAGACATGTGTACCTGACCAAGGCAGCAGATTATTTTAAAAGGCGGCTTCAGAATTATATCTTTACTTTTGGTCACAAATGTTGTTGTTGTTGTTGTTAAGAATAACAATAATAACAACAATAGAATGTACATAAGAGCCTCTTGTGACGCAGGGTGGTAAGGCAGTCAACATGCTGTCTAAAGCTCTGACCATGAGGCTGGGAGTTCAATCCCAGCAGCCGGCTCAGGGTTGACTCAGCCTTCCATCCTTCCGAGGTCAGTAAAATGAGTACCCAGCTTGCTGGGGGGTAAACGGTAATGACTGGGGAAGGCACTGGCAAACCATCCCGTATTGAGTCCGCCATGAAAACGCTGGAGGGCGTCACCCCAAGGGTCAGACATGACTCGGTACGTGCACAGGGGATACCTTTACCTTTACCTTTTAGAATGTACATATTGCTCTTCTGCATTCTGACAGCTTGGGGCAGTGAGCATGATAATCAATCCATACAAATACAAAGATATATCAAGATAGAAAAATATTAAAATTTACTATTTACCATATCTAATAAAACTATTTCATCCTAGCCTAAGTTTAACAAATTACTGTGCTGTTGTTGTTGTCATTGTGATGTCTGGAGCGATTGTGTCACAACATTGTTTGACATGGTTGATATTTGAGATAATTGTATGATTTTATTCTGATTTGAAGCTACTGTTTGGGCCTACATTTGTTTTTATCTATATTAGATACGTATTTGTATATTTGGTGATATTTATTTAAGATCATGGCATCCGGCCCTCTCAATTCCTGGCAAATAGACAGGGAAGAAATGGAGATAGTGACATATTTTATTTTCCTGGGCTCCAAGATCACTGCAGATGGGGACTGCAGCAAAGAACTTAAAAGATGCTTGCTCCTGGGGAGGAAAGCTATGGCAAATCTAGACAGCATCCTAAAAAGCAGAGACATAACCCTGCCAACAAAAGTGCATCTAGTCAAGACTATGGTATTCCCAGTTGCCATGTATGGCTGCGAAAGTTGGACCATAAGGAAGGCCGAGCGTCAAAGAATTGAGGCTTTTGAATTCTGGTGCTGGAGAAGACTCTTGCAAGCCCCTTGGACTGCAAGGCGAACAAACCGGTCAGTCCTAGAGGAGATCAACCCTGACTGCTCCTTAGAAGGCCAGATCCTGAAGATAAAACGCAAATACTTTGGCCACCTCATGAGAAGAAAGACTCCCTGGAGAAGAGCCTAATGCTGGGAGCGATTGAGGGCAAAAGAAGAAGGGGACGACAGAGAATGAGGATGGAGTCACTGAAGCAGTATGTGCAAATTTAAATGGACTCCGGGGAATGGTAGAGGACAGGAAGGCCTGGAGGATCATTGTCCATGGGGTTGCGATGGGTGAGACACGACTTCGTACCTAACAACAACAACAACAACAAATGTTTGAAGTTTAAAAATAGAACTATTGGCCCCTCATCGTTTTGAAGAGCTTTTGCCCGGCAGGCTTTCGGGCCCTGGAGATCCAAATGGCTGTGCAGATTTTTTTTAAGTGGCTTTGACAGCAGTTGCCACCTCAGCGCAAGAATATTCCTCATGCAACTGAAGATCAGTTGTGGGTTGGCAAGAAAATGCTTTTAAACAGTCTGTTAAACGGAATTTCTTCCTGGATTGTTAGAGTTTGTCATAGTAGGGTTACGCATGGCTTCACTCCCTTAGAGTTTGTGGCTGTGTCCTCTTGTGGTCACCATTTTGTGGCTGCACACACTGCCCTGTCTCAGAATTCCAAAGTTGCCAGCAGGATCAAAACATATTAGAACTCCTAGCCTAAGAGGGGCTGGAGCCAGTGACTCTTGACAAACCAGTGACTCTTGACAGCTTCTGCCCAGAAACTCTTGCTGGCCTCGGGTCTGCTACTTCTGGTCCAGATCAGCCCAGTGACCTTCGGAAACTGCTGCAAGTGCGTCCCCAGCTCCTGCCCCCTTCCATAGTCCCCACAGCCCCTTCTCCCTCAAGCGTGGCCTGCAAAGCTTGTACAAGGCCAGAAGAGGCCACTGCTGGTGGGGTCTTCAGGCCTTTCCTTTAATGGAGGCTTGACTGGGGGGGTCCCCAGCTGCCTTCAGAGCCAGAAACTCCATGGTCCACCCCGATGGGCTCTAGTGGGCAGGGGGCTGTGCGCCTCAGGTTGCATCTTTGCTCTGTTCCCCACTGTCATCCTTTATGCCAGGGTTCCCCAATGTGGTGGCCATGAGTGCCTTGGCACTGGCCAGTACTGACCTTGGCACCTTCAGAGCTTTTCCAAAAAGTGTTGGCCCCTCTTATTTGACCAGAGGATCTGGAGGCCTGCCGCACACCTGGCCTTTCCTTGGTCAGGAGGTGATCCCATTTCCCCTTCAGGCTTTCCTTCTTCCCAGGTGATGTGAAGAAGAGGCTATACCAAAGATGCCCACAGGGACCAAAAGGCAGGGAGGGGTGTAGCGTCATGGTCCTGGGGCTGTGGGTGTCAGCAGGGATCCCCCCTCCTGCAAGTGGCACAGGGCAGTGCATGGGGGGTTGCTGGCCACAGTGACGGCTGCCCCACCTGCCTTTGATGGCTTCAAAGCTGTATTTGGAACTCCACCTGGGGAGATGCCTGGTAAAACATCTTGCTGCTGGTTGGTCCGCTGCTGGCCAGTGGGTGAGCTTGACCTTCTTCCCAGCATCCCACTTGGTGTGATTCAAACCCATGTCCTGTGTGGGTATCTTTCCTAGTGAGCTCTTGGGGACTAAACCGGAAAGCCCCCTGTGTGTGGGCAGCTGTGGGGTTGCCTCTTGCTGTGCTAGACCAGGGGTAGTCGAACTGCGGCCCTCCAGATGTCCAAGGAAGAGGGAATGACCTTTGCATTTAAAAGCCTGGGCGGCTGATGAGGCCCACCGAAACAGCACCTTAAAAGGTCTTTTCCTGGCAGGAGGTTCTCCGCACCTGGCCCACCAGGTCGCTCAGGTCGCCCAGCTGCCGCAGCCTCCATTCTGGGGGTCTGCCTCTTAGGTTGCCCCCTCCCCACTGGAGATTTGGAGATGGAGCCTGGGGAGGGGAGGGGACTCAGCAGTGTATAATGGCAGAGTCCACTCTCCAAGGCAGCCATTTTCTCCAGAGGCCCCTGGCAACCCTACCTGGCCTTCCTCCAGGAGCTGGCAGGGGCTTCTGGGAATTGTAGTCCACGGACATCTGGAGGGCCGCAGTTTGACTACCCCTGTGCTAGACTCTGCACATCCTTTGCCTTTCTGCCTGGACCCCACTCCTTTGAGCTCTTCTGCCTCCTGCCTGAAGAGGAGACATGGTGGTGCTTCACCTGGAGCTGCAGTGCTTCCTGGCGCAGGTGGGGATGTGTGTGCAAGCCCACCCCCGCACAGTCCCCTCCTAGTGGTCAGTCCAAGGGTCTTTCCAATGGGATGCCTGGGGGAGGGGGGGGCTGTGCTCCGCTTCTGGGCAGCTGTGGGCCAAAGTATGAGGAAGGCAGCATCAGCCCATGCCGGACGGCTGCTTCCAGTCGAAAGAAGATTTGCCACGGGGCCCCATCTTTTGGAGGGAGCCAGTTTGAAGAATCAGGTTTTGTCTCTCGTGGCCATTCCCCTTTCCTTCCCCTCTGCTCATGTGAGTTTCCCTCCTGGGCCCTGGTGAGCCAGCGGCTGTGTTTGTTCTGCTAAGAGGGCTCCTTATCAGGCAGCAACACCCGCAGGACTTCCTGCCTGGATTGTCCATCCCAGCCCCGATTTGCACCGGAAGAAGGGCATAAAAAGCCACCCTTCCACCTCCGAAGGGACCTCCTGACTCCGTGCATCATGGCCACTGACCAGCCAGCCTGGGGAAGGAGACTGCGCATACCGAGGACAAGAGCTGGGCCAGGCAGGCCTTTCTCCACTAGGCAGCAAGCAGCAACAGACATGGTGGTCCCTGGACTCCAGAAGGGGTCTCTGGAGAGCTGGGCAGTGCTGTGCAGCCTGTGGCCACCACAGGGGGCACAGCAGGATACGACAGGTACGGGCTCTCATGGTCTATGAGGGGGGCATGGGGATGGCTGGGGCTTTAGGCTGGAGAGCATTTAATTTCTATTCACAGCAGTTGCTTGTCTTTGCTAGAGGCCAGATGGGGCAGGCGGGGGTTGGGGGCTGGGGGATGCAGCATTGGAAAAGGACCCTCTAGGGATATCCTTATGCTCTTTTGTAGCACCTTGGCTGGAGCCAAATTCGAGTTCTTGCCAGCATGTTGTGGAGCAGTTTTTCTATGGATCCACCTGCAGAACTTTTGCAACCATGTCCCATTAAATGCATTTTAAGTCAGATGCTGCTGGAACCTCTTGCAGTAATTATCTGTGTCCCTGGAAAACAGGAGAGGGCGGGCTGGTCCATAGCCCAAAGAGGCAGCTAGAGTCCGCTCTGTCAAGAAAACCCCTCAAATGGTGGCCCTTGAGCAACCCCTCTCAGCAGAGGCGGGGGAACCAAGAGGGGAGCAATGGGTGGGTGCTGCGTGAGAAGTGGACCTGCCAGCAGCAAGATGCGGTTCAATTCCAGCTGCTTGCTTATCTCTCTCCCAGGTGGATCCTGTGAACGGAAAAGGACTGGCTCCAAGGCGAACCCTCCTTTGGGTTTGGGCTTTGCCCCTCGGCCACCCGCTGCCATGGGGCCCTGATGGTGGCCCAAGCATCTCCTTCAAGCCCTGGGGCAGCTGGCTGAGGGGTGGGCCGGGTGGACCTACCCATGGACTGTGGGTGGGGGGATGTTATAGGATTTCTCTGGCTTTTACCTCAAAGATCAACCTGGTGGTATTCATGGTTTCCGTCACAGTGGCAACAGCTGCCAGGGAAGCGCCACACAAGAATGGCATCCTGCCACAAGGATGGGCAAACCCTGGAGAGATACATGGCAACCAAGAAGTATTTGGGTGGCTTCTGTACCAGCTGGATCATGTTGCAACCAGGCATAGCTCAGGTGTCGGGAATCTGGGCCCCGCTCTGCCATGCCGGCAGAGAGTTAGGAGGGCTCTGCTCAGGCACACATGGATGTAGAGCAGTCCCCCCCTCTTGGGGTCTGGGAAGCAACAGAAACCTTCTCTCCTCTGGCCTGGCTCTTGCTTATCAGGAGGCCCCAGGACAGGAGGGGCAGTGCACTGCCCAGGGAGGGGGGGGGGGCTGACAGGCAGGCAGGCAAATGCATCAGGTTCTCCAAATTCTCAGCTTTCAAGGGGGAAAAGTTCACCTCTCATGCCTTTCCTTGCTGATATACACGGAAAAGGGCATCACTGTGCTACGGAATGGGCTAGAGACTTAAAAAGAACAGCAAGCCGGGAACTCAGAGAACCTGGTTCATATTCTGGGATGATGGTATACTGGTATCCCTCTACTAAATCACAGAGTGAAAAAAGACTCCCCAGGCAGCCTGCTCTGTGTCAGGGAGCCTTGCCCTCCTCATAGCCCCCTCCAAGCAGCTGGAGCCCCTGGGGAAGCTGGACACGCTAGCCCCCTTGCCCAGGGGGAGGGAGGGATTGCCTGGCTGTGCTGAAGGAAGCCAGAGGGCCAGCAAGGAGCCTCTGAGGAAGAGGCACCCATGAGCCAGACCTCCCTACCTGGGCTGTAGGTGGATCTTCCTCTAGGCAAGGGGCATGGGGGGGGGGAGCCTGCCTTTGCGGCCGTGTTTGCCCGTACTGTGGACTTCCCTTCCCAGAAAATTCCCGTGGCCATCTCCCCTTAAGGTTCCAGCGAAGGCTGGAGACAGTTTCATTTGCAGAGTGAGGGGAGCCTGGTTTGTATAGAATCCAAAAGGAGGTTTCATCTGGGCAGGAATGGACCACACAGCATCTTATTGCTTTTGGGGTGTGTTTTGTGTCGTTGGCTACTTGGTGCTTTAGCTATGTTCTTAGTAAACAGCTTTATATATAAAAAATTCAAGGAGAAGATTCAGGAAGCGTGCTCAGACTGAAGCAGCACTCCCTGCTGACGGGGCCATCGCTTGGGTCCTGCCTGTTTTGCAGAGGGTTTGGCTCTGGCTTGGCCTTTACACCAGGGGTAGGCAACCTGTGGTCCTCCAGATGTCCATGGACTACAATTCCCATGAGCCCCTGCCAGCATTTGCTGGCAGGGGCTCATGGGAATTGTAGTCCATGGACATCTGGAGGACCACAGGTTGACTACCCCTGCTTTACACCAAGCCAACCCTAAGCCGTTACTGGGCATCCTTTGACCACAGTCAAAGTTGGGTTTTGTGTCATGTGAACAGAAAGGCACGCGTTTTTGTAAGTCCTACCCAGATCTGCACCATTTTATTTGCCTCCCCCTACCCCTATTTTCCCTCACTACTAGAGATCTTTAAAAAAAACCCAGCTTGTCAAGTAACATCAGAGCACAGCATTACAATGTAACAGTTCTCTACTAGCTCCTCTGAATTGCCAGATCTCATTAAACAAATATAGCTCTAGTGCATTCGGTTGCAGGGATGTGCCTTTCCCCTTCTATCTCTGCACTGAAAGGGGCAATTCACAGGCTCTCTGGTGGAGGGTGGGGGGACAGCGGCCATGGGATGCTGCAGCCGGGCCAGAGTGGGGAGGGGTGCCCTGCAGAGGCTCTGCAGTCTCAGGGACAAGGGATGCTACACGGGCAACTGTGACCATGTGGAAGCCAGCTGTTGAATGCAGGGAGGGGACATGGTTGAGCCCATTCCCCTTCCTGGCATGGTGATGTGCAGATGCCACACCCCGTCAACATGCACAGAATTCCATTCATAACGCTGAGTGCTTGATATGCGCCATCCAGCTTGAATCGCCTCCCGCCCCACCAGCCCCCTCCTGGTGCCTGGGATATCTTGGTGCAAACGGACCAGAAATGGACCGGTCTAATGCTAACTAGCAAGAGGCAACGGCACCCGTTGTGGGTAAAGGCACAGGAGAAGAGGCTGGTCAACTAGCGGGCAGCCCAAGAGCAGCGGGGCTGGAGGGAAGAGGGCACGGCCTGACCCGTTTTCTCTTTCTCCAACAAACAGGAGGACATCAAGGAGCTTTCTGAAGGGACCTACCCTTGAGTAGCAACAAATGACTGGCCACAATGGATCTGGTGAGTCTTGTGATCCACTTGGATTGGGCAATCATGCAGTAGCCTCCAAGGGCAAAGAAAGGCGTTTCCCCAGCCCCCTTACCTTCCAGGCTTAACACGCTTTGATGATCCTTTTGCTCCTCTGGTGACACTGGGGCGTCAGTTCCCTGTGCAGAGCTGGTAGCAAATTCCCAAATTACAGTTCCTAGGATAATTTGGGGGAAACCACAGCAATTACTCTCTTAGGAAATGGTCTTTCATCTGCAGTAGAGAGAGGGTGTTTGTGATGGCAGCAGGAGAGAAATGGTGGCACCCTGGTTCATGAGCCTTAATGGTACGTTCAACTTGGAGGAGATATCCAAATGTCCTCAGAAGGAGGCTTATTTGTGTACTTTTTTTTTTAAAGGTCCGTTTGCACTGGACTTGACTGCCCTAGATGCCCCGTGGCACAATTCAACACTTACCTCTAAGTCCCTGAATGGCTTGAGAAGGGGGCACCAAAATGCCTCCCATTCTGTCCAGCCCACCCATTAAGATCTGCCTCCCAAGGTCTGCTCCAGTGCCCCCCCCCCCTGCAGGAGGCAAGGCAGGTGACAACTGGTGATGGGGCTTTTTTGGTGGTGGCATATCACCTGTGGAATGTCCACTCACTGAGGTTCACCTGACATTCACTGGTGTCTTTTTGGAACCAGGCCAGGGCATTTCTTTTTGCCCAGACTTTTAGCTAAGGGGTTTTACTTGCTATAGTCTGTGGTTGGCTTTATTTTTGCACAATGTTTGTCTTCAGCTTACTTTCAATAGCTCATTTTGCTTTCTATTGGTGATTTACAGTATTTTATGGTATTATTCTACTAATTGCACTAATAAGTAGGGCCCTAGGTTGGCAGAATAAAAATTCCCTAAATTAATAAAATAAATGTTTAGTACATTAAGAGTTTCCTGTGTTGAAAAAGTGTCACTTCCGACAACTTAAAGACTAACAAAATTTGTGGCAGGGGATGAGTTTTTGTGAATCACTGCTCATTTCTTCATATCTGAATCTCTCTATTCTTCATATCTGAGGAAGTGGGCAGTGACCCCGGAAGGCTCCTCCCACCACAAATTTTGTTAGTCTTTAAGGTGCTCCTGGGCTTGCTGTTTTCTACTGCTGCAAACAGACTAACCCAGCCACCCATCTTGGCATAAATTCTGACAACTTTGGGCTTTGGAGTAATGTGTGAAGGAATTCAGTTCTGTGTACAATAAATTGATTGATACTGGCGCCAATGCTTTTTACACAGCCTTTCTTCATCACACCTAAAAATCTCTCTACCCTTGCTGGCACAAGCATTGCAGGAGGAGTTTGTGTGTGTGTGTGTGTGAGCTGCTGTTGGACTTTGGGGTTGTGGGTGAAATGCCTTGCTTGGCTGTCCCTCCCTTTGAAAGGAGAAGAGATGAGCCAGGATGCAACCCCTCAGAAAAAAATAAAACTACCCGCTCCGAGGTGCGCCTTTACCCATTTGCACAACGGCCCTGCAGGTCCCCGGAGTTGGGCGTCATTCCTTGCAAACTGCTGCTAGAGGCAGAGGCGCAAAGGCTGCCCAACGAGCTGGCAACCCCGCGGTAAGAAGCCCAGGCGCCTGCGGGGGGATCCTCTTCATCGCTTGCTTTCCGGTCGGTGAGCCCCCGGCCAGGCGCTGTCCCCCGGGAGGGCCCGGCCTTCCAGAGGCGGCCTCCTGGGCACAGTCCAGCGACGGGGGGAGGCTCCCCCGCGCCGTCCTTCGCTTCTGCCCTCCGCCAAGCCCCGGGCACGCCCCGCCCGGCCGCCCGCCGCCCTGCTCGGGGTCCGGCGCCCCCTCGGCGCCCACGTGCTTCCGAGCCCCCCGCCCCGCCCCGCCCCGCCCCGGGGGCCGCCCAGGCCAGTCCGTCTGTCCGTCCGGCGGCCCGAGGTGGCCCCGCTCGCTGCGCCCGGAGACACGTGCGCCAGGCGCGCTCCCTGGCCGTCGAGGGCCCGCCGCAGGTCAGCCGGGGCAGGAGAGAGGGAGCGCGCAGGGCGGCCACAGTCCCCCGCGGGGCGCAGCAGCCGGCGGAGGAGGCGAGCCGGGCGGGGAGCGGAGCCCGCGGGGGGCGGCTCTGGGCCGGCCTTTCCCTCGCCAGGGCAGAGCGGCGGGGGGAGAGCGGGGAGGGGCTTTGCTTCCCGACCCGTCGGCGCAGTCCGGTTCTGCCGGTCCGCACAACAGCCCTCGGGGTAGGCCAGGCGGAGGACCCGCGGCTGGGGGAGAGCAGCGAGGAGGTCGTTTAACACTCCCGGGTGGGCCTGACACCGCTTAATTAATCAAAAACAGCAACACCAAAACCTACTTTGTGTCTCGGGAAGCACTTGGGTTGGAGCTTTCCTTTGTCTCCTCTTGATGGACCATCTGTCTTTTCATAGAAAATAATTAACTATAAATGCCCTGGCTAGATGCTAGAGGCATTCATGGAGGGCAGAACCTCCACCTTCAGAGGCACTGTATCTGTGAGCGACAAATGGGGTGGGGAAATGCCCTCTCCCTCACTCTTTCTTGTGAGCATCCCAGGAGCACCCTGATAGCTGCCCTTGGGAAGCCGGGTGGTGGGCTGGGTGTTCTAGGACAGTGGTCCCCAACCCCTGGTCCGGGGACCGGTTCCGGTCCGTAGATCAGTCGGTACTGGGCCGTGGCTCCTCCTCATCCTCCTCCCCAGCTGCTGCCTCGGAGGCTGCCCTGCCACTCTGCCGCCGGCTCACCTTTGGTGCTCTCCAGCGGCCGCCATGGCTGGGGCTCCCCCTTAGCGTGGCACTGCGCCGCTGCTACTGGCAGCGCCCCCCAGTGGGTGGTAGTGCCCCCCAGTGGGGCCCCCAGCGCCCCCCAGTGGAAGTCAGGGGCGCCAGCGGGAAAGCAAGTGGAGCAGGGGCTCAGGCGGCGGTGACATCCCTCAGCAAAAGATTACCCCCCCCCCGGGCCTCAGTAAAATTGTCAAGCGTTGACCGGTCCCCAGTGATAAAAAGGTTGGGGACCACTGCCCTAGGAAGGTCATTAGGGTCTCCTTCATGTTCTGGGATGCGGCAGGAATGAAGCATCGGCTGAGCCGCTTGCATGGTTGAGATGTGGCGAGGCTCCGTGCTGTGCTGATTGGGCTCCAGAATTCATTGCCAGTTTATTTGCAATGTGGTGCAGGAATGTTTTCTATTAGCTGAGCAGTTCTCACTTAGTCAAGGGGGCTGATTTTGAGGAATGTTAGAGATGAGATCGGCTTGGTCAGGTCCAGCCCCTGGAATTTGGTGGTCTACAAACTTAGTTCAGTTACTAAGTTGTGGTGATCTTGGATTTTCAAAACACGGAAGCGTGTGCAGCTGAGGGTAGATATTAGGCAAATCTATGTGCATGGTGGGAGATGTCAGTTTTCCCTTCTGCTGTGGGGTTGAGAGGCGGGTCTGTCTGCCGATCGAAGGTGTGGGATGTGTGGCTTGACTCACATTAGCTTGATAACCGACTACCCACCTGAATCTCGCCTGATAGGGGTGCATCTTCCAACAGCGGGGAATTGGTTGCCGCACATTGCCAAGGGAAGAGCCTGACAGATGGACCTGTTCTGTGTCTCAAAAGTATTTTTGTCTGTGCCCGTATGTTCATTTATTATATTTCTAGGCCGCTGCTCCCGGCCAGCCAGCCCGTGGTGGCTAACATAAACTAAAATCACAGTCAAAACAATACCCTAAAACCATCTGCGTCAACATGAATCTAACAGTGGGCAGCTCTGTTGTGTTTTATGGTTTCTTCCACTGTGGAAGCATTGGGTCCGATTTCAACCAAATGCAGGATGAGGGAACGAATGTATTTATTTATTTATATTTATATACCGCCCTTCCCGGAGGCTTTACAGAATTCTTTACAGAAGCAGGGTGTCTTGCTCCCTGAAAGAAAGGGCTCCCACCCTGGTCAGCATCCAGTTCAGCTCCAGCCTCCTCTGCCAAGGAGAGGGACCTGACAACTGGGGCTGTGCCTAGCAAATGGGAACCTGTGGGGTGTTCTCTCCAGTCCCCTCCTTGCACCACCTCACAAGAGACGGGAAAAGCAGCATCACAATTGGACAAATAGGACATTTTTTTTTCTGTCTTTGACCCGTGTGCACTAATCATTGAAAAGTTTTAACGTGCGAGAGTGAAATAATACTGCTTTTTGTCTTGTCTTTTAGAAATGCTGATGCTTTTATTTAGAAGAGTTGGTTCTTATATGCCGCTTTTCTCTACCCGAAGGAGTCTCAAAGCGGCTTACAGTCGCCTTCCCTCTCCTCTCCCCACAACAGACACCCTGTGAGGGAGGTGAGGCTGAGAGAGCCCTGATATTACTGAAGGAGAAGAAGAGTTGGTTCTTATATGCCGCTTTTCTCTACCTGAAGGAGTCTCAAAGCGGCTTACATTCGCCTTCCCTTTCCTCTCCCCACAACAGACACCCTGTGTGGGAGATGAGGCTGAGAGAGCCCTGATATTACTGCTCGGTCAGAACAGGTTTATCAGTGCTGTGGCGAGCCCAAGGCCACCCAGCTGGCTGCATGTGGGGAAACACAGAATCTAACCCAGCTCGCCAGTTTAGAAATTCGCACTCCTAACCACTACACCAAGCTGGCTCTAGATATGCGTCTCAAAGATATGCATCTCAAAGCCAGAGAAAAGCCCCAGGGTTGCAGGAAGATCTGAAATCTTAAAAATAAAAAGTGAGGGTTAACCTCCCCCAAGAATGAAACAGCACCAGGATCCAGTATGGTGTAGTGGTTAAGATCGGCGTCCTGTAATCTGGAAAACAACTTGATTCCCCGCTCTTCCACATGCAGCCATCTGGGTGACCATGGGCTAGACTACAGAGAAGTCCTGTCAGTTCTCTCAGTGCCACCTACCTCACAGGGTGTCTGTTGTGGGGAAAGGAAAGGGAAGGCGAATGTAAGCCACTTGTGGGGCATGGAAGGTGAGGCGATTGCAAGCCATTTTGAGGTTCCCTCAGATCAGGGGTAGTCAAACTGCGGCCCTCCAGATGTCCATGGACTACAATTCCCAGGAGCCCCTGCCAGCAAATGCTGCCTCAGGTACTGAAAAGTGGGGTTCAAAAACCAACTCTTCCTTAAGAACCAAATGTTCTGCTGTGGCCCTTGTGAGGGTTGCTAGGCAGCAACAGCACCATTGCCAGCCTGCAGGTATTGGTTTCTAACAGTAAAAGGCAGGGGGGAAAGGCAGGGTCCTTCCCAGCCATTTTTGGCCTTTAATGGAGGTAGGGGAGGCATGTTCTACACATTTCTGTGGTCCAAATAGGAAAGCCAGTATGGTGTAGTGGTTAAAAACAGCAGATTGGGCTTGATTTCCCCATTCTTCCTTCCTTTGAAACCCGCTGGGTGTCCTTGGGCCAGTCCCAGTTATCTCAGAGCTCTCTCAGCTCCACCTGTCTCACAGAGTGTCTGTTGTAGGGAAAGATAGGGAAGGTGATTGTAAGCCACTTTGAGACTCCTTTGGGTAGGGTATAACAACCAAATCTTCTTCTACTGCACAGGGTGTATGTTGTGGGGAAAATCCCAGTTCTCACAGAGCTTTCTTAGCCCCACCTACCTCACAAAGTGGTGGGGAGAGGAAGGGAAGGAGATTGGAAGCTGCTCTGAGGGAACATTGGGTTTCAAGACCAACTCTTCTTCCTTGGCAGGCAGGTGAGCGCTGAGGCTCCAAGGCACAGATGCTCTTCCTCCTGCTGCTGCTGCTGGTTGCACACTGTCCCACTTTTGCCTGGTGACAAACAGGATTCTGCAGGTTCGTTATGGTTGTAAGAGTCTGCCAAACCTGTTTGACCAAAAGCAAGCCGTGGGATGGAAACAGGCCGTGCACGCCCCGTGGGAAGCAGAACCTCAAGAACCCTCCGGCCTGGTCCTCTGCTGCTCTTGGCGGAGTTTGGGTGGTTTTCGTAGGGATTCCACATTCCAGAAACCAGGTTCCGTCCTGGGAGACAGTATGAGATGGTGTCAGTAGCTACAGTCACAGAATTTGGCAGGCTCTGGGGTTTGTACGGCCACCGGAGCAGCATTCATCTTCCTACAGAAGGCCGACCAGCCACCTTTCTGCCCAGGAGACTCTCTATGCAGGAGTGTTTTGGGAGCCTGGAGTGGGGTCTTCCGCTCCCACCAAGTCAGAGTAAAGTGAGCAAGGAATAAAGGAGCTGTATGGGGAAGTCCACAACATCCAGTCAAGCAGTATCTCCAAGCTGGTGAGGGGGGTGGGGGCTGAGGTAGGGCTGACACTTTGTGAGGTAGGTGGGGCTAAGAAAGCTCTGTGAGAACTGGGATTTTCCCCACAACATACACCCTGTACAGTAGAAGTTTAGTTGGTTGTTATACCCTACCCAAAGGAGTCTCAAAGTGGCTTACAATCACCTTCCCTATCCCTTTCCTGTAGAGCCAGTTTGGGGCAGTGGTTAAGAGCAGTGAACTCGAATCTGGAGCACTGGGTTTGATCCCCCACTCCTCCTCCACAGGCAGCCAGATGGATGGCCTTGGGCCAGTCACAGTTCTCTCAGAGCTCTCTCAGTCTCACCTACCTCACAGGATGTCTCTTGTGGAATGAGGAAGGGTAAGCTGCTTTGGGACTCCCTCAGGTAGTGAAAAGCGGGGTACAAAGACAAGCGCTTTTTCTTCATTGTATGAAGTCTCTCTCCTTAGAAGGGGAGGAGAAGGATGTGCTTATGTGCTTGGTCTTCCCAGGAAAGCTGTGGTTTCATGCTCCCTGGGCAGTTGAGGGGGGGGGCATGCACTGCCTGTCCACCTGCCGGGAGGTGAGCAGCCCCCAGTGCCCCGCCCTGCCCAATGCAGGTCAACAACAACAACAACAAGCCTTTAATAGCATGTAAAAGTACAATAGAAGGAGGGAAAGTGCAAAAGGACCCACTGCTATACAGAGAAAAGAAAGGCAGAGATGATGCTTTAGAGTAGGACAAAATACATTCACGATCTCTCATGGCAAGATATAAAAACTTTGCAACTGGTTCGATTATATCAGGGTTCTGGGATGTCAGAAGAAACTGAATCTTACGTTCATCCGAATGCAGTTCTCTTTTACACAGCAGTGAGTTAAGAAATTTAGCTCGGATCGAGGAATAAAATGGACAATGGAAAGAAACGTGTGTAATTGATTCTATACAGAATTGTCCACAGGAGCACAGCCTAGCTGAATGCAGGATCTGTTGAAATCTCCCATATAGAACAGCAGAAGGTAGAGCATTAGTTCTAGCTAACATGAATGCTCTACGCTGTTGTGGGATGATTAGATGGTAGAAATCTGCAGCTAGGGGCTGAGAGCTTGGTGAGATCCCCAAGCTCAATGGCGAGCAAACATTTCTAGCTTTACTGCTAAGTACCCCCAATGCAGGTCCATCTGGGGCAGCGGAGCAGCTGCCTGGCCAGAATCTGGGGCTGTTGGGCTGTGCTTGACTTTGTGGTGGCCTCTTTACAGGAACCCTGGAGTTCCCACGGAATTGTTCATCCCTTTCTGCGGCTGTGATATCGGATCTGTCATGGGGAGGGAGGGTGGCAAATGAGTGGAAGGTGGCTGCGTGCCCAGAGGCGCTTCCTTTGCGTGGAGGGCTAGGCTCTCTGTAGGAACCAGGGCTCTCTCTGCCCTCTGCCAAGTCTGCATCCCACAGAGCTTGTGGCTGGACTCACTGGCCTGACTCTTGTTGGGGAAACGCATGATGGTGTTCCTTGCATTGCCACAGTGTGGTCTGGAGGGCAGGAGCTGCCCTGGAGGTCCCCCCCTCTCTACACCAGGCTCTATTCCTGGAGCTTCCCAAAACCTAGCAGCTTTGCTGGTGAAACCTGGTTTCTGTCTCTTATCCCTGCCTGAGGCGCTGTACCATTCTGGGTTGGCAGGGCTAGAAGCCCGTCAGCTTGCGAGCAGGGCAGGTGCTTCCCTGGTGCCAGTCAGGCCACCTCCTCCCAGACATGCAGGTGGCTTGAGTGTGTTATGCGTATGCACCAGTTGAAATACCCACAAGAAGGGTTTCAGAGGTGGTGGTGTGGTGTGTGTCATTTTGCCTCTTTGCCGGGGTGGGGGGGGCTCTTAGTAGAAGCCAAGTAAAAAACTGGCCTCCTGAGCACCCATTTCTTGAAGAATAGAGAGAGTAAAGAAAGCCTTTGGGGATGGCAGATGCTTGGAGTTGTCCCGCTTTGGGGTAATTAGGGCTGTTGGCTGTCTTGGTTGCAGTTTTAATAAATCCCCCCTTCCAGGTCTGGCACAAAGTAACAGTGGGATTCATTTGACAGTCAGGGCTGTGCTGTCCCCTGACTTCCTTGGCCCAAGAGGGTGTGGGTGTGGGTGTGGGTGTGGGTGTGGGTGTGGGTGTGGGTGTGGGTATGAGAGGGCGCAGGCTGAAGGTTGTTCTGCTGGCCAGGAAAGTGACACGGCCGGGTGAGCGTCCCAGTCTTTCCCACCTCCTCCTCTTGGGGGAGCTTCTGCCTTCTTCAGATGCCCGCTCACAGCCCAGGGGCTGCATGTCCATTCATGCTACTTCTTCTTTCTGGTTACAGGTTTGCTAGTGGAACAATCCCTTCCACTAGCTCTGTGTGAGAATCCTCCATCTCTCCTATATGCTGCATGGGAGCAGGGGAAGGTCCCGGCAGAAGAGAGGAAATGAGATCAGTCAGCGGCCTCCTTGCGGGGTGTCTCTTCATGCTGGCGGTGACTGAGGCTGAATGCATCTCCCACCCGGGGTAAGTCTGAGGAATGACCGTGCAGAATTGCCAGGGGGTTCCCCCAGACTTCTTGGATCCCTTGCCATGTTTCCGTCTTGCTGGAATAGTCATGGCTTGAGCATGCAACCGCTCTTGTTTAAGGAGAGCCCACCCGTCACTTGCTCCTTTCTCTTCCAGCATTCTGGTCCATGGGATTAGCGGTCCCCAAACTTCTAGTAGTCGGGGACCGCCTCCGAGGGTTGGAGAGAGCCAGCGGCCCAGCCGCCGCCGCTCGCAATCATGTACGCGCAGTTGTCGCGCATGCACGTTTTTGCCACTAGGTGGTGCTAACGCGCATGCGCAGAGCTGCCGCATGTGCGTGTTTTTGCCAGCAGGGGCGCAAACACACATGCGTGGCAGCTCCGCGCGTGCGCGTTTGCGTCGCTGGCGTGCCGGCGGCCGTGCCTGCTTCTTCCCCCCCTCTCACTGCAGGGGGGGGAAGGAAGGCGCGGCCGCTGGCGGCCCGGTACCATGGCCTTTGTGGCCCGGTACTGGGCCGAGGACCGGGGGTTGAGGACCCCTGCACGGGATGACTCACATCGTGTCTCTGAGTTAACTAAAGTCTGCCCATTGAAAGTCTAGCATACACATGCGATTACAATCTTCCTTGGCTCCCCATCTCAAAAGGAATTCTAGGAGGACATGGTCACTCCCCTGCAACATCTCCACCTCCCTCACCCCATCCACCAGCTCTTGCTTGTTGGTCAGGATTAAGTCGAGTCTCCCAACTCATTTGTCTTCCCCTGACAGGCAGGATCTAAGAGAAAACCACTTGTGCCCCCATTCATTTCAGGTGCCTCCCAAGTCCTTCATAATGAGCCTTAATACATGCAGTTGTGTTCATGGCTGTGTCATTTGTTCCCACATGGACCATCTCAAATGCATAATGATCCATAGGCTGAGTCAGTCTCAGCAGCTGGTTCACGGTATCTTTAATGTTTGCCCCTGGTAAGTAACACATCTCTCAGGCTGGAGGTTCAGATCTAGCCATGCCACATTCCATGCCCCTCGGCAGAGAGTCACCAATGACTCCTTTTCCTTTTAGTGCCATTTCCTCCTCTCCCCTTGCCCTCTTAACTCCAGCATTGATTTTGTCTTAGTTCCTTCTCTGCCCTTGTTGCTGCTCCCTTCTTCTCTACATGGGCTTGAAATCTGTTCTTGAGCTCCAATGGCTCTTGGGTGCCATCTTGTTCAATGCCTTCGGGCTCCGTAGGGAAATCAACCTGCTCATTCTCCTTTCGACTAGTCTCTCCATTCCTATGCAGGTTTGTGCAGCTCCTGTCAATGAAATCCTCTCCTCCCTTAATTGCATGCAGGGTTTTAATCCTCTCCTACAGTTCCCTAATCTTTTCCTCTAAAAACCCTATCCATTTACACAGGACAGGTGAAGTCCATCTTGCCTTCAGGGAGGAAAACAAAAATAGCACACTCCTTGCAGGCAACTGGATATGGGCAAAGAGTATCCATTATTTTCTTCCAAATAGATTTCTTCACTCTGGAATCTTTAGGACAAAGGAAATAGTGCGATCCCAGACAAATCCTGAGACAAGAATCCTGGCGAGGAGGAGCCTTTAAGTCACAGAGCCACACCTCAGCAAGTGGCAGGGCTTGCACTCCCTCTGCTGCACACCACCTCCAGCACGTACTTCCTCAATCAGCCACAAAGAAAATCACTTAACAGAACTTAAGAGAAACTACTTTCTAGCAGGCTATAAAACACCCACTCACCCACAAATATTGTCCTCACTCACTCACACACAGCAGCCTCAGTTAAAAGAGGCAAAAGATGAAGGTAAACCCCCTCACCTTGCCAGCAAGTCTTCACATGGTCCTTGCCTTCATCCCAACTGCATAGAGAAGGACCTCCTCCAAGAGGAGGGGGCTAGTCTGCTTTATTTTGCAAACTGTGTTTCCCCACAAGCATCCACTGTTGAAAGCCCTTCTGCTTGAGCCAAGGCCACAAAAAGGGAGTGCACGATCATCCACCTTCCAAAATTTTAGGATGCATGCTTTTGAGAAGAGTTTGTGTTTGTTTTCTCTTAAACAGCTTGTAACCAGATAACAGAGTAAGCCAGAAACAGCCAGAGATGGGCACATTCCAGCCAAAGTGAAATCCAGTGATATCATGGGCTTGATTTGGTCTGCCAGAAGTCAGTGGGATCCAGACAGGCTTCCAGTTGGCTGGATTGTCTATCAGAATGATGGCTCTTATTTCTCATTCTGACAAAACGAGAAGCAGGTTGTGCAGATTCCAAATAGTAGATTGGTGCGTGCTTAAATTGGTGTGGAGAAGATTTCTGTCTCCCCTTCGGCTTTTGGTCCCCAAGGATGCCGCAGCTAATTTTAAAAAGTCACTGCCAGATTTCACGCAGGCCTCTCTTGCTGTGGGGCTTGTCTCCTGGGCTCTTCCCCTCACCCTGGACTGCTTGTCTGCAGGCGCCACGCGTGTTCTGTGGCAGCGGAGGGCCGCTCGGTATCCTTCTTGGTGTCCCGCGCTCACCCTGTCTACCAGCCCTACCTCACCGTGTGCCAGGGACGGAGACTCTGCAGCACATACAGGTATGGAGCAGTTCTCTTCCTGGAGTCCTGTGGGGTCTCTTCTCCCGAGTGCTGCTGTGTGCTCAGCCGAGGCCTTGTAGGGCTGCTCGCTTCCTGCCTGGATGGAAGGAACTGAGAATCAGGTTCTGGACTTGCAGTGCCAACGGCAGCTGTTTTTGCAGTCTTGGGAGGGAGGGGAACTAAGGGAGGGAAGGGAGGGGAACTCCGTAAATCAACGGAGGAGGACAGGTGGATCGGGAACTAAGGTAAGTTGAACCTCTGACCTATGGAGACAGTGTCCCTCTTGAGTACCACTGTGGGAACGCTTCTGTGTTCTTGGCCAACACATAGCAGGCTGTTAGTGTGGAGAGAAGGGTAAGTGAGAGCATTTCAGAGCCTTGGATCAGGGAGGGTGGGAGGGGAGGGGTTGTAGTTCAAGCTCCCTTGTGATCCGACCCGGAGTTTGGCTCCTGCTCTCCAAAGCAGCATCTTCTCCTGCTGGTGTTAATTTTCTCTCCCTCCATTTGCATTTGGTTACTTCTAGCCTGGAATGCAGATATTACTCCCGGGCATCCCAAAAAAAAAAGGCAGGAGGTCGTTGCAGGTGGACAGGCCAGCTCACCTACAATTCTGCCTTCTTACAAGCAAGTGTCTCCCTCTCAGGAGACCTGAGAGAGGCCTGGGTGGGTGCCTGGGGTGCCTGGTGAGACCTCAGACATCCAGCTCTGGGTGCTGGGCATAGCTGCTCAGCCTTGCCCCCTGTGGCCTCAGGTTAGCAGACGATGAATGAAGGGAAGTGGTAGCAGGTGCTCCATCTGCAGGATTCGCAGGTTGCTGCTCTCAGAGCAGGAATTCAGTGCCTTGAGCTCACAGTACCCCCAGCCCCAGTTTGATGCCTCTGGCCATCCTTGCCTCCTGGTGTTCCAGCCACAAAGCTGGCTTCTGCCTGAGACCTTGGAGGGCAGTGCCAGTCCAAGTGGGCTGGTGGGTTGACTCCATGGAGGGCAACTGACACCAGCCTACCTTTCCCTTGGACTGTTGGGTCCCAACACTGTTGGTAGAACATTTGGCTGTTTCCTTGTCCTGTGGAGCCTCCTTCAGTTCAGGAACTGGAGCTGCTCGGTCAGGGTGGGGGGTGCGCCGTCCCCTCCCTGATGGTCCTTCTTGGGGCCTTTCTGGAACAAGGGAGTTGGCTCTGGGATGCCAAAGTGTTGCAGTCTGACTCTCTCTTTCCTCCTCTGGCTCTAGCACCATCTACAGGGTCTCCTACCGTCAAGCATATCGGACAATTTCTCCACCAATGCACAGGTGTTGTCCTGGATGGAGACGGGCGAGTGGCCATGCCTGGCTGGGATGCAACGCAGGTAAGCTTTTTCTCTCAAGAGTCTGGAATCTCCCAGGTAACCTGTCAGAATTCTAGACCTGTAGACAAGAAAACTTCTATTTTGGAAAGTTTCTTTATTCTCAAGCAAAAGCATCCAACAAGCCCATACGCAGAATTAAAGATACACGCAGGGATTCACATATATAAAACACAGGAACACCCCCTTCCCTCCCTCCCTCCCATGGGAAGTGATGAGTCGGGTTTCAAAAGAAGACTAAACATTCTTCTAATCAGGGCACCAGGGGCGAAAGGGCAAACTAAGTCGAAGGGAGTGTCGTATCTCAGCACAGCCATGTTGTGGGGAGCAGGGGCCATGAAGCACATACTAGGGAACATGGCCTGGAGGTGCAAAGGGCACTGGGAAACATCACAGCTCAGACAGCTCCAAACATCAATCACAGAAATAAATTAAAAACACATGGCAGAACACCCAGGATTCTGACATAACCCAGCATCTGGCAGCTCTCCGATCTCTTCAGTAAAAAAACAGCAGATGCTAATGCGGTGCTGAGCCAGGACGGCTGCGTTTAGTGCAGGACAGATACTGCTGCACAGACGTATGTGAGGTTAGGCTAGGAACACTGCCCACCCCAAGTGCTCCAAAGCTCAGAAAGGGTGTCTTTCTTTCTTGTCAGTGAACAGTCCTGAAATGACACAACAAAAATTGAGTCCAGGGGCACCTTGAAGAGCAACAAAGATTTATTCAAGGTGTGAGCTTTTGAGTGCAAGCACCCTTCGTCAGACGAAATGGATTGCACAGATATAAGGCAAAAGTAAATTGTGTCATAATATCCAAATTAAGCCATATGATAATTCTTTGCTGAAACAGCTCATCAGTCCTTTTGAGTTCACAAAAACATTGGGGAAATAAAACTGCCCATGCTAGTAATTAATGGCAGATAGTTTCCCAGTTGTGAAAAGAAATAATTAAAAGAGACTAGCTCTGAAATGAAGTCTACTAAATCCCCCCTTGTCAGAGAAAGCCGCAGCTCTAAAAGCATACCTTGTCCTTGCAAGTGGTCAGAAGGATTTCCCCCTCCCACCACAGTCCAGCATCCTTGTCGGGCAGTGGGGCAGCCACCCTCTCTGTCCCCTCCTCCTTTACTTGCCTGTGACGAGGTGAGAGCTGCAGGAGGAGCATGCTGTGTGTGTGTCTCCCTCCAGCTGAGCCTGCCCTGGGTCTTGGGGTTGGGAAGGCCCTGCTGTGTTGCAGATTCTGGGGTGTGTTTCTCCACGTGACTCAGTTTCCCCCTTGGCACTGATAAGTCAATCATCTCCCCCATCCGAAGCCGGCTGCCTTTGGAAGCCACGGCCACTAGGTGGCAGTCAGGAGACCGGCTGCTTCAGGGACGGGGGCTTCTGGGTGTGCCTTCCCTGCCTTCCCACAGAAAAGCACTTGCCTGTTCATTTCTTCATTTTTCTCCTGCCCTTTTTTCTTTTTTAAAATAAAACTTTTATTCAGGATTCTAACGTAGACAAAAATAAGAAAAGTACAGAATCTCAAATAAGAAAAGAAAAAGAGCAAACAGAAGAAAAGGAGAGGCTTCCAATTTTATCTTCTATGATGATTATAAATCAAGTTATTATCTCTTTGATAGCATATACATTAATTTTAAAATACACTTTTTTCTGTTTGTTCATATTTTTCCTCCTTAGTCCTCAAAACCATAGACCATCGTTTCATTTTTGTTTACGCAGAAAGTCCATAAAAAGTGTCCAGATAACTTCAACTATTGTAATTTTCTTTTCTCTACTTAAAGTAGTGTTTGCCCATATCAACCAATTCTACCATCTTTATCAGTAATTATTCAATTATGGGGAATACATGGAACATTTCCATATAATAGTCTTGCTGCTGTAATATAGATTCTAATTCAGAGTACCTTTATTGGCATAAAATTGCAAAGCATAAAATGAAAATTTCAAACAGTTCCAGATGTAAAATCTATCATAAAAGATTTTCATTTAAAATTGCCAGTAAAAACTTTGCTACTTTTATAATAGTTGCTGAGTCCCTCACATTTAGTATCATTTTAATCCAGTGTTTCTTATTAACACAGCTGAATTTCAATTTCTTCAGATAATTAGCTAACGGCGACAATATACTTCAAACTTAGGACACATCAGAAGTATGTGGTACAACGTGTCAGGGACACTACACCCATGTAAACAGTATCTCTCCTGAGGAGGGATCTTCAAAAATCTACCTTGGGTGACATTTGAGGGAAAGATGTTTAAGCGAGCTACTAAAAATGCTCTTATTAACTGGTGTGTCTCCAAAATTTGGAGATACATGGGCATGGATTTGTAAGTTAAGGGAATATCCCAGAAGCGGGGAGAACATACGCTGTTGTTAGAGGAGCCCAGAATCAGGGTATCCTGATCTTCTAGTCTTTGTGATATTAGTTTTAGTCTTGCATGCTAAGGGATGAGATGTCCAGACCCATAATTTGAAGTTTTTTGACATTTTGCCCAGCCAGCTGAAAGAATAAGGGTCACTCAAAAGGTTAATTAACAAACTACCTGTTTGAGCATGGAAATGAATTTTTATCCAGTATTTAAAGGACTGAGACCAAGCCCGGGCTTCTAGACTCTGTTGGCCAAGTTCTGCTACAAGTGTATGATTTGCCACACAGTTTGGGAGTCCTAGCAAATTTCTGAAAAAGGAAGATTGGATGTTCTCTAATTTATTATTAAATGCATCCATCCATATTGGGATTCTATAAAGAATAAGAGGAATGATTTTGTCATTGTAGAACTGCTGTAATATATAAAAACAAAGTCCAATTTTTAAACCAAATTCTTGGTTTCATTTGTATATCAGTCTTTATTATCTTCTGGATTAAAGCAGGTATTTATATCTGGGTTGGGTTTTTGTTTTATTTATTTTGCCTTCTTCCATAGCCACCATAGATGAGAACATGTCTTTTCATGTTCACTTTTCCATCAAATTTTAGACATATTTTAATACATTTTTGATCATCTTTGCATTCCCTTTTGTGAGGGATGCAGAGCAGTACATTTGGTTCCTCCTCCCTGTCTTCACCACAGCCCTGTGAAGTAGGATATGCTGGGAGGTGAGTCCAGGAAATCCAGGGGGTTGGAGGGCAGAGTGGGGCTTTGCACCTGGGCCTGACACTCTGGATGGTTTCTCCGGCCGCTCTGCCCTCCCTGGGCTTGGAGTGCCTGCCTGTGACTCCAGCTGTTTGTTCTGATGAGCAGGCTTTCTCTTCCAGCCATCTGCCAGCCGCCTTGCCAGAATGGAGGGAAGTGTTCACTCCCCAACAAGTGCACCTGCCCTGCAGGGTGGGCCGGAAAGCGATGCCAGACAGGTAAGCCCACTGCCAAGGCTTCGTTCTGATGCTGGGAGGGGGCCCCCAAATGGCTGCAGCTGTTACAGAGGCTGGAGTGCCTCCAAAGGCCAGTCTGGGAGGCGGGGGTGGCATTTCTTAGACACCTTTTGCCCCACAGCAGCCTCCAGGGGTTGAGAGCAGGCAACGGAGTGAAAGGGCTGGGGAGGCAGGCAGTGGGGCTGTTAGTTGAGCGTGGGGCATTCTAATTTCTCCCCTTCCCCTGTGGTGTTAAAAGTTCCCTCTGGAGAGGCTGAATTCAAGGGGGGGAGGTGGAATAACATAGCAGCTCAATCACATGGAGGCCTTGATTGCCCCCATTTCTGTCTTCCTGAAGCCCGGGGTGGGGTGGGGGGAGTGTGTAGATTGTGCACCCTCTTCAGTTCTGTGACAAAGGTTGGCATGTGCTTGGCACTTGTGGGGCACAGCTTGGGCCCTGGGACACCACTGGCTGGAGCCCAAGGAGGGAAGGCCGTGGTATTCCCCTCCAGCAGAAGCCCAGCTTCCTTGCAGCTCCATTGCAACCCCGGTCCTCCTTGGGAGGCAGAAATGGTGCAGATGCTGCAGAGCTTTAGATGTGGGCCCTGTTGCTCTGCCTCGGCTCTGTGCTTGCTGGGCGGGCGGGGGACCCACAGAATATGGTTCTCTCACTTTGCAGGTTGCTTCTTTGTTCTTAAAAATGAAAGTAAGCTTCTAGTCCTCACGGCGAGGAAGTTATGGCGGTTATGTATGGCGGATGCTGCTGTGACAAGGAGGCGCTGCCCAACCAGACTTCCAGGAGTCCAGGGGGCAGAAACTGCCTTGCCACCCAGCGAGTCAGCCCGACACAAAGCAAGAAAAATGGGAACGCCTGTGCACTTGACCTAGGCCAGCCTTTCTCCCCCTTTTTTACTGTTGAGAAACTCCTGAAACTTTCTTCCAGCTCCAAGAAACACAATACTGTTGAGAAGCATGGCTGTATACACGCCCATCTGGGGCCCCTCCCCTTCCCACCCCCTCCATGCCCATTGTTGGCCATTGGGGGGGGGCAGGTCAACATGACCATATATGGTCAGATCACCTGATAAATGTTTAACAAATTTACAAAATTAATTCACTTCCACCCATTCAGGAAACCTTTCCAGGGAAATCATGAAACCCTGGTTGAGAAAACCTGCTCTAGGGTGTGGAATCCAGCCCTTCTCTGTACAGGTGGGGACACCTGGGCGGTGTCTGGATGAAGAGATGCAGGGCGGGGTGGGCGGTTCCTGGGGAGATTCCCAGCTGAATTCCACAGGTCGAATGGGGCTGGGGGCAAGCTGGTCAGGGCTGGCTCCTGGGGCCCTTCCTCTTCTCCAGTGTTGTTGGTCTCTTCTATGCAGCCAGACGTCACAGTCGCCCTCTGCTGTCTAGTGATGCAGAATTCAGCATTGCAAACGGGTCTCTTTCCTTTTTTGGGCTGAAGTGTCAAACTCATAATGGCTGTGGAAGTGAGCGAGGAAACCTTTGAACTGTACCGGAGGAAGTCTCAGGCTCAAGAGCCCTTCTGAGATCCCTCCTGGAGTGGGTCAGAGGGCGGAGCTTGGCCCCCTTTCCCAGCAGAAGCAAGGTATATCCAGGAGGAAACTGGCTCATTTCTCTCCTGTGGAGCTTGACTTGCTGGGCTGCTTCTGGAAAATGCATCGCGGCCGATGGGGAGGAGAACCAGTGGGAGGCCAAACGTTTCTCACTACACTCCAGCCAAGAATGCCCACTGGTGGCCCTTAAGGGGAAGGATAGCTGTCCTTCTGCTTGCTGCCCATTTTGATATGTCAGGGCTGCTTTGAAGTACACCTGCTTGAAGGACACCTGTAAGATCACCGGTGTCTGTGTGAGAGGAAGGGGTTGAGGCACCTGATCATATCCCAAAGGCAAGGAAGTCACCTGACAGCCCCCTGCTTGGTGCCAGGGAGGTGCCATCCTGCAGCACCACAGCCAGGAACGAGACCCACGAGTGACTTCCACCGGAAGGACGGGCTGAGCTGTTTGCCTGGAAGGCGGCCGAGGGGCCCTCCCCACTGCCAGGGGCACAGTGTAGCACTCCTTGGACAGCCCGTTGCAGCTGATGGTGTGTGGAGCTGCTTCCATCCTCCCTTCCAGCCGTGGCCAAAGGGCGACTTTTCTCCCTGTGGTTTCAGATGTGGACGAGTGCGCTGGAGGACGCCACGGCTGCAGCCAGGCCTGCGTCAACACGGCTGGGAGTTACAGCTGCAGCTGCCAGGAAGGGCACAAGCTCCAGGCTGATGGGAAAACATGCCAGGCCCCAGAACTACCAACTGATGCCCCTGACCTCGCTAGTCCGGGTAAGGCGAACTGAGGAGGCTGCTTCAGCTGCAGAAGGTGAAGGGAACACATTGGAATGTGCATCAAAGCTTGGGAGAAGCCCTTTCCTTGAAGCATCCTGTGAGAACTCCTGACAGCTGGAGTGTCGGTTCTGCGTGCCACAAGGCAAGCCTGGGCACATCCTTGGAGGCAGGAGTTGCTGCTTACCGGGACTCTCCCGAGGCTGTCTGTCTGCCAGGCTGAGCATGGTCTGCTTTGAAGTGCAGCTCCCTGCCTGCTCATGAGAGGGGGGGACCTCCTGCACCCACCACCCCTTAGCAAGGGGTCAGTGTGGCATTCCTCAGGGCTGAGGGAGGGAGGCGAGAGCGCCAGGGGGAGGTGGGTGGCAGCAGGACCAGCAGCTGCAACGGGAGGGGTGGCCTCAGGCAAGGAGGCTGCGCTCCCCCCTCCTGCTGCAAGGCGTGAGCAAGACCACTAGCCCAGGGATGCTGGGGAGGATGTTGATGCAGACGGTCATCAGACGTCAGAAGGGATCCAACGGCATTCAGTTCTGCATTTAGGGAGGAAAAACCATCTACACCACTATAGGATGGGGGAGACTTGTCTTGGCAGTAGTAAGTGCGAAAAGGATCTAGGAGTCTTGGTAGACCATACATTGAACACGAGTCAGCAGTGTGAGTCAGTGGCTGAAAAGGCAAATGGGAATTTGGGCTGTATCAAACTGAATATCATATCCAGATCACAGGAGGTGATGGTACCGCTTTACTCTGCTCTGGTTCGGCCTCACTTGGAGTACTGTGTTCAGTTTTGGGCACCCCAGTTGAAGAGGGATGTAGACAAACTAGAGCGTGTCCGGAGGAGGGCAACAAAGATGGTGAGAGGTTTGGAGACCAAGACGTATGAGGAAAGGTTGGGGGAACTTGGTCTGTTTAGCCTAGAGAGGAGACGACTGAGAGGAGATCTGATAACCATCTTCAGGTATTTAAAGGGGGGCCATATGGAGGATGGAGCAGACTTGTTCTCTCTTGCCCCAGACCACAATGAATGGGATGAAATTAATTCAAAAGAAATTCCATCTAAACATCCAGGAGAAGTTCCTGACAGAGCGGTTTCTCAGTGGAACAGGCTTCCTCGGGAGGTGGTGGATTCTCCATCTTTGGAAATTTTTAAATAGAGGCTAGATAGCCATCTGATGGAGAGGCTGATTCTGTGAAGGCTCAAGGGTGTGGCAGGTTATAGTAGATGAGCGATTGGGATGTGAGTGTCCTGCATAGTGCAGTGGGTTGGACTAGATGACCCATGAGGTCCCTTCCAACTCTATGATTCTATGGCACCAAATGCCCAATCCCAAATATTTGTAGGCCGTCCATAGTAAAGCAAAGCATAAGCGTGCCCCCCCCCCCACCGAATGCCCTGTTCAGCCTTCCCATGGGTTTGGGGGCTAACCTAGAAATGGGTCTCCAGTTTTGGGTGGATTCAGGAATGCCTCCTCCCCTCCTGCCCCCAGCCAGTCATCTTTGAGGGTGTCCCCTGCTGAGGCCTGTGGCTTGTAGCTGCTGCCTGTTCTCACGGTCATCTCTTGGGAAGAACCAGCCGTCCGGAAGAGGAGGACCATCTATGCCGACCACGGCCCATTATTACTTTTGGTACGCGCTGTGCCACTTCAAACTCGTACCGTGAGTAATAATGCGCGGAGGGCTGGCACTGGAGCAGCAAGGCTGGGCATCGTCTACGGATCCTGCGGCACAAGGAGGACGACGTCCCTTTCGGGCATCTTGCAAGACAGCAATGGGGGGGGGGGCTTCCTTCTCCTCCTCATGGAGCTGCTCCCCTCCATGCCCTGGGGGAGTCTGCTGTGGGGGAGGGGTGCTTCTCCACTCCTGAGGAACGGGGGGGGGGGGTCCCTGAAGTGGGGCGGGCTCTGCCCTCAGCTGTTTCCTGGGCAAAGTCTGACCTTGCCGTCCCATACAGCAGGGCTAGTCAACCTGTGGTCCTCCAGATGTCCATGGACTACAATTCCCATGAGCCCCTGCCAGCAAATGCTGTAGTCCATGGACATCTGGAGGACCACAGGTTGACTAGCCCTGCCCCACAGCACCAAGACTTGCTGAGTGTGTGTGTGTGGGGGGGGGAGGGGATTTGCCAGGCCATTGTTTGGTACAGGGGTAGTCAAACTGTGGCCCTCCAGATGTCCATGGACTACAATTCCCAGGAGCCCCTGCCAGCAAATGCTCGCAGGGGCTCCTGGGAATTGTAGTCCATGGACATCTGGAGGGCCACAGTTTGACCAACCCTGGTTTGGTACTTATCCTGCCCCCCCCCCCCCGTAAGCATGGCCTTAAATGCTGCTTTAGCATTGTTGACCCCCAACCGCCGCATTTCCCTTCGGCCTCCCGAAGAGTAAACTGATGGGTTCTTCTCTGCTTGCCGTTGCTCTGTGCAGCTGGAGCCCCCAACTGGACCGTGCAGGAGAGCGTGAAGGAGCTGAGGGCCAGGGTGGAGGCACTGGAGGAAGTGAGTCCCCCCGGATGCTCAGAATGCTGGAACTGGGGGTGGTGGACCGGGGGGGGGATCCACCTGGGGTGGCCAGCTGTGGCACGTGTGGCTGCACCTGCTAGCGGGAGGTGGGTTGCAAAGTTGCGCAGCGGCCAGCAGGGCAGCCTCCGGGCTCCGAGGAAGTTTTGCTTCTGAAGGGCATTGGCCGGGGCCAAACTGCACATGGGCTGCTGCCTCCGTGCCCTGCGTGGAAGCCTCCAGAGGCGCCTGGCCAACTGGTCCTGCAGGTAGGTTGCTTGGGCAAGGCGGCCGCTGGCCGGTTCAGCTCGGCAAGCCTGTTGTGTGGTTGGCGGCTGTGCTTTGGTGGCGCAGGCCGAGCCCACAGCCTGGCCTCTTCTCCCTCTCTCTGCAGAAGCTGCAAATGGCTTTGGCTCCTTTCCTCAGCCTGGAGCTGCTGGGGCCAGAGAACAGTGGCGGAGGTGGCGGCAGCATGCTGGGCTTGCTCCTGCACGTCTGGCGGCAGGTGGAGCGGATAGACTCCCTCAGCGAGCAGATCTCTTTCCTGGAGGAGCAGCTGGAGAGATGTAAGGCAGGGGAGGGGCCTCCCGTTGTCCCCCCTTCCTTGTTCATTCCCTGGATAGGTCTCCTCCCAACACAACTCTAGTTAGAAGCAGGCAAGAGGTACTTCCCCCCCCCCCTCCAAGGGTGGATTGTTCTATTTCTTTAATAAAAGGTACCCCCCCGTGGCTTAAATGGGTTTATAATTCCCAGATTATCATTATCCAAAATACAGCAACCCCTCCCTTAACCCTACCCTTTGAAAACATCTGCAGAGTAAACCCCATTATAAGCCTTTGCAGGAGAAATCACCTGCGAGTCAGAGGAGAGTCATGGGGGGGGGGGAAGGGGTACTACCCACTCGCAGGAACTGAGAGACCCTGGCTGCAGTTGTGCTCTGCCCCCAGGTGGTGCCTAGTTCCACCATTGCCCACCAGCTGTGGGGCAGAGGGGGCTGCGTCAAAATGCCAGCTGTCCCCTAGACTGAGAGTTGGTAAAAACAGACCATATTTGTGTCCCCATGCAGGCACCTGCCAGCCTGGACATGTTGACCGAAGCAGCAGGAAGAGGAGCCCCCCCATCTGACCTGGCCACCTCTCCTCTTCCCCCACGGCTCCAGGGCTTGGCAACACAAATCGGTTCGGCTGCCTGGAAGCCAGGCTGCGGGCCTGCAGGGCAAGAGACCGGCAGCCGCTGCTGAAACTAACCAAATCTTATTCTCACCTGTCCAGCTGCCGAGAGAAGTGTCGGCCACCTAGCCCCACGTGGTACGAGGTTCTTCCGTGTAAGAAGGCAAGGCACTTCTATGCTGCCAGCTTCCACTTTCTGCGCTTCAGGACGCCCTAATAACTCCTTGGGATTATAGTTTGGTGATGGTGCCAGGAGTCACGTGGGTCTCCCTCGCTAATCACAAAACAAGTCTTTGGAGCAAAGTGGAGACCGCTACAGTGGGCAGAAGCCAGTCCGTCCATGGCACCTTACTGCCATTTGCTTGCAGAAGAACGTTCCAGCTCCTCCTTTGGAAAGGACACTTCTTAGGCAATAATAAAGGTATTGTGCTACCTTGTAGATCAGGGGTATTCAAACGGTGGTCCATGGACTACAATTCCCATGAGCCCCTGCCAGCTTTTGCTGGCAGGGGCTCATGGGAACTGTAGTCCATGGACATCAGGAGGGCCACAGTTTGACTACCCCTGTTTTAGATTAACACATACTGCAGCTCAAGCTGCTGTGTGGAAGAACTCCCTGTTGGTGTCATCAGCAGCATGAGCAAAAAGCAGCCTGCTGTATTCTGAGCACAGGGGCCAAAGGTCTTGCCAAAGGGGACTGCATGGAGACAGCGTCTGCCCGAGATGGTACCATTACTCACTTGTCCTTTAATACTTGGAGACTCTGTGCCAGTAAGGGAGAGGGCCTGTGGTTGCCCCCCCCACCTTGAAATTGTTTGCAATAAAATTACATTTATGAAAAGTCAGTCCGTGAGTCAGCTGAGAGAGGGTGAGAAACGAAGGCTATGCAAGGTGCTCATGTGGGGGGCGGGAAGCACGATGCGGACGTCTGAACTGGGCCAGTGAAATTTCATGCACAACTGGAATGTGTTTTCTTCCTCTTTTATGGTCTCCCTTGTTGTTTCTGGAACGGAGATAAAACCTCTGAATAAATTATGGGGTGGGGTTGTTCATTAGGGATGGGCAGGACAATGCAGTTGTTTGTGGTGTGCCTGTTTCAAAAACTTATGAACTTCAGGAGGTAACCCTGTGAAGTCCGTGGCCCAGTAGAACACCCCTCCACACACAAAGAGTGTGCTGGACATACCAAGCTATGGTTGGTCACTTCAGCCGCTGAAGTGGCCATTCCACCAAACTGGCTGCTTTGGGCTGGAATGGCCACTTCAGCGGCCGAAGCAGCCAACCCTACATCAAACTGGCAGCGGATATCTGGCTGACTCTCCTCTACCTGAGCGCCTGCTCCACTTGCTTTCCTGCCGGTGCCCCTGACTTCCCACTGCCCGTTGGGGGGCGCTGCCAGCCACAGCTGCGCAGTGCCACGCCGAGGGGGAGCCCCAGCCATGGCGGCCGCTGGAGAGCACCAAAGGTGAGCCAGCGGCAGAGTGGCAGGGCAGCCCCTGAGGCAGCAGCTTGGGAGGGGGGTGAGTTGTGTTGGGCGAGGAGGAGCCGCGGCCCGGTACCGACTGATCCACGGACCGGTCCCCGAACCGGGGTGGGGACAGCTGCTGTAAGGGAGAGGGCAACTGGAGTGTGTTAATGTGCCTAGAGACACACGTGGGTTGCAGCAGTTCCCCTGTAAATGAAAATGGACACGTGAGATGCACAGCCTGCATGAAAGACGCACAGCGAATTTGGTCTACACAACTCCTCAACCTAGGGGAGCCAGCTTCCTTTCCCACAGGGGCCATCTGGAAGCACCAACCTCCCCCCCCCCCCCAAAAAAAAAAAGCAGGGCATAAAAATTAACAGTATGGATTAACACAAACTTTAGTTTGTGATGAATTCTGGCCAATTCATGGAGTGAAGCTTGTTTCAGGGCAACAGGCAGGAACCTTCAGGCTGGATACATATCCCAGCTGCCCATCTCCAGTGAAGCCAAATGTTCGCCCAACTTCAAAGCAACGAGGGGCAGCACGGAGAAGCGCATCAGGGGAAGGTCCTTTGAGACACTGGTCCCTCCAGCCTGCCTCAGAGCCCTTCTATACCTTTCTGAACCTCCACCTGTCAATGGCAGGCAGTCATCTCGACAGACGCAGGTTCATATGGGCAAGCAACCAACGAGAGACGCCCAAGGGATCTCCAGCTGACTCTCCTGTATTTGCCTCCCGGTCTGGTGAGGACTGGAGTCATAGATTTCCAGTTACGTGCCTCACTCAAGAATGACTCATCTACCTGAAAGTACTTTCCTGTGGCACATTCTTTGGGGGGCTGTAACTCAAACCCCCTCAATTTTCACCAACAAGGGGCTGCCAGAGGCCCTTCTTCCAGACATTAACGTTCAGCAAGCCTTGGTCAAATGTTGGTGCCAGGGTTGCGGGGAGTGGTCCTCCAATGTCACAACCCCCAGCAAAGGTTGCAGCCAACACCTTGAACTCACTGACTTGCAGAAAGCTAGTGAAGTGCCTTTGGCTGTTATGCCAGCAAGGAAGCTGTGCCTGTGGGATTGTCTTCCAGGGTAGTCCCATGTAGACTGCATTACAACAGTCTAGCCTCAAGGTGGCTGACACCAGTCACCATGACCAGCTCAGTCAGGTCTAAGCAGGAGCCAGCTTCTATATCAGAGGGATGGTCTCTGCAGCAGGGTCAGCCTGCAAACCTATTCATGGAAATAAAGCCACAGGCAGTTCAGCTTAAATAATCTGCTTTATTCAATAAAAATACCCTGCCCCATTTGGCCCAACACACTATTATTCTTTAAACAACCCCAGGTTGAGGGGGGTGGGGAATGTTTCTTGCCTACCCTCCTGTATAAGCAACTGCCAGACGCCCTCCCAGGCTATGGAGGTTTCTTCAGGGATTTTGCATTACGCCAGAGTAGATCTTGTGAAGTCAGTTCTCTGCCCCTTCCCACTCTTGCTGGCTCCAGAGGCGACAGAAGCAGCAGCCCCTCCCTGCCCAGGCTTCTTCCTTCTCCGCAGCCAAATTGGGTCGGTATCAAAAGGCTCACAAACTGGGCAGGAGCTCACCCCCGGCTGCCCACCCCACCCGCAGGCCCTTTTCACCAAGTGCAGAACCTGAAACAGCCGGGCACACCTCCTAGGCAAGCGCGCCTGGAAATGACCCCCGTTTTGTTCCAGGCCATTAAGGCGAGACATTTCCACAAACACCTTCCCAATCAGAACAAATTGCCTGAACCTGATGGAGAAGTCTAAACACATCCTAGCCTGGTTGTTAAGCCAAACACTGTTGACAGGAGACACAGGTGTGTCCTGGGCACCCTCTCCTGAAAAGCCTGCAGTTGGCACCAGGCCCAGGGAAAGGCTTGTCCGCAGCCCTGGCTGTGCCTGAGAAGGAAATGGACAGGGGTAGTCAAACTGCGGCCCTCCAGATGTCCATGGACTACAATTCCCAGAAGCCCCTGCCAGCATTCGCTGGCAGGGGCTCCTGGGAATTGTAGTCCATGGACATCTGGAGGGCCGCAGTTTGACTACCCCTGGACTAGAGGAAGGAAATGGACTGGGGGATGGCTGGACACCCCCCCTCCTCCTTTGCCCAGAGGCCCCCCCAAATGAAAGCGGCAGTACAAGCGCCATTGCCCAGAGCCAGCTGGAGGGATAGCCCTGCTTTTAACCCCCCTGCTGCCCTGTGGGGGGAGAGGCTGCACACCCTGTTCTCCTGGGCTTCCCCCAAGGGCACATGCCAACAGGACAGCTGGCCCTCCCAGCCCCCTTTGCAATCCCTCATCCTCCCTCCCGCCCTCCCTCCTCTGGAAATGCCTGAGCACCTTCCCAACTTGGAGGCTGTTAATACACACGCCCCCTCTGCTTTTCTGTCGTCCATATCAGAGCAGAGGAACCAGCAGGTGATTCCCTGCTTAATCGGCAGGAGGACAAGAACAATGGGCTGTGCTCAGGACCTTTGGGAAAAGGTGAGTTCCCCAAACCCTGGGCTAAAATGTGCCAGCTGCTCTGGTGCCGGCCCCACACAGGCTGAAGGCCACCACTGCCCTGGGGAAGGGAAGCCAGTATGCCCCGTGGGTATGTGCCAGCGTGTGGGCTAGCCCTTCTTTGCCAGTGGGAAGCCCTAGCAGGCTCAGACAGGCTTCGGAAACCTCACGGCCCTTTGCAGAGTAAGAGTGGCCAGAAGGCACAGAAAGAATCCTGTTTGCTGGAAATTAGGACTGCACATTCAGGGAGCACTTTGACAAGCAGAAGCGAAGGATATTGGAATGTCCACAGTTAACAGCCACACGACCAAACTGTTGCATCCAGCCCCATCATTATGGGGATGCGTTTTTATATTGCAAAAAGGGCGTCCTTTGACAATCCCACTGTATCTGGTGCAAACCCCACCCCAATTAATGGGAACTAGATAAGAGTTTTGTGCTTCACTCGGGGGCTTCCTCTGGTGGTGTGCCCTTGGGCTGTAGTCCTAGAATCAGCGCCTTTCAAAAAGCCAATGGGATTTCCCGAAGGTAATGATAGAACTCTGCACTTTCCAACACTGGGGATAAAAAACGGCCTAAAGCAGACTCATTTTGAGCTAACCGGGCAGAGAAATAGTCATTCAACTAAGGGTGCCCTGCCTGTGCAGGGATCTCCATAGCCTGGGAGGGACCCAAAATCAAATAGTGCGGAGAGCGCTATGCCACTACCGAGGGGGTATTTAGGAGGTTCCAGTTTTAATGACTTTTAAAGAAAACATCGTTTCTGCTTCTTTGGCATAAATATGAACTTGTGACAACAGTTCTGGGGAGAGCTTGACCAACCTGAGCACTTCCCTTTCTTTTTGAGAGCGTTTCTTGGCATGTGACCAGCGAGGCTTTCATACTGACGCAGAAGGGCAGTGGGGAAACTTTAGAGAATTACCTGGCCCTTGGCAAGCCCAGCCCTCTAGTTCCAGAGCAAGTCTTTTGACCACCAAACGGCAGGCTTAGTGCAAAGTCCCATATGCCCCACCCTACCCCACCGACACCCCTTTGTGCAATTTGTGGCTTGCTCTTGGTCAGCTGGAGAGGCGGAGACCAACCCCAAACAGAACAATATGGAATCCAACCGCTTAATGCTCCCATCCCTTGAAAGGATGAGAGGGTCCCTGTAAGCCCCAGGTCTGCAGAGACATCCTCCCCCACCAATCCTGCAGGGAGGGAGGGAGGGAAGGGGGAGGGCACCTTCTTGGATTTCACCAGTCTGAGCAGCAAGAAAGTACCAAATGGGTCAATGAGCAAAGGATTCTGAAGAGTCAGACCTCTTCCTCAGGGATGGCTGGCCTGAAGGGGAAAAAGCGATCCCTGCCCCAAGCAAGGGAGCCACTGACACCTTTGGCAACAGGCAGAAGTCCTTTGGCTGGGCGTGCATGAGCCCTGCCACTACTGAGCCAAGCCGGGGGTGGATCCGTTTGCTCTATCGGCTGTTCCGGACAGTCGGAAGAAGGTCTCCCGCATGATGGTGCGACACCTGTCGCTGAGGTCCGTGGCATCGCTGGCTGTCAGGCCGCTGGTGGGGATGGGCGGCAGGACTTCAACCTGGATTCTGCCTGGCAATGGAAGAAGAGGCACAGAACTTGCTAGCAGCCCCATCCGTGGCATATGGGAAGGGAACACAGAATGCTGAGTTGGGGGGGGGATTCAAACCTGGGACTCTGGCCCTCGTCTGACCCCTCCACCCTGCTGCTGAGAGACAAGAAAGCTTTCAGTCCATACCTGATGTAAACAGATTCTTCGCTGGGTTGTAAAACGCATTAAAGGAGGAATACACCACAGGAATGACTGGAACCTTGGAACAAGACCAGAAAGAAAGTCATAACACGGGCCTCAAGGGATGCTACACTGCGGGGAAGCCCACGGGGGCCAGTGACTGCCCCCACCCTCCATAGGAGAGGCCTAACTTATCTGGGACTCTCTTTTTTCTCTATGGCAGCCTTCTCTACTTTGTGACTATTGAGAAATCCCTGAAATATCCTTCAGGCTTCGAGAAACCCCAGAAGTGGCACAACAATGCAGAAGATGGTTGGGAAGCAGAGCTGTGTACAAGCCCACCTGCGGCCCCTCTCCACGCCCACCTTTGGCAGGGTTTTTTTCCCCACATATGGTCATATCACCTGGTAGATGTTTAACGAATTAAGAAACCCAGGTTGATAAAACCTGCTCTATGGGCAGAGAAAGGTGGGGTGCACGAGAAGTTCATAACTAGGGCTGGTCAGTTCGGTGTCCGAAGCGGCCGTTCGCGTCCGAAGCAGCCAGCGCTGCGTGGGTGGGGGAGGGGAGGCGCCTGTGCCTCCCCTCCCCCACCCACGCAGTGCTGGCTGCTGCGGGCGCGAACGGCCGCTCTGGACACCGAACTGACCAATCCTAGTTATGAGGCAGAGGCATCTCTAACAACATTCCAACTACAACTACATTCAGGTGGACAACCACGCTGGTGTGAAAGAACAGTGCAAAATCAACAAACAAACAAAATGAAGCCCAACCTGGACAGGAACCCAAAGGTTGAGCCGCAGCAACAATATTAAACAAATCTTTAGAAATATTTATTAAACAAAGAGGGCTGGTTCAATATATTTAAAACAGTAAACACAACACGTATCTACCTGCACACGACAGAATAGACCAAGTGCGTTTCGACCCTGGGGGGGGTCTTCCTCAGTGGTCAAATTATGGTGTGGAATGCTCTTTTGGACAAGATCAGAGTCTAAAGGCTTGCTGGGGGGCAAAGAAAAGTCTATTAGGTGTTACTCTAACTCAGGGGTAGTCAAACTGCGGCCCTCCAGATGTCCATGGACTACAATTCACAGAAGCCACTGCCAGAATGCTGGCAGTGGCTTCTGGGAATTGTAGTCCATGGACATCTGGAGGGCCGCAGTTTGACTACCCCTGCTCTAACTAGTCTTTCAAAAGTATCTGATTTGGAGACCACCTTCTAAAAAATACTCCAGCTTGGTGTAGTGGTTAGGAGTGCGGACTTCTAATCTGGTGAGCTGGGTTCAATTCTGCGCTCCCCCACAGGCAGCCAGCTGGGTGACCTTGGGCTTCTCATGGCACTGATAGAGCTGTTCTGACCGGGCAGTGATATCAGGGCTCTCTCAGCCTCACCCACCTCACAGGGTGTCTGTTGTGGGGAGAGGAAGGGAAGGCGACTGTAAGCCACTTTTAGACTCCTTCAGGGAGAGAAAAGCGGCATATAAGAACCAACTCTTCTTCAGTAATATCAGGGCTCTCTCAGCTTCACTTCCCTCACAGGGTGTCTGTTATGGGGAGAGGAAAGGGAAAGAGAATGTAAGCTGCTTTGAGACTCCTTTGGGTGGAGAAAAGAGGCATATAAGAACTAACTCTTCCTCTTCTTCAGTAATGTCAGGGCTCAGCCTCACCTCCCTCACAGGCTGCCTGTTGTGGGGAGAGGAAAGGAAGGCGATTGGAAGCCGCTTTGAGACTCCTTCGGGTGGAGAAAAGTGACATATAAGAACCAACTCTTTTTCTTCTGCCACCACTCTCAGCTTTTGCCTAGCTCTACATCAAGAGTACATTCCCATGTGTGCCTGAAAAAAGTTTTGTCAATTCTGTCACGCGGTTTTGTCAATTCTGTCACGCAACACTTCTCTAAGTGTTGTTTCTGCCACGTTTTAAATATATTGAATCAGTGCACTTTGTTTAATACATATTTGTAAAGATTTTTTAATATTGGTATGAAACAGCAGAACAATGTTCGAGTCCAGCCAGGCATCTTGAAGACCAACAAAGTTTTATTCAAAGTATCAGGTTTTTGTGCACATGCCTACTTCTGCAGATACACCGAGCTTCCATTCCCATGTATCTCAAGTCGTGTGCCTGCCAATGAAGCTCATACCTTGAACAAAACTCTGTTGGTCTTCAGAAGTGCCCCTGGATGTGAACTTTCCTCTGCAATTAGTTTGACTAGTAGCAGCATTAGAGACGACAAAAGGCAGCCATCTGTACTAGGGTTGGGTGCTTCATTGCCCAAAGCGGCGCACCGCAGCACTGGCCGCATCAGGAGCAAACAGCTGCTTCAGCGCAGAACCACCCAACCCTTGTGCTTGGCCTATTTTGCCAAGGTGACTGCCTCAAGGTCATGCATCCCCTCTGCTTTGAGGGCCACACAAAGAGACAGGCCTTTATTTTGCTGTAAATCTGTCTATCATTTGCTGTTAGTCAAAGAGAAATTTCATCTTTAGAGGCAAGTTCCCTCCAAATACCAGATGTGGTGTGAGGGGGCGAGTGGAAGAAATGAGTGCCCGGTGCACTGGAGATCACATGCAGAGCCCCCCCACCCTTGCCCCGTGCTGTGATCTCTCCTCCAAAGGGATGCGACTCTCCCTCCTCATCGCTAGCACAAAGGCCGGACTGTAACTTGAGGTGCCCCCCAGGTACTGTATCGAGTGGCCTCCCTGAGCCTACCCACACTTGTCCTGCCCAGCTGAGAAGGAATGGGCAGGGAGCCTTAATATTACAACTGGAGGACTGGGGAGAAGGAATTGGATATTTTTGCTCACTTTGAAAACTTCCCCCCCTTCCTTCCACTGCATGGACAGCTATTGGTAGGGTGAAGGTCTAATGCAGGGGTAGTCAAACTGCGGCCCTCCAGATGTCCATGGACTACAATTCCCAGAAGCCCCTGCCAGCATTCGCTGGCAGGAGCTTCTGGGAATTGTAGTCCATGGACATCTGGAGGGCCGCAGTTTGACTACCCCTGGTCTAATGGGATTTCTGGCCTTCCCAGACCCTTCTCATTACCTGTGTTTGAATAGCCAGATGGAATGCTCCCTTCTTGAATGGCAAGAGATCCCCATTCCCATTTCTTGTGCCCTCTGGGTAGATCCAGACTTTCACCTGCCCATGGAAAAGGGAAGAGCTCATGTCAAGAAGCTGCAGTTGCTCCTGCTGCCAGAACCTGAACTGGCCTCTCACCAGGCTGGGCCAGGCTGCTGTGTGCCTCTCGGCAGAGTGCCCCTCATTACTCTTGAAAACAGTTTTCCATCATCATGATTGAGACATCAAAACCAGAAAAGTTGGAGATGTCGATGGAGATATAGGTCTGCAAGGAGGTAAGTGATTCCCTCCCCTGGAGGACGTGTTCTTGCATTCGAAAGCTCACGCCTTGAATAAATCTTTGTTGGCCTTAAAGGTGCTACTGGACTCTGATTTTCCTTGGGAACAGTAAACAGAGAAGACCTTTCACGCTTGCTAGGGGCTCAGCCTTGCCCACAGCAGTACTAGAGGGCTGATATTAAAAAATCCCCCTTCCTCAGAGACTGTGCCCCTGCCCCAGAAATCAGGTTGAGACAAGGGAGCATTTTCTATCCCACTGTCCCATATATGATATGTTAGGTGACAAAACAATACATGAGATTACTTAGGCCTAGGAGCAAAAGAAAAAGTAAAGGAATTTTTAAATTATGAAAACCCCAACCCCCCCCCCCGTACCACCAAATTCTGTGCTGCCATCATTAAATTGCACAAAAGTTTCATAGGGAAAATTCTTTAGCATCTTTAACCGCTCCTGCGGTTAAATAAAAGAGTAAGGCCACCTTGAGAGGAGTTAGGGCGGGCCCTGTCCAGGATAAAAACTCAGAGGGCCCAATCAGGAGCCGCGAAGCAGCTCCTGATTGGGCTCTCCAAGTGTCCATCCAGGGCCAACCAGCCAATGGGGAGGCGCACAAAGTGCCTTCCTATTGGCCCTTCACCAGGACAGACCAAAATTTCATTCACCCAGCCCAGCTGCCAGTCTGTTCCTGACCACCAAAGGGAGAGGAGGTCAGCAGGGCTGCCAAGGGGGATGAGAACAGAGGCTGCACCAGCCCTTTTCGCCCCAAGGCTGCCCTGCCATGTCCAACTGCAAATTGCCTCAGAACCTGACAGAGCTGGCAGGAGGCTGGTGAGTGCTCCCCCTCCCCCCTTCAGGCCTTCTGCGAAGGAGCCTCTGACAGCCCCTGACTGAGGGGAGGAGGCCTTTCCAAGAGCAACGCAGGGGAGCCTGAGGGCCTTCCTTTTGAGGGGGGGGGGATTTCCCCTTCTGCCAAACAGTTGGCTGAGAGGGAGGCCACAGAAAAGCCCCTTCTCACTTAAAATACTGCTCTGGCCGGGGGTTAGACACAGCCAAGCCACGTGTCTTTCTTCTTTGCAACTCTCTGCAGGTTTGAGGCCACTGCACAGCGTTATTCTGCAGAGGAAATTGGCTCTTTTGTCTCCTGTTTCATCTGCACAACAACCCTGTGCAGTAGGCCTCAACATTCAACCCCATGCCCTTACAGACTGGACAACTCCTCCTCTTCCTCTTCCCACTGCCAAGCTCTAGCGCCCGTTGTATTCTTGGAGACAACGGGCTTTGCCCCTAGTATGTTTATAAAGTTTATATAGATCACTGTCTAAATTGTGATTTTATGATTCTTAACATTTTCCCTTATGCTTTTAATCACCATTCTACTGTTTTGATATCCCAGTGTTTATTGTTCTGGTCAAAATGACTGTAAATAAAGTGTTGTTGTCCATCCACTTGTCAGTTTTAACCACTGGCTGAACTTTTTGGTTCCTCAGCTGGACCAGCCCAAGCCAAACAGTGCAGGATGGGTCCATGGAAAATAACCGACAGCTTCCAGGTATTTACTTTTCTTTTATCTTCCTAACATTCAACGGATTGTACTTAAAAAATCTACTGACAGTCTGACGCTGAGTATGTGGAAGACATACCTGCTCTGGGGCTACTTGGTTAGGGCCTCCTCCCACCCTTGCAAACATACATACACATAAAGACACACATAGACTCCCTTCCCTCCCCCCCCTTACCTGCTGGTTTTCCAACCACCTCCTTGGTTCTTCCCCCCTCCCTCACTCGCAAACACACACACCAACTCCCTTCCCCACTCCCACTCCCATTTCCCACTTTATCTGTGGTTTTCTCAACCTCCTTCTCTCCCTCCCAAGGTAACACACAAACAAACACTCCCTTCCCCCCCCCTTCCCCTCCCTGTTCACCTGCTCCTCTGCTGCTGCCTTGGGTCCCCACAGGTCACACACCGGCTGCCTAGGCCCCAGGGCCAGCGCAGTCACTGGCTGGGCCCTCCTAATCTTCTAGCACACTCCGCGGGCGGGACTACAGACATCACATCCGTATTCATTTCTGTTTGACGAGGCACACCAGATGTGTCCCACATCAATAATTCACTGCAAGGGACAGTAACTCCAGGGCAGAATACATTTCAATAGATGTTACAATTGCTCTCCTTCCTTTATAAACCTTAGAGGGGTTTTGTGGCACCTCAAAAAGCAAACATTAACATGAATAATTGTAACAACTGTGGCTTAAACAGATGTTAACGACTGAGGAGAATGGGTATTTTGAGTACTGAACAGAAATGTCACAAACTATCTCTTTTATGATAGATTCAGGTGGGTAGCGGTGTTGGTCTGAAGTAGCACAACAGAATTTGGGTCCAATAGCACCTTTATAACCCACAAAGATTTATTCAAGGCGGGAGCTTTCGAGAACATGCATTTTCCCTCCAACAAGGAACAGTGCATGCACTCGAAAATTCACACCTTGAATATATCTTTGTTGGCCTTAAAGTGAAATTGGATTCAAATTTTGTTGTACCTCTTTTATAGTATTTCACCTGTCCTTTTCAGTTTATCTCCATAACTGCTAACTGAAGATGCACTTAATGCATTTGACAAAGCAGTCTCTTAAATATGATGATAGTCTTAGGTGCATAAAACCCTCACATGGCTCTACCACTCGGGAATTAGTCCCCATTTAGACCAAGACATCTCCTGTGCTTAGCCCAGCAGCCTTACGGCCAACACTAGGGCTGAGTGCAAGAACAAAACATGATTTTGAGAATGCACAGTGTCTATCCCTCATCCACTGGACAAGCACAGTTCCCTGCTGCTTAACATTCAGGTTGCTGGTAGGCAGAGATTGAGGCAGAATTTTCAAATGTAAAGGGGGATTTCTCAACTCCTTTCCTCCAAAAACAAAACTCCACTTTTGGTTTGTTCCCTTTCCTGCTTTTCCAACTTCATGGCCCCTAAAAAAGTGCATTTTAAAATAATACCAAAACAGTATAAGACAGCAGGTGTTTTTTTTTTTAAATATGAACGTGGATGTGGACGTCACCGGCATTTGATCATATGGGGGGGGGGGGGAGTAGTGAGATGAAATGGGTACTGGGTCCGGTAGTTTTCAACATTTTTATCAATGACCTGGATGAGAGGGTGAAGGGACTCCTCATTAAATTTGCAGACGACACCAAATTCAGAGGAGTAGCAAACACCCCAGAAGATAGAGTTGGATGAGGGATTAGAGGGGATACTTATAAAATTTGCAGACAATACTAAACTGGGAGGGGTAGCAAACACAACAGAAGACAGAATCAGGATACAGGATGATCTTGATAGGCTCAAGAAGTGGGCTAAACTGAATAAAATGAAGTTCAATAGGGACAAATGTAAAGTCCTGCATTTAGGGAAGAAAAACCATAGACACCAATATAGGATGGGGGAGGCTTGTCTTGGCAGTAGCATGTGTGAAAATGATCTAGGAGTCTTGGTAGACCATACATTGAACATGAGTCAGCAGTGTGACTCAGTGGCTAAAAAGGCAAATGGGATTTTGGGCTGTATCAAACAGAGTATCGTGTCCAGATCACGGGAGGAGATGGTACCGCTTTACTCTGCTCTGGTTCGGCCTCACCTGGAGTACTGTGTTCAGTTTTGGGCACCCCAGTTGAAGAGGGATGTAGACAAACTGGAGTGTGTCCAGAGGAGGGCAACAAAGATGGTGAGGTTTTTGGAGACCAAGACGTATGAGGAAAGGCTGGGGGAGCTTGGTCTGTTTAGCCTAGAGAGGAGACAACTGAGAGGGGATCTGATAACCATCTTCAAGTATTTAAAAGGCTGCCATATAGATGATGCAATAGAGTTGTTCTCTCTTGCCCCAGAATGATGGACAGAGAGGCTGATTCTGTTCCAAGGGGGTAGAAGGTTACGGTGGACGAGCAATAAGGTTGTGAGTGTCCTGCATTGCGGGTGGTTGGACTAGATGACCCAGGAGGTCCCTTCCAAATCTATTATTATATGATTCTAGGACATAGGGGCAATTTTGTCGATAGCGGCCGAGAGGTGGGACTGCCAGTCCACCACCAAAGCTGCCATCGAGTCACTGGGAGGCATTGGGTCCCTCAGAGCATCTAGGAATCCAACAGGCCTTGGGCAGAGCTACCATTAGGCCAACTAGGCGGCCACCAAGGGCAATGTCAGATTGTGTTTTTTATCTGCCATAGATCACATGGGGGGATGTAGTATTAGCCTTTGATTTGTTTATCCGTTTGATATGCTGGCGCCCCTCTTCCTTGTTTATTGCTTCACCACCAAGGTGATTTTTCCTGCCTGCTTTCACACACACACACACACACACACACACACACACACACACACACAAATGCTGACTTGGACAGTGCTATGTCCTTGACAGGACCCATTTGTCAGAAACCAGCATGTTTTTCTGCCATGATTTAGAAGTCTGTAGTCCTGTTCAGATTTATTACTTTACCATGCCTAGGCCTAGCTGACACCCAAGAACCAATTCCCTTTGAAGTCTCCAAGCATGCCAGATGCCCTAACATTCCTCACCTCCCTCCTCCCATGTCCATTTGGTCTCCCTTCTTCCTGTCGTTTTCTCACCCATAGTTGTTATCAAGATATTGTGACTTCCTTGCCATGATATCTGTTTTATGTTCCCAGGAAGGGGGGCACCTCCCTGAAGCCCCTAGGTGTCCACTGGCAATCATTATGTCAGTTCTAACTATGCCTTAAGTGCAGCGACTTGCTTTGCTCTAATAAATAATTTTTTTCTAAGGAAGGTTTTCTTTTCTTGAAGTGAACGAAGAAGAGTCCCACACCGTTGATTCTCACAACTTCCCTTTGTTGTGTCTTTTGAGGTTTTCCCACCTAAAACTGGATTGTGGTGTGGGAATGGGGATATAAGCCAGGTTTAATCAGCACAAGCCAGTCTTGGCAACGTACTTGCATTACTTTCAATAAATCAATCTGCTGCACCAAGCCAAAGATGTGTTAATGGGCAATGTGCAGATACAGGCACAGGCTGCAATTGACTACTTATTGATTTTATTTTAAGATAAGATAAACATGTGCTATAGAATATAATTAAATCTTACAGCAAAGATTTCCATATCCTGTGCCCACTGCCTCCTCCCACTCCCCAGGTCCGCGGTAGGGGGTGGGATACTGGGGGAGGGGAGCGGGAGGGTTCACCCGGCCTGGGAAGTACAGGCGCTGCGTCAGCAATGCGAGCAGCATACTCCCTGGGTCCGCAGGAGGGAGTGGGTTTGTGAGGGAGGGGTGCGGGAGGGTTCCCCCGCCCTGGCAAGCACGGCTACCGCGTCAGTAACGCGTGCGGCATGCTCCCTGGGGCTGGGGGAGGGCGGGGTATCGTCGGGGAGGGGGACGGGGATGGGACGGTTCCTCCAGGGCATGGGGCTGAGACCTACCTTGTAGGCGGGCAGCTGCATAATGGCGGCTGCCGGGCGAAGTCGAGTGTGGGAGGGGGGCGGGTTGAAAGACGTGCCTCCCGACTCGTCAGTCCAAGGGCAAGGAGCCAATTGCCAGCTGCGCTGGCGCCTTGCCTTCTGACTGACAAGCGGAGGGGCCAATTGCGCTTCGGCCTCTTGCCCATCAGGGACATGGACCACCCCTATCCCCCTTAGCCTTTTATTTATACTGCTCCCGTGGAACAGTTATAGATAGCTAAAAGAAATACCAGAAAACTGTACCATAAATGGGCTAGTTGGAGTAATTATTGAGTAATGATTGAGTGGAAGCAACTAGTTTCTTCAGTTTGGCTCAACAGATGTGTAATTATTTCTCTGATTGAGTCAACGTTGGCAAATTCTAACTAGCCATTTATCAGGCAAACTGTTAAGCCATTGAGTCAAACAAGATGGGAGTGTCTGATACTTTGAAACCACTGAGATAATATCTTTGTATGATCTTTGATGACACAAGCCTAAAAGCTTTATCTGGCAATACTTCACAGATTGAAGCTAAGACCCTTGCTGATGCAATTTGTAAGTCCAAGTGTTTGGTATCCCTTGTTGCATGGTACAAGACAGACAGCTTGGTGTAGTGGCTAAGAGCAGTGGCTTCTAATCTGGTGAGCTGGATTTGATTCTATGCTCCCCCACATACAGCCAGCTGGGTGACCTTGGGCTAGTCACGGCACTGATAAAGCTGTTCTTACCGAGCAGTAATATCAGGGCTCTCTCAGCCTCACCTCCCTCACAGGGTGTCTGTTGTGGGGAGAGGAAAGGGAAGGAGATTGTAAGCTGCTGTGAGACTCCCAGTAGGGAAAAGGAGCACAGAAAAAAACAACTCTTCTTCTACAAGATCTTTTTTGAAATTAAGCAAGCTTCTGTAAAATGAGGAACCTGATTCAAATTCAGCTACAAGCCAACTGCAACTTGTCAATAAGAATATCATGTGGAACTTTATTAAAAACCTTACTGAAATCAAGATAAACTATGTCCACAGCATTCCCATGATCTAGCAAGGTAGTAGCATTCTCAAAAAAAAAAAAAAAGAGATAAGGTCAGTCTGACAGAATTTGTTCTTGAGAAATGAAATAAAAGAAGGAACAAAGTAACCTTTGTATGCACAAGTTAGGAACCTAAAAGGTTGAGCAGCAGCAGAATAGATATAAGTATTTAAAAAATCAAAATGCAAATATTTATTACAATACATGTGCACATATAAAACATCCATGTATATCACACTCCATTGCACAAAGCCAAAACATTCTGACACATGGATGAATGACCAAATAAAAGATATGAGACACGTGGGACACAGGCACAGTGAGGGCTTCTACATGGGTAGCATTTTGAAGAATAAATATTTTAATAGGGGGCTCCAAGAGATATACTTGGATTCTTTTCATTAGTGTGGGAGCCAATCATATTTTTTACCACCTTTCAGTCTCCATTAGGGTTGTGCGATCCGGCCACCAAAGCAGCCGTTCCCCCCATAGCAGCCAGCCCCGCACCACCGGGGGGGGGAGGTGCGGGCACTGGCTGGCACACCAGTCAATGCACCGCACCGGCGCCTCCCCCCCCGCGGTGCCGCGCTGACTGCTACGTGCGCTAACACCATGTGACTGAAAGGGATCCTTCAGAAACAGACTATGAGCCAAGAACGTGGGGAACTAGCAAAACAACCCCTCCCCTGAGGTCTCCCCTCCAATCTCACTTACATTGTCCTTGGTCATGACTTGGCCAACCCCGGACATCACAGATTTGGCATTGCTGGTGCTCTTCCTGTTGATGAAGATGACCCCACCCAGGTACATGATGAGGCCCACAGAGCCAAAGTAGAGCAGCTCTCGCTTGCCAATCTGGACACAGCGATCTGGCAGGATCTCCATCAGCCCTACAGAAGACAGGGAAAACAAGCAAGGCTGGCTCTGGAGGACACGTGGCCAGGAAAGGCAGCTCTTCTTCATCTCACTGCCCAGCAGAGAAGACCATGGACAGCAGGACTGGACAGAAACCTCTGTGGGGGTCACTTGCTCAGAGTCAACCACAGGAGAAGCCTGGCGCAAAAAGGCAGGCACTGAATTCAAACTTATTCGGAAGCTCTTGGTCTGCTGGTTGATATCTGTACCTCATTGTGAGGTACAATTTTTTGTATAATTTGGATTTTTAGAATTGTATTGTTGGTGTAGAATTATTTAACAAGGTTGTAGTGGGCATTAAAGCTTTATAATGGTTGTATAATACATATTTATAATTGGACTTTCTAAACATTGGGCTTTTTAGCTATCTGTTTAGGCTTGCCCTTTGTTCTCTTTGTTTTTGTTTCTGGTTGACAGGGTCAAGCAGGGTCTTGGGGAGGCAGCTTGGCCTAGATCAGGCCTGTACTTCCAAACAGAGGCCCAAGTCCCTGTCCAGCCCACAACAAATTTGGTCCTTTAATGAGAGGCAAGATGTCACCATGGACTAGAGGGTTGGGCATTTTGGACGCTGAAGTGGCCATTCCAGCCTGATGCAGCCAGCACCGTGGCTTCAGGCTGAAATAGCCGCTTTGACAACCAAAGCACCCAACCCTGCCATGGACCACTCCCTGACTGCATCCAGGCTGGGCTACAGTAATTACAAGAACAGAAAAACCTAACTGAAAAAAGGTTAGGATCCTTAAGTTTGGATGTCTGTACAATACGAATAATGAAATTATATAAACATTTACTGTGCACAACTTATAAAATTATGAAAGTAAAAACATACATAAAGCCCGTAGGCTATTCTTAGAAAAACATAAAATGCACTATACAATAGTAAACTTTAGACCTAATGCGTTTCGACCCAAATAGTGTCATCTTCAGAGGTTTAATGATGGACACACACAATGATTCAGTGCATAAAACAGCCAGTATAATCAACAAAATTAGAAAATTTATATTTCAGGATAACCAAATCAATGGAGAAGGAGCCGATTGAAAATGTTCCCCTTCACATATATACTGTCTTCAGGGGGACTCAGTAAATTTTCAAGCTGCTTGAGAGAAGGAGACCATGATCTGAGAAATGGCTTCATCTCCACTGATTTGGTTACCTTAAGCGAGGGCCGTTTTTCAGTTAGGGATTTTTGTCCTTGTCCTTTCAAGATCTCCCTTGGGCTACAGTAGGGCTTGGGAGAGCCCAGCGAGGGCTCAAATCCAGCAGTTGACTTGCTCCCTGTGGAAAAGGGCTTCCCATTCATTTCCAGGCCCACTGTAGTGTGGGATTAGCTCCCCTGGAGAAAACAACTCCTTTGGTGGGTGGACTCCCAAATCTTCCAGACTGGACTTGGCAACCCCACACCTGGCAGTTACAACGGTCTTACTGGAAGGAAGGCATGCAAGCACAAGAGACAAGGCACCCTCCCTATGGAGAGCCCTCTCCACAGCCCACCCTCTGTTGCCACACGTTTTCCTTGTGCCTAGGAAGGATTGTGAGACCAGCTGCCTTTAAAAGGCTACTTTGCCAACCTTACCTGCTTTTACCGTGTTTTGTGTTGTGTTTACACAACCGGGAATGTTTTGTCTTACTTTTTAATTGTTTAGGATTTTGGTTTTGTTTAGTTGTAATGGTTTTACTGATTTTAGTAATCTTTGCTTGAATGTCAACTAATTCAAAAACCACAAACACACAGAAGGGATCTCTCCAGAACATCTTACCCATCATATCCAAAACGCTCTGGTGGTTGGACACAATGACACACGGGCCCTTCACCTCGAAGTGCTCCAGGCCCTTTACTTCAAATCGCAGTCCATACAGATATTTGAAGCTCCGGACAACATTCTTGATGATCCTGTGGGCAGAACAGAGTCAGATCAAGCACACCTGCCTACTTGGAGAGAAACAGGAAGAATATGTGGATGACAGGAAGAAGGGAGGAACATCTAATGGGACATGAGCATGACTGTGCTATTTGGACAGGCCACAGGGATAACAGCACTGCAACCTGGATCCTTGCAAAAACAGGAACTAGTCTCAGCCAATGCCAAGCTTGCATGCTGCTAGAACAGGGGTAGTCAAACTGCGGCCCTCCAGATGTCCATGGACTACAATTCCCAGGATCCCCCTGCCAGCGAATGCTGGCAGGGGGCTCCTGGGAATTGTAGTCCATGGACATCTGGAGGGCCGCAGTTTGACTACCCCTGTGCTAGAAGGTCAGAGAGCTCACCCAGGCCGTTGGGCTTTTTTAGTTGCCTCATACCCTCTTTCATTTTTTTAGCATGCTGGACCAACAGCCACACGAATAAATACAAGAAAGTCACCACCACACATACAATCAATAAATTAAGCATGACATCTTAGTAATGCCAGTTTCAAACTGGAGGGCATTTCACTCCGCAACACCAAATCGCCCGGTAATGCCCGGCTCCGAGGATGTCCGACTGGCTTCGACTAGGGCCAGGGCCCCTGGCCTGGTGGAACGAGCTCCCCGACGACATCAGGGCACTAATGGAACTAAAATAGTTCCCTAGGGCCTGTAAGACGGAGCTCTTCCGCCAGACCTAAGGTTGAGACCAGTTCAAACCACCAACCAACTGATAAATTAACCGGTTATTCTAATTAACTGTTTTAATTTATTTCAATTCTAAATTGTTTTGTATTTCAACATTCTTGTGAACTGCCCCTAGATGGCTGTGTCGACAGGGGCAGTCTAGAAATTTAATAATAAACAAACAGCTCATAATCATATTAGCATTTAAACCCCCAATAACAGCATGCTACTATTTAGAAATCTCTGACAGCCTAAATCATATATTGGCTCCTAACCCGTAACCAAGGGCCCTGAGTGAGATGTGAAGAAATCATTATGACAGGTTTTTCTAGCTTTATCTTCATAGCTAAGGCAATCAGTCATGAACCCCGAGCTGTAACAAATGAATCTCTCCCTACCTACAGGGTCATGATAAATGGTTCCAGGGAACCTTTCTTGTTCCACCACCTGGCTAGGGCACTAGAGTATCACGTGGGTCAAATCTTCAGCTGGTCTACAGTTGCCTCCTAGCAAGCTGGAGCAGCCATCAGTCTGGATTGGCAGCAAGTTTTAGGCTTTCCCCAGGTGTGCTTCCCATAGGAATCTGTGCTGGCAGCACAAGGTGCTGACTGGGGCAGAGGACCCTGCCCAAGCTCCCACTCCAAGCACAGAAAGCACAGCAAGCAGATTCAAGCTTGTCCACTGCTTGGCTTCTCCCCTCCTCCTGCCCTGGCCGACTGGGTCACAGTTCTGTGACTTTAGCTTGTCCCCCATCCCTCTTGGGTCAAGCCATCAAATGAAACAAACTGGGCTGCTCTTTGGAATGGTCATATGCCTTGTGTGTGTTGGCAGAAAGGAGACACCCAGCAAGCAAAGCTCTGGGGTGGCAGCAGCATGAATCCCACGAAACAGCCAACTGATCCACAGAAGAACCTGAACTATCCCACAGATGGCTAAGAAGTGTAATAAAAGAACCCCCTCCCCAGATTGTAGCTGTAGCACCCCAGAGCAAAAGCACCTGCAGGCCAAAGCTTCAGGTCTTCATGGTTTTGCTTGCCCAGTTTCCTGCAGCTGCCAAAGCTGCAAGGAGTCAAGTCTTGTGGCCCAATGCAAAGTCAGAAAGGGACCACGCAGCAGCAGTTTACTGACAACATTCTCCTAGGACTCATGTCTCCGAGATCATAAGAAGCGCCCTGCTGGATCAGACCAGTGAAAGCCCATCTAGTCCAGCCTCCTGCACTGGCTGCCAGCCAGCTATCCTGGAGGGCAACACATGTACATCATGGAGCCCAAGGCCATCTCCTGAGGTTGCCTCCTGGCACTGGGATTCAGATTAATCCCCATGGCTACCTGTTGTGAGGTTTCTACCGATTGCCACAATAAGAGACCTTACCTTGGTGCAAAGATCAATTTATTGGAAGATTTGACTAGACCTCATCAATGCAATGCCAAGACTAAGGAATCCTAGCCCTAGCATGCTTATATCACCTTATATCCTCCCACCAGTCCCCCTAGTTGCAGATCTGAGCAGGAAACAGGCTATGCAAGATCAAAAACATAACATCTATGAAAAGGAAAACAAAGCAGGAGGGAAGGCAATCAAGGACATATAACACTGTCTGCGCTCCCCCCAAACTTCGTCCCTCATTTTTATATAGTTTTCTCATTTCTATGAATTACGTAGACTTTGGGATCAACCTTCCATCAAGATAAATTTATGTTAATGGCCACAATCCCTCTCAGTGCCACACATTAGGCTAAAATTTTGCTGAATATAAAACTGAGACCACATTTATTTGCTAAAAAGAATATGATGGCCTTTTCAAATGTGTTTCCTAAGTTTACGACATTCCAGTTCCAAGAAAAGGGAGCTGTCAAAGATTACAGCAACAATCGGACAACCTCGTTAATTTCTCTTGCGAGGAAAGACTGTTACCATAGATGGGGGAATGGGCCTGCAGGTCCTATTCTACCCTACCTACTTCAAGAGGTTTCAAACTCTCTCTCTCATCCACTGCCACCATCTGCTCTCTGGAATTGCATGCTGAGAGGATCAAGACTCCCAGCTTCCCTTTATAATTCTGAGGCCTTGCTTCTGTGTCTTCTGCAGCCTAGCGCTTAGGAACCACTGGGACAATTCACTGCTGGGTATGTCCTTGGAGGAATAGCTGCTTGCCAAACTACTAGCTTCCCCTCTCCCCTTTCAATAGTGTGAGACAGTGAAAGAACTTGGGAGTGAACACTGACGCCTCACTAATACTCGAGGCTCAAGTCAAACAAGTAGCCAGCCAGGTGTTTTCCCATCTTCGCCAGGCTCGGCTACTAGCGCCCTATCTGTCCACTGAACACCTGGCCACAGTGATCCATGCGACAGTCACCTCCCGAATATATTTCTGTAACTCGCTCTATGCTGGCCTGCCTCTGGGCTTGATCCAGAAACTGCAACTGGTCCAAAATGCGGCTGCTAGGGTCCTCACAGTTACACCTTGGAGGACCCATATTCAGCCAGACCTGAAACAACTGCACTGGTTACCAGTTATATTCTGGATTAGGTTCAAGGTTTTGGTTTTAACCTTCAAGGCCATCCGCGGTCTGGGCCCAGCGTATATGAGGGACCGCCTTTTGCCCTATACTCCCCCCAGTTCTGACTGAGCAGTAATATCAGAGCTCTCTCAGCCTCACCTCCCTCACAGGGTGTCTGTTGTGGGGAGATGAAAGGGGAAGCGATTGTAAGCCACTTTGAGACTCCTTAAGGTAGAGAAAAGCAGCATATAAGAACCAACTCTTCTTCTTCTAAAGTATTTATTAACAAGAAAATGTTTACAAACATACTTTTAGTACCGCAACGAAGTCAGCAAGGAACAAAAAGAAGTGGGTAAAAATGCAAAACCCTTTGTCCCTCTCACTATGCATGCCTTATCTAATGTTAAAATATAGGATAGGCTCTTTTAGCTTAAGAAGTTAAGCTCTCTACTGACTTTCCATTACCTTGAAGTTTCCTTCAGTTGCCAGGACGAGCACATGGTCAGTGGCAGCCTGCTCTGGATCTCAAATAAGAGTTGTCCCCCCCTCCCTGGACTCCCTGGCCAAAGAGACCTTCTCCCTTGCAGCCAGGAGTTTTTATCACCTCCCTTTCTCCACTCACTGACCAGGTCAAGCTGGGTCAAAGAGCCACTTCCTGGAGATCTCTAGGAATTCCTTCTCAGAGATTATACCTGGAGCCTTTCTTGTCTTGAGTCATCCAAACTTCTGTCCCCTGCTGGGGGGGGGGAGGGGGGGAGAGGGAGAGAGAGAGTTTTTATGTGTGTGGAGGGGTTTGACCTACCCATTGTTTCTGGCCAGACTTATAAACATTTGCCCCAAAGAGGAAAAAACTTAAATCCGTAGAAAAACTATATGGAACAAGAAATGCCATATGTTCAACCTAGGTTCAGAAAAGGAACACAATAAAATCCAGTAGCACCTTTAAGACCAAGAAAGATTTATTCAAGGTGTGAGCTTCCGAGTGCAAGCACTCTTTGTCAGACTAAGAACCGACCATCATAACATTAGGAATATATAAGCAAAGGTTAATCCTGTTACATTAGTAAGATTAACTTTTGCTTATATATTCCTACTGTTATGATGGTCAGTTCTTAGTCTGATGAAGAGTGCTTGCACTCGAAAGCTCACGCCTTGAATAAATCTTTCTTGGTCTTAAAGGTACTACTGGACTCAGATTTTATTGTGCTACTACACACCAACACGGCTAATCATTCAAATCAGAAAAGTAAGAGGCTCTAGAGGTCAGATTGCAAAGTTACGCTGGGGCACACAAAAGCATTTCCAAAGAAAAAGAAGAGTTGGTTCTTATATGCCACTTTTCTCTATCAGAAGGAGGCTCAAAGCGGCTTACAGTCACCTTCCCTTTCCTTTCTCTACAACAGACACCCTGTGAGGTGGGTGAGGCTGAGAGAGCCCTGATATCACTGCTTGGTCAGAACACTTTTATCAAGTTCACCCAGCTGGCTGCATGTGGGGGAGTGCAGAATCGATTAGAAGATTAGAAGTCCGGACTCCTAGCCACTCCATCAAACTGGCTTGCGCTACATAGATTACAGCAAATTTTTTGACTGCCGATTTAAATAAACGGGTGCCCCACAGCATCTGATTGTTTTATGCTCTGGACAAGAGGCTACTGTTAGGATAGAATATGGAGTCACAGAATGGTTTCTAATTGTCAAAGCTGTTACACAAAGAAGTATGTTATCACTCTCTCTCTTTGATCTCTATGCAGAACATATGCTAAGGAGACCTGGATTGGATTTAGATTAAGGTGGAGTGAAAACCGGTGGGAGGAACACTAGTAATTTGAGACATGCAGATGACACCACGTTACTGGCAGATAATAGAGGAGGCTTGAAAGGCCTGCAGCTGAAGGTTAAAACAGAAGGTGCCAAAGCAGGGTTACAGCGGAACATCAAAACGACAGCAGTAATGACTAGTTGGGAATTCCATAACTTCAAGGTCAACGTGAAAGAACTGAAATTGTTCAAAATATTCCGTTCTGTGACTCCTTGACTCACCCAAAGAGACTGAGACAGGAAAAGACTGAGACTGCGAAGGGCAGCAAATCAAAGAACAAGAAAAGATGCTTAAGAGTAAGGATGCAACACTGGTGACCAAGATCAAGTTAATTCATAGCACAGTATTCCCCATTGCGATTTATGGATGTGAAAGTTAGAATCCTGGAGTGGGAAGGGGCCATGCAGGCCATCTAGCACAACCCCGTCCAATGCAGGATCAGCCTAAAGCAGGGGTAGTCAAACTGTGGCCCTCCAGATGTCCATGGACTACAATTCCCAGGAGCCCCTGCCAGCGAATGCTGGCAGGGGCTCCTGGGAATTGTAGTCCATGGACATCTGGAGGGCCGCAGTTTGACTACCCCTGGCCAAAAGCATCCTTGATAAGGATCTGTCCAGCTGCTACTTGAAGGCTGTCAGTGAGAGGGAGCTCACCACCTCCTGAGGCAGCCCATTACACTACGGAACTACTCTGTGGACATTTTCTCTTGATACCAGTACCATTCTCCATGAAGCCATTACTGTGGGTCCTCTCTTCTGCTGCCAACAGGAACTGCTCCCTGCCCTCCAAGTGACAACCTTTCAGAAACATCAAGACAGCCATCCCGTCCCCTCTCAACCTCCTCTTCTCCAGACTGAACATTCCCAAGTCCCTCAGCCTTTCCCCACAGAGTTTGGTCCCCAGGCCCCGGATCTTCCTCTCTGTTCTCCTCTACACTCTCTCTATATTGCCCATATGCTTTTTTATAATTATTTATAACTAGATTCCAAGCCCGTCCCTAAAGACGTCTTTAAGGACGTCTTCTCCCGCTATGCAGTTTCTGCATCACTCGAATGTGTCACTTAGGCTTCGTTTTGGCTTTCTCTCCGATTTCTGCTTTGTTTCAGATCTTGTCAACCCTAGGACCATTGCATGACTTACTGACCGCCCCTCCTATCCTGCTGACCGTGTTGGCTCACTCCCTGTCATCTCCTCAAGTATTTAAAAGGGTGCCATATAGAACAGTGGTCCCCAACCTTTTTATCACTGGGGACCACACAACGCCTTTTACTGAGGCCCGGTTGGGGGGGGTAGTTTACTCCTCTACTCTCAACCACTGCCCTAACGCTCTCTGATCGCTATGGTAATGTTTAAACATCCCTTCAAAATAAGATACAGACACGCCACAACAATGAACATAAGGAACATTTTATTTTCATGGAAACTTTAACTCATGACAATGACAAAACAATGGGAACCCTGAGCTTGTTTCTCTGCAACGAGATAGTCCCATCTGGGAGTGATGGGAGACAATGACACCCGAAGTGTGTTGTAAAGGGGGGGGATGAAGGAAAGGGCCAGGGGGAGGAGAAGGCGTCCTTCACGGCCCACCTCCAATTAGTTGACGGACCACATGTGGTCCGCTGCCCACAGGTCGGGGATCGCTAATATAGAGGATGGAGCAGAATTGTTCTCTCTCGCCCCAGAGGGACAGACCAGAACGATCAAATTATTCAAAAGAAATTCCGTCTAAACATCCGGGAGACGTTCCTGACAGAGCGGTTTCTCAGAGGAACAGGCTTCCTCGGGAGGTGGTGGGTTCTCCATCTTTGGAAATTTTTAAGCAGAGGCTAGATAGCCATCTGACGGAGAAGCTGATTCTGTGAAGACAGAGGGGTGGTAGGTTACAGTAGATAAGCAATTGGAATGTGAGTGTCCTGCATAGTGCAGGGGGTTGGACTAGATGACTCATGAGGTCCCTTCCAACTCTTATGATTCTATGATCTGTCACAAGCCCCTGGAAGAATGACATAAATCAAGCCCACACAGGATATGGCCCCCAGCAAGCCAGCTCCCTCACCTGGGCTTGGAGGTGCCGGACGGTGGCTTACTGGCGATGTGTCCCTGCTCCCTCCTCCAAGAGTGCTGGCATCATTTGGCCCTCTGTCCCAGTCCTGCTCTCACAATGCTGCCTTGACATCCCCTCCCAATCCTGAAATGAGGCCCACCCAGCAGACAGTGTTTTGTCATGGCAAAGAAAGATCCAACTAGCCGACTACACCCAGAGCCAAGGTTCGAGCTCTGTTGAGAGGGAAGTTGGAAACAGCACAGCAGAGGGGAGATCTCACTGGCTGAAACACCCCCCCCCCTCAAAAAAAAAATCCCTCCATGCCTCCTAGCCACCTGCCAGGACCTGTGGAGTGGCACTTTCGGGCTGCTCGACTCCTTCAGGATGGAACAACAATGGAGTTCAGGGGAACCTTCTCTGGAGAGGCAACGTAAACAAAGGGCTGAAGAAGCCTGCCCCTCTAGGAACGGGCCCTCACTCTGAATTAACTAAAACAGGCAGAAGCCATCATTCCCAGGCAGATGGTGGCCAGGACCCGGGAAGAGCTGGTTACACATTACCCCATACGAAGCCACAGAGAGAGCAGAGCTGGCTGGCTGCCCACCCAGCCCACGCCCAGGTCTCACCAGAGAGAGGGCAGGGTCCATTTCACAATGCTCAGGTGTTGTAAGAAATGCAAGCGCAGCCCAAGAGGGAGGAGCCGTTGGAAGGAAGCCAGGGGGCATGACGAGCAAGCCCTGAGCCTTCAGCCGCACCAAGCAGCTTTCTATGTGCCAATTCCCACTGGTAGGACATGCCCTCCGTCCTCTCAGGCCAGACAAACTCCCTCTCTGGATTCAAAGCACACAGTGCCATGGCACGGGGCCTCACTGGTAGGCAGACACCCTCCCCTCTGCCTCACTTCCTCCAATGACCAGAAGAAGAATGGCTCCCACTGTCTGTCTGGCTCATGGTTTTATACTTCCCATTGTTTCCTTCACTTAAATCGACTGCTGCCTTGAGCGTTTTAAAAGGGTGATTAAAACAATTATTTAAGTCATTTAATGAACAGGTATATGAAGTGGCATACTTCCTTTCCTGTACTGCCCAAATGTACATCATTTGCTGGCAGGGGCTCATGGGAATTGTAGTCCATGAACATCTGGAGGACCACAGGTCGACTACCCCTGCTGTACTGTATCTTCACAACAACCTTGTGGGGTAGGTGAGGCTGAGAGAGCGTACCTGGCCCAAGGTCACCACGCCAACTTCCAGGGCATGAGTGGGGATTGGAACCTGGGTCTCCCAGGCACTAGCCCAGCATTCTTAGCCTTTGCCCCAGACGGGCTCTCCAACGCCTTGTGGGGCCTCCAGGTGATCTTGCAGTGCTCAGAGAGGCCACGGGGCCATGACACTCTCTCAAGTTCAGTCTCCCTCACAGGGAAGTTGCAAAGGCAAAATGGAAAAGGAGGAACAAGTCAAGGACGAGCAGCTCAGATGTCACAACTTGGTTGTCCCAGACAGAGAACTTTCACATGCATTTCCAGACACTTCACTCCATTGGCCAACCACGTCTCCCCACCCGCTCTGCCTCCTGCAAATGGAAGGAAAGGCCTCCCTGCCAGCACCCTCCCCCCGGGCCCCCAGCCGCTGTGGCACAGAACAAGCAAAACAAGGAGGAACGTTATTCTCTTCTGTGCCCCCATTCCTGGAAGCGCAAGTCAGGGCAGGTCCTTTCAAAAGCAAGTTGCAGGCTGGAAGAAAGTCTTTCCAATCCTGCATGAGTTGGAAAAGTGAGCCCTGATGAACAACAATCCCTCACTCTCCACTCACCTCCACTGCAAGGCTGCTGGCCGTGAACCCCTCACTGGTGGCAAAGGTCAAAGCACCAAGGCCAGGAGCACAAACCAGGACTTCGCAGTCAGGACTTCTGAAGGGCATGCCTGACTTTCCCTTCCAGGCTGCGGAAACACTGGAGCCCACCCAGACTCATCCAGCTCAGCCATTTGCTCCTACAGCATTTGGACACCCCACCCCTGCCCACATTAGGAACCCCACACAGTCCCCTTGGCTGCCTCCATAAGGGCACTTCCCGCCCAAGAAACACTCAAGTGCAAAGAAAACTTGGCAAGGCTATCTCCACAAAACAATGTTTTAGAAAGCAGCACCCACAATCCTTGGGGGGGGGAGCAACATGGGTCTCTTGCCACCAGGGTCCTCTCACCTCCTTCTCCCTCCTCCACGCACACAAAGTGCCTGAGTCAAGCTGGGGGGAGGGGACCTGCAGTCCCGCTCTTTGGCCAAGTTGTTGCACCACCTCACTTAGTCATGGCTCCAACACAGAGGAGTGAACCTCCCCCCACGCCCACTCCAGAGCAAAGAAGATGGCCCTAATCCAGCCACACGCCTCATCTCTCACCCCTACTTGGCTCTTCAGGAAGTCCGACACTGGGGCAGAGATGAAAGATGAAGCCAAAGAGAGAAAACATTTTCTCCCATTCTCTACTTTCCCCCTGCAAAAACTGAAGTTTGGGGAGGAAACTGAAATACACCAACACTTCCTCTTCAAGCCTAAACTTACTTTTTCATGCTTTAGCAACAGTCAAGGCATCATTCTAAATTCAGGTAACACACACAGTTGGGCATATGTGTGCGAGTTGAGATGCCTGTATCCCTGCCGCTCCTGCCACCATGAGAGACCACTGTCACCTTTCCACCGTGAGCTTCAGCTCCATCAGCACCCGTGTCTCCCTGTTTGCCATCGGAGAGGCAGGGAGCAGACGAAAACAGTATGGCACAGAGTTCTTAGGAAAGAAAGAGTAAGTGTGTTATTTGAATATTTGAATAGCACCCATCTTGTAGGGTCACAACAGGAACAGCCACATATTTGCATAAAAATATATAGCCGGCCCTTTTCATTGATGCACTCAGACCCCAGGCAGGCAACAAAACCTAGAAAGGAGGCTGCCACACAGCATGGAACAATTGATCATCAATGCAAAGGGGCTGGAATCAAGAAGAAGAAGAGTTGGTTCTTATATGCTGCTTTTCTCTACCCAAAGGAGGCTCAAAGCGGCTTACATTCACCTTCCCTTTCCTCTCCCCACAACAGACACCCTGTGAGGTGGGTGAGGCTGAGAGAGCCCTGCTTGGTCGGAACAGCTTTATCAGTGCTGTGGTGAGCCCAAGGTCACCCAGCTGGCTGCATGTGGGGGAGCACAGATTCAAACCTAGCTTGTCAGATTAGAAGTCCACACTCCTAACCGCTATACCATTACACCAAGCTGGCTCTCACAAACACAGGAGACCACACAGACACAAACAGTGTGTTTACGAAGGGATTGTGTTGGTGTTTGGCTCTTGTGGCCCTTTCTTCCACATCCAGGGCAATGCCCATCATCACTTTGGGGTTGGGAGGCGAATTTCTCCCAGGCCACACTGGCCAGGATTTGGGGGGGAGGGGGGTTGGAGGGAGGAGTCATCATCTGGGCATGGAATTGGGGTCACTGTGAGTGGGCAGGTAGTTTTGAGTATCCTATATTCTGCAGGGAGTTGGACTAGATGACCTTGGAGGTACCTCCCAACTCTAGGATTCTAGGATTCTATGATATTAAGTCAATGCGTTACCATTATTTATTTAGTTATCAGAAGAAGAAGGAGGAGGAGGAGTTTGTTCTTATATGCCACTTTTCTCTACCCAAAGGAGACTCAAAGTGGCTTATAGTCGCCTTCCCTTTCCTCTCCCCACAACAGGCACCCTGTGGGGTGGGTGAGGCTGAGAGAGCCCTGATATTCCTGCTCGGTCAGAACAGTTTTATCAGTGCCGTGGCGAGCCCAAGGTCACCCAGCTGGCTGCATGTGGGGGAGTGGGGAATTGAACCCGGCATGCCAGATTAGAAGTCCGCATTCCTAACCAGAACACCAAACCACACAAAGGGAGAGGAGTGTAGCATAGCCAGCAGGTCCTGTGTTGGTAGACTGCATGGCAGCCAGGCAAGAGACATTTGGACGTGGTCTGCCATTGCCTCCCTCTGCCTCATGACCCGAGTGTTCCTTGGAGGTCTCCCATCCAAATATCAACCAATGCCAGCCTGGCATGACTTCCAAGATCTGATTAGGTCGGGAATGCCTGGGCTGTTCAGGTCAGGGACGGAAGCAACACAGAAAGTGGAAATCCCAACTGCAGAAGCAAAAGAACTTGTGCAAGAACTGGTGCCAGAGATCAGAACTGGTCCGCCTCAATCAAAAGTGTCCTCCTGAAAGATATCTCAAGTCACAGAGGCCTCTGATCCATGTGCCAACCCAGTTTACCTTCTGAGGTCTGATGAGACCTGGTTGTGCTAACCCAGGGTTAGCTGGCAGGGGCTCATGGGAATTGTAGTCCATGGACATCTGGAAGGCCGCAGTTTGACTACCCCTGTACTAACCCATTCTCCTTCTCACCCCATCCCACTACAGGCCCATCCCCTTCACAAAAACCCTCCTCTGGACATTTCTGTCCTCTGTCACTGCACCTGAAGTCTAAGACGGCCTGATCTAATTGAAATAGTGCTGGAAAAAACCTTAAAGCAGGGGTAGTCAACCTGTGGTCCTCCAGATATCCATGGACTACAATTCCCATGATCCCCTGCCAGCTTCTGCTGGCAGGGCCTCATGGGAATTGTAGTCCGTGGACATCTGGAGGACCACAGGTTGACTACCCCTGTCTTAAAGGGTGTGTCGTCCTGGTCATCCACGTTAACTGTGGGCAGAGCAAGTCCAGATGGCTGAACTTTGGCAGTCAATGTCTGCAGCAAGAACTGGAATGATCACCTGACACTGTGGCTTCTCTTGCATTGAAATCCTCACACTTTGGGGATCCTGTATTCCATAACTTTCCAATTGCCATGAGAGGCTCCCAGGCTCCACTTCCTTTGGTCAGTCTTGTGTGTTCTTGTGTGTAAACCGAAGCTGACTTACGTTGACCCCTTATAGGGTTTTCAAGGGGAGAGACGTTCAGAGATGGTTTGCCTTTCCCTGGCCTTCCTGGCAGGGCCAAGCAATAACCAAACACCAGCCCTGCTTAGCTTCCAGTGTCAGGCTAGCCTGGGTCACACAAGTAGTTTGGGAAGACACCAGCCCGTTTCAGCTAGACGCCTTCCAAGGCCAGGCCAACAGCCACCCCCCGCCCACCCCTCTAGGTTCTGTTTTGCTTTGACTGGTTCAGTCCCAGTTCCAGGCTGCCCCAGGGGCTGAACAGCAGCCAGTGGAGAACAAGGAGAAGGCAACATGAGTACCGGACGGCAAGGGGGAAAACAGGGGAAGGCTCCTGCACCACTCAGCAGCCCCTGGCAGCCCAACAAGGAGGGAGAGCTCAGGGGACTCCAAGCTGCTCTTATTGAGACAGAAGCAGGAGGCAAGCCAAATACCCCTCTCCCCACCCCTGGCTTCCCTCCACAAAGAGGAATGCATGTAATTCTATATCAGGGGTAGTCAAACTGCGGCCCTCCAGATGTCCATGGTCTACAATTCCCAGGAGCCCCTGCCAGCAAATGCTGGCAGGGGCTCCTGGGAATTGTAGTCCATGGACATCTGGAGGGCCGCAGTTTGACTACCCCTGTTCTATATGGTGCACGAGCCAGCCATGTGCCAGCGGACAGAGTCCCAGGACTGAATCCTCACTTTGCCCTGGGAGCTAGCTGGGTGTCAGGGTTTGTCCTAGCCTGTGAGCCTAAACTGACCTCTCAAGATTGCTGCAAGCATAAAACTGAGGATGAGAGAATAATGAACACAGCTTGAGGTGCCTTGGGGGGGGGGGGTTGGTATAAAATGAAAAAAATACAAGCACACCTTGAGAAGCATCAGAGAGGGCACTAAGAAGGTGCCAGGATGTTCACCCCATGTGCCACATTGTGTGGGCCAAAAAGAAGCCACTGATTTACTGGGAAAGGGTGGGAAACAGCTTCAGCAGTCACCCTTTATGGTTTCCCATGGCCCATGCCAGACCCCCCCCCCCCATGGCTGGAACCACTGCAAAAGGCAGGAGGCAGTGTGAGACAGTGGTAGAGGCCACATCAATCCCCAATCAGCCACGAAGCTTCCTGGGTGGCCCAGCAGAAAGGGTCGCTCTTCTTAGTGGAGAGGCTGATTCTGTGAAGGCTCAAGGGCGTGGCAGGTGACAGTGGATGAGCGAGAGGGTTGTGAGTGTCCTGCATTGTGTGTGGCGGTTGGACTCGATGACCCAGCAGGTTCCTTCCAACTCTGCTGTTCTATGATTCTCACCTTCCAGGCTTAAGAGGTTTGGGCTTGCAACACACCCTGGGGCAAACAACAGAGCTTGGCCATAGGTGCCACCCTCCCTCTGTGCCCAAGCAGCTTTGGCTGGGCATTAAAGGATGGAGCATAAGGTCAGGAATCAAGTGCACTGGCTAGCCCCTTCAAGAAGAATCCAAGCAGGTGGTCTTCTGGTCCTTGGCTGGTGATGTCCTTCTATTCTGCCACAGGGCAAAATGACAGCTATAGGGGAGGGGTGGGGGGGAGACTATGGAAAGGTCCAGTTTGTGAAAACTAGTTATTTGGAAGCTAATCCACATGGCCCCTGTCTGTGCATGCATCCCACAATCACAAATATGCAAGCCAACTGTTGCATGCGGCACACAAAAGCAGCTCATGTTCAGTTTTCAGAACTGGTGAAACACGGGGCAGATCTGTGCAACATTTCCGTCTGGTCTTCAAAAGACACCCAGCAAACATGTGGACTTCCACGTTGCTTTTGCTGCAGCTATTCAAAGATCTGCCTCCGGGAAGTTTCGACGTAGAAGCCCCACAAGGAGCTCAGGTAGCCAGATCCAGAGGCTGCTTCCGCGGGGGCATTTGGTTCGGGGGCTGCCGCTGAACGGAAGGCCCTCCGCCCCGTCCCCTCGGGTGCCTGCCAACCGTGCCCCCCGATTTTCTGGGAGCCCGCACGCCGGGACTCCTTCCGCCGCCCACTCGCTCCTGGAGGGCTCCGTCCCGGCGGTAGCGGACGGCGCGCCCCGGGGAGACGCCGTCGGCCTTGCGGCTGGTCCGGAGAAGGCGGGCCCGACAGCCCCTTGCGCGCCCGGGCCGATCCCGAGACCCCCCCCCCCCGGCCGCCCGCGAAGGTGCCCGGCGTCTCCCGCGCGACTGACCTCATGTTGTGGACGGTGCGGCCGCCGTGGCGGAGGAGGCAGACGGGCACCGTGAGGGTGGAGGCCAGCAGGCAGAGCGCGCAGTAGGAGACGACCTTGGTGCGAAACTTGAGCCGGGGGCTGAGCTCCAGCAGCAGCGCCCCCAGCAGCGCCAGGGGCAGCCCCCACAGCAGCCAGCCCGACTCCATGGGCCCCTCGGCAGGCAGGCAGGCAAGAGGCAGACCGCAAGCACGCCCGTCCGTCCGTCCCGTCGCCGACTGGGCACGCCCCGGCCCGGCCAAGTTTCCTGCTCCGGCTCCCTCCTCCTGGGCGGGCGGGCGCCCACACGTGGCTGCCGGCTTGGGCGGGCTCTTCGCGGCCGGGCCGCCCTCCTCGACCTGCCGGGCGCGGCGCCGAGCAGCTCGTCACGGAGAGCCGACCGGTTCTGCAGCCGCGCACGTCGAGCCTCTCCGCCCCCGGCCCCGGCGGCACAAGGAGGCGCCGCGAAGCCCTTCTTGCCCCTGGAGAAGGAAAGCCCCGGGCGGGGGCTGGACCGACGCAAGGCCGACGGCTCCCCTGGAAAGGCCCCTCCGGCAAGAAGAGCGGAGCCCCGACGGGGGAACCAGGCGGTTAACAAAAGCCAGCAGAGGCGGGACTTGACAGCGCCCTCGGCCCGCTCTCCGGGATGGCGCCGGTCCCGCCCCTTCTCAGCATTCACTTAGCGCCCGCTAGCTTTGAATCCGGCCCGTCCCTCCGCGAGGACTGCAGCCTTCGGGGTCATTGACCGGGAGAGCCAGTTGCGCAGCCGGAAGCCCATTCGAGGGCCAGGTGGCGCCCTGGTGGGAATCCTTGCGTGATTGGCGCAGGGCACTTTCCTGCGGACACAGTGATGAAGCCCCACCTGCTGCGAATCAGCGTTACGGGTCCCCTGGGGCGCCTGGCCTCCTTTGCCGCTGCAGCCGAACTTGGCTCCCCATCAGGAAGGAATGGAGACCCCCCCCCCATCTCCCCCAGCCCTCGTTGGCCTCCCTGGGAACGACTGCTGTCTCCACCGGACTCTCGAGGTGGAAGAGCAAGTCGGGAAGGAGCAATTAAGGCTGAGGCAGGCAGAGGGGAGTGCCCAGAAGGCAACTGGAGGCCATGGGGGCGAGGGCCAGCGGAGCACACCCGCATGCAGGAATTGGAGGTGCATTTTGAGCCCTAGATAAGTGCACCCTGCAAGGGACTCTGCTTACGCACCCAATGCTACTGGTGGGTCATGCCTGGAATAACTGGCAGCATGCATCTATATTGGGTAAATCCTCTCCTTCAGCCTCTCATGTACAGAGTTTCATCTTTAACTTCAGGGGACCTTTTCTCCTCAGACCCAGCCAGTGAGTGGGTGTATTTTTACCGTCTCTCTCAAAGAGGATTGGGTCACTAAGCTGCTTTAGTGCTCTAAAAGAGCTGCAAGCCCAGTCAGAAGCCATGCAGCCAGCCACCCCACCCCCAGCCACCGCACGGAAAGTTATGCAAGATGCCTTACTCTCTCCAGCCCTTCCACAAGGGGTGGAGTGGTTGCTGGGAGATCTGCCTTCAAACCCAGGGCAAGGCACTCCCATCCTGTCTCTCACAGGCCAATCGAGCCACAGTCTGGAGGTGCTCGACGGTCTCTGGTCTGGGAGCCGTGCTGTGGCTGTAAAGCCGGGCGAGTCACCCGCACGATCTGGCCGTTCCCTGGAGGCTGCCCCTTTCGAAGCCAGCAGCCTCACCCCTCCAGCGCACTCTAGTGCCAATTCCCGTTGCTGGTCCTCGACCCACTGGGAGTTCTGGCCATAGCTAGTAAAGGCAGAAGAATCCCCTGAGTCCCTTCTGCCCCCACTGCCGCTGCCATGGTTGGGAGGCAAGCAGAAAAAGGGAGTCTGATAGGGAAGCAGCTCGGCTGGTAACCCTCAGGGCAGACAAAGCTGAGACCACGACAAGCAGGCCACAGAAAAAGTCAGTCTTTATTGAGGATTTGTCCAGAGTTAGTCTCTTCTTCATTCATTTTTTCTCTTTTGCTGTCCAAGAGCAGTCAGAAAAAGCATTCCATACAGAATATAAAATGTAGAATCAAGTTTTACAACAGTCAGTAAAATATATTACCAAGGTATGGGGGAGTATAGCAGTATTTTAACCATTGTTTCCAAAGCATTATTACCTGGCAACCAGATTTAGCCACTTTAAAGGTAATCTCTGGGATCTTACCTATTTATTTATAGGTAAAACTTTAACACAGGGGTGGTCAAACTGTGGCCTTCCAGATGTCCATGGACTACAATTCCCATGAGCCCTTGCCAGCTGGCAGGGGCTCATGGAAATTGTAGTCCATGGATATCTGGAGGGCCGCAGTTTGACTACCCCTGCTTTAACAGAACCCAAAAGGAAATCAGAATCATTCTGGTTATGGAGGGTAAGGCTTGAGGGGAAATGCCAGATGTTTTTAGATCGGATTAACCTCAGTCAAATGTCTGGCAGAGGAGCTCCCTTATGCATGACCTTGGAAATTCTGGGAGCTTGTCCAGGGCCCTGATCTCTTCAGGAAGCTTGTTCCACCAGGTGGGAGCCAATACAGAGAAGGCTCTGGCCCTTGTTGAGGTCCAACATACTTCTTTGAGGACAGGGATTACTAGCCAGTTGGTGGTGGCATTGGATTGGATTTGGATTTTCAGATAGTTGGCAGTTGGATTTTCAGATAGTTAGGTGGATAGGGAATTGGTTAGAGAACCGCACTCAAAGAGTTGTTGTCAATGGTGTTTCATCAGACTGGAGGGAGGTAAGTAGCGGGGTACCTCAGGGCTCGGCCCAGTACTTTTTAACATATTTATTAATGATCTAGATGAGGGGGTGGAGGGACTACTCATCAAGTTTGCAGATGACACCAAATTGGGAGGACTGACAAATACTCTGGAAGATAGAGACAGAGTTCAACGAGATCTGAACACAATGGAAAAATGGGCAAATGAGAACATGATGCAATTTAATAAAGATAAGTGTAAAGTTCTGTATCTGGGTCATAAAAATGAAAAGCATACCTACTGGATGGGGGATACGCTTCTAGGTAACACTGTGTGTGAACGAGACCTTGGGGTACTTGTGGATTGTAAACTAAACATGAGCAGGCAGTGTGATGCAGCGGTAAAAAAGGCAAATGCCATTTTGGGCTGTATCAACAGGGGCATCACATCAAAATCACAAGATGTCATAGTCCCATTGTATACAGCCTTGGTCAGACCACACGAGGATGATCTGGGGCCAAGGGACCAAGCCCTATGAGGATAGGTTGAGGGACTTGGGAATGTTCAGCCTGGAGAAAAGGAGGTTGAGAGGGGACATGATAGCCGTCTTTAATTAATTGAAAGGTTGTCACTTGGAGGAGGGCAGGATGCTGTTTCTGTTGGCTGCAGAGGAGAGGACGCGCAGTAATGTGTTTAAACTACAAGTACAACGATATAGGCTAGATATCAGGAAAAAGATTTTCACTGTATGGCCCCTTCCAACTCTATGATTCTATGACCAACAGGCAAGAGCTGGTGGATGGGATGAAGGAGATTGGGATCCTGGTGATGGAGGCGGGGGAGTGACCATGCCCTCTTAAAATTTCTTATATGATAGAGGGCCAAGGAGGTTCGTAGTCAGACGCATCTGTTAGTCTTTTGTAGGGCAGATTTTAGTAAACTCAGAGACATGATGAGAGTTATCCCATGGATCAGAATGCTGGAAGAGAAAGGAGATAGGGCTCTTCTTAAACAAGAGCTATTGCACACTCAAGCCATGACTATTCCAGCAAGATGGAAACATGATAAGGGATCCATGAAGCCTATTTGGATCAACAGAGAACTTCAGGAGGAGATAAGGGGGGGGGAAGTAAATGTTCAAGTAATGGAGGGAAGGACAGACTTCTATCTGTAGGTTACTAGGCACTGTAGGTCAACCATCAGAGGCTGAGGCTGGCCAGGGGAGCCCACTATAAAACAAAAAGCTTTTTCAGATACGTGAAGAGCAAACATAAGTAAAACGAGGCAATGGTTGACAAGGAGAAACTCTGACAGAGACCAAAGCAGAAAGTCTCAGTGCCTGTTTTGCCTCTGTTTCCCCCCCGAAGAATACGGACACATCTAGGGATGGTAGTAGGCAAGGTACAGTGTCTGGGTGGCAGGTTGACATGGACAGAGAGGTTGTCGAGAGGCATTTAGCTGCACGGGATGAGTGCAAATCCCCTGGCCTGGATGGTGTGCACCCAAGAGTGCTCAAAGAACTTTCTGGAGAGCTTGCAGAACCCTTGTCCACCATCTTAGGGACCTCTTGGTGGACTAGAGATGTGTCAGGAGGACAGCAAATGTTAGGGAGAGGAATGGGAAGGCGACTGTAAGCTGCTTTGAGCCTCCTTCGGGTAGGGAAAAGCGGCATATAAGAACCAATTCTTCTTCTTCCAATCTTCAAAAAAGGGTGAAGAGATGACCTGAGATAATTACAGGCCAGTGAGTCTGACCTCAATTGCAGGGAAGATAATGGAGTAGATTTTGAAGGGGATGATCTGCAATCATCTGAAGGACCATTTGTTGATCCAGGGAAGTCAGCGAAGTTCCCAGTGTGGGGCTTCATCACAAGACAGATCATGAAAATGGGGATGCATTTACCATCAACACTGGTTTTCCCTCCTTCTGAATTTGTCTCAGGGAATAGAGATCCCATCACCATTAGCACATGATTTGTTTGCATTCCACCATAGGATTCAGAAGCTCCACCTTGTTGCATGCTTGATAACAGCTACTGTTTTATCTCAAGGGGTTTGAGAGGTCCTCATCCAGTCTCGCAGACCGCCCAGTAAGTATGCTTACAACCTGAAGTGGGCAAGGTTCGGGGAATAGGCCAGGTGCTGTGAACACTGCCCCCTCCTCTTGGTGTAGTAGTTAGGAGTGCTGATTTATAATCTGGTGAGCCAGGTTTGATTCCCCCACTCCCCCACATGCAGCCAGCTGGGTGACCTTGGAGTTGCCATGGCACTGATAAAGCTGTTTTGACCGAGCACAAATATCAGGGCTCTCTCAGCCTCACCTACCTCACAGGGTGTCTGTTGTGGGGAGAGGAAGGGAAGGTGACTGTAAGCCGCTTTGAGACTCCTTCGGGTAGAGAAAAGCGGCATATAAAAACCAGCTACTATTCATCTTCCTCTTCTATATTTCCTTAGCTTGATGATTGGCTTTTTACAGCCTCATCTGAATCTAACCTGGAACAGTAATTATCCCATGCTTTTAGGTCTGCCAGGTTACATGTAAATTGGAAGAAATCCCTTTTGATGCCTTCCAGGGTAGTTCCTTTCATAGGGTCACTTTTAAATTCTAATTTGGAAAGGGTTTTTCTTCCTTTGGATAAAGCAGCCTTAATATCGAGCCCAGCAATTCGCTTTATTGCTCATAGATACCAGTCTGCACATAGTATTGAAAGGCTCCTAGGCTTCAAGACACCTCTACCATGGTCCCCTATGCTTGGCTTCAGATGAGGCATTTACAACTCTGGGGACCTTTCCGCACAAGGACCAATGTTGCCAATTGGTTTCACAAAGCGGAAACGCTATTTTCAATAGTGGAATCTCAGCGTTCTGCATACCTGCATTTGTAGTGGAATCCAGTAGCATTTCATTTGTTCCCCACAGGTTTCCGGTCTCGCAAAAATCGCTAGAAAGGAAGCGATTTTTTCTGTGCTTGTTCCCGCCCCTGGCCGTCAATCAAACGAACAGCCAATGGGCGATTGTTATCATGCCCCGGAAAAGCCCCTTTCCCTTTAAGCACAGGTTTAAACACACACACACACACACACACACACACGTTGCAACAAATATGCCTTGATTCTTCCTAACGTAGAGACCCATCTAGCTCGTATGTGAGCTGGTGAGTCATTGTTACCATGCTCCCCCGAGTGAAACCCCCCCCTGCACGGGTGCGATTTTTGGCCGAAAATAAAGGGAACTTGCAAACAGGGGGCTGTGTTGTGCTTGGGGACTTAGGGGAGCTTTAAAGCACTTCTGTGGAGGGACTGCAGCCGGAGAAGCCTTGCTGGGTGAATGAAGCCTCGCTGATTCATTACTTTCCCTGCTTGCTCCGAGGAAAAAAAATGGCGATCGCTTCGCCGGAAGTTCGGAGGAGAGAGCCAGGGGGAGGGACTTTGTTGCAGCCGCTATATTGAGAACACACAGGTCTTTTTCACAAGAGTTGCAGGCTGTTGGCAGGAGTGTAGCGATTTTCTGAGGGTGAATCCACTTCTGGATTCACCAGAAATTGCTACAATGAAGCGATTTTAGCACTAGTGTTGCAGGACTGTTGCAGATTGTGTGCGACGTCATGCGGAACGGCAAATTAGTAGCATTTACCATTTGCAAGCCTTCTGCTACTTTGAACTCGTGCGGAATGGCCCTGGTTTCTACAGGTGTTCAACCCTGTCTCTCATTCTCAGTCTAGGTGTTTCTCCATCCCTAGGTCTGTGATGAGGGAGTTATCTTGGTGGACAACACACTCATATTTGCTGGTAGGATTCTCATTTGGTGTCTCCAATCATGATATCATGGTTACCACTGATGCTTCTCTTACAAGCTGGGGTGCTCACTGCTAGGGTTTTCAGTACAGGGTATTTGGTCAACCCTTGGATCAAGTATGCTAGAACTTATGGCTATTTGGCTTGCCCTTAACTATTTTTCAGATCATCTTTGTGGAGGATCCATCCTGGTTCAGACGGACAACACCACTACGATGTTTTATCTGAACAAATAGGGTGGAACTGGTTCCCACGCCTGCTGCCAGGAGTCTGCGGCCATCGGGGGCTGGGTGATCATACCCAATGCCTCTCTGGCGGCAATTCATACTGCCGAGTCCCTGAATGTTGTATCAGATGTGCTCAATAAGACTGAACCATCAATTCCTCTAATGATCCTCACCAAATCCCACAAGGCCGTACATAAATGAAATTCCAATTGGATAAGTTTCACAAAAATTAACAATGTTTGTTTATTTCTTACATTCATAAACCATTTTAGTGGTCAGATATAGCAATCAGAATGGGGTCCTGGGTATTATATTGACCCGCTCTCTTGAACCTTCTTCAGTGATGGCTCCTGAATATATTCTGTAATATAATTATATTAAATCAAACCATCTTATACATTATAATTAAATTAAGATGGTTTGATTTAATATGATAATTATATTACAGATTAAATTTTTAATATGATAATTATATTAGCCAGCTACTCTATTCGAGCGCACTTGGCAGCCTTTTGGCCTTTCAGTCTCCTTTCGAAGGAAGTTCTGTTTATTCTCACAATTTCTCCATTTTGGGGATTGGACAATATATACCCACCAGTGCCCTCTTGCTCCCCAATGCTCTGTCTCCTTGGTATTGTCACATCTAACATACTCACCATTCAAACCCTTGGAGTCTTGTTCTTTGGAGACTCTCTCAGAGTAGCACAATAAAACCGGAGTCCGGTAGCACCTTTAGACCAACAAAGATTTATTCAAGGCGTGAGCTTTCGAGTGTCTGACGAAGGGTGCTTGCATTCCAGAGCTCACGCCCTGACTAAATCTTTGTAGGTCTTAAAGGTGTTACTGGACTCTGGTTTTATTGTGCTACTTCAGACCAACACGGCTCCCCATTTGAATCTCTCAAAGTAGTTTTCCTGGCAGCAGTGGCATCCTCTAGGTGGGTAGGAGAACTGGCTGCCCTAAGGTCTGACTATCCATTCTGGACACTTCATCCTGACAGGGGCAGTTCTCCATCCAAGTTTGAATTTCACTCCCAAAGTAGTTTCTAGATTTCACCTCTCCCAAGAGGTCAGCTTACTGGTGTCCCCCCCCCCCCCGCCCCATGTGTCCTCCCAGGAGAAGATGTTCCTGCATACTTTGCATGTGAAAAGGGCGTTACTGTATTACTTTAAAAGAACAGAGTCTTTTAGAAGATCTCCACAACTTTTTATTAGCATTTCTGCTCCGTCAAAGGCTAAGGCAGTTTCTGGACAGACACTGTCTGGGTGGATTGTGTCTACTATTCGTTTTGCTTATGACATTGCTGCGTTGCAATACCCCTTAATTGTCAGGGCTCATTCCACCGGAGCCCAAGCAGCACCAGCAGCTTTCTGGTGTGGTGTGTCTCTACGTGACATCTATAAAGCTGCAATGTGGGCTGCAGCTGACTCCTTGGTCAAGCACTATGCTGTGCATACAGTTACAAAAGAGGACACTTCTGTGGGGACTGTTGTTTTACCGTCTGTGTGTCATGTGCCAAGCCAACTTTTCTAGTTTTCTCCTGGGGTTGCTTGATGTTTCAGCCCTTTTGAAGCTCCGCTCTGTGTTAGGTTAATGTTATCTCTAGCCTTGAAGGGGCTGTAAAACATTGCGGCTTCTTGGGAAAAGGCAGCTGGAAAGGATCTAGGAGCGGGGTTAGACTGCCAGACTCCTGGATTCGCACCTTTGTTGATCAAACGGTATTTTCGGTGAGAACCAACTTTCCTGCATCCTATTTGAGGGTGTGGCCCTGAGGGGATAGAAGCCTCACTCCTTTTTTTGTACCCTTGTCCTTGCCAATAACCCTATTCTTTGTGTTTTGTGAAGACAATGCTTGTGATGATGTGATTATTAAAAGGTAAAGGTATCCCGTGTGCAAGCACCGAGTCCTGTCTGACCCTTGGGGTGACGCCCTCCAGCGTTTTCATGGCAGACTCATAGAATCATAAAGTTGGAAGGGGCCATAAAGGCCATCTAGTCCAACCCCCTGCTCAACGCAGGATCAGCCCTAAGCATCCTAAAGCATCCAAGAAAAGTGTGTATCCAACCTTTGCTTGAAGACTGCCAGTGAGGGGGAGCTCACCACCTCCTTAGGCAGCCTATTCCACTGCTGAACTACTCTGACTGTGAAATTTTTTTTCCTGATATCTAGCCTATATCGTTGTACTTGAAGTTTAAACCCATTACTGCACGTCCTTTCCTCTGCAGCCAATGGGAACAGCATCCTGCCCTCCTCCAAATGACAGTATTAAATTGAGTCTGGCTGAGCCTCTCTTAGGTCCTTTCCACCATTTGGGAAATAAAATTGTCGGCCATGATGGTCAGAAAGTGACCCAACTCTGGACCCTTATCAGAGGTTGTTTCCCAACACATGTCCGGGAAATTGAAGTCACCCATAATTACCATATCATATCCATAAATCCAATTAAGAAGAAGACCTGGTTCTTATATGTTGCTTTTCTTTACCAGAAGGCATCTCAAAGCAGCCCAAGGTCATCCAGCTGGCTGCATGTGGAGAGCGGGGAATCAAACCGAGCTAGCCAGATTAGGAGCTGCCACTTTTAACACCATGCTAGCACTCAAATTTCATAAATTTTATTGTCAAGCTTTAGTGAAGCTAATGGGTAGTATTTCTTCTTGTCACTGATCAGCAAAAGTTGTAAGTGCCTTGTTTAAACCAATGGTAGTCAGAAGTAGCAGGACTGCATCATCCACATACATAAGAATTGGTAGTTTTTTCTCTGCAGCGAGCTTTGGAGCCTGAACACCAATATCTTGGAAGGCAATTTACATAGATATGAAGTAGAAAGGGGCAGGAAGGCAGCCTTGTCTAACTCCTTTTTATGACAGAATTGGTTTTGATCAGTGGTTCTCAACCTGGGGGTTGGGACCCCGTTGGGGGGTCAAATGACCCTTTCACAGGGGGCACGGCAGGGCAAGCACCTTGGCTGGGGTGGCACCATCCACACAACAGCCTTGCAGCGTAGATCAAGAAAGAGCGTTCATCTTTCTAGAGCTGCAGAAGAGTGAGATCAGCATGGTGGTACAAGAGGCAGAACTGAACTGAGAAACCCCGGGGGGGGGGGGGGAATTTACAGGCAATCATGAACAATGAATCTTCTCGCCATTTGTCAGTTTTGGTTTAATTTCTGTGAAAGAACACTTGCATAATTTTATAGTTGGGGGTCACCACAACATGAGGAACTGTATTAGCTTTAGGAAGGCTGAGAACCACTGGTTTAGATAGTCTGCCCTCAGATGAAGATTTTATCTGCAAATTTTTATTTTCATGAAGTATAATCATTAGGCAAAGGAGCCTTTTATGTATTGTTGTAGATAGATGTAGATCCTAGTTTTGCCCAAAGCCTTTTGTGAACAACAGAATGGAAGGAAACTGCTTGATGTGGCAGGGAATCCGCACTGACTTCCCTGGATCAATAAATTGTCCTTCAGATGATTGCAGATCTCCCCCTTTAAAACCAGCTCTATTATCCTCCCTGCAATTGATGCCAGCCTCAGTGGCTTGTAGTTTCCCAGGTCAGTTCTCCTCTCTTTTTTTTTTGAACACTGGGATAATATTCAGTCTTCTGGCACCTCTCCAGTCCTCCTGAAGAGGATGGATGCTTAAAGTCAAATGTGGCCCCTAATATATACGAAGTTATTTTGAATTAGCCAACTTTGCCAAGATTGGGCCCCAGTCTGAGCCCGGTGGTGCCCCCAAAGTCTAATTCTGGGCACAAGCTTTCCCATTCAACCAACTAAGTGAATCAAGGGTGCCTGGGTGCACTCAGACCAACAGGGCGACCCTCCCGCAACCCATCACTGCGACGACGGATCAGGCGACCTTGGAATGGAGCTTCCCTGTCCAGAGGCAGGGTACCTGCTAAGGGTTTAGATAGTCTGCCCTCAGATGAAGATTTTATCTGCAATTTTCTGGGGGCCGAGCCTCTATGGCCTTTCCAAGGGGCTTCCCAGCGGGCGGGGGGCCGAGAGGGCGGTGCCTGGCGGGGGGGGGGCGGGCCTTCTTCTCGGCTTCCTCCGGGCGGCGCTCTGCACGTGCTCCGAAGCGCGGCGGCGGCGGCGGTTTTGCGTCGGCGGGCAGAAAGCGGCCTGAGCCGCCTCCCCTTTAAGGGCCGCCCGGACGCCGCGCCGCCGCATCCCGGCCAGGAGAGCCCGCGCCGCAGCCCCCTCCCCTCCCCGCTCCCTCCGTCCCTCCGACCCTCCCCGGCAGCATGCGGCGGCGGCGGCGGCTGGTGCAGCTGGTGCTCTTCTGCCCGCTGGCCGGGGCGCTGCAGGTGCGCGGGGGGGGGGGAGGGAGGGAGGGGGGCTCGGGCTGCTGCCCCCGTGCGCGGCCTTCCCGGGGATGCTCGGGGGCGGGGGGGGAGGGCTTCCTCCGTCCTGGGAAGGCCGCGCCGGAGCGAACCGGACGAGCAAGCCCCGGTGGGCTCCCCGCGGGAGGGGAGCGGAGGGGAGCGGCGGCCCCCGGGCTGGGAGAGGGAAGCAGCAGCAATTGGCACCCAAAAGGCCAGGAGGGGCTGGGATGGGCCGCGCATCCTGCACAGCCACTAAAGGCAGCTTCTGGGCACAGGAAGGGCAGCCGTGGCCGCCTGGTTGCCACCCCCCGCCCCCCCCAATCTTCAGACCACAGAGATCCGTTTCCGACAAAAACGGGCACGATGGCATTGTGGCTGCTGAGGCCCCCAGGCTCCCTAGGCCACACCCCAGAAGCTCCAGGATTTCCCCAGACCGGAGCTGGCAGCCTTAGAGAAGCCACAGCAAACCACGTCAGACTAACCAGTTGTGTATGGATTTATTTATTTATTTGGGGATTTCTTCCCCGCCACTATCAGAGAGCCGTCTCGCGGCAGGTTACATAAAAGATAAAACCCCACATAATAATTAAAGACATTATCAGCCCTCCGGCTCAGTCAAGACCCAGCAGCAAAAAATAACACCCCCCCTCCCCCCGCTCCACCCCATTTCCCAGCCACCCCTCCCCCGTGCCCCAGGGAAAATCCAGAGGTGCCGTTGCTCCTTAGAGCAGGGGTAGTCAACCTGTGGCCCTCCAGATGTTAATGAACTACAATTCCCATGAGCGCCTGCCAGCAAACGCTGGCAGGGGCTCATGGGAATTGTAGTTCATTAACATCTGGAGCACCACAGGTTGACTACCCCTGCCTTAGAGGTCTAATTCGGAAGGGCCCCTCATATCTTCCACTCCCTGGCCTCAACCAAAGACCTGGCAGAAGAGCTCCGTCTTAAAGGCCCTGCAGAACCAGGACAGCTCCTGCAGGTTCCTCTGTTTTTCCCGGAACTCATTCCACCAGGTTGAGGCCAGGCAAACCTCCCAAGGGCTGGGAACCACCAACAAGTTAGTACCCACAGAGCACAAGGTCCTGTGGGGGGCATAGGGTGGCAGGTGGTCCCTCAGATATGTGGGTCCTGGACCTTAAAGGTCAAAACCAGAACCTTGAACTTGATCCGGACTGCAACTGGCAACTAATGCAACTGCCTCAGCACTGGCTGCATGTGGGCCCTCCGAGATGGGCCTATGAGGACCCTAGCAGCTGCATTTTGCACCAGCTGCAATTTCTGGGTCAAGGACAAGATCGCGTTACAGAAGTCAGTTCTGGAGGTGACCTTCGCATGGATCACTGTGGCCAGATATTCCCAGGGCAGGTAGGGTGCTAGTAGTCTCGGCTGGCATAGGTGGAAGAATGCCTGGCGGGCTACCCTCGTGACCTGCGCCTCCCTAGAAAGGGAGGTGTCAAAGATCACTCCCAGATTCCTGGCACAGGACGTGATGTTAAGTTGCATCCCACCCAGGAAGGGGAGATGCGCTTCCTGTCCTGCCCCCTTCCTTCCCAGCCACAGGAGGGTCTTGGAGGGTTTGAGTTTCAGGTGACTGCTCGAGCCACCCAGCTGCAGCTTCCAAACATCGGGCAAATGGTTCTGGGGGGGAGTCCAGGCATCCGTCCATGAGGAGATAGAGTTGGGTGTCATTTGCATAGTGATAACTGCCCAGCACAAAACTCCAGACCAGCTGGGCCAGAGGGAGCATAAAGATGTTTAAAAGTGTGAGGGAGAGGACCACCCCCGTAGCACTCCACATGGGAGCCGAAAGGGGCATGACAGCTCTTCTCCCACTGCAGCACTCTGTGTCCAGTCCTGGAGGAAGAAGAGCAACCACTGAAGGACTGACCCACGTATCCCTGTCCCAGCAAGGTGGCAGGCCAAGAGCTTGTGCTCAACCACGTCAAATGTGGCCAACAGAGCTAGCATCACAAGAATGGCTGAACTGCCCCCATCCAGCTGGCGCTGGAGATCGTCCCCGTGGCCATGTTGGAAGCCCAACTGGTATGGGTCAAGTGCTGAAATTTCCTCCAAGAATGCCAGGAGCTGGCCCATGGCAGCCCTTTCAACTACCTTACCCAGAAATGCAAGATGTGAGACTGGGCAGTAGCTGGCCGGGTTCCACGGATCCAGTGATGGTTTCTTTAGCAAGGGACGAACCACTGCCCCCTTCAGCAACTCAGGGGACTCCCGGAAGACAGGGAGAGGTTGATAATATCTCTGAGAGGGCCTCCTATCCACTGGCCGCCCTCTCTGAGCAGGCAAGACGGACAGGGATCAAGGGGGCAATTGGTCGCGGTTACTGACCCCAGCAACCTGTCCACTTTGCCTATTGAGAGCCATCTCTTGCTGGACCAGGGAGTGCTGTGGTCATAGAGGGGTGACAAGTGGAGTCAAAGAAGGAAACCAGGTTGTTCTGGCAGGACCTCTTGGAGACAAATCCATGCTGACTTCCCCGAATCATCAAGTTGTCCTTCAGCTGATTTCAGGTCACCCTCTTTAGTATCTGCCCCATTATCTTCCCTGTGACTAAGGACAGACTCACTGGCCTGTCAATCGTGTCATTTAAATCCTAAAAGGGTAGGCTTGTGCTTTTGTTGCCCCATGAGGTACCTGTGACTCTTCAAGGACTCACACATTTAGTATACTTTCATACTGTGATGTAAACATTGGCTAGGGATGCCATCTGTCTGGAGGAAAGAAAGCTCCTGTCCCTTTAGTTGTAGGGTTGCCGCTTTGGCAGCTGAAGCACACAACTTTAGTTAGAAGCTTAATGGTGTTGGGCTTAATGGTATTTTATTTTTCTCTGCGCTGTGAAAAGCTTCAGCTATCCACTTCCACACACTAAACCTTCATTAAAGGGAAAAGACATCTGTTCCAGGCCGGGGGACAACCCTGGCTTTTGTGAAAGTCCCAGTAGATTCCCGGTTTTAATGAAGAAAGGCTCTATGTGATACCAGGTGTTCCTACTAATAGGATTCAGAGTTTTGAGATATTACCTCATATTTAACAGTATTAACAGTGCCCAAGAACTGGTTATTTGCCCTGGATTTCAGAAGCATACCCGGGGAATTGCTCATCGCCACTGTGGGATGATATGTGAATTTCCTCCAGGCCAGGCTGGATTCTGGAGATCATTGGTGTGTGTGTGGGGGGTCATTTTGGCATGAAACAGGGGTCACTGCGAGTGGGCAGGTAGTTGTGAATTCCTGCTTTGTGCAGGGGGTTTGACTAGATGACCCTGGAGGTTCTATGATTCTCTAGACCAGACACTGAACATGAGTCAGCAGTGTGACTCTGTAGATGAAAAGACAAACCGGATTTGGGGCTGTATTAAAAGAAATATAGTGTCCAGACCATGTGAGGTAATGTTAGCGCTTTACTCTGCTTTGTTAAGACCTCACTTAGAATACTGTGTTCAGTTTTTGGCATCACACCTGAAGAAAGATGCAGAGACACTGGAGTCTGTCTAGAGGAGGGCTACGAAGATAGTGAGGGGTTTGGAGACCAAGTTGTTGAGGGAGCTTGGTCTGTTTACCCAGGAGAGAAGGTGACAAAGAGATGATTTTGAAATACTTGAAGGGCTGTCATAGAGAAGATGGAGCAAAGTTGTTTTCTGTTGTCTCAGAGAGTCAAACTAGGAACCAATGGGATGAAATTAATTCAAAAGAATTTTCGGCTAAACATCTGGAAGATGTTCCTGACAGTTAGAGCGGTTCCTCAGTGGAACAGGCTTCCTCGGGAGGTAGTGGGTACTCTTCCTTTCGAGGTCTTTAAGCAGAGGCTAGATAGCTATCTGACTGAAATGCTGATTTTACGAACGTGTGCAGATTGGGAGTAGGTGGGCAGAAGAGATTGTGTTGGTGCTTGGGTCTTGTGGCCCTTTCTTGCATACAAGAGAAATTCCGATGGCCACTTTGGGGTTGGGAGGCAAATTTCCTCCAAGCCAGGCGAGGCATTCTAGTTTTCTTGGGAGGGACATGGAATCTGTGCATGGAATCGGGGTCACTGTGGGTGGGTGGGTAATTGTGAGTCTCCTGTATTGTGCAGGGGGTTAGAGTAGATGACCCTGGAGGTACCTTCCAACTCTATGCTTCTAGGAGTCTCTGGTCAGGATTCACTTTAATCCCATGTCATTTAGGCCTTTGAAAATGGACTTGGGGGTGACCAGTGTAAGCTCTAGCCAGGGTTTGTCTCTTGTGGCCCTTCCTTGCATACCCAGGGAATTGCTGATCACCACTCTGGGATGGGAGGTGGATTTCCTCCAGGTCAGGCTGGATTCTGGAGATTTTTGGTGGAGGGATCACTTGGACATGAAACTGGGATCACCGTGGATGGGCAGGAGTTGTGAGTTCCTGAATTGTGCAGGGGGTTGGAGTTCCCTTCAGTTCTATGATCCTCTGGATGTTTGTCCTCAGTAGCTGATTCTTCTGGTGAGACAGCTTTCATTTCTCTGGCCAGGGCATGCAATGCAGATCACAACCAAAACCTCTTAGCCATGAAATACTAGTCTAAACATCCTGGGCTCTTTGGCTCCAGGCATGGAAATGCACCGGGGTGGCGCTGGTGGTGGTGCACAGGAGTGCTCTCCACAGGGACTCCTGGGACATTGGTCAAGCGAACTTTGGAAGATCATAGAAGGAGCCTAGGAGGCCACCTGACACTTAGCTGCACAATCCCCTTGCCTCCCAGGCTACATCCCTAGTCCCTGCCACACACACAGACACACACCTCTTTCCTGGTGTCTCTTGCAAATTTCAACTCCTCTATATTCACCTAAACTTCTTTTTTGTCATTATGCAGTTGCCAATTTGCCATATTTAGTCTGGAAAAATATTTCTTTGTAAAAATCATTTGTAAAAGCTACTTTGGGTTCTCATTGTGGAGAAAGATGGCGGGTGGGAGATAAGCAAGCAGTGGAAAATCCTATGGTCAGGAGCAAGGAGGAGAAGGCTTTTCTAGCTTCCTAATCATGGAGACTTTTGGGGAATGGTTGCTAAAAAAAGGTAAAGGTATCCCCTGTGCAAGCACCGAGTCATGTCTGACCCTTGGGGTGACGCCCTCTAGCGTTTTCATGGCAGACTCAATACGGGGTGGTTTGCCAGTGCCTTCCCCAGTCATTACCGTTTACCCCCCAGCAAGCTGGGTACTCATTTTACCGACCTCGGAAGGATGGAAGGCTGAGTCAACCTTGAGCCGGCTGCTGGGATCGAACTCCCAGCCTCATGGGCAGAGCTTTAAGGCTGCATGTCTACTGCCTTACCACTCTGCACCACAAGAGGCTAATGGTTGCTAACTCTGGGTTAATAAATACTTGGGGAAAAGGGATGGAGGCTGGGAAGGACAGAGTCTTGGGATGGGAAGGAGCTCAGCAGGAATATGATCTCATGCAGGCCACCTTCCGAAACTGTCGTTTTCTTCAGGAAAGTAAGCAAAGTTAGCACTGGGATTGGAGACCCCCAAGAAAGTGCAGGGTTGCTACTACATAGAGACAGGCAGTGGCAAACCTCCTTGGAATGTTCTCACTGGGAATACTAGCCCCCGCCTGGTAGAACGAGTCCCCAAAGAGACACGGGCCTTGTTGCAGCTTGCCCAGTTCTGGAGGGCCTGTAAAACGGAGCTCTTTCACCGGACATTTGGTTGAGGCCGGACTGCCAGCAACATCTACAAACTCCCCCTTCCCCCTTGAGACACTCTCCCCTGCATCATCTGGAATTGACAATCAGTATGGCAGAGCAATGTGGAAGTGGCCTGGAAGCAAGGGGAGCCAATGTAGCTTTAGACCAGGGGTAGTCAAACTGCGGCCCTCCAGATGTCCGTGGACTACAATTCCCAGGAGCCCCTGCCAGCGAATGCTGGCAGGGGCTTCTGGGAATTGTAGTCCACGGACATCTGGAGGGCCGCAGTTTGACTACCCCTGCTTTAGACAGTTTACTAGATTCTGGTTTTAACTAATGCTGATTTTCAACCAACCTGAGATACTTGGGTCAAGAGGGGTAATCCTATAAATACAACCCAATTATAAATCAATACAATGCAGCTGCAGCAGGAATTCCCTTAAGAAGGAAAACTGGGAGGAACCTAAACAAACCTGGGTGGTTCCATAAACAGCTTCCCAAAGAATTTAGTAATAAAAAAGGCTAATTTAGGAGAGTGAAGGAGGACCTTATAACTAAGGAGGAATATAAACTAGGAGCCAAGCCTGTTGCATTCAGGAATACAACGGACGCTCGATTGGGGGTGGGTGGAAGAACTCTGCAAATGGCCTCCCCCTCCCTCCAAGACCTGGAAAGGCTGCAGGCAGCTGTTATAGAACTCACTGGCAGAGGCAGCTCTCATGCAGCAGGGATGGATCTGCAGCCTCCGAGCCTCAGAGGGAAGTGGAAGGAGGAGGAGGAGGTGGTCATGGGTGGGGGACGGAAGGTGATTGGCTAGATGCTGGACAGACAGGCAATCCGATTGGAGGAGGAGTCACTCAGGGGCAGGACAGCCGCCCTGAGTGGGTGTTAAGCCCTAAGTGGCACTTAAACCATGAGACCAGCTCCTCCAAGTCCTTACCAGAAATATATTAAGTTGAACAGATAAACAATGCTTGTAGGGAGTGCATTAGAAAAGCTAAAGCTTGTATGAGCTTAGACTAGCAAGGAATGCTAAAAACAAGAAAAGGTTATTTAGTCATATTCAAAGTAAGAAAAAGAATAGGGACCTGTGGGACCATTATGGAGACAAAAAAAGTTACTTTGTAATAGGGGATGAAGAGAGGGCTGAACTGAATTCCTACTTCTCAGTCTTTTCTTGCAAGCAGAAGCCTGCTCAGTATGGAAAATCAATTCACATGATTGCCTAGGATCATTGTAGGGGTTGTCCATAAACACCTGGGCCAGATGAATTGCATTGAAGGGTACTAAAAGACCTTGCAGATGTAATTTCTGAACCTCTGTCCATTATCTTTGACAATTCTTGGAACATCTGGAAGAAGTTCCTGACAGAGCAGTTCCTCAGTGGAACGGGCTTCCTCGAGAGGTGGTGGGTTCTCCTTTGGAAGTTTTTTAACAGAGGCTCAATAGTCATCTGACAGAAATACTGACTTTATGAACTTAGGCAAATTGTGAATGGTTGGGCAGGAAGGGATGTGCCAGTGTTTGTTTCTTGTGGCCCTTCCTTGCATACCCAGGGAATTGCTGATCACCACTGTGGGATGGTAGGGGAATATCCTCCAGGCCAGGCTAGATTCTGGATATTTTTGGTGGTGGGATCATTGGGGCATGAAATTAGGGTCACTGTGGGTGGGCAGATAGTTGAGTTCCTGCATTGTGCAGGGTGTTGGACCAGATGATCTTGGAGTTCTCTTCCAACTCTATGGTTCTATAGTAATTTGCCTCAAATATCTGTATAAGGAGGGCAATAGAACAATATATAGTTCTGTGGTTTCACTTTGGCTGCTCCCACAAAAACACTGTCTCAGTGAGAGAGGGATCATTTTATGATATGGTCCCACCCATGTGGTCACTCCCCAGTTCCTCGAGGCCAAGTCCACAAACATTTGAGAAGAGGGTGGCCCACAAGAAGAGTCAAAAGAAGAAGAAGAAGAAGCGTTGGTTCTTAAATGCCGCTTTTCCCTACCTGAAGGAGGCTCAAAGTGGCTTACAGTCGCCTTCCCATTCCTCTCCTCACAACAGACACCCTGTGGGGTGGGTGAGGCTGAGAGAGCCCTGATATCACTGCCCGGTCAGAACAGGTTTATCAGTGCTGTGGCGAGCCCAAAGTCACCCAGCTGGTTGCATGTGGGAGAGAGCAGAATCGAACCTGGCATGCCAGATTAGAAGTCCGCGCTCCTAACCACTACACCAAACTGGCTCTCAGTTACAAAACTAAGGAGATAGATAACCCAACCTCCATGTTTGGTAGTACTCCCACCACCTCTGAATGGACCTCTTAGGCACTCAAGACCCAGAGGCAGTCTTGAAGCTTGCCAGCGATTACCTTGGAACTTGACTCTGTCCAGAGACAAGACCCACAAATCAAAAGGCTTAGCTGGGAGTATGGTGCAAGTTACGCAGGCTAGGCTTCGACTTATCTTGTCCCAAAATCAAAACACACAGCTTTAAAAATTAATTGATATTTATTAAGGTGCACAGATATAAATTATATAATAGAAGTGAGAAAATAAGAACGTTGTACAATATGTTTGGTTAATACAAGATACTCATGAGAATGGCAAGGTGAAGACAGAGTTTCAAAGTGTATAATGAAAGTTGCAGGTTCACAAGGCTACTGACAAGGGTTTTTGGGTTTCCCCAAAATCTGAACAGGACAAAACTTGAACAAGGCAAAAAATCTAAACTAGATGTTACAATAGAAAACCTTTATGGCTTATTCCCACATGGGGTTTTGGGCACAGAAACCAATCAAAGACAAATTAACAATTTATTAATTAACCAATGGCTTACTAGTGTCAAGGTAGATGTTCCAATCCTGAAACAGATCATACAGTGCGGACTGATCTCACTCAAGATAACTGGGAATATCTGAAGCCAATGGTTTTATCAGTAGGCGTGGACAGTGTGAGGCTCCTCAAGGGCACAGGTGCAACTAATTGGCACTGCATTCTTACACTAAGAGAAGCAAAACTTTCTCATGTGGTCTTCTAAAGATTTTGCAGGGTCAAAGCCTGAACCAAAGTTTCATGAACAGGATTTGAAACCATATTTCAGTACAGCCGATCCCTCTGTGGTTAATAGGGTTGGGTGCTTCAGCGTCCGAAGCAGCTGTTCGCGCCCAAACTTTTCTTCCCCTGCTGTTGAACCCGAGTCTTTGTGCCCCCCCCCCACTTGAAGCAGAAACCCATCTGCACTTGAGCACAAGGCTGCTCTTCCTATAGGAGTGAGTGGGCAGGCGGGTGGGAAAGAGAGCTGAGATGAGGCAGCAGAATGAGGCAAATCTGTTGCCGTAAGTGTGGATTCTAGAGCACAGTCACCTTAAACCTTTTAAAAATAAATCTTGGGAGGAAAATGTTGCAAGTTTTAGAAGTGGCACCTAGACAATCAGGGGCAGACTGCTTCTCTACCTCAGAGGGGATAACGGTATTCTGAGAAAACATAGATCTGCACTTGAATACTGAGAGCCCTCAAAGCAGCTTGATCAATTATACCGAGTTTTCTCTGCTCCTGGATACCGCGGGGGAAAGGTAGGGTCACCGTGGCTTAATCAGATTGGTTGCAGATGGGAAATTTAAATCGCCCAAAATCAAAATGGAAATCACTTGTGTAAACGGCAGGGATTTAATCAACTTGGGATTGGAGTAAAAGCTTTGTGCAGATTCAGCCCAGGTTTCAATTAGTCTAGTTCAACCATGGAATGGGCTGCCTAAGAGATGCTGAACTCCCCCTCTCTGGTGGTCTTCAAGCAGCAGCTGGACATATACTTATCAAGGATATTTTAGGCTGATCCTGTATTGAGCAGGGGGTTGGGCTAGATGGCCCTTCCAAATCTAGGACTCCAAGAAGAACCAGCCCTGCTTATGGACTGACATCTTCTGCAGGGGTATGCTGCAGGTTCTCCTGGACAAAGGATTTGCCCTGACAATTTAGAAGGAAGTCTGACAGGCGTATTCCCGTCTTTTGTTTGTGATCAACTGATGCATGACTCTGGCTTTGTTTTTCTCTAGGGCCGCCTTCCTGGCATCAAGGTGAAGTACCTTTTTCTTGCCTGGCTGAGCCTTTTTGTGGGCAGCTGGGTGGTCTACATGCATTACTCTTCTTACTCTGAACTCTGCCAAGGACATGTCTGCCAGATGATCATTGTGAGTACTTTTCTTCCAAATGCACAGACCTTTTTGAGGGATGAGAGAGGGGCTGGTGTGTATGTGTGCGTGCGCGTGTGTATGCGTGGTAGGGGTCTGTGAGGGAGAGGGAGGAATCAGAGCTTGCTGGGCAGAGCAGGGGGAAGCACTCTGGGAATGACCAGGAGGGAAGAATATTGTGGGATCTACAGAGATCACCTTGAGGATTTGTAAGCATTGACCCTTCTGATCTGGATCTGTGGGGTGCCCAGAAAAAATTCCTTCAAGGAGCCTTGAGGAAACCACCCTGTCAAGGTACTTCCCATGGGACTGTGACATTTTATTCTGCCGGTCCACACAAAGCCACTGCCTAGTGCTGAGAAGGGCTCTGCAGACAGACTCTGCTGTTGGGGCTGCTGGCTTCTGCTGGAAGGGCCAGAGAAGGCCATCCATTCCCCAAAGGTGTCTTGGTGGTGTCAGGTTTATTCAGTTGTTCAAAACACAAAGTATTGGCCTGGTGCAGAAGGCAATGTTTATTCAAGCAAGCAAGTTAACTTGACCAGTGCCTTATAGGAAGTGAGGTACAGGAAGTGAAGCATATAACTCCCTCACATACACCCCCTCCTGTGAGAACCCTTGAAATGCAGGAAACCTTCAAAGACTCCAAGCAGTCCCAATAACCAGGCGCCCAAGGCCAAGGTGTTACATTCTGGAGACAGAGGAGATGGATGGGAGGGAAAAGTGTGACAGCAAAAGGGACAGGAAGAGAACAGGGCACAATAGACCCACTGGATTTAAACATCTAACAAACTACCATCTACATCAAATGCTAACAGATCTAATGGCAGAGCTATAGCATTCTGACAGGTGGGTGCCAAAGCCCAGATAGGGAGGAGGCTCAGCCTGGCCTGATGATCTCTTTGCGTGCCTCCCCCAGGAAGCCTGGCGCCAGCTCATCCCCCCTTCCCCATTAATACCCATTCTCTACCTTCGTTGGGCAGGTTCAAGTGCTTGGGGACAGGTGGTTCTTTGTGTGCTTGTTTTTAGGCTGATATGGGTAGAGGGAATTGACCTTCAGGTAGTCTATTAAGAACTATTAAGAACTTTGGGGATGAGTTTGCCCCCCCTCACCCCCATTTTAGGGTGGTGGGCATTTGCATCTAGGGGAGGGGTGAGGCAGCGAAGGACTCCTTTTGATCTCCTTCAATAACAGATGAATGCCTGGGGGCTCCTTCGCCATACCTTGGTAGACAAGAGCTTGGTCTGTTTAGCTTGGAGAGAAGATGGCTAAGAGGTGATAGTATGATAACCATATTCAAATACTTGAGGGGCTATCATAGAGAAGATACAGCAGAGTTGTTTTCTGTTGCCCCAGACGGTGGGACCCAGAACCAATGGGTTGAAATTAATTCAAAAGAAGTTTCAGCTAAACATCTGGAAGAAGTTCCTGACAGATACAGTGGTTCCTCAGTGGAACAGGCTTCTTTGGTGGTGGGTTCTTCTCCTTTGGAAGTTTTTAAGCAAAGGCTGGATAACCATCTGACAGAAAAGCTGATTTTATGAACTTAGGCAAATTTTGAGTGGATGGGCAGGAAGGGATGTGCCAATGTTTGTCTCTTGGTGTAGAGAGCCAGCTTGGTGCTGACTTCTAATCTGGCGAGCTGGGTTTGAATCTGCGCTCCCCCACATACGACCAGCTGGGTAACCTTGAGCTCGCCACAACACTGAGAAAACTGCTCTGAATAGTAATATCAGGGTTCTCTCAGCCTCACCCACCTCACAGGGTGTCTGTTGTGGGGAGAGGAATGGGACGCCGCTTTGAGACTTGTTCGGGTAGAGAAAAGCGGCATATAAGAACCAACTCCTCCTCCTTGCCCTTCCTTGCATACTCAGGGAATTGCTAATTGTTGCTGTGGGATGGCAGGTGAATTTCCTCCAGGCCAGGCTGGATTCTGGAGATTTTTGGTGTGGGGATCACCTGGGCATGAAATTGGGTCACTGTGTATGGGCAGGCAGTTGTGATTTCCTGCATTGTGCAGGGCATTGGACTAGATGCCCCTGGAGGTCCATTCTAACTCTATGATTCTAAGAGAGACCTGGCCATAAACCTAATGGAATGCTGTCCTTTTTGTACGGGTTTCAAAGCCTTTCCCCCAACCAATTAGATGGCTGCATTTGGGCAGGCTTCCCCTCTTAGCACTTTTTGGTTCTGCTGCCCACCCCAGGCAGTGAGGAGCATAGCAGTCTTCTGAGAGGACCTGGTTTAAGTAAGGCCTTTTGGAGTTCCTCACACCTGCTGAGATGGCTGCATTATCAGGGAGTCTATTCCAGGCCCCCAGTCTCCTCCTCCTCCTCCTCCAGGGTGGTATAGTGGTTAAAGAGCAGCAGACTCCATTCTGGTGAACTGAGTTTGATTTCCCACTTCCACTGTATACCACATTGGTCTGATCTCAACTGGAGTATTGTGTGCAGTTCTGGAAACCACACTTCAAAAAGAATAGGGACAAAATTGAGAAGGTTCAGAGGTGAGCCATGAGAATGAAGAGTTCTGTGTACAGACCCAGGATTTCCAAGGTGGCCTGCTTCCCCTCCAGGCTGCATCCTGATTAGGCCCCCTCCCTTCGGCCTCTGTCTCTTCTAGTCCCTGTTCCTTTGGCTTCCTTGCCTCCTCCAGTTCACTTTCCTAATAATTCCCCATTGCACATGATCTTCGCTGGGCAAGCAGTGCTACGTCTGGGTGCTGCCTGTGATTGCCAGCCCAGAGCCTAGGGCCCTACCTACTGTGCCAAGAGTTCTGGTTCAGCCACTCCCTGGCATGGCTTTTTGTCTTAATAAAGGATAGTCAGATCTGAATTCTGCAGGCCTCTCTCAAGTCATTAATTTTGTCCCACTGTGCCTCTGCCTCCTGGGGCAGCAGAGATCTGCTCCTATCCCCAGGGCATAGCCCCCATACTTCTGTCTGCTGGTTGTTTTGGTTCTCCCTCTTCCTTGACACCCCCTCCCCCCACTTCAAGGGGTTCCTTGCTTGAAAGTCCAGGGCCTTGAATTCCGCTGAGTCAAAACAAGGCTGCAGATCCCATCCCTTGTAGGAAGCCAAGTCACTTTTGTATATAAAGCAGCACGCCCAAGTGGAGATTCTGTAACTTAAAATTCTGACTTGCCTTTCAGGAGCATCCAGAGTCTGCCCCTTGAGGCTGCAGCTCAGCCCGTCCACCTGGAGACAGCTCACAGACCCACCAGTCCTTGGGCAGGGCAGATGGCAGCCTAGCTCTGTGTGTGTGTGTGAAGCAGTGAGCTTGCTAATGGCACTGATTGGCTCTTCTTTTCCTCTTTCCCAGTGTGACCAGTATAATAAAGGCATCATTGCTGGCTCCACGTGCAAAGACCTGTGTGAGGACCACACCCTGGTGTTCCAGCAGTGCCTGTCATCCTCTCCAACCCACCAGGTGAGCTGATCCGAGTGCTCAGGGGGACAGGGGCAGCAATAGAAGTCTAGCCAACAATGCACCTCCTGTGAGGAAAGCAAAAGGTCTGTTGGGTTCGGACGAGGCAAGAGCATCTGCTGGAGGTCTGAACACAAAGAGGTCCCCCTTGAGAGTGATGGATGGGCAGTGCAGAGAGCTGAATAGAAGGTGGGGGTAGGGGTGGCTTTGGGGAAGAAATTCAAATGACATGTTCTGTGTGATCCTATCCTGAAGCCATCCGATTTTGAAGGGAACACAAACCCATCCGTGTTGTGCCTTTATGCAGGTGTACAGCGGACTCTGGAAGGAGATGGAAGTGATCATTAAGTGTGGGGTTTCTGAGGCCCTGAAGGCTGACAGCAGTCCAGACGCTACGCCCAGGAGGAGAGATGTGGTTCTCTTTGACAAGCCCACAAGGGGAACGTCGATGGATGAATTTCGAGACATGCTTTTGAATTTCTTAAAAGTCAGTGCAATTATGGCTACACTGGCAGGGCATGAAGTCTGAAACTTTTTGGACAAACTGAACTGGGAAGCAAGCAAAGGGGCCACCTAAAAGCCTTGCTTGGTTACATCATCAAATCTGGTGATGACTTTGCTGCTGAATGTGTGGAAAGCAGTGGGATTAACTGATGTGGGCTGCAGCTTCTTGGGGGGGCACAAGGGCATGTGGGAGAGTGAAGCAGGCATGCAGCAACTGGCCTGTATATCCTTGGAGGATATAAAGACATCCTTCTGCTTTGGGGAAGAGCAGGACTGATGGATGGAAAGGGGTGGGAGCCTGCCTCTGCTGGCTGTAGGATTGTGTTGTCTTGTTTCAGGATTGTATTGAGCCAAAGAGATTCAAATGGGTAGCTGTGTTGGTCTGAAGTAGCACAATAAAATCAGAGTCCAGTAGTACCTTTAAGACCAACAAAGATTTATTCAGGGCATCAGATGAAGAGTGCTTGCACTCAAAAGCTCACGCCCTGAATAAATCTTGATTGGTCTTAAAGGTCCTACTGGACTCTGATTTTATTGAGCCGGAGTAACCAAATTTCTCCCATTGAAATCTGAAGGGAGCGGGGTCCTGAAAAGCCAAATTTACCCATGCTGCAGATACTGGCGATATTTGTCTGAGGTTTCACATATGTACAGGGGGTTGAACTAGATGATCCTGGATTCCAGCTCTATGATTCTATAAGCTGCAGAGGGTAGGGCTGTAGGTTTCAGTGCTGCTCCTGCCACAGAAAAGGCAGTGCCAGGAATTGTTTAACTTTCTACATGCAAATATTTTCTGTCCTCAAGAGACTTGATGTTTCAAGATGGCAGAAGCTGACTGTTTCTTTTTCTTTTTGCTTAACAGTCCAGCCTGGGAGATCAGCCCTCTCTTGCAGCCTTAGTGAACAAAATTATCACTGTGGCAGATATCAGCCAGGATGGCAAATTGTCTCTGGCTGAGGCTAAATCCATATGGGCGTTGCTCCAGCGGAATGACTTTCTGCTCACCCTGTCATTGCATGAGAAAGAACACACCTCCAAGCTGCTTGGGCATTGTGGGGACCTGTACCTCACGGAGAAGATTACCTACACCTCCTTCTACAGCATGGATGTCCCTCCGCTTCTGCAGCCGCTGCTGCCTTCTGCCATCCAGCGAGTTATCCACCAGTGGTTCTCCCCAGCATGGCCACGGCGAGCCAAAATTGCCATAGGCCTTTTGGAATTTGTGGAGGAGATTTTTCATGGCACCTATGGGAACTTCTACATTTGTGAGACCGGGAACATGGGCTACAACACAAAGTATGACTTCAAGATTGTTGACCTGAGGAAGGTGGCGACGGAGATGACAATCCGGCGGTTCCTCAAGGGGCGCCATTGCGAGCAGAACATTGACTGTACCTATGGGAAAGACTGCATGGCGCCCTGTGACAAGCTCATGAAGCTGTGCAAGAGTGACGTGGTCCAGCCCAACCTGGCCAAAGTGTGCAGCCTTCTCCAAGAGTTCTTGCTCCACGGGGTGCCCCTGGACTTAAGAGAAGAGCTGGAGAAGCAGCTGAAGACTTGTACGACCCTCAGCGGCTTGGCAAGCCAAATGGAAGTCCATCACTCACTTGTGCTGAACAGTCTCAAGACTCTGTTGTGGAAAAAAATCTCCGATACCAAATATTCATAGAAAGGGCAAAAGCTGCCAGGAAGAGCCAGACGTTCTCTCCTTCTTCCTCCTAGGCAACGTGGCCAGCATTGCTCCTCAGGCTTGTGAGAGAATGTGGCAGCACAGGAGAGCAAGAAGTGTGGAGCAGCCTCCAGGCTGGGGGAAGCGGAACAAGGAGTTAGCAACAAGGCTCTCTTCCACAGAGAGGAGCTGCTAGCAAGAGCTGCTGGAAAGTTTGCGGTTCAACTTGGACACTTAACATGTAAATAAACAGCACTTCTTTGATTGGTCCCCCTACAGAGGTGACGGAGGTGCTTTTACAACCCAAGTGTCACATTTACCCAGCTGCAAAGGAGCTGCAAAATGGATTTGGTACCATTTCAGAATTGTCAGTAATCTAGCTTAGAATTTTGCCAGGATGGCCAGTGCTTAAAAGCCTGCCTTGCTTTGCTGGTGGACGATGCAGCTTGGCTGAGGTATACAAATTACCAAGGGCCTTCAACTCCTGCACCACGGAAGGCGGGGGCCCGAAGGGTGCGGGGTCTGCAGAGGGGCAGGCTTGCTAGGCTGGGGCCATATCTTGTACCTGCACTCAGGGAAGTTTCTGTCAAAAAGGTTTCAGATTTCGAGACAAGCAAATGAAATGAGTGGCCCTCCTGGAGTGGGGAAGGTGCACAGCTTGTTTAGCAACTGTCCTAGAGCTCATGGTGAAGGAGGTCCAAACAGAACTAATTAGGCCAAAGTAGCTACTTCCCAAGCATCTAGAGCAGCCTTTAACTTTTTTACTGTTGAGAAGCCCCCAAAATATTCTTCAGGCTTTGAGACACCCCAGAAGCAGCTGAATTATGGTTGGGAAGCATAGCTGTGTTCATGCCTACCTGGGAACCCTCCCCTGCCCACCCCCTTCAGGATCCTCATTGGCCATGGGGGAGGGGGGGCAGGTCAACAAGACCATATGGGATCATATCACCCAATATAAGTTTAACAAATTTCAATTCCCACTTGGGAAACCCTTCCAGGACCGTCAAGAAACCCTGGTCTAGGTGGTTGCAAGAATAGCAGTGTGATGGGGAAACTGGACATTGCAACAGCTCCTGACAGGACAGGAGGAACCTGAAGGGCCACAGGGCTGTGCTATATTCTGCAACGACATGGCTCAACCCTTGTGAAGTCACCTTGTGTGGGTTTGTCTGGATGTTACAAGTCCCTGAAATCCAATATTCTGCCCCAATTCAAATGCTGCCGGGGGGGGGGTGCAGTCAAATATTTCCCATGATTTGTTTCTATGTTTAGTAACTTGTGAGGAAAGAAATGGACTGTGGCTGAAACGAATGCTGAAAGTCTTCAGGGAGCAGAGCCAGTAAGGAAGTGTTCTGTGAAGCCGCTGCTTATGTGGGACTCCTGCAGCTGCCATTCTGCTTTTTGCCCCAGAAATCAGGTCCTTGCTTTGAGCTGCCGACATCCATGCAAGAACATGGGAGGGATGGCCAGGCCCAGCCTTAGTGGGGCCAAGAAGGAACATATGAGGTCAGAAACCCCATTCTTTTGAAGTCTTGGTCTCCGCTGCAGAATGACACAAGAGGACATTGGCATGGCCACAAAGACCCAGAGAACATGCCGCACATGTCGACTGATCCTGTGCCATACTGTTTGACCATTTTAAAATGAAATGTAAAACATTCCTTGGGACCTTCATATTCCAGACACAGGTCCCTAGCATTTTTGCATCATTTGCCTTGCAAACAAACCAGGCTAATAGAGTTGGTGTGCTGCAGTAGTTGGTGACTGAACAGCAGGCAGGGATGGATGGGAGCGCACCAGGTTGGGTGGCACATACAGTACCATGAGTCGGTGCTACCCAACCCCTACTTAATGGAGGGAGGAGAGCTAACTCACACCACTGTCTAGCTGCCCAAAATGTTTAAAGCTGTTTCTTGCCCTCATAGTTATACCAGAGCACAACAGTGAAAACTACTGTAGTGCTTGAACTGACCCCATTTTAATCCTGAACTGCAGGGAGTTTGCTCAGATCAGACAGGAACAGTCAGTGTCACAATATCATCATCAGATAACGCCAGAGAGTTCACCTTCTCAATGTATTGCCATCATAAGCATAATTATGGTCACATTGAGTCACAAATACATCCTTGTCGATAGAATACACAGGACTATTGTGTTGTCTTACATAAAGATCTTCACGCTACGAAGTGTATAAATCTTTGTCTTTATAAGTGAGAAATAGCGCTCTGAATTTTTTTCAGTGCTCCAGAAGTTTTCTGTTAGACATCTTGGGATTCTCGCATCTGTAGCTCAGTACAACGCATTCTAAGTGAGGATGGGGATTTGAGCCTGAAATTTTATTTTAAGGTAGGAACAGGAACTCATCCTGCTAGCAACATCTTGGCCTGCAAGAGAAATTGAAGAGGGACAGTATTACAATAGGGAAGACTCCAGTGCTGCCACCTTGCAGCTTGGAATATATAATTTCTAACAGGGAACTAAAACATCCTCCTGATCTGGACCCCATGCCCGGAACAAAGCCCCAAAACATTCCAGATAGCCAAAGGAACAGGCAACACTGCAAAACTGTACAGGTTGTCTTTCCACACAAAAGAGCATTCAAAGCAGCTGACAATACACCCCAACCACCATCACCACAGCAGCAAAATGCTAAAATAAAAACTGAAGCATTCAAAACTAAGCAAATACTAAACCACTGGTACCGAAAAGGGGAGATGTCACCAGTCAATAGTTGGCCGGGGGGGGGGGGGGGGCAACACTTTCTCCTGACTTTCTCTTGCTTTTACTGGCAGGGAACCTACCACAGCAGGCAGGCTCAAACAGGATGTTTGGTGCAGTATTTCTAAGTTTCTGGCTTTACAACTCTGAATCCTCCCATGATCACGGACTGCCAGGTCCCGGCCTTTTTTGCCCCAGGGGTATCAAGGTGAGCATTTCTTTTGAAGAGTTGACTTGAATGCAATTGGCTGGAGGATCTTCCATCAGTTTTCAAAGCGTAAAGGAACAAAACAACATCAGATTTCTAGCTGAAGGAAGCATTCAAGCAGATTAGATCAAGCGGGCCCCTCCCTTTGCCAGGGCTTGCCTTTGCATTTATAAAATGAAACAGGATTAATCTCCTTTAGGCTTAGACAGATACCATAACTGTTCTTCCGGGAACACTTTCAATCACAGCATTGTTAATGTAGGGAAACTGTATCCTACTCCTCAAAACACAGAGCCCCCTCACAATTATTTGTATTTGTAGCTCGTCATAGATTTTCCAGTGCTACAGGTTGAGTTAAATGCCCTGCAGTCAACCAGGTTACATTATCATAAAAACAAAACCAACACAAAATGCATGTCCAACCAAGAAACAAAGTATTCCACTGAAGGAGAAAGAACTGTGATAAGACTACGGAGGTTCCAAAAAACAGGCAGATCTTGCCAACTGGTACGCTGAGATCTGAATGAACAAACCCAACTCCACGTTTCTTATCCATGATGCCTTGGGATGCAGACCAGAACCCCTTTTCAAGTTACTATAAACTGTGCACTCAATTTTTGTGTTAAGCAATTCTCATGCTATCTGGCTTCATTTGTAAAATGAACGTGTATCAGCTCTTTCGTACTAAGAATCTAAATACACACACTGTAATGAGAACAGGGCTTAGCGCTCAGTACTTGTTTATTGGCTTCCGACAGCACCAAACACTGTGCAGTTCATTAGGTATCCTGCCCAAGAGCTGGGAAAAGTCCAGAGGGAAGGCAAGATGAGGTGGCAGTTGGAGCACCTTCCCTGGGAGGAATTCCGAAGGGCAGCAGGAAATACTATTTTACACCAAGTGATTAAAATGTGGACTCTGCTGCCAGGGGATTAGACAGATTCATGGAGGACAAGATTTCCAGCGGCTACTAGCCACTAAGCCTCTGAATCCCTGAGACAGGATACTGGACTACACAGATCACAGAACTCTTCTTATGCTCTTATGCTGGGAGTATTTATGTTCTTATCAGGGGAATGCTTGGCCTCTATGCCTGTTGTTGGCCCAGCAGAAGAACTGGACACCTACTGTGTGAGACAAGATGCTGAACTCAGCACACCTAAAGGTGGCCCAGAAGTGCACAGTATGACTATGCAGGGCAACAGCTGAAAATGCTGAAACCTGCTGATCAGAAACTGTGCTGACAAAGAACAGGTATTGCCTCAAACTCGCCCCCCCACAGATTTACAGAAAAAAACTGAAACGTTATAATACCAAGAGAGGGTTAAATCCCCTCCTGCAAAAACAGAAACACAGTGTATACATGCAATGGGAAGAGAGAAGCCACCCCAGCATGTGCCTACATGCCCATTGCCACCTCTCAGGCCAATGGGAGGGCTAGAGTGGGCAGATCAAAAATGGCTGGAGCCCCTGTGTGTATGTGGGGAGCCAGTATCCTCCGCTAAGTAAATGAAGCAGTATGTAACAGCAGATCTAGAAACAGACAGGTGGAAGAGCAAAGCCTGAGTCTGTGCAGGGAGAGCAGCAGCAGCAGCAGATGGATGGCCACAGCATCCCGTCGCCCTGCTGCCCAAAGGGGAGATGGTTTGGGGCAGAGTGCCATGAAGCACAGTACAAACTAAATGCCACAGTATGTTGAAGAGCTGCACAGGTTTGCCACAGGCTCTTCCAGGGGTGTCTCCCTCTGTCCCCTGAAAGCCTAGAATAGCATGGGCCTTAAGCCCCAGGCAGTCAGTTAACTGGAGGTGTCTCAGGGAACCTCCATCTGCCCCCCAGGTAACTCCGTGCTTTATGGCCAAACAGGAGGTGCAAAGAGCCCAGGCAGAGTGAACACAGTTTATTAAACCGATACAAGGAGGATAAAAAATAAGGCAGAATTCAGAGCAAAACATACAATTAAAAGCAGCTAGCTCCGTGCCTTGCTTAGCTCCTACTTGTTTCACTCTCTGACTCCAGGAGGCCAGACTCCCCACCAGTCCCTCCACTGGGCAGCTCTGCCTCAGTAACACCGATTGGCCTCTCTTCTTCCTCCCCAGCCTAATCACCAGGCCCACAAGGTGTTTGGGATTGCAGATCAGTTGCAAAGTTTACACAAGGGCTTCCCTGAGACGAGGGCTGCCAACTTCAAGTGGGGAAATTCCTGGACATTTTAGGGGAGAATATATCTTGAGTTTACACTGCCATCTCCATAACTGTTTTGATATTGTGGATCGTGTTCTTTTAATGCTTTATTAGGATTTTATGGGTTATTCTGTTTTATCATTTTATTCTGTAAACTGCTTCGAGACAACATCTGTTGAGAGAGGTGGAGTAGAAGTCTAAAAATAAATAAACAACCCCGGGATTAATGGGGAGATGAGACCTCAGTGGGGCAAGAGGCCACACAGCCCACCTTCCAAGGCAGCCATTTTATCCAGTGGAACTGATCTCTGTTACCTGCTCTTCTCAGCCCTAAGCCCAAGTTCATAATAAGGAATGATTAATAACTTCCTAATGGAAAGCCAGTTTGGTGTAGTGTTCAGGAGTGCAGACTTCTAATCTGGCGAGCCGGGTTCAATTCTGCACTCCCCAACATGGAGCCAGCTGGGTGACCTCAGGCTCGCCACGGCACTGATAAAGCTGTTCTGACCGAGCAGGAATATCAGGGCTCTCTCAGCCTCACCCACCCCACAGGGTGTCTGTTGTGGGGAGAGGAAAGGGAAGTCAACTGTAAGCCGCTTTGAGCCTCCTTCGGTTAGAGTAAAGCAGCATATAAGAATCAACTCCTTCTTCTTCTTCTAATTAAGAACGATGGCTCCTGCACAACAATGTTGAGCTTGCAGTCAGAAAGACATGGTCTTCAGTAGCCAGTCTGCTGCCCCTCTTATGCCAAGGTCTGTTCAGCTGCTGTTGTTGTCTTTCATCTATTCTTCAGAGATTAAGACCAGAAAGCAGCCCCCACTTCCTCTCTGCCCCCTTCTGGCATAAAAATGACACAACAGTCGCATTTACGTCTCATCAGGGCAGCTTACTGGCAGGGACGAAGAACTCCCAGAATAACCTGTTAATGCCTACATTTTTAAAAAGCTGGGGAGGTGCAGAACTGCTCACAGCTGATCACATTCCAAAAAATCACAACCACTCAGAGCCAGAGCTCATGAGCACAAGCATCACCATGTCTGAGTCCAGTGGCACCTTGAAGACCAACAAAGGGTAATTCTGAGTATAAGCTTTCGTGTGCACGAAGTATCTGAATTGGGGGAAGCATGCACATGAAACCTGATACCCAGAATTAAACGTTGTTGGTCTTCAAGGTGCCACTGGGCTCAGACTTGGCTGTATTGCTTCAGACCAACACAGTTGCCCAACTGAATCTAACACAAGACAACATTATCTTCCATATTTCTAAAACTAACATTGTATTTTAAACATGCGTCAACTGCCTTAACCAAAGCAAGTTGCTCAGGGCAGTTGGCAACAATTCCTGCCGTGAGTTTTCATCTCCAAAGTACAGAACTTTGTAAGGCTTCTTACAGCTTTTCAAAAATAAGTTCTTGATTAGAGATTTTGTTCACTCTACTTACCTTTAAAAGCACACATTACAACATCTGGAAGAAATCCAACAGTGCTTCCCCCTGAATAAAAATGACAAAATAAAGTTACTGGATTTTTACATGGGGCGGAGAGAGTGTTGGTTGCCCTTATACACAATCTCTGGTGCCAGCTGGATAGAGGCGGTTTGGCACTCCTCGTGTTGCTAGGTCTCTTGGCAGTGTTTGATGTAGTCAACCACAAGTTATTGCCCCACCACCTTGCCGGGACTGGCATTCAGGGGACAGTCCATCAATGGCTAATCCCCTTTCTCCAGAACTGGAAACAGAGAGTCGCATAGATACCAACTACCCTGTGACGGTCAACAAGTCACGATACTCTCCTTCACATCATTTAACACCTTTATGCACCTTCTGGGCCAAAGCCTTGGACTGGGTTGGCATCAGTACATTGATGACACCCAGCTCTCTTTCTTGCCCTGACTCCACGCGTCCTTAAACATTTGCCAGATATTTGGAAGCTGTGATCGTATGGCTCAGCCAAAGTTGCAGCTGCTGGGGTTCTCACTAAAAAACCTTTAGAGAGCTGCATTGGTTGCCAGTAGAATACCGGATCAAGTTCAAGGTTTTGGTCTTACCCTTTAAGGCCATTTGCTGTCTGGGCCCAGTGTACTTGAGGGTCCACCTATCTCCTTGCAGGGCTCTTCACTCTGTGGGTTCAAATAGGCTGGTGATCCTGGGTCCATCTGGAGGCTTTTTCAGCCCTGACCCATCTGGTGGAATGAGTTCTAGGAAGAGCTAAGGGTCCTGTCCACAGGGCCTGTAAAACAAAGTTCTTCTGTCAGGCATTTGGTTGAGGCCAGGCTGACAGAAGCCTCCTAATTGAAACACCATCCCTGGCACTGGCAAACTGGGGGAGGGAGGGTGGGTTTTTTGGGTTACTGGAAAGCTTGTTCGGGTTGGGGAATTATGTAGTTTTTATATTTTTATTTGCACTGTATTTTCACTGTTAGCCGCCACAAACTGGAAGACTGGGAGTGGCAGCCTATAAGTTTAATAAATAATAATGCCACTCCTGTTTCCAAAATGGAGTGCTGAAGTGTGGCTATCTTCACTGGCACTTTAGCCCATCAGAGCCACACACACACACACACACACACACACACACACACACACACACACACGTACGTGCTGGAGAGCAGTGGAGACCACATCACTGCCCCCTTTCTAGAACAGCTCTTCAGCACCTGAAGACCATGGTTCCCCCACAACAGGGTGAACATATACAATTCTTTCCACGTCTCCTCACAGGACCTGTTTTCCAGACTTCAAGCCTTGTCTTAGTCCTCTGCCAAACCTGGTCCAATTTGTCTACTTCCATCTTTCAGTGTGGCACCAAGAAGTGGACACAGGACTCCAGATGAAGTCTGGCTAGCTCAGAATAGGGTGGATCTCATCTTATGTCCTGAATACTGTTTCTACTAATGCATTAACACTAAATTATAGTAGCTCTTCCTGAAGCTGCATCAAGCTGCTGACTCATGATTAGTTCATGAACTAGACAGGTTCGCTCTGTACACTGGTCCCAATTATGCATGCTAATTTTTTGTTAAAATGCAACAAAACATTTTTTTTAATGTTGGAGAGGATCACACCCAAGACAGAGCTCTGCAGAACACTACCTAAAAGAGACAGCAAAGTAGAAGCCAACAGAGCAAGTGGCCTTTAACTACAGCAAGCCATGAAGGAATGCCCTTGCCAAGCAGTGCATGGAGCATGGCCTGATGCCCCCAGCCACAGATCTAATTTTCAGGTGACACACTTGAGAAGCCAGTAGGAGTTGTAACCCATTTGAGCATACCTTCCTTCACTGGTGGGAAAAACACACCTACACAGCCGTCCCCTAAAGCTCACTGACATGCATCACACTGCTGTCCACTAACCCAGAACCTCCTAAGTTAGACCCAGAGACCTGTTCTGACATGAAGGACAACAAATTGCTGCTTTGTCAGGCTGTCAATCATTCTATGTACCCACAGGTTTGCCATCCAGAGTACAGAGCGTAGACACAGCCTGTTTCTCTTTGCCACCTACTGACACAAGCAAAGCACAGCAGCCATGCTTGTAACGCCTCTAGGGGCAAGGAACACCAACACCTTTCAGAATCTGTAATTCTCCTATCTCACCAGACTTTTAAGGACCTACAGCACTGCTATTTCCATCCTCCAGTTAAATAAAGGAATGAAATGCTGAACTTGGACCAGGGACACCCAAACTGAAGTTCAGAGTCCTGGCCAAGGTTTCAAATAAATCACAGTTTATTTACTTCAGACTTTCCTCCTTCATTTCAGCCTAATAATCACCCTGTGAGGCAGGGTCACATAAGAGTATGACTAGCCTGAGGTTACCCATGCCAGAGAAGAGTTTGAACTTGATCTTCCAGATCCTAATCTAATTCTTTAACCATTATAGGTCATGGGTTCTCCATCTAAGTAACTTTCCGGAGTTACTGCCCAGTTTTATCCTCACAACATTCAGACACTGCCCTGAGGTGCTTGGAAGACTAGGACACAAATGTGAAGAACTTGCAAAACTTCTACACTGCTGTTAATAAGCAAATACCACGTGAACATGCCACATGGTATGTGTTGTTTTATTTCTATGTTTCAGTGTAGGGTTTTAAATGCATGTTGCTGTGACTTAAAAAGGCTGGCAGCGTCTCATGGGAACTGTAGTCCATGGACATCTGGAAGGCCACAGTTTGACTACCTCTGCTCTAGAGTAAGAAAGCTGGATGGATGATTGATGTGTGTTATGACAGGAAGGTAGTTGTTCCCAAGAGGGCAGAGTAGACTGCGTTGTCAAGAGTGTGTAAGAGAAGGGGGAAGAGAGATGAAGACTGTAAACCTTTTTAAACATTCAAAACCCTCTGAAACAACTGTAAGGGTTCAAAAGCCCCCAGAAGTGGTGCGACCATGCAGAATATGGTTAGGAAGCATAGCTGCATACACGCCCACCTGGTCATATCACCCAATAAATGCTTAACATTTAAAAAAATATATTAACTCCTACCTGTTGGGAAACCCTTCCAGGGCCATCAAATCCTGCTGTAGATTCTGAGAGAAACCTGTAAGTCATTAGCCTAACCACCAACAGAACAAGCTTGTGTCCAGTGACACCTGGACAACCAACCAAATTTAATTATGGCAATATGCTTTTGTGTGCCTGCCACCATTGTTCTATTGCCTCAGGCTACTATGGCTGACCACCTCAGACTAAATAGCAGGTGAGACAAGAAGCCTTTGTGACTAAACCTATCACTCGGAATTTTGGGCACCACAACTGAAGAAAGATGTAGAGAAATCGGGGCATGTCCAGAGGAGGAATGCAAAGGTGGGTTTGGAGACCAAGTCGTATGAGGAAAGGTTGAGGGAGCTTGGCCTGTTTAGCCTGGAGAGAAGGCAACTAAGAGCTGAAACGATAACCATCTTCAAGTATTTGATGGGCTGTCCCAGAGGGTCGGACCAGAACCAATGGGATGAAATTTAACTCAAAAGTAATTTCAGCTAAACATCTGGAAGAATTTCCTGACAGAGCAATTCCTCAGGGGAACAGACTTCCTCGGGAGGAGGTGAGTTCTCCTTCTTTGGAAGTTTTAAAGCAGAGGCTGGATAGTCATCTGACATAAATGCTGATTTTATTAACTTAGGCAGATTGTGAGTGGATGGGCAGAAGGGGCTGTGTCAGTGCTTGGCTCTTGTGGCCCATTCTTGAATGCCCAGAGAAATAAAAAAAAATGCCTATTACCACTTTGGCATTGGGTGGCAAATTTCCTAGAGCCCAGTCTAACCAAAGATTTTAGTTTTCTTGGGAGGGGCATCATCTGGGTATGACAGAAGGGTCATTTTGGGCGGGTGAGCAGTTGTGAGTTTCCTGCATTGTGCAGGGGTTGGACTAGATGACCCTGGAAACTCCTTCCTACTCCATGATTCCAACATCGATCTGAAACCAATTATGCTTGTGAACTTTACAGAAACCGTAATAAAAGTTCCTCTACTACTCGCACATTCCGAGTTTTCTCCGAGTTTCCACGAAACATAGCCAAGCTAACCAAGAATTCTAAAGCAAGGAGGCAGCATAACACACATGGTCTCAGAATACTACAGAGGCGCCTTTAGGTGAGTTTAAGGCAGGGGTAGTCAAACTGTGGCCCTCCAGATGTCCATGGACTACAATTCCCAAGAGCCCCCTGCCAGCGAATGCTGGCAGGGGGCTAATGGGAATTGTAGTCCATGGACATCTGGAGGGCCACAGTTTGACTAGCCCTGGTTTAAGGTGACCAGATTGTCCCACTTTTGGAGGGACATCTGGGGACACCCGGCAAATTGTACTTATGTTGAAATTTAAAATATATATAGATTACAATACTATTTTTGCGTTCTATGAAAAATGTTGTTGCTCCATATAGACCAAATTTGTAATCAAGAACACCCCCCCCCCCCGGATCAATGGTGTCCCGCTTTACCAATGTTAAAATACGGTCACCTTACATGAGTTGCATATAAAGAAAAGAACAAAAATGTTACCCAGCATTTCTAGGACCCCCAGCCCTTGGAACCCTGCTGCCTTCCCAGGACAATTCCCGAGGCCAGATGCAAGCTCCATTTCGACTCACCTTTTATCCGCAAGCGATACTGAGGGACGGTGCCCACCGTGGGCGCCTCCCCTTCTCTGCTGCCGATGCTTCTGGCTGCATCCCTACCGCCACGCACCTTCCCCCCTGGGGCTCTCTCGCCAGTTCTGCAATTCAAAGTGGCACCAGCAGCGGCCTCGGACCGGAGCCATTCATGCTCCTCCCCACGGGCTCTTCGGGCTACAGGCGACATCCGTTTTCTACTGTGAGCTCAAGGGCTGACCAGGCCGGCATCCCAGGGGCGGATTAAAAAGGGGGGGAGGTCTTTTTATCGGCAGCGCCGCTTTCCCCGCGAGTGGCACATCTCACACCCACGCAAGTCGGGCGGAGCACACGCCGCCTGGGGCGAAGGCAACTTCACGAGCCCCCCAGCCGCCCCCAGCCGCCTCTCAAGGGCCCTCCTGGGCCGATCATCCCCCACCTCCCCCATTCCCGCCGGCGGGAGCGCCAAGGCGGGACCTCGCCTGAGGGCCCCGCGCGCAAAATGGCCGCCCTCGCCTGGGCCCGCCGGAAGAGGAGGGGGCGGCGGCCGCGCTACGGTGCGCGCGAGGAGGCAAAAGACTTCCGCCCCGGTTTTAAAATGGCTGCGGCACCGCTGCTGACAGGGGGCGCGCCCTTCTCCGCGCGGCGGGCCCGTACGGGACGCCGCGAGGGACAATCGGAGGGGGGGTTCGCGCGGGCCTAGCGCGAGTCTGGGAATGGAGGCTCCTGGGCGCTGCTCCCCCCTCTCGGAGACCCGCGTGTCACTGGTGGGCGGCAGGGTAGAGCCCCGGAAGGGCGGAGCAAAAAGCGTCATCCCAGAAAGTGGAGAAGGATTGGCTTTTCACCCAAAGAGAACTGGGGGGGGGGGGGGAGGCTCTGGGTAATAGTGGAATTTAAGATCTTAGACCAGGGGAAAGCTATACGTAGCCAGACATCTAGAAAAACTCATTTCTGGTCAGAAATACTCAAAGAGAAGGGAGGTCAAGAGGGCTGGGCGTTTCTTAAAAGTGAAATATTGAAGGCACGATCACAAACAATTCCCTTAAGAAGAAAAATTGGAAGAAACCTAAAGAAACTAGGGGGGCTCCATAAACTTTTAAAAAAAGGCATTTAGGAAATGGTAGGCAGCCCTTATAACCAAGAATGAGTATAAACACATACCCAGAGATACTAAACAAAAAACTATGGCTCTGGTTACATTTTGCCCAAGAAAAAGAACGAGTGGTAGGCCCACCATGGGGAGAGGAAAACTGAAATTGTTACAGGATGAAGGGACAGTTCAATTCCCACTTTGCCTCAGTTTTCTCTTGCAAGGGAAACGGTGCTCAACATGGCAAAAATGGATGAGGGAAGGATGTTTCAGCCTGGGGTAGTACAGGAATATTAGTGTCTTTAAATGAAACCAAGCCCTCAGGCCCAGATGACGCATCTGAGGATATTAAAGGGACTGGGCTGATGTAATAGCTGTCCTCTGATTTTATTGTGCTACTTAAGACCAACATGGCTACCCATTTGAATCTATCATTTTTAAAAATTCTTTGACAACAGTTGAGGTGCTAGAAGAGGCAGAAAATGTCCTAATCTTCAAGAAGCAGGAGATGGAGGATCCTGGCAGCTCTCAACCCATCAGCTTCACATCTATACCTGGAAAGGTTTTAGAGCAAACCTTAAACAGTCCTTAAACACTTAGAACTGATGGTTGTGACTACTAAGAGCTAGTGTGGGTTTCTCAAGAACAAATGTCTTACTAACCTCATATCTTGTTGGGCATATAATGCGATCAAACTCACTAGAAAAATCATTAATGCTTGGCATGATCAACGGCAAAAGGAAACGTGGTCGCTAAACGATCCGCTGACTCGACATAAAGCTGATACAGGAATAACCATGAACCAACTAAAAGAAGCAGTCAGAGATAGGGACGCATGGCGAAGTCTTTCCTATGGAATCGCCGAGGGTTGGACACAATTGAACTGATTACATCATCATCATCATTTTGTTAGACCAGAGAAATGCTGTGGACATAGATCACTGTGATTTCAATGAGGCTTTTAATAAGGTTCCACAAGATATTCTTGTTGGCAAGTTGGTAAAATGTGGCTTGGATCCTACTACTGTTAGGTGGGTAACTAGTTGACAGAGTGCTTGTTTATGCTTCCTCATCAGGGATCTGGGACCCTGTATTGGTCAACATCTGTATCAGTAACTTGGATACAGGGAAAGGGATGCTCATTACATCTGCAGACGACACTGAATTTTCCAAGCCATATTAGTTTCTGGAGGTTTTTTTTGTTTCCTCTCAGTTTAGAGTATAGGCTATTGGGTGTAGGTGTGGTGAATGTAGCATTTTGCAGGGGGGTGGCCTAGATAATCTTCAGGTCCCTTCCAAGCTCTATGGTTCTGTATTTATTACCATAATAGAGCACACAAAAATACAGTAGACCAAAATGTTATGGCAACACTATGAACTGATGCCCTCCAAAACAGCCCATCTTTAGCCTTGTTCAGGTCTTGCAAACAGGAGGTCCTTGTGGCTTCCTTGATTGAGTCAACCCATCTTGCTTTGGTTCTTCCTCTTTTCTTGCTGCCTTAAATTTTTCCAGTAGGCAGAGTCTAATGGAGGATGCACAAAGCTCCATGTAGGAAGAGTAAGATTGTTTAGAATTCTTAAATAAATATATATTTTTAAGTATTTAACATTTTATAAAATGTTGAGTTGCACATTTTATCTGTTGTAACTGAGCCCTTGGGGAAGGGTGAGCTAAAGGTACAATATATAATAAATACAAGATAAAAATGGGACTAAATAAATTAATGGCCTGTGTGAGCCAACTCCCTGCCCCAGGGTGAACCTACAGTGCTCCTGGGGCATGGAGAACAAAGGGGTTAACTGGGGTCTGAAAATGGCTTTTTGGCCTGGCCATGCCTTTTGTCATCCTTCTAATCAGCCTCAACATACCCTCTGGGTAGGGCTTGGAAACCTCCTGGCACTACAATTGCCAGACTTGCAGAGATCAGTTCCCCTGGAGGAAATGACTACTTTCGAGGGTGGACTCTGGTACCTTGCAAAGTCCTACCTATATTGCTCCATTGTCTCCCCCCTCCTCACACACACACACACACTTAAAATGAAAGTACTTGCCTCTCTGAACTCCAGCAGCTACCAAGTGCAACAAGCCTCAGCCAGCAAAGATCTGTGTGGCCAGGTCCCTGCTACTTCCCAGGCCAATCATTGGCCATATCACAATAATTTTTTAAAAAAATTATCAAAAAAGTAATTCCCACTCAATTGGCGAAACCCTTTTCAAGCTGTCGTGAAACCCCAGAGGTTCACAAAACCATGGCTGAGAAAGCCTGCTTGGAATTCAGAGTGGTTGTGAGGACTGGATCCAGGCTGGGTAACTCTTGTGTTCTGCCCTGAATGCCTTAGAGACTCAGAGGAAGGATGGGATAGCAGCATGGCCGCTCACTGGATGGCCTGGTGCCCCGCACTGTCTCATGGGGTGCACACAGTGCAGGGTGGGAAAATTCCTGCAGAACAGGTTATAAATAACTCTTGAAAGGTTTAGCATGCTGGGAGTTACCATCCTCCAGGTAGCAGCTGGAGATCTCCTGGAATTAAATCTATAGGGTACAGTGATCAGTTCTTCTGAAAGAAATGGCTGCTTTCTGAGGGAGGGGGTGTCTCTGTGACATTCTGCCTTAAGTCTCCAGGGACTGTCCAGCTTGAAGACCTCTGAGCAGTAGCAGCCTCCCTCCCTACAGAGGTCCTGTATCCTTTTCCTCCCTGACCTTCCACAGGAAACAGTCACAATTAGGGTTGTGCGCGGTGTCGTCCAAATTGGCCATTCTAGGCTGATGCAGTCAGTGCCGCACTGCGGGGAGGGGGGAGGCGTGGGTGCCAGTGCGTAACTCGGTGCACACACCAAGCCTCCACACTTGCATGTGTGTGCTGAGTTACGCACTGCCGCCCGCACCTCCCCTCCCCTGCGGCACTGGCTGCCTGGAACGGCCAATTTAGACACTGCCGTGCACAACCCTACTCACCACCCCACAAAGGGGAGACGCCAGCTGTTTTGCCAGCAGCTGAAGCAGCTGCTGAAGACCCTAGCACAGCCTTCACCCTCGTCCTCCTTTCCTGCAGGACCGACTCCCTGCCCCCACTCTGGGGGGCATTTCTGAACTCCCACTCGGAGCGGTGAGACCTAGAGCAACTCCTACACCAAGCAGAGCCAGCTGGCCCCCCCTCAGTCCCACCATAAGTGCAAGGGCCTTGCCAAGGACCAAGCAGAGCCCCCCTTGCGCACCGCCCTTTTTTTCTCCAGGAGGAAAACCTTCCGTTTGGCTAACAAAGACTTTGGTTTGTCTGTACAAAGAACATGATTTATTTGTTCATTAAGGAGCGCAAGGCAAAAAAACCCAACAAAATGGGGCCCCTCTTCAGAAAGGGGGAGGGGGCAGCTTCCAAAACCCTCCTCTGCCCCAAAGGCGGCTCATGCTTGGGGGTCTCATTGGGCAGGGGGCGTGCCCAGATGGGTTTCGGGGCGGGCAGAAGAGGCCTGCAGGTTGCGGAAGGCCTCCCACTGCTTGCGCTTGTCCTTGGCCCGGATGATGGTCCTCTTGAAGAGCGTGAGGTACAGCTTCATGGCGGCCGGGCTGTCGTCGTTGCCCGGAATGGGGTAGGTGATGAGGCAGGGGTTGCAGTTGGTGTCCACCACCCCCACGGTCGGGATGTTCATCTTGGCGGCATCTCGGACGGCCACGTGCGGCTCAAAGACGTTGCTGAGCGTGTTGGTGAAGACGATGAGGTCCGGCAGGCGGACGCCCCGCCCGTACTGGACCGGGGCGTTGGTCAGCAAGCCCCCCTGCCAGTAGCGCGTGTGGGCGTACTCCCCGCACTCCTGGGCTGTGGCCTCCACCAGGTGGGCGAACTGCCGCTGGCGGCCCACGAAGAGGATGATGCCTTTGCGGAAGGCCACGTGGGCCGTGAAGTTGAGCGCCAGCAGGAGGTGCGCCGCGGTTTGGTCCAGGTCGATGATGTCCTGATCCAGGCGGCAGCCAAAAATGTACGGCTCCATGAACCTGCGGGGAGAGAGGTGAGGGGGGAAGGTGTCAGCGCTGGAACGGCCGGAAGGGGCGCCACCAGCCCCCCCCCCGCAGCCCCCAATCGCCCGCCCGCCCGCCCTCCTTGTGCCCCCACTGGCCTGTGTCGGCCGCCCTTCTTGTGGCCCAGGTGCACGCGCGCCTCCAGCAGGTCCCGCACCGAGAAGAGCTCCCGCAGGCGGAAGAAGTCGGCGTGGCGCAGCGTCTCCTGCGCGGCCTCCTCCTCCGCCTCCTCCTCCGGCCGGGCGGGCGCGCGGGGCAAGGGCAAAGGGGCGCAGGCGGGGCCCCCTCCTAGCCCGCGCTCCGCGTCCGCGGGGGCGCAGGAGGCGCCGGCCCGAGCCCAGCAGCTGCTCAGCCGCCGGGGGAAGCAGCCGGAAGAGCCCGGCACGCACCGCCATGCTGCCTCTCGGGGCTGGCCGACGGAGGGAGGGAGGGGAGCGAGGGGTGTGGCGGGAGGCGGCCACGCCCCCGAGGACGCCCCTGCCAGCCCGCGCCTCTCCCCGCCCCGGGGCCATTGCCAGGCGCGCCGGCAGCTCACCCGCGCCGGCCCGAGGGAGCCGCGCGGGGGTGGGGGGAGGCTGCCCGGAGACCGCGAGTTGCGCGGGCAGAACAAAAGCTCCCGGTTCGGTTTGCAGCAGCAAGAGCCCCAGTCAAGGCTGCCTGCGCCTGCCTGGCCTCTCAGGGACTCCCTCGCGCCTCGCCGCGCTAGAATTCGCCTCCAGCAACGCGCCTTTCCGCATTGACATTTACACAGGAACATCCTCCCGCCAGAAGCCCACTGACAGTTAAGCGTTACGGGGGTGGTCAAACTGCGGCCCTCCATGTCCATGGACTACAATTCCCATGAGCCCCTGCCAGCATTCGCTGGCAGCGGCTCATGGGAATTGTAGTCCATGGACATCTGGAGGGCCGCAGTTTGACTACCCCTGATGGAAACAGCAGAACAAATGTAGAGTCCAGGGGCTCCTTGAAGACCAACAACAATAAAACTTGTAGGCCTCAGAGCTGTTGGCAGACAGGTATTCCCTTCAAACTCTCACCCACGTTAGTGGGTTAAAAAGCTGAGTGGAATGGGTGTCTGAGCATAGCTGGCTAGCAAAGCACCTAGAATGGCCAAAATGGTATTATGGAGGGTAAGAACAAGAGCGGGCTGACAGAAGGAACCATGGAGCCGAAAACAAACAATGTTGCTATTGTGTTTTTTGCAAGGAAGGGACAGGATGAGCAGCAGTAGATGGTGCCTCTTGAGGCAGAAAGCAGTATGGGTCTGAGGGGAAATGCCCTGAGCGTGATAGCAGCAGGCAAGCAGGTTGGAGGGCTGCACAGAAAGTGGTTGGGGGTCGCATCTGGCCTGTGGGCCTCAGGTTGATCTACGCCATCTACACCACAGTGACCCTACGTTACCCTGGAATACCTAGCCTCAGTGATTTATGCAATGGTTACCTCCAGGTAACTTGTTCTACCGCTGGCCTGCCCTTGTCCCTGACCTAGAAATTGCACCTGGTGCAGAATGTCTACCTAAGTTGCACCGAATCCTCCTTCCTTGTTTTGATTGCTCTCCAAGCAAATCTGTCCACAACAGAAGTTATTTCTGTGCTTTTGTCTGACAACATGTCTTTGATTGCCTCTGAGTTGGGCTTATTCTGTAGGGATGGTATAAGTTCTCTCCTGAATTGATTGTATAGCCTATATTGGAGTAATAATGTTCAGATGTCTCAATGCACCCATCCTGGCAGATGCATAAATGATCACAGATGGTTATTTTTTTGAATAAGCCTTCTCTAAAAGCGGATGGGAGCATGTTATATCGTAAGAGAGTAAATGATCTCCTATGATCTGGGAAAACAAGATTAGATAAATAAAGTAATGGCCTCAAATTATTAAGTGGAGGCATTGGAAAAAGTGGAGTTTTTACTTGATTGAAATCCTGTTGGCGATGGATATCTAGGATTCTTTGTTTTATCGTTTCCTTTGCTCGGTTGAAACCCAGAGACTGTATTAACTGTTTGGATAGACCATATGAGCAAAAGTTTTTTTCTCAAGAGTGGATATCCACGGCACAACCAATGATTCAGACATCATTAGGTAAAGCAAACTCTTTGTGGAAAAAAGCAATTTTAACCAGTACATGGACGTACATATCCACATTCTGGTCTGGACAGAATAGATTCCTGTTTCCACCCGGATTGCAGTTCTGGAAATGCTGGTTGGTACTTGGAGCAGGGATCTTAAAAATTTAGCCTGGGTCTTTTCTAGGCTGAAAATATTGGCATTTATACACAATGGGGCCCCATACATAATCTGTGCTAGAGGTTTTGCCTTGAACAGCTATGTTAAAGGTAAAGGTAAAGGTATCCCCTGTGCAAGCACTGAGTCATGTCTGACCCTTGGGGTGACGCCCTCTAGCGTTTTCATGGCAGACTCAATACAGGGTGGTTTGCCAGTGCCTTCCCCAGTCGTTACCGTTTTACCCCTCAGCAGCAAGCTGGGTACTCATTTTACCGACCTTGGAAGGATGGAAGGCTGAGTCAACCTTGAGCCGGCTACTGGGATCGAACTCCCAGCCTCATGGGCAAAGCTTTCAGATGGCTGCCTTACCACTCTGCGCCACAAGAGGCTCATAACATAGCTCATAACAGCTATGTTAGTCTTATCTAATTTCTCCCATAGTAATTCCCTTGGCACAGAGTCAAAAGCCAATTTCAAATCAACAAAAGCTGCATACAGGGTTGTCATAGAGCTGGAAGAGTATTTAACTACGAGACGATCAAGTATTGTACAGTGATCTTGTGTTGAACAACCCTCTCTAAATCCTCCTTGTTTGTCTACCAGAAAATTATTCTGGTCCAGCCAATCCTGAAGTTTCCACTGAAAGTGTTTTGCGTAGAGTTTGCTTATTACGCTTAGTAGACTTATCGGTCTATAATTGGCTGGGTCATTCAGATTCCCTTTTTTATGTATGGGTACAATGCTTGCCACTTCCCAACCCTTTGGAATTCTCCCTGTCTTATCAATTATCGTGAATAAATTGGCCAATACCGGTGCCCACCATTCTGCATTTCTTTTAATTAGGTCCGGGGGACTAAATCAAAACCAGCTGTGCCACACAAGCCAAAACACATGCCTTTCCCTGGTTTCCTCTGGGGAAAAGCCATGGCAAACATGGAGGGTTTTATTTCCTGCGGAGTGGGACTTTTGTTGCTTTTGCCTATGGATACAGTAGTTGGGAAGGGCAGTCCTGTGCCTCAGCTGCCATTGTACCGGAGTCCCTCAACTCTGTCAATATGACCTGTTACTGGTTGCCTGGAGGTGGGGGGGGGCTACCCCCCTGGCTCAACCCGGTGGTGGGGTCGAGCCCCTCACCCCCCCCAAAGTTTACACCCATGGGCCAGTACGGTCACTTTTGGACTGTGCAGTGCTTCAGTGGAAGCAAATAGGCATGGCCACAGCCCTGACTTTCCTGCCTGGGCATTGCACTAAATAAGCGATCGCCCTGGCAAATGAAGTGCAGGAAAGGAATGCGCTGGCTGCTGCAGCCCAGGGGCACCCTCAAGACCAGGGGTAGTCAAACTGTGGCCCTCCAGATGTCCATGGACTACAATTCCCAGAAGCCCCTGCCCGCATTCGCGGGCAGGGGCTTCTGGGAATTGTAGTCCATGGACATCTGGAGGGCCGCAGTTTGACTACCCCTGCTCAAGCCCATCCTGTCTGCCCAGGCGTGGACACTGCCCACTCCAGCCCAAGACAGAAGCCAGGGTGCCAGCATTTTTGGACCAGCCACTGACCCCCAGGGGCTGAGGTGCAGAGGGCAGGCAGGTGTTGCAAAACCCTCATCCCTATATAGTTCGCTGAGCTTGGGGTGGGGTGGGGGGCGATCCCAGTTTAACTATCTCGGTGCTGGAAGCAGCGCACGTAACCGTGCCGAGTGTGCGGGCGTCCAGGGCAGGGCGGGTCCTTCCACTTCTCCCCGGGGCACCTATTTTGGCGCCCTTCGCGCAAAGCCCAGGGATCGGCCCGTGGGGAGGAAGGGTTTGGGGCTGGCAACGGGAACCCACTTCAGCCCCGGCCTTTTGGCTCCTGCTGCAGGCCTGGCCCGGGGGGGGGGGGGGGGGGCGCGTCGGAGGCGGCTTGGGCCAGGCCGCGTTGCGTAGTTACCGGCTGGCGGTCTCCTAGCAACGAGCCGGGCTGTGGTGCCAAGGAGGCCGCGAGGCCCCCGCCCGGCGCTCGGCTCTCCCTGCGGGCGCGATGGCGCAGGACGGGCCCCTCCCGGAGGCCGCGGCCCCTCGGCCCAAGGAGGAGCGCCCGGAAGGGCCCCGCACCTGCGACTCCTACCGCGTCCACGAGAGCCTGCCGCCCCGCTTCAACCACCCCGGCTGGTTCCGTGGCTACAGGTGAGGCGGCCCAGCCCTTCCACGGCCCCTGCCGAGGCGCGGACTTGAGGATCGCAGCATCAGGCCCATCGTCATGGACACGACAGCCCTGTAGTGTAGTTCAGTCCGAGCGGTGGCCGAGCCCTCCTTGCGGCCGAGAGGGGGGGATGCTGAAGGCTGCTTTCCCCAGATGCGTCCCACCCTGGCAGCAGCCCACCGGGTGGGAGGGGGTGGGGACGGCGCCCCCCCTGGCCCTGTCCTTCCTTGCATCCGCCGCAGAAATGCTGCAGTGAGGGTCAGAGGCCCTGAAAAAGCCCCCTCCCAGCCCCTTTCCCGCCTGAGCCACCAGGAGCAGCTCCAGCTGGGCAAAGCCACAGGCCTTTGAAAGGCAAACCAGGGAGAAGGAAGGCCCTTCCCCATCTGGGCCCCGAGCAGAGGAGGCACACAGTAGATGAACCATAGAATCATAGAGTTTGAAGGGATCTCCAGGGTCATCTAGTCCAATCTCCTGCACAATGCAGGACACTCACAACTACCTGCCCATCCACAGCGACCCCCAATTCCATGCCCAAGTGATTTGCCCCACCAAAAATGTCCAGAATCCAGCCTGGCCTGGAGGAAATTCACCTACAACTCCACAGTGGTGACCAGCAATTCCCTGGCTATGCAAGGAAGGGCCACAAGAGGCAAACACTGGCACATCCCTTCCTGCTCACCCACTCACAATCTCCCTAAGTTCACAAGATCAGTATTTCTGATAGATGGACTATCTAGCCTTTGCTTAAAAACTTCCAAGAAGGAGAACCCACCACTTCCCAAGGAAGTCTGTTCCAGTGAGAAACTGCTCTGTCAGGAACTTTTTCTGGATGTTTAGCTGAATTAATTTCAACCCATTGGTTCCGCCTGATCCTCTGGGACAACAGGAAACAACTCTGCTCCATCTTCTCTATGACAGCCCTTCAAGTATTTGAAGATGGTTATCATATCACCTCTTAGTTGCCTTCTCTCCATGCTAAACAGACTAAGCTCCCTCAACCTTTCCTCAACTTGGCCTCCAAACCCCTCACCATCTTTGTAGGCCTCCTTTGGACATGCTCCAGTTTCTCTACATCTTTCTTCAGTTGTGGTGCCCAAAACTGAACATAGTACTCCAAGTGAGTCTTACCAAAGCGGGTAACATTACTTCAACGTGATATGGGCTTTATAATTCTTTTAAGTATTAACCCAAAATCTGGTTTGTCTTTTTAGCCACCAAGTCACACTGCTGACTCATGTTCAAGGTATAGTAAGCTGCACCCCATCCAGGCAGGGGAGATGTGCTTCCTGGTCCTGTCCCTTTTTACCCAGCCACAGGACCTCCATCTTGGAGGGTTTGAATTTCAGGCGACTCTGCCTGAGCCATCCAGACAATGATCCAAACATTTGGCAAATGTTTCGAGGGGGGGGGGGGTAGAGTCTGGGCAACCATCCATCAGGAGATAGAGCTGGGTTTCACCTGCATACTTGTGGCATTACAGCCCAAACTTTGTACCAGCTGTGCCAGATGGTGCCTATAGATGTTAAAGAGTGTCGGGGAGAGAACTGGTCCCTGCCGCACCCCACAGGGGAGTGCAAAGCGGCCAGACATCTCTTCCCCCACTGCCACCCTCTGTGTCTGGTTCTGGAGGAAGAGATCAGCCACTGTAAGGCTGCTCCCCGAATCCACATCCCAGCAAGATGGTGGGCTAACCACTCATGGTCATGTTGATTGGCTGCTGCCAATATCATTTTTTGTACTGGGGTTTTATTGGGGGTTCCATGTTTTTTGTAAGCTGCCAGGCCGAGTGGTGATCAATAAATACAATTATTAATAAAACCACATCAAACACGGCTGACAGATCTAAAAGCATGAGGATAGTAGAGCCGCCCCAATCTAGCTGGTGCCAGGAATCATCCATCAAGGCAACCAGTGCATTCTCCACCCCGTGGCCAGGATGGAAGCCCGACTGAATGGATCAAGGGCCTAAAACACTTCCTTCCCACACCCCTGCCGTGATCGTCACGGCTCTCCATAATCTTTTTGCAACCCACAGGTTGCCGGATCCCATAATCTCCAGCAATGGGTCTCAATTCTACTTGTCAGAATTCAAGGATTTCCTGGATGAGCACCTGATCCAGCACGTCACCTCAGTGACTCTAGGGGTCCACTGGAAAGGGGGGGGGTAGCCAAACAGTATGGCACAAGAACAGCTGGCCTCTTAGAATAAGGTGACCAGATTTTAACATTGGTAAAGCGGGACACCATTTACCGGGGGGGGGGGGGTCTTGATTAAAAATTTGGTCTATATGGAGCAACAAAAAGTTTCATAGAATGCATAGAATGCAAAAATAGTATTGTAATATATATTTTTTACTTGCAGCATAAGTACAATTTGCCAGGTGCCCCCAGATGTCCCTCCAAAAGTGGGACAATCTGGTCACTTTATCTTAGAATAGCACCCAGAATCCTCTGCAGCATGAAGGGGAAACTCAGGGCATGATTTCCCTGATGTAAGAAAAGTATTAGAAAACTGCAGTTATCTTCACTGCTGTATCTGGTTACAATTAATCTCTACAGCTGTCAGTATTTGTTTTGGAACATTAAAGTGAGGGAGAAATCAAGATGTGTGTGTGTGTGGGGGGGATCTTGTGCCAAGGAAATCTGACATAAACGTGATTTCTGTCTTACAGAATAAAAGAGCGCAATCCATTGTTCAGAACCACCAACATGGACTATGGCGGAAAACCTCCCACCGTACACGAAATGCCGGTAAATGCAAGGCCAGGGCTGATCGCAGGAGAGGTGGCTTGTACTGGGCTGGGAAAGGTGTCTTCGTCCGGATGTGCCCCCGGCAAGGCAACCTATAGAGCCAGAAGGCCTGGCTGGTCCCCTTCCAAATATAGCATTGCCATCTCAGAGTTGGGAAAGCCTGGAGGTCTGGGGGGTGGAGCCTGGGCTGGTGCAGCCATATTGTGCAAGGGAACGGTCATGTAGACATCACTTGTATTCTGGAAGCTCACAAGCTCCCCTTTGGAGGATGGCAACCGTGTGTCTGCAGGGTTGGGCCCTTTGGCATCTGAAGTGGCCGTTCGCGCCCAAAGCAGCCAGCCCTGCACCATGGTGCAGCGCTGGCTGCTTCAGGCACGAACGGCCATTTTGGACGCCAAAGCGCCCTTCCTGCACACAGCCCAGCAACCGGGTCAGGCGGACGGGCCCTGCCACAGGACTCTAAACGGAAAGGGGTGTTTGCGGGCTTAGCTTGCAGACTGATCAGCAAGGACAGGGAGAAGCCAGGGCAGGGGACTTGTGCTAGGAGGCTTGGGGGAAGGAATGCCCTCAGAGAAGGGCTGTGTGTGGCCATTGCTATGTGGAGCTGTGGATCTTGAGCAGAACCCTCGTGAAAGACACCATCCCCTAGAGCAGGGGTAGTCAAACTGCAGCCCTCCAGATGTCCATGGACTACAATTCCCAGAAGCCCCTGCCAGCATTTGCTGGCAGGGGCTCCTGGGAATTGTAGTCCATAGACATCTGGAGGGCCGCAGTTTGACTACCCCTGCCCTAGAGGAAGGGTGGGCGGGATGACACAGACTAGTGCTCTCTTTCTAAGAGAGGTGCCCCCCCCCATTTTCTCCTCTATGATTTGTATTGTAAAAATATTTAAAATGCAGAGGCTGGCAGGCAAGATTTCTCCTCCTCCCCATATCTCCCGTGTGCCTGGCTGCTCTCTCTGTTCCTCGCCTCTCCCCTGGTTGCCACACTCACTTTCACCTGCCTCTTGAGGCCACCTTGTGCCCATTTCTTCTCCTCCAGCCCAGCTGTCAGGTGACTGTAGATTGCCCCCCAGACACAAATCTTTGGGTGCAGAATACTGAGTTTAATGAAAGCAAGCAAATTAATCCAAACAATACTTTGTTGGAACTGAGGTGCAGCAAAACAGGCTCAGGATATAATCCCGCAATCGGCTCCCCGTCCCTCCTGTGAAGTCTTCCAAAGACCAAGCAGCCCTGATAGCCAGGCCACTCAAGGTCAACATTTCACACTCCCGGAGCCCAGCAGGGATGGATGGGGGGCGGCGAGGTCCCAAAGCTGAAGGAAACAGGACAGGCAATAAATGTAGGCTGAAACCCCTACATCGACACATCTAACAGTTACTAATATTTATGGCAGAAACCTGGCACTTCTGATACCAGTTGGCACAGGTCCAGACTAGACAGGACACCCAGCTGAGTTCTTTTGACAGTGGGACATGATTTCAGGGAGCAAGCAGCCCCATAGCAAGATAAATAGCTCCCCTCCTCAGGAATGCTTGTGAACCCAACTCCTGTTAGAGGCAATGTCCACACCAGGGGTAGTCAAACTGCGGCCCTCCAGATGTCCATGGACTACAATTCCCATGAGCCCCTGCCAGCGAATGCTGGTAGGGGCTCATGGGAATTGTAGTCCATGGACATCTGGAGGGCTACAATTTGTCTACCCCTGGTTCACACCAAGCACAATGGGAAGCAGCCCCAGCAGGAGATTGGGCCCCTCAGCAAGACCAGCCCTGGCGGCCGGAGGGCTTCTGCTCCTCCATCCAGTGCATAGCAGACTTCAAGTCCTGCTGGTGAAGACCTTTCCGTGTCCCGCTGCACCACGAGCTCCTCAGGCTTGTCTAAAGGAGTCTGCGATCCCCCCCTCCCAACTAGCTCCATCTACTTCATGGGGTGGGGGAGGGACTGCACAAGGGATGCAGCCCATGATGTACTTGAGCAAACTCAGTGGGAAGGTAGCCCTCTCCCCTCTATTCTGCTGCTAGAGGTTTCTTTTGTATTGCCACCCCCCACAGCCTGGTGCAAGAGAACAAGGGAAGAGCCAGGTAGTGGGTAATGGAAAAGCCCTCTGCTAGAGGACAGCTGCTGCCAGTCAGAGGAGCTCAAGCTCACAGGGACAGGCAGAGGTTCTGACTTAGAAGGAGGCAGCTTCATTCCTGTCTATGTATCCCTGGAGACGTAGATGCAGCTGCTCAGCATCCAGGCCCCAGGTTCCCTCTGGGCATTTCAAGAGGGCTAGGGAGCAGTCTGCCTCAGGCTCTGGATTGCCACTGCAAGACCCTTGGAAAAGGTCCCATTCTCCAAAGGCCCCTCTTCTCCCTGTATTGGAGCTGTCTTTGCTGTGCAGCCCGTTCTGTTGTTCAGACTTCCCCCATGGTGGCCATGGCACTCCTGAATCTGACATGAAGCACTTATTGTTTCAGGGTGAGGTTTGCTTCTGAACCCCCTTTTAAAATCAGTTTCACAAGTATTGTCCTATTTTGGCGACACAAGGAGCAGCAGTAGCACTGAATGCCTCCCGCACCCCAGGAAAATGAGTTCAGGTCTCCTGTGGCCATCCAGAGTCAGAGAGGCCAGCTTTGATGTGGCTGCAAAGTAGGAGACAGATCTAGGGGCCAAGTTTCCAAGGCAGTTGCCCTAAGCAGCTTTTGCCCCTCCATCCTCGAGAGGCTGTTGCTTCTAGCTCAGTGAGAGAAGGATGCCGTTCCAGATAGAACTGCCTCAGGCTGCAGGTTTGGCTCCAAAGGCTAAAATATCTCCTTGCCTCTCGTTCCCAACAGACCCACTTCCACGCCAGCCCACATGCCTTCACAGACCATCTCATCAAGTTTGGCATGTACAGGAACACCGGGATCAACACTTCAACAGAGAAGAGTGACGTGACTGGCCCAGACAACTTCATCACTTGCTTTGACACGTTCAACTTTCACCCGAGTTACAGGACGGGTGGCCCGTCCTTCTGTGAGTAGCCTGAAGCCAGGGACTCTGCTCTTTCCTTTGGCTTCTACTGGCTGAACGGCTGAATCACAAAACAAGAACGTTTGGAAAATTCCTGCCTGAAGAAACATTCAGGAATGCTTCCACAGATTTTTATTAGATCCCTTTCCCCGTGGTAAAAAGATGCCTTTTGGGTTTAGCAGTGTTTCTTTAGCATTATCATTGCCATTACAAACAATTGTGAATTAATTACATGCTCTTTCTTGTGCTGTGGGGCTTCACACTTAATTCTGTGTGGTTTCAAATGGGTGTCAGGAGACTGCAATAACTACCACACAATTAAAGCAAGAAAATACCACATGACAAGTTCAGTAAAACAGGTCATGAGAACCACAGTACACGGCCAAGTCATGAAAAATGCATCACGTGGCAAGAGCAAAAAGAGGTCAAGGAAACATCACATAAAAACAAATGAACAGGTAACCAGTGAACATAGAATAATTTGAAAGCACTTCCAGGGTCATCTAGTCCAAGCTCCTGCACAACTACCTGCCAACCCACAGTGACCCCAATTTCATGACCAAGAGATCCCTCCACCAAAAATCTCCAGAATCCAGCCTGGCCTGGAGGGAATTCACCTACCATCCCACAGTGGTGATAGGCAATTCCCTTGGTATGCAAGGAAGGGCCACAAGATGCAAGCAATGGGAGCATTTCCACACCCTTTAAATATAGTGTAACGCTTACCTTATGAAGTTGTTATATTCTGGCCCCTATACATGACGCCGCCAATATCCAGTGTCTGGACAGTAAATGGCCAGCTACATCCTCCATTTTAAAGTGCTAGTTGGGGACTCCCAAAAAGTGGATTTACCAACCTATTTAGCACTACCTAATGGAGAGCAGCCAGCAGACAACCAGCCAAAGATGAGTATGGCGGCTCAAAAGTGCGAAAGGCACCTGCCTCGTCCCGCCCTTGCTCCCACCCCCTCTTTTGGGGATGGGAATGTCATTTTTTAAATATCTGACATTTTTAAATGTCCCTGCCACCCTCAGCAAGGGAACTTCGTGGAGTGTGCGTGCATGCAGGGGAGGGGAGGGGAAACAGTGGCAGCGAGTCCTCACTGGGTAGTGTGTGTGTGTGTGCACACGCATTTGCGCACAAGGGGGGAGGCAGTGGCAGCAGAAGGAGGGTTTTTTTTCCGAACTGTACTGCCTGGAGCAACGAATAGGCATTCAGTTGTGCAGGCAAAGGCAAAAAAAAATTTCCCCAAAGTTGTAGCATAAAGCATGCCTCTCTAAGCTTCCCCCCATCAGGAACATGATTTATTTTGAAAAGAAGCAAGACTCGTCATTGCATAACCAGTGGTGATATAGAAGCACTATGCATCTATGATTAGATACATAGGCGTTTAAATGGAGATATAAAAGAATTAGCGGGCATCGCGGGGGTCCTTCAAAACATGGAGAAAGGCTGCCTGGCTTGATTTGCAGGTGGAAAAAAGTTGCATATAAATCGCATTGCTCCCGCCATTTCCAGCAGCACTTGTGGAGGGGGAGAAGTGTGAAATGGCGGCAGAGAAGAGTGAGACAGCAGGAAAGGTGAGGAGGGGCCGGTGTTATGCCACTCAGCTGGTATGCTATTTTTAACCATTTGTGGAAATGCTCTGGCATATCCCTTCCTTCCCACCCTCTCACAATCTGCCTAAGTTCATAAAATCAGCATTTCTGTCAGATGACTAGCCTCTGCTTAAAAACTTCCAAAGGAGAACTCACCACCCAAGGAAGCCTGTTGCACTAAGGGACCACTGTGTCAGGAACTTCGTCTGGATGTTTAGCCAAAAATTCTTTTGAATTAATTTCAGCCCACTGATTCTGGTCCAACCCTCTGGAGCAACAGAAACAACTCTGCTCCATCTTCTCTACGACAGCCCTTCAAGTATTTGAAGATGGTTATCTTATCACCTCTTAGTCATCTTCTCTCCAGGCTAAACAGACCAAGCTCCCTCAAACTTTCCTCATCCAAACTCCTCACCATCTTCATAGCCCTCCTCTGGACATACTCCAGTTTCTCTACATCTTTCTGTAATTGAACACAATCTTCTGATTCTACTGGGTTTGAGGGGAGGTAAATAATTTTACAAGTTGTCTATGAGGCTGCATATATATTCTGAATAAAACCACTACCCCACCCAGGCCTGGCCTAGATAATTTCCCTCTCCAAAATCTCAGGGAAAGGTATCTTTGTTACCACATGAGATGCTTTTTAGATAAGGAATCCAAGGACTGAACCTGCAAGCTACTATTATGGCACTGAGCCACAGCCTGTCCCCCAAATTCAAACCCCCTACTCACTTCACTGAGCCATCACATAGTATCAGTGGGTATCTTATAAACCTCCCTGTACATCTGCTTCAGAAAACTGGGATATAAACCTGAAAAAGCACACCATGTGACATGTATAAAAAGAAAATGGGCCTTGAAAGACAATTATTCTATAATTTTTATTATAACTACAGTTTGGTAGAGAACAGTGATGTGTATGTGTACAAAACAAGAAAATTGAACAAAACACAAATGGCATCTTTTTGCCAGGAACAGTCCACCTTGCTGAGAAAGCCCGAGGAGGTGCTCATTCTCACAGATGTCTTCAGCATCAATGTTGAGTGCCAACGTAATGCTGCCTACCAAACAATTCTCTCGTAGGGCATGGTAGGGCCAGCCCAAGATGAGGGAAACATTGGCACTGTCCTCTCCCCCAGCAAGACACAGGCCCGTGATTCTCCACCCACCCTTCTGGCTGGTGCCCCAAGGGCAGAGAGTCTGGTCCCAGTCTGGAGGCCAGCTGTGGGACCTTCCCACCAGCTGTGTGAAGTGCTGGCTCCAGTCCTCCAACAGAACACAATTAACATGGTAACATTACATAAAACATATATGATACAGCCATCACATTATACTCACTCCAGGTCAGGAATGTCACAAAAGGCAGAGGCCCCTGGAACCAGATGGCCACTGAACTTTCTGGGAAAGGACCAAATGAAGCTTTAAGAACATTCACATGGGAAAAGTCCATTGCTACTTTCCATGTGAGGAAGTATTGGCAGAATCTTGAGTTTGTTTTTTCTTGTATGTTTCACACCACTTTGAGGGGTTTCTGGGTGGAGGACACAAGGACAAGTTTTCTTCTTCCTTTTCCACAATCACTTTTTTTTAGTAGTTTGCAGGGATCCTAAATGTGCTTTAGAAGTATCTTCTTTTCTCTCTGGACAAGAACAAATCAGAATAAATGTCCCTTCATTAAATGCTGATGAAATCAAGGGACTTCATTCAGAAGTGGAAGCAAGATGGAGCTCAGAAGCTTAAGTTGCTGTGTTTGAAATCTTCATACTCTTGAGATACAAAATTTACTTTTTGAACAAAGGGAACAAATAAGCAATCCAATAAGTGGTTCAATAAACACCTGTAAAATAAACCTTGTCCTGGGATTTAGTACTCTCATTCTCTCTTGTGGCACTATTTTCTGCATGCTTGCAAATTGAAAAATGGCAGGCTCAGGGCAGTGACTTCAGCAGGAACAGACTGAAGAGAACCTGGTCATTCTGCTTCCACTGTGGGAGGGCGAATCACAACATAGCTGCCTGCCCCTCTCCGGTAACTAATGAAAGAACTGAGATGCAGCGGGGGCAGCCTCTTCTGTAAATGGGTGCTTTGGGTATCAGAAGCCCCCAAGTATTTAATGAAATCTTTGATCCCCCACCTTTGAGATGGTGATCTGCTGGTTGACTTCCATCACTGAGATGTACCAATTCCAAAAGATAAACAGCCCTGACTGTTTATGAATGTCCTTTCTCCTGCCTTTCCATCTTGTATCCCCGTTAATTTCTCCATTCTGGAATTCAAAACAGCACCAGATTTCGACCAAGCACCTGTGAAGATTATAACCAAGAAAAACATAAGAGCAGTTAAGGCTACCTGTATCTTTTGTTAGAGCTCTAACATTTTCTGCAATGTCACTTTCATGTAAGCAGTTAAGAGTCAGTGCATGTGCGCCTCTAAAGAGAAAATGCTGCTAGTGAAAATGTAATTGTAAAATCCATAGCTGGTAAGAAAGGAAGGGCATTGCTGCCCAATGCCCAGCATCACTGTTAAAGCTGGGATTGTGTAAAACGTTGGCTTACAAACCTGGCCTGACTAGCAATACAGTCGAAATGCTGATTCCAAACATTATTCAAAATAATAATCATAATAATAATTTAGAAATGGATGATCTTTTATCGGGATGCCTGCCCCTCAGCTTGTGCATGTACAAGCAGCACAGAGAGAGACCTCAAGGATATTTATAGAGGAGCAGCTCTCATCACCTTTCTTTCTGGACCCAGGCTTCCCCAGGGAGGGGGGAAGATAAAAAGGGATCATTGAAAATTTGCCAACCTGGTCTCTCCCTCTAGGCACATGACAACTCCCTTGTGGAGGATAGGCCAGCCTGGCTCTGATCAGGGCACAGTCCGAGGCTATCTGCACCACCCTCCCTCCCAACCACTAAAAGACTACTTACAATATAGAGGGCAACGATCCTGCTCACGGCTTGTTTATTTACAGGCCAGCATTTTCCTGCATACCCAGTCTGCAAAAACCTTGACTATGGCTGTGAGTGGGTCCTTTTCACCACCGTTATGACAGGCACTTGACCGCGATGTTTGAAACCAGAACGAGCAAGCTGGAACCTCTAATGAATCACGGGGTTGAGGAACAGACTCTCTTTCTGAGGCTGCAGATGTTCAGCCAATCCCTCTGTCTCGCTCAACACACCCACTAACTCACAAAGGCTCTCAGCATTCTTATCTGTGCTTCTGGGAGCTGTTCCCACATCTGTAAACAGCCCGTGGCGCCACTTTTATTTTACTGAATAAAAGAGTAAGGGGTAGTGGGGAGGAGGTGGGGCGGGACCGGTCCGGGATAAAAACTCGGAGGGGCCAATCAGGAGCCACGAAGGCTTCGGAGACACTCGGGGGGCGGGTGGGCCTGGCCGCCTTCTCTTGGCCGGCGGAGCGGCGACGCCGCGAGGCTGCTCCGCCAGCCGAGAGAAGGTTTTGAACAGCTGCGGGGCGTGGGTGGACCTGGCCGCCTTCTCTCGGCCAGCGGAGCGGCTTCGCGGCGTCGTAGATGCTGTGAGGCCGCTCCGCCGGCCGAGAGAAAGTTTTGAACAGCTGCGGGGCGCGGGTGGGCCTGCCGGCCGAGAGAAGGCTTCAAAGAGCTGCGGGGCGTGGGTGGCCCTGGCTTGGAAGAGCCACGGGCTCCCTTGCCTAGGGCCCGCTGTATTTAGAACACAGCGGGCTTGAATACTAGTTCAGAATAAAGCTCCACAAGGCCTACACCTTCCCTATCCCCTGCTGCCTCCCTTGGAAGGCTTTTGGTTAACAATTCCAGGAACTAGGTCTAATAGTGATTGTGGCACAGGGGCAACACTGGAGGGACCTGGGTTCACTTCCCTATTGAGGGAGTCTCATAGAGTCATTCCTTCTACTCAGTGAGGGTACCTTATTTATTGAACCCATTTCTACCCTGCTTTTGTCCCCAGTGGGGATGCAGAGCAGCTGACATCATGTTCCTCTTCTCCACTTTATCCTCAGAACTGCCCTGCGAGGTAGGTTATTCTTTCTCTCTATCAAATTTATAGTCCACCTTCCTCCTTGGACTCAAGGTGGGTTACATGTTAAAATATCCCCATAAAACCCAACCCTAAAAACAACACAAGTCCAAAAATTACTGAGATGGCAAGATCCCTCCTACCTAAACAGTCAATTAACAAGGGTGCACTAGATATTATAGTGGGTCTTGAGGAGGGCCCATTGGTCTTGCTAACCTGGCCCAACCAAAGACCCGGTGGAAGAGCTCCGTTTTACAGGCTGTACAGAACTTTGCCAGCTCCATGAGGGCCCTCAGGTCTCCCAGGAGCTCATTCCACTAGGTCAGGGCCAGGACCGAAAAGGTCTTGGTCCGGGTCGAGGCCAGGCATCTCTCTCTGGGGCCAGGGACCAGGCTGAGTGAGCCTAACCCAAAGGGTGCATGTGTGGATTCAAACACAGGTCTCCCAGATCCTAGTCCAACTGTGCTGTATTGACTCCCTGGAATCCCTCCCTCCCCCCTGAATGGATCACAGAAGAGTGGGTCACAGACACAACTGTTCCTCAGCTTCCAGTCCCAGCTTGATTCTCAGACTTGAGACTTGGGGACTTGCTCCCAACTCTCTACCTTCTTGTTTATTTCATTGTGGGCAGAATTTCCTGGTGGATTGCAGGCCTATTTTTAAATAATTACTTAGCAAATCACATTACGAGGCCTGTCTTGTGATCAACAGGCCTCAGGGCTCTTTTCCAGGGGAAAAGAAAGATCGTCTACCTGGAGCACATTCTTCCTACTCTGCATTGTCAGTGTCTTGCGTTCACAGTTGCTTTGGCGACAAAGTGATGTAGGGCCGAACTGTCCACCAGGGGTCAACGGAGCTGCCTATGAAGCTGGAAAAGGAGAAAGAATCCACACCTATCAATGGTTTTGGTTAAGCAAAACAGGGGGATCTGGGGGATCGTTTCAAGCAAGGTAATATTTTTGGCCTAACAATCCACCCCTTATGGAGCACTGTGTTGAATTATCTCCAGCTCCAAAAACAGTGAATGTGAACTCTTCCCACCTGAATAGCTCCCTTTGAGCCCAGCAATGCCATAGAGCATGGGTGGTCAACCTGTGGTCCTCCAGATGTCCACGGACTACAATTTCTATCAGCAAACGCTGGCAGGGGCTCATGGGAATTGTAGTCCATGGACATCTGGAGGACCATAGGTTGACTACCTCTGCCATAGAGACAGGTGTGATTCCTGGTACTAGGCCTTCTGAGAGCTAAGCCTCCCCCCTCCATACTCCAAGGCGCCACTGGCCTTCGGTCCAGGTTTCCTCCTACAAACCCACATGGCTGCCCTCCAAGGGAGACAGGCCCATACATCTCATCTGCATCATGCTGATAATTGCTATGGATAGAGATTAAAAAATTTTTTTCTGGCTTTAAGGCAGCCCCTCTCCAACGCTTAAAACAATAAATAAAACCCCAAGTACAAAAATCATACAGGACCTAAAAATGTATCTATTAAAAAATTTGCCAACTAAGCATTTGTTCCAACCATTCATAATTCCCCAAAGAGCCAGTACACAGCCAATGGAACTTTAGTCTTTGGCTGGGCTAAGGTGGGGCGAACAGCCTGAGAAAAAATGCTGGTGGAGGGGACCTGTTGCCTGGCTTCTTGGTTTTTGTATGGCTAAAGCTGTGCCTTCAGTAAATGCATAATGCTAGAGCCAGCTTGCTCAATGGCTTTTAACAGCCACTTACCAGGAGTCAGTTGGGGAGGCTCAAACCAAGAGCCTCCCTTAACTTCCAAATGAACAGCCACTTAAGTTAGAGGAAGACTCTACAGACTGGAGGATGACTTGAAACTTGAGCCAAAGCTAAAGTCAGGGTGTAAATATTTTAATATATTTTTCTACCATTGGTTGTTGGCGGCCAAGTGGGGGGAGGAAGGTTGAGTGGGTAGGGTGGGTTTTAAAAATTGCTTTTACTGTATCATGTTCTGTTGGTTGGATTTTGTATTGAGATTTCTGATGTTAGCTGCTGCAAGCCAGCTGGCTGGGAGTGGCAGTCTAAAAATCTAATTAAAAAAATGCATCATCAATCAACAAATTGATAAATCAAGATGAGTCATGATGTTCGTCTGTCTGTAGCAGTAGAAAAGAGCAACTGCTACTGGACTCCAGCTAAAATTATAAACTAGGTTGGTAACATTGCGGTAGGGTCAATCTCAGCATGCCTGCTGGGGGACTACAACAAGTGGTAGGGCAGGCAGGTTGGTTCTAAGGGAACTGATGTGATGACTGCCACCAGCCTGGGTGTCTGCCTACTTGTCCTACATCATTTAGAAGTAAACTGGTGTTCCAAAGTGGCACAAAAGAAACTTTCTAGGAAAAAACTGGAACTTTTGATACCTGTGAATTGGGGAAGCTTGGCTGCCTGAGGCCATTCCGAAAATGCCTCCTCCCCTTATGTCCAAGAGTATATCAAGGGGAACATTCATATAGAAGGCGGGCCTGGAGAGGACAGCGCTGCTGGTGGAAAACTCCAACCCAATCAGACAGAACACGGCAGAGCCCACTTGCAGGGCATGACAGAGGAGAATACATCCTCCCCTGGATGCACCACATCTGATATAGCTTGTAAAGCAGAGCTTTTAAGTGTTCAGAGCTTGTTAGCATGGAGAGCAGCTCCACGTGATAAGGAGACGCAGGCAGCCCTGTGTGACATTTTTGCAGGATTCTTTGTTTATCAAACCTCTCAGATTCATTCTTAGAGACTGATTTGGGAATGGATGGTTGTGAATCTTGGAACCACTCATTGCTCAAATGTCTATGGATCCATTCAGATGGATCATCCTGGCTGATGTAGATAGAGGCTTTGAGGCAGTAAATTTGTAAACTTGAACTTTGTCCTTTTTGACAGGTCAAGGCTTACTAGGAAAAATTAAAAGCACCAAGGGCTATGCTAATAAATACATCTCTGGCATAGTCAGTTTTCAATAAACAGTTAAATTGCAGACCCAGAAGGAAAGTGACAGGAAGAAAGTTGATTCCTTTTAAACATGGTGTCGGAAGAGAATTTTATGGATACCATGGACTGACAAAAACAAATAAGTCAGTTCTAGATCAAATCAAGCGTAACGCTGTGCACCGTATCCCCGTGCCGGCAAGGCGGTGGACCAACAGCTCGTGGTCCACGATGTCAAAAGCGGCCGACAGGTCCAGAAGAACCAGCACTGCCGACCCGCCCTTATCCAGCTGGCGACGGAGGTCATCCAACAGGGCGACCAGCACCGTCTCCACCCCGTGGCCAGGTCGAAAGCCAGACTGATATGGATCAAATGCCGAAGTTTCTTCCAAGAATGCCAGGAGCTGGTCGGCCGCGGCCCTTTCAACCATCTTTACATTACAAGACAAGTGCCAGGAAAAGTTGACGGCAGCAGGAAAAAAGGAAGACCAAACATGAGATGGGATTGACACAATAATGGAAGCCATTTTCCTTAGTTTGCAGGTGCTGAGCAAGGCTGTCAATGAAAGGATGTCTTGGAGGACATTCAGAGTTGGCATCAACCAGAAGCGACCTGAGGCCACTTAACATGCAAGTGGATAGCAGGGCATTATTGAATAAGACTTCTTTCTTCTACCCTTCTCAGTCTGGTTTCTTTGGCAACACTAAGAGATGATGTTCAGGAGTAATTCTCCCCTAATGTTTTATTCAATCTGTCTGCTGCTTTTAACACTGTTGACTACACCATACTTTTTGTAAACCGTTTAAAGCCAAGATTTGGAGTAACAGATACTGTTTGTTGCTTTTAGACTTTCCTACCTGATCAACGACAGGTAACTTCTTTCCGGAAGTCTGGTTCACCACCATGGGGATTGCCATGTGGTGCCTCTCCTGATGTTTAGTCCTGGTTTTAGACCTTTGAGTAAAAAATTGGAGCTGGGAGTTGTCAATATGCTCTGTTCTAAATCAGTACTTGGATACTGTTCTCAAGGGAATGGAGATTGACAAGCTGAAAATGAAGACAGGACTGATTGTGTCCGGGAAGATGCATTTTCTAGAGGGGAAAGCTTTAGTGAGGTTGGATGAGGTCCAACTAATTTATGTGAATAGTCTGGGGATATCTTGAGATGCAGCCTAGCCTTTTGAACATCAGGTTGGCTCGGCTGCCAACATCACACTTCATGTCCTGCCGGCCTAGCTATGCAGTATTGCTTTATGTAAAACTCAGGACTACTGTAACACATTCTATGTTGTGGATTATTAAGGAGTGAAAATAAAACTGCAAGCATACTCTTATACAGACATAGGGGGTGGCCATACTTGGAATACTGCATAGATTATCGGATAACTGTCTCAGATAGTTTATTGTGGAATGACAAAATACTGGAAAAGACATCAAAAAAGTAATCAAGAGACTGGAAGAGTCTGGAACTTTAAGTAGCAAAAACCAAAGATGGGTGGTACGCATCAGGGATACACATAACAACACAGTAAACATTTTAAAAATGATGTTTGGTTTGGAGAAAGCTTGAAAACTTTGAGATGGATTTTAGAAGTTTTGGAGGAAGCTTGGCAGGATAAGAGGCAGAAAAGGAGACTGAAAGGTATGAGACATCACTTGAGATAACATTTGGTTCTTGGTCTGAACCCAGTTTATTAAGTTTTATAAATGTACGAATGTACATAATTTCTTATATACACATTATTTTTTAATTTAAAAAGTACTCCTCAAAATCAGACAGCGTCAAAATCACAAGTGACAAGGTACTGCAATTCAAATGGAAATCAACACAAAGGGATCTGACACATACCCATGGAGGCATATACATACTTGCAACCTTCAGGTCTACTTCAATGAAGAACGTAAATCGAAGGGATGCTCAGCAGAATTTGTACAGTGAAATGAAAAATGGGATGCTGACATGAATTTAATCCTATCTACACAGTATTTTTAAAAATAAAGTGCCATTTGAAAATCAACATTCTAGGTTTCAATTCCAGACTAAATGTGTCATCCTAAACAGAGTTAATTGAAGTCAAAGTTAATTGAAATCAATGGGCTCAGAAGGGTGTAATTTGCTTAGGAATCTAAGACTGCTTGCCTATGACACACTGACTTTCTAACAGCAGTGGCCCATCACTTTCTGCCACTTGCTCTTGTAGACAGATATGTGCCTTATACTTTTTATTTAAGAAATCTTTCTCTCCAGGGGCAAAACTGCATATTATAGTGGGGAAGCCATATATTCTGTTGTTTGGGGAGGGGCTGTCATGGCATTCATATTTGTGGGCTGGATTAGGAGTACAACATGGGATAGGGATTTTTAAACTGTACCTCTCTCCAATTTACAAGGCCCAGAGGAACTTGAACTACTCTGTCGCTGCTATGAACTTTTTTAAAAATGCAAGAAATATGGCCCTCTCATTTGGTTTTGCTTGATTGCAATAATCCCATTATCAAATGGCCCTAAAGTTCACATATCTTTATTGTCTCGCAACATATTTCTGGAGTACTATGCCCAGTTTTGGAGGCCTCAATTCAAAAAGAATGTGGACAAAATTGAGAGGGTGCAGAAGAGAGCAACAAAAATGAATCAGGGCCTAGAAACCAAGCCCTATGAGGAAAGGCTGAGGGACTTGGGAATGTTCAGCCTGGAGAAGATGTTGAGAGGGGACATGACTGCTCTCTTTAAGCATTTGAAAAGTTGTCAGAGGAGGGCAGGGAAAAGTTCCTTTTGGCAGCATAGGATGGGATTCCCAGTAATGGATTTCAACTATGTGGAGAACGATATTGGCTAGATTTCAGGAAACATTTTCTCACAGTCAAGAGTTATTCAGCAGTGGAATTGGCAGCCTAAGAAGGTGGTGAGCTCCCCTTCACCGAGTCTTCAAGCAGCTGCTGGACAGACTTAACAAGGATGCTTTAGACTGATCCTGCGTTGAGCAGGGTGTCTGACTAGACGGCCTGGATGGCCCCCTTCCCTCTAGAAATCCATTATTCTATGATATTCCAATTTGGAACTTCCAAATACATTAACAAAAAGAGCTGATTGGTAGGACACCCGCTTTGCATACAGGCAGCCTCAGGTAGCACCTACCATTTCAAAGGATTGGGAGGGGGGGGCAGCTGGGAGAGACCTTTCTCTGCCTGAGACTTTGGAGAGCAGGGGAGGTCATAGTAGCCAAGATGCAGTTAGATCGAGCTTGTCAACAGACAGCTTGATAAACTCAAACAATTCTTCAAATGATAAATACACCCTAACTTTATGTCTTGGAGCTCCTCGGTCTGTACACAGAGCACTCCTACTTTAATTTCTGGTCCCATTAATTGCAATGAGGCAGATGCATGAGTCTGGGTTTGCTTTCTGCTTTGCTTTCAGAGGGCACAAAGCACTGAAGGTCTGCTGGCATGTACTGATCGTCCCATAAATAAATATATTTAAAAAAGCCAAACAAACAGGCAAGCATTCTAAATTAGCTTAATTTTTGTGATAATGCATTTTCTTTCCATCCCAGCCGTTCATAATGGATGAATCATTCAATAGCACAAGAAGGTATGCAGCTAATGCTTAAGTGCATCGTAATTTAAAGCAGGGGTAGTCAAACTGCGGCCCTCCAGCGAATGCTGGCAGGGGCTCATGGGAATTGTAGTCCATGGACATCTGGAGGGCTGCAGTTTGACTACCTTGTCTTACAATGACAACTACAACTCTGCATGGTTAGCTGTGCTCTATAAACTGTTATTCAAAAGATTTCCTTAAAGCACCTTTTACATTTTTTTCTTTAAAATTCTACCAAAAGAGAGGAAAAAAATAGTACACATTAACGGGAAACACATTTCTTCACATTTGTGAGTACAGGTGTGACCCATCAGTATTTATCACTTTTCTCTTTTGGTTTCCATTAAGACATTGACAGGATAATTGGCATTACAACATTCACAGAAGTCAATCTGTCAGGAAAAAAGCATTTATTTTTGTAACGTATGAAAGGCAGAACAAGGGTACTTTGCACCATGGGCAGAAGGATCGGCTGCCCAGTCCGAGTATCCCAACGTCATGTTAAAAAACCCACCTCGTTCAATACTGACAGCCTTCCGAATTACTTTAACAATGGCAAAATGGCGCTGTAAAACAGAAAGTACTTACAAACTGGTGGGCTCATTTTTCTCCAGACAACGGGCATTTGCCACCACAGGTTTATCTGTAAATTCTGCAGACCCTCCCTCGAAATCTTTATGGGTTTGATTCTCAGCTATTTGATCTTGGTAGGTCAATAATACTCTCTCTTTCAGTGGTGAGTTACAAATCTTGGGGGCACTGCGTCCCACCCAATAGTTGCTGTGATCTTGGACTTCCCCTTCCTTTTCCTTGACAGGGATCTCATAGGGTGTTGCACTAACATTAACCCCCTTGGCATCCATACTGGGCTCCTGTAGAAGAGTGTGTTGCTTTGAATCTGCATGAGAACAAGGCTCTTCATCACCAAAAGGTCTGGCTTTTGCAAGACTGACCACTCCTATCCTTAAAGGGACCTCTGCTTTTTCTGATACAGGGGGATATAACTCCTCTGCTGGGCATCTTTGATACAAGCCTGCCTCTTCTGTCTTGCTTTTGGAACCCAGGATCCCTGTCTGTGCAGGAGCTTTCTCTCTATCACCTAGCAAACCTTCCTGCCTCCTGAACATACTACTCTGAGGTAGTGACAATTCTATGCTCTGATTTTTCCTCAAAAGCAGAGATTTTCTCCTTTTTGAGGCATTTTTGAAGCCTGCTATAAACTTGCTGGAAATTTTGAACTCACGTGGGCTTTTTCTTCTGAAAAGTGACATAGGCTTAAAATAATTTTGCAGTTTGCTGTTTTCAGCCTTTTCCTTCCAAGATAGAAGGTTTCTCTGCTTGCCATCAGAGACTCCCTTTCTGTCTACTCCCATTCTTTTTACAGATATACCTTTTGCTTGCACAGTTCCCTGGTTGCCCTGTAATTTCACTATTGCTTGGCTGTGAATGTCTTTTCTGCAGGTTATAGTTTGCTCCCCGGTTTGAGAAACATTTTCTGCACCTTCTCTTTCAGTTCTCAGAGGGCTTCTCAACTCAGTCATTGGTTGGCATCCCTTCTTTGCTCTCTTATTCTGTTTTGATAAGGCAGTGTCTCTACCTTCTAAATACTTGCGCTTTGCTTTTGGCTGAGCAGTTTTCACAGTTCCAACAATTTCAAAAGCCCCAGTTATTTCCACAGTATTTGAGGAATCTCTGGCCTTTTCTGCCAAGAATCTCTGAATTTCTTGTTCAATGCTATCATCACTATCCAAAGAACTGCTATCTTCTATCCTGGGCATGTTGATCCAAGGGCACTGATCACTTACTGCTGCTGCTTGGTTATCTGGCCCAGAAATTGCCTGGCATCCCTTTTCAAATGTCAACGAAAGCTGCATGACCTCTGCACCTTTGGTCGTTCCTTTCATCATGTACTGGGACCCCTTCTGTGTAGTTTCTTCCCCAAGGTTGCTTCTGGATCTCATGAGGCAGCTCTTTAGCAAAGTGGGATTTTTGGATTTGCAGACTTTTTCATGGAGAACATCAAGTTTATCCTCAAAAATATGCATCTCAGCATTACCAAATCTAACTTTCTTCTTGCACTGAATTTTTTGATCTTTGGATTTTTTCTTTAGCTTCCGTTTTGACCTTAAAAGATCTTTGATGGCTGTATCTAGATCTTCATCGCTGTCCAAAGAACTGCTCTTGTCATCGGTAATGTATTTCTGCAGACCTTGTCTCGCATTTTTTAAAAGCCCTCCTGTGCCAAGAAGTCCTTGTGACAGAGGGGTCATAAAATGCACAGGACGGACAGTGGCTGGAATTACTTTTTGCTGCCTTACAGCCCTGCCTATTTCACTGTTTTTCACACTGCTCACAACATTCTCCTTTGGGGACGCAAAGGGTTTTGAATGGTTATCATCATCCAGGTGGCTACAGCCCATATTTAACAGAGCCAATTGTTCATCCTGCCTCTGTCTTGATACGCTGCGTTGTTCCTTAAAATGCCTTTTATAGTCCAGGGACAGTTTTAATGTATTGGGGAAGGACTGCTTAGGACTCCTGATTTGATCACCCAGCTGCCCAGAAGACAGATTTGGGGCAGTGTTTGAAGCCTTATCAGATTTTGTGATTAAATGTTCAGTCTGTGCTTTGATAGCCAAAAAAGCTCTTATCTCCTGTTCAATGCTGTCATCACTGTCCACAGCATTACTGTCACTCTCTTGGTGGGAAGGAGGGAAACCCTGGAAGTGGAAGAAAGGGTCTGTTAGGAGGGTTCTGCTGTCACTTGCCACAGGGGGCGGCAAGATGGTTTTGGAGATGTCCAGGATGGCTTCTGCACACATAAGCTCAGCTGCAGTGTCTGCTCTGTAGGCCTTGGCCAAACTGTTTGCTGGAGAACTGCAACGTCTGCCTTTCCCCAGGTCACTACAGAGGGTACTGGTCCTACTTAATTCGGTTGGCTTTGAGCTGATCTGTTTCCTCTTGTTGCTTAGGGCTGCTCCAGGGTTTTCTGGCAAGGCACTTTTCTCAGAATGGATTGTCAGGCTTGCAGATCTATCAGCTAATCCCCCGGCCCCAAACTCTCCCTTCTGCGAGGGAACACAGCCAGCTTGGGTATCTGCTGCTTTCTTGACTTTTTCTAGCTGGTAGAGCTGAATTGCTTCTTCAATGCCATCATCACTACTTGAATCGGATATACTTGCACTTTTGGAGCCTTGCTCTCCTCTGGCTTTCCCAAACCTCCGCCTGATCTCACTGCCACTGCCTTGCTCCAGAATGCAGGAATGGTCAGTCCTGAGAATGTTAAGATGCACTTGGCTTGTTTTTCGGACATCCAGGTCTTCTGTTTTTGCCATCCAACATTTTGGAGAAGTGCTGGCGTTCTGCACCTTGCCTCCTTGCTTTGAAGAATATGGGCTTGCTTTGCTAGTTCCGCTTTTTTGACTTGTCACCTTCTCTTGTGCCTCTTTCTGATTCAGACTCCTACTCCCTCCGGACACTGTCTTCTTCCTTGCTTGCTGTTTCTTTTCATGTAGAAATTGCTCTATCTCAGCTTTTATACTCAGTTCGAATGAGTCGTCACTGCTCACGCTGCAAGGGGAGGGGGCCCACCGGAGTGCATCATCTCCCAGAGAGTCAGGGGCAAGGGGCTGAGGAATCAAATCTGTTTTTACACTGTCAGAGAACACATTACAAGTTACATCATAGGAAGGATTCTCCCTTCTGAGACTCTTGCCTGCACTGGCACTGGGCAAGGTCTTGGCATTGTTTGGCAAGGGTGGGATGTGCTGGTCTTTGTTTTTCAAGTACTCTTGAATGGCTTCCTCTATCTCTCGATCAACCGAATCATCGCTGTCAGAATTCAATGAGAGGGGCCCCAATTCTGAACTCTCTTCTACTTCCATGCCATCAGAGTCAGCTGGGCAACTGCGCTGGGCATGCTTAGCAGGTCCCTGAAGTGGCAGCTTGCCACTGCCCCTTACCTTCTGACTTCTGATTTTCACTCCCTTCCTTTTTTTCGGCAAAACACTGCCATATTCACTGGTAGTGTCCAAGGACGACTCTTCACTTTGCAGGTTGTTTATGATCATCTGCACTTTGGTGCTTACGGATGTTCTAGCAATGTCATCCTCAGATTCTGAGAAGCAGACAGGGTATCGAGAGCACCTAGCCTGGGCAAAAGGCTCCCATTTCCTCTGAAGGGCTACCAAAGGGGAGGCATTCATAAGAAACATTGTACCAGGTGACTGAAAGGGCCTGCACAGTTCTCAGGCAAACCACTCTTCCATCCTAACAGAAAAGGAAACAAAAAGGAACCTGTGACATATCAAAACCACAAAGACAGACCAGAGAAAACTGCAGTGAAGTTTCTCACTCAATTTTGTTTTATCCTAGCTTGTCAGAGAAATGTTATTTAACTATATTATTTAAATCACTAATAACTCCAGCAATTTTTAAATTAAATCACACCCCCTGAAATGAATAATCCAAAAACACGATGATCTCAAAACTGCCTCAGGAACCTGCATCCTTCAAATGCAACCCGCAGGGATAATCAAACTGTGGCCCTCCAGATGTCCATGGACTACAATTCCCAGAAGCCCCTGCCAGCATTCGCTGGCAGGGGCTCCTGGGAATTGTAGTCCATGGACATCTGGAGGACCACAGTTTGACTACCCCTGCGCTACACGTTGCTCCATCTTTGCTCCTTTCTATGAGGCAGCAGAAGTGATGAAATGGATGCAAATCATATAAAGAATGGGCCAGGGCAATCCTGTAAAAACCCATTTCAGTCCCGAGACTTGCAGCTGGACAACCTGAAGGGACATGCCAATGGGAACGTTGTTCAGAAAGACAAGAAGTTATTTATTTTTTTTTTTTTGCTTTTAATCCTCTGCTTCTCACTACCTCACGGAGTCTCAAAGCTGCTTAGGATTGCCCTTCCCTTCTTCCACACCTTGTGCGGTAAGTGGGGCTGAGAGAGCTCTGAGAGGACTGCTGCCTCAGAACAGCTCCAAGAGCTCATCGCCAGGACCGCACGCGGGCTCTCCAGGGGGGCTCCGCTTCGGCGGCGGCCAAAGAAAACCGCGTTTCTCAGCAACGGGTCGCGGTTGCAATTTTGCGCGCGCCTCCTGCCTCGTGCCTCCCCGGCCTTTTCGCGCCACCAGGCGGGTTTCCGGTCCCCTCCGCGGCGGAGAAGAGGGAAGCGCGGCCGCCCCCCCCTTCCCTTCCCTTCCCTTCCCTCCCTCCCTCCCGGCGGCCAACTGACCGGGCTCCCCGCCGCGCGCTCCGGCCCAGGCTCCCCGCCGAGAGGCAGCCCTGCTGCGGGGCAGGTGGCGTCCCTGCGTGGCGGCGGGCCCCAGGCCTGCCCGCTCGGCGCTTGTCGCCACGGCAACCGCCCGGCCTGCCGCCGCCCCGTAGCCGGGCCGCAGCCATGCATCCAGGGCGGCGCTGCTGCTGCTGCTGGCCGCCCTCCCTTCCCCGCGCGGGCCCCGGCGCTGCCTCACCTGCCGGTCCCGCCAGGCCAGGCCAGGCCAAGGCAGGCGGGGTGGGGCGGGGTGGGGGGCCGGCCGGCGGCGCTGGACGAGCTGCCTGGCTCCGCCTCGCCGCCGGGCCCCCAACCAGCCAGCCAGCCAGCCAGCCAGCCGGAGGGACAGGCGCCGCCCGCGGGGAGGGCCGCTGGCCGGGGGCGGGACCGGGTGGGGGCGGCGGGCGAGGGCTGCGGCCCGTCCTTCCTTCCTTCCCGCGAGGGGAGTCGCTGGCTGGCCGAGGCTGGCCTGGAGGGACGCGACGCCGCCTCCGAACGGGGCTGCCAGAGGAGCACGAGCGCCCGCGGCTCTCAGTCCCCAGAAGAGAGCCCTGCGGGTCAGTCCGGCCAGGCCAACCGAGGCCCTCCCCTGCTGTTGCCTCCTGGCGCTGCGCTTCTGAGGAGGGTTCCCTCCATGCCCGCTTGATAGACCTCGCCTCTGGACACCTTCTGGCAGCAAACGCCACTTTTTAATCACCCCCTGTGCAAAGTGGCTTTTCCTTTTGTCCACCCCATCAGCTTCAGTAAAGGTAAAGGTATCCCCTGTGCAAGCACCGAGTCATGTCTGACCCTTGGGGTGACGCCCTCCAGCGTTTTCATGGCAGACTCAGTACGGGGTGGTTTGCCAGTGCCTTCCCCAGTCATTACCGTTTACCCCCCAGCAAGCTGGGTACTCATTTTACCGACCTCGGAAGGATGGAAGGCTGAGTCAACCTTGAGCCGGCTGCTGGGATCGAACTCTCAGCCTCATGGGCAGAGCTTTCAGACTGCATGACTGCTGCCTTACCACTCTGCGCCACAAGAGGCTCAGCTTCATTGCATGCCCTCAACTTCTGGGGAGGGTGAGAAATAGTTCTCTGGGCAAGTCTCCCCATTCCCCATTTTATAAAGCTCTCATGTCCCCACTAATCATTTTGAGACAGACTGAATTAAAAGAAGCAAACATTAAAATTAAGGTTGGAGGAAGGGATATAAATAATCTTCGGTATGCTGATGAAACTACCCTCCTGTCAGAACCTTAGGAAGGCCTAGAATAGTTGATTACAAAGGTCAATGAAATAATTAGGAAATTTGGCCTTTTCTTAAACAGTACAAAGAGAAGAATGATGACCACTGCAAAAAAACACATGTCACAATAACAACTGATGGTGAAGAGATTGAATGTATTCAAGAATTCTTTTTTTTTGGATCACAAATTGATGCGAGTGGTCATTGCAGTATGGAAATAAAATGTTGAATTGCTCTGTGTTGCTCAGCAATGATGATCTTGAACTGAACACAGAAAAGCAAGGGCATAAATATAGATTAGTTTGCGCTATCGTATTTCCAATAGCCACTTATGACTGTGAAAGTTGGACGATGAAAAAAATCAGATGAGAAGAATTTATTCATTTGAATTCTTGTGTTGGAGAAGGTTCCATGGGCAACAAGAACTACTGCAGCGCATAAAGTCTGATGTATAATTGGTAGGCAAAATCATGAAACTGGCTCACTTACCTTAGCCATATCACATGATCCAACTCAATGGAGAAAGCCATTATGCTAGGATTGGTTAGTTGAAAAAGGAAACCAGGCTGAGAAAGAGTGTGGTGGTTGGACATGGTCAGGATGGACATTGGCCAGAACATGTTGCAGCTAAGAGGTGGTGCGGGATTGTGGATCATGGCAACAGCTGTTCCATGGGATCACCAAGAATTGGAAATGACTGAATGCCTGACAACAAGAACAACAAAAATGTCTCCCCCTCCATTGTCTCTTATAAATTGAAAATCATGGACTCTTCAGCCCTTCCTCATAAGGAAAGTCTTAAACGTTGTGTTTTTAAAAATAACACCATAATTAAATAAAAAGGCATTTTTGGCTTTCGGTATTTGACAGGGATCAAATACTAGACACTGAATTGATAGCCCTTTATTGTTGCTGGAATTACGAAGCCATAGGAAAGATCTTTCTTTCCGTGAGATCCTGGAGAGTCAAGCAGAGAAGGCAGGACTGTGCCAACTGTGCCTTCTAGTGTATGGCTCCCTTGTCAACTGAAGCACAAATAGTCTCTGGATCAGGTCTATTTCTAGATTGTCAAGGGCAGCCCCACAAAGCATGCATTTTAGCAGTGATATGATCTTTGATATCTCCAAAAGTGAACATCTGGTATACCACCCAGAGTTGGTAACACATGTCTTTGGAGTTTGCATATGGAACATTCACATCTTACAAGTCTGCTTGCACAATGCAGGGACTCACAACTACCTGCCTACCTACAGCCACCCCAATTTCATGCCCAAATGATCCACCCACATGCCCCCCCCCCAAAAAAATCCAGAATCCAGCATGGACTGGAGGAAATTCACCTGCCATCCCACAGTGGCGATCAGCAATTCCCTGGGTATGCAAGGAAGGGCCACAAGAGACAAGCACTGGCACATCCCTTCCTGCCCACCCACTCACAATCTGCCTAAGTTCATACAATCAGCCTTTCTGTCAGAGGACTATCTAGCAGCTGCTTAAAAACGTCCAAAGGAGGAGAACCCACCACCTCCCAAGGAAGCCTGTTCCACTGAGAAACCTTTCTAACTGTTAGGAACTTCTTTCAGATGTTTAGCCAAAAATTCTTTTGAGTTAATTTCAACCCATTGGTTCTGGTCCGACCCTCTGGGGCAACAGAAAACAACTCTGCTGATCCTGATTTGGGCTGATCCTGCGTTGAGCAGGGGGTTGGGCTAGATGGCCTGTATGGCCCCTTCCAACTCTATGATTCTATTCCATCTTCTATATGACAGTCCTTCAAGTACTTGAAGATAGTTATCATATCACCTCTTAGTCATCTTCTATGCACTGATCTCAACCAAACACATGGCGGAAAGCTCCATCTTGTAGGTCCTGTTGTGGCTTCAGCAAAGCTCTCAGCTCTTCTGAGAGCTCATTCCACCAGACAGGGATCAGGACAGAAAAGGCCCTGGCCCTTGTTGAGGCCAGGCGTACCTCATGTGGCCTGGGGATACCAACCTATTTAAACTTGAAGAGCCAAGGGCAAACCACCACCTCCTTGAGTCCCTCCAGTAACTCCCCTGATGTGAGGGAAAGGTTGATAAAATTCCTGAGAGGACCTCCTATCCTCTGGTCAGGTGGTAGCTCTCACTAACCCTAGCAACTTGTCCACCTTGGTTAAAGCCATCAAACATAAACGCCCGAGACAGCCAGGTGGCCTCTAGTCACTTACTATATCAATCATGGCAGGGAGGTTGCGGTGAAGATTCAAGACTTTGTGAAAAAGCCTACTAATGCCTCACAGCTCAATTCCAATTGACTAAAATTTTGGTGCTCATCCTGAAGGGTAGTAAGTGATTGAACTACCCTAAATAATTGTGCTGGGCGTTAGCTCATGGACATGATGGAAGTAGCGTAGAACTTGCATTTTAGCTTCTTCACCGCTCTTATTGGGCCCCTCTTGCTAACCCCAAGAAATGACTTCAGTGTGACCTGAAAAAACCTGCCCCCTGGTTTTTGGCCCAAGGAAAGTTCCCCCAATTCTTCCCACGACTGCATGGGGAGCTTTACCTCGTTCTCCCCACTGTTTGCCTCTAGGAATTGTGTACACATGGACTAGTCGAGGGACAGGAAGTCCAAACCTCTTCCTGAATTATTTGTTTGTTTGTTTGTTTATTATCTTTAAACCGCCCGTGGCGCCACGGGCGCCATCTTTAAACCGCCCGTGGCGCCACGGGCGCCACGGACTATATAATTCGCTAAGGGGTCTGAAGGTGGGATTAGTCCGTGATGAGGAAGGGTCCGGATTGGACCCTTCCTCATGACAGACAATCGGAGGGACCAATCGGCAGGCGCTTCGCGCCTGCCGATTGGTCCCTCCGATTCCCAGCTCCAGCAACTGCGAGCCGCGCGCAGCGCGGCTCGCAGTTCCCCCTGACCTGACGCGGCGAGAGGCGCTTTGCGCCTCTCGCCGCGTAAGGCCGCCGACCCAGGGAGCCCCTGGCAGTCGCGCGAAGCGCGGCTGCCGGGGGTTCCCTGCCTGGCGGGCTGACGCGGCGAGAGGCGCTTTGCGCCTCTCGCCGCGTCAGGCCGCCGCCTGGGGGAGCCCCCGGCAGTCGCGCGAAGCGCGGCTGCCGGGGGTTCCCTGCCTGGCGAGCTGACGTGGCGAGAGGCGCAAAGCGCCTCTCGCCGCGTCAGCCCGCCCACGCCGAAAGAAGATGGGACAAGCCTGCCGGACCTCCACCGCCGCCGCTGCCTGCCGCCGCGCCTCCGCCTGCCGTTCCGCCGCCGCCACCCGGCTCTCCCCGCCCCGCCGCCGCCGCCGCCAACTGGCCAGGCCCGCTGGCCAGCAGGGGAAGGAGCAGCGGCGTCGGCGGACAAGCGCCGGCCGAAGGGGACGCGCAGGCGGCCGGCAGGAGCAGCAGGAGGAGGCGGCGCCGGAGGAGGACCGAAGCCCCGGCTCGCCGCCGCCGCCGAAGGACCCGCAGACCACGCCGAAGACCACGGTAAGGTCCTAGCGCCCGCTGCATTCCCCTGCAGCGGGCTTGATTACTAGTATTTATATATTGCCCTCCATTGTGGCTCAGGGTGGTTTACATAGAACATGGGAAAACATAAGTTTCTGCATTGTGCAGGGGGTTGGATTAGATGACCTTGGAGATCCCTTCCAACTTTATTGGTGGGGTGGGTGGGGGCTCACAGGGCGCCTTGTGGGCCCCCCGCTGTGGCGTCCCCACTGGCCTCTTCCCCCCAATTTGGTTGTTTCGGCGCAACGACAGGAGCAGGCCCGGTGCGTCTCCGATGCGCCAGGCCTGCTCTTAGCGCTGTGGTGAAGCCTTTCTGGCCCCCCTCCACCCTGGGCTCAGTGTGGCAAAAGGAGCAGGCCCGGCTCTTCTCGCTGCGCCAATGCCTTTCCTGGCTTTGGCGCGGCCCCGGTCCCGGCTTCGGTGTGGCCAGAAGAGCATGTCCCTGCTCTTTTGGCCGCGTCGAAGCCTTCCCGCCACCCCCTCCCTGCCCAAGGCCCCGGGCTCGCTGGTGGGAAAGGAGCAGGGCCGCCCTGCTCCTTTCCCAGTGGCAAAGCCTCTTTCCCTGGCCCACTCACAGTGGAGTCCAGGATGGGCCAAGTGGCCAATGGGGAGCCGTGCTGTGCACAGCTCCCCATTGGCCACTTGGCCCCGGAGTGACACTTGGATGGGCCCTTTTTTCCTCCCACCTAGCTCTTGCTATTTTATTTTTACTACTCCACAGGAGCAGTTTACAGATAAGCTTACAGGGTAAGTATACGATTCAGTAACAACGTCAAGTTAGGACAGAAGTGGGGCTTCCATCAGTAATTAGCTGAATTCACCTTGCCTTGTTGAAATATTTTCATAACCCTGCTCAGGTATGTTCACTTTCCAAATTCTGTTGCAATGAGTTGTTGAGAACTGATAAGAACAAACTGATGTTTCTCAACTTTCTTTTGACACAGTGTGACATACCTGATGGCCAATTAGAATCTCCTGTCCCAGGGATCGCCATTCATGAACGAGTCTTTATCTGGACGCTATAAAAGATTGAACAATCATAAACTAAATTTTCTCCTTGGTATGGGAACATTAAAATAGATTTTAATTATTTGTCATACTTAAGAAACATCAGAGTCCAGTAGCACCTTTAAGACCAACAAAGATTTATTCAGGGCGTGAGCTTTCGAGTGCAAGCACTAGTCTAAGAGTGCTTGCACTCAAAAGCTCACACCCTGAATAAATCTTTGTTGGTCTTAAAGGTGCTACTGGACTCTGATTTTATTAAGAAACATCAGTCACCCTAAGCTTATAAAGGCTTTTACGGCCCTACCTTTCCAAACTATGCTGACAGCCTACTTGGAAGGTAGATATGCCCAGGTACCAGTTGAAACAAGGACCTGCATTTGTGGAGAACCAGCTGTAAAGGTAAAGGTAAAGGTATCCCCTGTGCAAGCACCGGGTCATGCCTGACCCTTGGGGTGACGCCCTCTAGCGTTTTCATGGCAGACTCAATACGGGGTGGTTTGCCAGTGCCTTCCCCAGTCATTACCGTTTATCGTTTACCTGGTGGAACGAGCTCCCAGAAGAGCTAAGGGCCCTGCAGGATCTACCAGCTTTCCGCAGGGCCTGTAAGACGGAGCTCTTCCGCCAGGCATATGGTTGAGGCCAGAGCAGCTCTCCCACTAATCCATCAGAGGATCCCCTCCAATATTGAGATCTCTAACACCGAGATCATGGTTAGATCTATTGTATTGGTGCCACCCTCTTCTGAACATTATTCTCTCCACCAGGCTGAACTAAGATCAGAATTGTGACCACCGCCGCTATATGTTACGTGATATGTTATATGTAACTTTTAATTGGGGTTTTTATGGGGATTTTATTGTGTTTTAACTATTTATGTTGTAAACCGCCCTGAGACCTATTGGGAGAAGGGCGGTCTAGAAATTAAATAATAATAATAATAATAATAATAATAATAATACAGAACCAGCTGTAGAAGACATAATTCATTATGTACTCCACTGCCCCCTTTATTCAAAGCTGAGATTCAAATTTCTGGAAAAACATCTTGTTAAGTACAGAGGGTACACAGAGTTATATGCTTGCTCTTGTCTGATTTGTCTCATAGTGTAGCTTTATTTGCCTTAGCTGCAATGAAAATTAGGAACAGATTTGCAAGACTTGATTTTATTTGAATTAATCTGATTTGGTTAAATCCTTTGTAACTGATAATGGTGATTTTATATTGTATCTTGAAATTGTATTGTTGATGAGATGATCAATTGTTTGTAGATCTTCAATGGCCTTTGGCTATATGTAATAAATCTGACTGCGAATGAATGTCAAGTAGAATACTACAATAACTGTAGTGGTTTCAACAATATTCCAAATATAAATGAATTAACTATGGTCCCATCAGTTGTTCAGTTCGAGGGGAAGGGTTTGGTGGCCTAGTGGATAATTCTGGTTCAGTTGACCTCAAACAAATGCCTGAAGGATGAACTCCATTTGCAGGCCCTGCAGAACTGTGCTAGCTCTGGCAGGGCCCTGATCTATTCTGGGAGCTCATTCCACCAGGTGGGGGGCCAGAACAGAAAAGGCTCTGGCCCTGGTTTAGGTCAGATGAGTTTCTCCCAGATGGCCAGGGATCACCAGCCAGTTAGAGCTCTTTTGGGGGTATAGGCAGCGTAGCGCTCCCTCAGGTACACTGGGCCCAGACTGAGTTATGGCCTTGAAGGTGATTATCGGAACCTTAAGTCTGATCCAGAATTTGGCTTTTAGCCAGTGTAGTTGTTGGAGAGCAAGCCTGAAGTAGGATCTTCACAGTGTTCCCATGAGGACCCTGGCCACTAGATTCTGGACCAGCTGTAGTTTCCAGATCAAGGTTAAGGTTAGGCCTTGGTAGAGTGAGTTGCAGAAACTCGGTCTAGAGGTGGCCGTCACATGGATCTGCTTCCAGGCATTTGGCTAAGGCTTCTTGTGATGAATCAGTGTGAGCTCCCCCTCACTGGCAGTCTTCAAGCAAAGGTTGGATACACACTTTTCTTGGATGCTTTAGGATGCTTAGGGCTGATCCTGTGTTGAGCAGGGGGTTGGACTAGATGGCCTGTATGGCCCCTTCCAACTCTATGATTCTATGATTCTAGTGTGGCCATCCATCAGGATGAAGAGCTGGATGTCATCTGAATATCGATGACAACCCAACCCGAACCTCCACACCAGCAGGGCAAGAGGGTGCATGAAGATGTTAAACAGGATTGGAGAGAGGATCGCTCTCTGTGGGACTCCACATATGAGCTGGTGGAAGCTTAATTGTATCTCTCCAATTGCTACCCTCTGTCTGTAATCATTGTAGGGCTGTCTCTTATAGCCCAATATTGGTGAGTCGGTGAGCTAGAAGCTCATGGTTGACTGAGTCAAATGCTGTGAGGTCTAGTAGCACAAGCAGTGCTGATAGCTGACAGCGGAGGTCTTTTGTCAGGGCAACCAGTGCTGTTTCAACCCCATGGCCAGGCTGGAAGCCTGACTGGAATGGGTCTAGGATGGAATCTTTGTCCAGGAATGATGATATTTGGTCTGCAATAGCCCCTTCCACCAATTTCCCTAGAAATGCTAGATGCAAGACAGGTCAATAGATAGTGGGCTCTCATGGGTCCAGATATATATGAACCACTGCCTCTTTTAGCCCCTCTGGAAATCTCCTGCTGTGAGGGTTGACTATCTCCCAGAGGGGCCCCCCCCCTATTCTTTTGTCAGATCTTTTAAGTACACCCATAGCAAACAAAACCAAAAGGCAAAAAATTGTGTCTTCTTGAAATTTATTAAACGCAATGCTGAATAATTTTGCAACCAGAACGGGGTCCTGGGTATTCAGTTCCGCTTTCCAGTGCTTCTTCAGTGGTTGCAATTATAGTCTTAATATAACATCATATAATATCACCAGTATTACAGGTACTCATGTTTGTGTGCCCTTGTAAGTGACTGAAATGTCCTAAACAATTGTGTTGAAAGTGAGTGTGCGGACGCAATGGAAGTCAAGAAAAATTGTATTTTACTGACTTCACTGCTATATCGTAGGCTTTCTTGCACATTCTATAAGGTGTTCTTGATGCTTTGTCGTGACTCTCCCTCCAAACTGCTGCAGTCGTCTCAACTTCTGTTTCTTCACACAAAGCTCCTCTGTGTAGCAGGGATCCTTCTTGGGACAGGGACGGAGAAGACGTTGGGGAGCAATCTTGTCAGTGGTTGTCAGCATTACTGTCATGCCAGTCATGGATGAGTCCACTTAGAGAAGTGCCAGGAGGCATCGTGTCCTGTAGATTCATGTCCATTCGGATTGATAAATCTCTGCAGGCAAGTTAGAAGCTGCTCGGTGCTCAGCTGAAGGAGAGGCAGCAGCCGTAGCCAAGCCTTCTGAGTGTAGTGCTCAGACCATGGCATGGCATTTGCTGTGACCAGATCCACATCCGGCCCCATGCCTAAAATGAGGTCCAGGGTGTGGCCTGCCTGGTGGGTAGGGCCAGTGACAAACTGCGAGGGCCCTATTGTTGCCATGGCTTACAGCAGATCCAGCCCATTTCTAGGGGGCAGCAGCTCAGCATGGATGTTAAAGTTCCCCAGGATTAATAATTTGGGGAACTGTAATAACCAAGATGCTTCTGCCTCCAGCAGAGCTGGTGGTGCGTTGGGTGCACAGTATACCACCCAGATGCCCCACCCGAGGCCAACAAATTCAGTTCCTGGAATTGATGGTGTAAGGAGTGCTCTGAAGGGAAAATCCTCACAGGTTAGGATTACCATCCCTCCTTCATGCCCTGCAGTTCATGACTGATGGAAGATGGAGAATCTGGCAGGGGCTTGTTCTTTTAGGGCAAATGTTTCGCCTTCCCTGACTCGGGTTTTGAACACGCACGCCAGGTCTACTCTGTGCTTTGCAAAGTAGGCTTGCAGAGTAGAGGCTTTATTGGTGTTGCACAGCATCAGTGTCAATCATCGTGGCATGGCGAAAATGCCCCAATCATCTTCCAGTGTTATTTGTGGCATTTGAGTATCCCCCTCCATGTCCAGATTTTTAAAAAAAAATACCCCCCCCATGTCATTATTCTTAAAACAATAATATCACGCTACAATGTGGAGGCGTGGCACCGGGTTGGCGAACTGGAACGGTGGAAAGCATTTTTTTTCATTTTCTTAGAAGGAGTCTTTCTAAAAACAACGAAGAAAATGCTTCCAGCAGTTCAGCCGCCCTGCAGAGCGGTGGGAAGCATTTTTTTTTATTTGCTTGGAAGGAATCTTTCTAAGGAAATGAAAGAAATGCTTCCCACCGGTTCGAGTATTTTGTTATTTTTAAAGGAGTTTTCATGTTATTACTCAATAACTCCTTTAAAAATGAAAAAAAAATGCTCTACACTGCTCCGAGGTGAGGCAGAGCCGCAGGAAGCATTTTTTCATTTTTCAGATGGAGTTTTTGCGGGCAAGGGTGGGCAGAAGCCGAGTCGGGCTCTGTTGGCAGGGGCAGAAGCGGGAGGGCCTGAGCAGGCGGCCTAGTGAGCAAGGCAGGAGTCGGAGGAAATGACACAACGAGGGGGTTACAAGGATGGGGAAACTTGCTGGCCCGAGTTTTCTCGTTTGCATGGCCCATGGCTGACATACACCTTGTTGTGTCCTGCAGCAAAACAGGGAACACGGATTTCTGTGTGTTCCCTTGCTGTGGGGCAACTGAGGGCCTGAGTCAGGCCAGGCCTGGGACCACCCTGGAGCCAGCCCAATTCCATCTGGAAGCAGGAAATAACCCTGACTGCAAACAAGCAGTGATCACAGCCTAATCCCTCATGCAGAAGAGGTCAACCTTCTGACCTGCCTGGCCGACAATTTCATTTACCAAATGTTGGAAGATCCTATGAGAGACTTGGCTAGACTAGACTTAACACTGACCAACAAGCAAGAGCTGGTGTATGGGGTAAAGGAGCGGGGAGCCCGGGGGGGGGGATTACCGTGTCCTAGAATTTCTAATAAAAAGGGGGGGTCCAAAGAAGTTTGTATTCAGACGTGTCTGTTAGACTTTCATGGGGCAGATTTTAATAAACTCAGAGACATCCCATGGACCAGAATGCTGGAAGAGAAAGAAGCAAGTGGTGGGTGGGCTGTCTTTAAACAAGAGCTAATGCTTGCTCAAGCCATGACTATTCCAGCAAGACGAAAATGTGATAAGGGACCCAAGAAGCCTGTTTGGATGAACGGAGAACTTCAGGAGGAGCTATGGAAGAAAAAGGAAATGTTCAAGAAATGGAGGGAAGGACAGACCTCGAAAGAAGAGTATCTGCAGGTTACTAGGCACTGTAGGTCAGCCATCAGAGAGGCCAAAGCTGAGAGTGAGCTGAGACTGGCAGGGAAGCCCAGTATAACAAGAAAAGCTTTTTCAGATTTGTGAGGTACAAATGTAAGGTGAACGAGGCAATAGGCCCAATGTTGGGTGAAGATGGAAAAACTCAGACAGAGAAAGCAGAAAGGCTTACTACCTATTTTGCCTTTCTGTTTTCCCAGAAGAATATAGACACATCTAGGGATGGTAGAAGGCAAGGTATAGTACCTGCGTGGCCAGTTGACATGGGCAAATAAATTGTTGAGAGGCACAGACTGCTGGTCCAGGGAAAGAGAAGGAACCGTGTGGTGAGTGCTGGTTCTTTCTGTCCTTACAGCATGGGAAGGTGTGCGTGTGAGAGTATACAACTTGCAGGAGAGTGTGGGCTGTTTAAGTAAGTGTTTTTGTCCGGGTGGTAAGTGACTGCAGATGATTGATTAGCTAGTCGATTGTGTAAAGAGGGGAGGGAGTGTTTCCTTGGGTGGGCCATTGCTCCTGCTCGACAGGGACATGAGTCTTTGGCATGGGCTGAAGAGGCTGCAGCTCGCCTGCAGGTGAAGGTGTAAGTTTCTGTATGTAGTCAGGGGAGTGCAGGAAGAGACAAACTACTTCTGCAAGGGACCAAAGTGGCATGGCTGGTGATGGAGCTGAGGCAGTGACATGTATCATTTGTGGCATGTTTGTTTTCTCACCTCAGGGTAACTGCAATTATACGCAAGTGTAAGTTGGTTAGATCTACCAGAGGAGAAGATACAGAAGCTAGAGGCATGCCTGTCCACACTGCATTCCATCAAGGAGGATAAAGAGTTCTTGGACAAAACTCACAAAGCACTTTTTGGGGGAGGAGGGTAAGGTATCTCACCAAATAGAGGAGCACCCAAAACAGGAGGAAAACATGTGGGGGAAATTTACAAATAGGTGTAGAAAAACGAGATGTACTGCCCCTTGGAAACTACTAGATCCCAGGATCTGCCTGTAGATATTGATACAGGACTTCAGGAGCATTTCCCCCAAGCTCAACAGATATTTCACAGGCTCCTGTGAATGATAAGAACAGATGTTTTGTTCCCCAATATAGAAAGAGATGGGTGCTGGTAATTGGGGATTTCCTTCTGAGAGGGGTAGAGGCCAAAGTATGAAAAAGGCAAGAAAGTGAAATGGTAGCAGGTGATGAAGAGAGGACTGAACTGCTCAATTCCCACTTCTCAGTCTTCCCTTCCAAGGGAAAACATGCTCATTGTGGCAAAATCATATCGCATGATGAGGGAATGGGAACTGCAGCTTAAGATCACTGTAAAGTGACCAGATTGTCCCACTTTTGAAGGGACATCTGGGGGTACCTGGCAAATTATACTTATGTTGAAATTAAATATATATATATATATATATTACAATACTATTTTTGCGTTCCATGCGTTCTATGAAACTTTTTGTTGCTCCATATAGACCAAATTTTAAATCAAGAACTCCCCCGGTCAATGGTGTCCTATTTTACCAATGTTAAAATCTGGTCACCTTACTGTAGGGCTAGTCCATAAACACATAGTTTCTTTAATGAAACTAAGTCCTCTGGGTCAGATGAATTGCAACAAAGGGTACTAAAAGAATTTTCGGATGTAATTTCTGAGCCTCTGTCTATTATTTTTGACAATTCTTGGAGAACAGGTGAAGTTCCAGAAGACTGGAGACGGTCAAATGTTGTCCCCATCTTCAAGAAGGGAAACAAAAAGATTTGGTTCTTATATGCCACTTTTTTCTACCTGAAGGAGTCTCAAAGAGGCTGACAATCTCCTTCCCTTTCCTCTCCCCACAACAGACACGCTGTGAGGTGGGTGAGGCTGAGAGAGCCCTGATATCACTGCTTGGTCAGAACAGTTTTATCAGTGCCGTGGCGAGCCCAAGGTCACCCAGCTGGCTGCATGTGGGAGAGTGCAGAATCGAACCTGGCATGCCAGATTAGAAGTCCGCGTGCCTAACCACTACACCAAAATGGCTCTCAAGTATATATTATACTAGTACAACAATGATCTTAAAGGGGACATTACTCTTAATGGAGAATCACTATATCAAATGACATTCTAAGACAAAGATTGAGCCTGATAGAGTCATAAAAAACAAGAATAATCCTGAGACGAATTAAGTCTTTAGGGGAGACACAATCAAATGTATAAACCAAATTTCTTCTCTATGTGGATCAACTGGATTAATCTGTGGTTATTAAAAACTTCAATGAAAAAAAAAGGAAAAATTATCTGGAGAATGCCCAACTGAGATGAAATGCATGTATAAATGGTTTTCCATTGATTTATTTATTTTGGACCTGTGTTTTAGTTGTACAAATATACACAAAATTTGGTTTAATAACTAGAAAAATGGTTAAAGAACTACCTTTATATTATTATTCACATAACCAAAATGTTCCTTTGCATTGTGGTTATGACATGATTCTGTTTGTAAAAAAAAAACAACCATCATCCTTCTCCTGTAATTCAGTATGCGAGGTCTCTACTTCTGGGTGTTTGTCCAAAGCATTTTTAATCCATTGGAAGTTCTCATGGGCAGGAATCTGCACCTGCGAGCCCTGGGTGTTCTGCTTTGTTTGGTTGTAGGTCACAGCGAGGAACCCCCTCTGCTGTGGGGTAAATATAGAGTCTGTCACCTCCTTCCCATTTGCTGTCATGTTGAGGGAGGTGGGACAAAGTGTCTGCTAGGAAGCTGTTTTCTGTGACAAGTGTTTTAACACAAAATTAGACTCTGAAAAGAATTCAGCCTGTCTAATATGTTAGCAGTTAGTATCTGAGGCTGTTCCAGTGCTTCAATTTATGATCAATCCATACCTCAAATAGAATCATAGAATCATAGAGTTGGAAGGGGCCATACAGGCCATCTAGTCCAACCCCCTGCTCTATGCAGGATCAGCCCAAAGCATCCTAAAGCATCCAAGAAAAGTGTCTATCCAACCTTGGCTTGAAGACTGCCAGTGAGGGGGAGCTCACCACCTCCTTAGGCAGCCTATTCCTATGATTCTCTGCCCCCTCCAGCTAACGCCGCCAGGTAGAGACAGTGAGTTTGATGGCAGTGGCTTCCTTCTCCCAAACTGCCCAGTTCTGCTCCATCTTAGAAACTTTCGTGGACAGATAGGTGCAAGGATGCAACTTGCCATCCCCCCTTCCTGTAGGAGTGTGGTACCCATGGACACATTACGTGAGTGTACTTGCTGTATGAGTTGTTGGGTAGAGTCAGCATGGCTGAGGATGGGAACAATGTTTTTAACTCTTCAAATGCTCTCTGACACTCCGTGGTCCACTGGATTTTGCAACTGGATTTCTTAGCCACCTTCCCCCTCTTGTTTGTTTTTAACAAGACTGTAACCGGTAGAGTTATTTGCGTGAAATTCAGGATGTACTCTCTAAAAAAATTGTGAATCCCAGGAAATTTTGGAGTTTCCTTCACTTGCGCGGGAGGGCCCCCCCCACCCCCACCCCCATCTTCAGGCCTGTCAGACCCACCCTGGCCTTTTAGCATGCCCACTGGCACCCCCATACCCTTGTTCCATCTGTCCCTTTACTTGTCACCTCTACTCATAGCCCTGTTGGGCATCACCTTGGATGTGGCAGTTTCTAGTGCCCCTGCCCCACTGTGAGATATAGTGAGTCGCATGGAAGAAGCCAAGTCTCACAGGCTAGGCGACAAAAAGAGCACCGGCCCACAAAACTCCCCAAAGTAGAGAGAGAGAGAGAGAGAGAGAGAGAGAGAGAGAGGATCATCCCACAGTCACAGAAAGGAGGAATGAAGCACCCCTTCACCACTCAGAGAAACATAGAAAAGCAAAGTCAGCAACACTGCTCTGTCACTGCTGTGGTCAGCTGTGGGCAGTTCTACAGGTTAGCTCAAGGAATCAACAACAGAAACTCTCAACAGTTTACCAAAATGTTTCCAGTGATCCCTAGAGGAAGGTGACCAGATTTTAACATTGGTAAAGTGGGACACTATTGACTGGGGGGGGGGGTTCTTGATTAAAAATTTGGTCTATATTTCATAGAACACATAGTTTCATAGAACACATAGAAGGCAAAAATTGTTGTTGTTAGGTGCGAAGTCGTGTCTGACCCATCGCGACCCCATGGACAATGATCCTCCAGGCCTTCCTGTCCTCTACTATTCCCCGGAGTACATTTAAGTTTGCACCGACTGCTTCAGTGACTCCATCCAGCCACCTCATTCTCTGTCGTCCCCTTCTTCTTTTTACCCTCGATCGCTCCCAGCATTAGGCTCATCTCCAGGGAGTCCTTCCTTCTCATGAGGTGGCCAAAGTATTTGAGTTTCATCTTCAGGATCTGGCCTTCTGACCGGTTTGTTCACCTTGCAGTCCAAGGGGCTTGCAAGAGTCTTCTCCAGCACCAGAGTTCAAAAACCTCAATTCTTTGACACTTGGCCTTCCTTATGGTCCAACTTTCACAGCCAAAATAGTATTGTAATATATATATTTAATTTCAACATAAGTACAGTATGCCAGGTAACCCCAGATGTCCCTCCAAAAGTGGGACAATCTGGTCACCTTACCCTAGAGCTACCACCACATCCCTTCTGGGTGACATCCCTGATGTGGCATGCATGCTCTTTGGTTCCCATTCTAACCCTGATAAGCCTTAGTGGCTTTTCACCTGTCAGCCATGATGTGAGTGCTTGCATATTCTGGAGACCCTATCCCTCTCAGCTGGAAGGATATACTTGTATCTGCACCCTCCTAAAAGCCCCTAGTTGCTTCAGGCGGCATGTCAAGGACAGCTGCGCTAAAGGCTGAGCCTCATCTAATGCATTGTGAGAGGCCAGAGGCACCCCTGCGGAGCAGCCAGGACCTCAGCAAGAGACCTGGATCCATGCTAAATGGATGGCGTTGCCAGATCTCTCATTCCAGTGAGGCTCCTGTGCCCTTTCAAGCTGTACTGGAATACTGCAGAGGCACCAGTACTGTCCCAATAACTCCGTGCCTATCACTTTGAGACAGTGCAGGGATTAGGCAGATGTAATCAGGGGTAGTCAAACTGCGGCCCTCCAGATGTCCATGGACTACAATTCCCATGAGCCCCCTGCCAGCGAATGCTGGCAGGGGGCTCCTGGGAATTGTAGTCCATGGACATCTGGAGGGCTGCAGGTTGACTACCCATGCGTCAGATTGTTAGCACCCCCCCCCCAGTGTCTGCATATTTTCTGCAACTAAGAGGCAGTTGAAGCTCTTCAGGGTGTGAGTTAAATAACATCATCCAGCAATTTCTTGCTGCTGTGAAAGGGGCCTATTCTACACACTTTCAATGCACTTTAGAAGTAGATTTTCCTGTTCTGCACAGGAAAATCCAGCTGCCAAATCACATTGAAAGTGCATTATCCTATGTTTGCAGACTGGGCCAGGGGCAAAGAGAAAGCCGATTTCCTATTGAAAGGGCTTCCTATTCTGCTGCCTTTCTTTCTGGCAGTAGCCTCTTTTCCAGCCACTAGAGGTCAGGCTTTGAACGCTGGTGCTTGTGGAAAGCAGGGATCAGCCAGAGAAGGAGGCCTCTAGGGGGCCTCCTCAGCCAGCCCTGTGAGTGCAAATGGGAACCGATCTCCGGGAGGGACATCATGGGAAGCAATCCACCCGGACAGGGAAGCTCTGTTTCCCAGGCTGGTCATGATGGCTGACAAGCAGCTGGCAAGGGGCTGACCTCCACTCAGACCACGGCAGGCACCATCCTTGAAAGGCCAAACAGGGTGCTTGCCAGTTTGCCCAGGGTAGAATTTTCAGCTTTCTCAGTGCATCGGTTTTAAATGTATACAATCCATAAAAATATGCACCCAAGGCAAGCAGTCTACCCAAATTAAGAGAATGTGTGTGTGCACCGTTTTAATGACAGCTCAGCTGTGGAAGGGGCACTGTCTGGCACAGGTGTGGACCTTAAGGAGCCAACAGAATGCGTTACAAAGGGGAAGCAAGAGCCACCAAGGGTAGAGGACAGTGCAAGCAGACATCAGACCCATGTGCCTGCGCCTTGCTTGCTGCTACCGCTGCTGCGGGGACAGCACTTAGGGTATGCCTTTGCACACTTAATTCATCTGTAAGACTGATGTTCATGGGTAGTGGTGCTGGCCAGGCCCCTCCAGGGATCCTCAAGCATTGCCTGGCACCCCATCTCAGAGTAGGTGCTCCTTCAAGAAGGTGAGAGTTGGAAGTTCTTGATTGGATCCTCCTGGCCCTCACTTGTTTGAGATTGCTCAGCCAATTGAATTCAAGGCCACTGCAAACAGGAGAGGAGTGCCCCTTTCCACAGTGCCCAGGAAAGACTGTGTGTCCGAGGGAGAGACAGAGTGGAGAGGCCCTGGTCTTCCCCACCCCAAGAGGGGGATGACAAGGCTTGCCAAGGAGCAATTTGATGTCTTGGGAAGTAAAACCATCAGCCATAAGGCGAGCTGCAGTGCCGTGGCTTTTGGCCGGAGTGGCTGACCAGCTGGGTGGGTCAAAGGACTGCTGGCTGCCTGGCCTTGTGGTCAAGGATTCACATAGCTATGGCCTGGGTCATCTTTCAGGCATGTATCCAATCTCAGCCTTTCAGCATCAGGTCTTGATCGGATAGAAAGTCTGGTGTAGTGATTAGGAGTGCAGACTTCTAATCTGGCATGCCAGGTTCAATTCTGCACTCCCCCACATGCAGCCAGCTGGGTGACCTTGGGCTCGCCATGGTGCTGATAAAGCTGTTCTGACTGAGCAGTGATATCAGGGCTCTCTCAGCCTCATCCACCTCACAGGGTGTCTGTTGTGGGGAGAGGAAAGGAAAGGCGAATGTAAGCCACTTGGAGACTCCTTCAGGTAGAGAAAAGCGGCATCTAAAAAGCAACTCTTCTTCTAGCCTCTAAACTGGTTTCCAGGGACGTCCCATCCCCCCCTCACCAGGTTCAGTTTGCTTGCCCACTGTTGGGGAGGTGACCTAACCATGATGCCTCAGGCAGAAATGATAGGCACCGCAATATAATCATTGGGGAATGAGCCACAGAGAATTACTAATAAGGTAGCTGGAGAAGAAATGTCCTTCCCCTTTAGGCAAAGCTTTTCAAGGCATGGGGGTCCATAACAGCACCCAGTATGCCACGGCCTGTTAAGCCTCTGTTAAGGAAGCTGCCTACTTCCCCCCTGCAGGCTGTTGGCAACCGTCAGATGTAGTCCTGTCGCAGAGTCCCCACACAGCTGGGCAGAAGTGTGAGAGTTCATGAGCAGGGAGGCTAAGAATCAAGATGTCTGAATTTCCAACATGGCTCTATCCAGACCAGACCCCATTTCCATCTTCAATGAATAAAATCCATGCCAAGCACTTGGCAGTCACCTTTGTGCTCATTGGCTAGAACCATTTGGAATTAGGGATGTGCGCTTCGGCTCGGCCGCCTTGGCGATCACCGAAGCCCGAGGCGGCGCATAGGAGGCCAGCGCCACAGTGGCGCTGGCCTCCTATGCACCGCCTCGGGCTTCAGTGATCCCCGAGGCGCACATCCCTACTTGGAATTGCAGGGCGTGTGTGTAACTGCTCATGATATAATTGGGCAGCATCCCATGCTAGTATACCTCTGCCTGAATGCTTTCCTTTCTCTTTAGGTCAGCCTTTCTCAACTGTTGTACCGTTGAGAAACCCCTCCACTTATGCTCCTGGAATGAGTGTGGGGAGACGCTTCCCCAAAATTAAGCTTACAGAAGGATGCAGGCATCTTCTTTTGCCATTGTGGACAACTTTGCAGAATTTCTGCATAAAATATTTTAATCACGAGGTGGGGGGTGGGGAGAAAGAGACCATGCTGGCGTATGCAGGCAGGTATTTTAAACTGCTTCTCCCTTGTTCCACAAGGATAATTTATATAAATGTCACGAGCACATCTGTTCCAAGGCGGAAGCAAGACAGGTCCAGCTGAGTATTAAAATTGCATTTGGTGCTGCTGCCTTCCAAAGTAGAAGGTCCCTTTCATAGCTCCACTACAGGATGTAATATTTCCTCCCTCCCTCCTTCCCTCTTCTAAGCAGCACATTTTTATTGCTTTTGTAGCCTGTCTTCCTTTCAAAAACGCAGGCTGGGCTGGCATTACCTGGTTTAGCCCTTGATAAAAGAAATGGCAAAGAAGACAGGGAAAGAAAGGAAGGACACCATCCCTCCTGCCTCTGATTCCCCCTAAATAGCCTAGAACAGGAGAAGCTCTTCAATCCAAAAAGCTCAGCCTTGGCCTCAGGATCTTTAAGTGTAGGACAGAATTGGTTCGCTGGGTACCTAGAATGCCTTCCCTAGATCAGGCGTAATCAACCTGTGGTCCTCCAGATGTCCATGGACTACAATTCCCATGAGCCCCTGCCAGCAAATGCAGGGGCTACAATTCCCATGACTACAATTCCCATGAGCCCCTGCCAGCAAATGCTGGCAGTGGCTCATGGGAATTGTAGTCAATGGACATCTGGAGGACCACAGGTTGACTACCCTTGCCCTAGAGTCAGAGCATTGGGGAGGTGGTCTTTCCAAACAACAAGACTGGAGGAGGTAGGGAAGGGGCTGCTGGCTCCCTGGCACACCAAGCAGGGTGTGACTGGTTTCCCAGGAGAGGGTTGTGGCAGAAATGCACCTTTTGTCACTTATTCTTTTACACAATGGAAAAAAGAAGGAGAGGAGCTTATAGCTGGAACTGAGGCACTGACTGTGGGTGACACATTTGAAGAAAGGAAGCTGTACTGTGATATCACAGGAGTGAAGGAAGGCCAAGAATGCACCTTTGGTTTCTATAGTGTTGGCCAACAACCCTGAACTTCTCAAGAGCCCCAGCTCCTGTATTGAATAAGCAGTTATAATTTGTATAAGCCCCCCCACAGTCTTACGAGAATTGGGGTTCAGCATTAGAACTATAGACAAGTGTTTCCTTATGTATTTCCTCCAGCCTCCCTCCCTTTTCCTCCCAACATGTGCATCACATGTGCTGTCTGCCCTTTCTCCCCCTTCTCCTATCCTACCAATTTCTTTATTAAAAATTAAATGAACTCTGTGCAGTCTAATTCCTGCTTTCAGCTGCGACGTCTTTTGAAATTACTGCTGTATTGTTGAAGGCATCTAAAAGGATACCTTTCTTCCTATGCACAAGAAGAGTTAATGTTAAAGGGTAAGAAAGCTGGCTGAAAGAGACCAGGAAGTGAATAATGGGGTGATGGAAACCCCTGGAGCCAGAAAGTCGTTGTTATATTCTGTCACTTTTATGTTTTTTCCGGGTTTGGAAATTGTATTTATTTGTTTGTTTTTATACTGCTGCTCTTCCAGTGAACTCACAGCGGTTTACACAAGATAAAAACAGTAAAAAAATACAATAAACCCCCTTATGAAAAATAGACAACATAGATGGTGACCTTTTCTAGTACCCATCCACCCCCCCTTTCAGCTGGAGGACCAAGCCTTCTTCCGCTGGGAGCGAGGAGCCAGATCTAATAGGCATTGAGGGGAATCCTTTGATGGAAACACCAGGACTCCACCCCGGCCTCAACCATACATCTGCTGGAAGAGCTCTGTCTTGCAAGCCCTGCGGAAAGTTGACAACTCTGGCAGAGCCCTCAGCTCTTCCAGGAGCTCATTCCACCAGCTTGGGCCCAGGACCCAAAAGGCCCTGGCCCGGGTTGAGGCCAGGTGGATGTCCTGGGGGCCCTGGACCACCAGTAAATTCATACCCGTAAAGCAAATATCCCTGTGGGGGGCATATGTAACCAAGCAGGCCCACGGATAAGTGGGACCCAGGCCGCGTATAGCCTTAAAGGTCAACACCAATACCTTGAACTTGACCCAGAAGCAGACTGGAAACCAGTGCAGATGATGTGGGCCCTCATCTGTGGGTGAATGTGGGCCCTCCAAGGTGTCCCAGTGAGGACCCTGGCAGCCGCATTTTGTACCAGCTGAAGTTTCCAGATCAAAGCCAAGGGCAGGCCCACATAGAGTGAGTTACAGAAGTCTAATCTAGAAGTGACCGTCGCATGGATCAGTGTGGTCAAGTGGTCTGAGGACAGGTAGGGCACTAGTAGCTGGCGAAGGTGGAAAAACACCATTTGGGCATTTTTATCCAGGCAGGATGAAGGAGTATACTTTGTATGTGATTTAAAATCCATAATTGGTAAGTGATTTAAAAGAAATATGCTTGTACTAGTAAATAAGCCCTCTGCAGGCTTAATGCAGTGGGCGCTAGCGGGGCTGGCGAGGTGTGCTGGGGCTGGGGCGGCTCGGGCTGTGTGGCGCGGTCTGGCGGCGCGGCCTACCTTGCGGCCTACCTTGTGGGCTACCGAGCTGTTCTGTGGTCGGGTGGGTTGGCGGGTGGGTCGGCGTTGAGGCGCTCGGGGGTGGCGCTGGAGGGTGGTAGGCCAGGCGGGGCGCAGGGCCGTGGGGCAGCGGGTGGCGCCACAGCCGCAGGTGCGGCAGTGGGCGGCAGCCAGTGTGGTGGGTGGCATCACGGGGGCGCTGGCGGAGGTGTGGGCGAGAGCCAGGCATGGCGGTGGCGGCAGGGCCGCGGCAGCTGGCGGTCGCAGGATGCGCCGCGAGGGAGTGGCTGTCTGGGCCACATGGCAGTGCGGAAATGGCGGCAGGCGGTGGCAGGTAGGCAAGCTTTACACTGAATTGTGAGATGTCCAAAATGCTTATTGTTATAAACTATAAGTGTACTAGGGGCCAAGCCTATTGTGCTGGATTGAGGGTGGTGGTGGAAGAACTCTTGATGGCCTCTCCCTCCCCCCACGACCTGGAAAGGCTGCAGGCTGGAGGCCTCCCCGTGAAGGGAACTCATTAGCAGGGGCAGCTCTCACGCAGCAGGGGTCTGCAGCCCCCGAGCCTCGGAGGGAAGTGGAAGGAGGAGGGGGTGGTCAGGGGCGGAGGATGGAAGTCAATTGTGCTCACTACTGAACACGTACCCACTACTTTTGACTGAACAAAATCAGTACCAAGTGAAAAGTTGTTGCGTTTTTATTTTTATACCTCCAGGCCTACAGGCCTCCAATGGAGGGTTTTTTACCTGTTTATATTTATTTGAAGAGCCTCTTGTGGCGCAGAGTGGTAAGGCAGCCGTCTGAAAGCTCTGCCCATGAGGCTGGGAGTTCAATCCCAGCAGCCGGCTCAAGGTTGACTCAGCCTTCCATCCTTCAGAGGTCGGTAAAATGAGTACCCAGCTTGCTGGGGGGTAAACGGTCATGACTGGGGAAGGCAGTGGCAAACCACCCCGTATTGAGTCTGCCAAGAAAACGCTGGAGGGCGTCAGACATGACTCGGTGCTTGCACAGGGGATACCTTTACCTTTATTTCAGGTTCATTTATTCAGTTGTCTCTCTCAGAGTATTTCAGAATGCAAGTCAATTGTGGTATTCTGCTTTTTAATGTGCCAAAAGTAAAATGCGTATCAGTTTATGACATAATAAAAATTAATGAAATGACTGGCATTTGTTGCCTAGTAGTGTCAATGGTCTGTTTACATCTGAGCAGACCCCAGAAAGGTCTCTAGATTCTGTGATCTGTGAGAAAGGGCAGCGTGTGTTCCCAATGTCCCACTGTAAGAGAACACCCTTTAAAGCCCTTTTTATTCTTTGATTTGTAATAGACAGTTGTGGTCAGTTAAAAATTATTAGGCTCAGTGAATCCAAAGTAGCTTGTCTATAATTTGGAAGTTTTTATTGTTTTAAATTAGTCCAGGTGGGAGGTATTATCCAGGGGCTGAACAGGCCACAAAAATTCTCTCCCCATCTCTGCTCTAGACCAGTGAAGGCATGTTATCTCTGTGCCTGGAGAGAGGGGGAGAGCAGGGAGGTGTTTTTCAGGAGAAAATAATTATGAACAAAGGCAAATGGAACTGCTAGGTCCTATATTTTCAAAGGTTTTAGGGGTAATTTGGTTCAACTGTCTGGCATCCATATGATAGCCCGAGAAAGTGGGCCACAGCTGCCTCGCTCACAGCCTACTGAGTCCGCCCCCCCCCTTCTGAGTTTTTGTTTATGTTAGATAGCCTTCCCTCTGAGAGAGAAAGAGAAGGAAAAAAGGCCAGAAATTTAGAGTTTTAAAATGTGACATGGGCGGGGAGGGGGGGGGAAGAGGGGGGATTGAGGGGGAAAAAAGAATTTCTTTCCTTGCAGCAAAAGTTTTCCACTCTTTTCCCATTGGGAAGCGAAACTAAGATGCCCAATGGAACTAACTGAATTTTTGTGGAATTGTTTTGGTCTCAAAATTAAATCATCTGCTTTTGAATATATCAGGATTGCTTGTCCTCAAACTCTGAGAAGTGTTTTCTGCAGATGTGAATGGTGCTAGATGTAGTCAAAAGCAGAAGGGGATGTGTTCCTTCAGTTCCTTCAGGTCCTATTAGTTATAGGACAGCCCTGGGGCAAGAAGGGCTAGCGCAGGCTGTCCAAGCCTCCACCCCCTCCCCCGGCAGCCCTTCCAATCGCCTCTCCCTATGGTAGACAGGGGCAGACTGGTGGCAATGTTGCCAAATTACTCCTGGCCGGGCTGGGGTGTGTGCTGTGTCGCTTCCCTATTGGTCCCAAATCCGGGGGGCAGGGCCAGTCCAATCTTTGGACCAATTGGAAGGCATGGTCCCACCAACTCTCCGCCCACTAGGCCTTAACTTTTTATTTTATACAAGGAGCTGTTAATAGATGTGTGTATATGTGTGTGTGTGTATTTATTCATTTGGGTATAATGCATGGGAACACAACGGAAACCCTCCCCTTTTTCCTTTTGGGCTTTTCTGTCCTATTTTGAGTGACTCTCCTGTCAAGATGAGGAACAAAGAAAGAGGGTGCCTTCCCTGTATTTTCTGGGCTTTCTGAAGCCTGCATATAGAAGACTCCTTTGTTTATGAACAAAAGAGTGGATTCTGTAGTTTATCGCCACCAAATACAAGAACTGAAAGCTTGGCCCAGGCAGGAGTGAAAAGGCCAAGTATTTATGAAAGTGTTGTTCCCTGTTTTTATAGGATCCAGTATCCTATCTCTTGAGAGCCTCTGCACTGGCATCCACATTTGCAGACTGGCGGAAGGTGTGACACAATCAGCTTCCTATGTCTGAGCTGGTCAGAGAGAGGGAAAGGTGGAGTCTGAATCCAATTTGAATCCATCAATGACTGAGTTCAAAGGCTAACCTGCGGATTCAAGACTGGAGGTTTGTGAGAGCTTTTCTGCAGTGCCATGAGAGACTTCCATTTCCATTACACTGAAGCAAGCAGGGAAAAGACCACCGTTTTACACTGAAGCAAGCAGGCATGGACAGGTCTCAGAATTTATACCTCCCTGTGAACAGCAAGCCAGGAGGCCTTGGAGTTTTCTTTTCCAGCCTACATTAATCCTGTCACCACTAATTCCTTTTGATATCACTCTACACCAGGGGTAGTCAAACTGCAGCCCTCCAGATGTCCATGGACTACAATTCCCAGGAGCCCCTGCCAGCTTTCGCTGGCAGGGGCTCCTGGGAATTGTAGTCCATGGACATCTGGAGGGCTGCAGTTTGACTACCCCTGCTCTACACTTTGCATATGGACCAAGGACTTGTTCTGTATATGCTAGTCTTATGGCAGTGCCATTATACATGTAACTCAGATTACCTATGGTTTATGTTTTCTCCCTGTTTACTCCCAGAACAGAAGGCCTTGAGTGGCGGGGGTGTGAAGAAGCACAATAGAAGAACACTATGCATGTTTTCTTGTGAAGGGGGTTGGTGGTGGCGGCGCAGGGAATTTTGGCTTCATTCTATGTCTCTTATGCTACAGTAATTGAATTTTAATCTAGTAATTGTTTGTAGTGTGCCATTTATCCATGTTAATCTGCCAGGGTGGGAAGCAAATGGAGTTTTGGGTAGAAGCTTCCTGAGGAAAAGTGTGTAAGAGGTATATAAATTGCAAACACGATGGCATGTAAACCTCTTTGAACCCTTGACTGGGAACTTTAAAAGTGAGTAGTTCTTGCCTCCTTTCCAGTCGAACATTCTATTTGTATTTGATTGTTCATTTAACCTATAGGGATATTGGGAAGCTGCTATGCCCCCCACTCAACTTCTGATTGTTTCCCTGGAGCTTGGTATTGTATTGGTATTGTATTGTTTGTAGAATTATTGTGTTTAGGCAAATGTCTTTCTTTCTTGAATTTTGAATGGGAATCCCAGACTCCACCTAATTGTAGGTACTAGTTACCACCTAAGAATCCTCTAACGCAGTGCTTCTCTCCATGAGTGATTTTGTGCCTTAGTGAACCCACTATTCAATAGAACTGTAGTACACCCAATCCTAGAATCATAGAGTGGTAAGGGGTCACACAGGCCATCTAGTCCCATCCCCTGCAGGATCAGCCTCAAGCATCCAGGAGAAAGATCTGTCAAACCGCTGCTTGAAGACTGCCAGTGAGGGGGAGCTCCCCGCCTCCTTAGGCAGCCCCTTCCACTGCTGAACTAGACTCGTAGAATCCTAGAGTGGGTAGGGGCCATCCAGGCCATCTAGTCCCACCCCCTGCTCAGTGCAGGATCAGCCTCAAGCATCCAGGATATGGATCTGTCCAGCCGTTGCTTGAAGATGGCCAGTGAGGGGGAGCTCCCCACCTTCTTAGGCAGCCCATTCTACGAGCTAAACTTTCCAGTTCAAGGTTTATTTATGGTTAGAAGCTATGATTCTATGTTAGAGTCCCTCCCTCCCCCCTGTCAAGAGCCTGCCTGAGCACACTGGAACATCCCCTCAGCCCCAGCCCAGGCTGAACTAAGCTGAGGGCGGGGAGGGGAATCAATCCCAAGGTGCCCGGCCTCCTTCATAGGAACCTACAGCAGCATGCAATGGAGATGTATGGGCTTGCTGGTTCTCTGGCTACGGGAAAGCTCCTGTGTCCTTGTTAGCAACACCAGCTGTCCCTGTCCCTGCCTGCCCATGAGAGGGACCACTGTGTTGGCTGTGCAACTGCCATACAACTTGCAGTGGGGCTGGGCCTAAGCTGGCAGCACCGCAGCAAGGGGTCTAGAACCATCAGGATGGCTGTGATTCCCTGACCCTTAGGTGGGGGAGCCAAACATTGCTCACCATCTTTCTCAGGCACTGGGAAAGAGACTGTCAGCATTTGGTACCACCTTCCAGGCACTGCAAATGTTCCCAGAGTTATGACAGAAGGGGGACTAATTTTAGCCTGCATTATGCAAATATGTCCTGACAGAAATCTCAGTGGAGAGGCAACTTCCATCCCGGCACCTTTCCTTCCCCTTCCCTGGTGACTGCCCCAATTTCAGGCTTGAAATAGCACCTGTCATTAGCAGTTGTATTCTGAACAAAACTGGAAGATTCAGCCAGCTGTGGCTGCCCTGCCTGCCCTGGTTTCCTGCCACCTTCTCTGCTGTGGCTTCTTTGCAGGTTCTTCTGCTTGTGGAATAAACACGTTGAGCCACTGAGCTCTCAAACATGGAGTCAGACGTTTTCATCTTCTCCTCCTTCCTCTAAGGCTTGCTCCCATTTTATTCTGGTAATAATACCACTGTGAAGTAAGGGAGGCTGAGACACACACACACACACAGAGAGAGAGAGAGAGAGAGAGAGAGAGAGAGAGAGAGAGAGAGAGAGAGAGAGAGAGAGAGCTCTGAAAGCTCTGCCCATGAGGCTGGGAGTTCAATCCCAGCAGACAGCTCAAGGTTGACTCAGCCTTCCATCCTTTCGAGGTCAGTAAAATGAGTACCCAGCTTGATTGCTGGGGGGTAAACGGTAATGACTGGGGAAGGCACTGGCAAACCACCCCGTATTGAGTCTGCCATGAAAACGCTAGAGGGCGTCACCCCAAGGGTCAGACATGACTCGGTGCTTGCACAGGGGATACCTTTACCTTTACCCTGAGTAGGGGTATTTTGATATGTCTTGGCAGGCACTGCAGGAGAACTGCAAATTGTATTCCAGGAGGAGAAAATCCTATTTCTGGGTCACCTTAAGCAGCGTGACACATTAATCTGATGAGTTCCGCTATCTTGTGAACAAACTACATGATTGGATCAAGGTCATGAAGGTGTAGTTCTTCCAAGGAGGACTGAATCATGAGATTCTCCAATGGACCATGAGGCAAGACAACCCCCAGATGCTTATGGGGTGGGTTCGCCTGGCCAATAAGGCGGAGAATAGGGCCCAAGATGTGAATTTGACAGACCCTGAGAGCAATTAGAAAAACTTACCTATATTTCCATTGCCATTTAGTTTTAAATTGTATTTTAGCACAGTGGTCCCCAACCTTTCTGAGGCTGGGGACCGGCAGGGCATCGGGCTGCGCCCACGCGGACCACGCCCACGCATCGGGCCGCGCTCGCGGGCTGCACCCACACGGGCCGTGCATGCGCAAATGCGCGGCCCGGCCCTGATTCCCTCTCCCCCCTCCCGCAGTAAGAAGCTTCCTGGGCCGCAAGCTTGCGGCCTGGGAAGTTTCTTACTGCGGGGGGGGGGCGGGGAGAGGGAGCCGCGGCCCGGTGCCATGGCCTTCGCGGCCCGGCACCGGGCCATGGCCCGCAGGTTGGGGACCACTGTTTTAGCAGACTCATAGTCTAAGTGTTTAACATAATGCTATTTTATGAGTAAAACCATAATAGCCATATTATTATGGTTAGCCATATTATTTCTGTAACTATGAAATAGTTTTGATTTTGCTGGTCTATGACTGTAATAAAGATATGTATGTATGTATGTGAATTTGATAAAGCAATGCCAAGAAGAAGAAGAAGAAGAAGAAGAAGAAGAAGAAGAAGAAGAAGAAGAAGAAGAAGAAGAAGAAGAAGAAGAAGAAGAAGAAGAAGAAGAAGAAGAAGAGTTGGTTCTTGTATGCCGTTTTTCTCTACCCAAAGGAGTCTCAAAGTGGCTTACAGTCACCTTCCCTTTCCTCTCCCCACAACAGACACCCTGTTAGGTGGGTGAGGCTGAGAGAGCCCTGATATCAATGCTCGGTCAGAACAGTTTTATCAGTGCCGTTGTGAGCCCAAGTTCATCCAGCTGGCTGCATGTGGGGGAGGGCAGAATCGAACCTGGCACTCACTCCTAACTACTACACCAACTGGATCTCTCAAGGCTTAGGGAACTTGAACACACCATCATGTTCAAGTTCTTGATAATTAGAGCGGTTCCTCAGTGGAACAGGCATCCTTGGGAGGTGGTGGGTTCTCCTTCTTTGGAATTTTTAAAGCAGAAGCTTGATAGTTATCTGGCATAAAGGCTGATTTTATGAACTTAGGCAGTGTGTGAGTGGGTGAGCAGGAAGGGGTGTCTTGTGACCCTTCCTTGCATATCCAGGGAATTGCTGATGGCCACCGTGGAATGGTAGGTGAATTCCCTCTTGGCCAGGCTGGATTCTGGAGATTTGTGGCATGGGGGCATGAGATTGGGGTCACTGTGGATGGGCAGGTAGTTGTGAGTTCCTGTATTGTGAAGGGGGTTGGACTAAATCCCTTCCAACTCTATGATTCTGTGATTCTAAGCAAGTCTACCCTGTGTTTCCTTGCCACCTGCGTTGCCGTGTGCCTGTTCTGAACAAATGGCACCCTGCCTCTAATAAGCCTATGTGGATGAGCACGAAATCAACAAGATCTTGGACTCCTGGATGCACCATGGGCAGCTGCAGTATGTGGTTAACTGTAAGGATTTTCCAGTGGGGGACAGGGAGTGGGTGGATGCGGCCCATGTGAGGGCTCCCAGGCTGATCCGGGACTTTTCCTCTGCTTACCCTGGGAAACCTTCCCATGCGGCTGTGAGGGTGACAGGAAGACTTCAATTTTGGAGGGTTGGAATGCCAGAAGTGCCGCTTCTCCCATGTATTTTTTAGCCAATTAACTAGGAATGTAGTTGTAGGGGTGTTGAATATACATTGTTTTATTGCCTGTTCTGGTTTCCCTCTGTTCTCACACCACCTCCCCCTCCTTCCTCAGTCTATCTTCCAAATGTTCTGGGAGAGGCAAGTCAGTGGCCTTGATATGAAGATGTGTCCTCACACCATTGCATTTGTTTGGGAGCTTGAAGTTTTCCTGTTCAAACCAGGATTCCATCGGGAGGGGTGGAGGGATGACGGGATATATGCCAATGTTGTAAGCCCAGAACTCAGTTCTGGCAAAGTACTGATCTGGTTTACTTGCCTGCATTTAAATATATCAACCTTTGCACCAAATCAAGGACTCATTTATTTAGCAATCTATAGAAACCTCACAAACACGCTAGTGGTCCCTGGCCCCAAACCTGACCTTGACCATCCTGCTGGTGGAATGATCTCCTGGAAAGCATCATGGCCGTGTTGGAGCTCACTGAATTCTGCAGAGGCTGTAAAATGGAGCTCTTCCACCAAACCTATGACAGAGCAGTAAAACATCTAACATGTAATTCGGGCTCCCTCTTATATCACACCCGACATCACAACCTACCCAGGTCCTAGAGCTCTAGACTTTTGGATTTTAGATTTTATAAATTTTATAAATTTAACATGTTTTAAACATAATTTACTGTATTACAGTATATATGTTGTCCTGAAGACTCTTGCGAGTCCCTTGGACTGCAAGGCGAACAAACCGGTCAGTCCTAGAGGAGATCAGCCCTGATTGCTCCTTAGAAGGCCAGATCGTGAAGATGAAACTCAAATACTTTGGCCACCTCATGAGAAGGAAGGACTCCCTGGAGAAGAGCCTAATGCTGGGAGCGATTGAGGGCAAAAGAAGAAGGGGACAACAGAGAATGAGGTGGTTGGATGGAGAGACTGAAGCAGTAGGTGCAAACTTAAATGGACTTCGAGGAATGGTAGAGGACAGGAAGGCCTGGAGGATCATTGTCCGTGGGGTCGCGATGGGTCAGACATGACTTCGCACCTAACAACAGCAACATATATGTTGTCCAATGCCCTGGGTCTGCCCTAGAGGAGAGGGTGGGTAATAAATTTAAAGCAATACAAATTAAAAAAATAAATAGCTATGGTAATTAAAGGCAACCTCTGTGTTCAGGGGCCCTAATGCAACATCAGGGGTTGGCCTCTGTGCCTTGTGGGGCCATCCAGAGCAACTGGTTGGCCACTGTGCTGAGCTAGATGGACCTTCATTGGTTTAACCAAAACTGGCTCTTCTTATGTTCTATGTCAGGGGTAGTCAGACTGTGGCCCTCCAGATGTCCATGGACTACAATTCCCATGAGATCAGTTTCTGCCCTGGCAAAAATGTCTACAGCTGAGTAGATAAGCTGATTTCTCTTGGGCAGGAGGCTCTCCATGAGGTCTCATCGGGTCTACCAACAGGACAGTCCCCCTTGAGCTTAACCAGGGGTAGTCAAACTGCAGCTCTCCAGATGTCCATGGACTACAATTCCCGTGAGCCCCTGCCAACGAATTGGAATTGTAGTCCATGGACATTTGGAGGGCCGCAGTTTGACTACCCCTGAGCTAGACTGTTCTTCTATACCCCAATTTGTTCATTTGCTATGAATTTCTCTTCTCAGTGGCCTGAGGGTGGGGCAGTTTTCCCCTCCTTTTCTTATGAATCCTGACTGAGAATTCAATAAAACCTCCTTGGCTAGGGTTACTGACGGGCTGGGAAGTTCCTGGATATTTGGGGGAAGAGACTGGAGAGGGCAGAGCTTGGGGAGGGGAGGAATCCCAACAGGGACGTGATGCCATCCAGACACTCAGCTGTGGACATTTTCGCCAGGGCAGCAACTGATCTCTGTATTCTGCCAGTCCATTGCAACTCCAGGAGAACTTCAACCACATCCTTGAGGTTGGGAACCCTGTCTTCGATAGTTTGACCACCAGTTTCAGACTTTAGTAGTTCATGAATGGTGGGATGTGTTCCTTCTCACCCACTGCTGCCCCTTTAGTCTATCTCATTGTTTCCAGCTATTTTGAAGGGCCAGACTGACAGGCCATAGCTGCATGGGGCTGGGTCTTGGCTCCTTGTGTGGCCAATTCCCTGATGAGCTGGTGGCTGCAGCTGTCCCCTTTGGACAGCTACAGAGGTGGAGATGGAGCACATCCAAAAATAGCCTGGAGGTTGCTCTGCTTGGGCAGGGCACCAAGTCTTGCTCTCCCCACCCCCCCAGGACAGCTGCAAATGTATCTCAGCAAACTAAAGAGTGTGCTGGAAGAGCAAGAGAGTCCTCTGTTCTCATTGTCAATGCAAGAGATAAATCCTTTGGCAGGCATGTTCTGGGCAAATCCAAAGTGTTAATTGCAGTTGCCAGAGTCATGGAGTACTCCTAATCCACTCTGCACCTCCACAAATCCCCTCTCTCATATCTGCTAATTCAATATTGGGATGGCGACTCAAGAGGAACAAGCTCCAGATGGGAGGAAACAAAATTTGCCCAGAGCCTGTGGAGAAACAAACTCTCTTTGGCTTGGGTGTTTATTACAAACAAAAGGGGGCATTCAATACAGTCAACAACAGAGTCATTCACAGACTTCCATCAGAAAAAAGGACATTTCAGGATCCTACCAAATATCCCTCCCCCCTGCTCCCATGGCCTCCACTGGCTAACTGCGGAGGGGCAACTCCTTCTGGAATCACTACAAGCTTAGAACAAAACAGTTTCTGGTATGAATGACAGGCCAGTAAATTGAATGCTGATTCAGCTGTTGGTTTTACCTATCAATGACCATGTTCTCTTGGAGTTTGAGATTCTGAGAAAAAAGGAAGTTAAGTATAATCAGAGACATATTTTAGACTTTCATGTTTGCAAAGGGTTATTGATTGGTGGCTATATTTGCAACAGCTCACCTGTAGAGAAAAGAAACCTGGGCTGTACACACACATCACAGGAGAGGTGTGTGCACAGTCATAATCTACACCGGTTTCCTATTGACAACACCTTTATACAGAGAAAAAAATACTTTCAGCTTTTCTTCTACTGAATCCATAGTGCACCACCTAATGTTTGCAGCCAGGTCTTGTCAAGCTGAACGTTTTCAGCTTGACTCAAACAAAATCCTCACCTCTGAATGAAAAGAGCAACCAAGAACACTTCAGAGAGCCAGATCATCTTTGTTAGTTAATTCTGATTGGCAACTGAATTTCTAAGCTCTCCACATCTCTTGAGAGAAAGTGAAAGTGAGCTCTATTTCCTAGTAGGGAAGGATTTTAATGGACAACCACCAGGGGCCATGCTAGATATTCTCTTTATCTGGGGTATATTTATTGGATTCCTGCTATGAGGCAGTGTGCATCTCTGGGCAACAGCCAAGAGGAAACAGAAATCTGAGCACAAGAGAAGAACAGCCAGTATTTAAAGATGCCTTAAAGATGCTGATCTGTCCAGGAATTTTTGATGCCCCTGTTTATCTTCAAAGGATGTTTATCCACGGGAAGGACATGGAAGCCCATTTTCCTGCAACTCTGCATGTGGGAGTTTCAAGGGTCTGCTGTTACATTTCAAGGATAGTTATTTTGCCAGTTGTTGTGCTTGTGGTTCTGCTGAGGACCCAGTTTGAGGTCTGAGGCAGGATCCAAGGAGGCAATGTAATTGGCCTGTCTGCAGGATCCAGTCAGTTTAAACTGCTCTGGGCAGCAGTCCTTCATCAGTGACCAGCATCTGTAGTGTCATGTGCCCAGCATCCTGCCTTTTGCCCCACTCCTTTTGGAGGGATGGCCAGTGAGCCAAGGGTTCTGATGAGGAAAGTGGGCAAGCACTGTTGGTTGGGTTGCTCCACATGGGGTCTCTGCCCCTGGACTGGTCCTTCCCTGTATTCTTGCCTTGGGACTCCATTTGGGACTTTTGCCCCGGACCCAGCAAACCCAAAGACCACCTCTGCACATGTATGTTCAGCCAGGGCACAAAGTGAAACTGCAAGCTCATTGTACCTGGGCTTGCTTTGGAGGATTTATCATTTTTGTCCTAAAATATTTTCTCTTCCTATTCTCTTTCTGTTTTTTTAAAAGTGTTTGCAGTTATTTTGGTTCTCCTCCTCGCCTTGTTTTTGGATCAGAAGCGGCAGACTTTTCTCCCGCAAATCCTGGGTGGCATTTTTTATTCTGTGTGTGTCGTGTTCACATCTCCCTCTATCCTTTAAAAAAAAACCTCGTTCTTGTTAATATCGCCACGAATCAATTTGATATCATGGCTGCCGTCTGCCTAATATTTCTAAATAATTTATGATCAAGGGCTTCCATCTCCTGGGACCCCAGCGGCAGCATTAAAGGCGATTGTTCATTCAGATCATGATTCCTGTTGGAAAAAGTCTCCCCAGCAGGGGCACTTTGATTGCATGTTTGAGTTTGCTTTTTCATTCCTTTTTTAAAGAAATTGTAGTAAAATATATGAATCTCTCCCTTTCTGAAAATTGAGTTATTTCTCTCCTCTCTCTTCTCCTTTTCAATTGAGCCATAACTTCTTGTTGCTGCTGCCACAGCCGCCCTACACAGCCTGTTCCATATTGATGCTTGGGGATGTAGCAATACGTTAAAGCAGTACAGAAATTAAACTGTTTACTATGCGTGGCTTGAGCCCCATTCATCACTAGCTTTAACTTCCATCTCCTTCCAATTATTCTGGCAGAACTTGAAGTCTGAAACAGTGCAGCAGCCGTAAAGAGGAACAAAGGAACTGTGCAGTGCAGTGCAGTGCAGTGCTATAAAGAGTGTTTATTGCAGGGCTGTAATAGTGCAGTGATGGAGAGTTATTGGTCAGGCTCTCTGCTGTATCACCACCACAGTCTTCGTGCCGACCCACCCTCTCCTCCCCCCAGCTGGGCTGGCAGTGCCTGCCATTGCAATTCGCCTCTGATTATTTTAATGTCCAGGTGGCGGCTATGCATTGTTGGGCACTTCTGATATGCCAGGAGTCCTTGTCACTCGACCTGCTGTTCGGCAAGGCAGGTCTTTCATCATCCCCGGGGTTCTTAGGAGAGAGGCTGATTCTATTTGAACTCATTTCAACCTGCCTTGCCAAGGTTTTGAAGTGATGGTCAGAGCAGAAGAAATTGCTCCGCTGGGTCAGATAAATGGCTATCTAATCTAGTTATTCTACTTCCAAGAGTGACCAAGTATTTCCTCACAAGCAGATCATGAACACAGTAATCTGGTGATGGGTGGGAGTGTCCTGAGACCTCTCTCCCTTTTGCTTCTTGGCTCTTATAACTGAAGGTTTTCCTGCAAAAGAGTCATTTCATCTTCCTGAGCATGGAGGCAGTAGTAACATTTCTGCAAAAATAAAGATATTGGCTAAAAATTAGTTCCAGAGAAACCTTTTAGGGAAGATTAAGGGCTGACAGCCCTCCCCCCACACCTGCCATGGTGCTGGCTGTACATGGTCATTCCTCTGGTGCATTTCTCTCTGGACAACTCAGAGGGGGTGTTCGTGTACACTGCCGAGTTTTGCCTGGCAGAAACATATCCCTTTGCTTAATTTGGGAATCTCTCATTGCTCCCACTAAATGAAGCCTTTATTGAAGAAATAGTGATCAGATCATCATGGGGTCCTTGCTAAGACTGGGGATTCAAAACTAACAGCACCCTTTTCTCCATGATGCCCAGGGCCCCTCTCAGTGCCAAATGGTTTGGGCGTTGCCCTTGTTGATAAAACAGGCAGCTTTGGTGGCCCAAGATCTGTGAGATGGTTTGCCAGGGAAAGCCCAGTTGTGTGTGTGGAAATGAAACAGAAAGGATGGGCATTGTGGCTTTGCCTCTAGTTCCAGATAAACTGGAGGTAATTCTGGCTGGAAAGGTAGAGTGTTTGGTTGAGAAAAGAGGTTAAGGCTTTCTGTAGTAGACTGAGTTAAGAGCTTGCCTACATTTCTGAACCCAGTCTCCTTAATGGACATACCAGTAAGAACTGTTGCTTGACGTGCTGTCTTTCATTTACATCTGGTTTGTAAGCTAAGCACTTATTTAGATAAATGCTCTCATAACCTCCCTACTGGACTACTGTAGCACACTGTGTATGGGTCTGACTTTGAAGATCTCTTGAAAGCTCCAACTAGTACAAAACCCAGCAGCAAGGTATTCTTGTCTGGGGCCAGACATTTGGAACACAGAATTGGCATTGCGTCAGCTGCACTGTTCACAGCCTGGGATACATATTTATTGAACTGCATCTCCTATTCCCTGGCACCTATTGTGTTTTGCAGACGTTCTCTACCTTAACAGGCCCTCCCTTAGCACTGTCCGTGGGGTTGCAAAGAGAGGATGGATCTTTTGCATGGTGTCCCATTTGCTGCATTGTTTGCCATCTAGACAGAAGTAGGCTGAGTCATGGGAGTTCAATTATGGGATCTCAAGACGTTATACTTTCTGTGTCCACATACTGACTAATAAAATGATGAATGGCTTAAAATAGACTTTGATATGGACAGCAATTATCCAGGACAGGAAGGGTTCCCTGGAGTGGTGCCCATGAGCCCCATGGCAACTATATGCCTTCCTTCCTTCCTTCCTTCCTTCCTTCCTTCCTTCCTTCCTTCCTTCCTTCCTTCCTTCCTTCCTTCCTTCCTTCCTTCCTTCCTTCCTTCCTTCCTTCCTTCCTTCCTTGTCTCAGGGAGAATTAGCTTTCCTGAAGCCCAGCAAGCTGTTCAGGATGTTGGTGGGGCTGGTACAAGGCCTTTGTCACTGGCTTCCCTCTGCCACAGCCACTATGGCATCTATATGCTCGCTAGTCAGTGTGTGCTTCCATTCCATCTTTGGCTTTCCAGACAACAGAAAGTGGCTTCCCTGGAGTCATAATACTGCTATATTCCAATCTGGTTTGATATCATTTGGAATATTGTGTCTGGGTCTGGGCAGCGCAGTTCAAGAAGAGTATTGACAAGTTGAAGCAAGTTCAGAGAAGGGCAGCTTGGAAGAGAGGTTGAAAGTGCTGGGTATGTGTACCTTGGAGAAGAGGAGGGCAAGGGGTGGTAGGATACCTTTGTTTAACTACATAGTTAACTACAAAGGTAGCCATGCTGAAGATGGGGCCAACTTGTTTACTGCAGCTTTAGAGGCAAGGACTAGGAGCAATGGGTTCAAATTATGAGAAAGGAGGTTCTACTTAAATATTGGAAAGGATTTTGTGAGGGCTGTTAATAGATGGAGTATGCTGTCTCAGAGTCTCCTACACTGGAAGTGTTTGCAAGTAGATTGGATGAGCACCTGTCAGGAGTGTGTGATTTGTAAATCCCTGAGAAGATGAGGGGCAGGATTGGATGTTTTTTTCGTCATCTCTTCCAGTGTGTGATTCTGATTGAAGTTGACAATAGAAGTTGGCAAACTGGCTCAGCATTTGAATGCTAATTAATCTGCTAACAAGAAATGGATGGCCAAGTACTCTCCATTTTCTCCTGGGTGGTTTTAGAAACTGGGCGGTCTGAAATTATAAAGAGGCTCACAAGAAGAAGGCTCCTTTGACTCAGTGTGATCTAGGCAGAGTGGGTGGGACACCTGATTTGATAAAACCTCCTTGCACAAGAAGGAATCTCTCTTTTGCTTTTAATACAGCAGAGCCACAAGACCCTCATACCTGAGCTTGGGAGCAGCAACCATCGTGGACCATGTGGCTGCCTGGAGTGCTGAAGAAGACTGTGGCAATGGAAGATACATGTGCTTGCTTTACATTTAACATCTAGTAACAACTAGACCCTTGTCCACCATCTTTAGGACCTCTTGGGGGACTAGGGAGGTGCCAGAAGACTGGAGGAGAGTGAATGTTATCCCAGTCTTCAAAAAAGGGAGGAGAGGACCCAGGAAATTTCAGGCCAGTGAGTCTGGCCTAAGATGCAGAGAAGAGAATGGAGTAGATTTTAAAGGGGCGATTTGCAATCATCTGAAGGACAGTTTATTGATCTGGAGAAGTCAGCATGGATTTGTCTCCAACAGGTCCTGCTAGACCAACTTGGCTTCCTTCTCAGACCAAGTGACAGGCTTATTAGATCATGGAAACTCACTGGATTTTGTATACCTGTATTTCAGTAAGGCATTTATTTATTTATTTGGATTTTTATACCACCCATTCTTTGCAGCTCTGGGCGGTTTCCATTGAAACATTCTCACTTTACATGGAACATATGAACAACTTTCAAACAACTTTTAAAACATTATAAAAGTCCAATACCTAATTATTTCCAACAATTTTTGGATGGTGAGGTGGATGGGGAACTGGCTAGGAAACCACATGGAAAGAATGGTTCTCAATGGTATTTTATCAGATTGGAGGGAGATGAGCAGCGGGGTACCACATCGCTTGGTATTGGGTCCAGAATTTTTCAACATTATTATCAATTATCTGGATGAGTAGATAGGGGGACTCATTAAATTTGCAGATGACTTCAAATTGGACATAGTAGTGAACACCCCAAAAGATAGTGTCCAACAAGATCTGGACACACTGAGAACAAGATACAATTCAATAAGGATATGTGCAAAATCTGAGCCACAAAAATGAGAAGCATGGATTCTGGATGGGAGATACACTTCTGGGTAGCAGTGTGACTGAATGTGATCATAGAGTCCTTGTGTACTGTAAGCTAAATATGAGCAGACAGTGTGATGTAGCAGTAAAGAAGGCAAATGCAATCTTAGGCTGTACCAACCATGGCATCACATCAAAATCACAAGACGTAATAGTCCCACTGTGTATTGCATAAATCAGACCCCAGCAGGAGTCCTGTGGGCAGTTCTGAAGACCTCACTTCAAGAAGGATGTGGGCAAAATCCGGGGCCTGGAGACCAAACCCTGTAAGGAAAGGCTGAGGGACTTCTTTGGCTTCTCTTGCTAAAATCTGTCCAGTGCTAAAAGTATGCTTGAAATATTTTTTTTTAAATAAACCTTTTATAATTTTGAATGCTGGTTGTGTTTCTCTGCCCCACGTCAACCCCTACCATTTCTGAAATGCTATTAAAGGATGGAGCAGAGTTGTTTCCTGATGATCCAGAGGATCAGAGGAGAATCCATGGGTTGAAATTTATTCAAAAGAATTTTCTGCTAAACATCTAGAACAGGGTAGTCAACTTGTGGTCCTCCAGATGTTCACAGACTACAATTCCCACGAGCCCTTGCCAGTAAGCGCTGGCAGGGGCTCGTGGGAATTGTAGTCCATGAACATCTGGAGGACCACAGGTTGACTACCCCTGAGAAGACATTCCTGATAGAGTGGTTCTTCAGTGGAACAGGCTTCCTTGGGAGATGATGAGTTCTCCTGAAGCAGAGGCCACCTGACAGAAATGCTGGTTCAGTGAACTTAGGCAGATTGTAAGTGGGTGGGCAGAAGGGACTGTGTCCATGCTTGGCTCTTGTGGCCCTTTCTTACATATCCAAGGAAATGCTGATTGCCAATTTGAGATTGAGAGGTGGATTTCCTCCAGGCCATACTGTCCAGGGATTCTGGTTTTGGGGGAGGGCATCATCTGGGCATGGAATTGGGGTCACTGTGGGTGGGCAGGTATTTGTGAATTTCCTGCAATCTGCAAGGGGTTGGACTAGATGATCCTGAATATCCCTTCCAACTCTATGATTCAATGATTCAATGATTTTAGGCATTCTGAGCTGGAGTTTTGTGAAATCCTAGGGTTTCTTGATGGCCCTGGAAGGGTTTCCTGAATGGTTTGGAAATTAATTATTTTAATATATTTTAATGTTAAGCAGGTATGTTCATGTTGGACCCCCCCCAATGGTCGGGTGGGGGAGGGGAGGGGCCCCCGGCAGGTGCGTACACAGCTATGCTTCCCAACTGTATTCTGCACAATCATGCCACTTCTGGGCTTTCATGAAGCCTGAAGAATGTTTTAGGGGTTTTCAACAGTAAAAAAGGTGAGAAAGGTTGCTCTAGAGTAGGGTTTCCTAAGATGGGTGGTACCAGGGGCAGTGGAAGGATTCATGGGAGCAATGAAGAATTTGGGGGTGTTAGGGAGCAGTGAGAAACTTTAGGGGGCAGTGAGGAATTTTGGTGTGTAAGGGGAGCAACAGCAGCTGCTCTAAAGAAAAAGTCCTGCTTTGCTTGCAAGTCTGCTTCCTGCCCACTGCTGCCTGATTTGATTTCAGAGCTGGTTGCAGATTTGCCTTGTGGCTCCAGAGATGTTTTCCCTTGTTCATAGAATCATAGAATCATAGAGTTGAAAGGGGCCATACAGGCCATCTAGTCCAACCCCCTGCTCAACGCAGGATCAACCCTAAGCATTCTAAAGCATCTAAGAAAAGTGTGTATCCAACCTTTGCTTGAAGACTTCCAGTGAGGGGGCGCTCACCACCTCCTTAGGCAGCCTATTCCACTGCTGAACTACTTTGACTGAGAAAAACTTTTTCCTGATATCTAGCCTATATCGTTGTACTTGAAGTTTAAACCCATTACTGCGTGTCCTTTCCTCTGCCGCCAGCAGAAACAGCATCCTGCCCTCCTCCAAGTGACAACCTTTCAAATACTTAAAGAGGGCTATCATGTCCCCTCTCAACCTCCTTTTCTCCAGGCTGAACATTCCCAAGTCCCTCAACCTATCTTCATAGGGCTTGGTCCCTTGGCCCCAGATCATCTTCGTCGCTCTCCTCTGTACCCTTTCAATTTTATCGATGTCCTTCTTGAAGTGAGGCCTCCAGAACTGCACAGAGTACTCCAGGTGTGGTCTGACCAGTGCCGTATACAATGGGACTATGACATCTTGTGATTTTGATGTGATGCCTCTGTTGATACAGCCCAAAATGGCATTTGCCTTTTTTACCGCTGCATCACACTGCCTGCTCATGTTTAGTTTACAATCCACAAGTACCCCAAGGTCTCGTTCACACACAGTGCTACCTAGAAGCGTATCCCCCATCCAGTAGGCATGCTTTTCATTTTTCTGACCCAGATGCAGAACTTTACACTTATCTTTATTAAATTGCATCTTGTTCTCATTTGCCCATTTTTCCATTGTGTTCAGATCTCGTTGAACTCTGTCTCTATCTTCCGGAGTATTTGCCAGTCCTCCCAATTTGGTGTCATCTGCAAACTTGATGAGTAGTCCCTCTACCCCCTCATCTAGATCATTAATAAATATGTTAAAAAGTACCGGGCCGAGCACCGAACCCTGAGGTACCCCGCTACTCACCTCTCTCCAGTCTGATGAAACACCATTGACAACAACTCTTTGAGTGCGGTTCTCTAACCAATTCCCTATCCACCTAACGATCTGAAAATCCAGATTGCAGTCCTTCAACTTATCCATCAGAACATCATGGGGAACCTTGTCAAAAGCTTTACTAAAATCCAACTAAATGACATCAACCAAATTTCCCCGATCCAGCAAACCTGTTACTTGATCAAAAAAGGAAACTAGGTTGGTCTGGCAGGACCTGTTGGAGACAAATCCATGCTGACTTCCTTGGATCACCAAATTGTCCTCCAGATGTTTGCAGATCGCTCCCTTTAATATCTGCTCCATTATCTTCCCCACAACAGAGGTCAGACTCACTGGTCTGTAGTTTCCTGGGTCGTCCTTCCTCCCTTTTTTGAAGATCGGAATAACGTTTGCTCTTTTCCAGTCCTCCGGGACATCTCCAGTCCTTAAAGAGGTTCTGAAGATGATGGACAAGGGCTGTGCAAGTTCTCTGGAAAGTTCTTTGAGTACTCTCGGGTGCATTTCATCTGGACCAGTTCCATTCACTGCCAGCTTCTTCCCACGCCCCCAGGCTTCTGTGTGACACCTGACTTCATTGTCTTGTAAGCAGAGTGCTTATGGGGTGAAATGAGAGAGGGAGAGCATACTAAGCATTAACTTCCATGGGGCATGGAAGATATACTCTGGAGAGCCTCCAGGAGTTTCTGTTGCCATTTTCTGATGCATTTCTCATTTTTCTCATGCAAAGTTCTCTCATGACGTTTTCTCATGCAAAGTTTTTCATGAGCAGCCCTGTGGAGTCATCGAAGTACACCAAAACACCCTTGTACAGAAGATCATGTAGTCTCTTACTGATCAAATTCATAAACACCCCAGAGGTCCTGCTCAGATCAAATAGTATGAACAGATACTTGAATTGTCCCAGAGAAGCATTAAAGATGGTCAATCATTTGTCCCCTTAATACAGGGGTAGTCAAACTGCGGCCCTCCAGATGTCCATGGACTATAATTCCCAGAAATTCCTGGGAATTCCTGGGAATTGTAGTCCATGGACATCTGGAGGGCTGCAGTTTGACTACCCCTGCCCTAATAGATCTGAGTGCAGTAATAAGCCTCTCTAGTCTAGCTTAGTAAAAAAAATGCTGCAACAAGTCCTTGATCAATGGTAGTGGGTAGGCCTTGGAGGCAGAGATGGCATTCAGGCCCCTATAATCCAAGCACAACCATAGCAGGCCATTCTTTTTTGTGAATAGCATCGGTGCAGCCATGCTAGATGTCATAGGGTATATGAACACCCTGGCCAGATTCTTATCTATGAACTTCCGGAGGTCTGCCATCTCCTTGGGGCTCATCAAGTACAGTCTGGATTTGGGCAGCTTCTTACCCAGTTTGAGTGCAATAGCACAGTTTGTTTTTTGATGTGGGGGCAGCCAATCACAGACCTTCTCCTCCAGCAACTCACGTTCAAGACGTGCCCTGGTGTAAGCTCACTGACTTTGGTAGGGATGGACATGGAGGTGTGTCAGTGCATCTGGAATGCGTATTTGCAAAAAGTCTTCCCAATCCACATTGAGGTCATGGGTCTGCTCCCAGTCTATCCCCAGCACATCCAGGGTAAGCTGTCCATCAACCCCGAAAACCCCAGGACATTCCTGCTTTCCTGGTCTTCGTCCCAGGTCCCATCCAGGTCCTTAAGAGTCCCGCCAGCCGGAGCCGACGCCGCACAGGCGCACAAGATGGGAGAGGCGCATGGGAGGTTCGAGGGAAAGATGCACGGGAGGCGAGGCGAGGCGAGGCGAGGAGGGAGTTGGACGGAGCCGTCACCGCCAATTCTGTCATATTGATTGTGATTGATTATTGGAGCTGTCAGATATTGCCAGGCCTGTGATGCTTCCTAGTTCCTGTCTCTGCTTTGCACCTCAAGGCTGAATTCCTTAGTCTGTGTTTCATGACTTTAGGTTCTAACGACAAAGCTTCACTGGGCTATCTCCCCCCACTGAGTCCCTGTGACTCCCTGTGCTTTTTACTTCGATTGTAGAATTGTTCAGTCTCCCTTTGAAACCTGAATCATCATCACCTTCCCAAGGGAGGGAGGGAGAGAGGGAAGGGAATGTGCTTGCGTTTTATATATGCAAACCTTTGTGTGTAACTTCAGTTCTGCCTATGCTTTGCTGGATGTCTCTGCTCCAGATTAAAGAGACTTTCTAAAACAGAAGTTTGCTTGTCTGGAAATCGAGCACTCTGACAAATCCAGCCCAAATCACCATTTCCCAATAAGTTTAAATGGCTGGATCAACCTTGCATGAATTGCCGAATTGCCATTCGGTAATTCAAACAAGTGGCTGTTTAAATTTTAAAGGGAAAGGGAAAGAAGTTTGCGTTTTTGTCTTTCCTGGACTCTGTGTGTGTGGTAGAGGCACCAAACTTGCAGCCTCTCTTCAAAAGAGCCCCCAAGTGCAAAGAACCCCCAAGTTGCAAAAGGATTGTATCAGGGGCTCCAATTTTAGGGCCACCCAAAGAGGGTGCCCCCATCCATTATTTCCTATGGTGAGAACATAGGAGAGGCTCCTGCAGCTATGCTGCAAGTTTGGTGCCTCCATCTCAACCCTCCACACCCAGCCCCGGGTCTGGAAAATACAAAAAGGGGGAAATTCCCATAGACTTGGATGGTGTCATTGGTTTCAATGGCTCCAAATCAATTATCCAAATAGATAAAGCCGAATCAAAACAGGTGATTCTGTCTGAATCAAATTGAATTGAAAATGGTCCAGTTCTTCTTCTTGCATGTACCTAGGTTAAACTAAGTGTAGAATGACACTGACTAGATATCAGGAAAACACTGTTCACAGTCCAAGTAGTTCAGCAGTGGAATGGGCTGTCTCAAGAGGTGATGAGCTCCCCCTCACTGGTGATCTCCAAGCAGTGGCTGGAGTGATCCTTGTCCTGGATGCTTGAGGATGATCCTGCACTGAACAGGGGGTGAGACTAGATGGCCTGCATGTACCATTCCAACTCTATGGTCCATTCCAGACCCATTGGTTAATGCACTTTCACTGCACTTTAGAAGTAGATTTTCCTTTTCTGCACAGGAAAACCCAGCTGCAAAAGCACACTGAATGTGCGATATTCTACATGTGCGGAATGAGCCTAGGACTCTATGAACCCCAATATATTTGGATAGTAAGAGGTGCTATTATTCTTTATGCTAGTATGGAAAACCAAAGCCGTTTCCAAGCCAACAAAGAAGTCTTGGGGCTCTAAGAGGAAGAACTGTTTTCAGGAATCAAAGGAAGGAAGGAAGCTGCAAGGTCTCTTTGGAATATGATTCTTGAAAGCTTCCTTCTTCTGCCCTTTTCCATTTATTTATTTTAATTTTTCTCAAACTCTCTCCCTTCTTTCTGTGTATTCCTTCTTTTCTCTGCAGGAACATGTTACTCCAGTTGAGTGAGACTAGTGATATGCACTGGTTACCAACACAATTCAGAGTTGCTTATAGATTAATTGACATCTCTTTTTTGTTGACTGTTTCTGTGGTTGCTTTAAAATTTAATAAAAATGCTCACAGGAAAAAAAATCAATCGTGCAACGGATACATGATCTCCCTGCTTTTCACAGCCTGCTTGTATAGCTGCAGATTGATTGGATCTGCTCCATGCCAATAAATCCACCTTGATAAGAGGCTGCCCCCCTGGGTGAGACCCAGAGGACCTGTGATAAGACCCACAATTCATCAATTTGCTGTCTGGACTGTGGTGAGGATTCGATTGGAAGGACAGGTTCCAAAACTCTTTGCCCCATGTGATGCCTCTTCAAGGGATGTTTCCTGATGCTTAATAATTACATAGGTCCAGAGAGTGCCCCCTCCTACAGCTTGCTCCCCCAGATTCCTGGCTTACAGGCTATGTTGAAGCTAGGGGGGAGTTGAGTGAATGCATAGCAATACCCTGTGGCATTTGTCAGATGAAAGGAGAGCAAGTTCAGAAGTGTTAATGAACAGCATCGGTCAAAGCCTGGTTGCTGCCATTTCCCATTAAAGCATTGGAGATGTCTTCACTTCAAAGTGTATATTTGCCTACCACTTGGACAAAATCCACCATTTTGCATTCAGGCGCAACAAAGCTGCATACGTGGTATGCCTGGCACTGAAATCCAGCTAACACTCAGCATGTCTAGGATTTCAAGTGTCCTAGCACAATTGTGATGAGCCAGAAGGGTAGTGCAGCAGGCAGTCAAGTAGGAGGTTTCCACCATGCCCAATGTTGGCAGAGTTTAAATATGCAAAGGAGTAGAGCACCGGCTGCTGAAATAAATAAATACATTTATTGAGAAGAGAAACAATTTTGTAAAGAGAGAGAGATCTGAGTGACTGACTATCTCCCTATGCCCCCCCGCAGTGGTCTCTGCTCTGTGGGGTACTAATAAATTGATGATTCCTGGCCTGCGTGAAGTGCATCTGGCCTCGACCAGGACCAGGGCCTTTTCGGTCCTGGCCCCTACCTGCTGTAATGAGTTCCTGGAAAAGCTAAGGTCTTTTTCCCAGTTGCGCAGGGCCTGGAAGATGGAGTTCTTCCACCAGGCATATTTATATACCGCTGCGAGACTTTGGAGAGTGGCGGTATATAAATATAAAGATAAATAAATAAAAAAAATCCCTGGGTCCCTCTCTCCTCCTTTCTGGGGGGCGCTGCCAACAGCAGCTGCACAGTGCCACACTGAGGGGGAGCCCCAGCCACGGCGGCCGCTGGAGAGCACCAAAGGTGAGCTGGTGGCAGAGTGGCAGGGCAGCCCCCGAGGCAGCAGCCAGGGAGGAGGACGAGGAGGAGCCGCAGCCCAGTACCGACTGATCCATGAACTAGTACCGGTCCCCAGACCGGGGATTGGGGACCACTGTACTATATGACTATCTGCACTAGGTTGCATCAGATCATCCCACACACCAGCAGACCAGTAGAGGATTGCATTAGCTTCTTACTGGCAGATACAAATTCATCTATAACATTTAAGGTTGCCTTTTTAATGTTATTATCGATTAGTTAAGGAAGCAATTTGTACATGCCAATTTCTAAACCAGGAATGTCTGTATTTATCATTATTAACCCAACTCTGTATTTTATTATTGTCTTTTTATAATTTTTTAAAAATTCCTTTTAAATTTGTTTTAGCTCATTTATTGTAAGACTAGGAATAAAGCCCGCTGCACCCAAAATGCTTTATTGATTGTTTGTTTGTTTGTTTATTTATTTATTTATTATATTTATATACCGTACTCCCCGGAGGCTCAGGGCGGTTTACACAGAACATGGGAACAATACATGAAATAATATATATTAATAACCATCTCGCCGCGTCAGGCCGCCGCCTGAGGGAGCCCCCGGCAGTCGCGCGGAGCGCGGCTGCCGGGGGATCCCTGCCTGACGCGGCCTGACGCTTTCTGTCCTTCCTGCCCCTCTCTGACACGGAGCGGCTGCTGTCCCGGAAGCGTGGTGGGGCACATGGCGCTCGGGCCGGAGACTCACGGAAGCGGCGCCTGCAGGATCAGCTGCCGCCCACGCAGAAGAAGCTGGACCGCCGAGCCCCGCAGCCCGCCACCGAGACGCTGACCGCCCCGAAGCCGGTGGGGCCGTCAGCCCAACAGTACAGCCGCTTCTGCTGCGCCGGCGCCGGTAGCTAAGTTCGCCGCCCCATCAGCGGCGCCGCCGGAGACGTCCGCCCCGCCCCTGACGCCCCATCGACTCTTGCTGCTGCGATGATTTTGCTGCTGCCGCTGGCCCGAAGCCTCCTTCTCCTGCCCATCAGCCAGCCAGCCAAGCTCAGAGAAGAGCCTGAGGAGCTTGCTACGACCGGCCAGGGCAGCTGGAAGGACGAAACTAAGAGAGGGAGGGAGAATGCCTCCAAATGCCTCTCCGCTCTTCCTCCCTCCTACGCTTCAGGTAGGCTGCTCCACGGAGCGGGGGGGGGGGGATAACTGCTAGCGCCCATTGCATTTCAATCTGCAATGGGCTATATTTCTAGTAACAATATAATAGTACAAAAAATGCAACAGTGCAACAGCACAACAGGTCCAGAGCACTCTGGTGGAGACTGGGAGGGGGGAAGCAGGGGCCCTTCAGTCGCTATTTGTTATGCCTGGTCTCAACCAAATGCCTGGCGGAAGAGCTCCTTTCATGTTACACCCTACATATTCTCCTTCATTGTCTGTGCTATGGCCAATTGTTTTCTCTGGAACCTGTTGCTTACCTTTGCAACATATGCATTTAGCCTCTGTAACTAAGAAATCATTGATAAAAGTTAGAATATATTTGTTCCCACTAGGGGTCTCTGTCTTTATTGGAACACATATATCACTATGAATTAGCTAGAGGGTGCTGTGTTTGGCTTGTCTCATGGCTTTTATTGAAACTAGGTCTTGTTCCTTTAGCTTGAATACTCTGTGACGCGCTCTGTGCCTCCCGCGTTGTCAGACTGGCGGGAGAAGGCGGCCACCAATGTTGCCTCCCCCCCAATGGGCACGGTCCCCGGTGTGGGAAAGGAGAAGGGATTCCACATCTTCGACCCGGCGTCCCTGCTCCTTTCCGATGATGGAGGAGTGGCAGGGCTGGAGGACTTACAGAGTCCCCGGCTGGCTCGGCAAGGCCGGGCCAAGCCGCCAATGGGGAGCCACACTTTGCGTGGCTCCCCATTGGCGGCTTGGCCGTGGATGGACACTTGGAGGGCCCAATCAGGAGTTTTTATCCCGGACAGGGCCCACCCTAACTCCTGCCAAAAAGATGTTCAAAATGTTTATACCATAGCCAGGAATATTTATTATGGTTACAACATTTAGCCAGGTTTGCATTGTCCATGCAGTGCAGTAATGGTGGCTGATTCTGGGCACCAGCCTGTCTTGGACATGGGGCGGTGGCCTGCAGGTACATAGAGTTGCCATCCTGACATCCCCTCTGGGGGTGACAGGAGTAGGACCCATGGGTCCTTTCACGGACTGGTCAGAAGCCCGGCCCTAGCCTTTGCTTGCCTGCAACTTTGGTACGCTAATGGCCAAGGCTGCCATGGAATTCCTTTATCATGGTGTTTTGACTATTTGATGTTCTCCCACTTTCTCTGAATTCCCTTGGGGGGGATGGGGTCAGAATTAAATGTGATGACCCACACTTCTTGCTTCAGTTTCGCCAATGTCTTGTTGAGAGTGCTTTCTTACTCAATAAATGAAATCTTTTGTTCTTCTGGGTAACTGAAAATCCTCACATCCCTATTGAGAGGAGTAGAAGCCAAAGTAGAAGCCACAAATACTAGTGATAAAAGACTGGCTACATCATTGGCGTAATCGGGAAAGGTTTGGGGTTTTGGAACATGGATTGCGCTACCGTGATGAGGCTCTTTTCTTGGGAGATGGTTTGCACCTCACGAGGGTGGGGAAAAAGCAGTTAGAATGGATGGCTATAATGACTTACAGTCAGCATGGCTTTCTCAAGAAAAAGTCATGTCAGACTAACCTTATCTCTTTTTTTGAGAAAGTTTTTTGAGAACCTTGCTAGATCAGGGGAATGCTTTCGACATAGTTTATCTTGATTTCAGTAAGGCTTTTGATAAGGTTCTACATAATATTCTTATTGACAAGTTGGTAAAATGTGGGACAGATCTTATTAATGTTAGATGGATCAAGAACTGGTGGGCCATTTGCACCCAAAGGATCTTGTAAATGGTTCGTCATCTTCTTGGAGAGGAGTGACAAATGGAATGCCTCAGGGATCTGGTCTTGCCCCTCTGTGTTCAACATATTTATAAATGGTTTGGATGAAGGAATAGAAAGGGTCTTTATTAAATTTGCAGATTATACTAAGCTGGGAGGGGTAGCAAACACAATCCAGAATGCAAGATGGTCTTGAGAGGCCAGGAAACTGGGTTAAAATGAATAAAATGAATTGCAATAGTGATAAATGTAAAGTGCTTCATTTAGGTAAGAAAAATCAAATGCATCACTATAGGATGGGCGAGACTTATCATGGTAGTAGTACATGTGAAAAGGATCTGGGGGTCTTAGCAGATCAGACACTGAACATGAGTCAGCAGTGTGACTTGGTAGCTAAAAAGGCAAATGGAATTTTGGGGTGTATTAAAAGAAGTATAGTGTCCAGATTACGTAAAATAATGTTACTGCCTTACTCTGCTCTGGTAAAACTTCACTTGGAGTACTGTGTCCAAATTTGGGCACCACACCTGAAGAAAGATGTAGAGAAACTGGAACGCATCCCAAAAACTGCTATGAAGATGGTGAGGGGTTTGGAGACCGTCATATGAGGAAAGGTTGAGGGAGCTTGGTCTGTTTAGCCTGGAGAGAAGATGACTAAGAGGTGATATGATACCCGTCTTCAAATACTTGAGGGGCTGTCATAGAGAGGATGGAGCAGAGTTGTTTTCTGTTGCTCCAGAGGGTCGGACCAGAAGCAATGTGTGGAAATTAACTTCCAGCTAAACATTTGGAAGAAATTCCTGACAGAGCAGTTCCTCAGTGCAACAGACTTTGTCGGGAGGTAGCAGGTTCTCCTTATTTGGAAGTTTTTAAGCAGAGGCTAGATCAGGGGTAGTCAAACTGCGGCCCTCCAGATGTCCATGGACTACAATTCCCAGGAGGCCCCTGCCAGCATTCGCTGGCAGGGGGCTCCTGGGAATTGTAGTCCATGGACATCTGGAGGGCCGCAGTTTGACTACCCCTGGGCTAGATAGTCATCTGACAGAAATGCTGATTTCACAAACTTAGGCAGATTGTGAGTGGGTGGGTAGGAAAGGAATTTGCCAGTGTTTGTCTCTCGTGTCCCTTCCTTGCATACCCAGGGAATTGCTGATCACCACTGTGGGATGGCAGGTGAATTTCCTCCAGGCCAGGCTGGATTCTGGAGATTTTTGATGGGGGGGATCACTCGGGCATGAAATTGGAGTCATTGTGGGTGAGCAGGTAGTTGTGAGTGTCCTGCATCGTGCATGGGGTTGGACTAGATGACCCAGGAGATCCCTTGCAACTCTATGATTCTATTATTTCCTCCTTGTAAACTTATTTCTGTCATCTAGAAATCAATTGTAATTCCAGGGACTCCCCACCTGGATGTTGGTGTGTCCAGCTCTGACTGACACAGAACTCTGGCATCCTGGGCAGGATGGCCCTAAATGAACATGCACTGGGGGTGGGGGGAATTCTTTGTATGCATAGGGTCCATCTTGAAAGTGATGCTTCTCCCCTTGAATAACTCCAAAGCTTCAACCGTCCTGTCACAAAACCAATGACTTTTAAAGTTATTTATTGGGAAGGCAGCAAATGCATAATGCCTGCCTTCCTGCTGCCCACTTGAGACCCGTCCAAAATAAACAGCTCAGACCAGAAATGGGGGCAGGTGGCTGGAGATTTGGGCATGAAATATTGAGAGCTGCAGGAGGAAATGGCAGCAACACTCCCCCCACCCCCGCAGATGCTTCATAAATAATCCATGCCAACGAAGTGGAATGTTTGCCTGGTGTGACATCTTGGGAGGCCGGGGAGCGGGATGTGGGCTATGTGTGCATGCATGCGTGTGGAACCTCTTCTGCCTCGGATTGCACAAGCTGGTGAAATAATCAGTTCATCTGAGACTCCAGGGACGTGTCCCTGTATCTCCAGGCTGCCCTTCACCACAGATCCTGGGCTCCAGAGCCTAAGAAGAGAGCCGGGTCCAGTGGGTTCAGCCTTCTCTTGCTAGCGAAATGCAGCTGTCTCCCCTCCCTTGTTCATATGGCCTCTGGAACAGAAGTTACATCACACTAGCCTGGCTTCCAAACAGTGGGAGACCATCTTATCCTTGAACCTTGGGTCCAGTCCTGAGCTAAGACCCCTCAGGGCTCTCTGTGGAAGTGAGTTAGGGGCTTCCTCTTTTCTGCCCCTGCTCCTAACCAGTTCCATTAGATGATTCTTTCCATTTTCAGAACTGACATCATGTGGTGTTGGATCATTCCCCTGGCTACAGCATTGTCCCCACTCATGACGGCTGCCATCATAACTGTGCATCTGGGCATGCATGCCTTCCATTTCCTGGAGCAGGGAGGAGCCTTTGTGCTCCAGCCTTTAATGTGAATGACCAAGCAGTTCTTCCTAACTGGTTAGTTCTATATTGAGTACCCCTGGTGGCGCTAGTCCATCACATGCCAAGCTTGGTTGGAGACCCAGGCCCCCTATCTGCTGGATCCCTGCTTCCACGATAGGGTCCCCACCATGAAAGTAGTTGTGTAGTGTGTCTCAGTCATCCCCCTGGGGGCCTGGGCACTGTTCATTGAGGTTCCTTCACCCGAGGAACCTTGAGTTCCCACCTCAGGGCTTGCTTGCGATTTCTACCCTTTGCCACAATAACAGACCTTGACTTGGTGCAAAGATCGCTCGGTTGGATAAATGTGGGCAAACCTGATCACTACTTGGTCAAGACTAAAGAAAAATAGCCAAGGCAAGGTTAAAACAGCCCCCCCTGTGCCTGCCCTCCTTCGCTCCAGTTTTCAGTGGGAAACAGGCTTTGCAAGATGTGAAACAAAACAAGCACTGAAGAGGAGCAGAATCAAGAATGCAGAGTCTGGGATTCGGCCCCTCTGGCCGTCCACAAAGTAACACTTAGCAAGACAAATGGGAACCGGTGTCAGGCCAGATCAAAGGGCAGGGTATAATCAAAGGGCTGGGGGCAATAAACAGTGAAAGGGTTACCATGAAAGTGTGCGTGTCAGATAAAAGACTAAAATGAATACTTGACAGAACACATGGATACATAGGTGCATGGCAGCATTAACCATGTCTGACACGAGGCTGCTGCCTGTTGTTGCAGGAGGGCTGCCATGGCCCTGTGAATCACCGGCCTGCCCATTCTGAGCTGGGACCTCTGTTGGTACCTCTCTGCCTCTTGGATGCTGGCAGGGGCTCATGGGAATTGTAGCCCATGGACATCTGGAGGGCCACAGTTTGACTACCCCAGATCTAGGGGATCACCTAGGCCTATTATGCACGGCCGTTGAAATGGCGGCATGGAGAACTTGGAGGAGGAAGAAGCGAAGCAAACCGCTTACGCACGGGATAGAACACAATGGCAGCAAAACCCAGAGTATCCAATTATGCACGCGGCTACTCCAGAGCCGCTTCTGGTTGCGCCCTGGTCCCGGGAAGCTTCACTTTCTTCCGTATCTTGTTAACGCGGCTTTTTCAGCTTCATACGTTGACTCTGCGCCTGGTTGCCACCTGCAGCATGCATAATTGGTGATTTTAGCCGCCGCCATTCCACCCCGAATGCGGACCTTCCACCCCGTGCATAATGGGCCCTAGTGAAGCAGCCAGACTTGCCTCTAACTGTCTAGACCTCCCCACCTACAACTTACAGCCTTCCACCCTACAGTTCCTACTGGCTGTGTGACAAAATGACCCCTTTGCTATTTCAAAAGGACGAGCCACCCCCTCTCCCCCTGGGCTGTGGAGAGATAATCCTTTGCTCACCTTCCCTTTCAAATGTTAATTGGACACCTTTAATGTTAATTGGACACATTCATTGCATACCCAGGGAACTGCTGATCGCCATTGTGGGATGGTAGGTGAATTTCCTCCAGGCCAGGCTGGATTCAGAGATTTTTGGTGGGGGGAATCACTACAGCATGAAATTGGGGTCACTGTGGATGGACAGGTAGTTGTGAGTACATGCATTGTGCAGGGGGTTGGACTAGATGATTCTGGAGGTCCTTTCCAACTCTGTGATTCTAGGATTCTATGGACTGGCCAGGAAACAGGTACCTGGAATGGGGTGGGGGGAGTTTCTTCTTCCCAGAATTCCTAGGTGAGGGGCTTAATGTGAGAGGGGACGGAAAGGTGCTGACCGGAGAAGGAAAGTTCTCTTTTGCCTGCTGAACATCAAGGAAGCAGCCTGCTCTTGGGAGAGGAGGTGAGCAACCATCTTGGACATGTGGACAATGCCATGAAACTTTAGGAACCTTTTAAGAAAAGGTGCCCCCCCTGGACATAACATCAGATGGGTGTGTTTTAGCAGAGGGACCGAAGGATTGCGTTTCATCCAGTTTCTTTTGTCTCTTTGGTTTAATTCTGTGCTGTGCTAAACATCCGCTTTTGAAACCTTGTTCTTTTAATAAATCTATGAATTGGAAATTGGCCAAGCTTTCTGATCCACATAGTGCTCCCCCTCGTCAGAAATGCTAGCCCAGTGCAAACGGAAGACCCAGGGTCAGGGGAGGGGGCCGGGCAAGCAGCTTCTCCTCTGGAGGGTGCACCCTTGCAGTAACTTCTCCCTACAGCACTCACATGTTGAGGCTGTGAGAGACTACAGAGGCAAGACCTCAGGTGTGAAAGAGGCAGCAAGGAGTCCTGGTTTTCCCAGCTCCCTAACTTGTAATATAACCAAGCGTTGGCATTATTGTTACCCTGAGAGTGCCACCTGCCTGGAGTTCAAACACGTTAAGCTAGGAGTAGCTGTTTATAGCTATTTCTACAACAGTCTTGGGTTGGCTGCAAAAGTATTCAGGTTAAAAATCATATATATCAGATTCTCTGTTAAGAGATTGTTCTTGTATATTGAAGTTTCCAGTTGAAAACAATTTGAAATTTGATGTCCCTTGATAAAACTACACAGTGAAACACACTGAGATTGGTTAAGAATTCTACTTATTAAAGAATTAACTGAAGACTCCCTGGAAGTCTGTTTATTACATTGGATTAATTTGATGCACCATATTGGGGTCCCAGTGTCTTCTTGCTTGCTCCTTGACTGCCTGGAGCTGGCAACCAGCCAGAATAGGGGAAGGCAGAACTGGGCCTGCAAGGCCAAAGCAAGCTGGTTCCGTGACACTGGGTGGCTAGAACGGTGGGATGAGGACAAACAGAGAACCTGATTGGCCAGGGAATTTGTGGATTTGCCTCATGCAGAGAGAAAGCACGGGAAGTTTAGTTTTTGTTTCAGGTCGACTGGAGCAGAGAAAGAGTAGACTAGCTAAGATGGACTAGCTAGAGTACTCAAAGAACTTTCCAGAGAACTTGCACAGCCCTTGTCCATCATCTTCGGAACCTCTTTAAGGACTGGAGATGTCCCGGAGGACTGGAAGAGAGCAAATGTTATTCCGATCTTCAAAAAAGGGAGGAAGGATGACCCGGGAAACTACAGACCAGTGAGTCTGACCTCTGTTGTGGGGAAGATAATGGAGCAGATATTAAAGGGAGCGATCTGCAAACATCTGGAGGACAATTTGGTGATCCAAGGAAGTCAGCATGGATTTGTCTCCAACAGGTCCTGCCAGACCAACCTGGTTTCCTTTTTTGACCAGGTTTGCTGGATCGGGGAAATTCAGTTGATGTCATTTACTTGGATTTTAGTAAAGCTTTTGATAAGGTTCCCCATGATGTTCTGATGGATAAGTTGAAGGACTGCAGTCTGGATTTTCAAATAGTCAGGTGGATAGGGAATTGGGACGTAGATAAAATTGAAAGGGTACAGAGGAGAGTGATGAAGATGATCTGGGGCCAAGGGACCAAGCCCTATGAAGATAGGTTGAGGGACTTGGGAATGTTCTGCCTGGAGAAAAGGAGGTTGAGAGGGGACATGATAGCCCTCTTTAAATATTTGAAAGGTTGTCACTTGGAGGAGGGCAGGATGCTGTTTCTGTTGGCTGCAGAGGAGAGGACATGCAGTAATGGGTTTAAACTTCAAGTACAACGATATAGGCTAGATATCAAGAAAAAAATTTTCACAGTCAGAGTAGTTCAGCAGTGGAATAGGCTGCCTAAGGAGGTGGTGAGCTCCCCCTCATTGGCAGTCTTCAAGCAAAGGTTGGATACACACTTTTCTTGGATGCTTTAGGATGCTTAGGGCTAATCCTGCGTTGAGCAGGGGGTTGGACTAGATGGCCTGTATGGCCCCTTCCAACTCTATGATTCTATGATTCTATGGACTTAGCAGAGCCAGTAAGAATATGTCAGCTGACCAAATAAAAGTTGCAGGAAGAATGCCAGAAGTAATGTTAAATGGAAGTTTCTGCAAGCAACACTACGATCAATGGACTGTGGAGATATATTTTTAAAATTAGTTCAACAAATATACTTGAGACAAGAGGCTAGAATTGAAATGAAATCCTGACAGGTGATAAGATTCAAATAATGAAAAGTACCGGGGAAGGTTATCTCTGCTCTTATTTAACTTGGTTTTGAAAACAATAGCAACAAAAATTAGGCATTCAACGTAACTCCCTGGACTATTGGTACAAGGGGAGAAGTTTAAGATGAGAAGCTATGCAGATGATGTTATGTTTATGTTGTCCAGCCCTAGAAAAACACTTCCAATCTTATTAGATAATGTTCAGACAATATGCTGTATATAAAATAAACAACAAAAAAACACTAAAATTATGGTTATAGGGGCCTCAGAACAAATTTAAAAAGATTTAAAAGTAAAAAGTAAAACTGGTTGCGGTGGGGAGGGGAAGATGATGGGTCAGTAAGTCCAGTTTACAGCGAGCTCCTGATACAGGTGAGGGCTGAACATGATGGCGATCAGTAGAAACAGGCATGGTGCGCTAGCCTTGACTAATCTCTCCCCCTAGGGGCTTTCTGAGCTCAAGGGGGCCCTGAACTGATCCATGGAGAGTTAATCTCTGGAAAACCAGCCACCCATACTTGGGACATAGGAACTGCCGTGCCATACTTTTAAAAAACTTTTAAACTTGTGAATGGACGTAACTACACCTTTGGACTCCCTATCTGGACTCTCCTTGTTCTATTCAGCCTTGTGGTAACATTGCTGTTTTCTTTCTGGACCTTCTGAAAGCGTGAGTTGCAGTGCTGTGAACTCTCCCTTCCTTCCCCCCTCTGCAGCCGGATCTGAGTGATAAAGAAGCCACCTGTTCAACAGAGAGGTTTCCCTGCCTTCTCTATTTCTTGGGGGGTGGAAGAACTGCCTAAAAACTTGGAAAAGTAAAAGGGGGCTAATTCACTCACTTTGTTAAGCCATAGAAGATCACCATCTTGATAATCCTGCTCTATTGTGAGATCTCCTTGAGACTTTCTACTTTGACCTGGTATTTCTCCTCTGGTGCATCATCTACCTGTGATGTTGTTTGATGCCGGGAGTTCTTGAGGACAGCAGGGCTAGTGCTGGCTCAGAGGAGCACCTAGCTAGAGGCTTGGGGGAATCAGAGGTAGTCCTGGATGAGGTACAGAGCAACCTTAGCCAGGAACCAGTTCACTAGAGCCAGTTTGGTGTAGTGGTTAGGAGTGCGGACTTCTAATCTGGCATGCCAAGTTCGATTCTGCGCTCCTCCACATGCAGCCAGCTGGGTGACCTTGGGCTCGCCACGGCACTGATAAAGCTGTTCTGACCGAGTAGTGATATCAGGGCTCTCTCAGCCTCACCCACCCCACAGGGTGTCTGTTGTGGGGAGAGGAATGGGAAGGTGACTGTAAGCTGCTTTGAGCCTCCTTCGGGTAGGCCGCTTTGAGCCTCCTTCTTCTACTAAGTAGCTGGGAATCAGGAAGTAAGAACTTCGGAGACTTTAGTTTGTAAGAACACAGATGCAGGTGTTCTAAAACGGACAATGGATTTGTGGACTGGCTCGTTGACATTGGTAGTGGCTTACAAGGATTGCATCAAGGCTTTTTGCAAGGATTGGGGTATGTGCTGGGAGCATCTAGCAAAGGTGCGGCATGCCAACCAAGGGACTGGTCCTAAGATCAAGCTGAAAAACTGGCAGTTTGGGAAGCCAGCGGTGGTCTTTTTGATGGAGTGGCTCAGGGGGGGGGGTTGGGGCTTCAGCCAGGCCCCTCTACACTGGCTGCAGACTCAGAACTACAACGGTGGTTCTGGAAGACTGAGGAATTGGACCAAGAGACTGAAACACCTTGCTGGTGGTTGCAGACTGTCTTTCCAGGAAAGACATAGAGCAGGGGTAGTCAAACTGCGGCCCTCCAGATGTCCATGGACTACAGTTCCCAGAAGCCCCTGTCAGCATTCGCTGGCAGGGGGCTCCTGGGAATTGTAGTCCATGGACATCTGGAGGGCCGCAGTTTGACTACCCCTGACATAGAGACCTGAAATTGACTCATTATTGTGTTTGGTGAATAATTCACATGTGAATATTCTACAAGTATGCTTCGTACACTGAGAAAATGTTGTCTGGAGCATTTCTTACATTAAGTTGGAGAGATTTGTTACAGGCCCTCCTTTGGGAAAAGGATGAGATGCCCCCTTGGCTATTTCAAAAGGTCACAGTCCCCCCCCCCCCTGGAGAGATAATCCCTTGCTCACTTTCCCTTTCAAATGTTAATTGGGCTGGCTAAGAAGCAGGTACCTGGAATGGGAGGGGGAGTTTCTTCTTCCCAGAACTTCTAAAAAGGTAAAGGTATCCCCTGTGCAAGCACCCTCAATACGGGGTGGTTTGCCAGTGCCTCCCCCAGTCATTACCGTTTACCCCCCCCAGCAAGCTGGGTACTCATTTTACCAACCTCGGAAGGATGGAAGGCTGAGTCAACCTTGAGCCGGCTGCTGGGATTGAACTCCCAGCCTCATGGGCAAAGCTTTCAGACGGCTGCCTTACCACTCTGCGCCACAAGAGGCCCTTCAGAACTCCTAGGTGAGGGGCTTAATGTAGGAGGGGACAGAAAGGTATATATGATGCTGACCAGAGAAGGAAAGTCCTCTTTCCCCTGCTGACCCTCAAGGAAAGGGCTTGTTCTTGGGAGAGGAGGTGAGCAGCCATCTTGAACATGTGGACAATGCAATGAAACTTTGGGAACATCTTAAGCAAAGGTGCCCACCCTGGATGTCACATCAGATAGATCTGGGTTTCTCAACCATTTTACTGTGGAGAAACAGTCTTCAGGCATCGAGAAAGCCCAGGTATGATGTCATCAGGCCATGTCTCCCTGCCACGTCCCTGGAAGTCACGTTTGCAGTGTGCATGGCATCATGAATAAAATAAAATGCTTGTGAAATAAATTTGTCTCATTTTAGTGTGTGCAGTATGCTAAACAGTGAACCTTGCCTAAACAAAAGAAGGAAGCATTAATCTCAGCTGTTGTAAAGCCCACCATGCAAACAGCAATTCTTCTTGTGGGAAGTGATATGTGTGATTTGTAGATTACTTGTAACTTTGGGAAACCTCCAGGCACCACCAGGAGGTTGGCAATCCTAGCAAGACCTGAGAATATATTTTCCTAGGTTTCAAAATGGCTGCCAGGGCAAGGGACAACCTGGGAAGAAGGGAATCCCTGTGCAGGCTGTGCACAGTCCTTGCACTGGAGCCAGGCGTAGCAGTTCTTGGCTATGGGTGCCAGCCTCCAGGTGGGACCTGGGGATTTCCTGGAACTGCAGATCATCTCCAGACAGAGATCAGTTTCCCTGGAGAAGGGTAGACACTCTGGTCCCTATATTGCCCAAGTGCCACCCCCAAATCCCCAGGAGTTTCACAACTTGGATCTGACACTCCTTTCCTCTACTCCCTTGCCAGAGACCAGGCAAAAATTGGCAACATTGGGGGTGGGGATAGCACTGATAGATCCAGGCTGGGAAACTCCTGATATGTGGGGATGGGTCTTTGGGGAGAACTGGGAGCTCAGTGGGACTCAATGCCACTTAGACTCCATCCTTCCAAATCTTCATCTGCTGCCACCTCCACAAGCCCCAGAGCTGCCCAAGGACCTGGCCTCTCACACACCCTCTCACACCATGCACAAACACAAGCCTCTCCTGTGCAGAATCCCCCTCGCAAACCACCCCGATTAAACACACACACAAACACCCACCCCTCCATTCCCTGCAGCAGCAAGTCCCTATTGTGCCCCCCTCACCCCCATCCCCTGGAAAGTCACCAATTAAACACACACACACACACACACACACACACACACACACCTCTTCTCCCTGCAGCATCAATGCCACTATCGCACCCCCCTTGCCCCCAGCCTCCTGGAAAGCCACCAGTTAAACACACACACACACACACAGCAGTAAAACCCCTATCATGCCCCCCTCAACCCCACCCCCCAGAAAGCCACCAAAAGGGTGCCGCCACCGTGTCAAAGCCCGTATCACCCCCCCTCACCCTCCCCTCAAAGCCATCAAAAGGGCAGGTTCTGCAGTGGCAAAGGCATCACACACCCCCCCCCCCCGCCGCCTTTTAAGAGTAAGTGAAAAGCCTTCAGGATCCAGTTGCTCCCCATGCAAGAATCCTGGGACAGCAAGGATGTGTATGGCTGAAGCACCTCCCTTCCTATTTGTCTCAATGCACATTTTCTTCCAGAAGATACATTAGACTCTTCCGGACTTCAGAACCCATTAGACTGCTCCAAGGATGAGCTCGGGATTGCGAACCTTTCTGGAGATCCCTGGCAATTATTGTTCTCCTCTAATGATCAATTGAAACGACTGAGTCATTTATATCCAATAAAGGCTGCAGCAGGAGGCCCACATGAGCCTGCTGGTAGGCATTTGCACCACGAAATGGATTAATAAAGCGTTATGATAAGCAATTGTGTTATTTGCCTGAGCACTAGGCTGAGGCGCTAATTGAAGCAATCCAGCAAAATGTCAGTAGTCTTTATTTTTAGCCTATGAAATATTCATTAAAATCAGATGTTTGCACGGGTGGCAGATTGTTTATTTATACTTTTTAATTGGCATTTGTGCGTGTGGTTGAGCAAGTGGCTCTGGCTGTTGCACACAAGAGTTGTTTCTTTGGGCTTTATGTGTCCTGGCCATTCCTGGCTGTATGAATCTCGTCGCTCACACACTCCCTTCTTGATGTTGGTGCATCAGTGCTAGGAGGAGGGGAGAGCTGTTGGAACTGATCTTCAAGAAAAGCTGATGAGGCTTAGTAGGGAGCAACATGTTGGCCTTCCAGAGGAACTGTTTGGCCACTGTTGAGATAGTATGCTGGTCTAGATGGACCACTGCTTGGATCCAGCAGAGCTTTCCTTAAGTTCTTATCAGGAAGAAGCCTCAGCCACTATGTTCTATATGCTGGTCCTCCAGAGAAACTGGTTGGCCACTGTTGAGACAGGATGCTGGGCTAGATGGACTTTCACTGGTCTGATCCAGCAGGACTCTTCTTATGGGTTTTATGCCTTCTTAACTGGAAGCCAGGTCTCTCCTGGCCTACAGAGATCCTCTGTTTAATGGATTGCCAAATTGGAGTTGGGAAATTCCTATAGATCTGGGATGGGGGAGGACCTTACCGTACAACCTCCAAAGCTACCAATTTATCCAGGAGAACTGTTCTCTGCTGCCTGGTTATCAGTTGCAATTCCAGCAGAATTCAAGGCCCCACCTGGAGGCTGGCAACCCTAGGTTACAGCCACACGTGTTTGGATTAATTCTGTAGACATTTTCATGGGTTTCTAGCAGAAATATGTTTCCACCTGGAACTCCTTCTCCATCTGGGATGAAGTCCTCTGTGACTGAGCCTCCTCAACAAAAAGTTCCTCCCTCCCACAGGAAAAAAACATCTCATTCTCTGGGGCCTTTCATTTTGCATACACAGAAACAAAACTGTTTTGCTCAGTGATGCCCTGGAATGAGGAATTTTCCCTCCCAAGGATCCTCTCGCAGGCAGGCAGAATGAGGTGAGTTGGAGGAGCTTTTTTTAAAAAAATACATATATATAAAGCAATGGCCAGGGATGCTAAACTCTGCACACTCACATACACATGAACTATGCACTGACTTCCCAGTATTCATGCTGATGATATCCAGCTGTATCTATAACAACAACAACAAGCCTTTAATAGCATATAAAAGTACAATATAAGAGCTGTATCTACTGATGGACAGCCATCTGTTTACATCTCCATATTCTTTGGCCAGATGTCTGGAGGCTGGTGTAGAGTGGCTGTGGTAGAGTGGCTCAAGCAGAGTTGGCTGAAGTTGAATCCAGCCAAGACAGAGGTCCTAGAAACATAGAATCATAGAATAATAGAGTTGGAAGGGACCTCATGGGTCATCTAGTCCAACCCCCTGCACTATGCAGGACACTCACAACCCTATCGCTCATCTACTGTAACCTGCCACTCATAGAATCATAGAATCATAGAATCATAGAGTTGGAAGGGGCCATACAGGCCATCTAGTCCAACCCCCTGCTCAACGCATGATCAGCCATAAGCATCCTAAAGCATCCAAGAAAAGTGCGCATCCAACCTTTGCTTGAAGACTGCCAGTGAGGGGGAGCTCACCACCTCCTTAGGCAGCCTATTCCACTGCTGAACTACTCTGACTGTGAAAATTTTTTCCTGATATCTAGCCTATATCGTTGTACTTGTAGTTTAAACCCATTACTGTGTGTCCTTTCCTCTGCAGCCAACAGGAACAGCATCCTGCCCTCCTCCAAATGACAACCTTTCAAATACTTAAAGAGGGCTATCATGTTCCCTCTCAATCTCCTTTTCTCCAGGCTGAACATTCCCAAGTCCCTCAACCTATCTTCATAGGGCTTGGTCCCTTGGCCCCTTGGTCCCTTGGCCACTCCTTTGCCTTCACAGAATCATCCTGGATGATTCTGGATAAGGGCGGGTCGGCAGTGCTGGTTCTTCTGGACCTGTCGGCCGCTTTTGACATCGTGGACCACAAGCTGTTGGTCCACCGCCTTGCCGGCACGGGGATACGGGGCACAGCGTTACGCTGGATATGCTCTTTTCTCCAGGACCGGACCCAGAGGGTTGCAGTGGGAGATGAGTTCTCGCGTTCCTATAGACTCCCTTGTGGGGTCCCTCAGGGTGCGGTCCTCTCCCCCACATTATTCAACATCTTTATGCACCCTCTGGCCCAGCTGGTACGGAGTTTTGGACTGGGTTGCCACCAGTACGCTGATGACACCCAGCTCTATCTCCTCATGGACGGCCGCCCGGACTCCCCCCCGGAACCATTCGCCAGATGTTTGGAAGCAGTGACAGAATGGTTCGAGCAGAGTTGCCTGAAACTCAACCGCTCCAAGACGGAGGTCCTGTGGCTGGGACGTAGGGGGCAGGACCAGGAAGCGCGCTTACCCACCCTGGCAGGGACGCAACTCACCATCACGTCCCAGGCCAGGAACTTGGGTGTGGCCATTGATGCCTCCCTGACTTTGGAGGCGCAGGTCAAAAAAGTAGCGGGCCAGGCGTTTTTCCACCTTCGCCAGGCCCGACTATTAGTGCCCTGCCTGTCCCCCGAACCCTTAGCCACAGTGATCCATGCAACGGTCACCTCCAGAATAGATTTCTGTAACTCGCTCTACGCAGGCCTTCCCTTGTCCTTGATCCGGAAACTTCAGCTAGTGCAAAACGCAGCTGCTAGGGTCCTTACTGGCACATCTTGGAGGGCCCACATCCAGCCAGTGCTGAGGCAGCTGCACTGGTTGCCAATTGCTGCCCGGATCCGGTTCAAGGTTCTGGTTCTAACCTTCAAGGCTTTACGCGAGTTGGGACCCACATACCTGAGGGACCGCCTATCGCCCTATGCCCCTCGCAGGGCCTTGCGCTCTGCGGGTGAAAACCTGTTGGTCGTTCCCGGCCCTAGGGAAGCACGCCTGGCCTCGACCAGGGCCTGGGCCTTTTCGGTCCTGGCCCCGACCTGGTGGAATGAGCTCCCGGGAGAGCTGCGGGCCCTGCGGGATCTTTCAACATTCCGCAGGGCCTGCAAGACGGAGCTCTTCCGCCAGGTTTATGGTTGAGGCCGGGGCTGATAATAGATCTATGCCTCCCCCGGGGACTCGGGTTCTGGACCCGAAGCAAAACATCATCAGGACCTCCTCTCCACCCGCTAGTAGTGGGAGGGAGGGGGGGGGAGTTGAGCTGCCATTCTTGCCATGCCGGCAATATTGGCAATGTTATTATTGTTTTATGGGGTTTTAATGGGGAATTGCGATATTGTTACCCGCCACGAGCCGCAAGGGAGTGGCGGGCTATAAATATAATAATAATAATAATAATAATAATAATAATAATAATAATAATAATAATAATAATAATAATAATAATAATAATAATCCTCTCCGTCAGATGGCTATCCAGCCTCTGTTTAAAAATCTCCAAAGATGGAGAACCCACCACCTCCTGAGGAAGCCTGTTCCACTGAGAAACCACTCTGTCAGGAACTTCTTCTGGATGTTTAGATGGAATTTCTTTTGCATTAATTTCATCCCATTGGTTCTGGTCTGTCCCTCTGGGGCAAGAGAGAACAATTCTGCTCCATCCTCCATATGGCACCCTTTTAAATACTTGACTAGGTCGGCATGCCCCAGGTGAGTCAGTGTGATTTCTGGCCCTTGACGGGGATCAACTGACAACTGTCCACGCTTTAGGAGCCTGAGTGTGACTCTGGATGCTGCCCTTTCATTGGATGCCTAGGTCACAAAACTTTTTCTGCAGGGCTTGCAAGACAGATGTCAGAAACCTGCATGTATTTCTGTCATGATTTAGTAGTTTGCCATGCCTAGACCCAGCTGATACCCAATGACCAATTCCCTTTGTAATTCTCTGAGCCCACCAGATGCCCTAACATACCTCACCTTCCCCCACAACTGTTTGGTCTCTCTCCTTCCGTCGTTTTCTCACCTGTAGTTGTTATCAAGATGCTGTAACTTCCTTGACATGGTATCTGTTTTATGTTTCCAGGAAGGGAAGCATCTCCCCTGAACCCTATATATGTTCACCTGTTCTTACTATGCTTTAGGTACAGTAACTTGCTTTGCTCTAATAATAACCTTTTCTAAGGTTTACTTTTCTTGGAGCGAATGAAGAATCTCACAACAGAGCTGTTTTGCCAGTTGTGCAAAGGTGACATCATAATTACTAGCCCCCCCCCTAAGAAACCGCTTAATTAGAACATGACTGGAATTATATGTACATCCACCCCTGAAACAGGGATGAAGTAAATGTGTATGAAGAAGAAGAAGAAGAAGAGTTGGTTCTTATATGCTGCTTTTCCCTACCCGAAGGAGGCTCAAAGTGGCTTACAGTCGCCTTCCCATTCCTCTCCCCACAACAGACACCCTGTGGGGTGGGTGAGGCTGAGATCACTGCCCGGTCAGAACAGCTTTATCAGTGCTATGGTGAGCCCAAGGTCACCCAGCTGGTTGCATGTGGGGGAGTGCAGAATCGAACCTGGCATGCCAGATTAGAAGTCCGTACTGCTAACCACTACACCAACACATATGCTTATGTATTTTAATGATTTTAATGCAAATGTTCATTGTATTTTAACAATTTATTAATGATTATGTATTTTATGTTTTTTAACCCTGTAAGCCATCTTGAGCCTTTAGGAAAGGGCAGCATAAAAATAGAATGAATGAATAAATAAATATTATGGAAGCTGAGATGGACAAGATATGCATAGTGAACTCAAGATTTGCTTCATAAACGAAAGTTCCAAGGGATACTTTGGTATATTTTGTTAGAAAGAACACAAGAGACCAAATTTTGCAACAACATTCTAAGAAAAAATTTAGGATTGACAATGAGGATCCTCTGTAAAAGATGGGCAACTGCTGTCTTCAGACAGCTGCTCCCATTGAAAGCTGCTCCCATTCTGTGCCTTGCACATTTCTGCCTACTGCCCCCAAATTTGCGGCTTCGTTTGTCCAGCATGTTTTCCATTTGTATGCAGTTCCTGTTGTGACAGAATGAGCCTGCTTTCACCTGGCAGGCCCAGTTCTGCCTTACCCACCCCCTGGTAGGCAAAAGGGGGGCAAAAGGGACTCTTTGGGTAATGCCACTGCTTCCACCTGGTTCAAGTATAGGGTCACAGCTGGGAGAACCAGGACTCCTCTCTGCTTTCTTCATACCTGCGGCCTCACCTCTGTGGTCTCTCACAGGGCCAGCACTGTGGGTTCACCCCTCTGGGGCTTGCACTGGACTAGCGTTTCCAAGATGGGGGAGCACTACATGGATCAGCGAACCATGGTCCAATTCCAATTCATAAAAGAGTTATTAAAATAATGCAGTTCAAAGTCAGATCTTTAACACAGTACAGAGTTAAGAGAACCAGTTTGGTGTAGTGGTTAGGAGTGCGGACTTCTAATCTGGCATGCCAGGTTCGATTCTGCACTCCCCCACATGCAACCAGCTGGGTGACCTTGGGCTTGCCACAACACTTATAAAAGTGTTCTGACTGGGCAGTGATATCAGGGCTCTCTCAGCCTCACCCACCCCACAGGGTGTCTGTTGTGGGGAGAGGAATGGGAAGGCGACTGTAAGCAGCTTTGAGCCTCCTTCGGGTAGGGAAAAGCGGCATATAAGAACCAACTCTTCTTCTTCTTAAACAAAAGAGGCAAAAGAAGCTGGATAAAACACAATCCTTCTGTCACTCTGCTAGAACATACTCTATTTGAAGTCCAGGGTAGGCAGTGGCACCCTTGCATAAGCAGTTCCCAAAGTTTCATTGCATTGGCCACATGTCTAAGATGGCTGCTCATCTCTTCTCCCAAGAGCAAGCCCCTACTTTGATTGTCAGCAGTCAAAAGACCCCTTCCTCCTCTGGTTACACACACACACACACACTCCATGTACCAGCTTCTTGGCCAGGCTAATTAACATTTGAAAGGAAAGGTGAGCATGGGCTTAGCCTTTCCCCTCTCTTCCCAGGCCAGAGGAAAAAAACCTGTGTCCCTTTGAAATAGCAAAAGGGCCATTTCACCATACTTGTTAAGGTCCTTGGAGACAGAGGGAACCCGTTTGTTCTATTGGGAGTTAAGTTATATTGGGAGTTCCTTAAACTATTGGAGCTGGAACAGGGACTTAGCTCTGGCTATCACCCAGAAATGAATGGGCAGGCAGAATGAGTCAATCAAGTGCTGGAGCAGTTCCAGCTGTTGTTTTGTCATGTACCAAGAAGACAGTGGAGTTGATTGGTTGCGGTTTGATTGGGTAATTTGTTTATGTTGACTCAAAAACTTATTGTAATGAACATACCTTGTCTATTCTTTGTTATTTTTTCATTCCTTTCCCTTTTTCCTTTGTTTACTTGTTTTGCATCTATACCCAGCCCATCTCCCCCGTGAGGTCACCAAACATCTTCCAGGGTTCTCTTCTGTATTTTGTCTCTCTCCCCCCTCCTGCTGCTCCACCAGTCCATGCCAGTCCATGCCAGTTCACAGGTGCCCCAGATGCCTTCCCTCCCTCTCTGAGTTCCTCATATGATGGGCGCTGCCTCCACGCTGCCTGTGTAGCGCCAGGCGTATGACTTGCTGGGGAGGGAGAGAAAGCGTCCGGGGCAACTGTGCACTGGCATGGACTGGCAAGGACTGGCGGAACAGATGGTGAGGGGGGGAGGAGGAGAGCAGCAGAAGGGACAGGGGACTGCGGACTGAAGAGGATGGGAAGGATGCACTCCAGTAAGGTAAAGGTAAAGGTATCCCCTGTGCAAGCATTGGGTCATATCTGACCCTTGGGGTGACGCCCTCTAGCGTTTTCATGGCAGACTCAGTACGGGGTGGTTTGCCAGTGCCTTCCCCAGTCATTACCGTTTACCCCCCAGCAAGCTGGGTACTCATTTTACCGACCTCAGAAGGATGGAAGGCTGAGTCAACCTTGAGCCGGCTGCTGGGATCGAACTCCCAGCCTCATGGGCAAAGCTTTCAGACGGCTGCCTTACCACTAAGAGAATTATGCTGTTTGCAATGGCGGCGGGTGTGTGTGTGTGGGGGAGGATCTGTTGCCTTCACCGTGCCCTCCGGTATCTGGCTGTGGTTTTGTTTTCACATCTGCTGGTTGTGCAGCATATGGGGACGGGAAGACACAGCAGGGAAGCTTTACAGTGTCAAGGGGAGCAATAGCGTGCTTCACTACCACGCTATTGCAGGTGGGAGGCGTCTCGCCATTTTGGCCCCTGTGCGGAAATGCCCTTAAAATTATAGCTTTTCGTCTTACTTATTGCGGAGCACCGTGGCAGGAGCAGATTGCATGAGCAGTGAAACTCTCGGCTAAATGTACATGGAGAGGGATGGAGAGCACAGAAAACACCCAACCGGACTTAACCGCGAATCCATAGTAGCGCTGAACCAGATTGTGATTTTGCCTGCTGCTGTCTTGATTGACATGAAGTGACATAACAGCCCGTGGTTGAGAGGCATTTGGCTAATGGGGAATGAGACATCTCAATCCCCTGACAGGGGCCATATTGGAAGGCTTGGCCCTCCCAGGCAGTGTGTAAAATTGCTTGCATTAGTGCTCGCCAGCAGTTTCAGAAGCCCCTTCCTCCCTGGGGGAGAGGTCCACAAAGCTCTCACCAGCTGCTTGCTGAAGGTCCTCCGATGTTCTGCCTGACTGTGCTCAGGAAGCTAAAATGTAAGCTCTGTTGACAGCCCCATCTGTTCTCAGCACTAAGCCTCTCTGGGAACAACCTGCAATTAAAGCGGGTTTTTTTTTTGGGTGTGTGTGTGTGGGGGCAGATTTTGGATTGCAATCCCAAGCATCAGGCCAGTGGTTGCCCATGCAGATTCTTCCCTTTGTTGCATAAAGCTAACAGCTCGGGGATCTTCATGGTCACCCGGCTAGCAAAATCTGATGCCTGTTATGAGATTGTTGTTGTCTTTTGAAATCCAGGAAAAACCAGTGATTCCACTGAAGCCTCTTCAAAACTTTGGGCCTGACAACCCAGATTGCTGTACCCCATAAAGTCTGAACACCATAACAGCTCCAGATTGGAGATAACTGCAGATACGGAAGGTGGAGACTGAGGAAGGTGTGGCGTGGAAAAGGGGAGGGTCGAGGCCAGGCGAACCTTCCTATGGCAAGGAATCACCAACAAATTAGTCCTCGCAGAATGTAAAGCTTGATTTGCTGACATGGAAAAGCTGAGAACGATCATTATTTTATTTATTTACTTAAAATACTTTAATGCTACTTTTCTACCCAGTCTGGGTCCACAAGGCATCAAACGTAAAAACCATTAAAAACATTGGCACAACTAAAAATACATTTAAAATAATAAAGTACACCAATTAAAAACATAAACAAACACCAGGAGGGTCAGTACTATGATTGGAGGTCTGCCAGAAGAAACAAAAATATCTTCACCTCCTGGCAAATGACACTGAACATGGGAGACAGAGGACTCTCCCCGGGAAGGGAGTTCTGACGTTTTGGTGCCATGTCTGGCTTCAGATGGTTGGGTCAACCAAAGCAGGGCTTCTTCAGATGACAGGAGTGTACAGGTAGGTTCATGTGGGAGAAGGTGTGTTGATGAGACCTTCAGGGCCCTGGTGGATTCAGGAGTCCATACTGGCAAGCATTCCTTTCCACATGACCCTTGACTTTCTGCTACTGAGAAGGCACTTGGGGCTGGCCCCCAGTCGCTGCTGCTGCTCAGACCATGGCCTCTTGGTTCAGCCCGGCAGGTGAGCTGTGTTTCCTCCTTCTTCTTCCTCTTCTTTGCCTCTTCCCTTCGCCCACATCGAGGTGGGCCAACATCTTTGAGGTGGACAGGCCCCCTCGACATGGCCAGCCTCGGACCAAGGCAGGTCTGCTGCTCAGGGACAGGAGGGTGCGCGGGGAGCACATGTCACTTCGATAGACTTCCTTGGGTCATGGCTAGAGATGTTCCCACATAAAAAAACTCTATATCATAGAATCATAGAATCATAGAGTTGGAAGGAACCACATGGGTCATTTAGTCCAACCCCTTGAACTATGCAGGACACTCATAGAATCATAGAATAATAGAGTTGGAAGGGACCTCATGGGTCATCTAGTCCAACCGCCTGTACTATGCAGGACACTCACATCCCTATCACTCATCTACTGTAACCCCCTTGAACCTTCACAGAATCAGCCTCTCCGTCAGATGGCTATCCAGCCTCTGTTTAAAAATCTCAAAAGATGGAGAACCCACCACTTCCTGAGGAAGCCTGCTTCATTGAGAAACCGCTCTAACTGTCAGGAACTTCTTCTGGATGTGTAAACGGAATTTCTTTTGAATTAATTTCATCTCATTGATTCTGGTCCGTCCCTCCAGGGCAAGAGAGAACAACTCTGCTCCATCCTCTATATGGCAGCCTTTTAAATACTTGAAGATGGTTATCAGATCCCCTCTCAGTCTTCTCCTCTCCAGGCTAAACAGACCAAGCTCCCCCAACCTTTCCTCAACCTTTCCTTGATCTCCAAACCCCTCACCATCTTTGTTGCCCTCCTCTGGACATGCTCCAGTTTGTCAACATCCCTCTTCAACTGGGGTGCCCAAAACTGAACACAGTACTCCAAGTGAGGCCGAACCAGAGCAGAGTACAGTGGTCCCATCACCTCCCGTGATCTGGACACGATACTCCGTTTGATACAGCCCAAAATCCCATTTGCCTTCTTAGCCACTGAGTCACACTACTAATTCATGTTCAATGTATGGTCCCTAAAAACAACCTGCATTTGTTTCACTAGAATTTTAGTTTAGTTATCTTTCCCTCCTTTAGTTCAACATTTTAAAAGCAGCATTTTAACCATTTACCACTTTTGTGACTTACAGTATTTGCTGGCGTATAAGACTACTTTCCCCCCCTGAAAAATATGCCTCCAAGTGGGGGGGTCGTCTTATACGCCGGGTGCACTTCAGTTGGGATAGACAGAGCTGCCCATAGTGGCCCATAGTACTGTAATGTAATGTAACAAACTCTAGATTTTGAGTGGAAATGTTGGAGGGTCGTCTTATACGCCCAGTCGTCTTATACACCGACAAATACGGGTAAGTCAATAACCAGGCAGGCTTCCTTGCAGACTTTCCTCATTTGAAGGATACGTCCTTTGATGTGGGGGTAAGTTGCTGCCAGGCATTCTGTTGGGATTTGCACAATAAAATCAGAGTCCAGTAGCACCTTTAAGACCAACAAAGATTTATTCAAGGCGTGAGCTTTTGAGGGCAAGCACTCCTGGTCAGACTAAGAACTGACCATCACAACAGTAGGAATATATAAGCAAAAGTTAATCCTGTTACATTATTAAACTGTGTCACAGCATCCAAATAAAGTCACATGATAACTCCCTGCCAAATGAGCCAATCAGATCCCTCAAACCCATTTGTAGTTCACAAAGACATATCAGAAATAAAACTGTCAAAGCCAGTGATCCACGGCTCACACCCTACTATTTACTGCTGGCGTTTCATTCATTCCCCACAGGTTTCTGGTGTCGCAGGAATCGCTAGAAAGGAAGCGATTTTTTTCTGTGCTTGTTCCTGCCCCTGGCCGTCAATCAAACGGAACAGCCAATAGGTGGTTGTTATCATACTCCCGAAAAGCCCTTTTCCCTTTAAGCACAGTTTTTTTAAAACCTATAGGGGAACACTTCAACCTTCTAGGACATTCAATAAAGGACCTGAAAGTAGCTGTTTTATTACAAAGAAACTTCAAGAACAGGCTAGAAAGGGAGATTGCAGAATTGCAAGTTATTACAACACTCAATACTTTGACATACTCTGGACTCAACAAGGACAAAGGTTTTTTATCTCACTATGCATGCTAGGCTTATGTAATGTGTATCCACATTCCTCAGTACGCTGATGATACCCAGCTCTGTCTCTTAATGGATGGCCGTCTGAATCTCCCCCCAGAAACATTCACCAGGTGGCAGTGGCTGGATGGATCAGGTAGAGTCGCCTGAAACTCAACCCTTCCAAAACAGAGATCCTCTGGCTGGGTCGAAGGGGGCAGGAGCAGGAAGCATGTCTTCCCTGTTTGGATGGGGTACAATTGTCATCTGTGCCCCAAGCCAGGAATTTGGGAGTGATCCTGGATGCCTCACTTTCTATGGAGGCCCAGGTCACCAGGGTTAGACCCGATGGCGTTTTCCCATCTGCACCAAGCGCAGCTACTGGCCTGCCTCTGCAGTATCTGAAGTATCTGGCCTGCCTCTGCAGTATCTGAAGTATCTGGCCTGCCTCTGCAGTATCTGGCCACTGAGATCAATGCAACAGTCACTTCTAGGTTATACTCACTCTATGCAGTACTATCCTTGTCCTTGATCTGGAAATTACAGCTGGTGCAAAATGCAGCTGTGCGGGAGCTCACTAGGTCATCTTGGAGGGCTCATGTACAGCCTGGTGGAATGAGCTCCCTGAAGAGCTGCGGACCCTGTCGGAGCTCCCTGAATTCCGCAGGGCCTGCAAAATGAAGCTCTTCCACCAGGTGTTTGTCTGAGGTTGGGAGGTGGCCCTGGGATTTAAGATCAGGTTCTCCTCTCCCCTTAGGGCCCAGGGTCAGCACTAGACTGGCCTCAAATCCGCAAGATGATCTACTCCTTGGTGATATCAGCCCAACTGTTACATCTGCCCCTTCTTGGACCAGCCAGTGGGCTTGCAGTGTGGGATGCATTTTTTACTAAATTATAAATTGCCATCAACTGTATATTGAGCTTTTGGGGATGTTGTTTTAATGGGGGTTTAATGGGGGATTTTTATAATGATTTATTGGATCTGTATTATAAAACTGTAAACCGCCACCAGCCAGTTCTCTCACGGTGGTTATATAAATCCAAACATAAATAAATAAACAAATATTAAGTATCAGGAGCTGATTCTCTTTTCAATGAAGCCATTATTTTTTGTAGATGTTTGGTTTTTCCTTGGTACTTAATAAATCTAAACTCTTCCCCTCTGCACCCCTCTCTCATTTAGACTACAATCTCTGGTGCCATAGCTGGCCAAGCATCTGCAATGGGCAGGAGTTCTGAGAATGATACTGTTTACATCCTGCACTTCTTGCCTAGTAGCCAACTTTGTCCTCCATGACCACATGGCTATATTCATTCATTCATTCATTCATTCATTCATTCATTCATTCATTCATTCATTCTAGGCTGCCCCCCAAATCCCAGTCCCTTTCCCTCCATGCCAGTCCTCAACACCTCACCTGATTGCCATTTCTCCAGGGGAGTAGTTCCAGTTGGGCACTTGGAGTAGGGGTAAGAGCTTCATCCACCCAATCTCAACTAAATGCCTGGAGGAAGAGCTCCATCTTGCAGGCCTTGTGGAACTTTACTAGTTTTATCAGGGCCCTCAGCTCTTCTGGGAGCCTATTCCACCAGGTGAGGGCCAGGGCTGAACAGGGCCTGGTGCTGGTTGAGGCCAGAGAAATGTCCCACAGACCAGGGACCTTCAGCCTATTAGCATTCACCTAGCACTAGGCCCTGCATGGGGCATAGGGAGTTAGGCAGTCTCTCAGGTACTCTGGACCCAGACCATGAATGGCCTTAAAGGTCAAAACCAACCCCTTGAATCCAGTCTCATTGTTATTTTTCCTAAAGGGAAATTCTGCCCACCTAATCACCAAGAGCAGGAGCAAAAACTCTTGCTTTCTGATTGTCTGCTCTTTTCATTAAAGAGGTTCTTTTTCTACAAAAAGTCTGTTTATTGGGGCCTCAACTGGAACCTGATAGACTATTGGACAAATTATTTGTTTTTTGGCCTGTCTGTTGTTTGTTCGTTCATTCATATTTCTTGGATGTTGCTCTTGGTCCAGCCAGGTAACCATTGCAGCTGCAGCATTACCAGCTGGATTTGGGTTCTCCAAGATGTTCCCATGTGAACCGTCACAGCTATATGTTGTACCAGCTGCAATTTCTGGGTCAGTGACAAGGGCAGGCCTACATAGACCGAGTTATAGAAATCTAACTTGGAGGTGACCGTCACATAGATCAGGGGTAGTCAACCTGTGGTCCTTCAGATGTCCATGGACTACAATCCCCATGAGCCCCTGCAAGCATTTGCTGGCAGGGGATCATGGGAATGGTAGTCCATGAACATCTGCAGGACCACAGGTTGACTACCCCTGACAGATCACTGTGGCTAGGTGATCAGAACAAGTGTATGGCCTCCTGATGGGTAGGACTGACAACAATCTGTGAGAACCCCAGAGTTGCCATGGCTGATATTAGGTCCAAGCCAAGTCCTGGGGACAACAACTCCATGTGTATGTTGAAGTCCCTCAGGATTAACAGCATGAGAAACTGCAATGCCCAGGATGTAGCAGCCTCCAGTAGGGAAGCCAGTTGGGTAAGGTCAACACATTCCACTCCAGGAACTGATGGGGTTGGGAGAGCCCTGAAATTGCAAATTCCTGGACCAGAATTGCCATTCCCCACCAAAGATCTGAGACTGATGAAGGACTGAGAACCCATGAGGCATTGGATCATTCAAGGTGATGGTCTTGCCTTTTGCATTCAAGTCTTGGTCAAGCATGCCAGATTTGCCTTCTGCTCTGCAAAATACTCTCACAGAGTTGAGAACTTGTTATTAATCGACCTGGCATTACGTAGCATCAGTGTTGGAGCCACACCAGCCTCCTCTCCAGGAAACTCACAACTACCTGCCCATCCACAGTACCCCCAATTTCATGCCCAGATGATGCCCCCGCCAAAGAAAACCCAGAATCCCTGGCCAGTCTGGCCTGGAGGTGTCAGAAGTGCCATGCTTCTGCTATGATTGTTAGCATTGGTTAGAGGTGTAGATGCAAGGCCCATGGCCAGTTTATTGCTGTGGCAGTTTCTTTTTGTTTTCTCACCTTCCCCCCTCCCACATCCATCTCCTCTTGTCTCCAGTTTGTGGTGCCTCAGCTTTGGATGCAGGAATGTCTGGCCCTTTGAGGATTTCTGTATTTCAGAGCTTCTCACAGGAGCAGAGGTGGCTGGAGTATTATATGCTTTGTCTATTTCACCATGCTTTAGTTCCAACAAGGTATTGTTGGGTTAGCTTGCTTGCCCTTAATAAACCTAGGCTTTTGCACCCAGTCAAGGGCTTGTGTTTTTGAGTACTCTGAAGAAACATCTAGTTTCTTTAAATTAAACCAAATCCTCTGGGCCAGATTAATTGCATCCAAGGGTACTAAAAGAACTTGCAGATGCAATTTCTGAGCCTATCCGTTATTTCTGATAATTCTTGAACAGGTGAAGTGCCAGAAGATTGGAGGCGGGCAAATGTTGTCCCCATCTTCAAGAAGGGGAAAAGGGAGGATCTGGGTAACTACCGACCCATTAGCTTGGCATCTATAGATGGCAAAATTTTAGCAAATCATCCAACAGTTGGTCCTTGAGCAGCAGATGGGTGTAATTACTAAGAATCAGCATGGCTTTCTCAAGAACAAGTCATGTCAGGCTAATGTTATCTCTCTCTCTCTCTCTCTCTCTCTTTTTTTTTTTTTGAGAAAGTTACTACCTTGCTAGATCGGGGGAATGTTGTGCACATAGTTTACCTTGATTTCTTTAAGGCTTTTGATAATAACATCCATTGATCCCCTCAGATACCCCCTCCATGGCTTGAACTGTCTGACCTCTCTGGGGGCCTTATCTAAGTTGCCATTCCTGTTATGTTGTTGATCAAATCCGTTGAAATTGTGCTGATTTAAAACCATTGCTGGATTATTGTTGATGTTACTTTTGACTTATATGTTTAGGTCGTTCCAAGTCTCACCCCATGATGTTATAAAAATCTAAAAAATAAAATAAATAAATAAATAAAATAATAGGTTCCACATAATATTCCTATTGACAAGTTAGTAAAATGTGGTATGGATCCTGTTCATGTTAGATGATTGAGAACTGGTTGACAGATTGTACCCAAAGGGTACCTGTAAATGGTTTGTCATCTTCTTGGACAGGAATGATGAGTGGAGTGCCACAGGGATCTGTCTTGGGCCTTCTATTGTACAACATATTTATACATGATTTGGATGAAGGAATAGAGGGGGTGCTTATTAAATTTGGAGATGACACTAAACTGGGGGAGGTAGCAAATACACCAGAAAACAGAATCAGAATACGTAATTATCTTGACAGGTAGGAAAACCGGGCTAAAATGAATAAAATGAATTTCAATAGTGATAAATGTAAAGTTTGTCATTTAGGTATGAAAAATCATATGCATCACTATAGGATGGGTGAGACTTGTCTGGGCAGTAGTATGTGTGAATAGGATCTGGGGATCTGAGTAGAAAAAGGGAGCTATTCCATCAGGCATTGGGTTGAGACCAGGCATAACAAACAACGTCTGCAGGGCCCCAGCTCCCTCCCTCACAGAAATCCATCAAAGCGTTCGGCTCTTGGACCTGTTTGCACTGTTGCCATTGTTACAATTATCAGTCAAGTAGTAGTAATGTTATGGTTATTTATATGTTATGGATTGTTTCATGTCTTGTTTATACATTTTATGTAAATTGCCCTGAGCCTCCTAGGAGGGCGGTATATAAATATAATAAATAACTAAATAGACCTGACACTGAACATGAGTCAGCAGTTTGACTCGGTAGCTAAAAATGCAAATGTTATTTGGGCTGTATTAAAAGATCACATGAGGTGATGTTACTGCTTTACTCCACTGTGGTAAGACCTCACTTGGAGTACTGTGTTCAGTTTTGGGTACCACAACTAAAGAAAGATGTAGAGAAACTGGAGCATGTCCAGAGGAGGGCAATGAAGATGGTGAGCGGTTTGGAGACCAAGGAATATGTGGAAAGGTTGAGGGAGCTTGGTCTGTTTAGACTGGAGAGAAGATGATTAAGAGGTGATATGATAATCATTTTCAAATACTTGAAGGGCTGTCATACAGAAGATGGAGTAGAGTTGTTTTCTGTTGCCCCAAGAGTGTCGGATCAGAATCAATGGGTTAAAATTAATGCAAAAGAATTTTCAGCTAAACACCTGGAAGATGATCCTGAAAGAGCGGTTTCTCAGTAGAACAGGCTTCCTTGGGAGGTGGTCGGTTCTTCTTCTTTGTATGTTTTTAAGCAGAGGCTATCATGTGACAGAAATGCTGATTTTATGAAGTGGGTGGGCAGGAAGGGATGTGCCCTTCCTTGCATACCTAGGGAACTGTGGGTTGGTAGGTGAAGTTCCTCCAGGCCAGGCTGGATTCTGGAGATTTTTGGTGGGAAGTATCATTTGGGCTAGAAATTGGGGTCACTGTGGGCAGCTGTGAGTTCCTGCACTATGCAGGGGGTTTCCCTTCCAATTCTATGATTCTATGAAATCTCACAGGAGGAAATTCACCTCCCAGCCCCAAAGTGGCCATTGGCATTTCTGTGGGCATTCAGGAAATGGCACAAGAGCCAAGCACCGGCACTACTCTTCCTGCCCACCCACCCACCATCTGCCTAAGTTCACAGAATCAGCATTTCTGTCAGATGCTTAAAAACTTCCAAATAAGGCAAATCCACCCTCGAGGAATTGCTCTGTCAGTAACTTTTTCTCGATGTTTAGCCAAAAATTCTTTTGAATTGATTTCAATGCACTGGTTCTCGTTCAATCGTTTGGGGCAACACAGAACAACTCTCCTTCAATCTGTTCTACTGTCTGTGGCCTGATTGGCAGTTTCCTTTCCTTTCCTTTCCTTTCCTTTCCTTTCCTTTCCTTGCCTTTCCTTGCCTTGCCTTGCCTTGCCTTGCCTTGCCTTTCTTTCTTTCTTTCTTTCTTTCTTTCTTTCTTTCTTTCTTTCTTTCTTTCTTTCTTTCTTTCTTTCTTTCTTTCTTTCTTTCTTTCTTTCTTTCTTTCTTTCTTTCTTTCTTTCTTCATTACTGCATTTGTATGTCTATATATAAAAAAACCCTGATGATTGATGATTCCCCGTGGGGGACGGGAATGGTGGCCTAGCATCACTGTTGGAACAGTGATATATATATATTTATATATAGGGAATATAGGGGCTTGAGGGGGGGCCGTCCCCTGGGAACTCAAACCAAGCACAGTTCAAAAGAAGTCATAATAAGGAGATAACCTTACACGCCTCAAGGGATGAGAAGATGTGGGACTAAGGGAACCAAACAGGTAGGGAAATAGAGGGCAATAAGGAAGAGGTGAGGAATGTTTCGGTAGGTTTGTATGCATGAAATACAACAGCAGGAAATTAACCTTGAGGTGTCAAAAGTAGTATGAAAAAGAAGAAGAAGAAGAAGAAGAAGAAGAAGCGGCTTACAGTTGCCTTCCCATTCCTCTCCCCACAACAGACACCCTGTGAGGTGGGTGAGGCTGAGAGAGCCCTGATATCACTGCTTGTTCAGAACAGTTTTATCAGTGCTGTATCGAGCCCAAGGTCACCCAGCTGGCTGCATGTAGAGGAGTGCAGAATCAAATCCGGTGTGCCAGATTAGAAGTCCGCGCTCCTAACCACTACACCAACTGGCTTATATATATTTATATATAAATGCTACCACTTTACTCCACTCTGGTAAGACCTCACTTGGAGTGCTGTGTTCAATTTTGGGCACCTCAACTGAAGAAAGATGCAGAGAAATTACTCCTAATGACTAAGAGGTGATATGATAACGATATGATGTGTGGCTCAGCCCCGATTTGTGCAGTCTGCCTGTGGTGTACTTTCTTGGAGGCTGGGTGAAGGCTTCCTTCTCTTGCCCTTCAGCTTGTGGAAGATGGGAAGTCATCTGCTTGGGAGTTCTGGAAAGATTGGACCAGTGGGGGAGCCTCGACACCTTCATTGGGTGCAAACAAACTGGTCCCTAAAAAGGGGGTGGGATATCATCTAGATATTTCCCACTCTGCAACTGGCAACCCTATTTCCAATACATAGAGACCTGTTCCTTCAGAGAAAATGAATGTCTTGGTGGGTGGACTCTATGTAGGTTTAGCCCATAGAGTTCCTTCCCCTCCACAAACCCTGCCCTCCCCAGGCTCCACCCTAAAAATCTCCAGACTGTTTCTGCACTGGCGGCTTTGTTCCAGGCTGCAGGCTAGAATCTGAGTTGGGGCAGGTTGTCCCGCCTCTTCCTGCTCCTGCATGGTGCAGTGCAGCTCATCCACCTTGAATTTGTGCTCCCACATGGAAGCCAAGGCAGTGAAGTCCCCAGTGTGGAAACCATCCAGGAATTTCTCAACATGGAGTAAGCAACTGTACTATAGTATGGATACGTGATAAGAACAGAGAGAGACATTTGTCCTTAAGAGACGTGGAAGGAGTTTTTGTCATTAAGAGACGTGAAAGGAGTACAACCTGCAGTTCTAAGGGGCCTCTCCCCCTTCAGCTGAGTTCAAAGGGGGGGGGGAACAGGAAGTGCTGGAGGGGGCCTTGGATCCAAGCTGTATCTAGCCCTTCTTCCAGGATGTCACTTAGCAAGTCGCTCATAATACAAAGGTACAGCAGCAGTCGCTCATAATACAAAGTTTAAAATATATATCCAAATTCTCTGTGAAACAAATGGAGACAGAGATTGACAAAGAGCAGGTCTGGGCTGCTCCTTAGCACTTAGGAGGCAACTTCTTGGAAAGGAGCCCTGATGCATCAGACAAGGTGATCCAGCTTGGGTGGCAGAGCAGTATTTCCTTTGAACAGGGGTTTTCTCTGGATGGGACTGAGGAGTAAATCACTGAGATCAGGGGCTGAGCTGAATTGTGCACAGACTTTTCAGAGCTGTCTTTGTCGTCAGGAAGCAGCAAACCCAAATGTCTGTGCTAAATTAAATCCATTGAGGGTGGGTGGGGCTTTGCAAACTGCTCCAGGTTGTCATTGTCGTGACTCCATTTCAAGAACTGCTGCCTTTGCAGCTCTACATATTAATGCCTGGCTGCTCGGGGTGTTTTGAATACACAATTCGACTCTTGACAGTCTCTTAAAAATAGATGAAACACAAGTGATAAAAGAGATTTAGAATGGAGTTCGGGGGATGCTCTCACTCTTCTCTCCCCCTTCAATATCACAAATTATTTTAAACTTGCTGAGTATGGCAACGGAAGAGAGCTGAGTATGTAAAGTGGCCTTGTTGGAGACCCAGCCAGAGTCTGCACATGAAGACAAGCTAGACAACATCTCTGTTTTCCCCTTAGAACAAGTTTCCAGTTCCCCTTGCCCCCCGCCCATGTATGTCACAGCTGAACCATTGATCCCTGTACTTCAGAGCCCAGCCAAATGAGAAGGGCCAGTCAGAAGTAGTCTATGCACGCGTCATTCCTGTGGTCTGCAGCCAGAGTTTGGAAGCCAGACTGGGATCCCTGGGGCCAGTTTGGGGCGGCAACACTAAGAGGTCTGTCCCTCTCTCCAAAGGGCAATCAGGGCAGAGGCCACCAACTTAGGGACAATTCTACCCAGCGTTACAGAATGGGTTCTGGCCTGCTTTTGGTTCCTCCCACTTCCCACGCACTCAGTCATGACAACCCTGCCCTGGTCTTTCCTTCCCTTGCCCCAGGATAAAGGGATATTTATCCTTCCTGTCTGCTAATTTCAAGGACTAATTTTGAAAAATGAAACACTTTCCTGATAAGGAAATATCTCTATAAGGAGAGGACACTGTGCTTCCCATGCATGTGTCCCTTTTTACTCCCCCCCCGCCAACTTTTGGCATGGCCCTTTGCTTCCTTCCACTGCCGCAAGGCCAAGGAGCACTCACGGGCTCTTTCCAGCTACTCATCCTTCATTGTGGGCATCTGTGCTTGGAGCCACTTGAAAGCAATTGACCAAACAGGTGGTGACTGTTAGTCCTCTCTGCTTGCCTGCTGTTTGTCCAGAGGAAAGCTTTTTAAAACCACTTCATAGCCCCAAACACTTTACAGGCCGATTTTCATGCATCTTACAGACCCTGCATCTCTTCTAGTGGTCTAGTACATGTGCAACATTGTGACAACAGGATTCTCATTCAAAAGTCCTGTTTTTTTTAAAAGGCATGTCTGTAAGAAAATAAACCAAAATGGCAACTATAAAAGTGCAGGGGAAGGAAATATGTGTAGGATACTCATGTTCAATGCTACTGGTGACCAGATCAATGCTATCCTAAGGTGACCAGATTCTAACATTGGTAAAACGGGACACCATTGACCGAGGGGGGGGGGGTGTTCTTGATTAAAAATTTGGTCAGTGGATACTAAATACTATCTATAATTGCTCACAGCTGGGACATGGTAAAACACCAGATAAGTTAAACGTTAAGATAGTTATAGAAAGTAATGAAAATCCAACAACCTGTTTAACCCATTTGGTTCCATAGTGCAAATTCAGATGCGTCTGGAATGCTATTAGCTAGGAGTAGCTGTGGTTGATATGACCTTGTAAGTCTCTGTTTTGTTTTTGTTTGACAATAATAATATAGGCTGCTGCACTTTAATAATATATAAGATTCTTATTATTATAATTGAAATGTCTTATTTTTGTTCCAGACACTCTGTCCAAGAGACAAGTATTTACTTATATGAAGTTTGTCTGAAATACTAATAATATGTATTCATGACATTTCTATGTGTATTATATTTGTTTACTAATAATTATCGTTGTACAACTACTAATTTCATATTTGTATTTCCTAAGATTTGTCCCTTGACAAAGCCAGCAGGCGAAACGTGTTGGGACTTATATGAAGTAAGAATGAAAAAACATCAGAAACTGAAGAGAGACGAGGCTATTTGGATTTATTATTGCCATATTGGTGTCCCAGTGCATTTGTACTATTTCATAATTGTTTCTTCACTGGAACCTACCCCTCCCAGTTCATTCATTTCTGCCTCCAAAAGTGTGACAATCTGGTCACCTTATTCTAGCCCAGGGGTAGTCAAACTGCGGCCCTCCAGATGTCCATGGACTACAATTCCCAGGAGCCCCTGCCAGCATTCGCTGGCAGGGGCTTCTGGGAATTGTAGTCCATGGACATCTGGAGGGCCGCAGTTTGACTACCCCATCTGGGGAGCTGGCTGTTGCACCCTTGTAAGGTAGTTTACATCAGAGCTGGCTGCAATGCTAAAGACCTCTTATGAAAGTTGGTCACTTGAACAAGTGTGTGGCTGCATGCAGCTTCTACTCCACAATTTAAATGTATATATTATTTCTTGAAATTATTTATAAACCTGCCTATCTCTGTAGCCTGGGGACCCCTGCTAGTTAACAGCAGATGAATAAAAAATACAACAAGCTGAAAGAAAGCAAATGCCGGTCAGACAGCTGAACTCGCAATCCTTCAAGCTCTTTGCAAGAATTCTGCTTTGCTAGGGGTTCCAAGAAGAGAGAGTCTTCCACCTGGGAAGGCCACTTCTGGTAATGCAGGCTTCCCTAGGAAGGGTGTGCAGTCACCTCCAGACTGGATTTCTGCAACTCGCTCTACGCAGGCCTTCCCTTGACCCGTCTGCAGAAACTATACCTGGTCAAGAATGCAGCTGCTCATGTAAACACCTTAGAGCAGGGGTAGTCAACCTGTGGTCCTCCAGATGTTCACAGACTACAATTCCCATGAGCCCCTGCCAGCAAATGCAAATGGGAATTGTAGTCCATGGGAATTGTAGACCACATCTGTGGGTTACTACAGCCATCAGAGAGGCCAAATGTGAAAGTCAGCTGAGACTGGTCAGGGAAGCCCACTATAACAAGAAAAGCTTCATCCACTATGAGTGGAGTAAATGTAAGTTAAACGAGGCAATAGGCCCACTGTTGGGTGAAGATGGAGAGACTTTGACAGAGGACAGAGAGAAAGCAGAAAGGCTCAGTACCTATTTTGCCTCTGCTTTTTCCCCAGAAGAATATTGACACATCAAGAGATGGTAGTAGGCAAGGTATTGTGTCAGGCTGACATGGACAGAGAGTTTGTTGAGAGGCAACTGGCTGCTCTGGATGAGTTCAAATCCCCTGACTAAGATGGTGTGCAACCAAGAGTTCTCAAAGTACTTTCTGGTAAGCTTGCAGAACCTTTCTCCATAATCTTTAGGACCCCTTGGAGGACTGGAGAGTTGCCAGAAGATTGGAGAAGAGTGAATGTTATTCCAGTGTTCAAAAAATGGAGGGGAGATGACACCAGAAAGTGCAGACCAGTGAGTCTGACCTGAGTTTCAGGGAAGATAATGCAGCAGATTTTAAAGGGGGTGATCTGCAATCATTTGAAGGACAATTTGTTGATCCGAAGAAGTCAGCACAGGTTTGTGTCCAACAGGTCCTGCCAGACCAACCTGGTCTCCTTCTCTGAGCGAGTGATGGGCTTATTCGATTGTGGAAACTCAGTGGATGTCGTTTACCTAGATCTCTGTAAGGCCTTTGACAAGGTTCCCCATGATGTTCTGATTGGTAAACTGGAGGACTGGGGGGCTTTTTGCGCGCCTTCAAAATAGCACAATGGTTGCCAATTGAAAACGCTACTGATTTGCTGTTTTGCACAACGTCGTCGACAATCTGCCACACATCTGAAACCAATCTGCAAAAAGCGCTTCCTTGTAGCGCTTTCAGGGGAATCCCCAAAAGTGGATTCACCCTCCGGAAAGCGATACAGTCCTGCAACCAATCTGCAACACTAGCGAAAAAGACCTGTGCGTTAACATTGTTGCGGTTTCTTCAAAGTCCCTCCTCCTGAGCCTGTCCTCCAAACTTCCGGCGAACTGTTCGCCATTTTTTTTTCTCCGAGCGAGCGGGGATAACGCACCAGCGAGCCTCTTTCAGTTTAGAGGCTTCCCCGGCTTCAGTCCCTCCCCTTCAGTCACTAAGCACACACATTTCACACAGTCATTCAGCCGAAAATCGGGCCGTGAGAGGGGGGGGAGGGGGGGATTTTTTTTTTCCACTCGGAGGCAGCGTGGCCACGATCAAATAACAGCTCAAACAGAGGCTTCCCCGGCTTCAGTCCCTCCCCTTCAGTCACTAAGCACACACATTTCACACAGTCATTCAGCCGAAAATCGGGCCTGTGAGAGGGGGGGAGGGGGGATTTTTTTTTCCACTCGGAGGCAGCGTGTTAACGATCAAACGATCAAACGACAGCTCAAACACCCCAGGCAGCTGGATGGGTCTCTCCGTTGCAACGAATCTACACAGATTCGTTACAATGGGTGTGTTGTTTTTTTTTAAAAAACCTTCCTTAAAGGGAAAGGGGCTGTTTGGGAGCATGCTAACGGCTGCCCATTGGCTGCTTGACGGCCAGGGGCGGGATGAGCTCGGCAATAGCGCTTCCTTTCTAGCGATTTCTGCCGAGACCGGAAGCCTGTGGGAAACGCTACAAAACGCAACTGGATTCCACTACAAAGGCAGGTATGCATAACGACGAATTCCACTATTTTAAATGGCGATTTTTCATTCAGTGACCAATTTGCAACAAAGATCCCGGTGCGTAAAGCCCCTGGATTTTCACATGGTTAGATGGATAGGGATCTGGCTAGAAAACCACATCCAAAGAGTGGTTATCAATGGTATTTCATCAGATTGGACGGAGGTGAGCAGTGGGGTACCGCAGGGCTCGGTACTGTGTCTGGAACTTTTCAACATTTTTATGTTGGGCACTTTGCCAGTGGGTGTCTTGAAAAGAAAAGCACAAGATAACCAGTGGGAAACACCCACTCTCAGACGGCTTTGGGCCTGGCCATTTGGGAGGAATCGGAGGCCCAAGTTCCATCTGAATCATGGCTCTGGACCACTCTGTGGCAAATGACCAGCTTTGACTTTGCTCCCCACCCCGCCCTTCTTGGGGACTGGACTCTGAGCTTGCCTCTTGATTTGGTCTCGGCTTCTTGGTCGAGGGTGTATAACTGGTAACTGGTCTCTGGGCTGGCAGGGCAGCATACAGATAATAAACAGAGCTGAGTATCACCTTCTTGGCCTGGAGCTTTCTTGGTTGGGAGGGGGAGGAAAGTGCTTGCAAGATGGCAGAAGGTACACTGCCCTCAGCGGGGCAGTTTGGGCCTGATAGTGTGGTGGAGAATGTGAGCCCTAGACCACATTTAGGATGGCCCCTGCCCCTCTGGAAAATGACCAAGGGGAGCCAGCATTGATTCCGATACTTTTCAGCTTATCCAAACCAAATCACCTGTGCCTATCAGGGATTTTGGACTCCCAAGAACTGAAAACCCAGCCTAAGAACCTTAGCCTAAGAAACTAGAAAATCAATGAGCTGTTCCAGGCTAACACAGAGGGGAGTCACAATCTTTGAGTGATATTACATCTTTTTAAAAATAGAAGCTGTCATTGTGTTATTATCACTCTCAGCATTCCAAAATAACTGTTACAGAAAGCTGGAATGCAGGCAGGTCTGGGCAAGAATCACGAGGCTTCATGACTTCAAAAAGAATAGCCCATATATGGACTACCTGACAGGGGATCTGTTTCAGCAGTAGCTTAATTTGGGGGCAGCTGGGGTGTGTGTGCGAGATAAGGGTTCTCCCCCTGCAAGGAGTGAATCCTAGGAGAAGATGATTCCGTGTCACATTGGTAACTTTGAAGCCACATGCTAAAGTAGAACAGACTTTGAAATAAATCCATATAAGCTAGAATCCCAAGGGCCAGCTCTGGTCAGCTCCAGACACACCATTGTAGCCAAGAGTACCAGAAGGGACTGGATGGTGGATTGGCACATCAGTCCTCAATCAGAGGACTGAAGGCCTACAGCAAAATTGCCACTCTCAGGCATATCTTTGGAAACAAGCCTCCAGAATGCTTGGATTTCTCTGGAGCCTTGCTGCTGAGACCAAGTTGAACTTCAAAAGAACCTTTCTGGACAAAGGTCTACCTAGGCCAGCAATGCTCCAATAAGACGTCTACAAATAGGCAAAAAGCAACCATCATCCCCTTTGACCCTCACCTAGAATTGTCAGCCTCCAGATGTGCCCCAGGGCAGTGGATGTACTGTCGAGTTGCGGCAAATTTATGGTGACCCTATGGGGTTTTCAAGGCAAGAGATGTTCAGAAATGGTATGTCATTGCCTGCCATTACCTATTCTCCCTGGGCTTCTTTGGTGGCCTCTCACCTCAATAGTACCTGGGCTGGACTCTACTTAACTTCTGAAATCTGATGAATTCCAGCTAGCCTGGGCCATCTGAGTCAGGCATTACCTGTGTTCCACTTTACAACACTAACACACCCATGGTGGCTGACAGGCATAACAGAACAATTAAAATTCATGTCCATAAAAAGGTCAGGAGAATTTTTTTTAAGCCAGAAACAATTTGTTGTTGTTATGTGCGAAGTCGTGTCCGACCCATCGCGACCCCATGGACAATGATCCTCCAGGCCTTCCTGTCCTCTACCATTCCCTGGAGTCCTTTTAAGTTTGCACCTACTGCTTCAGTGACTCCATCCAGCCACCTCATTCTCTGTCGTCCCCTTCTTCTTTTGCCCTCGATCGCTCCCAGCATTAGGCTCTTCTCCAGGGAGTCTTTCCTTCTCATGAGGTGGCCAAAGTATTTGAGTTTCATCTTCAGGATCTGGCCTTCTAAAGAGCAGTCAGGGCTGATCTCCTCTAGGACTGACCGGTTTGTTCGCCTTGCAGTCCAAGGGACTCGCAAGAGTCTTCTCCAGCACCAGAGTTCAAAAGCCTCAATTCTTTGACGCTCGGCCTTCCTTATGGTCCAACTTTCGCAGCCATACATTGCAACTGGGAATACCGTAGCCTTGACTAAACGCACTTTTGTTGGTAGGGTGATGTCTCTGCTTTTTAGGATGCTGTCTAGATTTGCCATAGCTTTCCTCCCTAGGAGCAAGCGTCTTTTAATTTCTTTGCTGCAGTCCCCATCTGCAGTGATCTTGGAGCCGAGGAAAATAAAATCTGTCACTATCTCCATTTCTTCCCCATCTATTTGCCAGGAATTGAGAGGGCCGGCTGCCATGATCTTTGTTTTCTTGATGTTGAGTTTCAAGCCAACTTTTGCACTCTCCTCCTTCACCCGCATCAACAGGCTCTTTAGTTCCTCTTCACTTTCTGCCATTAGAGTGGTATCATCTGCATATCTGAGGTTGTTGATATTTCTCCCTGCAATCTTGATCCCAATTTGTGACTCCTCTAATCCCGCCTTTCTCATGATGTGCTCCGCATACAAGTTAAATAGGCAAGGCGACAGTATACAGCCTTGCCGAACTCCTTTCTCAATTTTGAACCAATCCGTGATTCCATGTTCAGTTCTCACTGTTGCTTCTTGACCTGCATATAAATTTCTCAAGAGACAAATAAGATGCTCTGGTATTCCCATCTCTTTAAGAACTTGCCACAATTTGTTGTGCTCCACACAATCAAAGGCTTTAGCATAGTCAATGAAGCAGAAGTAGATGTTCTTCTGGAACTCCCTAGCTTTTTCCATGATCCAGCGTATGTTGGCAATTTGATCTCTAGTTCCTCTACCTCTTCGAAATCCTGCCTGTACTTCTGGAAGTTCTCGGTCCACATATTGCTGGAGCCTAGCTTGTAGGATTTTGAGCATAACTTTGCTAGCATGAGAAATGAGTGCAATGGTGCGGTAGTTTGAACATTCTTTGGCATTGCCCTTCTTTGGGATTGGAATGTAAACTGACCTTTTCCAATTCTGTGGCCATTGCTGAGTTTTCCAAATTTGCTGGCATATTGAGTGTAGCACTTTTACTGCATCGTCCTTTAAGATTTTGAATAGTTCAACTGGAATGCTGTCACCACCACTAGCTTTATTGTTGCTCAGACTTCCTAAGGCCCATTTGACTTCACATTCCAGGATGTCTGGCTCCAGGTCAGTAACTACCCCACTGTGGTCATCAGGGATGTTAAGCTCGCTCTTGTATAGTTCTTCTGTATAATTTTGCCACCTTTGCTTAATCTCTTCTGCTTCTGTGAGGTCCCTACCATTTTGGTCCCTTATCATACCCATCTTTGCATGAAACGTTCTCTTCATATCTCCAATTTTCTTGAAAAGATCTCTGGTCCTCCCCATTCTATTGTTTTCTTCTATTTGTTTGCACTGTTCATTTAAGAAGGCATTCTTATCTCTTCTAGCTTTTCTCTGGAATTCTGCATTCAATTGGGTGTATCTTTCTCTTTCTCCCTTGCCTTTCACTTCCCTTCTCTCCTTAGCTATTTGTAAAGCTTCCTCAGACAGCCATTTTGATTTCTTGCATTTCTTTTTCTTTGGGATGGTTTTAGTTGCTACCTCTTGTACAATGTCGCGAACCTCCGTCCATAGTTCTTCAGGCACTCTGTCTATCAGATCTAATTCCTTAAATCTATTTGTCACCTCTACTGTATATTCGTCGGGGATATGATTTAGTTCGTACCTGAGTGGCCTAGTGCTTTTCCCTACTTTCTTCAATTTAAGCCTAAATTTTGCAACAAGAAGCTCATGATCTGAACCACAATCAGCTCCTGGTCTTGTTTTTATTGCCTGTATAGAACTTTTCCATCTTTGGCTGCAGAGTACATAGTCAATCTGATTTCTGTGTTGACCGTCTGGTGATGTCCATGTGTAGAGTCGTCTCTTGGGTTGTTGGAAAAGAGTGTTTGCTATGACCATTGTATTCTCTTGACAAAATTCTACCAGCCTGTGCCCTGCTTCATTTTGTACTCCAAGGCCAAACTTGCCTGTTATCCCAGTTATCTTTTGGCTTCCTACTTTAGCATTCCAATCCCCCATGATGATAAGCACATCATTTTTTGGCGTTGCTTCTATAAGGTGTTGTAGGGCTTCATAGAACTGATCAACTTCATCCTCTTCAGCAGCAGTGGTTGGGGCATAGACCTGGATCACTGTGATGTTGAATGGTTTGCCTTGGATTCGAACTGAGATCATTCTGTCATTTTGGGGATTGTATCCCAAGACTGCTTTTCCTACTCTCTTATTGATTATGAAGGCTACTCCATTTCTTCTGCGAGATTCTTGTCCACAGTAGTATACCTGATGGTCATCTGAATTAAATTCACCCAGAAACAATAAAAATTACTAAAATCATTGTATGATAATTAAATTAACCAACATTAAAAACCAGTCAATAAAAGAACATAAATGTCCAGGGCATAAGACATTTGGCATTGGAGACAGCCAATGAGGTCCACCAGAGAAATGTGCTTTGTGTGAAAAAGTACTTTGATGTCCATCAGCATCATAGGATGTTCCAGGTTTTAGTAATGAGAGAGAGAGAGATTTAATAATGTACTTCTATTTCGCCTTTCTTCCCTCTGGGGCCTCAAAATACTTTGGCCCAGAAATTTTATCATTGTGGATTTATCTTGGCAGAGTGGTGACAAAATCACCCTCGAAAGAAGCAAATCAAGAAGGGAATTGTCCTGCGGCTCTTTGCCAGGGGATTTATCTGAGCATCACACTAACAAGTTTATCATAAAGATGGAGATTCCAGACTCGCCTTTCTCAACTTTTTTACCATTAAGAACCCACTGAAGCATTCTTCAGACTATGGTTGGGAATCATAGCGGCATACACGCCCACCTAGAGCCCTTCCCCTACCCTTTCCATCCCCTCCAGGTCCATCATTGGCCATTGGGGGGGGGGGGGAGATGGATCAACATGACCATCTATGGCCATATCACCCAATAAATGTTTAACAATTAAAAAAAATGTATTAAAAATCAACTCCCAACTATTTGGGAAACTCTTCCAGGGCCAACAAGAAAGGCTGTTCTAGACTGAAGAAATCTATTTGGAAGACAATAATGGATACTCAAGGCAGCAATGGATGCTTGACTGCGAAGAGTGTGCCATGTTTGTTTTCATCCCTGAAGGCAAGATGGACTTCAGTTGTCATTAGTGTAAATTTGTGGTGCTTTTAGAGGATAAGATTAAGGGCCTGAATGAGAGGATTAAGACCATGCATGAAATCAAGGAAGGAGAGGATTTTGTTGACAGGAGCTGTGTAAATTTGCATAGAAAGAAAGAGACCAGTCCAAAGGAGAAAGGGGAGGTTGACTTCCTTGGAGCCAATGGCTCCAAGTGTTGTATTGCTTAAAGTCCTTGGCTCTTATTTCAGCAGTAAAGGGAGGCTCCACACGGAAGTCAATACCCCCCATTCTCCTTCAGACTGTTCTCTGCCTTTATAATCAGGTACACCCTGCTCCTTTCAATGATTTCCTTGCTTGATTTCAGGCACCTAATCTTCTCCTCTAAAAGCCCTACCCATTTACATTTATGACAAGTGACACCCATCTTGCCTTCAGGGAGGAAAACAAAAATGGCACACTCCTTGCAGGTGACTGGATGTGAATCTTGAGAATCCATGTCTTCCAAAAATAGATTCATTGACTCTGGAATCTTCATCTTCAGGATGAAGTAGTTAGGGAAAGAGCCACAGGACAAGAGCCCTCTGGTGAGGAGTAGCCTTTAATCTCACAGGATCACAGCCCAGCACAGGGACATAGGTATAATCTCAGAGATTATACCTGACCAATATGTAATCCCTCTGTTGCTCACCGTCCTCAGTACACACTTCCTCTGTCAGGCACAGACAAATGTAGTAAACAATACTTAACACAAAACACGCTCTAGCTTGCTACAAAACACCCACTCAACCAAAAATACTGTCCTCTCTCCCTCACACACCCACACACAGCTGCTTCAGTTAGAAGAAACAAAAGAAGAAGGAAAGTCCTGTACCATGCCTCAACTCTCCACATGCTCCTTGCCTTCTGCCCAGTTACTGAATTGCACAGTTAAATGACTGTGCTGGGCGTGATCCAGTGGAGTCAATAAAGGCCAGAAATGATCTCTTTTTGTGGCCTGTACTGCCATCTCAGAAGCATTCATAAGTGTATTATAAGATGTTTCTGAAGCTTCATCACAAGTTTCCCACCAAACTTGGTCCAGCCATCTCAATTCCTGTTTTTGGTTGCACAGCTCCAATGTATACCATGAAGATGAATGGGGCAGGAATTGAGAGGGTGTTGAAGAGCAATCTCCACTAGCTAATCAACTGAGTCATAAAGGTGCATTGGACCCCATAGAGCCCTCTGGAAACCCATTGGAGCCATTAATCAGCTTTCCACCTCTACAGGGTGGGAGAGGGGTATTGATTTGAGTGTTCAAAGCAAAATAGTTTGACCATGACAATCTGAGACATTATACCTGACCAATATGAAATCAAGGATGTGGCCTAGAATCATAGAGTTGGAACAGAACTCAAGGGTCATTTAATCCAACCCCCTGCATAATGCAGGAACTCACAACTACCTGACCATGCACAATGACCCCAATTTCATATCCAAGTGATTCCCCCCCCCCTGGAGAAAATTCACTTACCATCCCCCAGTAGCAATTAGCAATTAACTAGGTATGCCTATCTGCCTAAGTTCGTAACATCAGCATTTCTGTCAAATGACTATCTAGCCTAGCCTCTCTTTAAAACTTCCAAAGGAGGAGAACCCACTGCCTCCTGAGGAAGCCTGTTCCACTGAGGAACTGCTCTAACTCTCAGAAACTTCTTCCAGATGTTTAACCAAAAACTCTTTTGAATTAATTTCGACCCATTGGTTCTGGTACGAACTTCTGCTCCATCTTCTCTATGACAGCCCTTCAAGTATTTGAAGATATTTGAAGATATCACCTCTTAGTCCTCTCAGGACTAAACAGATCAAGCTCCCTCAAACTTTCCTCACACAACTTGGTCACCAAACTCTTCACTATCTTCGTACTCCTCCTCTGGACATGATCCAGATTGTCTACATCTTTCTTGTGGTGCCCAAAACTGAATATAGTACTCCAAGTAAGTTCTTACCAGAATGGAATAAAGTGGCAACATCATCTTGCATAATCTGGGCACTCTACTTCTTTTAATACAGCCCCAAATCCTGTTGGCTTTTCTAGCCACCAAGTCACTCTGCTCACTCATGTTCAGTGTCTGGTCTACTAAGACCCCCAACTCCTTTTCACACGTACGCCAAGACAATCACACTCATCTATAGTCATTTTAGCCCAGTTTTCTAGCCTGTCAAGATCATCCTTTATTCTAATTAGGTCTTTTGTTGTGTTTGCTACCCCTCTCAATTTATTTTCATCTGCAAATTTAATAAGCACCCCCTCTATTCCTTCATCCAAATCGTTTATAAATATGTTGAACAAGAGAAGGCCCAGGAGAGATCCCTGAGGCATACCATTTGTCAATCCTCTCCAAGAAGATGACGAACCATTTACAATGGGTGTGATCTGTCAACCAGTTCTAGATCCACCTAACGGTAATAGGATACATACTGCATTTTACCAATGTATCAATAAGAATTAAATGTGAAAACTTATCAAAAGCCTTACTGAAATCAAGGTAAACTATGTCCTTTTTTGTTTTGTGGCTCTCCTTTCATGCTCAGGGAATTGTTGATCACCACTGTTTTTGTGAACTACAACTGAACTCCAAAGAACTGATTAGCTGTTTTAGCAAAAAATTACCAGATGGCATAATTTGGATACTATAACACAGTTTAGTAATTTGCCACTAATTTGTCTTATATCTGTACTCGTATGATCCTTGTTCCATTTTGTCTGAGGAAGAGTGCATACACTCAAAAGCTCACACCTTGAATAAATCTTTGTTGGTCTTAAAGGTGCTATTGGACTCAATTTTTGTTTTGCTACTTCAGACCAACACGGCTACCAACTGTAATCCATATTTCCAATAGCCACTTATAGTTGTAAAAGTTGGACGATTGAACAATCGGACAAAAGTAGAATATATTTATTTGAACTCTTTTGTTGGAGAAGGCTTCTGTGGGTTCCATGGACAGCAAAAGTCACAAACAAGGAAATACTACAGTGCATACGTCACTGGTAAGCAAAATCACAAAATTCCGGTTCACCTACTTTGTGATGCAACTCAATGGAGAAAGCAATTATGCTAGGATTGGTCATGGGGGAAAAGGAAACCTGGGTGACAAAGAGCATGGTGGTTGGACATGACCACCAGCCAAAACATTGCACAGCTGAGGGAGGTCGTGTAGGACTGGGGATTGTGGTGACAGCTGAGGCATGGGATCACCAAGAGTCAGACACAACTGAATGGCTGACGACAACAACATTGAATTTATCTAAGCCTTAATGATAGGAGATGTTCATAGAAAGATCCATATTCTCATAGTTCCATTAGGGAACTCCTTCAGTTTATAAAATCAATTCGGGGCTTCAACGGGGTACTGATGAAATGACCATCATGGGTTTTCCCTCTTGTAAAGCATCCTGTTATTAGAGAAATAGAGAGTGAACTTTGTATAGAGTGAGATATCTGCAAAATATCTTGGCAGTTTTCCTAATGCAGGGGGGGGGGGAAGGCCCTGGAGGCTGGCTTGGGCAAGGAAGACCATATGCCTGATGATGGACAAGACTAAAGAGAGAAGCAGAGGCCTTGAGCTAACTGGATGATTTTATCAAACATTGTGCATGGTACTTAATTAGATAATGACCTAATTTGGGTGTGCTATTCTGACTGTATAACAATCTGTACCTAGTATGTCTCTGGGTGGATGCTGAATTTCAGACATGCCGAGTTTCAGTGCCATCCGTTTTAATGCTGCAGCTATTAGAATGATATTTTGAAAGAATTCTCTGGATCTCTCCCCACAATGGGTTAATGAGAGCCAGTTTGGTGTAGTGGTTAGGAGTGCGGACTTCTAATCTGGCATGCCGGGTTCGATTCTGCACTCCCCCACATGCAACCAGCTGGGTGATCTTGGGTTCGCCACGGCACTGATAGAGCTGTTCTGACCGAGCAGGAATATCAGGGCTCTCTCAGCCTCACCCACCCCACAGGGTGTCTGTTGTGGGGAGAGGAATGGGAAGGTGAGTGTAAGCCGCTTTGAGCCTCCTTCGGGTAGGGAAAAGCGGCATATAAGAACCAACTCTTCTTCTTCTTCTTCTTCTTCTTCTTCTTCTTCTTCTGAACTCCTTAATGGCACTTTGCCCCTAGTGTGCCTTTCGCTGACTGTTTCAAAGGACAGCTGTGTCGGCCTGCAGTAGAACACATAGATTTGCGTCCAGGAGCACCTAGAGACCAACAAGATATTCAGCTCCCTTCTGTGTCTGAAACTCTTGGGCTCTAATACAGGAGTAGTCAACCTGTGGTCCTCCAGATGTTCATGGACTACAATTCCCATGAGCCCCTGCCAGCATTCGCTGGCAGGGGCTCATGGGAATTGTAGTCCATGAACATCTGGAGGACCACAGGTTGACTACCCCTGCTCTAATATATTCTTGGGCTCAGATCTAAGTGTTTTACTGACTGGTGTGCAGAGGGGAGCACCGCTCTTCAACACAGAAATCTGGTCCTGAGCTGGCACAGCTTCTGCTCATCTAGACAATGCCTCTGTGAACCTCAGAAGGCCACTTCTGTTGGAAGGAACACAACAAGGAGCCAGGGGGCAAGTGCTGGGGGGTAGTGGAGGCTCAGTCAACTTGAGCGTTGCCTGTGATGGGCTCTTTCTCTCAACCTGCAAAGAAACCGGATTTAACCTGCCTTTGATCCCTTTATGATTCTCTCAAAAGAAATCAAAGTTCCTAAGATCTATTTTTCAAGTTTCAAATGCTGTGGTTCACCTTGAACTGGGTTTGGTCTCGATAGAGGTGAACATGTGGACTATGGCCTTTATTATTGGTTAAAACTGATTTATTTGGCAACGGGCCTTAGCCACACTATGATGCAGGACATATTTTTGCTACTCTGGCGGAGGAAGACAGAGAACAAACTGAACTATTATGGATTCTCCAAACAGTTTTTTTAAATCATTGGACTACTCCCAGGGTAAATCTGTCCTAAAACAAAGAGTATTAAACATAGGAAGGTAGATTGATATAAGCAGAATTAGGAACTTCTATTTGATTTGAGTACTCTTAATAGGAGAACACAGAAGTGATACATTAAAATTTTAGTGTGTTTTAACTGTAGGAGAATATTTACTCTTTTACCGTACTCTAGCCTCTGCTGATCTTGAGGCTAAAATTATTGGATCCTTTCAGAAAAACTGTATATCTGGAGCAGAAACCCAGAATCTATATAACATGTTTTCTTTGACTGTGGGCTCTACTATGATATCAGAGGCATTCTTATTAATCCCATCCTTGCTTCTTAGCCTGGTCGAAGGACCCTTCTTTCAATTATGTTAGCTGATAACAATCAGAAGCTGACATGGAAGATTGCCAAGACTGAATGGCTGGCCTCCTGAATTACTAAAAAGAGCTCAGGGAACACAGCTAGGGTTGCACCTGGCAGCTCTACAGCAGGGATAGTCAACCTGTGGTCCTCCAGATGTCCATGGACTACAATTCCCATGAGCCCCTGCCAGCAGTTGCTGGCAGGGGCTCATGGGAATTGTAGTCCATAGACATCTGGAGGACCACATGTTGACTACCCCTGCTCTACATTAGCCAGTTTTCAGTGACAAACTGCAAAGAACTTGCACTTGCACATAAGGAAAGTCCAGGATCAAAGGGGTGAGGCTAGAAGTCCTCCTCCTATCCCATCAGGAAAACCTCCAAGGTCAAACACAACAAATTCCTCCTCCCCATGCTAAGAACAGGGGTTTCTCCATTGGGGTAGATCGAGAGAACAGCAAACACCTCCCCCCCCCCAGACACACACACTGTTTGATTTCTGTAGTTTGCTCTTTTGTCTTCCACTCTTTTGGAATCAGGAGATTAAAAGTGTGACCAGCATGAGGAGACTTTCATTGGCACAATTCGGGCACCCAGCTGGGCCAGAATTCAATTCAACTATAGGCTTGGATTGCTTTTCCTTGTAACTTTCTGCTAGGTACGTGGGCTATCCGTGCCACAGAACCTTATGCAAATAAGGGCTTGAGAACTGCATGATCACAGCCAATCAAAAGGCATATGCGAACTCTCCAAATGGACCAACAAACTCCTCCCACTTAGGACCAATCTGGTTCTTTGACAGGCTCTCCAAAGTGTATATAAGTTTGTGTTGTGCTTGTGTGCTTGTTTGGTGTTTGGAGTTGGAGCTGATTGCTAATAAAAGAGCTGTTGTTTTCAAAGAACTGAGTGGTCTGTGTTTACCGAACCTTCAGACACTTCACTTTCAATCTGGAATTTTGTGTAATATATTTTGCCCAATATATATATAAGTACAAATGCAACCAGTTTTCTAGCACAGAGTCTGGCTGATGCTAAATGCTTAGCTGCTGACTTTGCCAGCCTTGTGCAGCAGGCAGAAAGATATTGCAGGCAATAACAGTAAATAATAGTAAATTAGCAGCCTTATTTGGGGGGAGATGCTCGGCTCAGAGGGCAGCCCTAAATAAAGCCTTGCTTCGCTCTCCTGGAGGACTATGAGGCCATGCGCTCATTAGCAAGAAGCACATTGTTGTAACATTTTAATCGCTCCCTTTGCCATTCCAAGGGAACTGTGAGTTAATATGATCCACTATAACAAAGGGAGAAAGTCATTAAAAAAACACAAAGATGGCTGCAGGGCTGCAGTGTACTGTGCAGAACGTCCTTATCATCTCCTGTTTGCCTTCAGCCCCAGGTCCCAAATATCCACCCCCGCCCCTGGCTGCCCTCCTTGTGCTAAGGGGTATGAGTGGGCAGGAGAGTTTCCTTTTGAACAGCAAATGTGATTCTTGGGAAGAGAATCCACCAGCTGCCCAGACTGCTCCAGTTCTTATTGTGTCAGGAGACTATGATGAATGAATTTATTTATTTTATTTCACCAATTATGTATAGTCTGCCTATCTCACAGGGACATAAATGCTTCTTTTTCATCAGTTCTTAGCTTATCTGCATCCATAATTTAGCTATATCTATGAACTCAAAATTGGGAGGACTGGCAAATACTTTGGAAGATAGAGACAGAGTTCAACGAGATCTGAACACAATGGAAAAATGGGCAAATGAGAACAAGATGCAATTTAATAAAGATAAGTGTAAAGTTCTGCATCTGGGTCAGAAAAATGAAAAGCATGCCTACTGGATGGGGGATACGCTTCTAGGTAACACTGTGTGTGAACGAGACCTTGGGGTACTTGTGAATGTAAACTAAACATGAGCAGGCAGTGTGATGCAGCGGTAAAAAAGGCGAATGCCATTTTGGGCTGTATCAACAGGGGCAACACATCAAAATCACAAGATGTCATAGTCCCATTGTATACGGCACTGGTCAGACCATGCCTGGAGTACTGTGTGCAGTTCTGGAGGCCTCACTTCAAGAAGGAAATGGATAAAATTGAAAGGGTACAGAGGAGAGCGACGAGGATGATCTGGGACCAAGGGACCAAGGCCTATGAAGATAGGTTGAGGGACTTGGGAATGTTCAGCCTGAAGAAAAGGAGATTGAGAGGGGACATGATAGCCCTTTTTAAGTATTTGAAAGGTTGTCACTTGGAGGAGGGCAGGATGCTGTTCCCATTGGCTGCAGAGGAGATGACATGCAGTAATGGGTTTAAACTACAAGTGCAACAAAATTTCACAGTCAGGGTAGTTCAGCAGTGGAATAGGCTGCCTAAGGAGGTGGTGAGCTCCCCCTCACTCAAGCAAAGGTTGGATACACACTTTTCTTGGGTGCTTTAGGATGCTTAGGACTGATCCTGCGTTGAGCAGGGGGTTGGACTAGATGGCCTGTATGGCCCCTTCCAACTCTATGATTCTATTCTATTCATTTTTCTTGGATCACAAATTTATGTGAGTGGTGCTTGAAGTCTGGACTTAAAACGTTGAATTGCTCTGGCTTGCCCGGCAATGATGATCTTGAACTGAACATGGAAAAGCAAGGACATACACCTGACTACCAAATATAGATTAGTTCGCTCTATCATATTTCCAGTAGCCACTTATGGCTGTGAAAGTTGAATGATGAAAAAAACCAGACAAGGGAAGAATTAATTCCTTTGAACTCTAGTGTTGGAGAAGGTTTTTGAGGGTTCCATGGACAGAAGTCACAAACAAGAGCATAAGGTCTGATATATCATGAAACTCTGGCTCATTTATTTATTATATTTGGATACTGCCAGCCCCTGAGGCTCAGGGCAGTTCTCATGGAACATAAAGAATACATAAAACTTTGTTTTTTCATAACTTGACATATAAATGGTCTGTAATAATAAAGCAATAACAATAGCAACCATAGAGGGAGGTTCAGGGGCCCTGCAGATGTTACGTATTCCAGTCAATCTCAACCAAATGCCTGGTGGAAGAGCTCTCTTTTGCAGGCCCCGCGGAACTGTTTCTGCTCTGTCAGGGCTCTGATCTCCACCGGGAGCTCCTTCCATCAGGTGGGGGTCAGGACAGAGAAGGCTTTGGCCCTGGTTGAGGCCAAGCAGGCTTCTTTTGGGCCAGGGATCATTAGCCAGTTGGCGGTGGCATATGTTGGTGAATCCACTTTTTGGGATTCACCAACTAGCGCTTTAAAATGGAGGATGAATCCAGCCATTTATTGCCCAGATGCTGCATGTTGGTGAAGTCATGTGGAGGGTCCAGAATATAATGACTACTTAAGGTAAGCTTTTCACCATGTTTAAAGGGTGCAGAAATCCCCTCAGTCCTCCATGTAAAGCTAGGCCCTGTGTGAGGTTTTCATCCTAACCCAAAAGACAAAGAAACCAAGATAGGTAGCCATGTTAGTCTATCTGCAGCAGTAGGAAAGAGCAAGAGTACAGTAGGTACTAAAGACTAATGACATTTCTTGAGTACTGCTAACTTCTTTAGATATTTATGCCTCTAGCGACCATCCTAAGCATTCCAATCAATTCCTCAATCCGTTGTCTACAGCCGGGCTATACGCTGCAGCTGCATCTGTTCCAGCCTCCATACAGAGATTCTCACTTGAGGGATCTACAACAAACCTTTTTGGAACTATAATACCCACCTGATAAAGTCAAGAAACAGATTAACAGAAACCCTAGAGAAAACCTGCTACAAGGCATGCCCAAACAGAACACCTTGAGTAGTCACTAGGGGTGAGCATTCGGTTCAGTTTAGCCCGGGGGAATATATCAAAAATTTACCTTATTGGTATTTTTCAGTATTGTCTAACCCCAATACAGACAGAATCTATTTTGACTGCCACTGTAGCTGACCTGAATAAAACCCATGGCTTTCCCCCTCTCTTTTATTCAATGATCTTCAGCTATCCCGATCAGTAGGGGCAGCTCTCTGCTCCCACGGCCCCATCTGGTCCTCCCAAGTCTGTGTGGGGCAGAAAGAGAGCTCTCCCAGTCTCATGCAGAGCCCAGAGACATTAAATGCTGGCAGGAGTTTTAAAGCACTGGTACACAGAAGGCTTCACAGCTGGGTCTGCATACATTGGGGAGATGTGTCCCAGCCGCGTGCAGATTCCGGAGACCATGAATGCACGTTTGGTGAGGCAGGACATCCCTTTGCAAAGTAATTCTGATGGTCCCTCAGCAGGCTTGGTTATTTTACATGCCGGATAATTCTGTTCTTATTTGCCATTTCTACTAATTTGTCTTGGAAAGATATTATAGCTTTGAACTTTCCTATTAAAAAAGAGAAGGAAAGAAATCTGTTCTAAAAAACATTTGCTGCTTTTCAGTCCGCTTGATTTTAGTGAGTGCCCCCTCGTGCAAGTCTACATTTCCTTGAGATATCTGTCTGGCGACCAGCTTTTCCTGTTAGCTGAGTAGCATTGCATGACCACCGGGGAGGAATCCCAGGAGGATCCATCTGGGAGCTGGTTTGGGGGATGGCAGGAAGGGGTGTTTGCCTCCTTCACTGATATGGAACACATCTACTGCCATGCTCCCTGTAACAGAAATAGTAACCGTCTGTTGTCCCATTCAGGGAGCACACCAGTAGATGACGGCAGTGGCGGAGCAGTGAGGCCCAGCAGGGAGCCCTGCTTGCTGCTCTGCCAACTGCCCATCTTCCAAGGTTGGTTCCACCTGCAGGAGAGCAGGAATGACCTCAGAAGATGGCTGGCAGTGGTGGCAGAGCAGCAAGGCCTAGCACCAAACCCTGCTCAGTGCTCAGCTGCTGCTGCCCATCATTGGAGGCTGGTCATACCTTCAGGAGAGCATGGCTGGTCTCAGAAGATGCCTGGCAGCAGCAGCAAAAACAGAGGAGCGAGGCCCAGCACTGAGCCCTGCTTGGTGCTCTGCCGTGGCATGGCCGGAGCCCTGAAGGAGCCTTGGAGGGGCCACTTGAGGTGGCAGAGGACTGCAGAACATGGTGGGCCTCCTGCCATGAGAAGGAAGGAGGGGGGAAGGGAAGGGGGAATTGGGGGAAAGGAGTCTGTGACTGGGTGTGTGTCTGTGTGTGGGAGAGGGGGAAGAACCAGGAAGGATGTTGGGGAACGAGAGGTAAGTGGGAGAAGCAAGGGGAGAATGGGGGGAGGAGTGTGTGTTTGAGAGAGAGGGAGGGGTCCAGGACCGTACTAGACTTGCAATAAATGAAGCCCCATGAATTCAGGAACTATCTTGCTCCCATTAATTAATTCATAGGAAGCCATCAAGCTGATTAAGTTGTCTAAAAAGTTCTCATCAAGCCATTAGCCCCAATCACTGCCAATTTGCAACCTCTAATCATATTAATTTGTATGCAGGTTGATATGTAGGTTTCAAAACCCTGTGGGATTTGCCATGCTTAATGTGATCCTGCTTGGTTTGATTCCTTGCCTCTACCATAGTACCATGTTGTAATGTTCAAATGTCTTCTGTTTACAGTAAGGTTTTTGATAAAGTTCCATATGATATTCTTATTGACAAGTTGGTAACATGTGGTATGGATCCTGTTACTATTAGGTGGATTGAGATCTGGCTGACAGATCACACCCAAAGGGGGCTTGTAAATGATTCATCATCTTCTTGGAGAGGAGAGATGAGTAGAGTGTCTCGGGGATCTGTCCTGGGCCCTGTGTTGTTCAACATATTCATAAATGATTTGGATGAAGGAATAGAGGGAGGTGCTTATTAAATTTGCATATTATATTAAACTAGGAGGAGTAGCAAGCACACCAGAAGACAGAATCAGGATACAGGATGATCTTGACAGGCTGGAAAACTGGGCTAAAATGAATTTTAATAGTGAAAATTGCAAAGTGTTGCATTGGTAGGAAAAACCAAATTCATCACTATGGGATGAGCAAGACTTGTCTTGGCAGTAGTACATATGAAAACTGGGGGTCTTAGTAGACCAGACACTGAACATGAGTCAGCTGTGTGTTTCGGTAGCTAAAAAGGCAAATAGGATTTTGGACTGTATTAAAATAAATCTAGTGTCCAGATCACACAAGGAGATTTTTATCTCTTTACTCCTCTCTGGTAAAGCCTCACTTGGAGTATTGTGTTCAGTTTTGGGTGCCACAACTGAAGAAAGATATAGAGAAACTGGAGCATGTCCAGGGAAGGGCTACGAAGATGGTGAGGGGTTTGGAGACCAAGTCATATGAGGAAAGGGAGCTTGGTCTGTTTAGCCTCATATGATAAGCATAATATGGCATAATTTGGATACTATGACACAGTTTACTAATTTGCCACTAATATACCTTTTCTATATATCTGTACTCTTATCATTCTTGTCCCATTTTGTCAGAGGAATGTGCCTGCACACAAAGGCTCATGCCTTGAATAAATCTTTGTTGGTCTTTAAGGCGCTATTGGACTCAATTTTTGTTATGCGATTTCAGACCAACACAGCGACCCACTTGAATCTATCAGGAGGGTTTCAACAGAACAGCCTATACTTAGTAAGCAGGCTGGCATTTTATCCACTAGCATTGTTCCACATGCCTTTGATACAGGGAAACAGAGCCCCGCCTCCCCTCTTCTGTCTCTCTGTTACATGCCCGTGTTGTCTTTGCTTTATTCTGTTTGTTTCTCTTCTTATCAAAACTCAAGTGACTACTAGGCCTGATGTGGTTTCCATGGAAACACTCTCTTCCAGTCACCGATGCTAGTTCATTTACCTGGAAGCTCCCTTTTGCTCATGGAGACTGCAGCTACTGCACAGGGATGCAGGCTAAGGCACATCATCCATGGGTGTCCTAACCCCATCAGTCAAACCAGGGCCAGCAGAATCAGAGGTGGGGGTGATGTTCAGCCCCCTCCTCCTTTCACAAGGCCCTTGATCAAGTCACCCACCCATTCTGGGATCCTATCATAGAAGAACAATCAGTGTCTGCCTTCCCCATAGGGTCTCTGCCCCAGACCCCCCAAAATATAGGATGCCCTGGGAAGCCATGTTGAGCATGCTTTCCCAACTTACAGGTCATAGAATTCTAGAGTTGGAAGGGGCCCTACAGGCCATCTAGTCCAACTCCCTGCTCAATGCAAGATCAGCCCTGGCGCTGGCTGCTTCGTGCGGGAACAGCCGCTTCGGACACCGAAGTGCCCAACCCTGTTCCATTCCTGAGCTACAGGCAGCTCCTCCTCCTCATGCAGGGCCCTGAGTCCACAGGGTGCTTTAAAGTGCCAAAGGCCAGTTCCTGCCCCAAGGGTCTTCCAACCCGAATGCCAGCTATAGAGGAGGTGAAAGAAGGAAGGCCAGGATGGCAAAGCTCAGGGGAGAGGGGAGAGGCAAGGGGACAGGACTGGACAGAAGCCCCAGGGGCACTCAGGCGTCAAAATCTTCAAAGTCTGATTTTGACTTGAAGAAAATTGACCTGTGAAGGCAAGTGGGGGAGAGAGGAATCTTTCAAAGCTTTCAAATGTGTTGTCATGTTTGAGGAAAGCTTTGAGGAAAGCACAAATAGCCTCTTGTGGCGCAGAGTGGTAAGGCAGCCGTCTGAAAGCTTTGCCCATGAGGCTGGGAGTTCAATCCCAGCAGCTGGCTCAAGGTTGACTCAGCCTTCCATCCTTCCGAGGTCGGTAAAATGAGTACCCAGCTTGCTGGGGGGTAAACGGTCATGACTGGGGAAGGCACTGGCAAACCACCCAGCATTGAGTCTGCCATGAAAATGCTAGAGGGTGTCACCCCAAGGGTCAGACCTTTACCTTTACCTTTTTGAGGAAAGCACATTTTCCTTGCTTTGCAGGAGGGAAGGAGTCATGCTTTCCACGGCAGCTCTCATAGGCTTGGCAGATGCCAGGGCCAAAACGGACCATCTGTTGGGCCAAGGCTGGAGAGTCCAAGGCAAAGTGACTGCCCTTCAGCCAGTCAGCCCAGGGCTGGCCGCCAGCAACTGAGTGGCCCTTTGTTAAGGCTCTTTGGCAGCCACTTCTGAGGCAGTGGGCTTGGAGGTGCTTCTCCATTCAGTAGCTGTGACCTGGATTGGGCTCTGAGGCTGCTGGGTTCATGCCCAGGAGACGAGATGTTATTATTTGGCACATGCCCACTTCCTCTGGTTTTCTCTGCTTTATCACATGCGGGGGGGGGGGTCTGTGTTTTTTTAATAGAAGAAGAAGAGTTGGTTCTTATATGCCACTTTTCTCTACCTGAAGGAGTCTCAAAGTGGCTGACAATCTCCTTCCCTTTCCTCTCCCCACAACAGACACCCTGTGAGGTGGGTGAGGCTGAGAGAGCCCTGATCTTACTGCTCAGTTGGAACAGCTTTATCAGTGCTGTGGGGAGCCCAAGGTCACCCAGCTGGTTGCATGTGGGGGAGTGCAGAATTGAACCCGGCTCACCAGATTAGCAGTCTGCACTCCTAACTACTGCACCAAGCTGGCTGGCTCTGGCATCTGCTAGGGGGAAGGTTAACGGTGATCTAATGAAAAGTTGCCTGTCTGTGGGCATGACCATGAACACGAACACCCACCCATGCACATGTGCAGTAGAATTCTTTGTAATTCTCCTCTGCTAATTTTTCTGTGGAATATTCTTCCAGTGTTCCCTCCTGACATTCTCTTTTTCATCCTATCAGCAGCCGGGCTCAGTGCACAGGGCCCCCCATCACGGGCCAAGTGGTCCAAAATCCTGGGCTCAGGGACATTGCTGCTGCAGATGTTGCACCAGAAGAGCCAATTGGCTTCCTTGGCTCTTTTAACAGAGAGAAGATCCAGGCTTGACAGTGGAGCCAGCTGGGTGTTGTGATGAAGAGCAGAGGCCTCTAATCTTGAAACCTGGGTTGGATTCTCCACTCTTCCTCCACATGCAGACCGTGGGCTAGTCGCAGTTCCCATAGGGCTGTTCTCACAGAGCAGCTCTCTCAGAACTCTCTCTGCCCCACTTACCTCACACGGTATTATGGAGTGAGGAAGGGAAGGCGATTGTGAACCGCTTTGAGACTTCTTTGGGTAGAAAAAACGGGGTATAAGAAACCAACCCTTCTTCTCTTTCTGGAGGCATTTACAGTCTAAATCTGGGGCTGGGGGGAGTGGGCCCAGCCACATCTCCTAGGTCTGGTGAGGCATTTTTAAGTGAAGTCAATGTTCAATTCTGCCTAGTTTTGTAGCGGCACCAGATCATCTTCCGTCTACACTGATGGTGTCTCAGAGAGCAACTGGCTCGGCAGACGTCTGCTGGTAAGAAGGCTGCTGTGGGAGGCTGGCCACCTGGCTCCAAGCCCAGACTATTGGCTTCATGCCAGTCTTCAGGATGGCAGCCGCTGGTCAGCAGGACGACTGATGCTTCACTAATTCTTTGACTGAGTAATTGGCCGTGGCCAGTGTCAATTAGTGAGGCAATGACTGAGGCCACATTGGCTTAAGTGATGGGGGCTCTTTTGGTTCTGTTCTTCTTTAGAGCCCAGCCAGGCACCTTTAAGACAAGCAAAATTGCATTCAAGGCATGAGCTTTCATGTGCACACACACTTCTGCAGGGACAAGGACTTTCCCTTCTTCCACGGTCTCCCTTGCTCGGATACATATTCCTTGCATATTGACATCTTTGTAAATGAAGCTAGCTAGGCACCCTCTGGGCAGGCTATAATGTACCTCTGGGACTGGCAACTCTCAAACAAAATGAAGACACTTTGTCCTCTTACGTTAAAGACTCAAGCCACAGTGATTATATGGAGAGCCTAACATACAGCAGACCTGATATTGTTTACCAAATAACCTGTAGTACACAATTTTAATAATGGCTAATAGAATTATACCAGCAATGTATTTTGAGTACTCAGAAACATAATATACATACTATTATTATTTTCTGCACTCTATAGTCCTCAGGTTGCCAGCACTGGGCTGAGAAATACCTGGAGATTTTTGGTGGGCAAGGCAGAGCCCTCGGTGGGATACAATGCCACAGAGTCCAGCCTCCAAAGCAGCCAATTGCTGCAGGCAGGGGAAATGACCTCTCTTGCTTGGGGACTAATTGTAATACATGGAGATCTCCAAGCCCTTCCCAGAGGTTGGCCATCCTAGTTCCTCATACATGAAGCCTTTCCTACAAAATAAATGGATGACTCAGGAGGTCCTTTCCAAATCTATGATTCTATGATTCTATGACAAACATACAGACAAATTTCGACTGGGCAACTAGACCTTCCTTTTTCAAAACCAAAATGGTCCTGGTCCTGCCTTCCAAAAATTAGGGGAGGGGGACCCTGGCCTTTAGAATGAGAATCGTTGATTTCTAGAAATGGAAGGGGCTATCCAGCCTGTCCAGTCCTACTCTCTGCTCAATGCAGGATCAGCCTCAAGCATTCAGGATAAGTATCTGTCCAGCTGCTGCTTAAAGACTGCCAGTGAAGGGGAGCTCACCACTTCCTTAGGCAGCCCATCCCACTGCTGAACTACTCTGACTGTGATCCACCACCACCACACTGATATCTAGCTGATTCCTATCCTCTGCTGCCAAAAGGAACCTTTCCCTGCCCTCTTCTAACTTTCCAAATACTTAAAGATGGAAATCCTGCCCCCTCTCAACCTCCTCTTCTCCAGGCTGAACATTTCCAAGTCTCTCAGCTTTTCCTTATTGGGCTAGGTCCCCAGGCCCTGGATCATCCTTGTCGCTCACCCCTTTTAAATTTGTCCATGTCCTTTTTGAAGTTAGGCCTCCAGAACTGCACACGGCCCTCCAGGTGTGACATGATATACTCCAAGACTATGACATCTTGTGATTTAGATGTGATGCCTTTATTGATACAGCCCAAGATTGCATTCTTTCTCTGTACCACTACATCATTTTGTCTGCTTATATTTACCTTACAGCCATCAATCAATCAATCAATCAATCAATCAATCAATCAATCAATCAATCAATCAATCAATCAATCAATCAATCAATCAATCAATATTTATTTCATGGTCATAGATCAATAAAATACAAAAGGAAAATGAGACATAATATCAGTAAAACAATTAAAATATGTAGACTAAATACAAGATTAAGAAACACACCATAAAAGCTACTAGCCTAAATAGCATAAATAGTTATGAGCACTCTACAAACTTATCGGTATACTTAGGGGCTTTTTGCATGCCTTCAAAATAGCACAATGGTTGCCAATTGAAAACGCTACTGATCTGCCACACACCTGAAACCAATCTGCAAAAAGCGCTTCCTCGTAGCGCTTTCAGGGAAATTCCCAAAAGTGGATTCACCCTCCGGAAAGCGATACACTCCTGCAACCAATCTGCAACACTAGCGAAAAAGACCTGTGCGTTAACATTGTTGCGGTTTCTACAAAGTCCCTCCCCCTGGCTCTCTTCTCTGACCTTCCGGCGAAGCGATCACCATTTTTTTTTCTCTGAGCGAGCGGGGATAAACGCACCAGCGAGCCTCTTTCTGTTTAGAGGCTTCCCTGGCTTCAGTCCCTCCCCTTTAGTCACTAAGCACAAACCACAGAAAAGCCCGTTTGCTGATGTATTTTCCCTTTAATTTTTACACATTCATTCAGCCGAAAATCGGGCCCGTGAGAGGGGGGGGGGGTTTCACTCGGAGGAAGCGTGGCAACGATCAAACGATCAAATGACAGCTCAAACACATTAGGCAGCTGGATGGGTCTCTCCGTTGCAACGAATCTACACAGATTCGTTGCAATGGGTCTGTTTTTTTTTTTTTTTTTTTTAAACCTTTCTTAAAGGGAAAGGGGCTGTTTGGGAGCATGCTAACGGCTGCCCATTGGCTGCTTGACGGCCAGGGGCGGGACGAGCTTGGCAATAGCGCTTCCTTTCTAGCGATTTCTGCCGAGACCGGAAGCCTGTGGGAAACGCTACAAAACGCAACTGGATTCCACTACAAAGGCAGGTATGCATAACGACGAATTCCACTATTTTAAATGGCGATTTTTCATTCAGTGACCAATTTGCTACAAAGATCCCGGTGCGTAAAGCCCCTTAGAATAGCTATACATAAGTAATTCAATGTTTCCTAATTCTAGAAGCTAGCCAAGCAAATAACATAAATAGCTATAAACACTCTAAAAACCTATTGGTATATTTAGAATAGCTATACATCAGTAACTTGATGTTTCCTAATTCTAGAAATGAGTCAGCCAAATCTAGCTACTTTGTTTTTTAGAAGACTGTTTGAATATGATAATAATAGTTGCAGGTGATGTTTTCTCGGGCCATGAGGCCATTCTATAAGCATTCTATAAGCACCTGTGTGAATATCTGTTCTACATAATATATTTCTGGTAAGGCCTTGGAGAAGAAGCGTGTCTTGTGGCATAAGTGCCACTCAGTGCTTAACACCCACTCAGGGTGGCTGTCCTCCTTCTCCAACCAGCTTGCCTGTCTTTCCAGCAGCCAGCCAATCACCTTCCGCCCCTCAACGCCCCTCCTCCTTCCACTTCCCTCAGAGGCTCAGAGGCTCAGAGGCTGCAGATCCCTGCTGCATGAGAGCTGCCCCTGCTGGTGAATTCCCTTCCAGCGGGGCCTCCAGCCTGCAGCCTTTCTAGGTCCTGGGGGAGGGAGAGGCCATCCACAGAGTTCTTCCACGCCCACCACCCACAATCTAGAGCCCATTGTATTCCTGAATGCTTGGCCCCTAGTGCTTATCTAATTTGACCTCAAATAAGACTTGTTCTGTGGTCTCAACTTGACCCTCATTGCAAGTACCAAGCTGTTCCTTGACTGGGAATCCATCACACATTTCCCACTCAAGTATGCAGAGGGCAGGGCACTGTAATGAAGGAGGGTGAAGGATCTCCTGTGCTCAGGGTTTACAACTTTGATTAGGTATTGCATCAAGGTGTTCCTGATTAAAAGATCTTTCCTAAAAAGTGAATCCTGGATATTGTTGAGGTCAGGTTGTCTCTCTAATTCTATCACGCTTGTCTTAACAAGATCTATAGCCTTGTCGTAACCCATGGTCAGAATCAATTGAAGTGAGAGACCATAGTAACACAGCTCTCTAGTGAGTGCAGTTTGCCAAGGTGCAAGGAAAGAGTTTGTCACAATTAAACCTGCAATACCCTGCTGTTGGAAAAGCAATTTGAGCCAGTAGATAAAGGTAGCTATCCAAAGTCTGGACTGAACATTGACCATTCCCACGATCCTGCTGCATTTGTGATGTTGTTTGGTACTCGCAAAACTGACCTCAGAAATTTAGACTGGACCTTTTCTATATTGCCCAATCTGCCCAATATACTAATAGGTGCCCCATGTCAGCTGAGCAAGAGCCTTAGCCTTGAAGGTGTTCGTCGCAGCTGGAATGTAGCTGGCCTCCTTTCTGCCAGAAATTATTTTTAATTGCACCTGCACCTTTCTGTTCATTTAAAGAGATGTTATTGATATGGGCAGATCTTGCATAAGTTGCATGGAAAATAACGCCAAGATGTTTATGCTGTTAGACCTGTTCTATTAGGACCCATTTAGTCTCCAAAATAAGATTTTGGTCTCTTACCACATATTATGATCTTTGTCTTATCATGATTAATTACCAGGCTATTCAATTGACAAGTAGAAGTTTAAAGCTCTTAAGGCTCCTCTCAGCATATAGTAGTAAAGGTAAAGGTAAAGGTAAAGGTAAAGGTAAAGGTAAAGGTATCCCCAGACTGGGTCATGTCTGACTCGTGGGGTGACGCCCTCTAGCGTTTTCATGGCAGACTCAATACAGGGTGGTTTGCCAGTGCCTTCCCCAGTCATTACCATTTACCCCCCAGCAAGCTGGGTACTCATTTTACCGACCTCGGAAGGATGGAAGGCTGAGTCAACCTTGGATAATAGTAGTAGTGAGATGTATTTTCCCCAAATTTGTGGTGGGTGGAAACTTGGGTTCTTCAGAGTGCGGCCAATATCATCCTTAGCATTTTGCTTATCTTATATTTGAGAAACAGCCTCCAGGGCGGAGATTGTCCGGGGCCTGCCCAAGCTGTCCAGACTTTACTGCCTGTTCCTGGAGGCCAATCAAAGCAAGCTGTGCGCCTGTTGATTGGCCAGCCCCATTCAGGCCTGCCGTCCATAAACCCAGATGCTAATTACCTTCATTTCATGGTTGGACGTTGCCAGGGATGGAGGTGGGCTTCTGGGAGCCTCCCAAGGACAGCAGGCATAGTAGGCACTTACCTGCCCCAGCCTGGCCAAGCCTCTGAGGCACAGAACTTAAGCCCTTGGAGGGGGAGTTAGGCAAAGGAACTGCCTGCACTGGTATGGTTTCGAGTGTGTATGTGTGTGTGTGTGTGAGAGAGAGAGAAGGCAGCAGCATCCCCTTCCCCATGCTGCCTGCCTCGGAGCTCCTGTGCCTTCCCTGCCTGCCTGACTTTAAAAGTGGGTAAGGTTGTGTTAGTGTTTGTGTGTGAGCTGATCTTTATATTCTGCATATGAGCTGTAATTCCAGGAGCTCTCCAGGCCCCATCTGGAGGTTAGCTACCCTTGTGTTGGAAATATTCCTGGAGGTTTGGAGACAGGGAGGCCACAGAAAACCCCTTCCTCACTTAAAATACTGCTCTGGCCGGCCTCGCTGATGGAGGGAAGATGCAGCCAAGCGACTCTCTGCAGATTTGAGGCCTCCCTGTTATAACATCTGTCTGTCCTCATATTCCATTTAGCTCTTGGAAGGCAATTTTCCTCATTAGACATGCCTTTATATTGTGGCGTTGTTTAGTAGGGATGGGACAGCGTACTGTAAGTGGAAAATGGTCACTATCATAGAAAGAGGATACCTCAAATTCTACTTAATTCTTCATCAGATTTTTGGAGACTATGATGTAGTCAATGGTACTCATTCTGTCCCCCAACCAGAAGGTAAATTCTGCTGGATTGTCTGTTACTACTGAACCATTCAGAATAATTAAATCCAATCTGTACACCAACTGAGGCAACTTAAGACCTGAAAAATTATGCTTACTATCTTTGAAAGCCCTTCTATGTAGTGGTGTCAAGATCTCAGAGTCAGGAATATATAGGTTGTAGCAAGTAAAAAGAGTAAAGTTGTCACAACCCATCCTGGTGTTACAGTCCCCTCCTAACATGAGGAATGCTGATGGGAATTTCATCAAAAGGTCCTCTAAATATAACTCAAAGCCCTCCCAATGTGTCTCTATCTGTGATTTAGCTCCTCCCAGGGGACAATATATGTTAACAAGGAGGCAGTATGAATGTTGAAATAAAATAGCCACAGCCACAGATGACTGCCAATAATTTCGCAGAGCTTCTGATTAAAATAGCCAAGCTCGTTTTGGGTCTCCCATGGAGAGAGGGTTCTGCTGGGAGGTCAAAAGTTTTATAGCCAGACAAATATCACAGAATCAGAGTTGGAAGGGGCCATACAGGACATCTAGTCCACCCCCTGCTCAATGCAGGATCAGCCCAAAGCATCCTAAAGCATCCAAGAAAAGTGTCTATCCAACCTTTGCTTGAAGATTGCCAGTGAGGGGGAGCTCACCACCTCCTTAGGCAGCCTATTCCACTGCTGAACTACAATCACAGACTCTTAGAGTGGGGTGGGGCCATCCAGGCCCTCTAGTCCCACCCCCTGCGCAAGGCAGGATGAGCATAAAGCATCCAAGATAAGGATCTGTCCAACCATTAAAGACTGTCAGTGAGGGGGAGCTCACCACCTCCTTAGGTTGCCCATTCCGCTACTGACCCACTCTGATTGTGAATTCCCCCCCCCCCTGATATCTAGCCTATATGGTTGTACTTGTAGTTTAAACCCATTACTGCACGTCCTTTCCTCTGCAGCCAACGGAAACAGCATCCTGCCCAACCTTTCAAATACTTAAAGAGGGCTATCATGTCCCCTCTCAACCTCCTTTTCTCCTGGCTGAACATTCCCAAGTCCCTCAACCTATCTTCATAGGGCTTGGTCCCTTGGCCCCAGATCATCCTCGTCGCTCTCCTCTGTACCCCTTCAATTTTATCTACATCCTTCTTGAAGTGAGGCCTCCAGAACTGCACACAGTACTCCATGTGTGGTCTGACCACTGCCATATACAATGGGACTATGACATCTTGTGATTTTGATGTGATGCCCCTGTTGATACAGCCCAAAATGGCATTCGCCTTTTTTACCGCTGCATCACACTGCTTGCTCATGTTTAGTTTACATTCACAAGTACCTCAAGGTCTCGTTCACACACAGTGTTACCTAGAAGCGTATCCCCCATCCAGTAGGCATGCTTTTCATTTTTCTGACCCAGATGCAGAACTTTACACTTACCTTTATTAAACTGCATCTTGTTCTTATTTGCCCATTTTTTCATTGTGTTCAGATCTCGTTGAACTCTGTCTATTTTCTGGAGTATTTGTCAATCCTCCCAATTTGGTGTCATCTGCAAACCTGATGAGTAGTCCCTCCACCCCCTCATCTAGATCATTAATAAATATGTTAAAAGTACCGGACCAAGCCCTGAGCCCTGAGGTACCCCGCTACTCACCGCCCTCTAGTCTGATGAAACACCATTGACAACAACACTTTGAGTGCGGTTCTCCAACCAATTCCCTATTCACCTAACTATCTGAAAATCCAGATTGCAGTCCTTCAATTTATCCATAAGAACATCATGGGGAACCTTATCAAAAGCTTTACTAAAATCCAAGTAAACAACATCAACCAAATTTCCACGATCCAGCAAACCTGTTACTTGGTCAAAAAAGGAAACCAGGTTGGTCTGACAGGACCTGTTGGAGACAAATCCATGCTGACTTCCTTGGATCACCAAATTGTCTTCCAGATGTTTGCAGATCGCTCCCTTTAATATCTGCTCCATTATCTTCCCCACTACAGAGGTCAGACTGTAGAATATGGTAGAAGCAAAAGCCAAGTCTCCTGCAACATCATGATATCAAATTCAGAGAGAAAACTGAGAACTTCAGATTCACTCCTTCTGCTGGCCCATCCCCTGGTAGTACTAGAAGGTTCTGCATGCCCACCTTCTCACCCCCCCAAGCTTGTCTAGTCAATCCCAGGTGATCAGATCTAATCATCCCTCTGGGTCAGAATAGACACAGCCATTCTTTACAGGCAATGATGTCTCATTGCTTTTCATAAGATGCTGTTGCTTTTGCTGTGGGCTTCCTATGGGCCGAGATTTTCCTTTAAAGTCGTTAAACTTTTCATGCTGAAGGGTGTCTCAGGGATGGAATTGGCAGCTTGTTCTTCTGGCTGCAAGCCTTTGTTAAGCAGGGATATTCCTTTGGAGCCATTTAACTTTTCATGCTGAGAGGGTTTCTCACGGGTAGAATCTACATCTTGTGCTCGCACCCCAGTTATGTTGCCTCTTTCCATGGAGTTGATGTCAGTTCCACCATCTGTAACTTCCAGCAGTTTGTCTCTAAGGGAAGGTAGACACGCCGTAATTGCATCCTGTTTTGACCTGGGCAGCTTCTCAAATGAGTGCAGGAGCTCCTCCTCTGTTGATCTGTTCAAGCTGGATGTTCCCCCTTCACCAGCCTCTGTGTGGATTTTCAGGTTAGGCCAGGGGTAGTCAAACTGCGGCCCTCCAGATGTCCATGGACTACAATTCCCAGAAGCCCCTGCCAGCAATGCTGGCAGGGGCTTCTGGGAATGGTAGTCCATGGACATCTGGAGGGCCGCAGTTTGACTACCCCTGGGTTAGGCTGTTTGTTTAAGGCCTTTTTGGCAAGATTTTGTTCCTGGGCACATCTCTCCCATGGCTGTTTTTAATTTGATTAGGGCGTTAATGACTATTTTTAAATACTCTGCTTGGAAACGCCCCCAGTTGCTCCAGTTTTCCCCTCTGCACCAGAATTAGTTTGGGAATTGTTGTACTCCTAAAGGTTAATAGTACTTTCATAGTTTGGTTGGGGCTGCTTACAATCTCTGCAGTGTTCGAATCAATAGTGTTTATTGGTCTTTTAAAAATAATATTCAGGTGTTTGGTTGCTCTCCAGGTGGGCCCCCAGGATGGTAAGTAGCCTCTATATGGACAGACGGTCAGGCCAAGACTTCCTTTTTGAAGGATAAGATTTTGAAAAAGAGTAGTTCCGCGCCATAGCTGAATCCCCGGCTGTTTAGTGTTTCCAGCTGATGGTGCCAGGCATTTAGTTATATGCTTAGGTGCACCTTGCATCCTGTCCTCGTCTTGCACCAGCTGTTTCTCTTTAATTAGCAGCTCACTTTTCAAAGAAAGAGCACTTATATCTTTTTTTAAATATAGCTATAATTTCAAAAATATTTGTAACTATTAACTGTCAGGTCTGCAAACTTTGCCAGCAAATCGTCTTTACTCTCATTAAGTCTGCTGTCTTTGAAGATTAGGTCGCTTACTTCTGGGTTTAAGTTATTCTTTCCCCTTTCTGACTCTTGCAAGCTATTACTTTCCTGGCTCTCTGCCAGAGCTGCATAACGATTTGACACTGGTATTTTGTATAGGAGGGAGTCTTTGTTTGGGAAAAAAAAATTGTCAATCCTCTTTTGTTTACTGGCTGACAGCGTTTCCTCCTCCTTAGAGTTGTCATTTCTTCTTCTTTTATTTCCACCTGTTTTTATCATTATTAACGACAACACTACTAAAGGAACCAAATCAGAATTCAATGTCCCAATAGTATGCCTAACTTCAGCCGTGCCAAAACAAGGGTTTGAAGATAAAACTTCCTGACTGTAAATTCTAAGGGGTAGTCAAACTGCGGCCCTCCAGATGTCCATGGACTACAATTCCCAGGAGCCCCTGGCATTCGCTGGCAGGGGGCTCCTGGGAATTGTAGTCCACGGACATCTGGAGGGCTGCAGTTTGACTACCCCTGAGAACCCAGGGAGTTGATATCTTCAACAGGCTAGGCAGGGCGAAGGCAAAAGCACAAGGAGGAAGAAGGGGGAGAGCTGTCTGCTGATTTTTCCAGGGCTGGCTGAGTCCCCCAAGTGCAGCACACCAATTAAGACTCACAGCACACCGTATCAGTAGCATGAAAGAGAAGTAAAGCATTAATTGTCCGTATGAAAGATAAAATAAAATACTTCCCAGAGAAAGTCACCCACTGAACTATCTCCTCATAGCCACTATATTGGATCACCTGAGCCTCCCCAAAACACTTACAGTCCACAAGTACCGGAAGATCACATTCCCGCACACTGCTACCCAGAAGTGTATCTCCTATCCAGTATGCCTGCTTCTAATTTTTGGGACCCAGATGTAGAACTCTGCCTTTCTCCTTATTGAATTGCATCTTTCATCTGCCCACTTTTCCAGCATGTTCAGCACCTTTATTGGCATAACAAAAGCATTTATGTTAAAAGATTTCAATTCCCAGTTCATTTGAAGAGAATCCTATGGTGGAATTTTGCAATAGCTTCAGCTACTTGAGAGTTTTGATCCAATATGAGAAAGTGCACTATTGTCGAGAGATCGTGAATCTTGTTCTCCCTCATGAGAGGATTTATCAACCGATCTCTGAGATGGTTGTGCTGCTCACAAAAGAGCAGAGCATGTTCCACCAACTTAGGTTGCTTTGAAAAGCACGTACAAAGTCTGTCGGCAAATGGAATTTTAGTGTAGCGACCTTTAGTCACTGCCATCGGTAGGAAGTTCAGTCTCGCAAGCATTAAAAAACGTTTCAAGGAATACAATGTTAAAGACAAAAAATACTCTGGGATCCTCCTTGCCAGGGGATACATTTTTAGAAAGATGGAAGAACATGTTCTTACTGAAATCAAGGTAAAATGTTTCCACAGCATCCCTCTGATTTGGCAAGGTAGTAATTTTCAAAAAAAGAAAAGAAAAAAAGATTAATTACAGCCATCCACTGTAGTTGCTCAAGAACCAACTGTTTGATTTTTTTGTTCTAAAATTTTGGTAGCTTTAGACATCAAGCTGACAGGTCAGTGGTTACCTGGATCCTCCTTTTCCCCCTTCTTAAAGATGGGGACAACCTTTACCCACCTCCAATCATCTGGCACTTCTCCTATTCTCCACGAATTGTCAAAAATAACAGACAGAGGCTCATAAATTACATCTGCAAGTTCTTTTATTACTTTTGGATGCAATTCATCTGGCACAGGGGATTTTGTTTAATTTAAAGAAATTAGGTGTTTATGGACTACCCCCACAGTGATCCTAGGCCACAACTCCCATCCCTCGTCACGTGAAACGATTTTGCAACGCTGAGCACGATTCCCTTCTCAAGAGAAGACTGGGTAGAAGTAGGAATTGAGTTATTACATCTGCTTAAGTTTTTCTGGCCACAGGATTCTGCCCAACATAACTCAGTTTGTTAAAATTTGCTCTCCTGAAGTCCAGCCTGTATGTGTGACTATAGACAGGTTTTCTCTTCCCTATGAGCATAAAGCCCTTCATAGTCTGGGTCCCACATTCCTGAGGGATAGCTTATTGCCTTATATTCCCAGCAGGCTTTGAGCTCTGTGGGTACTAATTTGCCGGTGGCCCCTTAAAATTTCGCCTGTCCTCAACCAGGGCCTGGGCCTTTTCAGTCCTCACCCCAACCTAGTGGAATGGGCTCCCTTAAAACCTGAGGGCCCTGCAGGATCTTCCATGGTTCTGCAGGGCCTGTAAAATGGAGCTCCTCCGCCAGGTCTTTGGTTGAGACCGGGGAACGGAAGATTCACTTGGCCCCTTCCTCAGATCAGAACAATTTTGCATCCCTGGAAATCTGTGCTCAGAGGTGTTGAGAGAATGGAGGCTGACTGGGGGCTGGGGGTGGAGGGGGCTGGGGGATGTAGGAGGAGTTTGATTTTCTCCCCCTCACTGCCAGACTTACTATTTTGTAATGTTAATGTTTTAATGTTTTTTATGTGATGTAGGGTTTTATTCTGTAACCCATCAACCAGTTCTCCCCTGTAGGTGAGAATCAAGTCTAAATCAGCAGACCCCCTGGTTACCCCTTTCACTTTCTGGCAAATGAACCTGTCAGCAAGACAAGTGAAGAATTTATTGGACTTTTCCTTTTTAGCAGAGGTGGTCTTCCAACAGATATCTGGGTAATAGAAATCTCTCATGACCACGAGGTCCCATCTCTCTGAGAACTTTGAAATCTGGTCCAGGAGACCTTTGTAAGCCTAGCCCATTAACAGGAAGAAGCAACGAAAACACAACCTGTGCTTTTCTCCCCAAGGCCATGTAGTCTTGCTTCATAAGCACCACACTGTGCTGGGCAGTATCATCTGTTCCCACATGAATGAGCAGGAAGGGATATCTGTCCTTGGGCTTTCCAAGTCTTTCCACCCTTTTCATGACATCCTTGATTCTCCCGCCAGGTAGACAGCATACCTCCCGAGACAACAAGTCCAGTTGACACACTTTGGCTTCTACAAATCTCAACAGGGGATCCCGAATTCCAGTGTGTGACTCCTAATCCTAACACACTGGGGAGCAGAAGAGGTAAACCTCTCATCCACAGGGGCCTGTGAAACATCTTCTGAGCTTTGGGAGAGTTGGGGAAATAGTCCTTGTTCCTGTGGTCCAGTGTCACTATCTAGAGGCAGATCCTGGATATGATTTCTGAGTGTCAGAGGGGCAGAATATATTTTTGACACCTCTGGGTAACATTATTCCATCTGTTGTCTCTTGTATTGGGTTCTCCTCTAATTGGTGAGACACCTTTCCCATCTCTCCCATTTACCTTCAAAAAGTGCTCCATGAGTTCCTTCCAAGAACTCTTTACCCTTCTTTATAGAATAAAGCAGGGGTAGTCAAACTGCGGCCCTCCAGATGTCCATGGACTACAATTCCCAGGAGCCCCTGCCAGCATTGCTGGCAGGGGCTCCTGGGAATTGTAGTCCATGGACATCTGGAGGGCCGCAGTTTGACTACCCCTGGAATAAAGTGTGGGCAGGGGTTCTTTCAGCTTCTGTCCCTTCCCCTCCATAAGCACTACTAACTTGCACTTGGTGCTTGTGTATTTAAAGTTACCCAGAGGTAAAAATACAAACATGCCACAGACAGTGCATGTTACAGGCTCAGATCCATTGCCAGCTATGCTGCTTCCATACATTATGGGAAGAACCAGACCCCTTCTGAAAACTCTGGAACACTTACAGAGCCCCCTAGCTTGATCCACAAGCCGAGAGCCCTTTAGCTCTCACTCTTTGGCATGTGCCAAAGGTGCACACCTCTGGTGAGCAAGAGCCTTTTATAGCACAAAGGCCCACCCACTCAGCCCCAGGCAAAACTGCCAACTCATGCAAATCAGCTAATGCAATTAGCTGCAGTGCCCCACCACCCAGGCAAGGAACAAAGAAACAAAAAATCCCACTCAAACAGTCCCCACTTTCCTGCAGCCTGTATAACCTCACCCACTGTAAGAAAGAAGCACACACTTTAAGAAAGAAGCAACAGGCAACAGAAGCTCCCAAGCTGGCACTTTCTCCTCCCTGCCTTGCTGTTTGCTCTAGGAGTTAAGCACCTTGAAAACATCATTGCAAATTCTGAGGCCCATTAAAACTTAGCAAGACTCAGGGATGGTTCCTGCACTCTCCAAAATTGTCTTCCACCCCGTAATCCCTGCACTTGCAGGTCCTTCCGTTTTATGTCCTACGTGTCAAAAAAGGAGCATCTGCAGAAGTCCATTGAAATATATGCTGGAGCTACATTTTTTTCATCCTCAAAGTGCAGCAGGACTCTTGATTATTTTGAGAGAGAGTGAGATTCACAGCTGGGCTGCTTGGTGCAGGTAACCTGAAAGTACCAGCAGGGGAGAAATCCACAGGCAGGACTGAGGGCAGCGGAGCAGGCTCACAGGAGCAAGAAGCAGATGTAGCTGAACCCTGCAGAGGATCCACAGGGCAATGGTGAGGGGCAGGACAACTTGCCACCATCTTTTGACTGTGCAGTGAAAATACAACACCAGGACCTTGGACTGTTCACTGGGGAGCCCAGACAGGACCAAGGATGCCGTCCATGCTGGGGAGCAGGGTGCGGATGGCACGTCAAAAAGCTCCAGGATCCAAGATGCTGTTACCTGCAGGGCCTTGGGCTGGGCCAAGTCCCCATGTGATGGAAGGTGCTGACCAGGAAACTTTCTTGGAGCAGTGGCTACAGGAAATAACTCACTGAGCGGGCTCTTCCTCCTCTTTATCCCCAAAAATCTCTGCCTGGGGGGACTGACCACTTCTGCATGGACACAATTAGTGTGCAGAGAAAGCACAGGTATTCTGGGACCCCCATTTCTGTGCTCTGTCAGAGTGCTTATATGCTAATTGATGCATCGATATATCTCTGCTTTAGGATGCTAGGGCTTGCTTTAGGATGCTAGGGCTAATCCTGCGTTGAGCAGGGGGTTGGACTAGATGGCCTGTATGGCCCCTTCCAACTCTATGATTCTATGATTCTGCCTGGAAAAGGGCTAGTAACTCGTACAGAAACAGAATGAAAGCTGGTTATCAGGCAGGTCACTTCAATGCTGACTCTTGACCCCACAGTTTGCCTGGCTGGGAAGATGTCATTGCCTGGGTGGCTCACCATCTGCCCCCATGAGTGTTCACCGTTAGGGACAGCAGAGCCCCAGTCCCAAAGCTCTCGGTTCTATCCCAGCACTGCAGAAACGTTATGTAAACCTACAAACCCCCAAAGCGAAGCCCCTGAAACAAGCTGCAAATGTCAGGAGAAAAACAGAAATACAGATGATACAGAAATGAATTCAAAGGATCTGGCAAACTGGGAGTGAGATATGTAGTGTGAAAGCAGAGCTGTGAAACTCTTCAGCCGAATTTAGATGTAATGGAATGAATAACAAATCAGAGTGCTGAGTGGAAAAGCCTCATTAGGGAGGTTGTGTTTTTCAAGAAGTGGCTGCGGAGCCAGGAGCCCTTGGCAGGGGAGGGGGGGCAGAGACGATGGCTGCCACGTGCCAGGTGAGGCGGAGGGGACAGGACGAGTGGCATTTGATGACATCCCCCCCCCCCAGTTTGGTCCTTTGTTTGAGAGCCAGTTTGGTGTAGTGGTTAGGAGTGCGGACTTCTAATCTGGCATGCTGGGTTCGATTCTGCCCTCCCCCACATGCAACCAGCTGGGTGACCTTGGGCTTGCCACAGCACTGATAAAGCTGTTCTGACCGAGCAGGAATACCAGGGCTCTCTCAGCCTCACCCACCTCACAGGGGGTCTGTTGTGGGGAGAGGAAAGGGAAGGCGACTGTAAGCCACTTTGAGACTCCTTCGGGTACAGAAAAGCAGCATGTAAGAACCAACTCTTTTTCTTCTTCTTTTGTTATTATGCCCTCCCCTCCATGTCTTTTCTCCCCACTGCTACCGCCACCAAGCACACACAAGTGTTGAAATACAGTCTGTGAACTGCACTGGTGGGCACACATCGGCTTCTGGGAGGGAGGGCGATGGCCCCATCCCAATGTTGGTGCATGGCCGTTTGCCTGCTTTTTGTATCAAGAGAGGAGAAATATGTGAAAGGCCCCTCACCAAGGGATTGCACAGCGACCTTGCTGACCCTGACCAACCATAGCATGATTTGCACGTGTTGCTCCACGACAGGCAGAGAAGGAAGCAGCCAGCCAGAGCGCCCAGCCCCAGCCCTGAAGCTCCACTGTCAGTCCACCGATGCCACAAACAGGAGCCTTGGGAGAAGAAACAGGAACACAGAATCCCCCGAATGAAAGGAGGAATCTGGGATGTTCACTTTTGATTGCAAGTCCGTAAGGGGTAATCAATCAGGTCCCTGTTCTTAGCTTCCCACAGCAGAGATGAGAACATCCTACACAGGGGTGAGGACAGCTGGGGTCAGAAGATAGCTCCCGTAGGGCAGGGGTAGTCAACCTGTGGTCCTCCAGATGTCCATGGACTACAATTCCCATGAGCCCCTGCCAGCATTTGCATTTGTTGGCAGGGGCTCATGTGAATTGTAGTCCATGGACATCTGGAGGACCACAGGTTGACTACCCCTGCCGCAGGGTACAGTTCTCATTAACTAACAGAACTAACTGAGCAGGGGCTCCACCCCAAAACATATCAATATTAGGGTGGGGGAGCAGATAGTTCCATTGTCGTGCATATAAAAAATACACCACAGCATCCATATTTCCTGCTTTAGGAACACATGGAAGGAACAACGGCCCTTCTGTGACTGCAGGTCACTTGGAAGGACAACCCTGATGAAACTCCCAGCATCCTTCCTGCAGAAAATGGAGAACTCGGGAGTGCCCATCTTTTTCCCTGCAAGGAGAAGGAGAATCCAGACACAAAGAGCAACCAGGGACATGCAGCCACACTGTCACAGGAGGTATTCCTCTTAAATGCCCATACCCAGGGGGTGGAGGCAAGAAGGCTGTGCTCCCACTTTGATCAGAAACAGCAGCAAAAGAGAAGGAACCGGCTGGGCTAGAACCCCTTCTCTTACACCTGGGAGCAGTCCAGGGAGAGGGTGACTGGCCATTACCAGCCAAGCAGCAAGAAGCTTGCTCTGGGTGAGCCCTGTGGGGAGAAGGCACTCTTTGCCTGCGGAATAAGGCACCAGCTGCTGCAGGCTTGGGGGGGGGGGAGGGTGACTCTGCACTGTGAATGGAGTCCATCCCAGCCTCTGCCCCTCTTGGAGGGCTGTCCAGAGACATGTAGACAGCAAGGAGGCCTTTTCCACAATATCAGCAAACAGCAGGTGGCCGAAGCGCACCTCACAGGTTACTCTAAACCATAGAGTTTAGGGTGACCCCTACAGCAGGGGTAGTCAACCTGTGGTCCTCCAGATGTCCATGGACTACAATTCCCATGAGCCCCTGCCAGCAAACGCTGGCAGGGGCTCATGGGAATTGTAGTCCATGGACATCTGGAGGACCACAGGTTGACTACCCCTGCCCTACAGCACTCTATGGTGCAGTGGTTTCATGGGATGACATTTCACGCCCCCCCCCCCCATTTCCCCCTGCAAATCCCAGGTCAATGGCAACCCTAGAGATGTGGCACCCTGTCTGGGGTTTATCCTGCATGTGTGTGTGTGGGGGGAGGGGGTTGGGGTTTCCTGTAGACCTATACGGTATCCTAACCTGTTGGAGCCCAGGGTGGGAGGCTGGGGGGGGATTTCTTTCTCCATGTTTTCTATGACACTTTAAAAAGACACACCTTCCCTTCTGCTGCATTGCTCCCAGCAACATGGGGATCCCGGTGGATGATTCAAAGGGGAAAAACTCAGACACGTTGGGAGACCTGATCACACCTGCTTTGGGCTAGGACTGCACATTCCTCTGCGTTCTGTACGTATGTCCCTGCTGCCCTAGGAAGCACCACGTACAGTGATGGCTGCATGTAATGACGGTCACAGCATGGATTCCAGGGGCTTTGAGGACTGTGTTTACGTGGGCCTAGGAGAGAGTGATGCTCTCCTCCTCCCTTTCTTTGATGCATACCACTAGCAGGGGTGCATCACAGCATGAAAGGGAGATGTGTTGACTGGCTCAGAAAAATTGCAAAGATTAGATCAGCCTGTTCCGTGTATTCAGCTGTGTGTTCATCTGTGTCGAGCGAATTTGAAAGCAAGCAAGATCCGGCTGCCCAGGACATCGATAATGACCATTAAAAGAGAAATAATCAAAGCAAGGCCCTCTTTCCCCCTCCCCAACAGCTTGCAGAGGAGAGGATTAAGAACTGCTGCTTTGAATCTTCAGCAGATCAGTCATTGCCTGAAATCATTTGCAGGAGGAGCCCTGCATGCACACTCAGCCAGCTGAAAACCTGCAGAAAAGCCCGACTTGCCTCCAGGATGCTAACAGGAACTGGCTCTTGAGGCATTATGTTATCAAAGGCGACAAAAACACCAAAGCAAAGCAAAGGAAATAATTGAAAGGGCTACTTCAGATCAGGAGGGATGATTCTCCTAATGATTTATGGCTTCATTAATGACTTTAATTGAGCAAATGATTATTTTCTTGGTCTGCTGACCTCAGACTGGGGCTGCTGCCTGGAAAGCCCCAGCCAAAGAGACCCAGGGCAATTCCGCACCCAATAAATATAGTGTAATGCTTACCTTAGGTAGATGTTATATTCCGGATGCTCTGCATGATGTCACTAACATCCAGCATCCAAGCAGCAAACTGCTCGCTACATCCACCATTTTAAAGCAGTACTTGGAGAATTGCATAAAGTGGATTCCCCAACCTCTGTAGCATGAGCTACAGGAGAGCAACCAGCAGGCCACCAGCCAAAGAAATGTATGGAGGTGAATAAACGCTATCTCCACCTCCAATGTCCCGCCCTCACACCCACCTCCCTTCTCCCGGGGACAGGAGGTTTTTTTTTTTTTTAAAGCAAACTGGATCAACAAATAGGCATATAAGCGTGCAGGCACATGAAAAGGTGGCAGACGAAAGTGAGCCAGAAGAAGGTGAGGAATGGCCTGAAGCGCAATTTATTTTTAGCTGCTGTAACGCCAATTTTTTATTTTTTAAAATATTTTTTGTTTATTGTTATTATATATAAAGTACAAAAGAGTGAAAAAGAAAAAAGAAGGTGACCAGCTGATAGGTAGTTATTATATCCTAGTCTATACATTGTCTATACAAATATACCTTACATAGTATAGTCTGATATTATCTCAAGAAATATATAGTCAATTCCCATTGCATATTAGTCCTAGCCTAGCAGTTACTACTGTCTTTCTTAAGAAAGTCCAGGTAATCGCTCCACTGTTCGTCATAATCTTCCAGTGGTTTCTTATTCACCATGTTAGTGAGTCTTGCCATTTTTGCTAAGTCCGCAAGTTTGTCTAACCATGTAGAAATAGTTGGGGTCTCGGTCGCCTTCCAGTGCTTCGCCCACACCAACCGCGCCGCCGTAGTTGCATGGAAGAAGAGGATCCTAGAAGAACTTGGTATGTATTTTAGCCCAATACTTTTTTGCTTTCTCACAATTCCACCACATATGATAAAAGAAACCTATTGCTTTATTACATTTCCAACATTTATTAGTTGCTTTATTACATTTCCAACATTTATTAGTTATAAATGTTGGAAACGCCAATTTTTTAGATCTGCGGAAATTCCCCTATTTCTCTCCCCTACCACTCCCAGTGCCTCTTGAGCTCCTGTTCTTACCACCCCAGTCCATGGGGCCCAAATGGCACAACCTGCACACTTGCTTTGCATTACGTGTTCCGGGCTGCATCCCCACAAGCCAGCCCCTCCCCAGTGTTTCCTTAGACTGCGGACCACATGTGGTCCTTCGACTAATTGGAGGTGGGCCCCGAAGGACACCTCCCCCCCGGCCCTTTACTTCATCCCCCCCGGCCCTTACCAACACACTTCGGGTGTCGTTGTCTCCCATCACTCCCAGATGGGACTATCTCGTTGCAGAGAAACAAGCTCCGGGTTCCCATTGATTTGTCATTGTCATGAGTTAAAATTTCCATGAAAATAAAATGTTCCTTATGTTCATTGTTGTGGCCTGTCTGTATCTTATTTTGAAGGGATGTTTAAACATGACCATAGCGATCAGAGAGCGTTAGGGCCGTGGTTGAGAGTAGAGGAGTAAACTACCCCCCCCCCCCCACCGGGCCTCAGTAAAAGGCGTTGAGTGGTCCCCGGTGATAAAAAGGTTGGGGACCACTGCCTTAGACCACCGTCTTCACAATGGTCAAAACTCTCACCTGTTCCTGTGGTCCTTTGTGGGTAATCTACAAAGGATGTTTTGTGGAAAGATTGTGAAGGCCCATCTTCCTCATAATGCACAGCTTGTGTTGTGAGCCACTGCCCAGAGAAAGACACACCTTCTTCATGGCAGGAAGAACTTTGGGTCTTCGGAGGACTAGCTTGACTAGCCCTGTCCCCAAATTTGGGGCAAGGAGCAGCCTTGTGCACGGTCCGAGGGAGCTGCTAGGGTTGTGCACTTCAGCAGCTTTGGCAGCCATTTGAGCCCAAAGCATCCAGCGCCACCAAAGCGGCCGAAGCGCGCAACCCTAGAAGCTGCCTAAGAGGTTTGGGCAAGTCACTCTCTCTCAGTTAAAGTGCCACATGAGATTGTCATGAGGATAGAATGGACAGGCATATGTTTACCTCTGGGAAATAATTATAGTTGCTTTTGCCTCAGCCATATCTTTGCCCAGAAGTCAACAGGGGCACTGTTCAGACAAAATGGTTAGGAAAACAACCCAGTGGACTGGGGCAAGGGCTTCATTTGCAGACATAGTCACATGGTCATGGTCATGTGATGCTGCCCTGGGGCTTTCCTGAGAAACTAATCAAGGGAAGTAAAGCAACATAAATCACCTGGCTCTCCAGAGAGCCAAAGAGAAGCCAGAAGATCCATCAAAGGGTTCAAAACTGCAAATATTACTATTCATGAACTGTAAAAAGCTGTCTTCGCTTGGGCTCTTAATATGCTCCTTTGTAAATTGCTTTGAGATTTACAGCTGAGAAGGTATAAAGGCTAGAAGCTGTTATTACCCCTGGGTAAGATATAATTCAACACAAGCAGAACTGGCAGATGTAAGAGAGAAGCTAAACTTGGTGTTGAATAAACAATGGAGCTGGAGGCAAATCTCTGGGGGCAAGGGTGACCTGCAGAGGCTTCAGAGCAGTGGTCAGGATGATGACCAGGTCAGCCGTTGACTTTTTCTCCTGAGAAAAAAAGCTTGAACCACTCGGGGTGAGAAAGATGTCTGCAGGACTAAGGGAATAAGAGGCAGAGTAATATAGACAAATTAAAAAATGAACATGGCACCAGGTCTGAAAGGCAAGCCTGAAATGGGAAATTGCTGATCTTCCAACAAAGATATGCATCTTGCCTCTGCAAGCCAGCTTGTCTGTGTTAGGGTCAGCAAAACAGAGCTGTTTCAAAAGAGATAAAAGGGGGACCAGAAAACAGGTGCACGAGCCTTAAGTCTGCTCTGAATGCGTTAATGGAACCCACCCTTAAGGCGACCAAGTAAGAGAAGAGTCTTGCTGGGAAAGAATCAGCCAGGTTTCTGCAAAAGGAAGGCTTGCCTCACACACCCTGCAAGTTCTACGAGAGTAGTCCACCACTAAAGATTCCTCAGTAGACTTTGCAGCCATGGGATAAGAGGGCCAGTCCTTTTATTGATCATTTTTGCAGAATTTAGGGGTGATCAAGGATGGTTCTAATGCTATTAGCATCAGTCAGAGCCCTAAGGAGGGAGGTCTTAGGCAGCTTGGATGGGCAGCAGCTAGAACCACCCCAGGCTGAGGCTGTCAGCTGCCTCCACTGCCACCTAGAGATGCTCCACCTGGCACAGTCAGCCCATTTGGCACTCAGACCTGCTTGCTGAACACGCAGAATCTGACTGTGAGCTGACAAGGGTCATGTCCCAGTTGCAGGGTCCAGGCACCTGTTGGCTGATCCCAAATCAGCTGTTGGCTGACCCCAAATCAGTGCAGTGGAGCTGTCTGGGGCATTTTTTGTCCCTTCTGGGATGCAGGTGGAGAGAAGCCAGGCCAGGATTGTCCAAATCTTCCCTTCCTGACAGCCCAGGCGTGGCACAGGCCCCATTGGTGGCCAGAGCAAAAAAGGGAATGCAGAGTTATCTGTACTCCCTTGCCATGGGGCAAATGAGGGCCTGAGTCAGACGAGGCCTGGAATGGGCATGGCCTGGCAATGATATTTGGCCCTTCACCAGACAAGTGGTGAGTTGTGGCAAATACCCAATGCAGAAAAGGTCTCGGTGTCCTTTCTGTAGTTTCTCTGGTCATCTAAACCTATTTTTTGAAGCTAGGAAGAGGAAGAGGGGCAAAGAATTTTCAAGCCAACCACAGTGATTTTCTCATTGAGAATGCTGATGTATTTCTCCCGCAATATACAGAAGACAACTGGAGACACTGGGGAAGATTTTGTTTCCTCCTAAACTGCCGGGCATAAGATGAAATTGTTGTTTTTCTCTTGCTGTGGCAAAACCCAGTAATTTCGACCTGTTTCTCACATAGAAAATTGTCAGAGTGCGAGAGCAGCATTAAAGGCACACACTCCACTGGTCATGTCAAACGGCATAGAGAGTCACTGGGCAGAAGAAGGAAAGCAAACGCAGCTATCAACAGCCATTAACTTTGACAGTGTTTCAAGGGAGAAACCAGGCCAAGGTTGCTGCTTTTCTTCCCTCAGCTCTGGCCCATTCCAGATGTGAGACAGTGTCCGTTGCTTCTGGCTGGCTCTCTGTTCCTACCTAGCCGGAGGGAGAAGGCCCAGTCCTGGGCTAGGACGTCTGGTGATGCCACGGGGCCAATCCCATGCCACTGTCTCACCTTGGGTGCACTCTGCCATTCTGGGCAAAGAACAGCTCAGCGAGCCGACTGTATTATCCACCTGTGCTGTTCAAGTGTCACTCTTGTGCTCGTTCACTCCAAGACATTTGCACACCCTTAGGGCTGCCGTCTCTCCTGTGCTTACTGTGTTCCTGCAGACTTCATTGGGGTGGCCTGTCCTGCAGCCAGGCTAATGAGATGGCTTCCCGAATCTCGGAGAAGGTGCTTCTGCTTCTCTGGTCTCTGCAGATAAGTGCTATTCCTTGTGAATTTTGCCTCTAGCCCTGGTGCCCCCTAGACTCCACTTTGCTGGCCTTGCTCTTTCCCCTACATCCTGTGCCATCCCTTTCGAACCCTTCTGCCTGGAAGGAAAATGGACAGCTGATTGGTATACCCAAATAAAAGCTGGAAAAAATTTGACTTTTATTTGGGTTGGCTGCATCAGTAGTTGAAACATATCTGAGAATCTTTATTTGGCTTCCAAAATGCATAAAAATACGGTTAAGGTGTTTCTCAGTATTTTTCAGTTTTGCTTAAATCAAATGCGCATGCCTGGACACCACAGACCCTCACCGTTTTGAGGGGCTGGTGGGCCTTCAAGCAGAGGAGAGAAAGCCCCCCATCAGAAACCCTCTCCCGTTGGTTTTCCCAATGCTTGCCCTTTTTGCATCTGATTCCACTAGGCACTCTACAGCAGGGGTATTCAAACTGCGGCCCTCCAGATGTCCATGGGCTACAATTCCCATGAGCCCCTGCCAGCATTCGCTGGCAGGGGATCATGGGAATTGTAGTCCATGGACATCTGGAGGGCCGCAGTTTGATCACCCCTGCTCTACAGGAAGTTCTCTTGGAATCACCAGCTCATTTTGTCCCTGGAAAGCAGGGCATTGTGGGAAGTCCCTGCTAGCATTGCATTCCGATTGAGTTCCCTCCCCAAATTCTGCTCCTCCCCAGTCTCTGCCCCAAACTCCAGGGATTTGCCAAGCCAAAGCTGAGAATCCTGTGGAAAGTCCAAGTCAAATCTGATGCCTCTGAGCAACTGCAACGATAAAAAGAATCCAGAGGATAATAAAGGGAGTTTAGCAATGGCAAGAACTCTCTTCAGGTTTCCTTGCCCCTAGTATGTAGTCATGGCCCATTTTGGGTTACGGTAGATATCTCCTGGCTCAGATACGGTTTTCCCATTAGTATGAAATGCTGTTATCCTTGATAGTTCTTGCATTTCTTCTTCCCATAGGATGTGTTTTCTTCCCATTTGTGACACAGGAGTCCTCTCAAACACGATTTGAGAATGCAGACCTCACCTCAGCTGGTGGCTGAAGAGGGTTTCCTGAGCCTGCAGATATCCTCAGTACAGCTAATGAGGAGCTTTGTACATCTGAAGTCACGAAGGTTAATGCCTGGGGCCTTCACAACATAATGAGAGCACAGGGTGGTGGCAGGAGGGATGGACAGTAGCACTGCTACTAAAACTTGGTTTAATTAACAGCCAGATCCTCATAAAGGCAGCATTTTCAAAAAAGGAAATTTTGCTTCAAATATCACTTTCTCAAGAGGTGGTGGGTTCTCCTTCTTTGGAAGTTTTTAAGCAGAGGCTACATAGTCATCTGACAAATGTTGATTTTATGAACTTAGGCAGGTTGTGAGTGGGTGGGCAGGAAGGGATATGCCAGTGTTTGTCTCTTGTGGCCCTTCCTTGCATACCCAGGGAATTATTGATCGCCACTGTGGGATGGTGGTTGAATTTCCTCAAGGCCAGATTGGATTCTGGAGATTTTTGGTGGTGGTGGGGTTATAGGCTTGATATTGGGCTCACTGTGGGTAGGCAGGTAGTTTTGAGTTCCTGCATTGTGCAGGGGGTTGGACTTCATGACCCTGGAGGTGCCTTCCAAATCTTTGATTCTATGATTATAATATCCTGTGATTCTATGATATCCTTGTTGACAAGTTCGTAAAATGCGGTACGGATCCTATCACTGTAAGATGGACCGATAACTGGTTGACAGATCACACCCAAAAAGGTGCTTGTGAATGGTTCATCAACCTCTTGGAGAGGAGTGATAAGGGGAGTGTCTCAGGGATTTGTCTTGGACCCTTTGTTGTTCAACATATTCATAAAAGATTTGGGTGAAGGAATAGAAGGGGTGCTTATTAAATTTACAGGAGGGGTAGCAAGCACACCAGAAGGCAGAATCAGGATACGGAATGATCTTGGCAGGCTGGAAAACTGGGCTAAAATGAATTTCAATAGAAAAAATGTAAAGCTCTGCATTCAGGTAAGAAAAATCAAATGCATCATTATAGGATGGGGGATAACTGTCTTGGCAGTAGTATGTATGGGAATGATCTAGGAGTCACAGTAGACCTCACACTGAACATAATTAGCAGTGTGACTTGGTGGCTAAAAAGGCAAATGGGATTTTGGGCTGTATCAAAAGAATTACAGTGTCCAGATTTTGTGCAGTTATGTTACTGCTTTACTCTGCTCTGGTTAAACCTCACAGAGAATATTGTGTTCAGTTTTGGGCACCACAACTGAAAAATGATGCAGGCAAACTGCAGCATGTCCAGAGGAGAGCAACAAAACTGGTGAGACATTTGGAGACCAAAACATATGAGGATCTGTTGAAAGAGCCTGGTCTGTTTAGCCTGGAGAGAAGCTAACTAAGAGATGATAGCCATCTTCAAGTACGTAAAGGGCTGCCACATAGAAGATGGAGCAGAGTGGTTTTCTGTTGCTCCAGAGGGTCAGGCCAGAACCAGTGGGTTGAAATTAATTCAACAGAATTTTCGGCTAATCATCTGGAAGAAGTTCCTGACAGAGCGTTTCCTCAGCTAGGTAGCCACCTGACAGAAATGCTGATTCTGTGAATTTAGGCAGATTGTAAGTGGCTGGGCAGAATGGATAGTGTCCATGCTTGGCTCTTGTGGCCTTTTCTTGCATGGCCAGGGAAATGCCAATTAGCACTTTGGGGCCAGGAGGCAAATTTCTTCCAGGCCAGACTGCCCAGGGATTCTTGTTTGGGGGGAACATCATCTGGACACGGAATTGGGGTCACTTCGTGAGGGAAAATAGTGAGTTTTTTGCATTCTGCAGGGCGTTAGACTAGATGACTCTATGATTCTTTGATTCAAAGCCAGAGGGATTTACGTTATTATTATTCTTAGCCTACAACAGTAACCCACAATGGGAACTTAAACAGCCCTGTTCCACCCAGACCCAAACCCACAACCAAACAAGTGCCTCTGACATCTCCACCCTCCCTCCAGCTCCCTCCCAACTTTCAACAGAATGCACATGGATGGCAGAGCGGTGAAGTGGTGAGTTGGTGGCTCCAGCAAGGGGAGGAAGAAAGTGATGTCCGCGCTGGCCCGGGATGCCCAGCCCTTTCAAATCAGACCACTCTCAGCCACTCAATCCCTCTGGGCCCTTGCTGCGTGAGAAAGGGCGTCTTCTTCTTGCTGGGTACCCTGCCCAAGAAATGGCAGCTGTGTGCTTAACGCTGTGGCCACACTTCTGCCCCAGTACAGGCTGAGGATGAGAGGCTTATGGAGGGCCATGTGGGGAGAGGAAATCTGAACCTAGGACATCCTACAGGCGGGCATAGCATGAGAATGTGCCAAAGCAATGCTGGGCTAAGGACAGAAACCACCACCCCCCTTTCCCCATCACAGCCATCTCCTGTGCAATTGTTACTGAGCACATTTATTTTTAACTTTAATTTGGAACTGCAGACAGATGGTCAAAGCAATAAAATTAACCAGACTTCATAAATACCAAAAAAACAGGACAGATATAAAATATTACGTAACTCACATGGTTACAAACAGGTGTGCCGACAATGGATGCATCACAGGGCAGCAGGTTTGCAGGAAGACAGATAAACACACACCTCCCATCATTCCTGAGGCATGTTTCAATCTGGAGCTTGGGAGAGGGGCTGCTTTTGAAACTCCAGGAAGACAATTCCAAAGTCCCTCTGACTGCAAGGGAAATATGCCCTTTTCCCTTCCCTCATGCCTCTCTTCTCCTTGCAAGATCCCCATCCCACTCTCCACCCCCTTTGCGGAGGGATGCAAAGGGACCTTCTTGCCCGAGCTGCTGGTGAACGCCTTGTGAGCAAGGACTGAGTGCCCCAGCCGCAGGGGTCAGCTCTGGAAAGCTGATGCTCTAGAAAGCTTGTTGGTCTCTAAGCTGCTGCTGAATTCAGATCCGGTCTCAGGGCTGGTCCTAGGCACAGGGAAGCCAATACTGCTGTCTGGGCACCCTACTGGGGGGATGTCTTGCAGCAAGCTGCCTCATCTCCCCAACTGCCCTTAAGCCCCATTTCAGTCACAGAGTCAGGGGCTTCACCCAGGCAGCAGGGAGTGCAAGAGGGGGTACCCTTGCCAGGCAGCAAGGAAGGCAGCCGCACATAGTTGTGTTGGAAAGGCTGCCTTTCTGAAGCCCCGTTCTTTGCTATGGTTGGAAACCAGATTGGGGGCCCAGCTGAGGGAGAAACAGCCTTCTTCTTGAGCTGGGGGAATTTCTCCAAGGACAAAGGAGGCACTGGTGTTTGGATGGAGGAGTGTCACCTGTTGAAACTACCATCTTCAGCTTCACATGCTCTTCTGCTATCATCTAGAACAGCGGTAGTCAACCTGCGGCCCTCCAGATGTCCATGGACCACAATTCCCAGAAGCCCCTGCCAGCGAATGCTGGCAGGGGCTTCTGGGAATTGTAGTCCATGGACATCTGGAGGGCCGCAGTTTGACTACCCCTGATCTAGATCTTGGCTTGTTCATCATTTTCATCAAAACCAGGCCTGGGGGTGGAAGTGCTAGAAAAGCATCTGGAACTGGGAATGGGCTGAATAATGAACAAACTGAAGTTCAGGCAAGACAGTGAGGGTCCTGTGAACAGATGGATTCCAGGCGCACTGGTTGGGAGGGCTCTTAGAGCTGGCCTTTGCATTGGACAACCAGGCAACAGAACAAGTTTTTATTGAGCGACAGCTGATTGGTGTGCCCCTTCTGGTGGTCTGGCTACAAGTTATCAAGATAACACCCAGGTGGGGCTTCTCTAAAAGACCCCCCCCCCAACCTCTTCACCTGGGTCAACTTGTAGCGATGGAATTATTAATTTGGATGTGCTGACCTGGGATGAACCTGCACGGAGCTTTTATTCCAATCCCAGGTTGATTCAATCTCTGCCGTCTACACTGAATGCAATTTCCATTTTGATTTGGGGCGATTTAAATTTTTCATCTGCAACATCTTTTGTTTCCTTCCGACCTACATCTAACTGCACTGCAAGCCCACTCCAGTGGAACTGACAACCGGTTTAATTATTGTGCACTTCATTGTCACCAAGGGTGTGATGCGTCTTCAAATAGGCCCTGAGGTCCGTCTCAGAAAGCCAGAGGAACCATCTTTTTGCCTGCCTCTCTTTTGCCCTGGGGAAGGAAAGCCATGACTTGAAGGGCACTTGCAAGAAGCTTTAAAGGTAAAGGTATCCCCTGTGCAAGCACTGAGTCATGTCTGACCCTTGGGGTGACGCCCTCCAGCGTTTTCATGGCAGACTCAATACGGGGTGGTTTGCCAGTGCCTTCCCCAGTCATCACCGTTTACCCCCCAGCAAGCTGGGTACTCATTTTACCGACCTCGGAAGGATGGAAGGCTGAGTCAACCTTGAGCCAGCTGCTGGGATTGAACTCCCAACCTCATGGGCAGACAGATTCAGACAGCATGTCGCTGCCTTACCACTCTGCGCCACAAGAGGCTCTTCAAGAAGCTTTATCTTTACCAAATAAGCAACTGGCAAACAGTGCTTTGAGTCTCTTTCTTCCACTCTTCGGGCCTTCCACCCTGCAGGAGGCAACCTGGGTTTGGTGGTGCACTTGAGGGTCCACCAGGCCAAGGGCCTCAGAGATCCTGCCGTGGTTAGAACACAGTTGACTCAAGTCTTCTTTGCCTTCTCTTGGCCAGAAGAGGAATTTTCACAGTCAGAGAAGTTCAGCAGTGGAATAGGCTGCCTAAGGAGGTGGTGAGCTCCCCCTCACTGGCAGTCTTCAAGCAAAGGTTGGATACACACTTTTCTTGGGTGCTTTAGGATGCTTAGGGCTGATCCTGCGTTGAGCAGGGGGTGGGACTAGATGGCTTGTATGGCCCCTTCCAACTCTATGATTCTAATTTGTGAGATGCTGCATGGCTGGTTGACATGCCTTTTGGGGAGAGCATTTGGGTTGGGCTGTGTCAATTCTGTCTTTAAAAAGAAGTTCATGGAATGTCCTGAGACTCTTTTGCTTCCCTCGAAATGTCCCCCCACAAGGAGGAACCTCCCAGCTCATCTTGAATGCCACTTGGGGACAGAACTGGTGGTGACTGGATTCCCCAGGACTGAATGCTGAGAGATGCATTTCTCCAGTGAGCAGACTGTGACCAGAGCCACACCTGGAATGCTGCTGTGCCAAAGCAAAGGCCCCCGTTGTTTGTGCCCAGGGTGCCATGTCCGGTGCTGAACAAACACTATCATGGCTGATAGCTGAGGAGCTGGTTGGCCAATTCAGAGTCGAGTAATTCCTAGAGATTTGGGGGTGGAGCCTAGGAAAGGTAGGGCTTGGGGAGGGGAGAGACCTCAGCAGTGCATTACTGCCATAGAGTCTGCCCAGGAAAGCCTCCCTTTTCTCTTGGGGAGCTGATTTCTATGATCTGGCAATCAACTGTAATTTGGGGAGATCTCCAGTCTCCACCTGGATGTTGGCAACCCTGCTGTCATCAGGCTTAACCCTTCACAAATGTGTTCAGTCCTTTCTCATGGCTGAATCAGCTTGTGGCCACCGCCCTCTTCCCCGCTTGGAGCACAAATTCCAGCAGAGGCAGGTAGGGTTTTCTTTGCCCTCCCAGAGCATGCTGTGCCCATCGATGTCCTTTGGTGATCCTGAGGTCCTCTTTTCACAAGAGACGGGAAAGACTCTTTTGTGGCAATCAGAAATATGGGACTTCTTCACAGTGCCTCTGAGAATCCAAGATGTGTCATCTTGCACCGACATGACCCCTGGTTCAGGCAGTGGAACAGTTAAAGAGATTCCATGAACCTCCAAGACTGAAATGTCACCACCAGTGCAGGAATAATGAAGAGACAAGGGAAGGATTCCTGTCTCATAAAGGGACATTTATTGACACCCCAGAGAAAAACCAGCATGACAAGCAGGCTACTTGGTTAGCTGCCTAAAGAAGGCTGCGAAGAGAAAGGGCAGAGATCGTCAGAGGCTGAAGGTGGGCTTTGTTAATCATGAACTTTGGGGTGGCTAATTAAAGGTTTCAGCCTCCTTTGCCCGGCATTTGTTCAGTACTTCCTTCTGGGCACAGCAGGCCATTCTAAAACATGGCCAGAAAATCACAGCAAGAGGGCAGAAGACCAGCAGCCAGAGACAACAAGTGTGCTGACCCCAGCTGGGAACACCTTGCCCCCTCCTCTTGCTGCCCCCTGCCTTGCTCGGCAATATGCATAGCACAACACAGATGGGGGGCTGAGAAAATGAAAATGCCTCTTGACATGCTCAGAACAAGATGCCAGAGCTATGCCTGTTGCCACTGCCCTGTGGCCTTGGGAGTAATCGAGAAGGAGAAGAAGAAGAGTTGGTTCTTATACGCCGGTTTTCTCTACCCGAAGGAGTCTCAAAGCGGCTTACAGTCGCCTTCCCTTTCCTCTCCCTACAACAGACACCCTGTGAGGAGGGTAAGGCTGAGAGAGCCCTGATATCACTGAAGAAGAAGAAGAGTTGGTTCTTATATGCCGCTTTTCTCTACCTAAAGGAGTCACAAAGCGGCATACAGTCACCTTCCCTTTCCTCTCCCCACATCCTGTGAGGTGGGTGAGGCTGAGAGAGCCCTGATATTCCTGCTCGGTCAGAACAGCTCTATCAGTGCTGTGACTGGCCCAAGGTCACCCAGCTGTCTGCAGGTGGGGGGAGTGCAGAATTGAACCCGGCTCACCAGATTAGAAGCTTGCACTCATAACCTCTACACCAAGCTGGAGGGGGAGAGACAGAAAGACTTCAGCCTGCTATAACTGGAAGGAGGGGCCCATTTGACAGAGATCTCCCAGAATTATAACACATCTCCAGACTACAGAGGTCAGTTCCCCTGGACAAAATGGCTGCTTTGGAAGCTGGAGAATATGACATTATACCCCGCTGAGGTCCCTTCCCTCCCCCAATCTCACCCTCTCCAGGATCCACTCCCCACATTTTCAGGTATTTCCTAACCCACAATCAGCCCTCCATTTGTTCAAGCAGGTGGCAGGTGGGCTTATGGAGTCACTGATGGGCCCCTCTCTGAGAATGGCTTGTTCTGCCTAATTCTGTAGGATATTAAATATTGGTTGATTTGGTAGTTCCCAGTACCTACTCTGACGTCTTGGCTCGAGGGGGGCCAATGAAGAATATTTTGTGGTAAACAGCAAACAATGAAAAACACATTCTCCAAGGTTGTACTTAACCAATATAGTAACTATATATTAGTGAACTTAATTCTACATACTTAGAGGTAAGTAGAAGATTTCTATTTTAGTCTAAATACTTGGATGGCGAGAGAAGCTTGAAGCACCTCTGCTCCATCATGTTGCCGGCTTGATGAATGGAGGAGAAGGCAGAGAAGACTCAAGAAACAGGAAATTACCCTCCAGGGTCAGGTTAGTGAGATCAAAAGCAAGTGGTCAGTGTTCCTCTCTCATGTCTATGGTGAAGAGAGTTCCTATTTGAGTCTCAGGTCAGGAGACATCACACAGAGAGCTATTTCCAACACCCCCTCTCGATGACTCCTTGACTTAGGGCCGTTCTGCATTAGTCCAAAATAGAACAATGGTTACTAATTGAAATCGCTACAGTTTTGCCATTATGCACAACGTAGTCCATGGACATCTGGAGGGCCGCAGTTTGACTACCCCTGTGATAGACAGTAATGCTGACCCCTCACCTTTGATCTCACTGACCTGTCCCTAGAGGGTTATTTCCTGTTCCCCGAGTCTTTGTCTCTCTTCTCCATTCTTCAAGCCTGCAACATCATGGAGCAAAGATGCCGGAAGCATCTCTTTCCATCCAGCCATTTAGATTAGAAGAGGAACCGTCTCTTTACCACTAAGTATGTAGAATTAAGTTCACTAATAAATAGTCGATATTAGTAAATACCACCTTTGTGAGTGTGGAAGAGCTGAGGGCTCTGATGGAGCTATTCAAGTTTCGCAGGGCCTGTAAAATGTAAAATGGAGCTCTTCCACCAGGTCTTTGGTTGAGGCTGGATCGTTTGAGCGTTGGGCCCCCTCAGGTTTGTCACTACATCATCTATTGAATGCTTTACGGATGTTATGGAGGGGTTTGACAACTCTCATTTTCCTGCTATTTGTAGGTGGGTGGTATTAACGTTTGGGTTTTTTTTATAGGATTTTATGTGTTTTTATGTAATTTGCCTCCAGTCCCCCAAGGAGGCAGGTGGACTATACATTTAATTAATAAGTAATAAATAAATAAGAAGAGACTGCAAATCCAGACCAGTTGCAGCCAGATGCAGAGAACTCCAGACATCCAACAGAGTTGCCAGCAGATGTTCCAGATATCACGCCAGTGATAGAAGGGGATCCCAATGCAGCAGAGGACTTTTGCATTGTTGCACAGGGATCCCAATGCAGCAGAGGACTTTTGCATTGTTGCACAGGATGCAGAAGAGGCCTTGTGTGAATTGCCAGAGCTGCAACCCCACACAGAACTCCAGCTGAGATGATTCCACTGGTGGAACAACAACTCTCCCCCAGACAGACTGTCCTACCTCACAAGAGCAGAGGAACCGACGACACCAGCATCATGGAATGTCGTATCACTGGTTCCAACTGGCAGCCAGCTTGTAATTCAATAGTTTTGCCGAGTGCTTTTTCAAGGTGCCAGAGTCTTCAAACTGTAGAATAAAGCCAAACAATAGCAATAAATAAAAAGAAATCACATAGCCCGACATTTCTGGGAAAGGGAAGTTATGGAGTTAGCAAGGCACTAACCTTAATCTAATCTGAATGTAAAATGCCTCTATCAGACTCAATGGATAGATTGTTATTGTTATAAAACCTTTAAACTCACGAATTAATGGAATATTTATCTGCAAAGATAAATAATTTAAAAATTATTCCTTCCTTTCTCACGGAAATGGAAGGAAGCAGCTCGTGAAGAAATATGTTCACTTCACGAGAATAATACATGGACACATACAGAGCAACCTCCAGCAAGGAAAGCAATCAGTTGTAAGTGGGTCTTTACGCTGAAACATAATGCAGAAGGTGAGATCCAGCTCTACAAAGCCAGACTTGTTGCACAGGAAAACACACTAAAAATATGGTGTGGACTTTTGCTCCATTTGTGAAACACAAGGTCACTCTTAAGTGTGGCAGCCAGGAAGAACATGAAAATTCCTAGGTGACCTAGGTGTCAAGACTGCTTTCTTGCATGGTAACCTGAAAGAAGAAATCTACATGCAGCAAATACCAGGCTTCATAGATTGAGACAAAGCAAATCTTGTTGGTAAACTACCAAAGAGTATTTATGGGCTCATGCAATCAGCCAGAGCCTGGAACATGAAACTCAATGACATGTTGCTACAAGCAGACTTTAAAACAGGGGCACTCAAACTGCGGCCCTCCAGATGTCCATGGACTACAATTCCCATGAGCCCCTGCCAGCGAATGCCACAGGGTTCCGGTCTCAGCAAAAATCGCTAGCCAGGAAGCGATATTGCTGAGCTGTGTCCTGCCCCTGGCCATCAAGCAGCCAATGGGCGGCCGTTATCATGCTCCCAAACAGCCCCTTTCCCTTTAAGGAAGGTTTAAAAAAAAACACACACACACACGTTGCAACGAATCAGCGTTGATTTGTTGCAACAGAGAGACCCATCCAGCTAGCAGGTGGTGTTTGAGATGCCGTTTCATCGTTGCCACGCTCCCCCCGAGTGAAAAAAAAAATCCCCCCCCTCACGGGCGCGATTTTCGGCCGAAAACAGTGTGAAAAATAAAGGGAAAATAAACCAGCAAACGGGCCTCTGTGTTGCTTGTGCTTGGTGACTTTAAACAGAGGGACTGCAGATGGGGAAAGCTCGCTGGGTAAACGAAGGCTTGCCGGTGCGTTGATCTCCGCTTGCTCGGAGAAAAAAAAATGGCAATCGCTTCACCGGAAGATCAGAGGAGAGAGCCAGGGGGAGGGACTTTGCAGAAACCGCAACAATGGTAATGCACAGAACTTTTCTGCTAGTGTTGCAGATTGGTTGCAGGAGTGTAGCGCTTTCTGGAGGGGGGATCCACTTTTTGGGATTTCCCTGAAAGCGTTACAACGAAGCGCTTTTTGCGGATCAGTTTCAGGAGTGTTGCAGATTGTCAACGACGTTGTGCATAATGTCCACTATGTCTGGTGTTCCTAGGAGGACTTCCCAGAGGCACAAGGCAGGGGCTTCTGGGAATTGTAGTCCATGGACATCTGGAGGGCCGCAGTTTGACTACCCCTGCAAACTCTATGGTGATGCGAGCTCCTGTTTGAGTCTCAAATGAGGAGACATCACACAGAGAGCTATTTCCAACAATCTCTAGGCAAGTTGGAAGCTACAGGACAAGAAGAAGCAGATATAAAGCAGGACAAGAGAGAGAGGAATCCAGGGGAACAATCACAGCAGTGTTGCTCTGATGAATGAGCAAGGAGGCCCAAGGAGGGCAAGACATACGAGGAATGGTTGAGAGAGCTTGGTCTGTTTAGCCTGGAGAGGAGATGACTGAGCGGTGATATGATAACCGACTTCAAGTACTTGAAGGGCTGTCATATTGAAGATGGAGCAGAATTGTTTTCTGTTGCCCCAGAGGGTCGGACAAGAACCAATGGGATGAAATTAATTTTATTGTGCTACTTCAGACCAACGTGGTTACCCATTTGTATCTAAGTTTCTGACAGTTAGAGCAGTTCCTCAGTGGCAGGGGTGGTCAACCTGTGGTCCTCCAGATGTCCATGGACTACAATTCCCATGAGCTCCTGCCAGCGTTTGCTGGCAGGGGCTCATGGGAATTGTAGTCCATAGACATCTGGAGGGCCACAGGTTGGCTACCCCTGCTCAGTGGAACAGACTTCCTCCGGAGATGGTGGGTCCTCCTTCTTTGGATGTTTTTAAGCAGAGGCTCGATAGCCATCTGACAGAAATGCTAATTTTGTGATCTTAGGCAGACTGTGAGTGGGCAGGAAGAAGGGAGTGTTTCGGTCTTTGGCTCTCCTGGCCCTTTCTTGCCTACCAGGGAAATTTCAATCACCACTTTGGGTGTGGGAGGTGAATTTCTTCCAGACGAGTCTGATTTGAGGGGGAGGCATCATCTGGACATGGAATTGGGGTTACTGTGGGTGGACAGGTAGTTGTGAGTGTCCTGCATATTGCAGGGGGTTGGACTAGATTACCCTGTAGGTCTCTTCCATCTCTGTGATTCTATAATTCGGGGGGGGGAGGGGTTATCCTTTTGGTGTTGGTCTTCTCTGCTTGTTGGGGAGGGGTACTCTCTGTCAGAGGTGGAAGCATAGCAAACATTCCCCACAGGATACAATGGTGGAGGCTGCCATTCTGCCGTGTTGTGAGGCTGCTGCTGTAGCGGCTTTGTAGCAATGCCTTGTGCCTCTGGGAAGTCCTCCTAGGAACACCAGACATAGTGGACATGAAATGCTGCCTCTGTCTCCCAACCATGCTTTTTCCTCTCTCCCTACCAGTCAAGACAGGTCTCATCTGCCACCTCTGGAAATAGATACCAAATCTAAGGGAGCAGAGTCATCGGTGCAAGAGATGCCAGGAGCGTGTGCAGGTAACATGCAATATGGAGAATTCCTTTGCAGACCAAAGCAACCAAAAGAGCAGAAATGAATATATCTCACGTGATCTTTCATAGGGATAGGCACAAACTAGTAAGCAAGCTTAAAATGGGCACACATTTGGCTGGTTTGTGCCCACCTGAACCCAATTTCCCAGACATTTTGGCTGGTTGGGTTCAGGGTTTGGGTTTTTTAAAGCTATTAGCTGAGCAGGGTGGTCTGCCGCTCAGCTGTTAATTTTAAATGGCTCAACCATTTAAACCACCCATTTCACTTCCCCCCTTTCCAAAGGTGGGGAGCAAAACAAACTGCTAAAATCTCTGCCAAGTGATTTAAAGTGGAAAAGCTTGTGAGCAATTTCAGCATGCTAGATTGCCTCCCTCCTTTTGTTAGTGAGGGCAGTGATCTGGTGTTTGGGTGTTTGGGGAGGGTGCTGGGCCATCTGAGTTCGTGTATTCCATTTGGAAGCACCCTGAACCTTGAACCTACAAACCAAACCAGTATTTTCCAGTTTGTGCCCATCCCTGATATAGCACCCTGGCAAATCTTACTTATTGCTAGAAACTTAGTAATTCTTATGGCCTCTCAATTAAGTACTTAAGTACTTAACCTCCAGAGGCCAAGCAGAACTTTTATCAGCATTTTGTGTTTCAAATCAGGACTTTCTCAGAACTGTGCACATTGGCTGGCTGTGCATAAAACAACTCTCTCTCTCTCTCTGACCTATTATGCACAGAGGGGAAGGTCCGCGTCCCCAATAATGCATGCCGCTGGCAGCGGCTGAGCGCAGGTTTGCTCCAGGCCGCTGAAACAGCCGCATCAGGGGAATGCGGAAGAAAGCGAAGCCTGCCAGCCGGACAGAACACAACCAGACACAGCACCGTGGTCTGCGTCTCTCCTTCACCCGGTGGCCAATCTCCTTCCCCTCGCAGCCTATGGTCGTACATGTAGGCAGCTATGATGCGTTGACCCTGCTGCCGTATGCTCGCGTGCTGCTGCTGGGTTGCCAGCTCCTCCTCCTTGACCTCAATGGCCGCCCTGGGCGACATGTCCAGGTGGAGCTCATGGCCTTGTGCCTTGCAGATGTTATGTAGGATTACGCAGGTGATGATCACCGGGGTGACGTTCTCAATGGCAGCCTGGAGGCGGCACAACAGTTATCGCTAGCGAGCTTTCAGCCAGCCGAATGCCTGCTCGACCACATTGTGTGCACGGCTTAGCCGTCTGTTGAAGTATGCCTCCACCCTGTTCTGCGGAGGTTGGTATGGCTTCATCAGCCACTGGCGTTGGGAGTACGCTCCATTAGCGACTATCAGGGCTGGCATGCAGACGCCGCCGACCATGACAGTGGGGTTCCCGGGGACATATGCCCCAGCGACCATGGCTGCGCGGAGGTTGGACTGCTGGAAGACGAAGGTGTCGTTCCATCAGCCCCCCCAGCCCGCCTCCCCATCGATGAAGCGGCCCCTGTGGTCCACCGTTCCCTGGAGGATGACGGAGCAGAAGCGTTTGTGGTTCCCATATTTGTCATAGCGCCTCCCGAGTGCCGGATGGGGATGTGGCATCCATCAATGGCTCCAATGCAGTGGGGACCCCTAGGCATCCGAACCCATCCATGATCTGTGGGTGACAGGGGGACTGTTGTTTCTATGCTCCTGGGTTGTTCTGCCACCCGCCTTACCGCTGTGCCCCCTTGCCCCGCGCCCCATTGCTGGTCTGCCTTCCCTGCCCCACGGGCTTCCATCCCTACCTCGCCGACCCTGTCGCCCAAGCACACGACCGGTACAGCACGTCCTCCATTACAAGACACACCTCACGGATAATCTCCCCTGCCATTGCCACGCCAACCCCAAGCTGGTGGCCAGTGTCCCGGTACGTGTCCTCTGTGGCCAGGAACCATAGGGTGATGGCGACTCTCTTCTCCACGGGCATTCCCATGTTGGTGGCTTGTCACTCCAGGCTACTGTGAAGGGCTGTGTTCCGTGTCCTACACAAGTTGGAATGTGTTCCGTGTCCTACGCAAGTTGTCTGTCCAGTGGTTGTCACTCCAGATGGCTGTCACATAGTTCTCCCACTAGTCCCTGCTCCAGCGGTCAGTCCAGCCGACCCTCGGGAAGTGCACTGTGGACAATACGTGCCACCAGCGGCAGGCCGCCCACCTCCAGAACACGGAGGCCCTCTGCCATGTCCCCCTCCTAAGCCAGATCGCCGTGGCTCGGTGTCGCCTCCAGAGCCGTCTTCACTGCCACAGGTACCGGACTGCCGTGGGCCTGTCTTCCATTAGGGCCTGGAAGCCACTGACTAAGACACCGATGGCTGCACCTAGCTGTGCCGCTGACACCACGGCTGCCCTGCGCTCCATCCTGCGGACCCGTGGCCCTCGCCTATGGTGGGCCGCTGTAGCCTCCCTTGGCCCTCTGGGTGTGCTTGCTCTCTCCCCTTCCATGCACTGCGGGCCGGCCGCAACGATTGTAACCACCGGCACTGTCTACACATGCATCTGCTGTCGCCGGGCTGCCTGGTGGCCACTTCCAACACAACAGCATGCTTGACGGACCCGCACAGGTAAGGCCCGCACAGGTAAGACTGGGCTCCCTTCCTGTTTGCTCCGCATCGCCGTCTCTTTGGCTGCTGCCGCTGGCTGCCCTGGGTTTTGCCGACGTTTTGTTCCATCCTGTTTGTACACTCTTTGCTGCGCAGCATCCTCCTCCACATCTTCCATGCGACCGCTGGCTGCTGTAACAGCGGCCGTGCATAATGGGATAATGGGTCTCTCTCTCTCTCTCTCTCTCTCTCTCTCTCTCTCTCTCTCTCTCTCTCTCTCTCTCTCTCTCTCTCTCTCTCTGGAGTTCTCCCAAGATGAGACGTATTCTCTAAACTCTTCTGGTCAGTTCCATTTGAAGAAAATGGCTGCACTGGAGGGTACCCTCTATGTAGCATTTCACCACACTCCCCCAAACGTCATCCTTTCCAGGCTCCACCCTCAAACCTCTAGAATCTTCCCAGCCTGGAACTGGCATCAGGTTGCTGATTGTGGCCTCTGGTGCCACTGGCAGAAAGGAAATAGCCAACTGGTCATCCATTTCTTTAAAACACTTTTAAAAGGAGTCTTTCAAGTCTCCAGGCTTCCCTTGCCTGGGTAATTAAAAACTGTTAGTGGGGGAGGATTAGCACATGATATATATAGAACTTCAATTTAAACCTCTTCTGATTTATTGAATGCCTGCTTGTCTAGTTAATTAATCCTCTCCGATTTAAGGACTGAGATGCCCTCCTTCCGAATGAGAGTATTTCTGCTCAATGCGGCTTTTGCCAGGGCTGCCGTTGAACTTGGCTTCAGCCAGGATTGTGATGGGGGGAAAGATCACTGGAAACAGCCCATGTCATGTTTCATTCCAGCCCAGGGCACAAGGGTTTGCCTTACATACACCTCTGGGGAGGGAAGTTGCTGTGAAGGTCTCAAAGAAGTCTTGGGACCTTTGTTGATTATGAAGAGAGTTACGGTTTGTGAACTTAAGACTGTCAGCAGAGTTTGAATATGCAAGAGAGGAGCAGAGAACCAGGGTTTTATTGGTGAAGAGAAACAACTTTGTATAGAAAGAGGAGAGGGGAGAATCCTAAGTAACTGTCTGTTGTCTGCCATCATTCTGGCTGTTCAGGAGACAAGCAGAAGGAAGGAAGGAAGGAAGGAAGGAAGGAAGGAAGGAAGGAAGGAAGGAAGGAAGGAAGGGAGAGAGGGAGAGAGGGATAATTTTTAAATTATTTATCTTTGCAGATAAATATTCTGTTAATTTGTGAATTGTAAAGGGTTTATAACAATAATAATATACCCATTGAGTCTGATAGAGGCATTTTACAATCATATTAGATTAAGGATAGTGCCTTGCTAACTCCATAACTTCCCCTTCCATGTAATGTTGGGTCATGTGATTGCTTTTTACTTATTGTTATTGTTTGGCTTTATTCTACAGTTTAAAGACTTTGGCACCTTGAAAAAGCACTCAGTGAAACTGGTGAATTACGAGCTGGCTGCTAGCTGGTTGCCTTGGCGGTTGCCTTGGTCCTCAGGCCATCTTGCTACAAGAAAATGTCTTGTCACTTGATTAAGAGTTAAGCTTAATTTTTCTTTATTTATCATTTGCTCACAGTTTCTGTGTACTCTTGGTTGCTGCCCCTGCTTCTTTTTGGAAGGTAATTTTTTTTGCTGCTAGTTGTCAATTATAAAGGTTCAATTTTTCATGTTCTTCAGTTTGTATATTATCTTTTTATGTGTTTCAATGATTTATGTCATCTTTATGGTTCTTCAGATATAATTTCAATATTTGGAGACATCAGCTCCTTTCATGGAGTACCTCTTTACTTTGTTTGGCTTGATTCTATGGCATTTTGCTGAAGTTCTGCCCCCTCCCAAAAACCCCAGTCCCCAAATCCCACACTCCAAATGTTCTAGCCCAGAACTGGTAACTCTAAGCTAGCCTCTATTCACAACTCCACCCCAAACCAATTAGTTCCTGGGGGTTGGTTATGCATGCAGTCTGGAATCCACGTCAGAAATTGCTTTTTTTGCAAATTGCAGAACCAAAATTGTTTGTGTGTGGGCTGGACACTTACAGTGATAGGACTGCAGAATTAAGGTCAAAAGGTGTTTACTGATCTGATTTGCTGGGGTCCAAGTCCTGGTGCCCGAGCTGCTGGCCGGGAATCCCTCATTTGTGCTCTTTGTCTGGAAGGTGTCTGAAAAAGAAACCAAGCAGGGAGCCAGTCTAGGATCAGCTGTCTGCAGAGCCATGGGGGGAGGGGACTTGATCCCCTGCCCCAGCTGGAAGCCCCCGGACCATGAACACAGCAGTGCTCATTCCTTCCAGGAGAAGGGCTGCACCTGTCATGGAAAAAGTCTCCAGAGAGTCCTTCCTTTGCAAACTGGGAATCAAGTTAGAGGAGGCACTCAAGTGGCAAAGAGAGCTCTCCTATTTATGTCAATTAATTAAGATTTCATTATCCAGATCTCTAAGTGATCAATCTCTTTCCTATCTGGGACCAGCAACATCAATTTAGCATGAAAATAGCATAAATTGCTCAAACGAATGCAATGTACCATATGCATCATGAATTAATGTAATGTAATTGTGGCATAATTTGCAATAATTTAACATTGGGACTCATCTGTCACCATGGCTATAAATCTTCTTTAAACAGCAGGACTGAAGCAAGACCTTTTCTTTGGCAACAAGTCTGTTAAAATCAAAGTAAAACAAAGCACGGGGTTTGAGAAGGTGGTAGCCAAGTTGGTCAGTGACAGAACAATAAAACCAGCAACTGGGAGGTAACCCAAATTCATTCTAGCAGAAGCTTCCAGAAATCAGCTCACTTCCAAACACTTGATTTGAACTGATATTGTTTTAAAATATTTGGGCTAATACTGAGACTGTGTAAAAGCATTTGTCCCAAGGTCAAAGCTGTCTGAAAGAGCTGCGCAATATAGATGACCCCCCCCAACTATATAGAAATGACAAATTAGTAGAGCTGTTGATCCTTGATTCCATTATTAAAAATGAGCAATATTTTTAGAGTGATTCATTCCCTTGAATTTCATTTCATGCAGCATTCACTTCTTTTCGTTTGCAACTGGATTTTGTATCTGCTAGGAACAAAAAAGACACCATGACCTCTTCCCAAACCCTGCCTCCACTTGTGAGTATCCCTGTCATTTACTTTGCTGGTGACAAAGCCATGAGTAGGAGCGAGTTGATGTTGAAATTGATTTTTCACCTCCACTGCATATGTGAGTGGAATTTTATTTACATTGAACTTCCTTAGCCCTGATGTTCTCTTGATGTTGTTGAGTTAGTTTTGATTTTAGCCAGTAACAGTTCATGGTCTGAACCAAGCAATATGCATATGGTTGGACAGCAAGGACTGAACTGGACCATCGTTGGCTGCATAAGATCTAGTCAATTAGGTTCCTGTGTAGTCTATTTGGTGATGTCTAGGTGATGTTAATACTGTTTGAACCAAGTGTTCATGATGTGAAATTGATTTTCATAACAGAATTATGCCAGATGTTCACCTGCATCATTCCTTTCTCCAAGACTAAATTTGCCAGTAATGTCTCTCTCTGCTTGTGTGCCAACTTTTGCACTAAAGTCACCCATTATGTACATGACATCCTTCTTTGGTACTTGTTTTAAAGTGTCTTGAATGGCAGTATGGAATTTCTGCCTCTGTTGCATCAGTTATCAGAGTATAAACTTGGACAGCTGTGATATTTTTTCTTGCAATGAAAGCCACACCATTCTTCTGTATGTTGTTATGTCCTAAAAACATAGAAACATAGAGTTGGAAGGGACCTGCAGGGTCATCTAGTTCAATCCGCTGGACAGGGCAGGAACTTAAAACAACCTGCCCACCCCACAGTGACCCCAATTTCATGCCCAAGTGATCCCCCCCCAAACTCAAGAATCCAGCCTGGAGGAAATTCACCTACCATCCCACAGCAGCAATTAGCAATTCTTTGGATATGCAAGGAAAGACCACAAGAGACAAACAATGGAACATCCCTTCCTGCCCACCCGCCCACTCACAATCTGCCTGTTTATAAAATTGAAAGTCTGTCGATCAAAAGAACGCTAAACAGAAGAAGACTTCACCAACTATTTAATAAAAGAGACAATAAAATAGATATAATAAACTTTATAAGTAATTATTTCTGTAACAACATCTAAAAGTCAAGCTTTTCTTCATCGGCTAAGTTCATAAAATCAACACTTGTGTCAGATGACTAGCTTCTGCTTTAAAACTTCCCAAGAAGGAGAACCCACCATCTCCTGAGGAATTCTGTTCTAGTGAGAAACTGCTCTGTCAGGAACTTCTTCTGGATGTTTAGCCAAAAATTCTTTTGAATTAATTTCAACCCATTAGTTCTGGTCCGATCCTCCGGGGCAACAGAACACAACTCTGCTCCATCTTCTCTATGACATCCCTTCAAATATTTGAAGATGGCTATCATATCACCTCTTCTTTGTCTTCTCTCCAGGCTACCTCAAGATTTCCACATATGACTTGGTCTCCAAACCACTTGCCATGTTCATAGCCTTCCTCGGGACATGCACATTCTATACTGATGCATATGATTTTTCCTACCTAAATGACAAACTTTACATGTATCACTATTGAAATTCATTTTATTAATTTTAGCCCATTTTTCTAGCCTGTCAAGATCATCTTATATTCTGATTCTGTCTTCTGGTGTGTTTGATACCCCTCCCAGTTTAGTGTCATCTGCAAATTTAATATGCACTCTCTCTATTCCTTCATCCAAAGCATTTATAAGTATGTTGAACAACACAGGGCCCAGGACAGATCATTGAGGCACAGCACTTGTCACTCCTTTCCGGGAAGATGACAAACCATTTACAAGCACCCCTTGGGTGTGATCTGTCAACCAGTCCTCAATCCACCTGATAGTAATAGAATCCATAGGTTGACCAACTTATCAATAAGTAATGTGAAACTTATCAAAAGCCTTACTGAAATCAAGGTAAACTATGTACACAACATTTCCCTGATCTAGCAAAGTAGACCGGTCAGTCCTAGAGGAGATCAACCCTGACTGCTCTTTAGAAGGCCAGATCCTGAAGATGAAACTCAAATACTTTGGCCACCTCATGAGAAGGAAGGACTCCCTGGAGAAGAGCCTAATGCTGGGAGCGATTGAGGGCAAAAGAAGAAGGGGACGACAGAGAATGAGGTGGCTGGATGGAGTCACTGAAGCAGTAGGTGCAAACTTAAATGGACTCCGGGGAATGGTAGAGGACAGGAAGGCCTGGAGGATGATTGTCCATGGGGTCGCGATGGGTCGGACACGACTTCGCACATAACAACAACAAAAGCAAAGTAGAAACTTTCTCAAAAAATGAAATAAGGTTAGTCTGATATGACGTGTTCTTAGTAATTACAGCCATCCACTCTAGCTGCTCCAGGACCTACTGTTTGATGATTTGTTCTAAAAATTTGCCAGCTGTAGACATCAAGCTGATGGGTCAGTAGTTACCTCACTTTCCCCTTTCTTAAAGATGGGAACAACATTTGTCTGCCTCCACTTTTCTGGGACTTCACCTGTTCTCCAAGAATTGTCAAAAATAATAGACAGAGGCTCAGAAATTACAAGTTCTGCAAGTTCTTTTAGCACTTGTGGATGCAAATAATCTGACCCAGAGGATTTGGTTTCATTTAAAGAAACTAGGTGTTTATGGAATACCCCTTCAGTGATCCTAGGCTGCAACTCCCTAGTAATGTTTTCACTGATTGCATGAATGTGCTGAAAATGTGCCTTGATTTACTCTATGTCTTGTACAAATGTGGAGCAAGCCAGAACAAGGTCTGGATTTTCACACTTGTCTTCTCAAGACCCAGTTTTCATCAATGAGTTCCCCCTTGCCTATTTCAGGTCATGAAAACATTGCAGAGAGGAAGTAAGGTTGCCAGATTAGTGTATGTTCATATTTTGGAATTACATCCTAGGTGTGCTTGAACCGGACTTGGATCAGGACTGTTGTGCACAGAGAGATCTCCTCTGAGGGTTGCCAGCTTCCAAGTGAGGCACTAAACCCACATCAAACCATGAGCTAACACCCGTTGCATTAGCATACAACAGGCCTTACTACTAGTGTTAATATAATTTTATGATTTTCTTTGTACAGACTTCCAACCTTTTGGTTCTTAACTGCTTTTCATTTAGGTTTTTGGTTTTTGGGTCATGATGTGAGACGGGAGGCTGGTCTAGATAGACTATTGATCTCATTCAGCAGATGTAGAAGACTGGTCTATGTGGGCCAATTTCCAGCAGATGTTTAAGAATTAGAATTATGGAACATCTTTCCCGGAATCGAAATAAGATTAAGGAAGAACTGATCGTGACACACTGGATTGAAAAGAATCATTAATTAGAGGACTTTTCTTTTTTTAGTATTGAGATTGTGGACAATGGTCAATTTCGAGGTACTGATGTGCATTAATGATTATTACAGTGTCAATGTTACTATATCTTTAAATTGAATTATTTTGCACCATCCAGTTTGAACGCCACCTGGGATTTATCTTGTGTTTATTGAGGAATTTGGTAGTAAATGAAACTGTACTTTTTGTTGCATGATACTTGCCCCTTTAATCACCTTAATTAATTACTTCTGTGTTACACCTGCTGGTTAGCAGTGAACCTTGAAAGTGTGATGGATAGAATCATTAACTGGGTTCCAATAGATGCTACTAGACCCCGTTATTTTGAGAGCTCTTGCCTATGTGATATTTGAAGGTATAAATATACAATATTTTTTCAAGAAACCATTTTTCTGTTAAAATGATGTATACTATGTCAGACTTGGACTGTATATTATACTTTTCATTACAGATAAGTACTTGAGTTCTTAGTTGAGGACTAGAACCCTCACCTATATTGAGGCATGTAGGATGGGTGTTCAAATTTGATTGATTTTACCTGTAAAATAGTTATTTTAATGCATATGTATTTCATATAGGAGAATCCACTGAGGAAAGTTCCTATTATAGAAATGGGAATTATACCTTGGAACTTGTTCTGGTAATCCCTTCTTGAAAAATAAATCAAAATCATATTGAAGACACTGGTATTTTACATACTTACTTTATTATTCACCCATGTTGATTCTTATCTTTTGCCTGTTGTCATGAAATTGGCAGCTCTGCACCATTAAAACCTTTACTATCTCTTTTTCCTATGCTGACTTTCAGCTTTTATTGGTGACTGGGTATACAGAGAGAGAGAGAGACAGAGAGAGAGACAGAGGGCACATCTCCCAAGCTGGAGTCCTTGAAAGAATCCCATAAACAGCAGACCTGGAGTTTCACTGTCATTAATAAATTTTAAGAGGATATCAGCTTCCCAAGATGCTGCCTTGCCCAAGGTAGGATGCAGGAATAATAGTGACTCTTTGACATTTCCTCTTCCTTCCTTTCATTGTTATCCATTCCTGAGCTTGTGTCTATTTCCATCGGTGTAAAAAAATTAGAATGTAAGCTACAGTTGCTGGTCTCCAGGCAGAGGCTAGATATCCAGGCCTCTCCTGGAGGTTGTACAAAAGAGGGAAGAAACCACCGAGTGATAGCAACAGTTCTTGATAGGAATTTATACAATACAGAAAAAAAAATATCCAATACTTTATGAGAACAGGTTAACATTACAATATTACAAATTCTAAAGAGGAGAGTAGGGAATGGTTCCTGTTGGCAGCAGAGGATAGGACCCGCAGTAATGGGTTTAAACCAGGGGAAGTCAACCTGTGGTCCTCCAGATGTCCATGGACTACAATGCCCATGAGCCCCTGCCAGCAAACGCATGGACATCTGGAGGACCGCAGGTTGACTTCCCCTGGTTTAAACTACATGTAGAATGATATTGGTAAGATATCAGGAAACAAATTTTCATAGAGTAGTTCAGTAGTGGAGTAGTGGTTGACAGATTGTACCCAAAGAGTACTTGTTAATGGTTCAGCATCCTCTTGGATAGCGATCCCCAACCTGTGGGCTGCGGACCACATGTGGTCCTTTGACTAATTGGAGGTGGGGCCCGAAGGACACCTCCCCCCCGGCCCTTTACTTCATCCCCCCCGGCCCTTTACAACACACTTCGGGTGTCATTGTCTCCCATCACTCCCAGATGGAACTATCTCGTTGCAGAGAAACAAGCTCAGGGTTCCCATTGATTTGTCATTGTCATGAGTTAAAATTTCCATGAAAATAAAATGTTCCTTATGTTCATTGTTGTGGCATGTCTGTATCTTATTTTGAAGGGATGTTTAAACATTACCATAGCGACCAGAGAGCGCTAGGGCAGTGGTTGAGAGTAGAGGATAAACTACCCCCCCCCCCGGGCCTCAGTAAAAGGCATTGAGTGGTCCCCAGTGAGTGGTCCCCGGCGTTGAGTGGTCCCCGGTGATAAAAATGTTGGGGACCACTGCTCTTGGAGAAGAGTGACAAGTTGAGTTTCCCAGGGATCTGTCCTGGGGCCTGTGTTGTTCAACATATTTGATTTGGATGAGGGCTTAGAGGGGATACTTATTAAATTTGCAGGCGATACTAAACTGGGAGGGGTAGCAGACACAACAGAAGACAGAATCAGAATACAGGATGATCTTGATAGGCTCGAGAAGTGGGCTAAACTGAATAAAATGAAGTTCAATAGGGACAAATTGTGACAAGACCCTACAGGTCTACCCCCTTCGGCTGTCTTTCCTGCCTTCCTCTCTCTTCCCTTTTCATCTGCAGAAAAAATAAGCGTAGACAAGAAATACTCTACAAGGTTACATATTCCGCTTCACTCCATGTGTACATACTCCTTCCCCGTTCCTCCTTCACACACCACTACCCCAGTGTGTCCCCTTCTGTCCTCTTATCCCCCTTTGTGACTCCACCCCTTCCTTCTTAAGGCTCCCTCCCGCCTCCTTGTTCCAGCACCACCTGACTTTGGGCTTTGTTAGCGTTCCACTGCTACACAGATGAGTAATTTTCTTTCTAGGTTACGCCGACTCCGGTCTCTCGGTCTAGCCCTTCCCTGTGGCATGTGGGTTGGTGCATCAGCTCTTTGCTTTCCCCACCCTCTCACAGCCCCACATCCCTCACAGGTTGTCTATTGTAGCGTGACGGAGGGAAAAGGTGTTTGTAAACTGCTTTGAGACTCCTTTGGGTAGTAAACAGCAGGGTACAAAAATCCAGCTCTTCTTCTTCTAAGGAGCAACTGTGAAAGAAGCATTTGGCCACATAACATTTTATCAATAATGAAAAAATGGAGACAGAAGGAGCAGGGTGGACATCTGTGTACTGTGACTGCCCCGTGTGTATTAGGGCAGGGGGACAAGAATGGAAATGATGTTGAATGCAGAACTTGGAGGAATTGGTTGCCATGTAATCCCCCCCCCCCCAAGAAGAGTCTCCAGTCTGATTTTCCCTTCACATATCTGAAGACAGATATGGAAAGCTCATCTGTAACCACTATGCCACAATTCCTAAAGGTCAGTCCTCTTTCATACTCAATGAACATTTCACACCACAGGTTCTTGACACCCATCTCTCCGCACCCATACCCTCATTTGCCACCACCCCACCACAGCCTCCCACACAACACACACATTGAACCCCATACCCTTACAGACTGGACAACTCCTCCCCTTCCTCTTCCCATGGTCAAGCTTTAGCACCCGTTGGATTCCTGGATACAACGGGCTTTGCCCCCTAGTTCTGTTATAAGTCAGTGTTACAACCATTTTATCAGAGTTATGATTTTTCTCCCTGGGTGTCAAAACAGATGATCTAGATGTATTTTTTGCTCTATATAAGGCCTGTTTTAGGATTTTAGTAGAATAACCTCTTTCTGCCAGCTGTTGCAATGTTGTATTGCCCTCCCTTATAAAGTCTGATTCAAAGCTGCAGTTTCTCGGAGTTGTGTCTGATCCATCGCGACACCATGGACAATGATCCTCCAGGCCTTCCTGTCCTCTCCCATTCCTCGAAGTCCATTTAAGTTTGCACCAACTGCTTCAGTGACTCCATCCAGCCACCTCATTCTCTGTCATCCCCTTCTTCTTTTGCCCTCGATCACTCCCAGCATTAGGCTCTTCTCCAGGGAGTCCTTCCTTCTCATGAGGTGGCCAAAGTATTTGAGTTTCATCTTCAGGATCTGGCCTTCTAAGGAGCAGTCAGGGCTGATCTCCTCTAGGACTGACCGGTTTGTTCGCCTTGCAGTCCAAGGGACTCGCAAGAGTCTTCTCCAGCACCAGAGTCCAAAAGCTTCAATTCTTTGACGCTTAGCCTTCATTATGCAAAGCCTATCCCATGGTTAAGTAGCTCAGCACCCACCACCAATGGCAGAAGACTTGGCCTCCGGCTGAACAAGGTAGGAGGGGATCAATTGATTAGAAGCTGTTGCTGCTTGTTTTTTGTAAAGTCGGATTTTTAATGGGGTTTTACTGGATTTTAACATTTTATTCTGTGAATTGCCATGGGTTTTTAGGATCAATAAATACCTTCTCTTTTACCCCCAGGCCTCATGAAAGAGGCTGCCCTCTACCTTGCTCTTCCATGCCAGATAGGGCATGTTACATGTACCAACAATGGGAATGAGAAAATGTTTGCAGCGATGCTCTAGAGTGAAACCAGCAGAAGTAGACATTTGGGAGGGAGATTCTGCACTCAAAAAGCTCCGCCCTCCCAAAAAACCCTCCAGTGACTAAACAAAAAGAAAATCTTACTGCATATGGCAAAGCCAAGCAATGCAGAGAATTTGTCTGTTTCATCCTCGGGGACAAAACTATCCATTTTGGTGTGACAGATTTTTGTCTCTGCCTGAAGGATCTGAATAGTGCAAACCTCTTATAAGTTTTAGTGTCATTTATTTCTCAGACTACACTGGGTGAATGATTCAAATGGGCAGAGCCATCCTAGCAGAATGGGGGATGCAGCACTCTGCATGGGGTGATCAGTGCTTTGAATGGCACCTCATAGTCGATGGGCAACCCATGGCACCAATGGAAGTCTCCAAGGTGACTTCAATGGCAGACCACTGCAGACAATGCTACGGTAGTCTGGTCCCAAAGCTCCCGTGGGTCAAGGTAGGAGGCTAGGTTACGTTAGAACTAGAGCTGCCAGGTTCCCACTATCAGTGGACCGGGAGGGAGTGCGTGTGCAGGGTTGCCCGATCCAGGCTGGGAAACTCCTGGCAATTTGGAGATGGTGCCTGGGGAGGAGAGGGACATCAGCGGGGAACTGATCTCTGTAATCTGGAGATGTGCTGTAATTCCAGGGGATCACACTTCTTCCCTGAATGCATTCAGATGAACAATTAGTCAGGCAATGTCAGTCTCTCCTTGCAAATTTGTTTCAATTCCCAATAAAGATGTTTATTCTTTAAGCAGCAGTGCTCTGCTCCGTTGTGTATCTTAACTCTGCAAAAAATACTCACACCATGTTAAATTCTGCCAGGACTCTGCTCCTTCTTGCTCCATCCCTGGCTACACATCGTGCTCTGCTCTGACCCTGCTCCTGCCCAGCCCCCAGCCAGGAGGGCAGCATTTCGGAGCTAGAAGTTGACAGTCCTACTTATTCCCCACCTTCTGCATCCACCCTCTGTGTGAATGGAAAAGGAAGGGTCCAGGGAACACCCAGTCAGTCCTCAAAGCTACAACAAAGGCTTGATCAATTGTCCTTCTCTGTTCTACATATGGTTAAACTGGGACAACAAAACTTCTGCCTATAGAAATATGGATGACTGTGAAAAGTGAAAAACATCCAGCATCCATTTATCTTCAGCAGAGTACACCAGCGGGATTTGGTAATTAAATCGTGCACCTTCTGTTGCTATGGAGCCCTGGCCACGCTGGCATCCTTTGTCCAGGGAGAAAAGGGAAAATGGGTCACATTATATTTGACTTTCCCCCTTTTACAGACTAATAAAGGAGCAGCTGTAGTCCATTCTACTCTGTGGCCTAGAACGGACTCAAGGAGAACGGCATGCAAGACCCCGCCCTGTGAAGCGCCAGGTAGATCCTTTTACTCCCCTCTTTGATCCAAGAACAACTGGGAAGGAGGTATGTCACATCAGGCCAAGACAGTCTTCACCAATGGGCAACAGGGGCAGCTGCCCTGGGTCCCATGCTTGGGGGAGCCCCCATCTCCCCAAGAGGGGAGCAGCTGCCTCAACAGCAATGGCTGCTTTATACCTGCCCTGCCAGTGGCTGCCACCCCCACTCACATGGGTCAAGGACTGCCCCTTGCTTCAACCCTGGTGCCGTTGAGGGTCTCTGAGGGAGGGGGCTGGGATTCTGGGGCTCTGACAAGCCCCTCCCTTTCTCTTAATGAAGTTGCTGCAAAGTTAATTTGAATTTGACCTGAGGGTCATCAGGATGAGAACTGGGGGGAGGTCTGCCTGTGTCGGCTCTTCCGTGGTCCTGGAATCTGCTGCCCAAGGAGCAAAAAGAATCTCTGGGCGTTTTCTGTGATGGGTGTTATGGGCTCCAATTGCTCCTGATGAAAGTCCTGCTGGAGACCTTTCTCTGCTTCACTGATGGGCAGATCCCAATTTAGAACCTGGATTAACCTGGGTTGGAACCAGCATGACCCTGGCAGCTCATGAGAAGGAGCATCATAATGACTGTTTATGCACTGGAGGTTTCATGCTGGGCTGCAGCCTGGAGTTTTAGTCATGGCAGGTAGCCCCACCTCTTCCTGCACCCACATGGGAGAGCATTTGATCTGGTGAACCTCATCTGCCCCCAATCCGTGCTCCTGCACGGGAGCTGGGGCAGTGAAGTTCCCAGTGCGTAAATGGTCAATATGTGGCATCCTGAGTCACCTTCTAGAGCAGGAGTAGTCAAACTGCGGCCCTCCAGATGTCCATGGACTACAATTCCCAGGAGGCCCCTGCCAGCGAATGCTGGCAGGGGCTTCTGGGAATTGTAGTCCATGGACATCTGGAGGGCCGCAGTTTGACGACCCCTGTTCTAGAGTGTCCAAAAGTCTTAGTATTCCTTCCTACAGTCCTGCAAGGAAGACCACTGCCATTAGCTGAGGTTGAGGGAATTTGTGGCTTGTCACTTTGTGAGTGCAATTCGAGCAGGAGCATTTCCCCCTCCCTTCCCAACTCAGCCGGGATGGGGGGAGTGGCACAGAGAAGAGTAGGTAGGGCTGGCGTTGGGGGGGGGTTTGGCAGTCAGAGACAACACCCCTCTTCCCACATGTTTATTTGATCTGAACACCACACATTTTCAAAGAGAAGCGTCTGCTCTGCTAAGGTAATTAAAGTGTGAGCACATTTGGTTGCCATGGAGATTTGGACGGGCATCTCCTCGCACGGCCAGCATCCAGCTGGTTGGGAAACTGGGTCACCTCTCTGTGCCTCCTTTTTTGCCTTTCCAGTACGATATGGGGGGAAGCTGCCACGGGCTGCCACGGAAGGGCAAGCAAACGGCCACTGTGAAGCCCTCGTCAAGGAGAAAGTTCAATACTTATTTGCCGGTTTATATATAAAAACAAATCCAACAGCAGCGAGACAGAAGACATGCCAGACACCTCCCCCCTCCTAGCCCCTCCCCCAAATCCCATCGGATGTCATCCTCCTGCATGTTTGCCGGCCATCTGCCGCATAGGCAGCCTGGGGACACGCAGGCAGGAACCTATGGCTACGGCTCCAACCCAAGACAGGGACTTTCTACGTCAACTAGGCAGCCCGCGATGCCTGTCGTCTCCAGCTCTGGCACCATCACTGTCAGAGCATCCAGAGATATATCCTGAGACAGACTTCCCGAGGACCCTGCAATCCATCAGCCATATCCCCAAACACGGCTTTCTAGTTAGCATGGATGCCGAGTCTCTGCAGACCAACGTCTCCCAGGAGGGAGGGACAACAAGCCACGGGTAACATCATCCCTGAGAATCCCACAGCAGAACTTGCCACTGAACTGACCCTCAATCACCTCCCCATCAGTGGCACAGCCTAGGCCCCTGCCTGGCTCCACACAGGATGCCAACCTTCCCGTGGCAGATCTAGTACAGCACTTTCTAGGCTCCTGCCCATGGGTTTCTCTCCTGGCCATCAGGTTCATGGAGGACATCCTGATAGTCCGGACCCTGGCAAAGGAACCCTTGAGAGAATCTGCCAGGCTTTCAACAACTTCTACTCCACCATCCATCCAACTATAAATTGCTCCAGACAAGAAGTAATCTCCATGGGCGGATGCATGAAGGATAGGTGGGCAGCCAACAGATGGGCAAACCGATCTCCATGCCTCCTACTCCCAGCCCTGACACATGAAGCAACCTGTTGTCTTTAGCTGAGCCCTACGCTAGAGTCAAATATGCGCCACCCCCTCCAACAGATGCACTCACTTTGCGGACCCACAGCAGGGCTATCTGCAGCTCCATTATCCTCCTGATATGGTGGGGATGATTGGAAAGACCACAATGATTCCCAGAGACTTCTTGCTATGAGACAAGGCCAGAGAAAATGTCCACTGGACACCACTGGGGGTCACCTACAGCTCACCACTCAAGCCAGCCTTTTCTTGCTTATAGGCAGCCTGCTAGTTCTTAAGGAACTTCTCACCTGCGAGGATAAACTCCTGAACAGTAACTTGGACTCTGGCACCAAGATGCCAGCTGGCTGTCATATCGATCCCAGCAGCTCCATTCCTGGGCCCAGCACCATCAGCCAGACCCTCTCAGGTTCCTCCTCCCGCCCCTACGTGGAGGTGAGGTGTGCTGTCACATGTCAGCAATGCTCTTCCCCCCTCTTCCCTGGAGAAACAGGCCTGGCCGCACGACAAGAAATAAATAGACGTAAGTCTGACATTAGAAACCACAGCACTCGAAAATAGCATATGGAACATGTCAACCTTCCAGGACGTTCAGTTGCTGACCTAAGAGTATCAGTTCTCTTACGAACAGAGAATGGAGAGACTGCTGAATTGCAATGGATAATGAAGCTCAAGACAAGGCGCCCTCCTGGATCCAGGCCTAGGCTACCTGTCTCATGACCAATGGTGTTTTCTCCAGGCCTGCTGTCAGGTGTATGTCGCCCCCAATCCAGTCAAGCCTGCTGTCGTCATTTCACAAAAAGAACAGGGAACCTTGTGGCAAATTCAACATTTGGCATACGAAATCACTCCACCCCCCAAGATATAAGGACAGAGGAACTCCCAGTCCAGCTGTATCTGAAGAAGTTAGCAGTGACTCACAAAATTTCATTCCTTGCCACAAATTTTGTGCTCCTGGACTCTTGCATCACTGGGTTTTTGAGTTCCAAGTATTTGGCAGCTGAGACTCCAGAGCAGGGGTAGTCAAACTGCGGCCCTCCAGATGTCCATGGACTACAATTCCCAGGAGCCCCCTGCCAGCGAATGCTGGCAGGGGGCTCCTGGGAATTGTAATCCATGGACATCTGGAGGGCCGCAGTTTGACTACCCCTGCTCCAGAGTATGGTGGAAATACTTGAGAAATGTCACCATTATTGATTGATTCAAGTGGGTCGCCGTATTTGTCTGAAGCCGCAGAATAAATTTAGAGTCCAGGGGCACCTTTAACGCAAGCAAAGTTTTGTCCAAGGTATGAGCTTTTGTGTGCACGCACACTTCCTCAGATACAATGTCACGGAATGGAAGTAATCAGTTCAGATTTATAGATGGAGGGAGAGGGGAACTTGACATACGGCATAATGAAATTGCTCATGCAATTCAAACTCAGGTGAATGCAAACAAATCCTAATAGCTGTCTTTTCCTCTGTATCTCTGGAACCTGGGCAATTTCATTATGCTGTATGATAATTTGCCCTCTCACTCCATCTATAAGTCTGAACTGATTACTTTCATTCCGTGACATTGTATCTGAGGAAGTGTCTGTGCATACCAAAGCTCATACCATTATTGGTTGAGTACGTTACTATGTTACTTCTTTTCCATCACAGAACAGGGTTCATAGGCAGCTGTCCCCCCCACCCCCACCCCTGGTGGCTTCACAGCCCCTCATGCCTTCATGGGACATGGATGGCATGAAAATATTATTGTTCAGAAAGATCTTCCTAGCATGCAGCTTTGAGGGCTTCAGTTTGTGCCCATTCCATCCAGCACCTCTTTCTGCAGTCACGGAGACCTCCTTGCTCCAAAGTCATATGACCACCTACTTGTGGTCTTTCCTGGCTAGGAAAAAGGTGGCAGCATTGGCCAGGAAGAGAAGTGGCAGGAAGGGCCTGCATGAGCAATGTCACTTCCACCATGACCTGGGCCTATTCTGCACACAATAGATAATGCACTTTCAATGCACTTTAGAAGTAGATTTTCCTGTTCCGCACAAGAAAATCCAGCTGCCAAAGCACATTGAAAGTGCATTATCCTGTGTGTGCGGAATGGGCTCTGGAAAGGTGGGGACTATGTTGGGTGCCTTGGCATCTGAAGCGGTTGTTCGCACCTGGAGCAGCCAGCGCCACTCCGCAGGGGGGGAGGGGAGGCGCTGGCGTCAGCTCCCATGCCTCCCCTCCCCTCCCCCCCTTCACGGTGCAGTGCTATGGGCGCGAACAGCCGCTCTGGATGCTGAAGTGCCCGCCCCTCAGCCAGAATGCTGCCATCCGCCTGGGCCATGGGCCCTGCAGCCCACTCACAGTGTCGGCTGTCCTCACCATCCTGACTCTACCCACCGGGGAAGGAATTGGGGGGGGGGAATACTTAAACAAGTAGATTGCTATGTACCTGTTACTAGTATAATGCAAAGTAGGTTGGAATTGTAATTATTTATTGTATACAAAAGGTTTCCCCCTGCAATTCATTCTCAAGTGAATTCAAACAAACCCAGATTGCTGTGTTTGCCTATTTATCTCTGGAATCTGTTAACCATTTTCATTATGCCGTATGTTGATTTACTCTCAGACTTTGTCTATAAGTATGGACTGCTTTACTTCCATTCCACAACATTATATCTAAAGAAATATGCAAGCTCATACCTTCACTAAAACTTTGCTGGTCTTAATGATGCTACTGGACTCAAACATTATTCTGCTGCTTTAAACCAATATGGCCACCTACTTGAATGCTTTTTTGAAGATTGGGATTACATTTGCTTTCTTCTAGTCTTCTGGCACCTCTCCAGTCTTCCAAGAGGTCTGAAAGATGATGGACAAGGGTTGCCCAAACTCTCCAGAAAGTTCTGAACAGAACATCTCTAAACCTTTGCATAAATTAAACACCTAGGATCTGTTGCCCCTTCATAACCTTCAGTCCTCCAGCTGCACCTGCCTGCCCATTGTCCAGAGGAGGGCAACAAAGCTGGTGAGCGGCTTGGAGACCAAGAAGAAAGATTGGGGGAGCTTGGTCTGTTTAGCCTAGAGAGGAGACGACTGAGACGGGATCTGATAACCATCTTCAAGTATTAAAAAGGGTGCCATATAGACAGATGGAGCAGACTTGTTCTCTCTTGCCCCGGAGGGATGGACCAGAACCAATGGGATGAAATTAATTCAAAAGACATTCCGTCTAAACATCAGGAAGAAATTCTTGACAGGTAGAGCAGACGGAGAGGCTGATTCTGTGAAGGCAAAGGGGTGGCAGGTTACAGTAGATGAGCGATTGGGATGTGAGTGTCCTGCATAGTGCAGGGGGTTGGACTAGATGACCCAGGCGTCCCTTCCAATTCTATTATTCTATGATTCTATAATTTGGGTACAAAACACTCCAGAAGCCATCCTTTGTAGCCTGGCCAGGAAGACACAACTGGCACCTCCGGCCTCAAGGTTAAGGAGAGATGACACATTCCCACACATCAAACAGCTTTACAGCTGGGAATCCCTGGTGCAAACCACACTACCCTAGGCCAGCTACACTCATACCTAAGGGGATTCATTATATGGAAGAAAAGGCAGATGAAAACAAATGGCAAAAGCTGGGAGTCAGGGTTTTGACATTTGGGGGCTTGCAAGGTAAGCTGCTTCCAGGGGGAGACTTTGCACTCGTCTGACCTCTTGCCTGATGCAGGACTTTTGCCTCATCAGCTTCTGGATTCTGCTGTGCTTTGCTAAACCTGCTTAGATGAGGAAGAGAGAAGAGCTGTTTTTTATTCCCCGCTTTTCGCTACTTAGCAGAGTCCCAAGTGGCTGATCAACACCTTCCATCCTCTCCCCAGAACAGAGACCCTGTGAGGGAGGAGGGGCTGAGAGAGCTCTACGCTTTGTAAGAACAGGCCTAAGAGAACTGCGACTGATCCAAGGTCACTCAGCTGGCTGCCTGTGGAGGAGCCGTGGGGAATCATGCCCAGTTCTCCAGATCAGAGTCCACTGCTCTTAACCATGACATCATGCCGGCTCTCGAGATGGTGGCTTCCCCACAGGGGCCTTCCCTGCATGACACCACACGCTCTCCACCTCCGCTACGGGAGCCTTAGGGCACGGTAGTGCTATGATGCCATAAAGGTGTCTTTGTCTACCACTGAATTCCTGCAGGCTGGACCAAAAGGCACTGGTGGTGCCAGGGGTGTGGGGAGAGGCATAGGCAGGAACGTGCAAACATGGATCCCAAGCCTACTTGGAGCGGACTGTTTCCAGAAAGATTGTGCCCCTGAGTTTCCAAAAACCACACCATGAAGCTGGCGGGGGGGAAGCAGAAAATGAGAGTTGTGTGATGTTTCTGTGCACAACCCCCACAATCCCTGCTGACATGGGGGGGGGGAGAGAAGAATGCAGCAAAAAAAAATTCAATAGAGTTCTCCCGCCTAAAACCTGAAAGTTCCCAGGGGAGGGGGAAAGGAGGCACCAGGTGCCATAAACCATAGTGTTACAACTCGCACGTCCTTGGTCGTCTCCGGACAAGATACGATGTTATGGTTACAAAAGGCAGACCCAGCCGGGAGGTTCAAAAGACAAATAATTCACAGCTCAGTGTGATAACAGGATGCAGCAACATAGTTTCAGTTTCAGGCATGCAAGCATAATATATGGGCCTTGGGTTACATAGGGCCCCAAGAACAAAGCAGAAAAAAGACAAGGCAAACAAAGATGGAGAAACTCATGCTAACTCATGGCAGGGTTCAACAACAATCCTGACATTCCTCCGCATTAAAATTAGCCCCCACCCCTCACCCTGCATCCACCGGCCGAGGGCACAGGGGAAAAGCACGATGAAACGCACGAAGCAGTCGAGGGGCTTTTACATCATTAGCCTCCACCCATTCCCTATCCCCTGACGGGAAATCCTTCCAGTCCACCAAGTATTGGAGCCTCCCCTTGTGAACGCGAGAGTCCAAAATTTGGTCGACCTCGTAGTGGGTGTCTTTGTCGATGAAAACTGGAACCGGCGTTGAGTGCGGAGGGTGCCAGGCGTCCGGCAGGGGGGCACATCGCAACAAGCTGGAATGAAAAACCGGATGCACATTCCTGTAAGTTTTTGGTAGCCCCAATTCTACAGTCACAGCATTGATCACTCTAGTGACAGGAAAAGGCTCCACGAACTTGGGTCCCAATTTGCGGGACTTCTGTTGGCAGTGAAGGTTTTTTGTAGAGAGGTAGACTTGGTCCCCCACAACCCACGCCGGAGTAGGAGCACGCCTTTTGTCTGCTTGAGCCTTATAGGATTGTTTAGCCTCTTCCAGGCTGGAGACAATGGATGGCCAAGCCTCAGAAATGTCTTTGGCTCATTTGGTCACATCAGGGGCCTCGGAAGACACCAGTTCCCAGGTGGGGGCCGCTAATAGGTCAGTTCCATAGACAACCTTAAAAGGGGACACTCCTGTGGAAGCATGAACCCCATTATTATAAGCAAACTTGGCCATAGGCAGGAGGGTGACCCAATCGTTCTGCTGATGATTGATGAAACAGCGCAAGTATTTTTCCAGTATTTGATTCACCCGTTCTGTCTGACCATTTGACTCTGGATGATAGCCTGAGGTGAAGGCTTGTTCCACCCCCAACAGTCGTAAAAGCTCCCGCCAGAACTTGGCAACGAACTGGGGGCCCCGATCCGAGAGCAATCTCCTAGGGATACCATGTAGTCTAAAAATGTGGGTAATGAACAGGGAGGCTAGTTTGGCCGCCGAAGGCAATCCCGCACAGGGGACGAAGTGAGCTTGCTTCGAAAAAGCATCTACCACCACCCAAATCACGTTTTTGCCCTGGCTCAAAGGTAAATCCGTTATAAAGTCCATGGTCACGTCAGACCAGGGACAGGAGGGGGTGGGCAGGGGCTGCAATAACCCCTGCTTCTTGCCCCCCAGTGATTTGGAGGCGAGGCAGATGGGGCACCCTTGCACATATTTCTCCACATCCCCCCTTAGGGACGGCCACCAGTAGTGTCTCCTGACCAAGTGCAGAGTTTTCACAAAGCCAAAGTGCCCCGCAGCCTTAGCATCATGGCACAATTTCAAAACATCTCCCCGCGCCGCGGCGGGAACGTAAAGGCGATCGTCTTTGAAAAATAGGCCCCCCTTGTCGACCAGGGCGGGTCACAGTGTAGTAAACTCCACGTCCTGTAGGACCTCCTTCTGGACCCACCCTCCGGGCACCGGGCTGCCCCCTTTTGCCTTGCTGCGAGTCATGGCAGCCAATCCCAACTGGGCGGGCGTGAACACCGTGTCCACCAATGGGTCTCTCTTGCTGTTGTACTGTGGCAGGCGCGAAAGGGCGTCCGCTAGAAAGTTCAGTTTGCCAGGCAGATGCCTAAGGGAGAAGTTGAACCAGGAGAAAAACTCCGCCTACCGCATTTGCTTGGCTGACAAAGAGCGGGGCTGCTTGAGCGCCTGCAGGTTTTTGTGATCCATCCAAACCACAAATGGGACTGCAGACCCTTCCAACCAATGGCTCCAGGTAGTGAGCGCCAGTTTTACAGCCGCCGCCTCTTTTTCCCAGATCGCCCAGTTGCGTTCGGGACCCGAAAACTTCTTAGATAGATAGGCAAGGGGGTGCAACTTCCCATCCCCCCCTTCCTGGAGGATCACGGCCCCCATGGCCACATCCGAAGAGTCTACTTGCACCGTAAATTGTCTGGCCGGGTCTGCGTGGGCTAGCACCGGTTCGGACGTGAAAAGGTGCTTCAGTCTTTCAAACGCTCCCTGGCAGAGCAGAGACCACTTGAGCGGGGCGCTTGGTCGACCAGCCGCCTTCCCACCCTCCTTGGTTTTTAATAAGTCCGTTAAGGGAAGGGCCACCTTGGCAAAGTTGGGGATGAAGGTTCTGTAAAAATTAGCGAACCCCCAAAAGCTCTGGAGTTGTTTACGCGTTTTGGGCGGCTCCCAGGCCAATAGGTCCTTCACTTTCCCCGGATCCATCCCAATCCCTGCCTTGGAGACTCTGAAACCCAGGAACTCCACCGATTCCCGATGGAACTCGCATTTAGACAATTTGGCAAACAGCTGATGCTTCCGTAACCGGCTAAGCACCTCTCGGACCAGCTCCACGTGCTCCGCGGGCTTGTCTGAATACACCAAAATGTCATCAATGTACACCAACACCCCCTGGTACAGCAAATCATGTATAATTTCGTTAATCATATTCATGAACACACCCGGAGCGCCGGCGAGGCCGAACGGCATGATAGTGAACTCAAATTGGCCCAGGGGGGTTTTGAATGCCGTCAGGTATTCGTGCCGTTTTTTTATACGGACCCAGTAGTAAGCTTCCCTCAGGTCTAACTTTGTAAAGATCCTTTCCCAAATGCCCCAGCAAGTCTTTGATGAGCGGCAAGGGGTAGGCATTGCAGGTGGAAACAGCGTTCAGCCCTCGGTAGTCCGTGCAAAGGCGAAGGGAACTGTCTTTCTTTTTTACAAAAAGGACCGGGGCGGCCGGGGGGGGGGGGGGGGTGGCCGGCCGAATGAAACCTCTAGCCAGGTTTTTGTCCAAGAACTCCTTGAGTTCCTTCATCTCCCGCGGACTCATGGAGTACAATTTGGCTTTGGGGAGCGGCTCTCCTTTCTTTAGTTCAATCGCACAATCTGTCTTGCGAAGGGGGGGCAGCTGATTACACTCCGCTTCTGCAAACACATCCTCAAACCCTCGATACTCCTTCGGGAGTGCTAGCACCCCCTTCCCTGCTAACGCGGCCACGGCCAGCCCATCCTGACTCGGTTGAGGCCGCTGGTGCCGCTTGCACCCCGGAGACGAGAATTTTACAGTCCCTTTCTTCCACTTCACCGTGGGATCGTGCTCCCGCAGCCAATCCAGACCCAGTACGCAAGGGAAGGCGGAATGGGGGGCCACCAGGGGCTGAATCTGCTCCCAATGTTTATCAATGTCCAAGTCCATGGGGAGCGTTTTTACTGTCGCTTCCCCCCCTCCCCGGGGCACACTCCCCGTCAAGCTGGGTGATTGGTAGAGGCTCCCTCAAAGGCACCTTCCCCACCCCCAAAGTCTCGGCCAGCACTGGGCTCACAAGGGTTTTGGTGCAACCTGAGTCCACGATACAGCGCACCCCCAACTGTTTCCCTGAGTTGGGTTCCGTGAGAGTGGCAGGCAAAAGAACCAAAGTGGAATCACTCACCGAACGTTTGCCCCTGCCTTGGACCTGCTGGCGGGGCGCCTTCACAGCGGGTCGTCTTCGTTTCCCAACGGCTCTCCGGAGTGCGATCCTTCCTCCGGGCCACTGTCGCTGGAGTCTCCCACTGAAGGCGCCACCCCCACCAGGGCCAGTAGGGACTTGACGGTCTTTTTAGGAGCTGGTTTCTTTGTTACCGACCCTCGAGCTGGAGCACCTCCCGCCGGCTTGGCTTCGGTTGGGTTTGCGCTCCCCGCTTTCGCTGGGCATTGGGCAAGGAAATGGCCAGCCTGGCCACAGCCCAGGCACAACCCTTTCTCGCGGCGGCGAGCCCGCTCACTGGGATCCGCCTTGGCCTTTGGCTTGGGCTTCTTAGGTGTTGAGGTCTTCACACCCGCTTTTTCTTTGCCTCCGCTGAACTCAGCTGCCCGGAGCAGACGGTTTTCCATCTCCCCTGCCAGGTGCACCCATCCCATCTCGGTCGCTGGGTCATCCAGGTGGAGGCATTTGCTAGCCAGGTTCCCAGAGAGTCCCCCCACGAAAGCATTCACTCTCTGTGGCTCCGTCCAATCCGGCACCGCCGCGGACAACTTCCTGAATTCCCGGGCGTACTCTGCCACCGTCTTCGACCCTTGCTTGAGTGCCTTGAGCTGCTATTCCGCCGTCTCCCTCTCGAATGGGTCCACATACATCAGGCGCATGGTTCTCACAAAGTGGTTGTAGTTTCGCACCACCCTCGGGTTGTAGCGGTAGAGATCCATAAACCACTTCGCAGCCTCTCCCTCCAAGCACTCCCCCACAAACCGGATACGTTCGGCGGCGTCTTGGAACGTAAAGCCCATGTCCATCATGTAGGCTTGGAGGTGGACCAGGAACCCCGGGAAAGCCGCCGAGTCTCCCGAGAAGCGAGCCTTAAATTTATAAGTACTCCGCATTTCTACTCCACAGAGCTGCGGGGGCAGTCGGCCAGGGGCCCAATCCCCCAGCTGCCTCGCTCCTCGGGGTCGCGGGCGCACCCCGCGCCCCACTCCCACAGCCGCTCCTGCTGCAGCCGCAACCCCTGCGGTGCTGGCTGCCGCCGCCCCGCCAGCTGTGGCCGCTGTTCTGGCTGCCGCTGCCTCGCCGGCTGCGGCCGCTGTGCCGGCAGCCGCCGCCGCATGCGCTGCTCCGGCTCCTTCAGCCCCGGCCTGGACCTCTCCTTGAGCCCCCGCCGGGGGTTCTTCTCTCCGTCCGGCTGCGGCGCCTCCTAGGTCACCGTAGTCGTCCTCCTCGTCCGAGGAGTGCGCTGCTGCTTCTGCTGCTGCCAAGGCCGCGGTTTCGGCTCCGGCCGCGGTGCCTTCAGCCGCCGTCATGTGCTCTCGCAGAGTTGGATGCCCCCCCGACTGTCGACCCCTTGGCCCTCGGGCGTCCGCCTGCAGCTCGCGCAAAAGGCGCCCCGCCTCGCGCTGCGATTCCAGTGCCAGCTCTCCTGACACCGCGTGCAGCCAGTCGGTCACCTGGCTGATTCTCTGCTGCAGCTCCTGCACCTCCAGGGTCGCCGCCATTCCATGGGCTAGGACCCCCGCGGGCAGTTTGTCTGGCCACAGCTCATTCCCGGTCAGGTGGTCGTACTTCGACAGCCGCCTGCGCTCAGTGATGTGTCTCTCCAGAAACTCTGAGGGTCCAGGGGTCGCTTCACTCAAGGCTCTTGCCATCCCCGAGCCAAACGAGCCCGATGCAGCCAGTTCGTCTTGAGTGTAATCCCCATACATGTCCTCGTCCTGCTCACCATAGTTGTTGCCTTCATCCTGCATGTTGGCAGGCGAAAGGGGTTGTGAGATTTGACTTAATGTCAAGCATTGCAAGAACTCACAACAAGCTTCTTTATTAAAGAAAGCGTTTATTGAGAAGTTACTTCATACACCTAAGCTAAAGAAGTCAAATCTGCCTGAGGACAGATTTGCCTCCCCTTATCAATAGAGTTCTCCCGCCTAAAACTTGAAAGTTCCCAGGGGAGGGGGAAAGGAGGCACCAGGTGCCATAAACCATAGTGTTACAACTCGCACATCCTTGGTCGTCTCCGGACAAGATAAGATGTTATGGTTACAAAAGGCAGACCCAGCCGGGAGGTTCAAAAGACAAATAATTCACAGCTCCCTGTGATAACAGGATGCAGCAACATAGTTTCAGTTTCAGGCATGCAAGCATAATATATGGGCCTTGGGTTACATAGGGCCCCAAGAACAAAGCAGAGAAAAGACAAGGCAAACAAAGATGGAGAAACTCATGCTAACTCATGGCAGGGTTCAGCAACAATCCTGACAGTAGGTGCTTCGGCTCAGTTTGGCTGCCATGGCGATCACCGGAGCCCGGGGCACCCCGCCTCTTCGCACTGCAGTGCTGGCCCCCTACACACTGCTTCGGGCTTTGGTGATTGCCGAGGTCGCCAAACCAAGCCGGAGCACACACGCCTAGTCCGCAATATGCACCATTGTCCTCAGGTGTCCCTGCCCAGTTGGCCAAGGGCTTGCCTCTACAGCAGGTGTATTCAAACTGCGGCCCTCCAGAAGTCCATGTACTACAATCCCCATGAGCCCCTGCCAGTGACAGGGGCTCATGGGAATTGTAGTCCATGGACATCTGGAAGGCTGCAGTTTGATTCCCCCTGCCGGCTTTACAGGGGTTACAGAGGGAGGGACCCAATCTTTCCAGATCACTACAATGAAATTTCGTTACCGCACTCTTTTGCCACAACCTACCAGCTTCTCTATATCCTCAGCTTTCTTTTTTAAAAAATTATCTAGCCCTTTCCATTGTAGAGACATAAGGGGGATGAGACCTGAGCAATAAATGGGTCTAGAAACCTTTTTTTCCTTTTAAATGAAACCTGGAAATTCAGAAGAACTGGAAGACAATGGCAACAGCTTGTTATAACCTGATAATTTTGATCTAGCAAGGGCAGATTTTTTTTCAAGTCCTGTCCCCCCCCCTTCCCTCTGCTGGTGTGCTAGAAGGGCAGAATGACACCCACGGGAGGCTGAAGGAAGGGAAGTGCAGGGAGCCCTGCCCTGCTCCCTTACCACCATGAATGCCTTTGTAGCCCCTGCAGCAGCAGCAGCAGCAGCAAGAGCCAGCTGGAGAATCACCTGCATGTGGAAGCAGCCTGGCTGGAGGAGCTGATGGTGGTGGGATTTCTGAGGGCAGCAAGAAGGGCTGGGTTTGAGCAGCCGTGATCCAAAAGCCTCTCTGCAGCTGTTTGTCACTTGGCTCAGGCAGAGAGCATCTGCTTCTCATTGGTTCCCTTGATGCCCCCTGCCATTTTGGGGGAGATTTGTCTCAGAGCAGATGGGGCGTGGGTGGGGGCTGGAGCCATTCCTGTCCACTCTCACTTGTCTGCCTGAGCAGTTTGCTGAGCACAGGAGATGTCCCTCTCTTAAAAGGCAGGAGATTTGGGAGTGACTAAAGGAAGTACTTCTCCCCGTTCCCCAGGAGCACCTTGCTGAGACTGAAGAGTCGTTCAAATGGAGACCCTGAGGGAGGAACCCTGGAGACCCTGGCGGAGGGGCTCTCAGTGGGCGGGGACCTGCAGGTCGAGAGGTAGACCCCTTTGATTACCAGATGCTGGGGAGAAAGAGAGCTCTGGTAGGTATCAGAGTGCCTCCCCTTTTCTGCTTTCAGCTGCATTTCAGTAAACTCTACGTAGGGTTAGGCGCTTCGGTGTCCGAAGCAGCCATTCCCGCCCAAAGCTGCTTTGGGCCGGAATGGCCCATCCCATAGGTTGGTTGGTTTGGGTTCAGATCATGGGGAGGGGCTTCTGGGGGCTCAGCAGATGCGTTTGGATTGGTCGGCCTCAACCAAATGTCTGGTGGAAGAGCTCCCTTTTGCAGGAACTCTGGGATTTCACACAGGGCCCTGATCTCTTCTGGGAGCTCATTCCACCAGGTGGGGCCAGGTTGGAGAAGGCTCCAGTTTTAGTTTGGGTCCAGGGATCATCAGCCAGTTGGAAGTGGCAGAGTGTAGGGCTCTTTGGGTGGTATAGGCAGAGAGGTGGTCTCTCAGGTACACTGGGCTCAGACCACGTATGGGCTTGAAGGTGATTACCAAGACCTTAAGTCTGATCCAGAATTCATCTGGGAGTTGTTGGAGAACAGGCCTGATGTGAGACCTCCACGGAGTACCCACGAGGATCCTGGCCGCTGCATTCTGGACTAGTGGTAGTTTCTGGATCGAAGTTAAGGGTGGGCCTGTATAGAGAAAGTTGCAGAAGTCTAGCCTAGAGGTGACCATCGCGTGGATCACTGTGGGTAGGTGTTATGGAGCCAAGTAGGGCACCAGTAGTTTGGCTTGGCATAGATGGTAGAAAGCCTGCCATGCTACTCTTGTGATCTGTGCCTTCATAGAAAGGGAGGCATCAAGGACCATGCCCAGTATTTTAGGAGAATGGGCTATTGCACCCCATTCAGGGCTGATTATGCACTTACTGTGTTTATTCCATTGTGGATCCTGCTGAATTCAGATCGATTTGAACTCAGGTCTTCCTCTATCTCCTCCCTATTGAAACAAAAAGTGTTCTGCACGTGGTTAGTGAAGCTCATAAGGGGGGAGGGGAGCCAAGCGCAGCAGGAGCCTCTTTCTTTCTTTTCTTGAAGGGGGGGAGAGAGGATTGGAGACAGCAGTGGAGGGAGAATAAATCCAAGAGGCAAACTTCTGCTAAGAGAAGTTAGGGCTTCTGTAGCTTCCACTGAGAAAGTTAGGGCTTCCCCTTTAAGGGAAGCCTTGTAACCTGGGAACGAGGAAACCTCTGAACTGATGCCCTGGCCAATAAGGGCTTTTCTGCAGCATTGGAGGCATGAGGCAGCAAGTTCGTTTGGAAAAACCAGAGAGCTGTGCCTTTACTCATGCTGTTTTTTCAATTGTCAAGGGTTATAACCACTCTAGGGTATCGCGGGGGGAAAGTAGGGTCACTCTGGATCAATCATGCTTGTTGCAGATGAAAAATTTAAATCACCGAAAACCAAAATGGAAATCGCATTCAGCGTAGACGGCGGGGACAGAATTGACCTGGGATTGGAATGAAAGTTCCGTGCAGATTCAGCCCAGGTTGGATAAACACGCCTCCTCACTTGGATCCTTTCTGCCCAGCCACAGGACTGGACTGGACTCTAGACTTTGGCAAGCTTTCTTCCCTGGCACAACCACCCAGCAATGGAGGTGAAGTCTGGCAGAGCACAGTTTGTCCCCACCATAACATGGAGCAGAGTCTTGCAGACTTGCGGGCAAGCAATCAGGCATTTGGTGGCACAGGTGCAACTCTTGAATGTGGCTGTGGCCGCAACAAGCTGCCACACCGGTGCACCCCCCATCAGCATTACCTCTGTGCCTCCTGTCTGTCCTCTTAAAGCCCTGGAAAAGTTTGATGGGAGGTGAGAGGACTGTCCCACTTTCCTTTCCCAAGCAAAACTCAGGGCCATTCCGCACCAGGATCCATGTAGCAAATTGTTTGCGGGACGAAAAATCGCCATTTTAAATAGTGGAATTCGTCGTTATGCATACCTGCCTTTGTAGTGGAATCCAGTTGCGTTTCTATCGTTTCCCACAGGGTTCCGGTCTCGGCAAAAATCGCTAGAAAGGAAGCTCTATTGCCGAGCTCGTCCCGCCCCTGGCCGTCAAGCAGCCAATGGGTGGCCGTTAGCATGCTCCCAAACAGACCCTTTCCCTTTAAGGTAGGTTTTTTAAAAAAAAAAACACCCGTCGCAACGAATCTGCGTCGATTCGTTGCAACGGAGAGACCCATCCAGCTGGCAGGTGGTGTTTGAGCTGCCGTTTCATCGTTGCCACGCTCCCCCCGAGTGAAACCCTCCCCCTTCACGGGTGCGATTTTCGGCCGAAAACAGTGTGAAAAATAAAGGGAAAATAAACCAGCAAACGGGCTTCTGTGTTGCTTGTGCTTAGTGACTTTAAACAGAGGGACTGCAGTCGGGGAAGCCTCCCTGGGTAAACGAAGGCTCGCCAGTGCGTTGATCTCCGTTTGCTCGGAGAAAAAAAATGGCGATCGCTTCGCTGGAAGATCAGAGGAGAGAGCCAGGGGGAGGGACTTTGCAGAAACCACAACAATGGTAACGCACAGAAGTTTCCCGCTAGTGTTGCAGATTGGTTGCAGGAGTGTAGCGCTTTCCGGAGGGTGAATCCACTTTTTGGGATTTCCCTGAAAGCGCTACAACGAAGCGCTTTTTGCAGATCGGTTTCAGGAGTGTTGCAGATTGTCAACGACATTGTGCATAACAGCAAATCAGTAGCGATTTCAATTGGCAACCATTGTGCAATTTTGAAGGAGTGCGGAAAGCCCCTCATCCTCAGTTCCAGGGTATGGGAGTTCCCCAAGGTCTGCTAACTGATAAGCCTCCTTAAGGAGCCAAGGCTTGGTGGGCTATTCTGCTGCTGCTGGGAGGTGCATCTGAACTAACCAACTTCACGCAGTTTGAACCACAGATAGATTCAGCTTTCAGGGAGGACCTGGAGTGAGGAAGATGAAGAGGGGGTCCCCCACCTGGGGAATACCCACCCCATCGAGGTCCCGATCGATGAGATGGCCAGAGGCAGACATTCATGAGGCGAAGCTGCAGCCAGCGAGATCCTTATGTGAGAGAGAGTGACCTGGGTTGCCGCAAGGAGGGGGTGGAATCCTGTTTCCAAAGCCCTGGAGAGGCTAAGGGAAGGGCGTGGCTTCAGGTATGGGCTCAATGTCCAGAAGTGGGCACCGGACCCAGCTGTAAGCAGTTTGGAGAGACAGCATGAGTGGGGTGGGGTGGGGTGGGGTGGGGTGCAACACAAAAGGTATTAAGAGAGCTGCAGGCATCCAGGAGGAGGGGCCGAGCTGTAGCAATGGAACTTCAGGTGACCCAGAGTTTGAATGGTGGCCATAAGCCAGCTACACCCATTCTGAGACCTTGCAGCACTCCTTAAATTTGTTAGAATCCCCTGATTGCTGCCATGATTTACTGTGTCTTAGCCTTGCTGTAGCCATCTTCTTTGTCTGTCTTTTAGCCCTGAACTGTCTGCTCGCTATTCAGCAGTGTAACAAATGTTGTTGTCCTAGTAAGTAGGAACACTGGGTGCTCCAAGGTCAAGACTGTGTATGTTATCATTACTGGACACTTTCCCGGACAGCACCTGCAGAAAGCCTGTTTTGCAGAAAGCCTGTTTTGTTTGATGTGTATGAAAATAATTGCGCGGGAAAAGTGGGGATAAGAATTGCGTTTTGATTCTGTAAGCCGGTTTGGGCTTTGAATCGTCCTGGTTAGATCTGCTAAGAAATAAACGCTTGCTTTTCAAAGAAGTTGTTGTTTTCTAGTCTGTCATCCTGACAAAATTGTGGTTCGCACCAAAAGACAAAGTGACGGAGAAGACCAGCATGGGCAGGCCAGTGAACCCTGGCAGGTTTTCATCAGGAATTATGCCTCCAGGCTTGTTAATCCTCTTGTGGAGGTGATTAAACAACTGCCCATCCCAAGCAGAATTGAACAAAAGCTGAAAAGTATGATGAAGAACCTTTTCACTCCAGAACAATTGCTAGGCGTCTCCAGCTCATACAGCAATGAGAAAGGAACCAAAGAAGTGGGGCATGAGATGCTGGAAGCACAATAAACTGGAAAGCTATGAGGGCAGGGCACCAAACATTTTAGGAGTTTTTGGAAGCTAGGAAGAAAATGTCTGTAGCTGGCCTGAGCACATACAGACCCAATGAGGGGCTTCCCTAGGAGACAGAAGATGACCCTGATGTTGAGCAACATAGTCCAAGACTCTTACATATCTTAAATGTTAAGTCCCTTCCTACTCTATGATTCTATCATTCTATGAGAAGGGTAATTGCATTTAAATGTACTGCCAACGGTTTTGTCTACAGTGAAATCTGAAACCAATCTGTGGTCTTTAAGATGAAACAGTCAAGGGCAAATAGTTTTGACAAGACTTGTGGGGGTTACATCTCTAATCTTCAATAAAACCGCTATTATGTGCATGACAGAAATACTGCAGTGCTCTTGTTAAGATATGAAACCTTCATTTATTAATCCAAATGACATTATTTGCATTTACAACATTCATTTGCATAAACTTGGACATACAAAGTTTTGCCACCTCTGGTTAATAACAGACATACATTGTACAAGATATTGGCTGGATACATAAGTTCAAACAAATATTTGGGTACAACAATTTGTTCATAGTATATACTGGAAATTTCAAAAATTTTACAGCTATTAAAGACACAGATCCATTAGCTACTTTGGGTCTCCAAACAGTTATTCTAAAGGTGACATAAAACAGAGGGGGGGGGGGAGGAGGAGCAGGCGCTAGCTCCAACAGAATGGCAGGTCCAACTCTTTGACCTCTTTTTAAAAATCATTCACTGCCAACATGAATCAACAGAATATTTCCAAATACAAACCACACATCCATCATAACTGGTTGTGATGTACGAAAATGGCCATGCAACTTACCAAAAAAAGAGAGAAAAGAACTGTATTTCCCCTACCCCACCCCAACAATAAATTCCCAACAGTCATTGCCTTACATTGTACTATATAACTACAGCTTTGCTATTGGAACATAAGAGGGGGAAAAAAACCAAGCCAACCCACCCACCCAAAAAAACCCTCAAAAGTGTTTTTTTTTCCAGTGCAGTTCCAGCTGCAAACAAGTGATTTATTTTAACTTTTGCATTGTCTGTAACACCTCTGAATTCCATCATCATTGGAAACATGAGTGTTGATCTTGCAAGTTTTCAAGACTGGTTTGACCTCTGGCTCACACATTTTGGTAGCTGCTCTGTTTCTAACATTTCTTTCTGTGTTTATTTTCTTGAATAGGTGCATTTCCACAGAGCATGTATTTATCTCCTTGCTTGTTTCGGTTATGCATTCAGTTCCTTTCCAGACAGAAGTGGACTACAATTCATCAGATCGGACAACGTGGAAGAGGGTGACATTGTAGAGTATTTGATGGCCGTTGTTCCAGGCATAGAGGGCTCTATCCTTGGGGTTGTAGTCCAGCATAGAAATATGAGAATATTTGTTTAAGAAGGGGATATCTATGTACTCGTAAGTGGATGTGTTGGTCTGATAAGCATAGGTCACCTTCGTTCCTCCCGAATAGCCATTGGTGACATACAGGGTCCCGCAGATGATGAACCCTTCCCCAGCGCTGCGCTTGGGGTAACTGGTGTTCCAGGTCTGGATGCTTTGTAAGGTGTTGGGGTCTAGCTTGCTGATGACAATGTTCCCCGCATTCTGATTGGTGGCATAGACGGCCCAAAGGCCATTCTCGTCCACCATGAGGTCGATGTCTGAATGTCCGCCCCAGGCATAGTGGTAGACGTTGTTGTAGCCAGCGTAGTCCAAGCTACGAGTCTTAAGGATGGTCTCAGTTTTCAAGTCAAACTTGATGATTATGTGACTTTGGTATTTGTTGAAATAGATGGAGCCATTGTACACGACTTGTCCAGTCCCAGACCACGGATGAGGGAGGCGGTGAGAGGTGAAATTGTCCGTGTTCATAAAATCGGCCATGGATTTGTATTCGCGAACAAAACGATTGTTGTGATAGCTGTCCATGTACCAGACCTGCGCATACAACACACACAAAGAGACAAAGCCATGTTAGAGAAGGTGCACCTGCAACTCCCTTTGACAAAATGCTAGGTAGAAAGAGCAGGAGAGCAGGGGTCAGGTTGTCCTGAAGGGCCTGGATCTTCATTTTGTTTTGCAATCTCTGACTTATGGACCAGGTCAGGGGTAGTCAACCTGTGGGCCTCCAGATGTTCATGGACTACAATTCCCATGAGCTTTTGCCAGCAAACGCTGGCAAGGGCTCATGGGAATTGTAGTCCATGGACATCTGGAGGACCACAGGTTGATTACCCCTGGACCAGGTCACAAATGCGCTTTAGGGATGGCTGATGGGCTGAAGTAGTCATCATGGGAAAGAACAGCACAGAGAGGGCCCAGGTGACTTCTTACACCACTTCAGACAGGATGTGATTCCGTGGAGAAAACTTGCAGCAAAACTGGGACTCCAGCATGGAGCAGTGGAAAATCCAGAGCGGGTGGCTGCTAATGCAACTTCCTCTGGGAATGGGGGGGGGGCAACCAGATGCCCCCCAATGATCTTGGGTTGTCTTCCCCCTCCATTTGCAGACTGCTGTTGCTGAGGCCTCTACAATGAGGGCAAGGGCAGCCAAATCCCTCACTGTGACCGTTCATTCTGTTTCAAATCTTTAACATTTTTTACATGACTTTTTAATATGGCCTTGTTATGCTCAACCCCTCCGAGGTCCTGTGGCTGGGCAGAAAGGCGGCAGGAAATGAAGCACAGATGAGTACCTAAATGACTAACGTAATAAAAATGCATCTGGCAAATTCATGGAGGAGCTCCTAACGGAACCTCCAGGAACAGAAGCAGTGAGCCTCTGGATTTTGTGGCAGGGCTGCTGCTTTCCTGCTTTTCTGTTGAGCATCCCTTGAATGTGATGGCTGGATCACCGGCCTGATCTTGCAGAGTCCCCCTCATTCCGTTGGCACAGTTGAGCCCTCCTGACAGGTGGGCCTGATCGGTGAGGCTCCTCCATCCTGACTTCTGAGCACCCGAGAGGGATGAGCCACCTCCACAGGGTCCTCTTGCTCAGCCTGTAGGGTGGGCCCTTCCCTGCCACAGCAACTGTTGGCGTTCCCTAGATGTGCTTTCAGGGATGCTGCCTGTGCTCACCTGTTGCCTCCTGACCCTCCACCTATTAATGTAGAGGTGCACCTCTGCACAGGGTGAGTGCACCTACTTCCTTGTGCCCGGGGCAAAAGGCTGCCCACCTCTGGCCTAGAGGGTCTCTGTATTTGCTCCACACCAAAAAGACCCCCGCAAACCTACCTGTCAGCTGTGATTTCACTGGAGTACAGAAAAAGAGCAGAACATGGGAAGACATCTGACCAGGGTTGGACACTGGCTGCCAAAGTTCTGACCCTTTCCAGGAGGGGTTTCATGTCCATCAGGATACCAATGGCAGGCTGGACATTTCTGCTCCGTCCCTCCTTCACTCTGCTACTCAAGGCCCCACACAAGCCTCTCTAGGGCCCAGCAGGTGGTGCCTCCCGTGGTTTGCAAGCCTACCTTGTTCTCCCCTTCTGGAGCCAGCGGGTCCGTCATCCACGAGCCAAACCTTGATCCAGAGATCTTGACTGTGATCGGGTCACTTATTGCTGTCAGTTTGCCGCAGGCTGCAAAACAGCCAAAGACTACCGTGAGCAAGCAGACAATGGTGACGCTTATTCGCAGAGGGCGTAGCCAGCTCCCAACTGGTGCACATCCCCCCTACCCGATCGCTCTCCCTTTAAAAACAGAACTTCCCACGGGAGGCCTGGGGGACGGTCAAGCCTTTCTCTGCATGCACATGCCATGCCAGAGTCAAGTGCGCCTTGCACGCTTGTTGGCCCAGCTGTGACAGGCCAATGGCATTGGGCATCATGGGTGGGCATGTCACAGGCAAGTGTCGGGATGGTCCAACACACCATGCTACATAGCTAAAAGCTTTACCTGTGACTGGCCTAACATCTGGCTATGAATGTGCAAGAGAAGGTTTCCCGAACTGAACTGTGGCTTTTCAGAATCCCTTTTCAGAATCAAAAGCCCAAATCCCTCTCCCGGCAGGGAAGCAGGCCCCTCCATCAGTTGGATCGGGGTGGGTTGGTCAAACCCGTGCTGCTCGATCTGTCGGCCGCATTTGACATGGTCGACCACGAGTGATTGCCTCGTTCGGGGGCAGCCCTTCAATGGCTATGCTCCTTTCTCCAGAACCGGACACAGAGGTTGACTGTGGGGGAAGAATTATCGCGCCCCTATCAACTCCTGTGTGGGGTCCCATGAGGGGCTCGCAGTTCCTGGCCCCTGGGAAGCTTGCCTGGCCTCAACCCAGGCTGGGGCTTTTTCGGTCCTTGCCCCAACCTTGTGGTATGAGCTCCCGAAAGAGCTGAGGGCCCTAATGGAGCCGTGTAAGTTCCGCAGGGCCTGTAAAAGGGAGCTCTTCCGCCAGGGCTTTGGTTGAGGCCGGGCCCAGGAAGACCTTGGGCCCACCTTCTGGGCAATGCTTAACATCATGGGAACCCGCCCTCCAAGGCTGGCTGGGATGAGGTTGGGGGAGGGTAGTGGAGGGATTATGCCGCCTTCATGGGTTTGTTTTAAGGGGAGTGCCGACTGGTTTTATTGGGGTTTTATCGATCTTTTATGTAACCCACCACGAGTCTATGGAAAGTGGAATTCAAATAATAAATAAATAATAAATACTCATAACTGAGGGGGGGGCTGCCTGTCTCCCGGAGGGACCAGGGGAGGGGACCGACATTCTTCTGTCAAGTCACCTGATGCAGCGGCTGGAACCCCTGCAGGAGTGCTGCAGCCGCTCTCCCTCGCCAGCTCCTTCCCTTCAGAGGTAGCACACTGAGAAGATACTTCTGGCTGCTGCCCCCCCTGCCCTCTTGCCAACCACTGGCCTGCCCACAGGAAGAGGCCCCCCATGGCAGGCAGCCACAGGCAGCTCTAGCCCCCCCCCCTCCTCACATACATGAAACACATTTCCCCCCAATTCTCCTCTGCTGCTTTTCACAGTAAATGTTCTCAACCAACTCAATATTTTAAGTTGCTACCTGCAACCAGGGACAATTCCTCTCCACACTAGGCACATGGGAGGCACAGGAATTGACCACTGGCATGCAATGACAGCTTTTGGCAACACACAACAACAGTGGGCACATGAAACAGTGCTTCGCATTTGACCATTCTTCCCTTTTAGCTATTTATGTAATTTATTCCGTATCCCTGGTGAGGATCTTTTGCTGCTTAAAAAAGCGTGTCGCCCGCCTCCATTTTATCTGTGACGAAGGACAGACTGGGTCCAAGGGCCTGCAGCCCTCTTCCATGGCAGGGGGCTCTCCCAAATCCTAGGCAGACACTCTCACGGCTGTTTCGCACTCAGGGCCTGAAACGCCGTCCAAAAATCACTCACAGATTTCATCCTCGGACCCATTCCCCTGGGCAGTACATAACCGTGGCGCACATGAAATCGTGTGTAGCTGGGGTAGTCAAACTGCGGCCCTCCAGATGTCCATGGACTACAATTCCCATGAGCCCCTGCCAGCGAATGCTGGCAGGGGCTCATGGGAATTGTAGTCCATGGACATCTGGAGGGCTGCAGTTTGACTACCCCTGTAGCAACTGAACATGTGCAGAGTGCTGAAGTCAGGACCCAGGCCGTCCTGGAGGCAGAAGGAGCAGCTTCCTAGCTGAAGTTGCTGCTGGATCGTAGCCTATAGCTTCCTCCGTGGCACAGGCCACCTTTCACCAGCACTGCATGCCACTAGCAGGCATCCTGGCCACAAACCACCCTTTGATTCCCTTCAGGTAGGTGAGTGTAATGCATTTGACAGGAGCTCACCTGCAGAAAACTGTCTGGCAACTTCCAAAATATGACGACCAAGTCATCAGATTAACATCCTTGAGATCTGGAGGCAGGACTCTGCATGGGATGTCTATGGGATTGTATTGTAAGTTGTTTTTAAGCACATTGTTGGGGATTTTTTAAAATGTTTAATGTTTTAATTTAATGTAAACCACCACGAGTTAACCTGGCCGAGAGTGGTGGGATATAAGTCAAATAATAAATAAATGTCCAGGCACAATTCAAAGTTGTGGGGTGGGGCAGAGAGGAGGCACCTGGAGAGCCAAATCCCCTCATCTTCTCCAGCCCACCTCGAAGTGAAGTGGTCACCTTTGAGATGCTTCCCAGCCTCTTATTTTTGGCCCTTCGGGCCCCTGGTCAAAACATTTCTCTTGACTTATGGGATCTGTTCTTCTGAGCAGTTTTAGGATCTGGGTCTAGTTTGAGGTCTGTTGCAGGACCATTGTTTTCAGCTGCTGCGTATTTTCTATGACTAGTTTTAATATGACCAATTTATGGATGTTGTTTTCTACAGTTTCAGATTTCTAGTTTTGCTTGGCGTGCCAGCTCATGTAGGAGGCATGCACACATTTCTGAAACCAACCAATCAATAATAACCACCAATTGAGGGCTGTTATCTTGGCCACGGTTTGGAGAAACTCTAGGCAGGCAGATCTGACAGCTGGCAATGAAACCGCCTCGTTCAGAGGTTCGATTATCAGCTGCTGGAGCCAACCTGGGGCAGCTGAGTGTCAGCAGGCCCAGCCAGGAGGAGGGCATGGGCCATGGGGCTAGGAGGAGCACTTCTGTCATCACCAGACAGGCACAGCTCTGCCACTCTCTGGGCTTTGGCACTCCCAGTTTGGACCAGAGAGGGGCTGTGCTCAAGGCACGGGGAGAGGGCTCCATGAGGGGCAAGATGGCTCCAACCCATGTGGAAGTGGGTTCGAGGGGCTGCATGGGCTGCAGAAAGCCCCCAGGGAGCAGAGCATTCCTGGGTCAGACCAAGGGCTTCCGGTCTGACTTTTTGGAAACCTGGCCAGGCAGGTCTATTGATTTTTCAGCATAGAAAGTGCACCTGCTGCCTATCCATCAAATGGGTAAAGAAGTTACATGTTGGACATAAAAGCCAAAACCACAGCCTGGAAAACTGCAGTTTGTTTTAAGCTGGGAACTGGCTCGGGCCGAAAGATGGGACACAAAGCTTGCCTAAAGATAAGCAAACACCCTCAGCGTGTCTGAGGAACGGGGCTTATTTGCAAGAGGGTCAATTTTGGTTACACTTTAGGACAAAAACCCTCCTCAGGCTAAGAGAGATCCAGCAATGGAACCATCTGATGTTGGGGGGGGGGGCTGTTCTTGGGCAAGGACTTTGCATGCAGGCAAGGGGTGCTCTTGTTCTGGGTTCCCTGCAGGCTCCTGCCAGGCCAAGGACCTCAGGACTGCATCCTTCCAACCCTGGACATGGGGCTCTGCTTAGATTTAGTTTCCTAACAGGATTCTCCTGTGTAGAGAAGACAATCCACGAGGGAAGTGATGCTACAGCACAGCCGCTGTTCTCAGCAGGGCACAAAGACTGCCTGATGTTAGCTGAAGAGGAAGGGCTTCTGGAGTGAGTGGGGCATGGTGGTGGAAAGCACTGTCACTCTACAGCCAAAGTAAGGTGGGTGACCCATGGGGTTTTCAAGCCAGAGCCTTCCCCTGGTGCACAGCCTGGGAGAACCTCCCTCCCGTGGGGGGGCGGTGTGCCAGTTCCTGCTCTGAGCGCTCCTATGACCTGTGGAATGCCAGATGTGGGCACTGTCATGCCCTTGGGAGAGCCCTCAGAGGGGCGGCTGCCACCTGCAGTGCCCCTCCCTCTGCCACCACTGCAACTGGTAGCCAATGTTGTTGTGGGGGGAGGGGGAAACCCTGCAGGGACGTGCCACAGAGGGAAGGGGGCAGGCGGCACACCAGACAGTCTCAGTCGGGCTCTCCATGTCTGGGCAAATTTGGAAATATTTGGCTGATGGCAAGCAGAAAGAGAGGCTGGCATGCTCAGCCCTCCTCCCCATATGGCAGACCGCTCTGCCCCCCAAGCTGACAGGCACAGGGACAAAGCCCATCCCACGCTGCTTAAGAGGCCTCTTGGCATGCCACCCAGATCCCCGGAATGGGGGCACGTGGCCCACGCTGCCCTGATGACTGAAAACGGGCCCTCGTCTTTTGCACAGGCTGATCCTGAGGCAGAACCGAGGCTCCGCTCCAGCACAGAGCAGGCCAGACCGTTCAGCAAACGGTCCATTCCCATGAGTCCACCAGCCTCCCCAAAGTCCTCAGGAACACGTTGGTAGGACTGCAGAACTGTTTTCCTGGGAAGGAGTGACATCACAATTCCCCCAAATGGCCTTTTCCCAATCACAATCCTATTTATTTCCCAGGACTGCCCCCCCCCCCAAGCTCTGCACTGGTGCCACTTGAAACAAAGCAAAACAAAATACAGCCCAGCCAATCAGGGATCACCTTTGCGAGCACAACACTGGGCCCCTCCAGCCCCTCCAGAGTGAAGGCAGCGCCCCGTCTGAAATACCCTCTGCAGTCCCCCTTAAAACCACCAATGAAAACGGGTAGGGGACATGTGCATTCTGGCCCTCAGCGCCACATGCTGGATGTTGGGTCTCCAACCGCTGCCTTCCACATAGCTCTGCTCAGCCACCCCCCTTGTTTGCTGGAGCAGCTGGACCTCGCTGATGGACTAGGACCTCTGCAGTGGCAGCAGAAGGAGGGAGGCCTGGCCTGTACCGAGGGTTCAGAGGAAGCCCCACAAGGCTCACGCAGCCAGCAGCACGCAGGGGGCCCTCGTGGCTGAAAGGCCAGACCCCCGAGGCACGCAGACCAGCGGGGTTGCCCAATGTGTGGAGAATCTGGGAAGGGAAGAGTCTTCCGTACACCTCCGTACACCATTCATTACCCCCTGAAAGGCAGCCATTTTTTTCTTGTGGTCTGGGGATAAGTACCAATTCTGGGAGATCTCCAGGGCATGCCTGGAGGCTGGCAACTACAGCTGCTGAAGAAAGAGACCTGAGTCTCCATCCCAGATATTCAAACTCAGAGGTACATTGCCACTATGTATGGAGGCTCCACTTAGCTGTCCTGACCAGTGGCTACAGCAAACCTGACCTTCACATGGAGGCTGCCCCAAATCTCGGCCATCAGCACTTTGTGTGAACCTCTGACATTCAAGCCACGCCATCCCTGCACCTGGTGACACTCAGTCAAGGAAGGCCCAGCCAAACTGTCTAGGACAGTGGTTCTCAACCTGGGGGTCGGGACCCCCTTGGGGGTCGAATGACCCTTTCACAGGTGGTGTGGCAGGGCAAGCTGCTTGGCCAGGGGGGGGGCGCCGTCTATATAACAGCCTTGCGGGGTAGATCGAGATAGAGCGTTTGTCTGTCTGGAGCAGCAGAAAAGAGCGAGATGGGCACGGTGGGACAAGAGGCAGAACTGAACTGAGAAACCCCAGAAAAAAACAATTTATCTACATTCATGAACAATGGATTTTCACGCCATTGTTCTGTTTCGGTTTAATTTCTGTGAAAGAACACTTGCATAGTTTTATGACTGGGGGTCCCCACAACAGGAGGAACTGTATTAAAGGGTCGCGGCATTAGGAAGGCTGAGAACCACTGGCCTAGGAGGACACCAGGACTGCCATGAGTTAAGCCCCTTGGGCCATAGCTCAAAGAACAGGCGGGTGGGTTTTTGACTCCCCCCTTCTGTTTGCTTACCAAACCGAAGCACACGGGGAAGTGGACCTGGGACCTCTCCTGGGACTTCACCCTGGTCAGGGCTTTGGGCACCTCGGAGGCCCCTGCCTCATCCACAGATTGGCAGCCACCCGCTGCCCAGCCCTAACCCCATGGCAACAGCCTTGCCAGTGTGCGCAGTTGGCCTGAGGCTGCCCCCAACTCCCACGGCCATCAAGACCCACCCACCCCCGCTGCCGTCTTCAGCTCTGAAACCTCCAGCCTATGAAGACTCCACATCACAATCTGTCGGTCGACCTCCCTCCCAGTCTCCTCCCTGATGTGTGGCCCCCCAATCCCACCCCAAAGGGCAGTGCGATGCAGGCGGCTAAAGACACTCAGTGCATGGGCTCCTTTCCCTCCACACAACCAACCCAAGGGAGCCAGAGCCCTTCTAAGTATGGTAAGAAGTCTGGTCTGGCCTGTTTTCAGAAGGAGACCCTTGACCTCGAAGCACATGGCGCCTGGGACTGCAGACTGGCTACCCAGGGATGTGCAGAGTGTCCTCCAGACAGGGCTGTGCATGTGCAGCAGTGTTACAGGCTTCCCATTTTCCTCTGCACAGCAGATGTCTCCTCCCTCCACCTCCATCCAATGCAACACTGACTGCAACATGCATCCACTCTCTGGTGGACAGAGCGGGCTGTTGGGGGCAGGCGCCAGCAGCCGCAGGATTCTGCAAAGCCTGCCTCCCCTCCAGGGCCACCACTTTGTTCCTAGAGCCTGACCTAGAGCCCCTTCCCCTGACCCCAGAAGGGCGTGGACTCAGCAGGGAGGGAGATGCACTCTGCACCAATGCAAGGGCAGTCTTGAACGTCCAGGGTCCCATCGTTAAACCCCTGGCCCCGCAGGCCCACCGGGTGCCCTGCAGACACAGCTCTCCTCGCCCAAGAACGCACGGACCCTACGTGGACAGAGCTCGTCCTTTCTCCGTGTGCATGGCCTACCTAATTTTTGCATGCAAGCCCGGAGCCTCTCTTCAAGATTTGACACTCTGTTCTGAAGCTCTTCGTAGTCATAGGCGCCAATTTCCTCCTGGAGCTCGCTTAGAACTGCCGTCAGATTCTGGACCTCCTCTTTAAACTGCAAAACCAATTTGGCATCGGCTTTGTACTCCTCCAACACTGGGATCAAGGGCCTAAGCTCTTCCATTTTCGCTTTTATCGCCTGCAAGGTCAAAATAAGCTTGGTTTCAGTGGTCTGCGTGCAACACCCGGCCCCCCCTGCCCCTGCCCCTGCCTTGTCTGCCCATGCACCATTATTAGTATTATCAATGCTGGGACCGGGGGCGGGGAGTCCAAATGTGGAAGGGTATATCAATATATACGTTTATATCTATATATAGATATATATATATAATATATTAAACAGTCTGAAGGACAACGTCTTATTTGGGAAAAAGGCCTTTATTTAGAATTTTTTTTTGTTTTTAGAATGCAACATCTTAAGGTTACATGCTTCAGATCACATACACAAATTCTTGGATTTTTCTTTTCCATAAAATAATAATAATAATAATAATAATAATAATAATAATAATAATAATAATAATAATAATAAATGCATTGACAAGGATTTCCAAAACGAGAAGTCATGAGATGCATCTCGACAGTTACATGCAAAGGAAGTGCTCTCAGTTGTGCTGAGAACGGTGCTAAGTGGGGAAGATGAGAAAAAGAAAACTCAAAGCAAGAAGAAGAACTCAAAGGATGGTGGGGAAAGCTCTCTGCCCTCTTTTTTCATGGTTACATGGGGGGGATGAACAGCTTCTTCAGCCAGTGCGACATAGTAAAAATTTCTGTAAAGTTAGCCCTGCAAGCAAGAAAATGAGACACTGTTGAAGAGGAGTTCCCACCAGCCAGCCAGCCTGCCTGCCTGCAAGAGAGCACATTGGCAGACCCCGCCCCCTGCACCCGGCTCCGTTCTGCCCACAAGCCCCTCCAGGCAAACCCTTCTGGCTGCCACCCGAGTCAAAACGGGCAGCATCACAGCCGGTGGCCATTACCCACACAGAGCCTTCATTTCACAATGTGTGTGTGTTGGGGGGTGCGACACATCTCTGCAGCAAAAGTTGTGGCAGCAACAATAATCCCCCATACCCCCCCTCCACCAATGGCTGCATTTCACACACACATGAAAGCGATTGGAAAACCAGGCAGGCAAAGAGGGCATGTAGGTGCTCCAGTGGACAGCAGGCTGTGGGATAGGCCTTTCTCTCAGCCCAAAAGCCCCTCTGTGGGTCCAAGAGGCCAAATAGAAGCTGGACCCTTCCCATCAGCCTGTCTCACTGTGCCAGCAGGTAAGCTACTCACAGCCTGCCTTGGCAGGGCCTTCCATAAAACCATTAGTCAATAAAAGCCAATAAAACCAATCAGTCAAAAACCAGTGGATTTTAGCTGGAGCCCCTTCCAGAGATACCACTGGGAGCATGCTGGGGCCTGGGGGCAACCTTCCACCACACCCAACCCTGCCCCTGCCAGCACTGGCCACTCTCAGGAAAGTTTGGTAAAAGAGTTAGTGAAGGGTGCATCCAGGCCATGGCACGAGGAAGATGTCCCTGGCCATTAGTCACAGGGGTGGACAGAGGGGCTTGCTGCACATTTCTCCCATCTTCAAGGTCCAGCGGGAATGTCTTGCTGCCAGTGGCGCTGGTGTTTCTCCCCACACTTGGACTCTACTCCATTAACAAGAGTCCCAGCTGACTAAGGTTTGGCTCCCCCTCTGTGGAGGGGCTGTTTTGCTTTGTGCAAGGAGTCCTTTTTGCATAGGGTGGGATGCTCAAACCTGCCAGCCCACCCCTAGAGCTTCCTACACTTCTTGTGGCTCAAAGCTGACAGGACAAGTGGAGTTCCCCAGGGATCTGTCCTGGGGCCTGTGTTGTTCAACATATTTATAAATTATTTGGATGAGGGATTACAGGGGGTACTTATTAAATTTACAGACAATACTAAACTGGGAGAGGTAGCAAACAACAGAAGACAGAATCAGAATACAGGATGATTTTGATAGACTCAAGAAGTGGTCTAAACTGAATAAAATTAAATTCAATAGGGACAAATGTAAAGTTCTGCATTTAGGAAGGAAAACCCATATATACCAATGTAGGATGGGGGAGACTTGTCTTGGCAATAGTATGTGTGAAAAGGATCTAGGAGTCTTAGTAGACCATACATTGGACATGAGTCAGCAGTGTGACTTGGTGGTAAAAAAAGAAATGGGAATTTGGGCTGTATCAAACGGAATATCGTGTCCAGATCACGGGAGGTGATGGTACTGCTTTACTCTGCTCTGGTTTGGCCTCACTTGGAGTACTGTGTTCAGTTTTGGGCACCCCAGTTGAAGAGGGATGTAGACAAACTGGAGCATGTCCAGAGGAGGGCAACAAAGATGGTGAGGGGATTGGAGACCAAGGAAAGGTTGAAGAAAGGTTGGGGGAGCTTGGTCTGTTTAGTCTGGAGAGGAGAAGCCTGAGAGGGGATCTGAGAACCATCTTCAAGTATTTAAAAGGCTGCCATATAGAGGATGAAGCAGAGTTGTTCTCTCTTGCCCTGAAGGGACGGACCAGAACCAATTGGTTGAAATTACTTCAAAAGAAATTCTAAATTTCTGACAGAACGGTTTCTCAGTGGAACAGGCTTCCTCGGGAGGTGGTGGGTTCTCAATCTTTGGAGATTTTTAAACAGAGACTGGATAGCCATCTGACGAAGAGGCTGATTCTGTGAAGGGTCAAGGTTACAGGTTACAGTGGGTTGTGAGTGTCCTGCATAGTGCAGGGGGTTGGACTAGATGACCTAGGACATCCCTTCCAACTCTATTATTATATGATTCTATGATGGGAGAGCTTCCTGTCAGAATGTGAAGAGAACAGATCTGCCCTGTATTGGATGACCTCTCCCTATGTGTGCTTCTGCTTCAGCCTGCAACACACATTCAGTCAGAATTCTGTACTCCTGACTCACACTCAGCAAAGACTCATGACTTGACCCAACAAATGGGTCAAGCACCCACTCGACTATGGACTGTTTTTTGCAGGACTGCACAGATTGGAAAGAGGAAAGACCTGAAAAGAAACATGCAGAGATGCAATGGACAGCCTCCTCCCAGAGCTGAGAATATTGCTGAAAGGTCTAATCACACATGAGACAGAAGGAATCTATCCCAAAGAGGCTGGAGTTGTGCATCATCCATTATGCACGGAGTGGAAGGTCTGCATTCAGGGTGGAATGGCGGCGGCTAAAATCACCAATTATGCACGCTGCAGGTGGCAACTGGGCGCAGAGTCAACGTATGCCGCAGAAAAAGCCGCGTTAGTGAGATGCGGAAGAAAGTGGAGCTACCCGGGACCAGGGTACAACCAGAAGCGGCTACTCTGGGTTTTGCCGCCGTTGCGTTCCGTCCCGTGCGTAAGCGGTTTGCTTCGCTTCTTCCTCCTCCGCGTTCTCCATGCTGCTGTTTTAGCAGCCGTGCATAATAGGCCCAAGGGAGGGAGGGGGGCAGCAGGCAGCCTCCTCTGGATTGTTATGGAGTCTTAGAAGGTTCATGTTTCCCTTCTCCCGTGGCTCACTGTGGCTGTCTCCATGGGAGCCACAGCCACAGATGGCACGACATTATACCTGTGACTCTCTTAAGCTCTGGGCACTGCTCATCAAAGACAAAAACAAACATTACACTGAATTGAATTAAGCATGTTGTTAAAGCGGCTACTCCTGACAGCACTGGTTGATTATTCCACTAGCTTCCAAACATTCTCTCCTCTGCCTTGTATTCTGTTCAGCAGGGGTAGTCAACCTGTGGTCCTCCAGATGTTCCTGGACTACAATTCCCATGAGCCCCTGCCAGCAAACGCTGGCAGGGGCTCATGGGAATTGTATTCCAGGAACATCTGGAGGACCACAGGTTGACTACCCTTGCTGTTCAGGACATCTTGGCTTTTGGGGGAGGGAATGGCATTACAGGCTGTAGGCACACTGCAATGGTGTGAAAGCTCAACACACCTGCAGAACCAAGAAGTGGTGCAGAATTCAGATTTCTGAGAAGAATAACTTTAATTTAAAAGAAAGTTCCTAGCCCTTATTGATGGAGGGTATATGCTTGAGAGTGAAGGGTAATTAATGCCTGGTAAAATCTCCAAAGACAGAGACATGGTCAGTGCACCTAATCAGGGGGCTTCCAGGCCCAGGCTGCAGCATCACCCTTCCTAGCAGGGAACAAAACAAGAATCAATGGTGTGAAACTAACAAAAGCAAGGAGCGTTCAGGATTAACACCTCATCATCCAACACTTAGGTCTCAGAGCCAATGGGAAGCCAGCTTCACAGCAAGGTAAGAAGAGCCGTGGCCAAATGGAATGGAAATGGGAAAGGGAGCAGCTTGAGGGGCAGGGTTTGGAGCCCCTACTGTCACACAGTGTCTGACAACTGATCCAGTGGGGGTATGCCTATGCTTTGAGCAGCAGCTTGGTTTGCGGAAATGGAGCAGGAGGCCCCACCATGGAGCCCACCCCCAGGCACTGTTCCATCACATCATGATGTCCCAGCTGCAGGGCTGGGTGAAATGCCAGCCCTTTGCGATAGCTTGATTTGTGGGGAGGGAGGTGGGAATCAGCGTATTAGGCAGATGGGGGGGGGATGTCCTATTTCTCTCAACCACCTGGATTAAAAGGCAAAAATTGCCAGATCAATCATCACAGGCATCATCTGGACATTTTAAAATTGTAGCTTGTTTTGTCAGCCTCTTGGAGCTGGGTGCCTTGATCTCCCTTCTCACTGAACTCCCACTCAAAGAAGAGGGCTTGGGGAAGGCCGCTCACCTTGAACTGTCTCGCCAGATGTTGCTTGTGAGTCTCTTCCACTTGCTTGAACTTGGACTCCAACCCTCTCATCTGATTCTCCATTTTTTCCACGTACTGGAGATCCCTCTGGGTCCGCCGGTCCAACACCTCTATTGACTGAGACATGTTTTGTACCTGGCCGGGAAGGGGGAATGAAACAGAAAGGAAAACACCAGGTTGAAGGCACAGCTGACAGGAAGAGCTCTTCAGGGGCCCAGCCTGGCTTCTACAGCAGCCAGTTTATGGGGAAGGCAACTGAAACTCTGAGACTGGCATGCAGCTACTTTGGGGACAGTTGCAAATGGGAAAGACCGTCATGATCCTGAGCATGGCCACCTGGGAATGCAGCTTCCTCAGGGGCACAAGCTCCCTTCCTGCCTAGCCAGCCTCTCAGAGGCCAGGGAGAGATCGGCCTCAAATTTGCTGTCTGAGGCTCAGATGAGCCGTGATGGAGGCAAACAACACAAGACGGGAAGCAAGCGCATTCCAAAAGCTTCCAATTTGTGTCAAAATGGTCAAGGTACAACAAATAAAAATAAAATGCTGATTATATAGTGTTCACATGTACAGTTCAAAACATTAGGGGTATGAACGTCAGACTGTTGAAATTGCAAACACTCCTGTTGGATGATGTTCTATCCTACGAACTGCATAAAACCAGATGCATTTTGGATTCTACAGCCCTCCTCATTGGCTCCAAATACATTCAATATCCAGAACACACGTTCGTATTTTTCACCACCAAGGGGGTGGGGGGTGTCTTGGAGGCTTGTGATGGTACAACCTTTCCAATAGCCCTGGACATAGCCTCATCCAGAAGATAGAGCCTTGTGCAGGAGTTCAACTAGATGACCCTGGAGGTCCCTTCCGACTCTAGGATTCCATAAAGAACCCATGGCCTTATGCAGAAGGAAATGCTTTGCCTAACCACACAGCATAGGAGAGAACAACAGCTGGCTGTGAAAAATAGATTAGATGCTCTGCATGTGCATCATGTATATTTAATGTATTTGTAACCACCGAGTAAGGCTGTAGAAACTGAAACAGGTCAGCTTTTATGTGGCTCATAGGGTAGGATAGGATGTATTCATGCACCAAGAATGTTTGCAAGTGGTACAGTCTGACATGCAGACCCTAATGTTTTTATTTGTATATGAGGAAGGCAGCCATGGGGTTCCCCAGCCGGGTCCAAATTGTGTAGGGGCCTGGTTTGTGGAGCCAAAGGACTCACTCAGGGGAGAGAAGGGGCTCCCTTCCCAAGCCCCCAACCCATTACCTCCCTATCAAATCACCCCTCTGCCTCTTACTGGCCATCAAAAGCAGGTGGCCTCATCTCCCCCCCCCCCCTGCCCACCCCTTACACCATTGGAACTGCTGCCCATCTTAAAAATCAGGCCCATTTTCCAAATTAGATCCAGCCCAGTGCTGCCATACAGCATAGGAGGTGGGGAGCCATGCGGAAAAACAAAAGGGCCAAACTGCACAGCGGAAGCCAGACTATGGGGCAAACCCTCCAGATGCCCCCTCGGCCGGTTTTACTCCTTGCAGACCAAGAAATCCCTGTGGACATTTGTGGCCTCTTGTCTGGTGCTCTACCCCGCCGTCCTTTTGGCACCACGTCAAAACCTTTCCTTTGGCCCAGGGGTTGCATGGAGGCTTGTCTTGTCAGGCTGCCTTTATGCTCTGCTGCCAGCCAGACCGAGGACTGCTTTGTGGAATATCGTTTCAGGCTACTGATTGTTGGGTTTTGCTATTTCTATCACATTTCAGTATTGATCCTACTTCTGCTGTTAGGTTTATGATCTCACTGTGCTGCTTTCATATTGATATGCGCCTTAGGAGGCCCAGAACTCCTCTCTATAAATGAACAGCTTCAGTCCCACGGGGGTCGGGATCAGGGGGACACATGCCAGGGTCTAAAAACATCCCTCGATTTTAAGAGGGAAAATGCATGGACGGTGGGAGGGCACAGATCAGCTCTGCCTGTCCAAAGCTTCGGCTATAACAGAATCTGTGTGCTTGAGAAGGGCCACAAGATTCTCTTTCTGTTGCAACTGACTCACATCAAGGCCTCTGCAGAACAATGTTCTGCTTTCAGTCACTGGGGGAAATGCAGTCTTCTCTGCCCTCCACCAGCCAGTTTGGAGCCCCATTTTGGGAGGCCCCAGGGCCCGGCCCCAGCAAGAGCCAATGGACAGCTTGCTCTAGCAACAGCACTGCTCCCTGCTACGGAGATGGCAATGCTGGCTAAAGAGCACTTCTCTGACCCACACCAGGAACCTCCATTGAGAGGGGCAGGGGTTCTGTGTGGCATCTCAAAGATCCTTGTAGTGCATATGAGTTCCCCAAGGCAAAGGGGAATGGAATACTGCAGGGGTGGTCAAACTGTGGCCCTCCAGATGTCCATGGACTACAATTCCCATGAGCCCCTGCCAGCGTTCGCTGGCAGGGGCTCATGGGAATTGTAGTCCATGGACATCTGGAGGGCCACAGTTTGACCACCCCTGGAATACTGGATGAAGAGGGCTGTGGTCTGATCATAGAATCATAGAGTTGGAAGGGGCCATACAGGCCATCTAGTCCAACCCCCTGCTCAACGCAGGATCAGCCCTAAGCATCCTAAAGCATCCAGACAGGCGGTTCTCATGGTACAGACTCAGAACTGTGGTAAAGCCTAATGGCAGTTTTTTTCCAAGCATTAGCTAGTCAGAGTTAACCTGACTTGTGTCCCCTGGCAAACCAAATGCAGTTAGTTTCTTGCAGTTGAGATTAAGCAAACATGCCTATCTTGCTCTATAAGGGGGGGGGGCAAAGACAATAAAGAGAAAGTTCTGTCCTTGGCTACGGCCTGTGCATGCAAAGGAATCCTTCTGATCTCTCTGGCCTATTGCAAGTATGACTACATGAGAAGCCCTGTAAAGCAGAGACACACATGGAGGTTTTGTTCTTCCCCTCTGATGCAGCCAGCTCTGCTTGCCTGCTCAGCCTCTTTAGCATCACCGGATGTGAGTGATCCTGGCCTTCCATTTCCACTTGGCTGCTCCCTTTGAAAACACTGAAGCACCAAATTAATGAAAGAGAATGTGATTTGAGCCAACCTTCCCCCTGCAGGTTTATTTGGGGCTTTGATCTTTTCCTGCTTTTAATTAACCAGCATGCCTTTAACTTCCAGGATATTTTTGTGGCTTGAACCCACCATCCGAAGTTGCTTTGCTGAAACAAACAAATCTATCTTCTCTAAACCCTTGAAAAATGTATGCCTTATAGATCTGGAATAAATTTATCCCCATAATTCCTGTCTTTAAATGTGATTATAAAATATTCTCCAGATGTTTTCTGGATAATCAGAATTTAATGTCCTGTGATACTGGATGAGAATATTTCACATTTTACGGTAGATTATACAACATCGTAGATTTGTATAAAACTGCTTCATTGCATTTGCTAACTATACCTAGTAAAGGAATCTAGGATTTGACTTTTGGCACTTTCATGCAGCCTGAAAGATCAAAACCTCTGAAACGATCAAGCTTTAAACGTTAAGGTAAGCAATTCACACGCAAAGTGTCAATTTGCATTTTTCAAAACAGGAGTGATAAAAATGAAGAAGTTTAGGAATTGACGCCACAGTTCAGTTCCAGCTCTTTCAAATATTTGTGCTCTGCCTTTCCTTGTGGCTCACGGTGGAATACAAATCACAATTGAGGAGAAGCACCAGGGGGCCTCTGATTAGTCCTCAGGGGGGGACCCACCCTCAGGGGGGGACCCACTGAGGGCCAATCAGAGGTTCTCCCTCCCACCATTCTCCTAGTTCCTCCAAACACAGAGCCAGCAGGAGGTAAGCCAAGGAGCTCAGGGTGCCTGGCCAACCAGATGCCACCATGCTCTCCTGCACCCCCATGTCACTCCCAGTCCCCGCCAAAGATGTGACAGCCTGTCCACCTGTGCCCTGCTGCAGCCCCCCTGCCCCCTCTGCTCTGCACAACCAAAGGTGTCAGACTGCACCCTGAGGGCCAAACAGCTGTGCCATCTCAGCCAGTCACTGGAAGGCTTCCTGCAGAGCAGCCCAACCTGGCCATGGAGTCCTCCCCCTTTTGCCCTCCAGCTCCTGCCTACCCCTTTTGTAGCCACCATGGCACATTGCCTGCCCTGCTCTGGGCCAGTGGGCAAAAGAGTCTGCTGGTCAAGCACCTGCCACAGTCCTCCTCAATGTGGCTGCCCAGATCCTGCCCTCTGCTGACTGCCCTGAGCTGTGTAGGCCTGGAACAGCTGCCAGGGCTCTTGAGCTCCACCTACACCCACCTCCCAAGGTTGCTCTCCATGGTAAGCCCTCATGCTGGCCCTTTGCCACCTGGCCCTGCCTACTCAGCGGTGCTGAGCCACAACAGCACAGGATGGAGGGTCAGTGCCACCAAGGCTCCTGTATGTTGCCTGCACCTGGACCCTGACCTTCCTCCCTAACAGGACAGCCTGTGGTGCCTGTGCGCCATGGCTCACTTCCCTCTGTACTCTGCATAGAGGCGGAGGCAGAGGGTAGCCAGAGACCTGGGCCCAGATAAATAAGCAGCCTTACACATAAATCCACACTATTTGGGAGTCAGCTACCTGCCCATCCATTCCTCATTTTGCAACATTTCATCCATAAAGAGGGACAGAAGGGAGGAGAGGAGAGGAGGGGAAAATAGCCCTCTTTCATCACTAATTAGGAGTGTGCTAAACATGATAAAATTAGAGCCAGGTAGACTTCTTGTTTTTAAAACTTGAAGCAAATTATTTAATATTGGAGTTTATATTAGGGAATTAGGGATGTGGGGCTGGTTTTAAAAATGCAACTGGTTAGTAGATGTTCCCACCTACCATGGCCTAGGAATTTTTTGGCACTTTTTCAACAGTTTGACTAACTTCTCAAATCACAATATAACAGCAGAGCTCAGCAAGGAGTAAAAGGAGATTTAATTCCTTTCTCTGTGTAATGCCCTTGTTTAAAAGACATCCCTCCCATTTTATACAGAAACTGATAGGGTCATGCATATTGATCCCCCCCTCCCCCCAGGCTGCTTAAATAAGAAGGCTCCCTGAAGTCAGTCAGATGGTGAAATCATTAGTGGAGAATAAGAACACTGAGCTTAAAGTGCCCACTGGTACCATTCTGAGTGGTGAGAAGTTGGGCTAATAACGTAGGCTGGGTCATGTCTCTGTCAGGTACATATTTGCCGCATCACTGTACTTCCCCTCTGCCCCTCCTGCTGCTCAGGAAAATGAAACCTGATGTTTCATCAGAATAAATGGTCACATCATAAGGTTTCTATTCGCGCCCCAAAGTCAAAAAATAATTCCGTTTGTATTCAAAGCATTTACTATGTTTATAAATTGTACATGGTTCATATTAGACCAGGGGTAGTCAAACTGCAGCCCTTCACATGTCCACAGACTAAATTCCCATCAGCCCCTGCCAGCATTCTCTGGCAGGGTCTTATGGGAATTGTAGTCCATGGACATCTGGAGGGCCGCATAAGACCATGATTAGAAAACTTTTGATTGCATATTGCTGTTACTTGGAGGCAAAAATTAATGCTCTGATTCAGTATAAGGCAACTACATTTGATTTATTGAAGGATGTGTCAGATAACTGACAATTTACTATCCCAAAGCAATTAATCATTAATCATATGAAGGCTACCTCGAGTTTCCTTTTTTAAAGCTTAAAATTGCTATGCTAAAAGTTGCATGCAAAAATAAAGTGCTCTCCATTTTTCCACTTACCTTTTCTAGTAGTTGGCGCAGTTGCTTTGTCCTGGCATCTCGTGAACACATGGTCTGCTGAGGGGCCACCACTGTGCATATACACCGCCCTTCACTGTCCTGAGCAGAACTGTAGACTTGCCAACTTTCCTCAGGGTTGGTTGGCAACACCTGGTTCAACATACAGGAGAGGAAGTCTCAGATGCAGCATGGAGAACTCACTGCAGAAGGGGCTGCAAAGATGAGAAGCCCCAGAAAGACCCAGAGAACAGCAATCAAGAGAGTAAGGAGGGGACCGAGGAGCCGAGGGGGGTGGGGGAAGCTGCTCGTGGCCAAAGGCAAATCCATGTCTCTTCCACTTACACAGTCCAAATTGCTTCATGTGTGTCTGTGCCAACAATATTTACAGCAGTCGTTCTTACCCCCATTTTGCAGATGAGCGGGTCGGTGGGGAGATCAGCAAGTGAATTACCGGCAGAGGCATGAGCTGCCCCATGCCGTGGCTGGCCCCTTGGTTTTGCTCCCCCAGGGCTAATGATCCAAGATAAATAGCAGGTGCATGGCTCTCTTTCAGACGTGCCCCCCTCCACCCTTGGCAGCTCCCACATGTCCAGCTGGCCAATGATAGAGACAAAGGGCTGGATGGGACAGACCATGGCCTCATCCAGCACTTGCAGTTCCTATGTAAAACACCCTTGAACCAAATGGCAAGCCACACACCAGAAGCATCAACCAAACTGATATGGAGCACACCAATGCCAGAACCAGAGCAGGGTGGCAAACCTGTCCCAGGGGCAGAGATGGGGAGCTGAGCCGGCAGGCTGAGAAATTCCAGCACCTCCTGCCCCACCTCTCACGCATCTGGCTGCTTCTGCAAGTCTTTTGCCAACCCACTGTGAAATTGGTTTATCTGCGCAGGAGAGGAGGCGGGGGCTGGCAGGCCAACTCACACCAGCTAACGAGGGATACAACCTTGAAGGCATAATCCGCACCTGGGTTGGAGCTCTACACAGCTGATGCACCAGACAGACATTTGCTACCCCGTACCACCAAATCCGTGAAGGTTCTCTGTCGTTAATTCCTCCCTCTTTGATCACCCCACTTTGGGGGAAATGCATTATTTAATTACCACTCAGCTGTGGCTTCTGCTAAGGACCTGCTCTGCTGGCAGAAAGGCAGCTTGTCGTGGTTACAGCCCTGCAAATAACCAATCATTTTGTCAGACAAATTGCTAAACACCTTCCCTTCCCACAGATGGGTAAGCAGATCCTTTAAAAAGGGTTGGATGCCAGTGGACCACCTCACAGCGTAACTGTAGTATAAGAAAAGGACCAGATTCACTCAGATGGAACTAAATTATGCAAGTTCATTCCAACACTGGCAGTGCCCACAGCAAAAACCACTGCACGGATGGCACTGGACAGAGAGACCTTTATGGGCAAACACTTGAACTTCCCAGCCCTTTCTGCTGCCTGGTTCTTTGCAATCTTGCATCATGTCCAAATTTGTCCAGTACTCACTGTTCTGAAGATCACCTCCAGGGCCTCTTTTTTTTTTAACAACATCATAAATAATTAACCACTTTAAAAGCATCCTTATGGTCTCTCTGTTCCCTGCAAAAAGGAGAGCTGAACCAACTGGCAGGGCAAAAGAGACCCACACCAAAACACATCTTCCTTATGGTGTTGATGCAGTTGGGGAACGGGCTGCTGCCCCCCCCAACTGTCAAGGGGTTCCATCTCCAGCTGATTCCTCAAACCCCACTGCCAGGCCCATGGATGGAGGCTGAGGAGAAGGCTGCCTCCCATGCTGAATACTGCCGGTGGGTGGAAAAGGGAGATCCCTGGCAATCGGCAGGGTTTGCTCACCCAGAGCCCTCACCTCCTGGCCTCCGTAAAGGCACATGGCATGCAGAAGGGGCTTGGAAGCATCTCCGGTTAGCAGAGACCTTAGAGCAGGGCTAGTCAAACTGCGGCCCTCCAGATGTCTATGGACTACAATTCCCATGAGCCCTGCCAGCGTTTGCTGGCAGGGGCTCATGGGACATGTAGTCTGTGGACATCTGGAGGGCCGCAGTTTGACTACCCCTGCCTTAGAGCATGATCACCAGCTCTCTACGTGCCTGGTGCTTTCCAAAAAGCCAAAATTCAACACAAACAGCACTCAAGAACAGCTTCTGCTATCAGCATAAAAATGAGCAGAGAGGCCAGTGGTGTTCTCTGTCATTGTCCAATGGTTCCCCAAGTAATAGGAAAGAGCCACAGAGGACAGGAGAGCTCCAACCCCCTGGGAGTCGAGCGACACACAATGACAGAAGACCATCAAAGGGATCCTCTACTCTCCTCTTATTCACCTTAATTGCATCCCACATTTCTCCCCAATGGGGACTCAAAGCTGTTTGCATCATTCTCCACTCCGGAATTTTATCATCACAACCGCCCTGTGTGGCTGAGAAAAGATGGCTGGCCCAAGGTCACCCAGAAGGATTCCATGGCAGAATGAGGATTTGAACCAGGATGTCCCAGAGCCTGGCCTGACCATCTGGCCACCACATCACACTACACTGGCTCAACTGGCTCCATGGGAGAAGGCTCAGCCCCAAAGCTCCACACGCAGCCCTGGGCCAGTCGCTTTCTCCAGCATCCCCCCATCTCTCAAGGTGGTTCAAGGTGAGCATGCCGTGGATGCTTTAAGAGAATAGTTGATGGCACATCTGATCTGCAAGTCAAGGTTCCTCTGGTGCAAACTCTCAGGTAGACACTGCAGTCATGTAAGAGATATGCAGATTGGGTAGATGTGTCTTTTCCATCCACAAATCTGAGCTCCTTGTTATACACTCCTCATGAGAACTATGGGTGCTTTTCAGAATCCTATACTTGGAAGGGGCCATACAGGCCGCCTAGTCTCACTCCCTGCTCAATACAGGATCAGCCTCAAGCAACCAGGATAAGGAGCTGTCCAGCTGCTGCTTGAAGACAGCCAGTGAGGGGGAGCTCCCCATCTCCTTAGGCAGCCATTCCATAGCTGAACTAGATGCATAGAATCCTAGAGTGGGAAGGGGCCCTTCAGGCCATCTAGTCCAACCACCTGCTCAATGCTAAAGCATCCAGGATAAGTAGCTGTCCAGCTGCTGCTTGAAGACCTCCTTAGGCAGCCCATTCCACTGCTGAACTACTCTGACTTTGAAAATGTTTTTTCTGGTATCTAGCCATTCTTCCACATAGTTTAAGCCCATTATTGTGGACCCTCTGCTGCCAACAGGAACCTTTCCCTGCCCTCCTCTAAAGGACAACCTTTGTAAAGCAGCAATCCCGTCCCCTCTCAACGTCCTCGTCTCCAGGCTGAACATTCCCAAGTTGGTCCCCAGACCATCCTCATGGCTCTCCTCTGCGCCCTCTTCATTTCGTCCATGTCGTTTTTGAAGCAAGGCATCCAGATCTGCACACTGGACTCCAGGAGGGGTCTGCCCAATGGGGCATGTAGCACAGGGACTAAGACCTCTTCTGATTTTGATGCGCTGCCTCTGTTGCTTCAGCCCAAGGCTGCCTCTGCCTTCTTTTCCGCTGCATCACTGCCTGCTCCTATTTGGCTTCCAGTCCGCAAGTACCCCGCCCTGCTCCCCAGCAGTCTTTCCCATCCATTCCGGGGGGGGGGCAGGATGCCACTCCCTTCTCAGGGGGCTCTGGGGAAAGACTGAAGGGGGGCAGCTAGGATCCAGTCACCTGCGTGGCACTGTGCTGAGACAGTGACGCTTGTGCCTGTTTGCCTTTCATGCTGCTAAGCGGGCTCTTTGTCGCTGGACACAAACCAGAACAGGCTCACTGTCACTTCTGTAGAGCCCATCCAGAAGGGCTTGGAGCAGCAAGGGGGGGGGGGACCACAGCTCTGACGTCGAGCCACACAAAGCCAAAGTGAGCCAAAGTAGCAGAGCCCCTGCCCCTAGAGCAGGGGTAGTCAACCTGTGGTCCTCCAGATGTTCATGGACTACAATTCCCACGAGCCCCTGCCAGCAACGCTGGCAGGGGCTCATGGGAATTGTAGTCCATGAACATCTGGAGGACCACAGGTTGACTACCCCTGCCCTAGAGCACTGCCCCAGGGCTTTGTGCTGTAGTGGGCTCCTGGAGAGCGCACTGAGGGCAGGTGGCCCCGGGAGCTGCATCCACAGCCAACCTTGAAGGCTGAGCACCACCAAGCCTTCCCCGTGTCCAGGAAGTCCCCCCCCCCCGCCACTCCCCTGTCCAGGCAGCGCAGGGCGGCCGGAGCGGCTCCCCCCGCCCCCCCCCCCCGCCTCTGGCTCCGCTCCAGCCCCTTCCGACGAGACACGCACAGAGTCACCTTCGCAACAGGCGCCTTCCACCTGGAGGAACGCCCCCCCCCAACCCCCTGCGCCAGACCGCGGCCCGGACTCTGGGACCGACTGGCGGAGGGGGGGCCCGTCGAGACTCCGGCCGGGGTCAACAAAAGCCCTCCCCACCCCCAGTCCTGGCAGGGCGACAACCCCCCCCCCCCGCTCCCTTTCGGACCAGGGCGGGGCAGGGCGGGGCACACCTGCGGGAACCGCCCCAGCAGCAAGGCCGCCCCCCCCCAGCCACGAGCGGCCCCCTCCCTCCCGGCCCCCCCCGGCCCCCTCCCTCCCTCCGTGGCGGGCCGGGACTCACGCCGGTGCTGCGGTGGAGGGTGCCGGCGGAGGCGGCGCTGAGGCGGGTGGTGTTGAGCCCCACGAGGGCCGGCAGCGTCTGCGACATCCAGTTGGTGATCATGGCCATCGTGCTGAGCACCACGCCGAGCTTCAGCAGCGGCACCGACATCGCGCCCGCGCCCCCCCGGCTCGGCCGCGCCCGCCGCCCTCATGCCCCGCCGCGCCCGGCCCGCCCGGCCGCCCCCCCGCCCCGACGCGCCCCCGACGCCCCGCCGCGCCCGGGCCCCGCCGACCCCCGCCCGCGGCCCCCCATCGCGCCCCCGCGCCCGCCCGCACGCACGCCCGATGGAGGGATGGAGGGATGGCCGGGCCGCCGAGCGACTGGCGCGGGAGGCGGAGCGCCGGCTGCTGCCAGGACGAGGCGGACCCGCCCCGGCTCCGCCCCGCCACGGCCCGGCTGGCCAAGCGCAGCGGCGGGGGGACTGCGGGACCGCGGCGGGGAAGGGGCGGGCGAGCGGGGAGGCTCTCCGAGCCCTGCCTGGGGGGCGCCGGCCCGCATCGAGCCCCCTGCTGTGCCAGGGAGGGGGGACCCCACCTCCTGTGCCTGGGGGGATTGGCAGGGCGGGGTGCCTGGCCGAACAACGTGGAAGTCTTTGCCCCCCCCCCCCGCCGCCTGCTGGGAGCGCTCCCTATGGGAGGGGGGGGGCACGAAGCCTGCCCAGCTGTCCCCGACAGGCCCCAGGAGGGTGGCGGCCCACAGGAGCCATGCCTGCTCTCTACAACAGAGGGCTGGGGCAATCCTGATTAGAGCGCAAGCACTGCAAAGAGCATGGAGCAAGGGTAGTCAAACTGCGCCCCTCCAGATGTCCATGGACTACAATTCCCATGAGCCCCTGCCAGCGAATGCTGGCAGGGGCTCATGGGAATTGTAGTCCATGGACATCTGGAGGGGCGCAGTTTGACTACCCTGGAGTATCCAAAGGAGCAGAAGTCTCCCCCCCCCGAACACCAGACCCATGTCCTGACCTCCAGCTGGGTGGGAGCCCCCCCACCACACTGTGCTTCTGCTTTCCAAAGGGCTGCGGCTTCCTGACCCAAGGGAGAGTTGCCATTTCCTGTCCCAGCAGCCCTTGGGGCAACCTATTCTGCACTCAGCACCATTGAGTCCAGTTGTGAGTTTGCATGCAGTCTTGGGAAGGCTCTACATGCCACAAATAAGGGCCATACTCTGTGTCACAGCCCCAAATGCCTTTCCTCTGGCCTGGGTAAGAATTCCAGAGGAGTCAAAAGTTGAGCACCTGGCCCTGAGCCACAAGGCCTCTGCTGTGAGAAACACCTGGAGGCCTCCTGCCTGCTAGGTCAGTCATGGATCATGGATTCTTTGGGGTCTTTTCCACAGGGTTGTGTGCTTCAGCTGCCAAAGTGGCCATTCCAGCCCAAATCAGCCAGCGCCATGGCACTGGTTAGGGGGATGGGCGGTGCCCCCCCCCCACGCCACGGTGTTGGCCACTTCAGGCTGGAATAGCTGCTTCGGTAGCCGAAGCACAGCATCCTAGTAACATCCTCCTCTCTCTGTCCTCCCTTTTCTTGTTTCAAAGCAAAAGTATCTGAGGACATGATGCACAGTTAATAATGTAAGAATTAAGCAAATGTATGCAGAAATGCATGATGCGTATGATGTTTTCTTTTGTGTGTGTATGTGTGGAGGGGGAGCTGAGAAGCCAGGCAGTCCTGTGATAATTCCATGTGCATGCACTACCTTTTCAAAATGTCCATGCCATGCCCTTTATTGGGACCAAAGAGAATAGCACAAAATGGTGTGCCGTGCTCTTCGTGTGGCTCCCCACAACTGCTCTACACTTCCAGCTGGCTCCTAGTTCTCCAGGTAGGCAAGGAAAGAACCAGAGGAAGGCCGGGTGGGAGTGCTGACTCAGTTCTTGCTTTTTATGGCTGTGTGGCTGAGCTTTGTGGACACAAAACTGAAAACTTCCTCCCAGACATGGCACAGCAGAGCAGGTCTCCTCTCTGCCCTCCTCCACCAAGGCGCCGCCAGAGACACTGAGCAGTTGCTGGGCTCTGGTGCCCCCTTCCCGGGGAAGCGGGCATTGCTGCCCTGGAAGAAGAAAGGATGCTACTGAAACCTCATCCCCCCCCCCCCCCCCCCGCATCTTACAGGCCGGCCTCTCCCTGCCACGCCCTCCCTGCTTCTGCAGCACGGGGAGAACAGAGGCCTGGAAGGGGGTGCCCCCCTGAGCACTTGCACATGCGACTGAAATGCCTCTTCAACACTTGGCAGGTGACCCATTTCGGTAGCTGATCCAGAAGGTACTAATGAATATTGGAAAAGATCCCCGTAGGAAGACTCTCTGCCAAATACCAACTCTAGCCAAAGACAGAAACCTAAGAATACTTTCCTGGGAGTACAATGGGACTTACTCTTGAGCAGACCTTAAGATTTATCCCTAAGGCATTCTCCAGCTGTACAAAAATCAAAGGCAACTCCATGCCATGCCATTCTCTGGAGAACATTCTCCCCCCCCCCCCCCCATAGCCGCCCTGGAAAGATGCTGCCTGTGTGTGGGATTTCTCCCATCCTATTTACTCTGTTTTATCCTTTACCAGGTCAAAGCTCTCCTGCTGCTGTCTCCAACAAAGAGAACAGAAATATGCTACATGCACATTTCAATACTAGGGTGTGAAAAAATGGATATTTTTACATTCCTTCCTCCAATGCAGATTCAAGCAGCACGGCAAAATGCAAACTTCCATGGAAGCGACAATCCTCACCCACATTACTGGCCAAGTCTGAAGGAGGCGTTTGCCCACCTGGCCATGAGGAGAGGAGAGAAATTATTCCCCCCTTGCCCCCATATGGATACGGTGTTCACAGATCACCAAGAAAGATTAACTTGGGTAAGCACGCAGCCCAAGACCCTGTGGTTCTTCTAAGTATCCAAAAGGGACTTTGGGTTGCCCCTAGAAATGGGCCCAAGAACCCCCTTACTTGGCTCAGGGGCTCCCAGAAGGCAGGATATAAATAAAGCAAGTTTTAGGTAGAGAGCCAGGAAGGTGTGGGGGATAAGTGTGGCAGCCTTTTATCTGGCGAACTGGTTTTGATTCCCCACTCCTTCTGCACAGGCTGCCAGCTGGGGGACCTTGGCCAGGACAGTTCTCGCAGAGCAGTTTTACTCAGATCTCTCTCAAGGTTTTCTGTTGTGGGGAGAGGAAGGGAAAGTGATTGTAAGCCACTTTGAGACTCCTTCGGGTAGTGAAAAGTGGGGTCTAAAACCGAACTCCTTCTCCTTCAAAATAAATAAAAATCTTGTGCATTGCAAGACACCACTTGAACAATCTGAGAACAGCACATACCACCAAACCCACCATGAGGAATGGACAGGAGGTGTTCTGCAGAATCAGAATTTTCCAGAAATGCAGAAAAATGCTCCTCACCCAATGGCTTGAGGAGGACCAGACCAGGCCCATTGTGGGACTTCATTTGTCCCTACTCTGGAGGTTGCAGCTGGTCCAAAATGTGGCAGCAAGCGTCCTCACCATGGATGGATCATATATGGAATACCGGACTAGGTTCAAGGTACGAGTTTTGACCTTCAAGGCCATTCGAGGTCTGAGGGACCACCTCTCCAAATAACACCCCCTGAGGAACATTATGCTCTACCAGTTCCAACTAGTTAGTGATTTCTGGCACAAAAGAAGTCTGCCTAGTCTAGACCCAGGCCAGGGCCTTTTCTATCCTGGCCCCCACCTGGTGGAATGAGCTCCTGGAGGAGATACAGGTCCTGTTGGAGCTCATTGAATTCTGCAGGGTCTGCAAGAAGGAGCTGGGTTGAGTCCAGGCTATCACCCAGGTACCCCTCCTTGGAACCCCTTCCCCTAGTTGGTTCAAACTTGGGAAAAGAAATATATCGACTGTTGTCTTGTGACAGTTTTTATTGTTATTCCTCTACTGCAGGGGTAGTCAAACTGCGGCCCCCCAGATGTCGATGGACTACAATTCCCAAACGCTGGAAGGGGCTCATGGGAATTGTAGTCCATCGACATCTGGAGGGCCGCGGTTTGACTACCCCTGCTCTACTGGCTTTTAAACTGTGGTACACAGCCCCAAGATGGCTGTGCTGGAAGAGGCAGCTTTATAAATGCAATCAATCAGTAAAGTCAATCAGGACAACAGCAGTTAAAGAGGAGGGCAAAGGGGGGCTGCACTAGTCCCCTAGAGATGCTTAGCTCTGGAGGGCAGAGGTTTTGCACTATTGGGGGGATCCAGTTCTCCCCCCCCCCACACACATACACATAACTCAACTGTCAATATGTGCATGTCTAACTTTCCAAATAGGGTTTTAACAATTTACTTCAAAATGTTTACAGTACTCCAGGTGAGTTCCATGGTTGGAGGCAGAGAGTTCCCAGGATTCCCCTCTTTGGCCACCACCAGTCCCCTCACCCCCATGCCTCCCACTTGCCTGACCAGCTTGGGAGCTCCCAGTCCTGCTAGTTTCCCTTCCCCAGGGGCACCAGGCAGTGCGTGGTGAGTGGAACACAGTGGAACACTAGCCAACAAGCAAGTCAACAGCAGAGATCCTGCCAAAGCCCTGGGCCTGGTCAACTGCCCCCCCATGTTTTCTAAACAGGAAAACTCAATGACCAACAGGGAAAGGCTGCCAATTCAGCCACATCCCCGGTAAAGGAGGGTGCCAAACACTTCCTGCAAAAAAGCAAATGTGCACTCAAAATTTTCCAGGAGACAGTTCTAGCCTCCAAATTCAGACTCAGGGCCAGCGATAGCATGCCCTTGGGGGGAGCATCAGCTAGACACCAGGGCTTCTGCTTCCCCAAACCTCCTCTGCCCCCTGCCTGCCTGTCCTTCTGCCCTTCCCTCATTTGTGAGTGCTCCAGGTCTCTGCCTCCTGGGCTGCCCAACACAGCTGGGATATGGGGATGGTGAGACTCACAGCAGTGGCCCTTCCAGCTGTGCAGACACCTCAATGCTGGGGGGGGGGGTGGAAGTTTGAGAGCAGGCAGGGGAATGCTGATCCTTCTCTGCTGATCCATGGTCCATCAAAACCTGGAACCAGCCATGGGCAGAACACCGCAGGGCATCCAGGCAGCTCCGCTTCACTTGTGCCTTCAGTTCTGATCTGTCTTCTCACTTGACAGATGCCTGGCCACTGCGTGGAGGGCGTTTTTCTCAGAACAGCTGGTCCGACATCAGGGACATAACAGGCCACATATGGAGGAGCCAGTGTGGGCTGAACAACGGAGGCCTCACAGTGCGACAGAGCTGGCAGAAGAGTCTTCATTTTACTGTTCTTTTGGAAATGACAATTAATTTTGAATTGGAACAGGTGGAAGTCTGGATTTTGGAAATGCAAGGGAGGGGGGGTCTGATTTAGCCCTTTCCCCACATAGAAGTTCCCTTTAGTGCGTCCAACCCATGCTTTCTGTTGTCAGTTTTCTGGTTCTTTGTTCTTTCCTAAAAATCATAACTGCAAAACTGACCCGCTTCAGACAGCTAGTTCCAAGTCCAGGAGCAGGTTACAGTAGATGAGCGATTGGGATGTGTCCTGCATAGTGCAGGGGGTTGGACTAGATGACCCATGAGGTCCCTTCCAACTCTATGATTCTATGATTCTATGAATCTATGATTCTAAGAGGGGACCAACTTGATTACTGCAGCTTTAGAGACAAGGACTAGGAGCAATGGGGTCCTAATTGTGGGAAAGGAGGTTCTACTTAAATGTTAGAAAGCATTTTCTGGCGGTGAGGATGGAATTTGCTGCTTGAACTTTCCTTCATTGGAACTTTTTAGGAGAACATTGGACGTGTGTGGTTTTTAGGCCCCTGAGAGGGGCTAGACTGGGTGGCCCTCAGTGGTCTCTTCCAGCTCTGTGTGATGAAATGCCCCCCCCCATAATCTTCAGGGGGCAGCAAAATTTGGTTAAATTGATTAGCAGTCCTGACTCGTGGTTTTAAATTTTGTTTTCTACTACAGGCTTTAATAAATAAAGCCCTTTACAAGCCCTAAATACACTTCTTGTCCTCTGGGGGCCACTGATTGTGGGGGGTGGGGATAGGCCAGCTTGAGCGCCTGATAGCTTGAAATATTTCAGAGACAAAAAGGAGCCATGGAGAGAAAATGACTCCAATGCGCCACAGAGGAGATGCTTTGAAGAGCCAAACTGTTCCTAGAGGGGGGATTAATGGGAACCCAAGAACAGAGCTTAATTAATGTCACTCCACCCTAGGACACGTTCAACTTCAAAGGAGGCAGCATCATCTCTGAACATGTGGGCCTGGAGGGGCCTCCTGACTGGCACCCCCTCCATGCCTGGACCAGATGAGAAATGTGGTGTAGTGGTTAATAGCAGCCTATAACAGCAGCACGAGCCACTTGTGGGAATGGCGGAATATGAATTTAATAAAAATCATCATCATCATCCTTACAACTGAAGAAAGATGTAGAGAAACTGGAGCCTGTCCAGAGGAGGGCTACAAAGATGGTAAGGAGACCAAGACATATGAGGAAAGGTTGAGGGAACTTGATCTGTTTCGACTGGAGAGAAGATTACTAAGATAACCATCTTCAACTACTTGAAGGGCTGTCATATAAAAGATAGAGCAGAGTTGTTTATGTTGCTCAGAGCAGGGGTAGTCAAACTGCGGCCCTCCAGATGTCCATGGACTGCAATTCCCACAAGCACCTGCCAGCATTCGCTGGCAGGGGCTCATGGGAATTGTAGTCCATGGACATCTGGAGGGCCGCAGTTTGACTACCCCTGGCTCAGAGGGTTGGACCAGAACCAATGGGTTGAAATTAATTCCAAAGAATGTTTGGCTAAACATCCAGAAGTTCCTGACAGAGCAGTTCCTCAGTGGAACAGGCTTCCTCGGGAGGTGGTGGGTTTTCCTCCTTTGGAAGTTTTTAAGAAGAAGCTAGATAGTAATCTGACAGAAATGTTGATTTCATGAACTTAGGTGAGTGGGTGGGCAGGAAGGGATGCGCCAGTGTTTGTCTCTTGTGGCCCTTCCTTGCATACCCAGGGGACTACTGATTGCCACTGTGGGGTGGCGGGTGAATTTCCTCCAGGCCAGGCTGGTTTCTGGAGATTTTTGGTGTGTGGGGGGATCATTTGGGCATGAAATTGGCATTGTGAGTGAGCAGGTAGTTTTGAGTTCTTGCATTGTGCAGAGGGTTGGACTAGATGACCCTGGAGGTCACTTCCAACTCTATGATTCATCTTCATCAGCTAGAGAGCCAGGTTTCATTCCCCACTCCTCCTCCACAGTCAGCCAGCTGGGAGATCTTGACCTAGTCACAGACCTGTTAGAAGTGTTCTCAGAGCAGTTCTATCAGAGCTCTATCAGCCCTACCTCACAGGGGAGCTCTCCGGAATAGTATCAATCTGTCCCTGACCTCAGGGACATTCCCAGAGAGGTTGAAAGAGGCAGTGGTGCAGCCACCAACACGGCCAGATATCACCCAGTCTCATACCTAGCAGTTCTGGGCAAGGTGATTGAACAGGCAGTGGCAGGACACCTCAAGGGATTCTTGGAAGAAATTTCAGCACTTGACCCCAGTTTCTGGCCTGGCCATGGGATATAGAATCACAGCATCACAGAGTTGGGCCATACAGGCCATCTAGTTCTACCCCCTGCTCAATGCAGGATCAGCCTAAAGCATCCATGAAAAATATTTGTCCAGCTGCTGCTTGAAGACTGCCAGTGAGGGGGAGCTCACCACCTCCTTAGGCAGCCAATTCCACTGCTGAACTACTCTGACTGTGAAACTTTCCCCCCTGATATCTAATCAATATCGTTCTCTGTGTAGTTTAAGCCCATTATTACGGGTCTTATCATCTGCTGCCAATAGGAACCTTTCCTTGCCCTCCTCCAAGTGGCAACCTTTCAGATACGTAAAGACAGCAATCATGTCCCCTCTCAACCTCCTCTTCTCCAGGATGAACATTCTCAAGACTTTTCCTCATAGGGCTTGGTCCCCAGGCCCCGGATCATTCTCGTTGCTCTCCTCTGAACCCTCTCTATTTTGTCCAAATGAAGTGAGGCCTCCAGAACTGTACACACTGACTCCTAGTGGGGTCTGATCAATGCGGTATACAGTAGGACTATGACCTCTTGTGAGTTTGAAGGGATGCCTCTGGATACAGCCCAAGATAGTATTTGCCTTCTTTACGACATCACACTGTTTTCTCATATTTAGTTTACAGTCCACAAGTACCCAAAGATCACGTTCACACACAAACTGCTACCCATCATGTTCAGAGCTATATCTTCTGGGGTATTCATTACTCTTCCCAATTTGGTGTTACGCACAAATTTAATAAGGAGTTCCCCTACCCCCTTGTCCATATCATTGATAAAAATGTTGAAAAGTACTAGACCCAGTACCGAGCCTTTTGGCACCCCACTGCTCACCTCCCTCCAATCTGATGAAATACCATTGAGAACCACTCTTTGGGGGTGGTTTTAGAATCATAGAATCATAGAAACTGAGATTTGGAAGGGGCTACACAGGCCATCTGGTCCAGCCCCCTGCTCAACGCAGGATCAGCCCAAAGCATCCTAAAGCATCCAAGAAAAGTGTGTATCCAACCTTTGTTTGAAGACTGCCAGTGAGGGGGAGCTCAACACCTCCTTAGGTAGCCTATTCCACTGCTGAACTAAAGGCTAGCCAGTTCCCTGTCCACTTAACCAGTGGTCCCCAACCTGCGGGCCGCAAAGGCCATGGCGCCGGGCCGCGGCTCCCTCTCCCCGCCCCCCCCCCGCAGTAAAAAACTTCCCAGGCCGCAAGCCTGCGGCCCGGGAAGCTTCTTACTGCGGAAGGGCGGGGAGAGAGAATCAGGGCCGGGCTGCGCCTGCGGGCGCGGCCCGATCCATGGGCGTGGCCCGTGTGGGTGCGGTCCCCGCAGGCGTGGCCCGATGCCCTGCCAGTCCCCAGCCTAATAAAGGTTGGGGACCACTGCACTTAACCATTCAGTCTACAATCCTCCAGTTGACCCATCAGAACATGATGGGGAACTATTATCTTCCCTGCAATCGAGGTCAGACTCACTGGCCTGTAGTTTCCCAGGTCAAGTAGAACCCTCTGGCTGGGCTGGCACACAGAGAGGTGAGTGATACAGCTCCCAGCATTTGACGGGATTCAGGAACACTGATGCCTATTGCCAAGAATTTGGATTCTGGATTCCTCTTTAACAATGGGGGCCCAGATCAGGAAAACAGTCTGCCTAGCATTTTTCCACCTTTGCCAGGTAAGACAGTGGCCACTGTATTACTCAGAGCCAGACTTGACCAGAATGGTCCATGTAATGGTCACCTCTAGATTAGACTTCTACCATTCACTCTATGTAGGGCTGCACTTGAGACTGCTCCAGAAACTCTGGTTCAAAATGCAGCAGCATAAGTCCTGACAGGAACTCAGTACAGGACACACATAATGCATTGGCTCCAGAATGGCCCCAGAATGGAGACTGAATCAACTTCAGGGTGCTTATGTTCACCTTTAAAGCCCCAAATGGCCTGAAACCAGCGTACCTTACGGACCGCCTCTTCCCTCGTAATATCCCAAGAACACTAAGATCTTGGGGTGAACACCTGCTCAGGGAGGTGAAGTTGGCCTAAACCCAGGACAAGGCCTCTTTGGCTCTGCCCCCAGCCTGATGGAATGCACTCTGGAGGAGATCAGTTCCATAGGGCCTGTGAGAGGGAGCAATTCCATCAGGCCTGTGGCTGAGGCAAAAATAACATCCATCAAGAAAAGCTGGTCTCACCACTGGGGAAGGGAGGGGAGAACAAGAGTTGGTAGACTAAAGATAGAAGATTGGCTCCTTGCCCCCTATCTAGAAACCTAGCGAAGGGGCATTAGTTATATTAACTATAAAGTTTTAAACTTCTTTGTCATTTTAATGCTATTACCTGCCCTGAGTAAGGTGGAAGGGCAGGATATAAATAAATTGTTGCTGTTGTTATTTAGTATAAGTCCCCTGATGCAAGCTGATCTTGCCTAAATCTGTTGACGAACAGAATTCACAAGTAGGGCATAAAGGCATTGCCTACTGCTTGCCTCTGACTCAGGCATTTGGCATTCTCAGGCAGACTACCCCACTCTGTGGAGGTTCCATTGAGCTGGCTGCTACTGATAGTCCTATCCCTCTAAGGCAGCCTTTCTTAACTTTTTTATTATTGGAAACTCTTGAAACATTCTTCAGTCTTTGAGAAACCCCAGAAGTGGCACGATGATGAAGAATATGGTTGGGAAGCAAAGCTGTGGACACGTCCACCTGGGCCTCCCCTCCCCATCCCCTCCAAGCTCATCACTGGCCATTTTGGGAGGAGGGGCAGGTCGACATGAGCATATAACATTTAAAAATGTCAAATATAAAACATTAATTAACCCTAACCCATTTGGGAAACCCTTCCAAGGCCGTTAAGAATTCCCAGGACAAAATTTGAGTCCAACCTTTAAGATTCACAAAGTTTCATTCTAGGTGTGAGTTTTGTGGGCATGCACACTTCCTCAGACAGTGAAATAGGAATCATCAGAGTGCAGATATAAGGACAGAGTAAATTAGCAGGAAATTTCCTTATACATGCACTCTTGATGATTCCTATTTCACTGTCAGAAGTGAGCATGCACATGATAGCTCATGCCTACAATAGAACTTTGTGGGTCTTAAAGGTGCCATTGGAGTCCAATGATTGGACTCAAATTTTGTTCTGCTACTTCAGACCAAAAGGGCTTCGTACCTGGCTGAGAAAGGCTATTCTAAGGACTTTACAGGAGCCTTCCCTGCTTCCTGCAGCAAATCATTTTGTGATCTGTCTGCCTTCTTGAACATGTAACAATTCTTTTTAACACAGTAAATTCACACATTTGGCTGCAAGTCTTCAAGCACAGAGTGATCCTGTGACAAGCAAGTCTGCAAGAACTGGGACGGAATCATCTGTCCCTGACACCCGCTGGAGATAAAAAAACAGGCAGGGGCGGGTTGGATTGGAGCCCAGAAAGCAGGCTCTCTTCCTGCTCAGCTGTGAAGCTTCCCCTGGGATATCCTGGCCAGTCTGTCCTCTTCAGCCTTACCTACCTCGCAGGACAGTGGTTCCCCATGACGTTCCGATGGGTAACCTGGAGGACTGCAGACTGTATTTTTGGATGGTTAAGTGGACAGGGAACTGGCTAGAAACCCACATCCAGAGAGTAGTTGTCACTGGTGCTCCATTGGATTGGAGCGGGGTGCCACAGTGCTCAGTACAGGGTTCAGTATTTTTAAGCATTGTTATCAATGATCTGGAAAAGGGGGTGGAAGAACTACACATTAAATCTGCAGATGACACCGAATTGGGAGGAGTAGCGAACACCCCAGAAGATAGAGGTAGAGCTCAATGAGATCTGAACATGCTGGAAAAGTGGGCAAATGAGAACAAGACACAAGACGCTTTACTCCGCTTTGTAAGACATCACTTGGAGTATTGTATTCAGTTTTGGGCACCACAGCTGAAGAAAGATGTAGACAAACTGGGGCATGTCCAGAGGAGGGCTATGAAGATGGTGAGGGGTTTGGAGACCAAGACATATGAGGAAAGGTTGAGGGAGCTTGGTCTGTTTAGCCAGGAGAAAAGACAACTAAGAGGTGATATGATAACCTTCAAGTACTTGAGGGGCTGTCATATAGAAGATGGAGCAGAGTTTTTTTTCTGTTGCCTAGAGGATTGGATCAGAACCAATGGGATGAAATTAATTCAAGAGAATTTTCGGTGAAACATCCGGAAGAAATTCTTGACAGTTACAGCGGTTCCTCGATAGAACAAGGCTTCCTTGGGAGGTGGTGGGTTCTCCTTTGGAAGTTATTAAGCAGAGGCTAAATAGTTGTCTGACAGAAATGCTGATTTTATGAAAGGCAGATTGTGAGTGGGTGGGCAGGAAGGGATGTGGCAGTGTTTGTCTCTTGTGCTCCTTCCTTGCATACCCAGTGGATTGCTAATCACCACTGTGGGATGGCAGGTGAATTTCCTCCAGGCCAGGCTGGATTCTGGAGATTTTTGGTGTGTGGGGATCAATTGGACATGAATTTGGGGTCCCTGTGGGTAAGCAGGTAGTTGTGAGCTCCTACACTGGGCAAGGGGTTGGACCAGATGACCCTGGGATCCATTCCGAGTCTATGATTCTACGATTCAATAAGGAGAAGTGCAGAGTTCTACATTTGTGTCACATAAATGAGAAGCAGGCATACTGGATGGGTGTGTGTGAACAAGATCTTGGGACTGCAAGCCACATATGAGCAGACAGTGTGATATGGTGATAAAGAAGCCAGTGCAGCCTTGGGCTGTATCAACAGATGCATCACATCGAAATCGCAAGTTCTGGTTAGACCACATCTGGAGTCATGTGTGCACTACTGGAGGCCTCACTTGAAGAAGGATGTGGACCAAATTGAGAGGGTTCAGAGGACAGCAACAAAAAGAGGTGGTTGATGGGGACAGGATCATTCTATTTAAATATTTGAAAGGTTGTCCCGAGGAGGAGGGTGCGGAAAGGTTCCTGTTGCCAGCAGAGGATAGGACCAGCAGTAATGGGTTTAAACAATGTGAAGAACAGTATCGGCTAGATATCGGGGGGGAAGGGATTTACAGTCAGAGTAGTTCAGCAGTGGAATGGGTTGCCTCAGGATGTGGTGAGATCTCCCCTGCTGGTGGTCTTCAAGATACTTATCCTGGATGCTTCAGTCTGATCCTGCATTGAGCAGGGGGGTGGACTCGATGGCCTGTATGGCCCCTTCCACGGCTAAAATCCTGTTGTGGACTCCTTCAGTTTCAACAGCTATTGCTGGAGGTGCATAGAGTTTGTTCCAGGCTACCGTCCCTCCTCTTTGGGAAAGTCTGGCCAGGCCTAGATGATATTCACTTATTTGACCTGCCAGCATAAAAACCCTACTGGATGGCCCAGGTCAGCCCAATCCCATCAGACCGAATGGGTGCCCGCCAAGGAACATCAGGGTTATGACGTGGGGGGAAAACACTCCCAAGTGTCTCTTGCTTGGCAGCGAGACAACCTGAGGATCTCCTGGTTACATTACACATATGCCATGCAATATCTGTAACAGCTTGGGATGTTAATCTGTAACAGCTTGTGCTGTTAAATATAAAAGAGTAAGGAGTAGGTGGGTGGAGAGTGGGCAGGCACTGTCCGGACTTCAGGCTAATTGGGATGCATGCAATGCGTCCCAATTGGCCCGAAGTCTGGACAGTCCCCGCCCCCTGCAGCCCCAGCCAGGAGCGCTCTAGCAAACTCACTGCCATTGTGTTCCTGGCTAGCCCAGCCCAGCAGTGAGTGTGGCAGGGAGGCGGTGTGAAGGCTTCCTGGGCTAACAGGAGGTGTGGGGGGAGGGGTGCGACTTCTCTCTTTCTTTCCTTTCTGCTTCTTTCAACATCTCTCCTTCTATATCTCCATCTTTCTGTCCCTCTCTTTCTTCCTCTTTCTATTCCTCTCACCCTTTCTTTCTCTCTGGGCAATTCCGCACAAAGGAAATACAGTGAAATCCTTACCTTTTGCAAACACCATATTTTTGGCGCTTTGCACGACGTTGTCCTCATTCAGCGACCCAGCAACAAACCGGCAACTACATCCTCCATTTTAAAGTGATAGTGGGGGAATCACATAAACTGGATTCCCCCAACTATATAGCGTGAGTGGGAGGAGAGCAACCAGCTAACCACATGCCAAGGGAATGGTTGGAGCTGAAGTAGTGCTAGCTCCAGCTCCAGAACCTGCCCCTGCCTCCCTCTCCCTTCTCCCAGGATGGGACTTCTTCTTCTTCTTCGTTTTTGATAAAAAATGCCTGGAGCAATGAGTAGGTGTACAATCGCCCAGGCAGAGCAAAAAAAAACCCTTTTCCCCACATTTGCACACAAAGCATGCCTCTCTCTTAAAAAAACCCAGATCATTATCAAAAAGCTTCAAGGCTTGTGATGGGTGACTGTAAAAACAGCCCTATGCGCCTATGAATAGACACTATTTTGGAAGCTATTTGGGGCTCCTCCTGGGAGGAAGCATGTGGTAAAAATACTTTAACATAAATAAAGAGGTTTTAGGTTTGCCTGGCAACATTGGCCCCACTTCTTCCTCGCCAAAAAGGTTCCTGTGAGGGAGACCCAACTATGAAAACTAATGTTGCATTTCATCCCCCGTCCCCTTTGCCCTTACAAGAATTGAGAGAGTCCTGAGTTCCCGGGTTCCCAGCCCTACAAGCCAAACCCTGGGGGACCCCATCTGCCCACTGCTGCCCCTGGGCCTTGCTCCTTGCCTCTCACTAAGGCAGTCTGATGGTGATTAGGCTGGTGCTCCTCCAGATTCCAAGGACACAGGACTCCGGTAAAAGGTACAACCCAAGGCTGGAAATGACCTCTGTTTTATTGGCAAAAGCTGAAGTTAGTGAAATGGGACACAAACTGACTTAGGAGAGGAGGCAGCTGCTCAAGTGATGGGCAGGAGAGCTGCCTTCTGACTCTGTGCTTATTTTGGCCAACCACCAGTCCAGACGCTCCAGCTGTCAGGAATCGGGCCAGAGGCAGGAGGTCAGATCTGGGGCAACGACATGGGAGACAAGCAGGACACCCTCTTGGGGCCCAATCCAGAGGGAGTCATAGAATCATAGAATCATAGAATCATAGAGTTGGAAGGGGCTACACAGGCCATCTAGTCCAACCCCCTGCTCAACACAGGATCAGCCCAAAGCATCCTAAAGCATCCAAGAAAAGTGTGTATCCAACCTTTGCTTGAGTGAGGGGGAGCTCACCACCTCCTTAGGCAGCCTATTCCACTGCTGAACTACTCTGACTGTGAAAAACTTTTTCCTGATATCTAGCCTATATCGTTGTACTTGAAGTGTAAACCCATTATTGTGTGTCCTCTCCTCTGCAGCCAACAGAAACAGCATCCTGCCCTCCTCCAAGTGACAGCCTTTCAAATACTTAAAGAGGGCTATCATGTCCCCTCTCAACCTCCTTTTTTCCAGGCTGAACATTCCCAAGTCCCTCAACCTATCTTCATAGGGCTTGGTCCCTTGGCCCCAGATCATCTTCGTTGTTCTCCTCTGTACCCTTTCATTTTTATCGACGTCCTTCTTGAAGTGAGGCCTCCAGAACTGCACACAGTACTCCAGGTGTGGTCTGACCAGTGCCGTATACAATGGGACTATGACATCTTGTGATTTTGATGTGATGCCTCTGTTGATACAGCCCAAAATGGCACTTGCCTTTTTTACCGCTGAATCACACTGCCTGCTCATGTTTAGTTTACAATCCACAAGTGCCCCAAGGTCTCGTTCACACACAGTGTTACCTAGAAGCGTATCCCCCGTCCAGTAGGCATGCTTTTCATTTTTCTGACCCATATGCAGAACTTTACACTTATCTTTATTAAAGTGCATCTTGTTCTCATTTGCCCATTTTTCCATTGTGTTCAGATCTCGTTGAACTCTGTCTCTATCTTCCGGAGTATTTGCCAGTCCTCCCAATTTGGTGTCATCTGCAAACTTGATGAGTAGTCCCTCCACCCCCTCATCTAGATCATTAATAAATATGTTAAAAAGTACCGGGCCGAGCACCGAACCCTGAGGTACCCCGCTACTCACCTCTCTCCAGTCTGATGAAACAGTCTGATGAGTCTATCCCTCACAGAGCAGGTGGCATGGAAATCTCTTGGTGGAGAATGAGAAACATCAAGAAGGGGGTATTGGGGAGGGCAAGGAGGCACCCTGCCTTGGGGCCTGCCTCCCTCAATGGAATGCATCACCAGACAGGATGCGCTGCACACCAGCACATGCCACTCAGCATTCAGAATGGTCACAGTGCTCTATGTATGGCTTCTCAGTGGGACAGACAAGAATCCTATAAGGTGGGACAATGCCCCTATTCCCATACTCCAGGCGGGGGAGGTGAAGGGGAGTCACAGTGCCCCACAGAGCTTCCTGGCTCACAGCTTCCTGTTCATGGCTATGCTACCCCTAGTCAGCCCCAGAATGGCTATGTGGGAACGGGGGTATATTCCTTCACCAAAAGATCATGCAGATCCCACTCAAGATGGTGCCTGCCTTCTAGTGCTCATGGGAGTCTGTGGGCCAAGGCCTGAGTCTCGGAGGAGCAATCACGTTCCTCAGCAAAGTTTGTGCAGCTATTCTGCACTCTTCTCCCCCCCCCACCCACACACAACTTTGCTCCTAAGAACAGCAACTATTGGTGACAAATACAAATTGAAGCAGTTAAATAAAATACACACACAATCCAGGTTGTTGGCTTCTGGAGATGAAAATGCCCCAAAATGCTACCCATCGACAGGATTCTTGTTCTGGGCAAAAGCAATTTGCACGCCTGGAGACAGGACTGTCTTAATATGTAAGTGCTCACTTTTGCCAGCGCACTCATGGTTGAAAATCTGCTTCGACAGAAATTAGCCAAGCTTTAACATAAATAAATAAACAGCTAAATACCCTTTAATGGCATCAATAAATATGCAACAGCATCCTAGCCTAAGGGAATGGGAACATGTTTGTGCATTAGACGCACATGTATATGCAGGTATAATCCTAGGGCATGGGAGATTTCACAAGACCCATTCTTGGATATGGTAGAATTGCAGCCCCAAAATGTATGTATTTCTAGCGATTCTGTTAAACCAGCTTCATCAAATTCAGAGGAGAGCAAGAATTTCAGCTGAACAAAGCTACCAACAAGAGTGATACAAAATTGGAGGGTTTTCCCTCTATAGCAGGGGTAGTCAACCTGTGGTCCTCCAGATGTGCATGGACTACAATTCCCATGAATTGAATTCTCATGGGAATTGTAATCCATGAGCATTTGGAGGACCACAGGTTGACTACCCCTGCTCTATCTTGCTGGGGGGTAAAACGGTAATGACTGGGGAAGGCACTGGCAAACCACCCCGTATTGAGTCTGCCATGAAAACGCTAGAGGGCGTCACCCCAAGGGTCAGACATGACTTGGTGCTTGCACAGGGGATACCTTTACCTTTACCTTTTTATAGAACTTCAGAGAGAAACAAAAGAGAGTATTTTTTTTTAGGGGGGGTTACACAACCCTATGTGTGGGACAAAGTTGCACTTTCCCACAGGTAAAAAGATTTGTGCTTCTGCAAAAAGATTTGTGGGACGGGAGCATGGGCCATTTCATTGACTAAACATATTATTCACCAGTGAGCTGCCTACAAAGAGAGTGCTTCATTCCACAGAGGTCCTGAATGTATGGTGCAGCGGGGGGGGGAGATCCCCCCCCCCAATGATGACTGTCAGCACTGCTCTAGAATAGTTGGCAGCTGCCAGTTGAACTGGAGAAGCTTGCAAAAACACAGATCTGGTGGGAGTTTTCCACCCAAGACGACCGACACGTGTCCTATTTGTTCCACCAGGAATGTGCTCCATAACAGGTCTACACCTCCATGTAGTGGTCAGTGGATCGGAGCTGTGTCTGGGAGAGCCAGGTTCAAATCCACTCTGCCAGGAAAGCTTGCTGGGTGACCAGGGACTAGTCACATGCTTGCAGTCAAAGCTAACTTACAGGGTTGTTTTGAGCAGCGGTAGTCAACCCGTGGTCCTCCAGATGTTCATGGACGACAATTCCCATGAGCCCCTGCCAGCGTTTGCTGGCAGGGGCTCATGGGAATTGTAGTCCATGAACATCTGGAGGACCACGGGTTGACTACCCCTGGTTTTGAGGATAGAACGATGCGTGTCCCTTTGGGGCCCCGCTGGGGAGAAAAGCAAGGTACCATCAAAGCGAGCAAGCGCTACTGCCAATACACACGCTCCTCCAGGAAGAGACTTGCATGTTTTGCCTCTGCAAAAGAACCATGGGCACTCTTCTCAAGTGGCCGACGTTCCAGGCTTCTCCACTGCACTAGAGATCGGTGCAATGAAATCTCCTCCAAGGCCGTGTGAGATCAGTCTCAACGTGGGCACTTCTTGAGAGTCAGCTGTCTTCTCTCAAGGGTCAGGCTACAGCTGTATTGCTCCATGGGAGGAGAAAGGATGGAGCTGCCCTCTGCACTGCCTGAGCTGAGCTCCAAGCTCCCATCTGCTCCAACCGTGGGCTGGCTCTGTTGGCTCTGCTCAGCTAAGATGCCAACCGGTAGTAGGCAAAGAGGCCTCTTCCTTGAAAGGTCAGCTGTTTCCCCCTCCCTCAAAGAGAATGGAAGGCAATAGCACGAGCAACAGTGTGAGCTTAAAGCGTATCTATTCAGAAATAAGCCTCCATGAGGACTACTTCCTTATAAGTGTGCTTAAATGAAGGGCAAGGAAGGTCGGGGCCCCTCACCAAGCCCACCAAGGTCATGGAACTCCCCCTAGGAAGATCTCCCCTGGGGCCTGGTCTTAGACCATCTGTTAAGTATGTGGGGAGGGCAAGACCCTGGACACCAAGGAGAGCAGCCCAAGAGGTGTAGGATCACCTGCCAAGCAGGGGGCTGATGCCACCCCGCCCAACCTGCTGCTGCTTATGGTGCAGACCCCCAGTGGCTTCTGGACCGCCTCTCAGGCCAACAGTGGCCAACTTAGACCTTTGCCCTGTTCTCACCATGCTGCCGTTCTCGCCTGCACCCTTCTGGGTTGAACTGACAGGGTGGACAGTTTCACCTTGCTGGGTTTCACTGACTGGGTCTGCGCTGGGGGGGGGGGAGGTGTGGGGGATTTTGAACTGAAGCCTTCCTGCCAGGCACGGGCTCTTCCAAGCAACCCACACGTCTACGACACTGTTGATCCAGAACTGAAACCAGTGGGAAATTTGGCTTCGCAGAGCAACAGGGGGGGGGTACATCCAGATCAAGGGAGAGGACACATTTCTTTTCCTCAGCTGGGACTGCTTCCCCCACCCCCAGGAAAAGAGTGCTGCCCATGTTGGGCCCATCTGACTCCCCTGCAGGGGCCTTAGAAGCAACTAATACCAACATGGGAGGGAAATGGTTAATGTCCCTCCGTCCCCAGTACTGTGGCCCCAATCCAGAGCCCTCTCCAGGACTGATTTTCAAGGCAAGGGTTACCTGTCTACACAGGTAATGCCCAGAAGGCAGGGAGCTCTGGCTTGCAGCAAGAACAGGGCAGGCTCCAGCCAGGCTGGTCTTTTTCTCCACATGCCTGGCACAGCAGGGAGGAGAGGGCGGCTTGGGAAGGAGGCGGAACTCAGAGACTGTCAGAGTCCCCAGCACAGGGGTAGTCAAACTGTGGCCCTCCAGATGTCCATGGACTACAATTCCCAGGAGCGCCTGCCAGCAAATGCTGGCAGGGGCTCCTGGGAATTGTAGTCCATGGACATCTGGAGGGCCGCAGTTTGACTACCCCTGTTCCAGCAGATGTGGACAAGGAAGTGGAGTCTGCTTCACCCCGTCAGTGGAGTGGACCAGTCTGGAAGGCTGCCACCACGACCTTCTCCAGGGCATCCTGCTCCCAGGCGCTCCTGCCCCCCAGCAGCTGCCCTGGGAAAGTGCAGTCTGCTCTGCCACTCCACCGCTATCCTTGCCTCACCACTAATGACAGGCCCAGGAGCCAACACACCTCACACAAAGGCCGCCACCTAGGCTGGCCCAGCACCAGTCCACGAAGAGCCACGGGAGGCCGCCAGAGCCAATCCACACACCTGCTCCGTGGCTGTTCCTTTGCACCATGGGTGGGCGTTTGCCAGTCTCCAGTGAGCATGCTCACAAAATGCCCCACCCCGACTGCCTTCCTCCAAGATGCCAGAGGCCTCAGAGACTCAGTTTTGCTTATGGAGAGGCATCAGTCTATAGCAGGGGTAGTCAAACTGCGGCCCTCCAGATGTCCATGGACTGCAATTCCCAAGAGCCCATGCCAGCGTTCGCTGGCAGGGGCTCCTGGGAATTGTAGTCCATGGACATCTGGAGGGTTGCAGTTTGACTACCCCTGGTCTATAGGGCTGCGCATGTGACACTGGCCCCATTTCCCGTCTGTTGCATCATCCCCAATGAGTCCCTCATGTGTCACCCACCCAGCCACACACGTGAACTGAGCAGTACCTGTGGCAAAAGTACACCTGGCTATGGCATCCTGGAAACTTAGGAACAGGGGCATGCCATCCAGGCGCCAAGTATGGCATGCATTTTAGAAATCGCTTCTCCCAGCCAAAGCCCATCAAGGATGTGGGTGCGAAGGACCCACATAGGATGGAATGGGTGTGCCTGGCCTCGCCCACCCTCCACCCAGCAGCTCATCCTTTCAGCCCAGTTGAGGCACTGCAAGGGCATGGCCAGAGCAGTGGGCCGTGGCAGGGCTGAGCCAGATTGCTCAGGCCAGAAGCCAGCCCTGGACAGACCCCAGGCATGCCAGGGTGGAGCAACAGATGTGGATTTCCAAGCCTTGGGCTGCAGCAGCCGGTCACACGCTGCTCCTTCCTCGGGGATCAGATGTGCAGAAGGGAGCGAGGGGGTTAAATGTGGGGGCAGAAACCTCCCTCCTGATGATGTGCTCAGGTGTGTGGGTGTGAATAATTTATGGGGTGAACCAGGCCTCTCTTGTGGCCACAGTGCCGAGGGGGCCCAAAGAGCAGGGAGCTCAGAGGGGGCCTCCAAAAGGCAAACTGCACACAGGGAACCCACAGTCCCATCCCCTCCCCCCCCCTTCAGGCTGGCAGCTACCATGCAGGGTCTTTGCATGCCCTCCTGCCCAGAGCCTCTCCCCGGCAGAAGGAAAGGACGGTGTTCTGCTCATGCTCAGAGGCACTCTGCTCATTACTGTCTTTTCTCAAGGGAGAACTATTCCTTGGGGGGGAAGAGGAACCGGCCTCCCCACTGCACTGCCCGCATCCTCCCAGCCAGCCAGCCAGCCCACCCTCGCTCGGGGGCTTTGTCTTTCCTTCCCCAGACCGGCCCTGCTTCTTGGCACTGCCAGGCAACCCCAAAATGGCAGCCCGGATCTTGCCCTGCTGCGCCGCCAGATCTGCTTCTGCGAGGGTTCTGCAGGCACAGGCTGCATGGCAGCGCGGGGGGGGGGATTCGGTGGCTGTGGTCCCCCCCCAGGGTTTTCTGACTGGCGGCGGCCAGGGCGGGGGGGGGGGGTGCCGTTCAGCACGAAGCCCCCCTGGGCCATGCGAGGCCGGACCCCGCGAGACTGCCCCCCTGCCAGCCCCGAGGGAAGAAGGGTCCGGCGGTGCCAGCGCACCCACGCGGCAGCATCGTCGCCAGGCGCCAAGCCCCCCCCCCCATCCAGGAGCGGGAGGGGGCCCTGGCCGAGCTGCCCCCGCACCCCTCCCTCGGCTGCGCCAGCCGCGGCACATGCGCAGGGCCCGCGTGGGCTGCTCCCCTCCCCTCCCCTCCCCCCCCCCCGCCATCCCGGGCGTGCCGGAGCCCCGCGGTCAGAGCCGCGCAGGGAGGCGGCCGGCCTCTCCCCGGGAGGATGCTCGCGCCCGCCCCGCGCCGCCCTCCCCTCGGCCGGCCTGCAGCAGCGGCCGGGAGCCTTACCTGCGTGAGGTCGGTGCCCATGAGGAGGAGGCACAGGAGGCTCAGCAGCCTGCCCGCGGGTGGCATCGCGCCGGGCGCCCGCCTGCCCGCCTGGCTCCGGGTCCCGCGCCGCTGCCGCCCGCCCGCCCGCCTGCCCGCCTGCCTGCCTGCCTACCCGCCTGCCCGGCCGGGAGGCTGCTCGGAGGCGCCGCACCTGCCCCGCCGCCCGCCCGCCCGCTCAGGAGCGCCCCGCGCCCGGCTTGGCTCGCGCCGAAACTTTCCCTGCCGGGGAGGGGAGCCGGAGCGGATGTGACATCAGGCGAGGCGAGGCGCGCGGAGGAGGAGGAGGGGGGATGCCGCCCCCCGGACCCCCCCCCCCCAGCCCCAGCCCCAGCCCCGCCTGGCCGGCACGCGCCTCCCGTGGTCGCGCAAGCCGCTCCCCCCCCCCCCGCGCCCGCACCTGCCGGCGCCTTGCCAGCGCGACCTTGCCCGCCTGCCTACCTGCCTGCCTTCGGAGGCAGCTCCGTCCCAGGCAGGCTCGCAGGGACAGCTGCTGATGGGGTACCGCCGGGTCGGGGCACCCAGCCTTCTCTCCGGCCCCCAACTGCCTGCTGGAAGTCCAGCATTCCCTTCCCAACTGTCCACTGGGGTCCGGGGCTCCCCAGGAAAGAGGGCTCCATGCCTCTGGAACCTGGTCTCCATGGCTCCCCACACCCCATTCCCCCCCCCAAATCTCCAGGAATTTCTTCACCTGGAGTTGGCAACCCCAGCCAGCTCCCAGCTATCCCCAATGGCACCTGAGCCAAAACAGCCACGGAGCAGACCAAGGGGCAGGCAGACCACGAGGGGCACCATCCTACTGTGTGCTTGGCCTGTCCTGGGCTTTCTGCCTTAAGCCTTAAGCAGGGCTGGGTCCCAGAGCAGCCCCCAAGGCCAGAATATTATGTACTTTGACTGTTGCTCTGAATAGTTCATTTTAAAAGATTAATTTCAATGTTCACTGATTCTTCAGTGCTAGCTTTTAGTTCCTGAGAGGAAGAGAGCATTTGTCTCCTGCCTTGGTACTACTTGCTGTCAAATGTCTCATCCCAAAATTTCCTTGCAAGACTGCTGGATTTGAGACAGAAAACAACCCAAGAGGGACCTGTTCCATGACTGGAACTAGAGCTCTTCTGCCACGTATGTGGTTGGGGCCAAGGAACATCAGGACAACTTGGTTAAACATTGATTGGGCTCCCTCTGCATGGACATTGAGATTGGGCTCCCTCTGCATGGACATTGACCCTGTAACTGAAGCCAAACGCTCTTGAATATACCAACTAGTTGATTGGCTGGCACAATTGATTTTAAGCTTTTATGGATTTTAGTTAAATTATTGATCATTTGTATTTTATGGGATATGTTTTGTGACATGATGAATGCTACGTTTGATGTGCACACTGGGTGGGGCGAGGTATAAATCAAATAATAAATTAATAAATGTATGTTTAAAAGAGAAAAAGTGAGAGTCTGTGTGACGGTACAAAGCCACTCTTGCTTTGCAAACCTGTTCTTGCTTGCCTACCCCCTTTTCCAGGTGGATGCTGACTCTAGGAGGGCCGCAAAAGGGTTTTTCTGAGTAATTCACTGCCACCACCTGGTGGTAGTACAGAGCTGGCAGCTGGGAGGGCCAGGACTCCTGACCACCCCTTCCACTTCTGAGGCCTCACCTCTGTGGTTGCAATAGCCTGGCACATGAGCACTTTGGGGACATTTTACTGCAGGGTACACTCCCCCCTCTTCAGAAGTGTAGCTGCCTGCCAAGCTCCCTCCCCTGACCCTGGGTCTTCCCCTTGCACTGAACTAGCATGTCCAAGACGGGGGAGCTTTATGGGGTCAAAGGGCCGTGGTTGCAACAAATTTATAAAGGATTTATTATTAAAAGAACAAGGTCAATCTTTAGCACAGTGCAGAATTAAACAAAAGATACAAACAGGGGTAGTCAAACTGCGGCCCTCCAGATGTCCATGAACTACAATTCCCAGGAGCCCCCTGCCAGCGAATGCTGGCAGGGGGCTCATGGGAATTGTAGTTCATGGACATCTGGAGGGCCATAGTTTGACTATCCCTGTGCTAAAACATAAGCCAGCCATTCCTCATGCTTCCTGCCATGGTCAGCTCCTCTCTCCTGCCATTGGGACCAAGTGTGACTTTGATGCCCTTCAGTCAGCCACTGTTTCCTCCCCCTCCCCCCAGCTGTTTCCTCCCCCTCCCCCCAGTGTTCTTACGTGACTCTTATGGCAGTGATTATTGTGGCGTTCGACTGGAGGTGCCTGCTGGAAACTCTTAGGCAATGAATCTCAAATTTGGGATTCCGGGCAGCATTTGTTATTAGCAGGTCAGTGGAAATGGGTGAGTAGAGAGGAAACTACAGTCCCTCTTGTGCCTCTTGTGGCGCAGAGTGGTAAGGCAGCCGTCTGAAAGCTTTGCCCATGAGGCTGGGAGTTCAATCCCAGCAGCCGGCTCAAGGTTGACTCAGCCTTCCATCCTTCCCAGGTCGGTAAAATGAGTACCCAGCTTGCTGGGGGGTTAACGGTCATGACTGGGGAAGGCACTGGCAAACCACCCCGTATTGAGTCTGCCATGAAAACGCTGGAGGGCATCACCCCAAGGGTCAGACATGACTCGGTGCTTGCACAGGGGATACCTTTACCTTTTTACAGTCCCAGGACACCCAGGGTCTCTAGTCCCTGGTGGTTTCCAAGGACTACACTTTTGTCCAGGCCTCGAGAAACTGCTCATCTTTCAGGGACACAAGTGTTGGAGGGTTTTCAGAACAGCACAAGGAACCAAGGTCGGTGCCTCTCCTCAGGTAGTGCCCGTGGGAAAACAACAGAAAGAGGGCAGAATAGTAGCACACATAGCCTGGCACAATCTGGATGGAACCTGCATGTACAGCAGCAGCATACCCTTGAGAACCAGAAGCTTGAGGTGCATCAAGAAGGGGGAAATTATGGATTTAATGCCCTCCTTGTGGTCTCCAGGGGCACCTGGATGGCAGCTCTTGAGATCTGAATGCTGGAATAGACAGAACTTTGGTCTGATCTTGCAAAACAGTTTCCTTGTGGCTTTCAGTTGAGGAGGAGGGCTGGGTGTTATATTAACCTGCAGAAGCCTAGCCCATTGCTATGCCCTCATTTCCCAGAACAGGCAGCTGCTGAGAAATCGCCCCATTCCTTAAAGGAGGGGCTCTGCATCCCTCAGGCACAGTGTCACCTCTCATGCAAGCAAGCAGTTGCCATGGTAACAGCACCAACATCCTTCTTTGAAAAAAAGGAAAACAGGGAGGGAGTCTACCAGAGCAAATTGGCATCCAGCAGTAAACTCCACATGTGACGCCAGAGTGTTACCCATGGGCTGCATACATTTAAGAGATTGCTTTCGCCTTTCAAAGCAAATGTCTTTGCATTGTGTTTTTGCATTTGTGCCAGAATACAGGCTGTTCTCAATGGCTGTTCCTGCCAGACAGTCATTGCTGCCTGCCTGGACTGGACTGCCTGACAGATATTCCCCAAAAAATTGGAATGCAGCTTTCCAGTGTTGCTCCCCTCCACCCCCCATTGCTTGTTCTCTTCGTAAAGGGACACCTAAGCCATTAAGGACTTGTCAGCTCATCTATTTTGTCACAGGCATGCATTGGACTTGAGGTCCACACATTGCTCCCAGTGTGCTGTCCAGTGAGGCAAGTGCTGGCTTTCCGGTTGTGGCTTTTCTGCACATAGAATCATAGAAACAGAATAATAGAGTTGGAAGGGACCTCATGGCTCATCTAGTCCAACCCCCTGCACTATGCAGGACACTCACATCCCAATCACTCATCTACTGTAACCTGCCACCCCATGCCATAATGGGGAAGGGGTGGGGGCAGGGATGGGGGGTGTTAAATGGACATGGCTTGGAGATGATAGATGGTAGAGCAAGAGTAGCACAATTTGCAGGGGGGTGGGCAAGACCTTGTGGGGCTGGTATTCCTTTCTTTCACTTATCTATAGCCAGCCCGGCAGATTACAGAGGGGGGTGGGGAGTGATCCTACCGTATTCTATAAGACATTAAAGGAACAATAAAGGCAGACAAGCGAACCTGAATGACAATGGTAAGGTGCTAGGATTGGGCACACATAATGAAATGACAATGATCCGCCCAGGCTGATTGCATACAAGTGATGTAGAATGTGGGGCTACGAAGGGTCAGGCCATGCAGTACCACCCACCCCACTCCTATGGAAGGCCCCTTCTCGACCACCCTGCCCCCCATCCTGTGGCCCCAGGGCAGACATTCCACCACAGGCCACACCCCTGAATAGATGGTTGCTGACCTGCCCAGTCTGCAGAGGGGAATCTTCAGAAGAACTTTATCAGGTGCTGAACTGTCAGGCAGGGCAGGCAGGAAAGGCAGGCCTGCACGCGAGGTTGCCTAGCCAAGAAGGGCTTGTAGATCAAACTTAGTACCTTAAACAGAGTCCAGTAAATGATGAGTAACCAGTGAAGCAACAGCAAATTGGATGCAACATGCATGTTCTGCTTGACAAATGCTAGGAACGTGACTGCTATGTTATGTACGAACTGGAGTCTCTGAGCTCATTTCAAGGGAAGCACAGCAATCTGGATCCAAGTAGGGGACCAACTGCCAGGGTAGGTGAAGCTAATAGAATTCTTTTCTGTTTTCAATCATTGGCTTGCTTCTCCAGGAGTAATGATGGTCCAGCCAGCTTGGTGTAGTGGTTAGGAGTGCCAACTTCTAATCTGGCGAGCCGAGTTTGATTCCATGCTCCCCCACATGCAGCCAGCTGGGTGACCTTGGGCTCACCACAACACTGAAAAAAGCTTTTCTGACCAAGCAGTAATATCAAGGGCTCTCTCAGGCTCACCTCCCTCACAGGGTGTCTGTTGTGGGGAGAGGAAGGGGAAGGCAATTGGAAGCCGCTTTGAGACTCCATCGGGTAGAGAAAAGCGGCATATAAGAATCAACTCTTCTTCTTCAGTAATATCAGGGCTCTCTCAGCCTCACCCACCTCACAGGGTGTCTGTTGTGGGGAGAGAAAAGGGAAGGTGACTGAAAGCCGCTTTGAGACACCATTGGGTAGGGAAAAGTGGCATATAAGAATGAACTAACTCTTCTAACTGCAAAGCTCTTAACTAAGGCAGCTTCCAGATAGCCTTAATATTTCACTTTGGCTTTTCTTTGCTGACCATTTTTGTCCCCCTTGTTTTCACATAACTTCATTGGTCATCTCTTGCTGTCCTGATTTTCTATGTGCTCCCCTTCCCCATTTTTTTCTGAAACCTGTCCTCCCCAATTATTTTTTTTCCTTAAACGGCTTAATTTCAATTTTGGGCTGCCTGAAATGCTTGTGTCCTTTCCCAGTGCTCTGCTCACCTCATCATTTTGGGTAGGGTGGCTAGTAATACATTTTTTAAAAATGCATGCCAGTGTTACAGCAGTCCAGCATTAGAGGACCCATGTGTTCCATGAACCCCATGACCAGAAGGCCTGAAAGAAACAACCAATCATTGCCTTACTCCCCCATGGCATTCTCTAGAGCAGTGATTCTCAACCTATGGGTCGTGTCCCCTTTTGGACTAGAACGTATGGGAACACCATACCTGGTGGCCATTTTTAAGCACATGGGTGAGCCATGGCAGTGCCAAGTGAGCTGGCAACCCAAGGAACCGCTTGCAGGAGAGTGGATGAGGCAGCAGGGAGAGGGCTGGCATCCTGACAAGCTCTTGGTGAGAAGGTGAGCCATCTTTGCTGGCCAAAATTGGTGTCTGTAAAGTGAAGCCTTCCCCAAAAGGCCTAGTGCCCTGCGATTCTTGTGTAAAAGGAGAGCTCTCTCTTCTTCTGTCTGTCTCACAGTGGGCAGTCCCAACTATCAGAAGAATTAAGCATGCTCTTAACACTCAGTTCTCTTCATTCCTAGAGAGTGTTTTGATCTGGTCCATAGGAAATCAAATAGCATGTGAAGAAGCCCTGCCTCCTTTTGCCTTGTGTACGTACTGTGAACTCTCAGTCTCCTTAGTTGGGATGACTGATATGCAAAATTTATATCCTGCCTTTCTGCACTCACAAGGACCACCCGTTTAAAGTATACACAATGAAGACCACATTATAGAAGCACAAAAATAGCTCCCCCTCCCAAACATACACGATTAAAACAGCTTTTAAAAGAGTAGGAAAATAGAGTTAAAATTACATATCTGTTACCATGAGCGTCTAAATAAAAGGGGTCTTGGGAGGAGTTGGTGTTAAGGGTTATGGGCCAATCAGATCCATCACTGGCATCTGTATGCCTCTGATTGGCCGTCTACTCACTGGCTGCCCAATCAAATTGTAACTTCCACCCCTAACCATCTTCTTACAATTCTGCCGCTTCTTCACAGTCTCTACCCCTCATAAACCTCTCTTGAGGTGAGTGAGCTGCCAGGGTTACTTGGGGACTCTTTGTCTTCATCCTCCTAAGGCAATGGCTCCTGTCTACAAAGCTTAGGGAAGCCAGTCTGTGTCTTCTATGAGGGGAGTGCCCACCCCACCCCCACTCCAACCACCATCTTCCCTTTCTTATGGATCTTGGGATACACTGGCCAGTAGGCTGTCCCTCTCGCCTGCCTGATATGAAGACCGCCAGCACATGCCTCCATGACACCTCCCACCAGCTCTGAGGCATGCCTGTGAGAAAAGCTCTGGCATAAACCACAAGCAGAGGGGGAATGCCAGGGAGAGGGGAGGGCCCCTAAGATTGCAGCTCCAGACGTTTGGGTAATGTAATTTAATTCCCAGGCTGAACACAATTGACTATCACCCATTTACATTTTCAGATCACAAGGCAATTTTATTAACTGGGAAAGTCTACAAGAAAAATTTTTTTGAATGGAGAATAAATGCATTTCTCCTGAAGAAACCAGAAATTGTGACAAGAGCTAAACTGTTGATTAAGGAGTATCTCCAGATTAACTGGCAAGATGATATAGAAACTAGAACAGTATGGGATGTGGGGAAAGTGGTTATGATGTTCTTTTTTTTCCATCCAAACAATAGAATAGAGAAAAAAAACAAAAGGAATCAAAAAGAGTACAACCTATGGACCTTCTGCACTCCAAGGAAAATCAGCTTAAGAAGGTTAGGACATGGAAGAAAAAACTATTACAAGAAATTAATTTGATTAAACAATGACTTGCTCAGAAAATGTCAAATGAAATATATTGGAATTTAAAATGGGCCAAACAAAGAGCATTTGAGGGTATCAACAAACCGAGTAAATATTTGGCTTGGAAACTAAGACAACCTAAGCAATACGAACCAATATTTAAAATCAAAAGTGGGCAGAAAATAATATGTGAACAAAAACAGAAAAAATCTTTCTGGAGTATTATAATAAACTATATTCCATTGATGACACTCAAGAAAATGGATGTTTTGAAGGGTGATCTCTTTGCTACTGCGGATCTATTGGGCCACAACGCGTCTTCTGCTCCAAAGACCAATGTCATCTGTAAACCACTCCACGGGAGCGGTAGGAATAAAAGGCTAAGGGCAATGTGGGAGGAGAAAGGGGCGGGGCGAGTCTGGGATAAAAACTCACAGGGGCCAATCAGGAGCCGCGAAGCGTCAGTCCAAGTGTCAGTCTGGGAGTTGAGGGGGCCGGGAGAAGAGCCTTCACTCCTGGGAAAGGAGCAGAGCCACCGCGTTGAAGGCACAGCGGCCCTGCTCCTGTCAGCCCAAAAGGTGAGTTGGCTGAGGAGGAGTGGGGGGAGAGAGGCATTCCCAGCTGGAATGCCTTTAGCCTGGGGCGAGGGGGAGAAAGCCCTTCACAGCCGCCCGGGGAGTGCCGTCACGCCTGTTGTGCCCCTGGGGCAGAAGTCCGGAGCAGGCTGCACGAGTGGTGGGGCTGTCTCTGGGGCTGCCAGAAGCCCCGAGGAACCTGCCGCCCACCCACATACGCTGCTGCTCCAGAAGAAACCAAGTGAAGAAGCCCAGGATGCCTGGATCAGGTAAGCCAGGGTGGGGAGAAATCCCTTCCCCTTGCCCCTTCTTCCCTTTCAAAGCCCCATCTTCCAAGCCCCCCAATCTTCCAAGCCCCCCCCCCATCCCCACCTACCACCACCACCGGTTTTCTCCCTTCACAGTGGGAAAGAAAACCCATCAGCCCATCTTGGAAGTCCAGAAGAAAGGACCACCATTTGGCAATGCTTCCTGAGAGAGAGCGGGGAAGCCATGCATTGTGCAGATTGCCTCGGGTGGTCTAAGGAAGACGCACAAACACACACACACATACACACCCTCACTATTGCTCTTCAGGTCTTCTGTCCAAGGATTAATCATCCACAGCTGCTTGGCCCATCACCTGAAGGGGAGCCGTTGGCTGGAGCTCTTCTCAGAAGCACTTCTCTGGACTAGGTATGGTGCTTCCATGCCAAGAGCTTGGCTGCTGACCATGGGGGCCCTGGGGGCCTTTCCTGTCTCTTCTGGTTGGTGTTTTCTGTTGCCCCCCCCACACACACACATAGAGGTCTATTGTTGTTTATATATATCTCCAATTGTTTGACTTTTTCTCGCTTATACACTGTAATGCTATGGAATGCCAATAAAGGGAATGAACGAACGAATGAATGAATGAAATTTGGTGTTTGTGGATTACCCATATAGTGATCCTAGGCTGTAACTCCCATCCCTCATCATGTGATATTGGTCTGTAGCAAATAATTAAAAATATCTTTAAGATTTTTGCACTAGAAACATAGAATCATAGATTTGGAAGAGATCATACAGGCCATCTAGTCAAATCCCCTGCTCAATTCAGGATCAGCCTAAAGCAACCAGGATAAGGAGCTGTCCAGCTGCTGCTTAAAGGTGGCCAGTGAGGGGGAGCGCACCACTTTCTTAGGCAGAGGATTCCACTGCTGAACTACCCCAAAAATTTTTTTCCTGGTATCTAGACGTTACCCTTCTACATGTAATTTAAAGCCATTACTGTGGTTCCTCTCTTCTACTGCTAACAGGAACCGCTCCTTGCCCTCCTTAAAGTGACAATCTTTCAAATACTTAAGGACAATCATGTCCCCTCTCCACTTCCTCTTCTCCAGGCTGAACATCCCAAAGTCCTTCAGCTTTTCCTCATAGTGTCTGATCCTCTGGACCTGGATCATCCTTGTTGCTCTCTTGTTCACATCCTGATACTACTTTGTTTATATATTTATAATTTATTAATTTAGAAAAATACAGAAAAAAGCTAAAATATTCTTGGAGGAAACTTCGGCCCTGGATCCATGCCAGGTGGGCTTCTGGCCTGGCCACAGGGTGGAGACTGTGCTGGTTGCCTTGATGGACAATCTCCAGCCCCAGCTGGATTTGGGCGGTTCAGCTATCCTCATGCTTTTGGATCTGTCGGCTACATTTGATGTAGTTGACCAAGAGTTGTTAGCACACCGCCTTGCTGAGACAGAGGTCAGGGGGACAGACTTACAGTGGCTAATCTCCTTTCTTCAGAACTGGACTCAGAGGGTGGCAGTGGGGGAAGAGATGTTGCATCCTTACGGGATGCCAAAGGGGGCAATACTCTCCCCCATGCTCTTTAATATCTATATGCGCCCTCTGGCACAGCTGGTCTGGGGTTTTGGGCTGGGTTGTCACCAGTATGCGGATGACACTCAGCCGGCCAGACTGCTCCCTGGAAACATTTGCCAGTTTGGAAGCAATGTCTGGATGGCTCAGGCAGAGTTGCCTAAAATTCAGCGCCTCCAAGACGGAGGTCCTGGGGCTGGGTAGAAGGGGCCAGGATCACGAAGCCTTCCCTCCCTGAATGCTTATTGCTGTACCTATGGCCAGGAATTTGGGGGTGATCTTTGATGCCTCCCTTTCTGTGGAGGCTCAGATCATGAGGGTAGCTCAACTGGCATTTTCCCATCTGTGCCAGGTGAGGCTACTAGTGCCCTACCTGTCTCCAGAAAACTTGGCCACAGTGGTCCACACAACAGTCACTTCCAGATTAGACTTCTGTAACTCACTCTATAGAGCCTATTGTGGCGCAGAGTGGTAAGGCAGCAGAAATGCTAGCTGAAGCTGTCTGTCCATAAGGTTGGGAGTTCAATCCCAGCAGCTGGCACAAGGTTGACTCAACCTGCCATCCTTCTGAGGTTGGTAAAATGGGTATCCAGCTTGCTGGGGGGTAAACGGTAATGACTGGGGAAGGCACTGGCAAACAACCCCGTATTGAGTTTGCCATGAAAACGCTAGAGGGCGTCACCCCAAGGGTCAGACATGACTCGGTGCTTGCACAGGGGATACCTTTACCTTTTTACTCACTCTATGTGGGCCTACCCTTATCTCTGACCTGGAAATTGCAACTGGTGCAAAATGTGGCTGCCAGGGTCCTCTCGATGTCATCTTGAAGGACTGAGGCAGTTGCATTGGTTACCGATTAACTTCTGGATCAGGTTTATGGTTTTGGTTCTTACCTTTAAGGCCATTTGCAGCCTGGCCCCTGCGTAGCTGAGGGACCGCTAATCTCCTTATGCCCCCTGCAGGGCTCTTCGCTCTGCAGGTTCAAATCAGTTGGTTGTGCCTGGACCCCAGGAGGCATGGCTGGCCTTAACCAGTGCCAGGGCCATTTCAGTCCTGGCCCCAACCTGGTGGAATGAGCACCCGGGAGAGCTAATTGCCCTGACGGAACTATCACAGTTCCGCAGGGCCTGAAGGACGCTGCTCTTCTGCCAGGTGTTTGGTTAAGGCCAGGCTAGGAAGGACAGGCCCCTCCTGATATAGGCCCACAAGCCTAGTATCACCAGTAGATTCCCCCCCCTCCCCCGGGTGTGGATGGCAATGGCTGCTATTATAGGGTGGGGGAGGTTTTTTTATTGTTTTTTTGCCATAATTATTGTTTTATGATACTGTCTGTATTTTATGTGGGTTTTAACTTTGTTGTACACCTCCATGAGCTGGCTGGGTCCGGGAGTGGCAGTCAACAAAAATAAATAATAAATAAACCACAACTACTGTGAAAAAAGACAGAATATTCATAAAACAATTCTTACAACATGACGTTTATTGCACTTAACATTCTTTTCGACTGTGCAAATCGGGGCTCAGTCAAGCCTGTCCGTCTCAATTGCTGTGGCTGCAGATTTTGTCACCAGAGAGCAAAGGGAAAGGCAAATGGACGCCTGCTCTAATCAAAGCCTTTGCTTGCTCCGCATGTGCAGGGGGAGGGGGAGGGGTGCTGTGGGAAGTGCTCTTTCCGTTCTGCAGCCAACACAATGCCCCAATACCCGTGATGGGGGCATGCAAGCCGATTGTCAGGGGTGGGCAAACTGTGGCCTTCCAGATGTTGATGGACTACAATTCCTATGAGGCCCTGCCAGTTTGCCCACCCTTGGTCTAGCTCAGGGGTAGTCAAACTGCGGCCCTCCAGATGTCCATGGACTACAATTCCCAGGAGCCCCCTGCCAGCGAATGCTGGCAGGGGGCTCCTGGGAATTGTAGTCCATGGACATCTGGAGGGCCGCAGTTTGACTACCCCTAGCTGGTGTGTTGAACAGGAGACAATCCACAAGGATTTGTTCCATGGACTGCCCCCCCCTTTTTTGCTCAGACCAGGCTTCCTCCTGGGAGCACAAATACTGCAAAATTCAAGCCCAATCCAGTTCTAGAAGTCTATCACTGCCATAGGAAAAATCCACATTAAAGAGCAGGCAGACAAAGGGAGGGAGGAAGAACTTGGGCAGGCAGGTGCATAGAAAGATGGGGGGGGGGGGAGAAATCAGAATTGGTGCCAAAGAAGGGAGAAGGGTGGAGGTCATCCCCTTCTTGTATAAGGCCTCTCTTGTATATGGAATTCTGATGACTCAGTTTTCCATTGGAAGGGAAATATTGGAGCCCCCTTCCCCAATGCAACATGGACTTCATTTATTAAAAACATATTAGTGTGATGCTTCTCACATTCCTCCTTTGGCCAGAGAGTAGGATCTCCCTGCTGGCAGGTGAGTGGCCACCTGGTGCGGGGTGGGAAGGTGGGCATAAGGGGACCCTGGTGGTGGGGAGGTAGGGGGCTAGGTACTGTTTGCACAGCCCCTCCCAACCTGGAGCCAGCCCTGACTTTGATATCAGAGACTGCCGTGGGATGCAGGGCTGGGAGATCTCACTTGCTACTGGCAGATTTCCAGTGATCAGCCAGGGAACAAGGATTACCACAATAGTGAAGGAAAGCCAGCTTTGAAAAGTCGGGGAAAGTCTCAATTGAATGTGGTTGGAGGTTGCCATTACTTTTTAAGCATTAAAACGCCTGGGGGATTAGGAGATAAGAGCACAATCCGATCTAGGCTGGCGGTGAGGAGGTGGCAGACGGCCTGCAGTCCGGTTCTTGCCTTCAGCACGCTTTTCTCCAAGGGAAGCGGAAACAGCCTTTCTGTTCCATTGGCCAGGCAGGTAGACAAGCTCCTGGGCATGTCTTTTAAAAAGGCGCAACGGCTTCATCAGGAAACTCCAGAGGCACACTCGCTTGCTGCCAAATACGGTAGGGATTTGGGGGGTTTGCTAATCAATTTGTAGGGCTGCCAACTTCCTGGTAAGGCCTGGAGATCTCCAGAATTACACCTGATCCCCAGACAACTGTGATGTGTTGTAAGGCAGTGGTCCCCAACCTTTTTATTACCGGGGACCACTCAACACTTGACAATTTTACTGAGGCCCACTGCCCTAACGCTCTCTGACTCTGGTCGCTATGGTAATGTTTAAACATCCCTTCAAAATAAGATACAGACACGCCATAACAATGAACATAAGGAACATTTTATTTTCATGGAAATTTTAACTCATGACAATGACAAATCAATGGGAACTCTGAGCTTGTTTCTCTGCAACGAGATAGTCCCATGTGCGCCTGCCGGATCGTGGATGAAGTAAAGGGCCGGGGGGGGGGGGAGAAGGCGTCCTTCAGGGCCCACCTCCAGTTAGTCGACGGACCACATGTGGCCCACGGCCCACAGGTTGGGGATCACTATTGTAAGGTGAAGACCATGGCTTTATATCCCATTCGGGTCCCTCCACTCCCTAAATCTCTATGAACTTCCCAGTTCTCAACAGGTGTCTCTGGTTGCCTACATGTTAGTACCCTCTGGAGGACTTCAGAAAATCAACTCATTTTGGTTAAGAACACAACAGTCTGCTGGAGTTTGCACTGCAGTCTTCCCTGGTGCTTCCTGACACCCCCACAACCTGGAGGCCCCCAGTGCTGGTGCACCAGCAGGATGGAGCTGTGCTGAGAGTCTGTATCCTGGAATCCTAGAATCATGGAGACCACCTAGTTCAACCCCCTGTTCAATGCAGGATCGGCCTAAAATATCCAAGATCTGTCCAGACGCTGCTTGAAGACCACCACTGAGGGGGAGGTCACCACCTTCCTTAGGCAGCTGATTCAACTGCTGAACTACCTGGTCTGTGTAAATTTCCTTTCCAATAGCTAGCCAGTACCACTTTGCACTTAGCTTAAAGCTGCTACTGCGGGTTTTACCCTCCACTGCCAACAGGAACCACTCCCTGCCCTCTTCTAAGTGACAACCTTTAAAATACTTAAAGGTGTCAAAATCATGTTATGCTTCTTCCTTGTTTTGCCTTGTCATACTTGTGCTATGCTTTGCCATGCTACATGCCATGGCGCTTCACATTGTCTGTGATTTGATTTGTGTACTTCTGATCTCTTATTTGATTCCTGTCAGTGGTCAGGGAAGAAGACAACACTTGAAGAAAACCAAGCTGACGATGGCAAACTCTTTAGTCCAATCTAGCAGGAAGTCAGCAGTCAAAATGAGTCCCTGGGCAGATTACTCATTTTCGAATATTTTCCTCAGTGACTTAATTCTATTCCACAGCATTTCTTTTCAACCCAGTATTGTCTAAGAATATCACATCCACCCAAAGCTTTTATATTAAGCATGACTGGGGGAGCCAGTCGTCTCAGCCTGCAACTGTCCCTGCAACAGTACCTCTGATTACACCCCATTGTCAGAATGCTCTGCTTTTTCTGACATGATTAATAGTAGCTTTGTGATCTGTTAGTTTAATTGGCCTTTTGGCCATGTTTTATTCCCTTGGTCAGTTCCTCTTGCATTCACACCTCTTCCCCATCCATCTCCATTCTCCTTTGGAAGGCAACCTTGGGCTCAGCCTTTATCTGGTTGTTTTATTAGTATTAGATTTATTTCCGCCGCTATCAACAAGTCATCTTGTGGTGGGCTACATAGTAAAAACCCTCCCACCTTTGCACTCCTTCTCGGTGCCACCATAGGGGACTTCACAGATGCTGGAAATCTACCACAGGCAATCGCCTGGCCTGGTAGTTGTCTCTCCTAGAGGGGCCCATCTGATCTTCCATGCCCTGACCTCAACTGTAGACCTGGCAGAAGAGCTCCCTTTTACAGGCCCTGCAACATATAGATAGCTCCTGCAGGGCCCTCAGCTCTTCCAGGAGCTCATTCCACCAGGTAGGGGCCAGGACCAAAAAAGCCCGGGCCCTGGTCAAGGCCAGGCGAGCTTCCCGGGGGCCAGGAACCACCAACAAGTTGGTACCCACATAGTGTAAAGCACTGCGAAGGGCATAGGGTGACAGGCAGTCCCTCAGATACGTGGGTCTCAGACTGCACAAAGCCTTAAAGGACCAAACCCAACCCTTGAACCTGATCCAGACTGCAACTGGTAACCAATGGAGCTGCCTCAGCACAGGCTGGATATGAGCCCTCCAAATGTTCCTGTGAGGACCCTAGCAGCTGCATTTTGCACTAGCTGCAATTTCTGGATCAGAGACAAGGGCAGGCCCATGTAGAGCAAGTTACAGAACTCAATTCTGGAGTTGACCGTCACATGGATCACCATAGCCAGGTGCTTAGAAGACAGGTAGGGTGCTAGTAGCTTCGCCTGACGCAGATGGTAAAATGCCTGGCAGGCTACTTTTATGACCTGTGCCTCCATAGACAGCAAGGCATCCAGAATCACCCCCAGATTTCTGGCCAAGTTGCAATACCAGCTAAAATGGGTAAACACACTTCCTGACCCGCCTTCTTCCTTCCTAGCCATAGGACTTCCATCTTGCAGGGGTTGAGTTTCAAATGACTCTACTCAAGCCACCCAGCTATGGCTTCCAGACATCTGGTGAATAGTTCCAGGGGGAGTCCATGAGGAGATAGAGCTGGGTGTCATTGGTATATTGATGCCAGCCCAAAGCTCCGAACCAGCTGAGCCAGAGGGCATGTAAAGATGTTAAAAAGTGTAGGGGAGAGCTCCATCCCCTGAGGAACCTCACAAGGGAGTTGAATGGGGTGCAATAACTCATCCTCCACTGCCACCCTCTGTGTCCGGTTCTGTAGGAATGACTGTCCCTCATATCCCCATCCCGGCAAGGCAGTAGGCCAACAGTTTGTGGTCAACAACATAAAATGCGGCTGACAGATCTATCATCACGAGTTGGCTGAACTGCTCCAATCCAGCTGGCGTTAGAGATCATCCATCAGGATGACCAACACCGTCTCCACCCTGTGGCCAGGACAGAAGCCCAACTGGTATGGGTCGAGTGCCAAAGTTTCATCCAAAAATTACCAATGACAGTCATTTATTTGCATTATTTATCTCGACCATTAACAGGAAGAACCGACAAAAACCAAACCTGCTCTCCAAAGTTCTTCATGTTTTTCTCCAAGGCCATGTAGTCTTGCTTCATATGCTCCGCACTGCACTGGACAATATCATTTGTTCCTACATGAATGAGCAGGATGGAATATCTGTTCTTGGACTTTAGAAGTCTTTCCATCCTTTCCGTGACATCCTTAATTTTCGTGCCAGGTAACATCATGCCTCTCAAGACAAGAAGTCCAGTTGACACACTTTGGCTTCTACTCCCCCCACTTACCAGCACACATCTCCTAGGCCTAATACATTGAGAAGAGCGAGTCATCCACAGGGATCTGTGAAACATCTTCTGAACTTTGGGGGACCCTTGTTCCTGTGGTCCAGAGTCACTGTCTACGGGCAGATCCTGGCAACAATTTCTGAGTATCAGAGGGGTAGAACATCCCCTTATCTTAATTTTTACATGTTTCTTTCAGTCTATTTGTTTTTGCCTTTATCCTCTGTTTGATAGACCTGAATCTAGCTGCTCCGGTAGATGTTTCTCTTTTGTTCATCATCTTTCTCACTCCATTTCTCCTGGGAAAGCTGATCATTAAGCTCCTGAGTTTGTTGTATTGTCTTAGTGATGCGTCTTCCTCTCGGCAATAGCACTTTAAGTGCACATGGAACTCTCCAATATTATCTAAGCTTTTGTATAAGCTTTTGCCAAAGAAAGTGGAATTGTGCTTTCTTGGACAAAGTTTCAGCTGGGAGATCTTGAAATATCTTAACTTCTTGTCCCTTAACTGTAAGTGGTTCTTCTGGAGCACAGAGTCCCTTACCAACTTGCTGTCAAAGCTTATCAGCAAATCTCTTGGTTTCTTATTACAAACAGCAGATTTGGAGTATATTCTGTAGGCCTTCTCAATTTGGACCTCCTCTTAAAGTCTCTTTCTACCTTCATTTACGTTTCATTTAAAGTCTCTTTTCTATCTTCATTTAACGTTTCAAAGAAGTCCCTGTGTGAACACAAGTGTTTTGTAAACACATTGTCCAAATAGCACATCTTACTTTCATTGAAATATACAAAGTGGTTGTTTAAAGTTCTCCCCTTTTGTCTATTTTGAATGGTTTCAGGTACAGATGGTGGGGGCCATAGTGCACGCTCACCATCATGGCCGCCAGCAGCCTCTATGGGAGCTGTCCAGACGCCTCCCTGTGGGGTGAGGAGTGGCGCTGGCACTGTGGCAGGGATGCTTCTGGTTCCCAGACTTTGCACTCACAGCTGGTGGGCTGGGGTGGGCTGCCAATGGCACCCAGCCACCTCCAATCCTCCCACTCTGAGAGCAGGCAGGAGGGGTGTGGGATTTGCCACTGCCTCCCCACCTTCCATCTCCAGCATGACGAGAGCAGGGTGGATGGTGGTGCAGTGGTGCTTGCTTTGACTTAGCTGCTGCCAGCTGCCCTCCCCCTCATGGTGGAAGTGCAAGAAGCGCAGAGCACTTGGACTGCTTGCACAGGTGGGGGGGCTTCCAGCCTCTAGCCCACTTTTAAAATTGGCATAACAGTTAGTCTTGCACATGCACAGAATCCTAGAGTTGGAAGGGGCCATACAGGCATCTCATCCAACCCCCTGCTCAATGCAGGAAAAGCCTGAAGCATAAGCATCTTTCCAGATGGTTCCAACAGGCTTTGGGCTGCAAAAGCTTTCAAGGTCCTAAGCAGCACCCAGAAGAGAACTCAGAGACAAATTGGCAGCCAATAGGTTTGCCAATCTCCAGGTAGAGTTTGGAGAGCTACTGATTTTGCAGTTGTTTTTCAGAAGAGAAAATAGTTGCTTTGGAGAATGGACTGTATTGTACCCTGCTGAAGTTTGGTTCCTCTCCCAACCCTGCCTTCCTCAGGCTTTGGGTACATGAAGCTGGAGGGCACAGAAAAAGGATACGACTAACATCAACTAAGAAGAAAGAGAGAGAGGGAGAGGGAGAGGGAGAGGGAGAGAGAGAGAGAGAGAGAGAGAGAGAGATTACTGTAATGAAGACGCAGAGGGCCCTGTGATCCTCCTGCTCCCTTTAGGTCCCAAAGGCAAAAAAGGCCATCCAGCAATGTGGGCCAGGCTGCCCCAGGGGTTTTGGTCCATGGGAGGCAAGGTGCCTCTTGAGCCAGAGAGGTGATCTCAGTGTGGTTCCTACATCTTCCCAGTAGCAGTAGTGAATAGAGTGGGAGAACTGGCCTTTACTCCAGTATTTTGAGAGAAATATTGCACATGCACCCCACCCTTGCTGTACTTTTTTCTTGTGGAATGTGGGCTACTGCATTGAATAATAAAATCAGAATTGGAAGGGACCTCCAGGGTCATCTAGTCCGGGGGCCGTCAACGTCCGGTCTGCAGCCCGTGATGGGCCGCCACGCCTGCCTCTCCCCCCCCCCCCCCGCAGAGGGAAGCTCACCAGGCCGCGAGAGAAGCGGCCGCCTAAGCGACCGCTTCACTCATGGCCCGGCTAGTTTTCTGCTGTGAGGGGGGAGGGAAGAGGCAGGCGCGGCCGCCTGCACGCCGGCAGGCACAAATGCACATGCGTGGAGCTCCCACGCATGCACATTAATGCCCTCTGGTGGTGAAAACGCGCATGCGCGGCAGCTCCGCACATGCACATTTCCACCACCAGGGGGCGGTAACGCGCATGCGCCCGGGCCGCATGCTCTTCGCCACCTTCGGAGGCAGTCCTCAACCTTAAAAAGGTTGGGGACCGCTAATCTAGTCCAACCGCCTGCACAATGCAGGAACTCACAACTACCTGCCCACCCACTCACCATCTGCCTAAATAAATACAATCAGCCTTTCTGTCAAATTACTCTCTAGCATCTACTTAAAAACTTAAAAAAAAATAATGTCTTATTATTTCTACACTTTGCATTTTAGCACCCAAGATGCTTGGTTTTGGCTCAGCATACTGGTTGCTATAAACAGACAGGCTAAATGGCTTTACCCAATCCCAGAGATGTTAAAATATAGAAGAGTATAATAATGCTTGAATGAACATTCCTCCACATGGTTTGTGAACAGGAAGTAACATGCAAGCTCAAAAAATGCATACACGTACATGGACAAACTTATTCCTAGATTGATCTTTCTTCAACGATCAGATTAACAAGAATCTTCTTTCTGTTACATAAAGATTCTGCAATCTGAAGTATGGGAGCAATTTAAAGCATTCAATAAAGCATTTAATTCACAATAGCTTCAGTGGGGACATAGAAGAGAGATGCTATTTTATTTTTGGTCAACTTGTGTCTTAAATGCAGGCTGCACTCTTCCCAGCATTTGGTCTTACCATGCAAATATTTGCTATTTATACCATAGAAACATCTGTACCTGTAACTATAATAAAAGGCCTAATGACCTTTTGGGCCTCACAATGACCTTTTGGGCCTCACAATCTAAGGCAGCGGTTCTCAACCTTCCTAATGCTGCGACCCTCCTGTTGTGATGACCCCAACCGTAAAATTATGCAAGTGTTCTTTCACAGAAATTAATCTCAAACTGACCGATGGCATGAAGATCCATTGTTCATGATCGTATATAAATTGTTTTTTTTCCCCCGGGGTTTCTCAGTTTAGTTCTGCCTCTTGTCCTGCTGAGCTGCATTGCCACCTGGAGCACCTGGCAGGAGATTGTGCTGTGCTGGAGGCGCTGCTGGAGCATCTTGCAGCCTAGTGCGAGTACCTGCAGAAGGAGCGGCAACCTGGCCAAGTTGCTCGTCCTGCCACGACCCCTGTGAAAGGGTCATTTGACCCTCTAAGGCAGGGGTAGTCAAACTGCGGCCCTCCGGATGTCCATGGACTACAATTCCCAGGAGCCCCTGCCAGCGAATGCTGGCAGGGTCTCCTGGGAATTGTAGTCCATGGACATCTGGAGGGCCGCAGTTTGACTACCCCTGCTCTAAGGGGTCCTGACCCCCAGGTTGAGAACCACTGATCTAAGGGCCAATGAATGCACCTGCCTGTGTCGTCCTGCTGCCTGAGTGGCCGCCCGCCCAATGGCTGCCCGCCCAATCAGTCTGCATCTCCCGCTCCTAACCATTGTGTCCAACAACTTCACTCACTTTGCCTCCGACCACTGACTGAGCTGGCGGGTGCCTGGGGAGTGAGCCCTTTGCATTGGGCCAGTCTAGTCTATTCTCCTCTCTCAGGGCTCTCCTGCCCCAGTTCTGCAACAACAAAGCAGTCCTGAGGGGCCATCAGGGGTCCAAAGCTGTTCAAACAAAGATGTCAGCACGTTTTGTGAATAAGTTAGCAAGTATTTCCTGCCCTTTTCATAATCCCCACCCTCTGTACTTGTGGCCCTTCATTGGACTTGCTGGGGTCTAATTTAAAACTTTAAAATCTGGTCTCAGTGAAGCTCCCTGCAACAGACGGTGACCAGAGCCAATGAGAATGTGGGGAAAGGAAAGCCAGCCAATCGGAGGGAGAGCCCTCTAAGGCCCGGCCTCTGTGTGCTGTGGGAATTCTGAGGCGAAATCCCTGTGTTTAGGGGTGACTTGAAGGTTCCTTGCCAAAGATTTAAATGCTGGGCCTCTTTTGCCAGGACGAAACAGCTGGGGGAGGGAGAAGAGCAACTCTAGTGTTAGTCTCTGAGAGCCACTGTGGGCTCACAGTTAAAGAATGGCAGCCTCTAACCTGGAGAGCCAGGTTTGATTCCCCACAGGAAGGCAGCCAGGTGACCTTCAGACAGTCCCAGTTCTCTCAGAGCTTGCTCAGTCCCACTTACCTGTGTCTGTTATGGGGAGAGGAAGGGAAAGCGATTGTAAACTGCTTTGAGACATTTGAAGCCTGCTGGATGACTGTAGCCCACTCCCAGTTCTCTCAGAGCTCTCTCAGCCACACCGCCCTCACAGAGTGTCTGTTATGGGGAGAGGAAAGGAAAGCGTTTGTAAACTGCTTTGAGACACCTGAGGCCTGCTGGGTGACTGTGGACCATTCCCAGTTCTCTCAGAGCTCTCTCAGCCCCACATTCCTCATAGATTGTCTTATTGTGGGGAGATGAAGGGGAAAGGTTTTTGTAAACCGCTCTTCTTCTTCTAAGGGGCAACAGTGAAAGAATGGACAACCCCTCCCCTTACTCTTCCAACCGCCAAGCTATAGCACCACTTGTATTCCTCTATACCAGGGGTAGTCAACCTGTGGTCCTCCAGATGCCCATGGACTACAATTCCCATGAGCCCCTGCCAGCGAATGCTGGCAGGGGCTCATGGGAATTGTAGTCCATGGGCATCTGGAGGACCACAGGTTGACTACCCCTGCTCTATACAATCGGCTTTGCCCCTAGTCGAACCATTGGAAGGAGCTATACAGGTCACCCCCCCCCATAGTTAGACCCCAAAATGAAAGATAGACACAGCTGGCACCTCAGGCCCACAAGATCAGAGAGAGATAGCTATTCTGAAAACACTAAATGGTTTATAACTGGATTCCCAAGCATAGCTACACTTTCCTAACCCAGCTACATTAACACCTACACTAATCAATAATACAGGATTAAAGAAACACAGAGCAAATGGCCAAAACTTGCAGTTACAGGGTTTTGACAGTCCTTTAGCTTCTGTAAGCACTAAAACATTCGGTGCTTGGGCTCATCCCCTGGCCCTCTCCTTTCGGCCAGCTATGCAATTTCATCCAGGCTCCCAGTGGACAACCAGGTGTCATTCCAAAAGGGAATGGACAATGGACAAGAACTGGACATGTTCAGCTACAAGGGTCTTCTAGAATGTTCTGGGAGGATAGTGGAGGAATTCATTCCAACTTGGTGGGATTTTTAATATTAAAAGTTTTAATGGATACAAAGATCACATAAGGGAGAATGTCAATCCTTTTGCCTTTTCTCCATCTCTTACTCTGGTTGTATTTTTTACCTGTCCTCCATGGCTCACCTTTCCAAACTATGAAAACTTTTTTTTTCACAGCTCCTCTTCCACTTTCACAGCTTGGTAGGACCAAGCAACAGATATGCCTCTGAAAACCTCGCAAGTTGCTCCCATGACATTCTCCTACCACAATTCAACCTTAACCCCCCCCCCCCCACACACACACAGCTCTGATCCTCCTTGTGGTGGAACCAGCCCACTTCTGCCTTAGAGTCATAGAATCATAGAATAATAGAGTTGGAAGGGACCTCATGGGTCATCTAGTCCAACCCCCTGCACTGTGCAGGACACTCACATCCCAATCGCTCATCTACTGTAGCCTGCCATCCCTTTGCCTTCACAGAATCAGCCTCTCCTTGCAGGCCCTGTCCTTTCCCACTCCCTATTCAGGCAGGTTGCCAACTCCAAGTGGGTGGGAAAACAAACTCTCTGGGTAACCACCACCTGGCTAAAGTACAGGGTTGCAGCTGGGAGTCCCAGGACCCCTAGCTGCCCCTTCCACACCGGAGGCCTTGCCTCTGGGGTCTCCCACAGCCCCAGCTCCTGAGCACTGTGGAGGATGAGCTACTGCAAAGGTTCACCCCTCTGGGTCTTCACTTTGCACTTCCACTCGCGTTTCCGACGCAGGGGAGCTCTGTGTGGATCAGAGAACCATGCCCCACTTCCAATTTATAAAAGATTTATTAAAAGAACAAGGTTTAAAAAGAAAATCTTGAGCACAGCACAGAGTTAAATAAAAGAGACCCAAAGAAGTTGGATGAAACACAGTCCTTCTGTTCCTCTGCTAAACATTCCCTATCCGGTGTTAAATAGAAGAAGAAGAAGAAGAAGAAGAAGAAGAAGAAGAAGAAGAGTTGGTTCTTATACGCCGCTTTTCTCTACCCGAAGGAGTCTCAAAGTGGCTTACAGTCGCCTTCCCTCTCCTCTCCCCACTACACACACCCTGTGAGGTGGGTGAGGCTGAGAGAGCCCCGATATCACTGCTGGATCAGAACAGTTTTATCAGTCCCATGGCGAGCCCAAGGTCACCCAGCTGGCTGCATGGGGGGGGGGGGAGGGCAGAATCGAACCCGGCATGCCAGATTAGAAGTCCACACTCCTAAACACTACACCAAATTGGCTCTACAACAAACAGGGCAGGCACCTTTGCTTAAAGAGGTTCCAAAGTCTCTCATTGCCTTGCTCACATGTCTAAGAGGCTGTTCACCTCTTCTTCCAAGACAGGCTCCTTCCCTGATGATCAGCAAGCAAAGACCAACAGCCAAAAGCCCCAAGACCTTTCCTTCCTTCCTGTGCTCAGGATCAGATATACTCTCCTGTCCCCTCCCACAGGAAGTCCTTCACCTCGGAATCCTGGGAAGAAGAAGCTCTCCCTCCCCCCCATTCCAGGTACCTGCTTCCTGGCCAGGTCAGTTAACATGTGAGAGGGAAGGTGAACAGGGGCTTCGCAGCCCCATCCCCTCTCTCCCCAGGCCAGAAGAAAAAAACTGTCCTTTGGAAATAGCAAGGAAGGCATTTCGTCACACTCCACCCAAAAGGACTCTCCATGCCTGATGCCTAGTGTGGTTTTTTCATAATTAAACTAGCTGGAGGCAAATATCTTCCCCTTCAGTAAATCATCCCTGTAGATCCCTTTCCTTTGTCATTTTAATTAAAGCCAGCGCAAACGGAAACTCTGATACTCGCCCATTTATTGGTATTAAATCAACTTTCAGGGGCTGGTTCCCCTTTTGGAAGGGTGAAGAATGAGACCATCAAAGAAATAAATGGGTGGAAAGGGCCAAGTGGCAGCAGAAAGCCAGAAGCATTGTTAAGTTGCTGGATTCACCCCCCCCCCACCCGCCGTCATGCTTTTTGATGCAGGGAGGGGGGGGGAGATAAAGCAAATGCTTCAATGCTCACCTGTGTGCTCTGAAGGGTTCAGCTGACATTTCTGAAACAAAAATGGAAGACCTGGGCATGAATGATGGAAACCCATTCAGCAAATATGGAACTGATTAGAAAGCCAGACCAAAAGAGTAGTTGTCAATGATGTTTCATTGGATTGGAGGAAGGGGAGCAGCGGGATATCATGGGACTCCGTACTGGGTCCAGCACTTTTCAACAGTTTGATTAATAATCTGGATGAGGGAGGTAGAGGGACTGCTCATTAAATTTGCAGGCGACACCAAACTGAGTAGAACAACAAATACCCCAGAAGATATAGAGTTCAACAAGACCTGAACACGCTGGGAAAGTGGGCAACTGAGAACAACATGCAATTCATTAAGGAGAAGTGCAGAGTTATTCATTTGGGTCACCTCCCACCACAAACCTTGCTGTCTCAGCTCACCCACCTGCCAGTCAGTGCCGGAACCTCCTTGCAATGTGCCTGAGAGACGGGCTTTATCATTCATTCATTCATTAATTCATTAATTAATTCATTCATTCATTCATTCATTCATTCCAGAGACCCCCAGGTTCTGCCAAGAAATATTTATAAAATTTAGTTATGTGCTTAGAATTTGGCCTTGTGTTAATTAGAGCAGTCTGCCTCTGATGTATGGTTTATAGCGATCTCATTCCCTCCCTGCATTCTTTCAATTCCCTCCTCTCTACCTCGCACCATCTCCTGTGTTTCCCTGCCCCTGTGTCCTCCTGTGTTTCCCTGCCCCTGTGTCCTGGAGCCTGGACTCTTATCAGAATGTTTTGACTACAAAGTCGAATCAGCCCTGGCGATCAATGGGGTGACAGTTGTCGCAGCCAGATTGCCCTCACATCCAAATGTTTTGACTATGAAAAGGTCTCCAGTTGTATGGGATTCCCATGGGGGGGGGGAGAGATGGGGAACATATATGCAAAGACCTGTGCCTTGAACCCCAGTTTCATCAATGCTTTGAATAAGTGTACTTGCTGGCTTAATAAATGTAAAGAGTTTGCATTTTTTGGCCTAAAGAAAATCCTTTTAGTTTTGAGATTTGTTGGCTGCCGCTCATGGCCAACTGGCTCACATTGGCTTACATATAATAGAAAATACATTTTAAAATACAAAGATCCCACTTAAAAAAAAGTCAACTCATAATGACAAAAGACAGCAATGATTTACCTAACAATTTCCTCCCTTGGCAGGCTTCAAAGACCCTGCACTATGGTTAAACACGGGAAGTTGCCATAAAATGAAGATCATTTAAAGATAATGGAGGGAGAGAGAAAAAGAGACCCAGAGATTGTCAAACCCTAGCCCTAGCCAAATGCCTGGTGGAAGAGCTCCATCTTGCAGGCCCTATGAGACTGGAATAGCTCTGACCTCAGCTTCTCCGAGAGTTCAGTCTATCAAGACAGAAAAGGCCCCAACTCTGGTCAAGGTGTAATTCATGGGACCCATGGATCACCAGCTTTTTTTTATACCTGCAGAGTGAAGTGCCCAAATTCCTAACTGAAGGTGAGATCTTGAGTTGCACTCCATCCACACAGGGGAGATGAGCTTCCTGATCTGGCCATTTATGACCCAACCACAGGACCTCCATCTTTGAAGGGTTGAGTTTCAGGTGACTCTGCTTGAGCAATACTGTCACTGCTTCCAAACAGGGGAGGGGAAGCAGATGTTACAGGGGAGGGGGGGGGGGTCAGGCCGGCCATCCATGAAGAGAGAGAGCTGGGTGAAATCTGCATATGGATGAAAACACAGCCCATAACTCTGGATCAGTTGGGCCAGAGGGTAAAGATGTTAAAAATGTGGGAGAGAATTGCGCCCCATGGTAGTCTGCAATGGAGTTGGTAAGCGTGTGACTACTCCTCCCCATTGCAACACTCTGTATCCGGGTCTGGAGAAAAAAAGACTAGCCATTTCAAGGCTATCCTACGAAACCGAGTTCCAGCAAGGTGGTTGGCTAATAACTTGTGGTCATAGAATCCTAGAGTTGGAAATGACCTCCAGGGTCAGCAAGGCCAACCCACCACACAATGCATGAACTCACAACTACCTTCCCACCCATATTGATCCTCCCACCAAAAATCTCCAAATCCAGCCTGGCCTGTGGGAAATTCACCTACCATCCCACAGTGATGATCAGCAATACCCAGGGTCTGCAAGGAAGGGCCACAAGAGACAAGCACTGGCACATCCCTTCCTATCCACCCACTCACAATCTGCCTAAGTTAATAAAATCAGCATTTCTGTCAAATGACTATCTAGCCTCTGCTTAAAAACTTCCAAAGGAGGAGAACCCACCACCTCCTGAGGAAGCTGGTTCCATTGAGGAACTGCTCTAACTTCCGGGTGTTTAGCTGAAAATTCTTTTGAACGTATTTCAACCCATAGTTTCTTGTCTGACCCTCTGGAGCACGAAAGAACCATTCTGCTCCATCTTCCCTATGACAGCCCTTCAAGTTCTTTAAGGTGGTTATCATATCACCTCTCAGTCATCTCCTCTCCAGGCTAAACAGAGCAAGCTCCCTCAACCTTTCCTCGTACGACTTCATCTCCAAACCCCTCACCATCTTCCTAGCCCTCGTCTGGACACGCTCCAGTTTCTCTATATCTTTCTTCAGCTTACTCATGTTCAGTGTCTGGTCTACTGAGACCCCCAGATTCTTTTCACATGTCCTACTACCAAGACAAGTCTCACCCATCCTATAGTGATTCATATCATTATTCCTGCCTAACTGAAGAACTTTGCATTCATCACTATTGAAATTCATTTTAGGAAAAAAGAGCACTGAAAAATACTGAAAGCTCACCCCCAAACCCCTAATAAGAGGGAGTTCCTCTGATTGATGACATGGTTCTAGTGGAGCAGCATGTCACTCGCACATACTTAAGACCCTACCTCATCTCAAGGTGGCTGGGGGTGAGGTTTATCAGGGTACTCTGCATGGAAATGCTGAACCAACCTAGTGTCCTCTAGAACCAATCCATAGTGTCCTCCCATATATTTTTGGCTTCTGAGAACCCCTTCCAAGATACCAAACACTGCAATCACCCCTGAAGCAATCGGGAATCCAGCACCTCAACAGCTAAAAGTAAGAGCCCTCATTTATTATGACTGGCAGTGTTAAAAGCCATGGAGATCCAACATCTGCACTCCCTAGTCTGTGCCTTGCACAGATTCTGTCTTTCCCAGCATCCCTCCTTGTGGTGGGACCAAGAGTCCGAGATGGGAGCCCCTCAAGCGGTTCCAAGTAGGGATCACCTTTGCCAATGGAGGTGCCAGGGGAGAGGTGAGGGCTGCCAATGCTTCTACTTCAACGGACCCCATTCAGCCTCCCCCAACCCCGAAGGAGCCGCCCCTGCCCCCCCCCACTGAAGACAGCCCCAGTGAGTCATCCGGAGTGGGCGGGGAGAGGAATTCGCCTTCCCTGCCGGGAAACTCCCCCAACTTGGGCAGCGAGGTGCTCTTCGGCGAGTCATTCTAAAAGGCACCCTGGCACCTCCCCACAGAATTCTCCCCCTCATCCTGCTACTGGCTTGGCAGATCAACGAAGACAGGGGAGTGCAACTGGATGTATAGGTATATGTGGATTTGGGCTGCTCTACGACTTTGATCAAGCCCAAGTTGGTGCAAGGGTTGGGGCTAGAGAGTCTAGTTCTGGACAAAAGCATCCTTATGAGGCAAATTGATAGGGCCCTGGTGTGTGGGCGGGAAGCCATAGGCCACCACACCTCTAGTCATGCTCATAGGGGCGCACTGAGAAAGCATTTCCATGATGATGGCCCCGATTTCATGATTTTCCATCCTACTGGGCATAGACTGGCTTGACACCCACAAACCGGGTATAGACTGGCTGCAGGCGGCGGATCTACACCCGGCCGAAGCAACAGAAATCCCCCCTTACTGGGACCTGGCACTGGCATTTTCAGAGGAAGAGTGCAACCTCCTCCCCCTCCACTGGGCCTTAGACTGCGCCATAGAACTAATCCTGGGTGCAACCCTCCCCAAGGCCAAATTGTCTAACACGAGCCCTTCGGAGTTAGAAGAACTCCAGAAGTTTATCACTAAGCCCGCAGATTCATCTGCCCTGCCACCTCTCCTATAGTTGCACCAGTAGTGTTTGTGAAGAAAAAGGATGGCAATCTGAGACTGCACAGAATACAGAGTCATCAATGCAGTGTCCTGGACCAACGCCTACCCCCTTCCACTCATCAAAGATTTGTTGGGGGAGTTGGGAGAGGGGAAGATCTTCACAAAACTAGACATGCACAATGCCTACTATCAGGTCAGGATCGCAGAGGGGGATGAGTGGAAAACAGCATTCAATACCCCCATGGTACAGTTTGAGTATCTTGTAATGCCCTTCGGGTTAAGCGGCTCACTGGCAATATTCATGAATGTTATTAATGAGGTGTTGCACGACCTGTTGTTCTGGGGGCGTGGTGGTGGTTAGCTTCATTACATGTTGATTAACTATGCAAATGAGGAGGAATACATCCCCCTGGTCTCGAGGTCCTAAAGAGGCTCAGCGACCACAAATTTTACGCTAAACTCTCCAAATGTGAGTTCCATCAGACTAGCTTGGATTATCTGGGGTATAGAGTCTTGGCCAGATGAATCCAGATGGACCTGGCCAAAATAAGAGATGTGCTCACATACACGGCACTCATTACAATAGTTCATTGGATTCACCAATTTCCATAGAGACATCTTACCAAAGTTCTCCCAGGTGGCCTTCCCACTAACGGACTTATTGAAATCAAAAGGGACAGGGGAAAAGGAGAAAAAACAGGTTCGGTCCTAGCCTGGACTGACCGGTGCACCCAGGCTTTCGAGGAACTCAAGAGGCTGTTTACAACTGAGCCAGTGCTTGCCTACCCCGACATGAACTGCCCCTTTATTGTGCAAGTAGACGCCTTGAACTCAGCCGTGGGCAAAGGGGGGAAGGGGGAAGGCTGCACCCCTGCGCATACTTGTCCTACAAATTTACTCCAACTGAAAAGTACTGGGCAATTTGGGAAAAGGAGGCTGCCGCCATAAAAGCGGCCCTCAAAGTGTGGTGGCACTTCCTGGTGGGCTCCAAGGAGCCCTTCCTAGTATGGGCTAACCACAAAACTCTGGAGGTGTTCTGGAAATCCCACAAACTGAACACCAAACAAATCAGATGGGCTGAGTCCTTTTCCTGCTTCAGTCTCACTCTCAGCCACATCCCTGGCCATTCCAACTTCCTGGTCGATGCCTTGTCTAGGTTGCCCCAACATAAATGCAAGAGTGAAGTAAAGGTGGACTAAAAGTCTGAAAAGAAAGAGAGAGATCAAACTGAGCAGTGGCACAGTCGCAGCTTATTCTGTGCAGTCTGGAGGGCTGCCTTTTCCTCTGGGTTGGCTGAAACGTTAACAGGTAAGGGCAGTGATGAAGAGATCTGCAAGGACACAATGCTGTTTGCAAATGCAGCTGACAGCTGTCATCCTCTTTGCCAGTCTGGAGCTGTTCCCAAATAATTGATAAGCCCTGTCAAGAGAGATTTGTACCAGCCTGTAACAATGAACAAGCCTTTTAAGAAGAACATTTTATTTATTAGCAACAAGTGCACACTCCACTGCCACCACCTGACCTTCACCAGCAATTGTCCGCTGGGGAAGTGAGAAATCCCGGCTTCCCTTCCAAGTTCTGACACCTTGCCTGTGTCACCTGCCCCTGGCCAACATGGAGATAGTTTTCTGTCTTGTGCTCCCCTGGAAGAATAGTCCCTTGTTGCTCCTTTTAGTGTTACCAAGGTTGTGGAGGTCTATGTGGTACAGGGAACCACTATTATCATCAAAAGTTATATTCATTAAAAATATAAAAATAAATACAGAAGTATATATTAAGAATATTAAAAATAGCATAGCACCAGATTGAGTAACGGATTCCAAAGAAATGGGTAAAATGCAATTCCTCTATCCCTCTCTGTATATACGTCCTATCAGATGTTAAAATACAGGACAGACTCCTTAGCTTAAGATGTTATAGATCTTGTAGTGTTTCCATTACCTTGCAGCTTCCTCCAGCACATGGCTAATGGCTGCTTCCTCCAGACCTCAATTAGGACATCTGTCTCCTCTGATGAACTCAGTACCAAAGAGAGCTTCCTTTCTGTTCTCCTGAGTTTTATCATCTCTCTTTCCCCCACCCACTCACCAGGTCAGGCTGGGTCACAGAAGCTTTTGAGACAGCCGCCTTGGTGTAGTGGCTTCTAATCTGGAGAACCAGGTTTGATTCCCCACTCCTCCACTTGCAGCCAGCTGAGTGACCTTGGGCCAGTAACAGGCCTGTGAGAGCTGTTCTCCCGGGGGAATTTTCTAAGAGAGCCAGTTTGGTGTAGTGGTTAGGAGTGCGGACTTCTAATCTGGCAAGCCAGGTTCGATTCTGCATTCCCCCACATGCAGCCAGCTGGGTGACCTTGGGCTCACAACGGCACTGATAAAATTGCTCTGACCAAATAGTGATATCAGGGCTTTCTCAGTCTCACCCACCTCACAGGGTGTCTGTTGTGGGCAGAGGAAAGTGAAGGCTACTGTAAGCTGCTTTGAGCCTCCTTTGGGTAGAGAAAAGTGGCATATAAGAACCAACTCTTCTTCTTCTTCCTAGAGCTCTCCCAGCCCCACCTACCTCACAGCGTGTCTCTAATGAAGAGAAGTGAAGGCCATCGTAAGTCACTTTGAGACTCTTTTGGGTAGTGAAAAGCGGGGTATAAAAACCAACTCCTTCTTTTCCTGGAGATCTCCAGTTCCTTCCTTTCTTCCTTCCTTCTGGGATATATAGGATAGATTTTGTGTTAAAATCTTAATATTCTGAAAGTTACTTGAGTGCTTGGTATGGCTAGTAAGTGTGCAGCTGAATGCATGTGGTCAGAAAACAAACAAACAAAGAAAGAAAACAACAAAGAAAACAGGCTCTGCTGGGTTGCACTTAGAATCATAGAATCATAGAGTTGGAAGGGACCTCCTGGGTCATCTAGTCCAACCCATTGTACCATGCAGGACACCCACAACCCTATCACTGACACTGTAACTTGCCACCCCCTTGAATCTTCACAGAATCAGCCTCTCCATCAGATGGTTATCCAGCCTCTGTTTAAACATTTTCAAAAATGGAGAACCCACCATCTCCCGAGGAAGCCTGTTCCACTGAGAAACCACTCTGTCAGGAACTTTTTCCAGATGTTTAGACGGAATTTCTTTTAATTAATTTCATCCTATTGGATCTGGTCTGTCCCTCCGAGGCAAGATAGAACAACTCTGCTCCATCCTCTATATGGCACCCTTTTAAATACTGGAAGATGGCTATCAGATCCCCTCTCAGTCATCTCCTCTTAATTAATATGTTAGTTATTTATTAGTATACTTAATACTACACATAAAATGATAAACAGAAGATTGCTATTGTACTCTAAATAGCTGGATGGTGAGAGATGCAGGATGCACCTCTGTGCCGTTCATGCTGCAGGCTTGGAGCATGGAGGAGAGGAGAGAGAGAAGACTCAGGAAACACAAAATTACCCTCTAGGTGTCAGAAACCCCCAGGTTCTGCCATGAAATATATATAATGTAGTTACGTGCTTAGAATTTGTCCTTGTGTTAATTAGAGCAGCTTGTCTCCATTGTATGGTTTATAGCAGTCTCATTCCCTCTCTGCATTCCTGTACTTTCCTCCTCACACAATCTCCTGTGTATCTCTGCCCCAGTGTCCTGGAGCCTGGACTCTTATCAGAATGTTTTGATTATACAAAGGTCTCTAGTAGGGTTGTGTTAAGTATGGCAGGACCTCCTGCCTCACAGACAGGCACACTGTCTTCTACAACCACTGGCACCCCTCATAGGCTTAAGCCAAAGCCATGACACTGCTAAGGTCTGACGAAGCCAGGTCAGATTCGATCTTAGAAACCTTGCTCTCTGCCTGAGGTTCAGAATGGCAGCCTCTGCCTGACCCAGGTGCCCCCTGGCTCAACTCTTGCTCTCCATCTTACCCCTTCTCCATTGTACTACTGATCGAGTGGACCGGCTCCATCCTGTTTGCCCAGGGGCTCCTGGCAAACCCCTTTTATCTCACAAAATATTCACACTTGGCCCCTCCTCCAGGGGAGATCTCCTCCCCACGTCTTCCAGCTACACCCATTGAGTTATGCTCCCTTCCTCAGACCCATTAACACCTTTGTCTAAGGCCATCAACAGCCATCTCCTGCTTGGGCCAGCACTTGCCCAACACCAGGCTCAGAGGAAATTTCCAACTAGGCTCCACCTGGTTTGCATCACATAGGCCAGCTCCCCCAAACCCAGTACAAACAATGGCTTTAGCAAGCCCCCCGTGTGTATTTCGGATATGGGATTCATCTGAACACCCTGCACAGTCCCCCGTGCGGCCTGCTTTCTCTTGCCTATCATCTCTGCAGGAAAGGTAACTATACTGGACCCTCTTTTCCCACCCTATTCTTCTCTATCTGAATGCCTGTTAATGTGTTAGCTGTTTTAATGCTTTTTGTTATTTTTTCAATAAAACTTATATTTATTGTTTTACCATTTACATCGATGTCTGCCTTGTGTTCCTACGGGTGCAATAACCCTGGTATACGTAGGCAATGATCCATAATGCTAGTTCCCCTCCTCTCGCTATAATTGAGCTATCTTCCACACCAGCTCTAAGACACGTGTTCTAGGACATATGTCCACGCAGTTTGGATAAGAGTCATGCACAGTGGCGTCTGAATCGGCCTGGAACAGCCAATTTGGATGCCGCCGCGCACAACCCTAGCTCCAGTTCTATGGGTTTCCCAAAAGGGGGGGGGGAGACCAGGGGAACATATATACAAAGACCTGTACCTCGAACTCCAGAATGGTCAATGCCTTAAATAAATGTATTTGCTGGCTTAATAAATGTAACCTTTGCTTCAGTAAAGACTTTGTGCTTTTGGCCTAAAGAAGATCCTTGCACTAGGGACAGGCCAGTGAGATGAGAAAGGTGTCCCATTAACTCTATGGTAAAGAGAGGTTCCTGTCAGAGTCAAAAAGTCTTGCAGAGAGTTATTTCTAAAAACCCCTCTCGATGACACAAGGATCATCTGACTTCTATGTTCTTGAATCCGGGTTCCATCACATCTGCTAGCATCTCTTCAATGTGCAATAGATCATTCAGTGGTTCCTGACTTCTGCATGTTGCATCATAGATAGTTCTTCACATCAGTGTGAAGACATATGACATAGGCATGTGAAGACATAGACATATGAATGCAGCTTTTGTTGTCTTCATACAGTGGCATGGGCAGGGATACATCAGTGCCCAGGTCCTTTAGGAGCTGTTGAATCCACTGTAGCTCTTGACAGCTGAGGACTGCAGACACATATTCTGCATGTGATGTGGATGTAGCCATAGTCTCTTGCTTGGAGCTGGCCCAGTGTCATGTCCTATGCCAATTTCCCCAGCTCCCTCCTGGAGGGGGGGCTTATCAATGGTGTCTCTGCCTCAGCCTTACTGATTTTCCCCAGGGAAGCTTGTGTCATCCGGCCCTGTTGTGAATAAGGTAAAGGTATCCCCTGTGCAAGCACCGGGTCATGTCTGACCCTTGGGGTGACGCCCTCTAGCCTTTTCATGGCAGACTCAATACAGGGTGGTTTGCCAGTGCCTTCCCCAGTCATTACCGTTTACCCCCAGCAAGCTGGGTACTCATTTTACCGACCTCGTAAGGATGGAAGGCCGAGTCAACCTTGAGCCAGCGGCTGGGATTGAACTCCCAGCCTCATGGGCAGAGCTTCAGACTGCATGTCTGCTGCCTCACCACTCTGCGCTACAAGAGGCTCTCTGTTGTGAATAGCCAGTTGGAATTTGGCCTTTGAAATGAAGTCTGTTTGCTGTGCTATTTGCCCTCTTGGAAGAACTGCCTGCAACTTGTAAATCTGGCCCTAAGGCAAGATTGAGTGTTTGTTTGTTTGCCTCTGAATAGAGAAAGCCTCTTCAAAACTTGAGACTGAGAGATCTTGGAATCTCCAGGTTTTCCCTGGAGATCTCCTGGACTGCACGTTGTAGCTAAACCTCTGAAATGTCTTTCAGTCATCATGGCCCTTAGGTAAGGGCCTTTTTCTTGTATACCTGTCATTATGTTAAGTTGTTAACCTTTTTAGTACGTTTAGAAATCCTGTGCGAAGTCATGTCTGACCCATCGCAACCGCATGGACAATAATGCTCCAGGCCTTCCTGTCCTCTACCATTGCCCGGAGTACATTTAAGTTCGCAATGACTGCTTCAGTGACTCCATCCAGCCACCTCATTCTCTGTCGTCCCCTTCTTCTTTTGCCCTCGATCGCTCCCAGCATTAGGCTCTTCTCCAGGGAGTCTTTCCTTCTCATGAGTTGGCCAAAGTATTTGAGTTTCATCTTCAGGATCTGGCCTTCTAAGGAGCAGTCAGGACTGATCTCCTCTAGGACTGACCGGTTTGTTCGCCTTGCAGTCCAAGGGACTCACAAGAGTCTTCTCCAGCACCAGAGTTCAAAAGCCTTCTTTGACACTCGGCCTTCCTTATGGTCCAACTTTTGCAGCCATACATTGCAACTGGGAATACCATAGCCTTGACTAAACGCACTTTTGTTGGCAAGGTGATGTCTCTGCTTTTTAGGATGCTGTCTAGATTTGCCATAGCTTTCCTCTCCAGGAGCAAGCGTCTTCTAATTTCTTTGCTGCAGTCCCCATCTGCAGTTATCTTGGAGCCCAGGAAAATAAAATCTGTCACTATCTCCATTTCTTCCCCATTTATTTGCCAGGAATTGAGAGGGCCGGATGCCATGATCTTTGTTTTCTTTATGTTGAGTTTCAAGACAACTTTTGCACTCTCCTCCTTCACCCGCATCAACAGGCTCTTTAGTTCCTCTTCACTTTCTGCCATTAGAGTGGTATCATCTGCATATCTGAGATTGTTGATATTTCTCCCTGCAATCTTGATCCCAATTTGTGACTCCCCTAATCCCGCCTTTCTCATGATGTGCTCCGCATGTTCAGTTCTCACTGTTGCTTCTTGACCTGCATATAGGTTTCTCAAGAGACAAATAAGATGCTCTGGTATTCCCATCTCTTTAAGAACTTGCCACAATTTGTTGTGCTCCACACAATCAAAGGCTTTAGCATAGTCAATGAAGCAGAAGTAGATGTTCTTCTGGAACTCCCTAGCTTTCTCCATGATCCAGCGGATGTTGGCAATTTGATCTCTAGTTCCTCTGCCTCTTCGAAATCCTGCCTGTACTTCTGGAAGTTCTCGGTCCACATATTGCTAGAGCCTAGCTTGTAAAATTTTGAGCATAACTTTGCTAGCATGAGAAATGAGTGCAATGGTTCGGTAATGTGAACATTCTTTGACATTGCCCTTCTTTGGGATTGGAATGTAAATTGACCTTTTCCAATCCTGTGGCCATTGCTGAGTTTTCCAAATTTGCTGGCAAATTGAGTGTAGCACTTTTACTGCATCGTCTTTTAAGATTTTGAATAGTTCAACTGGAATGCTGTCACCACCACTAGCTTTATTGTTGCTCAGACTTCCTAAGGCCCATTTGACTTCACATTCCAGGATGTCTGGCTCCAGGTCAGTAACTACCCCATTGTGGTTATCAGGGATGTTAACATCCTGTGCTATAGTCTTGTAGAACTCCTGGAATGCCAGCTGCCTGCTTGCTTTGAAATTAGACAGTCTTTGTTACAATATAGTCTCTGCCATGGTTCCCAAGACCTGTTAAGACTTATGGGCCATTGTTTCACAAAGAGTGTGAATGCTTTGATGCCAGAATGCTCTGGTCATACTCGGCATAAATCGCACGAGAAGTGTTCACCACACCTTTACCCTTGATGTAGTCTGATATGTTCCCTGGTCAACTGACTGTATTCCTAGGTAGAAGAAGAAGAAAAGCCTTCCCACAACAGACACCCTGTGAGGTGGGTGAGGCTGAGAAAGCCCTGATATTCCTGCTCAGTCAGAACAGTTTTATCAGCGCCATGGCGAGCCCAAGGTCACCCAGCTGGCTGCACGTGAGGGAGTGCAGGATCGAACCCGGCTCGCCAGATTAGAAGTCTGCACTCCTAACCACTATACCAAACTGGCTCTCTTAGAGCTTACTAAGGTACAAAAAGTGGTGCAACAGCCTTGCTCTTTGTCTTCAACATAAACCTTTTTCCTGCTTGTGTTCAACCTGCCTAGCTCTTGTATGGATTTGTAATAACAGCTTAGATTTGGATCCCCAGATCTCCTTGGCTTGTTTTTTCTCATCCATCCTGATGTGCTAGTCTTGGGACATGACACCCAGCTTATGATGCCATTGCCATAAAATATCAGGTAACTCCCAGTTCATTTCCTGACTGACAGATCACTTGCCCAATCAATGTCAGTAAAAATCCCATGATTGGGGAAGCAACTAGATCTGCAGTACTGTCTTTCTGTCTTTCTGCAAAAACAACCTACTGCAGTGGAAATGTCTGCTCTACACATTGTGGATATGTATTGGAACTTACCTAAGGCTTGACGATATCCAATGTTGTCTCTTAGGGTTAGGGTTGTCTCTTAAGAGTTCATTCACATCTGTTTGGTTTGTGTAGTTTACAATCATAGGCATAGGTGCATGAGGAGAATACTGAAGAATCTTGCTTGACAGAGGCAAGAGTCTTTGGAATGCGTCGAACAGTGAGAGCTAAATTAGACATAATTATGCTGCAGGAAACTTGGATGGTAGAAGATTTTGATGTACCAAACTATATCACATTTTTGACTTGTGCTTTAACTAGTTCCAAAGGTGGGAGTCCTTCTGTTGATTCAGGTATATTTATAGCTACAGTTTAAATGTGGTGGCTGAGGGAATAAAACTGAAGAATAAGTGGGCAGAATAAGTGGGCAATCGCAGATGCGGCGGCCCTACTCCTTTCCCACCCATGCACTGTGGGCCGTGGCCGCGGAGGCCACACCCGGGCTCCAGCTGCAGGACTGACGCACCCCGGGAAGCCTTCTCCCAGTTCAGGCTTTGCCGGGTAGGGGGCCTAGCGCCCATTTTATTTTAAAATAAAATAGGCTTTCCCCCGAGTCAGGAGACAAGCAAAGGAGACAAGCTGCCCCCGACTCCTATACAATCACAGAATCACAGAATCATAGAGTTGGAGGGGGCCATACAGGCCATCTAGTCCAACCACCTGCTCAACGCAGGATCAGCCCAAAGCATCCTAAAGCATCCAAGAAAAGTGTGCATCCAACCTTTTCTTGAAGACTGCCAGTGAGGGGGAGCTCACCACCTCCTTAGGCAGCCTATTCCACTGCTGAACTACTCTGTGAATTTTTTCCCCTGATATCTAGCCTATATCATTGTACTTGTAGTTTAAACCCATTACTGAGCGTCCTTTCCTCTGCAGCCAATGGAAACAGCATCCTGCCCTCCTCCAAGTGACAACCTTTCAAATACTTAAAGAGGGCTATCATGTCCCCTCTCAACCTCCTTTTCTTCAAGTTGAACATTCCCAAGTCCCTCAACCTATCTTCATAGGGCTTGGTCCCATGGCCCCAGATCATCCTCGTCGCTCTCCTCTGTACCCTTTCAATTTCATCTACGTCCTTCTTGAAATGATGCCTCCAGAACTGCACACAGTACTCCAGGTGTGGTCTAACCAGTGCTGTATACAATAGGACTATGACATCTTGTGATTTTGATGTGATGCCCCTGTTGATACAGCCCAAAATGGCATTTGCCTTTTTTACCGCTGCATCACACTGCCTGCTCATGTTTAGTTTACAATCCACAAGGACCCCAAGGTCTCGTTCACACACACTTACCTAGAAGCGTATCCCCCATCCAGTAGGCATGCTTTTCATTTTTCTGACCCAGATGCAGAACTTTACACTTACCTTTATTAAATTGCATCTTATTTGCCCATTTTCCATTGTGTTCAGATCTCGTTGAACTCTGTTTCTATCTTCTGGAGTATTTGCCAGTCCTCCGAATTTGGTATCATCTGCAAACGTGATGAGTAGTCCCTCCACCCCTCATCTAGATCATTAATAAATATGTTAAAAAGTACCGGACCGAGCACCGAGCCCTGAGGTACCCCGCTAATCACCTCCCTCCAGTCTGATGAAAACACCATTGACAACAACTCTTTGAGTGCGGTTCTCTAACCAATTCCCTATCCACCTAACTATCTGAAAATTCGGATTGCACTCCTTCAATTTATCCATCAGAACATCATGGAGAACCTTATCAAAAGCTTTACTAAAATCCAAGTAAATGACATCAACTGAATTTCCACGATCCAGCAAACCTGTTACTTGGTCAAAAAAGGAAACCAGGTTGGTCTGACAGGACCTGTTGGAGACAAATCCATGCTGACTTCCGTGGATCACCAAATTGTCCTCCAGATGTTTGCAGATCACTCCCTTTAATATCTGCTCCATTATCTTCCCCTCAACAGAGATCAGACTCACTGGTCTGTAGTTTCCTGGGTCATCCTTCCTCCCTTTTTTGAAGATCGGAATAATGTTTGCTCTCTTTCAGTCCTCTGGGACATCTCCAGTCCTTAAAGAGGTCCCGGAGATGATGGACAAGGGTTCTGCAAGTTCTCTGGAAAATTCTTTGAGCACTCTCGGGTGCATTTCATCCAGCCCAGGGGATTTGAACTCATCCAGTGCAGCTAAATGCCTCTCGACAACCTCTCTGTCCATGTTAACCTGCCACCCAGACACTATCCTTTGGTTACTGCCATCTCTAGATGTGCCTAAACCCTTTGACCTGTGGGGAAAAAAAACAAATGTAAAATAGGCGCTGAGCCTTTCTGCTTTCTCTGCATCTTCTGTTAGAGTTTGTCCATCCACACCCAACAGTGGGCCTATTGCCTCCTTTACTTTACGTTTGCTCCTCACATAACTGAAAAATCTTTTCTTGTTACAATGGGCTTCCCTGGCCAATCTTAGCTCACTCTCAGCTTTGGCCTTTCTGATGATTGATCTACAGTGCCTAGTAACCTGTAGGTACTCTTCTTTAGAGCTCTGTCCTTCCCTCCATTTCCTGAACATTTCCCTTTTCTTTCTTAGTTCCTCTTGAAGTTCTCTGTTCATCCAAATAGGCTTCTTAGAGCTCCTGCAGTGTTTTCGTCTTTCTGGGATAGTCATTGATTGAGCGTGCAATAGCTCTTGTTTGAGTAGCGCCCACCCTTCACATGCTCCCTTCCCTTCCAGCATTCTCATCCATGGCATGACACTCATCATGTCTCTGAGTTTATTAAAGTTTGCCCTATGAAAATCCAACATCTGCAGCTGGATACAAGGGTGATACTCTAAATAACCTGGCTACATAAACATCACTAACGATTGGCAGAAGCAACAGGATTCTGACACTTGCTAGACTCTGGTTTTTCGGATGAGAGACCCTCCATTATCTTCTTCCCAGAAGGTGAGTGCTGGAACCTGGGAGCCTGCCGGCATTTGGTATCAAACACAGGCATGGACCTGGGAAAGTTACTCCCCCACAAGCAATTTTTCCACTGCCCAAGCATCTGCTGGATGATGGGTTCCATATAAATGCTGAAGGCTGCACTGTGTTTTGTGTCAGTTGAATTGGCTTCACTACATGATCTGGTTTCTTTTTCTGGATTGTGCATGAGCCAATATGCGTGTCCACAACTTTTTCATAAAATGATTTCTGCTATTAACCCCCGTCTGCAGTCTGGCTGCTGCATAGTGTTTTAACTGAACACACACACACACAGAGTACCACATGAAAAGTTTTAATTAAATACAAAGCAAGAAAGAGACTGGGGGCAGTGTAATTTAATTCTGTCCTTTGATGGTGTCTCAGAAGTCTGCCTTTCCACCCATTTAGAATGCAAATGAGAGACTCCGCCATCACTACCCAAGAGGGACAGGATGCTTTGTGCCTCAATCTCCAACAAAATGGCCCAAGCCAGATGCTTCTCTGGTTGCTCTTCAAACCCCATTGGCTGCAAACCCTCAGAGACCTTGCCTTGCTCTGTGGAAAGGTCCCCATCCCGTCCTGACTTGCCTCCATGCAGCTTTTCATGCACAAGTCCTGCTGCCCCCCCCTTCTGCGTGAAGGCCCTTGGGGTTTGGAACTAGCCCCTCTTTGTCCTTTGTAGAGATGGCTGCAGACCTCCCTCTATCTTCACCGCCTACCTCACCTGTTTCAGTTCTCCAAACACAACTGGATGATCCTCCCACATAGAAGAAGATTTCCCACCATAGGTCTGAAAAATGGACATAAGAGGGTGCTTATTAAATTTGTAGATGCCACTAAACTAGGAGGGGTAGCAAAAACACCAGAAGACAGAATCAGAACACAGGATGATCTTGACAGGCTAGAAACGAATAAAATGAATTTCAATACTGATAAATGTAAAGTTCTGCATTTAGGTGGGAAATATCAAATATATCATTATGGGATGGGAGAGACCTGTCTTAGCACTAGTATGTAAGAGTACAATCTAGGGGTCTTAGTAGACCGTACACTGGTAAACAGTGTGGCTTGGTAGCTAAAAAGGCAAATGGGATGTTGGGCTGAATCAAAAGAAGTATAGTATCCAGATAGAATGAGGGGATGGAACTGCTTAACTCTGGTTAGGTCTCACTTGGAGTACTGTGTTCAGGTTTGGCTATCACAATTGAAGAAGGATTTAGACAAACTGGAGCATGTCCAGAGGAGGGCTATGAAGATGATGAGGGGTTTGGAGACCACATTGTATGGGGAAAGGGTGAGGGAACTTGATCTGTCCATCCTGGAGAGAAGGTGACTAAGAGATGAAATGATAACCATCTTCAAATACTTGGAGGGCCAGATGATTGGAGGATGGGGAAATGTTGTCCCCATCTTCAAGAAAGGGAAAAAGGAGGATGCGGGTAACTACTGACCTGACATTTTGACATCTGCAGCTGGCAAAATTTTGGAACAAATCATCAAACCGTTGGTCCTTGAGCAGCTGGAACTGAGAGATGTGATTTCTAAGACTCAACATGTTTTGCAAGAACAAGTCATGTCAGACCAACCTTATCTCTTTTTTTGAGAAAGTGACTCCCTTGCTGGATGAAGAGAATCACCCCCCAAGAGTACAGATGCTTTAGGGCAGGGGTAGTCAAACTGTGGCCCTCCAGATGTCCATGGACTACAATTCCCATGAGCCCCTGCCAGTGAATGCTGGCAGGGGCTCATGGGAATTATAGTCCATGAACATCTGGAGGGTGGCAGTTTGACTACCCCTGCTTTAGGATATTTTGGCATGCAGTGTACTATGGATGACTATCTTTTCCCAGATCTCTGCAGTATAACACTATTTTGCATAACACTATGAAATCAGGGAAACTCAAGAGCACTGCAACTGCCTACTTATTCTTCAGTTTTATTCCCTCAATCACCACATTTAAAGCTTTGGCTATAAACATACTCAACCCCCCCCCCCCAGAAAGTCTCCCACCTGTGGAGCTAGCTAAAGTACAAGTCAAAAATGTGGTGTAGTTTGGTATATCGAAATCTTCTACCACCCACGTTTCCTGCAACACAATTATGTCAAATTTGGCTACATATTCTAAAAAAGCTTTATCATATGAAAGAAGACCAGCCTGCCATGTTCCAGGAAAGGAACTTGTTGGGTGGTGGGAGGGCTGTTATAATGATGTCATAGGCAATCTGTCCAGGGTAATAAGATCCAGCTGGCCCAAAGAATCCTCGTAGACACACCTGTTCTTATTTGTGAGCTGTGAACTGCTTGCTGATGAGTTGGTATGCATATGTAGAGTTTTCTTCTGATGGTCCTGGTCAAGAGATTTTTGTTTTGACAAAGCCAGCAGTCTGGAATCAAGCGCATAGTCAGAAACTGTAGCCAAGGGTTTGGAAGCAGGATCATAGTCAGAAACCATAGCCAAGGGTCTGGAAACGGGAGCATCAGGTTAATGTACGCATTGCATCCATGGAGGACCTTGCCTCAAGGTACTCCTGAAATACATCGGAGCTGGGTGGGGCAGCCCTCAGCCAGAGAACTTGCACCTGGACCTAATCCTCATCAGAGGAAGGTGTAGCAGCAGGGCCCCATCTACCTTAACAGCGAGCTGACAGGTGTGCCAATATTCTGACAGCTCTAAAGGTAGATAAACGCTGCTGTTGCTACTGCTCTGGCTTGCAGGGGTCTTGGCCTGGTGGTGTTGGTGCTACTCCTCTGGCCAGTCTTTGGGGCTAGACATCAATCAGTACATAGGGCTGGGTATCAGCCTGGTTGCTCCTGGGCTGTTCATCACTCGGGATGATTTAGATTATAATTTAGATTATAATGCTTTTGGTATATTTTAGCTGGTCTTTTGCTCACTTATATAATTCAATGTGTTTTTTATACTTGCGTGTTGGGAACTTGCTGGTCTATGCCTGTATGAAATAAATCGATTGATCTAGCATGCTGGTTGCCAGGCAGTAACTGCAAATACCAGCTGCCTAACAGAACACAGAGCTACTGGCAGAAATTTTGCCAGCTGGCCACCCTAGATGCTCTGCAGACCTGCTCTGCCTACTGTTGGCAGTCAGGAAGCTGATTGTTCTCCCACCTCCCTCCCCCTGGCATCCATTTGCCATTGCTAACTGTTTAGGAATATTTATTTATTTATATTTATGGGATTTATAAATCCCAATTATAAATCTTTGGGAATTTAGGGCAGGAGAGAAAAGGAGAGAAATCAATTTTAGATTTTATTTCAGTAGAAACTCACCACTTAGGTGTTTTATTTTGTTCTGTTTTTTGCCTTTGGTACCCATGAACTCAGTTAATCTTATGACCAGGGCTGATTCTGCACTTACTTTGTTTATTCCATCGTGGATCCTGCTGAATTCAGATCAATTTGAACTCGGGTCTTCCTCTACCACCCCCCCTTGTTGAAACAGAAAAGTGTTCTGCACGTGATTAGGGAAACTCAGAAGTGGGGCGGGACCCAAGTGTAGCAGGAGCCTCTTTCTTTCTTTTCTTGAAGGGGGGGCGGGGAGAGGATTTGAGACAGCAGATTAGGGGGAATAAATCCAAGAGGAAAATCTCTGTCAAGAGAAGTTAGTGGTTATGGAGCCTCTGCTGAGAGAAGTTAGGGAAACCTTGCAGACTGGGAATGAGGAAGCCTCTGAACTGACACCCTAGCCAATCAGGGCTTTCCTACAGCGTTGGAGGCTTGAGGCAGCTAGTTAGTTTGGGACAAGTTGAGAGCTGCAGCTTTACTCATGCCAATTTTTCAAATATTGAGGGTTATATCCACTCCAGGATATTGCGAGGTAGGGTTACTCTGGATCAATCCTGCTTGTTGCAAAGGGAAAATTTAAATCACCCAAAATAAAAATGAAAATTTGCATTCAGTGTAGACGGCAGGTACTGAATCGACCTGGGATTGGAATAAAAGCTCTGTGCAGATTCAACCCAGTTCCTTTGATCACTTCCTGGTAGATACTGCAAACTCATCCATTCAGCAACACATACTAACATTTGCCTTCTCTCCTCGTGTCATGCATTGAGTGAATGACTACAGGGGCTTGGCTTATACTCTATCAGACCCACCTACCTTACAGGGTGTCTGTTGTGGGACAAGGAAAGCCACTTGTAGATTCCTTCAGGTAGGAAAAAGTGGGGTATACGCCCCCCCCCCCCAACTCACAGGCAGAAAGAGTAGCAGAGCATGATAAGTGGAGCTATTGAAAGGGTGCACCAAATGTGCTAGTTCCATGCTTGACAAGTAGGTTACTACAATTGGGAACCCACAAGAAACTTGTGGGAGCAGCTATCCCCCCATCTTTGCTTCCTCCCCTCTTGTCCTGCTTCTGTTTCTTCCACATTCTCCCTCCCCCTGTTCCCTGACTAGCTTTCTCCTCCTTGATCATGGCTGCCTCTCTGTCCTCAGTCACTCGCCTGCTTCTCCCCCACAAGGGATCTTGTGTGCCGCATCTTCTTCCAGCCCAGAATGACATCCTGCAAATCAAATGTATTATTTTAAATGTTCAGATGCACCAAATGTTTGCTGTCAAATACTGTAGGATGAATTTATCAGGAAAAATTTTTTCACAGTCAGAGTAGTTCATCAGTGGAATAGGCTGCCTAAGGAGGTGGTGAGCTCCCCCTCACTGGCAGTCTTCAAGCAAAGGTTGGATGCACACTTTTCTTGGATGCTTTAGGATGCTTTGGGCTGATCCTGCGTTGAGCAGGGGGTTGGACTAGATGGCCTGTATGGCCCCTTCCAACTCTATGATTCTATGATTCTATGACATTCCATGATGCTGGATTATTCTGTACTTTGAAAAACTGCTTCAAACAAAAAGACTGTATTCCACTGTTGCCTCTAATTCATTTCATATATTCACATCTTCCTGGTCTCTTCATTGTATCTTGGGGCAAGATTTCTCACAGCAAGATTAAACAATCTCTGGGAAAAGGGCTTAGAGCATAACAGCACTCCCTGCAGATGTCTGGATATGGGCCTTGAGTGTTCATTTCTGGGTTCCTCAGCCACATGGTTGTTGGCCATTCGGACTCTAGGCATTGGACTGCTGGCCCATTGGATTGGTTGTGGTGGTCACCCAGTTCACTGGTTTGCCCGGACTCCCAGGCATGCTTGAGCATGATTGACTGGCCCAGCATTGCTTGGACAGCTGCAGGTACTGCTCAGGTAGGTTTGGTCTTATTCAGGTGGCTTCCTGGCTTACTGAGGTGCTCAGTGTTGCTCATGCAGTGTGACTGGCTGATCCCTCGGCTGGGTGCAGCTTGGGTGGACTGGTGCAGTACAGAATAATCCACCCCAAGTCTCAGGAGATGGGGTGGAAAATAAGTATAATTATAAATAAAATAAATAAATAATAAAAATAACTGTAACACAAATCCATTTCTGTGCCTAATTTGGCTTCATAACCCAAATTTCCACTCTACAGAAGCAAGTCCACTGAGTGTGGTTGTGCTCAAGACCAATATCGACGACCGAAACATCAAAGTGATTTGATCATGAGTTGGTCTTGCATGTCGGCAAGGTCATTTGATCCAGACAGGTTTGCCTGGCCCTGATCACGGTTGTGTTGCTCTAGGCCAGGGGTAGTCAAACTGCGGCCCTCCAGATGTCCATGGACTACAATTCCCATGAGCCCCCTGCCAGCGAATGCTGGCAGGGGGCTCTTGGGAATTGTAGTCCATGGACATCTGGAGGGCCGCAGTTTGACTACCCCTGCTCTAGGCATTCTCTATGACCGGTCTAAATGTGTGACATTATCCTGAAATCCAATGTGACGCTTTAGTAGTATATAACATACAACCAATTGGTCCTCACAGCTTTGCAGCTGGTTTCTGATTCAGACATTCTTTGTTTCCCCCATTATAGGCATGTTCGGGACCTCTTAGAATGCCAGCACCATGAGTCTTTTGTCTCTTTGCATTAACTATTTCAAATCCCATTAAGTAATTTAAGAAGATGGCAAGAGTTCCCCATCCATCTCCTCTTGTCTCTGGAATGTGGCACTTTGACCTTGGGTGACCAGTTATTGGGACTATTTGATCTTTTGAAGATTTCCTGTGTTTCACAGGTTCTCATGGGATCGTTGGTTTTGGGGTTATATGTTCTGACTATGTCTCCAAAGTAGATGCTTGCATTTTTCTAATAAAGAAACTTTAATTCAATGAGTTTACTTATTCAGAATTTGATGTCTCTCGGCCTGTGTCTTCTGTTGGGAACTTTGTCTCCCTTCTCCTGGTAAAACCAGGGCCTCTTTTCCACCATCTTCCCTTCCCTTCTTCCTTCCAGTTTCCTGCCTCCTCCTTCTGAGCCTTCTGAGCCTCCTCTGCTCAGCCCTGTTTCTCTTTCCCTGCTACACCACCATACTTGGCTGGGCTCAGGAGGTCCAGGGCATCGTGTGTGCCTGCTAAGGCCATGTCAGGACTCTCTCTCGTCCCTTTGTTGGCCAGGACTCCCATCATGGCAGGGAGCTTGCTGTGGCTAATGGAGGGAGGGAGGGGACACTATATACTCTTCCCCAGACCTGCGAACATCTAGCCAGCGAGCCCCGAAGCTCTGAGCGGCCTCTCTCTCTGGGGTGGCCTCCAGCTGTGGCACCATGGAACATCTGGGATTGTGGGCAACATAGCCCTCCATTCCAGGACACAGAGTTGTGGCATTTCCATGAATACAACAGGCCCAGGATGACATGAAGAGAAATGAGAAAGCAAAGACAAAGGGAAGCACTCCATTAAAGATGGATGAGGACTATGTAGACCTCTTGAAGCGGAATGCCAAGTGAGCATCTGTGCGCCATGCCAGGCGCTCCTGCAGGAATTGTCGGTGGCTTTCTGGTGGACGAGCAGCAGGAAGGCTTCCCCCTGGAAAGGGCAACCTGAAATATTCAAGAGCTAAAGGTCATGTGCCTGTGGAGGAGGCCGTGGTGCAACTGGCATTTCATGCATGATAATGATCCCTCCAGCCAGTGCAACTCCCTCCTAGGGCTCAAAAGCAGCCACAGTCACAGGAGTGTGTAGAGCGGAGTGAAGGGAACGAATGTGCCTCCTGTCTCAGAACTGGATCCTGATCCCCACTGGCCTGTGAGGCCGGGCAGAAGTGGGCAGCATGACCAGGCAATGCTTTGAGTTCCAGCTTCTTGCTGAACCGCCCTCCCAAGGAAGAAGAGAAAACAAAAAACCAACGATGGCACTACATGCACATAAAAACCAGTATAGGTATCCAAATAAATCCATTTTTAAATAAAAAAGAAATATTATTTTGCAGCAAACCTTATTGTTTCTATTACAGAACTTCTTTTCACAATAGTATTTTCAACAAGATAACATTCAACAGGATAACATATTAAACCTTACATCATTTTTGTCACTATTCATATGACTTTCCCAAACCTACATAACTCGTAAAATCAAAAATGCTCACCTAAGAACATCACGTTCCCAAAAAGGTTTTCACTTCCACTCATGGTCTCAGCCTACAGCGGTCCCGACAACCTTGCAGTTTTTCCATAATTAAATGTTGCGGGCTGTGAGTCGGCATTTTTACTTAAAGGGACACCAATCCGCTAACTGAAAATGACAGGCACTTTTTCTGCTCAAATTACAAGAAATCCTTACACCGGTAGAAGAATCGGTTTTATCTAAAGCAGTGATTCCAATCCCCGGTCCAGAGACTGGTACCGGTCCATAGATCAGTCGGTACCGGGCCACAGCTCCTCCTCCCCGGCTGCTGCCTCGGGGGCTGCCCTGCCACTCTGCCGTGCTCTCCAGCAGCCCCAATGGCTGGGGCTCCTCCTCGGCATGGCACTGCGCAGCTGCTGCTGGCAGCACCCCCTAGTGGGTAGGGGGAAGTCAGGGACGCCAGCAGGGAAGCAAGTGGAGGAGGGGCTCAGGCGGCAGTGACTTCCCTTGGCAAAAGACTACCCCTCCCCAGGCCTCAGTAAAATTGTCAAGCGTTGACCAGTCCCCGGTGATATAAAGGTTGGGGACCACTGATTTAAAGGAATGAGCTTTGTGCCTACACATCACTACAATGAGTTTAATACAAGGCTTGACTTATTTAAGACTAGCAGAGTTGCAAAATGTAGAAGTATATTTGCTAATGATTCCCCCCTTTTTTAACAGAGGAAGTTTAGGATGAGATCGAGATTCATTCCAGGGCAAGACTTTCCTGAAGTGAACACATTTCAATGGGTAATCCTTAGAGATATAAAATTTATGAAGACTAAATTGAAAAAACAAATTGGAATTTAACTAAACCTGAATTTCAAACCTTGTCTACTCCACCAAATCGCAATAGGCCCAAATACCAGTTGATTTATGGAACTACAACAAAAAGAAATCAGGAATTTTGAAAAGGAAGGGGTAATCTGAACAAGCAGAGTAACCATTGAACTTTTACCTCCGAGAGCTGATTACTTCCACGGCGGATTTCCATTGCATTTTTTATTGCATATCTTAAAGATTTCCCCTGTGGTTGCTGCATCTCAAAAGGCCGTGCCTCAAAGACAGTGTGAAAGAAAACATTTTTTCCTTAGCATTTTTTTTGTCCGAGATATTCTCCTGATTGCTATTTGAAAGGTTGACAGAGGAGGGCAGGGAAAGTTTCCTGTTGGGAGCAAAGGAGAGGACCTGTAGTAATCAGTTTAAACTATGTGGAGAATGATCTCAGGTAAAAAAATCTCATTCAGAGTATTTCAGTGGTGGAATGGGCTGCCTAAGGAGGTGGTGAGCTTCGCCTCACTGGCAGTCTTGAGGAAGCGGCTGGACAGAGGCAGCGGCTGGTCCAAATTGGACAAGATGGCTTTTCTGGCCCCCTTCAGCTCTATCCTTATCTCAGTTTTCTATATATTTTTGGAAGGGCTATCTGGGCGGCACTGTCCGGGTCTCAGGTCTGCTGTCTGGGTCTGTCCGGCCCTAGGAAACCACAGGCAGCGGGCCAATCTGGACGCACCCAGCAAAGCTGAGCACCTCCGTATTGGGATGGCCCCTGGTATGGCTGGCCTCCCCCAGCCGTGTGGAGCCACTTGCCTAGCCTCACCGCCACACAGTTCCTGGGCGGCGAGAGCCTTCCTGGCTCCAGAGTGCCCCGCGGCCCTATGGCTGCCTGCCGCCACTGCACCCGCTCCCAAGAAGCATCGCTGGCAGCGGCAACCCATGGCCCTCTGCCTAGACACCACAGAACCACCCGCTGCAGAAAAACCTTCTTAGCTGTGGCGCCCCACGGCCCTCTGCCCGCCCGGCACGGAGCCGCCGCCTCTAAATATGCCGCCTCTAAAGATGCCAGTTTGGTGTAGTGGTTAGGAGTGCGGACTTCTAATCTGGCATGCCGGGTTCGATTCTGCACTCCCCCACATGCAGCCAGCTGGGTCACCTTGGGCTCGCCACAGCACTGATAAAACTGTTCTGACCTAGCAGCAATATCAGGGCTCTCTCAGCCTCACCCACCCCCACAGGGTGTCTGTTGTGGGGAGAGGAATGGGAAGGCGACTGTAAGCCGCTTTGAGCCTACTTTGGGTAGGGAAAAGCGGCATATAAGAACCAACTCTTCTTCTTCTTCTTCTTCTGCCTTCCTGCCAGCGGAGCCACACCGCCCTCTGGCTGCCTGTTGCCAAACCAGGTGCTCTAATCGGCCCTGGCCACCAGTGCAACGCTCCTCAGCCACTTGCTCCGTGGCAGGGACGTGCCGCGACCACCGCCATTGCCCAGCCGCCGTCCTCTCTGTCACTAAGATGCTGGCCGCCAGCTCTCCGTGCTCCCGCCGCTGCTCAACCTGCTTCCCAGCGGCCTGCCCGCCATCGACCTGCTCGCTCCCAATGAGCCCATCGCCTACGGTATGCCCCCCTTGGCCCGCTCTCCCTGCCGCTGCCCGCTAGCGTACATTGCATTCCTGAATGCAATGGGATTTTCGGCTAGTGATTCTATAATTCTCTAGCTGTGCTACAAAATAGTCCATTCTCCATTCTCCATGAGTAAGGAGGAGTGGAGCATGTGGGCAAGGCATTCTTGCTCCTGTGTCCTGGCAGGTGTAGAGCTCACCACGAAAAAAAAGGGACAGTTCAAAATTATTGTAACAGAAAACAGAACCTATCCCGGGCTATATTAAACAATTTCACAATAAATACAAATAAACGTTTCTTATCTCTTCTTTTATGTATATATGTATATAAGCACAACCAGAACGGCCTCTAAATTGAACCGTTTTCAATTGGGCTTTCCTCAGTGGTTGTCCTTCTAAAATACAAAAGCAAACAATTAATAAAGGTTATCAACCATTTTTACAAAACAGAAGAGAACATATTTAACTGAACACAGTCATTATTCTAGTCTGCAATAGTGCATACCTCCTATAATTTTTATAAACATACAGTCATTGTCTCTTTAAGTATCCGTATATCTTTAAATAGGACAGGGTCCTATTAAATAAAAGAGTAAGGCCACCTGGGGAGGAGTTAGGGCGGGCCCTGTCCAGGATAAAAACTCAGAGGGCCCAATCAGGAGCCGCGAAGCGGCTCCTGATTGGGCCCTCCGAGTGTCCATCCAGGGCCAAGCAGCCAATGGGGAGGCGCGCAAAGTGCCTTCCTATTGGCCTCTCACCAGGACAGACCAAAATTCCATTCACCCAGCCCAGTCTGGCCGCCAGTCTGCTCCTGACCACCAAAGGGAGAGGAGGTCAGTAGGGCTGCCAAGGTGGATGAGAACAGAGGTTTGGACAGGCTGCGCCAGCCCTTTTCGCCCCAAGGCTGTCCTAACTGTCATGTCCAACTGCAAATTGCCTCAGAACCCTGACAGAGCTGGCAGGAGGCTGCAGAGTGCACCCCCTCCCCTCCCTTCAGGCCTGCTGCGAAGGAGCCTCTGACAGGCCCTGACTGAGGGGAGGGAGGCATTTCCAAGAGCAACGGAGGGGAGCCTGAGGGCTTCCTTTTGAGGGGGGGGGACTTTCCCCTTCTGCCAAACAGTTGCCTGACAGGGAGGCCACACAAAAGCCCCTTCTCACTTAAAATACTGCTCTGGCCGGGGGTTAGACACAGCCAAGCCACGTGTCTTTCTTCTTTGCAACTCTCTGCAGGTTTGAGGCCACTGCATAGCGTTATTCTGCAGAGGAAGCTGGCTCTTTTGTCTCCTGTTTCATCTGCACAACAACCCTGTGCAGTAGGCCTCAAGTCTTTCAATTCAACAACAACCTGTGTGGGAAGCCTTAAATGTTTCTTCTCTACCACAACCCTGTCCAAAGTAGCCCTTTCTGCCTGGGGAGCTGATCTATATACTCTGCAGGTGAGCTGTAATTCCAGGAGGTCTCCAGGCTCCACCTGGAGGTTAGCTACCCCTAGGTTGGAAATATTCCTGGAGGTTTGGAGGTGGGACTTCAAAATCGTACAATGCCTCAGAGTCCAGCCTTCAAAGGAGCCATTTTTGCCTGCAGTTGGGAGGGAGTGGTGCAGGAGTGTCCCTCCTGGCCTATGGGTTATGGCCAGCCCTTATCAGCAACTGTTTGTATTCTGGGGCGCAGACAGGCAGACCAGCATCATTCCTGTGAGTCTGGAAAGTGCAGGAAGATCTAAATAAATATTTACAGCCTGAAACTAAATAGAGAACAAGTAAATGTCTGGAGACACATCATAACTGAAATAGTAACTGGCAAATAACCTTGGCCTGGCAAATAAAAAAACAGTATTAAAAACCTTACTAAGGTCAAGACTGCTGTGCACAGACAGTCTTCCTCTTCGGGTTGCCAGCTTCACTGTGAGGCTCGCTATCCCACCTCCCTCATGGGGAGTCTGCTATGGGGAGAGAAGGGGAAGACGATTGGAAAATGCTTTGAGACACCTGAAGCCTGCTGGGTCACTGCGGCCCATTCCCAGTTCTCTCAGATCTCTCACAACCCTACATACCTCACAGGTTGTCTATTGTGGAGAGACAAATGGAAAAGGTGTTTGTAAACCGCGTTGAGACCCCTTTGGGTAGTAAGCAATAGTGTACAAAAATCCGTTCTTCTAAGGAGCAACCATGAAAGAAGCATGTGGGCACATAACATTTTACCAACAGTGAAAACATGGGAGATAGAGGGAACAGGGTGGACACCTGTGTACTGTGACTACTCCATGTGTATTAGGGCAGAGGGGCATTTCGGTGAATGTGGCCTAATTCACACAAGAAGGGAAATGACGCAGAACTGGGGGAAATTGGTTACCATGTAATCTTCCCCTAAGAAGAATCTCCAGTCTGATTTTCCCTTCACATATCTGAGGACATGGCTCTGGAAAGCTCATCTGTAACCACTATGCCACAATTCCCAAAGGTCAGTCCTCTCCCACAATCAACGAACATTCCACACCACAGGTTCTTGACACCCATATCTCCACACCCATGGCCTCATTTGCCACCATGCCACCACAACCTCCCACACAACACACATGACAACCCCATGCCCTTACAGACTGGACAACTCCTCCCCTTCCTCTTCCCACTGCCAAGCTCTAGCGCCCATTGTATTCTTGGAGACAACGGGCTTTGCCCCTAGTCTGTACACAGCCCGTGGCGCCACGGGCGCCACGGACTGTACAAAGGAGTAAGGGGTAGTGGGGAGGAGTTAGGGCGGGACCGGTCCGGGATAAAAACTCGGAGGGGCCAATCAGGAGCCACGAAGCGGCTCCTGATTGGCCCCTCCAAGTGTCCATCCCGCCCGAAGCAGGCAATGGGGAGCCGCGCTTCGCGCGGCTCCCCATTCCCTGCTTCACTCGCACAGCGACAGGTGAGCGCTTCGGGGGCCGTTCACCGTTTGGGGAGGGTGGTGGTGGTGGGAGCCGGCCTTCTCTCGGCCTCTGGAGCGCCCTCGCGGCAGCGAGGGCGCTCCGGAGGCCGAGAGAACGCCGTTCGCCGCTGGGGGAGGGTGGGGGTGGTGGGAGCTGGCCTTCTCTCGGCCTCTGGAGCGCCCTCGCGGCAGCGAGGGCGCTCCGGAGGCCGAGAGAACGCCGTTCGCCGTTTGGGGAGGGTGGGGGTGGTGGGAGCCGGCTTTCTCTCGGCCTCCGGAGCGCCCTCGCCCTCGCGGCAGCGAGGGGGGCGCTCCGGAGGCCGAGAGAACGCCGTTCGCCGCTGGGGGAGGGTGGGGGTGGTGGGGGTGGGGTTGGTGGGAGCCGGCCTTCTCTCGGCCTCCGGAGCGCCCTCGCTGCCGCTCCTTTCCCAGCCCCCCTTTTCCCTCCGGCTTCTGCCGGGGCTGAGCTCTCCCTCGCACACGCGAGGGAGATCTCCGCCCCGACAGAAGCCTCCTTTCCCAGCCCCCCTTTTCCCTCCGGCTTCTGCCGGGGCTGAGCTCTCCCTCGCAACCGCGAGGGAGATCTCAGCCCCGACAGAAGCCTCCTTTCCCAGCCCCCCTTTTCCCTCCGGCTTCTGCCGGGGCTGAGCTCTCCCTCGCAACCGCGAGGGAGATCTCCGCCCCGACAGAAGCCTCCTTTCCCAGCCCCCCTTTTCCCTCCGGCTTCTGCCGGGGCTGAGCTCTCCCTCGCAACCGCGAGGGAGATCTCAGCCCCGACAGAAGCCTCCTTTCCCAGCCCCCCTTTTCCCTCCGGCTTCTGCCGGGGCTGAGCTCTCCCTCGCAACCGCGAGGGAGATCTCCGCCCCGACAGAAGCCTCCTTTCCCAGCCCCCCTTTTCCCTCCGGCTTCTGCCGGGGCGGAGCTCTCCCTCGCAACCGCGAGGGAGATCTCCGCCCCGACAGAAGCCTCCTTTCCCAGCCCCCCTTTTCCCTCCGGCTTCTGCCGGGGACGGGCTCTCCCCCCCAGCCCATCTAGCGCCCATTTTATTGCAAATTAAAATGGGCTTGAAATCTAGTATATATATAAATCAAAAGCCAGCTTTTTGGCTATTATCGTAAAAATTATAAAAATTATACTAAAGGGCCAAGTCTTACCTTTAAATTATATATATGTGGCCTTTGGCTCCCAAGTTTGGGGAGGTCTAGTCAAAAGACTCTTCCCACTGGGTTGTAAACTACCTCTGGTAATTATACTCTAGCTGAGAAACTTACTTCATGCCACACCTATACCAATTAAAGCTGCAGTCTCATCTAAAAGCGAAGAGTTCCAAACATATGTAAAAAATTATTTTAAGGGCTCTAAATTCTCCCAATTGGTCATGAAGCCTATCAGTTAGGATTTAAATTATAATAAACCTTCTTCCAAGGTACCCCTGTAGAGGCTATTGATCTTGTACCTAGCTTGAGTTCAAGAAATCACAGCATCATTTTGCAGTACTTGTGTTTGAAGGGGCTGCCTCACAGGAAGCAAGAAAGTTCCAAGTTCGTGTTTAAGCCCTTGGGGCTCATAGTTTCCAGTGAGTAAATATAAAAACTTTCACGTTGTCTCAAGATCTTATTGATGTCCATCTTATTGATGTCCATCTAGGTGTAGAGCTCAGACAGGAATCAAGTGATCGCAGGTGCATCAAGTCATTGGCTCAAGTGCTGGCTTGCAAGGGGGGTCTAGCTGCCTGCTGCCAAAATGGAAGAAGGAGCTGAGAATTGCCCGTATTCTTTCTGTGCTCTCCAGTGGTGCTCCCAGGAACACCCCCAATAAGCCTGCTGCTGGCCAAGTTGTCCCACCACTCATACCCTCGCATGGACTTCAAGACAATGAGAAAGAAATAGGCAGAAAGGTAGATGAAGAAAGAGAGCAAGATGCATTTTCGCTCTTAATAAGCCAGACGTTGTTGAAAATTTCTTTATTGAGGATACAATGATGCTAAGCTCTCTAAATGCCTAGGAACATTTACCCCTTCTCAACCTCCAGACCTTCAGCTCCCCCGTCCATGCATTTGGGTACAAAACACTCCACATGCCATTCTTCACAGCCAGGCCAGGAAGACACAACTGGCACCCTGGAGTCAAGGAGAGATAACACATCCCCACATATGAAACAGCTCGACAGCTGGAATCCCTGGTGCAAACCACACTGCCTTAAACCAGCTACAGGCAGTTAATTATACAGAAGGAAAGGCAGATAAAAAATAAATGACAAAAGCTTGGATTCAGGGTTTTGATGCTACCTTGCACCTGGATGTAAAAACATGTGCTTTGTCCATCATGCAGCAAGGGGGTAGAAATATTGGCAATTTTATAGTTCTTCTGGCTGCTGCAGATGTTTGATCTGGCAAAGCTTACAACCTGAGTTGGTTGACAACCTCCCAGGCATGGCCATGGCTCCAGACACCATGCCTTTCCCATGGCCCACCCATACCTGCCCATGTTCAAGCACCTTCCCATACCCCAAGCCCCTGAGTAGATTTTGAGGGGACATCTGTGGCAGCAAGTCCATCAGCACCACTGGTCTGTGATTTGAAGAAGAACAGTTGGCTTATATGCCACTTTTCTCTACCCGAAGGAGTCCCAAAGTGGCTTCCAATTGCCTTCCCTTTCCTCTCCCCACAACAGACACCCTGTGAGGTGGGTGAGGCTGAGAGAGCCCTGAGATTACTGAAGGAGAAGAGTTGGTTCTTATATGCCGCTTTTCTCTACCCAAAGGCGTCTCAAAGTGGCTTCCAATTGCCTTCCCTTTCCTCTCCCCACAACAGACACCCTGTGGGGTGGGTGAGGCTGAGAGAGCCCTGAGATTACTGAAGAAGAAGAAGAGTTGGTTCTTATATGCCGTTTTTCTCTACCTGAAGGGGGTTTCTCTACCTGAAGGAGTTTCAAAGTGGCTTACATTTGCCTTCCCTTTCCCCTTCCCACAACAGACACCCTGTGAGGGAGGTGGGCCTGAGAGAGCCCTGATATTACTGAATCAAACCCGTCTCACCAGATTAGAAGTCTGCACCAAGCTGGCTCCCTTCTACAAGCAGGAACAAAAGCTGATGGTGGCTCTGAGGCACAGAGTCACTGAGACTTTGGCAGAGCTGTGGTTTGGCCCAGTGACTGGTGCATGAAAGGGCCAAGATGACCCAGTGAGGGTTTGATGGTGCAAAACTTGAGTCTAGGATTTGCGGCCACTGCAGCACAAGGCCAGTGGGTGTCACAACAGGAAGGGACATTCTAGATCAGGCAGAGGCTCCCATCTGCTGAGCTACAGATCTGTGGCTTCTTTGGAGTCAGCATGTCTCCCAACCTGCAGTTGCTGATCCTCTGCAGCATCACAGGGTCACATTTAAGTCTAAATCACAGGTGCAAAGCAATTCACCCACCTTGCACTTGCTCCAGGCCAGGCATCATTAATGCAAGATTCTTCTCCGAGGGGGAGGGAAAGGACTGAATCCTTATTTACAACCCCCCAACTTCTGCAACAATGTGAATGCAAATGAGGAGGCTGCCTCCTAGTATTTCTAGCCACAGTCATGATTGGAACAAAAGCTTTAGTAGAGAGAGAACAAGGACAAGGAAGCAGAAAAGATGAGACTCCTCAGGCTCTCTCTCCCAAGAACCAGGCCAGGAGGCGGGAGGTGCCGATGGCAAGGGGAGCTGCTGAGCATACCAAGGTCTCAGTTAGACTCTGCACAACTGGATTCATCTCCATTTCTAGCCACTTTGCTGGCAAGGAGGGCTGGCACTGGGATCAGCCTGCAGCCTGAATGTTATTTTGTACTGGAGTCCCCTGCAGGGGGCCTGGGAGGCTACGGGGCCTATTGACACCTTTCCTTGTGTTGCCCAGCAAGCCTTCTGGTGGACCATTGGAGAGTTTACCAGTTTTAAACACATGTTGCCTTGATCACAGCCCCCCGACCCTGCCCGGCAGAAAGAACCTTGCTGTGTTGCTGAAGGTTGGCTGTGGCAACCAGTTTGTGGCAGCAGTCCTATTTAGGGTTTCCAGGACCTCCAGTAGGGTGGGGATGGAGTCTGAGGAGGGTGGGGTCTGGGGGAGGGAGGGATTTCAATGGAGTCTCATGCCACAGAGTCCACCTTCCAAAGTGGCCATTTCCTGCGGGGGAACTGAACCAGATAGATTCTAATAGCAGGAGATCTCCAGCCACCACCTGGAGGTTGGCAACCATACACATTGACAACCCGAGGAGGATGGGGGTTAGGACAGCAAGGTCTGGGTTGGCAGACTCCCAGACTGATTCCACAGTTATTATTTGCTGGCGCATTTTCACTGCATTGGATTCTAAATGTAGCCTCTAAATTTGGGAATGGAGGAGGAAGCAGACTCAAGTTGTGAGCTTCCTCACTGAATAACCTCCAATTCCCTTCCAGGGGCGGGGAAGAAAATGCATTTTCCAAGGATTCTCGGACCATGCAGCAAGCAAGGAAAACATTTGGATCTGCTCCTTAAGAGTCCAATTTTGGTGTAAAAGGTTTCTTATTCTGTGGAACATTAGGGAGGTCATTGCAGCATTTTTCATGGCTGTGGAAACAGTTTTGGAGATTAAGGGGCACATTTCCTCCAGGGGAACTGATCTCTGTAGTCTGAGAGATGAGATCAAGATGAGATGCAATTCTGAAAGATCTCCAGGCCCCACCTGGAGGCTGGCATCCCTGTCTTTGGGGCTGCACCTACCATGCTATGCCAGAATTCCAAAGTTGCTCACAGATTCAAAACTTTGGAGTTCCAAAACTGTTCCAAAACATTGGAGTAAAGCAGGTTTGGGAGTGATCAGAGCTGAAGAAACTGAGGTGTGTGTGTGGGGGGGAGATGAACTAAAATGCTCTGGGGCAGGGTAGTCAAACTGCGGCCTTCCGGATCTCCATGGACTACAATTCCCATGAGCCCTTGCCAGTGAATGCCGCAGTTTGTGTACCCCTGCAGTCTGGGGAACAGCATTGTCAGCTCAAGTTGGGGAAATACTTAGGGGTCTACCACACTCGTTCAAAATAGGACAATGGTTACAAATTGAAATCGCTACTGTTTTGCTGTTATGCACAACGTCGTTGACAATCTGCAACACTCCTGAAACCGATCCGCAAAAAGCGCTTCGTTGTAGCGCTTTCAGGGAAATCCCAAAAAGTGGATTCACCCTCTGGAAAGCGCTACACTCTTGCAACCATTATGCAACACTAGCAGGAAAGTTCTGTGCATTACCATTGTTGCGGTTTCTGCAAAGTCCCTCCCCCTAGCTCTCTCCTCTGATCTTCCGGCGAAGTGATCGCCATTTTTTTTTTCTCGGAGCGAGCGGAGATCAACGCACCGGCGAGCCTTCGTTTACCCAGCGAGGCTTTCCTGGCTGCAGTCCCTCCCCAGAGCTGTTTTAAGTCACAAAGCACCAAGAACACAGCCCCGTTTGCTGGTTTATTTTCCCTTTGTTTTTCACTGTATTTTCGGCTGAAAATCGTGCCCGGGCGCGGGGGGGGGTTCACTCGGGGGGAGCGTGGCAATGATGAAACGGCAGCTCAAACACCACCTGCTAGCTAGATAGGTCTCTCCGTGCAACGAATCAACGCAGATTCGTTGCAACGTGTGTTTTTTTTAAACCTTCCTTAAAGGGAAAGGGGCTTTTGGGGATCATGATAACGGCCGCCCATTGGCTGCTTGACGGCCAGGGGCGGGACGAGCTTGGCAATATTGCTTCCCGGCTAGCGATTTTTGCCAAGACCGGAAACCTGTGGGAAACGATAGAAACGCAACTGGATTCCACTACAAAGCCAGGTATGCATAACGACGAATACCACTATTTAAAATGGCGTTTTTTCATTCCGCAACCAATTTGCTACATAGATCCTGGTGCGGAATGGCCCTTAGCCATTTTGGGGATGGAGTCTGAGCTGGATGAGGTTTGAGGAGGGGAGGGAGGAACTTCAGTCAAGTAAACAGGGGTAGTCAACCTGTGGTCCTCCAGATGTCCATGGACTACAATTCCCATGAGCCCCTGCCAGCTGCTGGCAGGGGCTCATGGGAATTGTAGTCCATGGACATCTGGAGCAGTGGTCCCCAACCTTTATTAGGCTGGGGACCGGCAGGGCATCGGGCCGTGCCCGCGGGGACCGCGCCCGCGCGGGCCACACTCACGTTTCGGGCCACGCCCGCGAGCCGCACCCACAGATCGGGCCGCCCGCAAGCCACACCCACAGATCGGGCCGCGCCCGCAAGCCACGCCCGCGGATCGGGCCGCACCCGCGAGCCGCGCCCGCGGATCGGGCCTCACGGGCACGGCCTGCACGGGCGCGGCCCGGCCCTGATTCCCTCTCCCCGCCCTCCCGCAGTAAGTAGCTTCCCGGGCCCCAAGCTTGCGGCCTGGGAAGTTTTTTACTGCGGGGGGGGGGCGGGGGGGGGAGCCGCGGCCCGGCGCCATGGCCTTTGCGGCCCGGCGCCGGGCCGCGGCCCGCAGTTTGGGGACCACTGATCTGGAGGACCACAGGTTGACTACCGCTGAAGTAGAACACCAGAGAGTCCCTCTCCAAAGCAGCCATTTTCTCCAGAGGAACTGATTTCGGTCACTTGGAGATCATTTGTAATCCCACAAGGTCTCCAGTCCCTACCTGGAGGTTGGCAATCCTAGTGGGGAGCCGTCTCACTCAGGGCACTCATGTGTGGCACCAGCCCTTGTGCTGGCCCTGAGGTCGACTGGCAGGTTCCGGGTGGGCGGATCTGGCTGGGTGGAATGAAGCCTTTGGGGTGGGGGGTGGGAGGGGAGGTAGAACTGGGGGATGTCCTGCTTGGGGGCTTCCCACAAGCATCCGGCTGGCTGCTTTGGGGGGAACGATGCTCTGGTCCGGAGCAACAGGGCTCAAGTGGGGGGAGGGGGTGAATGTATTGCTACTGTCCAACTGAACAGTCTTGCTACTGCCCAACTGAACTGTTATTAGTCTTTGGGTGAGGGAGGTGCTGCATCTGAGAATGTGTCCCCATGTGTCCCCTGTGCCTGAGGCCGGCAGCTGAGAGACCAATTGCCCTTTTCCAAGAGTGAATGTGGCTTCTACCCTCTGATTGGGCTGCTTTTGAAAGCCTCTTAAAGGCAATTGTGCAGAGGCAAAGGGGGCTGTGGTGTGAGGGGTGGATGGAAGGATGCCAGACTCTGATGGGAAAGCGATTATCCTGGCACTTAATAGCCTCTAGGCCCAGGATGGCAGAAGGTGTGCAGAGCTGCATGCCATCTCAGCAGACACATCTCAGTGCAAAGTCTCTCCTCCTGGCACTGTAGGGGCATTGCAAGTTTTATGGGCCTCATACATCTGGGAAGACATATCTCTGCATTTAAGCAGAAGTTAGCCATTTGACAGAAAAGCTGATTTTATTATCTTAGGCAGATGTGTGAGTGGATGGGCAGAAAGGGATGTGCCAGTGCTTGTCTCTTGTGGCCCTTCCTTGCATACCCAGGGAATGGCTTAATGCTGCTGTGGGATGGCAGGTGGATTTCCTCCAGGCCAGGCTGGATCCTGGAGATTTTTGGTAGGAGGGGATCACTTGGGCATTTGGGATCACTGTGGGTGGGCAGGTAGTTGTGAGTTTCTGCATTGTGCATGGGGTTGGACCCTGCAGATCCCTTCCATTTCCACAATTCTATAGTTCTTTGTGAGAAGGAAGGACTCCCTGGAGAAGAGCCTAATGCTGGGAGCGATTGAGGGCAAAAGAAGAAGGGGACGACAGAGAATGAGGTGGCTGGATGGAGTCACTGAAGCAGTAGGTGCAAACTTAAATGGACTCCGGGGAATGGTAGAGGACAGGAAGGCCTGGAGGATCATTGTCCATGGGGTCGCGATGGGTCGGACACATGGTTCTATGTGTTGGACACATGTAATAGGGTTAGCCCTGCCATTGTGAGCCTGGACATGGGGTTGGCTTGGGGGCACAACCGGGAGATTCTGAAGGGGCACATGGAACGCTGCCTCTTGTGCGAGAGCAAGGGTCATTCAGTGGCTGCGGGGGATTTTGTGGCTCATGGGGACATGCTAGTTGCCTCAAGTGCTTGACCCTGCAGGCACGGAGGACTCTCTGCAGCGGAAAAGACCACGGGCCGGTTGGGGTTTCTGAGTCCTCCTGTTTCCTCCATCAGGACTCCCAAGTGGAGGCAGTTCATGCATTTGCAGGGGATGCTGCAGAGATCAGCTTTGCAGAGATCAGTTCCCTTGGAGTAAATGGCTGCTTCAGAGGGTGGGCTCTGAGCCTTGTACCCTTCCCCAAACCTCACCTTCCCTACACTCTACCCCCCATCTCCTACCCAGGACCAACAGGGGCAATGAGTTGCCGCCCCAAACTCCTTGTTTTGGGACTGTTTTGCTAAATATTGCAGCAGACGCTCCCCCCACCCCCTTTATCCCAGCGTCTGTGGGATTGGCCAGGAGACTTAGGTGTGCAGCCCCCTTCGAAATGTCACAAACTCTTTCCTGTTTTGATCCTTACTGAGCCATCACATGAGGCTGAAGCCCACAAACTCTTTCTTGGTCTTCACAGGAGTTTGCCAAGGCAATGGCAAAGAGGCCCCAGGCCCCAGCTGCAGCTCCAGGCATTCTGCTGACTCCAGGGAGCAGGTGGATCCTCTGAGTGTGAAAAGAGCAAGGCATGTGGGGCCCAGGGAATGGGGCAAGTTGCAGAGCACCGGGTCCATTGGTGGTCTCTGGAAGCCAAACATTAAAATGGTAGCCGAGCCACATGGACCTTCTGCAAAATGTTGAATTTAAGAATCACCAGGGATTCCTTGTGAAGGACAGACTGCAATCCACACAGTGCAGGGGCTAAAAAATTGCCAAAATCACAACCAGTGTGCAGGATCAAATCAGAGAATCTCAAAATTAAAAAAACAAAACAAAACACAAATTTTCAAGGAATGGCTGTAAATGAGCATTACTCTGCAGCTGCGCTGAGCCATTCACTCCCCTCCCAATTTGGTGGCAGAGTTTCTGCCAGAGGACTCCTCATCCATACAGATTGCATCCCTGAGCAAGGCATGGTGGCATTGCAGCTGACTCTGTGCAGGAGTGTGTGCACGTACACAAATTGCCCATCATCACAGCTTGCAGTGCCAGTGCCAGTGGGTTCTGCAGTGCCTTCTGTGCACTCAACATGTTCCCACACATTATGAGATTGTGTGACTCTTTCCGATTTTCCACAATGGCTGACAACACAGCAGAAAGACCCCTTGTGTTTGCAATACGGGGGGGGGCATTCGTTAGGGGGGATTCTGCTTCGGTCATACGTGAAGGGATTTCCTATTTTAAATGTTTGTTCCGTTGTGATGGGAATGTAAGAGGTGTTTGGGAGGGGAGGCACAAAACCCAGGCATCTAGCAGCCTCTGGCCCTAAGCAGCAGGCTCCAACATTGCTGCCCCGGTTTCATGACCTCAAACATGCCTGAACAAGCTCCCTGGCTCCGCCATATTTTGCTAAGGTGCTCCAGAAATATCAATACAAGGAAATCTGCTGACAATGTGCTTGTTGCCCACAGGGAGGGGGGGCAGGGCCCTAACACACCCAATGAGCCCCAGTCCAGGGTCAGGGTTATCCCCTGGGGCTGATGTAGCTGGGATCTGTGAGACTGCCCTGTGAGCCACCTTCCAGTTGTGTCTTGCAGCTGCGAGATTCTGCCATTGATCTCATGGAGGAGTGTCCAATATATGCTGCAGGGAGGGGGAGGGGGGTGTCCCTTAATGGCAAACCATGGCTCTAAGCAGGCAGAGCTCCACGTTTAGTCAGATATTGATGCTGTTATTCCAAAGAGGTGTCCGTGGCCATCCATCACACATCCAGGGCATCCTCCCACCGTCTGCCATGTCAGCAGAACCTCCCACTCAACCTCCCACCCTGTGCTCAGTCAGAGGGCCGAGCAGAAGTGCTCCAGACCCATGTTCCTCTTGCATAGTGGAAGGAGGGCTGCGTCGGCTGAACGGCCATTGGCAGGTGCTGAGTATGTTGCCAGGGGCCTGAGTCATTTCAGATGGGCTTTGACAAGCTGGCAGGCGATTCATTTTCATCTTGGAGAGGAGAGAATGAGGGAGGAACATCGAGGAGGGAGCTGCGAGGATACATGGACAGCAGGGCTTCTGACCGGCGGCTTAGGAGGTGATCTAATGCAGCACAACGGAGGCAGAGGGAAAACAAAAGGAGAACTCACTGGGTTGACTTCTGAGTGGACATATTTGAGGGCCAAACATATTTGAAGGATGCGATGACAGGCACAGGTTCAACCCACGGACAACAATGCAATTTTAAAGCGATTCCAAAATGTTGTGAGGTGTGGGCTCACGGTGCAGCAGTCCAAGGTGGCCTGGTGCTGAAAGAGCTGGCGATGGGTGGTATGCAGCCATTGCAGCACTTGAAGAGGTGTGGCAAATTGGTACAAAGGTCCGCAAACTGCACAGGCAACCACCCCCTTCTCCAGCTGGCCCCTGCAGCCCCTGCCTGAGGGTGGGGTCTGGGAGCCTTCCTTGGAGAAGCTCTGTGAAGCACACCCCCTTGTGACTTCGCATTGGCTCCCCAAAAAAGGTAAAGGTAAAGATATCCCCTGTGCAAGCACCGAGTCATGTCTGACCCTTGGGGTGACGCCCTCTAGCGTTTTCATGGCAGACTCAATACGGGGTGGTTTGCCAGTGCCTTCCCCAGTCATTACCGTTTACCCCCCAGCAAGCTGGGTACTCATTTTACCGACCTCGGAAGGATGGAAGGCTGAGTCGACCTTGAGCCAGCTGCTGGGATTGAACTCCCAGCCTCATGGGCAGAGCTTTCAGACTGCATGTCTGCTGCCTTACCACTCTGCTCCACAAGAGGCTCTTAAAGAAGACCCCAAATGGCCCTGGATGCCATTTCTCACTTCTGGGTAGCAATAAGGACAAGTGCAGAGTTCTACATCTGGGCCACAAAATGGGAAGCAGGCACACTGGACGGGAGAGACACGTCTGGGGAGCAATTTGTGTGAATGAGATCTTGGGGTACTTGTGGAATATAAGCTAAATATGAGCAGACAGTGTGAAGCGGCAGTAAAGAAGACGAATGCAGTCTTGGGCTGTAGCGAGACAGGCATCACATCCCAATGTCAAGATATCCCAGTCCCACTGGATGCTGCATTGGTCAGACTCCACCTGGACTCCTGTGGGGGCCTCACTTCAAAAAGGGCATGGACAAAATGGAGAGGGTTCAGAGGAGAGTGACGAAAATAATCCAGGGCCTGGGGAGCAAGCTCTCCTAGGAAAGGCTGAGGAATCTGGGAATGTTCAGCCTGGAGAAGAGGAGGCTGGGAGGGGACAGGAGGGCTCTCTAAGTATTTGAAAGGTTGTCACTTAGACCCATTATGCACGGGGGTTTTAGCGCACATTCGGGGTGGAATGGCGGCGACTAAAATCACGGATAACGCACGGAGCCGGCTGCAACCGGCTGCAGCTTCGGTGCATGCCGCCGAAAAAGCCGCGTCAGTGAAACGCGGAAGAAAGCGCAGCTTCCGGGTGAGCGGGGCGCAACCAGAATCGGCGCCCGGATCGGCGCGTGCATAATCGGTTACTCTGGGTTTTGCCGCCGTCGCGCCCCGCCCCGTGTATAACCGGTATGCGTCGCGTCTTCCCCCTCCGCGTTTTCCATGTGACCCGAAATCGAAATCGCCGTTTCGGCGGCTGTGCATAATGAGCCTTAGAGGAGGGCAGGGAGGGATCCCTGTTGGCAGCAGAGGACAGGACCCACAGGAATGGCTTTAAACGACATGTATAACAGTATCGGCTAGATATCAGGCAAAACTAACAGCAGTGCCTAAGGAGACGGTGAGCTCCCCTCACTAGTGGTCTTTAAGCAGTCGTTGGACAGATCCTTTTTCTGGAAGCTTTAGGCTGATCCTGCAATAAGCAGGGGATTGGCCTAGAGGTCCTGTCTGGCCCCTCCCAACTTTGATTCGATGACTTTTGCCCTGTGTGTGGACCCTCCCCATGCCCTGTGCCACTGTGTCTCCGAGATGGCATTTGTAGTGACTAGAATGCAGGCCAGTCTTCAAGCAGAAATGCCAGCTGTCCGGCTTGCCAGAATCAGTCACTCTCTGAGTTTGGGGCTTTTTTTTTTTGCCAGGAGGGTTAGCTGGATCAGCTTGCTGATCCTGGGAGGGAAGAAAGCCTGCCCCACTGGAGGGAGAAGCCTCACTCCCTGGGATCATCTTTTATGGGGCTTCCCCCACACTCAGGAATGTCTCTGGAGACCTGAGGTCCAAATGCCAGTTTGCCAGGACTTGGGTGAATGTGCCTCTTCATTTGACTGGCTTCCCTGCAACAAATAGGCAGCTTTGTGCAGCAGTACCAGTTTTCTCGCCAAAGGCCCCATTCCGCTGACGGCACAGCCTTCTTTCCTCTAGTGAAAGAAGCACCTTCCAGGGGGCAGAAAGCACTCTATCGCAGGTGGCCCCACAGTTTTCAGAAAGGAGCCCTTGGATTCAATCCCTTATTCTTAGCTATATTCAGGATTACAGGATTCCCTTCAGCGTTCCCAACTGCCCACTCGTGAAGGAATGATATATTTCTTAATCTATCCCTGCAGCATGTTATCGGGTTTCATGATTTATTGATGAAGTGTAACATGGATATTTCTCAACAATAATAAATATTTGATATGCAATCGTGGCAAGCTACCCTCTGCACAATGCGCCATTAAATATGCAAATCTGTGCAGCGAAGCAGAAAGGCTCTTATCTTTCGAGTGCCCCTTCAGAGCTCTCCTGATCAGCAGCCTCCTGTTTCAAGGCATTTGGGGGAAAGGGAACACGCCTTCCATTACAAGAGCTGAATATTTCTGACAGGGCTAAGAAGAACTTGGTCTGTTTAGCCTGGAGAGAAGACGGCTGAGAGGCGATAGGATAGACATCCTCAAATACTTGAGGGCCTGTCATAGAGAGGATGGAGCAGAGTTGTTTTCTGTTGCCCCAGAGCAGGGGTAGTCAAACTGCGGCCCTCCAGATGTCCATGGACTACAATTCCCAGGAGCCCCCTGCCAGCGAACGCTGGCAGGGGGCTCCTGGGAATTGTAGTCCATGGACATCTGGAGGGCTGCAGTTTGACTACCCCTGCCCCAGAAGATGGGACCCAGAACCAATGGGATGAAATTAATTCAAAAGAACTTTGGCTAAACATCCAGAAGTTGTGGGAAAAGGTATAGTATTGCTGAGTCTTGTCTACACGTTCTGGAAAAAGACTCAGCCCGGGGTGGGGTGGAGTGGGGGAGGACTTCCTTTTGTGCTAAGAGTTCTGCTCTTTCTGGCGGTTTCCTTCTGAGACCAACACAGGACTGCATGAACCTGCCAGCTCCTGCCCTCAAGCAAGGCTTCAGGCAGGACATCCAGGGTGATCCCATAGCAGGAACCTGCCTGATTTGGGGTTTTGTGTAAGCTCATCTGTCAGGGTTTAGCCCACTACACATGAAAAGGAGTGACTAGGAAGAGCTACGTCAAAGCCTTGGCATGTGACCATCTCCCTCTGCCACTCAACAGCAGCCTTTCATTCCACCTCCCCAACTAGTTCTTTAACCCTTTATCCTGGACTAGATGGCCTGTTGGGCCTCTTCCAGCTATAGGATTCTAACCCAAAGTTGGGATCCAGGACTTGCCCCGGCCTGGGAGGGGAAGATCTTTGGTGAGGGCTGGGGTATATGGGATGGGCTTTGTGGTGGGGCACCTTCTGCATTAGGGAGGGTGCCCTCTATGAGAGGAGGCGGCCACGTCAGAGGTGGGGGAGAGAGTGGCTGATGCCCAGGGAAGCCTCTGTCTCAGAGGAAGATGCACAAGGCTGTTGTCCTGCCAGAGCCAGTTGAAAAGCCAGGGGAGGACCGGAGGTGGAGGCAGCTCAAGGTGGCAGCTGTGACTCTGGAAGGAATTAAGAGGACAAACATCCATAGGACTCCTGTCAGTGGCGCAAGCATCCATGGAGCTCAGCACATTGGTCTAGAGTGGGAGCTGGTGGGGAGCTGGTCAGTTGGCTTGATCTCCTGCCTGGGTGAGTATGGAGATACCAGGAAAAACGTGCAAGGATCACCTTGTCGCATAAGATGTAGGTGAAAACATCAAACATTAAAATTCCATATTTTTTTTAAAAATCTGTTTTTAAATTTTTCATGTCAAATAAAAGATCTTGAGATGACATGGTTGGTTTTTAAAGATTTGAAATTGTCTGAAAAATAATGATATCACGATGCAATGCTAGAGCATGACACCTGCTGCCTGCAGCTCTACCACATGGAGTCTCACCCGCAAAGTATGCGCTGCATGCCCGGCCCCCTGGGTGTTTACAGCTCGCGTCTCCAGGCACTTTAAATTTTGCTGGTTCATGATTACTTCCATGGCGGATTTCCATTGCATTTTTCATTGCATATCTTAAAGATTTCCCCTACGGCTGCTGCATAAGATGGTTTCACATAAAAAACAACTGGGAGCCCAAAAGGCTGTGCCTCAAAGACAGTGAGAGAGAGAACCTTTTTTTCTTAACATTTTTTGTCTGAGATATTCTCTTGATTGCTATTTGAAAGGCTGTCTCTTAGAGGAGGGCAGGGAAAGGCTCCTGTTTGGAGCAGAGGAGAGGACCCGCAGTAATGGGTTTAAACTATGAGAATGATATCGGCTTGATGTCAGGAATTTGTTTTGCACTGTCAGAGTAGTTCAGCAGTGGAATCGACTGGTGGTGAGCTCCCCCTCACTGGCGGTCTTCAAGCAGCGGCTGGACAGATCCTTCTCCTGGATGCTTCAGGCTGATCCTGCCCTAAGCTGGGGGTGGGACTTGATGGCCTGCACAGCCCCTTCCCACTCTAGGATACTATGAGTCCAGTTCAGCTGTGGAATGGGCTGCCAGAGGAGGTGGGGAGCTCCCCCTCACTGGCGGTCTTCAAGCAGTGGCTGGACAGATCCTTCTCCTGGATGCTCGAGGCTGATGCTGAATTGAGCAGGGGGTGGGGCTAGATGGCCTGCGTGGCCCCTTCCCACTCTAGGAGTCTGATTCCTTACAAGTCAGGTAGACCAATGTTATTCCTCCGGATCGCAGAGGGGAGGCTAATGTTGGGCATGAGGCAGCTTGACTTGCCAAGAGATGCTCAGTTCAGGGCCCCCAGGAGCTTGGAGGCAGGGATTTCCCAGCATTTCTGTTTCTTGGCTCTCAGCGTAGCTGACTTCCTCTGGGCAAGCAAAAAGAATCTTCTCAAGGGACTAGAATCTTTCAAACGACATGATGTAAAAGTAAACCTGAGCATGTCCAGAGTGGCTTTCCTTTCTTGCCCTCAGTCAAGAGACTATGCGTGTTGAAGAACCGGCAGTACGAACATATCTGGCAGAAGGCAGCAGAGGTGTGTGTGGTGTGTGTCTCCATGGCAGCGCCTGGGAGATTGATGCCCCTGGCCAGAAAGCATGAGCAACCTCCATGTGGCCACATGCCACACAGCAGCTCAGTGAGCAAGCATGCTTCTTCACAAGACACTATATGATGCCTTGCAGGAGTAGTCAAACTGCGGCCCTCCAGATGTCCATGGACTACAATTCCCATGAGCCCCTGCCAGCGTTCGCTGGCAGGGGCTCATGGGAATTGTAGTCCATGGACATCTGGAGGGCCACAGTTTGACTACCCCTGCCTTAGAGGATAAACAGTATAAACTTCTCACACTTTCCCATACACCAGTTCTGAAAACCAAGCGGATAAAATTCTGGCGCATGGTACACATAGCAGTGATGGAAGAAAATGATGTTCAGATCAACCAAAACCTGATCCCCCCTCCCCAGGGGCCAATTTCCTAGGAGGAAGCTGATCCCAGGTCTTCGGATGTTGTGATGTTGTGGAGGAGCTTGCTTGTGTCTGAGAGCTCATCTCTTGGTGTGCCTTTCCCACCAGTTGGATGAGTTCTTCATGCTTCAGCCAGTGAATTAAAACTGGCGGTGGGGTGGGGGGGGTGGGGGGGAAATCATATTTTGTTCTAGTTCAAGAAGCATTCACATCACGGTGGATTAGGTGGAAACAGCAAACTTGATTTATTGAAAAAAAATCTCTTACATTTAATCCTTTATTACACAGGTTTAAAATATTTTTTTCTTAAAATACCTCTTTCAGGCACTGACAGGTTGGATTGGAATTTGAAAAGCTGTACAAATGTGTCACCCAAGTATTTTATTTCTTAAAAGGGCCTTATGTACTTGAAAACTTAGTTTTCATAGGTTTTATTTTTTCTTTTTCTCATTAACATTTGTTCAAGTCATATATATTAGAGGGGAGGGGGGATAAAATTACACAGAAAGAAATGTCTGCCAATACAAGAAGTAATTTTTATTGCAATATACCGTAGTTAGGTGGTCTGAAAAGGGGAGGATGAAAAAGGGGAAAACTTCAGTACAATTTTACAACACTTGGTAGGATTTTGACAGAAGCACCAACAGTGGCAAACAAAACAGATTAAAGATCCCTCGATGAGAAATGACTGAAACAGAATCACATGACCCAAGTGTGTGTAATTATGTGCAGACATGAATTTTGTGCACCCAGTTTTGAATTTCCCAGGTATCCTGTCACAAGGCTGATGTCTGAGCAAAGTGAAAGATGCTGTGTAAGATTTCTGCAAGTTTCACTGCTTTGTTGTTGGATGAGGTTGTCTCCAGATACCCACTTCTACGCTACCAACTCATCTGCCTCCTTGCACCAGGGGTGAAGCCAAGGCAGCCCCAGGAGCACCGGCCAGGAAAGAGGCGGTTGACCTGGCCTGCTGGGGAGCCGGTCTGCGCTTCCAGGCCTTCCTCGCAAGCAGCCTCTGAACAACTTCCCAGGGAAGACAGCAGCAAGACTGCTGTAGTTCTTTCCCAGTGGAAAGGCCTAGGTGGATTCTGCAGATGCTCTCTGAGCCCCCCCTGAGCACAAGACCACCGTGCCGCAGTTCAGGGCTCTTGGGATCCAACCTTCCTTTGGGGAGCAGTGGGGAAAAGACATCCTATGTCAGTTTTGATTCACAGTAAATGTGATACCTTTTCCTTTGCAAATCCTGCATTTGCATCTTTCCCTTCCACCTGGAAGAAGCACCAATCAAAACAGGGGAGGTCCCAGCGGAGAAGACCTTTGTGGGAAGGCGATGGGACTGCACCTCCTCGTTTGGATCTTCAAAGGCGGGGGCAGAGTTTGATCTTGACTTCAGCACATTGAACAAATACATAAATTAGCACCACAAATATTCAGCGACTGAGTACAAATCTGGCATAGTTACCATCATATAAATTGTATGAATATTCTATTTGTTACCAAAAAAATAAACAAAACCCCAAAAGGAGGCACGATTTCCATGCTTTCCCCACAGGTCACCCAAGGCTCCCTCACGGGATTCAAAGCAGCAGCTCAACCTACTTCTGGCGTGCCAGGCTGGGGGGGGGGGTCGGGGAGGGGGGGAATGCCACTGCCCAAGAGGCCCTGGGCGGCTGGCGAATGGCAGGGCTCCGCCAGTGTTGCTGTAAAGTGATTTAAAGAGATAGCACCAACAAAAACAAAACAGGAGCACCTGGGGGGATCATTCTATTGCATTTGAACAGAGGAGAGCCATGGAGGTCCCTGCCATACGGAACTTCCCCTGGGAAGCTAGCCTTTCTCTTTGCAGAAGGTAGTTGTAAAACTAACAGCTTGTCCACTGAATCAAGTGAAGGCAAGGCAGCGATGAGGCTGGCCTCATGTTGGAACTAGTCAGCAACGTCAGGGAGCATTTTGCAGTAGAGCCAGGTGTTTCCCAAACATTAATCTGAAATTCCACAGTTTCTCTTGCTTTTGGAGACGTGTCCTATGTTTGCCCCGATTCTATGAACATATAAGCACATGCTTTTACAAAGTGCCATTTGGTCTTCACAAAAGTGGGCTTCTGTGCCCAGAACGGAGGCCCTGATTCTAAGCATGCAGACTGAGGGAGCTCCGCAGGGCAGGGCAGGGCAGGGCAGGGCAGGGCAGGGCAGGGCAGGGCAGGGCAGGGCAGGGCAGGGCAGGGCAGGGCAGGGCAGGGCAGGGCAGGGCAGGGCAGGGCAGGGCAGGGCAGGCATCCAGGGCCCGGATATTCTCCACAGGGCAAGTGTCAGTGGTTCACTGCCTTACAGGCTGCAGCTTTAGCATCTGTGCTGGGGTGCTGGAGAGAATGGTTGTTCCTTAAATTACCAACAGGGGGCATGGGTGGGTCACATGCATGTTTTGAAGCCAGAGATACTTTATATTTAAAATAATAATAATATACAAATATTTACTTACAAACATACAAAAATAGAAGCACCTTTATCATATGGGGCGTACGGTCAGAACCTGCAATTTTTTTTTTTACCTAATTGGTTTCAGTCATTACTTTTAGGATCTAAACAGGAAAACAGATGAAACAATAATTTTGACGGATATTCCAGAGGGCTTCTGATCGAAACCCCAGTGAAGTCATGGACCCTAACCGGAAGGGCTTGCCAAGGTCCTCAGTCCACATCCCTGTTCAGAGGCAAGGCCACTGCCACGTCCTGCCTGGCCGCTGGTTCTCCACAGTCTTCTCAGAACCCTCCAGAGATCGGAAACTCCACAATCAGGAAAATGTCTTTCGCTGACTTCAGTGAGGCTGTCAGGAAGAAGGCTGTGCTAGTGCTCGGAGCGTGGCCGGTTCAGAGCGATGCCTCTGCAAGCCATGTGAGGAAGCCACGTGACCACTGGTGGTTTTGAAGAAGCTGCACAGCAGTGGGAGTCTGCTGTAGCCACCGGGGGATGCTTTTAAGTCATGTGATTCTGGAGCCTGTGGTGGGAACGGCTCTGTCTTTGGCGGGGGCATCAGAACGTCTTGGGTCTGGTGGAGGAGCTGGGACTCAGGCAAAACAAGGAAACAAATAAGAACAAGAAACCCATCAAACCATCCTGTTTCAGAACGTGCATGTGACGACCACAATGGAGCCAAAAAGAGAAGGCACACTGAGGTTACGAGGTTGCTCATTTGGAGACTTTAGTGTTCTGAGTGGCTCTTAGCCCATGAAGCAAGCCGGTCCCACCTCAAATCCAAACTTCTGTGACGCTTCGCCAAAGTCATTGAACATGATGTCGACAATGGGGACCTGCTCCACTTTGGGCGTGTTGATTTCTAGGATTGTTTTTTGATGGCCTTTCTTTGTCTGAGGAAAGGTGGACAAGACAAAAGAGACCATCAGAGGAGCCCATGACAGCACCCACCGCACAATGAGCCGCCTTGTCCTGAGACAGGCCAGCTCTCACACACCAGCAAAGCCCCTAGCATTCCTTGCAGCTCTCCCGGCACACACACGGACACCTCTTCCTTCAGACTGCCTGTGTTTCCGCTTGGCATCCCCTGCCTGCAGAGTGGCCTTTAGGGAGCCAAACAGCACAGCCAGCTTGGGGTGCCATTCGTAACCAGGGAGCACTACCCCCAGCCTCACTGGCCCTCAGTGAGGTCATCATGGAGCAAAATCCAACTGGCTACAGAGCCTGACAGTGTCTTGTCCACTGCACGGTGGACCACCTCTATCACTCAGGGAGAGAAACAGCAGTCAGGGGAGACTCTGCTGGTCATCTGGGCAGGAGTTACCACCAACCCCCTCCCAGTCAGCGGCTGGAGGCTGTGGGTGGCTGCAGTTGGGTGTGCAAAGAAGGGAGGGGAGGATTAGACTAGTTTTATCACTAGTGCATGGGACTGAATATTTTCTTCTGTTTTATGTGATTTTATTAGGCTTGTGTGCTTCGGCACTCTTTGGCCGCTTCGGCAGCCATTCAAGCCCGAGACGGCCAGTGCTGCCCACTTTGGGCTTGAATGGCTGCCGAAGTGGCCGAAGCTCACAGGCCTAGATTTTATCATTTTACTGTAAACCGCCATGTGCCGACATGGCCCGGGAGTGGCAGTCAACAAATAGAATGAATGAATGAATGAATGAATGAATGAATGAATGAATGAATGAATGAATGAATGAATGAATGAATTTAGGGGAAAGTAAATTTTGGCACAATTTAAATTGGGGGGTGGGGGTGGGTGGGATGGGGAGAATTCTACCACTCTGCAATACCTCTGTTTCTATCTGCAATCAGACACTAGAGACTGCACAGAATAGGGAAAACTGCCGAATTACTGTTTTATTTCAGCACGCATGCATAAGGGCATGAGAATAAGGATGTGCTATTTAATAGGAATTTTAGTAGACCAGGTATTGTCTGGGAGCTCTCTTGAAAAAGGTGGGGAAGATAGAAAAGAATACGGGAAATTTTGTGGAGTCTACAAAATACAGTTGGCCTGTTTTTCTTTGAATCATGACCACTGCCCAAGCCATCATTTCAGGGAGATGAACAAATTCTAGAGTTAAAAGAAAGGACTCGCGGGAACTCAGAGCAGCAGAAAAAGAGTAGATGTAGGCCAAATATTTTTTGCTTTTTGTGGGCCTTTTGATTTGTGGGTTCCATGAGAGAAATCTCCCAGAGAAAACCAAGGATGGGCATTCAGCTCAGGGGACATGGGAAGCGACGTGGCTGGATACAGCCAGTCAGCACATGGCATCAGGGTCTACCTGGAATCTGCATGGCTGTCAGCCACTTCGTTGGCCAGGTAGGCCTCTTGGCAGTAAAGGGGCCCCTCTTGAGGGGCTGCAGGCTCTAAGGCAGGGGTGGGCAAACTGTGGCCCTCCAGGTGTCCATGGAATGCTGGCAGGGGCTCATGGGAATTGTAGTCCATGGACATCAGGAGGGCCACAGTTTGCCCACCCTGTTCTAAGGCAATGGTTGCCAAGCAAAGCTGCTGGCCCTGAGTGCACATCTTTCCTCTTCTTCTCCCCATGAATCTCTGCTTCTTGAAGGCAGCCAGCCCAAAGGGGCAAATCACGCAGAGGGGCAGCCAGGGGTTTCCTCTGTAGGGGCATCTCTTTGGCCTGTGATCGATGGAGCTGCCAGTTCTGAATCCCCGGCTGGCTGAGTTTTTATAAAGGCTCTCTTGGATCTGACATATAAATGCAAAAAAGAGAGACTGGATATTAAATTGCTACTCTTTTCCTACTGGTGAGGGGTACGTTTATTTATGAAATCATTTATATCTCATTTGGGGATTATATATGACCAATGGGTCTCTTGGTGTGTCCAAAGCAGCCCCTCGAGGACCCCCAAGGGCCCACCCAAGAACTGCATCAGCTGAAAGAGCAGCAAAGGCCACCAGCCACAAGGAGGGAGCTGTCTCTCCCCCCTACCCTACCCTTCCATCTGACAGCCTAAGTCACAGGATGGGTTTGTTTCCCTGGCTCTTCTTGTTTAAGATGCAAATTGAGAGAAACATCAAAGCGAAGGGGGCTGCCTGCTCTTATTCCACCAAGACTAGGCAGGGGAAGGGAAATCCCCAAGAGTATGCATGATCACCCACTGTTCAAAGATCAGGATTGCAGGGGGGACGTCCAGCCCCTGAGCTGGGATCCATCTCAACACTGTGACTAAGACTGCATGGAGTTGGGTCAGGGCGTTGGTGCCTCTAGCCCAGAAATGCCTCCTGTGACTGGTGGCTTGACCATGGGAATTGCTGCCTGCAAAGCCTATGTTTGGCCACTGAGCTATGGACTTGATTCCTGCTGCAGATTTTGACTGGCACCTGACAGGCCCGCCTGTGTGAAGACACTCACTGCGCAACCGTCGATGACAGCCCTGATGAAAGGACTGTTGTCGTAGGACATCTCTTCGTCATTGGAGCCCAGGAAGCGGATGGCTCTGTCGTAATTGCCAGTGGAGTCGTCACGCCAGGCCACGGACTGGAAGCAGTTGTAGGTGACATTCTGGTGGGCAGAAGCACTCAAGAGCCTCAGGAAGGTCATCTGCACCACTCCAATGGGGTTACTGTCTGAATCGACGTAGGAAAGCTGTGTTGGGGGGAGAGAGGAGAGAACTCAACCTAGCAATCTGGGCTGGAACAAGCAGGAGGGGGATTTCCAAGACCCCTGGCCTCTTTACAAGAGAGGCTTCAAAGTGTCTCTTGGGTGCTGGGGAGGGTCAGCTCAGGGTGCCCATCAAAGCTGCAGCCTTTGGCTTCTGACCAATAACAACGGTTAAGCCTCTGAGTCTGTGGAAGGAGGGGAGGAGGAGGAGGGGTCTTCTGCAGACTCAGGGCCTCAAAGGCTCAGCCAACTGCTAGACCACATTCTTACAAAATCTCTTGGGGAAAATATAATTATATAAAGCACAGAGATCAATATCCACACACAGAAATCTCCAACCATGACTATCCCACTCAGGGGAGAGGCAGCTAGAGCTAAGAAGAGTTTTGGAAACAAACGACACCCTGCTGTGGATGACAAGAGGAGGTGCCCACAGCCCTGCTCAGTCTTCCCGAGCCTCATGTCCCCTTGGAGAAAGGAGGCCTCTAAGGGCCGGCCACAGCTTTGTCTCCTGCTCCTTTCAGGTGGAAGTTCCCAGAATCTTAAAACAGACACGGTGGGCTGAAGAGTTGAGACAGCCTCCTCCACAAGAGCCGGGCAGAGGGTAGGGAACAGGCTGCTAGTAAACTGCAGAGATTAATAATCACCAGGCAACGAGACAGCACAGGGGGAAGGAAGAGTATACCAACCAGCCATCTGGACCCATCTCTGTTTTTTCCCCCTTCTGAGCTCAGCATGACTGACAAAGTCTTGGCTAGAAGACAGGCAGGCACAGAGAGGGACCAGAATCTAGAGGCCCCGGCGTGCCCATGGCTGTGCCCCACGGGCAGGGAGGACATTTGGTTAAGCTCATTGTGAACTGATAGGGAGGAAAGCCCATTCTGTACACTAACAAGCACCCCCCTTTTAGGGGTCTTAGCCAGACTATTCTAGTTTCTCTTGAAATTCCTCTGATGCAGAAGACCACCCCCTCCGCATTCCCTTATAATGTTGCTTTAATTTGAACAGTAAGTTTTCAACCAAAGTTTCGCCAAAGTTCAATTTTTCAATTAGAAGAGTTGTCTGAAGTAAAAGAAATCTGCTGAAATTACAAAAACATGCAGGGAAGGGTAAGCATATTTTGTCTGAGGCAAAATACCAGAGGGGGAAAAAAAGGGGGGGGGGGTGATACGGATTACTGAAATGGCAGCGCTCATGGTTGAAGCCACCCATGAGAACACCATGCGGACATGAGCCAGAGGCAGGCAAGTGACACACTGGTAAGGCTATACTAAAAAAGGTAAAGGTATCCCCTGTGCAAGCACCATGTCTGACCCTTGGGGTGACGCCCTCTAGCGTTTTCTTGGCAGACTCAATACAGGGTGGTTTGCCATTCCCTTCCCCAGTCATTACCGTTTACCCCCCAGCAGCAAGCTGGGTACTCATTTTACCGACCTCGGAAGGATGGAAGGCTGAGTCAACCTTGAGCCGGCTGCTGGATTGAACTCCCAGCCTCATGGGCAGAGCTTTCAGACTGCATGTCTGCTGCCTTACCACTCTGCGCCACAAGAGGCTCTAGGGCTATACTAGGGGGTGGCAAACTGCGGCCCTCCAGATGTCCATGGACTACAACTCCCATGAGCTCCTGCTAGCAAATGCTGGCAGGGGCTCATGGGAATTGTAATCCATGGACATCTGGAGGGCTGCAGTTTGACTACCCCTGTTCTATACAGTTTAGGCAATCAGATGAATTGATTTACTACCTTCTGCCTAATGAATCAAGGGTAACTTTTTAAAACCAGGCAACATTTTTTTAAAGTAGCTATTTCAATTGTTGTTTATTCTGGAAAGCAAAATGAAGGAAGGGAATCAAAGAAAAGCCTACAGCTGGTGCAGTGAGGACTCAGGGGAGTGGCAGGTCCCGCTGTCCCTTTCCTCCTCCCACCGAAAGGATTCTTGAGTGGCTGCAACTCTGCTCAGGCTAAGGTCCTTGGAAAGCTCTTGCCCTGGAGCTCTGAAGCCCAAGGCTAAGAGGACACAATGTGCACAGGGGGGCCTGCGGCCGCAGAATCAACACTGTGTTTTTTCAGACAACACCATTTGTGAGATGAACTACACAGCTAGGTTGCAGGAAGAATGTGTTGCCTTTAACCCAAAAAACACAAGAGAGATGCGTGGCTGAAGTCTGGAAACTTTCACAGAATCCTAGCACTGGAAAGGTCCTCTAGTTCCACCCCCAGATCAATGCAGGAACCTCTTTCTCCTCCCAGCCCAGGCGACTCTCAGGAAAAAATGCATCAAAGTGTGGAAGGCATTATATATTCCCTGTCATGTAAGAAGATCACAGTCTGAGGAAGAGTACTTGTACTCCAAAGCTCACGCCCTGAATAAATCTTTGTTGGTCTTAAAGGTGCTACTGGACTCTGATTTTATTGTCCCCCCCCCCCAGGCAATTAAGATGGGGTGGGGGAGAGATAGTGTTGCCCAACAGCATGACCCAGTCCATCCACCACCCCATGGGCCATCTTTGGTTGGACTGACTCTGGTGTCCCATTGGCTCACCAGCTCCAATCAAAACATGCTGCCAACGCCTTGCGGAAACTGTCCAGCAAGAACACCTGAACACATGCAGATACTTGTCCTGAGCTTGTCCTTGGGTCCATCTCTGTGAGCTCTGGACTGTCAGTAGTACAAAGAGCAAAATATATGGGTTCGTAGGAAGGAATGCAGGACTACGGGGCAAATGAACAGCTCGTTATTGGTGATCTCAGCGGCGATTACATGCTGTAGCACAGGGGTAGTCAACCTGTGGTCCTCCAGATGTTCATGGACTACAATTCCCATGAGCCCCTGCCAGCATTTGCTGGCAGGGGCTCATGGGAATTGTAGTCCATGAACATCTGGAGGACCACAGGTTGACTACCCCTGCTGTAGCAGGCGACAACAAGACTGAGAAACTCCCCAGAAAACCCCAACATATATACAAAGCAGACAATAGATTTCCTCGCCCGTTCATGGGATTAGCACTGATTGATTTTAACTGATTGGCTAGATTATCACTAATTGATTTAAACTGATAGGATCAGACAGACTGGATCCTCGCTGCGCATTGGTCAGTCTCATGTCTGCTTGGATTCTGCCTCAGATCTCAAGCCTGAGATCTTGGCAGACCCACACAAAAGGCCCATGGAGGCTTGATCATGCTTGGATGTTGTTGTTGGTACATTCTGGAAGTCCGTCACCTTGTCCTTGGTCGGGAGTCCTCCTGCAGCGGTCCGTTGATGAGGAATCCAAGGATGAGCAATCCAAGGCATTCCACTGATGGAACGCTGAGATGACATTTCTCCCATTTCATCTTGAGACCAGCAGTGGAGAAATGGCGTTGCACCTGTCATAGACCATCAGCGAGCTCAGGGATGGCTCCCTGCAAGCAAAATGTCATCAAAATAGGAAATCACCCCTCGAATTTCCTTATGAAGATCTTCCATGAGGTTCTGGAAGATTCCTGATGCAATGCGGATACCGAATTGAAGGTTCTTCACCCGGAACACCTACGAGGTTTGGGCTGCAGCTGAGGCATCGTCAATCAGCGGTTGCTGGTAGCCTGGGCAAAGTTGAGTTTGGCAAAGACTTTGCCCCCTGCCAGATATGCCCAAAGGTGGCACTGGATATGAGTGCTGTTGCAGTGACGTGCTTAGCGTGCGCTTGTAACCTGCACAAATGTGAACATCCCCATTAGGCGTAATGGGAGTAACAATTGAGGTTTCCCAATGTGCATTAGGCATGGGCTAGAGGACACCCTGTGCCAAAAGCCATCTAGTCCCGCATCAATATGGGGCTTTAAGGTGAAGGAAACCCTCCTGGCCTGAGGCAGATGGATCAAGAGCCAGGGTAACCGGTGTAGCAGCTGAGCAAGTTGTCAAAAACTGCAGAGAACTTCAAAAGATGTGGTCTGGAGCTGATGGATCCTGCTTATGGTGATCCCAAGTGGCTCCATCCAGTCAAGGCCAAGGAGGCTAGTGTGCTCCCCCCTCGATAATGACCAGCAGCAGACAGCCACAAAAACCTTCAAAACAAACATGAAAATCACCCATGCCTCATAATGGGGCAAGGCCGCCCTGAAGCTCCTTAACAATACAGATCAGAGGTCGCAGAGGAGGGCCTCCTTTAGGGCATAAGTGCTTGAGGGTTGAGCTAGAAATAATGGAAAGTGATGACCCAGTGTTCAGTTCCACAGTGCAAGGCGACCCCTGTATGCTCACTGACAAATGCATCTTCTTGGGACCGCTGTCTTTATCACTGAGGAAGACTGTGTGGGTGCTTGAAATCAGATGACATTGGTGGCTGGATGTAGCAGGCTCACACGGTGAAGCTGAAGTCTTTCTTGTTCCTTTGTGGTGGAATTTGGCCTCCCAAGGTTGGTGCCAGGAAGCTGCAGTGACATGCTGGAAACGGCAACTCAGGCAATATGCTCTTTCTTGTTGCAGGCCCTGCAATATGCATCTCGGAATTGGCAAGAGCTCTGCATGTGCTGGGCCCCACGACTGGCATAGTATCCAGAGGCGGAATAGAATTAGGGATGTGTGCATCAGCTCAGCTGCCTCAGCAATCACCGAAGCCTGAGGCAGTGCATAGGAAGCCAGCACCATGGTGTGGAGAGCAGTGGCGGCGGCGGCACACCAGCTGCCAGCTGCACGCAGGTGCAGGTGTGCCTGCATGCGGCCGCCAGCTGATGTGCCCTCACCCCTCCTCTCTGTGCCATGGCACTGGCCTCCTACGTGCTGACTCAGGCTTTGGTGACCACCAAGGCGGCTGAGCCGTGGCGCACACCCCTAAATAGAATAGAATCATTGAGTTGGAAGGGACCTCCAGAATAATCTAGTCCAACCCTGGGCACCATGCAGGAACTCACAATTACCTGGCCACCCACAGTGACCCCAATTTCATGCCCAAGTGATCCCACCCAAAGTCTCCAGAATACAACCTTGCCTAGAGGAAATTCACCTGCCATCCCAAAGTGGCAATAAGAATTCCCTGGATATGCAAGGAATGGCCACAAGGGACAAACACTGGCACATCTCTTCCTGCCCATTCACTCATCAAAAAATCAGCATTTCTGTCAGATGATTACTGAGTCTCCGCTTAAAAACTTCCAAAGAAGGAGAACTCGCCACCTCCCGAAGAAGCCTGTTCCACTGGGGAACCACTCTGTCAGGAATGTCTTCCAGATGTTTAGCTGAAAATTCTTTTGGATTAATTTCAGCCCTTTGGTTCTTGTCTGACCCTCTGAGGCAACAGAAAACAACTCTGCTCCATGCTGATTCTATCTTCTGTCGTGTTTGTTACCACTCCCAGTTTAGTATCATCTGAAAATTTAATAAGCACCCCTCTAATCCTTCATCCAAATCCAAATCATTTATATATATGTTTAATAGCACAGGGCCCAGGACAGATCCCTGAGGCACTCCATTCGTTACTCCTCTCTAAGATGATGATGAGCTATTTATAAGCCCCCTTTGAATATGATCCATCGATCAACTTGTCAATAATAATATCGTGTGGAACTTTATCAAAAGCCTTAGTGAAATCAAGGTCAACAAGGTCCACAGCATTCCCATGATCTAGCAAGGTAGTAACTTTCTCAAAAATATATATAAAGTTAGTCTGACATGACTTGTTCTTCAGAAAGCCATGCTGACTCTTAGTAATAACATCCGCTCTAGCTGCTCAAGCACCGAGTGTTTGATGATCTGTTTAAAAATTTTGCCAGCAATACACATCAAGCTTGACAGTCGGTAGTTACCTGGATCCTCCCTTTCCCCCTTCTTGAAGGACCTGCCCTCTAGTTGAACACACTGGTAGAATGTGTGGTGGCAGGCAATTTCTCCCAGCTGAGGGTTGTAGTGTTGCTGAAGGTGCTGGAGAATCTCATCTTGGTCTGCAGTGTCTATGTCATCTGGTGTCAAGAGATTTTGGGCATGTTTGTGGGCCCACAAAGGGTCAGGAACCCTGACTGCTTTTGGGGGCTATTGGTGATGGTGGTGGCTACAAGACAGTGGCAGAACTGTCTCTCATAGGATGGCCAGTGAGTAGGGTGGCTAAGATCAAAGGATTCAACCTGTCCCAAGGTAGCCATGGCATTCATATGCTGAATCTGCTCTCTGGCCTGCGTGTTCAGCAGTTGGATGGTCCTTTCCTTGGAGGCTGGGCACCAAATGAACAATGGGTTCTATCAGCAGTTTGTCCTTCCTTGGCAGCAAGGCTCTGCTCTGGAGATTTCAGCTGGTGATTTATCCCTGCTTAGCAACAGGGCTCTGCACCAGTGATTCATCAGCTGTTGGCAATTGCTTAACAGAGTTCCATACGTAGCATCGTGATCCCATCTTCATCGCCAGTGTGAAATATGTGGGTTCATAGGAAGAATGCCAGGCTACTGGGCAAACGAGCAGTTCTTTATTGGTGATCTCAGCAGGGAGTACATGTTGTAGCAGGCGACAGGAAGACTGAGAAGCTCAGATCCATGTCTGCTTAGATCCTGTTTTGGACCTCAAGCTCAGCCCTCGATAGACCCACATATACAACACAAAGTTTCTCATGTTAAAAAAATTGCAAATTAGAACTGAAATTTCACATTCCAAACTGATGTCAGCCTGAGACATTTCCAAAAAGCTCCCCTGTGCCACCCAACCCATCAGCTGGCTAAGCAGCCGCAGAGCTGGTTTGGGGGGAGGGGACTGAGCTTGCCAAGAGAGAGCCAGCATGGGGTCATGGTTCACAGCGGCGGCTTCTAATCTGGTGAGCCGGGTTTGATTCCCCGCTCCTCCTACACATGCAGCCAGCTGGGTGACCTTGGACTTGCCACAGCACTGATAAAGCTGTTCTGACCGGGCAGTGATATCAGGGCTCTCTCAGCCTCACCCACCTCACAGGGTGTCTGTTGTGGGGAGAGGAAAGGGAAGGCGATTGTAAACCGCTCTGAGACTCCTGGTAGAGAAAAGTGGCATATAAAAACCAACTCTTCTTTCAAAAGCCCTCCATGGAGAAAGACTTGCTCATTTATTTTTAAACTGCCTAGGGATGAAAAGAAAAGAGGTGGTAAAGCCGTACCTCATTTAAAGCTTTATTTACATGCTGCTACACTTGTTGCACTAGCAGACTGGGTGATGGAACCCATGAATAGAGATTTAATCCTGGAAAAGACTGGCCTGGGGAAAGGGTTACATAACATCCTATGGCCTTAGTCTATCTTAATCCTAATCTATGGTCATCTGGTTTGATGAACATTTGGCGTAGATATGAAGACAGACTTTCTCCTTCACCTTCACTGCTGAAATCTCCGGTTGAAGCTTACTTTACAAGATCTCAACAGAAAGGGATAACTTGTTTAAAATACAAGGATACGTTGTCTAAATCACGAGAATTCAAAGACATTCAAACCTTAAAAAAGAAGGTGTGCAAATTCAGTTAGAGTATAATCAACTGCTTTCCAGATATAACTCAGAGTTCAAAAGGCAGCCGGAGGTGGGGGCTCTGATTCCAGAATTTGAGAATATCCTTATTCAAGCTAAACCACACTTGCAAGGTCAGATATACAAACTGCTATTAAGGTATGAAACTGAATCAGAACAGGTTAAGATTTGTATGATTAAGTGGATACAGAATATTGCTACTAATGTCACACTAGAAACATGGGAACGCATAGGGGCTAATGTGCCTAAATTGACAAAGAGAAAACTGGTATAAGATATTTTATAGATTGTATGTAACTCCTAAAGTAATTACAAAAATGTCTAAGGGGTATAATAACATGTGCTGGAAATGTCATGAAAAAGTGGGTTCTTTCTTTCATATGTGGGATTCTGGGCTACAGTACATGCTGTCCTAGGAGAAATGTTCAATATTAAGTTTCTGATGAAAGCTGAATATATGTTGTTAAGCCTGTGTCCAGAACTACTTCCATTACAGGCCAGGAACAGCAGCAAGACTAGTCTTGGATATGAACTGGAAATCCCACGAGACGCCAACCACTGATTCATGGCTGGATAAGCTTGCTGAGCTGGCGAAAATGGCAAAACTCACATCTATAGTTAATTAAAAAAAATAATAGAAGACTTCCAGGAGCAGTGAAGCTTTTATCTGGACTACCTTGTCAAATAAGCTCGAATAAGAAAAAAGGGACCATGGAGGGGATATATTGTTTGGGGGTGGATATATTGTATAGAGGGATGGGGATATATTGTACTGGATGTATATCTATTTCCTTTCTCTTTGTATACTCTTATAAAAAATAAAAACAAACAAACAAAAAATAAACTGCCTAGGAGGCTCTGGGTGACTAGCTGAAGCACATGATGGTTTGTGGGCCGGAAGCTCAGCAGGGGTCAATCCTGCCTTCCCATGCTCTGCAGGCCTCTGGGGCCAAAAGCACTGCTTTCCTGCCAGAAGCACTGCCCGAGGCTGCCCAGTCAATGGAAGGGGCTGAATCTGGCAACCAGAGTGAGTTGTTCAACTAAAGCGATGAGGATGAGGACTCCAATTTCACCCAGTTTTCTACTCATGGGAAAGAAGGGCCTCTGCAGGCACTGAAGGTTTCCCCCCCAGCCTGACAACTTCCAAGGTGCCCCATAGTAAGCCCAGCAGTGCCCCACACGTAAGCCCAGCTTCACAACCGTAACCGCCCCTTTTCCAGAAGGACAGCCAACCCATTCAGGAAGCTTGAGGCTCCATCGGTATAACATGCTATAACACAGTATAACATGGAGCATAGACATTGCCCTGTAACATTCAGCAGCACTGCACTGCTATTTTCCTAGGGTATTTTCTCTTCCTGGGATACTTTGCAGGACATGCAGCAAGTAACAGCCATAGTCTGCCCTCTGTGATCAGAGACCGCAAAGTCCATGGGCTTCTTGAGCCATTGCTAGATCCTAAAGGGCAGACTGGGGGATGCCTTGACTGAAGATGTCAGAGCCAGGCTGCTGGACCAGATCCGGTCCCACATTCGGTCCCACATTCTATTTCCCAGACATGGAGGCAATGGCTTCACCTTTTCCCTCACCACATGAGGGAGACATCTGATTGGGCTGGCTTCTTGTCAGTCTACAGCAGGGGTAGTCAACCTGTGGTCCTCCAGATGTTCATGGACTACAATTCTCATGAGCCCCTGCCAGCATTTGCTGGCAGGGGCTCATGGGAGTTGTAGTCCATGAACATCTGGAGGACCACAGGTTGACTACCCCTGTACTACAGGGTTTATTAGTCTGGCATGCAGGATTAAATCAGGTTTCTGGCCATAACCAAGAAGGGGGAGTGGCTTAGGTGCTCCAGCCCAGGGGTGGAGGGAGCCAGAATCAAAGCCACTTACCTGCTTACAGTGACTGCACCAAGTGGCAGGCTGATCTTTGGCCCAACGGGCCAGGTGACTCTGCAAAATATGAGGCGAGTTAAAACAAACCAGGAAGCCAAGCCGGAAAGCCTCTTACCAGTTTGCCACGCTTGAATTCACTGAACCAGGAGCCTGGATTTTCCTTTGGCCATGAAGTAATCCTAGCCTGAAAGTGGCCAAAGAGAAGAAGATAAAAGAAGAGAGTTACACTCAGGAGAGCAGACCATCCTGGAAAAGAAAGCACGCACAATCCTGAAACATATTCATTTTTATGCATTTTGATGTCATAGGAGGGCTTCCAATGCAGCAGAACAGCAGAAGGGCAGCTGTGTGGCCCTGTCCACCTGCTGTCTCCTTCCCAGCGGTTCGAACTGGTCTTCCTTGCACAGTCTGAAAACAGCTTATCCCCCTTAGAAGTTTCTGTACACAGGATTGGCTTGTGCTGAACAGGGAAGGCTGTTTTGAGCTACTGCACCCCACCCCAAGCTATCCAGAGGAGAGGCTACTCTCTGAGGATCAGCTGTTTGTCAGGCTGTGGCAGGGAGAGGCTTAAACTACCCCCATGCGTAGCCCAACAAACAGCAGATCTCCCCAAGAGGCTCCTGGGATTAGCTTGGCCTGCATGGGGAAAGACGATTCCAACTGCCCCCCCCCCCCCCCACACAGCCCAAGCCATCCGGTTGGAACCAGCCCTAACCCTAAAGCCCAACAAACAGCTGATCCACAGAGCTATTTGTCAGGCAGCCATTCAGGAAAGGTAAAGGTAAAGGTATCCCCTGTGCAAGCACCGAGTCATGTCTGACTCTTGGGGTGACGCCCTCTAGCGTTTTCATGGCAGACTCAATACGGGGTGGTTTGCCAGTGCCTTCCCCAGTCATTACCATTTACCCCTCAGCAAGCTGGGTACTCATTTTACCCACCTCGGAAGGATGGAAGGCTGAGTCAACCTTGAGCCGGCTGCTGGGATCGAACTCCCAGCCTCATGGGCAGAGCTTTCAGACTGCATGTCTGCTGCCTTACCACTCTGCGCCACAAGAGGCCATTCAGGAACCTGAGTCAAAAGCTGAACCGATTTGACAGTTTGTGATTTGGGTCATGAATCAAACTCGGGGTGCACATCTCAGCTAAAACCTCAGACTCCCCCTCCCCAACTTTGATTTGGGTTGCTTTGAGGTTTTGCTCAGCTGAATGCATCCCCCTGTTCAGGAGCTGATACAAAGCAAGTGTTATTCATTAAACACCACTTTACAGTGAAGCAAGAAAAACATCTCAGAAGCAAGAATGTCCCCAAAGAGAAAGTATTCTAACAGCAATGTTGGGAAATTAACAATGCCCACATGCCAATTGATGCTACAACTAAATAACAAAACACATGGTAAGCAGAAGAAAGATATAATTATTGCTGTGTTCTAGTTATTTATACAGCCAAGGTTTATTTTCAGAGATTTATTTTAAGAGACGAGGTTGTTGGAGCCCCCTGAAAAATGGGGAATGGGAGCCAGTAAGTATCTTAGGAATACAGAAGACCTCCCTACTTTGCCTCCCTGCCAACAAACTAAAATTGGAGATTTTTTTTGTCACAAATAATGGGATGGAATATAATGTCTATATCTTGAATAGATTTAGCCCCACAGCATCCCTACATCCCTCCCACATGAGCCAGCAGAACGTGTCAACATCTTGTCTGAGAAGGACGAAAGAAGGACCCAACAGATCCGATGAGGACAGCTCTGATAAGGAAATTTATGCCAGTTGGTCGCAGCTGAATCTTACCTACAAGGCCTTGGATAAAATTTCTTTAAAGCTTGATCAGCTTTATCAGTCCTTTCCACTGACTAAGCCCAGAGAACTTACAATGGTGGACAATACTAGTAAGTTCTGCTCACATAAACAAGTCTCGGTCTCTCATGAAGTGAAGGACGCCTGTACTTTAGCCTTTCAACCTAATAAAGTGGCCTTTACTATTTGTCATTTCAACTGACACATTCATCTGTGGGATGCCAAACACGACACCTGAAAATCTTCTTCAAGGAACAAATTGGACATATAGATTTAAGCTCTTGTGAAATGCTTAGCTCCTTTGCTCAGCAAAGCAGAGTTCTCCTAACCTTTGGGACACTTTCAGCCTCAGAATCACACAGAGCTGGATGAGACCACCAAGAGACCAACTGCAGCAGGCCTTACGAGGATGCTAAGGAGGCTTGGCAGTAATTATAAAGAAGAACGACTCCAAGTGAATTACCAAAAGACAAAGGTAATTGGTATTTGGTAATCAGTCAAAATCTAAAATCTGGAAACTAGATAACCATAAAATTCAAGTTGTTAGTAAGTTTAAATACCTGGTGGTAGTTCTACAGTCTTTGGGTGCCAGAAATGCTTATTCCCAATATGTCGCAGATCAGCAAATAACATGGTTAAATTTTACTGTACTAAGGGTAGAAAATTTGTCCCAGCAGCCCTGGAATTATTTAGGAATTATTTTGTTTATAAATGTATCTGAAATTTTGGTCTAAATGATCATAAAATAAAAACTGATTGAGTGATGTGAACAGGATGTGGATTCAAGGGACACTGGCTTCAGCTCAGTAAGAATCGCAATTAAGCTGTGAATGCAGAAAGCACCCTCATCGGAAACTTGCAAGGAACTGGTTTTCAATCAGCCTTGGGAACTGCAAGGCCCACCTGGCCACCGGGCCAAGAGGTTTGGAATGGCACTTGTTGGTATATTAGTCAGATAGCCAAACTGCATCCCACATGAGGCCCATCGGGGACTGTTGTAGCAGGGAGAATGCCTCTGGCAACCTCCATCCCTTGAACCAGGCGCTTTGTGCTGAGCAGATCTGGGCCTGGGACCGACACGCGTGCGATAACCCCTTTGCTTCAATGGCTGTCAGCTGATCTGTGGGTGAAAATGGCTGATGTGCATCAATCAAGTCGCTAAGCCATAATGTCTTACCTTTATTTTAAACAATAGTCTAAACAGAATAAAAGCACCGTGTGTGTGCCTCAAGTGCCATTGAGTTGCAGCTGACTTCTGGCAACTTCACAAGGTTTTTGAGGCAAAAGCCTTTGCCTTCCTCTGAGAGCGCTTTAGAAGTGTCCAAAAGACAGCCTGAGTGATGTGCCAGGTAAGGCCCAGGCTGAAAGCTGCCTTTGTGCCACGGAAACTCACTGGGTGTCTTTGGGCCTGTGCTCAGTTTAGCCTCCCTCACAGGGTTGTGGTGGAGATAAAATGTAGGAGAGAAGCATGGTGGGAGCCACTTTGGGTCCCCGATGGGATTCAAATGGATTACATTAAAAAAACAATAAAAATTCCACAAAAACGTAGGCATGAAGATGACAGAACCAAACTAAAGGAATCCAAAAAAGAAAAGAAAATCCACGAGGACCACTTACCCCTTCAGACTTCTTATCAGGGAAGATGCAGGTTTCACCACCAGCTGTAAAATTGCAGTAAACCTTGAAGGAATCCCTGGAGCAACCTTGGTTAGGGTCAACCCAGTATTCACCTGGAATGGAGACAAAACATTTTTTAAAAGAAGTGCTTTCAAATTTCAGTTCCAACTGTATGATCAAAGCTTATGCATCCAACATTAATATACATTTAAAAAAATGAATTTGACACTTCCTTTTTTTCACTGAAAAAAATAAGGCGTATTCTTGTCCACACTAATAAAATGGCACATGGTAGTTTTCTAGGGCAGCGATCCCCAAGCCCCGGTCCGAGGACCAGTAGCGGTCCGTGGATCAGCCGCGGCTCCTCCTTCTCCTCCGCCCCAGCTGCTGCCTCAGGAGCTGCCCTGCCACTCTGCTGCCAGCTCACCTTTGGTGCTCTCCAGCAGCTGCCATGGCTGGGGCTCCCCCTCGGCATGGCACTGCACAGATGCTGCTGGCAGCGCCCCCCAGCGGGCAGCGGGAAGTCAGGGGCACCGGTGGGAAAGCAACTGGAGCAGGGGCTCAGGCAGCAGCGACATCCCTTGGCAAAAAAATACCCTCCCCCGGGCCTCAGTAAAATTGTCAAGCGTTGACCGGCCCCCAGTGATAAAAAGGTTGGGGCCCGCTGGTCTAGATAACCCAACTCTATGATTTCATGATTCTATGGGGGGGCTCTTTGGCCCCACCCACTTCTTCTTACAATATAAGAGAGGCATCAGATTTGAAAGACATTTTGTTTGGGCTCCTGAATGAACTCCCCCCGCCTCAGCAGCCAGGTTTACCATCTGGGAAGTCAGGATGACAAAGCTGTAGATCTTTGCAGGTACGGGCTGGGTTGTGCTGGGTGCCCAACGGATGCTTCATCTGCTCAATTTCCAGTTTCAAGGAGTTTAGGGAGCCAAATATTTCCTCCATGCCTTCTGCATAGTCCATATAGTTGTCAGAGTTGCCTTCATCAAGCAGCTGGCTGGCATCGATGTGTCGCCGTGTCCTCTTGGAGGACTGTATAGGAAGGGGTTGGATCACATCCCCTGGAGGGCCCTTGGAGGCAAAAGGAAGACTGTGAGCTCCTGCTCAGACTGGCTTCATTGTACCCTGCTTTTCTTCCCAGAACGAGTTGCAGGGCTGGGGGGAAATCTCTGCAGGGTCCCTGACAGGTGCGGCGGGGAGTACTGGACAAGCAGGGAAGAAGCCCTGGCTCAGGGGCACAACACCTGCTTGGTCTGCAGAAGGGACTCTCCATGTAAAGGATCCTAGGTGGCCAGAAAGCAAAGTTGCTGCTTGTCACAACAACAGGCAGAACTGAATATTATGGAGCAGAGTTCTGACTCTGGTCAGGCAGTTTCACCGAAGAAGGACAGAATCAGGGTGTCAAAGAAGATTTAGGAAGGCTCCGAAAGCTACCGGGGAGATTTTAGTGCTGCTTAAAGAGTATACTTACGGGAGGCCCCGGGGGCCCTGGATGACCCATTTCACCCTTGGGACCTGTTGGACCCTGGACAGAAAGGAAGAACACACAAAATTCATGTAATGCCCTTTATTCGGGCAACCAAATCAACACAACATACAGACGTAATGGTCTGTTCAGGGATCTAGCACAGGTAGACTGAAGGCTCCTAAACATTCCACCTGACTACATCTGTCTGACTTTGCCCACCAGATGAAACAGAAGTGAGCTTTAAGGACCGAATCCCCAAAAGTCCTGAGTGCTTTAAGCTGTTTCTGCACAGCACTTGCTTGGCAGCATGCTAAGCAGTAAGATGCAATGTAATTAGTTTTTACTCAGCTCACGCCAAAAGGCAAAATCCCCAGTGGCCATATCTGGGACAACCAATACAAGAAGAAGAAGAGTTGGGTTTTTAAATACTTTTCAGTACACGGAGGAGTCTCAGAGTGGCTTACAAATATCTTTCCCTTCCTCTCCGAACAACAGAAACCCTGTGAGGTAGGTATGGCTGAAAGAGCTCTGAGAGAACTGCTGTAAGAGAACTGTGACTGGCCCAAGGTCACTCAGCTGGCTTCATGAGGAGGAGGAGGAGGAGGAGGAGGAGGAGGAGGAAGAGGAGGAGTGGGGATTCAAACCTGGTCCTCCAGATTAGAGGCTGCTATTCTTTGATCACTACACCATGTTGGCTCTCATGGAATATGAGCACTACCTTTGGGGCCATTTTGGACTCCTCTCAACAAACAGATGGGTTATAGCCAACTTAAGAACCACTACACCATTACAGCAACTAAGCTCTCACCTGACCCAATTATTTAGGGTAATTCGGTCATGCACTGCCATCAAGGAAGGGCACCAAAATTCTAGCCAATTAAAGCTTGGCTGTGAGGCCACGGAGCATATTCCGTGGATAAAGTCGCTGCACTGGGACCTTCTGGCCACATTTGAGACAGAAGCAGAACTAGAAGCCCCTTGGTTGTCTTGGGGGGATACATTTGATGGCTTCAGGTGGCTCTCAGAGGCCGAAGTGGACAAGTTGCTGGGGTCAGTGAAGGCGACCACCTGCCCCCTTGATCCCTGTCCGTCTTGGTTGCTCAAATTGAGCAACCAGTGGATAGAAGACCTTCTGAGAGAGATTGTCAATCTCTCCCTGTCTACCGAGGAGTTCCCAGAGGTGCTAAATAGGGTGGTGGGTGGTTTCTTAATGAAAAAAACATTGCTGTATCCAGAGGACCAGACCATTCTGCATTTCTGGGTAAGGTGGTTGAAAGGGCTGTCATGGACCAGCTCCTGGCATTCTTGGAGGAAACTTTGGTGCCTGATCCATACCAGTCGGGCTTCCATCCTGGCTATGGTGTTGGAAGCCTTGAAGGATGATCTCTGGCGCTAGCCAGATCAGGGCGGTTTGGCTATTCTCGTGATGCTAGAACCGTCGGCCGCGTTTGACGTGGCCTACCCCAAGTTCTTAGCTCACTGCCTCGCTGCAGCCAGGATTCAAGGGACAGCCTTACAGTGCTTGCACTCCTTTCTTTGGAAACAGACACTGTGAGTGGCAGTGTGGGAGGAGTTGTTGTGTCCTTATCAATGCCCTTGTAGGGTTCTGCAGGAGGCAGCTGCATTGGTTACCAGCTGCAGCCAAGATCAAGTTCAAGGTTTTGGTATTAACCTTTAAGGCCACATGCGGTCTGGCCCCCACATATCTGAGGGACGCCTCCTTATGCCACCCACGAGGCACTTTGTTCTATGAGTGCTAATCTGTTGGAAATCCCTGGCCCGAGGGATGTTCACCGGGCTTTTTTGGTCCTGGCCCCAACCTGATGGAATGAGCTCCCAGGAGAGCTGAGGGCTCTGTCACGGCTCTGCAGGGCCTGCAAAACAAAGCTCTTCCATCTTTGGTTGAGGCTAGGGCAGGTGCAAACATGGGCCCCTCTCCAGGCCAAATTGGGGCATCAGGTTACTCCTTAACCTTGAGGTGGGATGCTCTGTGTGGAGCAGGGGGAGGGGGGTGGTTTTATCACCGCCGGGATATGCTCATCTTAACGACATTGTTTTTACTGGGGTTTTTACCAGGGCAAACATTTTGATCCCCACCACAAGAGTAGTGGGCTAGAAATTAAATCATAAATAAATAAATAAATAATTTCCAGTTTTGACATGCATGCTCACCGAAGATCCTTTAGTACCTTTTGGACCAGGGGGACCCTAGAACAAAGAAAGAGTAAAATTAAGCAATTAGTGAGGCCAAACCAATTAATTCTGAATACAGCTTGCCTGACTTCAATTCTTAACCGAAGTATTCATTTGATTATTTTTAAAAAATCTAGAATTAGAATCAGAATCACACAGAGTTGGAAGAGACCACCAAGGGCCATCCAGTCCAGCCCCCCCATCTTCTTAGGGACTTAAAAATCACATACTCATGACAGATGTTCATCCAATATCTTCCAAAAACCTTCTAAGTGAAGGATAATTTTTATAGTAGATGTCTGAAATAGGGATCAGTGATTTAGTTTGAGCAGGCTGGCTGGAGGGGACGGTATAAAATTCAATAATGAATGAATGAATGAATGAATGAATGAATGAATGAATGAATAAATAAATAAGCAAGCCAAAAAGTAAGTGAATCAATGCTGATTTGGGTATTTTTGAACCTATCCGAACTGAACTACCCATTCTTGCCCTTTAAACAGGCCAAATCAGCCATTGGGTCACAATTCAACCAGTTTAAATGCTCCCCCCCCTCCTTCTCACCGCCAAGCAGCTGATGTGTCATCCAGCAAGATGGAAACATGGTAAGGGATGCCAGAAGCCTATTTGGATGAACAGAGAACTTCAGGAGGAGCTAAAGAAGAAAAAGGAAATGTTCAAGAAATGGAGGGAAGGACAGACCTCGAAAGAAGAGTGTTTGCAGGTTACTAGGCACTGTAGGTCAGCCATCAGAGGCCAAAGCTGGGGGTGAGCCGAGACTGGCCAGGGAAGCCCCCTAAAACAAGAAAAGCTTTTTCAGATTTGTGAGCAGCAGACACAAGGTAAACGAGGCAAGAGGCCCGCTGTTGGGTGCAGATGGACAGACTCTGACAGAGGACAGAGAGAAAGCAGAAAGGCACATGTAGGGATGGTAGTAGGCAAGGTACAGTGTCTGGGTGGCAGGTTGACGTGGACAGAGAGGTTGTCGAGAGGCATCTGGCCGCACTGGATGAGTTCAAATCCCCTGGGCTGGATTGTGTGCAACCAGGAGTGCTAAAAGAACTTTCTGGCGAGCTTGCAAAACCCTTGTTCATAAACAAAATCAGAGTCAAGTAGCACCTTTAAGACCAACACTCTTCCTCAGTCTACTTTAGGAACTCTTGAAAGACTGGACTGAAGACCGGAGGAGAGCGAATGTTATCCCACTCTTCAAAAAAGGGAGGAGAGATGACTTTGGAAACCACAGGCCAGTGAGTCGGATGTCAATTGTAGGGAAGATAATGTAGCAGAATTTACGTGGGGTGATCTGAAATCATCTGAAGGAGAATTTGTTGATCTGGATTTTTCTCCAACAGGTCCTGCAAAACCAACCTGGTTTCCTTCTTTGACCCAGTGATGTTGTATACCTGGATTTCAGTAAAGGTTTTGGCAAAGTTCCTCAAGATATTCTGATGGGTAAACTGGAGGACTGCAGACTGGATTTTCAGATGTTTAGGTGGATACGGAACTGGTTAGAAAACCGCACCCAAAGAATGGTTGTCCATTAGTATTTCACCAGATTGGAGTTTGGTGAGCAGCGGGGTGCCACAGGGCTCAGTACTTTTCAACATTTTTATCAATGATCCGATGGTAGGGGGACTCATTAAATTTGTGGATGACACCAAACTGAGAGGAATAGAGAACATCCCAGAAGATAGAGATGGGGTCAATTATATCTGAACACACTGGGAAAGTGGGCAAATGGGAACAAGATGCAATTCAATAAGGAGAAATGCAGAGTTCTAGATCTGGGCCACAAAAATGGGAAGCAGGCATACTGGATGGGAGATACACTTCTCTGTAGCAGTGTGTGTGAATGTGATCTTAGGATACTTGTGGACTGTAAGCTAAATATGAGCAGACAGTGTGATGTCGTGGTAAAGAAGGCAAATGCAGTCTTGGGCTGTATCAACCCTTCAAACTCACAAGATGTCATAGTCCCACTGTAAACCGCATTGCTCAGACTGCACCTGGAGCATTGCTTTCAGTTCTGGAGGCCTCGCTTCAAAAAGGACTTGGACAAAATTGAGAGGGTTCAGGGGAGAGTGATGAGGATGATCCAGGCCCTGGAGACCAAGCCCCATGAGGAAAGGCTGAGGGACGTGGGAATGTTCAGCCTGGAGAAAAGGCCTCTGAGAGGGGACAGGATTGCTATCTTTAAGTATTTGAAAGTTTCTCACTTAAAGGAGGGCAGGGAAAGGTTCTTGTTGGCAGCAGAGGATAGGACCCACAGTAATGGGTTATAATTACATGTAAAATGATATTGGCTAGATATCAGGAAAAAAAATTCACAGTTAGTGTAGCTCAGCAGTAGACTCAACTGCCTAAAGAGGTGGTGAGCTCCCCTTCCCTGGCAGTCTTCAAGCAGCGGCTGGACAGATACTTATCCTGGATGCTTGAGGCTTATCCTGCATGGAGCAGGGGGTTGGACTAGATGGCCTGTATGACCCCTTCACACTCTAGGATTCTGTAAGTATAATTTGGGAATGGAACCCTTTGTTTTTCACTTACCGGTAATCCTGGAGGGCCAGGAGGGCCAATGGGACCAGAAGGACCTGTAATGCCCTGAAGAAAGAGGCACAAAGAAGATTATCACAAACTCGGGTGAAGAAACGGGTATTGTTGACTACAAAGTGCAGGAGAAGACTGGGATCCTGAAACAACCCACTACTTTTACTTACAAGTACACCTTGCTGATTTCAGAGGAAACAGATAAAACATGATTTATCTATTTCCAACAGACTCTTCCAGTAACCTACCTGTTCTCCTTTAGGCCCTGATCCTCCCTGAGGGCCTGGCAGACCTCGATCTCCTTTCTCTCCTTGCTCACCAGGAGGCCCAATTAGACCAATCAAGCCTGGATGACCCTAGAAAAATTAAATGTTTCAAAACTTTCATGTTTCCCAGCAAAATAAACAAAAAACTCACCATAATATGTAGCAATATTCTGGATTACAAGCAATCTTTTCTCTTGTGAAAGAAGGAAAAAAATAAAACCCTTTCCAGTTCAGTGTGAAATTATAACACACCTAACATGGACTTGTTTGCTAATACCAAATGGCATGCTAGCAGATGCAAAATGCAGTTGGCAAGTTTCTTCTACTGAAGTTCGGATTTGGAATTCTAAATGCCTTAAAAATTCTTTTTGGACATGGAATATTATTTTCCCAGTGAACAAATCCATTACTCAAAAGTAAGCCAGAAGTCAATGAACTCAGGTGGTACAGAAGACATGATTTGGGTCAAGACACACACAAGCCCTCACCTTTTCTCCCTTTGGACCAGAATCTCCTTTCAAGCCAGGTAAACCAGGTGGACCCTGAGAACAATAAAAAGATACACAATGAAAATAATATTTCCTCTTCAATTCATTGCGAAGCAATGAAAAACTAATCCTGGTGGAGATTTTAAATTCACATGGAAATTCAATTTTTCAGCCCTGTTGTTGGACTGTCAAGTTTCAGTCATATCTGTAAGGTCAACTCTGCTTAGCTTCTGGGATCTGATGGGATCGTGTTTGGTTGGAGTATCCAGGCTGGATAGGTTGAGAGGATGCAAAGAAATGAGTGGGATTCCCAAACCTACCAGTGGGCCTGGGGGTCCATCTGGGCCTGGGGCACCTGGAAGTCCTTGCTCACCCTGAAAAAAAAAACATCATCATCATCATCATCAATAATTCTTAAGACCTGAATACCATGGTACAGTTTCCATAGATTAGTAAGGTGTGGATTTTGCCATATTTACAGTTTGTAAAAGTGGGGAACTCACCAGGAAATCATGGGGAGGGGAAATTGCATCTCCCACTTCCTTCCTTCTTCCTTTCTCCCACTCAACTCTCCCGTGACCACTGCAGCTCCCTGCTGCCAGATACCTTCTTGTCTCTTGCACTTTGGCAACATTTTCTGGGGTTACTAAGCAACCTCAAAATGGTGACTGAGATGTTGTGCTGTGGCATCTTGAGAGCTTCTTTTGTTCTTTTAAACACTGGTCTAGCTTTGCTAGAAATAACTCTCTGTGTGATGCCTCCTGGCTTTGACTCTGACCGGAACTCTCTTTACCACAGAGTTGGTGCGATAGACAGGAACTCTGACCACTCACCTTTCTTATCTCACTGACTTGTCCCTAGAGGACTAAGTTCCTGTTTCCTCCTTCTTTCTCTCTCTCTTCTCTCCTATCTTCAATCCTGCAACATTGTGGGAGCAGAGATGCATCTCTCCCCATCCAGCTATTAATATTATAATAGTAACTTTCTGTTTACCTTTTTATGCGTAATATTAAGTAAATATACTAATAAATAGTTCTTATGTAGAACCTTGGAGAATGCTTTTGTTTGTTGTTTTCTGACCACACTTAGATTATTAGGCAAACCAGAAACTCTGCTAATGTTCAGGATATTAAGGCTTTTCCACAAGTCTACTAATTAATATCCTTCAGGTTGTAGACCCAGACCACATCATATATTTTAGGAATTTAGGAATTTGTTTTTTGGAGAAAGTGCTCATGTTTGCTGCAGCTGAAGATTTTGGCATGTGGCAATCTCTGCGCAGCCCAATAACAGGAGGTATGCTTGGCAGAAGTCCCTAGACAGAGGAATCAGGAGGTACATATTGAATTTGCAGTTGACACTCAACTGGGAAGGGGAGTAAACCCAAAATCTGTTTCAAATTGGAGTACTGCTGACTGGATTTTCAGAAATTAGGTGGACAGGGAACTGGTTAGGAAACCACACCCAAAAAGTAGTTTTCAATTATTGTTCATCAGATTGGAGGGAGGTGAGCAGTGTCAGGGGACTTGTTAATGGGTTCAGTACTTTTCAACTTTTTTATCTATGATCTGGACTAGGGGGTGGAGGGATTCCTCATTAAAAGTGCAGAAGACACCAAATTGGGAGGAGTAGCAAACACCCCAGAAGATAGAGATAGAATTCAATGAGATCTGAACACACTGGAAAAGGGGCAAGTGAGAACAAGATGCAATTCAATAAAGAAAAGTGCAGAGTTTTACATCTGGGTCACAAAAATGAGGAGCAGGCATACTGGGTGGGAGATATACTTCTTGGTAACTGTGTGTGAGCGAGATCTTGAGGTACATATGGACTGTAAGCCAAATAGGAGCAAACAGTGTGATGTGGTGGTAAAGAAGGCAAATGCAGTCTTGGGCTGTATCAGCATCACATCCAATTTATAGATGTCATACTGCATCGATCAGACCCCACCTTGAGTCCTGTGTGCAGTTCTGGAGGCCTCACTTCAAAAAGGACGTGGACAAAATGGAGAGGGTACAGAGGAGAACGAGAATGATCCAGGGCCTGGTGACTAAGCCCAATGAGGAAAGGCTGAGGGAATTGGGGATGTTCAGCCTGAAGGAGGGGAGGTTGAGAGGGGACATGACTGCTCTCTTTAGGTATCTGAAAGATTGTCGCTTGGCGGAGGGCAGGGAAACAGGAGAGAACCCGCGGGAATGGCTTTAAAGAGAACTGAAGGCACTCAAAAACAGGGATGACTGATGCTGCTATTAAATTGTCATTCAATCTAATTTTAAGCTGCCTCAATCTAGTAAGTAAACTGAGAGTGGCGGGTAATAAATTGAAAAATAAATAACTTTACATTTAACTAACTTTTTAACTCTACTAGATGATGTAGTCTAAAATGATGTACACTGCCCTGAGCTGGATCACTGGTATAGAATTTTAATAAATATCATCATCATCATCATCATCATCATTGATGCTTTTCACAGTCAGGGTGGTTCAGCTGTGGAATGGGCTGCCAAAGGAGGTGGGGAGCTCCCCCTCACTGGCGGTCTTCAAGCAGCGGCTGGACAGCTCCTTATCCTGGATGCTTGAGGCTGAATTGAGCAGGGGGTGGGGCTAGATGGCCTGCGCGGCCCCTTCCCTCTCTAGGATTTTATGACTCTTTGAATTACTTTGATAATCTGATTGGCTGTAGGACAAAAAAAATATTGTAATAAAGCTAATAGTTGGGTTCATTTTAATATCTGTTTGTATATGTTATTGTTAATGTATCTTTTCTACCTTTTTAATCTACCTTTTTAATCTGCATAAAAAGAACTACTTTTTAAAGAAGGGAAATGACCTCCAGCATGATCTTCTGACCCAAGATTCTGACGAAGAGTGCTTGCACTCGAAAGCTCACGCCCTGAATAAATCTTTGTTGGTCAGTCTGGTAAAGTTTCTTTTCCTGTATTATGAAAACAATTAATACAGATGCCCTTCCACTGAATAATCTGCAAGGACTGTGATGTTTGCCCAATAGAATATTTTATTGGAGGACATTTTGTTTGTAGTCAGGAGCTCAATGAGCAGAGAGCTCCATAGCCTTCAGGCAGAGGAAAGAAGAATCATTCCTTCTTTCCTCTTTTAAAACAAATCTTGGTTCTTTGAAGCACTTCTTTCATTTTCTTGTTTGCACTTCTGTCCAAATGTAATTCACATACTCCAGGAAGGTGAACAGACTTAAATAAATAATAAATACTAAAATACTAGTTTTCCTAAACCCAAAATGACCCGTTACTTCCTGCCACCCAACCTGGACCTAATAAGAAGGATGAAAGCAGAGACGTTCGGCAAAAAGAAACTGAAGGGTGTGGAGAGCTCTGCCCCTGCAAGAGCCCAGCTGGCCCCTGACTGTCTATGGCAGGGGTAGTCAAACTGCGGCCCTCCAGATGTCCATGGACTACAATTCCCAGAAGCCCCTGCCAGCGAATGCTGGCAGGGGCTTCTGGGAATTGTAGTCCATGGACATCTGGAAGGCCGCAGTTTGACTACCCCTGGTCTATGGGATGCAGATTGGAACACTCACCACAGGGCCGGGGATTCCACGCAGTCCGTCTGGACCAGGCTTTCCTGGTGGTCCCTGAGGGCCCACGGGGCCTGTTTTCCCAGGAGGCCCTTCCAAACCTGCTTCACCCTGAAGACAAGAAGCAATGAAAACCAGGCTGTAGATGAGAAAAGACAGGAGCAAGATGGACTTCACTTTCTGTACCTCTAAGACCGCCAGTTGTTTACCTTGGCCCCCTTCTCTCCTTGCCGGCCTTCAGGACCTGCTGGACCAGGTGGGCCCTAAAGAAAACGGGGGGGAAAGGAAGAATTACTGTGGCTGAAAATATATTCTGAGAGGTGACAGATCGTGCAACTAATGCATGAGGACTGAAACGTAATATCCAATCCAATCCAGCCTTAGTCAAAGGGATTATCAACTGATGCCCTTTCTAAAATTCTACATAAACCCTGAGCAAGAAGGAGCTCTGTTCACATCGGCTCTTGTGCACACTGATAGCCACGAGCCCCCGCTCAGCCACCCAGAGGTCAAGGAGAACTTATCTCAGACATGTGCAAAAGAAAAAAAAAAAGTATCTTACTCTTTTCCCTGGTGGTCCTGAGGGCCCAGGCTCTCCAGTTGGTCCAGGGGAGCCCTGAAGGGAAGAAAGGATGTCAGGACACAGACAAGAACAGCCATGGCTGAATCAACCTAGCTGGCCACAGTGAACCCAAAGGAGCAGGAGTTCTTCACCAGTCTGCCAGAAGAGAGGTAAAGGTAAAGGTATCCCCTGTGCAAGGGCCGGGTCATGTCTGGCCCTTGGCGTGACGCCCTCCAGCGTTTTCATGGCAGACTCAATACGGGGTGGTTTGCCAGTGCCTTCCCCAGTCATTACCGTTTACCCCCCAGCAAGCAGCTGGGTACTCATTTGACCGACCTCGGAAGGATGGAAGGCTGAGTCAACCTTGAGCCGGCTGCTGGGATCGAACTCCCAGCCTCATGGGCAAAGGTTTCAGACGGCTGCCTTACCACTCTGCGCCACAAGAGGCCAGAAGAGAAGCAGATCCCAAATGCCCCAATGGTGGAGAACGAGTGCATTTTGCCAGGACCCGGAATCAAGACCACAGGCTCATTATTAGGCTGCTTTATACAGAATGCCATCAATAGAACTGCCAATGCTTGTTCCATGGGGCACAGGGGCGGCTGGAGGTCTGTGCCACGTCCAGAGCACTGAGGCTGTGCCCTTGCTGAAGGCATCCCGGCCAATGGCTGCTGCACTAGAACAAGGAACCTGCCTTGGCCTGGAAAAGCCTTGATTTCTAGCAGGCAGATACCACAGACTTGTACCCACTCACCGTCTGTCCAGGTTCACCATCATCACCTTTATCACCTGTTGGGCCATCCTGGCCCTAAAAGAAGAAAAAAAGGGCATTAGGAGAAGACACCTTGCCCAGCCTCCAGTGCATGTGTCTTGCAGGCAACATATCACAAGCATATAAAACCGGAATGGAATTGCAGAGGGACATATTCCTCCATGCACATATTCTCAGCAAAGTCTGACTGCAGGAAGGCAGATTAAAAGGTGAGTTTCTCATCCAGTATGCATCATACAGTCCATTGACAAATCAGGACCTACAGCATCTGTCTCAGCAGAGCTACAGCCTAGAAGTCTGCCTCTTGAGCAAGTATATTTTCTTCTTCTCCTCATAATTATAAAGACAGGGGAAAAGCAGGAATTATCTCTGGTCCTTCTGCAGTAAAGAACTGAAGACTCAAGAGTGAAATTCTGGGCAGACTCACAAGGGAGTAAATCCTTCTGAACCCACTAAGACTTATATTTCTGAGCAAAGATCACACTGTCTGACATGCTTCTTAGAGGTGAAAGTACAACTCTTGTTCTCATGGATGGATACTTACAGCTGGGCCAGGTTCACCGGGAGGTCCAGGGTCTCCAGGAAAACCGACGGGGCCCTACAGGAATATGGCAAAGACAGAAAGAGCATTATCGGCAGATGCCTCCTGGACTTCGGTCACAGAGAAAGGCTCAAGAGAGCTTCAGCCAGAGGCCAGCAACCTGACTGCCCAACTAGGGATGCAGAGGAAGATCCTGATCCATAAACAATATTTAGTTTATTTATTATCGACCTTTCTCACAACAACATCAGTAGTGTGAATCACCTGAGCTCAGCAATTCAGGGGCACCCAATGGAGTGCTGGCAGAAGGGTGCGATGCACAGGCTTCACCTGACTCCTGAGAGCAACTGACCTGTGGCCTTCAGCACCACCTGGAGGCTCAGAGCTGCTTCTGAGGGGAGACCCATGTAGGGGACAATGCTGCAGTCTAGTTGTGATACCACGATGGCACTGAATCAGGGGGGCTAGGATAGGGAGCCAACTAACCCATTTGGAAGAAAGCGTTTTTGGGTGGCTGCATTAACTTGCTTCTCTAGTACAACAAATCAAAATCAGAGTCCAGTGGCACCTTGAAGACCAACAAAGATTTATTCAAGGGGGGAGCTTTTGAGTGTCTGAGGAAGAGTGCTTGCGCTCAAAAGCTCACACCTTGAATAAATCTTTGTTGGTCTTAAAGGTGCCATTGGACTCTGATTGTGTTTTATTGTGCTGCTTCAGACCAACACGGCTACTTACTTGAATCTTACTTCTCTAGTAGTAATGCTGGTTGAAATATAAACCCAGAGCTCTTAACCAAGTCAGCCAGAGTCAGCCAAGCCCCATCCAAAGTCATCCAAGGCCTCACCAGACTTCCTGACTGGTAGGACCTCCACTTTCTCTGGGTTCCGTTCCAATTTGTTCACTTTCACCCGTTAAATGCAGCAATCAGTCAGAGGCTCAAGACCTCCATCACCCAGCCAGCAGATATGGATTCTTGGTGAGCCCCCTGCCCCCAAACAAAACCCAGAATTTTGGGGGACTGAGATCCCTTTAAATGCCTTGGTGTCAAACTTCACTCCAAGCCGCAGTTGTTTCAGTCGTGAACGGATAACTTCCATATCTAATGCACAAGTTCCAGTCCCAAAACATCCCTGATCTCATACAAGAAGATTCACAGACCAAGAAATAACAGAAGCCTTCCTAGCAGTGTTTAGTCACCTGTAGATTCACAGAGTGTTCAGCTAAAAGAAACTGAAACCAAAACAAACTAACTTGGAACCAAAATGGCCCAATTAAAAATGCTGTAAACAGAAACTCAGACTGATCATCCCAGGGGTAGCCAACCTGTGGTCCTCCAGATGTCCATGGACTACAGTTCCCATGAGCCCCTGCCAGTGTTTTCTGGCAGGGGCTCATGGGAACTGTAGTCCATGGACATCTGGAGGACCACAGGTTGACTACCCCTGATCTAGACTATCACACGGTTGTGTCATAATGCAAAACATTGGGACATGACTGCACAAGCCATGGTCACAGCTGATAGACTGTCCATTGTGCATGCTAATGACCTTTCATGGATTTCAGCCAGCAGGAAAATGCCCCTGGGGACAGCAGCAAGGACACGTGCTACTCATGCAATAAACCAAAAAAAGGAGAGAGTGTGGCCTTCACATGCTGCCAAGATCACTGAAGAAATAAGGGTGTGTACGCAGGGGTGCTCCTCCAAATGTCAGTTCCAGTGAGCCCGGGAAGAAGTGAAGTCTCCATGCAAAATACAGGTGACTGAACACTGCTAGGAAGGCTTCCGCCATTTCTTGGCATCATAGTTCTTGCAATATGGAGAGTGGTACTTACAGGGCTGCCTTTGGGGCCATCGTCCCCTGGTGGGCCTTTGGGGCCTGGTGGACCAGCTGCCCCAGAGGGACCTGCTTCGCCCTTCTCCCCTCTCTCACCTTTAGGGCCCTGAAAGAGGAAAATTAGAGGTCACATTAGAACATTTTAAAAGTGATGTCCATTTATTACAGAGGATGTTAAGGAACTACCAAGAACACAATGTGAAGTACCTTGGCACCCACAGACAGCAAGACCTCAGAACTGACTGACATATGATGAAGTCCATGTGCCAAATATGCTGGAATCTTCCTGCTCCCAGGGATCCAAACCAGGCCCCACCAGGGCAAGCGGACGCAAGGGGCTCAATGTCCTGCCCCACACAGGACACTGCTCTTCATAGCTGAAAAGGCCCCAGGGAGCCGGTATGCAGTACATGTCATGTGCCCTAACTGGACAGACAGACAGCTCCCCGTGGCCTGGCATGTCTGCTTACATGTAGAATGCCCTCCTTGGGGCCACCTTTATGTTCTTTAGGGCAGCAGGCGAGTCGAGCATGCCAAGAGCTTTGGTTTTGTGCTGCTTGCAGAGCTCCTGGCACAAGTCTAATCTGAAAACCTTGTTAACAGTGATGTGAACTTGGTCATGTGGACCGGTCCCTTCTCCCCCACCCAAAGAAGAGGCAAGACAGAGCAGTGGTCTTGCCTATGCCTGCTGCCCCAGCATGTGAGCTGGGAAGTCCTACAGTCAAATGTGCCCTATGTTGGTCTTAGTCAGTCCCTGTGCTCTCCATCTCAGCCCCTGCATGCAAAATGGAGTTCATATTGACCACCTCAGTCCTCAATGGCAGACAAACCAAATTAACAAACACGAAAAGGTAGGAATACTCAAAAAGAGCTCTGTAACCACCAGATGGCTAAGGCGCTCAGTGCAATGTGTGGACAGGAATCCCCTGCCTTCCATCAGCTGCACCTCCTCCCAGTCCTTCCCGTAAAAAGCCCCAAGCGGGAGCCACCTTGCCTTGTACATGTTCACGGCCACCTCAGTCTTCAGTGGCAGACACAGCAGCCAGACACAGCAGCCGCCATATCCAGCAATCACGGAGCAGATCCGCTTCGACACCCTGCCTGTGTTACAATCTGCTTCCTGTTCCTGGGGGAAGTGGGCCAGGACGTCCGAATGCTCTTACCACAATGAACCAACTAAGCTCCGGATGCTAGGAGACAGGGGGAAATGTCTGCCCAGCACCCCACTCTCAAGGGTTGAAGGGGAAGGGCGGGATAAAAAGAATACTCTGGGGAAAGTGATGTCTGATGCACGTACTGAGAGAACAGCCCATCTCAAACTGAAAACCGAAAGGATGACTGGGGTGCAAAAATGTTCCCAAAACTCTGGGAAGCAGATGAGCTTGGCTTTGAGGTCACAGAGACCTCTTTGAACCACATAGGAAATAAAATCAGGATCAGACTTACTGGAGGACCAGACTCTCCTGGCAGGCCGGGCTCTCCTGCTTCTCCTGGCTCACCCTGGAAATGGCAAAAAGAGAAATTGGCATCATGGTTACTTTGGATCTGGGAAAGTGCTCTCCCCTTGTACGCACACTTGCTCCGTGGAATCAGCAAGAGAACAACAGGACCCCACGGTCCGCTCTCTTTAAGGGCCTGTCAGAGCCATCCGAGGAGCCAAGGGATCCTGGTCTTTCTGGCCAGCATCCCTTGCTGTTACGTCCACATTCACAATCCTAACAAAACACCTGCTCCCCGGGCCCTGTGGGGGACAAGAGGGGGCAGATGCTGAGTCCCACAGTTGAGGTGATCTTTGTATAGGCAGAGAAATAAGTTTTGTTGTAATCATCGAATCATAGAATCATAGAGTTGGAAGGGGCTATACAGGCCATCTAGTCCAACCCCCTGCTCAACACAGGATCAGCCCTAAGCATCCTAAAGCATCCAAGAAAAGTGTGTATCCAACCTTTGCTTGAAGACTGCCAGTGAGGGGGAGCTCACCACCTCCTTAGGCAGCCTATTCCACTGCTGAACTACTCTGACTGTGAAAATTCTTTTCCTGATATCTAGCCTATATCGTTGTACTTGAAGTTTAAACCCATTACTGCGTAATAGCCATTGGCCATCACACTACTGTCAAATCTACAGAGTGTACAAAAAAGGTGATCTTCGGGAGAATGATGGCAAGGCATGCTGTGATTTCAGCTTACCCCATGGTACTGGCACTAATGCCGTTAAGGAGGTCTTGCCAAAAGCATTTGGAAAATGCAGACGATGCAGGAACAATTTAAAGGGACAGCCTTGATCCATGGTCTGGAACCAATGCATCTTCCTAAATGAATCTGTCCAGAATGCCACATTCCTCTCTTCCATAGGGTGTCCCCACATTCTATGGCAACTTGTCTCTGGCAGTGCCCCAGTTAAGCAATGGGAAGAGTTGCCTGGGGAGACTTGCCTAGCATCACCTTTCCTGTCCCCAGGGTGCCACCTCTGCAGACAAACCAAGCATGCCTAGAGCTTGGCTGTTATGCTATTTGCACGTTCTGATTTCACATCTGAAATACACTAAAATGAAATGTTTGGATGTTTATATAAACAAATATAAAAATTATTTGGAGCAGGATAAGCTTCCTTGTGTTATTCCACTGGCAGAGGCCACTTTACTGCCTTCTCTGATGGCTAACCCATCAATCGTCTCTTCCTCCCGTAGCCCTCAAAATTCTGAAGCCAGCCTTGCCCTGTCATGAGAAGCCTCTCCCCCAAATCAACCTTGATGTGCTGCACAAACCCATCTTTCATCCTAAGGAATTAAAGCACTGATTTCCTGCCCTCAGCTGATCCCTGACACCCCCCCCCCCCAGGACTGTCTCACAGCAAAACAGGTTCTTTGGAGTCCATCTCTGCCAAAGACACATTACCTTCTCACCAACAGATCCAGGATTCCCAATCCCACCAGGTGGACCTTGTGGCCCATCAGCACCTGGAGAACCGGACGGACCCCTTGGCCCTGGGGGACCCGGAGGACCCTTTAGAGGAGAAGGGGAAGAAGAGTAGAATGTTCACTCTTTTGATACAGAAGCACTTACTAATGTCAATATTTACTTATTATTAATTGACCTTATATACCGCCACTCTCAGATCAGCTGGCTCATGGTGGTTTCCAATAAAAGCATAAACAATAAAAAATACACTATCCTCATATTGCTGGGAAGACTATACCATCCAGCCGACATAACAATACAATGGATGGCGGCAACAAATTTATCCTCTACTTAACCTCTCAACACCTTGACTCTTCTATTCACAGTTGTGAGTCTAAATAGGTATCATCAGGCAATGTTAGTCCAGGGGGTGGGGTACCAATTACACAAGGATGAGGGAGGACCCGATCTTGTTACCCCGGTCTTCAGCCCGGCCTCAACCAAAGACCTGGGGGAAGGGCTCTGTCTTGCAGGCCCTGTCGAACCCAGAGAGCTCCGTCAGGGCCCTCAGCTCTTCTGGGAGCTCATTCCACCAGGTAGGGGCCAGGACCGAAAAAGCCCTGGGTCGAGGCCAGGTGCACTTCCCGAGGGTCTGGGACCACCAGCACATTCATACCCGGAGAAAGGGGATTAAAAACATAGCCACCACAAAAAAGTACCATTTGGCCGACGTCACCCGTTTCTCCCTTCTCTCCAGGAGGGCCCGGTAAACCCTGCAGAGGTAGAATGGAAAGGGCTTCTTATTCACGACTCACTTGCACATGACGACATTTTCACTGAAAGAGGCAGTCTTTCCACAATACCACAAATACCACAAATACCACAACAGCATACTTTACAATGCCAAGTATGAAAAGCAGCTGGGGGAGACCTAAGTTTGCAAATGTCTCCTGCACTCATTGCTGCGGGGCCAGGACTGCCCAAGGCGCTCTGATATGGGCACACACAGGACTGCTGCTAGGGAAAGTGAGAAAGGGCCGGCAGTGGGAGCTGCACAAGATCAGGGGTCTCTGCTGTTTCCCGTTCAAGCCGGGATGGAAAGCTTTAAGCGGCTGCCATGGCACTAACCAAAAGGACAGAGACCATTCTTGGGCAAACCAGGAATTAAGCCCCTTGGGGGAGGCAAGAAGCCCATTCAGCACAGCACAGTGTAGTGCAGAAGCCTAAAAGGGGGCTAAATGTTGCCAATGCTGCCCATTTTGTAAACTCCCCAAGAGGAGTATATTTCGCTCAGTTCCAAACACGTTGGAGTGAAAACCGACAGGCAGTGGGGACTGCCAGCGTTCACTCACCAGTGCGGCTCTGAGTTTCTCGACACCCACAAATTCACCATCTGGAATCGGTAACATTTCTACGATATATAATTCTGACCCTCTCAGGTGGCTAAGAATACCAAAGTCCGGGTATCTGCTGTAATGTATATACCAGGGGTAGTCAAACTGCGGCCCTCCAGATGTCCATGGACTACAATTCCCAGAAGCCCCTGCCAGCGAATGCTGGCAGGGGCTTCTGGGAATTGTAGTCCATGGACACCTGGAGGGCCGCAGTTTGACTACCCCTGGTATATACATTATACATTACGGTTATCTTCGTTTCCCCAGACAAGGAGACCACCCAAAATCAAGTTGAGCGTATCCAAATGTCACAAACCTGTGGCCAGCCAAGGCCAGAGCCTGTTAGAAGCTCAGGCAGCAAGGCTGGCTAGTGCCGGAAAGTGGCACGTGACCCGTTCTGGCTGATGACCCCTGTGGCTCCCCAGGCATCCCTCCCCCACAGACATTGCCCCCTGGAGCCCTGCTGCAGAGCCAGGCCCCACACAGCTACCTGCAAGCCCACGGGGCCCGGGGGTCCAGGGAAACCTCTCGGCCCTTCGTCTCCTTTCTGGCCAAAGAGGCCTTGCTGTCCTCGAGGACCAGGTTCCCCGTCAGATCCCTCAAATGGAAAAAGAAAGGAAGGAAGGAAGGAAGAAGGCATTGATTCAACATCTGTCAGACAATGGTTGCCAAGCAGGATCCTTCTGCCCGGCCATATCACACCACAACTCCCTCACATGAAGGAGACTGTGCTCTACATTTTAATCTTTTAATCTGGTTTACCTAGTATGGATGACATCTTGAAAAGAAGCATGTTTCAATGGGATGAGCAACAAGCAAGGAACAAACTGGGGGACAGAACGCGCCCATCCCCTTCCATCTCCTCCCCGCCCAAGAAGTCCCCTGTTCTACGAAGTTCCCAGCTGACTTTTTAATCAGGCTGGTTTCCTCACGGGTGAGAGAAAGGCAGAATGCACATGCTCAGAGATTCTAATCGGCCCTGGCTGGAGTGAAGCCCTGCCTCCTTCTCTCTGTTTTATACAGATCATTCCCAGGGAGAGTTCAGAAGACATCTAATGATGAAGAGCAGGAGCCATACTTACAGCTGGGCCTGGTTGGCCGATTGGGCCCTGTGGACCAGTGGGACCGGGAGGACCCTGGCAAGAAACAGATACAGCCTCATGAAGTAGCAGAGAAGACACCAGGGCACACAGGCTACACAAACTGGAGGAAAATTCTGAGCCTCCAGCCATGGCAGGCAGCTAAGCCCAGCTCCCTCCTAGCTGCATATCCCATTTTGCTGGAACTGGCAAGAGACCCTGGGACCACGCCCCCCCCTCCAGCATCACCCATTCATCTGTGGGCCCCTAAGGAAGAAGCCAATTGGTCAGCCAGTGGAGCAGCTGGAGTGGTATGGAAGGCAACAAACTGAAGAGGCACTCCCCACTGAACTTCCACTATGGGGCAACAGAGTTCCCTATCCTTGGTGAGAGCCAACCACAGTGATTCCAGAGGTCCAGACAGCCCCTTGCAGGACAAAATCACTTTCTTTCACTCAGCCCACCTTGGGAGGACTGAGACATCGGCTGCCGCTTTGGAACTCCTATTGGGCCTTACCAGCAAAGCTCCTTCTTCTAAGGGTCGAAGGAAAGGGGAAGGCCACTTACATGGCACCAAGGAAACATGTGGCTGTCCACCCAAAAGCCATCGCTTACCTGCTCCCCTTTGTCACCTTTGCTGCCCTTCTGCCCTGGTTCACCAATTTCACCCTGTCAAACAGGAAAAAGCTGTCAAATTCCCCTCTGCAAATACACAGTGGCCAAGGCAGAACTTCCTCAGATGTTCCCCAGAACAAGAAGCTCGGAACGAGGCACAATAGCTGCATTCGCAGTCCCATCAGACCTAACATTGATCGGATCATCATTTCTGCTGGCCTCCCTGGTCTTCTGAAAAAATAAAGTTGAAATCTACAGTGTCTTTTGGAAGAGATTTTCCTGAAGCAAAAATTCTAGATGCATTTGGGGTCTCTGGCTGAGGAGATTAATCCTTGGAAATGTCTCCATAAGGTACTCAATTAGTGCCCCTCTAGGGCAGGGGTAGTCGAACTGCGCCCCTCCAGATGTTCATGGACTACAATTCCCATGAGCCCCTGCCAGCATTTGCTGGCAGGGGGCTCATGGGAATTGTAGTCCATGAACATCTGGAGGGCCGCTCCAGAGGAACTGCTCTAGAGGATGCAGTTCTTTCAATTTCCTAGCACAGCCATCTTCCTTGATCGTTCAGGGAAGAGCGGTCCACATAAGAACCTATGGGCTTCGGCAGGTGTCATGCATCCTGGATCTGCACCGTTCCACACAGCCTCTGTCCATCTGGCTGTGGTGTAGACTTGGGTCGGTTTGGTCCACACAAGCAAGCCTACCCTGTAACATTCCAACATGCACCAATCTTTGACTTGAGAGCTCCAAAAATCCAGATGGGACAGGAACAAGAGACAAAATGGGAAACTACTTAAGGTAAAGCTCCACCGACTGATGCTTCCAACTTTGCCCTGATTCACCTGGAGGAGGGTCACCAAGCCAGGCCTTTTAGGGCTAGTGGTACGGAGAGCAGGCAGAAGCCTTGGTTGGCTCCACTGATTTCTCAGGAAGCACTCCAGTAGAGGAAACAAGCTGCTTTCACCCCAGGGTCTCCCAGCACCAAACACACCGAAACCACAGGTGCTCCCACCTTGTCTCCATCTTCGCCTGGTGGACCCACAGGACCTGCTGGGCCTGGAAGCCCTACTGGACCCTGGATGCCATCACGGCCTGCTGGACCTTGAGGCCCTTTCTCACCCTAGAAAGAAACACAGAAAATCCCACCATCAGACAACTTTTCCTCTGCAAGTTAACAGAGATTTCTTCAAATGAATGTTTGCTGTGACTCCTGGGAGAAAGGTAGAAGAAGCTTCCAAAGATAGTGAAACGGGCTATTGCCCTGCCAAAATCCCCCCCTACCCCGATTTTTCTTAAGCCTGACCAATACACTCCCACGCTCTGCGACCCTCCTTAGGCCAGCACTGTCATGTAGAGAGAGAGAAACAAGGCCTCAGTTGACAGCTACAAGAAAATCTGACTTTGAAAGGGAAAACCTTAATCAAACTCCTTGCCTGGAACAAAAAGAGGAACAGCATCAAGTGTGTGTGTGGGGAGAACCTCATATTCCAGGTCAGCAAGATGTGGGTGAACTTTAAGAATATCTGAATGAGCAGGCACCCAGAGGCGGATTCCCCCCACCTCCACACTCCCCTTGTCATATCCCACATGCAGCTCAGAGCAGCCGTTTGCCTCTCTAGAGTGAGAATGCTGAGCTAAGACACACCTGCACTGAAGGCAAATATCCTTGATTTTTAACACCCCCAGAATCCCACCCACATCCCCTACAATAGCGATCCCCAACCTGTGGGCTGCGGACCACATGTGGTCCGTCGGCTAGTTGGAGGTGGGCCGCGAAGGACGCCTTCTCCCCCCCCCCCGGCCCTTTACTTCATCCCCCCCGGCCCTTTACAACACACTTCGGGTGTCATTGTCTCCCATCACTCCCAGATGGGACTATCTCATTGCAGAGAAACAAGCTCAGGGTTCCCATTGATTTGTCATTGTCATGAGTTAAAATTTCCATGAAAATAAAATGTTCCTTATGTTCATTGTTGTGGCGTGTCTGTATCTTATTTTGAAGGGATGTTTAAACATTACCATAGCGATCAGAGAGCATTAGGGCAGTGGTTGAGAGTAGAGGAGTAAACTACCCCCCCCCCCACCGGGCCTCAGTAAAATTGTCAAGCGTTGAGTGGTCCCTGGTGATACAAAGGTTGGGGACCACTGCCCTACAACACATGAGACGTGCATACCAGTAGTGGCCTTGTACCTTGGGAACACAGAATCTCCAGAATCTCCAGACAACCATACAACAATACAGTACACCTGTAGAAAAGCCCACCTTTTAATAGTGGAAACTCATGAGGCTGAGGATGGAGTCCAGGATGCTGGGGCTGAGCACCACCATTTGGTCATCTCCACTGTCTTTTGCAGGGAACTCCTGAAAAGATCCTAGGATTCTGAGGTCGTTTGGCACTGCAGGGAGGGGGGGGGGATTTCTGCTCCCAGCCCCTTTTGCAGTGGAGGAACGGGTGGGAAGCCGCACAACAGGTCTGAGGGGCGTGGCGGCTCAAAAGCTGCTGCCCTCATGGTGTCCAACATGAAAAATATCTTCATGGATCTTATACTTGGACATTAACAGGCGTTGCAAACAAAAGAATTTTCTTTACAAAAAATATACCCAAAGACGGTCTTCACATCATCTATGAGGCAGATCCATAGATTTGCTGCCTGGGATTTTTTTTTTTTTTAGAAGGAAGGGGCTCATAAAATGGATGCTTTGTGTAGTTCAAGTCTGTGGTGCAGAAATAAGGGGTGGTCCCCAGTTGTTCTACAGGGAACCTATAACCCCACTGAGTGATGCAGGCCTGTCCTGAGAAGAACACGATAGTCTATGGCAGGGGTAGGAAAACCGCGGCCCTTCAGATGTCCATGGACTACAATTCCCATGAGCCCCTGCCAGCGAACGCTGGCAGGGGCTCATGGGAATTGTAGTCCATGGACATCTGGAGGGCCGCAGTTTGAGTACCCCTGGTCTATGTTCCAGACCTGGGAGGGGAGTACAGCGAGATGGGAGGCATGAAGTCCCAGGCAGAGTTCTGCTCCTTTGTTTTATTAAGTTACAAGCATTAAAGCCTGTTGTGTGTAGGCTCTAGGTAGTGATTGGTGTGAAGGGCAGCCCAGAGTCTATCGCCCAGGTGAGACACAGCTGTGCCACTCTGCCCCGCCCCCATCAAAAGTGGCCATTTTCGCCTGGGGAACTGATCTTTATAAGAGCTCTTTATAAGATATTAGACAGATTCATGGACAGGTCCATCAGGGACTACTAGCCATGGTGATTAAAGGTAACCTCCACATTCAGAGTCCATCAGCTTCTGAATCCCAGTGCCAGGAGGCAACGTCAGGGGAAAGCCTTGACTCTCTGCCTGGTTGTTGGCCCTCCAGTAGACTTGGCTGGCTTAGATGGACCCTCACTGGGCTCTTCTTAGGACAGCTGCAAAAGCACTTGGCATTGCTGCCATTACCCAAGCCATGTTAAGAGTGAAGGCAGAAGTTCGCCATGGTCTGCATGTCATCCCAGATTGTTCCCTGGAAGGCCAATACCTCCACTGTCTTGTTCTGTGTCTGGGAGCCAAGAAAGGATTTCTTGCAGCATGCTGGTGGACGCAGCCTGAAAGACCTTGCCTGGTCTCAACCACTGGTCTCAAGCCTTCCACACCATTCTGGAGGAGGGAAGGTGCACCCATCCCTAAGTTGTTCTGCACACAGGCACCAGTGACTTCTTGAGGGGCTGCATGGGCTGGGAATTGCCCCCCCCAGTTCTCATTTTCACCTTGCACAGGGCAGTACCTTGTCCTGGGAGAGGAAATCAGGGTTGCTTGGCTCCCTTTGTAATTGCAGAATCATAGAGCTGGAAGAGTTCTCAGAGGTCATCTAGTCCAATCCCCTGGTCAGTGCAGGGTCTACATAAAACATCTCTGTCTGGTGTTTGTTTTCACTGCTGACCTACTCAGACTGTGAGAAAATCTTCCTTCTATCCAGCCAGTACCCTTCTGCCCGTACTTGAACCCCCTGACTGTGAGTCCTCCTATCTTCTGCCACCCCCTTTAATTACTCTTTTCCACTTGATCGACTGCTGTTTGCAGCCCTGAGAAGAATGATCTCTGCCTACCAAGGGGAATGCTTCAAGCCTCTGATGAAGTGGGCTTTGGCTTGTGGACAGGATTTTGTAGCTTATTTGGTCATACGGAAACTGCAGAAGCTTCCTGTGCCTCCTTCAGCTCTGCAGATCTGCCAGAAGCAAAAGAATCCCCTGCCGGAAGAACGCACCTTCTCACCAAAGCACGTTTAGCCAGCTGAACCCCACTGACCCCTTTCGGCCCACATCCCTGGGGATGTGTGGAGAAGTTTCTTGATTGAATCCTCAGCAACTCCAATCCCCAGGCAGCCACTCCAGGCCTTCTGTGCTTCAGCCTCTAGAGCAGGGGTAGTCCAACTGCGGCCCTCCAGATGTCCGTGGACTACAATTCCCAGGAGCCCCCTGCCAGCATTCACTGGCAGGGGCTCGTGGGAATTGTAGTCCATGGACATCTGGAGGGCCGCAGTTGGACTACCCCTGTTCTAGAGGATAATACAGATGCACTGGGAAATCAATATGGCAATAAAATATCTGAATTAGACTTATATAGAGTCGTCTCTCTTCAGTTTCAGTTATTCTTTAATTCTTATTTCACACAAGTCCTGACGTGTTTCGCCTTACAGCTTTTTCAAGGGATGGTTTTTATATTTAAGGACCAACTTCAACTTATTAAGGAATCTCTTGACAGAGTATAAGATCATACAATAGCTAAACTTAGCTTGTGGCACTTCAGAAACTGAAAGACGACTCTATATAAGTCTAATCTGGATATTTTATTGCCATATTGGTTTCCCAGTGCATCTGTATTATTCTATATTTGTTTCTTCACTGGGACCCACCCCTCCCAGTTCATTATTTTTGTTTGAGCCCCATGACCAGTCACAGAGGACATGTGCCAGAAGAGCTGTCACGGCTGAGTGGCTGTCTGTTTTCAACACTGAGCCCAGCTTTGATCTTCCGCAGCGTGCCCCATTCCAAAAATCTCAGGCCAAGGTGACACCCTTTCTCTGCCCAAGACTGTGGGCAATTCAATGCAATTAATGAACAGGAGGCCTAGAACAGATAAAAGGAAATACCTTCTTCACTCAAAGAATAATTAGTATATGGAATTCACTGCTGCAGGAAGTGGTGGTTGCTACACGCATAAACGGCTTCACGAGGGGATTGGGTGAACATCTGGAGCAGAGATCCATCAGTGGTTATGAGCCACAATGCCACACTGGGACACTCTGTCTGGGGCAGGGATGCTGTATATCCTAGTTGACGGGGGGCACAGTGGGGGAGGGGTTCTGGAGTTCTGGCCCTGCTGATGGCACCTGGGCTTTGGTCACTGTGCAATGCAGAGGGCTGATAGCCATTGGCCTGATCCAACATAGCTTCTCTTTTGCTCTTAGGATAGCAGAATGGTGCTGGTCAGAGCTGTGATCAGAGCCATGTATTAGGGAAGCAGACTGCAGGACCTATAGTTGTAGACCACTCCCCCCCGCCCCCATCAAAATTCAACATAGTCCCCCTTCCCACCAGTCCGTAAAAGCCCCAGCCTCTCTAACTGCTGCACTGCCGGAGTGGCATCCCACCAGCTCGATGGCTCTCTGGCCTCAACTGCATCTGCCCTCAGGCTGGCCTTGCCCTGTGCCCCACCATAGTCCCCAACCTGAACAGAAAGCTTACCGGAGCTCCTTTCTCACCGGCAGGGCCAGGGGGTCCTTGGGGGCCAGGACGCCCAGGGAGACCAATTGGGCCAGCTGCTCCAGCGGGACCTCGCTCACCAGGAGAGCCCTGCAAGGAAAGACAGCCGTGAGAATGGGCAGAAGCTCCCTAACTGTGTCATGCTTGCTAGGGGAGACCCGGAGGCTACAGGGAGGAGGGGGCTCTGTAGAGAATCCAACACCACAACTGAGGGTATACAAGGTCTGTTGACACCACAGGAAAGTAGAGGTCTTGCTGTGGCTTCCATTGGAGAAACCTGGGAAGCCTGAGAACCATTTTGTGAGCAATCCTGACCCCTTTTGCCCAAAGACAGTGTAATACAGGGGTGGTCAAACTGCGGCCCTCCAGATGTCCATGGACTACAATTCCCATGAGCCCCTGCCAGCGAACGCTGGCAGGGGCTCATGGGAATTGTAGTCCATGGACATCTGGAGGGCCGCAGTTTGACTACCCCTGGTGTAATATATGCAGACAGAGCAGTGCTAACAGAGCACTGTTTTTTGTTTCTCAGAACAGGGCTTGAGAAACCTACCAATGAACATTAAGAGGGGTTTGAGTATATTTGTACTGTTATTCTCATGTCTGTTTATGGGGGTTTTGTCGGGGTTTTATGAATGTTGTAACTTGCCTCGAGCCTTCGGGGGGAGGCGAGTAATAAATTTGAATAATAACAATAAAGATGATGATGACGATGACGATGATGACTATCCCTTATGGACCAATCTGTGGGCTTTGTTAAGGGCCAATCAGGGCTCTTGGCAGACCATCCAACAATGTGTATCAGTTGCAGTGTTTTACCTTGTTACTTGTTCAGTATTGTTGGAACTGGTTGCTGTTACTACTAATAAAGAGAGCTGTTTTCGAATTTACAGATTTAACAGGCACCATAATCCTGAGGGTTCCCTGAGAGGAGAGGGCTGGTTGTTCACTCAGTGTAAGGAAGTGCCCAAAGGCACCACTGGAGGCAGAGGGGGTCAAAACAGGCGACCTTCAGGCCTTCAAGGGCATGTTTTGCAACACCAGAAGCGGTGTGTGTGTGTTTGTGTGTTTGTGTGTGTGAGGTGGGCAGCTAGGCAGGCTGAGGAGGACGCTCCCCTGCAACAGATGAAGTAGGTACCCACTGCAAGTTTAGGGCTGGAGGCGAGAGGGTGACAATTTTATACTCTATTTAAAACAATTAGCTGCCTCTCTTCTTTATGGAACTCAAGGCAGCTTACAATGTGAATGAACAACAATGGTAAAGAAAACACACTCACAAGAGCTTGATTTAAAATCTCAGTTAGGAGTACCCATAAATGAAAACTAAACTTGACGGATGCAGCCCATTTGCAACTGATCCAGCTTGAGAGGGGCTAGTCACAGTCTCCTGGGAAGGCTGTCCCATGATCGTGGGGCTGCCACCCCAAAGGCTCTTCCACGTGTGCCCGCCCAACAAGCTTCTCTGACTGGAGGGACAGAGAGGACGGAAACTCCAGACCGAGCAGGAGGATTCTAGGCAAGAAAGGTTATACTTACTGCGGGGCCAGGAGGGCCGGGTGGACCTTCATTGCCCTTCAGACCCACGGGGCCCTGCGGAGCACAAAATGGTGGAGAAAGAGGTCATCATTCAATTGCAAACAAGAAAGCCAAAAACATGGCAGAAAGAGGAGCGGCCATCAGGATCCCTCCAACAAATCTTGACTTACGATGGGGCCAGGAAGGCCTCTGTCGCCAGGGAACCCTCTCAAACCAGGCGGGCCATCTTTCCCAGGAAGGCCGGTGGGGCCAGGGTCACCCTGCAATGACAAGTTCTCCGTTCAGATTTCACAGACTCAGCAGATGCTTCTTGCCCACCCGAAGCCCTCCAGCTCACTGATTTACTCACTGCACTTATTTTATTTCTACTCAAGATTCTGGCTGAAGTCCTCCAAATGGATCAGAGTAAGTACAAGATACAAATGCAAATTAAACCCAAAGTCCACTTTAAAACAACATAGGATTTAAAAGAAGAAATCCTGTGTGTTTCTGCAGAAAGGAACCCTCCCCAGACAGGAAGAAGAAGCCTCTTAGGTTAATCCCAGGGGCACTGAGACATGTAAGCACCCATCGTGCTGGCTTCTGCAAGAGCAGGAAAAGTCTCTGAAGGGAAAGAGAGAAGGAACGAGTGTATGGCATTATTCTGAGCCTCAACCTCCAACCTATCAAATAAGTTCCTTTCCTGGACTACAAGCAGCTCCTGGGATCTCAAACACTTTGCCATTGAAAGCATTTGCACAGGCTGCACACACACACACCTTGGTGCCTTCCTTTCCAGCCAGTCCAGGAAGTCCCTGTTCACCTGGTGGGCCTGGAGGCCCCGGGTGGCCACGTTCACCCATGGGACCCGTCTCTCCAGTAGGACCCTGCAAGGAAGTAGAAAAAGGTGATAGGTGGGTGAGGTGGGGATCAGATTCCTCCTGAACATTATCTTGGGCCGCTCAGAGCAAATTCAGAGACAGATAAAAGGAGGAGAGCAATCTGCATCTACCAACTCAGTTTTCAGGTGCCAGAAATTATACTCAGGATAAGGGAGAAATCCCATTTTGCCTGCCCAAAACAAGTCATGCAAGGAATGCCCGTTTCTGTTCCAGAAAAGAACAGATAGCAGCCTGGATGGATAGTCACAATTAGGTGTTATTTGAGATAACTGTGAAGCCCCCTTGGCCTCTGCTGCCAAACCTGGAAGGGTGCCTGCATCCACTCCAGGCAGGGAGAACTAGTGTCAGATGGAGTACAGAAACACCTTGCTCAGAATTTCAAAGAAACTTTCTTGGAGGCCAGGACTGACAGACAGGGCCTGCACAGGCGTCCCATCCTCTACTTAGGGCTGATCTCCAATTCTTTGCTCTCTGGCTGCAGTGGCTGACAGAGGAGGGAGGAGAACAGGCTGTGCACATGCAGGGCTTCTTTCCTTTGTTCCCGCTTCTTGAAAGGGTGGCCATAAATGGGAAGGAAGGTGTTTAAATACCTACAGGCAGCTGGGGACACAATCAAGAGTGTCTGAAAGAGATTCCTTTGCTTCTTGCACCACCATTTGCTGGTGTTTGAAGCCCTACAAAAAAGCCCTCTTTGCTCAGAGATGACAGAGGGACAACGCTGAAACAAGACACAGGCACAGCATCACCCCTTCACTGTGGGGGTATCGTGAACACAACCTCTGTGCAGGTGTTGTTAATCAGCTGCTGAAAACTTTGTTTGCTGAGTGCATTCATGCTCCTAAGCAGCAGGGGTGTGCCAGGGTCAGACTGGGCACTGTAGCAGGCCCTGCTCTCAGGAGAGGACATGGTAACTGCTGGGTACAGGAACGGCACAGCCGCTGCCTGGAGGAGCCTTTCTCTGGAAGATGTATGGATCAACAGCACTGCAGAACTCTTGGCCTTACTGTCCAGGCAGACCCAGGCCAGGTGGCAAAAGGAGCCATCGGGGGAGCTTGGGACCGAACAGGAGATGTCCTGCATCCGTTTCCCCTGCAGACCCAGAGGCAGAGATCCACACCAAAAGAGGAAAGGCCCCATCCCTTGCATAGCCCCAAGCAGGAACAGCAGAAATGCAGCTTCTGGCACCAGAATATGGAAGAGGCAGATGGACACCCACTGTGGGAGTGTCAGAATTTGCACAATCATCCAGAAGCAACAGAGGAAAAAGGAGCAGGTCTACAGCCCTCCTACATTCAGATTCACTCATTGCCCCTGACACATCTGGCTGCAACCATTAGGGTGGGCCCAATCATCTTCCAAGGACCCCTTCTCAAATGGACCCTTCTCTTGGCTGTTGAGAGCCCCCCCCCCACCTGCACCAGCATCAGACCCTTGCCAGAGCTGGGCTGGCTTGTGAGCCCCCTTCCCTCAGGCTTGCTGCAGCTGCCTTGGCCTGCCCCACCTGGCCCATCTTTCTCCCCCTCCCTCCAGCTGCATTTCTGGCTCAGCCTGGCCCAGCCACTGGCTCCCTCCTGCCGCCCAGAGGACCCAGGTGCCCTCTGTTTCTTCATTAATGAAGAGCAAGCAAGCTGCCTGCTAAAAGCCTTGGCAACGCTCTGGTGTTTGAACATCATGCTAATTGCATTTTAGCATTTTCAAACATAATTGCGCACCTCAGAAGGCAGGCATAAACATGTATTTACCGCGTGATACTGAATTTACTCTGCCATTAATCTGACAGAACCTGCTAATTAGGAGGTAATTGAACAGTTGGTTGCTCTCCCATACAACGGAAAGGCGATCCAGGTGGCGTCTGGGAGCACCTACCTGCGGTCCAACAACTCCCGGAGGCCCAGGGGGACCCGTCTTGCCTTGGAAACCCTGTAAGAGAACAAGACAATCTCACTTAAAGAGCAGTTTGCACAGGACGATCCAGGTGGCCTGACAGCCTCTTGCCTAAAGAGCAGGAAGGACAAGGAGGTCGGCCAGATCTGGACATTTACCAGGGCGGGGTGCATAAAAACAGACTGCGCAAGGTAAAGATGACCCTGGGAGGAAGCCGGGGAAAGAGCCATTCAGGGCAGTGGCTTTTAGCAGACTGTGCTTGGGTGGGGCCACCAAACATTTTTCCAGGGTCCCTTTGATGAAAAGATCTGGTGTGGCAGACACTGGTGATCAGACAGGGAGCTGATCAAGGGCAAGTGAATGCTGGCAGGGGCTCATGGGAATTGTAGTCCATGGAGATCCAGAGGGCCACAGTCTGACTACCCCTGACTAAAAGGAACAGCATGCAAGGCTGAATTGTTCATTTCCTCTTGGTTTCCTTTCATGGCAAAGGACTCTCATGAGGGGCATTTGGAGTAGAGCTGCCAGATGTTTGGAAGCAGTGACTGAATGGTTCGAGCAGAGTCGCCTGAAACTCCTCCAAGATGGAGGTCCTGTGGCTGGGAAGTAGGGGGCGTGACCAGGAAGCGCGCTTACCCACCCTGGCAGGGGCGCAACTCACCATCACGTCCCAGGTCAGGAATTTGGGTGTGACCATCGATGCTTCCCTGACCATGGAGGCTCAGGTTAAGAAAGTAGCTGGCCAGGCGTATTTCCATCTCCGCCAAGCCCGACTACTAGCGCCCTACCTGTCCCCTGAACACTTGGCCACTGTGATCCATGCGACGGTCACCTCCAGAATAGATTTCTGTAACTCGCTCTACGTGGGTCTACCCTTGTCCTTGATCCGGAAACTTCAGCTAGTGCAAAATGCAGCTGCTAGGGTCCCTATGCCCCCCGCAGAGCCTTGCGCACTGCGGGTGAGAATTTACTGGTCGTTCCCGGCTCTAGGGAAGCCTGCCTAGCCTCAACCAGGGCCAGGGCCTTTTCAGTCCTGGCCCCTGCCTGGTAGAATGGGCTCCTGGGTGAGCTGCGGGCCCTGCGGGATCTTTCAGCGTTTCGCAGGGCCTGCAAAACAGAGCTCTTCCGCCAGATCTATGGTTGAGGCTGGGGTCGGCGAGGGACATCGACTGCTCCTCCCGGGCCCCTTGAACATCGTTGACCTCCTTCTCCTTCGCCCCCCCCCCCTTAGCAATGGGGTAGGAAGGGAATTATTGCTTTGCCATGTTATGATGGTTTTAAGTCTTTTAATGAGAGTTTTAATGGGGTTTTAAGACACTGTGACCCGCCACGAGCCGCTTAGGGAGTGGCAGGAAACAAACAAACAAACAAACAAATATTGATTTCAGATGAAGAGAATAAGGTGGTGCATTTTATTGGAGGAGCTACGCTTCCCAAATCCCCCGGCCTGTAAAGAAAACATCGGCGCTCATGGCGGGCAAGGGAGGGAGGGGGAACACCGTCCAGCAGTAGCAGATTAGGCAGTACTTACAGTTTCACCTCTCTGCCCAGGATGGCCCGGCAGTCCGTCTTTTCCAGGGGGTCCCTGAAGGAGAAAGTGAGATGCTGAACAGGAGGGCCACAGGTGCCTCCAGAATGCTTCTGTTGGTGCCGAGGGGCCAAGCGGAGAGCGGGGCTGGCGAGCCCACAGCCAGCCTGCTCCAAAGCACACAAGGGGGGAATCTCCCTTTTGGCTATACTCACCGGAGGGCCTTTTGGTCCCGGAAATCCTGTAGGTCCTTGAGGCCCTGGAGGCCCCTGAGAAGGAAGCAGACAGAGGGACGTTAGCAGGTAAGGCTGGAGTTATGGTCTACTCTTCCTTCTAGAATCCCTGCAGTCCGAGAGTTGGAAGAGCCACCCGGTCTCTAGTTTTTAGCAGTTTGCATTGGCTGTTTTTAACATGTTTTTTTTCAATACCAATATCAGAATGTTCACTTCCACTTTGGACTACTTTTCCCTGAGGAATTGCTCCATCACTTTGCTTATTTGTTCAAACCTCTGACCTTTGCTTATTTGTTCAAACCTCTCTTATCACCTGTTATGAATACCGGCTAATTCTGCTGATTTATGGCTGGATTCACCATGGGATCTACCTCAGCTCCTGCATTTCCTCTCCCACAGACACATCACACACACATCCCCTCAGCCTCTGCCCTGCCCCACCCTTCTGATGTTCTCCAGAAGAAGTATTTCCAGCAGGATCTTCCTGTCATGTATCTGAGGACAGTGGTGACCCCCAAGTCTCACACTGAAATCCATGCTGATAAATTCAGTCGGTCTGAAGTAAGAGAAGAATTCTGAGTCAAGTGGGGGGCACCAGAGGCTATTGTGTGCAGCTGCCTCAAGCCTTACCTATGCTAAAAGTTACTTCTGCATCTTGACTCCACCTGGCCCTTCCTGAAACTAACCCCCCCCCCCCACCTCTGTGTAAGGAAATCTGTTTCCGTGTGTCTGAGGAAGTATGCATGCACACAAAAGCTTAAATGTGGTTGGTCTTCAAAGTGTTCCTGCTGTGCTCAAACTGAATTCAGTGCTGTTAGCTGTTTTGGTGCTGCTAGTTTTTTGTCTGCTGCCCCCACCGGCAGGAAATCAAAAATACACCTGCCAGGTGTCTGTTCAGCCGCAGCTCCAGCTTGAGGGGAGACCCTCAGGCCTCTTGGCAGTGAAGCCACACAGAGCGGGTCTCTCTGAGGACTCCAGGGATGCTCCAGGCCCACCTCACCCAGCTGTCTTCACAGGAATCATGACAACAAATAGACCACTGGAAAGTGGCCATGGCCTTCTTGAGGCCCAGTGGGGGACCCGCTGAGTTCCATGCTGCATCCTAAAGATGCAGTCCCCGCCCACGCCCAGCCCTGACGTGGCCTGGCTTCACTTACCCTTTCACCTGGAGGGCCTGGCGGACCATCCCCACCAGAGTTGCCCTTTAAGAAAGAAAGAAAAATTAAAACTCAGAAATTAAAAACTCAAAAAAATTAAAACACCAAGCTGAAAGAATCCCTCTGAATGGATCACACTGAGCGTGGACAGATCCTTCCTTATGCCTTCTTTGAAACAGACCCATCTCTGGTCAATTTTGCGGGTAGACCCCTCGTTCTACCTGTGGCAGATGGAGGCCACTGAGTTACCTCTCACTCCCCTCCCCTCGGGCAGTACTTGATGCCAACTCTTGCAGGGAACGGCTTGGCCAGATTCAGCGACAGGTCAGCCTACTCTAGAGCAGCCTGCCACATGGCCCAGTGGTGGGCTTCTGCTCTACATGGAGGCACAGGAAGCTGCTGGGGTTATCTCTGCTGTAGACGGCTGCTGTTCGACAGACCAGGCAGAGCTGCTTGCTGAGAGAGGCTAGAAACAGGGGGAATCAGCAGCCCCTGAGCCACAGAACGGGGCCAATGAGGCAGGTCTCATCAAAAGGTGGTAGGGGAAGGGGGCTGCTACTGCTGCACGTGGAATCCCTGGGCCTCTTCAGGCCTGTAAATCCACCAATTTAAACTAGCCACGTGGCAACTCAGCCATCTAGTGTTTTCTGCCAAACTAGTGGTACTATTAATAGTATCACTCTGGGAATAACACTCAGTGTTAAATGAACAATAACGTGATTTCCCTGCCCCTCCCAAACCATATAGAAGCAAAGGAAAAACATCTAATGTTTGGGGAGCAGTAGAAGATGGATATTTCCATCAGAGGATAATTCTCCCCAAACGTGAACGCCTCTTTTCAGCCACAGTCTTATCAAAATGTGCAGAGTGTCTATGACAACAGTGCCTGGCGGTGGGGGGTGGGGGGTGGGGGCAACAGGACACCCCAGAAAGAGGAGAGGTCACACAGAACTGCCTCCAATTGTCTGCTAGCAGAATGTGGTCCATGGATGGTTCTCATCTTGTTCTGGTTTTGGTAGCTTCTCTCCTGCCAAACAAACCAAGCAGAAAGAAAACTGCCTCCTGCCCAAAGCTGAGGAATTCCACATCAAAATACCTTCGGCCCAGGCTTGCCTGTGATGCCACGTTGCCCTCTTTCTCCTCGTGGACCCTTTGGTGAGAGAGGAAAAAGAGGAGGGTTACTGAATGCCCAGGCAACTGCCCACCACTGTCAGTCTGGTAAAACAAGAAGGAAAAGACAGCAATCGCTTACCGTCGGGCCCCGCTGGCCTCTTGGCCCTGGTTTGCCAGGAGTGCCCTGGAATCAGAGAGGGAAAGAAGTCAGGGAACGCATTTCAAGAGGCACATTTCTTTTGATTTCTCATCCCACCCTGCCTCCCCAAGGACTTCAGGTAGGCAAAGAAACATTCAGAACACGTAACAGGATAACAGACATGGAAATAATAATGATTGGAAAAATATGACCTGAACTTGAGTTTGGACCAGACCACAAGAGGCCCGAAAAATAAGGGGGAGAGAAATATTGTCCCTCCCACACTGTATGATCAAGATGGCTGAAAGTTGACATGCTGAGGAATGATTTAAATCAGGGGTAGTCAAACTGCGGCCCTCCAGATGTCCATGGACTACAATTCCCATGAGCCCCTGCCAGCGTTGTAGTCCATGGACATCTGGAGGGCCGCAGTTTGACTACCCCTGATTTAAAATTTCTGCATTCTGTTCAAGCTGGTATATTTAAATGGGCGAGTCCGTGTGTGTGTGTGGGGAGGGGGTAACCAACAACTCCAGCATTTGCTATCCCATCCTAGGGAACACTCCCAACTCACACCAGGGATGGAACTGAGCCACTGGAGGGTTATTATGAAGGAATCAGTCAGCATTACAAGTAAAATAAATAATAAATAATAAATTTGCTTTGACTTTCCGTGGAAAGCTAAGAGCCCCAGGAGCCAGAATCAGGCCAAGTCCCCATCGCCCAAGCACGCTTACCCTTCCGCCTTTCTCTCCATTGGTGCCTGGGAAGCCTGGAAATCCAATGGACCCCTGGAGAATAAGGAAGCAACAAAAGAAAGACCATTTCTTCACCTCTTTCGAAATGGAAGGAGAATCAAGCAGGAAAGCAGTTCAGGGTCCGGTCCGCGATCCAAACTCTCAGGAGCATCGAGTGGCTGGCTGTCTTGTTCACAGCCTGGCTGGAAATGGCTGTTGGCGCGCTACTCCTTTGGGGCATCCAATTCCACAGCTGAGGCCCATGGCTGATTGCACAGTTGACAGCCACGGGGCCAATCTGGGAGACACTCACACCCCAGCACCAAACCATATCCTAAAAGGTCAGTGTGGACCAAGTGCAGAGCCTGGAGCCCTCCCTGTTCCGTGCTTTCCAGTAGGCTTCCCCCCTGGTGACTCATCTGTTTCTCAAGCTGGGCTGCCTGGAGGTCTGGAACAACGCCCTAGAGATGACCGCTCTTGGCTCTGCCCGGTTATCTGCCCCCTGTCTGCCTTTGCCCACAGCACTCTGGCTCCCTACACCCCAGCCCCCTCACCTTGGCCTCCCACTGGATCATCCCCACAGCTGGATGCACTGGCCATAAAGGGATGCCCTCCCAGGCCAGGAGTGGCAAGGACACACAGGGCTGCAAGACAGAGAGGCCAGGGCACTCTGGATGGATACACGGAGGGATGGGAGGGCAATATAAAAATATAAGAAATAAAATAAAAATAAATAATTACTGCTCCAGCATTGAATAGGACTGTTTTTCCAAGTATTATCCTAACCCCGCCCACGGCGCCACGGACTAAATAAAGCCGTAAGAGCTTGGGGGGAGGAGTTAGGGCGGGCTCTGTCCGGGATGAGGAAGGGTGCCGATTGGCCCCTTCCTCCGGACAGACCATCGGCGGGGCTTCGTGCCTGCCGATTGGCCTCTCCGATTCCCACCCTGCTGACAAGGGAGCAACTGCGATCTAGCGCCCGCTGTATTGTAAGTACACCAGGCTTGATTACTAGTTAAATAATAAAATGTGATTCTCAGCACAGAAGAAGAGGAAGAAGGAACCGCATCTTTAATGCACATTCTCAGGCACATCCAGGGCATGATAACCAGCCTGCAGCTTGCTCACTAATGTGCAGGGAATTCTGTGTTTGACAGAAAGCATGGAAGCATTTGACACCCCCCCAAATGAAGAGGGGCGTGGAGTCTGTGCTTTCATGCTATGAAGGGCCATCTTCTCATGCGGTGTTCTCCGTAATTATTACCTAGCCATTTGCATCCAGAATAATGCCAGCACTCAAATTTAGCATTCTTCCTTTTCTTGCTCTTGGTGTGGAGGTGGAGAGAGAGGCAGCTGGTGCCGGCATCAAAGACTTTCCCGGCCAGCCTTGGAGCGGCAGCAGGGTGGGCCACACTTTCATGCAGCGGTCCCTCGGCCCACTGCGTGTCTGGGGGCAGGAGCCTGCTGGCGCCCAAGGTGGCCCCTCTGCTCAATAATTTAAGGCGGATGAAACAGCTTCAACCCCAGCACCACTTGAGGGGAATTTCCTGTTAACATACTTCATTTACAGAAATCTGCAGCAATGAGTGAGATAAAACTGCCCACAATAGAAATATGTGGGTGCCTCAAGTTTGGGAGGAGTCCAGAGGCTCCTGCTCCGCTGAATCTTGGGGAGTACGGTTTTAAAAAGTGAAAGACTTTTTGAACTTTCTCTTAAAAAGTGTCAACCATAACCTGTTATCACCTGAAAAGAAATCCAGGACAGACTTGGGAGGGGGAGTGAGAAAGGAAAATGTCTCATGACAGCTGAAGGATGCAAAAAGACCTGCAGGAGCTGAGGCACAGGGTCCACATCTTATGGGGAGGGGCAGGACATCTTGTGCTCGTGGGAAACTTGGTTTTTGGTACATTGTCCTCCTCCCTCAGGACAAGTGTGCCTCCTTGGGCCCAGCTGTTAACAAGGCCCGTCGAGGCCTGAGCCGCAGGGGCCAGTTCACCCGCTGTTGTTTCAGGAGCCCTAATGGTAGATGCTTCCCTCTTGGAATGTGGGCCCCCAGATTATATTCAAGTTTTACTAAATCGAGGTCCACTTATAGGATCTCCGCTTTGTATTACTGATCTTATCCCATGACCCAAATGCTCAAAATCTTAAGGCACAGAGAATTTGTGCATGGATGAATTGTCTTTCCCATATCCTAATTCTCATCTTAGGTGGTGATTTAAATGCCAGAATCGGTTTGGCCAACCTAATCAATCAATTATTCTTTTAAACCAGGTTTCACAGGATTGGGCCATTAACAGATTGGGCCAGTGATGGCTAGAATTTCGGCAGCACCATGGCCAACATGGCACTTGGTTCGCTACCTCAGGGGGAACCCTGGCCTATCCTTCTTCTGGAGGAACAAGCACCCTTGCCCTATATTGCAGTTTCCTCTTCACTCCATGGCTGATTCTGCCTTTGTTTTTTTCCATTGTTGATCCTGCTGATTTCAGACCGATTTGAACCCAGGTCTAACTCATTGCTTTCCCCTGAATAGAAACAGAAAATGTTCTGCACTTGATTGGGGAAGCTCAGAGGGGGGAGGGGGGATGAAGTCCATTAAAGGCGTATGCTTTATTTCTTCTCTTTTAACTGCCAGTGGAGAAGCCAAGTGCAGCATGAGGCTGCTCGTCTCTTCATTTCCTTTCCTTAATGAGCAGGGGGGGAAGGGGGAGAGGTGAGCCGAGCTTAGCGAGCAGCAGCCTCTCAGAGAACAAAGCAAAACTCTGCTGAGAGAAGTGTGGGATTCTGAAGCGCAGTCACTTTAAAACAGATTCCGAAAGGAGGGCAAAAATAAATCTTGGGAGGAAAGTTTTGCAAGTAGGAAGTCTTTGAACTGGTGCCCAGCCAATCATGGACAGACTGCTTCTCTACGTCAGTGGCTTGATCAATTATAACAAGTTATAGCCATTCCTGGATATTGCGGGGAAAAGGTAGGGTGACCATAGCTCAATTATGCATGTTGCAGAGGGAAAATTTAAAGCGCCCAAAATCAAAATGGAAATCGAATTCAGTGTAGACGGAGGGGATTTATTCGGACTGGGGGTGGATAAAAAGCCCTGTGCCGGCTAGGCTGCCTCAGCCAGCGCCACGCTGCAGGGGGGAGAGGAGTGTGCACAGTCGTGCACATTCCCCTCCCCCTGCGGTGCAGTGCTGGCTGAGGCGGCCTGAAACGGCCGATTTGGACGCCAACATGTACAACCCTAGTGCAGACTGTGCCCTGTCGGACATGCATGGCCTTGGGATTGGCAACAGGGTTAAAAGCAGTAATTGCAACAATGTCATGTGCCCAAGTCAATCTCTGTTAGTTTTCTATCTTCCACTCCACCCCTGCCTCCCTGGTTCTTTCCTGTTTACGCTTTGCCTCCCTGCAACAGGCAAATGGCATCACCGTGTTTCCACTCTGAAATGTTAAACAAACCTTGTAGTGATTAGGAGTAGAAGGTCAGCTGAGGAGATAACCCAGCCGGGCTGGCACCAGTATTCGCACCTCTGAGTTTCAAATACTTTGTCCCGAGAACCCGGTTTTCCACCTGATCGTAGGGTCGTGATCCTAATCCTATATATAGCCCTGTAGGTCCTTTGTTCAAACTGTCTTCTTCAATTTCCTTGCTGTGATGAACCTCCACTGAAACCTGTTCCTGCATGTTCCTTCTAATAAACCAACGTTGATAAAATGTTCTGGGACTTTGCTCTGTCCAGTCAGAAGGTAAACTCCTGGGTGTGACACTTAAGTGTTTGTTTTTTAGGATAACAAGTAGGATTTCAACTGGCTATTAGGTAGACTAAATGGCCTCTTTGGTTATCTAGAGCAAGGGTAGTCAACCTGTGGTCCTCCAGATGTCTGTGGACTACAATTCCCATGAGCCCCTGCCAGCAAATGCTGGCAGGGGCTCATGGGAATTGTAGTCCATGGACATCTGGAGGACCACAGGTTGACTACTCCTGCTCTAGAAGAGTCCCTGCCCAGACTGAGGAACAGAACTTTCAAGCCTCTTCAAGAAGGAAGGAGTGAGGATTCGAATGGCATAATTCAACTTCTCAAACCCATTTATTAACAATTAAATCACTTAATCCCCAGGTTGAGGGTGGTTTGGCAGAGAATGTAGGGATGCTAGAAAAGAGTGACTATATCATAGTGGTTTCACTGGTAAAAATTTCAACTGTCCTCTAATTACCTCATGTAGCAAAGATTCGCTTATAAAAATCTTCTCTAAACAAAGATGATTAATTATGCAAAACTGCAATGGCAGGAATTAAGTTTCAATGTTCAAGATGAAAAAGAGTCCTCTTTTTGGGAAGTTGTATCATTCAGCCTAGGGAGGTCTTTTCTTGGTTGGGATGTGTAGATCACTGCAAGAAATTTGCATGCAAACTATAGCACAATGGTCCTGTCCTAGACCAGGGTCTTTGGAGCAGACTCCACTCTTTTAAAGGTCTTCCTTACTTCTAAGGCTTCCCATTTCCAAGTCTGAAATGGGTGGTCTTAATGCTTCTCTTTCTTTTGGAGAAAATCCAGTTCCGCCAGAAACAGGCCTTTTTTTTCAATTGATGGTCACCTATTTTGACCTAGCTTTTGAAAAGGGCTGTAAACTGGTTGCCCAAAACTATTTTGTTAGATATAACCTCCAAATTGTACAACAAATTTCTGCTGTGCAGATCGGAAAATTGAGGGATCTCCAATGATGTAATCCATTCTGAATCATGGATTAATCAGGTAAAGGGTGAGTACCACTGATTCTTGCTTGACTCCCTATCAGCTGATAGAGAGCTGGATTTTGTAATAGCAGGATTTAAATATTAATTTCACCAAGACCAAGGTTTTTTTGGAAGAGACCTTAAAGATCTAAGTGGTCAACAGATGGCGATTCCATCAAACACTGTAGCGTGACTTTTAGCCAAACGCTCTCATTGAAAGCCCATCTGGTGATGACAAGATCTCCAGTTCTGAGAACCACATGCCATTCTGAAATTTTACAGCTTAAAAAGAGGATTTTTGATTGAACCAACTTTCAAATTGTTACACAGCAAGGCTGTTCCACAGCTCCTATATGGCACAGAGTTCTGGGGCCGGAATGAGTGTTTAATTGCAAATCTGGAAAGCCTTATGGTATCCCAGTGCCTTTAGTGTGGGCTGAACTTGGTTTACCTTCCACTAGAGCAGGGGTGGCTAAAGTGTGGCTCTCCAGATGTTCATGGACTACAATTCCCATGAGCCCCTGCCAGCAGTTTGGCCACCCCAGCATTAGAGCCTGCCAGCATCTGGCCCTATCCAGATTCTGAGGTGAGCAAAAGAATATCTCACTTTTAGGACAAAGTGCAGCTCTGCTATACTCTCTTTCTTTGACATTATTCAGGGGATGATTTTCATGGCACCTCTTGGATGGTTTCAGTACACAAGAGTGGCTCCTTGGTGAATGCCATGCTGGGCAGGAATACCACCTTTTGCTCAAAATTTCCTCCCTGGTTTAAACTGGACATGGAAGAGTCTCCTGTCTCTCCAGCATTCATTTCCCCACTCTTAGGAGGTTTTAATATCTGTGTAGTTTCAAACCAGGTCTTCTGCTAGTACAGATGAGCACTACACAGTCAGTGACTGCTGACCCTGTGCATTTGTGGAACTTTGGCCCCAAAAGATCTTCCATACAATATTCTATTTTGCCCTTTGTTCATAGAGCCCAGAAATAAATTTCTTGTTGAAATCTTGAAATGTGGAAAAACTAATTTTCCTTTTGGACTAGTATTATTATTATTATTATTATTATTATTATTTAATTTTTAGACTGCCCTTCTCCCAATAGGTCTCAGGGCGGTTTACAACATAAATAGTTAAAACACAATAAAATCCCCATAAAAACCCCAATTAAAAGTTACATATAACATATCACATAACATATAGCGGCGGTGGTCACAATTCTGATCTTAGTTCAGCCTGGTGGAGAGAATAATGTTCAGAAGAGGGTGGCACCAATACAATACATCTAACCATGATCTCGGTGTTAGAGATCTCAATATTGGAGGGGATCCTCTGATGGATTAGTGGGAGAGCTGCCCTGGCCTCAACCATATGCCTGGCGGAAGAGCTCCGTCTTACAGGCCCTGCGGAAAGCTGGTAGATCCTGCAGGGCCCTTAGCTCTTCTGGGAGCTCGTTCCACTAGGTTGTATGTCCCTTATATAGTCGTAGTTTGCGTTGGCAGCCAAGAAAGCATGGGATAGACTGAGTCCAGGTTGAAATACTTTCTCTGTACACTAATGGCACCCATAAGAATCACCCATTTCCCTCCCATAATACCTGGCACTGAACGCAGCTCCTTTTAGACCCTTGTAGACCTCTTCCAACAAGTGACATCACTTATAGGCTGGGGCATTCCCCCCATCCCATTCCATCCCTCTGCACAGGCTGCAGTTCTTCTGCTGTGACTTCTTGGATCTATGACGTGCCCGCCCTAATGGGAATTTATTTTAGTTAAGTTCTTCAAAGCTTACCTTGGGGCCTTGTCTTCCAGGATAACCTGGTAGTCCAGGAACTCCAAGTTTCCCCTGCAGAAAACAACCAATAAACTTTTTAAACAAGGTATAAACTCCAGGATTAGTCTTGGCATATCCAATGAAAATAGCGGGGTGGGGGGGGGAACCTATTGCCTGCGGAAGACCTTGAAAGGGTGGCAGAGCTCTGTTGAGATGCTGGAGTCCAGCTCAAGCACAACTGCTGCAGGACTTGTGAGCAAAGGGAAACTTATTCCCACACAACCAGCCACATTTCTCACTGAGGCATTTCCAGGCGAGTGTTGGGGCTAGTCTCCCCCAGCACAATATATGCTTCTCAGGGTGGTTTTTGTAATTTCTAGTCCTGCAAGGCCCAACATGCAACAGATATAGGGCTAGAAGAAACAGGATCAGATATGCAGTGCTGCATTTAGACCATCCTGGACTCTTGTGGGCTTTGCAGAACATTCTGTGGCACTCTCCAAGCTTGGGGGTAGGTGGGATGGGTTTACCTTTTCTCCCGCAGGGCCTAGTGGTCCCGGATCTCCATTGGGGCCCCCACGGCCTTTGGGTCCTTCAGGTCCATCCTCACCCCGTGGACCAGGGGGGCCAATTTCACCCTGTTAACGAGATGGAAGTTAAATGAAGTCCACTCTATTGCTCCTTGTTACAGTAAAAGGCGTTATTTAAAAGCATTATTAAATATAGTGGGAACTAAACACATAAATATATAAATAAACAAACTCCACCCTAAAGCAAGATTTCAATGCCTGTTTGGAAGCTCCTACTCAAGTGAAACATCTGCAGAATTTTAAAGAAAGCAAACTGTGTAAAGAAAGCAAGCGGTGTATGTGTTCATATATTATTTATCCATCTGTGGATCTTCTAGCTGGGAAAAATTTATTCATGAAGGCTGCTGAGACAAACTGTTTCATGGGTTTCATCTGCCTCTCACCAGCCCTGGGAGGGGGGGGGGATGTTCCATACAGCCAAGAAGGGTGATTAGATTTGGGGCGAATATTAATATTTAATTTTTCTTCATATGAAAAATTGAGGCTACTCTGGAGTTTCCTGCTTTAATGAAGCCTCTGAGAAATGGTGTGGGGAGAGGGAGGAAGGGCATACTTTCTCCTATTTAAATAAATAAATAATCCTATTTAACATCTTCATGGGCCCTCTTGCTCAGCTGGTATGGAAGTTCGGGCTGGGTTATTATCAATATGCAGATGATAACCAGCTCTTCCTTCTGATGGATGGCCAACCTGATTCATGCTCTGAAGCCTTAGCCAGTTGACTGGAAGTAGCGATGAGCTGGCTCAAGTTGAGTCATCTGAAGCTCAACCCTTTAAAGACAGGTCCTATGGCAGGATAGGAAGGGCCCAAGCAAGGAAGTGCATTTGCCCAACCTGGACAGAGTACAACTATCAGTGGCCCACTCCGCCAGAAACCTGGGTGTGATCCTCGATGCCTCCCTCTCTATGGAGGCTCAGGTTAACTTGCTCTAAGGAGGCCTGCCCTTATCCTTGATATGGAAACTACAGCTGGTTCTCAATGCAGTGGTCACAGTCCTCAGAGGAACACCATGGAGGTCCCACATCCAGCCTGCTCTCCAGAAACTTCACTGGTTGCCAGTCAAATTCCAGATCAGACTTAAGGTTTTGGTAATCACCTTTAAGGACATACACGGTCTGGGCCCAGTGTACCTGAGGGACCATCTCACTGGCTACACCCTGCAAAGAGCTCTACGTTTCACCACCTCCAACTGGCTGGTGATCCCTGGCTTCAAAAAGCGTGTCGGACCTCAACTAGGACCAGAACCTTCTCCATCCTGGTCCCCACCTGGTGGAACAAGCTCCACAAAGGTCTGGAAACCGGCTGAACTCCCACAGTTCTACAAGGTCTGTAAAAGGGAGCTCTTCCACTAGGCATTTGGTTGAGGCTGACCGTACCAACAGCATCTGATGGGCCCCCGGAAGCCCCTCCCCATGAATCTGAATCCCAAGCCGACTAATCTATGGGATCATAGTTAACAAGTTGATATTGTTATACGAAATGTTACAGGAAATGTTATAATACTGTTATCTTTACCTGATGTTAGGAATTGCGCTGCACTCCCCCTACGTTTTGTGTAACTGCCCTGAGCCACAAGGGAGGGCGTTATAGAGATATAATAAATAAATTGCGATGTCCAGCTAGACAAGTGTGTCAAGGGAGGCAAGACTTGCACATTAGCAAAGGCCAACAAGTGTGCTGGCAGGCTCAACACCCAACATTTGGGGACATCAAGGCCTTTCAGCTGTGGTGGGGCCCTGGAAAAGCTGCCCAAGAAATGGAATGCAACACTTCTACCCTTGTGGTCTCTCTGTTATGCTTCTTGAAAACCAGAGGTAGTCAAACTGCGGCCCTCCAGATGTCCATGGACTACAATTCCCATGAGCCCCTGCCAGCATTCGCTGGCAGGGGCTCATGGGAATTGTAGTCCATGGACATCTGGAGGGCCGCAGTTTGACTACCCCTACTGAAGACCATCCACAGCCTTTCCTTCAACCCCTGCTATTCCTTGGAAACCATACCGTCTTCCAAGCACACATGAAAAATTGTTCCCCCTTACAAAAAAAAAAAGGGGGGGAACAGGAATGTCCAGGGATTCTCAGTTAGACCCCAAAGGATACAGTTTGTTTGGAAGATGTTTATGCAGCTGAATGGAGACCCAGCAAAAATGGTGCGATTCTTCACGCTGGTAAAACCTTGTATTGACTATGCAGCTTTGAGGGTATAATCTGACAGTTTCAGCACAAGCGACTGCTTCATCGGCAGGAACAAATGGGATCTGCAGGACCTGGCTTCCTCCAACATCCCAGGAGAAAGGCCCAGGCCAAGGTGAGACCTGGGCTGATTCTGCACTTACTTTGTTTTTTTTGGTGTGGATCCTGCTGAATTCAGATCGATTTGAACTCGGGTCTTCCTCCCCCCCCCCCCCCCTCTGAACGAGAAAAGTGTTCTGCATTTGATTGGGAAAGCTCAAGGGGGAGGGGGGAGCCAAGCCCAGAGCCTATTTCTTTCTTTTCTTTTCTTGAATGCGGGGGGGGGGAATTGAAGACAACAGAGAAGGGAGAAAGAAAAAAAAAACCACGAGGCAAATCTCTATCCACAGAAGTGAGGGCTTCTGCAGTTTTTACAGAAAGAAAATTAGGGCTTCCTCTTTAAGAAAAGCTAACAGCCTTGGCTGGCTTCACAGGTTTGGCCAATCAGAACTGCTCTACCACGGAGTCAGCTGGCCAATCAGCGCTTCTCTACCACAGAGGGTAGGTGGTAGAGGCTTTCTCATACTTTCTGAACTGGAATATTCCAATATAAGGGATTAAAAGCACTCCTGGATATGGCGAAGAAATGGTAGGGTGACTCCGGATCAATCCTGCTTGGTGCAGAGGGAAAATTAAAATCGCCCAAAATCAAAACAGAATTTGCATTCTTTGTAGACGGCAGGGGCTGAATCAACCTGGGATTGGAATAAAAGCTCCATGCAGTTTACACCCTGGTCTCCCAAAGAGTGGGCCAACTGACACAGAGCCTGAAGAAAATGATGAAGTGTCAACAGAGACTGTAACAAAACTGCAAGATGTCATAGTCCCAAGACCGCATTGATCAGACCCAAAACAGGAGTACTGAGTACAGTTCTGGAGGCCTTACTTCAAAAAGGGCATGGACAAAATGGAGAGGGTTCAGAGGAGAGCGCTGAGGATGATCCAGGGCCTGGGGACCAAGCCTATGAGGGAAGGCTGAGGGACTTGGGAAGGTTCAGCCTGGAGAAGAGGAAGCTGAGAGGGGAGAGGACTGCTCTCTTTAAGTATTTGAAAAGTTGTCACTGAGAGGGGGACAGAGAACGGTTCCTGTGGGCAGCGGAGGATAGGATTTGCAGTAATGACTTTAAACTGCATGGAGAATGATATTGGCTAGATATCAGAAAAAAGATTTCACAGTCAGAGTGGGTCAGTAGCAGAATGGGCAGCCTAAGGAGGTGGTGAGCTCCCCCTCACTGGCAGTCTTTAATGGTTGGACAGATCCTTATCCTGGATGCTTTAGGTTGATCCTGCCTTGCACAGGGGGTGGGACTAGAGGGCCTGGATGGCCCCACCCCACTCTAAGAGTCTGTGATTATAATTCAGCAGTGGAATTGGCTGCCTTAGGAGGTGGGGAGCTCCCCCTCATTGGTGGTCTTCAAGCAGTGGCTGGACAGATCCTGATACTGGATTATTTAGGCTGATGATGATCAACTCTGAGCAGGGGGTTGGATTAGATGGCCTGTATGGACCCTTCCAAGATTCAATGATTCTAGGGATGAACCCAAGGCATACATTCCAGTTCCCTATCCTGATGAATTAGTTCATTTCACAGTGGTCAATTAATTCATTTCAAATATTTGTAACTCGCATTTCCCCCTCAAAGGAGCACTGAGACAGATCTGGATTTCCCTGCAGCTGCCTGGTATGATGGCTTCATTCTTGTGCCTGGCTGCATCGAGAGGACAGGCCTGTGGCTTCCACCTTTGCAACAGGCCCAGAAGCAGCTGGGAGAAGAAGCACAAGTCACCAAAGCACCCTGGGGCTCCTTTCAGCTCTGAGGTCAAATCTTGGTCCTGAAAAGCAGCCCCAATGACGCCCGCCTGGGAATGCTCACTCTGTCTCCTTTGATGCCCATGTCGCCTTTGAATCCAGGGAAGCCGTCTTCACCCTGGATAAGAACAGCAGGAAAACCACAGGCATTAGCAAGTGAGGGGTCTTCCCTTCCCCTTCTTATAGAAAGCGCGCCAGTCCACAGAGGGTCACAAATGGAAAATGCTATCGAGAGCATCACTGTGCAGCATTGGGGTCAGTCTGTCAAATGCAACAGATCTCCTCCATGAAGAAGGAGTCCCCAGATCCCAGAAACATAGAAAAATGTGGACCTAAACCAGGAGTAGTCAAACTGCAGCCCTCCAGCATTCGCTGGCAGGGGCTCATGGGAATTGTAGTCCATGGACATCTGGAGGGCTGCAGTTGGACTACCCCTGCCCTAAACCAATTCCTACCACCCACCCACCCCACTTTCACTACCCACTTCACCAGGATGGTGACACAGTGGGAAAGAAGCCAGCTAGTTTCCACAACAAATTGATCTATCCTGGGCCAGAGAACCCTCCTGGGAGTGACCCCCCCCCCCCCAATCCTGCATGAAACAAGGAAAAGGCCTCTGCAAAACAAAGCAACAAACTGCACACACCAAAATAAATCAAAACCAAGACAGACGTTTCTGCAGCTGCGGGGTCTGTTTGTTGGGGGAGGAAGAAGCCTTCTGGCTAGAGGGACATATTGCTGAAGCTCTGCCCCCCCTCCCATCTACTCCCCCCCCCATTCTTCTGTAGCTGTGGGCTCAGTCTACATAAATAACAAGAACTTGCCGGCACCAGCAAGACATTATTTTGAAGGATAACTGGTTTTATTTCCACTGCGGCCATTTCATGCCCACCTTCTCAGAGAGACTCAAGGACGGAGCTAATATTTCTTAGCCAAGGTTTAACTGCAGAATTCCAATCGATAACATAACAAGTCCTAAAACAGGCCTGCCAGGTGCTAAAATGTGGAGACAGAAAAAACAAACACAACACCGGGGTTTTGGGAAGGTCTGTCTCGGCAAGCCCCCTGGTGATAATTGTTCACGTTGCCAGTGATGGACGACAGGATAGGTACAAAGGGAAGCTGGGAGATTTAGCTGGGACAAAGCCAGAATAATGCCCAGTCTCGACCCCTCCCCTGGGGAGACATAACCATGCACCTGACACAGACAGAAGGCTGGCTTCACAGCCTCCTTTGAAAGGCTGCTGCAGTGGCTGCCTCAGGCACCCAAGTCCTCATTCGTGCTGAATTCCCCTGGCCCATTTTCGAGCCAGGATTCCCAAAGGTACATATCAAAAAGACCCATTTGCATAACTGGGCTGACACACTCACTAGAGCAGGGGTGGGCAAACTGTGGCCCTCCAGATGTCCATGGACTACAATTCCCATGAACTGTGGCCCTCCAGATGTCCATGGACTACAATTCCCATGAACTGTGGCCCTCCAGATGTCCATGGACTACAATTCCCATGAACTGTGGCCCTCCAGATGTCCATGGACTACAATTCCCATGAACTGTGGCCCTCCAGATGTCCATGGACTACAATTCCCATGAACTGTGGCCCTCCAGATGTCCATGGACTACAATTCCCATGAACTGTGGCCCTCCAGATGTCCATGGACTACAATTCCCATGAGCCCCTGCCAGCAAACGCTGGCAGGGGCTCATGGGAATTGTAGTCCATGGACATCTGGAGGGCTGCAGTTTGCCCACCCCTGCACTAGAGGAAGATTGAAAGCAGATTTGTTTCCCAAACTAAAGAATCAAAGGGAGGGGGAACTTCATGTCACATCCCCAGTTCTGCACTTAGAAGGAGGTCAAATAAACCCACAAGCATGAAAAGCCCGCAAGGCCCTGTGCTCCTTCCTCTCTCCTGCCCTGAATGCTGGAAATCCACATCGGCAGCACAAAGGGATGTTTGGGGATTGGGCAGCATCCTGATCCACCCCAGACAGGTCCTGCAGGATGTTCGAGAGCCTGGTTGGCCAGCACTACTCCCAGGTTCTAGTCCAAAGGAGGTCAACTGCCCAGGGAGCCATGACACGCCAACCTCTGGAAACAAGGGAGGGAGCTGCAAAGTCCTGAGGGAGGCGCCTTATCGTCTGCCATCTTCAAGCACTTAAGAGGGGGCAGGATAGCCACCTTCAAGTCCTTGAGAGCTGTCCCAGAGGATGGAACCGAAGGCATTGTGTCTGAGCTTGGCTCTTGTGGCCCTTTCTTGCATGCCCAAGGAATGGCTGGTTGCCACTTTGGGGTCAGAAGGCTAATTTCCTCCAGACCCGACAGACCAGGGATTTTGTTATTTGGGAAGTGGGCATCATTTAGGCATGGAATTGGGGTCACTGTGGATGGGTAGGCAGTTGTGAGTGTCCTGCATCGTGCAGGGAATTGGACTAGATGACCCTGGAGGTCCCTTCCAACTCTGAGATTCTATGCTTCTATTCTAAGTGACACGGCCAAGGATGTTGCAGGAACCACAACCCTGCCTTCAGTTGCAAAAGACAAGTCCTGTGTCAGTTGGCAAATGCAGAGCTGACTTACCTTCTCACCCTTGGTCCCTTTCAAGCCACGGATGCCATCTGCTCCCTTAGCAGGGGGAGAAAACAAACACAAAAGGTCATTACAGGGGCTATAATCCATAAGCTGGCAGAGCGAGCCCCCCTGGGGCAGTCTTCTCTGTGGCCCCAGCCCAGGCCCACTCTCCCTCCTTCCCTTCAGCATCTTGAGACAGGGGACCTGCTCGAGGGGGGCCCCCAACCCTGACGAGACTTGGTCCCTGAGAGTTAGGACACGTGGTGTGCTGTGCTATTCTGAGAGATGCGGGGAGGGGGGCAGTGTGTGTGTGTGCGTGTGTGTGTGTGTGGGGGGGGGGGGTTAAGCAGTGGAGGAGGCCACTGGAAGGGGTGGCTGGTGGCACAAGGGGGAGGCAAAGGCAAGATCTTCCACCAGTGGCCGCTCCTCTGCCCCACCTGTCTATAGAGGCACTCACTCCTGCTGCTGCTGCATCAAAGCTCCCAAGATAGGATGTCGGGCAACAGGCCTTCCCAGCAAGCAAGGCAGGATCGGGAAGAGGGATTTAAACGCACACTTCACAGCACTACCTAGCACGTTTTCCAGTGGAGATTTCAGCCCATCACACACGTTGTTTACTGCCACAAAACATTTGTAGCTTATGGATCTTTTTTCTAATTCAGAAACCTCACTCTATAAGGCTGCACAGGGCTACTCCGTCTCCCCAGGGAATGGAGGGCAGGCTTACAACTGAATTCCACCTAGAGTGAAACTGGAGGCCATTTTTGTGATGTTCCTACATGGTGAAAGAACAGAGGGATTTTGAAGGAACCTCAAATTGGTTTTGGTACATTTAGACACATTGCGGGGCAGAGAGGAAAGGCAGAGGGAAATGCAAATTCGGAGAAACCCGCTCTGCTGAAACAACTCAGGCATTACAAGGGCCAGTAAAAGAGCAATGACAAAGTGCAAGAAACTGAAATCCCATGTATGCCTGCACCTGCATAGCTCATGCGTATCAATGGCTGGAGCTCAAGACAGGAGAGAGCCGAGTCAGACTGCTGCTCCTTAGGTGACTTTGGGCTATCAGAATTGCCCAGACAACCCTACCCAGTTAGTTATTGCCAACCTGGCCAAATGCCGAGCCTAGTTATGGCCAGGCCTAGATATAGCCAGTAGTGCCCTGGACAACCCTGATGATTCCCAGTGGAGATATTTCTACTCCCCTCCAGATCAGAATTGGGAATGGTGTTGGGGAGGCAACAGGAGCCACTTGGGAGAAGGGGGCATGTCCAGGTGGCAGCAGCCCTTTCACAGGGCCCTGGGGGCTGTGGAGCAAAAGACGCACAAGCCATGGCCCAGCTGGGGCTAGGCCTTTGGGTGGGGGCGATTCCCAAACCATCTGTTTGATTCCTTTTGCTAGGTTCCCCTACTTTATTAAAACAGAAAAATTTCCCAAACCAAATTTCCAGATTGATAGCAGTACTGTAATGAAATCCTGTTCTTCTCAATTCCGGGGCAGAATCAAAATGAGAATCCTTGAACAACAGACCCCCTGGCCCAGTCAACCCCAGGATGTTCTCCTCCGTAAGCCTCACATGAACTGCAGCAGAGCTTCAGCCCCCTTCAAGAGGGCTCCTGCATGACCTCCTCTTCTGAGGAGCTGTCCAGTGGTCTCTCCCATGATGGATGCTGATGCTCCAAAAGCAGCTCGGAGTGGTGCATGTGTCCCTGCGGACTGGATGGCCAGCCTCCCTCCCTTGTCCAAAAAGGATCTCTTCTGACTACACAGGTCCAAGATAGTCCAGAGATTGAGCCAGAAAACCCAACTGGTCTTGTTCTATCCCCATCAACATGGGGTTCACAACCAGTACCTCTTCATGGCTCTGCCATGGCCCCCACCAAGATGGTTCTGGGCTCCAGCTCAGATGCCTCAAAGGAGCCAGAAACATGTCCAGGGGCAAGGGGAGAGCAGGAAACTCTGGAAGACCCCTAGCTAGCAGATGCCACTGGCTCCAGAACTTGCCCCTGAGAATCCTACAGAGGGAGGCCCTTCACCAGAATTCCCCCAGCTCTGGGGCAGTTGTGCATAAGAAAGGCTGAGATTCCAGAAGGGAGTCCGAGTTGAGGAGATCCTGTCCTAGGGATGGCAGGCATCAACTCCTTGGCAAAGGTGCCGGAAGGGTGAAAATGAACAGCAGGAAGGCCAGTACCAGAGGGAAGAAAGGGATTGATGGAGCTCAGGAATCCAAGAGAATACAGGGGTGGGGTAAAGGTGCCCCTTCCTCGCCACACAGTAATTTCGCTTTGCCTGTAAATCCAGGATGCTTCCTGAACATCAGGACCTGACATGCCTTCTGATAGGCATGCTGGGCGCAAAAGGATGAGCCAATCAGGGGGAGGAAAAGAAGGGTCCCCCTATCCCTATGCAGCCCAGTCTCTCTAGGGCAGGCAATATACAACATCGGCTTCAAGTCTACATCCCACCCCCATGGGAGAGACAGGAAAACTCCATGGATGGTGAGTCAACCTTGAGCCGGCTGCTGGGATTGAACTCCCAACCTCATGGACATTTCTTCAGACAGTATTTCTGCTGCTTACCACTCTGCGGCTGCTTACCACTCTGCCGGCTTTGAGCATTGGCCCAGCACCTGATCCCTGCCGTTATCCAGCAATATTTGGGAGTCTAGTCTAGGGGGGCAGCTTCCACAGAGGCTTGGAACCCCCCTCCCATATTTCTCTTTTCCAGTCCTTGCCCCAGAGGAACACACAGCTCATGTGTGCAAACTACGGTTTCAATGCTGCTCTTTAATCTAGCAATGTTTCAAATTCCTGAGTTCTTTTGCGCAGTTAGGTCAGATGGAAGAAATAGCCAATGACGCAAAGGGAGCAGGATGGGGTGAGGGGTAACACACTTCTAAAACTTATGCTTAGCTTTTAGTTACTGGATATGATTTTGCATCCTGATTTGTGTTTTTTTGATTCAACAGGCCTGTTCTAAAGTAGAGAGTACAATTTGCTGTCTTTCTGGAATGTGATTTCTCAATAAGCTTGTAGGAGGAGGCTCACAGAACGCAATGTTTTAGGATGATGTTTATGTTAAAAGAAGAGACAAACTAACCTTCTCTCAAGGTCGGGAGGAAGAACGGAGATGTGCTACTGCTTTTGCTTATATGTAAACTTGGGAGGCTGGGGGTAGGAGACATGCAAACAGCTTTTGGGGGGACTGGTTTGGAGGCTGAAGGGTGGTCCCGGTAAGTGGAATGGGGATGGGGGGGTGGAGGCTATTGGCCCATCCTTCAAGGGCATCATCCCTCCCAGCCTCCAATGAGAGGGTATTTAACATTATGTCATTCCATTGTTCTGGGCACAGGTGTTCTATGGATTCATCCCCCTGTGACTGTCTGTTCTTTCTTCTACAGTAAATAAATAACCCACAAAAAGGTTTTCCTGTCTAGTGTGGATTTGGGCATATTTCACACCAGGCAAACAACCCTAAAGCGCCCAGCAAAGGCCCTCAGGTGGGAACCTCGGATTCAACGTGGGGGGAACCCAGAAGGTGTGGGCCATGTTCTCTTACCTTGACACCACGAGGGCCAGGATATCCGATCGGGCCCTGAGGGCCAGCTGGACCCTGCAATCAAAAGGAAAGGAACATTTTGATACTGCAGATGGGAAATTCTCTAGGTAGAAATGCTTGCTAAGGGCATAGTGGAAGTGCAGTTTGCAGTGTGTGTGTGTGTGTGTGTATGTGGGGGGAGGGGGTGCGGGGACCAGCATCACAGCCAGGGAGTAAGATGACATCCGGTGGTTGCAGTCCCTTCAGAGGAGTTTTGAAGGGTCCAACGGGACAGATGCCTGCTTCACACAGGAAGAGGCACAGGCAGGATGTTTGCATCAGGATGCACTGATCTACTTTGGAGATGGCCAGTTTTAGCTCAAAGGTTAGATAAACAAGAGTAAGCCACGTGGGCCTTCCAAAACCTCCACAGGGGAACATTGGCTCCTCAGCTAAACAGTGACTGCATGTTCATATACTACTCCCACCCCCCACACCAGTCACCCAGCAAGGCTATTCTGTTTGGCTTCTCCAGCAGCCAGACCTGCTGCATGTTTAAAACCAGCCTTTGGCACCAGGCAGCCCCTCCCTCTTCCCTGCTTGTGGCTTCAACAAGCCTGCCTTGACAGGTGCCCATGAAGCACTTGAGGACAACCTGGCATTGTGGGGCCCGGGGGTTCCTCACGTGACAGGGCCATGGAATTCCTCACTTTGTGGGGCCAGCGAATCCCTCAAGCCCCTAAAGTAGGGGTGGGCAAACTGTGGCCCTCCAGATGTCCATGGACTACAATTCTCATGAGCCCCTGCCAGCGAATGCTGGCAGGGGCTCATGGGAATTGTAGTCCATGGACATCTGGAGGGCCACAGTTTGCCCACCCCTGCCCTAAAGGGTTATCATTGGAGGGGGGGGGGCTGAGTTTACCAGTTTTGTGGGCTGGACACAAGTACCACTGTGTTTTCTCTCCCACTTCCTGCATGTCAGTTCATACTACAGGCAGATGTTAGCAGCTGCTGATTCTTCCGGTGTGAGACCTGCTATTGGCTTCTCTGTCCACACATCCCTTCAGTCTCTGCCCAAGGCACAGCTGTCCCCTAAGCTGTCTGGAAGAGGCCTCCTTCCCTTGCGGTCAAGAGCACAGTCTGGAGTACATTCCCACCCCCGGGCGGGGACGGCTTGTTCTATGCAAGGTTGGAAGCAGGCGCTGTGCACGGTGCAATCTGAAGGTCTGAATCGAAGCCTGATGCTGCTACCTCTGTGAATTCTTTTAGGGACCAACATAGCTACTGAATTTTGATTCATTTCCTGTACTGAATTCTATCTGCCATGTTTATTGCACCATTTTAAAACACAATTCAGTGGCGGAATATTTTTTGAAACCAAAGCTCCACAGGACATCTGTATGGCTAGAGGCAGACAGCAGTTTACCTGGAGCACTATAATATTTATTTTAACAAGAAATTAACATACTGCAGCTAATTATTTGCAATTGTTCTACATTTTACTGCAAGCTGCTTTGAGGACTGCTACTGAAAAGCAGCCTCGATGTATATGGAGAGCCAATTGCTTCTTGTAGCATTAGCAGATGTTTTATCTGGCACCTCTGCTTAAACAGGCTCTGCAAGTTTATGCAATAATATAACATCTTGAAAAATCTCTTTAACACAGGCAGCAAAAGTGGATGGGCATACATACTTCCCTTCTCCCCCCCAGCACACTGTTTCTGACCATCATGAGCACAAGAAATTACGAAAAATTAATGGAGGAAAGGCCTAAAAGTTTAGCAGAGCTTGTTAAGAACAGAGCCTCCATGTTCAGCAGCAGCTGAGTTATGCTGGAGGCAAGGAGGTGGGCTTGCCCAGCTTTCCCGATGTTGGGAATAGAGTCCCAGAAAGGACAGGCTCCTTTACTCCGAGAGGGACCTGGCTTTCTCTTTTTCCTCAGCCCAACTGAAATGGGCTGATCCCCAAAGGTCTCCAGCCCCCGGCTGCAGTCAACAAGAACAAATCTGGCAGGACAGGCTTTGTTCCGAGGCCCCAGTGGCTGCCGTCATCCATCACGAGGACAGAGAAAGCCTTGGGAGCTGGACTCCTGTTGATGCCCTGCCATTGGCAAAATGACTCCCAGCACAGCAGGCTGCTGCATGATGGATGATGCTGTTTTCAAGTGCTGCAGGTGCTCCCGCCTGCAAAGCCCGACCCCTGTGCTCAGCCCAAAGGCTGGCAGCCAGATGGCTCCAAACAAGACTGCAGCTGCCTTTTCTAGCTGCCATTTCCATGCAGCTCCCCATGAGCCCAAGCCCCACACTGGACCTTACATGAAGGTTTCTTCTCTTCAGTGGGGCAAAACCATCCAGGTGGTTCGGTCATGCCGCTGCTCCCTCAGGTAGGGCAACTGAAATATAAGTTTCTTTGCTAAGCCTCCTCAAGTGACCACTGGGTGACCTCTCCAGTCTTGTCCAAGCCCTGCTGCATAGATATGGTCACGTCTTGTAGTTCTTTCTGCTTGCTTGCTTTCGCTGCGAGTCCAGGAAAGGGTCCTCAACTTGATTGTCCCACATTCCCTTCTGTGACTTCCTCGCTCAGGTGGGAGGTGGATGAATTTGCTCCACTGCAGAGAAGAAACTTTCAGGTAAGGTCCAATGTTTCGTTCTCCTTCAGTGGGGCCAAGGTCATCCAGGTGGTTAGCTGCACCCAAGCTCATGCCGAGGTGGATAGCAACTCTTTGGTCCTTTTCCACCTGTTGCAGCACTCTGTGTCTGAAGGAAGCTTCTCCTGAGGCCATCTGATCTATATGGTAATGCTGGATGAAGGTGGAAAATGATGACCAGATAGCTGCTCTGCATCTCTCTGCCACCGGGGCTCTGGTGGAAAAAGGTGCGGAGGAGGCCGCGACTACAGTGGAATGTGCCGTTATCTTCCTGGGTGGAACCTTGCCCTGGGACTCACATGCCTTCATGATACATTGCTTAACCTAGGCGGCTAAAGTTGAAGATGACACCTTTTTACCCAGGTCCTGCACACAATGCAATATGAACAGAGTGTCTGAAGATTGAAAGGGTGCCATTCTGTTGGAGGTAAATGTGGAGCACCTGGTGAACATCCAGTTCGTGCCTCTCCTTCTCGTCCAGGCTCTGAGGCCAAGGGCAGTAGGACGGAAGGGCTGCCACCTGCTCCAGGTGAAAACACAAGTTGACCTCAGAGTGGCTGCATCCTTTTGGAAGGTGCACGGCTGTTTTCTGGATGATAATGCTGTGAACTTTGAAACACGCTTTGCAGAGGTGATGGCAACTGGGAAAGCCACCTTCCATGAGAGGAACTTGAGTTCCATTTACCCAGGAGGCTCAAAGGGGGCTTCGTGAGAGCCCAAGCTATGATCGGTAAGTTCCACATGGAAAGGTAGTGCCGGATGGGGGGATCCAGCTGCTTAGCCCTTAAGGAAGTGCTTTATGTGTATGTTGCTCAGCTAAGAGGTGAGGGGGCTGTCATAGAGCAGATGCAGCAGAGTTGTTTTCTGTTGCCTCAGAGGGTTGGACCAGAACCAATGGATTGAAATTGATTCAAAAGCATTTTCAGCTAAACATTTGGAAGACGTTCCTTACAGAGTGGCTCCTCCGTGGGACAGGCTTCCTCAGGAGGTGGTGAGTTCTTTTTTGGAAGTTTTTAAGCAGAGGCTAGATAGTTATCTGACAGAAATGCTGATTTTATGAACTTAGGAAGATTGTGAGTGGGTGGGCAGGAAGGGATGTGCCAGTGTTTGTTTCTTGTGGCCCTTCCTTGCATACTCAGAGAATTGCTGACTGCCACTGTGGGATGGCAGGTGAATTTCCTCCAGGCCAGGCTGGATTCTGGAGATTTTTGTTGGGGGTGATCACTTGGGAATGAAATTGGGGTCACTGTGGGAGGGCAGGTCATTGTGAGTTCCTGCATTGTGCAGGGACTAGAATGACCCTGGACCAGAGGACTAGATAACCCTGGAGATTCCTTCCAACTCTATGATTCTAGGGAATGCGCTCTGTCCAGACTTAGGATCACATTGAGAGCCACTACCTGTCTTTTCAGGGTATTGGCCCACAGCCCGTGCTTTTGTTCTTCAAATAGGAATGCTATGATGCCCTGGGGGAGGGGAACAGCTAAACTGGATGAATGCCAAACTTGGTAGCCCATTTGTGAAAGGCCCTTGAGGTATGATTGTAAATGTGTCTGGTGGCATGAAGCATGTCTATGATCTCAGGTGGAAAGTCTAATTTTTGCAGAGTGCGCCATTCAACATCCAAACCATCAGTTGAAGCAATGCTAGGTCTGGATGTTGGAAAGGTCCCTGGAGCAACGGGTCATCATGTGCTGGTAGACGCCATGGCTCTGTCTCTGAAATGTGGACCAGCTCAGAGAACCACAATTGTCTGGGTCAGTTGTCTGGGTCATCACCAATATCTCTGTAGGGCTTTTTGGCTTTTGAATTGGAAGTCTCCTGTAGCTATTTGCCATGCTAGGTCCTATAAGGCTCAGAGCAGGGCTCCAGACATCCTACCTGAGCAGTAGGGCACTCAACGGTCACTTGCATTTCAATTTGCCCTATCTGAGGAAGCAGAGGTGTGACATAACCATCTGGATTGCTTCAGCCCCACTAAAGGAGAACTCCTCTTTTAAAATCCATGCCTGGGACTCAGAGGTCCTGGCTCCCTAAAAAATGGCTGGGGAATAGTCAGAGGGCTCCATCCCTAGGCCACAGAGCTGAAAAGAGGGAGAGAGGGATTGCGGCTTGAGGCAGTGGGGAAGTGGGCGAGAAGGAGGCCTTCTGGAAGCGCAGACTCATGTTCCCCTCCTCAGTGATCTTGGATGGATCCTCCTTGCCTGGCCAGTCTCTCAGAGGTATTCCCAGTACTTCTGTCAAGTCACAGAGGCCCTCCCAAGAGACGTTACTGCATCCTGAAAGATGGGCCATCAGTCCGCTGAGCATGACGTACCTATGCTTGGCATGGAAGCGATCCCCTGAAAGGCCAGCCCTAGGGACAGTCCGAGCTCTGTTTCAAGAGGAGATCTTCAAAGACTGGACCCAGGACTGCCCATGTTCAGTGCTCTTCTCCGATGATCACAGCAGGCATGGGTCCCATAGCCCCTCACACCCCCACCTCACTTCTCCATCGCCACTCAAACCTCCTTCTGGCTGACACGTACCTGACTGCCCTTCTCTCCTGGAGGTCCTTCCTTGCCAGGATGACCCTATGGACAAAGACACAGAAATCCGGTGAGTCTCCTCACAGCTTGCAGTGGGTGCCTCCCATCTCCCTCCCAGTGACATGCTTCTCAACAGTCTGGGAGAAGGCAGGCATGAGAGCTCCAGCAGCCTAGGAGTGTGCCCCAGGCAACAGCACCGGGCCTGCCACATGTAATTTCTGGTGCATTTTTTGAGATCAATTACGATAAGATATTCTGGTCAAGTAGACCACCAGCATGCCAAGATCCAATTAGGGGGCACATAGAGACACATTATCGATGGGGAGTGCTAAACTTGAAAAAACTCTTCAGGTCAGCTAGAGCATCTTCCAAAGATGCCCTTGCAAATGACCAGAACCACCATCAATGGATAAGTGCTCACATCATGGATGTGACTGTCTCAGGAACACATCCCACCCCTCTAGGGAAGGGGAGCCACCTCCTTTGCCATGCTGAGAAAAAGGAAGATGAAAATCAGACCCCTGCATGTCTGACAATCAAGTTCCAGGCATGCTTCTGATCTCAGGTCCTGGTGGCCTCAAGCAATAGATCTCCCATGTGGACTTTATAACAGGAGGAGTCAAGCTGTGGTCCTTCAGATGTCCATGGACTACAATTCCCATGAGCCCCTGCCAGCAAACGCTGGCAGGAGCTCATGGGAATTGTAGTCCATGGACATCTGGAGGACCACAGCTTGACTACCCCTGCTTTATAACACGTGAGCATCTTTCCACGCAAATACAAACAGGGCTCTAAGAGGTCTTTTAGCAGAACTTACCGGAGGACCATCTGCTCCAGGCATGCCAGGAAGGCCAGGTTTTCCCAGTGGACCCTAAGGGGAGAAAGTGGCACCTCCGTTACATGGGCAAGGAAGGGCTTCTGCAGAAGTAAGGACAGAAGGACTGCATTTCATCCAGTTGTCTCTTTTGCTTAACTCTATGCTGTGCTAAAGATCCGCTTTTTAAACCTTGTTCTTTTAATAATAAATTGTTTATAAATTGGAAGTGGGCCATGGTTCTCTGATCCACCATCTTGGAAACACTAGCCCAGTGCAAAGGGGAGGGAGCTTGGCAAGCAGCTTCTCCTCTAGAGGTAGTAATAGTACCTTGGTAGTAACTGGTCCTATAGCACCCACATGCTGGGGCTGTGAGTGACCACAGAGGCAAGGCCTCACCCATGTGAAAGGGCTGCTGGGGAGCCTGATTTTGTACTTGGTGGTGGCAGCAGTTACCTTTTGCCACTCGCCTGGAGTTGGCAACCAGCCAGAACAGGGGGTGGGCAAGGACAGAACTCGGCCTGCAAGGAAAAAGCAGGCTGGTTCCATCACATCAAAACTAACTGGTGATGTAGATGATAAGAGGATTTCTGATTTTAAACGGAATTGGGAATCAAGGACAAGATACATGGAGCAGAATTTAAAGATAAGAAAATGATTTAAACCTTTGTAATCATCTAAAGATGATTCTTTTTTTCTCGTTTCTGTACTTTTTGTTTATTCATATTTATAAGAGTCTAGGGTTGTGAGATATATTTTGACTTGGAACAGTTGTTTGACTTAAATAGATTGTTTGATATTGGATGTGACCTCTTTGTATAGTAAGTGGGAAGTCACCTTTTTGCTTCTGTGCATGTATGTATTTGTATTCTTTATTATTTTCCTACTGAAATATTTTTGTTTGCCTTGATGATGCTTGCATGATGTATGTGAATTCGTTCATAGACCTATTAGAAAACACGAAACCTTCCTGACCTTGTCTGTTGACTAGGCCTGGGAAATGCCTCTTGCACGGTTGGGTATGAATGAAAAGGTGGCATCATAGCAGCCAGTGATCACAGCCACTGCTCCAGTCCCACAGAAAAGGGGGGCATTACAGGAGATGCAAAAGGTCTCTCGGTACTGCTTGAATCCACAGTGGCTCATTTACACATGCTGATGTCATAAAATGATGAAAACTACGCATGTGAACTAGCCCGAACTAACCTTAATGCTCTTTCCTTGCATATTTGCCCTGCTGAAACAGTGGCTTACCTTCCTTAACTGTGTTGCCTGAGATTACTGTCAAAGGGTTTTAAAATCCATTTTGCCCTGTGTGAAGGAATGCATATTTTCTTTGGAGGTCTGAACTGAGCAAAATTTGATTTTTAAAGTTTTTCTCTTTGGGCAGGTTCGAGTGGGTTAAGTTGCTTTCCAGTTTCACTTAAGCCACCTTGAAAGAAATGTGAATTGTTCTAGCCACAGACAATGGGATGATCCAGCCCCAAGCCAGGAAAAGAGGTTTGCAGGATTCTAGGACCAGAAAAAAAAAGATTCTTTAACCTGGCCTGACTGGTAAGTGGGAGGAGAAAGAAGAATGATAAAACTCCAGGGAGCAAGGAAGAAGCTCTCTCTTTTTTTGTATTGATTACATCAAGGCAGAGAACGCTTAACTGGGGCTTGTGGGAGGCTGTCATTGACATCTGCCCACCTGGAAAAGGTGATGGAAACCCTGTAGAACAGGGGTAGTCAACCTGTGGTCCTCCAGGTGTTCATGGACTACAATTCCCATGAGACCCTGCCAGCAAACGCTGGCAGGGGCTCATGGGAATTGCAGTCCATGGACACCTGGAGGACCACAGGTTGACTACCCCTGCTGTAGAATACCTGTAATTTCTAAGCAAAGGAGCCTGCCTTAAACTTAACATCTATTAGGGCATGAATAGACAGAAGAACTACATTTTACCCTTTTCTTTTGAATCCCTTGCTCAAACTGGTGCTGTGTTAACAGTATGCTTGTGAACATTTTCTTTTTAATAAATGTTTTATAACTTAGGATGCTGGTAGTGGTTCTCTGTACTAGGCACACTGCCACTGTCCGTCTTGGATACCTTATTTTAAAAGGAGCACCATGGGAGTGGGGAGGGCATTCATTTGGCAAGTGGCTACTCCCCCATTGGTGCCCAAAGCAGTAAACTAGACACTGGGTAGTGGATGGCCTCAGAACTTGGAAGCTGGGAGGCCTGACCCTCATAGTGGGCAATTCCTACAAAGGCCAGTTATTGTTGGAGGTTGATCACAGAGAGCGAGAGAGGGCAATGAGGTACAGAGGGCAGGGTAGTACAGCACCTGTAGATTGGAGCATGACTGTTCCACCAAACCCTGACAAGTCACAAAACAGAATCAAATGAGTAGCTGTGTTGGTCTGAAGTAGCACAATAAAATCAGAGCCCAGTAGCACCATTAAGACCAACAAAGATTTATCTCAACTAAGCGTACTTGCACACGAAAGCTCACACTTTGAATAAATCTTTGTTGGTCCAGTTGGGCTACTGGACTCTGATTTTATTAAGTCACAAAACAGGTACTTGAAATCTGAAGCGGAAAAACTTCGTGTTTTTGCTCCTCTTTATCAGGCATGGGAGGGGACATCCTTACACTTTCCCAGCCACAGAAAGAAACAGATGTTGTAAAGGAGAAAAGAAGCTATCTAAGGGCACCAACGGCATTCTGAACAGCATAAGCTGGCATCTGTCAGGGATGCTTTGAATTAACTTACTTTTTCCCCCGGTGGACCAATCGCTCCTTGAGGACCAGGAAGACCCTGAAAGAAGAGGTGAGTGGGGAAACAAAGAGGAGTATTAAGGTACAGGGACCAATAAAGGAGTTCTTCCCAAGGTATTTGGGCAGAATACTGCAATAGTGTGGCCAACTACAGGGGCAATTCCTCAGCTAATTTTCAGCTAAATAGAAACAAGTTTGGGATGCCTCCTTGAATCTCTCAAGACCTCAAAGCTATCACTGGATATTCCTTGCAGTGAAAATGCAAAGTGAAGTTTGAGGAAAGCCAAGTCTTCTTAGTGACATTTCTTGGGGAGAAACTAAGGAGGGTTCCCATCAGGCAAAACAGGGCAAAAATTTTTAGGGAAGACAGAATAAACTTCCGCAAACCTTTGCCTATAGTCCTGTCTAGAACAACAGTCACACACTCAAATCTTTATACCATCTTTTCCACATTACAGCATCCAATAAGTAAATCTTTGTCTAACTATCTACACATTTACTTATTTATAGAAGAAGAGTTGTTTTTATACCCCACTTTTCACTGGCTGAAGGAGTCTCAAGGCAGCTTACAATCACCTTCCCTTCCTCTCCCCTCAACAGACACACTGTGAGGTAGGTGAGGCTGAGAGAGTTCAGCTTTGTGAAAACAACACTATCAGGTCTGTGATGCGCCCAAGGCTGCATGTGGGGGAGTGGGGAATCAGACCTGCCACTCTTAACCACTACACCATACTGGTATATACAAATATATCCGAATTTTACAATACAGTGGCTGAAACAATAAAACATGCAAAACATTTGGTACATTTCTTATGCCATCTTGATGGGGTTACAACATTTGGCTACACTGGAGCAAATAAGAGTTTTAACTAAAGAGACCTCCTATACCGTAAAGCAGGGGTAGGCAAACTGCGGCCCTCCAGATGTCCATTTGCTGGCAGGGGCTCATGGGACTTGTAGGGGCACAGTTTGCCCACCCCTGCCGTATAAGAACAGCAGCCAACAGTGTGGTACAGTGGCTAGATCTGGAAGACCAACCCCTCAAGTTGGCACCAAGCTCACCAGGTGACCTTGATACCACACTTTCTCAGTCCAATCTACCCTACAAGGTTCCTTGTGAAGACAGAACCATGCATGTTGCCCCAAACTCCTTAGGAGAAGGAGAGGATAAAAATAAGAGAGATCCAACATGAGATTCAACCCTACCCTTCACTGAATGCTTTGCTTTCATTCGGATCAATCACCACCATTCTTACCTGAGCACCTGGACTTCCCTGCTGTCCTGGAGGGCCGGGCTCACCTTGTGGACCCTTGGAAGAGACACGGAAAAGGGAAAACATGTCAGTGTTGGCTGTGCTTTTTTTTTTTTTTTTGCTACGTATTTCATTTATTTCAAATCACAGAAGAGTGACCACAGTGGACAGGCTTTCACCCAGAAATGTTACAATCCATTTATTTAGAAAAACACACAACCTGCCTTTCAACAGAACAGGAGAATCAGTGACTGAAACCACATAATCTCACCCATCATCATGAAAGGATCACAGAGCAGAACGCTGCCCAGCTGATACTAGGGCTAGGGATGAGTACAAACCAGGTGACAAACCAAAGTTCATCCTGAATTTTGACTTGTTCAAGGTATGCAAATCGAAGTTCATGAACTGAGGAACTGGGATAACAGAATCATAGAACCCCAGAGTTGGAAGGGACCGCCAGGGTCATCTAGTTCAACCCCCTGCACAATGCAGGAACTCACAGTCTTGGTGTAGTTCATGGTGGTTTGTGATGGTTTCTGAAGAGCAGGTTTCCACCTGCTTGCTTTCTCCTCTTCAGTAGAAACAACTGAGTGGCCAGGAGCTCCTCGCAACTCAGCTGTTTGGTTTAAATAGCCCAGAGCCATTTAAACCATTATTTTAGCTCCTTGCAGCTCTTCATGGGGAGAAAAGACAGGCTTTCTACTTTCCATGAAAAGCCACTGGGAGCAGAAAGACAGGCTGGAGGGGATGAAGTTTCTTTGCAGGGGGATTTCACCCTTGCCTAGCAAGCCACAGCCAAGAGAGATGGAGAAGAGAAGCCTCTTCTTCAGCAGACATCCCCCCCCCCTCCTGGGTTTTCTCCTGGTTACACAGCCGGAAGAAAAAACACCTCTTCCTGATGATGTGTGCAGGGCTGTGCCTAGGGAAGAAAGGGGGAAAGCAAGTCCCTTCCTGGGCAATCCCCCCTCCCCAGCCATGGTGAGCCAAGGCTGGGAGAAAGGGGGAAGTCAAGTCCCCTCCTGGGTGCTCCCCACCCCTTTTTCCAGGTTGTGGTGAGCTGCAACTGGGAGAAAGGAGAAACCATATTTTCCGGACTGGTTCTGTTATATCTTCTGGCACTTTCCAGACTCACAGGGCCCATGCTGGTCTGTCTCTGTCTGTCTGTGCCCCAAACGACAAACAGTTGCTGGTAAGGGCTGGCCAAAGCCCATAGCCCAGGAGGGACACACCCGCACCACTCTACCCCAACCGCAGTCTGCGAGTGTCTACCATCGTATCTAGATTGCTGCTCATCTCTAGATCATAATGATCAATTCTGCAGGCAAAAATGGCAACTTTGGAGGACAGACTCTGAGGCTTTGTAGGATTTTGTAGTCCCACCTCCAAACCTCCAGGAATATTTCCAACCCAGGGGTAGCCAACCTCCAGCTGGAGCCTGGAGACCTCCTGGAATTACAGCTCACCTGCAGAGTATAAAGATCAGCTCCCCAGTCAGAAAGGGCTGCTTTGGAGGTTGGAGAGGGTTGCTGTGCAGAAGAAAATTTAAGGCCTCCCACGCAGGTTATTGTGGAGTTCAAACACTTGAGGCCTACTGCACAAGGTTGTGACGCAGATGAAACAGGAGGCAAAAGAACCCCAGCAACAGCATCCAGTTTCATGTGTACAACAACCCTGTGTGGTAGGCCTCAAATCTACAGAGAGTCGCGGAGAAGAAATACACATGGCTTGGCTGCATCTTCCCTCCAGCAGTGAGGCCAGCCAGAGCAGTACTGTATGTGAGAAGGGGCTTTTCTGTGGCCTCCTTGTCAGCCAAATGTTAGGCAGACAGGGAAAGGTTCCCCCTCCCTGCAAAAGGAAAGCACACCCATGCCCACAGACTCCTCTGCGTTGCTCTCAGAAATGCCTCCCTTGCCTCAGTCAGGGGCTGTTAGAGGCTTCCTTTATAGCAGGCCAGAATGGAGGCGGGGAGTTAGCTGCCAGCGGCGGCTAACTCATTGGTTGCCTGCAATGTCCGGAGGTGATGGTGCATGATAAACAGTTCTGCGGAGGAGGAACATGCAGGAGCACAAACACGAATTCCCACACTACAGCGGACAAAGAAAACTCACCACATTCCCCTTGGGGCCTGTTTGTCCGTCCATGCCAGATATACCCTACGTGAGGAGTTAAAAGGAAAAGAAAAAAAAATGAGACAGAATCATAGAAAGAACCTTCAGGGCCATTTAGTTCAACTCCCTGCAGGATGCTTTCTGAAAAGCAGTAAGACCACCTTTCCCCAGGCCCAACCCATTGCCTATCTGGCTTAGGCCACAGGAGACCTGCCGGCACGCCTGGGAAATAAGCTATCAAGTGTTTTTGGCGAGTCCACAAAGAAGGCTGCCTGCTGCTTCTCAGGGGATTGTCTGGAATGGAAGCACCCCCCGGAGGAGTCTTCAGCCTCAGGCCTGGTCTGCTTCTGAGGGGTCCCCAACATGGTGCCCACGAGTGCCTGGACACCCGCCAAGAGGTCTTGACTGGCCCCTGGAGATCTTACTGACTTTCTGTGGCCATTGCCAGCACCTCTGCTTTCATTCTTTCCCACTGCTTTTTTGAAAAGTTGCACCTCTCCTCTCCTGCACCTGGGCTTCTCCTGTGTGTGGATGGCTCTGCCTTCTGCAGCATCCATTTTGTGGCTGTGCCCATCATCGTGTTTCTGAAATCCAGAGGCCCCCAAAATGTTGTGGGGGCCCCCGGTCTGTCTCTTCTGGGGGCTCCTTTATCTGAGGAAGCTTGTAGAGGCTACCAGAGCCCAGCAGGGGGAGCTGGCTTATTTTAAACTTTCGTGGCCTCCTTTGTTGCCTTACAATCCACCAGAGGCAGCTGAGGGAGGAGAATAGTGTTTGTAAGGGGGTGCCTCAGTCCAATGCAGGCAGCAGGAGCAGCTAGAATAGCAGGAGCCAAAAAATCAGCCCCAGGCCTTACTGTACCCAGTCAACTTACTGAGAGAACAGCAGGCTTATCAGATAACCATCCTTTCTGTCTAGCAGTTTAGGTAATTGTGCTTGAAACAGGATACTCTATGCTGTCAGGGGAGCTGGCCTCCGGGGCCCTTGCCCTGCCATGGCTTCCAGCTCCCTTGCCCACAAAGAATCCTGGGACTTGAGTTCGTGCTGACAGTCGCTGGCTAGTCCTTAAAGGACTCCGATTCCCAGCATCCCTTGGAATGAGCTGCCTGCCACATGCTACTTACTGGAGGTCCAGGGGGTCCAGGAGGCCCTTTGGGTCCCAGCAAACCACGGGGTCCCTGTTGTGGAGAAAAACACAGGTTGTAGAGGCCATCATAAGACATCAGAGAATACTCTCAGAAGCACTGAACATCTTTGAAAAGGAGAAAAACAGCCCACTCTAAACAACAAATGCCATCAGCCACATACACTCTCTAGGCCAGGGGTAGTCAAACTGCGGCCCTCCAGATGTCTACGGACTACAATTCCCACAAGCCCCTGCCAGCGAATGCTGGCAGGGGCTCGTGGGAATTGTAGTCCGTGGACATCTGGAGGGCCGCAGTTTGACTACCTCTGTTCTAGGCATTAAAAAGCCTTCTCTCTTGGACTTCACTTGGACTTCACTTATCCAAATTGGGGCAGAAGGTGTCTGGCAGGAACCCGAGGAGATTCACTGGGAGAACTTTAAACTGAAGGCACCCGGGGAAGGAGGCGTCCACACAGGGATTCTCACCTCCAGATTAGACATCAATTCAAAGTACTATGGGGTCTGACAGCACCCCTGGATTTTCCCCTGAGGCAGTGGGAGGGAGCCGCTGGAAATAGTAGGAGGAGGGTGGGTTTTTTTTAAATGTCGTCTCTGTGTAGTGTAGTGTAATGAGGGATTGAGACTGTTTTTAGTTTTACATGGGGTTTTATCTTTTTATCTATGTAACTCGCTACAAGGTGGTCTGCCGATAATGGTGGGGAATAAATCTAACACCCAAGCAAGCAAACAAACAAACATAATGTAGGAGAGCAGATAGGGGTGGTCACCTGGGAAGGACTGGTCTAATAGAACCAAGGGCTTCAGGTGCATATATACCAAAGGCTGAAGCATGGGCAAGAAAAAGGAAGAGTTTAAGCTTCACATGCACACAGAGAGATATAATTTAGCAGGCATTACAGAGGCTTGGTGGAACAGTCTTACTCAAGGAGCTTGTTCCCCCAGAATTCTTGGTCCTACATAAATCACAGACTGTGGGACGAGGGGTGGGGGAGTGGCCATCCTGGTTCAGGGGGATTCCTCCTTACACCAACAATTCCAGGAACTGAGTGTGTCAGCCTGGGTGGGACCTGGTTGAAAGCATGGCCATCTGACTGGTTTACCGTCTGCCGATTGCACCAACAGATTCCCTGCTGGGTCTGCTAGAGGTGGTGGCCAGGTGGGGTCTGCAGCACCCCAGACTTATTGTTCCAGGGGACTTCAAAGTCCACGTGGAGGGCTGGCCTCTTGATCAGGCCCAGATTTAGTGACATCTATGGCCATACCGGGGCTTTCATAATTCGTTGTGCCACACAGTAAGCAGGGGACATCCTGGACTTGATCTTTGATGCAGGGTTAGGGGTACAGCTAATGCAATGCCATCATCAGACCACTATGCCTTGAAGGATTCTCCACCCTACCCCGCAGAGGGCAGATTCTTGTCCGCGTGCAGAGACTTATGGATCCAAAAGGATTCCTGAATGCTCGGCAGGACCTGAAGTCTCCCAACAAATCGTTACATTAGATGGTTGATGACTGGCACAACCGGATGTCGGGTACCATCAACAAGATTGTTATCCAGTGTCCACCCCCTGCCTGTCCTAAGCCAGCCCCCCGGCATACAGAGGACCTGCATGAATAAAATAGGAGTTGAGGCGTCTAGAGTGAGGTTGGAGGCAAACTTGTGACAAAATGGTGAGAATATCTTATAGCAGGGGCAATCCAACCTGTGGTCCTCCAGATGTCCATGGACTACAATTCCCATGAGCCTCTGCCAGCATTTGCTGGCAGGGGCTCATGGGAACTGTAGTCCATGGACATCTGGAGGACCACAGGTTGACTACCCCTGTCTTATAGGATGCTTATTACTTTGTCATGACCTTACCCAACACTTAATACAATGAAGGAACTGGAGGCCCCTTGGCCACCTCTGGAGGACTGCTTTAACAGTTTCCAGTGTCTTGGGCAGGCCAATGACAACAAGGTATTAGCTTGTACGAGGCAGACCACACATTCTCTAGATCCCTGCTCCTCATGGCTCCTAAAAACAAGCAATGAGAAGGTAGGAGGACCACTCTGGAAGGCAATAAATCTTTCCCTGTCCGCAGAGACTTTCCTGGACAGTCTGAAAAAGGCGGTAGATTGCCCTCGATTGAAAAACAAAATTAATGGATCCCTGGAACCTGGGCAGTTACCACACCATCTAGCACCTCGCGCTTCTGAGGAAGATGATTGAAAGGGCCACTATAGACCAATTGCTAACATTCCTGGAGGAAGCATCCATTCCGCTTGAGTTTACACCCAGGCCATGAAGTCAAGACAGCTCTGGTTGCCCCAACAGATGATCGCCCACAACAGCTGGATATAGGCAATTCAGTGCTGCTGGTGTTGCTTAACCTCACAGCAGCGTTTGACATGGTAGACCACAAGCTTCTTGCTCACCGCTTCATTGATGCGAGAATCTGAGGAACTGTCCTGCAGTGGGTTACTGCCTTTCTCCATAGTTGTGGTCAGGGTCACGATCAGGGAGGATCACATCATAAAATCATAGAGTTGAAAGGGACCTACAGGGTCATCTAGTCCAACCCACTGCACAATGCAGGAACTCACAATTACCTGTCCACTCACAGTGATGCCAGTTTCATGCCCACACAAAAAATCTCCAGAATCCACCCTGTCCCGTAGAGAATTCACCTACCATCCTACAGTGGCAATCAGTAATACACTAGGTATGCAAGGAAGGACCACAAGAGACAAACACTGACATACCCTTCCTCGCAATCTGATTAAGTTCATCCACTCACGATCTGATTAAGTTCATAAAATCAGAATTTCTGTGAGGTGACTATCTAGCCTCTGCTTAAAAACTTCCGAAGAATGAGAACACACCACCTCCTGAGGAAGCCTGTTCCACTCAGGAACTGCTCTAACTGTCACAAACTTCTCCAGATGTTCAGCTGAAAATTCTTTTGAATTAATTTCAATCCATTGGTTCTTGTCCAGCCAAAAAAAACAACTCTGCTCCATCTTCTCTATGACAGCAAATATTTGAAGATGGTTATCTTATCACCTCTTATCACCTCCTTTGGACACACTCCAGTTTCTCTAGATCTTTCTTCAGTTGTGGTACCCAAAACTGAACACAGCATTCCAAGTGATGTCTTAACAGAGTGGAGTAAAATGGTAACATCAGTTCACATGATCTGGATACTATACTTCTTTTAATACAGCCTCAAATCCCATTTGCCTTTTGAGCTGCTGAGTCACACTATTGACTCATGTTCAGTGTATGGTCTACTGAGACCCCCAGATCCTTTTTGCACATACTACTGCCAAGCTAAGTCTCACCAATCTGATAGTGATGCATTTGATTTTTCCTAACTAAATGAAGAAATTTATACTATTGAAATTCATTTCATTTATTTTAGCCCAGATTCCCAGACTGTCAAGATCATTCTCTATCCTGATTCTATCTTCTGGTGTTTTTGCTACCCCTCCCAGTTTAGTATCATCTGAAAATTTAATAAGCACCCCCTCTATTCCTTCATGCAAATCATTTATGCATATGTTGGACAGATTCCTGAAGCACTTAATTCGTCACTCCTCTCCAAGAAGATGATGAACCATTTACAAGCACCCTTTTCGTGCAATCTGTCAACCAGTTCTTGATGCAACTAATAGTAATAGGATCCATACCGCATTTTAACAATTTGTTAATAAGAATATCATGCAGAACCTTATCAAAAGCCTTACTGAATTCAAGGTAAACTATGTCTACAACACTCCCCTGATCTAGCAAGGTAGTAACTTTCTCAAAAAAAGAGATGAAGTTAGTTTGACCTGACTTGTTCTTGAGAAAGCCAGTTTGGGTACCACAACTTAGTATTATAGCCATCTGCTCTAGCTGCACAAGGACCGACTGCCTGATAATTTGTTCTAAAATTTTACCAGCTATAGATGTCAAGCTGACGGATCAGTAGTTACCCGGATCCTCCTTTTCCCCCTTTTTGAAGATGAGGACAAAATATGCCCACCTCCAAACTTCTGGCACTTCACCTGTTCTCTAAGAATTGTCAAGAAAAATGGACAGAGGCTCAGAAATTATTTCTGCATGTTCTTTTAGTACCCTTGGATCCAATTCCCAGGAGATTTGGTTTCATTTAAAGAAACTAGGTGTTTATAGATTATCTATCCTAGGTCACAACTCCCATCCCTTATCAGGTGAAGTGATTTTGCCACATTGAGCATGATTCCCCTCTGAAAAGAAGGCTGAAGAGAAGTAGTAATTGAGCAGTTCAGCCCTCTCTTCATCACCTGTTAAAATGTTAATTTCTGGTCCCCACAATGACCCTACCATGTCCCCATTCTTTTTCTTACTTTGAATATAACTAAAGAACCCTTTTCTGTTGTTTTTAGCATTTCTTGCTAGCCTAAGCTCATACTGAGCTTTAACTTTTCTAACATCCTCCCACTCTGGTTATTTGTTTATATTCCTCCTTGGTTATAAGGTCCTCCTTCCATTTCCTAAATGAGTCTTTTTTAATTATTCTGTTCTTTTGAAAGCTGTTTATGGAGCCATCCTGGTTTCTTTAGTGTCCTCTCAGTTTTCCTTCTCAAGAGAATTGTCTGCGATTGTGTCTTCAGTATTTCACTTTTAAGGAACTCCCAACCTTTTTGGACTTCCCTCTCCCAGGGGCATGCTCTCTTCCTTCTTGTGTGACATTTGCTCTCCCTTTCAGGGGGTGAGTGTGAGTCATCACTGGAAGAGGGGGAAGGCCCTTTTAGCAGGCTGTGAGTCCAGGACCGGCTGATTAGTTGACTGAGACTCTGCTGTTTGCATGCCTCTGCCAGGTCCTGATTGTTGCAACCATATCTGCTGCCACTGATTGTTCCAGTCTGCCACAGGGGGTGCCCAAATGGCAGAAAAAATTGTGTGGTCTGCATAGCTGCTGTGGCTGCCATATTCTCTACTTGGGCATAGGGGCTTGTATGAGGAAGGGGCCCATGGATCCTCCCAAACTGCTCACCAAACTCGTCAGTGGCAGGTTGTTGAGCTGTGTCCCTGGTATCGCTGCTGGCCCTTTATCTCCGCTTGCAATCTCTGGCCATAGAGCATTCTGCCCGGGCGGGGGGGGGGGGGTCATGTCTCTTATTGAGAGGAGATGAGGTTGCCTCAGCATGGGCTATTTAATTGCTTCCCTGCTCCAGCAGAACAGAGGTAATGGACTGGGGCATCTGGACCACTGCAGATGGCCCTGGCAGGAATGAGGAATTGCTCTCTGGGCATCCTGAGCTAGATGACTCCATATGCTCCTTTCCTGCATCCTACATTTGTCTTTTTTCTTTGTAGAGTTGTCAAATCATCACAGGTACAGGATCGTAGAGTGGAATAGCACTGGCTGGAGGAGGGGCCCCAGTTGTCCCTAAAACCCTGGCCTCAACCAAAGACTTGGCAGAAGAGCTCCGTTTTACAAGTCCTGCGGAACTGTGACAGCTCCATCAGGGCCCTCAGCTCTTCCGGGAGCTCATTCCACCAAGTCAGGGCCAGGACCAAAAAATCCTTAGCCCGGGTCGAGGCCAGGCCTGTTTCTCTAGGGCTGGGGACCACAAGTATATTCATACCTGCAGAGCGAAGAACCCTGCGGGGGGGGGGGGGGTCATAACAGGACAAGCGGTCCCTCAGGTAGGCAGGGCTCAAGCTGTGGATGACCTTAAAGGTTAATACCAAAACCTTGAATCTGATCTGGACCACAGCTGGTAACCAATGCAGCTACTTCATGACGAGCTGAATATGGGCCCTCCAAGATGTACCAGTGAGGACCTTAGCAGCTGCATTTTGTACCAGCTGTAATTTCCAGGTCAAAGACCTAGAGCAAGTTACAGAATAGAGCAAGTTACAGAAATCTAATCTGTAGGTGACTGTTGCATGGGTCACTGTAGCCAGGCAGTGCAAGGGCAGGTAGGGTGCTGTTAGCCTAGCCTAGCAGAGGTGGTAAAATGCTGTGCGGGCTACACCTGTGATCTGGGCTTCCACTGAAAGGGAGGTATCCAGAATTGCACCCAAATTTCTGGCCGAGGGCTGCACCCCAGCCAGAGTGGGTAAACGTGCTTCCTGTCCTTCCTCCTTTCTGCCCAGCCACAGGACCTCCATCTTGGAGAGGCTGGGTTATGAACTTAGGCAGATTGTGAGTGGGTGGGCAGGAAGGGATGTGTCAGTATTTGTTTCTTGTGGCCCTTCCTTGCCTACCCAGGGAACTGCTGATCGCCACTGTGGGATGGCAGGTGAATTTCCTCCAGGACAGGCTGGATTCTGGAGATTTTTGGTGTGTGTGGGGATCACTTGGCCATGAAACTGGGGTCACTGTGGGTTGGCAGGCAGTTGTGAGTCCCTGCATTGTGCAGGGGGTTGGACTAGGTAACCCTGGAGGTACCTTCCGTCTCTATGATTCTATATTGGAGAGTTGGAGTGGATAATTACTCAATGGAGCCCTTTGCCTCCAGGCAGCCGGACAGGGAAAGCCCAGGTGAAGCCCACGGGAACCAGGATCCTCACGGTGACTGCACTCTCAGCACCTTCTGCCTGTCGCAGTGACTCCCCCTCCCACGCTCCTGCAGCATGGCCCGCCTACCAGGTTTAGAATAAGGCTCATGAACCTCAAGAGAGGCCTGTACAGGCCCCATATTACTTCAGTCTCTGGAAATCTGTCCCTTCTCAAAAACCCTCTTTACACCATGCCTCTTTTAGTTGGCTTTCTTGTGAGAAGACAAGACAGGGAGGCAGATGGACTAACCCTGAGATTCAATGGTACGATTCTGCAGTCATTCAAACACCATACAGGCAAGCAGCTGGGAGACCCCTTTTCATTCAAAGCCAACGTACGCATCACAGGACAACGGAGAAGCTTTGAAGGTTCCTGGGATTCATAATGATATTGGTAATCCAACACAAAGAATAAGGGGAGGAGGGGTCAGGACATGATGGAGGAGCCCTAACATCTTAAAATGGGATAAAGATGCACTGCAGATTAAAATGGTGCTGGCTGCAGAATTTAAAAACACGAAAAACTCAGAATTGTCTCATTTAACCTGTAGCAGCTCTCCAGGGACTCAAGCAGAGAGGACTTCCCTTGCATCAACTGAACCCAACTCATCTTCTGTGCAAAGTAGGGGCTACACTTCTGAGCCCCACCCCCATTTAAAGGGTTTCTGAGGGCTAATAGCTGTGCCGCCATCCCTGGCAGAACTCTGTACAAGCATGATCTGTACTGAGGGATGTTTGCTGGGCTTGACTGAGGTGGGAAATGAAACGGTGGAGGTGGGGAATCCTTAGTTTTTCCCAATTCAGACACTGGTAAATTATGGAAAATCAGCACATTTGCTGGAGGGAAAACCTTACGCCCTCTGTTGGGCTTAACAGAAACAAAAATCCTGCTAAATCTTCTGTGCCTCACGGAACTCCAAGCATCTTGGACCTAGCCGGCTGGACAGAGAAGCTGTTCAGGAATTGCCCACCACTGGCTCACTAAGCAACCAGCGCAGTGCACACGCTCCGCCAGCAGCAGACACGGCCTCGTTCTTTTCAAGGAGGCCCCCAAACAGACCTGGGTGTAAACTGCACGGAGCTTTTATTCCAACCCCAGGTCGATTCAGTCCCTGCTCTCTACACAGAATGCGATTTCCGTTTGGATTTGGGGTGATTTAAATTTTCCTTCTGCAGCAAGAAGGATTGATCCGGAGTCACCCTATCTTTATTGTGCGATATCTTAGAGTGCTTTTAATGCTCAATATATTTTTAATCGCATTGTTTAGAATCTGGGCTCTCCTCCCGATAGAGAACGCATCATTGGCTACAGGTGGTCATGTGACAAACTTGCCTTAAAGGAGAAGCCCCTAATTTCACTCAACTTCTGTTAGTCTTGGGTTTTTTCTTGTGCCTTCTTCGTTTCCCCCCCCCCTTCATGAAAAGAAAGGATTTTTCCTCCCTCCTCTGACTTCCTGGATCCTCTCCCCCCCTTCAAGAAAACAAAGAAAGAGTCTCCATTTGCCTCCTCCCCCCTCTTCTGAGTCTCCCTAACCACGTGCAGAAGACTTTCCTGTTTCAATGGGGGGGGGGGAGAGGAAGTCTCGAGTTCAAATCGATTTGAATTCAACAGGATTGACAATGGAATAAAGAAAGTAAGTGCAGACTCTGCCCTGGTCTCTGAACCAACTCCGACAAGCTCAAGAGTAGGGCAGTGCTGGGCTACTTACCGGTTCTCCAGGGAGGCCTCGGGGACCGGCTTCTCCGTCATCTCCCTGGTTGGCAGCAAGTGGGGAAAAGAGAAAGGAAGATTAAAAACGGGCATATTTCGTGTTTTTTAAACACAGAAAAGCAGCTCTCTGGGAGTCATCAAGGGGCAGCCACACGCACGGGAGGCCTCATCCCTCCTGAGGTGGAGCTGCCTGGAGATCGGAAGCACCAGCAGTGATGCCTTCATCCTTTCTGTCAACGTTTATCAAGCTGGATTGGCCTACAGGGGGGAGGTCATGGAAACCGTATTGTCCTATTAAGGTCAGCCAACAGTGGATCCAGGAACTGGCTTGAAGGGGCACGGAGGAAAACCCAGCAGGAGCATTCCCTCTCAGGTCTTCCGCTCCTTTTTCAGGACACCCCAGACCATTGTTCACACATCTAGGCGTGACTTCATGCAGCAGCGAGGACTGATCTGGGATGGCTTCTGTTTTGCATGGAGAATATGCTGCAGTGAGGAACATGCACTTCTGAACTGTTCCAAATTACATTCCTTTAATCACTTACGTCAGGGACCACTTGCCTGCTTATGCCCCCCACAGGCTGCTTTGTTCTGTGGGAGCTGATTCACTGGTAGCCCGGCCTCAACCTGAGCCAGGGCCTTTTTAGCCCTGGCCCCAACCTGGTGGAATGAGGTCCTGGAAGAGCTGAGGGACCTGACAGATCTTTCAAAGTTCCACAGGGCCTTCCCCCAGATCTTTGGTTGAGGCCGGGACTGTAAGATCTCGGCTCCCCCTCCACAATCTTGATTGATCAAGATCTAGATGGCGTATCTATCTGTATGAGAGTTATTGGTTGCTGATTGGTTTTTGGATTATGTTGTTACTTGCAAGAGGTTTTATTATGGGTTTTAATGAGGTTTTATACTGATTGTTAGCTGCCACGAGCCGGTCGCAGAAGTGGCGGGATAAAGTTGAATTATCTGTTCCACATAATATATTTCTGGTTAAGGCCTTGGAGGAGGAGTGTGTCTCATGGCTGCACTTGATATTCATTCAGGGTGGCTGTGCAGCTCCTGAGTGCCTCCTTCTCCAACCAGCTTGCCTGTCTGTCCAACGGCCAGCCAATCGCCTTCCATCCCCCACCCCTGACCACCCCCCATCTTTCTACTTCCCTCCGAGGCTGCTTAGGGGGTGAGCAGTTCGACGTGGTTCACCCGCCTCGGTCATTACTGAAGCCTGAGGCGGCCAGTGACACGGCATGGAAGGGTGGCATCAGTGCGCCAGCTGGCAGCCCTATGCAGGCACAGAGCTCTGCACCTGTGTGCGGGCACCAGCTGGTACACTGCTGCCACCCCTCCTCTCTGCGCCATGGCACTGACCGCCTCGGGCTTCCGTGATCGCCAAGGTGGCTGAACCGTGCCTAACTGCTACTGAAGTTCCCTGCTGCATGAGAACTACTCCTGCCAGTGAGTTCCCTGCCCAGGAGCCTCCAGCCTGCAGCCTTTCCAGGCCCTGGGGGGAGGGAGAGGCCATCCATAGAGTTCTTCCATCCCAACTTCCCAATCTAGCATCTGTTGCATTCCTGAATGCAACAGGCTTGGCCCCTAGTAAATAAATAAAATTTTAAAAAAGCTGACTTACCCTCTCCCCATCTTCACCTGGGGACCCTGGGGGACCTGAAGGACCGGGTTCACCCTTAAAAAAAAATTAAAAGCACATTCAGGCCTATTCCTGAGACTCCAGAGTCAACACGGTCATGCTCTCAGGCACAGGCCTGTTTCCACCGTCCCACAGAATGCCAGAGCAGCCTAGGAATGTTGCATCCACATGTGGCTGGATATCAAGCTGTTATGATGCTTCCATAGGGGTATACAACTCAACCAGGCACACAGGCCGTCATGGATGGAGCAAAGCAACCAGTGATACCCCTGGGCTGCATTCTGGCCAAAGTGGCTTCCAACATTCTCTGCTTCTGTAGTTTAGTCTCTCAACAACAACCCCGTCAGGTCGGTTAGTAGATGAGTGGCCCAAGGTCACCCAGCCACTTCTACGGGTGCATGATGCCACAACAGGCCCCACCCCAGCCCAGGAAGTGGCATCTGGACACTGGGAAGGAAGAAAAGAAAGCCGGCAGGCAGAGAACTTTTATGAAGAAGAAAAGTGGTTGAGAAATGGACAATGAGCGGAGGGTTTACCCGATGCCCCTTCTCCCCGGGCAGTCCAGCCAGGCCATCAAAACCTCGGTCCCCCTAGAGAAGAGAAACAGAGAGAGACGTATCAGTCCAGTGGCCTCCATGCACTTTTGTTGGGAAAGCTCCGATGCGGTACTGGTGCTGTTCTGGGAGAGGAAGGAGGAGCTGGACACCCCAATGGACTTTCCTCCTGGGTCAGCACACAGCAGGACTGGCTCAGCCAGATCTCCCAGGCAATAAACCTCTTATGAAAGGGATCCAGTTTGTCCTGCAAAGTGCCAGTTCTTCCCTGAGAGGCTCTGTTTCTGTGCTCAGGCCTCCAGGAAGCCCATCAGCACCGGCTCTCCTCTCTCCGTCAGCAAACCCCCCCTCCCAGAGGCCTACAGGGTTCCTAAAGACCTCTCATAATAAAAATTCTCATTCACAGGAAATATACAAGCAGGTTTATAAAACTAAGCCCTTGAAAGCAAGCCTAATATGCGAGGATTAGGGAAAAAATCTAAACAGAAATACCACCCTGCTCCACTCCCCTACAACAAAAGTAAAACCCCAGCAAAATAAGAGCAGTGAACTTCCTCCCCGGGACTGTTCAGGGTTTCCCTTCCCAGGACACTGTCAGTGGCAGGGGCTCTTGCACCCTGCCACTGCCGAGTGGCACAGCCAGGCCAAGAGGCTCCTGCCGCGCTCCTGGCATCCCTTCCTGGCCTGGCTCCAGAACCTTCCTGGCCCTTGCTGGCCTGGCTCCAGAGCTACATTTCAGGGGAGGCTCTCGACTCGCACAGTGTATTGCCTGGGACTTCGAATGAGAGCAAGAAAACAGAACATCTCTACTGGATCAAGGCCCAAAGGCTGCAACGAGGGCCTGGAAGCCAGAGATGGCTGGTAAGCCTTTGGCCAAGGGATTCTTGAGCCAAAGCTCGGCTTTTTGGCAAGATAACAGCCAGCTGTATATGGACTTGCAACAAGGGGAGAGCATCAGGGCTGGAGCAAAGTTTGGATGCTCCCCATTCCCCCAGGACAGGGGTAGTCCAACTGCGGACCTCCAGATGCCCATGGACTACAATTCCCATGAGCCCCTGCCAGCATTCGCTGGCAGGGGCTCATGGGAATTGTAGTCCATGGACATCTGGAGGCCCGCAGTTGGACTACCCCTGCTTTACACCATGCCTCACAGTTTGCATTTCCATGCCCTGGAGTCCCTGAGGCACAGCCACCATCAAACTGGCTCAACAAGCAATGTCAAATTCCCTTCCGCTGAAATGAGGTTTGAAACAACCATCAGTCACTGGCATTGGTAAGAGAAATCCTCCCCCCCCCTTTTCCCCTTGGACTTGGGAGATTAGGGGTCAAGGCATCCCCAGAGGGCCGGAGAAGACCTCCCCTCTTCCTCCAAAGCACAATGACATCAGCCCACAGAGCAGGGAGGGGGGTGTGTGTGTGGGGCTGTCAGTTTTGACTTCCTCTTCTTGGTGACCTGCTTCCTTGTCATTATCATTCTAATGGCCAAAGCACTCACAGAAGCAATCTACATGCCCTTGCAGGATCCCTGAGCAGATGATTACAGGTTTTCCTCACAACACCTCCTCCTCCTCCTCCTCCTCCTCCTCCTCCTCCTCCTTGAAAGGAATTAGTTCCTCTCTCTGCCAGGATTAATTATTCTGCCACTGTCCTTCCCCCCCCCCCAGCTCCCCATCCTCCCGATCCTTCCTTTGGGGACTAGGCAAGGGCAGCTTAGGGGGACAAATGATTTGCAGTCTCCTTTCTCAGTTACAGCCCCACCCCCCAGTCTATTTCCACTTTAAGTACCTCCATAATCAAGCCCTTAAACTGACTGGAAGGCAAACTTCCCCTGCATTCAAATTCACCGTTAATGGCTTCTGTCTCCTTTGATGATAGTTGCAAAGGGAGGGAGGGACAAGAAGGAGTGAGAAAAGGAAGGAAGGAAGGGAGGGAGGGAGGAAGGGAGGGGGGGACTGCTTTCCCAGAGGAGAAATTAAAGGTCTCCGCAGCCATTCAGTTAGCAGCCCCTCAGTCTGGTGTGTCTGGCTTAGGAGGGCCGGAGAGTTTAATTCCTCGTAAGCAGTGTGTCCACGTGAACAGCTGGGGCTGCTAAGAGAGAAAACCAGCACCTGCAGATTGGAAGGGAACTACCTTTGGCCCTGTCTGTCCCGGCATTCCTCTTGCCCCATCGCTGCCGGCACGGCCCTGGAAAGACAAGAAAGATATGAAGCTACCAAGCCAAAGAGAGACACCTGCCTTGGGGTCATGCGTATTTGCCCACCACCTTGATCTGGATTAGCAGCTTTCCCTCCCTGCTGATGGGACTCAGGGCAGCCATCTGGTATCTCTCCCAGGGACCTGCCAGGGGTGGCCACACACTGGCACAGGGAGCTTCCTATGCAGAGGCTGAGAAGGGGGGGGGGGGAGGGAGGTGTTAGGTGGACCTGATCCTATCTCCTGCTCAGTGAATAGGTCTCCCTCGTGCCACTCTGCCAGAGGCTGCCTGATTCCACATACCCGGCGTCCTGGTTTTCCAGATGGGCCTGGGGGGCCTTGCACACCTCGTGGACCCTAAAAGAGATAAGAGACTGAAAAAGACAACAGCAGAAGCCAGCACTATCAATTCAAAGTCTTGTGTGAAAGAGCAACAGGCCCAGCCTTGAGTCTTGAAAGTTTATACCAGGGGTAGTCAAACTGCGGCCCTCCAGATGTCCATGGACTACAATTCCCAGGAGCCCTCTGCCAGCGAATGCTGGCAGGGGGCTCCTGGGAATTGTAGTCCATGGACATCTGGAGGGCCACAGTTTGACTACCCCTGGTTTATACCCTGAAGATCTTGTCGGCCTCGCAGGCATTCCCAGATTCAGGCCCAGCTGTGGTCTGCGGACAAACTCAGCCATGTGCTGAAGCCGATCTGGCCTTGCTTCATTCTACCTGGGATTTCTACCAGATCTCTGCACTGGCATGGCTGCATCCCTCAATTACTCTTAGTGGAAAGACGCAACAGAGTCTGCTGATACTGTCTTGGCAGAGGCGTATCCAGGGAGTGGCAAGCAGGGCATAGGCCCCGAGTGCCACAATGGGGTGGCGGTGGGAGGGAGCCAGGGAGGCAGGCCTGCTAGTTATCCAGGGTGCCCGCCCACATGTGCCCACCTGTGCAGGCGGAGGACTGCAGAATGCACCAGCAGCAGCCCATCTGGATGCCATGGCACTCCCCTATGATTACACGCCACCTGACAGCCATCCATGGCCTTCCCTCCAGGCTGACAGGGGGACTTGTGGCCTCAGATGGTTGGCTCCTCTGCTGCCACCCACAGGGAAGGTGTCAGGGTGACCATGGGGCAGGCCTTTCTTTTGGGCAGCTGCAGAGTTCAGGCCCTCTACCCCTGCATCAACTGTCCCAGGTGCAAAATTGTCCAGGTACGCCACTGTGTCTCTGCATGAGTCAATGCTCTGAATTTTTATCCATTGAATCAGAAGGGATTCTTCATATTTTAAACAAGGGGTGTGCCACAGTTTGGAATTTCAGCTGTTGTGAGAATCAGTTGTAAGCATGAAACAAAAAACTACACAAAAAGACACCTGAACTTGCAGCAAACCTACAGCAACTGATGGTGCCAGCAACTCATGGTGACCGAGAAGAGAGCTTGCGGAGGATGCTGGGTTGCTGTCGGAGGAAAAATGCCCTGACCCTTCAACAGTGGCTCAGGGTCTGCTGAAGCCTTTCACTGCATGGAAAACAACATCCTCCGGAAACAGCATCCTGTTCAGCTGCAGTAAAGGGGCGAGGTAGCTGGCAGCCCTTTCCCCCGGCCCCCCACCCGACTCAGTGGCTTCCACTGGCAGCCCTGCCTGCTCCTTCCTACCAAGGAAGTGCTGACGGCATCCATGGTTTTAAGTCACAGGTATTTTTGTGAATTGTATGCCTTCTTACGCCGCTTCATAACCGCTCCAGGATTCAGCAGGAAAGTACAAGACCGCCTCTTAGCCTGACAGTTCATCAGTGTGGCTGAAGGAGGAGCAGGTTGATGGGTCCTCAGTGGTGAACTGGGTCATTTCCCTTTCAGAATTTCAGGAGAGGGAAGGAGAGGGAGAGCCAGCCCCCCAGCTGCTTATCTTTAGCTAGAGGTGTGAAGGAGGGGAAAGTTCCTATTCCTGAGTGTGCCTTTCACTAACAGAAGTGTGGGGGGAGGCTTCCTGCTGGTGTCTTCCAGTCAGAGAAGACCTTCCAGTGAGACTCTTCAGTGGGTGGGTGCAGCTTCCGATCTACACAGCATTCTTCCAACCAGGTAAAATATGATTTGCCTTCATTCTTATATGCCATGTATTCAGCTAAGCCTGAAAAATGTTAGGAGACCAAATGTTTATTGCATGTGCAATTGTAGGCCAATTTAGCACCTCTGTCTGCTTATCAGGTTCTTACCTAATAAAAAGTTGTGTTTTATTTGAAATCATTAATTCAAAGAGGTTCTCTGTTTGCTCTGGGGGTGTGGGAGAGAAGTCTTGCTCATCTTCCATTGAATCCGAGAGAGATTCTGCAGTTGGCTAAGCAAAGCAGGCAATTTGTCTGGGGGGGGGAGATATTTTGGAGCCTGCAGGCACTTTTGAAATTCTGGCACAGGTGGTGGTGGGGCAACCACACTTTCTCAAAACATCTGGCAGGTGCCTGGAAAGGGGCTGGAGGGCACCATGTTGGGGGTCCCTGTTCTAGGATGCTCAATAACAGTCCAGAGGCACTTAAAGGGTCCTTATGCCAGCCTGAGCTTTCCTGACCCAAAGCTCCCTCCTTTGGAGGCTGGGATGCTTGACCCAAGTTGGCCAGCCCTAGCAGGACTCATCCTGCTCCACAGAACACTTGTCACTCCCTGGCAGTGTCTTGCCAGGGAAAAAGGGAATGGGCAGGGAAGCCATCCTGCAGGGAAGACCATCTACACCAAGGGTAGTCAAACTGCGGCCCTCCAGATGTCCATGGACTACAATTCCCAGGAGCCCCTGCCAGCGAATGCTGGCAGTGGCTCCTGGGAATTGTAGTCCATGGACATCTGGAGGGGCGCAGTTTGACTACCCCTGTGCTGGAGCAGCTCTGATCTTCCAACCCCCCCTCCTCCCATTGGTTCCAGTGCACTGGAAGCAGGTAGACATGGTCAAGATGTTCTTCCATACCTGAGGCCCCATGTCTCCTGGGTCACCCTTGATTCCTCCACCGCCTGGAGACCCCTGTGGAACAAAGAAGGCAGAGTGTCAATTTCCCTCCTTCCCAAAAGAAAAGAAAAGGCTCCTTATGGCCCAAGCGGACCTGGAAACAGCACCAGCTGCACGGCTGGCTGCATGGCCACTAAATACTTTGCCCACAGCTTCTCCTGCACTAAGATGCCCTGTCTTTGGGTCTTGTGTTTTCTAAAGAAACCCCTCTAGTGGCTTTTATGGTCTCCTGAATACAGGGGCAGGGGGTGGGGGAGGGATAAGCCCTGGAGCTCCTTGACTCCACATGCCTGGTCTGTCGCTGCTCAATACTCGTGTAGCCCCCCAGAAGGCTTCTGCGTGGATCTTCATGATCTGGTGTCTCTACCGGCCCCTCTTACTATTGTGGAGATTTAACAGGTCTAATCTATGATTGGTTTTAAATTATTTGCTTTGCTGCTGAAGGGTTTTTTTCTTTTTTCTTTTTTGCTGATTGGCAAAGGTTTAATGTTTTTAATGTAAGTACTAAATAAGTAGGCAAGACAGAAATGAAGTAAAATATATATATTAATTAACAACAGGTCACAGTTGCCCTTCAAAGTAGTCCTTGGTTTGGGCCCCCCCCTGCAGTCAGCTCTCTGGCTAACTTCCAGCGGCTGAAACTGGAACCTCCACACCAGGGGTAGTCAAACTGCGGCCCTCCAGATGTCCATGGACTACAATTCCCAGAAGCCCCTGCCAGCATTTGCTGGCAGGGGCTTCTGGGAATTGTAGTCCATGGACATCTGGAGGGCCGCAGTTTGACTACCCCTGCTCCACACTATGGAGGGAGGCAAAGCATGATGAACTTTATTCTATATTGCAATATCATTAATCCTCAAAGTTTGGCAAAATATGTACCCTCTGCTTTAAAAGTTTTAAAACACAAGGTTACAAGAGTTCCTGAGGAAACACATAATTTAACATTAAACATGCTTCTACCTCCTTCTGCCTTTCCCCCAAACCCAGCCCCTACAACTCCAGACCTCCAGCCAGTGGCTGCCATCCAGTGGCCGTTTTCTTCCCTCTTGGAGAGGCTGCCCTCTCTGTGCCCTTGTGAGACTGGCGTCCTACTCACCATCGGGCCTGGCCTTCCCGTGAGGCCCATGGGGCCAGCCGGTCCTCTCAGCGCCAGCTGCAAGGCAAGAGAGGGGAGAGGAATTAGCCCCACAGCATCCCAAGGCAGAAGGCAGGGTCCCAGGGCTTCTGGCGGTCCAACATGGATACCTTCTGAGGATTCAGGACAAGGGGTTTTCATGTATTGTGTGTTTGTCTGCAAAGTCCACTGCTCATAAGAGCACTTTCAGGCAAGCCACTGCACAGCCGGAGGCAGAACCTAAGCAGTGTGGAGAACCACACCCTTACCTGTTTCTGGTCAAAGGTACACCTTACCTGAAGCTCCTGGATGCTATAAACTGATCCTGCATTGAGCAGGGGGCTGGATGAGATGGCCTCTATGGCCCCTTTGCTGGCAGGGGCTCATGGGAATTGTAGTCCATGGACATCTGGAGGACCACAGGCCCTGCTCCAGAGGAATAAGTCTCTGCTATTGGGAGATACCAGGAGGAATTCCAGGGGCTCCCTGGATGCCACCTTGAAAGTGGTAACTTTAATATTACATGCCAGTGAGTCAGAGATCTTTGCTGCCTCATACAATAGAAGGGGAAGGGGAAGAAAGGGAGAAGAATCTGGGGCGACTAATGACTATTTCATATCCTTGCACAAACAGCAAAAATGCAACTGAAAATGATGCAGGTTATATATATATATATATGAACCCGCTAAGTAAAAAATCATGTAGCTGAGCCAGAGTCAATAAATCTTTTGCCAGTTAATGGGGCTGTCCACATTTTATAACGTAGCTGGAACAAATTTGTTCCATTGCAAGAATTCAATACTTTAAAAGACCTGTAATTATCTGTGCTCTTTGATAATTAAAATCCACCCGTTGCTGCAACTGGAGCAGCAAAAACACTAGCTTATTTACTGAACTGCATATCCGTGTTTGACCGCTTCCCCATTGAAACAGCACAAAGAAAAAAAAAGTTACAGTTTTGGTCACAGGAGTAAAAGCTAGGCTGCCCAAAAATATTTACAGTAAGAATGCAATTACGGGAGATTAGCAGAGTTTGAGGCCTGATTAAAGCAAGGCATGGCAACGTAGTTAGCAAAGATCTACTTGGGTGTTCCACTGGTTCAGGTTAAAAGTCCCTTAACTGGTACACCAGCTGGTATGGAGGAGAGTTTGAGTGCTAGTACTGACTCGCCCTGAGCCCAGACCAGCGGTTTGCAAATGCTGGCTAGAAATGAACCAGTGTGCAGCACAACCACTGAGGCCACAGCTATGTGGACCACCTGTGCATGGAAAGTGGTATTCAACTGGTTATCACACTTTAATAGTGGAACCCATCAGAAGCCTCCTTAGCAGCCTTTGCCACATGATCTCTTTGCTCAGGGGTGGGCAAATTGTGGCCCTCCAGATGTCCATGGACTACAATTCCCATGAGGGGCTCATGGGAATTGTAGTCCATGGACATCTGGAGGGCCACAGTTTGCCCACCCCTGGTCTAGCTAGATCAATATTGCTTACTCTGACTAGCAGCTGCTCTCTAAGGCAGGCTTTCTCAACAGGGGTTTTGTGAAACCCTGGGGTTTTTCAATGGCCCCAGAAGGGTTTCACTTATTGTGTGAGAATTAACTTTTAATATATATATATATATTAATTTTTTAAAGAAATATCAAGAGATACGACTATATGCTTATGTTGACTTACCTGGAGGGGGTTGAAAGGGGAAGGGGCTTGGTCATAAAAATCCTTGCTGGCTGAGGCACATGGCAGCGACTGGAGTCCAGAGAGGGAAGTATTCTCATTTTAACTTAAATTTCATGGGGGTGTGGAAGCAGGGGGTGATGGAGTGGCAGATGCCTGCCCCAGTCCTGTAGGCCAGTGGTCCCCAACCTTTTTATCACTGGAGACTGGTCAACGCTTGACAATTTTACTGAGGCCTGGGGGGGGGTAGTTTTTTGCCAAGGGACGTCGCTGCCACTGCTGCCTGAGCCCTTGCTCCACTTGCTTTCCCACCAGTGCCCCTGACTTCCCGCTGCCCACTGGGGGTGCTGCCAGCAGCAGCTGTGCAGTGCCATGCCAAGGGGGAGCCCCAGCCATGGAGGCCGCCGGAGAGCACCAAAGGTGAGCTGTTGGCAGAGTGGCAGGGCAGCCCCCGAGGCAGCAGCCAGGGAGGAGGATGAGGAGGAGCAACGGCCCGGTATCAACTGATCCACGGACCAATACCGGTCTCCAGACCGGGGGTTGGAGACCACTGCTGTAGGCCACTGGGCCATTTCTGGCACCGGGGGGGGGGGGATGGAGCGTGATGTCACATCCGGTAGGAGTGTCTGGGTGATGTTACTTCTGGCGACATGTGAGTTCCAGGTGTGACTTACTGAGAAGGAGGTGTGACTTACTGACATCACTTCCAGGGTTTATTGAAGCCTGAAGAATGTTTCAAGGGTTTCTCAACAGTAAAAAGGTGTCTCAATCTTTCACATTACCTACTGCTGGACCCCAGGGATTGAACCTGGGACCTTCTGCATGCAAAGCAGAGGCTCTACCACTGACTCACAGCCCCTCAGAACCAGTAATGTCAGGTGTCTATGGAGAGATTCCCTCCCTGCTCACTACTTGGAAGCCCCGACTTCATCTCACAGATGCCCTCTAGTGGTCAAGTGGGCCTCAACTTTGACTGTCCGGAACGAATTTCTTTCAAGACTTTACCTGCCTGTTTCATCTGGCCTGCAGTTTGTCAGAGCACAGGCCAGTTGTGAAGCATCAGGAGGGCCATGCACGGGGCCAGAGAATGGAAATTGGCATGGTGGGTGTCAATCAAATACTTGGGAGCTAACATGAAAAGCCCTGCAGGGCTGAGTGGGGGGGGGGGGGGGGGCTGAGGGATGGCTGGTTGCCACAGGGTCCAGTCAGGTGTGCTTCTGTGCATCTAAGAGAGGTTTGAGCTAAAGAGAGCAGCAGATGATGACTTGCATACAGGGTCGCCATCCTCCAGGTCCTCCCAACTACAGAGATGAGTTCCTCTGTAGGATGGCTGCTTGGAGGGTGGATTGTGTGGATTCATACAAGCCCCCTGTGCTCCCTGCTCAAACTCTTGCCTCCCCAGGGTCTGCCCTCAAATCTCCATGGCTCCCCAGGAGGATTTGGCCGCTCTGCTTTCATGGCAAGATGCTCAGCGCTGTGATGGGCTTGACTGCCCAGTGCAAGGAATCAGCCAGAGGGAGAGAAAAAGCAGCCCATCTCAGCAGTTGGCGGGAAGGGAGGTAGGGCCAGGCTCTGCAGGGCAGGATCAAGAGGAAGGGGGGGAGCAGGCAGAATGAAAGCAAGGAAGCTGCACATGTCAGGGCAGGAGCCTGCCAGCTGCCCAAGCCAACCTTGCCAAGGAAGCCAACCCAAGGGCTGCCTGGACGAGGGCCAGAAGGTCCTCCAGGGGACCAACAGCAGCACTCCTGGCCTTTCTTCTCCTTCTTCTCCGTGACCCTGCAGTTTGGCACGTGGGGACAAAGATGAACTCCTGGCCCCTCCTCCTGGCTGGACTGACCTAAGTAACAACACACAGCTTGCCTGCTGAGCAGCACCCAAACCACTGTGGGCACCGGAAGGAAGGTTAAGCGGCAGGAGGAAAACCAGGTCTGTGGTGGGGCCCATATGCAGCAGGCAATGCCCTCACTTACCCGGGCTTGCTGCAGGATGGCTTGAGCCTGCGACTCCTGAGCAGAGACCATGGGGCCCTTGGAGCCGCCGTCACCGCCCCCACTGAAGCGGAACTGTGGAGGAGAAAAAGGGGCACGTCACTCCCTCGCCAAGTATCCCCCACCCTCCCACCAGGCACGGCAGGAGAGGCCAAGAGATCTGCCCAAAGCAAAGGCCCAAATCACCTAGAAGCCCATGACCACCCTGTTCTGGGTTGGGCCAGCTCAAGATGATCAGATTGTCACCACCAAACCAAGACACCATTTGTTTGTTGAGTCAGATATTTCCCTCTCCCTTTGCAAATCCATTCAACTGACCAACAATATTTTACAGCTATAATATGATACCACAACAATAAACCTGAATGAAGCAGCCACAGTTCTAATGACAGGTTAGTCAAATAACTTTCAACAATCTGAATGAGAAGCCCTTTGAAAAGGGGGACTGCCGGACGTCCTCTAGCACAGGGGTAGTCAACCTGTGGTCCTCCAGATGTTCATGGACTACAATTCCCATGAGCCCCTGCCAGCAGGGGCTCATGGGAAATGTAGTCCATGAACATCTGGAGGACCACAGGTTGACTACCCCTGCTCTAGCACACTAGCCCTTTGTGTAGCGGTCTTCGGGGTGAAAGAGCCTGCCCACATCCAGGCTGATCTGTGGCCCTGAATGGGTGGGCAAGAAGGGTCCTGAGCAACAGAGAACCAGTACCTTGAGCTGAGACCAGAACCGCACAGGCAGCCACTGGAGTTATCTCAGTGTTCATCTTGTGAGCTCATGACCGACACGCCCACAAAGGGCAGGCAGGGCCCTGCATGTGGGATGAAGAGGAATTCCCCAGAGGATTCTGAGAGCAGCCCCACACAGAGCAGGTTGCAGGCACCCAAGGTGTGCCAATCACCGATTGGCACACACATCCTGAGCACAGAAATGGGCCTCCTAAACAAAGAGGAAGGATGACCCTTGTCTCTGGCTGAGATCCTCTACCTCCCTATTAAGAAGGGAAGGCCTTTTAAACCAAGGAGCAGCTGTGGTGGGGGAGGAGGAGGAGGAGAAGGTGCGTAACCCCCTTTCACCCCCTTTTGTTCTGCAAAAGTATGGCTGTTCCTTTCCTGGGCGTCCCTGATAGGTAGGGTTCTTTGTTGTATGGGGTAAAGAAGCTATGAGGAGGATTTCTTTCAATGAATTGCAAAACGCATATACCAATCAAATATCTGGTGACAATGTAATAATAATACTATCTGCCACATTCTGAATCAGCTGAAATTTTGGGATCATCTTCAAAGGAAGCCCCACACAGAATAAGCTACAATAGTCCAGCCTGAATGTCCCAGGGAACATGCAACGGAGTCCAGGCTTACCCAGGAACATACACCCCCCCAAACACCTAGGGTGTGCAAAAAGCACTCAGCACCCCAAGTCACTGAACATTTCAGGCCCTAGAGGAGTCCATAAACACAGCCAGACTGTCCACTTGCTCTTTCAATGCCATCCAGGCCAGCACAGCTCCCCCCTCCCTTGGGAATCCACTCCTGGAAGGCAGACAATGAGACATCTCTCCTCTACACAGGCAGCCTGTGAGGTGAGCAAAGGGGGCTTCTTCCTGTTTGCCTTATAGTGTGATGGCAGGCAGGCCTCAGAGGCTTTCCTTCATTATGTGCAGCAGGTCTTGTCTGCAGTGTTCTGCAAGGCCTCCGGCTCCCCTAAAACTGGGGGGAGTACAGAGAACCTCCATATACATAGGCAGCTGCAGATATCTGAACGCCAGTGCTGTAAGGTGGCATCAGGGGAAGGCCTTGGCCGCTGTGCCCTGTTTGCACCACCCCCAGTAATGGGTAGGTGACAGTGTGGAACAGAAGGCTGGACTAGATGGACCTCTTTGGTCTGATTCATGTTCCTGCACATCTTTTCTGCACCTGCGCACTCTCAGGGGGCTTGGCCAGAAAAGCTGCACGCCCGGAGGGAGCTGCTACTCACCGGAAGCATCAACATGGTTCCTGGGGGTCCTGGCAAACCATCTGCTCCAGGAAGCCCGGATCGTCCAGGAGGCCCCTAAGAAGGGAGGAAACAGACAGGACCCATTATATTTCGGACACCATTATCTTGGCAGCCCAGGATGGAGCCGAATGCCTGCAAGGCTGTTTTGCGGCAAGGAAGTGTCCCCTTTGCTTGCCTTTGAGATCCAAGCCCAGACCTCTTCGTTCAGCAGGCATTGCAGAGGTCTGGCTTCATTCCATGAAACATTGTGGTTGCTCCGTGATAAGACTTGCTCCAAGTCACATTTATGCCAAAGGAGAAAACGGCACAACATCTGCGCTGCTTCCCATCTCAGGGTTGCAAAGTCAAGACAGAGCAAAGCACCTGGAAAGGATGTGTTTCCAGGGCCCAGCATCCAGCACGGCCTCACACCTCTTGCCCCAGGTGCTTCAGCAGCAGAAGGAGAATCTCTTCAAAAAGGGGAGGGAGGCAATCAGTGCTGGAAGGATGGACTCCAAAGTACTCACACTTGCATGAAGCAAAGATCAAATGTATCTTAAGAGTAGCTGCTTAAAAATGTAAAACAGGACCCCTTAATGAGAGCAGTGTTATCAAAACAGAAATACAGTCCTTTTGTGATGTGTATTGGAGGGGGATGTGCAAGGTCAACAGGCATTTCAGGACTCTGAAATCCACTTACTCTGTTTTCTAAAAGCAGCAAGCAGGTGTGTGTGTCGGGGGGGGGGGACTTGATGAACAGGCATGGGAATGTGTGAGTGAGGCACTCTTCCCCCCTCCCATGCATGAAGGTACAGTCTGAAGCAGGGGTAGTCAAACTGCGGCCCTCCAGATGTCCATGGACTACAATTCCCAGAAGCCCCTGCCAGCGAATGCTGGCAGGGGCTTCTGGGAATTGTAGTCCATGGACATCTGGAGGGCTGCAGTTTGACTACCCCTGGACCTGCTCTACTCCAGAATCTCCACTAGGTGTCAGGCTCACACCGAAAATTCTCAGCCAAGGAGTCAGCAACCCTCCCCTCTGCAAGGGAGGCTGGGGGTGTCTTTTGCTAGTGACCCCCAGGCACTCCCTGGCCCCTGGCATGCACAGGCAAATTTGCCACAGGGATTTCTCCACAGCACCCCTCCTGGGTGAGCGTCCTCCAGGGCAAAGGAAGCAAGCAATAGGACTGCCCAGCCAGGAGAGGTAGCAGGCAGCACCCTAGAGTCTGAATGAAGCCAGCATGGAGCAGTGATCAGAGTGCTGGTCCTGCTTGTCTGGGGACACCCAAGTTCGAATCCCCACTTAGCCATGGAAGCCTGCAGAGGGGCCTGGGGCCAGGCACACACACTCAGCCTAGCCTACCTCACAGGGCTGTTGTGAGGGTAAAACACAGGCGAGGGAAACGATCTATGGTCCCCATTGGGTCCTCACTGGGGAGAAAGTAAAAGGAATAAATGAAACAAGCAAATAAAGAATGCCTAAGCCCAAGGTGGGGGAGTCCAGGGGCTGGTGTCTGAGGTCTTTATTCAGCCCAGGGCACCTCCTGGAAAGGTCAGGGATATGTTTTCTTAGTGGGCTGAAGGGAATGTGTGGAGGATGATAGTGCCCCCCCCCAGGAGCCACGGCTGCTGTGGCCACTCGCAACCACGTTCTTCACTCCATTCTGCCCTCCATTGGGTTGCGTCCACAACAACCTTTTAATCTTCTTTAATACTAAGATTTTGGATTCACAGTCAATTGACAAATGTATGAAGAATTTTTGTCTTTGTTTCTTTTTATTTAGGGGAGGGGTGGGAATGATCAAATGAGAGCCCCTCTCCCAAACAAAGCACAGCCCAGATTTAATGCTACAGTGGTGGCTTGTGGGGGAAGCCGATTACGAAATCTCCTCCTGCTGGCCATGGGTGAGAAAGCAAAGGAGGTCCCCCCCCCCCACAGTGGGAGCCTCCATGAACCCCTTGAGAACTGTTCTGTTTATTAACTGGACATTCTTTGGCAGCATTGATTGAGGCTTGGAACATACTGCTCCTCGAGAAAAGAAGTCCTCTGACAATATTGCTCTCTCAGGAAACAAGCCAGTGCCTAGCCTTTTCGGTCCTGGCCCCAACCTGGTGGAACGAGCTCCTGGAAGAGCTGTGGGCTCTGCAAGAACTTTTGGCATTCCGCAGGGCCTGTAAGGCGGAGCTCTTCCGCCAGGTCTATGGTTGAGGCCAGCGCATGGAAAACCAGAGGGGCCCCCCTGGAAGATGCTGCCACCTTAAGCATAGAGCCTTGTGCTGGTGGTTGCAGGCATGCGCAGTCCCTCTGGCGTGCTGAAGGCAGTCGTAGCGGCTGTGGGAGGGTCGATAGCTTTTACCACCAAGGTTGATCTAATATTAATGGGATTTGTAATGGGGTATTGTTGTTTTTATTATGTAACCTGACACAAGATGGCTTGCTGTGAATGGCAGTACATAAGTAAGGAATATCCTAAACTCGGGATTGTGCCTGTCTTTCCCCAGCTCCTCTTTTCAGCCAGCTATGAAATGGGTTCACAAGGCTTAGACAGGAATCCCGGGAGCAGCCTTCACCTGGCTAACACTGGACGGCCACGGGGGTCTACCGTTTGATGGCACGAAAGGAAGCTGGGCACGAGGTGGCCAGGTTGGAATCCCTCACGTGGCGGCAGAGGCCCGCCAGGCGACCCAGGGCTGGTCCCAACCTCTCCACCTAACCCCTCCTCCCAAACAGAGGACTAAGTGGCTGAGAAGGGGACGATGGGGAGAGCTGCTTTGGGCCCCCAGGCAGGGGGGAAGTGGGAATAGAAGAGCACTAAAGAAGCGGAGCCCCTGGGGATCCTGGCCGCTCCAAGGACGAAGATGCAGGAAGCCCCTGCGGCTGGGCTTGCGGTGGCATTTGGCTCAGGACGTTTGGTGCTGCTTGCTCCCTTTGTCCCTCTGCTCTCCCACAGCCAGGAGAAGCAGGAGGCCACAAACTGACGTGTGGTGATGGGAGAGGGCTGAGGGCATGACCCGCACCCTCCTGGCCCCTGCGCAACTGCAAGGGGGAACCCTGATGCAACGTTGCATTCCAATGCCATGCTGAATGCTGGCTGCAACCCAAGTGGCAGAGGCTCAAGAGGCCTCCCTCCCTCCCTCCTAGGGGAGGACTTTCCAAGACCAGGCCCCAGGTTTGCAAAGCCTACCAGGATCACCACCCACATTGACAGGGGGCAGAAGAGCCCCAACATGCAAGGGCAGCTTACCCTTTCTCCAGGATCCCCTGGCGGGCCCGTTGGCCCAGATGTTCCTGGAGGCCCTGGAAGACCCTGATGCGGAACAAAAAGGAAGAATATGAGCTGAGCACGAGGAAAGGAAGGGTGTGCATCTGTGTATACACACACAAACACACACACACACACACGGTAATGAACAGGAAAAGTGCGCAAAAGATCTGTTTACTTTAGCATGGTCAAATTGACCTTGCAGTGCTTTCAGCTGCATGCCCATCATATGGAAGCAATTGAACCCAGGGAACAGCTGCCTTTTGCATGCTCACTCTGGCCATAGTATACACACATGCATTATTTTGTGCTGAACAGGAAGGGAAAGAAGAGGGAAAGGGGGGAAACAGCACAGAAGCAACTTACTGCTGGGCCTTCTGGACCAGAGGGGCCTTCAATGAGCATGCCCTGCAAAAGAAGAGTCCAGAGTGAAGGGGCTTTCTTCTGAAAAAGGCGGCTTTTATGTAACCCCCCCTCCACACACACTTTTCACATTAACTGTATGGTCTTCCACAACAAAGTTATTGCATCCTTCTACCTGTTTAATGACTGGGGTAATGACTGGGGAAGGCACTGGCAAACCACCCTGTATTGAGTCTGCCATGAAAACGCTGGAGGGCGTCACCCCGAGGGTCAGACATGACTCGGTGCTTGCCTTTACCTTTTACCTGTTTAAATGATTTACACGAATATTTATTAAAATACTTCTGCAAGAGCTGTTCAGGACAGCTTACAAAAATTAATACATGCCCGCACGCATTCCTCTTCCTGCATTGGGGTGTCCTCCCCACCCGCCAGCACCGGGTACCACTGAGGCAGGCCATCCACTTGTCTTGCAGGCTCCAGTGCCTGCTACACCTGCCAAGGGGCTCCATATCCCCTGACTTCCCATGTCAGAAGCATCACCCACTCATAGGAAGTGGCCTTGAATGTTACACCCAGGTCCCAAAACTTCCCACCCCACTGCACACTGAATGGGGCGGGGCCTCCTCATGACTCCCTCCCCCAGCCTCTTTATCTCTGGATAAAGCTTCAGGTGTGCATTCCCCAAGAAAGGAGACCCTAAGAGAGAAGCCCCTCCCTCTTCCCTCCAAGCTCTTTTTGCTGCCTTACACACGGACTTGTGGCTTCCTTCCTTCCTGCCTGCCTGCCTGCTTCCAAGGGCCTTGGCTGGGCACCCCCAGCAGACCTTCCCAATGGTCACCACCATACAGGGCAGAAAGAGTGCAGTGCTACTCAGAGAAGCTGCCCTATACAACAAGAATCTCTGTAAATATTCCTTGGCCCCGGGATCACATCAGCCTCCACAGAATCATAGAATCACAGAGTTGGAAGGTACATCCTGAGTCATCTGGTCAAACCTCCCGCACAATGCAGTACACTCACAACCCTATTGCTCACCCACTGTAGATTGCCACCCCCTAGAATCTTCACAGAATCAGCCTCCATGACTAGTGGAAGCCTTCGGAAGCCTGAGGCCTACTGCTGTCAACTGCAGTTCCTGCTGTCTGCATGGCCAAGTCATGGCCTAATAAAAGTGGATAACATAGTCCCCCCTCCCCCCCAAAAAAGTCTCACTCTCTACTTTCCTGTAAAGCTAACTCCACTTGAAATTCTGGGCCACTTATGCTTTTGATTTCATAGGAACTTCCTGACAAGCACTGATTTTTATTTACTAGGCCAAGCTTGAGAAAAGTCACTTCAGTTCCTATGTCTCTCCAGCCAGTTATCTGTTCATCATCATCATCATCATCATCATCATCATCATCATCATCATCTTCCGATTTATTTCCCGCCTCTTCTGGAAGGCTCGTGGTAGGCGACAATGATCTTAACCCCATTAAACCCCCCATTAAAAATGTTTAATACCAACATGGCAGCAAAGAAAAAATACACCATCCCTCCCCATACTAATATTAGAGATAATGGAGGAGTGCAATGTACACTTCCTAACTCCCGGGGTTCAGGTTGTAAATATTCTTTATTTAGAGCTTCCTGCACTTTCCAGACTCACAGGACCCATGCTGGTCTGTCTGTCTGCGCCCCAAAATACAAACGATTGCTGGTAAGGGCTGGCCAAAGCTCATAGCCCAGGAGGGACACACCCACACCTCTCCACCCCAACCGCAATCTGCAAGCCTCTAGCATCATCTCTGGTATCACTTCTCATCTCTAAATTATAATGATTAGCTCTAGAGGCAAAAACGGTTGCTTTGAAGGGTGGACTCTGAGGCATTGTGCCATTTTAAGGCCGTTTTCCAAACCTCCAAGAATATTTCCAACCCAGGGGTAGCCAACCTCCAGGTGGGGCCTGGAATGCTCCTGGAATTACAGCTCACCTGCAGAGTATAAAGATCCCAGGTGAAAATGACTGCTTTGGAAGGTGGACTCTGAGGCATTGTACCATTTTGAAGTCCCACCTCCAAACCTCAAGGAATATTTCCATCCCTGGGGTAGCCAACTTCCAGGTGGGGCCAGGAGAGCTCCTGAAATTACAGCTCATCTCCAGACTATAAAGATAGCTCCCCAGGCAGAAAGGGCTGCTTTGGGGGTCGAACAGGACTGTTGTGCAGAAGAAACATTTAAGCCCTGCCACACAGGGTTGTTGTGCAGATGAAACAGCAAGCAAACGAACCACCACAAGAGCATCCAGATTTATTTGCATAGCAACCCTGTGTGGTAGGCCTCAAATCTACAGAGTCTTTCCTCCAGCAGCGAGGCCAACCAGAGCAGTATTTTAAGTGAGAAGGGGCTCTTCTGTGGCTCTTCTGTGGCCTCCCTGTCAGCCAGATGTTAGGCAGAAAGGGAAAGCTTCCCCCCCCCCTTCAAAAGGAAAGCACACCCATGTCCACAGACTCCCCTGCATTGCTCTTGGAAATGTGTCCCTCGCCTCAGTCAGGCTCCCTTCACAGCAGGCCTAGAAGGTGGGGGGAGTTAGCTGCCAAGAGTGGCTAACTCACCAGGCCACGACTCCAATGAACTGAAAGAACTGTGAGGAAATTATTAGGAGTGGACGCTGATTGACCAGCCACTGGCTGGATGGCCAATCAGGCCAGAGGAGGACAACCAGGAGCTGTACAGGTAACCTGATTGGCCAGTAAACGGTGAGGCCCAACTCCTCCTATGACCCCCTTACTGCCTTTATTATAATATATATATACTTATGGTTACAAGTAGAGACAATATGTTTGAATTCTATTTTTGGAGCTCAAATATATAAAAATATTAAAAATAATAAAAACAGCAGGGAGTCACAATTTTTCTATAGGTCACACACATATGTTAGTTGTATCCCAACATCCAAAGTCCTAATGTGTTTCTATACAAGTCTTCCTCAGAGGTCAATATTAAGTACACACAACGGCTTCAAAACATACAGATATGCATAAAATATGTTTGTAAAACATTCTTCAAACACCAGCGTGTAAACCCACATCTATACCAGGGGTAGTCAAACTGCGGCCCTCCAGATGTCCATGGACTACAATTCCCAGGAGCCCCTGCCAGCATTTGCTGGCAGGGGCTCCTGGGAATTGTAGTCCATAGACATCTGGAGGGCCGCAGTTTGACTACCCCTGATCTATACTCAAACAAAGGTCTTTTGCATGTCCACTAGATGTTAAAAGTTCTCATGTACATCAGGATTTTTCAAAGGGCTGCCTTAAGTAACCTTCCGTGGTTCTCGATAGGCACACGAGAACACACAGTGGGTTCTGTTTAAAACCAGGGTTGGCCCTGGTCAGACCTTGGACGGGAGACCCCTGAGGAAGCCTGGGATGGTGGCACGGAGGCAAGAGATGGCAAACCTCCTCTGCTTGTCTGCGCGTGGAAACCCCAGAGTGTCACCAGCAAAAAAGGGAAAAACGCTAAAGACAGAGGGACAAGGAAATGTAGGCTGGCTGTTTGGTGGGAAGGAGAGAAAGCAGCAGAGAAAGGGAGGCGTTGTGGGGGCTTTACAGGAAGAGAAAATACGGAGGAGAGAGAGTGAGTCATTCCCCCCATCCCCCAGCAATTCCTCGTGGGTTCCCAATTGTTTATCCAGAAAGCAGGGCAATGGGGGTGAGGGGGGGGGAGTTGCATCCTTCTGGAATTTTACAGATGAGTTCCTTCAGAGAAAATGCTTTGTAGGGTGGACTCTCCGCACAGGTCCTTCCCTTCTCTAGACCCTGACCTCACCAGGCGTAAACATGCCAGCCTCCAGGCGGGCCCTTGGGATCCCCCGGAATTACATCTCTCCTGACCACAGAGATCAGTCCCCCTGGAGAAAGTAGCTGCTTTGGAGGGTGGATTCTACAGGATCATCCTCCACTAGGGCTTCCCCACACCACCAGGAGTTCCCGAACCTGAACCCCAACCCCTTCCAGGGGCTAGGGGTGGGGGCGGACCTGGCAACCCATCTCCATATCGCCAGAAATGTCCAGCGGAAGAGAAGGGAGACTTTACAAAGACAGCCAGTACTCTTTGGAGTGGATCTCTGTGCAGTGTCCTCCTTCTTCCACCCGTCATTTGTCTGTAGATTTTAGTATAAATGTCTCTGCCTCACCAAGGCACCAGGAGCATCGAGCTCTTACCCAGAACTGCTAAGTTCTGCTAAATTTTGTTAGCCTCTTCAGAGCCACTGGGCTCCTGTTAATTCCTCTCAGCTGGCAGCCTCTCTGAGGTTAGTCTTTTCTCCCAAACATCTCCTGCCCCCCCCCTCCCCCCGCCGCTGGACTCCACAGCCCACAACTCATCTGCAAAGGTCTGATTTCCCCTTCTGGGCAGAAACATTCCTGGCATCTCCCCTTGTTTCTAGAGTTGTTTATCTCTTGCTCCAGTTCTGGGGACATCTGGAGTCTCTCCTGGGCAAGCATCCCAACTGCCCTGCTTATCTGCAGAGTGGGGAATCCACAGGAAGTGAAGAGGAGGCGAGGGGAGGGGGGTAGTGGACCCTGCTTCAGGAAGAAGTCTGGCTCCCACTGAGGCTGTCTGACTGGTGACTGTGGTCTGCCTGGTGCCTGACTCCTGCCCTCCCACCTAGCCAGCCTGCCACATGGGCAGACGGCAGGTCTACTCGCATCCATGCTGTGTGAGACTTCTGCCTCCCAGTATTGTAAGCTCCTCCGGGCAGAAGCCTGCCTCAGTCATCCTTAGAGATACGCACACATCAACAATACTATGGCCCCCGTGCTCCTACTTCAACCACTGGCCTTCAACTTTTTTGGCATCCTGGGGCGTCGAGATGCCCAAGTTTAGAGTCATTCAGCCCCACCAAGGTTTCAGAAGGACCATTTCCAGTGGCCACCCCTCAGCTGAAGGGCATCATCCTGCAATCTGGAAGGAACCCCAGGGTCCCCTCTTTGGGTCCTCTATTTCCCTCCCCATGAAGAGCTGCATGAGGGGCCAAAGCCATTTTTGGAGTGTCAACCAGTCATGTCCTCCGGGCCAGGGCAAGGTGCTGCAGGGACCACCCTCATCTCCAGCCTGGTGGACAAACCAGAGGGCAGACACAGGGCTCAGCTTCCAGATACTGGAAAGAGAAGTCAGCCCAGCAAGCCAAACATGACGCTTGTCATCGCGGATGGCTTTTGCAGTGCACTTGGGTCAGTCCTTTCAGAAAGCCCTCCCCAGCTTAAGAATGTGGGAAAGAAGCGCGTGGGTCACAGACTTCACAGGCAGCAGCAAGCATAGGCAGGCACATATACGGCCTGACCAAAGTCTTCCAACACAAGTTATCATCCACGTCCGCCCCTGAGCAGGCGACGAAAAATACCATCCATTCAAAGGATACCCCACTCCCCTCCTCAAAATGCGTGTGAGCTTTTGCTGAGAATACCGAGTGGCTATTCTCTCTTTTCCCCTTTCTGATTCAGCCAGCCCTTGAACATTCCATCCTGGGCAGAGGGAGACAGGGAGGGAAAGTCAGCGTTTGGTCTTGTTTACCTTCTGGCAAGCGCTCCGCTGTCCGGCGTTTTGAAAGCCGTTGGGGCGGCCAAATACTTTTGGGATGATTAAGCTGAACTGTGTTTTGTTCTCTGGGTAACTTCTTGCAGAAAGGATTTTATGTAACTGTATTAGCAGATCCCGCCAACTCGGTTTGCACACATTTCTGATTTCCTCCTAGGCCCATCCACACTTGCAATATCCAGCAGTTTGGGAAAGGACGAGGAGGCTTTTTGGAAAGCAGTTACTGATTTCACTTCCCTTCACAAAGCAATCACGTGGGTGGGGTGGGGGTGGGGGGCAGAGAAGCACAAATGAAAACCTCTGACCCTGCCTGGCGGAGAGAACAGCAATTGCCCCAGCCGCTATGCCAAGCAAAACTGGGTTAACTGAGTTCCTGGTCAGCAGCAAGTGCAGGACTGGGTTTGTGTGTGTGTGTGTGTATGAAGAAGAAGAAGGAGAAGAGTTGGTTCTTATATGCCGCTTTTCTCTACCCGAAGGAAGCTCAAAGTGGCTTACATTTGCCTTCCCATTCCTCTCCCCACAACAGACACCCTGTGAGGTGGGTGAGGCTGAGAGAGCCCTGATATTACTGCTCGGTCAGAACAGCTCTATCAGTGCCGTGAGGAGCCCAAGGTCACCCAGCTGGCTGCCCGTGGGGGAGCGCAGAATTGAACCTGGCATGCCAGATTAGAAGTCTGCACTCCTAACCACTACACCAAATTGGCTATGGAAAGAGAGGCTGTGGGAAAGGTGGCCTCAACAGTCAGTTCATGGACATGCAAAGAAGATGGACCAGCCCAACTTGCTGGGGAACAGCAGCCTGATCCCAGCCAGGAGTCAACTTGGCTCTTTTTGCCAGCATCTCTGGGTATTGAGCAAGAGGTTCTGGACATCCCTGAAGACGTGACAGGGCAGCAAAAATAGCACAGGACAGCCAGTTTGACAGGGGCAGCTCATTGTCAGAGTAGGTGGCACACAGCTGAAGGCCTTTCCTCTGACATGGATGCAAGCACTTTGTTTCCCGTGCGAAGAGTGTCCTGGCTGCTACATGAGGAGAAGCCTTAGCCCGGTTTCTCTGTGGGTGCAAAGCATGAATTCCCTGCCCGTCTGCCGGGGCATCTGGTTCCTGCACTTCCTAGCATAACTCTGTCAGTCTGCTCTCCTGTTCCTGACTTTGGCTTGAGACTTCGCTCCTGTTCCTGACATTGGCTCATCTTTGGACTTCCCTCTGGTTCCTGACCTTGGCCCAGCTTTGGATTTATCTCTGTTTTTTGACCATGCTATGGCTTTGGAACGCTCTCTGGCTTCTGAGGATGGCCCAACTTTAGACTCCTCTTCAGTTCTTGGCTCAATCATCCAGCCCCTGGTGGTCTGAACTCCCTGGACTGGACTCTTTGGCCTGAATCCTAGACTTGGCTTTTGCCTAATGATTTGTTCCAGGGTGGCTGGCTGAGGGAGTACTCGCTTGGACCTAGGGTGCAGCCCAGTAGGGCAGCACACATCACATCCAAATCTCAAGATGTCATAATCCCTATGCTCTATACTAGCGGTCCCCAACCTTCTTGTAGTCGGGGACCGCCTCCGAGTGTGGGAGAGATCCGGCAGCTCGGCCACAGCAGCTGCACGTAAACGAGCACGCGCAGTTGCCGCATGCGCAAAACAGCCGCATGTGCACGTTTTCACCAGCAGGGGGCACAAACACACATGTGCGGCAGCTCCGCACGTGCGCGTTTGCGTCGCTGGCATGCCAGCGGCCGCGCCTACCTCTCCCCCCCCTCTCGCTGCGGGGAGGGGGGAAGGCAGGCGCAGCCACTGGCAACCCGGTACCATGGCCTTAGCGGCCCGATACCGGGCCACAGACCGGGGGTTGAAGACCCCTGCTGTCTACCACATTGGTCAGACCCCATCAGGAGTCCTGTGGGCAGTTCTGGAGGCCTCACTTCAAAAAGGACGTGGACAAAATGGAGAAGGGGCAGAGGAGAGCAACGAGGATGATCTGGGATTGGGGTCCAAGCCCTAGGAGGAAAGGCTGAGGGACTTGGGAATGTTCAGCCTGGAGAAAAGGAGGCTGAGAGGGGACAGGATGACTCTCTCAAAGTATTCGAAAGGTTATCAGTTGGAGGAGGGCAGGGAATGGATCCTGTTGGCAGCAGAGAATAGGACCTGCAGTAATGGCTTTAAACTGCGTGTAGAATGGTACTGGTTAAACAGCAGGAAAAAATTTTTTACAGTCAGAATCATTCAGCAATTGAATCAGCTACCTAAGGAAGCGGTGAACTCCCCATCATTGACTTCTTCAAACAGCAGCTGGACAGATACTTATCATGGAAGTTTTAGGCTGGTCCTGCATTGGGCAGCGGGTTGGACTAGATGATCTTTAGGGATACATCCAACTCTGGGATTATACAGATCAATGTTAGACATCTGGAGAGAGCCACAGGCATAGCAACCCTACTCCCCGGTGGAGGGAGTCAGAGCATAAAGATGGTTGGGACGGGCTACCAGGTTGTCCTCTTGCCATCCCACTGGGGCTTGTGTGGCTAAGAAAAGCAGAAAGTAGACTGATTGCTAGAAATCAATGCCACAGAGGTTGGATCCTCCACCGATGCAAAGCCATTTTTCCCACAGGATCATTTCCCCCCTTCACAACTCCAGACCTCAGGGGAGCCAAGCTGAGGGAAGGACCTGACTCCAACCCTCCACTGCCCCCCCCCGCCACTCTGCCCAACAACAGTAGAGGGGGGAAGCCCAGCTCCAACCTTGGACCCCCAATGCCACCAGCATGGGATTTCTGAAGGGACTCCAGTGATAGCACCGGGGATGGCGCAGAGGAAGGGCCTGGGTGCTGCAGCAAGAAAAGAGTACAAGCTACATCCAGCAAGTCTCCCACCAGACCCCCCCCAACTGGAGGCCTCAGGCCAGCCACTCTGCAGTCCCCCACCGTGCCTTCCTGTGGATATTGACCAAGGGGATAAGTCTGCAGCAAAATCTTACATTCATGTATTTATTTTACAGCATTTTGACTGTACCTTTCTCAAGAAGTCTCAAATGTTCTGGACCAGGGGTAGGCAAACTGTGGCCCTCCAGATGTCCATGGACTACAATTCCCATGAGCCCCTGGGGCTCATGGGAATTGTAGTCCATGGACATCTGGAGGGCCACAGTTTGCCTACCCCTGCTCTGAACCCTCGGAATGTTTAGGAAGTTGAAAGGGCAATAATGGCAGCAGCAGCTTCATGCTGGGACAGAAAAACTGCATCTGCTAAAATGGCCTCTTTCTTATGGTTACTGCAGGCACAAGAGACCCACCTCCCGCTCCCCGCTGCGCTGTGCCTCTGGCCCTCCTAGTCACAAGCAGAACCACATGTTCGGCCCAGCATCTCTAGGGACAAAACCAGGCTGAATCCCTCTGGCCTCTCCACTTCTCAGACAGTCGCCCAGAAGCCATCAGTTCTCCACAGAGAAGGCAAAGCAGTCCAGGCATCCCAGGGACGCTCTCTCCAACAACTTGCTTGCCCTGCAGCCCGCAGGAGAGCACAAACAAGCGATCAGCATTTGGAGGATGCCATTTTCGGCATGCTCAGAGCAGTTCACCCATGTGATCTTAGTTCAGATCCAACGCCCAAACTCTCCAAAACGGAAACGGTACTCCTAGCAGAATACCTTGGAAGGTTGTGGGGGTTTGCACTTCTCTGTCTGTCTCTTTCTCTGACTCACACACACCATCCCCATGCAGAATGAAGAAGCAGACCTCCTGACTGCTGTTCTATGGAGCAGTGAGTGACAACTGAAACCCCTGCATGCCTCATATGCCTTTCGCGAGAGAAGACCTGTGGATGTTTCGCATTTTCCACATGTTTACTTGGATTCTCCAGCTGCCGCACACATGCTAGGCAATGAGAAAGGAAGGCTGTTACCGGCTCAATGATCGCTGGCTCCCCCTTCTGCCCTTTTTCACCTCGTGGCCCACCGATCTGCGAGGGACAGAAAGACACCAGTCAGCACAACAGATCCCATGCACAGTTTTTGCAAGAGCAAGAACAACACCCGCTGCAGGCTGCCCAATCTGGAAACCAAATGCCTCATTTACCCGGCGAGATGCACCGGGAAAGAGGCATTTGAAGCATGCTACTCAGCCAATTCATTTATTGCTCACATGTGTACTCTGCGCTCTTTCCAGTTGGTTCCCATGAGGTACGATTATCCATCGTTTCACTCTAGGTCAGGAGTAGTCAAACTGCGGCCCTCCAGATGTCCATGGACTACAATTCCCAGGAGCCCCTGCCAGCGGATGCTGGCAGGGGCTTCTGGGAATTGTAGTCCATGGACATCTGGAGGGCCGCAGTTTGACTACCCCTGCTCTAGGACATGCCCAGGAGAGCCTTGTAGCAGTGAGTAAAACAAAGGCAGACATCGACATATGGAGCTATTCCACTTCCCTCTTCCTGACAGCAGAGACACAGTGCACACTTACCCAGATTGCACCCTGGCCAAAGAAGGACTTGAACTGAAACGCCCTGGCCAAAAAAGTCCAGGACACGGGCAGGCAAGAAACCAGAACACTTCAGTTGCCCTTAAACAGAACCCTGGCCTGCCTAAAGAGCACCAGCTCTGCAGAATAATCAGGGTGAGGCATAACGCAGAAGAGTCCAGCGCCCATCGTTGGGAGGTTGGGCTTACACTCTTGATTCCAATCCCTGCTCTGACATGGCCTTTGGCCTGTTTGCTCTCCACCTAACCTACCTCAGAGGGTTGGTATGAGGACACAAGGTTGGAGAGGAGACCCAAGCACACAGCCTGGAATGCCTCAGGACAAAGGCATGAAGAAATGCAGGGAAGAAAAAAGGGCCATGGGCTGGGAGCATCAGAAAAAGGGTGAAATAGCCAAGGCCGAAACAGAAGCAGCCCACCATTCAAATGGAAGTCACTCTTTAAAGCAGGGGTAGTCAAACTGTGGCCCCCCAGATGTCCATGGACTACAATTCCCAGAAGCCCCTGCCAGCGTTCGCTGGCAGGGGCTTCTGGGAATTGTGGTCCATGGACATCTGGAGGGCCGCAGTTTGACTACCCCTGCTTTAAAGCAATGCAAACTAAATTAAACAAAGAAGTGCCCAGTGTGTCAATCATTTTGGAAAAGGGGGAAGGCAGGGCAAGTTTAACACTTGTTAAGGAACTGGCAGAGCAATCCTGAACAGAGTCACATCCTGGCTTCAACGGACTAAGAAGGGAATAATTCTGTTCAAGATCGCATTGTTGGTAAGTTAAAGATGTACATTAAAAAAAGAAGCTGAAAACTGAGCAGAGGAAGCTGCCTTATTCCAAGAACTTGCTGTGCGACCAAGGCTGGTCTCTTCTGACCGGCATCCAGTCTCCAAGATCCAGGTGGTCTTGTTGCTTCACAGCCTTTAAGTGAAGATGTGGAGGAGCTGCATAAAAAGCAAGGACCCTGAATCCAAGCTTCTGCCCCTTTGTTTTTGGGGAGATGCTGGGAAAGAGCTTAGAAGACCCCTAGAGGCTAACTGTTCCCTTCATCCCTGTAGGGAGGACCCTCAGATTTGTGAGTCCCACCAAAGAACTGATTTGGGGGGGGGGGGCTCTCACTTTACTCAGTACTCCTCACCCTCAGTAATCCATTTCTAGCTCTTTAAAGTTTTATTCAAGGTAGTGGGGCAAATCCCGTTGCACCCAGGAATGCAACAGGCACTGGGACATGGGCCTATCTTGTGTCCTTCCTGGGGGCTGTGGAGAGGCCTCCTCAGGCTGCCACAGGCCCCACAGGGCCGGTGGGCAGCTGTTTCCAGGCCTCTCACATCTGCCCTGTACTGGGGCAGGCTGCGGAAAGGCCACTGCAGGTTCGCAGAGCTGTTGGGTGGGCATTTCCAGGCATCGTGTGGCTGCCCTGGATTCGAGTGGGCTGCAGAGAGGCCTCTATAGGCTGCCATGGGCCCCGTAGAGCGGGCAGGAGGCCCTTCTAGGGCCTCCCGCCCCCACCCCCAGGATCCCAGGCTGGTGGCTACAGAGGCCATGCCATTCTGGAAATCAAATTTGGCTTCAATGCCATAGTGAAAGAAATACATCATCAAGGGCAGATCTTCTTTAATTGTGGGATGCTGATAGTAATTAAGATCCTCTACCCATCTCCCTCAAGCATGCAGGTGACCGTGCAGCATCTTCCACTCTGAAGCAGGGTGATGGGCTGTGCAGAGCCACACACTCCTGTCCCCGGACTGGGTATCCTTGGTAAGAATGATATGGGGCAGAGAAACTTGGTTGGGGGAGTGACAGTCTGCTTAATAAACACACAGAGCTTCAGCTAAGCCAATTGACCCAAAACTGGGTCAGTTTTGAAGCCGATGGCAGCAAACATCATACGAGGAGGTTCCAACGTCAGCTTGCTTTCTCTTTCTCTGAATGCCCTCCTTGTGCAGGAAGAGGCAAACTGACCATGCCAGGCAGATGGGGAACTGGATGGTCAAGCCAGCATTTGGGAGGTGCAGGCGTTCCTTACCCCTTCGTAAAGCGTGTCCTGGTTTGCAGGCATTCCTGGCCCGATGTCAGGGGAGTCTGTCCTGTCGTAGTAGCCATCGTAGTAGGTGTCGTATTCCCGGATGGTTTCCTCGGCAAAGTCCTTGTCAGCATCTTCTCTCCCCTGGCTCCCTCCTCCTGCAGTCTGACACAAAAAGGAAGCCCAACTCAGACTTTCTTTTCCAAGACAGGCATGGGCCAAGGGGCCAAGGCCAGGTCCTGATTTTGCCTCCCGCCCCACCTATTACAGCATCAGACCTTTCCGTACATTGGTGGACTTCCACACACTGCCTGCCATCAGGGGAAGCTAACTGATACACCAGGACCCTTGAGGAATTTGGGCCAGGCCCCACAAAGTTCTGTGCATCAGCCCACTGCGCACTTGGGAGCCCATGAAGTTTCTAATCAACCAGTTTGACTATTGAACTAACTACACCTGAAGGTGGCAATCAAATGTGAGCCAGTCACTTGTTCAGTTCATGCTGAGCAGCCACAAACGTCCCCCAGCAGCCACAAACGCCCCCCCCAGTTGCATTGGGTCCCCCCAAAACTGTTTGCCGCTGATTCAAACCCATCATTTGCAATTGCTGAGGTGCAGCATTTCCCGAGAACTGATTTATACGACTTGTGGGAGATCTGCCTATTTAAACCATTATTTGCTGAACGGAGCAATTACACAGTAAGAACCGAGTCAACACAGGTGTGAGCATATGCATAAAAAGCCATTTGTGCCATGTTGTATGGTTAGCAAGGAGCTCCACGCAGAAACCTGCCCAATATTCACTAACAGGTGGATAAAATACTGAGCCGAGGGTCTGCCAAAAAACAGGCCAGGTTTCTCTTTGCAACAGGCAAACAGGATGTAAGCTGCACAGGAAGGCCTTTGAGCCACTTTCCTAGGCAGGCCCTGCAGGAAGACAGCCTCCTCGTGGGATTGCATGTGGCAGGGGGCAGAGGGTCATCGTCCCTTCAAGGAAGCAAGTCCATTACCCTTCCTCAGAAAAAAAGGAGTCCCCATATTTGAGGTTTACTGAGAGGGCTTTAAAAACCCAGATCTGTGAACAAATCCAGATAAAGAAACAAGGGAAGTCATGCCAAGATCTGTAATGGGGTCAGGATCGCAGCCAGAAGTGAAAGCCAAGTTTCAAAGCCAGCTGTCTGTGCTGACAGTCTCCCTTTCAGCTTGCCAGACACCAACAAGGATAACCAGAGAGAACATGGGACAAGGGAGCTCACCAAACTGGGTTAGGGTTGGGCGCTTCGGCATCCAAAGTGGCCGTTCCCACCCGAAGCAGCCAGCAGCTGCTTCGGGTGGGAAAGAGCCGAAGCGCCCAACCCTACTAGATATCCTTCTGGTAACAAACCACGATGGCTCTGCCCAGCTTGCCGTGCCTGGGGCCATTTGTGATACCTGTGACCTTTGGGTCATGGATTAAGGATGGCTGCCTATCAGCTCCCAAGGCTTGGATGAACTCCGTGCTGCTCTATTTGCTGAGACCTCTCCTGCCTTTCCAGTGGCAGCCAGCAGGAGACCCCGCCTCAATTATCAGGAACGAAAAGCCTTCCTCCTCCTTCTCCTCCTCCTCCTCCTCCTCCTCCTCCTGTGGCTTGCCCTTGGCAAGATGTGTGCTCCCTCTGCACAGGGAAGTCACTGTCCTGTCACACCCTCCAGTAATGTGTCCAGGCCTTTTTTAAAGCCACCAGTGATAGTAGCCACCCCCATCCCCAGATCCTGAGTTTGCTTTCCTCTCCTCCATTACTGAAGCACACGTTCCCCGAGAGACCAAAACTTTTAATTCCCCATCAGATTCCGACAGACATTTCATGTAAGCAGAGTCCTCTGAATGTGCGTCAAATTTCTTTTTGGCACTTATTGGGACGCTTTCTAACATGGTGAGTCACGAAGCAAGAAAGCCCAGAATTCAGAGGTGAAACTTTTCCAGCAGAGAGAAGTCGAAGAGATCTTCCACTTCTGTGCTGAAGGCGCTTTGTGTCTCTCGCCCTCGGTCTTCACTGCTGCTTCACCCCATCAGCCACACCCGGGCACCGTGCCAGCAACCAAAGCTGCCTTCCTCACGGCACCTTTATTGAGGAGTTGATTTGCGAGTAGGGCCAAAATCGGCGACCGTGGACAGAATTACCTCACTGCTGTTGACGCTGATCACTGTGGCGGTGGGAACTTCGACTTCAGTGGCCCCTTCTGGGAGCTTTCCTGGTAGGTCAAGGTCATCGTAGTTCAGATCCTCATACGGGAGCGGAGTGTAGTATTCGTCTGTGATGGTTTCGTAGTTATACTCGTCCACTAGTGGATCGTCCACCCTCTCTTCTTCCCTCCGCTCCTCCTGAGTGTTCTCCACAACTGGCGAGGCTGGGGTGGAAGAAGGGGTGCGATCCTGTTTCAGGGGAGGGAAGGAGAGGAAAGGCTCAGGAGGATTTTCTTCGCAAATGTCCTCCCGCTGCCCACAGATGGTCAGAGGATGTCAGACTCCTGGGACACCTGACTAGGGTTGTGCGCTCCGGTGCGGTTCGGCCACTTCGGCGATCACCGAAGCCAAAAGCAGCCGAACCATGCTGGAGCACGCAACCCTACCTGACACCATTCCCCACTAACAAGCAGCTGCAGCATCTAGAGCATTAAATGCTTTAAACCCGTTCAATGTTGCAACATGGCCTTAATCCAGGGGTAATCAAACTGCGGCCCTCCAGATGTCCATGGACTACAATTCCCAGGAGCCCCTGCCAGCGAATGCTGGCAGGGGCTTCTGGGAATTGTAGTCCATGGACATCTGGAGGGCCGCAGTTTGATTACCCCTGCCTTAATCCATCTGGCAGAACCCCCCCCCCCATTTTTTTTTTTTTAAACATGACTACAGGCTCACCCAGCTTTTCAGAAACTGTAAGGCATGGTTTTTAAATGACTGCTCTTATTCAAACGAAAGGGTTTTCTACCAGAGCACCTAGAGGCTTTCCTTAGTTGGAATGTAATTCCCTTCCCCCTCCAGGCCTTCCTCTGTCTTAGGAGGTATGCAGAGGGTGGTATTTCATATGACTCTGCCTCCTGAAGGAGCCGTTTTTGAGGTGGTGCTCCCTCAAAATCCCAGAGAGTGCACAGGCTCAAAAACAGTCAGGGACCCCAGATCTAGAAGAAAGGCTTTCGGGAGGTTCCTCCTTGAACCCACAGCATGTTGCCGGAGGAAGAGGAGGCATCTTTTCCTGAAAATGCAAGTGTCCATTTTATGTTTTTTTATATTTATTTAATTTAAAGCAATTACAAGAGGGAGGCCTCAGAGATCAGGGGCATGGCACATAGGGACCACAGGAGTTCAGCAAAGAGCTGGAGGTCCTCTGCATAATGGGCCTTGAACTGCCCACAAAGTTCAGCCCCCAAACAATATTCCTACCCCTTGGGACCCTGAAGCTCCAGGGACAGTGGGAAGCCCTATAAAGCTGACAAGCTGTCAGGGTGAGGCGCTGTCCTCTGGCCCAGTGCAAACTCATCAGCCAGAACCTCGCTACGTGCACACAGGTGTCTTCTGGCAGGTTGACAAGAGTCTGAGCCCATCCCTCAACAAGGTTGCTGGAGAAGCAGGGCTCCAAAAGACATCTGTATTCCAGATACCAGGCTTTCCACTTCTACCCTCTCCCTTGCCTTTGCTTGGAACCTGACATGTCTGCAGATGACTTTCTATTGTCTTACCAGAGGAAATTACTTATTTTGCCTAAGGCACTTCCATTACATAAGCTGTAGGCCCCGCATTGCCAGACACACAAGCAATCTGGAAAGGAGGGGGATCTCCAGGAGGGGGGCTGTTCACAGGCTTCTAAGTCCTGGCAGGGACAAGTTGGCTGGCAGGAGGTGTGACGTCCATGCAGCAGCCATCTGGCCAGGAACCAGGGCCACATTTTGGCAGAGCTGACCCAGCCAGGGGACTGCAGTTGGACCCCATCCTCATGGTGGCTCCTCACCTCTGTGGTTTCTCTGGCTGCTTCTTCGGCCTCCACAGGCTGGGCAGTAGTGGGAGCTGCCTTCCCGATCTCATCACGGTCTTCATAGTAAGGATAGTCGTAGTAGTAGGTTTGCCCCTCCACCTCCAGGTTGCCATCCCCGTCTGTATACTACAAAAGGGAGACAGCAAATGAAGACCTTTGTCAGTAGTCTCTGCAAAACTTCTAGCCCAGGGGTAGTCAAACTGCGGATCTCCAGATGTCCATGGACTACGATTCCCATGAGCCCCTGCCAGCGAATGCTGGCAGGGGGCTCTTGGGAATTGTAGCCCATGGACATCTGGAGGGCCGCAGTTTGACTACTCCTGTTCTAGCCAATGTCTGACATGCACACACGGAGCTCTGCCACAGCTGATGGGATCCTGAGCATCTGAAGGTCCCTCTTCACCTGAGACAGTCAAGCTGTTCTGCAGCTCTAGTAGGAGACACATTCCCCCTGTTTCATGAAATGCTGGTTAAGAAAGCCTGACATGGTATGTGAGGGTGTGTGGGAGGGTACTCCTGATTCTGCACTTACTTTGTTTTTTCCATTGTCGAGCCAAGCTGATTGGAGCAAGCAGCTGCCTCTCAGAGAACAAGGCAAATCTCTGCTGCATGAAGTGTGGGATTCTGGAGCGCAGTCAGTTTAAAAACAGATTCCAAAAGGAGGGCAAGAATAACTCCTGGGAGGAAAGTTTTACAAAGGGGAACCAGGAAGTCTTCAAACTGGCACCCAGCCAATCAGGGACAGACTGCTTCTCTACCTTAGCGGCCTGATCAATTATACTGAGTTATATCCACTCCTGGATATCACAGGGGAATGGTAGGGTCACTGCAACTTGATCATGCATGTTGCAGAGGGAAAATTTAAATTGAAATCAAATTCAGTGTAGGTGGAGGGGATTTATTCAGACTGGGGGTGGATAAAAAGCCCTGTTCAGACTATGCTCCAGTTTGCAAATGGGTATTTAAGCAAAAAAAAAATTACTTGGAGATGGAAACATACGACGATATAAAATTAGGTTGGTAGCAAGATGTTATACAAAAAAGCATGGTGAAAATTTTGATGAGACATTTGCACCTGTGGTAAAGTATAGTACAGTTAGAACAGTACAAGCAGCTTCATGTTGAACAGCTGGATGTAAAACCAGCATTTTAGAATAGAGAAATTGAAGAGGAATTGTATATGCTTCAGCCAGAAGGATTTGCAATAGATGAAGGACTAGTTTGTAAGCTGCAGAAGGGGATATATGGATTGAAACAAACTGCTAGAGCTTGGAACGAGAAGTTGAAGAAGATGTTGTTATAAGATTTTATACAAAGTAAAGTAGATCCATGTCTCTTCACAAGATTACAAAATGAGAACATGACTTACATACTTATTTATGTAGATGATGTAATTGTTTGTAGTAGAAACAATCAGCATTGAAGATATCATTGCATGTTTAGATAAGGAAGTAGAAGTTAAAAGACTGGAAAATTTATATTAGTATTTAGATTTGCAAACAGAAAGAGAAGAAGATGCTAGTTTTCTGCTTAATCAAAGACAGAAAATTGTAAACCTTTTCAAGTCTCAAAGAGGCTAATATTATAGCAACGCTAAAGTGACCAGATTTTAACATTGGTAAAGCAGGACACCATTGACCAGGAGGGGGGGGGGTGGTTCTTGATTAAAAATTTGGTCTATATGGAGCAACATAAATTTTCATAGGAAACATAAACCCAAAAATCGTATTGTAATATATATATTTTAAATTTCAACATAAGTACAATTTGCCAGGTGCCCCCAGATGTCCCTCCAAAAGTGGGACAATCTGGTGACTCATGGGAGATTTCAATTACCCAGATTTCTGTTGAAAGACCAACTCTCCTAAAAATGAAAAGTCCAATAAGTTATTGGCTTGTCTTGCTGACAATTTCATTTCTCAGAAGGTGGAGTGGGCAATTAGGGGGTCTGCAATTTTAGATTTGATTTTCATCAAAAGGAAGGGATTGGTTGATGAAGTGAAAGTGGTGGGCACACTTGGTAGTAGTGACCATGTGCTTTTGGAATTCACATAAGAAGATGGAGTTCAAGATGGGTGGGAAATTCTTAAAACTGAAATACTGAAGGCACAATCACAAACAATTCCCTTGAGAAGGAAAAATGGGAGGAGACTCAAAAGGCCAGAGTGGCTCCATAAGGACCTTTCAAAAGACCCATTTAGGAAATGGAAGGAGGGCCTAATAACCAAGGATGAATATAAACAAATAACCAATATTTGTAGGGAGAGTGTTATAAAAGCTAAAGCTCAGAAGAAGAGTTGGTTTTTATATGCTCCTTTTCTTTACCAAGAGTCTCAAAGCGACTTACAATCACCTTCCCTTTCCTCTCCTCACAACAGACTCCCTGTGAGAGAGGTGAGGCTGGGAGAGCCCTGAGATTACTGCCTGGTCAGAACAGTTCTATCAGTGCTGTGATGAGCCCAGGTTGCCGCTACATGTAGGGGAGCAGGGATTCAAACCCAGCTGCCACTCTTAACCACTACACCAAGCTGGGGATGCTTATTAAATTTACAGATGATATTAAACTGGGAGGGGTAGCAAAGACATCAGAAGACAGAATCAGGATACAGGATGATCTTGACAGGCTGGAAAACTGGGCTAAAATGAATAAAACTCATTTCAATAGTGATAAATGTAAAGTTCTGCATTTACGTAGGAAAAATCAAATGCTTCGTTATAGGATTGAAGAGACTGGTCTTGACAGTAGTATGTGCAAAAATGATCTAGGGGTCATAGTAGACCAAACACTGAACAAGTGTCAGCAGTGTGACTTGGCCCCTAAAAAGGCAAATGTGATTTTGGGCTGCATCAGAAGAAGCATAGTGTCCAGATCACACAAGGTGATGGTACCACTTTGCTCTTTTTAGACCTCACTTGGAGGACTGTGTTCAGTTTTGAGCACTACAACTGAAGAAAGATGTAGAGACACTGGAGTGTGTCCACAGGAAGGCAATGAAGATGGTGAGGGGTTTGGAGGCCAAGTTGTATGAGGAAAGGTTGAAGGGTCGATCTATTTAGTTTGGAGAGAAGACAATTAAATCTTCAAGTACATGAAAGGCTGTCACATAGACGATGGATCAGAGTTGTTTTCTGTTGCCCCAGAGGGCAGAACCAATGGACTGAAATTAATTCAAAAGAACTTTTGGCTAAACATCTGGAAGAAGTTCCTGACAAAACAGTTCCTCAGTAGAACAGGCTTCCTTGGGTGGTGGTGGATTCTTCCTTGGAATTTTTAAAGTAGAGGCTACATAGCCATCTGACAGAAATGCAGATTCTGTAAACTTAGGTGGATTGTGAGTGGGTTGGCAAGAAGGGTTGTGTCAGTGCTTGGCTCTTGTGGCCCTTTCTTGCATGCTTGGGAAAATGCCAATCAGCTCTTTGAAGTTGAGAGGCAAATTTCCTCCAGGTCAGAGATTCTGATATTCTTAGGGGGGTGGGGTGGAAGCATAATCTGGGCATGGAACTGGGATCATTCTGGGTAGTTTCCTGCATTGTGCAGGGTGTTGGATTAAGTGACCCTGGAGGGCCCTTCCAATTCCATGATTCTATGATTGAATCTTAAAACTCTTGCTTGTACAAAATATCCACCTGCCTAGGAGGCTGCATGCTGCACCTCTGCATGACACACACTTTTCTTGGATGCTTTAGGATGCCTTGGGCTGATCCTGCATTGAGCAGGGGGTTGGACTAGATGGCCTGTATGGCCCCCTCCAACTCTATGGTTCTGTGATTCTGATTCAGCTTTCAGCTCAACCAGTGTTGGGCCATTCTGCTGCATCAGATGCAGTTGAGCAAACCTTTCAAACCTTGCCAGGGCACAGACACCCAATCATGATGAAAGCCTCAAGGCTTAAATTGAAGAAATAAAGTTATCAGAAACTTGGAAAATACACAACCAAGCCTTAGTGGATTCATCAATCTACTGTGAGCTGTGGCTTTATTTTTATATTCTTAATCGGGATTGTTTAATCATAAGACAGCGAATCCTTTGAGAATAATAGAAGTATCCAAGGCCAGGTCTACATATACAGCAAAAAGATTACTGAGTCGGTAGACAGCAGCAGGAGGGAATCAATTCGGTGTGCTTCCCCACATTTTATTAAAATCTGCAAGGAGAAACCTAGCCCCTCAAGGCAAAGGTCATCTCACTGTGATAGCTTACTACCAGCAGGGAGTCTTCTTTACACAGTGGACCACTTAAAAAATGTGAGACCTGAAGCCCTACACTCTTCTCTCTTCACCCTGTCCCCGCATGCCCATCTCGTTGTGCCGTCAGTGAAGATCCAGCCAAAGCTGGATCCAGCCACAAACACGTCGGCAGCACTAGGCAAACTGACAGAATGGTTGTGGGGATGGGATGTGTTCACCGGAGCTGCCTGACCGGGCTGTTCTCCAGCAAGGGTCTTTCCAGCTCAAGCACCTGATTGCCTTAGAAATGAGTCTGCCGGGGTTCTCTGTCAAAATCTGGACACCACCACTGAGGCAGGTATCTTCCCTTGCTGTTTTAGTAAGGCTCAACTGCTGAGCACAACAAGAACAGCCGATCTTCCTGGATGGGCTAATTTATTGGAATTAGCAGCAAATGCAGCACACTCTGTTCTGGGTGGGGTAAAACAATTCTTTGTTTGACCCTGTCAAGAGCCAAAGATTGCTGCTGGATCCTGCTGTTCTGATAAAGGGATGCAAAGGCCAAAGCCATGCTTGACAATCCCCATTCAGAGCATGACCTGGCCCTTGATTAGCTGACTGGGCCACTCTGATCCAGGTCAGAGCTACCTGCGGGCTGCACAACTGTGACACAGAGGAAGGCCCTTGAAGGCAAGCCAGAAACCTACAGCTCCTTTACTATCGAGAGGTAGTCAAGAGCATGTCCCAGATGGCCTATTGCAGGGGTAGTCAAACTGCGGCCCTCCAGAGGTCCATGGACTACAATTCCCAGGAGCCCCTGCCAGCGTTCGCTGGCAGGGGCTCCTGGGAATTGTAGTCCATGGACCTCTGGAGGGCCACGGTTTGACTACTCCTGGCCTATTGGTTCAAGGTTCTGGTTGTTGCCTATCTAAGTCCACGGCTTAGAGCAAAAGACGGGAGACCCAGATGCAGATTGTCACTCTACCATGAGAAACTGTTGGGTGACCTTCGGCCAGTTGCCCCCTCTCAGCCTAGCCCCCCTGCCTTTTTCATCTCGAGCCAAGACCTGCCCAGGTCCATCAGCCCCCCTGAATGGGAGAAGGAATCACTAAAAGGCAAGCCATGGTGGGCGATTCAAGCAGCGGCAATGACTCACAGCTGACTGTATTATTTTTAACTGTGCACTGTTTTAAAGGTTATTTGATGGATCTCACAGAATTGTGAAATGTTATAATATGATGTAAAACGCCCTGAGCTGGCAATGCTGGGAGAGGCAGTCGTATAAATCCAATCCAATTATAAATAAATAAAATGAAATAAATAGTAGAGCCTCCTTCCACTTTGTGAGCGTCAGCATCCTGCAACGGCCTGCCTGGGCCTGCCCCTCCTCTTCTGGGTGTTCCAGGGTCGCTCTGAGGCTGAGCTATTCAGCAGGGCTTTTCCAGTCAATGGAAGCGGTTCAGTCAGTGCATGTCTGCCGTTCGCATCAGTTGCTTGGATCTATTTCACTTATCAAAGGGGTAGTTTGAAATATTTTTAGATGTGTTGCAAACAAAGGTGTAACCCAACTTTAAACATTTCTATGGAGGGAGTGTGCTGAAAATGCCTTAGATAAAAAATCTTTATATTATTGTCATGTAATCAGATTAAAGGAGAAAAAGGAATTCCTTTTCTTTCAGTGCTGTTCTTCCAACTTTGTACTGTCTGATCCCATTCAGCAGGGGAACACGACCCTCCACTCCCCCGGCTTCCAAGAAGGAGAGAATCAGCCTCCATTTAATCAGGTCCCGCTTCCCAGAGAGACAGGCTACTGATTTTTACTAGAGAAACCACAAGGGAACTCCTCGGTGACGCCCTTTCCGCCCCCCCCCCTCCCCACTGTTCCTGTTTCTGGTGACCCCAGTCCAGCCTGCTCTTTGCCTTGGTTCTTGTTCCTTCCCCATGTGGGTAAGGTGGCTGGTGATTGGGAGGGGTCCAATTCAAATCAGGCATGTGTGTGTTTGTGGTCTACTGCAAATAGGGTTTATATACAGATACCTCCAGGGCAGGGTACAAAACCAATTTTTTTTAATGAATACACAGCAGTGATGCACCCAAGACATTTTGTGGGGTGGGAGGAGGATGTTTAGGGACAAGTTGGATCCTCTCCTCTGCTACTAAAGCCAGCTCTGGAAAAGTCATGGCAATGCCCTGCACTACCCCTGGGTCTGGCAGAAGTAGGTGCTGATGAGGACGAAGAGAGCCTCGTCCTTCCCTCTCCCATTCCCCACAGTCCCTGGTCTCCTGGCGCTGCTCCCACACACTGTCCTTGGCACAGCCAGAATGCTCCCAGCTGGCCTGCTGTGCAAATAAAAGACAAGCTGTTCGCAGCTCTGTTGGTCCAAAAACGGAAGCCAAAAAACCAAGCTCAACTTGACTGACGATGGGACACACAATCGCGTGCAAGCTTCCAAGTTGCCCACAACAGGACCCCCTCAGCGTGCCTCCTTGGCTCCAGTCCAGCCAATGGCCATGTGTGCCCTCTCTGCTTTTGCATCCTGGCATCCTTCTCTGCAAGGCTTCTCCCGCCTTTAGGCACAGAATTCTCCACCTCCCTGGCAGCTGAGGAATGCAGCCTGGACTTGGACACCTTTATCGTCTCCAAGAAGCCACCGGACTCCGGTCCCAACACGGTCACAGAAACCACATCAGTGTGCGCAGGACAGTGGCAACAGGCCCATTTGAGGAGCAGAGCACTTTCTACTTACGTATTCATCAGGATTGGGATCCTGGGACTGGGGTACTTCCGGAACAGCCGTGTCACAGTCCAGGCTGTAGTGCTCACAGTAATCGGCAGCAGCTCGATGATCGTCTACCATGAGGAGCTGCTGGATGTCGCCCTGCGGGGAGAAAGAAGGCAGTTCAGAGATGATACCCCAAAGGGAAACTCCGGATTCAAATAAGAGAGGCCCTCTTTCCCTATGCAGAACCACTGGGGCTCTGAGAAACAAGTGGACCCAAGGGGGCAGGAGCCCCTGCCTGCAGCTGAATGTCTCTTTAGGATAGGGCCTCCTACCACCAGGAAGGGCCTGGGGACATGCTCCCCAGAAGAAAACGGATTCTTAGGTCAGCACAATCTGTGGCCGGATAACCTGCTGAAGCTCCTCTCTTCCTCACACTCTGCCCTCCCAGGGCTTCACCCTCCATCTCCAGGAACTCCCAGGACGGGTGCCTTAGGAACTGCATGGATGCAGCAGAAGCAGGCTGTCTCCCATAAGTATCAGGCGTTGAAACTCTGGGGCTGACTCGAGGTCCCTCCAAGAGGTCTGACACCCCCCCCCCCAAACCACTGCCCAACACAGTCTGAATTCTGACAATGAAATTATCCAGATTGCCTCTTAGCATCTGAACGGTCACTGAACACGTGGCTCCTAGTTGCCATGCAGGGCTTTGTTTTCAATGTCTGGAGAGCTTTTTGTCCATCTACCTGCCTGACCCTTTTAGTCTCAAAAGGGCCAGGTTAGGGGTCACAGGATTGTGGAAGCCCCATTCAAAAACTGGACACATTCAAATAAGTAACGCTTATTGAAAGATGAGAGAAACAACAGAAACAGACTTTAACAAAGAGTATGAATACAAATTATAAGGGCAGTCCCAAGCTTTGGGCAAAAAGAGAAGAAAATCTTCTAGTCACTTTTCCTCAGAGTTATCGAAAAGCCCCACCCTCCAGAAGATGCTGTTTTTCTCTGTCTCCACTGTCTGTTTTCGCCAGGAACTTTTTCCTTAGGAATTCCCAGGGGTAGTCAAACTGCGGCCCTCCAGATGTCCATGGACTACAATTCCCAGAAGCCCCTGCCAGCATTCACTGGCAGGGGCTTCTGGGAATTGTGGTCCATGGACATCTGGAGGGCCGCAGTTTGACTACCCCTGCCCCACACCATCAGGAGCTCACCCCCCCGCCCAGTGGAGAGGCAGCCCCTCCCCCAGGAAACACCCCCCCCCCGCAGTCTGGAGGGCAGTGTTTCCAGGCTAGCCCCTCCAGGCAGGTGAAAACATGCAACACACCTAGGAATAACAAGTATTTTTACAAGGCCTACATATACATGTGTCTGCATGAACTTAAGATGAACACTATCTCCATCAGAAAATTGTCCACACAACCTCCAACCCTTTTCAAGCAAAATGTTCCACATGCCAAAGAGCAGAGTTACAGCGCTGGACCAGGACCCGGGGTGACCAGGTTCAAACCCCTTCCTCGACCACAGAATCTCATAAGGTGACCCTGGGCCCATCATAATCTTTCAGCCTAAACTATGCCACAGCTTTCTGGTAAGCTCTTCTTGTAAGAATGAAGTGGAGGAGAAGGGAATGATGTGAAAAAAGCACAATTAGGACGAAATGCAAGCTATAAATAAGAAATAAGAATCTATATATACAATATAGAAGTATTGTATAACTATAGATATAGTTATATGGTTATGGTTATTCCATATAGTTATATGGAATATAGTTATATGGAATATGGAATATGGACATATAGATGTCCATATTCAGTTAACAATGCCCATAAAGATATTTTGATTTGATATCTATATTTCAAAGTGATATATTGCCTCCATCTGTGGATACCTAAATCCATGGATCAGGGCCACAATTACGCTAAACAGACTGGGATTCTCCAAATTTCTAGAAAAACCTGGAATCTTTTAAAATAATACACTGTTAGGTTTAATACTCACACACACACACCGTCCCCAAGAGTGATCTCTGGATTTACACAGATTTTGTTATGCCTGTGCTGCTGGTGCTTCCACTACCTGCGTTGTGCCACTACCTGTGCCAATCCTGGAGGAATCAGCCCCCTGAGGATCCAGCTGACGGTTGGGGCCAGCCAGACCGGACAGACAATGAACTCTTCAGCCCCAGTCGAGAGCCAACCCAGCTCTATGGGCCAGTCACCCCAGGGTTCGCATCACCAGTTCAGTCTGGCCCAGATGGCTTTCCAGTGTGCCAGAGGCAGCAATGGAGAGCTGGCTTGACAGCTCGCCAGCGAAGTGCAAGGCTATCAGCATGCTGTCAAAGTAAATGGCATGCAGTTGAAGGCCTTTCTTCTGAGGGAGATTAAGCCCAGTTGCAAGCCCTTTGGACCTGGGGCTGAGAGGCACCAGGATGGGCCTTAAGGAGAAGCCCCAGCTTCTCCTTAAGCTTCTTCATGGCTGCAATGCATGCTTCCCTTGCCTGCCTGCCTGCCTGCCTGCCTGTCTGGAGGTCTGGGTCCTGCTCTCCAGTCCCTAACCTTAGCTCGACTGTGGACTTTGCTCCAGCTTCTGACCTCGGTGCCACATTGACTACACTTTGGTAACGTTGGTTCCTGGCTCAGCCCCACCCTCTAGCCCAGGGGTAGTCAAACTGTGGCCCTCCAGATGTCCATGGACTACAATTCCCATGAGCCCCTGCCAGCATTCGCTGGCAGCATCCATGGACATCTGGAGGGTCGCAGTTTGACTACCCCTGCTCTAGCCAGCGGCCCCAGCTTCCCCTCATGGGCTGACCTCCTCAGCTCAGACTTGCTGGCCTGACTCTTGAACTCTAATTATATAGTGATGTGCTCTCAAGACTTCCTTCCTGGCTAAGAGTGCATTTCCCGAGCAGGGCTGCACAGTTCTGTAGTCCCAGGAGCTGTGGCAGACCCAGAGGCAGCTGTTGGGGGGTCACTACAGCAGCCCTAGTGAGGGCTGTGGGGGTGGCAGAACTGCAGCAGGTATGGCAGAAGCTGTGGCAAATCCTTGAAGCCCCATTGAGACCAACACCCATGACAGTAATGGTGTGTGTGTGGGGGGGGGGGCTGATGGAGGGAGCCTCATCAGTCCTGAAAGCAGCAATGGTGCAAGCGGAGATGGGCATTTGGGACCACACTGCCTGCCTCCTCTTGCTGTCGTTGATATGGGGAGGGAAGCTTTCAGGGGCCCAGAGCTCCCTGGCATCATCATTTTGGGGGAGAAGCCCTGGAAGACTGGGGGGGTAGGGGGGTGGAGAGCCTTTTCAGCTTAGAGATGGCTGAGGATGATATCATATGATAGAGGTTTATAAAATTATGCTTGAGGCAGAACGAGTTGACAAAGGGAAAACATTTCTCCCTCGCCCAAAATAATAGAACTTGAGGGCATCCAATGATAGGCAGTAGATTCAGGACAGACAAAAGGAAATTCTACTTCACAAAGAGAGTGATTAAAATTTGGGATTTGCTGCCAGGGGATGTAATGCTGGCCTAAGAAATAAACAGCTTGAAAGGGGGATTGCATAAATTCGTGGAAGGTAAGTTTCTAGGGGCCACAAGCTACAGAGACTGAGAGGAACCTCCACATTCAGAGGCACTAAGCCTTTGAATCCCAGAGCCAGGAGGCAACATCAGGGGAAGTCCTCGGCCTCTCTGCCCTGCTGCTGGCCCTCTGGAACAACTGGCTGGACACTGGGGGAGATGGGATGCTGGATTATGCTATGGCAAGTTAGATTCCCTAAGGTGCATTTTATTGGAAGTGATTCCCTAACATTACAACACCTAATCTGATGAAGAACATGAAGCACAGCCTGAATCTGAAAACTCTGTTCCCTGCTTTTTACAAGGTTTAACCAGAATAAAAGAAGAACCTTTTCCACAAGATGTTGCATGAAATTTCTCATATATAAAGTGCAGATTCAAACACAGGTTCTTGCTTTTGTTGGCCACTGTGTGAGACAGGAGGCTGGCCTAGATGGACCTTCAGTGGTCTGATCCAGCTGGGCTCTTCTTAGCCTCTTAGGAAGGCCTTGGCCTCTCTGCCATGTTGTCACTCCAGGGCTACTGTTGGCCACTGTGTGAAAGGAGGATGGCCAAGATGTAAGCTCACTGGTCTTCTCCAACTGGGCTCTTCTTAGGTTCTCATGGCAAGGCCAGAACTGGACAGTGATTGTCCTCTGAGTGGGAAGGGGGGCCTCAGCAGGCCTGAAGACTAGAAGCTGTGTGGGGTCCACTAGCATGATCATTGATGGGGAGGAGGAGAAGTCCCATCAGGAACTGGGCAGCACTCAAGGTGTATCTGGGGAAGCAGCTGAGGAGTGGAAATCAAATGAATACATGCAACAGATCCCCCCACAATTAGTGCGGGGGGGGGGGCTTGGTATTAAAAGGTTAGTATTGTTACAACTGAAGGTTTCCTTGCTTCTGGACCAAGATGGGGAGAGGCAACGCTCAGCACAACTTGTGGGAAGGGGAACCCCACCACCCCACCCTGGTTTCCTCAGGGTCTCTCCTCAACTCCTATGACTAAGCTTCTCTTCACAAATACAATTTCACCACCTTCTCCCCAGCACTGATGGGGCAGAAAGGTAAAGAATTCACTCTGGATTCTTCTTCCCACCATTTCTGTCCAGATTTTGCAGCCATACAATGTGCAAATAATTACAGAAATATGTTGGAACAAACCCCTGTTCAAGAATTTAACATATCGGGTTATGCAAGAGGCATTCCCCTCTATACTCCAGATCTGCATCCCCTCTGCCTTGCTGCCTGATCACTGTTCCTACCCCCAACCCCGAAATGGCACTCCAGGCTCCATTGGAGAGGGAGCCCATAAAGTGGACTAAATGGGGGATATAGCTGCTCCACTCAATACCCCACCTCCAGAATTATGCTCTGTTCCCACCTAGGGGGCTGAAGAAGAGGAGAGCCTTTTGGTGTTTTCAAGGAGAGCCAAGTACTCCTTCAAACGAGGCTGCAAGATAAAATCAGAGTCCAGTAGCACCTTTAAGACCCACAAAGATTTATTTATTTAAGGTGTGAGCTAAGCTCTGGTGGTCTTAAAGGTGCTATTGGACTCTGATTTTATTGTGCTACTTCAGACCAACAAAGCTACTCATTTGAATCTATCATCACAGCAAGAGAGAGGGTAGCCCAAGCAGAACATAATCTAGTAAAGCCCAAGCGGAGAACAGCTTCCATGTAGAAGCAGCCAAGGAGACCGAACTCAGGTGCAAGTGAAACTTTGCCACCTTCCCGTTTTTAACCACCCAGCTGTTATGTATTGCCTTGCTTTCTTCATGTATCCCCTGCCTTTCTCAACAGGAACCCAAAGACTGAGGGTAACATCCTTCTTCTTCTTATCCTTGCAGTTCCCTTAAGCATTAAGAGTGCAGAGTGGTTATCCACTGAGTTTTCGTGGCAGAGTGGGGATCCAAAGAGTCTAGCCCAGGGGTAGTCAAACTGCGGCCCTCCAGATGTCCATGGACTACAATTCCCAGGAGCCCCTGCCAGCGAATGCTGGCAGGGGCTCCTGGGAATTGTAGTCCATGGACATCTGGAGGGCCGCAGTTTGACTACCCCTGGTCTAGCCTGACATGCCGGCCAACTCCATCCTGCTGCCTACTCACAGGGGGTTATTTTCTCCATTATCTGGCCAAAAAGCAGGATGTGGGGTGAGGTAAAATTGGAAGGAATTCTTTCCAATTTTGCCCTGGTTTGCATAATAAGGATTTGATAAGAAGTACACAGAACTGTGGTGCAGGGTGGTAAGGCAGCTGACATGCTGTCTGAAGCTCTGGCCATGAGGCTGGGAGTTCGATCCCAGCAGCCGGCTCAAGGTCGACTCAGCCTTCCATCCTTCCGAGGTGGGTAAAATGAGTACCCAGCTTGCTGGGGGGTAAACGGTAATGACTGGGGAAGGCACTGGCAAACCACCCCGTATTGAGTCTGCCATGAAAACGCTAGAGGGCGTCACCCCAAGGGTCAGACATGACCCGGTGCTTGCACAGGGGATACCTTTACCTTTACACAGAATTACAGTAAGCAAAATAGAAAGATAAATCACTTGGAGTTTGTTGGACATCAGAGTCTCTCTTTGCCTCTTCGATGGCACAAACTGCAATGTGAAATTCAGAAAGCAAAGCTAATTTTTTGCTAATTTCAGACTTCCAGTTAAAGAATGAGCTGAAGATTTCCAAGAAAGCTGGATGGGAAACTTGTACAAGGGGAATGTCTGACTTAGAAAGGCTCATTAATCTGATACAGGCAGTAGGAGAGAGGGGAACAAATCCTAGCCAAATTGTGCTCAGTGTTCAGGAGGAAACAAAGAAAAGAAGAGATGGGTTTTATACCCCACTTTTCACTGCCCGATGGAGGCTCTAAGCGGCTTACAATCACCTTCCTCCCCCCACAACAGACACCCTGTGAGGAAGGTGGGGCTGAGTGAGCTCTGACAGAACTGCTCTATGAGAAGAGCACTATTGAGGCTGTGGCGAGCCCAATGCCACCCAGCTGGCTGCATGTGGAGGAGGAGGTGGGAATCAAACCTGGCTTGCCAGATTATAGGCCGCCACTCTTAACCATTACACCATGCAGTTCATATCTGAAAACAGTCAGGGTCTGAAATATCAATGCTCCAGTAGCATCAAGTAGCCTCAGCTCTTGAAAACAGAGGCAGGCTGGTCCACCCAGGTTACAAAGGGTGATCTTTCATTCCAATGAAAGATATGTTTAGAATCTTCCCAGGGAGAAGTGACAGACCTAAAAGGACAGGAACTGCTAAGATCTTGTTGACTAGATTAGGGGTAGTCAACCTGTGGTCCATGGACTACAATCCCCATAAGCCTCTGGCAGCATTCGCTGGCAGGGGCTTATGGGAATTGTAGTCCATGGACATCTGGAGGACCACAGGTTGACTACCCCTGGACTAGATAATACACCCTCCTCTTACAGCAGGAAGGGCTGAAAGACCAGGGGGAGGAAGGGTTCTCTCAAGGAGAATTATAACTTATCAGAACACAGATAATTTATCTTGCCCTTGACTTAGAAGCACAAGAAGAAGAAGAAGAAGAAGAAGAAGAAGAAGAAGAGTTGGCTCTTATATGCCGCTTTTCCCTATCCGAAGGAGGCTCAAAGTGGCTTACAGTCGCCTTCCCATTCCTCTCCCCACAACAGACACCCTGTGGGGTGGGTGAGGCTGAGAGAGCCCTGATATCTCTGCCCGGTCAGAACAGTTTTATCAGTGCCGTGGCGAGCCCAAGGTCACCCAGCTGGCTGCATGTGGGGGAGCGCAGAATCGAACCTTCCTTGCATTTGAAATGCTCTGGAATGTGTCTCTGTAATCACCCCATGCCTATTCGATGTGTGGCAGCTAGAATGTGCGAGTTTGCCATCCCTGGAGCACAGGAGCTCAAGATGGGGAAGCTGCAACCCATCACCCATGCCTTTGCTTGCAGGACTAAAGCGAGGGGCAAGACCTCTAGGGAGACCCTCCAAACAGCCACACAGGCACCTCAGAGTACTAAGAATGGGAGATGCTCTCAGGGCCACCCTTCGCAGCCGTTGTTGTCCAGTTCGCTTTTGGCAACTCTGAGAAAGGAGTGCAGCACTGAGTGGGGTCACAGGGCAACCACGGGGTTTCCCAAATTCCCAGGGACCAACAGGAAGAGCCCCTTCTCATCTTCTCATACCCTTCCTCAGACGCCCACCCTACATATGCGCCTGTGCCCCCTCTGGTAGGATAAACGCCAGCTTGTCTTTTCCCAAATAGGTTAAGTTCCATTTGGCTCTGAGGCAAGGCTTCAAGAAAGCTTCTGCTATTCTTTGGCTGGGGGTCAAGTATTCACTTTAGCCCTGGCTTTTGTTACTCACCCCCCTTCTCAATTCTATCCAAGCAAACAGAGACAACATTTGGTTCTGCCAGAGGAGGGGGTATAAGCAGCTGGCCAACAACAGGCCACCTGGGTGGTTTTAAAGGGACCACTTCGGTCACATGAAACCCCTTGAACTGGCCTGGGCCAGACTGGGCCTTGGGGCTCATACAGACTAGGCATGCCCGTTGTCACAGAGCATTCTCCCCTCCCCAGGGCAGGAAAGAATAACCCACTGAATTCTAAGGCTACACCGAGTTTCAACACAGCATCCATTCACAAATAAGGAAGGCAAATTAGACCCCAAGGATTCAAGACCTGTTTGTCCCTTTACTCCCCACAAAGCCTCTCTGCGCCATCTGCTGGAATCACAACCGGCTTGCCAAGACCTGTCCTGGCCCAGCCTTGACTTCTCAGCAGGAGGATCCTCAAGGGATGAGAAGCCAACCCCCACGGCTCCTTGAGCCCAGAGCCTCGAAAGAGACCCTTTGACCACAGCAGGTGAGCCGGGGCAAGGAGCAGAGCATCCACCCCCTGTGAGCGCCCATCCACCTTCAGCACCCTCAAAGTTCCCCCCAAGGAAGATGAGATGCAAAAGCCTGGACAGGGACAGGAAGGCATGCTTAGCGACCCAGGCATCTCACTTTCCAGCCACATGCACAGAATCCTGAATGCCGGCACAGGAACATCAGAAGGGCCTTGCTGGGTCAGACCAAGGAAGGTCCATCCAGTACAGCCTCCTGCCTCACACAGCAGTCAGCCAGTTCCTCTGCAGGGCCAGAAACAGGGCAGAGAGGCCAAGGCCTTCCCCTGAGGTTGCCTCCTGGCTCTGGGATTCAGAGGTTTACTACGAAATCCCAGATCCGAATCCAAGGTTTTCAGGGATCCTGAATTCTTTTCAGGTCCATTCGACCGAACTCGAATGATACCAAGAAAGAAAAACTATACACACCTAGTTCCAGCAAGCCTTATCAGGGCTGGTCCACTGAGGAAATTGTCAATTAGAACCCTTGGCACCCAACGGGCAAAGCAAGGAGGCGGATCAGCTTCGTCTGTTAGGGGTAGTCAAACTGCGGCCCTCCAGATGTCCATGGACTACAGTTCCCATGAGCCCCTACCAGCGGTCACTGGTAGGGGCTCATAGGAATTGTAATCCATGAACATCTGGAGGGCCACAGTTTGACCACCCCTGATCCAGACTACCTACTAGAAGAATGAGATTATTCCAAATGCTTTCTGCCCTAAAGATGATGGGAAGAATTATATACCCATTCTGATTTATGTCAATGACATGGCCTCTTGTAGAGAGAAGAAGAAGAAGAAGAAGAAGAAGAAGAAGAAGAAGAAGAAGAAGAAGAAGAAGAAGAAGAAGAAGAAGAAGAGTTGGTTCTTATATGCCGCTTTTCTCTACCCGAAGGAGTCTCAAAGCAGCTTACAGTCGCCTTCCCTTTCCTCTCCCTACATCAGACACCCTGTGGGGTAGGTGAGGATGAAATAACCCTGATAGTCCTGCTCAGTCAGAGCAGTTTTCTCAGTGCTGTGGTGAGCCTAAGGCCACCCAGCTGGCTGCATGTGGGATCGCCAGATTAGAAGTCCGCACTCCTAACCACAACACCAAGCTGGTTCTCTGATGCCTGATTGGGAGCTTTGGAGGGTATGGAGTGCAAGAACCCCTCATAGCAAGTTATGATTGGAGAAAAGACCACAAAAGCCCAAACGGGGGACTCCAGACTGAGGCCATTAAAAACTTCACATTTCTCATTGTGCTGCCTGAGAAATGCCTTAACTTGAAAGATGAATTGTACATGCCTTAACTTGAAAGATGAATGGTACAAGCAAGCCACACAGAGGCGAAGGTCTTCCCCCATGTTGTATCCTAGCACTGTTTATTTGGAGGGGGGTTGGTTGTTTTCACCAAATCACTGATTCTCCCTTTATCTCTCTCTCTCTCTCTCTCTCTCTCTCACACACACACACACATTCACCATTGCGACTGCTTCTCAGTACAGGTGGGCATTCACAGGTGTTGCTCTGCACTTCACAGGAACGCCAGCACAGCACTTCCCAGTGGACCCCAGCTCACATGGCCATGGCTGCTAGGCAGTGGCTCCAGGTGTCTGCCACATCACCAGATATTTTAAAAGGAATGAAGAGTTGGGTGTCATCAGTTTAGTGAAGACAGCCACCTCCAAGCTGGTTCTCAGTTACAGATGCTGGGAGGAATGCTTGAAACGTCCTTCCCGAAAAAGGGGGTGGGGGGTGGCTGCCAAAGTGTTCTGGCCAGAATTCCATTTGAGATATTGTCCTCTTGAACTTTAACCCTCCCAGGCAGGGGGAGCTTAACCTGTTGTCCATATTTAGTGAAGGTCATCATCTTTTACTTCCACAAAGGATCATTTGAGCCACCTCCTGGAGGTTGGCTATCAGGGCCCTTGATATGTTAATCCCATCTCCTACAATAGATGGCCATTGTGTTCCCTTCTTTTCCAGGAGGGTATCTGAGATAAATCCTCTGTTTCAACCCACTGTTAGTTTCTATACATTATGCGATATTAATAGAAATGTAACAAACCAGTCATAACGATTCATAGGTAAAAGGTAAAGGTATCCCCTGTGCAAGTACCAAGTCATGTCTGACCCTTGGGGTGACGCCCTCCAGCGTTTTCATGGCAGACTCAATACGGGGTGGTTTGCCAGTGCCTTCCCCAGTCATTACCGTTTACCCCCCAGCAAGCTGGGTACTCATTTTACCGACCTCGGAAGGATGGAAGGCTGAGTCAACCTTGAGCCGGCTGCTGGGATTGAACTCCCAGCCTCATGGGCAAAGCTTTCAGACGGCTGCCTTACCACTCTGCGCCACAAGAGGCTCTAATGATTCATAGGACATGTGGGCAATTAACAAGTTGAGCTACGGCTCTTGCAGTTGCAGTTTCACCTTCCTTTAATGTTATTGTTGTTACTGTTATTATGTAACTGTTGTTATCGTTGTTGCTACCACCTTACTGTTACTTGAATGATGTTACCTGTACTATTTTGTTGTTTCCTGTAAACCGCCCTGAGCCTTCAGGGAGGGCGGTATAGAAATACAATAAATAAATATAAATAAATAAATGTTAGTGGTCTTTAAATATTTGAATGGTTGTCCCTTAGAGAAGGGCAGAGAAAGGTTTCTGTTAGCAGCAGAGGAGAGGACACACAGTAATGGGTTTAAACTATGTGGAGAACGATATAGGCTAGATATCAGGAAAAGAATTTTCACAGTAGTATTTCAGCAGTGGAATAGGCTGCCTAAGGAGGTGGGGAGCTCCCCCTCACTGGCAGTCTCCAAGCAGCAGCTGGACAGATCTTTCTCCTGGATGCTTTAGGCCAGTGGTTCTCAACCTGGGGGTCGGGACCCCTTTGGGGGTCGAAAGAACCTTTCACAGGGGATGCAGCAGGGCAAGCAACTTGGTTGTGGGAGGGCCATCTACCCAACAGCCTTGCGGGGTAGATCGAGATAGAGCATTCATCTGTCTGGAGCAGCAGAAAAGAGCAAGATCGTCACGATGGGACAAGAGGCAGAACTGAACTGAGAAACCCCAGGGAAAAAAAACAATTTATATACAATCACGAACAATGGATCTTCATTCCATTGGTCAGTTTGAGATTAATTTCTGTGAAAGAACCCTTGCATCATTTTATGGTTGGGGTCACCACAATATGAGGAATTGTATTAAAGGGTCGCAGCATTAGGAAGGTTGAGAACCACTGCTTTAGGCTGATCCTGCATTGAGCAGGGGGTGGGACTAGATGGCATGAAGGACCCCTTCCCACTCTAGGATTCTATGAGTCTAGTTCAGCCATGGAATAGGCTGCCTAAGGCGGTGGGGAGCTCCCCCTCACTGGCAGCCTTCAAGCAGCGGCTGGACAGCTACTTACATTCTTTAGGCTGATCCTGCATTAACTAGATGGCCTGCATGGCCCCTTCCAACTCTGGGATTCTAGGATTCTATAAGGATGCCTGAAGCCGATCCTGCACTGATCAGGGGGTTGGACTAGATGGCCTTAACAATACCAAATTCTTTCTTAGAGCAGGCAAACAGCCTGGCCAACTCGAGAGATGCTCACGGGTACCTTGTCTTCCTCTACCACTCTTTGCCTCACCTTGCTGCCCTACAAGTGCCCCTCTGGCTCCTTATTAAAAACAGCTCCCCTACCTCCCAAAGGGCTGCACATATCACCCATCTAGGCAACCGAGAAGACACTCTGAGTCATCTCTCAGGTTGCCAACCTCCAGGTGGGGCCTGGCAATCCCCCAGGCACTGTTAGTTTCTCTAAAGAAAATGGTTGCTTTGGATGGCGGGCTCTCCCAGGCTCCGCTCCCAACATCTCCTCCCCTACGGCTGGCCACCCTCAGCATCTCTCCTCAACAGCAGAACTGATCTTTCCAGGGATGAGCCAGTCTGAACGAGACTGGAGCGCTGGACAGGATGGGGCCCCGGCCAGGCCCAACATGGCTTCTGTTGTGTTCTTCTCTCTGAGGCCTTGGACTGTGCCTGAGCTGGGGAAGAAGCCCAGGAGGAAAGCCCAGGGTAGCCGCTTCACAGCACAGATGAGTTTACAAGATCCACATGAAGGGAAGCCTGGAAGAGCAACAGGAGGCAAACTCTCAGCCATCTTTTAGGGAAGCTCCGCCCTCCAAAAATTCAACCCCAGGGCTCTTCAGAAACGGTTTCGAAAATCAAAGTGAGGTAGGAAGAGCTTGTCAGCTTAGGCCAAGGTTGCTCTACAGCAGGGGTAGTCAACCTGTGGTCCTCCAGATGTTCATGGACTACAATTCCCATGAGCCCCTGCCAGCAAAGCTGGCAGGGGCTCATGGGAATTGTAGTCCATGGACATCTGGAGGACCACAGGTTGACTACCCCTGCTCTACAGCAGCTGAACTTGGTCACTGGCCCAGGGGGGAGGAAAGGGGGGGGGAAAGAGACAGAGAACATGTGAACACACCCCCGCCCATGTCGATGGAGAGGTGAATAAACAAAGCATAACACATTGTTTAAGCTGGGGAGGGGGCACACTGCTCCCCCTTTCTTCTTTTCCCTAAGCAATATTTAGCTACTACTTCCTGTTCCCCTAGTAAAGGGGGGGGGGAGTTCCCGTTTTATTTTTGTTCTCAGATTTCATCCCTCAGCTACATTCGGGAAGAGATCCCGCCCCTCTGTCATTCTGTCTGCAAATTCAGCACTTTTTTTCCCCCTCAGTTTGTCGGGAGGTGCATATTTTGAGAACTGCTCGAAAGCCCTGGCTGATGAGAAACACATGGGGGTGCGCGCCACGGCCCAAACCACAGGGGGGGGGGGTGTTATGCAGTGGCGGGACTTCACGCTCAAATTTCACCACATTCCAGTCACTCTTTTTTTTTTTACCTCAGTTGGCAACTTTGGCCATGAAGAAGATGGCTGTGGAAAGCAATTTTTAAAAACCAAAACCGGCAGAAAGAAGACCGCCAGCCGGTTATGTAGAGGACTGCCAGGACTGGTGCCCCAGGAACTTGAAAAATAGCAGCCAAATCCCTCCGGTCAGCAAAATTCTGGCTTGGGATCTTTTTAAACGCCAGAATTCAGTTTTTTTTTTTTTTAAATGCACATGATGGCAATCTAGTAAGAAGAAGGAGAAGCCCTGCCAGATCAGAACAGCAGGACGCAACCAATGCTCAGAAGGAGATCACGCCCAGTTTGTCAACATCATTTGCTTGAAGAAGCATGGACCAATGACTCCTTCTTCACTCCCTGGGCAGGAAATGCCCCAAGCGACAGCAGACCCCCCCCCCCCCCCCGCAGCCAGTCCGCCAGCGCAATAGCAGCTGAAGCGCCTGGGCAGATTTGCATACTTCACCATCCCATAATAGCACCGCACCCAGCATGATTAGCTGACCATTAGGGGGATAAATGATGCCCTGGATCAGGGGTAGTCAAACTGCGGCCCTCCAGATGTCCATGGGCTACAATTCCCATGAGCCCCTGCCAGCGAATGCTGGCAGGGGCTCCTGGGAATTGTAGTCCATGGACATCTGGAGGGCCGCAGTTTGACTACCCCTGCGGCTGGAATGATGACTGAATCGGACTATTAGCCCAGGGGGCCTGAGTTCCAAGTGTGGGGCTTGCTCAGTCCACAGGAAAGTACTACAAGGGGCTGGTCAAACGCAGCCATTCCGCAGACTTTGGGCTGGAGCTGGCACACGTTCCACCACCCTCTCATCTGCACAGCATTCCACCCCGTCCCTAGGCCCACAGAGCCTGGTACTGCTGCCACCCAAATTCACCCCCTGAAATCTCTGCCTCTTGCACACACAGATCCCTGCTATCGCCCAGGATCAGAGTGGTGCTTTAATCTGGGAGTATCACAGGACCTGCATCCAGCCGTCTTGAGTAGACCCTGTGCCCATGCCCTGCTCCCTCAGCCTCAGCTCTTCAGTGGTGACTTGGGAAAATCACAGACTTCCCTCGATGCTTTTTGAGTAGGATGAATTAAATGTATTAGTTCAAATGGGTAAGCCGTGTTGGTCTGAAGTAGCATAATAAAATCAGAGTCCAGTAGCTCCTTTAAGACCTACAAGGATTTATTCAGGGCGTGAGCTTTCAAGTGCAAGCACTCCTCCTCAGACTATGAACTCCTTACATAGTCTGACAAAGAGTGCTTGCGCTCAAAAGCTCACACCCTGAATAAATCTTTGTTGGTCTTAAAGGTGCTACTGGACTCTGATTTTATTAAGTTGGTTACTATAAACTTCCTTTAAAGTGCTATAGAACTGGTATATGTGAAGAAATGCCTCCCCCCCCAATTTTCTCTCAGCAATCAGTGTAATTGGGTCAACACCGCAGTGTTGTTGGAAGGAAGCAATGGACCTCAGGGGGAAGCAGCTTGGGCCTGACTCATTTCCCAGTCACGGAGCAACTTGGTGCCTTATAAAAGCAGGCGGCTCAAGATGGGGAAGACAAGGAGCTACCAGCTTGCATCCAAACTCGAGTGACACACCAAGGAAGACAGGGTTTAAATGAAGACCAAAGCAGACAGAATAGCCCATCTCTTTGAACAGGAGGAGGAGGATGACCCACAAGGGGGTGGCAAGGAAAGACTCCTGACAACGAGAAAGGGGAGCCCTCTTAGCCATTTTGCTTCGAACCTTGGTGTAAACTGCACAGAGCTTTTATTCCAACCCCAGGTCAATTCAGTCCCTGCCCTCTACACCGAATGCGATTTCCGTTTTGATGTTGGGCGATTTGGGTCACTGAGGCCACCACGGCAGTGTCCAGACAGTGGCGACCCCTGGGAAGAGGGTCGATTGCCCCCCTAGGGGTCATGATCCCCAGGTTGAGAACCACTGACCTAGGGACTCCATCCTACCCACCTGTCAAGGGGTCTCTCAAAAAGCATGCCATGAAGCTTTTTTGAGGCTTTGTACTCACAAGGAGTCCAGGGTGGATTCTGCACTTACTTTGTTTTTTTCATTGTGGATCCTGCTGAATTCAGATCGATTTGAACTCGGGTCTTCCTCTATCCCCCCTCCAATTGAAACAGAAAGTGTTCTGCACTCGATTGGGAAAGCTCAGAGCAGGGAGGGGAACCAAGCACAGCAGGAGTTTCTTTCATTCTTTTCTTGAACGAGGGGGTGGGGGCGGAGAGGATTGGAGACAGCAAGGAGGTAGAATAAATCCAAGAGGCAAATCTCTGCTGAGAGAAATTAGGGCTTCTGGAGCGCAGTCACTTTAAGACAGGAAGACTTTGAACTGATGCCTTGGCTAATCAGGGAAGACTGCTTTGCTGCAGCATTGGAGGAAGGCAGCAAGTTAATTCGCAAAAAGCAGAGATCTGCACATTTACTGATGCCGATTTTTTAAATATAAAAAAAAGGTTATAAGTGGCTTATAACCACTTCTGGATATCACAGGGGAAAGGTAGGGTCACTCTGGATCAGTCATGCATATTTCAGAGGGGAAATTTAGAGTGCCCAAAATCAAAGTGGAAATCGAATTCAGTGTAGACGCAGAGATTTATTAGAGCTGGCAGTGGGTAAAAAGCCCCATGCAGACTGCACCCTGACTGAGATAGCCCAGGCCAGCTTTCAGAATACTCTCTGCCTTTTTACACTGAATCAAATTTGTTGTAAGTCTACAGCTTCTGACATTGGGGACGGGGGAGGAGCACTGAAACATCACCTCATACATAGGAGTGTATGTCACAGAAATAACCCAGAGTACAGGCCATGTAAACGATCCAGATTATCTGGATAAATGGTGTGAGCATCCCCTGAATTCAGCTCCAGAAAAAGGCACCCCAAGATGCATCTGCAGCCATCAGGAGTGACTTCTTGGCCATGTTAATAAGGAAGGGGGAATCTCTGAAAACCTCAATGTAGTTGTGGCCCTGGGCCAAGTTCAAAAAAGACCTGCAGAGAGCCCTGACCTACCCAGTCAGATGTCCAAATAACCCCTCTCAACTCTACATTTATGCCCCTTGAATATGGAACTCATTGCCTACTCCCCTGTCCTGTAATACTTAGATGCCCCACAAACACATGAAGTTAACGGGAATTGTACTGTTGTACTGATCTGAAGCGTTATGGTGGCAGAGTACTTTTCATGGATACAGAATTGATTGCATGTTATTCTGGGATTGGCATTTTTTCCTGCCAAATCGGTGGCACCTGAACATCCTCACATTGAATGAAGTGCAGACATCACGGCATCAGTGTCATTCTGAAGAGACATTTACATAAGAGGAAGCAGTCGCCATGTGATCTTCTGCTGTACAGCTTCTAAACTGAACAAAAATCAGGCCTTGGGGAAACTAAGGGCTCCAATGAATGGAGACCATTGTGCTTCGAGACTCGGACATCTTTTAGTGAATGGTTAATAGAACTCAGAGGACGGGGAGGAAGAAGAGGAAACAACCAATGAGAGAAATTTCAACAGGAACCGAGGATCACACTAATCAGAAAGTAACATCAAGGGAAACAAGGAGTTTTCCTTAGAATTTTGGCTTCCCACCACAAGGGTTCCACACCACCTCATCTAGAATCATGAAGCTGGAAAGGACCTCCAGGGTCATCTAGTCCAACCCCATGCAGGAACTCACAATTACTTGGCCACCCACAGTGACCCCAATTCCCAAACCTCTCCTTCAGGGAAATTTTAAAACAAACTGCAAGGTTCTGGGTGAGTGGCCCATTGTACGGATTTATGGGAAACAAACAGCACTATAAAAAGGAGTCTGGTGACACCCTGCAGATCCATAGATGGCTACAAGCAAAGCTTCAGAGGGCCACTACCCACTTCTCCAGAAACACTTGTATGTGAGATCACCATGTGGAGGGTTCTGTACATCCCCAAAGGACTCTTGGCCCCAAAGATTGGCAGATTAATCATATATGTGTGATTATCGTTTGCCAAGATGGCAGGCATATATCCTTTGTTCCATAGGCATATTTTGGTATCCCCTTTTAACCATAGCTGATAGGAAAACATTAGAATCATAGAATAAGAGTTGGAATGTACTGCCTGGGTTATCTAGTCCAACCCCCTGTAACCTGCCACCCCCTTGAACCTTCATAGAATCAGCCTCTCAGTAAGATGGCTACCCAGCCTCTGTTTAAACATTTCCAAAGATGGAGAATCTACCACCTCCCAAGAAAGCACGTTAGTTTGACATCTATAGCTGGCAAAATTTTAAAACAAATCATCAAACAGTTGATCCTTAAGCAGTTAGAGCAGATGGCTGTGATTACTAATAGCAACTTTCTCAAGCACAAGTCACGTCAGACTAACCTTATCTCTTTTTTTTTCTGAGAAAGTTAGGGGTGCTTATTAAATTTGCAGATGATACTAAACTGGGAGGGGTAGCAAATTCAGCAGGACCTGTAGTAATGGCTTTAGAATGGTACCAGCTAGATATAAGGTAAACCATTTCCACAGTCAGAGTAGTTCATCAGTGGAATCAGCTGCCTGAGGAGGTGGTGAGCTCCTCCTCCCTGATAGTCTTCAAGCAGCAGCTGGACAGATACTTATCCCAGATGCTTTCAGCTGATCCTACCTTGATCATGGGGTGGGACTAGATGGCCTTTGTAGCCCCTTCCCATGCTAAGATTCTACAATTCTAACATGTTATTTCATTTTAAATCTCAAAGGTTACAAAGGATTCTCTGTAGGTGTACTTGCACAGAAACCCCCCAAAAGAATCTTGGAGTTTAGAAGAGGCCCTCATCTGCTTGGTACTGCCTGCTATTAGATTTAATCTCCTCCAGACCAACCTATCTGATCTCATCTACCAGTCAGCTTGTATGAACCCCAAGGAAGCAGAATGTGTGCTGCCTAGAACTGCTTTCCAAGGAGCTTGCTGGCCCAAGGAGTCCCTGTTCTTACAAGCGATGTGTCAGCCATCAGGAATCCAAGTGTGGGCTGGTCAGATGGAGAAACTGCAGGAAGCAGGATTCAGTGCGGATGGGATGGGTGTTCTTAAAGAGCCCAGGAAGGAAGCTGAAGCAAGCTCAAGAATTCTTCTGGTTCAAGGACCCAGCCAAGGGGCTAAAGAAGGAAGACAGCAAGGATGGTGGACTAAGAACCTTCCAAAAGCGAAGAGGAAAATTCCAGTGGCTGGAGGGATGCAGCAGGGGGCTCCTGAACACTCTTGGGGAACAGATCCCTGAAAGTGGGGAGAGGCCAGGGCGGCTGAGAATGGCGAGCCACGGTGTGACGGAAGAGGCCTGCTTTTGCTTTGCAAATCCCACTTCCTTTTCTGGATAGATGCCACCCTCTGGAGGGCATATACAGGCAAAAGCATCTCTCTGGGTAACTAACTGCCACCACCAGCCAATGGGATTTCCCCAATGAGAGGGGCAGACTCCCAGCTTCCCTGTCCTTCCCCGAAGGCCCAGCCTCTTGACCACCCGCTGCCCAAGGTACTGGTTGCAGTGGGGTCCCCTGCACTTGACTCCCTGGGGAGTAGCTGCGTGCCAAGCTCCCTCCCTTGCTCTGGACCAGCATTTCCAAGATGGGAGAGCAGGGCGTGGACCAGAGAAGCAGTGCCAGCTTCAAATTTACAAAGGATTATTATTATTATTATTATTATTACTAGGGACAAAGTCTGTTGCATTCAGGAATACAACAAGCGCTAGATTGGGAGGGTGGGGTAGAAGAACTCTGCAGATGGCCTCTCCCTCCCTCCAGAACCTGGAAAGGCTGCAGGCTGGAGATTCCCGGGCAGTGAACTCACCAGCTCTCATGCAGCAAGGATCCGCAACGTCTGAGCCTTGAAGAAGGAGGAGGAGGGAGTGGTCAGGAGTGGGGGACAGAAGGCTGCTGGACAGACAAGCAAGCTGGTTGGAGGAGGAGACACTCAGGGGCGGGACAGCCGCCCTGAGTGGGGTGTTAAGTGCTGAGTGGCACTTAAACCATGAGACCAGCTCCTCCTCCTAGGCCTTAACAGAAATATTAAGTAGAATAGACTACAATAAGGTTTATAAGGATATCTTTAGCAAAGGAGTCAAAAGAAGTTGGGTGAAACACAATCCTTCTGTCCCTCTGCTAAAATGTACCCTCTCTGATATTAAATAGAGAGCAGGCACTTTGCGTCAAGGGTTCCAAGTTCCCCTTGCATGTTGAGCACCCACTGTCACATGTTCCGATATGGCTGCTCACCGCCTCTCAAGCCATAGTATCCTCCTCCTTTGATGGTCAGCGGATGAAAACTTTGAGCGGTCAACAGGAGATATTTCTGCCCTCCCACCTGGATTCTCCCAGTTCCTGCTGGGAACAAGAAGTCTCAGGAAGCTCCTTTGTGTCCTGGGGGATTCTGGGAAGAAGGAGTCTCCTTCCCACCAGGCCAATTAGCATTTGAAGGGAGGTGAGCAATGGATTAATGTCACCCCTCCCCTTGCTCCAAAGCTCAGAGAACAAAAACCTGTGCTGTTTTGAACTAGTGGGGGGTGGGGAGGGGGTATCATGGACGAAACCGAGCTCTTCTTATGCCGTGGGACTGAGAAAGGCTGCCTTTCTGCATGGAGGAATCGGTCTCATTCCTCAGTGATCTCAAACCCTCTGCTGACATCTCCAAGAGCAATTCCAGATCGGCTGGGGCTGGAGTTGGTGGGAACTGCCAGGCAGGAAAGGGTGGTTTCATTTGACTTCTCTCTGCCTACCCTTGGCCAGAGCCAAGTCAGTGACGACATGAGAAATCAAAGGCGAGGTAGGGGAAAAGAAACCAGACAGACCATCTTAACATTTTCCAGCCTGCAAAAGTGGTTTGGTTTGGACTGAGGAGACAGAACATGTTTTTTCCCAAGCTGCAATCCGCCCACCTTCAGTCCGCAGCCTGTGAGCCACGTTCTCCCTCTTTCTCTTGCTCTTTTCTGATGCACAAACTTGTGCTAAAAACAATGGGGCCTCTCAAGCATCTCCCCCCAACTTCCTAAAGTCCCATGAAGAAGAGCCTCCTTCGATAAATCACACCTGGCCATCAGTCTAAAGGCTGCAAAAGGAATCCTGCTGAACAAGCCACTCTGTTGGCCACAGGAGAAGTGAACACCCAGCGGCCCTGGGCCCAAACGGAGAGAGACAAGATGCTGGTCACACATGCATTTCCGGATGCAGGTTAAGGCACAGCATGGGCTGCCTTGCACCCAGCATTTCATCTGCCCTGGATAGTCCCAATTGGAAGGTGCTTCATGGCAAAAGTTCCTGCCCCCCCCCATGTCAGCTAGACCCCCCCCCAGAGTTCAAATCTCTTCTCAAATATTGTGCTTTACATTTCACAGCTGGCAGACTTAGGGGGGAAATGTGTTCCCAAGGGATCTGTCCTTGTTGCCACAGATATGTCTGCCTTTTTACATGCCTTTGGGAAACTCATTCACATAATCAAATACACATTTTTTTCTACACATCTACACATGACATGCATTTACCATTCCAAAGCATCATCAAAGGGTTTTCCTTGAGCTGCCCTGCTAAAACAGTCTCACTGCCCCTCCCATTCACCACCTCCCCACCCATACAAAGCCTGTGGGAAGAGGTCAGGTCCTTCTGCTCAGTCTGCCCTGAGGTGGTGGCCACATTGCTGCCATGACACAAGAGCTGCCTCTAAGCAGGATGCTTCCACACATCATGGCTCCTTCCCCCCTTCCAGGCTACCAGTATGCCACAGCAGGTATGCATGTACAGGCCAACAAGCCAACATTTCTATGAACTAGTAACTGGCAGACTTAGAATCATAGACTCATAGAATCATAGACTTAGAAGAGACTTCCAGGGTCATCAAGCACAATGCAGGAACTCGCAACTACCTGCCTACACATGGTGACCCCAATTTCATGCCCAAGTGATCCCTCCACCAAAAATCTGCAGAAACCAGCAAGGCCTGGAAGAAATTCACCTACCATCACACAGTGGTGATCAGCAATTCCCAGGGAATGCAAGGACATACACTAGCACATCCCTTTCTGCCGACCTACGCCTAAGTCATAAAATCAGCTTTTCTGTCAGATGACCATCTGGCCTCTGCTGAAATACTTCCATAGCAGGAGAACTCACCACCTCCCAAGGAAACCTGTTCCACTGAGGAACCACTGTGTCAGGAACTTCTTCTGGATGTTTAGCTGAAAATACTTTTGAATTAATTTCAATCCATTGGTTCTGGTCCAATCTTCTGGGGCAACAGAAAACAACTCAGCTCCATCTTCTCTATGACATCCCTTCAAGTATTTGAAGAGGGTTCTCATATCACATCTTAGTCATCTTCTCTCCAGGCTAAACAGATCAAGATCCCTCAACCTTTCCTCATATGTCTTGGTCTCCTCACCATCTTCGTAGCCCTCCCCTAGACACGCTCTAGTTTCTCTACAACTTTCTTCAGTTGTGGTGCCCAAAAGTGAACACAGTACTCCAAATGACGTCTTAACAGAGTGGAGTAAAGTGGCAAGATCACCTCACATGATCTGGGCATTATAGTTCTTTTAATACAGCCCAAAATCCCATTTGCCTTTTTAGCCACCAAATCACACTGCTGACTCATGTTCAGTGTATGGTCTGCTCAGACCCCCAGATCCTTTTCACATGTACGACTGCCAAGACAAGTCTCTCCGATCCTATAGTGAAGCATATGATTTTTCGTACCTAAATGAAGAACTTTTATCACTATTGAAATTCGTTTTATTCATTTTAGCCCAATTTGTAGTCTGTCTAGATTGGGAAAGGTGGCATAAATTAGGAAGCTCGTAGCAAGAAATAATATTCAGCTGTTCTAGGAGGAACCCTGAGTCAGCACAAAGACAAACCCCTCTACATGCCTTTTCACTTACTTATCCCCCCCCCATCTCATCTTCAGAACCAGCTTTCTGAGGTACTGGCCATGAGGTCTGTCCACCCCCTCCCCCCCATGATCAGTCAGAAGGAGGATGTTGTGGGCTGGAATCTCCTGGAAAGCAGCAGCATTTCCGGGTGACCAGGCAGGATCCAAGGTGGGCTTCCATCATGAAGGAAAGGGCTGAGATTTCACGGGAGAGGCAGGGCGGCCAGCGCAGAATCCCAACCGGCCAGTTTCAGGGGGCTGCAGCCTGCCAAGTATGTCCCGCCTTGGCACTCATCTTTGTGGTCTTGCCAAAGTGAAAAAACCACATGCCCCTCACTTGCAGTCAATCTGATGTTTTCTTCTTTCAGCGGAACCCACAAAGCAACCAAGTAAAAGTGGCCTTCTTAAAACTTTTAGACTTTCCAAATCATACATCAATGCGAATATAACAGGAAGGGATGGCCAGTTCTAAGCCTGTGTTAAAATGTTAAATCCCCCCCATCCCCCCCTTCTAATAATAGAATGGTGGGGACAAATTAAGCTTACTGACAGTAGGAAAGATGACATTTTAAAAACAATCCCTAATTCATTATGTATAATTAATTCATCTGCTCTGGACCCTTTTCAGAGAGGCTTTTGTTGACCTCCTCTGTCTGTCTGTGCATGCAAAGGAAGTTGCTACTCCTGGATTTACCTGCAGCCTTTGAAACAGGGACCACGCAATCCCACTGCTGCATTTCGAATAGGTGCCAGAGGACATGCTTCGAATGCTTAAAATTGTTCCTTGTCAACTGGACTCAGAGTGTTGCCAAAGGAGACCACATTATCTAGGGGTCATCATAGACCAGACGCTGAACATGAGTCAGCAGTGTGACTCGATGGCTAAAAAGCAAATTAACTATAAATGAACTATATTGTCCTGATCACATGAGGTAATATTACCACTTTACTCAGCTCTGGTTAGACCTCGCTTGGAGTTTTGGGCACTGCAACTGAAGAAAGATGTAGAGAAAATTGGAGCATGTTGAAAGGAGGGTTACAAAGATGGTGAGGGGCTTGGAGACCAAGTTGTATGAGGAAAGGCTGAGGGAGCTTGGTCTGTTTAGACTGGAGAGAAGATGACCAAAAGGTGTTATGATAACCATCTTCAAATACTTGAAGGGCTGTCATAGAGAAGATGGAGCAGAGGTGTTTTCTGTTGCCCCAGAGGGTTGGAGCAGAACCAATGCATTGAAATTAATTCAAAAGAAGTTTCATATAAACATTTGGAAGACGTTCCTGACAGTTAGAGCAGTTCCTCCGTGGGACAGACTTCCTCGAGTGGTGGTGGGTTCTCCTTCTTTGGAAATTTTTAAGCAGAGTTTAGATAGTCATCTGACTGAAATGTTGATTTTATGAACTTAGGCAGATTGTGAGTGGGTGAGCAGGAAGGGATGTGCCAGTGTTTGTCTCTTGCGGCCCTTCCTTGCATACCTAGGGAATTGTTGATCGCCACTGACGCAGAGTGGTAAGGCAGCCGTCTGAAAGCTTTGCCCATGAGGCTGGGAGTTCAATCCCAGCAGCCGGCTCAAGGTTGACTCAGCCTTCCATCCTTCTGAGGTTGGTAAAATGAGTACCCAGCTTGCTGGGGGGGGTAAACGGTCATGACTGGGGAAGGCACTGGCAAACCACCCCGTATTGAGTCTGCCATGAAAACGCTGGAGGGCGTCACCCCAAGGGTCAGACATGACTCGGTGCTTGTACAGGGGATACCTTTACCTTTACCTTACTGTGGGATGGCAGGTGAATTGCCTCCAGGCCAGGCTGGATTCTGGAGATCACTTGGGAATGAAATTCGGATCATTGTGGGCAGGTAATTGTGAGTTCCTGCCTTGTACAGTGGGTTGGACTACATGACCCTGGAGGGCCCTTCCAACTGTATGATTCTATGATTCTCAATTTCTATGTAAAGCCCTCATCAGAAATCTTTTGAGGTTTTGGAGTTGGCTGTCATCCATATGTTGACAATACCCAGCTCTGTGTCTCCTTATCCAAATACCCTGGTGAGAGGTTCTGAATCACTGGCTGGCTGCTGTGGTTAAATGGATGAGTGAACAAATTGAAACCAAATCTCAGAAAGACACAGGTAATGTTAGTTCAGAAGATGGAGATCTTGAAGGACATGGTGCGCCGCTTACTGACCCTATTATGCACATAAAGGTTTTGCTGGATCCAGCAAGTTAATTTAGCTGCAAAAACACTTTGGGCATTTCTGCACATCGGTAAAAATAGCGTTACGCCAGCTGAATGGCATAGCACTAAATATTATTGTATCTCCCAGCCCCTCCTCACCTTCTTGCTGTCTCACTCTTGCCTGCTGCCTTTTCTCACTTCTCACCCTCCACAACTCCTGCTGGAAATGGCGGAAGACAGCAACGCGCTTTACACGTGACTCTCTTCTGCCTGTCAATCAATCCAGGCAGCCATTCCCCTTTCTCCATGTTTTAAAGGTGCCCTGATGCCCGCTAATTTTTTTAAATTCATACTTCTCTGTTTAAACATCTATGCATCTAATCACAGATGTATATTGCTTTTTGAACGCCACCCCTTATGGATTCACGAGTCTTGATACTTTAAAAAATTAATTTTGTTCCTGATTTTTTTTTGGGGGGGGGACTTTAGAGAGGCATGCTTTGTGTTACAACTTTGGGAAAAAATTATTTCTGGCATTGCCTGCACGCTTGTCCGCCTATTCGTTGCTCCAGGATGTTCACCACTTTTAAAGAGACATTCCTGTCCCCGGGAACAAGGGAGAGGGAGGCAGGTATGTTGGCGGGACTAGGCAGGCGGCTTTAGCATGTTTGAGCCTCCATACCTTTCCTCTGCTGGTTGCTCTCCATTAGCTAGTGCTAAATTGATTGGGGAATCCACTTTATGCGATTCCCCAAGTGGTGCTTTAAAATGGAGGATGTTGCCATCTGGTTACTGTTCAGACACTGGATGCTGACAACGTCATATGGAGGGGCTGCAATACAATGACTATGTAAGGTAAGCATTTCACTACATTTAACGGGTGCGGAAATCCCCTTTCTTCCAGCTCAGCGCCGCATGGGAAATGGCCCTTCCCCTGACACAGTCCTCCTGGCGACAGTAATGCTAAGACTAGCCTACAGTAATGCCCTTTGTCTAACTACTGCCTAATGAAATCTCCATGTTCAGAGGCAGTACAAGTGGCAGTAAAGGACACTGGGGAGCCACCACCTTTATGCCCTGCTCAAGACCACCTCTGGGGACCAGCCTGCAGCTGGAAAGAATGCTCAACGAGATCCGATCCTTGGTCTGATGCAGGATGGTTCACTGGCAAGAAACACATCCCTGCTCATTTCAGGAGAGGAAACAACATTCAAAGCAAGGTTCAAAGACTTGTACAAGCCGACACAATATCCTTGTGCATTCATGTATACACTGAAAGCAAAAAATTGTGAACCGCCGTGAGACTTTTTGGCGAACAGCGGTATATAAATCCAATTACTAAAAATCCAATTACTAAAAAAATGCCACGTGCTTCCAGGTCTCTAACCAAACACCTGAGCACACTTACACATTAGTATAATCACCCTGTGCATTTAGCATAAGAAATGTGGTGTGAGTGTCCCCTCTCCTTTTGCTGGCCCACCAGGACCACCCCACAGTTGTGAGTGGAGGCAGTAAATCAAGAAAACTCCATCTACACCCCTCAGCCTGCTGTACCCTTAGATTTTAAATCCAAATGCAAAATATGACTAGTTTTGCTCCCAACTTTCTATTTGCTCTTTAGCCAAAGCAAATCACACTAAAATCCTCACCTGCATTTTGACATTTCTCCACAACAAGTCAGGGGTCAGCTGAAAAGGCTTGCTGAGGCCCCTGGGAGCTCCAGAAAAACCCAGAGGAGAATTCTGTGGCACCGCACATTTGGTGGTCAAGAACTTCTGGAAATTGTATCACATTCCAACACCAAAGTCCACCCAAGGTTCCCAGAGTACAACAGTAGAGCAAGAGGTGCCAGCTGCTTCATACCCTCCCTTCCCTGAAAAGCCCAGGAAGGAGAGATAAAGATTCTGCAGGCAGGAAGCCCTGAGTCCTCAGCAGGCGGCCTCTGCCACCTCTGGCCAAGCCTCCTTGGCACCCAGTTGCCTCCTCTTTTGCCAGGCCCCTTTCCTTCTCAAAGTACAGCTCCAGGTCCCCTGGAAAGTAAATAAAAGGTCTGTGCCTGAGCCACGTACAGCAGAAGGGCTCCCTTCCTGGACTGCCTTTGGGGCTGTTATTATGGAGAAAGCCCTTCAATGGCTGATCTCCTTTCTCCAGAACCAGAAACAGGTGGCACCCAGCCCCATCTCTCTCTTGACAGATGACCACTATGACTCCCCCACCCCCAAATCATTTGCCAGTTGGTTGGAAGCAGTGTTGGTCTGGCTTCACTAACAAAGTCCTTTTGCTGGAAATGCCTTTGATTTAGGCACGGTCTACCTGTTTCTTTGATTAATGGTTTGTTTAAGAAGAATGATGTTGAATTGCAGAGAGGCAGTATTCAGCATACTATATTCCCTCTTTTGAGATAATGTACCATTTGCAACCTGCTCTTATCTCCTCATGTTGAGCTGAACGTTTGTCTTCTATCTCAACTCATTATCAACAGCCCTCCACTTCCTAGGTTGGAGCATCCCAGATCCTCTGTCTCTTGTGATGGAAGGGTCCAAAACCCAATTGGGTCTCCCTCCCTCCCACTGGGAGCTGTCAATGGGTGCGTGCAAGTCACAGCATCTGAGCTGGCAGAGGTTGCAAATAATCCAGCACAGAAGGGCTTTCAGGAGACCTGGAACATTTCCTCTCACACTCCAATGTGCACTGCCTCAACAGCCCTTTATCTGCCTTCAGCACCATGGGGGGGGGGGGGAGTCGTGGTGGGAAGTGTCCTTGCTTAGCCCCAAAGGTCTGATGAGAGGGGGCTGGCCTGGGGAAGACATGGCCTTCAAGTCGCAGCTGGCTGATGGTGCCCGCTTGTGGGACTTTCAAGGCAAGGAACAGCCAGAGGTGGTGGGCCCTGGCCTCGCACTTCCTGGTGCTCTCCCATCTGAATACCAACTACAGACAACCCTGCATGGCTTCTGAGATTGGAGGAGATTGGCTGCAGCTGGGCCATCCAGGTCAGGTCTAGCTTGGTGTAGTAGTTAGGAGTGTGGACTTCTAATCTGGTGAGCTGGGTTCAATTCTGCGCTCCCTCACATAAAACAAGCTGGATGACTCACCACAGCGCTGAGAGAGCTGTTCTGACGGAGCAGTAATATCAGGGCTCTCTCAGCCTCACCCACCCCACAGGGTGTTTGTTGTGGGGAGAGGAAAGGGAAGGCGACTGTAATCCGCTTTGAGACTCCTTCGGGTAGAGAAAAGCAGCATATAAGAACCAACTCTTCTTTTTCTTCTTCTCGGTAATGGAAGAAAAAGTACAGAAGAGCTGAGGGTTTTCCACCCTGCTTTTCACTACCTGAAGGAGTCCCAAAATGACTTCCACTCACCTTCCCTTCCTCACACCACAGACATCCTGTGAGCTAAGTGCTCACAGCTTGGAGAGAACGGAGATTGGCCCAAGGTCGCCCAGCTGGCTGCCAGTGGGGGAGGAGGCGTGGGGAATCAAATCTGGCTCTCCAGGTTAAAAGTTGCTGCACTTAACTGCTACATCAAGCTGGTTCTCAGACCGAACCAGACGGCATCCCACCACTCCGCTCCCTCCTCTCCAGGGCCAGGAGAGGGCTGTCAGGCCACAGGCAACTTGTGGCAAAGCAGGAGACATTTTGAGGTGGCTTCCCGTTGCCTGCCTCTGCACTCTGCCCCCCCCCCTCTTTCTTGCTGGTCTCCCACCCAAATACTAAGCAGGCCCAATTCTGTTTAACTTCTAATATCTGATGGGTTCACGGAAGCCCGGGCCATATAGGTGACATCGAGCCATGTTTGCCACCAGCCAGTCAGGGATCGCGTGCCCAGGTGGAGACAAAACCACTCTGGCAATTCAGCAAGGCTTGTTCTGTCACACCACTCATTCAGAGAGACACACAGAGGAGCATGGTGAGCACTTTTGCAGCCAGCTGCAGCTCCTCCCTTCTGTTTGGGAGCAGTGCCCCTCCTTCTGGGCCAGCCCTCCTTTCAACCAGTTCATAGATGTTTGCATGAAACACAATTTTCCAGGGCCTCTGTCACACTCCAGTCTGTCGCTTTAGATGCGGAGGGGGAAAACACCCCCAAAGAAAGAAAATCTCTTTGGCTCCTATTACGTTTGCTCTTCTGGGTTCCAGTTACATGAATGGCTTCCATCCAATCCAAGGCACAGAACAGAATCAGCCAGTTCCTTCGGCTGCCCATGGAGGTGAGCTATGCAGTTCCAAGTTTGCAGAGCACATTCCGGGGAGAGAGATAGGGAGAGAAGAAATCCTAAGAACATGACAAGAAGCATGAACCAGAAAGGATTCCGTAATGGAACTATTTGCCATGACGCTCAATGCCATGGGCAATTCAGCAAGGCTTGTTTCAGGGCACCATCCCTAGCATGCGGCTGTCCTTACGGAAGTTCAGCTTGTGGAGGGTGGAGGCATCTTTGTGCAGTTTCATTTGCAAACTGGGGGGGGGGGGGATGTTGTGTCTCCAAAGGCCACCTGTAGAACTCCTGAAGAACACAGTTCTTTTGCAGACCTTGTCCCCAGGGGGTGGGTTAGGGTTCCTGAGTAGTTTTAAACTTGCCGAATCCAAGGACTGAAAATATATCTGAATCTCAACATGGTGGGCACAGCCATACCTCCAACAGGTAAGACACAATTTCCCCTTGGGATTAAAACTTCAGAGGTACATTTTGTTCTAACATTTCTGAAGTTTTACTATGGCATGGCTGGTCAGAGGAGCACACACAATTTACTGCTGCATGAGTTCCTGAATGGAAGGAAGCAAGCAATGGATTTTGGGCTGTATTAAAAGAAATATAGTAATGTTACCACTTTTCTATGCTTTGGTTAGACCTCACATGGAGTACTGTATTCAGTTTTGGGCAGCCAAAACATGTACAGAAACTGGAGCATGTCCATAAGAGGGCTACAAAGATGGTGAGGGGTTTGGAGACCAAGTTGTATGAGGAACGGTTGAGGGAGCTTGGTCTGTTCAGCCTTCAGGAGAGAAGGCGACTAAGAGGTGATACGATAACCATCTTCAAATAGTTGAAGAGCTGTCATAGAGAAAATGGAGCAGAGTTGCTTTCTGTTGCCCCAGAGGGTTGGACCAGAACCAATGGGTTAAAATTAATTTAAAAGAATTTTCAACTAAACATCTGGAAGAAGTTCAAGCAGTTCCTCAGTGGAACAGACCTCCTTGGGTGGTGGATGGTCCTTCTTTTGAAGTTTTTAAGCAGAGCTAGATAGTCATCTGACTGAAATGCTGATGTTATGAACTTAAGAAGATGGTGAGTAGGTGGGCAGGAAGGGATCTGCCAGTATTTGTCTATTGTGGCCCTTCCTTGCATACCCAGGGACTTGCTGATCATCACTGTGTGATGGTCAGTGAATTTCCTACAGGCCAGGCTGAATCCTGGAGATTTTTGATGGGGGGATCACTTGGGCATGAAATTGGGGTCATTGTGGGTGGGCAGATAGTTGTGAGTTTCTGCATTGTGCAGAAGGTAGACTAGATGACCCTGAACGTCCCTTCCAACTCTATCTGTTCCATATATTTCTGGTATGGCCTTGGAGGAGGATTGTGTCTCATGGCTTAAGTGTCATTCAGCGCTTAACACCCACTCAGGGCAGCTGTCCCACCCCTGAGTGCCGCCTCCTCCAATCCACTTGCCTGTCAGTCCAGTGGCAAGCCTTCTGTCCCCCACCCCTGACCGCCCCTCCTTCTTCCACTTCCCTCCGAGGCTTGGAGGCTGCAGATCCCTGCTGCATGAGAGTCCTGGGGGGAGGGGGAGGCTGTCTGCAGAGTTATTCCACCCCCACCACCCCCAATATAATGCCCGTTGTATTCCTGAATGCAACAGGCTTGGTCCCTAGAGATTCTTTGATTCTTTAAGCCTGAGCAGTAACTCATACAAAGGCACAGCTGGTAGCCAATCAAATGATTACTGCAGTGTGGTTGAGAAAAAGAGGGCCAGACTGTTCTATGAAAAGGGGGGCTCAGCTTAGCATAGCTTCCACTGAATTGGAGAGGACTGGGTACTGGGTTGCAGCTGAGGATACAAGGAGAAAACCCTGTCCCCCAGCTGCCCTGAATGCATTCCTCCCAGGAGTGGCTAGGAAGAGAGTGCCTCAGTCTTTTTCATAAGGCTCCTTCTAGCCATGTGGCAGATTTTGTTGAAGAAAATCTCTTTATTGAAATCCAATGAAACAAGCATCTCAAAACCTCTGCTAAGACTGACACCCCTTGGAACAATCGCACCTTATCAATTTCCAGTCCCCACAGCTCCCCCCACAATCTGTTTGGGTGTGAAACACTTCAGATGGCATACCCACAGTTAGGCTTGAAAACGAAAGTTAAACACAACTGGCGCCTCAGGCCCACAAGATCAGAGAGAGAGCTGTTCTCAAAATCTCAGATTTGTTATGGTCTGCATCCCAAGCACAGCTACCCTAGCCTACCCCGGCTACATTCATACCTACACTTATCAATAATACAGGGTCAAAGGTAAAAGAAACAAATGGAGAAATCATGTGAGTACCAGTTTTGGACAAACTGTAAAGTTCCATTGCTGAATACCTTTGCCTGGCCCGTGACCTACCCAAGTGACCAATCCTCTCCTCTTACTGGCAGCTGCTCAGGACAGCCCTGGGCAGCATGCTTCCACATCATCTGCCACCTGATCCAGGGCTGAATCTGCACTTACTTTGTTGATCCTGTTGTGGATCCCGCTGAATCCAGATCGATTTGAACTCAGGTCTTCCTGTATCCCCACCTCCCCATTGAAACAGAAAAGTGTTCTGCACATAGTGAGGGAAGCTCAGAAGGGGGGGGGGGAGCCAAGTGCAGCAGGAGCCTCTTTCTTTCTTTTCTTGAAGGGGGGGAGGATTGGAGACAGCAGAGGAGGGATAAAAAAACAAAAGGCCAATCTCTACTGAGAGAAGTTAGGGCTTCTGGAGCTACTGCTGAGAGAAGTTAGGGCTTCCCCTTTAAGGCAAGCTTGCAGCCTGGGAACAAGGAAGCTTTTGAACTGAAGCCTTGGCCAATCAGGGCTTCTCTACAACAGAGGCTCAGCAGCAAGTTCAAAACCAGCTGAGATCTGCATGCTTTCTCATGCCGATTTTTCAAATATTGAGGGTTATATCCACTCTTGGATATTGCGGGGGGAAGGTAGAGTCACTCCGGATCAATCATGCTTGTTGCAGTGGGAAAATTTAAATCAGACAAAATCAAAATTGCATTCAGTGGAGACAGCAGGGACTGAATCGACCTGGGATTGGAATATAAGCTCCGTGCAGATTCAACCCAGGTAAGTGAAGATGCTTGCAGGAACTGAAGTAGACCTTTTGCCCACAATGAAGATCCTCCTCTACTGAGCCATAGCCCTTTTCTCCTCCATATTTTAACCAAATAAAAGGGTCCTAATTTTTTCCACAAATGTTTTGCACAAATGCATTCCCATGGCTTCCCTCACGGTCTTCCCACATCCCCTGGAGAAATAAACCAGCTTGTCGAACAGCTCCTCTCCTTGCTGCCTGGAGTCTCCAAGGGGAGGGGAGAAGGAAAGCTGCCCAGTGGCTCACATCTTAAGCATTCTAGCCTGGCCTGGTTTCTCTGCCTGGCTCCCAAACTAGAGTGCAAGTATAGTGCGTGTTTTTGCACTGCTGCCTGGGAAATGTAGTCCAATTTAGTCAGTGCTGAGCACGTGCCAACATGATAAATGCTGCTCAGTAAGCCACTGACTGTACAGGTGCAAAAGCAGCATAAACACATTCAGAATGGGACTGAGGGGCAGCACAGTGTAGTAGTTAGAGCGGTGGAACAAAATTAAGTTTTGTTAAAGTACCTTAAAGACCAACAACATTTTCCAGACTATAAGTCTTTGTAAGTCAAAGGCCATTTGTCAGATACGAAGTGGTTAGAGTTTTGGCCTAGAGTCCTGAAGATCTGGGTTTGAATCCCTGTTCTGCTGTGAATGGTCAGAATCAGCATCACTCAAAGCTGGAAGAGACCTGCAAAGGCAATCAAGTGGAGCGCCATTTATTTATCTGTTTATCTGGAATTATATGCTGCCACTCCCGGGGCTACCAGCCTGTGACGGCTTCAAACATTAATTAATACAAATAATATATAATATAATATAATTCAAGCAGTTAAAACATAATAAAAATCCATTTACAGTCAAAAGCAACTCAAAAGCTCCATAGCTCCATAGCTCCATAGCTCCATATACCATGGGGGTGCTGTAGTTTTGCCCAGATATTCCTGGCCCAATCTGGCCTCAACTGCACACCTGGCAGAAGAGGCCCTGCAGAACTGAAACAGGGCCCTGAGATCCTTCGGGATTCCATTCCACCAGATTGGGGCCAGGACCGAAAAGGCCCTGGCCCTGGTTGAGGCCAAGCATACTTCTCATGGGCTGGGGACCACAAACCGGTTGGTGTTGGAGGAGTGAAGCATCCTCTGAGGCAGGGGTAGTCAACCTGTGGTCCTCCAGATGTCCATGGACTACAATTCCCATGAGCCCCTGCCAGCAAATGCTGGCAGGGGCTCATGGGAATTGTAGTCCATGGACATCTGGAGGTCCGCAGTTTGACTACCCCTGCTCTGAGGGACATAGGTAGACAGGTGGTCCCTCAGATACAGCGGACCCAGACTGCATTTTGTCTTAAAGGTCAGAACCAGTACCTTCTCAGAGACTTAAAAGCCATAGACTTAAAACAGGTGCTCATCCACTCTCCTCCTAAAAACTTCCAACAAAGGAGACTCCACCACCCTCCGAGATAGCATATTCCATCTAGGAAAAAACCACACCATCAGAAAATGCTTTCTCATTTTCTGCAATTTGAACCCAGTGCTCCTGGTCCTGTTCTCTAAAGCTACCTATTCAATATGCCTACCTTTTATGCAATTAAGCACTACTATCTTCTTGCCCCTTGCCCTCCTCTTCTCCAAGCTACTCTTACCCAGGTCTCTCAACATTTCCTCATAAGGCATGGATTCCAACCTCTCAACCATCCTAGTCATCCTTTTCTGAACACAGTCCAACTTGTCAAGATGCTACTTGAACTGTGGTGCCCAGAACTGGACACAATGTTCCAAATGAGGTGTAACCAATGCGGAATAGTGTGGTATTATTACTTCCCTTGCTCTAGATTGTATGCTGCTAGCAATGCAGCCTGATATCACATTAGCCTTCTTTGCTGCCTCATCACACTGTTGGCTCATACTCAACATTGGCCCAATTTTCCAATCTGTCCAAATCTCCTCTGGGGTATTAGCTACCCCACCTAAATGAGTGCCATCTGCAAATTTGATAAATATATTGCCTCGTCCAAGTCAATAATGAACAATTTAAACACTGCTGGTCACTTTCCTCCAAGATGAAGATGAACAAGCTTTGGGTTCTATCAACCAGCCAATTCCGAATCCATTTCTCACAAGAATATTGTGGGGGACCTTATTAAAAGCCTTACTTAAACGCTGGCAGGGGCTCCTGGGAATTGTAGTCCATGGACATCAGGAGGGCCGCAGTTTGACTACCCCTGATCTACATCAATATAGGATGGGGGAGATTTCTCTGGGCAGTAGTATGTGCGAAAAGGATCGAGGAGTCTTAGTAGACCACACATTGAACATGAGTCAACAGTGTGACTCGGTGGCTAAAAAGGCAAATGGGATTTTGGGCTGTATCAAATGGAAGATCATGGGAGGTGATGGTACCTCTTTACTCTGTTCTGGTTCGGCCTCACTTGGAGTACTGTGTTCAGTTTTGGGAACCATGGTTGAAGAGGGATGTAGACAAACTGGAGCTTGTCCAGAGGGAGGCAACAAAGATGGTGAGAGTTTGGAGACCAACACGTATGAGGAAAGGTTGGGGGAGCCCTGTCTGTTTAGCCTGAAGAGGAGACAACTGAGAGGGGATCTGATAACCAGAGTTGTTCTCTGTTGCCCTGGAGGGGCAGACCAGAACCAATGGAATGAAATTAATTCAAAAGAATTTTCAGCTAAACATCTGGAAGAAGTTCCTGACAGTTATTTCTCAGTGGACCAGGCTTCCTTGGGACGTGGTGGGTTCTCCATCTTTGGACATTTTTAAACAGAGGATGGATAGCCATCTGATGGAGAGGCTGATTCTGTGAAGGTTCAAGGGGTGGCAGGTTAGCGTAGATGAGCAATAGGACTGTGAGTGTCCTGCATAGTGCAGGGGGTTGGAGTAGATGACCCAGGAGGTCCCTTCCAACTCTATTATTCTGATTCTATGATTCTATAGTGGGAGAATGTGCTGCCAACCACAACGGCCCACCCAGCACTGAATGCTGCACCACATTGGCACAAAAGTGCCCCCCAATCCTACTGTTTTAAACAAGTCACCCTTGTAATCATACAAAACCCTCTGATGGCCCTACAGACAAAGTAAATGGGTGTTTCATAAAAGCTTAATTGTCCTTGCTGTGTTCTGTCTTTTGCAACTGAATGCACAACCCAGAACACCAGAGAGAGGAAGATTCTCAAGGACTCCTGCTGGTCGAGGGGTAACACAAAATAAGAAATGGCCCATGGGGAGGCCACAGCAGGAGAGACTCTGACTAGGGGGACCCAGATGACCCTCATCTTGTCAGATCTCAGAAGCTGAGCAGGGTCAGCCCTGGTTGGCACTTAGATGGGAGACCATCCAGGAAGTCCTCACAAGATCACATGCCCTTGCCATGAGCTGGTTTGTTACGCAGCACCAGTGGGAGTTTCTTCATTTCCATGAACAAAAGGAAAGCCTCACTGTCTCCTAGTCCACCTGGAAACCCTAAACCTGGAGAGGCTGATGAGGAGATATGCTTCATGCTATTCACCAGCTGTCATGAGCCAGACATATGGCTGCCCACAGGACGGCATTCAGGAACCCTTCTCTGCCAAAGGCACCTTCAGAGGGGAGGGAGGCTGCTGCCCCACACATTTTCTAATCACTTCAGTGCAAACAAGGAGAAGGAATGTTGTCCTGCCTTTTTGGGTCGAATCTGCACTTTGCTTTTCATCCACTCCCATTTCCATTTCGATTTTGGGCACTTTAAATTTTTCCTCTGCAACATCCATGATTGATCCACAGTGACCCAACCTTTCCCCTGATATAAGTAGATATAAATTGGTATATTTGAAAAACGGCCTTTGAAAGCCCCCAGAATCAAATGTAGATGTTCTGAATTTTGCGGATTGACTACCTTTCTGTGCCTGCAATGCTGACATAGCAAAACAATCTTTCCTGATTGGTCAGGGTGTCAGTTCAAAGACTTCCAGTTTCCTGGTTGTGAGGCTTCTCTCCGAAGACTTATTTTTGCCCTGTTTTAAAGTGACTGCACTCCAGAAGCCCACACTTCTCTCAGCAGAAATTACCTCTTGGATTTATTTCCCCCTCTTCTGCTGTCTCAACCCCTCCCCCACCACCCCCCATTCAGGAAAAGAAAGAGCCTCCTGCTGCGCTTGGCTCCCCCACTCCCCACTCTGAGCTTCCCCAATCAAATGCAGAATACTTTCTGTTTCAATTTGGCGAGGGGGGGGAAGAGAAGGAGGAAGACCTGAGTTTAAATAAATCTGAATTCAGCGGGATTGACAATGGAAAAAGCAAAGTAAGTGCAGAATCAGGCCTGGTGAGGAAGGCTTTAAACTAAATCCAATGGAGGAGCAGGATATAAATTCAAAACCTACTTTGATGACAATAACCCTACATACTTACATGGAATGGCACATATGTACAGGGAATGGCACATATTCAGGTAATTCAAAAACTAAAACCCTGGGACACACAAATGAAGGATTATGATGTCTTTACACTAATGCACAGAGTATGGGAAACAAGCCGGAAGCACAAGAAGTCCTAACAGAGCAGTGGTTCTAATGCCGTGATCCTTTAATACAGTTCCTCATATTGTGGTGACCCCCAAACATAAAATTATTTTCGTTGTTACTTCGTAACTGTAATTTTGCTACTATTATGAATTGTAATAATCTGATGGGCATTCCAGAAACTTGGTAGGATTGAAGGGTACAACTTATTTAAATGGGACAGACCAATAAAGAAGGGGGGAGGAACAGCAGTATATGTGTATACATGTGAGGAAGTACATGTATTTGAGGATGCAAGTTCACTTGAGAGTCTTTGTTTAAAAATAAAAGGAGTAGGAAATAATAGTGGTATTATCGTGGGTCTGTTATAGATCATCAGGCAGGCAGAGGACTTGGATGTGATGCTCCTAGATCAGATGACAAAGTTCTGAAAGAGGCGGGACACAGTGGTCAAGGGTGATTTCTGTTACCCAGATATCTGTTGGAAGTCCAGCTCTGCTAAAAATGAAAAGTCTAATAAATTCTAGACTTGTCTTGCTGACAACTTGATTTCCCAGAAGGCGGAGTGAACAACTAGAGGGTCCACAATTTTAGATTGGATTCTTACCAGTAGGGAGGAACTGGTTAATGAGGGGAAAGTAGTGGGCACACTTGTTAGTAGTGACCATGCAATTTTGGAATTTGCAATCTTAAGGAAGAGAAAAACGGTAAGTAGTCAGATGGGGTCTTAGTAAACCATACACTGCATATGAGTCAGCAGGCAAAAAGGCAAATGGGATATATCAATAGTACAGTGTCCAGATCACACGAGGATAGATTCAAATGAGTAGCCATATTGGCCTGAAGTAGCACAATAAAATCAGAGTCCAGTAGCACCTTTAAGACCAACAAAGATTTATTCAAGGCGTGAGCTTTCGAGTGCAAGCACCCTTAGTCTGATGAAGGATGTTTGCACTTGAAAGCTCACGCCATGAATAAATCTTTGTTGGTCTTAAAGGTGCTACTGGACTCTGATTTCAGATCACATGAAGTGATGGAACCACTTTACTCTGCTCTGGTAAAACCTCAGTTAGAGTATTCTGTTAAGTTTTGGCCACCACAGTTGAAGAAGGATGTACACAAACTGGAGCGGGTCCAGAGGAGGGCAATGAAAATGGTGAGGGGTTTGGAGACCAAGTCATATCAGGAAAGGTTGAGGGAGCTTGGTCTGTTTAGCCTGGGTAGAAGACAACTTAGAGGTGATAGGATTGCCATTTTCAAGTACTTCAAGTGGGAGGACAGACAATATTGTGTAGGTGCTTGAGTCTTGTGCCCATTTCCTGCATTCTGCAAAGGGTTGGACTAGATGACCCTGGAGGTCCCTTCCAATTCTATGATTCTCTGATGTCCCTAGTCAAAGTTGGTAACCCTATCCATTGTTCTCCCTTTTGAAATATGAAAATCCAGCAGGGACTTGGTGCTGCTGTCAGCAGGAAGCAGAACCAGGCAGAAATCTTGGCCTTTTTGCCTCCCTGCTCGCTGGTGGAAGTTAAAGCGTCAGGAGGCAAAGGAGTGGCTGGCTGCATTGTCTTCTGGGCTGATTCCAACAGACTGTTTTTTTTTCCCCCTACTGCAAATGCAGTACACAGCTGCTTTTAAAGACAGAGAATGGCCTAGCAAGCAGGGCACCAGGGGAAGGGAGGGCGGGGAGAGAGACAAACTATCCCCCCTGCCACTGAAAAGGCCTAGCCTAGCTGTTAACCACTAACACTGGCCCTTAAAAAAACGTGAGCTAGCTTCCCCCATGGAAAGTACAAGCGGAATGGAGTCAGCTTTTCCAACTAGGAAATGTCTGGAAAGAAAAGAGCTCAAGATCCTCCTCTTTCCTTCCCCGCCCCCCAGCTTTTCTGTGTCCTGAAAAGCAGGCTTGGTGGCCTCATTTGTAAGAGCAAAGGAGAACTTAAAAAAATCTCTGCGTAAGAAAACATAACACAGCGTGTGACCCTAAATGAAGAGTGGGAAAGTATATGCTATGCTAAGGAGACCAGATTTTAAGATTGGTAAAGAGGGACATCATTGACCAGGGAGGTTGCCAACCTCCAGGAGGAGCCTGGAGTTCTGGAATCACCACTCAAGCCTGCACAGCTTGGTAAAGAACAAGCACAAAATGTTCATGCAATCTCTGATTTTTCAGTTTTCTGTGAAATGCAGTGTTCTGATATAAATTTAATCATGTAAAGCCAGTTCTCCATTCTGAAATAAAGATAGCATATATTTCTTTATCATAGAATTATCAGCCGGGAGAAAAGGAGGTTGAGAGGAGACATGATAGCCCTCTTTAAGTATTTGAAAGGTTATCACTTGGAGGAGGGCAGGATGCTGTTTCCGTTGGCTGCAGAGGAAAGGATGTGCAGTAATGAGTTTAAAATACAAGTAAAACGATATAGGCTAGATATCAGGAAAAAAAATTTCACAGTCAGAGTAGTTCAGCAGTGGAATAGGCTGCCTAAGGAGGTGGTGAGCTCCCCCTCACTGGCAGTCTTCAAGCAAAGGTTGGATACAAACTTTTCTTGGATGCTTTAGGACACGGGTCCCCAACCCCCGGTCAGCGGCCTGGTACCGGGCCGCAAAGGCCATCGTACCGGGCCGCCAGCGGCCGCGCCTGCCTACCGCCCCTGCAGCGAGAGGGGGGGAAAGAGGCCGGCGCGGCAGCCGGCATGGCACCCGGCACGGCAGCCGGTGCGCCAGCGACGCTAACATGCACGCGCAGAACTGCCGCGCATGCGCGTTTGCGCCCCCTGGTGGCCAAAACGTGCATGCGCGGCAGTTCCGCGTGTGCGCGTTTTTGAGCAACTGCGGCAGCCGGGCCGCTGGCTCTCCCCCACCCCCGGAGGCGGTCCCCGACCACATGAAGGTTGGGGACCGCTGCTTTAGGATGCTTTGGGCTGATCCTGCGTTGAGCGGGGGGTTGGACTAGATGGCCTGTATGGCCCCTTCCAACTGTATGATTCTGTGATTCTATATAGCACTAAGAGCCATGTGACTGTTTAGCTCAGGGGTAGTCAAACTGCGGCCCTCCAGATGTCCATGGACTACAATTCCCAGGAGCCCCTGCCAGCGAATGCTGGCAGGGGCTCCTGGGAATTGTAGTCCATGGACATCTGGAGGGCCGCAGTTTGACTACCCCTGGTTTAGCTTATCTACCCTTATAGATAAAAGTGGCACACAGAGCTCACTGGTCAATGTTATTACCTTCTCTTAACCTTCGCACCACAGATTTGTTTTATCAATGACTAATGCCCCCAGCATCCCTTCTCCCTGGTCCCCCCTGCCCCAGCAGGCTCAGGTATAGGCAAGGAGGGTGGGGGGCTGGGATTCATAGGAGTTCAGCAACTGCACACAGAATCGAGCAGCAGCACCCTTCCTGACGATGTCGAGGGACTAGCATTAAGATATTCCTGAGCCAAAACTATAAGCAAAAGCTGGAGACCTTCCTGAGGAAGAACTTGTGAAACCCCCACCCCACCCCCATCCGCTCAACAGGCAGCTGCTCCAGCAGGAGAGAAGCCTCCTTAGGCAAATAAAAACAGTGAGGATCAACACTAAGACCGTTTCCGCATTAGGAGACGTACTTCATTTTAGCCTCATTTTGGACCACAATTAGATGATGTGAGTTGGCACTCTGCCTTCTGCATTTGGGGCTTTCCTCCCCTCTTTTTCCAGACTGTAATTCGCCATATGGTTTCTGCATTGGGGGTCAGAAGCAGGCGGCCTCCCAGAATGCTTTGCTCCCTTCCCCATTCCAAAAGGGTTTTCCCCCCAAAATGGTGCAGCTTACTTTTAATTGTGCCCCTTCATTCCCTTGCCTCCCCCATTCCCTCTCGGTGTTTTTTTTTTTAATAAATTTACTGAGCAATGCTGTACGGGTGGCTGCCAGATCACCACGGGAGGAGGGGCACTGAGGTCCCCTTGCTTCCCCTCCCCGATCTGAGATGCAGCTACTTTGTGCAGTGCGGGCTCTGTTCAGGGGGGGGGGGGGCACTCATGCCTCTCCTCCCATTGCAATCTGACAGCCGCCCCATGCAGATTTGGGGAGACACGCCTGCCTCCCCCCTCCCAATCCTTCAGAAGCCTTCTCCAATCCTCCGGGGAAAGAAGACAGTCTTGCTTGTTATACCTGGGGGGGGGGGGAGCGAGGGAATGTGGAATAAAGGGGTACCGTTGGGGGGGAAAGAAACTCAGGGCACCTTTCCCATCGGGGGGGGGGGGAGGAAGGGAGCAGGGAGGGAGGGAGGACAGCCACAAGGAAAGAGTCATGGCCAGACACTCAAAATGGCCAGTGCTGTAAAAACCCAAATGCAGGCATTTTTGCACTGAACAGCCCCAAAATAGCCCCCGTTAAACCTCGCTTCAAAAAGTGAAAACCAGATTTCTGGGGATTCTTTTGCTGTGGGGCAAGTGAGGGGGAAATTCGGGTCTGGGCCTGAAAAGACAAATTGCAGTGTGGAAATGATTGTGATCCTTTAAAAACGCAAACCTAAACAATATCCCTACTGTGAAGTCACTGTACCCGGAGCTTCCTGATCAGTTCTCCATTTCAGTGTTTTGGTAGCAGAAAGAGCCTCAAAGAATGCTGGCTCAAATGGATTTGTATTTTCCATTGCTCCATGGGATGTCCTTAATGCTTGGTATTCTTTTTTTTTGGGGGGGGGGGGGAACTGTCTTAAAGGGCTTTGCAGGAAGAAACACAACCTCAGATTTGGCACAAGTGGTCAAACAAGAAACAAGCATCAGAAATTTACTCCTCTGAAGCAATGGTAAAAAAAAAAATCCCCTGGCATGAGTAGAAGACTCTGAGCTCAGCAGAAAAACAGACAGCCCAGTTGTGAGCTGCACCTGGGGATGAGCAAGCGTGATGTCCGGGGCTGCAGGCGTTCTATGCTGATGGACTCAGCGTGTGTCTACCCTACACCGACAGGTGCAGTTAAAATGTTGAACCCTCTTCATGACGGGGATCGGGGATTGCAATTATTCCTCATGAACGAGAGATTCCCAGCATCTGCAGGTCATAACCGGCTGTGGATCAAGTCCCTGCCCTTTGTACACCCTGCCTGTCCCTACCGATTGGAAGTCTGAATAAGGCATTTGGATTCTCAGAGGCTCAGCCCCGGTGGAGACAGGTGAGAGCTTCGGTTCAGATGGCACCTGCCCCTCATGGGTGATGCCCACTCCTGTCAGCCGAGGCAGTCTGAGGGGGAGGGTGCGCCCCCACAGCTCACTGGGACTTCCGTCTGTGGAAGTTCTGCCCTTCACGGGCACATAGGTGGTGTCTGGGTCCAAACAGGGGTCTCCACTTCTGTCTCAAGCAGACTGCAGTAGAGACTAACTGGTACAGCTCTGGAGTTTTTATTTTATTTATTATTGGATTTCTATCCCGCGATTTCGACAAAGGACTTGTGGTGGTTACGATAAAACCATAAAACTCCATAAAAAACCATATCATAACAATAACCCCCCAACACTTTACAGTTTGTTGGTTGCCTTGGCAGACTGGCAGGCTTGAAGGACAGCTAACCTACTTGAGGGCCAGGCGCCAAGTGGGAGGGAGACCCACATCTTGTTCCCAACTCCCTGTAAGGACAGGGCAGGGAGTATATTGAGTGGCCCAGAAGAATACTAGAATCACAGAGCTGGAAGGGACCTCCAGCGTCATCTGCACAATGCAGGGAACTCACAACTACCTGCCTACCCACAGTGACCTCAATTTCGTGCTCAGATTTCATGCCCCCCCCCAAGAAAACCAGAATCCCTGGCCAATCTGGCCTGAAGGAAATTCACCTTCCGACCCCAAAGTGGCAATTGGCAATTCCCTAGGTTTGCAAGAAAGGGCCACAAGAGCCAAGCACTGACGCAATCCCTTCTGCCCACCCACCCCCAATCTGCCAAAATTCCTCTATTACTATGAAACTTAACATTTAAGATCTTTAGCACGGTTCATATACATGACCTTGGTAATTGCTACAACTACCTTGTCAGGTAGGCCAATAATATTTCCCCTACCTTATAGCTGGAGACGGACGGCAGTAGGGCTCACCAAATCTCGGAAGCTCGGCAGGGCCCATACTTGGGGGTGAGACTCTGCAGAGGAAGGCGGTGGCCAACCTGCTTCTCACTTGCCTTGAGACCCCTTTGCTGGGGTCACCATTAGTTGGCCATGACTGGATGGCACTTGACACACCCGCAAGTATGTACATTGGTAACTGCTTTACTCCCTTCAGGTCCAAAGGAAAGACAGAAGAATGGGTCAGGGAAGGGAAGGCCAGAGCAAAGACTCATGCAGAGATGCAGTGGACAGCCTCAGGGAAGGGAAGGCCAGAGCAAAGACTCGTGCAGAGATGCAGTGGACAGACTCCTTTGGCAGGCAGCAGCTTCAGGCACGCAGGAGCTTTTGATTGTTTTAGTTTCTTGTAATACATGAATGTACCCCTGTGGTGTTTGCCAAAGCTTTTAGAATCAAGGAATAGAATCATGGCATTGGGAGGTTCCATAGAGGCCCTCTAGGCCAACCCTCTGCTCAAGGTAGGATCAGCCTACAGCATCCAGGAGAAGTCCCTGTCCAGCCGCTGCTTGGAGACTGCCAGTGAGGGGGGGCTCACCACCTCCTTAAGCAGCCCATTCCACTGCTGAACTACTCTGACTTTGAAAATGTCTGTCCTGATATCTAGTTGGTTCCGTTCTACCCATAGTTTAAAGCTGCCAACAGGAACCGCTCCCTGTCCCCCTCTAAGTGACAACCTTTCAAATACTTAAAAACAGCAATCCTGTCCTGTCTCACCCTCCTCTTCTCCAGGCTGAACATCCCCAAATCCCTCATGGGGCTGGGTCCCCAAGCCCCGGATCATCCTCCTCACTCTCCTCTGTTCCATATCAGGACTCCAGGTGTACCAATCATCCCAGTACTTCCCTCCCCCTTCCCTGAGGCTCTTCCCTGGCTGGTTTTGTCTCCCCATGGGAAGCCTTCCCACCACTCTGCCTGGCAGATGCTCCCCCAAGTCTTCTGGTCCTGCCAGGGTGAATCCTGATAGGAGAACTAAGGTTGTTTTCTTTGGCACAGCTTTGTTTGTTTGTTTAATGGGTTTGAAATCCAGTCCGATGAAGAATTGGGGGGGGGGGGGGAGCTGGCACTCTCTCCTGGGTGGTCTTAATAGAAGGTATTTCATGGCTTTCTTAGACCTGATACCGGAGATCTTTTTCTTCCCTCTTAACTGGAGATGCTGTGAACTGAATCCGGGCCCCTGTGTCTGCAAAGCAGGGACTCCCTTGTTGAACTCTAGTCCTAGTGAACACTGAGAGGGGCGCTTATCCTGGAGTGATCGGCTCACATTACCGGAGGCATCAGAGGCAGGATTTCAGGAGCTCTGTCTGATCTCCACTACGGAGCCAAGAGTGGCTTTTCGCCCTCCAGAAACTAGTTCAGGCTGAACAATTTCATTCAGCCCAAAAGTGTTGTATTAACCCAGCAAATGAGGGTTTGGCAAATGAGCCAAAATAATGCAATGATAAACTCATTAAAATATGACAGATGGCAAAGGGGGAATTCTGAAATTAAACCAATCATTGTTGACTTTAATAATGATTGGGATTTATAAGAAGTTAGCAAAACCTTGCATCAAATACAATGCAGCATATCAGAAACGATGGTAGAATCACCCCTGGGGAAGAGGGGGCCATGCATGCACTGCAGAACACACCGGCTTCTCGGCCACACTGTCTTCCAGCTCTCTGAAATGATCGAGCACTTTAAAAACACACTTTTCACCCAGCCCAGGGAAACTGCAGCCACATCTCAGACCTTGGTTACACTTCACAGTTCTGAAAAAAGATGCCCCAGAGTTGTCAGCAGAGCCTCCTTGGGCAGAAGGCAGAGCCCAGAGTGCATAGCTCATGCAGTAAGGCTCATGCAGCACAGGATCCTGTGGGATCATCTTGGCTATCCCAAAACAAGTTCGCTCCTTCTGCCTGGGTCATGTGGAGGGGTATGGTAACCATCAGCAGTGGAGTGGCACTTGGAAGCATACTGGCCCTCCCCTCCCCGAGTCACAGGTGCAGATGCAAGGCTTCCTTCTGACCCACTGCAAGCTCATGGGATCTCTCTCTCACACACACACACACACAGAGAGAGAGAGAGTTCTGTCTCCTAGCCCCTCAAAGAGCTCTATGCCATCTCCAACCAGGCAGAGCTCCAAAGAAGTCCATTTGACCTCAGCCAGGGCCAGAGCCTTCTCTGTCCCGGCCCCCACCTGGTGGAAAGAGCTCCCAGAGGAGATCAGGTGCGCATGTGCGACCCGGGCATGTATGCTCGATGCCTGTGCGCGGCCGCGTGTGTGTGGCATGTGCGGCCGGGCAGTCACCCTCCCTGCTGCCGCCGGTCCCCAGCCTCAAAAAGGTTGGGGACCACTGTGTTAGATGGTTACTCTGTTAGAATTTTATCTTCTCTGTTTATTCCTATTATTATTACTGTTGCCTTCATTCTTTATAGTCACTGAGTTTGATGTATTGTTCTTGTTTTTGTTCCATATGAACTGCCCTAAGCCTTAGGGGAGGGCAGTATATAAATAAACAAACAAACAGACTGACAAATGCATGCATGAATATGCCTGAGATACAGCCCCCACGGGCAGACCATGCCACATACACAAACCCTGAGCGCAAGGTGGGCTCATTTGATTAAATTGCATGAGGCCATTATCACCAGCGGGTGACAAGTGCTGGGCCTTGACTCCTGGAGCCAATGGGGCAACCCACAAGCAGCACAGCCACTGCGGAGGGAGGAGCGCATTGCAGGACAGCTCTCCCTCCCAAACAAATATCTGGGGCAAGAGCAAAAAGGCCCAGTAAATATGCTGATGCATGACAAAACCAAAACCAAAAAAGGAACACAACCCAACAGGTAGGAACTCAGAAGTTGAGCTGTACAATAAAATAATATAAAAGTGCACAATTAAAAACAAAATAAAAACTTAATAAAAACTATATAGGACTAACAGCACATAAGACCAAATGCGTTTTGACCCTACTGGGTCAGTGGTCAGAACTGTGATGATACACTCTATATAAAATACCTATATTCAACTCCTTATGAAGTGTGGCTGAGTGGTTAAATGGGATCCTGGAAGATAAATATTGAAAAATATCAGAATGAGCATGATTAAAAAGGAGAGTCTAATATGTAATTCGTTTAAACATAGGTGGTGACTTACTGTAAATTATGGCTCCAACCAATATATATAAATTTTATCCTTTTTGGAGACCACCTCCTATGATATGTATCTAGGGTCACCACTCTGTAAATATAATAAAAATAAGAGACTACTTTTGAAAAGTCAAAGAGTGAAATTGCCCACATTACCAACAGGATATCCCCATACAGACCTTCACTATTATTTAATTCTGTGCTGTGAGTGTGTCTCATGTGCGTCAGAATAAAAAGCTATATCATTCTATTGGGGAGGAAACTATTTATGCCCATCTGGAAGGCTGATGTAATTCTGCTGTTGTTGCATGAGCAAGTGTCTGTGGACTGGCCTTGAAGTCCAGCAAAAAATGTGTATGTGTAGGGGAGGGGAGGGGAGGGGGGAGGAAAGGAGGGGGAAGACAACATCTCAAGTCTACCAGCTGGCCCTTGACTCCTGGAGTCAATGGGGCAACTCACAAGCAGCACAGCCACTGCGGAGGGAGGAGCGCATTGCAGGACAGCTCTCCCTCCCAAGCAAGTATCCGGGACAAGAGCAAAAAGGCCCACTAAATATGCTGATGGCCTTGCACTTCTGGCTGAAGAATACATGACTCAGACGCAGGGCAAAGGGTTCAATGCCTACCTCCAAGCCCCCAGACCTAGGCATCCAACTATAGTCTCCAAAGAAAAGCCATATCTAGGCAGACTAACCTCATAAGTATGGCACCAGCAAAGTAACTGCGGCTGGCATCTTCAGAAGTAGGACACGGGAAGATGGGAATCTCTCCGTACCAAAGTGCCAGCCAAAGTTACTGGAGAAACATCAGGGACTAAAACTACCAGACCACAGCCACATAGCCTGGAAAACCCACAATGAGGGTGAGTGGCAATCCTGATCCATGATAAGATCCCCTTTGGGGCTCTCCTTGTACCGACAATCCTCAAAATCGTATGTGTTGGCCTCAGGTGGGGCACAACCGAGAGTGTGGCCATCTGGCTGGTGTACTGCGCACCCAATGCATCTCCAGATGCCCTGCCAGCCTTGCTGGAGCCAGTTGCCACCTGGACGTTACAGTTTCCTGGACTATTAATTCTGGAGAACTTTAATGTCCATGCAGAACTGCTGTCCTCTGGCAATGGGCTGAATCTGGTGTCAGCCATGGCGACAGTAGGGCCCTCACAATTTGTTCTTGGCCTTACCTACCAGGCAGGCCACACCCTGGACCTCATTTTCATTGCAGGGTTGGTGGATTCATTACTATGACCGTGCCATAGTCAGACCACTATGCTCTGAAGACCTGGCTAAGGTTGCCATCCCCACCTCAGCTTGCCCATGGAGACTTATGGATCCAATTTGGTTTCTGAATGCTCTGTGAGACCCAGTGCCTCCCGGCACTTCTCTAGATGGACTTGTCTGTGACTGGCATGATAGGATGCTGACCGCTCTCAATGAGATAGGTCTCAGACGTCCTCTCTGCCCCCGTCTCAAGTGGGCTCCCTGGTATACGGAGGAGCTCCGCAGGAAGAAATAGGAACTGAGATGACAAGAGCGAGTTTGGAGGGAGGCTCATGTCAAAGAATTGAGAACATCCTATAGAATGTATATGAAAGCCTATGAGATGGTGGTAAAGTCAGTAAAATGCAAATTCTACTTGACTACCACCCTGTCTGGCAGCTAGCGTTCCTGGGGAAGTTTGTTGAAAGGGCTGCAGTGGAACAAATATTAGCATTCCTGGAGGAAACTTCAGCCCTTGACTCACTTCAGTTGGGTTTCCAGCCTGGACATGGGGTAGAAACGGCACCAGTCACCCTGATGGAAAACCTCTGTTGTCAGCTAGACCAAGGTGGGTCAGCGCTGCTATTAGATCTGTCAACAGCGTTTGACACTGTAGATCATGAGCTCCTAGATCACTGCTTTGCCAAGATAGGGGGGGACTGCTCTCAAGTGGCTGATCTCCCTCCGGAGTCATGGATGCTGGAATGGTGGCCATTGGGCAAAGGTGGGCCACATTGGGGGGTGGGAAGGATTGAGAGGCGCTTCACGCATCCCAACTGGTCAGTCCTGGGGCAAGTGACCTCCCGTTTGGGCCCTCCACTTGTCAGTCCAAGGCCAGGGGCCAATCGTTGCTCCCCCCCATCCCGGACAGCGCCCACCCACCCCCCAGCCCTTACTGTTTTATTTATACCGCGGATTACAGACGTTATATGTTAGTTTGTTCCATGTATCCCCCCGTGATGTTATATGTAAACCGCCCCGAGCCATATGGAAGGGCAGTATAAAGATCTAATAAATACATAAAATAAATAAGGTATAACATCTAAATTGTCTTAATAAAAATGACTAAAAGGAGTTTAAGACTTTATAAAAATAACATCTTACGTATCATAGGCTCAAAACAACCAAATTGCTAAAAAGATCCATTTTAAGTTGTTACTGTCAAAATCATGTCACCATAACTTTTTGCCATGTTTTTTGCAGTTATATATATTTGTATTCATTTGTAGGTAGGCCATTATAACCCCATCTTGCTTGGCATTTCTGTTTTTTGTAACAGGGTTCACTGAGGGTTCAGGTGGATGGAATGAGCCATAAATCTGTTTGCGAACAGTTCTCTCACTGACCTTGGGGCCAGAGTCAATGGCTATGTTTGACTAACTTTCATTTTCAGGGAGGGCTATGGGAGAATGAACTTTGCAGGTTTTGGTACCCAGACCTGAGTTTGGGGGTAGAGTGCTGGGGGAGACAATGGATAAGGGGAGGGGGCTGTCCTGAGGTCCGTCAGCAAGGATTCAGAGATGCCTTTTCATTATACTTTCAATAAAAAATTTTCTTTCAACAAAGTCTGCTTATTGGGAGAAACTGACTGGAGTCTCACAATTACAGATATTTCTCGTTTTAGTGCTTGCAGATTAATAACTCATTTCCTCCTGATTATAGTACCTAACAAGGAAATATTTAATGTAAGATGTCTGATGATAGTTCTCAATGGTAGATTTTCTGGAAGGACTAAAAGAGGCAGTGGTTTGCCCGTTGTTCAAGAAATCTTTGGACCCATGAGAGTCCAACAACTATCATCCCGTCTCACACTTAGCATTTCTGGGAAAGATGCTTAAAAGGGCTGTCACAAACCAATTGTCAGAATTCCTGGAAGAAGCCTCAGTCTTAGACCCATCCCAGTCAGGTTTACAGCCTGGCCATGGGCTAGTCACCCTGACTGATAACTTCTGTCACCAGTTGGACCAAGTCAGGTTGATGCTGCTTGTGTTACTGGACCTCTCAGTAGCATTCGACACAATCGATCACAAGCCTCTAGCTCAGTGGTCCCCAATTTTTTTATCACCAGGGACCAGTCAACGGTTGACAATTTTACTGAGGCCCGGGGGAGGGGGTAGTCTTTTCACTGCCTGAGCCCCTGCTCCACTTGCTTTCCCGCTGGTGTCCCTGATTTCCCACCACCCACTGGGGGGCGCTGCCAGCAGTAGCTGGCACCACAAGTGAGCCAGAGGCACTCAAAACCCCTGTCACTCATCCACTGTAATCTGCCACCCCCTTGAATCTTCACAGAATCAGCCTCTCCATCAGATGGCTATCCAGCCTCTGTTTAAAAATCTCCAAAGATGGAGAACCCACCATCTCCCGAGGAAGCCTGTTCCACTGAGAAATCACTCAGGAACTTCTTCTGAATGTTTAGACAGAATTTCTTTTGCATTAATTTCATCCCATTGGTTCTGGTCCGTCCCTCCAGGGAAAGAGAGAACAACTCTGCTCCATCCTCTACATGGCAGCCTTTTAAATACTTGAAGATGGTTATCAGATCCCCTCTCAGTTGTCTCCTCTCCAGGCTAAAAAGACCAAGTTCCCCAACCTTTCTTCATATGTCTTGGTCTCCAACCCTCTCACCATCTTTGTTGCCCTCCTCTGGACATGCTCCAGTTTGTCTACATCCCTCTTCAACTGTAGTCCTTAAAACTGAACACAGTAAGACCAAGTAAGGAAGTGTGCCTACCCAACCTGGACAGAGTGCAGCTATCAGTGGCTTGCTCCACCAGGAACCTGGGCATGATTCTCGATGCCTCCTTCTTAATGGAGGCTCGAGCCACAATAGTAGTGTGACTGACATTCTGCCACCATCGCCAAGTCAAATTACTAGTGCCCTATATGGTCCTGGACCATCTGGTCATAGTGATCCATAGTGATTGACCACATCAAATGCGGCTGATAGAGGTAACAATACAAGTATGACGGATCCACCTAAATCCAGGTGGCACCGCAGATCATCCATCAAAGCGAACAGCACGGTCTCCACCCCATGGCCAGGACGGAAACCAGACTGGTATGGGTCCAGGGCCTAACTTTCCTCCAAAAATGCCAGGAGCTGATCTGCAGTGGCCCTCTCAACTAGAAGAAGAGTTGGTTCTTATATGCTGCTTTTCAAAGGGGCTTACAGTCGCCTTCCCTTTCCTCTCCCCACAACAGACACCCTGTGAGGGAGGTGAGGCTGAGAGAGCACTGATATTACTGCTCAGTCAGAATGGCTCTATCAGTGGTGTGGCAAGCCCAAAGTCTCCCAGCTGGCTGCATGTAGGGAAGCATAGAATCGAACCCGGCTCGCAAGATTAGAATTCTGCACTCCTAACCACTACACCAAACTGGCTACACTAAATTACACCAAACTGCCTTACCCAGGAACGCTAAATGAGATACTGGGCAATAGCTGGCAGTGTCCTGCGGATCAAGTGATGGTTTCTTAAGAAGGGGGCAAACCACCACCGCCTTGAGCCTATGAGGGAACTCTCCAGACACAGCCAGTGCTGCACCGCAGGGGGGGGGGAGGGGAGGCGTCGGCGTGCTGACACCCACACCTCCTCTCCCCCCGACAGCGCGGCACGCCGCTGGTTGCGTCGGGACTGAATGGCCACTTCAGGCACCGAAGCGGCCAATCCTACATCAAATCTATTCCCCCGCAACCACCACGGAGCTTCCAGTTCACATTCTGCATCAACCGTGGCAGTAAGGTGGAGCAACAAGATTTTATCCGCAAAATAGCTCGCAAAAGCCTCACAGCCTATTTCCAATTCACTACTATTTTGGCACCCTTCTTTGGGGGTGGTAAGAGTCCGAAGTACCTGAAAAAACTGGGCCGGCTGAGAGCTAGTGGACGCAATTTCCGCAGCAAAGCAATCACGCTTCGCCACTTTCACCACCATCTCATACGCTCTCTTAAGCGTGTGATTAGATGTTTTTGCCGCCTTGTCGCAAGTCGTCCGCCACACTCTCTCTAGCCGTCTCACTTCCCTCTTCCTCTCCCACAGCTCCAAGGAAAACCTTGTAGATAGATAGACAGATAGGTAGGTAGGTAGGTAGGTAGGTAGGTAGGTAGATAGATAGGTAGATAGATTTGTTTCCTCGAGGTCATCTATTGATAAGCGACTCCTATATAGAAATATTTGACCCCCAGAGTCAAATGTAGTCTCTGAGGTCCTCTTACAAACATAATAAAGTCAGGAAATTGAGTTTAAGAAGGCTCTATCCTGACCCCCTACTATTCAATTTCTTTATAAACTAGATCTAAAGCCCATTTCACTCAGGAATGAAATGGGCGCTAGATTGCGTGGAAGCGGGGCCACCCCCCACCCGAGGCTCTCTCCAGCCTTCTCCTGGCCGGCGGAGCGGCCGGGAGAAGGCGGCGAGGACCCCCCTACCCCAAGGCTCTCTCCAGCCTTCTCCTGGCCGGCGGAGCGGCCTCGCCGCGTCTATGACACGGCGAGGCCGCTCCGCCGGCCGGGAGAAGGCGACCAGGCCCCCCCGCCCGCCGTGGCTCTCTCCAGCCTTCTCCTGGCCGGCGGAGTGGCCTCACCGCGTCGTAGATGTGGTGAGTCCGCTCCGCCGGCCGGGAGAAGGCGACCAGGCCCACCCGGCCCCCGAGGCTCTCTCCAGCCTTCTCCCGGCCGGCGGAGCAGCCTCACCGCGTCGTAGATGTGGCGAGGCCGCTCTGCCGGCCGGGAAAAGGCGGCGCAGCCCACCGTTCACCCGTGGCTGTCTGTGCGGGTGAAGCAGGCAATGGGGAGCGGGATGGACACTCGGAGGGGCCAATCAGGAGCCGCTTCGTGGCTCCTGATTGGCCCCTCCGAGTTTTTATCCTGGACAGGGCCCGCCCTAACTCCTCCCACAGTGCCCTTACTGCTTTATTCAGTCCGTGGCGCTCTGCGCCACGGGGCTGTTTAAAGATGATATTTCTTGTAATCTGATCAATTACAGTTCATCAACAAGATCTGCCATTTGTACAGTTCACATCCCTGGTAGAATCAACACACTCACTGATTAGTAAAAGCCACAACTAAATCCAAAGATCTGCATTTTATTTTCATCTCACTGAATTTCCTTACAAGACACACCAGGTGACCAGCAGCACCATGGAGATGAGCCAATTCCAACATCAGCTTCCATACGTCAGAGGCTGAACGTGCCTGTCAAGGTACACAGGGGCCAGCACTGCTCCTGCCAGAAGAACCTCCAGGACTAAAGAAAGACTTCCAGGAGGACACTTGGGAATCAGCGGCAGGGAGGTCTGGGGCAGAGCAGGGTAGAGCTTGTGGGGCAATATCTGGCAAGTTATGGGAGGACCAGGCACAGATTTTAGTAAGGAGACATAGCTTATTAGCTGTGCATCCATTTTGTACGCCAAAGATTCCAGGTTCAGTCCCCAGGACCTCCAGTGAAAAGGATCATATGATCCCCATATTTAGTGAACTTTACATTATGGTATTAGCTATTGGCAACCACAATACTGTCAAATCTACAGAGTATACAAAAGCATGAGATAAAATAAAAGTTAGATTCTAAAATCACAAGACTAAAATTGACTAATAGTCAGAGTTAAAATAATTAGGACAACAAATTATTTTGTTTGTTTATATAGTTATGCCTATTCTTGGCAGCAACAGCAAATAGGGCAGCTCTGTTGGAAATATGCAGATCTATATCAGATATATCAGATAACAACAGGTCTAAACAACAGGTCTGGCCTCAGCTGGCAGTGTGGCTATGCCTTGCAGGACCTCAGAAACGCACGGAGGCCCCACAGGGCCTGGAGCTCATTAGGCATAGCATTCTGTCCTTTTCAGCCCTTTTGGTGGCCAATTTCACCTCTTTGGGACCCAGAACAAATTCCAGTCACTGGATCTTAGTACTCTTTGGGGGTGTAATGGAAGAGACACCCCTGAAGATCAGAAAGTCCCAGCCCTTTTAGGGACTTAAAGGTTAACACCAAAACCTTGAACCTGATCCTGTCTCCAGTCTGGAGCCAGTGCAGCTGGGAGAGCACAGATCCATCGTGTGCTCTCCATTGGGTCTCAGTTGGGATCTGAGCAGCTGCATTCTGGACCAGTTGGGAGTTCCTGGAGTGACTTCAAGGGCAGCTCTGCACATGAAGACTCATTCCTTTCCTCCTGGAACATTCCAATATGAGAATAAGCCTTCACACCCTCCGATCAAGAAGCCAGCAGTGGCCTTCTAGCCCTGTCTCCCCTGCTCCCCTTACCTCAAAGACTTCTTCATCCAGGATCCTGGTCCCAAACACTATTATGCCGTTGACATCAATGACAGGGTGATCACTGCGGTCCAAGAACTTGGTGGTTTTCTTTTTACAATCCAAAATCAAGGTGACATTCTTCCCGTGCACGCTGATGGCCACCCGATGCCACCTAGGAAAAAACAAGGCCCATGAGAAGATGAAAAATAGACCCCCAGACATTAGCACAGGTGGGGCTACATGGATTCTACCCTCAGACTCCACACCATCAGCATCCCAGGTATTGATATCTTGCCTTTTAGAATCACAGAATCCTCAAGAGGGAAGTGGCCATCTAATCCACCCACTTGCTCAGTGCAGGATCAGCCTCAAGCATTGAGGATAAGCATTTATTTATTTATGCAGGCATGCGTGGATGCATGTTTTAGATTTTTTTTTAATATGCTACTGCATATAAGAACCAACTCTTCTTCTGCCAGCAAGCTGGCTAGCAGTGGGTTACAGCGACAAAATTCCACAATGAAACAATAAAATCCCCAACATTAAAACCCACCCTGTGGCGAACTAAAACCTCACCCCGCTCATTTGACAACCTCCCAGTCAGCGTCTCAGAGGTTTAATGGGGCAGCCTGCTATCCTAGCTAAGATGAACTGGGGGCCCCTGCAGGGTCCTCAGCTCTTCCGGGAGCTCATTCCCCCGGGTTGGGGCCAGGACCAAAAAGACCCTGGCTCTGGTTGAGGCCAGGCATACCTCTCATGGGCTGGGGACCACCACCAGATTTGTACTGGGCTCTGTGGGAGGCATAAGGGGATAAGTGCTTGCTGAGATATATGGGTCCCAGACCATGAATGGCCTTGAAGGTTAAAACCAGAATCTTGGATCATAGTATCATAGAGCTGGAAGGGACCTCAAGGGTCCTCAAGTCCAAGCCCCTGTAGAATGCAGGAAATTCACAACTATCTGCCCACCACAGTGATCTTAATTCCACTCCCATTTGGACTTGATATGGGCTGCAACTGGCAACCAATGCAGATGCCTCAGCACCAGCTAGGTATGGGCCCTCCAAAGTGTGCCGGTGAGGACCAAAGCAGCTGCATTCTGTACCAGTTGCAATTTGTGGGTCAAAGACATGGGAAGGCCTGCATAGAGCAAGAAGTCAATCCTGGAGGTGACTGTCACATGGATCACTGTAGATAAGTGCTCTGAGAACAGATAAGGGGCTAATAGCCTCTCCTGGAGTAGGTGGGAAAATGCCAGGTGGGCTACTGTGGTGACCTGTGCCTCCATCGACAAGGAAGTATCATTCCCAGGTCCCTCAGCCATTCCTCCTAGGCCTTGGTCCCCAGGCCCCGGAACATCCCCATCACTTTTCTTTGCATTGTCCCAGTTTTGTCCATATCCTTTTTGAAGTGGAGCCTACAGAACTGCACACAGTACACAGGTGCAGTCTGACCAATACAATATACAGTTGGACTATGACATCTTTTGACTTTGATGTGATGCCTCTGTTGATACAGCCCAAGACTGCATTTGCCTTCTTTACTGCCACATCACACTGTCTGCTCATATTTAACTTACAGTTCACAAGTACCCCAAGATCTTGCTGACATATATGCTACCCAGAAGCGTATCTCCCATCCAGTATGCATGGTTCTCATTTTTGTGACCCAGATGCAGAACTCAAAATTTTCTGTTCTTACCTGCCCTGAGCCAGCTGGGAAGGGCAGGTTATAAAAATAAAGTTGTCATTATCATTCTTATTACAAGGAGAACATTTCAGCTCTAAGGGATACACAACTGCTGACCCCCAAATCCCCACACTTCAGCTAAAGAACTTCAAAGAGAGCTCTGATGTGAAAGCGCTGACCTCAGGTGCATCCAGAGGTTTGATACAACTTCCACCTGCCCCTGCCAAGGCCCAAACAAGGACCCTCCACACCTTGGTATCAGAAGTGCACTCTACCCTGACACAATGAATGAGCACAAGAAGTTAGGGAGATGGCAAATGACTGCTAAGGTGAATGTTCACTAGGGATTGGTACAAACCGGCTGACAAACTAAAGTTCATAATGAATTTTGACCAGTTGACGGATCGCAAATGCTTTCTGCTCTTCACTGGAAACAGCTGAGTGGCGCCAAGCATGGCTGCTAGTGTCCTACCTGTCCTCTGACCACTTGGCCACAGTGATTAATGCAATGGTCACTTCCAGATTAGATTTCTGCAACTCGCTCTATGCGGGCCTAGCCTTGTCCTTGACCTGGAAATTGCAACTGGTACAGAATGCAGCTGTGCGGGTCCTCAGTAGGTCATCTTGGAGGGCCCATGTCCAGCTGTTGCTGAGGCAGCTGCACTGGTTGCCAGCTTGCTTCTGGAGCACGTTCAAGGTATTGGTTTTGAACTTTAGGGCTATACGCAGCTGGTGGGCCCGGGCCCTCAGGAGGCACACCTGGCCTTGACTAGGACCAGGGCCTTTTCAGTCCTGGCCTCTACCTGGTGGAATGAGCTCCCAGACAAGTTGAGGGCCTTAGAATCATAGAATCATAGAGTTGGAAGGTACCTCATAGGTCATCTAGTCCAACCCCCTGCACTATGCAGGACACTCACATCCCAATCACTCATCTACTGTAACCTGCCACCCCTTTGCCTTCACAGAATCAGCCTCTCCGTCAGATGGCTCTATCTCCTGATGGACGGCCACCCAGACTCCCCCCCGCCAATACATTCACCAGATGTTTAGAAGCTGTAGCTGATTAGAAAAGAATCGCCTGAAACACATCCCCTCCAAGACAGAGGTCCTGTGGCTGGGTAGGAAGAGACTAGATTAGGAAGTGCAGATGCCCACCCAGGCTAGGTTCCAACTTAACATCTCACCCACAACCAGAAGTTTGAGTGTGATCCTGGATGCCTCTCTATCAATGGAGGCTCAGATCACTAAAGTAGTCTACTTGGCATTTTTCTATCTTCGTCAACAACTGCTACTACTAGTGCCCTATCTGTCCTCCGATTGCCTGGCCAAAGTGATCCATGCAATACTCTCCTCCAGGATTGATTACTGTAACATGCTCTTCCCTTGTTCTTGACCAGGGGTAGTCAAACTGCGGCCCTCCAGATGTCCATGGACTACAATTCCCAGGAGCCCCTGCCAGCATTCGCTGGCAGGGGCTCCTGGGAATTGGAGTCCATGGACATCTGGAGGGCCGCAGTTTGACTACCCCTGTTCTTGACTCAGAAATTGCAGCTGGTACAGAACGCAGCTGCTAGGATTCTCACAAAAACATCTTGGCGGGCCATATTGAGCTGGTGCTGAAGCAGCTGCTTTGGTTACCAGTCACAGCCCAGATCAAGTTCAAGGTTTTGGTACTGACCTTTAAGGCCATTCTAAGTCTGGGCCCCACATACCTGTGGGACCGCCTACCTTCTTATGCCACCCCCCAGAGCCCTTCATTCGGTGGCTGCAAACTTCTTCATGATTCCTGGCCCTCGGGAAGTATGCCTGGCCGCAATCTGGACTAGGGCCTTCTTGGTCCTGGCCCCGACCTGATGGAATCAGCTTCCGGGAAAGCTGAGGACTCTGTCGGGGCTTTCTCAGTTCTGCGGGACCTGAAAGATGGAGCTCTTCTGCCAGGTCTTTGAGGCCAGCGTGATAAATATCTGGGCCCCATTCTGAAGAGCCTGGAACAACTGCTGAAGGGACTGGAAGATTATGGGCACAAGATTGTTGGCAGTCCGTTGAGAAGAGGGAGGGAAGGATAACTGTTTTATTGTTTTACTAGCTTCGAAGCCCGTTCCTAAGAATGGGCCTTGAAAGGGTCCCCTCCCCTGGCCCCCGACGAGGCAGCTTTAGGTGGCTTTGGGCTGCACCTCACAGCCAGATCAAGTGGGGCAGGCTGGTGCTGGCCAGCTCATTAGCAGACCCAGGACAGAGCTCCTTAGCAGGCAGTCAGCAGACCGGGAAGCCCTTGTTAGCAAGCCCTGCTTAGCAGGCCAAGAGGCCCTCATTAGCAGGCCCTCCACCACGACCCTTTGCCCAGGGCCCTCTCCCGTTACCTGCTGCTGGCTCCAGGCACTGAGGCACATCTGAGAGCAAAGAGGCTAGAGTCCAGGGACAGAGGGCAGGAGCTTTGCTGGCTGCACCCTGATTGGCCTTATTCCAACTTGGACAGCCGGACATGTCCCACCCCTCAGGCTGTTTCACAAATATATAGAGGAACCATGGATGATGCAGAGTTTTTTTGTGGGGATTTTACTGTGTTACTCACTACGAGCCAGCTTGCCTGGGAGTGGCAAGATATTTATAAATAAATAAATAAATAAATAAATAAATAAATAAATAAATAAACTCTATGATTCTATGAAACAAACTCTTGACAGTGCATGACACTCTTAATTGCACTCCAAGGGAGGCAAGGGAGACACACTTCCTCTGCTGGCCCTTTCATCCCCAGCCAACCTCCATCTTCATGGGGCTAAGTTTCCGGCAGCTCTGCTGGAGCCATCCCCCCTATAACTTCCAGGCATCTGGCTGGTGACCGTCGGGTGCTAAACCAACCACTCATCAACAGGAAGAGCATGGTGTCTTCAGCCATACTGGTGACCCCCTAACCTGTACCCCAGACCAGCTGTATGTGAGGGTGCATAGAGATTTAAAATAATATCAGAGAGAAGATTGCGCCGGGTGGCACTCCACAAAGGAGTGGACAGTAGTGCAATTGCTCTTCCCCCATAGCTACCATCTGTCCCTGACCTTGAAGGAAAGAGGTCAATCACTGTAAGGGCAACTCCATGTTGGTTTGGTTTGCAAACCAGCATATTGATTCATACAGGTTCACGGTTCAGTTTGTGGTTCTGTTAGGACCAGACCCCTCCTCAGACTGAGGGGTAGTTTATATGCAGCCGTTCAGAAACTCCTCCCATTAATACTACATGTAATATTCATTTGCAGCACAATGCCAAGCTGGAATTGACCCTGGACATCAGCCAAATGTCAGACTCCAGGACATATCGGGACACATAGCTCAGATTCTTTAGGAATGCAGGCAGTGAGTCACTACTTGGTTGCTTCCCACTCAAAAGAGATGCATACCTTTGGAAAAATAGGCTTTCCCAAAATGGCAACTAATCCTGTCAGTTCCTTAATCTCTTCTTCCTTTCATAGCCATAGACCTCAAATACCATTTCCTAACAACTCACCCCACCTTCACAGCCTCCTGTCCGGTACTCAAGGGGTCATCAAGAAACATTAATATCTTTAGTTCTAATCAAGTAGAGCAGGGGTGGGCAAACTGTGTCCCTCCAGATGTCCATGGACCACAATTTCCATGAGCCCCTGCCAGCGAATGCTGGCAGGGGCTCATGGGAATTGTAGTCCATGGACATCTGGAGGGACACAGTTTGCCCACCCCTGCTCTAATTGGTTCCAAGCTCTAGAAGGCATGTGAACAAGGCCAAGAAAGCATCAAAACAAAGCAGAAGACAATTCCCAGTGGCCAGAAGGGTGTGTCCTTCAAACCTCATTCGTTCAAAAAAAGAATGGAGCAGAAAAGACAAAATAAGTGAAATATATCAACGCCACTGGTTTGTATTTATTATTTAGACTTATTACCCACCAATCCTGAACCAGCTCTCGCGTGGTGGGTTACGATCTGCCCATATTAAACCCAGTAAAAACCCCGTTAAAACAATTCCAGACATCTTTAATCTGCTCCTGTGGAGCGGATTAAATAAAGGAGTAAGGGCTGTTTGGGAGGAGGGCCCTGTCTGGGATAAAAACTTGGAGGGCCCAATCAGGAGCCGCAAAGCGGCTCCTGATTGGGCCCTCCGAGTGTCCATCCAGGCCCGAGCAGCCATCCCAATTGGGTGCTTCCCACAGCCGGAGACTCACGCCGCAGACTTAACTCACAGTCGACGCGGTGAGTCCTCCAGCCGGGGTACTCCTCCTCCTGCTTCTCCCGGCCGCAGGGGCGGCCTCGCTGCGTAGTAGACGCGGCGAGGTCGCTCCTGCGGCCGGGAGAGCTGACAGCCATCATCCTCGGTCCAGGGAAACTACTCTGCCTTCTCCCGGCCGCTGGAGCGGCCACCGGCCTCCATTCCGCCGATCAATGTTGCCGCCTCCCCCTGCCCGCCCAAGAGGGACCCACTGTGTTGGGCAAGGGGCAGGGTGGAGAAGACGGGAGAGATCAACCTGCCCACTGCTGAGGTGAGTTTCGACGGCGGCCGCCTCTCCTCGGGGCGGCCCGGCACCTTTCCCCGCGCCCCAGCCGCGTGCTCAGGAGTTCCAGCGCTGCCCCGACCCGCACGCTCACTTCCAGTCCGCCGCCCGCCCGTGTGCGCTCTGAGCAGCCTGTGCGCGGCTGGGGCACGACACGGCGGAGGCCGCTGCCCAGCCTGCAGCGGGTCCTCCCTTGCCGAGCACCACTTTCGGCCACCGCAGCACGGCCCTTCTCCTTCGGCCCGCCAACTGCGCACGGCGACCATGGACACCTCGGGGGCGGCCGCGCCCAGCGCAAGCCCGCCCGCTTTCCCGCAGTTGGGGGCCAGCTGCGCTAGCACTGGCGGCTGCAGCGTCGTCATCGTCACCACCTCCACCAGCAGCCCGTTACTTCTCACCTCGGCCCTGGCCCCGGCCCGCGCAGCTGCCAGCAGGCCACGGTGCCACCCGCCGCCACCAGCAACCCTGCCTCCACCGTCACTGCCGCCTGACCCGGACGCACCCGCCAAACCTTGCCATGGTAAGCCTCCCCACCACACTGAGTGCCCCAGCTAGCGCCCACTGTATTTCTCCCACAGCGGGCTTATTTTCTAGTACATACAATAAAACAGACTCCTTGAAAACCATGGCAATCTTCAAACCACTAACCCCCCCAAATCTATGTAGAGGAGTAGGAAGAGGGCGAATGGATGACAATGCTAAATACTGACCCTCTTAGCACCAGGGGGCCCATCAGATCATAGAATCACAGAATCACAGACTTGGAAGGGGCCATACAGGCCATCTAGTCCAACCCCCTGCTCAACGCAGGATGAGCCCTAAGCATCCTAAAGCAGCCGGGTCCCGCAGGGTCTGCAGCTCTTCCAGGAGCTCATTCCACCAGGTGGGGATCAGGACTGAAAAGGCCCTGGCCATGGTTGAAGCCAGGCATGCTTCCCTGGCGCTGGGAACGACCAGAAGATTAGTACCCACAGAGCATAAAGCCCTACGGGGGGCATAGGGCAAAAGGCGGCATTCCTCAGATATATTCCTCACTAGGGGTAAAGCCCATTATATTCAGGAATTCAACGGGTGGTAGAGCTTGGGGGTGGGAAGAGGAAGAGGAGAGCTGTCCCGCATGCAAGGGCATGGGGATGAAGGGGTGTTTTGCTTGTGGGCATTGTGGTGGTATAGTGGCAAAGGAGGAGTGGTAGTGGTGACGTGGGTATGAAGAAAATGTAGTAGGTAAGGATGGATGGGAATGGTTGCTGGCTTTGAGGGGGCTGTGTGGTAGAGGGTGGGGAGGGATTTTTCAGAGAGGGGGACAGCAGGGCAGCGTGTGGCTGCCAAGGTTCCCCTTCTTGGAGGTCATTGCAACATTTTGTGTGGAGAAAGGGGGCCTGGGCCTGGCCACATTAGCTGCATTGCAGGTGAGCTTGGTTGGAGAAGGTTTGGAGGGGGGGTGCAAGTGGGAAGCAGGCTGGTTTCTGGGGGGGGGGGGATAGAGAGGGAGAACGCCTTCCTCTCTCCATAACAAACCCTGTGAGAGAGGTGGAGCTAAGAGAGCTCTCCAGTTTAGATGTCACCGTTCTTTAACTGTTGGCAGGGGCTGGCAGGGGCTCATGGAAATTGTAGTGCTTGTTCATCTGGAGAGTCACAGTTTGGCCATCCCTGCCCTAGAACCAGGAAGACACTGGGGAAAGGATGCACCCCAAAATAATCCTGTGACAGACTTCAGCCTCATTTACCACTAAGCCATGGGTCATTCTCCATGTGATGCCAGCAAGCTCCCAAGGCAAGGATAGGAAGCGCTCTTCTCTTTCCTCTGTAACGGAAGGAAATTGGGCAGAACGGCCTGCAGGAAGGGCTGGGTCTCCAGGGATGTTCTGGGCAGCACGGAGCGGAAATAGTAGCCTCCCCCATCTGTCTGCGAGCCCCATCAGTCACAAGCAAGGAAACAAACACCAAGGGCAACCCAGCCTGCAGGTGGAAAACGTTTGCAAGCTGCCTGACGCTCACCCTGAACTGTGCCGAGGATGGCTAGGTAAGTGGCAGGCTGGCATCCCCAATTACAGTACCAGAAAGTTCACCCTTCAAAATACCCATTTTCTCTAGGGGACCTGATCTCTTTAGTCTAGAGCTGTAATTCTAGGGGGGCCTGCCCTCTCCCTGGCGTTCCACCCTGGCCCTCCCCTCTGTTTGCAGTTTAGTTCAGGGCTGTCGGGTTTTTCTCAGCCTGCAGGCATGCCTCAAATTCGGTGGGAGACGACGTGGAGGCACGTGCTGGCAGCCTCCATGTCAGGCGGGTGAGAGGTACAGCCTAGTGGCTGGTGTGCCCCAGGGTCTGTAAAAAGGGGAAGGCAGAGGTTGGGGTGATGGTGGGCTGGGCGCTCCCCCTCACAGAAGACACAGACTGGCTTCCCTAAGCTCTGTAGGCAGGAGCTATTGCCTAAGGAGGGCAAAGCCAAAGAGCTCCCATGCACCCCTGGCAGCTCACTCACCTCAGGAGAGGTGTCTAAGGGGCCAGAGACTGCGAAGTGGCAAAATTGTGGGAAAACAGTTAGGGGCGGGAATTCTAATCTGATTGGGCAGCCAGTGGGTAGACGGCTTATCAGAGGCGTAAAGGTGCCAATGATGGACCTGATTGGCCCATAACCCTTAACACCAACTCCTCCCAGGACTCCTTGCCCCTTTTATTTAGACGCTCATGGTTACAGATGACTGGGGAATGTCGGTTGTGGTTCCATTCTGTAAGAAGGGTAAGCAAAATGATCCTTCAAATTACAGGACTATTATTCTGTTTAGTATTAATTGTAAATTTTATGCCAGGAATCTACTTCATAAATTTGCTATCTGGCTTGATCAGGAGAAGGTGTTGGCTCAGGAACAAGCAAGTTTTAGGGAAAGTAGATCCACAGCTGAGTATTGCCTTACCCTCCAACATCTTATCGAGAAGTACAGTGCTAAGGGTTCGGTCTCGTTATTTGCTGCGTATGTCAATTTAAAATCAGCATTTGATTGTATCCCAATTCTATCTTGAGGAAAAATCAAGATGCTCCTTTCAGGAGAAAACAGGTCTCTAAATAGGTTGCCAAATATTGTGCTATAGCAGGGGTAGTCAAACTGCGGCCCTCCAGATGTCCATGGACTACAATTCCCAGAATCCCCTGCCAGCATTCGCTGGCAGGGGCTTCTGGGAATTGTAGTCCATGGACATCTGGAGGGCCGCAGTTTGACTACCCCTGTGCAATAGCTTACAAGTTACACCAAAACATAGAAACGAGTTATAAATATTGGTAAATTAATTTTTTAAAATATTATTGTAAATTCTCGATTTTTATGAGGACTTATTGGCTTGTAATAATTGGTAATAATTTTAATGTTGTTCTGGGTTATTAAGTGTGCCTGCATCTGGCTTGGAGCTGTATTACAAATAAAATAAGTGAAAGAAACAAATTCCCTGGATTTGCCATCGTTGGTGCTCCCCTATGCAGAAAGGCAGGCAAATCTCCTAAATAAATAACCGGCAGAACCCAGGTTCCCATGCAGCCACAGTGGTCGTGCAGTCCTTGTTCAAGGGCAGCCTGCCTTTGATTGCCTGCCTAGTGGCTGGGCAGAGGCAACCATGAGAAAGCCTCCTTCCTAATCAGAGTGCCACCGTTGGCTACTGTTGGCCCTGGACCAATCAGCCACGGCTTTGCCGTCCCTGTGTCCTCTCCTGCCTAGTACTGCTGGGCTTGCTGCTTTGATTCACAGCCCGCCCACCCGGCCCACCCTGCTCCCCTAACAGGGACACACGTACTTGCCATCGGAGAGGTTGATGCCTCGGAAGAGAGGGTAGTCCTCTGGGCTCGGCTTCCCTGTGTGGTCTTCATAGAGGAACACCGGTGACCTGCCCATCTCCACACCCACCTGCTGGATGCCTTGTTCATTGTAAATGGAGACCAAGAAGGCCTGGGTTCCTTTCTTGGCTTTTACAGTGGTGAGGATTGAGAAGTCTTCAGGAAATGGAGATGCTGTAACCAAAATGGAGGAGGCTGGTTAGTTCTCTTCTGCTCTGTTGCCAGGATTCCATCTAAAGCCACAAAGAATATCATAGCACATTTGTCTCCCTGCCATAAGACACGGAGGCGACCAATGTGTATCAAACTGAACAAAGGAATAGACAAATTCATAATTGCTCTGGCTATTAGTTACTGCTAGTTCTGAAATGCTGGGGGGAGGGGCAGAGGGGGGCAGAATGGCACAGCCTAATCTTGTGGGAAATCGAAAGCCAACTTGGGTGCCCACCGAGGGGGATTCTGCAGGCAACTTTGCTGCTCACTTGCCTTAAACAAGACTGCAGAGGCCAACATCCCCATGGCCCTGATCCAAACCCAATGCTCTAATAAAACTGATGTCTTTGTTGACTTTCACCATGAATCTAGTCTAGAGCAATGAAAGAATGGGCCTCTCTGTCCAGGCTTGTCTGTTTATAGATTTACTGAAGTTATAGCCCCCCGGTCTCTCTGATGGGGAAAGGTGCAGGTAGAGCCTGGGAAGGGTGTATTTGAGGAAGGGAAGGGCCTTTCAGTGTACCAGTGTGAGTTACGAAGTCCTTATATTTTAGGTCTGGAAAAATATGCTTCAATAGGAGATTTCAGCTGGAATGAGGTACCCAAAAGTTTTAGTTTGTATCTATTCCACATGTACATCATATTTGTTGTCAAGAGATTCGGATTTAGATTTGGTTTCTTCTTCTCACCAGGAGAAGACAGAGAGCACTGTAGAAACCTTTCTGCCAACCCGCTTTTCAAGAATCAAATCTCTCGAGTCTTCGATCCAAACAGATAGTGCTATCAATACCGGGGCTGAAAATTAAATTAGGACCTCCTTGCCCTCCTCTTTTTTTTTCATCTTGTAAGATTTTAAAAGCAATCCTGGGTTCCTTGTTGTCTCAAACGAATTTATTTACATCACTTTGCCATTTGTGTATTATAGTATCTTTTACTTGCAAAGGTCAAACTTGAAATAAGAAATTAAACTTATTCATTTTAACCATGGCTAAGCACGCTGTCCAGGATAGCCCCAAAGGACGGTTGTGAGGGTAAAATGGGGGAAAGGAGAACAAGGCAGCTTTCGGTCTCCATTGGGGAGCAAAACTGGTTTTGGTATTTGTTATAAATCTAATTGTTAATTGTATTTAAAAGATTACATCATTTGGCATATAGGAAAATAGCCTATAGGAAAGGGCTATTGGATCATCCACCAATACAATTATACTGATAACCCAGTGCCTGAAATGAGAAATCTAACTTCTGCTTCACAGGTATAACCACTAAAACTAATAATGTTCCATTAGCATGCACTGGAAGGATATATGGCGGCCAGGGAGGGAGTGGGGAGCATCCTTTTGCTACTTGGCTACATCATGGGGAAATATTAATTTCCCCTCCTCTTTTCATATTAACAAAGTTTGGCCACTATGCTAGTATTAAGTACATTTTGTTGCCAAGTGAGGTAGACAAAAAGAGTTGACACTGAGACTAGAAAATAAAGGGGGAGAGGGGCATGGAAAAAATAGGGAGAGGGAGAGGAAAATAAATAAGAAAAGTGTGGGCGGAAAGGGAGAGAAATGCGGAAAGGGAAAGGAAAGGCCGCTTTGTCTTGCTGCCTCTCCCTAGCCACTGCTTGGCAAGATCATCCAACTGAGCTGGGTGCAAGGGAAGGAAGGAAGGATAGGCAGCTGGAGAAAATGACTTTCAGGCCGGCAGTTACCGTTAGGGTTGTGCGTGGCAGCGTCCGAATCGGCCTGGAATGGCCGATTCAGACGCTGCCACCCACAACCCTACACTTGTCTCGCTCCAGTGCTGGCTTTATTGATGATCATTATAGATGAGCATGGGGCTACCAAATTTTGAAAAGCAATAAATAAATAAATAAATGAATGAATGAATGAATGAATGAATGAATGAATGAATGAATGAATAAATGAATGAATAAATAAATAAAAGGCATATTTCCAAACCTATTTCAAACAAGTCATTTTAAACGGTAACAACTGCTACTAAGTAGAAATATTCCTAACCTTCCAACCTTCCAACCCATTTTCATCACGGATACAAAAGAAAAAAGAAAAAAAGAGGCTGTGTCCTCTAAGAACAGCACATCTGGTAGCCAGATGTTGCATGACCTATGAGCTTGTCAGCCAGTCCCTCTTACTAGGCTCGGGCTTCCCTGCCCCCCTAGTGGCTGCGGCCAGAAGTGCATGGACAGGCATTCAGAGGAAAACCACATGAGGCCGGCTTCAAGGGCATGCCCAAAACCTTCTGTTGAGCCATTCATTATTCTAACTCTTATAGGATGCTCTGCTTTTCATCATGTTGTGCCATTAATTATGCTGTCCCTTGCCTTTCATCATGCTACTAGTGATTTGTTAATTGTTATGCTAGGCTAGGGGTTAGAGGGCTTTGAGTTAGAAGATGGACATAGGTGTGTGAATTGTAGTGCTTGCCATTTGTTTTCCTTTCATTATTGCCACAAGGTCTTACCTAGCAAGCCTCCCCCCGCCTCCCCCAGGAATGCTATGTCTCTGATCTCCGGCCTGGACATTTCATGCTCAAACTGTTACACGGTAAGCTGGAGGGCAGGAGAGGTTAAAAGTGGCCTTGTAACTACAGGCACTGGTTGTGTCTTTCCCCCTGAACAGGGGGTGTCATCTGGAGTGTTTTCGTGCCCAAACAGCAGCCAGGGTAAGTTGGAGGTTAAAACAGAATAACAGATTCTGAGAGGGCAGTTTTAGCAGAGACCTTGGAGATGTTAACATCACTGTATCTTCAATAAAGAGATTTTCTTCAACAAAATACGTTTATTGGGAGTAATTGACTAAATTCCCACATAAAATTCTCTATCAGACTCTAGTGGCCTTGATTTCAATTACAGAGTGAAAAAAATATCTTAAGCTTTTGTGTAAAAATTTCTCATTCTTTCAAAACTCCTAAAGTGGCAAGACTTATTTCCTTGCAATCATATCTTATGAGAAATGCAGGATGGGAAGCTTTATCAGCTCGGTTTCAAAATCTGAGGCCAGAATAGCTGCCTCCACAAATCCACACCCCTTGGTCCACTTAGTGGAGACTTGTATGAGCATGATGGGTTGAAGAGTTGACCAGCCAAAAAACTTTGGCCTGCTGACTAGTCAAACTGTGAATTAATGATCAAGGTATGCTCTAGCACAGGGGTAGTCAACCTGTGGTCCTCCAGATGTCCATGGACTACAATTCCCATGAGCCCCTGCCAGCAAATGCTGGCAGGGGCTCATGGGAATTGTAGTCCATGGACATCTGGAGGACCACAGGTTGACTACCCCTGCTCTAGCATTCAGTTTACTAGAACAAAACAGATCTTTAAATTCTTGGTGTTCTAGTACAGTGGTCCCCAACCTGCAGGCCGCGTCCCGGTGCCGGGTTGCGAAGGCCTCGCGCCGGGCCGCAGCTCCCTCTTCCCGCCCCCCCCCCCCCGAAGTGAGAAGCTCGCCAGACCGTGAGAAAATCGGCCACCAAAGTGGCCGATTCACTTGTGGCCCGGCAAGCTTCTTGTTTTTGGGGAGGGGGAGGAAGAGAAGTTTGCCAGGCCGCAAGCTAATCGACCACTCCGGCGGCCGATTTGCTGGTGGCCCGGAGTGGCGGAGAGAGGGAGCCGCGGCCGCCGGCATGCGCGGACTGCCGCAAATGCACTGACTGCCGCGCATGCACGTTTGTGCCTGGCAGGAGTGTAAACGCGCACGTGCGGCAGTCCGCACATGCGCGTTTGAGCTGGGGCTGCCGTGTGTGCGCGGGGCCCCGGGCTGCTGTCTCCCCCCACTCCGGCGCAGTGGTCCATGGCAGCCAGAAGGTTGCGGACTGCTGTTCTAGTAAAGTTCATACTGAGCACTGGAGCTGTCAAGGGCCAAGTTGTAACTGACTTCGTATATGGTTTTCAAGACAAAAAACAGTTTACCTTTGCCTGCCTCTGCATGGAGACCCTGGCCTTTCTTGCTGATTCCCCATCCAAATACTAATCAGGGCCAACCTTGAGACCTAATGAGATTAGGTCTGTCCTGGCCTGTCCTGGCTGTCAGCATTACTTGATCATTATTTCATGATTCATGATTCATCACCAAGTTTGCAACTTCTGATAATGAGAAAAATAAATGTAATCTCATTGTTTTACAGTAAAAGGACTTCAAAAATATAATATATGATTTTATCATCTAACAATGTTAGATACAATATCCATTAATATGTATGATTAATTGAATCAGTCTCCTTTGGCCTCTCTACCTTGGAAGATGGAAACCAGCTGGCAGCAACAAAAAAAGCAAATGGGCCACAACAAGTTAAACTGGGTGTGCCCTTGGCCCTTGTGGCTCTGGCTTCAAATTGGACTGGGACAGAAACATTTCTGGCTTTATGGATAAGGGCTCTCTGGCTGCCACAGGATAAGAAGAAGAGTTGGTTCTTATATGCCGCTTTTCCCTACCCGAAGGTGGCTCAAAGCGGCTTACAGTCGCCTTCCCTTTCCTCTCCCCACAACAGACACCCTGTGGGGTGGGTGAGGCTAAGAGAGCCCTGATATCACTACTCAGTCAGAACAGCTTTATCAGTGCTGTGACTAGCCCAAGGTCACCCAGCTGGTTGCATGTGGGGGAGTGCAGAATCAAACCTGGCTTGCCAGATTAGAAGTCCGCGCTCCTAACCACTACATCAAACTGGCTTTCCTGAGGGCAATCCTTTGCTGTTGATACAGGTAGATCTATCAGCATATGAGATGGTCAGTCACAATATGGTGATGGATCAGGTGCAACCAGCATGTGGGATCAAAAGGACAGCTGGTTCTGCTCTTTCCTTGTTTGAAGGCTACCAAAAGTTTGCTTTGGCACTTGATGTGTGGGGTGCCAAAGTATCCATCTAAACTCCAGTGCCCTTAAATCAGGCTGTCTCAACCAGTTTAGTGAAAACCTGGGGTCTTGGAATAGTCCATAAAGAGTTTTGTGGATTGTGTGGGAGTTAATTAATTTTCGATATATGCATATTATTTTTTTAAAGATCATTGGGTGATATGACCATCCTCCCAAAATGGCCAATGATGAGCATGGAAGGGGGTGGGGAGGGGCCCTGGCTATACAAATCCTTGTTGGCCAAAGCTCTTCACATGTGGTAGCAACTAGAGTCCAGAGAGGTACTTAACTGCCGGGGGGTGGGAGGGCAACTGAGTGGCATAGGCCTGCCCCATCTCTACAGTGGAGTAGGCTGCTGGGCCACTTCTAGCATGGCAGGGGAGGTGACAGAGCAGCATAGGCCTGTACCGGCCCTCTTTCTGCAGGCTCTCTTTGGTGAAGAAGAGCAAACTGGTAGCCAGCCCAGAGTTCAGGTATGGCTCAGTTCACAAACCACCTGAAAGTATTTTCATGCCGTCACTGCCTGTGCTGTAGAAATGGCCTCGTGTTGTCACTTCTGGTGGGAGTGTCTGGGTGATGTCACTTCTGGTGACATGTGACGTCCAGGGGTGGGCATGGCAGGAATGTGTCGCCTGCTGACATCACTCCCACGCTGCAAAGCCTTCATGACAACGCTGTGTTTGGAAGCCCCTGCAGATACAGCAGGGGGCTGGCAGAGGTTTTGCTTCACTGCAGGCCTGGGCGAGTGTGCGGCCATCTTGCTCACCTAGGAAGGGGCAAGGGAAGTGTCTCCTCATTCAACAACTGACTGCTGTGCGCAAGAGGGAATCAGGCCCAGAACTCTGCCCAGCTCCAGGCAGAGTTTTTTTACCATCAGAGTGAAGAACAAGGGACCGGGCTGCATTCCAAAGTTCTCTGGTTCCATCTTGACATCCTCATTTCAATTTTATTTATTTCTCGCAAGGAACAAGCCAGGCAGTCTGTACACCCACACCACTTCCCCGTTCCTCGCACAAATTTCCTTACTAAGACTGATGATTCTGTCCATGTCATTTGCATATTGTGGCAATTAACCAAATTGATGGTGGTGGTGGTGATGGAGAAGTCAGCATATGAAATGGAAAAGGAGCAGATTGCCCCCCTCCCAATCCTCTAAAACTTAAGGCCATATTCCTGAGAAAGGGAACAATTTCGAAGTGTTAATGCTCTGCTTGGCTGGAGGCAGAGTGCAGAGGCCCTAAAGCAGGGGTAGTCAAACTGCGGCCCTCCAGATGTCCATGGACTACAATTCCCATGAGCCCCCTGCCAGCGTTCGCTGGCAGGGGGCTCCTGGGAATTGTAGTCCATGGACATCTGGAGGGCCGCAGTTTGACTACCCCTGCCCTAAAGCGACGGACGGAGGGCAACAGGGACCTTCTAATTAGCCCAAACAACCGACTCCGCTGGGCTGGGCTGGGCAGGAGGGGTCTCAGCCAGGCGCTTGCTCCTTCCCTCCCAAACACCCTCAATTACCAATTCCCCATTCTGCTTCCCTCCTCAGCAATTACTTCCATTGTCTTTCATTTGGGAGCCGAAGGAACAGCTAGTGATTCAGACAGTGGGTGTCATTAAACAGAAAATGATGGAAGGCTTCATAAAGAGCCAGGCTTCCATCCAAGTGACACATCCAAAGTCTAATTCCTGCTCATCACTTTTGTGAGCAAGGCTCCCCTTGTCCCAGGGCTCAGCCCCCAGTGCCAGTCAGGCTGCCAGGGCTTAGCCACAGAGCAGGCAAATATAGAAACAGATGAGGGAATTCTAGGGAAATGTGCAAACCCCCCCCCCACAGATGTTTCGTTGGTTTTATGAAAACATTTATCTGCTTCCCTCAGCATTCTTCAGATGGCCGTCTAGATCAGTCCCCAAGCGGCACTTCAAGAGAACGGGAAGGGATTTCCACGTGGCAACAACAGTTGTCCACTGGCTCTGCGGCTGCTGATTCAGGCCACAGCAACAGGAGGGCTTCCACGTGGCAGCTGCCCCCAAGTTCTCCCTGCCTGCAGCAGCCCCTGCTCATGACCCCACACAGGAGCTTTCCTAGGGGGTTCTAAAGCAGCAATTCTGTCATTGTCCCCATCCACACATTGGCCCTCTCAATTCCCAGATTCTATTTTTTAAAAGTAAGTCTCTGGACCCTAATAATAACAACATTCTTCAAAGGCCTTGGGTGGGAAAAACATAGGTAAAGGTAAAGGTATCCCCTGTGCAAGCACCGAGTCATGTCTGACCCTTGGGGTGACGCCCTCTAGCATTTTCTAGAATGATACTATTAGATTGTTCTTATTTGTAAATTTGATACTTTTGTACTGTATCTGTACTATGACTACTGGTCTATGACTGTCAATAAAAGACTACTACTAGTTTTCTATTTGTCAGTCTCTTTTTTCTTTTATGTATTAAAAACTTTCAATACAATTTTTTCATGGCAGACTCAATACGGGGTGACCTTGCCATTCCCTTCCCCAGTCATTATCGTTTACCCCCCAGCAAGCTGGGCACTCATTTTACCAACCTCGGAAGGATGGAAGACTGAGTCAACCTTGAGCTGGCTGCTGGGATCGACCTCCCAGCCTCATGGGCAGAGCTTCAGACTGCATGTCTGCTGCCTTACCACTCTGTGCCACAAGAGACTTGGGAAAAACATATACAGACCAATAAAATAACCACAATGATCACATTAAAATATATTAACATTCTATCAAGCCAAATTATTTTAAATTATTTCATTGCAGAGTCATAAAGGAAAGGAAAATCTCTGCAATGAAGAAGGCTATAGAGTAACTTAAAAATATAAATAAATCTCGAAATTCAGGGGACCAGGTAGACAGATGATATAGCATTATAATGTTCGGGTGCTTGCACTCGAAAGCTCACGCCTTGAATAAATCTTTGTTCATCTTAAAAGTGCCACTGGACTCTGATTTTATGGTAGTTGTCGATGGTATTTCATCGGATTGGAGGGAGGAGAGCTGCGAGATGGAATGGGGCTCCATACTGGGTCCGGTACTTCTCAACATTTTTATCAATGATCTGGAAGAGGGGGTGGAGGGACTCGAATTGGGAGGAGTAGCAAACACTGCAGAAGATATAGAGTTCAACGAGATCTGAACATGCTGGAAAAGGGGGCAAATGAGAACAAGATGCAGTTCAATAAGGAGAAGTGTGGAGTTTTATATCTGGGTCTCATAAATGAGAAGCATGCATACTGGATGGGAGATACACTTCTTAGTAAGGGAAAGGTAAAGGTATCCCCTGTGCAAGCACCAGGTCATGTCTGACCCTTGGGGTGACGCCCTCTAGAGTTTTCATGGCAGACTCAATACGGGGTGGTTTGCCAGTGCCTTCCCCCAGTCATACCATTTACCCCCCAGCAAGCTGGGTACTCATTTTACCGGCCTTGGAAGGATGGAAGGCTGAGTCGACCTTGAGCCGGTTGCTGGGATTGAACTCCCAGCCTTATGGGCAGAGCTTTCAGACTGCATGTCTGCTGCCTTACCACTCTGTGCCACAAGAGGCTGAATGAGAGTATGAGTATGAATGAGATTTTGGGAAACATGTGGACTGTAAGCTAAATATGAGCAGAAAGTATGATACAGCAGTAAAGAAAAAGAATGCATTCTTGGGCTGTATCAACAGAGGCATCACATCTACCGTATATGCTTGCAGATAAGCCGAGTTTTTCAGCCCTTTTTTTAAGATGAAAAATTCCCCCTCGGCTTATATGCAGGTATTAAAAAAAAAAGACAAGACAGGAGGGTGGGGGTGGGAGACAAGCATACTTGCCTGAAGAAGCAGAGGCAGGAACAGCTGAGACGCAGCACGCCTGGGAGGAACAGAGCAGTCTCCACCCCCCCCCCTCACTGCCTTAAGGAGGCTAGCACAAGGCTAGCACGTGTTGCAGGAAGCTCTGCAGGGAGCTCTGAAGCCTCTGTCTCAGAGAGAGAGCAGAGAGCAGAAGGAGGAAACGCCCCTAGAGCAGTGGTCCCCAACCTTTCTGAGGCTGGGGACCGGCAGGGCAACTGGCCCGTCCGTGCACCGCGCATGCCCAGGCCGCGCCTGCACAACGCGCCTGCGTGGCTGCACCCACGCATAGCACATGCGCGGCCGAAACCGTGCATGAGCTGCACTTTCGCGCATGCGCGCATGCGCAAAAGTGCCACGCATGTACGAGTTCGGCCACACATGGCGCATGTGCACATGCACGGCCCGGCCGCGCATGCTCAGTGCGCGGCGCAGCCCTGATTCCCTCTCCCCGCCCTCCCGCAGTAAGAAGCTTCCCGGGCTGCAAGCTTACGGCCTGGGAAGTTTTTTACTGCGGGGGGGGGCGGGGAGAGGGAGCCGCAGCCCGGCGCCATGGCCTTCACGGCCCAGCACTAGGCCGCAGCCCGCAGGTTGGGGACCACTGCCCTAGAGGAAGGAATAAAGGTAAGAGAGGTCAGAGGGAAAGAGGAGGGAGGAGGAAGGCGGGAAGAAAAGGGGGGGGGGAAATCCTGCCTAAAACAGGGGGGGGGGAAGGAGTAAAAGCCACTATCCAAACACCACCCTCGGCTTATATGTGAGTCAATAAGTTTTTCCAGTATTTTGTGGTGTAATTGGGTGCCTCAACCTGGAGTCCAGTGTGCAGTTCTGGAGGCCTTACTTCAAAAAGGACTTGGACAGAACTGAGAGGGTTCAGAAGACAGTGATGAAGATGATCCAGGGTCTGGGGACCAAGCTTTATGAGGAAAGGCTGAGGGACATGGGAATGTTCAGCCTAGAGAACAGGAGGTTGAGAGGGGTCATGATTGCTGCCTTTGAAAGGCTGTCACTTGGAGGAGGGCAGGGAGTGGTTCTTGTTGGCAGCAGAGGGCAGGATCCATAGTAATGACTTTAAACTACATGTAGAACGGTACTGACTAAATAGCAACAAAAAATGTTCGCAGTCTGAGTAGTTCAGCAGTAGAATTGGCTGCCAAAGGAGGTGGTGAGCTCCCCCTATATATGGCCCCTTCCAACTCTATGATTCTATGAAATGGGGGTGGGGCTGTGGTGTCTAAACTGGCACTGAAGTGAGTGGGACTGGGAATTATCCAGATTGCTCCATCCACACAGCAGCCCTTCCCCCACCTTTGCTGTGATGTCTCAAAAAATATTGTCATAAAGCAAGATTTGGGGAGGGGGGGTAGAAATCCCAGGAAAGCCAGGAAAAAGCCAAAAGATGCATGAGAAGTGGGGAGGCCATTAAAGAAAATTAATGATAGTCAGTGTTGAAGTTACAGTAACAAAATGTTCAAGTTAAATCAACAAATATGGTATGCCCAGGGGAAAACTTAAGACAGGGGTAGTCAAACTGCGGCCCTCCAGATGTCCATGGACTACAATTCCCAGGAGCCCCCTGCCAGCGTTTGCTGGCAGGGGGCTCCTGGGAATTGTAGTCCATGGACATCTGGAGGGCCGCAGTTTGACTACCCCTGACTTAAGAATTGCATTGTAATATGTTTAATAAGTCTGTTTTTTATATTTATTCTTCTACATTTCTTTTCTAGATATGTCCTCTCTCTTTCTCTTTGTCCTATCATTTTTTTTCTTTTCAACTTCAACTTCTTCTATCTGACATGAATAAAACTATTACATCAGATCTCATTAGATTTGTCTGGCTAGCTACTGTAATCAGAAGGAAATGGGCTATTAACCCCCTTTAACTTTTGATAAGTTAGAACTAAGAGGTTATTTTATAAAATCTCAAACACATTTTAGTGCTTCTTATTAATGCTATTTTAATGTTATATTTCAGAATGATACTATTAGATTGTTCTTATTTGTAAATTTGATACTTTTGTACTATATCTGTACTATGACTACTGCTCTATGACTGTCAATAAAAGACTACTACTAGTTTTCTATTTGTCACTCTCTTTTTTCTTTTATGTATTAAAAACTTTCAATACAATTTCTTTTTAAGTGAGGAAAACCAGGGCAGGATCCGCTTGCCAACAGCAGCCAAGCTGGACCAAACACCAAGTACTTCGTGGGAGGGAGGACTCCAGCCTCCTTTTAGAGATGCTGTGATCCATTAGCAGGGGCTCATGGGAATTGTAGTCCATGGACATCTGGAGGGCCACAGTTTGCCCACCCCTGGCTTGACCAGAGGCCAAGATCTGGGACACGGAGAAGGAGGGCAGGCCTGCAGATGACCAGCTCCACCGTTCAGTGACCACATGACTGAGTGCATTCCCACCCATTGGGCCTTGGAACGCTCACTGTCTCCTTGCCAAAAGTTACAATTTCATTATCATATCCAAGCATCAGCCCAGGAGGTGTTGTCTGTTTTCATAGCCAAGTTCTCCAGTTACCACCAACTTCTACCTAGAGCAAAAGTCCCAGCTGAATGTGGAGTTTCCTATACAGAAGGAAAAGCCAAGGAGTTCTCCTTTGATTAAAAAAAAATGTCAAAATCCTCCTAGACAAGCTAGGGTATTCATTTCCCTCAGCTATCGAGTTCTGTCTACAGCCAAAGTCGGAGGTGAAGTTCGAGGCTCCTACTTGAATGAAGCAGTCGCTTAAGTGCTGTGAGGCCCATGCTGCTATGCTGGGATGCCAGCCTAGTTCGGAACAGGCTAATGAATGAAGCCCCAGGGGCTGAACCAGTTCTTTAATCCATTCAGTTGTCTGATTCAGGAGCACTGCGAAGGAAGTCTGAAGTCAACATTTGCCATCATGTTGACAAAGGAATATCCCCCTCCATTGTTATTCGCTTGACTCAGGCCACAAAGAAAACAGTGGATCAGCCCAAGGATGAATGTTTCCGTCCAAACCATGTAACCACAGGTTTCTGCCACGTCTTTCACATTCCCTTAATTCCTTTAACTATTTTATAGTTGTGTATTCATTTTATTATTGCCTCTTGTGGCGCAGAGTGGTAAGGCAGCAGACATGCAGTCTGAAGCTCTGCCCATGAGGCTGGGAGTTCGATCCCAGCAACCGGCTCAAGGTCGACTCAGCCTTCCATCCTTCCAAGGCCGTTAAAATGAGTACCCAGCTTGCTGGGGGGTAAATGGTATGACTGGGGGAAGGCACTGGCAAACCACCCCGTATTGAGTCTGCCATGAAAACGCTAGAGGGCGTCACCCCATGGGTCAGACATGACCCGGTGCTTGCACAGGGGTTACCTTTACTTTTTTATTCCTTTTATTAATTGTCATGTAACACCATGTGTGTTTTATGTTTGACTCTCAGTAGTTTAGACTATCTGGTAGAGCCAAAAATGTGCCCATTATTTCCCTGACCTTAGAGTGAATAACTTTCATTTTGGAGAAGAACTGTGTGGAATTGGAATTGGAGGTTTTCACACCCAAACCAGGGCACAGGAGGAACGCTGGGGCAAAGGCTTGATAAGGGGCCAAGCCCAAGGTGAGTTAGTTTTAGCAAGGATTTTGGGATGCTTTCAATAGAGATTTTCTTTCACCAAAGTCTGCTTATTGGGAGAAATCAGCTGGAACTAGCCTCCATCTTTGGGTAGCACACAGACTTTGGGTGTCAAAGATGTCATGCTGTGATTAAACTTACTCTAGGGTTACATGCAGTAGCTGTGGATCATCAAAGTGGCTTGGACCCTGGTTCTTTTTGCCAGGCCCAAATTATTATTTTTAATTACATTTACTAGTCTTGGGGAGCTGATAGCTACTCCAAGGTAGTAGAATACATGCCACCCCCACCGTCCTGTGAGTTCAGAAACCCATATTTAGCAAGAGACCAAACTCAAACCTTTGAGTCAGCTGGCAAAAAGTAGCCAAGGGGGCAGTTATTTTAGCCCACCAGCTGTGTGTGATGCTCCAGGACTACCACTGTCTCTGGCCAATCCTGGCTAACAACATCTTGAAGGTCCAGTCCGCTCAAAGGGCTCATGGCCAGCACAAAGCCCTCTGCTTTGCCAAGGGAATATGGAGCAATGGTTGACCAGAGTCGGTGAGTGCTATGATGACTCTATGGGGTATGAAAAAGCAACCACAGTGAGTCCTCTTAAAATGTACTTTTTTCACAATTTCAGTTTGACTTGGCTGAATCTTGGTTCACCCACGGAAATCCAATCTCTGCCTCTCACAACAACACATGCACTTGAAAACTGAAATTACACCCTGACCAAAATAGATTTCAGATTTTGGAATGTGGAGAGAGGAAAGGAATAGTCCTCAACAGGCAACAGTTCTTACCAGGATAGAGCTGCTTGGTTGGGGCACTCAGCTGAGCCACTTTCGTTACTCGATATGCCACGTCAGCTTCTTTGGAAGATCTTCTGCTTGTGCAAAAACCTGTCGTCTTTGATATGCCATCAGGTAAATTGTGAAAATCTAATACTTTCAAGAGATCCGCAGGTTCTGCTGCAAAGAAAGAAGAAAAGAGCCCAGTATAAGTACTGAAAAGAAAGTAGATTGCAAAGAACCAACACAGGCATGGTTGCCATCCTCTAGGTGGAACCTGGAGATATCCCCTAACAACAATTGATCTCCAGGCAACAAAACTCAGTTCCCTGGGGGAAAATGGCAACTTTGGAGTGTGGACACCATGACAATGTACCCCACTGAGCTCCCTCCCCCCTCACACCCTGCCTTCCCTAGGGTCCAGCCCCAAATCTACAGGCATTTCCTAGTCCAGAGCTGGGAATGCCAAACATAAGGCAGACCAAAAAAATGGGGGGACACACCAAAGTTGGTAACATTCTCATCTGACAAGAGATAGGGACAGCTTATCTTCTAAGGAAACTTATTTATTTATTTTATTTATTTCTTATATTTCTATTCCACCCTCCCATGCGGCTCAGGGCTTTGCCCTGAAATGCACCAGATGTGGGGGATTCTAAAAATCAGGCATCTGAACTATTCATGTTATTAGGCTGTTGGTTTCTAATGCTGCCTTCACCTCTCCCGTCTCTGCAAGGTGCTGGCAAACACAGCAGAGTAAAAAAAAAGACATCCATTTAAGATTCAACAGAAGCATCAAATCAAGGGACATGAAATCGATAGGCGTAATCAAAGCAGAAAAGGTAACATCATTCAACATGGAGGCAACAGCCAATGATAGATATATCAAATCTGGGCCTAACAATTGGGGAGCACAGAAAAGCAATATGAGCCCCAAGAATGATAGAATCATTGGAAGGAACCTCCAGGGTCATCTAGTCTAACCCCTTGCACAGTGCAGGCACTGACAACTACCTGCACACCCACAGTGACCCCAAATTCATGACCAAGTGATCCCCCCACCAAAAATTCACGTACATCCCATAGTGGCAATCAGCGATTCCATGGATATGCAAGGAAGGGCCACAAGAAACAAACAGACATATCCCTTCCTGCCCACCCACTCACAGTCTGTCTAAGTTCATAAAATCAGCAATTCAGTCAGATGACTATTTAGCCTCTGCTTAAAAACTTCCAAAGAAGGAGAACCCACCACCTCCTGAGGAAGCCTGTTCCACGGAGGAACCGCTCTAACATTAAGGAACTTTTTCCAGATGTTTAGCCAAAAATTCTTTTGAATTAATTATCACCCAATGGGGCAAAAGAAAACTACTCTGCTCGGTCTTCTACATGACAATCCTTCAAGTACTTGAAGATGGCTATCTTATCATCTCTTAGTCTTTTTTTCTCCAAGCTAAATACTCCAAGCTCCCCCAACCTTTCCTCATACGACTTGGTCTCCAAACCCCTCACTATCTTTGTAGCCCTCCTCTGGACATGCTCTAGTTTCTCTACATCTTTCTTCAGTTGCAGTGCCCAAAACAGAACACAAGTGAGGTCCTCCAAACAGACCTCCAAGTGAGGTCTAATCAGAACAGAGTAAAGTGATATCATCTATACTTTTAATACAGCCCCAAATCCTGTTTTCCTTTTTAGCAACTGAGTCACACTGCTGACTCAAGTCTACTAAGAACCCCAGATTCTTTTCACAAATACTATTCCCAAGACAAGTTTCACCCATCCTATAGTGATGGATTTGATCTTTCCTATCTTAATGAAGAACTTTACACTGATCACTATTGAAATTCATTTTATTCATCTTAGCCCAGTTTTCCAGCCTGTCATGCCACCTATCCTGTGGCCAACAGGCAGGGCAGCCAACTTCACAGTGGAGGAAAAAGAGAGAAAGCCTATCAGCCGCAGGACATGAATGAAGAAAGAAGCAGCTGATGACATGTGATAATACCTCTACTGTTCATAGAATCATAGAATAACAGAGTTGGAAGGGACCTCCTGGGTCATCTGGTCCAAACCCCCGCACTATGTAGGACACTTGCCACCCTATTGCCTATCCACTGTAACCTGCCACCCACTTGAATCTTCATAGAATCAGCCTCTCTGTCAAATGACTTTCCAGCCTCTATTTCCAAAGATGGAGAACCCTCCGCTGCCCAAGGAAGCCTGTTCCACTGAGAAACTGTTTTGTCAGAAACTTCTTCTGGATGTTTAGACAGAATTTCTTTGGAATTAATTTCATCCCATTGGTTCTGGTCCGTCCCTCCAGGGCAAGAGAAAACAATTCTGTCTACATCCCTCTTCAACTGTGGTGCCCAAAACTGAACACAGTACTCCAAGTGAGGTCAAATCAGAGCAGCGTAAAGAGGTACCCTCACCTCCCGTGATCTGATCCTGTATTCTGATTCTGTCTTCTGTTGTGTTTGCTACCCCTCCCAGTTTAGTATCACCTGTACATTTAATAAGTACCCCCTCTAATGCCTCATCCAAATCATTTATAAACATGTTGGACAACACAGGCCTCAGGACAGATCCCTGGGGCACTCCATTTGTCATTCTTCTCCAAGAGGATGCTGAACCATTAACAAGCACCCTTTGGGTATGGTTTGTCAATCAGTTATCTATGCACCTGACAGAATTAGGATCCATACCGCATTTTACCAGCTTGTCAATAAGAATATCATGTGGAAACTTATCAAAAGCTTTACTGAAATCCAGATAAACTATGTCTGCAGCATTCCCCTGATCCAGCAAGTTAGTCACTTTCTCAAAAAAAGAGATAAGGTTAGTCTGACTTGACTTGTTCTTGCGAAACCTGTGATGAGCCTTAGAAATCACAGCTCTCTGTTTCAGCTGCTCAAGGACCGACTGTTTGATTTGTTCCTAAATTCTGCCAACTATAGATGTCAAGCTGATGGGTCAGTATTTATCATTACCATTGTTTTCCATCCATGAGATATTAATAGAGAGTAAATGTATCCAATACCATTGTTCGTCTTTATTCTGATGAAGAACAGTTTACAACTCATTTTCAAGAGAGTAATAAAAAAGTATTTACAATCACGATTGTTTTCTATCCATGAGATATATTAATAATAAAATAGGGAGTAAATATATCCAATACCTTATAGTGCCAGTACATTCAAAGTATCTAATGGACCAATGGCTCCAGTAGTCTTAAGAAGCGTGGCAACTACCTACCTCAGTAAATGATTCCCACTCCAAATTTAAAAAGCTCAATCCTCCTGTTTCCTAACTTAAAGCTCCAGCTTACAGAAAACAGGAAACGCCCCATGGCATAAAACTTTTAAGGTATGCTGTTGTTATTACCCCATTATAAATGTAATTTGTTAAATGTTTTTTAATATGTTTCTTTACTTGTATAGCTGGATACTAACTGTGTCATGAATAGACTATATAAGTCACTTTACTTGAACTATAAGTTATTGGATATATTTACTCTCTATTTTATTAATATCTCATGGATAGAAAACAATGGTAATTCCAAATATTTTTTATTTGGAGCCACTGAGGAAGAGATATTCTTTTGAAAACAAGTCATAAACCACCCCAAACCCTCCCCTACCCAGGCTCCACCCCTAAATATCCAGGATTTCCATTCGCTGGCAGGGGCTCATGGGAATTGTAGTCCATGGACATCTGGAGAGCCGCAGTTTGACTAACCCTGGTCTATTCTGTGGTGTTGGGGGGAGAGGGCGGGTGTCGAGGCAGAGGCACCAAATTTGCAGCAGAGCTGCAGAAGCATCTCCTCAAAAGAACCCTTAAGTTTCAAAAAGACTGGTCCAGGAGGTCCAATTCCATGGGCACCTAAAAGCAGTGCCCTCATCTGACCTCCATTGTTTCCAATGATGAGGGGGAAAGATCCTCTCTTTTTGTTTTGCCATTGGAAACAATGGAGGGTGGATGGAGCACTGCCTTTGTGTCCCCATAGAATTGATCCCCCACTCCAATCTTTTTGAAATTTGGAGATTCTTCTCAGAGGGTGGCTCCCACAGATACTCTGCAGATTTTGTGCCTCTACCGCAAACCCCTATCATAGAATCATAGAGTTGGAAGGGGGCATACAGGCCATCTAGTCCAACCCCCTGCTCAATGCAGGATCAGCCCAAAGCATCCTAAAGCATCCAAGAAAAGTGTGTATCCAACCTTTGCTTGAAGACTGCCAGTGAGGGGGAGCTCACCACCTCCTTAGGCAGCCTATTCCACTGCTGAACTACTCTGACTGTGAAAAACTTTTTCCTGATATCTAGCCTATATCGTTGTACTTGAAGTGTAAACCCATTATTGTGTGTCCTCTCCTCTGCAGCCAACAGAAACAGCATCCTGCCCTCCTCCAAGTGACAGCCTTTCAAATACTTAAAGAGGGCTATCATGTCCCCTCTCAACCTCCTTTTCTCCAGGCTGAACATTCCCAAGTCCCTCAACCTATCTTCATAGGGCTTGGTCCCTATCTCCCCAGAATAGACAGAAAAGGAATATTCTGGTCCCTTTAAACCAGGCTTGCTTTGCTTTGCTTTGCTTTGCTTTGCTTTGCTTTCTTTTCCTTCCTTCCTTCCTTCCTTCCTTCCTTCCTTCCTTCCTTCCTTCCTTCCTTCCTCCCTCCCTCCCTCCCTCCCTCCCTCCCTCCCAAAGGTAAAAAGAAAAACCCCACCTTTTATTTATAACATGCAAGATGTAAAATAGAGGGTAGAAATTTAAAAACCAAACACAGCAAGATGGATTGGAAATCTCAAAATAGCAGCGGAAATGTTTTCTGAATGAGCAGGTCGGACCTTCAACTTTGCTTGGAACTGAAATATTTTAAATACCAATCTGCTTCTCAACCACCAGAACCATCAGCAATTTATCGATGGCAACCTCTTCTAACAACCACCCTTTAAAGCAGGCTTTCTCAACCAGTGTTTCGTGAAACCCCAGATTGGGTGGGGAGTTAATTGATTTTTAATATATTTTAACTTAGAAAAATATTAAGTGATTTGGTCATGTGGACCCACCCCCCAAAATGGCCAATGCTGGGCCTGGAGGGGATGAGACGGGAGGGGAAGGGCACCAACCATAAAAGTCCTTGATCGCTGAGGCTCACTGCATGTGGTAGTGACTGGAGACCAGAGCGGTATACACTCTCATTTTAACTTAATTGGGGGGGGGGGGAGGTCAGCAGATTAGCATAGGCCTGCCCTGGTCCTGTTTCTGGTGCTGCGGGGGGGGGGGGGTGATGGAGTGGTATAAGCCTGTGGCACACATCAAGCAGGAAGGCCAGGGTTGCCCACACAGATGGTGCCAGTATCCACAGCAGCTTCTGATGTGCAGTTGGCTGCCAGCAGTCTCCAATGAATTCCACTGAAAACACCTTTAGCTCACTGGTTGAAATGCAACAGAACCCCCTTCTGGACTAGGCAGCACCATGGTGGGAACCACCAATACCCTTCCCCAAGAAAAAGCTACATTAAGTGCTGCTTTGGGGTCTCAGAGGCCCCATAGCCCACTCACTGAATGGTGCTTCCACCTACGTCAAGCCTCAAAATGCAAACTTCATAATAGGCTGAATTGGGAACAAAGCTCTACTCAAAGGCCCCAATCAGCTAAAAACGAAAACCAACTTGCCCTGGAGCTCTGCAAAGGAAAAGAATCACCCAGACCGATCATGCATGAGGGGGAAAAGATTGAGTGTGAGGGTCCTGCATAGTGCAGGGGGTTGGACTAGATGACCCATGAGGTCCCTTCCAAATCTATGATTCTATGATTCTATGAAAAGGCCGGGCTAACGCTCACATGGCTGTGGGCCAAATTCCCACTTGTGCACAATGTCGACGCCGGCCCAGATCGCCCCAGCCCTGGCCTGCTTTAGGGCCTTAGTATTCCCTGTTTAGCCATCAGCAGTCATGCCATGCCAGGCCTGTACACACAGGGAAGAGCAGGCCCAGATCCTCCCCTGTCTATGGTGTCCCAGCAGGGGCAGAAAATGACGCATTCACCTTTGTCACGCAATCCCACGCTTGTGGAAGTAAACCCCCCCCCACACACACACACCACACCACTGCCCCCCCCCCCCACACACACACCATGGAGAAATGTGGTGGAACCGAAATTCGGGATGGATAGTGTTTGGTGTGGGAAATTTTCCCCCAACAGTACACGAGAAGCAGCTGGGCATGCTGCCCCACCACATGAAACCAGAAGTGGCCTGCTGCGGCTGCAGGAGTACATAATAGGTCTCAGAGGCCCACTGTAAACACCATGGTCCAGTAGTCAGCACTCATTCCATGGACTCAAGCAGATGCTGTCCCGTGTGCTACAAACAAACTTCAGTACTGAGAGAGACAAAGCCTTTTCATCGTGTCACCATTCGGCCTGGACAGATGTCTCTCAGGATTCCCAGAGGGGAAAGAGGAGAACTGGGGCCGTGCATCCTGTCAGGATACACTGCACACTTGGGACAAAGGTTGCCCCTTATGTTTAATGCACACATCTCTCTCTCTCTCTGTCTCTCTGTCTCTCTGACTCTCTCTCTCTCTCTCTCTCATTCCTCATCTTGTCTTCTGACAAAGCTGTGAACTTGCCAAAGCGGACAATTTGCAGCAGTCTGGTTAAAATAGGACCATGCTTACTCTGTAACGAGACCTTTCCTCTGTATATAGCAGGGGTAGTCAAACTGCGGCCCTCCAGATGTCCATGGACTACAATTCCCAGGAGCCTCTGCCAGCATTCGCTGGCAGGGGCTCCTGGGAATTGTAGTCCACGGACATCTGGAGGGCCGCAGTTTGACTACCCCTGCTATATAGTTTATTCAGTTTCTACTCTGCAGGATGCTGGAGCCACACTCCCTGATCAGCCTCCGCTTCTGTGGGACGTAAGTTGTGGTTCATGCAAAATGAAGGCCTCGGGGAGCAGACTCAAGAGTCCATTGTTTAGATCACAATTCTAGAGAGTGTTGTATGCCCCGTTAGAAAAACACAGAATCCAGCTTGTGGCAAGCAAAACTGTTCATTCTACATTCACTTGCCTACAGTATGTACAGGCTATATGGGTCCTAGCAACTACTCTGGGGAGTTTGGGAATTCCTTTTTTGCCAAGTCACCTTCGGAAGCCTTCTACATTCCACAACAAGCATGCCTGGAGAAGGAGGAATTACTGCAAGAACAGCCTCAAAAGGTTGACGTTCAAGCCCAAATCCTCATGGGCTGCCCCCACCTTTTCCAGTCCGTTCCCTGAGCCGGAGTTCAACACACACTCAGTGGACATCAATTAAGTGCCACTAAATTTAGACAAACAGAACTATATAGCACATCCTTACATCCTTTGCATTGGTGAAAGAGCCTTATGTTTCCCCCCCCCCCCCAACTCTAGCAGAACTCTTGGCTGTTTGGATACAGCAGAGAGCTTGGAGGCTGCAATGGTGTTGGAAGACACGGTGCTGAAACGGTTCTGTCCCCTTTTTTCTGGGAGGACCCCGAAGCTCACCATGGTTGACCAGAGTCTAGTTCCAACCCCTTTGCCCCCGCTGTTCAGCCTCAGACCACTGAGTACAAGCACCCAAGGCATCTTGAATCTTCCAATGGCATCAATGCTGGCTTTTGATTAGGTCTTTTGCCTACAACATTATTTTCATTCGTCTTTTCAATGTATTTTATTTCATTAGTATGTACACTGCAAGCCCCCTTAGCGCTAACCTGAGTAGCAGGGGTCGTCAACCTGTGGTCCTCCCGATGTTCACGGACTACAATTGCTGGCAGGGGCTGGCAGGGGCTCATGGGAATTGTAGTCCATGGACATCTGGAGGACCACGGGTTGACGACCCCTGGCCTAGGCTATCCTGATAATCATATCTCAGAAGCTAAGCAGGGTTGACTCTGATCAGTATTTTGATGGGAGACCTCCAAGGGATGCTACTGAGGGTGGTGATTCTTCCAAAAACCCATTGGTTTACTATAGGGCTTCTGTGACTTGCTTACACCTTCAGTTCCTGTGAGGTAGAAAGGTGGCTAATAAAGGTTTTGAATAAAGAAATAAATACCTAACAGCTGTTGGGTCATTGTCTCAAAGCCAAGCATGACAAAATTTATGTTGGTCTGCATTTGACCAGCTCCAGGAAGAGTCTAGGGTGGGTTCAAAACAGCTATAGCAGAGCTTGTTTGCTTTCTAGCGTGTTGTATGAATGCGCTCTGTGATCCTTGACCATATTAAACTTAGCTGAAGAAAAATCAGAATAAAGCAGGGGAAAACATGGAAAATATGCTCCATGGAGACAACGTTTTTACAAGAAGCAGCTGGACTTGTCCTGCTTCCCTCAGACTGAAAAAAGGCCAGAGGAGGTAACAGATTCCATGATTCTATGGCTCAGTGTCTAGCCCACAGCAGTTGGGGTTTCTTGCAGTGACTCAAAACTAGGCTTAGAAACTAAGCAGCGCCTGACACAGTGGGGGGGGGGGAGTTAAAGAGGCACACTGACTTTCGGTGGATCAAAGCTACTTTGGGAAAAGACTCAGAGTTAAGAGTCTTTACATGCAGAAGGGAAATGATGGTTTCTTTTTATAAAGAGTCGCCTTTACATGCTAGCTGAGGCAAGGAAACAAGTTTTGCAATTATGCCATGATAGCAAGACAGAGAGATGTTTTAGCCTCGTAAAAATGTTGCATTTGGTCAGACGACAATTTTGATGGCCCTGTTTAAGAAACGGCATAAAAAAATATGTACATGTATTGCATCTAAACAAGGCAGGGGTATGCATCGAGGGCTGCTACAGCACCTGAATATCTCAAATTTTCCTTGGTCTGTGATTTCCATGGACTTTATCACAAGCTTGCCTCCCAGCCATGGAAAAACCATCATTCGTACTGTGGTTGATTTTTCTCTTAGCTCATTTTATGCCCTATACATTTTTACCTACTTTCCAGAAATTGGCAGCTCTGTACAACAATATTTTTTTTACATTCAATTCCTGTTAAAATAATCAGTGACAGAAGCACTCAGTTCATTGCCAGGTTCTCTGGCAGGAGTTTTTTGAACTGCTGGGGATGGGTTAAGCTGCTGGAAACAAATAGACAAACCAAGCATATCAATCACGTGTAGGAAAACAGGGTTGCTACCTGTAATTGTTGTTCATCGAGTATATTCTGTGCAAGGACACATGGGGACTGCGCATGAGCAGGCTTGCCTGCCTCAGAGAGGTTATTCCCTAGTAAAGCCTCTAGAGGGTGCTGCACACCAACCAATTTGTGACTCCTCCTACGGAGCACTCACCCTGCGCCACAGCGCCCTCCCGCTCAGTTCCTCCTATGCCGCCGAACCACAGAGGCATGTAGCGGGATCAGAGGGAGGGTATGTGTTCCTGCACAGAAGATCCTTGATGAACAACAGTTACAAGTAGCAACCCTGTTTTCATTGTCATTCTTCTGCGCAGTTCACACATGGGGATTTTAGCAAGCCAGACACAAGGAGATGGGTACATGCCGTTTAATTGAATAAAGACTGCAAAACTTCTGTCCCCACTTGCGAACGTCCAAGGTATAATGATGAAGAAAAGTTTCAGGTTATGACCATATCGCTGCTCTACAAATCTCCAGCACCAGCACCCCATCTAGGAACACTGCAGATGATGCCACTGCTCATGTGGAATGTGCTGCAATGTCCAGTGGATGGTCCTTCCCCGCTGCTCTGTAGCACCTGCCAATAGTAGCCACAATGCACCTGGAAATCAACTGGAAAGATGCCTCCTTTCCTTTAGAATAGAGGTCCCCAACCTTTCTCAGGTCAGGGACCGCCTCCGGGGTGAGGGGAGAGCCAACGGCCCGGTGCTGTGCAAACGCGCACGCGCAGTTGCCGCACATGTGTATTTTCGCCACCAGGGGGCGCTAACATGCATGTGCGGCAACTGCGCGCATGCGTGTTTGCGTCACTGGCGTGCTGCCGGCTGCGCCTGCCTCTTCCCTTCCTTCTCACTGTGGGCAGGGGAAGTAAGCGCGGCTGCCGTCGGCCCGGTACTGTGGTCTTAGCGGCCTGGCACCGGGCCGCAGACCGGGAGTTGATGACCCCCGCTTTAGAAGGTCCCTCAAAACACACAATAAGGAATCCTCTTTCCTAAACCCTGCAGTCCTCTGCAAAGAACGGAGACACCTTTCTGCCACAGAACTTGCTGCAGGAAAAACTACTGGCAATATAATCTCCTGAGACATGTGAAACTTTGATGACACCTTAGGAATAAAGGGCAAACTTGTCCGTAAAACTGCCCTCTCTTGGAATACCTTCAGGACAGTGACCACTGTGGCACAATAGGCTTTGTAGGTGGGCACAAATTACACAACCCCTTCAGAAATGATGAGTGAATAATAACTTATCAATCACCTCAACGTGAAATGCTGAAACCTGTCATTGCTGAGTGACCCAGAGCAATTTGATATTTTATTTCCAAATTGCAATCACCAGTCTGATCAATTTGTGATTCAAGAAAAATGAATTCTTGAACACGTTCGAGAGCCAGTTTGGTGTAGTGGTTAGGAGTGCGGACTTCTAATCTGGCATGCTGGGTTCGATTCTGCGCTCCCCCACATGCAACCAGATGGGTGATCTTGGGCTCCCCACAGCACTAATAAAACTTCTGACCAAACAGTGATATCAGGGCTCTCTCAGCCTCACCCGCCTCACAGGGTGTATGTTGTGGGGAGAGGAAAGGGAAGGTGACTGTAAGCCACTTTGAGCCTCCTTCAGGGAGAGAAAAGCGGCATATAAGAACCAACTCTTCTTCTTCAGTAATATCAGGGCTCTCTCAGCCCTCTCAGCCCTTACAGGGGGTCTGTTGTGGGGAGAGGAAAGGGAAGGTGATTGTAAGCCACTTTGAGGCTCCTTCTGGTAGGGAAAAGCAGCATATAAGAACCAACTCTTCTTCTTATCCTGTGGCAGCCAGAGAGCCCTTATCCATAAAGCCAGAAATGTTTCTGTCCCAGTCCAATTTGAAGCAAGAGCCACTTGCTTTCCCGCCAGTGCCCCTGACTTCAAACCGCCCACTGGGGGGCGCTGCCAGCAGCACCTGCGCAGTGCCATGCTGAGGGAGAGCCCCAGCCATGGCGGACGCTGGAGAGCACTAAAGGTGGCCCGGCGGCAGAGTGGCAGGGCAGCCCCTGAGGCAGCAGCCAGGGAGGAGGACGAGGAGGAGCCACGGTCCGGTACCAACTAATCTAAGGACTGATACCGGTCCCCAGACTGGGGATTGGGGACAGCTGGTCTAGGGGAAGAGCATTCTGTTCCCACCTGTAAGATTTGCCAGAAGTTTACCTTGCAAGCTCCAGACAGTGTTGTGGGAGAAAGCCTTACAGGCTTCTGATCCTCAGTCCAAAACAGCTTGGTCAAGAGCCTCAACAGAGGAAGCATTGGGTTTGACGTAGTGAGTCCCGCCTCTGGGTTCGACATCTGCTCGGACCCGAGCAGTGTCGAAGTCCCCTTGTGAACAACTGGCATCTCCTGAGCCACCCACAAAGAAAGTGAAAGGGAAGAAGGAGAAACCTAAACCTCTAGTGACACCCCAGAACTGACTCAGCAGTTTCTCGAGGGACTGTCAGAGGCATAGGTCACCTGCTTCCTGTATTTCCGAGGGGGAGGCTGCACCTAATTCCTTCCTTCACCAACTACCTCCCCGGGTTGAAATGGAGCACCGCTGCCATTTACCTATGCGCTGGCCATCCTATCCCTATTCTGAGCAACGGGATTACCCGGATCCATGGGAGGCACTGGTTTCCGACTACCACGATGGAGAGTAAGCAATCCCTGATCATTGCTAGGATTTTACGGATCCAACGTAATCCCTCCACAATTAGGGAGAGTGATGGATGCAGGGGAATCCAATGCTTCCGAACCGAGTCCAGATGAGTCATGTGCTGATCAGTCTCTCCGATGGAAGCCCTGAGAGTGTATGGGCGCAAATGATGTGAATTGCCAAATCCTTAGAAATTGAGGTGACTGCTAGGGAACAGAAGATTAAACTCTTGAGTTGCCTTTATTCTGACTCCCCAGGACTGATTCTGTGAAGGTTCAGGGGGGTGGCAGGTTACAGTGGATGAGCGATAGGGGTGTGAGTGTCCTGCATAGTGCAGGGGGTTGGACTAGATGACCCAGGAGAACCCATCTAACTCTGATTCTATGATTCTATATCAGGGTCCCTATGCCTGCCCCCCTTAGTTCCAATTTGCAGCAGGAAACAACCTCCACAGGATGAGAGACATAAAAACTCCCTGTGAAACAAAAATAAAAGCTGAGAGAGAGAAAATCATGGACATCTAGCCCAATCTAGCTGTCCACCAGCTGTTTGCCTGGAATTGCTAACACTCTGCCATGATAATCGGGTGGCAATGCATTTTGGCTTTGTAAAAACTCTGCACTTGGCCAGGTGGCAATATTGAAGGCCAACTATGAAGAAAGACATATGTGCAAGGCTGTCCCACGGGTATCACTGCAAAGAGGGTGGGGGGGGGGGGGACCGCAGGAGTTGCTACGACTGTTGAAGACGCCTGCCACACCTTGGCAGGACATTTCTATAGACCAGGGGTAGTCAAACTGCGGCCCTCCAGATGTCCATGGACTACAATTCCCAGGAGCCCCCTGCCAGCATTTGCTGGCAGGGGGCTCTTGGGAATTGTAGTCCATGGACATCTGGAGGTCCGCAGTTTGACTACCCCTGCTATAGACTATTACTGATTTACCCCCAAGCCATGTTAAAAATGTAATTTAGGTGATGGTGGACCAGTTTTGATAACAAAACCATTTTGTGCCATGTGTTTTGCCAACAGCTTTCTCCAAGGAAAAGCTTAGAAACCTTGATGGAAGCTGGTTTTGTTATCAAAGGCTAGCAAAATATACGAGCTGAGGGATAGGGTTCAACATTCCTTTGTGTCTGGTAACCTCAAAGCCCCCTCTTCCAGGAACTGACATTAAACATTAATTATAACATCTTAAGATTTTACTACAGAAATAATGAAGGAATTTTCATTGAACCTCAGCTCAGCCAATAAAAGATGAAGAGATACACTGCAAATTGAAACAGTGTTTTTAAAACTTTTTATATTTACATTAAACTAATCTGGTTTAAAATTATCCTTAAATGATAATTTCCACAACATATAATATCCATTGGGTCATAAAATCATAGAGTTGGAAGGGATCTCCAGAGTCATCTAGTCCAACCCACTGCACAATGCAGGAACTCACAACTACCTGCCCCCCCCCATGGTGACTCCAATTTCATGCCCAAGTGATGCCCCCCCCTCCCACCAAAAATTTCCAGAATCCAGCCTGGCCTGGAGGCAATTAACCTACCCAAGGCAGCAATTCCCTGGGTATGCAAAGAAGGGCCACAAGAGACAAACACTGGCAAATCCCTTGCTGCCCACCCACTCACCATCTGTCTAAGTTCAAAAAAACATTTCTGTGAGATGACTATCTAGCCTCTGCTTATAAACTACCAGAAGGAGAAGGTCATGTCTTAAGTTCTCTTAGAAGTCACAAATATAGTAAAATCTGTACTTGGACCATGGCTTCAGGTAGTACCGTATATACTCGCATATAAGCCGAGTTTTCCAGCACGGTTTCTAGCACTTAAAAGACCTCCTCAGCTTATACGCGGGTAATTGATTAACAGTCTGCCCCCAGCCAGTCAGAAGCAGCATTGCATTTGCAACCTAAGCTCTTTGCAAGTGAACTAGGTAACTTTTTCCTTCTGCAAAGCTCTTAAAAACTAAGCTCTTTGCAGGTGAGCTAATTGCTCCCAGCTAACCATGCCTTCTGCAAATATCTTGAAAGTTGAGCTTACTCTGGCAGCTTGGAGGACATCAATGGTTTGACTGAGGGATTCCGATATTTTATCCCTTCCTAATCACTTCTTCCAAAACTATTCTTTTGGTTTCTGTGGGTGGGGTGGGTTTGGGGGGTGCTTTGGGATTTACTGTTTCTTCAGTATTTCTTTCTTCTTTTATCTGAGGGGCAGCATTGTTTGCCTTTTCTTCTTGGGGTCGTGTTTCTTTTAAAAGTTGATTTTTACAGTTCTTTATTTCAATGTTTTGTTCTGGGGGGCACTGTAGCCCCCAGTTTGGCAGCTGTTGTACTTGTTGTAGTAGGTTGCCAACTTTGGATACTATTGTTCTGCTCTGGTTTGCTGGCCTGGGAGGCACTGTTTGGTTCTCCTGCCAGAGCTGTTGTCACAGAGCAGTTCTGTCAGTGCTCTCTCAGGGTGTCTAGCAACAAGAGAGGAAGGGAAGGCAATTGTAAGCCACTTTGAGACTCCTTTGGTTAGTGAAAAGTGGGGTACAAAGACCAGCAGCTATTCATCATCTTGACTTTTCTGTATTTGTTGGGAGGGAGGCTAGATGGGAAAGCCTGTGACAATTGAGCATGGATTAAGAGGCCACCCTGTAAATTTACCAGTAGCCTGCTGCATTTCCCACCCTCGGCTTATATGCGAGTCAATAAGTTTGCCCAGATTTTGTGGTAAAATTAAGTGCCTCGGCTTATATTTGGGCTGGCTTATATGCGAGTATATACGGTACTTAGAATCTCTTAGAACTGAATCCATCAAACAGATGACATCTGTTTTGCTACATAAAAGCACCAGGAGTAAATAACCACCCTGTGAGATCAAAAACTATGAATATGATGATCAGTCATGTAAAGTAGCTATTATTGTGCCGATAATGAATATTTGTCATCTAAACATGTTTCCTGCCATGGAGACACGCCATTCTGGCCACCGAATGCAAGCCATGGCTTCTGGAAAGCTCTGAGGATGAAAATTCAGCTACAAGAGGCCAGGATAGGCCAGGGTTGGCATGTGCTCCAGTGATACCCCCTTTCCCAGGGACACGCCAGAATTCTGCTGTCTGCTTCTAGTCCCTCTGGGCATATCATGATTGTCACTGGGCCTGCACAGGAAATTTGGAAGATGCTTGTTCATAAGATCAGTAGCGCGTACACATGCACCAGAGCTCCTTTCCCCAAAAGCTCCAATAATACATGGGGAAGCATCACGATTCCAAGCCAGAATGCACAAATGCAAGTGCTCAGTTGTCCTATAGGGGCTAAGAGATGTTTCAAAGGGATGTGCCAGGCCAGGCCAGGTTGGATTTGGAGATTTTTGGTGGGGGCGATCACTTGGTCATGAAATTGGGGTCACTGTGGGTAGGCAGGTAGTTGTGTGTTCTTGTATTGTGCAGGGGTTGGATTAGACGGTCCTGGAGATCCCTCCCATGATTCTGATTCCATGATTCTTAATAGTGAAGCAGAGTAAGATCTTCTATGGGCATCTTTGTTCTTTAGTTATACATCCTCTATGCATTGAGCCGTGCATAGAACCATAGAACATGGAGTTGGAAGGGCCCTCCAGAGTCATCTAGTCCAACTCCCTGCACAATGTAGGAACTCACATCTACCTGCCCACCCACAGTGACTCCAATTTCATGCCATATGATGCCCCCCAAAAACCCTCCCGCAGAATCCCTGGCCAGTCTGGCCTGGGGAAAATTCGCCTCCTGACCCCACAGTGGCAATCAGCCTGTCCCTGGGCATGCAAGAAAGGGTCACAAGAGCCAAGCTCTGACACAACCTATTCACTATCTGCCTAAGTTCATAGAATCAGTGTGATGCTTACTATACGTTCATGGTGTGAGTAAAAGGTACACAAGAGGGTCCTGTTTCCAGGGGGATGCAGGCATGATTGCAGGCCAAAGAAGAATCAGATACGTGGAATCCCACAGAGGCGACTCCAAAAGTACACTGCTATGAAATATAAGCAAAGGCTAATTCAAGGAGCAGAAATAGTCTTCTGCTCTAGCAATATGGCATTTGCCTGTGGATGAACAGGAGAGGAAGATGGGGAAAGGCAGTAAAGAGTGGGGGGAATGAGCGGTCAGGGAGCATCTTGCCAATCAGTGGCCTGTCTCACCATCCCAGGGCACAAAGTTTGCCATTTAAATAGCTTTTTTATCCCAGGAAGAGCCACTGAAGTTGGAGAAAAGTTCCTGACTTCATTGAATAGACCTGAGAGGACACAAGCCAATTGTTTTCTAACCTTATTTGCCAGGTAGGAGCCCCCCCCCCCCCCGTGCCAGGCTCCATCAGCTGGTTGCTGGTTGCCTGCCACAATCAAGAATGGCCTGCAGGCCAGTACGGAGGGAGGGTCTGGGAAACTGGAGAGACAGCTCCTTTCCCCTCCAGACAATCCATGGGGCACAACTACCTAGTTGCTTTGCATGGGCAAGCAGGTTGGCAAAATACTTCTGTGGGGGAGTAACTCCATGGAAAGTGATGGTCCACCAAGAAGCTTCAAAATGCAACCCATCTTTACACTCTGGAGGTCTCTGGACGGGAAAGGAGGGTAGAGGTCACTCAGGAGAAGACAGAGAGTTGTGTAGGTAGGCCAAAGGCCCTCTGCCCTATAAGGAGGCTTTCCATAATGGCCACCAACAATGCTCCCCATAAGCCTCCCACCTTGAGACTGGGAAATGGAGCTCATCAGGGGACTGGTTAGGGCTTTCTTATGTTGCCACATTTCTATTATTTTACTTAGTTCAGAGTGGTCACATGGTTTCCCCATCTCCATTAAATTCTCACAAAAACCTTGTAGGAGAGCCCTTCCTAGCAATGTGTCTAGGTCTCCCCCTTTTTATCATTGCACTCCAACCATCCCCTCAAAAGGAAGGCCACCTGCCCACCCGCTCAAGGAAGCTTCCCTATACATGCCTCTCTGGCATGGAAGCTTCCCTAGGAAGCTTCCCTATACATGCCTCTCTGGAAGGAGGCAGCTGTGCAGAAGAGCAGCACAAAGGGGTTTTAACTAGGGTTGGGGCACTTTGGTGCCCGAAGCGGCCATTTGCTCCTGACACGGCAAGCGCCGCGCCATGGGGGGGAGGGAAGACTCAGGCTTCACTGACACCCGCGCTTCCCCCCCCCCTGCAGCATGGCGCTGGCTGTGTCGGGAGCAAACAGCCACTTCGGGCGCCAAAGCCCCCAACTAGTTTTAGCAGAGAATGTCTGAAGGACTGGCTCTCCCCAGCTCACCTAGACCACCTGTTTCTGGCCCCATCCCACCACTTGAGTTTCTTCGTTGGGCAGTGGATGCCTTACCTCTCCACCCCTTCCCCAAGATTTCACACCAAGCAGAACACTTAAGAGGATCCTGCAAAGCAGCCTGTATCGTTTTACAAAAACCATGTCAGAGTATCTAAAGCTACTGAACCTGCGGCCTGGCTGTTTCCCCCTGACTCAGGGGGGAGTTTATAGGTTGTTGCTGCTGCTTTTTGTCTGGCAAGGAGTGGGGAAAGTGTGGACACAAAGGGTCTCTTTCTCCGTTTCCTCAGTCCTCCACCTTTCCATTGATGCAGGGTTTTGCTTCACAATAGAATTTTCCACATGCCGAATTTAATCGTGTGTCGACTGACATTAAGCAGATGTGAACTACCTGGCTGTGTTCACTCCATTGCTGTCACTCGCTGCTCACTAAAATGGAAAAACTGACTCTGTTCTATCCTCTCCAGCCACTGACAAATGCATGGAGTTTGGCTACAGAGTCGTCTCTGCTCACCGAAAACGTTCAGCAGCTGGGACCAACAGGAGGAAAAGATGAAGTATCTTCTTTCAGAAGATCTTGGCTCAAAAGGGCCAGCTGGAACAGTCTTCAGCTGAAAAAGTCTCTCTAACTGTGTTGGCATCCCACCAGCAAGGGCCAATGACTATTGGCAATGGAGACAAATGATGTAGCCCTAAAAAATCTTGGGGAGGCCCAGGTAAAGACAGTAATCAGACAGGAGAATATACAGCATGCCAGACTGACCTTGCAAGTACTTACAGCTTGTTAGCATCAGCATCCTCAACATACCATCTGCCTACTTATCGACATTTGAACTCCACAAACACAGAAGAGCCACAGAAGAGTCATGCCAAAGACCATGTTCCTGCTCCCTAAAAGAAGTGGAGACGATTGAACATATCTTCTTCCACTGCCCATTTCACAATCTAGCACTTATTCGCCCACTAACAGACACAGTGCCATAACAACCTAGTGCAGAGAGGATTAGAGCAGGGGTAGTCAACCTGTGGTCCTCCAGAGGTCCATGGACTACAATAACCATGAGCCCCTGCCAGCATTTGCTGGCAGGGGCTCATGGGAATTGTAGTCCATGGACCTCTGGAGGACCACAGGTTGACTACCCCTGGATTAGAGGACTTCTGTTGGCGGAAGAGCCTCTTGTGGCACAGGGTGGTAAGGCAGCAGAAATGCTGTCTGAAGCTGTCTGCCCATGAGGCTGGGAGTTCAATCCTAGCAGCCGGCTCAAGGTTGACTCAGCCTTCCATCCTTCCGAGGTCGATAAAATGAGTACCCAGCTTGCTGGGGGGTAAACGATAATGACTGGGGAAGGGAATGGCAAGGCCACCCCATATTGAGTCTGCCATGAAAACGCTGGAGGGCGTCACCCCAAGGGTCAGTCACGACCCGGTGCTTGCACAGGGGATACCTTTACCTTTATTGGCAGAAAAGCCTCAAATCTCCCCGATGGTGGCAAAATGTTTTGCCTTTACAATCCAAGCTTGACAAAAGGACAGGAAACATGCTTAAAGTTCTAGAAGTTGATCCTTTAACCCAGTGGTCCCCAACCTGCGGGCCGTGGCCCGGTGCCGGGCCGTAAAGGCCATGGCGCCGGGCCGCGGCTCCCTCTCCCCGCCCCCCCCCGCAGTAAAAAACTTCCCGGGCCGCAAGCTTGCGGCCCGGGAAGCTTCTTACTGCGGCAGGGCGGGGAGAGGGAATCGGAGCCGGGCCGGGCCGCACCTCGCGGGGCGTGGCCCGATGCGGGGGCGTGGCTCGATGTGCGGGCGCGGCTCGCGGGCGCGGCCCGATGCGGGGCGCGGCTCGCGGCCCCCAGGGGCGTGGCCGATGCGTAGGTGTGGCCCGCGCGCGGGCCGCAGGCCGCGCCCCAATGCCCTGCCGGTCCCCAACCTCAGAAAGGTTGGGGATCACTGCTTTAACCTATTTAAAATTCCTAAAATTTCTTTTTAATATTTTAAATTATCTTTTTCAGTTTAAATTTTAACACTTCTATTGACTGATCCTAATGTACTACAAGATTTTTTTAAAATAATATCTTATATTCCTGAATTTTGGTCTATGCCTATATAAATAAATAATTGAAATGGTCCAAAGCCCTAAAAAGTTGCCATGGGGTTCTGAAATGGCCCCTGGGCTGATGGGAATAACTTCCGTATTATCTACAAAGTGCTTAAGTACAACCCAGGGAGGCCATTCCCTAATGGGGAGGGATGAGATAAGAGATAAGACCATGCTTTTACGGCACCATCCACAGACTATTCCAAACACCACTTTTTGTGGCTGTGGCTCTTGATTAAGGCCCTCAGCTGGTAATCCTGTTATCAAATTGGGGGTAGGGTGAGGGATGTGTATGTAAAGCACAAGATCAAGGGAAACAGAGTTTAAAAAAACAGGCCAGTGGCCCACCTGGGCCTTCTCCTCAGGAGTCAGTAGCTCCCGCCTCCAGCTTCACTGGTTTTTCTCAATTTTGCCATCCAAAGCCAGATGTCAGGGATAGACCCTGGGAGTTACAGGGGACAGAAATTGCAAAGCAGTTACCTTAACACCCATTTCAAATATATTAGTTATTGTTATTAAACACAGAATTATGCAGAACCTGCTGAGGAAAACCAGCATGGCTTCTACAAAGGGAAATCCCACCTTACTAACCTCTTCGAGTACTTTAGGAAGGCACTGGTTACGAGTGGAATTCTGGATCAAATTTAAGGTCTTGGTTCTGACCTTCAAGGTCTTCTACGGTCTGTGATCTACATACGTGAGGGACCACTTCTCTATGTCCCCCTAAGGCAAGTGCACTCTGTGAATTCTGACTTGTTAGTTCCCTGCACCAAACTTTATTTACTTGTATATTGTTGTCAGTTGCCCCAAGCCTGTCACCATGGAGGGATGGCCAAAAAATCTAAATAGCATCATCATCATCATCACCGCCACCACCGCCACCATGCAAAAAATTGTGTTTGTACTTCTGGTGATATTTTGAATGTTTGAAAGCTGTCATGATCAACTACAATGTGGGGCTCCCGTCCCAGTTAAACACTTGGCAGGGACCACACTCCTGCATTACAGCTGATCATGATGGCCCTGTGGGCTCCATTCAAATCAGGGGTAGTCAAACTGCGGCCCTCCAGATGCCCATGGACTACAATTCCCATGATCCCCTGCCAGCGTTTGCTGGCAGGGGCTCATGGGAATTGTAGTCCATGGACATCTGGAGGGCCGCAGTTTGACTACCCCTGATTTAAATGCTCCCCCCGCCCTGCCATGCCAGGCCTTGCAGCTGTCATAATCAGCTATTACACAACCCGTTCTCCCTTTCAATATTCCCCCTGATCATTGCAGCTTGGGGGGGGGGGGGGGGGAGTGTGGAAAGGGAGCATGGCCTAGAGCCTACTGTATTTTTGTGCAACAGGCTAGAAATAATAATAAAACAACACAACGAGGATAAGAGGAATCCAATCAGACTGCCAAAAACCCCCGACTTTTGACAAGGTCCCTATATGGATAAATTTCAGGTGTGGCCTTGTGTTCTCTTGGAATCATGAGTCATATCCAGACTACAGGCAGAAGTTCCCCTGAAGAAAACAGCAGCTTCACAGGGCAGGAATGAGGGCACCACAATCCCATCAAGATCCCCCTTCTCCTAAACTATACCCTTCCCAGGGAACCAACAAATATCGAGGAATTTCCCATGCTAGGGCTCGCAACCCTATGTATTACCAAAGACTCTTGAGTAAACTTAGCAATCCTGGGATTGGTTGAATGGCACAAAACCAAGTAGGAATAAACGGACAGTTCTCCAAAGAGAGGGTCTCAGAAGGAGCAACATTGGTCCAAGAGCCACCCGGTTCATGTTTAAATGATCAGGGATTGATCAGGGAATAAGAAGGGTGGATGTCACTAGGAACCTCGGCCACAGTGCCCTGTTTGTTTGGCCCTCCTGGCTGGCCACCATGTGAAAGGATGCTCTGGATCAAATTAGTTGCATCCAAGGGGATTAAAATAACTTGCAGATGTAATTTCTGAGTTTCTGTCCATTATTTTTGACAATTGGAGAACAGGTGATATGCCATAAGATTGGAAGTAGACAAATGTTGTCCCCATCTTCAAGAAGGGGGAAAAGGAGGATCCAGGTAACTATCAACCCATCAGCTTAACAGCTATAGCTGGCAAAATTTTAGAACAAATCATCAAACAGTCAGTCCTTCAGCAGCTAGAGAAGATAGCTGTAATTACGAAGAGTCAGCATGGCTTTCTCAAGAACAAGTCATATCAGACTAACATCTCTTATTTTGAGAAAGTTACTACCTTGCTAGATGAGGGGAATGCCTCATGATCTGTCCTGCGCCCTGTGTTATTCAACATATATATAAATGATTTGGGAGAAGGAGGAGGAGGAAGAAGAGGAGGAGGAGGAGTTGGATCTAAACATGGAAGGGTAGGCTATAAAGATAAAGTTATTATTATTATATGTACTTCGTCCCACTGGCAGATGCTTCCCCCAGTCTAACAGCCTGCTGCTTAAAGCCTGCATGCAATAGGGCCTGGATCTTTCCCCATTTAAATGTGATACTGCACACTGATGCCACAGCACAGCAGTCCTGCCATTTCTTAAACACCAGACCTGTTCTCCACAGAACGTGCTGCATTTCACTCCACAGAAAGAGTGCAGCTCTTCTGCAGCTGAACTTGATTTATTTTGATAAGACAATGATTTTCTACCCTCCTGAAGCCTTTACAATTCCACCTTTCTTGCCTGGCAGGAGGAAATTCCTTTGAAGAACAATGAATTCCTGTTCTCTCTCTCTCTTTTTTTAAACCCACTCTGTACAGCTGCACTTTCCTCAAATTTCTAACCCTCTTCCATGGTCCCCCATGAAACAAAGGAGGCCAAGCTAGGCAAGGAGCCCAAACGCCACAGGCAGGGCCCCGCAGGCCATCATGCCAGGCCAACGGGAGGGGCAGAATGCTGCAACTCCAGCAAAAGCCTGTTTGCTTTCAAGCCCCACAAAATTCAGCAGCCAATCAGAAGGTGCTACTCAAGCAGCCCCAGATAAAGCCACCTTGGGGGTCTTCTAAGCACTCTCCTATAGCGCTGCACGTGGCGAAAATAGCATGCCAGGATGCAATGGGGCCAAGCTTTCCCAGAAGGCCAATGCCACTTTGGATGGGCAATCCCAGATGCACACTCTAGAACCCAAAACAGGAGGCTTTACAGCCCCAAATAATACAAACTCTCTGGGCTTCTGCACAGAGTTCCAGGCAGGCCTCCTCCAGTGTCAGTAATCCTGCAGAGCCTCTGCCTTTGGAAGTGACTGAATAGTCCAATTACCATATATGCCATGGAGAGGCTAAAATACCTGCCCCCTCCACAAGGAAGCTGGATTGGCGAGAGGCCAGGATGGCACAGAACCTCCGCCAGAGAAGCAGCCTCCTCTGTGGGGAGACTCAGGCTGCACAGCAGTTGTTAACTGCTTTATGTCACCACTCTACTAAGCTTTGCACATGGCTGGGAATGGCAGCTGTATACCAAAGGTGTCTGGAAGGGAAGGAGGAAGAAGAAGTGGTTTTCTTGACCTGCTTTTCACTGCTCAAAGGAGTCCTAAAGTGGCTGAGAATCACTTTTACCTTCCTCTCCCCACTACAGGCACCCTGTGTGGAAGGTAGAGCTGAGAGAACTCTGAGAGAACTGTGACTGGCCCAAGGCCTCCTATCCGGCTGCATGTGAAGGAGGATGAGTGTGGAATCCAACCCACTTCTCCAGATTAGAGGCCACCACTGTTTACCATGAAACCAAACAAGCTCCTGAGAAACTGCTGAGTTCTAGAATTCCAGTGAATTTTTCAAAGTAGATTCAGGAAAAGGAACTTATTTCCATAACACAGTAGCTGGTAGACATCCAGGCTGGGGGAAGAGGTGAGCTTGTTTGTTCGTTTTTAAGTTTTGGGCTTGTTCATGGAAGACAGACCAATGCATGGTACCCATGGCAAGCAGAAACTTGGGGAAGAAAATCTATTACTTCTAAAGATTTACTGCTTCATAGAATTGCCAATATAATATTAGGCAAGACTGGAACCTTCAAAGTTGTAATTAAGGTTTTTCAGATGATTATCCCTGGGAATTGGGATGGGGATAAAACCACACACACATATAACCACTGGCAGTCTTCAAGCAAAGGTTGGATACACACTTTTCTTGGATGCTTTAGGATGCTTTGGGCTGATCCTGCGTTGAGCAGGGGGTTGGACTAGATGGCCTGTGTGGCCCCTTCCAACTCTATGATTCTATAATTCTATGATTCTATGATTCTAATCCAAACAAAATCCAGTTATGCATTCCCTAGCTTGGGAGTGCAAATCAAAACTACTGCCTCAAATTGCAAATGTGATACAGGATTAACAAGTACTACAAGTGACAAAGTGTCCAAATGAGAGTTCATTGCTGTTGAAATGGATGAGCAGGCAACTAACTCCACAGAGCACCATGCACAGTGCCATCCTCATCCTCATCAGGTGTAAGCAGATGTAAGCCCCATGAAGTTCAATGGGACTAACGCTAATCCTAAATGTGTTTAGGATTCCTGGCTCTGTGTCAACCGCTTGTAGTCCATTCAGGTTTCCTTTTCTTAAATTTAAAACATGTGAGGGCAGCACCTGACCTGGACAGCCCAGGATAGCCCACTCTGTTCAGAAGAGAAGCAGGGTCAACCCCAGCAAGTATTTGGATGGGAGACCTCCAAGGAAGACCAGAGTCATGATGTGGGGGCAGGCAAAGGCAAGCCATCTCTAAACATCTCTTGCCCAAAAAAACTACAGGGACCCTATAAGTCAGCGGTGACTACACAGGACTTTCCATCACCAAGGGAAGTACATAGTACATAGTCTTTGAATTTGACAAGCCTTGTTCCAGTAGAAATAATGTCCAGGACATGTTGCATTTATTTCAGTACAGTGGTTAAGCCACCCTTGTTCTGGGTGCTTCCTCTGATCATATATTTTAGTTCAAGTGTTTATTGATTTACTAAATATGAGTAAAAATAAACATGCTAAATCACATCACACTGCGTGTAGGGTATCCAATCATTTTTCTATTATTTATTATCATTATTAATTTTGGCTTATCAGTCCACTCCTAGTCCCTTTTGGTCAAGTTCTTTTGAAAAAACTTATGGCATGGATCACAAAGTGCAATTCTAGGTCCCGAACAGGTGAAGTTTCAGCGGAAATCTACTTTGAACCATTTTGCTGTCCTCTCATTTAGTTACCAAATATATTGGGAGATATGGCAAAAATTGTACGCAGCTTTTCTGGATTTGAAGGGAGCATTTGACTCTATCCTTAGAGATTTACTATGGGATAAACTGACTCTGATGAAGATTGATGGTAGACTGTTATACTTATGAAGGGAGTTACATTTCCAAACCAGCTGTCAGGTTAGATACACCCAGCTTGGAAATTTGACACCTAAAATTACAACCAATAAAGATGTAAAGCAAGGCTGTGTTTTGGTTCCTTTTCTCTTCAATCTTTTTTTTGAACAATCTTGTTCCTACCCTGTCCAACATTGATGAGCATTGCCCAAAGCTTGAGCAATTACACCTCCATACTCTTTTATACGCATATGATGCTGTGTTAGTTTCTTGCTTATGCATTGGTTTGAAATGTTTGCTTTACACATGCTTAGAGTATTGCAAAGTAAACAAGCTGCTACTAAATTATGAAAAATCTATTAGTTTTTTCCAAGGCTTAGAAATTCCAAACTTGGAATATGGGGGTAACGTGCTAAAGCAAATTAAACATTTTAATTATCTTGGGCTTCATTTCCATATCCTGGACTACACATAGGAAATATTCTATAAATACTGCAAAAAATAGTGCCCGGGCATTAGTCCAGTTTTTCTATACAAAAGGAGATCAATATGTGCCCGCAACACTAAGGGTTTTTAATGCCAAGTCTTGCCTCCAGCTGCTATATGGAATTCCAATATAGATCAATGCAAGCAATCAAGATCTTTAAGATGTGCAATCCAACTTTTTGTGAAAGATTTTAGGTGTTCCAAACTGTGTACCATACGCAGTGCTATTCCTGGAACTTAATCAAATATGTTTGGCTACTAAAGCCTGGTTGATAACCATTAAATTTTAGCTTCGCTTGCTTTTTAGTTTGGATACAACGAACCTTACATATTTAATGCTCACAGAAAACCAATCCAATTGGATAGAAATGGTTGAACATAAAATAAGAAACATTGGAATACCCTTGGACACATTATATTTAGAATCATTCAGGTCTGCTTATAGGAAAATCAAGTATAGAATTCTGGATACTGAATTACAAGAATTAACTAGTGTAGCTGATAAAACATGCTCTCTACTTAGTATAGGAATTCAACCTAGACTGGTTAAATTAATTAATCCACAATGGAAAAGGGCTTTTATGTTAGAAAGGTTAAATGTTTTACCCTCTGCCTTGCTAACTGGGAGTTTCAATAACGTTCGCTATGAAAATAGAATTTGTCCATGTGAATTGAATTATATTGAATCTGACTTGCATGTTCTATTGTATTGTCCATTTTATGAAGGAATTCGAGTCAAATTTTTATCCTCCTTTTTAACTAGGTGTGCCAGGTCTTCTGACCAGGCTAAAGTACTGTTTTTAATGGATAGCCAGAACCCTGTATTGATTGAGGGGGTGGCAATGTTTTTGTCAGCTGCTATTCAGATGTGTGTAGTTAAACTTCAAAGTTGAAATTGTTTATTTCTGTAATTTACATGTTAATATAATGGTTCTGAGCCTCTTGTGGCGCAGAGTGGTAAGGCAGCCGTCTGAAAGCTTTGCCCATGAGGCTGGGAGTTCAATCCCAGCAGCCGGCTCAAGGTTGACTCAGCCTTCCATCCTTCCGAGGTCGGTAAAATGAGTACCCAGCTTGCTGGGGGGTAAACGGTAATGACTGGGGAAGGCACTGGCAAACCACCCCGTATTGAGTCTGCCATGAAAACGCTGGAGGGCGTCACCCCAAGGGTCAGACATGACTCGGTGCTTGCACAGGGGATACCTTTACCTTTTATAATGGTTCTATTAATTTTATTGTCGACCTTTGACTTCTACATGTCTGTAATAGTTTTACTAATTCTATTGTCCCTTTTATCACACTAATAAAAGGAGGAATAAAAGGAAAAGGAGAAATTAGAAGATCAGCTCCCTTATAGAGCACTCCCCTGTCTGGACATTTTAGAGGGGTTGACTGTGCATGTTGACTATGTTAAAGTTTTAAAACAACCCTTCCAACTTCATGACTCTATGATTCTATGAAAGCCAAATTTCTTCAGCATAGCAAAAGTGCATTTCCAATATATTTTGTCTAAGGCTTTAACACCATCAAGTGAAAGGATGGCAATTTGATCAGATCTCTTCCCTATTTAAAACAGAAGGACCAAGGGCTAACCAAAAGCCTTGCTACTTTGTATAAACCTTTGGTGGTCTACATACACAAAGGTTTTAACAATCTTTTCAAGTCTCTTATCAAGAATGGTAGTTAATACCTTAGTATCTACACAGTACTCCAAGTGAGGCCGAACCAGGGCAGAGTAAAGCAGTGCCATCACCTCCCGTGATCTTGACACGATACTCTATTTCAGGGGTAGTCAAACTGCGGCCCTCCAGATGTCCATGGACCACAATTCCCAGAATCCCCTGCCAGCGAATGCTGGCAGGGGCTTCTGGGAATTGTGGTCCATGGACATCTGGAGGGCTGCAGTTTGACTACCCCTGCTCTATTTGATACAGCCCAAAATTCCATTTGCCTTTTTCGCCACCAAGTCACACTGCTGACTCATGTTCGATGTATGGTGCACTAAGACTCCTAGATCCTTTTCACACATAATACTGGCATAACAAGTCTCCCCCATCCCATCTTACATTGGTGTATATGGTTTTTCCTACCTAAATGCAGAACTTTACATTTATCCCTATGGAATTTCATTTTATTCAGTTTAGCCCACTTCTTGAGCCTATTCTGATTCTGTCTTCGGTTGTGTTTGATACCCCTCCCAGTTTAGTATCACCTGCAAATTTAATAAATACCCCCTCTAATCCCTCATCCAAATTATTTATAAATATGTTGAACAACACAGATCCATGGGGCACTCCATTTGTCACAGTTCTCCAAGAGGATGCTGAACCATTAACAAGCACCCTTTGGGTACGATCTGACAACCAGTTATCGATCCAACTGACAGGATTAGGATCCAAACCGCATTTTACCAACTTGTCAACAAGAATATCATGTGGAACCTTATCAAAAGCTTCACTGAAATCCAGATAAACTATGTCTGCAGCATTCACCTGATCCAGCAAGGTAGTCACTTTCTCAAAAAAAATTAGTGATAAGGTTGGTCTGACTTGTCTTGTTCTTGCGAAACCTGTGCTGAGTCTTAGAATTCACAGCTCTCTGTTCCAGCTGCTCAAGGACCAACTGTTTGATGATTTGTTCCTAAATTTTGTCAAGCTGATGGGTTGGTAGTTACCCGGATCCTCCTTTTTCCCTTTCTTGAAGATGGGAAAGACATTTGCATCTGGCACTTCAACTGTTCTCCAAGAAGTGTCAAAAAGAATGGATAGAGGTTCAGAGGTTAGTACCCTTGGATGCAATTCATCTGGCCCAGAAGACTTTGGTAAATTATTTTTAAAACTAGATATTTATGGACTGTCCCCACAGTCATCCTAGGCCACCATGTCCATCCCCCCTGCTGTGATATGTTTTTGCCACATTGAGCACCATTTCCCTCAGAAGAGAAGACTGAGGAGAAATAGGAGTTAAGCAGTTCAGCCCTCTCATTTTGTGTTATAAATTCACTTTCTTGTCCTCAGAGTGGTCCTATAGTGTCCCTACTCTGTTTCTTACTTGAAATATAACTAAAGAACCCTGAAAAGGTTTTATAACATTCACTAGGCAGTCCATTTGCTCCTGGAGATTTTCTAGGATTTATACTTATTATTACTTCCTTAATTTCATCAATACACAATCGTTTACCAAGAAGTCGCTGTTGTGTAACATCCAAGCATGGAAGATCACACAGAGAAGAAATGCTTCCAAATCTTTGTCAAAGAGTTCTTCCCTTTACTTTACAATTCAGAATAGAACTCATGAAACTATAAATTTATTTCAGGATCTATATTTTTTTTCTTCTGATCTTTGATAATTTTTGTTCTGTTGTTCTATCTGGTCTCCCACTACTTTCCCAGTAATAAAGAACACATTAAAATATTATTTGCTGACAACATGTTGTTTAACTCATATTGACTTTTTGTTGTTGTTGTTGTTGTTAGGTGCAAAGTTGTGTCCAACCCATCGCGACCCCATGGACAATGATCCACCAGGCCTTCCTGTCCTTTTTGCAGATTTGGTGTGGAAGATATTAAAAATTGACTTAAATAGTTCAACTTTTTAAGGTTGTTTCTTCTCTTTCTCTAAGTTTCTTCTTATAAGAAACATATGCAATAATCCTTCCTCATTCAGTAGCACAAATACTAGCTGCTCCTGGGTTAAAATTTAAATATTTTATATAACTCAGTCACCAACCGTAAGACTTCATTTTTGAATTTCTAGCAATTCCTAGAGCTATCCTTTCTCACTTCTGGCTAGCTTAAAGTGACCAGAATTGGAGATAGGTAAGGCGGGACCCGCCACCGCCACTGTGGCAGCGCCCCCCTCCCTTCTCTCCCTCCCTCCCTGGCTCACCATGTCTCCTGAGCGAGGCAGCCGCAGCAGCAGCAGCGCCCCCCTTCCCTCCCTCCCCGTCTCACCATTTCCCGAGCACGGTGGTGGCGGCGCAGTAGTGCCCACCCTCCCTTCCCTCCCTTCCAAGCTCACCGTCGCCTCTTAACCGTGGTGGGGGCGGCAGACGCCGCCATACATTCCGCCAATGGCCCGGGATGCAGGACATTTGGCCAGAAGTCAGGACCATCCTGCTGTTTTTGAGACACATGGTCACTATAGGCTAGCTCCAGGAAGCTCAAGGAACTCTATGATAAGAACTTCCTGTAATTAGAGAAGGCCTTTTTGTTTCATTTATGTTATCTCAGTTAGCATACCTACACCATCCAAATTAACCTCTAATTTTGCATGAGGCATGGCTACTTCTGCATGGAAAGCAGAAATATCCAATCTTAAAGGGGAACATCAAAAATTATGGAATTCACAGTGTTCCCAGGGTTTTCCGCTTTAAAATGAAGACAGGGGGAAAAAACCCTCCTGATTTTCTTTGGATTCTAACTGGAATCTTTGGAGTGGCTCTGGGTGAGGGTCCAAGTGGCCACTATGAGGAAAGGGAAGGGAGAGAAACTCCAGTTTCAAAATGGTATAAGGCAGATCACTGTGATGTGCTATCTCCCCACATCCATTCTTCCTTTCTCAACCAAGGTATGCTGCAGCAGTACTAAATGTCTCAATTGGAAACCAGTAGATGGCAGAATCAGGGCCACTGTGAGAGTCCTGGCATGACCGCACTACTGATAGGAAGAGTGACACAGAAGCAGAAGGCTACAGATGCCTATTCTCCCTGAACCATAACTCCCTGACTGGCTGCTGCTGCTGTTGTGTTGGGGACAAATTTTTACACATAGACACCAAGTGGAAAGACTGCCACAATACCCTTAATAAGCTAGAGATCAAGTGGAACCAGGAGGAGTACAATCCTTCACCGTGGAAGGTACAGCTTGGCCTTTCTGACTACCAAAAAAAATTAGGCAAGATCTGTGAAGCAACCATAGGGCCCTTGAAAAGAAAGTTGGCTGAGCATACGACAGCAACTTTTTGTAGGTGAAGAATAAGCTCAACTGAGGCCCATCAAAACTGCACTGGACCACTTTGGCCATTTTCTTCCAATTTCTCTCTCTGTTTGCTATCTAGTATCCTGCCAGTACCTCCACCTTTCTCCATCCTGCCCCCCAAAATAAACATAAAACCTCCAATGGCCCAATTTTTTATTCTCTTTCAGACCTGCTCTCTGCCCCCATGTGGTTAACCAGTTGCTAAAGACAGGGCAGTCAAAGCTTCCAGTCAGGAAATTAAAAGGTTTAATTTACAACCAGCCCTTTAATAAAACTGCGGACATATCTGAGCCAATTCAAAAACCCCTTGAAATCTTGCTGACTCTGGTCTCTGAACCAAATATTCCTCACTTTAAAACCCTGTTGTAATAGTCAAGAATAACACTCCAGGTGGAGTCAAGGGATTGTAATATATATAAAAATGGCTGTCAGACATGCCCCCCACCTGACAGTTCCCCTCCCCCCTTTCTCTTGGAGATTGGCCCTGGCTGGATAGAAGCTGGGATAGTCTCCATCTTCGCAAGGAGACCAATTGTTAGAAAACAGCATTTCCAAAGCCACGAGAATTACTCATGAAGTGATCTAAAAGATTATATGGTTGAGGAAATGATTACTCATTTTTCTGACAATCCACCCAAAGAATGCATTTGGCATCAGTTTTTCAAATTTCCAAACCTCACTGAGGTCCACGGATACCTGCAAACCCCAAATTGCACTTTTGGAGGCACCCAACTTTGTTTTCTCTAAGAGGTTCTGTGTGAGGATCTTTAATTTCCCAGAAAAGCCAAACTTTGACTTGATTTAATTTATTCTGAGCAAACAAGCACACTCGACAATACTTTGTCAGAACTGCGGCAAAGACAAAGAAGCATAGCATATAAGCCCTTGCCCTGCACCCCGCCGCCTCCCATGAGAACCCATACAATGCAGGAGGACTTCAAAAAGTCACAACAACCAGATGGGCTGCCAAGGCTGCCTTCTGGAGGAGAAAGGAGATGAATGAGAGGAACAAGAGGTGAGAGGAACAAGCTGGGGGAGATGTGTGAATGAAGGAAAAATTGATCAAAGCAATGAAACAATAAAACATGGCCCACAGGCAAACTACTAATTAAACAAACAGGCATGAAACTACTATTACGAAATAGAACTGTCAATTCCTCCAAAAGTCACAGTCAATAGAACCAGAATCAGAGTCCACAAGCTGCACAATAAGGTTTGTTTATTTATTTATTTATTTATTTATTTATTTATTTATTTATTTATTTATTTGATTTATTGCCTGCCGCTCTCGAAAGCTGCTTGTGGCAGATAACAACAATCCAACAATAAAACCCCATTAACACTCCAATCAACAGTATTACAACCCCAAACAGATAGCAGAACTTCATATGGGAAAAAACCCTACGAGAACAGCATAGGGAGAGAGCAACCTGCATCAAGATGTCCAACACCAATATCAAGGGGGACCCATGCCACCTGTTCTAGCACTGGCCCTGACCATATATCTGACAGAAGAGCTCCATTTTGCAGGTCCTACAGAAAGCAGAAAGCTCTCTGATGGCCCGCAGTTCCTCCGGGAGATAATTCCACCAGGTAGGGGCCAAGACCGAAAAGACCCTGGCCCTGGTTGAGACCAGGCAAGCATCCCTGGGGCTAGGAATAAACAGGAGATTGGTACCAGCTCAGTGCAAGGGACATAGAACATATGAAATCCAATTGTTCTTTTCTCAGTGATTTATTAGATGCACATAAACAAACATAACCATGAAGTAACCCAAACGAGTGTCCAGGTACAATACTCACTTTCAAATGGAAACCCTCTTCAGTGGTTACCTCCTCAACAATAATGACAATCTATTATTCTATTTATTCATATTTAATAGTTAATTCAATTATATAAGTTATCACACTGGCATATAGCTCTTCACATACATGGGTCCTTTCAAACACAGACTGCTTGATGGATAGATAAGCCAGTTCCCCACATTCCACAGGGGTTCTGGAAGGCATTTTTAATCTGCTCTCATTTTATACTTGGCCGTGACCATTTTGAGGGTTGCCAAAATAGTTGGCCAGGCCTCCTATATGCGAGCTCCCCATGCTTTCAACTCTGGCGGGCTATCAGGGCCAGGGGTCCTAGAGGGCACTGTAAAGACATTTGTGCCATAGACTACCCCAAAGTTAAGGAAACACTGGAGATACTGCTCAAGGACTTAGTTAACCCTCTTGGTCAGATCAGTAGTCTCTGGGTGATAACCAGAACTCAGTGCTTGCTCCACCCTCAGCAACTTCAGGAGCTCTCACTCAAACTTGGCAATGAAATGAGCTCCATGTTCAAAGACCACCTTGTGGGGCAAGCTGTGTAGCCTATAGGTATGTCAGACAAAAAGAGACATCAACTTCTGGGTCATCAGAATGGGGGGACCAGTACACAAAATGAGTTTGCTTAGAGAACAGGTCAACCACCACCCACAGGACCGTCTTGCCCCAGCTGGGTGGAAGGTCCATAATGAAGTCCATAGAAATGTCTCTCCAATGGGCTGCTGGTGTTTCCAGGGGTTGTAGAAGCTCCTTGGCTTGCCCTCCACCCACTTGGATATGATGCACACTGGGCAACCCTGCACATAATTTTCAACATCTTTGCACAGGGAGAGCCACCAATAACACCTGTATACCAAGTGGAGGGTTTTCACAAATCCAAAGTGCACCACACCCCATTTGTCATGGCACAGTCTCAAAACCTCAGGTCAGGTGGCTGCAGGAATGTAGAGGCTGTTCCCCATGCAAAAGAGCCCATCTCGTCCCTCCAAACTCAAGCAGAGTGTGGGAAACTCCTCCCCCCTCCCCCCTAAATCTTTCTGGACCCAACTGTTGGGAGGGGTAGCGCTTGGGGCCAACCCTGCTTTCATAGCCAGATTCCATGTCACTGCTACAAGTCCCAAGTGGGCAGGCAAAATCACTGAATCAACTACTAGGTCTGCCCTACTTTCGTGTTCCAGGCAGTGGTACAAAGCTTGCCTGGGAGATGTTTTATTTATTTTAAAATCTTTAAAATGTATATTTTAATTTATATACTGCCACTCCCAAGTAGCTTGTAGCGGTTCACAGAGTGTGTTTGATTGTGAATGAGAACTGAGAGAAGAATACGGCCCACTAGATCTGTTTAGGGGACAATTTCCTCGGCTGGTGGAGGGCCTGCAAGTTTTTATGTCAAAATATCATGGGGACCCTTCCAGCCAGTGCTGCCAGGCCATGAAAGCCAGTTTTATAGCAGCTGCTTCCTTCTCTCATAAAGCCCAATTCCTTTCTGGATCACTGAATTTTTTGACAGATATGCACATGGGTATAGATGCCCATCCTCCCCCTGCTGCAGGAGGACAACTCCCATGGCCATGTCACTAAATCTACTTGTACCACAAAGGACCTGGGTGTGGTCTGCATGCCAAAGGATGGGTTCAATGGTGAAGAGCTGCTTTAACTCATCAAACAACCGCTGGACCTCAGTGATCCACTGCAGCTAAGCCCCTGGACATTTCGTCCCTCCCACCCTCCTTTAGTATTCAGTAGGTCTGTGAGACCTGAACAAAGTACGCTATGAAATCCCTATAGAAGTTAGCGAATCCCAAGAAACTTTGCAGCTGTAGCCCAGAAAATCTAGACTCTCCTTATGGACTTCACATTTGGATAGCTCCTCATAGAGGTGGTTAGTGTATACCCATTTCAGAACTTTCCACACCAGGCATACATGTTCATCCCATTTCTGGGATAAATTAAAACATCATCTAGAATAACCAAGACCGTTTTGTGCAGTAAATCATGCAGGACCTGGTCTATGACAATCATAAAATACCAGGGATTCCACTAAGCCCAAAAGGCATAACAAAGTACTTGAACTGCCCCAAGGGAGTGTTGAAGACTGTAAGGCAGTGGTCCCAAACCTTTTTATCACCGTGGACCGGTCAATGCTTGACAATCTTAGTGAGGCCTGGGGGGATAGTCTTTTGCTGAGGGACGTCGCTACCGCTGCCTGAGCCCCTGCTCTGGTTGCTTTCCCACTGGTGCTCTCGACTTCCCGCTTCCCACTGGGGGGGCGCTGCCAGCAGCAGCTGCACAGTGCCATGCCAAGGGGGAGCCCCAGCCATGGCAGCCGCCAGTGAGCACCAAAGTGAGTTGGCAGTATAGTGGCAGGGCAGCCCCCGAGGCAGCAGCTGGGGAGGAGGACAAGGAGGAGCCGCGGCCCGGTACCGGCTGATCCACGGACCAGTACCGGTCTGCAGACTGGTGGTTGTGACAGCTGCTGTAAGTTGCTCATGCCCGTGTTTTATGCATACCCCATAGTATGCTTCCCTCAGGTCCTGCTCAGTAAAAGTCCTACTAGATCCCAACTGCCCCAGTAGATCTTTTATCAGATTCAGGGTATAGATGTTCGATGTGAAAATGGCATTAAGCCCCCAGTAGTCCATACACAGTTGTAATGTCTCATCCTGTTTTGCCATACTGGACATGGCTGGATAGGTGAACCCCAAGGATAAGTTCTTGTCCAGGACCTTCCACAGTTCCCCCATTTCTTGTAGGCTCATGGAGTAAATCTTTGCCCTTAGCAGAGGTTCCCCCAGAGTCAGTTTGATTGCACAATTGGTTTTGTCATGAGGGGGGATCCAGGCCCTGAACATTCAGTCCACAGGAGGCCCATTGTGCACGACCATTGCTGAGGGGCCCTGAGAGGTGTCGTTGAGTTGCATTGGGCCTGGCATCCTGGGTCGCTGAATGTCATTACTTGGGCTCACCAGTGTACACAGGATTCATGTTGCCAAAGCCAATCTAGCTCCAGAGTGAAGGGGAAGGCTGCCCCAGTGCTACTACTGGTTGTAGCTTCTCCCAATGGTCCCCAGTCTCTATGTGAAGGTGGGCCATCCAATGGGTAGTTGTCCCGCCTTTGGAAAACTGGCCATCCATCTGCACAAAGTGGATGGGAACTTTTAGTTCCTCCAGACTCACTACCAGCACCTGGACAACCCAGGATTAATCAACATCTCGGTACATCTGCAGTCCAACACATCCTAGATTCATAGCCCCACTCCCGTCTCCAGGTCAGAAAGAGTCACAGGCACAAGAAGGAAGGGAATGGGACTCATCAATCTCATGCCCCTGGATGGAACTACTGGCAGAGCTATATCACAGCAGGTTGGACCCGTTTCCCACCAGCTTGCGGACCTCTACTTCTCCATCCTTGGGTCTTCAGATGACTAAGGCACCAGGTTCTCAACTAGCGGGGTCAGGAGCACCCTAGCCAATTTACAAGGGGAGCTTCTGGTCTGCAGGGGTAGTCAGTTTCCTGGTGGCAGTTGGGGTGCTCATGGTGAGTAGCTTCACCCCCATCTTGGAGGAGCAGTCAGCCAGGAAGTGGCCAGCACCCCACATCCCAGTCAAAATTACTTCCCCCAGTGTCAGGAACACTCCACTGCTTTGGAAGGCATGGCACATCAGGGTTCGATTTTTCAACCCATACCAGTATGCTTCTGTTCCACTTATCTGGCATGCTGAGCCTCCACCATCTCCTTGATCTAAAAGCGGGCCACCACCTTCCCAGCAAGGCATACCCAGCCTATCAAGGTGGTACATTGCCACACAAGGACCCATTATGCACGGCCGCCGAAATGGCGATTTCGGGTCACATAGAAAACACGGAGGGGGAAGACGCGATGCACACCGGTTATGCACGGGGCGGGGCGTGACGGCGGCAAAACCCAGAGTAACCGATTATGCACGTGGCGATCCCGGTGCCACTTCTGGTTGTGCCCCGGTCACCCGGAAGCTGCGCTTTCTTCTACGTTTCACTAATGCGGCTTTTTCGGCGGCATGCTCCGAAGCTGCGGACGGTTGCAGCCGGCTCCGTGCGTTATCGGTGATTTTAGTCGCCGCCATTCCACCCCGAATGTGCGTTATTCCCCCCGTGCATAATGGGTCAAGGTCAGGACACAAACCTTCGCAAAAGAACTGAACCTTGGTGGCCTCACTCCAGTTGTAGATCTTGTATGTCAAGCAAAAGAACTCTGTTGCATACTTGAGAGAACCTCTTGTCCCCTTGCTGCAGGCTACACAGGTGCTTCTAAATGGTATCTGTTTAGAGAGGGTCCTTGAAGTGCTTGTGCAGAGCCTGCATGAATTGGTCAAAATTAAGGAGCTCTAGGGCATCTAGGTCATAGAGACCCATGTACCAGTCTGCAGCCACCCTCTCCAGAAAAGAACCAATGTAGTACGCCCAGGAGATCCCGTCGGAGAACAGATTCTCACATTCATTCACGTACAATTGCACCTGCACCAGGAAAAACAACAACTTCTCAGAAGATCCATTAAAAAAGGTGTGAAGCTTCCGTGCATTGTTGAACCCCCCAGGAGTGGGATTTGGTGGCAACGCTCCAGCAATGTTCCCAACAGCTGAGGGTGCCACAGTAGGAGTAGGGAGGTTGCTGCAGTCAGTGAGGTGGTATTTGCCATCTCAGCCTCAGCTGCTGGTGCCTCTGCTTTCCTGCCATTACCCTGCTAGCTTGTAACTCACTAAGCAAACATCTTCCCCTTCTTCTTGTGTCCCAGAAATAATGCCAGTGTCCCCACCATTTCATCCAGCTGGGCCTTGAACTTTAGTCACTTCCTGGGAATTTCCTGCCATATCGCAGACTTCAGGTCCAGCTGGCAGTACCGGCCCAGTCCGACCCAGTCGGCCTAGACCTGATACCAGGAATGCTTGGAACTCAGTCACATAACATCCCACTTCAGCTCTGGCACTCCACTGCTTACAGTTCGGGGTGTCCACCACAAACATGGTTGTATAGTGGGTTGTTCCAGTGCCTACTTCGACCACTTGGATGAGGGGAGCTGCTTTGCTCTCCTTCCCACAGACTTTGGGGTCTGAGTCACCATTCGTAGATATGTTAATTGAACAAGGGACACAGATCCAGAATACTGAGTTTTGACAATCTGTGAGGATCTTCAATTGCCCAGAAAAGCTAACCATTGACTTGATGCAAATTATTTCATTTATTCAGAGCAAGCAAGCACACTCAACAATACTTTTGTTAAAACTGAGACAACGACAAAGAGGCATGGCATATAACCCCTCACCCTGCAGCCCCCTTGAGAACTCATGCAATGCGAGAAGACTTCAAACAGTCACAACAACCAGATAAGCAGAACCCAAGGTTGCTTCCTGGAGGGGAATGTAGATGGATGGGGGAGAAATGTGAATGCAGGAAGAACTGACCAAAGCAATGAAATAATAAAACATGGCCAACAGGCACCAAACTATGATTAATCATGGCATGAGCAGAGCATCCTGACATTCTGCTACAGCAACTCGAGTCTACATGCTGAATGAATTACCACCATGAAACTACACTTCCCATCATGCTCTGCCATCTTCTTGAAAGGCACCCAGAAAGGTGAGAGGGAAAGGAGGTATTTTGTTTTAATAATATGTTAATTATATACATAATGCCTTTAATGTTCAAAGCATGTCACATGTCACATTATATTCTTGCTATTCTTACAACAACCCTAAAAGGGTGGCCAGTGTCATCACTATCCACAGACTTCAGTGATGCTTGTGACAACTCACAACACCTGCAGACGGTTTTATGCCATTCCTTCTAGTACTTTATGGCTTTCTCAAACTATACCATCTTTAACACAGTTGAAAACAAAAAACAAAATCCATTTGAAAAACCAGAAAAAGTTTAACTGGCCATATCAGTTTAAAATGGAAACAAAAAAATGCAAGGAATATCAGTTTTATCCCATCTTCAACCAGAACTGCCGGTACTGGTTGTTTCCAAATAATCAGATGTAGAGATGATTCCAGACAAGACCTGGCATTCCTGCCTTCCAGGGGGAAGGGTTGGGATTGCATCTAGAACCCTGCAAGATCCTCTTCATCCTTGGAAGGCAGAAGAGCCAACCTGGGGCCACCAGCCCGGGCAACTGACTCTTTGAGAGCATCCTGACCAGACTCCTTCACTTCCTGCCAAGTCTGCCCCTGGGCTTCCCACCCTGTGCCCTCTACCAAAAGAGCCATGGCATCCAGTCTGCCACCACCATCTTCATTGTCCTGCACTGTTTCTAGCTACCTAAATTCTCTTCGGCCACTGGGACAGAATCCTGCCAACAGGCAAACACCAAGTTCTAGACTAGAGCCTGATCCACTCGGAAGTTTCCATATACACTTTCCATTCATGCCAGTGGAACGTGCACAGGAGAAGTCCAGAGTGGAATCTCTCACTTTTCAGCATGTTCAAATTTGTAAGAGAGAGGGGAAATCCTACTTTCTCTCTAGGAATCCCACTCACCTATTCCATTTTACATATCAGATATACTAGTCTTGGCTCTCAAATAATTTCTCCAAAAATAGTGCCGCAGAACTCTTCCTGTGACTGCTAGTTCCAGTTATTGAGCTTTATTTTACAACTATATGATTTGCCACAAAAATGTCATTTAATAAAGAATAGCATGGTCTTCCTCCAAAATATTCACATGATGTCTTAAACATCAACATAAAGAAATCTGGTTTTGTCATCAGGACTGACCAGAAATCCCCAAAATCAACATTTCTCCTATCAGAAAATGCAAATAAAATGTTCTAAGAGACACAGAAAGAGTTGCAACCCATTGAATATTAGTGTCACTTATGCACGGGAGACTAAAAGTCATCAAGTTTGTATGCATGGTGTTTGGCAGAGGTATGAAGTTTCCAGTAACTAAAATAATCTGATTATTCAAATTTCACCCATTTCTGAGCAAGCGTGAGAGATCAGCATCACTCCTTGTCTCGGGAGTAACTCAAGAAATTCAACCCTTCCAGATAGTCTACATTTTGGATAATAAATATAATAAATAAACTGGGAGATTTAATGTCTGGAGACCATTGCCGCAATACTAGAGCCAGAAGACAAAGATTTGGGTTTTTTGGGGGGTGGGGGGAACATCATCCAAGCATGGAATGACTCATTGTGTGGGCACATAGTTGTAAGTTTCCTGCATTCTGCAAGGGGTGACCCTGGAGGTCCCTTTCAATTCTATGTTTCTATGATTCGGTGATTTGGCTGCTTAGTTTAAAATATCAACCACACATTTCATCTCCTCTGCAAATCTGGCCTTCCGCCCTGCCTTTCCTCTCTGCCCCTTCCCCGGCCGGGCCTTCCTTCCCCGCTCATCCCCTGGGCTTCACGCATCCCTTGCTGTGCCCCCATCAACACAGTACTGGCACTTTCCAGGGCGAATCAATGCCAGGGAGAGAACTCTCTTCCAGCCAGTCCCACCCTCCAACTAGCATCACTGTGTCTGCAGAATGCCACTCTTCAGGGGTCCACCAGTTCATGTAAGCATATTGGATACTGGAATTCTTTCAAACCAGATCCAGGGCAGAACCAGCAAGGGGACTTCTGGACACATTCGAGATTGTTCTGCCTTAGCTTTTAAGAGTTGCCCATGCAAGAATGGCATGAACACACCTTGGGTCATACTATAAAAGGGAAAAGAAAAGAAAGCTCGAGGAGAAATGTTCAGAGTACAGCTTATAGAGAAGGGAGAGGTTCTGTTTCTTTCTTTTAAAAGCCAAGGCTTAGGAAGGGAAAGAAAAATAATGCAGATAAATGACTGGTTATGTCATTGGTGTCATCGGGAAAGATTTGAGTTTTGGACCATGGTACCATGATTAGGTCTGCGATTGGAAGATGGTTTGCACTTCACGAGGCTGAGAGAAAATGTCTTGTGGACCTAGTGAGGAAAGCTTTAAATTAACTGCAGTGGGGGAGTGAGATGTACATTCAAAGCCTAGTTTGATGAGGATAATTGTAGATGGGAACACTGCAGATTTAAAGGGAATGGCACATATACAGGGAACCATTAACTTACCTGAAAGTTCAAAAACTAAACGCCTGGAGCAGGGGTAGTCAACCTGTGGTCCTCCAGATGTTCATGGACTACAGTTCCCATGAGCCCCTGCCAGCGCTGCCAGCGCTGCCAGCGCTGGCAGCGCTGCCAGCGCTGGCAGGGGCTCATGGGAATTGTAGTCCATTAACATCTGGAGGACCACAGGTTGACTACCCTGGGCCTAGAGTACTCGTATGAAGAATTATGATGTTTCTACACTAATGCGCAGAGTATGGAAAACAAGCAGAATGAACTAGAAGTCCTAAGAAAGGAAGGGGACTATGATCTAATAGGTATTACAGAAACCTGGTGGGATAACACACAACAGGAATAATGAGGGCTCAGGGGTACAATTTATTTTAAAGGGACAGACAAATAAAGAAGGGAGAGGAGTAGCACTATATGCTCTATGTTTCGATGCGTCTGAGCATGAGAGTTCAGGTGAGAATCTCTGGGTTAAGATGAAAGGAGTAGGAAATAATACTGTTATTAAGGTGGGAGTCTGCTACAGACTGCCAGACCAGGTAGAGCAGCAGTCCCCAACCTTTTCCTGGTTGAGCACTGCTTCCAGGGGTGGGGGAGAGCCGGCGGCCCAGGGACTGAACACGTGCGGCACCGCCTCACAAACACGCACGCATGGAGCTTCAATGCATGCGCATTTGCGCCCCACCGGAGGGTGTAAACGTGCACGCGTGGCAGCTCCACACAAATACGCATGTGCAGAGCTGCCGCGCATGCGCGTTTGCATCCACTGGCATGCCAGCGGCGGCGCCTGCCTCTTCCCCCCCTCCTTGCAGTGAGAAGCTAGCCGGCCGCGAGTGAAGCGGCTACTTTGGCGGCCGCTTCGCTTGCGGCCTGGCAAGCTTCTCGCTGTGTGTGTGGGGGGGGAGGCAGGCGCAGCTGGCGGCGGCCTGGTACCGAGGACCGGGGGTTGACGGCCCCCGAGGTAGAGGATTCGGATGAGATGCTCCTAGCCTAGATTTCAAAGTATTCAGAGAGACAGGACCTAGTGGTCATGGGAAATATATATTGGAAGACCAGCTCTGCTAAAAATTAAAAGACAAGTAAATTCTTGACTTGTCTTGTTGACAACTTAATTTCCCAGAAAGTAGAAGGGGTCTGCTGTTTTACACTTTATTCTCACCAATAGGGAAGAACTGGTTGACGAATATCCTCCCATCAGCAGTTATGGAGGGGAGATTCCAGAAGATTCCTTACATACAGAGACGTTGCCCATGTAAACAAGGTTCTATAGAAACCATACAGCACGTTTTTATTTTTACTGCCCCATATACAATTTGGGCTAAAGCTCTCAACTCACTCCTAGTTAAATGTATTGGCTACTCTGATAAACGCAAGGTACAGTTCCTTCTCTCCAATCAGGATCCAGATACAATTGATAAAATGGCTAAATTCTTACAAATGGCAATTAAGTTGTGTGAACTTAACAACTATAATTGACTGTATTCTGATTTCTCTTATTTTTATGCCAATAAAGGTTGTTGGTGTTGAGATCTCTAACATTGAGATCATTGTTAGATCTATTGTATTGGTGCCACCCGCTTCTGAATATTATTCTCTCCACCAGGCTGAACTAAGATCAGAATTGTGACCACCGCCGCTATATGTTATATATAACTTTTGCTGATGTTAATTGGGGTTTTTATGGGGATTTTATTGTGTTTTAACTATTTATGTTGTGAACCGCCCTGAGACCTATTTGGAGAAGGCGGTCTAAAAATTAAATAATAATAATAATAATAATAATAATAATAATAATAATAATAATAATAATAATAATAATAAATAACTGGTTGACGAGGTCAAAGTTGTGGGTGGGCTTAGTAGTTATGGTCCTGTGATTTTGGACTTTATGATCTCGGTGAAGAGTAAAGCTGTACATAGTCATACATACAAACTGGACTTCAGGAGAGCAAATTTTAACAAACTTAAAGTTATCTTGAGTAGAATCCTGTGGTCAGAAATACTTAAGGAGATGGAAGTTCAAGAAAGTTGGGAGTTTCTCAAAAGTGAAATATTGAAGGCACAATCGCAGACAGTTCCCTTGAGAAGGAAAACTGGGAGGAACCTTAAGAAACCAGGGTGGCCCCATAAACAGTTTTCAAAATAATTGAATAATAAAAAAAGACTCATGTAGAAAATGGAAGGAGGACCTTTTAACAAGGGAGGAATATAAACAAATAACCAATGCTTGTAGGGAGAGTCTTAGAAAAGCTAAAGCTCAATATAAACTTAGGCTAGGAAATGCTAAAAACAACAAAAAAAGGGTTCTTTAGTTATATTCAAAGTAAGAAAAAGAATAAGGACATGGTAGGGGCATTGCAGCGACAAGAAAGTGAAAACTTAACAGGTGATACAGAGCTGTAGGTTTTCTTACACTCTCCCTACCAGCATTGGTTATTTATTTATATTCCTCCTTGGTTACAAGGTCCTCCTTCCAAATAAATTAAATAAATAAATTTCCTAAATTAGACTTTTTAATTACTCCATTCTTTTATTTCCTAATTCTTCTTCAACTACTTCTTCTTCTATTATACTGTCCTCTTTATGTTAATCATAGATCTAAATTTCTGGGAAGTTTTCTTGTGGAGTACAATGGACAGATAAAAAGGTAAAGGTATCCCCTGTGCAAGCACCGGGTCATGTCTAACCCTTGGGGTGACGCCCTCCAGCGTTTTCATAGCAGACTCAATACAGGGTGGTTTGCCAGTGCCTTCCCCAGTCATTACTGTTTACCCCCCAGCAAGCTGGGTACTCATTTTACGAACCTCGGAAGGATGGGTCAACCTTGAGCCGGCTGCTGGGATCGAACTCCCAGCCTCATGGGCAGAGCTTTCGGGCTGCATGTCTGCTGCCTTACCACTCTGTGCCACAAGAGGCTCTTACAATGGACAGATAGACATAGATAAAATGTACTTGCAATACTGACCCTCATGTCACTCACAAGGAATCCTTTTTCGCAGTGGCTACAATGAAAATTAGTGTGAGATCTGTGATTAATTATTTTATCGATATTCTAATATGAATTTTAAAGTATTATGATTGTGTGGGAACTTTTGAATATATTGTTTTGTAATGCTTTGCAATGGCCTAAGGCTATAAGCAATAAAATTCATGACTGACTCACAATAGTGATAAATGTAAAGTTCTTTAGTTATGTAGGAAAAATCAAATCCGTCACTATTGGATGGGTGAGACGTGTCTTGACTGTAGTACATGTGAAAAAGATATTGGGGGGGGGGGGTCTTAGTAGACCAGACACTGAACATGAGTCAGCAGTGTGACTCGGTGGCTAAAAAGGCAAACAGGATTTTTGGTGAGGGTTGTGAGGATTTTGAAGATGGTGAGGATTTTGGAGACCAAGTCGTATGACGACAGGTTGAAGGAGCTTGGTCTGTTTAGCATGGAGAGAAAACGACTAAGAGCTGATACAATAACCATCTTTATGGTCATAGGGCTGTCACAGAGAAGATGGAGCAGAGTTGTTTTCCTTCCTTGCATACCCACGGAATTGCTAATTGCTGCTGAGGGATGGTAGGTGAATTTCCTTGAGACTAGGCTGGATATTGGAGATTTTTGGTGGGGAGGGATCACTGGGACATGGGTCACTTTGGTTGAGCAGGTAGTTGTGAGTTCCTGCATTGTGCAGGAGGTTGGACTAGATGACCCCAGATGTCCCTCCCAACTCTATGATTCTATGATTCTATGAAATGAGAGCAGAATACTGGACACCATACTGTCAGGCTCATGAGCCTGAGAACAGAAGTAATCTAAGAGCCTGCTGCAGCCCACGCTAATGTAGCCCAGGCTGGGAACCAAGGCAGTGCTGCCCCCGCCCTCCCCTGTGCTACTTAACCAGGGCATGACTGGTTCCACCCTGCATGTACTTCCAGAGCCAATGTCAGGCCACTGGAAGCTGCCAAAACCTTCCTGACCCTATTCCCATTGCCTTTGCTCACTGCTCCTGCTTCACATGTCTTTCCTGGGTACCTGGCCCACGGCAATCAAGGATACGGAAGAAGAAGAAGAAGAAGAAGAAGAAGAAGAAGAAGAAGAAGAAGAGTTGGTTTTTATATGCTGCTTTTCTCTACCCAAAGGAGACTCAAAGCGGCTTACAGTCACCATCCCTTTCCTCTCCCCACAACAGACACCCTGTGAGAGAGGGGAGGCTGAGAGAGCCCTGATATCACTGCTCGGTCAGAACAGCTCTTTCAGTGCTGTGGGGAGCCCAAGGTCACCCAACTGGCTGCATGTGGAGAAGGAGCAGGGAATCAAACCAAGTTCACTAGATTAGAAGTCCGCACTCCTAACCACTACACCAAACTGGCTCTCTGAAGCAGACGGCAACATGAGCCCCAGCAACCTAACTCAGTCAGATTATGCTTCCCTGGGCAGGCAAGAAGCCCATGCACCTGGCTCCCCCCAGGTGCACAGAGATCCAGAGCCACTGAATATTAGTGTCACAGTCCCCTTGCCTTCCTGTGGCACTAGAGAGACACAGGCCTTGGCAGCCCTATGGGGAAGGGACACAGAGCACTGGCTGTGCATGTGCAGGCAGAAGTTGGCAGAGGGAGCAGGCAAACCTCACTGCTAGCCCGGGAGAGCTAGCCAGGGAAAAAAACTTTCACCTCCACCTACCCACCCACTTGTCAAAGGCAACAGATGTACGGCACTCCATTCTGACACCTCCCAGACAACACAGCCCAAGAAAACCCCAAGTGAAATCCCTTAATATCCTGGTCTGTAAAATGCATGGATCTCCGAACATGTTCCTCCTGATGCAACACACAAGCTTCAGCTGGACAACAACAGCAGAATAAAGGATCCACAGTAATGGGTTGAAACTACACGGAGAACACTATCAGCTAGATATTGGGGGGGGGGGATTGTCTAAGGAAGTGATGACAAACAGCAGCTGGACAAACACTTTTCCTGGATGCTTGAGGCTGATCTTGCACTGCACAGGGGGTGGGACTAAATGGCCTGGATGGCCCCTTCCCAGTCTAGGAGTCTAGGAGTCTAGTTCAGCTGCCTAAGGAGGTGGTGAGCTCCCCTTCATTGGAGGTCTTCAAGCAGTTGGCTGGACAGATATTCTCCTGAATGCTTTAGGCTGATCCTGCACTGAGCGATGGGTGGGACTAGGTGGCCTATAGGGACCCATCAAATTCTAGCATTCTATGGAGTCTAGTTTAGCAGTGGAATAGACTGCCTAAGGCAGGGGTAGTCAAACTGCAGCCCTCCAGATGTCCATGGACCACAATTCCCAGAAGCCCCTGCCAAATGCTGGCAGGGGCTTCTGGGAATTGTACTCCATGGACATCTGGAGGGCCACAGTTTGACTACCCCTGGCCTAAGGAGATGGGGGAGCTCCCCCTCACTGGCAGTCTTCAAGCAGCGGCTAAAGTGATCCTTAACCTGGATGCTTTAGGCTGATCCTGCATTGAGCAGGGAGTGGGATTAGATGGCCTGTAGCAGTGGTCCCCAACCTGCGGGCCGCGGCCCGGCGCCGGGCCGCAAAGGCCATGGCGCCGGGCCGCGGCTCCCTCTCCCCGCCCCCCCCCCCGCAGTAAAAAACTTCCCAGGCCGCAAGCTTGCGGCCCGGGAAGCTACTTACTGCGGGAGGGCGGGCAGGGAATCAGGGCCGGGCCGCGCCCGTGCAGGCCGCGCCCGCTCGGCCCGATCCGCGGGCGCGGCCCGCGGGCGCGGCCCGATCCGCGGGCGCGGCCCGATCCGTGGGTGCGGCCCGCGGGGCGCGGCCGGGTGCGGCCCGCGGGCGCGGCCGGGCGCGGCTCGTGGGTGCGGCCCGCGGGCGCGGCCGGGCGCGGCCCGATCCGCGGGCGCGGCTCGAAGCATGGGCGTGGCCCGCGCGGGCGCGGTCCCTGCGGGCGCGACCCGATGCCCTGCCGGTCCCCAGCCTAATAAAGGTTGGGGACCACTGGCCTGTAGGACCCCTTCCCACTCTAGGATTCTATGATTCTAACAACTTGTTTTATCTTCCCAACAACCCTGTAAGGTAGACTGGATTTGCCAAAAGCCATCCATTAAGCTCAAAAGGAACCCACCCCAAGGCTCCCACATCCAAACCCAACTTTCGGCCCAGGTGGCAAGATTTGAGACTCTTTCTGGCCTGATGTTGGGAGAGGCAGGATGCACAAGCCAGTATGTCCCTCGTACTGCTTCCACGGCTGGCCCAAAAAGCACAAAGCAGCATCAGCAGGGCTGTCCCCATGACATCATAAGGCCGTCCCCCCCCCCGCCCCCCAGTCTCCCAGGGCTATCTTTCTGCACAGGGAATGACCCCGGTGATCCAGACAGATCTTCATTCCCTCCATGACTCACACTCCGGGAACCTTAACACTGCCCTGTTTGTCTGGAGAAGAATTCTGTTTCCATTTTGGCTTTTGTCTTCGGCTCTTGTCATTCCAAGAAGCCCACGGACAAGCTAATGGGTTGCTTTCTCTCTTCTTTGGGCAGCTCTTGCACTTACTATAAGCAGAACTTTCTCCAAAAACTTGAATGTTTGGGAGCTGGTTGCCGTGATACCATCAAATATACTGGTCTGCAAAAGTGCTTTTCTGATTCAAACCAGCCCCCTGAGAAGCTCAGCCTCAGTCCTGCAGAGAGAGAGAGGCTGTGCTGTGCTGAGGGAGCCTGACCTGCTGGGTCGGACCAGGAGTCCGTCTTGCCACAGCAGTGCCCTGTTGGGTTCCTCTGAGAGCCCCCCCCACCATGGCCAAACGGGGAGGCTGCCCCATGTCCCGAGGCTGCCAGCCATGTACGATGCTCAGAAATAGACCGGCTGTTTCCTAACAGCCCCCAAGAAGCAGAGGAATTGCAGCTCTCCAAATGGGCCACAAAACTCCTTATGGGGTCCCCAGCCCCTCCTCAAAGACCCATCTGCAGGTTTCCTGGCCCGGAGCCTATGCCACCGGACACATTTACAGCACAGGCCTGCCCCGGTGGCTGGAATCCTCAGCAGATTCAGGTAGGAGGCAGCTTCCCTGGAAGACTGTGGGATGCTTCTTCCTCTGGGCTGCCCTCTAGTGCTTCTACGATAACCAGGTCAGGGCAGATGGCATGACTTGCTGTCCTCCCACTACTAGGGAGTGTCCTGAAGGCCCACTTGGAGATGTGGGCTAATGGAGTAGGGTAGAGGCAGTCAAACTGCGGCCCTCCAGATGTCAGTGGACTACAATTCCCATGAGCCCCTGCCAGCATTCGCTGGCAGGGGCTCATGGGAATTGTAGTCCATGGACATCTGGAGGGCCGCAGTTTGACTACCCCTGGAGCAGGGCAATCAGCTCCTTCACAGCCTACCCCACTCCCAAAGCAAACCCCTCTCGGGCTCCAAGGACCAGTTGCGTCCCACAGCTGCCACCTCAGCTGCATAGCTACAAGGCAGGGGACCTCCATCTGCTGGCCAGAGAAGCAGCCGCAGAGATCTAGGCCAGCCCCAGGACACGGGGCAGGGCCTCCTCCTTTCTCCCTTCACTGCCAAGCTGCCCTTCAGAAGCGTCTGCAAAAAAAGCATCTGCCATACAGATGTTTATGCACACCCCAAGAAAACCAACATCTACAGAACCATCCCCTTAAAAGACAGAGGAGGGAATCTCTGCTAATCGGACAGGACTAACTGTGGCAAAAAGCAAGGCCCGACCGATGCATCTCGTGCCCCAAATGCGGGAGAGAAAACTTTACTGAGTCTTTCCAGGCAGAGCCTTTCCAAGCTGTGCAGGCAGTTTCCCAAATCCCAGGACATTGCCCCACAAGCTGGATGGCTTCAACCCTGCAGCGCAAGCCTGTGCTATGACGTAACCCCCAAGAGCTCCCCTCCCCCTCCCTCCCCTCCCCTCCCCTCTTCCGCACGGCCTTTCATCTCCCACATCTGGATCCCTGGCACGTTGCGGGAGTTGCACAGAAAGAAAACGGGAATCACGTTCATTCCACTCTATATTAATTTCTTTTGCAAGCTGGCTTGAACTTCAGAGGGGCATGTTTAGACAAAGAATAGGCCATCCATTTTTAAACATCAGCTGCTCCTGCCAGGGCCAAGTGTCAGCAAGAAGCATGCCTCACATAGCCAGTGCCCTGTGACCAACTCAAGATGCCCCTCCAGAGGGACCCTGGCGCCCCTCAGACGCAACACGCTGCACTGCACTTGGAGGGCCCAAGGCCATGCATGCCCAGCCACCTTCCCACATGGCCACGGCCAAGCCGGGATCAGGAATGGCAATCAGATGCGAGAGGCACCAGCAAGCAGTCTCTTCGAACAAGACAGCCATGAACCCGACGCTCAGTGGGTCACACACCACTGCTGGAAAGGGGGCGGCTATGCCTTTATTTTGGGAGCCGTGGGCCTGCCGGCGAACGCAGTCTCCTTTTGCCGTCTTCTCTCCCCCCTGCCAAACTCCTCCCCCGCACACGTTCCACTACCTTGGCCGCTGCAGCATGCGAGGGGGAAAGAATGAAGGGGAAATCACACCATGCTGTCTACATCCCTAGACGCTGGAAGGGGGAGACCAGGGAGGGGCAGGGGCCGAGAGCCAGACATCCTCAACGTGCCATGCCCAGACTCAGAACCTTTAGCGGCCACGATGGCCACTGGATGCCCCTGGGAAAGCCACCAACTCAATTCTCCTCCAAAAAGCAAAAGGGGGGGGAGAGGGTTTTGTAGCCCCTGGAACAAAAAGGATCTGGTCTGCCAAAACTACCAGGGAGCGGGGCTGAAATTCACTGGGAAGTGAATCCCCATCCAAGGCCCTCCCAGTCTGCCAGACTGGGGCAGGACCAGTGATGTCACCCGGCTGGCTCCAGGAGCCTTGGTGCGTGCCAGCCCAGGACTTCTCCGCATGCCTCCCTGGAATCGGTAGTGGCCAGGCCTTGCTCTGCTCCGCCCCCGCCACGAGAACATGTCCCAGACAGAAGGTCGGCCTTTCCATCTGAAACACGGCTGCCGCAAACAGAAAAGGAGGTCTGACTCTGTTCTCGGCTCCTTGGCAAACAAAGAAGGGATGAAAACTGAGACGCCAACGACCACCACGTTTCTCCCTTCTGCTACCCAGACTCTTCCCTTGGGAAGAATGCTTTTGGATGCTTTGGGCTGATCCTGCGTTGGGCAGGGGGTTGGACTAGATGGCCTGTATGGCCCCTTCCAACTCTATGATTCTGTGATTCAAGTCCCGCCATCATCCCTCCCCAAATGGGCCTGCTTGTGCTGGCCCATTTACAGCACACCCCACTCCCCACGGCCAGCCTACTTCACCGGGCAGAGCCCAAAGTGTTCCTTAAACCAACCTGGAATTCCAGGGGCACATCTTACGCTTGCTATCCCACCTCAAAGTGACCTTCTTTGGTGGCAACCAGGTGCAGACTCCCCACCCCACCCCCACCCCCACCCCCGCAAGCAGGATGCATGGAGAGGGGATGGCACCACAGCTTGGCAAAAAGCTATTTGATGCACCACCTCTTCCGCCCACGACCACGCCTCACACCCACTCAAAGGAATCCAGGAGGGGGCCATGCCATCCACTGGTTGTTTGCCCAAAGGGACCAAATGGTCTTTTCCATCCTGTTTGAAGCATCCAATATAAAAATCAGTCCTTACAGCCCTCATTCAACTGCAGTGCCAAGCATAGCACTGTAATAATGGCAACCTCTCCCCCGCCCCCAACTATTGCCATAACTTCCTCCATCCTGGGGACCAGGTGAGCAGCGGGCCTGCAAAAGGGGGCCCAGCCTGCCTTGAAATGAGAGCCACTGTCCTGGCTGCACTATGGCCCACTGACTTCCCCGCCATGCTGCAGGACCAGCAGGGGAAGGAACGAAGGCTGACTGACAGACGGGCATCCCCAGCAGCAGGCCCCAGACATCCCTAAGCCCTGGCTGGGTAGGCCAGATGCCTGGAGGCTGAGGTGACCAGGCTCTCTGGACGGTGCAAGGCTGGCCTGAGAGCTGAGTGCCAAACACTGGTCCTTGGGAGCACATCCCTCTCCCCGCCAAGAAAAACATCCTGCAAGTTCACAGGGATCAAGAGATAGAACACATCCAGCCAGTGTGCCTCTCTCGTTAATTCAGGCCTCCCAAGAAAAACTTCATGGCCCAAAAGCGCAACACAAACACAAAACGGATGTGCTCTTCAGGACAAAAGCCACAAGAGTTGCCCAAACCATCCAGTCCTTGTGATATCTGTTTGGAAGGGATGCAGAAAGACCACCTCAAAAGACCACCACTCCCCGGGTTCTGGGACAACAACCGTGGCTCAAGAGCCTGCCCGAAATCTAACTGGCAACCAGAGGCTGCACAGAGAGAAGACAAGCCCAACCACGTGACGCCAACGCCGATTTTTAAATGTTGCATCAGGAAAACCGACTCTCTCGTGCAGAAGCAGTAGACCCCCAGACTGCAGGTGCTGGGAACACAGAATTGGAGAAAACCACTCATGAGCTCCCAGAGAGACTCTGCCGGCAACTCTTGCAAAGAGCAGGCTGGGCAGGTCTTTCTTACACAGCTACCTTAGCAAAGGAGCACCACGTTTTGCCCTGTGGATGCCACAGGTTATGTCAGGGCACAAAGTCATGCTTTCAAGCTCACACCTGAGCCTAGTGGCTGCATCAGGTATGTGACAAAGTGAGCCCTGACTCAGGGAAACATTGTTGGTCTTTAAGGCACTGCTGGACTCACAGCTGCTTCAAACTGCATTATGTATCCCAGAATTTCGGTGACAAGAGAGATCTACAGAATTATCTCGCAGGAGTAGTCAATCTGTGGTCCTCCAGATGTCCATGGACTACAATTCCCACGAGCCCCTGCCAGCAAATGCTGGCAGGGGCTCATGGGAATTATAGTCCATGGACATCTGGAGGACCATAGGTTGACTATCCCTGCTCTAAGGTGCTCCCACCCCTGTTCATTTTTGATGCTCTTTGCCCACTCTGCAACACCGGCTCAAGACGAGGCAACTGGGGGTGCATCAGAGAGGTCTAGCCTGTTGTTAGGAGTGCCCAAATACTCTGAAGTCAGCCCCACTGATCTTAGCAAGATGGTCTGCTTTGGACCCCTGGCGTCCGCAGCGTAGCACAGCGGTTCAGTCACTGCTTTTCTTGGTCAGCTGTTTCCAGGGGATGGGATCAGGAGCCAACTATCGAAAACTTTTGGAACATTCTCTGGGCATCTGGACTGCCAGGGCTGGGGCTCCTCCCCTGGTCCACTCAGCCAAGGTTCTCCTGGAAGGCCACCAAAAGTGTTTGCATTGCTGAGCTTGGCGTTTGACGGCCCTATTCCCCCAGTCCCAAACGGCGCAGAGAGGGCCGGCCCAGCTCCTGCAGGCCTGCTCTTCAGAGAAGTCTGTGCACACCCAGGACAAGGCAGACAGGCAAAGAGCACCATGGGCCCAAGGAGTTTACAGCATGGCTATATCCCCGGTCAATAACTGGACAGGAGAGGGCGGAAGAGAAGCAACTGGACGGGAGTACTGCAGGAATAGAACCTATGGCAAGCAAACTGAACCTAGGCAGATCAGCGCTGCTGTCTTAACAGTGGCGTTCAACACTGTTGATGATGGGATATTAACCCACCGTCTAGCCGACATGGGAATTCAGCAGGCTGCCCTAAAATGGCTGCAATCCTTTCTCCAAGATGAGAACCTCCCAATGGCAGGCCCTAGGATGTGAGGTTTCGCAGGGAGCTATCCTCTCTCCAACGCTGTTTAACAGCTATATGCACCCCCTCAGCCACCAGGTCTACAGCTTCAGACTGGGGTGTCATCAGTATGCTGGTAACCCCCAGCTGTATCTGTTGATGGGCAGCCATCCATCAGAACCCCAAGAGTCTTTGGCCAGGTGTCTGAAGGCTGAGGTGGACAGGTTCCAGCAGAGTCAACTGAAGGTAAATCCCACCAGGACTGAGGTCCTCTGGCTGAGCCAACAGGCCCCAGCTGAGGCAGTGCATCTCCTGGCCCTTGATGGGGTCCAATTAACAGCTGCAGCAAACTTCAGGAGACTGGGTGAGATCTGGGATGGAGGACAGATGTCACCCGCCAGGCATTCCACCATCTTTGCCAGGCATGACCAGGGGCACCCTACCTGCCCGCGTTTGATTTAGCCACCCTGATCCATGCAACGATCACTTCCAGGCTGAATTGCTCTACGCTGCTCCAGAGACTCCAACCGGTCCAAAATGCAGCTGGACAAGTCCTTCCTGGGACCCAGTGCAGAGTACACGTTGGATCTGTGCTTTCCCAGCTGAACTGGCTTCAGACTGAGGGCCGGATCAGGTTCAAGGTTCTGTTTTTTTACAGCCCTAACTGGTCTGAGACCATCGTATTTGTGGGACCACCTCTCCCACTAGGCCTCCCCAAGAATGCTTGAGGAGCAGAACTTGCTCAGGATCCCTGCCCCAACCCTGGCTCCAACCAGGTCCAGGAATTCTTCAGCCTGGTAGAACGCCCGTCTAAGAAGATCAGGGCCTGGTAGTCAAACTGCGGCCCTCCAGATGCCCATGGACTACAATTCCCATGAGCCCCTGCCAGCATTCGCTGGCAGGGGCTCATGGGAATTGTAGTCCATGGGCATCTGGAGGGCCGCAGTTTGACGACCCCTGAACAGTTCCTCAGAGCCTGCACAATGGAGTTGTCCCGCCAGGCCCATGGCTGAGACCTTGAAAGCACATCTAAACATGGCTGGCGCTGCTGTCCCACTGTACTTTTGCAAACTACATCGGGAGCCAAGATTCCATCAATTGTCCCTCCCCTCCCGCTTCTTTCATTCCTAAAGGATGCAGTCCTAGGAAGCGAGTTCTAAATTAATTTAGTGTCCCATCTGTTGGCTTTTGTATGCTTTCAAAAACTTTCATGTGGCCTGAGCCTGGGGAAGGGTAGACTATAAATCCCGAGCTAACTAACTAAAGGACAGCACTTCTGGCTCCTAAGCAGCGTCGCCTGTCCCTCGACGGCCGGACGCCTTGGCCAAGGGGGGCCCGCAGTGCTGAATCTTCCGCCACTCTCCGGGGCCAGCGGGCTTCCTCGCGCGAGTCCTTCCGCAGGGCCAGCCTTCCAGACGCCTGGGAGCCCCTCGCAGCCCGGAGGCGCCGCCGCCTCCTTTCTGCGGGGAGCCTGACGGCGGGGATCTGGCCTGCCCGAAACGCCCCCGCTCCCCTGGCCACGAAGCTTTGCCGGCCCCAGGCCCAAGCCCCGGCCGCGCCTGGCGCTCGAAGCGAAGACCACAAAGAAGGGACCGGCTCGGGCGGGGGGCTTGTGGCCATCCCGGGGCGCGCACCTGGAAGTTCGTCGGTCTCCCTGCAGCGGGCGGGCAGAGCACACGCCGAGCCCCACCGAGCGGGCAGGAGCTGTTCTGCGTGGCCGGCTCGGGCCGTCCAGGCGGGTCTCCTCGGGGGCAAGCCCGAGGGCTTCCAGCGGCGCTTGCCTCCCAGGAGGGGCGCCGGCAGTCCCCGCGGCGGGCCGTCTGGGCGCCGGACCGACTCGCCCTTGGGGGCCGCGGCTGCCTTCCTTACCTGCGCGGCCGGGGGCGAGGGCGGCGAGCAGGGCGAGGAGGGCGAGCGCCAGGCGCCAGCAGTGCCCGCTGCTGCGCCGCTTCCAGCGCGTGTGCCGATCCATGGCGCGGGCGGCGGCGGCGGCGGCGGCGCTACGAGGCCATGCGCGGGGGGCGGGGGCCGGCAGGAAGCGCGCAGGGCTGCGGGCCAGGCCGTCGGGTGGGTCGCTCGGCCGCTCGCTCGGGCGCTCGCTCGGTGGCTTCGCCGTCCCGGAGCGCAGCGAGGGAGAACTTTTTTTCCGCCTCCGCCGCTCTCTTCTATGGGGCCCGGCTGTCACTCCGGTGGGGCGGCCGCCAATCAGGGCGCGGGGGGAGCCCGGACACCGCCCCCGGAGGGCGGGCGGCCGGGGCGGGCGGGGCGGGGGGCGGCGGCCGGTTCCCCCGCGCCAAGTTTGAACGGCGGAGCTGCGCCGCGGGGCTGTCGGGGGCCGCCGAGACGGTCCTTCCCCCGCGGGCTCCGGGATAGAGCCGCCGCGGGACAGGGAGGAGGGCGGGCGCAGGCGAGGCGGGGCGGCCCTGGGCAGTCTCCCGTCCCGGCCTGGATGCTCCGCCCCTGAGCCGTGGCCGCGGCAGCCGCGGATCCCCGACGGGCGGCCCGGCAGACCCTCACCGCGGGGCTGGACTGGCTCCTCGGGGCTGCTGGAAAGGGCCTTTTGCCGTCGGGTGGCGTCGGCCAGGCTGGGCGGGCAGGAGGCCGCGGAGGGGCAGCGGACAATCCGACGGCGAGAAAGGGAGGGAGGCACGCCGGAGCGCTACTCGTTCCCACGGCGAAGAAGGGCTCCAGCCTCGCCCGGACTCCGCGGCAACAGCCCATATGAACCCCCCCCCTTCCCCGGAGAGGCAGTGTGGCCGGTGAAGAGCCGCAGACCCTCAGCTGGAGAGCCCAGTTGGATCCCCCCACCTACCTACTCCTCACATGCAGCCAGCTGGGTGACCTTGGGCTAAGGTGACCAGATTGTCCCACTTTTGGAGGGACCCATGGGGTCAACCTGGCAAATTGTACTTATGTTGAAATTTAAAATATATAACAATACTATTTTTGCGTTCTATGCGTTCTATGAAACTCTTTGTTGCTCCATATAGACCAAATTTTTAATCAAGACCCCCCCCCCCCAGTCTCACCCTCATGTACCTGAGCGAGGGAAGCGGGAGTCTGTTTTGGGAAGATGAATTCGAAGCCACTTTGGGTAGTGAGAGGTGGGGTACAACCCCCTCATCCAGCTCTTTATTTCCATCCAAGAAGGAGCAGAGGACTGGCTCTCTTGACAAACAAGAGGGTCCCACACCCAGCAGTTTGCAAGTAGAGAAGGGGGATAAGAGATGGTTTGGTGCATTAAGCTGTCTCAATATTTGCTTGCTTGCAAAAGATCAACTTTCTAGCCCTTCTGGTGGCACGTGTGTCAGAGAGAAAGAAAGGGAGGTCAGCAGGTCATTCCCTCCATTGCTTGGAGCAGGGGTAGTCAAACTGCGGCTCTCCAGATGTCCATGGACTACAATTCCCATGAGCCCCTGCCAGTGAATGATGGCAGGGGCTCATGGGAATTGTAGTCCATGGACATCTGGAGAGCCGCAGTTTGACTACCCCTGGCTTGGAGGGAGGATTTGTTTCTGCTGAAAGCAACAGAATTCCAGTCTGTGAGGATCCTGCACACAAAGGTTTGCTTTAAAAAACCCTTTTGTCCTCAATGTGGTCCCAAAGGATTGATCATTTATATATTTATTTATTTATGTTTAATTTTATAGCTCACTGCTCTCAGGGCGGATCACACTAAAAACCCCAATAAAATATACAACATTTGTCCCTATTAAAACACCCATTAAAAAAAAAACCCTATGGTGGTGACAATTCAAATCCCATAGAGCGGTCTCAGGGGCACCCCAAGCATCACCCCATCACACAGCAATAGTCAGCTAGTAGAGACTTCCAATTCAGATCTCCCTTCTTCTCTGTCATGGGGGGCATCAGATCTTCCTGGGCTGGCCTCAACCATAGTACCGGTGGAAGAGCTCCGTCTTACAGGCACCGTGGAACACAGAAAGGTCCAGCAGGGCCCTCAGCTCATCCGGGAGCTCATTCCGCCAGGTTGGGGCCAGGTCTGAAAAGGCCCTGGCCAAGGCCAGTCGAGCTTCCCTGGAGTCTGGAATCCCTATCAGGTTACTACCCGCAGAGAACAAAGCCCTGTGGGGGGCATAGGGTGAGAGGTGGTCCCTCAGAAATGTGGGTCCCAGACCGCAAAGGGCCTTAAAGTTTAAAAACAAAACTTCGAATTGGATCTGGGCCACAACTGGCAGCCAATGCAGCTGTCTCAGCACTGGCTGAATATGGGTCCTCCAAGATGTTCCCTTGCAGCCATATTCTGCACCAGTTGCAATTTCCGAGTCGGGGACAAGGGCAGGTCCACATAGAGTAAGTTATAGAAGTCAATTCTGGAGGTGACTGTTGCATGGATCACTGTGGTCAGGTGCTCGGGAGACAGGTAGGGCGCTAGTAGCCTTGCCTGGTGAAGGTGGTAAAATGCCTGGTGACCTGTGCCTCCATTTTATCCTCACAACAACCCTGTGAGGCCAAGAGTGTGTGAGTGGCTGGTGTCTCAGCAGGGCAGAGTGGGGATTCAGAGCTGCATCTTAGAAATCCTCAAGTGGCATTCTAACCACTCCACCAGACTCCTCCCTAGGCAAAGCATAGCCCCCATTTCAAAAGTCCTGCCCCGTCCCTGTTTGGCAGCTACTGGGCATTGGCCACATTGGGGAGGGCGGCCTTTGGCTCCTTCACAGGCCTTCCCATTGACCTGTTCGGTGCCCCCCCTGCTCCTGCCGAAGAAGAAGAAGAAGAAGAAGAAGAAGAAGAAGAAGAAGAAGAAGAAGAAGAAGAAGAAGAAGAAGAGTTGGTTCTTATATGCCACTTTTCTCTACCCGAAGGAGGCTCAAAGCGGCTCACAGTTGACTTCCTTTTCCTCTCCCCACCATAGACAACCTGTGAGGTAGGGGAGGCTGAGAGAGCCCTGATATTACTGAAGAAGAAGAGTTGGTTCTTATATGCCGCTTTTCTCTACCCAAAGGAGTCTCAAAGTGGCTTCCAATCGCTTTCCCTTCCACTCCCCACAACAGACACCCTGTGAGGTGGGTGAGGCTGAGAGAGCCCTGATATCACTGCTCAGTCAGAACAGCTTTATCAGTACTGTGGCAAGCCCAGAGTCAACCAGCTGGCTGCATGTGGGGGACTGCAGAATCGAACCTGGCATGCCAGATTAGAAGTCTGCACTAACCACTATACCAAACTGGTAGGCCCTTTTAGTAAGCCCTTTTGGTGCCATGGAGAGCATACAGTTGTAATTGTTGAGGCTAAGGATTGAGCATCCGAATCTTCCAACCTCTGAGTTATTTGCTTCCTAACTGTATGTTCTGTATGTTATTTGCTTCCTAACTGTATGTGTAACCAGAAAGGAAATATGTTGTCATTTGTGAAGGACTATTTTATTAAATCCTTCAGGGAAGTTCAAGTCACTCAGCAGGTCTTGTAGCAACAAATAGGGTTGTGGGTGGAAATGTATCCAAAGCCAGTATCCCAAAGTGAAAAGCCATGCTCTTGTTTCTAGCTTCTGTTGTCCAAGTTCTGCTATAAGAATCCTATTTGATGCACAATTGCAAACTTCTAATCATTGTCTCATGAAGGACAATTGTAATTTTTCCAATTCATTGGTAAAAACTTCAGTCCAGACCAGAATTCTGAAATGGAACTGGGGGGGGGGGTTAATTTAGTTTTAAATACTTTAAGTACTGCAGGCAAGTTTTTATTTCCCTTCTGATGGAAGACTTTGGCCAATATGGCCATTTTCCCCAGAGGGTTGGAGGTTAAAATGGGGTGTTAAGAAGGATTTAGAAATGTTAATATCGTTGTATGAAATAGGCTGAATATTGACCTCCTTGGCATTAGTGAATTACATTGGACAAATGATGATTACTTTCAATCAGAAGATTTCACCATCTGCTATTCAGGACACAACTCCATAAAAAGGAATAGCCCGAGCAAAACATTTTCTTGAGTGATGGAAAGCTTTTGGATGATCAATGATCGAATCATGACAATTCAGATTTGTGCCAAGCTAATGAATATCACAGTTATGTCCCTGTGAGTTAAACACTGCTGACACCATGCAACATATCTTACTGGATTGTCCCTTGTTTATTGTCCAGTGAAGGCATGTTATACCTCTTATACCCAAATAGAAAAAATCATTCAAAAGACCTGATCTGCCAATTTTTGTTGAGCGATAAGGATGCCAATGTCACCTTTATTACGGGTGAATTTTTATCTTCAGTTTTTAAACTTAAACTGCTTGTTGTACCCTGACTATCTCTGTTCATTTTGCTAATCTGCTTTATGCCAGTAAAGGTATTGTGTATTATTATTATACACAATATTGTGTGTATAACACACAATTGTGTATAACACACAGTTGTCCAAGTATAAACACCAACAAATGATGCAACAGAGGTGACAGTTGAAGACTTCTATACCACCATTCAAGAAAATCTAAAATAAGTACCTAGGAAGGATGTCATTTACATAATGGGTGACTTTAATGTACAAGCAGAGAGAGATATTACTAGCAACTTCGGACTTAGAGAAAGGAATGATGCTGGTGATTATCTGGCACAAATCAGTTTAGCATCATAAATACTTGGTTCAAAGACCATAAACATCACCTATACACTTGAACATCACTTTGGGAAGATTCCCTTTGCCTTTGAAGTCATCTTGCCATCTGGGAGGAAGATTATTAAGACAGTACAACAAGCTCAAGTTTTGGCTGATCAACTAACACAAGATCCCAGGGAGGCCCCACAAGAAGATTCACAACTTGCTCCCCGATTGGAATTGCCAGGGGACTCTGGCACCAACTTGGGTTCTCAAAAATCATTTCAACCTTCAGTGTCATCTACATCAGGGGTAGTCAACCTGTGGTCCTCCAGATGTTCATGGACTACAATTCCCATGAGCCCCTGCCAGCAAACGCTGGCAGGGGCTCATGGGAATTGTAGTCCATGAACATCTGGAGGACCACAGGTTGACTGATCTACATCACAAGGAGCCTCAGCACCTTCTGCACAGTAAGGAGCTACAGGTTCTACAGTGCGTTTTGGAGAGATTAAAGATATTCTCCATAAATGTTAATGGGCTTAATGCCTGTTTTAAAAGTTCCGAGTTTTTCAACCAATTATAAAAGCTTCAAACAGACTTTGTTTACAAGCAACTCATATCAAATAAAAGCATCAACATGTATTCGTGGCTAAGAAATTGGGCAACAATTTTGCAGCATTGGCGACCATTAAAAAGAGGGGAGTCGTTTAAACTACAAACCTGAATATTAAAACAGAGCCTTTATTATTAAACCCAGAAGGTCATTTTATCAGCCTCACAATTAACCTTCCAGATGGACAAAACTTTATTTTGACCAATATCTATGCTCCAAACAAAACTAAGGACAATTTTTTAAAACTATTTCCCCAAAAACATCAGGAAATAACAGATTCCAAATGTCTCATAATTGGTGATTTTAATGCTGTATCAAATCCAATCATTGATAAATCACAATTTTAAAAAGGGAGGAGCCAAATTTCCAAATTCTTCATCATCTAATTTGCAACTTTTTTCTCTGGCTGACGTATGGAGGGAAAGTAACCTGAAAGTCCATAAATATAGTTTCTATTCTCATTAACATGGATCTTATTCAATAATTGATCAATGTTGGATATCAAAGTCATTCAGCTCAAGAGTGGAATTGGACACCTCTCCATAGAAGGAGCAGATTTAGTAGACAGATAATAACCACCACAAGATAAATTATTCTTTTTATGTATTATTTTATTCTTTTCATTTTGTTCTATTTTGGTTTTATTTATTTATTTACTAATAATACATGAGTGAGAAATATGAAGATAGAAAAAAGTAGATATTTATGAAGAATTTTAATTATGTACATTTTGGCCTTCACTCCTCTTTTCTGAAATTTGATACTTATTCCATCATCATTCCAAAGTGAGATTATTTCTCTTTACAAGCCACAAAGCATTTCCAACATTGCAGAAAATCATCTGGAGATTCCCTGTGAAGCACGCTTGTTAGTTTGGCCATTGAGACAAGATGTTCAAGTTTACTCATCCACATCTCTGTTTCAGGCATCAATGTTTGTTTCCATCTCTGTGCTATTACGAGCCTTGCCTCCACTGCTGTGTAAAAGAACAGTTCTCTTAGATGTTTTGGCATATTTGGTGGCATGAGGTATAATAACATAGATTCAGCAAGCACTAGAAATATGTATTTTATGATATTCTGTATCTTAGAGTAAACTTTCACAGGTCGACCACATGTGAGCCAGTTTGGTGTAGTGGTTAGGAGTGCAGACTTCTAATCTGGCATGCCGGGTTCGATTCTGCACTCCCCCACTGTCAGGGTTCGAGGGGTCCGTTCCTTTTCTAGGGTCCACCACGATGTCGGCACTCAGGGTTGAAGGCAGGAACAGCCCTTAAGTCAGGAGGTAGATGTCTCAGAACGGAGTCAACCAGGAATCCTTCTGTTGAACTCCTGGGTTCTCGAACCCCACCTCCTCACTGATGCTGACCCATCCCATTAAGCAGCTTTCCTCCCCTTCATCCCCTGCCCACCGAACCCTTAAAGAGCCTGCCTCGGCGTCTTGCCTCAGTCGCCTCGCCCTTGGGCGGTTCCTCGCTCGGCCAGGGCAGTTCCGCATCCCTTCTCGCTCTTCTGAAGGTAAGTATCGTTCCTCTCTTGGGACTCCCGCCGCTGCAGACTGCCTCTGACCTGACTCCGCAGTACTAGGTGGAGCCCCAGGTGTCACACTTATCATTGGCGGGTCCCCGGGTAGGAGCGGGGAAGACGGGGAATCCCCGACACCCACCCAGCTGGGTGACCTTGGGCTTGCCACGGCACTGATAAAACTGTTCTGACCGAGCAGTGAACACCTCAACTGCTGATTTGAATGGGATGTTCCTGGGCTGATTCTTTCCTGATATCTACTCCAAATTTTAATCAGGGAACCTCTCATTGGGTGCATATCTCTCACTGCTTTTTCTTTGCCCTGGGACCAAAGCGTGTTGTGTAGGCCTCCGGCGAACCTGGATTTTTCACTCTCTAAGTCTCTCTTTGCTGGGTTGCTGATCCAATCTGCCACCCAAGTGAGGGCAGCTGAGTGGTTGTACCCAGACTTAATCCTGAGATGCTCCGAGTGCTGGGTCTGGAGGAGCTGACATGACCCATCCACTTTGCTCAGATGGATGGGCACTTTTCCAAGGGAGGGGCAACTACCCATCACATGCCCCCCCTCCATTTAGACATATAGGACCACTGGGAAAAGATCCAGACTGTGGTGGCTTCAGGTGCAGCCTTCCCATTTGTTTTGGGTCTAGACTGGCTGTGGCGGCACAACCCAAGCATGCGCTGGAAGACCCATGTATTGACTTTCAATGATCCTGGGTACCAAGGCCACTGCTGCTCACTAGCTCCACCAAGACGCTCCCAGGGGCAGCCACACATTGCAGCCACCCCAAGACTGAATGCACAGGCCTGTATCGAGAAGAGTGGGGAACCCTCACAAAAAAATATTAGGATTTAGGATAGGTTTTTGGGGAAAGGGAATGTGACAAACTTCCCTGTCACCATAAGACAGACTGCACCATTGATTTGAAACCTTGCCAAAGGCCATACGAGATGAAGGAGCTGCAGAATTTTTAGATAAGAATCTAGCCCAGGGTTTTATCCAGCCAGCCACTTCACACATGGCTGCTCCTGTGTTGTTTGTAAAGAAGGACAGGTCCCTGCAGTTGTGCACTGGTTATCAGGGGCTCAATGCTGTTTCCACCTCCAACATCTATCCCTCCCCCTTATAAAGGACCTTTTGGGGCAGCTGATGCCAGGTTGGATCTTCACAAAACTCAAGCCGAGGGAGGCGTACCACAGGGTGAGAATAAAACATGGTCATGAACATCTTATAGTTTTCAATACCTCCCATTGGGTCAATTTGAGTATCTCATTATGCCACTTGGACCCTCAGAGAATTTTAATGAATCTCAAAAATGACGTCCTGCTACCACCCAGAAACTAATAGACTGAGCAGGTACATCAGTTCTTAGAACAGTACCTCCAGTGCTTTGTCAACTACCAGCAGAGTGATTGGGTTGACCTGATCCCTCTCACAGAGTTTGCCTATAATAATGGGGTGCTTTCAAGCATGGGGATGTCCCCCTTTGAAGTGGTTTATGGCAGGGTTGTCAACCTGTGGTCCTCCAGATGTTCATGGTCTACAATTCCTGTGAGCCCCTGCCAGCATTGTAGTCCATGGACATCTGGAGGACCACAGGTTGACTACACCTGGTTTATGGGACTAATCTATTAGCTGCCTCTACATAGACCCCCCATTCCTGACAGCCCCCTGAATTTGAAAGATTGTGCTGTGTGCATCCAAGCGCCTTGGCAAGTCATTGTAACTGCTCTGGACATGGCTAAGGAGGAATACAAAAACCAGGCAGACAAGAAGGTGAGGGATCAGGCATATCTCTCTACCAAGCACCTCCATTGTCAACAGCCATCCTGCAAGCTGGGGCCCAAGTTTTTAGGGCCGTTTACCAATTTACCATGTCAATAATGATGGGGCAATAGAGCTCTCTTTAACAAAGAATTTTAAAACTGTTCAACCTGTGCTCCATTGTAGCATACCGTGCCACACTCCTGAATCGGACATTCAGGTCCTGAAACTCTTATTCCAGTTTATGTAGATGAACACATCCACTATAAGGTCAAACAAAGCTTCAGTTTCAGAATGGACCGAGGCAAACTCCATTATCTCGTGGATTGGAAGGAGTTTCCCATGGGGGACAAGGAATGGGTGGATGATGCTTACGTCCAAGAGCCCAGGCTGGTCCAGGACTTCGACTCAGCCTACCCCCTGAAACTTTCCCCATTATCTATTGCTGCCAGAGGCTGATCTTAAGGTGGCAGGATGTCAGAATCCTGTTGTTTTTGCCATTATTTAGTGATGCTTATATAGCCAGGTTATGTAGAGTATCACCCCTATGAAGGAGTTGGGGGCAGCTTGTTTCCTTTGCTTTGTTTTATGGTCCTGATGTTTCTTCCTGCATATCTGTCCCCCCCCGCCCCGCCGCCCTTTCTCATCCCTAGGCAACCCATTTGCTCCTTTCCTTTCCCCTTCTCCCTTGGAGCTGAATTTCTCATTGAAATTCATGTTTCTCCCATTTTCGCTGGATTCCCACGGGAGGGTGGGGCAGGGGTTGGGATATATTTGAAGACCGGTATCCTCAGCCCCAGTTTCGTCAATGTCCTGATGAGAGTACTTGATGAGAGTGCTTAATAAAGAAATATTTGCTTATAAGACCAGAGTTTGCTTTTCTGAGCAACTGAAGATCCTCGCAGCTTGTTTATTTCCTTGTAATCATCACAGAAGTAAATACTACCATCTGGGCATCCAGGCTAGCTGCTGAAAGAGGGGCGTTCTATCTCCATGAGGACTTGATGACTGAGCCCTGGTTCCCGTTCATCCTTTGCTTGGGGATTGAGGGGCTGCTGGCTCTGGCTGACCCCGGAGGAAGATTGTTCTGGTCTCAAAAGTCCAGCCTTCCAGTAGGTCTGGACACAAGCTTTGTCCTTGATGTGCTTAATAATTAGTGACAGTTTCTTCTCATTCCTGCAAAAGGCATGAGACAAACCAGTCTGCAATCTCCTCTTTAAAAACTCCAGCAACCCTCGCTCCATCACAGTCCTCTCTCACACATTCCCATTTCCATAAGGAGTTAGAGGCAATATCTTTTCAAAGATAACATTTGTGTGCTGCAAACGTTTGTCACTTCTTTACATTGCCAGAGAATACACTTGTATTCTTCTGCAGCATTAAAAGTAACAGTGGAATCTTCAGGAAAACTGACCCCTGATGTGACTGATTGGGTTTAGGGTTTTTAATTTTGATCTTTTGTCAGTACACAGAGATAAGTGTTGACATTTCTTCAGCTAATGAAATATTATTTATTTATTATTATTAATCATGTGGTAATATAGCCAGGAGATCCTAGGATTGCCTGGAAACCGTGCAAGAGACGATCAAAGGGTGTTTTGCCCTTGCCTGCCCCTGTATCACATCCCTGGTTTTCCTTGGAGGTCAGCCTTCCGAGTGCTAGCCAAAGTTGACCCTCCGAGATCCGCTGGAATTGGTCTGGTCTAGGATATCCATGTCAAAAGCCAGTATAATTGCTGAGCTGATGAACCCCCAGTGCCACCAAAACAGAGCTGTCCAGAACTCTCGGAAGAGGCATATACCATGGATAGAGTTAGTAGCCATTTTGTGTAAAAGTTGACTGGACTTGTTGTCTTGAGAAGTATGCTGTTTACATCACACAAGAATCTAGGATGTCAAGGAAAGGGTGGAAAGGACACATAGCCCTTCCTGCTCATTCATGTGGGAACAAAAGATACTGCCCAGTGCAGTATGGAGCATATGAATTGAGACTCCGTGACCCTGGGGGGAAAAGTGAAGGACTTGGGAGTACAAGATGTATTTTCATCTGTTCTTCCTGTTAATGGCTGAGGCTTAGGAAGGGAAAGAAAAATAATGCAGGTAAATGATTAATGGTGTCATAGGGACCCTTTTGGGTTTTTGAGCCATGGATGACGCTACCATAATGAGGTTTTTCTTTCAGAAGACAGTTTGCATCTCATGAAGGTGGGAAGAAATGTCTTTGAAAAGATTCTTGCAGACCTAGTGAGGAGGACTTTAAGCCAAGTGCCATGTTCAATGAAGATAACTGTAGATGGGAACACTGCAGATTTAAAGGGAATGGCACATATGCAGGGAACCATTAACTTACCTGAAAGTTAAAGAACTAGATGCCTGGAGTACTTGTATAAAGCGTTATGATGTCTCTACACTAGTGCACAGAGCATGGGAAACAAGCAGGAAAAACTAGAAGTCCTAATGAAGGAAGGGGACTATGATGTAACAGGCATCACAGAAACCTGGTGGGATAATACAACTGGAACAACAGGATTGAAGGGTACAACTTATTTAAAAGGGACAGACAAAGAAGGGGGAAGCAATAGCAGTATATGTTGAGATTAAATATACTTGTGAGGAAATATGTGTCTGAGCATGAGAGTTCAGCTGAGAATCTTTGGGTAAAAGTAAAAGAAGTAGGAAGTAATACGGATATTATGGTGGGGGTGTGCTATAGACTAGCGATCCCCAACCTGTGGGCTGCGGACCACATGTGGTCCTTCAACTAATTGGAGGTGGGCCCCGAAGAACGCCTTCTCCCCCCCCCCGGCCCTTTACATCACACCCCCCCCCCCAGCTCTTTACAACACACTTCATTGTTGTGGCGTGTCTGTATCTTATTTTGAAGGGATGTTTAAACATTACCATAGCGATCAGAGAGCGTTGGGGCAGTGGTTGAGAACAGAGGAGTAAACTACCCCCCCCCCCACACACACACACACCGGGCCTCAGTAAAAGGCGTTGAGTGGTCCCTGGTGATAAAAAGGTTGGGGACCACTGCTCCTCTGGACAAACTGTAGTTTGTCTACATCTTGCTTCAGTTGTAGTGCCCAAAACTGAACGCAGTACTCCAAGTGAGGTCTAACCAGAGTGGAGTAAAGTGGTAACATCACTGCGTGTGATCTGGACACTATATTTCTTTTAATACATCCCAAAATCCCATTTGCCTTTTTAGCTCCCAAGTTACACTGCTGACTCATTTTCAGTGTATGGTCAACTAAGACTCCAGATCCTTTTCACACATACTAGTCCCAAGACAAGTCTCACCCATACTATAGTGATACATTTGATTTTTCCTACCTAAATGCAAAACTTTACATTTTTCACGATTAAAATTATTTTTATTCATTTTAACCCAGTTTTCAAGATCATCCTGCATCTTGATTCCATCTTCTGGTGTGTTTGCCATGGCAGCCGCTGGAGAGCACCAAAGGTCAGCTGGTGGCAGAGTGGCAGGGCAGCTCGAGGAATCAGCCAGGGAAGAGGATAAGGAGGAGCCGCAGCCCGGTACCAGCTAATCAACGGACCGGTAGCGTTCTCTGGACCGGGGGTTGGGGACTGCTGCTATAGACCACCAGGCGAGGTAGAGGACTTGGATGAGATGCTCCTAGAGCAGATTACAAATTTCTCAGAGAGATAGGACCTGGTGGTCATGGGAGATTTCAATTACCAAGATATCTGTTGGAAGATCAGCTCTGCTAAAAATGAAAAGTCCAATAAATCCCTGACTTGCTGAAAACTTCATTTGCCTGAAGGTGGAAGGGGCAACCAGGGTGTGTGCTACTTTAGACTTTATTCTTACCAATAGGGAAGGTAAAACTTGTGGGTGCACTTGGTAGTAGTGACCATGTGATTCTAGACTTCATGATCTTGGGGAAGAGAAAAGCTGTACATAGTTACACATACGGGCTGGACCTCAGGAGAGCAAATTTTAACAAAGTTATGTCGGGTAGAATCCCATGGTCAGAACAACATAAGGAGATACAAGTCCAAGAAAGTTGGGAGTTTCTCAAAGTGAAATACTGAATTCACAATCACAGACAATTCCCTTGAGAAGGAAAACTGGGAGGAACCTAAAGAAACCAGGGTGGGCCCATAAACAGTTTTCAAAATAATTGAATAATAAAAAAGACTCATGTAGGAAATGGAAGGAGGGCCTTATAACCAAGGAGGAATATAAAGACATAACCAATGCTTGTAGGGAGTATTAGATGAGTTTAGGCTAGCAAGAAATGCTGTTGTTGTTGTTAGGTGCGAAGTCATGTCCGACCCATTGCGACCCCATGGACAATGATCCTCCAGGCCTTCCTGTCTTCTACCATTCCCCGGAGTCCATTTAGGTTAGCACCTACTGCTTCAGTGACTCCATCCATCCACCTCATTCTCTGTCGTCCCCTTCTTCTTTTACCCTCGATCGCTCCCAGCATTAGGCTCTTCTCCAGGGAGTCCTTCCTTCTCATGAGGTGGCCAAAGTATTTGAGTTTCATCTTCAGGATCTGGCCTTCTAAGGAGCAGTCAGGGCTGATCTCCTCTAGGACTGACCGGTTTGTTCGCCTTGCAGTCCAAGGGACTCGCAAGAGTCTTCTCCAGCACCAGAGTTCAAAAGCCTCAATTCTTTGATGCTCGGCCTTCCATATGGTCCAACCATAGCCTTGACTAAACGCACTTTTGTTGGCAGGGTGATGTCTCTGCTTTTTAGGATGCTGTCTAGATTTGCCATAGCTTTCCTCCCCAGGAGCAAACGTCTTTTAATTTCTTTGCTGCAGTCCCCATCTGCAGTGATCTTGGAGCCCAAGAAAATAAAATCTGTCACAATCTCCATTTCTTCCTCATCTATTTGCCAGGAATTGAGAGGGCCGGGTGCCATGATCTTCGTTTCCTTGATGTTGAGTTTCAAGCCAACTTTTGTACTCTCCTCCCTCACCCGCATCAAGAGGCTCTTTAGTTCATCTTCACTTTCTGCCATTAGAGTGGTATCATCTGCATATCTGAGGTTGTTGGTATTTCTCCCTGCAATCTTGATCCCGATTTGTGGCTCCTCTAATCCCGCCTTTCTCATGATGTCTTCGCTTAAAAGTTAAATAGGCAAGGCAACAGTATATAGCCTTGCCAAATTCCTTTCTCAATTTTGAACCAATCAGTGATTCCATGTTCAGTTCTCACTGTTGATTCTTGGCCTGCATATAAGTTTCTCAAGAGACAAATAAGATGCTCTGGTATTCCCATCTCTTTAAGAACTTGCCACAATTTGTTGTGCTCCACACAATCAAAGGCTTTAGCATAGTCAATGAAGCAGAAGTAGATGTTCTTCTGGAACTCCCTAGCTTTCTCCATGATCCAGCGTATGTTGGCAATTTGATCTCTAGTTCCTCTGACTCTTTGAAATCCGGCCTGAATATAACTAGAAATGCTAGTTATATTCAAAGTAAGAAAAAAGAATAGGGACATGGTAGGGTCATTGCGGCAACCAGAAAGTGATATTGTAACAGATGATGGGGGGCTGAATTGCTGAATTCCTACTTCTCTTCAAGTCTTCTCTTGCAAGGGGAATTTTGCTCAACATGGCAAAATAATTTCATGTGATGAGGGATGGGTTAGTCCATTAACACCTGCTTGATTTAAATGAGACCATGGCATCTGGGCCAGATGAATTGCATCCAAGCGTACTAAAAGAACTTGCAGATGTAATTTCTGAGACTCTGTCCAATATTTTTTGACAATTCTTGGAGTACAAGTGAAGTGCCAGAAGATTGGAGGTGGGCAAATATTGCTCCATCTTCAAAAAGGAGGGAAAGGAAGATCCAGGTAACTACCAATTTGTCAACTTGACAACTATAGCTGGCAAAATTTTAAAACAAATCATCAGTTGGTCCTTGAGCAGCTAGAGCAGACAGCTGTAATTACATGGCATTCTCAAGAGCAAGTCATGTCAGACTAAACTTCTCTCTTCTTTTAGCTGAATGCTAACTTCTTTGGGTTTTTAAGCGAAGACTACATAGTCATCTAACAGAAATGTTGACTTTATGAACTTAGGCAGATTGTGAGTGGGCGGGCAGGAAGGGATGTGTCAGTATTTGTTTCTTGTGGCCCTTCCTTGCATACCCAGGGAATTGCTAATTGCCGCTGTGGGATGGTAGGTGAATTTCCTCCAGGACAGGCTGAATTCTGGAGATTTTTGGTGGGAGGATCACTTGGCCATGAAATTGGGTTATTGGGGCAGGTAGTTGTGAGTTCCTGCACTGGGCAGGGTATTGGACTAGATGACCCTGTCGCTGCCAAATCTATGATTCTATGACTGGGTTGATCTAATCCTGCTCGCTGAATTCATCTATAACAATGGTTATAACAATGGCAGGGCCTTGTAATGATGGGTGACTTCATCCCAGATGTGTGCTGGGAAACAAACTCTGCGAAGCGTCCTCAGTCATGCAACTTTCTGACCTGCCTGGCTGACAATTTCATTTATCAAATGGTAGATGAACCCACAAGAGGTTCAGCCATACTGGACTTAATACTGACCAACAGGCAAGAGTTGGTGGATGAGGTGAAGAAGGTGGGGACCCTAGGGGGAAATGACCATGTCCTCATAGAATTCCTTTTGAGATGGAATTCTTTTATTGTGGTGTTTTGACTATTTGATGTTCTCCCGTTTTCTTTGGATTCTACTGGGGGGGGGAGTGGTTGGGGTCAGAGTTATATGTGATGACCCACACTTCTTGCCTTAGCTTTGGCAATGCTTTCCTGAGAGTGCTTTCTTACTCAATAAATAAAATATTTTGCTTCAAATCAAGAGTTTGCTTTACTTGGTAACTGAAGGTCCGTACAGACAACTATTTATCCTGGAAGCTTTAGACTGATCCTGCAGTTAGCAGGGGGTTGGACTAGATGGCCGGTATGGCTCCTTCTATCTCTATGATTCTATGATTCTAGAAAGGAGGTCTCCTGTGCTATGGATTTATTTGTGCGCAGTACACACACATACCCCAGCCTGCCTTGGAACTGGCTGGCCACTGGGTTTACCTGGGAGTAATTCATGAACTGAATTCCCATCAGCCACTTGAAACCCTGGGCCCACAGAGAAGCATGCATCCCATGCACTGTTCATAGACTTCCTCCTTACAGAATCCCAGCAGAGGAGTGAGGCCTAACCTCCATTACTCCAGCACTTCTGAATTGGGGCGGGGGGGGGGGAGAGGCAGAGACACACAGGACAGTGTGCACAGTGGGCTCATCCCCAGTGCTGAAAGTCACATGCACTGGCTCATGATGTGCAGCAACATTCACATCCCTGCAAAAAGTCTCTCTACTGGTCTTGCTGGCGGTGGGGGGGGGAATCAGACTTGCCCATCGTTCTCATTGCGGCTCTTTGCGCACCCTGCTCCCCTCTGAATTCCAAACAATGAGCTATTTGTGTACACCAAAGGAGAAAAATGCCAGCCCACGTCTGGGGGGAAGAAGGAGGCAAAAGACAGGAAGACAACAGTCAAACGGTACCTGCAGACTATCATTTTGTGCACCACAAATGCAGCTTTGTAAAGCCTCTCGGCTCCTTTTGTCTTCTGCGGCAGGTCAAAGTACTATTTGGCAGGGCAAAATGAACTCTTTCCACTGGAGAATTCCTCAAGACGGGTCACTGACTTTTCCATGGCTGTCCCACTAAAACTAGCATTCCTCCCAACATTTCTTAGGTGAAAACAGGGTTCCTCTTGCTTCTTGCTGCACTTCTGCCTTGTGTCATGCATAGAATCATAGAGTTTGAAGGTACCTCCAGGGTCATCTTGTCCAACCCCCTGCACAATGCAGGACACTCACAACTACCTGCCCACCCACAGAGACCCCAGTTCCATACCCAAGTAGTCAGTTCACCACCTCCTGAGGAAGCCTGTTCCACTGAGGAAATGCTCAGTCAGGAACTTCTTCTGGATATTTAGCTGAAAATTCTTTTGAATTAATTTTAACCCATTGGTTCTGGTCCAACCCTCTGCGGCAACAGAAAACAGCTCTGCCTTATCTTCTCTATGACAGACCTTCAAGTATTTGAAGATGGTTATCGTATCACCCCTTAGTTGCCTTCTCTCCAGGCTAAACAGACCAAGCTCCATCAACCTTTCCTCATACAACTTGGTCTCCAAACCCCTCACCATCTTTGTTTCCCTCCTCTGGACATGCTCCGGTTTCTCTGCATCTTGCTTGTGGTGTCCAACACAGTACTCCAAGTGAGTTCAAACCAGAGCGGAGTAAAATGGTAACATCACCTTGCATGATCTGGACACTATACTTCTTTTAATACAGCCCAAAATCCCATTTGCCTTTTTAGCTACTGAGTCACACTGCTGTCTCATGTTCAGTGTCCGGTCTACTAAGACCCCCCAGATCCTCTTCACACAGACTACTGCCAAGACAAGTCTCACTCATCTTATAGTGATGCCTTTGATTTTTCCTACCTAAATGCAGAACTTTACATTTTTCACAATTAACATTCATTTTAGCCCAGTTTTACAGCCTGTCAAGATCATCCTGTATCCTGATTCTATCTTCTGGTATGTTTGCTATTCTTACCAGATTAGTATCATCTGAAAATGTAATAAGCACCCCCTCTATTCCTTCATCCAAATCATTTATGAATATGTTGAACAGCCCAGGGCCCAGGACATATCCCTGAGGCACTCCACTCATCACTCCTCTTCAAGAAGATGATGACCCATTTACAAGCACCCTTTGTGTGCGATCTGTCAATCAGTTCTCGATACACCTAACAGTAATAGGTTCCATACCACATTTTACCAACTTGTCAATAAGAATATCATGCAGAATCTTATCAATACCCTTCTGAAATCAAGGTAAACAATGTCCACAGCATTCCCATGATCTAGAACAGGGGTAGTCAAACTGCGGCCCTCCAGATGTCCATGGACCACAATTCCCAGAAGCCCCTGCCAGCGAATGCTGGCAGGGGCTTCTGGGAATTGTAGTCCATGGACATCTGGAGGGCCGCAGTTTGACTACCCCTGATCTAGAAGAACTAGCTCTCCTGCTTGGCTTGAAGAAAGGCACACATTCAGTCCCCAGCATCTCTATTTAACAGGATAAGATGCTAGGGTGATGTGAAGGACTTCTTCGTGAGACTCTGGAGAGTGGCTGCCCATCTGAGTAGACAATGCTGGATTTGAGGGACCCAGGGGGGGGTCTGATGCCATATGTCTTTAGGCCCACCTCACTTTCATTTCTTTCACCGATGGTTCTTTTACAGTATTTTAACTTAATTCCTATGCAACAGATGTTTCAATGACATGGGGAAATGTGTACATTTCATAGGAAAGACTCAGTATGAAGAAAAACACAATGTTCCTTGTCCAGCTCACAAAAGTGGCTAGCCAGTTCCTCCCCCCTCCCCCACAAACACACCCCAAAAGCTCTTCAGGCAGCTTCCTCTAGGCCGAAAGACTGGAGCACCCTGGGCCTCCAATGCTTAGCAAAGCAAGGTGGTTGTGGAACGAAACAAAAAAAAAAACCCTAGTTGTTCCAGATCCATTGAAAACAAAGTGAGGATGGAAAATGTATCCACATCTGTCAAATATTAAAAATTCCTAAAATCAGCTGCAAAAGTCATTTAAAGTGTAACTTCCAAGACCGTTTAATAAATAGACAAGCTGAGCGAACATGACAGCCAGTGAGACTGGACAAGAGGGTCTGGCCAAGGCTGAGGAAGAGGCCCTGGACCCGCTGGAAGCAGGAACATCCTCCTGTCCTGCAAGGGGGCTTTCTGCTCTTTGCCAAGCCTCCTTCTCATGACAGCACACAGATAGGGTTCATGATGCACAACAGCAGTCTGGACCCGAGTGGCAGAGAAACATTCTCCACACATGGCACACCTGAAGTCCTGCTCACTGCAGCCAGCAGAGAAGAGGGCCATGGAGGAGGAGGATGCAAGATAAACTGGCTTTCTCTGTGGCTGCATCAGCTACCGTGAAGATGCCATGCAGGTAACAACATGTGGCTTAGTCCCACTGACTCAAAGCAAAGTTCCCAGCAAAGAGATTCTCTCTGGGAGGGAATGGAATCAACCTTGCAAAACTCTGTTGGAGAGGTTGGGAGCGGATTGTCATTTGCAGATGGGGTCATTGGCCCTCCAGCCAAATCTTGATGCTGCCTTAAGTCTCCAGCAATGGCACATATCCAAACTCTGGAGTTGATGCCCTAAGCTATCTTGCTGCTCGCGAAAAACCCACAGCCCCCAGAAGGGTTTTACTGCCCCTCCAAATTCTTCAGATGTTTTGCCGGGGGCAGAAACTCCAAATAACTAATTATTATTTTACAAATACACTAAACATATGAAATACAGTTGGTGATACCGGAATGCTGAACTCAAATAAGAAGACGATTAACCAGTGGGATTACTAACCAATGGAATCAGCAATTGTCCATATGCTATTGAAAACAGACTTGTCTCTTGAATTCTGGACGGGAAAATTAGTGAAATCGAGGAGACTACTGAGCAAGCGGGGTGACAAACAAAATCTCCACCTATATCTACCAAGGTGTTCTGGCCAAGTGGTGCGTTCTTACATGATGCAGGCAGTGATATTTAAATGCAGTTTGGGAGCAAACTCTCCCTTTGCCCGTGGAAGGGGGGTGGGCCCCTGCACATGGACCATGGCAAGGCTTGATAACCCAAGCAAAAGAACCCACTGCAAAAAGGACATGCACCACCCCAGTAGTTTTTAAGTTAAAACAACAATAGTCTTTTGTTTAGTATAAATTGCTAAGGGTTATACTCCTCAATGTATATAAAAGTCTAAGTAATTCTTCAAAACTTGTCCTCGTACATCCAATTCTCATGTATTCAATGATAATATTATTACTGGCACTATGATGATGATATCACTCCAACGTGCACTCAAAATAAATTGACAAATAAACAGTTAAAAATTTCATACAGTTTCCAAATTTAAAGAGACAGTCCTCTTTTCATATAATCATATAATCATAGAATCATAGAGTTGGAAGGGGCCATACAGGCCATCTAGTCCAACCCCCTGCTCAACGCAGGATCAGCCCTAAGCATCCTAAAGCATCCATGAAAAGTGTGTATCCAACCTTTGCTTGAAGACTGCCAGTGAGGGGGAGCTCACCACCTCCTTAGGCAGCCTATTCCACTGCTGAACTACTCTGACTGTGAAATTTTTTTCCCTGATATCTAGCCTATATCGTTGTACTTGTAGTTTAAACCCATTACTGCGTGTCCTCTCCTCTGCAGCCAGCAGAAACAGCATCCTGCCCTCCTCCAAGTGACAACCTTTCAAATACTTAAAGAGGGCTATCATGTCCCCTCTCAACCTCCTTTTCTCCAGGCTGAACATTCCCAAGTCCCTCAACCTATCTTCATAGGGCTTGGTCAGTTTTAGCAGTCCTAAACAGGCAATGTATGATGTACCCACAATTCAAACAGTATTTATATTATTATCATAAACACTGTCATCAATATAGAATATTTAGCATTTCAGTGCCATAAGTATTCATGTACATTTTTTATGTGCTTGTGCAAGTCTTGATAGCTGACTGCTACTTTTTCTAATGGCATTGATAGTGGCAATGCAGGCTCCATGTAGCAGTCTCCATATCCCCCTGCTTCATTCCCACCAAGACAGCCAAGGCATCACTTGGGGCCTTTTTCAAACTTTAAAAGAAAATGGCAATTGATATATCTTTTATGTGAGCCGCCTTGAGCCAGCTGTGTTGGAATTGGTGGCATATAAATATAAGTGTTTTGTTGCAGAGATATAAGGGGAAAGGTGATTTCTGCAACAGGAGGCATGGAAACTTGGGGCCTTTTCGCACAGGGATCTTTGTTGCAAATTGTTTGCGGAATGAAAAATCGCCATTTAAAATAGTGGAATTCGTCGTTATGCATACCTGCCTTTGTAGTGGAATCAGTTGCGTTTTTTAGCGTTTCCCACAGGCTTCCGGTCTCGGCAGAAATCGCTAGAAAGGAAGCGCTATTGCCAAGCTCGTCCCGCCCCTGGCCGTCAAGCAGCCAATGGGCAGCCGTTAGCATGCTCCCAAACAGCCCCTTTCCCTTTAAGAAAGGTTTAAAAAAAAAAAAAACGACCCATAGCAACGAATCTAGGTAGATTCGTTGCTACGGAGAGACCCATCCAGCTGCCTAATGTGAGCTGTTTGATTGTATGATCGTTTGCACGCTGCCTCGAGTGATAAAAAAAAAATCCCCCCCCCTCTCACGGGCCCGATTTTCGGCTGAATTTATTTGTAAAAAATAAAGGGACTTTATTTCATCAAACGGGCTTTTCAGTGGTTTGTGCTTAGTGACTAAAGGTGAAGGACTGAAGCCAGGGAAGCCTCTAAACAGAAAGAGGCTCGCCGGTGCATTTATCCCCGCTCGCTCGGAGAAAAAAAAATGACGATCGCTTCGCCGGAAGTTTGGAGGAGAGAGCCAGGGGGAGGGACTTTGAAGAACCAGCAACAATGGTAACGCACAGGTCTTTAGCGCTACTGTTGCAGATTGGTTGCAGGAGTGTATCGCTATCCGGAGGGTGAATCCACTTTTCTGGATTCCCCTGAAAGCGCCACAACGAAGCGCTTTTTGCTGATTGGTTTCAGGAGTGTTGCAGATTGTCTACGACGTCGTGGGTTATGGCAAATTAGTAGCGTTTCCAAATAGCAACCATTCTGCTACTTTGAAGCCGTGCGAAATGGCCCTTACAATTGAACAGGCTGAAAACTGGGGATCCAGAGGAAATCATAGACAAATCATTATTACCATGTTACTGCACTACAGCAAATATGAAAACTGCTTTTTAAAGAAGGGTTCCAGTCATAAGAGGTCCCAGGCAATGATAATGGCACCAGTAGGCTGTTCCCTTGGCTGTTTCTTCCCTCCAGCAGCATGGCCGGCCACAGCAGTATTTTAAGTGAGAAGGGGCTTTTCTGTGCCCTCCGTTTCAGCCAACTGTTTGGCAGGAGGGAAAAGTTTCCCCCCTGAAAAGGAATGCCCACCCCATGCCTTCAGACTCCCCTGCGTTGCTCTTGGAAAGGCCTCCGTCAGGGCCTGTCAGAGGCTCCTTCGCAGCAGGCCTGGAGGGGGGGCACTCTCCAGCCTCCTGCCAGCTCTGTCAGGGTTCTGAGGCAATTTGCAGTTGGACATGACAGTTAGGACAGCCTTGGGGCGAAAAGGGCTGGCGCAGCCTCTGTTCTCATCCCCCTTGGCAGCCCTGCTGACCTCCTCTCCTTGTGGTGGTCAGGAGCAGACTGGCAGCGATGTCTGCAGATTTCCCTTGGCTGGGCTGGGTGGGCGGGTCGGGAGGTGCTTTGTGCCTCCTGACTGGACGGAACTCTGGTCTGTCCTGGTGAGGGCCCAATCGGATTGGCCCCTTGGCCCCTGGCTGCGCACGCCTCTGGATTGGCCCCTTGGCCCCGGACTGACAAGAGGAGGGGCCATTCGGAAGGCACGCCTTCCGAATGGCCCCTCTGCTTGTCAGTCCGGGGCCAAGGGGCCAATTGTTGCCCCCCCCATCTCGAACTGAGCCCACCCCACACCCCTTAGCCTTTTATTTATACTGCGGAATGCAGTTTACAGAGATTTGTTTTACTTTATGCCCTCATTGAAAGGGGTGGTTTGGAAATGACATCGTTGTGAAGGGTGCCATGTCAACCCTCCATTTGGTCATAGGAAGCATTTGCTGAGCAAATGTGATCTTTCAGGGAAACACACAATTGTCAAGCAAGGTCGTGGCTTTGTGAGGGTGAGTCACTTTGAGGAACGCATCCAACTTCCAAGTGGTCTCTAACATGACTGATTTTGCCTGTTCAGTGTTTCCAGCAACCACCTTCTTCAAATGAGGGGGAGGGAGAATCGTGGCTTCCTTTCGTTCCCTGCTGCAATTATTTTCTGCTGATGGATTTTCCTGGCTCCGCATCTGTAGTTCAGCGGAGGCTTCTGGAGAAGGGGGCATGGTCACACTAAATCACTCGCTGCCACATTTTCTTCCTGCATGAAGACTGCTCTGGAATTTGAATTGTTAGTCTCTCACCTCAAGTTCAGAGCTAAAGTTATCTTTTCATATAATTTTCATTTTTTACTGTTGTTTCCAATAGATTTCTTTCTTGCATGCCACTATCTGTGAGTGATACAAAAATTTCAGTGAAAATTGCATTGAATTTAGCATGTGTGTGTGTGTGGGGGGGGGAATTCAGTGCATCAGAACAGAAAATGTTTAGAGATGCTTGTTTCATTGTATCTTTTTCTTCAATAAAGTCTGCTTATCGGGAACAATCAAGTGGATTCTCACAGGCCAGGTTATTGATTATATTTGTGGGTCTCAGCCATAGGGCTTGTAGAACAACTCTGTCTTGCAGATCCTGTAGAAATGTTTTAAGTTCCACAAGGTCCAAGTATCGCTCAAAGGAGTCTTCCACCATGCCGGTACCAGGCTCTGTTTGAGGCCAATTTGACTTCAGTAGGACCAAGGATCTTAAGCAGATTTTATTTATTTAATATTTATTCATTTATTTAATTGACTGATTGATATGATATACCACCCTTCCAGCAAAATGGTGTACAACATTAGATAACACAATAATACAAATTAAAAATTAATAACAATTTCAAACATCTTAAAACTATTAAATCCACATCTATAATTAGCAGGACAATTAGTTATAGCATTTATTCTAGTACAGTGCCTTTCCATGGATCTAATTCCAGACTGAGATATGGTGGGCGGTGTTTCTAGGGAGGCCCATTAGATGTTTTGTGCATTTGATTGTGAATTTTGGGGGGTGTGGTGTGGTGAAGGAGACAGCCCCACGGGTATGAATGTCCTGGATCATTTAGGGCAGAGGTAGTCAAACTGTGGCCCTCCAGATGTCTATGGACTACAATTCCCATGAGTGACATCTGGAGGGCCGCAGTTTGACTACCTCTGATTTAGGGCTTTGAATGTAGGACCAAAACCTTGAAACTGATTCAGTTTTCAATTTGTAGCCAGTGTAGCTGGTAGAGCATTGGTCAAATATGCACTTTCTACCTGGTTCCTATAAGAAGCTGGGCAGCCACTTTTTGGACCAGTTGAAGTTTCTGGGTCAGATACAAGTGTAGTCCTCCATGGAGCAAATTACAGTAGTCTAGTCTGGAGATGACCGTTGCATGGTTCACAGTGGCCAGGTCGGGTGCCAACACGAAAGGTGCTAGCTGCTGTGCCTGGAGTAGATGGTAGAAAGCCTGGTCTGTAGTATTTGTGACCTGGGCATCCATTACTAAGGAGGAGTCCAGAATCACACCTTGACAGTGGTTGAAGTTGTTAGCAGGACACTCACCCTATAGCTCATCCACTGCAACCTGCCACCTCGTGGAACCTTCACAGAATCAGATAGCTAGCTTCTGTTTAAGAATTTCCAGAGATGGACAACCCACCACCTCCTGAGGAAGCCTATTCCACTGAGAAACCACTTTGTCAGGAACTTCTTCTGGATGTTTAGACAGAATTTCTTTTGAATTAATTTCATCCCATTGCTTCTGGACCATCCCTCTGGGGCAAGAAAGAACAACTCTGCTCAATCCTCTATATTAGCGGTCTCCAACCTTTTTATGGTTGAGGACTGCCTCCGGGGTTGGGGAAAAGCCGGCGGCCCAGACACCACACATGTGTGTTCGCGCCCCCCTGGTGGTGAAAACGCGTATGTACAGAGCCGTCGCGCATGTGTGTTTTCACCACCAGGGGGTACTAATGTGCATGCATGGCAGCTCCCCCCCTCTTCCCCCCCTCTCGCAGCAAGAAGCTAGCTGGGCCGCTTCTCTCGCAGCCTGGTGAGCTTCTCGCTGCGTGGGGGGGGGGGGAAGAGGCAGGCATGGCTGCTGGTGGCCCGTTACCAAGGCCTTCGCGGCCCGGAATCGGGCCACGGACCGGGGCTTGACGACCCCCGCTCTATATGGCAGCCTTTTAAATACTTGAACATGGTTATCAGATCCTCTCTCAGTTGCCTCCTCCCCAGGCGTAACAGACCAAGCTCCCTCAACCTTTCTTCATACGTCTTGGTCTCCAAATCCCTTACCATCTTTGTTGCCCTCGTCTGGACACATTGCAGTTTCTCTATATCCCTCGTCAACTGTGGTGCCCAAAACTGAACACAGTATTCCAACCAGAGCAGAGTAAAGCAGTTGAGCAGTTCAGCCCTCTCTTCATCATAATTTCACTTTCTGGTCCTCGCAGTGGTCCTACCATGTCCCTACTCTTTTTCTTACTTGGAATATGACTAAAGAATCCTTTTTTGCTATGTTTAGCACTTCTTGCTAGCCTAAGCTCATATTGAGCTTTAGCTTTTCTAATATGTTCCTTACAAACATTGTTTATTTGTTTATACTCATCCTTGGTAATAAGGCATTCCTTCCATTTCCTAAATGACTCTATTTTATTCCTCAAATCATTTGACAGCTGCTTGTGGAGTCACTTTGGCTTCCTTAGGCTCCTTCAATCTTTTCTTCTTCTCTTAAGGGTATTGTCTATGGTTGAGCCTCCAGTATTTCACTTTTAAGAAACTCCTAGCCCTCTTGGACTCCCATCTCCTTAAGTCTTTCTGACCACGGGACTCTATCCAACATGCCTTTAAATCTGTTAAAGTTTGCTTTCTTGAAGTCCAGCCTATATGTCCAACTATGAAAATATATTCTCTTTCCCACAATTGTAAATTCCAAAATCACATGGTCACTGCTACCAAGTGTGCCCACTACTTCCACCTCATCTACCAGTTCTTCTCTATTGAAGAAAATCAAGTCTAAAATAGCAGACTCCTTGGTTCCCCTCTCTACTTTCTGAGAAATGAAGCTGTTGGCAAGACAAGTCAAGGATTTATTGGAGTTTGCATTTTTAGCAGAGTTGGTCTTCCAATAGAAAGAAGAAGAAGAACAAGAAGAACAAGAACAAGAACAAAAAGAAGAAGAAGAAGAACAAGAACAAGAAGAACAAGTTGGTTCTTATATGCTGCTTTTCTGTACCTGAAGGAGGCTCAAAGCGGCTTACAATCACTTTCCCTTTCCTGTCCCCACAACAGACCCCCTGTGAGGTGGGTGAGGCTGAGAGGGCCCTGATATCACTGCTCAGTCAGAACAGTTTTATCAGTGCCGTGGCGAGCCCAAGGTCACCTAGCTGGCAGCATGTGAGGGAGTGAAGAATCGAACCCAGCATGCCAGATTAGAAGTCTGCACTCCAAACCACTACACCAAACTGGCTCTTCGGGTAATTGAAGTCACCCATGACCACTGTGTCCCTCCTCTTTGAGAACTGTATAATCAGATGGGACTATCTCGTTGCAGAGAAACAATCTCAGGGTTCCCATTGATTTGTCATTGTCATGAGTTAGAATTTCCATGAAAATAAAATGTTCCTTATGTTCATTGTTGTGGCATGTCTGTATCTTATTTTGAAGGGATGTTTAAACATTACCATAGCAATCAGAGTGTTAGGGCAGTGGTTGAGAACAGAGGAGTAAACTACCCCCCCCCCACACACACACACACACCGGGCCTCAGTAAAAGGCGTTGAATGGTCCCTGGTGATAAAAAGGTTGGGGACCACTGTTCCTCTGGACAAACTGCAGTTTGTCTACATCTTGCTTCAGTTGTAGTGCCCAAAACTGAACGCAGCACTCCAAGTGAGGTCTAACCAGAGTGGAGTAAAGTGGTAACGTCACCGCGTGTGATCTGGACACTACATTTCTTTTAATACAGCCCAAAATCCCATTTGCCTTTTTAGCTCCCGAGTTACACTGCTGACTCATTTTCAGTGTATGGTCAACTAAGACCCCAGATCCTTTTCACACATACTAGTGCCAAGACAAGTCTCACCCATACTATAGTGATACATTTGATTTTTCCTACCTAAATGCAAAACTTTACATTTTTCACGATTAAAATTATTTTTATTCATTTCAACCCAGTTTTCAAGTCTGTCAAGATCATCCTGCATCTTGATTCCATCTTCTGGTGTGTTTGCTGCCCCTCCCAGTTTAAAAAGCACCCCCTCCATTCCTTCATCTAAATCATTTATGAATATTTTGAACAACACAAGGACCAGGATAGATTCCTGAGGCACTCCACTCATCACTCCTCTCCAACAAGATGAATCATTTATAAGCACCCTTTGTGTGATCTGTAGTTCTCAATCTACAGTAACAGGATCCATACCGCATTTTACTAACTTGCCAATAAGAATATCATGAGGAACCTTATCAAAAGCTTTAATGAAATCAAGGTAAACAATGTCCACATCATTCCCCTGATCTAGCAAAATAGTAACTTTCTCAAAAAAAGATAAATTTAGTCTGACTTGACTTGTGCTTGATAAAGACATGCTGACTCATAGTAATGACAGCCATCTGCTCTAGCTGCTTGATAGACTGTTTGCTTATTTGTTGTAAAATTTTGTCAGCTATAGACATCAAGCTGATGGGTTGGTAGTTATCCGGATCCTTCTTTTGCCCCTTCTGGAAAATTGGGACAACATTTGCCTGTCTCCAGTCTTCTGGCACTTCACCTGTTTTCCAGGAATTGTGAAAAATAATGGACAGTGGTTTAGAAATTACATCTGCAAGTTTTTTTAGTACCCTTGGATGTATTTCAGATAATTTGGTTTTTATAAAGAAACTAGGTGTTTATGGATTACCCTACAGTAATCCTAGGCCACAGCTCTCATCCCTCATCCCATGAAATGATTTTGCCATGTTGAGCACAATTCCTCTCACAAGAGAAAACTGAGGAGGAGTAGGAATTGAGCAATTCACACACATACAATACCTTTATTGGCATAAAACAAGTTAGGAACAAAGAAAACAGATATAGAAATAATACACCAGTCAATTTGAATTTAAAAGCTGAAGACAGAAATTCAGCCATAATAAAAGTGACATCAACATCCTTAGCACACAATAGAAATTGGCAAATCAGGTATTTTTGATTAGTTCTCTATTTAGATATAAGAGGTATAACATGCTTTCACTGGGCAATGAACAAAGGACAATCAAATAAAATATCTTGGATAGTGTCAGGAACATTTAATTCACAAGGGCATAGTCCATTTTCTAAAGAAATCTTAGCAAATCTCCCTTGTAGTACTTTGGATGGAAAAGCATAGAGCTGAGCAAGCATAAATGCTCTGTGATAAAGGGGTTTTGCCAAATTATAGAAATAAGCCGGCCTCATCCAGCGTCATTTGGAGATCAAGAGCATAGGGAGAAGAGGAACTAAGAAAGAAAAGGGAAATGTTCAGGAAATGGAGGGAAGGCAAAGCTCTAAAGAAGAGTACCTACAGGTTACTAAGCACTGTAGATCAATCATCAGAAAGGCCAAAGCTGAGAGTGAGCTAAGATTGGCCAGGGAAGCCCATTGTAACAAGAAAAGATTTTTCAGTTATGTGAGGAGCAAACGTAAAGTAAAGGAGGCAATAGGCCCACTGTTGGGTGTGGGTGGACAAACTCTAACGGAAGATGCAGAGAAAGCAGAGAGGCTCAGTGCCTATTTTACATCTGTTTTTTCCCACAGGTCAAAGGGTTTAGGCACATCTAGATATGGCATTAACCAAGGGATAGTGTCTGGGTGGCAGGTTGACATGGACAGAGAGGTTGTCGAGAGGCATTTAGCTGCACTGCATGAGTTCAAATCCCCAGGGCCGGATGAAATGCACCTGAGAACTTTCTGGAGAACTTGCAGAACCCTTGTCCATCATCTTCAGGACCTCTTTGAGGACTGGAGATGTCCCAGAGGACTGGAAGAGAGCAAACATTAGTCCGATCTTCAAAAAAGGGAGAATGGATGACCCGGGAAACTACAGAGCAGTGAGTCTGACCTCTGTTGTGGGGAAGATAATGGAGCAGATATTAAAGGGAGCGATCTGCAAGCATCTGGAGAACAATTTGGTGATCCAGGGAAGTCAGCATGGATTTGTCTCCAACAGGTCCTGTCAGCTCAACCTGGTTTCCTTCTTTGACCAAGTAACAGGTTTGCTGGATCGTGGAAATTCGGTTGATGTCGTTTACTTGGATTTTAGTAAAGCGTTTGATAAGGTTCCCCATGATGTTCTGATGGATAAATTGAAGGACTGCAATCTGGATTTCCAGATAGTTAGGTGGATAGGGAATTGGTTAGAGAATCACACTCAACAAATTGTTGTCAATGGTGTTTCATCAGACTGGAGGGAGGTGAATAAAGGGGTACCTCAGGGCTCGGGGCTCGGTCCGGTACTTTTTAACATATTTATTAATGATCTAGATGAGGGGGTGGAGGGACTACTCATCAAGTTTGCAGATGACACCAAATTGGGAGGACTGGCAAATACTCCAGAAGATAGAGACAGAGTTCAACGAGATCTGAACACAATGGAAAAATGGGCAAATGAGAACAAGATGCAATTTAATAAAGATAAGTATAAAGTTCTGCATCTGGGTCAGAAAAATGAAAAGCATGCCTACTGGATGGGGGATACGCTTCTAGGTAACACTGTGTGTGAACGAGACCTTGGGGTACTTGTGGATTGTAAGCTAAACATGAGCAGGCAGTGTGATGCAGCGGTAAAAAAGGGGAATGCCATTTTGGGCTGTATCAACAGAAGCATCACATCAAAATCACAAGATGTCATAGTCCCATTGTATACGGCACTGTTCAGACCACACCTGGAGTACTGTGTGCAGTTCTGGAGGCCTCACTTCAAGAAGGACGTAGATAAAATTGAAAGGGTACAGAGGAGAGCGATGAGGATGATCTGGGGCCAAGGGACCAAGCCCTATGAAGATAGGTTGAGGGACTTGGGAATGTTCAGCCTGGAGAAAAGGAGGTTGAGAGGAGACATGATAGCCCTCTTTAAGTATTTGAAAGGTTATCACTTGGAGGAGGGCAGAATGCTGTTTCTGTTGGCTGGAGAGGAAAGGACACGCAGTAATGGGTTTAAACTACAAGTACAACGATATAGGTTAGATATCAGGAAAAAAATTCACAGTCAGAGTAGTTCAGTAATGGAATAGGCTGCCTAAGGAGGTGGTGAGCTCCCCTTCACTGGCAGTCTTCAAGCAAAGGTTGGATACACACTTTTCTTGGATGCTTTAGGATGGTTTGGGCTGATCCTGCGTTGAGCAGGGGGTTGGACTAGATGGCCTGTATGGCCCCTTCCAACTCTATGATTCTATGATTCTATGACTCTACGAATCCAAGGCAAACCATTCAGCATCACAGTAATCCAGGTCTATGCCCCAACCACTGCTGCTGAAGAGGATGAAGTTGATCAGTTCTATGAAGCCCTACAACACCTTCTATAAGCAACACCAAAAAATGATGTGCTTATCATCATGGGGGATTGGAATGCTACAGAAGGAAGCCAAAAGATAACCAGGATAACAGACAAGTTTGGCCTTGGAGTACAAAATGAAGCAGGGCACAGGCTGGTATAATTTTGTCAAGAGAATACAATGGTCATAGCAAACATTCTTTTCCAGCAACCCAAGAGACGACTCTGCACATGGACATCACCAGACGGTCAACATAGAAATCAGATTGACTGTGTGCTCTGCAGCCAAAGATGGAGAAGTTCTATACAGTCAGTAAAAACAAGACCAGGAGCTGATTGTGGTTCAGATCATCAGCTTCTTATTGCAAAATTTAGACTTAAATTGAAGAAAGTAGGGAAAAGCACTAGGCCACAGGTATGAAGTAAATCATATCCCTGATGAATATACAGTACAGGTGACAAATATATTTAAGGAATTAGATCTGATAGACAGAGTGCCTGAAGAACTATGGACGGAGGTTTGCAGCATTGTACAAGAGGTAGCAACTAAAACTATCCCAAACAAAAAGAAATGCAAGAAAGCAAAATGGCTGTCTGAGGAAGCTTTACAGGAGAGAGGGGAAGTGAAGTGAAAGGCAAGGGAGAAAGAGAAAAATACACCCAATTGAATGCAGAATTCCAGAGAATAGCTAGAAGAGATAAGAATGCCTTCATAAAAGAACAGTGGAAACAAATAGAAGAGAAAAATAGAATGGAGAGGACCAGAGATCTCTTCAAGAAAACTGGAGATATGAAGAGAACGTTTCATGCAAAGATGGGTATGATAAAGGACCAAAATGGGAGGGACCTAAGAGAAGCAAATTTTAAAAAGGTGGCAAAATTATACAGAAGAACTATACAAGAGCGAGCTTAACATCCCTGATAACCACAATGGGGTAGTCACTGTCCTGGAGCCGGACATCCTGGAATGTGAAGTCAAATGGGCCTTAGAAAGTCTGAGCAACAATAAAGCCAGTCGAGGTGACAGCATTCCAGTTGAACTATTCAAAATCTTGAAAGATGATGCAGTAAAAGTGCTACACTCAATATGCCAGCAAATTTGGAAAACAGTGGCCACAAGATTGGAAATGTTCAGTTTACATTCCAATCCCAAAGAAGAGCAATGCCAAAGAATGTTCAAACTACCACACCATTGCACTCATTTCTCATGCTAGCCCTGGGTGGGGGATATTCCACCAATAGGAGGCTTTGGATCCTTCAGCATTTTGTCAGGGTGTACAGTCATGATTCTTGTATATAGATGTTTCTTTAGCATTGAAACAATTCAATATTTTGAAGTTCACCACCTTGGTGCTCCTGTTTGGGTGGAAAGTTGGCAGTGAAATGTGTTATATAAACAACAATCAACCGATAAAGGCTCCCTGGGGGTGCCCAAAATGAGGGTTCCTCCTGCCCTGCTGCAAGAGGATGCCAGTTGTAAGGACAACACTGTCTTCATTCCACCCAGGTGAGATTCTGGTATGCAAGAGCAGATGTTCCTTGGGCAAACATGTCAGGACAATTCCAAGACCAGCCTAGTTTATTTCTGTACATCTTGGGTTCTTCTGATTCTTTTTGACAGGAGCCTCTTTTGGCAAGCATAGGGTAGGGCTGAGAGAGGGAAACAGAGGAATCTCTGCAGTCCAGACCTTCAGGCTCTGTCTTCCCCCCTCTCTCAAGCATGGGCACATCTTTCATAAGCAAAGGGCAGTGCCTTCCTTCTTGTTTGCTGGCTTCTAATCTATCCAATGTGTAAAGGAAGATGCTCCTTCACCCATCTGTTGCCAAAGAATAGAGAAGCCCAGGCTGTTTGGAAGCTGTTTAGGATGGGGGAGGGTCTCTGGGAGCTGATATGTTCGGGACTACACCGAGGATGAGAAGAAGATGATGCTTGGGTCCTCAAAAGTTCTCTCTAACTTCTTAGTCACATTCCAGCAGTAATTAATTGCAGGAGGATAAGCAGCATGTTATACAACTATTGTGAGAGATGTATTCATGCACACATGCCTGGCAGGTATATAGGCAGTATTCTCATTCCTGGGCTGGCTCCCAAGTGGTTATCCTGCTCAGGACATGTCTTGCTCCACCCTCACCAGACTGGCTCTATGAGAAACATGGCCATGCTAGGCCTGGTTCTTTGCCTGATCCATAGCTGGACCCATAGCTGGCTCAGGGTCTTACCTTTTTGTAAAGTGGCTGCTGGTGGCCCAGAAATGCTGAAGGTGTCAAATGACCAGCAGGTTAGCTGAGATGGAAGGCAAGAGGAATGCAACATGCAGAGTTATCTGCAGCTGTGAAGTCACCAAACCTGGTATGCAATGTGTATATGGGGGGGGGGGGGAGGCGCTAAAAGTGAATATTTTTGATTTCCAAAAATGTTGCTTCAGAAGAGGGAGGGGGGAGGAGGCCCAAGGAAGACACAAAGGTTGGGAAACCCAGCATGAAACTTTTAGGTCAGGCCAGATCCTGAAGAATTCCTGCACGGGATAAGAGAAGCCTAAATGGTGAGTTAAAGCCAGCATGGGGCAGGATTGATTCTCAGCATTAGACATGGATGAAGCAGTTGAGAAGATTAGAGAACACAGTTTTACCAGCTGGACCACTAAAAGGTTGGCTGGGCGGCAGTCTTAAACATCTGACCGTCCAGGGTACCCAAAACCACCTCAGGCAGTCTTGAAAGCATCTGGATCTCTTCCTCCCCCTGCTCGTTGGGCACGAGTGGCTTCCCACCCTCAAGGCTGTCTGTGCACCAGATGCAAGTCAAATGCTCCTCTGAGAAACCTTTTGATCTGTTTCCCAAGGCAAATGTCTCCTCATTCCTCTCTGCAGTGTGCACAGACTTCCAAAGAAGACAGAGGGCGAGAACTGGGCCATCACTGTGCAGTTGTTCCAATTCATGGATGCACCTTTCCTTTCAGGTCATGTGCTTGACTGCCAAAGGCAGGCTTCTGAAGGTTGCACCCGACTTTCAGCTGCATCAAATAGTCTCCAGGTTTGACATTTGGGCTGAAATTCTTCTTTCAGATACTGCTAGGTGAAAACATTCACCTACTGTATAGTTAGAGGGTGCATTTATGCCCGCCCACAAAGATTTATGGATCCAAATAGATTCCTGAATGCTCTTTGGGACCCAATGCCCTCCAGCAATTCACTTGATGACCTGGTCAATGACTGGAATGACCAGCTATCAGCAGTCATCAACACAATTGTGCCTCGATGTCCTTCTTCTTCAACTCTTCTTTCTTGTTCTTTTTATCCTTTAGCTCAGGGGTAGTCAACCTGTGGTCCTCCAGATGTTCATGGACTACAATTCCCATGAGCCCCTGCCACAAATGGGAATTGTAGTCCATGAACATCTGGAGGACCACAGGTTGACTACCCCTGCTTTAGCTGACATTCAAATACGGCATCTAACAGACCCAAATCAGAGTTGGCACTACTCAGCAACTTCATGCATAAAAACCTCCCACAGATTACAGTCACCAACACTTTCAAATTTATCCTATCTCAAAATTCATCACTGCAAGCAGACTTCTCATTCGAGAGATACTGTGGCACCACATCTCCTCTAAATTCCCCATATCTTTATCGTTTCGCAGATAAGTGAATTTATCAATAGTTATGTTTCATTCATTCAATTAACCCAGGAGACTTCCTTCCAGCATTTAGCAAGGTTTATTCTTGCTAATGTCAGCATATGAATATTATGGGTTTTCTCCATATGCAAACCTGGTAGGTAATTCAAAAGAATACTTTCTGGGTTTTCAGGTATTTCTATTTTCATACTATAGGATATAATTTCAATTACTTTGTCCCAATATAAACAAGCTCTAGGACAGGGGTAGTCAACCTGTGGTCCTCCAGATGTTTATGGACTATAATTCCCAGGAGCCCTAGGTATCACCTGGGAGCGTTTTATTGCTTTGACCTTGCTAGCCTGATATATCTCTTGGGAATACCTTTGCGGCTTCTAGGCAACTGTGCATATTTTTGCAGGGGAAATGCTAGTCTGTGCCTAGCAACTAATCCAGTGTGCCTATTTTTAAATTGGGGGAGGGGATTTAGAGAAACATATAGTCTTGCATGCTAGCTTTGCTTTTCAGTTCTAGCAAGGAAGCACCTTATACTCTGTTCATTGTCTTCTTCAATAAAGAGATTTTCTTCTACAATGTGCCTGCTTATTCATATGTTCATCTGTGCTTCTTTTTTCTGCAGATGATTACTTAGAAGAGTAATCACAACTGGTAAAGGACCAAGCACTAAATAGGCTAACATCACAGGGTGATTTTTCCAACCAGACAAGGCTATAGGAGAGTCAGTTTACCTTCAGATTAGATTTCAGGCAACAATTGCTGAATCAACCACATGAGTAAATCCAGTTAATCAATGATGAATCAGGGAATAAGAAGACATGTAGCCTTTGGTAAATATGAAGGTGATGTGTGGGTCCCTTTGATGTTCACAGGTGGTGGCAAGTTACCTGTCATGTATTTCATGAGAGTATAGGTCCCCACAATGCAAGGTGGATACAGCCTCTATTTATGCAGATGTTGGTTCATGTGAATGCAAGTTATACCTGCATTGAAAATCTATGCGTTGTCCAGTTCACACATTAAAAGATCCATAACACACACATAGTGCTGGTTCATCTTGCTGCTTCTCTCTTCAAAATACTTCTTGCATGTTTGTTTAAATTGCATTAATGTGTATTAGAGATTTTGTTCGCCTCTGCCTGATATTTCTGGCCCAGATCCTTCCCCTATATACATAGGAGAATCTCACTGGTAATCCTTCTAGCTCAGCTAGTCATCTTGAATGGCTGATTCCCCTATCATATATTCAGGGACAGAATTGTAGAATCATTGCATTAGAAGAGGCCATTCATGCCATCTAGTCTCACCCCCTGCTTAGTGCAGGATCAGCCTAAGGCATCCATTATAAGTATCTCTCCAGCTGCTGCTTAAATACCACCAGTGAGGGGGAACTCACCACCTTCTTAGGCAGCTGATTCCATGGCTGAACTCTGAATATGATTCCCCCACCCTCAATATCTAGCCATTGCTGCAGGTTCTATCCTCTGCTGCTGTAGGCTGGCCCTGCACTGAACAGGGCATTGGACTAGATGGCCTGTATGGCCCCTTCCAAATCTATGATTCTGTGAATCCCAACAGTGCACTTCCAGTTATATCTATGCTGCCATTCTGTACAGTAATATAAATGTTTTCAGTTTTCTGCAGAAAAATCCATCCTTTCCTTTCAAATTGTGCCCATTGATGGATGATTCTTAGAAGAGGCATTTCCTTGTATTGTGCGCCAATAGGAAGAATGCCTCTTCAAAGATAAACTCAGAGTCCAGTAGCACCTTTAAGACCAACAAAGATTTAATCAAGGCGTGAGCTTTTGAGTGCAAGCACCCTTCCTCAGACTAAGATCATGACAGGGAATATATAGCCCTGATTTGAATCTTCAAAGGTAGTGCTAGCTGTTTGCTATTATTTATAAATACTTGGTTAAAATAATTTCTTTTAAAATACTCTGTTGCTTATTTGGGACAGTTTTTCAATTGATTAGAGAGAGATTGTAACTAAATGTAGTGGGATGCATAAGGTGACCAGATTGTCCCACTTTTGGAGGGGCATCTGGGTATCTGGCAAATTGTATTTATGTTGAAATTTATATATGTATATGTATATGTATATGTATATGTATATGTATATGTATATGTATATGTATATGTATGTATGTTTTTGCGGTCTGTGCATTCTATGAAACTTTTTGTTGCTCCATATAGACCAAATTTTTAATCAAGAACCCCCCCGCCCCGATCAATGGTGTCCCGCTTTACCAATGTTAAAATCTGGTCACCTTACTCTAGCATCAAAGATAAGCCAATGAACATGAACTTGAAGCCTGCTAATACAGTGGTCATGACATTGTGGTTCCTGGAACAGAAGAAAATCCACTGGGCCTGAGCCTCTGGAAGCCAGAAGTGGCATATTTAGAGCCTGTGGCCTCCACATAGAGGATGATTAGTTGCTTTGCATTCTGTTTTAAGCTCTTCCTGCTCTGTGTATCCCTCAGAGGGCAGATGCCCCTTTCTTGATAATTCTCTCCTTTCCCAGACTTGATCCTAACAGCTGTTTTGAAATTTAATCACTTTGTGTTATTGAGGCATGGAGAGGCATGTAGGTCTGTTGTCAGTCCCTGAGATGCCTCAGACTTACCTTTTGAACTTGTATAGCAGGGGTAGTCAAACTGCGGCCCTCCAGATGTCCATGGACTACAATTCCCAGGAGCCCCCTGCCAGCATTCGCTGGCAGGGGGCTCCTGGGAATTGTAGTCCATGGACATCTGGAGGGCCGCAGTTTGACTACCCCTGTTGTATAGCAAACAGATCCCAGCAGAGGGAGAGACTTGTGCAACTGAGAACTGCCTTTTTACCCCATTTTTTTTTTTGTCTTTGCCCTTGATCTAAATCTGTGGGAGAGGCAGCTCCCTGCATTATGCCCATTTGAAATTGTCTCCTCACTGTGTCAGCCATGAGGAACCCCCAAGGATGGCTTCTCTTTGTTCTGCTCAACTTGTCTTTTCCCAGCCCTCCCCTGCCCCTCCCTCTGAAACCAAACATCCTATCACCAGGCATTCCCAAGCCACATTTCCTGCATTCAGAGCTGTCGTTTAGGCACCAGCCCCCAGATGTATCCAGCAGTTTACATTTTGGTTTTCCTGGAGGTCTAGTATTTGAGGCAAGAAATAGACACACTTTTCCTCAAGCACTGGGCTTCATGTGTTTGTCTTTCATGCAATTAGGGATTGTTATTATTTTTGGTCTCCTGTAGAATTAACTTCCTTGGAATTACATCTTTAAAGCAAATGCCTAGCCCTCATGAATGTAAGAAAAATGTAAGGTCACAAAGGTCAGAGACAGGGATGTATGTAAAAATACACTGGGGCTTGGTCCAACCAGCTTTTTCACTGATGGAAAAAGGAGGGACAAACTGCTTACTGCAGATTTCCCTAGCAATCAAGCCTTTAAGCTTGAGTTCAAATGCAGTGCCTGCCTTTATGTATCATTCTCTCCCCCCTCCTATAGCTGCAATCCAACAACACAGCCCAGTTGAGCTTGCAGGGAGAGTTTTCCCTGCAGGATCAGCTGTTTTGTAGAATTTGCCAGGTTATCTCCTTAAACTAAGTTACCCAGCATAACCCAGAAGACCATATGAGGAGAGATTTCCCTGCAAGATTGCCCCCTCTTTGGGTTCTGACAAGCAGTCCAGTTTGAACTGGGCTGCCCAGTAGATCCAATCTGAGCTTGGAGGGAGAGTTCTCCCTACAGCATCAGGTCTACTGTGGGCTCTGTAAGGCACCTTAATGCCCAGCAGAGACTATGCAGAGAGGAAACTCCACAGCAAGCTGTTTTTCTCTAGTGGACAGTGATTAAGTAATCACTGAACTTAACCCACTTGTGTGGCAAAAAACAACACAAAAAGAAAGGACCAAAGAAGGGGAGAAGATGGCAGGAGGTGCATATTGGGAGAAACAACATCAATGACCGTTTACGCACTGGAGGTTTCATGCCGGACTGCAGGCTGGAGTTTTAGTTGTGGCACCTCTTCCTGCACCCACATGGGGGAGCATTTGCCCTGATGCACCTTATCCGCCCCCGATTTGTACTACTGCATGGGAGCTGGGGCGGTTAAGTTCCCAGTGCGTAAATGGTCAATGTGGATAGTGAAAGAGTGGCTATCAAGGGGCAGAAAAAAGACGGGGTCAGAAATCTAAGGAAATCTTTCTGCTTTTCAATTGCCTTCAGCTTGGGAGTGTAGGAAGGAGGGAAACCTCCACAGGAGCACTTAGAAGCCCTAGGAAAACAATGATGGGAAAACAAATGGAGCACTGAAGGGAGGCAAATGAATGCAGAATGAAAAATAAAAACTGAATGAGGTGTGCAATGATAGCAAGGAGAAATGGAAAATGGAAAAAAATATCCAACAAACATGCACTGGAAAAGCACAGGAAAACACCAGTGGATAAAAGGCCTATCTTGATGAACTGGGGGTCTGTAAAGATGAAAACCATGTAGGGAAAAAGCTGCAGGGAAATTGGGCAAGCTTAAATCAAAAAGTTTCTTCTTTTTCAACCGAAAAGAATTCATCAGCTCTTTGTTTATGCTGTTTTCCTACAGAATTTATTTTTGCAATGGTCCTTGGCTACACCAATGAAGTTTGATTGACTGAGTGACACAAAGATTGTCACTCAAGTTTCTTCCCATTCATCTGAGAACTTTGAGATTGCATAAGTTTGTGGTAGCTGATGGTTAAATATAATCTGGACATCACAAGCCAATGTGAAATGTGAAAAGACCCGAACAGCACCATTCTTGTACATTTAAACGAAAGGAATTAATTAACTATTTTAATAAAATGGTATTTATCTCAGGGCACCAGTTTTCTGTTGGAGTCCGTTCTGTACTCAAGAGCAGAATAGTTCCAGCTTTGTCAGATGATGCTTAACCCCACAAAGAGAGAAGACCTTTGGATAGGTTGGAAAGGGCCAGACCAGGAAGTGTGACTCCCCAGTCTGAATGGAGTGCCAGTCAAAACAGCACAATCAGCCTGGATATAATCCTCGATTATTCCCTAACCATAAGGACTCAAATCATGAGAGTAGTGCAGCTGGCATTTTTCCATCTCTGCCAAGCTAAACTACTAGTGGCCCCAGAATATTTAAATGCATCTTCCTCTGCTTTCTCAGGAAGCCCCTGAGACGGTGGAAGGAGTGAGCACATCGAACAGCTGATAATGACAGGCATGGTGCCCACTCCCTTTAAATCTCACCGCAGCTGGGGAGAGATTTAAAGGGAGTAGGTGGGACACCGGTCATTATCAGCTGCTTAGTACATCATCCTAAAGCATCCAAGAATAGTGTGTATCCAACCTTTGCTTGAAGACTGCCAGTGAGGGGGAGCTCACCACCTCCTTAGGCAGCCTATTCCACTGCTGAACTACTCTGACTGTGAAAATTTTTTCCCTGATATCTAGCCTATATCGTTGTACTTGAACTTTAAACCCATTACTGCGCGTCCTCTCCTCTGCAGCCAACGGGAACAGCATCCTTACCCTCCTCCAAATGGCAACCTTTCAAATACTTAAAGAGGGCTATCATGTCCCCTATCATGCAATTTGTTCATGCAATTTGTGTTCATGCAATTTGGATTCAGCCCAAGTTATTTCCCACCAAATCCAAAATGGTACAAATTCTTTTTTGTGTGCACACCCCTGTGGCTGAGGCTTGCCCAGCTGCCAGTATCCTCTGTGACTGGGTCAGGCACAGCTGCCAGAATATTCCTCTGCAACAGCAGTGAGCCCAGGACAGCATATTCTACTGCAAGAGAACAGTCCTATATAGCAGGCCCAGCAATGGCTTTTGGCATCTTCACACTGAAAAAACAGGGCTGATTCTGCACTTACTTTGTTTTTTTCCGGTGTGGATCCTGCTGAATCCAGATTGATTTCAACTCGGCTCCATGCAGTTTCTCCCCAGGTTTGGGAAACATCGGGACAAACCAGGGAAAACCACAATATGAGAAATATTGGAAGATGGTATCACATGGATGCGCTGAAAACCTCTTCTCTGGTTTGGGAGCTAATTGAGGTCAGGGCACATCCTCATTGTGGAAGAAAACTTTACTAGGATTGGTAATCTCGCAAACACTGGACTCCATAGAGGGTGGCATTGACAGAATAAGTTTGGCCCCAGTGTCCTGGTAAGCACGGTCACTATTCACACAGCATCAGTCCTGCCTCATCTGGAGTTGCATGTTATGTGATATTAGTTATGTGATGTCAGTTATGTGATATTAAAAGGATGTGGATAAACAGGAAATGATTCAGAAGATAATAAAGACTTTTGGAGCACAGAGGGCAGGGTAAGAGGAAGCAAATGCACTGTGCTTAAAGAACACATTACCCAAGGGTCTCCGTTGGCAGTCTGTAGCTTTTTAAGGGACTATCCAGAAGGAGCGGCTGTTCCCTGCATGCTATTTGCCTGGTGGCAGAAGGAACAGAAAAGCCATTGGTGCTGCTGGGCATGTGCTGCCTGGACTGTTCTTTATCATTCATTCATTCATTCATTCATTCATTCATTTCTCTGATTTAGATATTGCCACTTACTGTGATATCTCGGTGCAGTGTATGGAGAACCAACAGAAAGCTGAAAGGTACACTGTAACATTTGGAACAGTGAATGACGTAACAGTGGTAATGATTGGGTAGGAACAACAGTTAGAGAACAAACAATTTCTGATAGGGACATTGTTGGATGTCAGGAATTATTGTAGGCAGGGACCAGGTTCGAGGCAGGTCCTCATTTCTGGCCTTCAACCAAAAGCCCATCAGAAGAGCTCCTTTGCAGGCCATACAGAGTTGTTCAAGATCCAGTAGGACCTTCATTTCACCAGGGAGCTCGTTCTACCAGGTTGGGCTCATGGATGAAAAAGTTCTGGCTCTTTAGGGGGTAAAGGGAAATAGATGATCCCTAAGGTACAGAGGACCCTGACCACATGTGGCCTTGAAGGTGAGTACCAGCACCATAAACTTTATCTGGTATTCAACTGGTAGCCAGTGCAGCTGCTGGAGAATCAGGGTAATATGGGCTCCCCATGGTGTTTGGGTGAGGCAGCTGCATTATGTACCAAACGTGGCTTCTGGAGCAGGAATAAGGGAAAGCCTGCATTGACCGAGTTGTAGTAATCCAGTCTAGAAGTGACCATTTAACGAATCACTTGGCAGGGTAGGAGTAGCCTTCTGCAACAGGCTGTCAGTGAGCTAAGCCCTCCTTCGTTCCCAAGGTCTTCTGCCTCTTCCAGGTTAGCTGTGCCTGGCTGATCCAAGACATCGTTCCCCTTATGGAACCCTCCTTCCAATGGGTCAGGTATCTGTAGGTGGCTGGTGGACTAGTAGGTCCCCAGCAGCAATCTTCCAAACCATATCCTTTGACTCCACCTCCAGCAGGAATCCAGATTCTGGGTAACTTCTTATTCTTCATGCTTCTCACTTACCAGTGGGGGAGAGGGGAGGTCTTAACTGATGAGAAGGGAATACTGAAACTAGGAGGGAATACTAAAACACAGGATGGATGTGCAAGGTGGGTGGAAGTTCAAACTGATATGCCACAGGATTAGTCTGAGCTGTGATGAGAAACAGACCAATAAATCTGGCCATACCCAATCTACCACTTTTAGTAGTTTACCAGGTTTGGGTCTTTTGATAAGAAGAAGAGTTGGTTCTTATATGCTGTTAGATCCTGACAGAGCTAACGCTTGCAGATGATAGTGCCATATTTGCCGATACAGATTCAGAGTCTACTAATTTCCTCTATGACAGGAGTAGTCAACCTGTGGTCCTCCAGATGTTCATGGACTACAATTCCCATGAGCCCCTGCCAGCGTTTGCTGGCAGGGGCTTGTGGGAATTGTAGTCCATGAACATCTGGAGGATCACAGGTTGACTACCCCTGCTCTATGACACTGCCTGAATCGCCCAGTCTTATGGCTTAAAAATAAAAGTGGCCAAAGCCATATCCCCAGGTGGAGCCGAATTAGAGCAAGTCAAAGAATTTAAATACTTAGACTCATTGGTGCAAGAAAAGAAAGTGTCATCTACCACTGAAGCCCACAATAGGATTGGCCAAACAAGATTAGCATTTGCCACAGTCAAATGGTGCCTCCGTAAGAAGACAAACATCTCTCTCAAGACCAAAGTCTGTGTCTTCCGGACACTAATCCTGCCAATCCTCCTATATGGATCAGAAACATGGATTTAACGAAAACCTGACATAAACTCGATACCTTCCAAATGCGATGCCTGCGACAGATTCTGCCTGTCTCTTCATGTGATCATAATCGAAACGAGACACATCGACCAAAATGTGACAACCAGCCGTAAATTAAAGAACAAATTCAAAAGTGCAGACTGCAATGGCTTGGCCATGTCTACAGAACGAACACCAACAAACCGCCTCATAAACTCCTGTGGCGAGAACAACCGACTGAATGGAAGATACAGCGGAGCAGTTTCTTGAGCAGTGGTGAGCCCTGAACAGGGAATGAAATGAGCCACCTTGATGAGGAAACGTGGATCTTTAAACATGGTAGATCAGTAATGATGTACAGAGAGCCCAACTGCCAGGGTCCTCTGGGAGTAGGTAGGAGCTATAATAATCCAGATGATCTGCCTGTCTACAGGTTTCACAAGAATCCACGTATAAAACCACATTGCTCTGGACCTGGGCCCACCAGATCTTGGGAATCAAGAAATGTATCACTTTATGTCCACCAGGCTTGGCAACACGGGCTAGTTGTAATACCTCTGTTCTAAGTGGTTCTGGTGAGCCTCTTGTGGCGCAGGGTGGTAAGGCAGCAGACATGCAGTCTGAAGCTGTCTGCCCATGAGGCTGGGAGTTCAATCCCAGTAGCCGGCTCAAGGTTGACTCAGCCTTCCAGCCTTCCGAGGTCGGTAAAATGAGTACCCAGCTTGCTGGGGGATAAACAGTAATGACTGGGGAAGGCACTGGCAAAGCATCCCGTATTGAGTCTGCCATGAAAACGCTAGAGGGCGTCACCCCAAGGGTCAGACATGACCCGGTGTTTGCACAGGGGATACCTTCACCTTTACCTTTAAGTAGTTCGGGTGGTACATAAACCTTGGTGAATGAGAATACTTTGGTTTTCTCCAATTCTTGTTATCCAGTTTTTTCTTGAGAATATTTTTGCGTGAATGGGTTTCACTTTTGCTGAATTTGTATCTGATCTTGGAGTGACAATGGGCATTGAATAACTGCAATATCTCAGGAGGTAAGATTGTGGCCATCTGTTGTTCATCTGTTGAAGTGGTAGTATTCTGGTTTCTGGGAAAGGGCATGCACTTGCTTATTTTGGGTCCTGGGAATGTTGGTGAGCTTCAAGTTGAACCTGGAAAAGAATAAGGAACAGTGGATCTGTATCTGATTTAGCTGCCTAGCTGCCTGTAGGTGTTCCAGGTTTTGATGATTTGTGCACACCAGTACTGGATGTTGGGTTGCCTCCAAAAAATGGCACCATATTTCAAATTTATCCTTAATAGCTAGTAGCTGATGTTCCCAAATGGTGTAATATTTCTCTGCTGGTGAGCTGACACAAATAATATACACATTGACAGGGTGTTTGTGGACATTTCTTGCTTATCGCTGTGCTGGAGTAATCAGTTTCTACAATGAAGGGTAATCATGAATCTGGATAGCGCAGGAGGGATTCCAAGGTGAACTGAGCCTTAAGAGTTTGGAAACCTTTTTCAGCCGCAGTGGTCCACTGCAAAGGCTCAAGGGGCTTCAGGAGTTTTGTCAGAGGCAGAGTTAGGGAGGCAAAGTCTGGCAAAATTCAGAAAGCACTGAACATCTTTATGGGCCCAGGAAGCCTACCAGGAAAGGATAGCTTGAGCCATCTGGGGGATCCATTTTAATCCTTTGAGAAGAAATTAGGTGTCCCAGCAATTCCATTAATGTTGATTGAACAGACATTTCTCCAATATGGTGAACAGGCAATGTTGACATAATCTCTATAGTACTGTGTGTACATACTCTATGCATTTTGCTGGGTTTCTGGAATAGATTAACATGTCATCCAGGAAAATTATTTAAAAATTAGTCCAAGAGGTCATGGAAAATATCATTCATGAATCTTTGGGACACAGCTGGAACACTGGAAAGTCCAAATGATATTATTATTTAAATTGGCCAAATCTCATACTGAACACAGTCTTCCACTCATCACTGACAAATACCAGATTATAAGTACCCCAAAGATCCATTTTGGTATAAAATCTTGCGCGCCCCCCCCCCCAGATACTCCAAGAGATAACAGTCCCTAAGAGTGATTTTATTTAAGCCATGGTAATCATTGTTGTTGTTATGTGCGAAGTCGTGCCCGACCCATCGCGACCCCATGGACAATGATCCTCCAGGCCTTCCTGTCCTCTACCATTCCCCGGAGTCCATTTAAGTTTGCACCTACTGCTTCAGTGACTCCATCCAGCCACCTCATTCTCTGTCGTCCCCTTCTTCTTTTGCCCTCGATCGCTCCCAGCATTAGGCTCTTCTCCAGGGAGTCCTTCCTTCTCATGAGGTGGCCAAAGTATTTGAGTTTCATCTTCAGGATCTGGCTTTCTAACGAGCAGTCAGGGTTGATCTCCTCTAGGACTGACCGGTTTGTTCGCCTTGCAGTCCAAGGGACACGCAAGAGTCTTCTCCAGCACCAGAGTTCAAAAGCCTCAATTCTTTGACGCTCGGCCTTCCTTATGGTCCAACTTTCGCAGCCATACATTGCAACTGGGAATACCATAGCCTTGACTAAACGCACTTTTGTTGGCAGGGTGATGTCTCTGCTTTTTAGGATGCTGTCTAGATTTGCCATAGCTTTCCTCCCCAGGAGCAAGCGTCTTTTAATTTCTTTGCTGCAGTCCCCATCTGCAGTGATCTTGGAGCCCAGGAAAATAAAATCTGTCACTATCTCCATTTCTTCCCCATCTATTTGCCATGAATTGAGAGGGCCGGATGCCATGATCTTTGTTTTCTTGATGTTGAGTTTCAAGCCAACTTTTGCACTCTCCTCCTTCACCCGCATCAAGAGGCTCTTTAGTTCATCTTCACTTTCTGCCATTAGAGTGGTATCATCTGCATATCTGAGGTTGTTGATATTTCTCCCTGCAATCTTGATCCCAATTTGTGACTCCTCTAATCCCGCATTTCTCATGATGTGCTCTGCATACAAGTTAAATAGGCAAGGCGACAGTATACAGCCTTGCCGAACTCCTTTCTCAATTTTGAACCAGTCAGTGATTCCATGTTCAATTCTCACTGTTGCTTCTTGACCTGCATATAAATTTCTCAAGAGACAAATAAGATGCTCTGGTATTCCCATCTCTTTAAGAACTTGCCACAATTTGTTGTGCTCCACACAATCAAAGGCTTTAGCATAGTCAATGAAGCAGAAGTAGACGTTCTTCTGGTACTCCCTAGCTTTCTCCATGATCCAGCGTATGTTGGCAATTTGATCTCTAGTTCCTCTGCCTCTTCGAAATCCTGCCTGTACTTCTGGAAGTTCTCGGTCCACATATTGCTGGAGCCTAGCTTGTAGGATTTTGAGCATAACTTTGCTAGCATGAGAAATTAGTGCAATGGTGCGGTAGTTTGAACATTCTTTGGCATTGCCCTTCTTTGGGATTGGAATGTAAACTGACCTTTTCCAATCCTGTGGCCATTGTTGAGTTTTCCAAATTTGCTGGCATATTGAGTGTAGCACTTTTACTGCATCGTCTTTTAAGATTTTGAATAGTTCAACTGGAATGCTGTCACCACCACTAGCTTTATTGTTGCTCAGACTTCCTAAGGCCCATTTGACTTCACATTCCAGGATGTCTGGCTCCAGGTCAGTAACTACCCCACTGTGGTCATCAGGGATGTTAAGCTCGCTCTTGTATAGTTGTTCTGTATAATTTTGCCACCTTTGTTTAATCTCTTCTGCTTCTGTGAGGTCCCTACCATTTTGGCCCCTTATCATACCCAACTTTGCATGAAACGTTCTCTTCATATCTCCAATTTTCTTGAAAAGATCTCTGGTCCTCCCCATTCTATTGTTTTCTTCTATTTGTTTGCACTGTTCATTTAAGAAGGCATTCTTATCTCTTCTAGCTTTTCTCTGGAATTCTGCATTCAATTGGGTGATCTGAACCACAATCAGCTCCTGGTCTTGTTTTTATTGACTGGATAGAACTTTTCCATCTTTGGCTGCAGAGCACATAGTCAATCTGATTTCTGTGTTGACCGTCTGGTGATGTCCATGTGTAGAGTCGTCTCTTGGGTTGTTGGAAAAGAGTGTTTGCTATGACCATTGTATTCTCTTGACAAAATTCTACCAGCCTGTGCCCTGCTTCATTTTGTACTCCAAGGCCAAACTTGCCTGTTATCCCGGTTATCTTTTGGCTTCCTACTTTAGCATTCCAATCCCCCATGATGATAAGCACATCATTTTTTGGCGTTGCTTCTAGAAGGTGTTGTAGGGCTTCATAGAACTGATCAACTTCATCCTCTTCAGCAGCAGTGGTTGGGGCATAGACCTGGATCACTGTGATGTTGAATGGTTTGCCTTGGATTCGAACTGAGATCATTCTGTCATTTTGGGGATTGTATCCCAAGACTACTTTTCCTACTCTCTTATTGATTATGAAGGCTACTCCATTTCTTCTGTGAGATTCTTGTCCACAGTAGTATACCTGATGGTCATCTGAATTAAATTCACCCATTCCTGTCCATTTTAGTTCACTGATTCCTAAAATGTCGATGTTCAGTCTTGTCATTTCTTGTTTGACCACGTCCAGCTTGCCTTGATTCATGGATCTGACGTTCCAGGTTCCTATGGAATAAAAATCTTTACAGCATCGGACTGTCTTTTCACCACCAGTTACTTCCACAACTGAGCGTCCTTTCGGCTTTGGCCCAGTCGCTTCATTCATTCTGGCGCTACTCGTACTAGCCGTCTGCTCATCCCCAGTAGCATATTGGACACCTTCCGACCTGAGGGGCTCATCTTCCGGCGTCATATCATTATGCCTATTGGAACTGTCCATAGAGTTTTCATGGCAAAGATACTGGAGTGGTTTGCCATTTCCTTCTCCAGTGGATCACCTTTTGTCAGAGCTCTCAGCTATGACCTGTCCGTCTTGGGTGGCCCTGCACGGTATAGCTCATAGCTTCACTGAACTACGCAAGCCCCCTTGCCACAACAAGGCAGTGATCCTTGAAGGGGGATGGTAATCATTATAGAGTATTAATTCCCCACTTTTCTTTGTGACAACACAGGAGTCAATGATGGAGAGTTTGAAGGACATATGTATCCTCACTGTAAATTCTTGGACAAGTGTGGCCAACTCACATTCTGATAACTGGTAAAGGCACCCAAGACAAGAACAATTGTTTAATCATAAGGTTGGGGCAGTAGCAGATCATCTCCTGTTTTCTTGAATATGTCTTGGTAGTCCACATATTTAACTGGAAGGGTAGGCTTGGTTGGTAAGGCTGTAGCAGCTGAGAGTACTGACTGGTTCTGATGCAAACATGGGTCTCAACACTGAGGTCAACAAATGATGGCGTAATGAAGTGCTAGCCATGACATCCCAAGCACAATCAGGAAGTGAGACATGTTCACCATGTCAAAAGAGAACTGCTCTTGATGATGGTAAATCAGCAGTGAGTGACAGAATTTCCCTCCTTCTGCTTGAAGTGAGGGGGAACTCACCACCTCCTTGGGCAGTCAATTCCACTGCTGAACTACTCTAATTGTGAATATTCTTTTCCTGACATCTAGCCAAAATTGTTCTCCATGTAGTTTAAACCAGTTACTGCAGATCCTATCCCCTGCTGCCAACAGGAAACTTTTCCTGCCTTCATGTCAGTGACAACCTTTCATAAACATAAAGACAGCAATCATGCCCCCTCTCAACCTCCTCTAGGCTGAACATTCCTAAGTCCCTCAGCCTTTCCTCATTGGGCTTGGTCACCAGGCCCTGGATCATTCTTCTAAGTTTTTGTCCATGTCCTTTCTGAAGTGGGAACTCCAGAACTGCGCACAGTACTTCAGGTGGGGTCTGACCAATGCAGTATCCAGTGGGACTATGACATCTTGTTACTTTGATGTGATACCTCTTTTGATACAGCCAAGACTGCATTTTCCTTCTTTATTGTCACATCATTGTCTGCTCATATTGACCTTACTGTCCACAAATACTCCAAGAACTCCTGCTTCCCAGAAGCGTAACTCCCATCCAATATGCATGCTTTTCATTTTTCTTAGCCAGATGTAGAACTCTGCACTTCTTGTTGAATTGCATCTTGTTCTCATTTGCTCACTTATCCAGTATGTTCAGATCTCATTGAACAGAAGAAGAAGAAGTTGGTTCTTATATGCCACTTTTCTCTACCCAAAGGAGGCTCAAAGCGGCTTATAGTTGCCTTCCCTTTCCTCTCCCCACAACAGACACCCTGTGAGGTGGGTGAGGCTGAGAGAGCCCTGATATCACTGCTTGGTCAGAACAGTTTTATCAGTGCCGTGGCGAACCCAAGGTCACCCAGCTGGCTGCATGTGGGGGAGTGCAGAATTGAACCCACCTTGCCAGATTAGAAGTCTGCACTCCTAACCACTACACCAGACTGGCTCTCAGTAGATCCTATTGGGTGATTACCACTACTCCCAATTTGTTAACAGCAAGTTTAATGAGGAGTCCCTCTACCTCCCTTGTCCAGATCACTGATAAAGATGTTGAAAAGTACTGGAGCCAGTACTGATTTCAGCTCACCTCTCTCCATTCTGATGAAATACTATTGGCAACTACTCTTTGGGTGCAGTTTTCTAGTCAGTCCCCTATCTACCTAACCATACAAAAATCTAGTCTACAGCCCTCTATCCATCAGAGCATCGTGGGGATACTTGACATAAGCCTTACTGAAATCCGGGTAAACAACATCCACTGAGTTTCCACAAGCCCATCACTTGATCAAAGAAGGAAACCAGATTCATCTGGAAAGACCTGTTGGAGACTAATCCATGCTGACTTCCCCAGATCAACAAATTGTCCTTCGGATGATTGCAAATTATCTGTGCCATTATCTTCCCTGCAACTGAGTTCAGAATCACTAGTCTGTATTTTCCTGGGTAATCTCTCTTTCCTTTTTTGAACACAAGGGGTAATATTTGCTCTCTTCCAGTCTTCTGGCACCTCTCCAGTCCTCTAAGATGTCTTAAAGATGATGGACAATGGTTCCACAAATTATTTCAAAAGTTCTTTGAGCACGCTTGGGTGCACACCATCCAGCCGTGGGAATGTGAACTCATCCACTGCAGCTCTTGACAATCTCTCTGTCCGTATCAACTTCCCACCTAGATGCTATACCTTGCCTACTACTATCCCTAGATGTGTCCATATTCTTATGGGGAAACAGGGAGGCTGTTTGAAGTAGGTTTGAAGGGTAGAGGATTTGTTGTTTATCAACCTGGTCTTACACAGCATCAGTGTCAGAGGCGGGTTATTCACCTTTGCCTCCACCCTGATATCCCAAGGGATGGGACAGAGGTTGGAAGGGGCCCAAATACGATTGTATTACTATTACTTTGTTTACCTAACATTTGATTCTCACTTATCTGAAGAACATATCTGTTATAGTGGGCTTCCCTGGCCAGTCTCAGCTCTCTCCCAGCTTTGACCTCTCTGATGGCTAACCTACAGTGCCTAGTAACCTGCAGATACTCTGTCATTCCACCAATGTCTTGAACATTTATTTTCTCTTCCTTAGCTCCTCCTGAAGTTCTCTGTTCATCCAAGAGGCTTCTTGTATCCCTTACCATGTTTCCGGCTTGCTGGAATACTCATGGCTTGAGCATGCAACAGCTCTTGTCTAAAGAGAGCAAACTTAAATGGACTCCGGGGAATGGTGGAGGACAGGAGGGCCTGGAGGATCGTTGTCCATGGGGTCGCGATGGGTCGGACACGACTTCGCACCTAACAACAACAACAACAAAGAGAGCTCACCTGTCATTTGTTCCTTTCTCTTCCAGCATTCTAGTCCATGGGATGACTGTCATCATGTCTCTGAGCTTATTAAATTCCATCCTGACTACAAACTGGACCCCTTCCATCTTAAAAGAAATTATAGGAGGACATCTTCATTCCCCAACCTCCATCACCCCATCCACCAGCTCTTGCCTGCTGGCCACTATTAAGTCAGCTTTCTTCAGAATAAGTCATGTCAGATTAACCTTATTTCTTTTTTATAGAAAGTTACTACCTTGTTGGATCAGGGGAATTCTGTGGATATAGATAATCTCGACCCCATCAAAGCTTTTGCAAGGTTTCCCATGATATTCCTTTTGACAAGTTGGTAAAATGCCATTTGGATCCTGTTACTGTCAGGTGGATCAATAACTGGTTGACAGTTATTGATCCCAAAGGGTACTTGTCAATGGTTCAACATCCTCTTGGATGTAGACAAACTGGAGCGTGTCCAAAGGAGGGCAACAAAGATGGTGAGGGGTTTGGAGACCAAGACGTATGAAGAAAGGTTAGGGAAGCTTGGTCTGTTTAGCTTGGAGAGGAGGCAACTGAGAGGGGATTTGATAACCATCTTAAAGAATTAAAAGGCTGCCAAACCATGTCCTGGTGACGGTGCATCCACATGAACGCTGAAGTCCTCCAAGACTATCAGTCAGCGGTACTGCAATGCCAAAGTGGCCACTGCCTACAGTAGGTGGTCAAATGGACTACTTCCGCTCATATGCCTATTTCAGGCATGTCAGCGCCCTGTCACTAGGCCTGCCCAGCCCCCAGAGAGAGGATGACCCCAGACCCCACAGAGGCAGGGTGGAGGGCCAAAGCAGAAGAAGAAGAAGAAGAGTTGGTTCTTATATGCCGCTTTTCCCTACCCGAAGGTGGCTCAAAGCGGCTTACAGTCGCCTTCCCTTTCCTCTCCCCACAACAGACACCCTGTGGGGTGGGTGAGGCTGAGAGAGCCCTGATATCACTGCTTGGTCAGAACAGTTTTATCAGTGCCGTGGCGAGCCCAGGGTCACCCAGCTGGTTGCATGTGGGGGAGCGCAGATTAGAAATCCGCATTCCTAACCACTACACCATAAAGCAGGGATTCCAAAGCTTAGGGACCAGAGAAGGCCACTGCCGAGACAGGATTGTGAGGGAGAGGTGCCCAGAATGGCAGGCAGGTGGGCAAAGAGGCTGACAGTGCGAGGGAAGCGGGGAGAGGGGGAGACCGGAGAGCAGCCAGGCCCCTTGCAGGCGGCCAAGGAGCCAGAACCAGGCACTCTCTCTAGCCAACCCTCAGGCCTGACCTTGTGGGGGCCTGGGTAAGATGGGCTGCCCTGTCCTGTGTCACCAAAACAGCAGCCAAGCTTGTGAGGGCAAAAAGTGACACGTATATTCATCACAACCATAGTTGTGATGCCCACGAACTCCATTGTTCTTCCAAGGTGTTGCATTGTGATCCTCTCTCCCCCCTTGCTCTCCTCCCATCCTCTGAAGAACGTCCATGGGGGATGGGTCCAGGCACAAAATGCCAGAGGCTGCAAGAGAGGTGAGCATTCCCTTATGAATCCTGAAGCTGTATTATTTGTTGAGAACCTTCACCGTGTGGTCACATTTCTTCAGCAAGCACATTTTTTGACTGTGAGTCAAGTTTAGTGGAAGCTCCTTAATCGGCCCACAGGCAACTTTGATTTATGCGCAGTTTCCACTCAACGATATTTAGCAAAGTGGGGGAAGGCACTCTAGTGCAGCGTAAAGCACCCTTGAAGAAAAAGAGGATGTTTCCACAGACAGATTGGCAGCATTCATTGCTTTGACTCGGTCCATTCCAGGCTCCATCCTCCTTTCCTGCCATTCACAAATATTTTCCAATTCTTAGCACAGAAGAAGTGAAAACCTATTAATAATCCAGGCTGAGAAATTCCTAGAGATTCCGGAGCAGAGCCTGAGGATGGTGGGTGTTATGTCTGTGGGCATTTTGCCACTTGTGCAAATGAGGGCTTCTGCCGGCCAAGGAACTAACCAAGCAAAGGAACCTGTTAAGGTCCAACCAGATCACTCTGCTTAGAGCCAATCGAATTGTTCTGCTTAGGGCCAATCAGAGGCAGCAGCGGGCTGCCTGAAAGCTATAAAAGTGCATGAGTTTGCATGTTTTTCTCTGTTCCGTGTTTGGAGTTTGTTGCTGGAGTTGCTAAATAAAAAGAGCTGTTCTGAAGAATTGGCGTCTGTGTTCACTGAACCCGCAGACTTAATAGTGGGGTTTGGGGAGAGGTGGGATCTCAGGGTGCTATAAGGCTACAGAACCCACCCTCCAAAGCAGCCGTATTCTCCCAGGGTCCCGGTCTGTGTAGTCAGACCAGTTGCAGGTCTGGGAGGAAGTCCCACTTGGAGGTTGTCAACCCCTTTCAAAATCAGTCTAGATCAGGGATCACCCACTTTTGGGGGTCTGCAGGCACATTTGGCATGATGGACACAGAAAGCCACAACATCATTGCCACGGCTGAACTTCAGCATCACAGAGCTGATCCTTGTGTTGTGGTGACGGCTGCTTCTGAAGCAACTTTTTTAAAAAACCTGCAATCAGCTCTCCAGTAGCCAGTCAGAAGCCTTGCCAGACTGTAAGCCATGACTTCTTCGAGTAGTAAAAAGTTCCTTGCCAGACTGTCCCTGAAGCTGAGTTATTTGGGGAAGCGAGGGGGCTGCATATTTGTCTCAGCAACAGTCAGAAGAGACGCTGACTTTCCCCCACCCGGACTGCCTGCTTAATGGCTGTGGCTTTCCAGAAAGAATCCTGGGAACTGTAGTTTGAGGAGGAGTGGAGCTGTCTTGACGCAGCCCTTGCAGGAGTTCAATTCCCTCCCCCCAAAGGAATGGCTCTGCAGGCAGCTGACGTGTGGCTCTGTCCTCAGCAGCACCCCTTTGCTTCAGGAAGGCCTGACAAGAAAATCCCTGCTAGAGAGGTGAAAGTTGAGGAAAGGAGGGGGTCGGGGAAAGTAACGTGGTGTTCATGGAAGCATTGCTAAACTTGGCCTGTTTCCATTGTATTACTTGGTGCTATGGAATGTACCAAAGGGCTGCCTTTCAAGAAACGTACACTGTTAATGCACGGCTCCATATGTCCCATGTCATCAGCTGCATGATAAACTGGAGCAATGAGGCCAAGGGAATGCTTTGGAGGAACTCTTGTTCTGGGGCACTTTCTTGGGGACTTTGCAGTAGCAGAGTGTTTTGTGGAGACAGGGCCATGGGCAACATAGGGCAGCCACAGAGTACACCTCACACGAAATTGGGGAGGCAAGAGCCTGGCTACAAAGGCCAAAGGGAAATTCCTTGGTTGACATGGCTGGATCTCAGGAATAGAGAAAAATACAGACGCACTGGGAAACCAATATGGCAATAAAATATCCAAACTGGACTTATATAGAGTCGTCTCTCTTCTGTAATTCTTTTATTCTTATTTCACACAAGTCCCGACGCGTTTCGCCTTAAAACCTTTTCAAGGGACGGTTTTTATATTTAAGGACCAACTTTTTAAGGAATCTTTTGATAAAGTATAGGGTCATACAATAGCTAAACTTAGCTTGTGGCACTTCAGACGTCTTGCAAGGCCTGCAGCTCTTCCAGGAGCTGATTCCACCAGGTTGGGGCCAGGGCCTCTTCTGCATGATGGATAAGCTGATGAAAACTCACTAAATACATTGTTGTTTTTCTGATCTCTGCACAGAAGAGTTAATTTACTCCCCAAAACTGATTTTGCTCTGCATGGTGAACTGCCTCTTCGAATTATTAGCCATGCAGAGAAGTTCTTTAGTTATGCAGATTAGTGACTGCTTTAGAGAACAAAGCAGAGTTGGCAAAACTACAGGGGGCAGGGCTATGAATTGTTTCATGCAGAGAGCATTGCAACGTAGTTTTTCAACAGTATATTCAATGCAGAACAACGATTGTAACATAATAAAGTGGTATAAACTGGTTGTTTTTTAAACTGTTTTATTTGGCTCCATGCAGAATACCTCCATAACCAAAAAAACCTTGGCCCTGGTTGAGGTCAGGCAAACTTCAAGGTCAGGAACCACCACTAAGTTAGTGCCTGCAGAGCGTAAAACTTTGCGAGGGGCATAGGGTGGCAGGCAGTCCCTCAGATATGTGGGTCCCAGACCACGAAGGGCCTTAAACCTTGAACCTGATTTGAGCCACAACTGGCAACCAATGCAGCTGCCTCAGCACATGCTGGCTATGGGCCCTCTAAGATGTTCCTGTGAGGACCCTAGCAGCTGCATTCTGTATCAGCTGCAATATCCGGGTCAGAGACAACGGCAGGCCACCGTAGAACGAGTTTCAGAAGTCTTGCTGATTTTATTCCCTCTAGAAAGCAAGAGAAAGCTTGTGAGAGGAGGGCCTATGGAGTGGCCAGTCACTGTGACAACAGCCTCGCTTTTGAACTAGAATTAAATAATAAAGGGATAGATTGATCCAAATGGACTGCTTTGCCCAGGGGTAGTCAAACTGTGGCCCTCCAGATGTCCATGGACTACAATTCCCAGGAGCCCCCTGCCAGCGAACGCTGGCAGGGGGCTCCTGGGAATTGTAGTCCATGGACATCTGGAGGGCCGCAGTTTGACTACCCCTGGCTTTGACCATCAGCTTTTTGCCAGAGGAACACACTGGGGGCGGGCTTCCATCTCTGCTTCAAAGTGGTTTCCACCACTGCCTGGGCTATGGAAGCAGAAGCCAGCCTGATTCTGAATGCTCCCATGGAGGTCTGTGAGCTTGGGGGTATGGTAGGAAGGAACCTAACATCGGAGGGGCGGGGGAAGGTTGGGATATAACCTCACCCTATCCCAGAGGGCTTCCTGTTCCTTTCTCCCAGAGAAGCAAATGAGGAAAAAGTAAACTAGATGAGGGCTAGTCAACCTGTGATCCTCCAGATGTCCATGGACTACAATTCCCATGAGCCTCTGACAGTGCTGGCATGGGCTCATGGGAACTGTAGTCCATGGACACCTGGAGGACCACAGGTTGACTACCCCTGAACTAGATCACGGTGCCTCTCCGGCTTGCTGGTGGAAGCTTTCCAGAGCTGTCTTTGTAATGCTATTCATACATGCCCCGTCCATCCCGAGGCCTGGCATTCCACTACTCAGAAATAGTGGTTTCTCTTTACTGACCCAGCGCAGTGCAGAGGGCACCATATCCACCCCACACCCAGTGAGAGGAGCCAGTAGAGAGCAGCAATGTGAACCTTGGCTTGGGGAAACAAGCTCCATTCTCCTCTTGCTTTGAGCTGTCTTTTTTTGACCTGAAACCCTTCTGCCTCATCTCTGCCAAGAGAGAAACAAAAAGGTTAGATCTCCTCCATAACTATGAGCAAAGGGAAGCCTTGCTAGGAGTTAATCCTTCCCCCCCCCCTCCGCCATGCACATACACACAATGTGTTTTGGATTGAGGTCCTTTCATGTAATGGCATGCATCTTAATACGGGGGGGAGGGGGATTATAATTTTGCTGGGGGGGCTTTGCAGTTACTTTGTGTTGGTGAAGGAGGTGATGCCCCTGCGTTCTACAGGCACAAGTGTTTTAGCTGCCATAACCCATTAGTCTCCCCATCATAAGCCCAGGGGGCATCTGATAATGTGGTTGACGGCTAGCAGGGTGTTGCCTTTGCAGAGCAGAATTGAGTTGGAATGCAAAGACACTTGAGTTCTGCTAATCATCTGCATGAAGGGGAAAGTGCGTTCAAAGGGAAACAAGTCCAAGATACCTGTCCAGGCATTGGGGCTGCCACCTGCCAGGTGGTCCCTGGAGATCTCCTGGCATGACATCTGATCCCCAGACGACACAGATCAATTCCCATGGAGAAAATGGATGGTGGACTCTATGGCCTAGTACCCCAATGAATCCCCCCTCCCCAGGATCTATCTAAAAGTCACCAAAAATTTCTCTACCAGGAGTTGGTGCCAAATATTTCATCTAGTTGCAGCACTGTGTTAAACACATTTATACCTAACTAGGAGCTGGCATCCTTATAGAATCATAGAATCATGGAGTTGCAAGGGACATGCAGGGTCATCTAGTCCAGTGGTCCGCAACCTTTCTGAGGTTGGAGACCGGCAGGGCATCGGGGCGCGGCCCACGGCCTGCGCGGGCCGCGCCCACGCATCGGGCCGCACCCATGCGGGCGCGGCCGGCCCTGATTCCCTCTCCCCGCCCTCCTGCAGTAAGAAGCTTCCTGGGCCGCAAGCTTGCGGCCCGGGAAGTTTTTTACTGCGGGGGGGGGCGGGGAGAGGGAGCCGTGGCCCGGCGCCATGGCCTTCGCAACCCGGCACCGGGCCGCGGCCCACAGGTTGGGGACCACTGATCTAGTCCAACCCCCTGTACAATGCAAGAAACTCACAACTACCTCCGCACCTACAGTAACCCCAATTTCAAACCCAGATGATGCCCTCCCCCCCAAAAAACTAGAATCCCTGGCCAATCTGCCTTGGAGGAAATTCATCTTCTGACCCCAAAGCAGCAATCAGCATTTCCCAAGACATACAAGAAAGGGCCACAAGAGCCAAGCATGGACACAATCCCTTCTGCCCACCCACTCACAATCTGCCTAAATTCACAGAATCAGCATTTCTGTGAGGTGGCCATCTAGCTTCTACTTTAAAACTTCCAGAGAAGAAGAACACACCACCTCCTAAGGAAGCCTGTTCCACTGAGGAACTGCTATAACTTTTAGGAAATTTTTCCGAATGCTTAGCTGAAAATTCTTTTGATATAATTCAACCCATTGATTCGGATTTGATCCTCTGGGGCAACAGAAAACAACTCTGCTCCATCTTCTATATCATGGGTTTTGCTGGCAGGGGCTCATGGGAATTGTAGTCCATGGACATCTGGCGGACCACAGGTTGACTACCCCTGCTATATGACAGCCCTTCATGTATTTGAAGATGGTTATCATATCACTTCCTAGCCATCTTCTTTCCAGGCTCTCCAAACCCCTCAGCATCTTCAAAGCCCTTCTCTGGACACACTCAAGTTCCTTTACATCATTCTTCAATTGTGGCACCCAAAAATGAACATAGTACTCCAAGTGAGGTCTTACGAGAGCCAAATAAAGTGGTAACATCACCTAGTGTGATCTGGACACTATACTTCTTTTAATACAGCTGAAAATCCCATTTGCCTTTTTAGACACTGAGTCACACTGCTGAATCATGTTCAGTGTATGGTCTACTAAGACCCATAGATCCTTTTTACATGTACTACTGCCAAGATAGGTCTCCCCCACCCTATAATGATGCATCTGATTTTTCCTACCTAAATGCCGAACTTTACATTTATCACTATTGAGATTAATTTTAGTCCGGTTTTCCAGCCTGCCAAGTTCATCCTGTATCCTGATTCTGTCTTCTGATGTGTTTGCTACCCCTCCCAGTTTAGTATCATCTGCATATTTAATAGGCACCTCCCTCTATTCCTTCATCCAAACCATTTATAAATATGTCGAACAACACAGGAAGATCCCTGAGGCATCGCAATCGTCACTCCTCTACATTAATAAGCACCCTTAGGGTGTGATCTGTCAACCAGTTCTTGATACACCTAACAGTAACAGGATCCATACAACATTTTACCAAGTTGAACCTTATCAAAAACTTTACTGAAATTTAGATTACCTATATCCACAGTATTCCCCTGATCCAGTAAGGTAGTAACTTTCTAAAAAAGAGAGAGAGAGAGATAAGGTTAGTCTTAGAATCATATAATCATAGAATTGGAAGAGATCTCCAGGGTCATCAGGTCCAACCCCCTGCACAATGCAGGAACTCACAGCTACCTGCTCAACTGCAGTGACCCCAATTTCATGCCCAAGTGATCCCTCCACTAAAAATTTCCACAATCCAGCCTGGCCTGAATTAAATTCACCTACCCACAATGGCAATTAGCAATTCCCTGGGTATGCAAGGAAGGTTTTCCATTCTTGTTCTTGAGAAAGCCATGTTGACTCTTAGTAATTATAGCCATCTGCTCTAGCTGCTCAAGGACCGGCTGTTTGGGGATGTGTTCTAAAATTTTGCCAACTATAAATGTCCTTCTAACCTGGTGAGGCAAACATCTGTGGGCAGCCATTCAGTAGAGAGAATCATTCCCTGTCCTTGTATAAACTGGACTCCCCCAGGTGGTGAGGCCTACCATCGCCCCCAGATTTACATCTGGTTGGCATAGCCAGAAATAGATGAACTGAAGAAGAAGAAGTGTTGGTTCTTATATGCCGTTTTTCCCTACCCGAAGGAGGCTCAAAGCGGCTTACAGTCGCCTTCCCATTCCTGTCCCCACAACAGACACCCTGTGAGGTGGGTGAGGTTGAGAGAGCCCTGATATCACTGCCCGGTCAGAACAGTTTTATCAGTGCTGTGGTAAGCCCAAGGTCACCCAGCTGGCTGCATGTGGGGGAGCACAGAATCGAACCCGGCATGCCAGATTAGAAGTCCGTACTCCTAACCCCTACACCAAACTGAATTGTTGTGATCATCATCTATGCTATTCTTATTTGTTTTTATATTGTATTTTGTGGGTTTATGTTTTTACTATGTTGTGAACTGCCACAAGCCAGTTTGCCTGGGAGTGGCGGGATAAAAATTAAATAAATAAATAAATCATGGAAGACGTTTCTTTTGTGCTGCTCTTGAGCACCTTCTCCCCACAAGCAGTCTGGGAGTGCTGCTCTCCTGGCCCATAGGAGGTGCCCTGGCCAGGCTGGGCCTTGCCTCCTTGATTTGCTTGTGCTGTGAAGAGGGGGTAGCTACTCTCTCTGCAGGACCCTCAAAGAGCCTAAGTCAGGGGTAGTCAAACGGCGGCCCTCCAGATGTCCGTGGACTACAATTCCCATGCCACCTTGCCTCCCATAGCATACCAAGGATGGCAGAAGAACCTGTGGCTATTTCCATGCACACCTATGCCTGCAAGGTAAGGCCCTTGGGTCCCACTGTTGCCAGGCACCCAGGGACCAGTTGTGTCCAGTAGCTTCTAGGCAAGCTTGTCCACGATGCCTCATTCTTAAGCCCTGTCTTCTTTTGGCATCACAATGACACAAAAGCCACAAAGGTGTCCATGTGGGCAGAAACATCTGAAGGCTATTTATGCATGTTTGTTGGAGGAGAAAGGGATGGAGTGTTTCTGCCTTTTCTCTGTTTCCATTCACCAACTGTTTCCACCCCATTCCCTCATCTACTCCTCAGTGGGAGCACCCTCACACATACAGCCCCAGCTCCCCTGGCAGTATGATGGGAGCCTGGGGGTTGCTGACTGCATCATTTAGCTCTCTGCGGAACCCTTTGAAATGTTCTTATCCTAAACAATCCCTGATCTGGAGGACTCTTCTCCTTCATTTTGGGAACCTGGGTTTGTGGTTCTGGGGTCTCTGTGTCATGCACACGCCTTGTTTTATCTGAGTCACTAGCTCCAATGCTTTAATGTGCAGGGCTTCCGTTTATTGTGGGCAAATGGACCACAGCCTTGGCTTTGCTCTGCAACTTCACTCAGTAAAATGCAGAGAGCCTGTTGTGACTCTGTAGCATTTCAAGGATGGGGGAGGGCTGTCACTGGTGATGGGAACAGAACTGCTTGCCTGCTCAACTGAGAGCCAGCTTGGCCTAGTAGTTCGGAGCAGGGACTTCTAATCTGGCGAGCTGCGTTTGATTCCCCATTCCCCCACATGCAGCCAGCTGGGTGACTTTGGGCTCACTGCAGCACTGATAAAGCTGTTCTGACCTAACAGTAATATCAGGGCTCTCTCAGCCTCACCCACCTCACTGGGTGTCTGTTGTGGGGACAAGAAAGGGAAGGCGACTGTAAGCCGCTTTGAGACTCCTTCAGGTAGAGAAAAGCGGCATTAAGGACCAACTCTTCTTCTTTTGTTTACACTTTACATTAGTAAATTAGTAAATTAACATTCCCACCAGCACACCACATGAGATAAAGTAATGACACTTTTAAACACACAAGGCATAAGACACTCCTCTTTCCCTGCACCCCCTTACTGAAGTGGGTGGGGGAAGAGGTTCCCTTTGCCACTTGCATCCCCGTCTCACCATCTGCCACCTGCCCTTCAGGAGGGGAGGTTCTTTGCTGGCTGCTCCTCCAGCCTCCCACAATTTCACTTGTGGCCAGGCCAGGCCCTGTCCCTTGGCCTAAGGCAATGGTTCTTAATCTGGGGGTCAGAACTCCTTTGGGGGTCAAGCGACCCTTTCACAGGGATCGCGGCAAGGCCAGCAGCTTATCCGGAGGGCACCATCCACACAACAGCCTTGCAGGGTAGATCGGGAACGAGCATTCGTTTGTCTGGAGCAGCGGAAAAGAGCGAGATCGGCATGGTGGGCCAAGAGGCAGAACTGAACTGGGAAACCCTGGGGAAAAAACCAATTTATATACAATTGTGAACAATGGATCTTCACGCCACTTTTGGCTTAATTTCAATTTTGGTTTAATTTCTGTGAAAGGACACTTGCATTATTTTATGGTTGGGGTCACCACAACATGAGGAACTGTATTAAAGGGTTGCAGCATTAGGAAGGTTGAGAACCACTAGCCTAGGGCAACCAGGATCTTTTCTGCAGAAGGGGTCTTACAACCGTCCCCCTTGGAGGTTCCAGAAGAGATTCTCTTCCTCCCAAGATGGCAGGGCCTAAATCACCCAGGCCTTCTCCCCCTGGTGGGACCTGTTTCCTCCATACCCATTGTAGGATGTGTTCTCTTCCCTTCCCTAAGTCCCCTGGGAAGTGTAGGCAATTGTAGCCTCTCCACCATCTGGCAGCCATTGTAAGATACAGACCCATGGAAGCCATTTTTGATACTGAGCAGCTTCCAGGACCTGTTCTGTCACAGAGCCCACCAAGAAACTTAAGGTTTCTGTTTCTCCAGGACATGTCCTCCTACATGGGCCTGTTTCTGAAATGCACCCAAAGCAAACAAAACCAAAAGGCAAAAAGTTGTGTCTTCTTGAAATTTATTAAATGCAATCCTTAATAATTTTGCAACCAGAACGGGGTCCCGGGTATTCAATCCCGCTTTCTAGTGCTTCTTCAGTGGTTGCAATTATAGTCTTAATATAATATATCATATAACATCACCCGTATTACAGGTACAGGATATCACATAGGCAACAGCTCTTCAGTAAAGGGGTCACGTCTTCTGCAACTAACAATGCATTCCTTGATGTGAGGAAGGGGTGAATAAGTAAATTGCAGAGGCACGACGATTCTGCAATGATCCACAGAATAGTGGAAACTCAGTGAATGTGTTTAGCCTAGATTTCAGTAAGGCTTTTGACAAGGTTCCCAATGATGTTGTGCTGGGTAAACTGGAAGACTGAAGATGGGATTTTTGGATGGTTAGGTGGATAGGGAACTGGCTAGAAAACCACCCCCAAAGAGTGGGTGTCAATGGTATTTTATCAGAGTCGAGGGAGATGAGCAGTGGAATGGGTCTGATATTTCTCAACATTTTTATCAATGATCTGGATGAGGGGAGTAAGGGGACTCCTCATTAAATTTACAGATGATACCAAATTGGGAGGAGTAGCGAACACCCCAGTAGATAGAGATCTGAACACGCTTGGAAACACACAAGATCTGAACATGCTGGAAAAGTGGGCAAATGAGAACAAGATGCAATTCAATGAGAAGTGTAGAGTTCTACATCTGGATCATAAAAATGAGAAGCATACACACTGGATGGGAGAGACACTTCTGGGTGTCATGTGCCATGTCATCCTTCCCTGTGCTTTTCCAAGCTGGAGATGATTTCCTGCAATCCACCCCTCCCCTCTCATTTCCATTGTACTTTTGCCCAGGCGCTGTTCCAGCCAGGTCTATGACATGCAAATCGTTATCTCTCTGTTCTTGTTTTGAGGTGTAAACATCTGGGCTAGATGCTAGAGACAGCTAGGGCAGCCTGGCTACAATGGTCAGACTGCTCATCTCCAATTGTTGCACATTTGTTGATCAAATGGATCCGTCCTGGGAACAGGTTTTCCCATGCAGTACTGGAGGTGGGGGGTGGAAGCCCAAGTCTATATAAGTCATAATCTCCCTTTGTCTCCCATCCTTATCTCCCTGGTTCTTTGAGTGCCTACTGATGAGGCTTGTTCCTGTAATGTGCCTTTAATAAAGACGAACTTAAGCTATGTTCCTACTGCCCGGGACTGTTCACTGTTGGTTCTGAAGGTGAGCTTCTGGAGCGCATTCTGTAGGTCATGATAGTTTGACAAGGAACTGTTCAATTCCCCTTCATATCTGATCACCTCCCAACCGTGGAAGTGGTGGTAGATTGCAGTTCAGGGGAACAACCTTCAATTTTTAGTGATCAGCAATTCTCCCAATGGCTCGAGACACAGCATCCAGATTTCCCACTGGAGTACTCTAGAGCAGGGGTAGTCAACCTGTGGTCCTCCAGATGTTCATGGACTACAGTTCCCATGAGCCCTGACAGCAAATGCTGGCAGGGGCTCATGGGAATTGTAGTCCATGGACATCTGGAGGACCACAGGTTGACTACCCCTGCTCTAGAGTTGAGAGGCCACTGGCTGAGGAGGTGGCTCCCCGCTGCTCCCGAGAGTGACCAGACCAGAGGTTCGACTGGTAGTTGGACTGTGGAAACACTCCTGGCACAAAGGTTGTAGAGCACCCATGAGATATGGGTTGATTGCCCTCTGGGGAGGCTACAACCAACTGTGGACTGGTGCCCAATGTGGAGAGCACCAGGAGAGTGGAGCACAACCATGACACATGAGGTCACAGTGCTCCAAATGGAGTATATGTTTTCAAGCAGTGGAGGCCCCATCTAAGTTCTGGTTGGAGAAAAATGTGTACTCCTGGGATCGTCGCACTGAGTGACACGGTTGAAGAAACATGGCGTGCCAAGGCCATGAGGAAGGAAGTCTCTGGAGGGCAACCTGCACAGGCTGTGGACGTGAAGCAGTTCTTGGTTGTGGTAAAAGAGAATCAGGAACTCGAGAATCAAGTCAAAATTCTCAGTACATGGTTGCAAGATCTGCTGTCCCCCCAGAATAGCAGTCAGAGCCACACCCCATTCCCCTCATTCGCTGAGGGCTCCCAAGTAGGCATGCACTGCACCCCATCTTGGAAGGTCAAAATGGTGATAACGTTGGGACTGGAGGTCTGTAGTAAGGGCCAGAGTCATCCAAGTCTGCCTGGTATAGTCAATATTTGTTGATTTTAAGCTGCCTAAACTGCTTAGTTTTCGGTTAAAATGTAAATATCAATATACTTTTAAGAATGTTCATATCCAACAGTAAGCTTATCTGAAATTTGACCATCCCTACCTGTTTGCAAACTTTTTTTCCATTCAGTGAGCATTTGCTGTTTCTGTAGATTTGCCTCTTTGTGAGATGTTGGACAATGTGGGGCTTGGATCTAGGCTTGGTGTGTGTGTGTGTCAAATCTGCACTCCATCATGAAAGTCACTGGGTGATCCAAAGTGTGAGAGTGTGTGTGTGTGTGTGTGTGGGGGGGGGTCAGTCAGATTAACTCACTTTTACAATGTTGGTGTGTTGCGGGGTCTAGGCCACGCCACCTTCCACTGTCCCCTTCAGCCGTGTTGCCAAGTCAGGTGAGTGAAGCACACAGTCGTTGATAGCTGCACAAGCCTTTAATTTCCAATATTTCCCCACAATGATTCTCCCTCACTTCGCACCTGTGCTTTTTCCTCTCTGTAACTCTCCACCCCTGGCCTTCTTCCCTTATCCCTTTTATCTCCCTATGGTGACTCCTCCCCTCCTACTTAACCCTGTGTCTCACTTCCTCTTCCCGTCCGTTCTCTAGGGCATTGGTCATTTCCTTTCTGAGTGGCCCTCTCTTCCAGCTGTCTCCTCCTTTCCCTCTCTCTCACAGACGCTTCAGGGCTTCCTGAAACCCACTCAGGCAGTGAACGAATCCCCCTCTCCTGCCACATCAGGGCTTGCTGCATCCGTCGTCTCTGTCAGCTTCCCTTTTCACCTTTCTTCAGGTATGAGCTCTTTTTCTTCCATCTTGTCTTTAGTCCGACTCCCTTCCACCCCTTCTGTGTTGTTCATCTGACTCTCCCTCACACTGTGTCCTCCTAACCACCCCCCGTCGCCCTGCCAGTCTTGTCTCCCAGAGAGTGTCCCGGGAACTTTATTACTCCTCCCACGGCTCTTACTGCAATTCCTCGAATGTCACTGAAGTCCAGGGACATCTGTCTTCATTCCATGCAGGTTCTGTCAGACTCAGCTTCCCCTGTGGGTTTGGGAAGGGCAGCTCTTTTCTCCGCCTTCTCACCACGGTTTTGGTTTCCCACCGGTATGTTTCCTGGACTCCCTCGCTTTCCGGAGCCTCCATCCCTGGACACATCCCACCGCTTGCAAACTCCTTGGGGTCCATCTGTCTTTCGATGAGCTGAGAGAGGAAGTCAGTGTTGTGATATTCAGCTCCAGGACAGTGACGTATCTTGAATGAAAAAGAGGATAAGGATACATACCACCGCATTATGTGTGCATTCACATCTTTGGCCTTGGCTATCCATTGTAAGGGCACGTGGTTGGTTACCAACAAATAATGATAATCCACTGTATCATATTAGTTTTTCCTTTTTGTAGGGTATCTGTCAATGGGGCTGCGATGCTGGAGACGTGTAGGATAAATCACTGGTAATACCCCACAAACCCCAAGAATTGCCTCATCTGTTTTTTTGGTCTGGAGTTTGGGGTATCACTTCAGGTGAGCTACCTTATCGGGGACAGATTTTAACTGCTTTTGTCCTACCCTGAACCCTAGGTACTGCAATTTCTGGAATCCGATATTACTCTTTTTTGGGTTCACCACTAGACCCACATTAGCCAGTGCGTGGAAGACCTGTCCCAGATGTTTTATGTGTGTTGCCTGGACTGTAGATATTTAAGTTGTCAATATACACAAATGAGAAGTTTGTAGGGCTCAGTCTACTAGTCTCTGGAATGTTGCAGTGGCCCCATGCAAGCCAAACAGCATCACCAAAAATTAGTATAGTCTCCTTGGTGTGGCGAAGGTCATTTTTCCCCCTGTCCTCCTCCCTAAGAGGTATCTGCCAATAGCCCTTGGTCAAGTTTAGGGCTGACAAGTACTGGGCTTGACCCAACTGATGTATCAGGTGTTCTGCTCATGGCATAGGACAGACATTGAACTGAGCCTTCTCATTAACAGCACAAAAATCTACACAGAACCTGACGGAGCCATCCAGCTAGGGTACCATTTCTATGGGGCTTCTCCATGTGGTAACTGAAGGTTCAATATCTCCAAGGCTTAACATGTCCTCCACCTCTCTCTATACTGTCAAGCGCTGACAAAACTCATAACCAAAACTTCTATAAGAAGAAAGCTTTAATTGGCAGTAGATCAGATCACTATAACGTTCGAAGTCAAATCTGTTCGATACAAGAACAGTAGGCACTTATCAATACTTTTCTCCTGCCCAAAACTTGAGCGTTCCCAAGGGAGGGGGGAGCCCCTCACCCAGGTGCCATCCTAGGCTTCCTGCCAAGGTATTGAAGTTAACGCGGCCTTGGTCAGGCCGGCGCCTCAGGCTAGCTGATAAGCTGTTTACAGGAACCAGGCAACATTGTTTCACAGTAGGGAGAATATGCAGTGTGAAAATGCAAGGATCAAAGCAATGGGGAATCAAAGGAAAACTACAAGCAGGGGCTTTGGTTACATGGGAACGTTTTGGTTACATGGGAACGTTCCAACAAAGGTACAGCACAGACACAGCACACAAGATGGAGTCAGACAGGTTCACTGAACAGTACTCATGGCAGAGAGCAGGGACTGATTCTGACATGTACAAAGGCCCATTTCTTGAAAGGTATGGGCTGCCACAGCATTTGTACTATCACCCCTGGCTCCGTTCTTATTTCGTGTTGTAGTAGATGTGTCCTTCCCGATTGAGTGGAGAACAACTGGGGAAATTGCTTCAGCAGTGCATCCATGTCTCTTTTGCTGGTCTGCAAGTGCTTCATTAGTTGGAGCTGGTTGACCTCAGGTGTTTCTTGCCATGGTGGCATCCCCTCCAGTAATTGTGATAGTCCTACTTCTAAGGCACACTCTTTCTCTTTTTGTGTTTGCCATGTTTTCAAGAAGTTCACATGTAAACAACATGGTCTAGGTTTCCCATCCTCACATGGGACTTCATACATTACAGGTCCTAGGATTTGACTGATGGCATAAGGCCCTCACCAAGGGTCTCCATCTCCCTTTGCAAAAGCCTTCCTATGCACCCTCGTGAGTGTCACGATCATACTGGTTTTTCTGGTAGACCTGTGCCTCCACCAGGTTTTTGCGAGTGGCAGCCTGTATGGTGCTGAGGTGTTCCTGCAGGCTGTGTACATATTCCATAGGAGTTCTCTGAGGTGCTGTGGGATGAACCCGTTGTTCCTCCATTAAATGCATGACTCCTCTGGGATGTCTCTCATATATCAATTTGAATGGGCAATACCCTGTGGTGGCCTGGTGGTTTTCTCTGAGGGTGAAAAGAATAGGGTCTATGTAGAGGTCCCAGTTCCCAGGTTTGCCATACACCAAACACCTCAGCTTGCTCTTTAGGGTTTGGTTCAGCCTCTCAGCCAAACCATTGGTTTGGGGATAGTACACAGTGGTGAAGTCCAGGTGGATACCCAATGTCTGGCAGAGCTTTTTCATACGCTGAGAGGTAAAAGGGGATCCCTGATTGGTTAAAGCTTCTTTCAGTCTTCCCACTTGTGAAAAGAACCGCATAAGAGTCTGTGCCATGTCGTCACTACGCATGGACTTCATGGGGATGGCTTCTGGATAATGTGTGGCGTAGTCTACAATAACTAAGAGATAACGAGCTCCCCTCAGGATAAGGGGCAAAGGGCCCATATGTAACCAAAAGAGCCTTCTATAATAGGGAGGGGTTGTAATAGGGCTTGAGGAGGGCTGTGACCCTCTGTGCATTGGCACACCTCACAGGACCGGCAATGATCTATTACCTCTTGGGTCACCTTAGGCCATAAAAACCGACGCAAAAGACACATAAGAATAGCTTTGAGTAGATGTCCAGCCCATTCATTTTCATGAGTGGTATCTAGGATTTCTTGTCGACATCTGAAGATTCACTGTCAGTCTCTGTGCTGCCCTCTTCAGGTTCAGGTAGGGTCACAGCATATCAGGGTCCCAGCGTCCAACCTACTGGTGTAGGTCTGCAAGGCAGGGCCTTCCGTAAGGTCAGGAGCATGTCTGCATTCTCCACCACTGTCCTGGAGTCTAGGCCACACCCCTTCTACTGCCCCGTTTAGCCATGTTTCCAAGTCAGTTGAGTGAACCATGCAGTCATTGATAGCTGCACAAGCCTTTATTTTCCAATATTTTCCCCAAACGATGCTCCTTCACTTAGCTCCTGTGCTTTCTGTAACTCTCCACCCCTGGCCTTCTTCCCTTATCCCTTTTATCCCCCTATAGTGACTCCTCCCCTCCTACTTAACCCCTTGTCTCACTTCCTCCCTCTTCCCATCTGTTCTCTAGGGCATTGGTCATTTCCTTTCTGAGTTGCCCTCTCTCCCAGCTGCCTCCTCACTTCCCTCTCTCTCTCGCAGACACTTCAGGGCTTCCTGCAACAGCCTTGCATGCTGGACCTGCTCAAGCAGTGAGAGGGGAGGGGGGAATGCTCTTTCTTCCCCACTCTCCTGCCTCACCAGGGCTTGAAGCAATCCTCAACTCTGTCAGCTTTCCTCTTCGCCTTTCTTCAGGTACGTATGTGCCTTTTTTCTCCTGTTTTGCCTTTATCCTGTCTCCCTTCTGTCCCTTCTGTGCTGTTCATCTGTCTGTCCCCCTCACTGTGTCCTCCCAACCACCCCCCATCTCCCCGTCAGTCTCATCACCCAGGGAGTGCCCTGGGGACTCTCTTGCTCCTCCCACGGCTCTTGCTGCGGTTTTGGGAATGTTGCTGAATTCCGGGGAGAGCTGTCTTCGTTCATGGCAGGTTCCATTGGCCCCAGTTTCCCCCATGGGTTTGGAGAGGGCCGCTCTTTCCTCCGATGTCTTGCTGCAATTGTTTCCCTTCCTAGCAGGTCTTAATGTTTAAAACCCAAAGTTTGCAAAATATTAAGATTTAATTGGGGTGATTGTATCTTAGCTTTAGAAGGCACTGAAGGCATAACTATACAAGCAGAGGCACAGCTGGCAATTAGGTCAGGAAGCCATCCTTCCTGACCAAAGAGGGGTCCTTCAGATCTAGAAGCATCTCCCAGTTTTCCTCTATAAAACATCAGAAGACACAGCCAGTAAGACCAGAGAACAGGTCCTTCTTGGTCATGCTCCTTGGGGCTATGGAATTCCCTTCCAGGGCGCCCAGCCAGAATGCGATGTGACAAGTTAATCATCAGAATATCACAGAGAAGCCCAGCAAGCATTTAGAGCTTTATCCTCATTTGCTGTAATTAGGGATGGTGTTAAAATAATGTATGTCTGAAAGTTTTAATTGGAACTTGGAAAACATAAGTATACTCTCCTGTCAAGAAAAGGCAAAATACTCCTAAGTATTTTCAAAGGATGAATTTGAAACCCATTTCAAAGGATGAATTGTATTCTTGACCTTTGGGCAGGGTTTTTCTGAAGTCTTGGCAGAAGTAAAGCCAAGTGACACATTCAGGTTCCTCAGGCCCAGCTTGGCATCCCTGCAGCCACAAAGCCTTCATGGAGAACAGCTTTTTAAAAATAAAGGACAGCCCAAGTAGGTTTGGAATACCCCCGCAGGAGAAGGAAGTGATGGGGTGGGGAGTAATTTCCCATTTTTGCTTCTGCACTTATTGTTTTCTATGCTCATGAAACAGCAAAAAGGCAGGAGTCTTTCCTTTATCTGTGACAGCCAACCTGGACCCAGTTTATTACAAACCTGCATGTGTCATTTGGAAGGTATGCTGGGTCTCCTGCCTCCCCTAAAAGAACAAATCCTGATACTGTCTCCTGGGAAGTTGAACAGCACATGGCAGGAAAATGTCAATGACCACAGGGTAGTCACTGTATTTGGTGTTCCATCAGGAAGAGATGAGCTCATCTCAGAGGACTTCTGGGCCAGTTTTCCATTTCTGCCATGGGATTACTGCACAAGGCAGCAGCTTCTCTTTCCTTGCATTTGCCCCCTGGCCTCACCCTGGGACCTCCAACCTCATTTTGGACTGCAAACTGTGACTTTGCTTGGAACATTACTGCAGGCCTGGGTGTAGGAGGGCCTACTTTGAAAAGAGGAGGGAGCTCAGCAGGAAGGTGAGGTCCACCTACAAGGTAGCCATTTCCACCTGGATGATGCTTTCAAAGGGCAGAAGTAGATTCAAGTACAAGAGTATCTTAGAGACCAGCAAGACTTCTGGGGTAGAAGCTTTCAAGAGTCAAAGCAGCTTTGGTCAGATACCCGGAGAACTGATCTTTGCAGACAGGAGGTCAGCTGAAATTCTAGGAGGAGCCCCACCTGAAGGTTGCAAGCCAGGGAAGAACTGACCATGGCTGTTCAATAAAGTAGTTTATTATTCAATCTGTCTGTTAAAGTTTTCAGTCTGTAATACAAAAATATCTTTAAACAATAATATAATCACAAAGTGATAATTGTGTCATCAAAATGAGTACCTAGGTTTATACCACGTTTTCAGATAACCTCCTTTTTCAATGGTGTTCCTGTATAATAATAATACACATATCACAAAGGCATTCACTAAAATGAATGCAAATTGAAATCTTCGACAGCGAAAAGCTACATTGAAAACCTTCCAATCTTTGAATCAAAACCTCAGATTTACAGTTGTAGTGAGAAATGGGAATTATAGTATGCAATTAGAATGTAATAAATCATCAATTTATATATTCAAAAATATAGCAACAAGACACTTTCTAATCACACTCAGGCCATAAGCTCTTAAGTACTTATTCATAAAAACCTACCTCATAGTATCACATTGGCAACGTGCTTATAAATTAACGGAGAGTCCTGTCTGTACTCTCAAAGGACGTTCTGAGGAATGCTGTCATTTAACCCTCCAGGCAAGCAGAGCCGGTGTTGACCAGGTGTAACCAATTAGCCCAAATTGAAATAAATTAATTACAAGTAGCATGACAAATCCCAGGACATGTTTAAGCCTCCTGGGCTGATGGTATTCATAGAGTAAATTGCATAAACTGCTTTATGGAGAGGAATGGGAAGGCGACTGTAAGCCGTTTGAGCCTCATTCGGGTAGGGAAAAGCGGCATATAAGAACCAACTCTTCTTCTTCAATTCTTCTATTGAACAGCCATGTTCAGTTCTTTCCTCAGCTTGCAGTCTCTTCAGACCCATGGTCTTTCTCCAGTCTCACCTGGTTGGTAGCCCTCAACCTTTCCTCATACAACTTGGTCTTCAAACCCCTCACCATCTACCTCTGGACACCCTCCAGTTTGTCTACATCTTTTTTCTGTTGTGATGCCCAAAACTGAACACAATACTCCCAATAAGGTCTAACCAGAGCAGAGTAAAGTGGTAACGTAATATTGCGTGATCTAGACACTATACTTTGCCTTTTGCCTTTTTAACCACCAAGTCACTCATGTTCAGTGTATGGTCTTACTGAGACCCCCAGATCATTTACACACATACTACTGCCAAGACAAGTCTCACCCATCCTATAGTGAAGCATATGATTTTTCCTTCCTAAATGAAGAACATTACATTTATCTCTAGTAAAATTCATTTGAGCCCAGTTTTCTAGCCTGTCAAGATCATCTTGAATTGTGATTCTGTCTTCTGGTGTGTTGGCTTACCTTACCAGTTTAGTGAGCTCTCCAAATTTAATAAGTACCCCCTCTATTATTTCATCCAAATCATTTATAAATATATTGAACAACACAAGGGGCACTCAAAACATCATTCCACTCTAAGCAGATGGCAAACCATTTACAAGCACCCTTTGGGTGCAATCTGTCAACCACTGCTTGATCCACCTAACATTAATAGGATCCATCTTGCGTTTTACCAACTTGTCAATAAGAATATCATGTGCAACTTTATCAAAAGCCTTACTGAAATCAAGATAAACTATGCCAACAGCATTCCCCTGATCTAGCAAGGTAGTAACTTTCTCAAAAAAAGAGACAAGGTTAGTCTTACGTGACTTGTTCATGAGAAAGCCATGCTGACTATTAGTAATTACAGCCTTCCGCTCTTGCTGCTCAAGGACCAACTGGTGATTTATTCTAAAATTTTGCCAGCTATATATATGTCAAGCTGATGAGTCGGTAGTTACCTGGATCCTCCTTTTTCCCCTTCTTAAAGATGGGAACGTTTGCCCACCTCCAATCTTCTGGCACCTCACCTGTTCTCCAAGGAGGCTCAGAAATTACATCTGCAAGTTCTTTTAAGTACCTTTGGATGCAATTAATCTGCCCCAGAAGAATTAGTTTCATTTAAAGAAACTAGATATTTATAGGCTACCCCTACAGAGATCCTAAGAGCCTCTTGTGGTGCAGAGTGGTAAGGCAGCCGTCTGAAAGCTTTGCCCATGAGGTTGGGAGTTCAATCCCAGCAGCCGGCTCAAGGTCTACTCAGCCTTCCATCCTTCCGAGGTTGGTAAAATGAGTACCCAGCTTGCTGGGGGGTAAATGGTCATGACTGGGGAAGGCACTGGCAAACCACCCCATATTGAGTCTGCCAAGAAAACGCTAGAGGGCGTCACCCCAAGGGTCAGACATGACTCGGAGCTTGCACAGGGGATACCTTTACCTTTTTACAGAGATCCTAGGCCAAAAGTCCCATATCTCATGATGTGAAATTATTTTACTATGTTAAACATATCACTTTCTTGTCTCTGCAATAGTCCTACCATGTCCCTACTCTTACTTTAACTATAACTAAAAAAACACTTTTTTTGTAGTTTTTAGCATTTCTTGCTAGCCTAAAGCTTTAGCTTTTCTAACATCCTCCCTACACGAATTGGTTAGTGGTTTATATTCCTCCTTGTTTAAAGGTCCTCCTTCCATTTCCTTAATGAGTTTTTTTTAATTACTCAATTCTTTTGAAAGCTGTTTGTGGAGCCATCCTGTTCTTTTATGTTCCTCTGAGTGTTCCTTCTTAAGGGAATTGTCTGCAATTGTGCCTTCAGTATTTCACTTTTGAAAAATTCTCAGTCTTCTTGGACTTCCATCTCCTTAAGTTTTTCTGACCACGGAATTCTAGCAAGCATAACTTTAATTGTGTTAAAATTTGCTCTTGTTAAATCCAGCCTGTCTGTGTGACTTCATACATTTTTTCACTTCTCCAAGATCATAAAGTCCAAAATCACATGGTCTCTACTTTCACACATGCCCACAACTTTTACCTCATCAACCAATTCTTCCCTATTGGTGAGAAGTCTAAAATATTGGACCCCTTGGTTGCCCCTTGCACTTTCTGGGAAATGAAGCTGCCAGCAACACAAGTCAATAATTTATTGGACTTTTCATTTTTAGCAGAGGTGGTCTTCCAACACATATGTGGCCAATTGAAATTTCCCATGACTACTAGGTCCCGTCAATTACTAGCACATGTCTCTTAGTCCTAATACAGCTAGTGTTCTCATCCCCAGGGGCCTGTGAAACATCTGAGGTTTGTAGGAGCTGGGGGAATAGCCCTTGTTCCCGTGGTCCAGAGTCACTATTCATAGACAGATCCTGAAAATTATTTCTGATATCAGAGGGGCAGAACATCTCCTTATTTTTCGACACTTCTCGGATTGTCCACTTTGGTTATAGTAAGCCACTTAAAGCCTTCAAAGATGACCTCCCAAGATGGCAAAAGGGTCCTCAGTTCTTTTTCTGTATCAGCTGTGGCAGGAAGGTCATGGTGGAGCATCAAGATTTTATCTGCAAAAAAAGCTCGCTAAGGCCTCACAGCCCAAATCCAGTTTTGGCGCCCCTCCTTGAGGGAAGTGAGAGACCAAACTACCCTAAATAATTGTGCCAGGTGAGAGCCTGCAGTTGTGGTGGAGGAAGGAAAAATCTCATGTGTTGCCACCTTCACTACTATCTCATACACCCTCTTAAGTATGAGATAAGATGTTCTCACTGAGAAATTCTTGCTGAGAAATCTGTTGTTGAGTGTCTTCCTCTGTAGGAAGCCATATAAATAGTTCATCAAATGGGATCTCTTCAGTTTCTTGCTGAAGTTCTTCTGTAGACTTTGCAAATTTGATATCCTGCATTATGTTACTGTAAGGGTCCGTCGGGTTTTCCTCTCTGGCCTTCTCCACTACTTTGCCAGCACAGGGGTGTGGTGATATGACAGGACCAGTATTTTGCCAGGAGGCTAGGTCTCACAATGGGACCTCAGTACTATTGGTCCCACCTCCTCCCTGACTCTTGCTCTCCCATTAAATACCCTTCCTGTTCCCTCCAGCCCCACCCTCAAGAATTCAAGGACCTCTCAACTCGCACCTGGCCTCCGTGTCCGCTTCCAGATGCCAAGACCTTTCCTTCAGCCACACCCTTCCCTCAGCTGCCCCTGTCTCACTGATGTGAGTATCCTCCCCTTTCCTAACATGGCATCCATGGTTGCCCTCACCAGGCATTGGCATCTCAATTGGTGTCCCCCTCTTCCGCCTCCGGCTGTTGAGCATTGCATCAATTCATCTCCACAGCGGGTAAGTGGTCCCCGTGGTGGGTGTTGCAGGGTCCTTCAGTGATTGGGATTGCTGACCATCGGCAGGGACATTGGGGCATTGGATCCCTAAAATCACCCCCCCTCGCAATGAGTCTCCTCTTGATCCTCGTGGACCCTTGAAAAGTAATCTGCATTGACATTATTTTTCAAATGGCAATTAAGCTGCGTGGCATTATGCCGGCCTGGTCTGTGTCATTGTTGTTGTTAGGTGCAAAGTCGTGTCCGACCCATCGCGACCCCATGGACAATGATCCTCCAGGCCTTCCTGTCCTCTACCATTCCTCGAAGCCCATTTAGGTTCACACCGACTGCTTCAGTGACTCCATCCAGCCACCTCATTCTCTGTCGTCCCCTTCTTCTTTGTGGCATATGTGAATTCAAAGGGCAGCAATGATAGATTATTATTTTTCACCCTTCCTTACCACAACAGGGGGGCGTGGTCAGTTACCAAAACAAACAGATTGCCCGTTAAATAGTACTGGAGGGCTCCCGCAACCCACTAGATTGCTAAAACCTCCCTTTCTATAGCTGAGTAGTTCTGTTCAGGAGAGCTAAGGGCCCTGATGGAATTGAGTCAGTTCTGCAAAGCCGGTAGGATGGAGCTCTTCTGCCAGGCATTTGGTTGGGGCCAGTGAAAATCTGGATGGCTGATTAACATCTTGGCCTCCCTCAATACGGATACCCCCACCCTGGAAACTGGAAAGTGAGATGCTCTGGGGTTGCCACACAGTGGGGAAGATTATTTTTGTGTTTTTTACTGCTGTTTTATGTATTTTACCAGTATCCAAGCCTGCTGCAGTCTAATTAGGAGGGTGTCAGTAGGAAGGCTGCCAGAGCCGCGGAAAGTTCTCCTGGCTTCTCAGCCACCTCCCAGGGGTGAGAGCGTGTCGGCTGCAGTGCTGGTAGCTGTGGGCAGGCCACGGGCAGCCCCAGGCGTAGCTGAAGGTGGTGGCAGGCCCATCACTTCGATGTTGTTGGTGGCAGCCTCCATGTGGACTCGGTGCAGGAGCAGGGAGTGGAGTAGAGGCGTTGGCGCGTCCTGCGACATGGTGGGTGGGGGCCCACCTCCTCCTCATAGTGCTCTGGGGGCGCAGCATGCGGTGGCTCATCGGCATGCTTACCGGTGGGGTGGTCTGTCTAAATACTTTGTTCTACTTTTGGTTGCATCTTGAGTCTATATATAGCATTTCTTCAAGGGTGGCTGCTTAAAATTCTCCCTTGAGCCACCATTTCCCCCAGAAGTCTACCAAAGACCTGCCATATAGATGCCAATGACACAATCACTGGACCTAACAACATCACCTACACCATCAAAGGCTTATTCACTTGCTCATCTTCTAACATTGTATATGCCATCAATGTCAATAATGATCATCTGTTCTCTACATAGCTCTGCCAAAGAATTAATGGACACAAGTCTGACATCAAAAATCACAGGACTGAAAAACCTGTAGGGGAACACTTCAGCCTTCCAGGGCCCATTCTGCACACCTTAGATAATGCGTTTTCAGTGCACTTTAGAAGTAGATCTTCCTGTTCTGCTCTGGAAAATCCAGCTGCCAAAGCACATTTAAAGTGCATTATCCTGTGTGTGCAGAATGGGCCCAGGACATTCAATAATAGACTTCAAAGTAGCTGCTTTATTGCAAAGGACAGACTAGAAAGGGAGATTACAAAAATGCAAGTTATTACAACACTCAAAACAATGGCATACCTTGGACTCAATAAGGACATAGTTTTTTTTTTTATCTCACTATGCATACTAACCTCCTTCAACTCTTATATCCACATTCCTTACAATCCTCTCTTCTTTTTAATTTATTTCATTTGGGACAACATGACTGCAATGTGATGTTAGTAATATGTAATTTTGAATTTAACTCTCTGGTCACAGGACAAGGCAGTTGCCGCACAGCTTGTCTCTTGCAGGGATGCTTTCACACTTGGGTGGAGACGGATGGAGCCAGGAACAACTGGGAAAGTGTCTGTCATTAATTACGAACATGAACAGTTTTATTTCTCCAATGTTTTTGTGAAGTACAACTGAACTCAAAAGGACTGATTAGCTGTTTTAGCAAAGAATTATATTATGGCATCGTACGGCTTAATTTGGATATTATGACACAGTTTAGTAATCTGCCACAATTTGTTTTTGCTTTATATCTCCACAGTTATGATGGTTGTTCATTTAATCTGAGGAAAAGTGCCTGTACTCAACAGCTCTCGTGTTGAATACATCTTTGTTGGTCTTAAAGGTGCTCTTGGACTCTATTTTTGCTGTGCTACTTCAGACTAACACGGCGACCCACTTGAACCATTCCTTCCAAATAATTTTCTTCCCCTTTACAAGCAAAAATATCTGCACTTTTGTCTGGAATGTTGTTTCAAGAGAAATGTTGTGGCCATTCAAAGCCACAGGGGACTGCTGAGGCAGCACCTTGTGGATCAGACAAGGCAGCTCTTGGGAGCTGCCAAATATCCTGGACAGCAGCCCAGCACTGGGTGCAGTGCCATGGGGACAACTGAGGATTCCTGAAGAAAATGAGCTCCACGCTCCCCTCAGGCAGGCCGGCTGCTCCAGCCGCCTTCCTCCCATCATGAAACATTTGCTAGTGCAGCAGAGAGACTGGTGCACATCTGCTTTTGTAAAGTTCTCTTCTGCAGCCACTTGGAACTTCACGTTGAGCTGGGGGGAGGGGGGAGGGAGAGAGAAGTACAGTGAGGAAATGAGGAAAAGGATAAGGGAGGGAGGGAGAGCCGGAGGGAGAAAGCGAGAGATAAACAATTCCCTACCAAAGTCTGTGGCCCGAAATTGTCTTACAAGAAACACATGCTCCCTAGCAGACTATGTAATGCTGCTGTTAACATGGTCCACTTGGAGGTTGGTGACTGTGTGGAGAGAGTGTTTTAGTAAAACATTCTTGACTGTGCATTTAAAAAAAAGAAAGGATAACATTAACTCCATGCAAGCCAGGCGGCCGCAGTTCTAAAGGCTGCCCGATGAGGAGATTGGTTTTTATGCGCTGTTGGCACTCTGCCCTGTGAAGTAGATTATGAAAGATTTGTGGGCACCCTCTCCCCCAGCAGACTATGCATCCTCCTGTCAGCAGTCATTAACCTTCTCTGGAGTGTCTTTGCAGTCTGGTATGGTGTGAAAAGAGTCAAACAAAGAAGGAGGATCTTGAGGTGAAAGGCTGCTCCTTAAGGGGGGAAAGGCAGCCTTCCTGCTCATTAGCAAAGAAGCATACAGTTGGAGTTGTCAAGGCATTTCACAGGGGTTCCTGAGAGTTACATCACCTTGCCTCAGAGGACGAGCCTAAGTGGAACCAGCTGGCCGGCCGTCACGTTGCTGCAACTCCTTGTTCCTCGGCTTCCCCCTCCCCCTCCGACTGCGCACACAACTCCCCCTTCCCAGGGACGGGATATCGTTTAAAGTCTTTTGGAATGTGGGTCATGCATTTTTGTGTGGGTGGGTGCATGCCCCCTTCTCCTGCATAGATGCGTGCATACACACTTACTCATTTACATGGCCCCTTTAAAATTAAACTGGAACTCCAGAAACCACTGTTTTTGGATCATCTTGTGTCACTATGGAGAGGTCTGTCTGTTGTGAGCCATGTGTCATGAGCACAAAGGCATTGGCTCTGGCTGAGAATGTCCATCACAGGGTATCCCTCCCCCCCCCCCTCTAGTCCTCCCTCTCGCAGCCTCTTCCCCTTTGGCCAGGGCTCCTCATTCCGGACTGTGCCTCCTTCCTCTGGTAGGAATCACAACAGATACCCGGACTGCTTATATCAGTTCCCCTGGAGAAAATAGGACTTTTGGACTGGAGGATCTTAGAATCTGTACACCGCTCGGGGAGCGATATAAATAAAAGCCTAAGGCTAAGGGGGGTGGGCCAAGTCCAGGATAGGAAACAGGGACCAATTGGGCCCCTTGCCCCCGGACTGACAGCAGAGGGGCCAATCGGAAGGCGCAAATGCCTTCCGATTGGCCCATTGCCTGACCCACCCACTCCCCTCCCCAACGCCGACTGTTGGCCGCCTTCAGTCCCTGTGGCCCTGCCAGGTGGCCGGAAGCTGGGGCGCCCACTCCTGCCCGCACAGAAGCAGGTTAGTCACAGGAAAAGGGGCCGGGTGCCAGAGCCTTCCCTGTTGACCTGAGAGCAGGCCCACCGTATCCCCAACATGGCAGGCCTGCTACGAGGCCACACAGAAGCTGAGGAACTGCCGGGGAGGGGGTCAGCCGGGGTGGGCTCCCCCGTGGGCCTCGGAGCAGGCCCGCAGGGAGCCTGGGGAGAAGACAGACAGGGGAGTGCTCCGGCCCCTTCAAAGCCTTACAGACAGGCTTTGAAGCCTAGTCATAAAATAATAGAGTTGGAAGTGACCTCCTGGGTCATCTAGTCCAACCCACTGCACTATGAAGGACACTCACAACCCTATTGCTCATCCACTGTAACCTGCCACCCCCTTAAGCCTTCACGGAATCAGCCTCTCCGTCAGATGGCTATCCAGCCTCTGTTTAAAAATTTCCAAAGATGGAGAACCCAACACCTACCGAGGAAGCCTGTTCCACTGAGAAATCACTCTAACTGTCAGGAACTTCTTCCGGGTGTTTAAATGGAAGTTCTTTTGAATTAATTTCCTCCCATTGGTTCTGGTCCATTCCTCCAGGGCAAGAGAGAACAACTCTGCTCCATTCTCGATATGGCAGCCTTATAAATACTTGAAAATGGTTATCAAATCCCCTCTCAGTCATCTCTCCAGGCTAAACAGACCAAGTTTCCCCAACCTTTCTTCATACGGTCTCCAAACCTCTCGATATCTTTGTTGCCCTCCTCTGGACACACTCCAGTTTGTCAACATCCCTCATCAACTGGGGTACCCAAAACTGAACACAGTACTCCAAGTGAGGCCGAACCAGAGCAGAGTAAAGCGGTACCATCACCTCCCGTGATCTGGAGATCCCGTGATCTCCATTTGACACAGCCCAAAATCCCATTTGCCTTTTTAGCCACAGAGTCACACTGTTGACTCATGTTCAATATATGGTCTACTAAGACTCCTAGATCCTTTTCACACTTACTACTGCCAAGACAACTCTCCCCCATCCTATATTGGTGTATTGGTTTTTCCTACCTAAATGCGGAACTTTACATCTGTCCCTATTGAACTTCATTTTATTCAGTTTAGCTCACTTCTCGAGCCTATTAAGATCATCCTGTATTCTGATTCTGTCTTCGGTTGTGTTTGCTACCCCTCTCAATTTAATATCATCTGCAAATTTCATAAGTATCCTCTCTAAACCCTCATCCAGATCATTTATAAATATGTTGACAACACAGGCCCCAGAACAGATCCCTAGGGAACTCCACTTGTCACTCTTCTCCAAGAGGATGCTGAACCATTTACAAGCAACCTTTGGGTATGGTCTGTCAACCAGTTATCGATCCACCTGACAGAATTAGGATCCATACCGCATTTTACCAACTTGTCAACAAGAATATCATGTGGAAACTTATCAAACGCTTTACTAAAATCCAGATAAACCATGTCCACAACATTCCCCTGATCCAGCAAGGTAGTCACTTTCTCGAAAAAAGAGATAACATTGGTCTGACATGATTTGTTCTTGCGAAACCCGTGCTGAGTCTTAGAAATCACAGCTCTCTGTTCCAGCTGCTCAAGGAGTGACTGTTTGATGATTTGTTCAAAAATTTTGTCAGCTACAGATGCCAAGCTGACAGGTCAATAGTTACCCAAATCCTCTTTTTTCTCTTTCTTGAAGCTGGGGACAACATTTGCCTGCCTCCAATTAGCTGCCATCTGACTATTTTATTCCTCAAATCATTTGACAGCAGTTTATGGAGCCACCTTGGCTTCCTTAGGCTCCTTCCATCTTTCCTTCTCAAGGGAATTGTTTCTGATTGAGCCTTCAGTATTTCACTTTTAAAAAACTCCCAGCCCTCTTGGACTCCCATCTCTTTAAGTCTTTCTGACCATGGGACTCTACGCAACATACCTTTACGTCTGTTAAAATATGCTTTCCTGAAGTCCAATCTATATGTCCGACTATGTAAAGGTTTTCTCTTTCCCACAGTTGAAAATTCCAAAAGCACATGGTCACTGCTACCAAGTGTTCCCACTACTTCCACCTCATCTACCAGTTCTTCCCAACTGATGAGAATCAAGTCTAAAATAGCAGAGCCCCTGCTTCCCATCTCTACTTTCTGGGAAATGAAGCTGTCGGCAAGACAGGTTAAGAAATTAGAGGAGTTTGTATCTTTAGCAGAGTTGGTCTTCCAACAGATATCTGGGCAATTGAAGTCACCCATGACCACTGTTTCCTCCCTCTTTGAAAATTGTGTAATTTGGTCTAGCAGTATCTCATTCAAGTCCTCTGACTGGCTTGGTGCTCTATAGCAGACCCCCACAATAATACCACTTTCATTTCCTACTCCTTTTATATTTACCCAAATACACTCAACTGAACTTTCATGCTCAGGTAGCTGTATTTCTTCACAAGTATAAAGATTGCTACACCTGCCCCATTCTTTTCTTGTCTGTCCCTATTGAATAGATTGTACCGCTCAATTCTAATATTACGGTTGTGGGTATTATCCCACCAAGTTTCTGTGATTCCTATTTGGTCAAAGCCCCCTTCTTCTGTTAGGACTACTAGTTCCTCCTGTAATGTATAGGATTGCCAACTTCAAGTTGGGAGATGCCTGGAGGTTTTGCAGATGGTGGCTGGAATAGGTGGGGACTAGAGAAGGGAGAGACCTCAGTGCGGTATGATGCCATAGAATCTACCAAACCAGCCATTTTTGCCAGGGGAGCTGCTTTCTGTTGTCTGGAAGGATATGTTGCAATTCCAGATTTCCAGACCCCACCAGGTCATTGTCAAGTTGGCACCCCTAGTGTTGCATCACTTCTCTAAAGAGCTCCTTCGCCTCCCCAACCCCCTCTTCAAGCTCCCTCCTCCCCAGACCTTTGCTTATCAGCACTGGCAACCCACTAGCAAATGCTGGCAGGGGCTCATGGGGATTGTAGTCCATGGACATCTGGAGAACCACAGGTTGCCTAACCCTCATGTAGGGGAAGCTGGAGCTATTAAAACCCTTCTGTTTGCTGCTGCCATTGGCTGCTGCCTGGATTGCCTCTGGGTAGGATGGCCCTTCTTCCTCTGTACCCTTTATTTCCTTACCAGTTTGGAATATTGCACTGTAAGTTTTGATCTCATGGTATGTAGTTATGACACCTAGAGTTCCTTCTGGTGGAAAAATGGTGACGCAGTGTATAGCAACAGACAGCTCCAAGCACTCTCCCTTGGTGAGGAAATTTAGCCCTTCATTTACTTGTAGCTGTTACTTCAGCACTTAGAACCTTACTGTTTTAGTGCTGTCCATCACAGCAGCATATACAGAAACACCTCTCTGCATCAGATAATTTGCAGCACATGGCCATAGATCTCCCGTGCATCTCAAAGTACTTAAATGCACTGTCAATTCTCAAGTAGGAATAGAAAACATGGACATCAGTGAGAAGTCACTATCAAGGACATTACTGGACAAGTAAGATTCTGTGAGATTTTAGGAGCTGAATCAAGATGGCTTTCTCTTCCCACCCAAAAGAGATGCATACCTTTGGGACAATATGCTCTCGAAGATTAGAAACTAATTCCTTCACTTCCTTAACCTCTCCTTCATCTAACACCCATGGAAAGTGATTAGCAATTCCTAACAGCTGCCCAACCTAGACAGCTTCCCATCCAGCAATCAAAGGGTCATCAAGAAACATCTTTACTCAAGTAGAAGAAACACATTTATTGTCTAATGTCCAATCATAGTCGCTTCCAGCATCTTGTCCACACCCAGACAAAACCATCACGTGCCTTCTAGGTTCTTTGTCAAGCACAGACAATCTCATCAGTACATTGTTTTAATGGCTAGTGTGTTAGCCATAGACCAAGGTTACATTTTGCTTACAAAAATAGAACACCCAGCACCAATCAGTGCACGCCCCCCTCTTGCATGTGGGCCTGTCCCCTCTTCTTCCTGTGAAATGCTAGTCATTTTTCTGCTATCCCTGTGGACCTCGTCTTATCGTGACTGGTCATATGAAGCATTTCTAGTTTAACATATGAGGGGTTATTTAGAGTTTCTTAAAGGAAACTTTAAAAGGAAACCAGAACAACAAAGAGTGCGGTGGTTGGATGCAATCAGTGGATACCAGCCAGAACACTACGGATGAGGGAGGCTGTGTGAGATCAGTGATTGCAGTGGCAACTGTGCCATAGGATCACCAAGGGCCATTCCGCACAAGGACCCATGTTGCCAATTGCTTTCACAAAGCAGAAACGCTATTTTAAATAGTGGAATCTCGGTGTTCCGCATACCTTCATTTGTAGTGGAATCCAGTAGTGTTTCATTCATTCCCCACAGGTTTCCGGTCTCGCAGGAATCGCTAGAAAGGAAGCGATTTTTTTCTGTGCTTGTTCCTGCCCCTGGCTGTCAATCAAACGGAACAGCCAAGGGGCAGTTGTTATCATGCTCCCGAAAAGCCCCTTTCCCTTTAAGCACAGGTTTAAAAAAAACATGCACACGTTGCAATGAATATGCATTGAATTGTTGCAACAGAGAGACCCATCTAGCTGCCATGTGAGCTGGCGATTCATCGTCACCACGCTCCCCCGAGTGGAAACCCCCCCCCCCGCACGGGCACGATTTTTGGCCGAAATTAAAGGGAACTGGCGAACAGGAGGCTGTGTTGTGCCTGGGGACTTAAGGGAGCTTTAAAGCACTTCTGTGGAGGGACTGTAGCCGGAGAAGCCTCGCTGGGTGAATGAAGGCTCGCTGGTTCGTTGCTTTCCCTGCTCTGAGGGAAAAAATGGCGATCGCTTCGGAGGAGAGAGCCAGGGGGAGGGACTTGGTTGCAACCGCCACATTGAGAATGCACATGTCTTTTTCGCAAGTGTTGCAGGTTGTTGGCAAGAGTGTAGCAATTTTCTGAGGGTGAATCCACTTTTCCCGATTCCCCGAAAATTGCTACAACTAAACGATTTTGGTGCTAGTGTTGCAGGAGTGTTGCAGATTGCTCACGATGTCATGCATAACGCAGTTTTAGTGGTGAAAACAAAATGTAAGACTAGTGCTATATTAAAGTCGTGCGGAATGGCCCCAAGAGTTGGACACAACTGAATAGCTGACAACAGCAACAAAGGGAACCAACCCCATAAATAGTAATAGTACATAGGAAAAGGATCTGTGGATCTTAGTAAAACATACAGTGAACATGAGTCAGCAGTGTGACTTGGTAGCTAAAAAGGCAAACAGGATTTTGGACTATATTAAAAGAAATATAGTGTCCAGATCATGCGAGGTAAGTTCTCCTTTGGTAGTTTGGTGGTGAGTTCTCCTTTGGTAGTTTTTAAGCAGAGGTTAGATAGTCATCTGATGGAAATGCTGATTTTATGAATGTAGGCAAATTGTGAGTGGGTGGGCAGGAAGGGATGTGCCAGTGCTTGTCTCTTGTGGCCCTTCCTTGCATACCCAGGGAATTGTTAATTGCTGCTGTGGGATGGTAGGTGAATTTCCTCCAAGCCAGGCTGGATTCTGGAGACTTGTGGGGCAGATCATTTAGACATGAAATTGGGGTCACTGTGGATAGGTAGGTAGTTGTAAGCTCCTGCATTGTGCAGATGGCTGGACTAGATGATCCTGGATGTCCCTCCCAACTCTATGATTCTATGAAATGCTGATGGAGATCCTGTAGTTGCTAGGGATATGCACACAAACAAAAATTCAGCTTATTTCAGATTTCAGTCAAATCAACCTAAACTGATTTGGTGTATCACCCGATGAGTACAGGGATTGAGATTGGGCAAGATTCAGGAAATACACATTTTTCTGCTCAGAGGCATTTAGATCCACTTAGATCCATTTAAATGCTTACTGAGCCTGCCAAACAGTGGATCACACACAGAGGCCTACTTGTGGATCTACTGTTTTTTGGGCTGTGGGAGGACAATTTAGACCACCACCACCCACAGTCCAACCCAATCATTTAGAAGGACTTCTCTCCAAAGATCAGCTGCTTGTTGGGCTGTGCTGGAGGGTGCTTGGAAACAGCTCCTCACAGCCCCTGAAACAGCTAATCCATGGAGAGTAGTCCCACTGCTGGATCAGCTTGGACTGTGTGTGTGTGTGTGTGTGTGTGTGTGTGTGTGTGTGTGTGTGTAAGTAACCCCCCCCCCCCGGCCCCATTCTGTGGTTTGAATATCCCTGGCACAACCCAAAAACTCATCCACAGAGAGATTGTCTCCTAGGATCGGCTTGAGCTATACCAGGAGGGTCAATTCAAATCTAGCCCAACAAAGCCCAACAAGCACAGCCCAACAAACAACAGATCAATTCATTCATTCATTCATTCATTCATTCATTCATTCTATTTATATACCGCCCTCCCCGGAGGCTCAGCGGAGAGTATGCTCAATGGAGAGGAGGTTCTCTGCCGGATCTGCGGGGAGGGCTGTTTCAAACCACAAACCCCCTACACAGACCAAGATTCAGCTGATCAACAAAGAGGCTACTCTACCCAGGATTGACTTGATGGCAAATCAGGTTTACAGATTCACCTGTTTTTGCCAGGAATGTTTCCATCTCAGCCTTTTGGCAAATAAGTTCGTGTTTTTGCCATGCCATGGTTTTGTCATGAACTCTGAACTGTTTGTGCTTTTTGTTCCACTATGGCAGGGGTAGTCAACCTGTGGTCCTCCAGATGTTCATGGACTACAAGTCCCATGACCCCCTGCCAGCAAATGCTGGCAGGGGGCTCATGGGAATTGTAGTCCATGAACATCTGGAGGACCACAGGTTGACTACCCCTGCACGATGACATAGTGTTTTTTCTTCCTGTCCAAGTGTAATCTTTTCCTCATTATAGCCTCTGTGAATTATAGTGTTGTTATGACTTTGGGTTTGTGAGGTTGAGGGAGAGGAATGTTTGTGATGTCTGAGGATGTTCATGTGCTTTCTGTGGAAACGCTGGGATCTGAGAAGGGGTTGCTATCTGGCACGCTAATTAGTGAACCAAGACTGGATTTGGGGGAAGCCTTGAAAGGCATGCTATTGAGGTACAAATCAGTTTCAGCAAAGGGAACCTTGGTCTGTTTGTTGTCCACTATCAATAACAAGTTTTCCGGTTCACCACGAGACTGTTTATTGGGAATTTGACAAGACTATGAGAGATAACTGAAACTCAACATTTTTCTACTGTGTGTGCAACCTGCCTTGTGACTCACAGACTGATTATGCATGGCAGCAGCCCAGTATGGAATCCCCCAGCATATGCGAACTGCCCTGGAGTAGTGTGCATGCACAACACTGGGGCTGGGAGAGCCTGGTGTGCTGTGTGGTGGCGGCAGCAGCAGGGGTGGGGTGGAGGGCATGGGAGCCCCATGGCACACTTTCAGGAGAACAGCATGCTGCTCTCCCACCAGCGGGTGGGTGGGAGAACACCCCGTCCAGCTCTGTGTCTCCACAAAGCTGATAGGGGAATTTGGTGTCCCTTCCATTATACACAGGGCTGGCCCAGTAGAGCCACGGATGACACCCATGGCATCAAATGAAATGTCGAAGTATCCATGTTTGCTTACCTCAGGCCATCCAAGGTGCTGGATCGGGCCAGGGCTGGTGATGACTGGGATGGTGTTGGCGTCATGTGCAATCAGGGATTAGCCCCACTGTGCCACTGCCACCAGCACTACCTTTCTGCCCCGTGCATAATCAGTCACAATGTCTGATGTTGGGACAGGGGCACTGGACACTACCACAATCAAAGTGATGCCTGATGGGCTGTGGGCGGCAGCAACCTGGGCCGAGGGGCAGATGGTGCGAAGCCCAGCAGAACCAAGGACAGGGAAGTCCCAGTTGGCATCCCAAAAGGCAAAACATCTGTTGGAGTTGGCTATGAATTTGTGTCCAAAAGCACTCTGCTAGCCAGGAAATTGGGAACTTCCAGGTAGAAGACCAATAGAGGCACTTCTGAGGCATGCGTGTGAAATTTGACAACCCACCCAAAAAGGAAAGCCTTAAACTTTTAAAATGTAAACTTTGCAAAGAGTCTTGTAGATCTGGTGCCAAATTTTGCCTTCTGTGTGTGGGATACACAAATAGCTGACTAAGTCCCAATAACTTTACCTCTCTGTCGGCGGAGGGCATCATCATCATCATCATCATCATCTTGCAGGTTGTTGCTGGTGCCACCCATCAAGCAGGCCACATCCTGGATTTAAACATTGCTGCAGGGGTAGATGTGGATCTGGCAGCAATTAATGCTGTGCCATGGTCAGATCACTTTGCTCTGAAGGCTCAAAGTCCCACCTCCCCCCTGTATAGGCAGGTGGAGCATTTATGTCTGTCCACAAAGACTTGTGTATCTGGAAGGATTCCTGAATGCTCTGCGGGAACCAATATCTCCTAGTGACTCATTGGATGGCCTGGTTAATGCCTGGAATATGCGGCTATTGGCTGCCATCAATGAGCTCACTCCCTGACATCCTCTTTGCCCCATCTTAAACCAGCCCCTTAAACCAGCCCCTATACTGAGGAGCTGCATCAGAAAAAAAAAGGGAGCTTAGATGGCTAGAGACAGTTTGGAGGAAGACTCACAACGAAGTAACGAGAACATCTCACAGAATGCTTATGAAAACCTATGAGATGGTGGTTAAGGTGGTGAAGAGAGACCCCTTTGCCATCACTGTCATGTCAAAACTGAAAAGAAAAACCAACATTCCAAATGGCATTCCAAATAAAATAAGCTTCGCACAATGTAATTTTTCTTGTCTGTTCTTATTATTTATTATTCATTTTTAGCTCGTTATAATGGGTCAAGCCAGAACGGCAACTAGATAGTATATCCATTTTCAAACTCCAAGGCTTTCTTCAGTGGCTTGTTCCTAAATAATATAAAACAGTAAAGCCAATGAATAATCATTCAAACTAAATATGTACCTATACATCTGCTTGTTAAATCATAAATTTCTATCTCTATTCCAATATAAATTTCAAAATTCAATGTATTCTTTTCATATAGTTTTGGTTTTCATACAGTCAAAACATCTGTAAATGTAATCAATATTTAGTAAAGCAAAATAATAATATAATGGTCTATAATGTTACTAAAATATTACATCACACTATAACACCTGAGTGAGTGCAAACCTTAATATAATCCAGCCATAGTCTCTTACATGGTAACAAGGAACCAAAACATTGTTAACTGGATCCCAAAAGGAATCCCAGAAAGGGACCTAATTTTATTTCTCAGTAAACAACAGATCCATCTGACAACAAGTATCTTAAAGGGGCAGCATTATAAAAAAAAACCCAAGCTAGTTCCAAAGAGGTGTTCAAACCCATAGGGTGTAAAGATTCTGAAGAAAAAAAAATATAAAAACACTCTCTCTAGAGCAAAAGTCTTTGAATATTCACTTGTGACCTACCCCAACAGTTAATACAGAAAGTGATCTGGCCACCTTTGGAGATGACTTTTAACAGCTTCAGATGCTTGTCCCAGAAAGAAGTGGATAGTTTGCTAGCTGTGGTGAGGCCAACCACATGCTCACTGGACCCATGCTCCTCATAACTTTTAAAAACAGCCAAAGAACAGGTGGGAGGTCCCCTCTGAAAGATCTCAACCTCTTGCTCTCTTTGGGGCAGTTCCTGGAGGAGATGAAGGAAGCTGTGGTTTGACCTGAAGAAATCATCCTTAGATCCATGGAACCCTAGTAATGAGTTGGACAGGTTGCTGTGGATCAAATTCTAGTACATCTAGAGGAAACTTAGATCCTGGACCCCTTTTAGACTAGTATCCATCCTGCCCATGGTGTGGCAACAGCACTGGTTGTCTTTATGGATGACCTTTGGAGAAAGCTGGACCAAGGCGGGTCAGTGCTGCTCGTGATGTTAGACCTCACAGCAGCATTTGATATTATCAACCATGAGTTGCTAGCTTGCCATCTCATCGAGTTAAGGATTCAGGGGACAGCGCTACAGTTGCTAGTCTCCTTTCTCCAGGGCCAAACACAGAGGGTTGCAGTCAGGAGGACCAGTCCCATGGCCAGATACTCCAGTGTGGTGTCCTGCAGGGGGCAGCCCTCTCACCAACATTATTTAATATATTGTGCACCCTCTTCCCTAGATGGTCCAAAGGTTTGGGCTTGGGTGTTATCAATATGCCGATTAATGGAGGAAATGAAGGAGTTCAGAGTAGGGCTGAATAATATGTGCCCATTCCAGAGGGGTTGCAAATTGGAGGGGGGATCAGCAGTGTAACAGTGGAAGGTGGCATCTGGAGCCAGTAACCGGCTCAGATAAGCTGATCACTGAACACACAAATGGGGCTGAAAAGATGATTTTTATAGTTGAAATGTAGCCTCTAGCCATGTGCTATAGCATGATGGTACCAGAGGTTCTATGGGTTATGAAGGATGACACTAGGACCAGTCTAGGCTGTTCATCTAACCATTAAACTGACGTGTCTGTCATAGTTTTATCCCCTGGTTTTGTCAGTCTGCTAGGAGGTAGGGGGTGTTTGTGTGTGCTTCAAAGAGAGAGAAAGACAGTACTTTGGAGCTTTGGAAGAGAAGAGACCAAGACACAGAGAGACACTGCTGTGAATTGGGTGAACCTCCTTGCTTTCTGGGGTATCTGGTGGTGTGGGTAGCAAATCTACAACCACATTATTATTATTATTATTATTATTATTATTATTATTATTATTATTATTATTATTATTATTATTATTATTATTATTATCATCATCATCATCATCATCATCATCATTATCATTATCATTATCATTATCATTATCATTATTATTATTATTATTATTGATTTATTGCCCACCTTTTCCCGAAAGTTCGAGGCAGGTTACAACATCTGAATAAAACCCCAATAAAACGCAATTCAAAGCAGACATAAAAACAGAACAAATACAGATACAAAATACAATCCAAACCCCATGGGGAAAAAGATGCTGTGGCAAAAACTCATCCCAGAACTAATAATCCTCCCAAAAGTACATCCTGGAGGAGAAGGGTGACAGAGGGCACAGGTGGAATTCACTACAGTCACTCCTGGAGGGGAGCCTCGATCTTCCTTGCAGCCTGGCCTCAACTGTAGACCTGGCGGAAGACCTCCATTTTGCAGGCCCTGCAGAATGCCGAGAGTTCCTGCAGCTCACCTGGGAGCTCATTCCACCAGGTCGGGGCCAGGACCAAAAAGGCCCTGGTCCTGGTCAAGGCCAGGCGCGCCTCCCTGGGGCCAGGAATAGATTAGTATCTGCGGATTGTAATGCCCTGTGGGAGGCATAAGGCAACAGGCAGTCCCTCAGATATTCTGGGCCCAGACCACGTATGGCCTTAAAGGTCAAAACCAAAACCTTGAACCGGATCCAGACGGCAACTGGCAACCAATGCAGCTGCCTCAGCACTGGCTGGGTATGGGCCCCCCATGGTGTACCCGTGGAGACCCTAGCAGCTGCATTTTGCACCAGCTGCAATTTCCAAATTCTGGAGGTGATCGTTGCATGGATCACTGAGGCCAGCTGTTCGGAGGACAGGTAGGGCGCTAGTAGCCAAGCCTGGTGAAGCTGGAAAAATGTCTGGCTAGCTACCCTGTGCCTCCAGAGTTAATGAGGCATCAATGGTCACCCCCAAATTCCTGGCCTAGGGCTCAATCTTAAATTGCATCCCCACCAGGTAGGGTAGGTGCACTTCCTCATCCTCCCCCCTACCTCCCTTTGTGATAGTCTGATATACTTCTATTACTTAGGTTGCCAATATCCAGATGGGGACTAGAGATTTCCCAAATTACAAATAATCTCCAGTTTGCAGAGATTGATTCCCTGTTTTTTTTTCAAGGTTCCTTTATGACATCAGATTCCTACTGGGCACTCTCCCTCCTGAAACTTTGTCCTTCCCAGACTCCCCCCCCCCCCAATAAAATCTCCAGGAATATCCCAACCTGGATTTGGCAACCCTAATAGTCATATAAGATTTAGTGCAAATCAAAATCACAAAGGACAGCCCAAGCTTGCAAAAAAAACCCAACATTTTAACATTGCAGGGGTCGCTCTCCCCCTCGCAAAAAAAAAAAAGAGATGGTAACAGAGATCTCACAAACACATTTCACAAGAACTCAATTGCAATCCTTGGTTGTTAAGGCAACCCATCATAACAACGAGGCTTGGAGGAGTTTCTTTCCAGAAACAGAAAAATCTGCTGGAAACATCAGAGGGAGAAGGGGGGGGGGGGTGGAAAGAAGAAACATGGCCAATGGGGGCAGGACAGGGGAATCAGTTCAGGAGCCATGAAGGGGGGCAGGAACAAGGTAAAACAAGCATAGGAAACAGATCAGGTTGTGGGGAGCCAGAATGAAACTCGTGGGAAGGAGAGGAGGTGGAGCAGGAGCAAGAGGAGGGCCCTCCCCCATGACTCCCTCTGGTCCTTCTCTTGTGCATTAAATAAAATAAATAAATAACATTTACATTTGCAAAGAAAGGAAAGACTCCACAAACTCCCACCTGCTTGCCTCTGAAGGAAACCAATTCAAGTAAATGCTGCCCCTGGGACTTGCCAGTGTGGGGGAGGTGTAACATTATCCCTGCAGCAGAAAGGTGACTCCATGGAACAAAGGACAGATTCTTGAAGGAGGAACCCTCCCATCTTCACACACACCAATGTGGCTACTTCTGGAATCTGGAGAAGACTGCCCCTCAATCCAAGCTGAGCCCTCCCCCCACCATGGAAGGACATGCCAGGAGGGGGAAGCACACAAGACCCACCTACCATTTCCATATGTGGTTGCCCTATGAACAGAATTTACAGAGTATGCTTGCAGGTCACTCAGCATTGCAGCCTGAAGTTATGGGCAGGCTCCAAAGCACCAAGGGACTGCAGGACACCATTGGCCCTTGTGAAACATATAAAAGAAATTCAAAGGAATTGTGAAATGGAGGGAGGGGAAGGATTGCAGAGAGAGAGAGAGAGAGAGAGAGAGAGAGAGAGAGAGAGAGAGTGAGTGTCCCTCCTCCATTGTGCTCTGTACTGTGGGTGTCCAAGTTCTAGTGCTGGTACTAGGAACTGAACCCAGGGCTCTCATCAACTTTGAGAGCAGAGAGGGCAAGGCCACCCATTCCTCTGCATGTTTGGCATCCATGAGCTGAAAGTTTGGATGGGCTTACCTCCCCTTCTCCCCCTCTATTCTGGCAGTGGGCAGTGGGATGAACTTCAGGGTACTGGCTAGTCAAATGTCGGATGGGTAGTAACCCAACGGCGGGGACAGCCTTCAGACTGCCTGGGGTTTCCATGTCCTTCCTGTGTGCTCTTCCAAGCTGGAGAGGTTCTTCAGCTGTGTGACTTTTCAGTGTCAACAGTTGAACCAAAGCAATGGGAATGCCTTCCCGCCTGTGTTGTCGATGAAGTCATTTGTGTGTTCTCCGGGTGACAAGGACTTCCTCCCCTGTGCAGTCACTGCCAACGGGATTGGAGTGCCAGCCCCAGACTGAAGAGCTGCAAGAGCAAGCCAGTACATGTTGTTCCGAGCAGCATCATATGTTTTTTGTTACAAGTATAATAATACATTTTTAAGGCAAGCAGAGGACTTAATTTTATCCTAGTCAGTGATTTTAAAAACCCATCTCTTTTCTTCCATTTCAAACAGTTAACATGCCCCCCCCCCAGTGCTTAATTGCTAGGAAGAGAGACAGTAGGGCTCCCCTCTGGCTCTAAGATCTTTCCCTCAACTTCCTCCCTGCTCTCACTTGCATCAAATGGAAGACTGTAAGCTCCCTGGGGCAGAGATCTGTCTTCTTTTTCCTTGGCAAGAAACTATGCAACATAGATGGCTAACTGTTAACAAATACATTCAGGTGTGCAGCTATATGGGTCTGAGGTAGTCCAGAGGCACCGTTAAGAACAACCAATTTTTACCAGGTATAAGATTTTCTGTGCATGCACATATCTTCATATACGGTGAAAACAGACTTCCCTCAACAATTACATGTAGGTAGATGGGCTAGTTAAGAGTCATGATGCATAAGAAATTGGGCAATTAGACTAGGGGCAAAGCCCGTTGTATCCAGGAATACAACAAGCGCTAGAGTTTGGGGGTGGGAAAGGTAAGTGTAGAGGTGTCCGGTGGCATGGCTGGGAATGAGGTTGTATCAGTGGAGAGATGTGAGGCAAGGATGTGTACTCCTCAGGCTTAGTAGAGTGTGGAAGAGGACTGGCCTTGGGAAGTGAGGCATGGCTGTTGTGTGCGTTGATCCTTGCAGTAGATTATGTTCTTTGTCTCAATGCGGTCAGATTGTGGGAGGAGCATTCCTTGTTCTGGTCCAGGGGCAACATGGACCCTGAGGTCTGTGAAACACCTGTATGCTGCCCTAGCTGGCCACGCCCAGTGACAGCTGTACTGGAGGAGCCTGGGCTGCAAAGCCTAGCCAGAACAAAGTTAGAGTCCAGTCCGCATCGTCAGGAATTAAACAAGCACAGTGCAGGGCAAGGCAAAGAATAGTTGAAACAGAGCCAAGGTCAAAGTCCAGAAACAGATATTCAAACAAATCCAGTCCACTTTACCAAACACATCATCAAAACTGGGCCAGGAGTCAGTGGAGCCAAGGGAAGCCAGAGATAGCCAGTCCAATTTATAGAAGTGTCGTCAAGCCGATGCCAGGGGTCACAAGAGCCAAAGGGAGCCAGAAGAATGCAGGAGTTCAAGCCGCTCTAGAGGGCAGCTGCATAAATTGCATCCACGCTAAAGGCTGCTGCTGCTGCTTCTTCTAAATGCAGCCCAGCTAATTAGCTGCACCCGGGGAATGACTCACTCAGTCCTCCCCATCGTGGTTATCAGCGATGTCTTCTTCTGTATAATTTTGCCACCTTTTTAAAATCTCTTCTGCCTCTGTTAGGTTCCTATCATTTTGGTCCTTTATCACAGTGGTCCCCAACCTGCGGTCTGCAGCCGCGGTTCCCTCTCCCCGCCCCCTCGCAGTAAAAAACTTCCCCGGGCCGTAAGCTTGCGGCCTGGGAAGCTTCTTACTGCGGGAGGGGGGAGAGGGAATCAGGGCTGCGCCACACATTGCGCGTGCGCGGCCCGGCCGCGTATGTGCACATGTGCGATGTGCGGCCGAAATCGTGCATGCGCGAAGGTGCCGCACATGCGCAATTTTGGTTGCGCATGGCGCTGCGCGGGCAGGGCACTTGCCCCGCCGGTCCCCAGCCAGAAAAAGGTTGGGGACCACTGCTTTATCATACCCATCTTTGCATGAAATGTTCTCTTCATATCTCCAGTTTCCTTCTATTTGTTTGCACTGTTCATTTAAGAAGGCATTCTTATCTCTTCTATTCTCTGGAATTCTGCATTCAATTGGGTGTATTTTTTATCTTTCTCCCTTGCCTTTCACTTCCCTTCTCTCCTCAGCTATTTGTAAAGCTTCCTCAGACAGCCATTTTGATTTCTTGCATTTCTTTTTCTTTGGGATGGTTTTAGTTGCTACCTCTTGTACAATGTTGCGAACCTCCATCCATAGTTCTGTCTATCAGATCTATTTCCTATGGAATAAAAATCTTTACAGCATCGGACTGTCTTTTCACCTCCCATCCACAACTGAGCGTCCTTTCGGCTTTGGCCCAGTCACTTCATTCATTCTGGCGCTACTCGTACTAGCCGTCTGCTCATCCCCAGTAGCACATTGGACACCTTCCGACCTGAGGGGATCATCTTCCGGCGTCATATCGTTATGCCTATTGGAACTGTCCATAGAGTTTTCATGGCAAAGATACTGGAGTGGTTTGCCATTGCGTTCTCCAGTGGATCACCTTTTGTCAGAGCTCTCAGCTATGACCTGTCCGTCTTGGGTGGCCCTGCACGGCATAGCTCATAGCTTCACTGAACTACGCAAGCCCCCTTGCCACAACAAGGCAGCGATATTTGAAAGGGCATACATACATAGAATTTATCATACATACATACATACATACATACATACATACATACATACAATTTATCACCAAATACAAAACAAATGGTGATGATATAAATTAGTACAACATGCTATTAAAACTGGCAAATTTAATTAGCTAAAACTTTCATTTTCCTAGAGATTAAAAAGCAATATTTTGCTACATCAGTTGAAACTGACTTAATCCTGTCTCCCAGTAAAAATGTCACAAAGTTCCACTCTGCTTGATCCAAACAACTATCCAAGGGCTTAAAGCGAGACAGAGCAGGGATTATTGATTTGTTCCTCTCATCCTGATATAGTATACAATGCAGCAGAATATGGGATGCTGTCTCCACTGCATTGTTACATAAACAGAGTCTCAAATGCAGAGGATGCCGCTAATACCTTCCAAATAGTACTGCTGATGGAAGTGTATCCATCCTTGTTCTGGAGAAGGACCATCTATGATTGAGATTATTGATGTTTATCAGATAAGGGGCTGTGGCAATGTTAGTCCATGATTTTAACCTAGAGTAGGGGGCAGGTAATAAAGACATTCCCTTCTGGACCTCTATGTCCAAAAGTCATTGATGGATCAAGCTTTTTGCTTTTATTAAGCACCCTTCTAATAATAGAGTAGGGTCAAGCCAAATTGATCTTAATTTGCCTGCTACACTGTGGATGGGGGACAGCTGCAAACATAAAAGGAATTAGGCCGGCAGTCTTTAAATGAGTTTTTAACCAGAAGTAGAATATATTTTGCCAGATTTCTGTTTCTACTGTACAAAGGCCAGCTTCCTGTTTCAGAATCATGTTTGGAGTACATCGGGCAGCATTAAACAGCACTTTTTAAAATTTAGATTGGATCACTTCCAAAACCTCGTAGTTATTGGAGATAAGAATTTGTGATCCATATGTCATCTGAGCAGGAACTATAGCAAAATAAAGTCTGAGTGCTGCAGGGATATATCTTGCACCATCCTTCCTAAAGAATCTTAAGATAGCATTAGTTCTTCTCTCAATGGATAGAGCTACAAATTGAAGATGGGCTATAGATTTACCATTAATGAAAAAGTCACACCCAAGTATTTAAAGTTTTTTACTTGCTCAATGTGATGATCATTAAGTTTCTAGGTGCATTTTTAAAATTTACTCTGAAAACATATAATTTTTGTTTTTGAAAAATTGAATGTTAGTGATTCCTCCTGACAATAGTTACTAAATATTTTGAGAACCTGGTATAGACCCACTCTTGTCTGAGACAATAACTGCATCACCACCAAGTTTAGGGGGCATGGACATCCACGTTCTGACAACTTCAGATCAAACCATTTATACACGCACGCACGCACGCACGCACGCACGCAGACAGACAGACAGACAGACAGACAGACAGACAGACAGACAGACAGACAAGAAAGGGAGCGAGAAGACAACCCTGCCTTACTCCTTTTTGTGTGGGTATTGATTTGGAGAGCTTCCCTTCTGGTGTAAATTTAATCTGCTAGATGGTACCTGGAGCAGACCAAGTTAATGCTGAAATGATTAAAACTGGGGGAGACATTCTGCTTCAGCAGCTCCATACTCTCTTAACACTCATATGTTTCTCAGAATGCATTCCACCAACATGGAAGAAAGTCATCATAATGCCAATCCTGAAGAAAGGTGACAACTGTGAATTTAAGAATTACTGTGGCATCAACTTCTTGTCGGTTATTAGCAAAGTGTTCATGAAGACCATACAATCAAGGCTACGGGAACATCACAGTAGAGAAGAGCAAGCAGGATTTAGGCCAATATCTGATTTATTAGGTAAACAGGGTGCTATTTAGGAGTTGGCATTGGGACGCTTCTTCTTGTCAAAGCCTGGCACAATGTTGACAAAGCAGCGGTTGTACTGCATGCATGCGCCTCTTAGCATGGCCAGTCTTCTTTTTCTTCTTCTCTTGCTTTGCTACCTTAGGAGTCTGGCCTCTCACTTTGCCAGCACGAGCCAAGGAGCCATGGACTTTGCCACCCAGCATGTGGGCAGCAACCTCCACAGTTGTGAGATCACTGATGCCACACTGGTTGATAACTCCAAGGGAGTCCCACCCAAGAGAAGCACTTGATCCTCAGATGCAATGCCCTCCAAGACTCGATGTGATCCTTTAGGTGAGCAACTGTTTCTTGCCCAGATACCTCAGTGGTGTGGAGATTCTGTGCATGAATGAAGAGCTGCATGGTTCCAGCAGACGCGCAGCATCCCAAGATGGAGGCCGGAGAGAAAAGGAAATTGCCGCTGCCCCGTGCACGCAGATGAGAGAGAGCTATAGAGAGAGCTATATTGATCAAATGTTCACCATCTGTCAACTAGCAGAGGAAATAATTAGGTGCGGAAAGAGAACTGTCATCTTTATTGACTTCAAATATGCTTTTGACTGTGTCCCCTGGCCTTCTCTATCGATGGTACTAGAAACGGAAAATGTGCCCCCCTCCCCAAATAATCACACTCCTCCCAAAAACATATGATGTTTCAACAGGCAAAGTGCGAATTCGAAATGAGCTATCAGAGGAGTTCACCATCCAGACTGGAGTGTGCCAAGGAGATGTGGCCTATCCCCTAATTTTTAATATCATAGTTGATGCCATTATGAGAAAAGAATTCAAGAAAAGATGTGGAGTTCAATATGGTCAAAACAACTTCCTGACAGAGCTAATGTTTGCAGATGATAGTGCTATATTTGCCGATGCAGATGCAGAAGCTACTAACATCCTCTATGGCATTGTCTATATCGCTCAATCATACAGCTTAAAAATAGGTAAAGGTAAAGGTATCCCCTGTGCAAGCACCAGGTCATGTCTGACCCTTGGGGTGACGCCCTCTAGCGTTTTCATGGCAGACTCAATACGGGGTGGATTGCCAGTGCCTTCCCCAGTCATTACCATTTACCCCCTCAGCAAGCTGGGTACTCATTTTACCGACCTCGGAAGGATGGAAGGCTGAGTCAACTTTGAGCCGGCTGCTGGGATTGAACCCCCAGCCTCATGGGCAGAGCTTTCAGACTGCATGTCTGCTGCAGACCACTCTGCGCCACAAGAGGCTCATGGCTTAAAAATAAATGTGGACAAAACCAAAGTCATAACCACAGATGGATCACCAACAAATGTATACCTCAATGGAGCCCAATTTGAGCAAGTCAAAGAATTTAAATACTTAGACTCATTGGTGAAAGAAAAGAAAATGTCACCTACCATTGAAGCCCACAATAGGATTGGCCAAGCAACACCAGCATTTCCACCCATAACCCCCCCACACACACACACCAGGAGATGCTAGGAACAGGGAATGCTAGAGGATGATGTCACCAGCACAAAACCAGAAGTGACATCAAGGTGCTACTCTAGGATCTTCTCCAACCTCTATGGTTTGATCCTGATGGGAAAATATCACTTTAAATTTTGTACTGGAAGTGACAACACATTTCAATGGGTTGCCAGCAATCCCCTCCCCCCCCCCATGTTTTTTCCCTTCCATCCAGTGAAGAGGCAATGGGGAATGGGTGGATGCTGCCTGTTACCCATACTTGAGGGTGAAGAAGAAAAATCATGCATACTATTCTAAATTCCTTGAAGGAATCCCAACATTTTTTGCTCGTGAGGTGACTTAATTCTTTTTAAATCTTAAATTTAAAAATGTGAAGAGGAGGAGGAGCTACATGAGGCTTCCTACTGTGAGAACTTGAGGCTTCAGCATGATTGGAATAAAGCAGGGGTAGTCAAACTGCGGCCCTCCAGATGTCCATGGACTACAATTCCCAGGAGCCCCCTGCCAGCGTTCGCTGGCAGGGGGCTCCTGGGAATTGTAGTCCATGGACATCTGGAGGGCCGCAGTTTGACTACCCCTGGAATAAAGGAACCAGGAGGCTCATCTCTGTGTTGTGCTGCTCAGAAGTCTGTGTTTTGTCATGGAGAACAAGCCAACCATGCCTTCAGCATACAACAGCTGTGCCTTACAATAATTCATGCTCCTATTTTATGCAAAGTATCCTGGATTGGGGAGGGGGAGTGGAAATGTTGCAAAAATGACTAGTATGTTTTTCACAGGTTAAATGCACATATTTTAAGTTCTCTTTATGCCAATAAAGGTATTCTGAATCTGAATCTGGAATGCACATATTTTGTGGTAAGATTAAAATAATAAGAGCCAGCTTCTTTTGGTTGGTTGGGTTTAAATTGTGGATTTGGGGAGCAGTTTTTTCCCACTGGACTGACCAGACATTCTTTCCTGCAGTGTCTCAGGCCTCAGCATCTCTTTGGGTAAGGATGACTACCCTGTCTGGGAATGATCCTTAGAGGGATGAGCTGTTGGTGCAGCCAGGAAGCCGTCCCTGGGAGAGGAGGTGTGAATTGTGTTCCTTTACAGCCTGATTCCTAGCATCAATAGCTACAGGAGGAGAAACCCTGATCATCTGCCAAACCATGACTTCCTTTTAGAGAAGAAGAGCACCTCTCACATTTGTGGTAGGGACTTTACTACTTCTTCAACATAACGGTCACTGGAATAGGGCAAGAATCTCAGGAGGGCCGAGAAATCTGCAAGGATGCAAACACAATTCCTAAAACTTTTTATACCAGTATGCAGGAGCTCCAGAGAGCAGCGTGATTATTGTGGTTATTATTTTTATGGTTATTTATTAGATTTATATTGCATCACTTTCCAGAGACTCACAGCAGCTTACAAAATAAACCCTCCATAAAATCCCCAAATAAAACCCATTATATCCCAAAGATTGGTGTCCTAAAATCCCACCCTTTAGCAGACCTCCATACAGGAAGGAGGTGTAAATATAGTACAACTGAGTTTGAGGTGCCAACTCTGGATTGAGAAATTCCTGGAGCTTGGGAAGTGACCTCCAAAACTCCCATTGGCTGCAGGGAAAATGACCGCTGCAGCCTGGGGATCAGTTGTAATGCCAGGACATCTCCAAGCACCACCTGGAGGTTGGCAACCCTACTGGATGGATGTTTGCTGGCATGCTAACAACAGTTTTGACAACTCTTGGTCTTGGGCACGGCAATTCCAACCTTAAAGTAGGGGCCACCTGGAATTATGACCTCTGCCCAGACTACACAAATCAAAGAGGGCAATCTTATGTTCTTTATGTTTGATGTTTTGTTTGTACCATGATACATATATGCTATATATTTATGATTGGACTTATGATGGGACTTGTATAGATGAATTCAGGTGGGCAGCCATGTTGATCTGAAGCAGTAGAACATTTTAGTCCAGTGACTAAAGATCAAGAAAGTTTTATGGTCTAAGCTTTCTTGTACATGCATGTTTTATATGTCATTAGGTATTTGCTATTAGAAATGTCAGAAGTAGTGCAATTCATGGATTTCAGTGGACTCTAGATTGCATTTATTCTTTACAGGACTGCATGATAAAACAATTATTTCATCTTATATGCCAGAAAAACAGGGCCAATATGGAGGTTTGGATGGATTTTTTTTAAAATAGTGGTTCTGTGCATTATCTCTCTCTGGTTTCCGGGTGAGAAGATGGGGTAGTCAAACTGCGGCCCTCCAGATGTCCATGGACTACAATTCCCAGAAGCCCCTGCCAGCATTCGCTGGCAGGGGCTCCTGGGAATTGTAGTCCATCGACATCTGGAGGGCCGCAGTTTGACTACCCCTGGACTAGGGTTATCTGGGTGAGAAGATAGATTAGGCCTCCAGGTTACAGAGATCATTTCCCCTGAAGAAAATACCCTACTGAGATCCTTCCCCTTGCTAAATCCCTGCCCTCCCCAGTCTTCGCCTCCAAAATCCCCAGGAATTTCCCAACCGAAAGCTGGTAACCTTAGGAGTTACAGAAGGTAAAGGGAAGAAAGAAAGTCCAAAGACAACTGTTTTGGGGGCACAAAAAAAGCTTCAGATGAAAATTAAACTAATAGTCAGTTGCCAACCTAATGCTGTGAACCTCTAAACGGCATAGCACAGCAAACACACCCAACGTAAAAGACACTCAGTCAAAATGCAAACCCTATCACAATCTCTGGATTAAATGTAAAAAAAACAAAAAACAAAACACCTCATTTGGTAACAAATAGATGGAGGGGGAATCATGCCAATGAGAGACTGAAGAATGGCAAACAGCCTACTGCTTCATCACTGCAGCCCTTCTTGTCATGTTATTCCAGCCTGAAACTTTTAGTACCTCGCAGTCTGTACTGGTGGCTTGTAATGAAATTCTGCATCCTGGCTATAATGGAACTCTACTCTAAGACCTAAACTGTCCTAAAGATATCTGCCTATGTATCATGCTTTGGTTTCAAGAGACAACTGCATTAGCACAGAGGTTGTCGTTCCAAAAGGACTGGGGAATTGTTTTTTACAGTCTTGGCTTATATATAAATTAAATATAAATATAGTTCTTGGATAAAACAAAGACAGTTGTTTCCTATACAAATCTGACAAAAGACAATAAAAGGCATATTAGACATTTTAGATATTATCAAATTAAAAACTATCTAGGCTCCTTAATTAAAGATCTTCCAGCAAATTTGAAACACCAATAATCTCACACAAATTTTCTACAAGTAGGATTTCTTCTATACTATTGCAAGCCTGTTTGCAGAAATCAATTGACTATCAAGGTTGCTGGAGTAAGAAACTTGGGGATGTCCTGATGAACAGAAATTGGACTTTATTTTCTCTAAAAGTTTGAACTTTACAATAAGTTTGGCTTTTAGGGAAAATTTGTTTAAAATGGTACATTTGTGGCATCTATCTCCTTATAGGTTACAAATAAATGTGGATTGAGGGAGGAGGAAAATAGGGGCCATTCCGCACAGATTCTTTGTAGCAGGAGTGTGGCAAATTGAAATCGCTACAAAAATGTGGTTATGCACAACGTCGTTGACAATCTGCCACACTCCTGAAACTGATCCGCAAAAAGCGCTTCGTTGTAGCGCTTTCAGGGAAATCCCCAAAAGTGGATTCATCCTCCGGAAAGCGCTACACTCTTGCAACCAATCTGCAACACTAGCGGGAAAGTTCTGTGCATTACCATTGTTGCGGTTTCTGCAAAGTCCCTCCCCCTGGCTCTCTCCTCTGATCTTCCGGAGAAGCGATCGCCATTTTTTTTCTCAGAGCGAGCGGAGATCAACGCACGGGCGAGCCTTCGTTTACCCAGCGAGGCTTCCCTGGCTGCAGTCCCTCCCCAGAGCTGTTTTAAGTCACCAAGCACCACACAGCCCCATTTGCTGGTTTATTTTTCACTTTATTTTCCGGCCGAAAATCGCGCCCGTGCGGGGGGGGGTATTTTATTTTCACTCGGGGGGAGCGTGGCAATGATGAAACGGCAGCTCAAACACAACCTGCTAGCTAGATTGGTCTCTCTGTTGCAACGAATCAACGCAGATTCGTTGCAATGTGTGTGTTTTTTAAAAAACCTGCCTTAAAGGGAAAGGCGCTTTTCGGGAGCATGATAACAGCTGCCCATTGGCTGCTCATTTGATTGATGGCCGGGGCAGGACAAAGCTCAGCAATATCGCTTCCTGGCTAGCGATTTTTGCCAAGACTGGAAACCTGTGGGAAACGATAGAAACGCAACTGGATTCCACTACAAAGGCAGGTATGCATTATGATGAATTCCACTATTTAAAATGGCATTTTTTTCGTTCCGCAACCAATTTGCAACATAGATCCTGATGCGTAATGGCCCTAGTTGTTGGTTCTGCAATACAGTGAAAGAAGATTTCTACTATATATTATGGGAATGTAGAGTCTCTATATTGTCAAAACCATGTAATTAAGCTTTTGCCATATGTTCTTATCTACCTTTCATTCTGCATCATTAATTGCTGTAGGTGTGAATATGGCAGGTTTAGGGCAGTGTAATTCGTCAGTCAGTCATGAATTTTATTTTAAAATTCACATTGTTGGCAATAAAATCATTAGTCATAAATCTTGCCCTAATTTTCTTTGTAACAAGTGTGAAAAGGAATACCTTGTGAGTGACATGAGGGTCAGTGGCAATGTAGCTTGCACCAGGGATTCTGGCAGTGGAGTCATTTGATGTTGCGAGAACTGGTTATCTCTCTTCAACTTAGGGGACAGAGGTGCCAGTTATCTCTTCCAAACCTGGCCATGGGAAATGGTATCTGGAGTGTTTTATGCCCAAGGAGGTGTGCAGGGGAAACAGAGAGAATAGAAGTTAACAAGGGGCAAGGGTTACTAGGTGCTTTAATCTTAGCAAAAGTTTAGAGATGCTTGCTTCATTGTATCTTCAATAAAGAGATTTTCTTCAACAATCTGCTTATTGGGAGTAATCGGCTGGACTCTCACACACATATATATGAAAAATGTGATCAAAATTATACCAGTTTGGAAATAAAGATACCTGAAAAGCCATAAATTATTTTGCTGAATTACTTACCTGAAAGCTTCCCAATTTAAATATTTGGTTTAATAATATCAAAGAGAATAATTTACAAATTAAATTAGCATATTATTGGAAATATAAGAATATAGAGTAACTATTTTCTAAGATGGTTTCTAGTAACAATATCTGGTGAAATTTGTATCTAAGGTCAATTCTCCACAGGCAGAAAAGGCTAAGAGGGTGCTCATATGGAAGCAGGGATAATCCCTACTTCCATATGATGCAGTCTCTGGGCCGGCCCCCTCCCAAACCTGTCATGGATCGGGGACTCATTTGCCCTGAGCTAAGGGAATGTGGGAGAATCTATGTTCCCTTAGCCCACTGCAGTGGCCCAGAGGGGGCTAAAAATGCCCTGGTTGACTTTGTGGCAATTTGTCATGCTGCAGGGTGGACTGGGGCAATCCTACCTTCTTGCAAAATAACCCCCCTACCGCCGCTCCCCATGTGGTAGAAGGTATCCACTGCTGCTATGTTTCCCAGGGGAATACATTTTAACATCGGAGTAGATCTAGCACTGAAATGTGTCCCCTGCGGGGACACAGAAAGCTGCAGAGCATAAAGCTCCACAGTACTGCACTTCTGGCAGCCTGCCTAAAGGGAATAGACAGTAAGGAATATTGTGAAACCATGTGCTGTAAAAAATGTGAGGCTGGATACTGGTTTGTGTGTTATTTAAAATATTGTATTTAGGACCCTCCTTTATTACTCTTGGGCTTTAAGCCTAAGTAATTCTATCTTATCACTTGGGGAATCTTAACAGTTTATTAATTTTAATTTTATGTTGATTTGTAAAGTGATAGGATGGCAGTGACCTGGCAGTATATGGGCTTACATCCCATAATAGAAAAGATAGGTCTCAATTTTCATTTAAGAGTTAATTCTTCTCAAACACCAGTTTAATCTATCTTTCTCTCTCCTCAATGAGGTTTTAGCATTTAAAAACTGTGAGCCATAATACCTCTCTCTTTCCTGTGTTATAAGAATAACTCCATTCTGAAAAGGGGATTCCCAGATAGCAGCCTTTCATTTCCGGGGTGATAATGGCATTTAATCTGACAGCAATAAAACACCCAATATCGGGGTCTGATCATATATTTTAAACATGTTGGTAATGTAGGAGGTGGTTCAAGTAGCAGGTGGTCCAGAAAAGGACATGGACAAAATTGAGAGGGTTCATAGGAGAGCGATGAGAATGATCGAAGCCCTAGGAGGAAAGGCTGAGGGTCTTGGTAATATTCAGCCTGGAGAAGGTTGAGAGGGGACACGATTGCTGTCTTTAAGTATTTGAAAGATTGTCACTTAGAGAAGGGCAGGGAAAGATTCCTGTTGGGAGCAGAGGATAGGACCCACAATAGTGGATTTAAAATACATGGAGAAGAATATCAACTAGATATCAGGGGGGAAATTTCAGTCAAGGTAGTTCAGCAGTGGAATCGACTGCCTAAGGGGGTGATGGATGAAAAACAGATCCTGAAACTGCTTTTACATCATTAATATATAAATTAAGCAGATAATGGGATAGAAGAGAACCTGGTTGAACACCTTAGAATAGGTAGTCTGGTTCCACGGGCTACATCTAATTTCAATTTCTGTACCTTGATATATTGTGGTCAATGACCTTAGCAAATGTTGACTGAACATGGTTTCTTTTATTTTCTGCCATAGCCTGATTATAGATCTGCTGTGAAATGCTGAACATCAATCCATAAAGGAAACATACAGATGATTATTTACTGAGGAGGTATATTTCTCAATCAGGTGGATTAAAGTAAAACAATAATCAACAACAGAATACCTCTGATGGAAACCCCCTAGTTCTTCACACTGCATTCCAAGCACCCCCATGTAGAATTTTACTATTGCACTAAAATAAGCTTCAAATACCTTCCCAATAACCGAAAGGTATTGGGTGATAATTTGGGGAATCATGTGCAGTCCCCTTTTTCTTATATATGAGGATCACCAAAACCTTTTTCTAAATCTTTAACCGCTCCTGCAGAGCAGATAAAATAAAACAGTAAGAGCCCTGAGGGCGGGCCCTGTCTGGGATGAGGAAGGGTACCGATTGGCCCCTTCCCCCGGAATGACGAATTGGGAGGTGCTTTGCGCCTCCCAATCCACCCCCCTCCAATGTCGGCCGCATTCAGCCACACGCCACCATTTCCTGCCTCACCGCCAAGAACAGAGGTTGGTGGTGGTGCGGGGACGGAAGATGAGGAAAAAGCCTCCCCACTGCACAGGAATGGCTTACGCAGGCAGCAATCGGACTCCCCGGGCCCTGGGGAGCCTTTCTCCATGGAGGGGTGAGTTTGGGGGGGGGGCAGCCCTTCCCACCTGCCCGGGCAGCACTGGCAGGATGGCTGGGAACAGCTAGCACCCGCTGTATTTTTTTTTACAGCGGGCTTAATTACCAGTAAATAAATAATAAACAAACAAACAGGGAAGGCTCATTCAACATAGAAAATAAAGTGGTCAGGACTTCTGCCCACCATCTTGGATATGATAATGTCTATTGGTATTCCATCAGTACTCATGGTTTATCCTGGGTTCCTTTTACTTATTCATTTTAACTTGACTGGAGCTCATTGTCCTAGTTCCCTGATTTAAATTGGGAGTATCTCCTAGATTATTGACTATGTCTCAGAGAACAGGTGAAGTGCCTGAAGATTGGAGGCAGGCAGGCACACATACCCATCTTCAAGAAAGGTGAAAAGGAGGATCCAGGTATCTACCAACTTGTCAACTTGACATTTATAGCTGGCAAAATTTTAGAAAGAATCATCCAACAATCAGTCCTTGAGCCGCTAGACTGGATGGCTGTAATTACTCTGGCTTTCTCCAGAACAAGTCCTATCAGAATAACCTTATCTCTTTTTTTGAGAAAGTTACTATCTTGCTAGATGAGAAGAATGCTGTGGACATAGTTTTCCTTGATTTCAGTAAAGCTTTTGATAAAGTTTCACATGATATTCTTACTGACAAGTTGGCAAAATGTGGTATGGATACTATTACTGCTAGAGGGATTGAGAACTGATTGACAGATCGTATCCAAAGGGTTTCTGTAAATGGTTTACCATCTTCTCAGAGGCCTATTATGCACAGCTGCTGAAATGGCAGTATGGAGAACGTGGAGAAGGAAGAAGCAAAGCAAAACACAAACACACGGGATGGAATGCAACGGCGGCAAAACCCAGAGCAGCCGATTATGCACGCGGCCAATCCGGAACCACTTCTAGTTGCACCCTGGTCGCCCAGAAAGCTCCACTTTCTTCTGCATTTCGCTAACGCAGATTTTTTGGCGGTATACGTTGACTCTGTGCCCGGTTGCCGCCTGCGGCGTGCATAATTGGTGATTTTAGCCACCGCCATTCCACCCCGAATGCAGACCTTCCACTCCGTGCATAATAGGCCAGAGAGAAGAGTGGAGTGCTTCAGGGATCTGGTCCCTGTGTTATTGAGCATATTTATAGATTAAGATGAAGTAATATTAAATTTGCAGATGACACAAATGAGGGAGAGGTCGCAAACACATCAGAAGATAGAATTAGAATACAGGATGATCTTGACAGGCTAGAAAACTAGGCTAAAATGAATTTCAATAGTGAAAAATGGAAAGTTCTTCATGTAGGTAGGAAAAATCATATGTATCACTATAGGATGGGCAAGACTTGTCCTGGCAGTAGTATGGAAAGGATCTGGGGGTCTTAGTAGACCATATATATGACCAAAATGATTCAGCAGTGTGACTCAGTGTCTAAAAAGACAAACTGGATTTCTGGCTCTATTAAAAGAATCATAGTGTCCAGATCACATGAGATGAAGTTACCACTTTTCTCTGCTCTAGTAAGACTTCACTTGGAGCACTATGTTCAGTTTACAACTGAAGAAAGATGTAGACAAACTGGAGCATGTCCAGAGGAGGTCTACAAAGGAGGTGAGGGGTTCAGAGACCCTCTGAAAGATTGAGGGAGCCTGGTCTGTGTAGCCTGGAGAGAAAACGACTAAGAGATGGTATGATAACCATCTTCAAATACTTGAAGGGCTGTCATATAGAAGATGGAGCAGAGATGTTTCTGTTGCCTAGAGGGTGGACCAGAACCAAAGGGTTGAAATTAATTCAAAAGAATTTTTGGCTAAACATCCAGAAGTTCCTGACAGAGCCATTCTTCACTGAAACAGGCTTCCTTGGGTGGTGGTGGGTTCTCCTTCTTTGGAAGTTTTTAAGCAGAGGTTAGAGATAGTCATCTGATAGAAATGCTGATTTTATGAACATAGACAGATTGTGAGTGGGTGGGCAGGAAGGGATGTACCAGTATTTGTCTCTTATGGGCCTCCTTGGATGCCCAGGGAATTGCTGATCGTCACTGTGGGATGGTAGGTGAATTTCCTCCAAGCCATGCTGGATTCTAGATATTCTTGTTGGGGGGATGATTGTGGCATGGAATTGGGGTCACTGTGAGTGGGCAATTAGTTGTGGGTGTCCTGCATTGTGCAGAGAGTTGGACTAGATGACCCTGGAGGTTGCTTTCAAGTCTATGATTCTATGATATAGGTTACTCAAAACATCAAACATGTATCTGGGAAGATACAAATAGGAATAGGAGAGATACACCTGAGGCTGTTATTCACAATGTGCATAGGCAGCTGGGCCAGGAGATGGAGCCACGTCATGATATATGGGAGTAGTGGGTGCTTCTTTTTTCCTTTCTTGCCATGTAGGATGGCAGTGTGTGAGGGTGTGTGAAAGGGCTTATAATTTGCAGGAGAGTGGAGGCTTTTTGTGTGTTATTTTTGTTTGTTCTTTGCCTGGGTGTGGATTGCATTTGGTGGTTATGAGAAATATGCACAGGCAAGTGTGAGTACCACAGTGCAGGCATGCTGCTTATGTACTTCACAACTCTTGTTTTATTGCATGGTTTCATCTCTTTTGTTGAGCCTGGACTGCCTACTGTAGGCCAAAGAATCCGCAATCCCCATCGGTTCACTCCCCAGTTTATTGAGCTCCTCTCCCAACTCTGGGCCACCTTACATAACTGATGACCCACATTTGGCTTCATGGGCCATACTTTGTGCAGGCTAAACTTATTAACTGGAGGCAGGGCTCCAAAATATCTGGCAACTGCCTTTCCTGGCTCCCACAAAGCAACTTTACAACTTTACCCATTACAAGAGCTGGATTGTGGTGGGGGGAAATACAAAAAGTAGAGTGGAAACTGGGAGGAGGCTTAACAGAAGCCAAGAGAGACCTAGCCAACCGCTTGGCTTCTGTTAAGCCAGCAGGAGTTCAGACTCCCACAACTAGACTCCTACAACTAGATGTCCCAAAGGGATGGACCAGAACCAATGGGATGAAATTAATTCCATCTAAACATCCAGAGGTTCCTGACACTTAGAGCGGTTTCTCAGTGGAACAGGCTTTCTCAGGAGGTGGTGGGTTCTCCTTCTTTTGAAATTTTTAAACGAGGCTGAATAGCCATCTGACGGAGAGGCTGATTCTTTGAAGGTTCAAGGGGGTGGCAGGTTACAGTGGTTGAGCAATAGGGTTGTGAGTGTCTTGCATAGTGCAGGGGGTTGGACTAGATGACCCAGGAGATCCCTTCCAACTCTATGATTCTATGATTCTAAGTTTCTAACTCTGAGTCCAGACTTCCCCCCTTACCTCAATCAATTACCCAGACCAGGCCAAATGAGAATGGCTGGAGAAACTTTTGAGTCCTCTTCTCTGGCCAAAACCTAGGGCTGCCAACTCTGGGTTGGGGGATTCCTGGACATTTGGTGGTTGGGAGGGCAGAGTTTGGGTAGTGGAGGGACATCAGGAGGGTGTAATGTCTCAGCCTCCGGCCTCCATAGCATCTATTTTCTCTGTTGGCTGGAGGCCAGTTGTAATTCCAGGAGAACTCCAGAGACAGCTCAAAATACAAGCTCCAGGCTCCAGCTTAATGATGGGCATGGGTCTAAGGAGCAAGTAATCGGCTTCACTGCCTTTAGCATCTTGTTCACTTCGGTCAGCGTGAGTCATCTGAAGTTACTCAATATACTCTCCAGAGATGGTCAAGGGGCCTCTAGTTTACTTTCTGTCTCCATAGTTGGAGGGAGGTTGTGGCGGAGTGTTGAGATTTCTTCTGCAAAGTGGCTCGCAAATGCCTTACAACTGATGTCCTACTGGTTATTATTTTGGTGCCCTTCCTCTAGGGCCATAAGAGATCAAACTATCTTTGGAAATGTTTAAACAGAGGCTCAATAGCCATCTGACGGAGAGGCTGATTCTGTGAAGGATCAAGGGGGTGGCAGATGACAGTGGATGAGCGATAGGGTTGTGAGTGTCCTGCATATGGCATGGGGTTGGACTAGATGACCCAGGTGGTCCCTTCCAACTCTATGATTCTATGATTCTAACTGTCGCTCCTGAGGAGACCAGGCTGGTGTTCGGACAGGTTCTAGACTGGGTGTTTATTCAAAAACATCCAGTGATCACCTACTGCTCCTATGGACTCAGAGAGCAATTCCGCCCACTGGACATCACTTGCCTTTCCCCTCATGAGCTTTTCCTTTTCTCTACAAATATTCACCCTTGCTGGAATAAATGAAATTTTGTTAGGGTGGCCATGCAGCCTTGACAGATGGAGAAGGGAGAGGCTTTCTTCATTCAGACATTCAATTTAAGGGCAAGTTTACTTATATATGTGATTGAATGGGGGGGGGTCACTCATCTGTCATGGGAAACTGGAATCTGTTCCTGCCTAGGATCCTCCATGCAAAAAGGGAGGGGGAGGGGGAGGGGAGGCCAGGCATGCAGACAGGCACAGCAAGAAATCAGGCTTGTGTTCACCCCATGGAAACACTGGCTTATGATGACTTCTGGATGCGGCTGCAATTTGAAGCCATCGGCATCTCAAGGCACCGGAAATGACCTCAGCAAGTTCTGCTGCTTGTTGGCTTCATGGTCACAACGGCAGAGAGCGGAGACAGCTGCACTATTTAAGTTTTAAACTGATGTAGCTTCTCTGTATTTCTTTTTTCTCCCAGATGAGTCATAAAAGACTCCTGGCAGTCACAGCCATGTTTATCTAATTGGGATCAGGTTCAGGACACAAAATGGAGGATGGAAAATCCGTGTCAGATAATGCTCCTCTCTCCTGCTGGTAGTGAAACTGCTTAAGAAAGCTCCTCTAGAAGCTGTGGACAAACAGCCAATTCCCTCCTGTCAAAAACTGTGACAGTTGCCATTTGTCCAGAGTTCACATTTCTCTTTGCGTCCAACATTCCCATTTCTTCTTCCCCTGGCCATTCCACCCTCAGCCCTTTCTTTCCTTGCTGCCCATCGATGAAAATGCTCTGGGGATTTTTGCTACTGTCATTAAAACAGCCTTCATTCTACCAGGCTCCATGCCACTTACATTTTAGATCGGGGTAGTCAAACTGCGGCCCTCCAGATGTCCATGGACTGCAATTCCCAGGAGCCCCTGCCAGCATTCGCTGGCAGGGGCTCATGGGAATTGCAGTCCATGGACATCTGGAGGGCCGCAGTTTGACTACCCCTGTTTTAGATCAAAATCTGTTGCTGAGTGAGGGAGACACAAACAGCAAGCCAAGGCCACAAAATTTGCTACTATTATCCGGATCTGGCATCTTCCTACACCAGTTCTCAGATATTTCTCCAGAGGGGAAACCCCCAAAGGATCTTCATATTTCCTTTAAAGCAAAACTGGGGGGCATACTTTAATGCTATGGCCAGGAAGATCTCCCTGGGCTCTAGAGGGATGCATCGCCAGCACGTTCTACAGGCTTCCTGTCCTTGTTCTAGGAGAAGTACTCTGAGGTATGCAGACAAAGCTTGAGTCTAGGGGCATGCGCATGCACGTGGAAGCTTGTACCCAGAATTAAACTTCGTTGATTTTAAAAAAGTACCGCTCGACTCCAGTTCTATGGCTTTAAACCAGGCTTTCTCAACAAGGGTTTCATGAAACTCTGGGGTTTATTAATGGCCCTTGGAAGTGTGTCACCGATTCAATGGGATTTAATTAATTTATGTATGTATGTGTGTGTGTGTGTATGGTAATTGTCTCCTAGGATCGGCTTGAGCTGTACCAGGAGGGTCAATTCAAATCTAGCCCAACAAAGCCCAACAAGCACAGCCCAACAAACAACTGATCAATTCATTCATTCATTCATTCATTCATTCATTCATTCATTCATTCATTCATTCATTCATTCATTCATTCATTCATTCATTCATTTGTTTATTATTCAATTTGTATCCCACCACTCCCACATAGTGGGTCATGGCGGGTAACAGTCATCTTTCACAAGACAAGCCCATAAAATAACATGGACCCCATTAAATCTCCACTCCACCCCAGGCAGTGGCCTAAGCCCGCTCCCTCCTACTCTACAGGCTTCAACAGCTGCCTCAGAGGGCTTCCCAAGGCCAATGATGGCCCTGGAGGGGGCAGAAAGGGAAGGGGCCCAAGTCATGAAAATCCTTGCTAGCTAAGCCTCATCACATGTGGTAGTGACTGGAATCCAGAGAGGGAAGTACTCTCATTTTAACTTAACTGCATTGGGGGTGACAACATGGCAGATGCCTAGCCCAGCTCTGTTCCTGGCCCATAATAATAGGCTGTTTGTCTATTTGGGGTGCTGGGGAGATGGGGTGTGACAGAGCATGATGTCATATCTGGTGGGAATGCCTAGGCGTTGCCACTTCTGGTAACATGTGACTTTTGGGTGTATGGCCTGTGGCAGGGAGGTCTGTCCTGCTTACATCACTTTCAGGGTTTCTCAGAGCCTGAAGAATGCTTAGGGCTGATCCTGCGTTGAGCAGGGGGTTGGACTAGATGGCCTGTATGGCCCCTTCCAACTCTATGATTCTATGATTCTATGATTCAGGAGTTGTTCAATGGTTAAAAAAAAAAGTTGAGAAAGGCTGCTTTAGAACAACACAACCACATATCTCAGAATCAAAGAGAGCTGGAAGAGGCCACCAATGGTCATCCAGTCCAGCCCCCCATCTTCTTGGGGACTTAAAAATCACACACTCCTGACAGATGCTGATTTAATCTCCTCCTAAAAACTTCCAACAAAGGTGACTCCACCATACTCCAAGGCAGCATATTCCATCTACAAACAGCCCTCATCACCAGAAAATGCTTTCTAATATTTAATTCAGTTTGGTGTAGTGGTTAAGTGCAGCAACTTTTAATCTGGCAAGCTCGGTTTGATTCCACACTCCTCCACATGCAGCCAACTGGGTGACCTTGGGCTTGTCATGGCACTGACAGAGCTGTTCTGACTGAGCAGTGATATCAGGGATTTCTCAACCTCATCTACCTTCCAGCATATCAGTTGTGGGAAGAGGAAAGGCAACTGGAAACAGCTTTGAGACTCCTGGTAGAGAAAAGCAGCATATAAGAACCAACTCCTCCTCCTCCTCCTTCTTGGAACTTCCTTTCTTGTAATTTGAACCCATTGCTTCTAGTTCTTGTCTCTACAGCTGCAGTAAACAATTTGGTCCTCTCTTCAACATATCTATCTTCTCCAAACTAAACATATCCAGCTTTCTCAACCTCTCCTTGTACGGCATGGATTCCAACCCCTCGACCATCCTAGTCGCCTTTCTCTGAACACTGTGAGCTTTCTACCAATTGCCGTAATAACAGACTTTGACTTGGTACAAAGATTGATTTATTGGAAGAATTCAAGTACACCTGTCCAATGTGTTCTCAAGACTCAAAAACAATAGCAATGGAGTGCTTAGTTTCCCCATGCTCACCCCTCTTATTTCCAGTTTTCGGCAGGAAGCAGGTTCTGCAGGATGAAAGACATCTTTACCCGTGGTTCCTCTATATTTGTGAAACAGCCTGGGGGGTGGAATGTGTCCGCCTATCCGAGTTGGAATTGTCCCTGCCCTTGCAGCTCCCGCCGTCCATCCCTGGACTAGCCTTTTTGCTCTCAGATGCGCCTCAGTGCCTGGAGCCAGCAGCAGGTAAGGGGAGAGGCCCTGGGCAAAGGGTCGTGGTGGAGGGTCTGCTAACGAGGGTCTCCTGGCCTGCTAGGCTAGGCCTGCTAAGGAGCTCTGTCCCAGGCCAGCTAAAGAGCTGGCCAGCCCCTGCCAGACACACTTGATCTGGCTGCGAGCTGCGACCCAAAGCCACCTTAAGCTGCCTATCTGGAGGCCAGGGAAGATTACCCTTTCAAGGTCCATTCTCAAGAATGGGCCTTGAAGTTAGTAACAAAATAAAAGCTGAAAGTATAACAAGGACACCTAGCCCAGCCTGCATCAACCCCAGTTGTCCACCAGTAGCACTTAGCAAGACAATGGGGAACCTGTAGCAGGCCAGATCAAAGGGTGACAACTGGCTAGCTACATCCAAAGGGTGACAACTGGCTAGCTAGGTACATATCAAAGGAAAAGAAACCATAAAGGAATGCATAAAGGAATACATGACAGCTGAAAGAATACATGGCAGAATCAACCACTTCTGACATCCATGTTCCAATAAGTCAATTGGCCTTCTGTCAGGAATTTGGTGGTGATCTTTGATGCCTCCCTATCTATGGAGGCTCAGATCATAAAGGTAGCCCAAGTAGCATTTAACCATCTTTGCTAAGCGAGGCTATTAGAACCCTATCTGGCCCCAGAAAACTTGACCACCATGATCCATGCAATGGTCACTTCCAGACTTGACTTCTGTAACTCACTCTGTGCTGGCCTTCCCTTATTTCTGACCCAGAATTGGTCCAGAATGCAGCTGCTCAGGTTCTCACAAAGTCATCTTGGAGGACCCATATCAAGCCTCTACTGAGGTCGTTGCATTGGTTACTGGTATGCTTCTGGATCAGGTTTATGGTTTTGGTTCTTACCTTCAAGGCCATCCATGGACTGGGCCCTGCATATCTGAGGGACTGCTTGTCTCCTTATGCCCCCCCATAGGGCCCTTCAGGTTTGAATCTGCTTGTCCCTGGTCCCTGAGAGGTATGCCTGGCCCTGGCCCTGGCCCTGGCCCTGGCCCTGGCCCTGGCCCTGGCCCTGGCCCTGGCCCTGGCCCTGGCCCTGGCCCTGGCCCTGGCCCTGGCCCTGGCCCTGGCCCTGGCCCTGGCCCTGACCTGGTGGAATGAGCTTCCAGAAAAGCTGATGGCCCTGCAAGATGGAGTTCTTCCACCAGGCATTTGGTTGAGGCCAGGCTAGGAAGATCGGGTCTCTTCCTATATAGGCCCATGAGCTGGTCAACTGGGTAGAAGTTAACCCCGAAGATGGTGGTATGGTGATGTGGATGACTGTGGTTATGTCTGGGGGAAAGGAAGGGAGAATTAGACAAGTTTTTACCTCCAGTTGTATAGGATCAACATTTTGTATCTGTTTTAATGTGGTTTTACTACTTCATGGTAAATTGCCACAAGCCGGCAGGTCTGGGAGTGACAAGTCTGGGAGTGACAGTCAATAAATATAACTATAAATAAATAAAGCTAATGCAGTCTTGGGCTGTATCAACATCACATAAAAATCACAAGATGTCATAGTGTCAAAACTTTGTGGTGCTTGCCGTGATTTGATTTTGATTTGAATCCTTGCCTAAACAATGGATAGCACATGGCTATGTTGATTGTATTGTTCCATTCCTGTTTGTCTAAAGGAACTAGAAGCCCATTGGCCGTCACAGGGGAATACATTTGATGGCTTCAGGCAGCTCTCAGAAACCAAAGTGGACAAGTTGCTGGGGTCAGTAAGGGCAACCACCTGCCCCCTTGATTCCTGCCCATCTTGGTTACTCAAGATGAGTGACAAGCAAATAGGAGGTCCTCTGGGAGAAATTGTTAATCTCTCCCTGACTCCTAGGGAGCTCCCGGAGGCACTGAAGGAGGTGGTGGACGGGGTTCAGGATTCAGGTCCTTCAATGGCTGTGCTCCTTCTTCCAGAACGAGGCTCAGAGGGTGGCTGTGGGAGAGGTTTTATTGTGCCCCTATTGACTCCCTCGTGGGGTCCCACAAGGGGCAGAACTCTCCCCACATTATTTAACATCTTTATGTACCCTCTTGGACAGCTGGTGCGGAGTTACGGGATGGGGTGTCATCAATATGCAGATGACACCCAGCTCTATCTTCTCATGGATGGCCACCCAGACTCCCACCCAGATACATTTGCCATAAGCCATTGCTGGATGGTTAGAGCAGAGTTGCCTGAAATTCAACCCCTCCAAGATGGAGGTCCTGTGGCAGAGCAGGAAAGCGGAAGGACAGGAAGCGTGTCTTCTCTCCTTTGCCAGAGCACAGCTTGCCAGTTTGCCATGGCAAGGAACCTGGATTCTGGATGCCCTTTCTATGGAAGCACAGTTCACAGGAGTAGATTGCATGGTAGTTTACAATCTTTGCCAGGCAAGGCTACTAGCACCCTACCTGTCTCAGGATGGTCTGGCCACAGTGATCCATATGACAGTCACCTCTAGACTGGACTTCTGTAACTCGCTCTACACTGGCCTACCCATGTCCGTGATCTGGAAACTCCAGCTGGTGCAAAAGGTCCTCACCGGTACACTTTGGAGAGCCCATATACAGCCTGTGCAGAGGCAGCTGTATTGGATGCCAGTTGTGGCCTGGATCAGGTTCAAGGTCTTGGTTCTGAACTTTAAGGACATTTTCAGCTTGGGCCCTGCCTATCTAGGGTACCCCTTATCTGCATATACCTCCCCCCCCCCTAGTGCACTTTGCTCTGCAGGAGCTAATCTGTCCCAGAGAAATGCGCCTGGCCTCGACCCAGGTCAGGGCCTTTTAAATTCTGCCCCAACCAAATGGAATGAGCTCTCAGGAGAGCTAAGGGCCCTGACAGAGCTGTCAAAGTTCTATAGAACCTGTAAAATGGAGCTCTTCTGCCAGGTCTCTGGTTGAGGACAGTACTAAGATCAAGCCCGCCACCCCCCCCGCCACCCCCCCCAGACTGTGCTGTATCTAAGGATGCACTGAACCAGGAGAACACCGGATCATCAGATGGAAAAAATGGGCCACCTGCTGCGAAGCATCCTCCGAGTGGTCCAGGTTCAACCTGTCAAGGTACCAGCATTCGCTGGTAGGGGCTCATAGGAATTGTAGTACATAGACATCTGGAGGACCACAGGTTGACTACCCCTGTTCTAGAGGCCAGAATTTGATTCACTTCATAATGTGTGTCCTTATCCATGAACACAGAGATGGGTGTTTTTGGTGCTTGGTGCCACTGGTCCAAGTCAGGGGCCCTGCGCAACAGGCTGGAATGAAAAACAGGATGTACGTTCTTATAAATTTTGGCAGCCCTAATTCCACAGTCACATCATTAACTACTCTGGAAATGTTAAATGGCCCCATGAATTATGGGCTATGTTTGTGAGATGGTTGCTGACACTGAAGATGCTTTGTCAAAAGATAAACTAGTTCCCCCACCTTCCAAGGGGGTGCAGGACTCTGGTGCTTGTCTGCCTGGCATTTATAGTCACCTTTGGCTGCATCCAGAGAAGCTACTATGTCTGGCCATGCTTTTTGAATGCTGGCAGCCCATTTTTTCAGGTCTGGAGAACTGTTAGGATCTGGGGTCCAGGTGGAGGCTGCTAACAGGTTAGTCTCATACACTACTTCAAGAAGAGACAATCCCATACTAGCATGGACACCATTATTATAAGCAAACTCAGCTAGGGGAAGCAGGCTGACCCAGTCAGTCTGTTGATAGTTTGTGGAGCAGCATAAATATTGCTCCAAGATTTGATTTATCCTTTCTGTCTGTTCATTCATCTCGGGGTGATACCCCAAGGTGAGAACTTGTTCCACCCCTAATAGCTTCAACAGCTCCCACCAGAACTTGGCAACAAACTGTGACCCTCCTTCGGAAAGACAGCATTTAGGAATTCCATGTAGTTTATACACATGTTGACCGAATAGGGTCGCTAGTTTCTGAGCAGTGGTTATCGAGGTGCAAGGGATGAAATTTGCTTATTTTGAAAACATGTTAACCACCACCCAGACAACTGTTTTACCCTGGCTGGGGGGAAGGTCCATGATGAAATCCATGGAAATGTCTCTCCACCATAACGTGGGTGTTCCCAAGGGATGCAGCAGACCTCTGGGTTTTCCCTACCCACCCACTTGGAAGGGAGGCAAATTGGACAACCTTGTACATAAGTCTCAATGTCTTTTTGCATTGAGGGCCACCAATAATGTCTATGAACAAAATGTAATGTTTTTACAAAGCCAAAGTGCCCCACTGCTTTTGAATCATGGGATAGTTTCAGAACCTCTTGGCAAGCAGCCACTGGAACATAAAGGCAATCTTCCTTACAAAACAACCCCTCCTTTTCCTTGAACCCAGAGCGTAGAGATGGGAATTCTGCATGTATCCATCCCCCTCACAGGTCTTTTGCAGCCAACCTCCAGCTTGTAGCTGCTGAGCTCAGCTCCATGTCACATCTGCCAGTCCTAGGTGGGAGGGCTGAAACACTGAATCTACAACCGGGTCCACCTTGCTTTCGTGTTGGGGTAGGCGGGACAAAGCACATGAGAAAATTCAACTTCCTGGGAAGGTTTTTCAGGGTAAATAGAAACCGTGAGAAAAATTCCACCTACCAGATATGTTGGGTAGTTAATTTTGGGGGCGGCTGCAAGGCTGCTTCCTTTTCCCAAATGGCTGAATGTCTTTCTGTGTCATTAAAGTTTTTGGATATGTATGCACAAGGATGGAATTGCCTGTCCTCCCCCTTCTGGCCCCCATTGCTACATCATTTGAATCAACTTGCAGGATAAAGGGAACTCTCACCAAATGCCATGAAATATACAGCCTAAAAATCTTATAAGAACCCAGAGTGAGAAGCAGCAAGGTATGGGAGATGTCAGGGACAGGACAGGGATCTGGTAGCAGTTAATGTGGTGCCATGGTCAAACCACCATGCCTTGAAGGATTCCCCTACTCATCCAGCTGTGGAGGGCAGATTTTCACCTGTCTGTGGAGACTTACGGATCCAGAAGGCTTCATGAATGCTCTGCAGGACTTGAAGCGTCTCAGCAGCTCATTAGATGAGTTGGTCAATGACTGGCATTGATAAGATTGCTTCCCAACATCCTTTATGTGCCTGTTAGAAGCCAGCCCCCTGGTATACAAAGGAGCTGTATGATAAGAAACAGCAACTGAGAAACAGCAACTGGGTCATTACTGGACCTACTATTTAATGCACAGCATAGTCACAATGACAGAAATACTGGGGTGAATGACATTTCTACACAGCATCATTTCTAGGGTGTTTTACTAAAGCACTGACAAACTTAAGCTACACACACACAAAATTATACAGCCACAGTGTGATGATACACCCCTCTGACCATTTATGCACTGGAGGTTTCATGCTGGGCAGCAGGCTGGAGTTTTAGCCATGGCAGGTTGCCCCACTCTTCCTGCACCCACATGGGGGAGCATTTGGCCTGGTGCGCCTCATCCGCCCCCAATCTGTGCTCCTGCACGAGAGCTGGGGCAGTGAAGTTCCCAGTGTGTAAACAATCTTTGAGATCCTTTGCTGTGCAAGGAGGAATGCAAGCCTCCATCTTTATTTCTGGCTCACTGTAAGCAAGAATGGCCAGGCCAAGAGAGACTACCCAGGAAACTTAGCGCTGGAATAGCAAACATCAGCTACTTCAATCATGAAAGAGTTAAACTGCTGTTCCCATTGTTTACATGTTTAGATGTGGAGCAGGGGTAGTCAAACTGCGGCCCTCCAAATGTCCATGGACTACAATTCCCAGGAGCCCCTGCCAGCAAATGCTGGCAGGGGCTCCTGGGAATTGTAGTCCATGGACATCTGGAGGGCTGCAGTTTGACTACCCCTGCTGTGGAGTAACAATTTCCCACCAGGAAAGAGGCCATACTATGCAAATGAAACAATCCTTAGAAACACTGGTTGATTAATCAATGTAATGGCCATTGTTAACAGCTTTACTGTCACATACATAGAGAGAGAAAAATTGTGGTATAGTTTCCTGTGATTTTGTTCTCCCTGGTAACATAGCGTTGAAGAAGCCAAGAAAGCAAACAGGCTGTTGTTATGTTTGTTATTTTATATCCCAGTATTTATACCTTTCCTAGTTATTTTAATAAACTTTTTTTAGAAGCTATACACACATGACTTTGTGATTCATTTTTAATTCCAATATGGTAGCAGAGGATGGGTGTTCAAAGTAAACATGTGTCTTAGCTTAAAACCAGGATTTTTAAAGGGAACAATTTTTTTCCCCTGTGGATCTAATTTTCTTCAAAATCCTTGATGGCTCAAATCTTGATGGCTCTTTTGTTTGTTTATTTGTTTGTTTTTTGCACTCTTCAGGTAGCTCCACAAAATTCTAGCATTCATTCCTGCCAAACAAAACTATGGTCGTTTTGGAGCCAATTCACCGCCTCCATCAAACTCCTGCTGTCTTTCTTCAGCGTCCACGTCTGCTTTGATGAGTCACTGCCAGTCATGCTCATCCGCAGTGCTTCTCAGCATGGCATCGGCGCCGTCTTGAGCCACTGTCTTCCAAATGGTTGGAAGGCTCTCATGGCATTCTATACCTGCACCTTATTGTTGGCTGAGAGGCATTATGTCCACATCAACAAGGAGGCTCTTGTAGGCATGAAAAAAATTCACAGTGATGTCTACAGCCTACTTTCCACCAATGTGACAGACCATAAACCTCTGTTTGATCTCTTCATACCTGACTGCCAGATGCCCCAGATCCTGTCACCTTGGATGCTGCACTGGTCCACCTTCCTTGTGGGCTATGACTTCCAGCTGCTGCATTGTTCCGGAAAGGCCATCTCCAATGTAGATGCACTGAGCTGCTTGCCGTTTCCACCCTTGGCTCGCCACCCACAGACTGCAGCATCATGCTTCTGGACTCTCTTGCTGTCCCCCTGCTCCATGCCTTGGACATTGCCACTTAACCCTCCGAGGTCCTGCACTCCCAAGTCCTCAACTGGCTGTGGAGGGGGTGTCCCAGCAGCAAGCTGGACCCAGACTTTTGACCTGTCTTCACCCGGTTGTCCATCCACAAGGGCTGCCTGCTGTGGGGGCATCAAGTTGTGGTGCCACCCAATCTGTGCCATGGAGGCACTTAATGATGGCTACCCTGGCATTGTCCATTTGAAGGCACAGGCCAGGAACTATGTTTGGTAGCCAAGGATCAACAAGAAGGTCAAGGGCTGTGCCGGGTGTGCCAAGAGAGCTGACCTGAGATGCCCTAAGCTATGGTTCAGACCTAGGAGTTCGCAAAGAAGCCCTGGTCATGCCTCCATGTGGACTTCACTGGCCCATTCAAGGAGCACATATTCTTAGTGGTCATGGATTCATTTTTCAAATACCTGGAGGTAGTCCCAGTCTCCACAATGACCATGACTGTGGTCATTTGGGTATTGCTGTGGTTCCTTGCCACCCACAGGCTGCCTGACACTATCATGTCCAACAATGGGGCACAGTTCCTGTCTACAGAATTCAAGAACTTCTTGGTGGCTCCCCATGTAACCTCTATGCCATTTCACCCATTACCAACAGCCAGGTGTAGAAGATGGTGCATACCACCAGGGATGAACTCTCAGATGACCATCCAGATTGGCACCTGCATTTCGCAGCTTTCCTGGCACATCAGCACATTACACCCATTACTCCCACAGGAACGAGCCCAGCTGAGTGGCTAATGAATTGGTGTTTGACAACCCTCCTTGACAGGTTGAACCTGGACCACTCGGAGGATGCTTCGCAGCAGGTGGCCCATTTGTTCCATCTGATGATCCGGTGTTCTCCTGGAACTATGCAGATGGACCCAATTGGATCCCCTCCATGGTCTCCAGGGCCACTGGACCAGTGTCCTACCAGGTCTACTTGCTGGATGCCCACACCCTTCACTGGCACACCAACCAGCTGTGGCAGCGGGACCCTAGACAGTTGTATCTGGATGTGCCCAATGACAAGACAACTATCCCAGTGCCCCAGCTGACTACATCGCTACCACCGCCTGCACCGCCAACTCCTGTGGACCCCTTCCTTATGGTCATCCCAGCCCCAACTGGGGTGGTCTCTTAGCCCATGTTGGGCTCATCCCGACCTCTGGTTCCCTCTGCTGCAGAACCCAGGAGGTCCTAGCACACCTGGATAGTTCCCTAGTACCTCCAGGACTTTGTTTGCAACTGGTTAAGTTAGAATCCTAGAATCCTAGAATCATAGAGTTGGAAGGGGCCATACAGGCCATCTAGTCCAACCCCCTGCTCAACGCAGGATCAGCCCTAAGCATCCTAAAGCATCCAAGAAAAGTGTGTATCCAACCTTTGCTTGAAGACTGCCTGTGAGGGGGAGCTCACCACCTCCTTAGGCAGCCTATTCCACTGCTGAACTACTCTGACTGTGAAAATTCTTTTCCTGATATCTAGCCTATATCGTTGTACTTGAAGTTTAAACCCATTACTGCGTGTCCTCTCCTCTGCAGCCAACGGAAACAGCATCCTGCCCTCCTCCAAGTGACCTTTCAAATACTTAAAGAGGGCTATCATGTCCCCTCTCAACCTCCTTTTCTCCAGGCTGAACATTCCAAAGTCCCTCAACCTATCTTCATAGGGCTTGGTCCCTTGGCCCCAGATCATCTCCGTCGCTCTCCTCTGTACCCTTTCAATTTTATCTACGTCCTTCTTGAAGTGAGGCCTCCAGAACTGCACACAGTACTCCAGGTGTGGTCTGACCAGTGCCGTATACAATGTTACTATCTTATGGGGGAGGGGAGCCCTGCTGAGTACCGAGCTTGAGGTCTGAGGCAGGATTCCAGTGTCTGTGCGTCCTTGACCCACAGATCTAATGGGAAACTTGTCCTTAATTGCTCACAATGTTGTCTATAAACCTTTAGCAAGAGTGGCCAGAAGGAAGGAACCATTTGCAGCTTGGAGTTCAAAGCCAGCGAGAGGGAAAGCTCGGAGAAATTCAGCAAGCAGCCTGCCATTCAGACTTGGAGAGCTGGTAGCCCTTCTGGGTCATTTGACAGTGATCCATGCCACTAGCAGTGGTGCTTTTCTCTGGTGCAAGGAGCCTCTTGCATCACAGAATCTGACCCAGGAAATTTCATAGTCTATTGCAGGGGTAGTCAAACTGCGGCCCTCCAGATGTCCATGGACTACAATTCCCAGGAGCCCCCTGCCAGCATTCGCTGGCAGGGGGCTCCTGGGAATTGTAGTCCATGGACATCTGGAGGGCCGCAGTTTGACTACCCCTGGTCTATTGCCTTGGTTTCTGTCCTTGCAAAGCAAAGATGAACCATTCACTCCAGGCCAGTCTGTAAAACAGCTGTGGGGGGGGGGAGGGGGGCTGAAGAGCCCTGAGTCCCTGGGTGACCTCATTTCTGCCACATCTGGAAGTGCTTAGGAAAGCCAAGCAATGATTATGGTGGCTGTACTTCAGCAGCCCCTGAAACCACACCATGGGGTGGGGCTCTTTTACCTCCTGGCCTTTTCTGTGGTTTATTAGCCACCAGAGTCTTCGGTCCAGTTCTGAGAGAAACGGAGGGGAGGGGAGAGCAAAGTGGATCATTTGCAAGCAAGTCAGACCATTCTCACATCTGGGAGGGGTGCAGGAGGGCATGTTTTAGCGAGAGAAGTCATTTGGAGCTGCGTTGGGGGGGTGGGGTTTTGCACACTTGGCAGTATATCCCTGCAATTAGTTCATTTATTTCTCCTGGAACTCCTGCAGTTCTCTTGCAGAACATGCCGCTCTCACTGTTTGGGAGTGGATCTTAGAGGAACTTCCCTCAAGCCCTGGGAGAACAAAGGACAGGGGTCTGCTCAGCCCTGGAGGGGGGCAGGCTTGGATAGTAACTGGCAAGCGCATGGGCTCCCTTTCCCTCCTTGGCAGATTCTGCTTCTCCTTTTCTCTCCCTTGCTCATGTTTCTTTGCCTGCCAGCTTTCAGAGCAGGGGTAGTCAAACTGCAGCCCTCCAGATGTCCATGGACTACAATTCCCATGAACCTCTGCCAGCATTTGCTGGCAGGGGTTCATCGGAATTGTAGCCCATGGACATCTGGAGGGCCGCAGTTTGACTAACCCTGCTTCAGACACCACAGGCCAGAGAGCCAGTTTGGCATAATGGTTAAAAGTGGCAGCCTTTAACCTGGGCAGAGTCTGCACTTACTTTGTTTATTCCATTGTCAATCCTGTTGAATTCAGATCGCTCTGAACTCAGGTCTTCCCCCCCCCCATTGAAACAGGAAAGTCTTCTGCATGTGGTTAGGGTAGTTCAGAAGGGGGGGGGAGCCAAGCCTCTTTCTTTCTTTTCTTGAAGGGGGGGGGAGAGGAGCCAGGCAGGGAGCCTCTTTCTTTTCTTGGAGGGGGGGAGGAGCCAAGCAGGGAGCCTCTTTCTTTTCTTGGAGGGGAGGGCGAGAGGATCGAAAAAGGCAGAGGAGGGAGGAAAAATCCAGGACCAACAGAAGTTGAGAGAAATAAGGGGCTTCTCCTTTAAGGCAAGCTTGTCACATGACCAGGTGTGGCCTATCAGAGGTTCTCTACCACGGAGCTTGGTTTCCCAATCCGGATACTGAGTATTAAAAGCACTCCAAGATATCGCACAATAAAGGTAGGGTCACTCTGGATCAATCCTTCTTGCTGCAAAAGGAAATTTTAAATCCCCAAATCTAAACGGAAATCGCATTCTGTGTAGAGGGCAGGGACTGAATCGACCTGGGATTGGAATAAAAGTTCCATGTAGTTTACACCCTGGAGTGCTGGGTTTGATTCCCCACTCTTACTGTTAGAGCTGTTCTCTTCACAGAGCAGTTATCTGAGTTCTCATCCCCACCTACCTCACAGGGTGTCTGTTATGGGGAGAGGAAAAAGGGCGATTTAAAGCCATTTTAAGAGCCTCTTGTGGTGCAGAGTGGTAAGGCAGCCGTCTGAAAGCTTTGCTCATGAGGTTGGGAGTTCAATCCCAGCAGCCGGCTCAAGGTCGACTCAGCCTTCCATCCTTCCGAGGTCGGTAAAATGAGTACCCAGCTTGCTGGGGGGTAAAATGACTGGGGAAGGCACTGGCAAACCACCCCGTATTGAGTCTGCCATGAAAACGCTAGAGGGCATCACCCCGAGGGTCAGACATGACTCGGTGCTTGTACAGGGGATACCTTTACCTTTACCTTTAAAGCCATTTTGAAACTCCTTCAGCCAATTAAAAGTGGCGTATAAAAACAAACTCATCCCCAGTGAGGTTTTCCATCTTCAGGAGATTCTTTGCAAGCAAAAAAGGGAAGAGAAACCTGTGCTCAAATCCCCACTCAGCCATTGAGCTGACCTTTTGACCTTTGGCCTCCTGCTCTCTATTTCTATCAGCCTATCTCACAGAGTTGCTCAGAGGAGGATGGGAGACCTGTCTGAGTTTATTGGAAGAAGCTAAAGCAAATGCAGTCCAGTCAGTCACTCCTTGGGTTTGCAGTGTCAAGCATAGGAACCTACTTTGGGCTGATCCTGCGTTGAGCAGGGGGTTGGACTAGATGGCCTGTATGGCCCCTTCCAACTCTATGATTCTATGATTCTATACTTGATTCTCTTTGCTGCCTCTTGGTAATTTATTCATTTATTATTTATTTGTTTAGATTTTTATACCACCCTTCCCTACAGCTCTGGGTGGTTTACATAAAACATTATAAAATCAGAGTCCAGTAGCGCCTTTAAGACCAACAAAGATTTATTAAAGGCGTGAGCTTTCGAGTGCAAGCACTCTTCCTCAGACTGTGATCTCCTTACATGACAGGGAAGAAGATCACAGTCTGACGAAGGGTGTTTGCACTCGAAAGCTCACACCTTAAATAAATCTTTGTTGGTCTTAAAGGTGCTACTGGACTCTGATTTTATTGGGCTACTTCAGACCAACACGGCTACTCATTTGAATCTACATAAAACATTGTAGAACATTTACTTAGAACAATATCAATGTAACAGATAACAATAACATACCAACTAGAACATCATTTCAACAAACAATAACATTGACATTCCCTAGGTAGGTTCACCTTCTTAGTCTGAGGGCGGGGTGGGGGGGACCTCAATTGGCCTCAAGCAAATGCCTGGTGGAGGAGCTCTCTTTTGCAGGCCCTGCAGAATTGTGGAAGTTTAGGCAGGGTCCTGATCTCTTCGGGGAGCTCATTCCACCATGTGGGGGCCAGGACTGAAAAGGCCCTGGCCCTTGTTGAGGTACGATGTGCCACTTTAGGGCCAGGGATCAGCAGCCAGTTAGAGGTTGCGGAGCGTAAGGCTCTTTTGGGAGGTATAGGTAGGGAGGTGGTCTCTCAGGGCCGTTCCGCAGTCGTCCAAAATAGCACAATGGTTACTAATTGAAACCGCTACAGTTTTGCCGTTATGCACAATGTCGTTGACAATCTGCAACACTCCTGAAACCGATCCGCAAAAAGCGCTTCGTTGTAGCGCTTTCAGGGAAATCCCAAAAAGTGGATTCACCCTCCGGAAAGCGCTACACTCCTGCAACCAATCTGTAACACTAGCGGAAAAGTTCTGTGCGTTACCATTGTTGCGGTTTCTGCAAAGTCCCGCCCCCTAGCTCTCTCCTCTGATCTTCCGGCGAAGCGATCGCCATTTTTTTTCTCCAAGCGAGTGGAGATCAACGCACCGGCGAGCCTTCGTTTACCCAGCGAGGCTTCCCCGGCTGCAGTCCCTCTGTTTAAAGTCAACAAGCACAAGCAACACAGAGGCCCGTTTGCTGGTTTATTTTCCCTTTATTTTTCACACTATATTCGGCTGAGGGGGGGATTTTTTTTTCACTCGGGGGGAGCGTGGCAACAATGAAACAGCAGCTCAAACACCACCTGCTAGCTGGATGGGTCTCTCCGTTGCAACAAATCAACGCAGATTCGTTGCAACGTGTGTGTTTTTTTTTTAAACCTTCCTTAAAGGGAAAGGGGCTGTTTGGGAGCATGATAATGGCCGCCCATTGGCTGCTTGATGGCCAGGGGCAGGACACAGCTCAGAAATATCGCTTCCTGGCTAGTGATTTTTGCCAAGACCGGAAACCTGTGGGAAACGATAGAAACGCAACTGGATTCCACTACAAAGGCAGGTGTGCATAATGACGAATTCCACTATTTAAAATGGCGATTTTTCGTTCCGCAAACAATTTGCAACATGGATCCCGGTGCGGAATGGCCCTCAGATACACTGGGCCCAAACTGCATTTGTCCTTAAAGGTGATTACCAAAACCTTAAGATTAAGGTTTGTATATAAATTGGGGTGTTGTACAGCTTTTCTTTCTCAGTTTTTGTTCAGGTTTTGCCTCTTGTACCATCTAGTTGGTGTCACAATAAAGAGCTTAAATGAACTCACAGGGCCATTCCACGCAAGGACCAATGTTGCTAAATATTTGCAGTATGCAGAAACACTATATTTAATAGTCGAATTTCATCATTCTACACACCTTCAATTCTAGCGGAATTTTATAGTCCCAGTAGCGGTCTGTTCATTCCCCACAAGTTTCCTGTCTGGCCGGAATCGCAACAAAGCAGGCGATATTTTTCCACACTTCTTCCCGCCCCTGGCTGTCAATCAAACAGAACAGCCAATGAACCGTTGTGTTCGTGCTCCCAAAAAGCCCCTTTCTGTATGGCCCTTTCCAACTCTATGATTTTAAAAACCCGATAACACCAGTAGCAATGAATATTTGTTCATTCGATGTCTCAGAAAGACCTTTTTCACTGGCGTAGGAGATGGTGCTTAATCGTTTACACGCTCTTCAAGTAAAAAACTAAATTCCCCCGATTGGTGCAATTTCTGGCCAAAATTACGGGGAGTGTTGAACAGGGGGCTGTGCTCAGAAACTTTAAAGACAATCGCAGAAGGGAGCTCTGTTTTACTGTTAAGCACTTCTGTGGAGAGACTTCAGCCGAAGAAGCTTCGCTTATTTGTTGCTTTCGCCAGTTTAAGGGGAAAAGAATGGTGATCACATCTCCGGAAGCTTGGGGGTGAGAGCTAGGGAGGGACATTCTTTCTACTGCTATTTGAGAATGCGCATGTCTTTCACTGATGTGTTGCGGCTTGTGCTCAGACGTGTAGCGTTTTTTTCGGGAGGAATCCACTTTTCTGGATTTTCCCCAAGCGCTATAAAATTCCAATTGTTGCGGGAGTTTTGCAGTTTGTTTACGACATCATGCGGAACGTTAAATTAATAGAGTTTACAAAAGCTAAGACTTCAGTTACATTTAAATTGTGCGGAATGGCCCACAGTGTCCTGGTCTCTGAATCCACGGATCCAACTATCACTTCCCCTGCTAATGAAATTAAGAACAAGTACTCCTTTCAACCTGACTCATGAACTGGCTAACAGCATTTGCCTCCCCTCTGGCTGGAGCCCCTGCCCACCTCCAGGCGCCACCCATCTATCCCCACACATGCCTCTCAAAAGGGGGTTTTAATGCCCACATGTCCCTGGTGGTCCTCAGCAACCATCTCTTTCAGCTTTGCTGCAAAAACAAGAGGTAGTCAGCAGCCAGTACAGAGTCAGCCTCTTCAATGCTAATGAGGGAATGTGGCAGGACATATTAAGATCTGGGGAGGGGAGGGGAGGAGCCTGCCAAAAAATCTCTCCAAATCATTCCAAGGTATTTAATCCCTAGCACTCACCCCTGCAAGCTTCAAAGTTGAATTTTCCCTCTTATTTTCCAAGTCAGTGAACATTCAGCAAACATTCCATGAATTTTTCATGTCTGTATTTGTCGTCCCGTAATCATGCTATTTCAACATTTGACAGGAATTTTATAACTGGTATGTGATAATATTTGGTCTTTAAATGAGACCTCCAGAGACTGGGGCAGTCTAGCTCTAATGGTCAGATCTTGTAGAGAGGCAACAGAAAAGAACATGGCCTGTCCTCTGTGCTTCCCAGAGACATTTGGCTGACCAGTACTGAAAAAGAATACAGTACTAGATGCGCTTTGGGTCTAATCCAGCATGGCTCATATAGTATTTAGTAACTGACATGTTTGAGAAGGGATGTCACATCACATCTGCCTTCTCCAGCCCTCTTCTTTTGCCCATGATCCTACGCTGCAACAGGTGTGTGCAGTCACAAATTCAGCACCCTTGTTACTAGTTAAGTGACATGAGGTTGCAGAATACAGAGGAGGAGAGGTCTGTCCGTGCCACAAGCCCCTTTGTCTATGGGTCCAGATGCTCCCTCTCTTCACTGCCAGTCCAACTCTGGACTGTCTGCAGGCTGAGAAAAGAGAGAGAGGGACCTGTCAAGGGGCCAATCTTGTTGGGGGTCACTCTGGCCCATCTCAAGGCTCTGGCACAGACTTCTGTCACCTGCTACCTGGCCAGACCTCTTTCTTGCCACTGCTGGAGAGCTCCTTGCTGCCTTCTTTGCCTCTGCTAGGGTAGCCAGTTCCAGGGTGGGGAACTCACAGAGATTTGGGGGTGTCACCTGGGAGGACAGGGACCTGCCAGCAGTATAGTGGACTACAAGGCCATAGAGTTTACCCTCCCAAGGATCTGTTTTCCCCAGTGGAACTGTTCTCTGTAGTCTGAAGATGAGCTGTCATGCCAAGAGATCTCCAGGTCCCACCTGGAGCCTGGCATATCTTGCCTCTGCCTTTCGAAGCCTCCCAGCAGTCAACAAGACCCCTGCAGTTCAGGCTGCCCCTGGGAATCTCAGCACATGTCTTTTTCCTCCTTCATAGTGAGAACAATGCCCAGATAGCAACAGGAAGGAGGAGTGATGAGTGGACAAGGACTGGCCAACGAGGGGTGTGATTCCATCCAGGACTCTATAGCTGACATCTGCGGCCTGTCCCTGGGAAATGGGGGCTCCACTTTGCAGCATGCTTGGCCCAGTCAGTTCTGCCTGAATGGAGAGGTCCAACTTTGTGCTGGGGGCTGCAGAGCAAAAGTTGCAGGCTGACCAACCAGGAATGATAAATGTACTTCTGGCTTCGCCAGGTGGCTCCCTGCCACATGAGATGTTTCAGGGAGATTTTGCTGCAGCTGCGGAACATTCAGTTAATACTGTGAACTCTGGACCTGCCTGGGAAATGCTTCTAAATTTGAGCTGAAATGAGTTTTCTCTTCCATAAATTTTCCTTTGTGATTTTCTGTAAGGAAACATTCACCAGCTGTTCCCTGAACCACTGCCCCTCAATATTCAGTGAAGTTTATTCTGCCACTTCCACATTCATTTTCTTGAGACTTCTGCAGGAAAACGTCTCTGGGGCCCAGGGGCCTTTGAGGCTGTAGCAGGCTTGGCCAAAGAAACAGTCTTCATGCAAAGCTCCTGCCTACCTCTCCTGCTTAGGAGTTCTGCAGAGGTATCTGGATGGAATCTGCAAGGGCATTAGGTTTTTTAAAAAATAAACAATAATGTTAAAGAATAATTTAAGGCCCTAAGGAAATTCACCGGGCCTCAACCAGAGCCAGGGCTTTCTCAGTCCCTAGAGCAGGTGTAGTCAAACTGCGGCCCTCCAGATGTCCATGAACTACAATTCCCATGAGCCCCTGCCAGCAAATGCTGGCAGGGGCTCATGGGAATTGTAGTCCATGGACATCTGGAAGGCCAGTTTGACTACCCCTGCCCTAGAGAGATCAGGGCCCTCTTTGAGTTCCACAGGGCCTGCAAGATGGAGCTGTTCCGCCGGGCCTATGGCTGAGGCTGGCTAGACAATAAACAACATCGTTTCCAAATCTTGGGCCTCCCTCCCGCCCCCTTCTGCTCTCCTTTTCCTCCAGTTCCTTCAATCACTTTAACATCTAATTGGCTGTTCATTATAATTATTACTGAGGATGATGATGTCTCAATGATAATTCCAGTTTTAAATAGTTTTAATACGGTTTAATTATATTAAAACTTTTTATATAAATTGACTATATTGTTTGCGTATTAATTTATTGTGTTTAAACAACCCTGAGATGGTTTGCTGAGAGGGACAGTATATAAATATACAAATAAAGAAATGATATCTATAGAAAACCTTATTCTTTTTTTCCAATCAGTCCACGGTCAAAGACATTAAAAAAGAAAAGTGCACAGATGGTCTAGTCTGATTTTTGGTGCAATTGAAGATGTATTCTCTCTAACAGGCTTTGTCCACCTGAGAGAGAGAGGTTAGATCATGGGTTTCATTGCACTCAAACATAATCAAGATCCAGAGTTGAATGTGGGGCTGCTCAGATGAATGCTGCCTATTTCTCTGCAGCTGCCACTATCAGAGTGGTCAGTTTCTCAATAAGCCAAACTTCTGTATAAGAAAGCTACCTTATTAAGGAAAGAAGACATCCAGTACACTTGCATAAACAGAACTGAGGGGGAGAGGGAGGGGAGGTAGAGGGAGTAGGGAAAGGCAGCGAAAAAGCTAGGAGTTATAAACCAAACAACAGGATGCAACCTTGAGGTGTTAAGGCAGCCATCTGGGAAGCCTCGGGTCTCAAGCACTAAAGATCCAAAAATCATGGCAGAAAACCAGGGAGGTTCTGACATTCTGCCCCTCCAAGACAGCCCCCCATCAACCACCAGTGGCAGTAGCAATTGGACCGGGCTTCCTAGGGAAACTGTCATGAAATACACGTACCAGTTTTGGGGTGCAAACATGGGCCCATTACGCACACCCAGGATAATGCACTTTCAATGTGCTTTGGCAACTGGATTTTCCTGTGCAGAACAGGAAAATCTACTTCTAAAGTGCATTGAAAGTACATTATCTATTGTATGCAGAATAGGCCATGATCAGCCCCCACTCACACTTCATTCCCCAGGGGAAATTCTTTCCAGTCCACAAGGTACTGAAGTTTGAAATCCAAGATCTGGCAAACTTTGTAGTGGGCGTGCTTATCCACAAAGATAGGAATAGGATTGGCGGATGCAGGGTGTCACCGGTCCAGGGTGGGAGCCCACTGCAGAAGGCTGGAATGGAAAACAGGATGAATGCTTTTATAAGTCTTAGACAGTTCATGCTCTACCGTCATATTATTTATTACTTTCACTATCTTAAAGGGACCAATGAACCATGGGCTTAATTTCCTGGTCATTGACAATGCAGGTGTTTGGTAGATAAATACACTCCAGCCCCCATTTTTCAAGCAGGCATGGGGTTGTGGGGTTTGTCTGCATGATGTCTATAATCCATCTTGCTTGATTCTAAAGTTTGTATAATATTTGGCCATGCATCCTGAATTTGGATTGCCCACGCTTTCATGTCTGGGGGGCTCTCCAGGGTCGGTGTCCAGGTGGGGGCTGCTAACAGATCAGTCCCATAGACCATGTGAAATGGGGGGACCCCTGTAGTTGTGTGAGCCCCATTATCATATGCAAACTCAGCCAAGGGGAGAAAGGATGCCCAGTCAGTCTGTTGATAATTCATAAAGCATCTTAGATACTGTTCCAGCACTTGGTTCACCCTTTCCATTTGCCCATTGGATTCCAGGTGATAGCCAGATGTGAGGGGTTGCTCCACTCCCAATAGCTTGAGGAGCTCCCTCTAGAACTTGGCAACGAATTGGGACCTGTGATCCGACAAAAAACATGTAGGCATTCCATGAAGCTTGTACATGTGTTGCACAAACAAGGAGGCTAAATTTGGAGCGGTGGGTATCTTAGTACAAGGAATGAAATTGCCATGTTTGGAGAATGCACCTACGGTCTTCTTTGCAGCTTTTGTTGCTGGTGGGGGAAGCGGGGCTTTCAATGGAGCTTTCAGCATAGCTGTTACTGGGGCAGCATAGCTGTTACTGTTACTGGGGCAGCCAGTTTCTTTCCTTTCCTGGAAGGGCACTCAGCAAAGAAGTGGCCATGCCCCCCACACCCCAAGCAGAGCTCCTTCTCACAACGTTGCAGTTTCTTTCCAGCATTGTAACCCTTGGGGTGGTGGCCTTTTGGGGGAAACTGGGTCTCTTGGTTGCCTTCTCCCTGGCATCTCAGGCATCCACCATCTCCAGAATCTGCATCTGCCCCTTTATTTCTCTGGCAAGGCAAATCCATGCCATGAGGGTAGCGGGGTGCAATTGATCTATGCATTGTTGCAGAAGATCTCTCTGGAAGCCTCCCCAAAAGGCTTGCACTCGATTGGCTTCATTCCACTCATACAATCAGGCAGCGAGGCGTTGGAACTCTCCCACATATTGGGAGTCCATCTTGGTACCTTGGCGTAGGCTGTGCAATGTTTCCTGTGGATCCTGGCCACTTCATCGGACAAAGCATCCTCTTCCTCACTCCTGGCCACCAGTTTGTGCAGCTCTTGTGAGTACCTGAGATCTCACAAGAGGCTTGTCTGAGACATTTCAAGCCTGGTTTTCCAGCCACATCGCCATAGACTTTGCTGCTGCCAACCACCCCTGATGCTGATGGCATGTGCTGCCAGCCCCTCAAGTCAGTGAACATGGAGGAAACTATTTCCACAGCAAATCACATCACTCTGTGCATCTCTTCCCTTGGGGGGTTATTTTGTGTATGCGTAATTGGAAATGGTTCAGCCAAAACCGAAGAGGACAATCATGATAACAAAAACTCTACTCCACAGGGACGTATTATGTATACATCGTTTACGTTCCCTGAATCCAAACAGACTCAACTCCTCTTGGGATCTATCATGTTTTTTATGAGCATCTCTTTGTACCCAAGGAAGTGTGCATACACACAAAAGCTCAGACCTGGAATAAAGCTGTTGGTCTTAAAGATGTCACTGGACTCTAAATTTGTTCTTTAAGAATGTTAGCATTTTTTTACAGTAGGATATTTAAAGCAATAGAATGAGTGATACATTGGAGTACTAATGGGATATATTGGCTATGCTACTTAGAACTGGTCCCCCATTGAAATATTGAGACTACACTTACTAAATACTTCCACATTCATGTATTTATTGGCAAGCTATATTTTATGACCACTATTCTGATTATAATTATGTTGGGTTTATTTGCTTGGTATTGAAACTAGTCTCATGTTTTTGACTTAATAGAGTTATTAAACACTAGGGGTCACGCCTGTTGTATTACCATTATTCTTTCTATCCGACATAATTACTGAATTTTATGTATTGTTCCTCTATGGTTCATGTAAACCACCCTAAGTCTAAGAGGAGAGCGGTATATAGCTGCAGTAAATAAATGTGTCTGAGGATGAGAGTTCAGCTGTAAGTCTTTGGGTAAAAATAAAATGAGCAGGAAATAATAGTGGTATTATAGTGGGGGTCTGCTGTAGACCACCCGGCCAGATGGAGGACTTGGATGAGATGCTCCTTCACCAGATTACAAAGTTCTCAGAGAGAGAGGACCGAGTAGTCAAGGGAGATTTCAGTTACCCAGATATCTGTTGGAGGACCAATTCTGCTAAAAATGACAAGCCGAATAAATTCTTGGCTTGTCTTGCTGACAAATTCATTTCTCAGGAAGTGGAAGGGGCAACCAGAGGGTCTGCTATTTTAGACTTGATTCTCACCACTAGGGAAGAACTGGTTGACGAGGTAAAAGTTGTTGGTGTGCTTGGTAGTAGTGACCATGTGATTTTGTACTTTATGATCTCAGGGAAGACAAATACTGTATGTATTCACCCTTACAGGCTGGACTTCAGGAGAGCAAATTTTAATAAACTTAAAGTTATGTTTGGTAGAATCCCTGGTCAGAAAAACTTAAGGTGATGGAAGTCCAAGAAGGCTGGGATTTACTCAAAAGTGAAATATTGAAGGCACAATCACAGACATTTCCCTTGAGAAGGAAAACTGGGAAGAAACCATTATGGCTCCATAAACAACTTTCAAAAGAATTGACTAATTTTAAAAGACATTTAGAAAATGGAAGGAGGACCTTATAACCAACGAGGAATATAAACAAATCACAAATGCATGTGGGGAGAGTGTTAGAAAAGCTAAAGCTTTTGTTATATTCAAAGAAAAAGAATAGTCTGCTAGTTGTGGTGGCCTCCTGGGTGTTGCAGTTTCCCAGGATTATAATCCTGGGTGACATCAACATCCACACGGATTCACCATCCCTGGGACTTGGCTTGGACCTCGTGTCAGCCATGGCGACACCGGGGTTCTCACAATTAGGTGCTGGTCCCACCCATCAAACTGGCCTTGATTTGATCTTCTGTGCAGGGGTAAAGGTGGATCTGGTGGCCATACCCTTGATTTGATCTTCTGTGCAGGGGTAGAGGTGGATCTGGTGGCAAGTAACATAATCCCATGGTCAGACAACCATGCTCTGAAGGCCTGGAGGAGGATACCACCCCTTCCCTGTTTAGGCGACAGGCGTATTTTAGGCCACCCATGGAGTTCATGGAGCCCAAAAGATTTCTGAATGGACCCTCCAGTGACCCTCCAGTGATTCGCTGGCGGCCTTGGTGCAGGACTGGCAGTCCTGCCTAATGGCCGCTATTGATGAGATCACTACTCAGCACCCACTCTGCCTTTGCCTCAAACAGGTTCCATGGTATACCCAGGAGCTTCGTGAGTGGAAGATGGAAGTGTGACGGGTAGAGCAAACGTGGCAGAAAACTAGCAATGAAGCAGCAAGGGCATCCTCCCATTTGAGATGGTGGTGAGGGAGGCAAAACATGAAATTCTCACAACTGAAATCACATCCGCAAGCTCTTGCTTGACACAATTATTTAGGTTAGTTCAGTCTCTTACTGCCCTCAGGAAGGGCGCCAGAATAGTGGTAACTTAGATTTGAGCTGTGATGCATTAGCAAACTTTTTTTTGTGGATAAAGTCTTGTTGCTCCGCCATGACCCTCCTGCTATGATTGATGCAGAATGCAAACTGGAAGCTTTGTGGCTGTCGCAGAGGATGATTTGTGATGGCTTCAATGGCTCTCTTTAACTGATGTGGACAAGTTGCTGTGGTCAGTGAGGGCAACCACTTGTCACCTGGACCCCTGTCCATTGTGGCTGCTCAAATGAGGCGACCAGCGGATAGGAGGCCCCTTGAGAGATATTATCAACATCTCCTTGTCAACTAGAGAGTTCCCCAAAGGGCTAAAGATGCCCTCTTCTGAAAATAAATTGCTGGATCTGTAAAACCCCGCCGGCTACCATCCAGCCTCGCATTTAGTGTTTCTGAAGGACTTCAAGAAGGACGTAGATAAGATTGAAAGGGTACAGAGGAGAGCGACGAAGATGATCTGGAGCCAAGGGACCAAGTCCTGTGAAGATAGGTTGAGGGACTTGGGAATGTTCAGCCTGGAGAAAAGGAGGTTGAGAGGGGACATGATAGCCCTCTTTAAGTATTTGAAAGGTTGTCACTTGGAGGAGGGCAGGATGCTGTTTCTGCTGGCTGCAGAGGAGAGGACACGCAGTAATGGGTTTAAACTACAAGTACAATGATATAGGCTAGATATCAGGGGAAAATGTTCACAGTCAGAGTAGTTCAGCAGTGGAATAGGCTGCCTAAGGAGGTGGTGAGCTCCCCCTCACTGGCAGTCTTCAAGCAAAGGTTGGATACACACTTTTCTTGGATGCTTTAAGATGCTTTGGGCTGATCCTGCGTTGAGCAGGGGGTTGGACTAGATGGCCTGTATGGCCCCTTCCAACTCTATGATTCTATGATTCTATGAGTAAGGTAATTGAAAGGGCTACCACAGACCAGCTCCTGGCATACTTGAAGGAAGCTCTGGCCCTTGATCCATACCAGTTGGGCTTCCATCCTGGCTACGGAGTGGAGACTGCACATCGCCTTGACAGATGATTTCCTGTGCCAGTAGGATCGGGTTGGTTTGGCTATCATGCTTTTAGATCTGTCGGCCACATTTCATGTGGTCGACCCTGAGTTGTTAGCACACTGTCTCACTGGGACAGGGATTAGGGGGACAGCCTTTCAGTGGCTAGACTCTTTCCTCCAGAACCAGACACAGAGGGCGGCAGTGAGTGAGGAGTTATCATGCCCTGTTGTCCGCCCCTCTGGTGTACCATAGGAGGCCATACTCTGTAAGGCAGTGGTTCTCAACCTGGGGGTCAGGACCCCTTTGGGGGTTGAATGACCCTTTCACAGGGGTTGCAGCAGGGCAAGCAGCTTGGCCGGGGGAGGCACCATCCACACAACAGCCTTGCAGGGTAGATCGATATAAAGCATTTTTCTGTCTGGAGCAGTGGAAAAGAGCGAGATTGGCATGGTGGAACAAGAGGCAGAACTGAAACCCCAGGGAAAAAAATTATATACAATGATGAACAATGGATCTGCATGCCACTGGTCAAATGCTGGCAGGGGCTCATGGGAATTGCAGTCCATGAACATCTGGAGGACCACAGGTTGACTAGAGGAAGTTGACAGCCATTCAGAACTGGGATTCCTGCATGTAGTTGACATTCCCTGATCAGTTACCTTGCCTCCTCGCTGGTCCCCTCTGTCTATCGCACTGTATTGTGATTCATGTCTCCTCAGGCCAGCCTGGCACCTGGGCTGCTCTGATCACCCTCCTTACGACCCATTCTACCAAACCTCACCATTACCCTGCCAACCATTTGCAACTCAAGGCAGCACGTTACCTTGTGTGTGTGTGGGGGGGGGGGGGTGCTGCCAATCCAAAAAGCAATATAGGACTGGGGTTTCTTCTCCAGGTCAAGCAAATGGCGTGTTTGTTGCCACTTCAGTGCTACCTAATAAAGAACCTGATTTCTACAATCACAAGTCTTATTAGTGCCTACAGGGGGCAATCCTCACAGATTGATTGGACTCACTTCCAGATCCCAAGACTCCACCATTTGCATCAACAGGTCTGATGGGGAGTCTGGAGCACCCGACCATACTGAGGAACGACAATAGAAATAGGCAGTGCAGCAGGCCGCTCCACCCCAGTAACTGAGGCCACAAGAGCAGCTGAATAACTCCCTCGCCCGCTCTGCCATCTGGGGAGCCATGGGGTTGTCCAGCCCAGTCACTGCATGGTTTGAGAAACTTTGATGGGACCTCCAGGAAGTTGGCATACTTTGTGCTTCAAGTGGCATCGTTTATGGATGAATGAAGGGTGCTGTTCACAACAGAGGAGGTTTGAAGTTTGTTATGTGAGCTCATACCTGGAAGGAGCAGTCACAGATTGGCTGGTAGACTTCCACAACATGGGGGGTCCCAAGGTGGGAAGTTTGGACGGGTTTATGAGAGCACTAAGGCAGTGCTTTAAGGACATGATGCTGACCACCCATGCCTGTACCCAGCTATGGAGCCTTCAGCAAGGGTCCCAGTTCAAGAAAGAAGAGTTGGTTCTTATATTCCACTTTTCTCTACCGAAAGGAGTCTCAAAGCAGTTTACAGTCACCTTCCATTTCCTCTCCCCACAACAGACATCCTGTGAGGGAGGTGAGGCTGAGAGAGCCCTGATATCACTGCTCAGTCAGAACAGTTTTATCAGTGCCGTGGCGAGCCCAAGGTCACCCAGCTGGCTGCATGTGGGCTTCGGGTAGCCCCCGCCATCGCTTCGGAACATACATCCTGTATATCAGGGGTAGTCAACCTGTGGTCCTCCAGATGTTCATGGACTACAATTCCCATGAGCCCCTGCCAGCCCCTGGTTGACGAACCCTGCTGTATATCACCCCCTCTAGCCATTGAAAGCAATATCGCCCGGTCATTCAACTCACCCAGGGACTCAGCCAGCTCTCTACATTCATTTAAAGTGTCACCCATTCTTTGAGCCCCCCTGAAGGCTCTGCCCCCCCCCCAGTTCATGTCCATGGGATCCTTTGCCACGGGAGCAGCTCTTCCATCTGGTAGTCCATTTCTTCTTCCATCTTCTCACAAGTTGGGAAAGGCTCTTTGCTCTGGCTCTGTTGCCTTCTCAGTGCTGGTGTCACCTGGTGGAGCTTCCCTCTTTCTGCCTGCACCTCAAAACCCGGCTCTCCCTCACACACCTTGTTGATTCGGGGGTCAGGGTCTTGCCAGGGAATGGCACCTTTAATTTTCTGATTCACCCTGCGCATCCGCTGCAACAGGGCTGACACATTCAGAGGAGGGTCTTCTGAGGTGCTGTTTCCCATCCTGCCAGCTGGTCCTGAAGAGCTCCCTGCTGGAGTCAATGGCAGAACCCCACCACCCGCCTCGCCTACGGACAGCAGATTGAGCGCACCTTGAAAAAAACTGGGCTGTTTCACGTTCTCTGTTTTGCTCTCCAGTGAGCAGCCGCAACTGTTGAGAGAGACAGCCTTTGAATGTTCTGGATACCTTTTGAGTAGTGGGTAGATCCGTTTGCCTTGAATGTCTGCATAAGCAGCTTCTGGTAGAAGATGTTAAAAAAAAAGAAGGAAAAAGCCCTTACCTTGCCAGCAACTCTCCACACGCTCCTTGCCTTCTCCACAAAAATCCCACATCTCCACTGGAGATCGACATGGAAAGGGGTTTCTTTCAGCCTGTGGTGTGCCTGGCATATTTGGAGTCTGGGACGGGTGGGTGGCTTGTTGACATGGGGCCAGGAATAGAGGGTGGATGGGGATTGCTTCTACCAGTGGAAGCAGCCAGTCAAGGCCACAATACCCCCATGCCTGCCTCAGCATGGATGTGTCTGTCCCCCTTGGGAATGAGCCCTGTCCAGATCATCTCCTGAAGAGAAAGACATTCAGTGGAAAGAAGGCTCCAGGGACTCTGCAGAGAATGCCCTCTCCTTCTGCTAGTCCAGCAACAACTGCAGCAGCAACCTGCAACCCTCATGGCTGTCAAGCCTTGTCCCCACCCTGCAGGCAAGGATACCTGGGCCTATTCTGCACACTATAGATAATGCACTTTCAGTGCACTTTAGAAGTAGATTTTCCTGTTCCGTACAGGAAAATCCAGCTGCCAAAGCACATTGAAAGTGTATTATCCTATGAGTGTGGAATGGGCCCTGGACAGCTCATGCAGAACCACGTTCAGGCCTCCTTAGCCCACAAGCCTTTGGCTGCACATCCGGAGGTCAGGGAGCACCCAGTCGAGTATGCCTGGTCCTGCACAGCACACGGGTTTGGCTGGCTTGGTACTGGCAGAGTCCCCAGGGCTGGCTGATCGGGCACCGAAGGCCTGTCTGCTGCTGCTGCTGCAGCCCCATGGTTCCTCCCCCGGTGCATTCACCTTTATTCATTTAGATTTTATTTATCTAGATTTTTATACCTTGGGCTGCGCCTCACCCACCAACTGGTGACCTGGGTAGATTCTCTACCGTTTGCAGCTCTTCCAGCTCTAAATCATCATATTATCCATTTTAGACTTTGTAAGTAAACTCTGTAGGGAGTTTTGCTGGAAAACACATTACATATGATGGTCAGGAAAATCTACGCCATCAAAAAGGTTCAAGCATCTGGAATCCAGCTTTACCAGAGACTGCTGCTGACGGAAATTGTCCGGACTGTTCCTTTGAAAACCTTGACCGCTACGGGCTGCAAGAGTTTCAGTCGTGCAAAGACCCTGGGGAGTTCCCTGAGGCTGACCGAGAGGAGTGTGGAGGGGCACGCTGGGGGCACGCTGCCAGGCTGCATTGACACCTCTGACTTATTTCTCACTCTAACCCAGGGGTAGTCAAACGGCGGCCCTCCAGATGTCCATGGACTACGATTCCCAGGAGCCCCTGCCAGCGAATGCTGGCAGGGGCTCCTGGGAATCGTAGTCCACGGACATCTGGGGGGCCGCCGTTTGACTACCCCTGCCTAACCATTCCTGTCTTACATATATGAGAGCTGGGAATGCAGTTTGTGGATGACTTATCCAGGAAAAAGGGAGTATACCTGCAATGCTCTCATTTTTGGCCTCAACGAGAATGAGATGCTTGGCCCCCTCCATCCCTCCTGCCCCTTGCCTCAGCAGCCCCCCCCTCTCCAGCCATGATGGTTATTACAGGAACATCTGGAAGCCAAACAAGGAACATAATTTTGCAGCCCAGAAGGGACGAGGGAATCCAGCGCCACACCAGAGGACTCCTGCTTTCCTACAACAACTGCAATTGTGCCTTTGAGGGTTTACCAGTTGCTGGTAGATTCCAGTCATGTCTGATGAGGTCAGTGGGAAACTATGAAAGGCCCATTTGCTTTCGGGGGGGGAGGGGGAGACACTGGATTTTGGCACATGCGAACCAAGGGGGAAAAGCAATCCAGATGTGTGCTTTTTCGCTTGGAGTTTGACGCTGACTTGCTAGGCCCAGAATGGGACAGAACGGAAACTCTGCCCTTCACAAGGACTCCTAAGTGTACTTACTTGGAAGTAAATCTAGCTGAATGCAGTGGGCCTGGCCTCGGAGAAACGGCTCGGCATGCTGCCCTCGTACTCTGTCATCGGGACATCCAGTCGGCCTGCAAGATGTCAAAGCCGTGTGGCGTTTGCCCTCTGTAATGTGATTCTGTTTAATGATGAGTTCTATGTTTCACAACAGCCTCTTGTGGCGCAGAGTGGTAAGGCAGCCGTCTGAAAGCTTTGCCCATGAGGCTGGGAGTTCGATCCCAGCAGCCGGCTCAAGGTTGACTCAGCCTTCCATCCTTCCGAGGTCGGTAAAATGAGTACCCAGCTTGCTGGGGGGTAAACGGTAATGACTGGGGAAGGCACTGGCAAACCACCCCGTATTGAGTCTGCCATGAAAACGCTAGAGGGCGTCACCCCAAGGGTCAGACATGACTCGGTGCTTGCACAGGGGATACCTTTACCTATACCTATGTTTCACTGTTTGTTGTGTTGTTCAGACCCTTTCAGTTTAGAGCAGGGGTAGTCAACCTGTGGCCCTCCAGATGTTCATGGACTGCAATTCCTATGAGCCCCTGCCAGCATTTGCTGGCAGGGGCTCATGGGAATTGCAGTCCATGAACATCTGGAGGACCACGGGTTGACTAGAGGAAGTTGACAGCCATTCAGAACTGGGATTCCTGCGTGTAGCTCACATTCCCTGGTCAGTTACCTTGCTTCCTCGCTGGTCCCCTCTGTCTATCACACTCTATTGTGATTCATGTCTCCTCAGGCCAGCCTGGCACCTGGGCTGCTCTGATCACCCTCCTTACGACCCATTCTACCAAACTTCACCATTACCCTGCCAACCATTTGCAGCTCAAGGCTGCACATTACCTTGTGTGTGTGGCGGGGGGGGGGGGGGGTTGCTGGCAATCCAAAAACCAACATAGGACTTGGACTGGGGTTTCTTCCCCAGGTCAAGCAAATGGAGTGTTTGTTGCCACTTCAGTGCTACCTAATAAAGAACCTGATTTCTACAATCACAAGTCTTATTAGTGCCTACAGGGAGCAATCCTCACAGATTGATTGGACTCACTTCCAAATCCCAAGACTCCACCATTTGCATCAACAGGTCTGATGGGGAGTCTGGAGCACCTGACCATCCTGAGGAACGACAATAGAAATAGGCAGTGCAGCAGGCCGCTCCACCCCAGTAACTGAGGCCACAAGAGCAGCTGAATAACTCCCTCGCCTGCTCTGCCATCTGGGGAGCCATGGGGTTCTCCAGCCCTGGCACCAATCACCGTATGGAAACTTAGAAGCTCCTTCGATGGGACCTCCAGGAAGTTGGCATACTTTGTGCTTCAAGTGGCATCGTTTATGGATGAATGAGGGGTGCTGTTCACAACAGAAGAGGCTTGAAGTTTGTTATGTGGGCTCCTACCTGGAAGGAGCAGTAGCAGATTGGCTGGTAGACTTCCACAACATGGGGGGTCCCAAGGTGGGAAGTTTGGACTGGTTTATGAGAGCACTAAGGCAGCGCTTTAAGGACCTGATGCTGACCACCCATGCCTGCACCCAGCTCTACCCAAAGGAGTCTCAAAGCAGCTTACAGTCGCCTTCCCTTTCCTCTCCCTACAACAGACACCCTGAGAGGTGGGTGAGGCTGAGGGAGCCCTGATATCACTGCCTGGTCAGAGCAGCTTTCTCAGTGCCATGGCGAGCCCAGGGTCACCCAGCTGGCTGCATGTGGGGGAGTGCAGAATTGACCCTGGCTCGCCAGGTTAGAGGTCCACACTCCTAACCACCACACCAAGGTGGCTCTAAATATGCAGAGGAGCTCAGGTGCCTGGTGAGCAAGATGCATGCCTGGACTGATGAGGTGAAGGTGCAGTTTTTTCAGGAGGGGCTAAGTCCAGAGATTCTCAACTGGGCCCTCCAGTATGACGTCCAGACCCAGATGGGGTGAATCTAGCTGGCTGGGGAGGTGGAGAGCCACATCCAAAAAGTGCACTTCCCTTGGCAGCTCCAAGTGGTGGCAACGGCAAGTGTCAGGTGGCCCCAACCCCACAAGGAGGAGGGAATCACCTAGAATACGCAGAGGAGTCTAGGGAACAGGCCCAGTGGCGAGCAGTGGGGCTGTGACTGGGCTGCGGCATGGCTGGCCAATTCCTGCTGCGCTGCCCACTGAGATCTGCTAGAGGAGCTGGAGCCGGCCTCAAGGGATCAAAAAATGAATGACCTGGACCTGTGGAGAAGGTCAGGACCAGCAGCAACCATACCCCATGGAAGCCTGATATCCAACCCATCTGGGCCCTGCTAGCCTCAGTGGAACCAGCCCCACCAGCTAGTTCCAGGGAATTATCAAAGGAAGACTGGGGAGCCAGGATAGCATCAGGAATCAACTCCAACCTGCCAGGAAGCGCCCAACGGCAAAACTTGGGAAAGGGTGCTGATGAGACTGTGGTGAGTATATTGGTACCAGTGGCTGTGGGTAACCCCCGCAAGAGACTCTAGTTAACCCTTCATGAGATTCTGGACTTGGGGTGTTCCTGGACGTTGATCAATCTGGCTCTTGTGCAGTGGTTGGGACTTTGCCTGGAGCCCCTGGGGAGGCCAATAACTTCCTCACTAATGGATGGGCGTCCTGCGAGGGGAGTGGCCATGCAGCAGACAGACCAATGGGACTTGGGGGTGAGAGAGCACTGGGAAAAGACCCAGACTGAGATGGTACCTGGGGCAGACTACCCCTCATTATAGGTTTCGACTGGTTGTGAGAGCACAACACAATAGTGGACAAACATTCCATGACATTCCAGGGGCAGTTTGGGGGGGTGCATTGGTGCAGTGAGTGGTCTGGGGGACTTCTGGTAGCTGACTTGCCAATGCTCCTTTTCCTTGAAGGCCTGCAGGTGGGGTTGGGCGAGGAGGAATTGATCGGCCTACCCTGAGAATATTGGGACTTGCAAGAGGTACTTGAAGGGGGGGGGAGTCAGACGGGCTGCCTGAAAACCGGTGAACAAAAAGACAGGGCCTCCCTGCCTAAGGCCAAGCTGCATGCCATGTCCTCTTGGGAGATGGAGGAGTTGAGGAAGTTTCTTGACAAGAGCCTAGCCTGGGGTTTTATTCAGTCAACTACCTCCAGTATCACTGCCCCGGTGCTATTAGCAAAAAAGAAGGATGGGACCCATGACCACTGTTTCCCCCTTTTTTGAAAACTGTGTAATTTGATCTAGCAGTAACTCATTCAAATCCTCTCACTGGCTTGGTGGTCTATAGCAGACCCCCACAATAATACCACTCTCATTTCCTACTCCTTTTATATTTCCCCAAATACACTCAACTGAACTTTCATGCTCGGGTACCGGTATTTCTTCACAAGTATAAAGATTCTTAACATATATTACTACACCTCCCCCCTTCCTTACTTGCATGTCCCTTACGAATAGATTGTACCCCTCGATTCTAGTATTCCAATTGTGAGTATTATCCCACCAGGTTTCTATGATTCCTATTAGGTCAGTGATGAGTTCCATATTGCAGTGTTTGTTCAAACTCTTTCGGTTTAGAGTAAGCCAATTCAGTACTGGGGGACAATCCTCAAACAAGAGAGTACAGGAAGATCAAACTGGGACTGACTCAACCCCCCCCCCTCCACTATTGAACAATACATTTTAATATTTTATTCCCTAGAATTGAAAAAAGGTATTTTAATTATTGGTGTCCTCTCCCCTGCCCCTATTGTGGTGCAAAAACTCCCTGTATTAATGCTTGTGAGACCAGCCTTCTCTATTTCCCAGCATGAATGTAGCCCCACTAAAGATCTTCAGCTGCCACAGAAAGTAGAGCTATATCAACATCTACACAATGCTGATTTGGGGAGCTGGTGGTGGTTTGTGGGATGAAGGGCAGCATCACCAGCACCAGCCTTTGTCCAGTTTCATAGGAGCCAGTTTAATGGTCAATCTAGCAGAGCAGACAGTTGAACTAACCTTTGGAAAAACCTGCTTGGCTGACCATTTGTGTCCCTTTGCTGCCGCCTGGTGCTTTGGTCTTCCCTTGGTAGGATCACTGCGTCTTCCAGCATCTTTGTCGTCTTCATTGGCCTTTGCCCATATATGGCAGCCTTTTAAATACCTGAAGATAGTTATTAGATCCTCTCTCAATCGTCTCCTCTCCAGGCTAAACAGACCAAGCTCCCCCAACCTTTCCTCTTGGTCTCCAAACCCCTCACCATCTTTGTTGCCCTCCTCTGGACACACTCCAGTTTGTCTACATCCCTCTTCAACTGGGGTTTCCAAAACTGAACCCAGGACTCCAAGTGAGGCCGAACCAGAGCAGAGTAAAGCGGTACCATCACCTCCCGTGATCTGGACACGATACTCCGTTTGATACAGCCCAAAATCCCATTTGCCTTTTTAGCCACTGAGTCACACTGCTGACTCATGTTCAATGTGTGGTTTACTAAGACCCCCAGATCCTTTTCACACATACTACTGCCAAGACAACTGGAAACAACTACAGATACTGGAGCGTGTCCCGAGGAGGGCTACAAAGATGGTGAGAGGTTTGGAGACCAAGTCGTATAAGGAAAGGCTGAGGGAACCTGACTTGTTTAGCCTGGAGAAAAGACAACTAAGAGATGATATGACAACCATCTTCAAATACTTGAAGGGTTTTCATATAGAAGACGGAACAGAGTTGTTTTCAGTTGCCCCAGAGCATCGGACCAGAAACAAGGGGTTTAAATTAATTCAAAAGAATTTTTGGCTAAACATCTGGAAGATGTTCCTGACAGAGCATATCCTCAGTGGAACAGGCTTCCTCGGGAGGTGGTGAAGAGACCACTTGGGCATGGAATTGGGGTCACTGTGGGTGGGCAGGTAATTCTGAGTTTCTGCATTGTGCAGGTAGTTGGATTAGATGACCCTGAGGTCCCTTCCAACTGCATGACTCTATGTGCCGGGTTTGATTCCATGCTCCCCCACATGCAGCCAGCTGGGTGACCTTGGGCTCACCACAGCACTGATAAAGCTGTTCTGACCAGCAGTAATATCAGGGCTTTCTCAACCTCCCCTCCCTCACAGGGTTTCTGTTGTGGAGAGAGGAGGGGAAGGCAAACGTGAGCTGCTTTGAGCCTCCTTTGGGTAGAGAAAAGCGGCATATAAAACCAACTCTTCTTCTTCTTCAGTAATCTCAGAGCTCTCTCAGCCTCACCTTCCTCATAGGGTGTCTATTGTGGGGACAGGGAAGGGAAGGTGAATGTAAGCCACTTTGAGACTGTTTTGGGTAGAGAAAAGCGACATATAAGAATGAACTAACTCTTCTTCTCCTTCTATTTAGGGTGGGGATTGTCATGCTAGGAGGCTTGGGGAGGAAAAATGCTGGGGGGAATGCTATGTGGGCTCTCCATTTTTTCACAGCAGCAATGAGAGCAGCACAGAACACCTCTAAGCCTCTGCATCTGCCCTGGTTCCTGAATCTGTTCTCTCCTTTTAGTGATGGTTCCTCCCTGCTGCAGATCAGCATTCTGCTTTGGGGGGTTGGGGGAAGGTAGAAACAGGAGGGGCCCAGAACAACCCAACGATCACTCAGCCCAGCCATTCCAGCAGTTGGGTCTGAGTCCATCCAAGCTTCCCCTTTCAGGCCGACGGTGCTATGGAAGACAGTGGCTGAGCGGAGCGGCCCCAGAGGGACTGGAAGAGTTGCTTGGCCTTAGCCAGACACTGGCAGCCCTCTTAGTCATTTCACTGCCAGTTAGATGGCCAGTGCCCCTCAGGTGGGAACAAGTGGACTCTCTGTTGTTCACCATCCAAGTTTGGATATGGTTGTGCAGGACAATTGTAGGAGCCCATCATGAGACTAGGATGCTCATGGAGAGCCAGCTGGTGCAATGGCACCACCTACTGGCCAAATGAATGTTTACCTTTCCACAATAGAATCAGAGTCCAGTAGCACCTTTAAGACCAACAGGGCGCCCTGAATAAATCTTTGTGTCCACTTCAGACCAACTACTTTAAATCTACTTCAGACCAACATTTGAATCTACCTTTCCACAGAAACTCTCCGGGGCTGTTGGCCTTTGTTGGGGCTCACCAAGGTCTCCTTTTCACCTCTACATTTGCTTAACAGCCCAGTCATTAAGTATCTTTTTGACACATGAGAAGAATTTCTGCTTTGCTTGCCCCTTCATCATTCTCATGGTTCTCTCTTGCAGCATCTGTTTGCTTTGCTTGGCATGCCCTGTACAGCCACCCCATCCTGTGTCCAAAGCATAACTGGGAGATGCCACAAGTGGGACTCTTCTGGCTCAAAGCTATGGGAAAGTCTATTGACTGGGACTCCTGGATGGCTTATCAGCTGTATCAATAGGCCATCCTGTAGCTAACATGACAAAGAGGGTTTTTTTTAATCTCACTATGCATGCTAAAGAGCCTCTTGTGGCGCAGAGTGTTAAGGCAGCAGACATGCTGTTTGAAGCTGTCTGCCCATGAGGCTGGGAGTTCAATCGCAGCAGTCAGCTCGAGGTCAACTCAGCCTTCCATCCTTCAGAAGTCGGTAAAATGAGTACCCAGCTTGCTGGGGGGTAAACAGTAATGACTGGGGAAGGCACTGGCAAACCACCCCGTATTGAGTCTGCCATGAAAACGCTGGAGGGCGTCACCCCAAGGGTCAGACATGACCCAGTGCTTGCACAGGGGATACCTTTACCTTTACTTTTATGCATGCTAACCTTGTTTAACTTGTGTATCCATATTCCTCACAATTTATTTTAATTGGGATTATGTGACTGTTAGTAATATATAATGTAATTTTGAATTCAACTCTCTGGCCCCAGGACAAGATAGCTGCCAGCTCAGCTTCTACTTGAAGGAAATTTTCACACGTATGGAGACAGAAGGGGCCAGCAGTAAATGATGGGGGGGCAGCCATTGATCACTGGCATTGACAGTTTTATTTATCATATGTATTTGTGAACTACAACTGAATTCGAGGGGTCTGATTGGCTGGTTTAGCAAAGAATTATCATATGGTTGTATTTGGATGCTGTGACACAGTTTATTAATGTAACAGGATTAACTTTTGCTTATATATCCCCACTGTCATGATGGTCAGTTCATAGTCTGAGGAAGAGTGCTTGCACTCGAAAGCTCACGCCTGGAATAAATCTTTGTTGGCCTTAAAGGTGCCGCTGGACTCTGATTTTATTGTACACCTTTGAAGGTATGCCTTCACACAGGCCCACCTATTAGTGCCACATATGAGCAACCATCACAGTTCCTGAATTGCACACGGAAGTTCCAGGTATGGCCATGCATGGGGTCAGTCCACACATTCATCTTCCAGAACGCATGTGATGGCAAGCTTGCCACAGGAAATGCAACATGCATGGACAACTTGCATGTGTGAATGGTGACCATCGACAGAATCCCACCCAGAGCATGTGTATTTTGGTCTATCCTCCTCGCAAGGCTTCACATTCCCCCCCTCAGCTGCCAGTCTTCACACACACAGTGTGGAGGGCAGATATGCAACAAGTGCCTGTGAGCTGAGGTTCTTGCTCCTGTTATCAGGACGGGGAGACCTGGAGTGGAGCCAGGCCACTTCCGCTCACAAGCAACTGCAGGAGGTATTCTTCTTGTGCCTACTGATCCTGCAGTCGCCTATTTACATGAGACCCAAGCCACCGGGAGCCAGGTAGGGTTGTGCGCTGCAGCATCCGAATCAGCCGTTCCAGGCCTCTGCAGCCAGCACTGCACCGTGGGGGGTGCAGTTCTCTCCTACTGCAGAGCATGCAAAACAAAAATGTTCTGGAAGGCATTTTCAGAAAAGGATCATAGCGGCAGAAATGGAGCTGCTCTTTTATAATGGGACAGGATTGGAGTGGGTTGTGCGATTCGGCATCCGAAGCGGCACTGGCTGCTACTGGCGGGAACGGCTGCTTCGGATGCCGAATCGCACAACCCTAGTATCTGCCACTGCACTGCACCTTGCCGATGTCCACGTTTCCTTCTAATTCGGTAATCCGAGTAGCATTGCATTGTTCGCTGATTGTCTGCCACTGACTGATTGCATTGTTGTTTTAATTCTGCTTTCTGCAGAGATGGCTATAAATAAAGTAAACGAAATGACATAAAAATTAGAGCCAGAGAGCTCTCCTGCCTTGACTGCTCAGTAATTGAACCGGTAATTGAACCGGTGTCCATAGCAACCCACCCACACTGGCGTACTGTGAAGTGGCATGCCAATGATGCCCCCCTCCCCGAAAAAGTCACATATAAAAGTCCCCAATCAGCACATGCCATCACAGTGCCTCTGCAAAAATGAAATCTGGTCCAGTGAAGGACCAGACATAAAGCAAGTAATAGGGCCCTGGGATACTGATATGGTGTATCAAAGATTACGGTATAATAAACAGGCTTCCAAGGAGTCTTCAGACTTCAATTGGTTCTTTAATGTTCAGAATATTAAACAGATCCCAATGTTTTGCTTTTGTTTTAGACTCTCTGGTAAGAGACTGTTTCTCTAAATTGAGGTTTCCTGTTGAAAACATTGAGGGCCATTCCGCACCCGTTAAATGTAGTGAAATGCTTACCTTATACAGACGCCATATTTTTGGCGTTTTGCATGACGTCACCAACATCCAGCATCCAAGCAGCAAACCGGTAGCTACATCCTCCATTTTAAAGCACTAGCTGGGGAACTGCATAAAGTGGATTCCCCCAACTAAAAAGTGCAAGCTGCAGGAGAGCAACCACATTAAGGAAATGCGTGGAGCCGAAGTAGCACAATCTCTGCCTCCAGTGCCTGCCCTCGCACCAGCCTCCCTCTGCCTTCTCCCAGGGACAGGTTGGTGGGTTTTGTTCCACCAGCGTTCCACCAGCTGAATGGCATAGCACTAAATATTATTGCGCCTCTAAGCCCCTACCCACCTTTCTGCTGTCTCGCTTTTGCCTGCTGCCTTTTTGCATTCCTCACCCTCCACAAGTGCTGCTGGAAGTGGCAAAAGAGAGAAATGCGCTTTACATGTGACTCTCTTTCACCTGTCAATCAATCCAGACAGCCAATCTCTTTTCTTTATGTTTTAAAGGTCCCGCAATGCCTGCTAATTTTTTTTAATCCATAGTTCTCCATTTAAACGCCTATGAATGTAAGTTTTAAAAATTAATCTTGTTCCTGATGGAGGGAGGGAACTTTAGAGAGGAATGTTTTGTGTTACAACTTTGGGAGGGAAATTTATTTCTGGCATTGCCTACATGCTTGTCAGCCTATTTCTTGCTCCAGGATGTTAGACCTTTTAAAAAAGAAATTCCTGGCCCCGGGAACAAGGGAGAGGGAAGTGGGTGTGAGGGTGGGATGAGGCAGGTGCTGTCATGAACCCCTAGTTCCTGACCTGTAGTTCTCACCTCCTTTTGAGGTTTGCTTGATAACCCCCTTCCTCAGTGTCAAGAGTCCTGTCTAAGACCGTTTATGCACTGGGAACTTCACTGCCCCAGCTCCCATGCAGGAGCACAAATTGGGGGCGGATAAGGTGCACCAGGTCAAATGCTCCCCCATGTGGGTGCAGGAAGAAGTGGGGCAACCTGCCACAGCTAAAACTCCAGACTGCAGCCTGGCATGAAACCTCCAGTGCGTAAACAGTCTAAGAGCTTATGCGATGTGCTGATCTTTGTCCTGATTCTCCAAATTCTTTTCCTTAAAGCTTCATCCTGAAGCCCGAGACTGATGTCTGATGTGTGAATCTGCTGGGTCCCAACTGCTTGGTTCCTGACAGGTGCCTTAGGGCGTTTTAGCCTCAATAACTTCTCTCACCTCCCCCTCCCCCCATTCAGGAACAAGATTAATTTTTTTTTCTTTCCCTTCCTAAGCCACAGCCATTAACTGGAAGAACTGATAAAAAAAAACACAACCTGCACAAGTCCTTCACCTTTTCCCCAGAGCCAAAGACACCATTTCTGCACTGGGAACTTCACCGCCCTGGTTCCCATGTGGGTGTACAAATCTGGGGTACGAATGAGGTACACTGGGCCAAATGCCTCCCTGTGAGGGAACAGGAAGAAACTGGGCAACCTGTCCCGGCTCACACTGTAGCCCGCAACCCAGCATGAAGCCTCCAGTGCGTAAACGGTCACAGTCTCTTTTAATAAGCTGCATGTATTATTTGTTCTCACCTGAATGAGGAGGAAGCATTAATGATCCGTGGGCTTCAGGAGCCTTTCAGCCTTTCAAGATCCAGGCCCTGTTGAAACTGTCAAAGTTCTGAAGGTGCTGCAAGATAGCATTCTTCCACCAGGCCTATGGTTTAGGGCAGGAGTAGTCAAACTGCGGCCCTCCAGATGTCCATGGACTACAATTCCCAGGAGCCCCCTGCCAGCGAATGCTGGCAGGGGGCTCATGGGAATTGTAGTCCATGGACATCTGGAGGGCCGCAGTTTGACTACCCCTGGTTTAGGGCAACATAAGCATAATAGGACATCAATAAGCTCCTGCAAGAATTATTCTGACCTAGGAGGGTTTTTAGATTAAGATATTTTAAAATTAGCGTTAAATGTGTTTATATCTGTTTTGTACTTTATTTCATTGATGTTAGCCACCTCGAGTCTATTTTAGGGAGGGCTGGCCAATACATTAATAACAATAACAATAATAACAATGTTTATAAGTTGCAAAGAATGTGTCATTTTTCTGTTGTAAAAACATTTAAAAACAAGTTAAAAGTGTACTTGCCACATGACGGAAAAAATTCAAACGAGCACAAAGTCTCTTGAAAACATAACAGAGCTAATTGGCAAGTAACAAGGCAAAAGGAAATTTATAACCATTTATAAACAGGTGGATATTATGTACCATGACTGAAATTAGCTAAATCAGACACTAGATGGTGCCATAACACCAAAAGCACGAATACAAAATATGCAAGCTGCAGTACATCTTATCAGCGAACTTCAAATCTGAGAAGAGATATCTATCTAATGCAGAATCTAAATATTATGTCATGAATGATAATATGTTGGGCATAGACACTAAAATTAAGCACAGTTAAGATTGGAAATTGATTTTATGGTACCACCTATGGGCTGGTTTAGCCAATTTCAGTCACTGACCTTAATTTTCATCTGTTAAGCAGCAGGGTTCTTTATCTCATTTAAGAGACCACCACAGATCCCCATACCATAACATCGTTAACACTAAGAATGGCATTTGCCTGTTTGAGCTTTCATGCCATGCTGAATGCAGTTTGCAGTGGTCAGTTCTTCCATATCCCTGTCTGATCGTCTTTGTATTTGTGATGTGGAGACAATTGAAGACCTTAATCACTATATTCTGGACTGTCCTCTGTACAACAACTTGAGAACTAAATACATTAAGAAACTTTTGCCCACTACTTGGGGCACAGTGAAATCTGAGGGGCTTTCCGCACCGGGATCCTTATAGCAAATTGTTTGCTGAATGAAAAATCGCCATTTAAAATAGTGGAATTCGTCATTATGCATACCTGACTTTGTAGTGGAATCCAGTTGCGTTTCTATCATTTCCCAAAGGCTTCCGGTCTCAGCAAAAATCGCTAGAAAGGAAGCACTATTGCCAAGCTCGTCCCGCCCCTGGCCGTCAAGCAGCCAATGGGCAGCCGTTAGCATGCTCCCAAACAGCCCCTTTCCCTTTAAGAAAGGTTTTTTTTTTTTTTTAACCCACCCATTGCAATGAATCTGTGTTGATTCGTTGCAACAGAGAGACCCATCCAGCTAGCAGGTGGTGTTTGAGCTGCCGTTTCATCGTTGCCACGCTCCTCCCGAGTAAAAAAAAAAATCCCCCCCCCCCCCACGGGCCCGATTTTCGGCCGAAAACAGTGTAAAAAATAAAGGGAAAATACATCAGCAAACGGGCTTCTCTGTGCTTAGTGACTAAACAGCTCTGGGGAGGGACTGAAGCCGGGGAAGCCTCTAAACAGAGGCTCGCTGGTGGGTTGAGCCCCGCTCGCTCAGAGAAAAAAAAATGGCTATCGCTTTGCCGGAAGATCAGAGGAGAGAGCCAGGGGGAGGGACTTTGCAGAAACCACACCAATGGTAACGCACAGAACTTTCCCGCTAGTGTTGCAGATTGGTTGCAGGAGTGTAGCGCTTTCCGGAGGGTGAATCCACTTTTGGGGATTTCCCTGAAAGCGCTACAAGGAAGCGCTTTTTGCGGATCGGTTTCAGGTGTGTGGCAGATTGTCAACGACGTTGTGCATAATGGCAAATCAGTAGTGTTTTCAATTGGCAACCATTGTGCGATTTTGAAGGCGTGCGAAAAGCCCCTGAGTATTTAATCCTGTTGTTGTCAGATACTGACCCGTATATTTCCAACCGAGTTACCCTACTTCCTCTCACCAAGTAAAAGTCTAACTACGTAGACAAATTGTGTTGTCCTAATAATTTTAGGGCTCTCTGTATCTATTAGACAATTTTAGTCTTGTGATTTTAGAATCTGACTTTTATTTTATCTCATGTTTTTGTATACTATTTAGATTTGAAAGTATTGTGATGGCCAATGGCTAATACAATAAAACTTGTCTGTTTGTCTAATATCCACTGTTTCTAATTAATGATTATACAATTCCTGTTGCCTTGTTATTTGCTAAAGACCTCTATTCTGTTTTCAAGAAACCTTGTGCTCTGTTTGAATTTTTTGGTCATGTGATAAATACATTTGTTTGGTAACTTGTTTTTAAATTTTGTTACAGCAATAGAATAATGACATATTGTTTGTAACTTGTCCATTGGGTTTGTGAAAGCTGGACCATAAGGAAGGCCGAGCGTCAAAGAATTGAGGCTTTTGAACTCTGGTGCTGGAGAAGACTCTTGCGAGTCCCTTGGACTGCAAGGCGAACAAACCAGTCAGTCCTAGAGGAGATCAGCCCTGACTGCTCCTTAGAAGGCCAGATCCTGAAGATGAAACTCAAATACTTTGGCCACCTCATGAGAAGGAAGGACTCCCTGGAGAAGAGCCTAATGCTGGGAGCGATTGAGGGCAAAAGAAGAAGGGGACGACAGAGAATGAGGTGGCTGGATGGAGTCACTGAAGCAGTCAGTGCAAACTTAAATGGACTCCGGGGAAAGGAAGGCCTGGAGAATCATTGTCCATGGGGTCGCGATGGGTCAGACACAACTTCTCACCTAACAAAAACAACATTGTTTGTAATTAATAGCAATTATTACAAAGCCGAAGAAGTTTCGCAACAAAACGAGGGATGACCTGGGAATCTCGTCTGATGATATTAAAGATACTGAAGACATGAATTTCTCCTCATGCTTAATGTTTACCTCAGGAATTCTTCTGTTAACAGTAAGACTGATTGAGCCCCATGGTTCCCCCCACCTCTATGATGAAGCAGAGGCAGCACCCTCAGGCTGCCTTCCCAAGGGCATTCAGTTGGTGCACACAGGAGTTGTGCCTCGAGGGGCCAAAACCTCATGGAATTGGGTGTTGGAAGCCAGATGAGCTGCAGGCTGAGGTGGGACCTCAGGTTGAATTCGGGTCTCAGCCAGCCAGGTTTCACCCCCCCCCCCCGAGGGCACTTCAGAAGCTGCCTGGGAGACCCAGGGCCAGTCACCACCCCCCTCAGCCTAACATACCTCCCAGAGGAGTTTTTGTGTGGAGAAAACAGGATGGAAGAACTACTTGTTCCAACTGCTGAGGACAACAGGTTCTGCCTCTCTAAATAAAAATCGGTTTCTTTACGGTTGTGACTGGCAACTAATGGGCTGTGCTTCAAAATGCCACAGAGATTATATTTCATGGCCTTTTAGCTCCTGTGCTTCATCATCATGTTTATGCTTCCTGGTCTGGGGAAAAATAGCCTGCTCCTTTCTTAGAGGTTGAATGGGATGTTATTTAGTTCCGGGTCATGGAAGACTTCAATTGCTGGTATCTGCATCTTAAGTGTCCATTCAGTGGACAAGATGCTTTTATCCAGGCACCCCTCATGTGCACTGACTGAGAGGTTAATTCACGTGTTCTCAGTACAATGGCTAGACTCCTTTTCGGTGAATCCTCTTACAGGTAACTGCCACAGCAGGGGACAGCCGTACAAAAGAAGTTAGACTAAGAAGGGAAACTGGTACACTGACCAGTTAAGAAACACGGGCACAACATAAAAAAATAATTGGAAGTATCTTAGTAGGGTGAGGAAGCTGCTGCTCCACTGTTTGAATTTCCCAGAAGGGCTTTGCCTGGAGAGCTGCACCGCATCTCTTCCTTGTTTCCCATGGAGAGATCCAAAAGGACACTTACCCACAAGATTTCACTGCAGCCCTGAGGCTTCCTTCAGCCCCCCTGGCCGCTTGGATGATCTATCTGGTCATCAGCATCCCTGGGCTGATGGGTGCAAAGGCAGCTGCGTAGGGACAGGCTGTGACTTCCTTGTGAAGTTGCATTACAGTCTTCTAGGGCAGGGGTAGTCAACCTGTGGTCCTCCAGATGTCCATGGACTACAATTCCCATGGACATCTGGAGGACCACAGGTTGACTACCCCTGTTCTAGGGGCTGTGTCACCTGCACCAGACCTGGAACACCCTCCTGTAGTAGCCACTTTTGTGCTCAGTGGACTCACAGTCTGACTTCCCACCCCAGGAGAAGAGTTCTGGTTTGCTGGTAACCCCAAACACCCTCCAGGGTATGCAGCATTTGCCCCATCATGCTCTCCATCTTAATAAAATGTTACCTTATGATCTGAGCCCCCCCCCCCCATATCCCTCAGATGATGTTACATTATCAACAGCACATGTCATTTTAAAAAAGGCCATGTGCCAATACCTTCCATTATCACCCACTGTTGGTTCAGTTCACGTCTGGCTGGGCCAGTCCACGGGGAAAGGGCAGGTGATGTCCTCTCCTCTGGTTGGCCTGCTGCTGGCCACAGGTGGGCAAGGAAAGCAAGGCCTGCCAGGAGGATGAGGCTGGCCAGGCTAAGCTCCTCCTGTCTGATGATCTCCAGATGCAGGAGTTGGGCAGGGCCTGAGCAGAAGCCACAGGGCGAGGCACAGTTGCAGAAAGGCAGGCCAGCAGCCCATGGCCCAAGACAGGGGGCTTGGCAAGAACATTGTCACAGCATTGGCAAGTGGGCCATTCCCTGCCTCTCGAGGCACAGGGGGGGTCCTCTGCTACACTTCCCTGCCTCCGACAAGAGCGATGGAGCAGTCCAGGGTCTGCCCTCCTGGGAAAGTAAAGGGGGCACAACACAGTTGCCTTCTGGTCTGGGGAGCCCAGTGGGGAGCCTGAGAGCGATGGGGCTCCTGGGCCACCCCCCTGCCCACCACTGCCCTGCAAGCAGCAGCCCAGCCCCTTCCGCCATGCTAATAAATAGTGCCATAAATTCCATATACTTTTCTTAACTTAGTCAATTGGCCTCTGTTAACACATCACTAGGTTATAAAACAGCATGAGCCATATTTTGGACATTGAATAGTGCCAGCCACCCATCCACGCATTGATGTGCCACGTCTGCTGCTTCAAGAGGGAGAACTTTTACATTTTTGTCTTGGAAGCCCAACATCCAACCGTTTTTACCACTTCATGGGACTTAACGTGCTTTTGTGAGACTACCCCTTTCATTAATTTTGGCTGAGTGAGCCTCTTGTGTACGTTTCCTGGTTTCTGTTTGCTTGCCTTTTGGGACCAGAGTGTAACTTGAACTCTTGGTCCTCATTACAGAGGAAGTGCCTTTGGCCAAAGTATGCTAAGAATTTGGAAGATAAGGGTAAAAATGTGTATATTTATTTATGAAGTAAATTCATGTAAATTATAATGTTCTGTGTAAACTGCCCAGAGCTGCAAAGAAATGGGCGGTGTATATATCTATATCTATATCTATATCTATAGATATAGATATATAGATAGATATAGATATAGATATAGATATAGATATAGATATAGATATAGATATAGATATAGATAGATAGATAGATATATACATATACATATACATATACATATACAGATAGATAGATAGATAGATAGGTAGGTAGGTAGGTAGGTAGGTAGGTAGGTAGGTAGGTAGGTAGGTAGGTAGGTAGATAGATAGATAGATAGATAGATAGATAGATAGATAGATAGATAGATAGATAGATAGATAGATAGATAGATAGATAGATAAGAAAAGTATATATATGACTCCATACAGAATTTATCACTTAATGTTTTTATATTATAGATTTTCTATGCTGTTCAAAAGGGAGTGATTGATTTGAAAGAGCTGAAGAGTGAATATTGAAGAACAATTTATTGATTTATAACTGTTTTGTCACTATATTCCTTGATATCATAATTTGGATTGTCCTATGACACACAGGAACAAGCCACTGAGGAAGAGCGTGGGCTTAGAAAATGGGGGTTAACATCTGGATCCCATTCTGGCTTGACCTTGAGACATGGAAGATCAATAAAACAACAATAATTAGAGACAATTGAGTTTGAAGTTTTTATTTTGGCACTGCTTCAGGTCAGTTTTTCTCTCTTTTTTTATATTTTGTGGACCAACCTTCATTTCTTTAGAGATAGACCAAAGTACTGGCCCTCTCCCCCACCCCTGGCAGCCTTCCAGCAGCGGCTTCTTTGCACCGGCCGTAGCTGGAGAGAGACAAGCACAGAGGGAAGCTGAAGAGGAGGAGGGGGCAGGAGAAAATGGTGATGGCACCTGGTCCCCAGTGCTGGATCCACCGCTGAGCCCTCCATCCTTTAGCTGCATCAGTAACTTGCAGGCCCCGGCTAGTGATGTGGAAACAATGGAGGCCCCAAGTGCATTTGGGACACAACCGGTCCGCTGGCTTCTACCTGGGGTGGGCTGAAGTTCCAGCAGTGGGGAAAAAAAAGCAGAGGCAGACAATTGCCCCAAAGGCCTCTCTTGCTGCAGCTCACACCATGCAGCCTGTCCTGCATAGAACGTCTGCCAGGCTTAAGGAGTTCCAAAGCAATCAAGGAAGAGGAGCTATCTGCCTCCCCCCCCCCCCAATCCTGGCGGCATCCTTTGAAACAGCAGAAGCTTTAGTGGGTCGGCACAGTCCTCCCTGGTGGTGCCAGAGGTGCTCACTTCTGCCTCACACTGTCCTGAGCTCCTCTGGAGGCCTTCCCACCCACCGCATGATGCTGCTGCTGCTGCTGCTTCCGTTCCACAAAGACTTAACCCAGTTCTTTCAAGCAACTCAAATTCTGAGCTGAGAACAAAGCTGAGAACAAATTGGCCCCATTTCCAATGCAGCTTGTTTGCCGATAACATGGGGATGCCGCAGTTGGTTTGAGGCTTCTCACGAATTTTCTGCAAGCATGGCATGAGGGGGAAGGCTGTCCCCGCCATGTTCCTCTGAAGTGTTCCTTCTCTGTTGTCAAGACTAGAGAGCAACAAGAGCTTTATCCTCCGTGAATGCTCCTAAGGACATCACTGCAAGGGATCTCTCTCTCTCTCTCAGCACTGGTCTTTCTTCCTCCAGAGATCAGGCTGGGCTGCAGAGAAAAGTTCAGTAGAAGGCCCTGATCCGTGCTCCTGCTAATCCTGTTGTTTCTATCAGGAGCAGAGGAAGAGAAAGATGCAGCCAAGATACAGACCCCCATACCCTTTTTGTCTATGAGGAGGTGGCACAGAGAAGATGTACTCCTGGGTGCACATTTGGGAGGCAGTGGGGCTCCTCCATCCAGTGGGGGGCACCCCACATGCAAGCTCTGCCCTTGCCTCTGGGCTGACTCCTTAGCTGGAGCTGGGCCTCTGCTGCAGCTCCAGCTGCTCCTCCTCCTCCTCCTCCTCGTCTTCCTCGGGCTGCCCTTCTCCCTCCTCCTCCTCCTCCTGGGCGGAGGCCAGGTCCACCCTTTGCTCATCCATGCGCTTGGCTTGCATGCGTTGGATGAGGCTGAAGAAGTCCTCGTCTGGCATCGTGGGGCCATGGGGGCTGGGTGGAGCACACCGCTGGTCATCAATGCGGGAGGACTGCAGAGGAGGAAACAAACTCACCTTCAGAAAGGGGGAGGGGAAGGTGGCAAACGGGGCAGAGATTATGGCTGTTGGGTCCCTACAGAGCACACTTCCTGATAAACTGACTTGCACCTGGGGTGAAGAAGGGCAGTGTCCCAGAGGGGTGGGTGGAGGGGTGGGGAATGCAAACGCCTCAGGACAGTAATTTCTCGGCCGCTGCAGAGAGCCATGACTGCTGCCTGGCCTGGCCTGACCCCCATCCAACACATCTGTCCATCCAACAATCTTACTTGACATGGCCCCATCCATCCATTGGCACTTAAATCCAGAAAGTGGAGCCAGCCAGTACCAGAAAAAAGCCCCAGGTGGGAAGAAAGATCTGGAATTGAAAGACTTTCTATATTGGGGGGTTAAAATCTTCCATAATGATAGCAGGGGCATCTGTAGCTTGCAGCAACCCCTAGGAAACCTGTTACCATGCACAGGGCAGAGGGGAGGGGAGAATGGAAAGCAGAAGGCATGGGGAGATAAACGTAGGTTGGTGGGTAGGAAGAAGAAGAGATGTTTTTTTGTACCCCGCTTTTCCCTACCCGAAGGAGTCTCAAAGTTGCCCACAATCACCTTCCCTTCCTCTCCCCACAACAGGCACCCTGTGAAGTAGGAGGGGCTGAGAGAGCGCTGAGAGAATTGTGACTGACCCAAAGTCAACCAGGTAGCTGCATGTGGAGGAGCGGGGAATCAAACCCAGTTCTCCAGATTAGAAGTTGCCGCTCTTAACCATAAAACATGCTGGCTCTCAGGAGCAGAAAAAGGGGAGAACAGTAATTGTAACTATACAGTTTGTAACTATACAGATTTTCAACGCAGTAAAACTATATTACACTTATTTGTTGCACCCAAAGCAAATCAGCAGAGACCAGCATAAGATTTACCTTTGACAAAAGAGCAGGAAGCTGGTATTGCTCAAGTGTCTTGCAGGAATGGACAGGCATAACTACACCCCGTATATTTTTGATAGCCCGATGCCAAAGACAAGCCCTAGGGCAGGGGTGGCTAAGCTGTGCTCTCCAAAGGTCTATGCTGGCAGAGGCTCATGGGAATTAGAGCCAGTTTGGCCACCCCTGCCCTATGGATGGCTGTCTGCTGCTGCTCCTGGCCAGGTCCTCCGGCTACTTCTTGCCAGAGATGGAGTTCTGGGGAGGCTGGAACTTTGCTTTTATCTGGCAGTGCTGTTGTCCCCTTCTGCATTTGCCATAACGTCTCAACATAAAAGACTAATACGAAAATGCCAAGACTCCTGAAACCCACCCAGGGCCAAACTGCACGTTAGCCCTGCTGTGTGATCGCTAGGACGACTTGCGGAAAGCAGCCAGCAGAATGCAGTTCAGGCGACAGCAGGGGCTTTCCTTGGGCTATGACTGTGGGGGAGGGGATTCCCCATGATGTTTTCTGGCCCCAACAGGCACTGTACAGCAGCAGTCGGCAACCTTCTGGCTGCCGCGGCCCGCTGCTGCGCTGCAAGGGGAGAGGGCTGCCCGGGGCACTGCGCAGGTGTGGCAGCCCCAGCGCAAACGCGCATGCGTGGATTTGCCGTGTGTGCGTGTTTGCGCCCCACCAGACGCAAACGCGCATGCGTGGCAGTCCGCATGTGCACGTTTGCGCCGCTGGCATGCCGGCGGCCGCGGCTCTCCCTCCTGGCCCCTCCAGGCCGCCAGCCAATCTGCTGATTTTGGCGGCCGATTAGCTTGTGGCCCGGCAAGCTTCTCTTCCCCCCCTCCCAAAGCAAGAAGCTTGCCGGGTCGCAAGCTAATCGTCCACTTCGGCGGCCGATTTGCTCGTGGCCTGGCGAGCTTCTCGCTGCTGGGGGAGACGGGAAGAGGGAGCCGTGGCCCGGCGCCGAGGCCTTTGTGGGCCAGCGCCAGGCCGCGGCCTGGGGGTTGGGGACCACTGCTGTAGAGTATTATTTGCGCCATCGGGGGCAGCACATGACCCCAATGTCTGCACAAAGGACCCCCTGGCAGGGCAAGTGACACCCTCCTGACACTGTTCTGTGTATCCTCTGACCCCCACGGCATTTCTAAATCGAATTCCCACCCCTGGCCTCCTGCGGCAAGCCAGTGTTGCGATCAAGTGGCAGGTCCGACAAGTCCCTTGGCCCCTGCCCCCCCCTCTCCCACCAGCAGACCTGACATTTGATGAGAATGTTGAAGAACTCGTCTCCAGGCTCCTGGGCATCCCCTTCCATGCGGAGGTGGCCCATGTTGTTGTGAGTGATGCGCAGGCCAGGCAGGCTCCCCACGCTGGCACGTTGGTCGTCCAGGCGCCGGCTCTGGGAGCTGGCAATGAGGTCGAAGAGCTCCTCAGTCTGTGGAGAAGCCATGGAGGAGGACTGAGCTGGGGATTGGAGAAGAGCAAGAGACACAGTTAAGATCCAGGAAGAGAGTTATTTACCAGGAAACAATTTTAAAATGCAGCTTTTGTGACGCTCAGAAGAAGGGAGGGAGGGCTGGTCACTTGGCAAGTTAGCGTTGAATGTGATAAAATGACAATTCACTCTAGGTATCTGCAAGAATTTCCCACTGTGCAATGTGAATACTGGATCTTCATAGAATCCTGGAGTTGGAAGGGACCCTACAGGCCATCTAGTCCAACCCCCTGCTCAAGGCAGGATCAGCCTAAAGTATCCATGAAAAGTTATCTGTTGAGTCGCTGCCCTGTACCCATGTATACCTTCAGCTGAGGGGGCCTGCTTTTCCCAGGGGGACTCTTCTAGCCTCCATTCCCTACTCCTCCGTTCCTTCCACCGTCCAAGGTCACACCTTGAATCATAGAATCATAGAGTTGGAAGGGGCCATACAGGCCAACCCCCTGCTCAATGCAGGATCAGCCCAAAGCATCTTAAAGCAATTTTTTATGGTTGGCACTGTTTAATATTGAAAGGAATGCAAAGACATTTGAAGAAGGGTTTCACATAGTAGTTTTGTTAAAGCAGCCTTTCCATGGATGGGCCTCGTCATGCACAAATCCCATGGAAGGGGGGCTGGGGGCTCAAAGCAAGACACCCTAAACTGATTCCTTCAAAGTCAGAGGTCCTTTGGCTGGGGAAGAAGGGACCAGATCAGGAAGCACACCTTCCCAGGCTGAATGGGGTGCTGGGAGCCTGGAAGTAATATTTGATCCCTCCTTAAGGAGAGAGCCAGTTTGGTGTAGTGGTTAGGAGTGCGGACTTCTAATTTGGCATGCCAGGTTCGATTCTGCGCTCCCCCACATGCAACCAGCTGGGTGACCTTGTGCTTACCACGGCACTGATAAAACTGTTCTGACCGAGCAGTGATATCAGGGCTCTCTCAGCCTCACCCAGGAATGAGAAGGCGACTGTAAGCCGCTTTGAGCCTCCTTCAGGTAGGGAAAAGCGGTATATAAGAACCAACTCTTCTTCTTCTTCTAATGATGGAAGCTCAGATCACAAAGGTAGCTCAGCTGGCATTTTTCCGTCTTTGCCAAGCGAGGCTACTAGTGCCCTATCTGGTCCTGGAACATTTGGCTCTTCTATGAGGAGATGGCTCGCATCTCACAAGGGTGGGTGCTTATGCTTCCAGCCATTACAACATCTGCGGGCTTCTTTTGCACCCTCTCTCAGGACTGTGGCCGATCAGGGGCTGAGCTTGGAAAGCAGCAGATGCCAAGCCCCCAGGGGGTACTGTGGAAAGACTCCACGGGAAGCAGAAGAATTTGCTAAAGCATTTTCAACACACAAGGCCTTCAATGGTCTATTCCCCTGGCATCCCTCACCCTTCTCTCCCTCCAAAGCTGACAAAGACGCTGGGACAGAAATGGAAGAAAGCAAAGCCCAGAAAGGTCATGCCTCTGAAACGCGTGTGTTGGGAGTTCCTGCCATGTCTCGTAGGCAGGGTAGTCATAGCGTCCATTAATGCTTGCATGGTTGACCTCGCAGTTTATTCCATAGGCAACAATGGTAAAGGTATCCCCTGTGCAAGCACCGGGTCATGTCTGACCCTTGGGTGACGCCCTCCAGCGTTTTCATGGCAGACTCAATACGGGGTGGTTTGCCAGTGCCTTCCCCAGTCATTACCGTTTACCCCCCAGCAAGCTGGATACTCATTTTACCGCCCTCGGAAGGATGGAAGGCTGAATCAACCTTGAGCCGGCTGCTGGGATTGAACTCCCAGCCTCATGGGCAGAGCTTCAGACTACATGTCTGCTGCCTTACCACTGTGTGCCACAAGAGGCTCATGCAACAATGGTATTATTTCTGCAAATCCTACATTGGGTTTGATCCCTTTCCCTTTGCAGAGTACTGTAAGAAGCAGAGTCATGGGCCAGAAAAAAGCCAAGGACAGCTCAGCACAGTGCTCACATCTTTGCTCTTCCAAGACAGGCAGTGGTGTGGAGGCGGCTTCCCCGGTCTCCTTCTGGCATTCCTCCAGTGTGGAGCGCTGGTCATCCATTCGGTTGCTCTGGAATTTGCTCAGCAGGTCAAAGAAGCACTCCTCTTCTGAAGGGGCCCGCTTGATTTTCTGGAGAAACAAGAAAAAACGTATACTACAATATACACAGCTGGCTTTCCACACTTTGCCTTTAAAACAGACAGCTCCAAGTGTAGACAATGTGGGCGTCAGCTGTTCTGGTCTCCACTCCAAGATGGAAGGTTGAAACTCCCTGCTAGTTTTAGTACTTTGAAAGCAGCTCCTGGGACTCATTACTGCACAAGCCTTTATTGGGGGGATCAGAAGGAGAAAGAATTCTCACTTTCATAAAGGGAAATTCAGGTGGGCAGCCATGTTGGTCTGAAGCAGCAGAACAAACGTTGAGTCCGATGACACCTTTAAGACTACAATGTTTTATTCAAGAGACAAGCTTTTGTGTGCCCCTGGGCTCAAGCTCTGTTCTCATGAAGTGAGAAGAATTTAACAGTGGAAGTATTGAGCAGGTCAACATGTCCAGAGGTATATCCAGGAAGTGGAATGTCCCCTGGGTAATACGTGGTGGGAAAGGTACGAAAGAGATGCTGTGACCCATACCCTGCCCACTGGCTGTGGGGGCCAGATGCACATGCACAAGGCCCACCAGTGGCCCTGGACACCCCCTATCCCTCCCAGATGCCTGCCCCTGCGGACAGAAGATGGTGGAGCACCAGGGCCTGTCTAGATGCTCCAGACCTGAGGCACAGTGCTCCCCTGCTATGGCATAGGATCATGGAATCTCAGCTGAACTCTCATGCTCAGACACATGTATTTCCTCACAAGTATATATTCTCTTAACATAAAGGGCTATTCCTCCCCTGTATGTGTCTGTCCCTTTTAAATAAGTTGCACCCCTCAATCCTATTATTCCAGTTGTATCCGGGGGATTATTTCTTAAGTAGTGGATGGATGGATGCCCGTTTTAGTGACCTAAGAAAGGCATCCCGAAGTCAGTGACTGATTCATGATGGACATCAGGGGCTCACTGATATGATCCTTGCATGATTTCCTTATCATGGACAACAGTAATATTGACACTCTCCTGCAAACTAACAATCAATCCTATGATAAATTCAAAAGTACCCATATCCCTACACTATTTCCTTTCCCTCCCTTTGGCACCCCCATATCCTCTCCTCTTCCTGCTTTTTCCCATCTTGCTGATTCAACTTTATTTACCATCCAAGTGTTCAACTTTTTCTCCTTCCCTCCTCCTGGCAGCCTCTCCCTCTTTCTCTTCTCCTAGCATTCTTTCTCTTACTCCCTCTTCAGCTTAGCCTCATGTCCCCTTTACCTGCTCTTTCCTCTTTCCCATCTTTGCCTTTTTCAATATCCGTCCCCCCTTTGATTGACGGAAATAAAGTCTTGGAAGCCTCAGCAATATTGTTGTGGTTGGCAAGCAACCCTCAAAATGGCCACTGAGCTCTCTCAACACAGACTGGTGATCTCATTGGACATTCCTTTCTTCACGCGACTTACTTTGCTTGTTTTAGTTTTTTTTTTTAAAGCTTAGACCGGGGGTAGTCAAACTGCGGCCCTCCAGTTTGGCAGGGGCTCATGGGAATTGTAGTCCATGGATATCTGGAGGGCCGCAGTTTGACTACGCCTGGCTTAGACAAACAGATATCTCTTTCAGATTTTTTGGCAAACTTGGAGCTTCATGGCACACTGGCAATTTGCACCCAGGTCTCCCAGCTTCTAACATTTTAACCCCCAACCAAGTCGGTTCACTAAACACAGCCTCCCTCTCTGACAAAAGAGCTATCTTGTCTTCATTACTCATCTTCTGGAATGGGGTGGGGAGATGGTGTTATTGTGTCCAGATAAATCAATTTTCATTACATTTAATGCTAAGTTTAATAGAGGTGATTGTACAGGAGTTTTCAAAACATTGCAAATAAACACATTCAGTGCTTGGGTCCCATAGGGCAGGCTATCTTATGAAGAGCTGTGGACAAAATGCCAATGAAGAATGTGATCATCAGGGACCATATAGCATGCTGGAGAGCCACCTTTGGGAGATGGAGCAGCTGAATACTAATACTACTAACAATAGGAAGAAGCCCAGCTGAGGGTTAAGGAGGCTGCAAGAAAGGGCTATGGAAGATGATTGGGCTTCTGCAAGCCGTGCCAAAATCAGCAAGGCTGCTGCTCTTCTACCTCCCAGGGTGCTCTTCAAGCAGTTGCTGAAACTGCTGGGCTCTGTCAGCCCTTGGCCTTACCACACAAATCGCTTGCTGGTTCCAAAAACCACAGCAGCACAGTGCTACTAAAATTATAGCTCTTCACGAAAAAGCCAACCAACCAACCAACCAACCAACCAAATGCCTTTTATAGAGAGCAATCATGATATTTTTACCCAGACCTGAATGATGGATTTCAGGCAAAGCCTCCCTGAGAGAGAAGGAAGTGCTCCTCAGAGAGGTACATGTGCACACATGGGGTGTGCATGTCTGCTACAGTCACACACAATATGTTACTCCCCCATCTCGAATGCACTGTTGAGTCCTGACAAGTGGCAAAGAGAATCTCCCCGCCAGATCCAAATGTGATGGACCATTTTCTTCAAGGCCCTTGGAACAGACCACTGGCTTCTCAAGGGACAACCTGGATGCTGAGGAAATGATCAGCAATTGGAATCTCATTTGAACACCAGAGTCAGTGAACAAGGAGGAAGGGCTTCTTTTGGTGCTTTCCTCCTTTCTCCCCATGAAGGCATGAAAGTGGGCAAGTGCAGCTTTCCCCACCAGGCAGGCTGGGGGTGGAGACGGTCTCCCCTGCTGCATTTCTGCCCAGGTAGCATTTTGAAAAATGTTCCCTTGCCTCAAGGGGTTGTGGCATGTTCAGCCAGTCTTTGCAGGGGTGGTCGTGGGGCAAAGGCACGCTTTGGGGGAGGCAAAGTCACATGCAAATGGGTGCTGTGTCAGGACAGAGCTGGTAACATGATCATAGCTAGATGTGAGTCAGGAAATTTTCAGGGCATCAGCTTTCAAGAGACATAGTTCACTATTGGACTCTTGACAGCTAACACCCAACCTTGTTGGTCTTTCAGGTGCCACTAGACTCAAATCTAAATGTTCCACAGCATAGCAACATGGCTTCCCCCTGTAACAATAGTTGCATCAACCCTGGCAATCAATGGGGTGACAGATGTTGCAGCCAGATTGTCCTCACATCCTGCAATCCTGCAACTATAGTCATAATTAGCATAAGAAACAATAACCAAGCCTACAATCAGAACTTGTTCTGCAAACGTAGTCTTCCATAGTAGGTCTTCCAGCCCCTCTGAAATCTGCCCCATTCCCTGCTTCTGAAGCATGAAACAGCCCCACGGCCATTGGGACAAAGGGACCTCTGCACTGGGAAGACAACACCTCTAACCAAAGGCTTTGTGTGGCAGCATTTCCTGGTGAGGGGAACTTGCTGCCAGCACAGAGATAGTTAATAATCCTTGTTTGGGTAACTGAAGGAAAATAATGCATCTCAAACAAAGCTGCTTCAAGATGTGCATTCAACTTCTATTTAGGGCAGCCTAAAAATTAGCAACCATGGTGGTGCAAAATGACCCCAAACAGCCAGTAAGCATATTGGAAAGGAAATTGAACAGTCTCCTTCCAACAAACCAGAGCAAAGTTTGCTCATGAAACTATGCCCCAAAAGCTAACCCCATTGGTGGATGCGTCAAAATAGCAAGCATTTGTTACATCTATCTAGCACATAAAACTGGGGGGGCTGGGCTGGTTTGAGTGGGGGAAAGCAAGTTAGTCTCTCTATGCTACTCTTTCTGTCCCACGAGCCTTGGGGCTTGCTAAGGGTTTAGCTATCAAATCAAGGAAAAAATCAGGACAAAAATGGACATCTCACAGATGGTGAACAGTTTGGTGCAGTGGTTAGGAGCGCAGACTTCTAATCTGGTGAGTCTTGGGCTCTGCCTATCTGGCTATTGTGATAGTTTGAACATTTCCCACACTGTATTGGTTCTCACGGTGAGGGGTACAGATCAAGGGATTATATGGTACACTTGTTTGCCTGTGCCTCAGCTTCAACAAGGTATTCTCAAGTTCTCTATGATTATATGATTTTAATTTTTGATGATTTCTGAATTTCCTGCATTCTAGGGGGTGACCCTGGAGACCCTTCAAATTCTATTATTCTAACTCTTACCTGTTACCTTTTACAAAGGACCTGTTTGAGCATGTGGAGGCAATTAGAGTTTTTTAGGATTTGCAAACATATAGAAATGTTATTTCAAATTTTGCCAGCTATCTCTCCTCTTCACAGACTTGTTAAATACTAGGGGGAGGGAGATGGAGCTAAGAAATTGGATTGTAAAAAAAAAAAAAAAAAAAGACAATAGTGCCAACTGGCATTGGAAGATTTAAAGAAACTGACCCAGCACTGCAATCTGTGGTACAAGTAGATGCTAGTGACACTGCCATGGGACCAATGTTCCTTCAGGAAAGTGGATAATAAGTTACATCCCTGTGCTTACTGAAATGGAGCAGAATTGGGGGGACTGGGAGAAAGATGCAGCCACCATTAAGTTTGCCCTAACCACATGGTATCATTAGTTGAAGGGGATGGATAAGATATTTAGAAGTGGACTTCCAAGGGTCCCAAATGGGATACATCCTCAATCACTTCTCTGGTGAGGGGGGCTGTCTGACTCAAGGGTCAAGACAAAAAACACTGTTGGTTCCCTTGACCAGCCATTTTCTGCCTTTGGAGTCGAGAACAAAATAGAGGGCAGCTCTCAGCAAACCTCGCAGCCCTGGCTAGTGGCAAGGGACCCACCTGGAGGGACGCAAGATCCGGGACCTCCTCGCAATATTCACGGAGAAGGTACAGAATGCCCTGAACACCTCCCACAGGAACAGGGAGGTGTTCAAAGAGGTGGCCACGCGAATGCAGTCTGAGCCACACCAGAATAGGTCAGGACAAGCATAACTTTACTGCAGTAGATGACAATCTAATGAAAAGATTGATGTCTTCAAAAGGCGGCACGCTTAGACACACTGCTTCTTAACTTTTATGATGCCTATTAAGTTCTGAAAAAAATTACTGTTCTCAACAGACTACATCCCATCTACTCCCTGTATGCCGCCTGCAGCTGTGCCCCACCTACAGCTCCCCCAAGCACCACAGGAGGCCCCGGTAGGTAAGCATTGACAGTAAGCTGGAGGAACTGCAATCTGATTCTTTTCCACAGGAGCATGCTACTTTTAAAACATGGTGTGATCTTTGCCTGTGTATCTTTGCTTCACATTTGGAGTGCAATCTCTACATAGGGTTAAGGGCAACCAATGGGCAGTGCCAAGATGAAGCTTCCAGAGGTCAGCGGTGCTGTTAGTTTATGCACCCACACACACACACACACACACACACACACACACACACTCCCAATGGTGAAATTATTTTGTTTTTTATTTGTAGATGAGGAGAGGTATGGAGAGGATGAGGAGGAACCTGCAGCACAGAGGCCAGTTGAGGTCCCAAGGGTGGACTCTCAGCAGAGCAACGACTGATGCATGAGTGGGGTGGGCAGAAACGCACATCTCACTGCTCACAAAGGCTACTCGAGCAGGGAGAGGAGGATACACAGCAGTGCAGGCTGTGGCAGATTCTATGGTTCGCTTGGAGACAGAGGGGCTGGACAGAATGGAAGCTTTCTCAATTAGGGAAATGGATACTGTTAGGGAAGAGTCACGGCTGGCACGCGAGGCATTCGGTGCCAGCTTGCGGGAGAACAACGCCATCCTTAGAGGGACTGTGGCGGCCAGAAAGGGAAAACTGTGCTCAGCAGACTGCAATGCATCTCCACACCCCACCTGGTCCACAGCCCCCCTCCCCCCCCCCCACTCCTGGAACTAGCTAGGCAACCCAGACCAGACGCCTGGTCAAAAGGAAGAGAATAATAAAGCCTAGGGACATATATTCCCCAAGACAGCAGGTTGCTTTTCCAAGCACACACAGTTTTGTTAAAAACAAAAGATTTCTGTTACTCAAGCAGTCATTGATATGATAATTTCTACTTGGGATGGCAGTTGTGGGTGTAAAGAAAATAGGGGGTCCTCAGCCAGAGGGGTCTTTTGGATAGTGGAAATCTGTGTGGGTGGGTTTGTATCCTTCATTTTTTAAAAAATGAGACTGGAGAGCTCAACAGGTGAATTACTAAATTTTTATTTTAAAACACAACAATGAAATAAAAATTGAACATTGTAAGCACCCTCCCTTCTTTCCTACCCTCAGTGCCCTCCTCCATCCCACCCTTACCCTTATTCACATTCCCTCTCCCTCCTCCTCCTCCCTCCTCCTTTCTGCAGCCATTTCCTCTATCGCCTTCCTCAGCTCCTTCATCTTCCTGTCCAGGCACCGAATCAGACCCCCGCTCTCCTCCTCCAACAGTCCATGTCATCCATGTCACATCTCTCGCACTGTGTAAAAAAGATGACAGATTAGTGCGCTGGAAGCACTGGACTCCTTACCGTTATGTGTGCAAGCCAGGGACCCAAACCGCCGATGACATGTGGGCATTACTTACTAGCATTGATGTTGGTCTCCTGCAAGGATGCCAGCGAGGCCATGATGTCCTCTGGACGTTCCACATGGAGATGTGCTAAAATTTGGTTGGAGAGGTTGGGAGTTAGACCAAGATGGAGCATATAGACCAATTGATGGATCATGCCACACTGTGCCATGTTCCCTTAACACAGTATAATGCAGAAACATACCTCTGGCTGCGCTAGAGGTAGACGGTCCCTCCTCCTCCTGCTCCTCTGTGCCCTCCAGGCATCTGCCCTGGGTGCTGGGGACCAATGGTGGTGGAGCCTGTGTTCCTGCTATTCTTCCTGGAGCCTGTGTTGCTGAGGAGGCAGGAAGCAGCAGGGAAGAGAGGGAAGTGGAGTGAGGGCTCTTTAATCATGTAGCCATCAAAGCAACCTACTGCTACTTACATCATCCCAAGGTCTTGGTGTGCAGCCCACAAGGACCGTGCGTCTAACTAGATGGCTGTTATTACGCGAGGGGAGAAATGAACTTCAAACAATGGCAACACCAGGCATTTCAGGCAACCAAGGACCACATCTATTGTTGACTTGAAGAGAATCATGTTCCTGTTTGACCAGGAACGTTACAAGGGCAAGAACACTTTTGCTTTGAACTAACCTTGTAGATAATTCCACCCACACTTCAACAAATATTTTAAAAGGGAGCCCCTTTAAAACTATAGTTGTAGCACTCACTTCCAGCACCCACAAACTATATTATCTGTGGCTGGAAATCTGCAGCACTAATAGATTGCTTCTTGGGAAATGCTTGTCTAGAAATATCACTTTGGTGCTTTTTTTGGGGGGGGGGGAAACAGCCACTAGGAAACCCACTCCAAATGTACTTGCACAGATGCCTGTGTTGTTCCAACACTGGGTGTCCTGCAGCCTCTCAGATGTCTAGCATCTCAGAGTAGAAGACCTTCTGCCCACTCTCTCAGGGTTCTCTCTCCCCCCCCACAAGCTTCCAGGCTGTTAAAAAAATCAAGCTTCAATCATTTAAACTTGATCCGCACCTTCTACCAGGTGCGGTGGAAGCCCCATTCTGCCACCTTCCTGGCCAGCATCACATAAGCATGCCTGGTGTGGCTATGGCTGCTGGCCATAAGTCTGGGCAGGAATCCCAGAAAGGATTTTGGAATCCCACACCATCTCCAAGAGAGCCTCAATTTCTCCCTGCTGCCAGAAGACTCCCTTTTGTGGTGCAAACATGTTGGAGAATCGCAGTTGTTCAGTAGAGCAATGAATAAAAGCCAAACTTTTTAAAAAATGTATCAAAGTCCTAGTCCAACAGGGTTTGCCAGTTAAAGAGCACAGCTATCCCCGCCACCCACAAGGCATTATAGGGGGGCGAGCTGCAATACAGGCTGTGTTTGAAACCTCCCATTTCAAGCCTGCGGAATGCCCTCCCACATTAAGCAGAGAAAAAATGCAAGACCAGAGAATCTGTACCTTTAAATGAACCGAGCAAACTTTATTTAAACTTTACAGAAAGTACAAAGGAAACCAGTCACCTGCCACCCCGGTAACTGTACAGGAACTTGGCCATTGTGTACCTAACCCTGATCCCCTCATTATAGATTCTCCTCCTAGCCTGGTCCATGATGGTTGGCTCCTCATCAATCACCATTTCTTCTCACTCCTCCAGGGGCACCGTGATTTTGTGCCCCTTCTCCTCACATATATTGTGGAGGATGACACACGTAATGACAAGAGGGGTAACATTGTCCAGGTGTACATGCAGCCAGGCAATCAAACACCTCCATTGTCCCCTTAACCTCCCAAAGGCTTGCTCTACCACTTTTCTGGCACAGGAGTGCCTCAGGTTGTAGTAGATATGCCTATTGGTGCGTGGCCATTTGTAAGGTGTCACGAGCCACCTTCTCAGGGGGTAGGCACCACTGCCTAGGATAAGAACCTGAACTCCCTCAGTGTTCACAGTTGGGTTCCAAGGGACAAAGACCCCAGCATTCATGGCAGCACAGAGGCTGGACACCTTGAAGACAAAGGCATCATGTCTTCTTCCACTCCAGCCAACTTCTGCATCAATGAAGTGCCCACTGTGGTCCAGTTCCCTGAAGGAGCATGGAGCAAAATTCCTTCCTGTTTCCGAACTCTTTGATGCTTCCTTCGGGGGCTCTAATGGGGATGTAGCAAGCATCTACCATGGCAAAGCAATGTGGGAAACCCAGCCTTCCAAACCCATCCATGCTCTGTAGTGAGGAAATAGACAAAGGAAAACAGTGTCAACTTTAAATCACTCAGCAAAGTACTCTGGCCACTGTCCTGGCATGTGCCCAGGTAGGTCGGCACAGAAATGCATACTTGTTGCTGCAGTTCTTCTTAGAGGGGAAAAAAAAACATTTCAGGAATTTATGGAGGTCCACAGACTACCTACCTTTCCAGTGTTGTCGCCCAGGCACACCACCTTGCTGTACAGCTCTGCCTCCATGGAAAAGCAGAACTTTAGCACGATCTCCCCGACGGCTGACATCCCCAGTCCGAACTGCTGCGATACAATTCTGTAATAAGTCAAGCTGCCAGGGTGCCAGAGGGCAGCGGCAACCCTCTTCTCAACAGGGACGGGCAGGCATATGTAAGTAGGCTGGCGCTCCAGCCGACCTCAAAGTACGGAGACAATTTCAATGAACGTTCCTCTGGACATCCTGAAGCTTAGAATCCATTCTTTATCACTCCAGGTGGCCAGTACAAAATTATCCCACCAGTCTGTGGTTCTCCAGTCCATCCACATCTGCTTTGGGAAGCGCACCTTGGAGAGAGAAAACCATCTTCGCCTTGCTGCCCTGCGAGCCCTCCTGGAGAGGCTCAAGAACTGGCTTTGCAGGGCACAGGTGGGGAATGATGCACCAGTATGCACCTTCCACCAGATCATTAGCATCCTCTCTTGAAACACAGCCACGTCCAGCCTAATTCACAAGAGGGTGGTATATACTCTTGCAACAAGAATGGAGGACTGAGCCAGCAAAGCCAGCAGGAGAGTCTCCATTTCAAGTTTGCACAAAAGTGGCTACTCAGTTGAGGCAGACAAAGAGAAATGGCTGAAAGGTGTGCTTCCTGAGGGATTTATACAGGTGTGTTGTGGGTGTGCCATGTGGGCATGGGGGTGAGATTGGCGAGACATCTGGCCAACAACTAAAAATACATATAGCAGGGGTAGTCAAACTGCGGCCCTCCAGATGTCCATGGACTACAATTCCCAGGAGCCCCTGCCAGCGAATGCTGGCAGGGGCTTCTGGGAATTGTAGTCCATGGACATCTGGAGGGCCGCAGTTTGACTATCCCTGACATATAGTAATGAGCTTTGTTCTAAAAGCACTATGCATATATTATGCCTTGAATACGCATTTCAACAAATAAGTACGTTTTAAAAACAAAGGCGGGACCTTTAAACTGCGTAAGCATATGGTGTAAGGGGGTTGGTTGCCTGGAGTGATTGACAGGCTGAAGCGTGACATGTACAAAGCACACTGCTCTCTCTTCTGCCTTTCCCAGCAGGACATGAGGAGGGTAAGACACGCTAAAAGACAGTGGGAAAAGACAGATTTAAGGTGAGGAAAGGTTGCGAGGCACGATATAATATAGTGCTTCTGTAATCAGATGCCGTGACACTATATAGCCCAATGTGCGGAAAAGCCCTCAGTTTTCACAGTGTTGGATGTGGCTTGGGTTAATTTGGTAGCTGTGTGGACACCTCTGCACAGACATGGTTTCTTCTGTTTTTTCCTGTGTTTACAGATTATAATCTCTGCACCCCTAAAGAAAAGAACTGTTTTTTTTTTGTGCTGGGGAGGGGAGGGCTGGAAGTAGCATTTTGAATAAAATTCCTGACTAGTGCAATTAGCAATGAGCATGTTTATATTAACAGGAAGTCGTTTCCTCAAGTTGCTGTGTTTACTCCTGGGTGTCAGTTCTCACTGATCACCTCCCCCCCCCCCCAATCCTATATGAAGTCGCAATGCATTTAATGCCTTGAGGTTTTCCCTGCCATTCATAGTATGAAGTCTATCATAGGTCACCCTATCCTTCCACCACCCTCCATTATCAAGGAGACAGCAAAAGCCTCAGCTTGGTTGCTGGAAGCCTTATCTCTCCCCCCCCCCGCCCCCATTTCCAGCAAGGTTAGAAAACAAAATTGATAAGATGGGAGGGAAGGGGAGAAGGCAGATAGGACCTTGGGAGCATTTCTCAACCATCCCTCACACTCCCCCCCCCCCGCCACCACCGCTGTTTGATACACATTCTGCAGAAATAATGGGGAGATGCCTGGAGGGTATTCACAACTAAAGGCTTGTCTATAGTTCTAAAACTGAACCCCGATCCTCACTAAACTGGGGGGGGCTTATACTAAATATAACTGCTTATTCAATACAGGAGCTTAGACAAAATGAAGGTGGGGAAACCTTTCACTAAAATGGACACCTGGAAGTGAAAGGAGCTTTAAGAATCTCTCCTTGAGATTTCAAGAGGCGCCTCCTCACTGAAATTGACCAATGAGCAGAGAGTGTAGCGCAATATTGATGGTGGAGGCGTGGCCTCCTGGGCGGGGATCCAATGGAGGAACTGTTTCTGGAAGACCGTGAGGGGCATTTCTCAAAAAGAAAGAAAAAAAAAAAGCAACCCTGGATACCCTGGGTAGAAAGTGAAATGACTCTATGGTGGAGTCTGAACATTGTGAAAATGGTTCAGTCAAAAAAATTTAAAAGGCAAAATGAATCCAAGTGGAAAGAAACATTAGATGCAGAAAATTAATTTTAAGCTGAGGGGAATGGACTGCTAGGCCACAGGAAAACCCAGTGTATAATCAGCAGTGCATAATTGCAGAAAAATGCAAAACCTGTAAAAAATTACATTGGGGAGCTTAAATCCCCCCCCCCCAATAAATGCTTTGGTTATGCATTCACAGACAGCACCCCCTCCCTCTGCTAGAGTCTCAGCAGTAAAGGTGAGGGGGGGGGGCTCAGGGGAAGTGATAATTTTGCACCACTTCAGCCTCCTTCCCACAAACTCTATGTGTCAGGTCTTAATTGGTAGAGAGCTTTTGAGCACGTGTTCACTTGTAGTCAACTGGAACTCTTAATGGTAGACAGGCCTCTCCTGAATGAGAAAGCCCTCCCAGCAGGCCAGGTTCTCAATGAACATCCCCTTAGATGGAAGAACTAAAGTGCCGAATCACCCTCTTCCAGCCGCCTGATCCACAGTGCAAGTCTAACCACCCTTTGGATTCAGATGAGTCTAACTCTTCTTTCAGTGGCACTGGAAGCCACTTTGATAATAATGTCACTCAATACTGAACTCAACAACAAAGGGATTAGCAGTTAAGTTAGATGAAAATTTCACTGCAAAATAAACTTTGCAAAATAACAGGAGTTAAGCACTTCTAATATTATCTAACCTGCTTTTTGCTAGAAACTTATTTCTTTCTTACCCCCTTCCCCCCACCATGCTGTTGCCCTAAAATCTAAAGATGACCTGGCATGGACTGCAAAATGTGTCTGCTCAGGCCTGAGCCCCCTGGACATGGTAGCTAGTGGTCTGGGCTTTCTGGGTGTCCTTTGTATTTCTTTCTCTTCAATACAATGAAGCCAGGGAGAAAAGCAGCTTTCCCATGTGTTGACAGACACCATTAATAAAAATACTATGATCATTGTCTTACCAACTGGACTTGGACATCACAGGCTTCCAATGGGAATCTGCTAGACAGGGGAGGTTTGGTTTCAAAAATAGTTTGGCTTTTTGTGGATTTATAGGATCTGGCAGGCAGTGACAAAAATTCTTTTCCAGCAGTCTTCAGATCTGTCATGGGGTGACTTTCTCCATTCTGATCCTGGAAAGAACAACAAATGGCTATTTCTATGCTGTTTTTAAACAGACACAACTAAAGAGATATGATCATGCAAATAACTTCAAAGTGTTTCAACGACATTCCCTTAGGACAACTGAAGGCCAAAGAGGCCACCATCAGGGTCCAACAAACTCTGAAATGGGAGAGCTGCCAAGACCCAAAGGGTTGGGACAAGGGAAGGCCCTCTTTTGTCCAAAACTTCGTAATGGGTGAGTTCATTGACAAAAACCTAGCTCGGGGGTTCATATGGCCAGTTTTATGATGTATCATGGGCCTTTGCCATTGTTGCATTTCCTTCTACAATGTATGTACCCTTTGATCTAATGTATTCTTTGCACATCTTTGCAAAGGTTTAGCCATCGAGCCATCTGATGTTTTGAGAACATGCTATGTCCTCCTGGCCTTGAAGGCCAAAGGCAGCAGGGTTACTGACTTTTGTTTGGCTGTACCAAGAGGGAGAAGAGCCTCTTGTGGCGCAGAGTGGTAAGGCAGCAGACATGCAGTCTGAAGCTCTGCCCATGGGGCTGGGAGTTCAATCCCAGCAGCCGGCTCAAGGTTGACTCAGCCTTCCATCCTTCCGAGGTCGGTAAAATGAGCACCTAGCTTGCTGGGAGATAAACGGTAATGACTGGGGAAGGCACTGGCAAACCACCCTGTATTGAGTCTGCCATGAAAACGCTAGAGGGCGTCACCCCAAGGGTCAGACATGACCTGGTGCTTGCACAGGGGATACCTTTACCTTTACCAGGAGGGAAAACATCTGAATGGTTTTTCATACCTAAACATGGCTGATAAGGGGTAATGAATCCCAGGGGCATTAGCCTTAGCAAGGACCTGAAGTTGTCTGCTTCGTTGTTCTCTCAATAAAGATTTTAACCTACAAGTTCTGCTTATTGGGAGCAATAGACTGGACTCTCACAGATGGGCACTGAAGGAAAGCACCAGGGATCCAGGAAGACAGCAGCTGCATAGGAAGTACTACAAAAGTCCAGCATCAAAGCTAGTTTAGTTTTTTTGCTTCCCAGAACACTCTGAAGAACTCACAGCCGGAGACTAAGCCAGGACTTTGAAATGCCACCAAAGGGTAGAAAGGAGATGGGCAGCTCTCATCTCCCCCACAAAGAATCTCATGTGATCCTGGCCAAAACACAGCTGCCCAGTATGAAGCAGTTTTCAAGCTCCCTTGGAATTCTCTGCTTAATCCCTATTATCTGCTAATTACAGACTTCCCGGCTGTCACAGACATCCAACAAGCTTGCTTGGCAGTCAAAGGGAGCCTTATCCCCACCTACTTCAGACTCCCATTACCTTTTGAGAGGGGAACTGAAGGTTGCTGTCACTCCTCGTGCTGTTCCTCTGGATATTCTTTGGTCGAGCCCCTAAAAGAAATCAGATCAGCAGCTGTCACAAAAATTCAGCTCTCAGGACAATCAGACAGCATTCAGTTTAGAGCCCAGACCACTGCTTCCTACATATGGGAAACACCAAGTAAATGGCACCTTCCATGAGTGCTGGGCTGCTGGGCATAGCCGGAATCCACCCACACAGAGCTCTAGAGCCGATACTGCAGGTGACACTGCATGCCTAAAATGCGGTGAGGACAGTAGTTGCCACACGAGGAGATGTCCAGTCCTCGCTTCCGCCCCCTTCATTTCAGGGAGTGGGGATTTGCTCTTTTAAAAAAATGCCAAAGAGGCTGGAGCAACAAATAGGCATTTGCGAGGCTGCCGGATGGTTTAAAAACACATCCTGGATCGTGCTCCTCCCACGCTATCTCCCTCCCCAAGTTAAATATACCAATGTGACAGTTTCTCTTTCTCGAGTCACATCCATGATCTGGTTGCAGATGCGGAAGTGAGACTTTAAAATGATTTTTTCCCACACAACCAATGCATACGTGAATAAACGGATTCTCGTTTCATCGCATAATTCATTTAAAAAAAAAAAGAGTTTGTGGCTTTAAAGAGTCATGCTGCGAGGTGATTGGTTGTCGGGAATGATTGATGGGCGTGAGCTGGGGGAGGTGCTGGAAGCTCGTAATGCGTTCCTCACTTCTCGGAAGGCGGTAAGGAACGCTGCAAACGCTACGATTGTGGAGAGAAAAGAGGGGAGGGCTCTCTAGTGTGAAATGAAGGTAGGATGCTACAAAATGTTGCACTGGCCCATGCAGCACTGATCACATTTCTTTTTCCATTATGCGGAATCTGCCTCAGTGCCCCCCCAAACGGCAAAAGCGGTGGCAGTGTGCCTCAGTCATGCTGGATGTCTTCCTCTGTGAGCCTTGAATGCTGCAAAACGGTTTTGCTCCTCAGGGTTTTGACAGGAAGTTTGACCTGGTCTGGCACTGGCTTCCATCACTTAACTAGGATCTGTGCAATCTTTTCAAAATCGTATTGCGAAAGAAAAAGGATCTGAATGCAAACAACAGTGGGAACCTGCAGATCTCCAGTTCAGCTCATTCCATAGCAGTGAAGTTGACTCAAGAGGCCAACAGTGAAATTGGCCCAATATTGCCCCAATTTGCCATTTTGATAAGGGCACTATTGGCAAATTTTTGTCTGGAGTGCAATTGGTGCTCAGGCTCATACAAGGATAGATGGACCTTCAAGTAATGACCAGAACCCTGAAATAAACTTAGAAGCAAACAGGAAGCCAGAAGGATTTATTTTAAAATGGCATAATGTGATGGCAATGGATCCATCCTATTAACAACCCAATATCCTCATTTTCACGATAGATAGATAGATAGATAGATAGATAGATAGATAGATAGATAGATAGATAGATAGATAGATAGATAGATAGATAGATAGATAGATAGATAGATAGATAGATAGATAGATAGATAGATAGATAGATAGATAGATAGATAGATAGATACACACACACACACACACAGACTAATTAAAATCTTCCATGATATCTTCCATATATTACAGTTCTTTAACCCAGAAGTCACAGGAGCAGAATAACAAAGCCAGTCTGGTCCAAGATCTGGTGAAAGATGAAATAGTCTGGCTTCTGTAGAAATGTGGAGTCTAATAAAACCCAGGACTCTTAATGCTATTTACTAAAGATAATCTTGCAACATCAAGCAAAGACTAATCTGCCTCCTCCAGGGCATCCCAACTTCGCTAGCAGCAACATCTGTCTTGTCTGTACTTTATAAACATCTGCCTAAATTTCATGGACTTAACGTGGACACTGGGGAGGAACAAAAAGACAGGCAGCACCATCACTGGCACCCAGGATTCAGTGATCTGGACAAATACCAGGAACCTGCAAGCCCCTTCACACACGGACCACAGAAGACAGCAATATGGCAGGAGTGAAACAGGAGGAATCTCACCTTGTGCTTCATAGCCGGCACAAAAAGTAGACATGCTCTGTTCGTTCTTGCCTGGCTGCAAACCCAAGAAAGACTTCAAGTGTGCAATGTTGATGCGAGCTGTTCTCTCCCCACTGTAGTCGCCAATCTACAATGCAACATGCAAGTTGTCATTAATTACGTTCAGACCCCCATGTCGATGCAACTACTGAAACAGAACAATACAATACGATAAAATGAAACTGAAAGTAAGTGAGCAAATGGCAAATCCTAAGAGAGCAATATGAAGCAGCCAGCTAATACATGGAACATCTAAGCAAGAAGGCAGTTGGCTGGGTCAACTTTAAGAAGAAGAAGAAGAAGAGTTGGTTCTTATATGCCGCTTTTCCCTACCCGAAGGAGGCTCAAAGCGGCTTACAGTCGCCTTCCCTTTCCTCTCCCCACAACAGACACCCTGTGAGGTGGGTGAGGCTGAGAGAGCCCTGAGATTACTGAAGAAGAAGAAGAGCTGGTTCTTATATGCCGCTTTTCCCTACCCGAAGGAGGCTCAAAGCGGCTTATAATTGCCTTTCCTTTCCTCTTCCCACAACAGACACCCTGTGAGGTGGGTGAGGCTGAGAGAGCCCTGAGATTACTGAAGAAGAAGAAGAGCTGGTTCTTATATGCCGCTTTTCCCTACCCGAAGGAGGCTCAAAGCGGCTTATAATTGCCTTTCCTTTCCTCTTCCCACAACAGACACCCTGTGAGGTGGGTGAGGCTGAGAGAGCCCTGATATCACTGCTCAGTCTGAACAGCTGCATCAGTGCTGTGGCGAGCCCAAGGTCACCCAGCTGGCTGCATGTGGAGGAGTGCAGAATCGAACCCGGCATAACAGATTAGAAGTCCGCACTCCTAAACACTACACCAAACTGGCTCTCAGTAACTCCTCAAGTAACTCCTCAAAGAGATAAGGGTTGTTCCTTGGAATGACCTTCTTCTTGTTAAAGGGCTGCAGCTCACAGAAAGTAAGAAACCATGGAAGACCCATCAGCCCCAAAACTGAAGAGACAAGAAAAAGGTTCAAGCTTACAGTGGCATCAAAAGAAAAGATTTATTTCTCCTAATTAAGTCCAGCTTCATGAAAACAAGTTCTTAGGTAAACACTTGCTTTTGAAATTCCTCATCACTGAATCTATACAATACTGAAATGAAAAAATATAAGCAGTCTTATAAAACATGATCGTCATGTTATCCGTTCAGTCGTGTCCAACCCTCGGTGATTCTATAGGAAAGTCTTGGCCATGCGCCCCCGGCTCGGACTACTTCTTTTAGTTGGTTCATGGTCATCCCTGTATCATCTTTGATCATGTCGAGCCAGCGGATCCTTTGATGACCATGTTTCCTTTTGCTGCTGACCATGCCGAGCATTAATGATTTTTCTAGCGAGTTTGATCGCATGATGTGTCCAAAGTAAGTGAACTTTAGCTGTAATATTTTCCCTTCTAATGACATAGTTGGTTTGCTCTTCTCTAAAACTGTCTTGCTGGTAACTTCAGCTGCCCATGTTATTCTCAGCATTCGTCTCCAACACATCATTCGAAAGCATCTCTTCTCCTCCTGTCTTCCTTCTTCGGGGTCCAGCTTTTGCATCCATAGCTTGTCATGGGGAAGACAACAGCGTTGACTAGCCGGCACTTGTATTCAGGCTGATATCCTTACTCTTCCATATTCAGTTCATGCCTAACATTATTCACCATTTGATTTCATGGCTGCATCCACCACTTTGATTGAGTTTAATAAAACACCAATAAACATTCTTAACCATGCTCTCTAATGAATTCAATAGTCTTTTCATGAGATAATACCTGCATTTGTGCTGTTTTCTTTGAAATCCAAACTTTGGATTATTCAAGTTTTACCATATCAGGAACACTCAAACCAGGAAAGTACCTTTTTTTTTTACTACGTGCATTCCTAGTTTTCACTGCTTTTATTAGCAAGCTGGAAGGGTGTTTAGTGGAAAGCAGCTAAGTCTGACCCACATCCCATGGCTCCTCCCCAGAGAAGTGTCATTCTTCCTTCTCCATGAACAGAACCTTTGGAGTCAGCCTCCTGCCTATATGTGGGTGAGACAACACAAGGAGGAAGACAATCCGCTGCTCGGAGAAGAGTAACTCCACGTACCTCCTGGGAGATTTCCAAGTGTCTCTCTGCAAAGTGCAAGGCTAGTTCATGGCTCCCAACAGACATGTGGGCATTTTCTAAACTCCAGCAGGCTCTACCTTCTCCCACTCTGCAAAACCAAAAAATCATCTTCATTTCATTACATCCAATGAGATACGTCAACATCACTCCTCTGACAGCTGCAGTTCCCATCAGAAATAAACCAAGACTGCTGAATAGTTATTTTTCTCAACTTTTTTTTTATCGTTGAAAACCCCTTGAAATATTCTTCAAGCTCTGAGAACCCCCAGAAGTGGTGCCATCATGCAGAATAAAGTTGGGAACCACAACATGGTACTTGCCCACCTGGGGCCCCTCCCCTTTCCACCCCCTCCGAGCCACCCATTGGCCATTATGGGAGGGGTGGGTTAACATTACCATATATGTTCATATCACCCAATAAATTTTAAAAACATATAAATTTTAAATAACTCCCACACATTGGGGGAACCCTTCCAGTGCCATCAAGAAACTCGATGGTTTCACAAAACCCTGTTTGAGAAAGCCTCCGTCTATAATAGCAACTCAGTGGTTTCAATGGAGCAGGAGGGATCCCCTCTTCAACAGGACTTAATAGAGAAGAAGAGCTGGCGTTTTGTACCCTGCTTTTTACTACCCAATGGAGTCTCAGAGTGGCTTACAATTACCTACCCTTCCTCTCCCCACAACAGACACTGTGAGGCAGGAAGCTCTGAGAGAACTGCCACCCAGCTGGCTGCGTGTGGAGGAGGAGTGGGAAATAAATTCTGGCTCTCCACTTTAGAGGCCACGACATCGTGCTAGCTCAGTAACCCTCACATTTAAGAGGGGAGGGAAAGATTGTGGCCCAATCTGAAGTGTGCAGAAAACAGTGAAACACGGACTTCCGTACCCATGGAGGGTCCAAATTTGGGCTTTTACGACTGAAAGAAGAAAATGGCTGCACCAAGTCTAACAAAGAAAAGAGAAAAATTGTTGCTTGCAAGCAAATAATCTTTAATATCTGTGATGTGCATTTCACATCAAGTTTCCGCAAGGGGACATCAGATTATCAGCCCAACGGCCCTTTCCCTTCTGCAGGTATTCAGGTGAGTGACTTCCTATGACTGCCCTCCCCCAACCACCTAGTTCAGGCATTGCTCCCCACTTGGACCACCCAGGAAGCGTCTCTCTCAGCTTCCATGGCAAAACCAAGTGTGAGTCAGTGGCACCTTAAGACCACTAAAATTTTATTCTATTCCTAAGATTTCATGTGCAGGCACAGGTCTTCCCCATCCTCTTCTTTTCCATAGATTAAATCTTTGTCTCCCCCTAGTGGCTGAGGTTCAGACACATTCAAAATCCCCCTAGTTCCAGCTTTCCTGAGAAGCAGCACAACTCTGCCGTAAGCCTTGCCCAAGTTCCAGAAGGTTTAAGCCAGGGGTAGTCAAAACTGCGGCCCTCCAGATGTCCATGGACTACAATTCCCAGAAGCCCCTGCCAGCGAATGCTGGCAGGGGCTTCTGGGAATTGTAGTCCATGGACATCTGGAGGGCCACAGTTTGACTACCCCTGGTTTAAGCCTTCATCTGCAGGATTAAACCAGCACCTCCCACCCCCACTCTGGGCCTGCAAGATGCAGCTCCACCAGTGAGGGGCAGCCCAGAAAACTAGACAGAAATAACCCTGAGGAGGAAGAGCTGCCTGTTGCTTTCCGGTGGGGCTGCTTGGCAGGCAGCTATTCAACCGGAGGCAGCCTGCTCTTCTGTGCTGCACACAACTGCCTAGTACGTAAGCCAAACAGGCCTGCAGATCTTTTCCTTTCACTGGGCATGTTGGTGAGCAAGTGGCTCTTTATGGAGAACAGGTATTGAGAACAGAGCTCCCCTCTTTCTCTTCCCTGAATGGGCCGACTAGCTAGAAGTCAGCTGCTAGGTTACTGATGGCAAGGGAGCGACCGCCACACTATGTAGGCCAGGGGAGAAGCTCCCCCGTGCCCTCAACACCTCTCCCAACACTGCAGCAGCTCTTGCACAACCATTTGCCGGCTCCCCAATGCACCAGGTTCAGGAAGTCATCCTGAAATGGTTTGGAAGGCCCTTTCCAGGGATGAGGAGAGGTAGGAAGAACAAAACCTCCTTCTCCTAGACCCTCTCATTCCTGCCTCTATAGCGAGAGGAATTAGTGTTAGTGAAAAGTTCCAAAGGCCAGACAGAGGAGGGTGACGGGGCTGCCTTACCCGCTTCTCTGGGTTCAGGGTGCCCCTCCTCCAGGACTGGCAGAAATGTGGTGAGGGAAGGTGCAGAGTCAAGCCAAACAGACTCAGTTGCTCCTCCAATGGCACAGCATGCTTCACGTTCAGCCCAGGAGACTTGCCTCCAAATCTTTCTCACAATGGCTCAAGAAGGGCTCTGTTATTTGTGGGATTTTTAGCCCTGTAGACCTTTCTCTAAGAAAGGCCAAGCGTGCTTGTTGGTTTCAGGACCTACTGCACACCTTCCCTACAGGTGGAGGCACCCACCTCGTTCAGGCCTCTCCCAAACCCTTTGACTCTCCCCTCCAGATGAAGAAGACGCTCCACGCTCCCCCCCCCCACACACACAAAAAAAAACCAGATCCTTCATCTGCAGGCAACTTTGGGCACCACCCAAGAGTTTGTCCGCCTTCCTCTGCTAGATCACTCTTGTGCCAAAATGAACTTCCAGACATCTTTGAGCTTTAGGGATGTTTTTTCAGTATTCCAGATCCTCAGTAGAACAAGATGAACAATGTGGTCCCCATCTTGGTTAGGCCATTATTTGGCTACTGTCCTGTCTCTCCCAGAAAAGGGTCCAGGAGAATCCAGCTAGGGTACTGAACACCACATATACCAGTCTCCAGAGCGACCGCACACTGCAAAGAGCTGGTATCCATCGGTACTTGAACCAAAAATGTCAGCTGACGAGAGCCTTGTGCTGTCTCCTAGCCACACCAACCTTCCAACAGCACACCAAGAACCATCCCAGGCAGCAAGGGGGGAGGTGGACAGAGGACCATGGGCTTCTCCCTCCAAAGGAATGCTGTGAACCTGTTCCTCTGGAAGGAGAACAGCCCAGCCTCTCCACCAGTGGAACATGCCCAAGGCGTCACAAATGTTACAGACACATGCAAAACAGCAATATCTTAGAATGGGCTGCAACAGGAAATGCACCAACCCCCATGTTTCTGCCAAATGGCTGAAGGGCTGGGTGCCTTGGCAGAGAATGCAGAGGCCGAAATGCCTGTGATGGTGGCAACAGGGCTTCGGGGAAAATCCCCATTTAAGCTCGACATCGCCGCCATCTGAGACCTGGCCCGACTCAGGACCTCAGAAGACCTGCGTTAACGAAACGCGGAATCTTCCATGGGCCTGGGACCGCTGTGAGCACAGGCGAGGGCTAGGTTGCCCTAGCCGTATGCATAATTGGAGGAGCCAGGATTTCAGGACCGGCTCCTCCCCTTACCTACGGCATCCCTACAGGGATGCCTCTCGCCCTGCCAGCGCCGTGGGTCCACGGAGCTGACAGGGGCATCCCCCCACCCCCACCATGGTGGGAGAGCAGCATGCTTCTCCCCACCATCGTGCAGTGGGGGCCCCATACCCCTGATCCCCCCCCCCCCACCGCTGCTGCTGCCGCTTCAGAGCACTCCCGCTGCTTCCAGCCCCGCGTTGCGTGCATGGGGTCATTGCACCGGGGCAGCCAGTGTGCTCCTCCCCCGTGCATATGCAGGAGATGGCGGGGCTTTTTGCCCCGTCGCAAAGGATGGCGGCAGCCTGGCGTGGCTGCCGCTATGCATAATAGGTCCTTCACAGGTCCCTGGTAGCCTCTGACTGAAAAGGTCCTTCAAAAGAAATAGGGAAGACCAGAGGTGGTTTGGAGGTCTCCCACAACTAGAATAGAGATGTACAGTCAAATTACAGAACAAAATATGTGTACAATCGGGCACCTTTAAGACCAACAATATTTTAGTCAAATTATCAAAATATTACTATTAAAATTATCAAAATTATTGTTGTTGCTGTTGTTAACCTGCCCTACCCATTCAGACTCAGGGGCGGTGTGCAACAGTCGTAATGCAAACTTCTACAAAAATTGTAAAAATAGTAAAAAGCTTGTGCTTGACTGGACCCAAACTTTGTTCTGCAACTTCAGGCCAGTATGGCTGCCCACCTAAAAGTAAAAGCACAAAAACTCAGTTTCTAAGGAACCTGGAGTTTCTCACCTGTCCTCCAGCTCCTGGGCGATTGCCAAGTGCTTCAGGTGGTATTCGATGGCCCTCTCATAGTCCTGGAGGAGGCTGTATGTGTTCCCAAGGCTATAGCAAGACTGAGCCTCCACAGCTTGGTCCTTCAGCTGTCTGGAGAGTTGTAGAGTTTTCCTAGATGAAAAACAGGCAGGATGAATGTAAGGGAGGAAAGGCAATTCTGCCAGCTGCAGGCACAGTCTGACACACACCTTGCACCTTGTGGCTGAGGCTGTCCAGACAGCAGACTAAAAGAGGGCAGGGCAGCTGTAACAAGATGGCAAGCAAAAACCTACTAACCAAGCTCAGCCCCTCGACCAGCCAGAGCCAACCATCTGACTGGCTTACTGGCGAGAGTGGGGAGACAGATCTATTTATTATCAGAGGGACACGATGGACATGGGGGATCTCAGATTGAATGGTGGGCCCTGCCCTGGCCTCAACCATATGCCTGGCGGAAGAGCTCCATCTTGCAGGCCCTGCGGAAAGCTGACAACTCCGAAAGGGACCTTAGCTCTTCCGGGAGCTCATTCTACCAGGTTGTGGCCAGGACCGAAAAGGCCCTGGCCCAGGTTGAGGCCAGGCGAGCATCCCAAAGGCCCGGGACTACCAGTAAGTTCATACCCGCAGAGCAAAGAACTCTGTGGGGGCATAAGCAACCAAGTGGTCCTGCAGGAAACAGGACACAGACTTAAAGGTCAATACCAAAACCCTGAACTTGACCCGGAAACAGACTGGTAACGAGTGCAGATGTCAAAGCACTGGCTGAATATGGGCCCTCCGTGATGTCCCCATGAGGACCCTGGCAGCCGCATTTTCTACCAGCTGTAACTTCCGGATCAAAGACCAGGGCAGGCCCGCATAGAGTGAGTTACAGTAGTCTAGACTGGAAGTGACCGTTGCATAGATCACGGTGGCCAAGTGGTCCGAGGACAAATAGGATGCTAGTAGCCTAGCTTGGCGAAGATGGAAAATGCCATCCGGGCTACTTTTGTGACCTGAGCCTCCATAGAAAGGGAGGCATCAAAGTTCACTCCCAAATTTCTGGCGACCGGTGCAGGTGTTAATTGCACCCCATCCATGGGAGACACGCTTCCTGGTCCTGCCCTCTTCTGCCTGAGCCATCCAGCCACTGCTTCCAGACAACTGGCAAATATATTCAGGGGGTAATCCGGCCAACCAAGGAGGAAGAGGAGGAGGAGGAGGAGGAGGAGGAGAAGAAGAAGAGTTGGTTCTTATATGCCGCTTTTCTCTTCCCGAAGGAGTCTCAAAGTGGCTTACAGTTGCCTTTCCTCTCCCCACAACAGACACGCTGCGAGGTGGGTGAGGCTGAGAGAGCCCTGATATCACTGCTCAATCAGAACAGCTTTATCAGTGCTGTGGTGAGCCCAAAGCTAGCTTCATGTGGGGGAGTGCAGAATCGAACCCAGCATGCCAGATTAGAAGTCCGCACTCCTAACCACGACACCAAACTGGCTCTCTTTGCCCAGAAGAAGTCTCTCTCCTCACCTGCAATGGGGAGCGGAGCCCCACCTCACCCTTCCTTGCTGCCTGCGGCCCAAATGGCTGCCAGGTTTGGGCATCCAAGCTCCAGATTTCCAAAGAGGCTATGGAGAAGAGCTCTAGATGGCGCAGCACCAACCTGGAACAGGGCTATTTGTATCCCACACTTTCCCACAGAGACCTAAGCCATCCTTGTCCTTCTCACAGAAGCCAGGATGTGCTTGTAACACAGGCAGGCCCTGAAAACTATGCTGAAGGGCAAAATCGTACAGCCGCTCCCATCCTGGCAATGGGCAAGATGAAGTCCAAGCAGGACAGCAACGGTTCTATCAGAGCTGCCTTGCCAAGCCTAGTGTCAAACGTGAAGAGAACTCACAACAGGCTTCTTAATTAAAGAAAGCTTTATTGGAAAGTACTACACGCTATAGGACTGAGAAGTCAAATCTGACTAGAGTACAGATTTGCTTCTGCTTATCAATACAATTCTCCCGCTCAAAACTTGACAGTTCCCAAGGGAGGGGAGCAAGAGAAAAGACACATGTGTAATTAAAACAGGAATACATTCTCATAGCCTTGACTAGGTGATAACAAACCCAGGCTCAGCCGAGAGGCCACAACATGTGATAAGGTTACAAAAACAAATTATTCACTTTTATGGTTAGCAAGAATACAGGACCTGGGGCAACCAGGCGCCAAGCAATATAACTGACATGGAGGAACTCAGGCTAATTTATGGCAGAGATTCTACAATCCTGACACCTAGAAAGGGAGGGGGGGGTGACCTCCATGCAGGCCTCTCTGCTTACTTGTAGTACTCAGCCGCGATGTCAAACCTTCCCAGGAAGATGTGGGCATTGCCCAGATTGCTGTACGCTCGCCTCTCAGCAGCCTTGTCCCCAAACTCCTTGGCAATGGCCAGTCTCTGAAAGAGAGTCAGGCAGACAGCATCAGCTGCTGTCACAACACCCGCTGGGGAAGCATCAACACACCCACACACACACACACACACACAGAGAGTGCAGGAGCAGCCACTGCAAACAGAGCAAAGCCCTGGAAGCCACACATCCAAGGCTGGGGTGGGGCACACTCAGCACTTTCAAAAAGGAAGACCAACAATTCAAAAAGGAAGACAAAAAATGAATTATTTTCTGCTTACTCAGCATGGGGAAAGCGCCGCTTGGGGAGCTGAGGGCCCTTCCGCACCTAGTGCCTCATTCACCCGCTGCAGTTTCTGAGACTGCAGTGGGCATTTCCCACAGACGTGCCGGCCGGGCACTGCCCAATGCTCCTGTGCGTCCCAGAGGATGTGAGGCCCTGGCAGTCTGCCCCTCCCCAATAGAGGAAGGGCAAATGTGATGTCTAGCAACCAGGCAATCCTTCAGGCTCCAGCTTTACCACGTTTCTCTGCCTGGGCAGGTGGAATAAGGATGGGCCCTGGAGCTGATCCATAAAGAGAAGCATCACTGCAGCACCAGAAAACTGGCCAGCCAGAACCAGCTAGCTCTCTCTCTCTCTCTCCCTCACCCCCTTCTTGGTTGGCCTGAAGTTCTAAGCCAGGGATAGTCAAACTGCGGCCCTCCAGATGTCCATGGACTACAATTCCCAGGAGCCCCCTGCCAGCGAACGCTGGCAGGGGGCTCCTGGGAATTGTAGTCCATGGACATCTGGAGGGCCGCAGTTTGACTACCCCTGTTCTAAGCAGATCCTGCCAGCACATTCCCACGCCACTCTCAATGAATTAATTTAGCTCTGTAAACATGCTTTGAGAACCACTGTGCCACAGGGACTGCAAGTGGTGGTGGGGAATCACTGAAACGAAACTTCCAGGCCTCCTTGGTGGTATTAGCAGGTCTTACCTGTTTGTGGAAAAGGACTGCTTTGCGAAAGTTGCCCAGCAGATACTGTGTGTTGCCCAGGTTGCCGTAGGCCCGGCCTTGAGCCGCTCTGTCCCCCAGCTCCTTCACCAGGGACAGGTTCCTCCTGCAGAAGACCCGAAAGGGAGGAGTTGTGAATCTCTGCACCTCCAGAGGAGAGCAGAGAAGGGCACCGGTGGTGGCCTGGCCAGCCAGAACCATCCCCCCTCAGGACCACGTTTGGCATGCCTGGCAGAGTGGCAGGAAGGGAATGTACATTCTGATTTTCTGTTCCAAGCAGCACATCTTGCTTGAGCCCTTAGCTTGGGATTCAACCAACGGGACTAGCAGGGATCTCAAAACAGCATCTCAAGCCCCCCAAGGGCTCCATGAAAAGGCCAACCCTGCTGGCCTCCAAGCCTGAGCACAGGACCAGTCCTTGCAAAGGTCCTTGGAGATGGAGGGTGCTGCTGCCAGGACCAGCAGCGAAGGAGAGGCTGGCTTCCCAGCCTGCCCCCTGAGAAGGACCAAGGAGTCTGCCTGGGCAGGGGACCCCAAAGGTGAGATTGTGTGGCTGGCAGGCCCTCCTGCTCACAGCACAGAGAAGGGGCTGGTACTCAACTCACAAATAAAACTCGGATGCCCTCTCCAAAGTCTCCACGACCTCTTGGGGCAGGTGCCCGGGCTCCTGCGGCAGACTCCAAGACAGCTGCTTCCCTTTAGCATGGTGTACGTTGCCAATGTTGTACAGTGCTCTGGCCTCCCCTACCTAAACAAACAGAGGTTTCACTCAGAGGGCTTTCTGTCTTGCCCAGGTTTACCCTAAGTTGCTAAGTCAATTTTTGTTTCAGGTTCTGCCCACAGATTCCTGGGCCACCCCAGGAATCCTCCGGTTTGAACCTGGACCTGCCATGTCTTCAGTCAGCCTCCTTCATGGAGCAGCAGCAGGAGCGACTGGGCCAGCGAGCCAGTCTGAAGAGCCATTCATCCCAGCCCCACTTGGCCACGGTCAGGAAAGACAGCCTGGCCTGGGAGTCAGCGGATGCCTTCAATGGTTGTCCACGCTTACAGACTCGCTCCTCCTCAGCTACATGCAGTGACTCCGCTCCACTTTGTCTGGTGCAGCAAGTGTGGCTGTCACTCAAAAAGTAGGGCCTGGGCAGGTATCCAGGCTCTGAGGGCATCCAGGTGAGACTACTCCCAAGTTTTCTTGGACCTGACGGCAGCATCATTCTTAAAAGAAGTGCCCTGGCTCAGGCCCAGTTTAAGGATTTGCAGGGCCTGTAGCCCCAGAGCCAGCATGGCCCTCGCACAGCACAATTGGAGCTGTTCTTTGTGCAGCACAAGTAACAGCGGGGCAACCTTTCCAGGGATAGTTTGGGACTCTGGAAGCAACTGATACCCTCACTTGCGGAAAACATTTACTAGCATTATCCTGAACTCTAAATTTCTTTATAACATAAAAAAGAATCACAACTAATTTTTTAAAATGTGAGTACACTCAGGGACTGTCATCCTCTTTGAGGGCTGTAATTTGAGTTCCAGAGCATGAATGTCTCTCCCAGGGATCCTGTTATATGTGCAAGCTACTCACTGCAGTGCAGAGGACACCCTCCTGGCTCAGCTGACAACAGCAGCTCCAAGCTGCTGAGGAAAGGACGCGCAGTAATGGGTTTAAACTACAACGATATAGGCTAGATATCAGGAAAAAATTTTCACAGTCAGAGTAGTTCAGCAGTGGAATAGGCTGCCTAAGGAAGTGGTGAGCTCCCCCTCACTGGCAGTCTTCAAGCAAAGGTTGGATACACACTTTTCTTGGATGCTTCAGGATGCTTTGGGCTGATCCTGCGTTGAGCAGGGGGTTGGACTAGATCAGGGGTAGTCAAACTGCGGCCCTCCAGATGTCCATGGACTACAATTCCCAGGAGCCCCCTGCCAGCGAATGCTGGCAGGGGGTTCCTGGGAATTGTAGTCCATGGACATCTGGAGGGCCGCAGTTTGACTACCCCTGGACTAGATGCCCTGAATGGCCCCTTCCAACTGTATGATTCTATGATTCTATGATTCTATAAGCTGCACGCAGCCCCCTGCTCTTCCTTCAGCTTTGCCCGTCAGTGACTATTCCAGATTGGGGGGGGATTGGCATTCCCTTCAAGGGTTTTCTTGCAGGGGGAGTCTGTTTCTTTGGGGGTGGATCGCCTTGTCGCTGGGCAGGCTGCTGCTGGGAAAGCCATCAAATGCAGCACATGCTGGTGCCAGACCATCCTCTCCCCTCTTCTCCTGTTGTGCTTTGTGCCTGTGTGTGTGAACATAGTCAAATGGCTAGCAAAGAGATGAGGAGGGGAGGGAAATAATAAAGAAGTTGTGTTCTGCAGCTCTTGTGAGCACATAGATTGATTGCCACTCCCCCCAATTACAAAAGTGAACCTCTGGGATTCTTCTGGGATCTTAGCTGAAACCAGCCTTTCCTGTGGGGCTGAGGTGAAAGGGGAGCACCCAAAGATGGGGGGGGGGGGAGACTTCTTGCAAAAGGAAGGCTTCAAAGCTCATCTTCTGCAACATTGCAATGATCAAATCCCTTCAAAGGGTTTAATGGGATTGAATCCAAAAACCGTCACCGATCTGGCCGACTGACTCACCTCCCACCTGCTGCCACCACCTCCTCTCCAAACCCTCTGCAGCTTGATGATCCAGGCAATGAGGCCCCTTGCCTCAGGTGAAGCCGGTGGGGCAGAAGAGGCCAAACGTATGTGTGGGTTCCCTGGCAAGATGTCTGTCACTCAATTCAGGATCTTTGCTGGCAAAGCAGGGCCGGGGCCCCTTGAACTGTGGGGCCCACAGCACGTGCTACAAGTGCTACATTGATAAACAAGACTCAGTCCAGAGGACTGGCTGTTCCCTGGGCCTGGACAAGGAGAAGGCCTATCTGTGCCCCCCCCCCCAATACAAGTCTTCCTGCCAATCAGGAGGTCTATGGAGGTCCCCTCTGTGCCCCCACACCATCCGAGGCGATGAGAAGCTGCAGATCTGTCTTCCTGGTCAGGTCAAAACATTTTGCCAGACTTTTGGCTGGCCTGAGTGAGTGGCTACTTCTTTTTAGTCTAGTGGCTTTGGAACCTCTTTGAAATGGGCTGGCAAAAAAAAAGCCAGATAGGCCCTGACTTGCAAAGCAGAAGGACCTTTGAAGGAGACTGATTTCCAGGGCACCTTCTCCGGTCAGATGTTCTGGATTCCTCTCTGTTACATGTTGCGGTTTTTGTGGTGTTTAAATACTATGGGTGCACAGGTGTGCTTAAACCTGCTTTTGTAATCTGCATTAGCCACTTTTGGGGGGGGAAAGTGGAATATTTAAATAAACTCACAGTGTGGGTATTTCGTTCTCAAATCAATAGTTTATGTTATTGTGCCACTGATCATTGTCATTCTTAGTGATGCTATTTTCTAATAAGAGGTGGTTCTAAATGAACTTTATTCCAGTTGGCCACTTTCGAGGCCACCAGATGAGAGGCCAGGTAAAAACCCATCACAGGAGGGTGTGAAATATTCCTGCTGAGCCTTTTACAGCCTGGCTACTGCCTAGCCCCCCCCCCCCCCCCACACACACACACACACACGCCCCTTGGCCCCTGCATCCTCTTTAAGCATAACCCTTTGGAGTCCCACCCGACAGTCCAGGCTGACAAGATGTTGCCAACAGGCCAGGAAGAGACTATGAAGCCAAAATCAATCAATTCAAGTCAGTGTATTTTGTTCACCTAATCTATGATTCTAAGTAGTCTGTTCCAAATACAAAATATGATGCATCCATCTGGTTTCCCCTCCAACATGGCAGGCAGCTGTGTGATGCCCAGTACCTTGTCCCCTTGCTCCTGAGAAATCTCCAGGTGCCTCTGGCAACAGGTAATGGCTTCATCAAACTGCCCAAGGATTTTGAGCGTGTTTCCTAGATTCCCACTGGCTTTCGCCTCTCCGGTGCGGTCCCCAATGGTTCTGCAGAGAAAATCAGAAGACAGAAGTAGCTTCTAGAGAACAAAGTCACAATCAAGACCCAAAGTGAAAATATTCTAGAGGACTTCCTTCCTTTACTGCTGAGATGAATGCCATCACCTTCCCTCCCAGACACCCAGTGGTGGAGCTTAGAGAGCTCTGAAAGGACTGCTCTGCAAGAACCACTCTGCACTGTCACTAGCCCAAGGTCACCCAGCTGGACGCACATGGAGGAAGAGTGAGGAGCATGAGCAATTTCCCAAGCCCCCACGAAGACCAGGAAACAAGTCACAGGACCCCACAGGTGAGAGTTCTAGGACTTCTTCCCCAAAGCCCCCACGAAGTCCAGGAAACACTTCACAGGTCCCCACAGGTGTGAGTTCTAGGCCTGATCCCAAGGGTACAAAGAAACGGGTATTGGTAATTGGGGATTCCCTACTGTGAGGCACAGAGGCCAAAGTGTGTAGACCAGACTTGTTGTCTCAAGAGGTCTTCTGCCTAACTGATGCACGCATCAAGGATGTCACAGAGCGGCTGGACAGGCTCATCAAGCCCACAAATCATTACTCCTTCCTTCTCATCCATGTAGGAACAAATGATACTGCCCAGCGCAGCATGGAACGTATTAAGAAAGACTTGGTGGGTCTGGGGGAAAAGGTCAAGGACCTAGAAGCACAAGTTGTATGTTCATCAGTTCTTCCTCTAAGTCGCTTAGGAAGAGAGAGAAAAATCATGCAAGTAAATGACTGGCTACGTCACTGGTGTCATTGGGAAAGGTTTGGATTTCTGGATCATGGTCTACGACAGGGGTAGTCAAACTGCGGCCCTCCAGATGTCCATGGACTACAATTCCCAGAAGCCCCTGCCAGCATTCGCTGGCAGGGGCTCGTGGGAATTGTAGTCCATGGATATCTGGAGGGCCGCAGTTTGACTACCCCTGGTCTACGATGTCAATATGAGGGGCTACGATCAGGAAATGGTTAGCACCGCACAAGGGACGGAAAAAGTATTTTGGGGAGAACCCTTGCAAACCTGGTGAAGAGGGCTTTAAACTAAATCCAAAGGGGGTAAGAGATCATTTCAAAACCTAGTGTAATGGCAAGAAGTGAACATGGGAAGATTGGAAATCTACAGGGAATGGCACATAAGCCAGAGGAACTACTAACTTACAAAGAAGTTCAAAAAACAAAACTATGGGGCACACAAAGGATGGATTACGATGTCTCTACACTACTGCACAGAGTATGGGAAACAAACAAGAGAAACTAGTAGTCCTAACAGAGGAGGGGGACTATGATCTAATAGGAATCACAGAAACTTGGTGGGATAGTACTCACAATCGGAATACTAGAACTGAGGGATACAATCTATTCAAAAGGGACAGACAAGTAAAGAAGGGGGGAGGTTAAGAATGTTTATACTTGTGAAGAAATACAGCTACCTGAGTATGAAAGTTCAATTGAGTGTATTTGGGTAAATATAAAAGGAGTAGGAAATGAGAGTGGTATTATTGTGGGTGTCTGCTACAGACCACCAAGCCAGTCAGAGGACTTGGATGAGATATTCATAGACAAAATTACACAATTCTCAAAGAGGGGGGAAACAGTGCACTTCGATTACCCAGATATCTGTTAGAAGACCAACTCTGCTAAAAATACAAACTCCATTAATTTCTTAACCTGTCTTGCCGACAGCTTCATTTCTCAGAAAGTAGAGATGGGAACCAGGGGCTCTGCTATTTTAGACTTGATTCTCATCAATAGAGAAGAACTGGTAGATGAGTTGGAATTAGTGGGCACACTTGGTAGTAGTGACCATGTGATTTTGGAATTTACAATTGTGGGAAAGAGTAAACCTTTATGTAGTCAGACGCGTAGACTGGATTTCAGGAAAGCTGATTTTTACAGACTTAAAGGTATGTTGAGTAGTATGTCTTGACAGTAGCCTGTGCAAAAAGTATCTAGGAGTCTTGATAGATCATACATTGAACATGAGTCAACAGTGTGACTCAGTGGCTAAAAAGGCAAATGGGATTTTCAATTGTGGGAAAAAGAAACCTTTACGTAGTCGGACACATTGACTAGACTTCAGGAAAGCATATTTTCACAGACTTAAAGGTATGTTGCGTAGAGTCCCGTGGTCAGAAAGAGACGGGAGTCCAAGAGGGCGGGGAGTTTCTTAAAAGTGAAATACTGAAGGCTCAGTCACAAACAATTCTCTTGAGAAGAAAAGATGGAATGAGCCTAAGGAAGCCAAGGTGGCTACATAAGCAGCTATCAAATGATTCAAGGAATAAAAAAGAATCATTTAGGAAACGGAAGGGAAGCCATACTACCAAGGATGAGTATAAACAAATAACCAATGATTGTAGGGAGAATGTTTAGAAGAGCTAAAACTCAATAAGGCTAGCAAGAAGTGCTAAACATAGAAAAAAGGCTTCTTTAGTTATATTTCAAGTAAGAAAAAGAGTAGGGACTCCGTAGGACCACTGTGAGGAAAAGAAAGTGAAATTAGATGATGAAGAGAGGGCTGAACTGCTTAACTCCTATTTCCTCAGTCTTCTCTTGTGAGGGAAATAGTGCTCAATGTGGCAAAAATGTATCACAGCACGGGGAACGGGAATGGTGGCCTAGGATCACTGTGGGGGCAGTCCCTAAACACCTAGTTTCTTTAAATGAAACAGTTTTCTGGGCCAGATGAACTGCATTCTGGGCCAAATGAGTGCTAAAAGAACTTGCAGATGTAATCTCTGAACTTCTGTCCATTTTTTTTTACATTTCTTGGAGAACAGGTGAGGTGCCAGACGATTGGAGGTGGGCAAATGTGGTCCCCATCTTCAAGAAAGGGATAAAGGAGGATGCGGGTAACTGCCAATCAATCAGCTTGATATTTGTAGCAGGCAAAATTTTGGAACAAATCATCAAATAGTCGGTCCTTGAGCAGCTGAAACAGAGAGCCATGATTTCTAAGACTCAGCACAGGTTTCGCAAGAAAAAGTCATGTCAGACCAACCATATCTCTTTTTTCGAGAAAGTGACTACCTTGCTGGATCAGGGGGATGCTGTAGACTTAGTTTATCTGGATTTCAGTAAAGCTTTTGATAAAGTCCCACATGATATTCTTGCTACAAGTTGCTAAAATGCGGTATGGATCCTTATTCTGGATCCTTATCTGGTTGACAGATCATAACAAAAGGGTACTTGCTAATGGTTCAGCATCCTCTTGGAGAAGAATGACAAGTGGAGTTCCCCAGGGATCTGTCCTGGGGCCTGTGTTGTCCAACATATTTATAAATGATTTGGATAAGGGATTAGAGGGGGTACTTATAAAAATTTACAGGCAATACTAAACTGGGAGGGGTAGCAAACACAACAGAAGACAAAATCAGAATACAGGATAATCTTGACTCGAGAACTGGGCTAAACTGAATAAAATGAAATTCAATAGAGACAAATTTAAAGTTTTGCATTTAGGTAGGAAAAATAATTTACACCAATATAGGATGGGGGAGACTTGTCTTGGCAATAGTATGTGCAAAAAGGATCTAGGAGACTTAGTAGACATACATTGAACATTAGTTAGCAGTGTGATTTGATGGCTAAACCGCTTTACACTGCTCTGATTCAGCCTCCCTTGGAGTCCTGTGTTCAGTTTTGGGCACCCCAGTTGAAGTGGGATGTAGGCAAACTGGAGCGTGTCCAGCGGAGGGCAACAAAGATGGTGAGGGGTTTGGAGACCAAGATGTTTGAGGAAAGGTTGGGGAGTTGGTCTGTTTAGCCTGGAGAGGAGATGAATGAGAGGGGATCTGATAATCATCTTCAAGTATTTAAAAGTCTATCAAGTAGAGGATGGAGCAGAGTTGTTTTTAAAGCCGGAGGGATGGACCAGAACCAATGGGATGAAAATAATGCAAAAGAAATTCCATCTAAACATATGGAAGAAATTCCTGACAGAGCAGTTTCTCAGTGGAACAGGCTTCCTCGAGAGGTGGTGGGTTCTCCATCTTTGGAGATTTTTAACCAGAGGCTGGCTATCCATCTGATGGCTGATTCTGTGAAAGTTCAAGGAGCTGGCAGGTTACAGTGGATGAGTTATAGGGTACTGAGTGTCCTGCATAGTGCAGGGGGTTGGACTAGATGACCCAGGAGGTCCCTTCCAGCTCTATTATTCTATGTGAAGAATCAACCCGTCCTCCAGATTAAAGGTTCCTATGACACTATCAGAGATGGGATTTTGTCCCTCCAGTAAGGAAGTGTTTCTGGATGCTGGGTGCTTACCTTGCTAGTGTGAGATCATGTTTATGGTACTCAAGAGCTTTGGAATATTCCTTTAGGTAGAAGTAGGCATTGCCCAACTGGCTGTAGATTGCACTCAGTGTCTTCAGATCTTCTGTCCCCACCTGCACAGCTGCTTCAAAGAAGGCCACACCAGCTTGGAAATCCTCAGCTTTGCAGGAACGTTCTCCTTCAAGGGCTAACTCCAAACAGGAAGCCTCCATCCTGCAGAGATGCACCAAACCGGTAAGTTCAGTCTCTAAAACTCTGGAAAATCACCCAGGGGAAAACCTCCAAAGTTGATCTGCTGGATATTTCAGATTAGGAAAGTCTAAAAAAATCACAGGTTTTACTTCCTACTATTCACCTGCAAAGCTAGAAAGGAACTGGCTGACAGACACAGCCAATTGTTCCTGTCTGGCCTTTCATTCCTCCAAGTACTCCAGATGTTGCGCCAAAAGATTTCCGCATCAACTTAAAAAAAATTATAATTTCTGCATCAGTTTAGAAAAATCACTCTCAGCTTTGAGACCAAGATTCTGCCCTTAGTTCTGCATATTTACAACTGAAATAGGTGGCAGGACTGCTCTCTAAGACAGGGGTAGTCAAACTGCGGCCCTCCAGATGTCCATGGACTACAATTCCCATGAGCCCCTGCCAGCGAATGCTAGCAGGGGCTCATGGAAATTGTAGTCCATGGACATCTGGAGGGCCCCAGTTTGACTATCCCTGCTCTAAGATCGAGGAACAAAGCCTGACAAGAGAAAATCAGCATGACTTCGGCAGAAGGAAATGCTGCTTCACTAATACAGGAGATAAAGCAGGTCAACAAGCATGTGGGTAGGGATAGACCTCATACACTTGACTTTTCAAATAGCTTTTGACAAGGTCCCTCCCCAAACACTCTACATGGGGCTGCCTTTGAAGGCAGCAGCCAAAATGGGGCAGCCGGGCTACTGTGGGGGTGGGATACAGGGATGGCATCACTCCAGTGCCGATAGATTGCTGTTGGTCACCAATTTGCTAATTAGAAGTGCTGGTTCTTGTCTTTCAGGCTTTTGGGTCCATATTGCACACCTGCTCTATGTACCCCCAGCTTAAGAAATGAAGTTGATCATGATTGGAGATGGGGCTTTTTCAGTGGTGGTACCTGGCCCATGCAATGCCCTTCCCCACCTAGCCCCTATACTACTTTCTTTTAGGTGACAGACCACTACTCTTCTATTTACCCAGGCTTTTGACTAGAAGGCTGATCTTTTAAATATCATTTTATACTTTGTTTTTAGCCTGAAAAATGTCCAAGATACATTTTCATAGAATCCTAGAATCATAGAGTTGAAAAGGGCTATATGGGCCACCTAGTCCACCCTGGTCAATGTAGGATCAGCTTAAAGCATCCAGGATAAGCATCTTCCAGCTGCAGCATGAAGTCCATCAATAGCACTTTATGTTTTGTATTATTTTATACTTCACTATATGCTTTGAATAGTAGGTATTTACTTTTATTACTATATATATATATATATATATATATATACATATACACATACACATACACTAGCATGAAAGCCCATTGCAAACAGGAATGCAATGGGTGCTACGACCCAGGGGACACTGGCAGGCGCAGCTCTCTCTCTCTCTCTCTCTCTCTCTCTCTCTCTCTCAGCAGGAGCCATAGGAGGTAATCAGGGCTCCTTGCAGGGAAGCAAGAGTCAGTTTGGGGCTTGTTTGCAGTTTCTGTCTGTCTGTCTCCCTCACAGCAGGAGCCATAGCAGATAATCAGGGGTCGTTTGCACTTTGGCAGGGCTCTCTGTGTCTCTGTGCATCTCTCTCAGGCATCTGAGAGCATCCAGGGAAGTAGGGCGGGAGCTGGAGAGTGTGGACCAATCAGGGTGCGGCCAGCTTTGCCGGCTGCATTCTGATTGGCCCTAATCCATCTTGGACAGCCAGGACACTCTCCACCCTTCTATATCTTCTTCTACATCTGTATCTATAAATAATTTCTCTCCCTGAACCATGGACAACTTAATAAAGTTGGCAGGCAAAAAATACAAGACAGATGATTATTCACTTTGTGAGTAATCAAACTGTAGAATTCACTGCCAGTGAATGTAGTGATGGTCATAAGCTTAGACAGCTTTAATTAGACAGATCTATAGAGGACAGGTCCCTCAGTGGTGGTCAGTCACAGCAACTAAGGGAGCCTCCACCTTCAGAGGCCATATACTTTTGAACCCCAGTGCTAGGAGGTAGCATTAGCAGAGGGCCTTGGGCTCTGTGTCCAGTTCACTGGGCCTCCAGGGCAACTGGCTGGCCACTGTGTGTGAGGCAGGAGGCTGGACTAGCCTGATCCAGCAGGGCTCTTCTGGTGTCTGTCGGAATCCCCTGGGTACTTCGGCCATGTTTGTGATCTGTGATGTTCCCCTGATACCTGTCTTGACTCCTTCAGGTTGCATTCTGCTGTTTAGTTTATAACTGCTAGCTTTCTCATGGCTATTCACCCTCTACCTTCCTTTTCTCCCTTCTTCCCCCACACCTCTAGTTCTTCTCCTCTTTGTAGTTTAGGTTATCGCGTAAGTTGAGTCTATCTGTGAAATGCAGTTAGCAATATTCCCAAGGGAGAATGAGTTTCACTATACTCTATCCATGGACAAAGGACTTCAGTTATGTGTAACAGATGTTTTCATTCTTAATAAAGAAACTTTCTTATACAGAAGTTTGTCTTATTGGGAAACTGGCAGTGTCCCACCAGCAAAAAGGAGGGTAAGAGTTGGCTTATGGATTTGGGGGGCCAACCACAACTGATGGGGCATTTTATTCCAGCATGGCCTCCACGAGGCAAAGGTCACTTTATCGTAGGCAACCCCGGAACCAAAGGGCACAGAACTGCTTCTGGAGATTTCTGGTGGCAGCTAGATGGGCTGAAGCCAGAGCTGGATTGGGATGAACAATGGCTGGCAGCTCCTGGTCTGCAGGTAAGAACCAGGAGTTGTTTGGGTTCAACCTACCCTCTCACCTCTGCACAGTCAGGAAAGCCCTGCCTGACGTGGTCAGACTCTGTATTGCTCCCTTACAAAGAGGCCTTCTGTTCTCTCTGGAGTGCTTTGGTGAAGATCTGACCTGGCCAGACACCAAAAGGCAATCAGATGCTAAAAGCCCTTCCTAGGCAAGTCCCACTGCAGTCTGTTCAACTCAGGAAACCCACAATTAAATGGGTGGGCCCCATCTTGGCTTTCAACAGTGTTGGTTCTTTGGGCAGGGTTCCTTCCCACTCACAGTAAGGAACGGGGTCATCACATTGCAGCAAATTACTCCTGGTTCTCCCTGACAGACAGACTTGAATCTCCCCTCAGCAGTGACTCTCTGCCAGCAGCCAACCGCCAGCTACTAATTCAGCTTCTCCTCATGAAGCTAAGCAAAGTCAGTCCTGGTTGGAATGTGGATGGGAGACCACCCGGGAACTCCAGGGTTACTATACAGAGGCAAGCAATGGCAACAGGGTACCATGGGGTGCAGGACTTTCCCCAATATTATTTAACATCTTTATGCTACCCGCATAATGCTGGTCCAGAAGTATGGGCTGGGGTGTCACCAGGTTTATCTTCTTTAGGGTGACTAGCTAGTTACCACCACCACCACCACCACCACCCCCGCACTAGCCAGGTGCCTGAAGCTGTTAATGGGATGGCTTCAGTAGAACTCCACAAAGAGAAGAAAAAGCTGGAAGAGAAAGCACATCTTCCCTGCCTGGGCAGAGTAAAATTAACAACAGGAACTTGGGGTGATCTTCAACACCTTCCTGTCAAAGGAGGCACAGATCATGAAGGCAGAGCACCAGGCAATTTTCCATCTCCACCAGGCGAAGCCATTTGTGCCTACCTGACCCTGGTAAACCTAGCCACAATGATCCATACGATAGTCACCTCAAGGTTAGATTATTGTAATTTGCTCTATGCAGCTCTGCCCTTAACCCTGACCCAGAAACTGCAATTAGTGCAAAATGAAGCTGCATGGGTCCTTACTAGGACACTGTGGATGGAATCAGCTGCCTTGGGTGCCAATGGAATTTCTGGATCAAGTTTAAGGTGTAGGTTCTAACATTTAAGGCCTTATGTGGTTTGGGCCCCGCATATCTGAGGGACCACTTTTCCAAGTATGCCCCCCCCCCAAAATGTTATGATTTTCCAATAACAACATGTTGGTGGTCCCTCGAACAGAGCCTTGGCTCCAACCTAGTGGAATAAGCTGCAAGTTGAGATTCAGCCCCTGACAGAACTAATTAAGTTTCGGAAGGCTTCTAAAACAACACTATTCCACCAGGCATATGGTTGTGGAACCTAACCTAAGAGCCAGTTTGGTGTAGTGGTTAGGAGTGCAGACTTCTAATCTGGCATGCCAGGTTCGATTCTGCGTTCCCCCACATGTAGCCAGCTGGGTGGCCTTGGGCTCGCCATGGTGCTGATAAAAGTGTTCTGACCGAGCAGTGATATCAGCGCTCTCTCAGCCTCACCCACCTCACAGGGTGTCTTTTGTGGGGAGAGGAAAGGGAAGGCAACTGTAAGCCGCTTTGAGACTCCTTCGGGGAGAGAAAAGCGGCATATAAGAACCAACTCTTCTCCTTCAGTAATCTCAGGGCTCTCTCAGCCTCACCTCCCTCACAGGGTGTCTGTTGTGGGAAGAGGAAAGGGAAGGCGAATGTAAGCCACTTTGAGACTACTTCGGGTAGAGAAAAGCGGTGTATAAGTACCAACTCTTCTTCTTCAGAACAGGTAAAGAACAAGTAAAGAAAAGGAAGGCCTCCTTCCTTCCCTCGCCAGAATATCCCACCACTGAACTAAGGGCTGAGCAGCAGAATAAGGGTGCATGGTTAACTGCCTATTGTTAGATTCCTGCCATGGTCTCTGGCTATTTTTGTGTATGATCACCTGCTGGGGGGGACGACTGACCTGGAAATATGTGAATGTTTCATGCCTGCATTTCTTTGATCTGTTAAATAAGCGCTGGAACTGTTGGATATTCTAATTGTTGCCATGGGAGAGGGGAGATGGTGTGTTATTGTGAAGGATGGCCTTGAGCCAGCTACACAGGACCCGCACCTGGAAGAGATTGCTTGGCAGGCTTTCTCCTGGGAACTGGCAAAATCCGCCTCCGCTCACCACGGTGGTTCCACGACTTTTTGGGGGTGAGACTTTCAGGGGATACTGGTCTGTGCATTGCATATTGATTCAGTTTCAATAAGAAACGTTATGAACTTTGTAATGTTTTTTCATTAAACTCCTTTTGCCGCAAAGCCTAGCCTGTTTCATTGAGAAGCTGACAATGGGGATTTGACATTTTGCTGAAACGGAATCAATATGCTCCTGAAACCAGTCTTCAAATGGCTTTCTCAAGATGAACATAAACTTCTCAAAGTTCTGCAGCATGGCAGAGTCTGCATCAAGTAAACCCATGAGCCAATTAGCCGCCTTGCCTTCCAGTCTTGGCGCCAGAAATCGAACCCGATTCACATCCATGGGGAAAATGTGGCTTTGAAAACATTGGTATGGAAAACATTTCCAGAGTTAATTCTAAAGCAGTGGCAATAGCCAAGCAACCCAGAGACATCTTAACAAGATTTGACAAGCAAATCTGAGATTCAATTTTACGTAAAAACAGAGAGACACGACTACTCTTCCAATACCAAGAAGCAAAGGTATTTCAAGACTTATCAGCAGACCTGTTAAAGAAAAGAGCAGAGCTCCTCTTCCTGTGTCAAATTCTAATTCAAAAAGAGATCAGATACTTCTGGAAGATTCCAGTTGCATTGGAAGCAGTGCTACCTTCAGGCAGGTGCACTATCAAAACAGTTGAAACAAAAACCCCTGGCTGTGTTGCTAGAAAAAGACAAGCTGATTGACGACAAAGAGGAGAAAAAGAAGCAACTGAAAATAATTTCTGTAAATATTAATAGGTTAAATGCCCCTGGGAAAAGGTCCAAGACTTTTACACAGCTAAGGAAGTTGGAGGCAGATATTATTTGCATTCAAGAAAACCATATTAAAAAGACTCATGAGCATCTTTTAGAAGCTAAAAGATTGGGAAATAAGCATCAGAGTCCTCAAAACAGAGAGGGGTGGCTATATATGTTAATCTGAAACTGGACACACAAGTGAAATTCAAATATCTACAAGGAAGATATCTATTTTTGAACCCGAAACTGGCAAATAGGAAAGAATGGACATTGGTGAATACCTACACCCCAAATAATTAGGAGAAATTTTTGAAAAGTTTTTCCAAAATTATAATGAAAATAGTGGATAGTGGATGGTAATGCTATCGCTGTGCCTGATCCAGTAATGCAGTGGTCCCCAACTCGCGGGCCACGGCCCAGTGCCGGGCTGTAAAGGCCTTGGCGCTGGGCCGCGGCTGCCTCTCCCCGCCCCCCCCGCAGTAAAAAACTTCCCAGGCCGCAAGCTTGCAGCCCGGGAAGCTTCTTACTGCGGGGGGGGGGGGGAGAGGGAATCAGGGCCGCGGCTGCGTATTGCTCATGCGTGGCGCATATGCGCCATGCGCGGCCAAATCGCACATTTGCTGCACTTTTGCGCATGCACGAAAGTGCTGCGCATGCACGATTTCGGCAGCGTATGGGCAATATGCAGGTGCGGGCACGCATGCGCGGCATGCACGGGCAGGCAGTTGCCCTGCTGGTCCCCAGCCTCAAAAAGGTTGGGGACCACTGCAGTAATGGATGAATCAAGTAAAAATCCAGGATTAAAACTGCCAAAGAAGTTTTTAAATTGTTTACATCAGTCATCAATGAGTGATTTTTGGAGAGAACAAAATAAAACGAAGCGGCAGTATACTTTCTATTCCACGTGATCCCAATCTTACTCGTGAATCGAGCAATGCTGGGTATTCAAGGGAATGTTTCCTCTATGTCAAACAACACAAATTTTACCGGCCACTTTCACCGATCACTCTCCAATAGAATTAATCTTGGTACAACAAAGAGCAGGCATAAGAAGATGGAGACTTAATGAATTACTAATGCAAAACCTGGAATTGTTGAAAAGATGTCAAGAGGATCTCAAAGAATTTTTCAGATTTAACAACAACTCTGAAGTCAATAAGATAACCTCCAGGCTAGACTTCTGACACTTGCTCTACATGGGCCTGTCCTTGTACTTGACACAGAAACTGCAACTGGTGCAAAATGTAGCTGATAGGGTCCTCACTGGAATATCTTGGAGGACCAATATCCAGCCTGTGCTGAGGAACCTGCATTGGTTGCCAGTTGTGGCCCAGATCAGGTTCAAGGTTCTGGTGTTAACCTTCAAGGCAATCCACAGTCTGGGCCTCTCATATCTGCAGGACCACCTATCTCCTTAAGAACCCTGCAGGACACTGCGCTCCATGGGTATGAAGTTGTTGGAGGTCCCTGGCCCAAGGGAGGTTCATATGGCCTCAACAGGGCCAGGGATTTTTCGGTCCTGGCCCCTACCTGGTGGAATGAGTTTCCAGGAGATCACAGAGCCTGCAAGATGGGGCTCTTCTGCCAGGTCTTTTGTTGAGGCCAGGGCTAGTAAGATCCAGGCTGCCACTGGCTAGTCAGTCCATTGCCCCCCCCCGAGAACTCTTTTATCGAAAAGGTCTGTTGAGCCAGGGGCAGGTGGGCATTTCGCTGCTAGGGAAGGTTATAGGGGGTTATAGTGTTTTTAGAGCAATTTATGTAGGTTTTATTATTGTTTCCTGCTACAAGCCACTTTGTGGGACTGGTGGGATATGAATTTAAACATACATACATACATACATACATACATACATACATACATACATACATACATACATACATACATACATACATACATACATACATACATACATACATACATACATACATACATACATACATACATACATACATACTGGAACTGAGATGACTAGAGTGAATTTGAAGGAAGACAAAGAATCGAGAACATCTTATAGAATGCAGATGAGAGCCTATGAGATGGCGGTGAAGTCAGTGAAACGCAACTTTAACTCGACACGCATCACATCTGCACACTCATGCCCAGCACAATTATTCAGAGTAGTTCAATCCCTCACCACCCTCGATGCCAAAACAGTAGCCAATTAAATATCAGCTGTGAGGGATTTGTGAGTCATTTCGAAGACAAAATCTTGACTCTCCGCCGCAACCTCCCTCCAACTTTGGACACAGAAAGTGAACTAGAGGCCTCTTGGCCATCCTTGAAGAGAACACTGAGTTACTTCAGATGACTCTCGTTAGCTGAAGTTGACAGGATGCTAACAGCAACAAGGCCAACCACTTGCCCCCTAGACCAGGGGTAGTCAACCTGTGGTCCTCCAGATGTCCATGGACTACAATTCCCATGAGCCCCTGCCAGCATTTGCTCATGGGAATTGTAGTCCATGGATATCTGGAGGACCACAGGTTGACTACCCCTGCCCTAGACCCATGTCCATCATGGCTCCTAAAAACAACAGACATAAGAATTGAGATCCCCCTCCAGGAAATGATCCCTGGCCCCATACAAGTGTGTCTGGCCTCAACAAGGACCAGAACTTTCTGTCCTGGTCCTCACCTGGTGGAATGAGCTCCCTGAAGAGATCAGGGTGCTGCCTTAACTTCCACAAGGCCTGCAAAAGGGAGCTTCTCCACTGGCCCAACGGCATCCATGGGTACTCCCTCAGACACCCCCTCCATGACCTGAACCAGCCTGACCTGGGGGTTTGTCTAAGTTGTAGTTGTTATTGCTGACCAAAGCCATTGGAGTTCTGTTGGTTTAGATCCACTGCTGGATTGTTACTGATGTATTATTTTTCCTTAGGAGGCTGAAATGAGCAAAAACTTTTCCCCTCTCAGGTCAGAGAACATGCAAGAAGGGAGAAGTCAGCTCAGTTGCTTTCTAGACTCACCAGACTCACCAAGTTTATTGCAAATGCCAATATATCTAGCAGGAGAGATGATGGGTGGGCTAAGCTCTGAGATTTGGAGGACTTTAGAACATCTCTAGGAAAAGCTTCTCTGACCAGGCCTAACCCAGTCAGGGAAGCAAGGAGGAAGAGCTCTTTGGAGCCGAGTGTACCAGAGCAGAAGGAACTTTTAAATGACGTCTGGAGGAGGAGGCCATTAGTCAAGTATTTGCCTGGATAGCTAAATGAAGTTGCAAAGCAAAAGAAACTCTGTAGAAATCTACAACTTCCTACTCTATGGAGTCTGTCCCATATTTTAACATCTGAAGAGTTTGGCCCTCTGTCTGGTGCACCGAATGCCTTACCAGCAGATTTCTGCTTGCCAAAGGAGACTTACAGATCCAACTGGATTCCAGAATGCTCTGCAGGATCTGATGCCCCCCAGTGGGCTAGCATTTCCGGCTCTCTAAAGCCATCAACGAAACCGCTCCCCAATGTCCTGTTTTCCCACCCAAAGCCAGATCCATGGTAGTTATTGGAGCTGTGCAAGTGGAAAGGGGAATTGCAAGAGTTATAGGATGTTTATGAATGCTTACGAAATCGCCGTGAAGACTGCGAAGAAGGAATTCTATGCAATCTCCATTGCTTCCGCAAGCTCATGCCTGGCTCAATTATTCAAAACAATCCAATCTTGGATGTCTTTATCTAAAGGGCTCCATCAGCCAATGGGCCGACAACTTGAACCTGCCTGCAGGGTTGTCTGAGCAAGTGTATGCTCACCTGAGTGAGCTGTGGGTAACCTCAGAGACTAGAGGGGGGAAGCCACCCTAGGGGACAATGGCAACAATGGGGATGAATGTCTCTGGCCAGGTCACACCGAGGTCTTCCTTTTAACTGCCCCCATTCAGTGGACAGACAGGGGACGCAGTGTCCACCTATACCCCACACATGGGTGGCTGCTTCCCTCACAAAAAACAACCCGGGGCCAGCTCCCCCTAAATTAGGCCACATACCCCATGGGGCCCAGTATTATGCCCTGCTGCCCCCAGTGTACGTACCTCTGCTACAGGGGCCCCCTGTTCTACCCACAGGTACTACCCCCACCCCCACACTTTCCTGTGTACAGCCAGGGACCTGGGAGGGGGGTAGCTGGGTGAAAGTTCCATGCCAGATACGACAGATCTCCTGATACTGTCCTATTCCCTGGTCAAAGCAGCAAGATTTATGCAGGGCTTGGGGGGATACCTTTCACATCGAAGCCCAAATTGTCTGCCAAGTTGGGACAAATGTGGGGGGGGGGGGGAGATCGGGGAATGATAGGCCAACCTCTATGAATGACAGGATCCTGAACTCATGAGTGTCCACAGGCTGCAAGAGTCCTTGCAGGTGCATTCTGTAGACCCCTTCCAAGAACAGAAGGCTCGGACCAACTCAGCAGCTGTGGCAGTACACCTCTCCCCTGGGTCAGTATATTAGCGACCTTTGCACCTCATCTGGCTGGGTCCCTGGTTTCAACAAGGATTCGCAAATGTATTTTTTCAAGAAGGGATTGGACTCAGCTGGGTGATATCAGGGCTCTCTCAGCCTCACCCACCTCACAGGGTGTCTGTTGTGGGGAGAGGAAAAGGAAGGCGACTGTAAGCCGCTTTGAGCCTCCTTTGGGTAGAGAAAAGCGACATATAAGAACCAACTCTTCTTCTTCTTCAGTAATATCAGGGCTCTCTCAGCCTCACCTCCCTCACAGGGTGTCTGTTGTGGGGAGAGGAAAGGGAAGGTGAATGTAAGCCACTTTGAGCCTACTTTGGGTAGAGAAAAGAGGTATATAAGAACCAACTCTTCTTCTTATTCTTCTTCTTCTTCTTCAGGGAACTGTTTGTAATTGAGTATTTAGTATTTCACTTTTAATAAACTCCCAGCACTCTTGGATTCCCATCTCTTTAAGTCTTTCTGACCACGGGACTCTACCCAACATACCTTTAAGTCTGTTAAAATCTGCCTTCCTGAAATACAGTTTATATGTTCAACTACATAAAGGTTTTCTCTTTCTCACAATTGAAAATTCCAAAATCACATGGTCACTTCTACCAAGTGTGCCCACTACTTCCATCTCATCTACCAGTTCTTCCCTATTGATGAGAATCAAGTCTAAAATAGCAGAGCTCCTGGTTCCCCTCTCAACTTTCTGGGAAATGAAGCTGTTGGCAAGACAAGTTAAGAATTTATCGGAGTTTGTATTTTTATCAGAGTTGGTCTTCCAACAAATATCTGGGTAATTGAAGTCACCCATGACCATTGTTTTTCCCTCTTTGAGAATTGTGTAATTTGGTCTAGAAGTCTTCTGACTGGCTTTGTGGTCTATAGCAGACCCCCACAATAATAGCATTTTCATTTCCTACTCCTTTTTTATTTATCAAATACGCTCGCCTGAACCCCAAGCTCAGCCCTCTGCTGCCACGCATACACAACGCCCAGATACCTGTATTTCTTCACAAGTATACTTAACATAGATTGCTACACCACCACCCTTCTTTACTTGTTTGTCCCTTTTGAATAGATTGTAACCCTCTATTCTAGTATTCCAATTTTTTGTTTATTATATTTATATACCACCTTCCCCAGAGGCTCAGGTTTACAGAAAACCTATAAACAATACAAGAAACAATCCATAACATATAAATAACCATAACATTAATATTAATAACTGATAATTGTGGCAATGCAAACAGTGCAACATTCAAACAGGTCTAGGAGCAGGGCGCACTGATGGAGTTCTGGGAGGGAGGGAACAGAGGCCCATCAGATGTTGTTGGTTATGCCTGGTCTCAACCTGATGCCTGGTGGAAGAGCTCCTTTCTGCAGGCCCTGAGGAACTGTTTTAGCTCCATCAGGGCCCTGATCTCCGGGAGCTCATTCCATCAGGGGGTGCCAGGATGGAGAAGGCTCTGGCCCTGGTCAAGGCCAGACGGGATTCTTTAGAGCCAGGGACCATTAGCCGGTTGGTGGTGGTGAAGCGTAGAGCTCTTTGGCCTATTATGCACGGCCACTGAAACGGCGGCACAGAGAACGCAGAGGAGGAAGAAGCGAAGCAAACCGCTTACGCACGGGACGGAACGCAACGGTGGCAAAAACCAGAGTATCCGATTATGCATGCGGCTACTCCGGAGCTACTTCTGGTTGCGCTTTTTCGGCGTCATACATTGACTCTGCACCCGGTTGCCGCCTGCAGCGTGCATAATTGGTGATTTTAGCCGCCGCCATTGCACCCCGAATGCAGACCTTCCACTCTGTGCATAATGGGCCTTTGAGGGACATAGGCAGGGAGGCGATCCCTCAGGCATTAATCAAAAGACCTTGAAGGTAATTACCAGAAACTTTAGCCTGATCCAGAATTCAACTGACAACAACTGCAGTTGGTGGGAAATGGGCCAGATGTGGGACCTCCACAGTGTTATGAGGATCCTGGCCACTTCATTTTGGACCAGCTGTAGTTTCTGGATCAAGGCTAATGGCAGGCCTGCATAGAGCGAATTACAGAAATCCAGTCTAGAGGTGACTGTTGCAGGGATCACTGGGGCTATGTATTCCAGGGCCAGCTAGGGCGCTGATAGCTTGGCAGAGATGGTAAAATGATAGCCGTGCTACCTTTGCAACCTGGGCTTCCATTGTGAGGGAAGCTTCCAGAATCATGCGCAGATTCCTGGCGGAGTGAGCCGCAGAGAGCTGCACACCATCCAGGTGGGTAGACATGCTTCCAGACACGGGTCTTTCCTACCCAGCCACAGGACCTCCATCTTTGAAGGATTGAGATTCAGACGACTCTGCTCGAGCCATCTCGTAATTGCTTCCAGGCAGCTGGCTAATGCTTCTGGGAGAGAGTCAGGGCAGACATCCATCAGGAGGAAGAGCTGGGTGTCATCTGTGTATTGATGATAACTCATCCCAAACTTCTGTATCAGTTGTGCAAGAGGCCGCATGAAGATGTTGAATAGGACAGGAGAGAAGACCGCTCCTTGTGGGGCTCTGCAAGTAAGTTTTATGTTCTCTCTCCTATTGCAACCCTCTGTCCATGATGCCTTCAAGATGGCGGCCGGAGCAGTCACGGAATCAGACTGCTCCCGAAACTAAACAAACAAAGCACAAGAATACCCGCCAAAAAAGCACCAAAACTTGGTCACATATTAGATGAAGCAGAGCAGAGGGTTGGATCAGAACCAATGGGATTAAATTAATTCAAAAGAAGTTTTGGCTTAACATCCGGAAGAAGTTCCTGACCATTAGAGTGGTTCCTCAGTGGGACAGGCTTCCTTGGGAGGTGGTGGGTTATCCTTCTTTGGAAGTTTTTAGGCAGAGGCTAGATAGCCATCTGACAGACATGCTGATTCTGTGAACTTTGCCAGATTGTAAGTGGGTGGACAGAACAGTTTGTGCAGGTGCTAGGCTCTTGTGGACATTTCCTACATTCTGCAGGGGGCTGGACAAGATGACCTATGGTTCTGTGATTTAAACCATATTTTTTTACTTTAGCGCTTCTTTAAAAAAAAATAGGCCTCTGTAAAGGTAAGCTTAAACTAAATATATCTTAAACCTCAAGGATCTTGGCATGAAATGAGGCTTATGACTTCTAATGCAAGGGAGGCAGGAGGGGCTTGCTCCCTTTTGCTTTCCAATAGCCCAAAGCCTTGAGGGAATCTTTTTTTCTCTCCCAGAGAGGTCTCAGGAGGTAAGGAGGGCTGGCTCAGGGCCAGGACAATCCAACCCCACAAGGAGACTTCTCAGTCATGTCCCAAAGGTATAAGAACTCCTGAAGATTCACACCAACTGAGGCCAATTAGTCTCAGAGGTAAGGAGAAGCTGTGAGACACGGAGAACACAAGTTGTAAAAACCCAAGTGAAATGTATTAAAAACAATTTTATAACCCTTCAGCGAGTTCTTCTTCTCTTTAATCTGGTCATCCATAACTCTTTGACAGAGACCACATGCTTGGCCCTTCATGGCCATTCCCGCACAGGTTTGACATCCCAGCCTTGCTACAGGCAAAGCTTCCCGAGAAAGGCGGGTCCACCACAAGGGCAAGCAACAGTGCTGTCCATACAAGGCCTCGCACCTGAGCGGCGTCGACCCAAGAGACCCCGACAGGCCAACAGGCGAGAACGACACTTCCAGCCCTGCAGAAAGGACGGCCTGGCAGGCTGCAGGGGAGACCCCACCAGGGGACACATTGCTCGCCGCGGGCTGGCCAAGCATGCGGCGCTGGGGGACAGCCACAGACGGCGCCACTCCCACCCCCGGCAAGAGACCCTCGAAGCGGCTGGATGGCGACGCCTGCCGCCGGCAAGAGAGGCAAAGGTTGCCCCGACCGCAAGATGGTTCGACCCCCGGTCCCCGCGTGGACAGGCGACTCCACAGCGCGCCGTTTCCTTCCACCCGTCCCGTCCGACTTGCCTCCTCGCCCGCCCGCCCGCCCTCCCTGCCTCCCTCGAGGCTGGCGCGGACCCGAAGCGCGGCTGCAGAGTGGGCAGCGGCACAGCCCTCGCGAGCCACGCAGCCCTCGCAGACAGAAGCCCCGCCCCGAGGCAAAGGCAGCCTCCGCCCGCGGCCCGACCCGCGCCTTCCAACCCCGCCAAGACGGGGCCGCCCCCCCCCCCGTGACCCTGCGCCAGGGGCGCCCGCCCAGGCCCCCCAGGGAGGGAGGGAGGGAGAGCGACCCGCGGCGGCAGAAAGGGGGCGCCGTGGCTGGGCGGAACCAGAGCCCCCGCGCGGAGGCCGGCGAAGCCGGGTCTCAGGGGGGCGCTCCGCCTCCGGACACCCGAGAGCCCCGCCGCCCCCGCCCGCCTTACCTACCTACCTACCTACCTGGCGTGGAGCCTCCGCGCGGGCGCGCCTGCCTCTGCAGCGGCTGGCGATGCCATGGCGGGCCTGACGCTGCCCGGCGCCACTCCGGGCGGAGGAGGAGGAGGAGGAGGAGGCGGCGGCTTCTTCCCTCCTTCGCGCCCCGCCCCCCACCCAGGCGCCGCCAGCCCCGCGGAGGGACCCCCCCCCCTCTCGCCGCCCTCTCCGGCACCCACGACAGGGCTCTGATCGCCGCTGCTCCCGACGGCCCGGCGCCTGGGGCGAAACGTCCGTGGGCAGGGTCGCCAGACTGGGCGGGCTCTTCTCCCGCAGGACCCCGGCCTTAGGCGCCCCGGGAGACCCGTCGGCAGCCAGTCCCGCCGGAGCCCTGCAGAAGGCCAAGCGGGGCGGGCGGTTGCGGCCGGGGACTCCTGAGGGTCGGCCAGAGACCCCCCCCCACACACACACATACACACACTCCCTCCATTTTCACCAGGGGGAGAGCTGGCAGCTGGAGGCTCTGTACCGCTGGATCTTTCACAAGAAGAGAAGACGAACTCGGCTTTTATGCCCCATCTTCACTACCCTAATGAGTGCCAAAGTGACTTACAATCATTACCCTCCCCCTCCTCCTTGAGAACCGGAGTGGCATAATGGTTAAGAGTGGCAGCTTCTAATCTGGAGAGTCGAGTTTGATTCCCCCACTTCTCCACATGCAGCCAGCTGGGTGACCTTGGGTTCATTACAGAGCTGATAGAGCCTTTCTGAATGAGCAGTTCTCTCAGAGCTCTCTCAGCCTCACCTACCTCCCAAGGTGTCTGTTGTGGGGAGGGGAAAAGGATGGCAATTTTCTTCTGGCAGAGAAAACCAACACTTCTCTAGTGTAACTTGATGATTTATTGATTTATTATTTAATTTATAGTACAAAGCAGCTTGTGGCGATTCATTCCCACAGTCTGCACTCAGCAACAACTTTCATGCCACAGAACAGGCTAACTTCCATCACAACTGACCATATATAAATCTCCCCTGGGTTTCCTCCACAGGAACCCTGTAGCTCCACCCCAACAGTCAGTAGAGACTTAAAGCCACACTACATAACCCCTTCCTCTTCCCACAACGGACACCGTTGTGAGGTAGGTGGGGCTGAGAGAGCTCTAAGAGAACTGTGACAAGCCTAAGGTCACCCAGCCAGCCGCATGTGGAGGAGGAGGAGTGGGGAATCAGACTGGGCTCCCCAGGTTAGAGGCTGCCGCTCTTCACCAATCCACCAGCTAGACAAAGCTGATGGCCTTGCCACAGAGGGAGGCTGCCAAGTCATCCTCTAGTGCAGGGGTAGTCAAACTGCGGCCCTCCAGATGTCCATGGACTACAATTCCCATGAGCCCCTGCCATTTGGCCATTTGGCAGGGGCTCCTGGGAATTGTAGTCCATGGACATCTGGAGGGCCACAGTTTGACTACCCCTGCTCCAGTGTTTTCCAGTCCCAGGAAAAGGCAATACTTCAAATCCTTGATTCTCCACCCTCTCTAATTGCTCTTTTAACCGGCTTCTCCTAAGCGCTGACCTCTTGTCATCCATCTCAAATAACTGCTTATTCTTTTGATTAATGTGACCTAGATTCATGCTCTCTTGGCTCCTCCCTTTCCCCCCTTCCATAGCGAATTGCATGTCAATGCTTCATAACAGGATTCACACCAGTCCCATGCAATCTTTCTCATAAGGAGAATTCCCAGCATGATCTTCCTTTCACATACCTGTGACTGACAACAGCTCATATTGAAATGCTGCTGGTTTTTGAGGCGCTCTCAGGCTTTCGTCATATTCTGTCTTTGCTTCAGCAACATTAGGACTTTGGGGGCTGGAAGAACCCCATAGCACTGCAGCATGGGGAAGAATTACCCAGTGGGCCATCCTAGAGTGGGTGACTGCTGGCTAGATCAGATAATACTTGGACCACGAACCAAAGACCAGGCTCACCGCTTGATACGTTTACAGCCGGCTAAAAAGCTGCCATTTCTGTTTTAATGGGGCACTAATAGGGGGCAGACTACGTGGGTGTCCCTGGGCCTGGGAAGGCACTTCTTGTATGTCCCTGGTGACTGGAAATTGCTTTCGGTGGATCCCAGCAGGCATTTCTGGTGTGTTCCTCTGCCATTCCAGCTTCTTGCCCAGTCAGTCAAGCGTTTGTACACACAGTTGCCATGAACAACAACATTCATCACATTGGGTGCCAGCCACCAGAAGGCTGTGAAATGCACCATATGCTCTGCCTGGGAAAAGGAAATGTGTTCTTCCCCCAGCCGCCTGCCGCCCTTCATCTTGCACAGCTCTAGAGAACTGGAACTGAGGTGGGTGGGCCAGAGTGGTGGGTGTGGCAGGTCACCAAATATTAGGAGAGCCTGGAAGTGCAGAACTCTCCCCCCCCCCCCGTTTATCTGTTACCCAAAGACAGGGGTAGTCAAACTGCGGCCCTCCAGATGTCCATGGACTACAATTCCCAGGAGCCCCTGCCAGCGAATGCTGGCAGGGGCTCCTGGGAATTGTAGTCCATGGACATCTGGAGGGCCGCAGTTTGACTACCCCTGCCCAAAGAGATGGGATGAGTCATTTGTTTTGGCATGGGCACCATTAGCAGAGGCCTAACGTGTATGGGCAGGGGAAGAAGCACATATGAGTGGTGTACATGGTATCCTGAGAATGATAGCTTCCTTTTTATTTATTTTTTATTTATTTAGATTTATATACCGCCCTCCCCAAAGGCTCAGGGCGGTTTACATTAAAACTAGTCAACGATACATGAAACAGTCTTCGTTAAAAACATACAGTAATTAATAACAGTGGTTGTAACCATATAACAGAATAATGTAACAGTATAACAATATAATAAAATAATATAACGATGGAACAGTGGAACAGAGCGCTCTGGTGGAGTTCTGGGAGGAAGGGGGGAGCGGGGGCCCTTAATTCGCTGTTGGTTGTGCCTGGTCTCAACCAAATGCCTGGCGGAGAAGCTCCTTTTTGCAGGCCCTGCAGAACTGTTTAAGCCCCGTCAGGGCCCTGATCTCCTCCGGGAGCTCGTTCCACCAGGTGGGGGCCAGGACAGAGAATGCTCATTGTAATAATGTTTCATTGTAACACCTGGTGTGAGGAGAGACATTTTTCTTTAGGTTTGAACTGAGAAAAACCTTCACCTGGAGATTTCAAATGAAAAGAGCCAGATCAGGGAAAGGGGACAGGATTGCTGTCTTTAAGTATCTGAAAGGTTGCCACTTACAGGAGGACAGGGAGTGGTTCCTATTGTCAGCATAGGATAAGACCCACAGTCATGGCTTTAAGTACATGCAGAACGGCACCAGCTAGATATCAAGGGGGGAAATTCACAGAGTAGTTCAGTGGAAACAACTGCCTAAGAAGGTGGTCAGCACTCCTCACAGGCAGTCTTTAAGCAGCAACTGGACAGATATTTTTCGTGGATGCTTTTTAGGCTGATTCTGCATTGAACAGGGGGTTGGACTTAGATGGCCTGCATGACCCCTTGCAACTATCAGTTTCAGCAATTGCAACTTGATTTCGCTGAACTGCCCTCATATAGTCAGGTTTATATCAGCTTTCTTTGACCATTTACGCACTAGGAACTTCACTGCCCCAGCAACTGTGCAGGTGCAAAAATTGGGGGCAGATTAGGAGCACCTGGCCAAATGCTCCCCGTGTGGGTGCAGGAAGAGGTGGGGCAACCTGCCACAACGAAAACTCCAGGCTGCAGCCTGGCATGAAACCTCCAGTGCATAAACAGTCTTTGAGATTCTGTTTGGAAAGTTTTTTTTGTAGGGAATGAACTACCCCAAAGAAAAACTATCTCAGAATTGTCAGGTGCTCTGAGCAAATCTCTGTTACTGCTGTGTGGAATATTGAAAGCACTGCATAAGCAGACAGTTCCCACAGATGTCACAAGCCAAAACATCTACCCTGGAGACTACATCTGGGTGAGAGTCTACACAAGAAAAGCAGCCTTGAAGCCCAAATAGGGAGGCTCATGCCAGGTCTTCTTCATCGCAAGCACAGCTATTTGAGTGATAGAGGGAATAGTAATAATACATTTTTATTTGCAGCCAGATGCTCATGGGTGGGTAGCATTAATGAAATGAACATGCAATTTAAAACTTTAAAACCATCAGTCTAGACCTCTAAGATACCCAGCCAGGGGTGTTCTCTAGGGCAGGGGTAGTCAACCTGTGGTCCTTCAGATGTCCATGGACTACAATTCCCATGAGCCCCTGCCAGCAACTGCTGGCAGGGGCTCATGAGAATTGTAGTCCATGGACATCTGGAGGACCACAGGTTGACTACCCCTGCTTTAGGGGGACACTGTGATGCCTGGCCTTGCCACCACCTGCCTGCCTGCCAATGGCCTGTGCCCACATGCACGCTGCCGACTCAGGCAGCTTCGCAGGCCAGGAGGGTGGCCAGCTGGCGGCCAGGAACAGGTAGGGAGGGGGAAGAAAGCCCTGACATTGGCACCATGGGGGGGGGGGAGGCCAAGCAATGTGGGGAGGAGGAGACCCTGCAATTGGGGGAGAGGGGGAGAAACAGCCCAGAGCTGCAAAGAATGGGTGGTATAAAAATCCAAATAAATAAATAAATAAATAAATAAATAAATAAGGGACCCTGCAACACCAGGATGAGGAGAGGCTACATGGGGCCAGGCAACATGGAGCCAGCAGGAAGGGTTTAAAATAATTCAAAAGAATTTTCGGCTAAACATACAGAGCGCTTCCTCGGTGGATCAGCTTCCTCGGGAAGTGGTGGGTTCTCCTTCCTTAGAAGTTTTTTTTAGCAGAGGCTAGAAAGCCACCCCATAGAAATGTTGATTTTGTGAATTTAGGCAGAATGTAAGTGGGTGGGTAGAAGGGATCAAGTAGTTGCTTGGCTCTTGTTGCCATTTCCTGCATTTTGTAGGGGGTGGACTAGATCACCCTAGGGGTCCCTTACAATTCTATGATTCCTGGAGACTTCAGGAAAAGCTACTTTGACATAGCCTGGCCTGGTCAGTGGGATGATAGAACTCCTGAGAGCAAGAAGAAAAGGGGTTTTGGGTGCTGATTCCATCTAGGGAGGTAGAGCTGAGGTCTGCAGGAGGCAGCCATTGCCATGTGCTGGCCTGTACCCCGAAAAGAGTCTTCAAACTTTTTCCTAACCTGTGTAGGTGACCTCTGAATATTAACAAATTGCAAATTGTCTACTTACTGTACAATGTTGTGGTATCTTGGATAGACTTGTGTGCAAAGCATTGTTTAACATTAGAGTTTGTGTGGAACAGAAATGCTTGGGTCAGGCAGCTTTTTGTGTTGTGAGCTTGGCTAAGAGTTGGGCCTTTCTCACTGAATAGTTGCAAATAAAGGGCTCTAGTAGTCTCTTTCCTAAGAATTTTGGGGAAAAACAGCTCACCATTCTTTGCCTTGTGAGGGATGGTGAAAGTGTCAGCTTCACCCCTCCAAATGTGGTGGCTGGCTTAACCAGAATCATAGAATCACAGAGCTGGAAGGGGCCATATAGGCCATCGAGTCCACCCCCTGCTCAATGGAGGATCAACCTAAAGCATCCAGGAGAAGTCTCTGTCCAGACACTGCTTAGAATCATAGAACCATAGAGTTGGAAGGGGCCAGACAGGCCATCTAGTCCAACCCCCTGCTCAATGCAGGATCAACCTAAAGCATCCAGGATAAGTAGCTGTCCAGCTGCTGTTTGAAGACTGTCAGTGAGGGGGCATTCCCAAGTATCTCAGTCTTTCCTCATAGGGCTTAGTTCCTAGGCCCCGGATTATTTTCATCACTGTCCTTTGAACCCTCTCCATTCTGTCCATGTCCTTTTTGAAGTGAAAACTGTACACAGTCCTCCAGGTGGGGTCTGACCAATGTGATATACAATGGGACCATGACATCTGAATTTGATGTGATGCCTTTGTTGATATAGCCCAAGACTGCATTTGTCTTTTTTACTGCTGCATCAAACTGTCTATTCATATTTAGCTTACACTCCACAAATACCCCAAGATCAAGTTCACACACAATGCTACCCAGAAGTGTATCTCCCATCCAATATGCATGCTTCTCATTTTGTGACCAAGATATAGAACTCTACACTTCTCCTTATTGAATTGCATCTTGTTCTCTTTTGCCCACTTTTCCAGCATGTTCAGATCTCATTGAATTCTGCTGCTCATCTCCCTGTACTCTGATAAAATACCACTGATAACCAGTCTTTCAATGCAGTTTTCTAGCCAGTTCCCTATCCACCTAACCATTCAAAAATCCAGTCTACAGTCCTCCAGTTTGCCCATCAGAACATCACGGGGAACCTTCCCAAAAGCCGTACTGAAATCTAGGTAAACGATGCCCACTGAGTTTCCACAAACTAATAATTCCGTCACTCGGTCTAAAAAGGAAACCAGGTTAGTCTGGTAGGACTTATTGGAGACTAATTTCTGCTGACTTCCCCGGATCAACAAATTATGCTCCAGATGATGGCAGATCACCCCCTTTAAAATCTTCTCCATTATCTTCCCTGAAACTGAGGTCAGGCTCACTGGCCTGTAATTTCCCGGGTCATCTCTCCTCCCTTTTTTGACAATTGGGATAACATTCACTATCCTCCAGTCTTCTGGCACCTCTCCAGTCATCCAAGAGGTCCCAAAGATGATGGACAAGGGTTCTGCCAGCTCTCCAGAAAGTTCTTTGAGCACTCTTGGGTGCACACCATCTGGCCCAGGGGAGTTGAACTCATCCAGTGCAGCCAGATGCCTCTCGACAACATCTCTATCCATGCCACCCTGTCACTATACCTTGCCTACTAATATCCCTAGATGTGCCCATGTTCTTCTTTGAAAATACAGAGGCAAAACAGGTACTGAGCCTTTCTGCTTTGTCCTCTTTCAGGGTCTTGCCATCTTCACCCAACAGCATCTTGGGTGAAGACAGGGTCTTCTGCTATCCCAGTCTTATTTAAAATGCATGAAATATAAAATAATTTTCTTTCCCTTGCTTTGTTTTAATGGATTGCCTGGAAAAGGGCCTGAACTTCATCCTCCGAGACCAGGTCATAATTGCCTTGTGCCACGTGAGACATTAATCATCATAACTGTCCGTGTCACTGGAAATCTTTACCACTCATTTGTTCCTGTCAAGGATGAAGCTCAAGCAAAGCTAAGGGGGAATGAATGAGAAGTCGAAGGTCTGAGTCAAAAGAGCTGGAGATTTGATGGATTGGGAATTTGCAGCAGTTAACAAAGAATTAAGTCAAGTGGACGATAACGTATTAATCTACTCATGGAAAGAGAAAGAAGACTGCACAGACATGATTGGGTTGCTTCCCATCCTGGAAGCCCCTTGGCTGGCTAGAAATGCTTGCAGAATGAGCCTAAAGGATGATTCAGCTGACCTTTTTCTATAATTTTAAGGGCCCCAGGCCATTTAAGAACCCAAGACAGACCTTGCTGGATCCGACTGTTGGTCCATCTGGCCCACCAGCCAACAGCTGACTCCCCCAGTCTGATGGGGTCTTGCATGTGAACAAGGGGATATTGCTGGTGCCCCAAAGAAGGCACTTCCATAGTGACTGAAAATGAGTTCATCTCATCACTGGGAGTGCTGCAGCACAGCTGAACCACAGAGTTCTGGCTGACTGCTAAAACATTCATTGTGGCATTGTGATGATATCACTGCTGGTCACCACAGATATGATATCAGTGTGATCCCAACAACAACAATGGCCACATCCCTTTCCCTATTCTCCTTCCCCTTCCCCCCCCCCCCAGAAGCTGGGGAGGAGCAGGAACAGTCAGCCAGGGATGGGAGATCTCCCACTGGAACAGAAGCCCTGGCCAGCCTGATCCTGCTGCAGATTTATGTTGGTTACTAGAGCAGGAAAAAAAATCTCAGGTTTCATGACTTACAACAAAACTTACAATTTTGTGGCTCATAAGAAGCTATGCTTGGTTTAAAAAAAAACATTGGTGTTCCATAATGTCATATTGTTTTGATGCACATTCTGTACTCTAGACAAGAGGCCCCTGATCGGACAGAGTTTGGAGAAACAGAATGGTGTCCAATTGACAAAGCTATCACACAAGGAGTGTTTTGCCTCCCTCTCTAGCCAGTCTGTTTGCAGAACTTATCTGTTTAAACCTTGCTGTTTCATTTCTCTTTCTTGTACCCAGCTCTTGCTTGTCACCTTTCCTTTCTCAAAACCTACCTTTGATCTCTTGTTATTCATGGCTGTAGGTGTGAAAGTAGCAAGTTTAACATCCCTGGAATTCTGGCCCTTGGGTCAAAGGGGCACAGATGCAGCTCCTGTAAGTGCATTCCTCCTCCTAATCTTAGTTCCTGTGACTTTGGGGAATGCCCACCAAGGGCTGGTGCTATGGCTGCATGGCCATGGTCCAAGCCATGATCTGGGGCTGGAGGATGAGGCCCTGGAACACCCATTGACTTTTGCCTTGATGGATGGGACAACCACCCACCAAACAGAACCTATGTATTTAGATATTGGGGGACACTGGGAATGGATACAGGCGGTGGTTGTCCCCAGGGGGAAGTATCCTCTTGTATTGGGTCTGGACTGCCTGGACAATCATAACCCTGAGGTGGGCTGGAGAACTGATGCCCTCATGTTTCATAACCCTGAGTGTCAGGATCGCCACCACACTGAGGCAAGCAAACCCTGCCCAAACCAAAGAAGTCACCCAGCCAGTTGGTCTCCATAGGGCATGGGCAGGGTTAGCAATGGAGGAGCTGGAGGCACTCTCTAAGGTGTACCAGGACCTGAGCGAGGTGTTTGAGGAGAAGGACTGTGACAGGCTAGTCCCCCATCATAAATTAAACTGTTCCATTGAACCGAAACAGGGAGAGCCTCTGCCAAAAGCCCAGCTGTACTCAAGGAGCCTGAATGAAATGGAAACACTCCAAAACTTCATTGACAAAAAGCTCACCAGGGGGTTCATCCAGCCCACAAGGTCTAGTCTGGCAGAGTGAATACTGTTTGCCAAAAAGAAGGATGGTATCCTGAGGCTGTGCACTGACTACAGGGGGCTGAATGCCATCTCTGCCACCAATGCCAACCTCTACCCCTCATCAAATACTTGTTAGGGCACTTGGAGAAGGGGAAGATCTTTTCAAAACTGGATCTGAGGGAGGTGTATTTCTGCATCTGCATATGGGTGGGGCACAAATGGAAAACTACATTTAATATCCTGTTAGGGCAATTTGAGTATCAAGTAATGCTGACTGGACTAAGTGGCGCCCTGGTGGTGTTCATGAACCTGATCAATAAAGTTACATATGAACTGCTGTACAAGAAGGTCTTGGTTTCCCTCAATGATGTTCTTACATATTCTGAGTCCCTTGAGGAACATATCAGGTTGGGCTTGGTGTGGGAGGTGCTTAAGAGACTGAAAGTGCCTCTTGTATGCAAAACTCTACAAATATGAGTTCCATAAGGCCAGTTTCCTCCTGGCTGGGATATAGGCTCTAGCCAGGGGCTGAAGATGGACCCCTGCAGAGTTTCATTGAGTTAGCAAATTTCTACCATGATTTCCTGGTCAGCTTTGCCCAAGTAGCTCTTCCCTTGACTGACTTGCTTAAGATGAGGGGCCAAGGCATGGCAGTGGCACTAGGCTGCAGTAGAGCACAGAGTGCCAGAAAAATCCTGGGACTTCCCCAGGAACCCCAGCTGCTCATTTGAGAACTGAAGTGGGCAAGTATTATATTAAATTAGTCAATATATCTGATACCCATTGAGTTAAGTTTGGCTTTTAATTTTATATGAACAATATCCTGTCCCCTGTCTAACAATTATATTCTCTGCCCTCTCTTGAGGTCATTAAGTCATGGGATTTTAATCAAATTCCTAAATGGGAGGCATCTCCGGATACCTTTCTAACTCAGAATTCAAAATACTAAAAGTGGTACCCCTGCTTCAAGTCTAGTGAAACTTTTTCCAGTTACTTGACAGATCTTTCTGTTGCTTCCCTGAAGAGAGCATTTACAACAGCAGAATTCCAAACAATGCCCTCTGTTGATCTGCAGGGCAGATTTAGTAACATTCCACTAGACCTCCAACTCTGTTCATGTGGTCTTAATGAGATTGAAGGTTTTACTCATTATATGCTGTACTGCCCAATTTATGATTCCATCCGTAGTAAGCTGGGTTATATAAAGCCTTCCTGACTCAGATGAGGCACATATTGATTTCCTTTTGGCTGATGTCTGCCTATCTGTTACTATCACTGATGCCACCTTAATATGTTTATCAATTAAATTAAGGAAGAAATTTGTTGAAGGAAATGTTGAGGGAATGTAAAACTGAAATTTTATATGTTTTTTTCTATATTGATTTTGTATGATTTGGACTTTTATGCTTTTTGTATTTAATAAAGAGCATGAGACAGACCAAATATGTAAGAAAAAATCTAGCATGCTAAGAGCAGCCAGGTTAAATGTACAATTCAAGAACCTGATCAAAAAGAAAAAAAAATTATGCAAAAAGTGCGTGGAGGGAATTGGAAATAGCGATTAAAAAGAAAAATGAGGCATGCTTTTGGGGTTTGATAGTGTCTGGTTTGAGGAAATGTGATTGGCAATTGGAAGCTCAAATCTCTGTGAATACCTGGTTTGATCACTTTTCAAAAACATTTTGGAACTATGAGCCACTCATTTCAGCTCACGGGGATAGATGGCAGTCCACAGGGTACTGAAATGTCAAGTCTTCCTCTATGGGCCCGGTCAAAGTAACAGAGGTCAGAGATATAATCTTAGCACTGGCTTTAGGTAAATCACCTGGGAAACATCTGCCTTCTCTGACTTCTTTAAAGCCTTTCCTGACTGATGATCTCTGATCTTAACCGACGTGTTTACTCACATTAACAACACAGGTAAATTCCCAGAAGGTTGGAAGACAAGTATTGTAGTCTCAATACATTAAAACGGGTATAAAACGCACATACACAATTACCATCCAGTTAGCTTACTAAGCATCTCCTCTAAGATCTATGGTAAATTTTTACTTAAAAAACTGAAAGACTGAGTTGATAAAAATAATGTAATCTTCCACATGAAGCAGGGTTCAAAAAAGGACATTCTATAATAGATCACTGGCAAACTCTTTACCATCTGGCAGATTCTGGAATGTATGGTCCAACCAAAGCTTTATATGTTGCTTTTGTTGATTTAGCATTAGCCTTTGATTCAATCGATAGGGAGAGGCTTTGGCAGAAACTGGACAGGACAAAGTTGGATAAATGCCTTTTGTGCCAATTACACTCTGACACATTGGCAGAAATTAAAATGGGACCATCAGGATCTCTAACAAAGGATATCCCAATTAGAAAAGGAGTCAAGCAAGGATGTGTCCTGGCTCCTTTGCTCTTTAATCTGTTTATTAATGATATAGTACAGAGACTAGTTGGTCCACAATTTGTGGCAACCTCTAGAAAATCTCAGTTTTATGCGGATGATACAGCCCTTCTCTCTCTGACTAGAGTTGGACTAAGCAGACTGCTGGATAGATGGGTGATTGCTGCAGGGAGGAAGCTCTAACCATCAATTACTGAAAAACAAAAGTCATCAACTTTAGAAGAAAAACAAAAAGCTTATCTTGGAGCATGCAGGACACCCAAATCGACCAATGCAAATCATTTACTTAGGAGTTTCACTCACTAAGACCCTGTCATGGAATGCCCACATAGCATCCCTAAAAGCCTCAGCAATAAAGAGCTTGGGGGCAATCATAAGATTTAACCACAAAAAGGGTAGGAAACTCATAGACCCAGTTGTCAAACTGTTTACAAATAAAATCATCCCCAGCTTACTATATGGCATCAAAGTTTGGGGTAGGAATGTACAAGTACTTAGTGGTGTAGAATCTATTCAGAAAACCTTTAGGAGATAAGTCTTAGCTCTTCCCAAAGGGGCCCCAGACACTTTGATGAGAGCAGAGCTTGGATTTCCCTCTTTTAGGGCCTGTGCTCATCTAGTCCTACTAAAGCAGTGGAAGAAAAATATATTGTATGCTACTGACTCTTTTAGCCATCAGTGGTTTAACTCTGCTATAGAAACTAAAGGGACACTTTCTGTCTTCATAGATGGTGTTATTTCACATTACACTGTTGCAGATGATTCATTAGGAGAATCAGGAAATAATAAAGACCTAAGAGAGTGGGTTTTGCTCCAGGACACACAAAAAGATAGATCTGTAATTGTGCATTCCAGGTGCGTTCCGTAGTTTAAGATCTTTATAAAAGATCACAGCAGAGCTCTATATCTGGTTAATATAAATGTGAGCAAGCTAAGGGTAGCGTTTCAGGCCCTGAGATTGTAGTCAGTGCCCTCTTCTGTCTTGACCAGGAGATATGCTCAAATTCCTCTTTCATAGTGTCTCTGTATGTCAGAATCCAATGGCTGAAGATCTTCCACATTATCTATTGGAATGTGCACTTTATACGGATCCAAGGAGGAAATTTTTAACTAAAATTATCCCTGGGGCATTTTCCTCAGCTCATGATCAATTAAGCTATTTACTTTCTGATACGGATCCCATTTGTGACTCAAAGCGTTGCTACCTTTGCTTCGGCTGCAAGAAAGATTCAAGATGGCCTTGTGACAAATACTGTGGACTTTCTAAACAGCTGATTACTAGACTATATGGGTTAAATGTAATTTTTAACTGTGATAGTTCTGTGTTTGTTTTGAACTAATCTCCTGCACTGAACAATTCTACTGTGTAATTGAACTTGCAATGGTCTATGGCAGGGGTAGTCAAACTACGGCCCTCCAGATGTTCATGGATTACAATTCCCAGGAGCCCCCTGCCAGCGAATGCTGGCAGGGGCTCCTGGGAATTGTAGTCCATGATCATCTGGAGGGCCGCAGTTTGACTACCCCTAAAACTCCTACTATATTTAATGTGTGTAATTTATATTGTATATTCTTTCTGAAGTTTATTTTTGTGATCATTGTTCTTTTATTTTAGTTCCCTTTTTGATCAAGGGATAAAATAATCTTAAGTCTTATGGCTACAAACATCTAATAAATAAACTGAAACTGAGTACCAGAAGGCCTTCAGTGAACTGAAATGTTCACCTCCAAAACCTATTCTCAGGCACACCAACCCAGCAGAGCAATTCATTGTGCAAGTTGATTCTAGCGATGAGCCACTGGGGACAATCTACTCCAGCAGGGGCTGGAAGGCCACCTGCATCCTTGTGCCTGTCAAAGAAAATTTAGTGACACTGAGTGGAACTGGGCAATTTGGGGAAAGAAGATGACAGGAAAAACATCTGCATGGTGAAACAAGTCTTATTTCCAGTAACATATTGATTTAAAATACTCTATGTGCAGATTTTCGTAAGGGGCAATGCAAGCACATGCATAAGTAATTCTACTTAGCAGTAAGGTTGGGATAGGTGGGCGGTGAAAAGGCTGGGTGGGAGACTGAAGACTGTGGCCACATTTAGTGGCAAGAAAAGCTGAGCCACTTTGACAATGAATTGGTGCTAAAAGCAGCTCATTTGGGAGACTGCCTCCCTGATTATTTTGCAAAACTGCTGGTGCCAAGCTTAGCTAAACGGATTAGTGATAAATGCGTGAAAAGGACATTTATGAGTCTGGCAAAAGTTCAGAGGTAAGAGGGGAAGCAGATGAAACTGTAGCAGATGTTTCCGTGCCCTACCCCATCAAAGCCCCTGGAGAAATTTTTTTCCCCGCCAGCAATCTGCTTAGGGAAATCTCATTTCATTTTCTCATTAATAAGCTTTTGTTTGTTTTTTTCCTGCCACTGAATGACCCAGAAACAACTCAAAACAGTAGTCAAATCTGGATATTGAGAAGCTGCAGCCAAAGGGCTGAGGAAGGGCAGCTGTGACCAGAAGGGGCCAACAGCACAGGGGTGCGAACTGCATTACTTTGCCTGTCTGCCAGCTCAGCTGGCTCTGCACCCCGCCCCCCCCCATTGTTGCTCAAATTTTGTCCTCTAGCCCAGTGGTCCCCAACCTTTTTATCACCGGGAACCGGTCAATGCTTGACAATAGTACTGAGGCTCTGGGGGGGGGGTAGTCTTTTGCCGAGGGATGTCGCCACCGTCTGAGCCCCTGCTCCGCTTGCTTTTCTGCCGGCGCCCCAGATTTCCTGCTGCCCACTGGGGGTGCAGTCAGCAGCTGTGCAGTGCCACGCCGAGGGGGAGCCCCAGCCATGGCGACCGCCGGAGAGCACCAAAGGTGAACTGGTGGCAGAGTGGCAGGGCAGCCCCCGAGGCAGCATCTGGGGAGGAGGACGAGGAGGAGCCGCGGCCCGGTGCCAACTGATCCACGAACCGGTACTGGTCCTCGGACCAGGGGTTGGGGACCACTGCTCTAGCCTCCTTCCAGCCAGCCTGTCCTTCCTTTCACTAAAATGTGGCCAATATGTGACCAGGATCCTTCTCTTCTCGTTTCTTTCCTGCATACTGTCTCAAGCTCTCCTTATTCTTTCTTTGTAGTGTTGGAATAGTGGGCAATATTCCTACTATTTAGCAGAGCTCAAAGCAACAACGGAATCCATGTGATCCATATGTGTGCAAGCAAGAAAACAATAACTTCCACTTCCAACACTCAGCACCTGCCTGGGGGCTTCAGTGCGACTTATTTATTTTGTTTATTTATTTATTTATTGTGTTATATTTATATACTGCCCTCTCCTTACGTTCAGGGCAGTTTACATAGAACCTAGGGAACATAGGAATGGTACAATATAATTCAGTAAACGTCGAATAACAGTGGTTACAGAAGCATTTCAGTAATATCCCTGGTACATTGAACATAACCAGTTAACTATCCCATAGACTGGTCAGATCAAGTTCATCTCATGGGGGAGGGGTTCTGGGGGGCCCAGTAGATGATGTTGGTTTTGATCGACCTCAACCAAATGCCTGGCAGAAGAGCTCCATTTTGCAGGCCTTGCCAAACTGTGCTAGCTCCAGCAGGGCCCTGCTACTTCTGTAGGCGAGCTGAGTCAGCTGGGAGAAGAAAAGGAGCACAGGGAAAGTTGCTGTAAAGGTGAAGGTTTTTCTTTATGTTTTGCCTCTTCTAACTGAGGCTGCTGTGTGTGTAGACAGTAGTTGTGACTGAGTGGGTGTGTTGTAACCTGCGAGAGAGTGGTTTCTGTTGAGTGCTTTTCTTTGCAGCTGATTGAGGAAGGGTCTTGCTGGGGGTGGAGTGCAGCAGAGGGATTGCAAGCCCCACCCTGTGCTGTGCTGTGACCCTGTGAACTCAAAGGCTCCTTCTCACCATAGACACAAGCCTAGAGTGCGAGCTGAAGGGGGAGAGCCAAAGTGCTGTGGTGAGATCCCCCCTCCCCCTTCCTAGGCTATTTCTGATCTTTGGAGAGAGGGGAAGGGCAACTCTGTCCACTGGCTCATCATTCGTCAAATGCTAATTGATCTAGCCAGGAAGCACAGGAGTTCTCCCAGCCACACAGAAGATGATGTTAAACTCCTGGAGCCAGGGGGCAGTCTTTTTCATCTGCTGACCATCATAGAGTTGGAAGGGACCTTCAGGGTTATTTGTTTGTTTGTTTGTTTGTTTATTAACCACCACTCCCAGCACAGCAGGTTCATGGCGGTTTACATCCATTGAAATTGAAAACTCCACATAAAACAATATGCAGCCAAATTCTTAAAAGTGCCAGATGGTCGAAAAACACTATTTCCAAGATACTCCTTTTCACCCCTACACCCCCGCCCCCCATGCACAACCACTGCCCCTCCAGGAGAGAGCTTCTGAGAGCATCTGAGCCAACAGCTTTTCCATAGGCCCACGTGGGGAGGGAATTAATCTTCCTGACCTGGCCTCAACCAAAAGCCTGGCGGAAGAGCTCGGTTCTACAGGCCCTACGGAACATTGACAATTCCGTCAGGGCCCTCAACTCTTCCTGGAACTCATTCCACCAGATTGGGGCCAGGACCGAGAAGGCCCTGGCCCTGGTCAAGGGACAACCAGCAGATTCCTACCTGCAGAGCGAAGGGCCCATCACCTCCCCAGGAGAAAACGGATGCTGCATGCCAGAGCAGGGGAGCTGTGGCTTCACACCCCAGGAATTCTGAGGTGCCAGCCTCCATTGGGGACATAGAGACCAACTGAAATCACATTATGGCAAAGAGAGATCACTTCTGTTCCCCCGGCAAGGTGGGGGGTAACCTTGCAGCACAGTAGGAGTCTCAAGGGATGCCAGCCTCCAGGTGGCACCTGGAGACCCACTAAAATCGTATTACAGCAAAGAAAGATTGCTTCAGTTCCCCTGGTAAGGTAAGGGGGGGACTTAGCAGCACACTAGGAGTCTCATGGAATGCCAGTCTCCAGGTGGCACCTGGAGACCCACTGAAATCACACCACACAACAGAGAGAGATCACTTTACTTCCCCAGAGAGGAGGGGATGCCTGTTTACTGTCTGCTGGCTGGCTGGGTATGGCTGCTGTTGTCCTGGACCTTGGAGGATCTATCTTCATGGCGGTGGTTGTTTTCTGTAATCTGGAGAGCTGGGTTTCATGTGTGGCCAGTTGGGTGAATTTGTCTAAGTCCTGCCAGAGCTGTTCTCACAGAGCAGTTCTGTCAGAGCTCTCTTAGCCCCACCAACCTTTCCCCATCATAATTTGTGACATGCCATTTCTGGTAATAGATTCTGGTGGAGAATGTGGACATCATCCTGCATGTCCTTCAGATGGCAGTCATAAGGGAAATTCTGGAAGGACCTCGTGGCTTAGAAAGTTTGTATGCGTGTGTTGTGTTGATCCCTCCACAACCAGCATCATTTCCACCCCTGATGTCATCAACCCCATATCTTTGCTGCTTGGACCAAGACAGGTGCAGTATTTCCCTAATCCTTTCCCCCTGTAGAACGTAGTGTGTGTCTGTTTTTGCTTGTATGTGTTTTGCATGTACCCCAATATTTTCCCCAGATAAATCCACTTGAGTATAAGCTTAAATGTCATCTTCATCTCCCATGTAACAGACCCCATAAAACTTGATAGAAAAGATCCTGCATTACTCAGCCTATTGCTATATTCATGATTCCCAATTCCTTTTGAGGGATCCGATTTGGGTAACAATTTTGGTGGACAAAGCTGGGGCATCACCCACATTTTGTAAGGAACATGTGGCTTAGAAAGTTTGTATGTGTGAGATTGAAACATAGGCCTACCTGAAGGTTTCTTCTCTTCAGTGGGGCAAAGTCCTCCATGCTGGTTAGGTCACACCTCCTACTGCTCCTTGCAGGGTTATGCAAATTAGCACACCTTCTGGGATCGTGGTAGGCTGCCCCAATATCCAGTAAATGTTGAATAGCTTCCTGTACTAAAGAGGCTTTCATCTCTTCTCTGGGTACAAGAGATGAAACAAACTTGGGGGGGGGGCTGAATAAACTATATCTTGTAGCCATGCTCCACAATTGACAGGACACACTTGTCTGAGGTGCACTGCTTCCATGCAGGAAGAAAATTCTGGAGTCGGCCTCCTATTCCGGCATCATGCTGTAGAATTTTTGGATGTTGTATTTCCATCCCTTTGCTTGTTGGGTTGATACTGGGGTCTCTGATATCTACATCGGTATGGGAAGGAACGTCTTCCTTTGAAACTATATCTCTGGGCACTTTGAGACTTGTATGAATGAAAGGACTGAAAGGATTTCTTTTAAAATTCTTTATCCTTCTAAGAAGTTGATGGCATCACTTTTTTCTTCTCTTTGGTCTCCACAAAGACTTTGTCTAAGGCAAAAAGAAGTCTGCCTGAACATTTTTCTATTGCCAGATTAGATTTTGATAGGGTATCCATTTTCCAGTGCTTAAGCCAGAGATTACACCTGGCTACTATATTGGCCTCCTGTGCCCTGGCTGAGGACTGCAATGCGTCTTGTGAAGCATCTGTAGCAAACTGGCAGGCTCTTTTGATCTTTAATAGAGCCCTTCTCAACCTTAGGTCTGGCTCTAGATTTTGCAACAAGTCATCAGTCCAGACTACTGCTGCTCTGGTGAAATTAGAAAGAACTGCATGTGCTTTGGTAACTAAGTAGTTTATTTATTTATTTATTATATTTATATACCGCCCTCCCCGGGGACTCAGGGCAGTTTACATAAGAACAAACAACAGTACATAAAACAATCTGTAAACATGTGAATAACTTTACAATGATAACTAATGGTTGTAACCATCCTCCTTGTCAGAAGCCACTGCAACTGATGTAGCTGCTGACTGAAGATCCTCCCTTTCTGCCTCTGAATGTTGAAAGGTATCTCTGTGCTTTTTGTGATGTTTTTTTTTTTTTTGGCCTCCTGCTAGAGAAGGACGCTGATCTCCTAGATTTTAAAAGGAATCTTTTTCTCTTTCTGGAGCACCCGCTCCCTCTAGTGGATGAGGAATCTGCATCTTCACTCGGGGATAGGGAGGAACTGGATTCCCTCCGTGTATTTTGGGAGGGGGAGGACTGTGTGCTTTTTTTTTTTTTTTGCACCCTGGCTACAGTCTGGGCTTGCAGGGGAGCAGCTGATGATTGGGATCCACAAAGGCTGCCATTGCCCCCCACTCACCAGTGAGAGTGCTAAAATGGCGGGAAACAATGGCACGCTGGTGTTGTCTGCAGTTGCCATATTAGCTAATCCGGCCCCTGTAAATCCAGTCCAAATCCAGGACTGTAAATCCAGTCCAATTAGTCCCGCAGACCACTCAGAACAGTCGGGTAGAAAGGTCAGAACTTCGTAAGACTTTGATCTGGAATCCCCATGAGTCCAAAGCCATTGCAGACAGCCTTGGTTCCCTTAACAGAGACAGTCGCTCCTTGAAGCCACATAATGGCTGGAGTAAACACAAGCCAGGAAAAAGCAATAAGCCACAAAATGGTTTGTCCTCCAATAACTTCCCCCAGAACAATCCCAAAACTGTGTTTCCAGAATAGAGATTCTGCCCCTCAGAATCGGAATAAAAGAATTAGTGACAGGATTCTTCTATGGTGGGAACTGGTGCAGACATGACCCAATATGATAACAAACCCACATCTGTGCTCATGTGTGCCTCTGTGAGGGCTGTGAGGAAGAAGAAAACCATAGAAACACTTAGGCAGAAGATAATAGATGGACCTAGAACCTTTAGCCAGAAACAAGATTTAGAAATTAAACATCGGCCTATGCCCCCCCGCAGGGCCCTGTACTCTGTGGGTGAAAATCTACTGGTCGTTCCCGGCCCTAGGGAAGCTCGCCTGGCCTCTACCAGGGCCAGGGCCTTTTCGTTCCTGGCCCCCTCCTGGTGGAATGAGCTTCCGCCATGTTGTGATGGATTTTAAGTCTTTTAATGGGAGTTTTAATGGGGTTTTAAGACATTGTGACCCGCCACGAGCCGCTTAGGGAGTGGCGGGAAATAAATTGAAAAATAAATTAATAAATAATCAAACAAACAAACATCTTCGTAAGCAAAACCAGGAATTCCAGGGTGAATGGAACTCAGGTGGAGAATAGCAGAATAGAAAATGCCAGTTTAAAAACACACTTTCAAAATGTACTGGATTTCCAGAGCTACACGGAGTATGAATTAAGATTTCTAGAAGGAATTAGTGAAAACAGCAGAGTCAGTAATCTAGTTTTGCACCCCCCCCCCCAACTTCCCTTCTGTTCCTTAAAGAGGAAAAAATATTTGGTTTCTTAGGTGTAGCCTCTGAGCCTATACAGAGTTCCAAAATCCAAGCTCACAACATTTCTTTTAGCAAGGAAGAACTTGATGTAAGGCCACCCTACTTGCCTAACTGCTGCGTGGGTGGGAAGAAAACTGCAAGGGCTCAACCCCCTCAAGACCCTTTCAGCCCAATGGATGGTGCTAGATTTGACATCTAAAGAAACCAACCCAGAATCAGGGGACATCTGGAGTGGTTCTATTAAATTTATAAAATGAATAAAATCTTTAAGAATCTCCATAGGTATAGTCTTTTAAAAAGAAATCTACAAATTTAGAAAGTGGCTCCAATGCTGAACCTATTTGAGAAACTATAGGTTTCAAATACCTTTATATATCTTGGGTAGAATATGGAAGCATGGAGAAACTGGAATCTTGTTCTCCAAACAATTGGCTTCAGATTTACAAATCCAGTCCTGCTCTAATCCCTCATGTATGATGGCCCAAATGATTTTAGAGAGCTCATTAACAAAAGATAAAGAAATAGGATGACAGCATTTCCTATCTGCCAATTGTCTTAATTTTTTGATTATAATCCTCAATATTCATAATTACAATACCTCCCCCTTGTCTGCTGGCTTAACAATATTATCATCCTCCCGCAGAGTAGATAAGGCTTTGAAATCCTCATGTGTAAGATTACGTTTGCTTTTACGTTCCAATTCGGCAATGTCCCTCAAAACAACTTGTTCAAAGGTGACAATTTCTCATATGTCTTGTAAGGGTGTAAAGGATTTCATGTAGAAGCTTCCTGATTTAATAGGTGCCTCATTTTTAAAGAAATGTCTTAATTTCAACAAATGGATAAGTTTTAAGAGGTCCACTCTAGTTTTAAAGGCATTGTAGCCATATGTAGGGACAAAGTTCAAAGAACATTTTCTTCAGCCTGTGATAGTGGGCGTCTGGATAAATTAAAGATTATCTGGGGTGGGATGGCCGGAATCATGAGGGAAAATCCGGTCTATAATGATCTGGGTGGTGTACATTTCTAGAAGGGCGTTGAAGTCTGGGGACAAAAGGTTCATCCCCTGAAGAGCTGGGAGTGTCCATCTCAAATCTGGAAAAGATATAAGGATCCCAGCTCACTGACTTGGATTTAAATTGGGGATTACAGGTTGTCAACCATGGATAAACTTTATCCATTTCATAATCATGAGTATCCATCCCAAATTTCCGGTTTTAAAAATCTTTAAGGCTGTCTGAAAATTTAAGTTCTACATGCAAATCAGATAATTTCCTATCAAAAACCGGATGTCATCCTTCACAGCCCTGATCTTATCTCTTTTCCCCTCAATATTTTTACATTCATTAGCTGACTGATCAATAATTAAGTACATTAAATCAAATGAACATTTTGTAAGTAATTAAGCCCGTTTCTCCTTAAATTGTTCGTTGTCCATAAACAAGATTGGGTATTTTTGAATATGCAAGTCTCTAGGAATCTTGTGGTTATTTAAAAATTCCTTCCAGCTCGGTTGAGAGAGGCGTAGCTGTTTTGACCTTTCATTCTGTGTAACCAACTGCCTTAGGTGTGAATGTAGCTGGTTTGCTGTAGTGTAGTTTGCACCAAAAATTTGCGGCTGTAAATTTGTTTAATGTGTGGGAATATGTTATCGCTCTTCAGTCTTAGGAACGGAGGCACCAGTTGTGTTTTCCTGGCCAGGCTATGAAGGATGACATATGGAGTGATTCAAGTGGGTAGCTGTGTTGGTTTGAAGCTGCACAACCAAACAAAATCAGAGTCCAGTGATTTTGTTTTGACATCTGGAGTGATTCATGTCCAAATAAGCACATGGGGAATGGAGGTTAAGAAGGGGCAACAGTTCTTAGGTGTTTAGTCTAAGCAAAGGTTTAGAGATGTTAGCATCTTATTTTCTTCAAAAAATCAATTTGCTGAATTCTCACAGTTGTTTATAGAATAATCAAATAGAGATGGAAGGTACCTCCTGAGTCATCTAGTCCAACCCCATGCACTATGCAGGACACTCACATCCCAATCGCTCATCTACTGTAACCTGCCACCCCTTTGTCTTCACAGAATCAGCCGCTCCGTCAGATGGCTAACCAGCCTCTGTTTAAAAATTTCTAAAGATGGAGACACCCCCCCCCCCCGCCCGAGGAAGTCTGGAACTTTATCACTTCTTGAAATGTCCTCAAGGGAGGGAATACATTATGCTAAAGGCTGTTATGTCCAATTTGCTTCAGCCACTTCAATCACACTTTAATATTAAAAGAAACCGTCCTCACATTATTACTAAAGTGTCCTGTTCAACAGCTGGTGGTTGTAAATCAAAAGGATGTTGGAATGTTACAGTCCCATCCCTGGTATCTTAGGGAATATGATCATGTAGCTGCTTCAGAACAAAATCATAACTTATTCAGCTTTTGCTATTAAAACTGCGCTTTCTTTAGAGGTATTTTCAAAATAATATAAGAAGTCTTTTTTCTTAAGGAAAAATCTACGTATGTGATAGGCTGGACAGGAGCAATTTTTGTTTCCCCATTTTATCTTCAGGTCATTTGCTCACATATCTTCAGGTCATTTGTTCTTTGCTCTCACATGGCTTATAACAAATACAACAAATGTGATGTGTCTATATTTTATATAGACACTCTGTATCTATATCATCTATATCTATTTGTACTCATCATCTATGGAAATTAGAAATATTAGATTGCTGGTTATAATTCATCATAGAGACTCATTTATAGCAATAGAAACCCACGCAAGTAGAACCACAGTCAGTTCTCTGAGTTATAAGCATAATAGTTATAAAAATAATCAAGAATAATTCACACCAAGTCTTCTGAGAACTATCTATATAATTTTGTTTAATGCATGATGAAAGATTCCTGGAAATCCTGAGTCTGTATTGTAGATTCAAGCAATAGATTCAAGCCAGAATTTCTAAAACCAGAAGGAAGTATGACTTGAATCTGACGTTTGACTTACTCCAAGAATTTCTACAGAAACATTTGAAGCTTTCAACTGACCAGTGGACTGAAAACTAGCCTTCAGTAGTACCAAGCTACTGGCCAGTCATTCTTTCCCTCAGAAACTGAAGAAATATCACGTCTTGCAAAAACCTTTCTTTTAAGACACCACCATGCCGAATAGAAGAGCCATAAGAACGGGCCATAACGTAGCAATAGATTCAAGTGGGTAGTCATGTTGGTCTGAAGCAGCACAAGAAAACAAAATCAGAGTCCAGTGTCAGCTTTAAGACCAACAAAGATTTATTCAAGGCGTGAGCTTTTGAGTGCAAGCACTCTTCCTCAGAGTAAATGGAACACGGATCATAAGTGTACAGATGCACCTTTAAGACCAACAAAGATTTATTCAGGGCGTGAGCTTTCGTATGCAAGCACTCTTCATCAGAGTAAATGGAAAAAGAATCATAAGTGTACAGATATAAGGCAATAAAATCAGAGTCCAGTAGCACCTTTAAAACCAACAAAGATTTATTCAAGGCGTGAGCTTTTAATAAATCTTTTTGTTGGTCTTGAATGAATATTTGTTGGTCTTAAAGGTGCCACTGGACTCTGATTTTGTTTTGTTGTAGCAGTATTCCAGTTTAATCCGAATCACGTTTTCCCACCCTTTTCTTATATGACCAAGCATCAGGGAGAAGCGGAACATGCATTGCTTTCCCAGTAATGAGTGAAACTTCTTCGGTAGGAGGACCTCTTTCAGTCAGTCATAAAGGTTTGGCTTCCTCAAGATCCCCAACCAAATGTTAAAAGCTCCCTGTCAGAAAAGATCCGCAGCGGCCGCGAGCCTGCGCAACCCGCCCCCAGCGGCGCGCCTTGTGATTGGACGGGCGGCCCTTCGCATCGCCCCTCCCCTCCCTTGGAGACGAACTCCCGTCCAATGGCGACGCGGGAACGGGCCGGGCCGGCCTGGAGATTGGGCGGGCGGTTGCTAGGCGGCGAGGCGCAGGCGGCCGGCCGGAGTGGGCATGGCGGCGGCGGCGGCGGCGGCGGGGCTGCTGCTGGGCCTGGCGCTGGCGGGCTGGGCGCTGGGGGCGGCCATGGCTGGGCTGTACGCGGCGGACGCGGGCCCGGTGCGCGTGCTGGAGGCGGGCTCGGTGCGGGCGGCGCTGCTGGGCTCGCCCTCGGCCTGGCTGCTGCAGTTCTACAGCTCGGCCTGCGGACACTGCGTGGCCTTCGCGCCCGCCTGGCGGGCCTTGGCGGCCGACGTGCGAGGTGAGGAGCCGTGGGACGGCCCTGTCTCCTTCAGCGCCCCCCCAACCCCATTATAACCCCATTATTTTTCATTTATTTTAAATTTCTTCTATTTCTGTCTTCTGTATACCGCGCTCCCTTCCGGCTCCGAGTGGTTTGCATAGAACAGGGTAGTCCAATTGCAACCCTCCAGATGTCCATGGACTACAATCCCCATGAGCCCCTGCCAGCGTTCGCTGGCAGGGTCTCATGGGAATTGTAGTCCATGGACATCTGGAGGGCCGCAGTTGGACTACCCCGGACTTAGAGGAAGTACAGCATAGTTCATTAAAATCAGAATCCAGAAGCACCTTTAAGACCTTTGAATCTAGCATAATTCATGATAACAAGTGAAACACTAGTAACAGCTGATGGCAGTTTCCTTAATATTTCCATATTACGAGTCCAGTTTCCACTTGCTTTCTGCTTGCATTTGCCGCCCACTGTGTAAATAACTTGTGTGGGTTAAGTGCCCCCAAGTCACTTCCAAATGATGGCAACCTTTTCCGAAATGTGCTCCAGAACATCCAACCGTGAACAGCCTAAAATGTGGTCTTGCCAGACGAGGCCCCTGGCTTCCGTTATTGAGTCAGATTCAAGTGGGGAGCCGTATTGGTCTGAAGTAGCACAACAAAAATAGAGTCTGAAAGCACAGTTATAAAAAGGTGCTAGAGTCCACTAGCACCTTTAAGGCCAAAAATCTTTGTTGGTCTTAAAGGTGCTACTAGACTCTGATTTTATTGTGCTACTTGATACCAACATGGTAACCGTTAGAGTCTGCGCCTTATATCTCCACAGTTATGATGGTTGTTCATTGAGTCTGACGAAGAGTGCTTGCACTCGACAGCTCTCGCATTGAATAAATCTTTGTTGGTCTTAAAGTTGCTACTGGACTCTATTTATATTATTGAGGCACTTCACATCATGCTGGATCTTCATGTTAATGTCAGTTGTCATTTAAGCCAGGGGTAGTCAACCTGTGGTCCTCCAGATGTTCATGGACTACATTTCTCATGAGCCCCTGCCAGCAAATCGCTTGAACAATTTCATTTCTTCATTATGAACCTAAAAGTTATGTCATTCTCCAGAAGCCATCACTGTTGCTTCTTTATGTTCAACTGTAATACTGCTTTGGCACTTTTGTTTCAAGTCTTCAAACAGTAATGTGGTTTCATCTCTACTTCTCAAATGGTTAATGTTCATTTCGCCAATTTTCATTCTTGTCTTTTTATCTAAATCTAATCCAGCTTTCCTTATAATACAATCTACATCTTTAAACCGCCTGTGGCGCCACGGGCGCCACGGACTATATAATTCGGTAAGGGGGGTAGAGGTGGGATTAGTCCGTGATGAGGAAGGGTCCGGATTGGACCCTTTCTCACGACAGACAATCGGAGGGACCAATCGGCAGGCGCGAAGCGCCTGCCGATTGGTCCCTCCGATTCCCAGCTCCAGGAACTGCGAGCCGCGCACAGTGCGGCTCGCAGTTCCTCCCGGCCTCTCGCCGCGTCAGGCCGCCGACCCAGGGAGCCCCCGATTCCCAGCTCCAGGGACTGCGAAGCGCGGCTGCCGGGGGTTCCCTGCCTGGCGGGCGAAGCGCGGCTGCCAGGGGTTCCCTGCCTGGCGGGCTGACGTGGCGAGAGGCGCGAAGCGCCTCTCGCCGCGTCAGCCCGCTGCCAAGGAAACAAGCTCGCCGCCGCCGACCAGCCCGCCGCCGACCAGCCCGCCGCCGCAGGTCAGGACCTAGCGCCCGCTGCATTCCCCTGCAGCGGGCTTGATTACTAGTATCAGTTTAAAAGACAGGGAGGTAAAATACATCCTTGTCTAGCTCCTTTGCCGATTAGAAATTATTTCTCCACACTGTGTCCTAATAGTAACTTTTGCCTAGAGTAAAGGTTACACATCAAAACAAATCAGATGCTGTAGCACACCCATTTCTTTTAAAACCAACACAAGCTGATTTCTTGTGGAATGTTCTTGTATGTTTGTACACAAATAAACCTTTGTTGTTCTTAAAGGTGCCACTGGACTCAAATTTTGTAGCACAGCATAAATTTGCCATGTGATCTTAGATAGAATCATGGAGTTGGAAGTGATGTCCAGAATCATTGTCCAACCCCCTGCAGAATGATGGAAATTCACAACTACCTGCCCAGCCACAGTGACCCCAATTCCATGTCCAGATGATGTTGTTGTTGCTGTTGTTGTTAGGTGCGAAGTCGTGTCTGACCCATCCGACCCCATGGACAATGATCCTCCAGCCCTTCCTGTCTCTACCATTCCCTGGAGTCAGATGATGTACTCCCCCTCAAAAAAAAATATATTGCTGGCCAGTCTAGTCTGGAGGAATTTTGCCTTCTGACCCCAAAGTGGCGATCAGCATTTCCCAGGGCATGCAGGAAAGGGCCAATCTCAGTTTCTCTTTCTTTTCTAAATCCATCTTGAAACTCTGGCATTTATCATTCCATGTATGGTAATAGTATTTGTTTGAAGGTGTTGAACATCACTTTACTTATGCTAAAAATTATTGCAATGGTCTCATGGTTGTTTTAATCTTTTTTAGTTTTGGAATTGGAATGCAAATTGAATGTTTCAAGTTAGGCATTGTTTTGTTTCCATATTTTTCGCCATAATCTTATTAAGATTTTGATGGACCCCATTTCTCTGGCTTGGAATAGCTGTACCGATATCCCTTCTATTTGTTTCCCCCAATTGCTTTAAGTGCAGCTTTCACTACAGGTTCTAAAAAAGTAGTTTCTTCTTCAAAAGTTTTTCAAAAGGTTCCCATCCATTCATCTTTTTTGGGAGGAATCCATCATCTCTTTTATATAGTTCTTCCATGTATTTTTCCCATTATTTATTATTTTTTAATTATTTATTTTAGAAAAACTGTGAAGAAAAGAAAAGGGAGAAAGGGGGAAAAGGGTTATACAACATAATTGTATTTGTCGAAGATAGTAATGTAGTCTGACCTACATAAAGGTTCCGTTAAAGTTAATGTTTCTGTTGAACAATGTTTCCGTTGAACTAGTTGATACGTTATATGTTATGATTGTTATATTTGTTATGAGGGTCTCGGGCCCCCAGGACATTCACCTGGCCTCAACCAACCTGGTGGAATGAGCTCCTGGAAGAGCTAAGGCTTTCTGCAGGGCATGTAAGATGGAGCTCTTCTGCCAGGTGTATGGTTGAGGCCAGGCTGTAGTCCTGGAGTTACCATCAGGGGATTCCCTAGAGCCAATGAGATCAGGACCCTCACTCCTAAAGAAAGCTCCGGGCTGCATGCTGGACAGGGGAGGAGATAGGGGGTTAATTTTTAATGAATTGCCATATTTTATGTCTGGGGATTTTAAGGGTTGTTGTTTTATTCTTTTATTATAAACCGCCCTGAGTCTTTGAGAGCGGTGGTATATAAGTTAAAATATTAATTCAATAAATAAATAATTGCTAGAGGTGTAGGCTGCAATCTGGAACATTTAAACTTTACCAACATCAGTGGTGATGGATGATTGGGCCTTTAGCAAGGATGAGCATTATCCATAGAATCATAGAGTTGGAAGGGACCTCCAGGGTCATTTAGTACAAATTAGTTTTCACCTGTAAGTTGGCATGATTTCTCTCAGTCATCACCAAATATACAGTTGATGCATCTAACCCATCAGTGTAGTATGAAAATAAAGCTTATAAATGCATTAAACAGGAATGTGCCTGTGTTTTCTTTACAGGGAGTCCTTTGTGAACTCAGAACAGTTTGCATCCCAGATGGTGCACTTTAACTAAGCATTTGTCTAGAGATGACCCTGCATTGTTTTGAGGCAATTCATTTGCATCAGCTTTACAGTGCATCTGTTCATAGTTCAAGGGTCAGAGGCAGGTGGAAAAGGAAAGTACAGCAGTTGTGAATCATGAATGAGACAGATAACTGAGCCAACCTTGGATTTGAAGAAGAGGAAGAGTTGGTTCCTATATGCCGCTTTTCTCTACCCGAAGGAGGCTCAAAGCGGCTTACAGTCGCCTTCCCTTTCCTCTTCCCACAACAGACACCCTGTGAGGTGGGTGAGGCTGAGAGAGCCCTGATATCACTGCTTGGTCAGAACAGTTTTTTCAGTGCCGTTGTGAGCCCAAGGTCACCCAGCTGGCTGCATGTGGGAGAGTGCAGAATCGAACCCGGCATGCCAGATTAGAAGCCCGCACTACTAACCACTACAACAAACTGGTTTGCTTGTGCTCTCTTTGACAAGGTTGCTTCTTTCATCTCTTGTGTGCTTGCCAAGTGCTTCCTCATATGCCCAGAGGTTCCTGTAGGTACCCTGGTGCTTGTTCATATGTCAATATCTTGTGGACCACATTTTCAAAGAAAAGCAGGAATGTATTTTAACAGTGATGCAGGTAATATTGAGCAAAGGTGGTGTTTGACACGGAAACCTTTTATCTTTTTTGTGTAGAAACAAAAATAGTTTATTTGTGCAAAATGCCCAGTATCATTTCCACCCATCTCAACAAAATGCCTGGTAGAGGAGCTTCCTTTTGCTGGCCCTGTGCAACTGTTTTAGTTCCGCTAGGGCCCTGATCTCCTCTGGGAGTTCCATCAGGTGGGGGGGCCAGGACAGAGAAAGCTCTTGCCCTAGTTGAGGTCAACTGGACTTCCTTGGGGCCAGGGATCATTAGCCAGCTGGAGGTAGCAGAACACAGAAACCTTTGAGGGGCATAGGCAGAGAGGCCAGTTACACTGGGTCCAGACTGCGTACGGCCTTGAAGGTAATTACCAAAACCTTAAGCCTGATCCGGAATTCAACTGGTAGCCAGTGCAATTGTTGTAGAATGGGCTGGATGTGGGACCTCCATGACTGCTGCATTCTGGACCAGCTGTAGTTTCTGGATCAGAGTAAAGGGTTTGCATAGAACGAGTTGCAGAAGTCTAGCCTAGAGGTGACCATCGCATGGTTCATTGTGGCTAGGTGTTCCAGGGCCAAGTAGGGCACTAGTAGTTTGGCTTGGTGAAGGTGGCAGAATGCCAGCCGTGCTGCTCTTGTGACCTGGGACTCCATTGAGAGGGAAGCATCTAGGATCACACCTAGGTTCCTGGTGAAGCAAGCCACTGATAGCTGCACACCATCCAGGATGGGCAAACACGCTTCCTTAGACCCTTCCTGCCTAGCCGTAAGACCTCCGTCTTTGAAGGATTGAGCTTCAGATGACTTTGTTTGAACCACCATGTGACTGCTTCCAGGCAGCTGGCTAATGCTTCTGGGCCAGGCTGGAAGCCCGACTGGGATGGGTCTAGGACTGAAGCTTTTTCCAGGTATGCTGATATTAGGTCCGCAACAGCCCTTTCAATAATTTTTCCCAGGAACACTAGGTGCTAAATGGATCAGTAGTTGTCGGACTCCCGCAGGTCTAGAGACAGTGGGAGTCAACAGTGGGCGAACCACTGCCTCTTTGATCTCCTCTGGGAATTCTCCCATTTCAAGGGAGAGGTTGATGGGTCTCCCAGAGGGGACCCAGCAACTGGTTTGGGTAAAATGGAGGGCTGGAGGATGATGGGTCATCCTTTGGGGGGGGGAGGTATGTATGAATGAAGTACATTAAATTAATGAATTGAGAAAGTGATTTTGGTTCACACTCCCACGTTTGATGTAATTTGGGAAACTAGACTATGTTTATACTAGTGTTGTACAGAAATTGTAAGAATAAAACTTCTGTTTGCTTTCAGAATGGGGGCCTGCAATAAGAATTGGAGTGCTGGACTGTGGTGATGAAGTAAACTATGAAGTTTGTAAAGAGTATGGAATTCAGTACTATCCAACTTTCAGGGTATTTATTTTTGAATTATTTTTGTTGTTATTTTATTTGGATTAAAATTGAGCTCCCTCCCCTCATCTTCCCTTACAAACAAATTATGTTGACCATATGACCTGCATACCAGCCACCCAGGTTCATGTGTGTTAATAACAAGAGATCTCAACTAACTTGCCTGGCTTAAGAGGGGTGATATATTAATACAAAAATGAAGAAATCTAGAAATAAAATTTGGAGGGGGGACCAAAAGATTAGGTTATAAGGGTATCTAGAAAGCAGCGATTACTTACAGACAACACTGCTTACACTGTTCATTGGATGCCCGATTCTGTTGACTTGCAGTGTTTAATCTGCCTTGAGTCTCAGTTAGAAAGGCAGACTCTACATCACACAGGTTCTCATACTGTCCAGGCTGTCGGTTAAGACCTGCCTCAGAAGCCTTGCTGTTTGCTCCCTTGCCTTCAGAGGTAAGGAGGGTGGCAGCCAGGAAACAGGATTATTCTATAGCAACACCTCATCTGTTGGGCGCTTTTCTGCCCAGCTGCCTCTGTTGCTTTCTTGACGTTCCAGACTAACACCCTGTGTCTGTTCACTCAGGCTTTAAAATTTTTCTTAACACTTTTTGAATTTGAAAACTTACTCTGAGCTGCCTGATCTGTTTTTATGATCTGTTCTTAAACTGGGTTGTTTTTGTTTAATTTGGGGTTTAATTCTTTTATTATTATCTTGTTGGCTGAAAGGTGAAATTTTTCTAAATGAATGGTTGATCGTTTACATTTTTCTTTATTGCTTGTGTAATTGGAGGAATGGTACAGTGGGTCAGTACTCAAGGTATGGATGTTTCAGGCTGATCCTGCACTGAGTAGGAGGTTGTACTAGATGGCCTGTATGGTCCCTTCTAACTCAATAGTTCTATGATAGTCTCACCCTGCTGGATTGTTGACAATTGTAATCAAACTTTTATTTAATAAATGCTTATTAATTTCAAAAATAGAACAGAAAGATAGAGAAAGAAAAAAGAATAAGTACTTACAGACAATAAATATTACAAAACAATTATTGCAATCTTCAATTATTTCTCAAGTCTAATACAGCTACGAAGTTATTGACTCATACAGTCTGAGTAAGGGTGCCAACAATCTTGGAATCCTTCAGAGGGCCTCCTGTTTATGATGCTTGTTAACTTGGCTATCTTACGAAGCTCACTGACCTTGTCAAACCAGTCCGTAGTAGTTCAGCTTGCTTCCAATACTGCACAGTAAGCAATCTTACCGCCGGTGTGGCATGAAATAGAGTTCTTTGGTGTTAAAGAGTAGTTTCTCTGGCATAAAACTTAATATATATTTAGAATACAATGGAAATTTAATATTTAACATTTTTTCTAATATCGCACAAATCTTATTCCAAAATTTCTTGACCTTACAGTTCTAGCACGTATGATAAAAGGAACCCAGTTTGTCATTACACCTCCAGTATTTATCATCATGATGTTTCAACATTTTGCTTATAACTTTTGGAGTTAAATACCATCTGTAAAACGTTATTAGCCTGGCATAGAGGAAGAAATATTAGGGAATGAATTGTTCAAAGAAAAACTTTTAGAAATAACTTACCTACAGGTAACCATCGGTGTGGAAAGTGTTCAGTATGTAAATATAGGGTTGAAATTCACCAATACACTTACTGTAATGATTTCTCAATTATCATCAGGGATTTTATAACATGTGACTCCAAAAATCTTATATACATGACTAGTAATCAAGCCTGCTGTACGAAAAATACAGCGGGCGCTAGGTAAGGGAGCCCCCGGCAGCCGCACTCTGCGGTTGGCCCGGCCGATGGTCTGTCTGGAGGAAGGGGCCAATCGGCTTCCTTCCTCATCCCGGACAGAGCCCGCCCTAACTCCTCCCACTAAGCCCTTACAGCTTTATTTAGTCCGCTGCGCTCATGGCGCCATGGGCTGTGTTAAGATTAGATGTCAATCTGGTGTAGCATATATAGCTATGTCATCCAGAGCACTAAAAATTAGAATTATAAAAGTTCAGCTGACTCCCCCAGACATCCTTCCACATCCTGAACCCAACTGACCCCCCTACGGGCTCTGTTTAAAAATGTCTATTGTATTGTTAATTGTTATTGTTAAATTATTGTTACCCAATACTGGTACTTACTGTATTGGTACTGTTATATTATAATTATTCTTATTACGGTTACAATGTATGCCCCTATATTTTATGTAAACCACCCTGATGCTTATGGGAAGACAGTATAGAAATATAATTAATTAATTAAATGACATCAGCTCTTCCTCCTGATGGATCGCCACCCTGATTCTCCCCCTGAAGCCTTAGCCAGATATCTGGAAGCAGTGACCGGGTGTCTCAAGGACCCATTATGCACGGGGGTTTTAGCGCACATTCGGGGTGGAATGGCGGCGACTAAAATCACGGATAATGCACGGAGCCAGCTGCAACCGGCTGCAGCTTCGGTGCATGCCGCCGAAAAAGCCACGTCAGTGAAATGCGGAAGAAAGCGCAGCTTCCGGGTGAGCGGGGCGCAACCAGAAGCGGCGCCCGGATCGGCGCGTGCATAATCGGTTACTCTGGGTTTTGCCGCCGTCGCGCCCCGCCCCGTGCATAACCGGTATGCGTCGCGTCTTCCCCCTCCGCGTTTTCCACGTGACCCGAAATCGCCGTTTCGGCGGCCGTGCATAATGGGCCAAGAAGAGTTGTCTGAACCTCAGCCCTTCAAAGATGGAGGTCTTATGGCTGGGCAAGAAGGGTCCAAGCGAGGAAGTATATCTGCCCAACCTGGACAGAGTGCGGCTATCAATGGTTCACTCTGCCAGGAGCTTGGGTGTGATTCTTGATGGTACCCTGTCTATGGAGGCACAGGTCACAAGAGTAGCGCAGCTGGCATTCTACCATATACGCTAAGCCAATCTACTAGTGCCCTATTTGGCCCCGGGTCACCTAGCCACAGTGATCCATGTGATGGTTACCTCTAGAGTAGACTTCTACAACTCGCTCTGTGCAGACATACCCGGACGAGAATGCTAGAAGGGTAAGGAGCAAGTAACAGATGCACTATGTAACGGATTGCTCCCTTTATGATGAACTGAGAAGCATATATTTTAAAAGAATACTTCCTACTACCCCAGGTCTTTCCAAAACTGAAAGTCTGATTTTTTAATTATCAGACAATGATACCTATGTCACCAAAAGAGTTGTATTGTTTGCCCTCGCCACCAGAAAGAAAAGATCTAAACTGCATTATTAGGTTGGATATTTAATTGTTATCATTTGTTGTACTGTATTTATATTATCATGTAGGAATGTATTTGATAATGTTTATACCTCATTCCTCCTTATGATTCTACATGTTTTATCTTCAAGTCTTGATTGTGTGCATTTTACAATCGATTGAAATGGCCTATGGCTGATCAATAAACTGAATACTGGAGTAACGAGTGGGCTGTCTTTAAACAAGAGCAAGATGCAAAAATGGTAACCGATCAAAGAAGGCTATTTGGATGAACTTCAGTAGGAGCTATGAAAGAAAAAGGAAATGTTCAAGAAATGTAGGGAAGGACAGACTTCTAAAGAAGTGTATTTCTAAGTTACTAGGCACTGTTGGTCAGCCATCAGAGAGGCCAAAGCTGGGAGGGAATTGAGACTGTCCAGGGAAGCTCACTATAACAAGAAAACTTTTTAAGATACATGTGGAACAAATGTAAGGTAAACAAGGCAATAGGCCCTCTGTTGTGTAACCATGGAGAGGCTCTGATACAGGAAAGGGAGAAAGCAGAAAAGCTCAATCCACGTTTTGCTTCTCTGTTTTCCCAGAAGAATATGGACACATCTACGGATGGTAGTAGGCAAGGTATTGTGTCTAGGTGGCAGGTTGACATGGACAGAGAGGCACCTGGTTGCACTGGATGAATTCAGTTCCCCTTAGCCAAATGGTGGGCACCCAGGAATGCTCAAAGAATTTTCTGGAGAGCTTCCAGAACTCTTAGTGGACTTGAGAGGTGCCAGAAGACTTAAGGAGGGCAAATGTTATGCCAATCTTTAAAAAGGAAAGAGGGATGACCCGGGAAAGTGAATCTGACCTCAATTCCAGGAAAGGCAATGGAGCAGATTTTTAAAGGAGTGATATGCAGTGATCTAAGGTTGACTCAGCCTTCCATCCTTCCGAGGTCGGTAAAATGAGTACCCAGCTTGCTGGGGGGTAAACGGTAATGACTGGGGAAGGCACTGGCAAGCCTGCTTGCAAAGAGGGCGCCGAGGAGCGATCTTGTTGATCGTGGCCATCTTGCGGGACTCCACTAAGGCTGATAACGATGTTGCCAAAAGGTATTGGGTCCCACAGAGCATTCAGGAAGCCATCAGACTCAATAAGTCTTTGCGGGCGGGCTAAAATGCGCCCATCGTCCAACTGGGGAGGGGGTGGCACCTTCAGCCAGGTCTTCAGCCAAGTCTTCAGCCTGATAGGTGTGGCCAGCAACAAATTGCGAGAACCCCAGTGTCACCATGGATGACACCAGATCTGGACCCAACTCGGGGGGGCGGGGGCGCATCTGCATGGACATTGAAGTCACCCAGGATAATAAGCAGCACCAGGATAATAAGCAACACCCAGGCAGCCTCTGCCTCCAGAAGGCCCGACAGAGCATCTGGTGGTGCACTGTGCGATTGGTACACTAACCAGACGGCCAAATTCTTTACTGACTCCCACCCTACTGTGACACATTCAACCCCAAGGATCAATGGCACCGGGAGAGTCCTGTAGAAGTAAGCCTCTCAGGCAAGGATCACCCTCTCCTCCCCTTCCACGGGCTAAGACTGATGGAGGATCAAGAATGCAGGTGGGGTTAGGTCTTTCAGGTTCACCCCCTTGGTGTTGCGTGTGTAGATCACCTGGGCTCTGTGCTTGGACACAAGCTTAATCAGACCTTTACTGAGCAGATCCTGGAGTGCAGCCCTGGCAAGAGAACCTCGAATCTTAAGCCTCTCGGAAACCATGGCTGGCGTGATGAGCTTGTAGGTGGGCACCTGCCTGCAGAGGTTGTCATAGGTACCTTTGTCGAAGAGCATGAGGTTGTTGAGCTTCTCTCTGACTTTCCCTTTGGACCACTCCTTCTTGGCTTTGCCACTGGACTTGTTGACAGAGTCTTGTCCTTCTTGGCCGATATGCCCGCTCCTCCTTCTTGTCGTCCTTGGGAGGCATGGCGGGGCTGGGGCCGGGGCAGCGAGTGCGGCTGCCTCATGCGGCAGCTTCCAGGGAGAAAAAAAGCTGCACCCAGGTCTTGATCATGCGTGCTAGGTCTACCTCGTGCCTTGAAAGTAATCCCGCAAGGTCGAGGATTTGTTAATAGACCTGGCGTTGCAAAGCATCAGAGTCAGCCCCACCTTAGCTCTCTCTCCCCAAAATCATATCTATCTTTAATCTGTGTATAGCCACCACTTTTTCAAAGTACCTTCCGTTTTAAAGGTTTCTAAAGATTTAAATCTATATCTAAATCTATCTCTAATGTTTGGATTAGTAAATTTTATATGTACACTATTGACTCCAATTTCATGCCCAAGTGATCCCCCATCAAAAATCTCCAGAATCCAGACTTGCCTGGAGGACATTCACCTACCATCCTGGGAACCATGGTCACCTTGCAAGGTCAAAATAATTAAGTTTCAGGAGAGCAATAATACAGATGTCTTCAATGAACAAGGATTGGCTCCAAACTTCAGCAGTCAAATTGAACTGTAAGACATGGCAAATAACCTTTTAAACAGCAGCAAGGATACAGTCAATAAACCCTTAACCAAAGGTCACAGCAATTTTTACAGTTTCCTCCAGTCTGGAAACTGCAGCCCACACCTGGGGGTGATGCTTCAAATATGTACTTTATGTTGAAATACCTCAATGAGGCTTTTCATTCATGAGCAAATGAAAAAGATTACTGAACACCTGAATGCCATCTTTGTATACAGCCACATCAAAAGTCCAGTTGGGCCTCAACACTTAGGATATCAGTTGAACAACATTTCCACTTGTTGGGGTTCTCCACAATAGGATCTCCCTTTGATCTCCAGAACCCACTAGTTTGCATAAACACATCTATCACCCTTCATCCCAAGATGTCACACAACAGTTGCCAGGTATAACATTAATCACAAGTAAAAGATACAAACCAATAGAAATGCATCAGAAGAAGGAGATAAGATCACTGGGACAATTTTGTAAGTACATCAGCACTGCAGGGCCCAGTCTGAGAGATTTTCCAAACACACTCCCTCTTTTTGAAGTTGCGCACCAAAATATGTTCTCATAGAGAAGTAGTTTATCACAAAAATAAAAGAATTTTCAAAGTTTTGGCACGGAATTTCTGAGAGATGGCAAGATCACTTGCACTTTTCTCATGCACTGCACAGAACTAGCTATAAGAGGCACTTCAAAGTGTACAGAAGGGGTAGGGACAGGCCCAAGGTCCTATGGAAAAATACCAGTAAACACAGCCAAGGCAAACCCCCAATTGATGGCATATTGCCGGGGACTGGCTATATGATGCTCTATCCCTGTTTTGTATGTTTAACAACATATTGTGAAATTGTAGCCTCCTAATTTGGTTTTAATTTGGTTTAAGAGCCTCTTGTGGCGCAGAGTGGTAAGGCAGCCGTCTGAAAGCTTTGCCCATGAGGCTGGGAGTTCAATCCCAGCAGCCGGCTCAAGGTTGACTCAGCCTTCCATCCTTCCGAGGTCGGTAAAATGAGTACCCAGCTTGCTGCTGGGGGGTAAACGGTAATGACTGGGGAAGGCACTGGCAAACCACCCCGTATTGAGTCTGCCATGAAAACGCTAGAGGGCGTCACCCCAAGGGTCAGACATGACTCGGTGCTTGCACAGGGGATACCTTTACCTTTACCTTTTTAATTTGGTTTTACTCTCTTGTATGGATGGATATGGATGGAATATTTAGTAATCTCTCCAGAAGAGTGTGAAATTATGCTGTCATCATTCAGACTGTTTAAAATATGGTTAAAAGATTGTATAAGTTCCGCTTGTGGATCTCTTCTAACTCTGTGTTTTCCTGGATCTGAGAAGAGGATGCCAATTGAAGATGACCTTGAAGACTAACAGATGACCTGTTAGACACTGTTAGGCTATTTGTAATGCAGGATCGTATTTTCTTGAGGGTGTTTATTATGAGCAGTGATTGCTCCTCTAATCAATGCATCTCCTTTAATCCTCACAGTATTTCAGAGCTTTTACAACACAGTTCACAACTGGAGAAAACCAGCATGGTAAGATAGCTGCTCACTCAGTGTGCTTTAGTACAACCTTCAGAATGGGAGGCTCCCATAGTAACCTTTGAAATACTGATATACTAATTCTAAGAAAGCAGACTGGCTTCCAACTAACTACTAGAAAAATATTTTAAAGTGTTTTAATTATGATATCTCTGAGGCCTGAACTAAACAATATATGATTGGGGTTGTCCCGGCCTGGTTCACATTCCTGAACCACAGAGCAGCCCTGGGGACCAAGCACCACAAGACCCAGTTTAGATTGTGACTGCAGTGTAAGAGAAGGAGCCATAGCTCATGCCCTGCATTGTTATCCTGATTTCAGGTAGCCATTTCTGGGGCTGCAGGATACAAAGTGGCTTCTTGGACCATTTGAGGGCAGGAAAACACTGCTGGTGAAAGTGCATTATTGTGTGCAGTGGGGCCAAATAGTCCAAATAGTTACTTGGACAAAGAAGCTCGCCCTCCCTCCCCAATCAAGTCTCTCTAGTCGGGTTTATGTCAAAGAACATGTGAATAACTATGTACTTATTGGAATGAAGTTTTCTCTCTGTCTGTTCTGGGCTCTGACAACACTTTCCTGTGATTGCCTAAAATTATCCCTATGCACCTTATTTTAAACTATTAGGCATCTGTCAAGTGATTTCAGTGAGCCATTTCAGGCTCTACCTTTTCTGGGGGGGAAAACACCAGTATTCTTTAATCTTGCTTAGTTTGTGTGCAGAACAAGTGGCTGGAGAAGTCAAATGGGAGAGGGGGTGAGAGATAGGGGCTTATGATGGATTAGAGAGGTTTTCTTTCAGAAGTGTGCCTTTAGAGTGAGGACAGGCAAAATAGTAAATGATAGGAATAGAATTTTGCCTCCAGAGGAGTGGGCTGAAAGAAATCCTTTGCTAGGAAACTGTGGGGTCTTAGAGTCTAATTTTTGGGGGAAACATGGCTGTTAACTGCTTTCTGCACCCCTAAATTATCAGTGGTAACTTTATCAATAAATGGGTCTAGCAAGACTATGTTTGACCTGTAATTTGTTTTTATTGTCTTTTGTAAACCACCTTATTCTCCAATCCCTGGAAGCAAATAAAAATTACTTTTTTTCGCATTTCCTTCATAGGTGCTGGGTTTATTACATTTAGAAGCCACTTGGGTTAAAATTGTCAGATAGAAGGTTGGGAGTTGAGATCACACTGGTCAAGATTTGCTGCCTGTTCAACATCACTTAAGATCTTCATGTACTCTTTCACCAATATATGCTGCTCACTATCTAATAGGAAGAAGTGTGTGGGTGGATTGCTATGATTGTAAGCAGTAGGTATCCTATGGGGCTGTGAAAGTCTCAGGTCAGGAACCAGCCCATGCATGTGTTATTTACTGGCTTTTCTTTGTACCAGGCTCAGATCGGGAACTTCAGATGGTCCGTCAGTCAATGATTGATTTTTTGCAGAACCATTCCCAGGAAACAAAACCACCGGCTTGTCCCCCTTTGGAGCCAATTTTGTAAGGGTTGCTGACAATAAAGGGCTGGTGGGTGGGGATGTTTATCAAACAGAAGGCAGTAATATATTTTCTTTGCATCATTTCATTTATACCATATAAAATTGTAGTATTTGGTATATAGATGGAATTTAAAAGTATAAATAACAACTTTCTACAAGGCAGTTTGAAGGGCAACCAGTACCTGCTGTGCTCTGTACTACCAAAAACAAAATTCTGTAGTAAACAATCTGTGTGAGACTTTCTGTCCAAATAGTATAGGAATATTTTGGATATTAAACTAAACTTTTATAAAATTGAAAACCCTATACTATTTAATAATATTTACAGCTTATAACCAGGGCTTTGTGAAATCCTGGGATTCTTGACAGCCCTGGAAGGGTTTCCCAAATTGGTGGGAGTTAATTAATTTTCAACATATTTTAAAAATGTGTTAAACTTAGTCTGTATATCCTGGAGAGGAGACGACTGAGAGGGTTTCTGATAACCATCTTCAAGTATTTAAAAGGCTGCCATGTAGAGGATGGAGCAGAGTTGTTTTCTCTTGCCCCAGATGGACAGACCAAAACCAATGGGAAGAAATTAATTAAAAAGAAATTCCATCTTAACATTCGGAATAAGTTCCTGGCAGTTAGAGCGATTTCTCAGTGGAACAGGCTTCCTCAGGAGGTGGTGGGTTCTCCATCTTTGGAAATTTTTAAACAGAGGCAGGATAGCCATGGGGGTGGCAGGTTAGCATGAATGTATGTATATATAAGACTATTTTGTCCAAATTCACAGGGAATTTCTGGCCACTCAAAAATCTCTCAATATATTTGGTTCTTGGCTCCAAGTATAGTGGACAATCCAAAACAAGCATCTTAATTGTCAAAATTATGCAAACAAAAATATTGTTGAATATGAGAGATTTGTCTACAATGAACATAAGATTAGATATAATTATGTACTGCTGTAGATTGTCTAAACCTTGGACCTCCTTGGTCATCTTCCATCCAAGTGGCAGACCCTGTTTAGCTTCTGACAGATCTAAAAGCACAAGGATAGCCAAACTGCCTCAATCCAGACTACAGGAGTGCGACAACTCATTCCCCAAAGTCACCCTCTGGGTTCTGTTCTGGTATAGCCAATCAAGGGCTGTGCCCCATATCCCTGTCCCGGCAAGGAGGTGAACCAATAATTTGAGTTTGACCACATCAAAGGTGGCCAACAGATCTAACATAACGAGTATAGCTGACCTGCCCCAATCCAACTGGCGCTGGAGATCATCCATCAGAGCAGCCAGCGCCATCTCCACCCTATTGCCAGAACGATCCACTGCCCCCTTCAGCAGCTCAGGGAACTCCTCAGAAGACAGGGAGAGGTTAACAATATCACTCAGCTGGCCTCCTATCCTCTGGCCACCCCCTTTGAGGGCAGGAATCAAGGGGACATGTGGTTGCCCTTACCATCCCCAGCAACCTGTCTACTTTAATGAGAACCATCTGAAGGCATCAAACATCAGCTTCAAAGGCAGCCAACAGGCCTCCAGTTCCCTTACTGTATCGACCGTGGCAGGAAGGTCCCAGCAGAGCGACATCTTTATCCGCAAAATAGCTTGCTAATGCGCTCCTCTTAGAGGGTGGTCAGAGAACAAACTACCTTAAACAATTCTGCCAGGCAAGAGCTAGTGGACATAATTTCCGTGGCAAAGAAATCCCATTTTCCCACTTTCACTGCCATTTCATACGCCCTCATAAGCGTGCTATAAGATGTTTGTGCCGCTTAGTCACGAGCTTTCTGCCACACTCGCTCCAGTCATCTCACGTCTTTCTTCCTTTCCTGAAGTTTCCCAGTGTACCAAGGAGCCCGCTTGAGGCAAGGGCAGGGAGGACGTCTATGGGCGAACTGGTCAATGGCTACCATCAGATGGGACTGCTAGTCCTACACCAGTGCCACCAACAAGTCACCAGGAAGCGTTGGGTCCCACAGAGCATTCCAGAGACCAATTAGATCTATAAGTCTCCTTGGGTTGGCTAAAATGCACTCCTTGCCCAAATAAGGAAGGGATGGTATCCTGGTCTGACCACAGAATGACCAATGCCACATTTTGAACCACCAATATCCCAGCACCAAAAATCAAGTCAAGGGTGTGGCCAGCCTGATGGGTAGGCCTGGCAACAAACTGCGAGAGACGTAGTGTCGCTATGGACAGCACCATATCCGAACCATGTCCTGGCGATGGTGCATTCATGTGAACATTGAAGTCCCCCAGGACAATCAACCTGGGGTACTGCAACATCCAGGTGGCCACAGCATCCAGCAGGCTCATCAGGGCGTCTGGCGGGGCATTGGGTGGGCGGTACACCAGCCAGATAGCCAAATCCTCGACCGAGTCCCATCCAGTGCCGACTCACTCCACTCCACTAATTTCTGGCACCAGGAGAACCCTGTAGGAGTAAACCTCCCAGGCCACTATTGCCACCTCCCCCCCCCCATACCATGGCTCTGGGATCGGTGAGAACACAGGTGGGGCTAGTTCTTTCAAGGCAACCATTCCACCTTCCCGTACCCAGGACTTGGTCATGCAAGCAAAGAAATGTTGCAGAGTTAAGGCTTTGTTGTTGATTGACCCTGCAATGCAACAGACATAAACCTTGTCTTTAATGTCACACATTATACAATCATAGGATTCTTTTTTTTCACTGCTCTCCCAAATTTACCATTTTCCTTTAGAAAGAAATAGGGGTTGGGGAAAATATTTCCTCTCCCTCATTTATGGGGTGCCTTTTTGGACCTTCGCATCTCTAATCCGAAATGGATTCTGCGAAATCATAGCATATAAACGAATTTTAAATCATAATTTTAATTCCTATTTGTATGTACATTAACATAAACTCAGTGGCATTTGAACAATCCACATTTGTTTAAACTAGGGCTTCATGCAATGGGTGAAGCACAATCTTCCCTGCTTTGCTAATTTAATATAAGACTTTAGTTTGAAATGTGATGGACTTTTGATAAATGTTGGATTGTTGTTGTCCTCAACTGATAAAATTGCTAAATTGCTATTATCTTTTTTTATAGACCAGAAGATATGCTTTCTCTCTTGGGTAATCATGCTCAGCATTATACTGCTATTATCTTCGAGGCTGCGAACTCTTACGTTGGGCGAGAGGTAATGTAAACCATCACTTATCTAAAATACTACTATGCACTTAACTATTTGCTTGTTATGCCATGTTGAGGGAATGAATGTAACGTACATGCTTCTCTTACATGTTTAGTTGGATTTGGGCAGAAAACTTTTAAAGAGGGACAGGATTTAACTTTATTCAGAATGTTTTCTTTAATTTTTGGTAGGGAAATCTATTTGTTTAGGTATCCGGTTTATCAAAAGATTCATGTTTTAGCAAGTTTTTCAGCACCATGAGGGAGAAGATTTTTTAATTCAAAACTTTATAGTAATAGTCAAACATATTAATACAGCATTGTAAATCCAGTAATTAATTGTATTTATCTTTAGGAAGTTTATTTATATTGTCTTCTTGCATTTAATGGCCCACAAAACAGATTTATAATGAAAAGAGAAGAAAAATATGAAAGTACAATTTTGGTATTTCCAGTCTGATCTTGTCTGATCTCAGAAGCTAAAACAGAACATCAGTCAACCCCATGAGGATGCCAACGAAGAAAAAGAATGACAATGGCTGTATAATAAGCACTTTTTAATGAATCAATTGTTCAGAGTGTCATTCATGCAGAAAAAGGGGGGCTTTGCCAAAACATGGTCTGGAATTTCACTCTTATTTTCAGAAACCATGGTTTTCATGAGTTGCAAAGCCTCTGAATATATAATTACATGGATTGCAATATTCATACATCTCCATAAATATAACAAAAATGTTAAAAAGTACAAAAAGCCTCAATCACTATATTTGTCAAATCTTGGAAATAAACTCCATAAACTTTTCTTATAGAGACAGCTCTACAATACAAAGATATAAATTGTACAAAAGTAATTTAATACATTATGATTAGTCATGTTGCCAAAGTATATACATACCTCCAAGTATTTATTAGGCTGTCTATTCAATGTTAATACTTATTGTACTTTTTGACATTTTTGTTTTATTTGTGGAGATTTATGAATACTGTTGTAATCCTTGTCTTTTTGCAAAGTGTTGCTAGACTTTCAGGAACATCAGTAAAGTGTCCAGTAGCACCTTTAAGACCAACAAAGATTTATTTAAGGCGTGAGCTTCCGAGTGCAAGCAAACTTACACGCTTTGAATAAATCTTTGTTGGTCTTAAAGGTGCTACTGGACTCGGATTTTGTACTATTTCAGAACAATACGGCTACCCACTTGAATCAGTAAAGTGTGTGTCCTTGTGCCTTTTTTTATCCTAGGTGATCCTAGACCTGATTCAGTATGAAAACATGGTTGTGAAGCGAATGCTGAATTCAGATACCACTGTTCTTGAGCAGCTTGGTATTACCTCAGTCCCTTCATCTTATCTGATCTATCCAAATGGATCTCATGGATTAATTAACATGTGAGTATGAAAGCGGACAAGGTTTAGACACAACTTTTCAGGGGCTTTGGAACAATTGTCTTAGCTTTCTGATTTTAGGCAATTCCTTTTACCCGCTACTTTCCCAGCCAAAATATTAGTTTGTATATATGGAGCAAGCACAGTGGGCTCTATAGTTATGCTAAAGCCTAATTTATTTAACTGGGAGCTTGACAGGCAGAAGAATTTAGCCTTTGATGAAGCCAGTCAAGCCAAACTGGTCAGATAAAAGCAAGCTTTTAAAATATTAAATCATATGTTATCAAATATTTAGGCTGTCATTGTAAAGAGCAAGGTCCTGGAAAAAACTGTTGCTGTTACCTGCTGTGGCCTTCTCCTAACCTTGTGGATTAGTATGTTGAGGGTACAGAGATTTGTTGTTAAGTAACCCTGGGTTATATTGTGCTTTGACAGGGTGTTTTTTTTTTTAATATGATGAACTATTATTGAATCTGTACTGATCAGAGAAAAGCATGCTGAAAGTGCCTGTCCAAACAAGGAGAGTCTAGTTGAGATTAAATCTGAAAGTATGTTAAAGCCATAGTTCCTCAACAAGGAATCAATGGTTGACTGTCTACCGTACACTGAGATTGTTTCCACACTAGGTTCGGATTTGGCTCAGTTTTCTATTTGCACAAGATTGAGTTTTTTGTCCATTTCTTCATATAAATTCCCATTTTCCAGTGAAGACCCGATTTGCTCCCTCAGTTGCTTCTCAGCAAGGGAATCCTTAGAAATCCAGTTCTCACCTTTTGAATTGGGAGCTAACAGGGCATAAATCAGGGCTGGCAAATGCGAAAATTATTTCATTCGGAGTTTTGTGGCATCTGCCATTTTGAGTGTTGGGCACGCCCCTTCCCTCACTTCTGTCCCCCCTCCTCCCCCTCCCATGGGTGTCCTAGCGCTCAGCTCTTCCATATGCCCTGAGTTCGTCCCCCCCACTTCATTCCACGTTCCCTTGATCGGCTGTCCCCTTCCATCCCAAGGTGTTTTAAAAGCAACCCAAATCAAGTTGATTGTGTTACAATGCTGGGGTACTTTTTTTAAAAAGTGGGGGGTTTGGCCCTGGAGAAGCCCCCCTGGCCGCCCTTCCCCCTCCGAGACTGCAGGTGCCTGGTGCCGCAGTGGGGCGGGCAGTTGCCCCAAAGTGGCTATAGACTCTTCAGTCAATTTTATTAAATCTTCCTTAGCCTTGAATATTATTTCCTTTCTATCTGATGCTTCCCTTTTTTCCACTGCCCGTTTCTTTAAGGGAGTGTGGATGAGCAGAGGCTGTGTCGTGGTGTTATGAAAGATCCTCACTGGGTATATTCCTTTTTGCGCCAGTCTCAGTTTTTGTCTTGAAAGCAAGGATGGAATCCTATCGGCCTTAAAAGTAAGCATCCTCTTTTGAATCTGGTTAGGGGTGTTAAGTTGTACTATAGCTATGAGATCTACAAAAATGCCTCTTCTCTCAAGTAGGTTCCTCAGATGTTTAATAGCCACCTGTTTAGTATTCCGAAGGGGCGTCTGGTTTCTGTACAGACAGATAGTCAGGCTGATCTTATTCCTCCGAAGTATTACATTTTGACTGCGAGGTTTCTTAGCAGTTTCCACAAATGTTTCCTTTTGGCCCATTATGCACGGCCGCCGAAACAGCGATTTCGGGTCACATGGAAAACGCGGAAGGGAAAGACACGAAGCACACCGGTTATGCACGGGACGGGGTGTGATGGCGGCAAAACCCAGAGTAACCGATTATGCACGCGGAGATCCGGGCGCTGCCTCTGGTTGCGCCCCAGTCACCCGGAAGCTGCACTTTCTTCCGCGTTTCGCTAACGCGGCTTTTTCGGCGGCATGCACCGAAGCTGCAGCCGGTTGCAGCTGGCACCGTGTGTTATCGGTGATTTTAGTCGCCGCCATTCCACCCCGAATGTGCATTATTCCCCCCGTGCATAATGGGTCTTTGAGAAGCATGATCTAACACTAAAGCAAAGCAAGTGGCTGTAGGGGAGTAACAGTTAACAGTTCCCAGCTGTTTCCCTTCTCCCAAGCACAGCACAGTATGAATGAACCTACATATCTCTTCCTTGAGTTCTTTTAAAATACAGAATATTAGGAAGACCATTCTGGCAGTCAGTTCTGTAAGTTCTTTTACAGTGTCCTGGTTATTACCAGCTTCACATGTTGCATGCTCGGGATTTTTAATCCATTTCCCCAGGTCCCCTTTGTTTCTGTCCTTCCTTTTTAACACCGTTTCTATTACATAATTTTCAGGTAAAGAGACTAACAAGGCATAGTGGATGGATATCGGAACAGCATACATCCCTTGACTATATGAGTTGAAATAGTTAACAATTTTTAATTGCTTACTACCTGACAAATATATCGTATCTCCCTTACCTTCTCTCTGTCTTTTTTTCTGTCCCATTTAGCTACTAAACACCTGCCCACCGAAAGCTGTTCAATCTTTTCTAGCTTCGTTAAATTATTAACAATAAAACACTTAGAGGGAACCTAACGGGGGAGTTAAAAGAAATAAACTTGCGGAGCATTATCGTGTTGCTTCCTCCCTCCTTGTGCAGGCACAGACTGCATTAAGCAGATAAAATCTCATCCAGTTTAGAAAAGAAATAGTCCAAATTTTTAAGATCATTATTCTAGGTACCAACCAGCATTTTCAGTGTTGTAATCCGAATAGAAACAGGAATGTATACTGACCAGAATATGATCTATGTACTAGTTAAAAATTGCTTTTTTCCCCAATGGTTCGACTCATCTAATGTTACACTCACCAGTTGCACCATGAATGTACACTCTGGAGAAAAAACTTGCCTCATATGGCTTATCAATACAGCTAATGTCTCTTGGCCATATTCATGCAAAGGAGGTAATCAAACAAAGAATTTTGGATATTCACCGGCAGTATGACCTCAGTAAAATGAGCAGTCCAAATTTACTGCCTCTACCTAATAATTGAAAGCCATGATCTTATCTGTGTGGCATAATCATCCCTGAACACAGGAGAACATTCATGTTGTTATGCTATAATACGCTTCCATCTGCTTTTAGGGAAGGCTTACTTAAAAAACACCTATTCACAAGTGATTATGTATCAGTAAGGTTGGGAGTACTGAAACTTCAGAACAGGGGTAGTGAAACTGCGGCCCTCCAGATATCCATGGACTACAATTCCCAGGAGCCCCTGCCAGCATTCGCATAAGGAAGAATTGTAGTCCATGGAGATCTGGAGGGCAGCAGTTTGACTACCCCTGCTTCAGAACATGTATTACTGGAATGCCAACTGTATGATCAAATCAGAAGAAAACATGAAATCTTTTCCACAAACAAGGCTTAATTCATGCTGTCAGATAAAAATATTTTTGTAAATTTATATTAAGTTTTCATTAAAGATCAAAGCAAAACAAAGATAGAAAACATTAATATATTATAGTCTTCATCTTGACAATACACTATAATGCTCAGATTAAAATGTTGAATTAACCTCTGCTGTGGCTGAATTTGTGTGGAAGGCGATTAAAATGAGGAAGACGTGGGTGAATCCAGAGGAAAGATAAAGTTAATTACTAGTTGCATTGTATTTTAACTTGAAATTTTATTAACTTTCATGGCTTGGAATCTTTTCTGATTTTAATTTTTGCATACTTACTGTATCTGCACTGTAATCTGTTTTTTGTCTAGTACATTAATGAACTGATACTGATAGCACCAGGGAAGCCAGGCAACTCAGGGCACCTGGCTTTTCCATCCCAATCTGAACCCCATGCAACAGCAGAGCAGCCTGAGGTGGCATGGGGCTCAGATGGCATTCGGAAAGCCAGGTGCTCAAGACACCTGGCTTTTCCTCCCTGATCTGAACCTAGGCGGTGGCGGGGCAGCTTCCCCACCACTGTGCGAGGTCTGCAGTCTCAGATTGGGGAAGGCTGGCCAGGGGAGCACCGTGTCTGCTTTCTCCAGGGCTAAAACACCTACTTTCTTAAAGCACCCCAGCGTTGCAATACAATTACTTTGGGTTTTCTTAAAAGAAACACCTTGGGGTAGAAAGGGGCAGTCAATCGCGGGAACATGGAATGAAGGGGTGGGGGAGAATGTAGGACATATGGAAGAGCTGAATGCTAGGACATCTTTCCCATGGGAGAAGTAGGAAAGAAGGGGCAAGGGAGGAGGGTGACGAGGGAATGGGCATGTCCAAACACTCAAAATGACGAGCACCCCAAAAACCCAAATGAAAGTATTATGGCTTCCCATCCCAGTACAGAAAACAAAAGGTGAATTGCAGCCTGGACAAGGGTAGAAAAACCCAAATGCAGAAATTGGAAATGGTCTGGAAGGTGATCCTAAGCCAGTAATACAGGAATCGTGGGGAAATGACAGCTACTGCGGAAACGGTCTGAGTTAAAGGCCTATTCCGTTAATAACAAACATCTAATTTGCTCAGTTCTCATATTGTTTACTATAAGCAAAGGACCCCAAGGGGTTGCAAGAGCATCTGCTCTATTACTGTTTCCTTCTCTTCTTCCCAGTAACCAGCCAAAGTACCTTTATTTTCCCGCATCCATCTTTAGCTTTCCATGAACTTTTAGTATGGGAATGCTGTTAATGGTTTTTTGCCCCTGATTTTTGCATGCCAAGATTTGATTGAGAAAGGGGTCATGGACAGCGTTATGAGAAAGCCCTACATTCTCTGGATATTTGAACAGCTCTGTCATTCTACGTTGATTTCACAGATTTTTCTTTAGACAGAAGAGCTTATACTTATGTTACTCAGGTCCAAAGAAAGGGCCAGATATGAGGGACGCAGACAGTGGGTAGATTTAAAGGCAAGAACCAAAACCTTGATCTGGAAGCTAATTGGTAACCAATGCATACTCTAGATCTCATTCCACCAGAACTATTGCTTTATCTTTAGCCTTCACCAGAGTGCTGCAGAACAGCCAGAGCCAAAGCAGATGCAGTCTTTGAAACATTAGTACTCTATGCTCTTTTCTACTAGATGCGCCTATACTTTTCTCCATCAACAAACCAAAACAGCTGTTCAGTAGAAACCAAGCAGTGAACACAAAGAGCCTGAACAAAGGCAAAATAACAATCCTGAAGGAAAAAGACTGTTTCAAAGTTCCTTTTTTGTTTTTGTTTTATTCTTTTACTAGCTGCAAAGCCCGTTCATAAGAAGGGGCTTTGAAAGGCCCCCCCCTTCAGCCCCCCCCCCCCGTGGCTCCTTCCCTGGGATCCACCAAGTGCTCTAGCCGCCTTTGCAAGGCAGCGAGAGTGCTTACCGGGCCCTAGGGAAGGCAACCTTCCCCTCCCTCCCCACCGCTTCCTTGGGGCCCGGCAAGTGGTTTCACCAGCTCTGCGAGGCGTCGAGAACGCTTACTGGGCCCTAGGGAAGAGAACCTCCCCACCGCTGCTCCCTGCCACTACCCTGGGACCCGGCAAGTCCTTTCGTCGGCTCTGCGGGGCAGCTAGAGTGCTTGCTGGGCCCTAGGGAAGGGAGCCTTCCCCCCCACACACCTATTGTTACCACAGCGGCTTCCCTGGGACCCAGCAAGCGCTCTCGCTGCCTCTGCGAGTACTTTGTGGGTCACAGGGAAGGGAATCTTCCCTCCCTGCGAGTGGGCAAGGAGGGAGGATAGAAGGTGGAGAGGGAGGGCCAATCAGGGAGCTGCCAGTGAGCCCCCTGATTGGCCCTGTTCCATCTTGGACAGGGAGGACACTCTCCACCCCCAGGCCTGTTTCACAAATATATAAGAGAACCATGGATAAGGATGCCATTCTGCACCAGAAAGACGTCTGGATACAACAGTCATTTTCAATACTACTTTTGCCAGTGGCAAACATAATACAAGTCAAATGAACAATTTCAGACCCTTGCACTTGAACTTCCTTTGTATGCCTGTTCCATGTAATTACCCTATGATGTTCTATATAAAGAGCCATATGGAAGGGCGATACAAAAATCTAAATAAATAAATATATCCCTTGTTCCCTTCAGGGGACCAAGCCTTCATGATGGCTACAGTAATTTTGATGCATAAGGTCCTCCAAAAGGGACTCCCACCTAATCTCTTTATGGGAAATGGCTTCTCAGCAGTTCCTAAATCTTACAGAACCCACTAAGGACTTACACTACAGTGCCTTCATGGAAGGCTGGAAACTGTCCATGAACAGATTGTGAATCCATAGTGGACTCTTAAGTTTTGCTGATAAACAGCCTTCTATAAAGATATTAAGGTGTGTTTTTAAAAGAAATGGTGAATTGTGAACACTACCTGGAGGTTGGCAACATTTTAGAATTGGCAGGACACAAGTCACTTTGGAGTACATACTCGGTGATGTTGTCCCTCAGATACACGAACTGTTTAAGGGCCTTAAGGGTTAAAATCAACACCTGCTGTAATTTTTGGATCCAAGCTGAGTGGAGACCTGCATAGAGCACGTAACAGTAATCTTTCCTGGAAATGAATGTCTCAGAGATCACTGTAGCTAGGTGTTTTGGGTCTAGATAGGTTGCTATCATGGGGTCGCGATGGGTCAGACACGACTTCGCACCTAACAACAAGGCTGCTATTAGCGTCACTTGGCATAGGTGAAAAAGCAGCTGCTGAGCTTCCCTTCTGATCTGCACCTCCATTGTAAGCATCAAGAATAACCCCCAAAATTCCTGGTGGTATGTGCAACTTTCAGTTGCACCCTGTCAAGGGAGGCGTGCTTTCTTTTCTGGACTTTTCCTCCCTAGCCACAGGTCCTCCATCTTCTTGGGGTTCAGCTTCAGGTAGCTTTGTTGGAGCCATTCCATCATGACTCCCAGATGCAACATGACTCATGGTGTACTCAGCTGGCCGGTCATTAACAGATAAAGCTGGGTGTTATCTGCATACTGGTGGTATCATAGCCCATATCCCCAGACCAGCTCTGCTAGAAGGCAAATAAAAACGTTGAATAATATTGGGGCGGAGAACCTGAGACACCCTGTATTGAATTGGCAGTGGCACGACTATTCCTCCCTGAAAGCAACCTTTTTTTGCTATCCAAAGGATAAAGCAACTTTTATCCTTTGGATAAAGGAGACCAGCCAGTATAGAGCAAATCCCTGTATTCACGCATCAATCAGGCAGCAAGCTAAAAGCTGTGTTGAATATTGTCATGAGGTCTACAAACATGAGCAGTGCCAACACGCCTTGGTCCATCTGTTTCCAGATGTCATCTGTTAGAGCAACCAAGGCCATCAAGCCAAACTGGAATGGGTCCAGGGCTGGCACTTCATTTAGATATTCTTTTAGTTAATTCACAGCCGTCCACTCAACCACCTTCCCCAGAAATGCTAGATGCAAGACAGGTCCCCTGGATTAAGCAATAGTTTTGTCAGTAGGGGCCAGACCACTGCCTCCTTTAAGCTACATGGGAAAGTCCCTGAGGTTAGGGACAGATTTATTATTTCCCAGAGAGGCTTCTGAGCCTGAAATCAAAATTTATACCATATTACTAATTGACAAGGGAAAATTAGCATAATGATGTGACTATCTAGCAAACTGAAGCTTCCAGTTTCTGTAGATGCTGTTACTCCTCTCAATATCCTTATCTCAGGTTTATTCTTAACCTTTATAATGTCCTTCTACACACAGTTTGAAGCCTCTCCGGTCTTTCTTTTCTTCCTATTTAAAGTCACTGCCTGGTGTTAGAAGAAAACTTTCTTCACAGCTCCCAGTTCCAATCAGGCAAAACAAAGAAGAAAATACGGACATCAAGAAGTGGAGAAAATACGACAAGTAAGCAAGCAGTACTTGGGTTCCACTGATAAAAACATTCATTTAGTTCAGGGGTAGTCAAACTGCGGCCCTCCAGATGTCCATGGACTACATTTCCCAGGAGCCCTGGGAAATGTAGTCCATGGACATCTGGAGGGCCGCAGTTTGACTACCCCTGATTTAGTTCTTCAGGTGGAAAGCTGTGTTGGTCTGAAGCAGCAGAACAAAGTTTGAGTCTGATGGCATCTTGAAGACCAACAAACTTTTGTGTGCCCACACAGTTATTCAGATTCAGTGTGTGCGTGAGTACAAAGGACATACAAGGATGTAATGTGTTAAAATATTCCAGAACTAGTAGACGTGGTTTCAAAGCGCAGTGCTGTAAGGGCCACTCTCAAATTGTTATTTGAAATCCTCGCTGGAGTAAAATTTTTGGAATTGCTAGCTCAAACAATTCACAGTGGAGAGATTGGGTTTTTAATGGTAATGCACTTTATGATAGATCTCTAATAATTTGACAATCTGGAATGTGGCTTAAATTATTTTTAAATGATGATTGCAAAATTAAAAGTGCCATTGGACTTGGGCTTTGTTCATTCAATGCTAATTAGTGATAGTCAAGCCTCTTCAGTTTTGCAAGCTTTCTTTTGAAGTCTTGAAAGTATACCAATTTGTGGTGTACAAAAACACACGTGCACGCGCGCGCACACACACACACACACACAGAAAGGGCATCTATCTGGGTAACTGATGTGCTTTCTCTGACTGGTAGTTGCAAAAACTGCAGCAGGAAAACTTATCCTGCCAGCAATAAAAAGAATCTGCCAAATGGATGGCCTGTAGGCTCACATGGGGGCCTGAGGTTTTGAAGGGCTTTACAGGTAACAACCTGAGCCCAGAAGCCAATCAGAAGCTGTTTTTTAAGATTAGTAAGATACTCCTGTTGTCCAATTCCTAATAGGCAGGCAGTTGCATCTTGTATCAGTCCTGGTTGTTACTGTTGTCAGAGGCTCACAGACTAGGTACTTAGGAACAGCAGCCCTCACCTGTGCTGGGCAGTGCTGGGCCACACAATGGTAAAACTGAAGGACAACTCTGGCCCTTAAATTGAATGCTTCCTTGGCCTTGGGACATTGAGTGAGAGAAATGTTGCACGAGTCCATCTCAGCATCCATCCTTAGTATGACTCAAAGCATTTGCAGTATCAGGAAGAGGAACATTTGTTGTTTTTTTAGCCATAAACTGAGGGTGTTCTTTTCCTTCATATTTTGTTTCAGGATTTCAGGGAAGACACAAATTTTCATAAGCGTTGTTACTGTTTTGGGATTCTGTTTTGAGTATATCTTTTAAATTCTGGACTTTTGGAGCCATTAGTTTTGCCCCCCCCCCCATCTCCAAGGCAGCAGTAGAGGGGAGGGGAAGCAACACAGGAAGGTAGAGAATGGAAGTAAAAAAAAGTAAAAGGTAAAGGTATCCCCTGTGCAAGAGTAATGTCTGACCCTTGGGGTGACGCCCTCCAGCGTTTTCATGGCAGACTCAATACAGGGTGGACTTGCCAGTGCCTTCCCCAGCCATTATCGTTTTACCCCCCAGCAAGCTGGGACCTCATTTTACCGACCTCGGAAGGATGGAAGGCTGAGTCAACCTTGAGCCGGCTGCTGGAATCGAACTCCCAACCTCATGGGCAGACAGCTTCAGACAGCATTTCTGCCGCTTACCACTCTGCGCCACAAGAGGCTCAGAGAATGGAAGTACACACCAACAAACAGCAGTTTGGTGGTGCATGTGACCTTTAATTTTAAAAGGGCCATTATTTGTGGGAAGTCCAAACTTCCAAACTCCAGCAACAAGGTCTATTCCCATAGAAATCAGTAGCTCTTCCATGTGCCCCACACCTGATAAGAACCATGGCATGCTTAGCAAACTGGACCAGGGTCAAGATACAGAGCTGTGAAATTAATTCCCTGAGGTCAGAGGAGCAGTCCTCCAGCCCTTGACTGGGAGGGGGGGGGAGAATGAAAACTGTAGAGAGTTGAACTGAGTACAAGCCACCTGTGCTTGAGAAAAAGCAGACCCCAGGCCTTGGTAGGCTTCGTTTCAGATTATGAGATGAGCAATTTTGTATGTGGGAGGGGGGGGGCTGCAATGAAGGGAAACCTGCTCAGTCTTTATTTTATTTCATTTTATTTTATAGCCCACATTGCAGAGTGCAGTGGCCTTGGAACAGAAGCCACTTGGGGAAATGGGCTGGTGTGGATTCTGCCACTCCACTGAGGAAAGCTTATTTGTTCCATTATTATTCGCCAGTGTTCCTTTTGGCTTATGCTTGAAGCCTTCTTCCAACTTAAGCGGCTCTTCTGTGTTGGGGAATGCTCTTCAGGCTGCAGGAAGGCTACTTGGAAGGATGACTAGATCCCATCTACTCTTTAAAGTGTGCTTAGTTCTAACTATTCAGCAAGTGTGTTTTTCTGATCTGCACCAACTTTTTTTTTCCAGATCTAAGTTGTATATGGCAGACCTTGAGTCAGGGTTGCATTACCTGCTCAGGGTAGAACTTGCCACTCATAGAACTCTTGAGGGAGCTGCACTAAAGACTTTCAAGGATTTTGTTACAGTCCTTGCCAAGGTAAAAAAAAATCGACCTGTTGATTGCATTTGTAAGAAAGCCATAAATAAATTTCTGAGCCTCTAGCTCTAATAATGCAAACTTTTATACGTTTTGTGGAGAGAGAAGAAGAATTAATAATTACTAAACTCACAGTCTATTTCAGAGGTCAGATAAAACCATAGCTGAATGTTGCTGCCTTATGTGAGAAAGTTGCTGTTGTTCCTTGACTATGGATCTGCCCTAGATATACACCTGGCTCATTGCTTTCTCTCTCTGGCCATCCCAGGAATTGACTGACTCTAGCCTTGATTCTAGTCAGATATGCAGATGATACCACTCTAATGACAGAAAGCAAAGAGGAACTAAAGAGCCTCTTGATGCGGGTGAAGGAGGGGAGTGCAAAAGTTGGCTTGAAACTCAACATCAAGAAAACTAAGATCATGACATCCAGCCCTCTCAATTCCTGGCAAATAGATGGGGACGAAATGGAGGTAGTGACAGATTTTGTTTTCCTGGGCTCCAAGATCACTGCAGATGGGGACTGCAGCAAAGAAATTAAAAGACGCCTGCTCCTGGGGAGGAAAGCTATGGCAAATCTAGACAGCATACTAAAAAGCAGAGACATCACCCTGCCTACAAAAGTGCATTTAGTCAAGGCTATGGTCTTCCCAGTTGCAATGTATGGCTGCGAAAGTTGGACCATAAGGAAGGCTGAGCATCAAAGAATTGAGGCTTTTGAACTCTGGTGCTGGAGAAGACTCTTGCGAGTCCCTTGGACTGCAAGGAGAACAAACTGGTCAGTCCTAGAGGAGATCAGCCCTGACTGCTCCTTAGAAGGTCAGATTCTGAAGATGAAACTCAAATACTTTGGCCACCTCATGAGAAGGAAGGACTCCCTGGAGAAGAGCCTAATGCTGGGAGCTATTGAGGGCAAAAGAAGAAGGGGACGACAGAGAATGGGGTGGCTGGATGGAGTCACTGAAGCAGTCTATGCGAGCTTAAATGGACTCTGGGGAATGGTAGAGGACAGGAAGGCCTAGAGGATCATTGTCCATGGGGTCGTGATGGTTCGGACATGACTTCGCACCTAACAACAACACATTATTATTATATTTGATTTATAGCCCAGCACTCCCAGCAAGCCGGCCCGTGGCAGGTTACAGAACAGACCCCAATACATAAATCCCATTTAAAAACTCATTAAAATACACATAAAAATGCAACCACAAGCATGGCACCCACCCCATACTGGTCTGCCAAAAGAGGGATCAATCATGCCCCAGCTGGCTACCATCAATGATGTTCCAGGATTGATGGCAGGTCGTCTTTGTGGGGGTCCCTGCAATCTGCACCCTGCACTAGCCTCACCCGTAGACCTGGCAGCTACCTTCTTTACCTGTGCCTCCATAGTTATTGAAGCATCCAAGGTCACACCCGAATTTCTGGCCTGGGGTGCAGTAATCAGTTACTTCCCAGCCATAGGACCTTCGTCTTGGAGAGGTTACGTTTCAGGTGACTCTGCTTGAGCCACGCAGTCTCGGCTTCCAAACATCTGGCGAATGGTTCCAGGGGAGAGTCTGGGCGGCCGTCTATGAGGAGATAGAGCTCGGTGTCATCGGTCTATTGATGAAAACCCAGCCCAAAACTCCAGACCAGCTGTGTCAGAGGGCAGATAAAGATGTTAAAGAGAGTAGGGGAGAGCACCGCCCCCTGAGAGAGCACCGCCTCCACAAGAAAGCAGGGGCTTTGGCGGCTAAAGGGCACAACCCTACTCCTAGCTCACCGCCTCACCCACACTGGGATATGTGGGACAGCCCTTCAATGGCTGACCCCATTCCTCCGGAGTCACGGACAAAGGGTAGCAATAGAAGACACCAACTTACATGTGGAGCCCCACAGAGAGCTATCGTCTCTCCAATCTTGCTCAGGTGGTGCAATGTTTGGGCTGGGATCTCATCAGTATGCTGACAACACCCAGCTCTTTCTCCTGATGGATGAGCGCCCTGACTGTCCTCCAGAAGCCTTTGCCAGATGTCTGGAAGCAGCTATGAGGTCTGAAGCCTTCGAAGATGGAGGTGCTATGGCTATGCAGAAAGGGTCCAAGCGAGGAAGCATGATTGTCCATCCTGGACAGGGAACAGCTAACAGTAGCTCACTCTGCCAGGAACCTGGGCGTGATCCTCAACACCGCCCTCTCTGTGGAGGCACAGGTCACTAAAGTAGCACGGATGGCGTTCCACCACCTGTGCCAAGCCGAACTACTAGCACCCTACTTGAACCTGGAACACCTAGCCACAATGATCCATGCGACAGTCTCTGAACTTCTGGACCGGAATTCTGCAACTCGCTCTATGCAGGCCTACCCTTTATCTACGATCCGGAATCTACTGCTGGTCCAGAATGCAGCAGCTGGTGTCCTCACAGGAATACCACGATGGTCCCACATTCAGCCCACCTTCCAACAACTACACTGGTTGCCAGTCAGATTCCAGATTAGGCTCAAGGTTTTGGTAATCACCTTCAAGGCCATAGTAGGGTCTGGGCCCAGTGTGCCTGAGTACACCTCACTGCCTACTCCCCCCAAAGAGCCTTATGCTCTACCACCTCCCTCTGGCTAGTGATGCCTCTCCCCAAAGAAGCATGTCAGACCTCATCCAAGGCCTGGCCCCCACCTGGTGAAATGAGCTCCCTGAAGAGATCAGGGCCCTGCCTGAACTTCTACAATTCCGCAGGGTCTGCAACATGGACCTTTTCCATCAGGCATTTGGTTGAGACTGACAAAACAACGACATCTACTGGGCCCTCCAGAAAAACCCTATTCATATACTAAATCCCACACTGGTCTTCCCATGGAATAATTGTTGTATAGTTAGCAAGCTAACTCATCATTGTATAGTTAGCAAGTTAACTAGATGTTATACACACCATTATCACCAGTTAAAATTGCTGTTACTATTGTTTACTTGAATTTATAAATTCTTGCTATATGTACTTCCTCTTGTAATATGTAAACAGCCCTGAACCAAAAGGGAGAGCGGTATAGACATATAAGAAATAAGGAAATGAAATTTCAAGATATGTCTGATCTCTTTTCATTTTCGCAGTTATTTCCTGGTCGTCAGTCTGTGATAAAGCTGTTGGAAACTTTGCAAATATGGCTGGCGAGCCTCCCGTTAGATAAAATCCCTTATGATGCCATTCTTGATTTAGTCAACAACAAAATGCAGGTAAGTCAGTCCTGGGTCTCAAAATAGAACACAGCATTAGTAAAGGATGAAGGTACTTTGTTCATCCAAGACACTGCTGCCTGGCCCTCACCCTAGTCCCTCTAGTATGACTCGCAGGAGACTCCTGTCCTGAAGCTTCTTTTCTAAGATGCAGGTTGAAATGTCCACCTGTTTGCTCCAGAAGGGCACACCATACAGGTAGGGCCCTGATTTCCTCTGGGAGCTCGTTCCACCAGGTGGGGGCCAGGACAGAGAAATCTCTGTCCCTGGTTGAGGTCAGGCAAGTTTCCTTGGGGCCAGGGATCACCAGCCAGTTGGAGGTGGTGGAGCGGCCCGGCCGTGAATGCGCGATGCTGATTCCCTCTCCCCCCTCTCCTGCAGTAAGAAGCTTCCCGGGCCGCAAGCTTGCGGCCTGGGAAGTTTTTTACTGTGGGGGGGGGCGGGGAGAGGGAGCCGCGGCCCGGCGCCATGGCCTTCGTGGCCCGGCACTGGGCCGCCGCCCGCAGGTTGGAGACCACTGATGTAGACCACTGTAGCTAAATGTTCCAAGGCCAAGTAGGGCACTAGTAGCCCTATATTTTAACATCAATGTATAGTATTATAGTATGCCTGGTTATGAACTTGTTTCATTCCTGTAAAAAGAAAAACATTGAAAACCTTATAAAATCTGGAGGCATTATCTCCAATTGGAACATCAAAGTTAAAGGGGAAAGTTCATGTTTATCTTACTTCTGACATACAGAACTGCTCTAATAATCTCACTATAAAAGCACTTCAAGACAGTAACCATGCAACACAACTCTAATTGTGCAAATTATGTACACTTGTCTCCAACTGAGACTTACAGACTTGAGACTTTGCTAAAACAATTAACAGGTAATCTAGTTCCCAACAGAGACTTACTAATTCTTTTCTGCATAAATCTTCGAGCAACACAAATATACCTTCTACAAATCATTCACAAGAAGTGTGTATAATTTGTTTTTGAATTGAGACCCTCTGGAGCAGTGGTCCCCAACCCGCGGGCCGCAGCCCGGTGCCGGGCCGCGAAGGCCATGGTGCGGCTCCCTCTCCCCGCCCCCCCCCCCCGCAGTAAGAAACAAGCTTGCGGCCCGGGAAGCTTCTTACTGCAGGAGAGGGGGGAGAGGGAATCAGGGCCGCGCCCGTGCATTGCGCATTCGCGGCCGGGCTGCACATGTGCGCGATGCGCGGGCGTGGCCGCGCATGCATGGCATGCGCAGGCAGGCAATTGCCCTGCCGGTCCCCAGTCTCGAAAAGGTTGGGGACCACTGCTCTGGAGCATGTGATCTTAATCTGTATCATCCTGGCTTCTAATAACCTAGAAATATCTTCATGATTACATGTATATGGTTTCACAACATTCAAAACAATGAGCCTCCAATGATCTACTGTATGCTTTTTGTTGTGAAGTATAATATTAGTGGAATTTCTTCCTTAGCATGTCTATTTTTGATCTGTGCTCACAAATCCTAACCTTTATTTGATTTGTTCTTCTTATACAGACATAATAAAATATATATAGCAAATTCAGTGCTACAGTTGGAAAAGTGAGTGTTGGATTTCTGAAAATTCACTTCTGGTCTTTCGATAGATCCCATAATGAAAAAGAATTTTTTAGGTTTGATGATAGGTTCTTTTTGAAAATAAAGGGAGTGTCTATGGGAAGCCCTTTTGTGCTGGGCACAACATCTTGATGGTCCATTTTGAATGCAAGTATATTACTGTTGTCACCAATCCTTTTTTCACTATATAGAACTGTACAAACCCTTTATTGATGATTTTTTCCTCATATATACAACTCCCAAGTCTATACAGCTCAAAAGTCTATACATAATATCAGCCAAAGTTTTCCTGCCAACTGAATAAGTACTCTGTGCTTTTCGGAATACTGGAATGTTTAAAGGAACCAGCAAAAATTTTATGAGACCATATAAAAAACAGTAGATAGAAACATGTTATTATACTATTCTTCTTATCATTCAAAACGTCTTAATAATAGAACAAAGTTTGAGTCCCCTGGCACATTTAAGACCAACAAGTTTTATTCTTTTTATTCATTTTTAAATGTCACAATCATTGACCAATAGATACCGAAAGAAAGAAAAATATACAAAAGGATCAAAATCAGGTCAATGTTCTACATTAAAATTTTGAAGGCTTTCAAAAGAGTAAATTACAGTGTCTCCCAATTTTTATAAAACAGAAAAAGTAGACAAAGGACACTATGTAGCATTAGCCCAGTTCTGCATATTTTACTAATGAGCCAGGCAAATCTGGCAATCTTGATTGTAAGAGCTCTTTGGATGTCAGTTTGAGCTCTTTGGATGTCAGTTTGAGTATCAGTTTGAGGCGTTTTCTCAGCGTATGGAGACAGTCTGCTAGAATTAAGGTTTAAAGACCAACTTGTTTGTGATTATATAATTTGCATTCAAAACTAATGTGTTCAGAGGTCTGTTTTTGCCCTCCATTGCAACAGATACGTTCAGCAATTGGGAGTATTTCCTAAATAAACTGAAGGCAGGGCATTATAGTGTAAAATAGCGATTCCCAACCTGTGGGCTGCGGACCACATGTGGTTCGACCAATTGGAGGTGGGCCCCGAAGGACGCCTTCTCTCCCCCCCCCCGGCCCTTCATCCCCCCCGGCCCTTCATCCCCCCCGGCCCTTTGCAACACACTTTGGGTGTCATTGTCTCGCATCACTCCCAGATGGGACTATCTCGTTGCAGAGAAACAAGCTCAGGGTTCCCATTGATTTGTCATTGTCATGAGTTAAAATGAAAATAAAATGTTCCTTATGTTCATTGTTGTGGCGTGTCTGTATCTTATTTTGAAGGAATGTTTAAACATTACCATAGCGATCACAGAGCATTAGGGCAGTGGTTGAGAGTAGAGGAGTAAACTACCCCCCCCTCCACCGGGCCTCAGTAAAAGGCATTGAGTGGTCCCCGGAGTTGAGTGGTCGCCGGTGATAAAAAGGTTGGGGACCACTGGTGTAAAAGACCAAAACATTTTCTGAATTTGACTCTAATATTAATATTTTTGTGTAGTACTTTTATCAGAAGAAGTAACATCTATACCTGTCCTACTCAATTGGTCCTATAGTACAGTGGTCCCCAACCCCCGGTCCAGTGACTGGGACCGGTCTGTGGATCAGTTGGTACCAAGCCGTGGCTCTTCCTTGCCCTCCTCCCTGGCTCCTGCCTCGGGGGCTGCCTTGCCACTCTGCCATCGGCTCACCTTTGGTGCTCTCCAGCGTCCGCCATGGCTGGGGCTTCCCCTCAGTGTGGCACTGTGCAGCTGCTGCTGGCAGCACCCCCCAGTGGATGGCAGGAAGTCAGGGGCACCAGCAGGAAAGAAAGTGGAGCAGGGGCTCAGGCAGTGGCTACGTCCCTCGGCAAAAGACTACCCCACCCCCGGGCCTCAGTAAAATTGTCAAGCGTTGACTGATCTGTGGTGATAAAAAGGTTGGGGACCACTGCTATAGTATGTCCCTCAAAATGGTGTTAAACACAGATTTAAAATCTACAAACGCGAAGTAAAGAGAAGTATTCCTCCACACTCGCTCTATCCATCTCAATTCCTTCTTCCTCTCCCAAATCTCCTGGTAGTACCAGGGTGCCGTTTGAGGTGAGGTTGGTGAGGGCGCTGAGGAGCAATCTCATCGATGGAAGCTAACAGGCAAGACTGCCAGTCATCCACCATGGCCACCAATGAGAAGGCATCTGGTCCCAAAGAATATTCAGGAATCTCTTGGATTCCATAAGTCTTCACAGGCGGGCTAAAATGAGCCCATCACCCAAATGGGGAGGGGGGTGGCACCCTTAGTCAGGCCTTCAGGGCATGGTGGTCTGACCACGGAATGATGTTATTGGCCACCTGATCTACTTCTATACCTGCACCAAATATCAAATCGAGGGTATGCCCTGCCTGATGGGTGGGACCAGCAACAAATTGCGAGAACCCCAATGCTGCCATGGCTGACACCAGATCCAGCCCAGAGGATTAGCACTGGCTCCACCCTAGCCCTCATTCCCCCATGTCTTGGTGTGGGATGGAGTTTTGAAGGGCAGCGATCAGGCCGGTGCCCACTTGGGCATACATACTTCTCTGCCCCCCTATTATTGAACCTTCCCCCACTGCTAACCTTCCCTTGGCCCAGAATAACTGGAATCCATGCCCCGGGTAGGGTCCCATCCCTAATACCTTTGCTTTAATCCATCAGTAGATCTCAACCGCAGCAGCACCCAATAGTGCTGACAGAACAGCGATTAGTGGATAAGTCACAATAAGTTAGACAGTTCCTAACTACCTACTAGCTGACTAATCTACCCCTTCCACCCTCTCATCCCACCGTACCCCTGCCCTCTCCAACCCTCCTCACTCTTAACAGCTAATAAAACAATCCTGCACCAGATTTTCGTGCTGGGATCTCGCTACTGCTAGCGCCTCTCCTCAGCGCTTAAACCGGCAGCAGACACAACCTGCCTAGGCCAACACCTGCCTAGGCCAGGGGTAGTCAAACTGCGACCCTCCAGATGTCCTTGGACTACAATTCCCAGGAGCCCCTGCCAGCGAATGCTGGCAGGGGCTTCTGGGAATTGAAGTCCATGGACATCTGGAGGGCCGCAGTTTGACTACCCCTGGCCTAGGCCAACATCTTCAGTTATAAAATCTACTAGTAAAAAAGCCCATTGTATAATAAATACAATGGGCGCTAGCAGGCGGGGGCAGAGCGAGGGACTGGGGAGGGTAGGGTGAGGGAAGTTGGCTTACCTGTAAGGGGCGTTTTGCGAGGGCGGGCGGCGGCGGTGCTCTGTTGCTGTCTGCGGGCGCGCTGTGCTGTGGCTGTGCTGGTGCTTCATGCAGCAGTCGCGGCGGCTCCTTGGCGGCGTCTTCTGGTCGGCGGCCATGTTTTTTGGCGGAGTTGTCGTCGGTTAGGCTGGCGGGGGCTCCGAAGGGCGGCATGTTTTTTGCGGCGTTGTCCTCGTTCAGGATGGCGGGGGCTTCCAAGGGCGCCATTGTGTACTGCCGGGGGCTCCCTGGACGGCGGCCTGATGTGACGCTTTAAGACGCTGGCCAAGCCCCGGGGAAGGCGCGCGGCTCGCAGTTGCTGGGAATCAGAGGGACCAATCGGCAGGCACGAAGCCTTCCGGACCCTTCCTCATCCCGGACACATCCCGCCCCAGGAGGGCTTACCGTTTTATTTAGTCCGTGGCGCCCGCGGCGCCACGGGCGATGTACAGATGGCGCCCGCGGCGGTGTACAGATAAGCTGATTTGTGAGGATCTCATCATTCCTATCACCTCTCCAGGATGTTATCAGGAATAAAGAATTAACTTTTAAAGTGGCCAAGTTTGGATGGATGGCATCTAGCGTCAGAAGCCTCTAGACTAATTGGGGGAAGGAATGTATGTATTTTATGCTGTTTTATGCATTTTATATGTATGCCGCTTTTTATAATTCAGTACCATGGAATATGTATTCTGAAATCCATTTTTGTTTGCTGATCTTGGACTATAATAATAAATCATTTCAAGCTGGAATATAGTGCTGAGCAGATTTATAGGTCTGATTTTTGGGGTCTTACCATCTGTGTTACTAGTGGTAAAGCCTGTCTTCAACAAGAGGCACTACTAGTATCATCATGAAGCACTGGCACCCCTTGTGATTTGCCAAAGAATTCTGATGTTTACTCTGAAATAGCTGGTGGACGGCCAGGACATTCTAAACGTCATCAATGTATGCCAGTTTCCTTTGGAACTTAAGGAGTTTGTAAGAGCAGGAGTATTTTTGGAAATCTGTTACCTATTTCATTCATTTGTTACAGTCATTGACCAGCATAAGGAAATCCATCACTTATTTTTCCAACTGTAGCAAAATCCATGAAGCAAAATCTATATTGGAAAAATAACATGTCCAATAATGCTCAGAATTTGCTGGTAAGGAAACCATTACTATGTTGGGAGTGCCTTATGAGTAAACAAAACTACCAAAAGGAGTACAATTTTGTAAACCATGGCAGATGCAAAGCAGTTGGAAATGTCTCAGAAAGCCTGAAGGATGGACACAGAGGCACAATCATGAGGTCATGATTTTTCAACTCATGATTTTCAAGTTCAGTTTCCTCCAAAGCTCATTCCCGTATATCTGCACAAACTGTCCTTTTATATTCTTGAGTGTGCTTAGACATGAAGTTTTATGAATTTTTCACTCTTTCTAGATTTCTGGGCCCTTTCTCACCAGCCACGTGAAGTGGGTTGGCTGCCAGGGCAGTAGGCCGGAACTGAGAGGCTATCCTTGTTCTTTCTGGACATTATTCCACTTATTAACAGTTCAAGCAGCAGTCCACCCAGAGGCCTTACATAAGACAGGTAGGAAACTGCCAAAAGGTGGGGCAGGGGCACTAGCCATTACAGATACTCTTCAGAAGTTGACAGTATACAAAAATTAATATTCATTATCTATAAAGCTTCATTTATCATTGCAATTCAAAATGGTTTAAGTCTGTGTGCCGGCTTGGTGTAGTGGTTAGGAGTGCGGACTTTGAATCTGGCGAGCCGGGTTTGATTCCCCGCTCCCCCACATGCAGCCAGCTGGGTGACATTGGGCTTGCCACAGCGCTGATAAAGCTGTTCTGACCGAGCAGGAATCTCATGGTTCTCTCAGCCTCACCTTCCTCATAGGGTGTCTGTTGTGGGGAGAGGAAAGGGAAGGGACTGTAAACCACTTTGAGACTCCTTTAGGTAGAGAAAAGTGGCATATGAGAACCAACTCTTCTTCTCCTTCTCCTATGTAATCAACAGAATTAGACATCTGATAAGTAAATTGGGGGGAGAGGGGCGGAGATTACAGAAATCTGAAAACCTGCAGATGATGGTATGATAGCAATGCCAAAAAGTATAATGACATAGGTAATAACTGTGTAATGAGAGCAAGGTAATACATGTGGAAAACTGATGGTCCATATTATACACCAGGGGTAGTCAGACTGCGGCCCTCCAGATGTCCATTGACTACAATTCCCAAGAGTTTTGGGAATTGTAGTCCATGGACATCTGGAGTGCCGCAGTTTGACTACCCCTGTTATACACAGTAGCATAGCTCACAGTCGCACACCCTTCATTGGATCACCTGTTTTACCACTGCATCATGATATTACCCTACTGCTCCTATAAAAATGCCCTCTAGAGCATGTGGGGATTCCAGAAGGGTAGGGACCTTCTGGGCCTTCCCGGACCGGCCAGTTCTACAAGGCCACAACAGACAGTGAACGTGTATGGACACTGGCCAATCATATCCATTCACAGGGGGGTACCTGTAGGAAGCCCTGCTCAGATCAGTGAAGCTCTAATGGTAGAGAATAAAGACATATGAGCACCTAAGGCCAGGAGGGGCTGGTTTAATATGCATCCTCTACACCAGTTGTCCCCAACCTGCGCCGGGCCACGGCTCCCTCACCCCGCCCCCCCCCGCAGTAAAAAACTTCCCAGGCCGCAAGCTTGCGACCCGGGAAGCTTCTTACTGCAGGAGGGCGGGGAGAGGGAATCTGGGCCGTGCATGCGCACATGCGCCATGCGCGGCTGAAATCGCGCATGCGCGGCACTTTTGCTCATGCGCGAAAGTGCCGCGCATGCGTGGGTGCAGCCCACACATGCACGATGCGCAAGCGGGGCAGTTGCCCTGCCGGTACCCAGCCTCAGAAAGGTTGGGGACCACTGCTCTACACAGCACAGAATAATCATCGATAAGCAGCATTTTCCCAACTGGAGTCTCTGAACAGATGGCAAGGGCACATCTACGTAGAGGGCATGCTAGTCTTGATTAAACTGTAGCATGGATTCAGGTGACCAGATCACCGGACTCCAGGAATCCATCTGCTGGGCTAAACAGAATTCAAAGAAAGCATTTTTTTTCCTTTCCTTTTTTGCATTTGCATTCATTTGCTTCTCCAGGAATAATGCTGAGTTCAAGTGTAACCTCTTGTTCATCTTCATGGGACTGGGCTTTCACAAGGCTGCTACAGATAAGAACTAGCAAGCTTTTAAACTACATTTTTAGATCCCAGGGGTTCTCTCCCCTTCCCTCAAAGAGAAGACTGAGTTTCCCACCCGAAAGTCAGGTGATGTGGGAGGGATGAGCACTCCTTTCCCCTTTCTCTTTTTGCCATCGCTGAGAGCGGACTGTTCAGCAAGCTGAAGCATGATATTTGCCACAGACACAGAATGAGAAGTGAACGATTTAAAATTCTTATATTATCAACCACTCTTTGTGAGGATATGTCCTTTCAGTAAGGCTTTTGACAAGGGGAACAAGATAGGGAACAAGATATCACAAGATATCATAGTCCCACTATATACCACATTGGTCAGACCCCACCTGGAGCACTCTGCAGTTCTGGAGTCCTCACTTCAGAAACGATGTGGACAAAATGGAGATGGTGCAGAGGAGAACCATGGGGTTAATCCAGGACTTGGGTACTAATCCCTGTGGGGAAAGGTTGAGGGACTTGGGAATATGCAGCCTGGATAAGAGGAGGTTGAGAGAAGACACGATTGCTGTCTTATTTGAAAGGTTGTCTCTTAGAGGAGGGCAGGGAAAGGTTCCTGTTGGCAGCAGAGGATAGGACCTGCAGTAATGGGTTTAAATTATGTGGAGAATGATATTGGCTAGATATCAGGAAAAAAATTCACATTCAGAGTAGTTCAGCAGTAGATTTAGCTGTCTAAGGAGATGGTGAGCTCCCTCCCCCTCTGATAGTCTTCAAGCAGCGACCAGACAGATACTTTTCCTAGACTAGATGGCTTGTATGACCTCTTCCAACTCTATGATTCTGATTCTAAGAGGATATAAGACACTCCTAGCAACAATATCAACCTGCTCCTGTAAAAGCAGAGCTGAGTCCCAGAAATGTTGTCTGATCTGGTCAGTCTCACTCTGTTCACATCTGGCACATTGATCTTGTCAAGAGGATCTGGTTTCTTCCTGTCTAGTTTCAGCTTGTTCCCCATCGTCCAACTGCAAGCTTTGCTAAAGAATCAGAATCACACAGAGGTAGAAGAGACCACAAAGGGCCATCCATTCCAGCCCCCCGCCTTTCAGGGACTTAAAAAACACACACTCCTGACAGGTGCTCATCCAATCTCCTTAAAACTTACAATGAGGGTGACTGTGTCACCCTCCAAGTCAGCATATTCCATCTATAAACAGCCCTTCCCATCAGAAAATATTTAAGAGGAACCTCCATTCCTGTATTGGAATCCATTGCTCCTAGCCCTTGCCTGTAAAGCTACCGTGAACAAGTTGGTACCCTCTTCAATGTGTCTTCCTTTTATGTAGTTAAACCCAGCTGTCAGATTGGTCTGGTCGTCCTGATGGACTTTTTCCGCCGCCAGCTGGACTGAGGCAGGTCAGCACTGCTAGTATTACTTGACCTCTCAACAGCGTTTGACACAGTGGAGCAGGCTGTGTTGGGGTGGGGAACAAACAAAGATGGATAGCTGAGTGTCATTGGCTTGTAGTTGACATTCCACTGCAGAGCTGAGGATGACCTTATTCAGAAGCCTCAGAAATCTTGAAAAGCATCGGGGAAAATTCTGAGCATTTGGGAACATTACGCATTAACTCCCAAGAGGGCAGTTCTGAAAATCTTTTGGGCACTTTGGCACCTGAAGCAGCCAGTCTCCCGGCACAGCCAGCGCTGCGGGGGGGGGGGGGGGGCATGGGCGTCAGCGCACCAGTGGGCGCACACATGCAGGCACAGAACTCTGCGCCTGCGTATGTGCACCCGCCGTTGTGCTGATGCCCGTCCTCCCCCCCCCCCACGGCGCAGCGTGGTGCTGGCTACGCCGAGACTGGCCGCTTCGGGCACCGAAGCACCCAACCCTACATTTACAGTCTGTCCAAGAGGACTGTTCCTGTTATGTTCAGCATAACAAGAAAGCACAAACAAAGCTGAATTCCAGGCCACATCCTTGGCTACCTGTAGCAGGAACCAAGGCCTTTCAGTGCTGAAGAAGGCAGTGGCACACTAAATCTCTTGCAAGTGGTAGAAGCCTGACCCTTCCCCTCTGACAGCCATGTGCTGAGGGCCACTGCACACTGTATGCAGCCATACATTCAGCATGCCTCCAGGTTCATTCTTGAGAAGGGAATCACAACCAGTCTCCAAGCACTGACAGGTATATATTTGCAGGTGGCTATTATCACATTTTGTATTTCAGGTGTATACCTGAAAACTATTTGTACATAAAATGGAGCGGCCCAAAATGTTATTCCAAGTACGTTTACACAGAACCTGGGTGTAATTTTTAAAACTGGCCTGACAGTTTGGCAAGTATTATCCTTCCCATGTTGGGAGGCTGAGAAAGAGGAGCTTGAAGGCCAGCCAGGGTGAAAGCGTTCTCTCAGCCACTCTGCTTATGAAGGATTTCTGACCTAACTTGACAGCCAAGTCTCCTGATTTTCCCTTTTTTACTCACAGGGCCATAGAAACCTGCCTTTTCCAGTCCTGTTGGTAACTTCATCCTGTAGGTAACAAATTCCCTGGAGCTGAGCAAAGGCATACCCTGGTTTTGGAAATTCCATGGTCATTCATTGTCGATCTCCATCTTCAGAATGTGCCTGTGTTCAGCGTCACAAGTGAAAGGCAACTAGAGTAGTTAAGATAGACATCTGTTTCTGAAGAAACACACTTTCCTTTGTTCTGATGTAAACAGATCCAGGTGTTACAGCCCTGTGGTAACCCAGAACAGTTGTGATGAGGGGCTTCATTATTTTAACCTAGTTTTATTAGACCTTGCCTTGCTGTAGTTTTGAGCAAGGTTGAAACACTGAAGGTTACTTTCCTCGATCCTGTGTCTGTGTGTCTCCAGCAGACTGAGCCATCCATTTAAACCAGGGCATATTTTTGATGATCACTTCTTTATGGCAAAAGAATTGGGTCACCCTCAGGCTGCCGGATTATGTCTTGGGAGGTTTTCCTCTCCTTATTGCTTGTTTTCAATCCCATCTACTAAAAAGCCTGGTTGCCTAATCCTTCTCATCCCAGGTGGGGGTTTATGATTCTTGCCCACTTTAAAGATTAGGGTTACCCTGAATTGCAGCAGTTTTGAGAGAAAAGAGAAAAGAGAGATTACACTGGGAGGTGCAGCAGCTGTTTATGGAAGAAGCAGCCCTGGGTTGATAACCGAACACAAACCCAAGAAATGGGGAGTGCGGTAGAAAGGCGTTCATGCCCGTGCTCTGAACGTTTCATAGAAAACACACCACATGTCACTTGTTTTATATTTCGGCAGAAGACTAGATATGTTTACCTCCATATTACTCCCTAGAATAGGGGTAGTCAAACTGCGGCCCTCCAGATGTCCATGGGCTACAATTCCCATGCGCCCCTGCCAGCGAACGCTGGCAGGGGCTCATGGGAATTGTAGTCCATGGACATCTGGAGGGCCGCAGTTTGACAACCCCTGCCCTAGAACCTTTGTGAAAAAGAATTCAACCTTTTCTGAAATAACTCCGCAGTGATAATTTGAATTCAGCAATTCAGTACTAATGGAGCTGCCTCAAATGACCCAGCCTTCTTCTCAGAGTGTTTGTGAAGATAAAACTGGGAAGGGAGAAGGATGTATGCAGCTCGAAGCAGGACACACCATTATTTCCTCCTCACTGAGAATCCAAATAAGGCACCATTCTCCCCTTCTTGCAGAACCACCCCAAGTCTTCTAGTTTTCTGGGGCTTAGTTTCGGTTCAGGGATATCCTCAGTGGATACTACTTGAAAACATTTAAATGGGGGTGCCTTGGATGGAACTATATATGGGACCTATGCGCCCTGTACTTCTGTGGCACTTCACTTTGATTTAAAGTCATATAGAGTTTTTTTTAATTATTAATATGCTTCTTTTATTTACCACTTACTGCAGGTTTAGAAGAGAATCCTCAAACAGTCCTGCAGACGATGCAGAAATATGTCAAGGATTTTTTCGGGTGCAGGGCTTGTGCACAGCACTTTGAAGAAATGGCACAGGAGTCCCTTGATTCAGTGAAGACCTTGGAGGAGGCTGTGTTGTGGCTCTGGGAGAAGCACAATATGGTGAATGCCAAGCTGGCAGGTAGTTTTTCTAACTCAAAGCAGTTAAAGGAGGACAACAAATTTCAGTTGGATTATATATTTATATTAAGACAGTTGTTGCATGGGGAAAAAATTTTGCACCATGTTTTGGTATACCTGTGCTTAATATATTCAATAACATATTTTTGGGTCTATTGGTAATTTACATTTAAATACAATCTGCAATTTATCATGTTCTTTTATCCAGATTTTTAAAAATCAATTTACAATTCCACCACATATGAAAAAAAGAATTGGGACTTGGCATTTCCAACATTTGCCATTAATTTGATTAGACATTTTACTAACAACTTTAGGTGTTAGATATTTTCTGTAAAACATCTTATACCAGTGTTCATGTAATGTTTGACACTTTGTCAATTTCACATTCTTACATCGTAAGTCATACCAAACTTTTGCATCCATTTTATCATACATGCTTTTACTTGTTCTGTCTTGGTTTCAAATATAAGCAAAAGTTTGTATATTTTACCCAAAATATGGGGTTTATGTTGTAAAATTAGCTTTTCAAACACTATTCATTCTTTCAAAGTTCCTCAGGATTCTTTCAGTTGTTTCATTTTAGAGGTCAATTGCATGTGGGTGAACTAGTCCATACTTTTGCCTTCTTGTGAGATTTGCAACTTTTTGTGTTCTTAGAGTAAAACAAAGTATTAAAAAGAATCGATATTTTTGGTTCTCGCTGTCCCTTCACAAATAATTTTTAATAGTGAGGCTCTTGGACTGATCCTCTCACTGTATTTATACCATATCATCAACAAGTTATTTCTCCATATGTCCTCCTGCATATTTAATTTAATGAAGACTTTTAATTTCACTCTACAGTCTTTCACAGCATGGTCATGTAACAATAAACTATTCATCATTCACCATATGTGATGTAGTCCAGAATCTGCAAAGGTCCTCATGAGGACATTGACATGAAAATAATGGTAATCTATATCACGCAAGCTTACCATTTAGTCTTTCATTCAGAATTGATAGATTCCTGTGGGGTTCCTAAACTAAATGTGTACATTGACATTTTCCCATTTGTTTCTTTTTTCTTCTGATAGGAGATTTGAGTGAAGATCCAAAATATCCAAAAGTCCAGTGGCCAACTCCAGATGTTTGTCCTGCATGCCATGAAGAAATTAGAGGCTTGCACAGCTGGAATAAAATCCATGTGCTGCAGTTTCTGAAGCATCACTACGATAGTGACAACATTTTGTATACGTACACAGAGGATCATGGTGACATTAATGAGAAAGAACTCTGGGAAGACAGGGAGAACGTTTTAGTTAAAGAACAAAGCAGAAGTCATGGTGGAAAGATCCTAAACCCGGGGAAACTGTCAAAGGTGGGAGTCCTGGATAGATTGACAGTGCAAGACAGAGGAAACAAGGCCGCTGTGGAGTCATTTGCTGAGAAGGAAATGAAACAGGGTGTCTCATTTTTGGGAATTGGCTTCTCTAACATCGATATGAGTCTTTGTGTGGTCCTTTATGTTGCATCAGCCTTGTTTCTGATGATCATATTCTTCTTTTTCCGGATGCGGTCCAGGCGCTGGAAAGTGAAACATTACCGTCCTTATGTGTAGAGCTGCAATTGGGAGCCAGAATTTGTGCTCTAAAGTGTCTTGCTTTGCCCAGATGGAGCTTTAATATTTATGATCAGGGATTTCGTACAACACAGTATTTTTGAAAAGGTGCTTTCCCTCTTCACAAGTCTACCAGTCTTGGATCCCAGACATCCTGTAACAAGTATATATGTACTTGAGAAATATTAAAATGTTTCTAGCCACAGTATTCTTTGTTTGTCTGCTTTGGTCTTTTAAAAGAAGAACTGTGTGAAGGAATGTAAGTGAAAATTTGACAATACAGTGGCATGTATTTTATTTTAAATCAAGAAACCAGAGTATTATGTACTTTGCTTTGTACATTCTCCACTCTTGGAAGCTTTATCTATGAAGGTATTTCTGACCCTTATTTCTAACCCTCCTTTCCTTTCCTGGACATTGTCCCTGAGGAAGTGTCTGTGCACACGAAAGCTCATACCTTGCAGACCGTGTTGGTCTTAAAGGTGCTACTGGATTCAAAATTTGTTCTGCTGCTTCAGACCAACACGGCTACCTGCTTGAATCCTCCTTCCCTTTGTGGTTTAGGGCAGCTTTACAAATCCAAATGTAAAATGTACAAAATACAATAAACCCCTATATACCACACTTCCCCTGCAAGAAATTGGAACAGCCTCCAGCTGTTTGGAATATGAATCAATTACAATTAGAAAACTCTAACCTAAAGCTGGACCTGCAAAATTAATAAGTAGCTTGGACTACTGCTGTACAGGGGCATGTGTTAGCGCAGGCCGCGATGCCTGACACTACTTGTATTTCATGACCTCCTCTTCCTAGGCTACCAAATGTAGCTCTGCACCAATGCCTTCATCCTGACTACACTGGGATGCCCCAAATGCAAGGCCTCTAACACATGGTTTCTTAAAGCAACAGGTATTACCACTGCACTTCCTCACAGGAAGCAGCCTTTATGCATGGATAACTAATAACTCATGTTGCCTGGATGGCGGTGCAGATTTTTCCTCGATCTTTCTAGTTGGCTATCCCGTCCTTGCCCATTTAAGAACCTGGGCAAGAACAGGTCACTTTATGACCTCACAGAAATTTCAGATGCATGGTTCCAGCAATGATTTTAACATTGATACTTCTAATAAGGGAGGAGGATCCACCTCAACTATGTTTAGAGGCAGTTGAGTCAGGACATCTACATATCAAATTCCCTTCCCTGGCCTATGCAGTAATTTATAATTAAGTGTTAACATCGCCCAGAACTACACTGGTTAACAGTTGAATTCTGGATCAGGCTTGTTTTGGTCATAGAATCATAGAATACTAGAGTTAGAAGGAACCTCCTGGGTCATCTAGTCCAACCCCTTGCACTGTGCAGGACACTCACAACCCTATCACTCATCCACTGTAACCTGCCACCCCTTGAACTTCCACAGAATCAGCCTCTCCATCAGATGTCTATCCAGCCTGTGTTTAAAATTTTCCAAAGATAGAGAACCCACCACTCCCCAAGGAAGCCTGTTCCACTGAGATATGCAGTCTGGGGTCAGTGTACCTGAGAGACTGCCTCACTGTCTACATGCCCCAAAGAGCTCTACGCTCTGCTACCTCTAACTGTCTGGTGATCCCCGGCCCCAAAGAAGCATGTCGGGCCTCAACCACAGCCATAGCTTTCTCTGTCCTGGCTCCCACCTGGTGGAATGAAATCCCGGAAGAGATCAGGGCCCTGCCTGAACTTACACAGTTCCGCAGGGCCTGCAAAATGCAGCTCTTCTGCCAGGCATTTGGTTGAGGCTGACCAAAACAGCGGCATCTATTGGGCCCCCAGAAAACCCCTATCCATATGCTGAATCCCACACAGGTCTACCCATGGAATCACCATCGAAGAGTTAGTTAGCAAGTTACTAGACGTTATATACACCATTACCACCAGTTAAAATCACTGTTGTTTTCTTGAATGTATGGATTGTGCTGTACTACTTCTTGCTATATGTACTTCCTCTTTGTTATATGTAAACCACCTTGAGCCAAAAAGGAGGGCAGTATAGAAATATAAGAGATTAATAAATAAACATCCTTGGAAAGAAAATTTGTGGCATCTGGCACTCTGGGGCGAACAACCCTAACAACAGTTTGTGATCTGTAACAGTAACAAATGGCTGATCATATGCATAATCATGACATTTCTTCATATAAATTCTAGAGCCTCTGTCAATGTGTGCATAATTTCACTCTGTCACAGACAGTGGTCTTGAATCAAGTGCAACTGGAGCTTCTCAAGGGTATGCCAATTGATAATTCAACAGAGCTCCCAAATCATATGATTAGGCATCAGAAGTCAAAACAAGAGGTTTCTGTTCATCAAAAGGAAACAACATGCTATCAGATGACAATAGCTGCTTGACATCTTGAAATGCCTGAATATGTTGACAGGTCCCCCATCTAATTGGGGGACTGGAGACAAGTAGGTATTTGGAGGTAACTGAGGCTAGAATGTTGTTAGGCATCTGGATCAAGTGACAGCGATGGTTGGATTGGATATTCCTGGTACTGGCTTTGGGATTGGGATAGGTTGTCATCCCCTTGGCATTCGGGAACAATAGTAACTGGAGACTGTTGATCCACCCCACACAGCTGAAGCTAGAGGGCTGGGTAGGAGAAAGATTGTGAGAGTATGAAAGTGAGTGATAGAAGAGACCAAGCTTGTAAGGTTAAAAGGAAAATAGAACTTGGAAAGCAGCTAAGGCTGTTGGCGCCACCAAATCTACCCAATTTCATGGTTGGAACTTTGCTTATGAACTGCCTTGAGCCAACCATACCAGGATTGGCAGTATATAAATTAAATAATAAAACAAAAATAAATATGCAAATTTATGAGCCTCAAAATTTCATAAAAGACTGCTTTCATAAAATAAAATTCAGGCAAAAGAAATAACATTTCATAAAACCATGCATCTCTAGTGTCTGAGACATACAATGGCGTGTCCACTTACTATAACATTGAATGTGTTTGAAAATTTAGCAGACGGGGGGGGGGGGGGAGAGGCAGGAAAAGATGGCATCCTAACAAGTTCAGTATCTGCGAGCTCCAGAACCAGACGGGCCATTTCATCGCTGTGATCAGCAGAGGAGGGAGAGGTGTGCCAACCTCTCCCACTCCCTACTCAGGAAAGCTTTTTTAGCACCTGGGGCTGGCTCCAATATGCGGGGGATGCCTGAGCTCCGGGTCAAGAGCACGCCAATGCCTTTTTTTTTTCTTTCTGAGTCTGGCTTTTCCTTTTTTGTCTTTGATGGGTTCCCCTGGACTATTAAACAGCACAGCTGATTAGAATCCTTCTTCAGTTCTTGTTATCTGCCCTGCTCTAGAGCTTTGTAACAATTCTCTGCTGACTGCGGCTAAACTGTAAATTTTTGCCGATGGGATTCCCCCCCCCCCTTCTCCTCTCTGTTTGAACTGTTTGCCGATGATGCCACCCAGTTCTGGGCAGGCCTCGAGAGCACCCTGATGTCATCATTCGGTGATGAGGCTCCGATTGGTTGGGAGGCCCCCTGATTGTTGCCTATCTGCTGGCCTGACCAGCTCGGATTAGAAGTGCCTACTTTATTTTTATTCCTTTGATTTCATGAATGTATGTAACCCTAAACTTGAGACATTTTACTTTAATTGCTCCCAGATGATTCACAATTGTCTGGGCCTGTGACAAGTCTAATTTTGCAAAGATCTGGCCTCCTGATAATACCGTCAATAATTGACTTACCACAGGCACCAGATAAGAATGCCTTATTGATGGTACATTTATAATCAGCACAAATCCGCACTTCCCCATTTTCCTTCAAAGTTGTCAAGACTGGAGTTACCCATCTTGATTGATTGATTGATTGATTGATTGATTGATTGATTGTTCCCTTAGCTCTGGGCTTCTGGGGCTTGATCCGGGCCAGACACAGGAAGGTGGCAGCCTGGCAGCGGCATCATATTAATATGGGAATTAGCCACAGGTCCATATAGATGCCACCCCAGCCTTTACCACCCATGTGAAATCAGCCACAAGCCCTCCACTCAGTAAGGCTTTTGACAAAGTTCCCCATGGTGTTCTGAGGGGTAAACTGGAGGACTGTAGACTAGATTTTCAACAGTTTGGTTGACAGGGAACTGTCTAGAAAACCATACCTGAAGAGTGATTGTCAATGGTATTTTATCAGATTAGAGGGAGGTGAGCAGTAGGGTGCCACAGGGTCCGGTACTTTCAATATTTTTATCAATTATCTGAACGGGGGGGGGGGGTGGAGGGACTCCTCATTAAATCTGCAGTTGTCTCCAAATTGGGAGGGTAGCCAACACCACAATAGATAGAGTTCAACCATATCTGAACATGCTGGAAAAATGGCCAAATACGAACAAGACAAAATTCAGTAAAGAGAAGTGCAGAGTTCTACATCTGGGGCACACAAATGATAAGCATGCATACTCAGATACACTTCTGGGTAGCAGTGTGTGTGATTTTGTAGACTGTAAGCTAAATATGAGCAGTGTGATGCAGTGGTAAAGAAGGCATATGCAGTCTTTGGCTGTGTCAATAGAGGCATCACATCAAAATCACAAGATATCATAGTCCCACTTTATCCAGCATTGGTCAGACTGCACGTGCACTACTGTCTGCATTTCTGAAGGCCTAATTTAAAAAAGGACATGAACAAAATTGAGAGGGTTCAGAGGAGAGTAACGAGGATGACCAAGCCCTATAAGGAAAGGCTGGGGGACTTGAGAGTGTTCAGCCTGGAGAAGAGAAGGTTGAGAGGGGACATGAAAAGCTGTCACTTAGAGGAGGGCAAGAAAATATTCCTTTGGCTGCATCGGATAGGACCTGCAGTAATGGGTTTAAACTACATGTAGAAAAATATTGGTTAGATATCAGGGTGGGGGGAGAAATTTCACAGATTAGTTCAGCAGTGAAATTGCCTGGCTAAAGAGGTGATGAGCTCCCCCTCGTTGGTGGTCTTTAAGCAGCGGATGGACAGATGCTTATCCTGGATGCTTTGGCTGATCCTGCATTGAGCAGAAGGTTGGACTAGACAGCCTGCATGGCCTCTTCCAACCCTATGATTCTATGATTCACTCAGAGGTCATATTCACCAAATTGGAAATTGTTCTCAGTGTGGTCCTCCAACAAAGGCATTCACCCTGACATTTGTGTTTTATCTGATATTTCTGAATATCATCCACTTAATGGGTGGGGGTCTAGCCATATCATCTATTAAGTGCATTTAGTATCCATATCAGCCTTTCACGGGGGATACCGAGGTTGTTTAGTTTTTTCAGTATCTTAATTTTAAAAATGTTTGAAGGATTTGTTAAATTTGTATCCATCTGTTGAGCTGCTGGCTCCACAATGGAGTTTGTCTCTGCTTTTGATGCCACTTATACATAAACCATTTGAACCCATAACGAAGTCTGACTTGTCCTTCCTCTCTTATAAAAGTAATTTTGGTAGCCATCACATCAGCATGTGGGGTGGAGTGCTTAAGGAATGAGGCCTGTTCTATGACACACACACCACACACACCCATTCACGAAATTCCATCTGGAAAAAGTGGTTCTAAGACTGAGGTTGCAGTTTTTGCCCAAGGTGGTCTTTCATTTCCATCTGAATCAGAATACCACATTGCTAGTCTTCTTCCAGTCTCCCACATCATTTTCAGAACAAACTTTACACTCCCTTGATGCCAGAGAGCCTTGCCCTTTGAGTCACACAAAAGAGTTTAGGAAATATGGAAATTTATAAATATGTTTTAAGTGTCTTAAAGGCAAAACTGTCTCAGCTCAGACACTCTCCAGCTGGGTGGTTTTGACCATCAAGTAAGTAAGTTAGTTAGGTAGTTAGTTAGTTATTACATTTATATACTGCCCTCCCCTTAGGTTCAGGGCAGTTCGCATGAATCATGTAGGAACAAGAACAATCCATCAAACTTAATGACTATATTGAATGAATGGCAACAGTAATACTAATAGCAGCAAACAGAGAAGATAACATCCTAACAAAGTAACAATCCATCAGACCCATGGTTGGTCAGTTCAGGTGTATGGAGTCAAGGAAGGAAGGTTCGGGGGCCCAGGAGAGGTTGTCTAGCTTAAACCTAAACATCAAATGTGCCATGCCCCAATGCTTTGAATTCACAAGGCCCGGATCTCTTCAGTTGCCTTTCTGTCCAGTTTGGATGACATCTGCAAAGCAGCATGCTGGTTGATGCCCTCAACTTTTGTCAAGCTTTCCATGGATGCTGACTCCAGGAATTAGACTGCCATGGGGAAAATAGTGCTACAATCTTGCTGAGCAGACCATGCCCACATCCTGTAGTAAGTGAGTTTGCCAATCTCCCATATGGGTCTGCATAGAAGCTACAGAGATTAACTGTAGTCCAGGTGTAGTCAACCTGTGGTCCTCCAGATATTAGTGGACTACAATTCCCATGAGCCCCTGCTCATGGGAATTGTAGTCCATGAACATCTGGAGGACCACAGGTTGACTACCCCTGCTGTAGTCCATCAAGCGGTCTGTACAGGCACACATCCCTCCCTGCTTCCCTCTGTGGGCTGATTCATATTGCTTTTGATACATCATGGCAGCAAATAGAGAACTGAGGAAAGAGCACTCTCCTCACCCTTTGAGTGGGAAAGCCAGGGTTCAAAACAGAAGGGAAAGGGGAGCACTCCTGGGCTCTGGGGATTTCTATAATTTTTGGGAACTCATTCCTCCACAGCAGATCTGTGACTGCATAGTCCCCAAGTGCACCTACATAGAACAGTATTCGATGAACAACAAAGTGCAACCTTGTTGTTAAATCGACCTCCACTTCCTTCGGTTCCAGCGCAACCATCTTCCTGGCCACCCACCTTTCCATTAGTTCCATGGCAGCTTGGTGTAGTGCTTAAGAGCAGTGGCTTCTAATCTGGAGAATTGTGTTTGCTTCTCCATTCTTCCAGCTGGGTGGTGTTAGGACAGTCATAGTTCTCTCAGAGCTGTCTCAGCCTCACCTACCTTACAGGGTGTCTGCTGTGGGTAGAGAAAGGGTAAATGATTGTAACCTTTGAGACTCCTTTGAGTAATAAAAACTTGGTACAAAAAAACAGCTCTTCTTCTTTTCTCAGTAGCCTTTCTTTTATCCATCTCCTTACTCATAAGACTGGGGGAAATCTTCCAGACCTTTTCCATAGCCAGAACCAAATCAGTCTCCATCCAGAAATCACCCTCCAGTTCCCGTCTGGTGAACCCAGTCCATTCAACCCTAGCCAGCCTCCATCTCCAGATCTGAAGAAGAATCTCACTCCAGAACAAGGTCCAGCTTCCCTTGATCCATCTCCATATGACACTGTGGGTGATCACAATCCTGTCTTTCCGTGTGAGAACCTCTTTCTTTATTTGGAACAGATATGTCAAGACCATGTTCACATATTATCTTTTAACCTGTTCCCATGCCTGTTTACCTGCTGCCATGTCCCTTGACCTGTTCCCATGCTTTCATTGCCAAATGTTCTTCTTCACACCAGAAGCCCAAGGGGCCTTCATTTCGCCAGAGTATTTTTTCCTTGCTTTTAACTTGTAGGTTAGGAATGTTTAGTATTGTTAGTTTTTGTAATATTTTGCATGGGAAACCCTGCCTCGGAACCTTTCATGGTTGGTATTTTGTTTAGTGCACCTATCTTCAAATGGAGAGCGGGGTCTCTGGAAAAACATAAAAGTTATGGTTGTAAGCTTTTCCATAATTCTACCAAGGAAGCACCTTGTGACTCTATCGAATGAATGCCATTTCTTCAATAATGAGATTTCCCCCCCACAGTGAGTCTGTTCATTGATAATTTGACAGAGACCTGATAAGATGGTTAGGATGGACCCTTCCAGCTAGTCGCAGCAGCAGACGCCTCCCTCCACAGAGAGCTCCAAGTTAAGCTGTTCTTTAATCTTTTTATTCCTTTTAACAACCTGTGTATGGTCTAATTGCTTTTGTCTTAGCCTGTGGAGCGTAGAATTTGTAAAGCAAAGAGATAAAGTGAAAAGCTTTTGCAAAGCTTATAAACGGGAACCAGAAAGTGATGGCATTCCTTTTCGGAGGAGGTAGTGATTAATGGAGGGAAACAGCTAAGAATGGCTTTCTATCTGACAAACGGCAGCACTGAAGCTGTCACAGATACTAGTACTTTTCCCGTTTCAAATAGGTTTTCAGCTCTAAGCTCAGAACATGAAATGGGGCATGACTGTGGGTTGCAGGAGAGTGGGAATGAGTGTGCAAAGAGGCAGCAGGCTCCCTCGGAGCAAACTGCAACCACTGGGGAAACTCCACTACCCCCTTCACCTCTCCTTCCCTTCAGCTGGATTCCCCTTTTTTGTCCTGCAGTTTCATCACTGCAAGGTTTTCCTTCGGCCTTGCAAGGCCCTGAGGCTTTACCTCCTTGGGATGAGGCTGCTTTTCCAGCTGCCCTTCTGGGGGCTGTGAGTCCTGCAATGTTTATTCAAAATGCTTTTGCTGTGATGAGATGGAAAGGGTGCAGCTGCATATTGGTCACTTCCCAAGCACAAGTGTGTGTTTTGCATGGCATGGGTTTTAATACAAGAGTGGGCCTGGGGCCTACATATCAATCAATCAATCAATCAATCTCTTTAATGGCATATATTACTTATGATTTATTATTATTATTTATTAGATTTTTAGCCCGTCTTCTCTAAAGACGGTTACAATATAAAATCCCCATAAAACAAATAAAACCCCCTCTATTCTTGGAGCTGGGAGAAGGAGAATGTGGCATGTCAGGAGCTGACTCAGGAGCTGACTGCTAGCTCTGCCCTCTGCTGAGTAGGCCTTTGTCCTATAAAAGGCTCTTGCTTGTCAGAGGAAGCCAGTGCTTTGGAGGAGCTGGAAGGAGAACATTTCTCAGGAGCTGACTCAGGAGCTGACTGCTAGCTCCGCCCTCTGATGTGTGGGCCTTTGTGCTATAAAAGGCTCTTGCTTGCCAGAGGCGCACACCTTTGGCTTGTGCCAAAGTACAAAAACCAAAGGACTCTTGGCTTCTGGGTCAAGCCAGAAGATTCTATAAGGAGCCAAAAGGCAAGAGCTAAAGGACTCTTGGCTGTTAGCTCATTGCTGGAGGATCAAGCCGAAGGATTCAGTGAAGTGCAGGAGTGTTTGAGGAGCATTTTGGATGAATCAAAGTGGCATGATTACTGAAAGAGCTAAGGTAGAAAAGGAGAAAACCTTTACATAGTCAGATGTATAGACTAGACTTCAGGAAAGCAGATTTTAACAGACTTAAAGGTATGTTGGGTAGAGTCCTGTGGTCAGAAAGACTTAAAGAGATGGGAGTCCAAGAGCGCTGGGAGTTTCTTAAAAGTGAAATACTGAAGGCTCAATCACAAACAATTCCCTTAAGAAGAAAAGATAGAAAGAGCCCAAGGAAGCCAAGATAGCTCCATAAGCAGCTGTCAAATGATTTGAGGAATAAAAAAGAGTCTTTTAGGGAATGGAAGGAAAGCCTTATTACCAAGGATGAGTATAAACAAATAACCCATGAGTGTAGGGAGAGTGTTAGAAAAGCTAAAGCTCAATATGAGCTTAGGCTAGCAAGAAGTGCTAAACATAGCAAAAAAGGGTTCTTTATATTTCAAAGAAGAAAAGGAATAGGGACCACTGCCAGAGCAAGATAGTGAAATTATAACAGATGATGAAGAGAGGGCTGAACTGCTTAACTCCTATTTCTTCTCAGTCTTGTTTTGTGAGGTACTCAATGTGGCAAAAAACATATTTGTAACGGGTTCAGCATCCTCTTGGAAAAGAGTGACAGTGAAGTGCCCCAGGGATCTGTCCTAGGGTCTGTGTTGTTCAACATATTTATAAATGATTTGGATGAAGGATTAGAGGGGGTACTTATTAAATTTGCAGACAATACTAATCTGGGAGTGGTAGCAAACACAACAGAAGACAGAATCAGAATACAGGATGATCTTGATAGACCTGAGAAGTGGGCTAAACTAAATTAAAGGAAATTCAATAGGGACAAGTGTAACCATCTTGAAGTATTTAAAAGGCTGACATATAGAGTATGGAGAGGAGTTATTCTCTCTTGCCCCAGAGGGACGGACCAGAATCAACGGGATGAAATTAATTCAAAAGAAATTCCATCTAAACATCCGAAAGAAGTTCCTGACAGAGTGGTTTCTCGGTGGAACAAGCTTCCTTGGGAGGTGGTGGGTTCTCCATCTTTGGAAATTTTTAAACAGAGGCTGGATAGCCATCTGACAGAGAGGCTGATTCTATGAAGATTCAAGGAGGTGGCTGGTTACAGTGGATGAGCAATAGGGTTGTGAGTGTCCTGCATAGTGAAGGGGGGTTGACTAGATCAGGGGTAGTCAACCTGTGGTTCTCCAGATGTCCATGGGCTACAATTCCCAGTGTTTGCTGGCAGGGGCTTATGGGAATTGTAATCCATGGACATCTGGAGGACCACAGGTTGACTACCCCTGGACTAGATGACCCAGGAGGTCCCTTCCAACTCTATTGTTCTATGATTCTAGAAAAGAGAGAATATATTAAAACTGAAGAGATGAGGGTAAAATTGGATTTCTTAAAACAAAAGAATTTTTAACTTGCAGATAAACTGAGGAGATGGTTTATTTATAGACTGCAAAAAAACACTCTCAGAAAAACCCTATTTCATGATTGAAATACAAAGGAGACCAATATTTCTCTGAAAAGGATATCCAAGACAGTTTGGTAAGCTTTTTTCAAAGTCTATACCCATCAGAGAGTAAAGGAGGCAATCCTGACAAGGAATTGGAGTACCTGAAAGAAATCCCTATAAAGCAGTTTACCAAAGAACATAATAAAATCATAAACCAAAAAGTATTAACCCAGGAAATCAGTAATTCAGTAGTTTCAATGAAGCTTCATAAGGCACCAGGACCAGATGGACTATTGGCCAAATTCTTTAAAAGAATGACACATGCGGTAATACCATTATTACACCAATTATTTAATAAAGTAACGGAAACATCAGAAAGTCTGATTCCAGAATCATGGGAGCAAGCATCAATAGCTCTCATACATAAAGAAGGGACAAACCCACGTTTACCTCAATCACATAGATCAATTTCACTTATTGAATGTGGATTACAAAATTTTTGCTAAAATCTTAAGTGAAAGGCTTAAGACATGTACAGGTGATGTGGTGCATCCAGACCACAGTGGTTTCATACTGAAAAGGTATATGAAGAATAATATCTGCTTAGTATTAAAAGCGATCGAACATGTACATAAGACACAACAATGTGCTGCCTTCGTGTTTCTTGATGCAGATAAAGCATTTGACAATGTCTAATGGGAATAGTTACCAGTTACAACCTTCCAAATACTTAAAGATAGCAATCTTGTCCCCTTTCAACCGTATCTTCTCTAGGATGACCATTCCCAAGTCTCTCAGCTTTTCCTCATAGGGATTGGTCCCTTGGCCCCAGATCATCTTCGTCGCTCTCCTCTGTACCCTTTCAATTTTATCTACGTCCTTCTTGAAGTGAGGCCTCCAGAACTGCACACAGCACTCCATGTGGGGGTCTGACCAGTGCAGAATACAGTGGGACTATGATATCTTGTCATTTTGATATGATGCCTTTGTTGATTCAGCCCAAGACTGCATTCACCTTCTTTACCACCACATCACTCTGTCGGCTCATCCCATTCACACATTCACCTCATTCTGCTATCCAGAAAGTGTAGCTACCATCCAGTATGCATGCTTCTTATTTTTGTGACAGAAGCACTATAGGAGAACATGAAAAAATATAGTAAAACAAAAGAAACAACGAATTCTGTGGCCGACTATATCTTAGGAATGCAATGCAGGAAGGGTGAAAATAAAGGCCAGCAAACTGCTCACTACATCCGCCATTTTAAAGCGCTAGCTGGTGAATTGCATAAAGTGGATTCACCAAACTAAAAGCACTATTCCCCAGTGGACAACCGGCAGGCCAGCCGCGAAAGAAAGGTATGGAGGCGAAGAAGCGCTACCTCGGCCTCCGGTGTCCTGCCCTTGCACCCACCTCCCTTCCCCTTCTCCCAGGGAATAGGAAGTGCTTCAAAAAATGGAGAACTGCCTGGAGCAACTAATAGGCGGACACTTGCCTCAGCAGTGATTGTCTGTTCCTCTATGAATATGTGGAGAAGTTTTTTTTTTTTTTAACAGCAATCACTGGAAGTTCATCTGTCAATCAGCCATGCTGGGAGGGTATTGGCTGGCCAAAGTGATTGACACTGGTAGGCAGGATAAAGCATAACAAGACTATAGCGGGAAAAGTGGCCAGAAACATGCGAGACAGCTGGTGGAGTGCTGGTGATTCACAATTATTTCTCATGTTTTGTAATACAGCAGGCTTCACGCTACAATGCCCAATGTGCGGAAAAGCCCAAAGTCTCTTTATTGTGTTTCCTTTAAACTGAAAGTTGAGCTGAGCAAGAAAGATCTAGAGGACAGATGCTCTACAGCAAGGGTAATCAAACTGCAGTCCTCCAGATGTCCATGGACTACAATTTGCATGAGCCCCTGCCACCGCTGGCAGGGGCTCATGGGAATTGTAGTCCATGGACATCTGAAGGGCCACAGTTTGACTACCCTTGCTCTACAGGCTGCAGTACCTCAGTCTGATCCCTCAAGCAAGACAAGCTAAAACAGCAACTTTGAGCTTGGTTCCTTCTTAGAGCTGTTTTCTATGCTGTATAAGCTTTTGCTGCTGATAATATACAACTGAAACAAGGATATACCGGAACCTTGTTCAGCTCAGCTTTCAGTATCAACTCTCTTCATTGTTAAAAGGAATCACAATAAAGAGATTTAATTTTCGCCCTTTCTTCATGCACTCCTAAAATATACGCGGCCACACTATTCATTGTTACTTTTGCTTTATCTCATTTTTGTGACCCAGATGTAGATATATCTATTTGATACATTCAGATTTTACAAATACACTTCTCTTAGGTAAGAATAGCATTTATCTACTTTACTATTTTAAATTTCCAAATTGTAAATTCTTGAGAACTTGTGTTATTGCATTGTTTCTCCTCAATTATTTAGGTCCATTGTAGAAGCCATCTTGCAAAATGGGGGACTTCCGGATCCTCGTTTGGGCTTCAGTTGAGACTCTGTTAAACTGTTGCCTGAATTTTTTTGTGTCACACTTGAATTGTTGTATTATTTATACACTTGTTCATAATATTGTTTGGTTATTAGGTTTGTCTATGATACTTTATAAATGACTATTTTTGACCTTTTGGAAGTGGTTTCAGAGTCACAATTATATTAATCTCCAGGTGGGACCTGGTAATCCTCCAGAATTACTACTCCAGATGACAGAGATGTCCCACTCCCCCTGAAGAAAATGACTGTTTTGGACTCTGGCATTATAGTTAGCTGAAGCCTCTCCTCTTTCCCTCTTCAGACGACAAGACCAGGAATTTCTTAGTCTGGAGCTGGCAACCCTGACAAGTCCTCCCTCAACGGCCAAAATAGGCCTAGAAAGGTCCCTGCTGCCTCTCCCTGCCTTTCTCCTCATGTGATCCCAGCCTGGAATATCGTGGTTGCCTAGCAATTGCCAGGGAGGGGATCAGATGCTTAAAGGTACAGGCACTCCTGTTATCATTTTAAGTTTTTTAAAACCTGCCACTATATATTTTTAGATTTCACATTTTTCTCCAAACCTGGGACCCTTTTGAGGTTTGTCAAATTATCTGTCTTGCCCAGTAACTGGATTTATCCAAAGACTGGCTATTAGACTATCAGATTGTATATCTGTAAACTTTTTATTTAAAACAAAATTATCCTAACCTGCAGCATATGAGCCTCTTGTGGTGCAGAGTGGTAAAGCAGCAGTCATGCAGTCTGAAAGCTCTGCCCATGAGGCTGGGAGTTCAATCCCAGCAGCTGGCTCAAGGTTGACTCAGCCTTCCATCCTTCCAAGGTTGGTAAAATGAGTACCCAGCTTGCTGGGGGGTAAACGGTAATGACTGGGGAAGGCACTGGCAAACCACCCCATATTGAGTCTGCCATGAAAACGCTGGAGGGCATCACCCCAAGGGTCAGACATGACTCGGTGCTTGCACAGGGAGTACCTTTACCTTTAACCTGCAGCGTGACACTAGCCAGTCCCTATTTTCTTTTTTTTTTAATGACTTCATTGGTGTCAACTTTTCTAGAGTGTTCATCTTCCTCACTCCCCATGATTAGAAGCCGAATTTTCTGCAGCCCATTTGTTTGCACCTTTCTGCAGCCCATTGATTTGCACCTGATATCCCAGTCCAGCCCTGGTGAAATGATACATTCATAATAGCAATCTTTTCCAAGTAGCCCACAGGGTAAGATGCATTATGAGTTGGAACTAAGAGCTTACCATGGAAGAAAAGGAGTTGAATTTGTTAATCTTTTTTTCCCAAAGCAAAAAAAAAACTACAGGACCAATGCTAGCTGCTCACAGGTAGAAGGTTTGACCATAAATGTTGCATTTCTGTATGAAATTGTGAGTTCCTGCATTGTGTAGGGGTTGGACTAGATGAGGCAGGAGGTCCCTTCCAACTCTACGATTCTATGAATCTGTTTGATGTTCCCTTACGACTGATCTGAAACCAGGGATCCTTTCGATCATACAAGAAAGCAGCAGAGAGGACCATTTGGTGACTCTTCTGTTACTGTATCTGGTACAGTACTGTCTCTATGGAGCAGGGGTAGTCAACCTGTGGTCCTCCAGATATCCATGGAATTCCCATGGGAATTGTAGTCCATGGACACCTGGAGGGCCGCAGTTTGACTACCCCTGGAGGCTCTGTTTGTCTGTTTGGCTAACATAGGCCCAATCCTTGTGATATTGTCTCATCCTTCTTTTAAAGCCCCCCATCCCACCTGAGCAGCTCTCATTCCATCTCCTGTCCTGCAACCGCCCTTGAGGTCCCAATGGCAGGTGCTGAGAAATGGCTGCGATCGCTCAGCGGTTGGGGCAACATTCTGAAATGCTGTAGCAAATGTTTGTATTTCTCCCTTTATTGCTCAGATTTCTGCTAAATTGCCTGACATTGATGTTTGCCCAACTCTGCTTAGCATTAGCGAATGTACACTCGGAGGAACTTACTCCCAAGTGGGAATGTTTCAAGCAGTGAGTGGTGGAACCAGCTCTGGGCCTCTCCCAGGAAACCATGAAGGGCAGGCATTAAAATGACTTCCACACCACACTGGTTGACGAGGGGCTGACAGGGAAGGGCTGCAAATCTCCCTTGCCTGGGTGACAAATTTCCCCCACCAGGCCCTGCGCTAGAGAAAAGGGGGCTGGTCATGAGAAGAGAGAGGGTGGGGGGCTCGGCACAAAGTCACCCAACAGCTGAAAACCAGGTTTCCTGCAGCAGAACCTCCTTGGCCCTCCAAGCACCCCTGGAGGCCCTGCCAGGGCAAGGACTGGGGGACGGGGGGCTCCTTCCCAGCACAGAAGGTAACTGCAGCCAGACAAAGTCACCCTGGAGACACAGGGACAACAAGCACTGCCCCCCCACCCTTGACCTCTGAGCCCTGCTCCCCCTCCTCTCCCCCTCCCTCCCTCTCCAGGACAGTTTCTAGCTTAGCTGGGGAGTTCTTCCGAAATTCTCAGTCCACCAGTTGCCTCTGCCCTGGTGGGACTCCTGCTCCCTTGTGCATTTTCTTGCTCCCAGAAGGCAAGGGATGCAGCCTGACACCAGCACCCCTTCATAGTGCCGTCCCTGTGCCGGTTCTCAGAGGCTGCTGGCCAGACAAGGCCTCCGGTCCCAAGGCCAGCCCCTCCTTGACCTTGTGTCCTCCGGCCGGCTCCCCAGAAGAGGTCCCCGCTCCCGCCTGCTTTTGTTCTGCCTGGCTTGGACGCCCTCGGCGGGCTTGGCCAAGGGCCGGGCCTGGCGGCGGTGGGAGCGGGGGCGGAGCAGCGGACTCCCGTCTTCCATCTGGTTCGCCGGCAGGGCACTCCGCCAGCCACTCCCAGGACGCAGGCGGATCGCGGCGGTGCCACACAAGCAGCGCGGTGGGGGCGGGGGCGGGTGGGTGGGGGGCCGGGGTCAGAACAGTCCGCTCCCTCCGCGCCCGGGACTCTTCCCGCCACCGCAGCCGAGCGCACCTGGCCTCTCCCCGGCCCCGGGAGACACCCCCACGCTCTGCCTCGCCGGGCGATCCCGAGACTAGCCGCGCAGCAGCTCCCCAGGTGCCCCGGGCTCTTTCCCCGGCTGCCGACGGCCAGAGGCGCTGCTCGGAGAAAGGTAGGCCCCGGGGGGCAGCCCGGCGATCGGTTCCCGCTCGGCTTCCAGCGCACCGTCGAGGGGATTCCGGAGGAAAGGAAAGGAGGCTCCTCGCCTGAGTCCCTGCCCGGCGGCAGTGCCCACGGTGAGCGCCCGGTCCCCACGGGAGGCCAGCAAGGCATTCCAGTCCTGCGGAGGAGAGGGGAGGGGAGGGGAGGGCCGGATCCTGCCCGGGGCTGGTTCGCCTTCCCGGAGGCACTGGGCAGCAGACGGTTAGGAGCAGGTCCCGGTGAAGGATGTGGGCCTGCGCTGGGGTATGTTGTAAGGCAGGTGTAGTCAACCTGTGGTCCTCCAGATGTCCATGGACTACAATTCCCATGAGCCCTGCACGCTGGCAGGGGCTCATGGGAATTGTAGTCCATGGACATCTGGAGGACCACAGGTTGACTAACCCTGTCGTAAGGCAGCTCTGGAGACCCCCGGCCCCTTCTCCCAAGGTGGGCTCGATGGCTGTTGCTGCGACGAATTTCTTTCTTTCTTTCTTTCTTTCTTTCTTTCTTTCTTTCTTTCTTTCTTTCTTTCTTTCTTTCTTTCTTTCTTTCTTTCTTTCTTTCTTTCTTTCTTTCTTTCTTTCTTTCAGAGGAGGTTGAGAGAGACCGGAGAGTAGCCGTCGATGTCTGGGGGCTCCTGCCAGGGCTCCGAAGGCGGCTGCCGCGGAAGGGAAGCCTCGAAGACCTTCCCCGAAGACTGTGGGGTCTCTTTCCAGCGCCTCAGCCTCGCCCGTTTCCCCGCGGCCTTTCCGGGGTGAGCAACGGGGTCTGTGTGTGGGGGGGGGGCTGACGCTCCAGCTTGCCAACTCCACCCCCCCCCGCTCCCCCCTCCCCCCGCCCTCGCGGGCTGTGCGGTGGAAGCCAAAGGCAGGGCCCGGGCATTGCTCGCCTTCTCGGGGAGGGAGAGGCCCGCCTCTGGCTGCAGCGACAAGCCCCCGACCTGGACCGGGCCTGGACCCCTTTAGACAGCGGTCCTGTTCCCGCCTGGCTGGACTCTCCTCCCGGCTGGCCTGCCCCGCCCGTCTGGCCCCCTTGCCCCGGCAGGCCGCTGCGTGTGGGAGAGGAGGCGGGCGTCCCTGCAGCACCTTGGACAGCGCTCGCCGCCCTTTGGGAGCCTGCGGGGAAGGCGGGCGGCGGCCGGGCGAGCGGCAACTGTGGCCGGGGGATTGGCAGGAGCGGGGGGCTGCGGAGGAGGAAGAGCCGTCGGTGAAGTTTGTGTCTCCCCCCAGCCCCACCCCCGGGTTTAGGGGCGCTGCCCGCGTGGCCCAGCACCATGCTCCTGGAGCGAGCGCGAGGGGAGAAAGCCGCCGCCGCCGCCGCCGCCTCGGACGTGTGCGCCTTCGCCCGGACGCCAGGTAGGGCCGACGCGCGGTCCCTTCGTCCGTTGGGCCGCGACGCTGTGGAGCGGGCCATCTGGTGAGAGGAGTCTGCGGGAGGGGCGAGCTTGGGAAGAGGCAACCGTCGGAAGAGGGAGGGCAAGGTCCCCGTGCCAGCAGGCCGCCTGCCCGGGGGCCCCTCTTGGCTAGGCCGACCGCGGGGAAGGAAGGCCCTGCCGGGGAAGGAGCGTGGCGCGGGGGCTGGGGCTCGGATCCGCGGGTTGACCCCCCCCCCCCGGGCGCCCACGCTTTGGGCTCAGCCGAGGAGGCTGGGTTGAGGCGCGGCAGAAGCTCGGGGCTGCCTGCCTTGGCCGTCGCTCCAGGGCTTGAAGGGAGGAGCTGAGAGCGCCGGCGGGGAGTCTCGGGGCGAGGGGATCGGGGCCCCGCTTCTAGGCATTGAGAGAAAAGGCAGGCCGTCGGAGGGCTGCCGAGGGATCTCTCCGCCTCGGGGAGGAATGTCGCGGGCGCGCTGGGGGTAGGGGTGGGATTTTTGGTGCTCCAAAGACCCCTCGCTTCCCCGCCCACGGCAGAGATTCCTTCAGGCCCCGGAGCCCGGCTTATGGCGAGTTTATGGCTGCTGCCGCTGCCTTTACGACAGGCCTTTGCGTGAAGAAATCATTTCAAAACGAAACAAATTAACAAGTCACGCGTTGGATCTTTTTAAAAAAAATACGAAACCATTAATTCCCGACCAAAATAATTAAAGGACATTTCTAGACCACCTCTATGGCACCGGGTATGTGGGGGTGGTTTTCCGAATTGGTGCATAGAATGAAATCATTAGACCAAGGGTAGTCAAACTGCGGCCCTCCAGATGTCCATGGACTACAATTCCCATGAGCCCCTGCCAGCGAACGCTGACAGGGGCTCATGGGGATTGTAGTCCATGGACATCCGGAGGGCCGCAGTTTGACTACCCCTGCATTAGACACTTAAACGAATTAAAACCGAAACAGGGGGAAGGAGCGGATCAGCGGTGGGCCCGATCTTGTGAGCCGGTCAGTGAGTGAGGCAGGGGTCTCTCCCAGGCCTGTTCGCCTTCTCAGTGTGGGGAGGGGGCAGCGGGAGGGAAGGGCGCTCTGTTCGTGCCACTGCGGCCGCGGGGGCGGCAGGAGGCGGCATGGGCGTTTTTGTTCTTCAATGAACGCTCATTACAAGGTTACCAAAACTGATACTAATCGCCGATGCAATTTACAAAAAAAAGAGAATCTTCGGGAGCCGCCCGTGTAAATGGAAACCCGGCCCATTGGTCAGGGAGGGAGGGAGGGAGGCGATTGCATGGAGCCCTTTCCTTCGTTTGCAAAGAACTCTTTTGTCTTCCCGGCCGGAGCGGCTGGGGGGGAGGGGGGGCAGCGCCCGTCCTCTGTGCATCTCTCTGTCAACTTCGCCAGCCTTACTTCTGGGTAAGCGGCCCACGGAGGCTCGCTTCTGGGTAGGGCCGGGGCTCTAGTTCCGTTCTGCCCTGGATGAGGGACCTTGGCTGTCCTGTTTGCGCTCTGTTATTTATTTATTTATTTATTTATTTATTTATTTATTTATTTATTTATTTATTTATTATTTTTATACCACCCATTCTTTACAGCTCTGAACAGTATAAACTTCTTTCATAAGTTTTTTTTTCTTCCGGGGGGTGGAGAGAGTGCGTTGAAGGCGGCCTTTGCATGCTTGCACCCGCTTTGCACCCGATTTGCACACGCACATGCATGCACACCCCCGGCCCGGTGGATTTGGGGGCCCTTTTAATCGTTCCCACCCCATACGCTGTCGGGCGTTTCCAGGCCGTTTTCCCTCCGACTCCGCCGCTTGGATTTCCAACCCCCCCCCCACCCCCCAGTGTGGTCGCTGCGCTTAGTCCGCTCACTATAAACTCTGGGATATTCCTGGTCAGTATTTGGGGGGCGGGAGAGAGAAAACGGGGGAGTCTCTCCGGAGCCAGACCGGGAAGCCTCGCGGAGACTAGTCCATGGACGGCTCCGCGCCCCACCCCAAGAGGGACTTCCTTTCTCCGCTGTCTCAGGGCCCCCGCCGGAAAGGGGGAGAGCCAAAACCTCCCCTCCCCTCCCCTCCCGAGGCTTCCTGGAAGGCGCCCCCCCCTCGCCCCAGCCTCTGCCTTGGCATCAGAGAGCGAGGCTTTTCCCTCCTTTCCCGCCGCCAGCCCCGGAGGGCTGAGAAGGGCTCAGGGGCCTTTGGGGTTCCCAGGGCTGACTCAGGCCTCCCCTGCAATGGACCCCCCCAAACCAAGTTGACCCCCCTCCCTCCCTCCCTCCCTCCCCCCCCCCCGGCTTGCTGGACAGGAGCCGCCGCTTGGCCAGGCAGGCAGCAAACCCCGGGCCGGGCTCGGCATCCTGGCGCGCGGCACGGGCAGAGACAGCCGGCCTCCAGGGACTCGGGACCTTCGCGCATCGCCCCCCCCCCCCACACGCAGGGCCCAGGGGGGAGCGGCGCAGGCCAGCCAAGAGCCCATGGATCGGGAAGCCAGCGGCACCTGCCTTCATTTCAAGCGCCGGCAAAGTGCAGGAGGCTCCCGGAAGCCCTGAGCGCCTCGTCCTTGCCGGGGGTGGGGGTGGGGGTGGGGGACACGATCCTCGCACGCCCGGTCAGCAACGGACGTCGGGCCAGGGAGCGGGCCAGGGCACCTTTCCTTCGGCGGGGGCCGCCGGTTCCAGCCGGACGGCGTTCCTTTGGACAGAGTCGGGACGAAGCCAGAGCGCGTATCAACACGGCCCTCGCAAGCAGAAAGCGAGCGCCTCTGGCTCCAAGCGGTGCTTTCCCAAGCGCCCTCCGTCTCCCCGCGGCCTGAAGCTGCGGCGCCTGCTGTGGCTCCCTGCGGGGCCCGGAGACGGCATCCAGGCGGCCGGGAAGGGTTCCGTCGCCCGATGGCGCCTTTGGCAGGCGAGGGCGGTGCGTTCGTTGTAGGAGGGAGCGGGCAGGGCCGGTTTGGCGGCCGACTCCAGAGGGGCTGCATCCCCCTTTGGGCCGGTGCCGCCTCCGCCTTCCCCTCCCGCGGGCCTCGAAGCGCTCTCGAAGTCCCGCGCCCGCTGCAGCCCCTTCTTTGGCGGAACTGCGGCCCGGTGGAGTCATTGCGGGAGCCGCCCCCCCCCCCCCCCGCCCTCAATGCCCGACTGGCTCACCCTCGGCGCCCGGAGTAAGGGAAGGCTTGAGCCCTTCTCGGCCCTTCTCAGCAAGAAGGCCCCGGGGCCTCCTGTGGGTCTCAGTCGCCCCCACCCCCGCAAAGCTGGGATCAGATGCCTGGAAGCGGCAGAGGGCCGAAGCACACCCCCCCCCCATTCAACAGGAAAGACATATAGAAATACCCCCAAACACCAACCCCGGCTCGATCCAGGCCCATCTCCCGAAAGACCGGCTCCTGCGGGATTTAGGAGTGGTCGGGAACCAGGCATTACGCTCCCCCCCCCCCCAGAAGATAAAGCCAAGTTGAGGTCATCCTATTGGGCCCGGGGGTGGGGGGTGGGGGGTGGGTGGGCGAGAGCTTTCTCATCCCCCCCCCCGCTGTCCGCAATGAAGGCTCCTCAAGTTCTGGGGCCAACGTCCGAGCGACTCTTCCAGCAGGCCCGCCACCCTCCCGCTTCCCCTGCACGGTCCGACCCGTCAAAAGAGAGTCGCAGTTCAGACACTGGGGCCAGTTGGGACGGGGTGGGGCTGCCTTTTCCTTGGCGAGGACACCCGTCCCTCCCCAGGCTGGGCCGCTGTGCTCGGCTGTCGTGCCAAAGACGCCCCTGGGTAGGGCCGGGCATAGCTAGCCCCGCAAGTGCCAACGGGCCCGGAGAACGGCGTCGCGTGCTGTCCTTCCTTGCGCGGCTCCTCGCTCGGCTTCCCCTCTGGCTCAAGGCGCTTCCTCCCAAGGAATCCCACAGCCTCCCGCCCCACTCCCAGGGGGCTGGAAACGCGGGGGCGGGGCGGGCGGAGGGAAGGAGGGGGGAGGGAGGAGGCTTCCCCGTCTAAGGAACAGCCCCCCCCCCCCCCCCAGAATCGGCTCTGGGGCCTCCCGGGCTGCTCCGACTCCGCCGGGCCTTCCTTCGCTCTTCCCGCCTCCAAAGTCCCGCGCATCACCGGATCTCTCCCGGGAAGGAGGGAAAGTCGCCTCGCCCAAAAGAGGGCTTGTTCGAGTGAAGCAGGGAGACTTTTCGCCCTTGGAAACACCTGCCCTCCCCCCACCCCACCCCCGTAGAGTTTTTGGGATTTTGAAACAACTCAACTCTTATTGTTCCGTTATTGTTCTTAGCTGCAAAAGACGCCTCGGGAGCGGAGGAGGAGGACGTAACGAGCAGTGTAGCTGCGCGGGTGATCCGCGGGCCAGGGGTCGTTTTGCACGTTGGCGACAGGGCCGGGAAGGGCGTCCCCGGGGACCCTGACCCTAACCCCGACGGCTCCGGCGACGCCGCTCCGGTTGCCAGCCACAGAAGCAAGGCACAAGTGGCGACACGGGGGGCTGCTAAAGGAGCAGGCGGGCCGGCCAAGGACCGCGAGACCCTCTTCTCCTTCTTCGGCGGCCCTCTGCGCTCAGCGGCTCCCTTGAAGCCGACCCCTCCTGGTGGTCCGAGGCCGAGCCGCGGCGAGGCCGTCGGTTGCAGAGGGATTCCAGAGAAGGACCGTCGGGCAAATGCATTTGGGGATACGAGAGAATCTCAGGAGGAAATCACCGCGCGGCTCAGAGATTTGGCTGCAGCTTTTGCCTGCGCGGATCAGGACTGTGGAGGGGGCCCCGCAACCGGCGCTCCGGCCAAGAGGCTCCTGGCAGGACGGGGCGGACGACGACGAGGAGGAGGAGGGTTTCCTATCCCTTGGCTCCGAAGGGAGGGCGGCTGCTGCGCCCCAAAAGCCCCCAAAGCGCGAAGGAGACAGCGGGGCAGATCCTCCATTGCAGGGGTAGTCAAACTGCAGCCCTCCAGATGTCCATGGACTACAATTCCCATGAGCCCCTGCCAGCGACCGCTGGCAGGGGCTCCTGGGAATTGTAGTCCATGGACATCTGGAGGGCCGCAGTTTGACTCCCCCTGCTCCAACGTGTCTCCTGCGAGCCGTGATGCCGGCGTTCCCCGGGGGTGAGGGAGGTGGGCGCCTCACAAGTGTGGAGTCGCAGCGCAGCGTTTCCGCCCAAAGGCCCCAGTTAAGTCGGAACGCTCCCCCGAAACTAATTGAGCTGAGGCTGTCCGACTCGGGTGGCCTGAGGAGAAGACCGGAGCCACCGGGGAGACCGTTGCGGGTGAGAGCCGGGGGTCGCAGGAGGAGAGGGGGCCCGGCCCGGCCTGAGAGCCAGGGGGCGTCCGGGGAGGACGCTGGTTCCTTGGGTCGGTGGCGGTCCATCGGAAACCGCTACATGGGAGGCACGAGAGCGGGTCGGGGGGCCGTGGCGACAATGGAGCGGACCCTCCCGCAGCGCCGGCAGAGAGCTCAATATCCGCCACCCGCTCCCGGCGTGGCAGCTTCTTCTGATCCCGGCGCGGAAAGGACAAGCCAAGGGACCACAGCAGCTGCGCCCTCCATCCAGGCCGGTCCCTCTCCGCTTCCCGAAGAGCAGGCGGGCAGGCGAACCAGTCCGTCACTGAGCCGAGGGTGGCGGAGCCGTTGCCAGCCATTCAGTCCTGACCGACTCTTGGTGATCCCAGGGCGCAGCTGTCGCCACGATCCGGGATCCTGCACCGCCTCCCTCACCCGTGCAATGCTCTGGCCGGCGTCCACCCCGATGGCATCGAACCACCGCAGGCTTCGTCAGCCTGGTTTCCTTTTTCCACTAACCAATTGCTTTCTCCACTGAGTTGGATCGCATGATATGGCCAAAGTAAGTGAGCCGGAGTTTCGGGATTTTGCCTGCCGGTGATAGATCAGACTTTATGCGCTCTCGTATTTCCTTGATTGGGACTTTTGCCGTTCCTGGAACCCTCAGAAGCCTTCTCCAACGCCAGAGTTCAACTGAATCAATTCTTCTCTTGTCCGATTTTTTTCATCATCTTACTTTCACAGCCATGTGGCTACTGGAAATATGACAGATCGGACTAATCTATATTTGGTAGTCAGGATTATGTCCTTGCTTTTCAATGTTTGCTTCAAGCTCATAGTTGCTGAGCGATTCAGAGCAATTCGACATTTTTCCCATCCTTCACTTGCCACTCACATCAATTTGTGATCCAAGAAAAATGAATTCTTCATCATCAATTGTAATTGTGACGTGTCTTTTTTGCAATGATCTTTGTCTTTTTAGTGTTAAGAAAAGGCCAAATTTCTTGCGTACTTCATTCTAGGCCTTCCTGAGCTTCTGACAGGAGGGTGGTGTCACCGGCATACTGGAGAATTTTTATATTCCTTCCCCCAAGTGTTTGATTCTTTGAGTTCAATCTCTCTTAATGATCTCAGCATACAAGTTAAACAGGAAGGGAGAAAGAATACGACCTTGGCACGCTCCTTTCTCTGGTTTGAACCAGTCAGTGTCCCCAAACTGTGTATGTACAGTGGCTTCTTGGTTGGCGTACAGTGACTGCATCGGTTTGATCAAATGCACTGGCACCCCCAAATTTTGCATGGCTTTCCACAATTTGTTGTGATCCACACAGAAGCTTTCTTATAGTCAATACAGCAGATGTACACATTCCTGTGACTTTTCCGAAATCAGTGCAGTTCTGCTATGTGTTTATGAGTGCCACGCCCCCATCAAAAACCAGCTTCAACATCTGATAATTCTCGTTCAGTGGTTGTTGCTATGCGTTGTATGATTTTGAGCAGAATCTTACCAGCATGAGAAATGAGGGCTAATGTACAGTAAATTAGAACAGTTTTTTTAGTCACCCTTTTGGTAGAGGGAACACACTCCTCTGGCCAGGTATTCGTTTCCAGGTTTCCACACTCCTCTGGCCAGGTATTTCTTTTTCATGTTGAAGAGTGCAAATGTCCATTCTGCAAGCATTCAGTTCTTCTGTGTATTCCCACCACCTGTTCTTGATGCTCTTTTGATCAATCAGTTCCTTCCCTTGTTTATCTTTGATAATATTTTTGTGAATGGCATATGGCATTCAGAGCCTCTTTACTTGTGCAAAAGCATTTCTAGTATGTCCCTTTTTGTAGTCTTCTTCTAACTGCTTGCATTTCTGATTCCAGTAAGCTTCACTTTCTATTCTTGCTGACCTCTGAAAATTCACATTTAATTTTCTTGCTTCCTCCCTTTTGCCTGCAGCATTTGCTGCTTTTCTACATTCAGTTATTCTTATAGTTTCATCTGGGACCCGTTTTGATCTTTTATTTTTTTTGCATTATGTGTTTAACTGCTGTTTTAACAAAGGTTGACTGAATTTCCTGCTACAGTGCACCAGGCATCTTCTCTGTAGTGTCCAATAGTTGAAATTGATTTTTACCTCCACTGCATATGTGACTGGAATTTTATGTACATCGAACTTCCTTGACCCTGATGTTCTCTTGATGTTGCAGAGCTTTATTTTGGTTTTGGCCAGTAACAGATCATGATCTGAACTGCAATCAAACTGCAAACTGGATATGGTCGAACTGCAAGGATGGAACAGGACCATCAAGCCGAGGAGGGTCTTCTTAATTCGGAGCCAGTAGAGGCGCTGAACCCCTCTCCCCCAATGGACCAGGAATTCTTGGGAGAATTCCTGGAAGGCAGGAAGGAGAGGGGCAGACGTGACCTGGGGGCACAAGGAACCAGACCACTCCTTCCCTGCCAAGGGAAACTGGCAGACCACTGGCCCGTGCGGGGAAGGGAGAGTCTGAGCTCGGGCCCAAGTCCGGGCCAGGTCAGGCTACCAGTGGCCACGGCAGGGAACAAGCTGCGCTGCCTCCAAAGGGCTTCCAAGAAAGGTCCCAAACAAACACGCCTTTGCCCCGCTTGAGCAAGCCACCCCTCACCATCCACCCACCTTCCTTCGGCCAGACTCTCGGGGAAGCAGGGCTGGAGCGGGAGCCTTCCGTGACCCGTGTAAATCGGTATGCAGTTTTACCCCACCCCCACCCCCACCCAGCTGGCCTGCAGGCGGTTCACATGCTCGGTGTCAGCACACTGGCCCGGGAGCTCAGCCGAATTCCACCCTGGGGAAGCGCCGGGCTCCGGGGAAGAGCGGGAGTCTGCCTCGTCTTCCCCGTGTTTCTCCAGAAAGCTCCGAAGTGAAGCGGGGACCGAATATCCACGGAAGGAACCGTCGGCCCAGCGTCGCTACCGCCGCCTTCGAAAATGCCGAAGGCCGGGGGGCTCGAGTCCTCTGGACCAGGGGTAGTCAACCTGTGGTCCTCCAGATGTGCATGAACTACAATTCCCATGAGCCCCTGCCAGCAAACGCTGGCAGGGGCTCATGGGAATTGTAGTCCATGCACATCTGGAGGACCACAGGTTGACTACCCCTGCTCTGGACGGCCACAGGCGCGTTTCTTCGGAGGCCGGCCCCAATCCTCGGCCAGCTGTGCCCGGAGGGCAAGAAAGCCAAGGCCGTTGCAAAGGCGACGGGAACGAGGCTCCGCGGTCCCCCCTGCGGCACTAGGTGGGCGCCTCGCGTGGCCCCGTCCTCCGCCCAGCCGCTCCCCACGGCTTTGTTCACCCGAGCGAGGGACTGGCCGCCGTTTCGTTAGCAGCTCCACCGGCTTAAGCGAAGTGGGAACGGCACGCGCTTCGTGGAGAGGCCGCCCTTCGAAGCGGCCCCCTCGGGGCAGACAGGCAGTGCAGCCGCCCCCGGGAGCAGCCTCTCCCCAGGTGCGCGGGACGCCGGCTTGTTTGTGCGAGGAGAGCAGCGACCTCAAGCCACGATCCTTGACGGTTCCCAACTAGTCAAGCAGAAAAGTCACCCTCTTCGCCCCTCTTCTCGCCCCCCCCCTCCGCCTCACACAGCGGGCACCGCCTCCAAAGCTTTGTGGGCAGCAGCCGCGACCTCCCGGGGAGGCCTCTTTGGCGGGAGCCCAGCAGGCCCGGCTCAGAGAAGCAGAAGAAGAAAGAAGAAGAAGAGCTGGTTCTTATATGCCGCTTTTCTCTACCCGAAGGAGCCTCAGAGCAGCTTACAGTCGCCTCCCCTTTCCTCTCCCCACAACAGACACCCTTTGGGTTAGATGAGGCGGAGAGAGCCCTGATATCACTGCTCAGTCAGAACAGCTTTATTAGGGCTGTGAGTAGCCCAAGGTCACCCAGCTGGCTGCATGTGGGGGAGCGCAGAATCGAAACCGGCTCACCAGATTAGGAGTCCGCACTCCTAACCACGACACCAAACTGTACAACTCCGGCAGGCTCGGGATGCGGAGAAGCCAGATCGCCCCCCCCCCCCCGTCTGCCCTCAAGGGGCAGCTAGAGCAGGGGTAATCAAACTGCGCCCCTCCAGATGTCCATGGACTACAATTCCCAGGAGCCCCTGCCAGCATTCGCTGGCAGGGGCTCCTGGGAATTGTAGTCCATGGACATCTGGAGGGGCGCAGTTTGACTAACCCTGAGCTAGAGCAGTCCTCGACGGGTGCTTTCTGGCCTGGCTTTCCCCAGCAGCAGCAGCCGCCCACGGCCTGGCTCCACTTCTCGGGCCTTCCCGCTTCAAACCGAGGATCGGATCAGAAGCTGAAATCGGGGTGCGGGTCAAAGAGCAGAGCGCACTTCCCGGGCGGGGGCTCTCTGCCGCCTCTGCCACCCGCGCCCTGCCCGAAGCCCTCCCGGAGGTTCGCCGCACCCACGTGTACGGGGGGGGGAGGGGCGTTTCTTATTTCCCTTCTCCCAGATCCACGAGGGCCCCCGGGCGCGGCATCTGCCGCTGGAAGAGCCGGGGAATCTGGCGCTGGTCGGTCCTGCCCTCCTCCAGCAGCCGGGCTCTCCCGCAGTTTCAGGGCGGTGACCTGTCCTTGCTTGCCCCGGGGGCGAGGGGTCAGGCCCGGCTGCTGGCGAGCTCTTGTTCCGGCTCCAGAGGCGACGCGCCGAGGAGAGCCGGTCCACCCTCGTCGGAGCTGTCTGGTCGAGACTCCTGGAAGGCCACTAGGGCGAGGGTGGGAAGGAGGCTGCGGCAGCCCCTGCGGCAGCGCCGCCTTGCTCTGCGGGAGGCAGCCAAAGCAGTGGAGTCTCCCCAATCCCCCGTCAGCCTGGAGATGTTTATCGGGGGAGGGCAGAAGCCCACCCACCCCTCTTTCCCAGGGTGCCCCTCGGGGTCCTATGTCCTCCCACCCAGCGGTTGGCTGTGAGGAGATGGGGACGCATGGCAGGCCCTGGAATCCTCAAGGCGCTGGGGGGCCCTGCCGCGTGTGCCCCACTGCCTGGTCCCCGTCCTCCCTGGGCCGCCCTGCCGCTTTGGTCCGGGTGGGTGGGTGGGTGGCAGCTGCGGGAGCAACCCCTTTCTGGGCCCAGAAGCCCTGCCTCTCCCCTTCCCTGCCGGGATGGGTCCTCCTGGGCAGGGGTAGTCAACCTGTGGTCCTCCAGATGTCCATGGACTACAATTCCCATAAGCCCCTGCCAGCGTTCATGTGAATTGTAGTCCATAGACATCTGGAGGGCCGCAGTTTGACTACCCCTGGAATTTGCCTTCTTTACGGCAGCATCGCACTGCCTGCTCATGTTTAGCTTCCAGTCCTCAAGTACCCCCAAGATCCCCTTCACACACCCCCAAAAAGTATGTCTCCAATCCAGTCTGCAGGCCCAGATGTAGAACACTGTACTGAGTCGCATCTCATTTGCCCGCTTTCCCAGCATATTATCTCTGTCTTCTGCCTTTCCCAGCATATTATCTCTGTCTTCTGGGGAGTTCCAATTTGGCGTGATCTGCGCATTGAGTGAGGGGTCCCTCCACCCCCTCATCCAGATCCCTGATGGAGCTGTTGCAGGGTCTTTGGAGGGAGCTCGAGGGGGGCTGTTGTGTGTGTGTGTGGGGGGGGGCTGGTCAGGCCTGGCAGCAGTGCATCCTCGCCCCTTTGGGAAGGCCTTGTGGCAAGAGCCAGCTCGCTCAGCGGTTCCGTCCCTCCCTGCCTCCCTGTTCCTGCAGAGATCCCACTGTGTGCCGGCTGCAGCCAGCCCATCGCGGACCGCTTCCTGCTGAAGGTGCTGGAGCGACACTGGCACAGCAAGTGCCTCAAGTGCAGCGACTGCCAGGTGCCGCTGGCCGAGAAGTGCTTCAGCCGCGGGGGAGAGCGTCTTCTGCAAGGAGGACTTCTTCAAGTGAGTGGCGGCCCGGCCAGGCAGGCGGCAAGGCGAGGGCTTCTCGACGGGCCACCCCAGCAGAGGGCAGGGAGAGGGAGAGGGAGAGGGAGAGGGAGAGGCAGAGGCAGAGGCAGAGGCAGAGGCAGAGGCAGAGGGAGAGGGAGAGGGAGAGGGAGAGGGAGAGGGAGAGGGAGAGGGAGAGGGAGAGGGAGAGGGAGAGGGAGAGGGAGAGGGAGAGGGAGAGGGCGGCTCCCCGGGTGGGTCTCGGGCACAGCAAGCCCCTTCAGGGCTGGAGGCCAGCCCGGTGTGTTTGTGGGGGTGTGGTGGGTGTCGGCCCTGTACTTTGCTCCAGGGAGAGCCCCGAGCGGCGACAGCCACACTGCGGACTGAGCCCTCCGGGGCACTTGGTAGTGGAACCGGGATCTCCAGTGGGCACTTCTCCTCCCAGTGTGTGTGTTTGGGGGGGGGAGGGGCAGTGCCCAGACGTTCAAAGTGCAGCCGAAGGCAGCCGGAGCCCGTCGGGGAGCCAGAGCTCTGCTCCTTTCCCTCCCTCCCCCCTTTTTGTCGGCGCTGTGCAGCATGGCAGCCGTGCATTCGTGTGACGGCTCTCTCCGGCCCTCTGTGATCCGCAGGCGCTTTGGGACCAAGTGTGCGGCTTGCCAGCAGGGCATCCCTCCCACCCAGGTGGTGCGGAGAGCCCAGGACTTTGTCTACCACCTGCCCTGCTTCTCCTGCGTGGTGTGCAGGCGGCAGCTGGCCACAGGAGACGAGTTCTACCTGATGGAAGACAGCCGGCTGGTCTGCAAGGCTGACTACGAGACTGCCAAGCAAAGAGGTAGGCCCAGCGGGCAGCACAGGGCAGGGCAGGGGGAGAAAAGGCAGTGTTCCCATCGACAGGGGCCCTCTGGCTTGGGGCTGCAGGAGGCCTGGGGGGTGGGCATGGTTGGGTGCCCTCTTGACCCCATCTGACACTTCTCAAGCTGTCGTTTACTTAATCAACAACTGTGTTGTTCCTAAACATCAACATGGCATAAAGTTCATGCAGAGAAGCTTGTGTATTAAAGTGTCTTCTTTCTTTTATTCTGATAAACCTTGTGAAAGAGTTTCTGGACTGTTTCGAATTCTTCTTCAGACAAGGCCTAAAACATATAAATGACAATTCCAAACAAATAGAAAAAAATACAAAAAGATGGGACATCAAAAATGGGAAAACACTATCATCCAATTACCCAATGTTGTGAGTTTTTCTCCAAAAGGAATCTTTACCAACTGTATGTTGATGTTCAGAGACAACACAGGTTGCTGTTTTGGTTTCTTTTTGCACTGTGTTCTCCAGATTCTTTTCCTTTTACTGAATCAGACCATCTTTATCGTTCATCTTGTTCAGTATCCTTTAAACATTTATTAGTCACCTTTCTCCTTCGTGGAGTGCAAGGCAGTTTGCAATAGAAATACCAAAGACACAATTAAAATGCTGTAAATAGAATGGCAATATGAAAACCCACACAAACTCACAATTAAAAACTGCCAAATAAAGAAAAACTGAATAAGTCCACTGCCTCCTGAAGTTGGACACTATTTATTTTATTTATTTATTTATTTTATATCCTGCTACTCCCCAAGGGCTTGCAGCGGTTTACAACTAGGGGCTCCCCGGGGAGGGTTTTCTAGAATTGTGGGGCTACCACTGAAAAGGCCCTCTGATGACCCTCTTTGATTGCTGGCGTAGTTCCCAATCTATTGGGCATTACCTGGCCAAGAAAGAGATTTAGATTGGGTAGATTCTCACCTGTTGGTTGCTGTGCAGGTAGAACTGCAGGGTTTGAAGCACTCCATCATTGTTCTATTGCTGTTGAAATAAATGCGATAGTTCTTGAAAAATAAATTTGTTGGAGATAATGAATTTCAGTGTAAATTTTATTTGAACAATTTCAATACTGAAAACCACTCTGAACTTTGGAAGAGTGAGATATAATTGTTCTAAAACAAAAATATACATTTGTGTATTTTAAGTACTGTGCAAGCATCACACAAGGAAACATTTACTTATTTAAAGCTTTCTTATCCTGCTTGACTTATTTTATTTTTATTTTCTTGAATTTCTATACCGCCCCTCCCATAAACCTCATTAATCCAGAACCAACTGAAGACCTACAATAACTTCCCTGCAAGCATTTCTCAAGTGATTCCTATTTTAGCTTAATATTCATATCAAGTGTTAAATCTTTCTTTTGGGGGGCTTTCTTTTATAGATAATGGATAATAATCTCAAATGAGTAGCCGTGTTGGTCTGAAGTTGCATGATAAAATCAGAGTCCAGTGGCACCTTTAAAACCAACAAAGATTTATTCAAGGCGTGAGCTTTCAAGTGCAAGCACCCTTCGTGCTACTGGACTCTGATTTTATTGGGATAATAATCTCATTATACACAAGAAAAGTGCTGTTGGCATTGTTGTTACAGAAATCTGGTGGTGGTGGAAAGCTGATGCTTGGTTTCAGTTCAAGGCAAGAGACATTCAAGTGTGGTTTGCCAGTGGCTAGCTCTGTGTAATGTAACAATTTTGGACTTTCTTGATTGTTTCCCCTCCAGCAACTAACCAGGGCAGACCCTGCTTAGTTTCTGAGATCTGAGGAGATCAGGTTAGCCTGGGCTATTCTGACATATTGTTCTGTGCTGATTTTAAAGCTCAAGCTATATTATTATAGACACCTATTAGAAAAGCTGACCTTGACATCTTTTACACAAACTAGATCAAGACTGGTGATTGTGTTATTTTTGTCTGCAGCAATAGAAAAGCTGTCTGAGAACACCTGAAAGGTTAACAAAATTCAGGGCAGGGGCGGAGCTTTTGTGGGTCTCTGCTCACAAAATCTCTTCTCCTGCTGCAAACTTTGTCAGTCCTTAAGGTGCTCCTGGATGCCTATTCCTTTCTACTGCTATGTGAGTGAGGTACATCTCTGTGCAAAGACGTGCTTAGATCATACTATGTTCTTCCGATATGGGAATGAGCCTTGCCGTTTCTGGATTAATTCGGAATTAATTCCACACTACGATGGCTACAGCTCTGCAGACGCATCTTGATGGTCTGCTGCATTCCGCATGAGATGGAGAACATCATGAGACAAAAAATAAATGCCAGGAGAAACATTACTGCCAAACAGTGCATTTTAAAAGAAATTATTGCTGAGTGGATTTTAGCTATAATCTAAATATTATCCAAAGATTTTGTAATATTATTTTTTGTTTTTTTCCTTGGTTGAAAAGCTATGAATGGCTGCTTGTCTGAGGACCTTCATAGCTACTCTTAACTCAACACAACACAACTCAACACAACTCAACTCAACTCAAACTTCTATTCCTTGTCTTTTGGGAATGTTTGCAGAGGCTGAATCCACAGCAAAGAGACCCCGCACGACAATCACAGCCAAACAATTGGAAACCTTGAAAAATGCTTACAACAACTCACCCAAACCAGCTCGGCATGTGAGAGAACAGCTGTCTTCTGAGACAGGCCTGGATATGAGGGTTGTGCAGGTAAATTATAGATGGAGAGAGAAGACAAAGAAATTGCCTGCAAAAGGTCTTGTCCACCATTCAGTCAAGGCATACACCAAGAGACTGTGAAGGATAAGACTCTGTTGGGCATTTCCTCACTGAAATGTCATGAACTCGAGATATTTCAGAGGATGGCCATATTAATCTACAGCAGAATAGCTAAATTCGAGTCCAATAGCACCTGATTCCCTCGATGTGTTGCCACAGGGGATGGCTTTAAATGAGGGAGTTGGAAGTGTTCACTCTCAAAAGCGTCTATCCCCAAAATCTTATTGGCCTCATAAGTGCTGAAATATGGGCATCCTTTGGTACTCATGTAGAAGCACCTTTGCAAATTTCTGGGCTTATTTGGTAAGAATTGTTTCCAGAAACAAGGTGGGAAAGCTTTACAAAATCAGTTCTGTCTCCCACAGGTGACTAATGGATATATGTTTGTGGGGCTGTGCATATGAGGATTATTACCATTTTTGTGGGCTAGTAATATTCTTGGATTTTATTCAAAGAGGTAATATTTATCTGTCAATTGTTTTTATCCTCACCAATTCTCAGGAGACCAAGTTGCATACTGTTAGCCACTAGGGATGTGCATGTGGTGAAAAAATGGTACCTTTCATATTCAGGGTTTCCTAATTCAGTACAACTCAAATCAACCAAATCACTAATTCAGTATTTCAATTTAAGTTTGGCTTACTTGGGAACTTCAAGCCAACTTTGTTCAAATGCCAGACAGCTGATCTCCAGCGATCAGCTATTTGGTAGCTCTCCGCTACCCCAGCCTTCCCAGGCAGCAAAGAACCAGCTCTTCACTGCCTGGAAAGTGGACAGGGGTGGGGAAACATTTAAAGAGCCACCAAACAGCTGATCCTTTTTGCTGCCTGGGAAGGCTGGGGGGAAGGAGGCATTTAAAGAGTGCTCCTTCCTTCCTAGGTTGCTGAAAGCAAGCTCTGGGCAGCCTGGGAAGGGTCTGGGGGCAGGTATTTAGAGGGCACACAAACAGTTAGTCATTGGGATCAGATGTTTGGCATGCTCTCCTCCACACCATTCCCCTTCAAAGTTCAAACTGCCTAAATTGCAGCCAAAGCATGATTCGGATACAGCTGATTTGGATGCTTTAAAACAGGGGTAGTCAACCTGTGGTCCTCCAGATGTTCATGGACTACAATTCCCATGAGCCCCTGCCAGCAAATGCTGGCAGGGGGTCATGAGAATTGTAGTCCATGAACATCTGGAGGACCACAGGTTGACTACCTCTGCTTTAAACTACAGGGATTGGTGATTCAGCTTTGATATGTGTGAGAAGTACTGAAATCAGCATTGATTTGGGTACTTTCAGGCTCACTGGAGCTGAATCACCCATTCCTATTAGCCACTCTTCCATCAGTCCTGTGAAGGAGGTGTGGCTGAGTTGATGAGCCGTGTGGCCAGGAGGGGATTAGGACCTGTTGAGCCCTGGTCCCAGATTCCAAGTGCATCCTCACAGGCCAGGAGTCCCGTCCAGTGATAGCTCAAATGTTGCCAATTTTTATTCTAAGCTGTCTTGAATTCCACAAAGGAGTAGGGTGGTTACTCATTGTTTGAAAGCAAGCAAGCAAGCTTAAATTTAGCACATAATCTAAGCAAATGTTCTCTTCTGTGTGAAGCTTTATGGACTTCAATGTGCATTTCTCAGAGACACAGAGAGCACTCTTTCTGAAATTGCCTGACTTCAACAGATACAACAAGCACACCGATATGCAATCAAATTGTAACACACTAAAACTCATCTTTGTATTATTCCCCCCCACCCAGGTTTGGTTCCAGAACAGAAGGGCCAAAGAAAAACGCCTAAAGAAAGATGCTGGGAGACAAAGATGGGGGCAGTATTTCAGAAACATGAAGCGATCAAGAAGGAACTCCAAATCAGACAAGGAAAGCATCCAGGAAGAAGGCCCAGACAGTGATGCTGAGGTCTCCTTCACAGGTATATGAACCCATCTGGTGAACCAGATAAATCAGGGCATATTATTAGAAGAGTTTCCATCTGACAACTGGCAAATCTGCTAATAGTTAGAGCGGAGACTGCAATCCAGAGGTTCATTTCTGCATCAGAACACAAATATGCAACTGATGTAATCCTGTCCCCTTCCCCCAGCATCGGTCCAATTAATGCCCCATGGAATTCCTTCTTGAAGATACTGCAGTGGACGCAGCTGATCTAAGAGTAACCAAATGCATCTGCACCCTAGGCCTCTGTGAAGTCCCTTTAGATGGGGCACTGCAGCCTTTGTTGACACATTGGCATCTGTATCTTGAGTCTTGTATGGTGTGTAGGTAGCACACCTGATAAGCCATGTAGTGCAATGACAATGCCACATGGGCAGACATTCAGTGTGCTACTTTTCTCTGGATCTGCACTAGTCCAAAGAAAATATTATTAGAGATGATCTAAAACAGACAGTTACTGTTAAAGCTTAAGACTATAGTAAATTTTGTGACATTTTAATTTTGACAATAAAGATGGGATTTGAGAGGAAATTTAGTTTTGTTGTATTTCAAATGCCAAGTTTGGGAACAGTTGTTTATTGTAATTTTCTGGTTATATTCAAAATGCTGGAGGTGAGATTTAGATCTACAGACTGTTAAGTTTAGGTAATCTAAAGATCCCCTGTCCAGTTTTCAATTTGGAGTCATTCAGTAAAGCAACAAACTCATCTGCTCTGTATTTGTTTTTGTTTTCTGGGACTATCATGACCTATTGATATTTTGATCCAGAAATTGCAACAACTTTAAATAATTTAAAAATGAAAAACATGGACATTCCTAATGAAAAAATGCAATGAGTCCACCTTTGTAACTTATAGATCACAGGTTATCTCAGAGAAGTCTAAAAAGCCCTTTCTGAAAATGTTGTAGGAAACTTATCTTGCAAGAAAGAAACTCTTTGTACACAAGTCAATGTGTCTTCTGAACAGATGTTTAGATATACTTTCCATATTGAAATTACAGATAAAGTGAGTTGCAGGAATGTAACTCCAGTATTCTGTATTTATTCCAGGCCACCAAGTAAAAATAGATAGAGAGATGGATGGACTGCAAGCCGCTTTAAATATGCCCTTTCACTTCAGTACCATGGATAGCTACCACGAGGTCTACTATAGATACAAATGAGTAGCTGTGTTAGTCTGAAGTAGCACAATAAAATCCAGTAGCACCTTGAAGACCAACAAAGATTTATTCAGGGCGTGAGCTTTCGAGTGCAAGCTCTCTTCGTCTTTGTCTGATTCAAAATTAATACCTAAATTCTCAAAATTATACATATATGTATAATTTCTTTCAATATTAAAAGGCATTCATTTTTATTATTTATGTTTAGGACAACCACTGAGGGAAATTACCCTTTGAAAATGGGATATATCTAGAAACCATTTTGGTTGGATTCTACATGACCATAAAGCAACAAAGAATGGAGAGACTTTTTATCTTATTCTGTATAATTTTTGAAAATATTATTAGTAGCCTGGGGATAGGGCTTCTCTCTGATTGTAGACACTACAAAACATCCAATTTGTCTGTATTTGGTTGCACAGAAGAAAGCACCAGTGCCTAGTTGCATTATGCAAGTCAGGTGGCATCAAGTCACACAGAGGCTGGAGCCTAGAGACCCCCCAGAATTGTAACTGAACACCAGATGACAGAGATCTGTCACCTAGAGCAGGGGTAGTCAACCTATGGTCCTCCAGATGTCCATGGACTACAATTCCCAGGAGCCCCTGCCAGCAAATGCTGGCAGGGGCTCGTGGGAATTGTAGTCCATGGACATCTGGAGGACCACAGGTTGACTACCCCTGACCTAGAGAACATGGCTGGTCTGAAGGGTGGAATCTATGATATTACATCCAGCTGAACCTCTACCCTCCACCCCAAACCTTGCCCTTTTCAGACTCCTTCATAAAATCTCCAAGAATTTCCCAACTTGGAACTGGCAAATCTAGCCAGGCCTGGACCCAATGAGTTCTCCCTCAAAGGCCAAAATAGACCTGAAATAGGCCCCGCCCTTGGCTTTTGCTGACTGAACCAAGCTGGGAATACCATGGTTGCTTAGCTACAGCCACTGAGGGAATCCATTTAAAAAAAAAAACCCTATAAGGTGCTCCTTTCATCGTTTTTGGATTTTTAAAAACTGCCCAGTGTAATGTTTTTAGATTTCAATTTTTCTACAAATCTAGACTCTTCAGGTTTGTGGGAACATCTGTCACAGCTCCAATCACTGGATTTAAGTATCCAAAGATATCCAGTCTTCACTATTAGCTTATTGCTATAGTCCTTTAAAGTGTGTGTGGGGAAGTTTTCCAAAGAGTTTGTACAAAGGAGAGATAATTAAAAAAAAACAATAACAGAGAGGAAGGAATGAGAACAAAGCAAAGGAATGGGTGTGTGAAGACAGAGGAAAGCTGAAGGAATGAGGGAGAGGTGTTGACAAACGTAGCTAGCTTTCAATTAGGGATGACTTCACGGGAGTTAAATGAAGCATGGAGAAGGTAGATTTTAGAAGGATTTTATGGTATTATTTGTATTCTGGGAGCAAGACTATATTTCCCAAAATAGTTCAAATCCTTTAGGCTGGGAACTAATGTGAAAGGAGTGCTTTTTGTATCTCTCAATAAAAGCATCACCTTTCCCCGTTTCAGACGAACCGACTATATCTGAGATGAGCCACTCCAATGGGATTTACAGCAACCTGAGTGAAACCTCCCCTGCTTTGGGGAGACAAGCTGGGACCAATGGCAGCTTCTCTTTGGAACACAGTGGCCTTCCAGCTCAGGAATCGTACCATGACCTCCGGTCCAGCAGTCCCTACGGCCTTCCTCAGTCACCAACTGCTTTGCCCGGTCACCAGTCTCTGATGTCCACCTTGGTCTTCCCCGACAACGGCTTGGGTGTCCTAGGTCAAGGTGGGCAGGTTGTGCCTCCACCCATGAGGGCACTAGGTGGGAACGGACCCAGTTCAGACCTCTCTACAGGAAGCAGCGGAGGCTACCCAGACTTCCCTGCAAGTCCTGCCTCTTGGTTAGACGAGGTCGATCATGCTCAGTTTTGATACAGGATTGAAGAGCTCATAGACAGGAGGTATTTTCAGCTCTTGGAAGAAAATGTGGAAGGACCTTGTTACTCTAAGGTGGGGAATACCCAGCAAAGACAGACCCTTGGAGAAAGCAACGTACAACAAGGATGAGGCAAGGAGCAGGCCATGGAAGAACAACCTGGACGATGGAAAGTCAAGTTTACCTTGATCAGTGGATCTCCCAGCATTGCATCTGCTTGACAGAATTACTGAAGACCTAGTAGATTTGGGATTTGCAGGTTGGATGATGATGTGGGGGGTGGATGGAGGGGTAGGCATGGTGGTTTTCATTTTGATTCTGTTGCTCAGGCATTCTTTGTACAAGGGAGTAGCCTGTTCCTCACTCACCAGTTCTTAGGGACGAGAGTTTCAACTGCGGAGAAATGAGATTACTAAATTTCAAGCAGTAATATACAAAGAAAGAAGCCTGGTGGAATCTTTTTGCTTGTTCTTTAAATAATGTGGTATGGATTTATTTTTGAAAAATCACATTTGCACTTCTAGGGTTTTTTTTTTTTGAAAAGCCAATTTGATAGTCACCATTTATTTTTCTTTGTATATTAGTCCATAGGCTGCTAGCGATCAGATTTCTTTCATATCGTATTAATGAACCAGATGATATTAATTGTACCAACTCTTGGAGGTCACTGAAGAGGAAATTGGAATGCTCTTTTAGAAGGATTCTGTGGATGGAGTGTGCAGTGAGGCAGATGCTTTAGGTCAGGGGTAGTCAACCTGTGGTCCTCCAGATGCTCATGGACTACAATTCCCATGAGCCCCTGCCAGCTGGCAGGGGCTCATGGGAATTGTAGTCCATGAGCATCTGGAGGACCACAGGTTGACTACCCCTGCATTAGGAGACCAGAGCAGTCGCAAAGAGAGGTGGGAGATGGGGAGTCCACTGGCCACTCTCTGTGGGCCTGCAATGGTGGAAGGTGCTGCTGTGCCCCCCTCCCACTCATTTGCAGGGCAGTAGTTCCCCCTCGTGAGCTTCTTCTGACCCTGCAAGCCCTCTCCAGGACTTTTGCAAGGGAGAAGCAAGGGAGAAGCTTGTTTATTTGATCTGGGGGATGTGGGCCTTTTTTGCTACTAGGGCAGGCTCCCCATGACACAAAGCGTGCCCCTTGCCACCTGGCTGCCAAAGACTCTCGGGCACCTCGATTATACCCAGCTCCTTTACTCGGACTCTTTAAGTCCTTGGCTCAGTGAACAACCAACGGCACTTTTCATACCCACTATTTTCACATTCTGTGCATTTGTGTGTTTTTCATAGCAGACTCTAGTGAAAGCTGATTTGAAGAAAGGAAAAACCATATGTATATCATAACCTGTAAAACTGCGTGTTGACTGTAGGTTCTGTGTATGTTTGGTGTCTCTTTCTCTCTAATCAAATAGAGTTAAGATTTTCAATAAATTTGCCAGCTAAAGTTCCATGGGCTTGTTGGTGTGAGTCTTGCAAAAAACATCCCTGCCAGGAAGGCATTCTGATTAAAAGAGGTTGTTGGCTCCCTCTCCCTCTGAAAGAGCCTCATTCTCAGCTGAGACACACAAAGCTAGACATCAAGTGCATTTTAGCCCAGTTTTGCTCCCAAGAGTCCTTTGTTTGCCCCAAACAATAATTCTGTTGGTCGACTGCTCTGATGGAAACAGCAACTGCCCCGGCATCATGTCAGAATGGGGACCTGAAGGCAGGCCTCATAATTCCTAGCATCCTATTCTAACAAATGAGGACGTAGGAAGAAGAAGCTGTGCCCCAGCCAGGATGGATGCCTTCCTCATGCAAGGGCTTGGGGTTAGGCCATGTGGCCATGTTTGTCCAGGCAGGCAGGCAGGCAGGCAGGCAGGCAGGATGGATGCCTCCAGGTGGCCGAGCACCTGGCTGAGGACACTTCTTCTGGTAAGGGGCTTGGCCAAGGGGGCTCCTCCCCCTCAGACCTCCTCCCTGCTGGGATTTCACCCAGGCATGCAAGGGATCACCAGATGCCCCCTGCTCCAGCTGTCATCACCATGGCTCCAGTGGGGAGAAGCTTTAGGGCAGCAGGGGGGAGCTGGCTGCCTAAGACCACCCTTCAGTCTGAAAAATCCCTTGCGTATTGTTTCAGAACTCTGTCCCAATTAAGTCTGGCCTGCCAGTGGGGGAGCCTCATGCCAGATCTTCTGAGTCTTCCCTAGCAGCACTGCCTTGTTTCTCCAAGCCGCTGTCATCTCAGCCAAGAGAGGCCTGCTATAGACTTTGCCCCACCCCCAAGGAGTCACCCAGACCATTAATACAGGCAAGGTTACTTTCATTATCATAGGATTGAAAAACGCCACAGCCTTGCCTACAGCAGCTCCTGCCTTTCAGGATGCTTTCACATGGAGAATTTGCTCTGATTTTGTGACTGAACTAGGGAGGGGTCTTGTGTATTTTTAAGCTCTCTATTCCTTCGTTTTCAATGTTTCCTATGTTTGCTGTGTTCCTTCAGAGGGTGGGTTATGCATGGGGGGTTTTCCATGTTGTTACTTGGAAAAAATTTCCGCGGATTATGTGGTTTCTGCATTTGGCCCTGGTTTCCCTATCAATGTCCCACCATGGTGTTTTTAATTCTGCATTGTGCTCACCCCTTCCAGCGGTGTGTGTGCCTTTCCCACACCATTTCCAGATGGTAGCTGAAACTAGCTTTGCAAAGTTTCCCCCCTTTGTGTTGGCCCCATAGGTGCCTTTTTTTGTTTGCAGAAACTTTCTGGGCTTGCTTCCTCCATGCAGCCCCTTACTGCTTGTAGCCTCTTGTTCACCAATGGGGGTGACCTGCCCTTTGCTCCATGCCACCCCACCCACCACTGCCATTACATTTCACCAGTAGGAAGGACAAGGTGGGTCCAGTTTACTATCTCTACAGCAATGAAAGTGTGGGAGGGAAAATGGTTGTGCACATGATTAAGGAAAATTCACATTTTTTTTAAAAAGTGACACTTTAACTCTGTGGATTTACGGTAAAACTGTGCATAAATAGGGAAGGTCCCTTGAATAAAATCTGGAATACAGAATTAAAAATAAAACCCAATATTTATTGTTCATAACCTGGAAATCTGGGTTTGATTCCCCATTCCTCCACATGCAGTCTGCTGGTGACTCTAGGCTAGTCATAGTCCTGTTAGAGCTGTTCTGACAGAGAAGTTCTGTCAGGGCTCTCTCAGCACAACCTGCCTCACCATGGACATGATGTAGTATGATGTAGCATGTACAAAAAGGATCTAGGAGTCTTAGTAGATCATACATTGAACATGAGTTAGCAGTGTGACTCAGTGGCTAAAAAGGCAAGTGGGATTTTGTATAAAACCAAGTAATATGTCCAGATCACGGCAGGTGATGGTACTACTTTCCTCTGCTCTGGTTCGGCCTCACTTGGAGTACTGTGTTCAGCTTTGCTCAGAGCTGCAGCCGGTTTCTTTAAGACAGAGACCCTCATATGCATAAATCAAGCTACAAAGGACTGATCTCTGGGGGAAATGGCACTAAACTCCACCTGGCTGCCAGAGGGCCACCTGGAGTTAAGGCAAAGCTCCTTTCTTCCTAAGAAAAAGCTTTGTGAAATACCCAGGCTGTCCTCAGGCTATTATGGGTGAACCAAATTGCAGGTTCACATGATTGCTGACACTGAGGAGGCAGAAATTAGTAGCAGGTGCCTCAAGCTCCCATTGGTGAATGAGGGACGGTGAGGAGAAAAGGGAAGGAAACCAAAAACATGCTAAAATTTATGCATGAAAAAAAGGCTGGGGGGGGCAAATGGCAGCATAGCAAGTTTGTTTTTCACATCAGGCATGGCCTGATCATGGCTGTGACCAGCAGAGACAGGGGAGGCATGCTGGCCCTATTATCTCTCCTCTATTATCTTGGGGACCGCTGGTGTAGGACACAGGTACTTTTACCGGGAACAGTTAAATTGAGTGGAATGTAGAGATACTGAACCTTCTCCTTAAATGAATAATGGTATTTAGTAATAGCTGACAATTTGAAGGTTATTAGATTGCTATGAATTATTAATCAAACCATAGTTTCTTGAGGTTTTCAATTTCTTATACAACTAAGGTTATACAAAAAGATAAATTTTGTGATATAAAGGCGAATATAAAAAGCTATTTGTGAATGAGATTTGTTTAGAATATTATAAGGTCCTGGTGAAATCAGAGCTCTGTGAGTATGGATCACTAGCAAGCAGAGAGCTTGGCTCTTGTGCTGAAGAGATTTTCATTATATCGTTTATTGAAGGTAAAGATGGAACTGTCTTATTCTCTTGGCAATGATGCTCACTCAGACTCAATATAGAATCCTGTGGTTACGTCAGAATACTAAGGGCTCTGCTGTTTTAGACTTGATTATCATCAATAGGGAAGAACTGGTAGAAGAGGTAGAAGTAGTGGGCACATTTACTAGTAGAGACCATGAGATTCTGGAATTTACAATTGTGGGAAAGAGTAAACCTTTACATACAGACTGGACTTCAGGAAAGCAGATTTTAACCGACTTAAAGGTATGTTGGGTAGAGTCTCATGGTCTTTCTGACCACAAACATGGGAGTCCAAGAAGGCTGAGAGTTTTTAAAAAGTGAAGTACTGAAGCTTCAATCACAAACAATTCCCTAGAGAAGAAAGGATGGAAAGAGCCTAAGGAAGCCAAGGTGGCTCTATAAGCAGCTGTCAAGCCAGCTTGGTGTCGTGGTTAGGAGTGCGAACTTCTAATCTGGCGAGCTGGGTTTGATTCCGTGTTCCCCCACAGGCAACGAGCTGGGTGGCCACTGATAAAGCTGTTCTGACTGAGCAGTGATATAAGGGCTCTCTCAGCCTCACCTCCCTCACAGGGTGGTTTGTCCTGGGGAGAGGACAGGAAAGCGAATGTAAGCCACTTTGAGACTCCTTAGGGTAGAGAAAAGCGGCATATAAGAACCAACTCTTCTTCTTCTTCTTCTTCTTCTTCTTCTTCTTCTTCTTCTTCTTCTTCTTCTTCTTCTTCTTCTTCTTCTTCTTCTTCTTCTTCTTCTTCTTCTTCTTCTTCTTCTTCTTCTTCTTCTTCTTCTTCTTCTTCTTCTTCTTCTTCTTCTTCTTCTTCTTCTTCTTCTTCTTCTTCTTCTTCTTCTTCTTCTTCTTCTTCTTCTTCTTCTTCTTCTTCTTCTTCTTCTTCTTCTTCTTCTTCTTCTTCTTCTTCTTCTTCTTCTTCTTCTTCTTCTTCTTCTTCTTCTTCTTCTTCTTCTTCTTCTTCTTCTTCTTCTTCTTCTTCTTCTTCTTCTTCTTCTTCTTCTTCTTCTTCTTCTTCTTCTTCTTCTTCTTCTTCTTCTTCTTCTTCTTCTTATATGAGGAATAAAAAAGAGTCATTTAGGAAATTGAAGGAAGGCCTTATTACCAAGGATGAGTACAAACAAATAATCAGTGATTGCAGAAAAGCTAAAGCTTAGGCTAGCAAGAAGCGCTAAACATAGCAAAAAAGGGTTCTTTCATTATATTTCAAGGAAGAAAAAGAACAGGGACTCTGTAGGACCAGAGGGCTGAATTGCTTAACTCATATTTCTCCTCAGTCTTCTCTTGTAAGGGAAATAGTGCTCAATGTGGCAAAAACATATCACAAAAGGGGGGGATGGGAATGGTGGCCTACGATTACTGTGGGGGCAGTCCATAAAGACCTAGTTTCTTTAAATGAAACAAAATCTTCTGAACCAGATGAATTGCATCCAAGTGTACTAAAAGAACTTGCGGATGTAATCTTTGAATTTCTTCATTCTTTTTGACACTTCTTGGAGAACAGGTGAAGTACCAAATGATTGGAGGCGGGCAAATGTTGTCCCCATCTTCAAGAAAGGGAAAAAGGAGGATCTGGGTAACTACTGACCCGTCAGCTTGACATCTGCAGCTGGCAAAATTTTGGAACAAATCATCAAACACTTGGTCCTTGAGCAGCTGGAACTGAGAGCTGTGATTTCTAAGACTCAGCACAGGTTTCGCAAGAACAAGTCATGTCAGACCAACCTTATCTCTTTTTTTGAGAAAGTGACTACCTTGCTGGTTCAGGGAATGCTGTAGGCATAGTTCATCTGGATTTCAGTAAAGCTTTTGATAAGGTTCCACATGGTATTCTTGTTGATAAGTTGGTAAAATTCAGAATGGATCCTAATTCTGTCAGGTGGATTGATAACTGGTTTACAGTTCATACCCAAAGGGTACTTGTTAGTGGTTGATCTGCTTGATCTTCTACGCCAGTGCTCCTCAACCTTCCCTTTAGTACAGTTCCTCATGTTGAGGTGACTCTCAACCATAAAATTATGCAAATGTTCTTTAACAGAAATTAAACTGAAACTGACCAATGGCATGAAGATCCATTGTTCATGATTGTATATAAATTGTTTTTTGGGGGGCGTTCAGTTCTGCCACTTCTCCCACCATGCTGATCGCGCTCTTTTCCCCTGCTCCAGACAGATGAATGCTCGACCTCGATCTACTCTGCAAAGCTGTTGTGTGGATGAAATGGAAGAGGAGTGATGTTGGCCACTTTGGGAACCCCTTGGAAAGAAGTGTGGGGTACGAATTGAGTAACGAAAACCAATGATTTGGAAGAACAAAAATTGAGTCCAGGGGCATATTTAAGACCAACAAAGATTTATTCAAAGCATTAGCTTTCATGTGCAGGCACCCTCCCTCAGACAAAATTGATTTGGAGACATCAGTAAAGGGATGTGGGCCACTTGGGTCCCTTGGGAGGGAAGGGTGGGGGAGAAGCCAAGAGAACCCATGATTTGGGGGAGGCAACACACGTGGGCCCGAGAGCAGAGCTTCTTCTTGTGTCTGGGCCGGGCCAGGGCATGTGTCCAGTAGGAGCCGCTCTCCGGCTGCCTCCTTAGGCCATGCAGCCTCATCCACCCACTCCCTGCCCAGCTGGGGCCAGACCCAAAGCAGCAGAGCAAGTGCACCAGTTGCCGGGGCGAACGCGCTCGGCGAGGCAAGCAGGTAGAGGTGCAGCCATGCAGGGCGAGCAGCAGGATGAGGAAGGTGAGATGTGGGAGCTGAACTGCTACCTGCATGCCTACGTGTGTGTGAGCACTGGAGAAGGAGAACGGGCACCTGGCGTGGGAGCTCTCGGCGCTGTGTGGGCAGGAGCAGCAGCCTGGGGAGGAGGTGGCTGAGCTGTGGGTGGCGGTGGCTGAGCTGAGCAAGCCCATGGGCAGCCAGCACTGGAGTGGGACGCGCTGCACGGTGAGTGGACGCACCTGGAGAGGCTGGGCGCACATCTGCAGGCGCTGCACCGCTGCCTGGAGCCTGAGGCCAGCAAGCTGCACCGCCACCTGGAGTGCCTGGTGGGAGACTGCACCGCACTGGAGGTGCTGCTGGAGTACCTGGTGACCGAGCGTGGGTGCCTGCAGGAAGAGCAACAACAGCGGTGAAGCCCCCCCTGCCAAGCTTCTCAACCTGCCACGACCCCTGTGAAAGGGTCGTTCGACCCCCAAAGGGGTCCTGACCCCGAGGTTGAGAACCGCTGTTCTACACTGACCAATTTGCCTCTCTGTCAAGCACCATGTGGGGGCAATCCTGCCACAATTTCCCCTGGGACTGACTCTGCTACCTACACTCTGCAAGCCAACTAAGCCAGATTGAAGTAAAGGAAGGAAGTGGTCCCTGTATTCACTGAATAAAGCTGGAAGGAATTATGCTACCTAGCTGGCCATGGTTGGCTGGTGGCATTTCCTCCAGGATGTCTTTAGAGAGTGGGAGAAGAGGTTTAGGGGATAATAAAGCTTGTAGCTTTCACAATCTCTAAGGCCTGGCCCTAGATTTCTCCTCAAATTGCTCTGAGTTCTAATGGTGAAGGTGTGGGCTCCCTTCCTCTCTGCAGCTGCAAATAGATCAAACACCTTGATGGGGGGCGGGGTCAGGGTTACCTCTTTCAAAGGCCAGTCTTTCCATTCCAAAGGTTACTCGTTGCTGCTGGGACCAAGGTACCCTTTATTGTTCAGCTGTTACGATGTTTAGTGGGGCTTTCTCACATTGGCTTAGATAAATATGGATAATCTTGGGGAGCCATTCTCTACCTCTAGTGTAACTGTATCAGATGCCATCTTTATGCATCTGTTTTTTTTCTTTATAAAAAAGAATGAGGTCGTACAGCGTAAAATACCTCATCAATTAGGCAATTAGAACTAGGACGGCAGAACTGGAGAACAAGGCAAACAATCAAAACCTGTGTTTGAATCAGGCATATTAGTCAGTGCTAATGGTATCTAGAAACCCTAAACTTGGGATTATGAGACATACATTTTGATTAAACCTAAAAAAACGTACTTGCTGATTGAAAATCTGCATTATAATTTCATTGTATGAATCGGCTGGCTGGGAGGGGCAGTATAATTTTGGCACTGGAATATAGAAATAGGTTTCTGGAATTATACCGCAGAGTTCAGTGAAAACGTATTTTAAAAACCGAGCAGCCCTCTTTGCCCTGCTGCAGTTTGCGATGGCCGTTTGGGCTGGGAGGTCATCCCGTTGGCCCTAATTATTCATGTGGGCTCCAGTTGCCTTGTCTCCATGGGGAGGGTGAAAACCTCCACCCACTGGCTCCTGTCATAAAGCCGCACATACAAATGACACCACCTGCCCTCCTCCTGGTCCTCTTCAGCTCTCACAGGGAAGCTTGTAAAAGTCCCTCAGTCTGACGCAGGGAAGTAAATCACACTTGACAGCTACATCTCCACAGAGCAGTTAGAATTAATGTAACAATTTGGTGTTTAATGAAGCAACAAGATGCTCAGGCAGCAGCAAAGGGCTCCTGGGAAGCCCAAGTCCCCCTGGACCTCGACTGACACAGACTCAATCAGATGGTGACTTGTTGAAGCCAGTGCCAGATGATGGGGGCGGGTGAGGAGGCACAGGGAACAGGCTAGAAAAAGGCCCCAGGTTGGAGTCTCAGCAATATTGCTCACCCCCAGAGCATCCAAAGGCCAGCGCACCACTAGCAGCACACACTTCACAGCTGATTCACACTCCTGTGTTCAGTTCAGGGCCATTGGGTGTGAATCAGAAAAGGATTTGACCCCTGAAATGTTTCCACAGCCCTTTCCCTGAAAGGTTAGCTTACTGTTTGTTTCTGTTCTTTGAAAATCGATCTCTATGGACATAAAAGGGAAATGAACAGGCTGGATTCTATTGCCCTGGTCAATAAATCAAGTGTTTTGTCCAATATTTGCAAAACTACCAAGGGAATTGGCAAATAAGCATTAAAACTAACTGTTAATGAGCAGCTGGCTGAGCATTCCACCCGACTCCTTGGACAGATGTCGGGGAGCTGTGATGGAGTGGCCCTGGCAAAGCCCCCTGAAGCTTAACCCCCTGTGGCTAGGAAGGAAGGGAGCAGAGGAGGAAGTGTGCCTCCCCAATCTTGACGGGATGCAACTGCAAACTGCACAAGCCGTTAGGAATCTGTGCGTGACCCTCAACATCTCTCTTACCATGGAGGTGCAGGTCACAAACGTATCTATGCCAGGCAAAGCTACAAGCACCCTATTTGGACCCAGAACACCTGGCACAGTGATCCATGTAATGGTTACCTCCAGGCAAGATTACTATGTGGGCCTACCCTTGGCCCCGATCTGGAAATTACAACTAGTTCAGAATATGGCTGCCTGGGTGCTTACAAGGAACCCTTGGAGAGCTCACATTTGAACCGTTCTCCAGCAGCTGCACTGGCTACCAGTTGACTAACAGATCAGGTTGAAGATGTTGATTTTAACCTTCAAGGCCTTGCATGGTCTGGATCCTACGTGCATTAGGGACCACCTTTCCAAGTATACCCTCCAAAGAGCACTTTGCTCCACCGGTTTCAACCTGTTGGTGGTTCCTGACTCCAGAGAAGTACACCTGGCCTTGACCTTTATGGCCCTGGCTACAGCCTGGTGGAATGAGCTGACAGCAGAGCAAATTCTGAAGGGCCTGAAAAATGGAATTCTCCCTCCAGGCATATGGTTGAGGCCAAGGCCGGCTCTTATCTGACTGCTCCCCCTACTCTCTCCTTCCAAGCCTGGCTTGTCAATCTCTTTGATCCATCTGTCCCCAGGCTTTAGAGACAGAGCATGTTTTATTTTAACTGATATTGTTTTAAAATGTAAATACTTTATATTTTTTGTATGGAGTTTTATTTGTTGTCAGCTGCCCCAAGACTGCTGCTACAGAGGGGCAGCCTAAAATATATATATATATAATAAATAAATAATATAAATGTAAGCTCTATTAAAAATATATATGCTCAGTCAATTCAGGATCTTGAGGCAAAAATAATGCAAATATACACAAGTCAACATTTAATAGCTACAAATCAGCAAAAAAAGTGCCAAGCAGAAAAAAATTCATGAGTAAATAAATCTGCTGGATCTGGCACAATTCCGCAGGGCTCTTCCGAGCTTTTGATTGGATCCAATGATTTAATAACAGCTGTGGCCCTCCCCTTCAAAACACCCCTACTGAGTGCCACTTAGTCTGGAGACCTCTGAGCAGTGACTATCTGGAGGCTGCTACTACTTAATACTGCTAAATTGTTACTTATGTTTTTCTTTTTTTATATTATTAATGTTGATAGTATTTAATTTACTGTTAATTTTAACCCATTTTGTATACCACCCTGAGCCATATCGGGAGGGCGATATAGAAATTTGATGATAATAAAAAATGTACAGCCAATTTCTTACCAAGTTCAGCCCATGCAGAAAGGTGATCTGAGTGGCACAATTTAAAAGTCTCTTGTTGCTTCCCTCACTTTTGAAAATGTAAGATGGTTGGAGGAGATGGAAGGAGGCCGTATTTTGGACAGCTCGTTCTTCAACCACTTTAGGGCTTTAAAGGGAATAATGGAAATGCTGCGTTATAGAGAGTCTGGTTGCACAGGCAAGTACAGTTACAGTAGTTTCACAATAACCAATTGCTTGTTTCAATAGATTTCAAGGTTCATATTATAACTAGAAATAAAGCCCATTTTATTATTTAATAAAATGGGCGCTAGGAGCCGGTCTTCTCTCGGCCCCGGGAGCAGCCTCACCGCAGTGAGGCCGCTCCCGGGGCCAAGAGAAGGCCGGCTCCCGCCCCCCCACACACACCCTCCCCGAAGACACAAACGCCGTTCTCTCGGCCCCGGGAGTGGCCTCGTTGTGCTAGGCCGCTCCCGGGGCTGAGAGAATGGCAACTCCGGGCCCCCCCCACCCTCCCTGAAGACAGAAGAAGGTGGCACGGCTCCCTCCCCACCGGCGTCTCTCATGAGCCTTCTCCTGGCCGCTGGAGCAGCCTCGCCGCGTCTGTGACGCGGCAAGGCCGCTCCAGCGGCCGGGAGAAGGCGGCACGGCCCCCCAGAGAACCCACCGCATCAGCTGGCAGTCCAGTCTATGCGGTGATTCCCTGGTCGGGCGAAGCAGCCAATGGGGAACCGCGCTTTGCACGGCTCCCCATTGGCTGCTTGGGCCGGGATGGACACTCGGAGGGGCCAATCAGGAGCCGCTTCGTGGCTCCTGATTGGTCCCTTTGAGTTTTTATCCCGGACAGGGCCCACCCTAACTCCTCCCACACAGCCCTTACTCTTTTATTCAGTCCGTGGCACACCGCGCCGCAGGGCTGTTTAAAGATTCCAGATACATTTGAAGTTGTGTGATTTTATCTTACTGTGAAGAGCTCAGTATTTTGCATTTGGAAATTTTTAAGTATGTGTGAGGTCACTGGTGCTTTGTTTAGGTGTTTAATATGTATGACTCTGGTTTTCAGACTGCATGTTTGTTACATGTTTTTAGACTATTGCTGATGAATAATCACTTCAAACCACAGCAGCAACTGGAGGCTTGTTTGACCTGTGTTATCAATATTCAATGTACACTATTGCTTAGCAAACAAGATACCATTGTTTCAAAAAATATGTTTACAATATTAAAGCAAATACATAGAATCATAGAATCATAGAGTTGGAAGGGACCTCCTGGGTCATCTAGTCCAACCCCCTGCAATATGCAGGACACTCACAACCCTATCGCTCATCCGCTGTAACCTGCCAGAAGCAGGATCGAGATTTGGAGCCATCAATTGGCTTGTGGTCAGCTGGCTTCCCCGTGGGAGCCAGTTGATTTGTATCTGATAGCCACAATATGACTAGGAGGCTTGTGGCAGGATCCTCCATGGATCCAATCAGTACAAACTGCTGTGCAACCAATCACCCATAGCCACGGGTAGATCTATTGTTCAATGCATGTATCTGTTGTGAGGTTTCTTGAGGGGGTTTGCAGTGAGGTCTTGGTACTACCTTGTATCATGTGCTGTCCAATGAAGAGCTGGACCGATTCCAGTGCGTCTGTTTCTTTGACCAATGGATCCATTGCCCCAATGACCACTGCCACAAAATAATTTACTGAGTACTACTTGACTGAGTCTCACTTTCATGGGATTGAGTTACTGGCTCTTTGAAAGCGCTCTCCAGGAAGCTCCTAGGGGCACCCCATGTCACCAGATGGTTGGGGGTGAGGGGCTATCCTCCTCCAACTGGGGTGACCTTGGGACCTCTCTTGCCTCCACCAGGGGTGCTCTGCTGCATTGCCCCTGGGTCCCGTGAGGGCCAGTCTCACTCCCCCATCTCCTTCCTCCACCCCGGCTGGTTGCTCTGTCTCTTCCCTTCTTCCCTCTCAGTAGCTCTCCTCCTTCCCTCTCACCACTGACCTACTACTCCCAGCTTCTGACCCCAGGGTTTCGCTTTCCCTTCCTTTGATTCCTGGTTCTATCTTCGGTCCCTCCCCTACTCCTCCTCCCTTTCATTAACCCCGCACCAGCTTTGATATTTACCTCTCTGGCTGCTGCCTTTCCTTGGGCACAGGTCCTGCTGCTCTGCCCGATCCCGGCTGTGCATCAGCGCTGTCCAAGATTTGGGAGGCAGGTCGCCTGTCTGGCAGGGATGGTGCTCCACCCCTGCTGGGCCTTGGATCTTCTTCTGTGTCTCTACCACATAGCCCGGGAGGAGGGTTCTGGCCTCTGTCGGTGTTTTCCTGGCCTCAGGGCTGGCTTTGGGCAGCTCTGCCACAATGGTACTGGAGTAACTGGTGTGGAGCAAGTAAATATGAGGGTCTTTGGCTTGGGGTGGGGCTGCACAAGCCAAGCCTAGGCTACTGGCCTGGAGGGCAGTAGGTGCCAGACAAGTTTATTGGTGTTGTAGAACTTATTGATGTATCCAAACGCCAGTTCAGGACACCCATTAGTTCTCCTGATTCTGACAAAATACAGTAGAAGAAGAAGAAGAAGAGAAGAGTTGGTTCTTATATGCCGCTTTTCCCTACCCAAAGGAGGCTCAAAGCGGCTTACAGTCACCTTCCCATTCCTCTCCCCACAACAGACACCCTGTGGGGTGGGTGAGGCTGAGAGAGCCCTGATATCACTGCCCGGTCAGAACAGCTTTATCAGTGCCGTGGCGAGCCCAAGGTCACCCAGCTGGATGCATGTGGAGGAGTGCAGAATTGAACCTGGCATGCCAGATTTGAAGTCCGCACTCCTAACCACTACACCAAACTGGCTCTCTACACCAAACACTACATTACATCAAACAGTAGAGCTGTGTAACAGTTATGTATTGACAAACATTGGGTTTACTCACTCAATGGCTTCATATAGATTTTGAAAAGCTTGTTATACAGTAGAACTGAGTGACAGAGTGTAAATGCTATGGAATTGAAAAGTTATTCCCCATACCAACTTCTTCTGGTACTGGACTGCCAAGTAGTACCAGAACCACTCAAGTTACCACAGAGAAAAGTAGCATTTCCACCTGCAGCCTCCTATTGAAGAAGAGTTGGTTTTCATACTCCACTTTTCACTACCATAGGAGTTTCAAAGCAACTTACAATCCCCTTCCCTTCCTCTCCCCACAACAGACACCCTATGAGGTAGGTAGTGCTGAGCGAGCTCTGACAGGACTGCGATGGAAGGAGAGCACTATCAGGACTGTGGTCACCCAGTTGGCTATATGTGAAGAAGTGGGAAATCAAACACAGGTCACCATTTTAGAAGCTGCTGCTGTTAATCGCCACACCAAGCTGGCACTCTACCCATCCCACCCAGTTTGGCCAACGATATAAAAATCCAGGAAAATTAACACTGTTTGATTTTTTCTTTCATGACAGAGATAAAGCTAAAGTAGGTCCCAGGTCTGAAGTTAGATTGAAATGTGACTAGAAAAGCTTTCAGATCCAATAAACTGTGGAATTGGTCAGCCACTATTCTCTCAATCTCTTTGGGACCAAAACAGTTGTTTAAGTGTTTCAGTGACATAGGTCATCTCTCAGTGAGGAGGAAGCCCAATGTCTTTTGAGGCCAGGGGCTATATATCCACCCCACCCCCAAACAAGTCTCTGTCACAGCAGCCAGATCAATTTTCTTTTCCTGCATCACAGACAGAGGTGCAGTTTTTTCCTAACAGATTGCATAATATTAGTGAAAAAGCAGAGGCACTCAAGGATCCCTATGCCCAGTGTGAAGAAATACCGTTTTTTTTATATGGAGGTATTAAATTAGCAAAACCTTCATTTGAGTTTTAAAAGTTTTTTTCCCCCTTTCTGGGCAGAGAATGGTCTGGGAGGTTGGAAGTCAGTTCAATTACTTTCTAGACTTACCTTTATCCACTCTCAAACAAAAACTAATATTTCTAGATAAGCTCCCCCTCCTATTAGGGAACAGAGATTTTGACGAATCAAATACAAGAGAGATTTCAGGAAGGAAATTTCTGGAGACTACTGGAGGAAAATCCTCTCTGATCTGGCCTGTCAGTGGATTGAGAAAAGAATGATGATAAAACTCCTGAAAACAAGGGAAAAAATATCTTTGGATGATGAGTCCATCAGAGCAGAAAGAACCCTTACCTGAGGTCTGGAGGAGGAGACCATTAGCCATGGATAGCTGAAGGATGCTGCAAGGTGAAGGAAACTCTGTAGAGATCTATAACATCCTGGTTAGCTGAAGGATGCTGCAAGGTGAAGGAAACTCTGTAGAGATCTATAACATCATAAGTTAAGGAGCCTGTCCTGATGGGACATGTATATAGAGAAGGACAGAGGAATTGTGTTTTACCCATTTATTTTGAATCTCTTGTTCAGTGTGGTACTGTGCTAAAAGTGTGCTTGTGAACATTTTGTTTTAATAAATATTTTTCAACTTTTGGTGCTGGTAGTAGTTCTTTGTACCACATAGACCTCCACTGTCTTGAACATGCTACTGTAAAAGGAGCAACAGAGAAAAGACTGGCAGATGGTGAGTCGCTATTCCTCCAGGGGTGCAGAAAATAGTATACTGTTCCCATCTTAACCAGATGTTGAGCTGCAGGCAAGTCCTCAGAACTTGGAGGGGAAGCTGGGAGTCCTGACCCTCCCACCAGGCAATTCCTTATAAAGGTCAGGCAGTGGTGGCAGAGAGAAAGAAAAGCTTCTCCACGTGTTGGAAAAACAGGGTAGACCAAAGCCTGCAGACCAAAGCCGTTCCACCGCACCTGCATACCATGGGATGGGATGGAGTTTAGTTAGCAGTGTACTCAGTTATGTCTGCCCATCTTTCAAGACCCTGATACTTAGTACCCAAAATTTTGTCAACCACAGAGAAATTACAAGCCATTCCAGGGGCTAATTAGGAATGAACCAAAGCTGTTAGCAAAGTCCATTTTTCCAGGTCTGCTCAGAGCTTCCAGTTATAGAACAGGATTCTCTCTATTTCCTCTGTGGGGGAGCTCATTCCTTGGGTACTAGCAGCTAGTACCTAGCCCTAAGTAACTAGCCTTAAGAACAGCAGAAGAGCCCAGCTGGATCAGACTATTGGGTGGTCCATCTAGTACAACCTCCTGGCTTGTCACACTTACCCTACATCCTCTGGAAGCAAATTCCCCATTTAATCACTCCCTCTGTAATGTAGTATTTCTTTTTGTGTGCCCTCAATGTACTCTGACCAGTGGAGTACCCTGGGAGGGGAACAGGAGTATGACAGAAGAGAAACACCCCTAACTGGCAGCCTGAATTGTCTACTCTCTTACGCTCCAGCCTTGTTTGAGGCTGTGAAAATAACCAGGTGGGCATCAGTTTCATCCTATCAGGTTTCTATAATGCATGCCATCCATCAGGCAGGAATCGGTTCTGGATGTCATAGAACTGTTTTTTATATGTAAGCTCATTACATTCACAAGTATGCCAGTATGAATATATACCAACTTGCCCAGTAAGCCATAACTGAAACACCCCCTAGTCATTGCAAACGCAAACACAAACAGCACATCCAGGAAAATGTTTCTGTGCAGATACCACAAAAATAGCTATTGAGTCATCCAAAAGATGAGGTTTGATTATCACTCTGAAAAAAATCTTTGCACATTTGTTCAGGGGAAAGTTAGGGTAAAACAGATAATTTTTGAGACAGATTTTGTATCTGTGTATTTGTACTTACCCCTGTTTGGCAACTGGTAGGGTACTTAGGTTAAAATAAGCTTACATCCCTTTCTCATTGCTTTGACATAAAATTAAATAGATGCCTCCAATATGCGTGCATTTTTTTTTTTAAAAAAAGGTCACGTGTATTTACAGAGCAGTGTGTGCATTTGCCTCCTTAAAAGGATTTCATTGCAAAAACCTAGTCATCAGCTTTAAGGTCCTGACAGGTTTATAAACTGCTAAGTGTCCCCTTGGGATGTTAGAACTGTTTGCAGATGAGATTCAGCCAGTCACATCCAGCTGGTCCACCAAGACCTCAGGAAATCTAAATTAATTTGGGAATCACTTCTGTTGTTCCTGATGAAAGATTATTGCTCTAAGCCTATGAGAAGAGCACCTCATGAGAATAGCTATTGAGGAGTGAAGAGTGAAGAAGTGTATTTGTGCAAGAAATCTGCATAGGATATAGTAGCTTAAAATATGGAATATGCAGATGAATACGAAAATCCATTAAGTATATTACGCACAATCAAAACAATCCCAGTCCTGAAGGAAAAGAAGAAAAGAAATGCCTGAGAGGCAACACAGTTATGGGTGAGAAGACTGCAGGACCCAGAGGAGATGAACAGCAGCTAGTGGCTGCTGTTAGCAAAGGGCAGATTGTCATTCTAAGGCATTCTAAAGCTCCACTCCAACACACACTTGCCCTCTTCCAGAATGAACTTGGGAAGGGGTCCCAGCTTGCTCCTTCTGAAGCACCATCAGGGACAATGGTAGAGGACCAATTGGCCGGGTCCACAAGCTCAAAAGGGGTCTCTAATTTAGGAAGATATTAATTTGCTGGCATCTTAACACCGCCCGCAGCGCCACAGGCGCTGTGGACTAAATAATGCCATAAAGGCTGGGTGGGAGGAGTTAGGGCGGGCTGTGTCCGGGATGAGGAAGGGTGCCGATTGGCCCCTCCTCTGGACTGACAATTGGGCCCTCTGATTGGCCCGCCGCGGCCAAGGCAGCAATTGCGAGCCGCAGTTGCTCCCTTGTCGGTGGCCTGACGCGTCGGGAGGCGCTTTGCGCCTCCGACGAGTCAGGCCGCCGGCAAAGGGAGCTACCACGAGCCGTGCGCAGCACCAGCAAGGGAGGCCTCCAATGCGTCAGGCAGCCAGCAAGGGAGCTCCGCACTGGCCTGCTTGAACTAAAAAATGGCCACTGACAACAAGAACCCGCCAAGGAGCTGCCACTGCGCACAGCACCAGGCCGCCAGGGAGCACGAAGCCATGGCCTCCCTTCTCCACTCCTTTCCCAGGCCACCGCGAAGACAAGGACCCCACACTGCCGCCGCCCGCCCTCGAAAATGCCTCCTCTTTCAGGTACGCTTCCTTCCCTCACGCTGCCCTCGCCTGTCCCTCGCTCTGCCCCCGCCTGCTAGCGCCCATTGTTTTTTTTACAATGGGCTTTTCCCCTAGTTTATTAATATTTGCAAAATATTTTATGTGCACCCAGACCATATACTACTTGTTTTTATTATTGCTTAGGACCTCATAGAATAGTAAACCGTATATTTTCAGAAACTATGGGTCACTCCCTACCCAAATGGCCCTCCCCTGTAGCTGAGCCCCTATTGGAATGGAATCCTCAGCCAGGGAGGGCTTATAAGGAGTCAGCTCTCTGCCCCTGACTTCCTGCTGAATTAAAGCAAACTGCGGGGAAGGGAGACACTCCAAATGAAAAATTAGGCAGGAAACTCTAAAGAGCAAGAATGACACAGGAAAGAGGGAGGAGGGGGACAGAGGATGAGAACAAATATGAGGGAGGGGGGAAGAGAGAGAAAAATTTGCCCAATAACAAGAAAGAGGGAGAAGAAAGACTGTAAGAAAATAGAAAAAAGAGAGGAAAGGAAAGAACCTGCTTATTAACAAGAAAGCAAGAGGCGGAGATTGGAAAATCAAAAGAGAACCTGTGAAATGACGAAAAGGAGTGGAGAGATGAAGGAGGAAGGAAGAAAACAATGTCTAACAATGAGAAAGTAGAAAGAGGAGGAAAACACCATGCCCAATCAGGAACCCTAAATCAAATAACTACCCACAACTGAATTGATTCAGTTAAATCCCAATAGATTCACTAACCCTTTAATCAACTAGTCTAAATTAATAATCCCTAACCAATCCATAATAGCCCAAACTTCCCAAATTGATTTTACTCAATCCTGTAATGAAAACTGGTCCAAAGTAAGTATCATAACCCTCTCTTACCCCCCTCCTCACCCTTCACCTGGGTATGACTTAGCACACAATACAACACACACACACACACACAAAAAAGACAGACAGACAGACAGACAGACAGACAGACAGACAGACAGACAGACAGACAGACAGAAAGAAAGAAAGAAAGAAAGAAAGAAAGAAAGAAAGAAAGAAAGAAAGAAAGAAAGAAAGAAAGAAAGAAAGAAACACCAGTCTGGACAGTCCTAAGAGGTCATAGAAGACGATCGGGGCCATCCCCCTGGTGTAGCTCACCCAACCTAACCACACTACTCAACCCCACTTCCCAGTTAATCCCAATTCAAGAAACTAAGCAACAAAGCCAAGGTACAAGGTTCCCTAGAAATTAAATTACCCAAAGAAGAGCCAGCAGAACAGACATTGATATCCCACAAACATCAGGCACAATCATAGTCACAACATCAACAGGGGTCATCTCAAGGGGGTCAGGGATTCCAATAATAAGGGGAAGAGGCAGACAGTGGTGGGAGGATGCTGGACAAAAGAAGGAGCTTGAGAAACCATCATGCTCTGGCCCCTTCTAACTGCCACCACATCTCTCGGGCCACTAGGGTGGAGGCAACGGTAAACAACCCACCTCCAACACTGATACTGTGCAATGCCAGGTTAAGCAACAACAAAGCCTCCACCCTGCAAGCCTATTTTGCAGAGCAGAGGCGTGTGTGACCTGATGTGCGTGACGGAAACCTGGACTAGGGATGACAGTCACTCTTAAAGAGCTAGCCCCTGCCGGGTTCTCTGTCCACCATAAGTCATGGACTGTGGGGTGGGGAAGGGGAGTGGCAATCCTGATCCATGGTAAGATCCCCTTCAGGGATTTCCCTGGCAGACAATCCCAGGAATTGAATGTGTTGGCCTTGGGTGGGGTACAACCAAGAGAGTGGCCATACGGCTGGTGTACCGCATGCCCAATTCACCTTGAGATGCCCTGCCCACACTGCTGGAGGCAGTCGCCACCTGGACATTAGAGTTTCCTAGGTTATTAATTCAGGGGACTTTAACATCCATGCAGAACTACCATCCTCTTGCGATGGGCTGGATCTGGTGACAGCCATGGCAGCACTAGGGCTCTTGCAATATGTTGTTGGTCCTACCCACCAAACAGGCAACACCCTGGACCTCATTTTCAGGCAGGGTTGAACATGGATCTGGTCACAAACTACAGCCGTGCCATGGTCCGACTAAGCTCTGAAGACGCAGCTAAGGTTGCCACCTCCACCTTAGTTGGGCACTGAGCAGATTTCAGCTTGCCTGTGGAATCTTATGAATCCAATTGGATTCTTGAATGCCCTGTGGGACCCAATACCTCCTGGCACTTCTTTAGATGGACTGGTCAGTGACTGGCATGACAGGATGCTGGCCATCATCGATGAGATAGCTCCCAGTTGTCCTCTCCATCCCTGTCTCAAGCGGACCCCCTGGTATACTGAAGAGCTGTGCTGGAAGAAACAGGAACTGAGATGACTACAGTGAGTTTGGAGGAAGACTCATGATGAAGAATCAAGAGCATCTTATAGAATGTACATGAAAGCCTATGAGATTGCGGTGAAGTCAGTGAAATGTAACTTTTACACAATATGCATCGCATCAGCACAATTATTCAGGGTAGTCTGATTCCTCACCACCAAATTTATAGCCATTTGATATTAGCTGTGAGGCATTTGCCAGTCACTTCGCAGACAAAATCTCAACTCTCTGTCGTGAGTTTTCCCCAACTTTGGACACAGAAAGAGAACTAGAGGACCCCTGGCCGTCCTTGCACAGAACACTGAGTTACTTCAGATCACTCTCACAAGCTAGACTGAATGCTAACAGCAACAGGGCCAACCACTTGCTCACTAGACCCATGTCCAACATGCCTCCTAAGAACAACTGACATAAGAATTGGGGGCCCTCTCTAGTAAATAATCAACCTCTACATCTCAATGGAAGAATTCCTGGAAGGACTAAAAGAAGTGGTACTCCCGTTGCTCAAAAAAACATACCTGGACCTGCAGAAGCCTGACAACTATTGCCCCGTCTCACACATAGGGTTCCTGGAGAAGGTAGTTGAAAAGGCTGCTGCAGACCAAATATCAGCATTCCTGGAGGAAACTTCAGCCCTTGACCCATTTCAGTCGGGTTTCCAGCCTGGCCATGGGGTGGAAATGGCAGCACCAAATGGCACCACCAATATGCAAATGATGGATGACCTCTGTTGCCAGCTAGATCGAGGCGGGCCTGCGCTGTTTATACTATTAGATCTGTCAGCTGCGGTTGACACTGTAGATCAGTGGTCCCCAACCTTTTTATCACTGGGGACCGGTCAACGCTTGACAATTTTACTGAGGCCCAGGGGGAGGTACAAGGTCCACGCAGCAGGTCCACGCATGCGCATTTGTGCCATGCAGTGCCACAAACGCGTGTGCAAGGCCCGGTGGTTGGGGGCCACTGTGTTAGGTCATTATTATTATTATTATTATTATTATTATTATTATTATTATTATTATTATTATTATTATTATTATTATTATTATTTACGGTCATTTCGACCAAAATTTTTGAAGCACTACTATACAATAGCAGTTTGTAAAGGGAAGGTAATACATTAAAAGGTTAAAAATGCATCACCAATAAAACTTAAAACTTCTTCACCATAAAGGCCAACATTTAGAAGCTGTTGACTATTTTACACGGATAAAATGATCCATAAAAGCTATAAAACTAATAAAACTGTTAAAATATAAAACATTCCATGTATCCTCCTGCAACGTTATATGTAAACCGCCCTGAGTGGCATGGAAAGGCAGTATAAAAATCGAGTAAATAAAATTAGTTGCCCTGATGTAGGGGGGGGGAGCACATGCTGCACCTAGTGAGGTGCTCGAGAATAGAGGTTGGGGCGGGGGAGAAGCACAGCTTGCCCCAATGAGTTTCCCTGGTGTAGCAGTTGAGGGTGGGGAGGAGAAGCACAGCCTTCCCCAGTGAGTTGTCCTGGTGTAGAAGTTGGGGAAGGGGGAAGCAGAGCCAACCCCACTGAGTTGCTCTCAACCAGCTCCTTTTCCCCAGGGGAAAACTGACTGGCATCCCTGGATCCCTGTGGGACACAAGGCCACAGTCCCCCCTCAGAAGCAGCACTTTACTTTAGGGGAACTGATCTCTGCAGTCTCAAGTGCTGTTCTTCTGAGGGATCCTCCCCAGAGGCTGGAATCCCTGAAGCCCTGTGGAATATAAGGCTGCAATTCCCCCTCCCCAGCAGCCCTTTTCTCCAGGGGAACTGGCCACTGCAGATTAATGAAGAGCTGTTCTTGGGGCACAAGGATGCAGTCTCCCCTCGCAAGCAGACCTTTTGTCCAGTAGATTATTTCATCTGGGCCAGGGCAGATCTGGTTGTGCTGTGGTAAAGCATTTGTAAATTTGTAGACAAAGCTCATTTTTAAATATATAGAAATTCTCACAGTTTTGACTCACAATTAATTGAAGAGAAGAAACAAAGGTCTCTGGGGCTAGATCATTATCCTGCTTGGTTGACATCAGGAAGTTTACTGAGAGGCTGCCTTCTTCAGAACCTTTGTCTCTTGAAATTAAACCGCTGTAAGCCGTTTTTATATTCCATCCATTAGAAAGCATTTCAAAAATAATATATGTCTTTAGTTCAAAAGATCTAGATCTTTGCATGTGTAAAGATCAAAGCTTTCCACCCCATAATTGTTCACATTGCTTTGGTAACATTTGGGGGATATTAATTTCAAAACAACGAATAAGAATAAAACTCTTTAAATTGGCAATGAGATAAATGAGATCCTGAGAGGTGACCTTTTCCACACTACAAAGACATAGTATCATTTTAACATTATTTACATTTTCGTCCTTACTGGAAAAAATGTTGACAAGGCTTTCAAGAGGAAATAATGGATCTACAAGTCCCCATGGAAAAATGAGGCCTTGCCAACGAGCTCTCTTTGCACAAGGGGACTTTAATTAATGGCGGCGCACTGATTTCCTAACGAGAACTTTCATTAGCTTGACTCCGTCATTTCCTCCCCAAGACAAAGTAAATGTATGTTGTTGTTTTTTTTTACCACCAACACAAATGATTGCACTTTTTCTTCAGCAGAAACTAAGCTCTGTCACAGCTATTACCGAGTAAAATAAATGAAAATTGAAAGTGAAACATTCATATCAAACTATTAATGTTGTGTTTGATAATAAAATTGAGCTGGTGCTTGACGGTAGGCCTGAGGCCTGAGAGGGGCATTGATCGCTTGGTGAGCCTGGCCCTGCAAGTACTTTGAGAGGCTTGGACACATTATTTTTTTCCTGGGGGAAACTTCAATGGTGCAAACAGAGCAGATGCCTCAATTCCATGTCCTGGAAGGATGCAAAATGGAAGACATTTCTAATCCAGTCTGGTCAGCAAAAACACCAGCAGTTCTGACATTTCATTCACCCCAATTGGACCCGCAGTTGAGGCAGATGAATCTCTGTGAATTTGTGCGGACTGCAGAATCATTGTCTTTAGGACTGCTGAGCTGGATCCCAATCTGTTGTCTAAAGCTGGGGATGTAACCTTAGCAGGAGGCACTGTATGCTTGAAAATACACCTTAGTCATGCTTATCAACAGCTGCTACTGTATAGGCTTAAGGGTTGTTCACAATTAACATTCATCACAGGTAATTTCTATACTAGATTCAAAGCCCCCCCCATCTGCGGCCGCCCAGCAGTCCAGCAAGGCAGCGGGTGTGCTAGGCGGCCATGGGGAAACAATCCCTGGTCCCCTCCCCGCCGGCGAGCCTGTGGCTTCCACAGGGCCTGCCGAGCACACCTGCCGCCTCTGCGGCAGGTGTGCTTGGTGGGCCCTGTGGAAGCCATCCCCAGCTCCCTCCCTGCTGGCCAGCCCACCGGCCGGAGTGACCATGTACTCATGGTGCTCGGGTCAGCGTGGCTTCTGGGCAGAGCTCTGGCTTGTGCTGGTGGGGGCCCAATCAGAAGGCGCTTTGCGCCTTCTGATTGGGCCCTCACCCAACTGGCTAGAACTGTTGTCTGTCCTGGTGAGGGACCCTCACCCGGACCGGCCCCGCCCACTCTCCGCCCACTTAACATTAGCCTTTTATGTCTATACAGTGACAGCTGTATAAAGATATTCATAACTCCCCTTTGCGGAGTCTTCATTCTCTGGTTTTTTTTAAAGGGTTGTGGAAAGGGTGTTACAAAGGACTTCAGTGTCTTACTCATTCTAGATTAGGGGTAGTCAAACTGCGGCCCTCCAGATGTCCATGGACTACAATTCCCAGGAGCCCCTGCCAGCGAACGCTGGCAGGGGCTCCTAGGAATTGTAGTCCATGGACATCTGGAGGGCCGCAGTTTGACTACCCCTGTTCTAGATGATATTCTATAGAAGACAAAAACAGCTGGATTTTTATACCCCGCGTTTTGCTAACTGACAAAACACAAAAGTCTTCATCCCCTGGTGGAAGTCAATACTAGAAGGGAACAGCGGAATCTCCCTGAGGAGGAAATTCTATGATTTTGGTTATTATGTTCAAACTGTGGCCATACAGACAGCATTGTGATGAAAGCAAAGCCAATGAGGATTGGATTGTATACTGCGAGAAAGGGAAAGTGCCTTGAGGAAAATAGATATTTTATCACGGAATCACAGAATTATAGAGTTGGAAGGGGTCATACAGGCCATCTAGTCCAACCCCCTGCTCCACGCAGGATCAGCCCAAAGCATCCTAAAGCATCCAAGAAAAGTGTGTATCCAACCTTTGCTTGAAGACTGCCAGTGAGGGGGAGCTCACCACCTCCTTAGGCAGCCTATTCCACTGCTGAACTACTCTGAGTGTGAAACATTTTTTTTTCTGATATCTAGCCTATATTGTTGTACTTGTAGTTTAAACCCATATGCAGATGCAGAACTTTACACTTATCTTTATTAAATTGCATCTTGTTCTCATTTGCCCATTTTTCCATTGTGTTCAGATCTCGTTGAACTCTGTCTCTATCTTCTGGAGTATTTGCCAGCCCTCCCAATTTGGTGTCATCTGGAAACTTATGCTCAACATTTTTATTGAAAGTTTTACACAACCAGACAACAGACACAAAACCTATAAAACATTACCACCAACACCACTTAACCCCTGATAACAAATAATAATAAAAACACCTCCCCCCAGAACCAAAAACATACAATAACAACAACAACAACAAACATTTAGAAAAGACCTCCGACCATCTACAAATGAGGTTCTTTAGTTTTCAAATACCACATGCACAAAATATATTATTGGAAATCCAAATTTCACAATTAAATCATTCATTAACCATTCATAATTATAATATATATCTTTAGTTAAAAATAATATGATGAAATACATATTTACAACTAATAAATATTTACTTTAGAATACACTTCATCCTTGTCTTAACTAATTTATTCAACATAACCAATAATAATACTCTCATTTACTTTATTACTTTTAAGATAATTTACAAATGGCTCCCAATTTGTTATAAAACTATCTAGCATTTGGTCTCTCATTAATAATGTTAACTTATCTAATTCTGCATACTCCTTAACCTTATCCAACCATTCATTTACACTTGATATTTTTTCATTTTTCCAGTACTGAGCATAAATTATTCTTGCTGCTGAAATCATGTAAAGTAATAGTATTCTCCTTGCTTTTACTATTTCAGGATCCAAAATATTTAATAAACATAATTCTGGTTTAACTTTCAAGTCAAGCTTTGTTATTTTCCGAGTATATTGATGGACCTGTACCCAAAATCTTTTGCCTCTGGACATGTCCACCAAAGGTGGTAAAAAGTACCATCAACCAATTTACATTTCCAACATTTTGTTAAACCATTTTTGTATATTTTAGACAGTAATATCAGAGTCAAATAACATCTATACAGCATTTTGTAATAATTTCCCCTTATATTAGTTGCTAATGTAAATTTTATATCTCTTTTCCATACCATCTCCCATTGCTGAAGCTTAATAGTATGCCCTATATTTTGTGCCCAGTGAACCATTGATTCTTTTATCACTTCCTTCTCAGTGTCTTTTTTTAGTAACATATTGTAGATCTTTGCAATTAATTTCTCTTCTTGTTCATATATACACAGATCTGCCTCATTTTTAAAATTTTCATACTGATAAATCTGTCCATCAGTTTTAAATTTGTCATATAACTGTCTATATAGAAACCAATTGCAGGTACCACTTGCTACTGTTATATCCTCCCCCTGTTTAAATTTTATTTGCTGTTCAGAGTAATCTAACAGATTTTTATATTTTAGATACTCCTCTGAGTGCCATTTTTCCCTACCATATAATGCCTCATGTGGCGACACCCAGTATGGAATTTTTGGCCACAATTGGTTCTTATATTTAGACCAAGTTCTAAACAGTGCCCGCCTTATACAATGATTTTTAAATGTTTGGTGTATTCCTGCTTTCCCAGACCAGAGGTATGCATGCCAACCAAATTTTAAGTCATGACCTTCTAACTTTAAAATATAATTATTTCTTAACGTTAACAAGTCCTTGATCCAAACAAAACTTGCAGCATGATAATACAGTTCTAAATTTGGTAAGTTCAATCCACCTCTTTCTCTACTATCAAACAAATTTATTAACTTTATCCGTGGTTTCCTTCCCTGCCAAATAAAATTTGATAATTCCTTTTGCCAATCTCTAAATGGTTTCTCAGATGATATTATAGGGATTACCTGAAATAAAAAATAACAATCTGGGTAAAATATTCATTTTGATAGCTGCAATTCTACCTAACAGAGACAGTGGTAAATTCCTCCATTTATCCAAATCTCGTTGTATATCACACCAAGTTTTCCTATAATTATTGTCAAACAATGTATTATTTTTGTCAGAAATTACTACTCCTAAATACCTAATTTTCTTCTCTATTTTAAAGTTTATTTTTGCCTCTAAAGTCCTTTGATCCTTCTTTAGGCCACCATAGCCTCAACCTGGTGGAAGAGTGTCATTTTACAGGCCCTGTGAAAGTTTGACAGCTCTGGATACTGCTGCCTATTTTTGGAATCGTAAGGACTACTGCTAGAGCCTCTGGTGGCACAGAGTGGTAAGGCAGCAGACTTGCAGTCTGAAGCTCTGCCCATGAGGCTGGGAGTTCAATCCCAGCAGCCGGCTCAAGGTTGACTCAACCTGCCATCCTTCCGAGGTCGGTAAAATGCCCAGCTTGCTGGGGGGTAAACTGTAATGATTGGGGAAGGCACTGGCAAACCACCCCGTACTGAGTCTGCCATGAAAACGCTAGAGGGCGTCTCCCCAAGGGTCAGACATATTTGCACAGGGGATACCTTTACCTTTTTAATGACTACTGCTATCACAAATCCTGCCTACCTTTTCTGTAGCACTAAAATACCAGACTTTACTTCCCTGTTCTGTCACATAAGCTGATTTCCTTTCTTTGATATGCCAAAAGATACCCTGTTATGTTTTTGTAACTTTGGTTTCATAAAACAATGCCTAGAACTGAGAATATTAGTCCTTTAGTACTTTAATATTAGCCCTTGTACTGCCTGGTGTGGTGGTGAGAGTGTCAGAGGAGGATCCGGAAGGCCCAGCTTCCAATCCCAGCTCTGCCTGGAAGCTTGCAGGTGAGCTGGGGCCAGTCACTCCCTCTCAGCCTCACCTGCAAGGACAAAAGGAAGGGGAGAAAAACAATAGACTGCTTGGGCCCCCATTGGGGGAAAAAGGCAAGGCAGAATCAAAGTCAACACATTTCCCCATCTCTTTCTTCTACCAAAAATGAAAGGAGAAAGTTGGGGGGGAGACACAGAAAAAGATGAGGAATCTATAACTATATCAACTCTAGGTGAGTTCTGGACACCACCCTTGCTCTGCTTGAAAGATATGTTTGTTCTTCTGCAGGAGGCTGGCACACACAGCTAAATCCCAGCAGTACAGACACAGCTGTTGGTTTGCCTGTAATTTTCACCTTGCTGGCAATGTTGATGCAAGGATCCCTCTGCCTGCTTGTGGCCACTGGCAGCAGCCAATCAAAAGGGGATAGTTTTCATTAGGAAGGCTTGACATTAGCTTGCCCTGAATGTCATCAATCTTAAACTGCCAAGTCCTTGAATAAAAATGCTCAGGGAGATTGAATTAAAGTCACTGGTGCTTTGCTGCAAATATGGCATTTCTGAGACAGTGAAGAATCCCAGAAGAAGCACGAGAAGGTCTGGAAGCTGCTGGTTAAAGGAAAGAGTGCTCTGCACTGAATGTTGTGGAAAATCCACTCTTCCCCTTCGGAATTGCATATGCTGTGTAGGAAGGGGGAGCTGCAGAAGCAAGGACAGGATGATTTCAAATAGAATCAGCGGCGTCAGCGAGGCGGCCTGGCCGCTCCAGCGGCCGGGAGAAGGCAGAGTTGGGCGGGTGTGCGGCTGGAAAGGAGCAGGGCTGCCGCGTCTCCAATGCGGCAGCCCTGCTCCTTTCCCTGCATCGAGTCGGAGGCAATGGTGGCCAAGGAGGCAATGGGGAGGCGCGCAAAGCGCGCCTCCCCATTGCCTCCTTGGTCCAGGATTGACATTCGGAGGAGCGAATCAGGAGCCGCTTCGCGGCTCCTGATTCGCTCCTCCAAGTTTTTATCCCGGACAGAGCCCGCCCTAACTCCTCCCCACCAGCCCTTAGCGTTAAACCACGGGCGGTTTAAAGATTATGTATTGTAATCTTTTAATGTTTTACTGAAAGTTGTTTTGATGTTTTGATGTTACAGCCTGTATAACGCTCCATGTAAGTTATATAATGTTCAATGTAAACCTCCCAGAGCCACAAAGAATGGGTGGTATAGAAATCCAAATAAATAAATAAATAAAAATGGTGAAACTTAGAACAATAGTCAACAAAAAACCAAGTGAAGAATACCAGGAACGATGGCAACACTATCTGGATTATCTTGCTAATTGAAGAGCCAATCAAACAAACAAGAATGAGGGATGGGGCAATAATGTACACATACTATGCTATTTTCTTTCTTTTCTTTCTTTTATATATACTTCTATATATTAGAAATAAAAATGACTACAAAAAAAGTGTAGAGTTCTACATCTGGGTCACAGAAATGATAATGCATACTTGGTAGGAGAAACACTGCTGGGTAGCAGTTTATATAAATGAGATCTTGGGGTATTTGTGGACTATAAGCTAAATATGAGCCGACATTGTGATGCAGCAGTAAAAAAGGCAAATGCAGTCTTGGGCTGTATCAAGAGAGGCATCACATTGAAATCACAAGAATTCATAGTCCTGCTGTATACCTCATTGGTCGTAACCCACCTGGAGTCCTGTGTGCAGTTCTGGAGGACGTGGACAAAATTGAGAATGTTCAGAAGACAGCAACGATGATCTAGGGCCTGGGCACTTTCCCTTTGAGAAAAGACTGGGGTGCTAGGACATGTCCAGCCTGGAGAAGAGGAAGTTAAGAGAGGACACGATTGCTTTCTTTAAGTATTTGAAAGGTTGTCACTTGAAGGAAAGGGAGCGATTTCTGTATGCTCCCTTCCAACTTTATGATTCTACTAGAAATTAAGCCCACTGTATAAAAAAATACAGCGGGCGCTAGCAGGCAGTGTGTGGGTGCGGGAGGCACACCCCTGGGCCCCTCCGCCACCTGGGGAGGGAGGAAAAGAAGGAAGGCAGGCAGGTAGGCATAGAGAAAGGGAGAGAGAGAGAGAGAGAGAGAGAGAGAGAGAGAGAGAGAGAGAGAGAGAGAAAGGTAGAAAGGAGAGTAAGCAATGGGAGAAAGAATGGAAGAAAGCAAGGCAGAAGAGAAATGGATGGATGGGAGTGAGAAAGAAGATTAAGGGGTGGGTAGATGGAAGGAAGGAAGGAAGGAAGGAAGGAAGGAAGGAAGGAAGGAAGGAAGGAAGGAAGGAAGGAAGGAAGGCAGGCAGGCAGGCAGGCAGGCAGGTGCAATCAACTGGGAAGGGGCAGGCAAAGCCTTCCCCCCCCCAAGCCAGATTCCCGTGTTTGTGGCCAGGGTGAGAACTGGGCCGGTGCACCGCAGACCCGCCAGCCCAGCTCCTGCCCCGGCTGAGAAGCCCTCTTCCCCACCCCTGGCCCAGCTTCCTGGGTTTGCAACCGAGGCTGGAGCTGGGCCGGCGCGCCTGTGACACGCCAGGCTAGCTCCTGCCCCGGCTGCGAAACCCTTCCCCCCTCTCCCGGCCCAGCTTCCTGGGGCCTCTGGGCCTACCTTGCCTCTTGGCGGCCAGCAGAGGAATGGCCGCCATGGGGCAAAGATGGCCCACATTGTGGGGGGTGGGGTAGGGAGGCGCTTCGCACCTCCTAAATGGTCAATCCTGGGGCAAGGGGATTTTATAAGATGTTGTAATCCGCTACGAGCCTGCTAGGGAGTGGCGGGGAATAATATTCTAAGCTTACTCAGGGTTTTGCCACTGTACAATTTCTTACAAAGATGTTTAGCAATACATATTACCGCCAAAGACACATGTGATAACTTTATTGAGAGTGCACTGTTCCTTGTCATGTGGCTTAATTAAACTTTCCATGCTGCTACTGACCTTGCACTAGGAAAATGTCCTACTGGTAGAAAAGATTCCACCAGAATTTGTTGTGCATTTACAGGTTGATGAGCATCATTGTGCACCAATCAATCAATCACTCAAATTAGATGTCCTTTTGAATAGGATGTCGGCTTTCATGTCAGGCAGAGGAACATCAGAAAACACGCTCCAGTTTTGCGCATGCTTTTCTTGAGGCTGATGCTTGTATGATTAGGGATCAGCATGAAGTGGGAAAATGCAGCTCATTTCAGCTCATGATTTGTGGCATGCCTGGTCCATGAGCCGTGATACTGTCATGAGCTTTTAGGTGGCAAAGGCACTGATTTGGTGTGTGAGGTTCATGGATGTAGGGCCAGCTGGGCGGGGAATGTAGGCAGGGGGGGGGCGTTTCAACCCGCACTGGACTGATGGATTGAGCGGGACAAAGAGGGATTACGCTGCCAGGGGCTTTTATAACTATATTTCATTGTTCTTTTATTATTGGGATTTTATGATAAACCGTCATGAGCCAGCTTGGACCAGAAGTCTGTCTGTCTGTCTATCTGATAAATAAATAAATAGAATCCCCCCCCTCGCAAGCATACTAGAGAAACCAAACTTGCAGGGAAATTCTGACTGACACTCTGGTACATGCCTTCCAAGCTGTGTGGATTGTATTTAGAAGAAGAAGAAGAAGAAGAAGAAGAAGAAGAAGAAGAAGAAGAAGAAGAAGAAGAAGAAGAAGAAGAGTTGATTCTTATATGCCGCTTTTCCCTACCCGAAGGAGGCTCAAAGTGGCTTACAGTCGCCTTCCCATTCCTCTCCCCACAACAGACACCCTGTGAGGTGGGTGAGGCTGAGAGAGCCCTGATATTAGTGCTCGGTCAGAACAGTTTTATCAGCGCCGTGGCGAGCCCAAGGTCACCCAGCTGGCTGCATGTGGGGGAGCGCAGAATCGAACCCGGCTCGCCAGATTAGAAGTCAGCACTCCTAACCACTACACCAAACGGGTTCTACAAGGTGCAAATTAACAAATTAACGTCCCCACTCAAAAGGTGGCCCCTGAAAGTGATTTCTGGTGAAATGACAGATTCAGGAGTGTATAGAATAAACCCTTCACCAGTCAGAATCATCACACTCATAGGAGACCTTCTTGTGATGCTTCTTTACATGCCCTCCAAATTACATGTGGCATGGACTTCAGGGGTCTGAGTTATGGCCCCCCAAATAAGATGCCCCTAGGAAAGTGTTGAGACCAGGGCAGTTAAGACCTAGGGCCCTTGCCCAAAATGGCATGAACAACAACCTACTCCTCTACCATCCGCCCCCCCCCCCAGGCATGAGGAGCTGAAAACCTGCTGAGTGGGGAGGGGGGGTTAGATTTTGTTGCTGGGGGTGAAGGTTAATTTTCATTTTGTTTTATTGGGGTTTTATTGTGGTGATTTTATCCACCACAAACCAGCTTGTCTGGAAATTTACAACTACCTATCCAATTCCCCAATTCCACGCCCAGATGATGCCCCCCCCCCCCAAAAAAGAATCCCTGACTAGACAGGCCTGGAGGAAATTTGCCTTTGGACCCCAAAGTGATCCACGTTTCTCTGGTGGTGGAAGAAAGGGCTACAAAAACCAAGCACCGAATCATCATTTATGTGAGATGGCTACCCAGCCTCTGCTTAAAATCTTACAAGGAAGGTTTACCTCCCAAAGAAGCCTATTCCACTGAGGAACTGCTCTAACTGTCAGGAACTTCTTCCGGATGTTTAGCTGAAAATTCTTTTGAATTAATTTCATCCCATTGCTTCTGGTCTGACCCTCTGGGGCAAAAGAAAACACCTCCTATCCATCCTCTATGTCAGGGGTAGTCAACCTGTGGTCCTCCAGATGTTCATGAACTACAATTCCCATGAGCCCCTGTAGGGGCTCATGGGAATTGTAGTTCATGAACATCTGGAGGACCACAGGTTGACTACCCCTGCTCTATGTGACAGGCCTTCAACAACTTGAAGATGGCTATTGTATTCTTAATCGTCTTCTCTCCAGGCTAAACAGACCAAGCTCTTTCAACTTTTCCTCATACATCTTGGTCTCCAACCCGCTCAGCGTTTTTGTTGCCCTCCTCCGGAGTATGCAAATTCCTTTTCATTAAAGTAAGTGTCCTATTAAAATACAGAAGATATTTGAATATATTACTATTGGCAATAAGATTGATGATACTGACTGTGGAAGTTTTATTGTTTCTCCTCCTCCCCAACTCTGCTTTTTCTGTAAGAAGAAATAGCTTGTTTCAAAGTTAGTTAATTTATTTAGACTACTAATCTAAACACCAGGAAGCCTTAATTGGAGCGAAAGCTGACATACAGATAGCTTTAACTTATATTGGTTGTCAAAACCCACTGAATATATGATACAAATTGACAGATTCAGGATTTGAAATACCAGGTCAGACACCTAATGCAATGTGACCTCACTCCTGAGAGGGAAGAAGAAATACTCACAGGCCAGGGGGGAAAAAAAGATTTGCTACAGCAGTATGCAAATTTCAAATGCCTCTTTGTTTACAGAAAATAAAGCAAAATTCAGAGACTCCTGGAAGCATATATTTTATTCTCTATATTTTATTAATTATTTATGAATGGACGGTGTCTATTTTTATTATCTTGCTACTGGCAAAGTCTGTTTTAAGTATGGGCTTGGGGTCCTGGAGACCCCCCCCCCCAGCTCTCCTGCCCTACAGGAGGCCAGCTATAGCAGTGTGGTAGGCACAGAGCATGCCGACTCACTCTTTCCCAGTCTCCACCACCAGCCAGGAGGCCAGTGACAGTGGTGGGGCCAGGGCGGGGCATGCACGCTCTATTCTTCATTCCTGCCCCCCACCCGGAGGCAGGAGGGCATTGAGAAGGGTGGGGCTGATATGGAGCACAGCCACTCACTCACCCTTTCCTGGTCTCTGCCACCAGCCAGGAGCCTGTTGAGAGTGGCAGAGCCAGGGCAGAGTGCAGCTGCTTGGTCTTTCCCACACTTTCCCGGTGAACACGAAGCTGCGGAGAGTTGGGCGGCCTGCGTGGAGCATGGCAGGAAGGCCTTCCCCAGCCTCAGTGGGCAGGAAGGCAGGAGGCATGGTGGAGGGTTGATGGACAGGTGCCAGGAGGAAGAGGAGGAGGACAGGCGTGGGAAAGAGGCTCTGATTGGCCCTCAGTCAGGGAGAGATTTCACCCCACTGGGGGCATGCTCCCCTTGTGAGGGCCAATCAAAGGTGCATGTAATCAGATGGACCTGGCATGATTTACGTGTTATGATATATTATGTATTCTTTATGCCGGGGTCTCCAAATGTAACAAAATTAACAAAATGTAACACAGTTGTTAACCTACTTATTTGGATCAAAAGTAAACATTGAAAGGTAGATGAAGAAATGTTAACTTTAATGCAATCCTTTTGGGAACAATGTTTTACTGTGGAATCCTTTTATTTAGCTACATATACTTACCTAGTCTGCAGTGCACACATCTTTGAATCTATTCCCATGATAAAAATTACTAGTTGAGCAGTATCTATAATGTCATTGCTCTCATCTAATGCCAAAGGGGAAAAAATCAGAACTTCCTGTCTTGACAGCCAGTGACATTTGCAGCTCTTCTCTAGCTCTTCAACATGCCTGGTAATCGTAGATGCAGATAAACTGACACAACTAACCCAAGATACCTTCTCAGGGCACATTTCCTCCATTACCTTAGAATCATAGAATCATAGAGTTAGAAGGGACCTCATGGGTCATCTAGTCCAACCCCCTGCTCTATGCAGGACACTCACATCCCAATCGCTCATCCACTGCAACCTGCCACCCCCCTTTGCCTTCAAAGAATCAGCCTCTCCAAGCCTCAATCATGAGAAGTAAAACAGCAGCCAAAGGGAGGGGAACTTGGCTGGAGGAAGATGTGAGAAGGGGAATGCCATAAGCTTCCCTGCTAAGAGAGTACTCAAGGCCCCACTCACCAGCTCCTGCAATCACAGATGTATAAGAACAGTGGTCCCCAACACCTGGTCCGGGGACCGGTAGCGGTCCGTAGAACAGTCGGTACCGGGCCACGGCTCCTCCTCGTCCTCCTCCCCGGCTGCTGCCTTGGGGACTGCCCTGCCACTCTGCCGCCGGCTCACCTTTGGTGCTCTCCAGCAGCTGCCATGGCTGGGACTCCCCTTCAGCATGACACTGCACAGCTGCTGCTGGCAGTGCCCTTCTGTGGGCGGCGGGAAGTCAGGGGCACCGGTGGGAAAGCAATTAGAGCAGGGGCTCAGGCGGTGGTGGCGACGTCCCTCGGCAAAAGACAATCCCCCCCCCCCGGGCTTCAGTAAAATTGTCAAGCATTGACCGGTCCCCGGAGATAAAAAGGTTGGGGACCACTGTATAAGAAAACTCCTAGCTGGAGTGAGGAAGGGAGGAGAGGCACAAGCATGCAAGGCCGGAAGTCAGAGCAACCAGCTCTTGTTGTGGAAGGAAGAATCCTTTTGCTTGAAGCAGCAACCTCACCAATAGCTTTGGAAGCCACTTGCTTTGATGGGTGGAGCCTCTAGAAATGTTCAGTATGCAAAACACTGTATCCTTTTTTTTTTTTTGCGAAAATACCAGGCCTTTTACTGTCCTTTTCCCACCTTTATTTGCAAAAGCAGACCTGACATCTCCTGAACCCATTCACACAGCAACTGTTCCTTCCTGGTGTATGTACATAGATTCAACACGGTAATTCATGGAGAGGGGGAGTTGAAAAGCTGAGTGGAATGGGTGCCTGAGCATAGCTGGCTAGCAAAGCAAATAGACTGGCCAAAATGCTATTATCGAGGATATGAACAAGACGGGGTTGACAGAAGGAACCACGGAGACCCAAACAAACAATATTGCTGTTATCCTTTTTGCAAGAAAGGGACAGGATGAGCAGCAGTAGATGGTGCCTCTTGAGACAGAAAGAACAGTATGGGTCTGGGGGAAAATGTCATGAGGTTGATAGCAGCGGACAAGCAGGTTGGAGGGCTGCACAGAAAGAGGTTGGGGACTGCATGCAGCCCATGAGCCTCAGGTTGGGGACTCCTGCTTTATGCAATTGTTTTATTGTTGCAATCCACACAGCCTTTTGGAAAGTGTAGAATAGAAATCTAATAAATAAATTTTATAAATACTGTTAGGTCTCAAGTTGCCACTGGACTTAGTTTTTATTTTGCTACCACAGATTAACATGGTTACCCCTTTGTAATCGTGAACATTACACCAAGGCCTGCAAGGCAGGGTTCCTGCCATGCTGGTGTAACCTACTCAGTTTAAACAAGATCAAAAATAATTTATTTTTATTTCAAAAAGGTGAGAGTTCATATCTATGACAGTGTGATCCCACCTTGTGACACTGGCATTTATGGAAATAACTATAACCCAACTTCAACAGGTATCATCTTTGGAACAATATAACAACAACCATCTTTGGAACAATATTCAATACATCTAACAGCAACCAACAGTTAACAATTCAGGCCTGTTGTATTTGAGCAGATCAGGGCCTCAGTCTTTCTGACTTCTGTCCAGGCTAAGGTGACCAGATTTTAACATTGGTCAAGCGGGACACCATTGACTGGGGGAGTTCTTGATTAAAAATTTGGTCTATATGGAGCAATCTGGTCACCTTAGTCCAGGCAGTCCCTTGAAGAAGCACCAACTTGCAGCTGTGCTGTGTTGGAAGATCTTCTCTGAAGTCTCTGGTACCTTTTCATTCAGATGGAAGGCAACAGGGTACAAACAGCAGCAGAAGTCTTTACCTAAAATGTTAATAAATAGTTTTCAGACAAAGGAGTGCTTCTGAGGGGAGAGGGCTTCAGGCCTCCGATCTTTCTGGGGAAATTGCACCTTTTCTTCCTTATAAGGAATACCCCAATATCTCCCTCTAGTGTAGCGATCCCCAACCTGTGGGCTGCGGACCACCAGTGGTCCTTCAACTAATTGGAGGTGGGCCGCAAAGGACGCCTTCTCCCCCCCCCGGCCCTTTACTTCATCCCCCCTGGCCCTTTACAACACACTTCAGGTGTCATTGTCTCCCATCACTCCCAGATGGGACTATCTCGTTGCAGAGAAACAAGCTCAGGGTCATCGTCATGAGTTAAAATTTCCATGAAAATAAAATGTTCCTTATGTTCATTGTTGTGGCGTGTCTGTATCTTATTTTGAAGGGATGTTTAAATATTACCATAGCGATCAGAGAGCGTTAGGGCAATGGTTGAGAGTAGAGGAGTAAACTCCCCCCCACCAGGCCTCAGTAAAATTGTCAAGCGTTGAGTGGTCCCCGGTGATAAAAAGGTTGGGGACCACTGCTCTAGTGGACTCAGGGCTACACTGGTACAAGACTACATCTGGTATTGGCATGGGAGTCAGAAACCCCCACGCATTTCTGCCATGATTATATTTTTGCTATAATTCAGTGTGTTTAGCCAGCCTGACCTATATGCCCTGATGTAGCCAAGATGCCTTCATTTGACACCCCAAGGTTGATTTCCTGCTGTTGTATTTCATGCATACCAGCCTCCCCAAACATTCCTTACCTCCTATCCCTTATTGCCCTCTGTTTCTCTCCCTATTTGGTTTCCCTTATTTCCCATGTCTACCCTTCCCTTGAAGCCCGGATTATTATCTTCATGTTATGACTTCCTATGAACTGTGCTTGTTTCAAGTTCCCAGGGATGGGAGAGCCCCTATATTGCCAAGCCTATGCTTTGTGAGTCAGTTCTGACTATGCCTTCAAAGCAGATGCTTGCATTTCTAATAAATAAACTTTAATTCAAAAGATTTAGTTATTTAGAATTGAAGTCTCTCATAATGGCCTATTATGCACGGCCACTGAAATGGCGGCATGGAGAACGGCAGCAGAGGAGGAAGAAGTGAAGCAAACCATTTACTCACGGGACGGAACGCAACAGCGGCAAAACCCAGAGTATCTGATTCTGCACGTGGCTACTCCAGAGCCACTTCTGGTTGCGCCCTAGTCCTGGGAAGCTCCACTTTACATTGACTCTGTGCCCGGTTGCCGCCTGCAATGTGCATAATTGGTGATTTTAGCCGCCGCCATTCCACCCCAAATGCAGACCTTCCACTCCATGCATAATGGGCCAATGGGATAACCAAGGACCCAGCCCTGATTTAAACATGAAATTGCTAATGCGGGAGATTTTGCTGGTACTCAGTGTTCCCTTTTAGTTGGGCTGCTATATTTCCAAGGCATGCAAAACATGTCTGCAAGACATGAATATGTTGGGCTTGTTGGCTGTTGCACTCATGTGTGCAGCTATTTTGCATGGATGGCAGCTTAGTTAAAAAATGGTGCTGGGCATGTAAATTTGTTTGTCTTGCTAGCCTCATCTTTAAATCAGCCCTGTAGAAGTACAATTCTGCAGGTTGATGCATCTTGCTGTAACAAAAGGTGCTGGAACCATTGCCCATCAAATCCAATAGGCTGCCTCATTTGTTCCTTCTCTTTGGGGCAAAAGATTGCAGAGGATGGGGCCTGATGCTACTGGGGGAAGCCCAAATGAGGCAACAGGTACAAGGTGCTAGGAGAGGGGGGGGGTAAAAGAAAAGTTGGGGGAGGGGTCCTGTTTCACCAACTCTCAAGTGCATCCAGCAGCCAGTGAAGAAGTGAGCAGAGAATGAGATGCTGGTCAGGAAGATGCCCTGGCAAGGGGAGAAGGGGCTGGGATACTTCTGGATACTGAACATTCTGTCGCTCTGGCCAGCACATGTGTTGTCTTTCATGGATGTGCTCTTCCTTCCGGCTCACTTTGAATTGTTGAGCATTGCAAGTGTATCCTCAAAGTACAGGTTTCTTGTCTCCAGAGCAGACTTTTGGCCTGATTGCCTGTTTTCTCCTCTGTTCATTTCAACAGTGCTTTGGCAGGAAAACTTGGCTGAATGTATCCACAATTCTTTGTGAGTTACAGCTTGGATGTTTCTTCCTATTACATCTGATATAAGCAAAACCGCTTCTTAAGAGAATGTAGTCATGGATCATAAATCAAGTACACAATGATGCAAATGGTTTACATGAATGTCTAAATGTTAGAGGGGGAAAGAGCCTAAAAAAGATAACAGCAAACCAAGTCAGCACAGAGGGATCTGGATTTTCTGCTTTAAAATAAAGAATAATACATGCAGGCAACCCACTAATCCAATTGCATTAAATCAAAGAATGCATTTTATTTTAAAGAATATATATGGATTATTTTTCTGCTATTGTACAGGATTTGTGTGTATAATAAATAATGCAGGTTAAATTACATTCTCTTTTGGCTTAAAGTTTAATATTCCTATTGCCTTATAAAGAAATTATTGGGGGGGGTCTTGCATATGTACAGCTGCACTCATAAACCTAATGGAATTACTATTGCAGAGCTGGGGAGATTAGAAGGAACTGCCTGACTATCAAGGGAAAAGGCAAAGGTTCACAGTTCAGCTGGCTCCCAAATTATTTATCTCCCTAATAACTTAACAGATTGAATATATTATTTGGCAGTGACCTCGATGTGTAACGATAAAGATCTGTGGGTATCTCAGAAAATATATGACACTATCATACATTGTAGCTCACATATAGTGAACTACAAATTTATTCTTTATGTTAATGAACTCTCTCCCACAAGGACATCACAAGGGCAGAAACAGATAAAAAAAAGGAAAACCAACTGGGCAGTTTAGTCCATATTAAACCAGAGGTGGAATAATGTGTTAGACTCATGGATATTCAAAGTGCTGATCAGGTGGAGCCATACCAAAAGCTATCATGCACCATATTTTCATAGGCAACTTATTTTCCAAGTTTTCAGAGCACCAGGGACGCAAATTTGAATCAAAAAGGACAATTTCCCCTTCTTGTTCAGGTATCCCATTTCAGACAAAACCTGAGCATGCAGATAAAGCTTTTGTGAACCCTTCTAAGGATCCACTTGACCTGCTTACTGCATGCACGGATCAAGCGTCTGCTGAAGAAGCCTTGCTTCTTGCTTGCCACAAGGTGATAAAATGCAGAGGAAACCCAGTAGGGCAATAATAGCTTCCAATGAAATTTGAACATATAAAATTGCCTCACAGCATCAGATGTCTCTCTCTTGCCAAAGAGCACTGCAGCTGATGTAAAATGCCAAGTAGTCTCTCCTCTCTTGTCTTCCTCATGGTTAGTGAGTTTCAGTAACTGAATGTAGCAGGTGCCTTCAGAGTGCGCGGCGGCGTCCAAATTGGCCGCTCCAGGCCGCTACAGCCAGTGTCTCACCGTGGGGGGGGGATGTGAGTGGCCGATTCGGACACCGCCACATACAACCCTAACACCCAGCAGATGCAATGGAGTCAAGACACTTAGTGTAAACATTTATTTATGTCAGGCTTTCTTTTTCATTTTTATTGGTTTAAAAGGTTAAAAGGTAAAGGTATCCCCTGTGCAAGCACCGGGTCATGTCTGACCCTTGGGGTGACGCCCTCTAGCGTTTTCATGGCAGACTCAATACGGGGTGGTTTGCCAGTGCCTTCCCCAGTCATGACCGTTTTACCCCCCAGCAAGCTGGGTACTCATTTTACTGACCTCGGAAGGATTTAAGGCTGAGTCGACCTTGAGCCATCTGCTGGGATCGAACTCCCAGCCTCATGGGCAGACAGCTTCAGACAGCATGTCGCTGCCTTACCACTCTGCGCCACAAGAGGCTCTTTTTATTGGTTTATAAAATATAGAGAAAATAACAGTTCTTACATATATACAATGAGTCTCCCCCAACAGATTTTTTTCTTAACTTCTTAAAGATACACACCTTTATTATTTAAAAAGGAAATATATTAAAATAAGAACATTAATCTGGTATATCATAGATGAAATTTAGTTAGTGTTTAGGAATTCTAAGAGGCAGTTCCAATGATTCATAAAATCTTCCAGAGGTCTTCTATTCAACATGTTTGTAAGTTGTGCCATTGTGGCATGTTCTTTAATTTTGTCCAACCATGTATCCACTCCAGGCAAGTCTTGTGATTTCCATCTTTGTGCTAATGTCAACTTTTTGCTGCTGCAGTTGCTTGGAAGAAAAAATATCTGGCATATTTAGGCAAGTTAATAGGAAAGAAATTTAGTAAAATGTACTTAAAACATAAAGGAAGCTTAATTTTTTTAATTTTCTCCATTAAAGCCTGAATCTTTATTTAAAACTTTTTAACCCATTTACAAGAGCACCAGGGGGTTGGACTAGATCAGCGGTCCCCAACCTTCTTGTAGTCGGGGACCGCCTCCGAGGGTGGGAGAGAGCCGGCAGCCCGGCCACAGCAGCTGCACGTAAACGCGCATGCGCAGTTGCCGCGCATATGCGTTTTCGCCACTAGGTGGCGCTAATGCGCATGTGCAGAACAGCCGCATGTGCGCGTTTTCGCCAGCAGGGGGCGCAAACACGCATGCGCGGTGGGTCCGCGCGTGCGCGTTTGCGTCGCTCGCGTGCCAGCGGCCGTGCCTGCCTCTTCCCCCCTCTCGCTGTGGGGGGAGGGGAAGGCAGGCGCGGCCGCTGGCGGCCCGGTACCATGGCCTTAACTGCCCGGTACCGGGCCACGGACCGGGGGTTGGAGACCTCTGGACTAGATGACTTGTATGGCCCTTTACAACTTTATGATTCCATGATATGATAAAAGGAGCCTATAGCATCATAACATTTCCAGCATTTCCCATCAGATTGATTCGACATTCTACTTATACCTTTTGGAGTTACATTCCACCTATAAAACATTTTATACCAATTTTCTCTTAATAACATTTCAAAACAACAATTCATGCATTTAATATTTTAACTCCATAATTGTTCCTAATCATTAAATGAAATATTTTGGTCAGAATTATGCATCCATTTAGTCATACAGTTTTTAACTCGCTCATCTTCAGTTTCTAACTTTAATAAATACTTATAAATCCAGCCTTGTAGATGTGCTTTTCTTTGGTAATTTCAACCTCAAATTCAGTCAAGTCTCCAAGTGGTTTCCCCATCATTTTAAACTCAGGTTTCATTCTTGATGCTATTTGCATTCAGTTGGTTCCACTATTTTATTTGTCAATTGGCAAGAACCAAATCTTGGGAATTCAGCAAATCCATTTTTCCCTGTTGTAGTTTACCCAAGTAAGCTTCCACTGGAGGTTTTAGTGGGGATATTTCAGGACTCATTCTGTCCTTATACTTCAACCAAACTTTCACTAAGCTTGTTCTTAAAATATGATCTTCTTTCTTCCGCTTTGTTATCATGCTGGGCCATAACAGATTATGAAAACATTGTTCCAATCCACTCTTCTCATATATCAAATCACGTCTCAAAGGGCTCATTCAGAAATCCAAATCAAAATGTAGACATGATAATACAATACAGCTTTAGATTCAGGGCACCCATCCCTCCTTTTCCTTTCATCTTGGAGGATTTGAAATGCAATCCTAGGTCTCTTGTAGTTCCACGTAAATTTATTTAAATATTTTTGCCATTCTTCTCTTTAATGTCTAAGGGTAGATTTTGAAATAGAAAATTTAGTTCAGGTAGAACATTAATTTTAATTGCTACCATTCTTGCTGACCAAGAAAAAAATTTAGTCCATCTGAGCAGGTATTGGATGAAGATCTTATACACTTCTAGGGAACTGTCTATGAATAGCACAAAGTATGATGTAGCAGTAAAGAAGATAAATGCAGTCTTGGGCTGTATCAACAGAAGCAAAACATAAAAATTACAAGATGTCATAGTCCCACTGTATACAACATTGGTCAGACCACCACCACCCCTCCCGGAGTACTGTGTGTACTTCTGGAGGTCTCATTTCAAAAAGGAGGTGGTCAAAATTGAGAGGGCTCAGAGGAGAATGCTGAGAATGATCGGGGGCCTGGGGACCAAACCTATGAGGAAAGGCTGAGGGACTTAGGAATGTTCAGCCTGGAGAAGAGGAGGTTGAGAGTAGACATGATACTTAAATACTTAAATACTCTTTAAGTATTTTAAAGATTTTCATTTAGAGGGAGGCAGGGAGTGGTTCCTGTTGACAGCAGAGGACAGGACCTACAGTATTGAGTGAAAACTATGTGGAGAATGATATTAGCTAGAAAACAGGAAAAAAAGATTTCACAGTAAGAGTAGTTCAGCTGAGGGACTGACTGCCTAAGTAGCTGGTGAGCCCCCCCCCCCACACACACACACACGGTCTTCAAGCAGCGGCTGGACAGCTACTTATCCTGGATGCTTTAGGCTGATCCTGTGTTGAGCAGGATATATATGACCTGCATCCCAAAAAGGCCAGTGATGGTTCTGAAGGGGGTGGGAAGAGGGACTCTAGGTGGGCATGTACAACACTTTGCTTCCTGATCATATTCTGCATGATCATATCACTTCTGGGGTTTCTTGAAGCCTGGAGATTGTTTTAGAGCTTTCTCACTGGTACAAATGTTGGGGAAGGATGGTTTATATATACACATGCCTCCTTTCAGCAACCAGTTTGTGGCAGCTCACAAGTAAAACTCCCATAAATTATGAAAACAACATAACTGCAGTGATTGCTTACCAGGGCTGCAATCCCACCTTCATCACCAGTGTTAGATCTGTGGGTTTGGAGAGACGAGAACATATGGGAGTTCATATCAGCTCTTTATTGTGACGCTAGCATGATCGTGCAAGAACTGAAGCTGAAACAAATAGAACCCATAACCAACTCCAACTCATATACAAAATCCCCTCAACAAATCTTCCCACCAGGGCGTGCTATTGGTCAGTTACCCTTTCCCTTCTGGATCTGGCAGATGGGATCTAGCCGGGCATTCATCGATTACAGTGCAGGCTCACAATCCTACCTCGGACCTCAAGTTTGGTCCTCAGCAGAACTACAGACACAACAGTCAGCATTAACAGCTAACCGTTTAAAAAATCATGACCATAAACACAGAATAAAAGAAGCGCCGAATACCCTAAAATTATTCATAATCTTTTAAAAATTTGTCTTTCAAAGAATTCATAAACAACCAAGCAATTTTCTTGAGTGCCAAAGTCCCCAAACAGGTCTTTCAGTACTTATTTCCCAGGTCTTCACATTATCTGGATAAAATAACCTATAACAAGGTTCATGAGCTCCCCCCCCCCATCTTTGTAGATAGCTCAATGTTAATAACAGCTTTAAATGGAATTAGCATTTCCTATTTTGTAGATTGAAAGCATGCAATCGCTGCTTCCAAACTTTTGTTCAGAGCAGGGCAGAACAACCATTCCAACCAAGAGAACTGTGAAATGGTGAAAACATTGTAGGAACTAAGCACAAAGTGATTAATAATGACCAGTGGGATAATTTTCTCTATTCTGCATCAGATTTGGGACATTTTGAAGGTGTAACCAGTTTCAATTGGAGTAGAAACTTCCTGCTATCATATGAGGACAATTTACTGAGATACTCATAACCTAAAACATCCAACAGCTAAACTGGGAGACTCCCAGTTTATCCAAGCTGCCTCATCCACTCTGCCAACTACCCTTTCCCATCTAGTTTCTTTTCCAGGTTTGTGGTTCTTATTGTTTTTAAGGCCATTTATTCTGCTGGCAGCCAGCAATCAAATATATCTTCACGTATTGATCAGCTTTGGTCTGATAGAAGTTCAAGAACATGAGGTCTTAGTCTTTGACCCTCAAATAGCTTATGAAGCTCAATCCAATATACTGATATTCACACACAGAAGCTTCCCAAGGATGTTGGATGCATGGGAGAGGGAGGGGAAAATCAATGAAGTGTGTTAATGATTCACAATTTATAGAGCAGCTGCCATTTTAATATTAAAATAAATGTTATATTGCAAAGGAATGGGAACAGAGGTGGTGGCAGAGAAAATATTTCTTTAGAGGCTCCTTTTCTGCTGGGAAATTATGTGCAGGGAATTTTATTATCTGTAATTTATTGGAGTCATTTAGTCATATAATTTAAAACGCTGTATGGAAATAAATTAACCGGAGTGTTCAGAAGAACTCTTGAGTGGATGGGGCTTAACTGGCTGCCATGTTTCAGAAACTGTAAAGGAGGTGTTCAGGGTGGCCCATGGCCTTTTCTCCAAACTCCTAAGGCTCCTTTTTGGAGTCATCTGTTGTGTTGTGCTGGACCTCTGCATGGAGGCTTGAACTAATGCTGGGGATTGTAACTGACTTCTCCAGAATCTTGACTGAATCAGGCATTGGTAAGGTTGCCAACACTGCTGGTTAAATGCCTGGAGATTCTGAAGGTGGGCAGAGTGGAGTTTAAGGCTTATGAGATGTCTCTTATGATGCTCTAGCTGACAGGGGTAGTCAAACTGCAGCCCTCCAGATGTCCATGGACTACAATTCCCATGAGCCCCTGCCAGCACTGGCAGGGGCTCATGAGAATTGTAGTCCATGGACATCTGGAGGGCCGCAGTTTGACTACCCCTGTATCTAGCACCACAGAGACGTAGAGAAATTCCTAAGAGTGTCACAAGGGAAGCCGTTTTACAGCTAGTTTGTTCTCCTGCTTGAGAAACAATTAGATGAGACACCATTGACAAGTCACATCATACTTTTAAAAGGAATATGAAAAGTACCAGTTAGTGTCATGTGCCATGCCAATATCTCCAGTTTCCTCCTGGATGGAGGTTAGCCATGCTTTTGACCCCCCCCCCCCCTCTTATGGATTCTTTGTTCTTTCAGTGTAGCTCAGCTTCCCTTTGAAGCCCTACTCTGGCCAATGTTATGTTAATGTTTTCACTAGGAAGCTGTAAAGATCCCACCTCCCAGGGACAACGCAGCTGGGAATGAGTATAGCTTGCCTGCCTCCTGGTTTTGCACTTTTGCTGATCAAACACTCATTCTTGTGAGAACCAACTTTCCCCTGTTCAGCTTAGGGGGGCGGGGCCGAAGTAGTTAAAACCCCGTTCCTCTCTTTGGGCCTTGTCTTTGCCAATAACTCTGCTCTGTGTGTTTCCTGAAGAAGATGCCTGCTCTGTTGTAATCCTCAATTAAGACTGAGTTTGCTACGGTCTGCTTGGCGTGCTCTCAGGTTTGTCGCTGTTGGGGATCACCAGCTGAGATGGTCTCCTAGGATCCTGACAGCAGCAACCCAAATATACAAATTATGTATTACTAAAGAGACTGTCAGAGCTTCTTGTTGCGCAGAGTGGTAAGGCAGCAGACATACAGTCTGAAAGCTCTGCCCATGAGGCTGGGAGTTCAATCCCAGCAGCCGGCTCAAGGTTGACTCAGCCTTCCATCCTTCCGAGGTTGGTAAAATGAGTAACCAGCTTGCTAGGGGGTAAACGGTAATGACTGGGGAAGGCACTGGCAAACCACCCCGTATTGAGTCAGCCATGAAAACGCTAGAGGGCGTCACCCCAAGGGTCAGGCATGACTCGGTGCGTGCAGAGGGGATACCTTTACAGAGACTGTCACCTAAGTCCTAAAATACAATTTAGAACACATAGGCATTAATGAGCAAATATACCCTTATACTAAATTAGAGCAAATACAACAAACATCAAACGTCTATGGCACATGTATTTATTTACTTAATTTAGACCCTGTTTTTCTCGCCAAAGAAGATCCAAAGTGGCTTACTATGTTCTCTTCTTGTTCATTTTATGCTCCTTCCCTGACTGAATACACACAGGACAAGAAAGGCGGGCCAGTGCCTGCATGCCAGTAGTGTTAATCCCTGCTTACGTATGACACCAGCACTGTCTGAGCCCCCTCCCGGCCCTAGCCTACATTAGGGCACCTGATAACCACCAAGGCAAGATTATTCCATGTTCCCTGTCTTGCCACAACAGCCATCAGAGGCCCGGCCACTGCAGGCCCATGCGCAAGGGCCTTCCCCCACCTACAGTATCCCTGTGGGGAACACAAAATGCCCAGTTCATCTTCATGGTACTGCACAGCCAAATTGGGTGTTTTACCCCCCCCCATACACATACTAGTGGGAGAGGGGCACGCTGCTCTCTTACCATCGTGCGTGGGAACCCCATGCCCCCATGCCCCCTACTGCCGCCATTGTGGTGAGGTGCAGCAGCATCTTCCTGCTCCAGAATTGTGTGTGCACATGCACTACTCTGGGGCAGATCATGTGTGCTGGGAGATGTCCTCCCCTATGTGTACATGAGGAGTGGTTTGGCGTGGTGTCTCACCGCTAGGAAGCAGTGACGGCATGGCACAGCCACCACTGCGCATAATCAGTACCTCTGAGATAGATCAGGCTGAGAAAGTATGTCTGGCCTAAGAGCACATAGGCCTATTCTGCACAGCCGCTGAAACGGCGGCATGGAGAATGCGGAGGAGAAAGAAGTGAAGCAAACCATTCACGCATGGGATGGAACGCAACGGCAGCAAAACCCAGAGTATACAAATATGCACACGGCTACTCCGGAGCTGCTTTTGGTTGCGCCCTGATCCCGGGAAGTTCCACTTTCTTCCACATCTCGCTAATGCGGCTTTTTCGGCAGCATACATTGACTCTGAGCCTGGTTGCCGCCTGCAGCATGCATAATTGGTGATTTTAGCTACCGCCATTCCACCCCGAATGCGGATCTTCCACTCCGTGCATAATGGGCTTAAGTGAGTTTACATAGCAAGGGTAGGGATTTGAATCTGAGTCTCCTGGATTCTCATTAGTCTATTGCTTTGACTTTCTATTTCTGTCTATGTCAGACAAGCTTGCTGATGCTGAGCCACCTTCAGCCTCCCATTTGCCAAAACTAGTGAAGCCTCTCTCCTGAGTTGCATCCTCCCCCCCCCCCAGAGCCAACAACTCTTTCCTTGAATTGTGGTCAACAGGGACTTATCAGAGTTCACCTTTTGCTCAATAATGCATTTTGTCATTTCAATCATAAATCTGTGACCCCAAGCCAAGCTGCTCTGACTTCCAAGCCGCAACATGAAAGGAAGGACTGACTAATCGGCTGATAAATAAATGAGTTTTAATGTCCCACTGTAGGCATGCGTATTTCAGATGGGAAGTACCCAAATCAGTCTTGATTCAGGCACGGATCATCCAAAACCAGTCTGAAACAGTAAGCACCATTGGTTTCTAGGGCCAAATCACAGCTATCCAAAAAAGCCAAATTGCAATCTGATGTGATTTGGTTGCTTCGGAGGCAGTCATTTAAACTTTAAATGGACCAAGAGAGTGGGAAGTACCATTTCTTTTCCCCACCTTAGCCTGCTTTCCAAGGCAAAGGGGTGGAGGGAAGGAGACAAACCAATGACTAAGTTCCCTAGAGGTAAGTACCAGGTAAGTACCAACACATCAGCTCGATGCCTATGGCTGGCAAAATTTTAGAACAAATCATCAAACAGTCAGTCCTTGAGCAGCTAGAGCGGATGGCTGTAATTACGGTAAAATACAGTATGGATCCTATTAATGTTAAGTGGATTGAGAACTGCTTGAAAGAATGCACTGAGCATCATGCAAAGTGAGGTTACCACTTTATTCTGCTCTGGTTCGACTTCGCTTGGAGTACTGTAATCAGTTTTGGGTACCAGAACTGAAGAAAGATGTAGACAAACTGGAGCATGTTCAAAGGAGGACTTCAAAGATGGTGAAGGATGTAGAGACCAAGTCGTATGAGAAAAGGTTGGGGGAGCTTGGTTTGTTCATCTTGGAGAGACGATGACTAAGAGCTGATATGATAGCCCTCTTCAAATACTTGAAGGGCTGTCATATAGAAGATGGAGTTGTTTTCTGTTGCTCCAGAGGGTTGGACCACAACCAATGGGTTGACATTCACTCAAAAGAATGTTCGGCTAAATATCCAAAAGAAGTTACTGACGTAGCGGTTCCTCAGTGGAACAGACTTTCTGGGGAGATGGTAGGTTCTCCTTTTTTGGAAGTTTTTAAGCAGAGGCTAGATAGTCATCTGACAGAAATGCTGATTTTATTAACTTAGGCAGATTGTGAGTTGGTGTCATTCCGGTTATATTATTGTTGATCAAAACATTGAAATTATGTTAATTTACAACCACGGATAGATTATTGTGGATGTTATTTCTATGTTATATGATAAGGTCGTTCCACGTAGTTTCCCGCAATATTGTATGTAAACTGCCTGGAGCTGTATGGGAGGACAGTACAAATAAATAAATGAATGAATGAATGAATGAATGAATGAATGAATGAATGAATGAATGAATGAATGAATGAATGAATGAATGAATGAATGGTGCTCTATGTGGCAGTGTTCCCCAACCCCCAGTCCATGGCCCGGTACCAGACCGTAGAGCCTTCGGTATCGGGCCACGGTGGGGGGGGGAGGGAGTTGCAGCACACCACTCACTGCACCAGGAGTGATTGGCCGCTTTGGCGGCCAAATTACTCAAGCCTAGGGAAGAGGGAGGCCTGGGGACCATGGGGCGAAGAGAGAGAGTGGCACTCACTACGTGGCACTCACCAGTGGGCACAAATGCATAGGCGTGGAGCTGCCACGCCAATGCGTTTGTGCCCCCTGGTAAGCGCCTTGCTGCGGGGGGGAGGTGCGGGTGCAAACGCACAGGCACGGCAGCTCTGCGCATGTATGTTTGCACCTGTTGGTGAGTGCTGCGTGGTGAGCGTTGATCTCCCTCTTCTCCCGCCCCAGTTCCCAGGCCTCCCTCTCTCTCCCCAGTCCCCTGCCTGAAAAAGATTGGGGACCATTGCTGTATAGCGTTAAGAGACCCCGGGATGTACAAATGAAGCATTGTGAACACTGTGCTTCTCCCTGGAGTGCCCCATCTTGTCAGATGTAAGTTGCAACAGATGCTGCCATTCCTCACCTGGGGTAGGTGGGCATGAGAAACCTACTTTTCAATGTATTAGTAAAATTAGGCTTTTCCCTGTATTACCAATGGGACCTCCCAGCAGTTGTTCCCTCTGTGCATTAAGTTGGCTGACAGTAAAAAACGGCAACCAAGGATGTGTTTTAAAATCAGAGAAGCACATTTTTGGTTGTTAATCAAAGAAAAGAAGCAAAGGTCAGACCTACATGGATCCATAGGCATCCTTCGCTTTTTAAAAGAGAACGCCCCAAATCAGTAAGTTTATTATTTGTTTATTTGTTTCCATTTTTAACTCACCACTCCTGGCAAATATTGACTCATGGTGGTTTACAACACTCTAAAAATACATATTACATCATAAAACAACCTTAAAACTACAAACCAATATCAATAATAATTAAAGCCACGATCAATGGTAATTGAAATGCTATTAATCAGATATCAACAGCCTAAAAACAACATTCTGCAACCAGATGGTGGTAGTGGAAGGAATTAGGTGTAAATTCTGGTTTCCAATTTTGAGGTTTGCCTCAACAAAATGCCTGGTGAAAAAGCTCCATCTTACAGGCCCTGCAAAACATAGTCAGAGCCTTGTGCTATAACATTGTCACAACCTTATGCTATAGCAACCAAAATAAAAACTATTAAAACAAAAAAGTTTAACAGATAATAATTAAACTAAATTTAAATTTATATATTTAAAACATAATATAAAAGTTTAAAATAAAGTCAAGAAATAATGCACAGTGTATTTCTACAGCTTTACCTTTACTATTATATACATATATACATACATACACATACACACACACACACACACACACACACATACATACATACATACATACATATATACATATACATACATATATTCAATTTCAATTTATTGCCTGCAGCTTCCCTAGCAGCTCAGGGCAGTGAACAACAGTAAAACATAAAAAATTAACATAAACGTGTAATAATGGGTTGGGGATCCCAGTCCCGTTGAGCCAAGGGAGATACTGTGGTAGGAGGGGGTTAGACAATAGAATGATTGGGAGACATGGTCGTCCAACAGTCCCCAGCTAGTGACTTGTTCAAGGCCAGGGCCTATACCAGGGGTAGTCAAACTGCGGCCCTCCAGATGTCCACGGACTACAATTCCCACAAGCTCGTGGGAATTGTAGTCTGTGGACATCTGGAGGGCCGCAGTTTGACTACCCCTGGCCTATACAGATATGCTTCTAACCTCTGTCCCATTCTGATGAATGGAGTGGAGGCTTGGGTGGTACCAACACTGATGCTGTGCAATGCCAGGTCTATTAATAACAAGTCCTCGATACACTGTGAGTACTTTGAGGTGCATGAGGTTGACTTGGCACTCATGACTGAGACCTGGGGTTGAGTAGTGTGGTTGGACTGGGTGAACTTTTTCCAGGGGGATGGCTCCGATAGTCTTCTACGACCTTTCAGGGCTGCCCAGCCTGGTGTTAATTCTATTTTTTTTTCAGGGGGTGCACTTTGTATTGTGTGCTAAATCATGTCCAGGTGGTGGGTGGGGAGGGAGAGAGGGGTAGGAGAGGGTTATGATGCTTAATTTAGGTTAGTTTTCACTCCGGGGTTGGGTAAAATTGATTTGGGAATAAACTGGCATAGGGTCTCAGCAAGTGCTACAGAATTCAGTTCCTTGATCAAGAACAGCAGGGGAAATTCAAAAGGCCTAATAAAACATTTGTGAGATGACCAGAGCCTCAGAAAGTCAAGCAATACTCACTGGTCTTTCATTGGAAGCTGGAAGTATTAAACCCAACAGGCACTTTGAAAATCCTTTCCAAATATTGTTTTGTCTGAACAGCAAATAAATTGCTTTTTTCTTTTCTTTTCTTTTTTTTTGGCCATGAACTAATATGGTAATGCCACAGCAGATCCAGATTTTGACATATATTTAAAACACGGGATTAATGCAACACAAATATTATTATGTACAGTTAGGATTATTGAGTAAAGCCTTCAAAAATATATACCAAGGAGGAAATTCAGAAGAAATTAAACAGAAATGTATTGCTCAAAATGACTGTTGTTTATCCGTGGTTTGCTAGCACACCAGTTTCTTTTGCCCAGAGTGGAACATGAATGGGAGAGGGAGAGGAGCCAATCCCATCATGGCCTGGTCACAGTGGGATTTGGAGATGGGGAGGAGGACTCTTCCTGAGGAATGGAACTCACAACACACACAAGCAATGGCAGCAATATTCAAGAGGAGCCTAAAATGAATCTGATAAGGTCAGTTCAACTGGTCCGTCAGGGAAATACAAAAATTAAATTCTCATTTATTACTCTGGGAGAAATTAATTACTTTTTGTTATAGAAGTCCGTATAACAAGAAAAAAAGTACAATATTGTTAGGTTGTTGTTAGGTGCGAAGTTGTGTCCGACCCATCTCGACCCCATGGACAATGATCTTCCAGGCCTTCCTGTCCTCTGCCATTCCCCGGAGTCCATTTAAATTTGCACCGACTGCTTCAGTGACTCCATCCAGCCACCTCATTCTCTGTCGTCCCCTTCTTCTTTTGCCCTCGATCGCTCCCAGAATTAGGCTCTTCTCCAGGGAGTCCTTCCTTCTCATGAGGTGGCCAAAGTATTTGAGCTTCATCTTCAGGATCTGGCCTTCTAAGGAGCAGTCAGGGCTGATCTCCTCTAGGACTGACTGGTTTGTTCGTCTTGCAGTCCAAGGGACTCACAAGAGTCTTCTCCAGCACCAGAGTTCAAAAGCCTCAATTCTTTGACGCTCGGTCTTCCTTATGGTCCAACTTTCACAGCCATACGTTGCAACTGGGAATACCATAGCCTTGACTAGACGCACTTTTGTTGGCAGGGTGATGTCTCTGCTTTTTAGGATGCTGTCTAGATTTGCCATAGCTTTCCTCCCCAGGAGCAAGCGTCTTTTAATTTCTTTGCTGCAGTCCCCATCTGCAGTGATCTTGGAGCCCAGGAAAATAAAATCTGTCACTACCTCCATTTCTTCCCCATCTATTTGCCGGGAATTGAGAGGGCTGGATGCCATCTTAGTTTTCTTGATGTTTCAAGCCAACCTTGCAATCCAAGGCACTCGCAAGAGTCTTCTCCAGCACCAGAGTTCAAGAACAATATTAGGGAAATGTAAATGTAGAGTTAAACGAAAACTCTGTACTGTAGGAAGAGCCCTGCTTGATCAGACCAGGAATCCATCTGGTGCAGCATCATGTTCCACATAGTGGACAACCAAAAAAAGAGGGCAGAGGGGCCAAGGCCCTCCTCTAATGGTGCCTCCTGGCGTTGGAATTCAGAGATCTGCTGCCTTTTGTCTATAGAGGATTTCTTTATTCGCCATGGCTATTAGCCACTGTTGGATCTTTCCTCCTAGGGACTGGACAGTCCTGTTAAATACTTTCAATATCCAAAAGAAGTCCCTGACTTTTTCAGGCCCAGCTGTTCTCATGAATAACCTCTTGGATCCCTCTGTTATTTTTGATCAAGGGACTATATTCTGTAGGATTTGCATGGATACTGAGGAGTGCTAGTGAACAGTGGCATTACATTTTTGGCAGTTTTCTTTTCAATCCCTTTCCTAATTCCTCAGCTCCGATGAGGACTGAGCTTGGCCTTCCCTTGGTCAAACCTGTGCCCACCTAGGCATCCTGATATCTTGGAAGAAATATACAAAATTAGATTTTTTAAGTCACCAATGCTTCAAGCTCTTTCTGATTCAATCTGAGTTTTTTAACTCCATCCTTTCCCGTTATACTATACCAGGTCATCTGCTGCACTTACACCACTAACATTTCTGATGTACTTGAGTGGGTTTACAGTGTAGATGTATTGATCGACCACTATTTAATTCTGCAGTTGGAATCAGCCCTTAGGTACAAAACTATTTAGAAAGATCATTCCAGATCACACTATGTAGTAAACATATCAGCACCCCATCTCAGAATGGCATTTGCGTCTTTACGATTTGAAACAATGCCATTGGCCATGCTTTCCAGGTGTTATTCTCAAATGCCTATGGCACAATGCCACTGGAAATGTGGGAATTCAGCTCTGGAAGATCTTCTCCATTACATCTTGGCTTCCCCCTGTATTCGGAACCTACGGACAAATTCCTTGCCAAGATAGTATACAATTCACATTTTCCAATTCTGATAAACTTACCTATCTGCTGTCAGACACTGATTCATATGTTCCAGAGCCTGGCAATATTTGCTCTGGCTGCCACAAAGAGTCAAGCCACAGTACTTTCAAGTCTGTATATATATCAAGTCTGTATCTTATTGTGGTATATTGTTTTATTCTCAAGTAGGAGCAGAGCCCATTTAAAATAAATGGGCTTTGGCAGGGCAGAGGGTGAGTAACGGAGGTGCAGTGTGGGATGGGAAGGGCGGTCGCCGCATCATAGACAGGGCAGCAGGCCTTCTCGGGGCAAGCGGGGAAGGGAAGGCACCCCCCACCAAATGCAATCCCCGGGAGCTGGCAGGTGGGGTGGGAAGGGTTGTCGCCGTGACAATATCTATCTATTTATCATCTGTCTGTCTGTCTGTCTGTCTGGCTATCTATTCTATCTATCTATCAGTACAAGTACAAATAAAAAACCTTAAATGGTACCCAAGGTATAAAACAATATACAAAATTATTTCAGTAGCAAGACAATAAAAATTGAAGATGACTAGTAAACAATAGGTACAAAAGTCTCAAAAAGCCAGAACCCCTTTACTACTTTAGCCTGGTGGCCATAACTATAGATAAAAACTTGTCCACCAGTTCAGTGGTCACCAAGCATTTATCAGCTAGCAGCAAATTAAGAGACCTTACGGCTGCAACATTAAAGGTAAAGGTAAAGGTATCCCCTGCGCAAGCACTGGGTCATGTCTGACCCTTGGGGTGACGCCCTCCAGCATTTTCATGGCAGACTCAATATGGGGTGGTTTGCCAGTGCCTTCCCCAGTCATTACCGTTTACCCCCCAGCAAGCTGGGTACTCATTTTACCGATCTCGGAAGGATGGAAGGCTGAGTCAACCTTGAGCCGGCTGCTGGGATCGAACGTTCAGACTGCATGTCTGCTGCCTTACCACTCTGCGCCACAAGCTGCAACACTAGGGGAAGGTAAAAGTGGGGAAATCAGAACATGACATGGTTGATTATACATATTACATTGCAAAATGATATGACAGGTTGAATCCAGTTCTGAACGACAATACCTGCAAGTTCTTTCTTTACGGGGGATTCTCCTATATCTGTCTTCAACCACTGCAGAGGGAAATACATTTAGTCTAGCTAACATAAATGCTCTGCAATGCAATGGTATTATTAGACTGGAAAAATAAAGTGCCATAGAGTTTGGGATATAGGAAAGACCAAGGGATTGTGGAGAACATGACCTACCTGGACCATCATAAATTACTTGGAGGTCAATATCCTGGATTCTTCTTTGGATGGTTTGGAATATATGATCCTCTCCAGAGTTGGCTAAGGAATCTAGGTCAATACCTATAGATTAAATTTTAAAGCCTCGGATCATTTCAAAGTATAGTGGTCAGATGGTAAAAGCGCAAGGAGGCTGTTTAAAGGAGGACTAAAAAAGATGAAGCCAGTATTTAATGAATATTTATCTATCTACCTATCTATCTATGTCAGCTTGGTGTAATGGTTAGGAGTGCAGACTTCTAATCTGGCGAACTGGGTTTGATTCCCTGCTCCCCCACTTGCAGCCTCACATGTGACCTTGGGCTTGCCACAGCACTGATAAAGCTATTCTGACTGAGCAGTAATCTCAGGGCTCTCTCAGCCTCACCTACCTCACAGGGTGTCTGTTGTGGGGAGAGGAAAAGGAAGGTGATTGTAAACCACTTTGAGACACCTTCTGGTAGAGGAAAGCAGCATATAAGAAAGAGCTCTTCTTCTTCTGTCATCTATCATCTATCCTAATAATGTTCAGCATGGAAATTGTCTATTTACCACTGCTACATATTGAAAATCATAGAAGTGGTTAGAAGTGGTTAGGAGCCACAGTTAAGAAGATGGAGGTTGAATGAGCACGTTTTTGATGACAGGCAGAGATTGGAGAAATGTGAAGCAGATCTTCAAGAATTTTTTCAAATTAATCAGACACCTGATGTGAAATTTCTACAATATGTGATGCTGGTAAAGCCTATACGAGAGGGATATTAATCCGACAAAATAGTATTATAAGAAGGAAAAAAACAACAAGAATTAAAAATGATTCATGTTCAGTTACAGCAATTAGAAGACCTACACCAGGTGAGACAATCCAAACACATCTGGAAGCAAATTAAGGCTATCATATTGAAGAGAAACCTTATTGAAACCGAAGAAATGAAAAAAAAATTGACTTTTTAAAATAAAAGAATTTTGAACATGCAGATAAACCGGGAAGGTGGCTGGTGTTCAGGCTGCAAAAATAACTTCCAGAAAAACTCTATCACACGACTGAAACACAAAGGAGTTAAGTATTCTTGATAAAAGGATATTGAACAGAGCTTCGTAAGCTTTTTTCAAAGTTTATATTATTCAGAGAACAGAGGAGCCAACTTAGAAGAGGAATTAGGATATTTGAAGGACATCCCTATAAAGAAATATAGCATCACTGAATCTTAAAACATTTTGATTCAAGAATTCAATGATGCAATAGTTGCAATGAAATCTTGCAAGGCACCTGGACCAGATGAATTATGGCTGAATACTACAAAAGGCTGGTTCATGTAATAACACCAATACTAAATTAATTAATAAAATAACGGAAACAAAGGAAAGATTAGTTCCAGAATCATGGGAGCAGGTGTCAATAGCTCTCATGCATAAAGAAGGGACAGACCCTTGTTTACCACAATCATACAGACCGATCTTACTACTGAATGTGGATTATAAAATTTTTGTAAAGTTTTTAGTGGAAACACTTTGGATATGTATGGACAAGGTGGTACACTTTGATCAAATTGGCTTTATGCCAAAAAGGCAAAAGAAAAATAACATTTGCTTAGCACTAAATGCAATGAAACATATACAAAAGACACAACAATCATGTGGTTTTTGTGTTCTTGGGTGCAGAAAAAGTGTTTGATAAAGTTCAATAGAAATTTTTACAAGTGACTTTACAAACTATGGGTTGTGGAGATATGTTTCTGAAATGAATCTGACAAATATACTCTAATCAGGAAGCAAGAATCCTGGTCAATGGAATGCTTACATGTGAAAAAAAATTCTGATAAGGAAAGGTACCAGACAAGGTTGCCTTATTATTTAATTTAGTCTTGCAATAAAAATTATACACAACAGAACTTCCTGAGTTATGTGTTAAAGGAGAGGAGTTTAAAATGAGAAGTTAATTATCAGGCAAAGCTCAGGTCATATGTGTGGTCTCCACTGGGTCCCAGTAAGGACCTGCACTGCCATGTCCTGGACCAGCTGAAGTTTCTGAATCCGTTTCAAAGACAGCTGTGCTTAGAGTGAGTTATAGTAATCTAGCCTGGAGGTGACCATTGCAGGGATCAAAGTGGCTAGGTCAGGTGTTGGCAGGTAGGGTGCCATTTGTTGTGCCTGAAGAAGATGATAAAAAGCCGAGTGAGCAACATTTGTGACCTTGGCCTCCATAGATGAAGAGGCATCGAGAATCACACCCAGGCGCTTGACAGTCATTGAGGCTGTTAGTTGGACACCTTCCAGAGCTCGGAGTTGCACCAACTCACCTGGGGCGTGCTAACACAACCAGAGGACCTCCGTCTTATCTGGATTTAATGTCAGCTGACACCAGTTGAACCTGTCTCAAACCCTTATGGTATTTGCCATGTTTAATGTGATTTCATTTTGATTTGATTCCTCACCTATACGATGGATGCCATGTGGCTATCTTCATTGTATTGTTCCAACCCCTTTTGTTTAAAGTAAACCGGCAATCATTCAGTCCTTTGAATCTGACACATAATTCGCATCCCCTAGTCCAGGGGTAGTCAAACTGTGGCCCTCCAGATGTCCATGGACTACAATTCCCATGAGCCCCTGCCAGCATTCGCTGGCAGGGGCTCATGGGAATTGTAGTCCATGGACATTTGGAGGGCCGCAGTTTGACTACCCCTGCGGCCTAGTCAGTTACCTAGCCCCTTCCCTGGCCCTCATTCATTCCACAACTCTGTAACTCATGTGCCCTTGAGCCAGCCTGGCACCTTGGTCATCCCCACCACCTTTGGCTAAGTGACCATCCCCCACTGTTGCCTTGCCAATCATCCGCATCTCAAGGCAAAGCATTACCCTGTGGTCAGAGTGAGGGTTGATGATCTGAAAGCAATATAGTTTGAGACAGCCCCATCTCAGTTCAAGCAAAGTGTGTGTTTGTTGCCACTTCCATGCCACTTCAAAGAACCTGATTTCTACCATCACGAGTCTTGTTAGTGCCTACAGGGGGCAATCTTCACGGCCAGTCCACCATGGCCTCCAGATACGTAGCCACATAATTTGAGGGAGTGGATGAAGGGCTGTCCATCCATACATACAGCTGGGTGTCATCAGCATATTGTTGACAGCCCTGTCCAAAACTCCAGACCAGTTGGATGAGGAGATGCATATGGGTGTTAAATAACACCCATAGAGTCTAGTTCCCTGCAGACCACATACTAGTATAGGTACTATTAGGAGGTTTTCTCCCCTAGTATCCATCTCTGTCCCCAGCCTTGGAGAAAAGATTGCAGCCAATTTTGGGCATTACCTTGAATCGCCACATCAGCTAGGCTCTGGGTGAGTAGCCCACAATTTACAATGACGGATGCTGCTGTTTGATCTAATAATAACAGTAGCATTGACACACCTAGATCCTGCTGTCTCTGAAGATCATCTGTGAGGGTGACCAGGCCCATCCCCATACAATGGCCAGGTCACAAGCTGGACTGGAACAGGTCAAGCTGTAAGCACAGCCATGGTGCCGCTTGCTTCAGCAGCCGAGAGATAAAGCAGAGCACCACAAGTACAGGCCAGTCCCCCTGATGTGATTACTGGAACACATTTGCTGACCAGCCAGCTTTTCTCCCCCTCTTTGCCAGTGCTCAGGACCTCTCCAGTGCCAATCCATTGATTCCCAAAGCCTCTGCTGCCCTCTATAGCCAAGTGGCAGTGCTGATTTCCCCCTTCCGCCACCACCTCTGATTTCTCCTGACTGAAAACTGACAGCTTCCCCACTAAGACTCTGTGATGTTAGGCCAAGACTTATTGATCAGACTATATATTACCCATGACTGTTCTCTCCCCAAGCTAACCCCTGAGCCTTTTAAAACAGGGTTCACCAAATTGTCAATTAAGTGCAGATCAATCCTTGCCTATTTATCAATGTGTTATTCTGTCTGCATGGTCTGGGGTAAAAAATCAATAACAGCCTGTCACTTGGGACCTATTGAAGGGAACTAAAAACCCAACATCTGCAAGATCTGTGTAATGGCTGAAATGTATAATTACTGGGGGGAATGTAGCTTTGCCGTGGAACTATGACCCTGGGTGAGGCTAGGGGGCAGAGAAATCTGGCCCAGAAAACATCTCCTGTACAAACCCTCTGGCGTGAAAGCCACCTTACTGTGATTTTGTCTGTCTCTTCCTGGGTATTTCACAAGCCTCCGGGAGACACACACACAAAGGAATCTGGGGCTTAATTGTTTGTTTGCTAAAAATGTCTGCAGATTAGCTTTAGAACAGGACCAACTAAATTGGACAGTGACTAAAGCTGAAGACAGAGGACAATTTGTCAAAGCGATGAAACAGAGAGCCAGCTTGGTGTAGTGATTAAGAGTGTGGACTTCTAATCTGGTGAGACGGGTTTGATTCCCTGCTCTCATACATGAAGCCAGCTGGGTGCCCTTGGGTTTCCAACATGCAGATAAAGTTGTTCTGACTGAGCAGTAATCTCAGGGCTCTTTCATCCTCACCTCCCTCACAGGGTGCCTGTTGTGGGGAGAGGAAAGGGAAGGCGATTGGAAGCCACTTTGAGACTCCTTCAGGGAGAGGAAAGCGGCATATAAGAACGAACTCTTCTTTTTCTTCAGTTATATCAGGGCTCTCTCAGCCTCACCCGCCTCACAGGATGTCTGTTGTGGGGAGAGGAAAGGGAAGGCAAATGTAAGCCGCTTTGAGACTCCTTCGGGGAGAGGAAAGCAGCATATAAGAACCAATTTTTTTTCTTCTTCTTCAGCAGCTTTGGAAGAAAAATAACATCTGCTCTCTTTTTACCTCTGCTTAAACATGACGTGGGTTTTGCATTCTTTCAGAACCTTTTGAAACAATGGTCTCTACTTTTAGCCTACAAATTATAGCTGTCATTACACTTTGGTTGATAACTGCTTTCTTGAGGTCAGAGAGATTTGAATTAAAACCTTAGTTAAATGGTAATGTCATGAGAATTTGGGGGGGGTTGTCACTGGAAGGAAATTCTGTACATGCTCAGAAGCCTTCTCCGCCTTTGCCTTACTACATGCAGTGGAGAAATCTAGTTGCTCTCCTACAGTTCTGGATGGAGAAAGCTCACTTGTTTGTCACCCATGTGTTGGCAATTAGAGAAGGATTTCTTTTAAAGGCATGAAGACCAAGGCCTTTTCTGCACCAGGGATTTGCCCTGACTCGCTGCTCATTCAGTGGCAGGGCAATTCCTGGTTCTGCATGACATCGACACCAGCCTGACTCAGGCCCTCACTTTCCCTGCAGCAAGAGAACACGTATAAAACCACATTCCCTTTTTGCTCCAGGTGGCAACAAGGCCTCTGTTGGGCCAGGACCAACTCCTCCCCACTCTCACCTGGGTATGACATCCCAGAATATACCAAAAATGCCTCAGGCGGCTCTGACACACTGCGCACCCTGCAGAGTGGTGGAACCTCACCATCCTGACTATGTGGGAGCACAGTGAGGTGCAACAGGCCAAATGCTCCCCCATGGGGGAGCAGAAGTGGCAGGGCAACCTTCCCCAGCTCCAACCCCAGGAGGCAGCCTGGTGTGGAGACTTCCGTGCAGTAAAGGTCTAACAGGATTGTGACACTGTTAGCCACAAACGTGCTTTCATGAAGCTTTGGGCTCTTTGAAAGAACGTTTCACTTTTCTGCCCCCCTGCCAGGCTCTCAGCTGAAGGTTGTGGTCCTAATTCAGCAGCTTTGCGGGCTGCCACCCCACCCCCCTGAAGCAGGAAAGCCAAAACATGAAGCCAGAACATGAACCGGTTAAAGACACATTGTCAAAACAACTTTTTCCTTAGTAGGATAACTGATGATATATATTTAAACAATTGACTAGTAAATGAGGATGCAGAATTTGTTGCATTAAGTCACCGTTTTCCCATCCATCAATATTAGAATCTTGTCCTCATAGGATACCGTAATCCTCATACAATTCTGTAAAACATATATGCCACGTCAAAACCTCAAAAATAAATCTACAGATTTTACAAAGGACCATCAACACCAGTCTTAAACAAGTCTTGTCATTCAAATTCTTGCAGAATGTTATCTTGGGGACAAAGTACCATATATTCCTATTCTCTATAGTCCTCAAAAAAGCCTCCACCAGGAGTCTCATGAAAGAGTCAAACTGCAGAAAATGCTGTGTCATTTTTAAAGGTGTATGTCCTGATTTCTACAAAAAGCATGATATATTTAATGAAGAATCCATGGGGGTGGAGAGAACAAAGTGTATAGATATAAAAGGCTTCCCTTTGCAAAAGCAGTTTTGCTATATTTATTTTATGATCCACTGGTGAAGTTAAATGCTCCAATATAAAAAAGAAAAAGTCATTTTGAGTATGGTTCGTTTGAATAAAGGGATCAACCCGTGGGGCTTCACTAAACTTGTTCCTAATGTGTGATTGATGCTTTAGTATTCTGGTTTTTACAGGTCTTGTGGATATACCAATCAAGTTGCATTTATGCATCAGACAACAAATAACATTTTGAGAATTACAATTCGTAAATCCCTTAAGTAAATCTTGGAAACAACCAAACGTCAAGAAACTCAAGCTTGTCAGGTGAAGATTCTGAAAGGTCTCTATTAGAAACAATTTCATCAATGTTTTTAGAATGTTGCAAAGCAATCAAAGGTGTTTTGTCACATCCTGGAAAGTCTATGAGGAAATGCCAAATGTTTACAAATAATACATTTGATCTGATAATACATTTGACGTGAAAATACAAATGATCCAATCACTAGTTCCACATTGTCTATATCTCAGTAGTTTCTCTAAGAATTGCATTGGCTCTATTCCTAGCCTTTTAAAATAACCTTCCATGGATATCCTCTCTCAGTGACAGAATCTTCTAATTTACTGGAGGTCTGTATGTATGTTGTATTCTCTGTCTTCATGCCATAGGAATTGTCCATAGGAAAGATTCCTTTTAAAAATGTAAAGGGTGAAAATGATCCAGAATGTAACAAGTTATTCCTATCAGTAGGTTTCTGGTAAGAAGACAGCTTTAAGGTGCTATGTTCAGTAATAGTCACTAAGGTGTCTAAAAATGGTAAATTGTTACGAGTCTGAGCTAACCATAAATTATTAAATGACTGCTAGCTCAGACTCTAACAATTTACCATTTTTACACACCTTAGAGCAGGGGTAGTTAAACTGCGGCCCTCCTGATGTCCATGGGCTACAATTCCCAGGAGCCCCTGCCAGTGTTCGCTGGCAGGGGGCTCCTGGGAATTGTAGTCCATGGACATCTGGAGGGTCGCAGTTTGACTACCCCTGCCTTAGAGACTATTACTGAAAATAACATCCTAAAGATGTCTTCTTAGCTACGTACAGGCAGGTAACAAGAGCCACTTCCATCTGTAGTGTTTGCCCTGAATACTCCAGCTTGGCAATTATCATGGGGCACTTCTCAATGTGCCCATGGAAGCAGACGATGGCAGTTGCTATTATCATGGGTAGCCTGCAGGGAATCAGTCTGGCTTGCACCAAATGGAGCTACATATGAGTCCAGCAGGGCCTTTGGGACTGACCACCTCAAGCCCAACATGGCCAGCATTGGGGACTCGTGCTGATAACTGCAAGTTGAGGTCCCATACTAGGTCACATTGCACATGTCTCATTTGAAGTGTCCCTATTTGCTACACAGGCCTCATTTTCTGCTTTTTGGCCTGCTGTCTGGTCACCCTTCAGCTGGGGTAGTGGCCACCTGCCATGGACCCAAGCTCACCCTAGGTGAGCTGACAGCTGGTTCCATCTGGAGCTATTTAAGGGTAGACCTCCCCAGGGGACCCACATTTCAAGCACAGCTGTCATGAACCAGCTGCTGCCAACTGACACTTCCAAAAAGGAGCTGAGCTGTGGGGAAGAGCAGGAAAGCAGGAAGAGACTGCAGAAGACAAGTGGGAGAGCCACCAAGCAGGCCGGCTTCACCCTATGCTGGAGCAAAAATAAAATAAGAGGCGAAGGACCCAGGGAAGGACCAGACACAAAGCAAGAAATAGGGCCCTGGGATTCCATTATGGTGTATCAAATGTTACAGTATAACAAACAGACTTCTAAGGAGTCTGCAAACTTCAGGTGGTTCTTTAAAGTCCAGATCCCAATGCATTTTGCTGCGTGGCTTTTTCAAGGGACATCAATTCTTAGAAAATATATAAAGGTACAATTATTGATTGCCAAAAAATAATAAACACATAACAAAGATACAATTGACTGTCATGAATACATACCCAATGTTTTCAACAGGAAATTTCAATTTAGAGAATCAATCTTTTAACAGAGAGTCTAAAAGAAAAACAAAACATGAGAATTCTTATGGTAACAGCCCCCTAGCCAATTCAGGCTTGAGCATCCAGAGTCTACACAAACTTGGACTTCCATTTGCGACCCATCTACCTCATTCATCGACCCATCTACCTTGCAGGAAGGAGGATGGGAGGCAGAATACAGCATGGGGGAGCTGAGGTGCCCTTCAGTACGACCTGCCATAGGGCACCTCTCTGGGTGGGCCGTTGTCGTTTCCGGCAGTCGGGTGGGGCAGTTTACTCACCCGGGATGGTTCACTCACCCGGGATTATTTGCCTATAATAATGGGATTCATGCAAGCACAGGGATGACTCCTTTTGAAGTGGTTTATGGTAGCGATCCCCAACCTGTGGGCCGCGGACCACATGTGGTCCATCGACTAATTGGAGGTGGGCTGCGAAGGACACCTTCTCCCTCCCCCCCCGGCCCTTTACTTCATCCCCCCCCAGCCCTTTACAACACACTTTAGGTGTCATTGTCTCCCATCACTCGTTGCAGAGAAACAAGCTCAGGGTTCCCATTGATTTGTCATTGTCCTGAGTTAGAAATTCCATGAAAATAAAATGTTCCTTCTGTTCATTGTTGTGGCGTGTCTGTATCTTATTTTGAAGGGATGTTTAAACATTACCATAGCGATCAGAGAGCGTTAGGGCAGTGGTTGAGAGTAGAGGAGTAAACTACCCCACATACACACTGGGCCTCAGTAAAATTGTCAAGCGTTGAGTGGTCCCCGGAGATAAAAACGTTGGGGACCACTGGTTTATGGAACTAACTTATTAACTGCCCCCACATGGGTCCCTCACCCTGACAGCCCTCCATATTTGAAAGTTTGGGCTGTATGCATCCAGGCAACTTGGCCAAACATGTGTGACTGCACTGGAAATGGCTAAGAAGGAATACAAAAGGCAGGTTACAAGCGCCATTGACCATGGTATGTGTCCCCATGGAAGGGGGATCAGGCATACTCCTCCACCAAACAGTGAGTACAAGGGCAGAGGTCTTTGGCAGCGGGTAGGGGAATAGCTCCTGGGCTGACCAGGAGATGTCTGGACTGGGCTGGAGCTGGCCCGGACAAGCTTCAATTTCCTCGATGTCTGTAGGGAAGCAAATTCTGCTAAGTGTCCAGAGTCATGCAGCTTTCTGAACTGTCTGGCTGATAATCGCATTGATCAAATGGTAGAAGAACCTACAAGAAGCTCAGCCATACTTGTTTTAATACTGTCCAAAAGGCAAGAGATGGTGGAGGGAGGGAGGGAGATGGGAACACTAGGGGGTAGTGACTATGTCCTCCGAGAATGCCTTTTGAAATGGGGGGGGGGGAGGAAATTCACAGTCAAACTTTCTTAAGGTAGATTTTAATAAACTCAGGGAAGAGTGCTGGGAGAATGCCGGAAGAGAAAGAATGGATGGGCTGTCCTTAAACTAGAGCTAGTGTATGCTCAAGCCTTGACTATTCCAGCAAGATCAAAAAATGGTAGGAGATCCAAGAATCATAGATTCATAGAGTGGGAAGGGACCTCCTGGGTCATCTAGTTCAACCCCCTGCACTATGCAGGACACTCACATCCCAATCGCTCATCTACTGTAACCTGCCACCCCTTTGCCTTCACAGAATCAGCCTCTCCGTCAGATGGCTCTCCAGCCTCTGTTTAAAAATTTCCAAAGATGGAGAACCCACCACTTCCCAAGGAAGCCTGTTCCACTGAGGAAACGATCTAACTGGCAGGAACTTCTTTAGGATATTTAGATGGAATTTCTTTTGAATTAATTTCAACCCATTGGTTCTGGTCTGTCCCTCTGGGGCAAGAGAGAACAACTCCGCTTCATCCTTTACGTGGCAGCCTTTTAAATACTTGAAGATCCCCTCTCAGTCGTCTCCTCTCCAGACTAAACAGACCAAGTTCCTCCAACCTTTCTTCATACATCTTGGTCTCCAAATCCCTCACCAACTTTGTGCCCTCCTCTGGACACGTTCTAGTTTGTCAACATCCCTCTTCAATTGGGGTGACCAAAACTGAACACAGTACTCCAAATAAAGCCGAACCAGAGCAGAGTAAAGCGGTACCATCACCTCCCGTGATCCGGACACGATACTCGGTTTGATACAGCCTCAAATCCCATTTGCCTTTTTAGCCACTGAGTCACACTGCTGACTCATGTGCAATGTATGGTCTACTAAGACTCCTAGATCCTTTTCGCACATGCTACTGCCAGGACAAGTTTCCCCCATCCTATATTGACGTAGATGGTTTTTCCTAACTAAATGCAGAACTTTACATTTGTCCCTATTGAATTTCATTTTATTTATTTTGGCCCATGTCATGCTCCCATCGCCAGAGGCTGTATCTGCTCCTACACCAGAAGCTTTGCTGCCAGACCCCTCAGAGCACGAAGATGAGGAGGAGCTCAGGCAAAGCAGCAGGATGCTGCTGAATGAGAAAAGCCCTTATAGGGACACACAGCCAGGTACCAGCCAGGTAGACACCATGCCCTCTGCGTCAGCATCACCTCAGCCAGAAGCAACACCCTTCTCAGTCCAGATTTGTCACCAAAGCGCAGGAGGGAATGCAGAAGGAGCAATTTAACAGCACACCGTCAAAGTGCCAGGCTCAGAGCACGGTATGAAGCCAGATGGGGCCCAGAAGGGGGTGACTTAATGGACAGTGACTGAGCTCCCAGGTGCAGCCACTTAACTCCTTAGCTCAGGCTGCACTTAAGCAAGGCAGAGACGGCTCTCAGCATGGGTGCAACCTGTGCGCAAGCCCACCTGTTGCCTTGACCCTGATTCTTGACCTGCCTGTGCTTCAGTGAAGCTCTGCCCCACTGCTTCCTGGCTTTGTGACCTTGGATGCAGCTTCTTGGACTAAGATTAGGTATTTTGGACTTGGTTTGGTTCTAACTCTGCTCCTCCGGTTGTTGACCTCAGTTTGTTTACTGACTTCCCCTTCAGCTCTCCCTTGGAATTTGTCTGCCACAGCTCCTGATAAGACCCGTACTGGTCTCTTGACTCTGCTTTCTGGTATGAGATTTGAACTTGGCTTACTGGCCAAGAGTGTGTTCATCTGCGTGTGCCCGGCTAGGGCAGCACAGCCCACTTCTCAAGCCTATCAAGATCATCCTGCATTCTGTTGTGTTTGCTATCCCTCCCAGATTGTCTGCAAATTTAATAAGTATCCCCTCTAATCCCTCATCCAAATAATTTATAAATATGTTGAACAACACAGGCCCCAGGACAGATACTATGTTAATGTTATGTTAATGTTATCTCTAGCCTTGGAAAAGATGTAAAACATCCCAGCTCCCAGAGACTGCACAGCTGGGTCGAATCTGGAACAGGGGTAGACATAAAGTCTCCTAGTTTCGTCTCTTGGCTGATCAAACAGTCAATTCTATGAGAACCACCTTTCCTGCATCCAGTTTGGGTCCTGAGTGGTTAAAACCCCGTTCGTTTCTTTGTATCTTGTCTTTGCCAATAACCCTGCTCTGTGTGTTTCATGAAGAAGATGCCTGCTCTTTTGTAATCCTCAATAAAGACTGATTTTGCTATGGACTGCTTTGTGTGGTCTCAGCTTTGTCGCCACTGGGGATCACCAGCCAAGTCACTCTCCTAGGATCCTGACATCCAGGGTGGTGAAGTTTAGCTTGAGAACCCTCTCCTCTAAAGTCCCTCAATCCAAATTTCAAGAAATTTGGACCAGGGGATCCAATTCTAGGAGCACCAAAATAGGGCATCCCCATCCAGCTCCATGATGGGAAAATAAATTCTCTGTTTTAGTCTTGCTCCATAGGGAGCCATGGCAAAGGTGGGAAACAGAGAGCAAGAAAGCTACAAGCCAGTCCCCACTCTCTGCTGTCCCTTTAAAGTTTAAACAGTTTAAAAAGTTTAAACATCCAAACAGACAAAACGTGTTTCAGGTTTTTTGGGCAGCTGTGTTTTGGCCATTGTAAACAATGGCTTTTGGCATTTCTGATCATTTTCAGCCATTTTGTGCCTGAATCAAGCTTAATTTGGGTACTTTTCAGCAAAAACAATCCAAAGTGCACATACCTATATTCCCTGCTACTTATCGGCAAAGCTCTTCTCCATGGACTGGCTCCAAATGGAATCCAAAACTGAGGTCCTTTGACAGCACTTCTGTTTTCATCTCAGAGGTGCTCATGCACGTGAAGTCCTCACAAGGTTCATTGCCACACTGCCTTCCAGGCTCTCCCGCCATACCTTCGGTCCCAATGGCTGTTCCAGGCAGTTCTCTGACAGACTGTTGGGTTGCTTGTCTGCAGTGTGCCGAGCAATGTCCCACTCTAGGGGTGAGGTCTACTTGGCACCTGTCAGGAACCAAGCAGGTGAGACCCAGCAGATCACCCCACAAACATCATTCTTGGCCTTCAGGATGAAGCTTTAAGTAAAAGTCTTTATTTGGAGAATTAGGACAGGGGTCAGCACATCACATAAGCTCTTAGACAGGAATCTTGACAGGGATGCTGGGCAAGGGGGTGCAAAGCAGATATACCTTAGCTAAGCAGGGGGGGCATTGGGGACACATTTGGCGGGAACATTAGTTCACACAGAAAGAGCAATCTTTTGATCTACGGGGTGCCAGAGCAGCCAAGTCAGCCATCTGGCGTTTAGAGTAGATTCCGAGCAAGAACAGCCTTGAGATGTGAGAACTGGGCGAGCCTTTGAAATACAAGCGGAGATGAGAGATGGGAGGGGTTCCCCAAGTGGGCTAGGGAAGGTGCCACAACTCAGGGGGAGATCTGGGAGTATTGGCAATAACACAAAACACAACAGGAAATGAGAAGGTGAGAACTACGGGTCAGGAACTAGGGGTTCATGACAGCACCTTGGCTTCCAATGAGGAGGCAACTTCTACCATGGTCAGGCATAGTTCCAAAGGTCTGGGTGAAGAATTGTTTTTTATACCTTACTTTTCTCTACCAGGAGGAGTCTCAAAGCAGCTTAGAATCACTTTTCCCTTCCTCTCCCCACAACAGGCACCCTGTGAGGGAGGTGGGGCTGAGAGAGCCATTATATTATTGCTCTTTGTGAGTTTGCTGATCTACAAAGAAATTGAGCATGCAAGACAAAAGGACTATACTAAAACAAATATCACAGAGACTAGAAGATTCTGGGGTCCTCTAACAACAACGTATGTCCTCCCCATTTCTGGGATATTCCCTTAATATACAAATCCATGCCCATGTATCTCCAAATTTTGGTGACACACCAGTTAAGAAGAGCATTTCAAGTACGATACAATAACATTTATTGTATGTAGCCAAAGGCCATTACAAAACACAATTAAAACAATATGGCACAAATATAAATAAATAAAACAATATTTCTCCAATATTGTGTACCTAAAAATATAAACATGTAGCTCGTTTAAGCATCTTTCCCTCAAATGTCACCCGAGGTAGATTTTTTTAAGATCCCTCCTCAGGAGAGATACTGTTTACATGGGTGTAGTGTCCCTGACACGTTGTACCACATACTTCTGGTGTATCCTAAGTTTGATGTATATTGTCACCCTTTAGCTAACTACCTGAAGAAATTGAAATTCAGCTGTGTTAATGAGAAACACTGGACTAAAATGATACTAAATGTGAGGGACAGCAGCTATTACAATGGTAGCTAAGTTTTTGCTGGCAAAAACGATGGATTTTACATCTGGAACTGTTTGAAATTTTCGTTTTATGCTTTGCAATTTTATGCCAATAAAGGTACTTTGAATCTGAATCTACAAAGAAATTTGTCCTGTGCACATAGCTGCAGACTGGGTGCTTGTCAATGAAGGGTTTGGGGTCTTAGACATCTATAACTGGTCATATTCAGTTTGCTTAGATTAGAACCTGGCTAAACACAGGCTTTTTTAACCACAAGGGATCAGGTTGGAAGTACTCCAGCACCAAAAACCATCTGCTGGAGAATTCATTAAGTCTTCCCCCAAAAGGAAAGTTGTTTTATCTTCCATGAACCTAGGGAAAGTTATACAGATTCTTCAAGGCAAGGATGCCATGTTGTTTCTGCCTGCTAAGCAGTTAATCTTGTCCAGCCTACAAGAGATCCCCAGTTGGCACAGCAGTACAGCCAAACATGGTGCTCAGTCTGAACATTGTCCCTTTGAAGTCTTTGCCTTTTTCAGTTCTGGAGGCAAGGTTCTGATAGCCATTTAGAGCTTGCCTCATCTGGTGTATTCAGCAATGGACCTCATTATCGGGGTCTTGCCTCCAGAGAAATTCACACTTTTTTTTTCTAATTGGGCTAAATCTTTTGATAAAGTCAAACACTATTAATAAATATCCCTGCTTACAATTATGATACAGGAATATGCATGCCCTGGGCTGTCCTCAAGAAACAATAACTGCCCAGGATATAATATACAGAACACCCACAGGCTGCGTTTCCTGTTTCCAGCTAAATCCTTAGCATTACAGAAAGACACATGGAATTTTTACTATTTTTATCAAGAAAATCTCTCTTCAAAAGTGTTTGTCATGTTTCCCAGATTAAGGAATTAAGGATAAGATAAATTCTTCTCAAGTGCTTAAAAAACGAACCATCTGTGTATGAATCTAGGACAGATTACACTTAACCTGATTTCTGAGACAAAACATTAAGATTAGAATAGCTCCTGGAACTGCAGATGCTGTTGACAAAGGAAAGTCCTTGGGTGGGTGGGTGGGTGAGGGGATGAAAGATTCCAATGATGCCATTCTTGTCACATTTCCAGACAAGTTCCTCAATAAGCAGACTCTCCATTGGAGAAATCTCTTTATTAGAGTAATTAAATACACAAGCACCAAGTACAAGTTAGTAGCGCTCCTGGTGGAGAAGGCACAGAAGCTAGAAGATCGCCTGTCCACACTTTATTTTAAAAAGAAGAGTGAAGAATTCTTAGAAAGAACTCATGGAGCACTTTTTGTACAACAATGGGGAGAGGTGGGAAAGGTGTCTAACCAATTAGAGGAGAAACCAATAAAAGAGGACAGTGGATCGAAGAGCGTTACCCAGAGTTGTCAAAAAATAAGGAAATATTCTGCCCCTTAGACACTCAGAAATCATTTCCAGAATCTGGCTGTAGACAAACACTCTGGACCACAGGAACAAGGACTATTCCCTCAAATCCCCCAAAGCTCAGAAGATATTTCACAGGCCCTGTGCATGAGAAGACTACTTCTTCGGCTCCCCAGTATGTTAGGAATACGAGACGTTTGCTGGGAATTAGGGACTCCCTATTGAGAGGAGTAGAAGCCAAAGTACTTGTTGTTAACATATATGCTGGATTTGTTGTCGAGAATACAACAAATCAGAGTCCAGAAGCGCCTTTAAGACCAACAAAGATTTATTCAAGGTGTGAGCTTTCAAGGGCAAGCACTCTTCGTCAGACTAAACTAAACATGAGCAGGCAGTGTGATGCAGCGGTAAAAAAGGCGAATGCCATTTTGGGCTGTATCAACAGGGGCATCACATCAAAATCACAAAATGTCATAGTCCCATTGTATATGGCACTGGTCAGACCACACCTGGAGTACTGTGTGCAGTTCTGGAGGCCTCACTTCAAGAAGGATGTAGATAAAATTGAAAGGGTACAGAGGAGAGCGATGAAGATGATCTGGGGCCAAGGGACCAAGCCCTATGAAGATAGGTTGAGGGACTTGGGAATGTTCAGCCTGGAGAAAAGGAGGTTGAGAGGAGACATGATAGCCCTCTTTAAGTATTTGAAAGGTTGTCACTTGGAGGAAGGCAGGATGCTGTTTCTGTTGGCTGCAGAGGAGAGGACACGCAGTAATGGGTTTAAACTTCAAGTACAATGATATAGGCTAGATATCAGGAAAAAAATTTCACAGTCAGAGTAGTTCAGCAGTGGAATAGGCTGCCTAAGGAAGTGGTGAACTCCCCCTCGCTGGCAGTCTTCAAGCAAAGGTTGGATACACACTTTTCTTGGATGCTTTAGGATGGTTTGGGCTGATCCTTCGTAGAGAAGGGGGTTGGACTAGATGGCCTGTATGACCCCTTCCAACTCTATGATTCTATGATTCTAGGATTCTCCATTCTTCAGCCCACAGATGCAGAGAGCCCTGGAGGAGTAAGAGGATAGAATGGTCCCCCTTTTGAATCTACTCTCTCCTTCATGATCCAGTGGATCTGAGTCAGAGGGGGAATAGGAGCAAAGAAGAGAGGTGGAGCAAGAGGGAAAGATGGAGGTGTACCCCACACACACACTGCCATCTCAACCCCCCCCCCTTTTTTTTTTTTTTGCTCATCCTCTGGACAGCCCCTCACAGGAGGTGGCTCAGGGGATTCCTGTGGCTGCTTGTCAGCCTGGGGGGACCTGAACCTCCTTGGTCTGGAAGCACTTCCAGATAGTGGAGAAGACCAATCTGACAGAGTGCCAGGTCTGTAGGCAAAGGGTCATTTGAGGGAGACAACCCCATAATTTCTCAGCAAGTGCCCTCATGAACCACCTGAAGAGGCACCAGTAGGCCCTGCTGCTTCAGAGGGAGAGACAGGCTGCCACTGGGGTGCCCATGTGGGCATCCCCAGCCAGCAGCAGGAAGGAGAGTTGCCCTTCAATCTCTCCTCCAAAGCTCATCCAGAGCATTCATGAGTAGTGCAGGGATGCCAAGCCACTCTAATGGAGATGCTTGTGGGGGCTGGCACCAGTGTGACTAGAAGGGGATTTGCTGTACTGTGCAGGGCAACAAACTGACGATCTGACAACGATGATGTTAGTGGCTGGGTACCCCTTTTCCTTGGCAGATGAGGAGATGTTTCACAGGCTCTGCCATCACATATGTAATTAATTAATTAATTTGATTTATTGCCCACTGCTCCCCAAAGGCTCAACCTGGTGAGCTCTTATTATAGGTGGCCAGGTCCCACATAAAGGCAGAGATGTTCCAAGCTTCTGGGACCGTACACTTCATGTCAGACATATGGACAGCATGTATGTGCACGATGCTGACTGCACATTGGTGAGACGTCTAGGAGGTCCTGGGTGGGACTTGTCCGGCAGGGTCAGGCTGCCAGGGTGGCTATCGCCATGCCTTGCTGCATATGGCACCCTTCAATGTGCACATCAAAAGAAAAAGATGATTGACCTGGGCATCGTATCCAATAAATTCAATCTTGAGGATGTTGGAGGGCTGGGTAGGGAGTGAGGTCACCATGGGATTCTTGGTTACAGATGTTGCCCTAGGCATGAAAAAAGTGCTCAAGGACATGGGCCTGAAGCACATCTCCTGTGTGGCCCACCTTCTCCACCTGATAGTTAAGAATACCCTTGGGGTGGGTTCCACACAGGAAGCCACCGTGTCCATTGAGACCTTTGAGTTCTGACTTCTCACCATGAAGTGCTGGAAGATTATGGCTCATTTCAGCCGCAGCTCGATGGACTTCTATCATCTGCAGGAGAAGCAGGTTCGGATGCGTGTGGCAGAGCACTGCCTCATCCGAGACATCAGCACGTGCAGGAACCCCACCCATGTAATGTTTGCACACTTGGTGGAGCAGAGGAGATCCCTCAATGCCCTGGTCCAGGAGACAAGGATTGTTGAGGTTGGGACATGGATCACTGATCCAGAGTGGGAGATCCTTTCCCAGACTCCAGAGGTTCTTGCATTCTTCAAGACCTTCGTGGAAATGCTCTCATCTGACATTGCGAGTTTGGGTCTGGTCTTCCTCATGGTCCATGAAACACCTTTACTGACAGCAGCCATCCCATTGCTGTTGGCCCGTTTACAGTTTCATTTTTTATAAATGATGTCAGTAAGACTTATAAAAACGTTCATCCTCTTTTGCATTGCAGCATGCTCCGCTGCACTTTGGACCGTGATGAATGGCATATGACTCCCAATGCTTCCATTTCTACCTATGTTGATGAACACACTTACTACAAAGTCAACAGGATCTTGGACTCTAGAATGCATCGGGGAAAACTTTGGTACCCAGCTGACTGGAAAGAATTTCCTGTGGGGGACCAGGTCTGATTCTGCACTTACTTTGTTTATTCCGATGTGGATCCTGCTGAAGTCAGATCTATTTGAACTTGAGTCTTCCTCTATCCCTCCCATTGAAACAGAAAGTGTTCTGCACGTGATTAGGGAATCTCAGAAGGAGGGAGCACAGTGCAGCAGGAGCTTCTTTTCTTGAATGGGGGGAGTGGGAGGGAGAGGATTAGAGACAGCAGAGGAGAGGGAATAAATCCAAGGTGAAAATCTGTGCCAAGGGAAGTTAGGGCTTCTGAAGCTTCTGCTGAGTGAAGTTAGGGAACCAGGAACTGACACCCTGGACAATCAGGGCTCTTCTACAGCATTGGAGTCTTGGCAAGAAGTTATTTTGGGGAAGGCAGAGAGCTGCATGCTTACTGATGCTGATTTTTCAAATATCGAGGGTTATATCCACTCCAGGATATCATGGGGAAAAGGTGGGGTCACTCCAGATCAATCATGCTTTTTGCAGATGAAAAATTTAAATCACCCAAAATCAAAATGGAAATCACATTCAGTGTAGACAATAGGGATTAAATCAACTTGGGATTGGAATAAAAGCTCTGTGCAGATTCAGCCCTGAAGTGGGTGGACTCTTCCTATGTGTAGGCCCCCGAGTTGGTTTGAGATGTTCACTCTGCATACAGTCTGAATCCCAATGCCTTGGTGGAGGGAGGATAAATTTGGGGTGACAGGATGTCAGAATGCTATGCTTCTGCCATTAGTTTTGATTCTGTTTGATGTGTAGATCTAGTTTGATGTGCAGTTGTAACGAGTTTATTGCACCCAGCTTCCTTCCCTTCCTTCTCCCTTTTACACCTCCCCCATCCCCATCGATCTTCCCTGCCCCCTGGAATGCAGCACTGCGGCCTCGAACACCTTGCTATCTTCCTGGTCAGTTCCCTTTGAAGAACTCCCATGTTTCTCAGGTTCTCAGGGAAGGGGGTGCAAGGGGAGTGGCTATATGCTACACTTCTTCTATTGTACCCCAGTTCGGACAAGGTACTTGTCGTATTCACTCGCTTGCTTCAAAATAAATGCAACCTTTCTGACCAAGTCAAGGGCTCTGTTTTCTGAGCAACTGAAGAAACTACACCTGACACAGTGGCTGAGGCCACAGCAGAGGGGCTGGGGCAGACCAGGGTTCCCACAGCTTGCTTGCAGCAAGGGCAAATGGGGACCAGCCACAGAGCTGCACCACCAACATCTGGTTGTGAAGAAAACACAGTGATCAGAATGAGTGCGGGCAGAAGGGACAGTTCCCTTCTTTATCATCTCAGGTCAGTTGCTCAGATTCCTCTGGAGTCCTTGTATGATCCCTTTGGAGATTAAGAAATAAACACAACAGACATGCTGCTTGCAAATACACACCACTCATCCTGAAGCCTGCTGTGACTTTCTCTTCCCCAAAGCTTGAAATGATTTGGCCCCCTATGCTGACCAGCTGCCTATTCATCTAAGTCACTCAACAAACATCCTTTATCAAAGCAAAAGGAGAAAAAGAGACCCTGGCTTTGCTCCTGACTTCAGCGTGAGCAGACACTTGATAGCATTAGACAGATAATTATTGATCACCTGATTGTTTATCTCTATTGCCTAATTTCAATAACTGGTTGAGCTGGAGAATTAGAAATGGATTCTGTTTGCCTCTTACTCTCTTTCCTTGAGCATGATTACAAGAAGATTCGTAGTTATTGGTTGGTTGGGCAATTTGGTCTGGGTGTGTATTTTTTTATGTAGAGCTTCCTGTCCAGTCTTAACTGGCAGCATTCCACCATTTTGAACCATACCTGAGACATGAAGTGAATGTCAACATGATCCAATGCTTTAGTTGCAACCATCCCCCAAACTTGCACAAAAGGGGAGGGGGGGAAGTTAGGAAAATCAAGTGTGTTGCTCTCATGGCAGCAGAGCTATAGCAGTTCTGCACCTCTGAAAGAGCCTCACCTCCCAAAGAAATCCATTATTTACAGCGTCCCAGGTGTACAATGGCATATCGGCCCTATGAACTTCTAAGGGCCCTTGTTTTCCATGGGAGTAGACCTGACAATAAAATGTAATGGGATACATGGAACCATAGAACAGCTGGGTAGCAGAGCACACCTCCTTGCTCTTTTTCCCTTCCTGCTCCTCAGTGCAGGTGGTGATAGGCATCAACGTAAGGCTTTTTACAATGGGCATGATCTGGGGGCTATAGAATCAGAGGCCATCTAGTCTAGTCCAAGACCATCTATAGTTAATATTGTTAGCAGGTTAGGGTGGGCTACTTAGGCTTTTGAGTTCTAGGTTGTGGACCAGATGGCTGGTTCTTTGTCCTCCATCATTCTCAGGCCTCTGGCAGGGGGGGTGGCAATAGTCTGGGATGATCTTCCCTACAGGGTTCTCCCTGTACTGTCAATCCCAGGGGTTGAGTGTGTTGGTCTAGGACAGGGGTAGTCAAACTGCGGCCCTCCAGATGTCCATGGACTACAATTCCCAGGAGCCCCCTGCCAGCGAATGCTGGCAGGGGGCTCCTGGGAATTGTAGTCCATGGACATCTGGAGGGCCGCAGTTTGACTACCCCTGGTCTAGGATATGATTTGGTCATGAACTTGGCCATTTGGGTGGTATGCTGTCTACCCAACATGCCACCTGCTGCCCTGTTGGACCTTCTGGAAGCTGTGACTCTGCAGTTCCCTAAGCTTTAGGTCTTGGAGGACTACAACGTCCATGCTGAACTTCGGTGCTGGGGTAAAGGTGGATCTGATAGTGGTGAATGCTGTCCCATGGTCAGACCACCATGCCCTTAAGGCCCAGATTCAAATCCCACTTCCTCCCTGTTTAGGTAGTGACCGCAACGTTCATTCCATGGGCAATACAGAAGGGTAGCTGGAGACCTCTCGGCTGCCTCAGGGGGATATGCTTGATGGCTTCAACCAGCTTTCACAAACCAAAGTGGACAAGTTGCTAGGTTCAGTGAGGGCAACCACCTGCCCTTTGACCTCTACCCTTTTTGGCTCCTTAAATCAGGAAATGGGAGGATAGTCCTCTCCAGGAAATAGTCAATCTCTCCCTTTCTTCAGGGGAGTTCCCAGAGAGACTTAAGGAGGCAGCGGTATACCCATTACTGAAGAAGTCATCTCTTAATCCACACAACCCGGCCAGTTACCAGCAATTTTCGCATTGAGTGTTTCTGGGCAAGGTGATTGAAAGGGCTGCAGCAGATGAGCTCTTGGCATATTTGGAAGATCCTTCGCTCTTGATCCTTTCCAGTCTGCCTTCCAACCTGGCCATGGGGTGGAGACAGTGTTGGTCATCCTGATAGATGACCTGCAGTGGCAGTTAGATTTAGGCACTCTTGTGCTGTTATATCTGTCAGCAGCTTTTGACCATGAGTTGTTAATGCACTGCATTGGTGGGACAAGAATTTAAGGGACATCTCTCCGGTGTTTGGGACTGGACGCAGAGGGCTGCTGTGGGGAAAGAGCAGTCACACTCCTACCATCTCCCTTGAGGTCTTCCACAGGGGGTGATTTCTCCCCCACTCTGTTTAACATTTTTATGCACCCTATGGCCTAACTTGTCCAGAGTTTTGGGCTGATTTGCCATCAGTATGGAGATGACACCCAGCTCTTCTTCTTGACGGGCAACCACCTTGACTCCCCCCAGAAAGTTTTGCCAGTTTTTTGGATCAGTGATGGTCTGGCTCAAGAAAAGCTGTCTGAAACGCAACCCCTCTAAGATGGCGGTCCTATGGTTTGGTAGGACAGATACAGATCTGGAAGCACATTTAGCACACCCTGGATGGAGCAGAATTGAAGATCTCACACTCCACCAGGAACTTGGTGGTGATTCTGGAGACCTCCTTATCAATGGAGGCCCAAGTCACGAATGTAGCTCAACTGGCATTTTTCCATCTTCAAGTGCAGCTACTAGTGCCTTATCTGTCCTGGGAATATTTCACCATAGTGATCCATGCAACAGTCATCTCCAGACTGGATTTCTATCATTTACTCTATGCTGGCCTTCATTTGTCCTTGACCGAGAAACTTCACCTGGTGCAAATTATTTATTGTTTAATCATTGTAAACTGCCGTGAGCCCAATTGGGAATGGCGGGATATAAATCCATAAACAAACAAACAAATAAATAAAGTTGTTTCCCATTGTCCCCAAGGGTCGGACCAGAACGAATGGGTTGAAATTAATTCCAAATAATTTTCGGCTAAACACCTGGAAGAAGTTCCTCACAGAGTAGAATAGGCTTCCTCAAGAGGTGGTGAGTTCTTCTTTGGAAGTTTTGAAGCAGAGGCTAAATAGTCTTTTGACAGAAATAGTGATTTTATGAACGTAGGCAGATTGTGAATGGGTGAGTAGGAAGGGATGTGCCAGTGTTTGTCTCTTGTGGCCCTTCGTTGAATACCCTGGGAATTGCTGTGGGATGATAGGTGAATTTCCCCCATGCCAGGCTGGATTCTGGAGATTTTTGGAGGGGGGATCACTTGGCCATGAAATTGGGCTCACTGTGGTTGGGCAGGTAGCTGTGAGTTCTTGCATTATCCAACTTTATGATTCTATGATATGATACAGAAAGACGAAAACACAGCAGGAGCTCTAAGAAGCCTATTTGGATGAACAGAGAACTTCAAGAGGCACTAAGAAAAAAAAAGGAAAATGTTCAGGAAATCGAGGGAAGGACAGAGCTCTAAAGAAGAGTACTTACAGGTTACTAGGCACTGTAAATCAATCATCAGAAAGGCCAAAGCTGAGAGTGAGCTAAGATTGGCCAGGGAAGTCCATTGTAAGAAGAAAAAACTTTTCAGTTATGTGAGGAGCAAACATAAAGTAAAGGAGGCAATAGGCCCACTGTTGGGTGCAGATGGACAAACTCTAACGGAGGATGCAGAGAAAGCAGAAGGGTTAGCGCCTAATTTTACATCTGTTTTTTCCCACAGGTCAAAGGGTTTAGGCACATCTAGAGATGGTAGTAGCCAAGTGTCTGGGTGGCAGGTTGACATGGACAGAGAGGTTGTCAAGAGGCATTTAGCTGCACTGGAACTCAAAATCCCCTGGGCTGGATGAAATGCACCTGAGAGTACTCAAAGAACTTTCTGGAGAACTTGCAGAACCTTTGTCCATCATATTCGGGACCTCTAAGGACTGGAGATATCCTGGAGGACTGGAAGAGAGCAAATGTTATTCCGATCAAAAAAGGGAGGAAGGATGACCTGGGAAACTGCAGACCAGCGAGTCTGACTTCTGTTGTGGGGAAACTAATGGAGCAGATATTAAAGGGAGTGATCTGCAAACATCTGGAGGACAATTTGGTGATCCAAGGAAGTCAGCATGGATTTGTCTCCAACAGGTCCTGCCAGACCAACCTGGTTTCAAGTAACAGGTTTGCTTGATCGTCGAAATTCGGTTCATGTCGTTTACTTGGATTTTAGTAAAGCTTTTGATAAGGTTCCCCATGATGTTCTGATGGATAAATTGAAGGACTGCAATCTGGATTTTCAGATAGTTAGGTGGATAGGGAATTGGTTAGAGAACCGCACTCAAAGAGTTGTTGTCAATGGTGTTTCATCAGACTGGAGGGAGGTAAGTAGAGGGGTACCTCAGGGATCGGTGCTCGGTCCGGTACTTTTTAACATATTTATTAACGATCTAGATGAGGGGGTGGATGGACTACTCATCAAGTTTGCAGATGACACCAAATTGGGAGGACTGGCAAATACTCCAGAAGATAGAGACAGAGTTCAACGAGATCTAAACACAATGGAAAAATGGGCAAATGAGAACAAGATGCAATTTAATAAAGATAAATTTATTTTAAAGTTCTGCATCTGGGTCAGAAAAATGAAAAGCATGCCTACTGGATGGGGGATACGCTGCTAGGTAACACTGTGTGTGAACAAGACCTTGGGGTACTTGTGGATTGTAAGCTAAACATGAGCAGGCAGTGTGATGCAGCAGTAAAAAAGGTGAATGCCATTTTGGGCTGTATCAACAGGGGCATCACATCAAAATCACAAGATATCATAGTCCCATTATATACGGCACTGGTCAGACCACACCTGGATTACTGTGTGCAGTTCTGGAGGCCTCACTTCAAGAAGGACGTAGATAAAATTGAAAGGTACAGAGGAGAGCGATGAGGATGATCTGGGGCCAAGGGAACAAGCCCTATGAAGATAGGTTGAGGGACTTGGGAATGTTCAGCCTGGAGAAAAGGAGGTTGAGAGGAGACATGATAGCCCTCTTTAAGTATTTGAAAGGTTGTCACTTTTAAGAGGGCAGGATACTGTTCCCGTTGGCTGCAGAGGAAAGGGTGCGTAGTAATGGGTTTAAACTACAATATAGGCTAGATATCAGGAAAACATTTTTCACAGTCAGAGTAGTTCAGCAGTGGAATAGGCTGCCTAAGGAGATGGTGAGCTCCCCCTCACTGGCAGTCTTCAAGCAAAGGTTGGATACACACTTTTCTTGGATGCTTTAGGATGCTTAGGGCTGATCCTGCATTGAGTAGGGGGTTGGACTAGATGGGCTGTATGGCTCCTTCCAACTCTATGATCCTATGATTCTATGATATGATACCTCTGGTGATACAGCCCAAGTCCTTTACCAAAAACCAGAAAACTCTGTCTGAAACAGTTTCCTAAACAGGAAATATAGCCTCCCTTGAAACGTTGTCATTAAAAAAAATAGACTTAAAAAATTATATTGACTCCAAATTAAAATAAATGTTTGGAAGTGCCCAAGCTTCCTCGGGAGGTGTTGGGTTCTCCATCTTTGGAAATTTTTAAACAGAGGCTGGAGAGCCATCTTACGGAGCGGCTGATTCTGTGAAGGCTAAAGGGGGTGGCAAGTTACAGTAGATGAGTGATTGGGATGTGAGTGTCCTGCATAGTGCAGGGGGTTGGACTAAATGACCCAGGAGGTCCCTTCCAACTCTATTATTCTATGATTATTCTATTATTCACATTCCCCAAGATCAGTTTGAGAGCCTGGAGCCCCGTGTTCTTCAGGGGTCTGTGATGGCTCCTCTTGCTCTTGTCTCTACAATGCTCAAGGTAGTGTGGGCCCATTGGTAAAGAAGGGGGCTGTCATTTTCAGGATCCTGCTGTGCTGCAGAGGCTGCAGCAGAAAGAGCTTCCAGCACATTCCCTGGAGAGTTCAGAAGCTTTGGGGGAATCAGCCACCTGGACTCTTTATCTCGATGCTGCTGCTGATTCAGGTTTCTCAGAAGTGAAGTAAGCAGTAGGTAAAGGGCAACCAGGAGCCCTGTTGCAATGGGAAATTGAAGCCAATTGAAGTCCCAAGGGACCCTGAGGGGTAAAGCCAAGTGTGGGTCTCTGGCAGCCAAACTAACAAAAGAGTGTTGTGACATCTTAAAGATGGAACGCATTTAGGCCTCAAGACTCTTTTATTATTTTAAAAAATGGTTAGCAGACTTGCTTTGCTTTTCACTACATCATTGTTGAGTCTTGAAAAGGAAGCCCCGCAAAACCTGTCAAAGGAATCAAATCTGAAGAAAGGCAGCGAAAAGAAACAATCAAACCCTGACTAAAACTAAAGGGAAATCAAGAGCAAATTATTTTCAAGATTAGAGACTTTTTTGGTGCAGATGAGATATTGCCCATTTTTCACAGCCGGCAAAAGCATTTTCTGGGGGATCAATTTAGCGTTGCAAAGTCGGCTCTTTTCCACCTATAATCCATCATATCTCCCCATTTGCAATCTCGTGGTGTCTGAGTGTTTTAAGTTTCCTATGAATTATTTTATCATGAGCATAAGGAGCTTTTTCCTTCTTGCTGAAATGAGGAGGGTGCTCGGCTGCCCCATCGGGTCACAGAACATTAGAAAGCTGAGCACAGGGCCCCTCCCACCGCAACTTCCATATTGGCAGCCCTGTTAGCTGGCTCATCTGTCAAAGAGATCCGGCCATCAATCATGAGCCGTGTGATCAATATGCAGCTTACGTATTCATCATTTCTTCTGGTGGACTATTAGAATGAAGTTGTCAGCAACACTGAAACAAAGGGAGAAATGCTCTCAAAGAGGCAAAGGGGAGTTGTGTGAGTGCTTGGTTTATGGCACGATGCATAGCCCACTGGAAACCCAAAGCTTGCCATGTGATAAGCAACAGGTTCTCTTTGACAGATTTATTCTGATGCTCTGGAATGTGCTGCTGAAGGTGAATCATCCTTCAGTGAGGCAGAACTGTAGGGGGAAAAAATCTCAGGTACCTTGATTGATCTGTCAAGGTGATTTGTGAGCTCTCTCTCCAAGGTAATGGGAGAGACCACTGTCTGGGCCCCACCAGTTCTACACAGGAGCAACGGAAAGAAGAGAACAAATGAATGAGTCCACCCATTAAGGAAAGACAAGGCGACTGCTTCATGCTCAGCTTCCACTGTGCTCTTGATTAAAAGAAACCCCAACGCCTCCTTCATGCTTTGATTTTCCAGCTCATTACATCTCTTGAGAGCAGGAACAGGTTAACAAACATGCTAAGGACTTTGCTGTGTAGGGTCCCTGCCTTAATTTAAAAATCATTAATTTATTAGCAGTACTATCATATTATTAAATAAACAAGTGGGAACCCCACCCCACCCCACCCTTTCTCCTTCCCCTCCTTCTCCATCTCTCACTTTTTCACCCTCCCACCACTAGTTTTCTGACTCTCTCTCCTCCATACCTGCTTCTTCCTCTCTCTTTCTGCCCCCATCACCCCCCCCCCAGTCACCCACTTGCTTCCTTCTCTCCCCACACCAGCAGCTCTCTAGGAATCACAAGCAATCTCCTGACTATGGAGATCAATTCCCCTTATAGCTGTCAGCTCCAGGTTGGGAAATTCCTTTGGGTGAAGCCTTAGGAGGGCGATATTTGGGGATGGAAACACCCACAGCAGGGTCTAAGGCCACAGAGTCCGCCCTGCAAACCAGCTATTTTCTCCATGGGAACTGATCTCTGTCCTCTGGAGAGCAATTGTAATTCCAGATGATCTCCAGCCCCCAACTGGATATTGGCAACCATAATTTTATGTAAATAAGCCTGTTGAAATCCGTCACAAGTGGCTGGCACTCTGAGCAAACCTAAGTTCTTATTTTAACACTAGCAAGAAAGCCCATTGCAACCAGGAATGCAATGGGTGCTAGGACCCAGGGGACACTGGCAGGCACAGATCTCTCTCCCTCTCACAGCAGGAGGAGCCATAGGAGGTAATAGCAGGGAAGCAAGGGTCGTTTGCAGTTTGTCTGTCTGTCTCTCTCCCTCGCAGCAGGAGCCATAGCAAGTAATCAGGGGTCGTTTGCGGTTTGGCAGGGCTCTCTGTGTCTCTGTGTGTCTCTTTCAGGCGTCTGAGAGCAAAGTGGCTAGCATCAAGGGAAGGAGGGTGGGAGCTGGAGAGGGAGGGCCAATCAGATCGGCCCTATTCCATCTCGGACAGCCAGGACACTCTCCACACCCAGGGCTGTTTCACAAATATTAAGAAGAACAATGGCTAAGAATTTGTCTACCTGCTTTCAGTAGCCATTTCCACTAGGGTTGTGTGCTTCAGCCACCAAAGCAGCTGTTCCAGCCAAAAGCAGCCAGCACCACGGCTGCAGCGCCAGTACTGATGCGTTCTGCGCCTATGTGCATGTGCCAACTGCTGCGCTGGCACTAACACGCCCCCCCCCCCGGCACTGTGGTGCTGGCTGCTTCTGGCGGGAACGGCCGCATCGGAGGTCGAAGCACACAACCTTAATTTCCACCCATTTGCCTGGTGTCTTTGTGATACTCACTGGCCAACCCTTTCCCAGACCTCTCTGGATTCCCCTCCTCCTTTTCAGATGGCATTCAGTTGGCTACTTCCAAGCTTTCTGATGCTCGGGAGGCTGAATTTAGCAACAATTGTCTTTCACATATGCACTCTTTAAGAATTCTTGGTTAGACTGTGGCTGCCCTCACTGCTCAGTGACTTGAACAATTTATTGCTGTGGAATTTATTGATGTGGAAACACATCTACTGCCATGCTCCCTGAAACAGAAAAGACCCCACGGAGCACACCAGTAGATGGAAAGGAAGAAGGCCAGTAGCAGCTGGCCAGGCTGGCACTGAGCTCTGCTCACTGGGCCACCTCCACCTTCCATCCTCCATGGCCGGTCCTGCTGTCAGGAGTGTGTGTCTGGCTTGGGAACAGCCACCATGCCCATTCCTGTTAAACCTGCACTCAAGAAAGTGGGGCTGGACATAGATGGTGGGTGGTGGAGGAGCTGGCAGGCAGGGCTCAGCTGCACAGCCACCATTGCCTTCTTCTCCGCTGCCCATATTATGACGTCGGCCTCAGAAGGTGGGCAACTGAGGCAGCAGCTGGCCAGGCCTGGCGCTAAGCCCCACTCACTGTGCCACCACCACCCTTGCCCATCTTCTGCGCCGGGCCCTGCACTCCTTCCAGAATCAGTTTGTTGCAGATTATGTGTTTCCACATTCTGATTTGATTCTCAAACATTTTATCTTGTCCTTCTTCCTTCACTCCTCAGCAACTCTTCCTGAAACCCGCAGTTCTGGGAGGGGTGGCCACCCCTTGTCCTCCACAGTGAGGATTATGCATTTAGGTTCCCTGTAGCTTTCCTATCTTCCTTGTGCTTTACTCAAATGGCATCTGTATGTTGAAATGCCTTTCTCCTATCTTAACTGGCATGTCTGGTTGGGCCTTGCATGATTTGATGTTGATGTCATTTATTACCCACCACTCCTGGACAACTGGCTCGTGGCAGGTTACAATAAAATATCCCCACAATAAAAACATAGAAACCCCAGTCCTTAAAATACAGAGGATACAAACAGGTGGCAGCAATCCCATCCCCCAAAACCTCCCTGATCCTGGACTCCATAAATGGTCCAGACTTCAGACCAGGGCTCATTCTGCACACATAGGATAACGCACTTTCAATGTGCTTTGGCAGCTGGATTTTCCTGTGCAGAATAGGAAAATCTACTTCTAAAGTGCATTGAAAGTGCATTATCTCATGTGTGCAGACTAGGGCAGACTCCTTGTGTATACTGGCCCAGATGAAGAAGAAAAAGAAGAGTTGGTTCTTATATGCCGCTTTTCTGTACCCAAAGTGGCTTGCATTCGCCTTCCCTTTCCTTTCCAGAATTTACTAATGGGGACCACCACCCACTCTCCAGGAGTTTCTACCATGAGGTGAAGTCAGGTCCTGGAAAATGCATAGACCCAGCAGAATTTCCTCACCTTGAAGTCTTTCCAGAGGTCATCTTTGCCCTTCCTGTAGAGGCCGAGGGAGGCTTGCTTCATGTGCCTGGCCTGTTACTCCCTGCTCCTCCCCCATCTGCTGTTTGCTGGATGGTGCTGAGGGCATTTCTGGCTCTTAGCGGCTTGGTCATTCTTTTTATCGTGTCCCTTTAAAGCTTTACTGCAGTTCTATTGATTCTGTTGTTTTGCTTTTAAGACTTTATAGGTTTCCTTTAATACCATATCAGGACAGAAAGAAATATATATTTCTAGGCTATTTTAAGTCTCCCTAGTCCTTTGGACACATTCCCCCAAAGGCAGACAAGAACTGTTGCTTTGCAATTACTTTATGGGGATTCCATTAACCGTAAACAAAAATTACATCTCATAACATCTGGAAGAAGACAGACGTTGCCCTACTCTGGAGCATGACCTAGGACAGGGGTAGTCAAACTGTGGCCCTCCAGATGTCCATGGACTACAATTCCCACGAGCCCCTGCCAGCGAATGCAAATGCTGTCCAGGGAGCAGAGGGGGGTTCTCAGGGTGCTGCAGGACGTGGGCCTGATATTTCCAGTGTTAGCTCCCCAAAGCTTAGCTTGACTTGTTCTGTGTCAACTCCCTATATTGCCTTTGAGCTGTTAGGTGGTCTGAAGAGGATGCATTTTGCCAAATTCCTCAGAAAGAAAGCAATCCCTTTGAGACAAAATTGAAAAACACACCATCATGGGCTCCTCGCCAGGCTTTAAGGGGGTTGTTTTTCCGGGTAGGTGTTGTTAAAGCGCAGGTTCATATTACATGAGCCATACCATCTGTTCAGTGAGGCCGGGACTTGTGCATAATTCACCAGAACTGCGAAGTGAAGTCTTCGTCAGCCATTGTAAGCTATTCATGAGGAAGTTACCCCTGGAGTGCAGATCTGATGACTGGGATATTGATTACCCTCGGTGGCTGACTTCTGCTCCATTGTCCTTTTGCCCTTATTCCCATTTCAAAGTTATGCAAGGGAATTTCTAAAAGGAGGGGGTTATTTGGGTGGGAGAGGAGGGTTTTCCATATGCAGTTTGGAAAGAAAAACAAGGACATACCTGTGTTAGGAATCTTGATTGTTTTATTTATTTATTGTAATTGAACTGAACAGTAAAACAAGAGATCATTTGACTTACTAGGAATGGTGTGTTGCTGTATAGTTACTGTCCTTTAGCTATACACATAGTTCATAGTTCAGCTATAGATAAACTGCCAATCTCCTTCCAGGGAAAAGTCATACAATTAGCCGAAATGTGTGCAGTGGGATCTGAGTGGCCTTTGTTGGCCTTTGCTCCCTACACTCAAGCAAGGAAAAGATGCCATGGTGGGTGATACAACTCAAACTGGCCCCTGTCAATCAACTGCCCCCCATGTGGATTGAAAAGCCCTACAATCTAGGGTTAGGTGGTGAATAAATGTTTCTAAATCCTAGGAATGAGGGCTATTTGACCCTGCTGCACATTTACTGATGGAACACAAAGAGAAATAGCTCTATAACATCATCCTCTTAGAGCATTGTCCCTACAGATCAGCAACCGAGGAGCAGCTCCCTCCCCAAGATCCGGGACCCTTGGCCAGTGAGGGTGTATGTGTTGGATGCCACCTCATCTGAAAATGAAGACATCCTACAGTGAATGGTGCCCACCACAGGTCAATTTTCACGGAACTTTGGGGCCTCCCTGCCATATGTGCCCTTCACTCCTGGTGCAAGCCCACCTCTTTAATGAACAGATTGGCTCCCAGCTGGTAGTGCAACCCTGTTTGGACTGTGGTTGCAGCACCAGCCTAATCAAACCTAAGATCATTGGGGGGCTGGAGCTGCAGACTGAGGAGTTAGAATTTCCTATCATCATGGAGCAGGTGGATGGGAAGCCAGTGGGGGGGGTCTATTACCAAAGCCACTCCCCCTATTTTGATGTGGATAGGGCACCACGGTGAGTTCATCTCCATGATGAGAGCCACGGTTTCTGGGTACTCAGTTCTTCTTGGCATGGAGTAGTTTATGAGCAACTTCCCCATTTTCCTTTGGGAGGAACACAATCGAGTTCTTCAGTTCAAAGTGTGCTCAGCATTTCTGGACATGCCCTCTCACTGGGAATGTCTCTGCTAAGGTGGCTGTAAAGGTGGGCATGCAGTCCTGCCACTTGCAGGCTCACACTTGGCCACTGCAGGCAGGGGTGACTACTGCTGAGAATCTACTGGAGTGTTTTGTCCATAGATTTGTCCATAGGATTTGCAGAGTATGATCAACTACCACCCCACTGACTGTGCTATCGAGCTGAAGCCAGTGGCCACCCTGCTAAGGCTAAACTTTACAACATGAGCCATGCAGATTTGGTGGAGCTCCACTACTTCATCAATAAGAATCTAGCCCAAGGCTTTATTTGTCACACCACCTCTTCCATGGCTGCCCCAGTTATCTTTGCAAAAAACAAGGGACCCTCCGGCTATGCACGGAATACAGGGCCATCAATGCTACTTTGAAAACTAACACCTACCCCATCCCCTGTTGAGGCAGCTGGGAGGATGTAAGGTGTTTAGAAAGCTCAACATGAGGAAGGCATATTTTCACACAATAATAGTCCCCAGTAATGAATGGAAAACGGTGTTTAACACCCCCATGGGGCAGTTTGAGTACCTCGTCATACTGTTTGGTTATGCGTTGCTCTAGGTGTCTTTATAAATGTGATCAACAAGGCTTTGCACGACCTAGTTGTAAACTGCATGGAGCTTTTATTCCAACCCCAGATCGATTCAGTCCCTGCCCTCTACACAGAATGCAATTTGCGTTTGGATTTGGTGCGATATCTTATAGTGCTTTTAATGCTCAATATTTAAAGGCTGTTTTGAATCTGGGCTCTTCTCCGTGGTAGAGGACCTATGATTGGCCACAGGTGGTCATGTGTCAAACTTGCCTTAAAGGAGAAGCCCCTAATTTCTCTCAACTTCTGTCGGTCCTGGATTTTTTCTCCCTCCTCTACCTTTTTCAATCTTCTCCCCCCCCCCTCCAAGAAAAGAAAGAGTCTCCCTGCTTGGCTTCTCCCCCCCCCCTCCAAGAAAAGAAAGAAAGAGGCTTGGCTCCCCCTCCCCTTCTGAACTACCCTAACCACGTGCAGAACACTTTCCTGTTTCAATGTGGGGGGGGGAAGAGGAAGATCTGAGTTCAAAGCGATCTGAATTCAACAGGATTGACAATGGAATAAACAAAGTAAGTGCAGACTCTGCCCTACTCAATAAGGGTGTTCTTGTTTTCTTGATGACATTCTTATATACAGCCAGATGCTGGAAGAGCATGTGTCCCTGATATGGGAGGTTCTCCAGCATCTCCTTGACAACAAACTCTATGCAAAGATGTTCGTGAATTTCATAAGGGAAAGTGTGGACTACCTGGAGTATAGGGTCTCTCTGGAGAGCATCCAAATGGACCCAGCCAAGGTCCAAGATGTCCTTGACTGGGCCACACCCCAAACCCACAGACAATGGTAGTCCTTCCTGGGCTTTACCAATTTTTATGAGACTTCCTGCCACACTTTCCCCAGGTTGTCCTGACCCTCACAGATTTGCTAAGAATGTGGGGAAAGGGAAGGGGTGACTAAGCCAGGTAGTCATCTGGAGTGGACTAAGGTATGCCAGGCAGCTTTTGAGGAACTGAAAAGGCTATTCACCACTGAGCCTGTGCTGGCCCGCCTAGAACCAAGCTGCCAATTCATTGTGCCAATAGACACTAATGATATGCCAATGGGTAGAGTTTTGCTATATTGGGGGAGGATGGTAGGTTGCGCCCATGCACCTACATCTCCTGTAAATTCACTGCAGCAGAACAGAACTGGGTGCTGTGGGGAAAAGATGTGCCATAATGAAAACTGCCCTGACCACCTGGCACCATTTCCTGGACGGTGTGGGTGTGCCTTTTCAGGTCTGGGCAGATCACAAGAACTTAGAGATCTCATGGAAGCCATGAAAACTGAAAGCCAAACAACTTAGATGGACTGAGTTCTTCTCCTGTTTGATTTTACTTTGAGTCATATTCCAGGGTGTTTGACCCAACGTGATAGCAATTGGCAGGTACTGGTGGACATGGTGTTTTCCTCCTGTCAGCTGGGACTTTTGGTCCAAACCTACAGTAAAGCAAAGATGGCTCCTCCATCTCTGCCTCAGGAATTGTGTGGTGTCAGACACATTCAGGGAAGTGCTGGGTAAGGACCCTGACCTCCCGAAACAGAAGGGTTTCCCTGACTCTGCTAACAAGTGGGTGATTGAGGAGGACGTCTCTGCCCTGAAGTTGGTCCACAAGTTTCATGAGGTTTATCCATACAAGCCTCTCCCCCCAACCACTTTAAGATGGGGAAGGGGTTCAGTGAGGGAGGGTCCTCTTAAAGATGGGTGAGTGTCATGTTTCCATGTCAATATAAGGTATTTGTCCAGGGCTGGAAGTGGGTTCCTCCTTTCCACCCCTCCACTTCTTTCCTGTTTATGGTTTGCCTTGCCACAAGAGGCGAGCAGTATCATTGTGCTCCCCTTTGAAATGTTAAACAATACCTGTAGAGTGGAAGGATAACTGGGGAGATAACCCAGCCCAGCTGACACCAATATTCACACCTTTGAGTTCAAAGACTTTTTCAATATGCTGCTGACACTCAGCTCTATCTCCTCATGGATGGCTGCCCAGACTCCCCCATGGAACCATTTACCAGATGTTTGGAAGCCATGGCTGGATGGCTTCAGCATAGTTGCCTGAAACTCAACCCCCAAGACAAAGGTCCTATGGCAGGTGGGAAGAGGGTAGAATAGGAAGCGCATTTACCCTTCCTGCCCAGGATGTAACTTCCTACCATGTTCCAAACCAGGAATCTGGGAGTGATCTTGGATGCCTTGCTGACCATGGAGGCACAGGTCAAGAAAGTAGCCTGCCAGGTGTTTTCCATCTCTACCAGGAATTGCTCCTAGTGCCCTATCGGTCCTGTGAATACATAGCCATGGGGATCCATGTGACGGTCACCTCCAGAATTGATTTCTGTAACTCACTCTATGCGGGCCTGCCCTTGGCTCTGACCCAGAAATTGCAGCTGGTGCAAAAATTCAGCTGCTACGATCCTCACAAGAACACCTCAGAGGGGCCATATCCAGCCTGTGCTGAGGTAATTGGCTACCAGTTGTGGCCCGGATCAGGTTCAAGGTTTTGGTTTTGACCTTTAAGACTCTTCATGGTATAATAAAACCTTTGCACCGGTGGTCAGACACAATTCAATAAGGATGCTCTTAAGCATAGCGGCAGCAAGGAAGATGCATGCGGAACATCTGGACATAAAAACTGTTTTTCTTCATGGAGAAATGAAGGAAGTCTACATGGAACATCCACCAGGATTTGAACAATACAAAGACAAACACCTCATGTAAACTGAAAACGAGCATCTATGGACTAAAACAGGCTGCAAGATGTTAGAATGAGAAACTTCATCAAACACTAACCAAGGAAAGGTTTGAGCAAGGCAAAACAGAACCTGGCCTCTACTCAAGATATAGAGACAACTAATGGACCTTTGTAGGAACCTCTCGTGGCGCAGAGTGGTAAGGCAGAGACATGCTGTCTGAAGCTTTTATGTTATGACACCAAGAAGGACTGTGATGAAATAGTTCAACATCTGAATCAAGAAGTATAAGTGAAAGAACTTGGAGACATCAAATACTATCTTGGAACACAAGATGTCATAGTCCCATTGTATACGGCACTGGTCAGACCACTCCTGGAGTACTGTGTGCAGTTCTGGAGGCCTCACTTCAAGAAGGACGTAGATAAAATTTAAAGGGTACAGAGGAGAGCGACGAGGATGATCTGGGGCCAAGGGACCAAGCCCTATGAAGATAGGTTGAGGGACTTGGGAATGTTCAGCCTGGAGAAAAGGAGGTTGAGAGGGGACATGATAGCCCTCTTTAAGTATTTGAAAGGTTGTCACTTGGAGGAGGGCAGGATGCTGTTTCTGCTGGCTGCAGAGGAGAGGACACGCAGTAATGGGTTTAAACTACAAGTACAACGATATAGGCTAGATATCAGGAAAAAAATTTCACAGTCAGAGTAGTTCAGCAGTGGAATAGGCTGCCTAAGGAGGTGGTGAGCTCCCCCTCACTGGCAGTCTTCAAGCAAAGGTTGGATACACACTTTTCTTGGATGCTTTAGGATGCTTAGGGCTAATTCTGCGTTGAGCAGGGGGTTGGACTAGATGGCCTGTATGGCCCCTTCCAACTCTATGATTCTATGATTCTATGAATACAAATAGTACGGAAAGAAGATGGAAGCTGTCTTCTGAATCAGACACAGAAAATACTAGAATTTCTCGATTGCGTGAATATGAAAGAACTTAAGTCAGCACCAACTGCTCTGTTGAAAACAAACTACCTGGACCAGAGAGGAATTAGTGAAATTTTGCCTGATAACAAGCAGTACAGAGAAGCAATTGGAAAACTTCTGTACATAAGGACATTGACGTGTCCCAATATCCCAGCAGCTGTGGGTTTATTATGCAGGAAGGTGGAATCACCAAGCAAAAGAGACTGGAATGCAGTCAAACAACTTGCAAAGTACATGGCTGGCACTGCACATCTGAAACCAATGTGTGAGAATCCCAGATTGGTGGGATACATGGATGCAGATTGGGCAGATACTAGTGGCAGAAAGTTAACATGGACACTTATTCTACTATGGCAGCAGAGTGATCAGCTGGAGCATAAAACTTCCCCTGCAAAGGAAAATAAAAGGTTAGCAGAAATACATACTTTTAAAACAAGCATCATAGAGTATAAAATGCCAGGAATTAGCACGGGAAATACATAAGCCATAAGAATAAGTCCAATTTCACGATTGGGACCCCTCTCCAGGAATACAAATACTCCATGTCCAGTCAGTATCAGAAAGCTCAAATTCGATAGCAGCAGAGCTTCACAAACTAGTATAGTTTTAGATCATCAAGGACCCCCAAGCCCAAAACGTTAGGAGAAACGACTCCCAAAGAAGCACAATAGTTCAGATCAGCTGCCCTTCTTCCTTCTAGGGGATCACATAGAATAGCGGTCCCCAACCTTCTTGTAGTCGGGGACCGCCTCCAAGGGTGGGAGAGAGCCGGCGGCCCAGCCACAGCAGCTGCATGTAAACACGCACGCTCAGTTGTCGCGCATGCGCATTTCCGCCACTAGGTGGCGCTAACGCGCATGCGCAGAACAGCCACACATGCGCATTTTCGCCAGCAGGGGGCACAAACACTCATGCGCGGCGGCTCTGCGCATGCGCATTTGCGTCACTGCCGTGCCAGCGGCCGCGCATGCCTTTCCCCCCCTCTCGCTGCGGGTGGAGAGGAAGGCAGGCACGGCTGCTGGCGGCCCGGTACCATGGCCTTAACGGCCCAGTACCGGGCCGCAGACCAGGGGTTGGAGACCTCTGATATAGAAGACAAAAGGCCCCTCCCTTCACCCTTTCTCTTGGTGGAAGCAAGTCAGGGGGCAGGGGCTGAAATAGCAAACTCAGCAAGGTGCTCGGTCTGCTTCTGGCTGTAATGTGCTCACATTTCAGACACTCTCCATAGGTTTGATTCATCAAGCTGCCTTGGCTCCTTGTGCAGTGTGTGAAGCAAAGTTCTTTCCCAGGAGGGCCTAGGCTCCTGGGTTTCCATCTCTTAGCGGCAGTGTTGCACCAAATGCGTGTCTGTAAGGACATGTGTCTTTATTTAGTTGTGGGGAATTAGCTAGTAGAGCCACCAAGAGGCAGCAAGGTGTAACGCAAGATCTTTTATCGCACAGTTTACTGGGTAATTACATCACTGCGGTAGAACCGAAGCAGACAACAATCTAAACACGGAAGGATTTTATTCATGCACACTAATTAGACAAAAGACAACACATGCACACTCTAGCATAGAAATATACGTTCCTAGTCACTAGCACACAAGAAAAAGGCTTACGGGGATGGAACCTATACTAAGGGTTGACTGAAAGTGATATCTACCTGTCTTCTGGGTGGAGCAGAGTTCCGGAGCTATTCGGGGCAACAGACAAGGGACCAAGATGAGCGTCGGACAATGTTTCTGTAGCTTGGAAACTGACTGCACTTTGTGGCTGTGGGAGCCCCATATATAAAGGAAATTTGTGACCTGAGGTTATAGGGGGCTGATCCTACCTTGTCCAGGGGTTGGACAAAGAGTTTGATGGCCGGTAACAATTGTGACCGGATCCCAACAAAGAAATGGGTTACTGAAATAAAAACTAGCTGTTGGGAATATTTCCTATCTAGAAAGGCTGATGGCCCATTTCTGGCAAATCCTGGATGATGGCTTGTGCCTCGGGACAGGGATAAGGGAAAGGACAAAGACCAAATCTTGGATTAGATTTGGGGTTGAAAGAGAGTGGCCAGTTCCCTTTACAAGACAATGTGCTTGGCTGGCTGGAGGGGAGTCTTGGGTGGGGTGCCTTTGTCTCTCTATACTTGACAGGTGTGCTGACAAACTCCTCTTTTGTTTGCAAGCAAGTGGTTTGGGGAAGCCTACCTCCAAGTCCTGCTTGAGAGCAAGAGGTGGATTTTAGTTGCTCTCTCATTATGCTTTGCAAGGCTTGACCTGGCTTTCTCTTTCGGGGTGGAGAAAGCATCCCCTGGCTGTCCAGTCTCTGTGGCAAGGACTGGAGGTTCCTTGATCTCCACCTGCACTTCCTCAGGGAGGTCACCATCCTCAAGCGGAGGGCTCGATTCCAGAACAAAAAAGGCCTCCTCTCTTGTCTCTGTCACTGGGGTGGCCTGGTAGGTCTTTTATGCCCCTGGTTCTGGCACTGGGGAGGAGCTGCTCACAGGTCCCCCTTCCATGGGGAGTGACTCTTCAAAGCCACTGGCTGGGGCTTTTCCATCGCAGGATACAAATGGCTGCACTGAGGGAAAATCTTCTGGGTAGTTTGAATCATCTCATTCAGGGAGAAGAGGAAAGGCTAAATCACTCACTGGTTCCTTGTCAGCTTGGATCCCCGGGCAGCTTTCAATCCCCCCTCCTTCGGTCTCCCTTTCCTCAATATTTTGGATAGTTCCTCTGGGCCCCCACTCACTGGGACAATCTCATCAATGCAGACTTGGTTCTTCAACTCCCAGCAGAAGCAGTTCAGCCTCTCCTGGAGCAACACCACGAAGATATCTGTTATTGCTTCCAGCTGGACACTTGTGTCTTCCATCATAGTGGCTTTCAACTCTGACATGGGTGGCTCCTGTTCCCATGATTCCATACACACGTCTGGGTATTGGTCACCTATTATGGACATCCAGACTTCTCCAGGGCATGCAACGTCCTTTCCTGCCATAGCTGGGGTGACCTGTCTCTTTGAGCACTTCCCGCATCCTTTCCACTGTGAGCCAACAATGTGAGTCGGTGCACAGTGGCTCTTCAGGGTTGCTTTAGTGTCCCAAGGAGAAGCCACTGCCTTCTCCTCCTTGAAATAGAGTTTGGAGTCCAAGCTGCCCTCCATAGACACGTTACTCAAACAGGGGTCACGGATCCAGAAAAGATGAGTGCTGACCATATGTCAGGTTCATTCATTGCCAAGAAAACACAGTTTTATGCTGCAAAAGACATATTTTATTCTACAGCAAGCAAGATAATTCAAACATAAACATTGTCGGCACTGAAATTTCAGTGCGGTTACACAGTACATAACCCAGGCAGCTGGGAACTCTCCATGAAACCCAAGGACAGAACCCAAATGGAGAGGTGAGAATGTAGGAGGCAGGAAAGGAGTTAGTCGACCTATCTGACCATAACAAACTGAATAACATAGGCATGCAGGTGAAAAAGAGACAACATTCCAATCAGCTATTAGAACTTGTCCAGACCCAGGAATCTCCAGGTGACAACTGGAGACTCCACAGCTTTTACAGACCAATGCTTCAATGAATGCCAACATGATTTACAATACAAAAGCAGTTTCCCAGACTGGACAATTTACACATCAAATCCCCATAGTGGTCCATAGTCCATAGACCTTGGAGTTCAGACCCGGCTCCTCACTCAGCTCCCGACCCCGGCTTTGTACTCTGAACTTTGTTTGGTTCCCATCTCCATCTGCTCAACCCCAGACCTGGAGCCTGACTACCCCTTGCCTCCCTCTTTGGACTGTGAAATACTTCTCTAGTAAGTAGATGTGGACTGGACTGAACTAAGCAAACAGATAGTGACTGGGTCTTGGCTTCTTAGCCGAGGGTTTAGTTCAGGGGTAGTCAAACTGTGGCCTTCCAGATGTCCACGGACTACAATTCCCATGAGCCCCTGCCAGCGGTTGCTGGCAGGGGCTCATGGGAATTGTAGTCCATGGACATCTGGAGGGCCGCAGTTTGACTACCCCTGGTTTAGGTACTTGGACAGAGCCTCAAACAAAAGCACACTCTAGCAAGCTACAAACACCCTCCTCCACAGACACACAGAAAGAATCAGTTAGAGGAGACAAAAGGAAAACATGCCCCTTACCATGCTAGCAGCTCCCCACATGCTCCTTGCTCTCTCCCCAGCTGTTCAGCTCTGCCTCTGGCAAGGAGAAACCTTTAAACTCACAGGGTCACAGCCCAGCACAAGGCGGACCCGTTATCCCTCTGTCGCACGCCACCCCCAGCACACAATTCCTCGATCTGCCACAAACAAAATCACTTAATACTTAACACAAAGCACACTCCAGCAGGCTACAAAACACCTACTCACCCACCAATACTGTCCTCCCTGACACACCACACACAACAGCCTCAGGTAGAGATACAGAAGCCACAGCATCAAACCAGTCTAATGAAGCGAAGGATTAAATGAAACAGAGGATTGGAAGGTGTCAAAAGAAGCCAGGAAGGATGACTAAAGAACACCAAATTCAAAGGGGGAAAAAAGAACTCCTAAATAAAAGGGACTTATCCATTAAATGGAAAAATGAAGAAATTACCAAGGAGCAATTTTAAAAAATAGACAGTAAATGTAGGGTAAAGGTTAAAAAGGCTAAGGCCCAGATTGAGTTCATGCTTCCCAGGGGCATTAAAAATAACAAGAACATAGCAAAAGGAAAAATAAGTAAGTAAGTTAATTGTGTGGGGATCATGGTGTCATGATAACAGTTGATGTTTAATACCGTCTTTGTTTCAGTGTTTTCTGAAGGAAAAGTAAGGAGAAAAATTCAGCTGTAGGGAAATGAAGTAGAGCAGTGGTCCCCAACCTCTGGTCCGGAGACCGGGACCGGTCCGTAGATCAGTTGGTACTGGGTCGCAGATCCTCCTTGTCCTCCTCCCCGGCTGCTTCCTTGGGGGCTGATCTGCCACTGGCTCACCTTTGGTGCTCTCCAGCAGCCGCCATAGCTGGGGCTCCCCATTGGCGTGGCACTGCACAGCTGCTGTTGGCAGCGCCCTCCAGTGGGCGGTAGGAAGTCATGTGCCGGCGGGAAAGCAAGTGGAGCAGGGGCTCAGGCGACGGCGGCGACATCCCTCAGCAAAAGACTACCCCCCCCCCCTGGGCCTCAGTAAAATTGTCAAGTGTTGACCGGTCCCCGGTGATAAAAAGGTTTGGGAACACTGAAGCAGAGAATATTGGGGAAAGGATAAATTATACAATTGATAAAGATGTTGTACAGAAATATGACATTAAATCTCAAGGGCCTAATAAATTGCAGGAGATGTTTAATATCTTCTTGATGGTATTGGAGTTCTGGTGGACTGAAAACAGTGGTCATCAGAGACTTCCATTACCCAGATATCTGTTGGAAGACCAACTCTGATAAAAATACAAACTCTGATAAATTCTTAACTTGTCTTGCTGACAGCTTCATTTCCCAGAAACTTGAGAGGGGAACCAGGGGCTCTGCTATTTTAGACTTGATTCTCATCAGTAGGCAAGGACTGGTAGATGAGGTGGAAGTAGTGGGCACACTTGGTAGTAGTGACTATGTGATTTTGGAATTTTCAATTGTGGGAAAGAGAAAACCTTTACATAGTCATACGTATAGACTGGACTTCAGGAAAGCCGATTTTAACAGACTTAAAGGGATGTTGGGTAGAGTCCCATGGTCAGAAAGACAAAGAGATGAGAGTCCAAGAGGGCTGAGAATTTCTTAAAAGTGAAATACTGGAGGTTCAATCAGAAACAATTCCCTTGAGAAGAAAAGATGAAAAGAGCCTAAGGAAGCCAAGGTGACTCCATAAGCAGCTGTCAAATGATTTGAGGAATAAAAAAAGAGTAATTTAGGAAATGGAAGGCCTTATTACCAAGGATGAGTATAAGCAAATAACCAATGATTGTAGGGGGAGTGTTAGAAAAGCTAAAGCTCAATATGAGCTTGGGCTAGCAAAAAGTACTAAACATAGCAAAAAAGGGTTCTTTAGTTATATTTCAAGTAAGAAAAAGAGTAGGGAGTAAGAGTAGGGAGTAAGAAAAAGAGTAGGTACATGGTAGGACCACTGCGACGACCAAAAAGTGAAATTAGATGATGAAGAGAGGGTTGAACTGCTTAACTCCTATTTCTCCTCAGTCTTCTCCAGTGAAGGAAATCGTGCTCAATGTGGCAAAAACATACTGCAACAGGGGATATGGGAATGGTGGCCTAGGATAACTATAGGGGCTGTATATAAACAACTAGTTTCTTTAAATGAAACAGATTAATTGCACCCAAGGGTACTAAAAGAATTTGCAGATGTCATCTTTGAACCTCTGTCCATTATTTTTGACACTGCTTGGAGAACAGCTGAGGTGCCAAATGATTGGAGGTGGGCAAATGTTGCGCCCATCTTCAAGAAAGGGGAAAAGGAGGATTCGGATAACTACCAGTTTGGTGTAGTGGTTACTTCTAATCTGGCATGCCAGGTTCAATTCTGCATCCCCCCACATGCAACCAGCTGGGTGACCTTGGGCTCGCCACGGCACTGATAAAGCTGTTCTGACTGAGCAGTGATATCAGCGCTCTCTCAGCCTCACCTACCCCACAGGGTGTCTGTTTTGGGGAGAGGAATAGGAAGGCGACTGTAAGCCGCTTTGAGCCTCCTTTGGGTAGGGAAAAGTGGTATATAAGAACCAACTCTTCTTCTTCTTCTTCTACTGACCCATGAGCTTGACATTAGTAGCTGACAAAATTTTGGAACAAATAATCAAACAGTTGGCTTTTGAGCAGCTGGAACAGAGAGCTGTGATTTCTAAGACTCAGCACGGGTTTCCCAAGAACAAGTCATGTCAGACCAACTTTATCTCTCTTTTTTTGCAGGATCATGCAGGATCTGGGGAATGCTGTGAATATAGTCTGAATTTCAGTAAAGGTTTTGATAAGGTTCCACATGATAGTCTTGTTGACAAGTTGGTATAATGCAGTATGGATCCTAATTCTCTGTCATGTGGATCGATAACTGGTTAACAGATCATACCCAAAGGATACTTGTAAATGGTTCAGCATCCTCTTGGAGAAGAGTGACATATGGAATTCCCCAGGGATCTGTCCTGGGGCCTGTGTTGTTCAACATATTTATAGATGATTTGGATGAGAGATTAGAGGGGGTACTTATTAAATCTACAGATGATACTAAACTGATCCAGAGTGACCCTACCTTTATTGTGTGATATCTTAGAGTGCTTTTAAACCTCAATATTTTAAGGTACGGATTGAGAAAGCAAGCTGTTTTGAATCTGGGCTCTCCTCCGTGGTAAAGATGCCCTGATTGGCCAAAGGTGCTCATGTGACAAGCTTGCCTTAAAGGAGAAGCCCCTAATTTCTCTCAACTTCTGTCAGTCTTGGATTTTTTTTCTCCCTCCTCTGCCTTCTTCGATCCTCTCTCCTCCCCCTCCAATAAATGAAAGAGGCTCCCTGCTTGACTCCTCCCCCCCTTCAAGAAAAAAAGAAAGAGGCTTGGCTCCCCCCCCCCCTTCTGAACTACCCTAACTACGTGCAGAACACGGGGGGGGGGAGAAGACCCGAGTTCAAATCGATCTGAATTCAACAGGATTGACAATTGAATAAAAAAGGTAAGTGCAGACTCTGCCCAAGACATTTGAGGAAAGGTTGGGAGAGCTTAGTTTGTTTAGCCTGGAGAGGAGACAACTAAGAGGGGATCTGATAAACAAGTATTTAAAAGGCTGCCATATAGAAGATAGAGCACAGTTGTTCTCTCTTGCCCTGGAGTGATGGACTGGAGTGATGTGTTAGGGCTCTGATCATCCCAGAACCAATGGGATGAAATTAATTCAATAGAAATTCTGTCTAAACATCTGGAAGAAGTTCCTGACAGAGTGGTTTCTCAGTGGAACAGGCTTCCACAGAAAGTGGTGGGTTCTCCATCTTTGGAGATTTTTAAACAGAAGCTGGTTAGCCATCTGACAGAGAGGCTGATTCTGTGAAGGTTCAAGGGGGTGGCAGGTTACAGTGGATGAGCAATAGGGTTGTGAGTGTCCTGCATAAGTATCTGTCCAGCTGCTGCTTGAAGTCAGTGAGGAGGAGCTCACCAATTTTTAATTTATGAGGGAGTCACATGTATTTGCACCCCATTTTTTCTAAATCACATAAATAAACCTACCTAATCACCACAGCTTCTTGTTGTTTCCACATTCCTCTTCCACGCAAGCTCCCTTTCCATATTAGAGCTGGATTGGGAGAAAAATGCTTCAAACTCCATCAGAATGTGTGGGTGGGGTCATCCTTCAATTCTGTCAGGAGGCTGTGGGAGCCATTATAAGAAGCCATGAAAAACAGCAAGAGGAAAGAACAGAGGATGTAGAAGAACTAAGGATCCCCTGAAATTACAGTGATAGAGAAAAGGGCTACTTAGAAGGTGGACTGTATGGCCCTCCCCCAGAGGATTGGTAGATTGCATAAATGCAAAGCCAGGTAACCTAAGGATCAATGGGCTTTCTCATTTTCTGCAGGCATTCATTTTTTATAAGCTTTCTCTGCATTAATATTTAACAGTATTAACAACAAAACTGTAGCTGACATTTGGCAAGCATAATTTTTGAAACAATGGGTGTCCAAAACGTACCCTTTATAAAAACTATCAAGCAAGTAAAGAATTAATCATTCACCTTACTGAATAAATTATTTCTTAAATGTAAATAAAATGCAAATTATCGATACTTAAGTACAGGTACCCTTTTATAATGGCAAAGAAGAAAGTTTAATGAAGCCACCACCCAGCAATTCAAGGAACAGCCATCTCTAATACTTCTTCCTTGTTATGGGAACATCCAAGAATCATAACTTTAGAAAAATAAACAAGTGTGCCCTGAACTCTCAGCCTTCTACAGATTAATTAGTAAAAGTCAAGTAATGTGCAGATTTAAAAAATATAACCTCTGGAGCTATAGTATACCATTGAAGGATGAAATGTACTTTGCCCATTTGGTGCTGAAACCCTTGAAGTTGCTGTTGCAGACTAAGGATTCTGATTAATTCAGACCATTTCTCCCCTGCTTATGAGCTAAATTATCATGATATGGTATAACACAATCAATAATCAGTGAAATAATCCTTAGTAGAAGAGTGCTGAGAAAGAATAAGAGAAAAAGAGTGGCTGTAAGAGTATATATACATATATATATATGTGTGTGTGTGTGTGTGTGTATGTGTATATATATTATTATTATTATTATTATTATTATTATTATTATTATTATTATTATTATTATTATTATTATTATTATTATCTTTCGATTTATTGCCCGCCACTCCCTTACGGCTCGTGGCGGGTTACAACATTTTAAACCCCCAATAAAATCCATTAAAATCCCTCAACAACAATTACAATATAACATTATTGGTTAGCAAGCTAACCTGGCAAGATAGGCTAATCAACCTCCCCCTCCTACTACAAGCAGGTGGAGAGGGGATACTGATGGTACTAATCCCCAATCTCAATCCCGGGTCCCCGGGGGGGGGGGGCATAGATGTTAGCCTCGGCCTCAACCGTAAACCTGGCGGAAGAGCTCCGTCTTGCAGGCCCTGTGGTGTGTGTGTATATATATGTGTGTGTGTGTATATTATATGTGTATGTGTATATATGTGTGTATGTGTATGTGTATGTGTATGTGTATATATATGTGTGTGTGTTTATATATATGTGTGTGTGTGTGTGTATATACACACACACATATACACCAAGAGACTCTTGTGGCGCAAAGTGGTAAGGCAGCAGACATGCAGTCTGAAGCTCTGCCCATGACGCTGCGAGTTCAATCCTAGCAGCTGGATCAAGGTTGACTTAACCTGCCATCCTTCCGAGGTCGGTAAAATGAGTACTGGGGAAGGATTTCAGTCCAAGTAGTTCAGCAATGGAATCGGCTGCCTAAGGAGGTGGTTGGTTCCCCCTCACTGGGAGTCTTCAAGGAGTCTTCAAGTTACTTATCCTGGATGCTTTAGCATTGATCGGGGGATTGGACTAGATGGCCTCTATGGCCGCTTCCTACTCTAGGATTCTATCAATTTTTTTAACATCTTTTAAAATATAGAGTAGGAGAGAAGAACATAAATAATATGAAACATTGCAATTCAAACCAAAAATTCAAAAGGCCAACCAGAAAGCACACTAATCACAAATTATCCAGGAAAATAAAAGGGAAGTTAAAAGTAAAAGGCGGTCAACTACGGATCTTGACCCAAATAAGCCTGAAACAACCACCCATGTGAAAAGCACAGTAGCGGCTGGTTTCTCACTCTCTGTGCTGACTGGTGCTGTCAGGACTCAGCAATAGTGAGGAGAAAAGGGCCATCATAGCCCTCAGAGGCAGGAGAAGTCATCAAACTTGGCAAGCATGCCAAGATTTACAGCTGAGTGCTTGCACAGTCACCTCTGCCCCCTCCCCCAGCTGTGATCCAGCAGATGAAAGACAACTGCCTGTTTCCAGCCCTCTGGGATCACTTGTGCCAAGAGAGGTGAAGGTACAGGCTTGGAGCTGAGCTACAAGCTAAAAGGATAAGTGCTTGCCTCATGGCTAGATCTCAGCTACCTACTATAGCAGCACTCATTAATTGTAGGATTAAGTCTGGTGTTTAACTATAAAACATCCTGAGGGTTGCTGTGTGGTATGGATGAAATGCAGTTTTGTGCTGGCGCTGTCTTGTCTGAAAGCCTTGACATCTTTGATGAGACTGCTGTGCTTACCTGATTTCTGGACTCTTGAACCTTGGAGTGATCTGGGAATCTTCCTCAGCTTTGTTTATTCAGAAGGTGAGTAGGATGCTGCAGTCTGATAACAACCCCTGGCCAGCTATCACACCTGGGGTTTTAAAGTCAGTTTTAAAATAAGTAATGTTTTGTTTAGTTCAACAAGCATGGTCTCTACCCTAACCTATTAAGCCCAAATGCCTTCTAAATGCAGTTACTTATTTAATTAATTAATTTATTACATTTATATACCATCCTCTCCGGAGGCTCGGGGCGATTCACAAGGAAAATAGGAACATGAACGATACAGAGAAATCGGTAGCCATAGATACATACAATGGACCCGTGGTTGGTTGGTTCAAGACATTGAAGCTCATGGACTTTGAAGTTCATGGGAGGGAAGCTCTGTGGTCCCATGTGAGGTGTTGGTTCTGGTCCACCTCAACCAAATGCCTGGTGGAGGAGCTCCCTTTTGCAGGCCTTGCAGAACTGTTCAAGTTGTGTTAGGGCTCTGATCACCTCTGGGAGCTCATTCCATAGGTGGGGACCAGGATGGAGAAAGCTTTGGCCTTAGTTGAGGTCCAGGTGAGCTTCCTTGCGCCCAGGGATCAACAGGCAGTTGGAAGTAGCAGAGCGGAAGGCTCTTTGAGGGGTGTAGGCAGAAAGGCAATCCCTCAGGTACACTGGGCCCAGACCATATATGACCTTGAAGGTGATTACCAAAACTTTGTCTGATCTAGAATTCAACTGGTAACCAGTGCAGTTGTTGGAGAATGGGGCGAATGTGGGAACTCCATGGTAGCTGTGAGGCTCCTGGATCCTTCATATCAGACATGAGGAAAACCATGTGCATGGGATAGAGGCAATAAGGATGTTCAGGGAAGAGACTTAAAACTATTTACATAAAGCAAAGCAGCTTTACCTGCGTTCATCAAGTCATAAAATTTCAGTTGTCAACTCCTGGGTGCACAGATCAGTATTCACCCAAGCTTTTATTCTTGAGGTGAATATTAGGGCCAAAATAGATGTTCACTAGCAGCAGAACAATCCAGGTAGTACAGTAAAAAAATGGAGCAATGTTGTTTTGGTCCCTGCCCCCCCCCCGCCTATAACAGCATTCTGAACCCAAATAATGTGTGCTTTGCTTTTAAATAGTCATTTCCTGCAGCTGTTCTGTGGCCATGCAAAACCCAGACTCAGCTCTTTTTGGCCCTTAGCCTTCCTTTAGCCTCAAGAATCTCAGTGTAAATGTGAGCTCCTCCCCCAAACCAAAACTCTTTAAGCCACTTTCCCTCAGAAAGTGTGTCCTGGGGCAGCTACATTCTATTCTTCAAACGGTCTATTTTAGCCTGCTTACACATGAGACTCTGAGCCACCCAATGTGACCCCAAAAACTATTTTCAACTGACTGCTCAGTCAGTCAGTAACCTTTTATTGGCATATAAAAATAGGGTTTAAAATTTCAACAAAATAATAAAATAGGACATGGGGTTACATAACCAAACGGATCTTAAAATGATTAAATAATCTATAAAAGATAAAATACAAGGTAGGCAGCATATTATAAAAGCATTTAGTTAAAACTCTGGCAACTAAAATGGTTACCTCTGGGTCTTTGTCAGAGAGCAGAAATTGCAAGGTCATAGAGAGCCAGTTTGGTGTAGTGGTTAGGAGTGCGGACTTCTAATCTGGCAAGCCAGGTTCGATTCTGCGCTCCCCCACATGCAGCCAGCTGGGTGACCTTGGGCTCGCCACAGCACTGATAAAACTGTTCTGACCAGGCAGTGATATCAGGGCTCTCTCAGCCTCTCCCACCCCACAGGGTGTCTGTTGTGGGGAGAGGAAAGGGAAGGCGACTGTAAGCCGCTTTTCCTTTGGGTAGAGAAAAGTGGCATATAAGAACAAACTCTTCTTCTTCTTCATTTACTTACAGAAGGCTTGTTTCCCAGCAAAGCAACAAAGCTGTCATCCCGACACTGCTCATATAAGGGGAAATCTAACAAAATGTGTGAGATAGAGTCAGGGCAGCCAGAACCACACGGACTCAAGTCTCGCATGGTATGGGATACGGTGGAATCTTCCCTCTAAGACCTTTGAGGGGAAAGCATTCATTCGTGCCAGGAGAAAAGCTCTTCTCAGGGGTGGGACATCAAGAAGATGCAAATATGTAGGCATAATATTTCTCTGCATAGTGATGCCAAAGAATGCTGGTGAGCAAACTCGAGGCTAGGTAGGTATGAGTTTCTGCTGCTCATGGTCTAGTATTCTCTGTTTAATAATCCGGAAGATACATTTTTCTTCCAGAGGTAGTAGGGACTGCTGTAAAGGCATAACTCTTGACTTCAGTGTAATGCCAGAACATTTTTCATTCTCTCTCTCATGTCTCCTCCCACCTGGCTTCTTCAGCTATCCAAGTGCCCCTGGTGATTGGTTAGTTGTTCTGCACACATACCAAATACAGGGGAATGGCAACGGACAGAAGTTTTCCCGTCCATCACTAGGTAGACGGGGATGAGGCAATAACTGGAGCAGGGGGAGGTCAGGTGGAAACCCAAATGAATATTTTGTAGATTTGTTTGTTTGTTTTAAACATGGTTTACAGCAGATAAGCAGCCAGATGGTATCTTGGGGGGAAAGTACATTGCATGCCTGTCCCTTTAAGACTGCAAGTTTGAACATCCTTTCCTGGGCAGTAGGTGGGTCACACTACCAAAGCATGGTGCTGTGTGGTACATCCAAGCATGGTACATTGATCTGTAAGGGGAACATCAGGGTTTGGAAACTGGTGTATTAGAGATGGATAGGGAGCTTTCCAACTGGTATGGCTGTCAGGATCATTGAACTGTAGATAGCTAAAGGAAAGAAAGGGAGAGGATGTGCAGTCAGGAACAAACTTGTGACGGAGGAGAGGGGTCAAATTTCTTGGGCAGTTTTGAAGAGGGAGAGAAAAGGGGATACTGGGCAGCTTCTCTACCAAAGGCTGTAGTGGCTGACCAAGCCTTCCCCCCACCCCCATCTCTTAGCAGGTTGCAGCTTTTTTAAAAGCTTCTTTAAATGCTTCTTTAAATGCCCCCAATGCAGACAGAACCCAAATCACAGTCCTTTGTTACCTGTGTGTCCTCATACCATTTTCTTATGAATGTTAAAACAGCCTATGTGAAAAAGTTGTATTCTAAGGCAGGGGTAGTCAACCTGTGGTCCTCCAGATGTTCATGGACTACAATTCCCATGAGCCCCTGCCAGCAAAGCTGGCAGGGGCTCATGGGAATTGTAGTCCATGAACATCTGGAGGACCACAGGTTGACTACCCCTGCTCTAAGGTGCAGGGAAATTAAAAGCCTCTCCAAAGAAAAATTACTACATTGGTCTAAACAAAGAAAATGCACATTTTTGCATATATTTTTTGGCATCATGTTTACACTAATCCCAGTGGGAATAATGGGAAAACACTGCCTTCCCCCCCCCCCAAATCTGTACGGAGTCCCTCCCAATTCTCAGGAACTAATTACAGAAAAAAATAGTTTGCAAGACTACTAAGAGGAATTGGATTTCTGACACAAATTAAGCAGTGCAGATCCATTAGCGCCAGATTTGAGTCTGCTTACAGTTCCTTAATTGCCCTACAGATCTGCACACAATGCCTGGCTTTTAGGGGACTGAAAGGGATTCAGAGGATGGAAAACTGGGACAGTGTTAATTTTCAGAACAGCTGCAGAATGTTTCCTTACCGGAAAGTGTAAAAAGGAGAGTTTTTACAATCTGTCCAAGTGCCCATCAGAAGATGAGAAAGACAACATAATCCTCAACTGGTCAGAAAAGAATGACCTCGGCATGACTAACCCCCATACTGTTTAATCCAGGTGAACAATGACAGAAACATATTTCCTGTTGATTAAACATCTCCAGTCCTGACTTGGGTAACCCAAGCCAGAACAGATTTCAGAAGCTAAACAGGGTCAGGCCCAGTTCATACTTGCCTGGGAGGCCACCAAGGAATTCTGGGGTTGCAACACAGAAGCAGGCCTTAAAAACCACTATGGCAGGGGTAGTCAACCTATGGTCCTCCAGATGTTCATGGACTACAATTCCCACGAGCCTCTGCCAGTGTTTGCTGGCAGGGGGCTCATGGGAATTGTAGTCCATGTACATCTGGAGCAGGGGTAGTCAACCTGTGGTCCTCCAGATGTCCATGGACTACAATTCCCATGAGCCCCTGCCAGCAAATGCTGGCAGGGGCTCATGGGAATTGTAGTCCATGGACATCTGGAAGACCACAGGTTGACTATCCCTGATCTGGAGGACCACAGGTTACTACCCCTGCCCTATGGAGTTGCTATAAATTGGTTGTGACTTGACAAGGAAGCAAGCAAGCAAGCAAACAAACTGAGGCCCTACTTTGAACCATGAGGTCCAACCCTTCCCTACGTCTCTATCACTCACCCACTGTATTGTGTCCCTGTCCTGAGACCATTTTTGAGGAAAGATGAGAAGAGAGGCTGCTTGATGAGGCCTCCACCCCACCAACCCGTGTGGTCAAGCTCACTGTCATTTATCCAAGAGAGCTAGATGAATGCGCTGTCGCCTGCATATTAATAAAATCTTATTACATTTGGTTTTCAAAGTGATCTCATCGTGAGAGGAAAAGGATTAATGGCACAGCTGTAATATTTACATATTTACATTATTAAAATGCAATACATCTTCCTGGGAGGCAAAGGGAAGAGAAGCCCCCCGAAGCATCTGCTCTCTTGCAATGTTGGGCGGCTTCTCCATAGGGGCAATTCCCATGTGACTCATCACCACTGTGACTGCAGAGGTCTTTACAGCTGCAATGGAGGGTGCCTATAAGAACACTCCCCATGGTGTCCCTCAACCCAAGTATCTCTTCCCCAGGTCACAAGAGTTCTTTTTGCAGGCTTTAAGCAGTTAAACAACCACCTGTCAAACTTGTCCCTAGAACTTCAACACTAGATTACTGCTAGGACAGCCCCTGAAATGCACCCTCATCATTATAGGAAATATGGGAAATCTGGCCCGTGAGACCAATGTGTGCCATTTGCAAAGGGCTATACAATACAATTTTATTACGGTCATAGACCAGCATAAGAAACATCCATTAAAACCAGGAATTAAAACATCTTAAAATATAGAGAATACAAAAGGTAGAAAATACAAAAGGTAGATAGACACAGCTGTCCAGATTCATTTAAAACAGACCATTCTATTACGAATTTTGATCGCTGCTGCGCAGAACTTAGCAACTCTATAAGTTGTGTTGTTTTCTATATCTGCAAGCAGCAGAGAAATGTAAAATTCTCCTGAGCGCCCTGGGAATCTGCCTAGCAATGGAAGAATTAGACTAGTTCGAATCTCATTATAGAATCAACATTGAAAGAGAACATGTTCCATGGTTTCTACATGCCCAGAGCCACAGGTGCAATTCCTTTCAGTATAGGGTATTTTCTTATATTTTCCTTCTAATACCGCTGAAGGGAAGGCATCGCAGCGTGCCAAAGTGAAGGCCCTCCTATGACTAGGTACTTCAAGCTTGGCCAGATATGTCATAGGGTAAGATGAATATCTATTGGGTTCACTAATAATGAAAGATGGGTTATTCGCTAGGTCCTTCGCAAAGGGCTAAGTTAGGTGACTGATGGATATTATCTAGGTTTCCTGTTAGATAGAGCTTGTGAATTCTCCAGCAAGTGAGCTGTTGCCACAGTGCTAACTCTGGACAAGAACAGGGAGTAAAAAGTGGGAGTTGATGATGGCAGTTTTATTTCCTGATGGTCAACTAAAGAAGAATTGGTTCTTATATGCTGCTTTTCTCTACCCAAAGGAGTCTCAAAGCGGTTTATATTCGCCTTCCCTTTCCTCTCACAACAGACACCCTGTGAGGGAGGGTGAGGCTGAGAGAGCCCTGATATTACGGAAGAAGAATTGGTTTTATATGCCACTTTTATCTACCCGAAGGTGTCCCAAAGCGGTTTACAATCGCCTTCCCTTTCTTCTCCCCACAACAGACACCCTGTGAGAGAGGTGAGGCTGAGAGAACCCTGATATTACTGCTCGGTCAGAGCACCTTTATCAGTGCCATGGCGAGCCCAGGGTCACCCAGCTTGTTGCATGTGGGGGAGCGCAGAATTAAACCCAGTTTGCCAGATTAGAATTCTGCACTCCTAACCACTACTCTACAGGAGTCTGCCTTTAAAGTGAACTTGGAAACATTGCATCACACTCATTCCACAGTCACTCCACTGGTTATCAATCAGGTATTGGGTTTAGCACAAGTCTCTGGTTAGCACCTACAGCCCCCTTAATGGCCTTAGCCCCACAGATCTGACCAGATTCACATGATTTTTCCACCAGCATTGCATTCGACTTCTCCCACCTCTCTTTAGGTCATTGGGACAAGCCAAGGAGATTACACTTTGGGAGACACGGTCAGGATTTTGCAATAAGTAGGGGAGATGGGTTGGGGAAACATAAATGGCAGGAGGAAGGCCAGTGAACTGAAGCAGTGGTTTGAGAGGGTATGCTTTGCTGCAAAGGAAGGTCTTTAATAACCTCAGCAGACTGCGAAGGGAAAACTGATCCAGAATTCTTCCCTGTGAGTTGGAGTGATTATCTAAATAAGATTAATGAGATTGGTGAGATTGATGTCTAGGTCTTGTCAATAAATCCATACATGTCCAAAGATCAATAATGAACATTTGGAAGAGAAACAACATAGTAAATGATTCCCAGATAATCTCAAAGAACTCAAATCCAGCCATGGAGCAAAGTGACCATGACCCCATGAATTCTTATATTGGTTCCAGAAACAATTGATACCTGCAGTTAGCTGGGAAATTACTGGGGAGCTATAAGGGAAGGAGGCAGAAAAATCTTGCCTTTATGAAGGAGAGAATGCCCATAGCGCCATTTTGCCAAATGAAAATTGACATGTTGTCTTGAACTTCCTGACCTCTGGTCATTACGTTAATGGATTTAGCAAGCTGGAAGGAGGGGCATGATACAAGTTTGGCTGATGGTTCCATATGGATTCCTTGAGGGGGGACTTGACAGGAGGCAGAGGAAACTAAAGGTGGACTCTGTCTAGGGAAGATAGGGCTAAGGAGGGAAGAAAAACTCCTTCCTCCTTTCCACACCTTCTGGTCTCCCTGGCAGGTTCTGACTGAAGATCACAGTGAAGGAAATCCCTGCCCCATCCAACTTGGTGTCCATCCATCCATATGTGGGAAGAAGATATGAGTACAATGAAGGCTGCTGAGGCTTGTGAGGACTTCAGCACAGGTCAGGATTGTGCATAGAGTGGACTTTAAAAGGCTTTCAGCCTTGCTCAGACCTTTGGAGTTTGAATGGGTCATAGTCATTTCTCCAGACAGACATTTCTGCCCTCACAGGTAATTAAGTAGTTAAACTTAAATGTCAAGAAATGAAGACTTGCTCTGCCTCCCCTCCCCCATGGCATGCATGCTTAAGGGAACAGATGAAAAAGGCTGCCATGCCAATATTCCAGTGACTGACTTCTCTGTTTGATGTCTGTCCAGATAAAGAACAATGAAAAAGAAATATAAAGATATGAACTGTTATTTTGGTGCAAAATTTTATGTTCAGACTATGACTTTCTGGTCACTAAAGTACCCAGAAATTATTATTCAATTGTGAGAAAATATATTGCTGGAAACCACTGATTCTCACAAGTGGGCAAACACGCGCACACAAGTGCACACAAACGCACACACACACAAAATTAGGGGAATCCATGTTTAGGATTCCCCCAATTGTGTATGTGTGTTCATGTAGCTGAAGCCAGTGTGCAAATAACTGCTATTATTACATCAGCATTAAGACAGCACGAAGGCCAAGAAGACATCTGTGTAAAAGATTAACTTAAAAGGTTAATACGCAATGTTATTTTAGGCGAGTCTGGTCAAACATCTGATTCCCAAGAACAAGCAGATGTTTCATGAATAAACAATCCTAACAAAGAACTTGGAGTTAAGGGGAAATTGGTTACATAAAGATGCTGATCTCCTTAAGACAGCAAGTGTGCTGGGGGAGGGTGGCGGAGATCTTGCTTGCTAAACAAGGCTAGAAAGCGGCTGCATGAGACATTCCACTTGACCAGTGTCTCAGTCCTGAGACCCAATTTATTTGTCCACTATTTCCTAAATTTTACAGCAATTAATATGTACTGGGTAACAAATGGCTTTGCAGGTGGATGACTGTCACAGCCAGTAAAAGATAACTAGCATCCTGGTTTCAGTTTGAAAGACAGAGCGGCCCTCCAGGTTGGTTGGAGAGACAGAGCAGTGATGCTCAAACACTCTCAGATTTGGTGCACATCACTGCAGACAGGAACTTTATTTTGCAGTGACTGGTTTGGTTCCTTGATTTGTTAATCATTATTTGATAGATTTCTTCATTGACATCCTCCACTGTTTTGCTCCCAGAACATCACAGCCTGGTCAAATTCTACTACCCCCAGATTCTACTATCCAATTTTACTACCCTCATGGATGACCGATCGGACTCCCGGAACCATTTGCCAGATGTTTGGAAGCCGTAACTGGATGGCTCGAGCAGAGTTGCCTGAAACTCAGCCCCTCCAAGACGGAGATCCTGTGGCTAGGAAGGAAGGGGGCAGGCCAGGAAGTGTACTTACCGATCCTGTTACGAGAAATGCACACACATGTACCCCGAGACACATGTTTGTAAGCAGTGGGGAATTGCTTTGCAAGAAATTTGGTAGCATTAAGAATCATTTGCCAATGTTTACGGGCTGATTACACCCTTTAGAACTCAAGACAGACAACAGATAGTTTTAGTAAAATAAGAATAATCTTTATTGGAAGGAAAATAACAAAACAGAAATAGGCAAAAATATCTAGCATGCTAGCATTCAAGCTAATAGGAAAATAAAAGGAGAAAGAAGATTGTAATCACTTTTAGCAGTAATAGTATGTAATTAAGGGAATTATGGGGGTTTTAGTGTGTTTTATCTTTATATTATTGTAAACCGCCGTGAGCCCAATTGGGAAAGGCTATATAGAAATCTAAGTATGAATGAATGAATGAATGAATGAATGAATGAATGAATGAATGAATGAATGAAATAAAAAATTAAAGTATTTACTGGTCTTGTAGAGCAGAGAGGCAGAGAATGAGCAACACAGCCAGTGCGTAGGGTGATCTGAATGGATCCGAATCAGAAGACACACTTTGGCTTGAGAAGCCAGTGTTTAAATATGTTTTTGGGAGAGGGGGCACATGCTGGGAACCAGGTAAGCACAGGATGGAACTTTCTATAGGTGAGAAGTTGGACATGGCTAGTCCGGGGTAGGAAATGGGTGTTGATGAGCTTAAACATAGAGAACCATCCTGTCACAACGGGTCTAGCTCTGGAGATGGGGGAGCAATCTCCCCTGGCAGATTGGCTCAGGGTGAGTCGTAAGTGTGAGACGACAAGAGATTGCCTAGGAGCCCCTAGGCAAATATGAGTAATACGATGCGGGGGGGGGGGGGGAGAGAGAAGAGCAATACATGTTTCAGACTGCAATTGTTATGTTGAATCTCTGGTTTCCTCTTTTCCTTTCCTCTCTCAAAGCCATGGGGGCTAGAAGCAGTTCTCTGGCTGAGGAGTGCTTGGCCGGCAATTCCTGCTGTGTTCCACTGGAAGGCCAGCTGTACATCAAGTGCAGGATGCTTCAAGGGTGCAAACATCAGAAGTGGGAGATATATCATCTCCCATCTGGCAAAACTGACATGAAACTTGCTTAATTTAAGCCAGTTAAACAACGAATAACACAATTCTCTAGGGGAGAGGAGAGGAGAGGGCTTGTTGCCGAATATTAACAGGGCAACAGCTCTTGTGCCCTTAATTAAAAACTTTAATTAAAAACGTTGGGAGCTTTATTAGACATGGTCATTGATTTAATTTTCTTCTACAGTTCTATTAAATAAGTCATTCTTCTAAGGCAGGCAAGCCAATACTATGTTACTAACTGTTGTGCCAGGCTAAGTCGTGGTCCTATATAGTCCTGCCAGCAAAGTAGGGGGTAGCAGGATAGCTGTGTAGAGATGTTGACAGATCCTCCTCCCATGACTCCAGCATCTTCTTCACTAGGGATGAGCACAAACTGGCTAACTAACTAAAGTTCATCATGAATTTTGACTGATTCGTGGTTCATGAAGTGAAGTTCATGGCAGAGCAACTGGTTTGAACATTCCACAAACTTCCATGCTGTGTGGCAGTTCATGAATGGATACATTTCAAGACAGAGTGTCTTCAGTCACTTAAAATGTTTATAAACTTCAAAGCATCCAGTCTCAAAAACACCAATAATAGCCCTACAAAGCTTCAAAGGCACGGCCATTTGCCAATAAAAGGGTTCTCATTCTGCTTTATGGAATCAGGATGCTTTACATACCCTCTGGTCAGCTCTGCACCCGCTCCTCTGTTGGGGGTTGGCAGTTAACACTTTGGGTGTGAGGTGGAATAAGGACCCTGAGTCAAGCATCATGCCAAGCAGAGGGGTTTAGCTTCTTGTTGTTGTTAGGTGCAAAGTCGTGTCCGACCCATCGCGACCCCATGGACAATGATCCTCCAGGCCTTCCTGTCCTCTACCATTCCCCGGAGTCCATTTAAGTTTGCACCGATTGCTTCAGTGACTCCAGCCAGCCACCTCATGCTCTGTCGTCCCCTTCTTCTTTTGGCCTCGATCGCTCCCAGCATTAGGCTCATCTCCAGGGAGTCCTTCTTTCTCATGAGGTGGCCAAAGTATTTGAGTTTCATCTTCAGGATCTGGCCTTCTAAGGAGCAGTCAGGGCTGATCTCCTCTAGGACTATTTAGCTACTGATGTCAAAACCCTGAGGGATTTGCCATGTTTAATGTGATCCTATTTGATTTGATTCTTTGCTTCTACGATGGTACCATGCTGCAATGTTTGTTGCATTGTTTCAGACTCCTTTTGTTTAGAGTAAGACGGCAGACATTTAGTCCTGGGATTCTCAAACATCGCTCATATCTCCTGGTCCACCCACTAGGCTTCTTGCTTTGAGATTCCTGTCCCCTCAGGCCAGCCTGGCACTTGGGCTGTTCCCACTTACCTTCCTTACGACCTCTTCTGACAGTGATCAGCCCCTACAGACACCATGTTGACCATCTACAACTCAAGGCAAAGCATTGCCTTTTGGGGGTGGTACTCCAAAAGCAATATAGGATCTGAACTGAGGACCCATCCTCAGTTCAAGCAAAAGTGTGTATGTTGCTGCTCCAATGCTACCTAATAAAGAAGTCTGGTTTGACAATCCCGAGTCTTGTTGGTGTCTACGAGGGGCAATCCTCACACCCGAACACTGTGGGAAGCATGGCAAAGAAATTTAAAAATAAATAAATAAATAAAATGTAAACTCTTCTGAGTGAAGAAGAAGAAAAGTTGGTTCTTATATGTCTCTTTTCTCTACCCAAAGGAGTCTCAAAGTGGCTTAGAGTTGCCTTCCCGTTCCTCTCCCCACAACAGGCACCCTGTGAGGGAAGTGAGGCTGAGAGGTCAGCGTAACATTCCCAGTTTGATCACACTGAGAGGAAAGCCTTTATATATATATATATATATATATATATATATATATATATATATATATATATATATATATATATATATATATATATATATATATATATATATATATATATATATATATATATATATATATATATATATATATATATATATATATATATTTCTAGTAAATTACAAACAGAAAAAAAAGAATAAAAGCTTAGCTTTTACAAACATTACAAAAATTCATCCCAATGTCTTTGAAATTCTTCAGCTGGTCTTTGGTTTACCATATTTGTTAGTTTAGCCATCACAGCTAGTTCTCTAATTTTCTCACTCCAAAAATTCATCTGCAGCTCATGTTGTCATTTCCATCCAGAAGCGATGATGAGCCTTATCACTGTTGTTGCATAAAAGAAGAATTCTGTATTTTCCTAAGATGTGGCTGATGGGAAAACACTCAATAAAATACCTTTTGGTTCACATGGAAATTTACATTTCAACATAATTTGCAGTATGGTATGAACTTTTATCCAGAATTTTTTTTACAAATGTACAATTCCACCACATGTGAAAAAAGGACCCTACTGTTGCTTGACATTTCCAACATTTCCCATCAGTTTGAATAGACATTTTACAAATCACTTTAGCTATCAAATACCACCTAAAAACATTTTATACCAATTTTCACATTTGGTGAGTTACACAGTTTTGCACCACATATTCCCAATCGTCACAATCTATTCTCCAAAATTCTACAGCCACCTGACCATACATTTTTTCACTTGTTCTGTCTTCATAAGAAAGTTAAAGTTTGTAAATTCTGCTCAAGAGATGTGGCTTATCTTGCATAATCAGTTTTTCAAAGTCAATTTGTCCTCTTAGCCTTACATTCAAGTCTTTTAACTCTTCTTTTACCATCGATGCCCATTGCATATATACGAACCAGTTGGATGTTTTCCCCTCTTGTTGCAGTTTTTGCCAGGTTTTCATTTTCCTTTATCAACTGTCTTGGATGCAAAGAGCTTTTGCAGTCCTATCTTTTAGCCTTCTTTGAATTATTATTTTTAACTAGCCGAAAAGCCCATTGCATTTACCAAGGCTCCTGCTTCCTGGGTTAGATGAATGTTTTGTATCTACCTGAAGAAGTATTTACCACATTCCATCTCCTGCAAGAATGATTAAAGGAAATCCCAATAGACGTTGTCAAATGCTTTCTCTGCATCCGAAAATAAAAAGGCTGCATCTATTGTGAAGCTTTTTACAAAATTAATCGTAATTTACACCAGTCTGATATTCTCTTTCATATATCTTTTTGGAATGAATCCAGTCTTGTGTATCACAGGATATACACTTTTCAAAATTCTTGCTAATATTGTAGCAAATACCTTGTAATCTACATTTAAAATAGAAATTGATCTATATCAGGGGTAGTCAAACTGCGGCCTTCCAGATGTCCATGGACTCCAATTCCCAGGAGCCCGTGCCAGCAAATGCTGGCAGTATGTGGATCAGTTTATTGTAGTATTCACATGTTAATCCATCTGGTCCCAGTGCTTTATTTCTTTTCAATGATATAATTGCTTCATTGACCACTTGAATTGTGATTCTTTGCTTCAGGATTTCTTGATGTGCTTCTGTAAATTTTGGAAGAGATCTTTGCCATAAATTCCTGTATTGCTTGTTCATTAGTGATGGAGTGACCACCAGGGTTTTCCCTGTTGCCATTAAAAAAAGAGTAAACTTTGTACAGACTACCAGAGTGAACTTTGTACAGACTAAAATATCTGTAAGGTGTCTTGGCAGCTTGGCTGAGAGACAGGGGAAATCCCTGGAAGCTGGCCCAAACAGGGAAGATACCCTCTCAGGTGCTTAAGATAAGCAGGCCTGCCTTGATTGGATAAATATTTATCTAACTTTGTATAGAGTGGTTAATTAGATAATGGCATTTGGATGTGTTATTTGGACTGTACAAAAATCTGTACTCAGTGTGACTCTGTGTGGATGCTGGATTTTAGACATGACACAGTGCCACGTCTTTTAATGCTGCAGCTATTAAAATGGTATTTTGAAAGAATTCTCTGGCATTGTGGATAATTTGGATCTCTCTCCACAATGAGTTAAAATGAACCTGAACTTTTAAATGATGGGTGCATCAGATGGTCCTTTGAGCGGAAGCTCCACTAGGAGAAAGGTCTGAGAAAATTTTACAGCCTTGCCAAGACTTGGAGTCAGAGTATTCAAACACCTGCTGGAACTGTTGGGGAACTCCATCAGAACAGGTTAAAGCTGATGCCCGCAGTTGCAGTCTTTGAACGCTCTGGCCTTCAAGTCTGGGAGGCTGCTATCAACAGAGAATTCTAGATTGTTTTTGTTTCTGTTTCTTTTCTCTCTCTCTCTCTCTCTCTCTCTCTCTCCCTCTGCAGATGCAATGTCTTAATTATGCATTTTGCATTTTGACAGGGCTAGAGGGAGGCTGTCCAATGGAGGATCCTAAATCAAAACTTGAATTCATGTGCAAGCACTTAATTATTTTCATGGAAACCAGTAAGTACTTGATTTATGAGGCTGGGAGGCCAGCAGGTCCACCAGAGATGGTCACAGATAGATGTGTTCAGATCTAAGAGGGAAGGGTAAGAAGTTTGAAATGTGTGAATGTATGAAGTAAATGTTTGCGAAAGTGAATGTCATAGAGCAGTGGTAGTCAACCTGTGGTCCTCCAGATGTCCATGGACTACAATTCCCATGAGCCCCTGCCAGCAAACGCTGGCAGGGGCTCATGGGAATTGTAGTTCATGGACATCTGGAGGACCACAGGTTGACTACCTCTGTCATAGAGTGCTTTTGTGGAGAGAAAGCACTTTTACCTTTTGTGATATGAGTGGTTCTCCTCCCCCCTCTTCTAAGCTCATAAGGTGCCTTGGCCAAAGTACAGTCTATAAGCTCTGTTTGTGTGAATGTACCCTTGTCCACACCCATAGATCCGTAAGTTGTCTTTGACACCAGAATATTCCACCTAGCTTATAAGGTACTTGGCATCGTTAGTATTTTGATATTAGGGAAAGTTCACCATGTGGTTTATGAGGTGTCAATCTGACATCGAAGGACAGCCAATAGCTTTATATAAGAGACAAGCAAAATAAGGTGCCAAGATATCAATACAGATGTGTACTTGTATGATTTTTCCATCCTTAGTAGCATAAGACGTTGCTCTGACACCAGGGAATCCTAAATTGTGTGAGTGTGAAATAAAGCCTTGGAGTGTGAGGAAAATGTTGAATGAGTTTTAAGAAGTACCTGCCAATAATTCATGTTGTCAACCAGTGGTGTTCTGTTATGGGAACAAATTCAGCCAGAAACGGGAACCTGGAACCACCCTTAAGGCGGTTCGGAATCATTGGAAAACTCTACATTTACAAAAGGTATTGAAAAGGAAAAATGTACACTGAATAGCAGTAGAGAAACAAATGGTTTTGCAGTTGCCTTTTAGTGTCAAGAAATAAGAAACCACCACCACCACCACCCCTTTCAGGATTTTGGTGGCCATCCCAGAAGCAAAAGGGGGAGTGAGGCTACAGAGATAAAATTTCTCTGGAAAAAAACTAGCTTCTTCTTTTGTGGAAAAGATGGCTCTGCAAAAACAGAAGCTGTAGATTCATTAGTTTGCTGGCTGAAAAAGAGATGAGACCAAATACCTTTCTACCTAGAGTGGTAATAATGAAATAAGTTTTTAAATACTAAAATTAAATGTCTATTCTTTTTGTACATGTAAGAAATGATTTGTGAAATATCGAGTTGTGTTGAAGGTTTAAAAGCTGTTGAAAGGGGGGGGGAAACTAAATTTATATGGATTGTAATTATAGAATATCAGAAGAGCATTTCAGCTTTTTAAGAAAGTGGTATTATCAACGATTGCAAAAGATTATTGGCCAGACTTAGAGATTCATTGCTGGAGAGTCCTTATATTGTGAAGTGTAATTCCTAAAGGGGGTTTTGTTAGCAATTGTAATGATTGTAGTGACAGTAAAATGTACAGGATGGTAGGGGGGATTGGAAATGATCCCCTTGTTGGCCTATTATGCACGGCTGTTGAAACGGCAGCATGGAGAACGCGGAGGAGGAAGCGAAGCAAACCGCTTACGCACGGGATGGAATGCAACGGCGGCAAAACCCAGAGTATCCATTATGTACACGGCTACTCCACAGCTGCTTCTGGTTGCGCCCTGGTCCCGGGTCCCTTTCTTCCACATCTCGCGAACACAGCTTTTTTCAGCAGCATATGTTGACTCTGCGCCTGGTTGCTGGTTGCTGCCTGCGGCGTGCATAACTGGTGATTTTAGCTGCCATCATTCCACCCCGAATGCGGACCTTCCACTCCCTCCCAACTCTATGATTCTATGATTTCATGATTCTATATTGTTAAGATACAAAGGTATAGAAAACAAATTTAGAAGAAGAAGAAGTGTTGGTTCTTATATGCCGCTTTTCCCTACCCGAAGGAGGCTCAAAGCGGCTTACAGTCGCCTTCCCATTCCTCTCTCCACAACAGACACCCTGTGGGGTGGGTGAGGATGAGAGAGCCCTGATATCACTGCTCGGTCAGAACAGTTTTATCAGTGCCGTGGCGAGCCCCAGGTCACTCAGCTGGCTGCATGTGGGGGAGTGCAGAATCGAACCTGGCATGCCAGATTAGAAGTCTGCACTCCTAACCACTACACCAAACTGGCTCTTAGACACGACTGAACGGATTTAATTGATTTATGCTGTATAATCTTAACACCGCCCGTGGCGCCACTATATAAAAGGGTAAGGGGTTCTGGGGCGGGATGTGTCCGTGATGAGGAAGGGTCCGGATTGGACCCTTCCTCTGGACAGACAATTGGAGGGACCAATCGGCAGGCGCTTTGCGCCTGCCGATTGGTCCCTCCAATTCCCAGCCCCGAGCAACTGCGCGCGGCTCGCAGTTGCTCCTTTGCCGCCGGCCTGATGCGTCGGGAGGCGCAAAGCGCCTCCGACGCATCAGGCCGCCGGCAAGGGAGCACCCGCCAGCCGCACGTAGCGTGGCTGGCAGGTGCTCCCTGCCCGGTGGACTGGCGCGTCGGGAGGCGCAAAGCGCCTCCCGCCTCCTCCTCCAACATCAACGCGGAGCCGCTGGCCGCACTCGCCTCCCGCCACTACTTCCTCCAACGTCAACAAGGAGCCCCGCAGCCCGCCAACGAGCCGCTGGCCGCCCCGAAGCCGGTGGGGCTGTCAGGACAACAATACATGCGTCCTCGCCGGTGGCCAAGCCACCGCCGCCAGCAGGACCAGCGCCGGAGCCGCCAGCACGCACGCAGCAGCCAGAGGCTTCTGCGGCGGCGGCAACGCTCGCAGCCCCATCAGTGGCACCGCCGGAGACGTCCGCGCCACCCCTGAAGCCCCCGCACCCACCAGCTATGCCACCGCCGCCTCTTGCTGCTCCGCTGAGCTCTGCTGCTGCCGATTCCTCCGCTTGCCGCTGCCACGAAGCCTCCTTCTCCCGCCCGTCACCCAGCGAACCTCGCCTCGCTCAGCAAGGGCGCAGGGCCTGCCGCGCGGCCTGTGCGCCTACTCCGCGGGGCGGGAAGAACAGCCTGAGGAGCCCTCGACGACCGGACACGCCAGACGGAAGGACGGACCTCAGAGGGGGAAGGAGAATGCCTCCGCTCTTCCTCCCTGCTACACTTTTGGTAGGCTGTTCCGCTGGGGGGGGAATGCTAGAGCCCGCTGTATTCAGACAACAGCGGGCTTATTTTCTAGTATTGTATAATACTGTATAATTCTTGGTTTCATATTTCAAGAAGGCACCAAAACAAATTCAAAGACAGAGGGAAAAAGGCCATGGGGACAGGAGGAAATGTCATTCGAAGGAAAATGAAAGTGTTGGTCATCAGTGACGCTCTGGTTTGTATGGCCGAATGATGGCGTACAAAATGGCTGAATCACAATTTGGCACAACGCGGCTGTTCTGGATTGCTGTTTAAACTTTAAAGGAACAACTGAGAGCGGTAACTGGCTTGTAGGTTTCCCGTTCTCTGTTTTCTACCTCTGCCCTGGCTAGGCTGTACAGAGGAGTGCCTGCTATCAGACAAACGCTGGCCTGGCCTTTCTTTCTCATGTGGAAAAGATCTCAGTCATGCAAATCAGAAGGTTACAAAGCGCCGGCTAGTCAACACCATTGTCTTCCCCATAACAAGCTATCGATGCGAAAGCTGGACCCTGAAGAAAGAAGACAAGAGGAAAATAGATGCCTTCGAATTATGGTGTTGGAGACGAATGCTCAGAATACCATGGACAGCCAAAGTTACCAGCAAGACAGTTTTAGAGAAGAGCAAACCAACTATGTCATTAGAAGACAAGATATTACAGCTAAAGCTCACTTACTTTGGACACATCATGCGATCAAACTCACTAGAAAAATCATTAATGCTCGGCATGGTCAGCGGCAAAAGGAAACGTGGTCGCTAAAGGATCAACTGGCTTGACACGATCAAAGCCGATACAGGGATGACCATAAACCAACTAAAAGAAGCAGTCATTGACAGAAACATATGGCGAAAACTTTCCTGTAGAATCACCGAGGGTCAGACACAACTGAACAGATAAATCATCATCAGTGGGTTTAAAAAATATATATTTCACATTTTTCTCCAAACCTGGCCACTTCTTAGGTTTGAGAAATATCCGTCTTGCCTGTTCACAGCTCCAGTCACAGGATTCAAGTATCCAAAGATATCTGGACTTTACTATTAGGAGGTTTTCTCTTCTGTTAAAGCACCAGTTACCCTTTAACATAGCATATTTTTGCTAAGCTCTCCCCCTAATGGCTAAACATTACAATGACTTCTAACTATATAGGCAGCTGTTCTGGTTCAAAGAAAACTCTACATTCTAAAAGAAAGGGGATGTAATATACCTTTTATTAATGCAATCAAAATGACCCAAAGCTGCCTTCGACTATTTGAATCCTCCAGAATACTTAATACGTTTAGGTGTTAAAAGCAGAGCTGGCAGAGAGATGTTTTCAGCCATGATTGTTCCACTGGAATATGACTGGGAATCTCAGCCTTCCCTTCCTTTTTCAGGGCTCCTTTGATCAATAGGTCTTGAGCAATGATGAAAAGTGTTATCAGTGTGCCCCCACGCCAAAAATGTTAGTCAACTTGCTTTCCATTGGCTCTTTACTTAGTTCATCATCTAGATTTAATCTCTAGTATAGCTAATATAAGGATTTTGACGTTTTCCTGTTCTGCCCACACACACATACACAATATTTCTTTTGTAATTTTCTGATATTTTTGCAATGCAGCTCTGGTGTAATTTGTTATGATGTATTATACTGTAATACCATACTAGTAAAAGAGAGTTGGTTCTTATTTGCCACTTTTCTCTACCCAAAGGAGTCTCAAAGTGGCTTACATTTGCATTCCCTTTCCTCTCCCCATAACAGACACCCTGTGAGGTGGGTGAGGCTGAGAGAGCCAGTCAAAGACTGCTCAGTTCAGAACAGCTTTATCAGTGCTGTGACGAGCCCAAGGCCACCCAGCTGGCTGCATGTAGCGACTGCAGAATCAAACCCGGCTCGCCAGATTAGAAGTCTGCATTCCTAACCACTACGCCAAGTAAAGCACATTGCATTTTGTAATGCAACAGGTGCTAGCTCTTGGTTTGGTGTGGTTTCAGTGCCTCACTTGGAAGCTAGCAACTATAAGAAGTCTCTGTGCACAGCAGTCTTGACCCTAGTCAGGTTTATGCACACTTAGATAGTGTGGAATTCCAGAACATGAACCTACACCAATCTGGCAACCTTACCTCCTCTCTGAAATGTTTTCTTGACCTGAAATAGATCAGGGGGTGCGATGTGGCTGGTTAGGTGGCTGCAAAGGCATTGGACACTATTGAGGCCCCACTTCCAAATCTGAAGGAATATGTTCAGATCAGGGACAGCCAACCTCCAGGTGGGGACTGGAGAGCTCCTGGAATTGCTGTTCATCTCCAAACTCTAAAGATCAGCTCTCCAGGCAAAAATGGCTGCTTTAGAGGGATGAATCTGTAGCATTATATCCCACTGAGGCAAATCTGTACATCAATCCCAATTGAAGGTAGGCCGGCTCCCTGGTCTACAAGCACAGACAGAGCCAACCTAAAGTGATGGGAATTTATGGCGGGAACAATAGAAAAACACACTCACCTATTTGTGTGCCATAACTGATCCAGAACACCAGAGCCACACTAGTCACCTCAAATTAATACAAACTAAGTCCTCCAATTAACTCAAATTGATTGCCTCTTGTTAATTGATACAAATTAGGTATTGGTCAACTTAATCACTTCAAAAATTATTTGCCTTAATTAAATTATACTCTTCCTGTCAACTAATCCATTCTGATTACATTCTACCTGACTTGTCCACCCTAACCTACCCAAACTTATTACCCCAGGAATTGTACATATAGACCTCAGGTGGGACTCAATTGAGAGCGTGGCCATCTGGTTGGTGCATCGCTTGCCCAATGCACCTCCAGATGACCTGCTAGACGAGATGGTGGCCTGGTTGCTACAGTTCCCTTGACTCTTAATTTTGGAAATGGCCAGGGTTCTCACAGCAACACCATGGAGGTCCCACACTTGGCCCATCCTCCAACAGCTGTGCTGACTTCCAGTCAAATTCCAGATTTGGCTTGAAATTCTGGTAATCACCTTTAAGGCCATACAGAGTCTGGGCCCAGTGTAACTGAGGGATGGCCTATCTGCCTACACCCCTCAAAGAGCTTAATGCTCCACTACCTTCAACTGCCTGGTGATTCCTGGTCCCAAGGAAGCTTGCTTGACCTCAACCAGGGCCAGAGCATTCTCTATCCTGGCCCCCACCTTGTAGAACAAGCTCCCAGAGGAGGTCAGGGCCCTAACGGAACTTGAACAATTCTGCAAGGCCTGCAAAAGGGAGCTCCCCTGACAGGCATTTGGTTGGGGTTGACCTGAACCAATCACCTTCCCTTGGCTCCTGAGCCTCTCTCCCCATGAAATCCACCAATGATCCATCCAACCCACGGGGCCATCATTATGCTGTAGTTAAATCGGTGTTCTCACTGTTGTCTACTGTTCTATTTTACTATTCGATTGTTATCACTGTATTGTTACTGAGTTATCAGTATTGTTTCCGTGTTTTATGTAAACCACCCTGAACCTCAGGGAAGAGTGGTAAACAAACAAACAAACAAACAAACAAACAAATACCTGGACTGAGAGCCCCTTCTCAGTTCAAGCGAAGCATGTATTTGTTGCCACTTCCATCTTACCTAATAAAGAACCTGATTTCTGCAATCACGAGTCTTGTTTGAGTCTATGGGGGGCAATCCTCACAACTTCCGGTAGATGTGGCATTAACTGAAGAACAAATGAACAATTGCAACTAAACAGAAACATTTTGAATTAGTAGATAAGCTTGGGAAATTATTAGCATAGAAAGGAAATAATTTCGGAAAAAATGGATAGACAAAATTAAAATTGGGACATAAATGATACATTATGTTATAATTAAGGTTAAACTTCAGGAATTTTACTCTAAATTATACAAAAGTGTACAGATTAGGAAATTAAAGGAAGATCAATATCTAAGTAATAGAAGAATTAACAGGCTAAGTAAATAACAAAAAAAAGTTTTAAACAAAGAATTTACATTAAATGAACAACAGATGGCTGTAAAGGTAAAGGTAAAGGTATCCCCTGTGCAAGCACTGAGTCATGTCTGACCCTTGGGGTGACGCCCTCTAGCGTTTTCATGGCAGACTCAATACGGGGTGGTTTGCCAGTGCCTTCCCCAGTCATTACCGTTTACCCCCCAGCAGCAAGCTGGGTACTCATTTTACCGACCTCGGAAGGATGGAAGGCTGAGTTAACCTTGAGCCGGCTGCTGGGATCGAACTCCCAACCTCATGGGCAGACAGCTTCAAACAGCATTTCTGCTGCCTTACCACTCTGCGCCACAAGAGGCTCTAACAGATGGCTGTAGCAGCACTAAAACCAGGGAAGGCTCTAGGATCAGATGGCTTTACGGACAAATATTATAAGTATTTTTTTATAGGGAAGAACTGATAGATGTGGTGGTGGAAGTAGTGAGCACACTTGGTAGTAGTGACCATGTGATTTTGGAATTTTCAGTTGGGTGAAGGAGAAAACCTTTACATAGTCGGATGTACAGACTGGTCTTCAGGAAAGCAGATTTTAACAGACTTAAAGGTATGTTGGGTAGAGTCCTGTGGTCAGAAAGACTCAAAGAGATGGGATTCCAAGAGGGCTGGGCGGTTCTTAAATGTGAAATACTGAAGGCTCAATTCCCTAGAGAAGAAAAGATGGAAGGAGCTGAAGGAAGCTAAGGGGGTTCCATAAGCAGCTGTCAAATTATCTGGGGTATAAAAAAGACTTGTTGTAGATCCCTCATATGAGAATCCCTGTCTATAGGGTTGGAGCACACGTGGTTCTAACACAGAGTCTGGCTATATAAAATGGATCATTTGGTGTGCTTAGGATGGTAGCTAGAGGCATGCAGGTTGTTTGTCAGCCATTAGGCTTCCAGTATAATGTGGTCTTTAGGCGTCCATTGTGTATTTTTACTGTAGTGTCCAGAAAATGTATTTCTTGCATAGATTGATTCATTGTCAGGTTGATGGTGGGGTGAAAGTCATTGTATGCCTGGTGGAATGTGTCCAAGGCTGCTTCTGGTTGAATGTGTCCAGACAATAAAGAATATCACTAGAACTGGCTCCCCCTCTGAGATTCTAAGAACATTTGACCAAATTGCTTTGGCCTGCAGAACTAAGGCCCTACCCCTAAGATCTATTACAACTCGACCCTCCTCTTGGTTTGATAATGATTGCCTTGGTGCAAAGGTTGCTCTGAGGAAGTCATTCCATGAAGCTCGTCTGTCCAAAGACCCCCCTTTGTTAGAAAACTATACACTCCAAAAAAGACAATATGAATCTCTAATAAACACTAAGAAGCGCTCTTACTATCAGGCAAAATGGGACCATCTTTTAGCAGCATTTAAATCTAACAACAGCAGCTCTTTTTGGAAAACGATCGCAAACTACTTAGGTGAAAGCAACAGGCCATTTAAATCTTCTATCCCTTCCCAAACATGGCACAATTATTTTTCTACACTTTTTGCTCCCTCCCCAATCCAAAATAATCATCTCAGCTTACCCTCTGCTGATTCTCTTCCTAGCTGGCCACCTGTCAGTCTGGATGAAATTGAAACCCTTATCCAAGAACTAAAACTAGGCAAATCTCCAGGGCCTGATGGTCTACCAGCTGAACTATTTAAACTAAACTCTAACTGGTGGAAACAACTCCTGGCTGTCCTTTTTACAGCTATCGACCAATCGGGAATATTCCCTGAATCCTGGCTCAACTCAATCATTGTGCCTATCTATAAAAAAGGTGGTGCCAGCTCTCCAGAAAACTACCGTCCTATTAGCCTTCTATCCATCGCCAGCAAAATGTATGCCAAACATCTAGAACTTAAACTCCTAGATTGGGTGACTTCAAATGACCTAATAGGTCCTGAACAAATTGGCTTCACTAAAAACTGTTCCACTATAGACCACTGTTTAATCCTCTACTCTCTTGCAGACAAATATCTTCATACAGGTAGGAGGAAACTCTATGTAGCTTTTATTGACCTCAAGGGTGCATTCGATTCTATCTCCAGGTGTTTACTATGGAGAAAATTGCAAGATCTTAATATTGATTTGCGCCTATTACTACTTCTAATTAACCTATATTCCAACAATACCTGTCAGGTTAAATTTACTGAAAAGGGTCATTTAACAAATCAAATCCCCATCCTGAGAGGAGTCAAACAAGGCTGCGTCCTTGCTCCTCACTTATTCAACCTCTTTTTACATGATCTTCCACAAAAACCCTAAGACTCACAAATGGTCATCCACCCAAACTAGGTAAATTGCCAATCCCACTTCTTCTATATGCTGATGACACCGTCTTGCTTTCCCATTCCAGAATTGGTCTGATTAGATACTTGAATGCTTTCCATAAATATTGCCAACTCAATGACCTATCGATAAACTTCAAAAAAAACAAAGTGATGGTCTTTGCACAGAAGTGGTCTCCCTCAAACTGGCGCATTGGTGGTCATAAAATCGAGCAGGTCAAATGTTTCAAATACTTAAGAATCACCTTCCAACATAATTTGCATTGGACCAAACATAGAAATAGGATTACTTTGCAGGCTAACTGTTCCATTACCCATCTAAACCATTTTTTCTTTCTTAAAGGCAATCAGTTTGTCCCAGCTGCCTGTCGTGTGTTTGACTCTAAAATTATCCCCCAAATTTTATATGGCATCCCTCTGTGGATCTCAGGTTTTAACAAAAACATGGAGAGGTTACAGTGTGCCTTTTTCCGACAGATTTTGAAAACTCCAAATTGCGTCCCTTACTCCTCTTTATGTCTTGAAACTGGACATAATCTTCTTGAAACTAAGGCCTGGATTTTCACCTTTAAATATTGGCTAAAACTGCACTTTAGGGTTCGATCAGATAGCCTATTGGCCTGTTTACTGAGAGACTCTTTTAAATTTAAATGGTTCTCTACCATCCTGACTACACTCCAACAAATTGGCATTGACTACGATTACATCCTATCTCTGAATGAACCTTCTATTATGTGCCAAATCAAACAAAGGCTACTTGATCACGAATTCCAAAAAATCCATCCCACTGTTCCAACAATTTGCTCTCCCCGTGCGCTTGGTCTCCAAGGCCCATTATGCACGGCCGCCGAAACGGCGATTTCGGGTCACATGGAAAACGCGGAGGGGGAAGACGTGACGCATACCGGTTATACACGGGGCGGGGCGCGACGGCGGCAAAACCCAGAGTAACCGATTATGCACGCGCCGATCCGGGCACCGCTTCTGGTTGCGCCCCGCTCACCCGGAAGCTGCGCTTTCTTCCGCGTTTCACTGACGCGGCTTTTTCGGCGGCATGCACCGAAGCTGCAGCCGGTTGCAGCCGGCTCCGTGCGTTATCCGTGATTTTAGTCGCCGCCATTCCACCCCGAATGTGCGCTAAAACCCCCGTGCATAATGGGTCCAAGTGAAGCACGGGATAATGCCGGCTTATTTCCATAACTTGGCAAATCCCCTCCATCGCAGAGCGTTTTCGCTTGCTCGGCTTAACGCCTTTCCATCCAAAGTATTACAAGGGAGATTTGCCAAGATCCCCTTCAAAAATAGACTATGCACCTGTGAATCAAGTTCTCCTGACACCATCCAACATATCATACTGGATTGCCCCTTCTTCACTCAACAGAGAAGGCATATCATACCTCTTATACCAAAATGGAGAAACCATTCAAGAGACTTGGTTTGCCAATTTTTACTGAGTGATAAGGATGCCGACGTCACTTTTATTATGGCTAAATTTCTGTCCTCAGTTTTTGAACTTAAACTGTCCGATGTATCTTAACTATCTTTGTATAGCCTCCTAATCTGCTTTATGCCAATAAAGGTATTGTATTGTATTATTGTAACAATAAAGATGTCATCACAGGTATAAGAGAAGTTTGGGTGAATAGTAGTTCAGGAAGCACTGCACCAAATCCTTCATAAAGATGTTGGCATACTGTGGTGGCATGCAGGTGCCCATGGCTGTATCATTGATGTGAAGGAACAAGTTGTCACCAAATCTGGTTGTGGGTGAGAACAAAATGACAAAGTTTGGTAGCAGAATTAGCTCTGGTGTTCTCCGAAATTATATTCCTTATGACTTGCAATCCATCTTTGTGTAGGATGCTGGTATACAGAGACGGCCAAAATAATGTTCTCTGGAAGGTTATTCAAAGACTGCATTTTCCTCAGAAAGTCTGTGGTGTCACGAACATAACTAGGGGCATTAATGGCATAGGATCTCAGAACAGAGTCCATATATCCAAATATGCCCACTGTGATGGGCGTTTCCAGATACGCCCCTATGCCTGAGACAACGGGGCACCCTGGATTGCCAGGTTTGTGTATTTTGGGTAGAAGACAGACAGTACCTGGTTGAGGTTCCTTTGGTGTGTCTGAAAGGATTCCTTCCTGAATGTGCAGTGGTCCCCTCACTAGCCTTAGCTTGACAAAAGCTTCCCAGCTGCACTAATTAGCCTCCCAATCCCACCCAACCTGTGCCAGGAGGCCCTGTTTAGCAGGCCAAGAGGCCCTCCATCATGACCCTTTGCCCAGGGCCCTCTCCTCTTACCTGGTGCTGGCTCTAGGCACTGAGGTGCATCTGAGAGCAAAGAGGCTAGAGTCTTTCCTTGTAGAAATTTTGCCAGGTATGTTAATTGTGTGTAGAGATGTCAAGGTCAGAAAATTTTTCCTTGATCAGCTTCTGTTTGTGGTACAGGACACTGATCAGATGGTTAAGTATTTCTTGGAAAATGTGAGATATAGCTTTTCTGCAGTTTGTAGGATAAATAGATTGCAGAGAATTCTTAATTCTCAGTCCCTTAGCTATAATGTCCAGATATTTGTATTTTGTAAGAAAAGAAATATGTCTATACCTGTGCAAGTGTCTTTATTCCTGCATTCTTAACAATCCCCCAGAAAGACCAGATGTCCTCTCTATTTTAATCTATCTCTTATATTTGGAATAATTAATTTGGGCTAGTGATTTGTTCTGGAACCTAAGAAAGATATTGGTTTCTTATCTAACTACATGTGCTAACTTACATTCTTAATACTCCCACAGAAAGGTCAGATATCCTCTTTATCTCTTAATTTGAATAACTGATTTAAACAATTAGACTATAACATAACTATGACTAGTATAATGCAAACTAGTTTAGAATAGTAACTATTGTTTACAAAAGGATTCCCATGTAATTCAACCTCAAGTGAAAACAAACCCAAAATGCTGTTTTTTTCCTATTTATCTCAGGAATTTGTTAACCATTTTCATTATGCTGTTATGTTCATTTACTCTCACACTTTGCCTGTAAGTTTGAACTGCTTACTTCCACTCCATGACATTGTGTCTGGAAAAGTGTGCATGCATATGAAAGCTCATACCTTGAATAAAACTTTGTTGATCTTAATGGTGCTACTGGACTCAAAATTTGTTCTGCTGCTTTAGACTAACACTTGAATATATTCTGAATTATTGTCTTAGTCTGTCCTTTCCCCCCAGGATAGATTAAAGCGGGTAGCCGTGTTGATCTGAAGTAGCACAACAAAAATTGAGTCCAGTAGCACCTTTAAGAGCAAGAAAGATTTATTCAAGGCATGAGCTTTCAAGTGCAAGCACTCTTCCTCAGACTAAATGAACCACCATCATAACTGTAGAGATATTATGACAGAGTTCAGTCATTTGCCACAATGTACTTTTGCCTTATATCTGTACACTTATGATCCTTGTTCCATTTACTCTGAGGAAGAGTGCATGCACTTGAAGCTCACGCCTTGAAAACATCTTTGTGGGTCCTAAAGGGACTATTGGACTCAATTTTCTTTTCCTCGTAGATTCACTTCCTTGACACTTCTCAGAATGCTCCCTTCCTGTGAAATCCTCTAGCAATTATCTCCGCAGATCCAAATTATCCCGCTACTGATTAAATTATCACATTTAATCACAACCTGAAGCAATTTGAGATGACTGATTTAGACCTGGCGGTTTTACGCAATTTAATTAAGCATTACCAGATGTTTTTCATTCAAATAGGTAGCCGTGTTGGTCTGAAGTAGCACAATAAAATCAAAGTCCAGTGGCACCTTTAAGACCAACAAAGATTTATTCAGGGCGTGAGTTTTCGAGTGTCTGAGGAAGAGCGCTTGCACTCAAAAGCTCAGGCCTTGAATACATCTTTGTTGGTCTTAAATGTGCCACTGGACTCTGATTTTATTGTTCAGCTGTGTTTCACTTTTTGCATAATTTACATTCCTTGCAGAGGAGGATACCGTCAGCCATGAATGACCGAAATAAACTCTAAGAAGCATGTGTTAGAGTTTGTTTTGCATGTGTTTATAATGCATTCCCAAGCTCTCCTGCGATGGTTGCTCTCCGGCAGGGGTAGTCAGCCTGTGGTCCTCCAGATGTTCATGGACTACAATTCCCATGAGCCCCTGCCAGCATTTGCTGGCAGGGGCTCATGGGAATTGTGGTCCATGAACATCTGGAGGACCACAGGTTGACTACCCCTGTTCTCCGGCACTAGTGGACTCCGGCGCTCTCAGCCACCCTCTGATTGGTCATCCGGGACAGCCGGCCCCGCCCACCCCCGGCGACGAGAAGGCCCCGCCCCAGAACTCCCCAGACCAGGGCCCCGCCCCTGCGCTCACTGCGGTCGCGCCCCAGTCGCTAGGCAACCGCTTCCCCGCCGGCCCACGCGGCGGCGGGCGCTGGCTTATGACGCCGCCCGGCAGCTCAGCCGTCTCGACCCGGCGGGAGGAGGGGCTGAGAACCCGCCGCCGCCTCAGCCCGGTGAGTCGGCCGGCCGAAGCCCCGCCCCTTCGTCCTCCCCGCACCGCCGCCGCCTTTCTTCTTGCCGCACGTGCCGACGGGAGCAGCGCCCGACATGGCTGGGCCTGGCGGCCTCGACAGCAAGCCTGCGGAAGGCGGCCTGTGGTTCCCGGGCCGGCGGCGACGTCTCGGGCGGAGCCGGCTGCTGAGCGCGCCAGGTTTGCTCCCCCCCTTCCCCCCTCCGCACTGCGGCTGTGTGTTGCCTGGCAACCAACCCCTCCCCCAAGGGGCGGGCTCCGGCAGGCGCGGCTGGGCCCTGGGACCGTGCTGGAAGCGCCCGCCTGCATCCCAGCGGCGCTGCGGGCTGGCTCAGGGGTGGTCGGCCGGAGGGGGCCGGCTCTGGCGGCCCTTTGCAACGGGAGTGGCGGAGCACAGAAGGCCGCGCAGGAGCACCCCGCACGGGATCGCCCCCTGGTTCAGGCTTGGCTCCTGGCAACTGCCACTGCTGTCGTTCCCCATTACCTCCATGCAGATCTTGCCTGCCCGTCACGCTCCCAGCGTCCCTTCTCTTAAGCCAGGGGTAGTCAAACTGCGGCCCTCCAGATGTCCATGGACTACAATTCCCAGGAGCCCCCTGCCAGCGTTTGCTGGCAGGGGCTCCTGGGAATTGTAGTCCATGGACATCTGGAGGGCCGCAGTTTGACTACCCCTGGCTTAAGCCGTTTATTTTCTAGAAAAGTTATATTTGGTTCCTTGTTTGACACACAGGCCGCATGCCACTTATAATGTAATGACGTTTTCTTGCACAAAGAATGAATGTCTGTCAGCCGGAGAATCTGAGCCAAGTGCTTTATTTCAGAATATATATGCTTCTTTACGATACGATACGAGAGAGCCAGCTTGTCGTAGTAGTTAAGAGCAACAGACTCTAATCTGGAGAACCGGGATTGATTCCCCAGTCCTTCAAATACAGCCAGCTGGGTGACCTAGAGCTAGTCACAGTTCTCTTACGGCTGTTCTCTCGCAGAGTAATTCTCTCAGAGCTCCCCTCATCCCCCACCTACCTCACAAGGGTCTGTTGTGAGGAGGTAGATTCAAGTGGGTAGCTGCGTTGGAGTCCAATAGCACCTTTGTGAGGAAAGGACATGTGCTTTAAGCTGCTTTGAAACTCCTTTGGGTAGTGAAAAGTGGGATATAAAAAAACCAGCTCTTTTCTCCCTTCTTTGATAGCCAGGAGGCATAGATTTCCTGGTGGAAAAGTTACCACTAGGTTTATGAAGCACTGTGCAGTTTCAGCCAAAATAGTTCATATCTTGATCTCTCCATATAGATAAACTAGGATCTTGTTCATGTTTAGATTTACAAAAGGCATGTAGGAACTACTTTGGTGGAAATGAAGTGCTCTAAACTGTCTCATTAAATTGTCTGAACTTATGATAACTAGATTGTGCTCATCATTTCTGATGGGATGTTTGTAAAGAAGGAAACTGTTATTACAGTAATATTTATTAAAAGAAATAAATTTACCCAAATTGGAAAGGTCCTCCAGAGTCATCTAGTCTAATCCCCTGCAGAATGCAGGAAATTCACAACTACCTGCCCACCTACAGTGATCTCAATTTCATGACCAGATGAAAAAACAGAATCCTTGGCCAGTGTCAGAATGCTATGCTTCTGCCATGATTAATAGTAGCTGTGTGACATTAGTTTAATTAGACTTTTGCCCATGTTTTATTGTCTTGATCAGTTCCTCTTGCATTCATACCTCTCCACCATCCATCTCTGTTCCCCTCCGGAATGCAACCTTGTGCTCTGCCTCCCTCCAGTTATTGTGATTGTTTCATATCTTCCTGCATTTTACAGGTTCTCCAGGGAAGGGTATGGGTTGAGGGATTATATCCCATGCCTGTTTGTCTATGCCTCAGTTTTGACAATGTATTGTTGAGGTAGCTTGCTCGCTATGAATATGAATTTTGCACCAAGTCAAAGTTTTCCATATTTGAGCAATTGAAGATCCTCACAGATTGTCAAAACTGACTATCCTGGACCCGTGTCCGCCATTCAACCAACGTGTCTACAGGAGGTGACTTGGACTCCAAAAACTGCAGTGAGGAGGGCAACAACTCCCCTTACCCAGGAGGTTGGAGAGGGTACCAGAAAAACCCACTACAGTACCATGTACATGGTGGGCACCCTGAGCTGGAAGTGGGGTGTGCCGGAGCAGAGATGGGACACTATGTGATCAAGTGCCAAGGGGCTCGGGCGTCCATAGCCTACTATGGGAATCATGACAACTGGATCAAGGCAGGACAGCATGCCAGGTGGACCTGGAGACCATGCTGTGGTGGGAGATCTCTGAGATGCGACTCTAGTTCAAGGCCCAAAGGATGAACTGACAGGGGTAATGGCATCGTTGTTCTGGGGAGATGAGGGGAAGGCAAAGACATTCACCCAGCAAATTATGAGCTGTTAGGCCAATGACATGTGAGGACATCGATAGCTGTAGGCGAGACAGCGGGGACCTTGCCAGCTGCCTTGATGTCCACTGTCACCACCAAGGCCATGCCAGCGGGTGGGAATGTCACTGGAGCGGCGGCTCTGAACCCCATCCCTGGAGCTTTGAACAAAGCATGGAAGCTCCACACCTACTTCAACAGAACTTCCAAGAAGCTGTTTTTTTTCTTGATGCAGGTGCAAGCTTACACCAACAGCCAACTTGGTGTAGTGGTTAAGAGTGTAGACTTCTAATCTGGTGAGCCAGGTTTGATTCTGCACTCCCCCACCTGCAGCCAGCTGGGTGACTTTGGGATAGTCCTTTTAGAGCTGTTCTGATCAAGCAGTAATACCAGGGCTCTCTCAGCCTTACCAACCTCACAGGGTATCTGTTGTGGGGAGAGGAAAGGGAAGGCGACTGTAAGCCTCTTTGATACTCCTTGGGGTAGAGAAAAGCAGCAAATAAGAACCAACTCTCTTTTACTAGTATGGTATAACAGTATAATACATCATAACAAATTGCACCACAGCTGCATTGCAAAAATATCAGAACGTTACAAAAGAAATATTGTGTGTGTGTGTGTGTTGGGCAGAACAGGAAAACATCACAATCCTTATATTACCTATACTAGAGATTAAATCTAGATGATGAACTAAGTAAAGAGCTAATGGAAAGCAAACTGACTAACATTTTTGGCGTGGGGGTACACTACTGATAACACTTTTAATCATTGCTCAAGACCTATTGATCAGAGGAGCCCTGAAAAAGAAAGGGAAGGCTGAGATCCACTGCTGGGTGGATCACGGTGGCTGCGTCAGATACTGATAGGTATGGTGCAAGCTGTTGCAGCTGGTGAAGGTGGTAGACTACTTGGTGGGCATCCTTAGTGATCTGGGCCTCCATGGATAGGGGAGTGTCCAGAATTACATCCAGGCTCCTGACTTGTGATTGTAGGTGTTAGATAGAATGCTTATAGAGCTAGGAGATGCACCGTATTTCTTTCAGCATCCTGCCCTAGCCAGAGGATCTCTGTCTTTGCTGGATTTAATTTCAGCCGACTCCTCTTGATCCAGTCCTCCACAGCAGTTAGACATTTGGCCAAAGAGTTGGGGGATGATGATGGGTGGCCATCTAACAACGGAAATAGCTGGATGTCATCTATGTACTGATGAAATCTCAGACTGAAATTGTGAACCAGTTGGGCAAGGGGGCAGATATAGATGTTGAATAACATCAGGCAGAGGATAGCTCCCTCTGGGACTCCACCTATTAGGGTTCCCCACTGGAATATTCACTCCCATAGTGCCACCCTCCCTGACCTTGAAGGAAAGACTGTAGCCATTTTAAGTTTAGGCCTTGAATCCCCACATTGGCTAGACTTTGGGCTAGTAGCCCATGATCTTGCATGTCGAATGCTGCTGTTAGGTCTAGCAAGAGTAGCAGTGTTGACCTGCCTAGGTCCAGCTGCCTCTGGCGATCATCTGCGAGGGTGACTAGAGCCTTCTCCACCCCATGGCTAGGATAGTAGACTGACTGGAAAGGGTCAGTGGCTGATGTCTATTCCAAGAAGCTCTGTAGTTGTCTCACAACCACCTGTTCAATCACCTTGGCCAGAAACAGCAGATATGAAACTGAGCAATAATTGGCAAGGTCACAATCGTCCAGCACCATTTTTTTCAGAAGTGGTCTGACCAGAGCCTCCTTCAGTTTCTCTGGGAAGATCAGGGGCAAGTTGATAACTTCCCAAAGAGGTTTCCAGATCTCCTCACTGCCAGTTTTCACCAACCATGGGGAGCAAGGGGTTGACCGGACTGCTGTCAAAACCGTGTCCGCATCAGTTGAAAAAAGTGGGCTGAAATGGTCCAAAGTGGGACCTTGAGGTGGGCAAGAGGCCTCCAGTTAGCTATCTTACTCAAGCTTGATGGTTAAGTCATGGTGGAGTGTCAATATTTTCTCCACAAAATAGCTTGAAAAAGCCTCACAGCCTATGTCTAATTGAGTAATTTCTGATTATCCCGTACTTAAGGATGTCAGTGAGTGAATTATCTTAAATAGCTGAGCTGAGCATGAGCTAGTTGAGGCAATAGTACCTGCAAAATACTCCTTTTTGTGGATTTTATTTCCATCTCATAAATTTCACAGGCATCTTATAAGACTCACTCTAGCCATCTCATTGTATCTGAGGAAGTATGTGTGCACACAAAAGCTCATATCTTGAATAAACCTGTGTTGGTCTTATAGGTGCCCCTGGACTCTAAATTTGTTCTCTCGCCATCTCAGCTCCTGTTTCTGTTTGCACAGTTCTGATTTATACAATGGAGCTGGCTTAGGGTTGAAACAGAGAGGGCATCAAGGTGCAATCTTGTTGATGGTTTCAGAGAGTCCCACTAGTACCTTATTGGTTAACAAGCCAGATACTACCACTCTGATTTGTATGTCAGTTTTGTTGCCAGGTGGGCCGATATTTATTCCCATCCCAAAGATCAGTTCCTGGAAATGGCCTGCTCGATGTGTGGGACCAGCAACAAATTGGGGATGTCCTAGTGTTGCCATGGCAAACAGTAAGACCAAATTCTGCAAAGAGCCAATTATTTCTGAGTTAATTAATATTAATAGTCTGTGGAACTGAAGCGCCCTCTCAGCCACTAGATCCAGGACATTTGGCAGGGCATCTGCTGGTGCATTCGGCGGTTGGTACCTAACAGATGGCTAGATTGTCCACTGAGTCCTACACTAAGTCTACACATTCTATTCCTTGGGTCATTGGGGTAGGAAGTGCCCTAACGGGAAAATAATCTTGGACCAGTATTGTGACCCCCCCCCCAGCATTTTGTCTGGGATTGGTGGAGGACAGAGAAACCAAGTGGGGTCAGCAATTTCAGAATGACTGTTTCACCCTCTGACCCGGGTTTCCATCAGGCATGCCAGGTCCATATTGTGTTCTACAAGGAAATTCTGCAGAATAGCATTGTTTATGGACCTGGCATTACACAGCACCAATGTCAGAGAAAGGCTATTTTTCCTAGACCACCCACTCTTGTCTTTCAGAATGGGACTTCCTTTAAGGGTGTTTCTCAAACTGGCTGTCCTTCTTTTTCTTCCCGCAGGCAACTTCCAGCTTGGCAAGTCAACCCCATGTTTCCATTCCTGAGTCAGTGGACTTTCTCCCCGTCTTCATGGATATTGCCTGGTATGTTCCATGCAAATTTGTCTCTCCAGAGCTCTAACAGGTGGGGTGCCTGATGCCTGTAATCCCCATCCCACGACGGGTCCGCTCTTTTCATGGTCCCCACACAACATGCTTGCATTCAGCCTGTGGACCAGTAAGGACCACGCATTTGGTGCGCGCCAAATACAACAACTTCGACATCTACCTGAAGTCACGTTGGATGTATGGCTTCATTCGTTTCTTACTGTACTTCAGCTGTAGCCTGTTTACTTCCATCCTGTGGGTGGCCCTGTCTATCTTGTTTTGCCTCCAGTACCTCAGCATCCGGGTCTTTCTACGTTTCCAGTACAAACTCTCCATTATCCTTCTCTTGCTGGGAAGGAGGCGGGTGGAATTTAGCCTCATGAACGAGCTGCTCATTTATGGCATTCATGTCACAATGCTGCTGGTGGGAGGCCTAGGCTGGTGCTTCATGGTGTTTGTTGATATGTAAATAAAACTGGTGCGTGTCAGCCAAGGAAGCATATTTGACTCTTGTCTGTGTGGGGGAGGGGGCAGAGATTACTCCCATTTATTCATACAGATTTATCTCGGTGCTTCAGCAACATTTGATAAATTTGTGGATGTGCTGTTGGTCTTGAAGAGAGAAGTAGTAGATACTAATTCCTGCCTGTACAATGTTATTGGTAAAACAAAACATTAGGTGAGTTTGTCCCTCATTTCTTTTGGCTACTGTGTTCCCAGTACATATTGATAACTTTTTCCAACTGAGGGTTGGGTGGTTCTTTTCCTCAGTCAATAAAAATGACAGAGTGCTTAACAAGGACATCATCTGACGTCTTCCAGCCCCAATGGCTGTGTTCAGAAAGACTATGAACTTATCTGGGACTTACACCTCTATTGTTAAGATCTCATTATACTGTCCTTGTTGTCCAGAAGAGTTTCAAATATCATATGTGTGTGTATATATATTATTTTATATTATTATATAAGGGTACTTCTGACAGTGTGCCAGCCCTCTGATTGGCCCTCAGGGGGAGCACCCTCCCCAGTGAGGGCCACTCAGAGAGGATGGTGTACTATTGAGAAGCACTTAGAGGCACTTCCTTGACCCTCCTCCCACTTCAGCCATGCAAGGCCAGCAGGAGATGAGCTGTGTGGCTCTGCAACAACCACCATGCCATCTTGCCAATGGTGGGGGCTGTGTGGACCAGCTGCCTTCTCTGTGAAGCCCTTGTTGAAGTCTGCTGTCTCCTCCCCACTTGCCAACTGCGGTCCTATGGCCGTTTCCGAACTGTAGGCAGTGGCAAGGATGGCCCGTGCTCTCTGAACCTGCCCCCCATGCTCCCCCTCAACATCCTGCCGTTCCCCCTCCATTCTGTGATGTACCCGCAGAGAGAGCTTCTGGGAAGTGGGGCTGGGAAGGCTCTCCGCCTCCTTCCCGAAGTCTGAACTTCAGCTGCCTACTCACCATGGACAGCATCCTTGCTGTGCCGGGTCAGCTGCCCACCTCTTTCACAGAGGACATGTTTCCACGCACCCCCCCTCACCATGGGCAGGGGCTACAAGCTCCACCCGGCCTACCCACTCCCAGCAGCAGTGACGGGGTGGGAGACTTCCATGGGGCTTCTATTCATGAGGCAGCTGCCATTCCCATCCTGTTGGCGGCCTTGCTGCTCTCCCCTCCTCTTGACCACAAGTAGGAGAACGCAGGCTGATTGGGCGCCCCACGCCAATCCTGCCAATCCCCCATCCCTACTACTTGGTGGTGGGGTTGCGGGAGGATTGGCTGCTGCCTCCCCCCCCCCCCCCCATTCACATTGGCTTACTATGCACCAGGAGAGCTAGAGAAGCTACCAGTGTTCCCTGTTTTTAAATCAGATTTCCTTGATAGTTTACTAATAATTAAGCTAAACGTGCTGTTGTTGTGGAGTAGATTAAAGATACACTGGGAAATCCCTAGTCTAAGTTTTGCTTCTTCCTTGAACATGGCTGTGATAGGAGCCCAGAAGGAGCTGTATAGGACTTTGGGATCCCTGACGATGAAGGTGGAATTGCCTTGGAAGTTTCTAAGGGAGAGAATTCCAGTGGCAGTTAGAAAAGGAGTTGGGAAGACAGAGGGAGATGTGGTATTGGAAAGATTGCTTAAGGTGGAGTTTTGGTAGAAGAGAGAGGTTATTGGAGATCCTCTAGACCAGTGGTCCCCAACCCCCAGTCCGGGGACCAGGACCAGTCCGTAGATCAGTCACAGCTCCTCCTCATCCTCCTTCCCGGCTGCTGCCTTGGGGCCTGCCCTGCCACTCTGCCACCGGCTCACCTTTGGTGCTCTCCAGCAGCCCCAATGGCTGGGGCTCCTCCTCGGTATGACACTGCGCAGCTGCTGCTGGCAGCGCCCCCAGCAGGCAGCTGGAAGTCAGGGGCATCAGTGGGAAAGCAAGTGGAGCAGGGGCTCAGGCGGCGGTGGCGATGTCCCTCGGCAAAAGGCCTCCCCCGCGCTGGCCTCAGTAAAATTGTCACGCGTTGACCAGTACCCGGTGATAAAAAGTTTGGGGACCACTGCTCTAGACCAAACAAGGTTGCATATCTCATAAAGACAGGAAGTGTCAACTTTCACAGGCAATATGGCTACTCACGGGCATAAGGAAAGCCCAGATCTCTGACAGAATAAACAGTGAATCTCAATGCTCATATATGGTTCTGAGTGAAACCAGCAGACAGGGTGAATTAAGCACCTTATACAAAGTAAAAGGCTGTAAATGATTTATGAACATTTCTAAACCTTTCTGTTGAACATATCAGTAAACCTTTTCTAAACAAGTTAAAGTTGAGAGTAACAAAAGTTCCATTCTTCCCAAAGACCAGAATGAGAAACTCATAGTTAGTTATATATTTATTGTATTATATGGCCAAAGGCCTTTACAAAGCATACTTAAAACAATAAAGTACAAGAACTGTATTTCTCTAGTTAATACATAAAAACAGTGGGAATAAAACAATATATATAATAACCTATATATAGAATTGATATATCAAGATGGGGCTCTTTTGAGAGTAGCTCCAATCTTCCTTATTTTTAAGCCTTTCTGTTGGACAGTTCAATAAACCTTTTCTTAACAAGTTATGAGAATCACGAAAGATCCCTTCTTCCCAGAGACAATAGCATCCAATGCCAAGAATGAGAAACTCACACAAATGTAGGAATCCTTCCCTTGTGTCTATAAATCAGTCTGGCATACCATGAGACATGACACAGAGCTTATGGTGAAATTAGAAAGGTCAGTCTTTATTGCAATCAGGAGGCCGAGATTTCCTCCAGGAGAAAAAGCATCAACCCAAAGAAAAATGGAGTCAGTGTTAATTTATACCCTGGCACAGTCACAGGCCCCATGTCATATCATTCTCCACCGAAGGGCTAGAGTCACAACTGCTCTTTCACAGAGTGCCGTAAACATACGTGTTACGCTGATTCCCATGTTACATTTGCATTTCATTCTACAAGAAGTAGGTGTGTTAGACAATATTCATAAAGCATTATGATATCATTAAGCATGCGCTGTTTTTGCCTCTCGGTTATCTCTTCCCAGCTTCAAGACTACATCTATAGAGCTGCTTTCAGCTAGTTTAAACAAAGCAGCAGACAGTCTGGAATGATGAATCCCCATTGTTTCCAGCAGAAAGTGAAAGTAATAGTTACAGACCATCCATTCTGTTTAGCTGCGACCTATATTATTTTTCTATCACAAACATATCCTAAATAGTGAATACTTTACAACAGTCAAGAGGCCTTAAGCCTTTATCTTCAGTTGCAATATAGTGAAACACATCAGAAGATAGAGATGGAGATTAACAAGACCTGAACATGCTGGAAGAGTGAGCAAATGAGAACAAGATGCAATTCAAAGTTCAGATTTTTACATCTGGATCACAAAAAGGGGACGCACGCATACTGGATGGGAGATACACTTCTGAGTTGCACTGTGTGTAAATGACATCTTAAGGTACTTCTGGACTGTAAGCTAAATATGAGCAGACAGTGTGATGTGGTGCTAAAAGATGAATTCAATCTTGGGCTGTATCAACAGAAGCATCATATCAAAATTGTCATAGTCCTGCTTTATACCACATTCGTCCGACTGCACTGGGAGCACTGGGGATTTGGCATGCGTGTTTCGTATCATTCCAGCTGAAAAGTACCCGAACCATGCTTGATTTGAGCACAAAAGACAAAAACGGTCTGGACTAGCCACTGCCATTTAGCTGTGCGGCTGAATTGTGGCCATCTGGATCAGCTGCATTCTGCATCATTAAACTTGTGAGAGAGGTACACCACAGAGTGGAGGTCCCCATCTTTCCCCCCACTGCAACAACACAGCTTCGATAGCCACATTGTTTGAGGCTACATGTACTATGAACAGGGTTGGTGAGCCACCATATAGGAAGTAAAAAGCCATTTTATGTTATCAACTGCTCTATGGGATTCCTTAGTCCCATTCAGTTTTGCTCACGGTTTGTGAGCCCCTTCCTCCCCATTCCTGTTTTTCAGTAAATCTGTCAAGAGTAGCGCAATCTGGGCAAAGTTCACTATGAAGTCAGAATAGAAATTTGCAAAACCTAAAAAGCTTTGTAGCTGGCAACATGTTTTTTTGGGGGCCCCCTCCAACACATCATGGACTTTTGCAGGGTCTATCTCCAATCCACATGGGGAGATGCCCGAGATAAGCCAGCTGTTCCTGGTGGAACTTGCATTTAGAGTAGACAATTTTGCATATAGTTGGCTTGCATGCAACTGCTGGAGCACCCCTTGTACCAGGCACATAAACCAGCACCCTCTTAAGCAGTAAATCATGAAGGACATCGTTTGTTCATTAAAAACCCTGGTGCACTGCTGAGCCCAAATGGCATGTTGACATACTCATTGTCCTGGGGGGTATTAAAAGCTGTTTTCCATTCATGACCCCATTTTAGTCTCACCCTATAATATGCCTCCTTCAGGTCTAATTTGGTCAAAATGTGCCCCTACCCCAAGTGTCCAAGCAAGTCTTTTATGAGGGGGAAGGGAGTAGGCGTTCGTGCTTGACACGGCATTTAGCTCTCAGTAGTCCAGGCATAATCTAAACGTCCGACCCTTCTTCTTTGGAAATAACACCAGGGCAGTAATGCTGGTGGTGGCTTGGCGGATGAAACCCTGGGTCAGATTTTTATCAAGAAGAAGAGTTTCTTTATATGCTGCTTTTCTCTACCAGAAGGAGTCTCAAAGCAGCTTACATTTGCCTTCCCTTTCCACTTCTCACAAAAGGTATGTGAGGCTGAGAGAGGCCTGACGTTACTGCTCAGTAAGAACTGATTTATCAACGCTGTGGTGAGGCCAAGGTCATCCAGGTGGCTGCATGTGGAAGAGTGGGGAATCAAACCTGACTTGCCAGATAAGAAGTCAGCGTTCCTAACCACTTCACCAAGATGGTTCTCAACTCCTCCATCTCCCGGTGGGACATGGTATACAGTTTCGCCTTAGGCTCTGGGGCCCCCTTTTTAAGTTCTGTGGTGCAGTCCGACTTCCAGTGTTTGAGAAGCCACTCCGATTCCCACTCCTCAAACACCTCTTGTAAGTTGCAATACTCTTGGGATAGGCCGACCAATTCCTCTTCTCCCAACCCCACCCATGGACCTCTAATGAGAAGGAGTGCTGGCAAGTCAGCCACCAGAGATACCCCAGGATATTCGTCCTGCCAATGTGCCCTGCAAAACTGCCCCTGGAACATGATGTCCACTATTGGGTTGCTCTCCCACAACCAGTTCAAACCTATAATGAAGGGGTAGTCTGCTCTCAGTATCAACATGGGCTGGGAACCAGTGTTCCCCTATTCTCAAGTCCAACTGCTCTGTCACTTGCATGTCTGCTGCCTCCCCATGACCGTTTATGCACTGGGAACTTCACTGCCTCAGCTCCCATGCCGGAGCACAAATCGGGTGGATGAGGTGTACTGGGCCAAATGCTCCCTCGTGTGAGTGCAGGAAGAGGTGGGGCAACCTGCCACGACTAAAACTGCAGCCTGGCATGAAACCTCCAGTGCATAAACAGTCCATGAGACACCTCTCTACTTGGGAAAAAGGCATTGGCCTTGCTAGGGGCTCCAGGCAAAGTTCCAACCCCTGCGTGAATGCCGGATTGATCAATGTTTGGGAACACCCCAGGTCCAGAATCCCATTAGGGGTTTCCCACACACACTGGTGCCAGTACAAGAGATGTAGGTCCACTTACCAGTCTCATCTGCGCCCCTTCCCAGGACCTGCATGAGGCAGGGGTAGGTCTGTTGCCAGCCCACCCCCACCCCCATGGTTTGACCCTACACAGACATGAAGCTACAGTTATTAACTACATTAATTAAAGGAAATAAAAAAGTAAATAGATATGTGTATGGGAAATACATGGCAAAAGCTTGTGGATTTTGATACCAGCTTGTCTGCCTCAGCTTCATACTACTGATTCCAGTTAGGGCTGAAATCCAGCCAGTAGCAAGGACAAGTAGCATGTGGCTGGGCTAGGCCTGTTTGACCAACTTCCAAGGTCACCCAGTCTCTCACTAATGGCTGCAGCACAGACCAAAATCCAGGCAGTGGCAAAGTAGCATTAGGCTAGTATTCTTTTCCCCACAATCTAGATGAGCAAAAACTTATTATCTTTGCCTGTCTGTGTGCCTCCCTTATAGCCCTGGCTCAGAAGCAGTTCATAGAGGAAGATGTGATGGTGTCAATGCCAGAAATGTGTAGGTTAGTTCAGGGGTCATCAACCCCCGTCCGTGGCCCGGTGGCGGGTCGCAAAGGCCATGGTACTGGGCCACTGGCAGCCATGCCTGCCTCCCCCCGCCGGCAGCAAGAAGGAAGGGAAGAGGCAGACACAGCCGCCGGCATGGCAGTGACGCAAACGCGCATGCGCGCTGTTGCCGTGCAAGTGCATTAGCGTCACCTGGTGGTGAAAACACACATGCGCGGCAACTGTGCGTGCGCGTTTTCGCAGCACCCGGGCCGTCGGCTCTTCCCTCACTCCGGAGGCGGTCCCTGACCTGAGAAAGGTTGGGGACCGCTGGGTTAGTTGACCACCCAGAGTTTGAGGAAGATGCGGTACACTTTCTAGATTGACTTCTGCTTGGTTCTCCAGGGGCAGCTGTGATACTATGAGAATGCAAAGCTGGACAACTTGTATGATCGGAGAATACGGTCCAATTTTATTCTGCAGAACTGCATTCTATTTTTAGATCGCAGAAACCTTGGCTTCATTTACACTATCTTTTTGGGGGGGGCGGATGTTAGAAATAAGCATATCCAGAACTGAACTGACCTTTGAGGTAAAAGAAAGTAGAAAGTTTGTACATACCAAGTGGGGGGTGGGGAGAGGGCTTCATACGTGTGGCCTTTACATGTGCTCTTCCTTCAGATCTCAGGATAAAGGAACTCTGAATCGCTTTTTACATAAGTGGAAAATTAGATATGTCAGATTTAGCTCATGAGAGAATGTAGAGGAACACAGCAACTGGCATTTTACCTCTATTGAACATATCAAATGGCAGAAGGAAAGAAGACAGAGAGAGGCTGTGCCTAAGGGGAATGGACTATACTTCAAATAACTTGATAAATGCAAAAAAATATTTGGGACATAAGCAGGCCATAAGCAAGGCAAGATCTTTAAGGTCATCCAAATCAGCTGTTTTCTATCCAGGGCCAGCCAAAGCAATTTGGCGCCATTAAAGTCTATGGTGCCATTAAAATCAATGGGAATGTTCCTATTTCTGTCTTCTCCATGGTGGGGTTTGAGTTAGAGGCTTCAAACTTTCAGTGTAGCTTGAGGAGCTCTTCTCAAAAGACTCCCCAAGTTCTAATTCTAGGAGCACAAAAAGTGGGAGTTGCCATCCAGCCTTCATTGTTCCCTATGATTGCTGTGCCATGGGATCACCAAGAGTTGGATATGACTGAGTGGCTGACAACCACAACAAGAACTGCCTAATCCCAAAGATAAACTTTCCCATGCATTTGCATAAGTGTCTGCAGAGAGAGGGCAGAGGGAACAGAGGTAAAAGTTGGGAGGAGGAATAAGATACAAGACTAAGGTTCTCTGAACAAAGATTCAAGAAAGGGAAGAGAACTTGAGCAGAGTTGAGAAGATAGCAAAGAAAAATAAGTCTGAAAGTTGCATATATCACACCTTGCTGAGGGTAGGCAGGGAGTTCTGAATTTCCTGCATTCTGCAGGGGGTTGGACTAGATGACCCTAGAGATTTCTTCCAACTCTAGGATTCTATGATTTTTTAAAACCAAAGCCAAGGCTTTTTTGGTCTGGGTCTATGCCTGGTGGGACACTCTCCTTGATGAGATCAGGGCCCCCTGGGACTTTGAACAGTTCTGGAGGGTCTGCAAGACAGAGCTGTTCCACCAGGCCTACAGCAGAGGCCAGGACATTAACATCAAGACAACAGTGGCCTCCCTTCTTACCCCACCCCTCAGAAAACCAATAATTCTCCATCCTCAAACCAGCTGCCCAGCAGAAATGAAGTTCCCCTTTAGAAGATTGTAGTAGAGGTGGTCTAATAAGTTAATAATATAGTTTAATTTGAAATGCTTAACTGTTAACAACTGTTATCAATGTAACTTTACTGCATGTGCATGCCTCTTGTTACCTGCCCTGAGCCAACTGGGAAGGGTGGGCTATAAAAATAAAGTTGTCATCTTCATCATCTATAAATAAGCTCCACGATGCTCCAAAATTTGCAATTCATATTGCCAGTAAATGTCAAATTTTGTGAAAGGATGCTTGATGCTGTCATCTCATAACAAACCTACGAGGAGAACAATACATGATTTGTTCCTTTGGCAACGTTGTTTCTTTTAATGTTGTAAGAACAGTTTCGTAGTTTGAAGCCCAATGTCCTTTACATACATCCCAGTTCCACCAAAATGATGAGCATTCTACAGGCCAGGCTCAAGATATGAGACAGCTAGAGCACTTCATTTCCACCAAGTAGTTCCTACATGCCTTTTCTAAATAAATATGAACAAGATCCCAGTTCATCTATATGGAGAGGTAAAGTTATGCACTATTATTGGCTGAAATTGTGTAGTGCTTCATAAGTCTATTGGTAACTTTTTCACCTGGTGAGCTACAACTCCCATCAAAGAAGGGAGAAAAGAGCTGGCTTTTTATACCCCACTTTTCACTACCCAAAGGAGTCTCAAAGCAGCTTGCAAGCACCTTTCCTTTCCTCTCCCCACAAAAGTGCTATTGCACTCAAATTTTGTTGTGCTACTTTAGACCAACAGAGCTACCCACTTGAATCTACCTCCTCACAAGGTCACCCATCTGGCCACATGTGGAGGAGTGGAGAGTCAAACCCAGCTCACCAGATTAGAAGCCACCACTCTTAACTACTATACCAATCTGGCAAATGATCCAAATCTACAAAGTTGATCCATTATATACTTCATTGAGTTATCAGGATTAATTACTGAAATGACCACACCATCAGCATAACTTTTCAGTTTGTTTTTCTCTTTAGAATTATTTATTCCAGTAATATTTTTTTTATCTTTTCTTATCCTAAATGCTAAGATTTACAAAACCGAAATAATGATGGTGAAATTGGATATCCTTGTTGGGTTCCTTTTTCAGTTTCAATCTTTTAAAAATAAAGATGCGTTTATTATAATTCTTGCATACTGTTTTGTATGTGTCAGGTTTCTGCAGATTGTCCAGTACAATTCCAGAATATTCCAGAATATTCCAGAAATGTTCAGTGGGTTGGACTAGATGACCATGGAGGTCTCTTCCAACTCTGTGATTTTATGTAAACAAGATCTGACAGAACTTTTTGCTTTTAACAACAGAAATAACATCACATAGACAGGTGTCAGGTGCTGCATGCCATGTGTCAAGAGCATGATGGAGCATGCTGCAATGGAAAACGGGATGGACATTTATTTAAATCTTTGGAAGAGACAGTTTGACTGTGATATCATTGATCAGGCAGGTGCTTGTGAAAGGTCCCATAAGCTTCAGGCCCAGCTTGTAGGAAGGCTGCTGACAACATGTATGCTTTGTGAACAAGTACACTCAGTCCCCAACTTTCCAAAAGGACTCTGGGAGTCGCTTTTTGTCTACTTGGAGTTTATACTCAATTTTGGCCATCTCAAAGGTGGCAACAATATTTGGCCAGGCACTCTGGATGCAGGCAACCCACATCTTTAGGTCCAAGAGGTTGTCGGGACCAGGATGTTCATGCCATAGACAACCTCAAAGGGGGAGGGCATGTTGGCATGGACCAAATTATATGCAAATTCTGTGAGTGGGAGCAAGTCGGTTCAATCACCCTGTTGGTAGTCAATGAAACAGCAGAGGTATTGTTCAAGAACCTGATTCACCCTTTTTCCGATGTGCACAATACAAAATTGGTTTGTTTGTAAAAGACATCAGCCAACACCCAGAGCATAGTTTTTCCCTGGGTGGCAGGTCCGTGATAAAGTGCACAGAAATGTCTTGCAATGGCGCGGCAAGATTTTTCAGCAGCTGCAGCAGACCCCGCAGTTTCCTCCCCTCTCAGTTAGCTGTGAGACAGGTAGGGCAGCCCTGAACATCCAGGGCTCTCCACGTCCTTATGAAGGGAGGGACACCAATACCTCCTGCAGACTAGGTGGAGAGTTTTCACGAAACCAGAATGCCCTGACACCCAGGAATCATGGCACAGTTTTAAAACCTCGAGGTGAGAGGCAATAGGGTTGTCCAACTTGGTCCCTTTGAACAAAAGCCAAATACCTGCCTGGTTTTGTTTTGTTTGTTTGTTTGTTTGTTTTTGCATTTTTAAAACTTCTTTGCTTTCAGTTCTTAAGTTTTCTTACTTTCTTTTTATTTCCTGTTGATTTGTGTTATACTCCTTTTATTTGGCCTGTTAAACTCTTTAGTAATTTTTGTCTTTGTTCTTTTTGGTTGCAATATTTATCAATGTTCCTCTGATACAAGCTTGGCTGACTTCCCAATCATTGTTGCTGTGATGTTATTTCTGTTGTTAAAAGCAAAAAGTTCTGTCAGATCTTGCTTACATAAAATCACAGAGTTGGAAGGGACCTCCATGGTCATCTAGTCCAGCCCACTGAACATTTCTGGAGTGTTCTTTCTGGAGTATTTCTTCTTACAATAATAATGTAAGCTTCTTTCTTTCTTGTTTTCTCCTTCTAAAAAAATTTCTACTGGGTTGTCATCTAACGTTTTACATAATACTTTTATCTTAATTTTGGGCTTAAAGATTTTAGTAAACAAGCATACATCAATTCTCAAATATGAGGAGGGCAACAAAGATGGTGAAGGGTTTGGAGACCAAGACATATGAATAAAGGTTGGGGAAGCTTGGTCTGTTTAGCCTAGAGAGGAGACGACTGAGAGGGGATCTGATAACCATTTTCAAGTATTTAAAAGGGTGCCATATGGAGGATGGAGCAGAATTGTTCTCTCTTGCCTCAGAGGGATGGACCAGAATGAATGGGATTAAATTAATTCAAAAGAAATTCCATCTAAACATCCGGAAGAAGTTCCTGACAGTTAGAGTGGTTTCTCGGTGGAACAGGCTTCCTCGGGAGGTGGTGGGTTCTCCACCTTTGGAAAATTTTTAAACAGGGGCTAGATAGCCATCTTACGGAGCGGCTAATTCTGTGAAGGCAAAGGGGTGGCAGATTACATTAGATGAGCGATTGGGATGTGAGTGTCCTGCATAGTGCAGGGGGTTGGACTAGATGACCCAGGAGGACCCTTCCAATTCTATGATTCTATGATTCTATGAGTGATTTCTCTCAGAGTAAAAGGAGTAGTCTCTTTCATTTGGATGGTATGTTCTTCAACTGTCTTCCAGATCTACTATCTTCATATATTTAAAAACATTAAAAACATATGATAAATAAAATATTTCCCTTCAGTATATTTGGATCTGTCTTTTTACCATTTATATCTCCCATTATTAATATTTTCCCTTCATAAAAATCTAATACAACTTGGAAGAGTTTTTCATAAAATCCACTTTGATTGTTATTATGGCTGTAAATGTTCAAAGAAGAAGACATGGTACTGTTTCCTTGACATCATACTGGGTCTTCAAATGATGATTTTCCTCGGAGGGTGGAGTTAAATATTTTATCTCCAACATTTGTCCTTAATTTACTGCTTACTCCAGCCCCATCCTGATAGCAGACTTGAGTATGAACTCTTGCTTCTCAAAATCAAAGCTAAGATAGAGGGAAGGAGTGTGTGTGTGTGTGTGTGTGTGTGTGTGTGTGCGCGTGTGTGCGTGTGCATGAGAGAGACACTTTGCAAATCATACCTCTGAGAATCAATACACGTTTGATGTCACAGCATAGTTTTTTTAAATAGCTTGCTTGATTACTGATGAAGGTGACAAAATTCAAGCACAGGGATTGATTTTTCTCCTCCTCATGAATATTCACATAGGATTTTATCCAGGAAAGACATTAATATTCCAAGGAGGAAGGATGAAATGTACACTCTAATTTAATGAAAGATTGTAAATATACATATCTGATTGATAACATGACAGGAAGCATTTCAAAAGCTGTCCATGACCCAGTCTGATGCTATTATGAGAAACAAAGGGGGGAAAGTGGGGATAAACAAGTAAGTTACATCAGGGAAAAAGAAACTTCAGTGGGCTCAAATCTGTAGCAAGAAAGGCAAGCACTGGAAACGTTCACGAAATGGAGTGAAGGACAGAGCTCTAAAGAAGAGTACCTACAGGTTATTAGGCACTGTAGATCAATCATCAGAAAGGCCAAAGCTGAGAATGAGCTAAGATTGGCCAGGGAAGCCCATTGTAACAAGAAAAGATTTTCAGTTATGTGAGGAGCAAATGTAAAGTAAAGGAGGCAATAGGCCCACTGTTGGGTGCAGATGGACAAACTCTAACGGAGGATGTAGAGATAGCAGAAAGGCTCAGCGCCTATTTTACATTTGTTTTTTTTCCCACCAGTCAAAGGGTTTAGGCACATCTAGAGTTGGCAGTAGCCAAGGGATAACGTCTGGGTGACAGGTTGACATGGACAGAGAGGTTGTCGAGAGGCATTTAGCTGCACTGGATGAGTTCAAATTCCAGAGAACTTGCAGAACCCTTGTCCATCATCTTTGGGACCTCTTTAAGGACTGGAGATATCCTGGAGGACTGGAAGAGAGCAAACTTTATTCCGATCTTCAAAAAAGGGAGGAAGGATGACCCAGGAAACTACAGACCAGTGAGTCTGACCTCTGTTGTGGGGAAGCTAATGGAGCAGCTATAAAAGGGAGCGATCTGCAAACATCTGGAGGACAATTTGGTGATCCAGGGAAGTCAGCATGGATTTGTCTCCAACAGGTCCTGTCAAACCAACCTGGTTTCCTTTTTTGACCAAGTAACAGGTTTGCTGGATCGTGGAAATTCTGTGGATGTCGTTTACTTGGATTTTAGTAAAGCTTTTGATAAGGTTCCCCATGATGTTCTGATAGATAAATTGAAGGAGTGCAATCTGGACGTTCATATAGTTAGGTGGATAGGGAATTGGTTAGAGAACCGCACTCAAAGAGTTGTTGTCAATGGTGTTTCATCAGACTGGAGGGAGGTGAGTAGTGGGGGTACCTCAGGGCTCAGGGCTCGGTCCGGTACTTTTCAACATATTTATTAATGATATATAGATGAGGGGGTGGAGGAACTAATTAAGTTTGCAGATGACACCAAATTGGGAGGACTGGCAAATACTCCAGAAGATAGAGACAGAGTTCAACGAGATCTGAACACAATGGAAAAATGGGCAAATAAGAACAAGATGCAATTTAATAAAGATAAGTGTAAAGTTCTACATCTGGGTCAGAAAAATGAAAAGCATGCCTACTGGATGGGGGATACGCTTCTAGGTAACACTTTGTGTGAACAAGACCTTGGAGTACTTGTGGATTGTAAGCTAAACATGAGCAGGCAGTGTGATGCAGCGGTAAAAAAGGCAACTGCCATTTTGGGCTGTATCAACAGGGGCATCACATCAAAATCACAAGATGTCATAGTCCCATTGTATACGGCACTGGTCAGACCACACCTGGAGTACTGTGTACAGTTCTGGAGGCCTCACTTCAAGAAGGACGTAGATAAAATTGAAAGGGTACAGAGGAGAGTGACGAGGATGATCTGGGACCAAGGGACCAAGCCCTATGAAGATAGGTTGAGGGACTTGGGAATGTTCAGCCTGGAGAAAAGGAGGTTGAGAGGGGACATGATAGCCCTCTTTAAGTATTTGAAAGATTGTCAGAGGAGGGCAGGATGCTGTTTCTGTTGGCTGCAGAGGAAAGGGCGCGCAGTAATGGGTTTAAACCAGTGGTCCCCAACTCCCAGTCCAGGAACCAGTACCGGTCCATGGATCAGTCGGTACCGGTCCGCAGCTCCTCCTCATCCTCCTTCCTGGCTGCTGCCTCGAGGGTTGCCCTGGCACTCTGCCACCGGCTTTCCAGCTGCAGCCATGGCTGGGGCTCCTCCTCGGCATGGCACTGTGCAGCTGCTGCTGGCAGCGCCTCCCAGCGGGCGGCGGGAAGTCAAGGGTGCCGGTGGGAAAGCAAGTGGAGCAGGCACTCAGGCGGCGGTGTCCCTCGGCAAAAGACTACCCCCCCCCTCGGGCCTCAGCAAAATTGTCAAGGGTTGACCCGTCCCCAGTAATAAAAAGGTTGGGGACCACTGGTTTAAACTACAAGTACAATGATATAGGCTAGATACCAGGAAAAAAAATGTCACAGTCAGAGTAGTTCAGCAGTGGAATAGGCTGCCTAAGGAGGTGGTGAGCTCCCCCTCACTGGCAGTCTTCAAGCAAAGGTTGGATACATACTTTTCTTGGATGCTTTAGGATGCTTAGGGCTAATCCTGCATTGAGCAGGGGGTTGACCCCTTCCAACTCTATGATTCTATGATCCTATGATTCACTTCTCTAGAACTCTGGTACTTTCCCAATGGTTTGACATGGCAACCTCCTCAAACAATTACTGGGCCTCCCTCCACAAAGTATTACAACTGCGACTTCTTCTCTCCATAGTAGCAAACAGCATTAGAGACTCCCTGGTCTCAAGTATGTACACATCCCTGAAGGGAAACTTTGGCTATTGAGCTGGCTTAGGTGATATCCCTTCTTGAGGCAAAGGGAGAAAGGGTCAATTGCATTGCTGGCTTTCATCTCAAAGCTGGACCTGAGAGGCACACAGAGAGAATCACTCCCTGACTGCTCTCCACCAACAGTCACGGAAATGGTTTTAAATCCTCATTCAAGACTTAAATCCTCATTCAGTGGATGAGCGATAGGGTTGTGAGTGTCCTGCATAGTGCATGAGGTCCTTTCCAACTCTATGATTCTATGACTTTAAAGTTTGTTTGAGGAGGACACACAAATATTTGTTTGTTTATATTTTGATTTTCATAGCACCCCTCCCAAAAAGGCTTGACGGGGTTCACAACTCATAATTATAAAACCCATAAAAACAATAATAAAAATCCAATATCAACTCCCTTGACGGTGAACCCACCCCCCTTCCCCAGCTCAACAGAATGTCTGAAAACAAGACCTCAGGTGGAGATCTTCTTAGGGGGAGCCTGTTGACCTCAGTGAGGGTCCCCCTATCTTCTTTGTTCTGGCCTCAAGCAGCTCCAACAGGGCCTGCAGCTATCCATTCCACCAAGTAGGGGCCAGGACCAAAAAGGCTCTGGCCCTGGTCGAGGCCAGGCAAACCTCTCTTGGAGGGACCTCCAACAGATTCATACCCACAGAGTGCAAAGTCCTGCAGGGAGCATAAGGAGATAGGCATAAGGAGACAGGTATGTGGAGATAGGTGGTCCTGCAGGTATATGAACAGATGTACAGAGGAGTTTTTGGAGACAAAGTGGCAGAAGGTGTGACCATATTTAAATCAGCATAGAGTAGTAGTTAACAGTGGTGGACTCTAATCTGGAGAACCAGGTTTGATTCCTCACTCCTCTACATGCAGCCAGCTGGGTGACCTTGGGTTAGTCCCAGGACTCTTAGGGTGTGTTCTTGCAGATCAGTTCTGTTAGAGCTCTCAGCTTCACCTGCCTTGCAGAGTGTCTGTTGTGGGGAGAGGAAGGGAAAGGTGTTTGTAAGTTGCTTTAGGACCACTTTGGGTAGTGAACAGCGGGGTATAAATAAACAGCTCTTCTTCGATGAAATTTCTGATCTTGTGAAGGCAGCTGCTATGGGCTATGCCTTCAAGGAAGCAGTTTCCATGCTGCAGTCGTTCTGTGCAGGATAGGTTTTCATTTTCATCCTGGCATACCAGTAGCTACCTTCTACTGTGAAGTATGTCAAAAGGTACCTCATCTCACACGGTTTGGTTAGACGACCAATGCCAGCTGGGATTTCTCTGGCATTCTGCCAATGAATTCCAGTGCCACAGACAAGGCTTCCCATTTTATTTATGTATAGAGGTTTCTCCTTCCTCAATAAAAATTGCCCAAGGTGAATCATAGAATCACAGAATCATAGAGTTGGAAGGGTCCATACAGGCCATCTAGTCCAACCCCCTGCTCAACGCAGGATCAACCCAAAGCATCCTAAAGCAGTGGTCCCCAACCTTTTTATCACCGAGGACCCTCAACGCTTGAAAATTGAGGGTCTCCGGTGGGGGGGGTAGTTTACTCCTGTACTCTCAACCACTGCCCTAACGCTCTCTGATCGCTATGGTAATGTTTAAACATCCCTTCAAAATAAGATACAGACACACTACAACAATGAACATAAGGACAATGACAAATCAATGGGAACCCTGAGCTTGTTTCTCCGCAACGAGAAAGTCCCATCTGGGAGTGATGGGAGACAATGACACCCGAAGTGTGTTGTAAAGGGCCGGGGGGGTGTGAAGTAAAGGGCCCGGGGGGGAGAAGGCGTCCTTCGCGGTCCACCTCCAATTAGACGCCTTCTCCCCCCCCGGCCCTTTACTTCATCCCCCCCGGCCCTTTACAACACACTTCGGGTGTCATTGTCTCCCATCACTCCCATGCAACGAGATAGTCCCGTCTGGGAGTGATGGGAGACAATGACACCCGAAGTGTGTTGTAAAGGGCCGGGCCGCTGCCCTGCCGGTCCCAAGCCTCAGAAAGGTTGGGGACCACTGTCTTAAAATGTTGTGTAAATGTTCATCTGTAAGCCTTGACCTACACTTCGATTTCACAATTTTTATCTTGGAAAAGGTTTGTTCACAGATGTATATGGTGCTAAAGACTGTGAACATCCCTGCAGCAATTTTTTTAGGTTGATAAATATATCAGGTAGACCAGAATAGAAATCTAACAGACTATTTTCTTTGAAAATGTCCTTGAAATGATCACTGGCTTGCAAATCAATTAGGTCTATCTGAAAAAAAGTTACCTGCATCTTCTGATGCTACTTCAAATGGATTCTGAAACATTCTTATTTCCTTTCCAAGTTTACGGCAATCAGTGTATCTGTTCTGTAATTCCACCTGCAATAGGTTCAGTGCCTTGATATGTCTGTCAACATTGAATTGTAAATTCCCATCCTTTTCAAATTTTAATCACTTGCAGTATGAGAAGTTTGAAAAGTTGCCTTCACTAACGTGCTTCACAAAAATGTTTAGTTTTGCTTCAAAAGCTTTCAGTTCAGTACACATGATACACACAAGCTTTCCTTTCCCCTGAAACCTCAGGTTCAATGTGTTCAGATGCTCTGTGATATCAGTTAAGAAAGCCAAATCAAAAATCCATTCGGGGTCAGAAATTGCTTCTTGACATTTTCCTTTCTCCTTAAGAAAGATATCCGTTTCATTATGAAGACCGGAAAAAAACATTTGAGGACTTTGCATCTGCTAAGCCACCTGACTTCTGCATGGTACAATACACCCCCATATTCTGCATCTATCTCTGAGATAAAATTTTGAAACTGACAATGAGCAAGGTCTTGATGCCTGATATAATTAATGCTGAATGCAACAATACACATCATGCTTTCCCACTGAAGAATCTTACTACACAAGGCTTGCTGATGGATGCTGCAGTGAAATGGCATGGGAAGCGTACCATTTAATTTCAATATCTCTTCATTGATTTTTGCGACTATACCAGTTTTACTTCCCACCATATATCTTGCACCATCAGTTGTGATGCTTTTTCAATTTATTCCAACTCAGACAAAGATTTTCTACTGATATACACACCTTCAAGAATATATTTTCTGCCGTTGTGGTGCCTTTCAAACTCCGCAGTGCACACAACTCATCTGTAATTCTGAAGCCGGAATCTATCCCCTTGATAAAATTAGTAGTTGAGCACTGTCTATATTGTCATTGCTCTCATCTAATTAAAAAAAATCTTTTTGCCTTGACATCAAATGACATATGCAGCTCTTCTCCTAGTTCTTTAACACGCCAGGTGAATGTAGAAGAAGAGTTGGTTCTTATATGCTGCTTTTCTCTACCCAAAGGAGTCTCAAAGCAGCTTATATTCACCTTCTTGACCTGTCCCTCCATAGTTAGCAAGGCATGCAAAGTTATCCCTAAATGCCTGGTTTGAGGCGCGATAGACAGTTGCGTCCCTACCAGGTGAGGTAAACACACTGCCTCATCCAACCCCTCCCTCCCCAGCCACAGGACCTCTATCTTGGAGGGGTTGAGTCTCAGGCGACTCTGCTCAAGCCACCCAGTCACAGCTTCCAAACATCTGGCAAATGGTTCTGGGGGGGAGATCCGGCCAGCCGTCCATAAGGAGATAGAGCTAGGTATCATATTTGGCAGATGACAAAATTACTTAAATTAACAGAATTGGAGAATGATGGTTAAACTATTTTTTCAGAAAAGCAACAAACCTTTGATAAATTCTGGAGTGAACAGCTTGTTGCCAGCCCCCCTTTGCATCTGCAAGCCCCTCCCTTACTGCCTGACTATATGCACTGCATGTGTGACAGCATGAGGCACATAAAGAACTTAGGAAGGAACTGCCATGTTTTGTGTCTCACAGATGTCCTTGCAGTGGTAAACATAGCAGATCTTGGGACAACCGCAGCAAATACCTCCAAGGAAGCCTAACTGGGAAAAATTAGGGATCGACAAAAGAATGACAAAAATGAAAGCCTCACCAGGCTAGAATACCAAGATGCCTCTTCCTGTGTTATTTTACATGATACGCAATCATTGACTGTTAATACAATTCAAATGTTAAATGCTCGGTGAATACATTTAATACTGTTTGGTACCATCTTTAATAACATACATTTTGGATCTTTTGCAAATCTGATTTTCAATATTTTTTGCATTTCATCATGAATCGTGATCCAATATTTCCTTTCCCTCTTACAAGTCCACCACATATGATAAATGATGCATTTATTTCATGACATATGAAACGCCTGGCCTCGACAAGGGCCAGGGCCTTTTCGGTCCTGGCCCCTACCTGGTGGAATGAGCTCCCTGAAGAGCTGCGGGCCCTGTCGGAGCTCTCTGAGTTCCGCAGAGCCTGCAAAACGGAGCTCTTCCGCCAGGCGTTTGTCTAAGGCCGGGTGATGGCCCGGGGCTAAGATCGGACCCCTCTCCCCGGAGGGGGGAGGCCAGTACTAAACTGACCTGGTTCCCCAGAGTGTTCCATCCTATGCCCAATTATCCTCCGTTCCCTTCTGCTCATCCAGTGGGCCTGTACGGGAATAGTTTTAATCGCCATCATTGTGACTTAGTCATTGTCTTAATGGGGTTTTAATGGGGAATTTTAATGGTTAATATATTGTATTTGTATTAAAATGTTGTGAACCGCCGCGAGCCGGTTTCCGAGAGCGGCGGTCATACAAATCAAATAAATAATAACAAATCAAATAAATAATAATAAATAATAATAATAATATCCAACATTTTCCATTATAATTCTTATTGATCATTACTATATCTTTTTGGGATACTATATAATCTATAAAACATTTTATAACAATTTTCTTTTAACATTTGACATTCAGTAAACTTCAATGAAATGTCTCTCTCTTTTTTGCATAAATAAAATCCTTTAAAAAACATTTTGCATTCCTTGGATCCATCACCAACCAAAAGGGAGACTGCAACCAAGAAATCATGAGACAGCCTGGGAAGAGCACACATGAAGTTAGATGCAATGTGTGAATTTATGGCTGGTTTTGGTAAGTATTGCTACGTTTTAATGGAATTCGTTTTGCACTCTTATAGCATCATGAAGTGTTGGGACAGTTTCTATGGTGCAGTCTTATCAATTTTGAGGAGATGTGTGAATGTACGGTTGACTGGATGCAGTCCAAGTGGAAATCAAAAGGCTCTGCAACCGCTCCTCTGCTACAATTGCATCAGCTCCTTCACAAGCATCTCAGCTGCTGACTGCTGAAACTGAGCCTCCACTGCACAAATGTCCCAGTTAATTGTGTGGTCCCGCTACAAAGTGTCTTGCTGACAAAAGTATCAAGAATATGTTTCTGATTGGTCCCACAGTCGGAATCCTCTTTCAGGGTTTACTGAATGGGAGCTCCAGGCAGCCCGGCGATCCTGGGCACCATCATGGAAAGCACGAAAAGCCGGAAGGATGTTTTTGCGCAATGCCCGCGCCGTTTGCGGCTGCTGCCTGCAGAGCGGGCGGGAAGGGGCAACTGCGGGGGGGGGGGGGCGGGGGCTCCGGGGCGCTTCCTTCGCTTGCGATGCCGGGCGCGGGGGATGCGTGCGGCTGGCGGCGCTGCTTGAGGCCGGCCGGGGGTCGCGTCAGGAGGGTCCCGGGCGGGGAAGCGTCTCCGGGTCTCTCTGCCGGGAGGCCGGGCCCAGGCCCCTTTGTCCCGTCCCCCCTCCCCCCGCCTCACTTCCTGGGGCCGCCGCAGCCGGGAGGGGAGGCGAGGCGAGGAGCAGAGGCGAGCCGGTGGGGAGCGCGCGCTGGAGGCTGGGCGACGCCGGCCCGAGGGAGAGAGACCCACCGCCCCCCACCCAGGTAACCCCCCCCCGCCAGCGGCCCCCAACCGCGCCCCGCCCCTTGCCGCAGTCCCGCCCGCCCGCCCCTCCCGCAGAGGCCGGCCCCGGCTGCAGGGGCCTCGGCCACCCTCCGCAGCTCCACGCGCGGCGCTCCGGGGACCCGGGAAGGAAGGGAGCCAGGGTGGCCACCGCCGCAGCAGCGCTCCCCAACACCAGAAGGGGGGACTGGGGCTGGGCGGGGGGGGGGGCGAGGCGCCGTGTCCCCCCCCTCCTGGATCGGTTCCCGTCTCCACAGCCCGCGGGGGATGGGCTGGCCTCCCTAAGTCCGGGGGGGGGGGCCGAGGGCTTCCCCCTTCCTCTGCCCTTTGGGCTGGCCTCCTGGAGGAAGTTGGGGCCCCGGCGTGGGACTTCTTCTCCAGGCGCTTCTCTTCCGAGTGACACCATTTTAATAGGTTGTTCTTCCTGCTGTTGTCACCTGTGCGGGTCAAAACATAGATTTATTATTATTATTATTATTATTATTATTATTATTATTATTATTATTATTATTATTATTATTAGCTTCTATTTTTGTAGCGACAGAGGAGAACTCCCTGTAATTTTGGTCGTTTGTAGGAAAAGGTGATTTTTGATAGATGCAATTCAGATCCGCCAGATGCAATTCAGATCCTGGTTACCTAATAGAGGAGAAGTACGCTCTCCTTTTCTGTCTGAGGCTAGCAAAGATGTGTCGGATTGAACTCCCCTTGAGGGGGAACCTCCCTAGGGTGCCCACTGCAGAAAAGTACCCGCTAAGCCAGGGGTAGTCAAACTGCGGCCCTCCAGATGTCCATGGACTACAATTCCCAGGAGCCCCTGCCAGCAAATGCTGGCAGGGGCGCCTGGGAATTGTAGTCCATGGACATCTGGAGGGCTGCAGTTTGACTACCCCTGCGCTAAGCCTTCATACACATGGAAAAGGCCTTCAATGTGCACCCGTACAATGCAAGGATGCTGTTGTGATCAGAGGGCTGAATTAGTACCAGGGAGACATGGGTTTGCACGTCCCCTTCCCACAAAACTTTCTGAGTTTCCAGTTCTCTTTCTGCCAAGTCTAGCTTGCAGGGAATAAAATGGAAGAGTAGGGGACCATGTATTCCACCCTGAGTCTTTGGTGGGCTAAAATTGCATCAGATAAATAAATGTATGACATATATTCCTGTGTGGCAAGAAGGAAGAACAGAGACTGTGGAACTGCAGTGATACAGATTGTGTATTTTAAGGAATTGTTGGAGGGATTCAGTTCCATAGATGTGTGATCATGTTTCTAATTATAAGAGTTCGGTATGTTATTTGCACTAGAGATAGTGAGGTTAAATGAGTAATTTTTAGGCACTAGAACTTCTAATACATGTTGGTGTTTTGATTGAATTTTCTACATCCTATAATCGTAAAAGTTCTTTTGACTTCTCAGAATGAAGTCAAGATTAATTTGGCATTGAAATATTACTTGTTTTTTGGTTTTGCAGTGTTTTATTTATGTATGTTTTAATGAGCTCATATGCGTTTAGCTTAGCAACAATGGGATACTATCTTTTTGCTGTTATCGAAAAAATGTCTTATACACATGTGAAAACCATAAGCATGATATACATTCATTTTGCTGATCAGCAAAATATAAAATACTAGTATGCTCCTTTACTGCTTGTGTGTGTGTGGTTGTTTCCCAATGCTGGTATGTTCCTGAACATAATGTGGTTAAAAATGTATTTGGTGCCTCCAGGGATTCGTCCAAATGGCCTGGCTTCTGTGGGAGATTAAAGCGGCACGAGTACACTATGAACTTTACTACGTGTTTCCTTCTCAGCAGCTTCTGCAGAGTACAGGAACACTTTAAAACGATGTGTCCAAAAATGACGTGTCTATTATATGCTGCGTCGTTAATTGCAATGCTAGATTGTGTCCTGATTTCAAAAGGCATTTAGCAAGGCTACATGGATGGATATTCTGGATGCTTACCAAGGGGTTGTCTTGTGACTTGAATAACTGATTTGGGGATACATAGTTCTGCCTTTTCTAACTGAAATATTAAATATAAGTTGAAGTTGGATTTTGCAAACAAATATGTCAATGCTGTTTTTCTGATTTGCACTGTCATGTAACTGAAGTTGTTATGTAGTTTCTGGGCCCATCTCATCTCACAGGTTAATATATTGTATTTATATTCTGTTTATGAGCCTCTTGTGGCGCAGAGTGGTAAGGCAGCCGTCTGAAAGCTTTGCCCATAAGGCTGGGAGTTCAATCCCAGCAGCCGGCTCAAGGTTGACTCAGCCTTCCATCCTCCCGAGGTCGGTAAAATGAGTACCCAGCTTGCTGGGGGGTAAACGGTCATGACTGGGGAAGGCACTGGCAAACCACCCCGTATTGAGTCTGCCATGAAAACGCTAGAGGGCGTCACCCCAAGGGTCAGACATGACTCGGTGCTTGCACAGGGGATACCTTTACCTTTACCTTTATATTCTGTTTGTCCTGTGTTCTAAAAATGCTTTACATACATCTGAACAAGTGATGGATTCTGAAACTCTGATTTTGGTAAAACTTGTTTACAGGTCAAATTGGCTGAATTTCAGTGTTACATTTTAACTAATTTGGTGTTGCTAATTAATTGGACAAGTTTCCATGATGCTTACAAAATGAGATGGTAGGAGTGTTTAATTTCATTGCATTTCTGACATTTATTATTTTTAATGCATGGGCTTGAGCTCAGGGAGTGATATGCATGAGGGTACATAATCTGGAAGAAAAATTCTTCTTTTGCTGTTCACCACTTTCTAAACACCTGCAGAGAATGGGCCATTCAGAAGGTGAGCATGACTTGGCTGAAGGAAGCTGTACTCTAGGTCTGATGTCAGTGGCATCATGCCTAATTTGTTTCCTTTTTATTTACGCCTCACTGTCAGAATCCTGTAGTTTCTGCCATTATGTAGGATGTTTCTGTAACTAGGTTATGTAGAGTATTCACCCCTGTGTAGTAGATGGGGGCAGCTGGCCTCCTTGGCTTTGTTTTATGAACCCGTTGTTGCTTCCTGCATTTCTGTTTCCCTGTTCCCTCTTCCTCGCCTCTAAGCAGCCCATTTGCTTTGTTCCTTTCCCCTTCTCCCTTGAATTTCTCATCAGAGTGTTAAGGCTGTATGATGTTCCCCTGTTTTTGCTGGATTCCCACAGAAGGGGGGGAACAGGGTTTGGGATATATGTGAAGACCTTAATCCTTGGCCCCAGTTTCAACAATGGCTTGATGAGAGTACTTACTTACTTAATAAAGAAATCTTTGACTACCCACCAAGAGTTTGCTTTTCTAAGTAATTGAAGTTCCTCACACTGACCTTTCTTCCCAAAGAGGACCCATATTCCTCTCCTATGTTTTATCCTCCCAACAACCTTGTGAGGTAGGTTAGGTTGAGAACATGTGACTGGCCCATGGTTACCCAGCAAACTTCTGTGGCAGAACGGGGATTCTAACCTTGGTCTTCCACATCCTAGTCCAATGCTCTTAAAACCCAGGCTTTCTCAACCAGGCTAACTATAAACATCTTGGGAGGCACGGGAAACAAATAGGAACACAGTCCTCAATCCTGCAAGGGGAAGAGGAGTGAGTTGGGAGATGAACAATTTAGGCATATTGTGAGTGGCTGGGCAGAAAGGGATGTGCTAGTGTTCTGTCTCTTGTAGCCCTTCATTCCATACCCAGGAAATTGCTGATTGCCACTGTGGGATGGTTGGTGAATTTCCTCCAGGCCAGGCTGGATTCAGGAGGTTTTTGGTGAAGCAAATCAATTGGCATGAAATTGGGGTTGCTATGGATGGGCGGGTAGTTGTGAGTTCTTGAGTCATGCAGCGGGTTGGACTAGATGACCTTGGAGGACGCCTCCTAGGATTTTATGATTATATCTCTGTATCTGGAAACCGCTCCACGGGAGCGGTAAGAATAAAGCCGTAAGGCCTAGGTGGGAGGAGAAAGGGGTGGGACAGGTCCGGGATAAAAACTCGAAGGGGCCAATCTGGAGCCGCAAAGCAACTCCCGACTGGCCCCTCCGAATGTCAGTCCAGGGCCAAGGGGCCAAGCTGCGCAGGTCCCAATTGGTCCCTTTGCCCATCCCAAACGCGTTGGCCCTGCTTGGGGGTGGAGGGGGAGGGGGGAAAGGATGCTTCTTTGCCTGCCCCGAAGCCGGTGACTTGGGCAGGAGGGGGGGCAGGAGGAAAGGCTTCAGGGCGGGCAAAGCAGGCCCACTCCGTCGGAGACGTGGCGGGCCTCCTCCTTTGTCTGCCCTGAAGGCGGGGACTTGGGGAGAGGGGGGAAAGGCTTTGGGGCGGGCAAAGGAGCAGGCCCCAAAGCCAGGGACTTGGGCAGGAGGGGGTGGGGGGAAAGGCTTCAGGGCAACACGGCGGGCCTGCTCCTTTGCTCGCCCCAAAGCTGGGGACTCAGGTGGGAGGGGGGCGGCGAGACCAAAGGGGGGCGGGGGGAAGGGAGCCCGCCAGACTCGGGCAGGGGGCGGAGGAGGGCTGCCCTCCCCCTTCAAAGCCAATCCTAGCGCACATTGAATTCCAACTTGTAATGGGCTTTGTTTCTAGTGTGTGTGTGTGTGTGTGTGTGTGTGTGTGTGTGTATAATGCTGGACAGGGATGGTGGGAGGAGTTGGGACTCATCACATACCTTTGGCCATCCAATGAACAGCCAGTCAGGTAAGCTGTTCCACCCCTGACCACATCCCCTTCCACTCCCAGCCTGCTCCACTCTACTGCCTGCCAGAGTTAAGGCAGCCAGCGAACACGTGCTGGGATTAGGGGGAGAGGCTGGGAGGGAAGGAACGTGAGCTTTAGCCTTGCTGGCACGTGGGGGGATGGAACGGGGAAAGGTCACGACCCCCATCACTGCACTCTCTGCCCCGAGAAGGCTATTTTGTTAGTGATTCTATAAGAAAATGGAGGTGAACTGCTGGCTGTATTCATGTACCAGCAGGGGGGATTTAAATTCTGGGACAACGGGATAGGTTTTCTAGCAGAAGGGACAGGACTTCATTTATCTAAGGTGGGAAAGATTGTTTTTGATAGGAACCTGGGGAGATTAATCGGGAGCTTTATGCTGAAGCCACAAGGGGAAGGAGACACCCAACAACAGGATTCTAATGGAGGAGAGCAAATAACAATGGCCTGCCTTGGAAGGCTGGATCAAATGGAACCAAGGGTAAGAGGCTTCAGGTGCCTATATACCAATTTCCAAAGCATGAGCAATAAAAAGGAACTCTTCATGCAGACAGAGAGCTGTGAATTAGTAGGCATCCCGAAGACTTGGTGGAATGATTCCCATGACTATAAATTTTTAGTGGATGGATATGAGTTGTTGAGAAAACCCAGAAAAGGTCAAAGAGGAGGTGGAGTGGCACTGTATTCTTTATTATTTGATTTATTACCCACCACTCCTGGCACGCCATCACATGGCGGGTTACAGAATGGTCCAACACAATAAAATCACCAAATAAAATCCCATTAAAACCCATATCCTTAAAAATTATACAGTACAGTAGAGATGGAGGGAAAAGTTTAATCCCTCCCTATCACAGGGAGGCTGTCAGCTGGGGCGGCGAGTGACTATGACACTGGACATGCTGATGATAGGGCCAGTGTGGCATCGTAGGTTACTTGGGGGCCCTTCAGATCTTCCTGGGCACAGGCCTCAATCGTAAACCTGGTGGAATAGCTCCATTTTGCAGGTCTTCTGGAGAGCCTAAAACTCTCCCAGGGCCCGCAGCTCTTCCAGGAGCTCCTTCCACCAGGTAGGGGTCAGGACTGAACATGCCCTGGCCCTAAATACTTCTCTGGGGCTGGAAATGACCAGCAAGCTGGTACCCGCACAGCACAAGGGGGTAATAGGGCAATAAACGGTCCCTCAGATACGTGAGTCCCAGACCGCAAAAGGTCTTAAAAGTAAAAAACAGAACCTTGAACCTGGTCTGGGCCGCAATTGGCAACCAATGCAGCTGCCTCAGCACAGGCTGGATATGGGCCCTCCAAGATGTTCCAGTGAGTACCCTAGCAGCTGCATTTTGCACCAGATGCAATTTCCAGGTCAGAGACAAGGGCAGGACTGTGTAGAGCAAGTTACAGAAATCAATTCCTGAGGTGACCGTTGCATGGATCACGTTGGTTAGGTGTTTGGAGGACAGGTAGGGCAATAGTAGCCATGCCTGGCAAAGATGGAAAAATGCCTGGCGGGCTACATTCATAACCTGTGCCTCTATGGTCAGTGAGGCATCCAAGATCACTCCTAGATTCCTGGCCTGGGGCACAATAGTAATTAATCACACTTCCTGATCTGCCCTCTGCCCATCCAGCCGTAAGACCTCCATCTTGGAGGGGTTGAGTTTCAGACGACTCTGCTTGAGCCATCCAACCACTGCTTCCAAACATCTGGCAAATGATTCCAGGGGGAGTTTGGGTGGCTGTCATAGAATCATAGAGTCGTAAGGGACCTCCTGGGCCATCTAGTCCAACCCCCTGCACTATGCAGGACACTCACAACCCTATTGCTCATCCACTGTAACCTGCCCCACATTTTACTACCTGAAGTGAATGCTGGCAGGGGCTCATGGGAAATGTAGTCCATGGACATCTGGAGGGTTGACTACCGTGCTTTTGACCCTCCTGCCCTCACACTGCTGGTACCACTGATTGGCTGTGCAAGAGAAGGTGAGAGTCCTGGGCATAGCTGCTTTCAGCTAAACCATCTTCCCACCATGACAGGGCCTGGCCAGTTGATCAGCAGTGGCTTTGCAGGAGCAGGGAGACCTTGGCAGGTCCTTGATAAGCTGGGTGGATCCAGACATGCTGGTTTACAAGAGGGTTGTTTAACAGAGTGGGGGACAGAGTGGTTCTGAGCTTATTTGTTTATATCTGTATCTTGAAAGCTTGGGACAGGGTGGAGAAAGTTTTAAAGCATATTTTACAGTGAGTTAAACTGGACAGATAAATCCCCACCCCCCGCCTCTGAAAGTCCCTGAGTTATATGTGTGTCAAGAAATTGCTGCAGAGGCAGATTGTCCTGTCTTTGAATTCCAGGGAGATACAATCTTGATTATCTTTGAGACAATGGTTCAAATTCACTGCAAAGCCATGATATGATGTGGTTATTTAATACCTTCCTGAGCCTCAGGGGAGGGCGGTATATAAATGCAATGATGGATGGATGGGATTGGATGGATGCCAGGTTTTTGTCAAGGAACTTCCTCAACTCCTCCAGTACCGAGGATGGATTGATATGTGAAAGTAGGCATCCTTAACACCAAGGACTGCAAACCAATCCCCCAAAGAAAGAAATTTGATCACTGTAGGCAAAGGAACCATACAAAATCATGAGATAAACAGGGATTTATTAAGGGCTCTAAGGTCCAGGATTTGACGGAAGCCACCATATCGCTTCTCCATCACGAAGAAGCGGGAATGGAACCTAGAGCTCAGGAGACCATCTGGTACCTCCTTGATTGCCTTCTTGGCTAGGAGCTCAAGGATCTGAGGGTCCAACTCCAGGAAATTGTTAACATGTGCATCTGAACCGGAGAGCAGAACAAAACGGTAGAAAATTCTAAATGGTAACCATTTGAGATGATTGAGAAGACCTAAGAGTCTCAGGTAAGTGGACCGAACAGTGGCAAAATGAGCCAAACAATCATCAAAATCAACCCGAAGGGTTGAGTGGGGTATTACTAGTCAGAATCTATTCTGTTGTTCCTGTGTTGCCCTTTGACTGTGGGGCCTGACACTTCTTAGAATATTGAGGATATGAACGAGTGGGAGGGTTCGGACGGAAAAATGGAGAGGCGAATCCATGCTGCCGTTGGCTGAATCTTGGTTGGTAGATGGGAACCAGTGGGAAAGAGCTTAGGGAATGGGCCACCTGTCTGCTCTTTTTCAGTGAAGAAAGGAAGTCGTCAGTCGTGGCGGCAAAGAGCAAGTCTTTTTCAAAGCGGACATCTTCCACCTTGGCCCTAGTTTCCAGGGGTAGCAAGGTGCTCTGCAACCATGAATGGTGATGCAGAGTAGTCGCAGAAGCCATGGCCTGAGCAGTAACCTCCATGGCATGTTTTCCTGCACTAATTGCTTGTTTTGAGGTCTGGAGGGCCTCAGATTGGATGAGTTTTGTCAAGGTCTTGTATTCTTCTGGCAGTACCTCCGGGTATTTGGACATGCCCTCCCAGAGGACCATCTGGTATCCAGCGTTGATTGCCCTGGCCCCGACCTGGTGAAATTAGCTCCTGGAAGAGCTAAAGGCCCTGCAGGAGCATTTGTAGTTCCACAGGGCCTGTAAGCTGGAGCTCTTCCGCCAAGTATTTGGTTGAGGCCGGGACAATTAAGATCTATGGGCACCTCAGCTGGGACAACATGCTGACCTCCATATTTTCTTCTTCCCTTGAGGCACGGAGTGGATAGAAGGGGTGTTTGAGCTATGGGAAGTGGGTAGGGGTGGGCTTAGATTGAATGCTGTTGGGTTTTTTAAGGAATTGGGATTTTTATGTATTTTATTGTGTGTTTTTCTAAGTATTGTAACCTAAGAGCCAGTGAGCAACTGGAAGTGGTGGGTAATAAATTGAAAAATAAATAACTAAATAAAATTCATGAACACAGCTACCCATCCTGATCTGTGAGGCAGGTTAGGTTGAGAGGGTGACTGCCTGAAAGTCACCCAGTAAGGAGTAGAAGCCAAAGTGTGCTGACCAGACTTCTTGTATTGAGAGGTAGGCCTAGTATGAGAATCAAGGATGTCATGGAAACGGTAGAAAGACTTGTAAAGCCCAAGGACAGATATCCCTTCCTGCCCATTCACGTGGGAACAAATGATACTGCAGCGGGCATCAAATGAAACAAAACTACATGGCCTTCGGAGAAAAAGTGAAGGACTTTGGAGTGTAGGTTGTGCTTTTGTTGGTTCTTCCTGTTAATGGCTGATGCTTAGGAAGGGAACGAAACATAATGTAGATAAATGACTGGCTACATCATTGGTGTCATCAGGAAAGGTTTGAGTTTTTGGACCACAGATCACATTATCATGATGAGGCTCTTCTACTGGGAGATGGTTTGCACCTCACGAATGTGGGGGGAAATTTCTTTGCAAAGAGCCTTGCGGACTTGATGAGGAGGGCTTTAAACTATGTCCAAAGGGGAGGCAAGATGTACATCCAAAGCCAAGTTTGTTGATGATAACTGTAGATAGGAACACTGCAGACTTAAAGGGAATGGCACATATGCAGGGAACTATTAACTTACAGGAAAGTTAAAAAAAAAAAATCCTGAGGTACTCATATGAAAGATTACTATGTCTCAACACTAATGCACAGAGTATGGGGAACAAGCAGGGAAAACTAGGCATTACAGAAACCTGGTGGGATAAGTCTCACAACTGGAATAATAGGATTGAGAGGTACAGTGTATTATAAAAGGGACAGAGAAACAAAGAAGGGGTGGAGCAGTACTATATGTTAAATATATATATATATAGTTGTGAGGAAATACATGTGTCTGAGCATGAGAGTTCAGCTGAGAGTTTTGGTAAAAATAAAAGGAGTAGGAAATAATAGTCATATTATGATGGGGGTCTGTTATTGACTGCCAGGCCAGGCAGAGGACTTGGATGAGGTGCTCCTAGACCAGCTTACAAAGTTCTCAGAGAGATGGGACCTAGTGGTCATGGGAGATTACAAGACCAGCTCTGCTAAAAATGAAGAGTCCAATAAATTCTTGACTTGTCTTGCTGACAACTTCATTTCCCAGAAAGTGGAAGGGGCAACCAGGTGATCTGCTATTTTAGACTTGATTCTCACCAAGAGGGAAGAACTGGTTGACGAGGTAAAAGTTGTGGGCGCGCTTGATAGTAGTGACAATGTGATTTTAGACTCTATGAACTTGGGGAAGAGAAAAGCTGTACATAGACACATTTACGGGCTGGAAATCATGGGAGCAAATTTTAACAAACTTAAAGTTATGGTAGGTAGAATCCTGTGGTCAGAAAATACTGGGAATTTCTCAAAGGTGAAAAACTGAGGAGACAATCACAGATAATTCCCTTGAGAAGGAAAACTGGGAGGAACCTAAAGCAACCAGGGTGGCTCCATAAATAGCTTTCAAAAGAATACTTACCATTAGTGGCTCTTATATTTTAGAAAGAGCCATGTAAGCAGCCCTGTCTGGGTCGCAAAGGGCCATCCTGTCCCGGTGGCGTCAGGGCCAGTGGGCCAATCCAGACGCGCCTAGTGGATTGTGCCAGCCCCTGGAGTGCCTGCCTCCAGGAGCCGACCAAGTGGGCCAATCCGAACAGATTGGGACAGCCCCTAGAGCGGGCAACAGCAGTGCCCACTCCTCCTCAGCGAGGCTCCTCCCCACCGGCTGCTGCGCCACCCAGCCACCACGCCAACACGCCACCACCTGCTCGCTCTGCGATCTCTCCACTCATGTGGTTGCTGCCCAGGTGGCTCTCGCTGGCCACTTGCCTGCACTGACGCGGCCACCCACCTGGCCCGCTGTCCGCCTCTCCACCATGCTGCGCCGGTGCCTCTCAGTGGCAGTCTTGCCACCTAGAGCCGCCCACCCAGCCACGCGAGCCTTGTGCCCTCGCCAGCCCGCCTACAACCTCCCTTCGTCACACTGCGCCCGCCCAGCTACCTACCTACTCCCTGGCCGCCTCGTGCCCCAACCTCCCACCTCCAGGTACGCTGCTAGAGCCCATTGCATTCCTGGATGCAATAGGCTTTCCTATTAGTTTAGTAATAAAAAGGACTCATTTAGGAAATGGAAGAAGGACCTTATAACCAAGGGGGATATAAAAAAGTAACCAATGCTTGTAGGGAGAGTATTAGAAAAGCTAAAGCTCAGTATGAGCTTAGGCTAGCAAGAAATGCTACAAACAAAATGAATATTCAAAGTAAGAAAAATAGAGACATTAGGGGTACAAGGATGTGACATTGTGACAGGTGATGAAGAGAGAGCTGAACTGCTCAATTCCTACTTCTCAGTCTTCTCTTGCGAGGGGAATCATGCTCAAGGTGGCAAAATAATTTCATGCGATGAGGGAATATGTGGCCCTGGATCACTGTAGAGGTAGTCCATAAACACCTAGTTTCTTTGAGCGAAACTAAATCCTCTGGAACAGATGACTGGCATCCAAGAACTTGCCAATTAATTTCTGAGCCTCTGTCCATTATTTTTGACAAATCATGGAGAACAGGTGAAGTGCCAGAAAATTGGAAGTGGGCAAATGGTGTTCCCATCTTCAAGGGGAAAAATGAGAATCTCAGTAACTACCGACCTGTCATCTTGATATCTATAGCTGGCAAAATTTTAGAACAAATCATCAGGCAGTCAGTCCTTGAGCAGCTTGAGCGGATGGCTGTAATTACTAAGAGTCACTATGGCTTCCCCAAGAACAAGTCATGTCAGATTAACCTTATCTCTTTTTTAAAGTTATTACCTTGCTAAATCTGGGGAATGCTGTGGACATAGTTGGTCTTGATTTCATTAAGGCTTTTGATAAGTTACCACATGAAATTCTTATTGGTAAAACATTCAAATTGGTAAAACATGGTATGATCCTTGTATTATTCTTAGATGGATCGAGAACTGGTTAACAGATTGCACCCAAAGGTTACTTGTAAATGATTCATCATCTTTGGGGGAGGAGAGATAACTGGAGTGCCTCAAGAACCTGTCCTGGGCACTATGTTGTTCAACATATTTATAAATGATTTGGATTTGGATGAAGGAATAGAGGGGGTGCTTATTAAATTTACAGATGACACTAAACTGGGAGGAGTAGCAAACACACCAAAAGAGAGAATTAGAATACAAGATTATCTTCACAGGCCAGAAAACTGGGCTTAAAATTAATTTCAATAGTGATAAATGTAAAGTTCTTCATTTAGGTAGGAAAAATCAAATACTTCAGTATGGGCAAGACTTGTCTTGGCAGTAGTACATATGAAAAGGATCTGGGGGTCTGAGCAGACCATACACTGAACATGAGTCAGCAGTGTGACGGTGGATAAAAAGGCAAATGGAATTTTGGGCTGTATTAAAAGAATTATACTGTCCAGATCATGCAAGGCTGAGGCTTAGTCTGTTTAGCCTGGAGAGAAGACAACTAAGAAGTGATAGGATAAAAAATTTCAAGGATTTGAAGGAGTGTCATATAGAAAGTGGAGGACAGTTGTTTTCTGTTGCTCCAGAGGGGTGGACCAGAACCAATAGGTTGAAATTAATTTAAAAGAATTTTCAGATAAACATGTGGCAGAAATTTTTGACACTTAGAGCAGTTCCTCAGTGGAACAGGCTTTCTCAGGTGATGAATTCTTCTTCTTTGGAAGTTTTTAAGCAGAGGCTAGGTAGTCATCCAACAGAAACGCAGATTTTATGAACTAAGGCACATTTTGAATGGATGGGCAGGAAGGGATATTCAAGTGTTTGTCTCTTGTGACCCTTCCTTGCATATTCAGGAAATTTCTAATTGCCACTGTGGGATGGTAGGTGAATTTCCTCCTGGCCAGCCTGCATTCTGGAAATTTTTCATGGATGGATCACTTGGGCATGAAATTGGGGTCACTATGGGTGGGTAGATAGTTGTGACTTCCTGCATTGTGCAGGGAGTTGAACTAGATGACCCTGGAGGTCCCTTCCAATTCTGTGTTTCTGAGATAAATTCTGCCTTCTGATAGGGCTTGTAATGCCCCACAATGACTTTTCCACTGCGTGTAACTTTTTAAAAAACTGTCCTGCAGGGTGAGTCCTTTCCCCATGCCTTTTTTTGCAAGGCAAAAGGAGGTCTGGAAACGCTTTGAGACTCCTTTGGGCAGTAATCAGCAGGGTACAAAAATCCAGCTCTTCTTCTTCTAAGGAGCAACCATGAAAGAAGCATGTGGGCACATAACATTTTATCAACTGTAAAAAAATGGAGACAGAAGGAGCAGGGCAGACACCTGTGTACTGTGATTACCGCATGTGTATTAGGGCAGGGGGACATTTTGGTATCTGTGGCCTAATCCACACAAGGGATATGACGTTGAATGCAGCACTGGGAGGAATTGGTTGCCATGCAATCTCCCCCTAAGAAGAGTCTCCAGTCTGATTTTCCCTTTACATATCTGAAGACATGGCTCTGGAAAGCTCATGTGTAACCACTATGTCACAATTCCCAAAGTTCGGTCCTCTCCCGCACTCAACAAATATTCTAAACCACAGCTTCTTGACACCTGTCTACACCCAGCCCTCATTTGTCACCATGCCACCACAACCTCCCACACAACGCACACATTCAGCTCCATGCCCTTACAGACCGGACAGTTCCTCCCCTTCCTCTTCCCACTGCCAAGCTCTAGCACCCGTTGTATTCCTAGATATAACGAGCTTTGCCTCTAGTAAATATAAATATAATAAATAAATAAAGCAGCATATAAAAACAAACCTTTTGGGTGGGAGACACACTTCTGGGTAGCAGTGCGTGTAAAAGAGATCTTGGGGTACTTTGTGGACTGTAAGCTAAATATGCGCATGCTATTAAAGGTCAGCTGTATCTGAGGAGAAAGTGTGATATGGTAAAGAAGGCAAATGTAGTCTTGGGCTGTGTCAACAGAGGTATCACATCAAAATCACAAGATGTCTTAGTCCCATTGTATACTGCATTAGTCAGACCCACCTGGAGTCCTGTGTGCAGTTCTGGAGGCCTCATTTCAAAAAGTACGTGGCCAAAATGGAGAGGGTGCAGAGAGCAATGAATATGACCTGAGGTCTGGAGACCAAGCCCTATAAGGAAAGGTTGAAGGACTAGGGAATGTTCAGCAGAAGAGGTTTAGAGGAAACATGAAGGGGTGTCACTTGGAGGAGGGCAGGGAACGTTTCCTGTTGGCAGCAGAGGATATGACCCACAGTAATGGGTTTAAACTGTTTGTAGAATGGTACCAACTAGATATTAGGAAAAAAAACTTCAGAGTCAGAGCAGTGGAATTGACTGCCTAAGGAGGAAGTATGCTCCCCCTTAGTGGTAGTCTTCAGGCAGCCGCTGGTCAGATACTTACCATGGATGTTTTAGGCCGCTCCTAAATTGAACAGGGAGTTGGACTGTATGGCCCCTTCCAACTCTATGGTTCCATCTCCATGATCCTAGCCACCCATATTCCAGGAAAAGCATGGGTGACTGAGAGCTCAGTTTCTCCTGCTGTTAGATTCAAGTGGGACTCTGTGTTGGTCAGAAGCAGCAGAAAAAAATTTTAGATTCCGGGGGCACCTTTAGATTTAGATTCCGAGAGCCAGTTTGGTGTAGTGGTTAGGAGTGCGGACTTCTAATCTGGCATGCTGGATTCGATTCTGCGCTCCCCCACATGCAGCCAGCTGGGTGACCTTGGGCTCGCCATGGCACTGATAAAACTGTTCTGACCGAGCAGGAATATCAGGGCTCTCTCAGCCTCACCTCCCTCACAGGGTGTCTGTTGTGGGGAGAGGAATGGGAAGGCGACTGTAAGCCGCTTTGAGCCTCCTTCGGGTAGGGAAAAGCGGCATATAAGAACCAACTCTTCTTCTTCTTCTTCTTCTTCTTCTTTAAGCCTAACAAATTTTGACTCAGGTTTTGTGTTTGCAACTGAGAAAGTGCCCATGGGCACATTAAAACTCATACTTTAAATAAAAATTAGCCACTGGGCTCTAAATTCCCCCCCCCTTCCCTATTGCGTGATGCTGCTGGAGACCCCCCACGGGTGTCTTCGGGGCTCTCAAGGGGGGTGGGCAAACTGTGGCCCTCCAGATGTCCATGGACTACAATCCCCATGAGCCCCAGGGGCTCATGGGGATTGTAGTCCATGGACATCTGGAGGGCCACAGTTTGCCCACCCCTGCTCAAGAGCATGCCCAGCGCAAGCGGCTCGCATCCATTTCTTCCCAGTCCCTGCTGAGCGCGGCCGGGGCACCAAGTCGGGCCTCTGGGACGGGATCCGGATTCCCCGGCCCCCTGGGAGGCCTCTGCGGGGCTTCCCTCCGGGCAAGGCCGCTTGAGGAGCGGGGGCGCCTCGGAGCTCCTCCCTGCGGCGCTGCGGGCCGGCCCCCTCTCCTCCCCGCGTGGGGCTGGGCCTGGTCTTGCGGGCAGGGCGGCGGCGGCGGCGCCCCCCTGTGTCCTCCTGACGCGAGGGGCCGCTTCCGGGGCAGGCATGCGGCGGCGGCCTCGGCCGGGAACTGACCGCGGAGGGGAGGCGCTGCTGCTGCCGCTGCCTCTGCTGCTGCTGGTGCCGCGGGCGGTTTCCTCGCGAGGAGCAGCCTCGCCAGGCCCAGTCAGCCCGGCCGGCCGGCAGGTAGGCAAGCGGGGCTGGGGCTGGCACGGGGGGAACCGCCGGGAGGGCGGGAGGGACGGAGGGAGAAGCCGCTTCGCCGCCTCGCCTCGCCCCGGCCTTGCCCCCTGCGACTCGGCTGCCGGCCGCTCCCTCCAGGCCGGCCGAGAAGGCTGCGGAGCGTGCTGCAGAGGCCCCCGGGGCACCTTGGAGCTTTCCCCTTCTCTCCTCTTTTTGCGCCTGTTTTATGTACGGGGGGTTATTTTTTGGGAGGGGGGTGAGTGGCTCCTGCAACGCCCCCTTTTCCAGGCCCTGCGCAACAATCCGTCCAATGCAGGGGTAGTCAAACTGCGGCCCTCCAGATGTCCATGGACTACAATTCCCATAAGCCCCTGCCAGCGTTCGCTGGCAGGGGCTTATGGGAATTGTGGTCCATGGACATCTGGAGGGCCGCAGTTTGACCACCATCTGGCCCAATGCCTTCTGCTGTGTCTCCTGCTCCCCCAGAGGTGCTCAGAGCTGTGTTCTCAAAGTCGTCCCAGGTAGTCAAGAATGGCCGGAGGAGGCTGGGACTCGACAGACTCAACGAGGCTGGGACTCGACAGACTCAACTTGACGTTGTTGGAAGCCTGTTCTCTTCTCCCTGGGACGGCTCAAAATAATGCCAGGGTTCAGTTGCAGCAGGAAAGGCAAGAACGGGATCCGTCGACCCAGCGGGCTGCTTGTGTTCCCCATCGGTGGAGGGCTTGCTCCTTGCTGAGGAGGGCACCTGCAGGGGTCATCACAGAAGCAATGGGCTTTCCTTGAAACCCTGCCAGTTTGCACTCTTCTGCTTCTTGTTAGGGGGGTTTCCCAGAAAAAAGGCAGGATGAAGATTTTCTTGCCTGTTAGTTTTCTTTTTCTGATGCCATGATTTCTTTTCTGTCCATTCTGTTTATTTTATTACATTTATATACTGCCCTCGCTTGTAGCTCAGGGTGGTTTACAGTAAAATTCATGGTGCAGTACAGGGAACATATAATAATTGAGAACATATATATATTCCTAACAGTTGAAATGTATAACAATAAATTGTTGACCGTTTAACATTTAACTATAACATTATAAGTTATAACTCCCAAATTTTGTATTTTAGCACTGCAAGTTGTAATTGGTGATAAGAGGGGTCTCTAGGCTCTGATTGGTGGCATTGTTTCATTGGCCTCGACTGAAGGCCTGGGGAGAGATCCCTATTTTGCAGGCCCTGTGGAACTGGTTTAGATCTGACAGGGCCCTGATCTCTTCTAGGAACTCATTCTACCAGGTGGGGGCCACGGCAGAGAAGGCCAGACGAATCGCCAGCTTGGTGTAGTGCTTAGAAGTGCGGACTTCTAATCTGGCAAGCTGGATTTGATTCCCCGCTCCTCCCCCACATGCAGCCAGCTGGGTGACCTTGGGCTCGCCACAGCATTGATAAAGCTGTTCTGACTGAGCAGTAATATCAGGGCTCTCTTAGCTTTACCTACCTCAGAGGGTGTCTGTTGTGGGGAGAGGAAAGGGAAGGAGACTGTAAGCCACTTTGAGACTCCTTTGGGTAGAGACTCCTTCTTCTTCTTCCCTGGGCCAGGGATCACCAGCTTATTGAAACCTGCTCTTTGGGGGGCATAGGTGTAGAGGCGGTCTTTCAGGTACTTAGGGCTTAGGCCTTGAAGATGATTACCAGAACCTTAAGCCTGATCTTGATTGTGTTTCGCTTTCTCCTTCTCCCCACAGATGTGCCCCCTGTTGGATCTGTGAGGATTACCTGAGCCATGTCCCAGATGTTGCACATAGAAATCCCCAACTTTGGGAACACCGTCCTGGGAACCCTGAACGAGCAGAGGCTGCTGGGGCTGTACTGCGATGTCTCCATCCTGGTGAAAGGACAGGCCTTCAAGGCCCACCGGGCTGTCCTGGCTGCCAGCAGCCTCTACTTCCGAGATTTGTTCAGTGGGAACAGCAAAAGTGCTTTTGAACTCCCTGGCTCAGTGCCCCCTACTTGTTTCCAGCAAATCCTATCCTTTTGCTACACGGGGAAGCTGACTATGGCTGCAAGCGAGCAACTTGTCGTCATGTACACAGCAGGTTTCCTCCAGATCCAGCACATTGTGGAGAAAGGAACGGACCTGATGTTCAAAGTGAGCTCTCCCCACTGTGATTCCCAAACCACCATGATAGAAGATCCCAGCTCAGAGCCACAAAGTCCTAGCAATCCATTGCAGGCCACTCCTGTGCCCTATGTCATGTCCCCTTCCATGCCAATCCCATTACTCACCCGGGTGAAACATGAAAATCTGGAGCTGCAGCCCACTGCAATGCCAGGCCTGGCCCCCAAAAGGTCCCTGGAGGCCAGCCTGCGGGACACAACTGGTGGGGGCTCTTCCAGCACTGCTTCACTGAAATTATCTCGTGTTTCCTACTATGGAATGCCCAGCCTAGCCACTCTTCTCCCAAACATACCACCAGTGCAGTACTCTCAAGGGGAGCGGACCAGCCCTGGGGGCAGCAGCATCCCAACCACTGACAGCCCTACATCCTATCACAATGAAGAGGACGAAGAAGATGATGAAGCTTATGATACCATGGTGGAAGAGCAATATGGGCAGATGTTCATCAAATCCACAGGTGGCTACACAGGTGAGGAATTGACAAGAGTGTTTCTTCCTGCTTCTGAGCGTCTTTTCTGCTTCCCAGCCCCTAGGTGACCCCCTCTTTTAATCTTTACAAAAGCAACTATCATTGATGTCAGGCATTTAAACATTAGGCACATACTGCTTTTTATTATTTTTATAGAAGAAATCACAGAATACCAGGGGTAGGAACCTAGCCTGGTATATCCTGATCTCAGATTTCGAAGCTAAGCAGAGTTGGTACTTGGATGGGAGACTGCCAAGGAAGACTCTACAGAGGAAGGCAATGGCAAACTTCCGCTGCTTCTCACTTGCCTTGTTGGGGTCATCGTAAGTTGGTTGTCATTAGATGATACATAATACATTTATCCAAAATACCAGTAGAAAACATACCAATGCCAGTTTACAGTTATTAATAAGAAAGCAGCAATAATTCCACCTAATTATATGTTACATATATGCCAGAACAACCAGTAAGTCCATTCCATATGAAATTTTTATGCTAAGAAAATAATTGTTCTTGTATTGGCTGTCTGCCCCAAGTAGACATACATTGCAACCTAATTGTGGACTATCTTTCCAGTACATTTTTATAATTGTTAGGCTTATTAATTTGTCAAATTATGGTATTGAATTGGGGGGATGAGTACAGTACAGTTTATTTCCAGGAAGAGATTTAGAGAGGGTAAAAATGCCCCCTAACTCCCCTCCTATCCCTTCCATGGCCCAGCATATTAGTGAAGGCTGGCTGATTAGAAAAAGGAAAATTGGATGTTTTCTAACTTATTGTTAAATGCTTCCATCCATATTAGAATTCCATAAAGAATCTGAGGAATTATATTAGCTTTATACATTTTAAGGTCTGTTGAAAGGTTTTTGTTATCTTTTTGGTGGTAAAACTTGGCTAAAAGAGATAACTGTTTTGTAGTTTTCTGTCTATGATTTGCCCATCTGTTACTGTAAGTAAAGTTTATGCCCAAGTACTTGTAGTGATTTACCTGTTCTATATTATTACTGCATTTTTCAGATAAACATGTAACAGGTCTTTATGAAAACCGTGATCTTAGTTTTTTCAAAAAAAAATTGAGTTGATTCTCTCTATAGTAATCTGTTCCACTTAATATTTCTGGTAAGGGCTTAGAGGAGGAGCTGGTCTCTTGGCTTAAGTGCCACTTAACACCCACTCAGGGTGGCTGTCCCACACCCTCCAAGGCTCGGAGGTGGCAGACGCCTGCTGTGTGAGAGGTGCCCCTGACAGTGTATTCCCTAATAGCTATCTGCAGCTTTTCCGGGTCCTGGGAGGAGGTGGAGGCTGTCCACAGACTTCTTCCACCACCACCCCAAATCTAGTATCCATTGTATTCCTGAATGCAACAGGCTTGGCCCCTAGTATGTAGATATGCCTAGTGTTTTGCAACTGTTAGAGTGTTTGAACAAAGCTTGTTTCTTGGCAGCACTTGATATCACAAAAGGCAGGACTGGAAAGACTCAGGACTGGAGAAGACTGCTATGCCTTGGATGCTTAACCAATTTTCACATGGTGTCATGTTTAGCTATTGTAATCTGCAGGTGATCTTTCAAGAAATTAAGAGAAGCTGGCTTGATTTATGAGAGCATACCCTTTCATCATGGCACCTTATTGGATTGTCTGAGGAAAGGGTTTACACAACCTCTCTCTTGGACTCCTTGGTGCCAAGAAGCATTCAATCATAGAATCATAGAGTTGGAAGGGGCCATACAGGCCATCTAGTCCCATCCCCTGCAGGAGCAGCTTAAAGCATCCAGGATAAGTATTTGTCCAGCCAGTGCTTGAAGACTACCCGTGAGGGGGAGCTCACTACCTCAATAAGCAGCTGATTCCATTGCTGAACTACTCTATGATTCCTTCCCCCCCCCCAATATCTAGCTAGTACTGTTATACAGCGGTCCCCAACTGGTACCGGTCCGTGGATCAGTCGGTACCAGGCCTCGGCTCCTCCTCATCCTCCTTCCCAGCTGCTGCCTCGGGGGCTGCCCTGCCACTCTGCCGCTGGCTCACCTTTGGTGCTCTTCAGCAGCCGCCATGGCTGGGGCTCCCCCTCGGTGTGACACTGCACAGCTGCTGCTGGCAGCGCCCCCAGCAGGTGGCAGGACATCAGGGGCGCCAGCGGGTAAACAAGTGGAGCAGGGGCTCAGGCAGTGGTGGCGTCCCCCCCCCCCCCGGGCCTCAGTAAAATTGTCATGTATTGACTGGTCCCCGGTGATAAAAAGGTTGGGGACCACTGCTGTTATACACATAGTTTAAACCCATTGCTGTGAGTCCTCTCCTCTGCTGCCAACAGAAAACTTTTTGTACTCTCCTCCAAGTGACAACCTTTCAAATGCTTAAAGAGAGCAATCATGTCAGCTTAAATCTCTTCTCCAGGCTGAACATTCCCAAGCCCCTTAGCCTTTCCTCATCACCCTCATAGTTCTTCTCCGCATCCTCTCAGTTTTGTCCACATCCTTTTGAAGTGAGGCCTGCAGAACTGCACACAGTACTCCAGGTGCTGTCTGTCTAATGCAGTATACAGCAAGAGTATGACATCTTGTGGTTTTGATGTGATGCCTCTGTTGATACAGCCCAACACTTGATTTGCCTTCTTTACTGCTGCATCATGCTGTCTGCTCATATTTAGCCTACAGTCCACAAATACCCCAAGATCTCGTTTCCTCACACTGTTAACTATCTTCCATCCAGTATCTATGCTTCTTGTTCTTGTGACACAGATGTAAAACTTTGTACTTCTCCTTATTGAATTGCATCTTGTTCTCATTTGCCCACTTTTTCAGCATGTTCAGATTTTATTGAACTCTTATCTTCTGGGGTGTTTGATGTTTGGTGTCATCTGCAAATTTACCTATGTTCTATCTTTTCTCAGTGCCTTGTTTTATGTGGTTTAGACTATTCTAAGCTATTCTTCCTCTACACTGATGCTTCAAGGAACATATTAGCCCAAGATCAGGAAGGGATGAGAACATCCTATCCTGTTTCTCAGTTGGCAGCTTCTCCCTTGATAACAAGCCAACTCAGCCCTGGAGTAATCCTTTGCTGTCAAATGGGTAATGACATCTCTCTGGTATTATTTTCTCAATAACCCTTTTATTATTATGGATCATGCCATCCTCTGCTTGCTCAAAGCACAAGGGTTGATAAGGGTCAACAGTTCTCAGGTGTATTAGACTGAGAGATGCTTGCTTTATTGTTCTTTCAATAAAGATATTTTATTTCAAAAAATCTGTTTATTGGGAGCAATGGAGTGGACTCTCACACTTGCCATACCAACCAGATTTCCTTCTTTGACAAAGTGATGAGCTTACTAGAGTGTGGAAACTCAGTTGATGTTGTTTACCTGGATTTCAGTAAGGCTTCTGACGAGGTTCCCCTTAATTTCTGATGGGTAAACTGGAGGACTGTAGTCTGGATTTTCAGATGGTTAAGTAGATGGTGGTTAGAAAACTGCAGATGTAATCTTTGAACCTCTGTCGATTATTTTTGACATTTCTTGGAGAACAGGTGAGGTGCCAGGTGATTGGAGGCGAGAGAACATTGTCCCCAAGAAACAGAAAAAGGAAAATCCAGGTAACTACCGACCCGTCAGCTTGACATCTGTAGCTGGCAAAATTTTGGAACAAATCAAACAGTCGGTCCTTGAGCAGCTGGAATAGAGAGCTAGGATTTCTAAGCATGGGTTTCGCAAGAACAAGTCATGTCAGACCAACCTTATCTGTTTTTTCGTGAGAGTGACTACCTTGCTGGATCAGGACAGTTTATCTGTATTTAGTAGAGCTTTAGATAAAGTTCCACATGTTATTCTTGTTGACAAGTTGGTAAAATGCGGTATGGATCCTAATTCTGTCATGTGGATCGATAACTGGTTGACAGATCATAGCCAAAGGGTGCTTGTTAATGGTTCAGCATCCTCTTGGAGAAAAGTGACAAGAAGATTACACTAAACTGGACAGGGTAGAAAATTTCTCAAAAGACAGAATCAAAATACAAGATCATCTTGACAGGCTAGAAAACTGGGCTAAGATAAATTTCAACAGCAAAAAATGTAAAGTTTTGTATTTAGGTAGGAAAAATAAAATGCATCACTTGTCTTTCCAGTAGTACCTGTGAAAATGATCTGGGGGGTCTTAGTAGACCATACACTGAACATGAGTCAACAATGTGACTTGGTGGCTAAAAATGCAAGTGGGATTTTGGGCTGTATTAAAATAAGTATTGTCTTCTTTTTATCATTTAGCTGGCGATTGGTGAAGCAGGTTGTTCTCTCAGCCAATACACTGCTGTAGGTGCCATTGGGGGTTTTTTTGCCTTGTTTATAATATGTTTCCACTCTTGGCGATTGGTGGCAGTAATTTTGGCCATATGGATAGTCAATCACTGTTTTCTAAGGTCTGCCTTATTCTGTTTAAGCCATGTTTTCTTTTGGATGTGTTCTTTAATTTATGATTGGTTGTCATATTTTGGTTGTTGCCTCCCTGATTAGAGGCGATTAGAACCATCCCAAATTATATGATTGAACTCTAGCTGATGCTAGCTGTCTGGCTGACCACTTTCCCTCTTGATCCCTGTCTCCCAGTCAGGGCTGATCTCCTCTAGGACTGACTGGCTTGTTCGCCTTGCAGTCCAAGGGACTCGCAAGAGTCTTCTCAAGCACCAGAGTTCAAAAGCCTCAATTTTTTGACTCTGGGAAGACCATAGCCTTGACTAGACGCACTTTTGTTGGCAGGGTGATGTCTCTGCTTTTTAGGATGCTGTCTAGATTTGCCATAGCTTTCCTCCCCCAGGAGCAAGCGTCTTTTAATTTCTTTGTTGCAGTCCCCATCTACAGAGATCTTGGAGCCCAGGAAAATAAAATCTGTCACTACCTCCATTTCTTCCCCATCTATTTGCCAGGAATTGAGAGGGCCGAATGCCATCTTTGTGTTCTTGATGTTGAGTTTCAAGCCAACTTTTGCACTCTCCTCCTTCACCCACATCAAGAAGCTCTTTAGTTCCTCTTCGCTTTCTGCCATTAGAGTGGTATCATCTGCATATTTGAGGTTGTTGATATTTCTCCCTGCAATCTTGATCCCAGTTTGTGACTCATCTAACCCTGCCTTTCTCATGTTGTGCTCCGCATACAAGGTAAATAGGCAAGGTGACAGTATACAGCCTTGCCGAACTCCTTTCTCAATTTTGAACCGATCAGTGATTTCATGCCCGGTTCCCACTGTTACTTCTTGACCTGCATAGAGGTTTCTCAAGAGACAGATAAGATGCTCTGGTATTCCCACCTCGTTAAGAACTTGCTACAATTTGTTGTGCTCCACACAATCAAAGGCTTTAGCATAGTCAATGAAGCAGAAGCAAGATGTTTTTTCTGGAACTCCGTAGCTCTCTCCATGATCCAGTGTATGTTGACAATTTGATCTCTAGTTCCTCTGCCTCTTCGAAATCCTGCCTGTACTTCTGGACGTTCTCGGTCCACATATTGCTGGAGCCTAGCTTGTAGGATTTTGAGCATAACTTTGCTATCATGAGAAATGAGTGCAATGGTGCAGTAGTTTGAACATTCTTTGGCATTGCTCTTCTTTGGGATTGGAATGTAAACTGACCTTTTCCAATCCTGTGGCCACTGTTGAGTTTTCCATATTGGTTGCCATATTGAGTGTAGCACTTTTACTGCATCTTCTAAGATTTTGAATATTTCAACTGGAGTGTTGTCACCTCCACTAGCTTTATTGTTGCTCAGACTTCCTAAGGCCCATTTGATGTTAAGCTCACTCTTGTATAGTTCTTCTGTATAATTTTGCCACCTTTTTAAAAATCACTTCTGCTTCTGTTAGGTCCTTACCATTTTGGTCCTTTATCATACCCATCTTTGCATGAAACGTTCTCTTCATATCACCAGTTTTCTTGAAAAGAACTCTGCTCCTCCCTATTCTGTTGTTTTCTTCTATTTGTTTGCACTGTTCATTTAAGAAGGCATTCTTATTTCTTCTAGCTATTCTCTGGAATTCTGCATTCAATTGGGTGTATCTTTCTCTTTCTCCCTTGCCTTTCACTTTCCTTCTCTCCTCAGCTATTTGTTAAGCTTCCTCAGACAGCCATTTTGCTTTCTTGCATTTTTTTTTCTTTGGGATGGTTTTAGTTGCTACCTCTTGTACAGTGTTGCGAACCTCCGTCCATAGTTCTTCAGGCACTTGGTCTATCAGATCTAATTCCTTAAATCTATTTGTCACCTCTACCGTATATTCATCAGGGATATGATTTAGTTCATACCTGAGTGGCCTAGTGCTTTTCCCTACTTTCTCCCATTTAAGCCTAAATTTTGCAACAAGAAGCTGATGATTGGAACCACAATCGGCTCCTGGTCTTGTTTTTACGGAACGTATAGAACTTCTCCATCTTTGGCTGCAGAGCACATAGTCAATCTGATTAAAATAAATAAAATAAGGCATCAAAAACATCTACGAGGTTCTGAGGAGAATAAGAGTTTACTGCTCTCCCTTGTTTCACAGTTTTTCCGACATGAGGATTTTTTATTGCAACTCAGCATTTATGTTTTATGTCAGTGTGAATTTCCTTGCATCAGAATTAGCCTGTAATTACGCTGATCTACCTAAAAGAAGTTCCTGATGTTGTCTGATGTGGTGAAGGTAGAGTCTCAAGCTGGAGATTTTGACTCCTCCTGCTTCTAGTACCACTTGTCTTGTTATCGTTCCTGCTCTGTGAGGAGTCAGTTGGTTCTGCTTCAGATATGCATCCTTATCAGCAGTATGATAGCCATGCAAGCCTTTGAAATTTACTGCATGTTTCCAGCAGCTTTCTCCACAGACCAAAAGTCGCTTCAGAAGTTCATTTTCCCAGCCAGCTCTGTTTCCAGAACGGGTCTATGAATAGCAGTTTCACACAATATATCATCCTGCTTTAATGCTCCTCCTTCTCTGTGCTTCTTTCCAAGGGCCTCCAGAGAAGCCAGAACAGGTGCCACTGGAGAGCCGTTCCTGTGTCCTCATTCGGCGAGATTTAGTTGCTCTGCCAGCAAGTCTCATCAGTCAAATAGGATACCGTTGCCATCCAAAACTCTACTCAGAAGGAGATCCTGGAGAGAAACTTGAACTTGTTGCAGGTAATTTAACTTCCTTTTATACCTGAAATACTTAAAACTGGTCTCTTATCTTCAGCTAATTGTACGTGATTATACACAGATTTAGAAATGATTGGTTATGGAAGACAGTGAGATGGCACTGTAGCCTTCTTCAAATTGCACCCCAGGATAACACCAAAGTGGGGCACATAACCAGAAGTAGAGCAGTTGTATGAATCAAACCAAAGTGGTGTGGTAACATTCTAGGATCACTGAGCAAATTAAAAACAATGAAATGTCTGGGTCCAGATGGCATACATGGTAGGAGGTAGATTATAAGACTCTTCTGTGTGAAACTGTTGTTCTGCTAACCAACAGACATGTTGCCAAAACTGGCCTTTCTATTGAAAGACTGCAAAATAGCAAATACTACATAAATTATAAAAAAGGAATCCAGTAGAGATCTAGGAGTTTACAATCAGTTAGGCTATTATCTGATCTGGATAAATTACAATTAAGGACACAAAGCCTGCTGAGGGACAATTAGCATCAGTTCTGTAAAGGAAATATGTGCTTCATCTTCCATCTTATTGGGGCTGTGCCTGCACAAGTTGGCTGTAGACATTTTTTCCTAACTTAAAAGCTCCAAAGTGGGGGTGCCCCGCCCCTTTCTGAGTCGGTGCATATATGGGATTCCCACCCAATGCATCACCACCTCCAAAGGTAGGCTCTCCCTTCCCTCTGTTCTGTTTCCACCACCGTGAGGATAGGAAGCTTTCTAGCAGTGCTCTGTTTGTATTCCTTGTTTTGGTGAAGATTTGTCACCGGTTCTCCTTCTGAGAATACTTTTTAGGCTTCAAGAGCATATTTTCTTAGAAGGCAAGCCCCACTGTAAACTGGATTTCACCAAGCGTTGTACCTGTGGTCCTTCATTATGGCGTCCAAGGCACTGTTCAAAAAATGTTCTGTGTGTGAAACCAAAATGGCTCACAGCAACGAGCATGAGGTCTGCCTCCTGAGTTTAGAAGCCCATAATGTTGGAGATTATCTAATTTGTCAGTGCTTTACTCTGAAGGTTCAGTCAGATGGGGCCTTCAGACTTAATCCGCATTGTGGAAAGAGGATTTTTCTACATTGGTTCCATCCAAAATTTGTCCAAGTTCAGAATTGATTGCTTGGGGTCCATTCTCCCCATCTCTGACTGCTAAACCATGCTCAAGACCACCATTGGTCTGTTTGGCTCCAGTGGGTCTGACTGTTGGGCCAATTGCTTCCTCCAAAGAGGGCCACTTCAGTCCCCCTATTGTCAACAACCCAAAATAAATTACCATCTATATTCAATATAATGTACATAAGAATAATGTGCTTCAAGAATGGGTTCTGCAAGGAATCATGAATGAATTTGCACTGAAAATATTTTCTTTTTCGGCTAAACATCCAGAAGTTCCTGACAGAGCGGTTCCTCAGTGGAACAGGCTTCCACGGGAGCTGGTGGGTTCTCCTTCTTTGGAAGTTTTAAAGCAGAGGCTAGATATTCATTGACAGAAATGCTGGTTTTATGAACTTAGGCAGATTGTGAGTGGGTGGGCAGGAAGGGATGTGCCAGTGTTTGTCTCTTGTGGCCCTTCCTTTCATACCCAGGGAATTGCTGCTCACCACTGTGGGATTTTGGGGAAATTTCCTCAAGGCCAGGCTGGATTCTGGAGATTTTTTTGTGAGTGCAGGGGATCATTTGGGCATGAAACTGGGGTCACTGTGGTGAGGAAGGTAGTTGTGAGTTCCTGCATTGTGCAGGGGATTGGACTAGATGTTCCCGGAGATACCTTCCAACTCCATGATGTTATGATTCTGAATATTTGAAGATGGTTATCATATCACCTCAACCTTTCCCCATACAGTCCTCAAATCCCTCACCATATTCGTAGCCCTCCTTTGGAGTAAGGGAATGTTCAGCCTGGAGAAAAGGAGGTTGAGAGGGGACATGATAGCCCTCTTTAAGTATTTGAAAGGTTGTCACTTGGAGGAGGGCAGGATGCTGTTCTCATTGGCTGCAGAGGAAAGGACACGCAGTAATGGGTTTAAACTACAAGTACAACGATATAGGCTAGATATCAGGAAATAATTTTCACAGTCAGAGTAGTTCAGCAGTGGAATAGGCTGCCTAAGGAGGTGGTGAGCTTCCCCTCACTGGCAGACATCAAGCAAAGGTTGGATAAACACTTTTCTTGGATGCTTAGGGCTGATCCTGCGTTGAGCAGGGGGTTGGACTAGATGGCCTGTATGGCCCCTTCCAACTCTATGATTCTATGATTCTATGATTCTAAATGATTAAGTCATACCTATACTATATTTTCTTTAGCTACTTTCTTTTCTATCTCTATTTTCATTTTCTGATAATCCAATCAAACAGTCATTAAAAATAAATGTAAAGTTCTGCATTTAGGTAAGAAAAATCAAATGCAGCATTATAGGGCGGGGGAGACCTGTCTTGGCAGTAGTATGTGCAAAAAGGATCTAGGGGTTTAATAGACCATACACTGAGCATGAGTCAGCAGTGTGACTCAGTGGATAAAAAGGCACATGGGAGTTTGGGCTGTATCAAAAGAAGTATAGTGTTGAGATTGTGCGAGGTGATGGTACTGCTTTATTCTGCTCTGGTTATACCTCACTTAGAGTATTGTGTACAGTTTTGGACACCACAATTGAAGCAGGATGTAGGCATACTGGAGTGAGTAGAGAGGAGGGCAACGAAAATGGTGAGGGTTTCGGAGACCAAGACGTATGAGGAAAGGTTGAGGAAACTTGGTCTGTTTAGCATGGAGAAAAGGCAGCTAAGAGGTGATACGATGGCTACCTTTAAATACTACAAGGACTGTCATATAGAGCAGAGTCGTTTTCTGTTTCCTCAGCGGATCGGACCAGAACCAATAGGATGAAATTAATTTAAAAGGATTTTCAGCTTAACATCCGGAAGAAGTTCCTGACCATTTGAGTGGTTCCTCAGTGGAACAGGCTTCCTTGGGTTCTCCTTCTTTGGAAGTTTTTAAGCAGGGTCTAGATAGCCATCTGACAGAGAGGCTGATTTTGTGAACTTAGGCAGATTGTAAGTGGGTGGGCAGAAGGGATTGTGTCTCAGCTCGGTTCTTGTAGCCCTTTCTTGCATGCCCAAGGAAATGCTGATCGCCACTTTGGGGTCCAGGACAAACAAATGGTTTTTCCCCAAGGGCTTTACATAGAGATTCAATAGCATGGCAGATGGGGCTGAGCCTTCTGAAACCCCACATAGCAGAATATTTATTCAAGTATGAGTACTGATTCTCTCTGTTTCTCTCCTAGGCTCTGGTGTTTACATCACCCGAGGGCAGCTGATGAACTGTCATTTGTGTGCAGGTGTGAAACACAAAGTTCTCCTCCGGCGCCTCCTGGCAACTTTCTTTGACAGGTCTGATGAAGTACTTTTCTTTCTCATGGTTTGCCCATGTTATAAATAAATCCTTTGCTAACCCACGTGTATCTGGCAAAGAGAGTGGAGGGTTTTCAGCTGGAGCTCTCCTCCAGAGGAGCTCAGAAGAAGATGGGCATCACCTTGGTTGCTTCTTTCCTTGACTGCAGGGGTAGTCCCAGTATCCTTCTCCTTGTCCCCACAATTGTTTTTGATTACCGTATATACTTGCATATAAGCCAAGTTTTTCAGCCCTTTCTTAAAGCTGAAAAAGTCTCCCTTGGCTTATATACGTTTTTTTTTTTTTTTAACTGCCAGATTAGACATGAGGGTGGGGGTGGGAGACAAGTATACTTAACTGAAAAAGCAGAGGCAGGAAGAGATGCAGCAAGCCCGGGAGGGACAGTGGGAGGGGAGGGAAGAGCAGTCTCCACCTCCCCCCCCCTCACTGCCTTAACGAGGCTAGCATGAGGCTAGAACGTGCTGCTGCTGCAGGAAGCTCTGAAACCTCTGTCTCAGAGGGAGAGCAGAGAGCAGAAGGAGGAAACGCCCCTAGAGGAAGGAATGGAAAGTGGAGGGATCAGAACACCCGGCTAAGAAGAAGGGAATGGGATAAGAAGAAGGATTGGATATAAAAAGACAAGAGGAATCAGAGGGAAAGAGGGAGGAGGGGGGTGGGAGGAAAAGGGGAAAAAAAGACCTGCCCAAAAGGGAAGAGAAAGGAAGGGGGGAAAGCCACTATCCAAACACCAGCCTCGGCTTATATGCAAGTCAATAAGATTTTCCAGCGTTTTGTGGTGAAATTAGGTGCCTCGGCTTATATGCGAGTATATATGATAGTACCATCTCTTATCATTTGAACCTTTATCTAAGTCACATTGAGAGGCATACATCAATCTCTTGATTACAGGGTTCCACTTTATTCAAAATGCCAAATATATGAGGGTTTTTTGCAAATGTGCCCCTGAGCTTTTGCCTCCTGCTTGTTCTTGGAACAGGAACACCCTGGCCAACAGCTGTGGGACAGGAATCCGGTCTTCCACCAGTGACCCCAGCAGGAAGCCCCTTGACAGCAGGGTGCTCAATGCTGTAAAACGTAAGTGAAAGGAAACCCATGAGTCTCATTGAGCTTCTGTTCTTCTTTTGAAAAATGCTTCCTTTAAATATTCCTCCTAAAAAGACTTTTAAATTTAAAATCCTCTCTTTGGAGCATGGCTCAGTCTGCTTGAATGGTGTTTCTAAGGTATTTTTACAGTACTGATTTCCCACAAAAGCAGGATCAAAATTTGCCAGGTTGAAGTGGAAAAGGAGCCTTTCATATTTTGCAGAAAGAAAACCTTGTAATTCTATTTTAGTGAGTGACTGCCTCTTGTCACCAAGCTCAAACCTCCAGTCCCAAGAACTGAGCGCTGAAGTTGAGGCTGTTGCTGGGAAGACAGACCTTCATTGGATCCGTCTGTGTGTTGGGGGGTCATGAGAAAACTCCTGAGCAAACTGCACATAGTCAAACCTCTTTCTCCCCATGTTGCAGTCACAACAATTTCCTGACAAGGTTACTTCATTTTGTATTATTTTGGGTGTAGCCACCTCAAATTGCTCAATCTGGGCTGCCATGTGCCAAGACAGGGGTCCTCAACAGGCACCAAGGTGTCTGCCAACACCTTTTCTGGAGCCTGCCTAGTGTTTTTAGAATGTGGGCGGGGCCCAATAGGGCTTCTGATTGAACATTGAACATTGGAGATTTGATTGAGCCTCTTCCATCATTTGATTCCATCTCCAAGCCTCTTCCATCATTTGATAAATGAAATTGTCAGCCGGGCAGGTCAGAAGGTTGCATGACTCTGAACACTTATCAGAGTTTGTTTCCCAGCACAGATTAGGGAAACTGAAGTCATCTATAATTACAAGTTCCTGTTGCCCTGATATTCTATCAAGCTGCTCAAGGAGGGCAGCATCCACATCCTCACCCTGAACAGGTGGTCCATAGCAGATGCCAGGCACTAAACACTTTGTTTTTCTCTCCCATATCTTCATCCAAATACTTCTGCTGGAGTGTCACTCTCCTCTTTTAGTACTTCTTGACAGGCAAGCCCTCTCTTCACATACAGCACCACTCCACCTCCTCTTTGCCCTTTTCTTGTTCTTATAACAACTCATATTCATCCGCTACAACAGCGGTCCGTAAGCTTTTGGCCGCTGCGGACCGCTGCTCCGCGTTGGGGGGAGAGAGCGGCCCGGGGGCCCGCACATGTGCGGCAGCCCCAGTGCAAACGCCCATGGGCGGATTGCCGCGTACGCGCGTTTGCGCCCAGCAGGGGCGCAAACGCGCGTGTGCGGCAGTCCGTGCATGCGCGTTTGTGCTGCCGCCATGCCGGCGGCCGCGGCTCTCCCTCCCGGCCCCTCCGGGCTGCCAGCAAATCGGCCGCTAAAGCGGCCGATTAGCTTGCAGCTCAGCAAGCTTCTCTTCCCTTCCCTCCCGAAACAAGAAGCTTGCGGGCTGCGAGCTAATCGGCCGCTTTGGCGGCCGATTTGCTCGTGGCCTGGCGAGCTTCTCGCTTCGGAGGGGGAGGGAAGAAGGAGCTGCGGCCCGGCGCCAAGGCCTTTGCAGCCCGGCACTGGGCCGCGGCCCGCGGGTTGGGGACCACTGCGCTACAACATTCCGGGCATTGGAATCATTCCACCAAGTCTCTGTAATGCCTATTAAATCATATATCTCTGTCTGCATGAGAAACTCAAGCTCTTCCTTGTAATTGCCCATGATTCAGGTGTTGGTATATAGGCATCCGAAGCCTTCCCAGGCAGGCCACTGCTATTTGGTCTCCTACATTAAAATCCCTATGGTGGACATCTTCTTCCCCTTGCGGCATCAGTTTAAAGCTCTCCTGATCAATCTCCCCAGATTCCTGCCAAACACATTCTTCCCCAATTTGGATAAGTGATGACCATCCTGTGCTAGTAGGCCTTCTTCTAGAAAACTTATTCTCTGGTCCCAGAATCTGAATCCTACCTGCTGATACACCTACACGGTCAGTGTTCAACTCCATCATTTTCAGTTCCTGACTAGTTCATCTTCCCCCGACAGGCAGGATTGAAGAAAAAACCACTTGTTTCAGCTGCCTCCAAAGATCTTCATAATCAGCCTTAATGTGTGCAGTTGTGTTCATAGCCTTGTCGTCCAGGGCCTGGAATCTATTCCTGAACTCTAATGGATCTGAGTGCTGTCTTTCTCGATGTGTTCAGGCTCATATTGTAGCAGTAAGGGGAGGCTCCATCAGGAAGACAACCCCCCTCTCCATTCTCTTTTGGACTGGTCTCTCCTATGCAGGTTCGCACAGCTTCTGTCAATGAAATCCCCTCCTTCCTTGATTTATTGCAGGGTTCTAATCCTCTCCTCCAAGCCCCTAATCTTTTCCTCTGAAAGCCCTATCATTTTATACTTATGTCTTCAGGGAGGAAAACAAACATGGCACACTGCTTACAGGTGACTGGATGTGGGCCTTGGGTACCCATTATGTCCTTCCAAATTCATTCATTCACCTTAGAATCTTTACCTTCAGGATACAGGTGTTAGGGTGACCATACAGCAGCAGAGGAAAGCCAGCGGAATGATGAGGCATGACAGAGCACTGTTAACCATCATATTGCTCCTCCAGCTGGACTAGTGAATAGCTGAGTTCCACATAGGCATTGCCTCCAACAGCTGCCTGGACTAGTTTCCAAATACTTGGGATAGAAACACGACCCTTGGGGGACAGTGGTGAAGTTTCCCAAGGGGGAACACCTAAGAGGCAGTGTAATGAATTCCCTACCACAAAAAAAATATTCTGGCTACATCATTAGGACATTGCAAAAAGTTGGAAGGGGGCATTCAGAAAACCACTTCTTAGCTGACAGACAACATTCTGATCCTGCCCCCCCCCCCCCCCAATTCTAGTGAGCCCTGGAAGAGACTCCAATCCATCCCACAAGGGCATGGGAAGCTCACTGCCTCTCCCTCCCCCCCCCCCCCATTTCAGAGCAGGGATGCAGTGCAAAGTTTTTTATGGGAGAAGAAGGGTTGGTTTTTATAACCGCCTTTTCACTACCTGGAGGAGAAAGTGGCTTGCCTTTCCTTCCTCTCCCCACAACACACCCTGTGAGGTAGGTGGGGCTGAAAGAGCTCTGACAGAACTGTTCTGTGAGAACAGCTGTAATAGGACAGTGACTAGCCCAAGGTCACCCATCTGGCTGCATATGGCTGCATTAATCAGATTGGTTATAGCAGTGGTCCCCAACCTTTTTATCACCGGGGACCACTCACCGGGGACCACTCAACGCCTTTTACTGAGGCCCGGTGGGGAGGGGTAGTTTACTCCTCTACTCTCAACCACTGCCCTAACGCTCTCTGGTCGCTATGGTAATGTTTAAACATCCCTTCAAAATAAGATACAGACACGCCACAACAATGAGGTGTGTTGTAAAGGGCTGGGGAGGGGATGAAGTAAAGGGCGGGGGGGGGGGGAGAAGGCGTCCTTCGGGGCCCACCTCCAATTAGTCGAAGGACCACATGTGGTCCGCGGCCCACAGGTTGGGGATCGCTATGTTATAGGATCTGAATTGAATTGCTCCAGGCAGACTCCTGATTGATTTAAATGGCATTTGGCTGAAGAAGAAGAGTTGGCTCTTATATGCTGCTTTTCTTTACCAAGAGTCTCAAAGCGGCTTACAATCCCCTTCCCTTTCCTCTCCCCACAACAGACACCCTGTGAGGTAGGTGAGGCTGAGAGAGCCCTGATATTACTGCTCAGTCAGAACAGCTTTATCAGTGCCATGGCGAGCCCAAGGTCACCCAGCTGGCTGCATGTGGGGGAGCATGGAATCAAATCCAGCTTGCCAGATTAGAAGTCCGCGTTCCTAACTACTACACCAAGCTGGCTTAAATATGTTGGGTGGGACATCCTCAGAGCAAACACATATATTCTATATGTTTGCTCTGAGGATGGCGCAATTTAAGCTGTTGTCTTCAATACAGAAAGTATCCCCGCTTTTTAAAAAACGTGTAATGAATCTAGTAGCCCTATCTTGCTTCCAGGAGGTCTCCAGCTGGGTGACAGTAGTGACTGTAGCGGTTCCTTCTGGATATTACAAGGCCTTTATGTAATCGACTTCTTAATGTATAGCTGATAAATAGTATAAGAAAACATTGGTTGCATGGATGACCATCACACTAATTGATACCTTCTGTGGATTTGGCTTAAAACAAATCCCTCTTTTTGCAGTCTATTGTCAGAATTTTGCTCCAAGTTTCAAGGAAAGTGAAATGAACGTCATTGCAGCTGACATGTGCACAAATGCCCGGCGAGTACGCAAGCGTTGGCTTCCAAAGATAAAGTCCATGTTACCAGAGGGAATGGAGATGTATCGCTCCGTCATGGGTTCCACCGCCAACAGTGTCCCTTTGGACCCCGAATTCCAGCCCTCTACCGCTCAAACGTTTGAACAACGCATCTTTGCAGAGAGGAGGAGCGATTCTGGAACAATCATGGCACTGAGAACTAACACTGCAACTGTAGATCAAAGCAACGGATCTGGCCAATTGTTTGAGCCAAGTGATGATGCTGAAGGGGTCAGCTCTGTCATACAGGAGTCCGCCATCCCAGAGCCAGTGGCTTCAGAGAGCCAAAGCACCACGCAGCCTTTCGATCAAGGATCTGGTTCCACCAGCCGGCCAGAAACTCCTGTGAGACGGCAGGAAGGTACATATGGAGGGACTTTATGAAAGAAAATAATGTTGGGCTTGACCTTGAGAGATCTATAATACTAAAGCTGCTTGCATGCATTATTAATACAAAAATGTGATCCAACCATTTACCTACTGAACTGCTGTTGCCTGAAAAAAAATGTGATTTTTTAAAAAAATTCTGCTCGTTTAAGATTTATGAAGGAAGTATCACATTTGTTATACTGTAAGCGACTCTAGGTCTAAGGCAACCTGTGTATGGAGAACAAAGCAAATAACCCTCAGCTCCTTCTTTTCCTTGAAGTTAGTCTAGAGACGGTAGTATTTTATTTCCACCAAGGTAGATGATATGCACCTCAGTTACCACCACCATCCTTAGCAGCCTGTCACCCTCATTCGAAGATGCTGCTGCATTTTCACCAGGGGATGATGGCAGAATCCGCCAACCTCCTCCATTGTGTGAAGTGGGGCTTGAGAAAGAAAAGAGATGATTAAAGGGCAGAGCCTAAACATTTCAGTGTTGCTAAGAGGGATGCTGGGACCAAGGCCAGGAGTTGTTTTAGTGTCAGATGTTGAACTGGGGGTGGGTGGGTCATGATTTCATTGCCTATATCTTTTTTTTTTACTTGTGGCAGGGAATAATGCTTCAGGCACATTTTTTAAGAAATCTAATCTGTGCAAAGACACTTGAAAGAAATAGCCAGATGTTCATGGTGTCTGGGAGGAGAGGTATATCCAGAATACATATTAGATTGGAATTTCTAAATCCCTTTTTATTCCCTTAACTTTTGCTGATGGCTTTGCCCCTGGGTTCTCTTCCTGTTTTACTGACAGCATTTGAACACTGTGAAAGTATTTGCAAATGCTTTTCCTTCTCTTTCTGCCTTTGATTTCTTGCCTCTCCTTCAGCCAAGAGCTCTGTTCATTCAGTGTGGCTTTACCTGTCTCACTGGGCTCTAACCAGTGGAATTTATCCAAAGTTTTTGAAAGAAGAATTCAGGATTACTTCTTGGAGATTTCTTGTATAGAACTTTTTTTGGAATAATTTCTCTTGAGGCAGCCCTCTCAGGCAGAAGGTCCTTAGGACTCATCCAAATTGCCATTTTCTCTTGCAGAATTTACAAGAATTGTTTTTGTCTTCTGTGTTACAGCAAAGACCATTCCAACATTTGTTCCCACGGGGGGGGGGGGCGGGGAGAGAGAGTTAGGGCTATTCTGCACCCGATAAATATAGTGTAATGCTTACCTTCTGCAGATGACATATTTTTGGCGTTTTGCACGATGTTGCCAACATCCAGTCCAAGCAGCAAACCAGTAGCTACATCCTCCCTTTTAAAGCGCTAGCTGGGGAATCACATTAAGTGGATTCCCCCAGCTAAAAAGCTTCAGCTAGAGGAGAGCAACCAGCAAGCCACACACTAAGGAAATATGTGGAGCTGAAGAAGCGCTATCTCTGCCTCCATTTCCCGCCCTCACACTCACCTCCCTCTCTCTTCTTCTGGGGACGGGTTTTGTTTTGTTTTTTTAAGCAAACTGCCTGGAGCAACGAATAAGCGTTAAATTGTTCAGGCAAAGCAACCCCCCCCCCAGTTAAAACACAAAGCATGCCTCTCTAAAGCCCTCCCTCCCAAAAAAATTGGGCTTGAGATTAATTTTTAAAAGATTCAAGGCTTATGATTTCAAAAGAGGTGACATTTAAAAAAGCACTATGTATATTATGATCAGATGCACAGGCGTCTCAACTGAGAAGTTTCACTTTTAAAAAATTAGCTGACACCACAGGCCCTTCAAAACATGGAGAAAGGTGATTGGCTGCCTGGCTTGATTGACAGGCGGAGGAGAGTCGCGTGTAAAGCGTGTTGCTCTCTTCTGCCATTTCAAGCAGGCGTACGGAGTGCTAAGAAGCGCAGGAAAGCAGGAGAGAGCCAGAAGGTGAGGAGTGGCTGGAGGTACATTATTTTTTAGCGTTAATACCATTTTTCTGGCGTAACACTATTTTTTTCAATGTGCAGAAGTGCCCTTACATTAGGCATAGCCTTTAGGTACTGGGGCAGTATGCCTGTTAGTTTTCTCTCAATTTTTTAAAGCAGAAGTAAAGAAAAGCTAAGTATGTTAGAAATAAATTTGCTTATCCTTTGGTTGGAGCAGAGCAGAAAAGACCAGTCAGCCGAAACGAAAGCAGGAATGAAGGAATCAAGCTGACATGTATAGTTTTAATGGAACGATGCCAAAACAAGTGCCAGTGAAACCTCATTTTCAAAGACATCATCAGTGTCTTCATCGGTGGCTACAGTATTAATAAATTGTACATATCATAAATCATAACATCAATAAATTGTACATTGAAATTGCACACTACAAATAAGCAAAATTGTTCTTATACAATGAAATGCTGCATACCTTATTCATGAGCAATCCTTATTCACAAACATATTGAATTGTGAAAAAATCTACTACTCACGCAGTTAACACCTAAATAAGAAATGTTTTTATCAGCAACGTTTCAATACTAGTGAAATCAAATGAAAATTTAAATAAGAACCAGTATTGTAATAATTCTAAACTCACCTACAAATATCACCTTGCCCATTGGGTCTCAGTCTCAATTGTAATAAATGGGAATGTGACAAACACCTGGTCATTCCTGGTCCCAAATAGGCTCACCTGGCCTCAACTAGGGCCAGGGCCTTTTCAGTCCTGGCCCCTACCTGGTGGAATGAGCTCCCAGAGGAGCTACGGGCCCTGCGGGATGTGGCCAGCAGTTCCCCCTAGTCCCTAGCAGGAGTAGGTGGGGGGGTCGGTTTGCCATCATGTTTATTGCTGGTTTTGTATTTTGTTGATTGTTGTGTTTTAGTGGGGTTTTTTAGGGAATTTGTATTTACTTATTTTATCTCGTAACCCGCCACAAGCCGGCTTTGCCGAAAGTGGCAGGTAATAAATTCAAATAATAATAATACAGTGATCCTGGGATTGCATATGGTAATTATGGTAATTATGTCATGGTAATTATGCTAAATGCTCAGGGCTTAGGTGCCTCATTTAAAGTGAAATGCTAAATTTTTGCCCCTGATAAAGCTTAATACAAAACACAAAACCGTGAAGCTACAGAAAGCATAATTCCAAATTGATAGTGAGACTAGATGGGGTTACAATGTCCAACTGAAAAATCCATTCTGCCTCCCTACGTAAGAGGCATTTTATCATGTCAGTTTTTGAATACTGAAGTTCAGAACTTGCGTAGGGAAGTATATGTTGTGTAAGAACAATTTTGTTTATTTGTATTGTGCAATTTCAATGTACAATTTATTAATGTTAAGATTTATGTACAATTTATTAATATTGTAGCCACTGATGAAGACACTGACGATGTCTTTGAAAATGAGGCTTCACCAGCACTTGTTTTGGCATCATGTCATTAAAACTATACACATCAGCTTAATTTCTTCGTTCCTGCTTTCCTTTGGTTGGAGCAACAGTTGGTGGCTGAAATTCTTGGGGTGAAAGAAACATGTTTTTAGACCTAGGAACAGATTTCTTAATGATGTGTGAGTAGAATGCACTTATTTATGAAACTTGCCTGGTAGAAGGGGGAATGTGGGTGATATCCTGGGGCCGGTATAAAGGTCCACGTTCTTCAAACTTCATTTATTGTTTGAATTTTCTGGACCTAATAGGGAGATGCTGTCTCTAAACAGTCCAGCTTTTACGAAGAATTGGGGTGGTAGTGTCCAGTCAGATTGAAACAATGAAACAAATAATCAAGGGATCTCATTGTTTTCTCACTTGGACTTACAGAATATCTGATCTGAGGAATCATTGAGATTTTGAACCCCCTTTCCAACTTAGAGAGGCAAGGGAGAGCAGATTGAACAAAGGCCGTTGTTCCTCCATGTCTTCCATGCTTTTGTCTCTTGGGCAATGATGGTGCACCCCAGGTATTGCCATCGTGCACCAAAACCCCTTTTTCTTGATAGGTCATGCATGTAAAGCAAATGTTGGACTCCATGTTTAGGCTAAAGTGCAGCTGGTGAGTGTGCAAGGGATTGTTTTGAGCCCCTGGAAGCAAGATGGCCTTCTTTCTTCTGCTGTTTTTGGAGATGCCTGCAGTTAGCAGCCAAATTTCTGATGCGATCAGAGGTACTCTGCCATGCAGTGAAACTTCTCTGGGAGTTTTTTCCAGGCTGCAAAGATATAAAAGTGCGTGTTACTGGGCATGTGCATCTTGGCTGCCTTATGGACTCTAGATTTGCATTCCTGAGGCCACAATTCCTAGGTTATTACACATTCACACAGTATATTTACAAAGCTATCTAGATGAGGGTTGCCAGCCAATCAGAACCACCAAACAATTTACTTGTTAATTTCTAAATTAAATGTTTATTTATTTATTTTTAGCTGTATGCCTTAGAACAGGGGTAGTCAAACTGCGGCCCTCCAGATGTCCATGGACTACAATTCCCAGGAGCCCCTGCCAGTGCACGCTGGCGGGGGCTCCTGGGAATTGTAGTCCATGGACATCTGGAGGGCCGCAGTTTGACTACCCCTGCCTTAGAAGAACAGAGAGCTTTGTGCTGGGTTTTCCCTACACACCTCTAGTTGTCCAGAGCTCTGCTGCCTGAGTATCAGAATATTGGCTTAACAAGGAAATCAGAACCATAAGAGCCCAACTGATGACAGAACCTTCAAACGCTGGATGTCTGTATTAATGTTAAAATTATATAACTTTTATTGCAATGAGTTATACATGCATGAATAAGAGAACACACCACTGAAATTTTGGCAGCCTTTGGAAGAGAGCTAATGGCTGATAGACATCTTCATTCATTGACTGACTTTGGTACTTTACAGCTCTTTCTTTGGTGCTTTTATTGGCTGCTATACACATTTCATATGTGTAATGAATTTGTGTGTTATAACAAGAAGGCCCAACACAGGCCGAAACATGTTAGGACTATTGGTTCATATAGTGCATACCACAGTTTTGCAATAGCCTATGGACTGTATATATGTTTTCAATTTTTTAAGTTTTTTTTAATTGTGCACATTAAGAGTTATATAATTTTAACATTAATACATTCAGCCTTTGAAGGTCATGACTGTTATCAGTTGGGTTTTTATGGTTCCAGTTCCAATTTTTTTTCCCCTTTTGTTTTTTGTTTCACAAGGAAACCAGCCTAATCCAGGCACCTGCCTTGTGTGTGAAATGCTGAGAGTTTTCCCTTTTCCCTATTGGCCAGGGAACCAATGGGCAAAGGCAGCATTACAATTTTCTTGTGAAGGGCTTGTGTTTGCTCCTCCAGAAAAGATTTCCCTATCAGGATTAAGGAGATGTGCTGTTCACTTGTTCATGACTGGGCAAACAGGCAGTGAAGGGAATTGATGGTGCAGGAGTTGTGCTAATTTGGGAATGGGTTTCAGATGCAAGGCTTTTGGGAGGTTTTGGAAAGGCTTGATGATCCAGTGCCATTTTTTAATGTTAATTTTTGAATAGAAGCGAGAGATACACCAGAGGAGAGATTTGGAATTTTGCTTTTAGCTTCTGTCTTCACAGGCAGCTAGCTCCCAGGATCAAGGTTGTATTTTTTTTTCCCCTTGGCATAAAAATGCAGAGGTGCCAGAGGTGATCCTAGCCTTCACCATGCTTTTAAAGCAATACCTGAAACATCTTTCTCCCTCATTCTCTACATCATGAGTAAAGCAATCAGACTAGCACCTGCTCCATCCTCAGAAAGGCTAATTTAAGAATCTTGCTGAAGACTGATGATCACTTGAAGCCTTCTGTAGGGGAAAGAAGGATTGAATTTTGTAAGCGTTTGTTAGGAGAAGCACAAAGGACAGACCTCTTTCCATGAGACTGCCTCTAGACTGGGATAGTCTTCAAAGCACAGGGTGGATTTTCTGCTCATGGCTTTTCCTGGTTAGAATTCTCCCCCATATTTGAGGATCGTAATTTTCACTGTGTCCCACAGTATGTGGTACACCGCCTAGAGCCGGTCTCCAGGATAAGCGGTATAGAAGTTTAATAAAGGGGCTTTTCACTTTCCAGTTTAGCTCTGCTTCTGTTATCCTTTCCATGCTGGCCACTTGATTGTCTCATCCTCTGGAGACTGGCCTTTTAAATATACTCATCCGGGTAATCAAGGCCACATGAAAATAATGGCCCTCAAGTCCATGGTGCCCTTGCTCTGTGCCAACACTTCCACAGGAGGTTTTATTCCAGAAAATAAATGTGTTAAAGTTGAATTTCAGATGTTTCAGATGCACCACCTGCAGCTGGAGGTTGTAGAAATCCGTATTACTCTTGGCATCCCAATAAGCCCTCCTGTGGCTTTGTGCTCTCCTCACATTCTTACAATTATGCTAAACGGGATTGGTCAGCTCTTTGTCTGAGAGGGAACAGCAAGGTGGATCCTGCCGTGCCTTGCTGTTGTTTCTTCATAGAGAGTGGCCTCTTTCGGGATTGGTGATGGGATTCTTTCCTTGAACTACACCCAAAGTAGCTGTAGTTCAAAGGGCTCTTGCTGAGCTGAAGGCCCCGGGGGAATATAATTAACAGGAAGCAAAGGAATACTTGAATGACTTAGGAATGAACACCTGACGACAGCATCAATGTTGCACAGTTAAAATATATTTTTATACAGAGCACAGTATCACATACATGGGGGAAGGGCTTTTGTTTTGTTGTTCATTTCGTTCTACTTTCTGATTAGAAAATCAAGAGCTGTAGGTAAACTTGAAAATGTGAATGGCTTGTTTGGAGGAGGGGAGATTTCCTTACCTTCCAGATGAGGGCTAGCGTTTGCACTAAAACTGTTTCGTGTGTGGAGGATTAATGATTGATTCAGAGTAGTTGTGGAACATGATTGTATCCTTCCAAATGGGAGGGAAGGCTGTTAAAGTAAACCCTTGGAAATAAAGAATGTAATGTCAAAATGAAGCCCCTCACGGTCAGGCTTTCACGAGTGCCTTAGCCTTTTCAGAGTGCTGGTTTTCCTTGGGGGTAGAACTGATACAAGAATATCGGAGCAGAAGGACCTGCCCTCCCCCTGCTTCCCCTCCTTTGTTTACAATACTGTGAGAAATATCAGTTGTGTTTGGGAGCTGCTTTCTGACTAATAATACATAATGTGAAATGGCATTCCTCTAGACCTAACATAGATGCAACCAGAAGCATAAGTATGTATGATATGTCTGCACCTTTATTCTTAATGCTTGACTATTAGCAATATTACATGTGTATATTATATATCTTATAGTAATATCAAGCACCTTTTAAAAGAGAGAATATTATAAAACAAATTTTGAATGGGTTTAGGAGTTGCTACACCCTGGTATCGGAATTGACCCCCTCCCTTCCTCTCTTTCCGGAATGGAAGAACCCCACATGTTGCCGTTGCTTTGTAGAATAGCATGGCTTTCAAAGGCTGCTGTATCTATTCCATGGTCAATGCTGTGCAATTCCAGGGGTGTTCCCCCCCAAACCAAATTATGGAGCACAAAACGATTCCAGAACTATAATCTCACTGCAAAGATTCAATAATGTAAGCCATACTCTATTCTTTTTCTGCTGGACATCCTTTGGCACTCCCTTTGCCAGCTTGTCTCTTCTTACTTGGATTGAAGTTATTCATAGGTATTGAGGGGACCTTAGTCAAGGAGGAACCTGCAGCTCCCTACAGTGTCTCTGGAGGTGTTTGGGAATCCAGTTGAGACAGTGGTTTTGTCCACCTGAAACCTGTAGCTTTGGCTTCCCTAAATGTCCTTTGCACAAATGCAGCATTTTGATTTCTCTCCTTTTTATGTTAATTGTATGGTATAAAACATCCTGCCGAGAAATTTATTTTATAGTCTGATATTGATAGGGGTGTTACTCTTATCTGCCTCAGGTTGTCATTCTTGCTCAGTGTCTCCTTTCCAGAGACCTCACTGGCATTCCCATAAGGGATTTACAACTCTTTTTTGCACCTTCTTCCTTGCTGCAGAGCTGTACTTTTAACTTTGGAAGCAGGCGTTAAGACCTTTTTGATGCATCGTTAAAAAAAGAAATAACACTCAACAATGCAAAACTGGGAATGAATCCCTATTTAGAACTCCTTGAAAGGGCCCCAGCAGTCTGGAACCTCTGCAAAAGACAGGTGCTTCTTCTCCACACAATTTACTCCAGAGGCTTCTTCTTTATTTGAAAACTTCTTTGTCTGCGAGTGGCTACTTGACAACTGAATATGGAGCACTGTTCTGTCTGAAGTGCCACACGTCAACGCTGGGTACAAGTTCCAGAGCTGCCTTGGGCAACAGGTGCGTTTTGTCACAGCTTCAAACGCTTTGCTTGGGGCTTATTGTCTGTAGGGGTACAAGCCCCACAGCAATGTGACCAAGGGTGTGTCCTGATGTGAAAGAGCGGTTTGGTTAGCAACGTAAAGATGTGTGCTCACAACTGATGCCCCCAGCACTTCCGCACTAGTATTTCCAGGGCCCCATGAAAATGGAGCTGTGGGCCTCCCTGCGGAGGAAGCTTGTGCCCGATGGTGAGCCTTGAGAGCTGGAGGATATTGCCTTTGTGCAGGGAGATCCTGGCTTCCGAGCCAGTGGTGTCCTCTTATCCCCAGAGCAGAGCTGCCATCTTAGCTGCCAGGGGCCCTAAAGATAAGCAGGGCTTGGGATGGGAATGTGCTGACCTGCCCGAAGGACACAAGCGGAAGTTTCTTCCATTGTGTTTTTTGCACTTTGGTGACTCTTATGTATGAGATGGAGGGGGGAAAAGCCAAAACTTGCAATATATATAACCGAGAAATAAAGACTAAGCATAAAGGTTCACATATTTTTGACTTGAATATTTGGATGGCACTTGATTAAAATAAAGCATTAATTCTTTGACTTGTCTGAGAACCGTCTGAAAAGGCGGCAGCCGTTCTTAGAGGCTATGTTGAACTACTCTGTAGTACTGTAACTTATGACTGTTAAGACAGGGCTCGGGTGCTGCCGGGGAGCCTTGGCAGTGCTGGTGGGTTCTGTTTCAGTTACACAATGTTAACTGCTTATGCATTTGTTGTTATGTGCCATTTCTCATCTCTAATTAGGACTGTTACTTTGTCACCATGGCTGACATAATAGGTCTGTCTTGAATTGAAACAGAGGGTTGGGGGGACAGGCTGCAAGGCCCCCCCCTTCCTGACCCACTCCGAAGACTTCAAAGTGTGCTCATAACTGTTTCACAGAATGGAAAAAAAATCCATTCTAAAATGTGATAATTAAATGGCAAATGCTTTGTAAAATTCACATTTACAAAATAATAAAGCCAATTACAAAACATATCTATATCTGCCTCATTTCCCCCTGCTGCCTGTTTCTGGAGTAGAGAGGGAGTTCTGAAGGTTCCATCGGCTCTTCCAGGTTCCTTCCACTCAGATCACCAACTTTGGCTTGCTACCATCTCCAGCACTCTCCTTTTGCCTCTAGGCTCGTCCCTTACTCTCTTTCGCCTCCAGCCTCTTCCTCCTATTTTCTGCTTTGCTGGCTTCACCATTGCTGTAGTTCTCCCAGTCTCTCCGTTAGTAATCATCCCTGTTGCCTACTCTGCCTTGGACCCCTTCCTGTTTGAGCCCCTCCACCTTTAATCCATCTCTTGCCTAGCCGCTACACCTGCTTCATCTCCCTCTCTTCTGCTCAGCTGTGGCCTCTCCCTGATTGCTTGGCATCTATGGCCAGCTACCGTGCAGGTGTGTCCAGGGTCTTCTAGCCAGGACCTTCACTGCTTCTCAATTTGACTTGCCCCTCTTCATCCCTGGCTCCTGGCCAGGGTTTGGCTGTCACACTGGGTTGATGGGAGTCTCTGTGTTGAATGGGAAAGTCTGTGCCCTCTTTGCAGCCATCTGTCTCATACCAGCCCACTGGATTGCTTGGGGAGGACCCTGCCTGCTTTCCTGGAGGGGGGGGGGTTGTCTCCAGTCCAAGTTCATGGAGTGGCTGGTTGGGTGAGTGGGGTGGCCTCACAAGTTCAGCTCTGCTGGAGGGGAACCTGGACAAGGGCCCAACTGCATGGTAAGGCAGAGTATGGGTTGGCTGGAGGGCAGTGGTGCCACAAAACTTGGCTCAAAGCATTCTGAGGCCACTAGACTCATTCCTCTTTGCCGCTGAGGAATCTTTAATATGCTGCATTTTACAAAATCTCAATTCTTTTAGAAGTAATGTCTTAAGTTTCACTGAAAACCAGCTTTAAAGCTAGCATAGTGATATTCACTCAGTAGCTTGCAAGCCACCTTTGGGTCTTCCAAGCACCATTCCCCAATATGTTGCTTATCCTATGCTTCAGCAAAGTGGGCAAGGCCTTTGTCTGGTTACACTTGTGAATTGCAGGTGGCAACTATCCTGAAACACCATCTGTGTAGGAACAGGTAAGCCTTACGCCCACCTTTGAGTGCATTCATTTTAACCTTTAGGTGTCATGTAACTAGGCAGAAGATGACCTAAAAGGCAGCATTCTCAGTAGAGCTACATATTTAATACAGGGTCGGCTACACAGGTAAAGTTGACAGGTCTCACTCAATGTGTGGATGAGAAAAAAAGTGCTGGGATGAAGGGTTATATTTATTAGGCACTGAAGAGCATTCCGGAAAAAGCCAAATTCTACAAAAAGAGTTGGTCTTCATTTGAACTGAAAAGTTGCTGGTGCTCAATTTCCAAAGGTGGCTGAGCAGCTGGGAGAAAACTGACAAGAGCTGAAGAGTATCAGGTATGGAATCATGCCTAATGGATGATGAGGCAAATGCTCATGGTAAGATGTGAGAGCAGGATAGAAGTTGAGAAGAGCAGGGCAATAAAATAGTGGCTGTGTGAAGGACACCAAACGACCCTTAGAAAACCTATATGTCACTTCTAGAATACTGCTAGCCAAGATGAGGAATGAAAAGTGACAAAATCAATGGGATACAGTTGTTCCTGGGTAGAAATTCTGTATATATAAAACAGAAGAATATGTTAGTAGGTGGTGTTGCTTTTAATAGAGAAGGTGTAGGCACAAATAAGCTAGAAATAGAAATACACTCACCCTTGGAATTGCTATCAGTGCAGATACTGGGCCTAACAGTAATTTTAAACTGGGGCAGAGACGGCTCAATAGACAATCATTGGAAACAGTTGGATCTAGGTGGGTTGGTGTTACTGTTATCGTTAGAGGTAACCAGCAGCATTCAGCATGGTGAATCACAGGCTACCCACCCAACACAGCTCAGGTGGGAGTTTAAGTTGCCGCCCTTAAATAGCTGCAACATTTCCTCCAAGGTCAGGGAAAGGGGGATATTAAGAGCATGCCCTAAATATGTGGAGTCCCTCAAGGAGCTATTCTTTCCCTACGTTATAAAATCAGAGTCCAGTAGCACCTTTAAGACCAACAAAGATTTATTCAAGGCGTGAGCATTCAAGTGCAAGCACTCTTCCTCAGACTTCCTTGCACTCGAAAGATCACGCCTTGAATAAATCTCTGTTGGTCTTAAAGGTGCCACTGGACTCTGATTTTATTGTGCTACTTCAGACCAACACAGCTACCCATTTGAATCTTTCCCTACGTTATTTAACATCTCTCCAAGCCCCCTCATCCAACTCCTCCGGAGCTCCGGGCTGGGCTGCTCTCAATATGCTAAGAACACCAACTATACACCTATTGATACCTGAGGCCAGGGGTAGTCCAACTGCAGACATCCAGATGTCCATGGACTACAATTCCCATGAGCCCCTGCCAGCTTTCGCTGGCAGGGGCTCATGGCAATTGTAGTCCATGGACATCTGGAGGGCCGCAGTTCGACTACCCTTGGCCAAGGCCATCCATCCATCCACAGCCCCAGACTCGCTGACCACATGCCTGGAGGCCGAGGTGTGCCGGCTGGACTTAAACCCACTCAGGGGGAGATACTCTGGCTGGGCTGGCATGCAACTTCGTCAGGCGGCTGGCCCTGGCCCTGGGCATCTACGGATCTCCACAACTGACGCTGCGTCGAGTCCTCTGGAAAAGCGGAGCCTCCGCAGAAGCAAGTGATTTCCGCCCCGCGGCCACCTGGGAGCTCTTGCCGGATTCTGGGGCCGACTGCGGGGGGGGGGGGGTACAGCAGGAGGCCGTCAGGGGAACAAGGGCGAAGGCCGGAGCCCTCCCGCCAACGGGCTGAGGAGAGGAGGCGCCAGGCCGCTCGCGGGCCTGTGCTGCCTCGGGGCCAGGTCAAGGTCGGGTCAGGCCCGGCACCCGCCCTCAAGGTAGCCACGCCCAAGTCCCGCCCACTCGGCGCCGGCGCAGAAACGCCACGACGCTCCTCTCTTGATGCGGGCCAAGGGCGCAGGCGCGGAGAGGAGAGGGGAAACAGCGGGCCGGTAGGAGCGCACGCAGGAAAGAGCTCCGCCCCCGAGCGCTTTCCCGGCAGTCTCCGCGCGAGTCGTAGCGCCCAGGCGATCCCGCGCGCGGGGGGCCCGCCGCCGCTGTTGCCTCGGCTGCCTCGGGGTGGGGAGGGCGAGGGCGCCGCGGCCATGTTCGTGCAGGAGGAGAAGATCTTCGCGGCGCGGGTGCTGCGCCTCCGCATCTGCGCCCTGGACGGGGCCGAGTGGCTGGAGGAGGTGGCCGAGGACGCGGCGGTGGAGCGCCTCAAGGAGCGCTGCCTCAAGCACGTACGTCACCCGCCCGGGACAGGCCGCGATGGCGGTGGCGAGGTCCCCTGGCCCGGGGGTAGTCAACCTGTGGTCCTCCAGGTGTCCGTGGACTACAATTCCCAGGAGCCCCTGCCAGCGACTGCTGGCAGGGGCTCATGGGGATTGTAGTCCATGGACATCTGGAGGGCCACAGTTTGACTACCCCTGCTCTAGGCTGATCCTGCATTGAGAAGTGGGTTGGATTAGATGGCCTGTGTGGTCCCTTCCAGCTCTGTGATTCTATGATTCTTATCCTGGGTACTTTAGGCCAGGGGTAGTCAACCTGTGGTCCTCCAGATGTCCATGGACTACAATTCCCAGCGAATGCTGGCAGGGGCTCCTGGGAATTGTAGTCCATGGACATCTGGAGGACCACAGGTTGACTACCCCTGCCATAGGGGCTTTTAAGGGTTTTTAAGGCCTGACTACCCCTGCCCTGGCCCACACACACACACACAGATAGGGGCGTCTCTTCTTGTGTCTGCTGGCCCCAAGAAGCCCCAGGGGTAGGCTTTTGCTGCAGGTTTCTGCCCCCTGGTTATACCATGATGTTTTGGATTTTAAAAATGATAAAACCATTATTGGACGTGGATATGTGCTGTCATTCGACTGTGATTTTGCAGGAACCAGTACGCCCAAGTACCAGAATTCTGATAGCGATCAAAGTGTATTCACCATGATGGCACAATTTTTATTTTTTATTGTGCACTGTATTAATGTTCTTGCATGCCCAGGGAAATGCTGGTCACTTTGAGGTCAGAAGGCGAATTTCCTCCAGGGAGGGAAGGTTGGGGGGGGGGGCATCATAGGGACGTGGAATTGAGATCACTGTGGGTGGGCAGGTAGTTGTAGATTTCCTGTATCCTGCAAAGGGTTGGGCTACATGACCCTGAAAGGTCCTTTCAACTCTTATGATTTTACAATGTCATCAGTGTTTTTAATGGTCTATTGGAATGTTACATGAGGATTTGCAGCTTGAATCCACGTTTTTGCCTATTGTGATGCTGTCAGGATCAGTCCCTGCTCTCTGCCATGTTTGATTTTCAGTGAACCTGTCTGACTCCATCTTGAATGCTGTACCTCTACTGAAACGTTCCCGTGTAACCAAGATCCATGCCTGTAGTTTTCCTTTGATTCCCCCCTCCTTTGATCCTTGCATTTTCACACTGCGTAGTCTCCTCGCTGTGAAACAATGTTGCCTAGTTCCTATAAACATCTTATCAGCTCAGGCTGTGCTAACTTCAACACCTTGGTAGGAAGCCTGGGATGGCACCTGGGTGAGGGGTGCCCCCACTCCCTTGGGAACGCTCAGGTTTTGGGTGGGAGAAATGTATTGATAAATGCTGACTGTCCCAGTATCGACAGTCTTGACTTCGAATGTTATAGTGACCTGATCAGCTTCTTATTATAGAAGTTTGTGAGTTTTGCTGGCGCTTGATAGATGCCACAGAGTAGAGAATCCATGTGTTTTGTGATGCACTGTATTATGAATTTCGTCAGTTTTTGTGGTGTCCATCAGTGACAACATATGTTTTCAAATGTAGCTTTTGTGCTGTGCTAATCCTATAAAAATAGCTGGTTGACAGTTTGCACCTGAAGTGTGCTTGTAAATGTTTCATCATCATCTTGGAGATGAGTGATGAGTGGAGTGCCTCAGGGATCTGTCCTGGGCCTTGTGCTATTCAACATATTCATAAATGATTAGGGTGAAGGAATTTGGGTGAAGGGGGTTCTTATTAAATGTGCAGATGATACTAAACTGGACGGGGTAATAAACACACCAGAAGACATAATCAGGATACAGAATGATTTTAGCAGCCTGAAAAACTGGGCTAAAATGAATAAAATGAATTTTAATAGTAAAAAATGTAAAGTTGTGCATTTTGATGGGAAAAATCAAATGCAGCACTATAGGATGGGTGAGATTTGCCTCAGAAGTAGTATGTGTGTAAAGGGTCTGGGGGTCTTTGTAGACCATACACTGAACATGAGTCAGCTGTGTGACTCGGTAGCTCAAAAACCAAACAAGTTGTTGGGCTGAATTAAAAGAAGTATAGTGTCCAGATCACGCACGGTGATGTTACCACTGTGCTGTACTGATCAGACCTCACTTGCAGTACTGTGTTCAGTTTTGGGCACCACAACTGAAGAAAGGTATGGAGAAACTGGAGCCTGTCCAGAGGAGGGCAACAAAGATGGTGAGGGATTTGGAGACCAAGTTGTATGAGGAAAGGTTGAGGGAGCTTGGTCTGTTCAGCCTGGTGAGAAGGTGACTAAGAGATGATTTTGAAATACTTGAAGGGCTATCAGAGAAAAGATGGAGCAGAGTTGTTTTCTATTGCCCCAGAGGGTCGGACCAGAACCAATGGGTTTTAATTAATTCAAAAGAATTTTTGGCTAAACATCCAGAAGAAATTCCTGACAGAGTGGTTCCTCAGTGGAACAAGCTTTCTCAGGAGGTGGTGAGTTCTCCTTCTTAGGAAGTTTTTAAGCATGGGCTAGATAGTCACCTCACAGAAATTCTGATTTTATTAACTTGGGTAGATTGCGAGTGGGCGGGTGGACAGGAAGGGGTGTGCCAGTGTTTGTCTCTTGTGGCCCTTCCTAGCATACCCAGGGAATTGCTAATTGCCACTAGGATTGGGTGCTTTGAGGTCTGAAGCCAGCGCCAGCGGGGGAAGGGGAGGCACGGGTGGCGGGGCACGGGCAGGCGTATACACACAGGCACAGAGCTCGCGACTGCGTATGTGCACCCACTGGTACAACGTTGCCTGCACCTTCCTCCCCACGCCGCTGGCTGCTTTGGGTGCAAATGGCTGCTTCGGATGCCAAAGCACCCAACCCTAATTGCCACTGTGGGATGGTAGGTGAATTTCCTCCAGGCCAGGCTGGATTCTGGAGAATTTTTTTTTTGGGGTGGGATCATTTGGACATTAAATTGGGGTCACTGTGGATAGGCAGGTAGTTATGAATTCCTGCATTATGCAAGGGGTTGTGGACGACCGTGGAATTACCTTCCAACTCTGTGATACTATATGCAGAATTTTAGTGGTATTAAATAACAATAAAACTTACAAGTAGCCTTCATGACAAGATTTTGCAATTAGAGCAGTTACAATCATATAAGTATAGGTCTACTAACAACAAGACAATTTAAAAACCTTTAGATGGCTGTTATTTTTAGTACTTCCCATGAACATTAATGTAGTATATTATGTAAGGGAAATTTAATGAGAATCCAGGCAAAAATAATGAGTAACTGTGAATTTTAGTCCAGTTTTCACACTATTGTGGAACAATAGAATTTTTGATCACTTGTTTTTTGGATCACTCCATGGACAATAATGTGATTGATCTTTTGATCTTATCTTGTGATGGGTCCTTCTCCTTCAGGGGGAAAAAGAGGACAACTGGATGATTTCCACCAATACATCAAGGAGGCAGGACTTAAAAGTTCTTCCTGTCGACTTCAGGTGGGAGTCGCCCAAAGGTTCAGTTCGGCAATTCCAATAGCCTTCGTATCTAAACTTAACTGACAACAACTTCCTTAACAAGAAGAACCATACAATCATTAATACGATGCTACTTGCAGCACAAATGGTAGGCCCTGTATTAACGTATATAACCAATATTTTATCTTTTATCTTTATCTTGTTAACATGTGATGCTTGTGAGGGAGGGATGAAGATGTCCTTTTTTTCCCCCCCATTCCGCTGCTGATATTGTGGTATGGTTTAATCAGTCTATCTTCTCATTGTCTTCGTTTTGATACTGTTACAGCTATCTTGTCTGATCTGATCAGACAATGTTCTTTGGCCATTCTGTTTTGAATTTTGTCAGATCCAACTATACAACTGTTATCTCTAGCACCTTTATTGGTATCTTCATTTGTGCTGTGGTCCACGGCTCTTGCACTGGAACATTTCTTGATCTGTATGCCAAAAACACTTCCCCAGTGTAAAATTAGAATTCACAGTCCACCATTGTAGGCTGCCTTTCACTTGTGTTAGCAGCAACCAAGTTCTTAAACCCTAGTTCAGAATATGATTCTGAGATGGTTTTAGGTATTCTTGCAATCTTCTCGAGTATTGCCATGCCCAGACAACCGTATCCAGGCTGGCTATCCTTATGCCCATCATGCTGGCCAAATCCCTAAGCTATGAGCTTCTGCCCTTATGATTTTCCTGGCTGCCAACACTACTTCTGCTGACCTTTTGCTTAGCCTTATCAACTTTAACTGTGCAGTGTCAATGATGACACCCCAAATGCTCTGTCCTTTGGGTCAGAATCATCAAGCTCTTAGCCACATGACAAATCAGAATTCCTGAAAGACCCCCGTGATCTTCTGCGTCCATTCTATGGAGCTCCCTGGTGCATGTGCCTGGATCAGGAAAACGTATAAGTATGAGCGTACATGAATATCCATACCCCCTAATGTTGCTACTGGCAGAATACCAACGTGAAAAGTGTTCCTGGTGCCATTGCCAGTCCACAAGGAAGAGCCTTATACTGGTAATATACTTAAAAAAAACAAAAACAAAGTCATTTTCTGTAATCTGGTCTTATTGGCACATGCAGCCAGGCTTCTTTGAGATCCAGCAAAGTTAGGTAATCCCTTGACTGCAAGGATTTCTTAATGGAGTTCAGTGTTTCCATTCAAAAAAGCTTTAACTTTATGTAGTGGTTTAGGAATGTTAAGCCCAACACCACTCTACAGTTGCCACTTAACTTGGAACTAGGAAAGGGGGGGGGGCTCTTTGTTTCGCTTCCATATTTCATACTATTTGTATTTCCTTTATGTGTAACATGTGTTGACTTGCCAAATGAATGGCCTCTCGCTTTTATTTGGGTTTTGCTTTTGCAATTTTGTCTGGTGGGAATCTTTGAAATTCTATTGAATAACCTTGTTGTACTATGACCTTGACCCTCGATCCACTGGTGGGCCTTCCCATCCCAACAAGGAAAGTCTGCCTCCCCCCCAGTGCCGACTGCCAGTCATACCTTGGATTGTCTGTTCTTGTCCTGTTTGATAGAGCTGTTATTTACCACTATTAAATTATTGACCTCGGTCACCATATCCTCCTTGAAAGAAGTGCCTTTGTTGTATCCAGGACTGTCTTCTACCATCTTGATGGAAACAAGGCAATGTATGCTTCTTATGAAAAGAAGTGTTAGTGCCATAGTAATTACCTCTACCCGTTCCTCATAGAGATCTGGGTAACACTTTTTCCTTGTCTTTTGGTTCTATCAGAATACTTTCTAGTGTTTCTCCAAAACATCTTTGCCCTAAAAAAAATGGATATGCAGTTACAATGGCCTTAGCTCTCGTATCAGTTTGCCAGGCCTGAAGCCGTAAGATTCTCCCAGCCACTGTACTAGTTGCCATTGCACACGCATTCCTTATTCCGGCTTCAAGTGAAGCAAGTACCCTAAACGCTAGCTCTTAAAACACCTTTTGCCAGCCATTTATCATGTTCTAGAATCATTTATCATGTTCTAGAAAATTATTAGGGCGGCTGGAGTGGCCTTAAGTGGAGTTGTGGGGGAGAGGGGAAGCTAGAGAGCCCCGAAAGGCGGGATCTGGCAGATCCTCTCCTCTGTGAGGTTAGACCAGCTGTTAGGTGTCAGGTTGGGTTGGGTGGGCTAGGGGGGATTTTTGTAGGGGGCTGTGTAGGGAGGGTGAGGTTAGGGTGGGTTAGGGAGGGAATTGGTAGCAGCTAGGTTAAATTAGATTAGTTAGATTGGTTAGGGCCAGTGAGAGGGAGGAGCTACAGCCGCTCTACCCAAAGTATTGCAGCAATTAGATAAGGTTGGGGCCAATATACAGGGCACTACTGGACGTGGCTAGACATGGCATGGTCTGCCAGACAGGAACGACAGAGTGGGCATGGAAGGGGAGAGGGGGTTATAACCCAACCTGGGAGAATTATTCCAGCACTTCTGGGCCAAGGGAGGTATGGCGGTGGGAGGAGGTTCAATAATAGGGGGAGAGCGGCACACGCAGGTCCAGAAAGGCCCCGACCGTGGAAACACGGTAGGTGGCCTGGTCGATGTGCTCGCTGTCCTTCAAACCTCCGTCCCATCCCCAAATCTGTAGGAGAGAGGGCTAGGGCGGAGCCGGTGCTGATGCTATGCAACGCCAGGTCGATCAAGAACAAATCCTCAACCCTGCGGGACTATTTCGCAGGGCATGGGGTAGACCTGGCGTGCATCACCGAGAGCTGGGTGCGCGAAGGTGAAACAGTCGCCCTTAAAGATCTTGCGCCACCCGGCTTCTCGGTCCTCCATCAGCCCCGGCTCCATGGTAGGGGGGGTGGGGTGGCGATCCTAGTCCGGGACAGCTATGCCTTCAGGGCTCTCCCAGCACCATCGATCCCAGGAGTTGAATGTGTCGGCCTGACGTGGGAATCGGTCGAGAACGTGGCCATCTGGGCGGTGTACCGTTCACCCACTGCGCCGCCCGATGCCCTGCTGGGCCTGCTGGAGGCGGCGGCCGCCTGGACATTGCAGTTCCCCAAATTATTAATTTTGGGGGACTTTAATGTCCATGCGGATTCGTCGGCTCCAGGACTTGGCCTGGACCTGGTGTCGGCCATGGCGACACTGGGGTTCTCGCAATTTGTTGCTGGTCCCACTCATCAGGCTGGCCACACCCTGGATCTGATCTTTGGTGCTGGTGTTGAGATCGATCTGGTGGCTAACAACATCGTTCCGTGGTCTGACCACCATACCCTGAAGGCTCGCCTACGGATGCCACCCCTCCCCTGTTTGGGTGACGGACGCATTTTAGTCCGCCCACGGAGACTTATGGAATCCGAAGGATTCCTGAATGCTCTGCGGGACCCGATGCCCTCCGGTGTCTCGTTGGAGGCCTTGGTGGAGGACTGGCAGTCCCGCCTGTTGGCCGCCATTGACGAGATAGCTCCTGAGCGCCCTCTCCGCCCTCGCCTCAAGCAGGCCCCGTGGTTTACCGCGGAGCTTCGGGAGAGGAAGAGGGAGGTGAGACGGCTAGAGCGAGTGTGGCGGAAGACCCGCGACGAAGCTACAAGAACATCTCATCGCACGCTTATGAGGGCGTATGAGATGGCGGTGAAAGCGGCAAAGTGTGACTACTTTGCTGCGGAAATCGCGTCCGCTAGCTCTCGCCCAGCCCAATTATTTAGGATAGTTCGGACCCTTACTGCCCTCGAAGGAGGGCATCAAAATAGTAGTCAATTGGAACTAGGCTGCGAGGCTTTTGCGAGCTATTTTGCGGATAAGATCTTGTCGCTCCGTCGTGACCTTACTGCCACAGTTGATACAGTTCGTGAACTAGAAGCTCCGTGGCCGTTACGGGGGATCAGGTTTGATGGCTTCAGGCGGCTCTCTTTATCCGAAGTGGACAAATTGCTAGGGTCGGTGAGGGCGACCACTTGCCCCCTTGATCCCTGTCCGTCGTGGTTGCTTAAGATCAGCGACCCACGGATAGGTGTTCCCCTGAGGGAGATTATAAACCTCTCCCTTACATCGGGAGAATTCCCTCAGCGGCTCAAGGAGGCAGTGGTTCGCCCTCTTCTGAAAAAACCATCGCTGAATCCGCGGGACCCCGCCAGCTACCGCCCGGTATCGCATCTTGCATTCCTGGGCAAGGTGGTTGAGAGGGCCGCCGCGGACCAGCTCCTAGCATTTTTGGAGGAAACTTCGGCCCTTGATCCATACCAGTCTGGCTTCCGTCCTGGCCATGGGGTGGAGACTGTGCTGGTCGCCCTGACAGATGATCTCCGGCGCCAGCTGGACCGGGGCGGGTCGGCCATTCTCGTGCTATTAGACCTGTCAGCCGCATTTGATGTGGTTGACCACGAGCTCTTGGTTCACCGCCTCGCTGATACTGGGATTGGAAGGGTGGCTCTTAAATGGCTATCCTCCTTTCTAGAGAACAGATCACAGAGGGTCGCTGTGGGGGAGGAGTTATCAGACTCCTTTGCACTCCCATGTGGGGTGCCACAGGGAGCGGTGCTCTCCCCCACGTTATTTAATATCTATATGCGTCCCCTGGCTCAGCTGGTACGGAGTTATGGGCTTGGGTGTTACCAGTACGCTGATGATACCCAGCTCTATCTCTTGATGGATGGCCGGCCAGATCTCCCCCCAGAAAAATTCGCCAGTTGTTTGGAAGCAGTGGCTGGATGGATCAGGAAGAGCCGCCTGAGACTCAACCCCTCCAAGACGGAGGTCCTTTGGCTAGGCCGAAGGGAGCAGGAACAGGAAGCGCGTCTTCCCTGCCTGGACGGGGTACAATTGTCATCTGTGCCCCAAGCCAGGAATTTGGGAGTGATTCTGGATGCCTCACTTTCCATGGAGGCCCAGGTCACTAAGGTAGCCCGGACGGCGTTTCTCCATCTACGCCAAGCTCGGCTACTAGCGCCCTACCTGCCCCCGGAACACCTGGCCACTGTGATCCATGCAACGGTTACTTCTAGATTAGACTTCTGTAACTCGCTCTACGCGGGCCTACCCTTGTCTCTAACCCGGAAGTTACAGCTGGTACAGAATGCAGCTGCACGGGTCCTCACTAAATCATCTTGGAGGTCCCATGTTCAGCCTCTGCTGAAGCAGCTGCACTGGTTGCCAGTTTGTTTCCGGATCAGGTTCAAGGTTTTGGTACTAACCTTTAAGACTATACGCGGCTTGGGTCCTGCATACTTGAGGGACCGCCTATCTCCTTATGCCCCCCGCAGGGCACTTCGCTCTGCGGGTAAGAATCTGCTGATGATCCCAGGACCCCGGGAGGCACGCCTGGCCTCGACAAGGGCCAGGGCCTTTTCGGTCCTGGCCCCTACCTGGTGGAATGAGCTCCCTGAAGAGCTGCGGGCCCTGTCGGAGCTCTCTGAGTTCCGCAGAGCCTGCAAAACGGAGCTCTTCCGCCAGGCGTTTGTCTAAGGCCGGGTGATGGCCCGGGGCTAAGATCGGACCCCTCTCCCCGGAGGGGGGAGACCAGTACTAAACTGACCTGGTTCCCCAGAGTGTTCCATCCTATGCCCAATTATCCTCCGTTCCCTTCTGCTCATCCAGTGGGCCTGTACGGGAATAGTTTTAATCGCCATCATTGTGACTTAGTCATTGTTTTAATGGGGTTTTAATGGGGAATTTTAATGATTAATATATTGTATTGTATTAAAATGTTGTGAACCGCCGCGAGCCGGTTTCCGAGAGCGGCGGTCATACAAATCAAATAAATAATAATAATAATAATAATAATAATAATAACTGTGCCATCTTGCGCATCCAGATGATGGAAGCCCTGGCAGCAATTGAGGGGAGTGATAAATGCTCTTTATACCACTGACATTGCTTTAAATGTCTTGCATAACACATAGTTTGCTTTTCTATCCAAGTGAGTCCAAGTTCTCCCCCTTCCTCAGGCAAAAACCCATAGGATTGTATTTCTACCACCAAGTCCATCAAGAAACTGAAAACCTGGAAAAATTCCTCTACATAGGTCAGCATTGAATACAGTTTTCTTGCTGATGCTGGAAATTGCCTATTTCCCTAGGCTTTGCCCTCTACTTCTTTTCAAGTAATGGAGCACAAGAATTAGCTCTGGATTTGAATCTCCAGGTGGGAATTTTTTTCCTGTTCCCTTGTGGTCTAGATGGGTTTTGCTTTTCTGCATTCCCATCTCCTACTGTTAACCTAAGTTGTATTTTTTTCTAAGCATCCACTTAAAACATATTAGTAATCATCAGGAATAAAAACAATACTTTGTTTATTCTGGGATTACCATTTCTCTATTACTCTCTGCATCTGAGACAATTCTCCTCTGCTTTGGATAAGTCCTCATCTGAATACACTGAGAATCTTGTGGGACTGCAGTAACATCTTTTGAGCTACTTTAGTCAGCCATAGGGAACTTAAGTCCCTGTCCCAAAACATGTCCATATCTGGGGGGGGGGGGTGTGCACCTATATTGTTGGCTTGTCTCCTCATCCTACCTTCTGCTACTTTTATTCCGAGCAAATTGAGGAACCACTTATTTAATACAATCCAACATCTCATTAAACAAGTGAGAATGCCCATGGGCTCTTACTGTACTTTCCCAGCTGTTGCGGGTCTCCTCGTGTGGCCACTGTGTGCACCTGCACATATATCTGAGGCTTCCCATTCTTCTAGCTTTCAGCATTTTTTCAGGGAAGCCTCTTCGTCGGCTTGGTAGGGACGGCCTGATAGAGCGTGCACGCCAGCAGTTAGGGCCTCCAACTCCCCTTCAGGAAGGAGTGCATCTTCTCCCACCTCCATATTACTCTCTGTGCTGGATGCTGCAAAGCTGTCCACAAAATGGTCACTGCTTGCCTTCAGGATGATCCTGCAACAGACTCCATCCCTGCTTTTTTGCTGCTGTCTGCCAAAGACAGAATGGGTAAAGAATTAGAATCAATAATAATAGAATTATTGTAAGAATAAATAAAGGCCTGTTCCACTGCCTGTCCACTGCTCTCTTCACAGAGTTAGGAAACAAACTGAACCTTTGGGCGACTCCTACCTGATGAGGACAGGAAGAATAACTTTTAAGTCCTGCCTCCCTGACAAATTGGTGGAAATCACCCAGAAGTTGTCCTCGCCCCCTAGAGGGAGAACTGTGATCTTGCAATGTATTTTAGTAAAGGTAAAGATATCCCCTGTGCAAGCACCGGGTCATGTCTGACCCTTGGGGTGACGCCCTCTAGCGTTTTCATGGCAGACTCAATACGGGGTGGTTTGCCAGTGCCTTCCCCAGTCATTACCGTTTACCCCCCAGGGTACTCATTTTACCGACCTCAGAAGGAAGGAAGGCTGAGTCAACCTCGAACTGCTGGGATTGAACTCCCAGCCTCATGTGCAGAGCTTTCAGACTGCATGTCTGCTGCCTTACCACTCTGCGCCACAAGAGGCTCTATTTTAGTATTTAGTATTTTAGTAGTGCCCCTTTAACAATTATAAGGATACACCTGAGATGCTCTATTTGATTCTGTTAGGTCCAGTGATGGTGTTGTCTGGGTGTTTGTGGCAGTAAAATTAGCATCTGGGTTTGTTGCAAGCTCTGGTACCAGTGTTCATCCTCAGATGTTTTAATATTGTGGGTGAGGAGTTGTTTAAGACTGAGGGGCAGAATTCAACTGTGTTGGTCTTAAAGGTGACACGATTTAAACTGGGTTCTGTTGCTTCATTCAGACCAATACTGCTACCAACCAGGGTCTAGTTAGTTAACATTTGCCTCATGGCAGTAAGTAAAAAACAGTGGGGCTGGTTGTTTTGTCTGTTTAGTCTTTGGCCATGGATATGCTTTGTGTTTTGAGTGACCCCATATAAGATTCATAGGGATCCATGCATTGTCAAGGTGCATTCTGTGCCCATGGGTGTGCTAAGTGTTTTTGTGGTACGTATAGGTTGACCCAACACAAAAATCATTAGGATCCATGCTTTGGAAACATATTTTTTCTCGCTCTTGTAGTGAATTTGTGATTTTGGGGCAGTCTGTAGCTATGGACATGATACATGATTTGATGGTGAGTTTGGGGTGCAAGAATCCTGAAGATCCTTGAAGATCTGTGCTTTGGACCTACATTTTTATACCATGGTGGTGTCAGAAAGCAGTAGATCTTTCTTTCTTTCTTTTTGCCTACCTGCCTACCTGTAGGCTAAGACATGATCTACATATGACAAGTTTTATTTTCTTTCAATGTAAAAATCATATAAATTCATCAGGATCCATGCTTCTGACCCGTTAGAGCACTACAATATATATTTATATTATAGTTTTGTCTGTTGTCCTGGCTTTTACATATAATTTCATTCTGGGTTTGGGGATGTTCTCTTGAAAAAACTAGAGGGTCACTGAGAATCTGTGTAGATTTTTCCAGAAGCAAGGAGTGCTGAGAAATGCCCCAGCAACAGGTTGTGTGTTTTTTCTGCATAGGAATCTGAGAAAGCCACTCTCTTGGCAGATATGGTCAGTGCCCTACATGTTTAGTGGGCAGTTTCCTTTTCTTGTAAAAGCCAGCTTGCTGTAATGGTTAGGAACACCAACTTCTAATCTGGTGAGCTGGGTTTGATTCCACGCTCCCCCACATGCAGCCAGCTGAGTGACCTTGGGCACGCCATGGCACTGATAAAACTGTTCTGACCGAGCAGGAATATCAGGACTCTCAGCCTCACCCACCTCACAGGGTCTCTGTTGTGGGGAGAAGAAAGGGAAGGCGATTGTAAGCTGCTTTGAGACTCCTGATAGAGAAAAGCAGCATATAAGAACCAATTCTTCTTATTATTCTAAAAAAACAAGTTTCCTTTGACTTTTTAATAGCCTCCTTTGAGAGTTTTTTAAATCTCTGCCTGCTTCCTTTAAATGTTTTCTTAGACAATTAATTGGCAAATACATAGGCTGTTGGAATATATGTTGGGTTTTCATAATTTTGAGTTTTATTTAGTCTGCTATGCAGGCACTCAGGTTCACATCTCTGTGCTTGGGATCAGAACTACCCGCTGATTAAGTCAGCAGTTATTTGCAAAAGGTCACTCCAGGAAAACATAAAAATAAACTTGCCCTGGCAACATTTATGTGGGTATGATGGTACTTATGCTTGTAGGAAGGAGTTGTGGCTTGAGTATGAGTCTGTCGGACAGGACAGATTCTTTGGAGACAGCTTGGATGTCCTGATCTGAGCTTGTAGAAATGTCATAAAAACATATTTGGCAAATAGGAAAGTAGGCCTCTTTAAAGAACAGCCTGTTGGTCTCCCAGTAATGTTGCAAATAGAAACTTCTCACTGAATTCCCTTAAATTAGACAACCAATCTCTTTCTATAAAGGGTCGTTGATTTGACAGGGCAGGTGAACTGGTTGACAGATGACACTGTTGCCATCTCAGGGCTAAGGGACTGTGAGGCCATTATATGGGGACCTGGTTGTAGGTCCATGTCTGGCTTCTCAGACTACTTCCTTCCACAGTGTCCCTGTTACTGGCTGTGGGTTTTAATCAGGTCTATTGACTATCCCTTCCTCTGAGGAAACCTCTTCATCACTTGATTCTGCAGGAGCTTACTGTTCTACGACATAAGGGCTTACACACTGATCTGTTCCAAAACCTTGCCTGGTGTTGCTGTTAAACTGACTGATTGGTATTTTTCCCCTTTGTAAAAACAGGGACTACACTTGTCCTCCTTCAGTCCAGTGTTCTCCTGAACTTTTCAAAGATAATTGTATAGGTTCTGAGATTTCCTCTTCCAGTTCTTTCAACTGCCTTGGATGTTAATAATCAAGCCCTGGAGATTTAATTTAAAGTAGCCAAATATTTCTGAATAACCTCTTTATCAATTCTATAAGATCCTGGAAGAGTCCCCCTGAAATAAATAAATAAACAAACAAACACATAAATAAATAAAAATCTGGTAAAAAGATTACATTAACAACTGGAATCCTATGCTTTTTTTTTTTTTTACAATTGCTTAACATTTTAATTGTTCATGGCTATATTAGTTATGATTATTGTCTTAATGTATTTATTATGCTGTAAACCACCCCAATTAGAGCCTCTTGTGGCGCAGAGTGGTAAGGCAGCAGAAATATTGTCTGAAAGCTCTGCCCATGAGGCTGAGAGTTCAATTCCAGCAGCTGGCTCAAGGTCAACTCAGTCTTCCATCCTTCCGAGGTTGGTAAAATCAGTACCCAGCTTGCTGTGGGGTAAACGGTAATGACTGGGGAAGGCACTGGCAAACCACCCCGTATTGAGTCTGCCATGAAAACGCTAGAGGGCATCACCCCAAGGGTCAGACATGACTCGGTGCTTACACAGGGGATACCTTTAAACCACCCCAAGTGCCCCCCAATTGAGTATTTCCTTGTGAGAAAACAAAGAAGGTATTGACCTATATGACCCCTTCCAACTGTCTAATTCTATGACAAGAGACACTACTGAGGGCGGGTACATTCTCATAATTTTCAGTCCAATCCAGATGCTGAGAACTCAGGAAAGATTTACCTAAGCAGGATCTGCTCCACAGCTTAGAACAGCATCCTTCTTTGGCATCTACCGCCCTCTACAAAGGCATCCTACACCCATGCGGCAATCCTTATTTATGCTCACCTCCATGAAGTTGGGAAAAGACTAGCAATCACCCACCACTACCATCAGTGGAGCATCATATGGGGGAAAAGCTAAGGCACTACAGCATGAGATGCAGGGAAGGGAAAGGGGACAGGGTGCATCTCCCCAGGGTGCCAAGGGAGATAGGAATCCCTGGTCTACCTATATGTGTGGGTTAGTATTTCCCATTTCATTGTATCTGAGGAAGTGTGCTTGTAGGCACACAAAATCTTATGCCTTGAATAAAACCCTTTTGGTCATAAAGGTGCCACTGGACTCAATTTTTATCCCTTTAATTGAAACCTAGATTAAAAAAATATTTTCTCCTAACACTTAAAAGAAAGTAACTTAGGTACCAGATCATCCTCAAGTGAAAGGGTGTGCCACAGACAAGGTGCCACAACTGAAAAAAACCTGTCTCTGGCTGTCACCTGCCTCACTGCTGATGATGGAGGCACTGCAAGCAGATCTTAGTGGTGGGGGATCTGTCCCAAATGGGCTGCATTGAGCTCTTGTTTCCCTGGTGTGGCCCCTGCCCCATCATTCAGGAAAGTAGGCAAAGTTTGGTCGGTAAAATGAGTACCCAGCTTGCTGGGGGGTAAACGGTAATGACTGGGGAAGGCACTGGCAAACCACCCCGTATTGAGTCTGCCATGAAAACGCTAGAGGGCGTCACCCCAAGGGTCAGACATGACTCGGTGCTTGCACAGGGGATACCTTTACCTTTAATTGTTCAAGCTAAGAAGAAACTTCTCTATATTTGTCCAGTCTAGACCAGGCTTTCTCAACTAGAGTTATGTGAAACCCTGGGGTTTCCTGATGGCCCTGGAAGGGTTTCCTGAATGGATGGGGGTTAATTAATTTGTAAATATATTTTAAAAAATTTATTAAACGTGTACTGTGATATAACCATATATAGTCATGTCTACTCAATTCCTCCTCTCCCAAAATGGCCAGTGATGGGCCTGGTGGGGGTGGGAAGGGCCTATATTTCCAACCATATTCTGCATGATTGTGCCACTTTGGGGTTTTCTCTAAGCCTGAAGAATATTTCAGGGATTTCTTTCTTAATGGTAAATAAGTTGAGAAAGGCTGGTCTAGACCCTTGGCAACATGACAGCTGAATACAGAAGACTCATATGTTTCTCTGATATTTTGTAACATGTTTTGGTGTTTTTTGTTTTTGCCTAGTGTGTGCCTGAGAGTTTGGAGGATCCAAAAAGTGTAACACATCACAAATTGATCCATGCTGCTTCAGAAAAGGTGCTGAGTGATACAAAAACCATCTCGGAAGAAAACATTAAAGATAGAGGTATGTTAGCTTTACAGTGAAACTACTCCTCAGCAGCCAGTAATCCAAGAAATGTGATAATGCAGTTAAGATGTCAGTCATATGCCAGGTTATAACTGGTTCAGTGGTCGCTGTGAGTCTTGCTATTATCCACCCTGGCTGGGGTGCAACTGGCCATCTCACCCTTGGCCAAGAACCTGGGAGTGATCCTGGATGCTTCCCTGTCTATGGAGGCCCAGTCACAGGAGTAGCCCTCTCATAATTTTTCCATCTTCGCCATGCAAGACTACTAGTGCCCTGTCTGTCATTAGATTGCTTAGCCACAGTCACCCATGCAGCAGTCACCTCGACATTGGACTTCTGTACCTTGCTCTATGCAGGCCTGCCCTTGTCTCTGACCTGGAAACTGCAGCTGGTGCAGAATATGGCTGCTAGGATCCTCACAGGAACATTTTAGAGGGCCCATATCCAGCCTGTGCTGAGGCAGCTAAATCGGTTGCTGGTTGCTTCCTGGATTTTGGTTCAAGATTTTGGTATTAAACTTTAAGGCCATCCGCGGTCTGGGCCCTGCATATCTGCGGGACCACCTATACTTATTCCCTCCACAGGGTGCTTTGCTCTGTGGGTGCTAATCTATTGCAGGTCCCTGGTTCAAGGGATGTTTGCCTGACCTTGAACAGGGCCAGGGCCTTTTTGGTCCTTAACCCAACCTGGTGGAATGAGCTCCTGAGAATGCTAAGGGCCCTCATGGAGCTTTCACAGTTCTGCAGGGCCTGTAAAACGGAGGTGCTCCTGGCGAGAAAGAGAACCTATAGCAGCAGGAAGAGTGAATGAATCAGAAGTTTAAACAAGGAGGATGTAATTGGCAAAAATTGCCCCTCTTCCATTAGCAAATATGATTGGGATCCAAGACAGTGTGTGTCGGGGTGCTTCTCCCCACTGCTGCAAAGGGTCTTCTGCTTGAGAATTGTCACCAGAGCAAAGTGGGAAAGGGGCAGCTTGAAGATTGCCAATGAGGTGGAGCTCACTACTTCCCTAGGCTGCTGATTCCACTGCTGAACGACTCTTACTGTAAAAAATGTTTTCCTGATATCCAGCCAGTACTTTTCCACCTGTAATTTAAACCAATTATTGTGACTTCTATCCTCTGCTGCCAACATCAACAGCTCCCTGTCCTCTTCTAAGCTCATGGAATGGCTCTCATCATGCCCCTGAGTTCATTAAAGTCTGCCCTGCTAAAATATACTCAACTAGCTATGAACTTCCTTGTCTCCTCGTTGCTAAAGGAATTGTAGGAGGACATGATCACTTCCCCCCCTAAGGTCCCTACCACTTTGACCCCATTTACCAACTATTGCCTGTTGATTAACTTAAGCTGACCTTGTTTGAGCCCCTCTTATTTTTTTTCCACCATTGGAAAAGTGAGTTGTTGGCTCTGTTTTGACTCTGGATGCTTAGCTGATTTTGTCTCCTAGCATACCTCAGGGAAGCTGAAATAACCCATAACTACACTGTCTAGCTGCTCTAGGAGGGCAGCATCCCCCTCCTCACCCTGGTGAAACAGACTGCAGCAGACTCCAATCATGATAATTTTTGTCCTTCCTTCCCTTAGTTTCACCTGCCTCTTTCAGTATTTCCCGATAAGCAAACCCTCTTTATATATACATACTAGAAATTAAGCCCGTTTTATGTCTGAATAAAATGGGTGCTAGGAGCCTGTCTTGTCTTGGCGGCGGGAGCGGCCTCACGGCGGTGAGGCTATCCCGGGGTCGAGAGAAGTCAGAGAGAACAGCTTTCTGACAGGAGGCCAGCTGCGGGCCCCTCCCCCACCCTTCCGAAAGGCCGAAAACGGCCTCCTCTTGCTTGGCTGGAGGCCGGCTGCCGCCCCCCCCCCCTCCCGAAAGGCCAAAACGGCCTCCTCTCGCCCCGGGAGCAAAGCCGCTCCCGGGGCGACAGGAGGCTGGCTGCCGCCCCCCCACCCTCCCGAAAGGCCAAAATGGCCTCCTCTCGCCCCGGGAGCGAAGCCGCGTAGCGCAGCGCGCCTCCCAATTGGCCCTCTCCGAGTTTTTATCCCGGACGGGTTCCGCCCTAACTCCTCCCACAGAGCCCTTACTCTTTTATTTATTCTGCGGTGCGCTGCGCCGCGGGGTGGTGTTTAAGATATACTAGCTTCAAAGCCCGTTCCTAAGAACAGGCTTTGAAAGAGTCCCCTCCCCTGGCCCCTGGCCAGGCAGCTTAAGGTGGCTTTGGGCTGTAGCCGGATCAAGTGGGGTAGGCGGGGGCTGGCCAGCTTGTTAGCAGGCCCGGGACAGAGCTCCTTAGCAGGCCCAGCCTAGCAGGCCGGGAGGCCCTTGTTAGCGTTAGCAGGCCCTCCACCACCACCCTTCGCCCAGGGCCCTCTCCCCTTACCTGCTGCTGGCTCCAGGCACTGAGGCACTCCTGAGAGCAAAGAGCCTAGAGTCCAGTTCTTTTTCTTGAACAATTAGTATCCATCCAGTACTACATTCTATTCATGGGCATCATCTCATGCAAGCTCTGTAGTGTCTTATAAATTACATCACTCTGTCTACATTAGAAGGTTAAGCTCTTCCTCCTTATAGGCACTTTCTCACTCACATCCATCCATTTCTCTTCTGCCTTTCTTTCTCCCATTCTTTCTCTCATGGCTTACTCTGCTTTCTCCCCTTCTCTCTCTCTCTTTCTTTCTTTCTCCCTTTCTCTACACCTGCCTGCCTGCCTTTCTTCCCTCCCTCCCTCCCAGTGGGGCAAGGGGTCTTGGGGGGGGGAGGGGAAACTCCTGCGCACACTCACTGCCCTCTAGCGCCCGCTTTATTTTTCATACAGCAGGCTTAATTTCTAGTAATAATAATGACCAATGAAACTTTTATGCTTTGATTATGCCTAGCATATATAAAGCTAAATGACTATTTATATTTAAATATTATTTATTACTTAGTTTTAAAAGACTGCTGCCTTCTGAAACCTTTTAAAAGGGACCAATAGTAATTGATTCCTGATTCCTGAAGTGTAGTTCCTCTTTGTAGCATTATCTCCCATCACTGGTGACTAAACCAAAATCATTTTCTTGGTGCCTGTCCCCCCTTTTTTACCTGTTTCAAAGCAGAAAATATTCCACCTTGTGTTCTTGTGTCCCAATTCCTTTTCCGTATTAGATGTTTTGGTGCTGGTAAAGAAGAGAGGTCCTCCTACCCCTCCCAAAATGGCTGATGTTTCTGAAGAGGAAAAGGTAAGTTTGGAGGGTTTCTTGTGTTTTCAGGTTGCTGGTGGATATTTCAAGGTGTTATAGCCCAAGTTACAGAAGGAACGCTGAGGATCCCTGATTTACTTCTTGCTTCCTTAAAGCCGGAACATTTTCTAACTTGGGCTCTGTCTACATGGTATGAAGCTTCAATTGATTATTCATAATAAGCAGACTTTGTTGAAGAAAATCTCTTAATTGAAAATATAACCAACGTAGCATCTTTAAATCCTTGCTCAAATGAATACACGACGGGACAGGCCCCTTATCTATACTCTCCCCCAGCTATCCCCCTGAACCCAGTTTTAGTAATGAACACTTCCAAAGCCCTTTTTCCCAGTGCCTAACGAAAGTTGTTGTTGTTATTGTTTGACTTTTAGCCTGCCACTCCCGGAAGGCTCGTGGCGGGTTACATTCACTATAAATCCCAATAAAATACCCCTAAAAATATAACAATATCCTGACAGAAACCAACATCCAAGACATATATGGCGACATAACACAACTAAAGGTAAAGGTAGAAAAGAAAATCCCGGCTGTTTCTGATCCAGCCTGAATTGGCTAAATCATCCTTAGTATTTTCAAAAGAACCCCAAGTTTCAAAACAATTGGATAGCAGAGAATGCTCCCATCCAGCCTCCATTATTTACAATTATGGGAAGTTATGAACAGATCAGAGAATCTATTTTTTTCCGACCCACACATAGAATCCAAACAATTTTAAGTTTTAAAATAATTTTTTTTAAAGAATGAAAATCACAAAATCCCCCCCACAGCCACTGCACACCCACAGAAACCCAAAGAATGAGATAAAAGAGAAACTAAAAGAATCCCTCCAGCCAATCCAGTTACAGCCTTCTCCAGTGATGATCAAGGATTCTAGGCAGGCAGATCAGGAAGGTTCAAGCAGCAGAAGTCAGCCAACAAAGTCTATGGGAGTCAGAGTAAGTCTCTCCTCTCCACCAGAAAATGCAGTTCGGCAAGCAGTGGAGTCCGGTAAGACCCTTGCTTTTATACCCTCTGACCGTGCACAGATTTTCAAAAAAAGAAAAACCCTCTGTGATTGGTCACAAGCAGTTCCCCCCCCCCCAAAAAAAGTGCCCAATAGCTGGAGAGCCAGTTTGGTTTAGTGGTTAGGAGTGCAGACTTCTAATCTGGCATTCGGGGTTCGATTCTGCACTTCCCCACATGCAGCCAGCTGGGTGACTTTGGGCCCGCCACGGCACTGATAAAACTGTTCTGACCAAGCAGTGATATCGGGGCTCTCTCAGCCTCACCCACCTCACAGGGTGTCTGTTGTGGGGAGAGGAAAGGGAAGGAGACGTAAGCCGCTTTGAGCCTCCTTCGGGTAGAGAAAAACGGCATATAAGAACTAACTCTTCTTCTTCTAAAATATCCCTCAGTGCCTCCCCCCTTCCACCTTGGCTTGGTCATGCATGTAAGTTACCAGATGTTATTGCAATGCATTTGCAAAAATACATTAAAGTGGATGCCTCTTCCCCCCCACCCTCTTGAAGAAGTAGTAGTGTTGGTTCCTATGTGCCACTTTTCTCTACCTGAAGGAGTATGAAAGCGGCTTACAGTCGCCTTCCCTTTCCTCTCCCCAGAACAGACACCCTGTGAGGTGGGTGAGGCTGAGAGAGCCTTGATAATACTGCTCGGTCAGAACAGCTTTATCAGTACTGTGGTGAGCCCAAAGGCTGTGGTGAACTTTCATGTGCAGGCACCCTCCCTCAGACAAAATTGATTTGGAGACATCAGTAAAGGGATGTGGGCCACTTTGGATCCCCCATCCGGCCTCGGCCACCTGCTCCCCGCCCAGCTGGGGCCAGACCCAGAGCAGCACAGCAGAGCGAGCGCACTCCGTGAAGCAAGTTGGTGGACTTATAGTCTGGCAATCCGGGTTCAATTCTGCGCTCCCCCACATGCAGCCAGCTGGGTGACCTCAGGCTCGCCACAGCATTGATAAAGCTGTTCTGACTGAGCAGTAATATCAGGGCTCTCTCAGCCTCACCTACCTCACCTGGTCCCCATCCAATTGTGCAAATGTTAAAGGCTGTTCCTGCACCTCCAGCTCTAACCTGAAACCCTGGACCACAGCTGGATTTCCTAGGGTCTGGGTAGAGCAAGAGTCTAAAATCCATGTAGTTTCATATTGTATCCCCAGCACGGATTCCCCAAAGTCAGTGGGAAGAGAATAGCGGCATATAAGAACCAACTCTTCTTCTTTCTCAGCCTGGCTTTCCTGAAACCCTGGGGTTTTGTGATGGCCCCGAAGGGTTCCCTTGATTGTGTGGAAGTTAATAAATTATATATGTGTGTGTTATTAAAAATAATCAGGTGGTATGACCATATATGGTAATGTCCAACTCCCCCCCCCAGTGGCAAATGATGGGGCTGGAGTAGATGGAAAGGGGAGAATTCACTACAATCTGAATTCTCCCTCCCGCCCTCCTGATTACAATACCAATGAATACAGTAACAAACTATATTTATAAATCCTATGTTAAAGTTGCCCTTGCCTGATCTTCCCACAGTGAGTGGGAACTCTCTGGTTATTATCCTAATTAGCCAGCCTTACACTAGAAACTATACTGCATGTTAAGGACTCTGCAATAATTGTAAAAGTAGCCAAGTCTTTTTGGTAATTTTAAACAAAAACCTTTCCACTATGGATTCTGTAACTGTAATTGTTTAAATTTTGCCTTTTTTATACCAATAAAGGTACACTGACTCTAGGCAACCTTACAGAAATAAGAACCATTTTTTTAGGAGGTTAGTAGTGAGTTCCTTAGTCCATTGGCAGATTGGTAATCTCACCCTCGCAAAGACGGTATTTATAAGCCCACAAGAGCAAGGGTTATAGGTCAGCAGGAATAAGCACTCTAAAGTGGGTAAGAAAACATTCACTTGTCATCAGAGATATGTTTTGTATTCTCATGAACAGGGAGACTGACAAACATCTGAGAGGTACCTTGTTAATATTGTCTCTGGCCAGGATAGAATGCCTTGGTAAGCCAAGGTCCTTAAGACTAACAAGCAGTTGTCCGCAGGCTCTCCCATCCAGTTCAGCTCATGTGTTAAAGGTCTTAATCTGGTAACTCAGAGCCTGTTGCACACTGTTGTTGCACACTAGCTGGGAGCAGAGCTCAAGCTGGCAAGGTGGAGTTCCCAGCCCCCCCCCCCCCATATCAGGGTGTAAACCTGCAAGGAAACAACAGCACCTCCAGTCCTGGAGTGTCAGCCAGACATTTGTGCTCGGCAGTCTGGGGCTGTCCAAGAATGAGCTGGTTCTCTAAAGCAAATCGGAGACCAAATCTGGGACCACAACTGCGCATCAGGCAATAATGAGTGAAGGGCCAGTGGCAGAATAGGCCTAGAACCACCACGTCACAACCCCGTGGTCCTCCTCCAACAAAAGTGTAAGTCTCAGCTCCTGTGAAGGCTCCTGCAGAGAGATGGACAGGGGAGTGATCAAGTCCTCCTTGCCACTGTGGAAGTGACCAGGAGGACACCTGCAAAGCTGGACTGCAGTTGTACTCCTTCCCTATCTTCCCCTTTCCCAAAATGGCTGACCAGAGAATTGGCCGGCATCTGTAAGTTTAAGCACTTGGTGATTCCTCTCTTCTCATCTTCTATCACTCTTCTCTCCTCTCTGTTGATGGAATAGGCTTTGTCAGTTAATTAATCATTAATTGAATTGGAGGCATTTTGCACAACTCTCCACTTCTATCTCTATAAGGAGGCTTCCTAGTACTTATGTCAGAACAGACTGGCATCCCTTACAGGGGTTCCTACCTGATCCTGGCATCTGGCGGGGGCGGGGCCTCTCCGCTGCCCCTGGGACTGGGAAGGGCCCGGGGGCAGCTCCTCCACGGTCAGAAGGTTGAAAATGACTGCTCTGATCGCAATCATTATGTAAAAGTATTTGGGTTGTTTAACTGTAAGGTTCATAAAAAGGAAGAATTATTTGACCTGAAACATATTTTCAATGATGGTATATATTTCTTGGCTTAGTGATTTAATGCAAATTTGAAGCAAAAGTAGTTAGCAGTAACATTAAACAAAAACTTTGCTAAATAGCAGGCTTTGGTGCCAACCAGATCTATTCTGTGCTTTTCCAGCCTCAGATCCTAAAAACCTAAAGGTATTCTTTGCACAGTAGTCCAGTCACACTGATAACAGTCCTGTTAACACAAACTACTATCTTAGAATACAGGTTGTTGGTCAGCCAGGCATAAAAGCAGGCAGCAGGTTAATTTCTGTGGCAGAAGACAGGGCCAAAACGAAACCACTTCTGGAGAGGAGGAACCTCTCAGTATGTCCAATACACTGATCTAAGATTTGCTGCAATCCAAATTGGTTTTTAACGGTATTTTACAGTGCTATTCAGTTTGCACCCAGTTGTCAATGTTTTCATTATAATCCTAGGCACTTGGTTGGACATTGAACCTCTAAATTCATTAGTGCTAAAATGTTCCCATGGTAATTCCACAGTTATTTGGTTTAGCAATCCACCTATCAAATGACTACACGAGGGAAGTCCCATTCTGCACATAACACGTGGCATGTTTTGAACAGATTTCTCATCTCATTTAGCGGAAGCTGGAACAGAAAGCTCCAGATAAGGAAGCAATTCTGAAAGCAACCACCAATCTCCCATCCCACAGTGTAGACCGCAGCGTGGCTCACCACAGCATGAGGGATGTAAGTACTCTGTTTCTCTTCTCTACTGTTGCAGCTCTGGGAACAATCCTCCCTGCCCGTTCTTTTGTAGGCATTTTTCATAATCTCCCCGCAGAAGCTGCTTTGTTCACTACTTCAGTCTGAGCTTTTTGCTAGAACTAACTTGAGCATTTCCCCTTTGCTTGGCTTTCATTGTGGTAACTGTAGGTTTGTCTTTTGGCTTCTTTATAGGTTTCTCTTTGTGAGAGCTAGAGTGTTGTAGTGGTTAAGAACAGTGGCTTCTAATCTGGAGAACTGGGTTTGATTCCCCACTCCACTTCTTGTAGCCAGCTGGGTGACCTTGGACCAGTCACAGCTCTCTCAGAGCTCTCTCAGCCTCACCTACCTCATAGGATATCTATTGTGGGGAGAGGAAGGGAAGGTAAGCCACTTCCTTCGGGTAATAAAAAGCGGGGTACAGAACAACAACTCTTCTGTACACGCCAACTGTGGGGAGGATTTCTGTCGGATTCCAGAGATTTCTGTGCCTCTAGAGTGCTCTTCCACCACTCCTATCCAGAACTGGCCTTTCCCGTCCAAACTGCCACATGCTGGGAAAGGAAGAAGCGCTCTTTCCTCAGTCCTCTCTTTGTTCAAGAAATAATTAATAATTAATAAAACAATTTATATATCCCATCCTTCCTGAATAGCTTAGAGTGGGTAACAACTTAGTTTAAAACATCACATTCATAATAAAAGAGATTAACATTAAAACCTATCATGCATTAGTCCATGACCTCATTTAGACTGGGTGTGTGTGTGTGTCAAAGTCCTTGGAGGGCCAAGCTTTTCTGTATTTCAGCAGTGAGACCAGCACTTCCTGATGCTCTATTTGAGCCTCAACTGTAAGCCTGGTGGAGCAACTCTGTCTTGCAGGTCCTGCAGAACAGATTAAGGTCTGGCAGGGCCCTGATCTTTTTTGGCATAGCAGTCCCCCAGGAACGCGGCCAAGACTGAGAAAACCCTGGCTCTGGTTGAGGCCAATCTCACTTCCTCTGTGCTGGGGATCCTGCACAGGTTTAGGTCAGATGGCCTTCATGCTGTTTTGGGTTGGGGATGGACGAGGTGGTCCTGTAGATGCACCGGTCCCAGATCGTTCAGGGCTTTAAAGGTTTGCACCAAAACCTTGAACCTGTTCCGGTCTCCAGCCTGGAATCAGTGCATCTGGTGTTATGTGTGCCTTTCACTCAGATCCTATAAGTACTCATGTGGCCACATTTTGAACCAGATGGAATTTCCAGAGCACTCTCAAGGGAAGTCCTGCATAAAGTTAGTTGCAGAAGTCTAATCTAGAGGTGACTGTTGCGTGGATCACTCTGTCTAAGTCCAATGCTGAGAGATAGGGCATAAGTTGCATACAGGTGGAAAAATGCAATAAAAGCAACATTTATGATCTGGGCCTGCATTGAAAAGGAGGCATCCAGAATCACACCTAAGCTCCTGACTGAAGACATCTGTGTTGATTGGGCTCTGTCAAGAGCCAGAAGCTGCACCAACTGTTTCTCCATATACCAGTCCACCCAGAGGACCTCTGTCTTGGCTGGATTCAATTTCAGCAGACTTCACTTGAGCCAGTCCACTATGGCCTTAAAGCATGTAGCTAACAGTCTGACAGTGCCAACTGGTGGCCATCCATTAACAGGAATAGCTGGGTGTCATCAGCATACTGGTGACAACCCAGCCCAAACCCCCAGATCAGCTGGGCAAGGGAGCTCATGTGGATGTTAAATAACATTGGGAAGAGTATTGCTCCCGGCAGGACCCCACAGTTGTGGGCGTGACGCTAGGAGAGGCTCCCCCCAAATACCATCCTCTGTCCCTGACCTTGGAGAAAAGACTTGCAGCCATTTAAGGGCTGTGCCTTGGATCCCCATTTCGGCTAGGAAGTAGGTCAAAAGCTGATAGTGAACCATACTGTTGTCAGGTCTAGTCAGCAGTAGCTCCAACTCTCCCAGATTCAGTTTTCTCGGCCTTGAGGGTAGGACCAGAACCAATGGGATGAAATTAATTCAAAAGAATTTTCAGCTAAACATCTGGAAGACGTTCCTGGCAGAGCAGTTACTCTGTGGAACAGGCTACCTTGGGAGGTGGTGACTTCTCATTCCTTGGACGTTTTAAAGCAGAAACACTGATTCTTTGAATTTAGGCAGATTGTAGGTGGCTGGGCACAAGGGATTGAGTCCATGCTTGGCTCTTGTGGCTGATTGCTACTTTTGAAATGCTGATTGCCACTTTGGGGTTGGGAAGCAAATTTCCTTCAGGCCGGGTTTTGTTTTTGTGTTTTTGTTTTTTTGTTTGTTTTTGTGTGTGTGTGTTTTTTTAGGAGGGCATCATCTGGTTATGGTATTGGGTTCACTGGGTAGGCCGGTAGGTGTGAATTTCCTGAATTCTGCAAGAGGTTGGACTAGATGACCCTAGAGGCATCCTCCAACTCTATGATTCTTTGATTCTATGACATAATCTGTCAGGGCAACCAATGCCATCTCTACCAATGGCCATGCTGGAAGCCCAACCTGAATGGATCAAGTGTCGATGTTTCCTTTAAGAACCCCTGCAGCCATTCTGCAACTGCCCATTTAACCACCCAGGAATGCTAAGTGTGAGATCCGGCAGTAGTTGGCCTGGTCAGAAGGATCCAGCCATTGCTTTTTCGGTAATGGCTTGACCATGTCCTCTTTTAATCTCTCTGGGGAATGTCTCTGAGTTCAGGGGTAGGTTGATGATTTCCTCACCTCCAGCTTTTACCAGCTATGAGGGAAATTGCTCAAGAGGACCCACGGTTGCCTGGATGGTTGCCTGGGCCTTGTCTACATCAACTAAGAAGAATGGACTGAATCAATGCAAAATTGGACCCTGAAATAGCCATAGGGCTCTAGTTCCTTATCTGCATCAAACACAGCAGGAAGGTCCTGGCAACAGAAGAAGCTTGCAAAGGCCTAATATCCGATTTGGAAATTTGGTATAGTCCTTTAGAGAAGAACATCAGAGATCAGATTTTTCAAAAAAAAATTCATTTATTAATTTATTCCTTCCTTCTTTACATTTTTAGCCCACCAATCTCAGGGAAATAGTGGCAGGGTACAATATAACCCCCCCCCCCAAATATAAAACCCCATTCCACAACAAAACATAGATAAAAGTGGATAAAACAAGATTGGTGGTATAATCCCTTCCCCTATCCCTGCAGCCATCCACCCCCCCCCCCCCAGGGTGGAGTATGCTGGGTGTTATTGCATAAGCTGAGAAGGGTCCTCCATTGTTCTTGGCTCTGACCTCAACCAAAGTCCTGGTGGAAGACCTCCGTTTTTCAGGCCCTGCGGAACTCTGACAGCTCCTGCGGAATTCTCACGGCCCAATCCAATGAAAACTCATTGGGAATGTCACGTAACACCACCGCTTGTGACATACAGGAACGGGAGGGCACTCTGTCTTAAAGCTACCTGCCTGAACACCAACTTTGATAGCAATGCCCTTGTCTTCGGTCTCAGAACTGATTGACAAGCAGGCTCCAAAACCACAGTCAGAGTCCAGGAACTCTTTTTCAATATTCTATAATATTTATTATAAAAAACTTTCTTGGTGCATATTATACAAAAGACATTTAAAATTTAAAAACAGCAGGAAAACTATAGGAATAAGGACATTTCTCTAAACGTGCCTGCCTTCTGTCAAGAAGACAGAGCACAATCTGCCACTGTTCTTAAAAGTCACTAGCTATTAAACAGTTCCTCCCAGTTTTAACCTGAATAACCTTTCCTCTTTCAATACATTAAAAATAACCTAGTTTAAAAGGATGGAATTATAAAGCCCTATGTTTTAACTTTAATTTTTAAAATTCCTAACAATCCTTCTTAAAAGCCTAATTAGCACTGCAGAACCAATCTAACTCAGTAAGCACTGAAACCAGAAGCACTCGTTCTCTTGATGCATGAACAGGTAAATGCAATGTCCCCCCCAAAAAAACTTCTAGAAAATGTCTTTAAAAAATCAATCCCTATAAATCCCAAGCAAACTCCAGAAGAGTCCAAACAACAGCAGTTTTTAAAAAGGGCAACATTTTTAAAAGACCACTGAGTCAAAATAGTAGAAGTCTTCTCCAGCAATGATCAGAACCTGTCCTGATCCAGAAGTGTCTGCAGTGATGGAATGGCTTAAAGCCTTAAACTGAACCCTTCAAAGATGGATGTTCTCTGGCTGAGAAGGGACCAGACCAAGAAACATGCCTCCCTTGGCTAGACAGGGTACAACTTGCACAATCAGCCAGGAACCTGGGAGTGATCTTTGATGCCTCAGGTCACAAATGTAGTTCAGCTGGCATTTTTTCATGTACACCAAATCAGGCTACTAGCACCCTATCTGGCCCCAGAACATTGGTCTTTGTAATCCATGCAATGGCCACCTCCGGACTTGATTTCTGTAACTTACTCTATACAGGCCTACCCTTGACCTGTTCCAGAAATTGCAAGTGGTACAAGATGAAGAAGAGTTGGTATTTATATGTTGCTTTTCTCTATCAGAAAGCAGCTTACAATCCCCTTCCCTTTCCACTCCCCACAACAGACACCCTGTGAGGCAGGTGAGGCTGAGAGAGCCCTGATATTACTGCGTGGGTCAAAACAGCTGTAACAGGGCTGTGACAAGCCCAAGGTCACCCACTTGGCTGCATGTGAAAGAGTGGGGAATCAAACCTGGCTCTCCAGATTAGAAGCCACCACTCTTAACCTCTACTCCAAGCTGGCTGCCAGGGTTTTCACATGTACACTATAGAGAGCCCATATAAGACCAGTTCTGCAGTAGTTGCATTTGCTCCTAATTGAATTCCAGATCCGGTTCAGTGTCTTAGTGCTCACCTGTAAATCCTTATGTGATCAGGGCCCTGTGTATCTGAGGGACTGCCTTTCTGAATATGTTTCCCAGAGAACACTACAATTGAGCAATACTAACCAATTGAGGATCCCTGGACCCAAGGAAATATGTTTGGTCTTAACCAGAGCCAGAGATTTCTTGGCCCTGGCTCCTGCCTGGTGGAATGAGCACCCCAAAACCATCAGGGCTTTGTATCTGAAAAAGTGTGTGTGTACACGGAAGCTCATACCATGAATAAAACTTTGTTGGTCTTAAGGTGCTACTAGACTCAGAATTGTTCCCATAATAAAGATTTATTAGATTGTCTTTTTTTATTGTCTAGGGCAAGGCAGAAAAAGAAAGACAGTCTTCTCAAATTTGGTGCAGATGATGTAGCATGAGATGCATTATTTTTAGTTGACTTGTTAGATATTGTTAACTGTTTCCTTTTTTGCAGTTCCAGACAGAGCTTCGGAAAATCTTGGTCTCTCTTATAGAAGTTGCCCAGAAATTGCTAGCATTGAACCCTGATGCAGTGGAACTGTTTAAGAAGGCAAATGGTATGAAACAATTTTTAATTGCTCTGCGATCTGGAACAGAAACCCTGAAATGTTTGGTGTAGATTCCAAAAGCATATAGCCTGTGGGTGTTACAATGTATTTTAGGGGGCTAAGAATATTCACCAGAGTCTTTATTCAGGTCTGGGAAACTATCTAATTAGCATGTTATTCATAGCTTTTGAGATCATGGGTTTTCTTTCTGAGGTAGTGATTCCAGAGAAAGGCAAATCCTGTGATGTGGCTTATTAGGAAAGAGATTGAAAATAAAACAGGCAATATTATAATGTCCCTTTATAGATCTGTAATTCAGCCTCATTTCGAATTCTGTGAGCAGTTCTTGTCAAAAGGACATTGCAGAGCTGGAAAAAGAACAAAGGAGGGTAACCAAGACAATTGCAATGTGTTGGAGTCCCTTTCTTATAAGGAAAAGTTGAAGAGTTTGGGACTTTTCAGTTTAGAAAAGAGATAACTAAGGGGGGGACATCATAGAGGTTTATAACATTATGCATAGGTTAGAGACAGAGTGGGCAGAGATGTTTTTCTGCCTCATCCAAAATCCTAGAACTTCAGGACATCCAATGAAGTTGATTTATTTATTTTATTTCCTTGGACTTGTAGGCCACCACTCCCAGCCAGCTGGCTCACAATGGTTAACATCAGGTTTCAAAATACAGAGTTTAAAACAAGAAACATAAATAAGAAGCAATTAAAAACTGCCCCATCCACCCACGTCATCCACACGCACACAGAGCTGCCAACACCCAGTGGAAGATAAATGCTACCCGGATATGGGATACTGGGGAACAATTTAGGAGGAGGGACCAACAATATCCGGTCTCCACCCGGCCTCAACCAAAAGCATGGTGGAAGAGCTCCATCAAACAAGCCCTGTGAAACTGCATTAGTCCATGCAGGGCCTATAACTCTTCTGGGAGTTCATTCTACCAGGCAGAAAAGGCCCAGGCCCGGGTCGAGGCCAGACGAACCTTGCGCAAATGGGATCACCAGCCTGTTGGTATTCACAGAGCAAAGCACCCTGAGAGGAACATAGACTAAGACAATCCCTCAGATACTCTGGGCCCAGACCTATTTGTAGAGTTAAACATTGTTTGTACACTAGTTACTCAACACATGCAGAGGCGCGGTGACATTGCACAGTCTGCAACAGGCCTGGGGACGCCGCCATAGATGACGGGAGCTCACCAGCGTTCTGCTGATAAGGTGGCGTGCTGCGGGGGGGGGGGGGCGTTGGAGCTTACCTGTTGCTTCTCGGCCACAGGGGCCTGTCGGATGCCCCCACCAGCAGTGGTGGGAGCTTAGGGGCCATGGGCAGAGCGCTCAGCACAGCCTCCGCCCAACCTATCACCCTGTCCACAGCGGGCTCGACCCTGTGTTTGCCGCCACCGCCGGGGCATTGTCAGTGGGGCCAGGTTGTTCTGTGGGGCGGGCGAAGTGGTGGACAGCGAGAGGGTTGTGAACGGTTGTGCAGGCAGGCATGGATGTGAGGCGAGGAGCAAGCAGGCAGCGATAGAGGTTGGGAGCTGCAGGGGTAGGCCAGTCAAGGTGTCGCACCCTGGTTGGCCCTATTCCAACTTGGACAGCCCGTACTCGCTCCACCCCATGGCCTGTTTCACAAATATTAATAGGAACCATGGATCAGGATGTAACTAACTTTGTACTTTTAAAAAATTCTATACCCACCATGAGCCAACCAGGGTAGAGTGGGATATAAAAATAAAATTGCTGCTGTTGTTATAAATTGCCAGGAGAATAAAATCCAGAAAATACCCAAGCAAAAATTCTTACCTTGTTCTGATATCTTCACTGCAGTCAGCCCACCCTCTCACTCCTTACCAAATAATGACCCAAATCCTCCATTAGAGGTTCAGGGCAAGAAATGCTTTGAGTCTTTCATGGAATACCCGATAACCACTTGGTCTTAGGGTATCGACAGACTCACTGCTCTCCGTTCTAAAAAATGTGTTTTTTCTGTTTGCTACGAAGCTTGATTCTAGGAGCTTCCCAGCTTGTCCCTCATTTAGAAAACCCAGCTTCTTCCTATATGTGAAGATAGTTTTCTACTTGTCATATTCCTAACATTAAATTTATTGTATACTGATGTGATCTTGCATGCTTAATTCAAGCATATTTTTGTCTTTAGCCATGTTAGATGAAGATGAGGATGACAGAGTGGATGAAATTGCCTTGCACCAATTGACAGAAATGGGGTTTCCAGAGAGTAGAGCTGTCAAAGCCCTTCATTTAAGCCAGTAGGTATAAAAACTATGTATCTTTATTTGGGGAGCTTGTGCTGGGTAATGTCTTTGACTTGAGACTACTTTAATCAGTACTTGACAGAACATTGTACATTTGTAATTGACTAGTTTCTCTGTGATATGGCTAAGGAAAATGCACTTGTATCTTTGCTGCAAAACATACTTCTTTACTTGGTTCTGTGGTACTGAAGGCATTCAGAGGTTGGTTTAGACATCTTCCTCCTTCGGATGTATGGCTTAGTAGATGGATTCTAGTAAATGTAACAACATGGAATCTTAGAATGGCCCTAACATCCTTGCGGTTTGAAATGATGCCATCAGCCATGCTCTCTGGGCGATATCTCCGAATACCCACAGCCCAATGCCTGTGTATATGTGGAAATCCATCTGTGGAGGACCTGCCCCACTATGTTTTGGCTTGTCCCCTGTACTCCAAATCCAGGGGCAAATTCCTTGCTAAGTTATTACCAAACTCACACCCTATTTCGGATGTATGGCTTAGTAGATGGATTCTAGTGCACAGTAAGACGTAGGGTTGGGCGCTTCAGCATCCAAAGCGGCTGTTCGCACCTGAAGCAGCCAGCAGCGCGGGGGGGAGGTACGGGTGCTGCTGCCCACACCTCCCCTCCCCCCACGGTGCTGGCTGCTTGGGGCGCAAATGGCTGCTTCAGACACTGAAGCGGCCAACCCTAGTAAGAAGCCCAACCAAATGTCAACTCAATCAAGGCACACACTTTCAGTTTTAAAGAGTTAGAGATGTCCACTTTTTACCTTTACTTACCAGGATTACTACAGCATCCGTGTCTTGCTGGGATTCAACACTTATCATGAGTAGTTGGAGTATATCTTAGTTTGTGGGAATGAGAGCCCTCTTTCCAATTTGGTCCCAAACCCATAGAAGGGGATCCTGAAAGTAACAAGGAAACCCTTCCCCTGTCTTTTGCTCTCTGCAGTTTCTGGATTAGGTAGAATACCTTGCTTAAGGCAAGGTGCCCAAGTAGCAGCCAAGAGATTGTGACCATGTTGAAGCTCCTGGGGCAAGCTTGAAACCAGTAACTGAAACATGAAACAGTTAATTTAGAGATACCCGTATTTGCCGGCGTATAAGACGACTGGGCGTATAAGACGACCCCCCAACATTTCCACTCAAAATACAGTACTATGGGCCAGTGGTCCCCAACCTGCGGGCCACGGCCCGGTGCCGGGCCACGAAGGCCATGGCGCCGGGCCGCGGCTCCCTCTCCCTGCCCCCCCCACAGTAAAAAACTTCCCAGGCTGCAAGCTTGCGCCCCGGGAAGCTTCTTACTGCGGGAGGGCGGGGAGAGGAAATCAGGCCCGTGCATCGCGCATGCGCGAATGCGTCATGCGTGGCCGAAATCGTGTGCGTGCGGCACTTTTGCGCGTGCGCATTTTTTGTGCATGCGCTTTTTTGCGCATGCGCGGGTGCAGCCGCTGCCCTGCTGGTCCCCAGCCTCAGAAAGGTTGGGGACCACTGCTATGGGCCACTATGGGCAGCGATGTCTATCCCAACTGAAGTGCACCCGGCGTATAAGACGACCCCCCCACTTGGAGGCATGTTTTCCAGGGGGGGAAAGTAGTCTTATACGCCAGCAAATACTGTAATTTATTGAGGGGAATGTCAGGCTGTTAAAACCGAATGAGGTTTACTGCAATAATATACATCAATACACTGTTTCCATATTAAGATACAAATATTCCATCCAGATACAAACATGCTGTGCAGTGGGTATGCAGTGGAGGAGGCAAGATCCATGCAACCAAAATGGCTGCCATGGGGTAGGACCTGCCATTAAATATTGGAAGGTTCTACAAAATGTTAAGAGGTTCCAAACCGATCATCCAACTATGATAGAGGAAGCCTGTTTCCACATGGGTGTTACTTGTAGACACAAAGCCTCATGTGGGTTGTTCTGGAGTAGCACCAACTCTATTGCAGTAAAGTAATGCAAGGAATGGCCTTTTTCTTGGTGTATGAGATATTTTGAAGAAGTAACAGGTGGGCACCAAGTAACTCATCAATGGGTGTCAGATGTCCAAGGCTGCCACTGCTGAGGGTCACGGAGTTTTTGTCTCCTCATCCCAGTTTATTTTTAGTAGATGGTGCTTGCTTGAAAAGTTTTCCTTCAATGGATCAAGGATAAGGCACTTTCTGTGAGTTTCTTCATTAGCCAAAGAAAGCAAACTTCCTTTAAAAGAAGTTTTGTTTATTTCAGCTATATAAGTACACTCGTTGTAGGCATTGATAGCATATATTCGCTTTTGCAGTGCCCCTCCCCCAAAATGGTGGGCATTTACAACTGTAACATCTGATAAGAATCCAGAGTGAGCTTCAGGGAAACCTAGAGGAATAACAAAAGGAAGGGGGGGGGTAAAGGGTTGGGATGTGGAGGAAGAGGATACTGCAATAAATTAAATTACAAAGGCTAGCACTGCAAACTACAGATAACATTGCTTACAACTACAAAGCTACATAAATCATAACAGAAACAAGTGGGGGGGGGTCTGACATTCTGCTCCCCCAAGGCCTCCTTCCTACCCTCCTAAGGTAACAGAAGAGGGGGCAGGTGGCTGAGAGTAAACTGTATGAAACTCTTGGACCAGTTGTCGCGCCTTAACATGGTTGGCATCAACCTACTCTTTATCCCACAAGGGAAATTTTTCCAGGCTACTAGGTGTTGTAATTCTCCCCTGTGTAGCCTGGAGTCCAAGATCCTGTTCACTTTGTAATGAGGGTTCTCATCCACGTACACCGGGATTGGGTCATTCAGGGTGGGGTGCCACTAGTCCGGTTCAGGAGTTCGGTGCAACATACTGGAATGAAATACAGTGTGGGCATTTTTACATGTTTCAGGCAAAGCGAGTTCAACAATTACAGTGTTATCACCCTGGACATTTTAAAAGGTCCCACAAATCGTGGGCTAAGCTTGCGGGAGGGCTGTTGACACCATGGATGCTTAGTAGAAAGATATGCCAATTCCAGTGTAAATGGATGCACGGGGTCTGCGTTTCAAAGTATTGGCTAAATACTGAAAACTCCCTTTAACTCCTCAACCGCCCGTTGACACTGTGCAGTCCAGTTTTAGCGGCGAGTATTTGCTGGCAGGGGCTCATGGGAATTGTAGTCCATGAACATCTGGAGGACCACAGGTTGACTACCCCTGCCGTAGAGTACTGGGGGATAGACTTGGAGCCTTGCCGCGGGTTTTTTAGCTGTTTGCGGCAAGTGTCAGCCTGCAGCAGGCCTTCAAAATGTACTCGTAGGGTTTGCATAAACTCGTAGGGCAGGGGTAGTCAAACTGCGGCCCTCCAGATGTCCATGGACTACAATTCCCAGGAGCCCCTGCCAGCATTCGCTGGCAGGGGCTCATGGGAATTGTAGTCCATGGACATCTGGAGGGCCGCAGTTTGATTACCCCTGTCGTAGGGCTTGCTCTGGGGCCTCCGTATCGTGCAGATCCATGTCCTAGTCAGCTGCTCCCTTTTCAAGGAAGGTGCCCATATGACGAACTATTGACCACCCATCTGGGAACAATTGGCCACAGTCTTCCATGTAGGCTTGGACCTGGACCAGGAAGAACGAAAGCTTCTCTCTCAGCAGAGCCATTGAAGAGACTGCGGAGCCTCCTCATCCCATGGAAACCTTCCTGCCTTGGCGCTAGGGAGTTCTGGGGTTCTGTGCCCATGGCACACTCCTGTGCCTGGACTCCACCTGTGGCCGGTGCCACAGCCTCCACCCCTGCTATTGAGGTGCCCAGTTCCTCTTCATCCACTTTGGTCCTGTGCCTCATGGAAACGCTGCTCCTGCAGGCCTTCCCTCACCTTTTCTCCCGCTGAAGAAGCATAACCAGTACCTCCAGTACCTCATCCAACTGCGCTTTGACCTCTGGCTGGAATTTCATCATCTCGCACTGATACGTGGTTTTCACATCGGGGCAGCTTCAGGTGCCTGCTCCTGTCCATGCACCTGGCTCCTGGTCGTAGGCTGTGGACCCACGAGCCATCCAGCATTCGGTAATGAATTTGTCAGCATTCCCCTTCTTCCATTCCGGCGTGGTGACCACCAAGGACGTAGCTCCACTCCTTACTCACTGGCACAAGACTTTCCCCATTTCTCAGCAATGTCCTCAGGATCAATTGAAGTATCCTAGTCTCCTCCATCAGTATTCTTGTTGGTGGCATGGGAAGGACTACTTGGAAGAAGTGAGTTCTATCAAAATATGAGCTTCTTCATTAGCCAAAGAAGAAGGAGAAGGAGGGGAAGAGGAAGAGGAGGAAGAGGAAGAAGAAGAAGAAGAGGAAGAAGAAGAGTTGGTTCTTATATGCCGCTTTTCTCTACCCGAAGGAGTCTCAAATCGGCTTACAGTCGCCTTCCCATTCCTCTCCCCACAACAGACACCCTGTGGGGTGGGTGAGGCTGAGAGAGCCCTGATATCACTGCCCGGTCAGAACAGTTTTATCAGTGCCGTGGCAACCCAAGGTCACCCAGCTGGTTTCATGTGGGGAAACGCAGAATCGAACCCGGCATGCCAGATTAGAAGTCCGCACTCCTAACCACTACACCAAACTGGTTACAGCAAACTTTCTTTAAAAGAAGTTTAATATCAGCCCTGTAAGTACACTCATTGTAGGCATTCGTAGAACTAACATTTCAGTCTGCAAAGCATATATTCCCCTCGGCAGTGCCCCCCCCCCATGGGAACCCTCACCAAATGGTGGTCATTTACAACCATAACATCTGATAAGAACTCAGGGTGAGCATCAGGGAAACTTAGAGGAATAACAAAGGGAAGAGGGAGGATGAAAAGCGCTGGGATGTGGAGAATAGGATACTGCAATAAACTAAACTACAAATGCTAGCACTACAAACTATAGATAACATTGGCTACAACCACAAACAGTCACATAAATCATGGCCGAAACGGAAGCATTTAGAGCACCTACAAGTTTTGGCCGGACTTCTTGGATGCAGGTTGCCCAAGCCTGCACTTTGGGTGAATTGTGGGGATAGTTCCCAAGTCAGTTCTCCCATTTCCTGGGGGCTTAAGAAATAAATCTTTGCTTTGGGAAGGGGCTCACCCTCTTTAAGCTGAAAAGAACAGTCAGCTTTACAGTGGGAGGGCAGTTTGCCACGGTCGCTCTCATCGAACACATCACTTACACCCCAGTATTCTTTCAGCAAGACATTTAATTCCTCCTTAGCTAACCCCATCCACTCTGGACTTGGAGTGGCAGTTCACTATGGCCAGGGTGGGGTCAGACCCGGTGCCCGGTGTGCCTGGAAGGCACGCTTCCAGAAAGTCCATGCTTCCCAGTTCACATCTGGTTGTGCTTCCTTAGCCAGTTCAAACCTAACACTTGTGGGAAGGCAGCCCCAGGTGCCACCATGAGCTTGACCCTCTTCCCAGTGCTCCTCAATATTGAGGCTCATTGGTCCCATGCAGTGGGTAGCTGATCCCCGTTGGGATAGGCCCATCCATTTGGGAAAAGTATACAGACCATTTCAGCTCTTCCAACTCCAGTCCCAGTTTGAGGATAGTCCTGGGGTTTACTAGTGTCTAGGTCTCCTTCCGTAAACATGTTGGTCCATCAGGGAGCTCAGAACTCGTTAGTGTGAGTTTTGACAAACTGTGGGGGTCCTCGGTTACTCAGAAAAGCAAACTCTTGACAGATAGTCAAAGATTTCTTTATTAAGTAAGTACTCTCGTAGAGGCATTGCCGAAACTGGGGCCAAGGTCTTCACATATATCCCAAACCCTGCCCCCCTCCATGGGAGCCCAGCAAAAAACGGGAACATCAGTCTTAACACTCTGATGAGAAATTTGGCTTCAAGAGAGAGGATGAAAGGAACAGAGCAAATGGGTTGCTTGGGGGTGAGAAAGAAGTGGGGGAGAAATGCAGCAAGGGTCATAAATCACAACAAAGGAGACAAGCTGCCCCATCTCCTACACAGGGGTGAATGCTCTACATCAGCTGTCCCCAACCCCCGGTTTGGAGACCGGGATTGGTCCGTAGATCAGTCGGTACTGGGCCTTGGCTCCTCGTTGTCCTCTTCCCCGGCTGCTGCCTCAGGGGCTGCCCTACCACTCTGGCGGCCACCATGGCTAGGGCTCCCCCTCGGCATTGCACTGCGCAGCTGCTGCTGGCAGCGCCCCCCAGTGGGCGGCAGGAAGTCAGGAGTGCCAGCAGGAAAGCAAGTGGAGCAGGGGCTCAGGCGGCGGCAACGTCCCTCTGCAAATGACTACCCCCCCAGGCCTCAGTAAAATTGTCAAGTGTTTACTGGTCCCTGGTGATAAAAAGGTTGGGGACCACTGCTCTACATAACCTAGTTACAGAAACATCCTACATAATGGCAGAAACCACAGGATTCTGACAATCTAGAAAGAATTGAAAAAAATTAAGAGTTTGGTATCAGTTTTTTCAACTAATAGATTTCAACCAGGCAGACAGATATTAAATTTTTCGAGTTATACCTCATGCTAAGAGTTTCCAGTTGTACCTCATGCTACAGGGCGCACTGCCATCCTCATTGGCATAAGTTTTCAATTCCCATAAAAGTTATGAAATCCTTGCCGAGGTGGATAGAAAATAAAAATCTTTCTTATGGAATAGCTTCTGGGGTACACAGTCATTACCTTGACATGTCACTGTGAGAATGGGGAGCCCACTGTGGCGAACTATCAGCACAGGGGCTCTGGTCTGAGCATTTTGCTATCTATCAGTATACTGGAATTAAGAGCAGTGAAACTTACCTTTACATGCTTCACAGATACTGTTTGAAACCAAACCATCCTCTTTTAGACAGGCAACATGGCTACCATGTTCTGTGTCAACAATCAGGGACACAGGATCCATAGTTATGTGTCTGGCGTCCATGGCTATCTGGGATCTCATAGTAGAATTAAAAGTGATCATGCTATTCATTGTCTGGGCACACCCCATCTGGGACCCTATCCGTACTCCCACCAAGCCCAGAAGGGTCTCCCACCATCCTTGGGACCAACGTGGACCCTGATGACACACATAGTAGCAGGTGAATTTCCAACATGCTGGATTCTGGAGATTTTTGATGGAGAGATCACTTGGACATGAAATTGGGGTCACTTTGGGTGGGCAGGGAGTTGGATTAGATGACCCTGGAGACCCCTTCCAAATCTGTGATTCTAAGTTTTGCCTCAACAGATGCTTCCTTTGGAAGGAAGTCTTCCAAATGGTTTTCTCTCTGTAGTAGCTTGGATCCCATTATAAGGATACACAGCTGTTCTTTTCTTTTATCTCATCCGCCAAAAGCCGCCTCATCCTGTAATTACTGGAGAAAGGAAATTCTTTCTTTCCTGTGAATTTGTATTCTCAGTCATTTCAGAATGAGTCTACTCACCTTTTGTGTGAACACAATTGGATCAGAAACAAGCATTGGAGCTTTGGTGTAGGTTTAGGCAGGTAGTCTGATAGGATATCCCTCTTAATGGATTCCCTCTTTCAGAAGTTTGTAATATACTTGGTGTGGGAGCTGGGTGGAAATTCTTCTGCTTATTGTCTTTCTGTATGTAACTAAGAGGCAGTGCTGTCTTATCATTCAAGAACAGCCCAGCCCCGGAAACACTGAACAGGAATTCACAAGTAAGTGCGAATCACTTTTTATATGATTTGTTGATCATTTAGAATTGTCCCCAATGTTTGTTGTTACTCTGTTTTCATGTTGTTCTTGATTTTAATTTTTTTTACCCTGTTATTGTTGATAGTCACCTTAGTATCTATGTTGATGAATACAGGACATACATATTTTAGTTATACACTAAATATAACTATGGTGGGTGTCATGATCTTTAGCAAGGCAAAATTCACTGCAGTTCCTCCTTTTGATTGTTCTTGTCTGGATGTTAATAACATTTATTCCTGTGTGAACTTCCTAATGCAGCATGTCCGTGACTCAGGCCATGGAATGGCTCATTGAACATGCAGATGACCCTGCAGTTGATGCTCCTCTGCCAGGTCCGTTCTTGGTTGCAAACCAAGCAGGAACAGATACACACGCCACTGAGGCAGTTGCTGGGGCTAGCCTTGATGTGAACAGAGAAGAGCCAAAGGATGAGCTGACAGAAATATTCAAGAAGATACGCAGGAAAAGAGAGTTCCGTCCAGATCCACGGGTACTGTGGGGGAGGGGATTTGTGGTACACCAATGCAGTTGAAATTCGCATCTTAATTCACTACTGGGATTGTTGTGGCTTTTACTTGCCTCTCTCTCTCTCTCTCTCTCTCTCTCATGTTGGGGGGATCTCTCTCTCTCTCTCGTGTTGGGGGGGTCCTTCAGGGGGGGAAGTCCTCCAAACTGGTCAGCTCACACCCCCAATTGCTCCAGGTAGGGCTTATGCAGATGTGTATGCCTTCCAGAACCGAAGCAAGTTGACCCTTCCAGTTTCTTTCGCTTGCCCTGCGTTCCAGCAGGAGCTTCACAACCGAGTGCCAAGTTGCTGCAGGGAAGACTTTAAGAGCATGGAGGCTGTCCCACTGCAGAGAAAAACAAAATTGGTCACAAATATGAAGGAAAAGGAATGCTGATCCAGCCAAGATGAGGGACGGGCCAAGAAAACAGCCTTAGGTGCAGAAATCAGGTCGTCTGGAGCGGCCCTCCACCTCATTCATCTGCAGGAGCACAGACAGAGCCTTCCCTTAACCCTAATCTGCCGGAGCAAAGTGGGGAAGAAATTGGCCAGCATGAAGTACTCTCCAGCGAGAGGCATGACACCCCCAGGAAGAATGCCGCAGACCCAGAGGACATTGGGGGAGAGCTCCAACGAGGCGACAGAGGAGCAGACTGATATGAAGAGGGTGTTGGTGGACGGCTCAGCGGGGTCCCTTGGTATGCAAGCCCCTTTGCTTATTGGAGACAAGATGGCAGTGGGACAGGGAGAGAAACCCACCATTTTTGCTCGACATTTTAGCACTGCTCCTTGCACAGTGGAAAAATAGTGAATGGCAACAAATGTGGATCCCAAAATCAGCAGCTCAGGTTGCGGCCAGCCTGCAGGAAACTAATAAGTTGCCCCAAATAAGCTCTCTTAGACTCAGGAAAGAGTGTAGTTCTTCCCAGTCTTGCAGTGAGAGTTTTGATTCTTCAGACAGGAGGAGCAGAATGAGTAGAAAGCAGAGGAGATCCAAGTCAAGACATTCTGTGGACCTCATCAGTAAGGGCGTGACTGAGAGACAGACACCAAATAAAGGGCATAGAAGACATAATAAATCCTCTCACCATTCTGAGACAGAATGGACACAGTCATTCTCGGTCTCTGTGTCTGATGTCTGAAGGGGAAGAAGGGGAGTGGTCTGGGGAAGAATCTTCTGATAATGAAGAGATTTTAACCAGACTATTTCTATCAGAGCATTTTTAAAGACTTTTGAAAAAGGTCACTAAGAGACCTAACTATGAAATTAAAACAATGACCACTTCTGCTTCAGACAAACTTTAGAGGTCTCCTAATTTGGACACTAAAGGTTTTTTAAAAACGCCTAATAAATTAACAGTATGCTCCTTTGCTAATGCCTTTTAAAAAGTGATGAGGGCAGAATGGGCAGTACCTTGGCATGGCATGCCCTTGCATGCTGTGGCAAACAAACATTATATTCTGCCAGATGATGCTACGGAGGAGCTTAAAATCCCATTGGATGATGCCCCTGTGGTGGCCATGCTTCTCTCATGCAGTTCTGTCCAGGGATGGAGATAACATTTTTAAATCTCCTGTGGACAGGAAAAATGAGGCTGCTGAAGAAAGTACATGAAGCAAATTCCCTTTCCATCAGGACAGATGCTGTCCTTTCCAGTTTTGTCAGAGCAGCTGTGATCTGGGCAGATGATTTATTGCAGGACCTGGAACCAAATCCTTTGAGATTAACAAGGGCTCTTCTAAAGGTCAAGAGGCCCTGCCAGTTTGCAGCAGATGCATCACAAGATGCGCTCCAGTTTTCGGCCAGAGCACGGGCAGCCAACATTGTAGCAAGAAGAGGCCTTGTGTTGAAACACTGGAAAGTTTATACTCTGTCCAAGTCTACTTTGGCGACAGAAATTTTTTTCAGGTAGACTTCTCTTTGGAGAGGGTGCTCCAGAGAAAGATCTGGTGGCAACCAGAGAGAAGAAAGACCTTCTAAGACCTCTCAGAAAAGCAATGACTTGAGATCTAAATCTTAACAATCCTTTCATTCCTATGAACCACAGAGCTCCCAAAGAGATTCATTTAGAGGTAGATGATCCTTCCCATATCAATTGAGACATTAGAGATCACAATTCCAAGCAAATAAGCAGGGGGATAGATCCGCTTCATCAAAAATGCCTGCAGCATGATGCCAGGATAGGGGGCAGACTCCAAAGGTACTTTCAGGTATAGAAGCCATCCACAATGGACAAGTCGGTCCAGAACGGGCAAGCTGGGATATCATAGAATTCTTGCAGTTGCCCCCTCACAAATTTGTTTCATCCCCAGTTCTTAAGGAAAGTATGGAAACCTCACTGATTCAAGAGGCGATTCAACACTAATTGGCTATAAAAGCAATAGAGGTTCCTCATTAGCAAAAGTACAAGGGAGTTTATTCAGTCATCTTTCTGATCCCCAAAATAACAGGGGAATGGCTTTATTAAATCTGAAGGAAGCCTGTCTACACATACCCATTCACATGAGCTCACGTCTCAGGTTTGCCCTTCAGGAGGGACACTACCAGTACAAGACCTCTCCTCAACAAGGGTCTTCACGAAGATTATGGTAGCAGTGGTAGCAGTCCTCAGACAGACAGGAGTGCATGCAGATCCTTAGCTGGATGATGTTTTGGTGAGAGGGAAGACCTTACAGAAGGCAAGACGCAATATAGAATTGACTGTACAGACTATAGTCATGGCTTCCTGATCACTATTCAGAAAAGTCATTTGGAGCCGTTCAGGAAGCTGGCTGAGTACACAGATAGACACAAAACAAGCAAAGATTGAGCATGATGTCTCTGGGGCAACTACTAGGGCTGTTAGTAGCCCACCTAAGGCCTTTACAATAGACAGTTCTGCTGTGACAAAGACACATTGCCAGAAGGCGACACAAACTGACACTTATAACACCAAAACTGAAAAGAGATTTCAGCTGGTGGCTATTGAAAAGGACATTGTTAAGAGGTGATGTCTTTCAGCCATGACGGATTATCAAAACCACAGATGCCAGCTTGAGAGTCTAGGGGAAGATGGTCCAAACTGGAGATATGCTGCAATATAAATTTGCTGGAGTTGAGAGCAATCAGATCGGTGCTGATGACTTTCAAAGTGTGATCCAGGGACAGTACATTTTGATAAAAACAATGTCATAGCCAAAGCCCAGGTCAACAGACAAGTTGGAACGAAGGGTTAACCCTGCACACGGAGGCAATAAGGATTTGTCAGTGGGCAGAACGCGATGTGAACGACTTGAAGGCTCAATATCAACGGGACGCAGAACGTCAAAGCAGACAGGTGGAGTCGAACAGACATAGATCCAACAGAGTGATCCATCCACAACAAGGTGTTTCATCAGTTGATTTTTCGACAATCCAGTAATGGAACAGGAATAGGAAAGTAGATTCATGGCCAGGTTTCTGGACAAACAGGCAGAGGGACTAGATGCTCTACTACAGGATTGGCCTCTGGGACAACTCTACACTTTCCCACTGACAAGAATGCTGGGCAGAGTTGTAAGCAAGTTAAGGGAACAGCAAGCCAAACTCATTCTTCTAGCTCTGTATTGTCCGAGACTATGTTGGCTTTTGGATCTGGTGCATGTGGACATTGCCAGTAACCCAAGATCTATTGGGTCAAGGACCTCTTTGGCACCCAGATCTGCAGTTGTTAAAACGAATTGCCTGGATATTGAGCGGGAAATGCTAATTTAGTCTGGCATTCCCAGGGAAATTGTTGAGGAGATGTTTCGTTCCAGGCACTCAGCAACCTGGTTAGTGTTTAAGAAATGGGCAAGAAATCGTAAGGTGAATCCATGCAAGCCATCATATCTGGACATGCTGGGATTTTTGCACGAGGGACGATGTAAAGCAGGGGTAGTCAAACTGCGGCCCTCCAGATGTCCATGGACTACAATTCCCAGGAGCCCCCTGCCAGCGTTCGCTGGCAGGGGGCTCCTGGGAATTGTAGTCCATGGACATCTGGAGGGGCGCAGTTTGACTACCCCTGATGTAAAGGATTGAGACTTAACACTCAACAATGCCAGATTTCAGCATTAGCAACAGTCCTAAAGGACAGAGGGCTGAAGGAACTACCTAGCAATAAGTTAATCAGAAAATACAAAATGGGAGCCACTCTATTGGCAACACCAGTTTGACATAGATTCCCAACTTGGAGTCTTACTAAGGTGCTTCAGGCACTTATTAAGCCACCTTTTGAGCCATTAAAATCCGTGGAGCTAAAATTCTGAACATGGAAGGTGGACTTTTTGGTAGGCATAACTACGGCTTGAAGGGGTCAGATTTGGGGGCGCTATCTGTGTGTTCTGCAAAAATGTGGTACTGTTTAGAACGGTTCCTTTCTTTGTGCCAAAAGTGAATTCATATATTCATGTGAGTCATCATATAGGATTGCCTTCTTTCTATCCTAGGCTGGTTTCGGAGAAGGAAAGGAATTGGCATGTTAGATGTCAGAAGAGTCCTACGGATTTATACTAAGGGAACTGAGGCATTTAGAGTAACAGATGCCTTATTCGTATCCCATGGTACAAAGAATATTGGGGGGGGGGGAAGTATCCAAATCCGCTATTGGTACTTGGATCAGACTGTGTATCAAATATGAGTCACAAGGCTTAGGGTGCCCCAAGAACGTTACAGCCCAATCTACTAGAGCAGCACCCAGAACATTGGCTTTCAGAACCATTACAGAATTGAGGCCTGGGAACAGGACTTGGTCACCTTTGGCAGGAAGGTGCTGGAGCAGGTGTCAGGTTAATTCAGAAAAAAAAGAAGAGCCCACCCTGATTAGCTGGGTTATTTAACCAATTTGGAGGATTTCCCCCACTCAAGGAGAACAAGCCAGTGGCTTCCCTGAAGAGTTCTTCAGTGGCGCAGAGTCCTCCAACATTTTGCCCATTGCAGATGATGTTAAGGTATGTCAGTGTGGAGTTAGATTATGGAAGTCATTCTGTTAAATTGTTGAAGTGTTGAGTTTATCTTTTAAAAGGATAGAATGGTTACATTGATGAGTGATTTTTTTTTTTTGGAGCTTGGCTATACTATGCCTGGAGGAGTCAGCCTGCTTCTGTCCCAGAAAGCATACAAATTTGCATAAGCCCTGCCTAGAGCAATTGGAGATATCACCTGACCCCTTTGGAGGACTTTACCCCACTGAAGAAAAGAACCCTTCAAGTAAGCCAATGGCTCATTCTGACTGAGCAGGAATATCAGGGCTCTCTCAGCCTCACCTACCTCACAGAGTATCTGTTGTGTGGAAAGGAAAGGTGATGGTAAGCTGCTTTGAGACTCCTTCGGAGAGAAAAGCAGCATATAAGCCAGGGGTAGTCAAACTGCGGCCCTCCAGATGTCCATGGACTACAATTCCCAGGAGCCCCTGCCAGCGAATGCTGGCAGGGGCTCCTGGAAATTGTAGTCCATGGACATCTGGAGGGCCGCAGTTTGACTACCCCTGATATAAGCTGTCATGTATGTGGTACCTGTCAAATTAAACATAAATTGTATTGAATGAAGCCTGTGTTACCCAAATGCAGAAACATTGTAGCCCACTGATATTAATAGCTCCTGTTTCAGCAAGATGGGAGAATATGCTTCAAACCTCGATGATTTTTGAGTGACCATTCAGTGAGGGGGCTTCCATTTCCATTTTGGCCCGTCTGCTGATGTCGCTATCTCCTGACAGAATCCATATTAGTATCAGACCTTTTGTGACAGTTACCCCTTCGTCAAATTTAGTTTGCCCAAAAATCTCTTTAGGAATTTCTGGTTACTGAGAAAGAATATATGGCACAGTTTGGTATAGAAACAAAGCATTAATTTGTAAGGTAAAGCTTCACAGCTACGGACAAGCATGGCTTTAGAAGGTACTGCAGGAAAGTAAGATTTCAAACAAACAAGAGAGGGGAGAATGCTTTGGTTATCAGAATTTGCTGCCACTTCTTGTAGCATTGGACTCTCTTCTATGTCTTTGTTCCAGTTCAAACTTCATTACCTGCTGTTTGGCCATTAAGGCTTCTATATGGATATGAACAACATCTTTCTCATGGGGATTTTAATCCTATTATTTATTATATATTTTAATTATTTTATTGTATTTATATGATTCCAAATGGAATTGAGACTCTGTGACTTCTGTACATAGTTCAATATTGTCTCACTGGTGACACCTAACCCTAAAACTCTTGAGTTCTTTCTCCCAGCAGCTGCATAGACAGAGAGCACTGGAATATCTCTATGCCTTAACAGTCAGTTAATTAGCTTTTCTGGTAAAACAGATCCTAGAGAATCACCCTTTTTTACTCCTGGGGAATCAGGGATTTACTCCGCTAGCCCTTTAAGGAATTAACCTCTTCAGCTTGCACAAATAGGATTTACTCTTTGCTGCCTCCAGCAGGCCAGTGGTAGTATTGCAAATGCCATGGCTCACAGCCTCCATTCCAAATCCAAAATTTCTTCTCCTATTCCATATCTAACCTGGAAACTGGGAAACCTCTGAAATCTCACATGTGAGGTATTATCCAAGCTCAGTAGGTTCTTCTTTGAACTTCAGTAAGCACGAGCTGAATTTAGGATTTGCAAAATAATTAACAGTTGGGTTTTTTTTACAGAAAATAAGATTATCAGACTCTGGTTGAGGAAAGTCTTACTCCCACATGACCTACAATTTCAATACCTGGCATCAATAGTGTGCTTCCATGAGCATGGGGGACAATGCATTGTGGCAAAGATAACAGCTGAATGCACGAGCCAGGAGGTGATCCTGAACATGAAATCGTGGAAAAACTGCCATACCCCATTTCTGTTAGGTGAGGATGCTCCAGGATTTGGAGAACTGGGTTGAAAAAGCTTTGGCCCTGGTTGAGGGCAATTTCACTTCCTTTGGCCTGGAGATCCTGAGCAGATATTGTTCTGATAATTTTAACGCTCTTTGGGAGATATATGGGAAGAGGCGGATCTGTAGATATGCTAAGGGTAAAGGTAAAGGTATCCCCTGTGCAAGCACCGAGTCATGTCTGACCCTTGGGGTGACGCCCTCTAGCGTTTTCATGGCAGACTCAATACGGGGTGATTTGCCAGTGCCTTCCCCAGTCATTACGGTTTACCCCCCAGCAAGCTGGGTACTCATTTTACCGACCTCGGAAGGATGGAAGGCTGAGTCAGCCTTGAGCCGGCTGCTGGGATCGAACTCCCAACCTCATGGACAGACAACTTCAGACAGCATGTCTGCTGCTTACCACTCTGCGCCACAAGAGGCTCTAGTCCCAGACCATTTAGAACTCTGATCCTCGAATCTGATCCAGTCTCCAGTCTGGTCCAGTCTAGCAGGGAGAGCACAGATGTCTTCCAATGAGTCCACATAAGGACTTGTGCTTCTTCATTTTAAACAGTCTCTGCATTCTAGAACAGTCTCAAGGGAAGCACTGTGTAGAGTGAGTTGCAGATGTCTAATCTAGAGGTGACCATTGCATGGATTACCCTGCTAGGTCTGACACTGAGAGATAGTATGCAAGCTGCCATGCCTGGCACAGGTAGAAAAATGCCAGGTAGGCTACCTTCATGATTTGGACTTCCATTGATAAGGAGGCATCCAACATCATGCCCAAGCTCCTGATGGAAGCCATCAGTGTTAATTGGGCTCCATAAAGTGCCGGGAGCTGTATCACCTGTTTCTGCATGTCGACCCAGCCAGAGGATTTGTATCTTGTCTGGATCCAACTTCAGCTGACTCTGCTTAAGCAGACCTCCAGGCTAACCCCTTTGTGGTGTTGATGGATGGCCATCCATTAACAGAAGTGCCTGGGTTTTATTAGCATACTGGTGGCAATTCAGCCCGAAGCTCTGGATCAGCTGAGTGACGGGTGTATATAGATGTCAAATAATATCAGAGTATCAGAATGCTGTGCTTCTGCCATTTATTTTAATTCTGTTTGATGTGTAGATGTAGTTTGATGTGTAGATCCAGAGAGCTTAATGCACCCAGCTTCCTTCCCTTCCTTCTCCCTTTCACACCTTCCCCTCACCCCCACCCATCTTCCCTGTCTCCGGAATGTAGCACTGCTGCTTTGAGTACCTTGCCATCTGCCTAGTCTGTTCCCTTTGAAGATCTCCCACATTTCTCAGGTTCTCACGGAAGAGGGTGCGGATGCAGTGGTTATATGCTGTGCTTGCTCTATTGTACCCCAGTTCCAACAAGGTACTTGTCAGGTTAACTTTCTTCCTGTAGAATAAATGCATCTTTTGCACCAAGTCAAAGATTGTGTTTTCTGGGCAACTGAAGAAACTTGACAGATCATTGGAACTCTTAAAATTTGGGCTAGTATTCCTCACTCGGCCAACATGTCTATGGAAGGTAGCTTGCATTCCAATTCCAACCCTGATACCTGTTCTAACACCAACCCTGAGGAGACTGCGGCAGAGGCCTCACCCCGGGACACCTCAGTGGACACGAAAACTCACTACATGTCCTCCTGCATTGTCATCACCCCTTGCCAGAACAAGGAGGTGCTCTGGCCGAGGTGTGGAGGTACATGACTGATCATCAGGGACTTCAGATGTCCACGGTCTACAACCATGACCTTGTTGACTGTACGAAGCCAGTAATGAGAGGTAGCCGTGTGACCGAAGATAGCGGAGATGCAAGCTGAATTTAGCATCTAGCAAGATTACAGGCATTATGGTGTTGCATTTCCATAACAATTCAGTTTGGCATTTGTTGCATGCCACCCAGCCTGCTCTACAGCTCTACCACCACAGCTGTGAGGGGCGCCACAGAAAAACTTGCTTGCTACCACTGTAGCTTCAGCTACAATGGTGACCAGCCCAGCAGGCAGTGCTCCCCTTCTGATCCCCAGTGTCCTAGCCAAGGCATGGAAATTATGCAACTACTGCAATCGAATGTCAAGGAAGCTGTCATTTTTCCTGGCGCAGGTGCAGGCCTACATGAATGAATATGGGACCGCTTTTCCAGATGGGGCCTCCTGGATATGATACGTGGGGTTATTCCTGGAGACAACTGGTCCATGAGCCTCTATGACCTCGATGCCACAGAGCTACAGGACTTTGGTCTGTTCATGCAAACTCCGCAAGAGCAATTTGAGGACCCATTCCAGTCCGATCTGGTCTGGGGACAGCTGTGCAGCCTTTGTTAGGGAATGAAGATGGTCTCCCAGTACGCACTGGGAGCTAAGGTCTACAATTGGAATAAGGTGCCCAAGTTCCAGTTTTTCCAGGTGGGTCTGCGTCCCGAGCTCCTATACCACTGCATGGTGGATCCTACAACACTCATGGGCTGGATACGCCTAGCCAGAGAGATGGTAAGTAGTCAAGATGGTGGAAGCCCACCACACTGGCAAGATGGCTGAAAGGCACACTGGGACAGCCTGGCACAACAAACCCCACTGTTCTCCATTTGCAGAGGCAACCAAACTCTTCTGACACCAGGAGCAGGGCTTGTTCTTCGGATGCGGGGGAACCAACCACTTCCTCCTTGAATGCCTGTACAAGAAGGGGGCAAAACCTACCACCAGGGGTAGCCCAACTGCACCAAGGATCCAAACCACCCAAGGGCCCAAAGACCCTGTGCAAGTGGGGCAGGCAGCCAGGGTGCTCCTAACTTTGTTGGTCAAGTACCTGACACCGCAGCCTCAGATGACTCTGGGGATGAAACCTCTGTGATGCCCAAACCAGCAGGAAATGTTGGCGACCTGCTGTGATTCAGCTCTGCAAGCAGACCCCTCCCAGGGGCACGAGATCCCTGAGACCCTTTACCGTCCTAGTGTCATTGACTTTGACGCACCGGCGACAGGAGTGGGGTTGTAGATCCAAGGAATGCTGGACTGTGGTTGCACCCAGACTCTACTAAATCCCAAGGTAGTCCAGGAGCTGGGAGTCGGGCTGAAGGAGCTCTGGGACCCCATCTGTTTTTCCCAGATGGACAGGAGGTTCTTGAAAGAAGTGGCTACACACTGCATGAACCCTCTTCACTTGGATATCGAGGACCATTGGGAGATGCTACAGCCTATAGTGGCCCTAGGGGCTGTTTTCTCTTTCGTTCCTGGGTCTGGACTGGCTGTGGCACCATGACTCTGATGTGCGTTGGAGGCATCAATGCCTAGCCTCTGAGCCGCACTTGGATGAGGGGTCAGCACAAAGGAATGCTCTCATAGCCAGGGTTGAGTAATCAAGGCTTTAGCGCAAATAAATTAAGGTCCTGCCGAGGGAGTATAGAGACCTAAAAGTGATGTTCGAAGATGAGTGCAACAAGCTTTCTCCTCACTGTAAGACTGATTGTGCCATTGAGTTAAAACCAGGCAAGCTGCTGCCAAAGGCAAAATTTATTCCACGAGTTTAAGAAAGATGGAGGAGCTGCAGAAGTTCCTAGACAAAAACCTTGCTAGGGGGTTTATTTAGCCAGCCACTTCATTAATGTCTTTGGAATGCAGCACCTCACTATCTCACTGGTCTGTTCCCTTTGAAGATCTCCCATTTATCTCGCATTCTCATGGGAGAAGGTGCTGGTGAATTGGTTATATGCTGTCCTTGCTCTATTGTACCCCAGTTGTGACAAGGTACTTGTGGGTTCTTGAAGTAGAATAAATATATATTTTGCACCAAGTCAAAGACTTGGCAACTGAAGAAACTTGACAGTTATGAACTTAGGCAGATTTTGAGTGGGTGGGCAGGTAGTTGCAAAGTTCCTCCATTGTGCAAGGGTTTGGACTAAGCGACCCTAGAGGTCCTTTCCAACTCTATGATTCTATCAGACAGGGAAACTATGGCTCCATGCAAGACACCAATATGGAAGGTACCACCGTCTATACCTGATCTTGGAGAAAAGACTACAGACATTTCAAGGCTGTGCCTCCAATCCCTATGTTGGCCAGGTAGTGGGTCAAACATTTGTGATCGACCATGTTGAATGCTGCAGTCAGATCCAGCTTTATTCATTTATCTATGTATTTATTTGATATATACCAATGCGCCCGCACATTGGGCCGTGCCTCACACGGGCCGCACCTACACATCGGTGCGCGCCAGCGCATCGGGCCACACCCGTGGGTCGCGCCCGCATGGGCCGCGCATGTGCGATGCGCGGCCCGGCCCTGATTCCCTCTCCCCGCCCTCCCGCAGTAAGAAGCTTCCTGGGCTGCAAGCTTGCGGCCTGGGAAGTTTTTTTACTGCGGGGAGAGGGAGCCCGCAGGTTGGGGACCACTGCTATAAAAGGCTCTTGCTTGCCAGAGGAAGGCAGTGCTTTGGAGGAGCTGGGAGGAGAACATTTTCTCAGGAGCTGATTGCTAGCTCCGCCCTCTGCTGAGTAGGCCTTTGTGCTATAAAAGGCTCTTGCTTGCCAGAGGAAGGCAGTGCTTTGGAGGAACTGAGAGGAGAACATTTTCTCAGGAGCTGACTGCTAGCTCCTCCCTCTGCTGAGTAGGCCTTTGTGCTATAGAAGGCTCTTGCTTGCAAGAGGAAGGCAGTGCTTTGGAGGAGCTGGGAGGAGAACATTTTCTCAGGAGCTGATTGCTAGCTCCGCCCTCTGCTGAGTAGGCCTTTGTGCTATAAAAGGTTCTTGCTCAACACAAACAAAACACAAAAGACTCTTGGGGTCTGGATTAAACCATAATACTCGGTAAGGAGCCAAGAGCAAGAGCTAAAGGACTCTTGGCTGTTGGCTTTTCACCCATTAAAACCCTCATTTAAACTACACAACCCACAAAAGACCAGCACTAATATTCCCACCTACCCCCAGCCAACCTCAGAGTATGAGGTTCTGCCTGAGGACGTGTCCTCGGTCTTCTTGGCTCTGGCCTCAACCTTGCGGGAGAGCTGTGTTTCACGGGCCCTGTGGAACTTTGACAGCTCGGTCAGGGCCCTTAGCTCTCCCAGGAGCTCATTTCATCAGGCCAGGGCCAGGACTGAAAAAGCCCTGGCCATAGTTGAGACAGACGCACTTCCCTTGGGCCGGGGATCAGCAACAGATTAGTGCCCATAGAGCGAAGAGCTCTGTGGATTGCCTTCCCCTTCTCCTCATATAATATGTGTAATTTTTTTTTCAAAAGCCTTGGCTATCCCATTACAAAGGATCCCACATTGTAAGCAAAGACTGCTTTTATTTTTCAAGAGCCCTTTTGGAGCTTGCTGCCAAGGAACTGGGAAGAATTTCCCAACCCCTTGCAGACTCAAACAGGAGCTCTTCCAGTGGATTTCTCCACCACCACACCTGCCCAATAGGAGCTGCCTGCCACTTCTGCATGGGACTGAGAAGGACTTGTAGACCTTAACAGGAGCCTTTCTGCTGGGGGGGGGGGTCCCTTCCCCCCTGCAAAAACTGGCTGCCAGGGCATCACAAAGTAATTCAGTTGTTACCATTGCTCCTTTCCCCTTAGATTACTTTTGACTGAAGGGGAGCCCAAAGGAGCCTTTCTGCTTGGATAGAGTTCAGGAGGGAAGGGGGTGGAAAGCTCCGTTGCTCCTTTGCTTAGGAACTGAATGCACCTAGAAGGGAAGGAAGAGGTGGCTGGGGGAGGGGATTCACTGCAGCATCAAGACAGGTAGAATGCAAGAGACTGATGGTGAGTGTAACACAATCAAGTTCAAAATAAATTTAAAGTACGGCAGGGAGGGGAGGAGAGTGGGAGGAGACACAGCATTGGTCAGATCTCAGACATCATCATTTGAGGTAGGAAACGGAGGAAGCCACCACAACTTTTTAAAGTTTCAGCTTTAAGTTACCATGAATTCCCTCCCGGGGTACGCGGGGAAATCATTTTAACAGCATTCCCAAAACACGCGGCAAACAAGGAGCACATTCGGCACAGCACCTGAACTGCAAGATTTTTGTGCTGAATGCTAATAACTCGGTGGAGCATTAAGGCGGCCCTCACGCGATTTTCCCCCCATGTGCAAAGGGCCTAAGAGCTGTGCATCACAGGGCCGTATATACATAAACATGCAAACTGAAAGGTGACTAGCCTGATGGACAGAGAAGGTAAAACTGATATGAATAGAGACTAAACAACTCTTTAACATCATAACGAGATATTTAAATTGAGAGAGAGAGAGAGAGAGATCGCATTTATACCTGTTTGTTGCTTGTATTTTGAATGCTTTTACTTGTGATTTCCAATTATTGCTTATATACATTCTGTCACACCAAATTTTGAAATAGCCTGGATAGCTCTGGGAGATTTCTAAGATTTCCCTATTTTTATGTAGGAAAGATTTTGCATTTGGAACAGAGGATCTGACTGGATCTGAATGTGGATTGTTGTTGGCAGTGGAGAGTACACCTTATATTTGAAAGCTGAAAAGGTCTAGCATTGAGGTCTAGCAGCTTGAGACCTAAGTCAGCTTTATTTACTAACGAAGGACAGTTCTAGCAAAAAGAGCAGCTTCGTAGTCATTCTCCACATCTGGAGTGTTACGTTTTGTTTTATTTTGGTTCATCTTTGGTTGGTTTGGAGTTCTGGGCAGACAGTCAATATTGCCAACAGTCAAAGGTGAAGCCGAAATCTCCATTTGTTTTGCGTTTTGTAAAGCAATTTGAGAGCAGAGGATAAGAAAGCTCCCTGTAGGAGTAAATAAAAGCAAGAGCCTGCAGGGATGTTTTCCCACAGCTAGAAAAAGCAGCTGTGCTTCTGGCTGAGGTCCAGCTGTGGCATAAAGCGTTCATCTGTTGCAGACCATGGTTGCTAGGACAGGTATGGTGGGAGGAAGTGGTTTACAATCAGACTCTAATCCAAAGTAGTAATGGGCTCTGCAATTCTGCTTACAGGCCATCATTGCCTTGATGGAGATGGGCTTTGATGAAAAAGAGGTGGTAGATGCACTCAGAGTAAACAACAACCAGCAAAATGCAGCCGTGAGTATACTCCTTTGTGGCACTGTTTCAGCAAACTGGCTCATCAAATGGAACAATATATTAGCTAGACCCCTTTGAACTCAAGACCCATCTACCCATCTTTATCTGCTCCTTCGCCACACAGTCAGACTGGAGGGAAACTGAAGATGGCCTAACCCTCCCCCCATCCTACTGCAGAATGTCAGAAAAATCAGCTGTAGAAAAATAGCACATGCAGAACTCGCCATTTAATGTACGTTTAGAAAAATATGTCTTTGTAGACACTGCAGAAGAGGACGGAGGAGCAAACTTCAGACTGTGTGGCTTTTTGACTCAGAGGCCCTCTTCCCACACCATTTCCTCGGTGGTGGGGGAGCAGGAGGATGGTCACAGGAGGCTGCTAGAGGGGAAAGAAGGCAGGGAAAGGTCTGAGCCTTTTTTAGCAACAGCCATTGCTCTCCCAAGTTATAAGTTCTCATAATTTGTCTCTTTCTATTTCCTTCTAACTTCTGTAGTGTGAGTGGCTGTTGGGTGACCGGAAACCAACTCCTGAGGACTTAGACAAGGGAATTGACCCTTCTAGCCCCCTCTTCCAAGCCATCCTAGAAAACCCAGTTGTACAGCTGGGGCTAACAAATCCTAAAACACTGCTTGGTAAGTGGTGCTGCTTCTAGTATGTAGAATCATATAGAATCCTCGAATCATATTGTTGGAAGAGGCCATACAGGCCATCTAGTCCAACCCCCTGCTCAACGCAGGATCAGCCCTAAGCATCCTAAAGCATCCAAGAGTACCAGGTTCATTGAAGTAATTTCTGTCTAGAAATGCTGTTACCCAGGGGTAGTCAAACTGCGGCCCTCCAGATGTCCATGGACTACAATTCCCATGAGCCCCTGCCAGCAAACGCTCTTGGGAATTGTAGTCCATGGACATCTGGAGGGCCGCAGTTTGACTACCCCTGCTGTTACCATTTCACGTTCATTACCAAAATGACTTTTTCCTTAGTCTCTCTCATCAGGTGGTTATTACAAGAACAGTACAAGTTTTTGTCTCTGGAGGAATGTCTGATAGTGAGCTATCAAAAATCCAAGCTGGCTGTTTTGGGGAAAATAATTCATGTAGTGATATTGAGGAAGTCTCCTCCTTTAAACTCTTAGGGGTTTGGTTTGAATTGAGATTTAACTTGCTGTTCATTTAACAGCTATTTATAAAGCTTTTCATGTTAAATAAACTGGCTACAGTCGCATCTAATATTACGTTTGTTCTTTGACCCAGCTGGAACCCAGTACATTCCAGGCACCATAAAACTGTTTAATGTGAAGTGGCTGTATAAAGTTTATATGGAGCTGGTATCTTGGATTCAGTTCTCCTTAAATTCGTACATTCCATCTGCAGAACAACAACTTGCATAGAGGGTATAGGCCTCCAAGCTGAATTGGGTCAACCATCTCTTGAACTTTGGGCTTGGCTGAAAGCTTTTTCCTTTAAAGTAAAAATTATACACTCCAATGTCCAATATGTTTCCAACTGGGATAAACTTTACTACAACTTTCCTTGTATTTCATTTATGTAGTTACCAGACAGGAAGCAATTAAGAAATGCCTATTTAAGTACAATTATAACAGTATATATATAAAATGTGTTTGTTCCACTCAATTTGTTGGTATTCTTCCAGAAGAAGAAGAGTTGGTTCTTATATGCTGCTTTTCTCTCTCCGAAGGAGGCTCAAAGTGGCTTACAGTCGCCTTCTCTTTCCTCTCCCCACAACAGACACCCTGTGAGGTAGAGGAGGCTGAGAGAGCCCTGATATTACTGAAGAAGAAGAGTTGGTTCTGATATGCCGCTTTTCTCTACCCGAAGGGGTTTCAAAGCGGCTTACAGTCGCCTTCCCTTTCCTCTCCCCACCATAGACACCCTGTGAGGCAGGTGAGGCTGAGAGAGCCCTGATATTACTGCTCGGTCAGAACAGTTTTATCAGTGCCATGGCGAGCCCAAGGTCACATGCTGGTTGCATGTGGGGGAGTGCAGAATCGAACCTGGTATACCAGATTAGAAGTCCACACTCCTAACCACTACACCAAACTGGCTACCTGGAAAGTAGCCCCTGAAGGATGTAAATAAAAAACCACAGATGGAGCAGAAAGAGAGAGGGAATAGATGTGTCATGACATAGATAAAGTGAACATTGGAGACCATACCGGGCAAAAATAAACATGTAAAGTAATAAAAACAATATCATGGCTAAAGACTCTCAAATTAAGGAGCATTTGTGACTTGTATCCAAGAGCCAGTTTGGCTAAGAGCGCCAATTTTTAATCTGGCCCGGGAGGAGGAGTGGGGGAACAGGACAACCCAAATTTGCTGACTCCATCAGAGGCAAGGTGTCGAATGTATCATCAGTCAGTTATCATTCTGACATAAATATTTTGTACTGATTCTGTATGTTACACCTAGTAATTGATTATTATCCTTTATTCTACAGCCTTTGAAGATATGCTTGAAAACCCCCTAAACAGTACTCAGTGGATGAATGATCCAGAGACGGGGCCTGTCATGTTACAGATTTCTCGTATCTTCCAGACACTGAACCGTACATAGAAGTGGCAACTTGGTCTGCCGTTTTTGGACTCTGGTCTTGGCTTTGAAGTTTCTGCACAATAAGAGGCATCCACTGTTGACTGTGACAGAGTGAACAAAAAGAAATTTGGGGATGTTTTGTCTTCTTTACATAAGTGTGTTGCAAACACTTTTTTTTTTTTAATGGCTTACATGCTGTGTGATTTTAGTGTTTTAAAACCTGAAGGAGGATGTTTCCAAGTGTTTATGTACAAGCATAGATTTGTACAGCCAAATATGGAAAGGGTTTTACAGCTGTCTTAAAATCTGTTAATTTGCAGAATAACAATATAGCTCACGTTTTAATGTTCTGGGTAGCAACATGTCACTGGTCACTGGTGCCCATTGCCTGGCCAATAGCATGTGCTCCCAAGTTACAGTGTGCAGATCCTCATAATAATGTTCACCTCCACATATTAAGGTGAACACTCTGAATGTTCTCTATTTATTAAATGTGGAATGAAAGATTTGGAAAGAAGGTGTGATGCTGTGTGCCCCATTCACACATGTCTGTAGTACATAAAGAATTGTTGTAATACTGGATCAGATCCAGGATCCATGAAATCCAAGCCTTGGTTTCCAGCACCAGTTTGTATCTGGAATTCTTTCAATGAAAGGGAGAAACACTTTTTAATCTCCTTAATGTACGTAGACAATCCTTATGGCTTGAGTGATGACAGACCAGTCTACCTGTGAAGTTAGCATATGGAACAGGGGAAAGAGTTGATTTATACTTGGCTATACATGGGAAGCAAGCCAAGCTCCAACAGTGCTGCCTACCAGCTCTGCAGAGGTTTACTTTGGACCTGGGTATCTGCTGTGAGGATTCAGGTGATGAAGGTAAACGCATAACCTCTCGTGCCACTGAGCCCAGAAGCACTGCGAGTCCTTTTGGTTTCACTTGGTTGTTTAGGTGGAAAGCTGGCTCCAGGTGCCTAGCAAAATGTCTCAAGGTTTTCTCAGGGAATCACTGGTAGACTTTAAGGCAGTGGAGAGGTAGGAGCAGATTGTTCCCGCCTCTCGGCTTTGTTGGGCTTCTACTGCAGTACCTTCTCTCTGCAGCATCAGCTCCTTAGTGGGCTCTGTTGAGCAGTCTGGTTTAAAGGGACTGACCAAAAGAGCCCCAGCTCAGCTGCTTTTAGTGCATTGCCACTCAATGTTTTCTGTTTCAAGTCTGTTGTGCTCTCCCCCCCCCCATATGAGATTTCCCTAAAACTCCCATGTTTGAGTACCAGTATTGGAATTTATTTATTTATTTATTGAGAATTCCCAATTTTTTTCTGGGTCTAATAGATCCAAATCGGAAAATGCCAGACGAAAAAGACAAAAATTTGCACACTGCCTACAGACAACCTTCTAGGTCATCCTTGGAAATACACAAAGGCATTGGGAGGGAACCACCAGCAAACATGCTGATTAGCAGCAAGCCAGACTATTTGGAAAGCCGAAATATATCAGAAAAATACCAATAAGGTATTTGAGGAGTATATTTTCCGCTTGGGTAGAGCTGAATGGACAGCCCTAGTTGCTGCAGAAACTTGGAATGGTGGTGATGAATACAAATTTGCTCAGCTGGTGAGCATGATGTGAGCATAACTTTATCCCCTCCCAAAGTTCTTCTCCAGTTTGTATCATCTCCCGTGGTCTGAGACAATAATGTTCCAAGCAGCCAAGATAAAGACCTCCAGAATTCCCTTGCTTGCTGCTGCTGCCACCAGCAGGCCAGGCAAGAGAAGGGCAGTGCTTTTGGAGGTGGAGTCTGCACTTTTTGGAAAACTTGGCAGTTTAGGCGTTACATCTCCCAGTGGTTGTGTCCCAGTTATCTTAAACAAGCCAGTATGTTTCCATCTGAGAAGAGGAAGAATTCTGGTGCGAATTAACTATGCAACAGAAAATGCTGGACTCAGAGCATTCAACACATCCTCTTTTTGTAAATCTATTGAAGATAAAAGGAGATTAAATAACAACATGGATAAAAAGCAAAGCAGTGTCTCGTGGAATCATTTTTTTGGTTCTTTGGCTCCCACCAACTCAATCCATTCCTTTTGTAACCAAAACTGAAGCCTCCTGGTAACATCTCAACAATGGCTGTGTTTAGATTTGTTTCTTGGCAAATGGAATCCCTAAAAGCAGAGGTTGTCAGCCTTCCTAATTCCATGACCCTTTAATGCAGTTCCTGATGTTGTGGTGACCCCCAACCATAACACTATGCAAGTGTCCTTTCACAGAAATTAAACCAAAACTGACCAATGGCGTGAAGATCCATTGTTCATGATTGTATATCAATTGGTTATAAATTGTATATAACTTAACAGGCACCTTCAGGAGAAGCAGCAACAGTGGTGGCGTCCCCTCCCCCTGGCCAAGCTGCTTGCCCTTTTGCGACCCCTGTAAAAGGGTCGTTCGACCCCCAAGTTGAGAACCACTGCCTTAAAGAGATGAACAGTGAGGCCCTGTTAACATACTTAAACCCGAACTGTTTCAAGGGGAGGATCTCCTTGAACAAGCTAACATAACTTTCCAGGAGATAGAAGCTTCTAAAAAAGATTATTTAAAATACTAAATCAGGCAGATGGACCTTGTGGCTATTGCTCCTGAGCAGAAAAATATGTTAAAGGACTATGACCAAAGCCCGTTGCACCCAGGAAGGCAATGGACGCTAGGACGCAGGCTTGTACTGTGTCCTTCCTGGGGGCTGGCCCTCCTCCTCTGCTTTATCTTGAGATCTAGCATGGTGAATGGTTAAAGAGTAGTAGCAGTCTAATCTCAAGGATCAGGTCCGACCCTCTGCTTCCCCTCCGTGTGCAGGCAGCTCGGTCACCAGCCTCCGCTTGGGGTGTAGAGATCGTCAAGAATATCAGCTGATCTCCATGCACCATTTCCTCTTGAGAAAACAACTGAAATGAGAGAAGAAAGGAAGGAAGAAGAAAAAGAGGGAGAGAAAGGGAGGAAGAAGAGAAGGTGGGAAAGGAATGGAGAAAGCAGGAAAGAGGGGAAGAAAGGAGAAAGGAAGGGAGGAAGAATATGGAAGGAAGGAGGGAAAAACGAGGAAGGAAGAAAGTAAGGGGAGGGAGGGAAAAGAAGGGAAAGGAAAGAATAAGAAAAAATGGAGGACAGAAGGAAAGAAAAAGGAAAGGAGGGAGAAAGAAAAGTATGTGTGTCGCGTAGCCAGGAGACCCGAGGCTTGTCTGAGCAGCCAAGCAAGGGACGTTGGGAGGTGATTTGCTATTGTCAGCCTCCATGTCATGACCCTGACTGTCCTGTGTGCAGGAACTCCCACCCAAATCCTTGGAGGTCTCCTAGCCAAAAACTAGCCAGGGTCAGCCCTGCTTAGCTTCTGCAATCTGACGGAATCAGGCTTGCCAAGACTATCCAGATTAAACCTTAGGGCAGGGGTAGTCAACCTGTGGTCCTCCAGATGTCCATGGACTACGATTCCCAGGAGCCCCTGCCAGCGAATGCTGGCAGGGGCTCATGGGAATTGTAGTCCATGGACATCTGGAGGACCACAGGTTGACTACCCCTGCCTTAGGGGACTCCTAGCTCATTGAGATTTCTCTGGGATTGGTGGGAGCATAATTTCCTCATGAGCCCTCAGTAGGGCCAAAGCCCCTCTCCCGCCCTGCCATCTTGAAACTCCATCCAGGCCTCCCACTGGGTATCAGCTGATTCCATCCTGACCACCCTTTCTTGTGGGGGAGATTGACTGAGCTTTTCTATAGATCCTTTGCGGGTGCCAGGAGGCTAGGAAAGGCGGCGTGCCATTCCCCCCCCCCCCGCCCATCCTTTCAAATAACAGCAAAAGATAGTGAGCTCTTGATGCCCCTTTAATCAATGTGAAAAGCCACTGCTCTCTTAGATCTTCTTCCCAACATGGAGATCACCTGCAATACCGGGAGAGCTCCAGGCTGCACCAGGAGGTTGGCAACCCTGCTTCTGACAGGGCTGTGCAGCTCTGAAGCCCTTTTTCCTGCTCAGATAGAGATTCAGCACTGGAGAATGCTCGGGTGGGTGTGTGGCTCAGTGGAAGCTCCCCTGCTTGGCGTGCTGAAGGTCCCAGGTTCTATCCCTGGTCTCCCCAGTCAAAAGGATCAGCAGTGGGTGATCTACAAGGCCACAGACCATGGAGAGCTGCTGCCAGTCTGAGTAGACAATACTGACCTCAATGGGGTGATGGTCTGATTCAATATACAGCAGTTCCATGCATGTTCATGTGTGTTCAAGGCGCCTTCAGATCCAGAGTTGGGTACCACTGTCCAGAGAAGCTTCCCTTCCCTTGATGCCCTTTTAATTTGCATCAACTGTTTGATACCTTCATCCCCCCCCCCACACACACACCTTCCTAAAAGCTGCTTCCTTCAGCCTAGAAGAGTTGGTAAGTCAGCCTTCTGAGGTTGAGGGAAAAGAAGATGACCTGGGTTTTTATATCCCACTTTTTGCCACCTGAAGGTGTCCCCAAGTGGCTTACAAATTCCTTTCCCTTCCTCTCCCCACTGCAGACTCCCTGCAAGGTGAATGGGGTGGAGAGAGCTCTGACAGAACTGCTCTGTGAGAACAGCCCAAGGAGAATTGTGACTCGTCCAAGGTCACCGAACTGGAAGTGGGAAATCAAACCCAGTTCTCCGGATTAGAAGCTGCCGGTCTTTAACCACTAGAGATCACCTCCCAAGAGAAGCCCTGTTCCGGAATCCACTGCCAAGCACAGAGAAAGAGTGGCCCATTTTGACTCGGGGCCTGGAATTGCTGCCCTGGCTCTTCTTCTGTGTGCCTCGACCCAAAGTGTCTTCACAAAGGACCAATGTGTTTTCGGGGGACTGAGGCAGATCTGGCCATCCAGGATCACAAATAGAGAGCCACCACGACGTAGATGACCCAGCTGACAGAAACAAAGACGCCAAAAATCAGGCTGAAGAGGACCAGCACACGAGCTTTCCGGGAGGCTGATCTGGCTTGGGAGAAGTTTCCTCGGTTCAGAGCAGATCGTGTCTAAGGGTGGAGAGAAAATGTTAACATGAAGGAGGACTGTATGGCTTGGTGGATTCAAAGCTCTTGTTGACTGCTGACAGCACTCATTTTATTTATTTATTTATTTATATTTATATACCGCCCTCCTCCGAAGGCTCGGGGCGGTTTACAGGGAACAGGGAATCTGGGAGAGGGAATTATAGGGGAAGCTTGGAATGGGGGGCATTGCTTCATTTATGGGTCACACTATTTTGGTGGTGGCTTGCCAATATTTTAAATAATTAATTAATTAATTAATTAATTAATTCACTCATTCATTCATTCATTCATTCATTCATTCATTCATTCATTCATTCCTTGCTGTTTTCCCCAATGAGGACTCAAAGCGGTTATCATGGTGTAGTGGCTAAGAGCTTCAGACTCTGATCTGGAGAGCTGAGTTTGATTCCCCACTCCTCCACTTGCAGCCAGCCGGGGGATTTTGTGCCTGTCATGGTTTTCTCAGAGATGTTCTCGCAGGGCAGTTTTGTTAGAGCTCTCTCTGCCCCAACTATCTCACAGGAGGGTCTGTGGTGGGGTGAAGAATGTCAGCCGCTTTGGGGGTCCTTCAGGTAATGAAAAGCGGCATACAGAAAACGGCTCTTATCTCCTCTTTTTAATCCTCACAACCACCCTGTGGGGTAGGTTAGGCTGAGAGAGTGTGACTGGTGCAAGGTCACCCAGCGAGCTTCCACGGCACAATCAGGGATTCAAACCTGGGTCTCCCAGATACTAGTCCGACACTCTTAACCACAACACCACCATACTGGCTTGCTAATATAGCAGGAATGAAGAACCAGAGAGCCATCCTACAAAAGAGAGGCAGCTGCTGGGAGAAACGTCATGCCTTCCTTCCCTCTCGTACAAAGTCAAAACCCAGTTTCGGTCCTGTCTGATTTTATTAAAATACAACTCAGTTAAAATGCATTTCCTTGAATTCTATGGAAGACAACCCTAGGTTGATGTTTGGGGAGGGGGCAGCCTGTGACTCATTTGGGGGATGGAGTTCTTTTAGGGCACAATGAACTCCCACTTTATTGCAATACGGGCAGATGCTGGGGAAAAGAGGAGATAAGCAAGTGGAAATGTACACAAAAGGATATATATAAAGGGCTCAATAAATCTTATAGCTCAATATATTTTGCAGTTAACAGAAGAATGCGTGTGTTCCAACTAAAGGTTAAACGAGAAAAAAAATTATTGTCTTCAGAGTATTTAGTATAATCAAAAACAGAGTATAATCAAAACAAGACTGGAATCCTCAGTAATAACTAGTTTCGTTGTAAGACTTCCTAAGTTTTGTAATAATGATTGCATGTGACGCAAAAATTCAGAGCTCAAGGTGACTTGGAAGCAGAATAGAGATCCCAAGAGACGCTGAGCTCTGTTTGAATTTTTTTAGATGCCATAGGGTTCACAGGAACATCTTGGAGGGCCCATATTCAGCCTGTGCTGAGTCAGCTGCATTGGCTACCGGTTGTGGCCCGGATCAGGTTCAAGGTCTTGGTGTTGACCTTTAAAGCCATTAATGGTTTGGGCCTCACATATCTGAGGGACCACCTTGTGCCCTATGTCCTTAGCATGGACTTGCGCTCTGCAGGGTCCAACTTATTGACCATTCTTGGGAGGCTCACCTGGCCTCGACCAGGGCCAAGGCTTTTTTGGCCCCTACCTGGTGGAATGGGCTCCCGGGGAAGCTGCGGGCCCTTGGACAGCTTTCTGTTTTCCAGAGGGCCTGCAAAATGGAGCTCTTCCACCAGGTTTATGGTTGAGGCCAGTGACAGAGCAAATGGTATGGGTCCCCTCTCCTGTTGGTGTCCAAATATCTTGGTGCCGAACATCTGGTTCCCCCATGCTGCCTTTGTCAAGTATTGGCTTAGGGGACAACATTTTTTGCCATCTGTATTGTATGTTGATATTGGGGTTTTAATAGGATTTTATGGGATTTTTATTGTATTGTATTTTGTGTAACCCGCCACAAACCGGTCTTTGAAAGTGGCGGGTAGAAACCCAATAAATAAATAAATAAATATTAGTCAACCAAACAAGCCTAGCAGAACAAGACCCCACCCTCCCAAGCAGCCATTTTGTCCAGTGGAACTGAGCTCTGTAGTTTGGAGCAGCTGTAATTTTTTTTTTGCGGGGGGGGGGGGGATCTCCAGGCCTCACCTGGCGGTTGGCAACCACATGTGCCTCGCTGCCCTTACCTCATGGGAATACACCAGAGCAGCCACTCCAGTAAGCAAGCAGCAGAAGACAGTCACCATCACGGATTCCAACAAGTAATCTTTGGGCGGCGGCCTTCTGGGATTGGGATCTATTGGGATCTCGCCAAGAAGGGAGCCGTTGTACTGCAGGTCAAAAAACAAACACTCTGCTTGTGCAAGGGACAGCAAGGCCCCGGGACTCCAATATGGCACAACCAAATAATCCAATGTAGTAAACAGACCTCCAGGGAGTCTTCAATACATTCTTTAAAAAGCAGAATTCTTAATCAATCCCAACATGTTTCGCTGCATGGCTTTACCAAAGGACAACAAATGGTTTTCAACTGGAAACTTCAGTTTAGGAGAAGCCTCTCTTAACAGAGAATCTCCTATATATGATTTTTAACCTGAATACCATTACAGCCAACCAGATTGTTGTAGAAATCTCTATCGACAGCTGCTAGTTTAGGCGTTCCAGATGGGGGGCATGACCACAGGATTACTGCCCCGGAATTGCAGCCATAGGAAGCGAAACCAGCCGCAAAATGGCCGAAGCACTTGAACGTCCTTTTGCTGTGGTGGCAGATTCTGCCAAAACAATGTCTTTAGAAATCTGAACCAACAATCCGGTCTCCAGTGGCCAATCAGGAGCCCTGCTGGTTAGGAAATACCCAGAGACTTTGGGGGTGGATCTGGGAGAGGGAGGGACCTCAGTGGAAATATAATCCAAAGCAGCCATTTTCTCTGGGGAGGAATCATCTCTTTAGCTTGGAGATGATCTGGAAAGCCAGAGAATTCCCAGGTCCCATCTGGAGGCTGGCATCCCTTGACCAGTGGATCTAGGGTTGCCAGCTCTGGAGGTGGAGCCAGGAGTGGGTGGGATTTGGGGCAGGGAGGGGTCTCCACCTAGGGGAGAGGACAGCAGTATAGAAGCCGTTTTGCAACTCTTGCTGTTAACATGCCAACAAAAAGAGCCTGGGTGTCCCAAAAGCACGACCAGCAAGACCCTGTGGCTGTGGGAGCACCATGTCTCCCTGGGGTTGCCAGCTTTGGGTTGGGAAATACCTGGAAACTTTGACAAGGGGGGGGGAGCTGGGAGTAGGTGGGATTTGGGGCGGGGAAGAACTTCAGTGGAATATAATGCTACGGAGCTCATGCCTTCATCAAAAATGCAACGAAAATGTATTTGAACAGATTTGACTGAACCCAGTTCTACAAGAAAATATTCCAAGTTTGGAAATCGTTATTGGATTGGAGGTCCTGCCCTGGATGGCTCAGATGGATCTGATTTTGTCAGATCAGGGAAGCTAAACAGGGTCAGCCCCGGATGGTACTTGGGTGGGAGACCACCAAGAAGTCTAGGGCCACTACACAAAGGCAGGCCTTGGTCAGCCACCTCTGAACATCTCTCACCTTGAAAATTCCACAGGGTTTCCATAAGTCAGCTATGACTTAACCACCCCTCCCACCACCACCACCCTCCTTCTCACAACTGCTGCTCATTGTGCTGTTGCATGAGGGGGGGAAATGGATTGACACCCACCCTAAGAGCTCCCGCCCTGCAGAATGTAAACAGGCAGTCCTAAACAAGGAATGGGGCAGCTAGCAAACCAGACGCGGTGCATGCAATTACGTACAATGGTGAAGGGGTGGGGTCCAGGGAAGAAGCGCGGCTGCAAGTTCAGGTCCGGCTGCAGGGCTGTCGGCTGGAAGAAAATGGACCCCTGCCCAGAGACATTGCCGTGGAGGGCTGGATAGATCAGGTGCACCGTCTTTGGGTCCGGAGGAGAGTAGGCTGGAGGCTCTTCCATAAAACCAGGATTGGCGATGCCAGTGAGACACATGGGGCAGCTTTCTGGATGTGGGATGGATTTGGGCTGGGCAGGTGGACCCGTGAGTCCGGGGGATGCAGCGGGGCTCTCTGTTGAGGACTGCTGCTCCCCTTCTCTGTCCCTTCCTGCCTCTCTGTGATTGGGCTCCATGCCTCTGGGGGGTCCTCGCTCTCCTTCCATGGCGGTCTCGTTCTAGACCTGTCCTTGTTCTTCCTCTGGTGGATGAAGGGTTTCTGTGAGTTGCTGGGCCTATAACAAAACAACATCATGTGGGGTTGACAGGTGTGAAGCACATTGAAGCCAAACGTGAACAGCCACCTTCTTCTCTAGAGAGGAGCAGACGACATCAAGGCCTTTCTAATTGTGGCACCCCATGGAAGAGACACCCACCCCAAAGAGGTCTGCCTGGCCTCATCACTTCTTTTACTGGTGCAAGAGTCATCCAGATGCCAAGGACTTCTGGTGACCCCAGCCAAAGGGCTTTCAAGGCGAGGGATTGAGGTGGTTTACCATTGTGTTCCTCTGCAGGAGGGGCTGTGGCTCAGAGGCAGAGCAGCTGCTAGGCATATAGAAAGTCCATAGTTCAAAGCCTGGCATCTCCAGAGAAAATATCTGTCAGAAGGGGATGGGAAAAGACCTCTGCTTGAGACCCTGGAGAACTGCTGTCAACCTGCCAATACTCACTTTGATGGACTGTGGCTCTTGCCTTCCCTTTCGCATTTTGATCCTGCTTTCTCAGACCAGGTTGCTGTGAGGGAAAGGGATTGGGGGGCAACAATTTAGGGGCTTGGTCACCCTTGGGGTGGGGGAGGGGGTCTGGAAGATATGAAGGAAGGGCAGAGCGAAGTGTGGAGGGGGGGGCAGGTCTCAGCAGACCTCTCCTCCAATATTGCTCCAGGTACTGCCAACCTCTTTTTACTGCAGATTTCTTTCTTTCTTTCTTTCTTTCTTTCTTTCTTTCTTTCTTTCTTTCTTTCTTTCTTTCTTTCTTTCTTTCTTTCTTTCTCTCTCTCTCTCTCTCTCTCTCTCCCTCCCTCCCTCCCTCCCTCCCCTTCTCTTTCCCCTCTCTCTCTCTGCCTCCCTCCCTCCTTTCATAAACTGCTTTTTATTATTTGGGGTTTTCAATCAATTTGTTGTTCTAGAACAGGGGTAGTCAAACTGCGGCCCTCCAGATGTCCATGGACTACAATTCCCAGAAGCCCCCTGCCAGCATTCGCTGGCAGGGGCTCCTGGGAATTGTAGTCCATGGACATCTGGAGGGCCGCAGTTTGACTACCCCTGTTCTAGAACGTGGATAAATGGAACAGAGTGATGCTTGGTAAATGAAAGAAACACAGATTTCCTCTGCCAAATGGACTGTTCAAACATACCTTTCCTGCTGGGACTTCTCTTCCATGGATGAATGAATGGGAAACTCATCATAACTTGGTCCTTGTGCACCAAAAGTGTTTGGGCTGCATTTCTTTTTCACATACCGATAGGGGTGCCAGCCTCCAGGTGGAACCTGGGGAACCTCCCGGAATTATAGTTCATCTCCAGACTACAGAAAGCAGTTCTCCAGGAGGAAATTGGAGGATATGGAGCAGCGGTTCTCAATCTGGGGGTCGCAACCCCCAGGGGGTTTGATCAACCCTTTCAGGAGGGGGTCATCGAGACGTTGAACATTGAGAACCGCTGCTATGGAGGTTGGACCCCACTGAGGTCTTTGTCTTCCGCAGGCCCCACCTCCAAATCTTCAGGAGTTCCCCAACCTGGATCAGTCAGCCCTACCTACCTGTCCCTCCCTGGGGCTAGGACATTTCTGGCAATCTTATACCTCCCTCATGTATAAGTGAGCACCGAGGGAACAGAACACTGGCTAATCTCCCCAAGCATTTTTAATTCATTACTGCTTGTCTTCAGAACAACTCTGGGCTTTTCTTTTTGCTGTATCTATAGCATTTTGGATGGTATGAATGTTGACCCTGGTACTAGATGGTTGGAAAGCCATAATTCCTATAGAGAACATTATTCTCATTATTCTGCAGACAGGGAGCTGAAACACCTAAGGAATTCACGGATGAAACCTGCAGCTTGATCTTCGGGAGGAAACTCCCAGCTCTCGGCTCAGGTTGGCCAGCTCGAATGCCAAGGCTCTATCTAAGGAATGAAGTTAGATTTCTCAAAGCCATTGTGAACAAATATTGTAAGTGCATCCTGAAGACATGTCTTTAAATGTACATTAAACCTAAAATGGTACCTTTGCCGGATACTTTCCCAGAAGTTTAGAAGAACAAAAGTTCACAACCAAGGTATAAAAACTGCAGCCCTCTGCCATTCTCTCTCCCTAGCATTTGGGACTCAGAGGTAGAGTGCCCCTGAACATGGAGGGTCTATTTTGCTCCCGGGTCTGCTGTCTTTCATTTAGGCTTGGCGTGGGGACATGGCAGCTCTTTTCTGGAGAGACACGGTTCCACTTATGCTGCCTATCGGAGCAAACATAGAAGTATCCAGAGCAATCTGTGCCTGCAGAGATCTCACCCGTTCCGCCAACCAAAGAATGCCTCCTGGGTCAGGCCAATGCCCACCATGTAGGGTTGCCAATCTCCATGTGGGGACTGGGGATTTCCTAACATTAGAGCTGCTCTCCAGATGACAGATCACATCCCCTGGAATGAATGGCTGCTTTGGAGGGTGGGCTGTCTGGCATTAACCCTGGGGCAGTTGCTTCCAAATTTCCAGGAAGTTTCCAGCCCAGAGATGGCAACCCTACCCAGTTTAGAGTTTGGGGAGCATTCGTGTTACCTGGGTCCACCAGCGATCCTCTTCCTCTTCAGCGATCTTTGCTCCGGGCGGAGAAGGGAGCACTCAGCTGGCCCCAGCCTTCCAGGTAAACAGATGTTGCCCAAACTGGAGGAAGCAACTTTCCTCTCTGCGACTCCCTGGAGAGCAACCTGTCCCATCCACTGGGATTTGGTTTCCTGGGCCTTTATTAATAATTGACGGGCATGTTTGCAGATGGCTGTGTGCCGAAGGCCGGCGGGAGCTGCTCGCAGTGCCATGAAGTTCCCAGCAAGGCCAGGCTGTACCAGTACCTGCCTGCCCTGCAGGGGAGGGAGGGGTGGGTGGGTGGAGGGGGGCGAAGGCCAGCTATGCTCGCATCTAGTGCCTTATCTTGCATGTGAGAGGGAGCGTAAACCTTCCCTGCCTGCCGGAGCCAGCTCCATATACGGGGAGGCACGTATGCAGGGGGAAGGAGGACCCATGGCCAAGCCCTTTGATCTGTCAATAACTGCATCTGAGGGAGAGAGAGAGAGAGAGAGAGAGTTAGAGTTTTAGGATCTTAAAGAAAAATGGCTGCTGCTTTCAGGAAGAAAAGAAGGAATCAGGACAGCCTCAGCTTTAGGCTGGACACTCCTCCGCACATAAAACTCTAGCATGTCATGGCAGAAGATTCTAGGCTGACATGCTAGCTTTCCACATGCAAGGTGCTGCATGGAGGGAGAAGAGTATTTTGTATCTATAGCTGTATCTATAATTGCATTGTCTTATTTTGACCATGTATAGTGCATTAGTTATAGTTCCTAACATTAACGATTTTGTATCTGCCTACACAGCGTTGCATTCTGCTTTTGTATTCCATAGTAGTTCCTCCTCACCCTGAATCCTGCCTACTCTCAGCTCCTCCCCAAATGTCTCCAGGTATTTCCCAATCCAGAGCTGGCAACCCTACTCTAATAATACCTTTCCAATATTTCTAGTAGGAGCTCCGTTTAACGGAATGCCTTTTAATCTGCCTAAATTGCCAGGACACACATTATAACAATTCATTTAACAGGATTAAAATACACTGATACATGAAAAACGCCATTTTAAAAAAGTTTCTATTTAGTGGTTACAGACGGTGGGGTAAACTACGAACCCCATGCATGTTTTCTATTTAAAAAATTAAAATAGCATTTCGCATTTTAGAAACGTTAAAGTTCCCTTTAGGATTGCCAACCTCCAGGTGGAGCCTGGGGGATCTCCCGGAATTGCACCTGATCTCCAGAGGACAGAGATCAGCTCTCCTAGAAGAAGTGGCCGCTTCGGAGGATAGATTATGGCATTACATCCTTGCTGTGCTCCCTTCTCTCCCCAAACTCCTAGGCTCTGCCCCGGAATCTCCTGGAATTTTCCAGCCTGGAGTTGGTAACCTTGCCTCTTTCAAGTATCAAAGCGAGCCGGTTTCGTCTCAACCTCAACCCCACTCCCAGATCTTTCGCAACCTTTCCTGACGGCGAGCCAATCACCAGCGGCCCCGCTGAAGCCCCGCCCCCGAGCCCCCTCATCCCCCTGCTCGTCACTTGCACATCTTGCCTCCCTGGGGAAAAAGCCTTTGACTCGCGCAAGCTCCCCTTTCCTTCACTCCGTTTCCCGCCGTGCCTTGCGGCCTAACCGCGGTTCAGGCCAGGGCGTCCCTCGCCCGCAAGCTTCCTGGGGGATGTAGTTCTTGCTGCGTGGCCGGCCCTGCCTGCGATGCAAGCCGGGCCATGGCTTCCGCGGGCTGCAGCAGCGGCAGCCTGGACCTCTTAGGCGCGGGGGAGGGGGAGCGGCCGCACCCGAGGCCTTTCCTCATCGGGGTGAGCGGAGGCACCGCCAGCGGCAAGGTAGGGCGCCCCTTGCCCCCCTTGCCCCCCTCGCCCACCGCCGGAATGCAGCGGGGAGGGCGCTGCAAGCACCAAGAGGCAGCCTTTGCAGGCGGCGGGGGGTTGCGAGCGCGGGTTGCAAGCGGGTGGGTGCCGGGAGGAGGGTGGGGAGGCGTCCTCCGAAGGTGGGTCAGCCCCCTCGCTAGGCTCCGGGGGCTTTGGAAGCGGACGGGAAGGGCTGCGTACCATGGAACCTCCAGGGCTAGGGGCAGTGTACCTGTCCCGGCCGGCTGCGGGGGGCGGGGCCTCCGGGGGATCTGCACCTTGGTTGATGACCACCGCGGGATTCTGGGCGAGATGCGCCCTGGGTCATCTTGGAACAACCTTCTGCTCTCTGGCCTTACCCCTCCCACCCCCTCAGCTGTGTTGGGAGAGCGGGCGAGCTAAAAAAATAGATTTCATTTCATTTATATTTGCTTTTGTTTGTTTGTTTGTTTAACCCAGCCTTACTCTGTTGAGCTTCTCTCAGTTCTCTCAGAGCTCTCTCAGCCCCACCTTACCTCACAGGGAGGTGAGGTTGCAGGGAGAGGAAGGGAAGGCCACTGTGAGCGTTTTGGGGGCTCCAGGTAGTAAAAAGCGGGGTACAAAAACAGTATTTCTTTGTAATGAATTAACAACAAAAACATTTTTATTTTTCTAACCTGCCCTTCCCGGGTGTATGTGTTTATAACAGGTTGTAAACTACCTCAAGCCCCAATGGGGGAGAGCTGGTGATATGTTTGAACAGGGAGGCCAGCCAGATAGAGGTTATGGGACAAGGCCTCAATCCTAGGCCGCCAATATAACCAGAGGCCCCGGTGGAATTCCTCATTGCAGGGATGCTTCTGGTGCCCGAATTATCTGACTCTGAAGACCACCTACGGGTCAGGGCTCAGAGAGACTGATGCCCCACCCCCACTGCCCCCAAATCAGGAGATGCATTTCCTGAAGCAGATCCCTGGTGCAACTTGCAAAGACTCCCATCGCAATAAATGTTTTGTCTTCAAGATGCGTGGGTGGGTGGCTATGTTGATCGACAATAGGACATCAAGATTTGAGTCTGGTAGCCCCTTACAGACCCACAAGGTTTCCAGAATATCAACTTCCTAGAGTATTTGACAAAGACAGTGTTGGCTCTTGGGAATTGTAGTCCATGGACATCTGGAGGACCACAGGTTGACTACCCCTGTTTTAAAGGGCCTATGATGCCCGGTATTTTTAAAAATTCAAACCTTCTCCTTTGAAACACCTATATATCTAATCATAGATGCATCTAATCATAGATGCATAGTGCTTTTTGAATGCCACCCATTATGGAATCACGAGTCTTAAAACTTAAGAAAAATAATCTTGTTACTGAATTTTGGGGGGACGGGACTTTAGAGAGGCGTGCTTTGTGTGACAACTTTGGGAGAAATTTATTTTTGGCTTTGCCTGCATGCCTGTATGCCTATTCATTGTTCCAAGCAGTTTGCTTTTTTAAAAAATGCGTCCCCGGGAGAAGGGAGAGGGAGGTGGGTGCGAGGGTGGGACATTGGAGGCTGAGATAGCGCTTCTTCGCCTCCATACAATTCTTTGGCTGCTGGCTTGCTGGTTGGTCTCCTGTAGCTCAAGCTACAGAGGTTGGGGGATCCACTTTATGCAATTCCCCAGCTAGCACTTTAAAATGGTTTGCTGCTTGGACGCTGGATGTTGGCGACGTCCTGTGGAGCGTCCAGAATATGACGACTACCTAAGGAAGGCATATTTATCGGGTGCGGAATTGCCCTTGCAATCCTTATCTAAGTGCTAATCTCTCCCTTGTATTTTAAAGGGTAAATGTCATTCTGCTTGGTTACTTTATGTAGAACCTCGTTCTTTATTTTCAACAGGATAAAATAAGAAAAACTTAAAAAAAAAGAGATTGTTGCTAGCTAAGATTCCCATTTAGAAGTAATGAAGGAGTACCCATCAGCTCACTCATATAGACGTATATCAAGGGGGTGAAAAGATTTTGCAAAGCGATAACCACAGTAATAAATAAAAAATGAGAGAGCGGAGTCCCAACCTCCCTTTTGACAGGTGTCCCCAAAGTTCTGAGACTGTGGGCGTTTTCTTGGCAGACTCAATACAGGGTGGCTTGCCATTCCCTACCCCAAGTAATTATTGTAATGAGCTGTAAAAGCTGTTCAGTATTTGGTTGTGCAATTTTGTGTTGGGAGCATGGAATTTGAATAGCGGACTAAGACCCTAGTCTCTCTCCCTTAATATATGGAGGAGTTCAGGTGCTTTTAAATACCCTGTCAGAGAGCTTAATATTTCAACCTTTTAGCACTTGGTATTTACTGAGAAAGAGCCTCTTGTGGCGCAGAGTGGTAAGGCAGCCGTCTGAAAGCTTTGCCCATAAGGCTGGGAGTTCAATCCCAGCAGCCGGCTCAAGGTTGACTCAGCCTTCCATCCTTCCGAGGTCGGTAAAATGAGTACCCAGCTTGCTGGGGGGGTAAACGGTAATGACTGGGGAAGGCACTGGCAAACCACCCCGTATTGAGTCTGCCATGAAAACGCTAGAGGGCGTCACCCCAAGGGTCAGACATGACTCGGTGCTTGCACGGGGGATACCTTTACCTTTACCTTTATTTACTGAGATCTGATTTATTTTCATATCTTTGTTTACACTTCTATTGTTTTATCAGATATTGATTTTAAATGTATATATTGTATATATATTGTAATGGCCTTTTGCTATAAACAGTTATAAATATATGTATGTATATATATGTGAGGTGATCTGTGTGCTTTTAAACATTTAAAAACTGAAAGCCAAAGAAGGTAATGATCAGCATTCGCTCATAAATATGCCTGAACTCAACTCAGACCTTCATCTAAGTGGGTCCAGAATCTACATGGCAGATGTGAAGAGAGAGCCAGTGCTTTTTCCCACAACATCAACATTTTGTAGAAGCACCTGGCAATATTTGTTCCTCTGTCAAGTGTGAAATGTCTTGACCTGTTCCTGTCTTTTATAATAGGTTTCCTTGTGTCTGTATAAATGGATGACAAAGGGGCTGTTGAGTCTCAGACTCTGGAAGTCTTTGTTCTAAAGTGCTGCTGGACTCAAATTTGGTTGACGGCCATTTTCCTGTTTCCCTCTCTTGTCACCAGCTGTGCAGGAAAGGTGGTTTCCTTCAGCCTCTGTTGGAAAGAGGACCCAGAGCAGCCCCCCCTGACCTCACCTGTTTTGTTTGTTCTTCTGCAGTCGACAGTATGCGAGAAGATCATGGAACTCCTGGGTCAGAACGAAGTGGACCATCGCCAGCGGAAGGTGGTGATCCTCAGCCAGGACCGGTTCTACAAGGTGCTCACAACTGAGCAGAAGGCCAAAGCCCTGAAGGGACAATACAACTTTGACCACCCAGGTATGGCTGGGAACACTCTGGTAGGGGGCTTGGCTACTTTGAGAGCCCGTGTGGTTAAGAGTTGTGGCCTTTCATCTGGAGAACTGGGTTCTCCTCCTCCACATGGGTGACCTTGAACAGTCACAGTTCTCTGAGAGCTTTCTCAGCACCGCCTACCTCACAGGTTGGACGAGATTGAGAAGCAGACGTAATTTCCTTGGTCATTCAGAAAAGGGTGTTTTCAAGTTTGGAAAAAAGACCAAGCAGTCAAACTTTCTCTGCCTCTGTATATTTTGAGTTTTAACAACCACCTGTCCTAAAGTGCAAAGAACATCAGGAGAAGTTGAGAGACTCAGAAGGAGGGCTGGTGGTCACTTCTTCCACCCTCAACATCCACACCTGGAAAATGGGCAATGTAGTCTGTTACCCATGTGACCCCTGTGGGAACTGCTTCCGTGAGGTCTTCTTGTGTGCCATTCCACAGCACACATGGTTCCCATTTCACTGCTGGTATTGATGCAGTGTGGCTTTGGACCACATGGAAGAATCTCCCATGCCCAAATGAGTAGAAGAAAAAGAGAAGAGCTGGTTTTTATACCCTGCTTTTCACTATCCAAAAGATTCCCAAAGTGGCTTACAAACCTTTTCCTTTCTTCTCCCCGCAACAGAAACCCGGTGAGGTAGGTGGGGATGAGAGAACTCTTAACAGAATTGTTCTGGGAGACCAGCCCTAAGAGAACTGTGACTGGCCCAAGGTCACCCAGCCAACCGCATTTGGGAAAAGAGTGGGGAATCCATCCTGGTTCTCCAGATTAGAGTCTGCTGCTCTTTAACCACTACACGATGCTGGTTCTTGCGGAAAGTAGATCGGGCCTAAGGATGAACTGGTGGTGCTGTTGTCTGAATGTTTAGCAGAACCTTCTTTTAAATTGTGCAGACGCTTTCGACAACGAGTTGATGCAAAGGACTTTGAAGAACATTGTGGACGGCCAGACAGTCGAGGTCCCCACCTATGACTTTGTAACTCATTCCAGGTCAGTGCAAATTTCTTACCTCCTAAGCCACGCCAGGAGAGCATGGAAGCTGTGGTTGTGTCTAAAATGTAATGCCGGGCCCCTGTTCCCAGTCTTTCAGAGGGTCTTGTATTATTCCTTATTTTATTTATAACATTTCTATGCCACCTTTCGCCTGGAGGATCATTGTCCATGGGGTCGTGATGAGTCGGACACTACTTCACACCTAACAACAACAACACCTTTCAGCACAGCTCAAGTGTACCCACAGCTGCAAATGTTAAAAACATTTTCAAACGTTAAAGAGCATTCGAAACACCAGTATGTCTGAAATATTTGAAGAAGAAGAGTTGGCTTTTATGCCCCACTTTTCACTGCCTAAAGGCAATGCTTACATTGGCCTTTCCTTCCTGTGAGATAGGTGGGGCTGAGAGAGTTCTGAAACGCTACTTGATCAGAACAGCTGTATCAGGACTGTGACTGACCCAAGGTCACCCAGGTGGTGGCATGCGGAGGAGCGGGGAATCAAACCCGGATTGCCAGATGAGAAGCCACCATTCTTACGCACTTCACCAGGCTGGTCTAAGCACACAGGGTGAAGCCTTCTTTTGTATTCTCTTGGGCCATGCGTCATTTCACAGGAACCATTCATTGTGGGGATGTCCAAGGGAACCTAGAGCCTCTTGTGGCGCAGAGTGGTAAGGCAGCAGACATGCTACTTGAAGCTCTGCACATGAGGCTGGGAGTTCAATCCCAGCAGCCGGCTCAAGGTTGACTCAGCCTTCCATCCTTCCGAGGTCGGTAAAATGAGTACCCAGCTTGCTGGGAGGTAAACGGTAATGACTGGGGAAGGCACTGGCAAACCACCCCGTATTGAGTCTGCCATGAAAACGCTAGAGGGCGTCACCCCAAGGGTCAGACATGACTCGGTGCTTTGCACAGGGGATACCTTTACCTTTACCTTTTACTCTTTGCTGGTTATGCAGAGAAGTATTCTTTTTAAGATCTCCCTTGGAGGATTGTAATTCCTAGATCTCCTCTGGGTCTCCGGGTATAGGATAGAGAAAGTGAGGAAAAGAGCCAGCTTGATGTAGTGGTCAAGAGTGGCAACCTCTAATCTGGAGAACCGGGTTTGATTCCCCATTCCTCCACATGCAACCTGCTGGGTGACCTTGAGGCAATCTCAGTTCTCTCAGAGCTCTCTCAGCCCCATCTCCCTCACAAAATCTGTTGTGGAGAGAGAAAAAGGGAAGGCGAATGTAAGCTGATTTATGATTCCTTCGGGAAGTAAAAAGTGGTGTACAGAGTCCTCCTTCTGTACTGGAGTCTAGTTGTACTTTAGAGAGCAGGAGGCTTTTGAGAGTCAAATCCCCCTTTGTGAGATACCTGAGAGGGAGGGACCAAGTGTGTGCATGCATGCACAGTCATGCTTACATTGATTGGCATTTATGACTAAGCTATGGCCCTGCTACAACTGCATGGTGTGTGAAATGGAAGTGCTCCTTTTCAGCATGGCAGCTGAAGGCTTTGTGGCAGAATGGGCCCACTCTTCCTTTGCAAGCCCAGGAGGGCTGCCAAAGGGTGTCTCTGGGTAACTCACTGCCAGGGCCAGGTCATAGTACAGGGCTGTCTGCTGGGAAAACCAGCTGCCTCTTCCACTCCTGAGGCCTTGCCCCTCTCTCTCCCTCCGTCTAGCACAGGGGTAGTCAAACTAGGGCCCTCCAGATGTCCATGGACTACAATTCCCAGAAGCCCCTGCCAGCGAATGCTGGCAGGGGCTTCTGGGAATTGTAGTCCATGGACATCTGGAGGGCCGCAGTTTGACTACCCCTGGTCTAGCACATCAGCACTGTGGGGATAATTCACTATGTGTTTTTATTGAATTGTTTTATAATTCTAACTGTTCGAACGCCTTAATCTTATTTAATGTTTACCACCTTGGGGGACCCTGATCGGGTGGAAAAGTAGCATGAAAATGTTTTAAATCAATAAAGTGAAGCCTTCTGAACCGTTACATGGCATTCCTCTGCAGGTTGCCTGAGACGACCATGGTCTATCCTGCCGATGTGGTCCTCTTTGAGGGGATTTTGGTGTTCTATAATCAAGACATCCGGGACATGTTTCACCTCCGTCTCTTTGTCGACACGGACTCAGATGTGAGACTATCCCGGAGAGGTAAGCCCCTCAGCGACCTGGCTGAATGGCCCCAGTGGATTCTGGGTTAGCATCAGTGCTTCATCAACTGCGTGGAGTCCAAGAAGACAAGTCAGAAGTGTTTTAAATAGCTATGCAAAGGAGGTTGGGAGTTCATGAGGTTGGGAGTTCGATCCCAGCAGCCGGCTCAAGGTTGACTCAGCCTTCCATCCTTCCGAGGTCGGTAAAATGAGTACCCAGCTTGCTGGGGGGTAAACGGTCATGACTGGGGAAGGCACTGGCAAACCACCCCGTATTGAGTCTGCCATGAAAACGCTAGAGGGCGTCACCCCAAGGGTCAGACATGACTCGGTGCTTGCACAGGGGATACCTTTACCTTTATGCAAAGGAGCTTTGGGCAGAACAGGGTGCATTTTATCTGGCGATCTGGATAGATAACCCAGGCTAGCTTGATCTTCTCAGATCTCAGAAGCTAAGCAAGGTTAGCTCTGGTTAGTGTTTAGGTGGCAGATCTCCAAGGAATACGACAGGGGTAGTCCACCTGTGGTCCTCCAGATGTTCATGGACTACAATTCCCATGAGCCCCTGCCAGCGTTTGCTGGCAGGGGCACGTGGGAATTGTAGTCCATGAACATCTGGAGGACCACAGGTGGACTACCCCTGGAATACGAGGCGTGAGACACCTCTTGCCTTGAAAGCCCTCTGGAGTTGCCATAAGTCAGCCGTGACTTGACGACACGTTACCCCACTGGTCTCAAAGAGAAGAAAGAGGAGAACATTTCCTTGATGCCTCCTTTTGCACTTCCCATGCTGGGGAAGCTACAATTGGCTGTTGTACATTTTCTGGGCTGTGTGGCCAGTGTGGTCTGGTAGTTTGATTCCCTGACATTTCGGCAATTAGTGTGGCTGGCACCTTGCAAGGTAGGACCCAGCAAGATGGGAATCTCTCCGTGCCAAAGTGCAGAGGGGGTGAACAGTGGCTGGGCATTTGTTTTCCTTCTCAGGGAGTATCTGGGAGTCTCCGGGAGGATGGACGGGAACTTGGAAGTGCTTTACACACTCTTCACACTTTGGCAACAAGTGACTGGCGAAACATCAGGGACTCAAACTGCCAGAGCACAGTCGCCCAGCCTGGAAAGCCCACAACAGACAGTTGACTCCTTCTGTGAAAGCCTTCAACAATTCATGGAAGAGACAGCATTCCAGGATATCAGTTGCAGTTCATAGAGTTGGAAGGGGCCATACAGGCCATCTAGTCCAGCCCCCTGCTCAATGCAAGATCAGCCTAAAGCATCCAGGATAAGAATCCTAGAATCCTAGAGTTGGAAGGGGCTATACAGGCCATCTAGTCCAATCCCCAGCTTAATGCAGGATCAGCCTAAGGCATCCAGGATAAAAATCCCAGAATCCTAGAGTTGGAAGGGGCCACACAGGCCATCTAGTCCCTGCTCAGTGCAGGATAAAGCATCCAGGATAAGAATCACAGAATCCTAGATATGGAAGTGAACATAAAGGCCATCTAGTCCAACCCCCTGCTCAGTGCAGGTTCAGCCTAAAGCATCAAGGGTAAGTGTCTAGCTGCTGCTTAAAGATGGCCACTGAGTTTTAAGTGCTTACAGAATTAGTAGGCCCTGATTCATCTAGTACTGTGACTGCTAAAAAAATCCTGTGGATAATTTTTTCCTAGCTATGGTGATTGTGCCTCCCAGGGGTAGTAACACTGTCACCCTCACCAGGTAGTAAGGCACTACCCGAACCAGCCACTTTCCTCCCATGAGCTTTGAAATGTCTCCCCCTCAATAAAGCGCTCATTTGCCTCTTGTTTTCTTCTCCTAAAGTTCTTCGGGATATGAAGCGGGGAAGAGACCTGGAACAGATTCTGACACAGTACACAACCTTTGTCAAGCCTGCCTTTGAAGAATTCTGTTTGCCGGTACTGAAAGCCTTTCCCCACAACTGTGTGTTTGATTTTTAGAAAGTGCAGGAGGTTGATGGATTGAGATGGTCGATTTTCTATTGTATCTTGGATATCACCTAAGCAGCGCAGGGATATCACCTTGGCTGTGCAGGAATGGCATGAATCCTTTTCCATTGTGGCTTACATCTGATGCTGCCAAGTAAATATTTTATTTCTATACAACCCCATCCTATCAGCTCGGGGCAGTTAACAACAGTATAAAATCATATATTATAAAATCGTTCAATCTTTCAATTAAAAACCTGCCTCCTAGAATTGAATTTCCTATAAGGTCCCTCAGTGTTTGAAGTGTCTCCATTGGTGGATATTTCATGTGGGCAGGCCAGTATTTCTTGGAGTCATTGCCTGTCCTCCACCAGAGGCCTGGCAGAAAAGCTTGGCTTTGCAGGCCCTCTATAGTTGTGGAAGATCCTGGAGGGCCCTGATTTCCTCAGGCAGAGCGTTCCACCTGGCCTGGGGGCTGGGGACCCTAAGCAGATATAGACAGCTTGATGTGAATACTCCTTGGGGGTGTAAGGGAGGAGGCAGTCCTGAAGATACAGGGGTCCCAGACAGTAGGCCTTGGCTCTTAAGGCTATGTCATCAGTGTATAGTAGCAGTGAGATGTATCTCCAATTTTTGGTGGATGGAAACTTGGGTTCTTCAGAGTGTGGCCAATATATCATTTATAAAGAAATTGAAAAGGAGAGGGGCTAAGATACAGCCTGCTTAACTCTCTTTCCAGAGTTAATTATATTGGTTAAATGGCTTTGGTTCTAATAGATGTATTTTTGTGTAAAGTTTTGATTAAGAAAAGCAGACATCTGTCAATGGATGTCCGTTCTAATTTGGCCCATAACAAATTTCTGCAGATATAATCAAATGCAGATTTAAAATCAATGAAGGAAATTTAAAGGGAGGTCACTGTGTTTTGATGAATATTTGGCTATCAGGTGATCAGCTGACATACAATGGCCACGCGTTGAATTAGCCGTTCCCTTCCGTCTTGAGAATCACGGTTATTTTTCTCACTTGCAGACCAAGAAATATGCCGATGTGATTATCCCTCGAGGGGTCGATAACATGGGTAAGAGATTTTTTAAACTTTCCAACGGGGTTAGAAAGTTATAGCAGCAGCTCCATCTCAGCAGGAAAAATGAGGACAAACTGCTCACAGGCCTAATGAAAGCTATTATGTGGGGTGCCCTGGAGGGGAAATGTTTTTTATAGCTGGCAGCAGTTCCACTTTGCTAGGCCTGGCCTCCTTGTGAGCAGGTTTTCCCATATGTGTGTCTCCTCATTCCCTAAGGTTGGCTGGCAGGGCTTCTTCTGTATTTCATTCAAATTAGATAATCAAAGCCGAGAAGCAGGGCCTTACCTGTTGTGGCACCAAGACTTTGCAGTTCCCTGCCGAAGAGAAATCTATCTGACTCTCTCCTTCTCCTAGTCTGTATTATTTTACTGTTTTAATTATGCACAAGGTAGAGAAATAAATATTTTCCTCCCTTTTTCACCAGACAAGAGCCTGTGAGCATGCCATAAAATTAGTGAGCAGTAGACAGTTATAAGGAAGTGCTTCTTCACCCAGAGTAATTCACACATGGAATTCCCTGCCACAGGAAGTGGTGGTGGCTGCTTCAGGAGAGGATTGGATAAACATCTGGAGTAGGAGTCCATAAATAACTATTAGCCACAAGGGATAGAGGAGACACACTGTCTAAGGCAGTGATGTTCTGTATTCTTGGTCCTTGGGGGGGGGGGCACAGTGGGAGCACTTCTAGAGTTCTAGCCCCATTGGTGACCTTCTGGGTTTTGGCCACTCGGTGACACGGACTGGATGGGCCACTGGCCTGATGCCACATGGCTTCTTTTACGTTCTTTCGTTGACCGATGTAGACCACCTTATATCCAAAAGTTTTTCCCTGGTTTGTAAGTTGGTAAACCCTGATTGGGTGGGTAGGTGTGTGTGTGTGGGGGGGGGAGCTTGATTTCTTTTTCTTACATTTGCTGCTGTGAATTTAGGTTGTTGACAATTGTGGCTTCTCCAATTGGGGTACAAGCTGAGTTTATTGGCAACTTTTTTTTTGCATTGTATGTGGCCTTGGGTCGCTCACAGTGTGAAAGGCAGCTGTTAAGTGAAGCACATTTTGAAGTAAGCAGAATGCACTAGCTGTATGAACAAAAGGGGAAGATGAGCCAGGGCAGCAAATGGGGCAGCATGGGGTTAAAAGGGGTGGGTAGAATTTGCTTTAGGAAGTAGTTGCAAGATTTATGTCCTTGTGGCAGGATCCCTCCCTGTCCCTCCAAATTAAATCTACTGAATGTCTACATAAGAACTGGGATACGAGGTGAGCCATCCTAAATTTGGAGGTGGTTCTTCTATGGCTCTATTAATCAGCAAGGGATTTTAATACAGACCTCCCTTCTGTGACACAAGCTTCTACATCCTATTGGTTCTCAGTGAAACTGTTGTAAACTTCTGGTGGCACATTTCACCTTTTTCTCTGCATGCCCTGCTCTTCTGCTTCCCGTTTGAAAAGAGGAGTGACTCATGCAGAGACACAATGGAGGGCCTCCTCTCAAAACTGGCTCAGGGCAGTTCACATGAAACGTAGAGGACCAATACATCAAACTCAGTAATGTCAGATAGAAATAGCAATAATAACAACAAAGAATAACATTTTAACAGAGTAACAACTATCAAACAGACCCCTGGTTGGTCGGCTCAGGTGCATGGATTCATGGATCCATCTTGCAGGCCCTGTCGAGTTCTGTCTGACTTCTGATCTCATCTGCATGCTCATTCCATTAAGTAGGGCTGAGCATACTTCCTTGGAGCCAGGAACAACCAACCAGTTGGACTTTGCAGAGTGCTGTGCAAGGGACGTAGGCAGAGAGGTGGTGCTTCAGGTACATGGGGCCCAGATTGCAGATGGCCTTGAAGGTCAGTACCTCCAGGGGATGCACCCACCAGTCCCTGTTATGTCCCCATTATGACTGGGCTGATTCAGCGGGGGGCACAGAGGCTCAGCCTCAGGACTGGAGAAGGGGAGAGTCTGACACTCTCAGCGGGAAATCCCCTGTCCTGGTTAGTAGTGGCAGTGAGATATCCAGAGAGAAGTCTTGCAGAGCCCTTCCAGGAGCTTGGCAACCCCTAGGACCAGGCAAGGCAGAATAGAGTCTGAAGGCTGAAGCAAGCCTGTTCTTCCACCTGCTCCTTTCTCCCCGTTGCAGCCTCTGCTCACAGGTTCCGTTTTGAGGCGGATGCCCCCACTGGAAAGGGGGTGGCTGTTGCCCGCCTGCCCTGTTTGCACATCTGGGTGCCCAATCCCCGCCTCTGGTTTCTTGCTTTCCTTCTGCAGTTGCCATCAACCTCATCGTGCAGCACATCCAGGACATCTTGAATGGCGACATCTGTAAGTGGCACAGGGGGGCCCCCAACGGCCGCTCCTCCAAGAGGCCCTTCCCGGAACAAGTCGACAGCAGCGTCCCCCTCCTGACTCCCGGGAAGCGGTCTCACCTGGAGTCCAGCAGCCGGCCCCATTAACAGGGCCCGTCCAGAAGCTCCGGGATGCCTGGCCCCCAATAGCTGGACTTCCAAGAGCCACCCGTGGGTTGGAAGGGCCCTTTGGAGGCCTCGCCCATGTTCGAAGGCTCAACCGAACGGGCGGCAGATCTCCATCTGGGAGCAGTGGGGTGTTTTTTCACTGCCTTCTGCTCGTGTCCCCTTTTTCTGGGGAGGGGTGGCACATTGCACCCCCAGAGCATCCCCCCCCCAATGAAAAAGTGCTTTTTCTAGCACAGTCCTTTGGGGAGTTTACAGTCCTTTCTTTTCCTCTGTGGAAGATTGGCCAGCAAGGCTGCTTTCGGTTTTAATCTTTCTCTTTTCTCATTTTTATTAAATTTAACAATGTAGTGTGGTGTGTGTGGCAGGTGTGTATGTGTGTGTACCAGTGCCCTTCAACACCTGATGACTTCCATGGCACCTTTTAACAAGACATTTTTAACTGCATCTTCACCGTTGGATGGGGTAGAAGAGCCAGGCACGGCGGATGCTGGGCCAGGATCCATTATGTCTGCATTTAGCTGTCTCTCCCCCCCTCCTCAGCACTTCAGGAGCCATTCTCCCCCCCCCCCCAATGGAAATCCCAAAGGCAAAAGGTCTGTTGTAGGAGGAGGGGAGGGGAGGGACTCACAGGCACTGGCTTCTGGTAGGACTCCTGCCCCCCGCCCCCTCCCATGGGGGAACACACAATCTCCTCTTTGCACATTGCATGTGAAAGGAGAGTGTTTTCCAAATTGTACCTGTCTTGTCTTCAACGACAAACAAAGCAGGGCGCTTTTTTTTAAATCAAAGAGAAAGTGGACTTCCAGGGCACTTTGTCTGGGCGAATGCAGAGTAACCCGCGCCCTTAGAGGCAGCATAATCCACGTCTTCCCCCATCTTTTGTCTATAAACAAGGTTGTCTGCAGAACTCAGACCTGCAGGATAGAATAGGTTGAGACAAATGAACATGGACCTGTTATCCCCCCCAAAAAAAACAAAACCCATGTCCTGGAGAGCACAGAAACAACTTTGTTCCTTGTGGCTAGCTGGTCATAACCCCCTTCTGATGCTGTGGGACTATTCCAGGCAGCCAAGTAGCAACACTTTTGTGTGTGTGTGATTGTGTTTCTCCCTGCAACCCCCCCCCCCTTTTTTTCTGGTTGATTGCATTTCTGCTGCCGACAGTATTTATGACTCCAAAGATCTGGCTTCAGCACAGGAAGTGGCCATGCAGAGTCCTGGGCTGTCTTCCGCTCTATAACAGATGAAGGAGAAGAGAGGAAGGGGTGAGCTGTCCCCCTTTCGCCCTGCCAGACAGCAAAGCCTGGCCATGTACAGTAGCCAGTTTTCGGACAGGGCACAGTAATAAAAAATGAACAATGTATGGATTTGTCAGGGTCTCTTTCCCCTTGTTAGTATTTATTAAAAATGACACTATTTACACAACACGTTTGAAAGGCATGCTGGTTTGCACCTGGCTAAGCAGCAAGGCGGTGTTTTCATGATAGTTGAACTCGACACATGGGGGTGGGGGGGTCCCTTTCCTCAGAAACAGGGGCCAGGAGTTCATTCATCAGTTCAGGAAAATAGAAAAGCACCCCCACCCCCAACAGCTAGCCTCCAATGCCAACTTCTTGCTGCAGGAAATGGATTGCTGGGGAGGGGAGGTCACATGCTCCTTTGCTAAAGGCAACTGTCCCTCAAACAGGCTGGTGTGTGTACCTCAGCCCAACAAGCTGGAAGCTCCTTTCTCTCAGGCTGCCTTACAGTAAGGAATCCAAAAATGCACAGACATAAACTCCCTCTTCCTGTGCCCAAGGGGGAAGCATCAGAGGCCCAGGACTTCCCCTGACCGACTGAGAATCGTCTGCTGCGCGGCCAATACAGGCTGTGTTTATTAGACGGGTCTCCTGAGGAAGCAAGCAGCAACATCCCCAAGTGTTATTGGTATACGTCATGGGGGCCTGGCAATTCCTGGCCCCCTCAAGCACCAGGGGCAGTCCAGCTGTATTTTTTCCAAGCTTTCCCTAACCCAGCTGGGAGGGATTCTGGGTTTTGCTGAAAACTCTTAAATGCAGAAGACTGCCGTCCATAAGCAACCTGTACCAAAATATGGGTTCAGGCACTCAAATGCTTGCACTTGGTCCAAAACGGAGTAGCCTCAAATGTCTGAAGCCTTCTCTTGTGGTTCCACATTGCTTTGGGTCAACCCCCTGGTAACTTTCTGGCCTTCACTAGGAAAGAAAGCATGAAATGAAAGCCGTGTTGGAAAAACCATCAAAAGAGATGTGATTCGAAGTGTAGCAAGCATCCATGGAATTAACACCCTGTGAATAAGCTCGAAAGCAGGGCTGGCCAAACTGGCTCTTCAGATGTCCATGGATGACAATAATCAGCAGCTGGCAGGGGCTGATGGGAAGTGTAGTTCACAGACATCTGGAAAGCCAGTTTGGCCAGGCCTGCTCTAAGGAGTATAATGCCTCACTTAAAATAGTATCTAAATATATAGAGGACAAGACCTCTTGTGGCGCAGAGTGGTAAGGCAGCCGTCTGAAAGCTTTGCCCATGAGGCTGGGAGTTCAATCCCAGCAGCCGGCTCAAGGTTGACTCAGCCTTCCATCCTTCCAAGGTCGGTAAAATGAGTACCCAGCTTGCTTGGGGGGTAAACGGTAATGACTGGGGAAGGCACTGGCAAACCACCCTGTATTGAGTCTGCCATGAAAACGCTAGAGGGCGTCACCCCAAGGGTCAGACATGACCCAGTGCTTGCACAGGGGATACCTTTACCTTTTTATATAGAGGACATTAGAAAGCTGTAATGTTTTGCACTACTGCACATACAAAGACCATATATGTACATTGAATTCTCACTTATGTTTGTTGTGGTTTTGAAACAAATTTTTAGCATTACTGGTACATATACGTTCAGAAAAGGTCTTGTATCAAATATTAAATTAAGTCTATGTATTTGGACCCCAGTTTCTGCTGATATCGTGGAATATACCACCTTGTACTGCACGTCCATAACTTGAACTGATTGAAGTTAATTCTCCAACTTCAATTGATTATAATACAAGGTTGTGTATTCCATTAGTGTTAGAAGAAGCAGGGAAGAGCTGGTTTGTGGTACCCTCTTTTTATCACTCAAAGGGGTCTCAAAGCAGTTTACCCTTCTTCTCCCCACAAAAGACACCTGTGAGGAAGGTGGGGCTGCATTTATAGACATGACTGCAGTAAAGAAATTAAAAGACGCTTGCTCCTGGGGAGGAAAGCTATGGCAAATCTAGACAGCATCCTAAAAAGCTGAGACATCACCCTGCCAACAAAAGTGCATCTAGTCAAGGCTATGGTCTACCCAGTTGCACTGTATGGCTGTGAAAGTTGGACCATAAGGAAGGCCGAGCGTCAAAGAATTGAGGCTTTTGAACTCTGGTGCTGGAGAAGACTCTTGCGAGTCCCTTGGACTGCAAGGCGAACAAACCGGTCAGTCCTAGAGGAGATCAGCCCTGACTGCTCCTTAGAAGGCCAGATCCTGAAGATGAAACTCAAATACTTTGGCCACCTCATGAGAAGGAAGGACTCTCTGGAGAAGAGCCTAATGCTGGGAGCGATCGAGGGCAAAAGAAGAAGGGGGCGACAGAGAATGAGGTGGCTGGATGGAGTCACTGAAGCAGTCGGTGCAAACTTAAATGGACTCCAGGGAATGGTAGAGGACAGGAAGGCCTGGAGGATCATTGTCCATGGGGTCACAATGGGTCGGACACGACTTCGCACCTAACAACAACGAGGACTTTTCTGAACTTGCACGCGCCAACGGCTAATAATTTGTTTCAAAACCACCCTAAATCTAAGAGAATTCAATGACCATGGGATATATTCAATGTTTTATTAATGAGCAGTAGCGCAAAATATTGAGGCATGGTAAAGCAAAACATTGTATACCTTTCTAGTGCACTCTATGAATTCAGGTACTCTTTTAAGTGAGGTGTGTATTCCTTTCTTTAGCACTAGAAAAACAGTCTGACTCCCCAACAACTGTTGTCCTTCAGGCACATTCTCACCCAGGGGGCTTTGTGGCCGCATGGAGCTGCAGTTGAGATGCTTCCGAGTAAGAAAAGTGCACCATCGAGTCATGGGACCCCCAAGAAGTTCCTCCTTAGAAGGGCTCCAAGCGCTCTGGTGCTGGCTGCTTCAGGCTGGAGCGGCCACTTCGGCTGCCGAACCGCACAACCAAGGCCAGAGGCAAGGAGAGGTGGCTTCCTATTGGCCCTCCATTGTGGAGCCGCCCCAAGATCCCTCGGGAGCCTCCCATCCAAGTGCTGATCCTGCTTAGCTTCTGAGCTCAGAAGAGATCAGGCTGGGCGGTGCCCTTTTGGGTGGCTGCCCAGGAGCTTCCAGGGCTGGCAAAAGACCTGCCGTGCCTTGGCAAAAATGCCGAAAGCCCAGAGACCCTCCCCAAAGAGTGACACGAAAACCAAGTTGACTGACAGAGCTGGGAGTTTTAGACACACAAGAAAGACAATCTTGGTATTCACCAGAGTGGCTGCAAACACTGGAAGGGGGGGGGGGATCTCTCACAGCTCCACCATGGCCAATATAAAATGGGGGAGACTTGTCTAGGCAGGAGCATGTGCAAAAAGGATCTAGGAATCTTAGTAGACCATACCTTGAATATGAGTCAGCAGTGTGAGTCAGTGGCTGAAAAGGCAAATGGGATTTTGGGCTGTATCAAACGATCACTGGAGGTGATGGTACCGCTTTACTCTGCTCTGGTTCGGCCTCACTTGGAGTACTGTGTTCAGTTTTGGGCACCCCAGTTGAAGAGGGATGTTGACAAACTGGAACTTGTCCAGAGGAGGGCAACAAAGATGGTGAGGGGTTTGGAGACCAAGACATATGAAGAAAGGTTGGGGGAGCTTGGTCTGTTTAGCCTAGAGAGGAGACGACTGAGAGGGGATCTGATAACCATCTTCAAGTATTTAAAAGGTTGCCATATGGAGGATGGAGCAGAGTTGTTCTCTCTTGCCCCAGAGGGACAGACCAGAACGAATGGGATGAAATTAATTCAAAAGAAATTCCGTCTAAACATCCGGAAGAAGTTCCTGACAGTTAGAGCGGTTTCTCAGTGGAACAGGTTTCCTTGGGAGGTGGTGGGTTCTCCATCTTTGGAAATTTTTAAACAGAGGCTGGATAGCCAACTGATGGAGAGGCTGATTCTGTGAAGGCAAAGGGGTGGCAGGTCACAGTAGATGAGAAATTGGGTGTCCTGCATAGTGCAGGGGGTTGGACTAGATGACCCATGAGGTCCCTTTCAACTCTATGATTCTATGATTCTATATGAGAGCCAGCTTGGTGTGGTGGTCAAGAGTGGCGGCCTCTGATCTGGAGAACTGGGTTTGATTCCCCACTCCTCCACATGCAGCCAGCTGGGTGACCTTAAAGCAGTCTCAGTTCTCTCAGGGCTCAGCCCCATGTGCCTCACAGGGTGTCTGCTGTGGGAAGAGGAAGGGAAGGTGATCGGAAGCTGCTTTGAGACTCCCTCAGGCAGTAAAAAGTGGGGGACAAAAAAACAGCTCTTCTTCATGAGAGAAGGGCAGATGTTTGCCAACACAATAGGTTCCATCCCAGTTGGTGCCCCATCCCACCCCTCTGCCCAGTCCCATCCAGGCAGTTACCAGCTAGTGTTTCCTGATGAGGATGTCCCAGGTGTCTTTCCAGCGCAGGTTCTGGAGCTCGGCTTTGGAAAGTGGAGGTTCGCCATAGGTGAGAGGTCGGAACGTGCGGTAGGTCAGGTAGACAGAAGAGAACCAGGCCACGACGAATGCACTGTGCATGCTCTTGGAGAGCTTAGATCTAAGAGAGGGAGGGACTCAGATTCTGTGCAATCACACCACTACCAGCAGTGCCATCCTGAAGCTGCGTTTCACCATCTCTGCCCAATGGGATTCCCTACTGCAAGAAGTGTACAGACCGCTTCAAGAGGGGACTGGATAAAATATATAGAGCAGAGGCCGTAGAATAAAAAAGGACTTAAAGTTGTTGAATTTGGGCATGCTTGCTTTCACACAATAAGGTCTTTTTAACTTTGAAAAAGTGGTCATATTCTTCAAGACTTGTTAGTGGCGTGTTTCAACATTAGAAGTCTCTGGATTGTTTATTACTGTATTATCTGCCGCGTACATTTTTATTGGCTCGTTTGAGCAATGCTGACAGTTTATATTTATCTTTATGCTAATTGCATTATTAATTAACATGTTCTCATTGACAAATATACTGTATGTTCTACATTATTTAGTTAGGTAACTGGGTTCACATGATCTTATCCCCCCCCCCCCCCCCGTGATATCTAGCCGGTCTTGTTGAGTGGCTCTAGCTGGAACACTGTCTGGGGCAGAGAGGCAAACTTTAAGGGATAGAAGAAGAAGAGTTGGTTCTTATATGCCGCTTTTCTCTACCTGAAGGAGGCTCAAAGTGGCTTACAGTCGCCTTCCCTTTCCTCTCCCCACAACAGGCACCCTGTGAGGGAGGTGAGGCTGAGAGAGCCCTGAGATAACTGAAGAAGAAGAGTTGGTTCCTATATGCCACTTTTCTCTACCCAAAGGAAGCTCAAAGCAGCTTACAATCTCCTTCCCTTTCCTCTCCCAAAATAGACACCTTGTGAGGGAGGTGAGGCTAAGAGAGCCCTGATATTCCGGCTCGGTCAAAGCAGCTTTATCAGTGCTGTGGCAAGCCCAAGATCACCCAGCTGGCTGCCATGTGGAGGAGTGCAGAATCGAACCCGGCATGCCAGATTAGAAGCCCGCACTCCTAACCGTGACAGCAAGCTGATATTCGCATTCTTCCCGGCACAATCTCCAGCCCTCTGTGGGACACTAGGACAGGTCCGCAACCTTCCGCTGGTGGACAGCAAACCCGGGTAATACCTGCAGAGGTGATCGCTCATGTGCTGTAGGACGATGGGGATGAGGAGGATCTGGAAGGTGACAGCTGGCAGGTAGTGGTAAAGGAAGAGCGTCTTCTCCATCAGGAAGAAAGGGAGGTAGTTCACTGCCCAGCCGCCCACACAGAGCCCTCCAGCCGACACCCACTGGCACCAGGCTTCTGCCAAGAAAGAAGGGGAGGGGGGGGGGGAAGGAAAGGAGCCCTGTTTCTTCTGCAAGAAAAAAGCGAAGTGGAATCGGAGAGCCAGCAGCATGTGACCGAAAAATCAGAATGGACCTGGGTTCTAAGCCCCTGACAGGATTTTGGGCCAGCTTGTTGTCTCTCCCAGCTTAAACTACCTCACATTGTTGTTGAGGCTGCGGTCCCCTGACCACCTTTGGAGAACGGATGAGCTAAAAAGGAAAGATGTGGGGAAAGCACACTCCGTGTGTAACTTTGGACCGGCCAGTATCCAGCAAGCAGCACAGCCACTGCCCGTCTGGGGACTTTGTGAGAGGAAGCCTCCGGATTTCTTAGCTGTTCTAAAGGACGGGGGGAGAGAAGAGAGACCTGAAAGGACAGACCTTGGGGGATGTCCTGGATATTCCGCCGCCGCCGGAGCAGGTACCACAAGAACAAAGCTGCATACGCAAGAGTTGCCATGTTGGCCGACATCCAGGTGATGACATTGCCGAGCAGGTGGATCTGGGCCTGGAGGATCACAGTAGTTCGAAACCAGCTCAGACACGGCAGGCCACAGGATAAACCCAGAGCAATTTGTAAATGGCTGAAGCTTTGTGTACGTCTTAGAACTAAGTTTGAGTCCAGTGGCTCCCCTGAGGATAGCAAAATTTCATTTATTGGTCTTCAAGGTGCCATCAGACTCAAACTTGGTTCTGTTGCTTCAGACCAACATGGCTCCCCTCTGGAACTCTGTGTGTTGCGTTTTTACTTGGCCCTTTCTCCAAGGGGTTTTGGGCAGCATGCAGGGTTTTCTCTCCCCCTTGTATCCTTTCCAACCATTCTGCAAGGCAGGTCAGGTGAGCTGGGCATGACTGGGCTCACCAAAGAGGGAGGATCTGAACCTGGTTCTTCCCACTGGAAGCTCAACACTAATTCAGGGATTCCTAACTAGGGGTCCATGGACTGCTGGGGGGCTGCTGGAGCTCTGGAGGGGGCCTTTCTCCTCCAGCCTTAATGGACTTGGCCACATGCTAGGGAACTGGCTGCCTCCACTCAGAACCTGGTGGGTAGGCTGTGGGTGTAAAAATCAGAGGGGGGAGGAGTTGGTTGGGTTATCGTACAGTGGGGTCCAGGGGATGGAGCAAAAGGAGGGCAAAAGATGCAAGTGGTGATGTCACGGTGACATGGCACTTCTGGGGGTGGGGGTGGCTGGGAGGCGTGGCCAGTTGACATCACTTCCGGGGTTCTCAAAGCCTGATAATTTATTTCAGGGGCTCCTCCAGAGTCAAAAGGTTGAAAAAGGCTGCTCCAACTGCTGCCCAATGTTTCATATTCTTACAGTCATATGGTGAAACAATCAACAAAGCCAATTCACACAATCATTTTCACCTCCTGGCATTACGGCATGACCCGTATTGTCATTGTGAGTACCCAGCAGGGTAGCCGCTTTTTCAGTCCCCAAAGGACTCAGAATGGCGGGTGCAGGGAGTAACTCGATTGCATGCATTCCCACATTGGGCAGCCCTGAATCAGAGCATGTTAGACCCCTCCTGAAAAAATGAAAGCCGGTTTTATGGGGATTCCTTTGTTGCAGGGCAAGTGAGGGGGCAATTTGGGACTGCAGCTGAAGAAGCAAATTCTAGTGCGGAAACGGACAAACTGTATTGATTGTACAGAAACAGTCTGTGCCAAGCTGGCTGAGAAGGACTCACCCCGGAGGTTGAATGGAGCCAGTAGGCAATATTGGTGTCCAGGGTGATCCAGTCCAGGGGGGACGAGCTGTACTTGTGCTCCGTGTCTTCATTTTTCAGTGTTAAGATCTTCCACTAGGACAGAACCATTCAGAAAAATCAGGCTCCATCGCCTGCAATCCCTTCCCAGATCTGATCCTAAATAATATTTTGAGCACTCCTTGTGCCTGTCGGCCACAGGTGGACCTTATGCACATGAAACAAGCACCATCAAACACCAAAACAGCTCTATTTGGCACAAAAAAGTCACTGACAGTATGCACTAACTGCCTCACGCTTTTGATGCATGGGCTCGCTCATTCCACCCTCAAGTCCCAAAAGAGCACAGTACATCAAACAAGCAAAAAAATTTGCTGAGTCATTTACGCAAATGCCAAAAAGCACTGTCCTCTTGTAAAGTCACATCAATAGTTTCAAAACATTTCCCATTATGCAGGTTGGTCTTGATAATGCAACATTCCAAAGGCAATTTCTCTGCAAAGGCAAAATCCCAGAAATTCCGTCTAAACATCCGGAAGAAGTTCCTGACAGTTGGAGCGGTTTCTCAGTGCAACAGGCTTCCTCGGGTGGTGGTGGGTTCTCCATCTTTGGAAATTTCTAAACAGAGGCTGGATTGCCATCTGACGGAGAGGCTGATTCTGTGGAGGCTCAAGGGGGTGGCAGATTACAGTAGATGAGCGATAGGGTTGTGAGTGTCCTGCATAGTGCAGAGGGTTGGACTAGATGACCCAGGAGGACCCTTCCAACTCTATTATTCTATGTGCTAACCGTTCCGCCAAGTTACTGTGTTGCCAAGGGAAGCAGAACACCCAGCTATTCTCAGGACAAGCTGCCAAGGAGAGTCTGGCCTGCCCTCATTCCCCATGGCTGTTGCCTTCACCTGCAGTTCTGTGAACTTGGCCATGAAACTCAGGTTCTGGCCGATGCTGATCCGTGTTGGGGAGTGCAGTTCCGCCTCCCTCTCCTTCTGTTCCTGGCCTGGAAAAAATAGAAGCACACCAGGTAGGAGACATAAGCAGGTTCCCGGGGGCAGAAAAGCAGAGATGCTTCATGCTTCTCTGGAGTCTTGAAAGTGAACCCAAATGGTGCCTCAAAGTCCCAGATCCCTTGTGTGCTTTTCGGGTCGGCCGGCCAGCCCCCTGCTTTCTTTCCGTAATATGCAGGGGTGTCCAAACTGTGGGTCTCCTGATGTCCATGTCCCAGCTGGCAGGGGCTCATATGAATTGTAGTCAATGGACAACTGGAGACCCACAGTTTGGACACTCTTGCCATAATGGCTTTCTCGGTTTCTCTAGTCTCAATAGAAAGCCCGTTTGAAAATCACTTAAGAGAGGAGGAACATAATTACTGGTGAAACATCAGGGACAAACTACCAGACCATGGCCATCCAGCCAGGAAAACCCAGAACAGCTAGTTGACTCCGGCCATGAAAGCCTTTGACGATTCTTGGAGATCTGTTTTGCATGTCAAATTTGTTCACAAAGAGCAGGAGTTTTCAAACCCAGGATGGGTTATTCTCCCCTCGGCAGAGCTACTAGAAGTCTTGACGAGGACAAAAGACAAAAGAGTCACCCATGAATTTATTGCGTTTCCATCCTATTTCCCATCCATTAAGGACGAGCTGTGGTTCAGTGGTAGAGCCTCTGCTTGGCATGCAGAAGGTCCCAAGTTCAATCCGCGGCATCTCCAGTTAAAAGATCTGGCAGCAGATGCTGTAGAAAATCTCGGCTTGAGATCTTGGAGAACCACTGGATGGCCTTGATGGACCAAGAGTCTGATCAGCAGAAGGCAGCTTCATGTGTTCACAGAGCTTGAAGAGGTGGACAGAGAGTTCCCGTCAGCAGTGGTCAGACCCAGGCCTGCTTGGCTTTAACAAGGCTTCCATGGCACACACTCTAGCCATGCCCATCATCAGAGAAGGCACATGAGCACACGAAGCAGCCTTATACAGAATCGGACTCTTGGCCAGTACTGTCCACCCGGACAGGCAGATGTTCTCCAGGGTTCTCAGGCACAGGAGTTTCACATCAACCCCTACCTAATGTTTTTAGCTGGAGACACTAAGGATTGAACCTGGGGCCTTCTGCATGCCAAGCAGGGGTCCTTCCACTGAGCCACATCCCCTCCCCATCTTTCCTCTATGAGCACAAGGGACCCAAACATTCCTTTCTGGGGTCCAACCTTCAAGATGGAACACTGTGTGCAGCAGAGTTAGGAAATGTCTGCAAGGCCTGTAAGAGCAGCAAATCCATTCCCATCACCTAATTTCTTAAAAATTCCCAAACATAGAATGGTCTAGTGCAGAGGTCACCAACCCCCGGTCCGCTGCCCGGTACCGGGCCGTTAAGGCCATGGTACCGGGCCGCAAGCGGCCACGCCTGCCTTCCCTTCCCCCCGCAGCGAGAGGGAGGGAAGAGGCAGGCGCGGCCGCTGGCACGGCAGCAACGCAAACGCGCACGCGCAGAGCCGCCGCGCATGCGTGTTTGCGCCCCCTGCTGGCGAAAACGTGCACGTGCGGCTGTTCTGCGAATGCGCGTTAGCGCCACCTAGTGGCAAAAACATGCATGTGTGACAACTGCGCGTGCACGTTTACGTGCAGCTGCTGTGGCCGGGCCGCCGGCTCTCTCCCAAACCTCGGAGGCGGTCCCCAACTACAAGATGGTTGGGGACCGCTGGTCTAGTGTTCTCCGATTCCCACTGACTTTTCCCGTATCGGTGCTCCTCCACATTCCACAACATGCTCTGGTGGTAGCCCTTGGACATCTTCTCCCCGATGACCTCCAGCTGCCGATAGCCCCACTCGGGCAGAGATGCTCCGCTGAGCTGGAAAACGAGGGGGAGGAGAGAAGCGTGTTGAGCTTGTTGCTGTGACAACCCATACCCGAGATGACTGTCTGGAAGAGGAACTCTGCAGCCCATTTACCTTCAGCACTGCTGAGGTGTTCACGTGGACAAACCGTACTTCAGACAGGATCGTCTTCCATACGTCCCCGTCTGAGTCCCGGTTCATAATTTCCTGCAACAGGAGCGGAAGAAGAAGTTTATACCAAACTTTTCACTACCTAAAGCTGCTTAGAAGGAGAGTTTGTTTTTATGTCCTTGCTTTTTTTATGTCCTTGCTTTTTCTCAACTGGAAGAAGTGCATTTATTAAAAATGCCAGTTTGAAAGCCACTTAGAGAGGAGAAACATAATTTTACCCCACTGATCCCAAAGCCCACGTGACGTTCCCTCCTATTTAACTGTTTAAACCAGGGGTAGTCAAACTGCGGCCCTCCAGATGTCCATGGACTACAATTCCCAGGAGCCCCTGCCAGCGAATGCTGGCAGGGGCTCCTGGTTATTGTAATCCATGGACATCTGGAGGGCCACAGTTTGACTACCCCTGGTTTAAACAGTGAGATGGCTCTTAGCTGTCACATCCTTCTGGTATTTTGGGGGATCCAGTCCTGTTTAACGTACGGGGCGATTGATGTGTGTTTTAGTTGAATTTTAATATTTTAAAACTTTTATTGTAATATTATTCATTCTGTTGTAAGCTACCCTGAGACCTCTTTGGAGAGGGGTGGCATAAAAAGCTAAGGAAGAGAAGACTTCATATAACTTGATCTGAACGACTGTAATAAAGTTTGATTGATTGATGAGAGAAAGAGAAAGAGAAGGATAATGGCTGAGAACTGTTTACATTTTCTATCCAGTATATTATTGCATTTTAGGCTGTTTTTAATTATTGATTTTAAATGGTTGTGCTTCGTTTTCTTGTGCGGATCTACGCCCATAATAAAGTTCTGTTCGGTCCTGCCTAAAGACTCTTCTCCTTGCTACCAACTGACTTTAACAAGACCAGAGGAAGTCAGGGATGTGGCCAAGCGCTCTTCCACCAGGGATCCACCCACCCCACCCCACCCCACCCGGTCCCTCCCCAGCCCTGTTCTAAAACCGTATTTCCATTGCTAATCATATTGACAGCTACTCTGGAAGTCGACACAGCAAATTGGACAGGACCAGCGGCTACTGCTTGGGCTCTCACCACTCTCCAGAGGTTCTGTGCCGGCATGGAGATGTTGTAGTCGATGTAACAGGAGACTTCCTGGGAGTGGGGGCTCAGTGGGGCAGCGACGTCATGCCTGTGAAGCCAGAAGGACAAAACAGAATCTGATCTTGCCCCCAAGTGGCATTCTTAAGAGGGCGTTCCAGTCCAGGGCAGAAATAAATACTCAAGAAGCTTCTCAGCTTTTCTCCCGCTCCTCCCTCAAGAGTTGCTGCAGAGCCCTTCAGACACAACCCCACTTTCTTCCTCCCATGGATATTATCGATGCCCCACCAGCGTGGTGTCCTGGTTAAGAGCAGCAGCTTCTAATCTAGTGAGCTGGGTTTGATTCCCCGCTCCTCCTCCACACGCAGCCAGTTGGGTGACCGTGGGCGAGTCACAGCCCGGATAGTACAGAACAGTAATATCAGCCTCACCTACCCCACATGGTGTTGTAGGGAGAGGAAAAGGAAGCTGATTGTAAGCCGCTTTGAGACTGCTTCGGGCAGTGAGAAGGAGGGCATAAAAACCAACTCTTCTTCTGCTTTTCTACCACACCCCCCGGAGAGCGTTAAGATCCATCAGACTGAAACCTGCTTAGGATCCCTGGCCCAAAGGAGGTGAGACTGGCTTCAACCAGGGCCAGGGCCTCTTTCGATCTTGGCTTTGCTGTGAAAGATCAGTGCAATGCATGACTTTAACCAATTCTGCAGGGCCAGCAAGTCGGAGCTGCTCCACCAGGCCTGGGAATGGAGGAGAATGGAATGGAGCCTCACTGCCGGGAATGGAGGGGAGATCTGCTCGCCAAGGACTTTGAACCGCCCCACCAATCTAAATTAGTGAGGGGGCTAACAAAATTAATAATTGTTTTACTAATTAATATTTGATTATAAACAATAACAGTGTCAAAACCTAGTCTTGCATTTATTTATTTACCTCACACCCCCCCTCCCCGCCCCAACAGGGATCCAAAAAGGCTTACACAGTTCTCCTCTCACCCATTTTATCCTCAAAACAACCACCCTGTAAAGTAGGTTAAGCAGAAAGCGTGTGATCAGCCCAGCAGGCTTCCAGGGCAGAGCAGGAATTTGAATCTGGGTCTTTCAGTTCCTAGTCCAACAGGGGTGGCCAAATCTGCGTCTCTCCAAATGTCCATGGACTACAATTCCCATGAGCCCCTTCCAGCATGCTGGCAGGGGCTCGTGGGAATTGTAGTCCATGGACATCTGGAGAGCTGCAGATTGACCACCCCTACTCTAACCCCTTCTCCACCCTCATCCCCTGCTATAACAGCCAACATGACCAGAAGTGAGAAACAGGCCCTTCCAGAGACAGCCCATCTCTGGATCCTAGCAGCAGCTGCTTCATGCTTATTTTGCCAGCACTGGATCCGCGTCAAGTACGTTGCCTGTCATGCTAGATTTCTCATCAACAGAGTCATGGCAGTCACATGTCACAACACTATGCCAGTTATAATCCAGTATAGCCAAAGAAGAAGAAGAAGAGTTGGTTCTTATATGCGTTTTTTTCTCCCCAAAGGAGTCTCAAAGCAGCTTACAATCTCCTTCCCTTTCCTCTCCCCACAACAGACACCCTGTGAGGTGGGTGAGGCTGAGAGAGCCCTGATCACTGCTCGGTCAGAACAGTTTTATCAGTGCTGTGGCCAGCCCAAGGTCACCCAGCTGGCTGCATGTGGGGGAGGGCAGAATTGAACCCAGATTAGAAGTCCACACCCCTAACCACTACACCAAACTGTTAACACAGGGAAGAGAAGGAGCAGAGGTGCTTACGTGTTCAGGTAGCGAGTGGTGATCCCGTGGACCAGCTGGACAATATTTCCATGGTGCACAGGACGTGGTGGGTTACTAACCACCAGCTGCTGCCTGTTGGAAAGAGGCATGAGAACAGGAGCCTTAAATGAAGAGCCAAACACGGGCAGGTGCTCATGGGAACTGTAGTCCATGGGCATTTGGAGAGCCACAGTGTGGAACCAATTTCTCTGAAGAACCACCTACTCTCTTGTGATCCTGCCTGGCCTGGCTTCGAGTGCCCCACCTTCTGTGATTAGTCAGCTGGCAACCTAGGAGAGGGCCTTGTTGGTCGTGGCCCCCAAATGCTGGCAATCTCTCCTGAGGGAGATGTATCCACCTTCTTCCATTGCCGTCTTTTTTGCTTTCTTTGGCGTTCCTTCAGTGACCCCTCCTTCCTAACCGATGTTTGTTTTTTTGTTTTTAACTTTTAGCATGCTTTTTTTTTTTTTGGAGGCTCATAGCTGATCCCAAGATGCACCCTGCACCAGACTCAGGGCACACTGCGCAGTGCTTCTCCACTAACTGGATGTTAAAGGGGAGCCTGATACTCACGTGCCTGGATCTTTCACAATCCACCAGTTATTCACATCCTTGAAAGGGTAGCAGGTCACCTGCTGCTGGTGGGAGCTGCCACGGCCATTTTCATACCTGCAGGCAAGGAAAGGAGGAGCGCTTGAGGGAAAGGCTTTGGGGCACAAGGCAAGAATAAGGATTAACACAGAAAGATAAGACGAGCCCTGCTGGACCAGAGCAGGGGTCCATCTAGTCCAGCCTCCTGTTTCACACAGCAGCCAGCCAGTTCCTCTGGAGGGCCAGCAACAGGGCAGAGAGGCCAAGGCCTTCATAAGAACACCAGAAGAGCCCTGCTGGGTCAGACCAGGGGTCCGTTCAGTCCAGCATGTTGCTTCACACAGCAGCCAAGCAGTTCCTCTGGAGGCCAGCAACAGGGCATAGCCCTTCCCTTGATGCTGCCTCCTGGCTCTGGGATTCAGAGGAATAGTGCTTCTGAATAAGGAGGTTCCCTTCAGTGACCATGGCTAGTAGCCACTGACAGACTTCTCCTCCATGAGTTTGTCGAATCAGTTTGGTATAGTAGCAGCCTCTAACCTGGACAACCGGGTTTGTTTCCACACTCCTCCTCCATATTCAACCTGCTGGCCTGACCCTGGGCCAGTTCTCTCAGAGATCTGCCTCACCTCATCTATCCCACAGGGTGTCTGTTGTGGGGATAGGAAAGGAAAAAAGGGGAGGAAGAAAGGAGTAGGATTTATACTACCCAAAGAAGTCCCCAAATGGCTTTCTCTTCCTCTCCCTGATTCAAACACCCTGTGAAGTGGGTAAGGCTGAGAGAGCTCTGAAAGAACTGTGACTGACCCAAGACACCCAGGTAGCTGCACTGGCCTCAAAGGAGATTACAACTGCCTTCTCTTCCTCTCCCCACAACAGACACCCTGTGGGGTAGATGAGGCTGAGAGAGCTCTAAGAGATCTGTGATTGGCCCAAGGTAACCCAGCTGGCTGCATGTGGAGGAGCAGTGGGGAATCAAACCCAGTTCTTCAGATCACAGGCTGTTGCTCTTAACCACGACACCAAACTGGCTCCCTGTGAGGGAGGCGGGGCTAAAAGAGCTCTGAGGAGAGAACTGCGACTGGCCCAAGATCACCTAGCTGGCCTCAAATGGAGGAGCAGGAAATTAAACCCTGTTCTCCAGAGGAGAGGCTGCCACTCTTAATCACAACACCATGCTGGCTCTCAATTATTACAGAGTTTGTCAGTCCATTTTGAACGACTGTTCCCAGTCCTGGTTTGCAGACTGGGTGCAAACACTGGTTGGTCAGCTCGGATACCAGACTAATCCAGGCTTAACCTCCCTTAATTGATCCTTTTCCACAGAATAAAGCCCCTCCTCTCCCACCTGATGGGGTAAGTGTTCTTGTGTGAATGCAGCCAGCAGGGCATTGGCTTGCCCAAGATGTTCCGTAAGGTGATCTGGGAGCCATACGCCACTTCCAGAGGCTGTCCTTGAGTGATCCGAGCAAGCCCACCCTAGGAAGAACCACAGAACATTAAACCAAAAGGTGGAGGTGTCACAAGCCCAGAAATGACTACTACAGTTGACTCAACAGCAAAACTTGGATCCAAAGGCACCCTGAAGACCAATAAAATTTAATTCTGCGTATAACCTTTTGTGTGCATGTACCTTCTTCAAATGTATTGAAACAGACTTTTTCAACCATTACATATAGGGGTGTGTGTGTTTGTGGTTTCCAGAAAGGGCTAATTGGAGTCAAAATACATAAGTAACTGAGCAATTATGCCTACAATTGGATTAAAGCTGTTGGTAAAATCTATGAATAGCAGCAAATTAGCAGGCAGATAATAAACTGTGAGAACTGAGTGACTTGTCATCATAGAATAAACTGTGAGAACTGAGTGACTTGTCATCATAGAATCATAGAAACATAGAGTTGGAAGGGGCCACAGAGGCCATCTAGTCCAACTCCCTGCTCAACACAGGTTCAGCCCAAAGCATCCAAAACATCCAAGAACAGTGTGTATTCAACCTTTGTTTGAAGACTGCCTACATATGTAGGGAGATAAGAGCCCAATATCTCTGTTAAACCCAGGGGGTTAAGCCAATTGTCCTGAGTGTTGTAACTCAGCAATTTGCCATTCTAGTCTGTTTCTGAAATTCCTTTGCAACCAAACAATAACTTTGAGATCCACTGAGTGTCCTGGGAAACTGAAATGTTCCCCCAAAGGTTTCCTAGTTCTGTGATTCTTCATGTCACATTTGTGTCCATGGTGTTTGACCTGTTTGCCCTACGCTGAGAACTAAAGGGCACTGTTGGAATTTGATGGTATATGCATCAAATGAGCAAGTGAAGGAGCCTGAGATGGTGTGGTTGATGTTGTTGGATTGTGGGTGGCATCTGGGTTTATTACAAGCTTTGGTACCAGAGTCCATGTTCAAATTAAATGTTGTATTATTGCAGGTGAGGAGTTGCTTGGGGGGGGGTCTGTCTATGGGCAAGAAAGAAGAGAACCCAGAACATCTTGATTACAGACAGATGAATCAGTGAACTGGAAAAGCTCTCTATTTGAACTGTGATGAGCAGATACAGGATATTCACAAATGCAGTGTTGTAAAGGTAAAGGTATCCCCTGTGCAAGCACCGAGTCATGTCTGAGCCTTGGGGTGACGCCCTCCAGCGTTTTCATGGCAGACTCAATACGGGGTGGTTTGCCTTTCCCAGTCATTACCGTTTACCCCCCAGCAAGCTGGGTACTCATTTTACCGACCTCGGAAAGATGGAAGGCTGAGTCAACCTTGAGCTGGCTGCTGGGATCAAACTCCCAGCCCAGCAGAGCTTCAGACAGCATATCAGCTGCTTTACCTGCGCCACAAGAGGCAGTGTTGTACATGCGATCTATTACAGTAGTTTGGTGTGCTGGAAAAGGATCTGCTCCTAAAGGTACCACTGGACCCTACCTTTGTTCAGCAGCACAACAATGCAAGATGACCTCATGACCCAGTTCGACTGGATGCCCATTTGGGCAAAACTGGTCCATTTCCTCCCCTTTCCTAAATGGTCCTCAGACCTTTCTTCCTCACCTCTAAGCTTGCTTGGAAGGCGCTGGTCATGATCTGGTCGTGAGGCCCGGAGCGATACAGCAACATCAAGTGGACGTAGAAGAACAAAAGGTATGTGGCTATGGGGATGACCACAAGGGCCAGGGCTCTGGCCAACAGGTGACAAAGCAGAGAAACCTAATGGGAGAAGAACACAGAAAGTCCCCTCTAATATCCAATTGGTTACAGGGCTCCCGGCTGGATCAAGCTCTCAAGAGCAAATAAAACCAATAGGCAAAAAGTGGTGTCTCCTTGAGATTTATTAAATGCAGTCCTAGGTTATTTAAATAATTTTGCAACCAGAACGGACACTCGGTGTAATTGCAAAATTATTTAAATAACCTAGGACTGCATTTAATAAATCTCAAGAAGATTTATGAAATTATTTAAATAACCTAGGACTGCATTTCATAAATCTCAACAAGATACCACTTTCTGCCTATTGGTTTCGTTTGTTTTGGGATGTATTTCTACAAGAAACCGTGTTTCTTTATATGGACTGGATCAAACCCCCCAACAGGCTTACATTTTTAAGGAACACAAGTCACCCAAATAAAAAAGTTGGCTCATTTTAGAAAAACTTGTGAAAATGAGACAACAGACTGACCAAAATCCTACAACCTTCATGTTGAGGTGGCCTGACTATCCTTCTGCTATTAACCATTTGCATCCAGGGCCACAAGACTGTCTTGCGTGGCAAAACCAGCTACCTTTATGGTGTTTTTCCCACCAGCACTGCACGCAATCGACACCCTTCCGAGAAAGTCGGCCTCTGCTTTAGCATGGCCACGGCAGATCTCCAGAGATCTGGAAGAACTTTTCTTCTGAGAACTCTTAGAAACACCAAGAGGTGACAGCAGCACAAAATGCTTTGCCACTTACGTTGGGCACGCTCCGATCGCCAACCAGTTGCCACGAATGCACTCCTGCCATGGTCAAAAGCAGGATGTAGGTAAAGAGGCCCATGTACTTCACCCTGTGAAATCAGCACCAAAAATGGGCAAAATGCACCCAAATCATCCTGAGCACACGTTGCATTAAGCATGCAAACATTCACAGGCGAAAACGCTTTTCGTCAGCTGCATTTCCAAGTGCCTTTGAAGATGTTCCAAACACGGCAAGGGACAAAGAGCCACCCAGGGCCAGGGCACACTGCATAGGCACACTGGGCAGTTGTCCAGGGCCCCACAAGCATAGGGGGCCCATGCTAATCTGAGGGACCACCTATCTGAATACACTCCCTAGAGATCAGACAATCAGCAAATGTCAACCAGGTCCTAGGCCCCAAGGAAGTTTGCTTGGCCTTGAGTTGAGCCAGGGTTTTCTTGTCTCTGGCACTTGATGGAACGAGATCCCAGAGGAGATCAGGGCCCTGATGGAGCTCACTGGCTTCCACAGAGCCTGACTTCCTCCAAGTCTATGGTTGAGGCCAATGGAAAATACATCTAAGACATCTGAGGAAAGACATACGAGGAAAGGTTGGGGGAGCTTGGTCTGTTTAGCCGGGAGAGGAGACGACTGAGAGGGGATCTGAAAACCATCTTCAAATATTTAAAAGGCTGCCATGTACAGGGTGGAGCAGAGTTGTTCTCTCTTGCCCCAGAGGGACGGACCAGAACCAATGGGATGAAATTAATGCAAAAGAAATTCCGTCTAAACATCCGGAAGAAGTTCCTGACAGTTAGAGCGGTTTCTCAGTGGAACAGGCTTCCTTGGGACATGGTGGGTTCTCAATCTTTGGAGATTTGTAAACAGAGGCTGGATAGTCATCTGACAGAGGGGCTGATTCTGTGAAGGCTTAAGGGGTTGGCAGGTTACAGTGGGTGAGTGTCCTGCATAGTGCAGGAGGTTGGACTAGTCGACCCAGGAGGTCCCTTTCTAACTCTATTATGTTATGATCTAAGGGGGCCTCCCTCATCTCCATTGCCCCTCTCCTCTCTCACCCATAAGGGACCAGTTTTTGACAAGTTGAAAAGTGTTCAGAGAAGGACACTAGGACAGTAGAGAGGTTGGAATCCATGACTTCCAAGGAGACGTTGAGAATGTTGTGGGTGTGTCGCTTGGGCAAGAGGAGAGGGCAAGGAGTGATGGGATAGCTGTGTTTGACTCTGCAAAAAGTAGACTTGTTGGAGAGGGGGCCAACTTGTTTACTGCAGCTTTAGCAACAAGGACTAGGGGCAATGAGTTCAAATGATGGGAAAGAAGGTTCCACTTAAATATTACAAAGTGTTTCCTGACAGGGAGGGCTGTTCGTAGATGGAATGCACTCCCTTGGAGGGTGGTGGAGTCTCCTTTGTTGGAAATTTTTAGGAGAAAACTGGATGAGCAAGAAGAGTCTGTGATTTTTAAATATCTAAGGGGGGGCTGGCCTCAGTGGCCATTTGTGGTCTCTTCCTGCTTTGTTTGATCCTGAAGCATTCTTCTTTTGCTGCTCCTGAATGAGCTTCCCATCCATTTTATTGGGCAGCCCCACATTCCAGTGTTCAGAAGAAAGCCAACTCCAGCTGTTTTCACCACACCACTGAGAATGTTCTAAAGCTCTTATTAGGCCTCCCTTCCCTTAACTGCAGAACTTGCAGGATACCTTCACTGATTGGAGGGGGGGGGGATTAATACTTACCCAACGGCGCAGGCACAGGAAACACCTGTTAAGCAAAGCCAAAACCACCATCGGGCAGAAAAGGGACTTGAATAGGAGGACAAGAAAAACACAGAAACCCAAGAAAGATGTATAAGTAAATATGGACAAGCAGTTCAAGCCCCACCATGTTTAAGTCCACTGTCTCTGAAGAAATGTTCAATGCAATGAGAAAGAGGTGGGCCTGATCCAAATATCCCTGGATATGTTCAGTTTTCAGGAGTACTGATAATTCTGACTGAGCCCTGAGCATGGCACCAATGAGACAATATATCAATACAGAAAGAAGAAGAGTTGATTTTTATACCTTGCTTTTCACTGCCTGAAGAAGTCTCAGAGCAGCTTCCCATCGCCTTCCTTTTCCTCTCCCCACAACAGACACCCTGTGGGGTGGGTGAGGCTGAGAGATACCTGATATCACTGCTCGGTCAGAACAGCTTTATCAGTGTTGTGGTGAACTCAAGGTCATCCAGCTGGCTGCATGTGGAAGAGCAGGGAAATCAAACCTGGCTCACCAGATTAGAAGCTGCTGCTCTTAACCATGACACCAAGCTGAAAGGAGCAGTGCAGGAGAGAAATCTGACTCAGCACACTCAGGTTTAGAACTAATTCCGTTTCCCCAGCAATGAGGGAGTCAGAAAAGGCCACTGATTATAATTTGCATAAACTCTCCTGAGTGTGGAAAAAAAAATACCGATAAGGAATCGTGCCCCTTATGTGAAACATCTACATAAGGGGCAAGAATCCTTGTCCCCTGCCTACTCCCCCCTCTCAGACACACACACCCAGACTCCCCCCCCACTCCCCACTCCCTTTCCCTCCTTACCTTTGGAGCTCCTGGGCGCAACAGCTGGGCCAGACACCATGGGCAGCGCCTCTGTGGCTGGCCTGCCCTCTGTGGGCACCGCCACTGTGGCTAGGCCAGCCTGCGCTGCCACAACTATCCCGGCCTCCGTAGCTGGTACCCAGCACTGAGGCTCGCTCGTTGCTCTGACATCACTGCGGCTGCCAAGTGCCTTCCGAGGCCATTCCTGCTCTCTGGAGGGTGGGAGCGGCCTCGGAAGACCGGCGCTGGTGCCAGAGCAAGAAACAGGACTCAGAGTTGGGCCTCACTGCACTGGTGCCGCCATCACAGCTATAGGCCCTCTACTGCCGCGCTCTCTAAGGCGGGACAATGGATGTCATGTCTCTTAGCAGTAGATGTTCCACATCCATAAACCCCAAATAAAATGTACTTAGATGCCGACACCCTGTTTTTCCCCCAACTGGCTTATGCAGAAACTAGCCGGAGAACAGAATCAAAGCAAAGCTGGAAGGAGCCACATTTTGACATCTTATTCCAAGATGACTTTTAAAGGGCTTGTTACCTGTGCCTCTGCAAGTTAGAGAACTTCAGGTAGGATAGGACGCCCAGCAAGATGAAAAAGATTAAGACCGACTCCAGGAGCATCAGCCTCGATTGCGTGATCAGGGCATTCTCTGTTAGGAATGAAGGGAAAGGAGAGGGATGCACTGCATTTTAAATATGCATCGTACAAGCAGGATGCCTGTAAGGAACTGCAATGCAGGGAGTGGGGGGTGTTCGGAAATCCCACTCCTCCCTCCTAAGCTTTCCAGGGCTCTATATACTTTCAGGGACTCACCCCCACTTTCCCCCTTAACTGACCAAAATTGCTCTCCACTGACCGCAGTTTTCTGACCTGGTGGAACAAGCTGTCGGCTAAGATCTAAGCCCAGACAGAGCGGTCAAAGTTCCGCAGGGCCTGTAAAATGGTGCTTTTCCACCAGGCCTATGATTGAGGCCATGGCGGCCTAGCTATCAAGTGGGTCCCCTTTCTTTCCTCTCCGTGTTCCCCCTCCTTCTTCCTATGAGGGCATATTTATTTTGTTAACAACATTACTGGTGGATAGGATTGGTGCAGATGGTGGGAAGACGGAGCTGCATTGGATGTTATCACGTCTTAATGTGCTTATTGTACTTTTAACACTGTGGATGTTTCAGTGCCGTAAACCAGGGGTAGTCAACCTGTGGTCCTCCAGATGTCCATGGACTACAATTCCCATGAGCCCCTGCCAGCAAACGCTGGCAGGGGCTCATGGGAATTGTAGTCCATGGACATCTGGAGGACCACAGGTTGACTACCCCTGCCGTAAACCATCCCAAGCCCACTTGTGGGGAGGGGCAATGGAAAAGCCAAAAAATGAATACATTAGAAATAAGCCTTGTGTGCCTCATGGGGCATGCTCGGTCCTCAACAAACTACCCCTTCCCCTTTTAAACTTTGCAAAATCATTCTCTCTACACAGCTGAGGAGGTTGGGGAGGCCATCCTATCCCTACGGACAGGTGAAGGGGCTACTGCTTACCGAACAGAATTAGCAGGGCAGCCCCATGCGCGACGAGGTGGGGAAAATGCAGCTCCACCAATATCTGGTACGCCAGAGGGACGCACAGGGCACCCGTGATGGCGGGCAGCAGCCGCAGAGTCCAAATGGGCACATTGGAACTGTATTCTGCAACAGGGGAAAGCATGATCAAGACTCAGAAGCTGGTGGGAATGACAGATCTATCCCTGTAAAAATATATATACCACCCTTAACTCTATAATATTAGGGCTTGCTCTCTTTCAGAACCGTCCAACTTTTGCTTTGTGATTTTATTATTACTATATATACTAGCAAGAAAGCCCATTGCAACCAGGAATGCAATGGGCGCTAGGACCCAGAGGACACCGGGAGGTGCAGATCTCTCTGTGTGTGTGTCTCCCTCTCCCTCTCGCTGCATGTCTCTTGGTGTGCTTCGCAGCTGGAGGCATAGCAGGTAATTAGGGCTGGTCTGTCTGTCTGTCTGTCTCTCCCTCTGTCACAGTAGGGACGGCTCTCCCTGTCTCTCTTTCTCTGTGGCAGCAGGAGCCATAGCAGGTAATTAGAGCTTGTTCTTAGGAGGGAAGCAGGGCTGGTCAGCAGCTTGGGGCAGGTCACTCTGTGTCTAAGGGCTAAGTGGGCGGAGCATAGGCCCTGCCTCAGACAGGCCACGCCCACTCTCCACCCACTCAGCTGGCTAGGGGCTCTGTGCCGGTCTGCCAGCGTATCCAGCATTTTAGCCCTGGATGCTCCCCAGGATACATGTAAGCGCTCTGGGGGTGGGAGCCTCAATTTTCTTTGGGCTGGGAAGCCGCCGAGGGGGGGGGGAAGGGTTTTTCCGTTCTCCTCCCCCACAAAATGGCAGGAAAGTGCGGTTGGGACTTTCTCCCCTGGCCTTTCCTGTCATTTTAAAACTGCGCCGTGGGCAGGAGCCGTCGGGGGGGGAGGCTGCCTTTCTTTCCTTCCCTCGTTCATTCCTTCCTTTCTGCCTTTTTGTCTTTTGTCCTGTCATTCTTTCTGTCTGTCTCTCCCCTCCACTACCCTGTTAGCGCCTGCTGCAATCCTGACTGCAGCGGGCTTTTTTACTAGTAAAATATAAAGTGAATGACGAAAAACACTGCTGCAATTCACCATATCTGTCTCTCACTGCTACCCAAAGGAAATCAAGGCTAGATGTTCCTGAAGGGGCTAGGACTTTCCCCACTTTCCTCTCTCCCAGCATCCCCAAATGCCCCTGAAATCATGTTCCTTCCCCATGAACAGGATTTCAGCAGGACATTTGGGACTCCCGTTGGAAGGGTGCTGCAGGACTAACCCTGGTCCCTGCATGGAAATCTTTGACCCTGCAGAAAAATCTGTCAAGATCCAGTCCAGTACCTTAAAGTCTCACTCATTTACTGTGACAAATAGTTGTTTGCACACTCGGCAGGCAGCAGATGCCTCTGCCTGACTCCATCATGCAAGGGACAATCAATTGAAGGGGGCTGTTCAATGCAAACATTTTGTTTTCAAGTGATCACTTAACTATCTGATTAACTCTGCCAAGCGACGGTGATAGTAATGTGCACCTGTCTTCCAGTGCTGTTGGCTGACAAGGATTACTGACCCAATGTACACGGACCTCATTAAAGACTAAGGAAGGGCTGTCTGAAGGCCAAGCATTATTACTTATGGAGCTCTTGACAAAAGTCTGTCTTGATAAGCCAGCCTTTCTCAACTTTTTTATTATTAAGAAACTCCTGAAACATTCTTGAGGCTTCAAGAAATCCCAGAAATGGCACGATCAGGCAGAATATAGTTGGGAAGCAGAACACAACCCTATTTCAGACTCACTGGGTGGGGGGACACCTGTCTGCTATGAGGCACAAATGGGCGACCATATCTGCCTTCTAAGTGAGGGGAAATGAAATGGACTGGCTCAAAACCAGCCAGTTCCTTTTAGGGCTTCTGGGTCATTTGGGTTCGGGGGTTCAGTTTGGGAGCACCCTGAACCAAATCGAAATTTTCCGGTCCATGCCCTTCCCTGGATATCAAGTCTGAGAAACACAATTTACACTGTAAATATAGTCAACAACCTAATATTTGCAAACAAATGTAGACAGTGTGATAGGAAGATAGGAAGAGCTGCAATTCTGCCAGCAATATGAACTGTTTTAGGTCTCCATATGAGTCTCCATATGGGTAAGGTTTACAAATGTCCTTTAAAAAAGGGGGAAACGCATCAGAAAGACAGATCTTTGCCATCGTAGAATGCGCTAAATAGCCCTGGGATTAATATAATCTGTCTCCCACCTGACATAATATCGTTAAGGTCTCATAATAATTTAGGCACTTCTGAGCAGAAGGACGACACACAGATATAGCAAAAACCATCTCTTACCAGCACCGATTCTGTTCCATAAAAAATTCCCATCAAACCCACCTAGGTAACCTAAAACAGAAGTGAAGGAAGAGAGAACCTAAGAAACAATAAGGACTTGGGAGCGTATATTAATAGTTTTGGGACTGGTGGTAAAGAACGTGATTTTAAAAAGCAAAAGATTAAACTCTTTCACAGTGATAGTCAGTTAATATATCATCCTAAATACTTCCATGGAGATAGAAAAGAACATTAAGAAAATCCATTTGCACCTTTCAATTCGGATATCGCCAGCATGGTATCTATGGGCACCACAGCACTGGATGACCCCTTTCTTGGAGCCCACCAAGTGGTTTTTGAAAGTTAGAGGGGGCAGGTGGGCCTTCCACCCAGTAGGCCACTGGAAATTTGACTGGCTATGCAGATTTTTTTAAATGTTCTTTTGGCAGCAGCTGGCACTACAGCACCAGGGATGGCCAAACTGTGGCTCTCCAGATGCCCATGGACTACAATTCCCATGAGCCCCTGCATGTGGTGGCAGGGGGTCATGGGAATTGTAGTCCATGGGCATCTGGAGAGCCACAGTTTGGCCACCCCTGCTCTACACTATGTGATCGAAGGTAAACTATGGTAAACAAGACTAATTTGTTATTGAGCATGAACTTTCCACAACACCTGATGAAGCAGGCCACAATCCAAGAAAGTTTCACCCTCTGTAAATTAAAAAACAGCCAGCCAGAGGGAAGGGGCCATCCAGGCCATCCAGTCCAACCCCCTGCTCAATGCAGGATCAGCCTAAAGCATCCTTCATAAGTTTCTGTCCAGCCACTGCTTGAAGACCGCCAGTGAAGGGGAGCTCACCACCTTCCTAGGCAGCCGATTCCACTGTTGAACTACTCAGGCTGTGAGGAATTTTTTCCTGGTACCCAGCCAGTATCATTCTACACGTTGTTTAAATCCATTCCTGTGTTCCTATCCTACTGCTGCCAACAGGAACCTTTCCCTTCCTTCCTTCCTTCAAGTGACAACCTTTCAATTGCTTAAAGATTGTGTCCCTTCTCAACCTGTAGAAGCAATACATGCTAGCAAACTTAACCTGCATTAGATTCTGTTTCTCCCCAAATCCCCCTTCAGTAGGGTCCTCAGGGCTTTTGGTCCTCCATCCTTCCAGCTTCCAACTGCCACTGGTGAGGTCATCAGTAGGGCAGGACTAAACTAGGGCTTCGAATCATCTCCTCAAGGAACATGGTGTACGGCAGGGGTAGTCAACCTGTGGTCCTCCAGATGTTCATGAACTACAATTCCCATGAGCCCCTGCCAGCAAACGCTGGCAGGGGCTCATGGGAATTGTAGTCCATGAACATCTGGAGGACCACAGGTTGACTACCCCTGATGTACAGAGTCTGGTCTGGGGTCACTTGTTCTAGATTTTGATTTAGGGAATAATTCATTCTGAGTTGGATGCAGGGAGGGGGGGGAATGGCTGACTTAATTGTGTGACCCAGTCCCCTCTGGCGAGCCCTCACCATGGGGCAGGCAACACGTGCAAATGTACCACAATATTCTTCCCTACCTCCTAAGGCCAAAAGCATGTGACCAAACGGTGGGCCGCTGTCGTCCACAAAAAAGATCTGCTTCATGTACAGGGAGAGGAACTGTCCGTAGTAAACTTCATCGAAACTGAAATACCAACAGGAAAGGCATATAAAGTCCACACTGGATGCTTCAAGAACAGGGCTACAGGTACAACAACGATGCGCATCCCCAGCAACCGCCACCACAGTGCATTTGCTGTGTGGCTGAGGGTGGCTCCGCCCCCTATGACAGCCATTTTGCGACTCCCCCTCCGCCATGTCAGAAAGGCAGCAAGAGAAATAATTGCCCTACAAAATGGCAGTGAACAATGACCGACTGGGGACGAAAAAAACAGAGGTCCCCGCCAACCCTCCCCATCAAAAAACTGCCAGGCTCAGAATGAAATAGAAATACAAAGCATTTTACTTACACTACAGCTCGGGGGTAGGACAGCGCCCACAGCCGGTTTATTAATCCAGCAACAGTCAAAACCAACAGGTTGAGGTTTATTTCCACTGAAAGGACCACCGGGTGTTTCAGGAAGTGCAGCATCTTCTCCAAGCTTCTGGAGACTCAAAGGGGCAGGAAAAGCTTGTTACCATTCTGATCATGACACATTACTAATGGTCAGCATCTAGAGCAGCCTTTGTCTACCAGGGTTTCATGAAACCCTGGAGTTTCTTGATGGCCCTGGAAGGGTTTCCCAAATAGGTGGGAGTTAATTAATTTTTAATATATATTTTAAATCTGCTAAGCGTTTATTAGGTTGTGTGACCCTTTATGGTTATGTAGACCCACCTCCCCCAATCAAAATGGCCAATAATGGGCCTGGAGAAGGTAGAAGCGGAGGGGCTCTGGGTGGGCGTGTCCACAGCTGTGCTTTCCCACCATATTCTGCCTGATTGCACCACTTCTGGGGTTTCCCAAAGCCTGGAGAATTTCAGGGGTTTCTCAACCGTAAAAAGGTTGATCTAGACAATCTGCTTTCCAGGCACTTCACATGAGCTGTCTCGGATACTCGAGTCTGCTGCAGTTAAGAAAAAAGAAAATAAAGGAAAAATCAGAGAGTTTTGTGGAGAGAGGCAGCTTAAAGGCTCACGGATTTATTGGGGCAGCACTGTTCGCAAGATGAGCTGATGTAGAGCAGACTAAAAAGGAAATGCGACTATAAATCCATTTGTCTGGAAGGCGACTTAAGCTGCCATGTTTATCCAGGAGCTTGGCTGTTCCTACCAGCCCCAAGAGGGTACATGGGGAGTTGCCAAAGGCCTCTCTGCAAGTTCACACCAAGCAGAGATTTGAAACGCAGCTCACAGCACATACTCCAGTGGTTGTACATCAGAGATGGGTTTATTTTGAGTGTGACAGAAAAAAGCATGATGAGAGCTCAGGGAAGCAACAGTTCTTTCACTGGACTCAAACTTGTTCCGCTGTTTCACCCACCTAGTTCTTTGAGTTAGGGTACTGCATAACCTATGACTCATGAAAAGATACAACTGGAAGTGTCTTTCTAAGGACATATAATTCTGCTGAAACTCAGGGACTGGGAGTGATTGAATGTTCCAATGTGGAGAAATGGCTGAGTTACTCTTTCTTGCTACTTCAGAGAAGGTTGATTGGAAAAGGAAGCAAGGACTACAGGACCCTTAATGGGTTAGACCTCGGATTCAACCAGCCCAGCTGACTGCAGCCGGGAAGCCCAGAAACAGGGCACAAATATGCTCATCAATTATTTGTTTCCAATATCTGGTCATAGAATCATAGAATCAAAGAGTTGGAAGGGGCCATAAAGGCCATCTAGTCCAACCCCCTGCTCAACGCAGGATCAGCCCTAAGCATCCTAAAGCATCCAAGAAAAGTGTGCATCCAACCTTTGCTTGAAGAATCCAACCTTTGCTTGAAGAAGGCATACTGCTCCTGAACATGGAGACTATTTAACAATGAGTGTAAACAGCTGTCAACAGGCCAGTCTTCTATGAATTAGGCCAATCTTTTCAATCCACCTAGAACAAACCCAAAGTGGCCCCAGCATCCAACATTTCTCTTCTGCTGGGCCTATGGCTGTAGCCAGATCGATAGATAACTAGCTAGACAACAACTATACCAAAAATGAGCCTTCCTCCTGCCCCCCCCTGCCCCCTTCTTATATGTTAATATGTTGCGGGCAACAACCTGATTTTAATAACTGGTGATGCAACAGTATGGTTCACATAATTTTAATGTATTTTTTTATGTTCTGTTTTATTTTAGACTGTGTAAACTGCCCTGAGATGAGCAACTGAGAGGGGCAGTATATAAATCAAGAAATAAATAAATAAATTTCCAGCCAGAAGACAAAGAGAAGTTAAAGATTTGAAGATGCTGACAATCCTCTGCGGCTTGCTTCTGTGATTCACAGGTAAACTGCTCCTGAACATGGAAGTTCCATTTATCTCCAGTAACCAGTAGGCTTTTGAACTCTGGTGCTGGAGAAGACTCTTGCGAGTCCCTTGGACTGCAAGGCGAACAAACCGGTCAGTCCTAGAGGAGATCAACCCTGCCTGCTCCTTAGAAGGCCAGATCCTGAAGATGAAACTCAAATACTTTGGCCACCTCATGAGAAGGAAGGAGTCCCTGGAGAAGAGCCTAATGCTGGGAGCGATCGAGGGCAAAAGAAGAAGGGGACGACAGAGAATGAGGTGGCTGGATGGAGTCACTGAAGCAGGAGGTGCAAACTTAAATGGACTCCGGGGAATGGTAGAGGACAGAAAGGCCTGGAGGATCATCGTCCATGGGGTCGCGATGGGTCGGACATGACTTCGCACATAACAACAACAACAACCAGTAGGCACTGACAGACTGCTCCTCCTCATCCACAAATTAGCTTAATGCAACTTTATTCTCCCGCTTCATGTTTTCATGTCTCCAACCCACCCCACTTCTTGGCTACCGCTACTTTGCAGCCCCTTTCTCTACCTCTTAGTTGTGAAAATACTGATGGACAAATCTAAATGATAACAACAACAGCAATAAATCTTACAGCCCACCGTCCCCATAGGGTCAGGGCAAGTAACATCAAAATGCAACAGTACATTTCAAATAAATTACATCAATTAAATAAATCCAAGTTAGGTTTTAAAAATGAATTTAAGATAAAAAGCCCCCCAGTCATTATAATCAATTATTTATGGACCAGCATGGCATGTCCAATAAAGAGCAACTGTTAATTAATAAAGGCCTTTTAAAACTATGCAGAGTTTAAGAGAGGAAAATATTTTTTTTGAAATAGTAAGACAAAGGGGCGGGGGGAGGGGAACAAACAACACGATAGTTTTCACATTGCATTCATCTCCCAAATCCAAAGTGAAGGGAACCAGAAATAACTAGTGCTTGTTTGCTACACAGGGAAATGGTCTCAAAATTTACCTGTACACTAAACTGTAAGGTAGATGCAGTTCTTTGCTTTGTACAATAATGCAATTTCAGTCTCGGACCAAATTCCTGCAAAGCAGCTCATGAGAAAGTCTCCATCTGCTACCCATCCGCAGTGCTTCTTGCTTTTCTACCAGCACAAACGCCTCCCCCCCCCCCCCCCCCCAAAATGAACCCAGCCCGTCAGCCTTACTGACCCGACAGAGATGGGCCGTACCCATTCTAATAAGAGGGGGAGTCCACGAATAGGAAACGAGGCAGGCGGGGAATGACGTCACTTTCAACCTATACGCGAAAGGCCGCTACGAAGAAAAGCCAATGCCGGATGTGACGTGACGGAACGTGACAGGGGCGGGCAGAAACAACCGCGCTACCACAGCGACGGCGGGCCTAGGCTCGGGGTGGCTAAAGTATGGCTTTCTAGATTGGACTACAATTCCCATGAGCCCCTGCCAGTATGCAGGGGCTGGTGGGAATGCTGAGCTGTTAGATACATATGAAGTGTAAGGACGCTTGCTAAATCAGTTCAGAGGCACGGTAGTCAAACTGCGGCCCTCCAGATGTCCATGGACTACAATTCCCATGAGCTCCTGCCAACATTCGCTGGCAGGGGCTCATGGGAATTGTAGTCCATGGACATCCGGAGGGCCGCAGTTTGACTACCCCTGTTAGACCCAGCATTACCATTGGGGAGAAAATTAAGGCAGCTGCAAACACATCAATGCTAAATTATTGCAGCAATGGTAACCTCAAGGCTAGACTATTGTAATGCACATTATCTGGGTCTTAAAGTCAGCTCAGAAACCCCATGTAGTACCCAATGTTGCATCTTGGCCGAGATCACATCCATTCCCATTAGTTACAAGGTTGAATTCAAGGTACTGGCTGCTTTCACACATAGAATCCTTCATGGTCTTGGGCCAGCATACCTGCACTGTCTTGGACATTCCACTGCAGGAGCTTTGCTTATCTGAGCAAACCCTCCTGAGGCTGCCGCCCTTTGGGTGGGTGAGATCAGCAATAGCCTGTACACCAGGGGTAGTCAAACTGCGGCCCTCCAGATGTCCATGGACTACAATTCCCAGGAGCCCCTGCCAGCAAATGCTGGCAGGGGCTTCTGGGAATTGTAGTCCATGGACATCTGGAGGGCCGCAGTTTGACTACCCCTGCTGTACACATCCATACTGTTGTGGCATGCACCTTGTGGAACTACATGCTTAGAGATGCCAAACTTCACATGGTGGCTGGCAGGCAACAGACACTGGATGAGCTGGAGAATATGGCTACCTTGGAACAATTTATGGCAGGCAAATAGGGTCTGGTGACATTTTGGAGACTGATTATGTCATTTTCTGTGCTAGAGGCCATTTGGTCAGACCGATGCAGTGACATCCACAATCTTGCATTTGACGGCACCTGTCTTACCAGTTATTCCTCCTCCTTATAAGTATCAGCAAAAAAACCAAAACAAAACAAAACAAAAATACTCACTGAAGTGGGCTCCAGTTTATGAAAGCTTACATCAGTTAGCATACAGCCTGTCTGCAGAAGGGGATTTAAAAATCTATCATTGAGAAGGCAGGTTGTTTGGGTAGAAACTGACCAAGTTTCTGTCTGAAACATCCGATTCAGTCCACCATTTGCATGAATAGCCTTCCATGTTAGTAAACCTTGGAAGGAGGGCTGGTATATAAACAGGAAAAAGAGCTGGCTTTTTTGTACCTTGATTTTTACTACCTGAAGGAATCTCAGAGCATTTTACAATCATCTACTTTCCTCTCCGCACAACAGATATCCTGTGAGATAGGTGACGCCAAGAGAGCTCTGAGAGAACTGGTACTGGCCCAAGGCCACCCAGTTAACTAAATGTATCTCAAAACAGCTTGCAATTACCTTCCCTTCCTTTCCCTACAACAGATAGATACCCTGTGTGGTAGATGAGGCTGAGACGTAGGGTTGAGCACTTTGGCCTCTGAAGCAGCCGTTCACGTCCAAAGCAGCCAGCAGCGCGGGGCAGGGGGAAACGGCACCAGTGGCGGTGCACAACCCGGTGCCTGTATGCAGGCGCAGGGCGCTGCACCTGCATGTGTGAGCTGACTGGCGCACCAGCACCACCCCTCCCCCCACGCCACTGGCTGCTTCAGGCATGAACATCTGCTTCGGCGGCCAAAGCACACAACCGTAGCAGAGAGCTCTGAGAGAACTGTGAATGGTCCAAGGTCACCCATGCTTCATGTGTCCCAAAGTGGTTTACACTTTCCCTTCCTCTCCCCACAACAGACACCTTGTGAGGGAGTGAGGCTGAGAGAGCACTAAGAAAACTGCGAATGACCCAAGGTCACACAGCCAGCTGCATGTGGAAGAGGAAAGGGGAATCAAACCCAGTTCTCCAGCGTTAAGAGTCCACCACTCTTGAACCCCTACACCAAGCTGGCTCTGAACCTCTACACCACTGCACCTAGAGTGTGCCAATTCCAAGAAGAGTTAATGTGGTTTTAATTTTTTTTATTTAAATAAGGAGAATTCTTTCATATGGAAAGAGCTAATACAATCACATATCTGAAAGGAGAAACAATAGAGACCGAAAACAAGAAGAGGAGGACGAGAAAGTGTGTCGCCGCTCGCCACCATTGGCCTGGTGATCCTGTGATTCGAGGCCCAGTCTGCAGTTTAAGGTTTCCCAGAAAGATATAAACTTGTTTGCGTGTTAACATATTTAGTCATCGTCGGCTCTTTCAAATACCTGGTCTACATGGAAAGACAAACAGAGGAAAGGCCAGAACAAAACAAAACAAAAACGTGTTTTACTGTACAGGTTGCGAGGTTAAAAAGAAGTACAATATCTTCTTTAGAGTCAACAATTGCCATTTATACAGGAGAAAAAACTTGCCGCTAAGGATGCCTCCACATGCCAAGCTGCAATTCCCACCTTCCAATTAGATGTCTACAACTCGAAGCCACTGGACCAGGCAAAATAAGGCCACTATTCACATACGGTGGCCTGAAAGGTCAAAAAAAGTAGCTAGGCGAAGATCTGCTCTCACTCTCTCAGTAGCCAGCTTAGTTTCGCTGCTTCAAATGATCTACTCATCGGATTGTATGGGTCATAGCTACGCACTTTTTAAAAATTCTGCTTATCATTCCATTGATTTAAAAAAAAAAACACCACGGTTCTCATTCCTAGAAATCAGGCCCTCCCCAAAAATGACGGCGAAAAGGATCCATGTCTTTGCATAAAGTCATAGGCCAACCTCCCCGCAAGTCTTCCAGAAAAGTTCCCTGCACCACATAAATACATTTTCCCACAAAGCAGGGAGACCGTGTAGCTGGTCTTAAACACCTAGCAAGCTCCAGTGCAGCTTGAAGCGTTCTTTCAGAATGTTTTCTCTCTTTTAAAAAAGCTGTAGACAGTGGACTGTCTACAGTTGCGTGAATGTATTTGGACTTCAGTGGGCAACAGAGAATCTGTGAGTGTTGACAACAAGCCACAGAACATTCCTCTTGGGAGTCACCCCCTAAGCAACCTCTGCTGTTTCCTCCTTGCTATGCTCCATGCCTGGCCACAAATCCTTGCTGGCCAGTGTGATTCACTGGCCACAAATCCAAAAAGGGCAGAGAGAAAGGAAGTCAACATGGGAGGCGGGCGAGTGAATCACACTTGCCTTCAGCTAAGTTGGCTGGTAAGAGTACACGGCATCCACGGCTGAAAGCCGCGGCTCTTAGCCCACTGAGGCTATGAATTATGCTGCTTCTTTCCCTTTCAACAGCATCTGGAATCCGGTTTCTGAACAGTCTCCCAGCGGTAAGGAACAGACACACACGAGCCGAGTCCAATGATGTGCTGATGGACATGGGGGGGGGGGGGGGTGCAGATCTTCTGTGGACCGGGAAAGAAAACCGCACCTTGATATTTCCCAGTTCATGCAAGAGAAGCTGCATGGTCGCATGCACATGTATTAATCCAAGATGACAGCTCACAGGAGTGCTTTTGCCCCCTGCAACCATCAGGAGGGGGAACAGAGAGCCTGCAGCCCCACACCGACATTTTGTGACTGCCCAATTCCTTCCGTCCCAAATGGGTGCCTCTCCCCAGAGAATGTTAGTCTTCGGCACAGATTTTCAACATTATTATAAAATGCTAAAGCTGGTTAAAAAAACAAAAATCAACTCAAACAGATAATAAAGTGGCAAACAAAGAGGGACACTGCATTTTAAAAAAAGGGCCCTAGGAACAGCTTTTGGTGCTAAAAACAGGTCTCGTAGGCTGCCGCTGGCAGTCATGCAAATTGAAGGGGGAAAAGGCAATGGAAATCATGGGCTATTTCTTGGCCTTTCCTGCACAGAATAAGTTCAGACATAATATATAAATAGAGCAGTGAAAACATTTACTTTTCACCTAGACCTACGACATCAAATACGTATAAATAAATCCTAGTGTTTTGTTTTTTTGTCGGAGGGGAGGCAGAGAGCCATGGGGATAAAACAGGGCACCCCTTCCCCCCTCAATAGTAAGTACTGATTAAATTTACATCAGGAGTTCCTGAAACGTCTTGCAACTAGCAACAGACCCAATTTCCCCTTCCTCACCCCAACGGCAAGGGAATCCGTCGAAAAGTCATGTACAAAAAGCAGGGAACGGTTGCGTCTTTTCAAATGCATCCAGAGCGTGCAAAGGAATATGCTGATAGTAGCATGGTTTTCATCTCATTAAAGGTTTGGATGGAACCAACTGAGTAAAAAAAAAAGGGGGGGGAAATAAAGAAGGGCATCTAATGAAGCAGATTCAGAAAAAAAAAATCAATTCCTGATATTTCATAGCGGAGGCATGAAGCAAGGGGCGAGGGGAATATACTGGTTAGCTAACACCACATCTTTTGAAAAGCTTGGGGAAAGAGAGGGGGAGATAAGTAAGCAAACGACATCTTAGACCTCAATATTTCTAAACCTCAAACCACTAGAAGATGCTAGAGGAAGGGAAGAACCTTTCGCCATAAAAGCCAACTTCCTCTCCCCGCCAAGAAATAATCCCCCCCCCAAGGGTCATTCATTAATTTAATTTTTTTAAGTACCATCTATCTGAAATTCCTTAGTGGTTTTCTATAAAGGGATACACGTGAGGTGGGAACGTCTCTATAGCTAAGTTAAAAGAGCTTCGAAGTCTCAACCTAAAGCTACTGTATAAACCAGGTATGGTCAAACTGCGGCTCTCCAGATGTCCATGGACTACAATTACCATGAGCCCCTGCCAGTGTGCAGAGAGCCACAGTTTAGCCACCCCAGTAAACGTTCCAATTTATACCCAGTTTAAGAAATTAAAATGTATCCTTAAGAAATCCAGGAGGATTCTTAAGAATCCTTAAGAAATCCAGACCATTCAGATCCTCCGTTCGCATATACATTCTTTGTTCAAAATGTCATCTTTGGAACAGCCAGGAAATCTACTGGCTTGACAACCTTCTGAAATGCTGCAGATGCAGTTTGCCGCAAGCAAGCTATTGGCGATGAGAGAAAGTGAGCCCCCCCCCCCTTATGTATTCATGAAGGTTAAGAGTTAAAAAACCAAAGGGCAACTCAGGTGCCTCAGGTGACTTCTAATATCTTTTGAATCCAAGCCCATATATGAAAAACTGAATCCCTCAAGGAAGCCTTTGGAACTCCTGGCAGCTCACCAGAATACGATGTCACCTAGAAGCTACGTCTGGTCACTCTGGGCAGCAACTGCAGCAGAAACCGTGGGACCCAGAGGAACGAGGGAAAGCGGAGGGGGGGGGGGGAGAAAAAGAGGATAAAGTTGTCCTGTCCACAGTGAATTCTCTTTTGTCTTTTGCCTGATGTGGTTTGCTAATGCCAAAATGTTTCTACTGATTTGCTTTGGTACAAAAGCAGGAAAGCAAAGCAGAGAGGGTGGCGTGAAGGAAGGGGAGAGAAAAGAAAAGGAACCACCCCCCTCCCCCCCAAAAAACCCAAACAAAAAGAAATTCTAAACTGAAACTCTGTCATGATGGGGTAAGGAGTCTGAAGGGATGGAGCACAAAAGTGTGTGTGTGTGTATGCATGCGCAAAGGCAAATTCTCAACGACCAAAAGTAGTCCAAATAAACTCACTGCGTCTGGCCAGCACCTGGTTCATGCAAGGGGAGGGGCGTCCTTAGCAATTCTACACTGGGTAAAACTTCCTGAGAAATTAATCCCTTCCCCCCAAACTGAGGGTTTCTAGGAAGTCACAAAAACCAACCTAAACCCTGTATCAATGCCTCAACGGGGAGAAGCGTGCATGGGAAAGTTGGCCGTTTCCCGAAATGACAACAACGCAGATTCTGCTGCCGCACACCAGGAGGTGGGGGAGACCAAACGATACGTCCCGTAACTGAAGCTGAGCGGGGCAATCTTTTGAGATTTGATGCATTCCTTGTAAAGCTCCTTTTTGTGCATTTTACTTCTAAAAGCCAGTTCTGCCTTGAACAAAACACACCGAAATTTCCCCCAATGCCTTGACAGGTTTACTATTAAGGAAGTGAAGGATCCAGGACCTAGACAGCTCCATCTAAGAGCCTAGAAATTTCATGTCAGTACACAGGACACCCCCCTCCCCAATAAAAGTTAAGAGTGTGGGTACATCTGAGTACGTGATCAATTCAGGAGGCATAAAAGAAAGGGAGGGGGGTGGGATATGACAGAACATATAAAAGTTCAGCTATTAAACAAAGACACAGCGTTCTGTTTTGCTTAAAAACCCCTAGCTGTCTTTTTTAAAAGCTTCCCGAGCACTCCCCTCCCTCTGGATGCCACTCTGTGTGAGACAGGAATTAGGAGGCGGGGTGGGGGCTTCACCAAGAGAGCATATCGCTGCTACACGTGAGTAGGGGAACAAGGAACAGAAAATGGCTGGAGCCGCTCAACAGTCACAGGGGTCGGGATCGGGTAGGTCGCCTTTTTTTTTTTTTTTTTTAAAGCAAGCAGCCAATATCAAAATCCACTGTTCGATAATTGCTTTGTTGGGAGAAGGACTTGGAACAGGTTGCTTCGGGCAGCTGTTATCCTGGTCATGAGCTGCAGATCTGGCAAGAGTCTCTCAGCACTTCCGGAGGGAGGAATGGAGGAGAAACGTGGGGAGACCGGCCGAGCCCTTCCTCTCTCGCCCTCGGTCCAGTCGAACAAGCTGGCCGGCATCCAGAGGGACAGAGTCGACTAGGCCTTGCTCTCCTCCACTTTGACGGCTTGAGGCTTGATCGCTCCAGTGCGCACGGGCTTCAGCTGACTCGCGGGGGAGGGCTCCTGCAGTTTGATGGCTCCCATGTTGGCTTTGCTTTCGTCCACTCGCTGTTTTGCCTGCAAAAAAGGGAGAGAGTGATGGACATAGCCAGGGCTAAATATGAATGAATGAATGAATGAATGAATGAATGAATGAATGAATGAATGAATGAATGAATGAATGAATGAAGCCCTAAAAATGCACTTCAAAGGGCACACAGCTGTAGGGACCGGGTCCTATGGCATCCCCCACAGCCGGCTCCGGGAATAACACAGCCCTGGGAGTGATTCCTTGTGCTAATCTTGCCTGCTGAGTCTGCCTGAGTCTCAACACTGGCCATCTTCCAATCTTCAGGCAAAGCCTGTGAGGAGAAACAAAGATGCTGGGCCCATCTTTGTCAAAACCCTGGTTGAGGTCTTGCCACGTGCCCTGCCTGATGTTTTATGCTGTAACGCTTCCTGTCTCTGCCCTGCAATCTGTTTCCCATCACTTGCTTGCTTCAGGGGTGACCAAACGGTGGCTCTTCAGATGTCCATTGACTACAATCCCCATGAGCCCCTGCCAACATGCTCATGGGAATTGTAGTCTGTGGACATTTGGAGAAGCACCGTTTGGCCACCCCTCCTAGAGTTATGTCTTTGATCCTGTGGCCATTCCACCTAGGATCTAAGCGTGAAAAGCCATGCTCTCTGCCCTGTTGCCCTGGGACTTTGGAGCCAGGGTGGCCGTTTCAATAACATGGGTGATTCGTGCCCAAACTGTTTGGATCTGCAAAGGGCCACAGGTTTTGCATTGATAAGGGGTGTCTGTGTAGAATCCCCAGTCTTAGCAAGTAGCCCGTGATGATCCCATCGCTTTCTCTTCCATAAAGTGCTTTCTTTACCTAAATGAAGCCTGGTTATTGGGAGTGATAAGAGATTCTCGCTGTCTTCCCCTTTATAATTTTTTTGTTGTCCACTCACAGCTGGCCTGTGGAGATTTCGTAGGGTTTTTGAGGCAAGAGACGTTGCCAGAAGGTTTGCCACTGCCTGCCTCTGCATCATGAGCCTGGAGTTACTTGGTGATCTCTCACCCAAATCCTGACTGAGGCCCGCCCTGCTTAGCTCCTGAGATCTGACCCAAGACTGCTGTATTTTCACTACGGCAATCCGAAATCTGTTCCTCCTCCCCCCCACCCATTTCTAAAACCAATCTATGCTATGCAAAGCAGCATTTATTTATTCTGCTTCCTGGGAAAGTGGAAAGAAAGATTGGCAAGCCCCCAAAGCCCCCCACCTCCTCTTTCTCTGCCTTCACTGGACTATACACCTTCAAGCCTCTCTTTGCACCCATCTGGCCAGCTGTGACCATTTGTTCAAGGGCCGGGGATTCAAGAAGAAGAGTGCCTTTCCCCACAACAGACTCCCAATGTGGTAGGTGAGTCTGAGAGAGCTTCTGACAGGACTGCTCTGCGAAAGCAGCATTATCAGGGATGTGACTAGCCCAAGGTCACCCAGCTGGCTGCATGCAGAGGAGCAGAGAATCAAACACGGCTCACCAGAGTAGAAGCCACCGCTCTTAACAGCAATGGGGCTATCTTCCTCTGTATCAGATTGTCCAGTCCTTCAGGGACCCCACAGCAAGCCAACAGTCCTGAAAATACAGTGTCGATCCCCTGGGCAATGTAAGATATTGGCTACAGGAGGGGACTTGCCAGCGTTTCCTAGATTCCTTTTTGGTCAGGAAATTGGGAGCCAATCCCAGGCCGCCAGGCCCTCCCTCCAATTTACTGCCAGATTTTGAGTTCATGTGGAAAGATGCAGGTCATGGATGGACATGAGGGAAAGGCGGCCGTTTTGCAGAGGAGTAAGAGCAAAAGCCAGGCACCCTACAAGCCCTGCTGTTTTACGCACCCTGCAGAAAAGCTTGATTTGGTGCAACGATAGCCTTACCTGTTGGATGTAATGCCCTTGCATGGAGGTCATGCCGACGGCCGGACCAGCAGGCTTTCCACTTGGGCTGGCGGAACTAGGCCTGGAAGGTCAGGGAGGGGGAAATCAAATGATGGAGAATTCAGAGAGGGAGCCCCAGTAAGCAACGGCAGAATCATGGATGTATGAACCCGGTAAGGGCACCTGCGAACGACAGCACCTTCAGATGTGGTGAGTTAGTAATCGCGAAGGCACTGGGGATTTGACTGAACATCTTTATCACTTCTTGGGGAGTTACCCAGGGCCCCTTACTATTCAGAGTGGAAATATAAATCGATATTAGTCCTATTTCTGTTTTTATAGCGGTAGTGTTGTGAAGGGCCCTCACACCTACTATTGACCTGTCAGTCCTTTGCAAACTTCCCAACAGAAGGCTGGTCCAGCATCCCCACCAGTTAAGCCCATGGACACCAGAGAGATACAGAAGAAGTTTTGCTTTTCTTCTTCTAATACACTTTCTTTTTTTTGGGAGGGAGGGGGGGAGTTGTTGCTGCTAAATGTTTCCTGGTCTGTAGGCAGAGCCCTGTCTATTGTCTATGCCAGAAGAACAGACCAAGAAGAACCTCAGATCTTCCCTTGTAAAAACACAGACTGATTAGTTGGGGATGTAAAATGGCAGCTCCCTCCTGGTGGATCCCTTGCACATTTATTTAGGATTATTTATTATTTATTAATATGAGCCTCTTGTGGCGCATAGTGGTAAGGCAGCAGACATGCTGTCTGAAACTCTGCCCATGAGGCTGGGAGTTCGATCCCAGCAGCCGGCTCAAGGTTGACTCAGCCTTCCATCCTTCCGAGGTCAGTAAAATGAGTACCCAGCTTGCTGGGGGGTAAAATGGTAATGACTGGGGAAGGCACTGGCAAACCACCCCGTATTGAGTCTGCCATGAAAACGCTAGAGGGCGTCACCCCAAGGGTCAGACATGACCCGGTGCTTGCACAGGAGATACCTTTACCTTTTTATTATTTATTAATAATGATATTTATTTCCCCCCTTCTAAAACAGACTCTGCCTTCAGGTAGGTATGCTAACAGCCTGGTGGAGAAAATGTCCTGTCTGCACATCATGCCTCTTTTCAAGAGATGGGACTTTCTTCTCCAGGCTGTCAGTGAGGGGAGGACCCCTGTGGCCTAGACCCCTGGAGGGCGGGGGGAGAGGGGGGTCAAATCAGAAGAGGCGCCACCTTAGAGATCTAGGAGTGGATGGTAAAAAGGAACACTTACCGCTGAATTATGCCAAGATCAAGACTACTTTGTTCACCAAAAGATACACAAGTGGAATACAGAGAACAGGCGAAGGACCTTGTGGAGAAATGTGTTTTAATTTGGAGGTTTGGGCTGTACAAAACCTTTACAGTTAAGTTTTTAAAAAGCTTTTCTTAACAGAGAACAGGCGGGGGGATGGGGACGGGGGGAGGGACACAACTGCACCTATCAATGCTTTAGGAATGCTAACAGCTTTCTTGGCCAAGTCTAGGGCAGCTCAAGCATCCAGCTGGAAGCAAAGAGAGGCCAGTCAGCTTTTTGATCATGGGGGTACCGCTGAAACATTTTTCAGGCTTTGAGGTACCAGGAAGTTATGTCAGCTGGCCACTCCCACCCCCACCCCCAAAGTGACAGGAGCAAAGGTTTAAATGGCTGGGGCCCCTCCCCCTCCAGGCCCATCCTTTGCTACATTGCAAGGGCGTGGGTCAACCTGCCCCAATAATTTTTGAAAATTAGAAAACCTTTTTCTTTCTCAGGATGGCTCTCCTCAGGATGGCCACCATTTTGAATCCCCCCACACTGTGGTACCATTGAGGGGGGACTGCAGTACCGTTTGGTACCTCTGCACCATGATTGGGAAGCCCTGGGTAAGATTGTTCTCTTCCTTTTTTTCACTTAATATTAATATTTATTATTCAAAAACCAACAAAACAAACATTCATATGAGATTAAAACAGAGTCCCAAACAAGCTTTTCACCAAAATATACCCAACACCATTATGTAACCCCAAGGAAACTAGCAAAAATTTCTAATAAAAATTCCAATAAATGTTAGAAGTGTAAACAGGTGAAAGGATCTTTTTTTTTTCATATATGCTGGCAGTGCAGAAAAGCTAAAGAATATTGGGATATAATTTATAATGAGATGAAAAGGTATTTAAACATCATTTTTCTAAATTAAAAAAAAAACAGAGCATTTTCTGTTAGGTATATTAAATGAAGATAACCTGAAAATCTACTCAGAATTATTTATGTATTTTATGACAGCAGCAAGGATTATTTATGGCAAAAACTGGAGAAGCGTGCGTTTTTTTTACACCTTTCTTTTATCTTCCCTGATCAGTCTTAGCAAATTCTGAGAAGACAGATACAGGTGGGTAGCTGTGTTGGTCTGAAACAGCATAACAAGGTTTGAGTGCGATTTTATTAAAGGTATAAGCCAGGGGTAGTCAAACTGTGGCCCTCCAGATGTCCATGGACTACAATTCCCAGAAGCCCCTGCCAGCATTCGCTGGCAGGGGCTTCTGGGAATTGTAGTCCATGGACATCTGGAGGGCTGCAGTTTGACTACCCCTGGTATAAGCTCTTGTCTGCATGTGCACTTTGAAACTGTATACCTCGAATAAAACTTTAGAAGAAGAAGAGTCGGTTCTTATAGGCCACTTTTCTCTACCCGAAGGAGTCTCAAAGCGGCTTGCAGTCGCCTTCCCTTTCCTCTCCCCACAACAGACACCCTGTGAGGTAGGTGAGGCTGAGAGAGCCCTGCGATTACTGCTCGGCCAGAACAGCTTTCTCAGTGCTGTGCTGAGTCCAGGGTTACCCAGCTGGCTGCGTGTGGAGGTGGGGAATCAAACTCAGTTTGCTAGATTAGAAATCAACACTCCTAACCACTACACCCCTGGTGCCACTGGACTCAGGTTCAAATTCTGAGAGACTGTGTCTGGCCCAAGGTACCCCAGCAGTCTCACCATGGAGTGGAGATCCTCGGCAGAGAAGACAGAACAAATGATGATTGTCTAACTTTTGATTGTCTAAAGCTGGGCCTCCCAACTTGTGGTTCACAAAGCTGCTGCAGGTCAGCTGCAGGCCAGCCCTGTCCTTCCCACTGCTCTCTTTAGTATCTTGGAAACCAGGATCTGACCCCGGAAACTGTCCTTTTAATGTTTTTCCTCACTGCATAGCAACGTTGACCTTTTAAGTGCTGTTTTGGACTTAAGGACCATAAGTAAATATTTATTCATGTTGGTCAAGTGAAAATGTACCTTGATGGTCACTAGAGGGCGTGAGAATCTTAGGGGGGAACCAGAGGCAGTAATGGAGATAGGATTGCCAGCTCTGGGTTGGGAAATACCTGGAGGCTTAGGGGAATAGCTGCGAGTGGGCAGGATTTGGGGCAGGGATAGAGCTCAGTGGAGTATAATGCTATGGAGTTCACCCTCCCAAGCAGCTGTTTTCTCCAGGGGAGCTGATATCTGTCGCCTGGAGATGAGCCATAAAACTGGGGGATCCCCAGGTCCCAGCTGGGAACTGGCATCCCAACATGGAGAAGGGAGCCAGAGGCTGGAATGGCACCTCTATATGCAAATGCCTTGCATATGGAATACCTTGCGAACAGGATCAGATCAGCTGCCCTTGCTGCTGCCAAGCAGAAGTCTTACACTGTACAGCTGAAATGGATGGGACACACCAGCCAGTGAAGAAAATCCTTGAGACAGTATTGCAAAATAGGAAGAAACCAAGTTAAACTGACCTTTTCCAGATGTGTATTCAGAAGGAGGCTTCCAAGAACGAGGGGAGTTGGTTTTTATAACCTACGTTTCTCTACCCGAAGGAGTCTCAAATCAGTTCACAATAGCCTTCCCTTCCTTTCCCCACAACAGGCACCCTGTGACATAGGTGGGGCTAAGAGAGCTCTGACAACTGCTCTGTGAGAAAAGCACCATCAGGGCTGTGACAAGCTGAAGGTCACCCAGCCGGCTGCATGAGGAAGAGGTATCAAACCTGGCTTGCCAAATTAGAAGCTTCCACTCTTAACCACTACACCACACTGGCACCAATTGCCTTCCCTTCCTCTCCCCACAACAGGCAACTTGTGAGGCAGATGGGGCTGAGAGAGCTCTGAGAGAACTGGGACTGGCCCAAGGTCACCCAGCTGGCTGCATGTGAAGGAGTGGTGAATCAAATGTGTTTCTCCGGATTAGAGCCTGCCTCTCTTAACTACTACACCAAGCTGGCTTTCAAGCAAACTCATCTCTGGGAGACCCAGGTTCAAATCCTTCCATGTGCCAGGAAACTCCCTGGATGACCTTGGGCCTGTCACCCACTCTGTCTAACCTTCCTCACAGGGTTGTTGTGAGGATACAATGGAAGTGAAGAGAATGCCATTAGCTGCTTTAGGTCAAGAGATAGGCAGGGTATAAATGCACTGTCCCAAAAAATCCATCCTAAAGCCACCAAAAGCACAGGCAAAAGATGGGTATCTGGTATATTGTCTGGTTTTAACATGCATCCTCCTCAAGAAAAAAAAATCTTCAATGGTAAGTTATAATGTAACTGTGATTCATAAGGTCTGCAATGTGAAGTTGCAGCTAGATCTCCAATGGCTAGGATTCTTGTAGAGGTACCCATCCGCCCCATCTTAAGCCTTGGTTTCCCAACTACAGAACTGTGAGGGCCCCTCAGTGATACCAAGGCAGGGTAGTTTTCAAAATGGCGGCTGGGGGGCGCCCTCTCACATGTGCCTGTTATTTCTAGCTCTGAGCAAAAAGGAAAGACAAAGTTATTTTAATTTTTAAAACTAACTTTGACCTGCCCCTTCCTAAAGTGGCCAGTGATGGGCTAGAGGGGGTGGGAAGGGGAGAGGCCCTGGGCATTTAAACTTTTGTCCCCCAAATATAGGTCCCTTTCGGTATGATTGTTAAATCTATCTCTCCTGTAACAGTGTATTGTATATTGTATTTTGTTTGTTTCATAATTAAATTGAATTTTAGGAAGGAAGGAAGGAAGGAAGGAAGGAAGGAAGGAAGGAAGGAAGGAAGGAAGGAAGGAGGGAGGGAGGGAGGGAGGGAGGGAGGGAGAGAAACAGAGAAAGAGAGAGAAAGAAAGAAAGAAAGAAAGAAAGAAAGAAAGAAAGAAAGAAAGAAAGAAAGAAAGAAAGAAAGAAAGAAAGAAAGAAAGAAAGAAAGAAAGAAAGAAAGAAAGAAAGAAAGAAAAGTTCTGGGTATATCTAGTACATGCAATTTTAATTCTCTCAATAATCATTTTTCCTGTTTTGCAATACTGTTCCAAGGATTTTCTTCACCACCTGATGTGTAATGTTTACTGCAGCTATACTGTGTGTTGCTTTTTAGTATTTTTCTTTCTTTCTTTCCATGGTGATCCCTTGAGTGTTACGGCGGAAGCATTACACACCTGTAAGCATGTGGTGACGGTATGGATCCTCCAGCAGGCATGCTCTGTTTGCCATCGGTGAAATGGAACCCTTTCATTTCCACATGGGAGGACTGGGGAAAGCACACAAGCAAGGAGTTGGGATTATTTCCTTCCAATTTTACCTTTTGCCTTCTTGAAGAGGAACACGCACACGCACCTCCTCACACAGTTATATGAGACTCCCATCTCTTCCTTCTCCCTGCAAAGATTGATGGGAAGGAAGTTCTACAAGAAAGTGGCCCCACAGAGCAGGGGTAGTCAACCTGTGGTCCTCCAGATGTCCATGGACTACAATTTCCATGAGCCCCTGCCAGCGTTTGCTGGCAGGGGCTCATGGGAATTGTAGTCCATGGACCTCTGGAGGACCACAGGTTGACTACCCCTGCCACAGAGGACAGCCCTCTGTATTCAGGCCTGTCTGGTTTTAACTTTTGCCCCCTCTTGACAGAAGCTGCTTTGAAAACACAACTGAAAAGCACTTAGAATCATAGAATTGGAAGTGGCCATACAGGCCATCTAGTCTAACCCCCTGCTCTCTTCTGTTGGCACGTCGCCTCTTGTTTTCGTTTCCAAAGAAAGGCCAGCCAGGAAGCAAGAGGAAAACAGCCCTCCACCGCAACCCGTCTCCAGCACCTGGTGGACAGAGGACTGCCTTGGAACTTGGAGGTTCTATTTACAAGATGTGGATACTACTGACTGATAGCCCTATCACCATTATGAATTGGTTCAACCCTGTAGGATTTCTAGTGTTGTGGGAGTGGGAGAACAATCCTCTTATCTGTAACTACACAGTCATTTCTTACACTAAAAACAGGCCAAGTGAAAGGCGAATGGCTCAAACCAGTGGTCCCCAACCTGCGGGCCGCGGCCCGGTGCCGGGCCGTGAAGGCCATGGCGCCGGGCCGCGGCTCCCTCTCCCCGCCCCCCCGCAGTAAAAAACTTCCCAGGCCGCAAGCTTGCGGCCCGGGGAAGCTTCTTACTGCGGGAGGGCGGGGAGAGGGAATCAGGGCCGGGCCGCGCATCACGCATGCGCGGGCGTGGCCCGCGGGCGTGTGCGGCCCGCGGGCGTGGCCGGTCCGTGCGGGCGCGGCCCGATGCCCTGCCGCTCCCAAGCCTCGGAAAGGTTGGGGACCACTGACTCAAACTGCAATGCTAAACACTGTCCAGACAGCAACCTAAACCCAACGCAGATGCTGGAATCCACATGGAGTGAATTCTGCACAGTCAAATACTGCATGGCTGGACACTTCTGGAAAGTCTTCAAGGGCAGCCCCACACCAAGGGCACTGCAGCCAGCAACCCTCAAGATAAAGGGAGATGAACCAGGAAAGGACAAATGCAGACACGGCTGTTAACACAACTGAGCAACTGTTGCGCACCCTGATGGATCTTACCTCTCGGCTTGTGGCCAGGACAGATGGCTGGGAACCAGGTGAGAGAATCCGCCGAGGAGCTCCGACAGGCAGATTTTGGCCCTGGGGAAGCTGAATTGACTGCGGAAGAATCAGGGGCTGCTGGCCAGATCCGTAACGGGGCATCGGGAGCTGGGAGCCAGGCATTGGCATCGTGAGCTGCATGTTAAGGGACAGTTATGTTAGGATGTGTGGCAATGAGATTAATTAAAATATGGTTTTCACAGTCAGAAGATGTGATGGTGGCCACAGATGATGCCTGGATGGCCACCAGAATAAAACAGCTTTAAAAGTGGGCTAGACAGATTCATGGAGGGTAAGTCTAACAATGGCAACTAGACATGGTGACTGTGGAGAACTTCCACATGCAGAGGCACTAAGCCTCTAAATCCCAGAGCCAGAAGGCAACATCAGGGGAAGGCCTTGGCCTCTAAGCCCTGTTGCTGGCCCTCCAGAGGAACTGGTTGGCCCCTGTGTGAGACAGGATTTTGGACTAGATGGACCACAGGTCTGATCCAGTAGGGCTCTTCTGATGTTTTTATGAAGACCTCAGTCTCTGTGCCCTGTTGCTGGAACGCTTGTGCACGGCAGCTCTGTGCAAACGCGCATGCGCAGAGCTGCCGCGCATGCGCCCTCTTTCTCCCCCCCCCCCCAGTGAGAAGCTCACCGGGCCGCGAGCGAATTGACCGCCGACTCACTCAAGGCCCGGCGAGCTTCTCGCTGCAGGGATGGGGGCGGGGGAGAGAAGAGGGTGGCGTGGCCGCTGTGGCCCGTGGGTTGCCGACCCCCACCTTACCTCACACTGCTTCAGAAGGCAAATGGGAGGCAGCTGAAGAAACGGGACTTAGCTGCTGCTAGAAAGACTTCGGCCCTGGAGTGCAGACACAATGAGCTGCAGGGAGGCCTTTTAATTGAAGGCCAAGCGCATGAAACCCCACCTGTTCTGGGGGCATGCAGAACGTCACCACTGAAGATGAACTAAGCCAACTGGAAAGACATAACTCCCCGCCTCAGCTTCTAATTCTGCTTCCTCTCGAGTAGTGCTTCCTCGGGAGCAGAGTAGTGTAAGATACCAGAGTGGGAGACAGAAAAGAAGGAAGAGGAGGAGAAGAACTGGTTTTCTGTACTCCGTTTTTGCTACCCTGTGGGGTTGAGAGAGCTCTAAGAGAACTGTGACTAGCACAAGCTCACCCAGCTGGGTGCATGTGGAGGAGGGATGGGGGATCAAGCCTATTTTTCTAGATTAGAATCCACTGCTCTTTAACCACTACACCGCTCCAAAGCTCTTGGCTGTCACAGGAGTAGAGTCCAAAAAGTCTGAGTGGCTCAGCTCAAAGTCACAAGAGCTCTGTCGGCCCCAGAGTTACATCCAGCAGGCTGTTGTCTGTCCCCCAGCCAGGTGACTTAATAAAGAGAGCAAGACTGTGGGGCTACCTTACTAGGCATAGTACGTACAATCTGCCCTGGGCATTATCTTGCTCTCACTACACTCTGTAATTCCATCTTCGGGAATCATTAACATATCGTGGCTAATCCTTACCCTCGGTTTTCAGGTTTCCATAATCCTAGTCCAATTACCTTGCTTAGCAGATGCCTTATTCTACTGATTCCACCAACTTACACTGGGGAAGCCACCATGAGTCTCAATAAGGAAGGCGGGTTGTACATTACACTGAGCAAGTACATAAATCCTAACGCAGAAAAAGAGAGGGTTGTTCTTTAGACAGCCAAGGGCTGACCTGCGTGAGCTGTGAGTCCATCATCTGTGACGCTCCCATCCCAGGCGCCTGGTTGATCTGGCCTTCGTAAACCAGCGTCTGGCTCCCGTTCACTGGCTGGTAAGGGGACCCCGACTGCGTCTTCACCATCTCCAAGGGCTGCATGCCCGGGAAGGCAGAGTAAGGGGGCTTCAGCGCAGTGCCACCTGTCAGGACCATGGTGCTGGGCTGGGACAGGCTGGGATGCATGTAGACCTGAGACCTGCAAATAAAATAAAATGAAAGAATGAATAAAGCTTTATTTTGCTATCTTGCCCACCCCATGAGGCTCAGGACAGGAACCAACAGTTCATAAGGGACTGTATCTGAGAGACCATTTACAGCGCCCTTCTCAGAGCTCTGCAAGTTCTAACAGGTTGGTGATCCCTGGCCTGCGTGAGGTATGCCTGGCCTCGTCCAGAGCCTAGTAGCCTGGCCCCTACTAGGTGGAATGAGCTCCTGGAAGAGCCGAGGGCCCCACCAGAGCTATCGCAGTTCCAGAGCACCTGCAAGGCAGAGCTCTTCCGCCATGTGTTTGGTTGAGGGCAGGGCACCGAAGATCTATACGGCCCCTCCTGCAAATCTCTGAACATCCAATTAATTAAACATCTCAACACCCACCTTGTGCCACAGAATCAGGCTACTCTGGTTGAGACGAATGGGGCTGTCAGGGAGGGGTTTATCTCTGACTACTGTGTTTTATTGTAGTTCTGTTCTCTGTTATAAACTGCCGTTGAGCCGGCTGGCCCGAGAGCGACAGTTAACGTCCAATAAAAAGACTTAAAAAATAAAAGACAGTAGTTCTAAAATCACATTTTACATAAAACAATTCAGAACTTAACTATTAAATATTAAGGAGGGTTTTCCTTTATGATTACATTTATTTTCCCATGCAGTTCTGATGGATTTCTTCAAGGCATGTCTTCGAGGGAGGCCAGCTATTGATGCTGCAGAAGCATTCCTGGCCTCTACCACAGGCCGAATGACTCAAAACACCTACAGTTCCCGTTCCCCCCTCCTCCCGACTGAGAGAGCGAACCTACCAAGGGATGTCAAAGTTCTTTGTTGGAATGCTGTTCTACTTGAGATGTTATTAGAGAATCTGTACACCACCCGTGGCGCCGCGGGCGCCACGGACTAAATAAAATAGTAAGGGGTTCTGGGGCGGGATGTGTCCGGGATGAGGAAGGGTCCGGATTGGACCCTTCCTCATGACAGACAATCAGAGGGACCAATCGGCAGGCGCGAAGCGCCTGCCGATTGGTCCCTCTGATTCCCAGCCCCAGTAACTGCGAGCCGCGCGCAGCGCGGCTCGCAGTTGCTCCCGGCCTGACGCGTCAGGCCGGCCCCTGAGGGAGCCCCCGGCAAGACTCCAGCCGCCGAGAACCTCCAGCCGCCGAGACTCCAGCCGCCGAGAGGGAATCAGGGCCAGGCCGCGGCCGCGGCTCGCGGGTGCGGCCTGATCCGCGGGTGTGGCCCGCGGGCGCGGCCGGGCGTGGCCCGATCCGCGGCCGTGGCCTCCGAGAAGCAGCAGAAACCCACCCCGCCCAGCCGCAGAAGATCAAAAAAACCCAGAGGAGCCGCCGCAGCCCAGCGCACCACGCCTGGGACTCCCCACCAAAAACCACGAGACGTCGAGGAGCTGCCACCCGCCTCCTCTTTCAGGTAGCCTGTCCCTTGCTCTGTCCCTCGCCTGCCCCTCGCTCTGGTCCCTGCCTGCTAGCGCCCATTGTCTTCTGGATACAATGGGCTTTTTTACTAGTCATAGAATAATAGAGTTGGAAGGGCCCTCCTGGGTCATCTAGTCCAACCCCCTGCACTATGCAGGACACTCACACCCTATCGCTCATCCTCTGTAACCTGCCACCCCCTTGAGCCTCCACAGAATCAGCCTCTCCGTCAGATGGCTATCCAGCCTCTGTTTAAAGATTTCCAAAGAAGGAGAACCCACCACCTCCCGAGGAAGCCTGTTCCACTGAGAAACCACTCTGTCAGGAACTTCTTCCGGATGTTTAGATGGAATTGCTTTTGAATTAATTTGTTATTTGTTATATTGATATTATTCTATGTAAATGTTCTTCAATGTTTTATGTAAATTGCCCAGAGCCATAGGGAAGGGCGGTATAAAAATCTAAACAAACAAACAAACAAATAAAGAGACAGGAGAAAGGACAAAAATGTCTATCCTGGGCCCATTCCTCAAACCTGATCCAATTAAAATTATATGAATATCTGGTAGATGGACATCTAGACTGCAAAAGCACCTCCTTCACCCCTTGAGATAGAGCATTGGGCTCTAATGTATCAGCTAAGCTTCAAGGTGTAACCTCTGAGGCTGAAGGACCGGGGAGGGCAGGAAGGAGATCAGATCGGGGTTCTCCGGGTATCAGCACTGGCGAGGCCAGTCTGGGGCATCCAATAGCACAGCAGAGGAGGAGGCGGGCGCGGACTAAAGAATGGGGTGGTGAATCCATGCTGACGCTGGCTGAATCAGGGATGTAGGCAGGAGCCGGGGGGGGGGGGGGGAAGCTCTGGACTAGAGAGGTTCCCCTGGAGAAAACAGCTGCTCCCCACAGCAGCGTATATCTCAGTCAGGTCTCTTCCCTCTACAAGCCCTCCCTTCCAGGCTCTACCCATCAAAGCCCCAACTGAGTGGGTAACAAATGTAATAACAATAACTTTCCAAAGACTTGCTTCCTAAGATCCTTTCCCCTGGAGGGGTTTGGGATTAAACCTGGGGTCTTCTGCATGCACATTCCCCCACTGAACTGCAGCCCTCTGGATACAACGGACACAGGTCTACCTTTTTCATAATGGACAGATGATGAAGCCACTGGAGTCCCACAAGGAGCGGTCCTCTCTCCTATCCTATTCAACATCTTCATGCGCCCTCTCACACAGCTGGCACGGAAGTTCGGGCTGGGTTGCCATCAATATGCAGATGACACCCAGCTCTTCCTCCTGATGGATGGCCGCCCTGACTCTCCCCCAGAAGCATTAGCCAGCTGCCTGGAAGCAGTGACGAGATGGCTCAAGCAGAGTCGTCTGAAGCTCAATCCTTCAAAGACGGAGGTCCTGTGGCTAGGTAGGAAGGGCCCTTGCGAGGAAGCGTGCCTGCCTACCCTGGATGGCGTGCAGCTCTCCACGGCTCACTCCGCCAGGAACCTAGGCGTGATTCTGGACGCCTCCCTCACAATGGAGGCCCAAATCACTAAGGTAGCGCGGCTGGCATTCTACCATCTCCGCCAAGCCAAACTACTAGCGCCCTACCTGGCCCCGGAACACCTAGCCACAGTGATCCATGCGACGGTCACCTCTAGACTAGACTTTTGTAACTCGCTCTACGCAGGCCTGCCCTTAGCCCTGACCCGGAAACTACAACTAGTTCAAAATGCAGCAGCCAGGATCCTCACGGCAACACCGTGGAGGTCCCATATCCGGCCTATTCTCCATCAGCTGCAATGGCTACCAGTTGAATTCCGCATCAGATTAAAGGTTCTGGTAATTACCTTCAAGGCCATACGCAGTCAGGGCCCAGTGTACCTGAGGGACCGCCTCCCCGCCTATGCCCCCAAAAGAGCTCTACGCTCTACTGCCTCCAATCAGCTAAGGATCCCTGGCCCTAAAGAAGTCCGTCTGGTCTCGACCAGGGCCAGAGCATTCTCTGTTCTGGCCCCCACCTGGTGGAACAAGCTCCCAGAAGAGATCAGGGCCCTGACGGAGCTTAAACAGTTCCGCAGGGCCTGCAAAAAGGAGCTCCTCCACCAGGCATTTGGCCGAGACCAGACGGAATCTACAGTGACCAAGGGCCCCTGCTCCCCCCCCACCCCCCCTCAGAATTCAGTCAATAAGCCACCCCCCTCAGAATCCCATCAACAAGCCCTGGACCTGTTTGTATCACGACTGTTTACTGTTATACTGTGTTGTGTTTGGTTGCAATCGTTGGTTATTGGTGTACATGTTCTACAGACTGTTTTATGTAAGGTTCTTTGTTATAATGTAAACCGCCCTGAGCCTCCGGGGAGGGCGGTATAGAAGTATGTTAAATAAGTAAATAAGTAAATAAGTAAATAAGTAAATAAGTAAATAAGTAAATAAATAAATAAATAAATAAATAAATAAATAAATAAATAGATAGATAAATAGATAAATAGATACATAGATAGATAAATAAATAAATAAATAAATAAAGAGAGGCAACTAGCCTCTCTAACTCCACATTGCTTATTCAGACTGGCAGCTGCTCTCCAAAGCTTCAAGCAGGAAAACGTCCCCTGCCAGCCCTGCTGCTATCGGAGAGCCTTCAGCTGGACTAGAAGATCTGGCCCCCGATGAAGGAGAGAGACCCACCCGAGCCGCGTTCTGTTTACCTGAAGGGTTGGATGGAGCTGTAGATCTCCTGGGACTGAGAAACAGGGAGGCCTCCCCTCAGTCCCAGCTGAGCTTGGGCTTGCAATGACGTATGGAGTGACAGCGGGATCTGCTGAGCAGCAGCCGCCTACAAGGTGGGGACGACAGAAATAAAACAGGCATTCCGGTTAGAAAGCACAAGGATAAACGGAAAAGGGGGATTGTAATGACTGGTTGCGGTGGGCTTCCTGGGCTGTGTGGCCATGGCCTGGTAGTCGGTCCCTGACGTTTCTCCAGTAAATGTGGCCATCATATTCAGAGGCAGCAAAAGATATAAAACGTTTGAGGCAATAAGTCTTATATCGGAAAGCTGCTTCTTATAACTTTGTACTGAATTCAAGCCAGAACTCAGTATTGTGCCTACAAATAAAGCTTAGTCAGCCTCCTGCAGCAGCCGGTTTCAATCAATACGTTTTCGTCAAGAGTTTATACCCTGTCCTGTCTTACCCACCTATCTTTCTTTCTATGTTCCTAACTAATCTCAATCTCTCTCTCTCCCTCTGCATCTCACGGTTTCTATGGAAATGCTCAAAGTAAGAAATACTGATTCCTTGAGAGAAAAGTTAGATGAAAACAGAACTTCTTTCTCCATCATCCTCCCCTTCATCCTCCCCAGGACCCTTTGATACATGTCTCCTCAGGGCAATCTCAGGCTGAACCTCTGCAGGCCCCAATGCTTCAAAAGCAGGCTGGACAGAAACCAGGAAGGGAGCTCCTCCCAGGGGGCGGAACCAAGCACTTAGCTATTTGCATAGCCCCACCCCCAAAGCCAAGGGGAGGAGCCCTCTGCTCCTGGATGACTTTCTGGATTGGGGGCGGGTGGTAAGCACCTGGAAGTTGCGTCTGACTTGCAGCGACCTTTTCGGGTTTTCCAGGCAAGAGAAGTCCAGAGGGGCTTTCCCACTGCCTGCCTCTATGTAGCGACCCTGCCCTTCTTTGGTGGTCTCCCACTTGAATACTAACCAGAGCCAACTCTACTCCATTTACGTGATCTCATGAGATTAGGCCACCTGGGTCAGGCCAACTTCCTAGGAAAACTGGGATCGTCTACATTCATTGGTTTGTCTCTTGGGTACATTCACAGGCTTAGGGCTAGGCTTGTGTGCTTTGGCTGCCGAAGCAGTCGTTCAAACCCAAAGCGGCCGGCACCGGGGAGGGGCGGTGCTGCTGGTGGCGCTCAACCTGGCGAACACACCATGTGCTGCAGCGCCGGCCGCTTCGGGCTTGAACGACCGCTTTGGTGGCCGAAGCGCACAAGCCTTCTTAGGGCTGTTGGTGCCCAGATGTGATTCTTAAACATTTCTTGCACCACCCAGGCCCCAAGGGATGGAAGCACCAACTTACCTGTTGGTAACTCTGCTGCTGAGGTATCGTCTGAGGGACGAGACGGGGCTGACTCGCAAACACGTGCCCGTCTAAGTAAAGGGGTGGGATGTGGTTACCTGGAATGAAGGAATCGAAAAGTAAGAAAGCAAAGAAGTTATCGTGTTCATGCTGGAAAAGGCAGACAGCCAAGAAGCTGTCTGTGGGGGGCCAAGCTACCTCAGCCAAGGGAAATCCCACCCCCTTCCCGACTCCAGAATCCTACACATTGCCCAAATGTACATTGTTTGTAGGTTGACAGAAAGGAAGGGAATAGGAGCTCACCTTGGAAAGGTTAACATTTGCGTTTCCCTGGCACAGCCCTGAGCTCACCAAAGGAAGGAAGAAGAGCTGTTTTTTTGTACCCCGCTTTTTGAAGGAGTCCCCAAAATGGCTTACAAACGCCTTTCCCTTCCTCTCCCCACAACAGACACTCTGCGAGGTAGGTGGGTCTGAGAGAGCTGTAAGAGAACTGCTCTGTGAGAATAGTTCATAGAGAACTGTGACTGGCCCAAGGTCACCCAGCTGTGGGCTTTCTGGGCTGTGGGGCTAGGAGTGCCTAGCCTGGGCATGTGGAGTAGGAGTGGGGAATCAAGACCGGTTCTCCAGGTTAGAGGCCGCTGCTCATAATCACTACATCACACTGGCTGTTAAGTGCAATATTTACAAGTTTTCCAAAGCACGAGCCTCAGATGCAAGGTATCATCCCAAGAGATCCTAAGACCTCTTTCTTGATTTTAACTTGGGTCGTCAAACCGGTGAGCAAGGCACGATTCACGTCTCTCAGTCAGAGAATCTCTTCACGCCCCTCTGCTGGGGAGGGCTCGGTAGGATCCATTGAAAACATCACAGAGACCATTTCTGAGCCATCCGCCTTTGACAACGGGCCTATCATGCACGCGTCGTCCTCTGGGGACCTTGCTAAAAAATGCGCTACTGGAATTCAGTGCTGTTGCTGGAATGGGATCAGTGTGTGTACAGTCAACGGCCGGCTGACAGCGATTAAGGTTTTCATCTTAGAATCAGAGTTGGAAGGGGCCATCTAGTCCAACCCCCTGCTCACCGCAGAATCAGCCCTAAGCATCCTAAAGCATCCAAGAAAAGTGTGTATCCAACCTTTGCTTGAACACTGCCAGTGAGGGGGAGCTCACCACCTCCTTAGGCAGCCTATTCCACTGCTGAACTAGTGAGCTTTCATTAACGAAAGGCAAGTTTCTAAGCTTGGTGAACACAGAGGATAAAAGTATCTACACCAGGCTTTCTCAAGCAGAGGTTTTGTGAAACCCTGGAGTTTCTTGACGGCCTCAGAAGGGTTTCACTGATTGGGTAGGAATTAATTATTTTAATACATTTTTAAATAAAAATAAAATTATCAGGTGATATAACCATATTTGATTATGTTGACCTACTCCCCCCTCCCAAAATGGCCAGTGATGTACCTGGAGGGATTGGGAAGGGGAGGGCTCCTCATCATAAAAATCCTTGCTGGCTGAGGCTTGTTGTGTATGGAATCCAGAGAAGGAAGTACTCCCATTTTCTTAATGCATGGGGGGGGGGGGGTAGGGGGAGCTGAAGCAGCAAATGCCCACCCCAGAGGAGTAGGCTGCTGGGCTGCTTCTGGCAATGGGGGATGGGGCGGGTGGGCGAAGGAGTGTGATGTCACACCTAGTGGGAGTGACTGAGCAATTTCACTTCTGGAGGTGTGGCAGAGGGGCGTGGCCTGTTGACATTACTTCCATGGCTGAGAAAGGCTGAACTGCACAAAAGCCAGAGACAGGAAGTGTGCATTGACTCCTGATTTGAATCCTTTTGTATATATATATTTTGTTTTGCTTTTTTGTATCTATCGGTCAAAGTCTGAATAAATGATTGATTGAAATGAAGTGAGGCAGGCCAGTGAGGAGCCCAGGTAGGGAGCATCAGCCCAGTCTGACTCTTTTGCTGCCATTCACACCCCTTCCCCCAACTCTTCACGGCGCTCCCACTTATCCTAGCCTCCTTTCTGTTTGCAAACTTTGGGGCATAAAACAACAGCAACGACAATCACACTCTGAAGCTGACATCTTGAAAAGGGAACTCGTGCGACAAAAAATTATAAAAGGGGGCACAAAATTGGAGAGGCCCCAGAAACGCTTCTCTTGAACCGCCTTGCCCAAGTGCCAAGTGGTGATTCGGAAAGACATGCTTCTGTAGAAACAGAGCTTGCTGGCCAGGCCACTTTTGGAGGTGACGCCCCCCCCCCCCCCCTCAGCAAACCGCGGCTGCTGTGTCTTAAATGGCTAAGAGAATGAGCGATGGGGCCCAGGAAGTTGCTGACTTACTCAGGAACTCAACTAGGCAGCCACTGGCAAAGGCACCCTCTCAGTCTCAGATGTTCTCCTCTCCCCCTTCCCCAAACTATTGGAAAAGACCATGGCCAGTGTAGCAAGAAGAGAGGACACCTCTACAGGGAACAGCAGGAAGACAATTAGATACGATAGTGAGCAGGGGTTGTCAAACTGCAGCCCTCCAGATGTCCATGGACTACAATTCCCATGAGCCCCTGCCAGCATTTGCTGGAGGGCCACAGTTTGACTACCCTTGATAGTGAGCATTACTCGTCTGTCTTCAGACTGCTACTCTTAGGGCAATTTCCACTTTCTTCTAGATGACGAAAACTTACTAATTTGATGAACGGAAGACCACCAGAAGAAGTTCTAGGAACAGAACTGGGACTTCAGAATCGACTGACAGATAATGTATTAATGTAGCTGATTGATCTTGTTCTTTATTCTTCCTGATTGATCTTGTGCTTTATTCTTCCTGTTTGATTCTTCCTGATTGATCTTGTTCTTTATTCTTTCTGTTCTTTTCTCTTTCTTCTTTTTACAATTTAATAAAACAAATTAATTCAATGTCCCCTTTCTTCCCCGTGGTCCTCCGCTCAATCTCTCTCTCTTTATACTCTTACGGCAATTTCCTCTTTTTTTCTTCGCAAGCCCTACACTCATCCTCTCCTCTTTCCTGTGAAGTATGTTGGTCCTTCAATAAACCTTTATCGACTCTTTAATTGCTGTGATATTACTCTGCCGACCCCAACAGCAATAACGGGATGAGGATAACGGCCTACCTTATCAGGCTGGCGTGAAGATAAGCAAGATAACAAACATGTAGATTTTTGAAAACTAAGCACATGACACCAACAATGAGCCACCTGACAGTCATTCCATCCAAGGGTAAAATGGGGCCCGTGCACAGTAGAACTTTTACTGCAGGGAGGTGAGGGAAACTAGCGGTTACTGGGCTGCCTGACCAGATAGGGAGTGATATACCTGGTATCGAAGCAGATGGTGCCACGGACGCCACAGGCATTGGTGGCACAGAGACGCCACCAAAGGTGCTATAGCTGACCCCATTGGAAGCCCCGACGCTGGAAGGAGGTTGAATGCCAGATCCGGCACCTCCGGGAGAGCTCTGTTCCGGTAGGTTTGGGGAATTCTCCCAAGCCTTACGTGCTGACTCCATCTGCAAAGAGGGAGGAAAGAAAAATCAAGGCCAGAGGCCACCAACAGAGTCCACATTGTTTTACATCCCATTCAGAAACTGGTGAGCAGCAACCAGGACTTGTTCAAATCTCAAAACAGCAAGCAGTTTAGTTAGTTCATTTGTTTCAGTCTTTGACCAGCATAAAAAATATAGTAAAATGAAATAAAAGCAGGTGATATTGACAGACAGCCTTTAGGCTAAAATACAGTAATTTTTTTTAAAAAGCAGACAATAAAATTGATAATCCAGTTCATAAGTATTTGGCCAACACTTTTTGATAGACAATTCTGTTTCTTACAGACTATAAAGCAGAGTTTTGCTACAGCAAATGTTATGTTTGGCTTTTTGTCTTCTATGAGAAATTTAATCAGAAGGCTCGTTGAGCACTTTAAGTGTGTAAAGCAGGGGTAGTCAAACTGCGGCCCTCCAGATGTCCATGGACTACAATTCCCAGAAGCCCCTGCCAGCATTCGCTGGCAGGGGCTTCTGGGAATTGTAGTCCACGGACATCTGGAGGGCCACAGTTTGACTACCCCTGGTCTAAAGTGACGTAACAAGACTGTTATTTCAAATCCCTAGAAATGTGGCTAATGACATCTTAATTGCTGAACTGGGACAACAGAGACTTGAAACCAGAGCCTGGTCTCATACCTTTAGGCATTGGATCAGCTTTCATTTTAGGGCTCAGCCAAATAACCTTTTGGCTGCCCTGTTAAGCAACCCCCACAATTCCAATCGGTCTCATAGACTTTCTAACAAACTCCTCTCATTGGGCTTAGATTTACACCCTTTGATGGATCTTGAGGAGGATAGTATATATAAGTCCATAGTAAGGAGACTGGAGGACATTGTATGGGAGTACGTGAGAGCATTTCTACCACACTGGCAGAGCACAGGCATTCTCAAAACAGCTAACAGAGCACACGGACATCCTTGCAGGGCTGTTGTCCCAAGAGGCTTAAAGCTGCCATGATCTTCTAGGCTCCGGCCCTAAACGTCTAGCTTTCCATTACAAAATAGCAATCCCATCCTTTTGGAGTTGCCAGAGGCACGTTCTTCCCGGTCACTCAGTAAAATGCAGTTCCTCTCCCACACAGTGAGATGGGATCAATTATTATTCACATCTGCCCAGACTGCATATTTTAGTAGGGCCATCATGCGAGTCCACTGTCTGAGCCATACCTAGGGTCGAACCTGGCTAATATTTGGATGGGAGACCTCCAAGGATTTGGGTGGTGGTTCCCCCAAAGAACACTAAGGGGCATGACTCAGAGGTGTCCTTGATTGTCAGAAACTCCATGTATATCTGCCATGATTATAATCTGCTGTATATTTCCACACATTCTCGTGCCTTGAAGCCCAAATGGTTATCTCTTTGTTCTGACTCCTTTGAACTGTGCCTGGTTCGAGTTCCCAAGGGAGGGGGAAGTTCCTGTATTGCTTACGCTATGCTTTGTGAATCAGTTCTAACTATGTCTCCAACATGTTAGGTATTTGCAATTCTCTAATAAAGAAACTTTCTTCAAAAGGTTTACTTATTTAGAATTCGAAGTCTCTCACATTTAGTACTTGGGTGGACCCAACAGACATGGGCTTTGGTTCATACCTTTATTCTTGCAGGCCAGACCCTGCTTTGTTGTTTTTAAGAAGGAGACTTTTCCAATATGGTTTGCTTATCTTTTTAGTTCACCTCTCAGCATTGCCTCCCCCCCCCCCCCCAAAAAAAAAATGCTGCAACTTGATCCTGGGACAGGGTCTGAATTCTAAACTGCCCCATGTGCTATGGATCTTTAAGGTTTCTGCTGCTTAACTCTCATTGCTCAATAGACTGCTCAGGCTGCATTATCCAGTGTTGAGTGTGTCCGGTCCTCATCCCTTTGCCCCATCATTCAGTGGCAAAATGTGTTTTACTTCATTAGCCTGAATGCAGAAGGTCAATAACATTTTCCAATCGTGCCACTTGGCCAGGTCTGCTGCCCTCACTAAGCCTATGAGCAAAAGCACATGATATAATTTAACCCTGTTATATCTACTGATCATATTATCACACGATCTTTGCCTATTCCATACCCTTCCCATAGAGGGCATGTAGGGCATGTGGCCCCCAATTGCCTCATCCTAGCAATGCTAGCATTAAATGCCACACTTACTTTAAGAGTTAGGTCTGCTGTAGGGAAAGACATCGGGTTCAGGCTGATGCACCGTGGGAGGTGATCTCTTCGGAGAATGGGAATGGATTGTGTAAGCCCAGCCTGCACAAGGACACATTTAGATAACCAGCATTAGAATATTAAGGAAAAGGACAGAAAACAAAGTGGACTAATTCCCCCAATGCTACACCACACAGAACAGTCATCTATCAAAGCGATTAAAGCCCCTACTCAAGGAGGAAACTGCCTGCTGTATCACCACATGAGTTCCTGTTCAGGCATGCCTCCTTCCAATCAGGACAAAGGTAGGACTGTCGGCCTCATTTCTGCATTCAGAGTGGCATGTTTTGATACAGAGATGTGGCAGGATTCTGTGCCCTCAAAGAAGGCTGCCTGCGGTGTCTCTGCAAGAGTCAGTGTGCTGGGCTTGTTTCACAAGTAGAGGCAAGGGTATTTCTTTTTTTACAAAAAAGAGGGTGACGTATACCCTCTAGTGTTAAATTTTTTTTTTTAAGTGCTGCAGACAGCAATAGTTCAAGAAACCATGGCGTAAACCTGACGAGGGTTGTGTGCTTCGGACACCGCCGCACACAACCCTAAACCTGACAGATCTCAGTCATTCATGAATGACAGCAGAGAGCCCTAACTGCTCCTTGCAGACAGGGACATTTACAACACATAAAGGTAAAGGTATCCCCTGTGCAAGCACCGGGTCATGTCTGACCCTTGGGGTGACGCCCTCTAGCGTTTTCATGGCAGACTCAATACGGGGTGGTTTGCCAGTGCCTTCCCCAGTCATTACCGTTTACCCCCCAGCAAGCAAGCTGGGTACTCATTTTACCAACCTCGGAAGGATGGAAGGCTGAGTCGACCTTGAGCCGGCTGCTGGGATCGAACTCCCAGCCTCATGGGCAGAGCTTCAGACAGCATGTCGGCTGCCTTACCACCCCGAGCCACAAGAGGCTCTTTACAACACATAGGATACTGATTTCAGCAACACTCGGATTGTTCCTCGACTCAATGCATAGTGCTGGCGTCAATCTTTAAAGCCCTCAATGAATTAGGAGGAAAGTACTTGGGGAGACCACGGCCCATAGAGACCTCCCAGGGTTTGAGGTCAGCAGGTGGGGCTTTCCTCTCCAAGTAGATATTATTCACTGTGATTGCCAAGGGGTTTTTAGACAGCTCCACTGCATGATTCCTGTATTCCAGCTGGTATCGATGACATTATCTGCTTGGGATGTGTGACAGGACAGGAGCAACCAAAAGACCCAGGAAACACCTGTGCAAAACTCCATGCACTGATTTACCAAAAACACCTGTTGAGGAAAGAGACAGTTTCCACTGCACCTGCAGCAGAATGTGTGACAATCGGAGGCAAAAGGATTATGTTTCCATCTTAGGATGCAGCAGGAGAGGAGGAAGAGGAGGGGGAGGAGTTCTGTTTGCTTATACCCTGCTTTTTACTACCCAAAGCAGCTTACAAACACATTTCTGTTCCTCTCTCGACAACAGACGCCTTGTGAGGTAGGTGGGGCTGAGAGCTCTAAGTGAACTGCTCTGCAGGAACAGCTTGGAGAGAACTGTGCCCAGCCCAAGGTCACCCAGCTGGCTGCCTGCTGAAGAGGAGGGGGGAATCACACCTGGCTCTCCAGGTGAGAGTCCGCTGCTCTTCAGCTGCTGCCCCTCACAGGCTTTCAGCTGGAGCGGGTGGAGAGAACAAGGAAATCTGGCTCACTTACGTTGCTGGCTAAGGCATCCTGCAATTTCGTGACAGGGTTGGTGGCAGCGCTGGATGCGGAGCCAGAGGGCAGGCTGAAGTCCGAATCCTGCAAAGAGGCAACTGAATTCAAGCAGGCTGGTGACGTTCTACGGCCAAGAAACAGAGCTTACGCTGGGGCTAAGCATCTTGCAGTAGGACTCTCAATGGGCAGGGAAAGGTCCACCTCCCACCCCAGCGAGGCAACTTAAGTTGCATCTTTTATCAATGAATGGGTCTCCTGCTAGGAACACCCAGTGGAGAGTAGAACCAGCTCTCCACCCCAGAACTACTCTGTAGGAGGACACCTTGGGTTTCCCAAATATGCAGGGAGTCTCGGGTCAAACCATGACAAGAGGCACACCGTAAATGCAAATCAAAGGGGCAAAGCTGAAGGACTCGAGTTCAAGTGGAGCTGGGAAAGACCTTAGAGCAGGGGTAATCGAACTGCAGCCTTCCAGATGTCCATGGACTACAATTCCCATGAGCCCCTGCCAGCGTTTGCTGGCAGGGGGTTATGGGAATTGTAGTCCATGGATATCTGGAGGGCCGCAGTTTGACTACGCCTGCCTTAGAGAGTCCCAGATGGCCAAAATAGATAATACTGGGCTGCATGTTCTAATAATCTAATTCCTGATAAGGCAGCAAGTGCCACCTTTGAACATTTCAAATCAAAGTAATAATCTGAAATAAAGAAGAAGAATGATAAAGGGGTTGGTGTACCGAGCATGCGTCTCAGCCATGGCTCTGGGGGAAGGCCAAACTTTGTAGATAGAGGGTTCGGTCTCCATCATGTCCCTTTAAAAGAGTTCAGGCTGGGGGGGGGGGGAAGAGTCTCTTTCCTCTTTCCAGGATACCAAAGAGCTGCTGCCAAGGTGAACAGACCTTCCTGGGTTAGATGGACCCTTCACCTGGCCCAGGACAAAGCAGCTTCTTGTAGCTTGTTTCCAGCAACTGCTGGCCCAAAACCCACCCACAAAAAGCAGCAGAATCACAACTCATTGAAATGATGGGCTGGGTTACCTTAGAATCCTAGAGTGGGAAGGGGCCATACAAGCCATCTAGTCCAACCCCCTGACCAATGCAGGATCAGCCTCAAGCATCCAGGATAAGAATCCTAGAATCCTAGAGTCGGAAGGGACCTTACAGGCCATCTAGTTCAACTCCCTGCTCAATGTAGGATCAGCCTCAAGCATCCAGGATAAGAATTATAGAATCCTAGAGTGGGAAGGGGCCACACAGGCCATCTAGTCCAACCCTGTGCTCAATGCAAGATAAAGCATCCAGGATAAGAATCACAGAATCCTAGAGTGGAAGGGGCCACATAGGCCATCTAGTCCAACCATCTAGTTAATGCAGGATCAGCCTAAAGCATTCAGGATTAATATCTGTCCACACACTGCTTAAAGACTGCCAGCGGGGAAAGTAACGTTTGGATGTTAAAAGGTGACTTTCGTAAGCTGTGAGAAAGTCACTTTTTGGATGCTACATGTTTGGGCCAGGGCCAACTTTGCTGAACGAAACAGCGAAACACTGACCCGGTCCTAATTAATTTCTGTGGCTTGTTACCCTCCCTGTACCTCCAATCCTTTGTGGCACGTATACTATAGTTCAGGACAGGTGACTAGACCACGCTTCTGCTCGCAAAAGCGTGCCCTGAATAAAACTTTGTTGGTCCAACTATGACTACACTTGACGCCTTAAAGGTGCTACTGGACTTAAACTTTGTTCTGCTGCTCCAGACCAACTCGGCAGCTCACTTGAATCTACCTGGGGTCATGGCAGGTAGAATCACTGATGTGGGGCTACGAGGAGGACTAACTTTTTAAGCCATATATTGCTAAAAGAAGTCAACAGGAAAGGAAGGAACTCAGGTGCTCAGGAAACAAGGAGCGTCCAATGCCATGCCCTTGGGAGGAGCACAGGTCACTGGGCCGTTGCAGTTTGCATAATGGGTCGCCAGGCATGCAAGCCCCCCCTGTTACACAGAACAGCACCTTTCAGGCAGTGCTTTGGAGGTTGGGCAAGTGTCTTAATCCTTCCCCCGCCTTTATTAGTCCAATGAACCGATCTTTCTCCAGTACCCACCTCTGCCAAAACATTCACCAGAGAATCAGATCTACAGAGATCCCCCTGGTCAGTCAAACAGCCAAGCACTTCCGGGCCTGTGAGGGCCGTGCCCAGTTAACCACCGGGAAGGTGGAAGACCCTGTCAATTTTCCTTCCACCCCTTAAAAAGGAAGCAAGAATGTGGTTTGTGTCAGGAATGAAAATCTAGATGGCAACTCCATCTGAGCATGCCAAAGGCTTCCTTCTAAATTTGGCCTGGTCACCTTTGCCCTTCCCTAAAAAAATTAGTGAAAGCGAGACAAGACGCAGACAGCAAGAGATCGTAAGATTCCCTCCCCCCCACCCCCAATAAGAAACAAATCAAATCCTCACTTTAGGATTTACTCCAAATTCAATGGGCGGCACGGGGAGAACCGAGTCCACATGGATCTCCACCCCATTTACTGGGGGGACGGGGCCTTCCAGGCGGTCCGCTCCCTCCGAACCCTTCCTGTTTTTCAGGGAACGCTCATTGCCGATCGGTCCGGGCTTGTGGTCCTTGGTCTGGCTCGAGCCTTGATCTGAATCCTTAACAGGAGGACAGAGAGGCTGAGACACGGGAGGGGAGGGGGGGAAGGCCACGGATCAACACAACCGCCCCCCCCCTCCCGCTGGTGACAAAAAGAAGCAACTGAAATGAGTGGGCCACCCAGCACCCACCCACCTCAAATACATCCAAAACAAAAACAAAACAGAGCAGTAGAGGGCTTCTTGCTGGCTGCCTGACAATGAAACTGGATCGAACAAATCACAAACGGGTGGAGAATGACTTGAGGTTTCAGAAAGTGTTCTAAACAGCTGCGGGGAGCAAGGGGGTGGGAAGGGGGCAAGAATGCCCTCCTCTAGGGTTGTGCGCTTTGGCCACGGCGCTGGCCACTTCGAGCATGAACGGCTGCTTGGGCCACCAAAGCGCACAACCCTAGGCCTCTTCCCTTTCTGGCCCTACTGACTTTGCACTGCCTATTGAAACAAGGGCCACTGGTGGAAAGGGTCCGGTCCCTGTCACTGTGACCCCTGGTGCACCCTTGGTGCCGCTGGGATTGCTAATCGGGTAAGGGCCTATTTGGGCTCTTCCCAGACCTCTCTGACCCAAACACCAAACCGGGTCTTGATTAGCCCTCCTAAATCTGCCAATTAGATCCAGACTCGTCCCAACACCGGCTACCGATTCACTCCCAAGCCCAATTCAAGGTGTTGGTTTTGAGCTTTAAAGTTCTACGCGGCATGGGATTGGGAGAACGGAGGGACCCCTCTTCTCTGACGAGTTCCTGCCTGGGAATTAAAATCACAGACTGTCCTGTAGTTCAAAGCAGCTCCTTGGGTGGGCCTTTTCAATGGATGCCCCACTTTTATTTAGGACCGCATTTGGCTAAGTTGACTGGCGGGCCTCAGTGGTGATTTTAAATCCTCCCACCACTGGTTTTGGTGCATTCTATTTCATGTATTTTGTCTATGTCGTAAGCCACCTTTCAGCTCTGCAAGGAAGAAAGGCGCCTCATAAACATGCCAAATATTGAATAAATCAACTCATTAATAAATTATTAACAAGTAATTAACAGTAGCAATTATGAACCGGGCATTAATTGATAATGATTTCCCATCAATTACTGATTAATAATGAATTAATAAGTAATCCGAGGTGCCTGGTGCCGGCAACTACAGACCTGGGTTACCTTTTTCTCCGACTGCTTTGGGCCTTGCTCTTTCTGGCAGTCGGGCTTGGGGTCCACCAGGCCAGCTCCGCTCATTTCTTCGGGCTTGAGAGTGCCGTACGGAGAGCTGCGCTGGGAGGAAGTGGCGGAGGATTCCCGCGACTCCGCGCTCAAGTCAATTCCACTATCCCCCTGGCTGCCTTTAAATCCCTGCTATGCAAAGCACGAGAAGCGTTAGGTCCAAGCCATGGAACTGGCTCTGCTGCAAGCACAAGAGAACATGCCCACCACTCGCTCCTCGGCTCCCCGAAATGAGGGACATGGGGCTGCCGCCAAAACGAGAGCAGCTCCTCGCTGCACTGTCCCCTTCCCTGCTAACCAGCTGTGTGGCTGTGCAGAGTGAATTACGTTTAAGAGGCAACCCACGGCATGCAGCAGGACTGGAGAAACACCCAGTGGAGGACGCCTAGATGCAACATAACTTGCATGAGGGAGGAGATGGAGAGCGGTGGACTCCTGGCTGCCACTGGAAGTCTGTTCCCCAGACAAGCTGCTACCCGATGAGACATCTGTCCTCCCAGGCACTGTTCCTACTGACGGCTTTAGCTTGAATTTTGGCCTTTGGGAGCGTGAGCAAGCTTGATTTCGACTGGTCTCTAGCAACGAAACCCCCTCCACCGCCTGGTACATGGCACTCCCCATCCTCCAAAACCAAAACCAGAATGCCAGCCAGCGAGACGACTGGGAGGACCAGGGCCTCTGCTTATTGCTAGCAGGGAGGCGGCACGGACAGAGCCCCATCTGCTCAGCAGGAACTGGTTACAGTCGATGCATTGCTGAGCAAGTGTTTTAAGACCAGAAAATCTCCACGTGTCCTAGAGCAGGCTCCCTTGACCAGGGTTTCATGACACCCGGGGGTTTCTTGATGGCCCTGGAAGGGCTTTCTGAATAGGTGGGAGTTAGTTAATTTTAATATAGATTTTTAACTTTGTTCAACATTTATCTGAAAATATTTCAGTTTTTCAGTAACTAAATTCTATTTAAAGTTGAGTCCAGTGGCACCTTTGAGGCTAGGGAAGTTTTATTCCAGGCATAAGCTTTTGTGTGCATGCATGCTTCATCAGATTGATTTTCTCTGTTATCTGACAAACTGGGCATGTGCACGAAAGCTTAAAGCAGGAATAAAACTGTATTGCTCTTAAAGGTGCCCCTGATAAACTGTACCTGATGAAGTGCATTGGTCTTAAAGGTGCCACAGGACTCAAACTTTGTTCTGCTGCTTCAGGCCAACGTGACCACTCACTCACTTGAATCTGAATTCTACTTGACATTCGACAATTAACACACAACAGCATTTAGTATGTGGCAGATGACAGGTAAGGGTATTTTGTTTTGGGGACCCTTAAGAAATTTCATACTGGATGCCTTTCAAAGAATCAAAAATTTGAATTTTTTTTTTTGGGGGGTGGGGGTGGTGGTGGTAAAATGTCACCAAATCTCTACTGAAAACAAATCTGCGATATTAGCTTTTATCTGACTCTCCTGCAAGCAAACACAAAAACCAGTTCCTGGCACTGAAACAGAAAGAGAGAAAAGCAGCTAGAAAGTAGAATACTAAAAGCAGCATCACACGAGTCGTGTGTTGACCTGAGATGCCAAAACTCATTTCACTAATGACCCAAACCAGATTTGTTCTCTTGTCTCCTAGAGGTGAGCGCCAACAACTCCTTCTATAACTTTCGCCCACACCTGAATTCAGCCCAACAAAAAGGGCTTATGAATTGTCAAAGGCTTTCACGGCTGGAGTCAACGGGTTGTTGTGGGTTTTCTGGACTGTGTGGCCAATGTGGTCTGTGTGGCCAATGTGGTCACTGTGGCTGGCACCTTCAGAGGTAGGACACAGCAAGAAGGGAATCTCTCTGTGCCAAAGTGCGGAGTGTGTGAACAGTTCCTGGTCGTTTTATTTACTTCTCAGTGGTAATGTAGTAGGGCTGTGCACGTTCCACAAACGGCCGATTCGGACGCCACCGTGCACAACCCTAGACATTCCCGTCTCATCTGGGACTCCCAGGGGATGGACCAGAACCAGCGTCTGGATGGACTTCATTAGCAATATCGTTTGCAATATGACCAGTCTGGGAGGCCGTTTGGAGATGATGCAACACAATCCTGTTTTGTTTTTTCCTGATTCCAGAGGGGGAATAAATTCTCTGGGCTGCTCTTTGAGCTACCGTGGTCACGAGAGGCGACCTACAGTACTTTGTGGCAATTCCCCAACAAGCACAAACCAACCAAGATGGGGGCCCTGCACAGCGAACGGCTGGTATGCACAGAGCACACTAAAGCACCTAAAAAGGCAGACCCATCCTAAAGCAACTGAGGGAGGAAATCTACGTGGCAAGATGCTACTCCTGGGTATTTCCTCCCCATCAGTCATGGAGAAGGCCTCAAGAGGACTGAAGTTGCCAAGACTTGGGGCTCACAGGCAATTCTTCCCAAACCTGCCTCATGAGAAGGGGATCCAGAACTATTTAGTGAACAAGCTTTGGGGCAGTCCTACCACAATCAAGAAGGGGACTGCTTTTCTGGACGAAACATGAAGGGAATATATATAGTTTCCCAGCGATTGTCTTCAGCCAGCTTGTCCCCATAGATCCCCTGGGACACCTGACATGGACTGTGAACCCTGCAGAGCAACAGGGAGGTGGTGGTGGGGAATGTTTTAAGCCCCACAGTCCGTTGCTGCAGGTTTCTGCCCGGGCCTGTCACATCTGGCCAGCTTCCCTTGTGAAATAACAGCGGCCCTCTAAAACACAACCAACACTTCACAGTAGCTGTCAACTGCTGGTGAAGTTCAGACACTCAGAGATGACTGTCCACCATCACTGGGCTGGCCGCTGGGGAAACAACCGCGAATCCCCAGTTCCGCCAGGCCAGTATGAAATCCAAAGGCAAAACCGGGTAAGAGTTAACAGTATTTAATGTCTGTTCTGCTTGAACATCTACACAGAGACAGAGAAACTGTGCTGCTTACCTCAGTGGAACCAGGCTCATTGCTACTGAAGGCATTGCCGGGTTTACTCCAGGAATCGGTGCCGGGCGATTGAACAGAGAGAGCTGCTGGAAGAGCAGAGAGTTAAGGAGCGTTCAGAAGTCATGCTTGATCCAACTCTGGTGAAGGTGAGTCATTAATTACTGGTGGTTCAATGTAACCCCAACTGGTCTACTGGAGCAAAAACAGGGGGTCACACCAGGATTTGTGTGACTTGTATGAGGTGGGACTGACTCCACGGTCAGAAGCAGCCCCTCAAGCTAATGTTTTAAAACAGGGGTAGTCAAACTGCGGCCCTCCAGATGTCCATGGACTACAATTCCCAGGAGCCCCTGCCAGCAAAAGCTGGCAGGGGCTCCTGGGAACTGTAGTCCATGGACACCTGGAGGGCCACAGTTTGACTACCCCTGTTTTAAAATGTGATTTTAATGTTAAATGGGATTTTATCATGTATATTTGTCAGCTAACTAGGTGGCCCCTGTTAAAGACAGAAAGGTGGGATACAAAGTTTTTAAATAATATTAATAAGAAGAGCAGAGCTGGTTTTGTGTACCAAAAAGGAGTCTTTTTACTACCAAAAGGAGTCTCACAGAAGTTTACAATCGCCTTCCCTTCCTATCCCCACAACAGGCACCTTGTGAGGCAGATGGAGCTGAGAGAGCCCCGTGAGAACTGGAATTGGCCCAAGGTCATCCAGCAGACCTCCGGTGTCTCAGGGCAGCTTACAACCACCTTCCCTTCCTCTCCTCACAGGAGACCCCTATGAAATAGGTGAGGTTGAGAGAGCTCTGAGAGACCTGGGACTGGCCCAAGAGGAACCAGCAGGCCTCATGTGTCTCAAAGTGGCTCACAAGCACCGTCCCTTCCTCTTCCCACAACAGACAGGGGTAGTCAAACCGCGGCAGGGGTAGTCAAACTGTGGCGAATGCTGGCAAGGGCTTCTGGGAATTGTAGTCCATGGACATCTGGAGGGCCGCAGTTTGACTACCTCTGCTCTATGAAGTAAGCGGGGCTGAGAGAGCTCTGAGCTGAGGTCACCCAGCTGGCTGCATGTGGAGGAGTGGGGAATCAAACCCAGCTCTCCAGATTAGAGGCCGCCAATCTTAAGCAAGACACCGAGCCAGCTCTCTGGCGAATAAGGCTGCTGTATAGTGAGGATGGTCCAGGCTAGCCCCATTTCATCCTGTCTTATAAGGTCAGCAGGGCTGGCCGTGGTCAGCATTTGGATGGGAGACCACTAACAAGTCCAGGGTGGTGACCCAGAGGCGTCTCCCATCAAAAGGACCAAGCAGTAGGTGAGGTGAGAACTTGGGAGAGCTGCTGCTGGTCTGAAGGGACATCAGCGGCCTTGAGAGACCAAAGGTCTACTTCAGTGTAATTTGGCTTCATATGCATTCAATGGGTTAAACTGGGCCACAGGAAGTTTGGCCAGAAGCTGTGGAGGCTAGCAACCTAGCTCCTTTTTAAAGTTAACAGGAAGAAAAGGAAGCTACGCGATGGTGAGATGCTGCCTGACCCCCCGCCCAGCATCCGACTTCCCTTCCTGAAGAATACTGCCTACGGATGGCAGAGACGGCCAGCTTACCTGGGCTGTTGGTTTCCCAGATTTCAGTGCCCAGGCTGTTTCCAGACACCGAAACCTCTCCTTGCTCGAGGCACATGCTGTTCTGTTTCTTGGCAAAGCGAGGGGGCATGCGGGACTGAAGGACACGGCCCTTGGCTGGAGCCTGGGGGGAGAAAAACACGGGTCTGTGGGATTCCCATGGACGGCAGCCATTTTGAACACGAGCGGAAGGAAACATGATTTTCACCGGGAATGCTGGGAGGCCATCTAAAGAGGAGGCTTGGCAAAGACAGGCAAAGGCCAGGATCCTAGACTGGCACTGAGCCCCCTTGCCACAGAGCACAAACGAGGGTGAGGTTGGGCCGGTCGCATCATCTGCGTAGCCAACCTCACAGGATCGTTATTGTGAAGATAAGAGGAAGGCAGAAGAGCTACGTTTTCTCTTGAGAGGGATAACCAGATGACAATGCATCAGACAGACAAAGGAAAACCCACCCTACCGACCCATCGGAAGGACTGGGTGCCACTGCCTAGATGGCCACTCTCCTTTTTTTTTTAAACTGTGGATCTTGCCTAAATCTTTTTATTTGTACAACAGAAACAATAAAAAATGATTACATTGTCATATCATTTTTCTGTAAATTCTAAGAAAAAGTACAAGCAATCATGAAATCCTTCTGGTGGTCTTCTGTTCATTTAGTTTGCTTCACCATGATGGCAAAGTCTCTGATGGAATCATAGAATCACAGAGTCGGAAGGTACCTCATGGGTCATCTAGTCCAACCTCCTGCAGTATGCAGGAAACTCACATCCCAATCTACTGTAACCTGCCAACCATCAGATGGCTATCCAGCCTCTGTTTAAAAATTTCCAAAGATGGAGAACCCACCACTTCCCGAGGAAGCCTGTTCCACTGAGAAACCACTCTGACTGTCAGGAACTTCTTCCGGGTGTTTAGATGGAATTTCTTTTGAATTAATTTCATCCCATTCGTTCTGGTCTGTCCCACTGGGGCAAGAGAGAACAATTCTGCTCCATCCTCTATGGCACCCTTTTAAATACTCAGCCATTAGTCCAAGCCAGGTAGTTCTTGTGGTTTCCATCGTGATGCAACCAGAAGTCTGGCTGGGGCAGTTGCATAAAAAAAAAGAAAGAATTCTCTGGCGTGCATAGATAGGTAAGCAGGGAAAATACTTCACAGCATAAATTTTGGAACCATTGGAAACTTAATTCCTAATTTTTTCTGCAATACACCGTGCATTTTTATCCAAAATGTATTAATACCTTTGCCAGTCACTGTCATTTTCCCATGGGTCTTTCAATGTTGGTGTTTTATTTTTAAAAAATTCATCCTGTCTCTTTTACCCAACAACCAATTTATTTCTATTCTCTGTCCTCCAGGGAATTCTCTGTCCATCCAATGAAGCTGATGCATAATAGACTTCTTTACGCAAATGTTGCTGCCGCAGAATGCAGGGGTGGTCACAGGCAGGGGTAGTCAACCTGTGGTCCTCCAGATGTCCATGGACTACAATTCCCAGGAGCCCCTGCCAGCATTTGCTGGCAGGGGCTCCTGGGAATTGTAGTCCATGGACATCTGGAGGACCACAGGTTGACTACCCCTGGTCACAGGCACAGCCAGAATTGAAAGGGTCTAGGAAGATTCGTGGTTCTGAACCACAGTGACTAAAGGGAACCTCCATATTCAGAGGCAGTCAATCTCTGAATCCCAGTGCCAGAAGGCAGTATGTCGTTGGGCCTCCAGAGAAACTGGCTGACCACTGTGTAAGCAAGATATGGGACCACTGGTCTGATCTGGCAGGGCTCTTCTGATATTCAGAGATGTTCACATTAAAAAAAAACAAAACCTGGGATATAGTTCATGGGATAGAGCCAGGCATCCTCTAACACAGAGAAAGACAAAGGGAGAGGATAGAGGTTTGTGGAAACTCTACAGAGATGCTCGCCTCCATCCTACATCTTCTGGAGGAGGGGTAGTCAACCTGTGGTCCTCCAGATGTTCATGGACTACAATTCCATGAGCCCCTGCCAGCGAATGCTGGCAGGGGCTCATGGGAATTGTAGTCCATGAGCATCTGGAGGACCACAGGTTGACTACCCCTGTTCTTGAGGACCGCCTGATCAAGCAGCCTCAGTGTTCCCTGGAACTCAGCTTGGAAACTGCCTGGTCAACCTGACTGCAATCCAGCCTCCTGCTCCTCACCTGGGCAGCCTGCTCCTTCTTCCTCCGCTCCTCCTCCAGTAGCCGCCGCTGCTTCTTGGTCAGGACCTCGATGAAGCCTTCCCCGCCTATGGGGCCCACTTCGCTCTCCTCAGCAGGGCCCGAAACACGGCTGTCCAGGATACCGTCTGAACGCAAAAGAAGGAATCCTTCAGTTTCCTCACTGATCTGGCTCCCACCTTTCGGGCTTTACCATACCCAAGCAAAAATCCTTCCCAAGGTTACTTATTTGTCATGTGACATGTGTATAGTACAGCCAGGAGATCCAAGGTTTGTCTGAGCAGCCAAGCAAGGGACGTTTGGAGGTGGTTGGCCATTGCCTGACTCTGCGTCATGCCCCCTAGTGTTCCTTGGAGGAACTATCATCCAAGTCCTTGGAGGTCTCCCACCCAACTACTAGGCAGGGGGTTTGAGGTCTCCCATCCTTGTCAGGGACGTTCGTAAGTGGTCTGACATTTTCTGCCACAGCATCTGCCTAGTGCTCCTTGGAAAAATTACCACCCAAATCCTTGGATGTCTTCCATCCAAATGCCAGGGCCATGGTAAGCCCTCATTAGAGGACAAAGTGACCAGGATGGAAATCCTAGTACAGGGGTAATCAAACTGCGGCCCTCCAGATGTCCATGGACTATAGTTCCCAGAAGCCCCTGCCAGCAAATGCTGGCAGGGGCTTCTGGGAATTGTAGTTCATGGACATCTGGAGGGCCGGTTTGACTACCCCTGTCCTAGTAGAACATGCAGTTTCTGGGCCCTCCAGCCCAGAAAGGCAGCAAGCCATATCTGCCAACCCAGATGCCTGGACAGCCCATGAGCAAAGCTGCAGACAGAGACTAAGGCTCCTGAAGTACCCACTGTGGCTCATCAAAGACCCCACAGTCACCCCCAGATCCCCAAAAGCAGAGACGGCTGAAATCCCAGGCGGAAGTCTAGCTCAGATGGCAGAATACATGGCTGGCTGCTCACGTTTCCAGCAAACAAATTCTTAATCCCAGGAGCAATCAAAGAAAGCAATACTTACTTCCATAGCTCAGCTCAAACTGAGAGATAGCCTCTCCCTTCTCGCCAGCTTGTTGTGTGACAGGTTTCTGTTCTCTCTCCTGCTTTTTCCCAAGCCCTTCGGCGCTGTTCAAGTTAGCGTGGGAGCCGTAAACCAAGTGGCTGCTGCTTCCGGGGCTGCTGGGGTCCAAACTTCCACTTTCTTCCGGAGATCTGGAGAGGGCACACGAACAGGAACGCACGATGCAGCCTTATATTGAATCAGACCCCTGGTCCATCAAAATCAGGCTTAATCTCACCTCTACCACAAACCCACTGTCTGAGGTAAGATTGTGTATCAGTTGCCTCAGTGCCTCCACTGAGCCAGCTCGGTGTGGTGGTTAAGACTTGGTTTGACGCCTCACTTCTCCACATGCTGGGTGACCTTAGGCCAGTCCAGTTCTCTCAGCCTCACCTCCCTCACAGGGTGTCTGTCGTGAGGAGAGGAAGGGAAGGTGATTGTAAGCCACTTTGAGACTCCTTCTGGGAGGTGAAAAGCAGGGCAAAGAAAAAAAAAATCTCTTCTTCTATGACTGGCCTGCCTAACAAGGCTGCTGCTAGGATTACCGAGTGTTTCAAGGGTTACTTTGACAGACGATGCTACAAGAAGCACAAATGTCCTACTCCGTTTTTGAAATGACCGAAGCAGATGGCGTGATCACGCCATGCCAAATACCAGTTCCAGCTCACCTTTCACTAAAGAGCAAGTTGATAGTCATTACTCGATAAGGGGGGTTTCTGTTGCCCTAAATGACCTATATGGACCTTTTTAATGGGTTGGGGGTGAAGCTCCCTGTCTCCACGTTCAACTCCTTATCCTGTCTTGGCCGCCAGCCTCCAACCTCCTTTCAGAAAACAGTCCGTGGGGAGGTATGAGAAGTATCTTTCCCAACAGCCATTGCTCAGAAGACAAGTTTTTGTTTTACAGGTGGAGAAAAAAAGAAGAACTGGCTTTTATATCCTGCTTTTCACTACTGGAAGGAGCCTCAAAAGTGGCTTACAATTGCCCTCCCTCCCCCTCCCGACAACAGACATCCTGTGAGGTTGGTGAGGCCTAGAGAGCTCTGAGAGTACTGCTCTGTGAGAATAGCTCAAACAGGACTGTGACGAGCCCAAGGTCACCCAGCAGGCTGCATGTGGAGGAGGAGCAGGGAATCAAAGCGGGCTCTCCAGATGAGAGGCGGCTGCTCTTAACCATGGTGGAAAGCTCAAACCGGTGCCAAGTGCAAGCCACATTTCACCCCTTCAAAATGCGCTGAACAGTCTAGGGTTGTGTGCTTCGGCTGCCAAAGCAGCCATTCATGCCCAAAGTGGCAGTGCCGCGGCCCGGGCCGCGGCACTGGCCACTTTGGGCATGAACGGCTGCTTTGGCGGCCAAAGCACACAACCCTACACGCTGGTCCTCTGCTCACAGATCCTTTTCAGCTAGACCAGAGTCTAGCAGCAACACCTTAAAAGAACAAGAAGGTTTTCAGGGCAGAAGATTGGACTCTCAAAAGCACATCCTGCAAAAAACTTTATTGGTCTCTTAAGGTGCTGCTGGACTTGAATCTGGCTGTTCTACTGAAGACCGAAGTGGCCACCCTGTGAAACGAAGACAGAGCAAGATGGGTAGCCGTGTCGGTCTGTCCACAGCACCGCGCCCTTCTTCAGATGTGCCACACTCCATGACACAAGCCTGTGCGTTTGTTTTCAGAAAATGCCACTCAGGACCAATTTGGACAGGTTTCTTCCTAGAAAAGTTCACAGGACAGGAAGTTTATTTCTTGTAGGACAGAGCAACAAATGATGAAAGACTGTTGAACTCTGATGAGAGATTGTATTCGCCAAAGGTCAACAGAACCTCTAAAAAGGACCGAAAAGATGCAAGGACATTCTTTTGATGTATCTGTTTACTGGATGACAGATGTAGGGAGAGCCAGTTTGGTGTGGTGTTTAGGAGTGTGGACTTTTAATCTGGCATGCCGGGTTCGATTCTGCACTCCCCCACATGCAGCCAGCTGGGTGGCCTTGGGCTCGCCACAGCACTGAGAAAGCTGTTCGGACCAAGCAGTGATATCAGGGCTCTCTCAGCCTCACCCACCTCACAGGGTATCTGTGTGGGGAGAGGAAAGGGAAGGCGACTGTAAGCCACTTTGAGCCTCCTTTGGGTAGAGAAAAGCGGCATATAAGAACCAACTCTTCTTCTTCTTCTTACTGCAGACTTGCTCAACCAGGCTTTCATGAAACCTGAATGGGTGGGAATTATTGTTTTATGTATTTTTGAAAATCCTTCCATCCTTCCGAAGTCGGTAAAATGAGTACCCAGCTTGCTGGGGGGTAAACGGTAATGACTGGGGAAGGCACTGGCAAACCACCCCGTATTGAGTCTGCCATGAAAACGCTGGAAGGCATCACCCCAAGGGTCAGACATGACCCACTGCTTGCACAGGGGATACCTTTACCTTTACCACCATATATGGTTATGTTGACCTGCAAAACCCCCACCTCCCTGAATGGCCAATGAGGGCATGGAGGGGGTGGGGAAGGGAAGGGCCTCAGGGATTTCTCAACAGGAAAAATGTCGAGAAAGACTGCTCTGCTGCAAGACCGCCTGTGACACAGAGGCAACGTCCTCCCTTAACAAATCATATACATCTATTTAAAGCCTGCAGAGGGGTCATACCTTTTGCTTTTGATCTGTGCTAAGTTGGACTGGCTTTCGTAGCGGGAAGAGTTCCCGCTCCCACTAGTTCTTCCGCCTTTTTCAACGTATCCCGCCGGGTCGAGCTTCCTGCTCTGCCGGTCCACAAGAGGTCTCTGGCTGGAGAAGCTCCTCTTGGCCTGCTCCCTCTTCTCCCCCAAGCCACTGCCCACAAGACCGCTGTCCAGCTGGGCATCGCCCTCCGAGGCCCCCTCGCGCCTCTCCCGCCTCTCGCTGAAGTCGCTGCTTTCGGAGGCTGTCTCCCAGTCCTCGTTGGCATGGTCGGAGGAGTTCTGGTAGGGCAGTTCGGGAGATCTCCGGACGGGAGCGCCGTTCCGGTCGGTCACGTTCAGCTTCGCTCTCCCGGGCCACTGGCAGGCCAAGAGGCTGGTCCCGCTGTCCTCAGGGGCCCACTGCCCAACGGACTCACGCTCCTGCCTTAAGCGCCGGAACCGGGGGGGCTTGTCTTGGCGTGGGGGACGCCGTCGACGGAAGGGGCGGTTCTCGGAGTTTTCGGGGTCGCCCCCATAATCCTCCTGGAAGTAATGCCTCTTGTCAATGGGGTCCTCTTCAAAGGCCCGCCTGCTAATGGAGTCCGGGTGCTTATAAGAGTCTTGGCTATATTCCCTGTCCGGCGGGCGCCTAACCCCAAAGGTGTCCAGAGGGGCGCCGTGGCTGTACTCCTGCCACGTGCTGCCCCCACTCTTCCCTTGCCACTGCAGTGGTTCTTTGGAGACAAAGCCTCTCCTTCCGTACCCCGGGTTGCTGAGTCTAGGTGGCAGTGAACGCCCGAACGCCCGTGGGGACCTCATCTTTGCCTCCAAGCTGGCGTGGTCATCAGAATAGATCTTGTTGGACCGCCAAGAGTCCTGGAAATCCCCTTTCTTGAGATCGTTCTCCTCCCTTTCTGTGAGTGAGCCTTCGTTGCCATTCTCGGCACCCCGCTGGCGGCGTCGTTTGGGGAGCTCTTCGTACTCGGAACCTTCGCTGTGGGTCTCGCTGGCGATTCGACGCCGGGACTTCCCCCGGGGAAACTCCTCCGGCTGATTCAGCTCCCTCAAGGCCCGCCCTCGGCTGCTTCTCGGGGTGTTGCTGACCACGGCGTTGTTGCTGCTGTAGGCGCCTCTGCTGCCACTGCCACTGGCGTTGCCTCCTCCCCCACAACCCACCGTGCTGCCACGGCCTCGGAACGTGAATTCTCTGAAGCCACGGCCACGGCCCCGACCCCTCCCGCCAAAAGCCTGCTCCTCGTCAATAAAGATCCAGTTGTTCCTTTTTGTGGGGGGTAGGTCGGTGGACTCCCGTGCTTGCTGTCTGTCCTCCCAGACCTTCCCATTTTTCTCCTCCTCCTCCTCCTCTTCCTGCTCCTCGTCCTCCTCCTCCTCTTCCTCTTCTACTGGAGACTTGTCAGCTTCTTGGACAGTGGCTTGAGGTGAGCTCTTGTCGTCCAGCAAATGGTAGTGAGCGGACTGGAGCAAAGCTTCGGAATCATCGTCATCCACCTCGGTGGTCTTCTGAGGTGGGACCTTTTCCTTAGCTGGGCGGGAGGTTTCTTCTACCTCCACCTTAACCTTCTCTAGCTCTTTCTCCTTTTCCTCAACTTTGAGGGCTTTCAGCACCGGCTTCTTTATGGGGCCAGATCTACGAGCCCTTCCCATTTGTTCCTGCTGCTGAATGCTGCTGTTTCGGTTCTCGGTGGCCCATCCTGCCTCGGCGGGGACTTGTTTGGTGGTGGCCCCTTCCTTCCGCCATGCCTCATTACTAAACAACTGCTCATCCCGGGAGACCTCCTCCTCTGCAGAAGCTGTCCCATCAGTGGGTTTGGGATAATGGCTGACATCCCAGCCGTTGTACTCTGTTTTCTTATCCGGAGGGCTCATATTGGCCTCGAAGGGAGAATTCCTCACGTTCACATGGCGGGAGTCAGACACGCTTGCATCTGACGTGCTCTCCTGGCTCTGGAAGAGACGATTCTGGCTCATCCGCTGGGAGGAAGTGATGCAGCTGTCAAAGGTTCCTTGGGCTTTCTTGTCAAAGGCATTTAAGTAGTCGTCCCCGGATTCCTCAAAGAGATCTCGCTGGGTGTTCATGCTGGATGACACTGAATAAGTGCTGCCATTCCTAAAAGAAAAAAGGACCCAAAGAAGCAATGAAGAAAGGGGCTGCTGGAGACTCAAAGCCATGCAGGCTTTTCTTTTGCTACTTAAAGTCTGGATTTACATTCTTAACGGATTACCAGGCTGATTCAACAACCCGCAAACGCATGGCACCAAATGGATTTGTAATTTCTTAATACTTCGTTTTATTTATTTGTTATTTAAGCTTCCAGTCCTAGGCCATTTGGGGGTGCCTCAGTTTCTTATATAAAATTTAAAAAAAATCAGAAGGTACACAGCGGATTAATTAAGCATAGGGAAGTGTGAAAGGTTTACGTCTAATTGAAATTTAATTATTTTTTTAAAAAATTACCATTTGTAACTCAGATTACTTGGCACTTAATATGTAAAAAAGAAAAACAGAAAATAGAAGCTTATCCTACATAAAGTGCCTTGCTTCACCAGACAGCCATAACTGGATTAACACACACATTTTCAAGTTTTCCAAACACGATTGGGATCATTTTTAAGAATACAAAAGAATTTGGGTCAAAGGGTCTCCAGAACAAGTTCAGCTCAGCCATGCAAATGTTAACACAACTGTCTCCTGCGGTCCACACATTACCGGGGTGGCCAAACTGTGGCTTCTCCAGATGTCCATGGACTGCAATTCCCAAGAGTCTCTGCCAGCACGTGCCGGCAGGGGCTCATGGGAATCCTAGGCCATGGACATCTGGAGAGCCAGTTTGGCCATCCTTGCATTAGCCTCCTTGGAGCAGGCTTTATCACCTGCAGAAAATGTGCTTCCTCCATAATATGCCATCTTCTCCAGCATGAACTGCTGACAACCCCGCTGGGTAAAATTGCCCTCACCTGGCACGCAGCATCTCCCCGGATGTGCCCTCTGTCTGCTTGAGGCGTGAAATGGGACAGCCCTTGCTTTGCAAAGGGGTAAAGCTCTCCTGTCCCCACACTGGGGCACAATCTCCAGAGAGAGTTTTCCTCTCCTGTTGGACTGAGGACTGGCAGCTCTGATCTTCCGACTGGCAGGCAGTCCCATTGATGGAGTCCTGTTGGATGACAGGTTTCATTATCCCTGTGGAGAGAGCATAAACCAGGCATAAGCAACTAATGTGTGCAAAAAGCTTAAAAACTTATCGCTAACCAGGGACATATATACATATAATAACAAAATATATATATGTGATCCACTGTGTGGGGGAAGGGGACTCAGGGCTGTCAGTTAGCAGGCAGAGGGCTCCAGGTCTAGGATTCTTATCCTGGATGTTGTAAGCTGATCCTGCACTGAGGAGGGGTTTGGTCTAGATGACCTGTGTGGGTCTTTCCCACTTTAGGATTCTCTAATTCTTATCCTGGCTGCTGTAGGCTGATCCTGCATTGAGCAGGGGGTTGGACTAGATGGCCTGTGTGGTCCAACTCTAGGATTCTGTGATTCTTATCCTGGCTGCTGTAGACTGATCCTACATTGAGCAGGGGGTTGGACTGCATGGCCTGTGTAGCCCCTTCCAACTCTAGGATGCTGCACTGAGCAGGGGGTTGGACTAGATGATTCATGGATAATTTTCAGAGCCTTGTCATATAGTGGAAGATCAAACATGTTTTTACCCTCTTTGAACGGGGTGTATGATACACGCATGATGTTTTCTAGATTTATAACTCTTCCCACTACTTCAATGACTCCTGAAATCTCTTCATCCAGAGGCTCATTCAACTCAATAGTTGCATTTTAACCATCTCCATCTGATAGAAAGAAAAATTTTCCAGATGGGTGGATCTTTTCCACACGCCCCACAAAACAGATGGCTTTCCCTATGTATTGCGCCAGATGACTTCTGGCTATGCGCGGCCGAGGCCCTTCAAGTACATCCTCCATGTCAAAACACCAGCGTATTCCTTAGACCAGCCTTGGTGGGAAACCTTCATTTCTGCTCTCCTCGAGACCTCCGGGGAGGTACCACCACGACAGAGACACATGGACAATTCTCTTTTAAAATCTTTTACAGTCTTCACCTATTCAGATGTACCGCCTCTCCCTACCTAGGCACTCTTTACATACTTCTGAAGCAGCCATTTACACTCAACTGGCAAGACATACACTTGTGGTCATTAAAAATACGCAGTCACAAATCAGAGGTTCAAAAAAGGATGTGGACCTCTGGCCTAGAGGCTGCCAACCAGAAGAAGAAATTAAGTGGAGTAACTGAGCAGAACTAGTCTGTGCCAGCAGAAAGAGCTAATGCAGGGGTAGTCAAACTGCGGCCCTCCAGATGTCCATGGACTACAATTCCCAGGAGCCCCTGCCAGCGAATGCTGGCAGAGGCTCCTGGGAATTGTAGTCCATGGACATCTGGAGGACCGCAGTTTGACTACCCCTGAGCTAATGTGACCTGGGGCCCATTGTGCTTTTACAGCTGTATTTTCCTGTGAAGAACAGGGAAATCTACTTCTAAAGTGCACTGAAAGTCCATTCTACAACGTGGGCAGGATGGGCCTAGGAAGGTGGGCGGAATTCAAACCCTTTACCTGAGGGTTGGAGGGCAGAAGGGTAGAAATCCACCGGGGGGCGCCCCTGGGCCATGCGAGGATCCATGTAAGAAGGCATCATCATCCAGCGGGGATCAAAGCCCAGCATCTGTGGGTGGTGCGGGTAGAAAGTTCGCTGAGGGTGGGAGGAGGGAGGATACACCTGGGGCTGCTGCCAGCTCTGCATCTTGTACAACTGATCCTAGAGCGACGCAGAGAGAGAGAGGGAGAGAGGTCTATACCGGCACCTGTTGCCCATTCCACGTCAGCTTCCTGGCCCGTCCAGCTCCCCGTTCCCCTCTCCCTGATGCCTGCCGCCCTCCATAAGGGCTTCACCATCTGGAAGGTATCCCAGGCTGGGCAACACGGCAAACTGCAGGATCCAGGGCGGGCCGTGTTAGAAAGCAGAAGTATCCGCCCTCAAGGGGCGCTTCCGTGTGACTCTTCTACCTCCCTGCCCTGAGGAAGTCTGCTTGCGGCAAGCTCACCTTTGGCCTGAGGCTCTTCCTGCAAGGGCTCTACCTAACCAAAAAAGCCCACCTCCCCTCATCTGTACACCTGAAGATGGCTCAATAATAGGGAGTGCAGAACGGCCACTTCGGTGGCCAAAGCGCCCAACCCTAACAGATGCCACCAAAGGAATGAGGACCAGGAACTCGACTCTGCTGCCACTCCTGGTACCCTGCCCACCCCCTGCTTTTGCTTGCCATGGGACCGGAGCCTCATACCTGTTGTTGCTGCTGCCGCTGGAACCGTGGCGGGAGGGATTTGGGGTACTTGCTGAATTCTTGGCCTGGAGATGCCGCCTCCCGAAGCTCCTCCTCGCTGCTGCTCCGGTGTGCCGCTGATGCCACGGGGCTCTCTTCTTCCGTGTAAGCAGACGTGGCCTCCTGGCTGTGAAAGTCGGGATTGGCTGGGGGGAAGAGAGAGGGGAAAAACAGATCTAAGCCTAGACTGTCTACCACTCCTCCAAGGGGTCCTGAAAGCTGTCAGCGTGGCTGGGAAAACATTCTCCTGCCTTGCCCTGCTTTTGCCCTGCCCTGCCTTCCCTAAACCTGCAAGGACTTGAGGGAACCTTGCTTTATGCGATATTTGGTGCAATTCTCTGGGGCTTTCTCAGTCCTGGCACCCACCTGGTGAAATGAGCTCCCAAATGGCATAGCCCTGCCAGAGCTATAACAATTCTGCAGGAGCTCTCCCGCTAGGCTTTCAATCAAGGGAAGTAAACAAATTGACCACCAACCAGAGCCCCGAGGCCCCACCCACCATGAAACGGCACCTACATAAGAACTAAATCCACAGTGCAGTAAAACTATGTCAAAATGTCCCATTTTTGTAAACTTAAATTGTGAACTGTTCTATCTTGATAGTTCCTATTGTTAAAAATTTTATATATTCAAATCTAGATGCTTTTATAATGCTCTCTCTTATGAAAGTTTCAATGTAAACCATCCTGAGTCGCGTGGGAGGGCAGCATATAAATATATAATAAAATAAAAATAAATGCTGCATTGCCATTGATAGGATTATCTGCTGATAACAAACGCAGGTCCGCTCACTGCAACAAGGCAACTGGGGCAAGAAAAACGACCCATGCAGAGATTCAAGCAGACCAGTCTCCTCTGCGGGTAGTTTGGGTTCACAGGAACCTTTGGCTTTTTAATCATATTCCTTTTTGGCCAGCACTGCAACCACGCTCCGTCTATGACACCTGACCCCCTTCTCTCTAAGGCAGGGGTAGTCAAACTGCGGCCCTCCAGATGTCCATGGACTACAATTCCCAGGAGCCCCTGCCAGCGAACGCTGGCAGGGGCTCTTGGGAATTGTAGTCCATGGACATCTGGAGGGCTGCAGTTTGACTACCCCTGGGAATTCATGGCAGAATTTCATCTGACCTGTGCGGTAGATCCAGCTCAGTGAACGTGGCAAGCTCAAGATCGCCCCTTTAATTTCATGGCAGGCTGAGGATTTGAAACTGGGTTTCCCCAGTCTTGGTCTGGTGTTCGAACCACTGAGCCATTCTCCCTCCATGAAGCATGGCAACGACATGGAGGATCAGTAGCTGCAAGGAAAATACCTCTTGCAGTTGCTCAGCTAAGAAGTGAGACACAAGCCACTGTGAGCCAGATGCCATTGGGAGCTTATGTCCTGGTATTTGGCTAACGCTGCTGGAAAAAGTTATGAAACAGCCGGAATCCTGTCCAGCATGCATGATAGAGAAATTTTCCTTTGCCTGTTCCCCCCCCCCCCCCCGGTTAATGACTGGTCTAAAGCATAGATTCAAGTGAGTAGCCGTGTTGGTCTGAAGTAGCACAATAAAATCAGAGTCCGGTGAGAGAGGTGAGAACCTTTGATCACTAATAAAAGGCAGTTTGGTTCTCCCTGTGTTTTTGTAAAGTACACTGAATTCTAGGGGATTGTTTGGCTGTTTTGACAAAGGATTATCATTGGCTGTACTTGGTTGTGACACAGTCTACTGATGTAACAGAACTGATCTTTGCTATATATATTTCCTGTCATGTAAGATCATAGTCTGAGGAAGAGTGCTTGCACTCGAAAGCTCATGCCTGAATAAATCTTTGTTGGTCTTAAAGGTGCCACTGGACTCTGATTTTATTGGTCTAAAGCAGTTGTTCTCAATCTTATTTTTGGCCTTGGCCCCTTTCAGAACTTTTCTCTCAGATCCCACGGTTCCCTGCAGCAGGCCAGCCGGCTGCTTGTGCAATGAAGTAGGTTATAAAACGCCTAAGCTAAGAAGAAGAGTTGGTGGTTTTTATACCCTGCTTTTCTCAACCAGATGTCTTGTGGCGCAGGGTGGTAAGGCAGCAACATGCTGCCTGAAGCTGTCTGCCCATGAGGCTGGGAGTTCGATCCCAGCAGTCGGCTCAAGGTTGACTCAGCCTTCCATCCTTCCGAGGTCGGTAAAATGAGTACCCAGCTTGCTGGGGGTAAACGGTAATGACTAGGGAAGGCACTGGCAAACCACCCCGTATTGAGTCTGCCATGAAAACGCTAGAGGGCGTCACCCCAAGGGTCAGACATGACTCGGTGCTTGCACAGGGGATACCTTTACCTTTTACCTTTCTCTACCAGATGGAGTCTTAAAGCGGCTTTCAATCACCTTCCCTTTCTCTCTGTACAACAAACACCCTGTGACGTAGGTGGGGCTGAGAGAGCTCTGAGAGTACCGTGACTGGCCCAAGATCACCTAGAAAGCCTCATATGTCTCAGAGCCTTCTCTTCTTCTCCTCACAACAGAAACCCTGTGAGGTAGGTAGGGCCGAGAGAGCCTTGCTCAGTGAGAACAGCACTATGAGGGCTGTGATGAGCCCAAGCTAACTGCATGTGGAGAAGTGGGAAATCAAACCTGGCTCGCCAAATTAGAAGTCTCTGCTCTTAACCCATACACCAGTGAACTAACTATACTCCACATGCATCTCCACTGCTTTCTACAATAACTGTCCTCTGGACCAAAACGCCGACCTTGAGGAGTGCCCCAAATGGCGCTGTCCTACCTCTTCGGATCGGGTGGCTGTTCTCAGGAGCAGCGTTCTTTTCTGCCCCGGAGGGCTTGGACTCTTCTGTCTCGGTGTGCTTGGGGCCTTCTCCTCCTTTCTGGGCCATCCTGCACTTCTGGTCCAGCTCTTTGAGTTTGGCCGCACAAGCCGCCAGGCGCTCCTCCCGGGCTCGCCGCTCCTCCTCCTCCCGCCGCCTCCTGGCCCGCTCCACAGCCTCTGACATCTCGGAGTGAATGAACTTCTGCCTCAGGGGAAGCTTCTCCTCCTTCTCCTCAGACGACTGCTGCCTCAGGCACGCGGGTGGGGGCTTCTGGCAGAAGAAGGGAGAGCCAAGTGACAGGGAGGGAGGAAAGGCAGGGAGTCGTTTGCTTTTTAAAAGATAGCCACAAAACCTTGGCTTGGAAGAGACAGGGAGACACTGAGGTCACCCACCTGGCAGTCTGTGGATGAGAAGTGAGGAATCAAACCCGGTTCTCCAGATTAGAAGCCGCTGCTCTTTAACTATGACACCATACTGGCCCTCAAAGGAGAAGAGCTGAGGTTTTATGCCCCGCTTTTTACTACTTAAAGAAGTTTCAAAGCAGCGGTCCTCATGTTGAGGATGGAGTGTGAAAAAGAACTGTTTATTTATACCCTGCTTTTCACTCCCAAAGGAGTTGCAAAGCAGCTTACAGCCACCTTCCCCTTCCTCTCCCCACCTGGGAGGCAGGTGGGGCTGAGAGAACTCTGAGAGAACTGGGACTGGCCCAAGGTCACCCAGCAAGCCTCATGTGTCTCAGGATGGCTAGCAATTACGTACCCTTCCTCTCCCCGTAACAGACACCCCAGGAGGCAGGTAGGGCTGAGAGAGCTCTGAGAGAACTGTGACGAGGCCAAGGTCCCCCAGCTTGCTGCATGCGGAGGACGAGTGGGGAATCAAACCCAGTTCTCCAGATTAGAGGCCATTGCTTTTAACTACACCACCAATTACAGCCACCCAGAGGTACACAACTGCTTACTGGAAGAAAGTCAACCCTCTTCCAATATCAGCTGCCATTTGACTCGAAACTTGTTCTTTTGGTCCAGATCAGGGGTGGCCCCTGGGGGGCTCGTGGGAATTGTAGTCCGTGGACATCTGGAGAGCCACAGTGGCCACCCCTGGTCCAGCCCAACATGTCTACCCGTGCCTACTATTTTCATGGAAGTGGTTCAAGTCCAGGACGTATGAAGATGCAATTATATCAATCAGCGCTTCAGTCCATTCAAACCAGTATTGTCTGCTCAGGCTGGAAGCAGCTCTCCACGGTCTCAGGTCTTCCATTCCCCCTCCTGCCTGTTCTTTCTAGCTGGACATGCCACAGATTGAACCAGGGACCTTTTGCATGAAATGCAGAGCCATCGCCCCTCCCCTCCGTGTCCCTTCATTGGCCCTTAACGAACATGAAGAGGAAGCCGGGAGTACCTGATAATCTGAAAGGGGTGCCCAGCCATTCACCTTCCTCGACGTCGGCAGGCCTTCTTGTGCTTTCCGGATCGGCCGAGCCAAGCCAGCCGGGTCGCCCCAGTGCTTCCCTTCCTCCAGGGGGTGTTTGGCATCCGTGCTGTCTGCCGAGCTCAGGGAGAGCTGCCTCTGCCTCCGGAGGTCCCAGTTGTTCCTGCCGATGGAGGGACCTTGGGTGTTCAGCAATTCCAGCAGGGCTTCAAAATGTCAAATTCCCCTTCCCAGTCAAGGCAGATGGCAGCCTGTCACCAGCATTAGAGGGCCGGGAAAGGCCAGAAGGTCATCACGCCTCGCTCCCGTCCCCACCTCAGAGATGCTAGCCATTCTGGCTGTCAACTCTCGGTCTTCCTGGAAATCTGAGGAACTCACTGCCTCAGGAAATTATACTGGCCACTATTATAGAGTGGAACTGGAAAGGTACTGGACAAAATTCATGGAGAGGGAGTCGACCAATGGTTCTTAGCCAAGTAGCATGAGTCTGAATTTCAGCTGCTGGTGTGCAAGAGCAAGGAGACACTTTGGCCTCTGTGGCTGCTCTGGGAAGCGTGGAGACCACATAATACCATACCATCCACTCTCCAAAACAACCATTTTCTCTGGAGGAATTAATCTCTGTCATATGGAGATCGTGGTAATTCTGGGAGATTCCCAGACCCTGCTTGATGATTTGCAAACCTGGACCGAACTGCATCCTTAGCACGGACAGGTGACGGCCCTCCCAAGACTAACAATCTGGCTTTGTCCTTTGGCCCCGAGTCACCTTGTGGGGATCCATACAGCAGCCCTGGAAATAAGCAGTGACGGTGTTCTGACCGGGCCAAGCTGCTGTCTGTGCTCTGTGCTAAAACATCTCCGGAGTCAGATGCGAGGCTGAATGCTGACCTGCCACTACAAAGCGAAGTCTTGTGCCTTCCCCCCAGTCAAGTCGTTACCATGTTAGCACAAGCTGTAATTTTTAGGGTTCTCATTTGCCAGTTTTGGTGGGAGACCTCTGGGTAATTGTGGCCCTTACCCACCAATGCTTGCCTGGTCAGCGGGCAGAATCAGAAGTCAATCGGGGGGACTGCCGTAGGAAGAAAATTAACAAGAAAAATATGGTCTCATCTGTTTACGGGAAGTTCACACAATAAGAGTTCCTGCCAATTCCTAGAGCTACCAGAAAGAAGGAGTAGCTCTAGGAACTGCCAGAAGCTCTATGCTCAGAACTTCCTATAAGTATTTGAGCCCTTGTTTTCTTTTTAATTTTCCCCCTGGGACGCTGCCTTCTCCTACAATCCCCCATAGTAATTGATTATTGGTTTGTGGGTTCAGTGGCAACAGCAAACAGACACCAGTGCTTGCTCTCCTAACCAAGATCTGAAGCACCACACGGGGAGAATTGGGAATGCACAGCCCAGCGACTCAGCCACAGAACCAGCTTGCATGAGCCCAGTGGACACAGTGTATGGGCAGGCAGAGTCAGCAAGCAGGGGTGCAGAAAGAGAATAGAACCCTCTGGCCTTGTCTACTCCTGTGTGTCTTCATTAGACTCAGACAGCACTGCCTACAGGGACTGCCTACATCAGCAGGCTCTTCCCCTGTAACAGGGAATGGAAATTCCTGATGAACGAGCAGGAAGGGACTGTGTCCCTCGTGCAAGAAGGGATGGGGTTTTTGTACTCTGCTTTTCACTGCCCAAAGGAGTCTCAAAATGGCTTACAATTGCCTTCCCTTACTCACCCCATAACACACAACCAGACAGGTAGGCGAGGCCAAGAGGCCTCTGAGAGAACTGCGACTAGCCCAATGTCACTCAGAGCCATATGCAGGTGAATGCAGCGCCAGCACATCCAGCTCCTCCCTGCTTCCCCTGGGCACGCAGCTTCTCTGCCCACAAACATCTCCCGTACTCCATACCCTGCTGGACGGATGTGGAGTCCCTTTCCCCCCCTCCCCCACACCAGATTCTTTTGTCTTACCATTTCTGCCTTCCGTCCTTGTGGGCTTCTTCCTCCTCCTCATCTTCACTGAACTTCAGTTTCTCAGAATAGTCCACTTCATCATGGATGCCTGCCGCAGCAACCGGGGAAGCGGAGAAAGAAGAAAACCTTTCCAAAAGGGCACGGCGTACTGCAGCAGCAGCAGCTTCTATTTCAGAAAACTATTCCCAAACAGGCCGTTTCCATCTAAGGAGCTTTTCCCTTTACGGCCCTTTGTGGAGGTTCTCATTGCTTTTTGCCTCAGCAAAACACATCTGGCAATTTTCTAAAATTGAGGCTTCTGCAGCAACTCTCTGGGTGGCTTCCCTCCGTTTTTTACGTGCATTGATGGCGCTCACTGGTCTCTGGGAAACGTGCATCCCAAAGCAAGAAGTGCATCACCAAAAGCTTTCTACAACTCAGTCTGTCCTCTGCCCAACCCCTTACAATGACACTCTGCATCAGCCGTGGGTTCACTGGAGCATCTCATGCGCAGCAGACTTAATCCCACTGCAGCACATGAGAAACTGGAGATCAAAGTGAAGTGGAGTTAGATGTATGTGTACTCATGATACAGGAGGAGAAGAAGAAGGGCTGTTTTTTTATTCCCTGCATTTCACTGCCCAAAGGAGTCTCAAAATGATTTAAAGTGCCCTTTCCCTTCCTCTCCCCACAACTGATACCCTGTGAGGTAGGTGGCACTGAGAGAGCTCTAAGAGAACTGGTCTGTGAGAACAGCTCTAAGAGAACTGTGACCAACCCAAGGTCACCCAACTGGTTGTCTGTGAAAGGAGTGGGGATCGGCCTTAGCCCAGGCTTTCATGAAACCCAGGGGTTTCTTGATGGCCCTGGAGGGGTTTCCTGAATGAGTAGGAGTTAATTAATTTTTAAAATAATTTCTTAAAAATTGCTGAACATTTATCAGGAGATATATGGTCATATCATACGGTCATGGCCATATATGGGCATGTTGAACCACCACCACTCCTCCCAAAATGGTCATTGGTGGGCCTGGAGGAGATGGGAAGGAGTAGAGCCCTGGCTATGCTTCCCAACAATATTCTGCCAGCTATGCTTCCCAACAATATTCTGCATGATTGCACCACTTCTGGAGTTTCTTGAAGCCTGAAGCATGTTTCAGAGGTTTCTCGGTGGTAAAAAGGTTGAGAAAGGGGGCCTAATCCTTCAACCCACCATGAGAACCTCAGAGGAGGAGATTCCATAACCTCTCCCAGCAGCCTCTCCACTCCTTGGGCTGATCCAATATTTCTTCATATTGAACCGCCATCACCCTGAAGTTTATACAACAAAGTTTAAGTCCAGTGATAAACCTTCAGGACCAACAAGTTTAATTCTGGGCATAAGCTTCAATGTGCATGCACACTCGAACCCAGAATGACATCTTACCAGCCCAGCCATCATCGTTGTCATTGTCGAGCGCATCCAGCTCTTTCAGGTTCTCTGCGTTGATGATGGTGGGCCGGGGGACTCGCTCCCCCTGTGGCCGGACAGGGCGAGTCGGGCGCGGGAGTCCGAGTCGGTTCTCTTTTCTGCAGGAAGAAACAGGAAGGCGTTGCTGCGACACGGACTCAGCAGAGGGTGTCACAAATCAAAATGCCCCCCTGCTGAGACCTCAGGGGAAGGGGAAGGGGAAGGGGAAGGGGAAGGGGAAGAGGAAGAGGAAGAGGAAGAAGAAGGAAAAGAAGAAGAAGAGTTGGTTCTTATATGCCACTTTTCCCTACCCAAAGGAGGCTCAAAATGGCTTCCAATCGCTTTCCCTTCCACTCCCCACAACAAACACCCTGTGGGGTGGGTGAGGCTGAGAGAGCCCTGATATCACTGCCCGGTCAGAGCAGTTTTATCAGTGCCGTGGCGAGCCCAAGGTCACCCAGCTGGCTGCATGTGGGGGAGTGCAGAACCGAACCTGGCATGCCAGATTAGAAGTCCACACTCCTAACGACTACAACAAACTGGCTCTCTGAAGAAGCTCTCTTCAAAATAGCTGTTGGATGTTGTGATGCTTCTCTGGGCCAGTGCACCCTACAGACCGTGGTCTTAGATCCTCCCAACACAAGCAGCAAAGACCAGGCAAACCTCTGCAGTGACTGAATCCATCAATGCATCAATCCATCTTTCTCACATTATTATACCGCCCTTCCATACAGCTCTGGGCGGTTTACATATAATATCACTACATTGCAACAAATATAACAAGTATAACAATCATAACATAACATGTCAACCAGAACAATATTTAAACAGGAACAGGAACGTTGACACGGCTTTGGGTTGGTCAGATTCTTCGGTCATGGGAAAGGGTGTCTAGGGGGGCAGTGGGTGTTTTTTGAGGGGGCTGGTCGGCCTCAAGGAAATACCTGGTGGAGGAGCTCCCTTCTGCAGCCCCTGTGAAATTGTGAGAGTTTGGGCAGGGCCCTGATCTCTTCAGGGAGCTCGTTCCACCAGGTGGCGGTCAGGACCAAGAAGGCTCTGGCCCTTGTTGAGGTACAACATGCTTCTCTGGGGCCAGAGATCCGCAGCAGAGCATAAGTCTCTTTGGGGGGGTATAGGCAGGGAGGTGATCTCTCAGATACACTGGGCCCAGACCGCGTATGGCCTTGAAGGTGGTTACTAGAACCTTAAGCTTAATTCAGAATTCAACTCGGAGCCAGCTGAGTTGTTGGAGTACAGGCTGGATGTGGAATCTCCATGGTGTATTGGTGAGAATCCTGGCCTTGGCGTTCTGCACCAGCTGCAGTTTCTGGATCAAGGATAAGGGTAGGCCTTCAGTCATCAGACTGCAGAAGCTAAGCAGAATCGGCCCTGGCTAGAATTCGGATGGGGGACCTGCAAACGTTATCATGCACAGAAGAGGAAGAGCTGTTTTTTTGTACTCCACTTCTTACCACCTGACGGTGTCTCAAAGCGGCTTACAATCGCCTTCCCTTTCCTCTCCCAATAACAGGCACCCTGTGAGGGAGGTGAGGCTGAGAGAGCCCTGATATTACTGAAGAAGAAGAGGTCGCAGCTTCGTGCCAGGGAAAGCAGGAGGCCCACCACACCTGCTGCTTTCCCCGGAACGAAGCCTTCTCCATGGGCGGTGGCGGGAAAGGAGAAGGCAACTCACCTCATCGGGTGACTCACCTGTGGAGAAGGGTCTTCTTCCCGCAGTGACTCCCCGGGCGGCTGATCCAAGTAGGCAATGGGAGCCACGCGTTGCCTACTTGGCCCTGGAGTCACACTCGGAGGGGCCAATCAGGCCCCTGATTGGCCCCTCCGAGGTTTTATCCTAGACAGAGCCCGCCCCTTTCTCCTCCCCTTTACCCCTTACCCTTTTATTTAGACCGCTCTGCAGGAGTGGTTTAAAGATGTGATTTTGAAACTACTGTATTTTTAAAGTTTTTTTTTATTGGACTTGTTAACTGTCGTTCTCGGGCCAGCCGGCTCAACAGCAGTTTATAACAGAGAACAAAACTACAATAAAATACAATAAAATCAGAATCCAGTAGCACCTTTAAAACCAACAAAGATTCATTCAAGGCGTGAGCTTTCAAGTGCTTGCCACTGGGCTCTGATTTCACTGTGATACAATAAAATTAGTCGTCTGAGGCCAAAGGTCATCGCCATCTTAGACACACAGCAAATCATACAAACATCAACATTAAAACAACTTAACCCAAGACCACTAAACAAATAAAAGCACTGCTCTCATTAGATACAGCTCTGGCCCCAGAACTTCTTGGCTGTTAAAGTAACCACTCTGTAAGACCCAGTGGAATCAGCCTCTGAGAGAAGAAAGAACAGCTTACAGTCTAATCACACAAAGGGAGAAGAAGAGAAAGAGCAGCTTTCCAGAGTCTGATGAAGAATTTAGGCTCACTAAACACACAGAGAGAAATTTGGTTCTGGGCTCTAAATAGATAACTTATGGTGTGGCAGATCCTCTGGAACTGAAGTGCCTCAGATTACAAAGACGTGAAGTCAGCGAGATTATCGGGGCCGGGGGGGGGGGGGGATATTAACCAGGTAGGAGCCTCTACAATTATTGAGAACAGGGTACAATTTGGGGACTGAAACATGGACCAGACCAGCATGTCAACAAAACAATAAAAACAAAAATTCTTTCTTCATAAAAGGCTTTTAATGCACATGAATGCAGGAAGCAGTCTTAAATTGTCCACAGCTTGCTAAGATCTTTCTTAAGTGCCAGCATGCAGCAGTGGTTAAAGAGCAGCGGCCTCTAATCTGGAAAACTGGGCCTGATTCCCCACACCTCCTCCACATGCAGCCAACTGGGTAACCTTGGACTACTCACAATTCTCTTAGAGCTCTCTCAGCCCCACAGAATGTCTGTTGTGGGATGAGGAAGGGAAAGGTGTCTGTAAGCTGCTTTCAGACTCCTTTGGATAGTGCAAAGTGGGGTATAAAAAACCAGCTCTTCTTCTCCTAAATCCTGAGAGGCCAGGGACGAAATCTAGGCCCGGCACGTGCCAAGTGCGGCAATGCCTCTGAGCTATGACTCCCTCACTCCCATCACAGGGAAAGAATGAAATGGAATCTGCATACGCGTATTCAAACAAAGTCGTCTTGACCAGCTCTGTAAGAATATTCTCTGCAAGTTCTTTTACAGAATGGCCTTGATGATTTTTTGCTTTTGAAGGTACATTGCCTCCTGCAGTTTCCCCCCTATTTCTCACTTCTTTTTTATATCCCAAATGATTCCGGCATACCAACTACAATCTGGCTTTACAGTGCTCGGCAACAAAGAGCCTTACCCGTCTTGGTCGCTGGTCTGGTGTTGTCTGAAAGGGACACGGGGTTCCAGGCGAAACTGCGGGAGGGGAAAGGACCCACGATCCAAGGGCCCAGGGGTCTCGGAGGGCTGGTTTGAACACATCTGAAAAAGAGAACCAGGGTGCAAACACCTGAGCACTCCACCTTCTCTCTCGGTCTCCACAACAAACAAAGCCCTACATAGCCTGGAACCAGGGCCTCTGAAGGTTTGTCTTCTCAAGGACATTCCTGCCTAGGAATTACAATTAAGGAAAAGGTCCTCATGACTATCGCATGAATCAAAGAAGCTGGGCAGAGCCTTTTTAGTGGCAGCCCCATGATTACGGAACAACCTCTCCAGGTAGATGAGCCTGGCTTTCTCACTGTCAATCTTTAAGATGCAGATGTGAAGACGGTTTTATTTAGGCCTGCATTTGGTTTATGTTTACTAACAGTCCTTCATTCGGATTTAAAATTTCGGTATTTGTGTTTTATTTTATGGGTTTTCTCTACCTTGAGCTCCACAAAGCAAAAGAACAGCTAATAAAACTTTGAAGCAAATACAGAAATAGCTTTTACAATCAACAAAAAAATGGCAAAAAGAGAGCACTATAACTCCAGTTCATCTAATGCAGGGGTAGTCAAACTGCGGCCCTCCAGATGTCCATGGACTACAATTCCCAGGAGCCCTTGCCAGCATTCGCCAGCAAATGCTGGCAAGGGCTCCTGGGAATTGTAGTCCATGGACATCTGGAGGGCCGCAGTTTGACTACCCCTGATCTAATGAAACGGACTGCTGGCAGGCTGGAGAGGAACGGCAGCTCATTTTTCACACAACTTAGGGAACTCACTGCCGCAAGATGTGGCAACTCAAGGCTAACCGTGCCTGACAGCTGACAGCTCAGAGATTGACCATCTTAGATGGCATCTCAAGACATTGGCAACTTTTTAAAAAAGGTATAGAAGGCAGCCTTTTTCAACCTTTTGATTATGGAGGAACCCCTGAAATATTTTTCAGACTTTCAGGAACCCCAGAAATGGAAACATGCCCCTTCAGAGAATTTGGTGCGGAGGTAAGATGTGGGAGCCAGCCAACTGATCCATCAACTGATCATTTACCACTTTCATTGTGGAGAAAGACACTAGGTCTGTAGAGCAATGGGGGAAATGGGCTCCAGTGACCTCAGCAGCCATCTGAACTACTGGGAAAGGCTGTGTAATCCTTGGGGAGCTCTCAGTGAACCCCGGGGTTCCCTGGAACCCTAGTTGGGAATCCCTGAATTAGAGGATGAACAGTGGTTCAAAAATTCGATTCGGGAAAAATTAATCCCCCCCCCAAAGTCCTAGCCGAATCCCATTAGCAAAGCAGAGCAGGGTGGAGGAAATGCAGGACTCACAAAAGCTGGTAGCATGTCATGGTACGTTGGTGGCTGGTAGACATTGGCCATGAACTGCGAAGCCCCTTTGCGGATAGGCTGAGTCGGGCGAAGAGAGGGCTCCTTAGGGTCGCTGGCGTTCGCTGAGGAGGGGGCTCCGTCTCCTGCGCTAGTGGTCTTGCTGCCCGGCTCAGTCAGGGAGGCGGTCAGAGATGTGGCAGAGGTTACGTTCCTCCCACCGCCCTCCCTCCAACTTGTGACATCTGGAAGGGCAAAAGGGGAAGAAGCTTCTTCTTATCATGGCAAACGTGTTCAAGGAACAGAATTGGGAGCGGCTTCCAATTCATTTAGAACCTCAAGGCCCACTGAACGCATGTCGTCACACCCATCGCCTCCTGGATTCACACCCCTGGTGGGTCGGCCCAGTTCAGGTGCCTAGGCTTGGCTATGACTTGGCTGGTGGCAACACAGGCCCCAGATGAGACGGGAGCTGAGACCCACACTGGCCACTCCAGCAGGCGTTTGGGGACCTGTCTGGACACCCAGGCCAACCGCTACCCCTCCGCCAACTTTGTGGGGCTGCTGCGAAGGCAACAAGGTGGGACATTCTTGTAAATGTTGCCCCGGCCTTCCAAGAGGAGGTTGGCACAAACTTAGAAAGGAAACCGTTCTGCTGCCTGAAAGGTCCCTGGGACCTTCGGCTCGGATGCTGAGCAGATGGTATTGCAGAGGGCCACAGCTGTTGACTCCAGGCGGCCAAATGGGCCTCGGATGGCAGGACAAGGATTAAATATGAAGCTGCCTTATACTGAACCAGCCCCTGGCTCTCAGGAAGTCCATCTTGTCTGCTCCCTGCTCTCCAGAGCAGCCTTCCTCAGTTTTTTGACTGTTGAGAGACCCCTGAAATATTATTCAGGCTTCGAGAAACCCCAGAAGTGGCGAGATTGTGCAGAATATGGTTGGGAAGCAGAACTGTGGACACGCCCACCTGGGGCCCCTCCCCTCCCCCTCCAGGCCCATCATTGGCCATTTGGGGTGGAGGAGTCGACATGACCTTATATGGTCATATCACTTGCTAAATAGTTAACTAACTCCCACCCATCTGAGAAACCCTTCTAGGGGCATCGAGAAACCCCAGAGTTTCACGAAGCCCTGGTTGAGAAAGCCTATTCCAGAGTCTCAACCACAGATCTTCCACATCACCTACAAATGGATCCTTTTGAAATGGAGATGCCGGGGATTGAACCGACAACCTTCTGTGTGCCAGACAGATGCTCTACAGCTGAGCCACGGCCTCTCTCCAAACAACACCTGTTCTATTCCTCAGCTTCATATCCTGGTGCCCAGCCAAGCTTCAGGGGAATCTTTCTGGCCCTGGTCAACTCTGGACCTCGCGTATTTGCTAAACATCAAAAGACTTCTCGGCCTCCTGGCTTCCTGTGCAGTTCACCCACTGGCGACTCCCCTGCCTCTTCCTCAGCCTCTTCTTGGCCGCTACAGAGCCATGAAAGGTTTCCCTGCTGCCTGGCAAAGGGCCAAGCCCTGCTCCTCTAACACCATCCTCTGGGGCGGGCGAGGCACGGTTGTCGCCATGGCAGGGGGGTTCCCGCGGGGCTGGTGCCTTTCCTTCATTGCCCTCCCGGGCCTCCGGGGACACACGCACACATAACAAGAAAAAACAACTGCAAGTTGAAGCTTAGAATGTTTCCAGAGAGAGCTGTGCAAAACCAACCAGGACACTACGTCGAGCTTGATCTCTCCTCCCCACCCCTGGCACCTCCACCAAGGGGTTGCAGGACAATAATCAGGGTGCTGCCAGCGCAAATGCTTGGCATGGCAAAGCGTCAGGGGGAGTTCTGCCCACGGTGGAGTCTTAATGCAGGGGAGAGGGAGGCACCCCCCACCCTGTGACCTACTCTGAGGGCGGAGGCTTGGTCCGGGCCCATACGACGGATCTAAGACGCCCTTTTCTCTGCCAGCCTTGTCCTGCTCTCCAGCTGCTTTCAGTGTTGGAAATTCCTCGGGAGAGAAGGATAACAGTCGGTTTGAGGCCCTTAAACCTGCCGGAGAAGCAGAGAGATAGTCAGGCAGGGGCTGCTCCATCCCCCCTGCCCCCCCCATCCCCCCGCAAGACCAAACCCTTTCATACTCACCACCTTCTGGTCTGGCTGGCTTTCCATTCAGCTGTGCCCATGACTTTGGTCCACCTTGCACTGAATTTGTACTCTGCCGAAGAAAAGCAAAGCACAGTGGGTTGCCCATTCCAGTTCCCACCTCCAAGGAAGAGAGTTCAGCTTCAAAGGGCTGACTGCTCCACTCATTGTGACCTCACTTCCTGTGTTGACTGGCTGCCCATTCTCCATCCCTGGGAGGCTGAGGCTGGCTGGCTAAGTCATGCCTGTCTTGAGAACCTCAACCCCAATGCGACAGGAAGGTGATGCTCTCAGCTACAATAGCGAAACAGAGCCACCATGTTCCAAGGCAGTCTACCTCTGGGAGCCAGCTCTGGGGGAGAAGTAATATGCAGAAAAGGGTGCTGCCACAGACATCCAGTTGTGGCCTTCCCAGAAAAAACTGGCTGGGTGCCCCAGAGTAACTCACGCTCACCTCTTGACTGATTGACTGGGTCAGTTTCTGTAAACTGGAGACAGATTTCGGCAAACCCTGCTGCGGCAGCAACTCCTGCGGCTGTGCGGCCGCTGCACTGGAACTGAGGGGGGAAAGACGAATAGCCATGTAAAGAGAACTGCATGGGTGGCCCTTAATCGACTGAACCAACGACCATCTGCTGCCCCCCCCCCAAATTCCACCCCTTTCCTGAATCGAACCCTGAACTTTTGGGCTTAGAGCTAATATGTTAAGGTTGCTATGTTATAATAGTTATGAATTATTATGCAACCACTGCTACTACTGTTGTTCATTTGATGTTATTCTGAATTATAATGTACTTCTTTCCTATGTTCTATGTAAGCCACCCTGAGCTGCAAGGGGAGGGAGGTATATAAATTCAATGGATGGACGGACGGACAGACACATGCATGCATCACTCAGCCCCAAGCATGGATGGGTGGATGGATGGACGGATGCATGCATGCATGCATGCATGCATCGCTCAGCCCCAAGGAGAGGATCTAAAAACACAGCCAGGCCTTTCTCTAGCTATTAAGGGGAAGGGGAAACACGTAGGCAGCTTTTCCACCCAATGGTTTCCACCCTCCACTGTTTGGGGCAAATGAGTGCAACAGGTAACCCTTCTCATCAACACAGTATTATCCTTTACTGATATTCAATCCCCCTTTAGCACCTTCGGCTTCTTGCATTGAACTCCAGCCAATCCACTTTGAGATGTCCTGACTTGGATAGCCCAGGCAAGCCTGATCCTGTCAGAGCTTGGAAACTAACAGGGCTGAGCCTAGCTAGTATTTGGTTGGGAGACCTCCAAGGATTTGGGTGGCAATTCCTCCACAGAACACTAGGGGTCATGACGCAGTGACAGGAATAGCAAGCCCACCTCTGAATGCCCCTTACCTGACAACCACACAATCCTCGGACCTCCTGACTCTACTACATACATGCCATACGATGAAGAATACTGTGAGATCCCTTGTTCTCTGTGCTCCAAAACCTTGATTAGAGGCCCGGCTGCTCTAGAATCAAGGGATCTGTCTGGTCTCCTGTGGCCTCAGATTTGTCCATCAAAGAGGAAGGGAGAAACTTGCCCAAAACCCAAGAAAGTGGGGCTGCCCCTCCTACCTCTTTTGGTCTGGCGGATCCTGCTTGTTTGCCCATCCTGTCCCGTCCTTGGGTACTATGATGATATTGGGGTCGTTTCCTTTGTTCTCAGACTTCAAACTTGGCAAGTTGGCAGGAGGCGGCATGCGGCGGGCAGCAGCAACTTTCCCGAGACTCTGTAAGCCATGTCTAGGAATAACTGGGGGAGAGAAAGAGGGGGCGGGCCATCACTGCTGGGAATCGCACATGCGGAATCTGGATGGGACTGCCTGCTGCCACCAAATACAACTAGAGTACCATGGCACTGTAGGGTTGGCCGCTTCGGCATCCGAAGTGACCATTCCTGTCTGAAGCAGCCAGCGCCGCGGCGTAGGGGGGAGGGGAGGCGCACCTGCGCCTCCCCTCCCCCCTTTGCCGCGGTGCTGGCTGCTTCGGATGGGAATGGCTGCTTCGGACGCCAAAGCACCCAACCCTACATGCAGGGTGTTTGTTTATGCCGTTTAGAGTCCACATTTCTCATTGGGACTTGAGGCGGATTACGCAGAGTGAGTCACTATACCAAGGGTAGTCAAACTGCAGCCCTCCAGATGTCTATGGACTACAATTCCCAGAAGCCCCTGCCAGCGAATGCTGGCAGGGACTTCTGGGAATTGAAGTCCATGGACACCTGGAGGGCCGTAGTTTGACTACCCCTGCACTATACCATTAATGTGTTGGGGCGTTCAAAAATCAATGAAATAAAGATTAGGGCTGTAGGAATCTGAAACCATCCAGAAATCTAAAACGAGAGAACGGCAGCAAAGCTTATGTGTTAGCACAAAGCATTAACTCAGGCTTTCTCTGCCAGGGTTTCATGAAACCCCGGAGGTTCCTTGATGGCCCTGGAAGGGTTTCCCGAATGGCTGGGGGGGAAAAATCATTTTTTACACGTTTTAAACATCTGTTAAACATTTATCGGGATATATGACCATATAGGGTTATGACGACCCATTTCCCCCCCAACCCGGTCCCCGGTGATAAGAAGGTTGGAGACCACTGGTCTACAGGACTGCAGTACTGCTTAGATCAGGGATTCCTGGAGAACCCCTTAGGTTACTGAGAGCCTAGATGCAGGTTTTTTTTTTTTTAACTTTCTCTTTAAGAATAACCTGGCAAATTTTGGGCCTCTCCTATTTAAAACTACACCACCAGTACTTGGTAGAGGCTAAGCCACCAGTACTTGGTCTCCCACTGAATATCTTTTCTGCAGGTAATTTTCTACTTGTTAGCATTATTCTGATTCAAAACAGGTAAGATATTACCTTGAATTGGCTCTTTTCTCTTAGCCTGGATTTGTACTCTTTCTCATTTAAGATTGATGGCCTGAGTCATCTTGCAAATCAGCATCAAAGCTGATTATCTGCATGAGTTTATACAACAATTTTTGGTTGTTTCACTGATTTTCAACTGAATACTCCCTAGTAAGTGTGTTTTAAATTGCCATCCACATTTGTAAGTTCTTGCTGGACTAGATGGACCATTGGTCTGATACAGCAGGACTCTTCTGATAATCTTATGAAGGCCTCACCCTCTGCGCCCTGTTGTTGGCCATCCGGAAGAACTGGCTGGCCACTGTTTGAGACAGGATGCTGGGCTAGATGGGCCACTGGTCTGATACAGCAGGACTCTTCTGATATTTTTATGAAGGCCTGGGCTGCTATGCCCACTTGATGGCTCTCCAGAGGAATTGGTTGGCCACTGTGTGAGAAAGGATGCTGGACTAGATGGACCACTGGTCTGATCCAGCAGGGTTCCTCTTTTGTTCTTAGAAGCCACTGAATTACTACAGGAAGTAGTAAGAGTTTGATTTCTTGAGTGAACATATGAAGCCACCTTAAGTCAGTCTACTGGCAAAACTATCCAAGAATAGTCCACTCAATCAGCTCAAGATTGAGTCTTGACTGAGTCTTCCTCAGTCCTGCATCCTGACAGCTGTTAAACAGATGATGCTAGTTATTTTTATTTTATTATTAACAAAATACTCTGCATCTCCCCCATGGGGCTCCAAAACAATTTACAGGGTCAGTCTACTGGAGAGCCAGTTTGCTGTAGTGGTCAGGAGTGCGGACTTCTAATCTGGTGAGCCGCCTTTGATTCCCCGCTTCTCCCCCATATGCAGCCAGCTGGGTGACCTTGGGCTCGCCACAGCACTGATGAAACTGTTCTGACTGAGCAGTGATATCAGGGCTCTCTCAGCCTCACCCACCTCACAGGGTGTCTGTTGTGGGGAGTGGAAAGGGAAGGTGAGTGTAAGCCGCTTTGAGCCTCCTTCGGGTAGAGAAAAGCGGCATATAAGAACCAACTATTCTTCTACCCTTCTCCATGTTATCCTCACAACCACTTTGCAAAGTAGATTAAGCTGAGTGTGTGAGAAAGCCCAAGGTCACCCAGGAAGCATTCACAGTGGAGTGGGATTCGAACCTTGGTCTCGCAGATCCTAGTCCTGACTGCAGCACACTGAGTTGGAACTCAGGACCCTCTACAAGCAAAGCAGATCCTCCGCCCAGGGAGCATCAGCCCCTCTGCCTCCTTTTTATAGTTGAACAGGGCTACGTCTGATTGCAATCAGCCACAATCCGTTTTTGTTAGACTTTGTCTCTTAGCAAGAGCCAGCCACAGACTGTCAATTACAGGGTTAACTATTTGTTTACACTTGTTGCTAGTGGGGACAGGCAGAGTGGGTCATGTGGTCTATGTATAGCTATGCAGATTTGTTTACGGCAGGGGTAGTCAAAACTGCGGCCCTCCAGATGTCCATGGACTACAATTCCCAGGAGCCCCTGCCAGCATTCGCTGGGAGGGGCTCCTGGGAATTGTAGTCCATGGACATCTGGAGGGCCGCAGTTTGACTACCCCTGGTTTAGAGTGCCATTACCTCATGCTTGTTTACCACGTCCACAAGTTTAGCAGGAAGAGAAGAATTCTCCTTCTTCCCTTTGTTTTGAGTAGACATCTGCTTTAGGCAGACCGGGAGATCCATCTTGAATCTTCACCATGTGACAGCTAAGGTGTACTGCTCCTGTATGAGCTAAGGAAGCTATGCATTTTCTTGTTTTATCTTCCATTTTCCCCTATCCTGTTTAGCTAGTAAAATTATCTTTTTTATATACAGTATATAACTGCCTTGTCTGGTCCCATCATCATTTATATAATAACTCTGCTATTATTTATAACATAAACTCCCAAATTACACCAACAGCTTTGCAAATCTGATGCGACGGTTTCGTCTATGCGTTCTTTTGCTGACGTTCCTCTCTGAAAACACAACTTGCTTGTCTTCTGTTCTGCCACAGACTACTTTTTAAATAGCAGCTGGTAACGCTAGGGCTCATTTACAAGCTCACATCCCCAATGCTCCCTCTTCCTGGTTTACAATTCCCATTCATCCTTCAGACTCAAATGCTGCCTAGCTCGAATGCCTAGGTTCCCCTTAATCTCCTTTGCAGCTTTTCCAGACCTCCTGAATTAATGCTTTCAAAACTGCGGATTAAGCTTAAATCACAAAATCAATTTTCAGGTCAAAGAATAAAACGTGCCTCCCAGGTCTATTAAAATCAGAATTATCCGCCCTCTGAGAAAACCAGCACCCTGTTATGGGTGCCCATCCTGCCTGGCAAGGTATGCTCAGAACAGGGACTCATGCAGAGAGACACTAGGCAATCCCTTGTCTAATGTCAAGCAGTTCTGCATGGGAAATTGTTACATCATCACATTTAATATAGAGAGATATATCAGAATTATCTTTCCCCCACCAAATCATGGATGTCAAGGTCAACTATGGTTATTTTTTATTGCTACTGTTCAATCAGATTCTTAACTGAGGCTTATGAAGTCGTATAAGAACTCGGTGAAAGCGGCAAAACCGGACTTCTTTGCCGCAGAAATCACGTCCGCAAACTCTAGGGGGGTAGTGGTCAGAGCGTCTGACTAGGGTCTGGGAGAACCAGATTTGAATGCCTCCTTTGCCATGTCAAGTTACTACATGATCTTGGCCAGTCACACTCTTTCTGCTTATTCTGCTCAGCACGGTAGTTGTGAGGATAAAATGCAGGAGAGGGCAACTGCATAAACCCCCTTGGGTCTCCGCTGCAGACAAAGGTGGGCTTATAAATGAAGGAAATTAATACATAACATTTTAGAATGTGAAAAGCTGCCTGCAAACGGAAAACAAGCGCAAAGTACAAAAAGAGTTGGAAGAACCTTTCCATTTGTGCTCATTTTTCCATTTGCATGGAGCTCTTGTGCAAAGGAACATTCAAAGCTGGAATTTACCGACGACACTGTGCAGGTCCATTGACTTGCATGGGGGAGCTGGGCCTGAGACAGCAGAACAGATTGTACACTCTTTCAGATGCAAGGCAATGTCTGTGATGCTCCTTTGCATGAAATGCCCTGAGGCCACCAAAGAGAAGTAGCATAACAGCGGGAGGGCTGAGCTTAAACCGTTCTCCCAAATCTGAACACGTGAAGCTACCTTTGACTGAACCGGAGCTTTGGTCCATCCAGGTCTGGCAGCAGCCCTCTAAGTTCCCAGGAAGAGGTCTTTCCTATCGCCTCCTTCCCAGTCTAACTGGAGATGCCAGGAACTGAACCTGGATCCTTTTGCAAGCCAAGCGGAAGCTCTGCCACTGAGCCACGGATCCTCCTAAGCAGAGGTCCCCAACCTTTTTATCACCGGAGACTGATCAACGCTTGACAATTTTACTGAGGCCCAGGGGGGTAGTCTTTTGCCGAGGGACGTTGTCACCTGAGCCCCTGCTCCACTTGCTTTCCCACCAGCGCCCCTGACTTCCCGCTGCCCACTGGGGGGTGCTGCCAGCAGCAGCTGTGCAGTGCCACGCCAACAGGAAGCCCCAGCTATGGCGGCCACTGGAGAGCACTAAAGGTGAGCCGATGGCAGAGTGGCAGGGCATCCCCCAAGGCAGCAGTTGGGGAGGAGGACGAGGAGGAGCAGCGGCCCGGTACCGACTGATCCACGGCCCGATACCGGTGCCCGGACCCGGCGTTGGGGACCACTGCTCCTAAGTATTTACCCTGCTGCTCCCAGAAGGGCTACCAAGAGGAAGGTACTAAAGATACAGAACTCTCCAGAAGTGGGTTAAAGTATTGCCACTGTCCAACACATCTGTTCTTATCAAGCATTCTGCCTGGGTTCTTCTGACTATTGGGGAATCAAAGGGAACCTTTGTCCACTTCCCCCCCCCAAGAGATTACAAAAGCCACAGCTCCCACCACGACCCCACTCCCACCTTCTCTGTCCCTCCTTACCTGTAGTTCTGATAGCTTCTACTGACTTTCCTTTATACTTATCAAACAGGCTGAGCGTCGAGTACTTGCTTTTCCCATCCTTTCCCTTGGTTATTTGCCCCAAACGATCGGACATTGCGATGAAATGTCATCTAGTAAGGAAATTTCTCTGCGCCGCTCCCGATCTGCCTGCAGAAACGTGGAGAAAAGCAGCGGAAGATAAAGAGCTGGGTTTTTTCATACCTCACTTTTTAGTAGCCAAATGAGTCTCAAAGTAAAGAGGAACACCTTTCCCTTCCTCTCCCCACAAGACACCTTGTAAGGCAGGTGAAGATGAGAGAGCTCTGAGAGAAGTGTGACTGGCCCAAGGTCACCCAGCTGGCTGCATGTGGAAGAATGGGAAATCGAAGCTGGTTTTCCAGTTCAGAGGCCACCGCCCTTAACCACTACACCAAGCTGGCTCTCACCTGATAACATGATACCATGGCCCATTGGCAGGGGGATTAAACAATGAGACAAGATAAATCTTTTTAATCTAAAAGAAGAGGACAAAAGTTTGCTGAAGGCTGAGAGAGAATAAGATCTGAATGTAAGTAGCCACAAACAATCCATCGCATCACCGATAGAGGAATACATCAGACATCACACAGTTTCGAACGCAGCCCATTTGCTTACTTACTCAAAACATATTCACCAGCCTTCTTCATAAAAATCAGAGTCCAGTAGCACCTTTAAGACCAACAAAGATTTATTTAGGGCGTGAGTTTTCGAGTGCAAGCAAGTCTGAGGAAGAGTGCTTGCACTCGAATGCTCACGCCCTAAATCAGGGGTAGTCAAACTGCGGCCCTCCAGATGTCCATGGACTACAATTCCCAGGAGCCCCCTGCCAGCGAATGCTGGCAGGGGGCTCCTGGGAATTGTAGTCCATGGACATCTGGAGGGCCGCAGTTTGACTACCCCTGCCCTAAATAAATCTTTATTGGCCTTAAAGGTGCTACTGGACTCTGATTTTATTGTGCTACTTCAGACCAACACGGCTACCGATTTGTATCTAGCTGTCTTCATAAGAGCTGAAAGTAGCTTCTAAACATTAAAAAAACACAAAAGACATTAAAATAAATTTAAAATCACTACTCAGGACTATTTCTAAACCTAATGTACAGTATAAAAACATACTTAGGTGCCTCCTGAAAGTCTAACCACGAAAGGCAGTGCTCTCTCTAAGCTGTGCACATGAGTGGCCGCTCATGAACGCAGGAAGCCCCGCTTAGCAGTGGTCGGCACTGTCTTGCACATCCCATTGCCCATTTTAAGATTGAAATGAATTGCAAGCACAGAGTAACTACTGTGCATACAGTTTCCCAATGCAATGCTCCAAACGATGCATCTGCTTTAATATTTGTGGTTCTGCCAAGGACGGAGCTTGAGGTCCAAGGAAGGATTGAAGCAGGCGATGTAACTGACCAATCAACTGCAGGATTTAGTCAGTTTAAACTGGAGCTGACCAATAGCATGCACTGAAAGGAAGACCCATAGTTTGCTACTGTACGTAACATGGGGGTTTTCAGGGGTTTCTCAGTTCAGTTTTGCCTCTGGTAACATCATCCTGAGATCACAATAAAGGGCTGGCTGAACCCCCAGTGGTCCTAGCTTCCTTCGAACCCACGGATTTAACAATATTGCAAACATAATATTTCTAAACAGCGACATCTTGTTTGCTAAGCAATAGTAGACATTTCCACTCTGAATATTGACACACAGGTAAAAGATCAAGAAAAGTCTCTGGATGATGCTGTGTGTCGAAGTGATTCTTCATCACCGACGCACATACATTCAGAAAACCGTAAATGTACATATTGACCAACTAAACAAAGCACCAGTAACCTCACCCAACTGTGAAGAGCTCTGTATTTTGTACTTGGAAGTATGGGGTGAGGAATGAGAGGAGGGTGATAAACCACTGCAATCTCAATCACAGGCCTGGCAGAAGAGCACCATCTTACAGGCCCTGCAAAACTGAGGTAGCTCCATCAGGGCCCTGGTCATTCGACCAGGCTGGGGCCAGGACCAGAAAAGGCCCTCACTCTGGTCAAGGCCAGGCAGACATCTTTGGGGATCCTTCAAATATGCAGGACCCAGAACACATGGGGTCACAAAGGTCAACGCCAAAACCTTGAACCTTATTTGGAACTCAACCTCCGATCAATATAGCTGTTGGGAGGGCAAGTCATATATGCGCCAAGGGGTCCTTAAGCAGACCCAACAAGCTGTGTTGTGCATCAGTTGCAATTTCCAGGTCTGAGCCAGGGCTAGCTCTGCACAGAGTGAATTACAGTAATCCAATCTGGGAGTGACTGTTGCTTGGATCACTGTAGTGGCATCTTCTGGGCCAGGTAGGGCTCTAGTAGGACTATCAGGGTCACATGTTCCTGATAGTCACAGCCTTCTGCACTAGCTGCAGCCTCCGAACTGCTCTTTAGGCAGTATGCTGCACCAGCTCTTTGTCAGCAATGCAAAAGCAATTCACAGGGGCCTTCTGCACAGCCCACCCACCATCCTGTTTCCTGCTAGACTTGCACAACAGAACTCCCTGGGAGGTGGTGCCTCGCCTTAGGTGGCAAGAAGAGAGGTGCAGCTTGGGTTTCCGCAGAAGGCACCGAATCAGCTCAGGCCACCTCTTAAAATATTTATAACTTGCCTTTCTGCCATAGGTGGCTCACAAAACACCAGCAGGTGAAATATATAATAAAATCTATCTTGTATATGCCCTGGATAGCCCAGGCTAGGCCAATCTTGGAAGATAAGCAAGGTCATTGCTGGTTAGAACTTGGATGGGAGACCTCTGAGGAATACTTTAGTTGCAATGAGAAGGCAGACAAATACAAGCCACTTTAGAACTACGGTTGGGTGTTTCGGGCGCTGAAGCAGCCGTTCGAGCTCTAAGCAGCCAGTGCCGTGGCTGGCCGCTTCAGCAGCCAAAGCGCCCAACCTTTGTACTTAGGTTGTACTTAGAACATTTCTTGCCTCAAAAACTCTATGCAGGGATTTCCAAACAGGGATCCAGGGAACCCTGGGGTTCCGAGAGGGCTCCCCAGGGGTTCTGCGACCTTTCCCAAAAGTTCTTATGGCTGCTGACATCACTAGATGTCAGGGCCAGGGCTTTCTCTGTCCTGGCCCCCACCTGGTGGAATGAGCTCCCGGGTGAGCTGTGGGCCCTGCAGGAGCTGTCAGCATTCCGCAGGGCCTGTAAAACAGAGCTCTTCCGCCAGCTCTATGGTTGAGGCTGGGGTTGGCGAGGAAGAACATTGCCCCCCTGGGGGGTTTGAAGTAGTCATCATCACCCTCCATCCCCCAATGCCCTTGTTTGGGTAGGGGAAAGTGGTATTTTCCCCCGCGTTGGGTATTTTTATAGTCTTTTAACAGGGGTTTTAATGGGGGATTTTAAAACTATTGTTACCTGCCACGAGCCTGTAGGGAGGGGCGGGAAATAAATCAAATAATAATAATAATAGATGTCACTGGAGTGTACTTCCCATTATTTTACGGGCCTAGTCTCTTTCTTCACGATGGAAATGGTCAATGATCTATTGGTTGGCTGCCTGGCTCCCCCATCTTACTTCTGCACCCGCTCCTCTGAAGGGCGATGTCACCACTTCTTGGGTTCTTTAAAGCCTGAAAAATATTTCAGGGGTTCCTCCATGGTCAAAAGTTTGAAAAAGGCTGTTCCACGGATTGCCATAAATTGGTGTGACTTGACAGCACTTTCCACCACCATGTTGTATATACAGGTCTGGTGTTTAATCGACCCCAAATAATGCACTTTCATTCCATTTTCAATGCACTTTGCAATTGGATTTTCGTATGTGGAATGGCAAAATCCACTTGCAATCCATCACTACACTGACCTGGAAGTCAGCAGAAAGTGCATAATTCAGCACGCATGAAAGTCCCCTTATTCTTGCATCAGGTTCTGGATCGGATATACAAGGTAACACCCCTCCAAATGAATTGCTCTTTTTAAAATGTCATTGGGGAGGCCTCATCTTGGGCCGGGGGCTGAAAAGGCCCCCATCATCCGCTGGAAAAGCATGGAGACTTCCTTGTTCTTGAATTGGCTGACTGAAGTTTGGAGAGTGGCTTTGATGATTAAATTCCTTCTTATCATTGGAGTGACACAGATATCTCTAATTATGTGAATACATTTGAGAGGTGGATGGTGTTCACCTCATCTTTGGAATAACAAAGTATGTACACTGATAAATCTAGATGGGCCTGTATGCAAAGTTTTCCCAAGACCAACTCCCTCAAATGTCAGATGAGCGGCAGTGCAAGCAAGTACAACGATATAGGCTAGATATCAGGAAAAAGTTTTTCACAGTCAGAGTAGTTCAGCAGTGGAATAGGCTGCCTAAGGAGGTGGTGAGCTCCCCCTCACTGGCAGTCTTCAAGCAAAGGATAGATACACACTTTTCTTGGATGCTTTGGGATGATTAGGGCCGATCCTGCGTTGAGCAGGAGATTGGACTAGATGGCCTGTATGGCCCCTTCCAACTCTATGATTCTATGATTCTAAGTGTAAAGTGTCGAACCTTGGGGCAAATAATGCCAGCAAGACATCAAGAAAGGGACCTTGAGGTGGTAGTGGACAGCTTGATGAAAATGTCAACCTAGGACGCAGTTGCTGTGAAACGTGCAAATCCCATGCTTTTCATAATTATAACAGGAAGATAGAGTAAAACTGCTGATGGCATACTATCTTGAGACTCCTTCGAGTAGAGAAGAGCGGCATATAAGAACCAACTCTTCTATATCTTCTTCCTCTTCTTCATGTGAGGGAAAAGAAAGGGAGAACATTTTCTCCTTCTTCCATAATACTAGAACCCAGAGTCATCCACAGAAGCTGAAGGATGGAAGGTTCAAAACAGACACAGAGAGGCACTTCACACAGTGTGCAGTTGGATTTGTAGAACTCGCTGCTACAAGATGTGGTCATGGATGCTAACGTGGAAGGTACTGAAAGAGGAGTGGACAGATTCAGAGGTGGCAGGGCTATCGATGGCTAAAAAAGGTAAAGGTAAAGGTATCCCCTGTGCAAGCACCGGGTCATGTCTGACCCTTGGGGTGACGCCCTCTAGCGTTTTCTTGGCAGACTTAATACGGGGTGGTTTGCCAGTGCCTTCCCCAGTCATTACCGTTTACCCCCCAGCAAGCTGGGTGCTCATTTTACCCACCTCGGAAGGATGGAAGGCTAAGTCAACCTTGAGCCGGCTGCTGGGATTGAACTCCCAGCCTCATGGGCAAAGCTTTCAGACGGCTGCCTTACCACTCTGCGCCACAAGAGGCTCTTTATCGATGGCTACGGCTTATGAAAAACAGGGTTATCGGTGTCTACTGAGCATGATGCGTATCTACTCCCTCCAGTACCAGAGACAGTCACTTTGAAGCATGGGCCAGAGCATGTTGGTGTAGTCTTCGTGTTTGTGGGCTTCCAAGAGGCAGCTGGTAGGCCACCGTGTGAACAGAGTGCTCGGCTAAATGGGTCTTTGGTCTGATCCAGCAGGGCATATCAACAGCAATCTCAAGAAAAGCAAGCTGGATTTCCAAGTCCTAAGTACAGCCTGATCATTTACCCCCGCATGACTGCTGGAAGCGACTGCCCTGCGATTATTTTAGGATGTGACCATGACTACTGAGAAAGGGGATGGAAGCTCAGCGGCCACAGCACCAACCCAGATTATTCGATGGACAACGCTTTTGCAGGGAGAAGAAATTTGGCAGGCTGCAGAATTTTCTGCAGATCTAAGACCGGATCAGGTTCAAGATGTTGGTGCTAACCTTTGAGGCCCTTAACAGCCTGAGACGCCTGTATTTACAGGACTGTCTCTTCTGCTATACCCCCAAGGAGCACTAAGATCCAACAATCAGCACTTGGTCGGAATCCCAAGCCTGCTAGGTGACCTCGGGCCATTCACAGTCCTCTCAGCCTAACCTACCTCACAAGGTCCCTGTCATAGGGAGAAAAAGAGCTGGGTCTTGTATTCTATGCTTGTCACTACCTGTATGTGTTCCAAAGTTGCTTACAAACAGTTTTCCCTTCCTCTCCCCACAAAAGGCACCCTGTGAGGTAGGTGGGGCTGAGAAAGAGCTCTAAAAGAACTGCTCTGTGAAAACAGCAAGTAGCACAAGGTTACCCAGCTTAGCTGCACGTGTGGGATCAAACCCAGTTCCCCAGATTAGAGTTTGCTGCTCTTTAACCACTATACCAAGCTGCCTCTCATTACACCATGCTTGAAAGGAAGGAGGCTGCAAGCCACTCTGAGACTCCTTAAGGTACAGAATAGCAGACTAAGAAAACCAATTTCTCTTCTTCGTCTTTACAATTGCTGACAAGCATCTCTAAGAATCCACTTGTTCCCTTTCAAGCACCCACATCTACTACCGCAGTACACCTTAAAGCAGGATTTGTCCCATTTTCATCAGGATCTCCAAAATTTAGGAGCCAAGCTCATTCTTGACCCTCCACGATTTAACGGCAAAGATGTCTAATTATTGATACAGCAAAACCTAAAGCTCCTTCCACTCTCTAGTCCAGGGGTAGTCAAACTGCGGCCCTCCAGATGTCCATGGACTACAATTCCCAGGAGCCCCCTGCCAGCATTCGCTGGCAGGGGCTCCTGGGAATTGTAGTCCATGGACATCTGGAGGGCCGCAGTTTGACTACCCCTGCTCTAGTCATTTTATTAAAGCTATGACCAAAGTGTTGCGGTATATAAATAAATATGTCTGTTACCACCACACTAAAAAGATAACTAGCCTAACTTCTGTCTAATGGTTATCTTTCCTAATTCCATTACTGCTTTAACAGGCTCCATTTAACTGAATATCAGGGCTCACGTGGAAAACAACTGCTTAAGAAGAAAAAGAGCTGGGTTTTTTTGTACCCTGTTTTTAACTACACAAAGGCGTTTCAAAGCGGTTTATTATTGCCTTCCCTTTCTCTCCCCACAACAGACACCTTTGTGAGGTTGGTGGGGCTGAGAGAGCTCTAAGAGAACTGGGACTGGCTCAAGGTCGCCGAAAGGCTTCAAGTGAAAGAGAAGTGGGGAATCGAACCCAGCTCTCCAGTTAAGGGTCTGCTGCAATTAACCATGATACCACATCAGCGCTCAAGAGATGAATCCATCCATCCTCTTTCAATGGTGTAAAGTTAATCAGCATGAACACAATAAAACAGGGGTAGTCAAACTACTGCCCTCCAGATGACCATGTAAACACTGGCAGGGGCTCACGGGAATTGTAGTCCATGGACATCTGGAGGGCCGCAGTTTGACTACCCCTGCAATTTCTGAGGTGAAATGCTAAATAAGCTCAATCTTGCCTCTTCCATTAAAGCCCCCATGGCTCATAGCTTTTGCCAACGCAGGTCCCAGAATCCCCAAAACAGGCACGTCCACTTCCTTGCCTTTTCACCAGCGGAGTTCACTGAACCTCCCCCCTTTGCTGTCCACTGAGATTGGCTGATGGATGCTTTGAAAAACCTGCTGAGAATGTCAGGTGTCCTAATGAAATTTCTAGGCGCCAAGACACCTGGTGCACCAGGATCTGTCCAGCCACACCTACAGGTTTCACTTAGACAGATTTGGCTTCCATCGATTGCAGATTCCGCTCAGCCACAGAGATACACCCTTCACTATTGTCATACCCGAGCCGATTACATGGGGTGTTAGCTCTCGGTGGTATTTCAGCCACTGGACACTGGATTCACATGTGCCACATCATCACTGGAGTCACAGGTGTTCTGGTCAGGAGTGTCATGATGCCTGCTGATATATTTCCAAGTGTTTTTATAAAGTAGGTGGGCTTTTGCCCGGCCACTGGAGATTTGATTGGCTGGGCCGATTCTTAAAGTGTTGCACTAGAACAGTGGTTCTCAACCTTGGGGTCCCGACCCCAATTGGGGTCACGTGGCCCCTTCCGCGGGGGTCGCCAGGCTGGCGGAGCCATGGCACTAGTCGCCTCCATGCTGCTTTCACATTGTTGTGTGCCTGTGTGTGCACCAACATGCGCATGTGCCCACATGCTTGCACACGCCGCCCGCACACACGTATGTGCCACCCTGCCACAGTTTGGGTCGCGGCGTTACAGCGGTTGAGAACCACTGCACTAGAGAAAGCTGCCACAGTAGAGATTTCCCCAGTGTGATGGACAGCATGCTGTGACGGCCATTTTATGGCTGGTTCCGTCCCCTGTGGTAGCTATTTTGTGGTGGCCATTTGGGGAATGTGCCCAGCATTCTGTGTCAGAATTCCAAATGTGTCTACCAGCTCAAAAAGGCCAGGAACCCATGAGCTAGACATTGGTGCATGATAAAGGCAGGCTGGCCGGCATTGGGCAGATTAGAATGACCGGTGTGGTCTACTGCAGTGGTCCCCAACGTTTTTCATCACCGGGAACCACTCAACGCCTTTTACTGAGGTCCGGTGGGGGGGGGGTAGTTTACTCCTCTACTCTCAACCACTGCCCTAACGCTCTCTGATCGCTATGGAAATGTTTAAACATCCCTTCAAAATAAGATACAGACACGCCACAACAATGAATTGTGTTGTAAAGGGCTGGGGGGGATGAAGTAAAAGGCCGGGGGGGGGGGAGGCGTCCTTCGGGGCCCACATCCAATTAGTTGAAGGACCACATGTGGTCCGCGGCCCACAGTTTGGGGATCGCTAGTCTACTGCATGGTCTAAGGCAGATTGGTTTTCTGCAGATTTATTCCAGACCTGGAATTTGGAATCTTCTGGCACAGAATTCCAAACCCGGCAAAGACAAGGAAGAGAGAGGACAGTTAAGTAAACTCCTCTGTAGAGACGGGTACCGCTCTGTTTCTCTTTTTTTTTTTTAAGCTGTATTTTGGAAGAATGAACCTTTTAATCCAGAATGCCAATTCCACGAAGGTTGTTTGCTTCGCGGCTCTTATTAGATTGCCTCGTTACGGTTCCAATCTGAGGAGGCTTAATGAGGTTTAGAAACCATTACCACTTTGGGTTAAAAAAAACCCATCCCTTGAACATATGAAGATGCCTTATACGCAGGGATCCTCAACCTGTGGTCCTCCAGATGTTCATGGACTACAATTCCCATGAGCCCCTGCCAGCTGGCAGGGGCTCATGGGAATTGTAGTCCACGAACATCTGGAGGACCACAGGTTGAGGATCCCTGCTTATACGGACTCCGACTGATGGTCTACCGAAGCCAGTGCTGTTTATTTAGCAAAGGCTTTCTCAGTCAGGGTTTTGTAAAACCCTCGGGTTTCTTTATGGCCCTGGAAGGGTTTCCCAAATAGGTGGGAGTTGGTTAATTATGGGTGGACAGATAATGAATTTTATTGTATCAGCCATTGGCCATCACAATCCTATCGAGTGTAAAGGATATACAGAAGACATAAAATGAAGTAAAAAGCTTAAATTCTAAAATCAACAAAACTAAAATTGGATAAGAGAGTTAAAAGGACTACACAATTTGTTTACATAGTTGGACCTAATTTTCGTAGAGACAATAGAGCAACTCTGTTAGAAATATACGGATCGGTATCTGATAACAAGATCAGTTTTGTCGATTTCAGAATTTAAGTTTTTATTTAATTCCATGTCTTTGGTATACTCTTTGGACTTGATAGGATTGCTATGGCCAATGGCTAATGCAATAAAACAAATCTATTACAATTTTTTGATATCTTAACCATTAGTGGTCCTACAATAAATGGGAAATGCCCCAATGGGTGGAGCATGTCCAGGGCCCAGACTGTGTCTGGACTCAATTTCTGGCTGGCCACACCCTGATTGGGCCAGCCTCTGGAGGAACCACCCTCTGTAGCCAGCCGTGCGGCTCTCCGTGATCCTCAACCAGACAAGCCGGGCTGCCGAAGGCCATGCATCTGCGGTACCCCGCCACTCCACCTGGCCGATGGCCGCCAAGAGGAGGAGCCAGCGACGGCGAGGCACCGGCAGCCACACTAGTGAGGGGTCAGCCGCACCGTAGAGGGCGGAGAGGAGGCTGTGGTGGCACCAGACAGGAAGCAGCGGCAGCTCAGACAAGGCAGCAGAGACGGCACAGAGGAGCCGCTGGCAGCACTGGAGAGGAGGCAGCGGAGAGGCCAGATAGGAGCTGGTGGCAGTGACAGAGAGGACGTACCACTGCTGGCAGCACCCAGGCTGAGCCATGACAGCCCCAAGGGCCACGCTCGCCACGCCGACTTGGGAGGTGGCCACAGATAAGGAAGACGCTCCATGCCTTGCCAGATCTGCCTCCCTCACAACCACCCTTTGACCCACTATAGCCCGCTGCATTTCAGCCTGCAGCAGGCTTTGTGGCTAGTATTTTTTATATTTGTTAAACAGGTGATATGAACCCCCTCCTAAAATAGCCAATGATGGACCCAGAGTGCATGGGAAGAGGAGGGGTCATGATTGCACCACTTCTGGGGTTTCTCAAAGCCTAACAAATGTTTCAGGGGTTCCTCAATAATAGTAAAGTTGAGAAAGGCTAGTTTATACCATCAGCAGCTCTCCAGAGCGTTAGGCACAGGCCCTCCTCATGACCTCCGACATGACTCATCTGAGTGGAGATGTCAGAAATTGAACTTGGGCCCCTCTGCATGCCAAGCAGAGACTCTGCCACTGAGCCATGCCCTTTCCCCACTACTTGTGTCCAAACTTCCTTGTTGGGCCAGACAGTGGTTCAATGCAAACAAGATGCGGCGAGTCAAAGATCTTCTGTGGACATCACTGCAGTCTTGTCTTCTTGCTCAACCTTGCTGCTGGAACCCAAGCAAAACCCACGGTCAGTTGTCATGCCCACGTAGTGTGTGGAAGGGCTCTCTGGGGTGAAAACTGAACACATGGTCCTGCTTCATGTGCAGTGCGAGAGTTTCAGCAAGATGCTGTGCAGTGCTAGGGTTGTGTGCGGTGGCATCCGAATCGGCCGTTCCAGGCAGCCAGCGCTGCGGGGAGGGGGGGGGAGGAGCGGGCGCCGATGCATAACTTGGCGCACAACCCTACGCAGCACAAAGATCCTCAGAAAATGTATGCCTCACATTTTAAATTCTGTCTCTGACAGGGGGCAACTAGAGGAGTCCAGGAACATACCACCACATAGGATCGGCTTCTCAAAGAGGTTTTCATGAAACCCTGGGGGAATGAGTGGGAGTTAATTTTTAATATATATTTTTAAAATTTGTTAAGCCATTTATTGAATGAAACTAATAAATAAGCCCGCTGCAGGCTGAATGCAGTGGGCACTAGCGGGGCGAGGGAGTCTTGCGTGGCGGGACAGGGCCAGGAGGTGAGGGTGGACGAGGGGCGGGGAGCGAGTGCGCGGCAGCATGCCTTGTGCTCTCCCATGGTGCGCCGTGGCCTACCGTGGCATTCGTGGAGGAGGCGATGGCGCAGGCAAGGGGCCCGTTGTTTGGCGTTGGGCGCAGGCGGCGAAGCTCCAAGGCGCCATGTTCTCGACAGTTGGGGGACGGGGGCGGGGGGGGCGCGGTCATGGTCATGTGGGCCAGAGCCAGGCGTTTTAGAGGCTGGTGGGGCTGGAGGCGGTGCCTCACGATTAGTCAGTCCGTCGGCAAGGGACCAATTGCGAGCCACACTTTGGTCCCTTGCCACCGGACTAACAATCGGAGGTCCCAATCAGCAGGCGCTCTGCGCCTGCCAATTGGGCCCTCCGATTTGTCAGTCCAGGGAAAGGGGCCTATCGGCACCCTTCCTCATCACGGACAGGGCCCGACCTCGGGGCCCTTACCAAATTATTTAATCCGCTCCGCTAGGAGCGGGTTAAAGATGACTACATATGGGCATGTCGACCCACCTACCCTTCCCAAAATGGCCAATGATGGGCCTGGAGGGGGTGGCAGGGGAGGGGCCCCAGGTGGGCGTGACCACAGCTCTGCTTCCCAACCACATTCTGCACGATCATGCCACTTTGGGGGTTTTTCAAAGCCTGAGGAATGTTTCAGGTATTACTCAACGATAAAAAGTTGAGAAATGCTGACATGGGATAATGATAGGTACTTTCACCATTTTGTCAGTATCTGGAAATCAGAAACACAGCCTCTGAACATGGAGGTGACGCGTAGTCATCACAGCTTACAGTCCCCGTCCACCACAAATCTGCCCAATTTCTTCCAGAAGCTATCTAAACCAGCTACTATGGCTATATCTTCTTACAGCAAGCCAGAGAAGGAGATAATTGCCAACAGCCCTATGAATTTAGTTTTGTTCCAAAAATATTCTTGCTGCTACCTATGAATTTTAATGGCCATTCCAGTTCCCAGTTACAGTCAATTTGGATGCTGGGACACTTGGTCAGAACACAATAGTAATAAATGTTTTATGGGAAAGAAAGTAAAAACAATGGAAAACCTTCATCAGGCAATAAAATCAGTTCAAATTTGCTTACAGCCATTAAGACCCATTTTGGAGATGTTGGTTTCATCTTCATCCTATGGGGATCGGAGGGCAGGCTGGGGAGTTTTGGGCTTTTTTGTGACATCACTTCCCCCACCCAAATAACAATGTCCTTCCCTTCTCCCCGCAAAGAGAAAAAGTGGAATTCAATTTTCTCATTCCCTTTTTAAACATTTAATAAATAATAATAATATCTAATCTAATAACTCCCACAATTCCGCAGGTTCTGCAAAAGGGAGCTCCTCTGTCAGGCATTTGCCCGAGACCGACCACAGGTTCCCCTCGGACATCCCCTCCATGGCGGAACCAATCTGACCTCTCTGAGGGCCTTAGCCAAGTTACTGTTCCTGTAATATTGTTGTTCTTCAACAATATCACTGAAACTGTGTTATTTAGAACCACTGTTGTATTATTGTGTTATATTTGACTATGTTATATGTTAGTTCATTCCATGTATCCCCTGTGATGTTATATGTAAACTGCCCTGAGCTATATGGAAGGGCAGTATAAAAATCGAATGAATGAATGAATGAATGAATGAATGAATGAATGAATGAATGAATTTCTCATTCTCTTTTTTAAGGTCAGTGGTCTTGTCCTATATAGCCCAGCGGAACCCAATCTCATCAAACCTTGGAAATTAAACGGGGTCTGTCCGGGTTAGTACTTGGATGGGAGACTGCCGAGGAAGTCCGTGCTTGCTGCACAAAGGCAGGCAATGGCCAACCACCTTTGTTCATCTCTTACCTCGAAGGCCCTATGGCAGGGGTGGCCAAACGGTGGCTCTACAGATGTCCATGGTCTACAATTCCCATGAGCCCCTGCCCTGTGGGGTAACTATAAATTGCCTGCGGCACCACCAATAGTGCAGACAAGTCTAACAGGAACATGAAAGAGTCCAAATTAGGGTTGGGTGCTTCCCCATCCGAAGGCAGGCGTTTGCGCCCGAAGCAGCCAGCACCGCAGCGAGGAGGGGAGCCTACTTCAGGCGTGAACGACCGCTTTGGACACAGAAGCGCCCAACCCTAGTCCAAATTACCTCACCATATCCATTCACATTTGTGACCATCAAGAAGCCAGATGACATTTTCATGCCCAAAGCAAAAAGGGACCCTGACCGAAGCCCTTAATCCTAATTCCTCCCACTCACCCACCCACTTCTGCTTCTGCAGCCCTTTCTTCCGTCCTTGACTGATCCCAGCCAGTCAGGGATCACCTACTGGGCAGGGAGGTAGCACAGCACTACACAGTCTGGCAGATTTAGCTACCTGCTGAAAACAAAGCCTACCTGAAGCTTCTTTTTGTTGGCCATACCAAAGAGCAAGACTCCAGTAGGACCTCAAAAGCTAACAAGATTTGTGGCAGGGTACAAGCATTTTGGGAGTCAATGCTCACTTCTTCAGACTCTTGCTCCTTTCTGCTGCTACCGGCAGCTATAACAAGCAACCCATCTTAATCTACTAGCAATTCAAATTGTGCGTCAGGCTGATTTATCGCAACCCCATGAGGTTTTCAAGGCGGAGATGAACAGAAGGGGGCTGTCATTGCCTGCCTCTATGTAGCAACCCCACACTCCCTTGGCAGTCTCTCATCCAAATACTAGGCTGGGCCAACCCTGCTTAGCTTCTAAGATCTGAAGAGCCTGGGCCACCCAGGTCAAGATGCCATCCAAACTAGCAACGACCCAAAAAGTGACAAATGGACAAGAATCAGAAAACGCAGGGTGGTCTCTGAAGACGTGAGCAGCGACTCACGAAAGCTCTTACCCTGCCATAAAGTTTAATGATATATAATAATTTTATTTTTGTAGCCCTTCCTTCCGTCAGGGTGGATAACAAGAAGATTAAGACATTCAATACAATACAATGCAACAATAAAACACTAATTTAGGTTTGGAAATTAATAAGTTAAAAGCTGTCTCTCCAAATAACTAAAATCCTTCTGAAGTTTGGTTGGTGACTGGGCAGATGTCTTCAAGATGATTCTCAGTTAAAGTTTTCAAACAGGGAGGCCAGTACTTTACTGGTATCGATTTCCCGGCCTTAACCATAGGCCTGGCTCTGTTTTACTGGCCCTCTGGAATTCTTTTAAATCCCGGAGGGCCCTAATTACACAAGATGGAGCATCACACCAAGCCAGAGCCAGGGCTGAGAAAGTTTTACTTTCTAGGGGTCAGGGACCCTGAGCAGATTTTGATCATACAATCTTAGTACTCCCTTGGGGGCATAGGGGAAAAGGCATTCTCATAGATGCAGAGGTTGGTCTTTAAGAGGCTGCTGACTTCTTGCTCTTTTCTACTGCTACAGACAGACTAACACAGCTGACCAACTTGGTCCATTCAAGTGAAGTAAGATTTTCATAATAACTAGTCGCTGAGTTGCAGGAGTCACAGGCACTAGGGCGGAACCTTAAAACAGCAACGTGCTAAGGAAGTTAGAAGCACTGGCCCTCTTGGCGGATAATTCCTAGACTGACCTGTTAGTGGCAAAGTACCAAAAGAAGAGGCAGGAAAGGGAGAACCCCCTGGAGGGCTGGGGCAGGCTAGGAAAGCAAAGCAAAGCATTATATAGGCAGGATGGTCACCAGGCTCCTCGGGGGCCTGGACAGCCAAATGAACCAGCACGTGAAAATCAGAGGGGCCATTCCCCATGATGTTCCAGACTCAATTAGGTGGGACCATCATGTCAAACAGAGAAGCAATTCAAAGATCACAGAATCCTAGAGTTGGAAAGGGCCAGACAGGCCATCTTGTCCAACCCCCTGCTCAATGCAGGATCAGCCTAAAGCAACCGGGATAAGAATCATAGAATCCTAGAGTTGGAAGGAGCCACATAGGCCATCTAATCCAACCCCCTGCTCAATGCAGGATCAGCCTAAAGCAACCGGGATAAGAATAATAGAATCCTAGAGTTGGAAGGAGCCACATAGGCCATCTAATCCAACCCCCTGCTCAATGCAGGATCAGCCTCAAGGATCCAGGAGAAGGATCTGTCCAGCTGTTGCTTGAATTCCGGCAGAGAGAGAGAGAGAGCTCACCATCTCCTTAGGCAGCCGATTCCACTGCTGAACTATTTGTACTGAATCCACCACCACCACCACCACCACCACCACCACCACACACACACACCGATATCTAGGCAGTATAGTTCTGCACAGTTTAAAGCCATTACTGTGGGTCCTAACGTCTGACTGCTCCCTGCCCTCTTCCAACTGACCACCTTTCAGATAAAGAGGGCCATCCTGTTCCCTCTCAAATTCCTCTTCTCCAGGCTGAACACTCCTAAGTTTTCAGCCTTTTCTCATAGGGCTTGGTTCCCAGGCCCCAGATCATCCTCATCGCTGTCCTCTGTACCCTCTTCATTTTGCCCGTGTCCTTTCAGAAGTGAGGCCTCCAGAACTGCACACTTTACTCCAGGTGCGGTCGTCTCTATGGGTATATTGTGTGACTATGACATCTTCTGATTTCTATGTGATGCCTCTGTTGATACAGCCCAAGACTGCATTCATCACACTGCCCCATCATATCTAGCCTAGAGTTCACTAGTTCCCCAAGATCTCATTCACACACACTGCTACTGAAAAGTGTATCTCCCATTCAGTATGCATGCTTCTCATTTTTGCGACCCAGAGGCAGAACTCTGCACTTATCCCCACTGAATTGCATCTTATTCTCATTTGCCCACGTTTCTAGCATGTTCAGATCTCACTGAACTCTCTCTTCTGGGATATTGGGTAGTCCTCCCTAATTATGCCCGTGAGGAGTTAAAAGCAAGCTGGACTTTTGGACTAATCTTCTTCCCCAGCGAGAAGATTGCGGCTCCACTGTTAGCCTTGTCTTCTTCCCAACCTGAAAAAACAAAATGGCAGGCGCAAGTCCAAACTGCAAATGGAGCTACATGCAGGCAGCCCCACTGCAGCTCACACCTATCCTATCCTCTGACTTTAGTGACAGCGAAGGAACTCAGGGAGGTAGGGAAGGTAGGAAGGGAAAACGGGAAATAAAGGGAAGAATGGTCTCTAAATCTCAATTTTAATTTTTAAGGCTCAGAGAGTGCCAAACTCACTGCACTCCCTTCACGAGGCAGGAGAAAGACTAGAGATGGAGTGGGCGTTTCCCAAGGGAGACAGGAAGTGCATAAGACTGGACCTGCCTCCCTCAAAGAGAGGTGGGAAACACCCACCAGGATGTCCTCCTGGCCTATGGGAGAAAATATTTTTTCATTCAACCTTTTATTCTGTGTAATGGTTTATTGGTGAGTTCTGGATTTTAAAAAACTGCACATTTGAGCTACACTCCCATGTTCGTTGTCTAGAGAATACATCTCCCTGTTTATTCCAACTGGCTTGCTATGTTCCACAGGCTACGCCGGACCCTCTGAAGCAGGGGTAGTCAAACTGGGCCCCTACAGATGTCCATGGACTACAATTCCCATGAGCCTCTGCCAGCCTATCATGACATCTGGAGGGCCGCAGTTTGACTACCCCTGCTCCGAAGCATCAGACAAACAACAGTAGTAGGATGGAACCAGCCCACCTGACCGTCTGACTGCATTGTTATTCTACACAGCAAACTGGAGTGACTCATCACCGGCGCGCTCTGCAAACTCTCCCATTGACATCGCAATTCCCCAAATCCTTGTGGGAGGGAGAACGTTTGCTACAGCAGGTGTCAGCTGGTTAACAGAGGATGGGGGGGGGGGGGGAAGAGAGAGGGGAAAAAAACCCTGCTGCTGGAGCTGCCAAACAGAAACCCTAGCAACAAACCTGGCTTATGATCTCAGCTTGTATCTTTGCAAGGATGAGAAGGGAGGGAATAAACAACCAAGGCGGCTCTGGGTCACGCTGAAGAGATGCTCCAGACAGGCTATGCTGGGTGAAATATGGCCAGGCTCCACGTCCCAAATTAGGGCCAAGCTGGATGTGGCCAGGTTTGCTTTGCTTTGCTTTGCCTCCTCTCGGGAGGGGGGGGGGTTGCGACTGAAAGCAAGAATAAGGCATGAATGCTGCAAGGAAAGAACCCCACCCCTACACCCAAGAGGAGCTTGGGGGAAAAGCCACTGGGAGAGAATGCAAAGGGAGGAGTCTCTACTACAGGGGTAGTCAAACTGCAGCCCTCCAGATGTCCATGGACTACAATTCCCAGGAGCCCCTGCCAGCATTCGCTGGCAGGGAGCTCCTGGGAATTGTAGTCCATGGACATCTGGAGGGCCGCAGTTTGACTACCCCTGCTCTACCACAAAGGGTGGCTTGGCCCCATCGCCCCTACCCAACCTGTGCACACCTTTTGTGTTTTGAATCATGTGCCACCACCTTTGGACACAAGCTTCAATTTTGCCCTTTCACAAACCATGATAAAGCAAGGCATACATCAAAGGTGGCCAAACTGTGGCTCTCCAGGTGCCTATGGACTACGCTTACCATATGGCCATGCCGGCGGGGGCTCAGGTAACTGTAGTCCATGGATATCTGGAGGGCCAGAGTTTAGCCACCCATGACAGGGATTACCATCTAGCACGCCAAACATCAGAAGTGCAGAATCCTAAAATCTGGGATAGAAACTTGGCCAGGGTAGGGACTAACAAACGTTAATTTACATCTCCGCACATGTCCGTAACATCTAACTAGAATTAGCTTCTAACGAGGAACCAGTGTGGTGTAATGGCTAAGAGCAGCACTTCTAATCTAGCGAGCCGGGGCCTGATTCCCTGCTCTTCCACATGCAGCCAGCTGGGTGACCTTGGGCTAGCCACAGTTCTTCTAGAGCTATTCTTACAGGACAGAAATTTTTCCTCCAGTTCTAATCCACTGCACCTCTCCCAAAGACTCCATAAAATGCAAAGGAAGAGAAGCCTTTAAAAACTTATGACATCCTAGAATCACAGTAGACGGCAGAGCTGGTTTGGGGGAAAGCATTTAACAACTCTGGATTATCACCAAAATTTTTGCCATTTTAACAACAGGAATTTTAACATCAAAAATACACTTTGTGTTCTCCCCCTCCCATCAGAGAACACCTTGTCCTTGTTCTCCTGCCCCTTTTGTGGATTTTGAGGCCTCTGTTCCAAATAGATTGTTGACATCATTGCTCTTGAGATTTTTTTGAATTTTCCTGCAATTTGGGAAGCGTAACTAGAAGATGTGAAATTTCTGGAAACTTCAACGTTTTTTCTGGATAAAAATGGAAATTAGGGGATGGGGAATGGACATATAGTCCAAACTTATTTTCTGATTAAGCCTAAAATTCTTTTACTGATTTAACAAACTCCAGGTAAGGTGGGGGTGGGGGGGGCAAGGTGACTGTTCCCAATAGCAGAACTTTACATTGCTCCATAAAAATGAATTGCTACTCATTCACAAGAGAAAAAGCCAAAAGGTACATAGCAGCACCTTTTGGTTAGGTGGCAAATCTTCCTTGTTGAGTGTCCTCCTTTCTGTATACCCCCATTCCCTTGTGTGCACAGCTCTCTCTTAATGTCCTGTTTCTTGACTCCCCTAGAAGGTTTTTGCTTGTTTGTTTGTTTGTTTTTTGGACTGGCTGCTTTCAGTTGCAAACCGTAATTATGTGTTTATTATTAGGGCAGTGAAAACAGAGCCACCCATAGAGGCATGCATTTCTGTACAGCTAGGATGGCCCAGGATGGCCTGATTTTGTCAGATCTTGGAAGGTGGGGGGAGGGGCTGCCTAGTATTTGGAAAGGAGACCATCAAGGAGCACCAGTGCCAAGGCACAGAGGCAGGTTATGGCTAAACCACCTCTCGTTGCTTCTTGCCTTGAAAATCCCAGGAGGGTCAGCTGTGACTTGACAGCAAAAGGGCTCCAGATATATAGCATAATATTAAGTAGTAATAATAATAATTTTAAAAGGGGGGAGGGCAGGGGGGACAACCTCAACAGTCAATGAGGACTAATCATGCTCACTGCCCTCTGGGAGCTTTTTCAGTTAGGAAAAGAACAAATGTGTGCACCTGGGCGGGGGGAGAGGCTTATTTATTTTCAGATTTTTATGCCATCCTTTCCCAAATCACTTCAGAATCAATTCAGTTAATTTATGCTAAAAGTTGTATCAAAGATGACGCCTTTTCTATTGCAAGGGAGCGGTATAGAAGTCACAACATAAAAAGGAAGAGAAGAAATATACCCAATTTATGCCCTAATCCAGGGGTAGTCAAACTGCGACCCTCCAGATGTCCATGGACTCCAATTCCCAGAAGCCCCTGCCAGCGAATGCTGGCAGGGGCTCCTGGGAATTGTAGTCCATGGACATCTGGAGGGCCGCAGTTTGACTACCCCTGCCCTAATCCAATGCAAAAACGGCCTCCAGTCTTCTCAAGCTACGCTCAACTTCACAGCTACTGGCACAAGTAAAAGTTTCTGAGCCTGCTGTAAAAATTACCTTTACCTAGAAAAAAATCAGCTGACCAGGACCTGGGCAGTCCAAGCTAACCAGACCTCAGAAGCTGAGCAGGGTGCAGAGCTGCCTGAGGCATTGTTTGTCCCCTCTGGGGCACAATAGTCAGGGGAGGAGCTTGACCAGGACAGCCTGACACTTCCCCGGCTGCACAGGCCTGCCCTGACATAGGCCCCGTTGCACTCCACATTCCCTTGCTGAGGAGCAACGGGGGGCCTAAATTGGGCCACGCTTGGGATAGGACCAAATCCAGCATCGATACTGACTGGAACCGAGAATTTGCGGTAAGGCAGGGCAAATTACCAGTGCGGAAACGGTCAGGGTCACCATAGGACAGCTGCTAACCTGGTGGCACTTTCACAATATCTAACTGAACCATTGGCCATTTGCAAGACAAAAAGATCACTCCCTTTTCCTGTTTTGTCAACTTAAGATGCAGGGCTTGAATGCTATCAGAAGACAAAGTGAGAAAATACAGGGATGGGAGACACACAGAGAGAGAGAATGAGCTTTGGAGACTTGAGGTTTCTAGCAACAAACGTGAAAACTGCCAAAAATGCAAAGTACAGATCATATGCCATATTTTCCCCAAAAAGTAGCTCTTGAGTTTGTTACATTCAAGAAGAGCCAACTTCAGACACAGTCACACCCAAACGACCTCTGTCCTTCATCCAAGGACACCTGATGGCATAACTTAGGTGAGTGGAGTGAGTACATCTTCTATTCCAATAGTGAAATCAACTAATCGTCGGATAAATCTGGTGACTAGTGCTGTGAACGGGCAGGACAGATCTTTCTGCAAACCTGAAAAGGGCCTCAGGTTTGCAGAAAAATGTGAAATCTAAATAAAAATTACATTGGGGACTTTATTTATTTATTGTTTTATTTATTTATTTTATATGGCTTGGTCTCCTCATCCTCATCACTCTCCTCTGTACCCTTTCATTTTTATCCACGTCCTTCTTGAAGTGAGGCCTCCTCATCACTCTCCTCTGTACCCTTTCATTTTTATCCACGTCTTTCTTGAAGTGAGGCCTCCAGAACTGCACACAGTACTCCAGGTGTGGTCTGACCAGTGCCGTATGCAATGGGACTATGACATCTTGTGATTTTGATGTGATGCCTCTGTTGATACAGCCCAAAATGGCATTTGCCTTTTTTACCGCTGCATCACACTGCCTGCTCATGTTTAGTTTACAATCCACAAGTACCCCAAGGTCTCGTTCACACACAGTGTTACCTAGAAGTGTAACCCCCATCCAGTAGGTATGCTTTTCATTTTTCTGACCCAGATGCAGAACTTTACACTTATCTTTATTAAATTGCATCTTGTTCTCATTTGCCCATTTTTCCATTGTGTTCAGATCTCGTTGAACTCTGTCTCTATCTTCTGGCGTATTTGCCAGTCTTCCCAATTTGGTGTCATCTGCAAACTTGATGAGTAGTCCCTCCACCCCCTCATCTAGATCATTAATAAATATGTTAAAAAGTCCCGGACTGAGCACCGAGCCCTGAGGTACCCCGCTATTCACCTCCCTCCAGTCTGATGAAACACCATTGACAACAACTCTTTGAGTGCGATTCTCTAACCAATTCCCTATCCACCTAACTATCTGAAAATCCAGATTGCAGTCCTTCAATTTATCCATCAGAACATCATGGGGAACCTTGTCAAAAGCTTTACTAAAATACAAGTAAACGACATCAACCGAATTTCCACGATCCAGCAAACCTGTTACTTGGTCAAAAAAGGAAACCAGGTTGGTCTGGCAGGACCTGTTGGAGACAAATCCATGCTGACTTCCTCGGGTCACCAAATTGTCCTCCAGATGTTTGCAGATCGCTTCCTTTAATATCTGCTCCATTATCTTCCCCACAACAGAGGTCAGAATCACTGATCGGTAGTTTCCCGGGTCATCCTTCCTCCCTTTTTTGAAGATCGGAATAACGTTTGCTCTCTTCCAGTCCTCCGGGACATCTCCAGTCCTTAAAGAGGTCCCGAAGATGATGGACAAGGGTTGTGCAAGTTCTCCGGAAAGTTCTTTGAGCACTCTCGGATGCATTTCATCCGGCCCAGGGGATTTGAACTCATCCAGTGCAGCTAAATGCCTCTCAACAACCTCTCTATCCATGTTAACCTGCCACCCAGACACTATCCTTTGGCTACTGCCATCTCTAGATGTGCCTAAACCCTTAGACCTGTGGGGAAAAACAGATGTAAAACAGGCACTGAGCCTTTCTGCTTTCTCTGCATCCTCCATTAGAGATTGTCCATGTCACCACCACCTGAGCCCCTGCTCCGTTTGCTTTCCCACCGGCGCCCCTGACTTCCCGCTGCCCGCTGGGGGGCGCTGCCAGCAGCAGCTGTGCAGTGCCATGTCGAGGAGGAGCTCCGGCCATGGCAGCCGCCGGAGAGCACCAAAGGTGAGCCAGCAGCAGAGTGGCAGGGCAGCCCCCGAGGCAGCAGCCGGGGTGGAGGAGGAGGAGGAGCCTCAGGAAATCCGCTCAAGCTGGGATGGGGCTATAAGTATAGGATTTTGCAAGAATCCTGTTTGTGCTTGCCTCCAAACACCCACATAGACAGTTCTTGCCCCATTTCATCCTCAGTTTCACCCCCATTTCATCCATGCAAGGTAGGTTAGGCAGAGAAGGACCAACTGTTATAGGTCACTCAGTGAGCTGCAGGGGTTTGGAGAGTTGGACTAACTGTACATTACATCATCCAGACCCTCATACAGGCTATGGTCCTTCTGACGGCATTTGAACTGGTGGTTTACTTGTGAATATTGAAGGTAAAGCTAAAGGTATCCCCTCTGCAAGCACCGAGATGTGAGCTTTCCAGTGCAAGCACTGTTCCTCAGAAAGAAAGCTCACGCCTTGAATAAATCTTTGTTGTTCTTAAAGGCCCTAAGGTAAAGGTATCCCCTGTGCAAGCACCGAGTCATGTCTGACCCTTGGGGTGACGCACTCTAGCATTTTCATGGCAGGCTCAATACGGGGTGGTTTGCCAGTGCCTTCCCCAATCATTACCATTTTACCCCCCAGCAACCTGGGTACTCATTTTACCGACCTCGGAAGGATGGAAGGCTGAGTCAACCTTGAGCCAGCTGCTGGGATTGAACTCCCAGCCTCATGGTCAGAGCTTCAGACAGCATGCCGGCTGCCTTACCACCCTGCGCCACAAGAGGTGAATATTAGGGTTGTTTAAAAGATAGATTTTAAACTTGCAAATTTAATGTGGCCTTCCCCACCACCCATTCTTTAATCACCTATCCTACAAGTCAAACTGGAGAGATGAGTTGGTTTTTATACCTCACTTTTCACTGCCCAAAGGTATCTCTAAGTGCCCTGGATTGGACTGCCTCTGTCTCCACAACAGGCACCCTGTGAGGAAGGTAGGACAGAGACAGCCCTGATATTACTGAAGAAGAAGAAGAGTTGGTTCTTATATACTGCTTTTCTCTACCTGAAGGAGTCTCAAAGCGGCTTACATTCACCTCCCCTTTCCTCTCCACACAACACACACCCTGTTAGGGAGGTGGGGCTGAGACAGCCCTGATATTAGTGCTCCGTGAGAACAGCACTATCAGGACTGTGATGATCCCAAGGTCACCCAGCTGGCTCCAAGTGGAGGATTGGGGAATTAAACCCAGCTCACCAGATTAGAAGCCACCACTACAGTTGGGTGCTTCAGCGCACAAAATAGCTGTTCGCTCCCGACGCAGCCAGCGCCACACCGGGGGGGGGGGAGCGCGGATGTCAGTGTACCAGCAGGCATGTACATGTGGAGCTCCATGCCTGCATGTGTGTGCCTGCCGGCACTCCAAAGCCCATGCCTCCCCCCCACCGCGTGGCGCTGGCTGCATCAGGAGTGAACGGCCACTTAAGACACCAAAGCCCCTAACCCTAGCCACTACTCTTAACTAATATACTATGATGGGAGAAGAATTTGGCAAATATCCTGTAGAAAGATCACCCAGCTGTCCACAAGAGTAAAGTCTTAGCAGGACATCAGTTTTATAAGTAAATAGCTTTGATCAACTGAAACCCAAAAGATACTGATAATTGCACCCTCTCTATTCTGCCGTGGTACCCTCACTGTAAGCTACAAGGAATGTTTTACGAAATATGGCTATTGAGATGCCAGAATGCAAAAAACGCATTCTGCACATGCACAGTTGGCCATTTCTAAACAAACAATTCCTAGCCAAGATATCTGTAGAACACCACCTCCCATTAAACAGGGAAAATTTATGAAGAGCTGCTGATCTCCTTGTGTGCTCTGTACCATCAAGTAACTTCTGACATGGGAAACCTATGAATTAACGACTTCCAAAACATTCCTATTCCTATTTCTGGTAAGGCCTAGGAGGAGCTGGTCTCATGGTTTCAGTGCCACTCAGCGCTTAACACCCACTCAGAGCGGCTGTCCCGCCCCTGAGTGCTTCCTCCTCCAACCGGCTTGCCTGTCTGTCCAGCATCCAGCCAATCACCTTCCATCCCCCACCCATGACCACCTCCTCCCTCCTTCCACTTCCCTCCGAGGCTCGGAGGCTGCAGATCCCTGCTGCATGAGAACTGATCCTGCTAGTGAGTTCTCTACCTGGGAACTTTTCAGGTCCTGGGGGAAGGGAGAGGCCATCCACAGAGTTCTTCTATCCCATCCACCCTTAATCTAGCGCCCGTTGTATTCCTGAATGCAACGGCTTTGTCCCTAGTCATTAATAATTTTGTTCAGGTATTGAAAACAAAAGGACTGTGGTTTCCATTATGGAGTCAATCCATCTAAAACCTTTTCCCCAGCCGCCTTCAATTTTTCCTAGCATTATTTTCCTCGTTGACCTGTACAGAGTAAAAAACTGCTTCCGGAGACAGCTACAAACAGATGAACTCTATGCTATTACAACACACATGGTAGGGAAAAAATACATCAAAAACAGAAAACAATTTTTGGTGGAAATGCAGAAAGTGTCTTAATTTGAACAAAAACCAGCTCATAGAACCACAACATAGAACCTGAGCCTTCAGGGAAGGCGGTATATTAATGTAAATAAATAACAGGGCTAGAGATGTACAAAGTATTGAAAATACTCAATTCAATAACGTATTGTTATTCTTCCCATTTTAGCATTTTAATGATGGGCAATTCAGTCATCATATATAAATAATGAAGCATCATCTTTGTACATATCTACATCTATCTATATATAGTGGAATAATTCTGGAGTGCAGCTAAGTGCCTTACACAAAAATCTTCCCATTATGCCTTTTGAGTAAAACCTCATCTTAAAAAAAGAGTTGGTTCTTATAGGTTTTTCTCTACCAGGAGTCTAAAGCAGCTTACAATCTCCTTCCTTCACAGACACCCTGTGAGGGAAGGAGCCCTGATATTCCTGCTCGGTCAGAACAGTTTTATCAGTGCTGTGGTGAGCCCAATGTCACCCAGCTGGCTGCATGTGGGGGAGCGCGGAATCAAACCTGGCTCGCCAGATTAGAAATCCCCACTCCTAACCACAACACCAAGCTGGCTCTCATTCACTCATTCCAACAGAGAAAACATTTCCCAGATTTTTTCCCCCAGACCTTCCCAAAGTTTCCACTTCTAGTTTCTCTTTGAAGGCCACACCCCTGAAACCACCCCAATGGTTTTTTAGGCTTCACATCTCCACACTGAAAACATAACAGTGTTTTATAGTACCTCCCATGATGAGAGACTTTCCACTGGAAATTTTTATGGCACATTTCGGTTTGTGGATGGGCTGGGCCAAAAATGTAACCCCGATGACACCCTGACCAGGACTCATTCTGCAAACATCGGATAATGCTCTTTCAATGCACTTTAGAAGTCGATAAAATCCAGCTGCAAAGAAACACTGAAGAAGCATTACCCAGTGTGTGCAGAATGGGCCCTGGATGGCCCAAGCTAACCTAATCTCACCAGACCTCAGACACTATGCAGGGCCAGCCCTAGTTAGTACATAGAAGAGAGAGGCAACAAAAGGACCAGGGTTGCTACACAGAGGCAGGCAATGGCAAATTCCCTATGTCTTGAAAACCCCAAGAGGGGCTGCCATATCTTGATGGCTCTTCTCACATACACACAACCCAACAACACACAAGAAACAATGACTGTCCTCTTATTGGTTTTCACCCGTAAGAGTCCTACAATTTTAAGAATTGTCTTCTTCAGGATTACAAACCAGCTGGCCAGCCAGGGATCGCTCCCCAGGGCAGGAATATAACAGCTGCACTCTATGGACTGTCACCTTGGATCCGGAGGCCTCTGAATGTGGGGGTTCTATTTAGCTACCACATCACAGGAAGGTAGAAGGAGCCCCTTCTTCCAAAGCAAGAAACAATGACTGATAGATGTCGGGGCAAGCAACCACCAGTAGCAATCCTCAGTAGGGCTGGGCGCCCAAAGCAGCCAGCACCCAGATTTTGAAACCAGGTAAATCAATCGCATTGTATATGGGGGGGGGGGGGGATGGAGAACTGCATCCCTGTTTATATAAGACTGCTGACAGCATAATGTAACTCTCAAATAATAAGAGATTTCCAGGGGAAAGCCGACACAAATGTTTGCACATATTCAAAATGTTACCACTCCGATTTGGGATATCTGCAACTCAAAATGCAACTTTGTAGCCTGCATGCAAAAACGACAACTCCAGAATTAGCATGCATTGAAGCTGTTGCATATAATGAATGTACTGGCAGTTTTACAAAACTTCACACACTGTCCATCATGACCCCTAACCCTAACCCTCAGCCACCGCTTGACTTGATCTTCTAAAGGAGGCTGCAGACAGTTCACAAAGAGTGCACCCCGGAATACTTATTTAGGAAATATGCCTACTACTTTTGCTCACCTCCCCGCCCCCCAACCACAAAAAAACAAAACATCTAAGTGCTGACCAGCAGCAGGTACGTGAACTGTCTTCCAAAAAGGCTTGTCCAGGGCTATGAATGTTGCCAGTGAGGAACTCTGGACACTGGCTTTCCTAAAACACTCTCTGGAAAATAGCAGCCAATTCAGGACAACCCCCTAGGGTAGCGCTTTCTCAACCAGGGTTTCGTGAAACCCTGGGATTTCTTGACGGAGCTGGAACGATTTACCGAATCGGTTAAAAAAATTCTTAAACATTTATTGGTTAATACGACCATATATGGCAGGAGTAGTCAAACTGTGGCCTTCCAGATGTCCATGGACTACAATTCCCATGAGCCCCTGCCAGCAAATGCTGGCAGGGGCTCATGGGAATTGTAGTCCATGGACATCTGGAGGGCCGCAGTTTGACTACCCCTGATATATGGTGATATTGATCCATTTCTCCCCCCCTCCCAATGGCCACTAATGGGCCTGGAGGAGGTAGGAAAGGTGGGCGTGTCCACAGCTATGCTTCCCAACCATTTTCTGCATGGTCATGCCGCTTCTGGGATGTCTCAAAACCTGAAATATGTTCCAGAGGTTTCTCGACTATACAAAAAATCGAAAAAGGCTGCCACTGAGTTTTCAAGGAAAAAAGACTGAAGGTAGCTTAACAAGGAATACGTTTGCAAAGAAACCCTGGACTTGATGGTTATTGTTGTTGTTAGGTGCGAAGTTGTGTCCGACCCATCGCGACCCCATGGACAATGATCCTCCAGGCCTTCCTGTCCTCTGCCATTCCCCGGAGTCCATTTAAGTTTGCACCGACTGCTTCAGTTACTCCATCCAGCCACCCCATTCTCTGTTGTCCCCTTCTTCTTTTGCCCTCGATCGCTCCCAGCATTAGGCTCTTCTCCAGGGAGTCCTTCCTTCTCATGAGGTGGCCAAAGTATTTGAGTTTCATCTTCAGGATCTGGCCTTCTAAGGAGCAGTCAGGGCTGATCTCCTCTAGGACTGATCGATTTGTTCGCCTTGCAGTCCAAGGGACTCGCAAGAGTCTTCTCCAGCACCAGAGTTCAAAAGCCTCAATTCTTTGACGCTCAGCCTTCCTTATGGTCCAACGTTCGCAGCCATACATTGCAACTGGGAAGACCATAGCCTTGACTAAACGCACTTTTGTTGGCAGGGTGATGTCTCTGCTTTTTAGGATGCTGTCTAGATTTGCCATAGCTTTCCTCCCCAGGAGCAAGCTTCTTTTTATTTCTTTGCTGCAGTCCCCATCTGCAGTGATCTTGGAGCCCAGGAAAATAAAATCTGTCACTATCTCCATTTCTTCCCCATCTATTTGCCAGGAATTGAGAGGGCCGAATACCAGTGTCCCAACACAGAGACAGACAGTGACGAATTATCTCTGAACGTCTCTCGCCTTGAAAACTGACAGGGTGGCCATAAGTCACCAGCTCCTTGACAACAGTTTCCACCACCCAAACAGGATATCTTGACCCTGACCAGAGACTCTACCAGCCATAAGCCACCCCACCCCAGCTCCTAACAATTTCTGAAAATGGGGCAAATATTTGTACATTTTCCTCTTGAAAAGGGGGGGGTACCCCAAATCAAGTAAGCTTCCTACACCACTTAGAAATTTGAATAGTAAGAAGCAAGTTGTTTAAGACTATATGTCTGAAAAGGAGACCCCCCAAAATACCAAGAATCAAAAGCGTGCACTTCTTAGCTGCAGTTTTGTGGAAGGGAACTCACAGGAGCTCATGGGCAGCAAGCAAATGTGACTATCATTTATCTATGGTTCCAGTACAATGTTCACAAGCCTTCCATTTGACCTGGACCACGATCTTTAAACACCCTTGATTTTTTATAACAAATGCTCAAAACCTCAATTCCAACAGAAGTCAACAGACTGAAGGGAGAGCAAAGGCACTCCGACTGCATCCCCACAGTCACAAAAGGGACTGCACCTGCGGCGGGGTAGTCAAACTGCGGCCCTCCAGATGTCCTTGGACTACAATTCCCATGAGCCCCTGCTGGCAGGGGCTCATGGGAATTGTAGTCCAAGGACATCTGGAGGGCCGCAGTTTGACTACCCCTGTTACGCACAACGAGGTTCCCCAATTGAGACACAGTCCCCCAACTCAAGCACCTCCCGTGTGTTCCTCTCCCTCTCCCTCTGCCACCCACACCTAGAGGATTTTGATAAAGAGAAATACTACAGCACACCGAACGCCCAACAAGACAATCCACAACCTGAGGAACAACAAGCCCCATTTTGTGCTGGGCTGAAGGCAGTTAAGGAGCCGCGCTCTGAATGGGGGTGTCAGGTGACCACCTTGAAGCATCACGCAGAGAGGAAAACTTCCAAGATTTTCGAGTTGCCTCACCTGCTGATCCGGGCTCTCCGGAGTGGGCAGCCTAAGTCCAAAGCTAGTCAAATGCATGCCAAGTTACACGGGAACCCAAGCTCCGATTCTATGCAGAAAGCCACTAAAACATACAGAAAATTATTACCGATAAACGAGTGTGCACATCACCAGCTGAGAAGTGGCGAAGAGCAAACGCCTAACGTTTTAGACCAGAACAATGCATTTCCACATTAATCAGCAAACACCCCCCCCCCCTGACACACACACACACACATACCCCTTGGTATTGTGCATCTCAAAGCATCCCTCTCTGGGGTAAGAATCATTTCCCCAAACTCCAGAAAGCCACAACGCTGTCATCTATAAACACCGAACTCCAACCCTCCGGCGGCATGACATCAACAAGGAGAATCAACCCGCAGATTTCCTGACGCCCCCTCTTTCTTCTCTGCATTTGCCACGCCAAAAGTCATTTTTTAAAATACCCATCCCGTGCTTCTGCTCCAAAATGCCATTCTCCGACAGACGGACGGAGGAGGGACGTCACGCTTAAGGACAGGGCTACAGGGCGATGTACAGATGTTTCAAACGATGCCAGTTTAAACCCTTCACGATGTGGGCTGCCGCGCCACTCCAGTGAGATCCACTCCAAGGCCGGAGAGGTTGTTTTACAGCTTCAAAAGGCAGCCACACACACGCACACAGGCACAAAAACACACACCCCAGAGATCCAGGCCTGCTCCAAGCACCCGACGCAGCATCAAAACAATGGAAGGCAAACCTGGATTTCCAGAACAAAAAAGAAAAACACCAGGCTCGGGCAAAGCAACAATGCTGGAGGCAAGGCAGAGCAAGGCAATGCATAGCGAGGCCCCTCAGTTCAGAGCCCCCCCCCAAAAAAAAACACATGCAACCCCCACCCTCTCTGTATTCTCTATTGGGGGAAGCAGCGCAGGCCCACCTCCGCTCCCGACCAAGGGCAGCCTCCCTGCTCCATCATTCCGGAGGGGATCAATTTTGCACGCGCCCCCCCCCCCGAAATGCCCGAGAGGGTCGATGGCTGGAACTTCCACAGGGAGGGGGCGGCCAGGTCTGGGGAGGGGGCGCAGTGCAACCAACGCCCTTCCAGGCGCCGCGCCCCCCCCCCTCCGAAGGGGTCCCACACACGCCCCCCCCTCCGGGGTTCTCTTCGGGGTCTCCCCGGAATCCTACCTGGGGGTGGGGAACGCAAAAGGGGTGTGTGGACGGGGGGGGGGGGTTGCGCTGCGTTGCAAACGGTGCCCAAGCGGCGCAGGGCAGGCAGAGGTGGGCGGGCAGCGCCCTGGCAGCGGGAGCGGCGCGATGTAGGGCAGCCGCCTTGCTCGCCCGGGCTCCATTTTAGGGCTGCTGCAGCGGCCGGGCCGCCCCCCCCTGCTCGCCCCGCCTGGGCCGGGCCCCCCGCGCCTCCCCGGCCGCCCATACCCACCTGTGGGGGTCGTGGAGAGCCGGGCGCGCCTGGGGGGGCCGGTGGCGGGGGGCCGGGGCGGCGCGGCGGGCAGGATGGCGGCGGATTGCGCGGCGGCGGCGGCAGCGGCGGCGTCCTCCCAGGCTTCTCTCGGCTGCCTCTCCGCGGCGTCTGCGCTGGTGGCTCCTGCCGCCGAGGCTGCTGCCTCCGCCTCCCCCGTCTCCGCGGAAAGGCCTGTCGAGCCCCGGCCTAGAGTGAGCCGCTCGCCCCGCCGCAGTCAGGCGCGCCAAAAGGGACAGCGGCGCCTGCCGGGCCCGCCGGGGAGAGCAGCTGGGCGCGGGGGGAGACGGAGAGGAGGCGGAGAACGGAGGGAGGGGGGGGAGGAAGGGAATGAAAGGGAGAGGGAAAGCGAAAAGAGAAGAGAAGCAAGAAAGAGGAGCAGAAAGGCTGAAAAGAAACGCTAGAAAAAGGGAGGAAAAACTGAAGCAAAATGGGAGGGAATGAAAGGGAGAGAAGAAGCAAAAAGAAAAGGGAAGCAATAAAGAGGGGAGCAGAAAATCTAGAAAGAAAAGAAACGGTAGGGGGGAAAAGGGAGGAAAAACCAAAGCAGAAAAGGAGAGGCAAAGCAGGGGGAGGAGGAAAAGAAATGCTAGAAAAATGGAAGGAAAAACAAGCAAAAATGAAGGGAATGAAAAGGAGAAAAATGGAGAGCAGAAAAGCAAGAAAGAAGAAAAATGCTAGAAAAAAGAGGAAATAGAAGCAAAAAGGAAAAGAATGATATGGAGAAAGCAAAAAAATCAATAAAAGCAAGAACAAAATGCTTAAAAAGAGGACAGACAAAAGCAATTGAGAAGGGAAGGAGAAAAAAGCAAAAAATGGAAAAGAAACAAGGGAGCAGAGAAGCTAGAAAGAAGAGAAACTTTAAAAAGGAGAGGAGAAACTGAAAAGCAAAAGGGGATGAAAAGAAGAGGAAAAGCAAAAAGAAAATAGAAACAATAGAAACGAGTGGAAAAGCAAGAAAGAAGTAAAACACTACTAAGGAGAGTGGAAGAATAAAAAATGAGAACAAAAGGAAAAGAAAACAACAAAACAATAAAAAGGAAAGAGAAGATCAGAAAATCAAGAGAGAGAGTAGCAATGAATAAGAAAGGAAAATAGAAAAGTAAAATAGGTGTCCAGTTGCACCTAAAAGTCTAAGAAGTATACACGCACGTGAAAGGTTATACCTTGAATAAAACTTAGTTGGTACTAAAGGTGCTGCTGGACTCAGACTTTGTTCTAACATTTATTCTGGCATGAGCTTTCCTGAGTTAGAGCTCACTTCATCAGATACATTTATTTATTATTATCATTCTTATTAATAATAATAATAACCCTCCCTTCCCCAAAACCTCAGGGTGGGTATCAACATATAGAAAAACAATACAACAGTACATAATCGTTATAATAATCATAGCCATACACATCCATAGTCTCATCCGCTGCTTACACTGCAGATAGATAACTGCTATTGATGAACGCTTGATATGTCTGAGGAAGTAAGCTCTAACACAGTGGTCCCAAACCCCCGGTCCGGAGACCGGGACCGGTCTGTGGATCAGTCGGTACCGGGCTGCTGCTCCTCCTCGTCCTCCTCCCTGGCTGCTGCCTCAGGGGCTGCCCTGCCACTCTGCTGCCAGCTCACCTTTGGTGTTCTCCAGTGGCCACCATGGCTGGGGCTCCCCCTCGGCATGGCACTGCACAGCTGCTGCTGGCAGCACCCCTCAGCGGGCAGCTGGAAGTCAGGTGCACCAGCAGAAAAGCAAGTGGAGCAGGGGCTCAGGCGGCGGCAGCAGCATCCCTCAGCAAAAGTCTACCTTCCCCCCCGGGCCTCAGTAAAATTGTCAAGCGTTGACCAGTCCCTGGTGATAAAAAGGTTGGGGATCAGCAAAACACACACACACACACACACACAAAAAAAACCTCCCAAAACATCCTTATCCTGAAATAAATAGATTCAAGTGGGTAGCCATGTTGATCTGTCTGAAGCAGCACAACAAAACGAAAGTCCAGTGGCATCTTTAAAACCAACAAAGATTTATTCAAGGCGTGAGCTTTCGAGTCAAGCGCTCTTCCTCAGACTATGAACTTCCATCCTGACAGTGGGAATATAAAGCAAAAGTTAATTCTGTTAAATTAGTAAACTGTGTCACAACAACCAAATACTACCATATGATCTTTCTTTGCTAAAACAGCCAATCAGTCCCCTCGAATTCAGTTGTAGTTCACAAAAACATAGGAGAAATAAAACTGTCTATGCTAGTGACTAACAGCTTTAACTTTACCATTTGTTGCTGGTCCCATCTGTCTCCACCCAAGTGTGAAACATTCCTGCAAGTGAAAGGCTTAGCTGGCAACTATCTTGTCCTGAGACCACAGAGTTAAATTTCTAAATTACCTTACATGTTACTTACATCACCTTACAGTCACATTGTCCCAAATAAAATACATTGTAATAAACAGCTACTTTCAGGTCTCTTATTGAATGTCCTGGAAGGTTTAAGTGTTCCCTTAAAGGTTTTTCAGTTCTGTGGTTTTTGATGTCAGACCTGTGTCTATTAATCCTTTGGCGGAGGGTTTTACCTCTTTGCCCTATGTAGAGAACAGAGGGGCATTGTTGGCATTTGATGGCATATACAAGGTTGGAAGATGAGCAAGTGAATTAGCCTTTGATGGTGTAACTGATGTTGTAAGGACATTCAATAAGGGACCTGAAAGTAGCTGTTTTATTACAAAGAAACTTCAAGAACAGGTTAGAAAGTGAGATTTCAGAAAAGTTATTACAACACTCAAAACGATTACATACCCTGGACTCAACAAGGACATCGATTTTCTATCTCACTATGCATACTAACCTTGTCTAATTCGTGCATCCACATTACTCACAATCTGTTTTATTTGGGATAATGTAACTGTACGGTGATTTTAGTAACATGTAATGGAATATTGAATTTAACTCTCTGGTCTCAGGATGAGATAGTTGCCATCTAAGCCTTTCACTTGCAGAAATTTAGGAAGCCAAGGTGGCTCCATAAGCAGTTGTCAAATAATTTGAGGAATATAAAAAAGAGTCATTTAGGAAATGGAAGGAAGGCCTTATAATCAAGGATGAGTATAAACAAATAACCAATAATTGTAGGGGGAGTGTTAGAAAAGCTAAAGCTCAATATGAGCTTAGGCTAGTGAGAAGTGCTAAACATAGCAAAAAAGGCTTCTTTAGTTATATTTCAAGCAAGAATAAGAGTAGGGACTCTGTTGGACCACTGTGCGGTCAAGAAAGTGAAATTATAACATGATGAAGAGAGCGCTGAACTGCTTAACTCCTATTTCTCCTCAGTCTTCTCTAGTGAAAGAAATAGTGCTCAAGGTGGCAAAAAACATATCACAACAAGGGGGATAGGAATGGTGGCCTAGGATTACTGTGGGGGCAGTCCATAAACACCTAATTTCTTTAAATGAAACAAAATCTTCTGAACCAGATGAATTGCATCCAAGTGTACTAAAAGAACTTGCAGATGTAATCTTTGAATTTCTTCATTCTTTTTGACATTTCTTGGAGAACAGGTGAAGTGCCAAAAGATTGGAGGCGGGCAAATGTTGTCCCCATCTTCAAGAAAGGGAAAAAGGAGGATCTGGGTAACTACTGACTCGTCAGCTTGGCATCTGCAGCTGGCAAAATTTTGGAACAAATAATCAAACACTTGGTCCTTGAGCAGCTGGAACTGAGAGCTGCGATTTCTAAGACTCAGTATGGGTTTCCCAAGAGCAAGTCATGTCAGACCAGCCTTATATCTTTTTTCGAGGAAGTGACTACCTTGCTTGATCAGGGGAATGCTGTGGACAGTTTATCTGGATTTCAGTAAAGCTTTTGATAAGGTTCCACGTGATATTCTTGTTGACAAGTTGGTAAAATGTGGTATGGAACCTAATTCTGTCAGGTGGATCAATAACTGGTTGACAGGCCATACCAAAGGATACTTGTTAATGGTTCAGCATGCTTTAGGATGCTTAGGGCTGATCCTCTGTTGAGCAGGGGATTGGACTAGATGGCCTGTATGGCCCCTTCCAACTCTATGATTCTTGGAGGAGAGTGACAAGTGGAGTTCCCCAGGGATCTGTCCTGGGGCCTATGTTGTTCAATATATTTATGAATGATTTAGATGAGAGATTAGAGAGGATACTTATGAACTTTGCAGACAACACTAAACTGGGAGACGTAGCAAACACAATAAAAGACAGGATCAGAATACAGGATGATCTTGATAGGCCCGAGAACCGGGCTAAACTCAATAAAATGAAATTCAATAGGGACAAATGTAAAGTTCTGCAATTAGGAAAAACCAATATAGGATGGGGGAGTCTTGTCTTGGCAGTAGTATTTGTGAAAAGGATCTAGGAATCTTAGTAGACCATACATTTAACATGAATTAGCAATGTGACTCTGTGGCTAAAAAGGCAAATGGTATTTTGGGCTGTATCAAACGGAGTATTGTGTCCTGATCATGGGAGGTAATGGTACAGCTTTACTCTGCTCTGGTTCAGCCTCACTTGGAGTATTGTGTTCAGTTTTGGGCACCACAGTTGAAGACGGATGTAGACAAACTGGAGTGTGTCCAGAGGAAGGCAACAAAGATGGTGAGGGGTTTGAAGACCAAGAAGTACGAGGAAAGGTTGGGGGAGCTTAGTCTGCTTAGCCTGGAGAAAAGACAACTGAGAGGGGATCTGATAGCCATCTGCAAGTATTTAAAAGGCCATGTAGCCAGTCTAGCCATGTAGACTAGAGCAGGGGTAGTCAACCTGTGGTCCTCCAGATGTCCATGAACTACAACTCCCATGAGCCCCTGCCAGCAAATGCTGGCAGGGGCTCATGGGAATTGTAGTCCATGGACATCTGGAGGACCACAGGTTGACTACCCCTGGACTAGAGGATGGAGCAGAGTTGTTCTCTCTTGCCCCGGAGGGACCAACCAGATCCAATGGGATGAAATTATGTCAAAAGAAATTCCATCTAAACACCCAGAAGAAGTTCCTGCCAGTCAGAGCGGTTTCTCAGTGGAACAGGCTTCCTTGGGAGGTGGTGAGCTTTCTATCTTTGGAGATTTTTAAACAGAGGCTGGATAGCCATCTGACAGAGAAGCCGATTCTGTGAAGGTTCAAGGGAGCGGGAGGTTACAGTGGTTGAGCAATAGGGTTGTGAGTGTCCTGCATAGAGCAGGGGGTTGGACTAGATGACCCATGAGGTCCATTCCAACTATTATTCTATGATTCTATGACTTTATATATTATGAAATGTCATCTTAAAAGTAATGGTTTTGTAAATGAAATATGTGGTGTTTTTTCTGTACTCTGTACTTTGTAGTGTCTTTTTCTTTTCAGAATTATTATTAAAATTAATTTAATTTGTATACTGCCTTCCTCATACAGGCTCAAGGCAGTGCACAGCAGTAAAAACAATCACAAAGTTAATAAATATAAACATTAAAACTTTTAAACATCACTTCTTCCATTTATATACATTCAGCAGTGCCATCAGTACAGTCATATCTTTCTGATGTATAATTGTGATGTTCCATGGACGTTTTCAGGGGAGGGGCAATTAATAAAAATATATATTTTTTAAAAAATCCACTGCTATATGATTTGACAAGCAAATCCATTTTGCATGTATTCAATTTGTTGTTGTTGTTAGGTGCGAAGTCGTGTCCGACTGATCGCGACCCCATGGACAATGATCCTCCAGGACTTCTTGTCCTCTGCCATTCCCTGGAGTCCATTTAAGTTTGCACCGACTGCTTCAGTGACTCCATCCAGCCACTTCATTCTCTGTCGTCCCCTTCTTCTTTTGCCCTCAATCGCTCCCAGCAATAGGCTCTTCTCCAGGGAGTCCTTCCTTCTCATGAGGTGGCCAAAGTATTTGAGTTTCATCTTCAGAATCCGGCCTTCTAAGGAGCAGTCAGGGCTGATCTCCTCTAGGACTGACCGGTTTGTTTGGCTTGCAGTCCAAGGGACTCGCAAGAGTCTTCTCCAGCACCAGAGTTCAAAAGCCTCAATTCTTTGATGCTCGGCCTTCCTTATGGTCCAACTTTCACAGCCATACGTTGCAACTGGGAATACCATAGCCTTGACTAAACGCACTTTTGTTGGCAGGGTGATGTCTCTGCTTTTTAGGATGCTGTCTAGATTTGCCATAGCTTTCCTCCCCAGGAGCAAGCGTCTTTTAATTTCTTTGCTGCAGTCCCCATCTGCAGTGATCTTGGAGCCCAGGAAAATAATATCTGTCACTACCTCCATTTCTTCCCCATCCATTTGCCAGGAATTGAGAGGGCCGGATGCCATGATCTTTGTTTTCTTGATGTTGCCTTTCAAGCCAACTTTTGTACTCTCCTCCTTCACCCGCATTAACAGGCTCTTTAGTTCCTCTTCGCTTTCTGCCATTAGACTAGTATCATCTGCATATCTGAGGTTGTTGATATTTCTCCCTGCAATCTTGATCCCAATTTGTGACTCATCTAACCCTGCCTTTCTCATGATGTGCTCCGCAAGTTAAATAGGCAAGGCAACAGTATACAGCCTTGCCGAAATCCTTTCTCAATTTTGAACCAATCAGTGATTCCAAGCCCGGTTCTCACTGTTGCTTCTTATCCTGTATATAGGTTTCTCAAGAGACAGATGAGATGCTCTGGTATTCCCATCTCTTTAAGAACTTGCCACAATTTGCTGTGCTCCACACAATCAAAGACTTTAGCATAGTCAATGAAGCAGAAGTAGATGTTCTTCTGGAACTCCCTAGCTTTCCCCATGATCCAGCGTATGTTGGCAATTTGATCTCTAGTTCCTCTGCCTCTTCAAAATCCCGCCTGTACTTCTGGAAGTTCACGGTCCACATATTGCTAGAGCCTAGCTTGTAGGATTTTGAGCATAACTTTGCTAGCATGAGAAATGAGTGCAATGGTGCGGTAGTTTGAACATTCTTTGGCATTGCCCTTCTTTGGGATTGGAATGTAAACTGACCTTTTCCAATCCTGTGGCCATTGTTGAGTTTTCCAAATTTGCTGGCATATTGAGTGTAGCACTTTTACTGCATGTTTTCTTAAGATTTTGAATAGTTCAACTGGAATGCTGTCACCACTACTAGCTTTATTGTTGCTGAGACCTCCTAAGGCCCATTTGACTTCACATTCCAGGATGTCTGGCTCCAGGTCAATAACTACCCCATCGTGGTTATCAGGGATGTTAAGCTTGCTCTTGTATAATTCCTCTGTATAATTTTGCCACCTTTTTAAAATCTCTTCTGCTTCTGTGCGGTCCCTACCATGTCGGTCCTTTATCATACCCATCTTTGCATGAAATGTTCTCTTCATATCTCCAATTTTCTTGAAAATATCTCTGGTCCTCCCCATTTTATTGTTTTCTTCTATTTGTTTGCACTGTTTATTTAAGAAGCCATTCTTATGTCTTCTAGCTTTCCTCTGGAATTCTGCATTCTGTTGGGTGTATCTTTCTCTTTCTCCTTTGCCTTTCACTTCTCTTCTCTCCTCAGGTATTTGTAAAGCTTCCTCAGACAGCCATTTTGCTTTCTTGCATTTCTTTTTCTTTGGGATGGTTTTAGTTGCTACCTCTTGTACAATGTTGCGAACCTCTGTCCATACTTCTTCAGGCACTCAGTCTATTTCCTTAAATCTATTTGTCACCTCTACTGTATATTCGTCAGGGATATGATTTAGTTCATACCTGAGTGGCCTAGTGCTTTTCCCTACTTTCTTCAATTTAAGCCTAAATTTTGCAACAAGAAGCTGATGATCTGAACCACAATCAGCTCCTGGTCTTGATTTTACTGGCTGTATAGAACCTCTCCATCTTTGGCTGCAGAGCACATAGTCAATCTGATTTCTGTGTTGACTGTCTGGTGATGTCCATGTGTAGAGTCGTCTCTTGGGTTGTTGGAAAAGAGTGTTTGCTATGACCATTGTATTCTCTTGACAAAATTCTAGCAGCCTGTGCCCTGCTTCATTTTTTACTCCAAGGCCAAACTTGCCTGTTATCCCGGTTATCTTTTGGCTTCCTACTTTAGCACTCCAATCCCCCATGATGATAAGCACATCATTTTTGGGCGTTGCTTCTAGAAGGTGTTGTAGGGCTTCATAGAACTGGTCGACTTCATCCTCTTCAGCAGCAGTGGTTGGGGCATAGACCTTGATTACTGTGATTTTGAATGTATTCAATATGCACAATTTTATTTTTTTTCTCATCATCAGCTTTGTTTTACTGGCAACTCAGTTCTATGTTGTGCAGCATCTTTTGACTGCTTCACTGTTCTGGTTTCATGTAGTCTTGAAACCATTTTCATCTTAAAACAGGCCAGCAAACTTTGCAGCAACTGAGACTGGAGTTTCCTGTATCCGTGGGAAACGTCACCTCGTTTGCTACCCCACAACAGCTTTTCTTTTGAGCTGTATTATGCTCCGTGTGTAGCTAACCCTGCCCACTTGGGAGAGAGTCTAGCTCCCAAGTATCTTCTGCTTACCTGTTGCTATAAATAAAAACATTCTCCAGAGATCGCCTGCACATCTCCAAGGAAACATATCAAGACCAGGAAACTGAAGCACCAACAAGAAATATTCTGTGCAAACCCGTAGGGAAGAAACTTGGGGAAAGCAAGCAGAAGAAAACAGACTTGTTTCAAATGCCCGACTGGCTCAGGGCTGTTTCAAGCATGACAAAATTCCTACAAGGCAAATATATACATAAATATCCGGGTAGGAATTGAGTAGGACATGGATTGCTGTCCTGACATTCCTACATACACATGATGCCCGCACATATCTGAATAATTATGTCCTGTGCACGCCCTTAGGACCTATGGCGGTCCAGAGTTTCCCAGGTTGTATTGGCAACATCTGGAGAGGGAGAACACATGGAGCATTTAGCATGATCCAGATGTTGGGTGCCCAATGGAGGCATTATACCCTTTTGGGGCCCCACTTTCAAGGAATAATTCCAATTCAGCAGTAGCCACCCTCCAGGTAGGGCCTGGGGATCTCCTGGAATTACTGCTTAACTGCAGACTATAAAGATCAGCTCCCCAGGCAGAAATGGCTGCTTTGAAAGGTGGACTCTGAGACATGGTACCTTTTTGAAGCCCCACTTCCAAACCACACTTTCACTGGGCTCAGCTAGCACAGTCTGTTGCTTGGCTGGTGGTGTCTGCCCTTGTGAAACCTGAACCTACTGCTGGAAACTACAGTCCCTGTTGTTTCCACAAAGCCAAATAGTGGCCTAATAAAACTGGAAAACCTAGTTTCCCCCGATGTCTCACTGTCTACGTTCCTGTAAACCCTTTGTATGGGAACTCCATACACTAGAAATTCTTGGCCACATATGCCTTTTATTTCATAGGACCTTCATGGCAAATTCTGATTTTTATATATCAGGCCAGGCTTGAGCATAGTCACTTCAGCCCCTATGTCTTTCCAGCCAGTTGCTTGTTCACCATTTACAGTTACAGGGTCTCAATATTCCTTATTTAGATCTTCATGTACTCTACAGACTCATAGGACCCTTGCTGGTCCGTCTTTCTGTTTGTGCCAGAAAATAAAAACTGTTTCTGGTAAGGGACACCTCTACCATTGTCTCTATTATCATTGCTTATCTCTAGACTATAAAGATCAGCTCTGCAGGCAACATTTGCTGCTTGGAGGATGGGTTCTGAGGCATTGCACTGTTCTGAGGCCCCACCTCTGAACCTCAAGGAATTTTTCCAACCCAGGGGTATCCAACCTCCAGGTGGGGTCTGGAGATCTCCTGGACTTACAGCAAATCTCCACACAGTAAAAATCAGCTCTCCAGGCAGAAGTAGCTACTTTGGAGGGTGGGCAGGGTTGTTGTGCAAAAGAAACATTTGAACTTCCCACACAGGTTGTTGTGCAAATGAAACAGGAGGTAAAAGAAGCCCCATAACAGCATCTAATTTCACCCTGGAAGAACCTTCAGCCCTTGATCCATTTCAGTCGGGCTTCCGGCCTGGCCAAGGGGTAGAGACAGTGCTAGTCACCCTGACAGACCACCTCTGATGCCAGCTGGATTCACACAGGTCAGCGCTGCTGGTACTATTAGGCCTGTCAGCAGTGTTTGACACAGTCGATCATGAAATCTTAGCTCACCACCTCGCCAGCATCAGGATATGGGGGACAGCCCTCCAGTGGATGATCTCCTTCCTCCTGGGTAACAGACAGAAGGTAGCAATAGGAGACAGAGTATCTAATCACCACCAGCTCACATGTGGCATCCCACAAGGAGCAGTCCTCTCTCCTCTTTAATATCTTCATGCATCCTCTTGCTCAGCTGGTGTGGAGATTTGGGCGTATTGCCACCAATACGCAGATGACACCCAGCTCTTCCTCCAGATGGATGACCACCCTGGCTCTCCCCCAGAAGCATTGGCCAGATGTCTGGAAGGAGCGATGAGTTGACTCAAGAAGAGTTGTCTGAAGCTCAACCCTTCAAAGATGGAGGTCCTATGGCTGGGCAAGAAGGATCCAAGAGATGGATGGAGTGCAGCTCTCAGCAAATCACTCCGCCAGGAACCTGGGCATGATCCTGGATGCTTCCTTTACAATGGAAGCCAAGGCCACAAAGGTAGCGTGACTGGCAATTCACCACCTCCGCCAAGCCAAGCTACTAGCTCCTTATGTGGCCCCGGAACACCTAGCCACAGTGATCCATGTAACGGTCACCTCTAGACTGGACTTCTGCAACTCGCTCTATGCAGGCCTACCCTTATCCTTTGATCCAGAAACTACAACTGGTGCAGAATGCCATAGCCAGGATTCTCACTAATTTTGATGCCCTAGCCGGACACACCCAGGGGCAGTCTGGGTAGCTACACTCTTGGCTGGTAAGCCAAGCCCAAATTACAAACTGAGTAACATAATCAGTCCAGTCCAGGTCTGGGCCCAGTGTATCTGAGAGACCGCCTCCCTATACCCCCAGAAGAGTTCTACGCTCCGCCACCTCCAACTGGCTGCAGATCCCTGGCCCCAGAGAAGCACGTTGGACCTCAACAAGGGCCAGAGCCTTCTCGGTCCTGGCCCCCACCTGGTAGAAAGAGCTCCCTGAGAGATCAGGGCCCTGTCCGAACTCACGATGTCACAAGGGCTGCAGAAGGGAGCTCCTCCACCAGGCATTTGCTTGAGGCCGACTGACCCCAAAATTTCTGCTAATCCTCTCCCCCCAGATACCCCCTTCCCCCCCTTCCATGACCGAACAATCTGACCTACCCAAGGCTTTGTTCATATTACTGTTATATTGTTACAATGTTCTATGTAATTACCCTGTGACATTCTATGTAAACTACCAAGAGCCTTATGGAAGGGCGGTATGTATGTATGTATGTATGTATGTATGTATGTATGTATGTATGCATGTAAAGCAAGCAAGCAAGCCATCAAGGAAGGAAGGAAGGAAGGAAGGAAGGAAGGAAGGAAGGAAGGAAGGAAGGAAGGAAGGAAGGAAGGAAGGAAGGAAGGAAGGAAGGAAGAAAGAAAGAAAGAAAGAAAGAAAGAAAGAAAGAAAGAAAGAAAGAAAGAAAGCCTGTTACATGTCACTTCCAGGGGTGTGGCAGGTGGCAGGACCAGCTGACATAACTTCAGTGGTACCTCGAAGCCTGAAAAATATTTCAGAGGTCCCTCCATGGTCAAAAAGATGAACAAGGCTAGGCTTCTTACTGACACACCTGCAGATGGAAGAAGTAGGGGAGGTCCCCCAACTGGGAAGTGCCTTCCACTTTCCAGTTGGGAGGACCCCACAGCTTCTTCCATTTCCATGTCCCAGTTCCTCTTTTCCTGAAAGGACAAAGGTAATTGAGTCTGAATCCCCACTTCAATGCCCTCATCCTCATTACCCTTCAAAGTAACTTACAACTTACAAGATCAAAGTAACTTACAAGAGCATCAGTTAAACATGTTTTAGGGCCATGTTTTTGTTTTAGTCGTTATTTGAAAAACTGCTGTAGGGAGGTGGTTTTGTGATGTTGGAAGCACCGACCAATCTGCCGTTTCTGAACTCTGTCCTTTAAACTAAGAATCACATAAATTCCCATATGAAAGTACTGTCTGTAGACAGAGCTTGGGCAGAAGTTAAGGACCCACAATTTACCTCTTTTTGGCCAAGGTGATGGTGGACGGCATTGATTCTGTTGAGGGTTGCCAACCTCCAGGTGGGACCGAGAGATCAGTTCCTGGAGACCATTTACGGAGAAAAGTGGTTCTTTGGAGGGTGGGTCCTATGATATTATATCCTGCTGAGGTCCCTCCCCAAACTCTGTCCACATCAGACTCCACTGGCAGATATTTCCCAAGCTGGAGTTGGGAACCCTAGTGTGTTGCCGGGCATATCCAGGTGCTGCTTCTGCAAAAGGATGCTGGGTCAAGAGGAAAGTTGGGAGCAGGAACAGCTACTGGGCATAGTCTTAACTGAAGCTGGAGTTTCTTGCAGCTGTGGAGGCTGCACTGGCGGGAAAGTCAAAGGTCATAGTCATAAACAAGCCAGGAGAGCCAGTTTGGTGTAGTGGTTAGGAGTGTGGACTTCCAATCTGGCATGCTGGGTTCAATTCTGCACTCCCTCACATGCAGCCAGCTGGGTGACCTTGGGCTCGCCATGGCACTGAGAAAGCTGTTCTGACTGAGTTGTAATATCAGGGCTCTCTCAGCCTCACCCACCTCACAGGGTGTCTGTTGTGGGGAGAGGAAAGGGAAGGTGAATGTAAGCTGCTTTGAGACTCCTTCAGGGAGAAAAAAACGCATATAAGAACCAACTCTTTTTCTTCAGTAATATCAGGCCTCTCTCAGCCTCACCCACCTCACAGGGTGTCTGTTGTGGGGACAGGGAAGGGAAGGCGACTGTGCTTTGAGCATCCTTCAGGTAGAGAAAAGTGGCATATAAGAACCAACTTCTTCTTCTTCTTCTTCTTCTTCTTCTTCTTCTTCTTCTTCTTCTTCTTCTTCTTCTTCTTCTTCTTCTTCTTCTTCTTCTTCTTCTTCTTCTTCTTCTTCAGGAGTCAGAAGCCAGATGGTTACCAGATCTGGGAAAGTCCAGAACACACTGAAGAGTCAAAGCCACCAGACTGCCAACTGTTTATCCCAATCTAACATTCCTATAAGGACTCTGAATAGCTTGGATTTCAGGCCATTATCTGTATACATAGACTTCCCCTCCCTACTTCACTTTTCTTGCCAGATCTCTGTTTTTAAGGACAATTCTCCTTTTGACCTTTTTATCAGAGGTGGATAACAGCATGTCAGTATGCAATTACCAAGGCATCCCATGGTGATTCCTATCTGATTGTATGGCTCATACAAATGACAGCAACCTGCCAGCAGGGCTCCTGAATCGCTACTACTAAGTTACTTCAACCACCACCTCCGGCTGTGCTGTTCCATGGCTGTCTTGCTACCTTTGTGACTTGCTTGCAGAGAACTCACAGGGCATTTCCGCACAGTGGTGAAAATGGTGAGACGCCTCTGACCTGCAATAGCGTGATATTAAATCATGCTATTCCTCCCCTCCAGACTTCCTGTCATGTCTTCCCCTTCCCACATGCTGCGCAAACAGCAAATGAGAGAGTGAAGCGCTCTTTCACTCACTGCTCCTTGGCCTGTCAATCAGTGGGGCCAACCAATCAGCAGTTTGTTGGTCTAGCCCTTTTTTAAAAACTTGAAACGTATTCGTAGCAATGCATATTCAGTCCTATGAAAACTCCAAGAAACTCCGATTTCTAAATAAGTAACCTCATAGAATGAAAGTTTCTTTATTTAAGAAAATGCAAACATTTACAATGAAGGGATAGTCAGGACTGAGGTACAAAGCATGGCACAGGCAATATAGGGATTCGCTCCCCCTCCCCTGGGAATTCGAACCAGGCACAGTTCAAAGGAATCAAAATATAAAGGTAACTATTTGGCCATCCGGAACAACAGGTCTGGGAACTATGGAGTACTGACAAAAGAGAGGGAAAGGAATGTGGAGGGAGAATAGTTGCAGGAAAAGACCTTAGGGTGTCAAGCCAAAGCATCTGTGTTCCATCAAGGCAAGACAGGTCAAAGTAACACCTTAACAAGCAAAAGATTCAAATCAATGAAACAGAATGGAATCATGGCAGAAAACCTGGGGATTCTGACAAATGCGCATTGAAACGTTAGTTAAAGCCCCCCACTCCCAAAAAAACATGGCCAGCCAGCAGAGGGCGCAGTTGGCGCATGCAGAGCTCTGCACCTGCGTACATGCACCAACTGGCGCACTGGCACCTGCGCCGCCCCTGCCCCCCGCGCCACAGCGCTGGCTGCTTTGGGCACGAACGGCCGCTTCAGCAGCCGAAGTGCCCAACCCTATCTTCCAAATGTGAATTCTCTTTTAATGAACAAGAACAGAATTAGCCGTTAGCAGGGTTGAGGGCTCCTGCTTTAAAGAAAAACCTACAAGGAGTGTGTGTATAAAACCATGTTGATGTATTGATGAGAAAATAATGGTGGCTGATCACCCAAGTACTCACTTGCCCTCCCAATAAAATATTCCTGGTCTGGGCCTGCTTCTATGTGCAAAGCAGATGGTCAGCCATTGAGCCACACTGTCCTTCCTATCCACACATACCATTCTGAGTGCCTTGGAAGAAGAGAGTTAGTTATTAAAAATGTCCTAGGCGGACAGTTTCCTGCCATAATCTATCATTCGGCTTGGAAAATATTAGATCAGGGGTAGTCAAACTGCGGCCTTCCAGATGTCCATGGACTACAATTCCCAGGAGCCCCCTGCCAGCATTCGCTGGCAGGGGGCTCCTGGGAATTGTAGTCCATGGACATCTGGAGGGCCGCAGTTTGACTACCCCCGTATTAGATAGTCCAAAGAGCTAATGATATTTGGAATGTGCACTCTTTTGCCCACCAGAGGGCAGCACACAACCAAGGCCCTGCCGGTTACCCATCCCGGATCCTGGCTGGGATCAGGAAAATAAGCACCATTCACGTTTTAGTTTGTAATGTCACAGTGAGGGAGGGTGGTGATCCTGGCAGGAGGGCAGTGAGGGATTCTGCCCCTTTGAACAACTGCATAGGAGAGGCTTCCGTTGGGTGAGGCTTGGTAAGAACTACCATCCGTGGGGACGGCTTTCGAGCACAACAAACTCATCAGCTTTCCTGTGCCTGAGGATGGCGGGAGAGCCAGATTCAGCATTCACAACCTGACAGGCCAGAGGCTGAAGAAGAAGAAAAGCTGGTTTTCACACCCTGCTTTTCACTGCCCAAAGGAGTCTCAAAGCAGCTCACAATTGCCTTCCCTTCCTCTCCCTACAACAGACACCCTGTAAGTTAGGCGGGGCTGAGAGTGCTCTGAGAGAACTGCTCTGTGGGAACAGCTCTAACAGGCGAGTCCAAGGTCACCCAGTTGGCTGCATGTGGAGGAGCGAGGAATCAAACACGGCTCTCCAGATTAGAGGCTGCTGCTCCTAACAACTACAACAAACTTGCAGCCTTGCTGGGAAACACTGCTGTCCTTCTGCAACCTCTCCAGGGGTGGCCAAACTTTGCACCTCCAGATGTCCCTGGACTACAGTTCCCATGAGCCTCTTGGCCACTCCTGCTGTGGAGGACAGACAGAGGCGATACCTGAGCCAGCAGGGGGACTGCAAGAGCAGAACAGCGGGGAGGATCAGACCCTGTGGGTTATTAATAGCCTGCTGCCTAAGAGGGCCTCTTGGGTTTCAGGGTCACAAGGGGTGGAGGCTACGATGGCTGGCAGGAGAGCTCTCTCAGGTGGTTGTTTCCCTTGAACGCATCCCTCACTCTCTTCCTTCCAACGGGGATGTTATATGCGTGGGTTCATGGAGAGCCAGCTTGGTGTAGTGGTTAGGATTGAGGACTTCGAATCTTGTGAGCTGGGCTTGATTCCACACTCCCTCACAATCAACCAGCTGGGTGACCTTGAGCTCCCCACAGCACTGAGAAAGCTTCTTTGACCGAGCAGCAATATCAGGGCTCTCTCAGCCTCACCTCCCTCACAGGGTGTCTGTTGTGGGGAGAGGAAAAGGAAGGCGAACGTAGGCTGCTTTGAGCCTTCTTTGGGTAGAGAAAAGTGGCATATAAGAACCAACACTTCTTCTTCTACAGTAATCTCAGGGTTCTCTCAGCCTCACCTCCCTCACAGGGTGTCTGTTGTGGGGAGAGGAAAGGGAAGAAGAATGTAAGCTGCTTTGAGACTCCTTTGGATAGAGAAAAGCTTCATATAAGAACCAACACTTCTGCTTCTTCTGAGACTAGGCCACTGGACAAACAAACAGTTCTTTATTAATGATCTAATATTAGTGATCTAATATTTATTAGTGAAGTATTAGGGAGGGTGGTATGTAAATTTAATAAAATAAGTAAATAAATAAATCTCAGCAGTGAGTTGGTGTTGCAGCAGGAGACAATAAGACTAAAGAAACCTCCCAGAAAACCCCAACATAAATACGTGGCAGACAAAATAACTTCCTGTCAGTGCACGCGATTGGCTAGATCAAACTTGATTGCTTTCAACCGATTGGATCCAGCAGTAGGAATCCATGCAGTGCATTGGCCAACTTTGCGTCTGCCTGGATCCCGCCTCAGTCCTCAAGCTCGGTCCCTGGCAGATCCACATCCACAACAGGGGAGCAAAGAGTCGTGGGAATTTCAGGGAAAAGCTAGGTGGCCGGCTGACCTTTGTAGCTAGAGTTGCCAGCTCTGGGTTGGGAAATAATCTGGAGATTTTGGGGGATGGAGCTGGGAGTGGGAAGGATTTGGGTCGGTCAGGGACCTCAGCAGGTTACAGAGCTATAGAGTCCTCAGTTCTACTTACAAAGTTTCAAAGGATGCTCACTCAAACTTACTAAGGTTCAAAGGATTATCACAAGATTTTGGCCACCTGGAGGTTGGCAACCCTCTTTGAGAGCCAGTTTGGTGTAGTGTTTAGGAGTCCAGACTTCTAATCTGGCATGCCAGGTTCAATTCTTCACTCTCCCACATGCAGCCAGCTGGGTGACCTTGGGCTCGCCACAGCACTGATAAAACTGTTCTGACCAAGCAGTGATATCAGGGCTCTCTCAGCCTCACCCACCTCACAGGGGAGGTGTTATGGGGAGAGGAAAGGGAAGGGGAATGTAAGTCACTTTGAGGCTCCTTCTGGTAGAGAAAAGCAGCATATAAGAACCAGCTCTTCTTCTTCAGTAATATCAGGGCTCTCTCAGCCTCACCCACCTCACAGGGTGTCTGTTGTGGGTAGAGGAAAGGGAAGGTGACTGTAAGCCATTTTGAGCCTTCAGGTAGAGAAAAGCGGCATATAAGAGACTCTCCTTCTTCTTTCTAGCAGATAGATCTATGCCAAAATGTAGCCATGAAACAAGGGCTGGAATGCACAAAGCTGTTCTGACCGAGCAGTGATATCAGGGCTCTCTCAGCCTCACCCACCTCACAGGGTGTCTGTTGTGGGGAGAGGAATGGGAAGGCGTCTGTAAGCCGCTTTGAGACTCCTTCGGGTAGAGAAAAGCGGCATATAAGAACTGACTCTCCTTCTTCTTTCTAGCAGATAGATCTACGCCAAAATTTAGCCATGAAACGAGTGCTGGCATGCACGAGGGGAGCATGTGTCTCAATATGGGCAAAACGGTGCCTTTCTTCCCCCATGAGGGAACCACCGGCCATTTTCATGCACCTGCAATCTAGACCTTCTTCCACTAGAACCGACTATTCTTGAACTTAGAAAGATTCAATAATAGGAACTGCAAGTAGATAGGAGCAGATTTGTCAGTTTCAGCATGGGAAATTCCTGGATATTTAGGGTAGAGCGGGGGGGGGGGGGGGGCTTGCAGACCGAATGGGTAAAATGCTGCGGAGTCTCCCCTCCAAAGCAGTCGTTCCCTCTGTGAAACCTATCTTGCTGGTCTCATTTCTTATCTGCCAACAAGAAACAAAAACAACCCAAGTCTTGTGAGTTCTTCAAAAGGATTCCATGCTGGCAGGGCTGAGGCTTTTGCCTGGGATTGGCTGAGTGGTCCTGATGTCAAAGAGATCCATGAATGTTGCTGAATGTAGGTGGCATATTCCAGCCTAGTCACATGACATTGCCTGCATCCAGTGTCTGGGCAGCAGCCAACTCACTACATCCTCCATTTTAAAGCGCGAGTTCGGGATTCCCAAAAAGTGGATACACCCACCTAAAAAGCGTAATTCCCTGGTGGACAACCAGCAGAAGGAACATATGGAGGGTCAAACGCACAATCATCAGCTCTGCAATGCCTCGCACTCACATCCCTCTCCCTTCTTCCCAGGGACAGTAATTTTTTTCTTTTTAAAAATGGTGATGCATGCAGAGCAATGAGTAGGCGGATATGCACGTAGGCGAGGCTAGCAATACACAGAAGCATATATTATGTGGAGATGTGACACAAGGTGTGCTTCTCAAATGTTCCCTTTTTAAAAAAAGAATGAATGATTTAAAAAGTTATTACAGCATCCCCAAAGCACCATGTTTTTGGCATACTCCGGAAAAAAACCCCACCCACAAAATGTCTCCCCCCCCCAAGTGAGAATGCTTTGCTGTTCTGAAACAGGCACATCATGGAACATAAGCAGGTTTCATGGGTGATCATCCCTGTATCCTAGCTACTTGACCATTTTGGGGTGGCTTATTTTTTCCCCACTTCAAAATGAGTGTAAATGCGTGTTCATTTGCATGCCTGCAAAATAAATGGCGGCGAACACATGCTTGGAGTACAAAGGAGCCATTGCCGGCAAGAATTCAGGTGGACTCGTGATCCCATCAGGCCAATCTACAAGGCCAGCCATACTCCCGATCCAATCAGGAGCCAAGAATTCCCCTGGGCAGAGCAAGGTGGGAAGCCAGAAAAACGAAAGCGGCTCCCATGGCCTGCCATCTTCTGCCTAGGACAAGATGGAGTCCACCTCACAGCAAACGTCCCCGGCAACAACCGTCCAGGCTAGTGGCAGGGGGGACACCAACCTCCTTGGACCTACTTGGAGGGATGCCGAGGTCAGAGACCTGCTCGCCATCTTCGCAGAGGAGAAGGTTCAAAATGCCCTAATGGCTCCCAAAGCCATTTTTTGAAGTTTTTTTGAGTTTTTTGAAGAGGTGGCCATGAGGATGCAGACTATGGGCCACGATAGGGCGGAGCTGGGATGCAGGGCCAAAACCAAAATAATGAGGGCAGAATACTCCTGCTGTGTGGCCCACAACTGGGGTTTCGGAGCAGCCCCGGTAACATGCCCCTACTTTGACATCCAAAGCGGCATCTGTGGGGAGGGTGATGGTGACAGGGGGCCCGAAAGGGTTGCTTGTAGCTTTAAAATAACAAAGAGGAAGCAGACGATGGAGGAGAGTGGCCAGCAGCAGTCCAATGATCCTGACAAAGTACCATCCACTGGCAGATCTCACCAGAGGATCCATGCCAAGCCAGAGAGAATGGAGATGGTCACCCTCAACCTATTTCCAATCCTGCCAGAGAGGGGAGCCATTCTCTGCTGCCATACTTCCCTAGCCTCAGGTAAGCATGATGTCAGGAGTCTATTCGCCACATCCCAGTTGGGCCCAGACAAAAGAGGAGCAGCCATGACCGCTGCCCTGCAAAGACCCAGACAGTGGGAGTGGGTAAGGACCGGGATACACTTGGGAGAAATGGGCAGGGGCGGGGAGAGTGAGGCCATGAACCTGGACTCAGTGTCTGTTTATGGACACTGAAAGCCCAGGGGAGTAGCAGGACTTTGAAGGCTCAGGAGGTGGGTCCTGGGAGCGGGAAGGGTATTTAATGGGGAGGCAAGGGTCGATGATGAGGAGGACTATTGTGGAGTGCAGGAACTGCCAGAGGTCTGAGGAAACAAGCTGAGGAATGTCTGGGCTGAGACGGAGTTCTGAGACTTTGCCTCCCTAGCAAAATCCGTTCCCGGGCTGTGCAGACCCACTCCAGCCAACACGGTGGCAGAGAAGGAGAAAGGGGAAGACCCATCGGACCCTCACAAAGCAGTGGCCCGTATGAGGATTTCAACAGGTCCCCTGCGTCTTGGACATCTCCTCCCTCACATACCTCCTTGCCTTGGCTGCCTAGGTGGTACTCCACTCTTGCATCTGGCCTCGTTCCTAGGGCCCCTGTGAGGAAGCAGCAGCAGCAGCAGCAAGGCCTTGTGGGAAAGCATGTGGGGAGGAGGTGGCAGCAGTGACGATGGGAGTTTGACAGCTTGGGAGGCAAGGCAGCCACGGCGGCGGCAGTTACTTAGGACAACCGGAGATAAAGATTGCAGATTGCAGGGGTGGGAATCTGCCTCCCTCGCTCTGCTGTACTGTGTGTGTGTCTCTGTGTGCTTTGTCGTGCGTGGCAATACATATTCATTGCCACACATAGGTTTCATGTTTAAAAAATAAATTGCACTCAGGGGAACTTTGGAGGCACACAAACCTCTGATTGGTTGCCTCCATTGATTGACAGGCCGAGGAGCGGCGACTAAAAGAGCACATTACCTCTCGCTAGCGCCTTTTTAACCACCAGCAAGAAAGAAGAAAGATGAGATGCCGTGGCAGAGCGTGGAGGGGAGAAACGGCTGAATTTATTATCACGCAATTGCGGGTAGGAGACATTGGACAACTTTGCCCCATTTGCATAAGTGGTTTTTGTTTTTGTTTCCAAATCTGTCTCCAGAAAAGCAACACTTATTTTGCTTCCTGCTTTGCTGTGGCATAAAACGCAAGGAACTTTCCATTGTTGGCTTACACCACGGGTGGGCAAACTGTGGCCCTCCAGATGTCCATGGACTACAATTCCCATGAGCCCCTGCCAGCATTCGCTGGCAGGGGCTCATGGGACTTGTAGTCCATGGGCATCTGGAGGACTACAGTTTGCCCACCCCTGGCTTAGACCACAGATATTTCCACAAGACATGTCCTACCCGTTTCCGAGCTAAGGCATGTCTAGAATCCTCATTCCAGCATTCCAAGCTTCACCCCCCACCCCCAATCGTCCTTGCCTTGGATGTAGCCCTGTCTGGAGACAGCTCGGTTCAGTGGAGAGCGGCAGCCACAGCAGCCTGCTGTGATTCCTCCATTCACAGATGCCATAGATTTTCATTCATTCCCACGTTCCCAAATCTAGACTGCGGGATCCATTCGTTTCAATTAGACGTTTAGCCTGCACAAGCCAATTTGTGGGCTCTGATGAGTTACCCTAGCAATATTTATCACTCCGTGCCAAGTTTTCTTGCGGTCCGGTGGCAGAGGACTTTTAGAGGGTGCCCTTCTGTCACCACCGAGCCCGGGCTGTTAACTTTTATGGAATCAGCAGTTTCTTGCCGTCAGCTCACCTGTGCATTAACCTTTGGCTCCCCACTGCTGTTTTGCCCCACTACCACCTCTGCTGATGCTGCCGACGTGAATGTGTCTCAGACAAGGAACACCCCATAATGGTATAAATAATGACTGAATAAATAATATCCACGTCTTGTGTTTAATTGAAACTTTTATCTGCTTATATGAGCCTCTTGTGGCACAGAGTGGTAAGGCAGCCGTCTGAAAGCTTTGCCCATGAGGCTGGGAGTTCAATCCCAGCAGCCGGCTCAAGGTTGACTCAGCCTTCCATCCTTCCGAGGTCGGTAAAATGAGTACCCAGCTTGCTGGGGGGTAAACGGTAATGACTGGGGAAGGCACTGGCAAACCACCCCGTATTGAGTCTGCCATGAAAACGCTAGAGGGCGTCACCCCAAGGGTCAGACATGACTCGGTGCTTGCACAGGGGATACCTTTACCTTTACCTTTATGTTGCCATGAGGCATATACATTAAAGCTCATAGCATGGATGAAAATCAAGTGGCCATAAAAACCCCAACAGTTTGGGTAAAGCAAATGTATTCAGGAAAGGAAAATTAATCCAGGCAAAGGAAAGTGAGATGAACAGACCGGCTGTGCCGTTTATTTGCTCCATTACATGGTTTTTTGTCTCTAATGTGTTTTTTATCCCCGTGTACCCTCTCTTTTTTGTACACCAACTTGAGTGTTAACATTTCCTGGAATTACAATTCAACCCCAGACTATAGAGATCAGTTCCTCTGGAGCAACTAGCTTCTTTGGAGCATGGTCTACAGCAGTGGTCCCCAACCTTTTTATCTCCAGGGACCAGTCAACGCTTAACAATTTTACTGAGGCCTGCGAGGGGTAGTCTTTTGCAGAGGGACATCGCTGCCGCTGCCTGAGCCCCTGCTCCACTTGCTTTCCCGCCGGCGCCCCTGACTTCACATCGCTCACTGGGGGGCGCTGCCAGCAGCAGCTGCACAGTGCCACACCAAGGGGGAGCCCCAGCTATGGCAGCCGCTGGAGAGCACCAAAGGTGAGCCGGCAGCAGAGTGGCAGAGCAGCCCCCGAGGCAGCGGTCGGGGAGGAGGATGAGGAGGAGCCGCAGCCTGGTACTGACTGATTCCCGCCTCTCTACGGAGCTGCTTTTCTTCCCTAAATCCTTCCTTTCCCAGGTTCCACCTGCAAAGTGTCCAGGAATTTCCCAGAGGTGGCAACCCTAACTGATACAAAGCAGCAGAGAACACTTTGGTTTTTAACCTTGCATTAAATTTTTCTCCCAGGGGCTCTAAATCAGCATTTTGGGATGGCTTTAGTCAGAAGGTGAATTTCCTCCAGGCCAGACTTTTTCTTTTGGGTGTGGGCATCATCTGGACATGGAATTGGGGTCACTGTCAGTGGGCAGGTAGTTGTGAATTTCCAGTGTCCTGCAGGGTGTTGGACTAGAAGACCCCAGAGGTCCCTTCCAACCCTACGATTCTGTGAAGAAGCCCCAAAGGGCACCTCTATGTTCTTTCCATGTGTCAGTACACACTTGAATCTGCCTTATACTGAATGAAATTGTTAGCTCATCGAGGTCGGTGTTGGGTAGCTCAGATGGGTGGCACCAGAGTCTTCTGGTGGAGGTCTTTCACATCATCAATTGGAAATGTCAGGGACTGGATCTTCTGCATGCCAAGGTGATGCTCTGCTGTTGAGCCGCCTCTGTTGAAATCACGTTTGTAGGCAGTTCATGCTGGAGCAGAAATAGAAGAGTTAAGCAAATCTGCGTACTACACTAGGCTTGCAGAGTTTGCAATATACAGCTACAGGGCTTGTTCTAACCAATGTTACGTTTGAATTATAGTATTTCTGGGCATGAAAAATCTCACATGTGAAAAAGCCTTAAAGGATCCAGGAGGGCACACAATGCAATGACCCGGGCAGGCAGAGTTAGAGGACGATTTGTCCTCCTGCTTGGCCCTAGCCTATAAGTCTCTTGAGACAGAAGGGCTTTTGGAGCAAAAATAAACTTTGGAGTAGCCTCTGGGTTAAAATGTCAGAGCAGGGATGGGGAATCCTGAGTTCAAATTCCTACACATTTCCACACCCATTAAATGTGGGGAAATGCTTACCTTATGTAGTCATTGTATTCCGGCCCCTCCTTATGAGGTTGCAAACATCCAAATCCCGGTTAATTTGTTTGGGCTTTTTACAATGCAGTTCTCTGCAGAGTTTGCACCATTCTAAGCACATTGATTGCAGTAGATTTAGAATGGTACAAATCTGTTCAGGATTGCACTATTAATCTCATATTCAAAAAGTGGCTTTTAATTAAGCTTTGCTGAGAATTTTCTCCCCCCTCCCTTCAGAAATCTGCAATAATGTTGTACGGGGGACATGCAGGCAAACCATTTTTATTTTTGTCTGCAAACCAAAAATAACAGTGTCTCTCCAGGCCTTTGAAGACATTATAAGGAGGCCAGGATCGCTTTTGAAACGTCGGATGTTGACATTTCTTCAAAGCAATCTCACCTGCAAGAAAACCCTTTCTGTTTTCCTTTTGCCAAAGCACTGCAAGTTACAATACAATGCAAGTTCTTGTGATCCTGGCTGTTGTGTTGCCCTGGCAAACCTGTCTTGCTCATGAGCCTGGGGTGCCCTTGCGTGATGAACGAGCAAACCAATGAGAGCCCCACAATTGCACATCAGCATGAATCATAACACCTTCGCAGGAGGCACCAGGTGACATCCGTAGGCCATTTGGCCGCTTTGGCTACACATGAGTCTTCGACTTGTTGTGTAGTTTGAAAGGTCATGGGATATGGGGCAGAAGGAGAGAAGGCAGGATGGGGGGGGAGGGGGGGCAAGGAAGAGAGATGATCCTGGCATTTTCACACCAAAAGGCCAGTTATCAGGTGCAACAGTTGCTTACGTTGGCACAGGCCTCTGAGAAGGAAATTGCCCGTCACAGACCAAGCTTAATGCGCTTTAGGGGAAGGAAGGACAAGAGGGGAGGGGAGGAGAGGGGAGGGGAGGGGAGGGGAAAGGAAGGCAGGCCACACAACCGGAGCAGAAAAACTGCTTTTGGGGAAAGTGTAGATTCATGCAACCGGAATCGGAATGGGGCCTTCTGGTGTAACCACCTGCTTGGTGCTGGTGATCCAAAATGGGAGCATTTTCAACACATGGGGTGTCTGCCTCTGCTTGAAGACTTCCAGCAAGGGAGACCCCCCCCCCAACCCATTAAGCAGTTTCTCCCAGAATCTGCCTCTTAGTCAGGTTGCCAAACTCCAGGCAGTGGCTGGATATCCCCTGGGTTTACATTGATCTCGAGATTAGTTCACCTGGAGAAAATGGAAGGTAGATTTATGGCCCCATAAACCACTGAAATCCCTCCCCTCCGCTCTCCAAACCCTTCCTTCCTTAGGCCTCTCACCCAAATCTTTGGGTATTTCCCAACTCAGAGGTGGCAACCTTGCTCTTATTTCTTTATTTATTAATTGCGTTTATAGACCACTGCTCCTGAACCAGCCGTCTTGTGGCGGTTAACAACAAGGGGATATCCGCACCCATTAAATGTAGTGAAATGCTTACCTAATGTAGTGGTTATATTCCGGCCCCTCCATATGAGATCGTCAACATCCAGCATCTGGGCAGTAACCGGCTGGCTACATCCTCCATTTTAAAGCACGTTGGGAAATCACATAAAGTGGATTCCCCAACCTATTTACCACTAGCTAAGGGAGAGCAACCAGCAGGCAACCAGCAGAGGGAAGTTATGGAAGCTGAAACACGCTAAAGGCGCCTGCCTCGTCCCACCCTCTCACCCGCCTCCCTTTCCCTTGTTCCTGGGGATGGGGAATGTCTTTTTTAAAATGACGAACATCCTGGAGCAACGAACAGGCGGACAAGCGTGCGGGCAATGCCAGAAATAATTTTTTTCCCAGAGTTGTAATACAAAGCATGCCTCTCTAAAGTTCCCACCTCCCAAATCAGGAACAAGATTAATTTTTAAAAGTATCAAGACTCGTGATTCCATAAGGGGGGGCGTTCAAAAAGCACTATGCATCTAATCACCCCTTATGGAATTCATTATTAGATGCATAGGCGTTTAAACGGACTCTAGGGCCTTGTGTCCTACCTAGAGCTCCTCTTCTCCATCTCCAAATTCCCAGGAGTTTCCCAGCCTGAATCTGGCAACCCTTCCCCCCATCCTCCCCCAGGGGGACCTGAGATCCCTGTTGCTGGAAGGCAGCACTTCTGGAAGCTCCGCTGGAGTTGGTAGCAACAGATTGTCCCAATGGTGCCCCCTGACTCTTCTGGGCAGGAAGGTTTCGGGCTGCTGCACATCTCAAGAGAAAGTACCTGCCATTCCCTCCTCCGGCTAGCGGCCCTGGTGGTGCAGTGAGCGTAGGGCTAATTTAATTTATATAGGAATTTATAGCCCACACCTTCAACTGAAGGACCCAGGCTGGTTCACAACAATACAGAATAAATTTTAAAACATACCCCTCCCCCCACACACACACATAACCTGGCAGGACAGCACATCAGAGGCCTGGGGGAAGAGGCATATCTCCACCAGGTTCCGAAAACCATACAATGAAGCCCCTCTTGCATGTCACAGCAGTTAGAACCGTGGGTTCATAGGCCATGACACTGGGAGTGTATTTCAGCTTTTTATTGGAACTCCAGCATGATGATACAAGAAGGCAAACCCAATTGAAGAAAGCCACAACCAACCCGAACTGATATACAAAAGCCCCACAATAGATCTTCCTGCCAATGTGCGCTGTAGGTCAGCTTCACTTTAAACTCACTCACATGCAGCCAACTGGCTGACCTTGAGCTCACCACAGGACTGATAAAGCTGTTCAGACCCAGCAGTAATATGAGGGCTCTCTCAGCCTCCCCTCCCTCACAGGGTGTCTGTTGTGGGGAGAGGAAAGGGAAGGCGAATGTAAGCCACTTTGAGACTCCTTCGGGTAGAGAAAAGCGGCATATAAGAACCAACTTTTCTTTTTCTTCAGTAATATCAGGGCTCTCTCAGCCTCCCCTCCCTCACAGGGTGTATGTTGTGGGGAGAGGAAAGGGAAGGTGATTGTAAGCCACTTTGAGACTCCTTCGGGTAGAGAAAAGCGGCATGTAAGCTTTAAGCACTCTGCTGCATAAATAAGGAATTTAGCTACATGCCTCTTCCATCACTCCAGAAGACAGTGATCAGTTTCCCTGGAGAAAATAGCAGCTTGGCTGGGTGGACTGTATATTACATCCCTGCTGAATTCCCTCCCCTCCCTAGAAAACCAGTGTGGTGTTGTGGTTAAGAGTGGCAGCTTCTAATCTTGCCATCCAGGTTGGATTCCCCACTTTTCCTTCCCATGCAGCAAGCTGGGTGATCTTGGGCTAGTCACAGTCCTGATAGAGCTTTGCTCACAGAGCAGTTCAGTCAGATCTCTCTCAGTCCCACTTACCTCACAGGGTATCTGTTGTGGGGAGAGGAAGGGAAGGCAATTGTAAGCTGCTTTGAGATTCTTTTGGGCAGCGAAAAGCAGGGTATAAAACCAATTCTTCGTTTTCTAAACTCCACATTCCCCAGTTGCCACCCAAATCTCCAGGAAAAGAGTTGGCAGCCCTAACTAACTTGTGCTTAGTTTATAAAAAGAACAAGCACTCCCTGGAAGATACAAAGAGAGACTCATCATGGGCTCTCCTGCTTGTAGATTAGACTGGAAGCAAACATTTTGACATGGCATTTTGATTCTCCTTGCGAGTTCCTTGGGGGAGACTCACAACAAGGCCAGTTCTTAAAAAATTAGTCTTTCTGGCAATTGGCCACCCCTGCCCTGGGTGACCGGCAAGTCTCTGTGACTCACATCAGCTCTTTGACAACTGGGAAATGAGGTTATAAGGCTAAGGGGAAGTTCTTTCCAAAAAACATCTCAAGGCAACCAGCATGGAGTCCTCTCGAAATTGATAAAGGAGAACAATTTTGTAAAGAAATGCAATGCATCCTCTTAGTTCTGTCTCTCTCCACTGTCAGGGAGTGTAAATTGGTTTTTTTTCAATGCAGAGACTGCTAAGTAAAAAATCCCACAAGGTCCTTGGTGGGTCTCGTGCTGGTTTGGCTGGGGCCACCCGACCCACCAGAATCTTGGCTACCAAAGAGACCTCACTACAGCCCAAAACATCTGGGCCAGGGATAGTCAAACTACGGCCCTCCAGATGTCCGTGGACTACAATTCCCATGAGCTCCTGCCAGCGTTTTCTGGCAGGGGCTCATGGGAATTGTAGTCCACGGACATCTGGAGGGCCGCAGTTTGACTACCCCTGATCTGGGCAGTGGTGACAGACAGGTTTCCTTCATTAGGCTCCAGCAAATGAATTCTTGCATAACAGTATCACAGACAGACATATTGTGTTCTCGGCAGGATTATTCTTACTGCAGAGAAACAGAATTATGCTGCAGGCTTACAGGAGGGGAGGGGCTGTCCCTGCCGTATGACGAAAAGATGCATCCGCAGACAGACAGTACATTCCTATGCCGCGATCATGTACACGGTGCTTGCTTATGCGCCCCGTGCTCAGCAACTGAAAGGGGCAATTTGCTTTTGCAAGAGGTAGTGAAATCAGAAATTGACTAACCAAGAAATTGACTGACCAACAGGGCCTCTTTGTCATATTGTTGGTCCTCGAGGGGAACTGGGTGGCAACTGGGTGAGACTGGGCTGATCCTGCGTTAAGCAGGGGGTTGGCCTAGATGGCCTGTGTGGCCCTTTCCAACTCTATGATTCTGTGATTCTATGATTCTATGGATGCTGGACTAGATGGACCACTGGTCTCATCCAGCAGGGCTCTTCTGATGTTTTTATGAAGGCCTCGGCCTCTATGCTCTGTTTTTGGCCATACAGGGGAACTGGTTGGCCGTTGTGTGAGGCAGGATGCTCAACTAGATGGACCAGAAATGTTATTATACATAACCTCGTTCCCTGACATTTTGTGACTGGATCTGCCTCCTGCGGTGGCCATTTTCAGGGACCAGCATGTTGAGTAAGGCTCCCCCCATGTTATTCAGTTTCCCAAACCTTGTTGTTAATATTCATTCATTCATTCATTCATTCATTCATTCATTCATTCATTCATTCACATGTAACTTTTGTTTAGCAAATACTGTTCTGGCCCAAAATGGATGATTAGAAGAAGAAGAGTTGGTTCTTATATGCCGCTTTTCTGTACCCGAAGGAGGCCTATCCAAAAACCAAACTACAGGTGCATTCTATCTCATTTGTTTTCCAGGATATTTTTCTTGTTTCTTTTAAAATGAATTATATATAATAATAAGTTTGCACAATTACCTGGATGGCCCAGTTAAATCCACTGTCATCAGATCTTGGAGACAAAGAACTTTATGATTCTATGAAATGCTACATTTCCCTCTGCTGTTGGTAGCAATTACTAAAACCTGTCATCTAATGCTTTAATCTCTTTTCAATGGATGGTTCTCTGGCCTAATTTCTCCAGCCAAGAGCCAGTTTGGTTTAGTGGTTAAGAGTAGCAGACTTTAATCTGGAGAACTAGGTTTGATTCCCCACTCCCTCTCCACATGCAGCCAGCTGGGTAAACTTGGGCCAAACACAGTTCTATCAGAGCTCTCTCAGCCCCATCTACCTCAGAGGGTCTCTATTGTAAGGAGAAGAAGGGCAGGCAATTGTAAACCACTTTGATACCAATGAGGCTTGCTGGGTGACCTTGGGCCAGTCACAATTCTTTCAGAGCTCTCTCAGCCCTCACAGAGTGTCTGCTGTATAGAGAAGAAGGACACCTTTCAGTAGTAAAAAGCAGGGTACAAAAATCAGCTCTTCTCTAACTTACTTCATAGGGTTGTTATAAGGCTAACAGGGGGAAGAGACCACATACTCTGCAGTATGCTCCTGGTAGGAAGTGAGGGCGGGAGAATACTTTAATGAGAAGAAAAGATCCAATTTACCATTGCCAAATGTTAAAAGGTAATTCAAAGGGGGGGGGGAGAGAAAGAAGAGAGAGAGACAGAGAGAGAGGACAGTGGCTTCCCCATTAAGTGTTTTGCTGGCTCCGATCTACCCCAAAACAGCTTGCTAGCTTAAAAGAGAGAGCAGCAAAGGCAGTCCAGCAGCCAGACATCCCTCCTCCCTCCCCTCCCCATGTCCATATGCCTGGAAGTTGTAATCCAGATTTGCTCCGTGCTCAGCGCTCCTCATGTTTTAATATAAATTAAAAGCTCTTTTGCGGCTGAATTTAATCAGTCTTAAAGTTCAGGGCTGGAGGCATCCTGCAGCCCCTGCAGAATGCAAAAATCCAGAAGTATCGCTTCGCTCTGTTGGTATGCACAAGCTGTTCTGCCTGGATTTTCATTTGTAGCTAAGCGTCGATGCCAGCAAGTGGCAGGTTCTACATTTGCATCCCAAGTCAACAGGAGCCAGGGATTCCCAGATTCCTGATAGCTGACAAATGCTGTTTTTCACCATATGGCAATGAAAGGCACGCTTCACAGCCCCCTTCCCCCCGGCCAATTTTATTTGTACGATTTGTAGGAGAAAGAGTGTTCGGTTCTCAGGCGAGTCATGTATCCCACATCTCTGTGTTAGTCACTTTTCTGAGTCACTGGACTGTAATCCAACAAGCCAGGTTTGATTCCTCACCCCTCCATATGCAGCTGGATGACCTTGGGCTACTCACAGTTCTCTTATGACTGCTCTCATATCACAGTTCTTTTAGAGCTCTCTCAGCCCCACCTACTGCATAGGGAATGGGGAATGCCATGGGGAGAGGAAGGGAATGGTGTTTGTAAGCTGCATTGGGGCTCCTTCAGATAGTGAGAAGTGGGGTATAAAAACCAGCTCCCTGCCTCTGCATAACAGCCTTGGCACTACTTAGTGGTCTCTCATCCAAATACTAGCCAGGGCTTAGCTTCCAAGACTTGACGTTCCAGGCTAGCCAGGGCACTGCAGCTGCCGTAGCAGCCTATTGGAAGGTTCAGTGAATCATACAGAGATGCAACATACAGAGATGCCTCTTTCATTCTTTCTCATAACATTGCAGGCTCGCAGGGCATGGTGAGTTTGTGGATGGCTACTTTAGGCCAGGAGAAGCGTTATGGCTCACATGCTGCTGGTATTGTCAGGGCTGGACTAAGACATTTTGCTGAAAATCCAAATGCCTCCTCCTTTCTTTGAATGAACATGGGGGGGGTTGAACCTCCCGGGAGTCCTGCACGAGCCTCGTGTCAAGGGAGCTTTCACGTGATAGCAGTGGGATCTTGTGCTCAAGTGACACACCTACAATGGCAGCCAAAATCTGCTGCCTGTACGTGGCTCTGTTAAGGATTCTATCAAGGACCGAGCTTGAGGTTTGAGATAGGATCGGCACGGGCAATGTAATGGACTAGAATTGCAGAGCAAAAGTTTTAAAGCATTTTATTTTTTTCTCTCACTAGTTTGGTAGCAAGTATGCAGGGTGTTTGGGGTGATGGAGAATGTCTTTTTTTTTTTTTTTGCTAAGATGGGTGCTGAGTGGGTTGAACTTTCTTACTTGGAGTTAGAGCAAAAAGGTATGCAGAAAGAGCTTGCCTACAGGGCATGGAGGCTTCTGGACCCAGGAGCTGGGAAGGATCTTTTTCTGAATGGGGCTTTTGCATGCCCAGAGTCTGCAAAATGCTGGATATTGTAGATTTCTCTCCCTCCCTCCCTCCCTCCAGCGGCCCCTATCATTACCCAGAGGAACGCTCAGCATGCAAAAGAGTGTCAGCCGCTTTGGTGGGCCCCGGCACAGTGAGCGCCGTGCTGGGGCGGCGAGGCACCATCAGGTGCAAACATGCCCACACCTCCCCCTCCCCCCCCCCTGGTCCCCAGGCCTCCCTCTCCCCCCCCCAACTGGTCCCTGGCCCGAAAAAGGTTGGGGACCACTGGACTAATGCACTGCTATCTCCCTGACTCAGTTTAAACTGAAAGGGACCAATAGCATCAATTGGCGGTACGATCCATTGTTCGTGTGTGTGTATGTTGGGGCTCTTAAGGGGTCTCTCAGTTCAGTTCTGTCTCTTGTACCACCATGCTAAGATCCTAATAAAGAACTGATTGAACTCCCAGGCTTCATTGGAACCCACGGATTTAACAACTGGGCTTTTTCAGAGTGTTCATGGTGCAAAAATATTAACGATGCCCCCCATTCTCTGCAGGTGGTGGTGGAGATGATGAAGAAGAAGAGTTGGTTCTTATATGCCGCTTTTCCCAAGTGGCTTACAGTCGCCTTCCCATTCATCTCCCCACAACAAACACCCTGTGGGGTGGGTGAGGCTGAGAGAGCCCTGATATTCCTGTCCAGTCAGAACAGTTTTATCAGTGCCTTGGTGAGCCCAAGGGCACCCAGCTGGCTGCATGTGGAGGAGCGCAGAATTGAACCCGGCATGCCAGATTAGAAGTCCGCACTCCTAACCACTACACCAAACTGGCTCTCATATACCCCACTTTTCAGTCCATGTACCAAAGCCCAGAGGCAACTGAAAACAGGTTTTGGATAAGAAGAAGAGTTGGCTGAGATGCACTCAGAGTGCCAGCGGGAAAGGGCTGCGTGGAAGGCCCAATCCAGTGAGGTACAGTGGTGAGAAATGCATTTGTGAAAGAAACAGGCCTTGAAGAGGTTACCAGCTCTGTGTTGAGAAATTCCTGGAGATATAGCAGTGAAGCCTAAAGATGCCAGCCTCCAGGTGGGGCCTGGGGATGCCCAGGAATTACAGGTCATCTCCAGACTAAGGAGATCAGTTCCCCCGGAGATAGTAGGGGACGGATTTAGAAGAATATATCTTCTTAGCATTGCACCGCAAGGAACCAGGCTTGCCAGCTCTGGGTTGGGAAATACTTGGAGACTATGGGGGTGGACCTGGAAGTGGATGGGATTTGGGGTGGGGACGGAGACGGACCTCAGTATTATATAATGCTATGGACTTCACCCTCTCAAACAGTGATTTTTCCAGGGGGACTGATCTCTTGAGTCTGGGATTGACCTGTAATTTTGGGAGATCCCCAGGCTTTTTAAGAGAAAGGATGAACAGAAAGACCCAAGCCTGAAAGAACCACGAGTGATCAACCTGGGCATGGACTTTAGGCATATCAATACCCAGAGGAGAGAGAAGAACTTTATGGTGCAATTAAGGTGAAGAAGTATTAGCCATAAAATTTAACAGCTTGATGGCAAAGGGAAGCTCTGTCTCCAGAACGTCTCACTTCAGAAGCTCTGTTGAACCCATCATCACCCTGGGGGGTGGGCAGGAATTCAATAAAATGCCAGTGCAAAGAGAACCAGTCTGGACGCAGCATACAGCTCAAGCTAAAACAGTTCCCCAAAAAAGCCACTACCTGTTCTATGGTGGCAGCTTCAAAGGAAAAGGCAGGATTTTCATCCAAAGAATGAACAATGAAACCCAGTATGGAACAGGGGTCAACCATGGCAAATCTCCAGATGAACCCAGTCACTAAACCAGGGGTGGGCAAACTGTGGCCCTCCAGATGTCCATGGACTACAATTCCCATGAGCCCTGCCAGCTGGCAGGGGCTCATGGGAATTGTAGTCCATGGACATCTGGAGGGCCACAGTTTGCCCACCCCTGCACTAAACGGTAAGTGGAAGTTTGGCAACGAAACCAAAGATGGAAAGCATCCGGGTCAGAGAGCAACCTGCCGGGATTTTTTAAATGTGGGAGGATTCACCCGTTTCCCAAAGTGAAAATCAAGTGATTTTGAGGGAGCCTGCGGGAGCATTCAGCCTCTGAACGACCAACCTCAGCAGATTCATGTGGGGCCCAAAAGAATGTGCTGCTCAAAGGCACGTTAAGCTACCAGGATAAAAAAAATCTATAAATAAAGAACGCATCGCAGCTTTCTGCCTCGCTCAAAGGAGTTCAGGTTCACTGTTGGGTTACGAAAGAAGTAATCGAGAGCAGCCCGGTTAGATCAGATGAACACTTCTTCTGGCCCTGTTTTCTATTTCCAGCAGTGGCTAGACACATCATTCTAAGGGACCCACAAGCCGGGCATGGTGGCCACTCCTCTCCCCTGATGTTTGCCTTCCGCTGGTCTTCAGACAGAGACGGCCTTTGAGCCATGACGGCTAAAAGCCATGGATGTGTCAAATTGTGTTTTGTAGCCCATGCCTGGAGTGGGGGGCATCGAGTCAGCTAACTTAGGATGACCTCATAGGATTTCCAGGACAAGACCCATTCAGAGGTGGTTGGCCATGGAGTGTCTCTGCACAGGGCCTCTGGACGTCCTTGGTGGACTCTCAGCCAAGTTCTAACCAGGGCCAACTTTGCTTAGCTTACAGCAGGGATAGTCAAACTGCGGCCCTCCAGATGTCCATGGACTACAATTCCCAGGAGCCCCCTGCCAGTGAATGCTGGCAGGGGGCTCCTGGGAATTGTAGTCCATGGACATCTGGAAGGCCGCAGTTTGACTACCCCTGGCTTACAGTATCTGATGAGACTGGCCTAGCCTGACCATCCACACCAGGGCAGTGTCTAGTGACAGTACATTCCAAACTATAATCAAGCCACTTTGTTTAGGGTTGGGAAACTCCGGGAGACGGAGATGGACCCTGGGGACTGGAGGGTTTGGGGAGAGACCTCAGCCGAGGATAATGCACCCACCAGGGCAGCGTTTTTCCCAAGGAATGGATTTGTATCGTCTGACAAGTAGTTGTAATTCTAGTTCTCCATGTCCCACTGTCTGAGAGCCAGCTGGGGATTGTGGTTAAGAGCGGCAGCCTCTAATCTGGAGAAGCGGGTTTGATTCCCTCACCATCACATGCAATAAACTGGGTGACCTCAGGCTAGTCACAGTTCTCTTAGAACTCTCTCAGCTTCATCTGCCTCACAGGGTGCCTGTTATGGGAAGAGGAAGGGAAGAGGGTTGTAAACCACTTGGAGACACATGAGGCCTGCTGAGTGACCTTGGCCCAGTCACAGTTCTCTCAGAACTCTCTCAGCCTCCCCCATCTCACAGGGTGTCCGTGGTGGGAATGGGAAGGGGGTTGTAACCACTTTGAGACTCCTTTGAGTGGTGAAAAGTGGATATAAAAAGCAGCTCTTCTTCAAGTTATGCATGTTGGCCCTCCAGCGGCACTAAGTTCTAGTATTGTGAGAAAAGGAGAAGAAAATGGGATTTATCCACTTTGTCCAAACTGTGCATGAAACTGTCACCATATTGTCCATTGGTTGTGTTCTTTTTTCCTGAAGCCCCAATCACTTCAGCTTTTCTCAGACCTGAAATGGTCTAAGTATTTGGTCTTTTAGGGCAGTGGTTCTCAACCTTCCTAATGCCATGACCCTTTAATACAGTTCCTCATATTATGGTGACCCCCAACCATAAAATTATGCAAGTGTTCTTTCACAGAAATTAAACCGAAACTGAACAATGGTGTGAAGATCCATTGTTCATCATTGCATATAAATTGTTTTTTTCCCCCTGGGGTTTCTCAGTTCAGTTCTGCCTCTTGTCCCACCATGCCAGTCCTGCTCTTTTCCGCTGCTCCAGAAAGACAAACGTTCTATCTCAATCCACCCCGCAAGGCTGTTGTGTGGATGGTACCCCTCCCAGCCAAGCTGCTTGCCCTGCCACAACCCCTGTGAAAGGGTCATTTGACCCTCAAAGGGGTCCCGACCCCCAGGTTGAGAACTACTGTTTTAGGTGAACCATTTCTTCACTTTTTCCACTTGGAGCTCATTTACCAAGAAAGAAAAGCAACACAACAAATGGACAAACCAGGAGAAGGGGAACAATCGAAGGACAGCAAAGGTTTAAGACTCACCTGAAGCAAATAATGGTTTCCCCAAAGAAAGGCATTCTGATGACACACTAATGAGAGCCGGTGTGGTGTAATGGTTGTTGTGTTGCTCTAATAGTTGAGAAATCAGGGTTCAAATCCTCTCTTAGTTACCAAGTTCTGCAGGTCAGGGGTAGTCAACCTGTGGTCCTCCAGATGTCCATGGACTACAATTCCCAGGAGCCCCTGCCAGCAAATGCTGGCAGGGGCTCATGGGAATTGTAGTCCATGGACATCTGGAGGACCACAGGTTGACTACCCCTGCTGTAGGTGACCTGCTGGCTGTCTTATTTACTTATTTTTGGTTGGTAAAGAGCCAGTATGTTGTAGTGGTTAAGAGCAATGGCCTCTCATCTAGAGAACTGGTTTGATTCCCCACTTCTCCGCATAACCAGCTGCATGACCTTGATTCTGTCACAGTTCTCTCAGGGCTCTCTCAGTCCCACCACCCTCACAGGATGTCTGCTGTGGGGAGAGGAAGGGAAGGTGACTGTAACCCACCCGGAGGCACATCAGGCCAACTGGGTCACTTGGGGGCAGTCCTAGTTCTTTCAGAGCTCTCTCAGCACCATCTACCTCACAGGGTGTCTGTTGTAGGGAGTAGAAGGGAAGGCACCGCTTTGAGACTCCTTTGGGTGGTGAAAAATGGGGCATAAACACCAACTCTTCTTCTTTCTCACTGAAACACAATCGAGCCTGATTTGCAGGATTGTTGTACAGATAGTGTGGGAGAGAAGAGAGGCATCTTGGATGAAGGATGAGTCTTATCAAGCACAATTATTATTATACTAGCTTCAAAGCCCATTCCTAAGAATGGGCCTTGAAAGGGTCCCTTCCCCTGGCCAGGCAGCTTAAAGTGGCTTTGGGCCGCAGCTCACAGGCAGATCAAGTGGGGCGGGCTGGGGCTGGACAGCTCATTAGCAGGTCCGGGACACAGCTCATTAGGAGGCAGTCAGCAGGCCCTTGTCAGCAGGCCCAGCCTAGCAGACCAAGAGACCCACCTTAGCCGGCCTTCCACCACGACCCTTTGCCCAGGGACCTCTCCTCTTACCTGCTGCTGGCTCCAGGCACTGAGGCATGTCTGAGAACAAAGAGACTAGAGTCCAGGAATGGAGGGCGGGAGATGCAGGGGCAGGGCCAATCAGGGTGCAGCCAGCTTTGCTCGCTGCACCCTGATTTGCCGTATTCCAACTTGGACAGCCGGACACATTCCACCCCCAGGCTGTTTCACAAATATATAGAGGAACAATGGATAAGGATAATTATTTATTTGCTTCATTTATACCTCACCTTTCTTCCCAAAGGGAACCCAAAGCAACTTAATTTTCCTCTCATCCATTTTAGCCTCACAACAACGCTGTGAGGCTAGCGAAGAAATGCTAAGGGAGATGATCTGAAGGAAATGAAGGAGAAATCCTTTGGGAGAGCCGAAGAGCAAAAGCCCAGTAGCCAAGGACATGAGCTTTCATGAGTCACTGCTCACGTCTCCGCTCCCTTCTTTGGATACGGCTAGAATGTGAGTCCATCTGTCCTTAGGAGAGTGGCGTGACTTCAAATGCTGAACGACATGGGCAGGCGAATGACAATAGCAGGTATGACTGGATTAAATGTGATATGTGGAGAGGTAGAAGGCGTGGAGAAATCAGCATTAGTAACAAGACAGGTCACGATTCAGTCCAGGACGGAAATGAATACATTGGGATCGGTGATTTTAATAATTAGTTGGGGGTTCTGGGAGAGAAATAACTGGAGGGGGGGATCATTTTTTCCATGGGAATGTTACTTTTGAGCATCTGAGAAGAAATGGGTGGAGGGGGGGGATAGGCCTTTGCTGCCTCTCAATTTGGACATCCCAGCCAGTTGCCATGGAGACTTGGAACGGACTTCCCTTTTGATACTGCCGAGGGCCAGCCTGACAGCTAGTTACACAGCAGAAGCACCTTGAAATTCCCTCTTGCTTGCTGCTGGGCAACCTGCGGTCTCTCCGGTGACTTCATTGGTAGGAGACCCTTGCCAAGGATAGTTAAAGGCCCTGGCTAGCATTTGGATGGGAGACCAAATGACAAGGCTCATCATGACGCAGAGCAGGGGTGGGCAAACGGTGGCCCTCTAGATGTCCATGGACTACAAGTCCCATGATCCCCTGCCAGCGAATGCTGGCAGGGGCTCATGGGACTTGTAGTCCATGGACATCTAGAGGGCCACTGTTTGCCCACCCCTGACGCAGAGGTAGACAACAGCAAGCCACCCCCGACCGTCCCTTGCCCAGCTGACAGACAAGCCTCGGATCTCCTGGCTACCCTCCACAGACCCCATACAACAAATTAATTAATTAAAAAACACATCTGCTTAGCCAAGCTGAAAGGCCCCCTGTACCGGCCCAATGTTTCCTATCGGGCTTATGGAGCCTGATGACGGAAGGAGGGGCTCTTGGGTTTCCCTTGGCTGGACAGATATTTGATGGGTTGCGATTCAGTCTTGCAGCCTCCTCGGAAGTTCTGTTGGCAACTGACCCCAAAGAAGCCTGATCCTGTGCTTTGAACAGCCATGAAACTGTTTTGTAGACTCAGAAATCAATACCGGCTCAGCCTGCCGTGAACCGGCGTGGATGCAAAGGCCGATTGAGATGCTGACAAGCCAGAGAGCCCACGGGGAGGCTGGGGACCTACTGAGCATTTATCCACTGGGCCCACCTTACTGAAGATGCCCCCTGACTGTGGACTCACTCCGGAAAAACAGAAGGCACCAGGATCTCTGACATCTGAATGGTGTAATAGGCTGACTGCGTGTATAATTTTGTAATTAAATCTTGTTTTAACCATATTGGTCATGTTATTTATATTTTTTAACTGATGTACACCGCCCTAAGCCATTCATTGGGAGGGCCGTACAGAAAATAAATAAATAATAATATGGCCCAGGGGCCAGAACCAGCATCATCTGACCTTTTATCCAGCCCAGGAACAACTGGGAAAATCAGGGCCTACACTGGGGTATGATATCTCCTGCTGAGGTCCTTCCTTTTCCCCCCAGGGTCCTTTCCCAAATCTCCAGTAGGGTTGCCAGATCTGGGTTGAGAAATTTCCTGTAGACTCTGGGGGTGGAGCCGGGAGTGGGCAGGAGTTGGGGCAGGGAGGAGACCCCGGTGGAGTATAAAGCTACGAAGTCCCCCCTCCAAAGCAGCCATTTTCTCCAGGGGAACTGATCTCTGTCAACTGGGGATGAGCTGTACTAGCGGAGGATCCCCAGGTTCCACCTGGAGATTGGCATTCCTAATCTCCAGGCACTGACCAACCCTGGTTGCCAACCTGAAGGGGCAACGAGGGCTGGCTTGGCCCCCAAGCTCTGCTGAGGAGAGGAATGAGTCATAGTTAGTTGTAAAATATGGCATTACATTTCCTGGCACACATGGCCTGGCCGACAAATTGACATTTTTGTCACATCTGGGCCCCTGTAACAAATGAGTCTGACCCCACCCCCTGCTAAACTTTTAAGGGTTCGGGAAATCTGGGGGGCTGCCTCCGCCACTGGATTTGGGGTCCAGGCTTGGCTTTGCATTCTGCTTTGTTGTTGCCTTCAAGTAGAGGTCAGCTGGCTTTCTCCAATTTGAACTCTCACCTGCTTAGAGGACATTCTTATACAGTTACGTAAAGGAGCCTTGTACTGATTCATACACTCAGCTAGGGTTGCCAACTTTCGATTGGGAATTACCTGGAGATTTTGGGGATGAAGTCTTTGGGGGAGGCAAAGTTTTTTTGGGGGGGAAGGACCTCGGTAGGGTATAATGCCCCAGAGTCCACTCTAAAGCAGCCATTTCGTCCAGGGGAACAGATCTTTATTGTTGTTATTGTTATTATTATTGTATTTATACCCCTCCTCCCCCCGAAGGCTAGAGGCGGCTTACATAATCCCGTCCCCTAATAACCATAAATTAACAATATCCAATAAATTGTTGTAATAGCAGATATCCAGGGGCCACCTGGAGCTTGGCAACCCTACCCTTGGCCCATCAACTTCAGTCCTCTCTACTCAGACTGGCAGCAGGTCCACAGGTTCAGAGACAGAGGTCTTTCACATCACCTGCTACTTGGTCTTTTAAAAAGAGACACCGGGAGTTGAACCTGGGAGCTTCTGCATGCCAAGCAGAGGCTCCACCACTAAATTCTACCGAGCTGGGATCTGGACTAGCTTGGTTCCTCCCTGTTCTTCGCACGTGACAGATCTACCCCTTAGCATGTCTTCCCTTTAAAGGCTTCTACAAAACTATTACAAGAAGAAAGTAAGTCCAGGTTGGCGTATGCTTTATTCTTCTGTGTATCCACCGTATACAAGAGACCATGGTGGCATACAACTCGGATAAAATCTTGCCCTTGCCATAGATCAGTGCACTGATAGATGGTAACTCCGCAATCTGTATGGCATTTTTATACTCCCCCATGCAAAAGGAAATGGAGGTGGCCACGGCTTCCCCCAGCTGTTCCTGCCTCTGGCTGGTGGTCCATCCCTCCTTTGCTTGCTGGGCACCACAGCTGGGATGGCACTTGGTACAGCAAGGAGAGGAGGAGGAATGGGTAGAAGATGCTACAGGTGCCTCAGGGGGTAACTGAAAGATACGATGGGGCTTTTTTAGTGGGCACCCCACTGGCCTAAAGTTCACCTCCAAATTTCCAGCTTCCTGTCTTAAACAAACAACTACAGAAACAGCAACTTCTTTGTTCTCTCGCTACAGCCAAATGGATTCACTGCCCAGCCAGGAGTCAAGAAAACGTGGGCAAAATTCCGCTGTATGGGGTCGGCCTCCCAAGGCCAGCCAGGTACTAAATGCAGCTAGATCACTGCCACAACGGGAGCTGGCATCTTGGTTTCCAACTGAGACGTAAAGGATTTCTGCCGCAGGCCTGTTTTCAAAATCCCACACTTGGAAAAGCATCCCTTAGTTATCTTCGGTGTATGCAGTAAGTCCGCAGGATGGTGGTGCTAGGCCTTCACCACATGGAGATCAACATCTGGCAAGTGTTGGAGGACATCCAGAGCAGCTCCACCAGCCGGAACTGCAAATAACCGAAGACGAAACCAGAGAAGACGTCGGTGACGTGATGCCGTCCGACCATGACCCGAGAAAGTCCCACCAAAAAAGCCCAGAGGACGAGCAAGATCCGAAGCGGGACAGCTAAGACCAGGTGGCTGAGGAAGAACTTGGACACCATGGCAGCCCGACTGGCATGTCCGGCAGGAAAGGCATAGATGTCCATGGTCAGGTAGTCCAACAGGCCTGGGCTGACATCGTAAGGCCCTTTCCGCTTTGTCAGCTTCTGTAAACCAGCAACGATGAGGATGTCCAGGAACAGGGCTGGAGAAGAAAAGGGGAGGGAGGGGAGGAAGAAGAACATCAGAGAGGTGAGCTGTGGAAGGCAGACCAAGAGCCACTGGGCAACAACATGCCTCTGTTGATGGTGGTGTGTCCACTTGCGTTGACTGGGTCAATGTGACATTATATCATATTGCAATCCATTATCCGGGGGGGGGGAAACTGTGGCTCTCCAGATGTCCATGGACTGCAATTGTAGTCCATGGACATCTGGAGAGCCACAGTTTGCCCCCCCCCCGGCTTCACTGCGCTTCAGCCGCTTTGGGTATGAACGGCCAAAACAGCCGCCGAAGCACACAATCTTAGTCAGAATGGTTCTCGGTGAGGAGGAGGATAGAAGGAAAAGAGAAATGGTCCATATCTGACATTTGGGCCTCCCTTGGTAGGAAACTGCTCTTGAAAGAATACACAGCTTCCCTCCCCCACCCCGTCTCCTGATTTCTTTTTCCTGCGACTGTTTTTGTCTGCACAGGATTTAGCCAAGGCATGTGAACAGAACCAGTGGGGTGTAGAGGTGACCTGAGTTCAAGTTCCCACTCAGGCCTTGGAAGCTTGCTGGGTCAGATTGGGCCAAGAGCATCCTACCCCACAGGGTCGTTGTGAAGATAAAATAGGGGAGAAGAGAATGGCGTAAGTCACCTTGGGCCTCAGTGGAGAAAAGGGGTGGGGTGCAAACGAATGGACTTTAATTGAACAACCCTAAACAGAACCTGGAAGTTGTCAGCTTTGCCCTGGCCAATGACCTTTCAACCCGCAGCCTGCTTTTGAACTGAGCAAGTACTGAGGAGTCAACAACAGGGCCTCCCCCGCAGACTCTCTCCTGGCAAATGAAAGAGACTTTGGAATGCCTGTCAGGGGTGGCCAAACTGTGGCTCTCCAGATGTCCACGGACTACAATTACATTGTAGTCTGAAAAGCTTTGCCCATGAGGCTGGGAGTTCAATCCCAGCAGCCGGCTCAAGGTTGACTCAGCCTTCCATCCTTCCGAGGTCGGTAAAATGAGTACCCAGCTTGCTGGGGGGTAAACGGTAATGACTGGGGAAGGCACTGGCAAACCACCCCGTATTGAGTCTGCCATGAAAACGCTGGAGGGCGTCACCCCAAGGGTCAGACATGACTCGGTGCTTGCACAGGGGATACATTTACCTTTACCTTTACAATTAGCATGCTGGCAGGGGCTCATGGCAATTGTAGTCCACCCCTGGCAGTTAGTGCATCAGCAGAACCCTCTCCTTATCACAGATCCCAGTTTCCCATGCTCCTTCGCATAACACATGGCTAGGGTTGCTGGATCCCCACTGGCATGGGCTGGGGAAGAGGGCTGTGATTGCCAGATCCAGGCTGGGAAATCCTGGGGTTTTTTGGATGGAGCCTGGGGAAGACAGGATGCTCAGTAAGGTACAATTCCACAGGGTATCCTTTCCAAAGCAGTCACAGAATCACAGAATCATAGAGTTGGAAGGGGCTATACGGGCCATCTAGTCCAACCCCCTGCTCAATGCAGGATCAGCCCTAAGCATCCTAAAGCATCCAAGAAAAGTGGGTATCCAACCTTTGCTTGAAGACTGCCAGAGAGGGGGAGCTCACCACCTCCTTAGGCAGCCTGTTCCACTGCTGAACTACTCTGACTGTGAAAAATGTCTTCCTGATATCTAGCCTATAGCGTTGTAGCTTAAACCCATTACTGCGTGTCCTCTCCTCTGCAGCCAAAGGAAACAGCATCCTGCCCTCCTCCAAGTGACAACCTTTCAAATACTTAAAGTCGTTTTCTCCAGGGGATCTGATTCCTGTAGCCTGAAGATGAACTATAAGTCCCACCTGGAAGCCGGCATTCCGAATGTTTGTTCATGCATGAGAATCTGTAGCTTATGTAGCCTAAGGACCGTGCTGAGGATCCTTAGGGAGCTTTGGTTGTGTCTTGGCTCTGGGGAAGCAGCAGGGAGCACAGTGCCAGGCCATTAGGTGTTCCCACAGCTCAAAGTGTTGTGTCCCCCTCCCCGCCCCCTCCCGACGCCCCCCATGTTCCTTGCCTGCTAATGAGCATGCGGGGATCTTCACAGTTCTGTTGGTGTCAGCGCAGTTCTCAGAAATAGATACGAGCCGCACTGTCACTCCAAGTGGCGCCGTCACTCTGGCTCGTGTTCCTCTGCAAACTGATCTGACCTACATACCAAGATGGACCTAGGCGGGCGATGGCCTGCCGAAAACAGGGCCGGAACTGTTCCCTTCAACGCCTGAGGGTTGGGCAGTACTGTCTCTCCACAAGGCTTGGCGAGCAACCATTCTCAAAAAGTGACCCAACCCACAGGAGTGATGGCCTTGTTCTAGAGCAGGGGTAGTGAAACTGCGGCCCTCCAGATGTCCATGGACTACAATTCCCATGAGCCCCTGCCAGCGTTCGCTGGCAGGGGCTCATGGGAATTGTAGTCCATGGACATCTGGAGGGCCGCAGTTTCACTACCCATGTTCTAGAGGCTACAGGGGGTCCTCCAGGCTTTATGAACGGCTCCTCAACAACATGATCCAATATGGTGGATACGTTTCATTGTCATCACCCATTATCCCCTACAATGCTGGGGAGCCTTGTCAGTTTCTGAGGAACAGCAATAACACTCACCAGGTGTTGCCAGTTCCCTGTGTTCCTCCTAGGGACACCAGTCCCCAGGTAAGACCCGGGGGATTTTCTGGAATTACTAAAAAGATCAGCTCCCCTGGAGAAAATGGCTGCTTTGGCTCGCATTATACAACACTGAGGTCTCTCTTGATCCCAAATCCCACCCTCTCCTGGCTCCACCCCCAAAGTCTCCAGGTAATTCCCCACCCAGAGCTGGCAACCCTAGTTATGTTCCTTGAGGCCCTTCAAATCAGCTCTGGAAACTCACCCTAAAGGCACTTTCTCTAAGAAACATATAGATGATGGAGACACGAATTATCTTAGTTTCTGCTTTTGCGCATCTGGGCTAATGAGAAACTCATCCCCATGAAAATATTCATTCCGGTATTAGAACTAAGAACACACATTCATACACACAATTGAAATTTAATTTCTTTTGGTATCTTGGAGCTTCCATGCTTGGGAAACTGGCCTCATTCTTTCTTGTTCTGGCAACCTCAAGGGAGCCTCCTTCTAATTAGAATCCTGCAGCTTGGTGTACTGGTTAAGAGCGGTGGCTTCTAACCTGGAGAAATGATTTTGGTTCCCACTCCTCCACATGCAGCCAGCTGGGTGATCTTGGGTCAGCCACAGTTCATCTTCCTGGTTTCTGTGGAGTCCCATTTGGGATCTGCGTCTTCACAGAGCCCTGCCACAGAGGAGGCGCTGTGGTAGGGGTTAGCGCTCTCCCCTCAGTTCTCCTTCTTGCTGCCAGAACAGGTACGGCAATCTATCAGCAGCAGCCCACAGTGAGGAAGGAGGGAGGGCTGTGTGACTGCACAGAAGACCATTTGATGAGCAACACAGGTAAGTGCAACTCTGTTTTCTCTCAGCCTCATCTACCTCACACGGTATCCATTGTGGGGAGCGGAAAGGTAGGTGATTGCAAGCCACTTTGAGACTCCTTCAGGTAGTAAAAAGCCGCATACAAAAAATAGTTCTTCTCATCTTCTTCAGTCCATCTAGTCTAGCATTGTGCTTCAAAGAGAAGCCAGCCAAGTAGCTCGGGATGGCATCCCCAGTAGCCAACATTCAGAGAAATTCTGCCTCCAGTCATGAAGGTTCTATTTAGCTCTCCTGGCTGATAGTAATTGAGAAACTGAGGCTGCAGCCCTCGGTACGCTTTCCTGGAAGTAAGCTCTGTTGAATAAAATTAGATGAATTTGCTTTGGCCTTCTTCTGAATCTCCCATGAATTCCATTCCGTTTAAAAGCCACCTAAAATAGAACCTGTCTCCACACATTATCAGTGATCTTATCTTGCACACACACACACTTTCATTTGTATTATTCAACTGATGAAATTGTAAGTCTTCTGGCAGGCCCCCTTTGTTCTGCTTGAATCTATTTTTTCCCCCACACACTGCCTAGTTCCCTGCATTGATTTCCCAGCCAGCAAAAGGTTCCCCCACTTCATTTCTGCATGTCAGAGATAAAAATGCATTCTATTCTCTGCTCCTGAGGAACTGTCTCCTCTAACTTTCAACAGTCTACTCATTCCAGCAATTACTCTTGCCAACTTAATTTCTATGCCTCAGGTTGGCTGTAATGGCACAGAAGCGCGCCAGTTTTAAAAAAATAATAGTTTTCTTCTTTTGCTTTACATCCCTTCCCATCCAACCATCTCCTACAGTTCCTGGGTCACTGCCCCATGCATCACCCAGGGACTGCGAGCCAAAATGTGAAGATGGTAAGTATGTGATGGAAGTGCTGTCAAGTCACAATTAGCTTACAGCAACCCTGTAGGGTAGCGATCCCCAACCTGTGGGCCGCGGACCACATGTGGTCCTTCGACTAATTGGAGGTGGGCCCCGAAGGACGCCTTCTCCCCACCCCGGCCCTTTACTTCATCCCCCCCAGCCCTTTACAACAGTGGTCCCCAACCTTTTTATCACTGGGGACTACTCAACGCCGGGGACCACTCAACGCCTTTTACTGAGGCCCGGTGAGGGGGGGGGTAGTTTACTCCTCTACTCTCAACCACTGCCCTAGCGCTCTCTGATCGCTATGGTAATGTTTAAACATCCCTTCAAAATAAGATACAGACACGGCACAACAATGAAGTGTGTTGTAAAGGGCTGGGGGGGATGAAGTAAAGAGCCGGGGGGGGGGAGAAGGCGTCCTTCGGGGCCCACCTCCAATTAGTCGAAGGACCACATGTGGTCCGTGGCCCACAGGTTGGGGATCGCTACTTTACAACACACTTCATTGTTGTGGTGTGTCTGTATCTTATTTTGAAGGTATGTTTAAACATTACCATAGCGATCAGAGAGCGTTAGGGCAGTGGTTGAGAGTAGAGGAGTAAACTACCCCCCCCCACCGTGCCTCAGTAAAAGGCGTTGAGTGGTCCCTGGTGAGTAGTCCCCAGTGTTGAGTGGTCCCCAGTGATAAAAAGGTTGGGGACCACTGCTTAGGCAGCCTTTTAAAACATTTTGACCGTGGAGGTATCACTGACGGCTTCAAGGTACCAGGAAGTGATGTCAGGTGACCACACCTCCCTGACAAGCCCCTCTCCAGAAGGGAGAGGAGCCTTGGGCCACCAAGGTTTAAATGGCTCCTCCCCATCCCACCCCCTCCAGGTCCATCATTGGCCATTTTGGGAGAGGGTGGGTTACCTTGCCCAAATAAGGGTAGATGTTTTATAATTTTAAAAACTTGTTTTTCGCAGCATGGGAGGGCTCTCCCCAGCTGCTATTCTGAAACAGCGGTACCACTGATGCGGCGGTACCACTGAGGGGTCCGTGCAGTGCCTTGGTACTGTGGTTGGGAAACCCTGCTGTACAGTTTTCAAAACAAATACAGGGAACAAAGGATGGGACTCAGTGTGATATACAGAACAATAAGCCAACCAAATAACAGTGGAGCACCTAAAAGAAGAAGAGGAGTTGGTTCTTATATGCCGCTTTTCTCTACCCGAAGGAGGCTCAAAGCAGCTTACAGTCGCCTTCCCTTTCCTCTCCCCCCAAGCGACACCCTGTGAGGCAGGTGGGGCTGAGAGAACCCTGATATTACTGAAGAAGAAGAAGAGTTGGTTCTTATATGCCGCTTTCCTCTACCCAAAGGAGTCTCAAAGCGGCTTACAGTCGCCTTCCCTTTCCTCTCCCCACAACAGACACCCTGTGGGGTGGGTGAGGCTGAGAGAGCCCTGATATCACAGCTCGGTCTGAACAGCTTTATCAGTACCGTGGTGAGCCCAAGGTTGCCCAGCTGGCTGCATGTGGGAGAGTGCAGAATCAAACCTGGAATGCCAGATTGGAAGTCCACACTCCTAACGACTACACCAAACCATTACCTAAATGGTAACACAAAAATGGTTAAATCCAGCCTATATATTTTTCTAATATATTTGTTTTTACAGTGTTTGGCTGCTGAAATATTCTAGGTTGTTGACTAATACGTATCAGGTAAAGGTAAAGGTAAAGGTATCCCCTGTGCAAGCACCGAGTCATGTCTGACCCTTGGGGTGACGCCCTCTAGCGTTTTCATGGCAGACTCAATACGGGGTGGTTTGCCAGTGCCTTCCCCAGTCATGACCGTTTACCCCCCAGCAAGCTGGGTACTCATTTTACCGACTTCGGAAGGATGGAAGGCTGAGTCAACCTTGAGCCGGCTGCTGGGATTGAACTCCCAGCCTTATGGGCAAAGCTTTCAGACGGCTGCCTTACCACTCTGCGCCACAAGAGGCTCAACGTATCAGGTAGACCCTATATATTTACTATTAGTACTGTATAACTTTATGCACTGTAGAAATTGTTGATGACTTTACTTTTTGTTTGTGCTGCCTTAGCTTTATTATGAAACTGATTATCCAATTGAAATGATTTTCAGTATGTGTTCACGATGTTTTAAAAATTATTTTCAATACAAATATTATTTGATGTTTAATTGTTAACCATTGTGTTGTATGTTTTTGTTCTTAAGATTTTTTAATCCCTTGACAGAGCGCTGTCTCGCGAAATACATTGGGAATCACTAAAGAATCCTTCTTATTAAAGAAATGGTGTTTTGAAGATTGAAGATACCTTGCCGGCTTGCTACGCTGGATTTAGTGATTTGGGTGTTCCATTGTACGGTTTTCACGGCAAGAGATAAACCAAGGTGGCTTGCCATTCTCTGCCTCTATACAGCCATCCAGAACTTTCTTGGCAGCCTCCCATGACCCTGCTCCCTTCTGAGATGTGAGAATTAGAACTGGGCTTTGCACTTTGAAGCAAGGAATCACCTACCCACCCATGACATCCATCCACAGTCCACAGAAATTCATGGCTGACACATCCTTTGCCGCCTTCTCTCCTCTGCGCTAGCTCTAGGATTTTTGGCCCCCGTTTGCAAAGGACCTTGCTAGGCCATGCTACTGGGAAGCCGCTGCCTGCCCCCTGCACTGCAAGGAAGGTGCCCCTCACGCTGACCTCATTGGGACAGGGGCTATGATCTGCTGCGCTGCTACACTTTCCCATCAGGGTGGATCAGGAGGTAAAACCAGCCCTGGAAAGGCCCACTGCCCCCACTGAAGAGGGAAGGGAAGTGGAAGAGGGCCTGACCCATCCCTGAGATGGAAAGGGAAGGAGCAGGCTTGACACAGACTGCCTACTGGGGCTAGAGGTGCCCCCCTGGGGGTTGCTGCTTGCCGAGGTAGACCTCAATGCCATGGGTGGGTGGGACAATGACAAGGATGGCTTGGGATACACACAAACAGCTCTGGAACCCTAGTTGATCACTTAGGGCAGTTCCACACATTGAAAACAATAGCATACGCCAGCAAAATGGCATAATGCTTAAAAATAACACGGTTCTGAACACTCCTCGCCTTCTGGCTCTCTCACTTTCGTCTGCCACCTTCTCGCGCATCTTAGCATTCCACATGCCTGCTTGAAATGGCGGAAGTCGCTTTACATGTGACTCTCCTCCGCCTGTCAATCAAGCCAGGTAGCGAATCACCTTTCTCCATGTTTTAAAGGGCCCGCGATGGCAGCTAATTTTTTTTAAGTAAAACATCTCTATTGAAACACCTATGCATCTAATTATAGATGCATAGTGTTTTTTTATAATGCCACCGCTTATGGAATCATGAGCCTTGAATCTTTTAAAAAGTAATCTCATTCCCACTTTTTTTTATTTTGCATAATATACAACAGCAGGAAATCAACTTTGAGGTGTCAAACAAAAGCATCTGGGCTACATCAGGGCATACAGGGCAGGCTAGATGGACACACTAAAAAACAGCAGAGATATAATGGCAGATATACATGGGGGGTTCTGACATCCTGCATGAAGGTTGCCAGTTCCAGGTTGGGAAATTCCTGGAGATTCTGGAGGTGGGGTTTGGGGAGGGGACAGTCCTCAGCCAGATGAAATACCATGAAGTCCTCCCTCCAAAACATCCATTTCCTCAGGGGGAAATGACTTTTGTCATCTGGAGATCAGTTGGAATTCCAGGAGATCACAGAATCCTAGAAGAGCCAGCTTGGTGTAGCGGTTAGGAGTGTGGAATCAGGCGAGCTGGGTTTGATTCCCTGCTCCTCCCCTACATGCAGCCATCTGGTGACCTTGGGCTCGCCACGGCACTAATAAAGCTGTTCTGACTGAGCAGTAATATCAGGGCTCTCTCAGCCTCACCCACCTCACAGGGTGTGTGTTTTGTGAGGAGAGAAAAGGGAAGGTGACTGTAAGCCGCTTTGAGACTCCTTTGGGTAGAGGAAAGCAGTATATAAGAACCAACTCTTCTTCTTCAGTAATCTCAGGGCTCTCTCAGCCTCACCTACCTCACAGGTTGTCTGTTGTGGGGAGAGGAAAGGGAAGGCGATTGTAAGCTGCTTGGAGCTTCTCTACCTTTGGGTAGAGAAAAGCGGCATATAAGAACCAACTCCTCCTCCTCTTCCTTCTAGAATCCTAGAATTGGAAAGGGTCACACAGGTCATCTAGTCCAATCAGTTGCTCAATGCAGAATCTCCATGCCCCACCAGGGAATTGGCAACCCTATCTTTTATACCTAAATTGTAAATAAGTCTGCAAACACTGCTACCCTGTTGGTTCACCCATGACTAAATTCACCAGTGGTATTCTTGCCTATTCACTCAGTAGAGATCCTTATCAGCTGATAACTACAAGTCATTACTACAAGTCATCATTATAATATTACTATGATTACCAACTGACGATATTTGGATTCTCTATTCAAAATGTATTAATTTGACCTTCTCCAGTGAAGAAGGTGGTGCTTTATACCCTGCTTTTAACTACCTGAAAGAGTTAAAAAAATGGCTTACACTTTCCCCTTCTTCTCCCCACAATAGACACCCTGTGAAATAGGTGCAACCGAGAGAGCTCTAAGAGAACCGCTCTGCAAGAAGAGCTCTAAGAGAACTGGGATTAGCCCAAAGTCACTCAGCTGGTTGCATGTGGAGGAGCAGGGAATCTAACCCAGTTCTTCAGATTCGAATCACCCGTCTTAACTACTACACCATGCTGGCTCTCAACAATATGTATTCAGCCCAAAATATTGTGCTTCCTGTTTAAAACCCAATATATGCTCTCCCAAAGCATATGAATTCTAATTTGTAAGGGGAGAACATGATAAAGTGTCATCGGAATATGGCAATGATTTATTACGGCAGGTTCTTCCACAGTGCCCTTCAGCTGACGTTCAGAGCAATTAATCGGGTGAAAGCTAAGAACCAGTGTTGTTCTGTAATAAAGAAACAGTGCAGAATCAGGGCATAAGCACTGGTGAGGGTGTGGAATGCTGGCTCCTAACTGCAGGATGCAGTCCCAGATACTTTGGCCACCAGACCAATCTGAAAGTGGAACATGGTATATTTCTTTCACTCCCTCAAAACAAGGGACCCCAGAAGTCCCTGCTAGCGATTAAAGAACTTCCAGGCAGAAAACTGAAATTCGGCACTTGCAGAGCAAAACAGGCAGATTTTTTCTAAAGAAAGGTATACAAATGGTGCCTGTTGCTACTTCAACCTCCGGCCTTGAAAGCAGGGCCCAGGCCTTGCTAGCACTTCCCCAAACAGGGCTTCAAAGACATTTGAGCCTTCCACTTAATCAGGGGAAGTCAAGTCTACACAGATCAGAGAATCATAGAAGTCCAGTCTACACAGATCAGTTCACCTGGAAAAAAGGGCTGCGGGGGGGGGGGGAGAGACTCTGTGGCCTTTTGCCCCACAGAGTTTCAGGGATGTCAGCCTCCAGAAAGCAGGGTTTGCCGTGCACCTTAAAAAGCATCCTGTTCAACAGGGCTCCTACCTGCAATGCGGATGTTGGCAGGGGTTCATGGGAATTGTAGTTCATGAACATCTGGAGGACCACAGGTTGACTACCCCTGATGTAAGCGATGAGGTCCTGGCTGCAGGGTCTGGTCAATTTAATCCAAAACTGACCAATGGTGTGCACCACTGAGAAGATCCATTGTTTGCTACTGTATGTAAGTTGGGTTCTTTTCTGGGTCTCTCAGTTCAGTTTTGCCTCTGAAGATTTCCCTGGAATTGCAGCTCACATCCAGTCTCCAGAGACCAGTTCACCTGGATAAAAGGGCTGCTTGGGAGGGGAGAATATTACTCTCATTCAGGGTTACCAACTCTGGGTTGGGAAATTCCTGGATATGTGGGGGTGGATCCTGCTGAGCTTTAACAAATACCATTGAGTCCATCTTCCAAATTGGCCATCTTCTCCAGGGGAGACTGTCCTCTGTCACGTGAAAACCAGTTGTAATTCAGGAGACTGCCTCACTAACAAAAAGTAGTGGAGCAGCTCTGATTCTCAGTAGAAGGGGGTGTCAGGAAGAATAAAATGATCCCTCTCCTCTCTCCTTTAAATCACAGCCCCGGACACAAAGCTGTATGAAACGGGGGGGGGGGGGGAGATAACCCTGAGGGAAATGGATTATGGAATGACAAGCCCCGTGCTGTCCCGCCTTTTGAGAAGCAATCTCTTGTGTGGGAGAGCAGAAAGCCGTTTGGGTGCCACAATCTATCTGTACGTGGCTGAAGGGCAGGAGCTGCTTTTTATGCTTCCTCAGCAAAAGGAAGATACGGGGATACGGGGTCACGGTGGAGATGAGGAGAAGCCAAAGACTCATTAGGCTCCCCTATCTAAGCTGATTACAGCTAACAAGTAAAGTTGCCGGCTGACCCGGGAGCCGCTGTGCCTCTCGCCCTCCGTGCCCCTGGCAGCGTCGCGGTTTGTATTGCAGTCAGTTATCCTTGTGTGGCTTCTTCCCAGGGAGTCTCCTGTAAGGCAGTGGATCTGCAGAGACCCAAGAGAGAGAAGAAAGCCCTGCCTTTGCAACAACTGGCTGGGCTGGCAGATTGGCCTCAGCCCGTTTGCTAAGCCGTGAGCCCAGGCCTTTGAAACAGTATCCCCAAGGGAAACATGGGGGTAGCTTGGTTCTTGGCTTCTAGGGAAAACCAGCTAGACAATTTGGTTTAGAAAGGCATTCTTTAGGGCGGAGGTCCCCAACCACCGGGCTGCAAAGGCCCCAGCACCAGGCCACGGAGGCCATGGCACCAGGCCGTGGCTCCCTCTCCCCGTCCCCCCCCCCCGCAGTGAGAAACTTCCCAGGCCGCAAGTTTGCGGCCTGGGAAGCTTCTTTTTGCAGGAGGGGGGGAGCAGGAAGCGCAGCTGCCAGCACAAACGCGCATGCACGGCAGGTCCGCGCATGCGGTTTTGCAACACGTGCGGCTGCAAACATGCATGCACGGCACTTTTGTGCATGCGCGTATGCGACCGCACATGGTGCAAACGTATATGCATGGACCTGCCGCGCATTTGCGTTTGCGCATGGGCTGCCGCGCATGTGTGGCAGCCGGATCGCCCCCCCCACCGGTCCGCAGCCTAATAAAGGTTGCGGACCACTGCTTTAGGGGAAGGAGAAAACAACTCTGTGCATGTGTGCAGAATGTGACGGTTCTTTTGAGTGCACTTTCTCAAAAACCTCTTTGTACTGAATCGTCTTAAATGCCTCTTGAGATGCTATCGTATACTTTGTTGGCAAATGTTCTCCTGAGTTGCCTTCAGCTCCTTTTTGAAGCCGGAGAGGAAAGGCAGGATAGGAATGCTCAAAGAAAGAAACCTTCGAACTGGATCAGGCATTCAATCACAACAGTATTAAAAATCACTAACAAAAAAAACAAAAAAAGGAAACACAAAGGTTACACGAACCATCAGCACTCCCTTAGTGGGGGTGGAAAGTACCATCAATTTGCATCTGATTTTCAGGAATCCCCTCAAGGGGTTTGCAAGGCAAGACATGTTCAGAGGTGGCTGGCCATTGCCTCTCTCCGTGTGGTAGGGATGCCAGTCCCCAGGTGGGCCCTGGCAATCCCCTGGAATTACAGCTCATCTCTAGGCAACAGAGATCAGTTGCCCTGGAGAAAAGGGCTGCTTTGAAGGGGGGACTCCACAGCATTATACTCCACTGAGGTCCCATCCTGCCCACTCCCTGGATTTACCCCGAGAGTCTAAACCAGGGGTAGTCAAACCGCGGCCCTCCAGATGTCCATGGACTACAATTCCCAGAAGCCCCTGCCGGCATTCGCTGGCAGGGGCTTCTGGGAATTGTAGTCCATGGACATCTGGAGGGCCGCAGTTTGACTACCCCTGGTCTAAACCCAGAGTTGGAAACCTACGTGGCCACCCTGGCTGCCCTCTGGGGTCTCCCTTCCAAGCACTAATCCGGACTGACCCTGTTTAGTTTCTGGGATTGGACGAGGTGCGTCCATCCATCCAGGCATCAGTCTCTGAGGTGTTCACCTTCTTCTAAATGCTAGCCAAGAAAGAAGATGCCGGACCGAATCTTCTGCAGGGAAGGCAGGAGCTAATAAGAGGATCCCCACTATCGGAGTTCATGCAGGAACTATCATGTCACAGGGCCAAGATAATGACTTCAAGGAGGCAACAATGTGGGGCCTTTTGCATGAGATAAAGCAGCTCACAACCACACTACTCACACGGGTGGACAGTGAAAAGCCTGCTTGAAAAAGGAGAGCTCGGTTTGTTGTGCCTCACTTTTTACTACCCAAAGGAGTCTCAAAGCAGCTTACAATCACCTACCCTTCCTCTCCCCCCAACGGACCCCAGTGAGGTAGGTGAGGCTGAGAGAGCTCTGAGAGAACTGTGACTGATTGCGAGAAGAAGGGATTGTGTCAGTGCTTGGCTCTTTTCACACAAAGCAGGGCCAAACTAGAAGTGATGCTCCGAGAACCTTCTGGCGTTTTAAAAAGGAAAAAGTTCAGATTATGGCTGTACTATGCGAGGAAGAGAGGTTCAACCATTCGTATTCTTTAGGCTACTGAGGTTTAGGCTAGGGAGATCATTTTCATTTGGCAAAGGTGGGAGGGGGGCAGCATATATCTGTTCTCCCTGAATTTTTACCCAGTGTAGCCCTTTGTGTCATAAGTTTTTTATTAACTTGTTACACTGCAGGGGTGTTATGGAATGTTTGTGAACATTCCAACAGCTAGCAAGTTGATTTTTTTAAAAAAAGCTGTTAGTACATCATGCCTACGGTGGAAAGGAGGCAAAACAGAGGGATAGCCGCAGTACTAGTCATCTGAAAAGTGTAAACAGTTCAATGGGGATAGGTGAAAGTGAGAAGAGAAAGACACATACAGCAGGAAAGAAAACACGCCTGTGTGAATTTTTGAGGAGCTCCATTTTTTTTACAGCAGTGATAAAGGTGAAGTTACTATAGCGGTAAAACTGGGAGCTCTCTTTTCATTCTGATTTTTTAAAGTAATGTGCACGCAAAGACAGCCCGAGTCAAACCCAATGGGCTATTTTGTCACTACTAGAAAATATCTGATGAGACAGGCTGAGAGAGAAAGCCGCAGACCAGGGCAAACTGGAGTGGGGAGGGCTTTGTGCCGCTTGCAAGGAGATGACAGCAGAAAGGAATTTGACGGGTAATGGATATTTTTATTTTAATTGACTTCTTTAGAGAGTTATATACCGCCCCTCTCAGAATATTGGCTCAGGGCCATTTACACAGCCTAAAAACACAATCAAATCTTTAAATTTGCAGCTGTACAAAACAAGTTAAAATTGTAGAATCTGCAAAACTGCAATTAATTAGTCTTGCACCAGCTGTTACTGATAGCGATCCTGACTCTGCAGCAGGGGTAGTCAACCTGTGGTCCTCCAGATGTTCATGGACTGCAATTCCCATGAGCCCCTGCCAGCGTTTGCTGGCAGGGGCTCATGGGAATTGCAGTCCATGAACATCTGGAGGACCACAGGTCGACTACCCCTGCTCTGCAGGACATAAGAAGGAGCCGGCTGAAAAGAGGGCCCGGGGTGTGTGTGGCATCCCAAGCCATGGACCCAACAGTCATATTTTGGGCTGAGACAACACTGGACGTTTGTTTCACTCATCTCATTGTGCACCTGACAATATTACAGCTGGCCAAGTAACTCTGCAGAGGGAGGGAGGAATGCAGTAGGCTAGTGACTTTGCTAAGGCTACAAACCTTCAGGTCTTCCAAAATGACAACCAATCTCCAGACTACAGAGAGCAGCGACCCTGGAGATGGTGGCAATTTCGACAACTGTGGTATTACATCCCCACCGTGCTCTCTTCTCTCCCCAAACTCCCAATCTCCAGGAATTTCCTAACCTGTATTTGGGAGTTTCACCTCACCAACTCATGTTTACGGCACCAAGGCCTCATTGAAGGGGATAAGAAGAGCTGGGCTTTTTTATCCCCTGCTTTTCATCATCCAACCGAGACCGGGAAAAAAGCAGTTTTCCCTTCCTCTCCCCACAAGAGACGCCCATTGAGGGAGATGGGATTGAGACAGCTCCATGAGGACAGATCTGCTCTCTCTAGTCAGATGCAATGTCCTGCCCCCAACAATTCTCGGAGGAAGATTCCAAGAAGTGTCACAGTCACATTTTGTCCACGCAAAACAAGCAATCCCGAAACTTTCCTGCATGCGCTTCTTATGAAAGCCTTCATGAAAAAAAAACATTTGAGCCCCATCTTGATAGATGGGGCAGGGATTTCCTAACCTGTAGGGTTGTACCATAGGGATGTACCTGTAGGGAGTACCCAGCTTGCTGGGGGGTAAATGGTAATGACTGGGGAAGGCACTGGCAAACCACCCTGTATTGAGTCTGCCAAGAAAACGCTGGAGGGCGTCACCCCAAGGGTCAGACATGACTCGGTGCTTGCACAGGGGATACCTTTACCTTTACCTTTAGGGTTGTACATTTTGGCGGCCGAAGTGGCCACTTTGGGCTGGAATGGCTGTTTCGGTTGTTGATGCGTACAACCCTACTTCAGAAGGTTTCCTTCCTCTCAGATAATACCAACACAGAAATAATAGAAATTGCGGCCAAACTTTTGCAAGGTTCTATTAAATTGTGTCAGGACCTAATAACAGACAATTTGGCGTACATTTGCCCATTCTTTTGGGGTTCTATGCATTTACTCTCCCAAGGCTCCCTCAGCCTCACCTCCCTCACAGGGTGCCTGTTGTGGGGAGAGGAAAGGGAAGGTGATTGTAAGCCGCTTTGAGGCTCCTTTGGGTAGAGAAAAGTGGCATATAAAACCCAACTCTTCTTCTATCCGCTTCCCTCCTCCACCTGCCCGCACCGGCAGACACACAAGCCCAGCTCCTGTTTCACAATTTCCCAGTTCTTTTCCACTTTGACAGCCAAGCTACAAGTGCTGAACAACAGCTGAGCCAGAGGTTGCTGCTTGGCCCGGCGACTACATCAGAATTTCTGCCTGGCATGCCAAATAAGAACAGCAGCAAGCCAGGTCTGGACAACCTGCATTCCTTTGCCTCCAGGGCACCCAGCTGGCCATCAGTTCCATTCAGAGGCATAATACGGGATTGCACTGGCTCCCCAAATATCCAGCCATACCCATGCCCGCATACTGTAGGCTCCAGCTCTCCCTATTTCCCAGGCTTGGTCCCTGTTTTCTGCCACTTGTCCCTGGCAAATCACTGTCCTTATCGCTGTGGCCCCCGGCCAGTCACAGAGCTGATCTCCCAGAGCTGATCTCCCAGAGCACTTCTCTTACAGCTCTCTCAGCCCCAAATACCTCACAGAGTGTCTGTTGTGGGGAGAGGAAGGGAAGAAGATTGTAAGCTGCTTTGAGACTCCTTCGGGTAGTGAAAAGCGGGGGATAAAAACCGTCTCTTCTTCAGTATCACAAAGGATTCTGTTTACTACATCTTATTGATTTGTTTCTTTTTCTAATGTGTAAGACTGAAAAGCCAGACCTCTGGTTTTCTGGGAAGGAAAAACAAACAGAACACCTGAAATGACAAAGGGACTGAGCTCTGTCTACAGATCTTGGGGTCGATCAGGTGTTGCAAGCTTTGGGCTGGGGGGAAATCTGGAGCTTTGAGGGTAGAAACTGGGGAGGGCAGACTCTGGGGAGGAGGGAGAAGAAGATTTGGTTCTTACATGCCGCTTTTCTCTCCCCGAAGGAATCTCAAAGTGGCTTACAGTCACCTTCCCTTTCCTCTCCCCACAACAGACACCCTGTGAGGTGGGTGAGGCTGAGAGAGCCCTGATATCACTGCCCGGTCAGAACAGTTTTATGAGTGCCGTGGCGAGCCCAAGGTCACCCAGCTGGCTGCATGTGGGAGAGTGCAGAATCGAACCTGGCATGCCAGATTAGAAGTCTGCTCTCCTAACCACTACACCAAACTGGCTCTGTGTATATAACACAGTTGAGTCCTCCTTCTGTGGCTGCCAGATTTAGGTTAGGAAATTCCTGGGGATCTGGCGCAGCAGCCTGAGAAGAACAGGGTTTGTGGAGGGGAAAGACATCAGCCAGCCTTAAATCTCACCCTCCAAAGCAGCCCTTTTCTCCAAGGGGGGAAATGCTCTCTGTCATCTGGAGATCAGCTGCAATTCCAGAATTTCTCCAGGTCCTCTCTGGAGGCTGGCAATCCTGGCTGAACGCTGTGGCAGAGACCGTTGATTTATGACATCTCTTTAGACTACTTTCCACAACCAGGAGGCAAGGCCCATCTGACTTTCGTCCCCTTGACAGGCCATGCCCTTCCTCCCCCCCCCTTCCTCTGTGCATACCAACAACCTGCTGGCAAAGGGATGGATATGCTTTCCCCTGCATTGTGAGTTCACTCCAGGTCAACGCTGCCTGCTGCAGTCAGATGGCTATGGAAGCACTCCAGTATCAGGTTGCACTGCAGGTCACCTTTGTCCTGGGTTGCCACAACGCTCATGGACAGCTCCCCCCCCCTTTCGATGCATGGCCCAGCTTAGCTAGAGAGATATGGATTTGTATCGAAGGAAATCCAGCTGCGATGCAGCATTTTGCACATCCGCGGTGGCTCCTTCTGCGACTAATCCCACAGTTGTGCTCACAAAAGGATTAGAAGGGCAGGGGACCAAAGAGTTCATCCATTACAAGTCTGGGAAGCCACCCTGCAAAAACTCCTGTTTAGAAATTCATTTTTGGTCCTGGCCCCCACCTGGTGGAATGAGCTCCCCAGTGAGCTGTGAGCCCTGCGGGACCTTCCAGCATTCCAACGTCTCTCCTTCGTCCTCCCTCTAGAGGTAGGGGTTGGGGATGGGAGAGGGGTTCTCCTCCAGGTTGTTGGATTGATGGTCTATTGCAGTGGTCCCTAACTGCTGGGCCGTGGCCCGGCACCAGGCCGCAGCTCCCTCTCCCCGCCCCCCCAAAGTGGCCGATTAGCTTGCAGCCTGGCAAGCTTCTTTTTGAGGGGGGGAGGGAGAGGGAAGCACAGCCGCCGGCGCAAACACGCATGTGCGGCAGGTCTGCGCATGCACGTTTGTGGCCGCGCATGTGTGACCCTGCTGTGCATGCACATTTGCGCATGGGCTGCCGCACATTCGCAGCAGCCAGATCGCCCTCCCCCCACACACACACCGGTCCACAGCCTAGAAAAGGTTCCGGACCACTGGTCTATAGTACTGGTATTTTTCTATCTATTTTAATGGGGCTTTAATGGGAAGTTTTGTAAACTGGATATCTGTAACCCGCCATGAGCCTGCTTGGGAGTGGTAGGTAATAATAATAATAATAATAATAATAATAATAATAATAATAATTTTTCTCATTTCTGCCGCATTTTACTTCCAACAAGCTTGGGACAGTGTAAATCACCCTCCCCTCTCTTTTTTATCCTCACAACAACCCTGTGAGGTGGGTCAGGTTGAAAGTTATGGGTCAGAAATCACCCACGGAGCTACGGGGCTTGCTGACCCCCCCACACACACACACATACCAGCCTTGGGATAAGATAGTTGCTAGCAATTGCAGTGCAGGAATGTTTCCCAGTTGTATGGAGACAGGTGGGGCAAGCAGCATATGGGGAGGTGAGAGCCCCTGATCACTGAGACAGGCAGTTTGGTTTCTCCTTGTGTTTTTGTACACTACAACTGAATTCCAGGGGATTGATTGGCTGTTTTGACAAGGGATGATCATTGGCTGTATTTGGTTGTGTGACACAGTCTACTGATGTAACATAATTGATTTTTGCTATATATTCCCACTGTAATGTAAGGAGTTCATAGTATGACGAAGAGTGCTTGCACTCGAAAGCTCATGCCCTGAATAAATCTTTGTTGGTCTTAAAGGTGCTACTGGACTCTGATTTTATTCAGCTCTTAACAGATTCCTCAACACACTGTGAGCATCTGCAGACCTCTGCACTTGATTCAAGTCCTGTTTCGGCATCAAGAAACCACTGGTGCACCACAGCAGAGGCATTTACAGATGAGGCTGAGCTAGGGTTGCCAACTGCAGCATGGAAAATTCCCAAAGATTTGGGGCATGTGGAGCAGAGAACGGGGGATGATTTCACCTAGAATCCACGGCCTACCATACAAGTCTGCCCTTCAAAGTGATCACTTCCTCCAGAGTGCCTGCTCTGTCATTTGGGGATCTTTTGCAATCCCAGAAAAGCTCCAGGTTTCACCTGGAGGTTGGCAACCCTGGGCTGAGCAGAGCTCAAGCCTGTCCAGGATTATCCTCCAATGTGCGCAGACTTCCAAGATGCCATGCCATAAACTTCTTAGCACGCGGCTTCTGCACCCGCAATCTCCCAGGATGCGTTAGGAATGGATTCTGATCCCGGAATGCCAGCCCAAAGAGGTAGGGGAACTCAGTGGTTTCGAAATGTACTCAGGCTTGTGATGCGGCTAGTCAATGGGAGGGGCCTTCTTAATTCGAGGGAGCAGCCGCTGAGGACATCCCTGTTTGCACTCTTGCTGCTCAAACCTGGTGCCTATAGATGGTAACACTACAACAAGCCTCTTGGCACAGTGTGTGACCAGACCCCTCCACCTTGGTGCTGTAGCCACTAGGGTTGTGTGCTTCAGCACCCCAAAATAGCGCTGCTTTGGGCATGAACGGCCGCTTTGGTGCCCAAAGCACACAACCTTAGTAGCCACTTAGCACAGGCTTTCTTAATCAGCGTTTCATAAAACCCTGGGGTTTCTTGACGGCCCTGGAAGGGTTTCCCAAATGGGTGGGAGTCAATTTTTAATATGTTTTTAGAATTTGTTAAATGTTTATCGGGCAATATGACCCACTCATCCCTCCCATAATAGCCAATGATGGGCCTGGAGGGGGTGGGAAGAGGACAGGCCCTCAATGGACGTGTCCACACCTATTTTCCCAACCATATTTTGCATGATTGCACCACTTCTGGGGTTTCTGGAAGCCTGAAGAATTTCAGGGGTTTCTCTCTGGTAAAAATGGTGAGAAAGGTTGACTTTGAGACTGTTTATTGCAGAGGACGGTCATACGTATTGGAGGTAAATTATGAAATTGTTAAGAAACGTACATTATTTGATCCCTGTCCAGTTTGTGCAGAACGAAGCTAAAAGGTTGTTTAATAGATATACATGCCCCACCCTAGACAGCTCAGGCTACCCCGGTCTCATTGGGTCTCAGAAGCTAAGCAGGGTCAGCCTTGGTTAGTCCTAGGATGGGAGACTGCCGAGGAAGTCCAAGGCTGCAATGGCCATCCACCTCTGAACATCTTTTAAAAATGCCACAGGTCTGCTGTGACTTGATGCCCCTTTTTACCACCCACAGATTGACATCTTTTAGGACCACAACATTAACACAATCTATTATCATTTGAATTGCTTACAAAGGGTGACTTGTAACTATGATTGCTAACCCTGTTGGAAAATTCCTGAATATTTGGAGATGGAGTTTGAAGAGGGCAAAATGTGAGAAGCAGACTCAGCAGTATATAATGCCCTAGATCAGGGGTAGCTAAACTGGGGATCTCCAGGTGTCCAACGACTACAATTACCATGAGCGTCTGTCAGCAAGGAGCTCATGGTATCTGTAGTCTATTGACATCTGGAGAGCTGCAGTTCGGCGCCCCCTGGGCTAGACCCTACCCTCCAATGCAGCCTCTTTCTCCAGGGGAACTGATCTCTTTCATCTGGAGTTCCATTATGATCCTACCAGCTGGTGGCTGGCAACCCAATCCTAAACAGAGTTACACCAGATTAAGTTCTTTGAAACCAATGGACTTAGGGAGGTATCACTCAGGATAGTTTCTGGTTGGGGAGCCAATTTAGTTTGCAGGAAAAAAAACAATATTCAAGTCTGGTAGCATCTCAAAAACTCACCCCCCCCCATGTCCAGATTTCATGAATTGAAGTTCACTTTGCCAAATCCCTGGGTAGGATGACACAGTCAGAAAAGTCTGTCAAGTTTCCAATGGATCAGTCCCAGAGTTCTGCCAAAGGCAGGCCATAACCTCAGGCTGATAAATATCCTGAAATTTCCATCCTTCTCTTGAAGATACCGCGGAGGAGCCTCAAACTTCAAACGTGGAAACCTTGGATTCATAGAACCAAGCAGCCAGAAGGGACATGATAGGTCTTAACCCCACTGGGTCAGTGCAAGAAAGTCAACATTAGAGCAGATGGCTCTCTGGTCTGCTGGAAGATCTTCAGTAAGGGACAGCCTGTGTGCCAGGAATGACCAAACGGTGGCTCTCCAGATGTCCATGGACTCATGAGCCCCTTCAGTAACTGTAGTCCATGGGAAGGTGAGAGCCAGTTTGGCCACCTCTGCCCTATGCCTATAGGAGCATATATTCTTATAAATAACTTTAAAGGGGGCTGGAAAAATGATGGAAGTTAAGTCTATCAATGGCTACTAGCCATGAGGACTGTGGGGAGCATCCACATTCAGAGACTCTAATCCTCTGAATCCCAGAGCCAGGAGGCAACATCAGGGGAAGGCCTTGGCCTCTCTGCCCTGTTGCTGTCCCTCCAGAAGGACTGGTTGGCCACTGTGTAAGGCAGGATGCTGGACTAGATGGACCACTGGTCTGATCCAGCAGGGCTCTTCTGATGTTCTTAAGAGCCCAGCTGGATCAGAGCAGTGGTCCATCTAGTTCAGCATCCTGTCTCATGCCAACACACAACATGTGTTCACTACCAAATGGTGATTGCAGAGCTTTGATTTAAGAAATGCAGGTAACCCCAAGGAGGAACTGCTTGGCAGGCAGGGAAGGGGGACTGGGCAGCAGTTGGGATGAGTGGAGCTTGGCCAGATTTGGACTTGCCAGCTTTTCACAAAGCAGCCAAAGGGCTGATGATACTATAGACACCCATACTGTTGAAAATACCACTCTTCTCTATTTGGGGAAGGCTACAGACCCAGCTTGCTGGGGAGGTAAAACGGTAATGACTGGGGAAGGCACTGGCAAGGCCACCCTGTATTGAGTCTGCCATGAAAACGCTGGAGGGCGTCACCCCAAGGGTCAGACATGACTTGGTGCTTGCACAGAGGATACCTTTACCTTTACCTTACAGACAGGTATAACTTTTTAAAGACCAACATACACGAAGTTCTAGTGGGTGGCTTTTGGGCACAGGATTTTGAAGAATTGGTTTTCAGGGCAGAAATATATGCGCAGAATGTACTTCCACCACACTCTGAAGATCTGTCTGTGGCTGATTCCACATCGATTATTTGCTCCTTCCTGTCTTCCTTACTGCAGCGCAATTTCAGGAGCATCCACAAGGTGTTGTCCTCTGTTTGTCTGCTGCCATGACCCACCCACCCACCGCTGCAGCATTTTTGCAACTTGGGTTTGGTACTGTCGTCTTAGCAAGATTGCATGCAAAATGCTTTTGGACAGCATGTGGACAGTAAGCTGCGCATTTTTGGAGGCCCCACTCAAACCAGTATTATTTTCCTTGGCTCACCCCTCGTGAATGCCACTCCCCACCACATACCATGAGGAACTTTCTAAAAATCAAGAATTTCGAAATTGACTATTGTATTATTAATACCGGAGTTTACTAGTTTCCCACTTTCAAGTTGGTTTTTTAAACGTCTCGAGTCCTTTTTGCTGCAGTTATAAATGAAAGGTGCAGGCTGCACATTTTATTTTATAACTCCTCAATAGAAAGGGCGAGACACACACACACACCCAAGTTAGGTGAGAACTCATAGATACTGGCAATAAACAATTATAACATTCTCGTGTTCAAGAAATACCTGTTTTTTAAAAAAAGCCATGCTGAAGCAAGGAAAGTGCAGGGGGGGAAGCCATGTGGACATGCCATCACAACTACAATTGCCTCTGAATTTGGGGAGGCCAAGTAGAGAATAATCTCCCAGTAGAAGCCTTCATGTTAAGTGCACCTGAAGAGACTTTAATCCACATTTTTGAATGTAAAAAGAAACTTAAACCTGCAACATCTATCTTCACCCAAAGCTTTTTGGCCCAGTGTTGCACAGAACAGATGTTAAAGGAAGCAGATGTAAAGAGGATGAGGAAGAAGATGGGGAAGGAAGTCTCTCCCCAAACTCCACCCTCCAAATGTCCCATCCACCCCCAAAATCCCTAGGAATTCTCTAATCCAGACAGCCCTACTGCCAGCCTATGGGACAAGGAGATAGGCCTTTAGGAAGTTGAAGAAGTTAATGAACACACTGTATTTCCTGTCTTCACCCAAAATCTTCTAGTCTAACTCTGGGATGGACCATTGATGGAATGGTGATCAAGGAAATGATTACAGCCTCCTAAATTCAGCCTTTTTCAATGTTTTGATTATGGAGGAACCCCTGAAATGAATTTTCAGGCTTCGAGGACCCCCAGAAGTGATGTCAGCGAGTCATACAACAGCCAGCATAGTATAATGGTTAAGAGTGGCAGCTTCTCATCTAGTGAGCCAGGTTTGATTCCCCGTTCCTCCACATGGAGCCAGCTGGGTGACCTTCAGCTAGTAACTGTCCTGATAGTGCTGTTCTCACAGAGCAGTAATAGCAGGGCTCTCTCAGCCTCACCTACATCACAGGGTGCTTGTTGTGGGAAGAGGAAAGGTAAGCTGCTTTGAGACTCCTTCGGGTAGAGAAAATCAGCATATAAAAACCAACTCTTCGAGCATTTCCGCACATCAGTAAAAATAGCGTTATACCATCTGAATGGCAAAGCGCTAAATTTTATTGCGCTTCCCAAACCCTCCTCACCTTTTTGCTGTCTCACCTTTGTCTGCCACCTTTCCACACGTCTCACCCTCCACATCTGCTGCTGGAAATGGTGGAAGAAAGCAATGCACCTTATACATGATTCTCTTCCGCCTGTCAATCAATTCAGGCAACCAATCTCCCTCCTCCATATTTTAAACTCCAAACTTTAAACACAGGGTCCTACGATGCCAGCTATTTTTTTTTTAATTCCTATGTCTCTGTTGCAATGCCTATGAGTGGAATCATAGATGCATAGTGCTTTTTTAACGCCACTCCTTATGGGATCATGAGTCCTTTGATACATTTAAAAATTAATATAGTTCCTGATTTGGGGCGGCACACTTTGTGTTACAACTTTGAAAAAAATATTCTTTTATTTCTAGCATCGCCTACACGTGTGTCATTGCTCCAAGCACGTCGCTATTTAAAAAAAGAAATTCCCGTCCCTGGAAACAAAGGAGAGGGAGGCAGGTGTGAGGGCAGGATGAAGCAGATGACTTTAGTGCGTTTGAGCCTCCATACTTTCCTTCTGGTGGTTGCTCTCCAGTAGCTAGCGCTTTCTGGGGTGGTGAATCCACTTTATGCGATTCCCCAACTCGCGCTTTAAAATGGAGGATGTAGCGAGCTGTCATTTGGCCAGACATGGATGTGGGCGATGTCATGTGCAGCGGCCGGAATATAACGCTTACATTATATAAGCATTTCACTATATTTATTGTGTGCAGAAAAGCCCTTCTTCATATCTCCCTACCACACCCCTGGAAGTGACATAATCACCCAACACCTTTGCCTGCCTTTCACTGTCCTCCCCTGCCTTTACTACTACTACTTTGACTGTGCCTCATGTAGGCCAGAAAGAAGGATAGGAGCTAAGAAGACAGCCTGGACCCCACACAACATGCTACAATCAACTCCCTCCCCTTTGATTTTTATATTCACTGAGCCCTCCAGGAAGAGATGGTCTGTCCCCAACTTGAGGCCAAGTCCATTAAAGCAGGGGTAGTCAGCCTGTGGTCCTCCAGATGACCATGGACTACAATTCCCAGGACCCCCTGCCAGCATTTGCTGGCAGGGGCTCCTGGGAATTGTAGTCCATGGACATCTGGAGGACCACAGGCTGACTACCCCTGCATTTAAGATAGAGGGGAAAGGATGTGTACCCCCATTGGAGCTCCCATGGACCCCCAGCGATAAGCAGACCACTGGTTGGGAATCCCTATTCTAATGGATCATACAGCTATTGGAAATAGGCTTTAATTCCATATTGGAGAACAAAAACTCTTTTCTCTTTCAGCAAGAGATACTGTTTTTTATGTAACTTTTCACCTACAATGGAAGATCAAGTGGGAACCAAGAGTTTAGGCTTGGTGGGCCATACTGGTCATCTAGTCCAACCCCCTGCTTAACAGAGCATCAGCCTAAAGGATAAGGATCATAGAATCCTGAAGTTGGAAGGGGCCACAAAGGCCATCTAGTCCAACTCCAAGCTCCATGCACGATCAGCCTAAAGCATAGGAACCCTAGCTCTTCCTCCTAATGGACGACCGCCCTGATTCCCCCCAGAACCCTTAGCCAGAAAACACTGACGATGCGGGCTCAAGGAGAGTCATCTGAAGTTCAACCCTTCAAAGACGGAGGTCCTGTAGCTGGGTAGAAAGTGACCAAGCGAGGAAGCACACTTACCCAACCTAGATGGTGGGTGTCTAGCAGAAGCCCACTCCATCAGAAACCTGGGCGTGATCCTCGACGCCTCCCTCTCCATGGAGGCAAAGGTCATGACAGTAGTGCAGGAGGCCTTCTACCACCTACACCAAGCCAAGCTACTAGTGCCTGCTTGGCACCAGAAGACCTAGGTGTAAACTGCACGGAGCTTTTATTCCAACCCCAGATCGATTCAGTCCCTGCCCTCTACACAGAATGTGATTTCCGTTTGGATTTTGGGCGATTTAAATTTTCCTTCTGCAGCAAGAAGGATTGGTCCGGAGTGACCCTACCTTTATTGTGCGATATCTCAGAGTGCTGTTAATCCTCAATATCCAGATTGGGAAAGAAAGCTCTGTGGTAGAGAACCTCTGATAGGCTACACCAGGGTCATGTGATACGCTTGCCTTAAAGGAGAAGGCCCTAATTTCTCTCAACTTCTGTTGGTCCTGGATTTTTCCTCCCTCATCCGCCTTTTTCGATCCTCTCCCCCTCCCCTCCAAGAAAAGAAAGAGGCTCCCTGCCTGGCTCCTCTCCCCCCCCCCTTCAAGAAAAGAAAGAAAGAGGCTTGGCTCCCCCCCCCCCACCTTCTGAGCCTCCCTAACCACGTGCAGAAGACTTTCCTGTTTCAATGGGGAGAAAGAGTGGGGGGGGGGGAGGAAGACCTAAGTTCAAAGCGATCTGAATTCAACAGGATTGACAATGGAATAAACAAAGTAAGTGCAGACTCTGCCCTAGTCTCAGTGATCCACATGATGGTCACCTCAGCAACTCGCTCTACCCTTATCCTTGATCGGGAAACTACAACTGGTTCAGAACGCCAAGGACAGGATTCTCACCAATATAACATGGAGATCCCACATCCAGTCTACTTTTCAGCAACTCACCTGGCTCCCAATTGAATTCCAGATCAGGCTCAAGGTTTTGGTTCTTACCTTCAAGGCCATGCACAGTGTGGGCCCAGTGCACCTGAGAGACTGTCTCTCTGCCTATACCCCCAAAAGAGCACTATGCTCTGCCACCTCCAACCGGCTGATGATCCCTGGCTCCCAAGAAGCATGTCAGTCCTCAACAAGGGCCAGAGCTTTCACTGTCCTGGTCCCCACCTGGTGGAATTAGCTCCTTGAAGAGATCAGGGCCCAACCTGAACTTCCACAATTCCGCAGGGTCTGCAAAAGGGAGCTCCTCTGCCAGGCGTTTGCTTGAGGTCGACCGACCCAACAACATCTGCTGGTCCCCCTCAGACACCCCCTCGATGACATGAACCAACCTGACTTCTATGGGGGTTTGTCGTTGTTATATTATTGCTGACCAAAGCCACTGGAGTTCTGTTGATTTAGATCAGGGGTAGTCAAACTGCGGCCCTCCAGATGTCCATGAACTACAATTCCCAGAAGCCCCTGCCAGCATTTGCTGGAAGGGGCTTCTAGGAATTGTGGTTCATGGACATCTGGAGGGCCACAGTTTGACTACCCCTGATTTAGATCCACTGGTGGATCGTTGCTGACTGTGTTATATGTTCAGACTGTTCTATATATTACCCCTGCAACGTTGTATGTGAGCCACCCTGAGCCATATGGCAGGCTGGTACAGAAATCTAATAATAAATTCCAAAAAATTCCTAGAATTAAAAGGGTCCACACAGGCCATTTAGTCCAACCACCTACTCCATGCAGGATCAGCCTACAGCATCCAGTATAAGAAACACAGAATCCTGAATTTAGAAGGCACCATAAAGGCCATCTAGTCCAACCCCCTGCTCCATGCTGAATCAGCCTACGGCATCCAGGATAAGAATCCTGCGATTGACAGGGGCCACAAAGGCCATCTAGTCCAACCCCCTGCTCCCTGAAGGGCCAGCCTCAGGCACCCAGGGCCCGGGCTGGAAGGGTGTGGCCGGCGCTGCAGGCGTCGCCTACTCACCGAGCAGCAGGTTCATGAGGACCTCTTGGCCGGCCAGGGTGCTGCTCTTGACGAGGCAGACGAGGGTGCCGCCGATCCAGGGCACCCCGTGGCCGGTCATGCCGATGAGGCTGACCATGGAGCGGGCGTTGCCCCAGGCGGAGGCGTTGGTGGCGCACACGCCCAGGCGCTTGGAGAGGGAGATGTCGATGGCCAGCAGGGAGCTGAAGGCGATGCCCTTGAAGGAGGGGTTCAGCTGCATGCAGTCCTCCTCGGGCAGCTGCTGCGAGTGGCGCCGCTCCTTGGGGCCACCTTCGCCGGGGGCGGCGGGGCCCGCGCCGGCCGGGCTGCTCTGCCTGCGGGCGAAGCTCTTGGGCTCCGGCGTGCCTTTCAGCGGCTGGTTCAAGGACAGGAACTCGGCGCGGTTCAGGACATTGTTCCTGTCCCGGGCGCGGGTCCGGCTCTGCGAGGCAGGCATGGCGGCGGCGGCGGCGGCCCTCTTCTCGCTGCAGCTGCAGCCGCCACCGGCCCGTCCGCTGGACTGCGGCCCCCTCCTCCCCCCGGGACCCCTCCCGCAAGCCCCGCCCGAGAACGGACCCCGCCGCGGCGCGACCCGCGGGTTAAATATAGAGCCACAGAAGGCACATGGCTGTTTACTTTGCAGGGCCAACCCAGCTTGGAGGGGCGTGGCCAGAGTGGCAGGCGCGGCAGCCAGTCCGGGCCCAAGGGCGGGCCCGCGGAGCCAATGGCGAGTCGCGGAAGGCGGGCGCCGGGCGAGCCGGTAGGTTCGGCTGCATCGGGACGGCCCTGTTTCGGTCTTCGAAGGGCGGATCCCTTCCCCGCAGAGGACGGTGGGAAATGTAGTTTTGGGAGGGCGCCTTTTGGCGCTGGTCCCCTGCTTTCCTGTCAGATGCCAGACCCCAGGTGAGGGATCCCTGGAATTAGAGCACATCAGCAGACTAAAGTGATCCCTGGATCTGTGGAGGTTGCTGTGGAGGAGTAGTTAAGGATGCCAACCTCCAGGTGGGACCTGGGGACCAGAACTACAAAAGTCCAACTGAAGTCCGTGAGGACCTTAAAGGGTCTGTATAACGTCATTAGGTAATTACGAAATTATATGACCTTTATGGCGCACAAATTAAATTGGTTTAAAAATTTTCAAAGCATACAAACAGAGCCCATAGGCTATCACAAGAACAATGTTATATGCACTATATATATATATATATACCAACTGTAGACCTAACACGTCTTGGCCCATGTAGGCCCTTCTTCAGAGGTCTAATTATAACACACATTTATTTATTCATAGAGCATAAGATATGTACAGCAGCCAATACAACAACCAAGATAAATGCTTTACAATAACAGTATATCAAATACTTGAAATGGAAGATGCCTGTTTACCAGTTGTTAGTTGGCGTCCAAAGTCTGCCAAAATGTCAACTGTTTGTTCAATTGCTAGTGGATGTATTGCAGAAATACATGCACTGACAATTGAACATTCAGTTGAAATTTTGGTCTTTCTTGGGGAGGGGTTCCCAGGAATTCCCCCCCCCCATTTTGGTTCTTTGGACCTGGGGATCCCCTGGAATTATCGCTCATCTCCAGACTAAAGAGATCCCTTCTCCTGTAGAAAATGGATGCTTTGGAGGGTGGGTGCCATAGCATCATAATCCACTGAGATTCCTCCCTGTTCCAAATCCCTCCCACTCGTAGCTCCACCCCCAATGCCAGGTATTTCCCAATCTAGAGCTGACAATCTTCCTTAGCAGAAACTTTAGATTGAAATGAGTTGGGTTGCCAGGTTGGTCTGAAGCTGCAGAACAACATTTGAGTCCAGGGGCACCTTTAAGACCAGCAAAATTTTATTCAGGGTATAAGCTTTCGTGTGAATGTGCCCTTTGTCAGACACCGTGTAACAGAATCTCCTCAACCATTACATATTACATTACTTATATGTTCAGGAGCTTTAGAAGAATCTTTTCCTGGCACAGTGGGATAAGTTTCATTTTCTCACTTCCTGTCTTCCGAGCCACTGCTAATGGCACAGGAGCTCAGCAAGTAAAAATAGGTGGCCACTATAGGGGTAAAGCAATCCCATCATTTAACAAACATCACATAGGGTTGCCAACTGACCAAGAGAAAAATCTGGACGGTGCTTGGGCCTTCAACAGGATGCTTTTCACAGCAGGGTATAGCTCACTACCTGCATCTCTTGAATTCTGCACAGGGCTGGGAGCACATGGCTTGAGCTACCAGTGGATCTGTTAATCCTCCCCATAAATATAACATGTGAGGAGAGGATCTTAGATTCTTTGGCATACTGTCCATGCATATACATGCAGGCAGCACCTGTATCTTTTCTCCCTGCAAGGCAAGAGGAAAGGGTTTGGAGTTTTCCCATTCTTCATAAAAGTGAACCAGGGAAACAGGATGAGGTTGATAATATCACGTGTGGTCTGGAGACAATCTTTTGTTTTCCTTTGCGCAGATATCTTTCCCAATTTCCCCAGTTGAAGGGCATCTAATGAAGATGATAGGAAGTCAGTTCAGAAGATCCAAGGCCTTTCTGGAAGCCAGGCAAGAGACATTTGGAGGTTGTTTGCCATGGCCTGCCTCCGTGTCATGACCCTGGTGTTCCTTTGAGGTCCCCCATCCAAATACTAACCTGCTTAGCTTCTGAGATCTGATGAAATCAGGCATGCCTGGGCTATCCAGGTAAGGGCCATTCAAGACAAACCAAACAAGATGCTTCTTTACTCATCAAGCTAATCAACCTGTGGAACTCAGCACTACAGGATGGCCACTATCTTGTTCAGAAGTACTGTCAAATCAATGCTGACTCATAGCAACCTCACGGGGTTTTCAAGGAAAGGGACACACCAGTCTGATTGGCCATTGCCTGCCTCCACATAGCACACATTGGATAATGTACATTTAATGTGATTTACAAACACCTCTCCACGCTTTTCCATGTGCATCCAGCTGGGTGACATTGAGCTAGTCACAGTCCTGAGAGAGCTGTTCTTATGGAGGACTCTCTTAGCCCCACCTCCCTCACCTTGAGCTAGTCACAGTCCTTCATCTTCACCTGTGTTCCTGGAGCTGCCATCATGGAACTAGACAAGGCCAGGAAAGGATAAGCCCCTCTATCCATCTATACACTCATCTGGGCAATGCTTTTTTTGTCAGTGTGAACATATGGTTTAAAATGTCAGACCAGTATCTGAAAGACATGTATTCAAATCCACAGTTGTGCTGGGTAACCTCGAGCCAGTCACACTCTCTCAGTCTAACCTACCTCACAACTGTAGACCCAAGATTGTAAGGATAAAAGCAGAGGAGAGGAGAATGAGGTAAACCACTTTGGGGGAAATTCAGAGCACAAATGAATCAGATCAGGCTTTCTCAACCAAGGTCTCATGAAACCCTGAGGTTTCTTGACAGCCCTGGAAGGATTTTCCAAATGGGTGGGAATTAATTAATTTTAAAAAATATTTTTAATTTGTTAAACATTTATTGGGTGATATGACCATATATTGTCATGTTGACCTGCCCCCCCTCCAAAATAGCCAATGAGGGCCCTGGAGGGGTTCAGAAAGGGAGGGGCCCCCAGTGGGCATGTACACAGATATGCTTCCCAACCATATTCTGCACCACTTCTGAGGGTTCTCAAAGCCTGAAGAATGTTTCAGCCATTTCTCAATGAAACTTTTTTGGGGGGGAGGGGGAGGAGGATTTTTTTTTAAATTGTATTGTTTATTTTGTATTTTATTGTTATGAATTATTACTGTTGTGAGCTGCCACGAGGTGGCTAGCCAGAAGCAGTTGAATATAAATTTAACAAATAAATAAAATAAAAAGTTGAGAAAGGTTGAATTACATAGATAATTCCCAGGCCTCACATTTCCAATTCTGGGAGTGGATCCATCTTGATACTGTCAGGGGTGATCTCCCCCAACCAACCGGGACTGCTGCCCCTAAGGAAAAGGAGGCGAGAAGGCTCCGGCTGTGGGTTGTGCTGCCCCCCTGGGGTTCAGCTAGTGGATTGCCAGGGGCAGCTCCTGCCCAACTCACGTGGGGGTGAAGCTGTTATTTGCTTGGCCCTGGTGGAAGACGGGGGCAGGAATGCCAATCATCCTGGCCTTTTGCTCAGGGCCCCAGAATGACTAAGACCTCCACTGGTCAAAGTGTACATCCAGGTGGATTGTATGTGCACAAGTATTAAGACACTGTGTCAACTCCAACCTGCAAACGGCATTATGGGAACCAGAAGGACACCCAAGTGTCTCTGTTTTCATCCATGAAATGTTGGACCATCTGGTTGCCTAGCAACAACAGTGCTAGCTCCCCAACTCAGAAATGGCTGAGGGAAAACATTCCCTCTGTTGCCAAGTAACACCACTTTGTTCCTTTTCCTTGCCTGATCACATGGAGGGAGTTAATAGAGAAGCAAGTCAATTGGGTCTTCCTGACCTGGATGGCTTAGACTAGTCCTATATTAGTAGAAAAGAGGCAGAGTCCAGGAGCATCTTAAAGATTAATACAATTTGTGGCAGGGCAGGAGCTTTCCTGAGCCACCGCTCGTGTCTTCAAATATCTGAAGAAGTATCTATTTCAGGGGTCTGCAGAAGGGAGCAGTGAGTCAAAAAAGCTCCTCCCCTGCCCCAAATATTGTCTGCCCCAAATATTGTCTACAGGCAGACTGACACAGCTGTCCATCTTGGCCTAGTCCTATATTGTCAGATCTGCAAAGCTAAGCAGGGTCAGCTCTGCTTAGTACTTGGATGGAAGACCTCCAAGGAAGTTCCAGGTTGCTAGGTAGAGGCAGGCAATGGCCAACCAGCTCCAAATGTCTCTCGCCTTCTAAGCCTGAAGGGTCATTATAAGTTGATTGTTATTTGACAGCACTTTCCGCACAAACACACACACCCGCATGCCTATTTCTGAAAAACTCTAGAAGTTCCAAGATTAGCTCTCAAGCAAAAATAAGGAACCAGAAAATTCAAATGATCTTATAATTTTCACCCCCTCACTTCCAAAAAAGAAACAAAAAACCCTTTCAAATGTATGCACGATATATGCCGCTGTGCACATTTTACAACAATTGTGGGCTGTTTCTCCCGTAAAATTGCTCCTGAACCAAGAGACCATTTAAACACATCACAATAACACAACTAAAACCCACATAACTCATTGTGAACCATTGGAAAGAGAAAAGAAGGCTGGAAAATAGCAGTAAGTTTTGACAATCAACAGAGTATTTTAAAATAATTTGACATTAATTTTAATAAAAGAGGTCATTGAAAGGCTTGTTGTTTGGAGTGGAAGGAGATAAGAGAAACAGAGAGGAAAGGATGGAAACATGTAGGGTGTTAAACCACCTTGGCCACAGCCATAGGCCTGGCAGAAGAGTGCCTTCTTGCAGGCCCTGTGAAATTGTAATAACTCCATCAGGGCCCTGTTCTTGAATGGCATCTAATTTCACCAAACTGGGACCAGGACCAAAAAGTCCAAGTGGATATTTTTGGGAACAGGAATGGCCAACAAATTGGCACGAAGAATGGAGTGGTCTCTGGGAGCTGCATTGGGAGAGACGGTTCTTCAGATACAGTATTGGGAGAGACAGTCCCTCAACAAAATGCCCTGGTGGGCTTTGCTCAGAAATCTGCTCTGGGGACTAGGTGCTGCTGCTGAAAAGGCCCTGTCCTAGACTTTGAATTGAGCCCAAGAACTGAGAAGCATCCACCACAGCCCTGCCGGATTCACATTGTGTTATCTGTGCTTAGGGCCCCCTGACACCAGCCAAGAACACAGCCATGCTTCCTGCACCAGTGGCAGAGCATCTGCCTGGCAAGCAGAGCATCTACCTGGCAAGCAGTTCAGTTCCCAGCATCTCTAGCTAAAAGCGCCAGGCAGGAGGTAAAGTGAAAGACCTCTGCCTAAGATACCGGAGAGCCATGGCCAGTCTGAGCAGACAACACTATGAATTGTCCCATGAAATGCCTAGTTTAGTAGCAAGAAGATCTGAGGCTTGTCTGGCAGCCAGGCAAGGTCTATTCAGAGGTGGTTGGACTCTGCATCTTGTCTGCATCTTTGGAGCAACCACCACCCAACTCCTTGGAGTTCTCCCAGCCAAATACCAGCCATAGTCATCCCTGCTTAGCTTATGACAGGGGTGGTCAAACTGCGGCCGTCCAAATGTCCATGGACTACAACTCCCATGAGCCCCTGCCTGGCCTCTCCAGGGCAGAGTCAGCAGACAAAATTAACTGTGATAGATCCAGAGCCTGATTCAGTAGAAGTCAACGTCATGTGCCTGATGGAGTGGTGATAAAGGAAATGACTGCAGCCTTCTCATTGGTCATACAGTCATTAGAAATTGGCTTTTGTTCCATATTGGAGACCAAAGTCTGATTTCTCTTTCTGCATTAAGAAGTGCTGTTTGCTGTATGCATAACCTTTCAGCTACACTGGAACACAGGGGGAATGGTCTGTAGAAGTGCTTTCCAGATCTGCAAAGAAATTGTGTTTTGACTAGGCTTCTAGGCCACTGTCATGTTACATCCTTGAAGGAGCAATGGCTGATAGCATTGGTGAAAGCGGATGCCAGGAGTTGAGGATTGTTTGGCCAATATGCTTTGCTTATTGATAAGTGATAAGTGCTGACCCAGTGACTCCATGCCATGTCAGGGGCACCAGGGCTGGCCTGGAGACTTTGGGGTGGTCCTGGAGATGACCCTGAAGGAAGAAGAAGAGTTGGTTTTTATACCCCGCTGTTCACCGCTTGAAGGAGTCACAAAGCAGCTTCCCTCCCTCTCCCCACAACAGACAACTTGTGAGGGAGGTGGGACTGAGAGAGCTCTGATAGAACAGCTCTGTCAGAACAGCTCTAACAGGGCTGTGAGGAGCACCAGATCTTGCAACTGGCTGCCTGTGGAGGAGCGGGCAATCAAGCCCGGCTCGCCAGATGAGAAGCTGCCGCTTTTAACCACCACACCACACTGGCATGATTTATTCATTTTATTTTTTACATTATGATTGCCTTGGTGCCTTGCCCAGGCATCTGAGCCAGGCCGGTGAGGCAGAAATGAGACAAATCTGGGAAACCCTGTGTAACCCTCTATTCTTTGCACAGGTGACTTTTTCTTTTTGCTGCAGCTGAAATAATAAATTAAAAAAAATATATATATAGGAAGGTTTTCCTGCCTGGCGCGTCTTTGGGTAGCTGAGACCAGGCAGGGGCCCTTAGGCCAGGGCCAGCGCGTGTTCTGGCTTTCATTTCCAACGGCGCTTTGTCAGGATTCGAACCGGTGTCTCTCCTTTCTCCCCAGCCTGAAACCCGCAGCCTTTTCTCTGCAGATGCCCTCGGGGCCGGATCGGCTCTCCAGACGAGCCCCGGCGTGCTTGGGATGCCGGCTAAAAGGGCCAGCCGCTGAACATTCACCCCCGCCTGCTTCGGCCTGCCTGCCTGCCTCCCACCCTCCGCGGGGCCGGGGTCTGGCTGCCTGTCGCTCTCCCAGCCCGGCTCGGGTTTCCAAAGCCGCCGCGGCCGCTCCTCCGGGGCTATTCCGGGCGTGCAACCCGAGCCTGCGGCGGCGTCTATTTTAGCACCTTGGAGAACTCCCAGCGCAGCAGCAACTCGGCCGCGCGGCCTCTGCGTCTCCCCGCCCAGCGCACCTGCGCCGAAGCCGGGCACGATTCTGCCGCCCGTTCGCTTCGCGCAGTCTTCCAAGAAGAGCCCTGGGCATGATGGAGAGCAGGGGTCGACCCACAGCGTTCTTGGGGGACGCCAGTTCGGTTTGCCCAAGTGGGGGGAGGAAATCCAGTGTTCCCTCTGATCCACACCCCCCCCCCAGCCTTGCGGTTCACATCCTAAGCAGAATATGACAGGGGTAGTCAAATTGCGGCCCTCCAGATGTCCATGGACTACAATTCCCATGAGCCCCTGCCAGCGGACGCTGGCAGGGGCTCATGGGAATTGTAGTCCATGGACATCTGGAGGGCCGCAGTTTGACTACCCCTGGAATATGACCACTGCATCCATGAAACAAGCTCCTTCGCTTGGCACGTTTCCAGTGCAGGCTCCGGATTATCCAACAACCTCCATGCCTGGCCCTTTCACCGTTGCTGCCTCCCAATTTCCCCAACTACAGAGCGGAGTGGTTGACATCAAGAGCAGAATAGATTGTTGTGATCTTAAAATTGGGAGTGGGCAGTGTATCTCCTGTTTGCTGCTGAGCAGGGCTTCCTGTGCCAATGACCACAGCTTAGAGCAGGGGTAGTCAAACTGCGGCCCTCCAAATGTCCATGGACTACGAGAGAGCTACTGTTTGGCTGCCCCTGACAGTAGCTTTGACTCTTAAGAGCTTATGCCCTTTAAATCTTGCTGGTGCTACAGACTAAACTCTGGCTCTTCTCCTGCAGACCTTCTGGAACATGAGTCTCCTGACCTGGCTCATTGGAATTGTGGTCCATGGACATCTGGACGGCCACAGTTTGAGTACTCCTGGAGAGGGAACAGTGATGTGGGTGCTGGTTGCATTTGTGGCAGAGAATTGGTGAGTGACAAAAGAAAACCAGTCTGGGCACTCTTCCACTTGTCCAATGAGTCTCCCAAGGGCTTTCCCTTTCACCGTGGCAGGTGTGTGTCTTGGCTGCGATCATGTCTAGCTCTGCCCTAATCTCAGCAGACTCCAGTATACAGGTGGAACAGTCTGCACATGTATGCAGTAAGGGAGGCCAGGGATCTTCCACCCTGTCTTCCATCCAAACTATAATTGGGGATCGTCTTTCTGTCCTCCAGCTGAGCTCATTCTTCCTGGAACAATGACACAGCATCTAAAAAGGTAAAGGTAAAGGTATCCCTTGTACAAGCACCAAGTCATGTCTGACCCTTGGGGTGACGCCCTCTAGCGTTTTCATGGCAGACTCAATACGGGGTGGTTTGCCAGTGCCTTCCCCAGTCATTACCGTTTACCCCCCAGCAAGCTGGGTACTAATTTTACCGACCTCGGAAGGATGGAAGGCTGAGTCGACCTTGAGCCGGCTGCTGGGATTGAACTCCCAGCCTCATGGGCAGAGCTTCAGACAGCATGTCTGCTGCCTTACCACTCTGCGCCACAAGAGGCTCATGACACAGCATCTAGCAAAATTCAAAGCAGGGCCTCATCCACAATGGCCCCAGAATGTCTTCCCCCAAAGGGTTTTGACTGTGCAGAGTTTTAAAACAATGTTAGAGAGGCCTGATTGTAGTTGTTATGCATTTTATAATTTTTAATAATCACTAAGAAATCACCACAAGCTTTGGGGCAACAGGTTTCTCTGACCCCCTTGTTGGAAGTACCCATAGGATCCAGCTGTAGATGGTTTGGTATTGCCTGAAATTCCAGTCTCTCCCCCAGCTGAAAAAGAACGGTTGGTTTTTATACTGTTCTCTCCACTATTTGAAGGAGTCTCAAAGGGGCTTCTGATCGCTTTCCCTTCCTCTCCCCACAATAGACTCCCAATGTGACAGGTGGGTTTGAGGGAGCTCTGGGACAGGGATAGTCAACCTGTGGTCCTCCAGATATTCATGGACTACAATTCCCATGAGCCCCTGCGAGCAAATGCTGGCAGGGGCTCATGGGAATTGTAGTCCACGAACATTTGGAGGACCACAGGTTGACTACCCCTGCTCTGGGAGAACTATGACCGGCCCAAGGCCACTCAGCTGGCTGCAGGCAGATGAGAAGTGGGGAATCAAACCCGGATCTCCAGATGAGAGCCGTCAGTCTTAACCACGACACCTCTGGCTCTCTGAAATGCTTCCCACAAGGAATTCCTGTGACTGAAAATCAAGTTGCAAACCTTGTGAGAAGAAGCACATGGATCTCCATGGCAGCTGGTCAAGGGAGGATCAGTCCTGATCCCAGAAAAGGGAAGGGCAGACTCACCTTCTCAGCTCAAGCCTCTGCTGCCAGCAATTAACATGTCCAAGCACTGATATAACCCCTCCCAAAAAATGCTGCCCAGTTTTTCTCACTGCTCCCATTAACCAGCTGGCCTAGCAAGAGTTCCAGGGAGACTCCCCCCCCCCCAAGCATCGGACTGCTGTTTCCCTGGAATGGAAAGTCCTGGGGGGAAGGAGAAGTATCTGATTCCGTGCAACTGTCCCTTGATCTCGGTCAGATCGGAGCAGATGGTTGCAAAACTGAAACCCAGTAAGGGCACATGAAAAAAAGAAGAGCCACACGAGACTGTCAAAGGCTTTCACGGCCAGGCTCAACTGGCTGCTGTGGGTTTTCCAGGCTGTGCAGCACTTTTAGTCCTAGATGTTTCACCAATAACTGGGGCTGGCACCTGCAGAGGTGGGACACGGCAAGAGGGGAATCTCTCTGTGCCAAAATATGGGAGGGGAGTGGTGGTGAACAGTTGCTGGGCATTTGCAGGGGGGGTAATGCATCATATTTGGGAGTCTCCGGGGAGGGGGGGGCTGGAACTAGGAGTTAATAAGTGATTTTCCTTTGCCTTCCTGGAGTTTAGAGCTGTTACACCTCCGCCCCCAATAAATAAAATGCCCAGCAACTGTTCACACACTGCAAACTTTGCCACAGGGAGATCCCCCTCTTGCCATGTTCTATCTTTGAAGATGCCAGCCAACGTTAGTGGCAACATGTCAGGGATTAAACCTACCAGGCCATGGCCGCACAGCCCGGAAAACCCACCTGCCAAGAGACATTTCTTCTAAGCAGAGCAGAAGGAAGAGATCCAGGACTACCTGTGGAAAGAAAGCTGAGCGTAAGAAGCTGCAGTTTCAAACAGTGGGACCCTTTAAGGCTGTATCAGCACACTGCAGGCCCTGTGCATTCTTCTTCTCTCTTTGCCTGGTGGTCACACAAAGCGATATTCATGTGCACATCACCGCATGTATAAGCAACCTGCCCCTACCCCATAAAGGAGAAAGGCACCACATTGGAAGCTCAGTGTGTCCAAGGGACAAATTAACTTTGAAAACAACTGCAGAACCCTTAAAACTTTAGGCAGGAAACAATATTGTGACCAACGTATCTCACCCCCACCCCCCACCCCATTTCACAGATGGCAGAACTGAGGGTGGTGTATGGCAGCAAGCTCAAAGCCACCCAGTGAAATACAGGCTCGATCTGGGATTTGGACTTTGATACTACATTTGGAATCTAATAGCCAGTTCTGAGAAATACCTTGTTGTTTTTGCTTGTAAGGAGGACAGCTAACTGAACACACAGAGAGGAGGAGGAGGAGGAGGAGGAGGAGGAGGAGGAGAAGAAGAAGAACTTGTTGTTTGTACCTTGCTTCTCACTACCCAAAGCAGCTTACAAACACCTTTTCCCTCTCCTCCCACAAAAAAAAAAAAAACATCCTGTGAGGTGGGTGGGACAGAGAGAACTTTAGGAGAGCTGCTGTGTGAGAACAACTCTGAAAGAACTGTGACTGGCCCTAGGTCACCCAGCCTGCTGGATGTGGAGGAATGAGAAATCTAACCCCATCCTCCAGACTAGAAGCTGCCACTCTTAATCACTATGCCAAACTGATATGAGAGAGAGAGAGAGAGAGAGAGAGAGAGAGAGAGAGAGCGCAGCCGTTCTGCCTGTGAGCTGCAGACCTTCCTCTGAGATAAGGCAGGGAGGTGTCAAATGCCCTGGGGTTAGAATTGGCCCCTCTATAGGTTTGGGCATTGTCTCTGTGCCAATTGGCAGCTTTGGAGCCTGATCAAGCCTGCAAAGCAATTTTATCTGGCCCCTGGCAACCACACCGAGTCTCTGGAAGGCGTTATAAAAAATGTCCCCTTAGAATTTCATATGCTTTCGAAATCGCTTTGCACAGCTGTCAGAGACAATCCCACGTTAATGCCATTCCTCCCTGTTGGTGACCGATGCTTGAGTGGAAGGACTCCTGGCCAGTTTCCACCTGCTAGTTGCCTGATCTTTAAAAGTATTTCTCATGCTCATAAGCAAGGAGCACTAGGAAAAAGAAGAACTTTTGTTTTGTACCCCACTTTTTACTATCCAAAAGAGACTCAAAGAAGCTTACAAACACCTTTCCCTTCCTCTCCCCAGAACAGACACCCAGTGAGGAAGGTGAGGCTGAAAGAGCTCTGAGAGAACTATGCCTGGTCCAAACTCAGCTGGCTGCATGTGGAGCTTTTCCGGGTTAGAGGCCACCACTCTTAGCCACAACACAAACCTGGCATAGATTTGGGATCACTGATTACTTATGAGTTCTTAGTTAATGCATGCTTGCTGTAGAAATAGAGAGCACATTGGTAGATCCAAAGGATTTTAGTAAATGTTGTAAAAAAAGAGATAATGCAAAAGACTGAAAAAGATCTCTGTGAGATATGTATATACATCTTCCAGCCATCTTGGAGCGCCCTTCCCACTAGTAGAAAAGAGCCAGAGTCCAGGAGCACCTTCAAGACTAACAAAATTTGTGCCAGGGGAGGAGCATTTGTAAGTCTCTGCGCATTTCTTCCAATAGGGATTCAGATAATGGATTCTTGCTTTTTTCTACTAACCACTAGGTGGTGCTGCCTTTATGAGACTGCCACGACTTCCAAAATGGTATGCCACACCAACTTTAGATTTTCACAAAAAATAATCAAATAATTAAAGGTTCTTGTGAGTCCCAAGTACCCACAGAGGTTGGAGGATGGCTGTTTGATCAATGGCAGCTTTGCTGTCGTGGTCTTACCCTGCTGCAATGAGACTCTTGGGAGCAGAGGCAGAAGATCTGCCATGCATGCTTCATGTGCATCCCATCCAAAGTAGGGTTGCCTGGAGATTTTGGGAGCGAAGCCAGGAGTGGACAGGATCTGGGATGGGGAGAGACCTCAGTGGATTATAATGCTATGGAGACTCCGCTCCAAAGCAGCCATTTTCCCCTGGGGAATTTACCTCTGTGGCCTGGAGATGAGCTATAAGACCAGGGGATCCCCAGGTCTCACCTTGGGACTGGCATCCCTATATCCAAGACAGAGGTTTCTTGCCTTCAGAGAAAACTGAATCACTTTCCTGTTTTTGGAATGCCCCCCAACGGCCATCTTTTTGCTCAAAAGGCAAACTGTTAGGGGCATAAAAGTGACAGGATAATTTAATTTTTGTAGTAGAATCTGTAGTAGAATCGGAACACACACAGAACTGTTGAGAGGCAGTGTGGTGTCATGGTTAACAGTGGTGGCCTCTAATCTGGAGAACAGGGTTTGATTTCTCATTCCTCCTCCACATGCAGCCACCTGGGTGACCTTGGGCCACAGTTCTCTCAGAGCTCTTTCATCCCCACCTACTTCACAGGGTACCTGTTGTGTGGAGAGGAAGGGGAGGTGACTGTAAAGCACTTTGAGAAACCTGAGGCCTGCTGGTTGACTTTGGAGCAGTCACAGTTCTCTCAGAGCTCTCTCAGCCCCACTTACCTCACAGGGTATCTATTATGGGGAGAGGAAGGGAAGGGGTTTGTAAGATGTTTTGAGACACCTTTGGGTAGTCAAAAGCAGAGTACAAACCCAGTTCTTCTTCTTATGAAGCAAACCCTGCAGTGCCTTGGTGGAGATCAGATATTGGAACTGCAAGGTGGGTTCCCCGCCACCTGTAGAAAAGTGCAGCTGCGCCTCGAGCTGAATTTGGCAGCAGGGACGCACTCCAACCTCTGAGTACAGGAAAGAGCAGTGTGGATGGAGGTGGAAGATCAAGCAGAGACAATCTGCCTGTGGGCGGCAGGGAACCTCCCAAATTAGAAATTGACCAGACCAGCAAAGCTAAATTCACCCCCAAGGCCTGGAAAAAGAAGCAGCAGCAGCAGCAGCAGCATAGGGGAACAGGCAGTGACCTTATTTGAAGATTCTTTCCGAAAGAGCTGGCCATGAGCAACACAATCTGTTGGAGCTGGAATTCAGGGAGCCCCAGAAGGAAGCAGAAGGCCGGGAAGGCAAAATGACACAGACTGACTTAGGGATGAAGAAGAAAATGAGCTGGTTTTTATACCCCGCTTTTCACTGCACAAAGGAGTCTCAAAGTGGCAGACAATCACCTTCCCTCCCTCTCTCCACAACAGACACCCTGTGAGGTAGGTGAGGCTGAGAGAGCTCTGACAGAACTGCTTGGTCAGAACAGCACCATCAGGAATGTGAGGAGCCCAAAGTCACCAGCTGGCTGCATGGGGAATCAATCCCAGCACGCCAGATTAGGAGCCACCACTCTTACCCATTACACCATGCTGGGCAGTGGCCACCTTTGGGATTCTGACACAGTTAGAATCATAGATCACAGAATCATAGAGTTGGAAGGTACCTCATGGGTCATCTAGTCCAACCTCCTGCACTATGCAGGACACTCACAAACCTATCGCTCATTAACTGTCACCTGCCACCCCCTTGAATGTTCACAGAATCAGCCTCTCTGTGAGATGGCTATCCAGCTTCTGCTTAAAAATCTCCAAAGATGGAGAACCCACCACCTCCTGAGGAAGCCTGTTCCACTGAGAAACCGCTCTAGCTGTCAGGAACTCCTTCCTGATGTTTAGATGGAATTTATTTTGCATTAATTTCATCCCATCACCTCCTGTGATCTGAACATGATACTCCGTTTGATACAGCCCAAAATCCCATTTGCCTTTTTAGCTTCTGAGTCACACTGCTGACTCATGTTCACTGTATGATCTACTAAGACTCCTAGATCCTTTTCGCACATGCTACTGCCGAGACAAGTCTCCCCCATCCTATTTTGGTGTATGTGGTTTTTCCTAACTAAATGCAGAACTTTACATTTGTCCCTATTGAATTTCATTTTATTCAGTTTAGCCCACTTCTCAAGCCTGTCAAGATCATCCTGTATTCTGATTCTGTTGAGTTTGCTACCCGTCCCTATTTAGTATTGTCTGCAAATTTAATAAGCACCCTCTCTAATCCCTCATCAAAATACCATATGTTGAACAACACAGGCCCCAGGACAGATCCACTTGTCACTCTTCTCCAAGAGGATGCTGAACCATTAACAAGTACCCTTTGGGTACGGTCTGTCAACCACTTATCGATCCTCCAGTTATCGAATTAGGATCCATACAGAATTCTGCCAACTTGTCAACCAGAATATCATGTGGAACCTTATCAAAAGCTTTACTGAAATCCAGATAAACTTTCTCAAAAAAAGAGATAAGGTTGGTCTGACATGACTTGTTCTTGCTAAACTCATGCTGAGTCTTAGAAATCACAACTCTCTGTTGGGGGCCCAACTATCAAATGGCCTCCTCAGGAGATAGGGCCACACATGCCACTGGAGGGAAGAAGAACATTTTTAAATACACTAGAAGGAGGATAGGTTCAGGTGGGTGGTGATCTTAGTCTGAAACCGCAGAACAAATTCTTGTCTTACAGCACCTTTAAGACCAACCAGGTCTTATTCTGGGCATCATGTGCACAGGTACTTTGTCAGATACAGTGAAGCTTATTTTGCAAACCTGCTACCTATATGTAATGACATGCTACCTAAAGGTGAGTTGCTATCTAAATTCAGGGGGGTAGTCATATTGAGCCAAAGCTGCAGAACAATGAGTCCAGTGGAACCTTTAAGACAACAAAGTTTTATTTAAGGTTATAAGCTTTCCTTTTGCATGCACACTTCATCAGATATAGTGAAACAGACTTCACCCACCTGCTACCTATATTCAGGCATGTAGCCGCATTGGTCTGAAGCAGCAGTACAAAGTCTGAGTCCCATGGCACTTTGGAAACTAAGCTTTTTAGAACTGTTTTATTCTTGAAATTGTTAAACATTTTCATTAGGCTGTATGTTTGCATTGTATCTAAGGAAGCGGGCATGCACATGAAAGCATATACTTTGGATAAAACTTCTGACAAAGTGTGCATGCACACAAAATTTATATCTTAAATAAAATTTTGTTGGTCTTAAAGATGCCGCTGGACTCAAACTTTGTTCTGCTGTGACCTATAAGTAATGGCTGGTGACACTGCTTCAATGTATGTGTGCATGGCCACAAGAGCTCATGCCCACAATAAAACTTTGTAGTCTTAAAGGTGCTCTTGATCTAAAACTTCATTCTACTACAAAGAAGAGTGAGAGAAAATAAAACCAACACCTTGGTGGGGAGACACAACTGAAGCAATCTTTATTATGCACAGCCAGTCAGATCTCCAGTGGCCAGTCAGAAGCCCCACTGGGCAAGAACCCTATGGCTCTACCCACTTAAAAAAAAACACTTGGTGGGTGCTGGCAAGCACCACAGTGCCCATGGGCACCGTGTTGGGGACCCCTCGTCTAGAGGCAGCCCACTGGTTCTCACCCCAAACCTTCTTCCAGCACCAAAAGGCTCTCCCCCACGAAGCTGCATGCGACATAATGAGTTAGATTTTAAGTCTTTCATTTGGATTTTGTTGCAGCCGTTTCCCAGCTGTGTTGATTGAGTGTGTCATGACAACTGATTGCTACATTGTGCCAGCTCTGTGTTGGAGATCCTGCACAGGTCAGATGGTTCAGGAAAGTGTCCCCCGAGGGCCACCATCTGGCTATCACTCTCAGACAACCCATGCTCTGCAGGCTCCCAAACAACCCCCAGCGGCAGCCCCCAAGAAGAGTACTTGGTAGTAGTCTTTTTCAGCGTAGGAAGTCTGTACAGTAAAACCGAGATGGACAAGGCACAGGCCAACGTTGGCCCCCTATCAAAACAGAGAGTCATCCAGTCCCCTTTTAGCTTAACCCGGAAGATTTTCCTCTCCCCAAAGGCTTGAGAATAATCTTAGTAACTCAAGAACTGGGAGTTTCACATTCACAGTTCAAACTTCTCAATGAAAAAGGGGGACTCTCACCCTTTTATTAATCTGTTCTGGGCCAAAATGGCTCCCAAGCCCCCCTGGAACAGGCATTAAACAAACAAGAGTACTGCAAAAAACAGCAAGATGAATTACAGACATTTGAAAACAATATTTTAGAAATAAAAAGGGGAACTCTCACACCTTTATTAACCCATTCCAGGGCAAAATAGAAAAATTGGTTTTTATTTGCCACTTTTCTCTACCAGGAGTCTCAAAGGGGCTTCCAATCACCCTCCCTTTCCTCTCCCCACAACAGACACCCTGTGAGGGTGGTGAGGCTGAGAGAGCCCTGATCAGTGCTGTGGCGAGCCCAAGGTCACCCAGCTGCTTGTATGTGGGGGAACTAGGAATCAAACCCGGCTCACCAGATTAAAAGATGCCGCTTTTAACCACTACACCAAGCTGGCTCTCTGGAACACTCCAGAGTGGGCTCTACACCAGCCTTTCTCAATCTTCTTACTCTTGAGAGACCCTTGAAACAAAGAAGTAGCACAATTGTGCAGAATACGGTTGGGAAGCATAGCTGTATATATGTCCACCTGGGACCCCTCCCCACCCCCTCTAGGCCCATCATTGGCCATTTTGGGTTGGGGGGAACAGGTTGACATAACCATATATGATCACATCTCCAATAAAGATTTAACAAAGTCTAAAAATATATTAAACATTAACTGCCACCCTTTCGGGGGTCCTCAAGAAATCCAAGGGTTTCAGGAAACCCTGGTTGAAAAAGCCTGCTCAATACGCAGACATAGCATATGCTTACTGGCAGTGCTTTTCCCATGGATGCCCAGCATGTTTTGTGAGGCTTTGTGTTCCAGGGGAGAGGGTCTGTGAATTTGAAGCCTCTACTTCAGGGCTAGTCAAACTGCGGCCCTCCAGATGTCCATGGACTACAATTCCCAGGGGGCTCCTGGGAATTGTAGTCCATGGACATCTGGAGGGCTGCAGTTTGACTACCCCTGCTCTACTTGGCCCAGGGATTGTTCTGTCCATTCACAAACCCATAAGAAACAACTACCCAGCACCTCCCCAGAAACCTCCGCTCAGGTTGGAATTCAGCCACTTAGCTGTGGAATACTTTCTCTCCCCCCATTTCTGGAGGCATTTTGGACAATATTTCTGAGTTCTGATTTCCAAAACATTGTTCTGGAAAGCCTTGAGTGCACCCCAGATTATTAAAATACTAGGTTTTAATGCCTATTCCAGCCTGTTCCAGGGTGTTGTAGATATTTTTAGATCAAAACAGGTTAATAAATGCACGATATTTCTGCCTTTGGATTTCCAAAATATTGCTCTGGAGTGCTTGAAACATGTTCCACTGTTTTTTTTTTAGATAATAATTTTTGTTTAATGCTTGTTCCATCCTGTTCCAGAGGCATCTTGGCCTGGAAAGGGTTAATAAAAGTGTGGGAGTTCCACCTTTTCATTTCTAAAATATTCTGAAGTGTCTGTAGTGCATCCCACTTTTTTGTGTCGTTTTTTTGCAGCACTCTCATTTAATTGCCCCGGCTGTTCCAGAATGTTCTGGAGGCCTTTCGGCCGCAAAGGGCTGATAGAGGTGCGGGTTTTGTGCCTTTCTCATTTCTCAAATCATGTTCCAGTGTTTTTTGATGCATCTCACTGTTTCCTGCAGTATTCTGTAGTAATGCCAGTTCCGGGATATTCCAGAGGCATTTTGGCCCGGCAAGGGCTAAGGAAAGCGCGGGATTTCCGCCCTTCTCATTCCTCAAATATTGTTCTGGCGAGCCCGGGGGCATCCCACTGCCTTTGGCGCCCCCCCCCCCAGCTCGTTTAGGGCCCCGGGCCCCGTCTCCGGCCGTGCCTTTTGCTGCACGGTTACTTGTACGCGCAGCAGCGGCAGCGGCAGCAGCGGGGGGCAGGAAGGGCATGTGGCCGGCGGGGCCAGGTGAGCGGGGGAGCCGGACTACAGTACCCAGCGTCCCTGGGCGGGGCGGGAGGAAGTGAGCCCCCCCTCTTGGAGCGCTCCAGCCGCAAGGGCCGCGCGAGCCATGCCGCGGGCGGGCAGGATGAGCCGGGGAGCGGCGCGACTTTCCCGGGACGCCGGCGGGGAGGCGCTCGCCTGGGGCGCCCGGAGCGCGGCTGCCAAGCGCGCCGCGCGGCAGTGGGCAGGAGAGCGCCGCGGCGGGCACGGGCCGCCCGCCTCGCTGGGCTCCGGCTGCAGCGCCCGGGGCGGCGGGAGAGCCTGAGCGCCTGGCTGGCTGGCTGGCTCCGTCCGGGCATGGAGCAGCAGCCCCGCGCGGGCGACGCCGGCCCTTCTGCACCAGCAGCAGCAGCAGCAGTAGCGGCGGCGGTGGCGCGGCGAGCCCACTCGGGCTGCGGCTGGCTGCCGGCACCTGCTGGCCGCGGCCGCTCCGCTGCAGAGGCGCCCGCGGGGCGTAGCGAAGCCCTTGAGTGCCCCCGCGAGAGGCCGGCGCGGCTGTCCCGCGGCGCCCACTGACCTTCGCCGGGAGCCCCCGCCCGCCGCCGCCGCCGGGGGTAGGTGGAGGGCCACAGCGGCGCCGGGGGCAGGCGAGCGAGCGGGCGAAGCGGCGGCGGGCCTCCCCCCCCCCCCAGCTCCGCAGGGCGCTGCAGGCGCCGCGTTGGGGTGGGAAGGCAGGCAGGCAGGCGGAGGCGAGGGCTCCGGGCTTCCCCGCGCCGCCGAGGCTGGAGGGGCTCCCGCTTGGCCAGCAGCCGGCCGGCCGGCTCTCCCCGCCGTCGTGGTCGTGGTCGGAGGGCGCTGGCGAAGCGGGCGGGCGGGCGGGCGGCGGGAGCGGCTGCGCCAGCGTGGAGCGTGGAGCGCGGCGGGCGGAGGGGGCGCCCCCGCCGGTGGGTGTCGTCGCGGCTGTCATGGAGAGGCGATTGTGCGCTGGAGCGGCCGCGGGGCCCACGCGCGCCCCGGCGGGAGGCGGCCAGCCAGAGCGGCCGGCGGGGTCTGCAGCGACCAGCCTCGGCCGCTGCTCGGGGCGCCGGAGCGGGAAGGAGGGGCGAAAGTTGCGGCGAAACTTTTGGAGGGGCCGCGGGAGAGTGGCCGGGCCGAGGAAGGGCGCTGCGGCCAAGTAAGGGAGCCCTTGCAGCCCGGCCCAGGCCGAGACCCCGTCCCTCCCGCCGCCTGGCATCCGGCAGTCTGCCTGCCTGTCGATCCATCTACCCCCCTAATCTAGATATCATCTCTCTTCCATTCATCCACCTGTCTGACTGTCCGTCAGTCTGTCTATCTGTCCCTTCATCTCCCCATCCACCTGTATATCTACCTGTCCAGCTATCATCTGTCTATCCATCCATCCACCCCCCTCCCATCCTTCTGTATAGCATGTCCCTCTGTCTGTCCATCCTCACATCCATGTAGTGCATGGCCTGGCACAAAAAAACTGACCTCCCTCTGGCTGGCTGGTGCACATTTTCCTTCTTTCCCAAATGTGAACCAGGAATAAAGGGGAGCATTTGAGTAGAACAGGAGGCAGAGTTAGGGATGAACTACTGGGCATAGATTTTGTGCTGCTGTTCACTTGTTATCTGTTGTTTCTGTTCTTGGCCCTTTTGCTCTGGAGCCGGCATTCAGGAAAGGGAGAGAGGAAGGAAGTTGGGGTGGGCTGCTAATCAGAAAGGGCAGAGGAGGGGGAGGACGCCATCCGACCTTGTTGATGGATTCCCAGGGACCAGTGGGTTCTTCGCTGGTTGATTTCTGTGGCTCGGCAGGCCCACGAAAGAGGCTGCCACAGAATAGGTGCCAGCAGACTCTGCTGGAAGACTGCATTGAACAGGGACGAACATTGGATGTTTACACCCCCCAAAAAAAGAAAAAATCCTGCGTGGATTTTTCTTTTTAAATGCAAAACAGCAATTTTGATGCGCAGCAAAAACTCTGTGATTTATTATTTATTTGTCACTGTTTTTCTATACATCAGTGACGCTTTTTAGAAGTCCCTGGGTTGGTGGGGGGATGTGTACGTGTCTGCTAAATCTTATCAGTATCTTCTTTCATTTTTGCAAGGTTTTTATAAATAAAGATCCTTTTTTTTTCTTTGTTTCTACCAAGGGGAAGTTATGAATGACTGGAAGTCAGGAAGCAGAATCTCCATGCTGACAGCAAGAAGCTGAGAGTAAAGGAAGAAAGGGGGGGGGAGAGTGGATTTCTTATTCATATAAACTGTCGGCGTCCGGCTTTAAAAGAAAGATTTTTTAAAACAATCCAAAGAAAATAAAAGGGAATACAAGGCCAATTTATGTTTGGGAGTAAACCGCGGATTGCAAGATATATTTTTCTGGAAGAAAGGGAAGTTTGTGTCGTCCGAGCAAGAGAAAACGAGCAAGACCGCCCCACTTGATCACTATTTATTGAACTCCAGTTGTTTTTCCTTTTATATAAAAATTTCCTTCCTCCCAAAACATTTGAGAGACTTTCTCAACTGCCCTGACTGGGAGGGCTGGATACAAAAGAGGCACCACCGTCTGAAGTGTAGCGGGATCCACAGCAGCCCCTCCACCCACATTCCGGACAAGTCAGCCCCTCTTGGCACTTTCTCCAGGATGCGTTTTCTATCCTATGGATATCGGTGTGGAGAGGCCAGATGAAGAGGCTCTGAGGCTGCCAGTGTGCTGTCCCATGCCTGCCCTCCCTCAGGACTGCTGGAGTGTTTTGGGGATTGTCGCGGTGTTGTGGGCCATGGGCTGCATTCAGAGCATTAGCTGCAAATCCAAAGGCATTCGGGAGAGCATCTCCGTAGTCGAGGTCAAAGCCTCTATCGATCCCGTCCCCACCAACATTGACGAGTCGTCCAGTGTGGTTCTGCGGTACCGAACGCCCCACTTTCGGGCCACTGCTCAGGTGCTGATGCCCCCCATCCTCAAGAAGGAGACCTGGATCGTGGGCTGGATCCAGGCGTGTAGCCACATGGAGTTCTACAATTACTACGGGGAGCATGGAATGTAAGTTTCCCTTCTGCCCCATCGACTAGCAGAGTACCCCCTGCCCCTTGTGACGGGTGGGGTGGGGAGGGAGGGGAGGGCTTTTGTGCCGAGTGCATCGACTTGATCTGCCTGATCCACTTGATGACAAAGCCGGCCTATAAATATAGCTAACCGATAAATACGCGTCACAGGGAGTTCCAGTGGGATACAGCTTCCTCACCCCCCAATACAGGAACCTTGGCTGTGGAGCTCCTTAGCATTATGCATGGGCTTGTCTTATTGTGAACCGCCCTGAGCCCATACGGGGAGGGGTGGTATAAAAGTAGACTTATAATGTATTCGATTAATAATTCTAATATATGTAATATAATTTTAAATATATTTACAATCTATTCTACGCACATTGGCTAATGCGCTTTCAAAACACTCTAGTACATTTTCCTGTGCAAAACAGCTGCAAAAGCACATTGAAAGTGCGTTCTCCAGCATGTGCAGGATGAGATGTCTCCGAGGGCAGCAATTTGATTTTCATGGGAGGAAGGAGAGACGACTTGTTTGTTGTGGAGTGTGTGTGTGTGTGTTGAACAGGGAAAAGAAACATGTTCTGTCAGACCTCTTTACAAGTTCAGTCTGCTCCAATCCTGTGTCGTGCCAACAGGTGACGGAATCTTGGGACAATGGGATGGAACTTGCGGGGGGGGGGTGGCCTTTGTTCCCAGCAGGTACTGGCCAAGGTCCTTGGTTAAGATGCCATCGCTGTGGTGGAAGGGGTTGTGTATGTGTGTGTGGTTCACGTGGCTGTTGACACTGCAGATTAGAGGGTGGGTTTCTTAGTGCCAGATGGGGGGTCCTGTCCTTGCAGAGGTATGGCCTTTCTCAGGAAGGAAAGTATGTGTACCTTCTAACGTCAATACTGGCCACTTAGTTAGGTCAGTGATTCTCGACCTCTCTAATGCCCATTAATACAGTTCTTCATGTTGTGGTGACCCTCAACCATAAAATTATGCAAGTGTTCTTTCACAGAAATTAAACCGAAACTGACCACTGGTATGAAGATCCTTTGTTCATGATTTTATATAAATCGTTTTTTTCCAGGGTTTCTCAGTTCAGTTCTTCCTCTTGTCCCATCATGCGTGGTCGCCTGCAGGAGGAGTGGCAACAGTGGCAGCGCCCCGCCAACCCCCAGGTTGAGAACCACTGAGCTAGGGCCTCTTGTGCTGATGGTAGACTCCTGGTACATTACCCCAGGGGTAGTCAACCTGTGGCCCTCCAGATGTCCATGGACTACAATTCCCAGGAGCCCCTGCCAGCGTTAGCTGGCAGGGGCTCCTGGGAATTGTAGTCCATGGGCATCTGGAGGGCCACAGGTTGACTACCCCTGCATTACCCCACCAGAATTCCCACAAGAGACACAGGGGTGGCCAAACAGTGGGTTTCCAGAGGTCTATGGACTACAATTCCCATGAACCCCTGCTGGAGAACCACAGTTTTGTCACCCCTGCAGTACAGGATGGTATTATTCCCATTTTACAGCTAGCAGAATAGAGAGGTCACAGTTTTCCGAATGCAGAGGCAAGCTAGGTTTCAAATGCCGTCCAACAGTCCCATCCCATTGGAGCACCTCAGTTTGCAAAGCAAAATAATCTGCAGGTTCCCTTTTAATTATATTTTTGTGTCCCCTGCAAGAATGTAGTAGTGGATAGCATGTCAGTGTAGACTGGGGAGATCCAGGTTCAAATTCCTGCTGATAGTTCGGAGCTGAGTGAGCCAGCTGTTTTCTCTCTTCCAACTTGGTGTCTTTTGCAAGGTTGTTGTGAGGATGCCACCCCAAGCCCCTTGGAAGAAGGCTGGTCTTTTAAAAGAATGTTGACAGATAGAATAGATGCCATCTCTTGTGGCTTAGTGGGATGTTTGAATTTGCCCGTGAAATTGTTCAGTGTTTTGAACAAATCTTTGTGAGATCCACCTTAAAAGTAAAAACTTTTCTGATCATCTGAAATTTATCTTACGGTATTTTATTTTCCCCCTACCCAAAGTTATTATTTAAAAAAAAAAACTAGAGGGGGGGGCGGTTGTCCCTGCAGACAGTCTATTTTCCTGTCTCTCACTTGTATTCCTTTATTTTAAAAATGCTCATAAGTTTCTAAAGTTTATGAGTAAATGGCTTTTTAAATTTGGGAGCTCAGAGAAAAATCAAGAAGAAAGTGAGTTCTTGAAAACCATGAATAAATTTGCTTGAAAACAAATCAGAAAACCTCTGTAGTTTAGCTATGTGTAGGGCAGTGCAAAGGGGGGACTCAGGATGCAATTCATACCCAGCCATGGCTTCTAGGCCCCCTCCCAGGCCTACCCCACACGGTTATTTTTTGTTGAGCTTAATTTTGAAAAGAAAGGCTAAATTAGAACCCAAGACTGCTTTGGGAGCCTGGAAGAATGGGGCAATATACTTTCCAATAAAACAGTGTGTCCAGTCTGTAAGAAACATGCAGCCATGGTCTTTAATGAACAATAGGGGAGGGGGGGAGTGTGCCGTGTCTCCAAACTGCAGTTCATCGTCTTCTACGCTGAGGAAAGCTCTCAAAGGCATGTGCGAGCTCAGGCAATTATGTGAGACTAAAACCTTAACATCTTTCCCAGGCCTCAATTGTTCATGAGACAGACCTCAGGGCAGTAGTAGGTCTTAGAGAGCTAGCTTGGTGTAGTGGTTAGGATCGCCGACTTCTAATCTGGCGAGCTGGGTTTGATTCCACACTCCCCCACATGCAGCCAGTTGGGTGACCTTGGGCTCACCACAGCACTGATAAAGCTGTTCTGACCGAGTAGTAATATCAGGGCTCTCTCAACCTCCCCTACGTCACTCCCCTACCTATCTGTTGTGGGAAGAGGAAACGGAAGGTGACTGTAAGCCGCTTTGAGACTTCTTCAGGTAGAGGAAAGCGGCATATAAGAACCAACTCTTCTTCTTCTACAGTGATATCAGGGGTATGTGGGTATGTACTAAGCTCTGCTTCCTAATCATATTCGGCATAATTGGACCACTTTTTAGGTTTCTTGAAGCCTGAAGAATGTTTCAGGGGTTTCTCTATGCTAAAATAGTTGAAAAAGATTGTCCAAAAGAGACAATGTTCTACTCACAGCCTGCTTTCTGGACATAAGCAGGGAACAAATTTTTCAGTGGGCTGTTCATGAGCAGCTGAAGACATTATCAGGTTGCTTTTTCAACATATTCTAAAAAAACTGGTGCAATCAGCAGCAGGTTGCCCATGTGCATTTTAATTCATTTTTTTGCAAATTCCCCTGGGAGTTGCATTCAGTTCCAGATCTGTCATCCCTGCTTCCTCATCTATATGTAAGCAAAACTGCTATTCTGCTCATGAGCCAGTCATAAGCATTGTGTAGGATCCCACCCCCACCCCCCAAATGATTATTGTTAGGTGTTCACCTGTGTTTGTGTATTAGTGTTGTCTGTTATTGGCTGCCAGCCTGTTTGGATGGGCAGCGTTTTGCACAAATGCAGTTTTGGAATCTGTTCATGCTGAATAATGCACCGTCAACCTGCTTTCCTTGCACTTTTAGAAATTGTTTGCAACTGGATTTTGCATCATAAAATCCAGACACAAAGTGCATTGGAAGTAGATTGGGAGTGCATTGTTTGGCAAGTCTGGAGCACCTGCAGGTTTTACTCTCTACTGCTCACAGACCAGTCGTTTACTGCACCCTGTTCCATAGGCCCTTCTCAGCACCCACAAGTACTGGGCAGCCACAAACCTGTTCAGCCGCTACTCCAGTGGGAGGGTGGAAGGACATGGAAGTAGAGGGCTAAGCTCATGTCTGATTGTCCAAAATGGCATGTTCTCCTGTCTGAGTTCTCCACATTCCTTGCAGAAGGACTCAGGGTCTATCCTGTGGCATCTCCATCCCCCAAAATCTTCGACGGATCCCAGCCAGAATGGACCTGTAACCTGAATTGCATTATAGCTGCGATTTGACCATGCTTCTCACCATTAAGTAGAGTGCTTGTTGGCAGGCCCCTGCCCCGAGGAGTTGTGGGAAATAGCCAGAGGAGATGGAGACAGGGAGAGAGGAGAAGGTGCATCTTTCAAGGACCAGGGACTGAGGGTGAGATTCAGGGAGTTGTGTTGAAGGCATCGTGTGATCCTAAGGGAACCCTACACACCTGCCAAAAGTCACGCTAAGAAGGAAAGCTCATCCATCACTCTCTCATCACTAGTAAACCCAATAGTGTGTGCGTGTGTGTGTGTGTGGGGGGGAATTCCTTTGTGATACCAGTTGGGCACGCTCCAGGACGGAAGAAAATCCATCGATCCAAGGATGCCTTATTATTGTTTTGGCTTTGAATATCCTTTCTCTCAAGTTGTAAGCAGACCAATATCCAGAAGGGTGGGAAAGATTCCTCCTAGAGGAAAATGAAACAGAATGTCCATTTTTACTACTCAAAAGTGTCAAAGCGACTCAAAATCACCTCTTCTTCTCCCCTACTTGTGAGGTAGTTGGGGTTGAAAGAGCTCTGAGAGAACTGTAAGTGGCCTGGGGTCACCCAGCAGACCTCAGGTTTCTCAAAGTGGCTCATAACTGCCTTCCCCTCCTTCCCCATAACAGATTTCCTGTGAGGTAAGTAGGGCTGAGAGAGCCCTGTGAGAACTTGGACTGACCCAACACTGCGTGTAGAGGAGGAGTGGGGAATCCAACCTGGTTCTCCAGATTAGAGACTGCTGCTCTTAACCATGCTGGTCAGATTTGCATGCTTTAAAAGATCCCCATGATGATGCTCCTACAGCCGAGAGATGCTGCTTCTGGCCACATTTGGCATCTCTCCCTAGGGATGATAAAGATCCAACCAGGCTCCCTCCGTCCACTGCAGAGGCTGGCTTGCAGGCAGGGTGACTCTGCTTGTGCTGCAGTGGCGTGAATCAGTCTTTGCAATCACCCCCGCCACTTCTTTAACAGCTCTTCCTGCCCTACCTTTCAAGATGAAGGGCCTGCGTGTGCATGGCCTTGGCTGTGAGTTCAGATCCTGCCTCCACTGGGGGTTCCTTGCATGGCTTCAGGCAGTTAGCTTTTTCTCACTGTTCTTTCCCTGTGGCAAAGCCGCAGAGCAACTGGTTGGCATGCCTGAGGACCCAGCTTTGATCCTTGGCAACTCTCGTTTGGCAAGGGATGATATTGAAGGCCTTAGAGTCCAGTCTGGTTCACAGAATCATAAAGTTGGAAGGGGCCTCCAGGGTCATCTAGCCCAACCCCTTGAAGAATGCAGGAAAATCACAATGACCTGCCCACCCACAGTGACCCCAATTCCATGCCCAGATGATGCCCCCACCAACCAGAATCACTGGCCAATCTGACCTGGAAGAAATTTGCCTTCTGATCCCAAAGTGGTGATTGGAATCTCCCTGGACATGGAAGAAAGATCCACAAGAACCAAGCACCAACATTCCTTTCTGCCCACCTACTTACAATCTGCTGAAGTTCACAGGTTCGGTTAAAAGGCAGGTTCGCGTGACCCTCACCTGCCCAACCTGCCTTGGATTCATTGTGGGAGCGCCCGCAGGGCACATTTCCAAAGGTCTGGCAAATCTAGAAGCGCTTGTGGCATGGGAGGTTTGGGGCTGGCATCGGAAGTGCCAAATCACAATACATGAGCCCCTGCAGGCGCCCTGGCAGGGGAGCTGTGCATTTGGTGGATGGATTGCGGAGGAATTATGCAGCCAGCCAAACGGAGCCTGCTCACCCGGAGGCAAAGCCGTGGAAGAAATTCACTGCAAACAACTCCCCCCTCCCCCAAAGAAAAATTTCAGCATTAAAAAGAGAACTCCGCAATATGCATAAAGATTATTAGCCAATAACTGCCAAACTTCCGTTATGTTTCGGGCTCTAGAGATCTGTAGAGAAAATGGCTTGGCGCAGTGGTTTTCATATTGTGTTGCAAGGAGGTGGGGGGGGATTTTGGAAGCTTACCAAGGGTTCCCCAGGGACAAGATCATTCTCCCTGAGAAATGACTGGGATGTCGCCACTGACCACTGACGTTTGGCAACAATGCACTGCTGAAGGGGAGTGCTGTGCGTGTTTTCGGGCTTATGCAGGTTGCATGCATGCTTCAGAATTTCGTGCCATGTGCATCCTTTGCCATTACAAAGCCAGCGTAGCGTCGTGGTTTAGCGCAGCAGCCTCTGATCTGGAGAACTGGGTTTGATTCCTCACTCCTCCATGTGCCAGCTGGGTGACTTGGGGCCAGTTCCAGTTCTCTCAGAGCTCTCTCAGCCCTTCTTCCCTCTCAAGGTCATGTCGGAGCCTGGCACCTCTCAGGGATATCCCGGCTGACTTGCATGCGTCTTAAGCATTTTAAACTCTCTTTTTGAAAAACGGAAGTCTGTGAAAGAGACGGAAAACAGTGTAGGCAGTAAGTTTCCAACCAGCTGCTACTTGCCCGAACGATGAGATGGCTGACAAGTATTGCATTAGCAAAATCCTGTTAAATGTAATATATTCAAATCAAAGTCCAATTCAAAATGCAGGTTACGACCTCTAAAGCCCTTCCCAGCCTGGGACTCACATATTTAAAGGCTGACCTTTCATTTATCCCTGTGCTGCAGCTATAATTATGAGGCAGTTTGTTGGCTGGGCCTATCCAGCATCAGACACTGGGAGGGGGGGAATCCTTGAAGATCTTCAGGAGACACTGCATGGACTGCCTATTTGTCAGTGCTTTAGAGCAGTGGTCCTCAACCTTCTTCAGGCTGCGGACTGGTGGCGGGGAGGGCGATCGCCCGGCTGCGCATACGCGGCACCCCCGCGCACATGCACGGCACTCCCGCGCACATGCATGGCCGTGTCGCGCATGCGCATTTGCGCCGGGCCGCACATGCGTGTTTGCAGCCGCGAATTCACAAACGCGCATGTGCAGCCCCCCAGTTTGAATGGCAGGGAGTTTTTAAGGGGGAGGGGGAGGGGAGACCTGGGGCTGGCAATTTTATTGTTTGTTTTATCTGGTGATGTTTAAAAGTGTTTTTGGAACAAAGTTTGATGCCAGTGGCACCTTTAAGACCTACAAAGTTTAATTCTGGGTATCAGCTTTCGTGTGCATGCACACAGCATATACCCAGAATTAGAAGAAGAGTCGGTTCTAAGACGCCGTTTTTCTTACATTTGCCTTCCTTTTCCTCTCCCCACAACACACACCCTGTGAGGTCGGTAAGGCTGAGAGAGGCCTGATATTACTAAAAAAGAAGAAGAGTTGGTTCTTATATGTCGCTTTTCTCTACCCGAAGGAGTCTCAAAGCAGCCTACATTCGCCTTCCCTTTCCTCTCCCCACAACATACACCCTGAGAGGTAGGTGAGGCTGAGAGAGGCCTGATATTACTGAAGAAGAAGAGTTGGTTCTTATATGCGTTTTTTTCTCCCCGAAGGAGTCTCAAAGCAGCTTACATTCGCCATCCCCTTTCCTCTCCCCACAACAGACACCCTGTGAGGTGGGTGACGCTGAGAGAGCCCTGATATCACTGCTCAGTCAGAACAGCTTTATCATTGCTGTGGCGAGCCCAAAGTCACCCAGCTGGCTGCACGTGGGGAGTGTGGAATCAAACTCAGCTGGCCAGATTAGAAGTCCGCACTCCTAATTACTACACCAACTTTGTTGGCCATAAAGGTACCCCTGGACTCAAACTTTGTTCTGTTGCTGCAGGCCAATACAGCCACCCAACTGAATTTAACTACTATTGTAAGCCACTTTGAACCACAAGGAATGGCGAGATATAAATTCTGGAATTGAGTTCTCCACAAGGAACCTGTAACATAGTCTGTTCAAGATAATCCCGGGATAGGAGGGGGATTGTTACCTGTTACCATGTGTTAATTGTATCCTCCCTGTTTTCTGTAAACCGCCCTGAGCCCTCAGGGAGGGCGGTATATAAATATAATAAACAAATAAACAATAAATTAGGAGGTTCTTCGGCCCTTAATGAGGTTAGGTTGTACCTGGCATGAAAGAGATTTTCGGTTGCACCAAAAACTGGTGGGGGGAAGAAGCTGGTCATGGTGGGTTTCCGCTTGAACGCCTCAAAACCCATGGAAATTTGGGTCTGACAAAAGAAGAGAAATTTGCTTTGAGTCAGGGACTAATCGCAGAGGCCTCCGCTTCCCCCTTTCCCCTCCTTAACCCTTCAAAAACAGGAAGTGGGTAAGGGAGAGCAGCCCAAAATAGGGAGGTGAAATGGCAGCTCTTTCCACCACAAGACCAAACAGGAAGTGAAAAGGCCACTTCCTCTAAAGTCGCAAAGCGAAAGTAGCAACGTGCAGAGGACAGAGAGCATAAAAGACCCACAGGAATATTGACTAAAGGGTGTGCATTAAAGCACGATCTATGGCAGGGGTAGTCAAACTGCGGCCCTCCAGATGTCCATGGACTACAATTCCCAGCGAATGCTGGCAGGGGCTCCTGGGAATTGTAGTCCATGGACATCTGGAGGGCCGCAGTTTGACTACCCCTGATCTATGGGCACAAAGGTGTCGGACTGGCTCCTGCAGAAACGTGGGGCACTGAATAAGGAGGGAGCTGATCCGGATAATCCAGGCTAGCTCGAGCCTGTCAGCTTCCGGAAGCAAAGCATAATTGGCCCTGCTTAGTATTTGGATGGGAGACCCTTAAGGAAGTCCAGGGTTGCTGTGCAGAGGCAGGCAATGGCAAAATGCCTCTGTTTGTCTCTCAGAGCCAGCAAGGTGTAATGGCTCAAGAGCGGTGAGCTCTGAACTGCAGAACTGGGTTCGATTTCCCACACTCCTCCTCCACATGGAGCCAGCTGGATGACCCCTGGGGCCAGTCAGAGTTCTCTCAGAGCTCTCTCAGCCCTCTACCCTCACAGGGGGAGGAAGAGAAGGCGATTGTAAGGCGCTTTGAGACTCCTTCGGGTAGTGAAATGTGGGGTGTAAAAAGGCCCAGCTCATCGCCTTCTTGCATTGGAAACCCTGTGGAGGGCGGACGTGGGTCCGCTGTGCCTTGACGGTTCCCTCCCCCCAGCTGCTTAATGAGGAGACTTGTGAGGTGGGCTTTGCCTGTTAAAAATGTGGAATTAAAAAAAAAATATGCGCAGAACCTTGAGCATGGGGGGCTGTTGCAATCTCTGGGCATCTCTTTTGCCTCAAGATGAGCCCTGTTTCCTGGGCTGCAGAAATACCTCCTCTGCGGGAGACCCAGGAGAGCAGCACCATCATATGTTTGATACAATTCTGCTTACGTGAAGTGTTTGCACCCATGGGGGGACGGGGCTCTGGCCCCAAACTGGGGGGGGGGGGATATTAAATCTGCAGAACCTGACAGCATTGTTGAGCACCTCAGCTCAAATTCAGGCCTTGGCAGTCATGACACAAGTGGGGATGGGCTGGCCCAATAGCACCTCAGGACTTGGTTTGTTCCTGGCTGCCAGTGGCCCATAGTGGCAGCAGCTCAAAGGGAACGCTCTGGGTCAGGTAAGGGCCTGGTCCAGCCCCTAATGGGCATACAAGAGCAAGGAAGAAATGGCATCCTTGAGAACCAGCTTGGTCAAGAATGGTGGCTTCTAATCTGAAGAGCCAAGTTTGATTCCTCACTATTCCACATGCAGCCCTGTGACCTTGCTTTGAGACTCCTTTGGGTAGTAAAAAGCAGAGTATAAGACCCCAGTTTTTCTTATTATATTGGTACAGCCTTTAGAGCCAGTGGTTTTATCCATTAGACTGCTGGAAGAACTCCTTGAACCTTTTAGAGTGATGTGGAGAAATCCCTCTCCTATGATCAGGCAGGGAAAGGGACTTAACTTGTGTCCAACAAAAGTTTGCCCCACAGGCCATAAAGGGATCCTGACTCGGAGGAGATTACAGCATGTCAGAGCAGATGGCTTGGGAGGGGCTTGGGGCAGGACTAGTTGTGTAGACGCCAGCCAAATCCAGGCAGGGGTGGGATTGACTGAAATGTGATGTTTATGGGGTTGCTGGGCCAGAGAGCCTTTGGAAAGAGGACAATTGAGAAGCAAGGAGGGAGAGGAGGGCCAGCTAGCTAGTGAAAACGGGGAGGGAGCAGGAAAACCCAAGAGATGCTCTGAGAAGGCAGGGAAAGTAACTCCTGTGTCGATGCCTTGTCCCAAATGAACTGCGCAGAGCAACCTTCAAGTTACTGGTTTATCTTTTAGATTCAAATGGGTAGCCGTGTTGGTCTGAAGTAGCACAATAAAATCAGAATCCAGCACCTTTCTGCAGACTAAGTCTAACGAAGAGTGCTTGCACTTGAAAGCTCACGCCTTGAATAAATGTTTGTTGGTCTTAAAGGTGCTACTGGACTCTGATTTTATTGGTCTATCTTTTGTTAGCTGTGTCTGCCATACTGAGGGCCGGGAAGAGCCAATGCGGTTTCCCTGTTTGATGGCTTGTTGAGGATTCTCCGCGCTCACCATAACCGAATTGGCGAATGGCTGATTACAAGCCTCAGACTTGGGCCTGGACACCCTTGGGCTTATTTCTAGGTCCCCCTGGCCAGGCATGAGGGGACTGGGGTTAACTCCTGGAGATTTGGGGATGGAGCCTTGCAAGGACAGGGTAGTCAAACTGCGGCTCTCCAGATGTCCATGGACTATAATTTCCATGGATATCTGGAGAACCACAGTTTGGCTGCTCCTGCCATAGAGTCCTCCCTCCAAAGCAAATATTTTCTTCCAGGGAACTGGTCTCTGTAGTCTGGAGAGGAGCTGCAATTCCTTCCTTCCTTCCTTCCTTCCTTCCTTCCTTCCTTCCTTCCTTCCTTCCTTCCTTCCTTCCTTCCTTCCTTCCTTCCTTCCTCCCTCCCTCCCTCAGTTCGTTCGTTCGTTCGTTCGTTCATTCATTCATTCATTCATTCATTCATTCATTCATTCATTCATTCTATGACTACCCCACTCACCATAGCCATCTCTGGGTGGTTAACAACGATTCAATAACAGTAAAACATTCCCAGGTCATACCTGGAGGCTGGCATCCTTATTGCTCAGTGAGAACCCTGATGCCATGAAGCAACTAGCCCTCGGAGGAAATTCCCTTCTACTCCGTGATTCCTGACATGAGCACAGTGACTAAGGGTGTGTGTGGGGGAGGGGGGTTGAGCAGGGGAGGGGGTAGGACCGCCTTATGGGTTTTTTTTTTAGGGAGAGTTCCTATTCCAGGATTTCTGTCTGTGCTAAGTAAAAAAGGCACTGCGTAGTGAGCATGCCTGTATTTCTTGTGAAGGCCAAATGGTGCATCCAAACAAACTTACCTCAAGGCGACTGGAAGCGAAAGAGCCAATGACCACAGTATAGGGTTGCAGATGGAGATCTCCTGGGATCCTCACAGACCTCCTGGAGACTAAAATCAGTTCCCCTGGAGAAAATGGCCACTTTGGAAGGTGGACTCTGTGACATTATACCCCTCCACACCTGCCTCAGGCTTCTGAAAGGCTATATGGGGGTGAGGGTCCTGGCAGCCATGGTTGCTTCTAAAAAGGGGTGATCTGCTGGGGAGACCTGAGCCATGCCACTGCCCCTTCAACCCAAGAAGCTTTTCCTCCCAGCCTGGCTGTATGGGGTTGGGAAGCACGCTTGGCCCCTTGTCACGTTCAGTTCAGGCCTTCCCTCTCCCCCACCCCCACCACTTGACACATGAATTTGGCACCCCCTTGACTAAACAGGTGCATAGCATTTATAGAATGCTTTGTGCATGTTCTGCAAGGAATGCTTCCCACAAGCCTTTAGGTACATTCGCAGCATTCTTTACGCCCACATTGTGTGCATTTGTATGTGGAGGGGGAGTCATCTTGAGACTACTCAAGAGTCACTTCCTTTAGGCTAGTGAGCAGGCTTGCTCCTGAAGAAGAGTTAATTGTTTGTACCCCACTTTTTACTGCCAGAAGGGATTTCGTAGCGGCTTACAATCATCTTTCCTTCCTCTTCTCACAACAGACACCCTGTGAGGTAGGTGGGGATGAGAGAGCTCTGAGAGAATTGTGACTAGCCCAAGGTCACCCGGCTGGCTGCATGTGCAGGAACGGGGAATCAAACCCAGTTCTCCAGGTTAGATGCTGGCGCTCTTAACCACGACACCAACTGGGTCTCAGAGACAGCAGCCAACTCAGAGATTTCTCAGCTCCCCTTCCTCTTCCTCTTCTTCCCCTTCCTCTGCTTCCACCATGTGCGGGACTTCCTGGGTTGCAATTGGGTTTGAATTAACTGTTACTTCTGAAGCAGGCGCTGTCCTTCCTGCCAGGGGGGTGGCAATTGGACTCTGACCTCTGGGACATTCAAGGGGTTGCCTCCTTCTTGCAGGAGCCCCAGCAGTATCAGCAGCAGTGCCTGGTGTTGTGCAGGCAGCAGCAGGGACTGGTTATGCCAGCTGCTTCCTCCCATGCTGCCAGGAGCCAAGAGCAAGCAGGATCCGAGCGGTGTATTGGTGCCTACCTCCTAAATCAGGGCTAGTTCACTGGCAGGTGCTCATGGGAATTGTAGTCCATGGACATCTGGAGGGCCGCAGTTTGACTATCCCTGTCCTAGAGTGCCAGAGTCGGTAACGTGTCAGCCCGGAACCTTGTATGTTTAGATTCAAATCTGCACTCAGCTATCATAGAATCATAGAGTTGGAAGGGACCTCCTGGGTCATCTAGTCCAACCTCCTGCACTTTGCAGGATACTCACATCCCAATCGCTCAACTACTGTAACCTGCCACTCCTTTGCCTTCATAGAATCAGACTCTCCGTCAGATGGCTATCTAGCTCTCAGCGTCAGCTATCTCAAAGGATGTCTGTTGTGGAGAGAGGAAGAAAAGTTGATTATAAGTCTCTTTGAGTCACCTGAGGGCTGCTGGGTGACCTTGGGCCAGTTTTAGCTCTCTCAGAGCTCTCTCAGCCCCACCTGCCTCACAGGTTGTTTGTTGCAGGGAGTGGAAAGGTAGGTGGTTGTAAGCCACTTGGAGACTTACTTGGATAGTAAAAAGCAGGATACAAAAAACAGCTGTTCTTCTCTTGCTCAGTTTAGCCTACCACGCAGGGTTGGAGTAAGGATCAAATGGAGGGGAGGGGGAACGTGTATACTGTGCTGAGACCCTTAGGAGAAGGGGAGGATAGACATTGTGGTCAACTGACCTTTAAACCAAATTCCTGTGTCAGGCTTTACAGTGTTTTCCAGGCCTTACCCCACAGTTGGTGTGTGATGAACTTGTTGGGTGTCTTCGAACCAGTTGTACCCTCTCAACCTAACCTACCTCACAGGGTTGTAGTGAGGATAAAAGTGGAGGAGGGAACAGCCTAAGCTGCTTTGGTTCCCCCAAGCAAGATACCTATGAAAGAAATAAAAGAAAAAGGGCTAGGAATCTGCTTCCTGTTGGGTTCCTGGCTCGGGGTGAACATAGAGATCTAGAACCACATTTCAACCTTTGTGTGCATAACAAGGCATACAGGATTTTTGTTTTCGTTCCTGTGTGGAGGTATCTCCGTGATGGGCTTAAACTCTCTCCAGAGAGTCCAACAATTTGTTCTGTGAGAAGGATTAAGAAGGCTTTCTCCAATTCCCAGGATTCTTTGGGGAAGCCTTGACTGATATAAAACCATTATGTGTCCGTGATAAGTCCCTGTGAGGTCACTGAGCAGAGGTCTTTGTATAAATGGGGCAACAGAAATGTGTGGAATTATGTTGTTTGTGCCTGACAGGAATGGGGAGCAGAGGCATCCGCTGCTGACAGCACATTGTCAATCGTCTGCTAGCACCTTCTGTCTCTGTTTCCTCTCCCTGCAAGGAGCACTAAACTCTCAGGGATATGAAGTGTCAGTAGCAGACAACATTCCCAGGAGAGGGTGAAAGAGCCAGTTTATAGCACTATACAGTACAAAGATTGAGCCATGAGGATGCTCCAGTGCCATAGGCCAAAGGCTAATTTCAAGAGATCTGTGCTGGCTCCTTATTCACTGCTGAGCCCAATCAAGGTGCTGATGCTAATATATAAAGCCCTAAATGGTTTGGGCCCCAGATATTTGAAGGAGCGCCTTCTCCCGTATACACCTGTCCCAGCACTGAGATCTCAAGGAGAGAACCCTCTGGCAGTCCTGCCTCTCTCAGAGGGGCAGGGGGGGGTGACACACAGCAGGGCCTTTTCTTTGGTGGCCCCCAGACTATGGAACAGCCTCCCTCTGGTGATTCTCCAGGTGCCTTCATTGTATGGTTTTCGGTGCCTGGTGAAAACATGCCTCTTCACCCCAGCTTTTGATATCTAGTTTCCTTTGTGTGCTCTCCTGCCAGGACGTGAGGGAGGGAGGGAGGGAGGGGGGAGGTATGTTTTAAATATATTTTAGATTATTTTATTGTGAGACGCCCTGGGGCAGGCCCAAGGTCACCCAGCTGGCTGCATGTAAAGAAACGGGAAATAAAACCCGACTCACCAGATTAGAAGCTGCTGCTCTTAACCACCACACCACACTGGCTGGTGTGTAAAAGATCATTATTTTATCTGACTTTTCCCTCACATCTTGAAGTACATATTCTCAGAGGCTCTGATCTTTGGCCAGTCTTAGACATAGTTGTTCCCACACACATGTGTGGAATACCTGCAGCCATGTATGTATGCAGATTATTCTGGCCCTTTGAGGAAGACTACTGGTCCTCTACACCAGAGGTAGTCAAACTGCGGCCTTCTAGATGTCCATGGACTACAATTCCCATGAGCCCCTGCCAGCGAATGCTGGCAGGGGCTCATGGGAATTGTAGTCCATGGACATCTGGAAGGTCGCAGTTTGACTACCCCCGCTCTACACACACAATAATACACCTTCTTTCACACCCAAGTGTGACTTATTTGTGGTGCATGAACGTCCTGATAAACAGACATAGCTTTATCACAGTGTGATACTGGAACCAAAATAGTTAAGATTTCTGAGCCATGGTGTAATGTGGGGTCATGGTTAAAAGCAGCAGCTTCTAATCTGGAGAGCAGTTTGATTCCCCACTCCTACTCCACATACACACAGCTGGGTGACCTTGGCTCGTCACAGTTCTCTTAGAGCTGTTTTTACAAAGCAGTTCTCTCAGAGCTCTCTCAACTCCACCTACCTCACAATGGAGAAAGGAAGGGAAAGGTGTTTGTAAGCCACTCGGGTATTGAAAAGTGGGGTATAGATCCAATTTTTTTTTCATACAAGCCATGGGTGGTGTCCATGTGGAGTTACGTAGTGTCTGACTGTGGTGCACAGTGACTTGTTCTAGAGCCCGTCTGTTGGGGGAATGTGAGATTTCAGTGCCGGTAAAGCTCCATCAAATTTATTTCTGTGGTTTTTGTTTTTTTTTAAGGATCTTTTGGTATACATTCTGGGAAGCTCCAATAGCGCAGAGCTTTGCAGCTGAGAACATTTTAAGTAAAAAATTCTGAAATGGAACACACCCACTGGGAGAATTCTAACCACCAACAAAAAAATCTTATTATCTAAAGTTGAGAAGAGGAGATGTGAAAGAGTTTCAAAGCTATTCCGGAGGTAGAGGTTCGACACAAATTGTGGAGTCGGGTCCCATGGACGTGGTTTGCTGGAGGAGGCGGTTTCCCTCAGTGGAAGGAGAGTTCCTGGACGTGAGACTGTCACAGCCCCCACTGACGGATCAGGCTTAATACCTTTCTAAATAGGAGTGCACAGTTTGCCACTCGCTGCCTGTTGGGAGGGTGTCTCTCTGGCAATTCCGAGAGCACAGGAGGAGTTTAAAAACTTGACCCCCGCCCCTAGGAAGCTGGTTGGAACATCATATGCCAGATGCTGCAACTCATTTCACTTCCGAGGTACCCAAGCCTGGAAAAAAATCACCAGGAGTTTCTGAGCGCTAGAAGATCAGCTGCACAAATGCCCTATCTTGCCTTTTCTGCCACCAAGAGACATTGCGTATTTCCGGGGTAGTCCAACTGCGGCCCTCTGGATGTCCATGGACTACAATTCCCATGAGCCCCTGCCAGCAAACGCTGGCAGGGGCTCATGGGAATTGTAGTCCATGGGCATCCGGAGGGCCGCAGTTGGACTAACCCTGGCATATTTCCTGCGGAAAGTTCATCTTTAAATACTAACTAAATCAGGGGGTCTCCAAGATGGTGCCCATTGAGGGTTTTTAGAAAGCAGGTGAGGACAGGTGGTGCTTCTGCCCAGCAAGCCATCTGATTGGCTATGCAGATTTTTTTAAAAACATACCTTTGGAAGAATGGGGGTAAGGTGGCCAGGACTTTGAGGCTTCTGGCGGGAGATGGGGGGACCGTTCCGGAAATTGGGAGAAACATCGCGCTGATGTCACCTGGACGAGACGTTGGAGATATTTGGGGGGCGGGGGCACTGGCTTATGGACAAAGCTCTCTGGTAGAATTTGCTTCAAAACATAGGGTTTTGCCCCCAAACCAGAGGATGCCCCCCATGCTGACATCACTTCCAGGTAAGGTCAGCACATCATGACATTCTTCTGGGTTTGGGTGATTTAGGGAAGTTCGGAGTGGTGAGGGACCTCCACCTCTACTCCTAAATGGGGTGCAGGCCTGTGAGGAGAGCTCACCATCCAGTTCTCTGCATGCTCAGAAGCACTTTTCTTCTCCCCATCCTGGAGCGGCACCGGCCTTCCTTCAAGGAGCACATAATGAAAGGTTGTCCCAACTGTGCCTGAACTAGTGATTGGAGGTACATATTACATTTAGTTATTTACTTCTGTGGCGGAACCAGCCCACTTCTGCCTTGCAGGCCTGGTTCCGTCCTTGCCCACCCCTGATCTGGCGGGTGGCAAAATGAACTCTCTGGTTAATCACAGAATCATAGAGTTGGAAGGGGCCATACAGGCCATCTAGTCCAACCCCCTGCTCAACGCAGGATCAGCCCTAAGCATCCTAAAGCATCCAAGAAAAGTGTGTATCCAACCTTTGCTTGAAGACTGCCAGTGAGGGGGAGCTCACCGCCTCCTTAGGCAGCCTATTCCACTGCTGAACTACTCTGAATGTTAACCGCTGCCACCACCTGGCTAAAGTACAGGGTCGCAGCTGGGGGAGCCAGGACCCCTAGCTGCCCCTTGCACACCTGAGGCCTCGCCTCTCTGGGGTCTACCACAGCTCCAGCTCCTGAGCATTGTGAGGGATGAGCTACCGCAAGGGTTCACCCCTCTGGGTCTTCACTTTGCACTGCCGCTAGCGTTTCCAAGGCGGGGGAGCTCTAGGTGGATCAGAGAACCGTGGCTCACTTCCAGTTTATAAAAGATTTATTAAAAGAACAAGGTTTAAAAAGCAAATCTTGAGCACAGCACAGGGTTAAGCAAAAGAGACCAAAAGAAGCTGGATGAAACACAGTCCTTCTGTCCCTCTGCTAAACATCCCCTATCTGGTGTCAAATACAGGGCAGGCTCCTTTGCTTAAAGAGGTTCCAAAGTCTCTCATTGCCTTGCTCACATGTCTAAGATGGCTGCTCACCTCTTCTCCCAAGACAGGCTCCTTCCCTGATGATCAGTAAGCAAAGACCAACAGCCAAAAGCCCCAAGACCCTTCCTTCCTTCCTTCCTGTGTTCAGGATCAGATATACTCTCCTGTCCCCTTCCACAGGAATTCCTTCACCTTGGAATCCTGGGAAGAAGAAGCTCTCTCTCCCCCCATTCCAGGTACCTGCTTCCTGGCCAGGTCAGTTAACATGTGAGAGGGAAGGTGAACAGGGGCTTCGCAGCCCCACCCCCTCTCTCCCCAGCCCAGAAGAAAAAAAAAACTGTCCTTTTGAAATAGCAAGGAAGGCGCAGTGGGGATCCAAGCAGGCTTACAGTATTTCCCATCTCAGCCTTCTATCATGCCTGTGAGAAAGACCAAGGTGGGTCACCTGGACAGTCTGTCTGTAGCAGTAGAAAAGAGCAAGAGTCCAGGAGCACCTTAAAGGCTAACAAAGTTAATGGCAGGGGAGGAGCTTTTGTGGGTTACTTCTTCAGGTCAATTGGCAGATTCACAAAAGCTCTGTCCTGCTGCAAATTGCCCTCCAGGCTAGCTCAGCCTCACAATTTCTCAGAAACTGAGCAGGATCGACCTTGCTTCTTATTCTTATTATAATTATAATATTTAATTTGTATACCACTCTTACTTTTGTCTCAGAGTGGTATACAGCAATCATTCAACATCAAACATAAATATTTAAAAAAAACTTAAAACTATAAATACAGCCCAGTATTAAAAATTTCAACATCTCAATCCAGCTATGCAATTTCTTTATAGAATCATAGAGTTGGAAGGGATCTCCTGGGTCATCTAGTCCAACCCACTGCACTATGCAGGACACTCACAACCCTATCGCTGATCCACTGTCACCTGCCACCCCCTTAAACCTTCACAGAATCAGCCTCTCTGTCTGATGGCTATCCAGCCAGTTTAAACATTTCCAAAGATGGAGAACCCACCACCTCCCGAGGAAGCCTGATCCACTGAGAAACCGCTCTGTCAGGAACTTCTTCCGGATGTTTAGATGGAATTTCTTTTGCATTAATTTCATCCCATTGGTTCTGGTCCATCCCTCTGGAGCAAGAGAGAACAACTCTGCTCCATCCTCTGTATGGCAGCCTTTGAAGTACTTGAAGATGGTTATCAGATCCCCTCTCAGTCGTCTCCTCCCCCAACCTTTCCTCACACGTCTTGGTATCCAAACCCCTCACCATCTTTGTTGCCCTCCTCTGGACACGCTTCAGTTTGTCTACATCCCTCTTCAACTGGGATGCCCAAAACTGAACACAGTACTCCAAGTGAGGCTGATCCAGAGCAGAGTAAAGCACCTCCCATGATCTGGGCACAACACTCTGATACAGCCCCAAATCCCATTTGCCTTTTTAGCTACAGAGTCACATTGCTGACCCATGTTCAATGTATGGTCTACTAAGACTCCTAGATCCTTTTTGCACATGCTACTGTCAAGACAAGTCTCCCCCATCCTATAATGATGCATTTGATTTTTCCTACCTAAATTAGACTTTTACATTTGTCCCTATTGAACTTCATTTTATTCAGTTTAGCCTACTTCTCGAGCCTATCAAGATCATCCTGTATTCTGATTCTGTCTTCTGTTGTGTTTGCTACCCCTCCCAGTTTAGTATTGTCTGCAAATTTATTCATTATTTATGTTTGGATTTAATAAGTACCCCCTCTAATCCCTCATCCAAATCATTTATAAATATGTTGAACAACACAGGCCCCAGGACACTGGCCTGTGTGGCACTGGCTGTATGGCATGGCGCCTTCTCCCCCTTGGCCCTGTGATCCAGCCAATAAAGCTGGGTGTGAGATTAGCGTCTGGCCCAGCTGTGCTGTCCCTTTATTAAAGATATCTAGGCAGAGAGACAGACTCAAGACCCATCTGCAAGTGACACATTTCTCAAGGGGTGTCAATAAAGTGATGGGAAATTATTGTTCATCGCTGGGCGATGGAGGGTGAAAATCAAATTGTAGGGAGAGTGGCACCCACTCCAAAGCACAATCTCTGCAATGTCACCTTAAGAACCAGAGGGCTTTTTCCTCATCTCAGAGATTAATTTTTCAGGCAGCACGATAGAAATCCAGTGGATTCCCACCCCCACCCCCACCCCCGGCCATCCCAATGTGTGCTAAAGCAGCAATCCTCTTAAAGAACAAAGTCCCTGTTCTCCCCACTGCCCTGACGGGGAAATGATTGGAAAGGAGTAAGAGAGAGGTGATGCGTTTGCTGCAGATTAACCCCAGTCAGTATTTGAACTGCTTGAGTTCTATACTGTAATAACTGCGTCAAAGATTCTATATAACCCAGGTGTTTGCAACGTTTAGGGCAGAAATGCTGCTGAATCTGGTTTGGATTGCTTAACCTATGGACTAAACAGAGCAAAAGCTGTAGAATTTAGCTCACCAGTTTAGCTCACCAACTTATCTCAAGGGGGTGGCAGGTGACAGTGGATGAGCGATAGGGATGTGAGTGTCCTGCATAGTGCCGCGGGTTGGACTAGATCAGGGGTAGTCAACCTGTGGTCCTCCAAATGTCCATGGACTACAATTCACATGAGCCCCTGCCAGCATTTGGGAATTGTAGTCCATGGACATCTGGAGGACCACAGGTTGACTACCCCTGGACTACATGACCAGAAGGATCCTTACAACTCTATTATTCTATGACTAGGGGCAAAGCCCATTGTATAAAGAAATACAATGGGTGCTAGGCCACCCTCCCCCTGAGTCCCAGGGCCCTTGGAGTGGGGCCCAGGTGGGCCAGACAGCGTCCCCGCAGCGTGGGTTCCCCCCCCGCACGGACTTACCTGATACATGGGGTTGCTTCTCTGGGTGGGGGAGGCTGACCGGCGTGAAGTTGTTGGCGGCTGGCGCGGCTGGTGCGGTGGCAGCGGCCCTGGCGCCAGATCCGCGGCCGCTGGGTCCTCGTTTCCCCGCAGGGAGCCCCCGGCAGCCGGCGGCCTGACGCGGCGAGAGGTGCTCCGCGGGGCTTGCAGTTGCTCCCTTGTCGGCAGGGCAGGAATCGGCCGGGCCAATCGGCAGGCACTTCGCGCCTGCCGATTGGCCCGGCTGATGGTCTGTCCGGAGGAAGGGGCCAATCGGCACCCTTCCTCATCCTGGACAGAGCCCGCCCTAACTTCTCCCCCTAAGCTCTTACGGCTTTATTTAGTCCGCGGCGCCTGTGGCGCCTGTGGCGCCGCGGTCTGTGTTAAGATTCTATGATTCTGAATCTCTGGCCAGTGCACTGAAGTTCTGCCCCATCTGTAGGCTGACTCTTCTCTGGTTTCTCCTGGTATAGCAGAGACCTGTGATAACCTTACAGATGCATACAGTGAGGGAGCTGTTTGGAGATGAAGAAGCAAGCACACAGGTAGACAATGCCAGGCACAAAATAAGGTTCTCCAATACACATTTTTGGTAGGCACTTCCTGAAACCTCTTCCATGTGATCCTTTTCTCTGGTTCATGAAAGCCAGTTTAGTGTTGTGGTTAAGAGCAGCAGAGAACTGGGTTGAATTCCCTTACTACCCCTTCAAATGCAGCCAGCTAGGTGACTTTGGTTGAGTCACAATTCTGTCAGAGCTCTCTTAGCCTCACCTACATCACAGGCTATCTGTTGCAGGGTGAGGAAGAGAAGGTGATTGTGAGCCGCTTTGGGCAGTGAAAAGTGGGATACAAAATACCCAGCTCTTCTTACTCTGCTGGGGCAAGAGTCTTCAGAGGACAGCTGTGCTGCTAGTGCAGGGGTGGCCAAACTAATGCTCTCTGGATATCCATGGACCACAATTCTTCTGAGGCCCTGCCAGCTAGCTAAATGATCTGTGGAATCCAACCACAGGCTTCATATAGACATTGGAATGAGTTTTTCAACTGTAGCTGATCAACCCTGGCTTAGTTCTGAATGCAGAGGGTTTCTGCAAATCACAAGACAGGAATTCTTGCTGGGGTTTGTTGCAGGTGTCTTGGGGATGTCTGCAGGCGCAAAGTGTATTTGCCTGGTCCCAAAGACAGGGGTAGGGGGGGATACCATTTCCGGGGTAGGGGGGGATACCCTTTCCGCTCCCAGGCAACAAACAAGCCAGGGTTTGTTACTGACATCTGGTAAATTAACTGCATGGCCATCCTGAGCCCAGAAATGCAGATGAGCTCTGGGGATGAGGAGCGGCATCTGGCTTCCCAAGAATCTGGGCCTCAGTGTTTAAACAAAAAGCATTTTTGGCCTCCACACGTGTGAAGGGTACCCTAAAACATGCTGGCAGTGGAATTGCAGATCCTCAAAAGGTAGGAGGGCTGAGAGGTCTCTGTGCAAAACGTTTTTTAAAAATATGCAAATATGCCTCTTCTATGCAGGCTGCAGTAAGAGAATCATAGTTTTGCATTCACGTGGCAGTGCTTACAGCAAGTCTCTCCCCTCTTGAGGTTTTTCCAACCCTGTACTGTCTGTTTTCATCAGCAGCTCTCCAAGAGCTGAGTCAGACATCATCTCAGCCTGAGGCTTTGAAGTGGAGATGTCAGAAGCTCACCTTGATGAGGTCTTGCTTATTTATTGAATTGGTATTCTGCTCTTTGGCTGTCAAGATCCCAGGAATTTTCCCATCTTGGCACGGACCAAATGGAGACCATGTGGCCATATCATGGGTCCTCCAGCCATGTCGTTACGTAGTTCAAACTCATGACTACACCTCTGAGCTAGGATTTTTCCCTTGAATGATCCCCCCCTCCCCCAGGACATTAAGGTCCAGCTACCAATCTCTACTTAGGATCCCTGGCCCTAAAGAGATCAGATTGGCCTCAACCGGAGCTAGGGCCCTTTTGGCCCCAGCCCCAGCCTGACAAAACGTTCTGCCAAAGGAAACCAGAACTCTGCAGGACCTACGACACTTCCACAGGACTTGCAAAGCAGAGCTGTTCCACCAGGCCTGCGGTGGAGACCTAAGAAGAGACGACATTGGATCTCCTACACCAGGGGTAGTCAAACTACAGCAGATGTCCATGGACTACATTTCCCATGAGCCCCTGCCAGCGAATGCTGGCAGGGGCTCATGGTAATTGTAGTCCATGGACATCTGGAGAGCTGCAGTTTGAGTAACCCTGTCCTACACCTCCCTGCCAGCATCTGCAACCGCACCTTGGTTCAAGAAATATACATCAGACTCCAATCCCGGACTAGGATTTGATGGGCAAACATTATTCTGGAATTTTAATGCAGATCAGATTTTAGACGGTACTTCATGTTTTTTTTATGGAATTTCAAATAGGTCATAATCCACCCTGAGTCATCCAGACAGGGCAGAGCACAAATTTAAGGAAGACATAAAATAAAAGGTCGCCCTCTTAAATGTTGCTCTGAGGCTGCCAGGGGAGGGGCAGGAGTCAGGCTTGCTAGTCCTGAGCTGTTTCTCCTGCCCATTTGGTATTTTGGCCTCCGATGCTATACCTGCTATTCAGTATCAGGTAGTTTGAACAAAGAGGTGGTTAAAGTCTTTCCACTCACCAGGCTCTGCCCCGTCACTGAAAATCTCACCCCTGGGCCTGTCCAGAAATGGCTTAAAAAAAAAAAAATCCAGCCCCCCCCCCCCGTCAAGCAATATGTTACAGTTTTCCAAACTCTCCGAACATTCAGGGCCCAAGCAAGAAAATTAGGTAAGGATTTAAAAGGCTGGAAATCAGGATTATTATTAATCTTTTCGGTAGCAATTTTTTAAATGAGCAAGCAGTGTGTTTTAGCCTAATTACCTTGGCCGTGCTCAACCTTCTCCCGTTTTCTGACGGGGTTAATGTGAAGGCTTTACGAGAGAGTAGGGGTGTGTGTGGCCCTGGCCTCCCAAATCCTTCTCTTGCCCACTGCTATCCGTTTGCTTGGTTCTAGCAAAGGCCACAAAAATGCCCATCTGACAGAAACTGTCACCAGCTCTTCTGCCGTTCAGGATAATGAGCGGACAGCCCCCCCTTCCCCTTGCCTGCCCACCTGGAGATCCCTAGAGGAATATTTTATTGGTTCTCAATCCCATGGCGGGGAGGGATAAAAATCACTAGCGTGATGAGAACGTAGGCCTATTGCCCTATGCCCCCCGCAGGGCCTTATGCTCTGTAGGTACTAATTTATTGGTCATTGCTGGCCCCAGGGAAGCTTGCCTGGCCTCAACTAGGGCTGGGGCCTTTTTGGTCCTGGCCCCGACCTGGTGGAATGAGCTCCCGGAGAAACCCGTTTTGCGGGCCCTGCAGGAGCTTCCGGTATTCTGCAGGGCCTGCAAAACGGAGCTCTTCCACCAGGCCTATGGTTGAGGCCGGCACAGCAAGGAGGATCTGTTTGGCCCCCCTTCCAGGATAGTGCAATGTGTATGGCGGCTATGGGCTCCATCTGCCCCCTCTCCCCTCCTCCCTCTATGTGATATCTATTGGGGGGGTGGCGATTGTGGTTTGAATTTTTTTCCCCCGCCGTATCCTTCCTTGATTTGTGATTATGGACCTGTGTGTTTTATGTCTGGGGTTTTAATGGGAGTTTTATGGGGGATTTTATTCAGACTTTGTGACCCGCCACGAGCCATTTGGGAGTGGCAGGTAATAAATTGAAATGATGATGATGATAAAACATTTGCTTGTGTGTGCAGCATCTACGTGTGCCACTAAGTACAGAGAAGAATGATAACAATACCAATGCTATAGACCAGTGGTCCCCAACCCGCGGGCCGCGGCCCGGCGCTGGGCCGCGGATGCCTCGGCGCCAGGCCGCAGCTCCTTTTTCCCTCCCCCCCGGAAGCTAGAAGCTCGCCAGGCCGCGAGCAAATCGGCCACCAAAGCGGCCGATTAGCTCGCGGCCTGGCAAGCTTCTCACTTCGGGAGGGGAGGGAAGAGAAGCTTTAGCAGCCGGCTTGCGGCCCGGAGGGGCCGGGAAGGGAAGCCGCGGCCGCCAACATGGCGGCGGCGCAAACGCGCATGCGCAGACTGCCGCGCACGCGTGTTTGCGCTGGGGCTGCCGCGCGTGCGCGGGCCCCCGGGCCGCCCTCTCTGCCCACTCCGGAGCAGCGGTCCACGGCAAGCGGAAGCTTGCCGACCGCTGCTATAGACAACCACCTCCCCCCAAAGAAAAAACCCACAACCCGCCAGTAAAATCTCCACGTTTCTGAATGCCAAGATATTGGGTGCATAGATAAATAGGGAAAGTGTTCATACCTTTGATAAGAGCGTGTGAATTTCTGTTTCTACAGACTTTTTCAAACTCCTGTCCAAGTTAAGGCTATGTAGAAGAAGAGCTGGTTTGTTTAAACCCCTGTTTTTACTACCTGAAGGAATCCCAGAGGGCTTACAAGCCCTTCCTCTCCCTGTAACGGACACTCTGAAACAGGTGAAGTTGAGAGCTCTAATAGAACTGTTCTGTGGTTGACTGAAGAGGAGAGGGAAATTAATCTGGTTCTCCAGATTAGAGGCCACTGCTCTTAACCACTATACCACATTGACTCTCAACGGTGGCTCTCCAGATGTTCATGGACTACCATTCTCATCAGCCACTGCCAGCATGCTGGCAGTGGCTCATGGTAATTGTAATCCATGGGCACTCTGAAGCTGCAGTAAACTTGTTGTCCACCTTTTGCGTAGTTGAACACAGTTATGCTGTCACCCCTCCTCCAAGCATCACAGACCCAACTCTCTTGACCTCTGCTTGTAAGGAGGAGGGCTTAAGCCCATGTTCACCATGGGCCACAGTCCTGATCCAAATTGGGCTGCTGCACATACCTGGAAATTAGGTTCTGAGCACAGAACTCCACTCCAAGACCACATCCATTGACAGCCCACAGCAGGGAAGGGTCTTGTTAATTTTGTGATGTGGGAAACAGAAGGAAGCAAAAACTCTTCTACTTAGAAAGAAGAATCACATTCCTGCTCAGCCTCTTCTCCTGCAGGCTGAACATTCCTGATTCCCACAAGCCTTTCTTTGTGAAGAGTCTCCAACCCTCTGATCCAAATAATCAATTTTCATATCACCTACTGATGGATTTTTTAAGTGGAGATACTGGGGATTGAACCTGGGATGTTCTAGCATGCCAAGAAGATGCTCTACCACTAAGCCATGGCTCACATCAGCCCATTAAACATGTAGAAGGGGTAAAGTGAAAGATATTGGCTCTGAATGTAATACCCTCAAATTCAGGACAAACGTAATGGCATGTGTGTGTTTTAATTAATTGACCGCCAGCACAAGCTGCTCTACTCTCGTGGTGCCCCCAGCCCTTGCTCTTGGATTTACCCCAGTCTCCTCTTACAGTAGACTGACCTGTCAATGCCACCAAGAACCAGCTTGGTGTAGTGGCTCAGAGCGGCAGCCACTGATTGGGAGACCCAGGTTTGATTCCCCGTGCCTCCTTCTACGTGCTGCCCACTGGGTGACCTTGGGCCTCTGGCAGAGCAGTTCTCTCAGAGCTCTCTCAGTCCCACTGCCCTCACAGGGTGTCTGTTGCAGGGAGAGGAAGGGAAGGTGGTTGATTGAGAGCCACTTTGAGACTCCTTCAGGTAGTAAGCAGGGTACAAAATCCCCGCTCTTCTCTGAGAACTCTCTGCTCAGGGGCACCCAAAAGCTGTGACAGGCCCCGGACCTCATGCTGCATTTGAGAGGTGTGATTGTGGCATCACAGAAGCCCATAGAGTGCGGGCGTGTGGATGTGTCAGTTTTCTGTCTTCGTCTCGGCTGTCCCACACCTGTCTTGAGATGCCCCGAGAACCGTCTCAGCGTGCGAACCTTTCGGGCCACAGGTAGAGATGACACATTCGTTTGGCTGCATCCCCAAGTGATCCTTGTGAAACGTTCAAGAGAAAGACCAGAAGGTGACGGGCAGCGCATGGCTCCTGTCTGAGCTGATCTCGGGTTCATCTCCCCTCAAGAGGCATGATGGAATTTGTCCCCAAATCCTCCAGCCTTTTCTTGGCCTGTGTGTGTTTGCAAGGCACCGGGATGGGGGTGAAAGACGCAGATGGAAGGAATTGCCCCTTTACTGGTTTCCCAAAACTCTTGGCTCTCAGTTAATCTCTTGTGTAACCCTGTGATCCCCTGGGGCCAGGTCTCAGAGCAGTCTCTGAGGTCGAAACTCACAAGCAAGCTAAGAGAAAAGTGCCTGGATCCATCGAAGGCTTGTCTGTGTGCAAGAGGGGACAGCAGTCACAATGGCTGCTGAGGCCTCCCGGAATGCTACAGTTAGAGAAAGAGGGTGGCCATTTCCTCTTGGGGTCTCTCCCCTGGTGGGTTCACTGCTGTTGAAAAGTGGTGTGGTCTCCCCCTCCCAGGCAGGGGCTCATGGGAATTGTAGTCCATGAATATTTGGAGAGCCACAGTTTGGCCACCGCTGAAATAGACTGTGCAATACAATCTGGACTGCAATATTACCAGTTATGATAAAACACACACAGAAGAAGAGGAAGAAGAGTTGGTTCTTAGATTCCGCTTGTCTCTACCCAGGGGAGTCTCAAAGCGGCTTACAGTCACCTTCCCTTCTTCTCCCCACAACAGACACCCTGTGAGGGAGTTGAAGATGAGAGAGCCCTGATATTGCTGAAGAAGAAGAAGAGTTGGTTCTTATATGTCGCTTTTCTCTACCCAGAGGAGTCTCAAAGTGGCTTACAATCACCTTCCCTTTCCTCTCCCCTGTGAGTGAGGTAGGTGAGGCTGAGAGAGCCCTGATATTCCTGTTCAGTCAGAACAGCTTTATCAGAGCCATGGCAAGCCCAAGGTCACCCAGCTGATTGCATGAGGGGTAGCAGGGAATTAAACCTGGCTTGCCAGATTAGAAGTCCACACTCCTAACCACTATACCAAGTTGGTAATAAATATATGTATTACTATATAATTAAGAGTCATTAAATTAGAAGCAACCCAAACTGTGTTCCCTAAACTCTTTCCTAATTTGATAGACCAGCCATCCGGCAACCTTCCTTGTCAGGTTCTGATTGTTATCAGCTAACATAATTGAAAGAAGGTTCCTTCTACTTCAGTCAAATTCAGAAGCAAGAATGGAATCAATAAGAGTTTTTCTTATATTATGGCAGAGCCTGCAATTAAAGAAAACATGTTCTGAAGATTCTGGGGTTCCTGTTTCACATTTACAGTTTTTCTGGAAGGATCCAGTAAATCTAGCCTCAAGAACTGCCGGGGGTATTACATTGAATCTTAAAAGAATAAAAATTATTCTAAAGTTAAAATTTTCTAAAAATGTGATATATTGTTCTTGTGTTATCCTATTGAAAGTACTTAGATCAGAGGTAGGGTTCCTAATTTGGCTTATGTCAACCTGCCTTTCTGCACCTAATATTTTCTGTAAATCCAGTCTGCTAAGGCTGCTTTGTGATTAACGGAATCTTCGTTGATGAATGGAGTATGGCTGCCTAACTTTGCCTATAATTGAAGCAACGGTGATGAAGGGGGAAATATATATATTTTCAGGACTGATTCACAGGTTCAGAGCCTGTATGGTGTCGTGGTTAAGAATTATGGCCACTAATCTGGAGAAACGGGCTTGCTTCCCCACTCCTCTTCCAGTTGCTGCTATCTGGGTGACATTGAGTGAGACACAGTTCTCTTGGGGCTCTCTTGGCCCCACCTCCCTCACAGGGTGTCTGTTATGGGGAGAGGAACGGGTGGCGGTTGTAAGCCACTCTGAGACACTTGAAGCCTTGGGCCAGTCACAGTTTTCTCAGAGCTCTCTCAGTCCCACCTCCCTTACAGGGTGTCTGTTGTGACGAGGGGAAGGGAAGACAATTGTGACCCATTTTGAAACTGGCCAGGGATTCTGGCTTGAGGAGGGCATCATTTGGACATCTAGGTTGTGAGTTTCCTGCAAAGTGCAGGAGGCTGGGCTAGATGACCCAGGAGGTCCCTTCTAACTCTATGATTCTATGAATTGCAGTCACTGTGGGTGGGCAGGTAGTTGTGAATTGCCTGCATTCTCCAGGGGAACTAGATGACCCTGGACAGGGGTAGTCAACCTGCGGTCCTCCAGATGTCCATGAACAACAATTCCCATGAGCCCCTGCCAGCAAATGTTGGCAGGGGCTCATGGGAATTGTAGTCCATGGACATCTGGAGGACCGCAGGTTGACTACCCCTGACCCTGGAGGTCCCTTCCAATTCTGTGATTCTTCAGTAGACAAAAGTAGAGCTCAAAAAAACCATTTCTTCTTCCAAACACCAGTCCTTCTGACGGCTCAACCTAGTCCTCAACCCTTGTATATGGCATTCACAAATTTCAACAAAAGCAATCCCACCCTCCACCCCCTTTCTCCTTCTCCCACACAGGTCCAGCTGGGAATTACCGGATCTTCTGGAAGGCAGGATCCAAGCGATTAGTGATTCGGACGGTGTGAACTACCCATGGTACGGGAACACCACGGAAACCTGCACCATCATCGGCCCCACGAAGAAGGAAGCCAAGTTCAGCGTCAGCATGAACGACAACTTCTACCCCAGCGTCACGTGGGCAGTGCCGGTGAGCGAGAGCAACGTGGCCAAGCTCACCCACATCCATCGGGATCAGAGCTTCACCACTTGGCTGGTGGCCACCAATACGGTGACCAGTGAGATGGTCACCCTGCAGACAATCAAGTGGCGCATGAAACTGGGCATCGAAGTGACCCCCTGCAAACCTCTGGGGCAGCGTGCCAAGCTGCGGGAGCCCTCTGCCCAGGAGCAGCCCCAGATCCTCAACAAGAACGAGCCAATACCAACGAGTGCCCTGGTGAAACCTAATGCCAACGATGCCCAGGTACTTATGTGGAGGCCCACGGATGGGCCCCCCCTAGTGGTGATACCTCCAAAGTATCGGTAATAAGAACTCCAGTGTCCCCCATGGCACAGAATTGGGGGGGGGGGAAGCGGGGACAGAGGAGGAGAAAAACCACTTAGCATTTAACAAAACATATATTTAAGCAAAAACAGAGATGCACTTTTTATTCATTTGACAAAAAGAAAAAAACAAACAAAATGCAACCATTCTACCTTCTCTCATCGGAACGGATCTCACTGTGCTACAGAAAATTCAAGGAAGGACTCCCCTCTGATTGTAAATGGCGTGAGGGGGGTGGCGTCATCTGACATCCTCGAAGTTCAAAGGGTGGGAACACACAACGCACTTATTCCCAGCTCTGTAAAAGTTTCTTTTTCTTTCTTCGGTGGTTGTTTGATGTTTAATCTTGTTTAACTTCACTTGGATCATGTGTGTTTGTGTGTGTGCGAGTGTGTTTGTGTGAGAGACAGGGACAGAGACAGAGACAGAGAGAGAAATGTGGGAAATTGTCTTTGAGTTAGGAGCTGGAGGGGGGGGGGAGAAATCAATTGGTTTGGGGAGGGGAACGGAATGAGAAGATCCTGGAGCAACAATGTCGGTTATTCTTGTTTGTGACAGCGGTTTTATTTCTCTCTCTCTCTCTTCTTTTTCCTAATTGATGGAGAAATGTTCCAAATGGCATACCTGAGTCACGAGGCCTTATGTGGATTTTTTGCTTTGCTTTGCCAAACTTTTGCCTTAAGCTGCATTTAAATGGAGGGGGGGTTGGGGGGGGGGGAAGAAAGCAGTCCAGCAAGATTCTTCTCCTCCTTGCTGGATCTTAGAAAGTGAGATGCTTTGGTCTGATCGCAAGGGATTCTCACGCTTATCGCTGCCAGCTCTAGGTTTGCTAGCTTCCACGCCACCATCCCGCGTTATGCAACTGCACAAGCTAAAACTCCCCTGGTACAGCTTACTTTGTAAACACAGTGACTGAAGAAGCTGCACCTGCTGAATTTTTGCTTGTCTGCAGGGGCAGAAGACAGAAAGAGTCTACCTGGGAGAACAAAAAAGGTTCTATTAAGTTACGGAATCGTCCCGATATATTGAGCTAGATGATACCAGTATGTTTTCAGTCCTTTGGATGGGCGTCTGCTTTCCCTTTGCCCAGATTTTTTTACTTCTGGTAGAAGGAAGACAGCTGCAGGCCTTCCTCCCAGCATGACTCATTTCAGCTCATGGCTGTCCAGCAGGCATGGGGTTTCCCACCTAAGGTAAAAGTGGAGATTTCCCTCAGCAGACCTCTTGATTGGGAGGCCTTCTTGTCACTCAAGAGAAACAGCCCCCCCCCTTCCCGACTTACTTTTTTCTGCACACATTGGATAATGCAGTTTCAGAGCACTTTGGAAATAGATTATCCTGGGTCCATTCCGCACATGTTGGATAATGCACTTTCAAGGTGCTTTGGCAGCTAGATTTCCCTCTGTGAAACAGGAAAATCTACTTCTGAAGTGCATTATCCAGCGTGTGTGAAATGGGTCCTGTTTCATGCAGGGAAGCACATTGATAGCGCATTATCCAGCGTGTGCGGAATGGAAGGACCCATTTCAAAGCCAATGTAATGACAAAAGAAAAAAATGTTTTTAAAGAGGTGTGTATATGTGTGTTAATATGAAGGCACTAGTTTCTTTCTGACACAAACCAAAACACAACATTTTTCTTTCCTAAAAATTATGGGGCAGTGAAGAATACCAATCAGAGTAATTTGGGATTGGGAAGCTGGGGGAGGCCTGCCTTCCTTCTTCAAACTTATTAGACTCAATTCAAATGGGAAAATGTATTCTGGATGTCTAGAATATGTGTTTGTCCACCGTGGCACTTTGCTACTGGACAGTTACTGAAATGGGTGTTTCTTTGCAGTGGGTTTTCATTTGGTGTTGAATTTACCACTAAGGATCTATAAGTGGCTTACCCTGCTTTTGCCTTGTGGGTCCATTTCAAAATTCACTTCCTAGACACCTCATATTTTAATACAAGGGAATAAAGGGTAGCCATAATTCCCCCCACCCCAGTAGAGGCAAAACAGAAAAGAACAAAAGTAGTCCACTCCCAATCAAAGTGACTCGTGCAAACAGGGCAGAAGTTTTTACAAATGGAGTTAAAATGGGAGTTTCCTATCAGAGTTGGAAAGTGTAGGTGGAAGCTCAGAAAACTTTGCACATCTGCTCTGTCCTATCAAACCTATTTTCGGAGGGCTTTCAGGATGTGGAGAATTGTAATCTAGCCATGCATTTTAATACACCACCAAGCCAGTCCAGCACCTAAGAATATACTACCAAGGAAGGGATCCAACCTGACGGTAATTCTTACAGTGTTGTTTTCAGCCCTGGAGCCAGTCCTTAATCGGCCAAATACCCGTAACCAGGCCTATGAAATTACACCTCTGCACGTCTGGTGTTCCATTTCTTGAGCACCAAATGACCCTGCAAGGTGCACAAAACAAGATATATCTCAACGTCCCTGCACTTTATGTTGAGGACATCCCCCCAAAAGCTGAATGGGACCCTCCTTTTAATCCGACCAGGGACTAGCATTCGGAGAGAAGGCTGATGGGGACATCACTTTTTGTTCCTGGTTTGACAAATATGGACTCCTCCTTAATGTCCTTTCAGAAAATGGGTTTCTCTGGACTGCTGCTCTTGGGATGGATGGGTCTGATCCAGCCTGAAAACAGGCAGTGGAAGGAAAGGGCCGGCGCAAGAGGCCTTACTTATGGTAGAGTTCGCAAACTACTCAAAACTGTCATTCCATGAAACATGCACAGGGGCTTTGCCCTATCCATGCGGGAGCTCTGGGGCTGAACCCTGTCTGGCAGCTCTGTTCAAGAACCGGATCAGGCTGGGTCTAGGTAGTAAGATCAGGGGCCGCAAGGCCTTGCTGAGATGCAGGAATGGAGCAGATTTTTGCCTGGAAGAGAGGATGGCATCGGAAAGATGTGCAGAGCCACTGGCCCCCAGTTGTTCAACAAACTCAAAGCCCAGTCTCCTGTTTCCAGCAGTGGGTGTGCTGGGCAAGCATGCAGCAGGCACCCCTTCTCCTTTGTCCCTGGCCTCTGGTATCCGAATGCTGGAGTCTGCTCAGACCAGCGAGGCAATTCTGGAGCCCGTCCCTGACCGTTGTCTTCACCCACACCATTTTGGACATCTTTGATATGGCTGATATGATGGGGATTTCTTTTGAGACTCAGTGGTCCCTGGGGGAGCCTTTTAAACAGGGGGGAGCCCCCTAGTGCACACCAGCAGTCCCCCCCAGCTCTGCAATGCTACATCACTGTGAACCTCTGTCTCCTCTGTTTTGAAAGGCATTCTAGACTGTGCAGTTCCAACGCTGAAGCTTTTCTTGCATCCCCTCCGACCAGCCATTGCAGGGAGACGAGCTGGTGTGTTAATGATATCAGGAGAACTTCTGCACCAGAATAGCAGAGCAGTGTGATTACCTTGACCAGGGGTAGTCAAACTGCGGCCCTCCAGATATCCATGGACTACAATTCCCATGAGCCCCTGCCAGCGAATGCTGGCAGGGGCTCATGGGAATTGTAGTCCATTGACATCTGGAGGGCTGCAGTTTGACTACCCCTGATCTTGACTCACGGCCATGCTTGACCTGCCTTCCCTTCAAAACGGCTGCTCTGAATTCCTTGACAAATTCAACTTGCCTTCACCCTGCTATCACCAGTTTTGACATTTTTGGCCTGTGCCAGCAATTGCCAGAGAGCCCTGATGCTCCGGATGTGTTCCGTTCTCTGTAGCCCCCTGGGCTGCAGGAACACAATCCAGAGGGAATTCTGCTGGGCTAGGTTTGTCCTCGTTTAGATAACATTCCCCGTACGAAAAGCATGGGCAAGGAAGCCAGGCTAATAGTGGTTCTCCCACCCAGGACCTTCTGTGTGTACCCAGCAGAGTTAACTCGCAAGAGGGAAAACCTCAGCGATCTCCATGAGAAATCAGCAGCTTCCTGCAACTGTTTCCTAGAAGAAAGGGATGCCCAGAAGCAGTTTATCCATGTAGCACGTGCTGTGGGTCCCACGGTTCCCGGGCTCTGCAGTGCTGTATGGTTAGGGGGCCTTCACACTGTGACTGCTAGGGGGGTCTTCGTACTTATGCGGCTTGTGAAACGCAAGAATTAGAAAAGGGCAATATGCATGCTCTGTTAGTTACCAAGCATGTACAGTGCTCATTGAGCATGCATGTGGACCAGAGGCCACATCAGTGTGAAGGTCCCCTTAGATATTCAGGCATTTCACTTGCACATCCTGCCAAGGTTCGAGAAACGTTCTCAGCAAATTGAAGTGGTCAATTGCTTCCAAAATCCCAACTATCCCTGAGAAGGGGGCAGTTGTGCTCTGCTAGAGCCCTCGAATCCTTAAACAGGCTATGGTGCTACGGGCCCCATGAATCCTGAAATGGGGTGCTGAAACAGACTGGCTGAAATGGCAAGGTGCCCGTTTTTGGCCCCAGCCAGGCTAAGCCAACAGGCAACCGGGCCTCATCCATAGTCTCAAGTTAGCGGCACACATGCGCATCTCTTGCACTGTGATCAAAGTCATGGGCTTCAGGTTGTGATGTGGCCAGCTGTAGTTAAATGCACCCGATGGCATGCTGCCTGACCCCAAAAGCCCATGTTGAGCCAGTAGAAAGGGAGTTGTTTGCTATGAGGAAGGGGAGGTCACTTTCACCCACCAGGGTACAAATGGGATGGAGGGGTAAAGGCGGGCATTGGATGGGCCCCTCGAACTACTTCCTCATCAAAAGGTGCCTGGATTTGCATTGCAGCAATAAGAACACAGTCCGTGGTCTTTGCAAAAATACTGTGAAAAATACTCAAAGTTGTACCAAGTCTGGACAGTAAAAAATAAATAGAGGTGTTAAAAATGCAACACCCATGTTCTCTCTTTTTTTAAAAAAATGAATAAAGCGGAGTTTTCAGAGAGAATTGTCTCGAGTGATTTGATTTTTTTAAGTAACTTGGGCACAAGGGGTATCCAAGTGATTTTTATACCAATCGTTTTGGACTGTATCAAAAAAAGTATAGTGTCCAGGTCACACGAGGTGGTGGTACTGCTTTACTCAGCTCTGATCAGACCTCATGGGGAATACTCTGTTCAGTTTTGAGCACCACAGCAGGAAAAAAGATGTAGTCAAGCTGGAGCATGTCCAGAGGAGGGCAAAAAAGATGGTGAGGGGTTTGGAGACGAAGTCGTATGAGGAAAGGTTGAGGGAGCTTGGTCTATTGGAGAGAAGATGACTAAGAGGTGATACAATACTTGAAGGGCTGTCTTCAAATACTTGAAGGACTGTCTTGTAGAAGGTGGAGCAGAGTTGTTTTCTGTTGCCCCAGAGGGTCAGACCACAACTAATAGGTTAAAAATAATTCAGAGTTTTTGGATAAATGTGCAGAAGAAGTTCCAGATAGAGCTATCAGTCTCTGTTGGGTATAGAAAAGTGGCATATAAGAACCAATTCCTCTTCTTCTATTGGAATTTTTATAACAGACAATGACTTACTAACTGAAGGCTTTGAAAACTAAATTAAATAAGAGAATATAAAGGTTTTAAGGGATTGGACTACTAGAACATAGAGGAGGAAATGGAAGACAATTAGAGATTCCCTTGCAGAAAACGGTACTGTTAGCATTATTTTGTTTTGTTTTGTTTCTTCAAAGACTTTTTTCATTCTGCTATCTTTTATTAATGAAAATCTTTTTTAAATTATTTTTTTAAAGAGAGCATAAAACGTAAACACATTTATTCAAATAGATACAGATTACTTTTAGGTTGAGGACAAAAGCTTCATCTAAAGAGGACTTTCACCATCACAAACGGACAGCTTGTTGGACATAATCTGTGTGGAAGTGTGGGGGTATTGTATCTACAAGAGAGACCTGCAGAGACATGAATCTCCATGGAAGGCCATGTGCAGCGAGTGAGGGGACAAAGGGAGGGGAGAGATCAGAGGGCACCTCCCAGGTTAGGACAAAGAGAGGCATCCCATCCAAGGAGATAACACCAAGACACATTTCATGTAGCATCCTCTGATGGTGAGTTGCTCACCCCAACAACTACATTACCTCAAGATTGGTGAGAAATAGGAGTTAAGGATTTCAGCCCTCCTATTTCTCTTCAGTCTTCTCTTGTGGGGGAAATAGTGCTCATTGTGGCAAAAACGTATCACAACAGGGGAAGGAAGGAAGGAAGGAAGGAGTCCTGTGTTCAGTTTTGGGCACCCCAGTTGAAGAGGGATGTTGACAAACTGGAGCGTGTCCAGAGGAGGGCAACAAAGATGGTGAGGGGTTTGGAGACCAAGACGTATGAAGAAAGGCTGGGGGAGCTTGGTCTGTTTCGCTTGGAGAGGAGATGACTGAGAGGGGATCTGATAGCCATCTTCAAGTATTTAAAAGGGTGCCATGTAGAGTAGTTGTCCCCAACCTTTTTATCATCAGGGACCAGTCAATGCTTGACAATTTTACTGAGTCCCGGGGGGGGGGGTTGTAGTCTTTTGCCGAGGGACATCGCCGCCGCCTGAGCCCCTACTCCACTTTATTTCCTGCTGGCGCTCCTGACTTCCCGGCACCTGCTGGGGGGCGCTGCCAGCAGCAGCTGCGCAGTGCCACACTGAGGAGGAGCCCCAGCCATGGCAGCTGCTGGAGAGCACCAAAGGTAAGCCGGCAGCAGAGTGGCAGGGCAGCTCCCGAGGCAGCAGGCGGGGAGGAGGATGAGTAGGAGCTGCGGCCTGGTACCGACTGATCTACGGACTGGGACTGATCTACAGACCGGGGGTTGGGGAACACTGATGTAGAGGATGGAGCAGAGTTGTTCTCTCTTGCCCTGGAGAGACAGACCAGAACCAATGGGATTAAATTAATGCAAAAGAAATTCTGTCTAAACATCTGGAAAAAGTTCCTGCCAAAGCGGTTTCTCAGTGGAACAGGCTTCCTCGGGAGGTGGTGGGTTCTCCATCTTTGGAAATGTTTAAACAGAGGCTGGAGAGCCATCTGACAGGCTGCTTCTGTGAAGGCTTAAGGAGGTGGCAGGTTACAGTGGATGAGCGATAGGGTTGTGAGTGTCCTGCATAGTGCAGGAGGTTGGATTAGATGAACCAAGAGCTCCCTTCCAACGCTATGATTCTATGATTCTATATCATCACATTGGTCTGTAAGACATGGGTGTTTTTGTTTGTTTGTTTTTAACATCAAGATCTGCGTAGGGTTGTGCGTGGCGGCCTTCAAATCTGCCATTCCAGGCTGATACGGGCGCCTCCTGTCCCCCCCCCCCCCGTGGCGCAGCGCTGGCTGCGTGGGCCTGGAACAGCCAATTCGGATGCCACTGTGCACACCTGTAATCTGCAGTGGTCATGTTTCAGAAGCATGTGAAGAGTGTCCTGCAGGAGGCATTGGCGGAGATGTGAATTTTGCACAGTTAGAATGGGAACCTTTTCACGATTTTCATGAGCTGCTTGCGGAAGTGGCAGGCTACAAATTTAAGAATGAAATAAATTAAATGAAAACATCCTCTCCTCCTGTACCCTGATTGGCTCAACAGGGGACTTCCTGCTTGCCTGGGTGCACTTCCTCCCTGCTTGCCTCCAGAGCAGTTGCTGAACAGAAAAATGACTGCAGAAACAACGAGCTAGACAATAATGTCTCTCCTCTCCTCTTTCTGTATATAGTTGTTTCTTTTCATGAAACGATTTAATTCTTGCTCGGCTCTTTCTGCGTATTCAAACTTGGACAACTGGTTTGAGGTTTGTTGACAGGAGAAAGAGTTGAACCTGGAGCTAGGGTCGCCAACTCTGGGCTGAGAAATTCCTGGAGATTTGGGGGTGGAGCCAGGGGAGGACAGTCTTTGGGGAAGGGAAGGGGGGCACAATGCCATAGAGGCCGCTCTCCAGAGTCGCCCTTCTCTCCAAGGGCAACACAATCCATGCAGTCTGGAGACCAGTTGTGATTCGGGGAGATCTCCAGGCTCCAGCTGGAGACTGGCAACCCAACCTGGATGCCTCAGCAGTGAAGTTTCAGCCTGGCCCCTGGGAACTCCACTGCAGAAGGTCTGGCAATTCTCTCTGAGCCACTTGCCAAAGGTTTGAGAACAATGCATGGAATCCCAGGCCCGAGATCCTTGTCTGAACGAGCGACTATTTATAAAGCCACCAAGGCCTCACACCAGCGGCAGGCAGCCGGGGCCAGGATCTCACACCTCCCTCTTTGCAGCTGTTGACAGGCAACAGATAGCAGCGGCTCCTGCTGAACACCAGAGCACAAGGCAAAGGAGGGCAGGAAAACAGGAAGCCTCGCTGCTCCCTCACCCCGCCAACAGAGGACTTGAAATCATCATAGAGTCATAAAGTGGGAAGAGACCTCCAAGGTCATCTAGTCCAACCCACTGCAGAATGCAGGAAACTTCCTGTCCACCCACAGTGGCCCCTGTTCCATGTCCACATTATGCCCCCCCCACACCAGAATCCCTGGCCAGTCTGGCCTGGAAGAAATTTGCCTCCCGATGTCTAAGTGGCAATCAGCATTTCCCTGGGTGTGTAACAAAGATGCTTCTTCACTCATTCCAAAGCTCTGCCCAGGTCACTTCTGGAAAGGGATAAGAGTGCTTAGGTGGGATCCCCTGGTTTTACAGCTCATCTCCCGGCAACAGAGATCAGTTCCCCTGGAAAGAATGGCTGCTTTGGAGGGGGGACTTCACTGAGGTCCCCTCCCCGCCTCAAATCCCACCCACTCCCGCTCCACCTCCAAAGTCGCCAGGTATCTAACCCACAGCTGGCAGTCTTATCTGTTTATGCAGGTGAAAGTAAAATGCCATCAAGGTGTGCCTCCAGGCCTACCGATGGGTGAAGGCAGGTATAAACATCATGACACTGGCCTCCTTGCCTGAGAACCCATCCACCAGTATAGGTCCTTCCAAACTCTGAAAGGTTTTGAATTATTGTTAGGGAGAGGCGGTTTAGTTGGCTTTCTCAACCAGGTTTTCATGAAAACTCTGGTTTCTTGAAGGTTTTCCTGGAAGGTTTTCCTGAATGGGTGGGAGTTAATTTATCTTTACACCGCTCCGCGGGAGCGGTATAAATAAAAGCCTAAGGCCTGTGTGGGAGGGCTTGGCCCGGGATGAGGGGGGCCTACGATTGGCAAAGTGCGAGCCGATTGGACCCTCCACTTGTAAGCCTGCCTCCTGACACGCCCACCCCCCAACCTGGCCCGCCTTAGGCTGCCAGCTGCCATTTCACGGCTGGCTGCCGACAAGGCAGGTAGGCAGCTGCCTGCCCTACCCTGCCATGCGGCCCTTGGAGGAGGAGGAGTTGTTTTTGTAATGCAGGATAGAGAGGTACATTGGCTCACCTAGTTTTTGAATGTTCAGACTTCAACGAGGAGAGAGAAAGATGGATAAAACCGCATTTGTAGAAGAATGTGTTTATAAATGTAAACCAAGATCTATCTTTTTATTACGGGATGCGGACTCGCACACTTTCTACCTGTAGTGGTCTCTATGGCCCTGGGCAGTTTCATACTCCTAAACAGGGTCTCTAAGTCATGAAGTTACGGGTTCAAATTCTGCCTCCTCAGACAGCTATGAAGAAATGTGGAAACATTATTCTTGCTCAAAACAAGCAGATGGATAAAAGACCCAGGTTTCCCCCCGCTGAAATGATTAGTAAGCAAAGCAATTAGCCTTGTAGTGAATAAAATGGCACATAATCAGACTTGAAAAATTAATTGGAAGAGACTGATTGTGGTAGAGCCTCCCGGGAAGAATTTCGGTTGAGTAGCATCATGACAAAGCTAATATTTTCTAATGCTTCCTGTTGATGGCCATAATAACAAACCAGAGGTAATGATTTGTAATTCTACATTGAATTTTGCCTTTAATAATTTTTGACCTGTGCTGTTTAGGTTGGGGTGATTTATGCAAAGGGTTATGCATAGTGCATGACTGTGCATAAATGCATGGTATAGAATTTGAAAGTGGGGCAAAATTACGTGAAATAAAAGACAAGAGAGAACTTAACCCCCAAAATGAATCAAGGAACCAAAAATGTTAAAAGAATATGCACATGTGGCTTGGTGCTATACATTTCTAAGACAATAGAAATATGATAATGAAAATACATCTATTTATTTACAGTTAAAATCACGAAAAGTCCTCAGTCTTAGCCCCACATGTAAAATCTATTAAACCAGGGGTAGTCAAACTGTGGCCCTCCAGATGTCCATGGACTACAATTCCCATGAGCTCCTGCCAGGCAGGGGCTCATGGGAATTGTAGTCCATGGACATCTGGAGGGCCACAGTTTGACTACCCCTGTATTAAACCAATTAAACTAAGCAAACTAAGAAGAAGTTTTTATGCCCTGCTTTTCTCTACCCGAAGGAGTCTCAAAGTGGCTTCCAATCACCTTCCTTTCCTCTCCCCACAACAGGCATCCTGTGAGGTGGGTGAGGCTGAGAGAGCCCTGAGATTACTCCTCGGTCAGAACAGCTTCTAACTGGACTGCGACTAGCCCAAGATCACCCAAGCTGGCTGCATGTGGAAGAGCAGGGAATCAAACTCAGCTCACCAGATTTGTTTTTCTTTCAGAACTGAACTCCTAATCTTTAATTCAAAAATAAAGATTCTCACACACCTAAGGAGGTGGTGAGCTCCCCCTCACTGTCAGTCTTCAAGCAAAGGTTGGATACACACTTTTCTTGGATGCTTTAGGATGCTTTGGGCTGATCCTGCGTTGAGCAGGGGGTTGGACTAGATGGCCTGTATGGCCCCTTCCAACTCTATGATTCTATGATTCTTAAAGATGTCATACGTGACAAAAAGGATATTTAATGGGTTCAGTTGCCAGGGTCCCCCATAAACATCGAGGTTAGGATTGTGTGCTTTGGCCGCCGAAGCATACAACCCTAATTGAGGTGTGATATAAATGCTAAAATTAGATATAAACAGCTGGTATTTAAAAAATATGATTTAATTGTGTGACAGATTTGGCTGGGGGGAGGCGATAAAAATGACACAGATCAGTTCTGCCCCCTGGGGGTGCCAAGTCCAGGCTGGGAAATTCCAGGAGATTTGGGGGTGAAGTCTTGAGGAAGGTGGAACTTTGGAAGAAGAGAACCCTCCATGGAGTATAATGCTATACCACCCTCTCAAGCGGTCATATTCTACAGGGGGTCAGATCTCTGTCATATGGAGGGGAGTTCTGAAGGATATCAAGGCCCCCATTCCACTCTACCCTCCATACAATTAATAACATATCTGAGCAGACCAGGCAGTCAGAGAGCGTTCCGTTGTTATCTAGGAGAGCAGAGTTGCCCGGAACCCATTTCTCCGAGGTGTCATGTGTCCCCTCTCTGGTAGATTAATGCAAAGTATTCCGGGGTCAGCAACCTTAGAGGAGTCCACTTCTATTTATAACTGAAGGGAGAGGACCGGAGAACTCCAATAAAAATCTCTAGTAAGATAATGTCAAACCCTTTTAGATGGACTGGTCTAGGTGGCTTCCATGTTTCTACTGACTTTTCCTCTCCTTGCCAGGACAAAAGACCCATTGGCTTGGCCAGGCATAGTCAAATAACCACCAACACATTTCTTCTTGCAGCTGTATTCGCTATATTGCACAAAGGAAAGCCTCTAGAGCAGGGGTAGTCAAACTGCGGCCCTCCAGATGTCCATGGACTACAATTCCCAGGAGCCCTGGGAATTGTAGTCCATGGACATCTGGAGGGCCGCAGTTTGACTACCCCTGCTCTAGTGGAAACAAAACAAAAAACAACGAATGCCCATCACTTTTGAGCAGGTAGCTTGACAGAAATTTTAGAAAGGGACCTCCCCTCAGGGGTACAGCCCGGTGGTGTTTGTGTGGAATTCCCAGGTTCTTTCCCCCCCCCCTTGTCTCCTGGTTACAGCGTCTGGAAAGGCAAGGAAAGATCCTTCTCTGCCTCAGGTCAAGGAGACCCATTGCCAGACATACAAGCCTGAATATAATGGGTGAAAAAGTTCCACTGAGAACAGGTTTTCTCTCCCAGGGTTTTGTGAAAACCGGGGGTTTCTTGGCAGCTTTGGAAGGGTTTCCTGAAAAGTGGGAGTTAATTAATTTTTGTGTATTTTGTTAATTTGTTAAACTTTTCCGCCTCCCAAAATGGCCAGTTATGTGCCTGGAGGGGGTGGGAAGGGGAGAGGTCCCAGGTGGGCGTGTCCACAGCTATGTTACCCATCCATATTCTGCATGATCACTCCACTTCTGCGTTTCTCAAAGCCTGAAAAATGTTTCAGGAGTTTCTTTATGGTAAAAAAGTTGAGAAAGGCTGAGTTAGAATAAGGGAGCTTGGTGGTCCCTACGAAGTCTGCGGGTTCTGTAGACACTGATGTAGCTCTTTGAAAACAATCAGCTCTTGATTAATTCCAAATGCTGACTGGAACACCGATCACCGAGATTGATTGACTGATCAGAAACTGAAGGCCTGTGCAGGTGCATACATGCGTGCATGCATGTGTGCATGCATGTAATGGGGGTGGGGTTATGCCAATTATTTATTGGTGTATGTGGTTTTTCCTACCTAAATGCAGAACTTTACATTTGTCCCTATTGAACTTCATTTTATTCAGTTTAGACCACTTCTTGAGCCTAACATACAAAACCTTTAATTAAAATACAGGGCTTACTGATGTGCAGGGTTTTAAATGAACCCTCTCCCTTCCCAAAACACGCAAACAAATAAGTAAATCCAGTCGAAGATACAGCCCAGAAGTTAACACCAGCTTGGAGACTAAAAAAAAAAAAAACATTGGTTGTGAGACCTCTAGCTTCACATTTCTGAAACAGTCCCTTCCTAGCCAGACACTCAGTGGCTGTGCTGGGGGTGAGGAATGTTCAAGAACATTCCTACTAGGGTTGTGCACTTCGGTGGGCAAAGCGCACAAACCCCAATTCCTACTTCTCGGGAAGTTTGCAAAACTATTTGCACCTGAGTCTAGGGAGAAAGAAATCTGTGTGATGGGAGATGATTTCAGGGGGTGAGGAAGGACAGTCTTGCTACCTTGGCTGGCATATAAGAATAGCTGTGTACCCTTGGCTGCTTGGTGTAGCCAGTTTGGTGTAGTGGTTAGGAGTGCGGACTTCTAATCTGGCATGCCGGGTTCGATTCTGCACTCCCCTACATGCAACCAGCTGGGTGACCTTGGGCTCCCCATGGCACTGATAAAACTGTTCTGACTGAGAAGAAATATCAGGGCTCTCTCAGCCTCACCTCCCTCACAGGGTGTCTGTTGTGGGGAGAGGAAAGGGAAGGTGACTGTAAGCTGCTTTGAGACTCCTTCGGGTAGGGAAAAGTGGCATATAAGAACCAACTCTTCTTCTTCTTCTTCTTCTTCTTCTTCTTCTTCTTCTTCTTCTTCTTCTTCTTCTTCTTCTTCTTCTTCTGAGAGAGACAGGACGGACGCAAGGTCCTGTGTAGTTTACATGCAAGCACAAAACCACATTGCAAATGGACAAAAAGTAGAGCTGGGTTTTTGATACCCTGCTTTTTACTACTCGAAGGAGTCCCAGAATGGCTTACAGACACCTTTCCCTTCCTCTCCCCGCGACAGACATCCTGTGACATAGGTCAGGCTGAGAGAGTTCTCAGAGAACTGTGATTGGCCCAAGGTCACCCAGCTGGCTGAATGTGGATGAAGAGTGGGGAGTCAAACCCGGTTCTCAAGATCAGAGTCCAATGCTCTTAATCACTGCACCACTTGGGCGCTGATGACCCCCTAAGGATTCGCATCAAACTGTCCTCTCACATCTGACAAATATTTGATGATTGGGAGGGTCGTGATTTCCCCATTGTTACATTTTCCCACCTGTAATGGAGTATTTAAAATATTGTTGAATCAATTATCTAGAATCATAGAATCATAAAGTTGGTAGGGGCCATAGGGGCCATCTAGTCCAACTCAATGCAGGATCAGCCTAAAGCATTCAGAATAAGAATCATAGAATCCTAGAGTTGGAAGGCCATCTGGTCCAACACAGGCCATCTGGTCCAGCCCCCTGCTCAGTGCAGGATCAGCCTAAAGCAGGGGTAGTCAAACTGCAGCCCTCCAGATGTCCATGGACTACAATTCCCAGAAGCCCCTGCCAGCGAATGCTGGCAGGGGCTTCTGGGAATTGTAGTCCATGGACATCTGGAGGGCCGCAGCGAATGCTGGCAGGGGCTTCTGGGAATTGTAGTCCATGGACATCTGGAGGGCCGCAGTTTGATTATCCCTGGCCTAAAGCATCCAGGAGGAGAATACGTTCAGCTGCTGCTTGAAGACCACCAGAGAAGGGGAGCTCACCACCTCCTTAGGCAGCCAATTCCCTGCTGAACTACTTTGATATCCAGCTGATACCATTCTATATATCGTTGAAAGTAATTACTGTGGATTCTATCCTGTGCTACAAATCTTGATAAGGGAAAGACCCTACTGTCAAGTATATCAAATGGAAGGTGGAATTAAGCCACTAGAGAAACTGAAGGCCTGGAGAAAGCTGGTGTAGAAACGTCAAGCATGACAACTTGCACTCTACCTGCTGGCGCCCGATCTTGCCGCTGTGATCCATGCAATGGTCATCTCCGGGCTCGGTTACTGTAACTCACTCTACAAGGGGCTGCCCTTGAAGCTATTCCGGAAGATTCGGCTGGTCCAGAATGCAGCTGCATAGGTCCTTACGACCCAAGATCTCCCAGCTGCACTGGCTCCAGATTGAGGACCGGATCAGATTCAATATTTAGTGTTTTATTTTAATACTTTGTAAGCTGCCATCAGCCTCCAGGGATGGATGTTATAAATGTAATTAATAATTAATAATGCAATTAAATGTAATTAATGATAGTAATAAAGATCTCCGAGATAAATGGAACAAGGAACATTTTGTCCTAATCTGGGCTGATTCTGCACTTACTTGGTTTATTCTGTTGTGGATCCTGCTGAATTCAGACCGATTTGAACTCTGGTCTTCCTCTATCTCCCCCCTTCCCCACTGAAACATTAAAGTGTTCTGCATCTGATTAGGGAAGGTTTGAAGGGGTGTGGGGAGCCAAGTGCAGCAGGAGCCTCTTTCTTTTCTTGAAGGGGGGGGAAGAGAGGACTGGAGACAGCAGAGGAAAGGGAATAAATCAAAGAGGCCCCTTTCTCTCACTTTAAAATGCCTTCCTTTTCTATGGGAAGGTCTGGCCTCCAACATCAGAGCCCATGTCTTCCACTGTAAAAAACGAAACATCTCCTCAAAAAATCACTGACCGGCCTTCAGCTTTTTGTGATTCCAGACCGTGCTGTTGGCCTTTCTTACAGGAAGGTTTGCTCAGATTCCAAAAGACTTATGACTCTGTTTCTGTGGTGTCCCACTTCCATGCAACATTATGTATTATTCTGCCCTCTTTTCAAAGAACCCAGAACCAAATTTCTAATAAGATCCTAGCAACTTTCCCATCTTTTTCCTCAGGACTTGAAAAACTCTCATTTGTTATTTGATAGATTGATTTATTTTTCAATTTGTCTACTGCTGCTTTTCCTAAGAATCCGAGGCAGTTCACAGAATAAAATGTTAACATACAATTGTTGTTGTTGTTGTTGTTAGGTGTGAAGTCGTGTCCGACCCATCGCGACCCCATGGACAATGATCCTCCAGGCCTTCCTGTCCTCTACCATTCCCCGGAGTCCATTTAAGTTTGCACCGACTGCTTCAGTGACTCCATCCAGCCACCTCATTCTCTGTCATCCCCTAAAATACAATAAAACCCCATAAAAACTCAAATTACAATAAAACAGCAAGTGGCCAGACAACTTCTAGAAAATCAATCCCGTCCCACCTTGTTCGGCCGGAGGCCAAGTGCTCTTCCACTGGGCGTGGGTGCAGAACTAATAAACCTTGGGAAGGGGTCCTTGTTGGAATACCAGGTTCTGCCCCGGCCTCAACCATAAGCCTGGCGGAAGAGCTCCGTCTTGCAGGCCTTGTGGAAAGCTGATGACGATTCCTTTATAACAAAAGAGTAGCACTGGCTTCTAGAAAGCCACGAACCATGCAAACAAACATTTGGGAAACGAATACACAGCATGTGCCTTGGCTTCCTTAAACCATGTTGGTTTCACTTACATGGTTTTATTACAAGAATTTATATAATATTCTTTGCTATCTTTGTTTTAACCTGAATTTTGTATTTTATATTGTATGCTTTGTACTTATTTTATACTGCTTATGTTTTATGTTGTTACGGCCTAAGGCCATACACAATAAATTCAACCGCTATTCAAACAGGCCATAAAAAATGGTGCTTTAAAATTGAAAGGGGAGAGGAGACACTGCTAACACCTGATGGAACAGACCTGACCTCAGAGGCTAGATTTACTAACCTGAGTCTATAAATGGAACCATTATTTCTTATGGATGGCACAGAGGCTGGGTCTCCCATCTGGGCCATATGGGAGGGCAATATAATAAATACATAAATAAGATATAATGGGGTTATGATTTACTTCTCATGGCTAGACCTAGCTTCTGTACCAACCTAGTATATATATAAAGCCTATATTTAATTTAATGTACTACATGACTGTTTGGTGAGCCAGTTTGGTGTAGTGGTTAGGAGTGCAGACTTCTAATCTGGCATGTCGTGTTCGATTCTGCGCTCCCCCACATGCAACCAACTGGGTGACCTTGGGCTCACCATGGCACTGATAAAACTGTTCTGACCGGGCAGTGATATCAGGGCTCTCTCAGCCTCACCCACCCCACAGGGTGTCTGTTGTGGGGAGAGGAATGGGAAGGCGACTGTAAGCCGCTTTGAGCCTCCTTTGGGTAGGGAAAAGCGGCATATAAGAACCAACTCTTCTTCTTTTGTTTTAATGTAAACTATTGTTTTTAAAACCTGTCATCACTAATCCTGACCCATCCAGTGGAGGGGTTATAAAAATAAAATAAGTCTTTCTGACCACGGGACTCTACCCAACATACCTTTAAGTCTGTTAAAATCTGCTTTCCTGAAGTCCAGTCTATAAGTCCGGCTATGTATAGATCACTGCACTGTCTTAGTTTTCTTAAATCAGAAATGTATGAAACCAAAGAGGGCCAAATTATTTGCTGCCTATTGATCTAAAAGCAGACTTTGATTCAATCCCCTGAGAGAAGCTCTGGGCAAAATTAGCAAATCTAAATATTGACCAGTGTCTACTATTTTTATTTAGACAGCTCCATCATAACTATTGCCAAGTCAAATACTCTGCAGTGGGAAATTGAACGCCAAAAATCCGAATAAATATGGGAGTGAAACAAGGCTGTATCCTTGCATTACACTTAGAATCATAGAATCATAGAGTTGGAAGGGACCTCATGTGTCATCTAGTCCAACCCCCTGCACTATGCAGGACACTCACAGCCCAATCGCTCATCTACAGTAACCTGCCACCCCTTTGCCTTCACAGAATCAGCCTCACCATCAGATGGCTATGTAGCCTCTGTTTAAAAATTTCCAAAGATGGAGAACTCACCACCTCCCGAGGAAGCCTGTTCCACTGAGAAACCGCTCTAACTGCCAGGAACTTATTCCGGATGTTTAGATGGAATTTCTTTTTAATTAATTTCTTCCCATTGGTTCTGGTCTGTCCCTCTAGGGCAAGAGAGAACAATTCTGCTCCATCCTCCATATGGCAGCCTTTTAAATACTTGATGGCTATCAGATCCCCTCTCAGTCGTCTCCTCTCCAGGCTAAACAGACCAAGCTCCCCCAACCTTTCTTCATATGTCTTGGTCTCCAATCCCCTCACCATCTTATTTAACCACTGTTTAAATGATCTACTCTCCTATTTTGATGGAGCTAATGGAAACCCCCCCCCCCCATAGTTGGCAAGACTCATTCCGCTTCTTTTATCCGTAGCTGACACAATAATCCTGTCTGGAACTCAAATGGGCTTAATATGATGCCTTCGAACTTTTACAGAAAACCGTAGAATCAATAATTTAAGCGTAGACAATCATTTAAAAAATTTATTTAAAAATAAATTTTGAAAGAACTATCATCATGGTATTTGTAAAGACCCCCCACAAGTTTAATTGGAAAGTAGATGGTAATCATATCGAACAGGTAAATCATTTCAAATACTTAGGCATAAACTCTAGTTACAACAGACTGGCAAACCACACTGAGAAAACCATCAAAGCTGCAAAAAGCCAATCATCTCTTTTATCTACAATGCTAAAATAATTCCCCAGATCATGTATGGAATTCCAATATGAATGGAAGCTTTCAACTGCAAATTAGAAAACATCCAGCTTTCCTTCTTCCAAAATCTATTTAAAAGGTAAAGGTATCCCCTGTGCAAGCACCGAGTCATGTCTGACCCTTGGGGTGACGCCCTCTAGCGTTTTCTTGGCAGATTCAATATGGAGTGGTTTGCCATTCCCTTCCCCAGTCATTACTGTTTTACCCCTCAGCAAGCTGGGTACTCAAAATCTATTAGGTACCCCAAATCTATTAGGAGTTCCTAATAGTGTGGCAAATCACACACTGGTCGTAGAACTTGGCCAACAGAGTTTAGCATCCAGAGCTTGGCTCCTGTCCTTCAAATATTGGTTAAAAATTCATTTCCATGCTCAACTAAATAGTTTGCTAATAAATCTTTTGAGTGAACCCTACTCTTAACTGGTTAAGTAAAATTTCACAGAAACTTCAAACTATGGGTTTGGACATAGCTTTCAATGTGCAAGAAGGGGTTACACTAAAACGAATCTCTTAGATCTGGATGCTCAGTCATTGTTCTTCTACTAATAGTGTAGTGTTCTCCTCGATTCTTGGGCATTCCCTTAACATACAAAACCATGCCCTTTTATCTCCAAACCCCTGAGGCTACTCATTAAAAAGAACATTTCTTTTAGCTCGCCTAAACATCTTTCCTTCAAACCTAACTCATGGTAGATTTTTTGCAGAATTCTTCTCAGGATATTATTTGCATGGGTGTTATGTCCCTGACACGCTATACCACTTACTCTTGGAATGCCCTGTTTATTCTACACCATCATCCTTTATCTGAATGAAGAAAGTGAGATCTAACTCTTTTGACGAGAAACATTGGATAAAAACTATACTAAGTGTGAAGGACTCACTAAAGAGAGCCAGTTTGGTGTAGTGGTTAGGAGTGCAGACTTCTAATCTGGCATGCCGGGTTCGATTCTGCGCTCCCCCACATGCAGCCAGCTGGGTGACCTTGGGCTCGCCATGGCACTGATAAAACTGTTCTGACCGGGCAGTGATATCAGGGCCCTCTCAGCCTCACCCACCCCACAGGATGTCTGTTGTGGGGAGAAGAATGGGAAGGCGACTGTAAGCCGCTTTGAGCCTCCTTCGGGTAGGGAAAAGCGGCATATAAGAACCAACTCTTCTTCTACTTCTTCTAAACGTAGCTAAATTTCTCTTGGCAATTTTAAATGAAAATCTTTTTATGATGGGATTTGTAACTGTAATTGTTTAAAATTTCAGTTTCTATGCTTTACCATTCTTATGCCATTAAAGGTACTCTGACTCTGACTCTACCTGTGCAGGCTAGAGAATTTTTATTCTCTGCAACTATCACAGCCAGATTGCCTTGAGATGGAAGCAACAAGAATTTTCGGGCTTGGATTTATGGCTGGAGGAGACCAGAGAGTTTACTGCAATGGCGAAGCTAACCAACCTAGGAAAAAGAAGACCACCAAAAGGATTTTATGACTATTGGGGCATTTCCTTAAGATTCATGGATAAATAATATGACCATGCAATTTTCTTTCTGTTTTTCTTGTTTCTCAAATATAAATTAAAAAAATTATATTTAAAAAAAGAATAAAACAGCCGTTTCTGGGGAGTTTCCTCCTAATGCCAAAGGCCTTGCTACCCAGCACAACTCCAAATCTCCTTAGGGTAATTTGGAACCAATAGAAATGACACGGGTTAAACCGGGCCCACCCAAACTAGTAATCTGGCAAGTGACACAAGGGTCCGAATTGACTGAGAGCCTGGGTGCTGTCACGGGTTCTGGGAGAGGTCCAAAATCCACATTTGCCCTGGCCCAGTCTCACACACACGGAGTTGGCCCAGCCGACCTCACAGATGTGAGGAAAAATAAGAGCTGAATGAACCAGGTAAGCTGCTTTAGGTCCCCAAGAGAGAGAAAGGTGGGGTACAAATGAAGGTAAATAAATAGAATTGGAAAATAAACCATGGTTGGAAACACTGGGAGAGACCAAGATCCCAGAAGTGAGGAGTGAGTTTTTGTGAGTCAGTGCGCTCCTCTTCCCGCACTTCAGGTCAGAAGTGAGCAGTGACGCATGAAAGCTCTTCCCCCACCACAAATGTTATCGGTCTTAAAGGTGCACCTGAATTCTTGCTCTTTTCTGCAGCTATAGATGGACTCATGGGGCAGCCCATCTGGTTCTGTCTGCATGGCTGGAAGGTGCACGATGCAACCACCTTCTCGAAACTAAATAGGGCTTTGGCCTGGGCTGCCCAGACTTATGGATAGAATCACAAAGAAATACGCAGTTTTAGGGGCTGCAGCTCATGAAATGGGTCTGAAACAAGGGGGGGGAGGGGTCCCATTTCCACACATGCAGTTACACCCTGGGCTCTCCTGCCCATAGACGGCACTGTCCTTTCCTCGTAGTCGTCCCTTTAACAGAGCAAAACACACCTACACCATGTGCTGCCCTGTACCCCTCAGGAAGTCTTATCGTGCCAGAGTAGTCAAAGCCCTCACTCGGCTCTTACTTGCCTCCCCCCTGACCTACCCCTGGAGAGAGAGAGAAGAGGGAAAAGGTTTTACCCACTGGGACGGCAGTGCCTCTGTGCAAGGGAGGAGCTGGTCCAGAGCCCAGAAACACAGCTACAGACAAAACTATGTCTAGGCGCCTTCCAGGAGTCCAGGCCACCCCTCCCCTGGAGATGCAATCTGCTCCGCATGGGCAGGCCTGAGGTTTTCCAGGAGGGGTGCTGTCACCTTTGCGCTGGAGAGAAGGCTGATCCCCGAGCCCCGTCCAGTCGTTGTAGACAAAAAGTCAAGGTGCACCTTCAACGGAAAGGGGTGTCAGGAAGCAACCTTCGCCCCGAACTAGGCAATTCCAGATGAGCCTCCAAATCTGGTAGCCCAGGGCCTGGTCTGGGCATTTTGGAATCATTTGCCTAGTGTGCAGCACCTAAACTGAGTGGCCACCAGACTGGAAAACCTTTTAATAATTTTATTCAACTGCAGCAGAACAAAATGACACAGGGGGGTTGTCCCAAAAAAGCCCGTGTGGCGAACAAAGGATTACAAGAGGTTTTATAATATTCCATTGAAGGCAGGGAAAGATGATGCTTCTCAGGTCACACCAATAAGCTGGGGTCTCCACCCCCCCTTGTACATCCCACAGGACCACCGATTGCCATTACGCTAAGTCACCAGACAAAGGTTATAAAAGGTAATTTCCCATCCTTTTTCAATCCTCTGGGCTGGGCTTGGATGGATGATCTCTGGAAGGCTTTGCATGTTCCTCGCCACACTCTCAAAACTAAATGAGCATCACTGGCCAACAGGAAGTGGTCCCATATTTCTAACACACACACACACACACATGCTAAAAGAGAGTGACGGTCCTGGAGCAGAGAAAATACTTTTATTTAAAGAGTAGGAGCAATATCTCCATTAAAAAAAATAATAAGCATTTTAGGTGCGTTTTCTTTGATTTTTTTTTACAAAAGGACCCAGAAAATGCGGGCTCAGAGCTTCTGCTGGTTCACTGCGACCCGTACCGCTGCTCTTCTCAGCTTCTCCAGCCGCTGAACCCGGAGGTCGATCTGAAAGATGCAAACCACGCACACAGTTGAAGACGGCAGTGGCCTCTCTGTTGGCAGCGCTACGAGATCCCCCCCTCTCCACCAGAAGACCCCCTTGGGCGGGCTCAGGCTGTCAGGAACCAAGAGGTTGAGACCCCGCAGAATCACTCCCCAGACATCACTCTTGGGCTTCAGGCCGAAGCTTTAAGTAGAAGTCTTTCTTGGAAGAAACGGAATTCAGGATCTACACTTTGCACATGCTCGCAGACAGGAATCTTGAGTGAGACACCGGGGAGGGAGGGGGTCCACACAGATTATATACCTGGGCTTGGGGAGGGGAGCAGGAAATAGGCTTCTGGCTGGAATTCGGGTTCACGCAGGAAAAGAGCAACAGAGTTTCTCTGATCTTAGAGGTGCCGGCCTGCTCCTTTGGCCACCTGTTATTTAGACTACTTAGTAGGAGAAGGCAACCTTGAAGCACAGTGATAAGAAGGCACAGCGGAATAAGCCTTTTGAAATGCAGGGAAAGGATGGGAGGGGCGCTGTGGAAAGGGCCTACGGGGATGCCACAACACAGCAGGAGAGAAAATAAGCAGAAAAATGAGGGACGCTGGTCAGGAACCATGGGGTTCATGACACAGGCTGGTATGCCTGAGAACAGAGAGCCCTGGCGTGGACTAGTGTCTGGGGCTTTCTAAAGGGATTTGCGATAGGAGCTCTGGGCTCATTCTTGGAGGGAAGTCTAAGCTTCTTAGGAAACCTGGAAGACTTTCTCAGGGCAGAATCCCGGACAGAGTCAGCTGTGTGGAGCAGAGGGGAAAGTTTCCCCAGTTGGAAGCAAAGGGATGCGCCAGGTAGAGGGCTGGAGGCTGCAGAGAGCCTGAAAGATTTGTCCAGATTTCTGCCTGTGATGCTTGCAGTCTTCACTCTGCAGGGAGCCCCCCCCCCGCCTTATACCCTCCCCTTGCATTTGCCCCCAAGCCCAGGCACTGCTCTAGCTTAAAACAACTTTACAAAACAAACCCAAAGACCCTGTCCCTGTCCCTTTTAAAGGGAGCAGCTGCTAATATTCTGGACCTTCGTGGGGATCAGAGCTGGTTTTTACTGAAAGTGAAAGCAGACAGTTTGTCACTTTTCGTAAGGCCTGCAGAATCGCCCCGGGTGCCTGCCGGTGGAGGGATCTTTGTTTTAAGCTGTGGACAACCCCGTGCATACTTTGGGCCCTTCCCTGCACACGGTGTCTGCTGCCTGCAGCTTGTGCATTTAAGGGACGGCTGGAGGTCGAGAAGCCCAAGAGTATTTTGGTCCCGGCAAGATGCCTCCCACGTGCGGCTGATAGGAACCCCAACCCTGTGTTGGCAAATACCTGGAGGCCTTGGGGATGAAGCCAGAGTGGGTGCGATTTGGGGCAGGGTGGGATCTCAGTGTTGTAGAATGCACTGTCCAAAACAACTATTTTCTCCAGGGGAACCGACCTCAGTGGCCTGGACATGGGCTGTACAACTGGGGGGTCTCCAGGGCCCACCTGGGGATCAGCATTTCTAGCTGCTGTCCGTCAGCAGCCATTCCTGGTGCCCTCACAGGCTGTGCCCACTGGTGTTCTATTGGGACCCCTCCCACTTTCACCCCTTCTTGCCCAAGCCGCCTTCCCCCTGTGCCTCCCCATGTTCTCTCATGCTTTGCGAGACACCCCCCCCTTACCCTGCCCAACGCTGTAGGATCTGAGCAGCCCAGCCAATGAGAGACAGGCGCATCTGGCAACCACACCCGTCTCTAGCCATGAGGACAGCTCCTAGCCTTAGGAGGTGGGCAGAGCTGGAGGAAGGACCCCCCACCACCCAATTCCTTGGGTCTCAAACACAGGGACCAGGATCCCCTCCGTCTCCATGGCAGGCTCCCGATGCATGGCAGACTTGCACTTTGCTGTGCACCCCCCACCTGTTAGCAGAGCCCCTTCTCCTCCCCCCCCCCCTTTGTGACACTCCCTTCAGAGAAGACCGACTTTTCTCAAGGACCAGCTCTGCAGGAAAGGAGAGGGCAAAGAGCAGCCTTGTAGAGCCTCATGCTATTCAGAGGAGAAATGAGCCAGAGAGAGAAAGAAAGAGAGAAAGAGAGAGAGATCAAGGCCACGATTTCATCTTGCTGAGTCAAAATGCATCTGGGATCATGGGGTTTAGTACCTTTCACCCCCAAAGAAGCTTCCTTTCCCACTCAAAGAAAGACACGAGGCAGTGAGAGGGACTTACGCGTTCGACGATCCAAAGCCAAAGCCTGCAGGGGGCAACAAGGCAAGATTAACAGGGTTATTGGCCAGGTTACATCCGTGTGAAGGTGCCTTGAAGCCACACCCCTCCAGTTCCGTGGTGCTGTCCCCAAAACCCTTTGCCCGTCCCCTGAACTTCCTTGTCTTATATCTAGACTCAAATATATATATCCAAACCTGCTTTGACCCAAGCACAGGCCAGTCAACGGGAACATCCCCACTCCCTTGCGGGACCCAATGTCACCTTGACCCTGAGGGTCTCCTACCTCCTCCGCTGGATCCGAAGCCAGAGAATCCGCTGCCCTGAGTGCCAAAACCGGTGGACTGCTGGGACAGGGATCCAAAAGTAGGGGTATTTTGATTTGCCAATGTACCGAAGGATGCAGTGTTAGATGTGCCACCAAAACTGTAAAGGGGGGAGGGGGGCAGGAGAGAGACAGACAGACGGATGGACTAAGTCAGTGAATGGTCAGATTTAAATCCTAGCACATCACTGCCTTATGCTGCCTCAGTTTCCCACTCCTAAAGCTGGGCTCACAATCTGAAACCCTTTAGACCAGGAGTGGCCAAATTGCGGCTCTCCAGATTTCCATGGACTACAATTACCATGAGCCCCTGCCAGCAAAGATCACTGGAAGAGGCCCTGTTCAGGACACCCCTTTGTCTGCTGAAAGGTGGCCGGGAGGGAGGGAGATCTTGGGCCGTTTCTGCACTAGAACCATCACTACAGGGGAGCAAGCCCTGGGAGCCCTGGGCTGCATACCCCACTTTTCACTCCTTGAAAGGGTCACAAAAAGGCTTGCAAACAGCTGCCCCCCCCCCAAAAAAAAACAGATACCCTGTTAGGGAGGCGGGGTTGAGAGACTCTGAAAGAATCTTGACTGGCCCAAGGTCACCCAGCAGGCTGGATGTGTCTCAAAGTAGTTTACAATTGCCTTCCTGTCCTCTCCCCACAACAGACAATGAAGAATTACTGAAGGAGAGTTGGCTCTTATATGCCGCTTTCCTCTACCCAAAGGAGTTTCAAAGCGGCTTACAATCACCTTTCCTTCCTCTCCCCACAACAGACACCGTGTGAGGGAGGGGAGGCTGAGAGAGCCCTGAGATTACTGAAGAAGAAGAAGAGTTGGTTCTTATATGCCGCTTTCCTCTACCCAAAGGAGTTTCAAAGCGGCTTACAATCACCTTTCCTTCCTCTCCCCACAACAGACACCGTGTGAGGGAGGGGAGGCTGAGAGAGCCCTGAGATTACTGAAGAAGAAGAAGAGTTGGTTCTTATATGCCGCTTTCCTCTACCAAAAGGAGTTTCAAAGTGGCTTACAATCACCTTTCCTTCCTCTCCCCACAACAGACACTCTGTGCAGGAGGGGAGGCTGAGAGAGCTCTGAGAGAACTGTGCCTGGCCCAAGGTCACCCAGCTGGCTGCATGTGAAGGAGGAGTGGGGAATCAGCCAGTTCTCCAGATTAGAGGCCGCTGCTCTTTAACCACTACACACCACGCTGGCTTCCCACTCAACTAGCTGCCGCCAACTTTATGGCACTTCACTAGTTTGATTGAAAAATGGTTTGGTTTTTAACATCGATTGTGTGTGTGTATTTGTTACAGTTGTGAAAACCACTGTGAGAGGCACAAGCTGACTGGGCAGGAGTTAGCATTGCTCGTTTCGGGAAGGGGGAAGGAATAAAACGGTTAAAGCCAGAATGGGTGGAGCTGACAAAGCACTTTCCTTCCTGTTTGTGACTCACAGCGGCAGAGATGTCAGCTACCTTCCCAGGCCGCTCACGGTTCCTGCAGATGCATCGCAAAACACTATGCCTATCAAGGCAGCTTAATGTGGCAGAGCAGGCTTTTAAAGAAAACAGAGCCAGCTGCAGAAGGATGCTTTTTTCACTTTTGCTTCTGATAAATGGGTTTGCTAGGATAGCTCACAAAAACCTGCAAGACCTGTTTGACCGGAGGCAATAAGAAACTTGCGTGTGCTGCTGCACGTCCATCGATTCACTGTCTGTGTATTAATAGTTTCGTTTCGCAACTGCGTAAAAACTTAGGCGGCAAAGGAATATTATGAACAATGTATTGTTCAAGGCAAGAAAATGGAACTTATTTAACCTGACGACTAAATGACGGCAATGAAGATGTTGTGTGAATCTCTCCAGGGAAGGGATAGGAAAGCAACCTGGAGTCTCCCTGCATTTATTTATTTATCATGTGGGGTGTGTGTATGTGCGTGTGTGTGTGTGGGGGGGGGGGGGTGGCCAGGTCTCCCATGACTGCTGGCAGGGGAGTGGGAAAGGAGAGTGGCCAGATCCAGGTTGGAATACTTCTGAATATTTGGGAATATTTGGGACAGGGACGTGAAGGGGATACAACGTCATATAGGCCAGAGGTCCCCAACCCCCAGTCTGGAGACTGGTACCAGTCCGTGGATCAGTCAGTACCAGGCCGCGGCTCCTCCTCGTCTCCTCCCCGACTGCTGCCTCGGAGGCTGCCCTGCCACTCTGCCACCAGCTCACCTTTGGTGCTCTCCAGCGGCCGCTATGGCTGGGGCTCCCCCTCGGTGTGGCACTGTGCAGCGCCCCCCAGTGGGCAGCAGGAAATCAGGGGCGCCGGCAGAAAAGCAAGCAGAGCAGGGGCTCAGACGGTGGCGACATCCCTCGGCAAAAGACTGCCCCCCCTCCCCCGGGGCCTCAGTACTATTGTCAAGTGTTGACCGGTCCCCGGTGATAAAAAGGTTGGGGACCACTGATATAGGCCACCTTCCAAAACAACATTTTTTTCTCCAGGTTAACTGCTACGTGCAGTCTGGAGATGAGCTGTAATTCCGGGGGATTTCCAGGTTCCACCTGAGGCTGGCAACTAGGCTTGTGCACTTTGGCACGTCGCTGGCTTGAACGGCCACCGAAGCGGCCGAAGCACACAAGCCTACAGGCAGCCCTCTGTGTGTATAGTTTAGCCAGGAGACCTTACGACTGTTGTACTGCTTGGCAGCCGGGCAAGAGAAGTTCAGAGGTTGTTTGCCGTTGCCTGCCTCCGCGTCATAACCTTCGTTTTCCTCAGAGGTCTTCCCCCCAAAGGCTAACCGAGGCTGATTTTGCAGGGGTAGTCAAACTGCGGCCCTCCAGATGTCCATGGACTACAATTCCCAGGAGCCCCCTGCCAGCATTCGCTGGCAGGGGGCTCCTGGGAATTGTAGTCCATGGACATCTGGAGGGCGGCAGTTTGACTACCCCTGCTTCAGAGACTGCACGAGATCGGGCCCGCCCAGGCTATCCAGGTCAGAGGGCCTCTCTGCAACAGGCCTGGGTCTCATCATGAGGAGCAGATCAGAATTCCGGGGCAGGTTCGAGTGGGAGGAGGTGATCCTGCCAGGGCCCGGCATAACTGAGCCTATTTCTCCCTGCACAGCCTTTCTTGGTCATGCTGGAGTACGACAGGAGAGTGCTGGGGAATAAATTATTCACTGGAGGATAGAATGTTTTCATGTAAATAGTTCTGAGCAGTTGCGTTGGGCTTTTTTTTTTTTTTTAAGGTAAGAGTAGAACCTCATTGGATTAAACCAGGCTTTCTGAACTTTTTAACCATTGAGAAGCCCCTGAAACATTCTTTAGGCTTCGAGAAACCCCAGAGGTGGCACAATCATGCCGAATATGGTTGGGAAGCAGAGCTGTCTACATGCTCACCTGAGGCCCCTTCCCTTCCCAACCCCTCCAGACCCATCACTGGCCATTTTGGGAGGTCCTGACATGACTATATATGGTCAATAAAGGTAAAGGTAGGTATCCCCTGTGCAAGCACTGAGTCATGTCTGACCTTTGGGGTGACGCCCTCCAGCGTTTTCATGGCAGACTCAATACGGGGTGGTTTGCCAGTGCCTTCCCCAGTCATTACCGTTTACCACCCCCAGCAGCAAGCTGGGTACTCATTTTACCGACCTCGGAAGGATGGAAGGCTGAGTCAACCTTGAGCCGGCTGCTGGGATTGAACTCCCAGCCTCATGGCCAGAGCCTTCAGACTGCATGTCTGCTGCCTTACCACTCTGCGCCACAAGAGGCTCTTAATATATGGTCAATATCACCCCATAAATGTTTTAACTCCCACCAATTTGGGAAACCCTTCCAGGGCTGTCAAGAACCCCCGGGTTCCATGAAACCCTGGTTGAGAAAGCCTGGATTAGACCCAGAGAGCCATGTGAACACATCACAGGACAGTGTGGCCCCATGACCGGGTTGCCAGCTTACCCAAATCCTCCGGTGTTGGCGGCTGCTGTCCCCTCGCCGAAGACTTTGCCTCCCGTCGAGCCCAGAGGGCTTGAAAAGGCCGGGGCTGAACCGAATGCTGGCACCCCTCCAAACCCAGGGGACCCCCCAAAAGTGGGAGGGCTGCCGAACACTGGAGCAGCTCCGAAGCCACCTGAGCAAAACAGAGGCAAAAAGAGGGACAAAAAGAGAACAAAGTCAACAGACAGAAGAGACAAAAGGAGATGAGTTAGATTCTCCCCTGCAGCAGACTCAGCAAAGGAAAGTGGGCAGCTTCCTGACAGCCGCTGCTGCTGCAGAGCTTGCAAGGGGTCATACAGCAAGGCTGTGTAGTTTCACTCTCAAACATTGGAATGCATCATGCCAAGTGAGGGAACACTCCTCAAATCACCTTGGGCTGGAGCCAGAGGAGCCCAGACCCATTTCAGGGGGGTACTATCCCCACCCCGCCTGTGTTGCATCCAGCACTGGGCTCTCTTGGACATGGGAATAGCAGCAGGCTCTTAACACCCATCTGGGGGGGGAGGGGAACGGTGGTAGGCAGGGGACATCTGTCTGTGGCAGGGACCCCCCAACATGGTGCTAGGTGACACTTTTTCTGGCACCTCTTGAGTATTTTTAGAAAGTGGGCGAGGCCAAAAGAGGGTCTGCCCAGCAAGGGTTGTGTGGATTTTTAAAATCTGGAAGGAAGGGGAGAAGGGAAAACAAAGGAGGGGGGCATGACTGGTCCCTTCTCCACCTCCTGCTCTAAGCTCCTGAATTGTTCAGTGTCAACACCGGTAAGTGCCCCCCCCCACCCCTCCCCGGGCCCTCCATCTTTTCACAGGTGTGTGTGTGTGTAGGGAAAGTGACTGTGCTCCACTATAACTCAACATGCCATTTTGAGGGGGAGTAGGGGGGGGTTTTGCTCCATGCAGGGAGCAAAGGTGTGTGTGTGTGTGTGTGTGGGGGGGGGTGATGGTGCTCTGCAGAGCCAAGGAACCCCCGTGCTTAGGGGTGGGGACAGCTGACTTTGGTTCTTCTGTTTCCCCCCCCCCTAACCCTTTGGGAAATGCTGGCAAAAGGTCTTACAAATTTCTCCACTGTAGCTATGGAAGCCAGTTGCTTTTGGAATTAAACACAGGCAGCCTTTAATAGCAGGCACGTGTCTTTCTACACCCTCAGCGTGCACGGCCGAGACAAGGCCCGTTAGGACGACGAACGGGGTCTACGCAGCACGGCAAATGTCTAAACTATGTTAGTTATTTCAGTACTTCCTGCAACAGCCCGTGAGATAAAAGTGGAATCATCCTCCCAGCACTCTGGAGGGGAGGTTGAGGCTGGCCTGGCCAGCTCACACCAAGTCTCGGGGCCAGGGTCTGCAGGTCAACCGGTGTCCGGACTGCACCACTGCTGCTGTGTTTGTATGTGTGCAGTTTCCACATAATTCCACCATGCATTCAAAAAGAGCACCTTGCAGAATGAAAACCATCACCTCAACACTCTAGCGCAGGGGTAGTCAAACTGCGGCCCTCCAGATGTCCATGGGCTACAATTCCCATGAGCCCCTGCCAGCGAACGCTGGGAACGCTCATGGGAATTGTAGCCCATGGACACCTGGAGGGCCGCAGTTTGACTACCCCTGCTCTAGCTTATAATTCTCCCTATCTTGCTAATCTTCCATGCACGGGGCATTTTTTGTTTGTTTGCACGGAGGAACTTCCACCACTTGGCCCCCGACCTGCAGCCTGAATTAGTACAGCCCAGGAACAGGTTTGGCCATTCCTCCTTGAGCGAGGAGAAGGCCTAGGACGGGGTTCCCGAGAGACAATGCGAGGCATGCAAGGAGAGGTCACCCATTGCATTTGCAACCCTGCGTCCTTCCAGATCTCCATCCCTAAGCAGCTCCTGCAGAAAGATCAGCCACGTCAGAAAGAGCGTGTCAAGACTGCCTTTCGAGCTGCAAATCCCCACTCGGCCGGTATGGGCGAGCGCAGGCGGAGGGGGGCTTCCTTGGGAGCTGCCACCTCATGCATCCCTCGGAGCACTTACTGCAAAAGGAGTGGCTAGATTCTGCAGGCATGGCCTTATAAAAAAAGCCCTCGGACATGAAGCGCGCTGGCCGGAGGCACCTGCTGGAGCCGGTGTGTGAAAAAAAAGTCACCAGCGGCAGCAGCTGCCGCTGGCTCTCTGCAGAAACAAAAAAACAAAAAAACGTGCGCACAAAACCCCCGAGCAGTTGCTAAGGTAGCGTTTCTAACGTCGCCGGGAAAACTGCAGCCGTTCCAGCACGGCTGTGCATCGCACCCTAGAGGCACACTGCTTGCTGAGCTGGCCTGTGGAGCACACTTGGGGAGGGAAAGCGACTTCCAAACAACACTTGGACTGTGCCTCTGGCTTGGGGGGGGTAAAGATTTGGAAGAGGAGTTTGACTCTCAAAGAGCTTGTGGGAAACGGCATGGGAACGCTCCTTTGACTGCCTGACACCGTCCCGGCCCACGTCATCTGTCAGCGACTCTGTTGGGTGGGGGCCCGTTCAACAGGCCAGGGAAACCAGCTTGTCTCGGGGGGGGGGATCACCGTCATGGGCGTATTCGAGGGGGTGGGAAAACAGAACCTTTGGCTGTGTAGCTGACTTGTCATGCGAATGGAAGCGCCAAGGGAACTCCTTTGGAGACCGTTTCATGAGAACGGCAGATCTTGTTTCCCGCTCATGCAGATAAGCTACCCCCATATTTCCACCGCAACCTTCCGCCGCTTCATCCTGCCCTCCAGTCTCCTGCCTTTTCAGGAACACGGATAATTGCCTTTTGCCATTTGACTGGGATTGGGGGGGTGGAGGTGGGAGGATGCATTTTAATACCCGGAGTGAAATTCCAGCCCCGGCCACTGTAACAGATACTGCCTGGTTGCAAATCCAAACCACTCTGGAAAGAAATATAAAAATAAAAGTGCTCCTGCTGAATCATTTAGCATAGATCAGCTCTCCTGTTACGCTTCTGTCTTGAGGGCTGTGCCTATTTTACCCACAGGCTCCGTTCTGGATTCGAATCTCCCGTGGATTTTTAAGTCAGCAGACAAGAAGTGAAGGGAGAGGAGAGTCATGCCGGAGGCACAGAGCAAGGAAGGCAAGCCCCCCCCTTCTTTCCAACGTGCAGCCTTTTCCTTACTCCCTGGCGCTAGCAAAGTGGAAGGTGAGGATGGGCTTCTAGAGGTTCTGCAGCAGAAGGTTCACTCCCGACAATGCCGGGGCAAGGCACAGCGGGCACCACCACCAGCAGCCAATAAAAGCAGCAGTGCAGGGCAAGGTCCGTCTCCTCTTCCCCTCTGTAGTCCAGTTAGCGCAATGGAAGAGGAGGAGTGCCCATTGCCAGAAGAAAGGGGGGCTGGGTAAGTCAACCGAGTGTATCAGTCAGAGAGGGGAACCTGACCTCTCTCTCAACCCAGAGATTTTAAAAAGCACAGGCACCATTTCTGCCTTGGAGGGAGGCTACCCGATCAACCAACAAGAAGACAACAGAGTTTAAGTCTGGGCTCTACGGAGGGATTGCCTGACAGTTACTGCTCTTGAGAGAATGGCATTCGTTCAAATTGGCTTAGGCCACACGGAACACAAGGCCCTTCTGCAGCAGAGGGACCTGATCAAGTGATAATTAGCGAAGAGGAAGTGCTGCTTTTTGGACCCCAGTTTTCACTACTTGAGGGAGTCTCAAAACGGCTTACAATCGCCTTCACTCCCTGTCCCTACAACAGACACCCTGTAAGGGAAGTGGGGCTGAGAGAGCTCTGTGAGAACAGCTCTAACAGGACTAGCCCATGGTCACCCAGCTGGCTGTATGTGAAGAAGCGGGGGATCAAATCCAGCTCTCCAGATTAGAGGGCATAACCATGACACCAAGCTGGCTGAATCTGAACCTCTAAGTAACAGCTATTCCGGAGGCTCGAAAAATCCTTATGACTGGCAGGAGTAGAATTTTCGCAGGCTGCAGAATGAAATTTGATTTTTTTAAAAAGTGCCTAGCAATGCTCATTCTGGGGGAACAGGCTTGTTTACCGAAGACTCTTCTCTGCATCTTATGATGAGATCCACGCATGAAATAATACCTGCTTTGGTTGGGCTGGAGAACCCGAAGCCCTGAGAGGCCACGCTCCCTCCGCCGGAACTGAACGTGCCCGCCGGTTTCTGCTCGCCAAAGGAGGAGGGGGAGGAAGTGCCAAACCCAAAGGTCTTGGCGCCACTGTTTCCAAAAAGGCTCGACGTATCTGGGATGGGGAGAAAAATGAAGCCCTTTTGCTATAGTAGGTCAGAACAAAAAGCCCTCTCACCTAATAAAACCCCTAAAAATTTAATCCCGGCTAGAACCGGAATAGCAGGCAGACGCACTTCACATCAGGCTCGCAGCCAACAGCCCCTCTGCTACGGCGAGGGAGGAACTCCTGCAGACCCCTGGGAAACTTTGCAAAACTCGAAGCAAGCTGTGTTACTTTCAGGTCAGGGATGGGGATTCTGTGGAGCCTGGGAGAGCACACGTCACCCTTGCTGCTATGAAAAAACACTACGTCCTGGTAGGTATGCTAAGCTGAGCGACAAAATAAGGAGAGCTGTTTGTTTATACCAGGGGTAGTCAAACTGCGGCCCTCCAGATGTCCATGGACTACAATTCCCAGGAGCCCCCTGCCAGCATTCGCTGGCAGGGGGCTCCTGGGAATTGTAGTCCATGGACATCTGGAGGCCCGCAGTTTGACTACCCCTGTTTTATACCATGCTTTTCACTACCTAGAGAAGTCCCACTACAAAACCCTTTCCCTTCTTCTCCCTGAAACAGACACCCTGTGAGGTAGGTGGGACTGAGAGAGCTCTGAGAGAACTGCTTTGCAAGAACAGCTCCAAGAGAATTGTGACTAGTCCAAGGTCACCCACACCCAGAGTGTGGGATCAAACCCAGTTCTCCAGTTAAGAGCCCTCCACACTCTTTAACCATCACGTCACTCTGGCTCTCAAAACAAAAAAACAAACCAACCCCAATAAGCTTCATTGTCCCAGCCGCCTGGTTGAAGTGAAAAAGTATCCATGCGCACGGAAGTTTATGCCTTGAATAAAACTTTGTTGGTCTTAAGGGTGCCCTCGGACTAAAACTTTGTTCTATTAGTGACGTGTGAATCTTTCCCCTCTGGGCTGTTGACCACATAACTCGAGGATGACCCCCTCTGCATTGTGTGGGCAATATGATCCTCTCCTCCAGTCCCCTGAGCTGGGAATGAGAGAGGGCAGTGACTCCACAGTGGAGGGAGGGGGAGGGGTGATGCCAGGTACAGAACTATGAACCAAACTGCCAGATCTGGTGGCAAAGCCAGGAAGAGCAGCTTGCTGGCTGCCCTGCTGTCAACAGGAGACACCGCTAAACAAGCATTTGTGGATGCTCCCAGGTGACAAACCTGTTCTCCAATTACAAATGCCAAAGAATTCCAGTCACAAAGGACGGCTGGCTAAGAAAACTGCAATAGTATTAGGGATACTGCAATAAATTAGGGAATTTATCGTATCAGGGAAAATAGCAATAAATCAGGGATCTTCCGCTTAGAGGATAGAGCAGAGTTGTTCTCCCAGTCAGATGACCGGACCATGGCCACACAGCCTGGAATACCCACAGCAGCCAGGTGACTCCTGCCTTTGACAATTCATCTGCTGTGTGCTTGGAATCCCAGGACTCAAGGTTAACACCAGGTGCATCCATGAGCATGTGGGGAAGTTCTCTATCACTCGGCTCCAAGGAAAACAAACCAAAATCGGCTAGAATTTTGGCCTGTCCAAGCTCAACCTCCCTCTTGCTGCCAAGAAACAGTCACTGCTTCAAGTTGGGCCAAGTTCACCCATTCAGCTGCCAAGTTGCATTCAGCTGCTTCATTATCAACTGAATTCTTGCAGTAAAATCAGAGGTGTGCCTACTCTATCTGGCGCCCCGGATAAGCAGGTGGGCGGAGCTTGGGCCTCTGCAGAGAAACACACACCCATGAACTGGCCCTGGCATAGGAGCCAGCTACTGGAGGCTGCAATCATCAGGTGTGGCACCATTGCAAGCACCTGCTGTGCCCAGGCCTGGGTCTGCAGCATTGGGGAGGGTTGGGCCACCCGTGGCTGGTGTGCCCGCTGCTGAGCCATCTTCTGCTCACTGGGTGCAGGCCAGTCAGGGCATGCAGCTTCCACCACCCACAGGGGCTTGATGGGGCCCAGTGGGCACCCATCAAATATGGTGCCTGGGGCATGAGCCCTGGCTGCCACACATTATATACACCAGGGGTAGTCAAACTGCGGCCCTCCAGATGTCCATGGACTACTATTCCCAGGAGCCCCTGCCAGCATTCGCTGGCAGGGGCTCCTGGGAATTGTAGTCCATGGACATCTGGAGGGCCGCAGTTTGACTACCCCTGATATAACCGTTGAGCTGAACATGTGAACAGACTCCAGGGACAAAGTGTTCCACTGAATTGTTGAAATGAGGCACCATTAAAGTCTATCAAGGAACGGATCATCCACGTGTGCTGATCAGTGCTTGGAGCTGCCAATACCAAGGGCATGAAATGTAGACATGTGAACCAGGCCCTTGCGAACCAGATTCCCCTCAAATCCATGGCTGACTTACTCGGGGTGGTTGAAGATCCAAATCCCGTGCCAGTGGAACTGAATGGATTTTTATTGGCCGCATCCTGGCTCGGCTTCCCTCCTAGGCCGCTGAAGAAGGCGACGCCTCTCCCTGCGCTGCTGGAGCCAAAGAGGCCCCCGCTGGGAGAAGGCTGCTGCGGGAGAAAAGAGGACAGAAAGCAACCTGGGATGCTGGCCTTTGCTGGAGGCACAAAAAGGCTCAAGAGCCAAGGACAGTGACTAGCAAACTGGGATCAGCATCCAGGTAGGGCACTGACTTCTCTGCCACTGAACAGCTTTTGTAACTCCCCACATAGGCGAAAAACACAAGGAGGAAGGATCTGAGCAACTAACACAGAGCTCTCTTTCTTGGGCAGAAGCAGGCTATGCTGTGTATGTGTTAGTTAGGAAGCTCACAGTCACTCAAGATAGGAACCTGTGGTCGAAAGAATTAGATTCTGCAAAGCCATGTTTGCAGGGCAGGGACAGCAGTGCTGGTGTTTGCTCAGGGGAGCTGTCCTTTGATGGTCTATGAAGAAGAGAGCAAAACATGGGCTCAGGGTACTTGCAGCCAGCACGGAGTGCGGCTGACCTGGTTATCTGCTGCCTGATCCCCTTTCAGTCAAGGCCAGGGGTAGTCAAACTGCGGCCCTCCAGATGTCCATGGACTACAATTCCCAGGAGACCCCTGCCAGCGAATGCTGGCAGGGGGCTCCTGGGAATTGTAGTCCATGGACATCTGGAGGGCCGCAGTTTGACTACCCCTGGTCAAGGCTATGAAACAGATGTGTGGTTGCCAAGTTTATCCTGACTCCTCAGGCTTTTTCCTGATCGGACTCTTCTCCCATGTTCTTTAACAATGACCATTGTAGAACTTTATGGAAAGGCCACAGAGAAATGCAAGAAGTGGCATGGTAGCTGGTTTGTTCAAACAGAAACAGAGACCCAACATGAGCTGATGCATTTCTTTACAGTAACTCAACGGTAAGGGAGGGAGGCCATGGCGTATGGTTCACATCTTGCTGCCAAGGCCCATGAACAGAAAAGTTCTTGCACACCCTTGCATCTGAAACTGATGCAAACTATAAGCAGCTATCTTAGCTTTTTCAGTGTTACAACACAGAACTAAAAGCAGCCCTGCTGAATCAGCCAGCCAATGCTTTAGGATCTGCTCCCCCCCCCCCCCCCCCGTACACATATTCCCCCTGAAAGTGGAAATTCCACTGAAATGTGATGGTGAAATGGTCACAGCTAGACCACCATGAATTGGCCCATTCCCCTTTTAAAACCGCTTAAGCTGGTGGCCACTCTTAAATCTATGTTGCAATAGTGCCCAAAAGGAACTTCTTTTACTCTCACTAACGGACTTAGTAGCTGCACTGGGTGACGTGTGTGTGCTCTAAATTTACTGCAAAGGAAATCATGGAAGCCGGGCGAGTTCTTTCTCTCCCAAGGGAATCACGTACAGGCAATGCAGCCGTTCCAGAAAGAGGGGCCTTACCTGGCCAAAGAGGTTGCTGCTGGTGTTGGCTGCCTGTCCAAACACAGAACCTGTATTGCTGGAACCGAACGCTGGAGGAGCAGGGAAAGGTGGTGGGTGCCGGGTGGGAGAGAAAAGAGGACACTTCAGAACACAAGGGCAAAAGGTCATCCGCCCCCCATTAGAACCACCTGGAGGATGCTATCCCAAACTTCAAAGTCAGGAAGGAGGAGCCAACCCAGGAAGCCTCACCTCTGTTTTGGGGAAGGGGGGAGGGGCGTTTCCTTTGGGGTTGCTTTAGACCTGGGATATGAGTACATTCCAGGCACATGACGCACCATCTACTGTGGAAGATCTCTTACTCCCGGTTTCTCACAATGGCCCGGGCTTCGTGGCTCAGAGACAATGTCCAGAGCATCGCCTTCTCAGGACAAGAGCTCACTGCTGATCTTTTGTGTCACTATACACAGACATAGTTGACAAAGAATATCTACAGAGTGGGAGGAGGCGTCTGTTTTGAAACCTGATCTTGCAGGGAAGCCTGCTTCCCATCCTCTCCTTCCCCTTCTCCCCCCACGCTGGGAGATCAAGCCCATCCTAATGCCAAAACGTCTCTTTTTTCTTTCTCTGCCTCGTGTGCGGAAATATACACCTTGCAATATGGAAAGAGTTGCTGCTAATGAAATAAATGCTCTGGGTTTCTACTAAAGCGTGCCTGGAAGCAGCTTTCTCTGAGCAAGCTTTGCTCTTCTTCTCTTCCTTCGAAAAATAACAAAATGTTTTGATTAAAAAAGAGGATTAAAAAGAGGATTTCCTGGTCTCATTCCCAGCATCCCTTGAAACGCCGACCCTGCCATCAATGTTTTGGGCCCCTTCCCCCAGGCGGTCTGCCTCCCTTTCAAAACACTCTTTTGTGTTCATTAAGAAGGGGCTGATCTCTCATCTGGAGCAATTAGCCTAATTTGTTTCCCACCCACGGGCATGAAGAGTCACCAAAAAGGCTGCCTCTTTTCCCATTCACCACCGCGGGGAGTTCCTGGAGGAGCTTCTTGTTTTTTCCCATCATGCAGCTGGAAGGAGGGGCTCCAGACTGGACGTGCTATTTCTCTCCTTCTTTAAAAGACTGAAGTTGGAAAAAGAAAATGCTCCACCCTTCCTAATGTTCGCCTTCCCCCACTCTGGCCATTCATGGTTCATGAAAAAGCCCTTGCTTGATTTTGTCTCTGTTCTGAAGAGCCGGGTTTGATTCCCCACTCCTTCACAGCTGAGTGACCTTGGGCAAGTCACAGTTCTCCCACAGCTCTCTCAGCCTCCTTTGAGACACAGGAGGCCTGCTGGGGAACCTTGGGCCAGTCACAGTTCTTTCAAGGAGAACTCAGTCCCACCCAACCCACAGGAGAGAGGAAGGTGATCGTAAGCAACTTCGAGAGCCCTTTGGGTAGTAAAAGGCAGGCTACAAAACCCCCAGCTCTTCTTGATTTCGGGTCCAATGCCAGAAGGTGGCCAGGTTTGCTCAGCTCCATCCAGCGCAAGAACCCTGTGAAGGCTCAGGGGTGAGAGTTTGGGTAGACTGAACATCAGACATGCATTACTCTGATATCCTCAGTTTAGCAGGCCAGGAAAGCTTATGCCAGTGTAAGGATAATTATTCTATATTGGCCTGACTTGGATGGCCTAAGCTAGCCCCATCTTGTAAGATCTCAAATACTAAGTGGGGTCAGATCTGCTTAATATTTGGATGGGAGACCACACAGGAAGCCCAGGGTTGCTACGCAGAGGCAGGCAATGGCCAACCACCTCTGAACACCTCTTGCCTTGAAAATGCGAGGCGCACAACCCTACCCGGTACAGTGCCCCTCACTATGAGCACCTATTCCACCTACTTCTTTTCATGTGGCTCTGCATCCTTTTGCTTGATACTTTTGCCCCCCTTCAACAGCGCCCTCCCGCGTCTCACCTGAAGGCTGGCAGAAGCTGAATCCAGCAGAAGAGGTGGGCGTGGTGGCAGCAGCGCTTCCAAATACGGATCCCCCCTGGCTGAAGCCGGAACTCTGTCCGAAAGCGGGGGCGCTGCTTTGGCCGAAGAGCCCGCCGCCCGTGGTGGCAGAGGGCTGCCCGAAAGAGAAGGAGCTGGTGGTGTTGGTGCTGGACGGCACGCCGAACACGTGCCCGCTGCCGGAGGCCGAGGTGGCGGACGAGGGGGCCTGGCCAAAAGCGGGAGTCGCCCCGAAGGCCGTCTGGCTGAAAGCGAAGCCGCTTGACGTGTTTGCCGGCTGGCCAAAGGCCGGAGCCTGTCCGAAGGCAGGCTGGCTGAAGCCTCCGGGGCTTCCCGCAGCGAAGGCAGAGGTGGTAAACCCGGTGCCTGCCCCCTGGGTCGTGGCAGTGGAGGTGGATGCCGGCAGGGGCTGGCCAAACAGAGAGGCCGTCGTTGCTGCGGAGAGCTGGCCGAAGACCGAGGCGGAGGCAGGGGTAGCCCCGGCGTTTGTTGTGGGCTGGCTGAAGGCGGAGCTGGACGAAGAGCTGGAAACGGGGGGCTGTGCGCTCACGGAAGAGCTCGAGGGGGCCACTGGGAATGCCACGGAGCTGGTGGGGGGGGCCTGGAGAGAGATGCCTGAGTTGGAGGAAGAGGGTGGCATACTGGCGGCCTCTCCCGGGGCTGGGGCTATGTTTGTTGGCGCTGAGGTCACCAAGGCGTGCTGCTCGAAAGTGGAGGCCGGCGGAGGCACCTCGGCCTTCGAATCACTGGAAGCCGGGGTGGGAACAGTTTCTTTGGCAGGTGCTGCTGAAGCAGAGCTGAGGGGGGCAGAGCCTTCTTCTCCTGGAGAAGGTGGCTCTTGGGAAGGTTGTTCCTGAGGGGCCTCTGGGGTCTGTCCCTGCATCGGGGCTGGAGCAGGCAGGGCGGCCTCGTTTGCAGACGGCTTTTCGGGGGCTGAGATGGTTTTGGCATCTGCCTCTCCTTTGCCAGGTGGTGCAGAAGCCACAGCGGTGGCTGCCGAACTCAACAGACTTCCGAACGAGAGAGTCGCCGATGCCGGAGGGGGCACCGAGGCAGCGGACGATACCACTGGGGCGTTTGCCTGTGGCATGCCGAACAGAAAAGCTGACTTGCTGCCGCCTGACGATGCTCCCGTGCCCAGGGTGCCAGGAGCCCCTGTGCTGACTAACTGCACATTGCCAAAGATGGTGCCTGCACTGACCGCTGGCGATGACACACCGGTGGCTGTGACCGCGGGTGCGGCAGCCTCTGCTGGTTTGTCGACTTGCGGGGAGCTCCCCAGAGTGAACCCGGAAGGCGCTGACGTTGCTTTTGGCAGCTGACCGCTGGCTGCCGTGCTACATGGAGGTTTGGCAGGGGCAACCCTTGCGTTATCGTCGGCTTGGCCCACTCTCAGTCCGGAGAAGCTCCCAAGAGTCTCTCCAGCCACAGGGCCTTGGGATACGGGGTCTCCATGCTTTGGTGGAAGGTTCTCCAATTTGGCGGAGGGAACAGAAGTGGCGGCTGTGTCTGCTTGGCCATTTGCCGGGCTGGGATCTCCGGAACTGCTGCTTATCACGGAAGCCCCCGAAAGGCTAGTTGGTTTTGTGGGCCCCAAAGTAAACGGGCTCTCGGGAGCGGTTCCAAATTTAGCATTCCCACTGAGGGAGAAGGTATCCGGCTGGCTGGATTCTTTGGCAGTGGGGGCTGCTGCTACGAAAGAAGGACAAATGCCTAACATTAGAAGGTAACGCTAAAAGTACAGGATCGGACTGGAGGTGCAAAGGGCAAAAGCTGACCCAACAGAGGAAGCCCCAAATTTGGTGTCATGAGAGAACCACCGGCGGCAGGGAGAACAATTATATACAAGACTAACTGCAACTGTCAAAGGCTTTCACGGCTGGAAGCAACTGGTTGTTGTGGGCTTTCTGGACTATGTGGCTGGGGTCTGTCAGTTTAAGTCCCTAAACTAGCAGACCACGGACCACGCACTCGGGAAATCCACAACAACCAGTCTAACAGTAACTCTTCCAAGATTTCAGCCAGGGGTTCTGTTTAACAGGATGCCTTTGGATCTACACAGCTGGGCCGTGCAAAAGCCACACCTAGCCCCGCCCACGTGAGCCCTTACGGAAGGGAAGTATACAAATGCAATAAATAAATAAAATAATCAAAGAGCTGCCATTTTAAGGGCTTATGGCAGGGGTAGTCAAACTGCGGCCCTCCAGATGTCCATGGACTACAATTCCCATTAGCCCCTGCCAGCGAATGCTGTCCATGGACATCTGGAGGGCCGCAGTTTGACTACCCCTGGCTTATGGGAACACAAAATACCACCCAGGGAAGAGGCTCCCTCTTCCACCCCTACATGATTCCCTGCTTGGGCCTTGCCTTCTCCCAGTCAACCTCTGCTGTATGTGACTGCACTGAGTCTCACTGAAGGATCCAATCACTCATCGTGCAAAACTCCGGGTAACTGCTGTGGTTCAGTGGTGAGCAGCTGCTCGGCCTGTGGAAGACCCCAGGGTTCAGGGCCCTGGGAGCTGGCACTGGATGAGCCCTCCCCTCGGCCTGAGACCCTGGAGAAACCAGTGAGTCAGACTGGCCACCTGTTTGACTTGGAAGCAACCTCTGCCCGGAGCAGAACCGCAAGCTGGGTACGTGAGGACCACTGGGTCCCTCTGGCTTCCTCTTCAGCCACCTAAGGACAGGCCTTCTTACCTTGTGAAGCAGAGCCAGGCGTCGCAGGGCTTGAAGGGACGGCAGCAAAATTAAAACCAGGCCTAGGGGAGAAAGTGCACATGAGACAACCTGATGCTTTCCCCCTGACCACAGAATCCCAGATGAAAGAGCCATCGATCCATCCATCTCCTGCCTGGTAGCTTTTTTTAAAAAGTAGGGGTTGTATTTTGTATTTGAAATGAGCATGGGCGCACACACCAGCTTCGCCCTTTGACACGCTCTGGTATTTCTGCCACAGCACAGGAAAAAGACCCTTTAACACCTAGGGATTTCCAACCGGGCTTCCGGGGAACCCTAAGGCTACATGAGAGCTCCCCTGGAGTTACACAGCTTTCCCCAGATATTCAGATGTCCACTGGCATCACTAGAGGTCACTGGAGCCCCCTTCCCCTGCCACTCGACAGGTCTTGTCTCTTTCTCCACAACGGAAATGGTGAATGATTGATTGGTCAGCTGGCTCCTGTCACTTCTGCACCAACTTCTCTGAAGGGGACCATCACCACTTTTGGGGGTCCTCGAAGCCTTAGCAATATTTCAGGAGTTCCCCCATGGTCAAAAGTTTGAAGACAAACAGCAATACAGGCTTTGACAGAGCCCTTCTCTTTTCACAGCTCCCACAAAGGGGCATCAGAGCCATTTTCAGGAGGTAATGCTGAAATATTTTTCAGGCTTTGAGGTATCAGGAAATGATATCATCTGGCCACGCCTCCCTGCCACATCCCGGAAGTGTTAGGAGCCTTGGGCAGCAAAGCTTTAAATGGCCAAGGCCGCTCCCCTTCCCACCCCATCACTGGCCACTGGAGAGGGGTGGTTAATCTATCCAAATAAGGGTACAATTTTGTTTTTTTTTCATTAAAACCCTTTTTGGGAGGGCGCACCACAGTACCATTGAGAGGCCTTTGCAGTACTGTATGGTCCCTCGGTACCACGGTTGGGAAGCCTCCGGGGAGGGCGATATATAAATATAATAAATAAATAAATAAACCTTGCTTTAGATCAGCCGTTCTCAACCTGGGGGTCGATCCACCCTTTCAGGGGGGTCGCTGAGGCCGCTGCTGGCGACCCAAAGGCGAAGGGGATGAGAGCTGCTGGTGGCGGTGACCCAAAGGGGGTCGTAGGGCTGCATGCGCGCTGGTGATCATGGAAGGTGATCATGATCACCAGCACGCGCACATCCCTACAAGAAGAAGAAGAAGAGTTGGTTCTTATATGCCACATTTCCCTACCCAAAGGAGGCTCAAAGTGGCTTACAGTTGCCTTCCCATTCCTCTCCCCACTACAGACACCCTGTGGGGTGGGTGAGGCTGAGAGAGCCCTGATATCACTGCCCGGTCAGAACAGTTTTATCAGTGCTGTGGCGAGCCAAAGGTCACCCAGCTGGCTGCATGTGGGGGAGTGCAGAATCGAACCTGGCATGCCAGATTAGAAGTCCACACTCCTAACCACTACACCAAATTGGCTCTCCCCCTTTGGGCTGCCGCCACAACATCCCCTGCTGCGAACCCTGCCACTGTGGCCGTGGCAGCAGTTGCACCGGGTGGAGGGTTCAGAACTGCTGCTTTAGAAAGACGGAAATTTACAATTTGTATGTAGCCATGGGTTCAAGGTTATGCTGGAAGTCAGGTCGGATGATTCCCCCCCCCCACCCCTCGGACCAGGTTAAATCTCTGGGCAATTAAATTGTGTATATCTCATTGATACAAATTTTAAAATGTTATTAAAATTTTAAAACATTTATTAAAGTGTTATATATGTAATTTATTTTTGTACTTATTGATTTAAACCTTATATTATCAGCCCTGAGCCGCCCAGGGAAGGGCAGGGTATAAAAAATAAAATTATTATTATTAATATTATCTAAATGGGTCCATGCAATGAGCTGTAATTGTGCTGAGGAAACAACCGGTCCCTCGTGCTGTTTTCCTAATGATGAGATAAGTTAGTTGATCTCCCAGCACGAAGTGTTACTATCACACTGGAAACAGCAAGAGTCCAGGAGCACCTTAAAGACGAACCAGATTTCTGGCAGGGTACGAGCTTTTGGCAGTCACCACTCACTTCTTCAGTATGGGCAGTGACTCCCAAAAGCTCACCCCTTCCCCAATTTTGTCAGTCTTTCAGGTGCTCCTGGACTCTTCCTCTTTTCTGAAGAAAAAGATGGGGTGACATGGCTGCCCTTCTTGAACTATCACACTGGAAATGCTTTGTTTGTGCTACTACGTGCTAGCTTGGCTGATCATCTGTAGCAAGTCAAAATCCCTTCCAGGTGACTAAGACTGGATGCCATGCAGTCATTAAAAAAAGAACCTCAAAAAAAATCTTTGACCCAATTGCTTAGCACAGGTCTCTCTCTATACAGAGATGACAGACTGACTCCTTTGCACACCTTGTGAGCTCAAATAGTACACTCAGGCAACATGATGGGGTAGACACAAATGTGCATCTCTTTGGGATCCAGCTTGGTAGCCTCTAAGACTGGTAGCCTCTAAACTGGAGAGCCGTGTTCAATTCCCCACTTCTATTTCACATGCAGCAAGCTGGGTGACCTTGGTCCAATACCAGTTCTCTCAGACTCACCTACTTCACAGGGGATCTGTTGTTAGAGGAAACGTGGTGACTGCAATCCAGTCACCCCTTTGGGACACCTTTGGATAGTAAAAAGCAGAGTAGAAAAAAAGAAGCTACTCTTCTTCTTTAAACAGCTGTCTATAGGGCAACCAATAAAGATCACAATGTACCAACAAAAGAAGGGAGTATTGTAAAAATGCTAGTTTGCAATCCTAAGATTTTTTTTTACCCCCCCTAAAAGCTCCACGCCCCCCCCCCCCAGAACTTCAGCACTGTAGCCTTCATGCTGTGGTCTGGAGTGTTCCAGGCACTTAAAAGTACATAGTGCAAAGTAATTTTTACTATGGCCCTAAAGCAGGGGTGGGCAAACTGTGGCCCTTCAGATGTCCATGGACTACAATTCCCATGAGCCGCTGCAAGCAATTTTCCCACCCCTGCCCTAAAGGGTAGGTCAGCATCCCCAAAGAGTTTACTAATGAGGGCTGCGTGTGTCAGTGTTTGGGGAAGTGCCTTGAGTTTCCGTCCCCTTTGCAGCCCCTTCCTTCTAGGACTTGGGAGAAAATATGCAGGTTAAGTAGAAGGGCTGGATTTTTCCATCCCTTGCTTGTCTCTACCCGAAGGAGTCCCAAAATGGCTTACAAACACCTTTCCTTTCCTCTCCCCACAGCAGACACTCCGTGAAGTAGGTAGGGCTGAGAGAACTCTGAGAGAACCGGGACTGACCGAAAATCATCCAGCAGTTCTCATGTAACTCAAAGCAGTTCACAATTGCTCCCCACCCCACCCCGCAACAGACACCTTGTGAGGTAGGTGGGGCTGAGAAAACTGTGACTCGCCCAAGGTCATCCAGCTGGCTGCATGTGGAGAAGGAATCAAACCCAGTTCTCCAGTTCAGAGGCTACCTTCTTGGCCACTTACACCATGCTGGCTCCCAGGTAGATGCATAAGTTGCCAGGACCGCAGGATTCCCTATTATTGGTGGGCTACTGAGGATGCCAAGATTTATAGTCTAGTTCAGGGGTAGTCAAACTGTGGCCCTCCAGATGTCCATGGACTACAATTCCCATGAGCCCCTGCCAGCTGGCAGGGGCTCCTGGGAATTGTAGTCCATGGACATCTGGAGGGCCACTGTTTGACTACCCCTGGTCTAGTTTGTTCTAAAAACTGGAAATCTTTGCAGGACCTATTAGCATGTACTGGACGTGACCAGCCCCCCCCCCTCCTACACATGCTCTTGTGTGTGTGAGTGCTTACATAACTGAGGCTTCCAGATGGCACTGAGATGATTTAGTCACCTCTGTGAGTAGCTTATGGGCATCCCCCCCCCCCAGCCACAATCTGCCCGTCAGGCTGCAGCCTCCTTTTGAGCTTTGGCACTTTCAGGCTGGTCTGGTTCGTGGCTCTCTCGGGGGCAATATTTCACCAGAGGCAAGGATCAAAGCCACAGTTGCATGAAAGGCTTTGTCGTAAAAACGTTAAACAGCCATGGCTAGGGAAAGGGGATACCTTAAGATTGCCGAACGCAAAGGTGACCTCAGACATTGCACCTCCTAACAAGCAATGCCTGGGAATTCCCTCCACTCCCCCAATGTTTTTAAGTTTGGGATTTTGAAAGAAACAAAAAAGGCACCGCCAGGCTATTGAGCATGGCACTGATAAAGGAGCTGTCAATGTGCCAGCCGAATGCCTGCGGGTGTGCGTGGAGATGGCAGGGGGACGAAGGGCCAGTCTGACCTGCAAGATCTTAATCGACAGGGATCAGTCCACCCCAGTAATAAGGATGGAGGACTTTGCTACATCTAAAGAACTGAGCAGCTACAAGTTTTCCTAGTCTTTAAGGTGCTACTCGACTCTTGCTGTTGTCTGTCTGCAAGCGTTCTTCCCCTTTGCTTGGTGAAGTGGCTAAGAAGGGTGGCCTCTAATCTAGAGAGCCAGGTTTGATTCCCCGCTCCTCCACAAGCAGCCAGCTGGGTGACCTTGGGCTAGTCATAGTCCTGTTAGAGCTATTCTCGCAGAGCAGTTTTCTCAGAGCTCTCTTAAGCCCCACCTTCTTCCCAGGACGTCTGTTGTGGAGAGGGGAAGGGAAGGCAACTGTAAGCCACTTTGAGACATGTGAAGCCTGATGGGTGATCTTGGGCTAGTCAGTTCTCTCAGAGCTCTCTCAGCCCCACTGCCCTCACAAGGTGTCTGTTGTGGGGAGAGGAAGGGAAGGCAATTGGAAGCTGCTTTGAGACCCATGCTGCGTGCCCTTAGACGAGCCACAGTTCTCTCAGAACTCTCTCAGCCTTGCCTCCCTCACAGGGTGTCTGTCATAGGGAGAGAAGGTGATTGTAAGCTCCTTTGGGTAATGAAAAGTGGTGTATACAAAACAACTTTTCTTCTATGGGGGAAAACAATTCCTCTCCACTCACTCTGGTGTAGGCTAATCCTTCCCTCTTCCACTGGTGATCCCAGCAACTAGGCTGACTAACATGGCCCCTCCTTATTTAAGAATGCAAAGGACCTTGGGAAATGCAGTCTCAAAACATCCCATCTTCTTTGACAAGCAGTTGGCTGCAGAGACCCAGGGGTGCAGCATTAGTCAGTCTCAGGCATTTAGTGACCACATTGCCTGGAGGAGACCCTGCCCCAATTTGGGAGCATAGTGTCCCAAGTTGCTACCACTGCAGCTCTTGTTTCTTAGAATCATAGAATCATAGAGTTGGAAGGGGCCATACAGGCCATCTAGTCCAACCCCCTGCTCAACACAGGATCAGCTGTGCTTGCATGTCTTTGCTTGCATGAGGCGAATGCTGGCAGGGGCTCATGGGAATTGTAGTCCATGGACATCTGGAGGGCCGCAGTTTGACTACCCCTGGAATAGATGGACCCTCACTGGTCTGATGCTGCAGGGTTTTTCTTATGTACTGCTTTGTACTCTTATTTTATCCTTTTAATGTATATAGTGTAGGCTGCTCCGAGCACCCCAGTAAGGAAGAAAGATGGCTAATGAGCGTTTTAAATAAATAAACCAGGATTTTATATGCGCAGAGTGTCCTGAAATAATGCCTGTCTCCCTGAAAGGTAGCTAGTTGTCCCAAGCAAATCACTGAAAAAGAGCAGAGCTGTACATGAGACGTGGCCTTTTCTGCAGCGGCCCCAGGGGACTTCATTTCCACGCTTGCCTCTCCTTCCAATGAAAAGTGGTGATTTTGCAGAAGGCCTCTGGTCTCTGACTTCAGCAGCCGCCAACCCCCAATTTGTTTCATCTGCTTATTTTGCTGAGCAGCTGCTGGGAACTGTCTCTTTTTAATCTGCTGGCTGAGGCACAAGTTAACTCTTTTGTCCTAGGGACAGCTACTGCTCAAGGACAAAAGGACTCCTGCCCAATAGGAGTGCAGATTTTGGTCTTGCTACATGCTCCCTGGCTGTTCTGGCGCATTGTTGCTTGCGCTGGTTTGAGGGTGGAAATCTCAGTGGATTGCAGCGGGATGAGCTGAAAGAGACACCGCAGCACTTGGGTAAGGAAGGACACAGTTAGCCACTGACCTCCTGCTGTGCAATCACACCACACAGAAGCAGGCTGCGGACTAACGCCAAAGGCTCACGAAGATTAACCGTAGAAAGTGATTTGGGAGAGCTCGAGAGCAGGACGGGGGCGAGAGTGTGCCGGCCATACGAACCCTGAGGAGTGGAATGCAAACGCCGTGCCGAACTGGGAACTGGCTGGAGCTGCAGCGGACGGAGCAACGGAGGCAGTGGTCTTTGTTGCCCCTTGGCCTGAAAACACAGAGACGGTTATGGAATGACGAGAGTATCTGCACATGCTCACATGCACATGTACGCATGCGAAGTAAAGGTGCTGTCTGTTCGACCCTTGGTTTCCCCCAGTACAAGTCTTTGGAGTCACCTTCCAAATCTGCTTAGCACAGCAGTCTCATTGCACCAGCTGAAGAGTTATGACAGGGGTAGTCAAACTGCGGCCCTCCAGATGTCCATGGACTACAATTCCCAGGAGCCCCCTGCCAGCATTCGCTGGCAGGGGGCTCCTGGGAATTGTAGTCCATGGACATCTGGAGGGCCGCAGTTTGACTACCCCTGAGTTATGACAATAGACAATGGAGGCCAGCACTGATTAACAGAAGCAGCCTCGGAAGTGAGGAGGGGGGGGGACAGGCATGCTCAATGGGAGCCATAGGCTTTGTCAACCAGGGTTTCTTGACGGCTCTGGAAGGATTTCACAAATGGGTGGGAATTAATTTTTAATATATATTCTTAAATGTGTTAAACCTTTATCGGGTGATATGACCAAACATGGTCATGTTCTTGCCTCCTCTTTCAAAATGGCCAATGATGGGCCTGGAGGGGGTGGGAAGGGGAGGGGCCTCAGGTTGGGCATGTCCACAGCTCTGCTTCCCAACCAGATTCTGCACGACCTCGCTGCTTTGGCTCTTTGATGTGTGTGCAGAATCAGCAAAAAACTGTCCCCATCCTGATGTACACAGAAATTCTAGGCAAGACTAAGGCTGATCTCCCTGACCCTCTCTGGGGATTTTGACGAACCCTCTGCTCCTCTGTCCATCTGGGAGACAAGAGAGAGAACGTGTGGACTGCCCAAAGCGTCACCAGCACCCGGGACTCACTTCAAAGGGCATTATGACACGGACAAGCCCCCTCTCCCATCCTTTGGTGCTTGAAGGAGGGAAAGGGGGCTGTGTGCTGCCTGGTTTGGTGCAGATGTCTGGAGCGCCCATGTGGCTCTGTGCCACAGGCACAGCACCCTGAATGTAAATTTTGGCTGCTAGGTCTCTAAAATTTGTGGCCCTTTCTCTCCACCCCTTTGCAAGCCAGGAGTGCTGAAACCCTGCCCTTGTAGAACAGAAGCGTGTCCTTGCTGAGGCCAGCAGCTCCAGGTCAGCCTCTGGAACCGCCAGGAGGAATGCATCAGCAGAGCAATGCTGAACTACAGTGCTATAAAACAGGGGTCGTCAACCTGTGGTCCTCCAGATGTTCATGGACTACAATTCCCATGAGCCCCTGCCAGTTTTTGCTGGCAGGGGCTCATGGTAATTGTAGTCTACGAACATCTGGAGGACCACAGGTTGACGACCCCTGCTATAAAACACACCTTATTTGAAGATCAGCCTGGGCCTTGTGCTCCTTGGAACTGGTGACTCACATGGGCTCAGCCATTCCTGCCCATTCCCAGCTGGTGAGGCTCCCGGGGAAACATCACCACCCTAGAGGCCCGTCTGGAAGCTCTGAGCAGGCAGTGCTCAGCTATGGCTCCTGCCTTGGCTGTTCTCTCAGCAATGCTCAAGAAGATGTGTTTACTGCCCTCTGACGAGACACCCATGTTGCTCTCAAGAAGCGATCTGGTTCTCTGAGGACCTGGCTGGAGGTGCTCAGGAAAAAAGACAGAGCACACTCATGGCTTTCCAAGCCTCTCGCCGCACGTATGTGTGTGTGTGTGTGTGTGCGCGTACACATGCACGCTTGCCCTAGCAATCATGGTGAGTCTCAGATGTGCTTGAAAGAGCGCCGTGCCTTTCAGCGCCAGTGGGAAGGGCTAATTTCTGTGGGCCAGCAACACTCATGTAGCATTCAGACCCTCTGGCCAGGATGAGAGCAATTCTCTCTCTCTCACTCACACAAATACAAAGACCTCGTTTCTCTTCAAAAGACCACAGCTGTAACAATCCCCCCAATCCTCATGCCGCATTGCTGAGGAAGCCAGCAACTTTGATGTTTCTTGTATGACATTTGTGAGTGGGGGAAAAGCAAAGATGTCAGCTGTAATAGTAGAAAAAGAGCAAGGGCACAATAACATTTCTACATTATCTTTAACAACCTGGACAGGGTACAACTATCTGTGGTTCACTCCACCAGGAGCCTGGGTGTGATCCTGGGTGCCTCCCTCTCTATGGAGGCACAGCTCTCCCTGAAGAGATCCAGGCCCCGTTGGAACTAGCGCAGTTCCGCAGGGCCTGCAAAACAGAGCTCTTCCACCAGGCATTTGGTTGAGGCCACTAGAAATCTACCGGGCTCCTAGAACTCCTCTTCCCATACAGATATGCCCATTAAATACATCAAGGGGCAATCCTGCATTGAGCAGTCTATGGGGCTACAGTTGATAATGCTAATGTTCAATCATTATGGCTGTTATTGTTACTACTGGTTATTACTGTTACTACTGTTACTGCTCCTATCAGCACTACTACTGTCTCCCTTATAGAATTTCTATTGTACATGTTTTCTGTAAAACACCCTGAACAAGGGGAGGGAGGGGGGGAGTGAGGAAAGCAGCCCTTCTTGACTTTTTATCATTGACAAATCCCTGAAATATCCTTTACGCCAGCGGTCCACAAGCTTTCGCCCGCTGTGGACCGCTGCGGCGTAGTGGGGGGAGAGGGCGGCCTGGGGGCCCGCGCATGTGCGGACTAAAGCGGCCGATTAGCTTGCGGCTCGGCAAGCTTCTCTTCCCTCCCCTCCTGAAATAAGAAGCTTGCCGGGCCGCGAGCTAATCGGCTGCTTTGGCGGCCGATTTGCTCGCGGCCTGGCGAGCTTCTAGCTTCGGGGGGGGGGGAGGGAAGAAGGAGCCGTGGCCTGGCTGCAAGGCCTTTGCGGCCCGGCAGTGGGCCGCGGCCCGCGGGTTGGGGACCACTGCTTTACGCTTCTAGAAACCCCAGAAGTAGCGCAATTGTGCAGAATATGACTGGGAAGCTCACTTTGCTCACTTTCAGCTCACCTGAGGCCCCTCCCCTTCCCACCCCCTCCAGACCCATCATTGGCCATTTTGGGAGGTCGTGACATGACCATATATGGTCAATACCACCCAATAAATGTTTAACGCATTAAAAAAAATAACCAACTCCCACCAATTGGCCTTTATGTTTAACAAATTTAAAATATATATTTAAAAAGATCAACTCCCACCCACTCAGGATTCCCTTCCAAGGCCGTCAAGAAATCCCCAGTGTTTCCCATGAAACGCTGGTTGAAAAAGCCTGCTTGAAAGACTAGCAAGATTTTTTATCTATTTATTATATTTATATACCGCCCTCCTTTGCTGCCTGAAGCAGCAGAAGAAAGGTTGAGTCAAGAGGCACCTTTAAGACTTTGCTGGCCTTAAAGCTGTCCCTGGACTCACTCTGACCATGAGGCTGGGAGTTCGATCCCAGCAGCCGGCTCAAGGTTGACTCAGCCTTCCATCCTTCCGAGGTCGGTAAAATGAGTACCCAGCTTGCTGGGGGGTAAACGGTAATGACTGGGGAAGGCACTGGCAAACCACCTCGTATTGAGTCTGCCATGAAAACGCTAGAGGGTGTCACCCCAAGGGTCAGACGTGACCCGGTGCTTGCACAGGGGATACCTTTACCTTTAAGGGACTTAGAGTATAATAAATCTCCTTAGGCCTGCAAAGCAAAGCAGTAGAACTGGATTTGTCCTGGACGAGAGAGAAGCTGGCTGTCATGAGCTCCAAGAAGATAACACTTTCTTTTTAAAATGCATACAAAAGCCATTCAAAGAGACCTCTAACAAACATCTCTCTCGAAATAGTCACCACCACAATGAGTATTCAGAAAATGACTGACAGGTTTCAAATCTGACCATTCCGGCTCACTCAAGAAAGGGGTGACTCACTTTTTATTCTAATTTGTCCCCTCCGAAGGGGAAAGGGCGGCCGCCCAAGCTTGGGGCTTTCTCAATAGCCATCTGATTGCCTTTGTTGCTCATGCGCGACGCACGACAACAGAGCTCACTTTTGAAAGATCAGGGCAAAATGTTGCAAGAACTGGACTGCTGCGTAAAATGTATGTGAAAACATCAAACATTACATCTCCATGTTTCTTGAATTTTAGTTTTAAAAGTTTTCAGCTTTTTAAGGTCAAATTATTTTTATGACAAATTAAAGATCTCAAGAAGAGGTGGTTTTTAAAATTTTGAAATCATTAAAAAAAAAATGATGGAGATATAGCAATGCAACCCTGGAATGTTATGCTTGCTGCCTGTGGCCAAGCAGGCTCACAAAAAGCTCTTATTGAAATAAACATCCATCTTTAAGGTGCCACTGGACTTCTGCCTCATCTTGCCACAAGAGACTAACACAGCTAGCCTTACAGACGTGTTTAGACCAGCAGTTCTCAACCGGCCTAACGCCGCGACCCCTACAGCAGGGGCAGCGCACGCGCCCAAGCATGCATGGGCGGGCGGGCACACATGCGCCACCGTTTGCTGCAGCACTTGCCGTGGCACTGGCCTTATCCAAGGCTTCTGTGAGCTCTGAGATGGCGCAGAGGAGGCCGGTGCCATGTGGCCACCGCCACAACCCCTGGGAAAGGGCCGAACAACCCCTCGAAGGGTTGCGACCCCCACGTTGAGAACCACTGCTATAAAGCATAGACAGAGGCAGGCAGAGGCAAATAACCTTTGAAAGTCTCTTGCCCTGAAAACTCTACAGTCTCACCATAAGTTGGTTGTGATTCTGCAGCACTTTCCACTATCGCAGGGGTAGTCAAACTGCGGCCCTCCAGATGTCCATGGACTACAATTCCCAGGAGCCCCTGCCAGCGAATGCTGGCAGGGCCTTCTGGGAATTGTAGTCCATGGACATCTGGAGGGCCGCAGTTTGACTACCCCTGCACTATCGTGTAGGGCTTCCTGCATTCACTGGGGGGGGGGTCGCTGGGAGGGCTTCCTGCATTCACGGGGAGGAGGGGCCCGACTCTTGGAATTTCAAAAATCTCTTATGATTTTATTGTAGAGTTTTTGTAAATTCCTAGTGCGTCATGACCTCACTTCCGGTTCTGAAACAGGAAATGACTTCCGGTCCCCTACAATGTCCTCTTGCTGCTCCACTGAGGGCAGGTGACAGGGATCCGTGTCCTCTTTTAGTCTCACTCTTAAGTTTCCCTTTCCTCAACTTTCTTCCCCTCTTTGTCTGTACCACTTTAAAGACAGATGGTGGAAAGCAATTGTCCTGTGCTCCAACAGAAGGAGGATCCAATCCCTGCTCAAGGAAGAAGTGTTGGTTTTTATACCCTGCTTTTCACTACTTTAAGGAGTCTCAAAGCAGGTGATAATCATCTTCCCCTCCTCTCCACACAACAGTAGGAACTGTGACTGGCTCAAGGTCACCCAGCTGGCTTCTTGTGGAGGAGTGGGGAATCAAACCCTGTTCTCCAGATTAGAATCTGCTATTCTTAACTGCTACATCACGCTGGCCCTCTACTTACCCAGAGGGAGAAGCTGAGATCTGTGGACATTTTAAACACAGTTTGTAAAAAGTACATGTGGGAAAGCACTTCCTCTTACGCAAAATAAAAATAAACTGATTAGCCTGAACATGGAAAGTGGTTGTAAGCCTGGAAGGGCATCAGAACTCATCTAGTTCTACACGGCTCTTTGAAGCCCTCAAGCTTAACCTTATACATTTAAATGTGGGTGGGGACCAAATAGAAGCCGTTTTGTTCCTTCAGCACTGGCTTTCACCGCCCGTACCTCTGTTCCTGCTCCTGCATGTCCAAATTTAGACTGCAAGTTCCTTGGGGCAGAAACTTGTCATTTGCTTATGCTTGCCTGCACACATAGATACAGAACGAGACCAAAACCTCTTCATTTTGGATGCGCTCTGATGGATGAACCAGGAAGCTATAAGTATCCAGTCACAGCCTCAGCTGTGCAGTGTGAGCTCTGCACATTACCCAGCAGGCACTGCCCACAGCCTTGCCCTTGCGTGCAGGAAAACTGAGTTTCAATTCACGGCACTCAGCTACAAAGCTCAATGTTAGCGTCAGTGATTCCGATCCAGGTCAGAGTAGTCCATGAAGACGTGAAGCTGCCTTATGCAGAATCAGAGCCTTGGTCCATCAAGTTCTGTCTTATTTTGTGTACTCAGACAGGTTGAGATTCTCCAAGGGTCTCAGACATCCACATCACCTACTGCCTGGCCCGTTTAACCTGGAAATACTGGGGACCGAACCAGAGATCTTCTGCATGCACCTTGCATACTGGGAAAGTGGTACACAAATAATAACAATATTTTTTTGTTAAACAATGGGTTCCTGCCACTTTCCCCTTTTTGCTTTGTTATGAATGATGCCCCGTAGCTGTCGGCAGTTAATTGCATTTTTTCAAAATTGTGCTTCCGCACGACAGGAACTGACCTGAGTTCTTCTTGCCCGAAGTGGCCTGACTGGTGGATGTGCTGACCACGCCCGGTAAGGATGTGGAGGTGGATGGAAGCTGCGTCGTCGTGAGGGAACCTGCCGGAGGAACCTAAAAGTGTGGAGAAAGCCAAGGTCACGGAGGAAGCAGGAGAAAGGGCTTCGGGGGACAAAACAGAAGAGGCAGGAAAATTACAGCTTTTTAAAATTAGACGTTTAAGTTGCAGCTATAATTTCCATCTAAAAGCAATCTGCCCTCCGAGGTGAGTGCATCCATATAGCTGCCCCTCTAACCCTCTCGCAAAAAACACATTTTCTTTGTAAAGGAAGACCCGTGGGTCTCTGCATGGGATTCTGGCTCTTCCTGTTCATGATCCCAGTGGCTGTAGCTGGGGAAGCAAGGAAGGCATCAAAGACTGCTGTCTGCTGCAGCCCATTCTCGTTCTTAATGGCTCTCCAGTTTCTTAACACATCTGGGGGTGGGGATGAGCCGTGAGAAGGCGCTTCCCACAAATTGTTAAGAACCTCGAGGGCTGGATGGAAAGTTCTGGATGCGGACCCCCCCCCCACTGCAATTTAGCTATCTCTGTTGTAACCACTAAACCAGGGTAGTCAAACCTGTGGTCCTCCAGATGTCCATGGACTACAATTTCCATGAGCCGCTGCCAGCAAACGCAGGCAGGGGCTCATGGGAATTGTAGGCCATGGACATCTGGAGGACCACACGTTGACTATCCTTGCACTAAACAACATGGTACCTTAAAGCCACAACTGCCCCAGGGTGCCATGGTGAGGGGTGGTATATAAACTGAATGAAGGAATGGATGAATGCACTAATCCACATCTCAAGGAACAGAGGGGACACCATTCTAGCTGGAGACACCTGTTGGGCCCAGGCTGAAAACCACACTAATGCTAAGCTAGAAGGTGCAAGACACAAAGAAACCACAGTGCAAGAGAGGTCAGACTAATCTGTTTCCGCCGGTCTGAGTCTCATGCTTCTGTGAGATGGATTAAGACCCTTCAGTGCTGTTCTGCTGTGATGAAAAGGGTGAATGGACGTGTGGGGGTCGGGGGGGGGCAGGAGAAATGCTAGATGCATGAATGTCCTTCTCCTTTTTTAGTTTAATCTTTCAGAACAGAATAGCCCCAGTTATCAAGGACAGGCAGGCCAGCCACGATGTCAGAGGAAGGCTACGGCCGCTAGCGCCCAACCAGCTGCATCCAAAATGAAGAGATAACAGCCAAGGCGAGACAGACACAATGAAGATAAATGACTGGTATGACGGTCAATACCGATGGCTGATGAATGGCAAGGATGCTTGGAGCTTGCATTGCTTTTGCAGAAAAAGTTTTCAGCCTGGCCCTGGCAGGCCTCTCTTGCCAGAATGGTACCCCCTCCATTCCTTAAGGCAAGGTCTTAAGCTGTTTGGGGCCTATGGGCTCCCTTGGAATTCTGGCACAGGACAGGAAGCACAATAACCAAAATGGCTGCCACAGAAAGCGGAGCCAAACAGAAAATGGCTGCTGCAGGAGGCGGAGCCAAGTGCAAAAGGAGAAGAGGTGAGAGTGAATACAACAAATACTGTGGTGGCAGCTGCCACAGAAACAATTTCATTTTAATCTGCGCAACCCATCAGATCTTCACTGGCCAATCAAAATCCTGGGGGGGCAAGAGCCCAACATGGCTCCACCCATTTTCTAAAAACCCTGGTGGGTACCAAGAAAGGTGTCAGCACGTGCTGTAGCACCCATGGGCTTCACCTCTTGTTACTCTTGCCTAGCTTGGGACAGTGGTTAAGAGTGGTGGCCACTAATCTGCAGAACCGGGTTTCATTCTCCACCCTTCCTCCATATACAGCCAGCTAGGTGACCTTGGGCCGGTCACAGTTCTGTTAGAGTTGTTCTTGCAGAGCAATTCTTTCAGAGCTCTCTCAAGCCCCACCTCCCTCACAGGGTGTCTGATACGGGGAGAGGAAGGGGAGGCAGTTGTAAGCTGTTTTGAGACACATGAGGTCTGCAGGGTGACCTTGGGCCAGTCCCAGTTTTCTTAGAGCTCTCTTAGTCCCACCCACCTCACAGGGTGCCTGTTGTGGGGAGAGGAAGAGAAGGAGATTGTAAGCCGCTATGAGACTCTTTTGGGCAGCGAAAAGCAGGGTATAAAAACCCAGTGCTGCTGCTGCTGCTTTTTAAGAGATGAATTTGCTATTCCCCACTCTTGTTGGGATGGAAGCAGGCAGGGAAATACAGGCGGCAAAGCAGTGGGATTCCTCAAGCAACGAGACTGAGAGAATGAGGCAGATCTTGCGGCAGTCAATGGACAAAATTTCCACCGGTTGCTTACAGAATCGGGGTATCAGACACCCCCTGGGCTTCAATGGACAGGGTTTAAGCACCTGCTTAATTCAGTGGTGTGGATCGGCAAGGCATGCAAGCGCTTGAAGGCTGGATTGTGCCGGAAGAACAGGGCTACATCCATACTTTGCAGTAGATGAGCATTTTCTAAGCTCTCTGCACGCTGGTGGAAAAAAGTGGGCAAACCAATGAAAGGCTGACAAACACTTCAGAGCTCTCCTGAATGGGGCTCTCGAGACCGCATGGAGGATAAGGAGCTGCGAGGCAGATAAACACTCAGCCAGAGAGAAAGCTCACCCCCCCCCCCCGCTGCCTGGCTTGTAGAGAATCCGGATGCAAAGAGATACCTGGCTGGCTTGACTTGTAGCAGGCCCAGTCAAAACCTGGTGTGCGACTTGAGCTGTAGACTGAAGAACAGACGGTCTAGGAGAGAGGGAAAAAGAAGATTTCAGAGCCTACTAACCACTGTCTATTTATCGCTTCATCCGTAGTCTGCCTTTTCCACAGTCTCCCAGTTCTAGGATTAAACAGTGCTATGTTGCCAGTCACAACCTGCGGCTGGAAGAGAACTGGAACTGACAGGCTCCTCTGAGCCACAGACTATGCTGTTTGCTGCATCTCTGCATGAGTTGCTGCTCTGGGAACAGGCCCCTTCAAATCAGCTTTCAGTGTGGGTGATCATCATTGTTGTTAAGACCAGGATAGAATATAGCAGGGGTTGTCAAACTGCAGCCCTGCATTCGCTGGCAGGGGCTCATGGGAATTGTAGTCCATGGACATCTGGAGGGCTGCAGTTTGACTACCCCTGGAATATAGCATGTATAGCATTTCAGAGAGGGCTCAAAGCATTACACTGACTTTATTACTCTTTAACTAATAATCTATGCTCCCTTCACACCCCCCCCCCATTCATTCTAGAGATGATGAGGAACAAATTAATCATATTTGGAACCCAAACTTCAGCTAGAAATTGACTTTCAAAGCAACCAAAACCAAAACTGGGTTTGAAGAAACCGATTTTCCTGCTCGTAAAAAGGGTTATGTAATCCACACTGACCAAAGTCATGTGAAACAAAGACTAATAGGAAAGTGAGACAGTGTTAACAAACTGTCATCCGTACAACAACCCTATAAGGTAGATCAGCAATTATTCCCACATTGTAGAGGAGGAGGGGAAAAGCAGCTTGCCAGTGGGTGAGCTCATGGCAGAGCAGCAAGATATCCACCAAGCATCTGACCCCAATGGCTGTGCTAGACTAGCCCTTCCCACTGGCCTTTACAAAACCCACAGGGCTATTTATACTGGAGAGTTCCAGCTGAAGAGACTGGAGCTGCAAGATGCGGAAACAAAGTGGCCTGAACACTGCAGAGTCTCATCTGCGGGGTGAGGTTGGACCAAGATGGAGCAGGTCGAGCTCTCAGAGACACAGAATGAATCCTTCTATGAATTAAAAACAATACACCCTGATCAGCTTGGTATGGTGGTTAAGAGTGGCAGCCTCTAAACTGGAAAACCAGGTTTGATTCCCCATTCCACCTCCACATGCAGAAAGAGAGTTCCAGGTAAGCACTTTTGACACATGGAAATTCCCGGACATTCATCCCTCTTAAGGGGACAGACCAATCCTCAAGGCTACAATTCCACAGGTGGTGTTGTTTCCTGAATTGGATTAATTAAATTTCTGGTTACTTAAATTTCTGAGAATGTCATTTTTCCAAAATAATTCATGTTAGAAATATGAATGTATTTTTAACTTGAGGTTTATAGGAATGGTGAAACTTTTTTCACAGTATCTTCCTCTTTCGCTCAAGGACAGGAAATAAGGCGGCATAAGGGAGAGGCAGATGCCCTTGTTAAATTGGAAGGATCTGTTTAGACTGGCACCCTGGCTTTTATCAGAAATGACGTAACCAAGGAATACTTGGGACTGCAGAGAGATCTTAGTGAACCCCAGGGGCTTGGTCTGATTAACGCTGGGGGAGTCAAACTGCGGCCCTCCAGATGTCCATGGACTACAATTCCCATGAGCCCCTGCCAGCAAATGCGGAATTGTAGTCCATGGACATCTGGAGGACTACCCCTGGATTAACGCAAATGAGGAAGAGAAACAAAGAGGGAAAAAAAGGTGAAAACAAAGATAGGGTAACAAAGCAAGCTTCCGGTTGCCTTGCACGATAAAACTTTCGGGGCCAACCTGGAGCTGTCTCCCAAGGTTGCTGAAGGCTTGGCGTAGTGGTTAGTTAGGAACATGGACACCTGTTATGGCTCACGGCCAGCAGCTCAAGATCAGCAACGTGGCCTATCCTTCCCTCCCTGCAGTCTTCCCCCCCCCTTTCTGGATTTCTCTTCCTCTCTTGCATTAACACAAGCACAGCGCTGTGGGTCGCCTCATTGAGACTGCCAATGATACATTTTATCTGCTGTTTCTTTTATGATTCTTTTAAAGTTCTCTGTGTTGTTGTTGGGTTTTTAAAAGAGATGATGTTGCTGAAGCGAAACAAAACGCAGCAAAAAAGCTTGGGCTCCAGGCCATGCAAGAGAAAGGTGGCTGGGTATTGCCACTTCTAACTCTGTTATTTCCACGAGGGAGCAGCCCACACTGTTCCCCTGCCAAACACCTTGGGTTCCCCAAACAATGTCCTTGTAATCTGGCCTGCGATAACTGCCAAGGCAGAAGTTTCGAAGTCAGTGCAAGGGGAGGGCTGCTTGTTGTGACTGCAGCATGGGACGAAACGTCCTGGTGGAACGGGGAAGGCCAAACGCTTGTGTTTTTAAAACAGGGCAAATGAAGGGAGGTCTGACGGAGCCAGAGAGGAGTCCCAGATAATGCCATATGTGAGTTGGGTCAGGACACTGATGGGTCCAGTGCCTGTTAAGGGAGCCAGCATACTGCAAGGGCTGTGGGAGAGGAAGGGAAGTTGATTGTGAGCTGCTTGGAGACATGTGAGGCCTGCTGGGAGACCGTGGCCAGTCACAGTTCTCTCAGAGCTCTCTCAACCTCACCTACCAGACAGGGTATCGGTTGTGGGGAGAGAGATGGTGATTGTGAGCCACTTTAAGACTCCTGTGGTAGTGAAAAGCAGCATATAAAAACCAACTTTTCTTCTAGGGAGAATGCAGGCTTGATTCAATGCTGAATCTACTTGTTCTGCCTTTTTGAAGGTCTGTGTTATCACGAAAGCTCTCTTCCAATGGCACATTGGTGGCTTCAAAAGGCAACTAGACAATGGATGGAGAAAAGATTCACCAGAGGCTCTTAGCGATGAACACTAAATGGTAACTCTATGTTCAGAAGCAGTGCACCTCTGAATGACTGTTGCATGGAGGGGAGAGAACAGGGGCAGGCGTAATTAATTATAAATTTATATACTGCCCTCCCTGAAGAGCCTCTTGTGGCGCAGGGTGGTAAGGCAGCAGACATGCAGTCTGAAATCTCTGCCCATGAGGCTGGGAGTTCAATCCCAGCAGCAGACTCAAGGTTGACTCAGCCTTCCATTCTTCCGAGGTCGGGGGGTAAATGGCAAGGGGGAAGGCACTGGCAAGGCCACCCTGTATTGAGTCTCCTGGAGGGCGTCACCCCAAGGGTCAGACATGACTCTGTGCTTGCACAGGGGATACCTACTGCCCTTTGGCTTCTGTGATTCCCTTTCAAGACCATCTGGGTGGCATTGGGGGTGGGGGGGACAGGATATTGAGCTAGATCCAGCAAGATTCTTATGCTTTGTAAGTAACTGAAGAAGGGAGGGGGAGAGGAGCTGAGGGGCAGGAATGCATCTCCAAAGCAGAACTCACAGCCAAATTATGAGTTGAATTTGCAGGCCGACAAGCTCAATGTTCAGCCACATTTCTAGAATATATGTCCCTAATCCATACTGAACCCTTGATCTTTCACAGCACGCAATTATGTAGCAATAGCAGGAGGTCAAGATTGCTTCCAGATGAAAGACGTGCAAAGTCTCTGCAAAGCATAAGGGTGGTTGCCAAACGAATTGGCAGAACAGGGAGCAGGGAGGGGTTGCGGTTCTCTGGACAAGCCTTTGCTTCGCATGCAGAAGGACCCCCAGTTCAATCCTTGACTTCTCCAGCTAAAAAGGAACAGGCAGTGTGTGATATGAAATGCCTCTGCCTGAGTCCCTGGGCAGCTGCTGCCAGTCTGAGCAGACAACGCTGACCTTGATGAACCCAGAGTTGGATTCAGTACAAGGCAGCTTCATGTGTGTGAACAGAGGCTCTCCTTGGTGACAGGGGGGAGACAGTCATACAGACAAGACACGGGATAATCTTTTGCCAAATGCGAGGAAGCTGCTTCTCACTTTAAAAAGCCAAACACTGTTCCAGGCTGGTGCTGAAAGTGAAAAAGGGGCCCACAAGCCAAAATGCAAACCGATGCGTATGCCAATTTTGGGAGAGGAGGTATACAAATATCATCATCATCAACACCACCACTTGTTCTTCACCCCTGCCCTTTTACCTGCACTGGAAGGGGACAATTTCATACACATAGACTTTGTAATGCTACAAGCCCGATATTAAGATATTGTACACCGCCATGAGCCGGGTGGCCAAGAGTGGCGGTTAACAAATAATAACATTACAATTTGCTAGGTACCCCCAGAGGTCCCTCCAAAAGTGGGACAATCTGGTCACCTTAAAGTAAGCCCTTTTCAACCTCTTGACTGTGGAGGAGCCCCCGGAATTATTTTGCAGACTTCGAGGAGCCCCGGAAGTGATGTCAGCTGGCCATGCCTCCATGCCACGCCCCCAAAAGTTGCATGTCACTAGAAGTGACATCACCACCTGTGTTAGCAGGCAGTCTTGAGGACTGAGGGGGGGGGGAGAAATAGGATGCGGTTTAAGGAGGGAATAGGCATGCAGGCTCCACCCCCTCCCTGGCACAGAAACCATGAGAGAACTCACTCACGATTGGGTGGGAGAGCAAAGCAGCTAATTCCCTAGCTTGTGGCCAAGTCCATTAATACAGGAGAGGAAATACTGCAGACCTGCGGACCCCTGGTTGCAAATCCCTGATGCAAGTAAAATAATGTTATCCCTGAAACACCACTACTGCCCTCTGCTGATAGTTGGGCCTTCTTGCAAGTACAGCTACAACCCGATAGGTCACGGAAGAGGCGCAGTAAGAGCATTTGCTCACCCTGTTGCTGGAGCCACGGCAGTGGGAGAGGCATTGTTCTTCAGTTCTCGCACGTTCACCACCTGAGGGACGTTCTTCAAGGTAGACTCCGTTAAGGAAGTGCTCACACCTTTTAAGATAAACAAATAAGAGGGTGCGTTAATTCTTTTGGCAATGGTGCATCTCTCGCTGCACACACAAGACTTCCCAGCATGCACAGACTTACCACCTATTAAATAACAGGAGCCATCTACGGCCTGGTCCTCTTGAAAGTGGCTCACATGCTCAGTGGCACCCCCAGAAGGGTGATGTACCACAGCACAATGGGAGAGCACTAACTGTATGCAGAAGGCCTGAGGTCCAATTCCTGGCATCTTCAGTCAAAAGGAAAGATCCTTTGCTGCCTGACACTCTGGTGTGATGCTGCCAGTCACAGCAGAGGAAACTAAACAAAACCAAGGGCGTGATATAAGCAGAGTTGATCTTGACTATAGGTCATGTGATCCAATGCTCCTCCCCTTTGGAAAAAAGAAAATCCCTAGCTTGCAGAAAACTAGCCCAGTGGGAAGAAGAGTTCTAGCCTTCTCGCTGACAGACTAATATTCTACACGCAGGGATTTTTTTTCTCCTATGGAAAGACATTCCGTCAATTCCTTACAATATTTTGAATGGAACAGCCTCTGCTGCAGTCCTTACCTTAGTGAGAACTAGGTGTAGACAGGCATCTTCAGAAGAAGATGGCAGAAAAGGGCTGTCCCACTGGGTAGTGAAGACTCCTGAAGATCTACTGAACACTGCAGCCTCAAACATCCATTTATCTCTCGGCAGCTGCCTGCCCAAACCAACCACAGGCTGTTTCCCCTGAGTGTTAACATGACCACCCTGTGAGAAATGTTCACCCAATCTGCACTCGAACAATATTCAAAATCCTCTTAGAAGCAAAATAAAAAGAAATAGCCACCCCATAAGTATTTTATTTATATACTCTAACCTCGCTGACATCATATAAGAAACAATAAAACGGCTGGGAGACAACTGGGAAGGGTGGACTATACAAATAGAGTTATTAATATATTCTTCACATAAAAACTGCTTCCTGTTGTGTCTGTCTATAGAGACGGAACAGAATTTGGAGGGGTTTCTGCCACTGGATGAATTTTTTGAGTAGGGAGGCCGGCATCTCACGATGAGAAGAAGAAGAAGGGCTGGGGTTTTTGCACTCCGCTTTTTACTGCTTGAAAGCAGCCAGTATAACAGCCTTGGGCCGTGAGGATGCATTTTCCTATTACTGCCAAGCTATGAAACTCATTGTGTGATTTGGGGCGGGCAACTATTGGTCAGTCTAACCCGCAGAAGCAGTTGTTCCGAGGATAAGATGCGTTTTCGCACGTGTGTGTGTGTGTAATTGCAAAACCACATTATGCTACCCTGAGTTTCTCAGAGAATGGGCTACATAAGAAAGAAACAGATCAAAGCTGGAGTCCAACGGCACCTTGAAGATCAACCAAGTTGTATTCAAGGTAGAAGATTCCGTATGCGGGCACAGTTTGCCAGATTCAGAGGTGCCCCTGGACTCCTACTTTGTTCTGCTGCTTCAGACCAACACGGCGACCCACCTGAATCTGTAAAAAAGAAACGTTTAAGAAGTGTTCGTGCTTATTCTACAACCAGGCTCCAGTGATTTTCAAGGTTCTGTTCAACCATCCGTTCAACCAAATCCCAGCAGTTCTAACAGGCAAACCTCAGTGCAGAGCTGCCTCTTGACTTCCGCATGTGTGTGGCACTCCTGCTTCCTATGGGGCAGGCACCTCTGGGGCCAGAGCCATTATCATAGCTGCGGTTTGTCAATTCAGGCTTCCGCAGTCAAACAGTTGTTAGTGCAGCCCAAAGTTTTCAAATCCATTTCAAACTATGGTTTAAACCAGGGGTAGTCAAACTGCGGCCCTCCAGATGTCCATGGACTACAATTCCCAGGAGCCCCTGCCAGCGAATGCTGGCCGGGGCTCATGGGAATTGTAGTCAATGGACATTTGGAGGGCTGCAGTTTGACTACCCCTGGTTTAAACCATGTTTAAGGGAGGGGCTGTGGCTCCGTGGAAGAGAATCATAGGATCCTAGGGGGGGCCACACTGGCCATCTAGTTCAACCCCCAACTCCATGCAGGATCAGCCTCAAGCATCCAGGATAAGAATAATAGAATCCCAGAGTTGGAAGGGGCCACACTAGGCCATCTAGTCCAACCCCCTGCTCCATGCAAGATCAGCCTAAAGCATCCAGGGTAAGTCTCTGTCCAATCACTGTGTGAAGATTGCCAATGAGTGGGAGCTCACCACCTCCTTAGGCAGTTGATTCCACTGCTGAACTACTTGGACTGTGAAATTTTTTTCCTGATATCTGGCTGATATCATTCTCCATATAGTTTGAGCCCATTACTGCAAGTCCTATCCTCTGCTGCCAACAGGAAGCTTTCCCTGCCCTCCTCTAAGTCAGTGGTCCCCCAACCCCTGGTCCGGAGACCAGTACCAATCCGTGGATCAGTCCGTACCGGGCCGCAGCTCCTCCTTGTCCTCCACCCTGGCTGCTGCCTTGAGGGGTGCCCTGCCACTCTGCTGCCAGCTCACCTTTGGTGCTCTCCAGCGTTCACCATGGCTGGGGCTCCCCCTTGGCATGGCACTGTGCAGCTGCTGCTGGCAGCACCCTCCAGTGGGCGGCAGGAAGTCAGGGGTGCCAGCAGGAAAGCAAGTGGAGCAGGGGCTCAGACAGCAGCAATGACATCCCTTGGCAAAAGACTACCCCCCTCCCCCAGGCCTCAGTAAAATTGTCAACCGTTGACCGGTCCCCGGTGATAAAAAGGTTGGGGACCACTGCTCTAAGTGACAACCTTTCAAATACTTAAAGAGCCTCTGTGTTGCAAACAAAAGGTCCCAGGTTCAATCCCTGGCATCTCCAGTTAAAAGGACCAGGCAGGGGGTGATGGGAAAGACCCTGGATGGTGGTCTGATGGAGTATTAGGCAGTTTCATGGGTGTTTCTATTTCACCAATGACTCGGGATCAGACACGATATCAAGTCACAGTCAAACTCCCTTTACTATGGTTTGGTGGAATGTCCACAAAATTTTGCAGGGGAGGGGAAAGTATTTTTAGGTCGAATGGATGGAGACTGAGAAACTTGAACAGACAAAGTGTGGTGAAAACTACCTAAGGGTTGCAGCAAGGCATAAGAAGCAATTGCTGTTCTCCCTTTGAAAATCTAAAAGCCAGCAACAGCATGAATCTGCCTCTGGCTTTTGTCAGACCACCAATTTCTGTAGGACAACCAAAGAGCTCAGCAATGGGCTGCAGAGTCCATCGGGCAAGAGGCAATGGCAATCAAGTTGGCTTGGCTCAGTCACAGGCCAAGGGCCCCAGACCAATGGGTCAAAATACAATTTTACCTGGATTCTGGTTGGCCATCTGCCTCCGCAGAGCGGCTTCAGCTGCTGCCTGAGGCGCCGGGATGGTGACCGAGGGAGCGGGGGCACCATGCTTCACAGTCTTGGTGGCCAGCATGGTGCTGTCTGCCACCTGGGGCATGATTTTGGGGGTGGATGCTGCAAAGGAAAAGAGAGACCGTGGTCAGTTGCTGTGAATGATGAAGCTTGAAGTCGCTGCTGGAAGTTCCCATCTCAGTGGATAAAGTCAGTGCTGGACTCATCCCGCTTTTGTGCAGGTGAGGGCCATTGCCTGAAAAAAGGCCTCCCCCTCGTGGTCGCCCAGACCACCTGTTAAGAGCCTCCTCTCAAGTCCTATTTCCTGGGCCCTGCCCACACAAGAGATGCAGCTGACACTCAGAGAAAGGGCCTTCTTAGTGGTAGTACCTTATCCTTGAAGGAGAGTTGCTTTTTATACCCTGCGGCTTCTAATCTGGCAAACTGGGCAGTTTCTAATCTGGCAAACAGGGCAGCTTTTAATCTGGCAAGGCGCGTCTAATTCCCTTTTCCTCCATATGCAACCAGCTGGGTAACCTTGGGGTCATCATGGCCCAGATAGTGCTGTTCTGGTTGAACATTTCTGTCAGAGCTCTCTCAGCCCCACCTACCTCACAGGGTGTCTCATGTGGGGAGGGGAAAGGAAGGCAATTGTAAGTCACTTTGAGACTCCATCGGGCCGTGAAAAATGGGGTATGAAAGTCAGCTGTCCTGCTTCTTCTCAAAGGGCAGCACTGGATTCACAGAGCAGAATCTTGACTGAACAATAAACTGATTAATCAGATCTAATACTGACATGTTCTCCAATAAACTATAAATATAATAAATAAATAACAGCATACGGTACAACAACAACAATTCGATCTGTACCCACCACGTTCTACATATGGAGACAAACTACGAAAGTTAAATCCTTAAACCATATACAGGCTGTCACCTAAAAAACCACCTGAGATGCTCTCAAGGTTGTGTACACACCTAGATGGGTCTTTGACTGCCTCCTACCACTTAATCTTCCAGCCCCCCGGGGATATACTGCAACTTGCACTTGGCATTCTCTGGGGCAGGGGTAGTCAAACTGTGGCCCTCCAGATGTCCATGGACTACAATTCCCATGAGACCCTGCCAGCATTGGGTACTTATGTGCATTTGCTGGCAGGGGCTCATGGGAATTGTAGTCCATGGATATCTGGAGGGCCATAGTTTGCCTACCCCTGCTCTGGGCTATCAAAACCAGTTTTCAAGCCAGCACACAAGGGGCTGCTGTTTGAGACCCCCCCCCCCAAGCCGAAACCACCCCAGGAATGTGGAGCTGGCAGCACAGTTCTCAGTTTCTTGGCTTCATCCCCTGGGCTTGGTGTACTTTCCGTTATTAAAAAATTGCACCAGGCAGCAAGCATGATCTCCTGAGGACACTTACAGTAATGACTCTAATATACAACGAAAGGGACCCAGCACTGCAATGCCTCATTACAATTCCCATTTCCAAAATTGCGTTCATCCCGGTTATTTATCTGTTTCTGCTACGGGAAATGCTTCCCTCGATCATTTCACGGTGTGAAATGATCCATTAGATTTCCAGTGCTTTGCTGCAACAGCCAATAACAGATTTTCAATAAAGGCCTGATGGCGACAGACATCGGCTTTCTTCGAGAAACGCAATGATATTACAAGAAAACGGCTTGCCTGAACACAGCCCCAGTCATCACCAAGCTAACATTTGCATTTCCCCCCCTCAACATCTTCCAAAAACTCTCCCATCACGTATGCAAGAAAAATATCATAATTTGCATCCCACAGTTAAGAAATTTGTAGACTCTATGCTTCATATTGCTCCCTCCCATAAAAGCGCAATATTTGTTCTCCACCTCACTTAACTTCATGGCTATACATCTCCACTCATTAACAAGACAGCCCCGCTCCCCAGCGACAGAACTCAGAAACACAAACACATCTGCAGACTGAATAACCAGGTTCAGAAGTGAGTGGACTTTGTGTGTTATGTAAAAATGGGCCTGGTAGTTGTGTATTACGTGTTTTCTCTTTTTGCATTTCGCTTTGAATCAAAGTGACAACCTGCAACTCATGTGCAGCTGAAAATGCCACAGCCAGCTGCCATTCTTCAAGGAAAGGGAAGTGATGCCTTTTAACTTCCACTGGCTTTACCAGCTGCTGCACCTGAAATTAATCTCCAGGTTTGTTAACAGCATCCCTATCAAGTTATTCTTCCCTTTGGGCAGTGGTCCCCAACCTTTTTATCACCGGGGACCAGTCAACGCTTGACATTTTTACTGAGGATTGGGGGGGTAGTCTTTTGCCGAGGGATGTTGCCGCTGCCTAAGCCCCTGCTCCACTTGCTTTCCCGACGTTGCCCCTGACTTCCCACTGCCCGCTGGGGGGGCGCTGCCAGCAGCAGCTGCGCAGTGCCACACTGACGGGGAGCCCCAGCCATGGTGGCCACTGGAAAGCACCAAAGGTGAGCTGGCAACAGAGTAGCAGGGCAGCCCCTGAGGCAGCAGCCAGGAAGGAGGACGAGGAGGAGCCATGGCCCGGTACTGACTGATCCACGGACTGGTACCGGTCACCGGACTGGGGGTTGGGGACCACTGCCTTTGGGCCTTTTTAAGGGACCCTTGAGTTCTGTTTTGGGCTAGAAGAACATTTGGTCAACTTCCATTTGTAAATATTTTTATCTGGAAGCTTTTCTCCTCCTTCCTAGAAGGCTGAAGGTGCAATCTGATTGCGGTTGTACCCAATGTCATTCAGTCTATTCCAAACTGCTGAGCATTCAAGTATAGGGTACAGACACATGGCCTGAAGAGCGCAGCCTGAGAGAACCCCTTCACCCTTCTCTTTTTTTTGGAAATGTAATCTGGTACAGAGTTCTAGAGAAGTCAAAACGTGAGTATAACGTTTTTGGGCTTTTTTGTAGTTTAAGGGAGGATGGCCCTGTTGAAGGATATGAGATTGCTTGTCATAGTTTTTGAATATTTTAGTACCCTGCCCCCAATAACTTAGACTTCACTTAAGAAAAGTGAACTGTTCCCTGTTTTAGATCCTGGGATTAGATCCGACGATCTCCTGGTAGAAAGAATGCAGATCTTAGAAATGGTTTCCCTTCTGTTGCCCCAAAAGCTGAGTACACACTGATGTGAGTCAGGGGCCTGTAGTAAGAAGAAGAGCCATCTTTTTGCACCCCGCTTTTCACTACCCAATGGCATCTCAATGTGGCTTAGATACCTTTCTCTCCCTCTCTCCATAACAGAAGTGAGGCTGAGAGAGCTCTGAGAGAACTGTGACTGGCCCAAGGTTACCCAGCTGGCTGCATGTGGAAACGGAGTGGGGAATCAAACCCAGTTTTCCAGATTAGAGGCTGCCATGACATAACGATCCTCTTCCTCTGTCTTCTGCAAGTGCAGCTCTACTGATGAAAGAAGGGGCAACGTCCTCCCCCTTCCCTCCCTCACTGTAGCTCTCTGACCCTTGCCATGCAACAACTAGTCCATGTGGGTCACACGAACCAGGGAATCGACTTTTTGGGTATTGGAGGGAAGAAGGGAAGATGACCAAAAGCCAGCATTCCCAAGGGCTTTCCACTGACAGATTGTTGGGTCCAACCCTGGTTTGTAGCTGGGCAAAGGAAAACTGTGGCTTGTCAGTCTGGATGCAATGTTTACTGCAAGTCTCCAGTTTGGTTGCTATGTGTACAGGGAGAATGCAATATATGAACCTGGGCTTCCCCCACCCCACCCCTTACCTTGTTCACATAAACCCAAACCATTACAACACCTGTAATTACAAGTCAGAGCAATGGCTCATGTGGACTCAGCCAACAACACACATCCCCTGGTATAAATCTCCACAAGAAAAGTCCCCCAGCTTACTCACTCAAAGCGTTTACTGGAATGTGGCTTTTGCTGGCAGCTAAGTGTTGTGGCATGAGGCCAGGCTGAACTGAGGGCGTCCGGACAACAGGGGGGTGGCGGGGCACCGAAATCGGGACAGCCAACTCTTCCTCTTTCTCTACAGCCTGTGGTTCCTCGTTCTCCAGGGCTTGGGAAACTGATGATGTGGAGCTAACATCGTCTAAGTCTTCTTCATACCTTGAGCACAGGAAAGCCGACTGGGAAAGATTGGCTGGAAAAATTTGGGGGGAAAGGAGCATTGGATTAAAGCAGGCACAAGAGTCACTGGATTGATACCTGTCCCTTTTTGGGTTTATGTGATCCCTCCCTGCCCAAGTCATTGTCTGATTCAATCGCAGAGTGTGGGAGGAGGAACAGAGAAACAAAACATGACAAATGAAGCCACACGTGGATGAATGCTGGAATTCTAAAGAGACTCAAACCTTTGCTCATACAAAGTACGTGTGTGTAAACAGTAAACAGAAACATAATTCTCTGGCTTGCACATTTATTATGCTGCATGCTTTGGCTAGCCAGCAATTCCTCTTAAAATGCACGCCATGTAAACGTGGCACAATATGTACTCCTGAGTCCAGAAGAGCTGATAATACTGATCATTTTTTAAAGCAATGCAAGCATATTGTGTTCCTGCACAGAACAAAAGTGTATACGGAATCCAGTCAGTGAAGATCAGACCTAGCTAGGGTCAGTATGAACAGCTAGATTCGAGTCCAATTGCACCTTTAAGACCAATGAGAGTTTCAGGGCACAGGCTTCCAAGAGCTAAAGCTCCCTGCACCAGACTCTCAAAAGTTTCCTTTCCCTCCACAATCTTAGTGGTCTCTAAAATGCTCCTGGACTCTAATTCTTCCCACCTGAAACTACCTAGATATGAGCAGACAAACCAAAAGCCACAGTCTACAGAGGAACAACAGCCTATTGCATCTACATGGTCTCCAGGGCAACAGTTCCCTTTTTCCGTTTGCAAGAAACTTTCAGAATTTGTGGCAGAAATAACATGGTTGCACTTTTTGGTCTTGCTGCCGAAGGCCAACATGGCTCCTCTGCCGGGATCCAAGACTAGAGGATGCTGTCCTTCACCCAGTTCAGAACTGACTTCTGCATTTCATTCACTGCAATAATGCAGGCCAGAGCCTCTTGTGAACAGACAAGCTTTTGCCGAGCCCTTAAGAATTATTTGATAGACATTGGTATACCTGGGGCTGTTGACCTGATGGGTGGCATCTTCCGTTTGGATAGGAAATTCCGTAGCTGAGATTGCTTCACCAGGGATAGTTTTGCTGGAAAAGAGGGGGACAAATGATTGGTAAAGAGTCATTGGTTTGTACAGCATTACACCTCTGCAGCACCAGACGACGTTTCTGTTATTCAATCTCAACAATCCCACGTCCTTAAAGATATGGAAGCAGCAAAGCACGGATTGGCAGTGCAGAGTAACTGCACCGGAAACAAAGATCAACCAGCCAGCAAATGAGCTGCAGTTGTAACTTTGTGTTTTGAAGACCCACACTACTCGCTGAATCTTCCTGGCTCAGCTCAGACACGTCACACTGCAGCTTGGAAAACAGAAATGATTTTCTCTTTTCCCCCCAGACTTACCTGCAGGCTCTCTAATTCACCTCTTAGTTTTCACTGACAATGAAATGGCAAACAGTGATCATGTCATCCTCCATGCCATGGTTAGAGGTGGATTTGTCAACAATGGTTTACATGTCAAGCAGTAGGTACAGTTGATCAAGCTGGTTAGCAAAAACCAGAAGTGGAGCAGAGAAGGCGCACGGGGGGGGGGGGTGCATGTGCATGTACAGCTATTCCTGATTGCCAAAACACCATTTTTTGACTTCTCCCAAAACACTAGAACTTGATGGCATTCCATGTAGCTGGATAGGCAGTAGGTTCAAGGTGGACAAAAGGAAATATTATTTTACACAAAGAGTGACTGAAATGCAAAAATTGATGCTAGAAAGGAGATTAGATAAATTCATGGAGGATAAGCCTGTCAATGGCTCCTAGCCATGGTTGAGGGGAAACTCCAGAGCCAAGAGGCAACATCAGGGGAAAGCCTTGGCCTCTATGCCCTGGTTGGCCGCTGTGTGAGATGGGATGCTGGACTAGATGGATCCCTGGTCTGATCTGAGGCCTCGGCCTCTCTGCCCTTTTGCTGGCCCTCCAGAGGAGCTGGTTGGCCGCTGTGTGAGGCAATATGCTGGACTAGATGGACCACTGGTCTAAACCAGCAGGGCTCTTGTGTTATCAGGGGACCACGAGGGTCTTATCAGGGGACTAGATAGACCACTGGTCTAATTTCTCAGGGTTCTTTGTTTGCTCTTACATTCTCAGGAGGTACAGAGTGGTTGTAGCTGGTTACCAAGATGAGTTCTAGGGAACCCTTGGTCTATGGGGGTGTTAGCCAGCAAAGAAAAGCACCATTCCCCCACCTCCCTCCTACCATAACAGCTAACTTACCGGGTGCTTTGGACAGATTCTTGGGGGAAGATTTCATGGTAAATTTCATCAAGGCGTTACCCAAGCTCTCAAGTTCGCTGTCGAGGCTGAGTCAGTAAGGAAAGGAGCAGCAGAGGGAAGAAGTTAAGAAACTATGTCATTGTCACAGAGAACATACAGCGTTCATTCCTAACGACGGTGTTTAAAGAAACAATTACAACCTTCTCATTGATAATATAGTTATTGGAAATGGGGTTTAGTTCCATATTGAGACCATGGTCTGATCTCTCTCTGTGTATTAAGAAATGCTGTTTGCCATGTAACCTTTTACTTAAAATAGAAAACGGGAAATGGTTTATAGAAGGGCCTTTCTGATATGCTAAAATTCTAGGTCCCTGTAAATTGATAGGATAGGAACTTTACATCCTTGATAGGAACTTTACATCCTTGGTAGGACAATGTCTGATAGCTTGGTACCAGCAGGTGCCAGGAATTTAGAATTGTTTAGAGGTGTTAGTTGCAATTTGCATTTTCCTTTGAAGTTAAGAACTGTTCTGTGTGAACTGATTAATATATTGTTGGGGGGGGGGGAATTTGTCTCTATATAGCGTTCTTTGAAACCTAAGGCTTTTGTCTAAAGCAGGGATTCCCAAGCAGGGACCCACCAGATCTCTGAAGTGGCATGAGATGAGGCAGGGGTAGTCAAACTGCGGCCCTCCAAGATGTCCATGGACTACAATTCCCAGGAGCCCCTGCCAGCGAATGCTGGCAGGGGCTCCTGGGAATTGTAGTCCATGGACATCTGGAGGGCCATAGTTTGACTACCCCTGAGATGAGGGGTCTGGGCTGTCTTCTCAGTTCCTGCTCTTCTTTCCGGCCTACATGAGGCAGGGCCTTCATAGGAATAGTAAAGGCAGTGGGAAGGAGCAAAAGGAAGGCTCAGGATGTGGGCAGTGATGTCACTTCCAGGGGCATGGTAGGGAGCATGGCCAGCTGACATCACTTCCAGGTTTCCACAAAGTCTAAAGCTTTATTTCAGAGGCGCCTACATGGTCCAAAGGTTGAGAAAGGCTGATCTAAAGCATCGCGGGGCTTTCCTGTGATGATGTGTTACTGTAAGTTCTTTCCTGGAATAAACTGCAGCGTGTTTTTGCCTAGAGCTCTGAGTCTGCCTATTTGGGGGAAATTTCCCACGGTACGTGATGGTGTCAGCAAGGGAACAACGCAAACCAATGATTTCCACAGTGTTATCCAGCAACACGTACCCCTGGACGCTGCTATGGGTGGAGGAGTCAGGCGAGAGGTCCCATGGAGAGGTCTGCTTGTACATGTGAAGCTGCTGCAGGCTGTCCACGAGGTTCGTCAGCCGTTTCCTCTGCTGATTAATTATCTCTCGATTATTAGTGAGGGTGTTGAACAAAGTCTCTCTCTCGGGCACCATTAAGCGTCTATTAAAAAAAATAAGTCACGGGGGAAAGGAGAAAAAATCGTCTGTTGCAGGACAGATTTCAAGAGAGAGGGAGGCAGAGGAAGAAACAAGGAAAGGTGCTGGGGACAGCAGGTGGGTAGGAGGAAGTCAGTAGGTTTTGCTTATGCATAATCCTGAAAAGAACCATGCAAGGCAGATCAATGAAATCACTATATCTAACAGCAGACCCACTGACCAGCTGCAGACAACAACGTTGTATATTGGGGTCGTCCACAGATAAGGCAGAGATCCTGATATACTTGGGAGTCTCCCTAGGTCTGATAAAAAGTATGACTCCACAAATGATGCTTCCCTGCCCAAAAATAAACCCCTCAATCTGTGGTTTGAGAAGGATGGAGAAAGCTTCAGAAGAAACAGAATTCTTTTAGCTGCAAACAAAGGGGGGCAATATTGGGAAGGGGCTCAATCAGCCTCCTTTAAAAGGCAAAGGTATCCCCTGTGCAAGCACTGAGTCATGTCTGACCCTTGGGGTGACGCCCTCCAGCTTTTTCTTGGCGGACTCAATACAGGGTGGTTTGCCAGTGCCTTCTCCAGTCATTACCGTTTACCCCCCAGCAAGCTGGGTACTCATTTTACCGACCTCGGAAGGATGGAAGGCTGAGTCAACCTTGAGCCAGCTGCTGGGATCGAACTCCCAGCCTCATGGGCAGAGCTTTCAGACTGCATGTCTGCTGCCTTACCACTCTGTACCACAAGAGGCTCTCAGCCTCCTTTAGGTCCTGAGAATTTAGGGTAGAGAGGGCCAAACTGTGGCTCTCTAGATGTCCATGATCTACAATTATCATGAGCCCCTACCAGCCATGCCAGCAGGGGCTCATGGTAATTGTTGTCCATGGACAACTGGGGAGCCACAGTTTGGCCAGCCCGGTTTAGGGAGAGATATTTCAGAGGACTGGCTGTCCTCAATGCCCCAAAGTGATTCCTCAGAGAGTTAAAATGGGGCAGTCAAAATATGCTCAGGGTCCCCAGCCCCAAAGAGATAAAACTGGCCTGGACCAGCTAATCTTTAGTCACGAAGCAATTATGCTTGTGCTGTAGTAGCAGCTGCTCTCAAAGCATTTTTTTATAAATCTGAAGAGTCAGTCAAATCTCCAGTGGCCAACCAGAAGTCTTGCTGAGCAAAATTCTCACCTGGCCCCATCCACCTTCTAAAGAGACTTGGTGGGCACCAGGAAAGGTGTTGGCAGGTGCCACAGCATCCACAGCTAAACAGAACCTGAGCTAAACAGAGTCCCCATTTATGCAGGCAGCATAGCTTCCTAGCAAGGTACTAGTCATAGGTTCCACTGTCTTCCTTGTGAGTGTGAACTCAGAAGTTGAGCTGTACAATAAAATATTATAAAAAACAGTAATTACTTATTGTGGTGCACAATTTAAAAACAGAATAAAAACTATACAGAACTAACTGCACATAAGACCAAATGCGTTTCGACCCTACTGGGTCTTCTTCAGTGGTCAGAATTATAACAATACGCTCTATATAATATACAAAGTCTGAACTAAATTATAAAGTGTAGCTGAGTGGGATCTGCAGATTATGGCTCCAACCAATATGTAATTTTTTTTGACTTTTTGGAGACCGCCTCCTATGGCATCTGCCTAGGCTCACCATTCTTCGCTATCACATAATTCTGTGCTGAGAGTGTATCTCGTGTGCGTTAGGAGAAAAAGGCTGCTGCTGGAAGGAAGGAAGTCCTATGGAACATCAGGCTGATCCGACAAGGGGATCAACAGATGGAGAGAACTAGTCGCAAATCAAACTGACAATCCATGCAATTCAGCATGGCCTATTCCACGGGTAGTCAAACTGCGGCCCTCCAGATGTCCGTGGACTACAATTCCCAGGAGCCCCCTGCCAGCGTTTGCTGGCAGGGGGCTCCTGGGAATTGTAGTCCATGGACATCTGGAGGGCCGCAGTTTGACTACCCCTGGTCTATTCTGTCCGCCAGGAGTCTCTAGGCTTCAGGCAGAGAAAGGTGTCTTCTCCACTTGAGATCCTTTTTAAAATGGAGCTGCCAGGGTCTCTGAAAGGGATATTTTGGTTACACCTATTCTCCAAAACACATCCCCAAGTGCTATCTGAAGAAGAGAACTGTTTTTTATTAACTGCTTTTCACTACACGAGGAATTCCCAAAGCAGCATACAAATACCTTCCCAGACATGTGTCCACAGTGTTCCCTTCTTCACCCCACAGCAGACACCCTCGGAAGTAAGTGGGGCTGCGCTCTAGGAGAGCTACTCTGCTGAGAAAGCTGTAAAAGAACTAGCCCAAGTTCACCCAGTTGGCTGCATGTGAAAGAATGGGGAATCAAACCAAATTCTATAGATTAGACTCAACTCTCAACTCTCCCACCGCCATGGTGGAGGTTGTAGCAACGACCCAAGGGGGGGGGGTCGTAGGGTTGTGTGCATGCTGGCGATCATGGAAGGCCAAGGCAGCCAACACCGCAGCGGGGTGGCACTGGTGCCCCTCCCCTCCGTGCCACTTTGGTCTTCCAAGATCGGCAGCACATGCGCAACCCTACGACCCCCTTTGGGTCGCTGCCGCCACCACCAGTAATTCTTTGGGTTGCCGAGGCCGCCGCCACCCCCCCGAAAGGGTAGATCTACCCCCCTGGGGGTCAGGACCCCCAGGTTGAGAACTGCTGCACTACACCATACTGGCTCTAATCCAGTTTATTTCAGTTCACACAGGAGGGTGTAATTCAGTTTAGAATGGCGCTACAGATGACTCACCTTTGCTTTTTCTGCTGTTCCAAATGCCGGTCCCATTCCAAATCCAGGACATCGTTCACATCCTGAACGGCAAACTTCACGTACTGATGCAAGCGTCGGATTTCCTGCCCCAGAAAGGAATCAAAAAGTCACCCTTCCGACCCATTCAGGCTTTCCATAATTCACTTCAAACGTATTGGTTCAGAACAGAAACTTGGGGGTTCTTTTGGGGAGAGGCTCCCGCAGCAATGCTGCAAATGTGGTGCATCTATGTCAACCCCCCTTAACCCTGACCACAAAATAGACAAAAAGGCCATTAAAAAAACTTTAATGGCCATATCAGTTCCACATAATATATTTCTGGTAAGGGCTTAGACATGTCTCATGGCTTAAGTGCCACTCAGTGCTTAACACCCACCCAGGGCGGCTGTCCCACCCTAGTGCCTCCTCCTCCAACCGGCTTGCCTGTCTGCTCAGCGGCCAGCCAATCGCCTTCCATCTCCCACCCTGACTACCCCCTCCTCTTTCCTCTTCCCTCTGAGGCTTGGAGGCCAAAGATCCCCGCTGCGTGAGAGTTGCCCCTGCCAGTGAGTTCCCTAACAGCTGCCTGCAGCCTTTCCAGTTCCTGAGGGGAGGAGGAGGCCATCCACAGAATTCTTCCACCCCACCCCACCCACACCACACACCCCAATCTAGCGCCCATTGTATTCCTGAATGCAATGGGCTTAGCCCCTAGTAAGCTATAATTGAGCATCTGAATAGCATCCAAATGAGCAGATTTCGATTCGGATAAGGCTGATTCGAACCATTTAAAGTGCAGAGATGGGCTGTTTGGCTTAGATAGTCAAAAAGTACCTGAATCAGCACTGATTTGGGTACTTTTTGGCTTATCCAAATTGTCCATCCCTAGTCCGCTTAGACACAATGGCCATCTAGATGGCCCAAAGGCTCACAAGAAAAGGCACAGCTGTTGTGCCCCCCTGCATCTGGTAACCAGAAGTTCATAACCCCTGAGTACGGAGATTCCATTTGTCCGTAATAGAATCATAGAATAATAAGAGTTGGAAGGGACCTCCTGGGTCATCTAGTCCAACCTCCTGCACTATGCAGGACACTCACAACCCTATCGTTCACCCACTGTAACCAGCCACCTCCTTGAACCTTCACAGAATCAGCCTCTCTGTCAGATGGCTATCCAGCCTCTGTTTAAAAATTTCCAAAGATGGAGAACCCACCACCTCCCGAGGAAGCCTGTTCCAATAAGAAACTGCTCTAACTGTCAGGAACTTCTTCCGGATGTTGAGATGGAATTTCTTTTGAATTAATTTCATCCCATTGGTTCTGGTCTGTCCCTCTGGGGCAAGAGAGAACAATTCTGCTCCATCCTCCATATGGCACCCTTTTAAATACTTGAAGATGATTATCAGATCCTCCTCTCCACGCTAACTAGACCAAGCTCCCCCAACCTTTCCTCATACGTCTTGGTCTCCAAACCCCTCACCATCTTTGTTGCCCTCCTCTGGGCACGCTCCAGGTTGTCTACATCCATCTTCAAAAGTGAAAAAAATTAGCCAGCTAGCACTCCAAAAGCCGCACACCAGCACAGAAGAACTCAGCTTTATTTATGAGCAAGTCCCGCATTATCTTTGTGCATCCAATTTGGACTCCTCCGGGCAAGACAGGTCAATTACATAAGAGCGCCAAGGCTCAAGCTAGTATTTCACACTTGAGCGTGACAGGGTGAGAAAGAACTGGTTTAACTTGAGACCTGCCCCCTGTCCCATGTTTCCTCATCGCGGCCACAAACATCTTTTGATACGTGGACCTGCCGCTGCTGCCCAGCACTTATGAGCCCATTCGGTTTCAAACCTCGCCATCCGTGAAATTGACTGCAGTAGCGCAACTCATTATAAATCACGGCACTGAATTTGGGGGGAGGGGGAATGCTTGCAAAGCAATCTCCGAATGAACAACTTCTTTCAGAAACTTAACAAGATTTTAAACTGACGCTTCCTAAAAGATCTTTGTCCTCCCTCCATTCGCGAAAATAACATTAATAGAAAAATCATGTGAGCAGATGGAATTGGCTGACAATGGACATGGGGAGCATCCTCTTGGCCCCTGGATGGACCAGCTGCTGTGGGATGGGACTGGTGGTGTTATTCACAGCAGGAGACAGACAAGCAACTCTTCCGCCAGGCATATGGTTGAGGCTGGGCTGAGGTCTCGGAGTTACCATCTGCGGATCCCCTAGGATTAGTGAGATCGGGACCCTCGCTCGTAATGAAAAGAGCTCCTGACTGCAGCTGGACAGGGGAGGGGAGATGGGGAGTTAACTCCGATGAATAGCCATCTTTTAATGCATTGGAAATGTTATGGGTTGGGTTGTTTTCTTTTATTGTGAACCACAGTGAGTCTGAGTGCGTATATAAATTAAAATAAATTAAAATATAAATAAATAAATAAACTAGTAACAGCCTCCATTTCCAAAGGCATCTCCTCACTGTGCTCTTTTAGGGAACGTGTCTAGGTCCATTAAAATCAGGGCTGGGAGGGCCCTACCAGACCCCAGTGAACACATTCTCCAACCCCCATAAATATTTGGGTTCGACTTAGCTGTTCATTTCAACTGACACAAAGTCTACCACACTAGTATTTTGCCCTCCTCTCAAGACAGTGTGTATGGAGCTACCCTGTTTTGACAACAGATACCGCGAGGCAGCCTAAGCTGGCCCCAGAGCCCCAAGCTTGACAGCTAAGTGGGGATTTCAATGAGTAGCCGTGTTGGTCTGAAGTAGCACAATAAAATCAGAATCCAGTAGCACCTTTAAGACCAACAAAGATTTATTCAGGGCGTGAGCTTTCGAGTGCTTGCACTCGAAAGCTCATGCCTTGAATAAATCTTTGTTGGTCTTAAAGGTGCTACTGGACTCTGATTTTATTAGGGATTTCAAGTGAGATCTCCTTGGCTGAAGTCCCTGGCTGTATCTGCTACACCAGATGACCTATCGAAGAGACTATGTTTGGTGGAATCGTATCCCACAGCCTTGGGCTTAAACTGGTGCCCTGCAATGCCAAATGCTGAGGAACACCCACAGTAGTGGTAGCAACAGATGCTTTGGACACTCTTTATTTTAGCCCATGCACAAGCAAGGTGCTTAAAGGGAGACCCTCACCCTGGCCTCAGCCAGTGTTCCCAAGACAGGCAGAGAGGGAGAGAAAAGGATCACACCCACACCTACCTCACTCAGGACCTCTGGGTGGGTATTGTTGCTGTGGTCTGCAGGTGGGGCTTGCATCTCTGAATGCACCTCTCCACATGCAACATTAAACGTGCCTGCCTGGGACCACCCCCAGGGAAGAGGAGGACTCAGCCTCAGCTGCTTATGCAAGATGGAATTCAGCAAGACATGTCTCCTCCCTGGCCACACAAGGGAAGCTGCTGACTGGACCAACAGAGCCTGAACTTGGTCAAGCTACAGCACAGTACAGGTTGGGTTCTGCACGGCAAAGCTCCCCTTCCAGGGATCTGCTGCTGATTGATTTCTAGGGCTCTACTGTCAGCTCTCCCTTAGCACAGCCGTATGGGCTTCCTTGGGACAGACAGAACTGGGGAAAATATTCTGCCCCAAGCCTTCAGGTTCAGGGTGGGCAGAAGGAAATACTACTTTCCACAGAGAGCGATTAAAATGTAGAACTTGCTGCTATTTGATGTAATGACTGCCACAGGAGGAAATGGCTCTAGAAGAGGATTAGATAAGATCAGTCTACCAATGGCTACTAGCCATGGTGGCTGAGGGGGAATGCCACATTCAGAAGCACTAAGCCTCTGAATCCCACAAGCAAGAGGCAACATCAGAAGAAGGTCTCGGCCTCTGTGCCCTGTTGTGAGCCCTTCAGAGGAACTGGCTGGCTTCTGTGTGAGACAGAAGGCTGGACTAGATGGACCACTGCTCTGATTCAGCAGGAATCTTCTGATGTTCTCATAGAAGCCTTTTTCTCTATGCCCTGTTGTTGGCCCTAAACAGGACTGACCGTGCTTTGCTTCTGAACTCTGACAAGCTTGGGCAAGCTGCAATTGTTAAAGAAACCTCTTAGCAAAATACTGTATTCCTGCCCCTTCATAGGCGCAAATTATTATGAACACGCCCCATTACCCTACTGGCAATTTAGGCCATTCCTGTCAGTTCAGACAGGAGTAGCTCTGCAAGGTCTCAAAGAACAGCTTCTCCTCGATTTTGTCCCTTCGGGTTCCTTTAAACAGACTGAACTTGGGACTTCTGCATACCAAGCAGGTGCTCTGTTGCATTCTCAAAATCTTGGTCCCTGAAGTCTGGCTTGGTGCGTTCATACCTGAAGCTGAGCTTCACTCTTTGGATCTAGTGGCTTCTTGTACAGCAGATGCAAATAATTGGAGTTGTGGGTACGCTCATCTTTCTCTCTTGCTTCCTCCAGACCTGCAAACCCCTCCAGGAGGCTTGTCTTCAGGAGGCTGATGTCTCCATGAAGGGACTACATGAAAAAGGGAAGAAGACCACCCACCAGACAATGAATATCTGTACAATCCAGATGGGGCTTTCCACTGAAAACGTGAAGCTGCCAAATATTAACAAACCATCGCTAGTGTGCAATGACAGGAAGATGCAACAGACTTTCTCAACTTTTTTACCACTGAGAAACCCCTGAAACAATCTTCAGGCTTTGAGAAACCTCAGAAGTGATACAATCGCACAGAATATGGTTGGGAAGCTCAGCTGTGTACACACCCTGATGGTACCCCACCAATCAACTCCCACCAATTCAGGAAACCTTCCAGGGCCGTCATATATGGTAAAATATTCCTCTGCCTTTCTGATGGAAACCAGCTTCAAATTGTGGGTCCCCGAAAGGATGGCCCTTCCCGGAATGACGGCAGACCCTCTGGCAGCTGCAGTCCCAAGCTAGCTAAAACCCATTCAGGCATAAACAGTCCACAGGGATTTCCACTTTTGAGAGGCTGAGATCATTAGTTAGTGAATTTATCATGCACCTCATCTTGCCTTTATTAACCATAAATTATCTCTGCTACTTTAAACACAGATGGGAGTTTCAAGTGGGTAGCTGTGTTGGTCTGAAGTAGCACAACAAAAATAAATAAACCCTCTGTCAAAGGGTTAATGGACACAAGTCTGACATCAAAAATCACAGGACCTCAAAGTTGCTATTGTATTGCAAAGGAACTTCAAGAACAGACTAGAAAGGGCGATTGCAGAAATGCAAGTTATTACAACATTCAAAACAGTGGCATACCCTGGACTCAACAAGGACATAGTTTTTTTTTATCTCACTATGCATGCTAACCTCATTCAACTCTTATATCCACGTTTCCTACAATCCCCTCTTCTTTTTAATTTATTTTATTTGGGACCATGTGACGGTAATGCAATGTTAGTAATATGTAATGTAATTTCGAATCTAACTCTCTGGTGTCAGGACAAAATAACTTGCCAGCACAGCTTGTCACTTGCAGGGATTCTTCCATGCTTGAGTCGAGATGGAGGGGGCAAGCAACTAGTCTCTTTTAATTATTTCTTTTCACAACTGGGAAAATCTGCCATTAATTACTAAAATGGACAGTTTTATTTCTCTAATATTTTTGTGAACTATAAACTGAACTCAAAAGGACTGATTGGCTGTTTTAGCAAAGAGTTATCATATGGCATTATATGGCTTAATTTGGATATTATGACACCGTTTACTAATTTGCCACAATTTGCTTTTGCCTTATATCTCCACAGTTATGATGGTTGTTCATTTACTCTGGGGAAGAGTGCTTGCACTCCAAAGCTCACACCTTGAATAAATCTTTGTTGGTCTTAAAGGTGCTACTGGACTCTGGAGAGCGGCACCAGAACAACAATGACCTTCCATGTGAGCTGCTGTTGGCCCTAAAAGTCAACTGGGTTGCTGCTTGACTGGAGACTGGCTCTCACCCAAAAACTCTTCTTACCTCAGTGGTCTCCTTGATCTCCAGGATGAAGGTGTGGAGGTCGTTGGAGTCCGTCTTCAGCATCTTCTTCTCCTCATCCGAGCCCACCTGGAAAGAGGCTTTGGCTGTCCTGCTCTTCAGTTCTTCCATCTCCTTCTGGAAATGTGCTATCTGGGCAGGAGGCAAACCATGTTTATTGACACTGAAAGGGCGACCAGTCCACTAGAGTACAGAAACATCTCTGCACAATGGACGACGTGTCAGAATGCTTCTAAATAAAGACAAGCGCGGCAGTCAGTTTCCTGGCACTTTTGACAGCTGAGAGACACCTTTCACCTGAAGTGAAAGCAGAGGTACAAGGGACTTATGCCACAGGAAAAAAAATAAAGGAAGAGCTACCATATTTAGAAGAAGACGAAGAAGAGTTGGTTCTTATATGCCGCTTTTCCCTACCCGAAGGAGGCTCAAAGCGGCTTACAGTCGCCTTCCCATTCCTCTCCTCACAACAGACACCCTGTGGGGTGGGTGAGGCTGAGAGAGCGCTGATATCACTGTTCAGTCAGAACAGCTTTATCAGTGCCATGGCGAGCCCAAGGTCACTCAGCTGGCTGCATGTGGGGGAGGGCAGAATCGAACCCGGCATGCCAGATTAGAAGTCCACACTCCTAACCACTACACCAAACTGGCTCTCTTAACATTTTAAATCCCACCTACTATCAGCCGCACGCTTCCAATACAGCTCACTAAAAGAAACTTGTGTTAATGCTCTGATCCTCGGCATTTATAAGCCCATGAGCACCTTTGGACACGGGGTTGTGGCCGCAGCTGCATCAGGTGGCCTGGCTGCCTACACAGAGGGCACCCCCAGAAGGGTAATTTTAAAAATACAATGGGGGTGGGAGGAGAGAGGATTAAACCAGTATTTTTGTGGCAGCTGCTGCTGAAGGAACACTTTAACTCACACTGCCAATCAAATCTCTAGTGACCAACCAGGAGCCCTGCTGGGCAAGAGCCTATATGGCCCAACCCACTTACTAAAATGCTTGGTTCAGTATTGTCTACTGAGAGTGACAGAGGCTCTCCGTGGTCTCAGAAGTCTTTCCCATCACCTACTACTTGATCCCTTTAAATGGAGATGGCAGGGATTGAACCTGGGACCTTCTGCGTGCCAAACAGATGCTCTACCACTGAGCCAAAGCACTGAGCCACTGAGCCACAGTGCTCACAGGCACAATGTTTGGCACCCCTGCACTTAAATATAAAAACTATATTGAAGCAATAATATCATTTTATGCTGAAAAATCCCTTTTGAAAAAAAAAATCAACCAAAAGCCTGTGTGAATTAAAAGGACTTCATCTAGTGCCTCAGGTTATTCAAGTGAACCTCTACGAGGGAATTCCAAAAATGGGGTGCCACCAGTGAGAAGGTCCTGCACCTGACAGCCACCCAACTTCACTTCTGAAGATTGAGGTACATAAAGGAAGGCTTTGGTGCAAGCTCTTAACTGAAAGGGGGAAGAGATGATCCTTTAAGAACCCTGGTCTCAAACTATAAAAAGTACTTTGTTATCCACCTTTTTGGAAAGCTTGACCCCAATATGTTTCTGTATGTTTTCTTAGCCCAGAGCTGGGATATATGCAGAGATGATATATGCAACCTCTTCTAATTCTACTGCATCTTCTGCACTGCAGTAAATCACACACTGCAGAACATCAAAAGAAGAGTTGTTTCTTATATGCCGCTTTTCTCTACCTGAAGGTGTCTCAAAGCAGCTTACAGACACCCTGTGGGGTAGGTGAGGCTGAGAGAGTCCTGATATCACTGCTCAGTCAGAACAGTTTTATCAATGCCATGGCAAGCCCAAGGTCACCCAGTTGGCTGCATGTGGGGGAGTGCCGAATCGAACCCGGCTTGCCAGATTAGAAATCCACACTCATAACCACTACACCAAGTTGGCTCCCACCCACCAGCAAGCTAGAATCAAAAGAAAATTCACCAGGATTTAGATCACTTAGATGGGCAATTAACAAGCCTCAGCTCTTTGATAGAATTTTGAGCTGCCTCTATTATCTCCCCCCCTTCCCAACCAATGCTGTTGATTTAGTTTGTACCTTCCCTTGGATGTTTTGAAGTGTATATTTAGTTTAATATCAATTGTGCTTTGCTTTGAGGACTGGAGTGGAGGATATTCTGAAGCCTTGCACAATTAAAGGAAAGATTGGAGCAGGAAAACAATGAGAGGCAGTGGGCCACCTCCTCAGTGGGAGGGCAAAGGTTGGGCTGACAGAAGCCATTAACTAACATTCACTATTTTTTGAAGCACACAAGTTTGTGCACAAGGTGCTAATCCAGATACATACAGGAGTTCCCTCCTAAGGCACTGTCTTTGTTTGGATACACTTGGGACAACTGCCAGTATTTTATTATTTTGCCTGCTTCGTGTCAAAGAGAGGAAGTCATCATGCTCCTCCTTATGCATTTCATCCCTCTAGAAAATTATTTTAAACCTGCTGAAGGCCTAATACTAAGACATCTTTTGGAGGACAAGCACAAGGGAATCCCATATACGGTTGCACAACTGGGCAAATGCAAAGCTCTTTTAATAATGATGCCAGTTTACAATAACTATTATATCTTAATTTTATCATTTGTTTGATCGTCGATATTAATAATCGATGCCACAAGGTTGTAATCCTGATCTGTACTCGTGGTATTTTACTGGTTTGCTGGAATTCTCTGGTCAATGGACCGTAAAATAAATTGACAATGACCCAGGAGTTCCAAAAAGGACGAGGAGGAGGAATTTCCCCGGCCCAAAGCTGGCGAGCAAACACTGACCCCCCCCCCCCCCGAAACCTCACCTCTTCCCTGATCCCTGCTATGACCGGATCCGACTCCTTCCACTGATGAACTTGCTTCTCCGTCCCGATACTGCTAGATGTTGAGCGGCCCTGCAATGCATAATGCACAAATACAGGAGAAACTCCCTCCGAGTAGTAACAGTAACAACTCCTTGGCATTGTCAAAGCATGGCATGCACATTTTGTTGTAGTTCTTATAACTACAGCCCTGTAAGATAAACTAGTATGATTATCCCCACATTGCAAGGGGAGGAAAGAGGGACCTAGGGCCAAGCTGCATGTCAACATTTTTTTCACGGAACGTAACAGGTAGTGTACTCATATGAGTGAAACTGGGGCCATCTCAGATGGCAACTCAGCCTTTGCTTACAATAACTGGTCAGGTATATTGGACCACAGAGGGTCTCAAGGCAGCCACTGACTGGCACAGATGGTAAAAATGAGAGGTTGAAATGAGCAGAAGTGTCCATTGTGTACAATGTAGAAAAGTGTTTTGCAAATCAGTGGAGAAATCTCACAATGTGGTATACTTGTTAATTGGATACAGCTGGAAATTATTCTCCAGTAAAGTGAGGTGAGGTTTTTAAGTTTGGCAGCCTGATTTGCTGCCAGGATTCTATTGAAGCTTCCCTCTTTTTCTTTTTAACTATTCTTTTATACTGTTAGAATCATAGAATCATAGAGTTGGAAGGGGCCATACAGGCCATCTAGTCCAACCCCCTGCTCAACACAGGATCAGCCCTAAGCATCCTAAACCATCCAAGAAAAGTGTGCATCCAACCTTTGCTTGAAGACTGCCAGTGAGGGGGAGCTCACCACCTCCTTAGGCAGCCTATTCCACTGCTGAACTACTCTGACTGTGAAAATTATTTCCTGATATCTAGCCTATATCGTTGCACTTGAAGTTTAAACCCATTACTGCGTGTCCTTTCCTCTGCAGCCAACAGAAACAGCATCCTGCCCTCCTCCAAGTGTCAACCTTTCAAATACTTAAAGAGGGCTATCATGTCCCCTCTCAACCTCCTTTTCTCCAGGCTGAACATTCCCAAGCCTCTCAACCTATCTTTATAGGGCTTGGTCCCTTGGCCCCAGATCATCTTCGTCGCTCTCCTCTGTACCCTTATCTACGTCCTTCTTGAAGTGAGGCCTCCAGAACTGCACACAGTACTCCAGGTGTGGTCTGACCAGTGCCGTATACAATGGGACTATGACATCTTGTGATTTTGATGTGATGCCCCTGTTGATACAGCCCAAAATGGCATTCGCCTTTTTAAGATGTAAAGATCTGAAGGGATCACCTCAAGATTCAGCTGTTTATATGATATTAATTTAGCTGTTAACTGATTCTGCATTCTTGGTCAAACCAAGAATGAGGATGGTGAGAAGTAAACTGGGTTACTTTTGGGGTTTTTTTTACCATCTATGGATTATCAGCAAGCGAAGGCTTTTGTCAAACAACGAATCTTAGACAAAGAAAGGCAGTGTGACCTAAACAGGCATCTAAATGGCAGGGACACTCTAAACAGGGTTGTTCCAACGCTGTTCCAATTTAGAGAATCTTGATTACCTAAGAGCTTTCTCCCTCAAAAGACATGATGCCTTACCCTCCGGTGCATTAGAGGGTTAATATCAAAGGTTGCCATGGGAGGATCCTTTGTGTCAGGGCAGAGTTGGAAACCCTGAGACTGCACTGCATGTAATTTTTGAATGTCAATTGGATAAACCAATTTCTTATAGATCCTATATGTTCAGAAATACCCAGGAAAGATAGAATGTTCTATCCACCCTGTTTCCCCCAAAATAAGACCTACTCCGAAAGTAAGACCTAGCGGTACTTTTTCATGCACCGCTAGTATAAGCCCTCCCCCGAAAATAAGACCTACCTCTAATTGGTCCTTAGAGCCAAGGCTGGTCTTAGGGGTGTTCTTGGAGGGGTGTTCACGGTTATACAGGGTGCCAGTTCAGCTGACATTCAAATCTACAGCACACATGTACACTGTGCCGCTGTGCCACTCATCTCCCCACCAGCAGAGATACACACTGCAGAGCCCTGCCTCTGCTTACTCAGCCTCTGTCACTGCCATCTACAATCCCAGATTCCCCCAGCTTGGCAGAAGCTGTGCCCTGAACGTATGGTACGATTTAACAGGGCTCCGGGGGGGGGACGGGGACTGGAAGAAATGTAACATTTTTTTTGGATGTCAATAAATATAAGACCTACCCGAAAATAAGCCCTAGTTCATTTTTTTAAACTTAAAATTAATATAAGACACTGTCTTATTTTGGGGGAAACACAGCAGTTAGAATGCTAGATAGGAATCCAGAAATCACATTCAAAGCGGCTAAGTTTGGCTGCTTGGCAATGAAGCTTTGGAAGGAATGGCTAACACACTTCTGCTGCCCGTACCTCAGTCGTAATATATTTTACATGTTCTAATGCAGGGGTAGTCAAACTGCGGCCCTCCAGATGTCCATGGACTACAATTCCCAGGAGCCCCTGCCAGCGAATGCTGGCAGGGGCTCCTGGGAATTGTAGTCCATGGACATCTGGCGGGCCGCAGTTTGACTACCCCTGTTCTAATGAATGGGGTTTCACCGATTTAGGTGACATTTTATGCTGCATCTCATAATTTGTACGGTATGGGCGGATTCTCACATTCTATGTGCAACTGACAGCAACCCATGCATGAGCACAGATCGTCAGCAAGGGAGTACCACCTGGGCCTGTGAAATTCCTTGATTCCAGATTGTTATCCCAGATCTGATGACCCAAATGAGTCACGGCAAACTCTGGATGTGTTGAACAAACCATGATCTCCCCAAATCAACTCATTTACATCCTGCCTTTCCCAATGGTCAGGCCGGCTTGGAGTTGCTGTGACCCGCCTCGAGCCTGTCAGGAGAGGCGGGAAATAAATCTAAAAATAAAAATAATAATAATAATGGGGAGGAACCTTGGAGCCACCCAGACAGGCTCTGCCTGGGTAGACAACACGCCTCTGATTCCGGTCCACGAATTCCAACTAATACAGCTTTCGCCCCAGCATCACAACTGAGGAGAGAAGCTGCAGCCGCAGAAGACAGACGGCCGAAGAGCTCCTTACCTGCGAAGAGCTGGTCTTTGATGGAGATGGAGAAATCTTGGCTGATTTCTGGAGCCCGGGAATGGCTGAAGCTCCCTGAGCAGGACGTGCTGCTGGTTTGAAAGAGAAACAGTCACACTGTACGGACGCTTGGAGGTTCTCGAGTGAGAAAAGCTTCAGGGACATGCAGCTGCCACATTGTAGGCAGTCACCCTAACGTACAAAGCCTCACGGACTATTACAACGGAACAAGGTTAGAGTCCGGTGGCACCTTTAAGCCGCATGAAGTTTTATTCAAGGTATAAGCTTTGGTGTGCGAGCACACTGAGAGCCAGTTTGGTGTAGTGGTTAGGAGTGCAGACTTCTAATCTGGCATGCCAGGTTCGATTCTGCTCTCCCCCAAATGCAACCAAGCTGGGTGACCCTGGGCTTGCCATGGCACTGATAAAACTGTTCTGACTGAGCAGTGATATCAGCGCTCTCTCAGCCTCACCCACCCCACAGGGTGCCTGTTGCGGGGAGTGGAAGGGAAAGCAATTGGAAGCCACTTTGAGCCTCCGTCGGGTAGGGAAAAGCGGCATATAAGAACCAACTCTTCTTCTTTTTCTTCAGACAGACTGTATCTGAGGAAGTGTGGTCCTTGAACACCAAAGTTTATACCTTGAATAAAACGTTGTAAGGCTTAAAGGCGGCACTGGCCTCAGACTTTGTCCTGCTGCTTCAGACCAAGACAGCAACCCACCAGAATACTAATACAACTGTTGGAGGAGAAATTTACCAGGAGGCGCGGGAGGTATTTCTTGTTTGGAAGCTGAAGGCCCAAGGTCCGAGAGATCTCATTTCCCCCATCATGCTGACCCCCACCCCAACAACTAGCAGGCAGTTATTTTTACTACGAAAATCTGAAGCAGGGGTAGTCAAACTGCGGCCCTCCAGATGTCCATGGACTACAATTCCCATGAGCCCCTGCCAGTGAACGCGTTCACTGGCAGGGGCTCATGGGAATTGTAGTCCATGGACATCTAGAGGGCCACAGTTTGACTACCCCTGCCTGAGGCTTTAGTCCACATGGAAGTCTGAGACCAGGGACAGCCAACAGTTCACAGCCACTGATGAGACCTTATCCTCCATGATTCCATTGAATCCCGTTTTAAACCCATCCAAGCAGGTGGCCATAAACGAATAACCCACGGCATGAAGAAGGATTTCCTGTTCTCTGCCATCAATCTACCGCTTATCAAGTTTACTGGGTGGTCACATGTTTTAGCGTTAAAGAGCAGGAAGAAAATGCCCTCTTTGTTTCCTTTCTGTGCGTGACGCTTGTTTTAAGTTTGTCCGACTCAACGGGTGAACGTCGGCTGCCTTACCACCCTGCGCCACAAGAGGCTAGAACCATTATAAAAAGGTAAAGGTAAAGGAATCCCTTGTGCAAGCACCAGGTCATGTCTGAGCCTTGGGGTGACGCCCTCGAGCGTTTTCATGGCAGACTCAATACGGGGTGGTTTGCCAGTGCCTTCCCCAGTCATTACCGTTTACCCCCCAGCAAGCCAGGTACTCATTTTACCGACCTCGGAAGTATGAATGGCTGAGTCAACCTTGAGCTGGCTGCTGGGATCGAACTCCCAGCCTCATGGGCAGAGCTTCAGACAGCATGTCTGCTGCCTTACCACTCTGCGCCACAAGAGGCTCTTCAGAACCATTATAATAACATGTAAAAATTGAAAATAAACAAATCTCAACTTTGAAGTTTAGCTACACACATCCTAATGCCAGCTGACAAACATTGCCACCCCCCCCCCAATCAATACAGGGTTCTGGCTATCCATTAAAAAGTTTTATTCGAGGTATAATCTTTGGTCTGTCTGAAGAAGTGTGCTCGCACTTCAGGAGACCTTGCACACCTAGTTAAAAAGGATAAAAATGTGACTCGAATCCCTTCATAAAATGGACAATACAATAAAACATGCAAGACAGATTCAATACAATTCAATTCACATGGACAAATTCTATTTTCATAGGGAACGTTATTGAATCTCCGAGTTAGCAAGGCAGAGGGCAGAACATTTAACCTCAATAGCTCTTCTCCATTGTGGATTAATTGATAAAAATATGGGGCTGTAGACTCCAGTCTAGGTCGAATTCCTATACTAAGTGGGGAGCATGTTTTATCAGCTACACTAGTTAATTCTTGTAATTCAATAGCCAGAATTTTGCACTTGATTTTCCTATAAGCAGACCTGGATGATCCCAAATATAATGTGTTTAAAGTTATTCCAATGCATCTGATTTTATGTTCAACTATTTCTATCCTATTATATAGATTGGTTTTCTGTGAGCATTAAATGAGTAAGGCTCACTGTTTCCAAACTAAAAAGCAAGTGAAGCCAAAATTTAATGGTTATCAACCAGGCTTTATTAGCCAAAAGTATCTGGTTAAGTTCCAGTCATAGCACTGCATATGGTACACAGTTTGGAACAGCTAAAATCTTTCGCAGAAAACTGGATTGCACATCTTCAAGTGGGAGATATGACAAAAAAAATGTATGCAGCCTTTCTGGATTTGAAGGGAGCATTTGATTCTACCCCTAGAGATTATGGGATAAACTGGCTCTGATGAAGATTGATGGGAGACTGTTATACTTATTAAGGAAGTTACATTCCCAAACCAGCTGTCAGGTTAGATACACCCGGCTTGGAAATCTGACACCTAAAATTACAACCAATAAAGTATAAAGCAAGGCTATGTTTTGGCTCCTTTCCTTTTCAATCTTTTTTTTTAATCATCTTGTTCCTATTCTGTCTGGCATTGCTGGGCATTGCCCAAAACTTGGGCAATTACATCTCCCTGCTCTTCTGTAAGCAGATGACGATGTGCTACTCTCTTGCTCATGCACTGGCTTGAAATGCTTGCTTTATGGATGCTTAGAGTATTGGAAAGTAAACAAACTGCTACTGAATTATGAAACATCTAAGCTATTCGTTTTTTCCAAGGGTTGGAAACCTCAAACTTGGAATATAGGGAGTAACATGCTGGAGCAAGTTAAACATTTTAAGCATCTTGGTCTTCGTTTCCTGTATTATTTATCTTGGGCTACACATAGGAAGAGCCTCTTGTGGTGCAGAGAGCCTCTTGTGGCGCAGAGTGGTAAGGCAGCAGACATGCAGTCTGAAAGCTTTGCCCATGAGGTTGGGAGTTCGATCCCAGCAGCCGGCTCAAGGTTGACTCAGCCTTCCATCCTTCTGAGGTCGGTAAAATGAGTACCCAGCTTGCTGGGGGGTAAACGGTAATGACTGGGGAAGGCACTGGCAAACCACCCCGTATTGAGTCTGCCATGAAAACGCTAGAGGGCGTCACCCCAAGGGTCAGACATGACCCGGTGCTTGCACAGGGGATACCTTTACCTTTACACATAGGAAATATGCTATAAATACTGCAAAAAATAGTGCTCAGGCAGGAGTCCGGCTTTTCTACACAAAAGGAGATCAATATATGCCCGCAGCACTAAGGGTTTTTGATGCCAAGTCCTGCCCCCAGCTGCTATATGGAATCCCGATACGGATCAATGCACTCAATCAAGATCTTAAAGGTGTGCAACATCTCTGGTCTTGAAAACCGTACAACAGACTTCCTCAACTTTTTTACCATTGCAAAACCCCTGAAGCATTCTTCAGGTTTTGAGAAGCCCCAGAAATGGTCGGAGCATGCAGAATATGGTTGGGAAGCACAGCTGTGGTCACACCCACCCAGAGCCCCTCCCCTTCCCACTCACAGCCCAAAGGAGTCTCAAAGTGTCTCACAATCGCCTTCCCTCCCTCTCCCCACAACAGGCACCCTGTGAGCCAGGTGGGGCTGAAAGAGCTCTGACAGGGCTTGCTTGGTCAGAACAGCTCTAACAGGACTGTGACTAGCACAAGGTCACCCAGCTGGCTGCATGTGGAGTAGGAGCGGGGAACCAACCCCAGCTCTCCAGATTAGAGGGTGCCATTCTTAACCAGTACCCTAGGCCAGGGGTAATCAACCTGTGGTCCTCCAGATGTTCATGGACTACAATTCCCATGAGCCCCTACCAGCAAACACTGGCAGGGGCTCATGGGAATTGTAGTCCATGAACATCTGGAGGACCACAGGTTGACTACCCCTGGCCTAGGCTATCTCTCCAGAATAGAGAAAGAGATAAAGAGATGGGCTGTACCTGCTGAAGATGCAGGGGTCGAAGCCTTGACTGAGGCGGCAGGCGCAGCAGAGAGGGGAGTGGACTGGGTGACAGGCCCCACAAGTTTCGGGGTGAAGGAGAACATGGGGAAGCCTTGGCTGCTGCCAGTGGAGGGTGTGGCAGATTCCACAGCTGTGAACCTGGAATGGGGAGAACCCAAACAAGACACATCACAAAATACTGCCTGCACATTCTTTTCTTGCAATCCTTACAACCCCACAGGGTAGGTCAACACTGGCCTTGCATGGAGGACAACGAAAGGATAGCATGTCCAAGACTGCCTTGTGAGTTCAAGAAAAGGGAAATTTGCACTGGGGGCATCCTGATCACAAGCTCAGCCCGTTGGCTGTGGCACTGCGCGGAGCAGACTCCGGGCAAAGTCGGTCTGAAGGAAACTTACTTCTCAGCAAGGTTGATCTTGACGGAGGAAGCTGCAGAGGGAAAACTTTGCTTTGGCCCGGCAGGGGAGGCGGAGAGCGGGGACCCGGCTGAGCCGTCTGCGCCAGGTTTGAAAGACATGGAGCCGAAAGAGAAAGAGCCGGAAGAGGCTGGAGCCACGCTGGCTGGAGGGGGTGGGTTTGAGGTTGCTTTGGTGGGGGAGGCAGACGAGAAGGAGAACCCGGCTGCTCCGCTCAGGCTGGGGCAAGAGGCAGGCTTGGAGGCCTCCGGCAGGAAGGAATACGGCAGGGTGGCAGCAGGAGTTGGTTTTACAGACGAGGATGCAAAAGAGGAAGCGGGCATCCCACTGCCCGCGACTGAAGGCACAGCTGGGGTGAGGACAACTGCACCCGCTGGGGAGGTTTCGGCCTTCGCAGGGGTAAAAGGAGTCGTCGTTGAAGGAGTTGTACTTCCTGGAAGAGAGAGAAAAGGCTGGTTTTAAATGTTAATATTGTTATGAACTACCCCAAGCCCACTTGCGGGGAGGGTGCAACCAAGAAATCAAATAATAATCAATAAATGGATTTGCGACATCCAACTCAGACGCTTTTCAAATGCTGTTACAAATGCAGAGCTTCAAGGATATGGCTGGCTAGGAATGTAAAGTAATCTAACACATACAGGGGGGGGGCGGGGGGAGGTTTTGAGATCACAGGCTGGACTTCTGCCTGCCTGAAGGCCAAGCGCTGATTGAAACTGCAGTTTCCCAAGACGACCTGATTTCATTGAGCTTGGAATTGCCAGCAGAGGGGTCTCCTGTTTCCCCCACTGATTATGGCAGGGATGGTATCGGCCTACGCGAAGCATTGCACCAATACAGCAGCCCGCCAGTCATGAGAGGAAGTCGAACATGCACCAAATGAAGCTCTCCCCATAGCGGACAGGAGGGATAATGATGCTGGCAGAAAATCAAAAAAGCTTTGCAGTAAAGCCTTTGCTATGGGCAATTCAGAATTGCTATGCAGACAGCCACTGAGAACCAAGAGGCAGACCTTTAACTGTGATTTCAGTTACACTATTGCTGTGCACGCTGCTTGGGGCTGCCCCTGAAGAAAGCTCTTGTGGAAGGCTATGGCTGTACTGACACTACAGTGATTACACTGGCTGCCAGATGGCTTCCTGTCCATGGACATCTGGAGGAGCACAGGTTGACTACCCCTGCTCTAAAGAGCTACCTGCCTTGGGACTGTGGTCTCTGTCTTCTCCCATAGATTCCTGCCCGGGACTTAAGAACACAGAGAGAGGCTCTCCTGATGGTCCTACCAATCAAACAAGTTCCTCTGGTGGGCATACGAGAAAGGGCTTTTTTGGTGGCAGCCCAAGGGAGGTGTCCCTGGACTCGCTCATTTCTGATTGTCAGGAAGCAGCTGAAAAGTTTTATGTAGGACTGCATTTAAGAGCCAGCTTGGTGTAGTGGTTAAGAGTGGCAGCCTCTAATCTGGGGAGCAGGGTTTGATTCCCCACTATTCCACATGCACCCAGATGGATGACCTTGGTCTAGTCACAGTCCTGTTAGCTCTTCTCACAGATCAGTTCTCTAAGAGCTCTCTCAGCTCCACCTACCTCACAGGGTGTCTGTTGTGGGGAGAGGAAGGGAAGGCAATTGTAAGCCACTTTGAGACTCCTTCAGCTAGTGAAAAGCAAGGGGTACAAAAACCAACTCCTCTTCTTCTAACTAATTTGGTTTTATGTATTGGCAGTTCTGAATGGGATTTTAAATCATGGTCTTATGTGTTTTGTAAATGATTTTTCAATTTTAGATGATGTTGACTCATCCTAAGCCTTGAGTACAGGGCATGCCCACGAGAAATTAGACAGATAGAGACGGCAAGCTTGCAGCCCAGGAAGCTTCTTACTGTGTGTGGGGGGGGGGGAGAGAACCAGGGCCGCGCATGCGCACATGCGCCATGCGCGCCCGAAATCGCGTAGAATGCACGGGCGGGCAGTTGCCCTGCCAGTCCCCAGCCTCAAAAAGGTTGGGGATCACTGATTTTAAAAACTAAACTGTTTGACTGTTTTCTGCTGCTAAGCTGTGTATTTACAAGTATGCAATGCACACAGTACGTGATGGAGGGATTTCTCTAGTTCCGTCTGCTGCACTGGTCCTTTCCTTGGGCCCCCAAGCGTGGCCAGTATCAAGAAAGCCCAAGCTCAGAAGTATGGCAGACTACTCAGAGGCACACTGCTCCTGAGCAAGCAAGCTTCACAGTCATTGCAGCAAATCCCCCAAAGTAACTGAGCCTAATGCAGAACTATTTCCTGCTAGTAAAAAGTTCCCCTCCCAAGAACTGAGAAGGAAGCCGAAACAGATAGGCAGCTTGGTACAGTGGTTAAGAATGGCAGCTTGTAAACTGGAGAGACGGGTTCGCTCCTTCACATGCAACCAGTTGGGTGACCTTGGGCCAGTCACAGCCCTATCAGAGCTGTTCTCACAGAGCAGTTCTGTCAGAAATCTCTCTACCCCACCTACCTAGCAGGGCATCTGTTGTGGGGAGAGGAAGGGAATGGGGTTTGTAAGCTGCTTTGAGGCTCCTTTGGGCTATAAAAACCAGCTCTTCTTCTTCCACACCATCTGTAATCATGTAGCACTCTATTAACACCCCCCACCTCCACTAAGAAGATATACTAATGTATACAGGCAAGTATAGTACTCTCTGGATCTTTCGACATCTGCAAGAAACCAGTGAAAAGATGGAAACGCTGTTTTCTGAACATAAAGATCTGTCAATGAGGAATATTACGAAGGTGGCATGGATCCTCACTGGGTCATCTTGGAGGGCCCATGTCCAGCTGTTGCTGAAACAATTGCATTGGTTACCGGTTTGCTTCCAAATCAAATTCAAAGTATTGGGGTTTCGACCTTCAAGGCTATACGCAGTCTGAGTCCTACCTATCTGCGGGACTGCTTGTCTCCTTATGCCCCCGAAGGGCACTTCGCTCTGTGGGTATGAATTTGTTGAGGGTCCTGAGCCCCTGGGAAACACACCTGGCCTCAACCGGGGCCAAGGCCTTTTTGGTTCTGGCCCCTACTTGGTGGAATGAGCTCCCAGAAGACCTGAGGACCCTGTTGGAACTCTCTGTGTTCAAAAGGGACCTGCAAGACGGAGCTCTTCTGCCAGGCTTTTGTTTGAGGCCAGGTTGAATACCGGGTGATAAGAGCAGGTCCTTCCCCGTCCTTGTATGATCTTGACCCCTGGGAGGGGGCTTAGCATAGCCTCTACTTTACACCTAGTTGCCCCAGCCAGGAACAGGTGCTTGAAGACTAGGGGCCTAATATGGAATTATGTGATTACCATCTGTGTTGTTTTATCTGTTTTATACTGCATTTTATGGGTTTTATATTTTATATATATATTGTGAGCTGCCACAAGCCAACTTGTCTGGGAGTGGTGGGATAAAAGTCTAATAAATAAATAAATAAATAAATAAATAAAATAAGCGACATATGCTCCACTTCATAGCACCTTAAAGTTACTGCTTTAGTGCATTCCAGATACTGTGAATTCCCTTAAGCCCTTTGCCACTCATACTGAAAGGGGATAATAGTTGGACTCCCTGCAGATGGTCCCAGGTCCAACACTCAGCACTGCTTGGTAATGGATCTCAGGAAACTGATGCTGGGAAACATTGCTTTCTTGCCAGTGATCCTGCAGAACTGCAGCCAATTAGAAGAAACAAGCAAAATGGACCAACAGGCCATTACCAAGAAGGCTTCCGAAGGCAGAGCCTTGGTGGAGTGCCCACTTTTACCTACTGCCCCCTTACCTGCCCAGGGATCTTGCTTAGGTAAGGAGGAGGAGGAGTTGGTTCTTATATGCCGCTTTTTCCTACCAGAAGGAGTCTCAAAGCGCCTTACAATTGCCTTCCCTTTCCTCTCCCCACAACAGACACCCTTGTGAGGAAGGTGAGGCTGAGAGAACCCTGATATTACTGCTCAGTCAGAAGAGCTCGATTAAGCCAGCGTGGTGTAACAGTTGGAGTGCTGGACTATGACCTGTGAGATCCAGGTTTTGAATTTCCACTCCGTCATGGAAGCTTGCTGGGTAACCTTGGGACAGCCATGCACTCTCAGCCTTGCCCACCTAAAAGGGTTGTTGTGAGAATATGAAGAAGGGGAGAAAGTTGGAAAACAGTTTTGAGTCCCCATTGGGGAGAAAACTGGAGTATAAATGAAGTAAAGAAAATATTCACAAAGAACAGAATTCTCATGCACAGACAGGAGCACTCACCTGGGAATTTGGGCATCCTGTCCCCTTCTGTGGGCAGCGGCTCTGGTGTCACAAGGAGTGACCTAACTCCAGGGTTTTGATTGACCATATAAAAAGGGCATAAGACCCCATCGGTAGAGAGCAGCAGCAGGACTGGAGCTGGGTCCATGGTCTTCTCCTCGCCTGCAAGAATGCCGCAGAAACCCATCAGGACCCTCTCTCATAAGCCAGTCCCAAGATGGTTTTGGTGAGAGACAAGGAAACTATGTCAAGGTTCTGATCCTTTCATTTAAAGCCCTAAGCTATGTAGGACCCCTGTATTTACGGGACTGCCTCTTCTGCTATTACACCTAAAGAGCCTTAAGGTCAGGTTCTCCGGCCAGAACGAGGTAGGACTTGCCTCAACCAAGGCCAGAGGCACCCCCCTGGCGGAGTGTTCTCTCAGGTGAGATCAAGAGCCCATGAGAGGGCGGGCCTGTATGAGACAGCTGTTCTGCCATACCTACGTTGAGGCCAGGAAACCAATTAACCGAGGATATGCTGGCCTCCCTTCCTTAGATTCAGAAGTACTTATAGTACAGCCCCAAGCTAGTTACAAACACAATTGAAAACCCTGAAGTACATTAAAATTATTACAGATTTTTACAAGCCAGCAAGTCCTCATAAAAATCAGAAAACGGGAATCCAAATAACATTGAACATAAATATTCTAAAATCCTTTAAAACTGCGAGTATTTATAATTAGTTTCCGGAACTAACATATGTTTGACGTAACTTGTAAACTTTGGCTCCACTGGTAGCTTAGTGGGAGAACTTACTAATGGCTATGGGTGTGCTGCAGGTGTAATCGATGGCCACGCCCACAGGTAAGGTATCATCACTCTTATCTGTTACAGGCAGCTCTGCCCGGCTGGAGTCTTCCAGAACCCACAGCTCCCAGTTGTTCTGCAAGAGAGAGATGTCACTTGGCTCATTCTTCAACCATCTGCAGCATCTTCAGTGTTTGGGGTGGGTGGGTGGGGGAGAGATATCTGGACAGCCTATGGGCAGGGGTAGTCAAACTGCGGCCCTCCAGATGGTCCATGGACTACAATGCTTGGCAAAGCCTTGCCCTAAGAATAAGGCAGCTTCATGGGTTGAATGCTGGCAGGGGCTTCTGGGAATTGTAGTCCATGGACCATCTGGAGGGCCGCAGTTTGACTACCCCTGGCCTACGGCGATCTGGCCACCCATTCAGATCTTTGGATGTCCATTGTCATGTGGATGCACTCCCACCCCATTTCTGGGAGTTTGGGCCACAAGCTATCTTCCCCTTTACGGTTTTAACAAGAGCAGAGCAGAGTTACCTGGTCTCCTTGTCTTGAGAGGATACTGACTTCTGTGGAAGCAGCAGAAGCTGCTAAGACCAGATCCCTTTAAATGCAAGAGGAAAACAGTGTTAACTGCAAGCCATCAGGTGAGGGTTCTATTCAAGCTGAGCTACTGTTGCATCACACTTTTTACTTGCTATATTGGTTAAGAGTGGCACCCTCTAATTCAGTGGTTCTCAACCTTCCTAATGCCACGACCCTTTAATACAGTTCCTCATGCTGTGGTGACCCCCAACCATAAAATTATGCAAGGGTTCTTTCACAGAAATTAATCCGAAACTGACCAATGGCGTGAAGATCCATTGTTCATGATTGTATATAAATTGTTTTTTTTCCGGGGTTTCTCAGTTCAATTCTGCTTCTTGTCCCACCATTCCAATCTCGCTCTTTTCCACTGCTCCAGACAGACAAATGCTCTATCTCAATCTACCCCGCAAAGCTGTTGTGTGGATGGCGCCCCCCTCTGGCCAAACTACTTGCCCTGCCACAACGCATGTGAAAGGGTCATTTGATCCCCAAAGGGGTCCCGACCCCCAGGTTGAGAACCATTGCTCTAATCTGGAAAACTGGGTTTGATTCCCCAATTCCTCTTCCACAAGCAGCCAGCTAGGTGACTTTGGGCTAGCCAAAGTTCTCCTAGGGCTGTTCTCACAAAGAAGAGCTCTCTCAGCTCCACCCACCCACCTCGCAGGGTCAAATGGAAAATATTGTGCTTGGCAAAGCCTTGCCCTAAGAATAAGGCAGCTTCATGGTAGCCCCTGTAGTTCTGTTCAGCAATGAAAGCAGATCAGAATCCTCCGCCTTCTCTATTGATATGCCCCCCAAAAACATGCCCTTTTGTTATTTGCAAAAATAATGAACTGAAGAAACAGTGAAGAAACAAATATAGAATAATACAGATGCACTGGGAAACCAATATGGCAATAAAATATCCAGATTAGACTTATATAGTCATTTCTCTTCAGTTTCTGAAGCGCCCCAAGCTAAGTTTAGCTATTGTATGACCTTATACTTTGTCAAGAGATTCCTTAATAAGTTGAAGTTGGTCCTTAAATATAAAAACCATCCCTTGAAAAATCTGTAAGGCGAAACACGTCGGGACTTGTGTGAAATAAGAATAAAAGAATTACTGAAACTGAAGAGAGACGACTCTATATAAGTCTAATTCGGATATTTTATTGCCATATTGGTTTCCCAGTGCATCTGTATTATTCTACTTTTGTTATTTGGGCAGTCCCACCAAAGGCGTCTACAAGCATGACAAGGAGTTAACTAGCCCTCTGTCATGCAGCTGTGAGTCAGCCGCCCACTATGGGCAGAGGGCTACGGCGGTGTGTGTGGGCACGAGATGAGAAGCATCGTTTCCTAGGGCTCCCCATGACTTACCAGTCCTCAACGTAGTTAAGGAAGTAGTGATGCTGCCTCTCAGTGCAGCAGCTATAACAGGGTTCCATGAAGTTGACGAACCTCTCCGGTCGCTTGTCTTCCTTTTTCTAGAGAGGAAAAAAGAACGGGAATCGGCTTTTAAAGGGTCCCCCACAAACCTGCCAGATGTGCTACAGCAGCGGTTCTCAACTGCCCTCATGTCACAACCCCAACTGCGGCAGCTGTTGAGGCGGCTGTTGTGGCAGCATGTGCGCACATGTGGGTGGTTCACAACAATCCAGAGGCAGCCAGTGCCATGGCTCCACTTCCTCTGTTGGCTGCCACCTGCTACCACCGTGGGCCACTGCTGTGGGCCACAGCCGTGGTGGTGGTCACCAACATGGTGACCGCTCAGGAAGGGGCCAGGCAACACCAAATAGCATGAAGGTCCCAAGATACAGGATGTTAAAATTGTTCTAAAACAGCATTGTAAACCCATTGTGAATTTTTACCTTTTATAATTTTTATCTTCCCTGAGCCTCAGTGCTGATGTGACTCAGGGAGAAGTCTACTAGCCATGGTGACTGTGGGGAATTTCCACATTCAGAGTCACTAAGCTTCTGGATCCCAGAGCAAGGAGGTAACATCAGGGGAAGGGCTCAACCTCTATGCCTTTTTGCTGGCCCTCCAGAAGAACTGACTGGCCACTGTGTGAGACAAGATGCTGTACTAGATGGATGACTGGTCTGATCCAACAGGGCTCTTCTGATGTTCTTATGAAGGCCTCAGCCTCTGTGCCCTATTGCTGGACTTCCATAGGAACTGGTTGGCCATCTGGGAGACAGGTTGCTGGGCTAGATGGATTCATCATCTGATTCAGCAGGACTCTTCAAATGTTCTTATCCTCCACATTCAAAGATACTAAACCTCTGAATCTCAATTGCTAGGAAGTAACATCAGGGGAAGGCCTCAGATTCTGTGCCCTATTGCTGGACCTCCAGAAGAACTGGTTGTTCACTACGTGAAACAGGATGCTGCACCAGGTGAACAACTGGCCTGATTCAGCAGGGCTCTTCTTATGTTCCATACAAAAAAAACATCACATGTAGAAATGTAGAATGGAGACACATCTTTCCATACATAAGGTTTTTTTCCATGAGCCTCCATCTAAAATCTATACCGCAGAGCTGCAACTTTACCAACTGAGATGTTGCTAAGAAGTTGAGATGTTCTACAGTTTTAGGGGGGGGGGAGAATTCTGACAGCATCAGGGTGTGAGAAAATGGTACGAGACATTCTATTATTTAATTTCCAGACACAACTTGATTAAAGATCAACGAGATGCTGCTTTTACGGTGCTACCATTTAATCCTTAATTCTCAAATCAGACAAGGAATACAGCACAGAACATGGCCGAAGGTCTGGCAGCCAGACGAGAACGAATAAATGTGCAAATCCTTAGAAACAGGAAAGTCAGGGTTCTTTGGTCTCCTCACAACACTCACGGGAAGCACGGCCATCACCACTTCAGGGGGAGTCTCCAAGGTCCCATCTGCAGCTGCATACACGATCGTGAAGACGTAAGTGCCAACCCACAACACATCCAGGACTGGCAAAAAGAACAGAAAGAACATGCGATTTAGAGAGCTGGTCACTGACATGCTGCCCATAAATACAGAGGAGGAGGAGGAGGAAGAGGAGGAACTGGTTTTTTTATACCCCACTTTTCACTACCTAAAAAGAGTCTCAAAGCAGCTTACAAACCCCTTTCCCTTCCTCTCCCCACAACAGACACCCTGTGAGGTGTGTGGGGCTGAGAGAGCCCTGAGATTACTGAAGAAGAGTTGCTTCTTATATGCCACCTTTTTCTACCTGAAGGAGTCCCAAAGTGGCTTACAATCACTTACCCTTCTTCTCCGCACAACAGACACCCTGTGAGGTGGGTGAGGCTGAGAGAGCTCTGAGAGAACTGCTTTGCATGAACAGCTCTAAAGGGACTGACTGGCCCACGGTCACCCAGCTGGCTGCATATGGCAGAATGAGTGGGGAATCAAACCCAATTCTCATGATTACAGTCCACCCCCTTTTAACCACTCCCCCATGCTGGCTCTCTCCTATCCATCTTTAAGCCTGCCTACCTTCAGAAGACAAGACAAATTACAGACACTGCACCTATCTCGTTCTCAACGATATACTCGTTTAGAACCTTTTTGTCCTTCCCACCTTCTAGGAAATACTGGCAAGGGATGAGCAAACCATTTGCGTCTGTACTGTACCAACTCACATCCCTTGCATGTAGAAAGCTAGCCTGTACACGAGGGTAGAACCCTTTACCCTGACATGCTATTTGTCTGTCTTAAAAATGCCTTCTTTGGAAGTTTTAAAGCAGAGGTTAGATACCCATCTGGCAGAAATGGAAATTCTGTGAACTTAGACAGATTGTAAATGGGTGGACAGGATTGTGTGTTTGAAATTCTGCAAGGGGTTGGTCTAGATGACCCTGGAGACCCTTCCAACTCTATAATTCTATGAAATGTATGTAGAATGCATTTGATTATCAGAGCTTCCACCAGCTGCACAAGGCCAGGTACAATTAAAGATTAAAAAGCCTTCTTCACCTGGGACTTGCAGAATGGCTGTTACCTCCAAACACAAGAAACAACAAACACAGAAGCATAAAATAAATTGTCCTGACAGTCTAACTCTCAGAGGGTGTCACATACCTGCTCTGGAGAGACTTTGTCAGGGCTCCCTCCCTCCCTCCCTCTCACCCAAACACACACACACAGACATAAAGAGACTCGCTTCTCCCCCCCCCCCCCGTTTCCACCTTACCTGTTGGTATCTCAACCTCCTCCCTGCTTTCTCTCTCTTCCCTCACTTGTAAACATACAGACTCATTTCCCTTCCCCCTTCCTGTTTCCCCCTTTACCTAGTGGTTTCCCAACCCACCTCCCTCTCTCCAAGCAAGCAAATATGCGCACGCACGCATGCACTCCCTCCCTCCCTCCCTCCCCCCCTCCTACTTACCTGCTCCTCCATTGCTGCCTCGACCCCCATTGGTCATACATGCACAAATACGCATGTGTCCACATGTGCAATTATGTGCATGTGCGCGCACGTATGTATACACACAAGAGACTATGCGCACACTCCCTTCCCTTGTCCCCTTCACCCCTCCTGCTTACCGGGTCCTCTGCCGCTGCCTTGGCTCCTACAAGTTGCACAGCAGCTGCCTAGGCCCCAGAGGCCATCACAGCTGCTGTGAAGGCAGAGGCGGGGCAGCTGCTGCCTTGGTCCCTGTGGTCACACAGCAGCTACCCAGGCCCCAGGGGTTGGTGCAGACCCTGAAAACGGCTTGGGGGTGCAGCAGCCACTGCCTCACCCCCCATGGGCCGGTGTGGCCGCTGGCTGGGCCCTCCATCTTCTGGTGCACTTTGTGGGTGGGACGATGGAAATCACTTCCATCTACATTTCCGTTTGACGAGACATGCCAGAAGATGTGTCCCACATCAATAACAATATAGACAGTTACATTGCCAGCTATACGCTGCTCATGCACTCTACTCACACAAATCTAGGCAAAATACCTGGTAGGTTTCTTGCACAAGAAACATGCATTAGTTGCATTCTGGGATACATTGACATTTCACTGCATTTAATGGACAAGTCACCTGACTTGAAATTAACCCATGAGGTTTGAGCAGCTGGTCTCCTCAAGGCCAAGGCTGAAGAAATGACATACCTTTAACAGGATTATCAGCCTCATAGAATGGTGGGCATGGGATGGTTTTCTTCTCCTGCAGGTTCTGAAACACAGAAATGGAGCACTTAAGAGCCCCTGCAGCTAATGTCTGGAAATGCAAGTTTTGACCATGAAACAAAATGGACTTATGCAGTACCTTCCAACACTTAAAGCACTTCACAGATTCTTTCAGCCATCCTTGCTGCTAGGCAACAGAGCAAATTGACTAATTCGCGTACAACAAATAGCAAACTAAAGCTGAGAGAAAAAAAGCCTTACATAACACCAAAAAGGGAATTCACGGCACAGGTGAGATATGAACTAGGGACTTCTTGGCTCACAAAGTGAGGGTTATGCAGCCTGGTGTAGTGGTTAAGTATGGTGACCTTTGATCTGGAGAGCCGGGTTGGATTCCCCACTCATCCACGTGCAGCCAGCTGGGTGACGTTGGGCCAGTCATAATTCTGTTAGAGCTGTTCTTGTACAACAGTTCTCTCATAGCTCCCTCAGCCCCACCTCCCCCACAGGGTGTCTGTTGTGGGGAGAGGAAGAAGAAGAAGAAGAAGAAGAGTTGGTTCTTATATGCCGCTTTTCCCTACCCGAAGGAGGCTCAAAGCGGCTTACAGTCGCCTTCCCATTCCTCTCCCCACAACAGACACCCTGTGGGGTGGGTGAGGCTGAGAGAGCCCTGATATCGCTGCTCGGTCAGAACAGTTTTATCAGTGCCGTGGCGAGCCCAAGGTCACCCAGCTGGCTGCATGTGGGGGAGTGCAGAATCGAACCCGGCATGCCAGATTAGAAGTCCGCACTCCTAACCACTACACCAAACTGGCTCTGTGAAGGCAGGAAGTGAAGGCAATTGGAAGCACCTTTTGAGACTCCTTCGGGTAGCAAAAAGTGAGATGTAAAAAAACAATTCTTCTTCTATGAAGTATATAGCATTCCATCTTGGATGCATTTACACCCATCCTCAAAAGCCTGGATTATCAAATGCATCTTCAGCTAGTGCCAGTAACTTATCACATGGCGCCACACATGGTTGTGTTCTGCAATTGTGGCACATGGAGGAGGACCTCAGATGATGACTACAATGATTGGGCAGGTTTACATGGGAGCAGGCTGCATGTCCTACCCAAATAACTTGGATCCAGATGATGTAGTGCCTGAAAAGAGATCACTAGAACTTTTGAATTCAGCCCAGAAGCATATCAAGATGCATTATGAAGCTTCAGAAATAGGCAGCCCCACAAAAAGCACATTATGGTAGTTGCTTGGGCACCTACCAACAAATATGCGCTTTTACCTGCTTGATACCCAACACTCCGCCTCAGGGGAAAAGGAGATTTATTGTGGGCAGATACTTACAGGCAGGTACTGGACCACGGTGCCGTTCAGTTTGCCTACAGCAAGCTGCTTCCCTTTGGGGCTCCAGCACACTGAGAGAAAAAAAAACAAGAGAAGGGTGGCTTTTGTTTTTTTTTAGCACTGGCAGCTGACAAGAGTGATGGTAACAAGTCAGTTGGGGTGTGTGGATGGTTTCCCTTTGGGAGTGCACTTCAATATTTTGTTCCGATTTCATGGTTGGCATGTAAACTCCTTCACTTGTAACTTGGTTTGTAATGAAGTCAGACAATGGGCAGAGCTAGATATACTGCTTGTTTAAGGTACGGAGCAGCCCTAAATGCACCCCTTAGAGGAAAACCATTCCCATCTGTTTTGTCATGGTATCTTAAGCTAAATTTTGTTTAATTTAAAGAATCTCATATGATTGATATTGCCCTGTTCTTTCTGGATATTTAATCTTTAATTTGCTCGCTTTGTAAACCAAAGCTTGGTGCCCTTCATTCAGGATGAACCAAAGACTTATATGAATGTTGCCTCTTCTCCCCTCCCCCGGGACTTATTTATTTTAAAATTTATTTAAAACACTATTGTACCAGTTTTCCACGATTCTCAAGGTGGTGAGTGTCAAACATTAAAATATTTGAACATTTAAAAAATTCAATACGACTTATAAATACATACAAACCCTAAATTGGGGTTACCAGCTCTAGGCTGGGAAATATCTGGAGATCCTGAGGCTTGGGAGGGCAGGGTTTGGGGAAGGAAGGGATCTTATTGGGATCCATTTCTACAGGTGACTACCCACCTGATGTGGCACCCACGGAGGCAGGGAGAGTGGCGTGCACCTTGACTGTGTCCGTGACCTGCAGGACGCAGAGGCTTCCATCAGAGACGCAGAGGGCCAGCATGCAAGGGTTCGCAGGGTTCCACTTCAGGTCGCTGACCAGCGCTAGGCTGCCTGCTTCTTTGGGCAGCTTATGAAAAGCGATGGGGCGCTTCTGCTGTTTGGCCTGTTCAAGAGAAGCAGACATTCCCATCACATTCCTGCCAAAGCCTTGCAGCCCACCGGCCCATCCGCCCACCTATCTAGCCTGTGACTCCCAGCAACCCAAGGCAGAGTTAGGTAGTGTCGTCCCAATTTCCATTTTATCTTCACAACCGTCTTGTGAGATGGGCTATGCTGTGGGAAACGAGGACCAGCCCCTGGTCACTTAATGGCCACTGAGGGATTTGAACCATGGTGTCCCCAATCCTGCTCCATCACATTAACCTCCAGAGCCCAGCAAAGTCTACTCCAACTGGCAGTAAGCCTCAGTGATCGGACTTTTTTTCCAGCTTTCCAACAGTGCTACTAGAGATCCTTTAAATTCATAGCATCCTAGAGTGGGAAGGAACCATATAGGCCATCGGGTCCAACCCCCTGCCCAATGCAGGATCAGCCTACAGCATCCAGGATAAGAATCATAGAATCCTAGAGTTGGACGGGGCCATACAGGCCATCTGGTCCAACCCCCTGCCCAATGCAGGATCAGCCTACAGGATAAGAATAATAGAATCCAGGATAAGAATCATAGAATCCTAGAGCTGGAAGGGGCCACACAGGCCATCGGGTCCAACCCCCTGCTCAATGCAGGATCAGCCTACAGCATCCAGAATAAGGATAATAGAATCCTAGAGTGGGAAGGAGCCACACAGGTCATCTGCTCAAAGCAGGTTAAGCCTAAAGCAACCAGGATAAGTATTTATCCAGGTACTGTTTGAGAACTGCCAGTGAGGGGGAGCTCACCACCTCCTTAGGCAGCTGATTCCACTGCTGAACTACTCTTTGACTATGAATTTTCCCCCAATATATTGTCAGTACCATTCAACATGCAGTTTAAACCCATTCTTGCATGTTCTATTGTCTGCTGCCAACAGGAACATTTCCCTGCCCTCCTCCAAGTGACAACCTTTCAAATAATTCAAGAAAGCAATAATGTCCCCTCTCTACCTCATCTTCTCCAGGCTGAACATTCCCAGGTCCCTCAGCCTTTTCTCACAGGGCTTGGTCCCCAGGCCCTGGATCATTCTCATTGCTCTCTGCACTCGCTCCATTTTGTCCATGTCTCTTTTGAAGTTAGGCCTCTAAGACTGCACAAAGGACTCCAGGTGTGGTCTGATCCAGTGGGACTATGACATCTTGGGATTTCAGTGTGATGCCTGTTTTGATACAGCCCAAGAGTGCATTCGCCTTCTTTACCGCTACATCATACTGCCTGCTCATACGTAGTTAACAGTGCACAGGTACCTCAAGATCTTGTTCACATACACACTGCTACCAAGAAGTGCACCCCCCCTCCAGGATGCCTGCTTCTCATTCTTGTGCCCCAGATGGAGAACTCTGCACTTATCCTTACTAAACTGGATCTTGTTCTTGTTTGCCCACTTTTCCAGCTGTGGACTGAACTGAGAACTTGCTATGTGTAGAGCTTGTGCTTTACTACTCAGCTACCTGGAAGGGTAGTGGAAGGGTACCTGGAAGGCTCAGTGGTAAAGCATCTGCTTGGCTCACAGAAAGTCCAAGATTCAGTGCCTGGCATCTACTGTTAAATGGATCAAGAGGGAGGTAGTGTGAAAGACCTTAGCTTGAGACAACCCTGACTTGGATGGAGCCAGGGGCTGATTCAGTACAAGTACAACCCATCTCACCTGATTAGCAAAGGTACGGACGTCAAAGAAGCCAATGAAAGACCCGCAGTCACTGGAGGCCATGCAGACAGAAATTATGAGATTATCGCAGCTGAGCGCCAAGTGATGTACTGGGAACTTCATAGGAACGAGAATGCTCTGGACATTCTCCACTGTGAAACAAACCCAGAGAATAAAATTGTAGGTAACTAATTGCAAAGCTGGGCTCATGGACTATCAGGTGGTATCAGATTATGTATGTCAGGTGGACAGTCAGTGTCTATTCAAAGGCTTAAGAATACAGGACTGGAAGCAGACCAGCAGGAGCTCCAGGAGTCCTTAAACTTTTAACAGTATGATTAAAAACAGCTCATCAAAAATTACCCACAGTGGTTCAATGAACCTGCCCTCCTTTGAAGACAGTTCCCCTCCCCCCCCTTGTCAAGAACAAACAACAGGAGATGGTTCTTTCCTACTGTGTTCTGCTTAAGACTTTCAAGGGGCTCCTGGTCATCCAGGGTTAGAAGTTAAACACTGGAATATACTGATCTGGTCCAGCCCTTGCATTGCTTCATAATCCTCTCAACATATGTTTATGAACTAAATGGTGAAATCAAAATTCATTCCCAGACTGGGAAAAGAAAATATCATTTAACTTTCTTATTGATTCCTCTAAGATTCAGTGCTTTTTAGAAAGTTCCTTTTGTTTCCTGTGATAAGTTGTTTACTGCATCCATATTTAATTGTAAAAGGTAAAGCACCGAGTCATGTCTGACCCTTGGGGTGACGCCCTCCAGCGTTTTCATGGCAGACTCAATACAGGGTGGCCTTGCCAGTGCCTTCCCTAGTCATTACCGTTTTACACCCCCCCCCCAAGCAGCAAGCTGGGTACTCATTTTACCGACCTGGGCCAGAACATTCTCTGTTGTGGCCCCCACCTGCTGGAACAAGCTCCCGGAGGAGATCAGGGCCCTGACGGAGCTTAAACAGTTCTGCAGGGCCTGCAAAAGGGAGCTCTTCTACCAGGCATTTGGTTGAGACCAGGCACAACCAACAGCAGATGAAGGGCCCCTGATCCCCCCCCTCTCAGAACTCCACCAGAGTGCTCTGGACCTGTTTGTACCGTTTACTGTAGCATTGTTTACACTATTGTTACAACTACCTGTTATTAATATTAATGTATGGTTATTCATGTGTTATAGATTGTTTTATGTCTCGTTCATATGTTCCATGTAAACCGCCCTGAGCTTCCAGGAAGGGCGGTATATAAATTAAAATAAATAAAAATAAATAAAAAGGGATACAATTCTTACTGATGTTCTCCTTTTTCTTCCCTGTGTTAAACACCAACATAGTGAGGGGGTGTTTCCAGCTGGACTCTGCCTTAAGGAAGAGCAGCCACTGTCTTAGTCTTCACTGCTCAAGCAGACAGAGGTGAGCTGAATTCCAGCCCTTCTCGTGTTGGTTACAGGGCACAAATTTGGATGCCTTTCCCTGCCCTTCACTATCGAAGGAACAGATTCAGGAGGCGCTTATGACTAAATTATCCCCCTTTTCCTCTCCCTTATCATTGTAGTTCAAAGAGCTACCAAAACAGTTAACCACCCTCGAGTTGCACACTATCACAAGTCCTGGGCCTGCAGTCCCCTCTTGCATACATTTTCCAGGGACAACAATAATGATGCTGGATGCAGTCAAGTAGGAATGCATTTCACAGTTGGCTGTTAGGAAGTTAACAGGTGAACCGCATACCCATAGTGGACCTTGGCAGCCCCAGGTGAGCTAATGGCAAGGTCAATCTGATACCAAAGAAGCTTATTTCAAAATAAGGCCACAATGAATTTCAGTGTTAAACCTTTTGACAAAGGTGGGGTGAAGGGGGCTGGAGGAAGATTATTAAAACAAGCCCAGAAAAATTTGCACTTTTAAACTGTGTATACATCTACCCGGTGCCCTTTCCCCTCCCCCCCTCTCCAGGCCTGTTATTGCCCATTTTGGGGGTGAGTGGGTCAACATGACCCAAAAAACATTTAACACATTTAATAATAATAATAATAATAATAATAATAATAATAATAATAATAATAATAAAAATTCCCACCCATTAGGGTAGGGGTGGTCAAACTGCGGACTTCCAGATGTCCATGGACTACAATTCTCATGGGAAATGTAGTCCACGGACATCTGGAGGGCCTCAGTTTGACTACCCCTGCATTAGGGCTGTCAAGAAACCCCCAGGGTTCCACAAAACCCTGGTTGAGAAAGCCTGCTCTAGACCAAACAGTCCGAAGAGTCCCTGCGGTCCCTGACTGTTATATGGTACTTCTGTATAGAGCAAATCAATTAGGCTAGTTGCCCTAAAACAGGGGTAGTCAAACTGCGGCCCTCCAGATGTCCATGGACTACAATTCCCAGGAGCCCCCTGCCAGCGAATGCTGGCAGGGGGCCCCTGGGAATTGTAGTCCATGGACATCTGGAGGGCCGCAGTTTGACTACCCCTGCCCTAAAAGGTTGCAGGAGGTAGTCACAGAAGAAAACATACAGCATTCTTTTTACTGGCCTGCACAGATGGGAGGAAAAGCTTACCTATTTTATTGGGAGACTCCCCTGCTTCGTTCTGCAGAAGAAGGTCTTTTGTCTGAAAGATCTGTACCTCAGTGGCACGGCCAGCAAAGACTAATCCATATTTGTTTGACACAGCAAGCAGACTGGAACGGTCTCTGGGAAGCTCATCTGGGGACTCAAAGATCTGAACTTTCTTCAGGGCTCTGAATTGAAAATCCTGTGGTATATGAAGAGAGCACTAAAAATTGGTTCTTCACAGGGTCAGTTGTAAATGCACTGCAAGTTTGATTGATGTGACGCGAATGCTCTGAAATGCCTAAACCCATCCATGTATTTCACAAATTCCAGATGGATTCAAAATCTAGCTTTCACCAGTTATGGTCAGACCCCATTCACTAGTAGCAGTAAGGTCACAAGGAGTTCATACAAACTTTTGTGGGTTCTACTGCTCTTCAGGCGACCTCAGAGTCCCCCCCCCCAGGTGAGTCCTAGGTTTTGCTGAGTTCTAGAAATTGATGATCACGGACGACGAGGAGACGCAGATATGAAGCAGTTAGGCAGTACAGAGAAAAAGATTATTAAAAAAAAAACTTTTTTGAAAAAAAAGTCTACTCTTTTTGCAGTCCTTTCCTAGGTGCTCCAGGGATGCACAATTACTCTGCAGTAGCCAGCAAGTTTCTTGTCAGTGATGGCCTACCTGCTGGAGACCCCAAGATACTCATCTCAATTACCTGAACATCCTTATCCATTGTTGTTCCTCTATATATATTTGTGAAACAGCCTAGGGGGTGGGATGTGCCTGGCTGTCCAAGTTGGAATAGGGCCAGTCAGGTTGCAGCCAGCTTTGCCCTGATTGACCCTGCCCCTGCAGCTCCCGCCCTCCATCCCTGGACTCTAGGCTCTTTGCTCTCAGATGCCTCAGTGCTTGGAGCCAGCAGCAGGTAAGGAAAGAGGGCCCTGGGCAAAGGGTCATGGTGGAGGGCTTGCTAACGAGGGCCTCTTGGCCTGCTAGGCTGGGCCTGCTGACTGCCTGCTAAGGAGCTCTGTCCTGGCCCTGCTGATGAGCTGCCCAGCCCCCACCCGCTGCACTGCATCTGGCTGCAAGCTGCACCCAAAGCCACCTTAAGCTGCCTGGCCAGGAGCCAGGGAAGAGGACCCTTTCAAAGCCCGTTCTTAGGAACAGGCTTTGAAGCTAGTTTGTTATAAATTCCCAATTAAGAAGAAGAAGAAGAGTTGGTTCTTATATGCCGCTTTTCCCTACCCAAAGGAGACTCAAAGCGACTTACAGTCGCCTTCCCATTCCTCTCCCCACAACAGACACCCTGTGGGGTGGGTGAGGATGAGAGAGCCCTGATATCACTGCTTGGTCAGAACAGGTTTATCAGTGCCGTGGCGAGCCCAAGGTCACCCAGCTGGCTGTATGTGGGGGAGTGCAGAATCGAACCCAGCATGCCAGATTAGAAGTCTATACTCCTAACCACTACACCAAACTGGCTCTCTGGGGAGAGATGTAACTGTGCTACATCTAGTTGTCAAGTATCAACTGCAGAATAAGTTTACCCTCAGTTTCTGGAAAACGTTTATTGCATTTTTAGCCACAATTCCAGAAAAAATAGCAGTAGCAATAATCTCATGGTACCTTGGAGAGATTTATCGTGGAAAATACTTTCACAGACTATGAAACGACTGCAAATGCATACACCTCGAGAAACCTTTATGAGACTGCAAGATTTGTCTGCCCTTCCTAAAACATTCATAGTTTATTATTATTATTAATTTGATTTATTACCCGCCACTCCTAGATAGCTCGTGGCAGGTTACATATGTCTGAATAAAACCCCCAGACATAAAAACAGCACAATTCATTAATCAGAATAAGAAGAGACGGTGGAAAAACTCACTCACTGGTCTCATTCCCCTAATAACGTCGCCTAGAGGGGTGGGCGGGCAGAGGGGCACCGATGGAACTCACAAACTGCCACTCATGCCACTCTGTTCTGTAAGGGGGGGCGTGCAGATCTTCCTAGTCGCACTGGCCTCAACCATAGACCTGGTGGAAGAGATCCGTCCCTGAGGAACGTCGGAAGCTCCCACAGGGCCCGTAGCTCCTCTGGGAGCTCATTCCACCAGGTAGGGGCCAGGAGCAAAAAGGCCCTGGTTGAGGCCAGGCATGCTTCCCTGGGGCTGGGAATTACCAACAAATTAGTACCCGCAGGGTGCAAAACAGGTGGTCCCTCAAATATGCAGGTTCCAGGCTGCAAATGGCCTTAAAGGTTAAAACAAAACGTTGAACCGGATCCAGGCAGCAACCTTCAGCCATTGCATAGCCTGGATGTGGGCCCTCCAAGATGTTCTCGCAAGGACCCTAGCAGCTGCATTTTGGACCAGCTATAATTTCCGGATCAAACCCAAGGGCAGGAGGTGACCATCATATGGATCACTGCGGCCAGGTGTTCAGAGGACAGGTAGGGCACTTGTGGCCAAGACTTGTGAAAGACAGCAGAGGACTTAGTAAGTGCCACTCTAGGGCACAAGGTAAACAGCGCAAAAGAAGAACCCTGCTGGGTCAAATTCAGGGTCCCTGTAATCAAATCTAGCTTTCTCCACTGCACAGCCACATGCCTCTGGGAAGCCCACAAGTACAGTTGCCAACATGCAGGTGGGGCCTGGAGATTTCAAAAGCAGACTAGAGAGCTGCAGGCTCCTCTTACCGCAGCTGTTATTCTAACGTACACTATCTTTGAACAAGGAAATTTCATTAAACCACTACATCCCCTTCCATGAATGTCACTTGCCCTCTTTCAAAGCCTTATGCAAAACTGGCCACCACTTCCTCTTGTGACAGTGAGTCCCACAAATCAACCAAGAGAGCCAGCGTGGTGTAGTGGTTAAGAATGGCAGCTTCTACTCTAGACACATGCGCCTCCACATGCAGCCAGCTGGGTGAACTTGGGTCAGTCACAGATCTCTTAGAGCTCTCAGCCCAACCTCCCTCACAGGGTGTCTGTTGTGCAGAGAGGAAGGGGAAGATGTTTGTAAGCTACTTTGGGACTCCTTTGGGTAGTGAAAAGCAGAGCATTCTAAAGCCAGTTCTTCTTCTATTGAATAAAGGACTTCCTTTTGCCTGTCCAGAATATCTCCATAGATATAGATTCTGGTGGTTCATTCTGTTAGTTTGAAGCAGCAGAACAAAGTCTCAGTTCAGCAGCACCTCGAAGGCCAGCAAAGGTTTATTCAAAGTATAAGCTTTCACGTGCAAGCACACTTCGTCACATGCAGTTTACCAGCAGCATCTCAAAAACTAGCAAAGCTTTTTTCAATGTATAAGCTTTTGTGTACATCCAGAAAAGCTTATGCCTTGAATATGCACACTTAAGATCACACCTTGAGTAAAACTTTGTTGGTGCTGTTGGGGTCAGACTTGGTACTGAATATCCCTATTGAATATGGGATGAGTCCCTACTGTTACAAGAGAGGGAAAAGAAACAAAAATGCTGCCTGGCCTCTTTCCTTCTATCTCTTAGTCCCCTTCCCTCCTCCCCCCGAGTTGCCTTTTCTATAAACCAGGGGTAGCCAAACGGTGGCGCTCAGATTTCCATGGACTACAATTCCCATGAGCCCCTGCCATCTGGAGAGCCACACTTCGGCTACCTCTGCTGTAACCTAGCCACAAACCCGCCTTTTCTGACAGCACCCATTTCCCCATAGCTAAGGCAAAGCCCCCAAAGCAGCCAGGGGCAGAAGGCCGGGCCGTCTCCGTCAAGCAGCTGCTCACCTTCATCTCCCGCTCGGGGATGAGGTCCATGTCGTCGCCCATGGCGGCCCCTCCGCCACCACTGACAGGCTCAGCCGCGCGCACAGCCCCAAGCCCCGCCCCACCGCTCTTGAGGGCGGAAAAGCGAGGGGACTTCCGCTTCCGCTGGCGGCGCTCTAGGAGTCGCTTTCCGTGCAATTATGGGCGAACTCTATGGCGAAACTCCAGGTTGCTTTGGAAACCGCGCTCCACAGCGCCGCCAAGTTCCAGGAAGCAAATCCTGTCACTTCCGAGCGCGGAATTAAAAAGGGAAGGGAAGAGTATTTCCCTTCGTTAAGGGAAGGGTATTTCTGGCCGGTGCTGCCTTCTCTATGGTTGGTACTTTTCTGAGGGGCAGCGAGATCCGACTCTGGAGTTGCGCCCCGAAAATCTGGTTGCTCACTGAGGAGTCGAATCTAGCTGCTCTAGGCAGACTAACATGGCGGTCCTTTGAAAGCATTTTCATCGGAAGGAGCCGTGGGAATAGGGGAACGTCTGCGTGTGCTGGCAAAGCCTCATGAAAATTGTAGTGTGCTGGCAAGGCCTCATGGGAGTTGTAGTCCGCGGCCAGCTGAAAAGCGACAATTCGGCCACCCCGGCGCAATGGCTGGCGAACAACTAAAATGACGCACTTCCGGTATTTATGAAAAGTCATCGTAGGACAATGCTCAAAGGGAGCCGACAGGAGTCGCTCTAGACCGAGGTTTCTCTATAGTTTCTCTATAGTTTCTAGAACAGTTTCTGGCGCGTGTAGCTTTGTCAGAAGAAGCCAAAGGTCTAGTCCAAGGGTAGTCAAACTGCGGCCCTCCAGATGTCCATGGACTACAATTCCCATGAGCCCCTGCCAGCGAATGCTGGCAGGGGCTCATGGGAATTGTAGTCCATGGACATCTGGAGGGCCGCAGTTTGACTACCCCTGGTCTAGTCCGGTGGGCCCTTGAAGGCCAGCGAAGTTTTGTTCTGTGTATATCAGCTTTTTTGTGCATGCACACCTCTTTGGTATAGTGGTTTGGTATAGTGGTTTGGTATAGTGGTTAGGAGTGCGGACTTGTAATCTGGCATGCCAGGTTCGATTCTGCGCTCCCCCACATGCAACCAGCTGGGTGACCTTGGGCTCGCCACGGCACTGATAAAACTGTTCTGACCGGGCAGTGATATCAGTGCTCTCTCAGCCTCACCCACCCCACAGGGTGTCTGTTGTGGGGGGAGGAATGGGAAGGCGACTGTAAGCCGCTTTGAGCCTCCTTCGGGTAGGGAAAAGCGGCATATAAGAACCAACTCTTCTTCTTCTTCTTCTTCTTCTTCTTCAGCACACACGTAAGCGTTGGGCTTAAAGCAGGGATGGGCAAACTGTGGCCCTCCAGATGTCCATGGACTACAATTCCCATGATAATTTTGTTTTGTACAATTTTGTTTCGTTCCAGCTGGCTGCTTCTGTTTTGCCCTGCTGAAGACATGGTAACTTGACTGTTAAAGGAATGAAGGGGGACAGGACAACAGCTCTTTTGGCTGGCTCATTGATCCATTCAACTTCCATTTGGAATCTTGGTGACTCTCTCAAAGCTTGACCTTGCTACCTGAGGATAGATTCAAATGAGTAGGCCTGATGAAGGGTGCGTGCACTCAAAAGCTCACACCTTGAATAAATCTTTGTTGGTCTTAAAGGTGCCACTCTGGATTCTGATTTTATCTTGCTACCTGAGCTACTTTGGATGTGCTGGACTTAGAACTTAAGGGCTTCTGCTGACAAAACATAGTAACTGTGTGTGCCACTGTCTGTATTGCTATATATTTGTATACATTAAAAAGAAAATCATGTGCATTTGTGGATGAGCGCGCAACATCTGCAAAAGGAAACCAAAAGAGATGTATGGGCAATTCCAAATAGAGAGAATGGCGTGGCTCACCCCTGCTGATGATATCACGGGCACCATCCAGTCGATGCTGGTTAAAACACAATGTGGGCAAATCCTCAGAAGAGGAAATGTCTGGGAAAGAGCCTTGAAGTATGGGGGTGCTGTGTTAGGTGAACTTCCCCTCCATCAGTATTGTTAACAATAAAGATATGGTTTCCTGGTTGCAAGATGGCTGTCCTTAGAAGGATTGATGTTCGGCAGAGGCCTTCAAAGCCTTTCAGTAAAAACAATGCCCTGCGATAACCTTTTTTTAAAACCCGCGAGCTTTATTTCCGTTCTGTACAAATGCAGCCACATTGACCTCATGCGCCATTTCTCTTTCCTGTACAGTTCTAAGGGACCATTACACAAACAAAATTTTTGTTTCAAAAGGAACTGATTGTTATAAGCATAAGATAAAAAACTGCAGAGGACGGTGGAGAAATCAGGGAAGGGGGGTTGAATGAGGGCAGCAGTGGCAGTGACTCCTCTGGGGCAAAAGTAACTGGCTTGCAAATTCTGTAAACGTACAAAAAAATTCTTCAATAACCAGAGTGCACTCCCACTTAAAGCTGGCTTTTCAACTGATATAAAGGGAAATAAAAGTCTGCTGGATTCTGCAAACACATCCCACTCCTTGTTCTCCACCAGGGATTCCCAACCAGGGGTCCACAGCCTTTCCCCTCCTGCCTTAATGGACTCAGCTGCAAGGTGGGAAACCTGCTGTTTCCACTGGTCCTCCTCCCCCCTCCCTAACATGCCTCAGTTTTCAGTTTCTGCACCCAGGAAGGGGGCGGAGCCTTCATGCCCACTCCCACCTTAAACTGCCTCCTTTCTCTTCCCCTCTAGCCCTCCCTGAGCCTGCCTCTTAACATGGGTGGCGATCCCATTTCTGTTGACAGGTCACTTCCAGGAGGTGTGTGGCAGGGTGGCATAACCAGCTGACATCACTATGGGGCTCCTCAAAACCTGAAAAAATTATTATCCATGGTCAAAAGGTTGAAAAAGTCTGTTCTTTGCTGAATCCAATGCAGTAGTAGACCATGTGCATTGCAAGCCGAAAGTCCCAGGTTCAATACCTGGCATCTCCAGTTAAAATAATCTGACGGCAGGTGATGTGAAAAGCCTCTCTGTCTAAGACGATGGAGAGCTGCTGCCAATCTGAAAAGACAATGCTGAGTTTCATGGATCAGGGGTCTGATTCTGCGTCAGGCAGTTTCATGTGTTATAATCACCACAACAAATTCCATGGGCAAGAATTTTTCTTGTTCTTGCGTCGGTTCAATATATTACGTCTGCAAGAAACTGTATCTTGCCTAAACCCCAGAGCAGGGGAAACTTTTGGTATTGTTTGTCCTCCACTCTTGACATCCTGGCTCTAAGCAGAGTTGGCCAAATGGTTGGTCTCCAGACTACAAGTCCCACAGGCCCCTGCCAGCACATGCTGACATCACTTCCTGGACTGCTGGCAGGGGCTTATGGGAATTGTAGTCCATTTGGAGAGCCACAATTTGGCCACCCCTGGTTTAGGCAGTCCCCTTTTTTATTGGAGGCTAAGATCTCAGCAAAATATGAGCATGCTTCCTACAGTTGTATTAAACCCCCTCCCCCCAATTTTGGGACAATGGAGTAGACACCACTTTTATCTCTGTCTACCACACACACACACACACACACACACACACACACACACACACACCCTGCGGAGTATTAACTGGGAGGGAAAACTATGGCGGGAATCCACTCTCTGTGCAGGGCATCAATACAGGATGCGAGCCAACCCTCCTACAGCCAAGACATCTCCAAGTGTACCAAACAGTGCTCCTGTCTAAGCTTGGCCTTAGATGTTGAGAATGGAAATCAGTAAATGGGTTGGCTGGTCCCCCTCTTGCTCCTTCCAATTTTCTAGTCTTCACTGCAGACCTGTCCTCTGGTCAAGGCAGGTGGTGACCAACAGCACGCTAAATAAATTAATGTCCTTCAGTATCTGACAAAGGGAGTTGGACTCTCAAAACCTTATGCCTCTAAATCCTCTAAAGTGATACTGGGCTTGCATCTAGCTGTTTGACTGCCACTCATCTTGGCTGTTCACAGACAGAAATCTAGAGACACTTAAATACGCTAAAGCTATCCTTAAATCGACGGAAGCTGAGCGCATCCAACGTTCTCTCCGTCATACCTCATGTGCTGAGCAGGACAAGCAGGCGGGCATCTGCGAGGACAACCAGGAGCAATGCATCAGTTCTAGCAAATAAATAAGGATCGGCAGTGGCGGTGCAGAGAGATTGTACTTGCGGTGAACTGGAGGGTCCTTGCACCTGGCGAAGAAGCATGGTTGCACGGTAGGAATGCAGCGAGAGAGGAGAATGAAGGGAAAAGGCACTCAGATGCTAGGGATTTCTGGGAGCAACTGGAATGGCTGGTCAAGGAGCGTTCAAAATGGCAGCAGGCAAGGCCCTTACTTGGGGACAAGGCCACTGGAAGACCATTGATTTGGCTGGACCGTTTTCAGTGGCTGGAGCTTTGGCATTTGAGTCACCCCCGTTCCACAGTGCCCTGGAAAACCATCTGCAATGTTTCTCCTTGGAAAAGTACCTCGTAGGATTTGGGTTTTGGTTTCACATTTTTTGTTCTTCGCTACTGACCGGTCTCTGGGAGAGGCAGAGCTGGCTATTCAGATGCAGTTTTGTAAAAAAACCAAAATGGCTACATAGGGACTCCTCTAGGCAAGGTCCCTGGAACTTCCCTTATCGTCCCTTTTCGCTAAGGCAGGTTAGTGATGGCTTTCTAAGACTGTCCAACATTAAAGCAAGGGAGCAGGACAACCCTGGGTACAGCCCAAGGGAATCTTGGAAAACGGACTGGTTTGGCTTTTCAAGGGAGGCTGGCGATGTCTCTCTCCGGAGGGGGACCCGAAGGCTTTGGGCTGCTTTCGTTGGCTTTCCCTTCAAACATCATCACTCTAAAAGACAAATGACAGAAAAGTGCAAATTAATCCACGATAGAATATTCCTCTTTTTCCCATCATCAAGGAACATTGTTATTTCTTGTTAATAGCAGCTTCATGAGCAAGTGGGGGTGAGAGCTTACAATAGAAAGCAGGTGCTCAAGTTATCAATCAATTTAATAATAAATAATCTAGAATTACAATCCCTGAACCATTTGATCAGTTAAAACGTGTGGCCAGGAGGTTAAAGAGAAGCAAATACAAGCTGATTAATTAGGTTGCTCTTGGTTAAATCCTGTTTTGTTTGGGGACACAACAAATGGACACATTGATCTTGGAAAACTGAAGCCACATCATCCAGATCTCTGCTGGGTCAATACAACTGTATGGCATCTAGTGGCAACCACTGCATTGGAGTGTGTGTGAAATCTGTTCCTGCTTGGCCTGGCCCTGGTGGCAGGAGGGGTGGGGAGCAGGGATGGACTGGGAGGCAAAAATACCCAGGAAAAGAAGAATAGTTGGTTTCTTACCCTGCTTTTCACTACCTGAAGGAGTTTCAAAGTGTCTTCCAATCGCCTTCCCTTCCTCTCCCTACAACAGACACCCTGTGAGGTAGATGGGTCCAAGAAAGCTGTGACAGAACAGCTCTGTGACAACAGCTCTAACAGGACTGTGACTAGGCCAAGGTCATCTAGCTGGCTGCATGCGGAGGAAGGAGAATCAAATCCAGCTCTGCAGATGAGAAGTCACTGTTCTTAACCACTACACCAAATTGGTTTTTACTGACAGAAATTAAGGTTTGAGAGCCGGCAAGACTGCTGTAGTTGACTAGCAACCTCCACAATGGCCACCGAAATTACAGGGGGCATTCATTTCTGAAAGGTGCAGGCAATTGTTCTCTTATTTGGGGAGATTTTAACATTTGCCATGAGGACACTAATTCATTTAGAGAGCTAGTGCTCACTTTGGCAGCACATATACTAAAAATTGGAATGATACATTTAGAAAGCTAGTGAAGCACAATGATTAGGTATGGCTAAGAAGTCAGGTTCAAATCCTAATTCAGACGTGAAATTCCCATAGGCTGGTCAGTCTATCTCAGCCTAGCCTACCTCACAGGGGGTTTGTAAGGATAAGATGAGTACCTTTGTATACAGTTCTGAGCACTTTGGAAGAAGGTTGGAATAGAAATTTAAGGATAAATAGATACTCCCTTCAGCGATTCTACCACTAGGTCTTACAAACCTTGTATCCATCTCTGGCACTTACTAATACCCAGAATCCTTCATTCCAAAAGGGCAGAAAATTCATGCCATTATGTATGCAAAATAAGCCACCATAAGTTGGTGGGTGTTGTATGTGTGTGTGAGAGAGAGAATCAATAAACTACATACTGACTAAAAAGCAACATCTGACATTCTTATTGATGTGGGAACACATCTACTGGTGCCTTCCCTGTAATGGAAATGACTACAGATGTGAAGTCTATTTGTCCCGCCCCAAGAAGGTTGCTGGCCAGGCCCGGTGCTCAGCCCTGCTTGCTGCATCGCCACCTCCTCTGCCACCCGTCTTGCACGACCAGACCAGCCATCAGGAGTGCGGGCCGGGTGCAGAAGATGGGTGGTGGCAGCAACACAGCGAGCGGGGCTCAAGACTGGCTCTGCCCAGCTGCTACCGCCTCCGCTGCCCATCTTCCACGCCCGGGCCAGAGAGGGATGGGCTAGAAATATAACATATAAATAAATGTTGTTACAAGTAATTGATAGGGTAGGTTTTGCTCCCCATATCTTTGGCAGCAACTATTTTTATAGGAATACGTTTGCGAGGATATCATATAGAGCCACTGGCTGTGGTGACCCAGCTCACCTCATCAAGTCCCATGCCCCCCCCCCTTCCATTTCCTGGCATTTTGGAGAACTGAGCTCCACTCAGCATGTCACCCACGCCATAAAAGTGCCAGGGGTGGACAGGTGTTAGAAGGGGAGACTTGCTGTGTGGGGAAAACAATTCCAGAAGGCTTTAAGACGCCCAGCAGGCCACACACCTTTTGCCCAAAGCACTATGATGGTTACTGCAAAATTCATTTAGGACAGAGTAATTTAGGACAGGAGTGGAAACTGAAACACGGTCAGAAGGACAATGAGTGGCTTGTTCATCTGTTAGTATGTCAAAGGGACCTGTGTTTAGCAAAAGCTATTCATGGTGGGGCTTGACACTTTTCCTTGGTGCAGTGACTGATTTGGGAAGCGGCATAACATAAGAACACAAACTGGTGTCCAGATGAATTAGACTAGGGGTCTCTCTAATCTGGAACCCTGGATGGCCACCCCTTGTCCCCCTCTGTCTGGTATTTTGAGATATACTGGTTCTGCATGTGGAGGCTTCATTTTGGTATTATTGCTAGTGGCCATTTTATGGATTTACCCTCTTTAGTAGAATCATAGAATCATAGAATCACAGAGTTGGAAGGGTCCTCCTGCCTCATCTAGTCCATCCCCTGCACTATGCAGGACACCCACAACCCTATCACTCATCCACTGTAACCTGCCACCCCCTTGAACCTTCACAGAAGTAGCCGCTTCGCCAGATGGCTATCCAGCCTCTCTTTAAAAATCTCCCAAGATGGAGAACCCACCACCTCCCGAGGAAGCCTGTTCCACTGAGAAACCGCTCTGACTGTCAGGAACTTCTTCGGGATGTTTAGATTGAATTTCGTTTGGATTAATTTCATCCCATTGGTTCTGGTCCGTCCCTCTGGGAGTAAGAGCTCTCAGGGTCTACCAGGATGGTGAAGAATCTACAATCTAGGACAGAGGGGCAACGTCTTTGTCTCAGGAGAAATCTAGGAACAGGGGGAGTTACGCAATACTATCCATCAAGGTGGAAGTAACTGCCACTGTACTACTGTATCTCCCACAGACTTTTCTTCTGTTTCTTGCTTGTATTGTCCAACTCTGTGAGCTGATTTTTTCTGACAACCTGGAGGTTGGCAACAGGATGGAAGGCACTTGGACTTGGTTTGATTATCAGGATTCCACCCCCCACCCACCCCCAGCCTCAGGCCACCTCCTCTTCCTTCCCTGTAGGGCTACTCACAGCTTAAGAACAGCTGACCGTTTCCCAAGCATCACGTTGACAAAGTCCTGGTAAGAGATGGTATCGCTGACCCCTCCGGTCACCTCGGAAATCATCTTCTTCAGCTCCAAGTGGGTCTTAGGGGCTCCCAGTTTCTCCATCATCCTTTTCACAGACATGAGATCTGCAAGGAGCCAGAGAGGCATTTACACAGTGCATGTTGCGGGAGAACAGGGCTTTTGGTGGGGGAACACATGAAGGGGTCCAGGAGGGAGCATGGGGCAAAAACAGCTTCTCATCTCCTCCAGTTGTTATTTCTCTACTTCCAGGCAGGTTTCAAGTCTTGCTGGGGCGGAGTTCCCCAGCAAGGAAGTCATTTTCCACTTCCTCCCATAATGTTATAGTGAACATGTACAATCTGTGTACAGGTCACACTTAATTTTTCTTAGTATGCTCATTGACTAATTCTTGTGCAATGTCCAGTACATGCATGCCTGAACATGCTACTGAAACCCTACATTTTTACAGGTACTGGTCCCCCATTTCATCTGTAGACTAAACATGCATTAGCCTTTTCTTTCAAACAGATGTCTGCCTGTCATTGCAAAATGTACATGCAGTCACTGTAATGAGAACAGTGTTAGTGATTCTACAGAATGACAATCATTCTTAGAAATGAAGTGAGATGTCATGCACCCCTTCTTTATTGGAGACCAGGCACCCGAGATTTCAAAAGAACAAAAGGGGGAGGGGACTAGAACTGGAACCAAAGCCCCCCCAGAAGTAAACTTTAATTCTACACAATCCAAGCAATTTTGAAGTCATAAAACTTATTGTAAAGTCTCAGAGTCAATTAATGAAAGAAGATTTCAGTCATTAGCTCTCTGAAAAAAATTACAGTTTATTTCTTTATCTTTTACAGGCTCTTACTTTTGAGCTTTTATTGGTGCTGTACATATTTTATATGTGTTAAGAACTGGGGTGTGTTAAAACCAGATCTTTAAAGAAGGCCCTACAAGGGTCGAAATGCCCTTGTCGGTCTTTTGGTTCACATAGTGCACAGCATACTGGTTTGCAACAGCCTGTGGGTTGGACATATGTTCTTAATTTCTATAGTTGTTTTTTTTAAATTGTGCACAATAAATCTCCACCCAAGATTTCAAAGCAGAAGCATGATTTCTGATACTTTAACATGTCAAGTGTAAACAGGATTTTTTAAAAAGCTTTTTAACAGTTTAATCAGTGTTTAACCTACAGTCACAACAATGTGCACCAGCTACCTCCTCTGTTGTCTTGGTTCCAAATTAGCAAACGTGTCATGAGTCTAAATACAGTTCCCCAAGAATCTGGACTGTCTAGCCCTCGTAATGGCAAAGACCGACTTGAAACTATCAGAAGTGGCTTAAGGATTTGCAGGGCCCATAGCACCAGAACAAGGTTAAGGATTTGCAGGGCCCTAACAGAGGACAACTGGGGTGGGAGCAGCTAGATGGGAGGACGGAGGAGCTCTTCACATTGGAAAGGGGTGTCACTTGGAGTGTCTTTAAAGATAGAAATGGGGGAAGGAGGGCTATGGCCTGATCCATGGGGGAAGGCACTGTGTGAGGCCTCTGTTAGTACGGAGCCTGTAGCACAGGAGTAGTCAAACTGTGGCCTCCATATGTCCATGGACTACAATTCCCATGAGCCCCTGCCAGCATTCGCTGGCAGGGGCTCATGGGAATTGTAGTCCATGGACATCTGGAGGGCCGCAGTTTGACTACCTCTGCTGTAGCACATGCTACATATGCTGCATGGATAAACCGGCCCTGGAAACTATGCTTAAGTGCCCTTTGCTTCTATGACAGCAGAATAAAATGACACAAATCAATTATGCAAAAGTAGGGGGAACAGGCAAATATGCTGAACAAAGTGCAGAATTCACACCGGTTTTGGAATTTAGTTTTTCGTCACGCAAGAAAACTATCTTTGTTCAGCATGGGCCATGTGGTTGTGATAGAGCCAGCCAGGTTGCTCTGCCATGCTCCTTCCCTCAGGCAGGCCTTGCATGGGCAAGACGCTAGAATGTGCCGCAGCTAGTCACTCACCAATTTCACCTTGGTTATTCAGATCAAACTCCATGTACTTTTCTGGGGAGGAAAAAAAAAGCAGCAGCCACCCATTAGTAAAATCAAAATGTGCTCCAGAGCTAGATCAAACAGAGGCAGCATGGTCCACTGGTTAAGGATGAAGGCGGAAAGTCCCGTGTTTAAATCTCACTCTGATACGAACTTCCTGAGCGACCACATGCAGATCCCTCTCCCCTAGATGTAAAGTGGGTATAAGAATACTGATCTGCCTTACAGGCCCACTGTAAATGTTACCATGACAGGGAATGTGAAGTGCTTTCAATGCTAAGAGTTATTTTGTATTCTTGCAGCATTATTATTGTTGTTGTTGTTGTTATTGTCATTATTATTATTATTGTTGTCATTATTATTATTGTCGTTGTTGTTGTTGTTGTTATTAATGTCCTACCACTCCTGAAACTGACTCAATGCAGGTTACAACGTCAGTTTTCGTTAACAGGAAATTGAGTATCTTTGTTAGCAACACTATAAGAGTGTGTCTGTGAGATTCTCTGAAATTCCATCTTTCTAAAAAAAAAAAAAAGGAGGTCTCTAAATCTAGCTTCTTTTGACGCAAAATCTGGATGACATTGATGGAGAATGTTTAGGGTATTTCTGCCTGCTACTTGCAATAGAGTGATAAGAGCCAGCTTGGTGTAGTGGTTAGGAATACGGACTTCTAATCTGGCAAGCCAGGTTTGATTCCCTGCTCCTCCACATGCAGCCGGCTGGGTGACCTTGAGTTAATCACAGCCCTGGGAAAGCTGTTCTGATGGAGCAGTAATATCAGGGCTCTCTCAGCCTCATCTCCCTCACAGAGTGTCTGCTGTGGGGAGAAGACAGGGAAGGCAAATGTAAGCTGCTTTGAGACACCTTCGGGTAGAGAAAAGCGGCATATAAGAAACTCTTCTTCTTCAGCCTCACCCACCTCACAGGGTGTCTGTTGTGGGGAGAGGAAACGGAAGTTGATTGGAAGCTGCTTTGAGACTCCTTTGGGTAGAGAAAAGTGGCATATAAGAACCAACTCAATAATAATAATAATAATAATAATAATAATAATAATAATAATAATAATAATAATAATAATAATAATAATAATAATAATAATAATAATAATAATAATTCATACTATTCCTCCCCTTCACATTTTAAAGCCTTTCTGCCACCTCTTCTTGCATTTTCCCCTTCTCACATGCTGCAGGGGAGGGGATGCAAAGGAGACAGCAACATAACTCACTGCTGCTTGGCCTGTCAATCAACAGGACAATCAATTGGTTCTTTGTTGTTCTTTCCCTTTTTTTACAAGCTGGAACTTACAAGTGGAAATGCATATTCAGACATATGAATACGCATTGCCACGTTATTAAAAGTCACACACACACGGCAGCTGGCACACTACATTCCCCGCATGCAGAAATGCCCTTAAAACACTCTATTCAGCATTAGCATGCATTCAAAGGGTCCCCATCAACCAGGGACAGTCCGCTTTTGAGAGCTGAAGCTCCCTTCATCAGATACAAGCTGACTCGTGAAAACTCACACACTTCAAAATCTTGGTCTCTGAGGTGCCACCAAAATCAAATCTAGCAGACCAACATGGCTGCCCACTGAAACCCATCCCTGATGCATAACTGCCCATATGTTTGCCTTTAGGGGGTGGAAATTAGGGGGGCAAGTTTTGGATTGGAGAATACCTGGAGTATTTTTTTGGGGGGGGGAACCTAAGGAGGGGGGAAAGGAGGGACTTCAACAGGGTCTAATGTCATAAGAGTCCACTTTCCAAATCACCTACTTTGTCCAGGGGAATGGATTTCTGGGGACCAGATCTCCAGCTGCTCCTCAGGTGGACAACGGCAGCAGAAATGCTTTGTTACAGCTGTGCTAGGCTGAGCTGCCACCATCAGACTCCCTCCCCAGATTCTAAATGGCCGCTGCTCATCTTTAGCATGCACCTGGGTCAGTGCCTATGCACGCATAAGACTCCATGCAGCACACAGCCTGGGCGTTTCACACTGTATGTGTGAGGTGTGCTGTAAATTAGCGATCCCCAACCTGTGGGCCGCGGACCACATGTCGACTAATTGGAGGTGGGCCGCGAAGGACGTCTTCTCCCCCCACCCCCACGGCCCTTTACAACACACTTCGGGTGTCATTGTCTCCCATCACTCCCAGATGGGACTATCTCGTTGCAGAGAAACAAGCTCAGGGTTCCCATTGATTTGTCATTGTCATGAGTTAAAATTTCCATGAAAATAAAATGTTCCTTCTGTTCATTGTTGTGGCGTGTCTGTATCTTATTTTGAAGGGATGTTTAAACATTACCATAGCGATCAGAGAGCGTTGGGACAGTGGTTGAGAGTAGAGGAGTAAACTACCCCCCCCCACCCCCACTGGGCCTCAGTAAAATTGTCAAGCCTTGAGTGGTCCCCGGTGATAAAAAGGTTGAGGACCACTGCTGTAAATAATGCAGTGCAGAATGAACCATTTGGTTTCTTCTTGGATACCCTTAACCCAAAGACCTGTGCCTGTCTTGGCTTGGCACTCAGTGAAAGGACAGGGCTATGTGCACAGTGAATGAATGCTGTGTTCAGTTAACAGAGAAGAGGAGACATAGAGGAAGGTGATCTTTAGCAGCAGAATCTGAGTACCACGAGTCCCTCCGTGATTTTTGGGTGAAATTCTGGAGTGATAATCCCTTGCACGTTTCCTTGGAGGGCAGCTCCACTGAGTACACAAAGATTTACTCCCAGATAAGTGCACACAGAAATGCAGCCTTACAGTCTAACCCAGTGCACACATGAATGCTCAAAAGCTATCCACTATACATGCACAGGATCACAGCCTCAAGTCACCCCCACCCTCTGCAGTTTTGCTTCCCTAACAATGTTGTTTTCCAAGTTAAAGAGCTAGAAGAACCCAAGAGAACTATACACCATTATGCAGGAAAAAGCTCAGGGCAGATTTCCAGTCGAAGTTGCTCATTCAACAAGCTTTCCCCAAAAGCTGCATGCTGAAACACCAGCGTTTGGAATCCGCCAGTCAAATGGGTCCCTAGCGGGTGTCACCAAAGAGAAGTTGGCGGGCAAAGACTGTAACCGGACCTGAAAGCACCCTGCCTCACCCCCCCCCCCACACACACACACCAGAGGGGACTCACAAATGACAAAGGGCCTTTAGAGAGACCCAAGCCAACACTCCCTCCCCCCATTAGGCCAAATGCCAATTAGTGACCTGCTGGGCCTCTTCAAAGAGATGCCAGTGGAGACACGGAACTCATTAGCAGCAAGAGCTTTACAAGAATCGGGTCCCTTTCCAAGGGAGTAACCATACTGGGGCTGGACTATGGTCACATGGCTTTCTTGGCTAGACCTTCTAGCAGAGACGAATGGATTACACACACACACAAAAAACAGAAAGTAAATGAGATTTGGGACGGGATGCTTCAAGACATGACAGGCTGATGTAAACGGGATGTGGTGGAGAGAGGGAGGGAGAGATTAAATCCTTCTGAACTATTATTCTAGACTTTTCCACTGGTGCTTCTTGAGCAGAGAGGCCCGTTCTCTTTCCCATTTAGCCCCGGGAAGTCCAGGCAGCAGGCCTGAGCACCTTGTACATGTGAAAGCAACCTCCCATAATCCTTTTCGTTAACAGATATAAAAGCTGTTGCATCTGTAGTTCTGCCAAAAACCAAGCTCAGCGTCTGAGGCAGTAACTGCACTGTAACTGACCAATACATGGCTACATCCGCCAGGCCAGTGGTAGTCAACCTGTGGTCCTCCAGATGTCCATGGACTACAATTCCCATGAGCCCCTGCCAGCATTCACTGGCAGGGGCTCATGGGAATTGTAGTCCATGGACATTGTAGTCCATGGACATGGAATTGTAGTCCATGGACATCTGGAGGACCACAGGTTGACTACCCCCGCACTAGGCGATACAGTCAGTTTAAAGTGGATTTAGCTAATAGTGCACACCGGCAGGGGTATTGTGGGGCTTTTGTATATAAGTTGGAGTTGGTTGTGGCTCAGATTTGGTTCTTGTATGACCACGCTGGGGTCACAATAAAGAGCTGCAATGAACTTCTATTGTCTTTGCACCCACGCGGATCTAACAAAAGCTACCTCTGAGATTAGTGAATCAGGAGTTTAAAAGGTGCGCATACTGAGAAGGCAGTGTTAAGAAATCCCATACAGTGCCCTTTCTAAGGGGTAGCCGACACAAACAGCAGGTTACATGGTAGAACAATTTCTGAGCTGTTGCTCTTCAGACTGTCAGCAAGTTTGTTGCCTCCCCATTCTCTTAGTCTAGAGAATTAGCAGGTCAGGGAGCTGCCGAGGTTAGAGCCTGCTTCCTGAGCTGCTTGTTTTCTACCTGCAGCGTGATGTGGTAGTTAAGAATGACAGAATTTAATCTGGAGAGCCAGGTTTGAGTTCTCACTCCTCCTCCACATATAGCCAGCTGGGTGAGTGTGGACAAGTCACAGTTCTCTCAGAGTTTTCTCAGCCCCACCTGCCTCACAGGGTCTCTATTGTGGGCAGAGGAAGAGAAGGTGACTGTGAGCCACTCTGAGACACATGAAGCCAGCTGAGTGCTCTTGGGCCAGTAACAGTTCTCTTAGAGCTATTCTAACAAAGAAGTTTTCTCAGAGTTCTCTCAGAGTTCTCTCTCACCGGGTGTCTGATGTGGGGGGAGGAAGGGAAGGCAATTGTGAGCTGCTTTGAGACACATGAAGCCAGCTGGGTGCTCTTGGGCCAGTAACAGTTCTCTTAGAGCTATTCTAACAAAGAAGTTTTCTCAGAGTTCTCTCAGAGTTCTCTCTCACCGGGTGTCTGATGTGGGGGGAGGAAGGGAAGGCAATTGTGAGCTGCTTTGAGACACATGAAGCCAGCTGGGTGCTCTTGGGCCAGTAACAGTTCTCTTAGAGCTATTCTAACAAAGAAGTTCTCTCAGAACTCTCTCAGCCCTACCTACCTCACAGGGTGTCTGTTGTGGAGAGGGTAAAGGTAGGCTGCTTTGAGACAGAAGAGGCCTGCTGGGTGACCTTGGGATAGTCACAGTTCTGTCAGAGCTTTCTCAGTTCCACCTGCCTCACAGGGTGTCCATTGTGGGGAGAGGAAGGCAAGGTGATTGTCAGCTGTTGGGAGACTCCTTTGGGTAGTGAAAAATGGGATATAAAAACCAACTCTTCTTCTCCTTCTACATACCAGGACTTTGCTGCAGAGAGGACCCTCCGTTGCATGGCAGTCCAACTGCCGTCTGAAGTGCTACAGTTCCCGAACAGGCTTCCTGTGTGATCTATTTCTGTTGCCCAGCTTTATGGTCTGAGTTGCACACTGTGCATTTGTCTCTCTTGACCTTTTATGAAGCACACAGAGATAGGGTTGCCAATTCCAGGGCGAGAAATTGCTGGAGATTTGGGGGCGGAGCCTAGGGATGGCAGAGTCCCATACTTGGGGGGGGGGGAACCTCAGCAGGGATTGCAGGGTCACTACAGGCCCTGGAGATCTCCTGCCGATTACAACTAATCTCCAGATAGATCAGTTCCCTTGGGAAAAGCAGCCACTTCAGAGGGAGGACTCCATGGCCTTTTACTCTGCTGAAGTCCCTCCACTCCCCAAACACCACCCTCGCCAGGCTCCACTGCCCAAATCTCCAGGTAATTCCTGACCCAGAGCTGGGAACCCAAATAAAACAGTACTGTAGAATCTGCCCTTCAAAGCTAAACTCTGCAATCTGGAAACCAGCTCTCATTCCAGGAATGTTCCAGGTCCCACCTGAAGGTGAACTCAAAATCAAAAATGTTTGTTATGCAAAAAATATGTTAAATGCATGCCAATCTTACAAAATTGCTATTGATTTCTTATTTCAGATGTCTGTTGACCACCCAAAGACCGTCTTGCTTCGTTTCACTGAGTTCTCGCTTCTTCCGGACAAGTGTCTAGACATGTGCCCAAATAAAACAGCTTTTCTCAACTTTTGACCATTGAGAAACCCGTGAAACATCCTTTAGTCAGGGGTAGTCAAACTGCGGCCCTCCAGATGTCCATGGACTACAATTCCCAGGAGCCCCTGCCAGCATTTGCTGGCAGGGGCTCATGGGAATTGTAGTCCATGGACATCTGGAGGGCCGCAGTTTGACTACCCCTGCTTTAGGCTTCAAGATACCCCAGACGTGGCATGCTTGTGCGGAATATGGTTGGGAAGCAGAGCTGTGAAACCACCCGCCCAGGGCCCCTCCCCTTCCCATCAGCCATTTTGGGAGAAGGAGGGTGGGTCAACATGACCATGTATGGTCATATCACCAATAAATGCTTAACAATTTTTTTAAATATTGTAAAAATTAATTGATTCCCATTCGTTTGAGAAACTGTTCCAGGGCCATCAAGAAAGTCTGAAATAAAGGGACCTCACAGTGTATAGCTGCACCGTTTTACCACCATATTTCCAGTTCATTGAAACCTCTCTCCTCACCCTGGGTCATTTCTGAACTGTTAGGAGAAGAGATGTTTCCATGAGCTGGAAAGACTGGATACCAGGGTAGACCAGGCTTTCTCAACCAGGGTCACGTGAAACTCTGGTGTTTGACAGCCCTAGGAGAGTTTCCGGAATGCGTGGGAGTTCATTATTAATATATTTTTAACATTTGTTAAACATTGACTGGGTGATATGACCATATATGGTCACGTCAATCCGTGGGTGTGGACAAAGCTTTGGGTTGTGTGTATGACCCTGCCACTTCTGGGGTTTCTCAAAGGCTGAAGAATATTTCAGGGGTTTCTCGATGGTCAAAAAGTTGAAAACGGCTGGTCTAGACACTAGATCAGTGGTTCTCAAACTTTTCTTCTCCGCAACTCCAACTTCGGTCCCCACCGGGGACCCAGACAGAGGAGCTGCCAGCTAGCACTAAGGAGGTGCTTCCACTGGTCCCCCCAGCCGTAGCCATGGGCGACCCCCCTACAGGAGGTGATGAGGGGAGCGAGAGCCCTGCCTAGGGGAGGGGGCCGCTGCCGCTGCCATCACCACCGCATCCGCATTGCTCGCTGTCCCGCTCTGGGCTGAGCTTGGGCACGTGTCCTGCTCCCTTGGCTCGCCGCTTCTCTCCTTTCGCCCTTCTTTTAACCATGGGGGGTTCTTTTAACCATGGGCGGCGGCTCTGCTGCAGACCACGCAGGGCTTGCCGGACAGAATCGGGTGGGATGGGCCGATTTTGGACCAGCAGGCGGAGGGGGTCGCTTTCTTGCCAGCTCTGAAGGAGCTGAGTGAAGCGTTTCAGTGCATTCTTTGGCAGGTGTCGGCGTGACCCCCCAGGCAGGGTGGGCAGCTGCAGAAGGAGCCAGTGGGGCACTAGAAACACGTGTGTGCGTGCATGTGCATAACAATCGACGTGGCGTGGAGGCAGCCACTGCCATGGCTCCGCCGCCTCTACCCACCTCTGCCAGCCATCGGTCGCTGCCTCTGCCTGCCTCTGCCTGCCTCCGCCACCAGCACCCACCTCCATAAGCCGCCACCTGCCGCCCGCTGCCACCACCACATGTCTCCACATGCTGCCACCTGCCGCCGTGGCGACAGGCAACCTGGCTACCCCAGAGAAGGGGCCAGGTGACCCCAATGGGGTCCCGACCTCGAGGTTGAGAACCACTGCATTAGATCAAGAAGAAGCAAAATCTTGAAGAAACAAGAAGATGGCGAAAAGAAGTTTGAACCAGGTCTTCATGTGGACAACAGCATGGCATCTGGCATCTGAGAGAATAACTTAACAGCAATTTTGTAAAACGTATATGCATTTTTTTCTATGCATTTGAGTATTATATTTTTGTACAAAACCCCAAGCCTTGCATTTTTGATTTTGAGTTTATCCTACGTTGCTTTTGGGCACAGTGATTTCTGTTCTGTCTTATATTGTACAACCCCCCCGCCGCCCCCATTGGTTCCTTGCTCCCCCCACCCAGGGAGCTTGGCAAGCACGCTGAGAGATAGCAACGCTTTTCTTTTCAAAAAAATTCTGACCTCCCTCCCCAACACCCCATTCCTAGCATTAATCTGGACTTTAGTCTTTAGGAGTCCAAACATCCCTTCAATGGGGTGAAATCCTGCCCTGTGCACACACACAAAGCTTTTATACAAGTGCGCGAAGGAGAGAGGCACAATGGCCTGATTGTTGGGAGACCCGAAGGAGGTGTTTGGCGCCGGCAACAGGGTCTCCAGCTGAGCAGGGCTCTGCACCACTAGAAGGACTCCCCAGTCCAGGGATTGGTGGAAGAGGGCAGGGGGTGGGCTCTCCTTGTGTGTGTGTGGGAGGGTGGCTGCACGACCATGACCCGCAGTCCCAATATTTGAAGAGGGCCCAGCCTAGAGAGAGAAACATTCTAGGTTTCAAGAGGTTTTCGGCTTGAAAAAAAAAAAAAGTAATACTCAAGGACACAGTGAGAGGGAGGAATGACAGACACCCAAAGGGAAAAGCTCTGGGGAAAGATCGGTAACAAGCTTGCACTGCCAACTCCAGGGCTGATTCTGCACTTACTTTGTTTGTTCCGTTGTGGATCCTGCTGAATTCAGATCGATTTGAACTCGGGTCATCCTCTATTCCCCCCCCCCCCCATCGAAATAAAAGTGTTCTGCACTCGATTGGGAAAGCTCAGAGCACAGAGAGGAGCCAAGCGCAGCAAGAGTCTCTTTTCTTGAATGGTGGGGGAGATGATTGGAGACAGCAGCCTCACAGGGGGAAATAAATCCAAGAGGCAAATCTTTGCTGAGAGAAGTTAGGGCTTCTGGAGCACAGTCACTTTAAGACAAGCCTTGCAACCGGGAACCAGGGTGGAGTCTGCACGGGGCTTTTTATCCAGTCCCACTCCGAATATATACCTGCCATCTACACTGAATTCGATTTCCATTTTGATTTTAGGCGCTTTAAATTTTCCTTCTGCAACATGCATGACTGAGCCACCAGGCTCACCCCTCTAACCTGCCCAGCACCCAGGCTCTAGCCCAGCCTTGCTCAACTTTTCTACCATGGAGAAACCCCTGAAACATTCTTCAGGCTTCGAGAAGCCCCAAAAGTGGTGCAACTACTGTAGAATGTGGTTGGGAAACAGTGGACACGCCCACTCAGTGTCCCTCCCCTTTCCAGCCCTTCCAGATCCATCATTAGCCATTTTGAGGGGGGGGAGGTCAACAGGACCATATGTGATCATATTACCCGATAAATATAAATATTTATAAATATTAATATTTCGGTCCTGGCCCCGACCTGGTGGAATGAGCTCCCGGAGGAGTTGCGGGCCCTGCAGGAGCTTCTGCTGTTCCTCAGGGCCTGCAAAACGGAGCTCTTCCACCGGCTCTGTGGTTGAGGCTGGGAGGCCAGGTAGATCTGAGCCCCTCCCATAGAAGCGGTGGTAGCAAACTCCATCTGCTCCCTCTTCCCTCCTTTTCCCCTCGGACGTTGGGATTATATTAGAGCTGGGGTGAGTTTTTGCTGGTGTATCTTAAAAGGTTTTTATGTGTGTAGCTTGTTATGTTTTTATGTCCGTTTTTAATGGGATTTTATCGGGTTTGTTGGACTACTGTGACCCGCTGCAAGCCTATGGGGAGCGGTGGGCTATAAACAAATAAACAAATAAACAAATAAACAAATAAACAAATAAACAAATAAACAAATAAACAAATAAACAAATAAACAAATAAACAAATAAACAAATAAACAAATAAACAAATAAACAAATAAACAAATAAAACATTTTTAAAAGTATAAAAAATTATTTAATTCCCACCCACTTGGGAGACCCTTCCAAGGCCCTCAAGAAACCCCAGGGTTTCATTAAACCCTGGTTGAGAAAGCCTGGTTTAGCTCTAGCATTTCTGAACCTGAACTTCTGGATACCCGCCAGAGGACTGACCCCTCCATGCCAACATTTCCATACACCAGAATGTAGGCTTGTCAACTTCCAGGTGGGGCCTGGAGATTTGGGATCACAACAGATTTCCAGGTGGCAGCAATCAATTCTGCGGAAGAAAATGGCAGCTCTGGAGAGTGAACTCTATGGTATGAAATCCAGGTGGGTTCTTGCCTACTCCAAACCCCATTTCCCCCAAATCTCCAGAAATTTCCCAACCAGGAATTGGCAACCCTACACGAGACAGTAACTGGAGGTAGGCCATCAGATTTTGTTACAGGAAGCATGCTGACTATTATGAGAACTGATTTCCGTTTTGGGATGGTTCTTCCAGATGGATCATGGCCCTTGCAGGATCCTTCGGGAATGAAAAGGGGGAAGGGGCTCATTCTAATCCACCCGAGACAAAATCGCAAAACTCAGTGCATCTGCATCTTCCTTAAATCTCCCAGCCGAGGAAAGGATGGGGGCCAAAACTCAGATTGCACAACCACATCTGCTTCTCGGTTGGGCTGGTGTCGAACAACTTCAAGACGTGAAAACTCCAGAGCCATCTCCTCAGAGGGCCATCCTGCCTACTCCCTGACACCAGAGCCAAGGAATGTTCTTCCTGGACTCTCCCCAGCTGTGAAACCTGCGATTGAAGCCAGCAATTCAGACTGGACATGCTGTCTAATGAGCAGCTATGCCAAACTCCAGGCAGGACCTGGATATCCCTTGGACAAAATGGATGCTTTGGAGGGGTGGACTCTATGGCCTTGTTCCCCATCTGGGTCCTTGTCCTACCCAAGCTCCATCCCCAAATCTCGGGGGGTTCCACAGCCTGGATCTGGTACGCAACTCCCCCAACCCCAAGGGGATCCAGGAAGCCTACTCTGGAGGGTTCATCAAGGCAAGGACAGTCCCAGCTCACCAGACTAGAAGCTGCCACTCCGAACTACTACACCAGGGGTAGTCAAACTGCGGCCCTCCAGATGTCCATGGACTACAATTCCCAGGAGCCCCTGCCAGCGAAAGCTGGCAGGGGCTCCTGGGAATTGTAGTCCATGGACATCTGGAGGGCCGCAGTTTGACTACCCCTGCACTACACCATGTTGGCTCTTGGTGTAAAGACCAACAAAGAAAAAGAGAGACAGGCAGACAGAAAAGGGAGAGAGAGAGAGAGGAAGGGCAGCTGAGGTGAACCTAAAGAATGATAGAAGCTCCCCCAGTTCCCAGAAGTCTAGCAAATCCTTAGTTTTAGGGTTGTTCTCCTGGAATTATGACTGTTCCCCTGAAGGGAAGGGTAGCTTGGGGGAAGGGATCCTTTCTATGATTTCACATCCCTGCCAAGGTCCCTTTTTTCTCCAAACCCTGCCTTTCTCAGGCATCCCCTCCCCAAATCTCCAGGCATTTCCCAAGGCAGAGTTGGCAAGCCTTCCTGGCAGGCTTCTGGTGCCTGACATTTGTCTGCCTTAGGCAACCTCTGGCACCGCCCACGTCCCCAAGGAAAAGATTTACGCAGAATCCAAGCAATTGTTCAATTGTCAACGGCCTGGAACAAATTTCAAGGGTTTGACCGTTTCATGGACTTGCTGAAAACATTTTTTCCTCCAGCACTCCCCCACTCAGTGGAAACCGCATGGGTTGGTACCTTTAAAAACGGCAAGCTTTTCCTCCAGATTCTCTTCATCGCTAAACTTCGGGTCACAGAGAAACTCCTGAGGAAGGGAGAGAGAAAGGGGGGGAAATCCTAAAACATAAATGCATACAAGAGTCTCGCTGGATCAGGCCATCTAGTCCTGCATCTATTCTGTAGCTCAGGGGTAGTCAACCTGCGGTCCTCCAGATGTTCATGGACTACAATTCCCATGAGCCCCTGCCAGCATTTGCTGCCAGGGGCTCATGGGAATTGTAGTCCATGAACATCTGGAGGACCACAGGTTGACTACCCCTGCTGTAGTACAGCAACCAGACTTTCCCCAGATGTTGTCATCAATCAATCAATCAATCAATTTTATTTACGGTCATAGACCAGCCAGTAAAAAACATAAAATTACAAATATAACATCAATTATAAATGGGTAAAAACTAAGAAATAAGAACAGTTGTATATGGATCCAATATAAAAGCACTAGGGAACAGGGTTGGTCCAGCTCTGCCTTATTTTTATAGCTACCCAAGCAAATCTAGCAATAATTTTTGTTAGATCTTTATTTGTGTCTGAACGTAGTAGCTTAAGACGCTGTTTCCTCAAACCTCTGGGGCCCCAGATGTTGTCTCATAGTACTGGATTCGAGACCGACTGCCTCTGGATGTGGAGGTTCCTTTCGGTCCTCGTGGCTGGTAGCCATTGACGACCTCTCCTCCGTGCATCTGTATAATACCCTTTCAGAGCCGTCTGTGCAAGTGGCAGTCTCACCGTCCGCTGGTAGTAAAGCTCACGGCTTCATGACTTCTAAGTGTCATGCAGTGCTCTTTCCCTCTGCACGGAGACCCACCAATGAATGATCAAACTGATGGTGGAGAGAGGTGGGTAAGAGTATGAATGGAGGACAGTCACTGTTGTTCCCTCTGGACTAGATTACTATAACTCACTCTAAGCAGGCCTACCCTTGACCCTAATCTGGAGGGCCCACATTAGACTGAGGCTGTGGTAGTTACATTGGCTCCCAGGGGAGCTCTGGGTTTCCTTCAAGGTTTTGATATCTATCTATCTATCTATCTATCTATCTATCTATCTATCTATCTATCTATCTATCTATCTATCTATCTATCTATCTATCTATCTATCTATCTATCTATCTATCTATCTATCTATCTATCTATCTATCTATCTATCTATCATCTATCTATCTATCTATCTATCTATCTATCTATCTATCTATCTATCTATCTATCTATCTATCTATCTATCTATCTATCTATCTATCTATCTATCTAATCTATCTATCTATCTATCTATCTATCTATCTATCTATCTATCTATCTATCTATCTATCTATCTATCTAATTTCATAGAATCATAGAGTTGGAAGGGACCTCCTGGGTCATCTAGTCCAACCCCCTGCACTATGCAGGACACTCACATCCCAATCGCTCATCGACTGTAACCTGCCACCCCCTTGAGCCTTCACAGAATCATCCTCTCTGTCAGATGGCTATCTAGCCTCTGTTTAAAGATTTCCAAAGATGGAGAATGTACCATCTCCCAAGGCATATTCATTTGTTTGTTTGTTTGTTCATTCATTCATTCATTTGCCCTTCCCCCTGGAGGCTCAGGATGGTTTATGTAAAATGTAGAAACGATACAAGAAACAATCCTTAACATAAATAACCATCCAATAATCAAACCAATAATTAATAACATTAATACTAACGGATAATTGTAACAGTGGTAACAGAACAAACAGGTCCAGTAGCAGAACACATTGATGGATTTCTGGGAGGGAGGGAGGGAGGGACCCTGGAGATGTTTTTAGTTACGCCTAGTCTCAGCCAGATGCCTACAAAGCCATAGGTGGTCTGGGCCTGGCATATCTAAGGGACCGCCTATCTGAATATGTCCCCCAGAGCAGTGGTCCCCAACCTTTTTGAGGCTGGGGACTGGCAGGGCAACTGCCCGCCCGTGCATGCCGCGCCAGCGCATTATGCATTGCGTGGCTGGGCCACGCATGCGCACATGCGCCATGTGCGACCAAAATCGCGCATGCACGATTCCAGCCACGCTTGCGCAATGCACAGGCGCGGCCCTGATCCCCTCTCCCCCTTTCCCGCAGTAAGAAGCTTCCCGGGCCGCAAGCTTGCGGCCTGGGAAGTTTTTTACTGCAGGGGGGCGGGGAGAGGGAGCTGCGGCCCGGCGCCAAGGCCTTTGCGGCCCGGGTTGGGGACCACTGCCCCAGAGGGCACTTTGACCAGGCGTGACACTTTCTCTGCCTTGGCCCTGGAAAGGACTAGTGCAGAATGAGCTCCCAAGGACATCAGGGCCCTGGAAAGGACTAGTGCAGTTCCGTAGGGCCTGCAAGACAGAGCTCTTCCACCAGTCGAGGCTAGTTCGGACAAATAAATAATTTGAACACCAGCGAGCCTCCACTGCTGCAATACAGCCAGCTCTGCCGTCTCGCTCATCTTCCATCAGATGAGAAGGATGATAGACAACCAGAATCGAGTGCACCGACTGGTCTTGCCAATGAGACCTGTAGCTTTGGTGCCATTAATTGATTTTAATTCTTTTGTTGATTTTAATTCTTTTGAACTGTTTTAATGGTATTTTATGAATGCTGTAAACCAGTGGTCCCCAACCTGCGGGCCGCGGCCCGGCGACGGGCCGCAAAGGCCATGGCGCCGGGCCGCGGCTCCCTCTCCCCGCCCCCCCCCGCAGTAAAAAAACTTCCCAGGCCGCAAGCTTGCGGCCCGGGAAGTTTCTTACTGCGGGGAGGGCGGGGAGAGGGAATCAGGGCCGGGCCGGGCCGCGCCCGCGCGGCCCGATCCACGGGTGCGGCTCGCGGGCGCGGCCCGATTCGCGGGTGCGGCCCGCGGGTGCGGCCGGGCGCGGCTCGCGGGCGCGGCCCGATCCGCGGGTGCGGCCCGGCTCGCGGGCGCGGCCGGGCGCGGCTCGCGGGCGCGGCCCGATCCGCGGGTGCGGCCCGGCTCGCGGGCGCGGCCGGGCGCGGGTCGTGGGCGTGGCCCGCACGGTCCCTGCGGGCGCGGCCCGATGCCCTGCCGGTCCCCAGCCTAATAAAGGTTGGGGACCACTGCTGTAAACCACCCCGAGATGACAGGTTTGGGGCAGTCTAGAAATGTAAACAATAAATAAATACATAAATACTGTTTTTGTGGTGGTTTTATCAATGCTTAATGATGATGTTTTCTTGCTGTTCATTTTTACGTTGTGAACCTCCCCGAGCCTTTCCATGAGGAAGAGCGGTATAGAAACAATAAATAAATATTAAAGGGAAAGACCCACCCTCCCCCCCAGTAACAGAAACAAGCAAAGCAAGAACATGCTCCAGATAGGCCCCTGGCCTTCTCTCCCACTCCACGTTATTCCACACCCACACGACAGCTTGAGAGCAAAGAAAACTGATCGCCTGGCAACCCACCTGAAATCTAAGGCAAAAGCGGCATATTTCCAAGAACATTACTTGGCATTTATATGGCAGTTGGAAGTCTCCAAAGTTTTCCATGCATGTTATCTCAGTAGCCATTATAACCAACCAGTAAGGTCACACTGGCGGTATGAAGCTGCCATTATAGAGTAGCCTTTCTCAGCTTTTTTACCATTGAGAAACCTCTGAAACATTCTTCGGGCTTTGAGAAACCCCAGAAATGGTGTGATCATTTCTGATTATTTCTGGGGCCCCTCCCCTTCCCACCCCCTCCAGGATCTTCATTGGCCATTGGCGGGGGGGGGGGGTGTTGACATGATCGAATATGGTCACATCACAAATTTTAAAAATATAAAAACATTAATTCCCAGCCATTTGGGAAACCCTTCCAGGGCCATCAAGAAACCCCGGGATTTCACAAACCCGGTTCTCCAGATTAGAGTCTGCTTTTCTTAAGCACTACACCACACTGACTCTTGAAAAATCAAGTGTACAGCATAAGCGCATTCTCTGTGGCTTATAAACAAGGCATCTAGGGTCAGAAGACTCCCTGGAAGGGCGTGCCTTGCCTGGCCCCCATTCTTCTGCAGCTGCATCCCACAGGGTCTTTCTTTGCATTTCCTGCATCCTTCCAACAATGAGCAGCCCAATGGCTCTGACATCGCCCCCCCCCCCCCCCGCGCACCCCACTCGGCACCAGCGGCACATTCCTCACTGCAGAAATCATCTCCTCTCCATTTCGCTTGTGATTTGTCCTCTTCCCCATGTAGGGAACATGGTCCAGATGCTGGCCAGGGCTCATGGGAATTGTAGTCCATGGACATCTGGAGGGCTGCAGTTTGACTACCCCTGCTCCAAAGGATGACAGCCAACGTGCAGGCTGCTGTTGGTCCCCATGAGCCATGCACATGTTTTGAAGAACAGAGAGCACCCCACTCTCCCTTATTACCAGGGAGTCTAGAATCTAGACCAGGCTTTCTCCACCAAGGTTACGTGAAACTCAAGGGTTTCTTGACAGCCCTGGAAGGGTTTCCTGAATGGGTGGGTGCTAACTAATTTTTAATATATATTTTTTATTTGTTCAACATTTATCGGGTAATATGAGCATATATGGTCATGTCAACCCTCCCTCCCTCCCAAAATGTCCAATGATGGGCCTGGAGGGGGTGGGAAGGGGAAGGCCCCTGGAAAGGCTTGTCTACAGCTCTTATCTCTAACCATATTCTGCACGGTCGCACCACTCCTTACGAGGATGACCCTTTGTGATCTCTTCCAGTTCTGTGAGATTCTGATTCTGTAGGGTTTTCCAGGCAAGAGGCAAGCAGAGGTGGTTTGCCATTACCTTCCGTCTTGCTTGGTGAACCCTCCCATTCAAGTACTAACTTTAGCCAACACTGCTTAGCTTTCAAGTTCTCTCCCCCCCCCACCCCAAAAAAAGGCATCCCTTAAGTCTTCCTCTCAAATAAAACAAGAGTAACAATTGACTAGGGATGGGTATCTAAAAATCAATACCATCCCTGAATCATAATATGAATCACACAGAACTGGAAGAGACCACAAAGGGCCATCCAGTCCAGCCCCCACCTTCTCAGGGATGACAAATTACACCCTCCTGACAGGTGCTCCTCCAGTCTCCTCCTAAAAAAGGAGACTCCACCACCCTCTGAGGCAGCATGTTCCATCTATGAACAGCCCTCACCATCAGAAAATGCTTCCTAATATTGAAGTGGAACCTTCTTTCTGAATTTCGAACCCATTGCTCATGATCCTTATCTCTAAAGCTGTAGTAAACAAGTTGACCCCCTCTTCAACATGTCTACCTTTTAGATAGTTAAACACAGTAATGGCTTTAAACATGCGGAACGGCACAGGCTAGATATCAAGGGGGAGAGGGGGAATGAATTTCACAGTCAGAGTAGTTCGGCAGTGGAAAGGCTGTCTAAGGAGGTGGTAAGCTCGCCCTAACTGGGGGCAGATATTTATTTTGGATGCTTTAGGCTGATCCTGCATTGAGCAGGGGGTTGGACTTGATGGCCTGCATGGCCCCTTCCAACTCTAGGATGTGAGTAGTATATTGTATAGCAGGGGTAGTCAACCTGTGGTCCTCCAGATGTTCATGGACTACAATTCCCATGAGCCCCTGGACATCTGGAGGACCACAGGATGACTACCCCTGCTGTATAGTATACTACTATATGTGAGTAATATACTGAATCATCTCGACCTCCTTCCTCGCCCCTCCGGTTTGGAGGATGGGTGGGTGGGTGGGTGGGTTTCCGCCGTGTTATGTGATTTTATGTCTTTTATTGGGGGTTTTAACCCGCCACGATCCAGCTTTGGAAGAGGCAGGAAATAAATCTAATAACAATAACAGTAACAACAATAACAATACTAATAATTAGTATTATTCTAGGATTCTTATCTTGGATGCTTGAGGCTGATCCTGCATTGAGCAAGGGGTTGGACTAGATGGCCTGTGTGGCCCCTTCCAACTCTAGGATTCTAAAAGAGAAGAGGGCTTTCCAAACCTGATACAAATGTCACATTTGGATTTCTGGACCATGGTCTACGATGTCAATATGAGGAGTTACTATCCGGAGATGGTGTGCACCTCCCAAGGGATGGATGGAAAAAGTATTTTTGGGAGAACCCTTGCACACCTGGTGAAGAGAGCTTTAAACTAAACACAAAGGGGGAGTGAGACATAAATTCAGAACTTAGTGTGATGGCAAGAACTGAAGATAGGAAGATTGCAGATCTACAGGGAACGGCACATAAGCAGGGAACTACTAAATTATAAGGAAGTTCAAAAACCATGGGGCACAGAAAGGATGGACTGCGATGTCTCTACACTAATGCATAGAGTATGGGAAACAAGCAGGAGGAACTAGTAGTCCTAATAGAGCAAGGGGGCTATGACCTAATAAGAATCACGGAAACTCACAATTGGAATACTAGAATTGAGGGGTACAATCTATTCAAAAGGGACAGACAAGTAAAGAAGGGGGGAGGAGTAGCAATATATGTTGATAATCTTTATACTTGTGAAGAAATACCGGTACCCAAGCATGAAAGTTCAGTTCAGTGTATTTGGGTAAATATAAAAGGAGTAGGAAATGAGAGTGGTATTATTGTGGGGGTCTGCTATAGACCACCAAGCCAGTCAGAGGACTTGGATGAGATACTCCTAGACCAAATTACACAATTCTCAAAGAGGGGGAGCTTAGTCTGTTTAGCTTGGAGAGGAAATGAATGAGAGGGGATCTGAAAACCATGCAGAGTTGTTGTCTCTTGACCTGGAGGGATGGACCAGAACCAATGGGATGAAATTAATCCAAAAGAAATTCGGCTAGGCATCCGGAAGAAGTTCCTGCCAGTTAGAGCGGTTCCTCAGTAGAACAGGCTCCCTCGGGTGGTGGTGGGTTCTCCATCTCTGGACATTTTTAAACAGAGGCTGAATAGCCATCTGACAGAGAGCTGATTCTGTGAAGGTTCAAGGGGGTGGGAGGTCACATTGGATGAGCGATAGGGTTGTGAGTGTCCTGCATAGTGCGGGACGTTGGACTAGATGACACAGGAGGTCCCTTCCAACTCTATTATTCTATGATTCTATGATTCTAGGACAGTGTTTCTGTCTGGGATGACTGGTTGCTTCCAGGGGCCTTGGGTAGACAAAGAGAACAGGCAATCCCTCGGCACGGTCACTGCATCCTTGAGAAGTCTAAAGAAGCTTTTGCTGCTCTGTACCAGTATGTGTGTGCCTTAACGTGCCACCCCAACGCATCTGGCATGTTAAGTATGCTGCAGAGATCCAGGAGGCCTGGGCGGCTCAGCAGGGAACTGTCTGCAAGAGATTGCAGCTATGGGGAGGCCCGACCAGCTCCTTCTCTCCTCTGTGTTGGCAAAGAAGCTGCAGGCGAAGAAGAGACAACGCTCAGACCGTGCAGCATGGACGCTGCCTCACTGCACCTATAAACTGTTCCGGAGGGTAGCCATGTCAGGTTGCACCGGCACAGTTAGATCTGAGTCTACCTTAGAAACCGGCAAGAGTTTTGGTGCATCAGCGTTTGTCCCAGGGATGGAGGTCTTTCTGTCCCAGTCAGAAGGTACAACGGGTGTTGTAAAGAATGCTTGTAAAGGATACAAAGGTACAACACACATCGAGGGGAAAGACTGTGTGTGTGTGTGTGTGTGCGGGGGGGGGGGGTGTTTGAAATGGCCGGGAGTTGAAAATTAGCCTTGGTAGAGAGATAAAAATCCTGTGTCCGTATTCAGCCCTGGAGGGGGTCTATTCTCCGGAACTTTCGAATGAACAATCGCTGCAATCTTGTGCCCTTTGCAATGTCTTTGTTTGGGAACTACCGCTCTTAGGTCAGCAGCAGAAGATTAAATGTTCTCCCTCTGTTTCTTGAGTGTTACACTTTTTAATGTCAGAGGCATGGCTGTTTATTCTTTCGCATAGGAACTGACATGGTCTCTGGGCCCAGGGCCTGCCACAAACCAATACGAAGAAGAAGAAGAAGAAGAAGAAGAAGAAGAAGAAGAAGAAGAAGAAGAAGAAGAAGAAGAAGAAGTAGTGCTTCCACCAGGCTTTTGGTGGGGGCAGTGAAATTACATCTGCTGGCACTCCCTATCAAAGATGTCCCTCTAACTGTAAACCGGCTCCAGAACAGGAGACTTGACAATGAGATCTCTGACATCTGAATAGTTTAATATGATGACTGATTTTAGAAGTTTTGTTGACATTTTAACTGAATTGATTGCGTGTATATATGTATGTATGTATGTATGTATGAATGAAGATGTGAATGAAGTCAGAAGATATATCTTAACTGATGTATGCAACTCTGAGCCAGCTCACTGGGAGGATGGTATAGAAATTAAATAATAATAATAATAATAATAATAATAATAATAATAATAATAATAAAATCATCATCATCTTCCAACATACTACGTGGCATCAAAGGTCAGCAATGCCCCCCCTGCTCCCTACATCAAACAAACAGGTCAGTCCTTGTGCAAAAGAATAAAAGGAGATAAATCAGGCATTAAAAAAACTGCCACACTCAAAAACCAGTGGGTGAACATTTTAATCTTCCAGGTCATTCTGCTGCTGAGCTTAGACAGAAAACAAACAAAAGAAATTTCCAAGTGGAGTTACCGCTCAAGATCGTTGAACCGGAGTTCATTCTCAAATTCAGAACAAAGGGATAGATAGGGAGGGACCAGGAACAACTGGTTCTGATCTCATTCCAGATGCTGATTTGCTACCCTCAAGCATTTCCCCTCGGCTCTTACCAAGCTGATTACAATACGCATTGTACCTCTAGAACAGGGGTAGTCAAACAGCGGCCCTCCAGAGGTCCATGGACTACAATTCCCATGATTCCCATGATTCTCATGGGAATTGTAGTCCATGGACCTCTGGAGGGCTGCAGTTTGACTACCATTGCTCTAGAAGGACCCTTGAGGAGACCATTCTCACTTTCTGATTTAAGATGGAATAATTCATCTATCTACTTCTGTCCCCTTGTGTCTGACAAAGAGCATATCACACATGATAGTATGCTGTGTAACTCTTGTTGGGTCTCTCTGTCAGGCTTTTTCTATCAGAGTTTTTTGAAATCCTGGGGTTTCTTGATGGCCCTGGAAGGGTTTCCTGAATAGATGGGAGTGAGTTAATTTTTAATATATTTTTAAAATTTGTTAAACATTTATCAGGTGATATGACCATATATGGTCATCTAGACTAAGGTGACCAGATTGTCCCACTTTTGGAGGGACATCTGGGGGCACCTGGCAAATTTTACTTATGTTGAAATTAAAAAATACATATTACAATACTATTTTTGCGTTCTATGCGTTCTATGAAACATGTACATGAGTCTCATTTCCCTCCTATTCACAACAACCCTGTCAGGCAGGTTTGGCCGCCAGTAAGATTCACAGCAGAGTGAGAACTTGAATTTGGGTTCACTGTGTGTGTTTGGCTATAGTGACCTAAAATTTCAACTTAGCTGCGTGGAATTTCCTCAATTTCACATAAAATCAGGCTCCTCAGGGGCAGATTCAGAGGAAAGGTTTCCATCACGTAGCTTTTTGCAGTTCAGAAAGATGGCGAATTCCCTCTCCTCCCAAGGAGGGAATTCACGGTAATCCAATCCATACGGTCAGCATTCAAAGTGGCTTCTCTGTTCATTCCACGCCCTCAACATGCTTTCGTGGCCCTGTGTGCCCGCCTTCCTGCTTCTCCATCTCCCGTTTCGTTCCCCTGCACCCTGGTACTTCTGCTCGTGTTAGGATGCATGATTGTTGCTTTCCCAACCCCTCCATACACCATCTTCCTGAACAGGCTCCCCCCACCATCCTTTCAGCTTTGAACTATAAATTTGTGGCACTTTAAAGACCAACAAAGTTTTATTAAAAGTTTTATTCACACTTCCCCAGATACAAAAATATCACAAATATCACAAATACATTATATTGAATATGAGCTACTACTTGTGTGAAAGGAAAAAAAGAGGGGGGAAGGAAGTGGGCCTACGCCTTTGAAAAACCACGGGAGCACTTGGCTCCGAAGTTAATGGAACAGCATGGAGAGAAAGCAAATCCTGGGTCCTGCCATTTGGAAACTACATGTGCAGATGGCCAGGCACATAAGTGGAGTCGACCTCCAGAGACCAATATGAAAGAAACCCGGTGAAAATGGACAACAGCGGAAACGGCCCAGCACTCTAGCCCGGGGCTGAATCTGCACTTACTTTGTTTATTCCATTATGGATCTTGCTGAATCCAGATAGATTTGAACTCAGGTCTTCCTCTTTCCCCTCCTCACCATTGAAACAGAAAAGTGTTCTGCACGTGCTTAGGGAGGCGCAGATGGGGAGGGGGGAGCCAAGCGCAGCAGGAGCCTCTTTCTTTCTTTCTTTCTTTCTTTCTTTCTTTCTTTCTTTCTTTCTTTCTTTCTTTCTTTCTTTCTTTCTTTCTTTCTTTCTTTCTTTCTTACTTTCTTTTCTTTTCTTTTCTTGAACGGGGGGAGACAGCAGAGGGGGGGAACCTCAAGGCAAACCTCTACTGACAAAAGATAGGGCTTCTGCTGAGAGAAAATTAGGGCTTCCTCTTAAAGAAAAGCTTGGCAGCCTTGGCCAATCAGGGCTTCTCTACCTGGAGTCTGCATCAAACGCGAAGCACCTGGAGTTCCTCATGGCTCTCAGTCTGATTCTTAAAATATTGAGGGTTAAAAGCACTCCAGGATATTGCAGGATAAATGTAGGGTCACTCCGGATCAATCATGCTTGTTGCAGAGGGAAAATTTAAATCGGAAAAAATCAAAATGGAAATTGCATTCAGTGGAGATGGCAGGGACTGAATCGATCTGGGATTGGAATAAAAGCTCTGTGCAGACTCCACCCAGGTCTACATAACAGTCAAATGCTGCCCTACAGTCAGATAACATGAACTGCCAGGGGCAGAATAACCTCTGTTGCTCAGGATGACAACAGGAATCATTAAGTCAGAAACTCAAAGGCTGAGCAACAAATATATCTAAAGATTAAAATGCAAATATTTATTATTAAGTGCACATTAAGCTGATTAAATACAACATTAAAATCTAAGAGTCACAGTCGTATTGAGCCTGTATGTGCAATATTGCACAGACTGTGACTCTTAGGTTTTAATGTTTTTAATCGGCTTAATGTGCACTTAATAATAAATATTTGTATTTTAATCTTTAGATATATTTGTTGCTCAACTTTTGGGTTCCTGACTAGTTTCCTCAGGTTGGGTTTTTGTTTTTCAACAACAGTCATCAACCACTTAGCCAGCCATAACACAGAGCTGGTGGGGTGTATGAAAAATCAGGAAGGGCACCGATCTGCTGCTGTTGCTACTTTATCCTGTTTTGTGAGCCATGGGGTCTCTAGCCAGGAATGTATGCGGTCATAAAAGAGTTAAGCATCAAAGGGGTCACAGCATTCTACTGAGGGAAGAAGAAGAAGAAGAGGAGGAGGAGGAGGATGCGTTGGTTTTAATACTCTACTCTACTTTTCACTACCTGTAAGGGTCTCAAAGTGGCTTAAAATCTTCTTCCCTTCCTCTCCCCCCAAAACAGAAACCCTGTGAGATATGTGAGGCTGAGAGAGCTCTGAGAGAACTGTTCTGCAAGAACAGAGAGAACCGTGGATGGCCCAAGGTCACCCAACTGCCTGCATGTGGAGAAGCAGGGAATCAAAGCCAGCTCACCAGATTAGAAGCTGTCGCTCTTAACCCCAACACCAAACTGGCTCTCCAAGATGCAATGATCCTCTGGAAGAGGCACATGTGATTTTCTAGGCATGTAGCTGGACTGGCTTCTGATGAGCCATTCTCTGAGCCTGCAGAAGGACCACCCTATGATAGGGTTGCCAGCTCTGGGTTGGGAAATACTGGGGACTTTGGGGATGGAGCTGGAATAGGGCGGAATTCGGAGCAGGGAAGGACCTCAATGGAGTATAATGGTACGGAGTCCACCCTTCCAAGCAGCTCTTTGCTCCAGTGGAATTGATCTCTGTCACCTGGAGATGAGCTATAATTCCAGGGGATCCCCAGGTCCCACCCAGAGGCTGGCATCCCTAACCCACTGTCCTTTCCACCTAACCTAGTCATCAGCTTGTTCTCATCACATAGTCACTGTGGGACAGAAGGACGTTGCCATCCTAAAACAGTGTAACCTCCCACCCCCTTGAATCTTCACAGAATCAGCCTCTCCGTCAGATGGCTTTCCAGCCTCTGTTTAAAAATCTCCAAAGATGGAGAACCCACCACCTCCCGAGGAAGCCTATTCCACTGAGAAACCGCTCTAACTGTCAGGAACTTCTTCTGGATGTTGAGAGGGAATTTCATTTGCATTAATTTCATCCCATTGGTTCTGGTCCGTCCCTCTGGCGCAAGAGAGAACAACTCTGCTCCATCCTCTATGTCGGGCCGCAAAGGCCTCGGTAGTGGGCCTCCGGCGGCCACACCTGCTTCTCCCCCCCCCACAGCGAGAAGCTCACCAGGCCGCGAGCTAAGACTGGATAGCTTCTTGCTGCTAGAGGTGGGGGAAGAGGCAGGCGCAGCCACCGGCACGCTGGCGGATACAAACACACATGCACAGAGCTGCTGCGCATGCGCATTAGCACCCCCCTGGTGGTGAAAACGCGCATGCGTGGCAGCTCCAGGGGGCGCTAACACACATGCATGGCGCCTGGGCCGCCGGTGCTTCCTCACCCCCGGAGGCAGTCCTCAACCTATGGCAGCCTTTTAAATACTTGGAAGATGGCTATTAGATGTCGTCTCCTTTCTAGGCTAAACAGACCAAGATCCCCCAACCTTTCCTCCTACATCTTGGTTTCCAAACCCCTCACCATCTTTGTTGCCCTCCTCTGGACACGTTCTAGTTTGTCAACATCCCTCTTCAATTGGGGTGCCCAAAACTGAACACAGTACTCCAAGTGAGGCCGAACCAGAGCAGAGTGAAGTAGAACCATCACCTCCCGTGACCTGGACACGATATTCCGTTTGATACAGCCCAAAATCCCATTTGCCTTTTTAGCCACCGAGTTACACTGCTGACTCCTGTTCAATGTATGGTCTACTAAGACTCCTAGACCCTTTTTGCACTTGCTACTGCTAAGACAAGTCCACTGGCTTCAATGTACTTAGAAGGGTGAAACTCTGTTTAGGACTATACAGTCCAACTTCTGGACTCTGGAAATTCTGAGGAAGAGCTTCGAAAGTCCTCTGCCTGTGTCTCCCTTAGGTATTTTATCTTCTCCCAATTCTCCTCACGATTATTATTTGTTTGAAACGTAAAGTCCTCATGCGAGAAACACATATGTATTTTGTTTAGAAGAAAGTTGTATTCGGGGTAGTCAAACTGCGGCCCTCCAGATGTCCATGAACTACAATTCCCAGAAGCCCCTGCCAGCATTTGCTGGCAGGGGCTTCTGGGAATTGTAGTCCATGGACATCTGGAGGGCCGCAGTTTGACTACCCCTATAAGCTCTCCCGTGGATTCATACTTCCTATGACATTAGGGTCTGCTGAGGCCTTTCCCTTCCCTGGGCTCGACTCCCAAATTCCCAGGAATTCGACCACTCAGAGTTGGCAAGACTTCCCAGGATCCCAAGCGGCAAGAGGGCAGAGGTGGCAGTGCATGCCCTCTGGGGGTGCTCTCTCTTAACCCAGCACTGCTTGTACGTTAATTTGAACCCCGTACAACAGTCTTGCAAGGTTGACCAGTAGAGTTATCTCCATTAAGTGAAGAAGGGAGTGAGGCAGGCCAAAAGTGAACATAATTGGCCTAAGACCACCCAGTGATTTTGTGGCGGTGGCAAAGTTTGAATCGGGGATTTCCTGGGCCCCAACTCCTCCTCTTAGCTTGTTTCCTCAGTTGTGAATCAGCCAACAAGCAGCGGTTCTGTCCCCGGGGGTTAAGCCTCTGCTCAACCCGGCAGGCAGCTATTTTCTTTCCAAAGTGCCCAAAGGGATGAGTCATTAAAAATAAATGGCATTTGGCTGGTTTACAGCCTTTTGCTTGGCCTCCAGGTGGCAACTCTACCCCAGAGAGGTGAGGGGCTATCTCTCCCCAGATCAGCTCCTCCTTCTCGAGTTGCACAAAGGCTTTGAGGTGACAAGTTTCACTGGGCCTAAAAAAGATGTTTACTTAGCCCCTGACCCACTTAGGGGAATCCAGGGTCACACAGCCTGGATTACTGGTTTGATATCCCCGCCCATTTTAACCCTTTGCTTGCACACACACTCAAGGTGGGTTTTCCAGACCAGGCCTTCCAGAACTAGAAGAGGCAGTGATCATTGTAGGCCTTTACTTTCCCCTGCACGGGCTTAGATCCAGGGTCCCCAACGTGGCTCCCAACCACTTTTTTGTCTTCTACCTAAGGTTGCCAGCTCTGGGTTGGGAAATACCTGCAGACTTTGGGGGTGGAGGTGGGAGTGGGCGGGATTTGGGGCGGAGAAAGGACCTCCATGGAGTATAATACGATAGAGTCCATCCTCCAAAGCAGCCCTTTTCTCCAGGGGTACTGATCTCCGTAGTCTGGAGATGAGCTGTAATTCCAGGGGATCCCCAGGCCCCACCTGGGGGCTGGCATCCCTACTTCTCCAAAATATTTTTTCAAACTGGGTGTGGCTAGGTGGGAAGACCAGTCTTCTGATTGGCCACTGGAGATTCAATTGGCAGTGCAGCTGTATACAAAACATTGCTTTAGGATGCTTTGGGCTGATCCTGCATTGAGCAGGGGGTTGGACTAGATGGCCTGTATGGCCCCTTCCAACTCTATGATTCTATGAAAACGCAGGCAGCAACCCAAGGAGCTTGTTGTGTGATAAAAGGAAAGCTGCAGCAACCATTTGGTAGCAGCGATTTGGTGGCCTCACCCATCTTGCAGAGTCTGAATCCCAAAGGTGCCTGCAGGCTTAAAAAGTAAGGGGGGGGGAGAACCCTTGACCTAGATCCAGCCCTCGGCATGAAGAGAGAGGAGAGTTCAGTCCAACCTTCTCTCTCCCCTTTCCCTCTCCCAGGAACAGTTTTTATCTCTATGCTGATGGCCACAGGCAGGAAGCAGGTGGTTAAGCCTTTCTGAATTGAGGATGATGGGGGGGTGGGGAGAGAAATAAAGGGTAGGGGGAGAGAGAGCAGCAAGTGGCCTTGAAGTGCCATGGGCAGTTGGGTTTTCCCCTGCTGTGCAGCTGTCCAACGCACAGAGGTTCTTTGAGGGAAAGGGGGGCAATGGCAAACAGCCCCCTTCAATCTGTGCGTTAACAGTTGTGAAGATGGTCCTTTGCCAATAGGTTGGCCAACTGTCCTGCAGCCCAGCCGGCTCTCGCGGTTTTCGCTGTTGCCGCCCAGGGCTTAGAAATCAGCAGCGGAGGTCCAAGAGGCACAGAAGGGGAGGGAGCCTCACTGCCAAGGCCTCCTAAGGCCTGTGCAAACCATGTGCGAGAGGAATCCCTAATGTGACACCTGTGGATACCACAATAAACACTTTATCTAGGGCCTGCCAAGTGTTTTCAGAAAGTGGGTGGGGCCAGGAGCACTCTTGCCCAGCACGGCTTCTGATTGGCCACTGAAGAGCCAATTGGCTGTGCGCATTAGAGCCGGGCTTTTTTTATATCCCGCTTTTCACTACCCAAAGGAGTCCCAAAGTGGCTTACAAACCCTTTTCCTTTCATCTCCCCGCCACAGACACCTTGTGAAGTAGGTGGGGCTGACAGAGCTCTGAGAAAACCGCTCTGCAAGAACAGCCCTTAAGAGAACTGTGACTAGCCCAAGGTCACCCAGCTGGCTGCATGAGGAGGAATGGGGAATCAAAGCCAGTTCTCCTGATTATAGGCCGCTGCTCTTTAACCATGTCACCACACGGGCTCTCTGGAGTGATTAAAATGACAGTGCTTTGGTAGTGACGGCCACAACTGCATTGGTTTTAATCCCCCCTTTTTCCCCTCTTCTTCCCTGCACTTGGACTTTTCCCAAGTCTAGTTAGGGCTGGTGAGCTGGGTGGGAAATTTGGGGACCAGACTATGAGGATGGTGGGGTCTGGGCAGAAAGGGGAGGTCAGCAGAGTACTATGCCCTAAGCATGGGTAGTCAACCTGTGGTCCTCCCGACGTTCATGGACTACAATTCCCATGAGCCCCTGCCAGCAAATGCTGGCAGGGGCTCATGGGGATTGTAGTCCATGAACATCAGGAGGACCACAGGTTGACTACCCCTGCCCTAGAGTCCACCCTTCAAAATCACCATTTCCTCCCCGGGGGGATTGAGCTCAGTGATCTGGAGATGAGCTATAATTCCAGGCGATCTCCAGGTCCTGCCAGGAGGCTGGCACCCTGTGGCTCTTGTTTATTTATTATTTATTACTTGAATTTCTTACTTGCCACCCCCAAATGGCTCGTGGCGGGTTACAAGTTCGGTATAAAATCCCCAATAAAACTCCCCTTAAAAACTCCCCTCTGCCTCTTGAGTCAACTGTTTTGTGGTTGTGTCAGAATTTTGGGTTGTGGTAGGGGCATTCATGAGTCATGGCTCACATCTTCACAAAAGTACACACCCAAACACAAATCTTTAACACAAGCCTTTTAGGCGTTACTGGATTCTGGCTGTTTTCACAACAACCAGTCACTCCCTTCATCATCTTTTATAAGCATGTTTATAACACCCCTCCCCACCTTCTGACTGGAATAAAAAGACTCAGGACCTGAATTGTTCTTCTGGAGACATTGGGGGTGGAGTGGGTGGGTGAGATTTGGGGCAGGGAAGGACTTCAGTGGAAATATAACGCTATATAAAGCAGCCTTTTCCTCCAGGGGAGCTGATCTCTTTAGTCTGGAGGTGAGCTATAATTCCAGGGTATCCCCAGGCCCCACCTGGAGACTGACTTTCCTAAATATAGTGCCTTGTGGGAAGGCGCCTTGTGGGGCCCCTGGAAGCGCAGGGCCCGTACCACATGCGTGACACAGATAAACCAACCCTGGCCTTACTCAGTTCTTACCAACCGAGGGCCATGGCCTCCTTGACTGAGTCAGTCCATCTCATTGTGGGTCTTCCTCTTTTCCTGCCGCCTTAACTTTTCCTAGTCTTATTGTCCTTTCCAGCAGAAAAGAGCAAGAGTCTAGTATCACCTAACAAAATCCGCAGCAGGAGTGTGAATCACTGCTCACTTCTTCACAAAAGTTCCTCCCCTGCCTCAAATTTTGTTAGTCTTTAAGGTGCTACTGGAGTCTTGCTCTTTTCTACCATTACAGAGTGTTAGTGATATTGATGTGGAAACACATCTACCGGCGCACCCACGGAAATGGGCCTGTCCGAAGCAGCCCGCGCTGCGCTGCAGCATGGGGGGGAAGGGCAGCGGGGACACTGGCATGCCAATTGGCGCACGCGCACAGGCGCAGTGCTCTGAGCCTGCGTGTGTGCACCTACTGGTGCGTCGGCGGTACCCCTCCCCCCTGTGCCACGGTGCTGGCTGCTTCGGGTGTGAATCGCCGCTTCAGCTGCCGAAGTGCCCAACCCTAATGGACATTGTCCCACCACAAGGAGTGCATCAGTAGAGGGTAGCTAGCGAGGCCCGTTGTTGAGCCCCCCTCGCCGTGCCGCCACCTCTCCTTCTACCCCATTTATTGAAGCAGAATCTTTTGCAGGCTCCGGATGCAATGACTGAATCTATAGAGTGAATTTGCAGCCAGAATGTACCTATTTCCACAGAGGGGAACGAATCAGGGCAATGAAGTTCGGAAGTCAAAAAAAGCACAAGGCATCACGTGCGACGTTTAGAGTTAAAATGCAGGAATGTACCAGATAAGTGCCTTAAATGCTCCCCCTCAAGAGCAGAAACTGATGATAACTGCCCGCAGCTTTCGTAACCAAATGTGCCTAAGAAAAGTTTCTGTATCTTTGTAAATGTGAATACAATCAAGCTAGCTGATAAATTCTAATCCAGCAGTTTCACAATGAAGACTCCCTCTCAGCTTCCTTTGCTGAAGGCAAGTCACTTTGGGGCCTGCAATAAGTTTCTGTCTAGACCAGCGGTTCTCAACCTTCCTAATGCTGCGACCCTTTAATCCAGTTCCTCATGTTGTGGTGACCCCCCAACCACAAAAATTATGCAAATGTCCTTTCACAGAAATTAAACTGAAACTGGCCAATGGCGTGAAGATCCATTGTTCATGATTGTATAGAAATTGGGTTTTTTTTCAGGGTTTCTCAGTTCAGTTCTGCCTCTTGTCTCGCTAAGCTGCGCCACCCCCTGAGCACTTGGCGGGAGACTGCACTGTGCTGGAGGCACAGTTGCCCCCCCCCCCCGCCAAGCTGCTCGCCCTGCTACAACCCCTATGAAAGGGTCGTTCCACCCCAAAATGGGTCCTGACCCCCAGGTTGCGAACCACTGGTCTAGATAGATAGTTATGGTAATTCTCGAGGGGGGGATTGAAGGCAGAAAAACAGTGAAGACTAGTTGGTTTTTGGCTTTTCACTACCCGAAGGAGTCTCAAAGCAGCTTATAGTCGCCTTCCCTTCCTCTTCCCACAACAGACACCCTGTGAGGTCGGTGGGGCTGAGAGAGCTCTGAGAGAACTGTGACTGGCCCAAGGTCACCCAGCTGGTCTTGTGTGTCTCAAAACAGCTCACAATCGCCTTCCTATCCTCTTCCTACAACAGACAACCTATGTGGTAGGTGTGTCTGGGAGACCTCTGACAGGACTGCTCGGTGAGAACAGCTCTAACAGGACTGTGACTAGCCCAGGATCACCCAGCTGGCTGCAAGTGCAGAAGGAGGTGGGGAATCAAACCAGATTAGAAACCACCATTCTTAATCACTACACCAGTGGTGGAAAGGAGAATATTAAATCCAACCCTTCCTGATCTCCTCAGTTCTCCTGAAGAAAACTTATGTTTTGGATGATGGACTGTACCCCACGGAGTTCCCTGTCCTTCCAAGGCACCATCCCCAAATCTCCAGGAGTTCCCCAACCCGGATCTGGCAACCCTAGCTTGGGATGGCATTTTGTTCCCATAAAAATCCTTTAAGTGAGGGGGAGAGGCATCAACTGGCCCAAAGTCACAAGACTTTTAGCCAGCATTGTAGGCCCACACACACACACACACAAAAACACACAAGGTCCACCTTTATGATGCCCAGCACAAATGGTAAAAACTGGCATGATGTTTTGATTGACCTAAATGTCGTGTTTTGTGTTGGCCCAAAGTCAGCCCGTGCCCTTGGCGGAGGATCAATATGAACCTGGGACTCCATGAAGAGCAATACCACACTGGCCCTTCAAGAACTTGCCTGGGGCCTCCATGTTGGCTAGAGACAAGGGAGAAATGAAAGGGGGAAACATAAACAGCTGAGTCCTCCCTCTGCAATTTCACCCCCTCCTGTCCGGTGGCAGACCTGGACTCGAGCTGGGGGCTGAATGGACAAGGGAAACCATGGCTGTATCACCTTCCTGTTTAGGAGCCCCAAAAACTCCAGAGTAGGGTTGCCAGCTTTGGGTTGGAAAAAACCTGGAGACTTTGGGGGTGGAGACAGGAGTGGCTGGGGAGGGACCCCAATGGAGTATAATGCTATGGAGTCCACCCAAAGCAGCCCTTTCCTCCAGGGGAACTGATTGGTTTAGTCTGGAGGTAAGCTATAATTCCAGGAGATCCCCAGGTCTCACCTGGAGGCTGGCATCCCTATGAATCCAGGGGAATCTTTGAGCTGCAGCTCAGCAACACCTCCAGCTTACATGTGTGCTTCCACTGGCTGCAGGGATATCTGGGATATGCTTGCCAGCTCTGGGTTGGGAAATTGGGCGTGGAGCTTGGGGGAGACGAGGGGCCTCATTGAGGTCTGGTGCCCCAAAGCCCACCCTTCAAAGCAGCTGTTTTCTCCAAGGGAACGGATCTGTTGTCTGCAGATGTAATCTTGGGAAATCTCTAGGCCCCACCTGGAGGTTGGCAACCCTAGGAGCATGTCTGTTTCACTGCGGATCTGCAGGAAGCAAAGTCTACTCAAGTTAGCTACTTGAGAGCCAGCTTGGTGTCATGGTTAAAAGCAGCGGCCTCTAATCTGGAGAACTGGGCTTGATTCCCCACTCCTCCACATGCAGCCAACTGAGTGACCTTTGGCCAGTCACAGTCCTCTCAGAGCTCTCTCAGCCTCACCTACCTTACAATGTTGTCAGTTGCGGGGAGAGGAAGGGAAGGCAACTGTAAGCCATTTGGAGACAATGAGGCTTGCTGGGTGACTTAGGGCCAGTCCCAATTCTCTCAGAACTCTCTCAGCCTCACCTACCTCCCAGGGTGTCTGTAGTGAGGAGAGGCAGGGAAAGCGATTGGAAGCCGCTTTGAGACTCCTTCGGGCAGTGAAAAGCGGGTTATAAAAACCAAATCATCTTCTTCTTACAGGAGCCTACTTGTTGCCCTCAACCCCGTCCCCAAGACCAGAGTAGTCAACCTGTGGTCCTCCAGATGTCCATGGACTACAATCCCCATGAGCCCCTGCCAGCAACGCTGGCAGGGGCTCATGGGAATTGTAGTCCATGGACATCTGGAGGACCACAGGTTGACTACCCCTGCCCAAGACCACAGAGACCTACCGCGCAAGACTCTGTTCAAGGCTTCAGAAATAACATACACCAAGCACTGCATTTGACTCTCACTCGCACCATGCAGAAGTTAATTATTACTCCTCTTTCGCTGTAAGCACCGATTAGGATCTTTCCGCTGCTTCCACAAGATCACAGCTCTGTATAATGCATTCAGTAAACTGGTCACTTCCAGCCCCTTCCCTGGTAATCTCAACAAGATCTCCTTTTTATTATTTTTTTTTAAAAGCCAGGCTCTTGTGATGTGAACAGCAAAGAATATTCAGCGATTTGGCTGTCCTCCATGAGTTCATGCGGGGGGGGGGGGGGGGGAGAGTGGTGGCATCACCTGTTGAATGCCTGTCTGTCGTTTAGCAGACAAGGACCAGCCAGGAAGAAAAGGGGAGAAACCACATCAAACCATTTCTGCCTGAGAGGATCTGCTACTCCTCTGTAGGCAGAAAAATGAGCAGCCATTCCCTTGCCTTGTGAAACAGAGTCTTGTGGCTGAGCAGGTTTATGGGTGGAGGGCCGTAGGTGGAGCAGAGACCACTCCTTTGGCAGATATAAATATACCACCCACCCTTGTGCCAAAGCACTCAGGGCTAAGGAGGGCCGGGACCAAGGGACAGAGGTGGGACCCAAAGGCAAGATTGCAAGCAGTGTGGTTTTCACCCTCGGGAGTGTCCAGCAAGCAGGTCACTCTTCTGAAGGCCTTTTAACACACACCCCCTCCGTTGCATGTCAGCCAGTGACCTAATTCTTCAGCTCTGCACTACTGCCCCCACCCACGACATCCCTTCAAGGACAGTCCCTGGAGAGCAAAATAAGAACTGTTGAACTTCTGCCTGTCTTCCTCCCTCGGTACCCCTTATACCCCCAAATCCCTCCGTTTATTTGACACCGTGGTCTCCCCCCCTTTCTTCCTCTGAATAACTTCTCACAGCCCACCTGTTCCACCAAGACCCTCAGTCACGACCCTCCCCAACTGGGCAGAATCCTAAATACATCTCACAATACGTGTGTCTGTCTCTCTCCCCAACCCCCAAACACCTCCCTTTCTATAGACAGAGACTCAGTTTACCCATCATGATCTTTCTTGTAGTGTCATAACTGGACTGCTCCCTGAGTGAGCTGGGTTCCAATCCCAATCCCAGAAACTCACTGGCTGACCTTCGGCCACATACATTCTCCATGGAACCTACCTCACAGGGTTGTTGTGTGGCAGAGACAAGCCCACAGCTGCAAGCTCCTTGAAAGAGGGCAGCATAGAAAAACATACCCGATACGTTAGTTTGTAGCGGACCGTGTACAATGGAAACCGTGGCGTTTTATAGGGTAAGAAGAAGGAACAGTCGCCTGAGGAGTTGCACTGACATGCAGAAGTTAGCAGGTGGCATTTTTAGGGCTTGGACTCAGTTTGAGGCTCCAAGCCAGGGGTAGTCAAACTGCGGCCCTCTGGAGCCCTCTTAGAGAGCGCTTCAAGCCCCAGGGGAAGTTCCCCAACCCGAGAAGGCTCACTACGTCCCACAAACACAAATAGCCCAGGGAAGCCTGGCACGCACCTTGTTGATCTCCTCCAGTCTCCCTTCCTGCTTGGCTTTCAGTAATCCGTAGGCTTTCCCCCCTGCGCAAAGAGAGTAAGGAAAACGAAAAGAGGATTATTGCTCTGCACATGGCTGAAGTGTTCCAAGGCACAAGTGGCTCCCGGCACAGTTTCTTGCCCGTGGATACCGACCTTGATAGGTGCTGTTGAGCATCAGGGACATGTTAGGGGGCTGTGGGGTTGCAGAAGAGCCTTCTCCCCTGGCTGGCAGCGATGCTCTCTCTGCCCAAAGAGGTGGAGGGCTCCAACGGGCGCTCCACTGCTCAGGCTCTCCCGCCAGCTCCCGCGCTCTTGAATGAAGCCATTCATGAAGTGGGGCTTGCAGGCGACTGAGGGCCTCGCTCTTCCCTCTGCTGGAGGAGAATGCAGCCAGTCAGAGCAGCCCGGCAGCGGGGCCTCGACCTGTTCCAAGCGCTGACTCACTTAACCCCTTCCTCGGGGGAGGCAGTTGCGAAAGGGGCAGGCTCGGATTAGCCTTGCCCACGGCCGCTGAGCTTTCTAGGGCAGCTGGAGAGCAACTGGCCGGGCTTTGCACAGGGTGGGGATTGGGAGAATTATTAGTGCCCTCAAAGGGAGCCACGGTTAAAGGGGTACAAGCAGAGCTGGGCTGGAAAATCTGGACGGTGGAAGTCCACATTTGGGGATGGAGCCCAGGGGAGGGTGCCCTAGGGCAGGGGTGGACAAACTGTGGTGCTCCAGATGGCCATGGACTACAATCGCCACAGGCCCCTGCCAGCCCCACTCCTCCTCCACATGCAGGCAGCTGGGTGACCTTGGGGGAGTTGCAGTTCTCTCAGAGCTCTCTCAGCCTCACTTAGGTCAAAGGGTGTCTGTTGTGGGGAGAGGAAGTGTAAGTAAACTGCTTTGAGACAGGTAGTGAAAAGTGGGGTACAAAAAACCTAGCTCTCCTCCTCCTTCTCCTCCTCCTCCTCCTCTCCAGAGGATTTGATCTGTGTGTAGCCTAGAGATCAGTAGCCATTTTGAGAGATTTCCAGGCTGTGTCTGGAGGCTGGCATCCCTGATCATGCCGCAGGTTGGTTTGTAACCTGAACGGAAGCCCGCAACATTCTGCTGTGTTGAAAATCAGCTGCCCAAGCCAGTTTTCAATGGTGTTTACTCAGAAGTAACTCCTACAGGATTCAGTATCCAGCTGCACAGCCTGATCCTACCTAGACTTTCCCAGAATAGAATTCCACTGCTTTCAGTGTCTCTTATGTTCAAGTCAGTGCCTTTTAGTTCTAAACGGGCTCCATATGAAACAAGTCAGCCTGACCCTAACGAAACCTACTCTCGAGTAAATCCCAGGCTGCCGGGATCAAATAAAAAATGCTAACTTGATTTTGTCTGAATGTCTATTGAACAGGGCAATGATTATGATGCCTTCTCCCAGGTGTTTTTTTTTGGGGGGGGAGGGGGGAATCTACAAAGTACAGCAAATAGTATTTGGAAAGGACAGACGATATATGTATATTCCAAAAGAAAAGGAAGATACAAGACGGCTTTTCTCCTCTAAGGATGTGGTGGCATTACCTAAGGAAACAGTAAGACGCCTGTCACAAAATCAACATTTATGATCTGAGAAATTTTTCAGGGTTCAACTCCATTCAGAAAACCATTTAATTAGATTTGACACACAAAAGGGAGAAGCCCAGAATTTTAGTCAGTCCCAGAATTTGTCAGTTCTGGAACAAGTGATAAAATGGAAAATTGGAACAGGGGGAATCTGGGCATGCACAGTTCACTGTTTCTTTCCATTGAACAACCCAGCACATCTGAGAGGCAGCGATAGCTAAATTCCCAGATCAGAAGGGACAGGTCTCAAGAAACTGTGAGACTCTAAAAAAGAAAATAATGCACCATTTGATTTGAGAATTTAAGCAGCACCAAATATAAATGATTTGGATGAGGGATTAGAGGGGATACTGATTAAATTTGCAGATGATACTAAACTGGGAGGGGTAGCAAACACAACAGAAGCCTGAATCAGAATAAGCCCTGTATTTTAATTAAAGTTTTGTATGTTAGGCTCGAGAAGTGGGCTAAACTAAATAAAATGAAGGTCAATAGGGACAAATGTAAACTTCTACATTTAGGTAGGAAAAACCAAATACACCAATATAGGATGAGGGAGACTTGTCTTGGCCAAAAGGATCTAGGAGTCTTAGTAGACCATACATTGAACATGAGTCAGCAGTGTAACTCAGTGGTTAAAAAGGCAAATGGGATTTGGGGCTGTATCAAACGGAGTATCGTGTCCAGATGACGGGAGGTGTTGGTACCGCTTTACTCTGCTTTGGTTCGGCCTCACTTGGAGTACTGTGTTCAGTTTTGGGCACCCCAGTTAAAGAGGGATGTTGACAAACTGGAGCATGTCCAGAGGAGGGCAACAAAAATGGTGAGGGGTTTGGAGAACAAGACGTATGAGGAAAGGTTGGGGGAGCTTGGTCTGTTTAGCCTGGAGAGGAGGTGACTGAGAGGGGATCTGATAACCATCTTCAAGTATTTAAAAGGCTGCCATGTAGAGGATGGAGCAGAATTGTTCTCTCTTGCCCCGGAGGGACGGACCAGAACCAATGGGATGAAATTAGTGCAGAAGAAATTTCATCTAAACATCCAGAAGAAGTTCCTGACAGTTAGAGCGGTTTCTCAGTGGAACAGGCTTCCTCGGGAGATGGTGGATTCTTCATCTTTGGAAATTTTTAAACAGATGCTGGACAGCCATCTGACAGAGAGGCTGATTCTGTGAAGATTCAAGGGGGTGGCAGGTTACAGTAGATGAGCAATAGGGTTGTGAGTGTCCTGCATAATGCAGGGGGTTGGACTAGATGAACCAGGAGGTCCCTTCCAACTCTATGATTCTATGATTCTACCTGCCTAGTATGGCCATCAGGTCTCAGTGATGGTTTGTGTGTCAATGGAGGGTGAGGGAGGGCTGGCTTTATAGCCATAGTTTTTTAAGGTTGCCATCTTTGACTTGGGAGATTCCCGGAAGGTAGGGGGTGGAGCCTAAGGAGGGAAGGGACTTCAGTAGGGTGTAATGCTATAGAGCCCACCCACCAAAGCAGCTATTTCCTCCCTAGGGAATCAATCTTTGGAGACCAGATGTAATCTTCAGAGATCCCTGCCTGGGGCTTGCAATTCTCTTTCATAGAATAATAGGGTTGGACAGGACCTTCTGGGTCATCTAGTCCAACCTCCTGCACTATGCAGGACACTCACCACCCTATCACTCATCCACTGTCACCTGCCACCCCCTTAAGCCTTCACAGAATCAGCCTCTCCGTCAGATAGCTATCCAGCCCCTGCTTAAAAATCTCTAAAGATGGAGAACCCACCTCCTGAGGAAGTTACGTGAAGAACCGGTCAAAAGAGAGAAATGCACTTTGCACATGCCCAGATACACTTATGTCATATAACATATGGCACACGTCAAACCCTGCTGTGGATCGAGTAGTGGCAGGGTTGGGGAAGCATTGGATGGGGAGGAGGCAGAATGGGCCTACTGGGTGAAGCTGGGTGAATTCATACTGGTGTTCTGAGGCCATCTTTGTCTGTTCTGTTTGCAATTTCTGTGCAATTTCTCAGAACTCTGCTGTGCACTTTGGGAGTGAGAGAAAAGATAGAGACTTTCCAAGGGGTTGTTTTTCGCCACTAGAACTCCCTCCACCTTGAGGCTCTGAAGGGACTCCAGACTGCGGCTTTTCCTCATCAGTCACATGAGCTTCTACCTTGGGCCGGCTCATCGATGTAGGGATTCAGGAGGCATTAGGTCATCTGTTTGGAGGGTAGGGTAGTTTGCATGGAAATGGAGATTTTTATAGGCCCTGCCTGGAAACTTTAGAGGAGGAAGAAGAACTGACCTTGACTTTTTGTCCCTTCTGAAAACACCTGAAGGCAGGGACCAGGCTTTGTCTGGCTCGCCAAGCTCTTGAAAAGCCCATCCCTGAGGCCACAAAAACTATTTAAAAAGTCCAAAGGCAAAGTCTTCAAGTGGGCTTGTTCTTTTGGTTTAAATTATTCCCAAAACCCTGTTTGCTTCCAACAATTTTCTTGTTCTGGCTGGGGGTGTGGCTTGTGCCTGTTGTTTAAATATGTTTTTGTTTTGTTTTGTTAGGAAACCATTCCAGTTTGGGTGCTGCCTTCCAGCCGCACCCACCCAAGGCAGCCAGGCCAAGGCTGTGAATCACAGCTTGGAAGCCCCAACAGGCCTGAGGAGTGACCTTCCTCTGGATTTCTTAGCCAGGGACACGCAGCTGAGGCAGCTTCTCCGCCCGCACGTATTTCAGCGTGGCTCTGGGAGGGTGAGTCACCATGGGCTCAACTTGTTTCTCAAGACCAGCTAGACCTGTGGGGTGTCCGTTTGTGAGTGGAGAGGCGTGAATGCATCTGTAGGACTGACGGCTGGACAGAACGGAGATCTCCCAGCTGAGATTTCCAAAACATTCACAGATGTCAACGGTCTGTGGATATTGAATATTCATGTGCTATCCGGTACTTTGAAAGAAAAAAATCACCTTGAAGGGGCTGGCCTGCAGTAGAAATAACAGTCCTGAAGAAGACCAGGGATCAAGCAAACCAGGGATCACTTGACTGTTATAGTTTATGTTACGTTATGTTATGCAGAACATGGTTGGGAAAAAGATCTGTGGCCATGCCCACCCTGGGACTCCTCCCCTTCCCACTCCCTCCAGGCCCATCATTGGCCATTTTGGGAGGGAGGGGAGATCGACAGGGCACTATATGGTCATATCATCCAATAAATGTTTCACAATTAAAAAAAATATATATATATATAAAAATTAATCTCACTCATTTTGAAAACCCTTCCAAGGCCATCAAGAAACTCCAGGGTTTCCAGAAACCCTGGTTGAAAAAGTCTGATCTAGCCGTTGGGGCAACATCAGGCATTTTCACCAAAGACTAAGGATTTCAGTCTTTTCCCCAGAGACACCCAACTGCAGCCAGTCACTTCTCAAACGAATTGGAATCTGCCTCCCTGCTCCTTTGTTTTCCTTCCAGTTTGCAACACTGCTTGCTTGGCTAGAACTGTCCTTGGGTTAGGGGAAGGGAGGGGGAGTGGGAATTTCTCCTCAGATGTCGCATGTCTGTGCTGTTCCCTGTGTGTGTCAGCTCACTTCAGACTTATGACTAGAATGCAGTGGCAAGCACAGATTCAATTCGTACTCTTCCACTTGCACTGGCTCTAGATCGGGTAAGGTGCAAAGTGCTGGTTATGACCTCCAAATCCCTAAGCGGCCTGGGACCTTCATACCTACAGGACCGCCTCCTTCCTTACCCCTCCCTCTCCCCGCAGAGGAGGTTAAAATCAAGCCAACAGAACTTGCTCAGGATCACCAGCCCCAAGGATGTCAAACTGGCCTCGACCAGGGCCAGGGTCTTTTCAGCCCTGGCCCCAGCCTGGTGGAATGCTGTCCCTGGAGAGATCAGGGGCCTTCAGCACTTGGGACAGTTCCACAGAGCCTGTGTAAAGCGAAGCTGTTCTGAGACCAGAAAGACACCGAAATTCTTGCCTCCCGGCCCAAAATATCAGCCACCTCTTCGCCATATTAACTTCAGTACCTCCCCCACTAGGAAATTAGGGACAATCTGATCCAATTGTATGGAGAACATTTTAAACTGTTACTTTATTAGTGTTTTTATATACATTGTTACCCACCTTGAGCCTTCAGGGAAAGGCTGGTTAGAAATAAAAATGTATTATTATTATTATTATTATTATTATTATTATTATTATTATTATTATTATTATTATTATTATTATTATTATTATTATTACAACTACTACTACTCAGTTGAGTCAATCTATCTCATGTTCTCACTGTTTTATTGCTGCCTTAAAGTTTTCCTAGCATTATTGTTTTTCCCTATGAGACTTTCCCATTTTGTTTTCTATTATTGTATATTCCTATGAGCAGGTCTGTAGCCAGAAAGTTTTTGTTGGGGGGGGAGGGGGATTTTTTTCTAAAGGGAGCAATTTTGTTCTTTAGTACCGAAGCAAGCAGCCCATTATGTATCTGTGCAGTGCTTATTTGTTGTTATTAGTTGAAAAGTCGTGTCCGACCCATTGTAACCCCATGGAGAATGATCCTCCAGGCCTTTCTGTTCTCTACCATTCCCCGGAGCCCATTTAAGCTCACACTGACTGCTTCAGTGACTCCATCCAGCCACCTCATTCTCTGTCGTCCCCTTCTTCTTTTGCCCTCGATCGCTCCCAGCATTAGGCTCTTCTCCAGGGAGTCCTTCCTTCTCATGAGGTGGCCAAAGTATTTGAGTTTCATCTTCAGGATCAGGCCTTCTAAGGAGCAGTCAGGGCTGATCTCCTCTAGGACTGACCGGTTTGTTCGCCTTGCAGTCCAAGGGACTTGCAAGAGTCTTCTCCAGCACCAGAATTCAAAAGCCTCAATTCTTTGATGCTCAGCCTTCCTTAGGGTCCAACTTTCACAGCCATACATTGTACTTGGGAAGACCATGGCCTTGATTAGATGCACTTTTGTTGGCAGGGTGATGTCTCTGCTTTTTAGGATGCTGTCTAGATTTGCCATAGATTTCCTCCCTAGGAGCAAACGTCTTTTAATGTCTTTGCTGCAGTCCCCATCTGCAGTGATCTTGGAGCCCAGGAAAACAAAATCTGTCACTACCTCCATTTCGTTCCCATCTATTTTCCAGGACTTGAGAGGGCCGGATGCCATGATCTTTGTTTTCTTGATGTTGCGTTTCAAGCCAACATTTGCACTCTCCTTCCCATGCATCAAGAGGCACAGTGCTTATACCTCTAAATAATTGTCAGGTGGTATACCAGGCAAAAATGCTTCGAGTTTACCTGTAGAGCACATGGATTTCACTTGGGAGTAACAGACAACACCCATTTTGACCCTGTTCAACTCTGAAGAAGAAAAGCTGGTTTTTATACCCCACTTTTCTCTACCCAAAGGTGTCACAAAGTGGCTTACAATTGCTTTCCCTTCCTCTCCCCACAACAGGTACCATGTAAGCTAGGTGGGGCTGAGAGAGTTCTGACAGAACTGCTCTGCGAGAACAGCACAAGGTCACCCAACTGGCTGCATGTAGATAATCATAGAATCATAGAATAACAGAGTTGGAAGGTACCTCATGGGTCATCTAGTGCAAGCTGGCAGGGGCTCATGGGAATTGTAGTCCATGGACATCTGGAGGGCCGCAGACTATGGATTGTGGGTTTGGAAGGAGACAGGGATACTGGAAGGGATCTGGGCTCTTTATTGTGACCTCTGCACGGTTCAACGAAGAACTGAATGGAACCAAAACGGAACCAGAAAACCCCAGCAAAAATACCCAAGCAAACAATGGATCTTCCCAAGCTCAGCCCTTGGAATGCCTGCAGACACAACAGATTGTTAGCAGGAAACTCCCCCCCCCCTTTGAAGGTCAAAGAGCATCCAAGAGATTTAAAAGTAACGGAGAAAACCTGGGGGAGCCGATGCAGAACAGCTCAATCAGCCTTCCCCAATGAAGTCTGGCCCCACGGATTGACCTCCTGGTGGCACCTGTGTGATACAGAACATTGGACTGAATGAGCCACTGGCCTCTCTTGTGTGCTGGAGTCTCAGCGGAGCAGGACAGGTGTACAAGCAACAGGTGTCATGCCATCTCCTGGTCTAACCGGGAGCTCTGATCAACTCTGGTCTCAAAGTCTGATTCGTTCTCCTTTCCCTGGCCGGTCATCCAGCCCTTGGGCCACGTTGCTACTTTCAGGAAGAAGCTCCCCGGCTTATCTCTCGTCCCTGGGAGTCTGAAGCTTCCCAGTCGGTTGTGTGTGGCAGCGTCCGAATTGGCTGTTCCAGGCCGATGCAGCCAGCGCTGCGCCATGGGGTGCATAACTCGGCGCACGTACACATGGGTCTAAAGGGCATGTGGTTGGCTTTGCTGCCTTTAGCATCAGTTGGCGTGAGTGACCTGAAGTAACTCAGTGTTCTCTCCAAAGACGGCCAAGGGGCCTCTCGTTTGCTTTCTGTATCTAAGGTTGGGGGGAGGTTGTGTCAAGATTTTGTCTGCAAAATGACTCGCAAATGCCTCACAGCTGATGTCCAATTGGTTATTATTTTGGCACCCTTCCTCCAGGGCAGTGAGAGATTGAACTATCCTAAATGATTGCGCAGGGCATGAATGAGCAGATGCCATGGCAGTTGAGTAAAATTGGCCTTTTAACGATTTCATCGCCATGTCATAGGCTCCCAACTGCACTCTATATGTACTCTCTCCTTATAGCGGCACTCTGATTATTGCCATTTCATTGTCTGCGGAATGAAAGCTCCCACCTGGAATAAAACTCTGTGGGTCTTGAAGGTGCCATTGGACTCAATTGTTGAACTTAACTCCGCAGTTCTAGTTCTTTTATGTCCTGAGCCAGATTCTTTGTTTTCTGCAGCAGGGGGCGCTGCAGGCTCAAATATCAGAGTGTTTCAGGCTCTGTCTTCTAAGTCATGTGTTTTTTTAAAAATTATGCATCAGTTTGCCTGAAGAATACACATGGGGAGCAGCAGATCACTTTTAAATGAAGATGTCAGCATGTCTGCTGCCTCAGGAGCAGCCCCAGCCAGAGTTAAGCACTTTGAAGCCCTCTTGGGCTCTGCAAGAGATACTTCAGCCCTGATTTGACCCTGTTGTCGAAATCCCTCGGGCAAAGGGACCCAGTGTTTTCGAGCTTGTGGGCATCTTACAAATTCTGACACTGTGGGGGGGGGGGGGGGGGGCGGGGGACACACAGCCATGGAATGGCTGCGCAAAAAGGCAAAGCCAATCACGAAATGTCACGGATGGAGGTTATGCATAAATCCAGCAAGAATAAAACAAAGTTTGAGTTCAGGGGCACCTTTAAGACCCACAAGGTTTTATTCAACTTTGTCAGATACAATGCATGCACACAAAAGCTTATACCTAACATACAACTGTGTTGGTCTATCCCAGTGGTTCTCAACCTTCCTAATGCCCTGACCCTTTAATGCAGTTCCTCATGTTGTGGTGAACCCCAACCATCAAATGATACAAGTGTTCTTTCACAGAAATTAAACCAAAACTGACTAATGGTGTGAAGATCCATTGTTCATGATTGTATATAATTTTTTCTTTTCCGGGGTTTCTCAGTTCAGTTCTGCCTCTTGTCCCACCATGCCTATCTCGCTCTTTTCTGCTGCTCCAGACAGACGAACGCTCTATCTTGATCTACCCCGCAAGGCTGTTGTGTGGATGAAATGGAAGAGGAGCGTTATCAGCCACTTTGAGACCCCTTTAAAGGGCTGCTCGCCCTGCCGCAACCGCCATGAAAGGGCCATTCAACCCAAAGGGGCCCTGATCCCCAGGTTGAGAACGACTGGTCTATAAGGTGCCCCTGGACTCAAACTCTGTTCTGCTGCTTCAGACCAACCCAAAATATTTGCTTGTATGCACATCGCTTATGTGTATGTATTTATGCACTGGCCTGCGGAGACTTAGCATCACCCTGAGTCTATAGAGAAAAGGCAGGTAATAAATGTAATCAGAAGCCCTGCAGGACAAACCCGCTGCCCATTTTTAGGTGCTCATGGGAATTGTTGTCCACGGACATCCAGAGAGCCACTGTTTGGTCACCCCTGGCCTAAAGGGAACACTGTCTGCTAGTCTGCCTGGGAAAGAAGAGAGCTGACACCCAAACAGGCCACTAACTGGAATGTCCTCCTACCTCCAAAAGGTTCCCCAAGTGAGATCATCAGTTCTGGCTGGCTGCTAATCTCCCAAAGGAAAAGCAAGAGTCTGCACAGATGTCCCACTGCCACCCTTAAGATGCTCATGCCACCCTAGAAGCCCCTCTGAGAAGGCTAACAAATGCTTTCCCCTAGAGCAGGGGTAGTCAACCAGTGTCCTCCAGATGTTCATGGACTACAATTCCCATGAGCCCCTGGCAGGGGCTCATGGGAATTGTAGTCCATGAATATCTGGAGGACCACTGGTTGACTACCCCTGCCCTAGACTCTGCCAATACTTATTGCTCAACAACGAACTCCTTCTGGCCACAGCCTTGTCTGGGCAAATGTCAAACCCCAGCCTGAGCGGATGCTAATATCTGGCAAGGATGTATGGCATGGGGGGGGGGGGGAGGTACATTGCTCAAAAACATCCACATGTCAGAAGGTTGGGATGTTGAAACATCCATGTCAAAGAAGGCTGGAGTTCCTTCTCCACCACCAGCACTTCGAAGTAGTGGTACCATCCGGTTGTAGGGATGCCAGTCCCCAGGTAGGAGCTGAGGATCACCTGGAATTATAGCTCATCTCTCTCTGACAGAGATCAGTTCCCCTGGGGAAAAATGGCTACTGGGGGGGGGGGGATGGGACACTATCACATTATCCTCCCCTGAGGTCCCTCCCCACTCCAAATCCCACCTACTTGGCTCCCACAGTGTCTCCAGGTACTGTAAGTGGCAGATTGTGAGTGGGTGGGCAAAAAGGATTGTGTCAGTGCTTGGTTGTGTCACTCCTCTGGCAGGTATTTCTCTCCCCTTTGGCTCAACAAGGATTCTTCTTGAGGCTCTTAAGAGGCTGAATCAGGGTCTCGGCTCATCCCACACAGATGACATCAGCCGCTGTCAACTCTTGTGTTTTCCCTCTGGGCAAGAATACACAGATATGGGGTGGATTTTGCAATAATATCTTGATTGTTCCTTTTGCCTGTGTTTCTCTCCCTGCCCCTCAGCAAGAGAGGCTAAATGGTCAATTGAACTCTCAGACCTATTGTTTTGTTTTTAATTAAAGCTTTCAGTTGTTTTAAAATTGGGCTTTTATTCCTTGTTTTATAAGCAACTTCCTATGACTTTTGGAATTTAAAAAAGTGATGTTTTCTGCCCCATTGATGTGGAACGGGTGGAACAGACTTTCTCAAACAAAAAAGCTGACATTAGAACTTCCTGGTGCATGTTTATTTCAGACTCTCTTAGGCCTTTGGGTAAATTCCTCTCTATTAATTTGGACAGATTCTTACTCTTGGTTCCTTTTTTTGGGGGAAGAAAATTCAAAGCAGATGGGGTGCTGGAGAGCATCTGAAAGTCCCTAGATAAAAATGTATGCATGGAATGGAGAGAGGAAAGAGCAGAGATAACTATTTCTCCCTCACCCAAGAAAAACACTCAGCCGTTCATTACAGGACAGTTAAAAAGGAATACTGCTTTGTACATTACTTCTAGAATATTTTCTCACAAGTTACAGCACTGGCTTAAAAGGAGATCAGGCAAGCCCAAGGACAACAGGTGTACATTAAACATGGGGACTAAATAGGGCCTCCATGTCCACAGGCAGCTATCTGGCTGAATGGCAGGGCTGGGGCTGTTGCCTTCTTCCTCTGCTTCCCAGATATAGCTGACCACTGTGGGGAACAGGAAGTTAAAGCAGACAAACCTTCGGATCAGCTCTGGCAGGGCACCTTCACTCGGATTCATTCATCCTACAGCATGTGTGTTGTGTAGCCAGGAGATCTGTGAATTGTCTGGCAGCCAGGCAAGGGATGTTCAGATGTGATTTAACATTTCCTGGCTCCGCTTCATGCCCCCTAGTGACCCTCAGAGGAACTACCACCCAAATCCCTGGAGGTCTCCCATCCAAATACTAGCTGGGTCGGCCCTGTTTAGCTTCCGAGATCTGACAGGATCGGGATGGCCTGGGCTATCCAGGAAAGGGTTTAATAGAATCATAGAATCATAGAGTTGGAAGGGGCCTCCTGGGTCATCTAGTCCAACCCCCTGCACTATGCAGGACACTCACAACCCTCTCACTCATCCACTGTAAAAGTGTGGGAATGGGACAGTCAACATGGAGGGGTGTATCAGAGCTTCAATCTGCACTCAGGTTGTGTCCTTTCCCCAGGCTATTTCTTAGGGCCAAACAAACTGGCCACAGTTTCAGTTGTCAAATGTAGTTCGGCCTGTAGCCCCACTTCTGCCCAGCTGTTAGGCACTGGCAGTGCTTGGATTTGTCACTAGGTGGCAATATCAAGCCGTCTGCATGCGCTCTTAAGGGCACAATAGAAGGTGGTTATTACCTCCCGCACACATGACAACCACCCTTCACAACTGCCATTGTTGCAAGGTTCAAGCGGCCTCAGATAAAATACTATATAGAAATGTGTGCTCAATGGTGTACACGCTCAGTGGCAAACCTTGCTCGTCTTGGTCCACCCAGACACAGCCCCTCTGGGTGGCTGAGGACAACATGGGAGACTGCACTTCATCCTACACAGCTTAGGGGAGGAGAGATCGAGAAGGGTTTGTCTGTTTGTAGCAGCAGAAAAGAGCAAGAGAACAGGAGCACCTTCAAGACTGAACCAAGTTTGAGGCAGGGGAGGAGCTTCTGTGCATCTCTACACCGACTCCCAAAAGTTCCTCCTCTGCCACAATTTTTGTTAAGTCTTGAAGGTGCTCCTGGGACTCCTGCTCTTTGAAGGAGGAACAAGATTGAAAAAGTCCACAGAAAATGTAAGCTGGCTTTTACGATGACACTTGGAATGAGAAGCCTGTCTGTTTTGTGTGTTAGCGGTGCCACAGAGGAGGTCTTGCCTCCTCTGGGCTGATTCTGCACTTTCTTTGTTTATTCCATTGTGGATCCTGCTGAATTAAGATCGATTTGAACTCGGGTCTTCCTCTACCCCCCCCCTCCATTGAAACAGAAAAGTGTTCTGCACCTGATTTGGAAGCTCAGAATAGGGGGGGGGAGCCAAGTGCAGCAGGAGCCTCTTTCTTTCTTTTCTTGAATGGGGGGGGGGGGAGAGGATTGGAGACAGCAGGGGAGGGGGAATAAATCCAAGAGGAAAATCTCTGTCCAGAGAAGGTACGGCTTCTGGAGCTTCTGCCGAGAAATGTTAGGGCTTCCCCATTAAGGGAAGACTTGCAACCTGGGTACCAGGAAGCCTTTGAACTTACGCCCTGGCCAATCAGGGCTTTTGAACCTTTATTCATGCTGATTTTTCAGATATCGAGGGTTATATCCACTCCAGGATATTGCAGGGAAAAGGTAGGGTCACTCCGGATCATTCATGCTTGTTGCAGAGGGTAAATTTAAATTGGACAAAATCAAAATGGAAATCGCATTCAGTGGGACGGCAGGGACTGAATTGACCTGGGATTGGAATAAAAGCTCCATGCAGATTCAGCCCAGGGCGAGTTGAGGAATGCCTCTTTTAAGTACTGCTATTGATGGACAACACAATGCCAAGTGGCTGGATCCTTGGTTCTTCCTTTCTCTCCCCAAGCAGGTCTCTGCCCCAATGTGTGTGGCAGCTTTTAAAAACATCCTACGATTATTTCCCTCTCTTCAAGTTTATTCAAATGGAGATAGCTCCAGATGGGCTGCCATGTGAGTCAGTCTGTAGCAGTAGGAAAGAGCCAGAGTCCAGGCGTACCTTAAAGGGTAACAAAATTCGTGGCAGGGCAGGAGTTTTCATGAGCTACTGCTTACCCTGTCAGAAGATATTGCATACTTCTTCAACAAAGTTTCATTCTAGGTATAAGCTTTTTTGCGCATGGAGGAGATCAGGGCTCTGACGGAGTTAAAACAGTTCTGCAGGGTCTGCAAAAGGGAGCTCTTCTGCCAGGCATTTGGTTGAGGCCAAGTGAACCAGCAACATCTACAGGATCCCTGATCCCTCCCAGAAATCCACTCATGCGTTTAGCCCCTGGACCCGTCTGCACTGTTATAGTCCATTCCCTCTCTTATAGTTATTAATGTTAATATTATTATTGTTGTAGTTATTTATATGTTATGGAATAAATACGTTCCATGTATAGTTTTCGAAGTTCCATGTAAGCAGCCCTGAGCCTCATGGCATATAAATATAATAAACAAACAGAAAAAAAAGCACACTTTGTCAGATACTGTGAATGAAATCATAAGCTTATACCTTGAATAAAACTGTGGTGGTCTTAAAGCTGCCCCTGGACTCAAACTTTGTTCTACCACTTTAGACCAGCATGGCGACCCACTTAAGAGTGGTGTTTGATTCCTCCCTCCTCCCCTGCAGGCAGCCAGCTGGATGACCTCGGGCCACCCAGTTTTCGTAGAGCTCTCAGCCCCCACCCCCCTTACAGGGCAAGACTTGTTCAGAGATGGTTTTGCCCCCCAAGGCACCCACCAGGGCCAGACCTGCTTAATTTCCAAAATCTGAGGAGGTCAGGCTTGCCTGGCTCATCTCAGTCATGGCTCAAATCAAGCCCTCTTTCACACACTCGCTGGGCATGGTTGAGTTTCCTAAGGGAGTTCAGAGGTCAACCAATGCCCAGATCCGGGGAGGCCAGTGCCCAGGTGGGACCTGGGGACCCCCTGGAATTATAGCTCATCTCCAGACTGCGAAGACCAGTTCCCCTCGAGAAAAGGGCTGCTTTGGAGGGTGGACTCCACAGCATTATACTCCCCTGAGGTCCCTCCCTGCCCCAACTCCCCCCCCCCACTCCCAGCTCAGCCCCCAAAGTCTCCAGGTATTCTGCAACCCAGAGCTGTCAATCTTACCCAGATCAGCAAGCTTTCAGCACTAAAAATGTACACAACACTTGGCAACTGGGATAGTTTAAATTTTAATTTCCACGGGTGGCAGTTTAAATCCAGCATGTTATACAATATTACGGTTAACAAATATTTACAGATCAAATACAAGTAGAAACGCGTGGTAGATTTGCTGTCTCTTGCTTGGGGGAGGGAGGGGGCTTCCTTGCTTGGGGGAGGGAGGGGGCTTTTCAAGCCCCCCAAAGAAGGGTTCATGCCCGATTATTCTGTGCTCTGAAAAGCAGCACGGCTTTCCTCTGGCTGCAGAGAGGTTGCCGATTTCCTGGTCGTCTGGCCCAATTCCCACCACCACAGTTCAAATTCTGGTTATTTGATTTTGTGCATGCACGTGAAATACCTGAAATTAAACTTTGAAGAAGAGCTGGTTTTTTTATACCTTGCTTTTCAATACCCAAAGAAGCCTCATAGTGGCTTATGACCACCTTTTCCTTCCTTTACCCAAAACAAACACCCAATGAGGTAGCTGGGGCTGAGAGAGCTCTCAGAGAACTGCTCTGTGAGAACAGCTCTAACAGGACTATGACTGGCCCAGGGCCACCCAGCTGTCTGCATGTGGAGGAGCAGGGAATCAAACCCGGCTCTCCAGAACAGAAGCTGCTGCTCTTAACCACTGCACCACACTGGCTCTTTGTTGGTCTTAAAGGCGCCATGGGATTTAAAGTTGGTATTATAGGTGACGTAATTGATTTTGTATTCAAAGCCACCAACAGATTCTAATACACACACTTGATCTAAGCCAAAAGTCTGAGAAGCAGACGCTAATAATAAGCATACAAAGCTAATTTTGGGAAACCTTTTAACAGACAGACCTTTTAACACACTTGCACTGCCCTGTCACACAGGAGACAAGCGTGCTTAATCTTGCTCAGTCCAAAGTGCAGAGTATTTTCATGATAATAAATAACAGAATCTGCCCTTTTTAGAACACAACTGTTTTAAATCAATTCTATATGGTGGAAATATTAAACACACAAACTTTGCATTTCAATTGTAGCACGGGTGGCCAAACTGTAGTTCGCCAGACTTCATGGACTACAATTTCCATGAGCCCCTGCCAAACGGCCATGCTGGCAGGGGCTCATGGGAACTGTGGTCCATGAACATCTGGAGCACCTCACTTTGGCCACCCTTGACTTATAGGACACTGGGCCATTTTTGGAACACAATTTGGATAGTTGCAACAGTCTCCATAAGTCCTTTAACTGGGACCAGCCTGGATGAAATGACCACTGAGGGGCCTAGATCTTTGTCAGTGACGTGGATTTCCGTGCCCGGCTCTCTGCATTCTGTGACCCCACACAGAAAAGGAGGTGGGTTTCAAAGCAGCGCTGGCTGCTTCGGGCTGGAATGGCTGCAGAAGCTCACAGTCCTAGCAGCTTATGGAGTGAATGAGGGTAAAGCATTGCTCTTCCAAGGCACCAGGTTGGGTCTTATGGGAGAAGGCTGGGCATGGGGCTGGACAGACCCTCAATCTGGCCCAACAGGGCTCTTCTGTTTGGCGGAGGCTTGGCGGAGAACCTTCCTGACCGAGTCCACATCAGTCAGAAGGCAGCATTTCCAGGCCAGGGACTTCCTGCCAAGGGAACGTCACGGCCACCGTTTCCCCTTCCCTCCCACGGTGGCCGTTTTGTTCCACATCCAATCTAAGAAGATGCAGGACAACAAAAGCTGCGTTGTTTCCCTGCGAACACACCACGACAAAACAGATAACTAATTATATATGTCCAGGAGGAAGAAATATTCGAGACAGAAACAGGCCCAAACCCCCTGCCAGCGGAAGAACAAATGAATTATCAACGGCTTTCACAACCGGAGTCAACTAACTGTTGTGGGTTTTCTGGGCTGTGTGGCTGCAGTGTTGTTGTTTTAGTTCACTGTGGCTGATAACCTCAGAGGTAGGACATGGCAAGGCGAGAAGCTTTCCATACTGGCAGAGAAATTCCCATCTTGCCATGTCCTACCTCGGGATATGCCAGCTACAGAGACTTGAAAAGTCACGGCTTAAATCTCCCAGACCATGGCCACACAGCCTGGGAAACCCCCAACAGGTATCTGAAAAGATATACCAAGGGACGGGCTGTGAGATATGTCTTGACGTGTGCAACACCAGAGACACCTGCCTTGAGGACCAGCCACCCTGCAGAAGGAACTGAACCTTGAAAGAGGGCAGCTGATGCTGCTAAAAGGTTCACAAGGTACTCCCCCTTCCCAGGCTAAAAAAGGACCAGTGATTTAGTGGGAACAGAAAGCAGAGGTGGTTAATGATGCCACAAATTATTTTCAGGCCTGCAGCCTGCAATGTGAGGACCATACATGAGAAGTCTCTTCCTAAACGCCCACTGAAAACCTTGTTTTGTTGTTTTATGCTACAGGAATGGCCAATGATTCTGTATCAATAACTACTGTATCTGTCTAGTACATTTACATAACCCAGCGGTGGTCAAGCTGGAGCTCTCCAGATGTCTATGGACTACAATTTCCGTCCCTGCCAACACAGGGACTTTCCTTATTTTAAACCTCACAACAACCCTCTAACCCAGGGATTCCCAACCAGGGGTCCACAGATCACTGGGGGTCTGCAGGAGCTCTAAAGGTGGTCTGCAGCCTTTCCCACAAACTAGGGAATCAGCTGCTTCCATTGCTCCCCCTCCCTCCCTCCCTCCTGACTGTTCTCTTCTGTGCCTGGGAGAAGGCAGAGCCTGCAGGCCAACTCCTGTCTTAAAATGCCCTCTATTTCTCCCTCCCCCTCAACCTCCTCGAACCTGTCTGTTAAAGTGGGTGGTGAAGTCCCTTTTGGTGACTTTCAGGGATGTGTGCGGGGGGTTGCCAGGAAGGTGTGGCCAGCTGACATCACCTCCAGGTCTCCTCGAAGCTTGAATGATTATTTGAGGGGTTCCTCCACAGTCAAAAGGTTGAAAAGGGCTGCTCTAACCACTACACCACATAGCCCTTTATGCCATCAACAACAGTCAAAACACACATGGTGCCGGGAGTATCCTTGAGGGCTGCAGGAGAGCGATCCTCTCATTTCAGTTCCTGAAGAAGATGTGAACAAAAAACTGGGGGGGGGGAATTAAATACAAAGGCACGTAAGGTTTGATTATTCATCAGCTTGAGTCCTGAGCATAATGCCTGGCTCTCAGGGATGTCAATGATGGTTCGTGAGCCACAGGCCAACCAGGTGTCCCTTGCAGAAAGAGCCATTTGGGGTATGTGTGTGTGTGTGTGTTGGCACAATGGACGGTGCCGGAACTTGCTGGCAGAGCAATCCTGCTTGTCTGGAGATGGTGATGGTGGGGAGCGGCCTGAAAAGTGCTGGCTGAAATGGGTCCATCCCCAACAAGGAGCTTTAACACCACCACACCCACACCGCCTCTCTTTTGCTGTCCACGGTTAACTGTCCACGGTTCTGACACACCTCCCCCCCTCAGGAGGGCTGGGCGGCCCTGTCTGGTCCCCGGCCAGACGTCGCTATGCCATGCTGCTGGTGGAGCAGGGGGTGCTCTGTGTGCTGCCGATGCTGTGGTTGGTGCTGCTGCTTTCGGAGGCCGGGGGGTTTGCCGAGACGGGCGGTATCTTGGCCAGCGGACCTGAGGCAGAGAAAGGGAGAACGAACGGGGGAGAAGAAAGGCAGGATTAAGACCTGGCCCCAGACTGAGGAAAGAGAAAGCCTTTGGGTGCCACTTCCGCACTATGGCCCATCAGTGCCCCTGCAGTGCAGTGATAAATACAGATTTCCCCTCCTCCCCTTCCTGCCAGTATCAGCTAGTTATTTGGCCTTTGACAGACAGAGACAAACCAGGCCTCTCTTCCTGTCCAGTTCAGGGGGGGACTCTGGCCAAGACAATCAGGCAGGAGATAAAGTGGCGGATTGTCTGTTTGGCTGCAGCTTGTGGACTGATTGTGAGACCCTTGTGGGTCGCGGCAGAGACAAAATGATGTGGCTGGGAGAGAATGTGAGACTGTGGGTCAGCACAAGGAAGGAGGGGCGGGCCCCATGGGGTCTTCAGTTGCATCACTGGCCCTCCCACCATTTTCCTTTCCCCCCTTTTCCCCCAAAGATTAGATACTGAGAGAGAAACACTTCCAGAATATGGCAGAATGAAGGCTGAAAAAAATGAAGAAAGAAAGAAGGAGAGCTGGGTTTTGTTGTATCCCGCTTTTCACTTCCTGAAGGAGTCTCAAAGCAGCTTACAATCACCTTTCCCTTCCTCTCCCCACAATAGACACCCTGTGAGGGAGGTGGGGCTGAGAGAGCTCTAAGTGAACTGCTCTGCAAGAACAGTTCTAAGGGAACTGCAACTGGCCCAAGGTCACCCAGATGGAGTGGGGAATCAAACCTGGCTCTCTGGATTAGAGGCTGCTGCTCTTAGTCACGAAACGATGCTGGAGGAACGGGAATGGCAAAATACTTAAAAGCAGATTCCATATCTTAAGTTGGGAAATCTGACAGTGGAAAATTTATCTGGGAACAATATGACAAAGAAAGTCCCCTTCCGCACTTAAAAATGTGCCTGATAGACACACAGAAGGCCCACCCCCCTCCCATTTCCACCACCCATTAAGCATTAGCACTGGGACAGAAGACAAGGACCAAACACAGTCTCTGTCCTCTAGCAATAAAGTTGCTCAAGGGCCAGATGAAAGCCCTGGAAGGGCTGCTTCCGGGCCACTGGCCTACTCTAACACATTTACACACACAGAGAGAGAGAGAGAGAAAGAGAGAGAGAGAGAGAGAGAGAGAGATCTAAACTGCAGCTTTGATTCATGTGCATGAAAAGGAAAAGCCACTGGTTGCTCCAAGCACAAAACTCCGAGGTCATGCCTGGTTGGACCCCCGCTACTTACGTGTGTGAGAGTAGATGTACCACAACGCAGCTGTGAGCAGGACTCCGATTAGAAAGGCCCCAAAAGTTATTCCGACAACGGTGCTCAGAGCCAGGCCTGGATCTACAGAGGAGGAAAGTGGCAATTAGTATTTGCATAATAATCGTGCTTAGTCTGACACAGTCCTTTCAGGGTTTGCTGTGCTCCGAGCGTTAGCTTCCTGTAAGCTTCACAACAGCCTTGTGAGGTTGGCCAGTAGCTGGTTATGGCAGATTAGAAAAGCTGTAGATGTCTCCGTCTCTGTTCATGCAGCATCCAAATACATGTTTGTGCACCAGAGAAAAGATGCATCTATCGACCCCATGACTCCCTGAGATATATCTTCCGGCTGCTTGGACAACCTTAGGGATCTGAAGAAATGAGCAGCAACTCACTAAAGCTCCTACCCTGCCCCTGATATTGTTAGTCTTTAAGGGGCTCCTGGACTCTGGCTCTTTTCTGCTGCTGCAGACAGACTGACCTCACTGCCCATCTTGATTGACTAGATAAGCTGTGTGGAAGGTGCCTGATGTGTCTGTAGTCCTGCTGAGCAGGGGTCGTCAACCTGTGGTCCTCCAGATGTTCATGGACTACAATTCCCATGAGCCCCTGCCAGCATGGCAGGGGCTCATGGGAATTGTAGTCCATGAACATCTGGAGGACCACAGGTTGACGACCCCTGCTGCTGAGGACCAAGCTTGAGGTCCAAGGCAGGACTGTAAGCCTGCACTGTAATTGACCAATGTGCAGCTGAATCCTATCTGCTGGATCCAGTCAGTTTAAAGTGAAACTGACCAATAGCACACACTGATGGGGAGATCTGTTGTGGGGCTCGTGAATATAAGTCGGGGTTGGTTGTGGGATTCTTGGTTCAGTCTTGCTCTCTTCCTGTATTGTGCTGGGGTTCTAATAAAGAGCTTAAATCACCTCCAGGGTCCGTGTCCTCCTGAACCCGAGGATTTAACAATGCTGCCAAATTATAGCTGATGGAGACCCCGTAAGGCAGGGGTAGTCAACCTGTGGTCCTCCAGATGTCCATCTGGAGGGCTACAGATTGACTATCACTGCCGCAAGGTTTTCAAAGAGAAGATGAACAGAGGGGGAGATGGGGGGGTCATCACTGCCTGCCTCTGTGTAGGTCAGTGGAAGCATTAGTCTGTACATCTTGATTTCATTGAGGCTATGCTAAGAGCCTTGCGTTTTTAACTTGATTAATAAATGCAGGTACTAGATTTTTAAGAATTGTGCATAGGCTTAAGTCCATTCTCCTTGGGTTGACTTTTTTAGATAGGCCAGGTAGGCCAGTTTTTGCTATCTTCTTTTTACATGCGGGGGGAGGGAGCTGCTGAGAGAAAATAGGTTCACCAACCCCAACAAAGTGGATTTAGACAGAGGTAAACTTGGAATCATGCACCTCCCAGAGGGCAGCTCATTCAGCTGGCCCCTTCCGTATTTACTTCATTTCTTTTCTCCTCAACTTTTTTCCTCAACGAAGGTCCAAAGATGCTGACATTGTTCTCCTCTCCTATGTTTTACCCCTTACAACTACCCTGTGAGGCAGGCCAGGTTGAGAGTCTATGACTGGTCCAAGGTCTCCCAATAAGTTTCCATGGCACAGTGGAAAATTCACACCTGGTCTGACATTCTAACCATTACATCCCGATGGCTCTTGGCCCCGCTTCCTAAGAGCTCCCTTGGCACATGAACAGACATTAGGTGCCCATCTATGGTGTGAGCCGGGGCCCATTATGCACACATTGGATAATGCACTTTCAATGCAATATCCTGTTCCACATGGCAAAATTCAGTTGCAAAGCACATTGAAAGTGCATTATCCAACGTGTGCAGAATGGGCCCAGGTAGACCGAAAAGCTGCGATATCGTCTGTTACGGATGCTCCTGTGGTCACCAAATTCACACATGGCTCCTCTGTCACCACTGGTGTGAAAAAAAGAATGGCACATGCTCCCCGCAGACGTGTCTGATGTGCTGGGTGAATCCCCACCGGGTCTGGGCTTGTGTCAAAAGTCTTTCCTTGCTTTGTTATTTTGACGTCCAGAGGGAGCCGTGCAAAACAGAAGCAGGAAGGAGAAGAGCAAGGTAGGAGGGAGGCGGAAAGCCATCCATTCTGGGCAGGAGCCAGCGGTGCCTGGGTAGAGGGCTGTGGCCACACTTACTCCTGGCTCGCACGCATGACCCCTGGAAGGCTGCTAGGTTGCCACTGCTCCTGACAGAAGCAGTCAGACGGAGAAGCTACTGGTAGGATTTATGGCAGGAATAGCCGGGGCCTGTCCGCAGAATGAGCAACGAGAGGAAGTTTAACCTCCTGTCTATTTTGGGTACCATAAATCCATTGCTAGAACAAGGAAAAGAAGGGGGGGAGGGAGGGAAGCATCTAGATGCGTCAGAGATATTTTGAGCCCCCTCCCTGTATTGTCAACTTCATTAAAACAGGAGGGGGGAGATAGAAGTATGCTGGCAAGTTCCTGACTGCAGGAGGAAAAGCTGCTCCTGCCTTCCAGCTTTCTGGCCAATGAATGCAAAGCCCTGAGACGACTGGCAAGCACTCGGCCCTTTGGCCTGTAAGATCTAGGAGGCTGCGATTTTATTTTATTGCAACAGGATATAATATTTCAATGCAATGCGAGACCAGGCCCGTAGCATGTGCTATATGTGCAACACGGCTAACAGGCCCTGAAGCTTCCATGCTGGAAGTGGGCATTCAAATCTGGTTTTCCCAGATCCAAGACCAACCTAGCCTTTTCCAACCTTCTGACCGTGAAGAAACCCTTGAAATATTTCTCAGGCTTGGAGGAATCCTGGAAATAGTCACAGGCCCCTTTGGAGAAGGTGCAGAAATATGATGCAGAAGCCAGCCAGCCAATGAATGAATGAATGAATGAATGAATGAATGAATGAATGAATGAATGAATGAATCATCTACCGTTTACACTGTGGAGAAAGAGACCGGGCCTGGATAGCAACAGGGGAAGTGGGTTCCAGTGATGTCTAGTGATGTCGGCAGCCATCTGGAATTCTGGGAAAGGCCGCAGAACCCCCTGGGGCAGGGGTGGGCAAACTGTGGCCCTCCAGATGTCCATGGACTACAATTCCCATGAGCCCCTGCCAGCAAATGGGAATTGTAGTCCATGGACATCTGGAGGGCCACAGTTTGCCCACCCCTGCCCTTGGGAGACCTTGAAAAACCCCAGGGTTCCCCTGGAAATCCCTGCCATGCTGTCTTTCTCACATGATTAGCAAAAGACAGTTGATGATTTAACACAGGGGTAGTCAAACTGCGGCCCTCCAGATGTCCATGGACTACAATTCCTATGAGCCCCTGCCAGCGAATGCTGGCAGGGGCTCATGGGAATTGTAGTCCATGGACATCTGGAGGGCCGCAGTTTGACTACCCCTGATTTAACATGTGATGGTGCCATCTATAGAGTCAGCCATTCTGATGGGCACTAGTTGTCCAGGGGCTCAGGCACAGTTCTTTCCCGTCACCTCCGACCTGTTCACTGGGGTGTCTGGGGGCTGGACCTGAGACCTTCTACCACGCAGCCTTGTTTTTGAGCATGCATATTTTACTAAATCCTCTGACACCACCACTCCTTGCCATATTCCTCTCGCCCAGCAGGCCTCTCCCCAGGGAGGCTACGCGGAGGGGAAATGCCTCCAGGCGCCTCATGGGCTGTGCAGAGAGAGGTGATTGGCCCAGCAGGGAGTGAGGCAAATCCTTGTCTCTCCTACATCCTGAGGTCCACCTCCATCTTCCTCCCCTCGAATCGCTTGTCGGTCTTTATCAGTGGCCTGAAATGCAACAGGCGTTTGGGATCCTGGCCTGGAATTGTGCTGAGGGGGCCTGCAGTGTATCAGACAGCCATGAGTCAACACAGCTGGCCCTTGCAGGCCAAGGACAGGAAGGGGGAGAGGATGCACTTTGTCTGGTCCTGTCTTGTGTCAAAAAATGGCCACCCCCCTACAATCTATTATCATGCCAAGGCTGTTTACACTGGCTCCAGCTCCTCTTCTGGCTCCACTTCCTTTACCCACATGCCTCCGTGCACTTCTCAGTCCCTCAGTCTTACGCTGGGCTTCAACATCACAAGCCCCAGCTAAGAAGGGTCACGGTGCACGGCTTCCTGAAGGGCAGGCCTGGTCAGGCCCAGTACCAAACCATTGCCATGGAGATGCAACCATTGCACTGCTGTGGCTGTGGCTGAAGGCCATTGGTCGGGGGCGGGTGGGACAGGACGAGAGGAAATGCGACCTAAGAAGGGAGTTGGGGGCTGGAGGAGACGGGGCGGCAGGAAGTGGCGGCAATCGGATAAAATAGGCTGACAGCTTCTTGGAGGGAAGCGTCAAGGATGGAGTCCAAGGGCAGGCTCCTGCCATACAACGGGCGGCTGAAAAGGAAAGAGGCCAGACAGCCCTCTCTTCCACACAGGAGACATTTGGCAATGGGGTTTGGTTCAGAAGGGCCTTAAAACTGCCATGGATTTTTTAAAAAAACATGCTGAGAGGGAAAGCCCTTTGAGAGGAGATAGCATGACTTCAGTCACCACAGGGACAATGTTTCTTTTTCTGAGGTAAACTAAGATCTAAAGTGTGTGCGCATGCTTTGGAGCACATGCAGTATATGTGCCATTGTAGTACACTGACCCAGCACCAACTCCTCACCCAGTCTTGACTCTCACAGGGCAACCTAGGGATAGGAGCTTTCTTTCAGCCTTAACATAGATGTAGTCTGCACGGGGCTTTTTGCCTTCTTCAAGTCAGATGAATCCCTGCGGTCTACACTGAATTAGATTTCCACTTTGATTTTGGGCACTTTAAATTTTCTCTCTGCAACATGCATGATTGATTCGTGGTGACCCTACCTTTTCCATGCCATATCCTGGAGTGGATATAAGCCTTGATATTTGAAAGACCGCCATGAGTAAATGTATAGATGGCTCCTTTTTGCGAAATAATTTACTGCTCCCTGCCTGGGAGCAAAATAGTCTTCCCTGAATGGCCAGGGCGTCAGTTCAAGGACTTCCTGGTTCCGGTTGAAAGGCTTCCCTTAAGTGACTGCGCTCCAGAAGCCCTAACTTCTCTCAGCAGAGATTTGCCTCTTGGTTTTATTCCCCCTCCTATGCTGTCTCCAATACTCTCCCACCCATTCAAGAAAAGAAAGAAAGAGCCTCCTGCTGTGCTTGCCTTCCCTCCCTGTTCTGAGCTCCCCCAATCACGTGCAGAACACTTTCTGTTTCAATGGGGGTGGGGGTATTGTCTCCTCTTGGGACTTATACTTGTCACAGATTGAGAAGCCTCCGGTGACATCATGCTCCAGCACATGGTTAGAGGCTACCCTGATTGGTGTGCTCAGCCAATGTTTTCGCCCCGATTGGTGTGTTCATTTCAGCCTACCTGGCCTGCTTACTGTAGCCTTTTTCACCTTTTTTGACCATTGAGAAACCCCTGAAACATTCTCCAGGCTTCGAGAAACCCAAGAAGTGGTAAGATCGTGCCGAATATGCCTGGAAAGCATAGCTGTCCATGCCCACCCCAGGGCCCTTCCCCTTCCCACCCCCTCCAGACCCCTCATTGATCTCTGGAGAGGGATGGCATACAAGTCAAAATATTAGTTAGTTCATTTTAGGAGGGAAGAAGGGAAGTCAACATCGCCCAATAAATGTTTAACAATTTTAAAAACATATTAAAAATTAAATAACTCCCACCCATTCAGGAAACCTTTCCAGGACCATCATACCGGCCTCCGGTATGTTGCTGGTCCCCCCTCTGATCTGCAACCCTTCCGAAATAGGTAAATATTACTCAGCCCTACTCTGAATGCCTTCATTTCCTCCATTTTTGAGTTCTGAACGTGCTCCAGTATTTTCCCAAAATAAATCTCCTTGAGTACAATATAAATTGTCACCTTTATAAGGGTTTCTCCCTGGGAAAAGGACCCTGCATACATTGGTAAAAAAGATCCTGCAGTTACTGGGCCTCTTGCTATGTTTTCAAATTCCCCATAATTCCCCTTGTGGGACCCCTTTTTCGTCACACAGGTGTTTCTCCGATGGTCTTAAATATATGTGATATTGCGCTGTGAGCAACCGGGAGAGTCCTTGAAAGGAGAGGGGTTTAGCAGAGCCAGTGATACTTTACTTGCTTTTTCCAGCAAAGAGAAGAGAGCGGCTGAAGCCCAAGAGCCCTGCTCTAAGTTGGCAAAAAGAAGGTCCCTTGTACTCTGCGTAGGTCAGGGGTAGTCAAACTGCGGCCCTCCAGATGTCCATGGACTACAATTCCCAGGAGCCCCCTGCCAGCGAATGCTGGCAGGGGGCTCCTGGGAATTGTAGTCCATAGACATCTGGAGGGCCGCAGTTTGACTACCCCTGGCGTAGGTAAAAGGAAGGGGGAACTCACTGTGCATTTGAGTCGTCTTCACCTTCACCTCCAACGAGCTTTCGAAGGAGCTGGGATCCTGTATTAAAAAAGGGGGAAACATGATGAACATCTTGGGTTGGTTTGTTTGCTTTAAAACGCCCTTGGCCTTAATCAAGGCCACAAGCAGTATTATAGCTCAGTATAAATCCATGTGGGTAGCCAGGACCAGTTTGAGTCCAGAGCATCGTGAAGACCAACAAAGTTTCATTCGGAGGATAAGCTTTTGAGTGCATGCATGTGAAAGAGTAACCCAGAATTGAACTTGTTGGTCTTAAAACTGCCACTGGGCTAAAAGTTTCATGAGCACGCACACTTCTTCAGATATCAATCAATCAATCTTTATTTTACAGTCATTTAGACCAAAATTTCAGATGCACTACTATACAATAGCGACTCTAAGGAGGAAGAGTTATTGCCAGCCAGTAAACAAATAAAGATTGATGAATATTTTCCAATAAAGTCTCCCGACTTTACAAAATACCGATATCAAATTGCTATGCAGCTCTGGCAGAGATCCAGAAAAGCAATAGCAGGCAAGAGTCAGAAAGGGAAAAGAACAAATTAAACCCAAAAGTAAGCGAACTAACCTACAAAGATAGCAGACTTATTGAGAGTAAAGTTGATTTGCTAATAAAGTTTGCAGACCTGATGGCTAATACAGTTACAAACGTATTTGGTCTGATAGCTGAATTTTAAAAAGATATAAGCGCTCTTTCCTTCTCTTCTTCAGATATTGTTTTTCGGTATGGGTTCAGGCACTGAAACCGAGTTATAGTAAGAGAAATATCTAATACTGCTTGCAGAGCAGTTTCTCTAATCTGGGATCACTGCTCTGAAGTAGTGTGCCTGCAGCCTTTCTCACCATTTTTACCGATGAGAAACCCTGAAACATTCTTCAGGCTTGGAGAACCCCCAGAAGTGGTGCGATGGTGCAGAATAGGGTTGGGAAGCAGAGCCCTGCACATACACCAGTGGTCCCCAACCTTTTTATCACCGGGGACCACTCAACGCCGGGGACCACTCAATGCCTTTTACTGAGGCCCGGTGGGGGGGGGGGGTAGTTTACTCCTCTACTCTCAACCACTGCCCTAACACTCTCTGATCACTATGGTAATGTTTAAACATCCCTTCAAAATAAGATACAGACATATCACAACAATGAAGTGTGTTGTAAAGGGCTGGGGGGATGAAGTAAAGGGCCGGGGGGGGGGGGAGAAAGCGTCCTTCGGGGACCACCTCCAATTAGTCGGAGGACCACATGTGGTCCGCAGCCCACAGGTTGGCGATTGCTAACATACACACCCAGGGCCCATCAATGGCCATTTTAGGAGTGGGGGGGTCAACATGATCATATCTGGCCATATCACCTGATAAAACAATCCCAGGTCGATTCAGTCCCTGCCCTCTACACAGAATGCGATTTCCGTTTGGATTTGGGGCGATTTAAATTTTCCTTCTGTAGCAAGAAGGATTGATCTGGAGTGACCCTACCTTTATTGTGCGATATCTTAGAGTGTTTTTAATGCTCAATATTTTTCAAATCTGGATTGGGAAAGAAAGCTCCGTGGTAGAGAGCCTCTGATAGGTCACACCTGGTCATGTGACAAGCTTGCCTTAAAGGAGAAGCCCCTAATTTCTCTCAACTTCTGTCTCTCCTGGATTTTTTCTCCCTTCTCTGCCTTTTTCGATCCTACCCTCCCCCCAAGAAAATAAAGAGGCTCCCTGCTTGGCTTCTCCCCCCTTCAAGAAAAGAAAAAAGAGGCTTGCCCCCCTACTACCCTAAACCACGTGCAGAAGACTTTTCTCTTTCAATGGGGGGGGGGGGAGAGGAAGACAGGAGTTCAAAGCGATCTGAATTCAACAGGATTGACAATGGAATAAACAAAGTAAGTGCAGACTCTGCCCTGGTCAGGACAAGTGAACAAGTCACCAACCACCAACCAAAGCACCCCCCACTGCACTAACAGAAAAAACAGAATCACAGTGCAGAAAAGCTGAGTTGCTGATTGTTGAATGTTAAATGTTAAATGATAAACTGCATTATCCAATAAAAGTTTCTATGGTTAAAGATGTTATTATATAAAATCACTGTATTATAAAAGTTTTTGATGTAAACTGCCCTGAGCCAAAAGAGAGGGCGGTATATAAATATAAAAAATAAAATTATATATATATATATATATATATATTTAATATAAAACTGAATTGTTCCACTTATTTGGGAAACTCTTCCAGTGCTGTCAAGAAACCCCAGGGTTTTAGGAAACCCTGGTTCAGACCTAGAATTAAATTTAACCCAGAATTAAATTAAACTTTACAGGAGTCTCCACCTTGATAAACTTTTTTTTTCTTATTGTAACTCAGTAGCACACATTTACAATTTTATGTATGCAATATTGGAGAAATATTGTTTGATTTGTATTTGTACTTTATTGTTTTAATTGTACTTTGTATAGCCTTTGGATATATACAATAAATGTTATCGCAATTAAATTAAACCCAGAATTAAATTTCGTTGGTCTTAAAATTGGACAAAATTTTGATGTGCACGCACACTCCTTCATATATCTGAAGAGGTGTGCGTATACACAAAAGCTTAAACCCAGAATTAGGCTTGTAGATCTTAAAGGTGCCACTAAAACTTTGTTTTATAGCTGAATATACTGTGGTGCAGGGTGGTAAAGCAGCGGACATGCTGTCTGAAGCTCTGACAATGAGGCTGGGAGTTTGATCCCAGAAGCCGGCTCGACTCAGCCTTCCATCCATCCGTGGTCGGTAAAACAAGTACCCAGCTTGCTGGGGGGTAAACAGTAATGACCGGGGAAGGCACTGGCAAACCACCCCGTATTGAGTCTGCCAAGAAAAAGCTAGAGGGCGTCACCCCAAAGGGTCAGACATGACTTGGTGCTTGCACAGGGGATACCTTTACCTCTATACTTATCTCACTGCCCTCCTTTCTAGCAACCAGGAATTCAAGACTTCTACATGCTGTATATACAGTTGGCAAGAAAATGTTCCCTGAACAAGGGATTCTCAAAAGAGTGGGACGTAAGTAAGGGGGAAAGTGGTCTGCCCCTCCTGCCTTCTGTTTGATGACTTCATTAAAAAATGACAGCTGGAAGCTGTTCCCACCTGTAGCAGCCAGCGGGCAGCCTCCCCCCTCCCTGCAGCGCGGTGCTGGCTGCTACAGGCAAGAAGGGCTGCTTCGGCGGCCGAATCGCACAACCCTCAGAGTTAGTTTACTGTCGCCTGCTTCTGGGTCACAACCTTGGCATTCCTTAGAGATGTTCAAGCTACTAAACAGGGCCAATCCTGCTTAGCTTCAGTCAAGACCAGGGGTAGTCAAACTGTGGCCCTCCAGATGTCCATGGACTACAATTCCCATGAGCCCCTGCCAGCATTTGCTGGCAGGGGCTCCTGGGAATTGTAGTCCATGGACATCTGGCAGGCCGCACTTTGACTACTCCTGGTCAAGACGGCCGGCCCATGTGCCTTCAGACCAGCCTTAATGGGACACGCAAGCCAAGCGACTGTCAAAACTCACATGGTGGCTCAGAGACACCCGACAGAAGAGGGTGGCCAATGAACTGGACCACTCTCCATCTTCGGCCTCATAGATGAACTGAAAGCGATGAACCCACGGACGGTTGTCGAAGGCGCCCAAGATCTTCACCGAAGAACTGGTTGAGGTCCCATTGTGGATCAGCAGTAGGGAAGCTTTGCCGCTGGTTTTTAGGGAACATTCCTGGAGTTGCGGAGATGACTCTTCGGCGGCTGTCCGGAACGACACCTGCCCAGGAGGAAGAGAGAGTCCATTGTCACATGGTGGCTAACTTGTCCCCTTGGAGGAGAAAGCTTAAGTACAGCAAGTTGTGCCATTTATATCTGAAGAAGTGAGCTCTGTTAGTAAATTTGTCCTCAAAGGCGGTGGTCCCCAACCACCGGGCAGGGCCGTGAAGGCCCTGGCATCGGGCCACGGCTCCCTGCCTCCGCAGGGCTGCACCGGGTTGCGAATGCGTGTTTGTGCCATGCGCAGCGGCAAATGCGGGGAGTGTTGTGCATGCGTGTTTGTGACAACGCATGGTGCAAACGCGCATGCGCGACCTGGCCACGCATGCGCGGCCGAACAATCGCCCTCCCCGCCGCTGCCGGTCCGCAGCCTGAAGAAGGTTGCAGACCACTGCTCAAAGGGACCTCAAAGTAGCGGTTTAATTACAAAGGAACTTTATGAACAGAGTGGAAAGGGAAATTGCTGAGTTATTACACACTCAAAATAATACAATAATACAAATTCAACAGGGATACTGTCTTCTTATCTCACTACATATACTACCCTCCTTTAGCTGTTATATCTGCATTCATTACAGTGATGTCTTCATTTTATTTCTTTGGAAATAATAGAATTGTATAGTGGATTGTATAGTACATTAATATAATGTAACGCAGTGGTCCCCAACCCCCGGTCCGGGGACCGGTCCCAGTCCGTGGATCAGTTGGTACCGGGCCGTGGCTCCTCCTTGTCCTCCTCCCCAGCTGCTGCCTTGGGGGCTGCCCTGCCACTCTGCCAACAGCTCACCTTTGGTGCTCTCCGGTGGCCGCCATGGCTGGGGCTCCTCCTTGGAGTGGCACTGCGCAGCTGCTGCTGGCAGGGCCCCCCAGCGGGTGGCAGGAAGTCAGGGGGGAAAGCAAGTGGAGCAAAGGCTCCTGCAGCGGCGACGTCCCTTGGCAAAAGACTATTCCCCCCAGGGCCTCAATAATATTGTCAAGCATTGACCGGTCCCCGGTGTTAAAAAGGTTGGGGACCACTGATGTAACATATGTAATGTAATTTAGAATGGAAGATTCTCTGGTCTTAGGACAGGAGACCTAACTCAGCATGGCCTGTCACTTGTGGAGATCCCTCCATGCTTGGGTGGGATGGATGGGACAAGTAACAGGTCTCTCTTAATTACTCTGCTCTATAACCGGGAATACATCTGCCATTAATCACTAATCTTGACATTTTTATTCTCTCCATTATGTTTTTTGAACTGGAGTTGAACCCAAAGGACCGGTAACCTGATAACATAGCAGCTTGTTATTCTAGTAAGGCCCTTGAATCGGCTAAACATCTTCATTATACTGCATATTTGTTGAATATTTTCATGATGTTGTTTACTAGTTAACATGCTAATTTACTCTCTCCTTATATATGTAGTCTGGTGATTTCCATTTCACTTTCTGAAGAAGTGTGCATGCACACAAAAACTCACCCCTTGAATAAAACTTTGTTGGTCCTAAAGGTGTCATTGGACTCAAATGTTCTGGAATAAACATGTTTAGTCTTTAAGATTCCACAGAGAGTCCTGTGGAATCTTAAAGCACATTTGCCTCTCGGAGGGAGGAATTCAGCCCAGACTTATCCGGTAATACAAACTTCTTGGCCAAAGGTTCTCGGCTGCAGTACTCAGCCAGAGGTAAGGTGCTTAAATGTCACATAGCTATTTTTCAGGTCTCAGGTTAATTTCTAGGTACTCAGCCACCCTTCTCACCCTTATGTAGGGGCTGCAGCTCAGGCTTAGCATGCAGAAGGTCCCAGATTCATCTGCTTGGTATGCCTGAAGTACAACAGAATCATTCCAATCCCAGGTCGATTCAGTCCCTGCCAAACGGAATGCAATTTCCATTTTGATTTTGGGCGATTAAAATTTCCCTCTGCAACAAGCAGGACTGATCCGGAGTGACCCTACCTTTCCCCCGCAATATCCTGGAGTGGATATAACCCTTAATATTTAAAAAATCGGCATGAGTAGAGGTGCAATTCTCTGCTTGTCCTGGACTAACTAGCTGCCCTGATTGGCCAGGGCATCAGTTCAAAGGCTTCCTCATTCCCAGGCAGCAAGGTTTCCCTTAAAGGGGAAGCCCTAACTTCTCTCAGCAGAAGCTCCAGGTGCCCTAACTTCTCTCGGCAGAGATTTTCCTCTTGGATTCATTTCCCCTCCTCTGCTGTCTCTAATCCCCCCCCCTTCAAGACAAGAAAGAAAGAGGGTCCTGCTGCGTTTGGCTCCCCCCTCTTTTGAGCTTCCCTAATCACGTGCAGAACACTTTCTGTTTCAATGGGGGGCGGGGGGGGGGAGAGAAAGGAAGACCCTAGTTCAAATGGATCTGAATTTGGCAGGATCCACAACGGAATAAACAAAGTAAGTGCAGAATCAGCCCTGGAAGAAAGATGCTTAATATTGCTGTGGTTTTACCATCAAATTACTCTGATAGGGTTTGGTCTTATGGGACAATAAATAGGAGTCAGACCCTGTCTCAAAAGAATTGGAGTGTTCTTTCACAGCCATGGGTGTTTCTTAGGTAGGAACTAATTAGTAGGTGGTCTCAGCCAACGAACAGACAAATCAGGCATATTGACCCTGATCACTGGGCCGTACAGCTCTGTACTGTCTACCCCAGGGGGGCTCCTAGGAACAGGTGGGCATTCTCCTACTATCTGAGATCCCACAGATGCCAGGAACTGAACCTGAAACGTTTTGCATGCAAAACATATACAGTCCTGGGAGCTCCGTAGGGTTGTGTGATTCGGCACCGCTGGGGGTGGTGGGGGGGGGAAGTGCGGGTGCCACCCCCTCCCCCGTGGCACAGCGCTGGCTGCTTCGGGCGGGAACAGCCATTTCGGATGTCGAATCGCACAACCCTAGGTCAACTACATGCCTGGAGGCAGGAGGGTCAGGGTGAGATTTCCAGACAGCCTGCCCTATCCTTTGCTTCTCTCTACAAGAGGAATGACCAAATGGTGGCTCTCCGGATGTCCATGGACTACAATTCCCAGGAGCCCCTAATGGCAGAGGAATTGTAGCCCATGGACTACATCAGGGGTAGTCAAACTGCGGCCCTCCAGATGTCCATGGACTACAATTCCCAGGAGCCCCTGCCAGCATTCGCTGGCAGGGGCTCCTGGGAATTGTAGTCCATGGACATCTGGAGGGCCGCAGTTTGACTACCCCTGGACTACATGGACTACATAGAGCCATTCCTGCTCTATAGGCTCTCTGGCCTGTGAGTTCATCACCATCTCCCCACCCGTCTTCCCATGAAATACCTGGACATAGGCCACTTTGTTGACTTCCAGAGTTGTGGACGGCAGTTTGAATTCTGGTGTTGGATAAAGCTGGAGAGAAAGCTTCTCCGGGAGACTGCACTCAAAAGGTACCTGTGGCCAGAGATGAAACAGAGGAAGATACAGGATGATGATGAACCCTTCCTCACCAAGCACCATCTTACAACACTGCTAATTACACTGCAGAGATATTGTGGAGATCCTGCGGGTAAATATGAAAGGTGCTTAATGGACACTACTGCACAGCTGCGATAGGGAAATTGCATATTTTAAAATTTTAAAAAACTTTGGGCACCCCCCCCCACGTGTCACAAGTGATGTTCCACCCCAATTTAGAAAAATGTGGTTTTATTTGTTTACTAGATTTTAAGCCCATTTTATATTAGAATAAAATGGGCGCTAGCTACTGTCCCTGGGGACAGCGCTTGGTGGCTGGCAAGGGTGGGAGAAGATGGCAAAGGCTCCTGCGCGCCCTCCCCGGGCGCGCAGAAGCCATTCTCCCCTCCCCAGCCCCCAACTGCAAAGGCTTCTGAGCGCCCGGGAAGGGCGCAGGGCGGCTCGGCCGCCCTGCGCCCTGCCCGGGGGCGCAGAAGCCATTCTCCCCTCCCCAGCCCCCAACTGCAAAGGCTTCTGAGCGCCCGGGAAGGGCGCAGGGCGGCTCGGCCGCCCTGCGCCCTGCCCGGGGGCGCACAAGCCATTCTCCCCTCCCCAGCCCCCAACTGCAAAGGCTTCTGAGCGCCTGGGAAGGGCGCAGGGCGGCTCGGCCGCCCTGCGCCCTCCCCGGGGGCGCAGAAGCCATTCTCCCCTCCCCAGCCCCCAACTGCAAAGGCTTCTGAGCGCCCGGGAAGGGCGCAGGGCGGCTCGGCCGCCCTGCGCTCTCCCCGGGGGCGCAGAAGCCATTCTCCCCTCCCCAGCCCCCAACTGCAAAGGCTTCTGAGCGCCCGGGAAGGGCGCAGGGCGGCTCGGCCGCCCTGCGCTCTCCCCGGGCGCGCAGAAGCCATTCTCCCCTCCCCAGCCCCCAACTGCAAAGGCTTCTGAGCGCCCGGGAAGGGCGCAGGGCGGCTCGGCCGCCCTGCGCCCTCCCCGGGCGCGCAGAAGCCGTTCTCCCCTCCTACCCCCCCAGCGGCTTCTGAGCGCCCGGGAACGGCGCAGGGCGGCTCAGCAAGCCTCCCAGCGCCGTCCCCGGGCCCGCAGAATCCTTTGTACTCCCCCAGTTGGGGGAAGGCACAGGGAGCCGCAGGCCTACCTTCCCTTTCGGCGGCCAGCAGAGTAATGGCCGCCGTGCAGGGAAGGGTAGCCCTCGTCGGGGATGGGGCGGGTTGGGAGGCGCTTCGCGCCTCCCTATTGGCTGTAGTCCAGGCAAACAGCCAATCAGCAGCCGCGTTGTGCGCGGCTGCTGATTGACAGTTTGGGGCTGGACTGACAAGCGGAGGGCCCAATCGGGAGGCGCTTCGCGCCTCCCGATTGGGCCCTCCGCCTGTCAGTCCAGGGGAAGGGGCCTATTGGCACCCTTCCTCATCCCGGACAGGGCCCGCCCTCGGGGCCCTTACTGTTTTATTTCTTCCGCTCCGCTAGGAGCGGTTAAAGATTTGTTTTAATATACCGCCCCTCCCTGCACTCTGGCTTGGGGCAGTTCATAATATACATCCATCATCTGTAAAGCTACAGTTAAAAACATTATCAGAAACTTATGATGCTCTGTTACACCTTCTTGATTTGTCAATCCGCCTCCTGGTCCAAGAGGGCTCCAACATAGGGGAGCGAAGCCCAGAGATGGAGGGAGGGAATTTCAGGGATTTTTTTTTTTTTTTGTGCTGGTTTGTCCTGACCACAATCAAAGGCCTGGTGGAAGAGCGCCATGTTGCAGGCCCAGCAGAACATAGGTAGTTCCGTCAGGGCTTGGATCTCATCTGGCAATTCATTCTACCAGGCTGAATCATAGAATCATAGAATAATGGAGTTGGAAGGGACATCCTGGGTCATGTAGTCCAACCCCCTGCAATATGCAGGACACTCACATCCAAATCACTCATCCTCTGTAACCTGCCAACCCCTTGAGCCTTCACAGAATCAGCCTCTCCGCCAGATGGCCATCCAGCCTCTACTTAAAAATCTCCAAAGGGAGAACCCACCACCTCCTCAGGAAGAAGAATACATACACTGGAGGAAATAGAATAGTGTATAAAGTGGGCACAGAATCGAAAGACAAGATTCAAGCACTCTGTATTTTTCAAGCACCTGGACATAGGTGCACCTGGACATAAGATTGCGCTCTGAAAGATTGACATAGTTGCAAAGAATTAGCCTTACCGTGACTTGCTGCAGAGAAGCCAGGGTCAAGATGAGCTGCAGTGACAAAGCAGAAAGAAAGAGCAGAGGTGAGCTTGGGGGAGTGGGCATACAGTCCTGGCTGCTGTGCACATTGAAGGCTTGATTGGCAGGCTACAAGCTACCATCTCTGACCCTCATGGAATGGATGGGAGGAATCTGGTGCTATTATGAGAGGGTACCCACAGGGGAAGACAGAAGGCACCATGCACTATGCAAATGCACAATTGTGGGGTAGCTAGCAGCATTCACCATGGGCCATCAGAATCCCCTGAGCCAGACACGCTGCATGGCCACATGGTGCTGTTATGTGCTGTCCTGGTGCTTTACGCATCACCTCTAATGTTCTTCAATAAGCAGCAATGAGGAACAACTGGCTTGCTCTCTATTTCTGCGTGCCATGGTTGCCAGTCTGCGGGTGGGGCCTGAAGACACCCCCACACCCAGTATTACACTGTTCTTCAGATTACGGAGATCAGCCCCCCTAGAGAAAAGGGCTGCACCGGATGGTGGATTTTCTGACACTAGAGTCCCTTTCCTCTGCTAATCCCACCCTCCCCATACTCCACCCCCCCTCTAAGAATTCCCCAGCCCAAAGTTGGTGGCTCCAGGATCGCTGCCACATACTGGCAATGGTGTTAAGTTGGCAAGAAGCAAATGCCACAGCTGCCTGTTTTGTGTCTGCAAGAGGCATGGGGGAACTGACAACTGGGGAGGGGGTGTGTGTGTCCGCTTAATTGAGGGCAGGGGGAAACAACTGGCTCAGGGGTCTCCAAAACCTGGAGCCAGTCTGGGTGGCAAGATACAGCCGGGACCCAAGACACATACCAAAGGGGACGAGTCATGCCAAGTACTCCTTGAAAGACACAAGCTGTCATGCTGACCTGATTCTTGACGTGGATTCCCCTCTCCACCTGTGTGAAGCAGTCTTCCAAGAAACTTCTCACAACTAAATGGGTCATATTATCTTGTGCCACGCAACTGCGGTCCTGGAGTGTCATAGCGGTGACGGGATCGTTTAAAACCTAAATGGAAAACCAGTTAAAATCTTATCTGGGCTGACATCTCCCGTCCTGGCTCAAGGGGGTGGGTGTTGCGGTTAAGAGCAGCAGCTTCTAATCTGGAGAGCTGGGTTTGATTCCCCGCTCCTCCGCATGAAGCCAGCTGGGTGACCTTGGGCTAATCACAGTCCTGTTAGAGCTGTTCTCACACAGTGGTTTCTTTCAGGCCTTTCTCAGCCCCACTCACCTTACAAGGTGCCTGTTGTGGGGAGAGGAAGGGAAGGCCGCTTTGAGACTCCTTTGAATAGTGAAAAGCGGGGTATAAAAACCAGCTAGTCTTCTTCATAAAAACTGGCTTCATGCAACATGATATCCTTCAACTTGGCCATAATCTGGTCAAGATCTGGGTTCATTTCCTACAGGGCTGCATAAGCTCACTGGGCCAAGGAACTGAATTTCAAGGTGATCTATGGTTGAGGCTGGGGTCGGTGAGGTAGATCTACTGCCCCCCCCTCCAGGGCTTTTGAAGGGAACATCGTTGGACCTCATTCTCCAACCCCCTTTAGTAATGGGGGGTAGGAATGGGATTTTTCCACCATGTCAGGAGGATTTTAAAGTCTTTTAATGGGAGTTTTAATGGGGCTTTAAGACATTGTGACCTGCCACCAGCCGGCTAGGGAGTGGCGGGAAACAAACAAACAAACAAACGGTGAGGGGGACATGTATGCGCCAAGCACACTGTCCCAACTTCCTTGCTGCACTGATTTGAATTAGGGTAGCCAACTTCCAGGTGGACGCCAACGAAGAAAAAGGAAAACGACACAAAATCAGAGTGCAGGGGCACCTTTAAGACCTTTAAGCACCTTTCGAGTGCTTGCACTCGAAAGCTCACGCCTTGAATAAATCTTTGTGGGTCTTAAAGGTGTCACTGGACTCTGATTTTGTGTTGTTGTGCTGCTTCAGACCAACACGGCTACCCACTAGCTTTAGTTCTTTTCCGCACACACTGGGTAAGACATTTTCAATGCGCTTTTGCAGCTGGATCTTCCTGTGTGGAACAGGAAAATTTGCTTCTAAACTGCATGGAAAGTACAGAATGGGCCCAGGGCCTATTCTGCACACAATAGATAATGCACTTTCAATGCACTTTAGAAGTAGATTTTCCTGATCTGCACAGGAAAATCCAACTGCCAAAGCCCATTGAAAGTGCATTATCCTATGTGTGCAGACTAGGCCCAGGTCTCCTATCTGGGCTATTGCTGCTCAGGCTCCGATTCTCCTGCCGCAGAGCTGCTCACCTGTAAATATTGCTTGGCCAGGGCCACTTCGACGGTGTTGTCCAAGCAACTCCAGGGCTTCATGAGGTCCAGCAGGCGTTCAATCTCTCTGGTGGTTCTGTGCGGGTGATTACTGGCCTGGGGCGTTGTGGCCACCTCTGTCGGTGGTTCTGCTAAATTGAGCATTGTGAGGCGTGTTGAGATGGACATTGCGCTGTTTTATATTTATTGCATCTAGCCGAAGGCCGTTACTAAGCGAGATTAATCAATAAAAGCCTAAGGGTAAAACGCAGCATTTCTCTGCATAATTGACAAAATCAGCAGAATAAAATAGAGTGCATCGCAGTAGAGTATAGAACAGGGGTAGTCAGCCTGTGGTCCTCCAGATGTCTGTGGTCCAGACATCTGGAGGACCACAGGTTGACTACCCCCAGGGGTAGTCAAACTGCGGCCCTCCAGATGTCCATGGACTACAATTCCCAGGAGCCCCCTGCCAGCATTCGCTGGCAGGGGGCTTCTGGGAATTGTAGTCCATGGACATCTGGAGGGCCGCAGTTTGACTACCCCTGACTACCCCTGATATAGACGATAAACATTCCAGATTGGTGGCTCTCCTTACAAGTATTTTAACTCAGATCTTCCCGGCAGAACCCCTCCATGTAGGATTTGGTTCTAGAGACTTTTAGGTTACTGGGGTGTGGAACCAGCCACATTTACTGAATGCAGCAGACGTCCTGTTTGTTCTCAGCTGCTGCCCCAGCTTTCAGCTCTGCTTCTCACCAAAGATTTGGGGCCGACTACCTTTAACAGCCCTGACCTGGGTGGTCCATCTCATCAGATCTTAGAAGCTAAGCAGGGCCAGCCCTGGTTAGTACTTGGCTGGGGGACCACCAACAAAGTTCAGGGGTGCTCTGTGGACAAAGGTGATGGCCAGCATCCTCTGAACAACTCTTGCCTTGAAAACCTGACAGGGTGGCCATATGTCAGCTAATCTGCGTAGAAATCCAGCTCAGATTACTGCTTGTTGTGATACCAGATTTGACTCCTACTTTCTTCAACAGCATGGGGATGAAGCAGGTCGACTTCTGCATGGATTTGGTTGTGACTTGGTAACAGATATCATTTCCACCAACTCTTCCACTGGCAGGGTCACCAACCACCAGGCAGAGCCTGGAGTTCTACCAGAATTGCAACTGAACCCCAAACCACAAATCAGTTCCCCTGGAAAATGCTGCCTTCGGAGGACAAATTCTATGGTATTCCAGAGATTGTAGTAGTTCCCGAGATAATGTACATAGAGTGCTTTGGACACGCTAGAACCCTAATTCAGTATGACTCCCTCCCTCCCAGGGATCCTCAGTTTCGGTCCTTCTCTTGCCTTACACACCTGACCCTAAACAGGTCAACAGCCACCCACCTCTGATGTGAGCCAGAAACTGGCATCTCCACTGGAATCTGAAGCAGACTAATGGCATTTCCAGCCTCCAGGGCCTATTCTGCACGCAATAGATAATGCACTTTCAATGCACTTTAGAAGCAGATTTTCCTATTCTGCACAGGAAAATGCAGCTGCAAAAGCACATTGAAAGTGCATTATCCAAGGTGTGCAGAATGGACCAAGGTGGGGAACATCAAAGAATACAGCAGCCCAGTAAATGGCTAAGCACCCAAGAAAAAGAAGCCTGAGCACAAAGGCAATCCACATAAATTATAAGGGCCAAACAGACAATAATTCTTTTCCAGTCCAGCCAGGTCCATTATAATTTATGTGGATTGCCTTTGTGCTCAGCCTCCAGATTGGGCCTAGAGTTCTCCTGGAATGTCCATAGATCTCCAGGCCACCGAGATCTGTTCCCCTGGAGTTTCAGAGGGCATCACTTCCAGTTCCAGTGCAAAAAGAGAGGCTGTGTGAAAATAAGCACTTGGGGGTGAATTGATTATACCTTAAGATGAATCTTCAAGGTAGCAGTTAAATAATGAGCTACAGACAGGGTAACAAACCAAACTCTTTCCTCTCACCAAATTCTGCCTCCACATCTCCAAAAATTTCCCAGACTCAGCATCCCTAGAGACTCACCACATCGGAATATTTCGAGGGTGATGCGGTTGGCGGATGGTATCTCTGTGTAGGAGGCAATGAAATCAAAGCCTCGTTCCTGGACCTTCCTCATCAGGCCTTCTTTGCTATCTGGGAGGGCTTGGCCATGGATTGTTCTGGAGCTTATGTGTTTCAGTCTGTACTGGCCAGACACCTGTCAAAGGGAAGAAGCAGACATTTTAAAGTAGGTGGACTTGGCCAACAGGTTCTTGTCAAAGTGGTCCTCTTGCTCCCAGGCAGAAGGGGCATCTCTTCCTGCAGGCAGAAGTACCACCATCTTGCCAGCCTGGGGAACTATGTGCTTGTTGGATTTCTACCATTCATGAAGCACAGCAACTCGATCGGGGGGGGGGGGGGGGACAACGGCAAAGTGGTAAGCATAGCTCCCTTTGGAGAAGCCAGTGGAGAAGCCCAAGAAGTTAGCTGAGATTGAGGCTTTGGCTTGAGAGTTTTTTGTTAATTAACTTGGTAGCTTCCTCCCACAGGTGTTTCCTGTTTTCTTGCTCATTTCTTACCTGTGGTGCTTCTTGACACGACCCCTGGAGCAAATGGCTGCTCTGGAATGTGGACTCAACAGCTTGCTGAGGACACTCCCCTCCCTCAGGCTCCCCCCCCCCAAATCTCCAGATGTTTCCCAATCTCAGAGCTGGCAATCCTAACTGTAAGCATGCAATTCAGTGGTGGTTCTGAGCCAGCCTTACCAAGAATCGTGTTGAATGGGTTGTCGAACCAATGTTCCACAGCAGGTTTTCCTGGCCTTTAAGCACCAAAAACACATTGAGGTCCTTGAAAGGGTCTCCTTTGTCACACGTCACATTCATGTTCAGCTCCACAGCCTGCGAGCTGAAGAAATAAAGTCCAGGATGAACGGCAAGGGAGTGCTTAGTGCGATTATTCATGCAACATTCATTCAGATTTAACAGGAAAAGAGGGCTTGTCCTTTAGACTAGGGGTAGTCAACCTGTGGTCTTCCAGATGTTCATGGACTACAATTCCCATGAGCCCCTGCCAGCATTTGAACATCTGGAGGACCACAGGTTGACTACCCCTGCTTTAGACCAGTGGTCCCCAACCTTTTTATCATCAGGATCCGGTCAACGCTTGATAATTTTACTGAGGCCTGGGGGGGCAGTCTTTTGCCGAGGGACGTCACCGCCGCCTGAGCCCCTGCTCCATTTGCTTTCCCACCAGTGCCCCTGCCTTCCCGCAGCCCACTGGAGGGCACTGCCAGCAGCAGCTGCACAGTGCCATGCCGAGGGGGAGCCCCAGCCATGGCGGCTGCTGGAGAGCACCAAAGGTGAGCTGGCGGCAGAGTGGCAGGGCAGCCCCTGAGGCAGCAGCTGGGGAGGAGGATGAGGAGGAGCCACGGCCTGGTACCAACTGATCTACGGACTGGTACCGGTCTCCGGACCGGAGGTTGGGGACTTCTGCTTTAGATCAAATAGCATTTGGAAAACCACAGCTGGGAAAAATCCAGGCCACTCCTGAAACTACATGCTGTGTGGTACCTTAACGCTCCCATCCCTGCTTAAACATAATGCTTTGGAATAATCCCCAAACTTCCCTGACCTGGATGGTCAACGCGAGACTGACCTCATCAGATCTCAGAAGCTAAGCCAGTATTTGGACGGGGGGCCATCAAGGCATTTCAGGGACAGAGGCAGGAAATGACAAACCACTTCTGTTCATCGCTTGCCTTGAAAACCGTACACAGGATTGCCAGGGCTCTGCTGCTACTTTTTAGCACTTTATACATGCATAACCCACAAATTACCTAGAATCCTGGTGGCTCTGCTGGAGCCATACAATGTGTGCTTCTTCCCTGGGGTGTTTGCTGGAGAGAGGACAGCTTTTGACCTCCGAGGAGACGACATCCATCTCCAGGTACTGCCCAGCATTGAAGTCTGTCTCTGGGATGCAGTCTTCGGAAGTGCCGATCTCTGAAGAACACAGAAAACCGATCCATCTTTTCTGGCTGCTCAGGCACGAGGGCTCCGCTTTTGAGCAGGTCAGGCTCTGCTAAGCAGGCTACCGTGAACGATACTCAGGAACAGAAATGCAAATGGGAACTTCCCCACTTACCAGGGCCTATTCTGCACATAATGGACAAGGCACTTTCAATGTACTTTAGAAGTAGATTTTCCTGTTCTGCACAGGAAAACCCAGCTGCCAAAGCACATTGAAAGTGCATTTTCCTATTTGTGCGGAATGGGTCCAAGTCTCCAGGAAAACAATGGTTTCATCTCAGATTTAGGGGAGGGGAAGATGAATCAGTAAGATCCAAAGACTGAGTCTGAAAGAAGTCGGCTTCAATCAGATGCTTGTTCCAAGTTTGCCAAGTCCCAAATTTTTCTGCTACCCTTTGACTTCGCGCAATCCAAGTTATCAGCAGCTTTCTGATCTCAATTTATTACAGCACGTTTTGCATTCCAAGGAACCTGGATTTGAGACTCCTTCCCTTGGTGTCAGAATTTATAGAGACTTGTGGAACTTAATATTCAATACGAGGGTTATCTTGATTGAACTCGCACGCACCAGCTGTTAATAATTTGTTGTGTGATCACAACTAACAACAAGTGAGAATTTAACTGATGAGTGTTATATACAACTGATCTTTGTATGTTTAGTAGTGGGGAATATAGCAGTTCAGTATTGTATAACTTTCTAGCATATTCTATAAACATAGGTTCTACTTTAAGTGAAGAGTGTATTATATTAAACTTATCGGCAGATATACAGAGCTAATGATGGTGATGATAATAACAACAAAAATAATAATCACAACGCTTTATTTTTATAGTCCACCCTTCTTGGTTGGCTTAGGGCAGGTGACAACAATGCACATGCAAGTAATAAAGTTGCATTCGGAACATAAACTTTTTAAAAATTAAGAAGAAGAGCTGGTTTTTATATGCCGCTTTTCTCTACCGGAAGATGTCTCAAAGCAGCTTACAATCGCCTTCCCTTCCTCTGCCTTCAACAGACCCCTGTGAGGTAGACGAGGCTGAGAGAACTCTGTCAGGGCTGTTCTGTGAGAACAGCTCTATCAGGGCTGTGACAAACCCAAGGTCACCCAGCTGGCTGCATGTGGGGGAGCAGGGAATCAAACCCAGATTAGAAGCTGCCATACTTAACTAGTACACTGCTCTTAAAATATTAAATTATATTACTAAACAACCTCCATTAAAATCTTGTAAAGGGGAACACTGTTTCTGCTGAGCGGTTGGCATTCTGTGGGTGGTGCATTGCTGATTTTGTGAGATGGGAGGCAAGCAGTTTTGTGGTGTTAATTTCCTGGCCTCAACCATTAGCCTGGTGGAGGAACTCTGATAATTTGTAAAATGTTTTAATGCATTTTAATGTATTCCTGGTTGTATTTTATCACTTGATGTCACCTGTTGTTAGCCTCACTGGAAGAGTAGGTTAGAAAAATAAAGTTTATGGGATTTATTATTATTATATTAATAATGTTTATAGCTTATTCATATGGTCATGGAATTAGGCAGGCATCATGTGGTCATGGAATTGGGGTCACTATGGGTGGGCAGGTAATTGTGAATTTCATGCATTTTGCAGGGGGGTGGAGTAGATGACCCTGAAGATCCCTTCCAGCTCTATGATTCTGTGATTCATAGTGTGTTAATTTCTTGGGTGCTTGCTACACTGTGATCCACACCTATTTTGATTTTAGATCCAATACAGGACAGCACTTAAAAAGCCTCTTGTGGCACAGAGTGGTAAGGCAGCAGACATGTAGTCTGAAAGCTCTGCCCATAAGGCTGGGAGTTCAATTCCAGCAGCCGGCTCAAGGTCAACTCAGCCTTCCAGCCTTCCGAGGTTGGCAAAATGAGTATCCAGCTTGCTGGGGGGTAAACGGTAATGACTGGGGAAGGCACTGGCAAACCACCCCGTATTGAGTCTGCCATGAAAACGCTAGTGGGCGTCACCCCAAGGGTCAGGCATGGCCCGGTGCTTGCACAGGGGGATACCCTTACCTTACCTTACAGGGCAGCACTTAGGGCCACACTACATGATATATGCGAATGACTTGGGGTTGGAGGGCACCCCCCAGTTAGACTTGCAGTAACACGTATGATCAGGGAACTAACTTTCCCAAGTGCTCCATAGCCTGATTACGTTTGGGAGCATGGCCTGTTTGCTGTACTGGTTCAGAGTGTGGACTTCTAATCTGGCAAGCCAGGTTTGATTCCCCGCTCCTCCCCCACATGCAACCAACTGGGTGACCTTGGGCTCACCACAGCACTGATAAAGCAGTTCTGACCGAGCAGTGATACCAGGGCTCTCTCAGCCTCACCCACCTCACAGGGTGTCTGTTGTGGGGAGAGGAAAGGGAAGGAGACTGTAAGCTGCTTTGAGCCTCCTTCGGGTAGAGAAAAGCGGCATAGATGAACCAGCTCTTCTTTGTCTTCTTCTACGGGTCATGAAGGGTTTCAGCCTTCTCCTTAGCACTGTTTCTCCTGAGCTGAAACAGCCCCTGGAGTGGGTTGTTTGTCCCACCGTGAGGTTCCATGTGTACTAACCGCATCACGCGGAGCCTCACAGCAGGGCACCCCCCCCCCCACTGCCATTTCAGCTCAGGAAAATGGTGCAGCAAGAAAAACTAAAGCCAAATTGGGAGAACCATAACAACCAGCTAATTTCAGCCATGAAAGCCTTTGAGAATATACTAATTACACCTTGCAACCTGGATTCTGTTATGCTTTCATCAAGATCTTAATGGGACTCACCTTTGCCTACTTGAAAGAGGATCTGCTGAGGGCTCCCTACGTTGGCAAAGGAAGAAACACCCCCATACATTAATTCGGCCCACTTCAGGAGCTCCTCGCCACTGCCCAAGGAAGGAATTTGGGTGCTGTTGGCTTCTCCGTAGTTCGTTTTAAGGAAAATGTTTTCAGAGTTCTAGAAAAGAAAAGCAGAGCAGCATCGTAAGAGATGAAGCAGCCCAGTCTGGTGATGAAACAGCTTCTTCTCTCGGCGAGATCATCCACTTCAGATGGCCAGGAGGTGAGGTTCATAAGACCAAATCTTCCAAGTCCAAAAAAATCCCGGGACATAGAAAACTAGTGAATGTGGAATGACCTACCTGAGTCCGCCCCATGATATTCTAGTTTTATACATATAGGAATTTTTTTTACATTCTATCTTAAAAATTTAAGAACATAACAAGAGCCTGAATTTATAATGGGGTAGTAGCTATTTAAGGAGGTGAAGCCCTGGGAGAGCCTCTTTAAGAGCCTCTTGTGGCGCAGAGTGGTAAGGCAGCCGTCTGAAAGCTCTGCCCATGAGGCTGGGAGTTCGATCCCAGCAGCCGGCTCAAGGTCGACTCAGTCTTCCATCCTTCCGAGGTCGGTAAAATGAGTACCCAGCTTGCTGGGGGGTAAACGGTAACGACTGGGGAAGTCACTGGCAAACCACCCCGTATTGAGTCTGCCATGAAAACGCTGGAGGGCGTCACCCCAAGGGTCAGACATGACCTGGTGCTTGCACAGTGGGTACCTTTAGCCCTGTGAGAGAGGCAATAAGTTAAATTTCTCCACCATCAGACTAAAAATCTCAAACAGAGGCAGTTTTTAGAAATTAATAAAAAGGATTTTAATTAAAAATGAAATAAAAGGTCCCTCACAATAGATACACAGTTTAACCTAACACATACATTCAGATGAAACAAAAGAAGTGATCGGGCGCAAAAGAGGATTAAGATTTTGGGTCAAAGAAAGGTATAGTGACCATCTGACATGAGGGAGGTCCAGAAGAAATGGCGGCCCACCTGCAATGTGGGTTTCATGCATAGGAAGCCAAACACAAGAATGGAGATGGCTACTCTCTGTTCTCTTTTTACAGCCAAATTTGTACTTTGGAGGCATGGCAGCCCTGTGACAATGCTTAATTGAGCAAGAAATGGACTTGTCACTAATGGGTGAACCGGGCTTTGATAAAGGTAAAGGTAAAGGTATCCCCTGTGCAAGCACCGAGTCATGTCTGACCCTTGGGGTGACGCCCTCCAGCGTTTTCATGGCAGACTCAATACAGGGTGGTTTGCCAGTGCCTTCCTCAGTCATTACCGTTTACCCCCCAGCAAGCTGGGTACTCAGGCTTTGATAATGAAACATTAATGGGTATCCTGGGTGACCACTGGAGTTGATGTAATGCTCCCAGTTCAGAAGTAGTGTTGGCCACATCTGCCTTTTGGACCAGGAGGGGTGCTTAGGCATGGCAGACCTTATCTGAATGGGATTTTGATGGACTGGCAGCAGGACTGCTTCATCAGGAAGAGACAGTATGGGAAACAATACTTGCAGGTGTGGAGGGTCATTGAGAAGATTAGCCGCTAGCCAGGTATTGTCAGTTCCTTTGTCCTTGTGCCAGGGCGGGGGAAAGAGCATATGACCCAGCCCTTTCTTTGGGCAGATTGATTGCATAACTCTTGAGGCAGTCAGAAAGTTTGGCTTAGCTTGTCCAAGGGGGGTTAAAGATATCCTGCAATGATGTGTCAGGGGAATGCATGCTGGTTAAGAAGACACACGCCTGCATTTATAAGTAACTGGAGTTGCTTTTAAACCTGGCTTCCTTTGTTGCCGTCTGTGCAGGAAAGGGAAGCAGAGAGGGAAAGGGAAGGAGGTTTGCATGAGCCTGGAACATTCCGCCTTAATGTCATTTTGAAGCTATGGCTGAAAGTAGCCTTCATGGTGTAGACATCCTTCTACACCAAGCGCAAGTTGACTCAAACTGTGAAAAACGGTTTACTCTTTAGGAAAAGTGAAGGCCGCAAATGGGCTTTGGAACCCGGGCAAGGGAAACCAGTGTTTTGGAAACATAAGCTAAGCAGGGTCGGCCCCAGTTAGCACTTGGGAGGGAGACCACCCAGGAAGTTTAAGGCCACGATGCAGAGCTAGGCAAAGTAAGACCCCCTCTGAATGGCTCTTGACTCAAAAACCCTATGGGGTCAGTAGGGAGAGAAGATCTATCTGCAGCATGTCTCACAGAGGTAGGAGGCATCCAAGCAATGATTCTCCATTCAGAGGAAAGGAAGATGATTGTAAGCCACTTTGAGGCACATGAAGCCTGCTAGGCGACCTTGGGCCAATCGCAGTTCTCTCATAGCTCTCTCAGCCTCATCTCCCTCACAGAATATCTGTTATTGACAGAGGAAATGAAGACGCGAGGTGGTTGGTCCAGGAACAGTGGTCTATAATTGTGATTAATAAATAAAGGTGGTTGCAGGCTGCTTTGAGACACATGAAGCCTGCTGGGTGACATTGGGCCAGTCACAGTTCCCTCAGAACTCTCTCTCTGCCCCGCCTGCCTCACAGGGTGTCAGTTCTGGAGAGAAGAAGAGAAGGAGATTGTAAGCCGCTTTGAGACTCCTTCAGGAAGTGAAAAGTGGGGTCCAGAAAACCAGCTCTTCTTCTGCTATTTCTTCTTTGAGGTGAGGGGCAGGGTGTGCCTCAACTCTAGACTCCCCCTCACCATTTTCATCTGCAACCTGGCCCATCCCTGTCTCTCCATGCGGACAGGCAGGGAATAGAGCTGAAGGGCTTCTCGTGCATTAAAGACGGAAACAGGAAATGGTTATTGGCACAACAAAGAGAATGCCTGGACACGTAGCTTCTTCTTTCGGGTTTATTTTTACACCTTCAGTCTCACAGATTCTGGAAAAGGAAAAGCAGCTTTCTCCCTGCCCTCCTCCCCAAGAAGAAAAGGACAGATAGAGAGAGGGGCCCGGAAAAAAAGGGACAGCTAATCTCATGCCATGATCAAAGCCATTTAAGACCTATTGTTGTCTGCTGTGGAATCTGGAAAAAAGGCCAGGCGTCAACAAGCAGGACAGGCGGAGCTCCTTTGAAGGAGCAAACATGCGCGTGCGTGCATGTATATGCGTGTCTGTGTGTGTAGGGGGGGTGGCCTGCCATTAGGAAGAGCAACATTGGTCAAATTTTGGAAACATTAAAAAATGGTGGTGGGGGGGAGGATTTATTCTGCTTTGTTAAGGATGATGCCATGTTATAAAGAACAATGTTAGTCGGCTTTGGAAACTGCATCTGTAATTTAAAAAAAAATCTGCATCGCTCATGAAGATGCTCATTCAAGGGGAATGATAATAGGGAATTTAAAACATCCACCTTGATTTATCCCTACCCACTGAAATTTTTAAAAAACCAAAAAACCCAAAGATACACTTTTAACGTCAGATTTGAGTCCAATGGCACCTTAGAGACCAGGACCATTTCCGCATTAGGAGACATACCTCCTTTTAGACTTGCTTTGGATTTCCTTGGGATGCTGCAAGTGGATTCTAACATTTCCGCATTTAGGCTTTCCTCCTCTCATTTCCACGGCTGAAATTTCCTACATGCTTTCTGCACCGAGTCTAATGGAGACAGCTTATCATCATGCTTTGCTTCCCCTTTTCAAAAAATGTGAGGGTTTTTTTGCAAAATGGTGCCTGCTTACACCTTTGTTTTCATCATGCCCCTTAATGCCACCATTCCGTGCCCTTGATCGCCTCCCCCCCCCCCGAGGCTGCATGAGTGCCTCATGGCTGGCTTCTGGGGGCGGGTGCTTGAGGGGCTAGCCCAATCTGGGTAACCAGCTTTGCTGGGCATGCCCGGATTGGCCCTTGGAGGCCCATAAAGGCAGAAGTAGTATCCAGACACCTGGATGTGAGCCGGACAGCCCGGGACACCGCTCCTCCCATAGTGGCTCTTCCAAAATATTAGAGCCAACAATGGTTACAGATAGCATTATAACACTGCTCTGCAAGGCTGCAAGACTTCTTAAAAAAAAACAACAACTTAGAAACAGCATTGTACTGAGATTTTGTTATTGTTATGTGCGAAGTCGTGTCCGACCCATCGCGACCCCATGGACAAGGATCCTCCAGGCCTTCCTGTCCTCTACCATTCCCCGGAGTCCATTTAAGTTTGCACCTACTGCTTCAGTGACTCCATCCATCCACCTCATTCTCTGTCGTCCCCTTCTTCTTTTGCCCTCGATCTCTCCCAGCATTAGGCTCTTCTCCAGGGAGTCCTTCCTTCTCATCAGGTGGCCAAAGTATTTGAGTTTCATCTTCAGGATCTGGCCTTCTAAAGAGCAGTCAGGGTTGATCTCCTCTAGGACTGACCGGTTTGTTCGCCTTGCAGTCCAAGGGACTCGCAGGACTCTTCTCCAGCACCAGAGTTCAAAAGCCTCAATTCTTTGACGCTCGGCCTTCCTTAGGGTCCAACTTTCGCAGCCATACATTGCAACTGGGATGACCATAGCCTTGACTAAACGCACTTTTGTTGGCAGGGTGATGTCTCTGCTTTTTAGGATGCTGTCTAGATTTGCCATAGCTTTCCTCCCCAGGAGCAAGCGTCTTTTAATTTCTTTGCTGCAGTCCCCATCTGCAGTGATCTTGGAGCCCAGGAAAATAAAATCTGTCACTATCTCCATTTCTTCCCCTTCTATTTGCCAGGAATTGAGAGGGCCGGATGCCATGATCTTTGTTTTCTTGATGTTGAGTTTCAAGCCAACTTTTGCACTCTCCTCCTTCACCCGCATCAACAAGCTCTTTAGTTCCTCTTCACTTTCTGCCATTAGAGTGGTATCATCTGCATAATGTACTGAGATTACCCTTTTTTTAAAAGGCAGATTTTGGGGGGAACGGGGGGAGGATGATGATGAGGAAAGGGGCATTCCCAAATGACTAAAAATGGTGGGTGCAGGTCAAAACGTGGTTGCACACATTTCCGCATTGGGCAGCCCCAAATCAGACCCCTTAAGATCCTGCATGAAAATATGAAATGCATTTTTCTGGGGACTCCTTTGCTGCAGAGCTACTGAAGGGGCAATTCAGGACTGTGTCGGAAGAAGCAAATTTTAGTGTGGAAGCAGACAAAAAAGTCAGCCCCTTAAAAGATGCAAATCCAAACTACACTGCTAATGCGGAAATAGCCCAGCTTTTGAGACTTAAGGCTCCCTTTATTAGACTCTAATCCTGTCGTTCTACTGTAAACTGACACGGCTACCCTCTGAAACATTTTACTTTGTGGACTGTAACAGTGGGAGAAGAACAAAATTCCATAATACCCGCTTCCCACTCTTCCCAAACAGTCCAAGTGCTTGGTTTCACTATAATTCGCCTAACAAAAAGAACAGCAAGCTTAATATGAAGGAGGAATTTTATCTGTGCCAGCGTTTCTTCTCTATCAAGGACATCTGGACTCCTGGGAAGATCGATTCAGGTAGGTAGCTTTGTTGGTCCGAAGCAGCAGAATACTGAGTCCAGGGTCAACTTTAGGGCCAACAAATTCAGGATATAAGCTTCCATGTTCATGCGCACTTCGTCGGATACATTGAGAAGTGGAAGAAGAAGAGCTTTTTTTGGTATCCCATTTTTTACTACCCAAAGGAGTCTCCAAGCAGCTTACAGTCGCTTCCCTTCTTCTCCCCACAAACAACACTCTGTGACATAGGTGGGGCTGAGAGAGCTCAGAGAGAACTGACTGGCCCAAGGTCACCCAGCTGGCTACATTCAGAGAATTGGGGAATCAAATCCAGTTCTCCAGATTAGAGGCCACCGCTCTTAACCACTACATCAAGGTGGTATAGAAGGTAAGCAGCGAATTGGCATACAGCATAATAAAGGCGTTTGATATATGCAAGGACCAAACCGTGGACTCAAACTTTATTCAACTGAACTGAGAGGACAAGAGGGGGGCATGAGGGTGAGCTCCAACGAAGTGTTGTCATCAATTTATTATAAGTTTGCTTATTATTCTCTTAATGTGGACATCTTTATTGTACCCAAAACATTTCCCATACAATTCAATCTCAAGTGGGCTGATCCTGCATTGAGCAGGGGGTTGGACTAGATGGCCTGTATTGCCCCTTCCAACTCTATGGTTGTATGATTCTAAGTGAATACAAACTAATCCAAATTGCTGTTTTTTTCCTATTAATCTCTGGAATTCATTAACCATTTTCATTATGCTGTATGTAAATTTACTCTTACACTTTGCCTATAAGTTTGAACTGATTACTTCCATTCCATAACACTGTATCTGAGGAAGTGTGCATGCACATGAAAGCTCATAGCTTGAGTAAAGCTTGGTTGGTGTAAAGGGGCTGCTGGACTCAAAATTTGTTCAACTAGCCTCCTGTTAGGCTGTGGGATGCTACTGAAAATTCCTCCTTTGCTGTTCTTCTCGGCTGCCCTGAAGGGTTTAGGACTGAGTATTTATGCGAAAGAGCCTCTTGTGGCGCAGAGTGGTAAGGCAGCCGCCTGAAAGCTTTGCCCATGAGGTTGGGAGTTCGATCCCAGCAGCCGGCTCAAGGTTGACTCAGCCTTCCATCCTTCCGAGGTCGGTAAAATGAGTACCCAGCTTGCTGCTGGGGGGTAAACGGTCATGACTGGGGAAGGCACTGGCAAACCACCCCGTATTGAGTCTGCCAAGAAAACGCTAGAGGGCGTCACCCCAAGGGTCAGACATGACTCGGTGCTTGCACAGGGGATACCTTTACCTTTACCTTTATTTATGCGCAAGCCCAGAACACCCTGGTGCGACTGTGGGATTTTCCAACACTTGGTGTGGCTCATCTGTTTGTCGGCCTCTACCTAATTCTAGAGATCTCTTGCCTGGCAGACTGAGAAGAAGGGAACTCCAATGGAGAGGCTGTGCAGCGGTTTGCCCTCCTGACCTCATGCCGGACAGGGAACGGAGAGTTCAAGCCGAAGGAGCCTCCCACGTGCTTTCGCGGTGCCACAGTTCGATCTGATAGCGCCCTGTGCCCGGCCCAACCCCCATCCCACCCCTATTGTCAGCTTTTGAAAAAAATATTATTAGCCACAAATAGGAAAGAGTTTTATTTTGCTAACAAAGCTCACAGACTTGACCGGGCCGGCTGGAGCCAAATCTCATTGCTGACTTTACTCCAAACAGCCCGAGAGGAAACAGGAGACTTTCCCAAGTTTTGTGCGTCACTCCCAGCACAGGAATGGCGTGCCACTTCGCCATACGGGGGGGGGGGGGCTGCAGAGATCTACTGGAAATGCCTTATCCTCATGTCTGTGCTGCTGCAGTTCCCAGCAACAAACCCTGTTTTCAAGTCAGCATCACTGCTCAATCACTGCTTCTATTTTTTTTTTGTTTGGTCTATTTCGGGGGACCCTGGTCAACATTTTGTTACTGGAATTTGCTGGAGAGCAATTTTGGACTATGTTCTTGGGGTCAAGAATAAGAGGGCTATTATTCAAGGGTATGAGATCAGAGGTTTTATCAGACATCTGCTTCCAGATATCAGTAGTGCAGTCTTTTCCACCCATTTGACCATAGAGCAGGGGTAGTCAAACTGCGGCCCTCCAGATGTCCATGGACTACAATTCCCAGGAGCCCCCTGCCAGCGTTTGCTGGCAGGGGGCTCCTGGGAATTGTAGTCCATGGACATCTGGAGGGCCACAGTTTGACTACCCCAGCCATAGAGGAACCTCTGAAATATTTTTCAGGCTTCAAGGGCCCCTGGAAGTGGTGAGCCAGCTTGGTGTAGTGGTTAGGAGTGCGGACTTCTAATCTGGCGAGCCGGGTTTGATTCCCCGCTCCTCCCCCACATACAACCAGCTGGGTGTCCTTGGGCTCGCCACAGCACTGATAAAGCTGTTCTGACCGGGCAGTAATATCAGGGCTCTCTCAGCCTCACCCACCTCACAGGATGTCTGTTGTGGGGAGAAGAAAGGGAAGGAGATTGTAAGCTGCTTTGAGACTCCTTCGGGTTGAAAAAAGCGGCATATAAGAACCTACTCTTCTTCTTCAGAGAACAGAGTGCAGAAGTAAGATGCAGGGGCTGGCCAATCCATCAATCATTTATCATTTCCCCTAGGTAGAAAGAGACTAGGCCTGTAGAGCAGCAGGGGGAATGGGCTCCAGTGACATCTAGTGATGTCAGTGGCCATCCAAACTTCTGGGAAAGGCCGTGTAACCCCTGGTAAGCTCACGTGTAACCCCAGGGTTCCCCAGAAGCCTGGTTGGGAATCCCTGCCCTATGGGGTTGCCAGAAGTCAGCAGTGACCTGACAGAAGTTCCTGCCATCACACACATTGCCCTAGCATAGACTGAGCTGAAAACGTGCCAGGAGATGTCCAGGCACCATACATTGACTCCAGCTTGCCAGGGCCTTTTGCTTCAGCTTGGGTTGTGGGCTTTGGCCGCCGAAGCACACAACCCTATTTCAGACTGGCAGGACTGTGCCGCTTTTGAAAATTCACCCATTTCCAGGCTGACTCCTCATCTGTGCCTGTTTAAGCTTCCTCCTACTGCCTCCCCTTTTATCTTCAACATTAGAATGTCCCAACAGTTTTCCTGTCTGCCCAGCAGTATAGACAGCAAGGTACTAACTAGCATGAGGTGCCGAAGGCTTCATTCTCAATGCCTGGGTCGTACCATTTCAGAAAAGAGGCTGAGGACCTACAGGGCTGAATGTTCTTTAGGATGGTTAGGGCCGATCCTGCGTTGAGCAGGTGGCCTGTATGGCCCCTTCCAACTCTATGATTCTATGATTCTGCTGGTTTTTTTTTTAATGCCTTACAATTTTTTTTAAAAAATCCACAGCCTATCAAAACCAAGGATTTAGCTTAGCCTTCTCTCTAATCTGTCACAAGCAAAGGAAATTGTTCTCATGGAAGAACTTCAGCCGCTCCTGCAGTGTTAAGTGATACAGACATAGGTGAGCCACCTCAGTGAGCACAAGGTTAAGAAGCAGAGTGGGGTAGAATTTAGAGTGTGGGTCCCCAAACATTTTGAGCCAGCTGGAACCTTTGGGATTCCGACACAGCATGGTGGGTGCAGCCACAAAACTCTGAAACTATCTGTCGCTAAGAGTCTTCTGTGCAGGAGAAAATGGGTTTGCCTGTTTTATTGTCTGTCAGGATTTTGTGCATCCTTCCTTCCCCTAGGCGCATGCTCGGAACAGAGTTGTGTTCTCCCTCTATAGGCTCCTAGGCCAGACATCGCCAGGAAATACCCTCCGGGGCGATGGGGACTGTTGCATAGGATATGAGGAGAAAGGATGGGGGACTTTTTGTAGATTGCTTTTTGTAGATTGTTTTTCACCACCAATATTGGTTATATGTATTGAGTTTTATGTGGATTTTAATGTTCTTTTTGTAAACCACCATGAGCCAACTGGGCTGGGGTTGGTGGTCAACAAATACAATTATAAATAAATTAATTAATAATAATAATGGCAGTCAGTTCCCCAGCTGTGAGAAGAAATAATTAAAAGATATTTGCTGTTCACCGTACTTTTGGAAGATGCTGCCCAGTTCTCTTCCCACCTCCGCAAACTGATCATCCATCCCGCTATCACATGTAGCAGCGGACAGCGGAGTCTATGCCATTATTGTAATACAGCTGCAGACCAAAACACAGAGCAAAGTACTTACATAGATGAAGGTGAGGGGCAGATCCTCCGAATGGACGGTTAAAAAGGTGTGGGAGTTGGAGCTCACTATGAAAACCACTTTCCGCTGCTGGGTGCTGTTTCCTTCTGCCGATGACACATTCAGGTGGAGCTGGGACACCTGGGAGGGAAAAGAGCAAGAGGACGAGTCAAGTTTTTTTCTCAGATCAGGGGAAAGAGATTCTGATCAGTAAGACAGCTGTGGGCATCCAGCTTATAAAAATGCTATTTGGTGCAAAATTGCCTTGGGGATACACATCAGGTGATGTTCAGCAACTGCACTGGCTCCTGGTTGAATTCCAGATCAAATTTAAGGTATTGGTTCCTACCTTTTAGGCCATTCGTGGTCTGGGCCTGGTACCTAAGGGACCGCCTCTCTGCCTATGTCCACCGTAGAGCACTTTACTCTGCAAATACCAACCAATTGGTAGTTCCTGGTCCCAAGGAAGTACGTCTGGCCTTTTAGTCCTGGCCCCTACTTGGTGGAATGAACTCCCAGAGGGGATCTGGACCCTGATGGAGCTGACAGTTCCACAGAGCCTGTAAGATGGAGCTCTTCCACCAAGATTTTGGTTGAGGCCAGTGATTTCCTAATATCAAATGGGTCCCCCTCCCATAAAAAACACCACATGAAAATATAATAGAAATTATGCTAGGAACAATACCTATTTTGATGCTGTTGCTGGTTATGAAATGTGGTTTTAAATGTTTTTACGATGTCTTAACTTTAATTATATTATTGTTATTCCTTCTGTTGTGAGCCAGTTCCCAGGAAGGCAGTATATAAATCAAATGAATGAATGAATGAATGAATGAATGAATGAATGAAATAGTGTCAAAATCCTGTTCTCAATTTCACAACTTGGCATGAGCTGGTTTTCATTCTCTATTGACTTACTGGATCTGTTTCTCTGGTTCCGTCATGTGATATAATGTAAGAGTAGTGTCTTCTAATCTGAAGATTTTGATTCTTTACTTCTCCACATGCAACTAGCTGGGTGACCTTAGGCCAGTTATAATTTTTCCAGAGCTCTTTCAGCCTCACCTCCCTCACAGGGTGTCTGTTGTCGGGAGAGGAAGGGAAGGCGATTGTAAGCCGCTTTGAGACTCCCTCGGGTAGTGAAAAGTGGAGTGTTCTTCTCTTTCCCCCTTCACAAAGCATTTATGTCTCCCAAGCAAAAATATTTACCCAGTAGTAACTGCATTTTCCCAGGTCACGAGGGAATTGTACCATTCTTTCCTCTTGCTGGGGAGGCCCCTCCAGTTGGGAATCTGATGTGGAACATAGTGGCATGTGTCTCATGAGCCAATGGACAGTGCCCATGACATCAGTGTGGACAAACAATGCATCTTCCTCCCCCTTTCCTTACTGCGGTAAAGAGACATGCCTGGAACTTTGGCCAATGCCTGGAGAAAATTCAAACGCAAGACATTCAGCAGCCAGGGAGTGGGGCTTGGGAGCTAGTCTTTACATTTCTTAAGCAAACCGTCCCTTCTGCATCTCTCTGCCGGATGCTGAATTTGGATTTCTGCAATCTGCTTGTTTTTCATTTGCTTTGTGTGGAGTTTTTTTTGGCACACAACATAGACCAAGAACATCAGAGCGATCCACAGGCTGCTGTTGGCGCCAGTGCTCCATTGGGGATCTTGTAACCTAGTAACAGGGAAGTGACAATAAGCCTGTGCTCACGTGCGAGTTGATCAGGTCAGTCTAACGCAGGGGTAGTCAAACTGCGGCCCTCCAGATGTCCATGGACTACAATTCCCAGGAGCGCCTGCCAGCGAATGCTGGCAGGGGCTCCTGGGAATTGTAGTCCATGGACATCTGGAGGGCCACAGTTTGACTACCCCTGGTCTAACATGTGGGCTGATCAGAACCCAACCAACCTCTCATTTGGACCTTAAAACAACGTCACAGCAAAGGTGAGAAGATTTCCAAACATGTGGAGAACGGCTGTGATCGCCACAGTGCACAAATTGGCCCGACATGCCATTTAGGGTTGCCAGTTTTGGGTTGGGAAATACTTGGAGACTTTGGGGGTGGAGCCAGGAGTGGGTGGAATTTAGGGTGGGGAGGGACCTCTGTGGAGTCCACCCTCCAAAGCAGCCATCTTCTCCAGAGGGACTGATATCTTTAGTCTGGAGATGAGCTCTAATTCCAGGGGATCTCCAGGGCACACCTGGAGACTGGCATCCCTTGTTCACCCTTCAAAGCAGCCATTTTCTCCAGGGGAATTGCTCTCTTTGGTCTGGAGATGAACTTTAATTCCAGGGGATCTCCAGGGCCCTCCTGGGGACTGGCCTCCTTAGTTGCCATTGTGAATGCTTCTGTATCCATGATCTAGACTTCTTGGCACATTTGAACCCTGGCTTCTACCAAGTCAGTGTCTATTACTTTGCAGCATTTCTGTGCTGCAATATATTTATTTTTATTGGTTTGACTTATATCCCGCCACCCACTGCAAGCCATCTCGCTCGCTAATAAGTTTTCTAAATGGCAATCTTATATTTGAATTATACCATTTTAGACCACTGGCGGGGGGCCTCCTCCTAAAAAAAAAAAAAGGTCCCTGAATTTTAATTAAAAAACAAACTGCCATAGCCTGTCAGGGAGCCCAGTTGTCAACTCTGGACTGGGAACTACTGGAGATTTGGAGGCAGAGCCTGGAGAGAGATCTCAGGAAGGCAAATGCTGTCTACGCTCCCAAGCGACCATTTTCTCCAGGGGAGACTGGAGATCAGCTTTAATTCCAGGAGATCTCCAGGCCCGAGTCTACCAACCTTATCAGAGAGAAAAACTGAACCTACCCCTCTGACACTTTATTTTATGTGCAGGGACTTCGACACAGAAGAGCATTCAATTCAAAACTGCCCCAACTCAGAGGTCACCGCGAACAGAAATATCAGGCTGGCCTGCTACGGGTTGGCTCTGAGCCGAAGGCAGAGTCCGCCCAAGAATCCTGTCAGAAGCCACTGGAAAAGTAACCCAAACTCAAAGAAAACAAAATATGGAGAGAAATGGGCAGTCGCTCCCCAGCAACGCTCTCTTCAGACGGCCCACTCCGTAGCATTGACCTCGTGGAGAAGGGGTAGTCAAACTGCAGCCCTCCAGATGTCCATGGACTACAATTCCCAGAAGCCCCTGCCAGCGAATGCTGGCAGGGGCTTCTGGGAATTGTAGTCCATGGACATCTGGAGGGCCGCAGTTTGACTACCCCTGGCGTGGAGGAAAGGGGTTTTGGTGGGACCCCTTGAGTCAACCCAAGCCTGCGTGGGCGAAGGCCGGCGTCTATTTTTATCCCGCTGCCTTTTTCAGAAGCCATTGTTTCTCCCCTCCAAAACGGCGGCAGGCTTTCTTCTGCCCCCTTGAGCACGGGGATCTGCTTATAGAAACCGGCTTCCAGTAATTCTTTTCGGGCTGGAGCCGGGTCTCTCTCCCCGGCCCTCCCTCTCCAGCCACTCGGTCGCGGCTGGGAGCCAGTTGTCTGAATGCCACAGATGTGACATCAGGGGCCGGCTCCCGCCCCCCCCCCCCCCTACAATCTCTTTTCATGTGTAAACACCAGGGACTCCATCCTATTTACCAAACGGGATAGGATGAATATCATTTCCTAGGAATCGAGGCCCTGGCTGATGTCTGGGCTGATGTCTCCATCCACAGACCCCCAATGGCTGGTCCCGAGGTTAAGGACACAGAAATGGGAAGTGAGAAAATAAGCTGGGCTGCTTCCAGCCAAGGAGGAATGTGCAAGCCTCAGAGTTACATGGAGTTCTTTGTCAGGCTGATCTGTCAGGCGTGGGCCCTTCCTCCCCGTCCCCAATCAGTCCACACACATTTTTCAGGATCTTATTGACCCAACTCTTGATTTTAGTGTACCTTGGCATGTTGGACCCCATCCCTATTCAAGTTCCTTCAAGGCCCATTTACATGGAGACTAGTTCTAGCAAGATCAGCCCTGGCTAGCACTTGGAAGGGTGACCTCCAAGGAATACCAGGGCATGACATGGGGACTGAACATCTCTTGTCTGACAGCCAGACAGACTTAGGGATCTCCTGGCTACATTACATATACCCCATTTATAGGGTTGCCAGCTCTGGGATGGGAAACCCTTGGAGACTTTGGTCTGAATCGCCAGTTGAATTAACCTTGCTTGAATTGCTAAATCGTGGTTTGGCATGATTCAGCGATTACAGTGAGTGGCCATTTAAACTTTAAAGGGAAAGAGAAAGGGGGAAATGTTCCACTTTTTGCCTTTCCCGGGCTCTGTGGGGGTGAGGTTTTGAGGTAGAGTCACCAAACCTGCAGTGTAATTGCAGGAGCCTCTCCTCAAAAGAACCCCAAAGTTACAAAATGATTGGACCAGGTCTGTCCATTATTTCCTATGATGCAAAACCCCCAAATTCTTTGGTCTGTTTTCACCATAGGAAATAATGAAGGTCAGATGGGGGCACCTTCTTAGGGTGCCTCTGGAATTGGACCCACTGGTTCAATCTTTAACCCTTCCTATGGCTCTAGGGTTGTCAGCCCCCCCCCCTGGCCACCGGAGGCAGCGAGGGGGGGGTTAGGATAGGGGCTACGGCTTCCAGATCCAAGTTGGGAAATCCCTGGAGATTTGAGGATGGAGCCTGGGGAGGGAGGCACCTGAGTGGGGCACAAATCATAGAATCATAGAGTTGTAAGGAGCCTCATGGGTCATCTAGTCCAACCCCCTGCCCTATGCAGGACACTCACAACCCTATTGCTCATCCACTGTAACCTGCCACCCCAAGACCAAGCATCCCTTTTCTCCGGAGGAACTGATCTCTGTAGTCCACAGATAAGTTGCATCCCTCAATAGGATACTTTTAAGCAATGATCTCCCTAATTTGGGTATCATGAAATCCCTCCATGTGTACATGGGACATCACCTCTCTAAAAGTATTTGGCTGCCCTAAGATCACTTATGCCTAACCATTAAAGCAGATGCTCGATTCTCTCATTCAGTTTCTTGTATTTATATACATTATCCTTGAACCCAATTCCTGAAACTACCAGCAATCCTTGTGATTTAAAAAAAAAAAAAAAAAAAAAGAATAATGAAACCGACACTGTTATCTTATCAGGTTACATTATGTTGCTTTGCCAGATTTTTGGAATCTGTTTGAACCCTTCTTGCAATTGCTAAATTAATCTTTGCTGTTAGATGGAAGAAAGACCCTCCAGCTCCAAGATATTGGTTGAATCCTGTTTAGGAACATGTATTGCTTATTACCCCCCTTCAAGGATCGCTGCCTTGTTGTGGCAAGGGGGCTTGCGTAGTTCAGTGAAGCTATGAGCTATGCCGTGCAGGGCCACCCAAGACGGACAGGTCATAGCTGAGAGCTCTGACAAAAGGTGATCCACTGGAGAAGGCAATGGCAAACCACTCCAGTATCTTTGCCATGAAAACTCTATGGACAGTTCCAATAGGCATAACGATATGACGCTGGAAGATGAGCCCCTCAGGTCGGAAGGTGTCCAATATGCTACTGGGGATGAGCAGACGGCTAGTACGAGTAGCGCCAGAATGAATGAAGCGGCTGGGCCAAAGCCGAAAGGACGCTCAGTTGTGGAAGTAACTGGTGGCGAAAAGACAGTCCGATGCTGTAAAGATTTTTATTCCATAGGAACCTGGAATGTCAGATCCATGAATCAAGGCAAGCTGGACGTGGTTAAACAAGAAATGAGAAGACTGAACATCGACATTTTAGGAATCAGTGAACTAAAATGGACAGGAATGGGTGAATTTAATTCAGATGACCATCAGGTATACTACTGTGGACAAGAATCTCGCAGAAGAAATGGAGTAGCATTCATAATCAATAAGAGAGTAGGAAAAGCAGTCTTGGGATACAATCCCCAAAATGACAGAATGATCTCAGTTCGAATCCAAGGCAAACCATTCAACATCACAGTGATCCAGGTCTACGCCCCAACCACTGCTGCTGAAGAGGATGAAGTTGATCAGTTCTATGAAGCCCTACAACACCTTCTAGAAGCAACGCCCAAAAATGATGTGCTTATCATCATGGGGGATTGGAATGCTAAAGTAGGAAGCCAAAAGATAACCGGGATAACAGGCAAGTTTGGCCTTGGAGTACAAAATGAAGCAGGGCACAGGCTGGTAGAATTTTGTCAAGAGAATACAATGGTCATAGCAAACACTCTTTTCCAGCAACCCAAGAGACGACTCTACACATGGACATCACCAGACGGTCAACACAGAAATCAGATTGACTATGTGCTCTGCAGCCAAAGATGGAAAAGTTCTATCCAGTCAATAAAAACAAGACCAGGAGCTGATTGTGGTTCAGATCATGAGCTTCTTGTTGCAAAATTTAGGCTTAAATTGAAGAAAGTAGGGAAAAGCACTAGGCCACTCAGGTATGAACTAAATCATATCCCTGACGAATACACAGTGGAGGTGACAAATAGATTTAAGGAATTAGATCTGATAGACAGAGTGCCTGAAGAACTATGGACGGAGGTTCGCAACATTGTACAAGAGGCAGCAACTAAAACCATCCCAAAGAAAAAGAAATGCAAGAAATCAAAATGGCTATCTGAGGAAGCTTTACAAATAGCTAAGGAGAGAAGGGAAGTGAAAGGCAAGGGAGAAAGAGAAAGATACACCCAATTGAATGCAGAATTCCAGAGAAAAGCTAGAAGAGATAAGAATGCCTTCTTAAATGAACAGTGCAAACAAATAGAAGAAAACAATAGAATGGGGAGGACCAGAGATCTTTTCAGGAAAATTGGAGATATGAAGAGAACGTTTCATTCAAAGATGGGTATGATAAGGGACCAAAATGGTAGGGACCTCACAGAAGCAGAAGAGATCAAACAAAGGTGGCAAAATTATACAGAAGAACTATACAAGAGCGAGCTTAACATCCCTGATGACCACAATGGGGTAGTTACTGACCTGGAGCCAGACATCCTGGAATGTGAAGTCAAATGGGCCTTAGGAAGTCTGAGCAACAATAAAGCTAGTGGTAGTGACAGCATTCCAGTTGAACTATTCAAAATCTTAAAGGACGATGCAGTAAAAGTGCTACACTCAATATGCCAGCAAATTTGGAAAACTCAACAATGGCCACAGGATTGGAAAGGGTCAGTTTACATTCCAATCCCAAAGAAGGGCAATGCCAAAGAATGTTCAAACTACCGCACCATCGCACTAATTTCTCATGCTAGCAAAGTTATGCTCAAAATCCTACAAGCTAGGATCCAGCAATATGTGGACCGAGAACTTCCAGAAGTACAGGCAGGATTTCGAAGAGGCAGAGGAACTAGAGATCAAATTGCCAACATACGCTGGATCATGGAGAAAGCTAGGGAGTACCAGAAGAACGTCTACTTCTGCTTCATTGACTATGCTAAAGCCTTTGATTGTGTGGAGCACAACAAATTGTGGCAAGTTCTTAAAGAGATGGGAATACCAGAGCATCTTATTTGTCTCTTGAGAAATTTATATGCAGGTCAAGAAGCAACAGTGAGAACTGAACATGGAATCACTGACTGGTTCAAAATTGAGAAAGGAGTTCGGCAAGGCTGTATACTGTCGCCTTGCCTATTTAACTTGTATGCAGAGCACATCATGAGAAATGCGGGATTAGAGGAGTCACAAATTGGGATCAAGATTGCAGGGAGAAATATCAACAACCTCAGATATGCAGATGATACCACTCTAATGGCAGAAAGTGAAGAGGAACTAAAGAGCCTGTTGATGCGGGTGAAGGAGGAGAGTGCCAAAGTTGGCTTGAAACTCAACATCAAGAAAACAAAGATCATGGCATCCGGCCCTCTCAATTCCTGGCAAATAGAAGGGGAAGAAATGGAGATAGTGACAGATTTTATTTTCCTGGGCTCCAAGATCACTGCAGATGGGGACTGCAGCAAAGAAATTAAAAGACGCTTGCTCCTGGGGAGGAAAGCTATGGCAAATCTAGACAGCATCCTAAAAAGCAGAGACATCACCCTGCCAACAAAAGTGCGTTTAGTCAAGGCTATGGTCTTCCCAGTTGCAATGTATGGCTGCGAAAGTTGGACCATAAGGAAGGCCGAGCGTCAAAGAATTGAGGCTTTTGAACTCTGGTGCTGGAGAAGACTCTTGCGAGTCCCTTGGACTGCAAGGCGAACAAACCAGTCAGTCCTAGAGGAGATCAGCCCTGACTGCTCTTTAGAAGGCCAGATCCTGAAGATGAAACTCAAATATTTTGGCCACCTCATGAGAAGGAAGGACTCCCTGGAGAAGAGCCTAATGCTGGGAGAGATCGAGGGCAAAAGAAGAAGGGGACGACAGAGAATGAGGTGGATGGATGGAGTCACTGAAGCAGTAGGTGCAAACTTAAATGGACTCCGGGGAATGGTAGAGGACAGGAAGGCCTGGAGGATCATTGTCCATGGGGTCGCGATGGGTCGGACACGACTTCGCACATAACAACAACAAAATTGCTTATTACATTAACGTTTCATAAAAGAAAAGAATAGATATTCTTCCGCTATTTCAAATAATCTGGGCTATGTTCACAACGTTCTGGAATGATGAACGTATATTTTCTATGAGTTACTCTGAGCTATCGTTGTGTAATATTTATATTTTGAGGAATTACAGAATCAGAGTGATTATAAATGACTGTTAACTTATGATAGATTCAAATGGGTAGCCGTGTTGGTCTGAAGTAGCACAATAAAATCAGAGCCCAGTGGCACCTTTAAGACCAACAAGGTTTTATTCAAGGCGTGAGCTTTCGAGTGCAAGCAAGTCTGACGAAGAGTGCTTGCATTCAAAAGCCCACACCTTGAATACATCTTTGTTGGTCTTAAAGGTGCTCCCGGACTCTGCTTTTATTGTGTGTTAACTTATGAGATATTCCCGTTTATGATGCTGTAATACTTTTCTATTGAAAACAAGTCAGTACATTCTACACAGCACTGTTTCCCATTCACCCGCTGAAGAGGCAACCCTTTAAAATGTGAACTGCAAACAACGCTTGTCTCTTCCTCAACATAAACAGCTCCCTTCTCCCAGGCAGTTCGCAGGGCTTCTCCGGAAGCTCAGAACACAACCGAGCATTAATTTAGAAGACATTTCAAGTATCTGTCTCGCATGGTGCTTCACAGGTTGTTGTGAGGTATGGAAAGGACATAATACCTGCAATAGGATTACCAGGTCCCCCCTGACTGGCAGCAGGGGACAAGAGGGAGTAGGGTTGCCAGACCCAGTCTGGAAATTTGGGGTGAAGCCTGGGGAGGACAGGGACCTCAGGGGCATACAATGCCATAGAGTCCTACTATGCTGTTTTTTTCCCCAGGGGAACCAATCTCCATAGTCTGGAGAGGAGGTGTAATTCCAGGGGATCCCCAGTCCCACCTGGAGGCTGGCATCCCTACATGCCAAGCACAATGGCAGACCTCAGGACACCATAAAGTTCAAGAATGACTTCTCTGTGTACGGAAGCTCTCTCTCAATCCTGTTCAAGGCACAACAAAACTAAGTCGAGCCACCCTGTCTCCTTCTGACTGCACATAATAAAGAGGGTAAACATCACACCCAGGCCTCAGACACAAAGCGACAGAGGAAACTGCAAACCTTGCATGCCCTTGCCTGTCTCCAGGCGGGTTGTGTTTATTTGTGTGGGCCACACACAGCTAAGGAGAGGAAAGAGACAGCACCCCTTTCCATAATCTCTGCTTCTCAGGAAGAGGGCGGCCATCTTGGCGGGGCAGTGGCACCCCCAGCGCCATTTAGTAGTTTGGATTAATGAAGTGTTACAATGGGATTTGCTACGGATGTGGATGTTCCACATAAGGGGCGAGAATCTTTGTCAGTAGATATTTTGCCCTGGGGCAAGGGAACACGGATATGTCCGTGGTCCCATTTTACCCCGGATGCTGACAGGGCCTATATTGGGCCTGAGCCATGCGGAAGGTACAAAAATCACCTGTGGCAGAGCCACCTGGGGCATTTGTTTTTAAGAACGGGGTATTGCATTGTAACACAATACCCTGTTCCTAAAAATCAAAACGGGCCCCCGGTACGCCACAATACAGTGGACTCTCGCTGCCCTGTCTGCTGGGTCCAGAGGCATAAATCCTGGGTGGATTAGAGGTCCCGTGGACCCAAGAGGAGGCGAAGGCAACCTGCCGTGGCTACAACACCCAGCAGCAGCTCGGTGCAGTGCAATCGGTGCAGAATAGGACTCTATGGCAAACGTGGCTATGCTAGCAGGGGCTCATGGGAACTGTAGTCCATGGACATCTGGAGAAACACGATTTGGCCACCCCTGCTCTATGATGCTTGCTCGGCTATCAGCTGGTGAGATAATTGGGGAGGTGGAGACAAGGAGGCGTGGCACCATGACATCATTCCAGTTAAATAACTGGATATGACATCAGCGTACTGAAGGATGCTCTAGGACAGTGGTCCCCAACCCTTCACGCTGGGCCACAGCTCCTTCTTCCCTCCCCCCCCCCGAAGCGAGAAGCTCGCCAGGCCGCGAGCAAATCGGCCGCCAAAGCGGCCTATTAGCTCGCGGCCCGGCAAGCTTCTTGTTTCGGGAGGGGGGGGGAAGAGAAGCTTGCCGAGCCGCAAGCTAATCGGCTGCTTTAGCGGCTGATTTGCTGGCGGCCCGGAGGGGCCGGGAGGGGGAGTCGCGGCCGCCGGCCTGGCGGCGGCGCAAACACACATGTGTGGACTGCCGCGCACGTGCTTTTGCGCCCCTGCCAGACGCAAATGCGTGTGTGTGGCAGTCCGCGCATGCGTGTTTGCGCTGGGGCTGCCGCGCGTGCGCCGGCCCCCGGGCCACCCTCTCCCCCCACTCCGGAGCAGCGGTCCGCAGCGGCCGAAAGCTTGCGGACTGCTGCTCTAGGATATTCATTCATTCATTCATTCATTCATTCATTCATTCATTCATTCATTCATTCATTCATTCATTCATTCATTCATATACCAGCCTCCCCGAAGGCTCAGGGTGGTTCACATAAAACAGAACAATACAGATATCCCCCCAAATCTATGCCCTTTTTGCCCAGTACTAGGTGGGGGAGGACAAGGGATGGGAGAGCATGAAGGGCAAATAGCATCCCCGCTTGACACTTTCCGTAAGACTGGCTATTTTAGGAGTCTACACTGGGAAAAACATGGCTGTTCGGTAGCTCAAAAAGCTTGCCCAAACATGTATAGTGTAGTTTGGGGACAGTTGGAGCATACGCCTTTGGTGTGTGTATACAGCCTTTCAATTATAAAACAAGAAATGCATTGGCTGAAGATCTTCCTAAGTGAACTGACATAACTGGGTGAACAGACATAACTGAAGAATCCCAGTGGCCACAAGATATAGCCTAACTGAGAACCAGCATGGTAGCATGGTTATGACTGGTGGCCTCAAATCTGGATACCGGGTTAGTTTCCCCGCTCCTCCTCCATATGCAGACAGCTGGGTGACCTTGGACCAGTCACAGAGAGCTCTCTCAGACTTACCTACCTCATAGAGTGCCTGTTATGAGGAGAGGTGATTGTAAGCTGCATTGAGACTCCTTTGGGTAATAAAAAGCAAAAAAAAAAAGTTTCTCTTTTAACTTTGATTCCTTTTTAACGATTGGTGGACAATAGAGTTGTCCTGGAACAATTCTAATCTGGTCAGCCAGGTTTGATTCCCCATTCATCTACATGCAACCAGCTGGGTGACCTTCGGCCAGTCACAGTCCTCCTAGAGCTGGTCTCACAAGAGCAGTTCTGTCAGAGCTCTCCTGGCCTCCCCTACCTCACAGAGTGTCTGTTATGGGGAGAGAAAGGGAAGGCCATTGTAAGCCACTTTTGAGACTCCTTCGGGCCGTGAAAAGAGGGGAATAAAAACCAATTCTTCTTCTTCTACAGCTGGAGAAGTCAAAGACAGGAGCGGAGAAAGAAAGATGTGGGGAAATATTGATAGAGAAGGGAAGGAGGGGTTAAATTGTCAGAGAAGTAAGGGAGATAAATATAGGGAGGAGACTGACAGAGAAAGAGGTGGGTAAGACTGTCAGGAAAGGGGAGGGGGAGAAAGAAGGGGTGAAAGATTATTTGAGAAGGGGGGGAGGAAAAGAACAATGATGGGGGGAGGCAACCTCCCTGCAAGTCTCCTGTATGTCCCCACTTCTTATTATGGAACTGCAGAATTTCACTCCAAATTCTTTTGTTGGCAAGCCTCTATGGCTATCCAAACATTCTTGGCCTGGGATGAGGCAGATCAATTTTCCTCCTCGCCCCCAAGAATGCTGCCTATATGAGTTATGCAAAGCCTGCCTTAAGTCACACACACACACACAATACCTTTATTGGCATAAAGCAGATTAGCAAAATAAAGAGAGATAGTCAGGATACATCGATCAGTTTTAAAAACTGAAGACAAAAATTCAGTCATAATAAAAGTGACATTGGCATCCTTATCAATAAAGATGGGCAGATCAGGTCTTTTGAATGGTTTCTCCATTTCGATACAAAAGGTATAATATGCCTTCACTGGACAATAAACAAGGGACAATCCAGTAAGATACGTTGCATGGTGTCGGGAGTGTTTAATTCACAGGGACATAGTCTGTTTTCGAAAGGAATCTTGGCAAATCTCCCTTGTAATACTTTGGATGGAAAAGCGTTGAGCCGAGCAAGCAAAACCGCTCTGCGATAAAGGGGATTTGCCAAGTTATAGAAATAAGCCGGCCTTATTCCATGCTTCACTTGGAGACCAAGAACACGGGGAGAACAAGTTGCCGGAACAGTAGGATGGACTTTTTGTAATTCCTGATCAAGGAGCCTTTGTTTAATTTGGCGCATAATGGAAGTTTCATTCAGAGATAAGATGTAATCATACTCAATGCCAATTTGTTGGAGTGTAGTCAGGATGGTAGAGAACCATTTAAATTTAAAAGAGTCTCTCAATAAACAGGCCAATAGACTATCTGATTGAACCCTAAAATGCAGTTTTAGCCAATGTTTGAAGGTAGAAATCCAGGCCTTAGTTTCGAGAAGATTATGGCCAATTTCGAGACATAAGGAGGAGTAAGGGACACAATTTGGAGTTCCCAAAATCGTCCGGAAAAAGCCAGACTGTAACCTTTCCAAGTTTTTGTTAAAAGCTGAGATCCACAGTGGGATACCGTATAAAATGTGGGGAAGAATTTTTGAGTCAAACACAGCCTTTCTCAACTTCTTTACTGCCGAGATCCCCCAAAACATTTTTCAGGCTTTGAAAACCCCCCAGATTATGTAAAATATGGTTGGAAAGCAGAGCTGTGGACACTCCGTCCTGGGAATCTTCCCTTTCCCACCTCCTCTGGGCCCATCATTGGCCATTTGGGGAAGTTACATCACTAAATAAATGTTCTAACACATTTAAAAAATAGATTAAAATTTAATTAATTCCCATCCATTTGGGAAACCCTTCCAGAGCCATCAAGAAACCTCAGGGTTTCGCGAAACCCAGGTTGAGCAAGCCTGCTCTAAGTACGAAGTTTTGGTGGCAAATGGAACTTTGTATATTTTCCAAATCCTTTCCTCCCTGATTTAACAGTAGCACTGCCAAAATTAGCATAGTAAATGCACGGCACAAGTGTATTTTTTTCCACAGTAGGCTGTCGTGTGTTTCAGGAACTCAGTCACACATCCCAAACTCTTCCCCTTCCTTCCTCCTCAAGCCGCCTGACGGGTCCCCTTCTAAAGAAGCCAGCGTCTGCAGAGAGGGATTTACAAGATCTCTGCTCTCTGAAAGCTTTATAAATCTCACTTTAATGGCTGGCACAACACTGGAGGTAGTAAAGAACAGGGGTAGTCAACCTGCGGTCCTCCAGATGTCCATGGACTACAATTCCCATGAGCCCCTGCCAGCATTTGCTGGCAGGGGCTCCTGGGAATTGTAGTCCATGGACATCTGGAGGACCACAGGTTGACTACCCCTGGTATAGAAGACCAGAAAGAAATGGAAGACGATGATTAGAGCCCGCTCTGAGGGAGTGCAGAACAGAGCATGGTTGGGGCTGGAGGAGGGAACCCCCTTTAAAATGCAAACAGATTCTAGACAAACTGTCCAGCTGAAGTGCAAAGCAAAGTCAGAAAGGATGAGGGAATAGCAAAGACACTTAAAGTTAGGTAAAGGTATCCCCTGTGCAAGCACCGGGTCATGTCTGACCCTTGGGGTGACGCCCTCTAGTGTTTTCATGGCAGACTCAATACGGGGTGGTTTGCCAGTGCCTTCCCCAGTCATTACCGTTTACCCCCCAGCAAGCTGGGTACTCATTTTACCGACCTCGGAAGGATGGAAGGCTGAGTCAACCTTGAGCTGGCTGCTGGGATTGAACTCCCAGCCTCATGGGCAGAGTGCATGTCTGCTGCCTTACCACTCTGCGCCACAAGAGGCACTTAGCAAAGACACTTACATTTCCTTTTAATTCACTTATTTGGCAAATTCATTTCCCTGACTGACCAGTGCCAGATAGGGATGCCAGGGAAGCCGGGGATCCCCTGGATTTACAGTTTATCTCCAGGCAACAGAGATCAGTTCCCCCTGGAAAAATGGATGCTTAGGACTTGGGCTCTGTGGCCTTTTGCTGGAACTCCAGGAGAACTGGTTGGCCACTGCGTGAGACCAGATGCTAGACTAGATGGACCACTGGTGTGATCCAGCAGGGCTATTCTGATGGGCATGAACCTTTCTCAGGCCTTTTTGGGAGTGAACATTGTTTTTAGAATTGTTCTCCTCACTCTGATACGGTAAGCAAGATGGGTTGTTTAAACTTCTTCTGAGTGTGAGGGAAGTCTAAAGAGTTCATAGAATCATAGAATCTTGGAGCTGGAAGGTACATCCAGGGTCATCTAGTCCACCCCCATGCACTATGCAGGACACTCACAGCCCACCCAAGGTAACCCCAATTTCATGCCCAAGGAATCCATCCACCAAAAATCTCCAGAATCCAGACTGACCTGGAGGAAATTCACCTATTATCCCACAGTGACAATTAGCAAATCCCTGGGTATGCAAGGAAGGGCCACAAGAGACAAACACTGGCACATCCCTTCCTGCCCACCCGCCCACTCGCAATCTGCCTAAATTAATGAAATCAGCATTTCTGTCCTTTGACTCTCTAGCCTCTGTTTAAAAACTTCCAACTTGTCACCTCCCGAGGAATCCCATTGTTTCTGGTCCAGCCCTCTATGGCAACAGAAAACAACATCGCTCCATCTTCTATATATGACAGCCCTTCAAGTATTTGAAGATGGTTATCATCTGCTTGGTCTGTTTAGCCTGGAGAGGAGACGACTGAGAGGGGATCTGATAACCATCTTCATGTATTTAAAAGGCTGCCATATAGAGCAGTGGTCCCCAACCCCCAGTCCGGTGCCCGGTCCTGCTCTGTGGATCAGTTGGTACCGGGCCGCGTCTCCTCCCCCCCGGCTGCTGCCTCGGGGGCTGCCCTGCCACTCTGCCGCCGACTCACCTTTGGGGCTCTCCAGCGGCCGCCATGGCTGGGGCTACCCCTAGCATGGCACTGTGCAGCTGTTGCTGGCAGCGCCCCCCAGCGAGCGGCGGGATGTCAGGTGCACCAGTGGGAAAGCAAGCGGAGCAGGGGCTCAGGCTGTGGTGGTGACGTCCCTCAGCAAAAGACTACTCCCTCCACCCAGGCCTCAGTAAAATTGTCAAGCATTGACCGGTGATAAAAAGGTTGGGGACCACTGATACAGAGGATGGAGCAGAGTTGTTCTCTCTTGCCCCAGAGGGATGACCAGAATTAATGAGATGAAATTAATTCAAAAGAAATTCCGTCTAAATATCCGGAAGAAGCTCCTGACAGTCAGAGGGGTTTCTCAGTGAAACAGGCTTCCTCGGGAGATGGTGGGTTCTCCATATTTGGACATTTTTAAACAGAGACTGGGTAGCCATCTGGCAGAGAGGCTGATTCTGTGAAGGTTCAAGGGGGTAGCAGGTTACAGTGGATGAGCGATAGGGTTGTTAGTGTCCTGCATAGTGCAGGGGGTTGGACTAGATGACCCAGGAGATCCAGGCTAAACAGACCAGGCTCCCTCAACCTTTCCTCATACGACTTGTTCTCCTAACCCCCACCATCTTCGTAGGCCTCCTCTGGACATGCTCCAGTTTCTCTACATCTTTCTTCTTGACAATAGAAAAATAAAGTAAGTGCAGAATCAGCCAAGATCTACAAAGGCAGCTAACCATTTCAAGCTAACCTTATAAGCCCTGGCCCTTGCCTGGTGGCTTGAGCTCACAGAACATCAGAGCTAACATACTTCTGCAGGGCCTGCAAGACAGGCATATGGTTGAGGGGGGTATGCCGGGAAGAACAGAACATGTCCTGGGCCTCCCCGACTGAGTGAGATCTCCTTCTATATCTCTGCTTTATGGCAAAAACTCTGAAGGCACTTAACACTAGCTTTAGGAGTTTAGTAATTTTAAATTATATGTTTTTTTTTGCTTTTAATACGATGATAGGCATATAAATTCTCATTCTAATAACAATAAAGCCACATTTTCACACCGTTAAAATCATTCCTCCCAACACATATCATTAAAATCATTACAAATGGGGTTAAAATATGTACCAGATAGGAAAAAAGGGCAATTTGAAAGACTGGAGGGGGATCACTGGGGGGTTGTCCAACAAAGCACAAATCTTCCCCTGCTTGTAGAAGAGGGCACCAGAAGGCGTTGAGCAGGGGGTTGGACTAGATGGCCTGTATGGCCCCTTCCAACTCTATGATTCTATGATTCTATTATTCTAAGGGGGACAGACGGATCTGCCACTTTCCGCCACCACTGGGATGGTGAGAGAAGGTAGGGGAATGGAGTTCTTTGGGAGTACATTGTTCCCCGCTCCTAGCCCATCGCTCTTCTTGAATTCCTTCCCCCGGAAGCAGGCAGAAAGGCTCCAGCCCTCTCCCAGGGGCAGACAATAACAGGAGCAAAGAAGGCACAAGAACCTGCCCACAATCAACCACTCACCCCACTCCTGTCTTTGTATTGCAGATAGAGGATGTGGACTTCCCAATCAGTTTCCAGAGGACCCTGGCTCACGCAGCCACTTGGGACCCTGCTGGTTGAGTACAGCACTTTGACTCCCTGTTCCTGCCCGAGCGGCTGAAGGGTGCAATCTTGAATGTTCACTGGGCCTGGGAATGAAAGAAGCAGAAGATCAGCAACCAGCAGATCCCCCCCAGGAGAAAGAGCCCAACATCTCATCAACCATTCCATAATGCACTTTCAATGTACTTAGGCAGCTGGATTTTCCTGCGACTATTTCTACAGTGCTGTGTAGCAGCATGTTTGCACAGTTGAATGTGTGTAGCCCATGATTTTCTCACCAAAATCCTCACATTTTGGAGCCAAATTGAGTTGCATGCTCCCTTTCATTGTGGTTTCCAGATCCTTGGTGGTCCCAATTTTAGATCTTCTATGGATCACAACAAGAGGTTTTCTAGTGAGGAACTCACAGATTCAATTTTGTTTAAATTTGGGGAAACGTCACCCACCATGTTGCCACATGTCCACGTGTCCTTCTTGCCCACCCACAGTCCTCCATTTTTCTCATAGGTTTGGAATATATCAGTGGTTCTCAACCTTCCTAGTACTGCGACCCTTTAATGCAGTTCCTCATATTGTGGTGACCCCCAACCATACAATTATGCAAGGGTTCTTTCACAGAAATTAAACCGAAATTGACCAATGGTGTGAAGATCCATCATTCATGATTGTATATAAAATTTTTTTCCTGGGATTTCTGAGTTCAGTTCTGCCTCTTGTCCCACCATACTGATTTTGCTCTTTTCCGCTGCTCCAGACATACGCACACTCTATCTCAATCTACCCCGCAAGGCTGTTGTGTAGATGGTGCCCCCCCCCAGCCCTTTGAAACCAAGGCAGGAAGGGGGATGTGCTCTCGGGAAAAGGCAGAGAGGGCCCCAACCCACCCCGGAGCATGGCCGGGGCTTCTCCCGGCCGCAGGAGCGGCCTCACCGCGTCGGAGACTCCCAGGAGACACCGTGTCAGAGACGGCCAGGAGAAGGCGGAGTGGGTCCCAATTCACCCGGACGATGGCTGTGGCTTTTCCCGGCTGGAAGAAGCAGGAGGAGGAGCACGCCGGTTGGAGGACTCACCGCGGTCTGTGAGACTGCACTGAGTTGCCGGCCGGGTGAAGCAGCCAATGGGGAGGCGTGCTTTGCGCGCCTCCCCATTGGCTGCTTGGCCCTGGATGGACACTCGGGTTTTTATCCCGGACAGGGCCCGCTCTAACTCCTCCCCAACAGCCCTTACCCTTTTATTTAATCCGCTCCGCAGGAACGGTTTAAAGATGGCAATATTACCCTTCAACTGGTCAAAGAGGTAAGACACATGTCTGTAGATTTCATTAAAGATAGCGTGTAGAGGAGTTTGTAGCTTAGCAGATACTTAAAGGGGGGAGGAGAATGCTGCAAAATCTACTATCTAGGAATTTGAAGCAGTGTTGATGTCTTTGCTGCCTCGTGGAGAATGCACATTTGCTTCCGATATTCTCTGTCGGCATATTTGCAAAGAAAGCAGCTATTACAAAAGTGCTAAAAATCTCAGGCATGGTCCCCAAGAGGCCCACGAAAGTGGGGAGCACGTTAACAATGTTGATATAAACGATTCCACGCAACAGCAGCAGGAAGAAATTCAACCCGGGAGTTTTCCATCCTTCAACACTCCGCAGCTGGCAAAATCTTTATGCTCTGATTGCTTTTTTTTTTTTAAGAGAAAACTTCCTCTCGATTGTCACGAGCCAAATGAAGTTGTGCCCGAATGGAGATTTCCTGGTACAATCAACCCTGCCCGAAACACATGATGCCTTTGATAAAGAATTCCACAAATGAGGAAGTTACCTTTCTCCAGGGAGCCTGCCCCTTGGTCTCCTCTGCCCTGGGGCGGAAGAAGAGGAAAAGTCTGCCACGGGGCGAGAGGAGGAAATGGGAAAACCCTACGCTCTTACTGAAGTCATCCACAGACTGGGGGATTTGGGGGATTTCTTTTTTAAACTGAACTGAATAAAGGGCTTTCAGGAAATACATTGTCCCATTAAAGGGTAAACCTGGAAAAGTGACTTACTGGAAAGGTGACTGTTTACAAGAGGGCAATTGGATGACAAGGACAGGAAGCGCACCAAGATTCAAGGAGTTTTCAACATCTTAGTTTCCAACCTTTTCAGCAAAACAAAATGGTATGACTAAAACACCGAAGAGAGAGGGATTCAGCTGGGTTTGAAGCAACAGAATGAAGATTGAGTCCAGTGGCACCTTTGAGACCAACAAAGTTTAATTCTGAATATGAGATTTTGTGTGCGTGCGCATGCACATGAAAGCTTATATTCGGAATTAAACTTTGCTGGTGAAGAAGAGGAGGAGGAGGAGGAGGAGGAGGAGGAGGAAGAGGTTTTTATACCTCACTATTTACTACCTGAAGGTGTCTCAAAGCGGCTCACAATCGTCTTCCCTTCCTCTCCCCACAACAGACACTGTGTGAAGTGGGTGGGCCTGACAGAGCCCTGATAGGACTGCCCTGTGAGAACAGCTCTGAGAGAACTATGACTGGCTCAAGGTCACCCAGCTGGATGCCTGAGGAGGAGCAGGGAATCAAACCTGACTCGCCAGATTAGAAGCCGCTGCTCTTAACTACAGCACCACTGCAGCAAGGTGCCACTGGACTCAAACTCTGTTCTATACCATAAGGGGGGGGGGGAGAACAGGCTTCACTGGAACAGCAGTGAAATTGGGATGTGGAATCATGGTAGACGGATCTCATCAGATTTGTACCCCACTTTTTTCTCCCCAAAGGAGCCTCCAAGTGGCTTATAGTCACCTTCCCTTCCTCTCCTCACAGCAGACATCGTGTGAGGAAGGGTGGGGCTGAGAGAGTTCTGAGGTGAGATCTGTGACTGGCCAAAGGACACCTAGCTGGCTTCAACTGCAGGAGGAGTGGGGAATCATACCCGGTTCTCCAGATTAGAGTCCACTGCTCTGAGAGACTACACCATGTTGGCCAATCATCTCTAAGCATGTGGTCTTTAGTTATGAAGAAGAGCTGGGGGTTTGTACCCTACTTTTTACTACTCAAAGGAATCTCTCAAAGGGCTCACAATCACCTTCCCTTCCTCTCCCCACAACAGACACCTGTTGAAGGAGGCAGGGCTGAGAGAGCTCTTAGAGAACTGTGACTGGCCCAAGGTCACCCAGCTGCCTGCATATGGAGGAAAAGGGGAAAATCCAACCCGGCTCTCAAAATTAGAGGCTGCTGCTCATAACCATGACACCAAGCTTTCTACGGATGTTTGTTGTATTTTGCATTTTCTACCATCCTCTTCTTGCTGCACCACAGATTTCCCCTCACCAAACAAGCCAAGCATTCAAGTTGTAGGACAACACACATTTCCAATTCCAATTCCCAGACCTGTCTGTGGCAGGGACGACCAACAGCTGGTCTTCATGCCCAATCCATCCCTTCAAAGCAACTTCATTTGGCCAAACTATATTTAAAAATATAAAAAGGATTCTTAAAAAAAAAAAACACACAGGTGGCCCACAGGAAAACAAACTGTATGTGTTCCCTACAAATTCAATGACTTATTTTGACTAAAGATGAAGGACTAGGAATAAAAGCGTTGGAGAAGTCTAAAAATTATCATCTTAAAAATCTATTAAATGCACATTTAATTGCATAGCTCTAAGGGTCAATTAATGACAGTACATTAAAATCTCAGCAGAAAATATACAAGAATGCTATGCATAACACAAAATATGCCCAAATAACAAAATGACCTAATGTGTTTTGATCCAAATGGCTCTTTGGATCAGTTACAGTCAATTACAGATCCACGCATCAGAAATATCCACACACACAAAAAACCCTTCTTACAGCCAGGACATCTGTACTACACAGAGGAGGTAATCAATAACCTGGGTCTATATTGAGATGGACAGACTTCATGGTTGTCAGGAAAACGTCTTTCTGTAGTGAAGCAAAATCTCTGCACCTGGCTGGGTACATATCAAAAGAAGGTCAAGGATGAAGGTCCTCTGCCAATTTGCCTTTTGGAGGGTATCTTTCAGGAAGTACAGCTGTGCTCCAATACGCCCTCCCCCTTGCTATGACCTCATATCATATGGACACCTGGGGGCCACAGCTGTGAAAATCCTGGATTTATTCCAATGCGGTGATCCCATACAACATTCCGTAGTGTCACGAGGAAAACAGGCACACCTGCGATGTCTCTGTTCTCCCTACAAAAGGTCATGGCTGCAGACCTCTCTGCAGTTATTGCTCTCCTCTGCATTGTCACTTCCACAAGGTAGTCTCTTCTCTTGATTGAAAAAGTCAGGAGGGTGTTCGCCTTGCAGATTAAAGACCGAAGACATAAGCATCCTATGATGTGCTAGCAAAGACTGAAAACACATTTCGGTAGGGTGTGAAATGACAGCTTGTGCACACAGTACGTCAGCCAGCTTGGTGTAATGGTTGTAGTTAACAGTGGCAGCCCCTAACCTGGAGAGCCCGGTTTGATCCCCCACTTCTCCACATGCAGCCAGCTGGGTGACTTTGGACCAATCCCAGTTCTCTCAGAGCTCTCTCTGCCTCACCTCCCTCGCAGGGTGTGTGTTGTGGGGGGAGGAAGAGAAGGCGACCATAAGCCGCTTTGAGACTCCTTCGGGTAGTAAGAAGCGGGGTACAAATAACTCCCAGCTCTTATTCTCTTCTTTTCATGCGTATGCATTTATTTGCACGTATGTTAGAGGCAAGATGTATCCGCCCCCATACCTTAACTTAGAGCTTTAACTGCTAGAAATTAAAGAAAGGGAGCAACTCAAATTAACAATTTTGAAAAAGGGATTCCTTTCCCAAAGGCAATCTTCAGGGTGCAGATGGGAAAAAACAAGACAAACCCTGGTTCCTGGTAAACAAGAAACACAGAAGCATCTCTCTGAGGGATTGCATTGTTCTTACCTACATCCTATTGTTTTGTGTGAGGCTGGCTGCAGGTTGCCATCCTATATGGCTCCCATGTGCACACATGAACATTCACACCAGGAAGGTGTTCAGTACAGCCCTTCCCTTTCCCTTGAAATGCCACAGGTGGCTAAAAGGGCAAAGTATTGTACTCCAAAGCAGGGGTAGTCAACCTGTGGTCCTTCAGATGTCCATGGACTACAATAATAATAATAATAATAATAATAATAATAATTATTATTATTATTATTATTATTATTATTATTATTATTATTATTATTATTTAATTTTTAGGCTGCCCTTCTCCAAATAGGTCTCAGGGCGGTTTACAACATAAATAGTTAAAACATAATAAAATCCCCATAAAAACCCCAATTAACATCAACAAAAGTTACATATAACATATAATGCCAGCAAATGCTGGCACGGGCTCATGGGAATTGTAGTCCATGAACAGAAGGTGTAAAAATTTCACCTGTCTGTCCCCAAGTTGTATAATTGTAGCATATGTTTGGCTGAGTTTTTAAAGACTGCATTCTTGCACTGCTAACAAAATAATGCTGATTCAGCACCTCTGCACAGATGTGTTATGCTGCTAGTCACCTCTCAGAGCTGTCTCTATCTCACCTACCTCACAGGGTAGCTGTTATGGGGAGAGGAAGGGAAGGTGATTACAAGCTTCTTTGAGACTTCTCTGAGTAGTGAAAAGTGGGGTATAATAACCAACTCTTCTTCTGCACTTTTGCGTAGGGACCTGTCTTAAATCAAACAATCAGACAATAACTTAGCATCAGCTTTACAGAAGTATGCCTGGCCTCAACCAGGGCCAGAGACTTTTCAGTCCTGGGCCCTGTCAGGTGCGATGAACTCCCAGAAGAATTGTGGGCCCTACCAGAACTTTCTCATCAGTTTTGAAGGGCCTGCAAAATGGAGCTCTTCTGTCAGACTTTTAGGTGGGGCCCATGATCAGCAGAAACCTGACACCGTCATATAGGGCCCTGACAAAAGTAGCCCACCCCCCCAAGCGGGAGAAGGGGAGGTAGAAATTAAGACACAGCTGGAGCAATTATGGAATAGTTTAACTGTTTTTAACTGGTTTTCCAATTGTAATTTTATATTGTAGTTGTGAACCACCCCATGTTGGTAATCCTGAAAGAGGTGGTATATAAACCTAATAATAAAATTAAAAATTAGAATAAATAATAAATAAATAAATAAATAAATAAATAAATAAAGTGCCATATATCAATGAATCAAAAGAGAAGACTAGAAAGGAGAAATGTGAGATAAATCATAGAACCATAGAGTTGGAAGGGACCTCCAGGATCTTCTAGTCCAACCCCCTGTAGAATGCAAGAAATTCACAACTGCTTGCCCACCACAGTGACCCCAATTCCATGCCCAGATGATGCCCCCTCCCCCCCAAAAAAACCCCTACAGAATCTGGCCTGGAGAAATTTCACCTCCATGCAAGAAAAGGCCACAGACCCAAGCATGGACACAATCCTTTCTGCCCATCCACTTACAATCTGCCAAAATTCACAGAATCAACATTTCTGTGCGGTGGTTATGTAGCCTCTGCTTACAAACTTCCAAGGAAGAAGAACCCACCACCTTCTGAGGAAGCCTGTTCCACTGAGGAATCGCTCTGTCAGAAACTTCTTCTGAATGTTTAGCTGAACATTCTTTTGAATTAATTTCAACCCATGGGTCCTCTTTCAAACAACTCTGCTCCATCTTCTATATGACAGTCCTTCAAATACTTAAAGATACAAATACATATAAAGAAAGGGGGGGGGGTGTCCATTCCCAATACCAGCAAGCTGCTCTCCAACTATTGAAGAAGAAGAAGAAGAAGAAGAAGAAGAAGAAGAAGAAGAAGAAGAAGAAGAGTTGGTTCTTAGATGCTGCTTTTCTCTACCCTAAAGAGTCTTAAAGTGGCTTACAGTCGCCTTCCCTTTCCTCTCCCCACAACAGACATCCTGTGAGGGAGGTGAGGCTGAGAGAGCCTTGAGATTACTGAAGAAGAAGAGTTGGTTCTTATATGCTGCTTTCCTCTACCCAAAGGAGGCTAAAAGCGGCTTACAGTCGCCTTCCCATTCCTCCCATTCCTGCTTTATCAGTGCTGTGGTGAGCCCAGGGTCACCCAGCTGGCTGCATGTGGCAGAGTGCAGAATTGAACCCGGCATGCCAGATTAGAAGTCTGCACTCCTAACCACTACACCAAATACTTATTTATTATTGGATTTATATGCTGCCCATCCTACCAAGCCAGTTCGGGGCAGTTGACAACATAAAATGAATTACAAGATAAAAACAATTTTAGAAGAAGAAGAAGAAGAAGAGTTGGTTCTTATATGCCGCTTTTCCCTACCCGAAGGAGGCTCAAAGCGGCTTACAGTCGCCTTCACATTCCTCTCCCCACAACAGACACCCTGTGGGGTGGGTGAGGCTGAGAGAGCCCTGATATCACTGCTCGGTCAGAACAGCTTTATCAGTGCCGTGGCGAGCCCAAGGTCACCCAGCTGGTTGCATGTGGGGGAGTGCAGAATCGAACCGGCATGCCAGATTAGAAGTCCACACTCCTAACCACAACACCAAACTGGCTTTACAATCATAATTGTTAATTAGGGGGGAAACAAGTGAAAACAGTTCCTTTCTAATTCCATCACCAACATTATCTAGCACTTGCCAATCTATAATTACTCCTATCCAGGGAAGATTGCTGCAGCACTAGGGGAGGGGGGCAAAATATGTTTGTAGTCAATGGTCTCAACCAGATTCCTATGATATTCTAGCGGCCGTTTTAATGCTGCAATATTCCAGTGACAGGATAACGCAATTGTGCAGTATGACAAAGCACAATATCCTGATACTATTTAAAGGGAAATGGACCTGTGGCTATAATAAATGCAAGATTCTGCTATTGAAGAGGGCAAATTCAGCCAGCAAAAGGATGGGGAAGTCGAGCAGGGATACGGCAGATTCCTCCAAATCCCTTGCTACGAGTTCACAAGCCAGGCCTCTTCCATGACGCTGTATCCTCGGCCCACCTATTGTCCTGCATTTCCTCCCTGTCTCAACCTAGGCCAGCCTCATAGCCAGCAGCATCAGGAGGAAGACAAACAGTTGCTTATCTGCGCTCCACAGGCAGCAGCACCCTTCCCTTTCAGGGCTCTACCCCGTACAGCCTGTCTAGGAAAATACCGCCGGGACTAGACACCGAACCCACGTGGCTGCACAGAGCTCTACAGACACGTTTTATCTGTTTATGTTATTTCAGCCCCAAACACAGAGATCTCTGCAGAGCCCGGGCACACAAAGGCCAGAAGATTAAATCAGTATGGCGACAGCGAATGGCTCGGAGACCCGTTTCCAACTGCCCTGCGTCTAAGGGAGATTAACCCAGCAGTCCGGCTTGCTAGTTCCGACGCAGGACTCACAGCCGGTTGACCCAAACTGGGAGTTGCTTAACCTCCAAGATTGTTATTTGGCATCTGAACAGTCTTTCCGAAGTCTGGTTTAATTTTTTTTAAGCTTTGGAATTCTAATTCTCCTTCCCCCGACCAGTCAGGGCTTCCTGGGCTTTCTGTGACATCACAGCAGCCTGAGCCAATAGAAGGACCATAAAAGCCCTGTCTGTCAAGCCCCACCCAGAGCAAAGCAGCTCCTCGCTACTAGACAACTAGGACCACCAACAACTCGGCAAAAAAACATCCTTTCCCGTTAACTGAGGCTTAATGTATTATGGAGCAGATGATGGGATTCATCTCTGTGCCATGAAGTTTCAGATGCCCTTTGCCAGATATAAAGCCTCTGCTACAGGAACAAAACTGTTTTCCCCCTCCAGGCTGTTGGCAACCACACCACACACGGATGGAGATCTTCACATGCTCCATCTATCAAAAGGAGACTGCATCCTCATCCAGATCAAGGTCACACAGAGAGGGCACAGGGGGTTTATACCAGCATGCTATAGTGGTGAAACACCTGCAGACTGTAGAACTGGATTGCATTCCTCACTTCTCCTTCACATGCAGCTATCTGGGTGACCTTGGGCCAGTCACAGTTCTCTCAGAGCTCTCTCAGCCCCACCCGCCTCACATGATGTCTGTTGTGGGGACAGGAAGGGAAAGTTGTTTGAAAGCTGCTTTGGGACTCATTTGGGTAGTCACATGTGAAATATAACCCCCCCACACACCAAGTTCTTCTTATTTATCCTCCACTCAGTGGGACTCCATAGCAACAAGCTCCCCCAACCAAGTCTCTAATTATCAAAGCGCTAGTACAGGGGTGAGCAAACTGATGTCCATGGACTACAATTAACATGAGCCCCTGCCAGCATTTGCTGGCAGGGGCTCATGGAAATTGTAGTCCATGGACATCTGGAGGACCACAGGTTGACTACCCCTGGTATAGAAGACCAGAAAGAAATGGAAGACGATGATTAGAGCCCGCTCTGAGGGAGTGCAGAACACAGCGTGGTTGGGGCTGGAGGAGGGAACCCCCTTTAAAATGCAAACAGATTCTAGACAAACTGTCCGGCTGAAGTGCAAAGCAAAGACAGAAAGGATGAGAGAATAGCAAATATATATTTATATACCACCCTCCCCAGGGGCTCAGAGCGGTTTACGTAATAACTTAAGAACAATACATGGAACTCCAGTTAAAATGGTTGCACCATCAACTGGCTAACATTCAGTTCCAGATAACCACAACCTGGTTACGTTTCATTGCTCATTAATCAGATATTAAAAACCGGAAGCCTGATGCAGCCCCAGAAGCAATCCCACTGTTATGGGGATGCCACACCTTATTCATATCATACTAAACGGCTGGGCAAGTGATCACGTTGGAATCCTACGCTGTGCTTGTGAGTAAAGGCCATTGGACACATTCTTGTTGCCAGATCGGCTAGGACAAGGGGGCTGTCTTCTGGGTAAATGGGGTTGCCAGCCTCCAGACAGCAGCTGGAAATTTCCAGTATTACAACTGAGCTCCAGGCAACAGAAATCAGTTCCCCTGGAGGAAATGGATGCTTTGGAAGGTGGATTCTATGGCACTGAAATCCTTCCCCTTCTCAAATTCTGCCTCAAATCTTCAGGTATTTTGAAACTGGCCAATGGCAGACCTGGGGCTAAATAAAGGTGGAAGAAAGCATTTTTTTTTTACTGCTGTCTTAGTCTATTTCTGCTGAAATACTCAAAATACGTAGCATATACGAATAATATCCTACAGGGGGCACAGGAAATTTAGATTCAGATTCAGATTCAGATTCAGATTCAGATTCAGATTCAGATTCAGATTCAGATTCAGATTCAGATTTAGATTTAGATACCACCCTCCCTGAAGGCTCAGGGCGGGTTACAGGAAACCTTCTGTAAAGATGTGCACTTAGCATATTTAGATCAGGAACTTCCTGGTATTTTTCAATCTCCTCCTGTTTTCTGACTGGCTCCGTTGGAGACTTCCTGTTCCTTTATTTTATTTTTTTTACTAGCTGAAAACGCAATGGGCGCTAGCGAGCCACGTGAGCAGGGGGGGCATACCTGAAGGGTATGCTGGGTGTGCTGGGTGTATTGGCACTGGCGGAACGGAGGTGGTGGGGATGATGCACAGGTGGCACAGCAGGGCTGCGGAGGTGGAGTTGGGCCGTCCGGCAGATGGGGTGGCCTAGTTTCTCTGGCACGGCTAGAGGGGCGGAAGTAGCAGAGGTGGCAGGGAGGATGTGCGGGCGGCAGCAGCAGGGCCGCAGCAGGCATTGGGGCGACTGGGACAGCCTCGTTGGGACGGCCTTGTTGGCCAGGTGCGGCTGGAGGCGTGGCGTTGGAGGTGGTGAGGCGAGTAGGGCGAGGGGCTTCATGCTGGTTGGGGCAGGCTGGCCACTGATGGGCGGGTCGAGGCGGCGCTGGCACCCTCGCCATGGAGGTGCATCGGTGTGCATGTTGGTGGCCGGGGCTGCATGCGAGGCGCACAGGCCGCTGGCAGGCGGGGCCAGCAGCAGTCTGGTGGCGAACAGAGGCAGCAACGTGCTTGGCAGCTAGCAAGGCTGTGGAGTCGAGGTGGGGCGAGGGGCTTGCTGGCAGGCCAAGTATTGGTAAGCGAGTGAAGTGGCGGCGAGCATTCGGAGGCTAGAGGACAGGTGCAGCATGGGTTGATGGGTTGGGCAGCGTCTTGGCCAGGGAGCCAGCTGGTTGTCAGGTGCAGCCTCGAGGAAGGGCGAGAGCTGGCGGAGCACCCTCCTCGCTATCTAGGAAGCATCTGGCGGTGAGGCTGGTCGTGTGGTTTGTGGAGGCGGGCGCTGCAGGGGCCAGCCCAATCCGGACGCACCCAACTTTGCTGGGCGTGTCCAGTTTGGCCTGCTGGAGCTGCGGAAGTGGTGTCCGGACCTCAGTTTCCTGTCCCAGAGAGCACCTGGGCCGCAGGCTGCTGACCTGGACAGGACCGCCCAGATGGCTGTTTTGAAAATATTAAGAGGAACTATTGTAAGTATTGGATTTATAGGCTGCCCCTCTCTTGAGAAGTCTTGGGGTGTCTAATAACAGTCAAAGAATCCAGACACGTATAAATGAAACCAATAAAATCATGAATATATAAAATTGAATTATGTTCTGATTGCTCCACCTTATCCCACTAAATCAAATTCTTAACTCTAAATGATGGTGGAGGAGCGTGTACGGCCTTAAAGGTTAAAACCAACCCCTTGAACTCAATACAGAATCCGAATGGTAACTGACGGAGAACATCGACCATCCGCGGGGTCCTCATGAGAACCCGATCAACAGCATTCTGCACCAGTTGCAGTTTCCAGATCAAGGTCAGGGGAAATTACAGAAATGTAGCCTCGAGGTGACCATCACAAGAATCACTGTAGTTAGGTGTTCTGGGTCCAGACAGGGCGCTAGTAGCGTTGCCTGGCAGAGGTGGAATAACGCCCGGCATGCTACCTTTGTGACCTGCGCCTCTGTAATAAGGGAAGTGTCAAAGGTCACTCCCTAATTCCTGACGGTATGTGCAGTCGTCAATTGCACTCTATCAAGACTTCCTCTTCTGGGCCCTTTCTTCCCAGCCTCAGGACCCCCATCTTCAGAGAGAGTTAAGCTTCAGGCAGCTTTGCTGGAATCATTCCGTCATCGCCTCCAGACACTCAGCTAAAGATTTCAGAGGGATGCCTGGCTGGTCTTTCATTAGCAGATAGAGCTGGGTGTCATCAGCGTACTGGTGACACCAAGCCCATATCTCCAGACCAACTGGGCTAGAGGATGCATAAAGATATTAAATAATATCGAGGAGAGAATCGCATCCTGAGGAACTCCACTATCCTCAGAAACTCCACAACTCCAACCATCTCAGCTCCCGTTTGTTTCTGCATTGGTCCCTGGAATACCAGGTGGCCAGCTTAAGATGGGGGCAGAGAGGGCATTTGGGAGCAATTTCATTGATGGCAGCTGACAGCCAGGTTTGCCAGTTATCTAGTCACCGGGAGGCACTGGGTCCTGCAGAGTGTTCAGGAATCCTGTTAGCTCCATAAGTCTCTGCAGGCGGGCATAAGTGCATCCTTCACTTATACTTTGGGCACACGTACTCCCTGCTTGCCTCCCAAACAGACAGGATATTAGCAGGAGACAGAGACAGGAGGTCTCACCTCTCTGTCTTTCTATGCAATGTTGGTTCTCCCTTTGTAATAAAACTATTTTATTCTTTTAAACAGCTTGACTCTCCACTCCTCATCACAGATTGAAACTCTGCCAACAGTTTTTCCAGCAGTAGCATTGGATCCAGTATAACCCCATGTCTCTTAACTGAGTCGGCGGGGGTCAGGTGTTCCCCATTGAAAACAGGAAGGGACCTCAGTGGAGTATAATGCTATGAAGACCACCCTCCAAAGGAGCCGTTTTCTCCAGGAGAACTGATCTGTGTCATCTGGAGATGAAGCGTAAAGCCAGCAGATTCCCCAGGTGCAACTGGGGACTGGCATCCCTAGAATACATAAGGAATGGTTTAAGCCAATCCAAAACACATCCCAATTCTACTTCTGCTTCCCAACATCACAGCAAAACTACACAGCCTACTATAGCAAAGGCTGCTGCTAAATCTAGAAAGAGCCACAAAGAGGCATGACCCTTGTCTACATTCTGCTTTCTAACCTCCATTTCATCTGCTCACGTGCTGCAGGAGAAAGAAAAACACAGAAAAGTCTAAACTTTGGACATGAAAATGCTTTTCTGCAGGATTTGCAAGCATGAGTTGCAAATTGCACTTTTTAAAAGTTTTCATGCCAAGCCCAGCCCCAATCTGTTATAATTCTCCTACTTCTCCCTCCCAACCCATTTCTCCTTCCCTCTGACTCTCTCACTCTCTGTGAGAGGGAGATTTATTAAAAACAGACATAGGGGAATGGATTGTACTGCTCACTTTTCACAGATTAAATAACTCCCCCGCCAGCGTTCATCTCATGCTTGTGCTGTTTGGCTAATAATTCATCCTCGTTCTTTCTCTTAAAAAAACCCCCACAAAACTGCTTTTCATATCAAAGCAATCCTTTCACTTCCCCTTTGCCCCACTTTCAATCTTCTTTTGTTCCCTTCCCTTCCTTCAGTCGCTGGAAATAAAAAGCAAAATCAGCAATTTTCACTGTTTCCTCTTTTTTCACAAGGAGGAACCCTCATCTCTCCCTCCTTTAAGATACGTCTTGCCAAAAACTGTACTTTTCTCTTCCTGCACCGTCTCCATCCTTCAAGCAATGCAGTTAGGTCTTTCCAGATTCTGAATGCAACAGTATGAGGGGTTCCCTTATCAGATATTCTCAAGACCAAGCGTAGTCAACCTGTGGTACTCCAGATGTCCATGGACTGCAATTCCCATGAGCCCCTGCCAGCATTTGCTGGCAGGGGCTCATGGGGATTGTAGTCCATGAACATCTGGAGAACCACAGGTTGACTATCCCTGCTCAAGACTACGATCCCCAAAATGCTCTGGGGAGAAGAAAGGAGAGGAATTCCTAGTGTTAACGTCTCATTCCTAGCTACTCCAGTAAGAAAAAGTTGCAAGAATCTGATTGTCACATAAGATAAATGCAAAAGCATCAAACATTAAAACTTCGGGTTTTTAAAAAAAATTATTTGTACAAAGTTTTAGCTTTTTAATGTCAGGTTATTTTATGTCAAATTAAAGATCTCGGTGAGATGATGCTGTTGGTTTTTAAACTTTCGAAATTGTCCGAAAAGTAACAGAGATATCACAATACAACACTGGAGCATTATGCTTGCTGCCTGCGGTCGTTCCATACGGAGTCTGGCTCACCAGTGAAGCATGCCCCTCACAGGCAGCCTCCTGGATGTTTACAGCTTGTATCTTTATGCTGGTCGAAAATTACTTCCGTAGCGGATTTCTGTTGCATATCTTAAAGATTTTCCCTATGGCTGTCCCATTATGATGTTTTCACATCAACAATATGGGTCTACCGTAAGCATTCTTTGAAAGGGCATTGTGATGCTTCCAGCAGCTAGGGAAATGGCTACTTTGGGTGTGATCCTTCCCAAGGTCAAAGATCACGGGTCGAGCACATGTTTTGCATGCCACTTGGCCCCTGCTATATCAGTTTTCGATGGGATCTCCGGTACCAAGGAAGTTCCTTGCTAGACAAGCTGATAGCAAGTAAGCAACAAAGGCTACATAATCAGCTTTTATCATTAACCCCCCCCCCCCAAACACATACACGGACCAATGCCGCCATGTTGGAGCAGGATTTGAAAAGTGAACCTGAGCATTCTGCCAGTCATAGTAGCTCTCTCCTCTAGCCAGGGAACAGTTTCCCATTCTAGACCCTGTAGGTTATCCCTAAAGAGAAGAGGACTTAGACTGCCGCAGGGACCGGCCTGCTAATCTCGGATGTGGGAGGAAAGTGAGCGACCGACTTATGGCAGTGGAAAAGCACCATGTGGAGCACTTTCCTCCCACAGCAGAGGTTAGTGAGTTGGTCTTTCAGGGGAAACATGGTGCTGCCCTGACTTGGATAACCAAGGCAGGCCTGGTCCCACCAGATCTCAGAAGTTAAGCAGGGCTGACCCTGGCTAGTATTTGGATGGGAGACGTCCAAGGATTTGGGTGGCAGTTCCTCCAAGGGCCACTAGGGGGCATGACGCAGAGGCAGGCAATGGCAAAATTCCTACGCACATTCCTTGTCTGGCTGCCATGCAAATCTCGGATCTCCTGGCTTCTCTACAGACACCATACACTAATAAAGAATAAGCATAGTGTGGTCTTCATGTGGTCACAGACTTTCTTCCCGTTCCTTATTTCTTCCACATTCCACAGCCAAGGGATGGCCCTGAAAAAAAAGCTCAAAATCTGCCTTCATAGAATCATAGAGTTGGAAGGGCCCTCCTGGGTCATCTAGTCCAACCCCCTGCACTGTGCAGGACATTCACAACTCTATCGCTCACCCACTGTAACCTGCCATCCCCTTGAACCTTCACAGAATCAGCCTCTCTGTCAGATGGTTCTCCAGCCTCTGTTTAAAAATCTCCAACGATGGAGAACCCACCACCTCCCGAGGAAGCCTGTTCCACTGAGAAACCGCTCTAACTGTCAGGAACTTCTTCCGGATGTTTAGATGGAACATCCAATTAAACCCTTTCAGGGACTCGACGCGACAGAGAAGACATTTTTCCAAGGAGAAGGTAAACAACAGGACAGTTACAGGGGCCTGGAATTTTTTAAAAAGAGGAATTGTGGTGCCAGATGTGCTGAGAAGTGGTGGAGAAAAAAAAGTAAACTGAAGCCCTGACCTGGGTTCATACTTTACTTGGCTTTATTTGGTTAATAATTCTTATTTTAATGCCCCTGCGTAGATCTATGGCAGGGGTAGTCAAACTGCGGTCCTCCAGATGTCCATGGACTACAATTCCCAAGAGCCCCCTGCCAGCGAATGCTGGCAGGGGGCTCATGGGAATTGTAGTCCATGGACATCTGGAGGGTCGCAGTTTGACTACCCCTGATCTATGGCATGGCCTCATTTGGAATACCAAGGGATATTGCAGGGCTAGAAAAAATGCAGAGGAGGGTGACTGAGATTGTAAGGGGTTTAGAGCAGGGGTAGTCAACCTGTGGTCCTCCAGATGTTCACGGACTACAATTCCAATGAGCCCTTGCCAGAGTTTGCTGGCAGGGGCTCATGGGAATTGTAGTCTGTGAACATCTGGAGGACCACAGGTTGACTACCCCTGGTTTAGAGCACCTTTCCCATGAGGACTTTGCAGTTTAAAATAAGAAGAAAAACTACTTTTTACACCCCGCTTTTCACTACCTGAAGGGGTTCTAAGGTAGCTTCCAAATACCTTTCCTTTCCTCTCTGTACAACAGACACCCTGTGAGGTTGTTGGGGCTGAGAGAGCAACTAGAGAACTGTGACTAGCCAAGCTGGCTGCATGTGGAGGAATGGGAGGATCAAACCTCCAGATTAGACTCCACCACTACTCCACACTGGCTCTCAAAAGATGACAAAGCAGGGATGTGATAGAGGTTTATAAAATTACGCAAGGGGGTGGAGTTGAGAAAGAGAAAGTTTTCTCCATCTCCCAAAATACTAGAACTCGAGGGCATCCAATGAAGCTAATGGATAGTAGGTTCAGGACCGACAAACTATACTACTTTACACAAAGAGTGGTTAAGATGTGAAATTTGTTGCCAGGAGATATAGAAGAAGAAGAAGAAAAGTTAGTTCTTATATGCCACTTTTTCTCTACCCGAAGGAGGCTCAAAGTGGCTTACAGTCACCTTCCCTTTTCTCTCCCCACAACAGACACTGCTCGGTCAGAACAGTTTTATCAGTGCCATGGCAAAGCCAAGGTCACCCAGCTGGCTGCATTTGGAGGAGCGCAGAATTGAACCCGGCATGCCAGATTAGAAGTCCGCACTCCTAACCACTACACAAAACTGGCTCTCAAGTGATAGCCACAGGTATGAACAGCTTTAAAAGGGGACTAGACAGATTCATGGAGGATAAGTCTATCAGTGGCTACTAGCCATGGTGGCTGAAGGGGAAACTCCACTTTCAGAAGCCTCTGAATCCCAAACCAAGAGGCAACATCAGGGGAAGAACTCAGACTCTATGCCCTGTTGCTGGTCTTCCAGAGGAACTGGTGGGCTGCTATGTGAGGCAGGATGCTGAATTAGATGGGCCACTGGGGTATGATCCAGCAAGGCTCTTCTGATGTTCATATGAAGGTCTCTATTGCTGGCCCTCCAGAGGAACTGCTTGGCTGCTATATGTGGCAGGATGCTGGAATGGATGGCCCACTGGGGTATGATCCAGCAGGGCTCTTCTGATGTCCTTATGAAGGCCTTGACCTCTGTGCCCTGTTGTTGACTTCCCACAAGAACCGGGTGGTTGCTGTGTGAGACAGGATGCTGGACTAGATGGTCTGATCCAACAGGGCTTTTCTTACATTCCTATGATCTTAATTTGAACAATCCAATGATCCCGTCTTGGACCACATAAACTACACCAATCCTGTCTTTTGATATCATCCTCATGTTGAAGAGGAGAAGGAAAGAAAGAAGGGAGCCATTTGGGGGCCTCAATGGGGAGAAAGCCCCCTCCCTCCCGGGGCCTTTCTGTGCCGCAACTATACTGGGGGATGCCACCTCAGATCTTGCCAGACTGCTCATCTTTGTTGTCACCAAGGAAAGGGCAGCTGCGGCGTGGTCACACTAAACCAGGGGTAGTCAAACTGCGGCCCTCCAGATGTCCATGGACTACAATTCTCTTGGGTCTCTTTTATGGGAATGGATGCTCCTATGCGTGGCCAAAAGGCAAAGCAGAAGAAAGGTAATTAATATAGATGAGCAACCTAGACAAAGTCATTTTATTTTGGGTGGCTGCTTAAAACAAACAAATTAATAAATACTTAGCACTGGCTAGAAGGCTGATTTGCATCACAAATGACCTCACTGCAACTTTTGCCCTTCTCATTAGTGGCAATTTGCAGACAGTTGCATTTCTATTGCGAACTCACTGAAACAGCAGCAAGGGGATGAATGCAGAAGTCCTTTCAAACCACCAGCAACCCAGCCTGAGCACAGGATGGTTCACTGGAGCATTGAACTACATCTGAAAAGATTTGGGAATCCACAAAAATGGTAGAGAAATTGAGCAGCTCTCTCTGGGCCTCCAACTACATGTTGGATAATGCACTTCCAGTGTGTAGTCTGCTTTTGCAACAAAATCTACATCTAAAGTGCATTTAAAGTGTGCGGAACAAATAAGTCAAGATGAAGCGTGGACAACTATATTATGCAGATGTCTCTCTGGCCTGTGGCAGCCACCCTTGGTGCACAAATAAGAGTCTGCGAGCACCATCTGCAGGTGGGGAACCTGGTAAGCCTCCCACTGTGGCAGAACTGTGCCACTTCCTTTCAAAACTTTGTTGGCCTTCAAGGTGCTCCTGGACCAACACAGCGACCAACTTGGATCTCTCTACACATACATTTGGTGATAGGTTATTACAAATGAAGGGAGAAAACTTCATTTACTGAGCTGAGAATTTATAGATGACAAAAGAAAAGCTGGGCTTTTTGTACACCACTTTTTACTAACCAAAAGAGTTTGGTTAGTGGTTAGGAGTGCGGACTTCTAATCTGTCAAGCTGGGTTCAATTCTGCACTCCCCCACATGCAGCCAGCTGGGTGACCTTGGGCTCCTTACGGCACTGATAAAGCTGTTCTGACCGGGCAGTGATATCAGGGCTCTCTCAGCTTCACCTACCTCACAGGGTGTCTGTTGTGGGGAGAGGAAAGGGAAGGTGCTTTGAGCCTCCTTCGGGTAGGGAAAAGCGGCATATAAGAACCAACTTCTTTAGTAATATCAGGGCTCTCTCAGCCTCACCCACCTCTCAGGGTGTCTGTTGTGAGGAGAAGCCACTTTGAGCATCCTTCAGGTAGAGAAAAACAGCATATAAGAATCAACTCTTCTTCTTCAGTAATATCAGGGCTCTCTCAGCCTCACCTCCCTCACAGGGTGTCTGTTGTGGGGAGAGGAAAGGGAAGGTGAATGGAACCTGCTTTGAGACTCCTTCAGCTAGAGAAAAGCGGCATATAAGAACCAACTCTTCTTCTTCTTCAGTAATCTCAGGGCTCTCTCAGCCTCACCCACCCCACAGGGTGTCTGTTGTGGGGAGAGGAAAGGGAAGGCGACTGTAAGCTGCTTTGAGCCTCCTTCGGGTAGAGAAAAGTGGTATATAAGAACCAGCTCTTCTTCTTCTTCTTCTTCGGGGTTTACAATGGTCTTCCCTTTGTCTCCCTGGAAATGGCACCCAGTGAAGCAAGTGAGGCTGAGAGTTATGAGGGAACCATGACTGACCCAAGGTCACCTTGCAGGCCTCATGTGTTTCAAACAGGCTCACAATCACATACCCTTCCTCTCCTCAAAATAGACACCCTGTGAGGTAGGTTGGGCTGAGAGGATTCTGAGAGAACTGTGACTAGACCAAAGTCACACAGCTGTCTGCAGAAGATTGGGGAATCAAATCTTCCGAGAGAGTTTCAGGAATCAAAGCCGGCTCTCCGGATTAAAGGCCGCCGCTCTTATCCACAACGCCAACCTGGCTCTCTCCGTGAGCCAAGTACTGTCACAAGGACCATAGATGTGACACATTTCTGCGAGATCTGTACCGTTGCCCTCTTGTCTGAGAGAGTTTCAGGTGTTAGTCCACAGGACAGCGAGGTTCGGGTCCAGTAGCACCTTAAAAACCAACAAGATTTCCAGGATATAAACATTAAAAGGTATAAGCTTGCTTATATGCTACACAAGCAAACTTACACCTTGGTTGTTCCCTAAGGTGCTGGTGGTAGATACTGGGCTGAAATCATGTCAGAGAGAAAGAGAGAGAGAGAGAGAGAGAGAGAAGGAGAAAGAGACTGAAAATGCTTTTAGCTCCAAAACTGCTTTCGCCAGCTTTAAAAATCCCTTTCCAGGGGCGAGCATGTCCACTGCCCCTCCTAGCCAATTTCTATACACAAACTTTAGTCCTTTGCCATTCTCTTTTATCAGACTGCCTATTATTATTATTATTATTATTATTATTATTATTATTATTATTATTATTATTATTATTATCCGCCACTCTCAGCAAAGCTGGCTCGTGGCGGGTTACAAGATAAAATTAGAGTTGAGTGTGCCCATTCATGGATGGGGCAAGAGCCGGCTGCTGCAGGCACGCAGCAAAATCCCTGGGCCCGATCCCTTAAACTCGGATGCCAGCCTCCTGGTGGGACCTGGGGCTTTCCCAGAAATACAGCTCATGCCCAGATGACAGAAATCAGTTCCCTTGGAGAAAATGGATGCTTCAGAGTGTGGCCTTTATGCCGTTTCATCTCACCGAGATCCCTAGTCTCCGGTCCTAAATCTCCGAGAATTTCCCAGCCTGGATCTGGAAACCCAAGCCCCAGCCCACCCCCCACCGGTGGCCTGGGGGTTCCCTGGCCACCCTACACCGAAGCAGGCCACTTACTTGCACTGGTGACCAAGCTGAAGGCCAGAAGCAACGCAAGACACTGAACACCGTCCATGATCCGCAATCCGATCCTTTCCCGGCTGCTCTTAGCCTGTGTCCAAAGGCAGAAGGTTAGGCAGGCTGATGTCCGCTGGACTGCAGGGTTTCACGACGGGACACAAGAGAGACCGGCGGGGCAGCTCAGCTGTTCTCCACTCCAGCCTTGGGACGTTCCGATAGCTCTGAGGATCACGGCCAGGCGGCAGGCTGGGAACGCAAGGCCAGGCTGCCGAGAGCCACAATGGGGGTTCACCAGAGACGGGCCCGTGCGTCTCCTCCAAGCTCCCTCTGCCTGACTGAGCGTCGCTGGCTGGCCTCTGCCTTGATGACCCACAGAGGCAGGAAATTCACTCCCTTTCAAGGAGGGCCTGCCAAGTTCTTGCCTGCCAAAACACCAAGAGGAAATGCTGCTTTTATGCAATTTTTTTTTAAGTGATGCAAAACCCAGCTGCGGAGCGTGCGCTGACAGCAAGAGGCGACTGGAGACCCCCAACCCCAGCTAGAGAAAGAGCCCAAAGACTCCTCTGCAGAATCACTGGGATTCAGAGCTTGAGAAGTTCTGTAAGACCACAGAGTTATGCAACCGGATGCCTCCAGCCACCGGCAGATTTGCTGCAAGAAAAAAACAAAGACAATGGGAGTGAGATAACTTATTTCTTTAGCTAGTCCTTTGCGGGGTAGTGGTTAAGGGTGTTAGGCTAATATCTTGGAGACCCCAGTTCTGGCTGGGTGACCTTGGGCCAGTCATGCCCTCTTAGGCTGACCTACATCGCAGGATAGTTGTGAGGGTAAAATCAGGAAAAGGATGTTATGGACCATGCAGTGTAAAATTTACAAGACCACAACAAAGACAGCTAAGCAGCAAGAGGATTTATTTAGAATACATGTTTGCAAGCATGGAGAGAAAGCTAATTGGAGCATTCTCTGAAGTCTGCATCAGTGCAGCTCATTTTTAAGACCTTGATACGTCATCATGGGGTATCCTGAAACTCACTTCCTATCTGTCCCTCTAACCCAGGGGTAGTCAAACTGCGGCCCTCCAGATGTCCATGGACTACAATTCCCATGAGCCCCTGCCAGCGAATGCTGGCAGGGGCTCATGGGAATTGTAGTCCATGGACATCTGGAGGGCCGCAGTTTGACTACCCCTGCAACCAGTCAGGTTACGCAGAGGGCTCCCAGTCTAACCTATCACCAACGAATATATCTTATTTCATATACTATACTTATTTCACAGACTATAGCTAAAGTTTGTGTGTGACTCAGTTGTGTTCCACGAATTTATATAATCCATATCAAGGAGAATGATGGAAGTTACTTTAGGTCTCCCCTGGGGGAGAAAGGGGGGTATAAATGAATTAACGAATTAAAACCTCGCCTTTCTCCCCAGCAGGGACCCAAACTCACTGACATTGCTCTCTTCTTCTCTCTTTTAGCTCTCCCAGAAACCAGTCCATCGCTCTAGCCACTAAACTACGCTGCCTCTCCTATATGAATGAAGGCTGGGGAAAGAAAACCTCTCTCTTGCTTCTGCCCTTGGAACGCCAGGGCTGTGCCTGTTCTCCCAAGGCACTGTTTTCATGGCAGGGGTAGGGGAAAGTATTGCTAATGCTTTGGCATCACCCTAGAGCAGGAGTGGCCAAACTTTGGCTCTTCAGATGTCCATGGATTACAGTTGCCTTGAGCTCCTGTCTGGACTTATACAGAGTTGTCTCTCTTCAGTTCCAGTAATTCTTTTATTCTTATTTCACACCAGTCCCGACGCGTTTCGCCTACAGCTTTTTCAAGGGACGGTTCTTGGAAAATACAAAAGTAAAATTAGTAGTTGTTCAACATTGATATTAGCAAATTAACTAGCAATGGTCATGAATACATACTTTATATTTAAGGACCAACTTCAGCTTATTAAGAAATCTCTTGGGATTTGGATATTTTTTATTGCCATATTGGTTTCCCAGTTCATCTGTATTATTCTATATTTGTCTCTTCACTGGGACCCGCCCCTTCCAGTTCATTATTTGAGCTCCTGCCAGCATGCTCATGGGAACGGCTATTTGGAGGACCACAGTTTGGCCACCCCTGCTAGGGTGGTGCGATTCGGCCGCCGAAGCAGCCATTCCCCCCTATCGAAGTGGCCGTTCTCGCCCGTAGCAGCTGGCCGCTTCGACAGCCAGATCGCACAACCGTAACCCCTGCTCTAGACTAATGATCCATAAGTCATTCCCCCAGCACCAGTCTAGGGACCCCCAAAACTCTATGGTAGATACCATAGAGATTGGGTCAGCTCCTTGATTTCACAGAGTGAAATATGGCAGTATGGGCTAGCTAGATATTCTGTGTCTCTCAATGGAAACCGTATCACAAGGCAAGCCCGGATGTCCCGCAGAGGGAAGCCAGCACCCCTGGCGATCAAAAGCTGGCTCAGGATCAAAGGCAAAAAAAAAAATCATCCTGCAAAAGCACGTTGCTGGCCATTTAAAAGGCTTGCAAAGTATTCGTGCCACTCCAGGAGGGAGGAAAGGAGCTATGGAAAAAAACTTTGAAGGGCCTGGATGTAAACAATAAACTGGAGAAATGTAAGCAAAAGGCATCAGCCCAACAGCCTTCTGTCAATAGGGAGAGAGGAAAAGGTGTCGGGCTTTTTAGAAGTGGGACATCTATTACCGGCTTGTGGACCTGCAGCAAACCACGTAGCCCCTCGGACAGAAAGACATCTGCAGAAGAGGGGGGGGGGGACTTTAGAGAGGCTTTTTTTGCATGACAACTTTGGGGGAAAATAATTTTTAGCTTTGCCTGCATACTTTTACGCCTATTCGTTGCTCCTGGCAGTTAGCTTAAAAAAAGAAAAAGTCCCCGGGAGAAAGGAAAGGGAAACGTGTGCGAGGTTAGGACACTGGAGGCAGAGAGAGACTTCTTTGCCTCCACACATTTCCTTTGTTGGTGCCCTGCTGGTTGCTCTCCTCTAACTGGCACTTATTTAGGTTGAGGAATCCACTTTATGCTATTATCCAACTAGCGCCTTAAAATGGAGGATATAGCTAGCTGGTTACTTTCCAGATGCTGGATGTTGGTGACATCATGCGGAGTGGCCAGAATATAACAACTAACTTGCAGGGGTAGTCAAAATGTGGCCTTCCAGATGTCCATTGACTACAATTCCCATGAGCCCCTGCCAGTGAATGCTTGCAGGGGCTCATGGGAATTGTAGTCCATGGACATCTGGAGGGCCGCAGTTTGACTACCCCTGACCTAAGGAAAGGATTTCTCTACATTTAATGGGTGAGGAAAGTCCATGAAAGTTTTGTTAATAATTTAACTCTCGTTAACCCAGCCATTTTGAAACCTTCTGACCATAGAAGAACACCTGAGGCCATTCCGCACAGCGTTAATGTTGCTGAAGTGTTACCATTGTGTAACGCTATTTATTTTTTGTTATTCACAAGGTCGTACACAATCTGCAACACTCCTGCAACACTCCTGCAAAAAATTGAGGTAGATGTGCTAAAATGGCATAGGGGGCATTGGCTTACTTTTTTTTCCTCAACTACTGGGTATATTTGCAATCTTGCTTATACAAAATGACATGGAGGATCAGTAGACCCAAGAAGAATGCCTCCTGCGGTCACTTAGTTAGGTTCCATTGAGAATCCTGTTCAGCATGCATTATTGAGTATTCTTTCTTTGGTTTTTCCAAGGGTTGTATAATAAACAGGACTTTTCTTGATTTACAATTTGTTGTATTGTTGCATTTATATAGAGAGAGGAATTGTCTTGTTTTTGCTTGTACAAAACTAAGGCATTCATAACGTTTAAATTCCATAAGAATGTCAAATGTTGGAATTTTATATGCTATAAGTTATAAATTGTGCTTTTTATGTTAAAGCAAGAAAATTAGTTTGTTTCATAGAATAGTAAATATTGCCTATATTTCAATGTTTCCTCAATTTTCTATTTTTGGGGGGTGAGAACAGAAAAAAAGGTCCCCACCCTTTCCTTTCCATCTCTCAATAGGGTCTTTCAAATATAGGGGTGCCAACTTCCAAGTGGAACCTGGTATTCTCCAGGAATACCATCAGCTCCTAACTTAACTGAGTATTAGGACTGTCACTTTATTTCCTTCAGCTTTTTTATAAGGCACCACAAATTCCTACTAGTGCCAGAGATATGGGCCAAATATGCAGATTTTAATATTTTCCAGTTAAGAGAATCTATGACATCATTTACCCCAGCATGCCTTGCAGCAGCCTTCTTTGCATCGGGCATATTTTGGCCAAATTAAAACTGCAGTACTAAATTTGGAATCAACCCTGGAAGTGACTCTATCTTGTCTAAATGTTGCAATGCGATTTATTGCCAGATTGCAGCTTTTAATTGGATTCTTGTTTTCCATTCTGTAAACAGCCTTGAGTATTATTATTATTAATTATTTCAATTTATTTCCCACTGCCCCTGGAACTGGCTCATGGCGGGGTACAATTATCCATAATAAAACTCCAATAAAACCCTGTTAAAACACACTAGGGCGTAAATGTCATATAAAAAGGTCAAAAATCCCAAAGAACATGGTGGTGTCACCCAACCTCCAATCCCCCCAGCAGTATCTAATAGAGGAAGTGGGATGAGGGGCACAGATGACACATAGCCAAGCCACTGCTTAACATGGGAGAAATCAGATATTCCTCACTGTGCCGGCCTCAACCATAAGCTCCGTTTTGCAGGACCTGCGGAACACCTAAATCTCCTGCAGACAAGTAAAAAGTTACCCATGTAGATAAAATCTGACAAGATGGGCCCATCTTCCCCTGCAGGAGATCTTTAAAATGCCAAATTCTCTTGGACATGCTTTAAGAACTAGCATCAAAATTTTATAACCATAACCTGCCCTCTATTGGGCAACTGAAGAAAAGCAGGAAAGGTAAAATACTCAGAAGAGAAAGCAGTTCTAGGAAGGTAGACCTGTGTTACAACGACAGGTTGCCAGCTCTGGGTTGGGAAATACCTGGAGTCTTTGGGAGTGGAGGCAGGAGTGGGCAGGGAGGCACTTTGGAGGAGCATAATACTATGGAGCCCACCCTCCAAAGCAACTGTTTTCTCCAGGGGAGCTGATCTCTGAGCCAGCTTGGTGTTGTGGTTAAGAGTGCGGATTTCTAATCTGGCATGCCAGGTTCAATTCTGCACTCCCCCACATGCAGCCAGCTGGGTGACCTGGGGCTCACCACAGCACTGATAAAGCTGTTCTGACTGAGCAGTAATCTCAAGGCTCTCTCAGCCTCACCTCCCTCACAGGGTGTCTGTTGTGGGCAGAGGAAAGGGAAGGCCTTGCTGGCCCTGCGGAATTTAATAAGTTCCATCAGGGCCTTTGATCTCCTGGGGATCTTGTTCCTTGAGGCCGGGGCCAGGGCTTAGAAGGCCAGATGTACTTCCTTGAGACCAGGAGTCCTCAGCCGGTTGGTGTTGGTAGAGTGGACAGCTCCCTGGGAAATGTATTCAGATAGACCAGGGGTAGTCAAACTGTGGCCTTCCAGATGTCCATGGACTACAATTCCCATGTGCTCATGGGAATTGTAGTCCATGGACATCTGGAAGGCCACAGTTTGACTACCCCTGAGATAGACGGTCCCTCAGATGTAATTCCAGGAGATCGCCATACACCACCTGGAAGTTGACTAGTACCACCAAAAAGACAGCCACACCTGTTCTGCATCGGGAATCCAGCCCGGCACAGCACTTGTCCAGTCATGGAGCTAATTTCCGCTTCCATTCAATGTCAGACTGGTCCAGGACGGTTGCGGACCTGGTGCAACACAGGCCCTCATTTGCCCAGCAGCAAGGAAACGTGATCAAGCATCCCTTCCTGTCTTTAAGGCCTGCCACTCTTTAAGGCAGGGGTAGTCAAACTGCCCCCCTTCAAGGATCGCTGCCTTGTTGTGGCAAGGGGGCTTGCGTAGTTCAGTGAAGCTATGAGCTATGCCGTGCAAGGCCACCCAAGACGGACAGGTCATAGCTGAGAGCTCTGACAAAAGGTGATCCACTGGAGAAGGAAATGGCAAACCACTCCAGTATCTTTGCCATGAAAACTCTATGGACAGTTCCAATAGGCATAACGATATGACGCCGGAAGATGAGCCCCTCAGGTCGGAAGGTGTCTAATGTGCTACTGGGGATGAGCAGACGGCTAGTACGAGTAGCGCCAGAATGAATGAAGCGGCTGGGCCAAAGCCGAAAGGACGCTCAGTTGTGGAAGTAACTGGTGGCGAAAAGACAGTCCGATGCTGTAAAGATTTTTATTCCATAGGAACCTGGAACGTCAGATCCATGAATCAAGGCAAGCTGGACGTGGTTAAACAAGAAATGAGAAGACTGAACATCGACATTTTAGGAATCAGTGAACTAAAATGGACAGGAATGGGTGAATTTAATTCAGATGACCATCAGGTATACTACTGTGGACAAGAATCTCGCAGAAGAAATGGAGTAGCCTTCATAATCAATAAGAGAGTAGGAAAAGCAGTCTTGGGATACAATCCCCAAAATGACAGAATGATCTCAGTTCGAATCCAAGGCAAACCATTCAACATCACAGTGATCCAGGTCTACGCCCCAACCACTGCTGCTGAAGAGGATGAAGTTGATCAGTTCTATGAAGCCCTACAACACCTTCTAGAAGCAACGCCCAAAAATGATGTGCTTATCATCATGGGGGATTGGAATGCTAAAGTAGGAAGCCAAAAGATAACCGGGATAACAGGCAAGTTTGGCCTTGGAGTACAAAATGAAGCAGGGCACAGGCTGGTAGAATTTTGTCAAGAGAATACAATGGTCATAGCAAACACTCTTTTCCAGCAACCCAAGAGACGACTCTACACATGGACATCACCAGACGGTCAACACAGAAATCAGATTGACTATGTGCTCTGCAGCCAAAGATGGAAAAGTTCTATCCAGTCAATAAAAACAAGACCAGGAGCTGATTGTGGTTCAGATCATGAGCTTCTTGTTGCAAAATTTAGGCTTAAATTGAAGAAAGTAGGGAAAAGCACTAGGCCACTCAGGTATGAACTAAATCATATCCCCGACGAATACACAGTGGAGGTGACAAATAGATTTAAGGAATTAGATCTGATAGACAGAGTGCCTGAAGAACTATGGACGGAGGTTCGCAACATTGTACAAGAGGTAGCAACTAAAACCATCCCAAAGAAAAAGAAATGCAAGAAATCAAAATGGCTGTCTGAGGAAGCTTTACAAATAGCTAAGGAGAGAAGGGAAGTGAAAGGCAAGGGAGAAAGAGAAAGATACACCCAATTGAATGCAGAATTCCAGAGAAAAGCTAGAAGAGATAAGAATGCCTTCTTAAATGAACAGTGCAAGCAAATAGAAGAAAACAATAGAATGGGGAGGACCAGAGATCTTTTCAAGAAAATTGGAGATATGAAGAGAACGTTTCATGCAAAGATGGGTATGATAAGGGACCAAAATGGTAGGGACCTCACAGAAGCAGAAGAGATCAAACAAAGGTAGCAAAATTATACAGAAGAACTATACAAGAGCGAGCTTAACATCCCTGATGACCACAATGGGGTAGTTACTGACCTGGAGCCAGACATCCTGGAATGTGAAGTCAAATGGGCCTTAGGAAGTCTGAGCAACAATAAAGCTAGTGGTAGTGACAGCATTCCAGTTGAACTATTCAAAATCTTAAAGGACGATGCAGTAAAAGTGCTACACTCAATATGCCAGCAAATTTGGAAAACTCAACAATGGCCACAGGATTGGAAAAGGTCAGTTTACATTCCAATCCCAAAGAAGGGCAATGCCAAAGAATGTTCAAACTACCGCACCATTGCACTAATTTCTCATGCTAGCAAAGTTATGCTCAAAATCCTACAAGCTAGGCTCCAGCAATATGTGGACCGAGAACTTCCAGAAGTACAGGCAGGATTTCGAAGAGGCAGAGGAACTAGAGATCAAATTGCCAACATACGCTGGATCATGGAGAAAGCTAGGGAGTACCAGAAGAACGTCTACTTCTGCTTAATTGACTATGCTAAAGCCTTTGATTGTGTGGAGCACAACAAATTGTGGCAAGTTCTTAAAGAGATGGGAATACCAGAGCATCTTATTTGTCTCTTGAGAAATTTATATGCAGGTCAAGAAGCAACAGTGAGAACTGAACATGGAATCACTGACTGGTTCATAATTGAGAAAGGAGTTCGGCAAGGCTGTATACTGTCGCCTTGCCTATTTAACTTGTATGCAGAGCACATCATGAGAAATGCGGGATTAGAGGAGTCACAAATTGGGATCAAGATTGCAGGGAGAAATATCAACAACCTCAGATATGCAGATGATACCACTCTAATGGCAGAAAGTGAAGAGGAACTAAAGAGCCTGTTGATGCGGGTGAAGGAGGAGAGTGCAAAAGTTGGCTTGAAACTCAACATCAAGAAAACAAAGATCATGGCATCCGGCCCTCTCAATTCCTGGCAAATAGAAGGGGAAGAAATGGAGATAGTGACAGATTTTATTTTCCTGGGCTCCAAGATCACTGCAGATGGGGACTGCAGCAAAGAAATTAAAAGACGCTTGCTCCTGGGGAGGAAAGCTATGGCAAATCTAGACAGCATCCTAAAAAGCAGAGACATTACCCTGCCAACAAAAGTGCGTTTAGTCAAGGCTATGGTCTTCCCAGTTGCAATGTATGGCTGCGAAAGTTGGACCATAAGGAAGGCCGAGCGTCAAAGAATTGAGGCTTTTGAACTCTGGTGCTGGAGAAGACTCTTGCGAGTCCCTTGGACTGCAAGGCGAACAAACCGGTCAGTCCTCGAGGAGATCAGCCCTGACTGCTCTTTAGAAGGCCAGATCCTGAAGATGAAACTCAAATATTTTGGCCACCTCATGAGAAGGAAGGACTCCCTGGAGAAGAGCCTAATGCTGGGAGAGATCGAGGGCAAAAGAAGAAGGGGACGACAGAGAATGAGGTGGATGGATGGAGTCACTGAAGCAGTAGGTGCAAACTTAAATGGACTCCGGGGAATGGTAGAGGACAGGAAGGCCTGGAGGATCATTGTCCATGGGGTCGCGATGGGTCGGACACGACTTCGCACATAACAACAACAGTCAAACTGCAGCCCTCCAGATGTCCATGGACTACAATTCCCATGAGCGTTCACTGGCAGGGGCTCATGGGAATTATAGTCCATGGACATCTGGAGGGCCGCAGTTTGACTACCCCTGCTTTAAGTTCTTGCATGTTGGTGGGGGGGGGGGTGTTCCACGGGGGAAAGTAACTTAAATTTCTTGCCAGTACTATCTCTCACATAGGGTCTGAAGCCCAGTCTGGCGTCCGTCCTGGCCATGGAGTCGAGACCGTGACGGATGATCTTGGGTGCCAGCTGGATTGGGCGGTTCGGCCATTCTCATTTTGTTAGATCTCTCGGACGCATTTGATGTGGTCGATCACAAGCTATTGGTTCACCACCTCACTGGTGTCAGGATTGGGGGAACAGCCTTATAGTGGCTGGGCTACTTTCTTAAGAACTGGACACAGGGGGTTGCCATGGGGGATGAGTTATCTGACCCATTTGTGCTCCCATGCGGAGTACCACAAGGGGCGATACTCTTCCCAACACTTTTAAACATCTATATGTGCCCACTGGCCCAGCTGGTCCAGAGCTTTGGCCTGGGGTGTTAGCAATATGCCGGTGACACCCAGCTCTATCTCCTGATGGATGGCCAGTCAGATTTCCCCTGGAAACATTTGCCAGTTGTTTGGAAGCCGTGGCTGGATGACTCAGGCAGACTTGTCTGAAACTCAACCCCTCCAAGGTGAAGATCCTGTGGCTGGACAGAAGGGGGCAGGATCAGGAAGCGCGCTCCCCTCCCTGGATGGGGTGCAACTTACATCTGCACCAATGGCCAGGAATTTGGGGGTGATCTTTGATGCCTCCTGGTCTATGGAGGCCCAGATCACGAAGGCAACCCAAATGGCGTTTTTCCATCTGCGCCAAGCATGGCTACTAGTGCTCTACCTGTCCCTGGAACACTTGGCCATGCAACGGTCACTTCCAGACTAGACTTCTATAACTCGCTCTATGCAGACCTACCCTTGTCCCTGACCCGGAAATTACAACTGGTACAGAATGCGGCTGCACAGATCCTCACTAGGTCATCATGGAGGTCCATGTCCAGCCGATGCCACAGCAGCTACATTGGTTGCCAGTTAGCTTCTGGATCAAGTTCAAGGTTTTGGCTTTGACCTTTAAGGCTATACGTGGCTAGGTCCTACCTATCTGCGTGACCGCTTGCTCTGCGGGTATGAATCTGCTGGTTGTCCTGGACCCCCAGGAAGTGCACCTGGCCTCGACCAGGACCTTCACGGCCCTGGCTCCCACCTGGTGGAATGAGCCCCTTGAAGAGCTGAGGGAGAGGGAGATGAAATGAACTCTGCCTGCTTCCTCCACACCACATGAGTATTCAACTCTACCAGGGGAGTATTCAGTAGAGTATTCAACTCTACCAGGGGAGACCAAACTGTGGTTCTCCAGATGTCCATGGTCTACAATTCCTATGAGCTCCTGCCAGCCAGGGGCTCATGGGAATTGTAGTCCATGGACATCTGGAGAGTCACAGTTTGACCAGCCATGACCCCCCCCCCCGAGTCATCTTGATCTGCACCAGCTGGCAGATGTTTATCTGCATTTCATAACATTTACATTCTAGTTTCTACATCAGGGGTGGGCAAACCATGGTGCTCCAGATGTCCATGGACTACAATTCCCATGAGCCCCTCTACCAAACCTGGACTGATCCTGACACCCTCATGGGAACTGTAGTCCATGGACATCTGGAGGGCCACAGTTTGCCCACCCTGTTCTACATATTTCTTACCCATCTGGCCACTCTAGTGAGACTCTTTCCCGCAGGGCCAGTCTGCTGCGCTCTTGACAGGGCAATTCAATCCAGACTTCTGCCAGTGAAATTACTGGCTTTGGACCAGTATAACTCACACAACTAATTTCCCAGAGGGACAGACTACCCAGGTTAAAACTGGTGGGTTCTAATCTGGCGAACCTGGTCTGATTCCCCACTCCTCCTCCACAGGCAGCCAGCTGGGTGACCTTGGGCTCGTCACAGCCCTGATAGTAACGTCTTGACAAAGCAGTTCTGTCAGAACTCTCTGAGCTTCACCTACCTCACAGGGCAGTGAGAAGCAGGGTATAAAATCCATCTCCTTCTTCCCTGTACCAGATGCCACTTCATAAAGCAGCCATTGTCTCCAGGGGGACTGATCTCTGCCATCTGAAGACTACACTTGGCCACTCTTAATGGCCCATCTGTGTTTGCTCTCTCCCAGCAGACTGTGAAGATACCAGAGAAGACAGGTCACCGGAGAGAAACGCTTGGAGACTTCAGTGCTCCAAAAGCTGCTCCCCATCTGGCTTACGACCTAGCCTCTCATGCCTGCCATTGCATCTCTGGTGTTACTGGAAAGGTCTTTCTCCCCACCCCCTCCCATGGCCGTGGGGGTGAGGTGGGGGCCATAATGGCATCCTTCCCTCTCGACATTCCAGGCACGCGCCAGGTCCCACTGTGGCTTTGGCAGACCGGGGCCGGCTGCTTGTCACCGACTCACCATCCGTTCCTGTTTATCACCCCAGCTCCTCAGGCTCATTTGATGAGTGGGACATCTGAGAATGTTTGTACAGTTGGTTTCCTTCCCCTGCGCCGTCTCTGTAGCTCCGGCTTCTTCCAAATCTCCTTTTGCTCCCAACCGCCAAGTCGGTGACTGGGTTACATCACAGGCCCTTTCCTTTGGGGAAGGGAAAGCCAGAGCGAGCGGTTGGGTTGATGCCACCCGTGTGGGGGGCTACGGACCCCCCCAAGTGTAATTGATGAGTGACATCTGGTATTTAATTTATTTCGGTTGCACCCTGCCTTTCTTCCACAGAGCTCAAGGTGGCACAGATGGGATTGCCCGTGGATTGCCAAACCTGACTCAAATTTCATCACGATGGCGGAGAGCCAGAGTGGCATCGTGGTTAAGAGCTGCAACCTCTCATCTGGAGAACCAGGTCTGAGTCCCCACTTCTCCACCACAGGCAGCCAGCTGGGTGACCTTGGGCCAGTCGCAGTTCCCTCAGAGCTCTCTCAGCTCCTCCTACCTCACAGAGTGCCTGGCGTGGGGAGAGGAAGGGAAGGTCATGACCTTCCCTTCCTCTCCCCACGCCAGGCACTCTGTGAGGTAGGAGGAGCTGAGAGAGCTCTGAGGGAACTGTGACTGGTCAGCTGCTTTGAGATACTTAAGGCCTGCTAGGTGATCTTGGGTTAGCACCAGGTTTCTCTCAGAGCTCTCCCAGCCCCAATTCTCTCACAAGGTACCTGTTATGGGGAGGGGAAGCAAAGACAATTGTGGGCCTCTTTCAGACACATGCAGCCAGCTGGGTGATCTTGGGCTAGTCACAGTTCTCTCAGAGCTCTCTCAGCCCCACCTACCTCACAGGGTGCCTGTTATGGGGAGAGGAAGGGAAGGCGATTGCAGGCTGCTTTGAGACTTCTGTGAGTGGCAAAAAGCAAGGTACAAAAAAACCCAGTCCATCTTCTTTTTCTGGAAATTCAACCAAGGCATTTGGGAGTGAGAGTTTTTAAGAGTTGGATGGGGAACAACCAGTGCATCAAACACTGTGAGAAAGAATGGAGAAACATGACTCCAGAGAGAGAGAAGGTACCCGCCAACAAAAGGTAGCTCTGGTCACAGCCTTCATAGTGATCAATGACATCTTTCTGTGCATCCATCCAGGCAACGACTGGACTTAAACCTGGGTTACTTCTACATAGAACTCTTTGCTCCATATCGCACCCCCTAGCTTCTCTCCCCAGCCTTAACCATTGTGATGCAGTTGCCCGACATCCAGGTTTTTTCCGGCCTTGCTGCCTGGATTCAAAAACCTGATATGAGGTCTCCATGAAGATCAGAAGAAGAGCTTGTTCTTATATGCCGCTTTTCTCTATCTGAAGGAGGCTCAAAGTGGCTTGCAGTCGCCTTCCCTTTCCTCTCCCCACAACAGACACCCTGTGAGGTGGGTGAGGCTGAGAGAGCACTGAGATTACTGAAGAAGAAGGGTTGATTCTTATATGCCGCTTTTCTCTACCCGAAGGAGTCTCAAAGTGGCTTACAATTGCCTTCCCTTTCCTCTCCTCTGTGAGATAGGTGAGGCTGAGAGACATGATATTACTGCTCAGTCAGAAGTATCTGTGCTGTGGCGAGCCCAAGGTCACCCAGCTGGCTGCATGTATGAGAGCGGGGAATCAAACCCAGCTTGCCAGATTAGAAGTCTGCACTCCTAACCACTACACCAACCTTCAATCAAACTTTCTCAACCAGGGTTTTCTGAAACCCTGGGATGTCTTGATGGTCCTGTAAGGGTTTCCTCAATGGATGGGAATTAATTATTTTGTGTGTGTGTGTGTGTGTGTATGTACACACCCCCACATATATATTAAATATTTATAGGATGATATGACCATATATGGTCATGTCTACCCCCTCCTGAAATGGCCATTTGATGGGCCTGGAGGGGGTAGTAAAGGGATGCATATGTCCACAGCTCTGCTTCCCAACCATATTCTGAACCATTGCACTACTTCTGGGGTTTCTCAAAGCCTGAAGAATGTTGCAGGGGTTTCTGAATGGTAAAAAAGTTGAGAATCATAGAGTTGGAAGGGACCTCCTGGGTCATCTAGTCTAACCCCCTGCACTATGCAGGACACTCACATCCCAACCGCTCATCCACTGTAACCTGCCACCCCCTTGAGCCTTCACAAAATCAGCCTCTCCGTCAGATGGCTATCCAGCCTCTGTTTAAAAATTTCCAAAGATGGAGAACCCACCACCTCCCGAGGAAGCCTGTTCCACTGAGAAACCTCTGTAACTGTCAGGAACTTCTTCTGGATGTTTAGATGGAATTTCTTTTGCCTTAATTTAATCCCATTGGTTCTGGTCCATCCTTCCGGGGCAAGAGAGAACAACTCTGCTCCATCCTCTACATGGCAGCCTTTTAAGTACCTGAAGATGGCTATCAAATCCCCTCTCAGACATCTCCTCTCCAGGCTAAACAGACCAAGCTCCCCCAACCTTTCCTTATACGTCTTGGTCTCCAAAGGCTAATGAAAACTATAGGCAAAGCAGGTTTTGGATCTGTGTAGAAGATCTAGAATTCCAGGCCTCCCTGCTCTTCTCAATTCCATTTACACCCACCATTAGCCACTCCAACCAATGCTACTCTCACCGAGACTTCTAAAAATTCATAGCAGCTATATCACCATGTCTGCCTCGGACCTTGTGGCCCAATCTGCTCCGATCTCAGAAGCTAAGCAAGATTGGCCCTGATCAGTATTTGGAAGGGAGACCAACAAAGAACTCCAGGGGGCAACACGGAGGTGGGCAACGGCAAACTGCTGAACATCTGTTTCCTTGGAAACCCGACAGAGGGACCGTGAATCAGCTGTGACATGACATTACTATAGATAGCAATGTTACCTACCAGTAATTTTTTTAACATGCCCAAAAAAGAAAAAAAAAACATCGGTAAAAGGAGGAGAGTATGTCAGGCCAAAGAGAACAGGGAGGAAAAATGAAGAATCTCCTGACAGAGAGCAAAACAAGGATTTGTCCCTGTGTGAAAGCCACCCAGAGGAAGAGCTGTTTGTTTATACCCCACTTTACCCGGATTCCCAAAACGGCTTCTCTTCCTTTCCCTCCCCATGTGGGATCAGTGGGGCTGAGAGAACTCGGTGAGATCAGCTGTAAGAGAACTGTGACTAGCCCAAGGTTACCCAGCCAGCTGTATGTGAAGGAGTGGGGAATAAAATCTGCTTCAAAAGATTAGAGGCCGCTGCTCTGAACCACTACACCACGCTGCCTCTCAGCCAATAAGAGTCAGCAAAGCAGCTGATAGGACAGACTGAATCACAAGACCCAATGACCTATGCCGACTCCATTTTCAGGGATGTGCAGTAGAGATGGAATCGCTTTCCTTAGTCACTTTCCAGACCATGAGGTGGAGGGGAAAAATACCACGGAAAGTGCTGGAAACAACACAAGGCTCACACACACGAGTTCTTTTCCCTAACACTCTTTAATAATGATATGAGAAATACATTCTGACAGAGGCTAAGCACAAGGCCTTTAAGACTCTGAGTGGGGCAGGGAAATTGCCGATTCCTGCTCCATCATAAATATTTAAATCATTGTACAAAATAAAAATTAAACAAGGGGACAGACGGCGCCTTCAGACCATATGAGAGGATGTGTTGAAATGCTGGTTGTCTGGAGTCGTCCAGCAGCTGAGAGGACAATTATACAATGAGGCACAGTGTTCATGTTAATTACACCCGAGTTTCGGTTATACCCTTTCCCCCCTTTTCCCAAAAGATTCTTTCCCAAGAGCAAGCAAGGAAAAAAGGACCATTTGAGGAGATAGGCATCCACAAGAGAGCATCCCCGAGAAAAGCAAGCTGAAGCTTTTTTATCACATGGACTGAGGAACAAGAATTTTGTTTGGGTTTAAATTCCGATCTCTCAAATTAACAAAAAAATTTCCTGTGATTTTTTTTTTGATTACCTGTCTTAGGACAAGCTAGTTCTCACTGAAGTGGTCTAGCTGTAATTTGAACTGAGCCACCTCAAATTGCAGGCAAGTGCTCCCTTGAGCAATTGCCCCTCCAAACAAAAATATTCTCTGAATGCAATAAACTAGTGTGTCAGTGTTAGGCGCTTCGCTGACAAGCTACTTTTCTATGTGCAGGATAGGGAGGAGCACTTAATCTTAGGAGTCTGTCTCCCCACAGAAGTGTACAGCCCGGCCACAGAAGAATTGTTTATACCCCTCTTTTCTCTGCCCTAAGGAATCTCAAAGCAATTTACAATCTCCTTCCCTTTCCTCTCCTCACAACAGACACCCTGAGAGGTAGATGGGGCTGAGTTCTGACAGGACTGCTGTGTGAGAACAGTACTATCAGGGCTGTGACTAGCCCAAGATTACCCAGCTGGCTGCATGTAGAGGAGCGTGGAATCAAACCCAATTCGCCAAATTAGAAGTCAACGCTGTTAACCACTGCACCAAGCTGGCTCTTGTTTCATAATCTTTTAAATATAGTCTCGGCTCCCCTCTTCCTCCATATCAGGTATGGCATTGGAAAGGAGATTTTCTCCCACTGAAACCTGAATTTCCCCTCTGTTTCTATGCCATTATTGAGGGGCATGTTGCTAATTAATAAGTGCAGAAGAATCTCAGGGCTTGCTTACCCTATAATGATGTATGCCTGTAATAATTCACATAGAGATGGCGATACTCAAAAGACATGCTGAGGAGTGATTTTCTTGTCCTAAATCAAAGGAGAATTGTGTTCCCCCCCCCCCAAGGATTATATATATTTTGAGGCCAGAGATTCTGACCCAGTGCTCGTTTCTCTGGGGTGTCTTGTCAAATGACTGGGACGAGAGGCTGTGTGTCCTCCCTTGCCCCGTGCCTACCTTTTGGTGCCATCCCCCAAACTGCACAGAAAACAGATTCCCTTCTGTAATGGATGCCCTGGTGTGTGACAAACAGACCGTTTCCTGCCCTTAATCAACCTTTGGGAGTAAGGAATGCACAATAACAGTCCTTCCTGTTTCGGCAGTGGTGTGTGTGTGTGTGCGTGTGGAGGGAGATTTAAAAAAAAAAGTCTCAACTCATGAAAGTGAACTTTACTTTGGAGAGAAGGTTAGAAAGCCAAACACAATGTCCTTGAAATTTCCTCCACGGGGCCTCCGTCCACGAAAACAGGATAAAGCAACTTCCGCTGTCACAGCCCTTGAGATGAAATCGGAGATGGGGGGGGATTCTTCTGCTCCAGTCTGGGAGGAGGGGCAGGGCACGGCAGGGCAGGCAGCAAGAACTGCTGTTCATTGCTGAAGGGGAGGTGGGGGAGAGCCTTTTGGAATTGGGGGGGGGGGTGTCCATTGGTGCTTTTACTTCAGGGCATCCAGATGGGTGCAGACCTGTTGGAACACGTCATCTACCGAGCCTTCGGCGTTGAGCTGAGGACGACAGAGAACATTTATCATTTTGTCACTGCCACACTACATAAAGGCCTTATCCCTGAGCACGGTCCCCTTTTCAAATCAAACCTCCCAATTTCCCTCCTGGTCATGATACACCAGGGGTAGCCAAACTGACTACAATTCCCATGAGGCTGGCCAGAGCTCATGGGAATTGTATCTGGAAAGCCACATTTTGGCCATCCGAAGTCCCCTCTCTGCCCTCCCCCTCGTGTACACAAGGGTATTTCCAGAGAGGAACAGTATCTACTCCCACCCAATTCAAGGGCTTTTCCTGCACTCAAATTGCTTGGGCCTCCACGGAAGAATATCTTTGGGAGAGAGGCAAGGCACAGCCTCTAGGGTTGCACTGGCAGACAGGAATGCCGACATTTTGCATCTCTGTTGTCATATCCAGGATTGCTGATCAACAATTCTCCTTCTGCCACTGCACATTGCTAAATATTCTCCTTGGCAAGGCAAATCAGTTTGCTCTGGAACAGCCAGATATTTTTTTAAAAAACAGATTTATTTCTCCCCAGTGGAGACCCTTAACATCTTGCCCCATTTTCTGCTCCCATCCCCCTGTGAGGTTGGCTAAGCCAAGAGAGAAAGTGAACGGCCCAAAGTCACCCGGCCAGATCCCATGGCAGAGCAGAGATTTCAAGCTCATACTACTACAACAATGTGGGGGAGACAGCACAAGATATCAACACAATAGAGAAAAACTGTGCCTGAAACAGGACAATTTAAAATACAATAAACAAACTTGCTTGTGGTTTTCTTCTTAATTTTATTGTGCTTGTAGTAACACACAAACGATCGTTTCTGCCAAACAGCTTTTATCAGTTTGTGGTCACAATAAAGACTTAGTATGAATCAATAAATACTAAAACATACATTCCGTTTTGATTAGCTGTAAGTAAATAAACCTGTTGGAGATGCCAAGGCCACCAGAAGTGCATCTGACCTCAACCAGGGCCAGGATCTTTTTGGTCCTGGCTCCAACCTGGCGTTCACATTTCTGAGGGGCCTGCAATTCGGAGCTCCTCTGCTGGGTCTTTGGTTGAGGCCAGAGTGAATCAGATCGAGGGCCCCTCCCTGAAATGGCTAGGGCAGGGGTAATCAAACTGCGGCCCTCCAGACGTCCATGGACTACAATTCCCAGGAGCCCCTGCCAGCGTTGTAGTCCATGGACATCTGGAGGGCCGCAGTTTGACTACCCCTGGGCTAGGGCAACTGCCACTCCTCCACCATCTATACCCCCGAGGCATGTATTGTTGGGGCCTGTTGAAGGGGGAGGGGTAGTTATGCTGCCAGGGTGCATCATTTTATTCTGTTTTATTGGGGTTTTATTGTGGGGTTTTATGATGTTACCTGCCACGAGCCAGTTGCTTAGGAATGGAAGCCTATACACAAACAAACTAAGACAGTGTTGGGTCTGGAGGGGGTGGGAAGAGGCATGTACACAGCGCTGCTTCCCAACCATACTCTGCACAATGCTGCCTGGCATGGTCTTCCTCAAATGAGGGGGTGGGGGCACCTAAAATTTCAAGGCCTGGAGAAATTCTGAAGGCAGGGGGTTGGGGGGAATTCCCCTTTTCACTGGGGGGGGGGATTGATGTTTGTGGAAAAATTAAAATCTATGCAATACTTATTTCCTATCAAAGTTAAATCTCAACACTCGAGAATGACCTGATGTAGCACATGGATATTACATTTTTGACATCTGAGATGTAGGAGAAATTCAAAATGGAGGTAGAAAACAAATTTGGTGGTAAATACAAGAAAGTATATTATTGGGATAGAAACTTTCCTATATAGCAGGTTTGGATATTAATCTAAACTTTACAGCTCTGAAAAAACTACTTTTTAACAACAAAATAATTCATACTTGAATTTAAAAAAAAAACTTAAAATTTTGTATACAATTTTTTTCAGTGTTCTGGCAAATTTTTCAAGTTTTTGCCATTGGAAGAACTGAGGAAGTCCTCCAACATTTCATGATGCACATCTGGAATGAGTGAAATACTTTAAGACAGTGGCCTCCAACCCCTGGTCTGAAGACCGGTACCGGTACGTGGATCATTTGGTACCGGGCTCCTCCTCGTCCTCCTCCCCGGCTGCTGCCTCAGGGACTGCCCTGCCACTCTGCCGCCGGCTCACCTTTGGTGTTCTCTAGCGGTCGCCATGGCTGGGGCTCCCCCTCGGTGTGGAACTGCGCAGCTGCTGCTGGCAGCGCCCCCCAGTGGGCGGAGGAAAGTCAGGGGCGCCAGCAGGAAAGCAAGTGGAGCAGGGGCTCAGGCGGCGGCGACATCCCTCGGCAAAAGACTGCCCCCCCCCCAGGCCTCAGTAAAATTGTCAAGCATTGACTGGTCCCTGATGATAGAAAGGTTGGGGACCACTGGTTGGGGACCATATGAGTGAGATACTTTAAGATGTGTGTGTGTATAATATGACTTTTCCAGTGCACTCCCAAATTTCCCACTGGAATAATGGGAAAAAGTCCTCAGACTTGCTCATTCTGCAAATTTTGAGTATGCCAAACCTTGCTTCAAGATGAAAGTGGTCTAATAAGCCAATAATATAATTTAACATAAAGTAATGATTTAATTTGGAAAAGCATGATCTTTGCCTCTGTTCTCACTAGCAGTGGATCCTTTTGCACTTTCCCTTCTTATATTGTACTTTTATATGCTATTAAAGGCTTGTTGTTGTTGATTTAATTTGGAGAGTTACACTGTCATCAACTATTATTAATTATTAATGTAACTTAATTGCATGTAAATTCCTGTTGTTACCCACCCTGAGCTAACTGGGAAGGGTGTGCTGTAATAATAAATTATTAATAATAAATTAATAAATGATTGTTGTTGTTGTTGTTGTTATTACTCATTCATGTCCCCCAAGTTATTTATTGGCTTTTTTTAATACCTCAGGAAAAAAATATCCTTTTTTTCTTGAATTTCCTGATCCCCCAGGCAGCACACCTCCAGTTACACCCACTTAATATGCCAGGGGGGACCAAACTGTGGCTCTCCAGATGTCTTTGGACTACAATTCCCACCGGCAGGAGCTCAGGGAATTGTAGTCCATGGATATCTGGAGAACCACAGTTTGGCCACCCCTGTAATATGGGTTTACAAAAGAAAACTGGGCTCCCTATGCTACTACAGCTCCACTGAGTTGATTCCATTCCATTATTTCTATACAAGGAAAAAGAGAAAAACGAAAGAGAATGATAGGCACTAGGAAGGATTTTGCATCAAGGGGTTCTTTTATGTTCTTCTAATTTATGGAAATCAGTGCTATGGGATTTGCTGGGGCTTACAGCCCAAGATGGCTTTGAAAGTTCAAGGACGTTAAGTTAATTCTGCAAAATACTATTAGCCAAGAGAGCTCCTTTAGTTATCCCTGTGTCTGACGGGTTTCCTGGTTGCTCTGACTCTATGTTGGTAAACAAGTTATTGAATGAGAACCTTCAGGTGTTTGTTCCTACTACAAAGTTCTGTGCAGCTGCCTGTAAAATCTACTGTCTTATGGCAGGGTGATTTTTCCATGAAATTGGATTCTTTTATAGTGGGATTTGTCCAGTTCTATGGATGTTGGATTGTTTCCCCTTCCATGATCTATGGATTTGTTAATGCTCTAATCTGTTTTTATGTTGTGTTTTTTTAATGTTCTGGCCTATGATTGTTTAAATAATGATTGAGCTCCTTTGGTCAGGAGCAGTGTATCACTGAATATACCAGTTGATGGGAGGAGGGGCAACGGGGGCCTTCCTGCCAGGTAGTATTGAAAAAAGAGTGGTAAACTAGATGAAGACCTTGGACTCACCTAGCAAGGCTCCTGTAAGTGGAGATAGTCACAGTCTATCCACTGCTTCTAACTATACCAGTTCACCGTCAGAGACAATGGCTCTCTGCACACCAGCTGCAGGAAGGAGCCAAGCTTTGTAGGCTTCCTCAAGGCACCTGGCTGGCCACTGTCTGTTCGATTTCTATGCTGCCCCTCACTTGGTGAGAAATGAGATACTGAAATAAGACACTTGATTGGATCCCACAGGGCTCTCATGATACAATCCTTAGTAGGGTTGGCTGGTCTATCAGACCAGCAGGGGATAGGGGGGGCTTTCCGGGGGGAGGAGAGAAATGGGAAGTAAACGCAATGTTGCTATATCCCCCAGAAGTGATACGGGCACATCGGGTGTCACCAACGGCAACTCAGTATGTTGGCAAAACCTCCGTGGTAGAATTCACTTCTTACCACAAACTTGTGACCTTAAACCAGGGATAGTCAAACTGCGGCCCTCCAGATGACCATGGACTGCAATTCCCATGAGCCCCTGCCAGCATTTGCTGGAAGGGGCTCATGGGAATTGTTGTCCATGGACATCTGGAGGGCCGCAGTTTGCCTACCTCTGCCCTAGACAAAAGCATCATCCCCAGCATGCCTGTATCACTTCTGGGTTACATAGCAATGTTGCATTCACTTCCTGCTGCTTCCCTCCCTGCTCTTAGTAAGTTCTGGTTCCTGAGAGCCCTGAAATGGGGGGAAGAGGCTCCAAATGGGGGACCCTCCGCCCCCAACTGGGGAACAGAAACCCCAAACTTCAAACTACATTCCAAATGCTTGCAGAAATCCTATCCTGGTTATCTTGCCATTGACAAATCCAGCCAAAGCCCTCCCCCTAGCAATGAGTGTTTTTTGCAGACTGCCCAAATCTCAGAGGCTGCTTCCTCCCCACCCAAACTCCCGTACTGAAGCTGTCTCTGAAGCCCGTCTGCTGCTGCTTCTCTCTCCCCCCTCCCCATGAGAGGATGACTCATCTCCTTACTATGCCAGGCATGCAGTGCCCTGCTGAGAACTTCCTCTGAGGGATGAATGAACTGGTTGCGTCTGCAGGATCCATCCCTGCTCCCTCCCACCCGGCTGGGACTGCTTCCTGGCGAACTGTGAGACAGCTACGTCTGGAGCATGACCCTCTAGGCCAGGGGTAGCCAAACAGTGGCTCTCCGGCTGCCCATGGACTACAATTCCCATGAGCCCAGCAGGGGCTCATGGAAGTTGTAGTCTATGGGCCTCTGGAGAGCTACCATTTGGTCACCCTTGCTCTAGGCCCAAAGCTCCTCACCACCACATTCTCCCCCATCCCTGTGAGCAAATATGGGCAGCTGCATGCCTAGCAGCAGGAGGGTTGTTTCTGCCGCCTGGCGAGTGCCCTCAGTCGTCCTGCTGCCCATGCCTCTAGAGCAGGAGTAGTCAAACTGCGGCTCTCCAGATGTCCATGGACTACAATTCCCATGAGCCCCTGCCAGCATTTGCTGGCAGGGGCTTATGGGAATTATAGTCCATGGACATCTGGAGGGCCGCAGTTTGACTCCCCCTGCTCTAGAAGAAAAGACTGGAAATATCGAGTCCCTTTTGGAAGCCCAGGCTAGCCGAATCTCAACAGATCTTGGAAACTATGCAGGGTCAGCCCCAGGTTCTCCGTGTATGGTAGAGCCCACCAAGGACCTCCAGGGTGGTCCCACAGAGGCAGCCAAAGGCAAATCACCTCTGCATGGCTTCGGCCTTGAGAAACCAAGGGGTGACTGTAAGTGGGCTGTGCCATGAAGGCATTTTCCACTGACCCTGGAAAAGTTTGGCTATTGTGTCAGGAGTGCACACGTCTCCTCCTCTCAGTTCTCTCCTTTTGAGAGCCAGTGTGGTTCAGAGTGGCAGCTTCTAAGCTGGAGAACTGCTTTGATTTCCCCCTTCCCCACATGCAGCCAGCTGGGTGACCTTGGGCCAGTCCCAGTGCTCTCAGAGCTCTCTCAGCTCCATCGACCTCACAGGGTATCTGTTGTGAGGAGGGGCAGGGGGAGGGAAGGCAATTGTGAACTGCTTTGAGATACATGAAAACTGCTGGGTGACCTTGAGCCAGTAGCAATTCTCCCAGAGCTCTCTCCGCTGTACCTTTCACACAGGTTGTCTGTTGTGGGAAGAGGAAGGCTAGGGTATGTTGTTTTGAGATACACACGGCCAGTGGTTGACCTTGAGCTGCTCACAGTTCTCTCTGAGCCGTTTGGGTGCTTTGATTCCTGACCTGTGCTTAAACTGCAAAAGAGTAGCCATGAGGGCATGAGTGACCAATATGGATTGGGGCCACAGTGCTGGAGATGGGAGCATGGGCTTAAGTCTTCCTCTGCCCATGCTGTTTGCCTCACTAAAAATTACCCCTAGGCTGCTTTTAACTCCGGTGGTGAAAAAAAGGGACATGAGAAATTCTTGTATTAAAAGAACCCATAAAGCCTCAATTTAGACTAGGGCTGTGCGTTTCGGCCACCGAAGTGCACAACCCAAGTTTAGACTGGGGAAACACCACCAGTAGAAGAGTTAGACCACCCCATTTATGTGCATCAGCATTAATCTCGCTTGCTGGCTTTTTCCATCCCACCTAAACTGGGCAGTTCCCTGTCACTAAAACTACAAATCAAGTGCACCTTGAAGACCAACAAGGTTTTATTCAAGATATAAGCTTCCATGTCTCAGCATACTTCTTCAGGTATCTTCAGATAGCTTATACCTCGAATAAAACTTGGTTGGTTTGAAATGTGCCCTTGTACTCAAACTTTGTTGTGCTGCTTCAGACCAACGTGGCTGCCTGTCGAAATCTACAAATCAAGGGACATTCAACATCACACAAGTCTCTGTGACCAAGGCGGCCTATAGTCAACAGATGGATAAATAAAGGTATTTTGGCCTCCAGTTGCCCAGTGGGATGGGAAGCAGGAAAATCCCTGGCTGCTTCAAGCAAAGGAGAAACGGATATTGGGTAAGCGGCCCCTGTTCTACCACCTCAACCAAAAATGACCTCCTGCGCTCCATCCGATTTGTGCTTTCATTACTCTCTTGGATCCTGTGAAAGGATGGGCTCCCCAAATCCCCAAAAGTCAATGGGGGCATACCTTGCGGACGATCCCCCTCTTCTCGTAGAAGGCGATGACCGGCTCAGTGGCCTTGTAGTAGGTCTCCAGGCGCTTCTTGATGGTCTCCTCGTTGTCGTCCACCCGCCCACTCGTCTCACCGCGCTTCAGCAGCCGTTTCACCATGGTGTCCTTGCCGGCGTCCACGTAGAGCAGCAGCGTGGGAGCTGCGATCTGGATAGGGGGACCATGAAGGGAAGGAAAAAGGATGCTCATGTCAGTTTCACCCAGCCACTCTCAAGCTTCTTTTTTTGGCCATGGGCCTTTTAGGAGCTCTTCTCGGGTTCCGGGACCCCCTTCTATAGCCTTGCGGAATGAGCTAGGCCAGGGGTAGTCAAACTGCGGCCCTCCAGATGTCCATGGACTACAATTCCCAGGAGCCCCCTGCCAGCATTCGCTGGCAGGGGGCTCCTGGGAATTGTAGTCCATGGACATCTGGAGGGCCGCAGTTTGACTACCCCTGAGCTAGGCTAAAAAAGGCCTAAGCTACAAGTGAGCTAACTATACTTGACATAACAGGCTTTATATAGATGGGAGACAGATTTCCAGAACATTTGACCAAGAGAAGATGTGTGTTCATTTTTTTAATATCTTGGATGCATTAATTCAAGCACACACAAAGGAACATATTACAGGATTTCCTCTTCTTTCCCTTAACGAAGGTCAAACTTTCTAGCGATTAATAACGTCGTATGTGACAAAAAAGATTTTGTCAGTTCGGTTACCAGAGCCCCCCACAAACCCTTTGGGCTACCCTTCTCATATTTTTCAGTCTATGGCACCGTTCTGATGTGCTATAAGGCCTCCCAGCAGGCTGTTTGACCTCTGTTAATAACTAGATTCAAAGCCCATTCGTGAGAACAGGCTTTGAAAGCCCCCCCCCTCACCGTGGCCACCCAGCGTTTACTTCCCATTTCTCTCCTGCCCCCGGAAAGCCCGGGTGTGGTGTTTCTGGGCCCAAAGGGAAGGCCTGCTTCCCCCGCTCCCCCATGGCGGTGGCGTGGTCTTCCCCTCAGGCCTAGAAGCACACCCTTCGAGGCCCTGGGTGTGCTTCTAGGCCCGAGGGGAAGGCCTCCTTCTTTACTCAGGTGTCTTGCTGCTTCCCCATCGCTTTCTGGCCTATCCTGGTGAGGGCCTAGAAGCCTTTCTGGCCTGTTCTGGTGAGAGCCTAGATTGTGCCCTCACCCGATTGGCTAGAACTGCTGTCTGTCCTGGTGAGGGGCCAATTGGAAGGAGCTTTGCGTCTTCCGATTAGCCCCTCACCTGGACCAGCCCCGTCCACTCTCCGCCCACTTATCCCTTAGCGAAATATGAAGGTGGAAAGATGGCTGGTCTAGCCTGCTCTACTTCAGCGCTGACCAACAGACGTGCAGAGAAAGGTGGCATGTTACTCCTTGCGGAGGCTGGATCAGCATCCATCCTCTCACGCTGATAGCAAACTTAACAGCGTTCAGTTCAAATTGTAGAGCAGAGAGAAACCTCCACACACACACACACACACACACACACAGGGTTAGGACAATAAAATCAGAGTCCAGTGGCACCTTTAAGACCAACATAGATTTATTCAAGGCGTGAGCTTTCGAGTGCAAGCACTCTTCCTCAGACTTCCTCAGGGTTAGGGTTTATTTCTTGTTTATTTCTTATGCCAACAAGTTTCACTCATTTATAGACTGCTTCCCCCAAGTAAGCTCAGAGGTGAACAGAGGTCTTTGTCATTTGCCGTGACTTAGGAGTTGGCCCAATAATTAAAAATTAAAACCCGCATCCTAAAAAGCCTTAGAAGAACTGACATAAAACCCCACATCCTAAAGCTAAGAAGCTCTACTTTGTGTTAGTGTCTGAGCTGCAAAGGAAAGAGATGGCCCTTGACTGCTGGGTATGGGTTTTTTTGTGTGTCCCTGCAATCCAATACAAAATAACTCCAGACTAAGTGTACTGAAATCTACGGACATGGACTGAAATCACTCTGCCTGTAATTGCAATGCAATCAACCAGCTTGCCTGAGTACAGCACGTACAATGGTTATAATTGTCAGGTTTCTCCATTTCTGGCCGTTCTGTTCTTATCAGAGCAGGCTTTTAGCGGTGTTTTGTTTTTTTCGAAAAGACATAATTGTTCTCCCAGCAGGCCCAGGACCACAGGGAGGGTCCATGCTGCCCTCTAGTGATGCTTCAAGTTATCACAGGTCCCAAAGGCTACATCCCATGTATAAATTAGAAAGGGGCTGAAAACGATCCCTGGCCAGACTGAACGAAGAGCAATCCACCAAGATCTTCAGACCCTCAGAATTGATTCTGAAGTTACTTCTGTAAACTCTGCACATAGTGGTCAGTCTAGCACAATTCAGTTAGTCTGACCACACAGCAGATATGGTTGCCAACTCCAGGTTCAGAAATACCCAGGGATTTGAGGATAGGATTTAGGGAAGGTGGAGAGGAGACCTCAGTAAGGTATAATTCCATCTTCCAAAGCAGCCGTTTTCTCTAGGAGACGTGGAATAAATTTCTTAAACATAGAAAAGGAAGAGCCGGTTCTTTTGACTACACGGATGAGTCTCAAAGCGGCTCACAATCGCCTTCCTCTCCCCACCACAGCTACCCTGTGAGCAAGGTGGGGCTGAGAGAGCTCTAAAAGAACTGCCCTGCAAGAACAGCTCTCACAGGACTGTGACTGGTCCAAGGTCACCCAGTTGGCTGCATGTAGAGGAGGAGTGGGGAATCAAACCTGGTTCTCCACATCTGGAGCCACCACTCTTAACCGCTATACCAGGCTGAATGGAAATCTACATAAGCAATCTATGCCATCTGGAGACCAGCTGTAATTCCAGGAGGTCTCCAGCTCCCACCTGGGTGAAAAAACATTGCTTCTGGAAACGAGAGTGCCATTCCAGACCTCATTTTGATGAAGCCCCCCCCCCCCCACTCCTTACTACATAAAAGTCTTTATGAACTTTTGAAGCCCTGAATAGTACTTATTGGACAGTTGCTGTCGTTTCCTTTTTCTTTGTCAGCCTACCTGGAGGGCAACAATCACAGCAGCTCCTCAGGGTCCTAGGCAAGGGTCTATCCCCAGACCTGCTAACCAAGATTCTTTTAAAGAAGAGATGCCAAAGATTCCAGACGGGACCTTCCACATAAAAAGCGGGGACTCTGCCGCTGTGCTATGACTGGCCAGGAAACTCTCTCTGGGAGGGCGATCCAGTCGCTCAGCCTAACCTCCCTCACAAAGGCTGTGGCAAGGAAGAGAATTGTGTACACTGCTATGAGCTCTACAGAGATATGGCAGGATAAATGTGTGCTAGGCAGAGAAGAGACAGAGAGCGGCTCTCCCAGGACCCAAGCCGAGAAAAGGCCTTTCCAAGCACCTTCTATCCGAGATGCTTTACCCGGAAATGCAAGGGACTGAACCCAGGATATTCGGCATGGAGGAATGAGGGTTCCCACACTGTGTCTACTACCTTTCTTTTAGTTCTAGAGGAGGGGTCAAACATTGCTGGCCTCCCCAAACCTCCTAAGACTGGAGCAATCTAGCCATCATCAATCAGTTTCTAGTCCTTGAGATTAAAGGCAAAGCAAAAAGAAAAAGAAAAAAAGAAAAAAGCAAATAACAAAACAATCTCAAAAGTGGCCAGGGCCTCATCTACCCCGTGAGATGTTTAAATCAGGGGTAGTCAACCTGTGGTCCTCCAGATGTTCATGGACTACAATTCCCATGAGCCCCTTCCAGTTTGCTGGCAGGGGCTCATGGGAATTGTAGTCCATGGACATCTGGAGGACCACAGGTTGACCATCCCTGACATGATGCAGAGAGTGCACCTTATGAACGAATCCCCCAGCAGTTTCCCCTCTCAATTCAGATCAGGAGTGGGCCTGTGCAAGTGGAGTGGTTTTAAGCCTACCTGTACCTTGTTTTAATTTGAGCCAGCTTGACGTAGTGGTGAGTTTGATTCCCAACTCCTTCACAGGCAGCCCGCTGGGTGACCTTGGGCCAGTCCCAGTTCACTCAGAGCTCTCTCAGCCTCACCTACCTCACAGGGTGGTCTGTTGTGGAGGGGAGGAAGAGAAAGTGATTGTGAGTCACTCTGAGAGATATGAGGACTGCTGGGTGACCTTGGGCCATTCACAGTTCTTTCAAAGCTCTCTCAGCCCCACTTACCTCACAGGGTATCTGCTGTGGGGAGAGGATGGGAAGTCCTTTGTAGCAGCTTTGAGACTCCTTCAGGGAGTAAAAAGTGGGGTACGGAAAAAACCCAGCTCTTCTTATTATTTGAAATGCCCCAGGAGATTGCAGCATACCCCATTGTCTTACCTTCTTCTCAAATTCCTCGCCCTGCTTCACCTCCCGGGGATAGCCATCAATCAAGTAACCCTTGGAGACATCTGCCTTGGCCACCATGGCATCCCTCAGCATATCAAGAACTGTATCCTTTGGACAGAGAGGAAAAATGCAGTTGATGGCAGAAGAACTAAATATCAACCCATTAAGTCCTGCAGATCCCTTAAAGCTTTGCATCTATGGTCCATCTCTGCCACAAGCCATCAATTCTGCTGCACTTTCTCAGACTGTCAGCAGTTTGAGAAAAAAACCCTCATCCAAAGAATAACCAGAAAAGACATGGTGGAGCAAGAATTTGAACTCAGGCCTCCCTGAGTTCAGCAGTATATCAGATTCGTTGTGGTTTAAATAGCAGCAGAGATGACAATTCAGAAATGTAGAGTTTAATTTTTCTACCTGTCGCAGCACACCGGTTGATACTTCCACTAGCTCCCCACCATGAATTCTCTCAGTCTCAGCGAGTTCAGACCCAATTTATTACCCACATCCTCTCCTCAACAGAATGAAGAAGACCAAGGGGAGACAGGTTTATAAAATGTATGCACAGGCTGGAGAAAGTGGACAGAAAGAACGGTTTCTCCGTCTTCCATGATACTGGAACCAGGGGACACAATGAGGCTGATGGGCAATAAATTCTGGAGGGGTAAAAGGAGGTCCTTCCCCACTCAACAGCTCACAAAAATTGTAGAAGTCACTGCCTGTGGATATAATGACTACTAGCCCAGATACCTTTAAAAGTGATTTACGGAGGCCAGGTCCATCAGCAGGGCTACTTAAGATAACGAATGTCTACAGTGAATCTCTTAATACAGCCCCAAGTGCCAACATCAGGGGAAGACTTTGGCCTTTGTTCTCTGTTGCTGAAAAGCAGTCCTCCTCAACCTTTTTTTGGCCTTGGTCATTTAGGAGTTCTCCTCAGGCCCCGGGGCCCCCTGCAGGACGTCAGCCACTTGTGCAATAAGCTAGGCTAAAAAAGGCCTAAGCTAAGAGTGAACTAACTATACTAGACGTACCTTGTCTTATATATATACAAAACAGATTTCCAGGACATTCGACCCCGAGGAACAGGTACATTCATTTTTTTTCTTGATTTGCATTGATTCAAGCACATACAACAGAACAGATTACATAATTTCTTTTTCTTTCCCTTGACAAAGATCGAACTTTCTAGGAATTAATGATGTCATACATGACAAAAAGGGTATTTCCTTGGTCTGATTAGCAAGGCAGCTTGTGAACCCTTGGGATCCTCTTCTCACATTTTTCAGTCTGTGGCCCCCTTCAAACATGCCAATGCCCCCCAGAGGGCCATATAGCCCCCGTTGAGACTGGCAGCTCTACAGTAATTGAATGAAACAGGATGCTGGATAGACCACTGCCCCCATTCAGCAGGGCACAACTAACACTTTTAGGAAATGATCCTGTGAGTTTATGCACATGAAGCAGGTCCTTAGCAGAAATGGAGAAACATGTGTTTGTTAGCTTATTTAACAGGCTTGCAGCCCAAGTGTCTCATTAACCCCACCACCCCAATGCTCGGCCTTGCCCAATATGAGGATAATCCATTCATTTTCACCTCAAACTCACCAAAGGCACTAACTCTCCCTTCTCCATGATGGCGGAAAGTTTCTTCCCCCTCTCTGAGCCAGAGCCAACCTCTGCTCTCAAGAGGTCCCCAGTGGACAGGTGGGTGTAGCCGTACTTCTGAACGATTCTTTCACATTGGGTTCCCTTTCCCGAGCCAGGCCCCCCTGCAATGAAAACAAGGAACCTGACACAGAGCTAGCAAAGATGACGTCTGAGGAGGAAACACGTCTGAGATATTCAAGGCACAGATGTTCTTAGAGATACCACATTGAGCAGTGGCTTAGATGGTTTTTCAAAAGGAGCTAAGACCAATTCACAAAGGTCACTACTTATTGGCCAGCCTTAGTGACACTACAGGAACAGAACCCTCATCTTCGAAGGCTGAATACTGTTTAATACCTGCAATTGGGGGGGGGGGCAACAGCAGTGAGGTGTCTGGTTTGGGAGATTCCTGGCTGGCAACTGTTGAAAACAGAGGGGTGCTGAGCTACATGGCTCCTTAGCCTGATGCAGGGTTGCAAAATCTAATTTGGGAAATTGTTGGGGATTTGGGGAAAGAATCTGGGAGATGAGAGAGTTCTGTTAGATATGGCACCACTCAGTGGATGCTCCAAAGCAGCCATTTTCTCCAAGGCAAGAGAGAGAAGAGCTGGGTTTTTATACCCTGCTTTTCACTACCTGAAGGAGTCCCAAAGCAGTTTACAAACACCCTTTCCACCCTCTCCTCACTCTAGTAGGTAGGTGGGGCTGAGAGAGTTCTGATAGGACTGCTCTGTGAGAACAGCTCAAACAGGACTGTGACTGGCCCAAGGTCACCCAGCTGGCTGCATGCGGAGAAGGTGTGGGGAATCAAATCTCCAGATTAGAGTCCACTGCTCTTAACCACTACCCAGGGCTGGCTTTCTATAGTATGGCGATCAATTGTAATTCATGTTCTGTCCACAAATCGTTGCTAAGAGAAGCCCAGATCCATTCCCATCCCTGTAAAACTATGTTCCTTTTTGATTGGGCATGAAACAGAGTATTTCCCCCCCTCAAAAAAAAAAAAGTCATCTGAAGTGTTACAAAAGTATTCTCTGTTGGTGCAAGGCTGAAAACAGGGTTGTCAGCTCTGGGTTGGGAAATACCTGGATATTTGGTGGTAGAGCCGAGAATAGGTGGGATTTGGGACAGGGAAGGTCGACACCTCAATGGAGTGTAATGCTATGGAGTCCAGCCTCCAAAGCAGCCCTTTGGAACACATCTCTGTTGCCCGGAGATGAGCTGTAAAACCAGGGGGTCCCCAGGCCCCACCTTGGGACTGGCATCTCCAAACTCCTGCTTACCTACAACAAAGATGATTTTGTGGTTCTTCAGTTTTTCTGCAAAAAAAAAGGACAACAGAAAGCCAAGGTAAGCAAGGGCGAGAGGAAGAATCTGATGTCCTTGCGTCTCTCTGAGGGACATCAGCTGGAAGGAAAACTGTTAAGTTTTCCCTGCTTTCCCAGTCCTTCAAGAAGAACGCTCCCCCCTCCCCACATACAAAGCCTTTTGCTACTTTGAGGCGCAGTTGCTCAAAGTGCAGGCCAGCCTGGGAGGTCCCAAACAGACCCAGCCCGTGGCAAACCTTTGCTGGCTTTAATAGTGGAGTCATCCATGCAAGAGCACTGTGCGCCCATCTTCCTGACGTCTCCAGCTCCTTCGTCCTTCTCTGCTCCCTGCTTATTTACTCAGCACATTTTCGCTTTGCAAGCCACTGCCCTCCCCACCCTCCACAGCCGGCACGGAGCTAGGCCAGGCCTTGCGGTCAGGGCTCAACACAGGTTGCCATGGATACGGTCGCTATGTGGCAGCAGAGACCAGGCCTCAACTGTTTCACAGAACATCTGGCAGGTCAAGGTTCCGGCCTCTGGCCAGGGCCTGGGGGGATTCCAGAGCTGTTCCCTTCAGAAATGTGTTTGAATCCAGCTCTGGGGGTCCTTGCCTACTTGAGGAGGGCCCCTTGCTTTGACGCCTCCTTATCTGGCCTTAGACTTTCAGTATATTTCATTAAAGTTCTTTTATTTGCTTTGTTTGTACCTTGCCTTTCTCCCCAATGGGGATCCAAAGCAGTTTACACCATGTGATCTTGGCCATTTATATCAGGGGTAATCAAACTGCGGCCCTCCAGATGTCCATGGACTACAATTCCCAGGAGCCCCTGCCAGCGAATGCTGGCAGGGGCTCCTGGGAATTGTAGTCCATGGACATCTGGAGGGCCGCAGTTTGACTACCCCTGATTTATATTATTATTTATAACTCTGTGAAGTACGATTTCAGGCAGGCTGCTGGGTTGGTCAGAAGCAGCAGAATCAAGTTTCAGGCCAGGGACACCTTTCAGACCAACAAAATTGTATTCATGATCTAAGCTTTTGTGTGCAAAAACACTTCTTCAGATAGAATGGAATGGAATTTCTTCAGAAAAATATATATGTAGAGAAAGGGCGGCAGCAGTGGGGCATCAAGTGAGCTTCCCCGATATAAGAGGACTTTTGAAGCTAGCCATCCCAGATGCTGGTTCCAGCAGCCTTAACCATTCAACCACGCTGGAGGAATTTGCTTGGCAAAGGACCAAAAAAAATTAAAAATCCCAGGTTCAAGTACAGATTAATGGGGTCTGAACTTGCTAAGACTGAGAGGGGAAAAGATCTCTGGGCCGTGGTGGACAGTGTGCTGCAGCGGTGAATAAATATGCCTCCCCATCCAACTAGCTAATTAGATTAGGGACTAACTTTTAACCTTCCTCTCTAGAATGGAGTTCTCTAATAAATAGTTGTTATATTAAAATCAGAGTCCAGTAGCACCTTTAAGACCAACAAAGATTTATTCAAGGCATGTGCTTTCGACTCTGATTTTATTGTGATACTTCAGACCAACACGGCTACCCATTTGAATCTATCCTAGTGGTTATATTAGTTTAATAGGACAACCAGAACGTGGGCTTGCTTTCTTTGTTGTTTTTGGTCTACATGCACTCAGTAGATGGCAAGCTCGTGCTATTGACACTAGCTTAATTAAACACTTTGCTAATTCTTCCAGGGATTGCAGATCCTCCCAACCATGGGTCCTACCACTCAATATCCATCACTTCACTTACTATGAGTCTGAATTGCAGCAAAGCTTTTATAGCTACATGCAATTTTCTAGTAGCACTTGCACGAAGAGCCATGGAAACTTTTGCAAACCAGGATAGACAGAAACCAAATAGCAGTGAAGCAGAGGAGCTAAAAATAAAGCCGGGTGTTTTTGGAACCATGTGCAGCCCAGACGTCCCAAACTGAATGATCCTCTCATTACAGCTTTCTAGAATTACACCCCTGAGCAGATGTTGGCTACTCGGGAAAACTGCGGGCCCTGGGAAATGGTTAGTATGCCTGCACGAGAACTTGGCTCTGGTTTCAATCCCGGGGGTACGCAAATGAAATACAGAGAGGTGTCCCAGGGACTTGGCAGCAGGATGTGGCATCTAGAGCTCAGCGATACCATACAGGCTTGGCCTGCAGAAGATGCCAGGATCTGCTAGCCTTTGTTACCTTTGTTACTTTGAGCAAGAGTCAGCCGCTGTCTGTCAGAAAAAGGGCGAATGTTCTAGTAATCTAGTAAAATATGCTTTTTTATACTATAATACTGCCTTGTCCGGTCTCAACATTTATATATTAATAACTCTGCGACTACTTTTACACAAACTATCCAACAGGTTCAATCCCTGACATCTCCAAATTAAAAGATCTCAAACAACAGGGGTGTGCAAAGACCCAAGACCTTTGTGAGCCACTGTCAACCAGAGACACAGGATGCCTAGAGTGACCAGCCAGGGGATGGCACCCAGTAGAAGACTAGAGCAGTTGGGGACTTAGGGGGTAGGTGTCACAAAATTGCTGTGGCATCACTTCTGGGGTGAAGCCAGAAGGGACACCATCACATCAATGCGATGCTCTAAGATTCACCCCAAACTCTGGTTTCACCATAGAGTTTTGCATGAATCCTAAAGTGTTGCACTGACACAATAAGATCACTTTCCCAGAAGTGATATCACAGCTTTCCCACCAATGTTAATTTTCCCAGGAGTGATATCACAGCTTTCCCATCAATGCTAATTTTCCCAGCACCTCCCCATGACCACTGAATCAAGTAGTTGGATGGGGATGCTCCCAACAGGAGCTGTAATGACCCTGGGGCTCCATAGCCCCAAGAAGTTGCCAGTAAGGGGCCCTGATATCAATTTGGATGTAGTGCTAAGGAAACAGAAAGTGACTTATCTCTGCTGGTACAAAAATGTCATTTCCCCAATCAGTAATGGGTGTCTCTTAGATCCAGTAAGGGGAAAAGACTGCGTTAATACCTGTCTTTTCCCCTCTACTGCAGGCTATCTCAACAGAGATTTCGTGATGCCCTGAGGTTCCTTAATGGCCCCAGAAGGGTTTCCTGAATTGAGTGGGAGTTAATTAATGTGGGTGCACCTAGCTTCGCTGGGCACGCCCGGATTGGCCTGTGCAGGCAGAAGTGCAGGCCGGACACCTGAACACCCATAGTGGCTTTTCAGAAATATTAGAGCCACCAATGGTAAGGATGATTATATTTATTGCCCACCGCAATCAGCAAACCCACCTCAAGGTGGGTTACACAGTAGTAAAACCCCACATAAAATATCATTAATCCCTCTATTAAAATAATATCCCGGCAGAAAAAATCTATCCTCCTCCCCCAGTTCAGATAGCTCCCTCTCTGTGCCTCATGGGAATGATCTATGGGTGTCGGCAGTCCCCTACCAGATGATAATCTAACCTGGAGGAGCCCATCTGATCTCCCACGCCTTGACCTCAACTGAAGACCTGGTGGAAGAGTGACATCTTGCAGGCCCTGCAGAACACAGAGAGCTCCTGCAGGGCCCTCAGCTCTTCTGGAAGCTCATTCCACCAGGTCAAGGCCAGGCAAACCTCCTGGGGGGCGGGTAACACCAGCAAGTTAGTGCCCGCAGACCATAAGGCTCTCCGAGAGGCATAAGATGATAGACAGTCCCTCAGATATGTGGGTCCCAGACCACAAAGGGCCTTAAAGGTCAAAACCAGAACCTTGAACCTGATGCTGCCTCAGCACAGGCTGGATACGGGCCCTCTAAGACATTCCTGTGAGGATCCTAGCAACTGCATTTTGTACCAGCTGAAATGTACCAGCTGAATACAAGTGCAGGCCAGTGTAGAGCGAGTTACAGAAGTCAATTATGAAGGTGACCATTGCGTGGATCACCATAGTCAGGTGCTCCGAGGATAGGTAGAGTGCTAGTAGCCTCACCTGGCATAGTTGGAAGAATGCCTGGTGGGTTACCCTTGTGACCTGTGCCTCCATAGAAAGGGAGGTGTCAAGGATCACCCCTGGCAAATTCCTGGCAAGGGGCATGGTGTTGAGTTTTAATTTTAATACTCATTAAACTTTTGTCCTGTTCCTTATTCTGCATTAACAAATACACATGGGGAGGGGGGGGGAAGAGAAGTGTACCATTACTGCAAATATAAACAGGAATATTAATGGAAAAGAAATGTGCCATAACTGCAAATTCATCCAATGTAATTTAATTTTTCACTTGCTTTCTGCCCTTTCCCAGCGGCTCAAGGCAGATAACCACATAAATGGATAAGCATTTATTTATTTTTCGATTTATAGACTGCCCCTCTCCTCACAGTCTCAATAGAAAATTCTTTTAAAAATACAATTGAATTATAACATTTAAAATTACATTTAAATTTTAAAACCAACAAATTACAGCTATCACCTCTTCACAGGGAGGTTATATACAATTTCTGGAGAGTCTGTCTATTTCTATGAAGCAGTGAGGGCCGCATTTATTGGGGCACAACTGTGGGCCCCTTTAATTGAGTGAATGCCATGGATGGTATACTTGATTAGAGCCACATTATATGATCACTCCCTGTACTCACATTTTGTGGGCTGCAATTACTGTTGTCCACCTCCTACCTAAAATACCACAACGGAAGATACGGACGCTAGTCAATCAAAACATCTGCTGGAATAAAATGTCAGGATGCCACAAGACTCCTGTTTATTTTGTCAGAACAGACTAATGCTGCTGTCCTCTGGATTTGTTTGTGTATGCCAATTAATATTTTCACCCATAAATTGTTTGGCACAAACAGTACCATTCAGGCTTTTCCAAGTCTGCAGAAAAGTCCAGCAAACATTAAGATGAAGAGTTAGTTTTTATACCCCACTTTTTACTAGCTAAAAGAGTCTCAAAGCAGCTTACAATCGCCTTCCCTACATCACCCCAGAACAGGCACCCTGTGAGGTAGGTGGGGCTGAGAGAGCTCTGAGAGAACTGTGACTAGCCCAAGATCACCCAGCTGGCTGCATGTCAAGGAGTGGGGACTCAAACCCATCTCTTAAGCACTACACCGAGCTGGATCTGAAATGTTGTGGGCCCTCAAGTCACTCACACGTCCAGCAGTGACAGATTAAACACGGTTAGAGTTGGGTTGGTGGCCTTATGCCTGTAAAATAAGTGCCATCTTCCAATGAACTCATATGGTAAACCATGCAAAAGACAATATAATTCATCTTGGGTGACCTTTCAATTTGTGCTGATTCAACCATGTGAAGGATCCCCTGGCTTTAGGTTAAAAAACAACATGTTCTCTGGACAATCTGAGATTAGTTCCCCTAATGTTTTAAACACTCCACGGCAGCTGTACGAAAGAGGCATTTCTTTGGAAACACTGTGCTGGGGGACGATTTAATCTCTCCCCCTCCCTGTGCCTCATTTTCCATTAACAATCATACAAATACAACCTGCAATCAGCCACAATCAGGGCAGAGGAAGAGGGACCGACACCAGCATGGTGTAGCGGTTAAGGGCAGCAGCCTCTCACCTGGAGAACAGGGTTTGATTCCCCACTGCTCCACATGCAACCTGCTAGGTAACCAGAGTCACAGTTCTCTTAGAGCTATTCTCACACAGCGGTTCTCTCAGAGCTCTCTCAGCCCCACCTATCTCACAGGTGTCTGTTGTGGGGAGAGTAAGGGAAAGGTGCTTGTAAGCTGCTTTGGGACTCCTTTGGGAAGTGAAAAGCGGGATATAAAAAAGCGGGATATAAAAACAGCACAGAGAGGGAAGAGTACAGCCCCTGCTACTGTCATAGTCCCAATCACCATTGCCGCTTTCATAGGACAAAAAAACGTTTCTCCCCAAAAATTCTTCCAGTCCCAAGACTGGTAAAGCAATGTCACTTACCTGCTGCCATCTTGAGGAAACCTGAGCTGAGAAACTCTTCAGCCTGGAAACAAAACAGAAGGTTTGGTTAGACTGCAGCCTCCAGAGGTCTTGCAAGGCCACTCAAACGAAGATTTGAGAAAGAGTGCAGATTTAGAATCCTAAATTGCTCCAATGTCTTCTTTCAGGGCTGGGGGGGGGGGGGATATTTCAAAGTGCTGGACTCTTATAATGTTCAGTACCAGCCCCTTTCCAAACCTTCTGCAGCTTCTCCTCCTCCTTAAAGGTATTCCTATAAAGTTATTCCTAAAATACTTTTCCCTTCTAAATAAATGGAGGGGGGGGGGGGAAGAAGTACCTAATCAACGTGGGGGAGGAAATCTCATTGCTTCACTAGAAACACGGATTATCCATAAGCATGTCCATTCATGGGGCGGCTGTAACAATCGGTATACAGTTTTGGCTTTAGCTGAAGGGGTTGTCAAAACCTCACTGCTGTCTCCTCTGATGGGTTCCGCAAAGCTGTGGCAATTAACATGCTATGGCGAGTACAGCAGCAGTTCTCTACCTGCCCCCTGCCCCATTTCCACATGCACACACCTTGGCATAACATACCCAAACTACACGCCTCTAAATACACCTGCTTCGATTTGCAAAGCAAACAAACACACCCCGCTCGTCCAGCTACAGCTTCTGAGTCAAAACGCAGGGTGCACAAACCGGAGGAGAAACGGGGGACGCCAATGCCTTGGGAGGCTGTTCCTGTGGCAACTGTGACCAGCAGTCGCTTTCGTCTACACCGGTCCAGCCAATTGTTGAGAGAGGGAGAGAAGAACAAACCTAACCAGCGAGACAGCAGGGAGGAATTCCCCCTGGGCAGAAAGCGGAGAGAGGAAAAACTCAGCCAGAGAGCCCTCTTTGCTTTTGCCCTCTTTCCCTCATGACAATCCTTAGGGAATCAGCTCTGAAAATTTGTTTCTGTGGCGAAAGGTTACCAACACATTCAGAACGGAAGAAGCAGCGCTGGGCTTTTTTGTACCCTGAATTTCATTACCTGAAGGAGTCTCCAAACGGCTGACAATCGCCTTCCCTTCCTCTCCCTACACCAGACACCCTGTGAGGGAGATGGGGTTCAGAGAGCACTGAGAGAACTGGAAGTGGCCTCAGGTCACCCAGCTTTCTGCATGTGGAGGAATCAAGCCCTGTCCGAGTCTGCCGCTCTTTAACCACAACACCAAACTGGTTCTGAAACTGGAGTCATGACAGCTTGGATGACACTGTAAATTCAGATCCTCAAAGTGATTTCTTGGGGATAAGGACTTGCAAGGGTTTCCTCCAGAGCAACACTTTTTGACTCCTATGATACAGGGAAGCCCTGGCTGCTTCCACATGGCTGTTTAGCTCTCCTCTGGCTTCTGTATGGCCTTTTTCCCAGCAGCCATATAACAGCATCATGCATTGGTCTCCCCCCCCCCATCCCCTTTGCTTTGCTATAAAAAGGTAAAGGTAAAGGTATCCCCTGTGCAAGCACCGAGTCATGTCTGACTCTTGGGGTGACGCCCTCTAGCGTTTTCTTGGCAGACTCAATACGGGGTGGTTTGCCAGTGCCTTCCCCAGTCATTACCGTTTACCCCCCAGCAAGCTGGGTACTCATTTTACCAACCTCGGAAGGATGGAAGGCTGAGTCAACCTTGAGCCGGCTGCTGGAATCGAACTCCCAGCCTCATGGGCAGAGCTTTCAGACAGCTGCCTTACCACTCTGCGCCACAAGAGGCTCTAATTGCTTTGCTACAATCTTTCCTATATTGTTTTTGTAGTATCTTTCTTTTTAAAAAGGCTGCCGAAGCTTGCTCGCACCATTTTGGACAGGAGGGCACAACTTTTTCAGGGCCTGCCCACATCTGTCTCATTTTCCTCGCCCCCCAGAGGGCTTTTATAGGTTAAAATAAAGAGTAATTGACACAACGCTGTATGTCAATTACCTCTGGTGGCATGGGAGTTCAGGCAAGGAAACTGGAGAAAAGTGTTGTGTTGACATGCAATCTTCCATCAATCTCCTCATTATGCCTTAAGCCAGGGGTAGTCAAACTGCAGCCCTCAAGATGTCCATGGACTACAATTTGCTGGCAGGGGCTCCTGGGAATTGTAGTCCATGGACATCTGGAGGGCCGCAGTTTGACTACCCCTGCCTTAAGCAATAGCCAGTGTTTGCAGGACTCTCTCCCCTGTTCTATTAAGAATTGCCGAGTCAAGGGCTGATTCGGCACTTACTTTGTTTATTCCGTTGTGGACCCTGGTGAATCGATTTGAACTCGGGTCTTCCCCTATCTCCCCCCTTCCCCACTGAAACAGAAAAGTGTTCTGCACATGATTAGGGAAACTCAGAAGGGGGTGGAACCAAGCGCAGCAGGAGCCTCTTTCTTTTCTTGAAGGGGGCAGAGAGAGGATTGGAGGGGGAATAAATCAAGGAGGAAAATCGCTGCTGAGAGAAGTTAGGGCTTCTGGAGCTTCTGCTGAGAGAAGTTAAAGTTCCTTTTCAAGGAAGCCTTGTAACCTGGGAAGCAGGAACTTATGCCCTGGCCAATCAGGGCTTTTCTACAATGTTGGGCGCTTGGTAGCAAGTTATTTCAGGGAAAGCAGAAAGTTGCATGCTTATTCATGCAGATTTTTCAAATATCAAGGGTTATATCCACTACAGGATATCGCAAAGGAAAGGTGCTTGTTGCAAACGAAAAATTTAAATCGCCCCAAATCAAAGTGGAAATCGCATTCAGTGGAGATGGCTGGGATTGAATCGACCTGGGATAGGAATAAAAGCTCTGTGCAGATTCAGTCCAGGTTGGGAAACACCTGAAGGTTTGGGGGGTGGAGCTTGGGGAGCGCTGGGTTTAAGGAGAGGACCTTACAATACCATGAAGATTTAAAACAGTTGCTTCCTTGAGGGCGGCCTGACGCGTCGGGAGGCGCGAAGCGGAGCGCGGCTGCCGGGGGCTCCCTGCCCGTCCGCAAAGGGAACCCCCGGCAGCCGCACAGAGAGCGGCTCCCGGGGGCTCCCTGCCCGGTGGGCTGATGCTGCGAGAGGCGCGAAGCGCCTCTCGCAGCGTCAGCCCCCTGACACACGGAGCCCCGGCAGCCACGCTCCGCACGGCTGCGGAGGCTCCGTGGTCTAGCGCCCGCTGCATTTAGCTGCAGCGGGCTTGATTACTAGTCTACTCATATAGTACACAGCAGCTGACAGGTTAATTTGGAATGTGCATACCAGGAATCTGAATTAGTACGTTTTCCTTCTCCCTCCATGACTAATATGTCAGACTGATGTTTTATGTCTGCTTTAGAGAATGTTAGTGAAGCTTTTAAAAATCAAATAATTTACAATGCTCTTGGATTGTCTACTGGTGAGACATACGCTGATCTCTTTGAAAGCCACTTTTTTAAAAGACAGGAATGCGAGATAAAATATTAGTCTTAATGCATTGGTTTGATTAATCACGTGGCAACTTCCATTAATCTGTGATCAGATGTTTTTGTTTTTTTTTAAAGGAAGAGCTGGGAATATTCCCTGTCCATTTATTGCAACATTTCTGAGCCCTTTATCTTCTTCCACCTGTGTGACTCTCAGTTAACTTAACAACAAAATGGAAAAATACATATAGCATCCTCTAAGTCAGTGATTCTCAACCCGGGGGTCGGCACCCCTTTGGGGGTTGAACGACTCTTTCACAGGGGTTGCAGCAGGGCAAGCAGCTTGGCTGGGGGGGGCGCCATCCACACAACAGCCTTGCGGAGTAGATCGCGATACAGCGTTCGTCTGTCTGGAGCAGCGGAAAAGGGCGAGATGGGCATGGTGGGACAAGAGGCAGAACTGAACTGAGAAACACCAGGGGAAAAAAACAATTTATATACAATCATGAACAATGGATCTTCATACCACTGGTCAGTTTCAGTTTAATTTCTGTGAAAAAACACTTGCCTAATTTTATGGTTAGGGGTCACCATAACATGAGGAATTGTATTAAAGGGTCATGGCATTAGGAAGGTTGAGAACTACTGCTCTAAGACCAAAGAACAGAACCAAAGATCAGAAAGCCGCAGATCAACAAGAAAAACAGCAGAAAACCTCCAATAATACAGAAGGGCATCCAGGTCAAAGATGGGACAAAATAACAGGTATCTTAACTGACATCTAAAGGTAAAGAGGGGGAAGAGAATCAATTAGACTTCTAGGATTTAAAGAATTTCACATCTCTGATGTGTGCTTTTGAGCAAAGTGGGGTTTCTGGTCCATGCTACTGACAGCATGAAAAAAACCAGACTTGAAGCTCATTCATAAAACAATATATCCTTGCAATTGCTCAGTTTGAAGGGCAAATACTACCCAAGCACACACACGCCCCTAGTCTGTTTCACAGTCCCAATTTGCCTCTGACATTCCAATAAAACAAAGGGGAGGATTTTCAGATCCTCCAAGATGTGAAGACTTAGAGGGCAGAGTCTGGGATCTAAGAAATGGCCCCTTATGGGTCAAGGGGTTAGGGACCGGCGAGACAGGGAGGAAATTTATAAGCACAAGGGTTGAGCTAAAATAGAAAACCCTGGGGAAAGTTTGCCGGTTCCTTAACTGTCTTCCAAGATGGTGGCTCCCTGCCTCAAGCCCTCTCTTGCTTACGAAATTTCACTCCACATTACCACATATTTCCAAACTACAGACGTGAGGATTAGCAATTTCACTTCAAGCAAATAACTGCAACACCCAGATATACAGGAAGGAAAGTCCAAAGTCTTTCCCATGGTGGACTTCTTTGCATTCTACAATTAATATGCTTCCCTGTTTCAGACATAGGGAGGCCAGTGCCCAGGTGGGACCTGGGGATCTCCTGGAATTATAGCTCACCTCCAGACTAAAGCGATCAGTTCCCCCTGTTGAAAATGGCTGCTTTGGATGGTGGATTCCATAGCATTATTCTGCACTGAGATCCCTTTCTGTCCTAAATCCCACCTGCTCCCAGCTCTACCCCCAGGTAATACCCAACCCCGAGCTGGCAAACCTGTTCAGCCACCCCAATCCTATCATGACAGTAGAAAATCCTTGTTTGTAAACATCACATTTGGGAGAAATGCTCAGAAATAGGACAGGCCTTCTTTCCTGGCCCACTGGCCTTCCTCTACAGATGGTGGGGAAGCTTGGAGATAAATGCGGAAGAGCAAATGTGGAAAGTTGCCAGCTCTGGGTTGGAAAATACCTGGAGACTTTGGGGGTGGAGCCAGGATTGGGCAAGATTTGGAGTAGGGAAGGACCTCAGTGGAGTATCCTGCTATGAAGTCTGCCCTTCAAAGCCTCCTTTTGCTCCAGGGAAACTGATCTCTTTAGCTTGGGGATGAGCTATAATTCCAGGGGATCTCCAGGTCCCTCCTGGGGACTGGCATCCCTGGTGGAAGCTCATCAGAATCGCCTTGCTGGATCAAGCCCAAAGATCTGTCTGGTTCAGAATTCTAGATAACAAAGTGGAAATACACATGGGAGGATGTACACAAACGGGGTGGGGGCAGTGTGGCTTGTTGAGAGGGGAGGGGTATAAGTTTAATAATAATAAATCTTGCAGTTAACAGAATTCCTATGTTCCTACTGGAGGTTAATATTAAACATGAAGAAAAGATCTTCAGAATCATCGAAACAGGACTAGCCTCCTAGGTAAGGTCTGGTTTCGGTGTGAGACTTCTTCAGCTTTGTAATAATGAGGACCAAAAAAATTCAAGCAGAGCACAAAGTCTCTTGGGAACAGAACGGAGGTCGACTTGAGCAAACAAAATAACACCTCCAGGGATGCTCAACGGAAATCGCAGCCTCTGTTAAACGGCACTCGGAAATGAGGTGTGATGTGGAAACATCCTTTTAAGATGCGTTTTGGTTTATCAACAAGCGGAAACTGGTCTCAAGAGGGCTGGGAGAGTGTAGTTATGAATCACACACCAGGAAATCTTGGAGGAGCCTCCCTGGAGCTCACCCATCTTTCCCCTCCAGACACGGCCTGCCAAACTAACCAGCTACGTGGGGATCGCTAAAGACCCTCTTTGCCCTGACAGCTGGACTATTCCCTTTCACTTTCCACTTGCCTTTACAGCCCCGCAGTCAACTGGACCCAATTCTGGAAGTGACAAGCAATCAAACCACCTGGAACGATGGGCCAAGGCAGTCAGCTTTTACCTCCCAAAAGGCCCTTTTCAGAAGACCTTTAGGAATCCCTGATCATTGGGCACTTTATGATTGATTGATTTCATTTAAATACAGCATAACGCCAGGTACTATAAAAGAGTACCAATAAATACAGATTAAAAGCATATTAGTGCAGGAGCTATACATTACTGATAAAATATATTATATTAAGATATAACATACATTCCCCCTTCAAGGATCGCTGCCTTGTTGTGGCAAGGGGGCTTGCGTAGCTCAGTGAAGCTATGAGCTATGCCGTGCAGGGCCACCCAAGACGGACAGGTCATAGCTGAGAGCTCTGACAAAAGGTGATCCACTGGAGAAGGCAATGGCAAACCACTCCAGTATCTTTGCCATGAAAACTCTATGGACAGTTCCAATAGGCATAACGATATGACGCCGGAAGATGAGCCCCTCAGGTCGGAAGGTGTCCAATATGCTACTGGGGATGAGCAGACGGCTAGTACGAGTAGCGCCAGAATGAATGAAGCGGCTGGGCCAAAGCCGAAAGGACGCTCAGTTGTGGAAGTAACTGGTGGCGAAAAGACAGTCCGATGCTGTAAAGATTTTTATTCCATAGGAACCTGGAACGTCAGATCCATGAATCAAGGCAAGCTGGACGTGGTTAAACAAGAAATGAGAAGACTGAACATCGACATTTTAGGAATCAGTGAACTAAAATGGACAGGAATGGGTGAATTTAACTCAGATGACCATCAGGTATACTACTGTGGACAAGAATCTCGCAGAAGAAATGGAGTAGCCTTCATAATCAATAAGAGAGTAGGAAAAGCAGTCTTGGGATAAAGGTAAAGGTAAAGGTATCCCCTGTGCAAGCACCGAGTCATGTCTGACCCTTGGGGTGACGCCCTCTAGCGTTTTCATGGCAGACTCAATACGGGGTGGTTTGCCAGTGCCTTCCCCAGTCATGACCGTTTACCCCCCAGCAAGCTGGGTACTCATTTTACCGACCTCGGAAGGATGGAAGGCTGAGTCAACCTTGAGCCGGCTGCTGGGATTGAACTCCCAGCCTTATGGGCAAAGCTTTCAGACGGCTGCCTTACCACTCTGCGCCACAAGAGTCTTGGGATACAATCCCCAAAATGACAGAATGATCTCAGTTCGAATCCAAGGCAAACCATTCAACATCACAGTGATCCAGGTCTACGCCCCAACCACTGCTGCTGAAGAGGATGAAGTTGATCAGTTCTATGAAGCCCTACAACACCTTATAGAAGCAACGCCAAAAAATGATGTGCTTATCATCATGGGGGATTGGAATGCTAAAGTAGGAAGCCAAAAGATAACTGGGATAACAGGCAAGTTTGGCCTTGGAGTACAAAATGAAGCAGGGCACAGGCTGGTAGAATTTTGTCAAGAGAATACAATGGTCATAGCAAACACTCTTTTCCAACAACCCAAGAGACGACTCTACACATGGACATCACCAGACGGTCAACACAGAAATCAGATTGACTATGTACTCTGCAGCCAAAGATGGAAAAGTTCTATACAGGCAATAAAAACAAGACCAGGAGCTGATTGTGGTTCAGATCATGAGCTTCTTGTTGCAAAATTTAGGCTTAAATTGAAGAAAGTAGGGAAAAGCACTAGGCCACTCAGGTACGAACTAAATCATATCCCCGACGAATATACAGTAGAGGTGACAAATAGATTTAAGGAATTAGATCTGATAGACAGAGTGCCTGAAGAACTATGGACGGAGGTTCGCAACATTGTACAAGAGGTAGCAACTAAAACCATCCCAAAGAAAAAGAAATGCAAGAAATCAAAATGGCTGTCTGAGGAAGCTTTACAAATAGCTAAGGAGAGAAGGGAAGTGAAAGGCAAGGGAGAAAGAGAAAGATACACCCAATTGAATGCAGAATTCCAGAGAAAAGCTAGAAGAGATAAGAATGCCTTCTTAAATGAACAGTGCAAACAAATAGAAGAAAACAATAGAATGGGGAGGACCAGAGATCTTTTCAAGAAAATTGGAGATATGAAGAGAACGTTTCATGCAAAGATGGGTATGATAAGGGACCAAAATGGTAGGGACCTCACAGAAGCAGAAGAGATTAAGCAAAGGTGGCAAAATTATACAGAAGAACTATACAAGAGCGAGCTTAACATCCCTGATGACCACAGTGGGGTAGTTACTGACCTGGAGCCAGACATCCTGGAATGTGAAGTCAAATGGGCCTTAGGAAGTCTGAGCAACAATAAAGCTAGTGGTGGTGACAGCATTCCAGTTGAACTATTCAAAATCTTAAAGGACGATGCAGTAAAAGTGCTACACTCAATATGCCAGCAAATTTGGAAAACTCAGCAATGGCCACAGGAGTGGAAAAGGTCAGTTTACATTCCAATCCCAAAGAAGGGCAATGCCAAAGAATGTTCAAACTACCGCACCATTGCACTCATTTCTCATGCTAGCAAAGTTATGCTCAAAATCCTACAAGCTAGGCTCCAGCAATATGTGGACCGAGAACTTCCAGAAGTACAGGCAGGATTTCGAAGAGGTAGAGGAACTAGAGATCAAATTGCCAACATACGCTGGATCATGGAAAAAGCTAGGGAGTTCCAGAAGAACATCTACTTCTGCTTCATTGACTATGCTAAAGCCTTTGATTGTGTGGAGCACAACAAATTGTGGCAAGTTCTTAAAGAGATGGGAATACCAGAGCATCTTATTTGTCTCTTGAGAAATTTATATGCAGGTCAAGAAGCAACAGTGAGAACTGAACATGGAATCACGGATTGGTTCAAAATTGAGAAAGGAGTTCGGCAAGGCTGTATACTGTCGCCTTGCCTATTTAACTTGTATGCGGAGCACATCATGAGAAAGGCGGGATTAGAGGAGTCACCAATTGGGATCAAGATTGCAGGGAGAAATATCAACAACCTCAGATATGCAGATGATACCACTCTAATGGCAGAAAGTGAAGAGGAACTAAAGAGCCTGTTGATGCGGGTGAAGGAGGAGAGTGCAAAAGTTGGCTTGAAACTCAACATCAAGAAAACAAAGATCATGGCAGCCGGCCCTCTCAATTCCTGGCAAATAGATGGGCAAGAAATGGAGATAGTGACAGATTTTATTTTCCTCGGCTCCAAGATCACTGCAGATGGAGACTGCAGCAAAGAAATTAAAAGACGCTTGCTCCTAGGGAGGAAAGCTATGGCAAATCTAGACAGCATCCTAAAAAGCAGAGACATCAGCCTACCAACAAAAGTGCGTTTAGTCAAGGCTATGGTATTCCCAGTTGCAATGTATGGCTGCGAAAGTTGGACCATAAGGAAGGCCGAGCGTCAAAGAATTGAGGCTTTTGAACTCTGGTGCTGGAGAAGACTCTTGCGAGTCCCTTGGACTGCAAGGCGAACAAACCGGTCAGTCCTAGAGGAGATCAGCCCTGACTGCTCTTTAGAAGGCCAGATCCTGAAGATGAAACTCAAATACTTTGGCCACCTCATGAGAAGGAAGGACTCCCTGGAGAAGAGCCTAATGCTGGGAGTGATCGAGGGCAAAAGAAGAAGGGGACGACAGAGAATGAGGTGGATGGATGGAGTCACTGAAGCAGTAGGTGCAAACTTAAAAGGACTCCAGGGAATGGTAGAGGACAGGAAGGCCTGGAGGATCATTGTCCATGGGGTTGCGATGGGTCGGACACGACTTCGCACATAACAACAACAACAAATAACATACATTATAAGAATGTTTTAAAACAAAACTAGAATTTCTATTTTTATCTTTAAATGGAATACAGAGTAGGTTGCTGCGGTTGACTATTTCATTTATTTGCTTCCACAAATAGCTGCCTCAATCTGATGAGAATTGTGTTGCACAGAATTTGGCTGTCTACTTGCATATAGCAACATTTCCTCCCCATTTTTTCTTGGTCAGGCACTTTACGAGTGGGGCTCAGGGATGGCTATGGGGTTTTATGGGCCTTGCATTTAGAGTTGCCAGTTCCTCCCTGGCCACCTGTGGAGGATGGGGGGGGGGGTAGAGGTGCCAAATGCGGGTTGGGAATTCTTGGGGGTTTGAGGATAGAACCTGGGGAGGACCAAGACCTCAGGGGGGTACCATGCAACACAGCCCACAATCCAAAGCATCCACTTTCTCCAGGGGAACTGATCTGTATAATCTGGAGATAAGATGTAATTCCAGGTAGGGTTGTGCGCTTCAGCATCCAAAGTGCACAACCCTAATTCCAGGGGCTCCTCAGGCCCCACCTGGAGGCTGGGATTCCCTACTTGTATTGGAATATGCAAGATCTGTAGTGTGCGTGATTCAGAAACGTATGAAGAATGTCCTGCAGGGGGCATTGGAGGAGATGTGTGTTTAGCATAGTTAGTGCTTTGGAACTTCCTGATATTCTTCAAATTATCTCTTTCAGTGCCCTGATTGGCTCTTTGGAGACTTCCTACTCCATTGAGCACACTTCCTCCCTGCTTGCCTCCTGAATGACAGACTGAACAAAGACTCGCTACCTCCACCATTTTAAAGCACTAGTTGGGGAATCGCATGAAGTGGATTCACCAAACTAAAATGTCCCACCCTTGCACCTGCCTCCCTCTTTCTTCTTACAGGGGACGGGAAGTGCTTTTAAAAATGGAGAACAGCCTGGAGCAACGAATAGATGGACATGCATGCAGGCGATGCCAGAAATAAAAATATTTTCTTCCAAAATTGTGACACAAAGCATGCCTCTCTAAAGTTTCTCCTCTCCAAAAAAAAAATCAGGAACAAGATTAATGTTTAAAAGTACCTAAAGACTCATGATTCCATAAGAGGTGGCGTTCAAAAAGCACTATGCACCTATGCATACGTGTCTAAATGGAAAAGTATTAATTTTAAAAAATAGCGGGCATTGCGGGACCTTTAAAACATGGAGAAAGGGGATTGGCTGCCTGCCTTGATGGACATGCAGAAGAGAGTCATGTATAAAGCGCGTTGTTCTCTTCCGCCGTTTCCAGCAGCACTAGTGGAGGGTGAAAAGCGTGAAAAGACGGCAGACAAAAGTGAGACAGCAGAAAGGTGAGGAGGGGCCATGAGGCACAATAATATTTAGCACTACCCCATTCAGCTAGCATAAAGCTATTTTTACTGACGTGCGGAAATGCCCTCAGTTTCTCCTATTCCAGAGCCAACAAATCCCAGGTGACCCTGACACAGCCAGGCCAGGGAAGGCTACCTGGTCAGCAGCCACATGGACAACCCATCTCTTTGCTACTGACCATTCATTTGCTCTCTCCCTCTGAGGCCAATCCTCACTGGTGCTCAGCACCCCTTTTCCTCATTCTGAACACCACTCATAATTCTAGGATAAATCCAGGCTCCACCTAGAGGTTGGGAACCTGATTTCTAAGCCCATTTCCTTCCATGGACTTAGGAAAGTATCACAATGTTTAGGAGTACACTGTAAAGTCTTTTAACACATACAGCATGAATTACATAGAATCCCTGAGGTTGCACAATGCATTGCACAGCTTCAGAAAATCATGTTTTAAATACAGCAGGGGGGGGAATCTCTCTGCAAACAGAAAAATGGCATGGCAGTTAACAAACTGAGCAAAGATCTCTCTCCCTGATAAACTAGCTTTCTGCTTGCCAGGATTATTTTTTGCTGTGGTCAAATACAAAGTGTTGTGTTTGAGAAACCACTTCTGCAATAAATAGATCCCACTGCCTGACCTTTGACAAAAGGCTAACTTTTCCCCCCAGTGAAATCCTACACAGAGTTATACAAGTCCACGCTTACTGAAATCAATGGAGTCAGACTGGAGTCACTCTGCAACCGTAAAAGGCGGATGGGTGACTGCCTGCCACAGGGCCATTCCTCTAGAATTGTTCTCAGGGTTGTGCTCTGGGTGAATGCTGAGGGCCATGCCAGCTACACCACATTCTTGCAGAAAACGTTACTCCAAATGAAGGACCTTTTCCCTCCCCCTCTCAGCCAGGTTTGGACAGAACAGCTGAAGGCTCAGGAAGAATTGCAAGGAGGCCGGTCTCTAAAATAGAGCCATGGCTCCTTGCAAAGGGCAGGCCCCACCCCGTGAACTTTGCCACCTGGTGTCCCGACTGGAGAGGGACGGTGAGAGGTCCAGTTACACTCCCCTCCAGCCACACCTAATAAGGCCAGAGGAGATTTTGCTTGCTTCTGAGATCTAAGTATGGCACAGCCAGAAATATTGCAGGGTGCCCAGATGAAGAGGTGAGCAGCACCACATAACAATTCATAATTCCAGGATGTCCAGCCTACACCTGGAGGTTGGGAACCCTACTTCTAAGACCATTCCCTTCCATGGACGTAGAAAAGCATAGCTCTGTTTGGGATTGTACTGTAGAGTCTTTTAACATGTGCAGAATTAATTGCACAGAATCCCATCTTTGCAAGGGGAACACTGGGGACAAAAGCAGCCACTTCTCCCAGTGGTTACATGTTGTTGTTGTTGTCACTGGCTGGATTCACATGCTCTGGTGCTCTCTTGTCCTGTGTGAGTGCGTTTGTGAGAGAGAGGAAAAAGAAGAATAAGAGTTGGTTCTTATATGCCGCTTTTCTCTACACTGGAGGTTTCATGCCGGACTGCAGGCTGGAGTTTTAGTTGTGGCAGGTTGCCCCACCTCTTCCTGCACCAACACAGGGGAGCATTTGGCCCAGCACACCTCATCCGTCCCCAATTGCTCCTGCACAGGAGCTGGGGCAGTGAAGTTCCCAGTGCATAAATGGTCAAAGCAGCTTACAATCGCCTTCCCTTTCCTCTCCCCACAAAAGGCACTCTGTGAGGTGGGTGAGGCTGAAAGAGCCCTGATATTCCTGCTTGGTCAGAGCAATTTTCTCAGTCCTGTGGTGAGCCCAAGGTCACCCAGCTGGCTGCATATGGGGGAGTGCTGAATCGAACCTGGCTCGCCAGAGCACTCCTAACCACTATAACAAGCTGGCGGAGAGAGCAAGACAGCGTGCGCGCACACACAACCAAAATTACATGGGATACAAAAGATCATGATCTTCCAGTGTTTTTAGACATAGAAGAAGAATTGGTTCTTATATACCGCTTTTCTCAACCCGAAGGAGGCTCAAAGCGGCTTACAGTTGCCTTCCCTTTCCTCTCCCTACAACAGACACCCTGTGAGGTGGGTGAGGCTGAGAGAGCCCTGATATCACTGCCCAGTCAGAACAGATTCATCAGTGCCGTGGTGAGCCCAAGGTCACCCAGCTGGCTGCATGTGGGGGAGCGCAGAATCGAACCCGGCATGCCAGATTAGAAGTCCACACTCCTAAACACTACACCAAACTGGCTAAAGGTTTGGTTAAAGGAACTCTGGATGGGGATTCCTTTTTTACTTAGAGCAGAGGAACTTAGAGACAGGGAATCAAATCCTTCCCTCTACACTTCATTCTGTCACTCTAAACATCCCTCTGGCATCTATGCATGCTTGTGTACAAACCTTTCTATATGGAGATGCCTCTATTTGTCACTTTAACAGGCACTGTTACTCAAAATGTAAATGAGTGTGTCTCATCTGCTCTGATGCTAAGAACATCAGAAGAGCCCTGCTGGATCAGACCAGTGGTCCATCTAGTCCAGCATCCTGCCTCACATAGCAGCCCACCAGTTCCTCTGGAGAACCAGAAACAGGGCATAGAGGTTGAGCCCTTCCCCTGATGTTGCCTCCTGGCTCTAGGATTCAGAGGCTTAGTGCCTCTGAATGTGGAGGCTCCCCTCAGTTACCATGGCTAGTAGCCACAGATAGACTTATTCTCCATGTATCTGTTTATTCCAGTGGCCATGATGACATCCTTTGGCAGTGGATGCCGTATTTTAATCTCTCTCTGCATAAAGAAGTATTTCCTTTGGTCCATCCTGAACCTACTGCCCATCAGCTTCACGGGAAGCCCTTGAGTTCACAGCATTGTGGATTCTTTCCTGGAGGTTTGCCCACATATACAATTAACCTCATTTGTCCAGTGCATTGAATATCCCCCATTTATGACAATGTTCCAGATTCACCTTCAGGAGGGCCGGCAGGGAGATGTCACGTCAGAGAACTCTCTTCAGGCAGGCCTCACGCCACCTTCTCTCCTGGTCAAGTCCAGCAGAGCTTGAGCAAGGCTGCTGACTTCACACACTGCTCAGATCTCACAATGGCCCCTGGTAATTCAATGACTGACCCCATGGATGGCTTTGGGCAGGCCTGGTTAAAGATTCATCCATTCATTCTACTTCAGGCCGCTTCCAGAGACGGTTGAGAGAACCAAGTAACCCTATCCTATAGAACAGGGGTAGTCAAACTGCGGCCCTCCAGATGTCCATGGACTACAATTCCCAGGAGCCCCCTGCCAGCGTTTGCTGGCAGGGGGCTCCTGGGAATTGTAGTCCATGGACATCTGGAGGGCCGCAGTTTGACTACCCCTGCTATAGAAGATGTTTGACCTCTCTCCCTCAGCCTAAGTTTTATCTACTGACTTGTTTCAGTTATAGTCCACACCTTTCCTGCTCTGACCCAATGAGGGTTACAAAATATAGCTGAAAAATTGACCAGAGAGCATCTAATAAACAACACAGAGGGATTAAGATTACAGAATCGGCTAACAAGGCGTGTAAGAAGGCTAAACAAATTCCAGACACAAAAACATGCATGCATCCAGAAGATTTTAAAGACTAATCTACAAATGAAATCAGAGATTTTTCTTTTGCGATTAATGGATAAAGAACTTGGGGAGAAAAGCATGGAACTCTCCCCACAATGGGAGAATGGCTGATAAAAATGGTAGACATGACCAAACTCATTTCATTAATTAGGGAAAGGACAACATCTATATTCATTGCTAATTGGAAACGTCAAATAGATTTTTTTTAGTGTTATGGGGGAAAGGAACTGTTGGTATATAGTTTTGAAGATTAAGGGTAGGAAAATATGATTCTATTTTTAAGAGGAAAAGAAAAGAGGGAATTCACCCGTGTGGTGTAACGGTTAAGAGTGGCAGCTTCTAGTCTGGTGAGCCAGGCCTTGATTCCCCACTCCTCCTCCACATGCACCTGCTAGCTGGGTGATCGTGGGTTAGTCACAGTCCTGATAGTACTGTTCTCACAGAATATCAAAGCGTTCTCAGCCCCACCTACCTCACAGGGTAGTCTGTTGTGGGGAGAGGAAGGGAGGGTGATTGTGAGCTACTTTCAGACTCCTTTGAGCAGTGAAAAGCATGGTATAAAAAAACAGCTCTTCTTTTATATAATCATAATGGAACTGAAAAATTATTTAATAAACATTTGTTGTAGATAAAACTAGAAGCTTCTTTTTAATGTTTTTTTTTTCTCTTTCTCTTCCCTTTTTCTTATTATCTGGTGGAACGAGCTCCCAGAAAAGCTAAGGGCCCTGACATTTGTGCAGGGCCTGCAAGATGGCACTCTTCCACCAAGCACTTGGTTAAGACCAGGCCAGGAAGAGCAGGGCCCGCCCGAGATAGGCTATGGGCCTATGGGGCCAGGGATTGCCAGTAGTTCCCTCCTGGGGTGTATGGTGCTGGCTACTATTAGAGGGTGGGGGAGGAGATTTTTCAGATTGTTTTTGCCGTCACTTTGTTTTAAAATGTTGTGTTTTATGTGCACTTGTTGTACACCGCCACGAACCAGCCAGGGCTGGGAGTGGTGGTTTACAAATTTAAGTATAAATAAAGTCCCTAAAGGTAGAGCCCAAAAATAGAACTGGGAGGAAAGGCCCACATTCTAGCACAGGGGTAGTCAAACTGCGGCCCTCCAGATGACCACGGACTACAATTCCCACGAGCCCCTGCCAGCGAATGCTGGCAGGGGCTTGTGGGAATTGTAGTCCGTGGACATCTGGAGGGCTGCAGTGTGACTACCCCTGTTCTAGCAGATGAAGCTGCCTGAACCCCAGTTAGAAGAAGAGCTGGTTTTGAATACCCTGCTTTTCACAACTCAAAGGGGTCCCAAAGGCGCTAATAAGCACCTTCCTCTTCTCCCCACAACAGACACCCTGGGTGAGTCTGAGAGCGTTCTAAGAGAACTGCTCTGTGATAACATCTCTAAGAGAACTGGGACAGGCTTAAGGTCCTACTGGATTTGAATCTAGTTCCCCTCCATACAATGAATAATCCCTGGAGGGATTTCCCTGGAGGGATTTCCCAGTAGCGGATGGGAATACGTGTCTACAACTGTAGACAGCAATCTTGATTTTACCTGTACATGTTGGCTTCAGATGCCACAATGCGGTGGTGATATTAAGGTTTTTATGCATGTCCTTTGCTTCTCCTTCCTTGTACAGAGGATCGTGGTCAGAAATTCAAATAGTGACGTAGAGACCAACTGGAGGTTGTTCCTGGCTCAACACAATCACTAAGTGAATTTCTGTACCAGACTCCCATTTCGCAGAGGGCACCTAGTCTCTGTTAATGCATTCACCTGCATTTGTACATCCTAGGTAACTGGAGCTGGGATTCTCTGCACAAGATGGGCAGGGAGAAGGAGGGAGGGGAATAGGAGCATGGAAAAAAAGCCCACTCTATACGACCTCTATTCTGTTTCCCAGAGACTTTGTGCTCTGTTTGGATTTTTTGGTTGCGTGCAGTCGTCATTACAAAGCTGAAGAAGTTCCACAACGAAACTAGACATTACCTGGGAGTTTAGTCTTGTTTTGATGATATTAAAGACTCGGAAGACAAGACGTTCTCTTCATGCTTAATGTTAACCTCTAGTGGGAACATAGCAACTGCAAGATTTATTGAGCCATACAGTCCCGTCCCCCCCCCCCCCCCAATTTGTATACATCCCAGTTTACGGCAGCTTGTTGCTATGTCTGAACGCAATGACACATGAATACACACACACACACTGAAACGATGCACACGCACTGAAGGCATTAACACAACTGGAATGCTAACATTGCTTTACTTTGCAAACAGGGAGGAAGGGATAAGCTTTGCAAGCCTCCTGCTAAACTTTCTCTTCCCATCCCCACTCTCGACAGGTCCCTTTCAAGGGCAGCTAACAGAAACCCTGAAATAAAATAGGCAGTTCAATCAACTGGAGTCAGAGACTACTTACATTCTTTCCCCTCTGGGCAAGAAGCAAAGCCAGTCCCAATACCAGCCAAAGTGAAAGACAAAGAAATGTGCTACACGGGGGTCTCCCGCTGGCTGCACATGCACATGGGCCTCCTGGATCTGCACCAACTCTGTAAATTATGCATGAGCAGAGAAAAACTTAGTTTGCACATGCAGGAGGCAGAATGGGCCACACCACTTTTGCCTGAAAACGGAGGACCCCATTTGGACGTCTCCCCTCTGTCAGAATTCCCCGTTGGAGGAAAAGCCAGAGAGGGAGTAAAGGAATGAGGCATTCTCCCTGCAGTGCTAGTTTTCTATGTGAGGAGGGCTCTTTTTAAACCTCAAGGAACCTTCAGATCCACCACCAATTGCAGCCTGTAGTCCATTTTACCACCTGAGTGCATGAAGATCAAAGACACCTGCTGAAGGTCAGTAAACATCATTGTCTAGGACAAGACAAGAGCTTCCAGGGAAGGTAAAATGCTGAAATTTTAGACTTACACACATCCAAGATTACTGAAAGAGCCTGGAAAGGGGACAGGGGAGGCCCAGACGAAATGACACACACACATCCCATGACTGACATCTTGATGCAAAGGATTAAACACAAACCAGCATGGAGCGATTGTGTTGTTGCCCACACCCCTCCTTACGCTAACCGCACTCAGAAACAGCCGCCTACAAAACAAACACACCCACAGCCCAGTCGTGACCGTGCACAGCTGCTAAATCCTCAGCCCAACAGCATAATGGTATTTTCCTTCACCCTCTTCCCCATGAATAGCCATCAATATTTTAAAAAATGAAAATAAAAACAGGACAGCCTCCAAAAGCAACAGAAGAGCCTCTTTTTGCGGATGGGTCCTGACAAAACATCATCCTGAAGGATGCTCTAGCTTACCTCTCCGCACCGGAATGACAGGGAGGGGGGGCGCACACAGGGGGGTTACGAGGAAACCAGCCTGTTTCTCTCCAGCAAACTCCCCTGCATGTCTTCCCTGGCTATTTTTACCACTCTATATAGTGTTGTCAGAACGCATAGCATGCTGGGAAGATGCGGGGGGGGGGGGAATTCTCCCTGCCTGGCTGGGTTGCTAGCAAAGGACACCCGACTCCTGGAGACGTGAGCAGCATATCAATGCTTCGGGGGCAGCTGCAGAGCGGGGAAATGCAAAAGGAGAGACATGCAGGAAGAGAAAAAGAGGAGAAAAGTTGTAGGCACAGATAGAAAACTCCAGTTTCCATCATCTTGTCTGTTTTCAAAAAGGGATGCCTTTATCAACAGTATCATTTAAAAGATTCCGTTCATTCTATTGCGGGGGAGTAGACAAACCCTTTAGCGTCTTGGATTGCCCTTTGCACAGAGGCCCATAGCCCCTAGACTGTGCCCTTAGGCAGGGCACAGGAAATTACTTGCATGCAAAGGGCATACCAAGTTTGCCAGGATTAAAGCAGACAAGGATGTCAGGGGTTTCTGGATCACACCTTCTCAGCCTTTTAAAAAGGCTCCCAGCTGCCACCTGAGAGGGGGTCCAGTTCTGATTGGGTCAGTGGCATGCATGGGGCTGCCAGACTTTGGGGATGGAGCCGGGAGTGGGTGGGATTTGGGGCAGGGAGTGACCTTAGTGGAGTACAACGCCTGGAGTCTCCCCTCCAAAGCAGCCCTTTTCCCCAGGGGGGCTGATCTCTCTGGTCTGGAGATAAGCCAGGGGATTCCCAGGTCCCACCTGGAAGATGGCATCCCTGAACATAAAGCAATGTAACCCTTGAGGTCCCTGCATGGTTTTGCTAATCAAAACCCATCCTGTCACTTCTCTGTGGCTAATTGTAGAAATGGAGTTGTTTTTTATCCCCTGTATTTTACTACCCAAAGAAGTCTTAAAGCAGTTTACAATCTATTAACAGTTCAAAACAGAAGCAGAAAAAGTGATGTCTTATTATACCCCACTTTTTTACTACCTGAAGTAATCTCCTAGTGGTTTACAATCACCTTCCCTTCCTCTCCCCCACAACTGTGAGGGAGGTGAGGTTGAGAGAGCTCTGAGGGAACTGGGATTGGTTCAAGGTCATCCAGCTGGCTTTCTGTCTTACAGGGGCTTACAATCACTCTCCCTTCCTCTCCTCACAACAGACACCCTGTGAGCTAGGTGATGCTGAGAGCTCTGGGAGACCTGTTACTGGCCCAAGGTCATCCAGCTGGCTTCAACTGTCTCAAAGGGGCTTACGATCGCCTTCCCTTCCACTCCCAACAACAGACACTCTATGAGGTAGGTGGGGCTGAAAGAGTTCTAACAGAATTATTACGGTCCCAGGCCACCCAGCTGGCTTTATGTACCCCACAGGAGCTCTCAATTGCCCTCCCTTCCTCTCCCCACAACAAATACCCTATGAGGTAGGTGATGCTGAGAAAGCTCTAAGAGACCCTGGACTGGCCCAAGGTCACCTGGCTGGCTGCATGTGGAGAAGGAGTGGGGGATCAGTCTACCATTCTTAACCATGACCCCAAGCTGGGTCTCAATCATAGTGAGGAATCAAGGGAGTTGGCAGACTGGCAACTATCGAACCAGTCTCCACAGTTGTGTCACTTGAACAGCCCTGCATCTTGAAGTAACAAGAAGGTGGAAGGATTTAGCTGCAAACCACAGAACATGTCAGAAGCTACAGCGAGCCAACCCAGTGGTTCCCAGCCAGTGGTCAAGTCTAGCCAGAAAGGAATTTAGGCAAGTTCTCTTGAAAAAGAAGGCCTTGAAATAAGAGAGGAAGTCAAAGCAAAGGAAAAGCTGTTCCCTCAAATGGAGGAGTCCTAAGATCGTCAAGTCTGGTTCGGGGAACCCTTGGCAATTTGGGGTTGGAGCCTGGGGAATGTAAGGTTTGGTCAGGGGAGGGACTGCAGTGGACTATACCGCCATAAAGTCCCCCCTCCAGAGCAGACATTGTCTCCAGGGCAATGGTCTTCTGGAGATGTTGTAATTCCCGGAGACGTCCAGGCCCCACCTGGAGGTGTCAGTCCCCAGGACCTGGGGTCCCCTGAAATGACAGCTTAGATCCAGACGACAGAGGTCAGTTCCCCTGGAGAAAAGGGCTGCTTTGGAAGGCGGACCCCATAGCATTATACTCCACTGTGGTCCCCTCTCTTCCCCAACTCCCTCCCACTCCTAGCTCCACCCCCAACGTCTCCAGGTATTTCCCAACCCAGAGCTGGCAACCCTAGCTGACAGCTCTATGAAGGCTCTGATAGGAATAATTTTTCATTTCTCAATACCGTCATTTTCAACCCTCCAAATTCCTGTCTAGATTTTGATTCTCCCAAATGCAAACACAACCCCATGACTCTTCTTCGTGTCATTTCTTGTACCCGATCTCTCACATAAAGCAACTGCTTTTTCAGTGATGTGTACCTGTGTTAAACATACCTACATTATTTAAAACAGTACAACCTGCGTACATCACAGAAAACATAACTATCATCAAAAAAGCAAAGAAACAATACATTTAAGAGCAAAAACATTTTACTCATTCCTAGTTCCAGTCAACAATTAGCTTGTGTCCAGACATCTGAAGAGCCACAGTATGGCCATGCTGGCTCTAAAGAGAGTTCCTTGCTAGTTTCCAGCATTTATTCCCTGCTTCCAGGGCAGCCATGAAGCCAGAACATGGCTGGTCACTGCCAAGTCTGCTTCTGACCTCTGCCCTTTGGCTGCTCACTGCTCACTGTAATGGACTCTGCCGTGTTTTCCCATGGACTCAAGGGAATTCCCGCCAACCTCCACTTCCTGTTTTTGACTCAGAAACAGGAAGTGTGGCTTTGAGCCAATCGAGGCTCTGGAAAATCCGACAGCGTTGCCAAGACCTGATCCGGTACGTGTCACTTACCTGCCCTTCCTCATGCTCCTCCTTTGGAAGCTCTCGGCCAGGGCTGAAGAGAGAGTCCAGGGAAGCCAGCAGTGGAGACTCTGAATTAAAAACACATAAATCACAATTCCTCATACTTACGACTGCTTAGTGAGGAAGGAAGGCTGCCAATGGAAGAGAAAACCAAAGAGTCTTGCGGCGTGGAAAGGCTCGCAAATGTATTGTGAAGCATTGTCACAGCTCATAGTGAGCTCAGACTGACAAAAGCTTCTGCCACAAATACAAACATTATTCTTTCTGGAACCACAAGATTCTTGGTTATTTTGGCTGAAGCTAACTACCAAGGATACCTGTCTGGAATTTGCCATAATGCAAGAGAAGATAGTCCCACAACTCCAAAGAAGATAGATTCAAGTGGGTAGCCGTGTGGGTCTGAAGCAGCAGGACAAATGTTTAGTCCAGTGGCACCTTTAGGACAAAGTTTTATTCAAGGCATTGATTAAAATTCAGCTAATTATGCTCAGCATTCCACAATTAAAAACAGGTCTGCCCATAACTCTCCCATTTTGACAAATTTAATTCCTTCACTATATTTTAGAACTGAACCCAAACAAACGGTAAATTTATAAACTAAGCTAATCATTCCTGTTTGAGTCATGTATCTGTTACACATTTTCATTATGCTGTATGTTAATTTACCATGTACACTTTACCTATAGGTATGGACTGGTAACTCCCATTTGATTGTATCTGAGGAAGTGGGCATGCACAGAAAAATGTATGCCTCAAATAAAACCTTGTTGGTCTTAAAGGCGCCTCTGGACTCAAAACTTTATTCTGTCGCAGTTCCAATGGCATAGATGACAAAGCCTTCATAATTTGAGGCTTCTGGAAATGAAATATGTGGACCTGCACATGTACACATGCCATACGCAAAAAAACACACACACACACAATCAAAGGCACGTTCACACACACCGAATAATGCATTTTTATCCACTTTCTTTGCCCCTTGCAACTCGGTTTTACTATGGCAAATGGCGAAATCCTCTTGCACACCATCACTGATGTGCATTTAAAGTGGATTGAAAGTGCATTAAATCAGCATGTGTGGAATGGCCACCCATTTAGTCCTGTGGCTGGTTTGCCAAAATGGTGTGTGTCATGCTTGGCTTATGTAAATTTGTTTGGTTTCTCCCGGGCTTGAGTTGTACTCCTCGGAATGGCCCCTTCCCTTCTTGTCATATCTGGTGTTTCTGAGCTCTCTGCACTTCAGAGGGCTCCTTGCAGTGCAAATGCGTTATCTGGTATCCTGGATTGGGAGGCATAACAAGCCCACTCGTTCAGAACCATCCTGCCAGTTCCTCAACACCTGCTTGCTGCCCAGACACACAGTCTCCTGTTTTCACACTGTTACTTATCAAGCAAACAGGATGAGGGAAATAAGACTGGAATCCAAATTATGGTGACTGGGGGTGGGGTGTGGTAAGAAGGTATAACTACCCTGGTCTCACCGAGTATTATTGTCTCTGCCAATGATTGCCTGCCTGTGATCTCCTTCTGACTGCATCTTGGCTTCCTTCAGACCATTTACGCACTGGAGGTTTCATGCCGGGCTGCAGGCTGAAGTTTTAGTCGTGTCAGGTTGCCCCACCTCTTCCTGCACCCACATGGGGGGCATTTGGCCTGGTGCACCTCATCCACCCCCGATCTGTGCTCCTGACAGGGGGTTGGGGCAGTGAGGTTCCCAGTGCATAAATGGTCTCAATGAAGACTTAACTTCAGTTTTACCCCAATGCCTGGAATTCGTCAGTGTGTGTTCTGAGGGACTTTTGGGACTACATTCCTCGGGTCATGACAGTGTGTTTATTTTGAGTAACACTTTGGCTTCCCTCAGCGTAAGACTCTGTGGACTACTGAATATTCAAATCTTCTCCCCCGCATTGGCATTTGTGTCAGAGTTTCTACCAGCACTCTGACCTAGACTGTACCACAGCAGGGCAGCCACAAAGGGTGGGGGTCTAATTCTTTCATCTAGAGCGGGGGTAATCAAACTGCGGCCCTCCAGATGTCCATGGACTACAATTCCCAGAAGCCCCTGCCAGCGAATGCTGGAAGGGGCTTCTGGGAATTGTAGTCCATGGACATCTGGAAGGCCGCAGTTTGATTACCCCTGATCTAGAGGGGCACAGAAGAATTGACCCTCCTCCACTCCCATTTCATCAATATATCAACTCTAGCACTTTTCTTTAAGCAGCTGCTTAGCCACTAAATCAGGTCTCTCGCCCTCAAAGCTCAAGCTAATTTTGCTGGCCAGCTTGTAAGATATCCTAAGATCTGATTGGCTCTAGATCGGATTTCCTGATTGACTGGGACCAACATATAATCCCTGCTTGGCCAAACCCAACCTCAGTTCCAAACATTCTGGGACTGCAGCCAGGATTATTCCAGAGTTTCTGCATGATTGATCTTCTTCATACTGCACTCATGTTCCCCTACTGGCTCTTCCTTTCCTCTCTACATTTGGACATTATCTACAGCCTGTGTAGTCCACTATATCAGTGGTCCCCAACCTTTTTATCACAGGGGACTGGTCAACGCTTGACAATTTTACTGAGGCCCGGGGGGGGGGTAGTCTTTTGCCGAGGGACGTCGCCACCGCCTGAGCCCCTGCTCCACTTGCTTTCCTGCCAGCGCCCCTGACTTCCCGCCGCCCGCTGGGGGGGCACTGCCAGCAGCAGTTGCGCAGTGCCACTCCAAGGGGGAGCCCCAGCCATGGCGGCCGCTGGAGAGCACCAAAGGTCAGCCGGCGGCAGAGTGGCAGGGCAGCCCCCGAGGCAACAGCCAGGGATGAGGACGAGGAGGAGCCGCGGCCCAGTACCGACTGATCCACGGCCTGGGGGTTGGGGACCACTGCACTATATCACACGCTTCATCTTGGTCACATGTCTCAAAGTGCATCACCCTTCTTTGGCCTGGCTCCCAACTAGAGCTGCCATTTTTGGGTTGGAAAATATCTGGAGACTGGAGGTGAAGCCAGGGTTGGGCAGGATTTGGAGTAGGGAGAGACTTCAGTGGAGTCTAAGCAGCCATTTTTTTCCAGGGTAACTGATCTCTTTACTCTGAAGGTGACCTCATGGGGATTGTCCTCCCTGGGGATTGGCATCCCTACTCTGAACACAATGATTGACATCCACTCTGCAATATGCAAGGGATACAATAAGCAAAAACAGAACAAATTGTTAAATTTAAACATCACATTGTTTATGGATCCACCTCAAGAATGGGGAGGTCTGTGTTGAAGACACAGCTTATCTGTAAATACATATTCCCCTAAGAGGGCAAATAACAGCTCCCTCTCCCTTGGACTGCCTTTTCACACTGAAAGAGTTGGCTTGGCACAGCAGTTGTGTGTTGGACTAGGATCCTGGGAGTCCCAGGTTTGAATCCTGACTTCTACCATGACAGATCTCTGGGTGACCTTGAGGCTCACACGCACCTTCAGGCTGACCTACCTTGCAAGGTCATTATTGTGGGAAAACAGAAGGGAGAGCAATGTTCTAAGCTGCTATGAATCCCAACTGGAGAAAAACATGGGCTATAAAGACACTCATGCATGCCAATGCACAAATTACAGAGCCCGGGATCCTAACCCAGGGCCCTGCGTAACAATCACAAGTGACTTGCAGGTCCTCTTCAATTTCCATGCACACAGTGACAGATTGTGACTTCAGCCTCCCCTCCACCTCCCAATGACACCATTTTTGTTACCTTCAACGGCCCAAGATATACACTATTTGACTTGTTAGGAAAACTAAAATATACACTCATGGGTTTTCCCCCAGGAGGCCAACTAGCAACTCCCTGGATACTTTCAGGTCAGGAAAATGATGTGGGGAGATGGCTGAGTCCCCTTCTGTATATGAGTCACAGTCACAGTCTAAATAGGCCAGTATACAGAGAAGGACTTGTAAGTCACATGTAACCGTCAACTGGGTGGAGAGCTCTCACCTCCCAAGCAACATTGTTCCTTTGGTCATCCATTTGGTCATCCTTTGGTGACTCACCTGGAACCTCCATCCCCTCTGGGAATAGCCGCTGCTGAACACAGGAGCTGATGTCTGAAAATATATCATCTTCTTCTCTATCTGCATCAAACTGGGGAGAGGAAGCAGGAGAGAAGAGGCTGTTATTTATCTTAGGCCTTTTATGCACTGGTGTTTTCCCGCATTTTTGCTGTGCATGTCCATTGTTTTGTTTTGTTTTTCCATTCTTCATTTCCCCTTGTTTTCACTGTGCACCTCCATTATGTTTTATTTTTCATTCTGCTTTGATTCCTTCTTTTAGCACTTAGTTCACTTACTGGACACTCTTTCCCTGGAGTTTCTGAGAGTGCTTTTCCCCTTGTTTCATTCCCAAGCTGAAGGCAACTGCAAAGCATAAAGATTCTACTGGCTTTCCCACCTGCCCTTTTCTAGATCCTCCACTCTTTCACCACCCATTCCTCCTCCCTTCATTGATAAGAAAGCACTGTTGCATATCCATATAATTGTCTAGATACGGATATATAGTGCTCAACATCACTTTCTCCGAGATGTCAATCAAGCTGATACCTAGGAAGCTAAGAAGCAAGAAATTCACAAGATCCTGCCTTAGAATCTTTGCCCTCATCGCCATTTTGGATTCCGGCACCCATTCCCAATGACAGCATCCCCATCAACCCAGCACCTGACGTTCCTCAAGGAGTCTCACCCGGACAATGGTCCCCTTTTCTTGGTAATATTTCACAATCAGTGGGATGTTGTGCTTGAAGGTCTCTAGCCTGCGCTCGATAGCATGGGTGTTATCATCCAAACGACCTTGCTCCTGTGCCCGCTTTTCTAAACGCTGTCGGAGCTCTTGGCTGGAACAAGCCAGGAACACTACGAGGTCTGGAGAGCCAATCTGCCAGAGAAGGAAACAAGGGACAGGTTTTATCGGTGTGTGTGTGACCCTCCTCCTTCTCCTACAACTGCCAAAATGGGGTTTGCCCTTGTTCCTTTTCCCCTGTAATATGCCCCGTACACCTATGCATCATACATATGTTGCCTGCTTTAATGTCATTTCCCACCAGAGAGTGTCAGGGAGAAGGTTATTTAATGGGGGGAAAGGAAGGGTGATTGCAAAATGGAGATGAAAGACAGCAACCAGTCCCTTTCCTTTGACATCTGCCGCCTTCAACCAGACCCCATACCAATGGGCCACAGCGCCTCCAGAAGATCTCACGTTCAATCCTCACCTACAGAATGTTCTCAAGATAGGAAGGACTTTTCCTTGCTCCGAATCCTGGAGAACTGTTGCCAGTCAGCTTTGGCTTGGGGCAGGGGTAGTCAAACTGCGGCCCTCCAGATGTCCATGAACTACAATTCCCATGAGAATTACAATTCCCATGAACTACAATTCCTAATGGGAATTGTAGTCCATGGACATCTGGAGGGCCGCAGTTTGACTATCCCGTAACCCAGTCCTTGACTGTCAGCTGGCTTCCTTTCTGCTTCCCACTTCCCTTAAATATTCCTATAATGTTCCCGAACCCACAGTTACAGCACCAGGGTTTCTCCAAGGTCTTACTACCCAATGGATTGCCTCACTACTATGGTCAAAATCATTTATATGGATATAAGAAATAAGCAAAAAGAAAAGGAATTTATTTAAAAAATAGAGAATGTTTTACTAAACGTTGTCAATAAGATGCAGTCCCCTAGGACTGCACACATGAAGCAGCTTTATGCTGACTGGGACCTTTGATACATCAGATTCAGTATCATGCACGCAGACTGCTGGCAGCTCTCCAGATTTTCAAGTGGGGGCCTTTCATAATACATGCTACTTGACTGTTTTACCTGAAAATGTTGGGAGATGGAACCTGGGGCATTCTGCATGTTCCACCACTCAGCCATGACCCCTGATGACTTGTGTGACCCACCATGCTTAATTAACTTCCCCCCTCAATTGGAATTTGAATAACAATATTTTCATTTATGATTTTTTAAAATTGTGGGGTATATAAGTGGTTTTCTGTTTGGATCCTGGTATGTTATTGGTCATAGTTAATACGCTAAAGTTGATATTCTGGTGTATAATGGAACATGCAGTAACAAAAATTAATAATATAGAGGTAAAATAAACTAGTTAAAATGTTTCAAAGTAAGAATATTTGAGGTAAGAAATATTATTAAGATTATGAGGAACAGGATGTTCAGGGAAATCTTTTTCTTTCTTGTTTATTTTATACACTCTGTAATGTATTGTATATGAGAAGTTGGCTAAACTGAATAAAATGAAATTAAATAGGGACAAACGTAAAGTTTTGTATTGTTCAAAAAGGATCTAGGAGTCTTAGTAGCCATATATTGAACATAAGTCAGCAGTGTGACTTGGTGGCTAAAAAGGCAAATGGGATTTTGGGCTATATCAAACAGAGTATCATGTCCAGATCATGGGAGGCGATGGTACCGCTTTACTCTATGCTGGTTCGGCCTCACGTGGAGTACTGTGTTCAGTTTTGGGCACCCTAGTTGAAGAGGGATGTAGACAAACTGGAACATGTCCAGAGGAGGGTAACAAAGATGGTGAGGGGTTTGGAGACCAAGACATATGAAGAAAGGCTAGGGGAGTTTGGTCTGTTTAGCCTAGAGAGGAGACGACTGAGGGGGGAATTGATAACCACCTTCAAGTATTTAAAAGGCTGCCATGTAGAGGATGGAGCAGAGTTGTTCTCTCTTGCCCCAGAGGGACGGACCAGAACCACTGGGATGAAATTAATGCAAAAGAAATTCCGTCTAAACATCCAGAAGACGTTCTTGATAGTTAGAGCGGTTTCTCAGTGGAACAGGCTTCCTCGGGAGTGCTGGAAATTTGGAAATTTTTAAACAGAGGCTGGATAGCCATCTGATGGGGAGGCTGATTCCGTGAAGATTCAAGGGGTGGCAGGTTACAGTGGATGAGTCATAGGGATGTGAGTGTCCTGCATTGTGCAGGGGTTGTCTAGATGACCAAGAGGATCCCTTCCAACTCTATGATTCTATGATTCTAATAGCCCTTATGCCATATGCCTAAAAAATCAAGAATTAAAAAAACACAGTAAAACAAGCTTGTCATGTATACTAATTTTTAAATATTATATGTGTGTGTATGTATGTATGTATGTATGTATGTATGTATGTATGTATGTATGTATGTATACATATATATAAAAGAGCCTCTGGTGGTGCAGGGTGGTAAGGCAGCCGACATGCTGTCTGAAGCTCTGACCATGAGGCTGGGAGTTCAATCCCAGCAGCCAGCTCAAGGTTGACTCAGCCTTCTATCCTTCCGAGGTTGTTAAATGAGTACCCAGCTTGCTGGGGGGTAAACGGTAATGACTGGGGAAGGCACTGGCAAACCACCCCGTATTGAGTCTGCCAAGAAAATGCTAGAGGGCGTCACCCCAAGGGTCAGACATGATTCGGTGCTCGCACAGGGCATACCTTTACCTTTATATATCCCTTTTCTCTTTTGTGTCCCTTTTATATTTGTATCTTTTTTCTTTAAAAAAATATCTTTTAAAAATCCCCTCATGCAAGAGAATTTCCAAGATATATGTGCTTTTTGCACCTTTATAAGAGTGTGTTGAGCCTTAGTACTGAGATCCTAACTGCTGGTTTAGGATGACTGCTTAGGCCCACCTGTTTTGCAACCGATGCCCTTCAGCATTCTTCAGCACCTTACCTGCTCCTCAAACGTAAAAGCCTGACCAATCTCCCTGGGGAAACCATCCACTACGAACCCCTTGGCATCCTGTTGCTTTATAAACTGTTGCTTCAGCTCCTCAATCGTTGTTTCCTGCAAGGCACACAAAGTTAATTGCCAGAGGAAGTGTAGACCTGTTGCCACAAGGGCCATTTTGAGACAAGGCCATGATCTTGAGACCCAGGCTACATCCACAGAGAGTTGTTGCCATGGGATGGTTTGTCCGTGGTGGAAAATCCAGTTGCAAGAAATTCCTCTAGAGCCATGTCCAGTTGTCTGTGGATACAGGCCATCACCCAACAGATCCCTCCCAGACCGCACTTAGATGAGACACCAGAACAGCCTTTTTCAACCTATTGACCGTGGAGGAGCCCCTGAAATAATTTTTCAGGTTTCAAGGAGCCCCAGAAGAGTGGTCAACTGGCCACACCTCCTTGCCATGCCTCCTAGAAGTGACATGTCATATGTAGTGACATCACCACCCATCTTAACAGGTAGGCTTGAGGAGGACGGAGGGAGAGACAGGAAGAGGCTTAAGCCAGGAATAGGCATACAGGCTCCACCCCCTCCCAGGCAGAGAAACCACATGAGAAATTAATCACACTCAGGAGGGAGAGCAATGCCAGCTTGGTGTAGTGGTAAGGAGTACGGACCTCTGATCTGGGGAGCCGGGTTTGATTCCGCGCTCCTCCATATGCAACCAGCTGGGTGACCTTGGGCTCGCCACGGCACTGATAAAACTGTTCTGACCGAGCAGTGATATCAGGGCTCTCTCAGCCTCACCCACCCCACAGGGTGTCTGTTGTGGGGAGAGGAAAGGGAAGGTGATTGTAAGCTGCTTTGAGACTCCTTCGGGTAGAGAAAAGCAGCATATAAGAACCAACTCTTCTTCTTCCTTCTTCCTTCTTCCTCTTCTTCTTCTTCTTTTTCTTCTTCTTCTTCAATGGAAACAGCCTAGCTTGTGGACAAATTCATTAAGGCAGGAGGGGGAAAACTATGGACCCCTGTTATGAGTCTCTGCACTAGAAGATCTTATTTATTTATTATTCAATTTATACCCTGCCACTCCCATAACCAGTCCGTGGCAGCTATCAATAGAAAAAATCCCACAATAAAACCCCTTAAAAGCAACCTCCAACAATAAGACTAAAAAGTTAGCAGCAGACCCAACCCCATCCCTGCTCACAGAGAATAAAAGGATGCCTCAGGGGGTTAATAGCGGGTAAGCCAGATCTTACTTGGTCAGGAGGGCCGGGGAGACCAGATCTTAATGGCTCTGGCCTCTTGTTAATATAAAGTCTTGATATTATTTAAACTGAACTGCAGGTGTGAAGGAGAGATCATTTTACCCTCCTCCTGACAATTAAAATTGACCCCTCCTTTCCTTTCCCTCAATAAAATATTTGTGATACATGTCTTGAGCAGGGAATCGTTGTTATTAATCACTTATCACCCAATAGACAGAAGAAGTAAATTAACCCCTTCCTTCCCAGGCTTGTTATTTACCTTCAAAGGGGGGAGGGACACACTTTTTTCGGCCTTGTTTCCTCATCCAGGCAAAAAAAACAGAAGAGGGTAGAGGAGAGGTCATAATTCCAATCAGCAAATGTGTAAGGGTGGTGGTGGATGAGCTAATCCCCCACTTTTCATTTCTGCGAAGCCCCTGGCCAAATCAAATGTAGACAGAAGTCCAGTGGGCAACTTAAATCCTAACAAAGCTTACTCCAGAATAAGCTTGTGTGAGCCAGGGCTCCCTTTACTGGGCACATGAAATGTAAATGTATGTCTAAATAACAGTGGTCCCCAACCTTTTTATCACCGGGGACCACTCAACGCCGGGGACCACTCACCGGGGACCACTGAACGCCTTTTACTGAGGCCCGGTGGGGGGGGGTAGTTTACTCCTCTACTCTCAACCACTGACCTGGCGCTCTCTGATCGCTATGGTAATGTTTAAACATCCCTTCAAAATAAGATCCAGACACGCCACAACAATGAACATAAGGAACATTTTATTTTCATGGAAATTTTAACTCATGACAATGACAAATCAATGGGAACCCTGAGCTTGTTTCTCTGCAACGAGATAGTCCCATCTGGGAGTGATGGGAGACAATGACACCTGAAGTGAGTTGTAAAGGGCTGGGGGGGATGAAGTAAAGGGCCGGGGGGGGGGGGGGAGAAGGCGTCCTTCGGGGCCCACCTCCAATTAGTCGAAGGACCACATGTGGTCCGCCGCCCACAGGTTGGGGATCGCTATCTTATAAAATAAAATGTACATTATGTGCCTCTGAGGAAGTGAGCAGTGACTCCTAGAAATGAACACACATGAAGAAGTTGCCTTCTACTGAACCAGATCTTTAGTCCAGCAAAGTTAGTATCGTCTAAGGTTGGGCGCTTCGGTGTCTGAAGCGGCCGCTTGCACCCGACGCAGCCAGCGCCACACGGCGCTGGCTGTGTCGGGTGTGAACAGCCAGTTTGGACGCCGAAGCGCCCAACCCTAGTATCGTCTTCTCAGACTGGCAGAGGCTCCCCAGGGTCTCAGGCTAAGGTCCTTTGTCTCACCTACTGCCAGATCCTTATAACTGGAGATATGATAGTCTTATGATAGTGGCACAGAGTGGTAAGCGGCAGAAATGCTGTCTGAAGCTGTATGTCCATGAGGTTGGGAGTTCAGTCCCAGCAGCCGGCTCAAGGTTGACTCAGCCTTCCATCCTTCCGAGGTCGGTAAAATGAGTACCCAGCTTGCTTTCTGGGGGGTAAACGGTAATGACTGGGGAAGGCACTGGCAAACCACCCCGTATTGAGTCTGCCATGAAAACGCTAGAGGGCGTCACCCCAAGGGTCAGACATGACTCGGTGCTTGCACAGAGGATACTTTTACCTTTACTATAGTCTTTAGGGTGCTCACTGGACCTCAGCTTCATTTTGGAGCAACAGATGACAGTAAGTACCCCTCTAAGAGACAGCTTGGTGTAGTGGTTAAGAGCGGCAACTTCTAATTTGGCGAACGGGTTTGATTCCCCACTCTTCCTCCACAGGCATGCCAGCTAGGTGATCTTGGACTACTTACAGCCCTGATAGCTTTGTTCTCACAGAGCAGTCCTATCAGGGCTCTGTCAGCCTCACCTCCCTCACAGGATGTCTGTTGTAGGGAGAGGAAAGGGAAGGCGATTGTAAGCTGCTTTGAAACTCCTTTGGGTAGAGAAAGGCAGCATATAAGAACCAACTCTTCTTCTAGAGACCAAAGCAGGAATCATATATATGTATGTGTGTATCTCTATCTACAGAGCCTCTTGTGGCGCAGAGTGGTAAGGCAGCAGACATGCAGTCTGAACCTCTGCCCATGAGGCTGGGAGTTTGATCCCAATAGCCGGCTCAAGGTTGACTCAGCCTTCCATCCTTCAGAGGTCAGTAAAATGAGTACCCAGCTTGCTGGGGGGTAAACGGTAATGACTGGGGAAGGCACTGGCAAACCACCCCGTATTGAGTCTGCCATGTAAACGCTAGAGGGCGTCACCCCAAGGGTCAGACATGACCCAGTGCTTGCACAAGGGATACCTTTACCTTTATCTCTATCTATATATATGTATATAGAATTTATATTCCGCACCTTCACCTGAAGGTCCTAGGGCAGCTCACAATAATATAGAATAATCTAAATTGCATTAAAACATTTAAAAATCTAATCCCCACTGCCTCCCTCACACCCTGGAATGACAGCACATGGAGGGAGCTAGAGATCAAAGGCCTAGATACACCAGGTGCCAAAAATCATATAATGATGGCACCTAGATAGTCACCATGGTGTGCTCCACAGTCTGGGGGCCACCACAGAAAAGGCCCTCCTGTGTGTCACAGCCACTTGTGCCTCTGAAAGAGGCAGAACTCCAATGAGGTTCTCTCCTTGAGATCTCAGTGCTCAAGCAGACCTGTGTGAGAAGGTGCTCCTTCAAATAACCAGGCCCCAAATCATGACAGCTCTAGGCTAAAGCTTAGAGGAGGGTACACTTTTTAAAGACTCATTTTGCAGCCAGCAGCTGCAGTGCAGGAGGAGGAGAAAGTTCCCACAAGATCAAGTAAGTGCAAAGATTCCTCTCCCCCCACTCCCCATCTTCTAAAAGTGAGATGCAACACTGCCCCTGTCCAATAATGGAAACCCACATTTTGCCCCAATTCTTCTTGTTCAGGGGATTTCCTGCTTACCGGTGGGGCCAACTCCCCATTGGCAATGATTCTGGCGATAAGCTCCCATTTCCTGTCGCTTGTTGCATGATGGATCATTTGGTTACGCAGGATCTCGCCCACAGAGACACAGCTGAACCCGAAGTAGGACGCAATCCGGTTGCTCTGAGTTCCCTTCCCGCTACCCGGGCCCCCTGCCAGGCAAGAAGGGGAAAAAAGATTGAGGAATACAGATTCACAATGTCTCTAAGCCTCTGCTAATTACAAAACTGAGGGACATGCATTTACTATCCCAAGAAAGAGGGATCTAGCCCATTCCGCACACATTGGATAATGCACTTTCAGTGCACTTTAGGGGCCATTCCGCACCCAGAAAATGTAGTGAAAGGGTTACCTCTTGCAGATGCTTTTTTTTCCTCCCTGGAATGGGGCTTTTTTTGTTTTGGGGGGTTTTTTTATAGCAAGCTGCCTGGAGCAACTAATACAATGTTGCTTAAGCCAGGCAGAGATTTAAAAATTTCCACCCACCAGTTGCCACACAAAGCATGCCTCTCATCCCACCCACCCCCCAAAATTGGGGGGGGAAATTACTTTTGTGAATCTATGTTTAGATGCATAGGCATAGCAATGGAGAATTTCTACTTAAAAAAAAAAAGATCACTGTCCCTTTAAAGCCAGGAGAAAGCTGATTGGCTGGCTTCCATGAATGACAGGCAGGGGGAAACTCACTGGTATTGCGAGTCCCTCTCCACAGCCATTTTAATCAGCCATGCAGAGTGCCTGGAAGCATGGGAAAGTGGGAGAAGAACGTAAGAGAGCAAGGAATGTGAGACATGGCAGGGAGCGTGATTTTTAATAGTGTTAAGCAATTGCGCTGGCTTAACACAATTTTTTTAGAAGTGCAGAATAGCTGTAGAAGTAGATTTTCCTGTTTAGCAGATGAAAATCCAGCTGCAAAAGGAAGTGCATTATACATCGTGTGCAGAATGTCACACAACCAGACTGGTTTGTCGTGTAGATATCTGTAACCTTCAGCGCCTACTAGGAGGGGGGAACACTTCAATCTGTAATTGGTAAACAACCCACTCCAAATGTTTCCCATATAAAGAAATGCCCCCGCAAATAAAAAACCTAGTACATTGGGAAAAATGTTCTAGACTATTCAGCTGTCCACAAGCTAGATTTCTGCTTGCAAGTAGCTTTTTGAAATTAGGGGATTCCCAAACATGATTTTCTCACCTGCAGTATGACTCAGCTGATTTTTCCATACCACTAATTTATTCCACTGTACAGGTGCACATCACATGTCCTTCTCTGTCCTTCCCATTATCTCACACTGACACTCTCGGCCCAAAAGCCAACCAAGAGATAATGACATGCAGGGAAATGAAACAGCAGAAGGGATTGCCCGGCTATGTTGCAAGTGGGAAATTTCACCTTGGACTGTTTCTTGGAATAAAAAGATTCCTGAAAACGGAAAGCTAGCACAGCAGGGTGAAAAAGTCTACCTTTTCCCTCTTCTTCCTGTGTTAGATTGCTTCCTTGCCAGGAATCATTTGAAACAAGAGAGCATTCCAAAATACTTTACATAGAGAGATTAAAAAAGTGGAATTCGCTGCCCAAGGATGTAATGGTGACCACAGAATAAACAGCTTGAAAAGGGGATTCAATAGATTCTAGAAATGACTACTAGCCATGGTGACTGAGGGGAACCACTAAATTCAGAGGCACTAAGCCTCTCAATCCCAAAGCCAGGAGCCTCGGCATATATGCCCTGTTATTGGCCTTTCTGAGGTACTGGTTGGTCACTGCATGAGACAGAAGGGTGGATCAGATGGACCATTGGTCTTTTCCTTCAGGGGTTTTCTGATGTTCTTATGAAGGCCTCAGCCTCTATGCCTTGTTGTTGGTCCTTCAGAGGAACTATTTGTCCACTGTGGGAGACAGGATCCTGGACTAGATAGATCACTGGTCTGATCTAACAGGGTTCTTCTGGTGTTCTTATGAAGGCCTCAGTCTCAGTGCCTTGATGTTAGACCTCCAGACAAACTAATTGGCCAGTGTGTGAGACAGGATCCTGGACTAGATGGACCACTGGTCTGATCCATTAGGGCTCTTCTGATGTTCTTATGAAGGCCTCAGCTTCTATGCCCTGTTGTTGGTCTTTCAGAGGAACTGGTTGTCCACTGTGTGAGACAGGATGTTGAACTTGATGGACCATTGGTCTGATCCATCAGGGCTCTTCTGATGCTCTTCTGAAGGTCTCAGCCTCTCCGCTCTGTTGTCGGCCCTAAATTGGTTGACCAGTATGAGAGACAGGAGGCTGGAATAAATGGATACTGGACTGGTCTGATCCAGCAGGGCTCTTCTTATGTTCTTATGACATTCAGGGGTTTTCCAAAAGCACTCTGAAGGACCGCAGTCCTTTCTATCACTTCTCTGACATGTTCTCCAGCATGTGGAACTCCGGCCTCTGCCTCAAAGCACCCTCATTCCCCCCCAGACATACCTGCTTGCCTTCTCACCTATCACAAAGATGATCTTAGGACGAGGTCGGGCTGGGTCAAATACGTCATATTCCTGGATCAGTCCAGTGGATTCCGTCATGTCCGAGTCACTCTCGATGGAAAACTGGCTCTCAATGGGTGGCAGATGCTCACATTGGTGGTGTGATGCTGCACCTGAGCCTACAAGGGAAATCGGACCCAAGCATCAGTGGCCAGTGGGCCTACAGAAGAGATGCAGGGGACAGAAGAGAAGCAAGGGACGTAAGAGTGGGGACCACTGATGGAGAACTTTTAGGTCTTATATGCAGGGTGTGGGGCTGCAGAATGCAGTTATCAACAGAGGCAGCACATTGAAATAGCAAGATGTCCTACTAGTCTCACTGTATACCGCACTGACCAGACCCCACCTGGAGTCCTGTGTGCAGTTCTGGAGGCCTCACTTCAAAAAGGAGGTGGACAAAATGGAGAGGGTGCGGAAGAGAGTGACAAGGATGATCCGGGGCCTGGGGACCAAGCCCTGTGAGGAAAAGTTGAGGGACTTGGGAATGTTCAGTCTGGAGAAGAGGAGGTGGAGAGGGAGCATGATTGCAGCCTTTAAGTAGTTGAAAGGTTGTCACTTGGAAAATGGTAGGGTGTGGTTCCTGTTGGCAGCAGAGGACAGGACCCGTAGTAATGGCTTTAAATGGCATGTAGAATGGTATCGGCTAGATATCAGGCAAAGATTGGCTGCCTAAGGAGGTGGTGAGCTCCCCTTCATTGACAGTCTTCAAGTAGCACCTGGACAGGGACTTATCCTGGATGCTTGAAGCTGATCCTGCATTGAGCAGGGGGTTGGACGAGATATCCTGTATGGTCCCCTTCCAACTCTAGGATTCTAGAAATCCTGGATGCTTTAGGCCAATCCTTCCAACTCTAGTTCTGTTATTCTTATCCTGGATGCTTTAAGCCAGGGGTAGTCAAACTGCAGCACTCCAGATGTCCATGGACTACAATTCCCATGAGCCCCTGCCAGCGAACGCTGGAAGGGGCTCATGGGAATTGTAGTCCATGGACATCTGGAGGGCCGCAGTTTGACTACCCCTGCTTTAAGCTAATCCTGCATTGAGCAGGGGGTTGGACTAGATGGCCTCTATGGCCCCTTCCAACTCTGGGATTCTAAAGCTGACTGAATGTTACATTTGTCACGCAACCTCTCTTTCAGATATCAATTGCAAACTTTACTGTTCCAGCAATATCTGGTTGGCATTACAGAGAAGAAAAGAGATAATCAGCTATTCAGCTCTTTCCGTATTGTTTTGGGGTCTTTTTAGTTTCTGAATGTGTTTTGCTTCTTCAACTGGCCACTTCAATATTACATCACTGTATCTCGGGGGAGGGGGGGTAAGGGTCAAGGTGGGCTGGGACCCAGGCTCTTCCACAGCTGATTCTACCACCATCCACTCAGGACCGCATGGCTACGAATAAGATGGACGGTTTAAGCATATGGTGCTGATCTTACTATTTTAATTTTGTACAGAGGTATTTGATTTTTTACTAATATGTATCATTTTTAAACAATTGCTATGAATCACCTTAAGGGCCATTTGAATGAAAAGTACAATGGAGGGCCGCAATCCTAAAAACACCTTTTTGGGAAGAAGCCCCCTTGAATAAAATGGGATTTACTTCAGAGCAGACCTGCTTAGGACTGCTCTCTAAATCTTTTACTGAATTAATTAAAACAATAACATACACAGAGGGCCTAGAGGAATCTTCTTCTAGCAACAGCCTAGTGAATTTGGGAAGCCTTAATTACTTTGATTTGTCATCAATTAATTTGTATATTGCTTAAAGCGCCACCGAAGGAATAGCTAAATGGATCTCATGATCTGTGGATTATTTTCTTGCATGGGAAAATTTATCTTCAGATGTGTTGTCCCGCTTTGCAGGGGTATATAGGCATGCAAGAAACCAACAGCTTGTAGTATGATTGTGCAGAATGCCAAGGGTAATCTTGGAACCTGCTCAGGTTTCTCTTTGCAATGTCAGCCATCTGCTGTCAGTTGATGTACTGCGTTTATCTCCCCTTCCTATCCGCTTGTGTAAGTAAAGCAAATATTATCGAGAATCCTAACAGTCTTGTGCTCTCCTGATCCAACGAAGCCCAATGGCCTAACAGCTCAGATGTGAGCAGCAGCAGGGAAGACTGCTTAGTCTTGCTGCGATTTTCAGCTCTACCGCAGTTTTTCAGCACTGTGATTCAGCAACGTACACACTGCATTTTTAGGCAGTAGCCAGGTGACATTTTAATGGACAGGATACAGGAGGAGACAGACCCCAAGCTAACTTGGAATATTATGAGTGTTTTGCTGTTCACAATTATCTATGTTTTGCCCTGGATCTCCCCTAATGAATACAAGTACTTCAGAGAGTAGCTGTTATTCTCACAATAATACATGGGCAATCATACAATAAAGCAAAGACAGATTTAGACCAAGGTTTCTCAACCAGGGTTTTTGTAAAACTCTGGGGTTTTCTGACGGCCCTGGAAGGTTTTCCTGAATGGATGGGAGTTAATTAATTTTATATTTTTGTAAAAAAAAAAAAATTTAAAACATTTATCATGCTGACTTGCCTGCCCCCAAATTGTCAATGATGGGCTTGGAGGGGGTGGGCAGGGGAGGGGCCCCAGGGGAGGGGAGGGGCCCCACATGGGCAGGGGAGGGGCCCCACAGCTCTGCTTCCCAACCACATTCTGCACGATCCTGCCACTTCTGGGGTTTCTCGAAGTCTGGAGACTGTTTCAGGGGGTTCTCAACGGTAAAAAAAATTGAGAAAGGCTGATTTGGACCAAAGCAAAAACAAACTACGGCAATAAAGTGGAACGATTTATATCCACCTTTGTGGAAGACTGGCTTCCGGTGCTCGCTGTTCATGGGATGTATAGTCTGTGGATCCTGAACAATGAACGTGTCCCACTGCACCATCTCTGGTCCTCCCAGCTCCCGGACTTTCTGTAGGCAGCATTCAAGATAACCGATGGGATCTTCAGGACGGTAATACATAAGGCCCGTTAACATGCTCTGTAGAGACAGCAGCAAAAGGCACAGTAAAATCAATCGTACTTCAAGGGAAGCGGATTATCCACGTTCAAGGCCGATCCATGAGCCATTTATCTGGTGTTTTAATCTACATTCTCATTCATTCCAAAGAAAGGGTGCCACCACCGAGTAAGATTAGCTACCATTGTCAATGTAGTGCCCCTCTTCAGCTGCCGGTTCCCTGGTTAGAGCAGGGGTCTTCAACTCCCGGTCCGCGGCCCGGTACCGGGCTGTTAAGGCTATGGTACCGGGTCGCCAGCGGCCGCGCCTGCCCTCCCCCCCGCAGCGAGAAGGGGGAAAGAGGCAGGCGCGGCCGCTGGCACGCCAGCGACGCAAACGCGCACGTGTGGAGCCGCCGCACATGCGTGTTTGCGCCCCCTGCTGGTGAAACCGCGCACGTGCAGCTGTTCTGCGCATGCGCGTTAGCGCCACCTAGTGGCGAAAACACACATGTGTAGCAACTGCGTGTGCGCGTTTACGTGCAGCTGCTGTGGCCGGGAAGCTGTCCCCAACTACAACAAGGTTGGGGACCGCTGGGTTAGAGTACTCAACTCAGGCATCAATCCTCAAGTCTATTCAGTAGAAACAAGCTGGCATCAAGGAGACAAAAAGGCGACAACTCCAACACAAGTAGCTTCAGCTAACATATAGACTGCAAACTGAAATGAGTGTTTAATGATTCAGATGGACCACTGGTCTGATCCAGTATAGCAACTTTGAGGAGCTGACACTTTGACCATTTCCACATTTGAGATATACCTTGTTTTAGCTTCAATTCGGATTTCCATTTGATGCTGTGAGTCAATGTTAGGCTTTCCACATTTGGGTCTCAATTCCCCCGTTTCTTAGGCTGAAATCCACCATATCTTTTCCACATCTGGTTTGAAAGGAGGCAGCCTCCCATCATGCACTGCTCCCGTTCCCCTTTTCCAAGAAGCTTTTAGTTTGTGCAAGCTCTGCAAAATGTTGCCTGACTGTGCCTTTCTTTGCACCCCATTATTACACCTTTCTGTGCCCTCCCTCAGACATGATTTCACTACTTCCCCCCAAGTATACTAGACCTGATTTAAAAAAAAATACTTGTTATTGTGTTACAACGCTGTGTTAATATTAAGGTTGATTGCTGCTTTTTCCCCTTTGGAGACAGTGTTGTAACGCAATCATTCCCTTCTTTTTAAAAAATTAATGTTTCAGAGGGGAGGGAGGATGGTGATGGATGTTAAAGGTAAAGGTATCCCCTGTGCAAGCACCGAGTCATGTCTGACCCTTGGGGTGACGCCCTCTAGCGTTTTCATGGCAGACTCAATATGGGGTGGTTTGCCAGTGCCTTCCCCAGTCATTACCGTTTACCCCCCAGCAAGCTGGGTACTCATTTTACCGACCTCGGAAGGATGGAAGGCTGAGTCAACCTTGAGCCGGCGGCTGGGATCGAACTCCCAGCCTCATGGGCAGAGCTTTCAGACGGCTGCCTTACCACTCTGCGCCACAAGAGGCTCATTGATGGATGTTATGTGGACTCAAAATCCAAGACTTGCTTGGGGGGGGGGGGGACCTGAATGCAAGAATTTCTCAATGGGTAGACCGGAACCTGCTTTAAAAAACTGAAAGCGCTATATTTCGGTTCTACAGCCGAAAGGACAAAATTCAGTGTAGAAAGAAATGCACTCTAAAATTAAAATTGAAGATTATCAGTAGTGCGGAAATGGTCTTTGAATAGTGTGAAAATATTGCAATTCACAACTGTCCCTCCTGTCTCCTTCCAGTATACGAGGGCCTGACAGCAGAGCTGGGGGGGGATCCATGTGGCTCACCTAGGATGACTCCCAGTTAGGGATGTCAGCCTCCAGGTGGGCCCTGGGGATCCTCTGGAATTACAGCTCCCCTCTAGGCATCAGATCCCTTGGAGAAAATGGCCACAACAGGTGGATTGTATGGCATTAGACTACAATGAAGCACCTCCCCTCCCCAAACCCCACCCACTGCAGGCTCCACCCCCAAAGTTTCCAGGTTTTTCACACCCCAGAGCTGGCAAACCATCCCACAGTTCAACCCCCCTCGTCTCTGATGGTTCTCCAGTTATCAGCAGTTGAGACAATCTTGTCTGTCACAGAACCCAGAGAACCACTGCCAGGCTGAGCAATTCACACTGAGCTACAAAAGTAATTAGAGCCAGCTTGGTGTAGTGGTTAAGAGTGCGGACTTCTAGTCTGGCAAGCCGGGTTTGATTCCCTGCTCCTCCCTCACGTGCAGCCAGCTGGGTGACCTTGGGCTCGCCACAGCACTGATAAAGTGCTGATAGATAGATAGATAGATAGATAGATAGATAGATAGATAGATAGATAGATAGATAGATAGATAGATAGATAGATAGATAGATAGATAGATAGATAGATAGATAGATAGATAGATAGATAGATAGATAGATAGATAGATAGATAGATAGATAGATAGATAGATAGATAGAGAGAGAGAGAGAGAGAGAGAGAGAGAGAGAGAGAGAGAGAGAGAGAGAGAGAGAGAGAGAGAGAGAGAGAGAGAGAGAGAGAGAGAGAGGTCTGTTGTGGGGAGAGGAAAGGGAAGGCGAATGTAAGCCGCTTTGAGCCTCCTTTGGGTAGGGAAAAGCGGCATATAAGAACCAACTCTTCTTCTTCTTCTTCTTCTTCTTCTTCTTCTTCTTCTTCTTCTTCCTCTTCCTCTTCCTCTTCCTCTTCCTCTTCCTCTTCCTCTTCCTCTTCTTCCTCTTCCTCTTCCTCTTCCTCTTCTTCTTCTAGGACTGATTCAGTCCGCAGGCTGATTCACAGGTTCTTACACTGCTGCTAGATCTCCCCTCCTTAGTAAAACAGCGGGAGCTGAGCAACTGCAGAGCCCTCAGCCACGGGCAGCTCGCCAGCTCGAAGGGGAAGCCTGCCAGCCTCACCCGCTTTGTTAGGCATCAAAACTTGGCCGCGTTGTTTTTGTTCATTAATGCTAATGATCTGGATGCTGGCAGCTCCCGCCTTGGCCTCCCCTTCTCCGCTTTGTAAACTGGGTGCCAAACGAGGAAGAGGTGCCAGGCACCGAGCAAGCGTCTCCTTTGAAGTGCCCACTTGAAGAGAAGAGGGGAGCAGGCCCACACAGCAGTCCTCCGCCCCAATTGGAAAAAGGAATGATCCAAGGCAAGGAACGGTCTGCGCCAGGGGTAGTCAAACTGCGGCCCTCCAGATGTCCATGGACTATAATTCCCATGAGCCCCTGCCAGCAGGGGCTCATGGGAATTGTAGTCCATGGACATCTGGAGGGCCGCAGTTTGACTACCCCTGGTCCACGCCACAATCCCTTTTCACTGTTGGGATGGGGTCACTGCCTCAGAACTTCACCCAGCCAACCCTGGGAGATCCTGTTAACCAAGGCCAAAAGGGGGAGGAGGAGGAGGAGAAGATGAAGAGGGAGGAGGAAGAAGATGAAGAGGTAGGAGGAAAAGGAAGAGGAAGGAGACCTTCTTTTGTATCTTGCTTTTTACTACCCAAAGGGAGACCTTCCTCTCCCCACAACAGACACCCTGTGAGGTAGGTGGGGATGAGAGAGCTCTGACAGAACTGTTCTGAAAGAGCAGCTCTGACAGAACTGTGATTGGCCCGTGGTCTCCCAGCCGGCTGCACGTGGAGGAGGAGGAGGAGGGAATCATACCTGGTTCTCTAGATTACAGTCCACTTCTCTTAACCACTACATCACAGTGGGAAGCCACCCCGCCCCAAGAAGAAGAGACACAAAAAAACGGAAGTGTTGATCTATTCCGAACATTTCAAGAGCAACCAGGCTCTTGGCCTTCTCTGCAGGAGTCACAAGAAGCAACGGATTAGGCCTCAAGAACAAAGAGGGTCTACTCTGCACTGAAACCTTGCCCCCCCCACTTACCCCTGAAGTTCAGAGCGAGAGAGCCACATGTGGGAGGGGGATGAAGTGTTTCACTGTTGCTTCCCCCCACACTGAAAAAGCAGCATCAGAGACTGTAACAGAGAATAGAAGGGCAAAGGGCCTGCTTAATTAGGATGACTCTATTTTGAAAAGCCAAAAAGAGGACACAGTTCCTGAATACCTCAAACAACGGATCACGATGGCGAATCTCATTTTAAATGTGCCTACTATTCAAGTCAGGCTTTCTCAGCCAAGCTTTTGTGAAGCCCTGGAGTTTTTTGATGGCCCTGGTAGAATGTGTGGGCGTTAATTAATTTTAATATATTTTTTAAATGTGTTAAATATTTACTGGGTGATATGACCGTATATGGCAGGGGTAGTCAAACTGCGGCCCTCCAGATGTCCATGGACTACAATTCCCAGGAGCCCCCTGCCAGCGAATGCTGGCAGGGGGCTCCTGGGAATTGTAGTCCATGGACATCTGGAGGGCCGCAGTTTGACTACCCCTGGTATATGGTCATGTCAACCCGACTCCCCTCCCAAAATGGCCAGTGAGGGGGGTGGGAAGGGGAGGGGCCCTCGGTGAGGGGTGTCCACAGTTCTGCTTCACAACCATATTCTTCATGATTGCGCCACTTCTGGGGTTTCTTGAAATCTGAAGAATGTTACAGGGGATTTTCAATGGTGTATAAGTTGAGAAAGGCTGATTTAAGCTGAGCTTGCCTCCCTTTGGGGATGATGGGGCCAAACAGGCTCAGCGTTCCAACCCCAAAAAAGGGGGCATTTCCATCTGTTTTCTAAAAAAAGCCCCAAAGAAGACAGACACCAAAAAGGAGGACCTGCTGTCCCCTGAAAAGGAGACATCTGGTAACCCTGGCTTAACCCGTTCCCTGGCTTTTGCCATTTGCTACTCCAAATTGACTTTTTGAATGCTGTGGGGAGCTGAGAATCTGTGGAAGAGAAGAAAATCATGAAGAGATGGGGAAATTAGCCTGCTTAAATGCCTAAGGACTTTGCCAGCCAGACCATTTACGCACTGGGAACTTCACTGCCCCAGTTCCTGTGCAGGAGCACAAATCAGGGGCGGATGAGGTGCACCGGGCCAAATGCTCCCCCAGGTGGGTGCAGGAAGAGGTGGGGCTACCTGCCATGGCTAAAACTCCAGCCTGCAGCCCAGCATGAAACCTCCAGGGTGTAAACAGTCCCAGAAGGGGGAGAATTGGAGCTCTTTGCAGTTGTTTACCCGCCTCCTTTGGCAATTGCTCACAGGTTTGTATTACAGGGAAGCTGCAGACTAAAAAGAGTTCATGATTGAGAACTGTAAGGGGCTCAACAGCCTGAAGGCTACGCCACTGGACTCTTTCCAAGAGAAACAGCCTGACATGCCCCAGTGCTAGAACGCTGGGGATTTCTGCTTTCTATTTCATGCTTAAGTTTCCAAATATGGGGCCAGGAAACCTGGGCCTCATTTGTAAAAGCTAAAGTACTGTGGTGCAACTGGCTGGGAAATTGCACCCGTCCCCATCGTGCCTCCTCTCCCAGTCCAGTCCTAGGCAGACTGTACATGCACAGAGACACTCCGTCCTGCATCTCCAAGCAGGTGGAGAGGAAAATGGTACTGAATAGTGTAGCATATAGAACCATAAAATGAAGAAGAGTTATTTTTTTGTACCCTACTTTTCCCTACCCAAAGGAATCTCACATTGGCTCACCATCGCCTTCCCTTCCTCTCCCCACAATAGCCAGGCAACTTGTGAGGTAGGTGAGGCTGGGAGAGCTCTAAAAAAGGTAAAGGTAAAGGTATCCCCTGTGCAAGCACTGAGTCGTGTCTGACCCTTGGGGTGACGCCCTCTAGCGTTTTCATGGCAGACTCAATATGGGGTGGTTTGCCAGTGCCTTCCCCAGTCATTACCATTTACCCCCCAGCAGCAAGCTGGGTACTCATTTTACCGACCTCAGAAGGATGGAAGGCTGAGTCAACCTTGAGCCGGCTTCTGGGATTGAACTCCCAGCCTCATGGGCAGACAGCTTCAGACAGCATGTCACTGCCTTACTACTCTGTGCCACAAGAGGCTTGGGAGAGCTCTAAGAGAACTGTAACTGGCCCAAGGTGACCCAATTGGCTGCATGTGGAGAAGTGGGGAATCAAACCTGGTTCTCCACATTAGAGGCCGCCACTTTTAACTATTACATCTTGCTGGCTCTTAGAGAGCCTTATCTAACAAAACATTGTGGTGAACCACATTTCTGTGTCTATATTTGTCAGGGGCACATGTAAAACTGTGTGCACATCCAAACATTTTAAATTATTCACTGTCTTAATGAGGGCCACAGGGGTTGCCCTTTATGATCGCCAACCTCCAGGTAGGGACTGACAGCCTCCTGGAATTACAACTCATCTCCAGACTACATAGACCAGTTCCCATGGAGGACATGGCTGCTTTCAAGGGTGCTCTGTGCTGATCAACTTTGAACTCCATCTCCTCCCCACAAATCTCCATGAATCTCCCAACTGAGAATTGGCAACAATATGAACTAAAGATAAACAATGTGGGGCAAACCCGTGGCCCTAGCCGTCCTTCCTCTCTAGGTGGGTCATATTTCCAGGTAGGGTTCCAGAGAATGTGGGAAAACCAGTGGGTTTCACTGTGAACAAAGCAATTTCTAGAACCCCCCCTAAGCCCAAGGGGCTATGTGTTTACAAACTGTGAGAAGCAGAAATATACTCCTTGAATAAATCCAGTTATTTTTCCTACAGATGATAATTTTAGGGCTCCCCATTGCCTTCAGATTTTTTTAGTTGGCTTTTCTAGCAATTTCCTCCAAACAAGAACTTTTAGAGCCCTCTTACAGAGTCCAAGTGTCTGTGTATTTTAGCATCTGTGCACCATCAATGTCAGAAGAATGTAAGTTATATCAAAATTCCAAGGTGTTTACCTGCTTAGAATAACTTATCCCATTTATCATCCAGCCCTTCCTCTGCGCCTTTGATTCTCCCTTCTTTCATTTTATCCTCACAACCACCTTGTGAGGCACGTTAGGCTGAGGGAGAACAACAGTTGTAAATTATCACCCAGGGGATTTTGTGAATGATGAGACATTTGACTTCAAGACCCTGAGGTGCTGCTATGTCCTGGCCACAGCACCATGCTGGCTTTCTTCAGTATCATTTTTAGTAACTCGCAATTAACACCTTTCTAAAATAAGTAATTTCTTTTGAGTAACTCAAGAAGAAGAAGAAAAGAAGGAGGAGGGGGAGGAGGGAGGTGAGATTGAGAGAGCCCAGATATTATTGAAAAAGAAGAGTTGGTTCTTATATGCCGCTTTTCTCTACCTGGAGTCTTGAAGCAGCTTACAATCGCCTTCCCTTTCCTCTCCCCACAACAGATACTCTGTGGGGTGGGCAAAGCTGAGAGAGCCCTGATATTACTGCTCAGTCAGAACAGAAGAAGAAGAGTTGGTTCTTATATGCTGCTTTTCTCTCCTCGAAGGAGTCTCAAAGTGGCTTACAGTCGCCTTCCCTTTCCTCTCCCCACAACAGACACCCTGTGGGGTGGGTGAGGCTGAGAGCCCTGATATCCCTGCTCAGTCAGAACAGCTTTATCAGTGCCATGGCAAGCCCAAGGTCACCCAGTTAGCTGCATGTTGGGAGCGCAGAATCGAACCCGGCTCGCCAGATTAGAATTCCGCAATCCTAACCACTACACCAAACAGGCTCCCTTTATCCATTTTAAAGATTACGCAATGCTCAGAGGCATCCTACCTAAAGGGGGAACTATTTAAGATGACATGGAAAATCGTCTGAAGGGGGAGAAGCATGGGTGCACATTCAACAATGGATGCTTTTGGGAAAAAAGCAGGTGCCACTGATTTCCTTTACTGGAAACAGTCATATTCTGAAAAGTAACAGTTCTAAAACACTTCAAAATAAAAAGCTCATGGCTTCTCTTTTTGATTGCTTTAAAGCAGGGTTTGATTGCTTTAAAGCAGTGAAAGCTGGCAGGGGCTCATGGGAATTGTAGTCCACGAACATCTGGAGGGCCGCAGTTTGACTACCCCTGCTTTAAAGGATTAATCAACGTTCCAGGTGAGGTAATGAACTCTCTAGTCCCACTGTTACCTAGAGAAAGAAACATCCTCCAGCTAAAATTAGATATTAGTTGCATTCCCCTCAAACAGAAGTAGCAAACAGCAGAGGAGGGAGAGACGAGGAAGACGCTGTTCTTTAGCCTGAACAACAAATGCATCTTTATAATTCATTTGCTTTGGGGAAACAGGTGTGGTAGTCAAAACAGAATCCAGTGTTCTCCCATGGAGACAGCTATTGTAGTGTAGCACTACCATGGCCTGACTACACCCTGAATCGTTAAGAGAACACCACCAAAGAACGGCGTTGGAAGAAACGTCCTAGAGAATTACCTGGCCCAATGAGGAGAAGAAAAACGGTTATAATTGTAACCCTGCCTTTTCTCTACCTTAAGGAGTTTTCAAAGCAACTAACAAACACCTTTCCCTTCCTTTCCCTGTAACAGGCACCTTGTAAAGTTAGTGGGACTGAGAGAGCTCTGACAGAACTGTGACTAGCCCAAGGTCACCCAGCTTGCTTCATTTGGAGGAGTGGGGAATCAACCTTCCTAAAGCTGTGACCCTTTAATACAGTTCCTGATGTTGTGGTGACCCCCCAACCATAAAATTATGCAAGTGTCCTTTAACAGAAATTAAACCAAAACTGACCAATGGAATGTAGATCCATTGTTCATGATTGTATATAAATTGTTTTTTTTCCCCCTGAGGTTTCTCAGTTCAGTTCTGCTTCTTATCCCACTGAGCCAATCTCGCTCTTTTCCGCTGGTCCAGACAGACAAACGCTCTATCTCGATCTACCCCGCAAGCCTGTTGTGTGGATGAAATGGAAGAGGAGTGATGTTGGCCACTTTGGGACCCCCTTGGAGAAAAGGGCAGGGGACGAACCCAGTAATGAAAACCAAGGATTTGGAAGGACAAAAATTTAGTCCAGGAGGAGAAGCAGCAACAGTGGCAGCACCCCCTGGGCAAGCTGCTCACCCTGCCATGACCCCTGTGAAAGGGTCATTCGACCCCCAGGTTAGGAACCACTGGCCTAGACCATTTGCACGCAGGACATGTAGGTGACCAGGAGGATCCAACCCCCAAGCTGAAGAAGTTGCCCATCCTTGCTTTCTGGATCCTCTTTTAAGCATCTTGCAACACTCAAGACCTAGGAAGTCAAACAGTGGGAATTGTGTGTGTGTGGGGGGGGGGGGGTTAAAATGGAAACCTGATTTAAAAAAAAGAAAATATTTTTGAGATGAGACAAACTTTCTTTCTGGCAAGGTGGTCCACCCCCTGGTCCCATGCTGACTACAGCCCTGCCATGCAATGCCTGCACCATCTCACTGCAGAGCGAGTTAAATGTTGCCAGAAAAAATTATCACAAGGCTCTCCCACGCGGGCACTCATAAATCCTGGAGCTCTTTGCGTCCTGTTCAGTTCCTGGCTTTCTGGGTATACAATGCAGACATTATCTCAAAAACAAAAGCAAAATGGATCGCCAGAGGAGGAAAAGTTATTGCACTAAACAACGTGTGCCAGGCCTTGGATCTCTCGTAAAATCCCTGAGGGTTGACCAGGGCAGGTTAACCGCTCTCTCTGTCCCCAATATTTGACCTCAAGGTAACCAGTCATTAAGTCAATTAATTTAGCAAGCTGTGCCATTTCTAAGGCTTCAAGGCTCCCTTCCCTGAAAACTCTACCTGGAAACCTATCCACCAAAAAAGGAAAATCTCTCCAGTACAGCAACACCCTTGGGATTTAAACTGTAGATAAGCAGCTTTAAAGTTTTTTAAACGTAAATTTTGTGTGTGGGTGTGATTCTTTTAACTTGTATATACTGTATTGGATTGTTTTAAGACTTGATACTCGCCTTGGACAACACAGGGAAGAGCAGGTTACAAGAATAAAATTATTGTTATTATATTAATATTAATGTCAGTGCAGTTGCTAGGCATTCAGTGTACAACTTCTCTCCATGGATGCTGGCAGCTTGTTTATTCTCCCCACCCCAAAAAAGAAGAAAAAAAGCACACAAAATGAAAAACTTGGGAGGTTACTTGTCTGGAAGGATGGTAGCAATCCTGGCCCCATTCCGCACATATTGGATAATGCACTTTCAATGCACTTTTTCAGGTGGATTTTCCTGGGCAGAACAGGAAAATCCACTTCTAAAGTGCCCTGAAAGTGCATTATCTAGACTGATGCTTAAAATTGGAATGTTCTAAGTTGCAGGTCCCCCAACCGGAAATGCAGCACCTCAGGGAAAGACACCAAAGGCAAAGACACTCAGCACATGGTCTTGGGCATCCGGCTTTCCTGTGAGCCTGGGGCCCAATAGCCCCACATGGGATAATGCACTTTCAATGAGTTTTTGCCAATTGGATTTTCCCGGTGCAGAACAGGAAAATCTCCATCCAAAACGCATTGAACGTGCATTCTCCAACCTGTGCAGGTCGAACCACTGTGTTCACCTTGCAAAGAGTTGGGCCACACTCTGCACCTACTCGAAGCCTGCCTGGAGACTGCAGTCCCCGGGGAAACAAGCACTCTGCACTGGCACAGAGACACCCGTGTCCTCCTTCGCCGTGCCTAGAGAGAGAGACACGACGAGGGAGGAGCGGAGCGGTTGCTGCTTCCCGGGCGGAGCCGAGCCTCACTTGCTGCGCAACGGAGCCCACACAGGAGAGGCGCTCTGGCCATGCTCAGAGGAGGCGGCGCCCTCTCCGCGTGCGACTGAAGCCGGCGCTCCCCCTCCGCGCGGGGTGGGCATGCCCAAGAGCAGGCGAGGCGTCCGTCCGGCTTCCCCCGCCCTCTCCCGGCCCGCTCACCTCGAAGAGCTGCGGGATCTCCCGGCGGGAGACGTAGTCCCTGGCCTCCGCCGTGCTCATGCTGGCGTCGTCTCCCGGCGAGCAGGGCAGGGGCGCGGGGAAGCGGCCGCCCCGTCCAGCCTGGCTCTGCCTCCGCCGGCTGCGCTGCTCCTGCGATGGGCGGCCGCTCCTCGGGCGGGGATTTGCACGGAGGGCGCCCGCCTTTGGGTGGGAAGCCCCCTCGGGCTGGGCTGGGCTGGGCTGGGCTGGGCGAGGCGGGCGGCGAGGGGGCGAAGCCAGGCGCCACCAGGGCCGGAGTCTGCCCGAGGCTCGCCAAGCTCACGATCCGGCGACGCGGGCTCTGCAGGCAACCGCGCCGGGGCTCCTCCGCGGCTCTTCGTCAACTCAAGCTCCACCCCTGAGTCGGACCCCTCCCCCGGGTTCTGCCCCCTGGCCAGCCCTGGGGCCGACCCCTGCATCGGGTGCACCCGTCCAGCAGGTTTTGGACCGGTCTTTCTCCCCAGGGACGCGCCGATGTCCCCTTTCCTCCAGTTTATTCTCGCAACAACCCTGTAGGGTAGGTCAGGCGGGGAGTGGCCTGCTCGGTGAGATTCTTTGCTGGCGCAGCATTCGAACCCAGCTCTCCCCCAGTCCTAGTTCTCTTACTACAAGGACCCACGGTGGTGTATACTGAAAGTGCTCTCACTGGCTCAATAGCTCCCTCAGCTTTCGGATCTTTCAGGTAGCTGACTACCTGGTCATGTTGTTGTTGTTGTTGTTATGCTTCTAAAAGTCTCAAGCCCAGTTTGGGAGAAAGGTTACTTCCTACCTGGTCCTACTATTTTTTACTGTTATTATTATTACTACTGTTGCTATTATTATTGTTATGCTTCTAAAAGCCTCCAGCCCAGTTTGGGAGAGAGGTGGTCCGAGCGCCAGTTTACAGCATAACGGGAGATGCTGGAGACCAAACCTGGAACCCATCATCCCACATCATAGACTGCCACATCCCATCAGTCGCCATCCCCTAACCCCAGGAATAGAAGCCGGGCACTAGGAAGGAGGCAGCTTTTTGACTTGAGAACTTTCACTCTTAGCCCCGCCCCAAGTCCATCAGGCTCCGCCCTAATCCACTCAACGCCACCCATGAACCTCCAAGGGCATGCCAGGGCCCACAGATGCTGCCCAGTGGAAAAGCGGAGCAGCAATACTTAGCAGAGAAATTCTCTAGATCCACCACACAACAACCTTGTGAGGTAGGAGTCTTGGGAGGGGAAAGTAATCATGTAGGGAAAGTTAGGCCAAAAAAAAAAAAATCAGTGCTCGAGGTCATTGGAAGCAGAGGCTTCAATGAGGAAGGGGGAAACTCAGAGAAGGTGGTCCCTTGATTAATGGGGCAGCCAATTAAAAATATATATTTTAATACAGGAATTTGCAGCAAGCAGTGATGTCTGTCCGTCCTTCTTCCCTCCCCTGAGAAAAAAATGCCTCTTTTCAGAACACCATTTTCTTCTGAACAGTTGTTTTCGGGTATGTGCAAACGTAAGCAGAATCTAAATTGATGATTAACTTTAAAAAATCACTTTAATGGTGGAGGGTACTCCATAAAACCTACGGAAAAAATAATGCTCTGCTCCTGTTTTGGGCCTCACCCCTCCGCTTTCTTCTGTCCCACTTCCAGGGTTTGGGGGGGGGGGGGGAGGAATGCTTGGTCTACAGAGACGTTAATGTTGGTGGGAGGGAAAGCATGGGGGGGGGTGATGCTGTGGCCAAGGACACAGATGGAGGGGTTGCAGTTTTCCACAGCAGCTGTGAGAAATTTATTGCCCACAGCCGAAAGCTTCTTTCCCTTCCGAATGCCCTTGCGTTTTGTTTTGCTAGGCCTGAGAGTTCAGGTGCCGGCCACTAGAGAGGGCAAAGCGAGGCCTGAGTTCGGATTCCTCACAACTCCTTTTGAAAGCCTCGCTGGTCACAGGCCTGGGGGAGATTTCTGCCTGATTTTAGAGCTGCCCACTCTGGTTTAGGAAACGCCTGGAGATTTGGGGATGGAGCACTGGTTTGGAGAGGGGAGGGAACTCAGTAGGGCAAGGGTAGTCAAACTGCGGCTCTCCAAATGTCCAGCGACCACTGGCAGGGGCTCATGGGAATTGTAGTCCATGGACATCTGGAGGCCCGCAGTTTGACTACCACCGCAGTAGGGTCTAAGGCAGGGAGGGCCAAACTGTGGCTCTCCAGATGTCAATGGACTACGATTCCCATGAGCCCCTGAGGCCACAGTTTGGCCACCTCTGGTCTAATGCCACAGTGTCCACCCTCCATTTCTTCCAGGCAGGTCTCTGTCATCTGGAGATCTCCAGACCCCACCTGAAGGTTGGCAATCCTGGCCTTGGAGAACCACTGCGATTGGGGAATGCCACGGGCCATGGGGTGTTTTATTCCGCAGTACAAACACGCTGGTGTTCCCTGGCCCTAGGTCAGGGGTAGTCAAACTGCGGCCCTCCAGATGTCCATGGACTACAATTCCCAGGAGCCCCTGCCAGCGAATGCTGGCAGGGGCTCCTGGGAATTGTAGTCCATGGACATCTGGAGAGCCGCAGTTTGACTACCCCTGCCCTAGATAGTCCTGCCTGGCCTCTACCAGAGATAGCACCTTTTCAGCCCTGGCCCCCGGTCTGGTGGAATAAGTTGCTAGTTACGATCCAGGCCCTGCCGGAACTAGCAATGTTCCACAGGGCCTGCAAAATGGGGCTCTTCCACCAGGCTTAGGGGCAGGGCCTGGCAGCCTAAAATCCAGCTGGGCCTCCCCTTTTCTTCCTCCCTTTTAATTTCTATACCATGTTCTCCCCCCCTACTTCCCCCCAGGAACCACCAGTGACTGACCAACCTGATGGTGGATAGGGATGGATGGGGATACTATTAGTGTTTATGGTTTCATTGTGGTTTTACAGGTGTTTTATTGATGTTTGTTTTTATGCTGTGAACCACCCCGGGCCCATTTGTGGGGAGGGTCAGTACACAAATTTAATAAATAAATAAATAAAATAGATCAGGGGTCTCATTCAGAACCCAACCTCAGGAGCTGATGCCAGCAGGACTCACCTGCCCTGTCTAGCTGAGCATTGTGTTACCATCGCTGGCAGGGGCTCCTGGAAATTGTAGTCCATGGACATCTGGAGGGCTGCAGTTTGACTACCCCTGATTTGGAGTCTTCCCGCATCCACAGGTCTTTCTCGCTTCCCTGCTTGCTGGGATGCAGGATGGGCTTCATTCCTCAAAGCAAACAGGCTGTCATGAAGGCATCATAGCAATGAATCTACCCAGCAATCCGATTCCAAAGCAGAGTCTTCCTGCCGTCTTCTTTGTGATTTCCCATCCACCGTTTCCTTGACTGTGGTTTGGTGCAATAGCTGAATCGACCCATTTTAGAGTCTGGGTGGGGAGAAATGTCGGCTTATTTGGAGCTGAGTGACTGCGAGGAAGAACCACGGAGAGGTGGAGGAGACCACAAAAGGGCCATCCAGTCCAGCCCCATGCCTTTTCAGGGGACTTAGAAACCAAGTGGCCCTCCAATCTCCTTCCAATGAAGGGGACTCCACCACACTTGAGGTAGCATCTTCCACCTACGAACAGCCCTTGCTGCCAGAAAATGCTTTCTAAGATTTAAGTGGAACCCTTTCCCCCATAATTCGAACCCACTGCTCCTGGTCCTGGTTTCTAAACCTGCAGTCAACTAGTTGGCCCCCTCATCAATATGTCTACTTTTTGAGTAGTCCAACCCAGCTATCCTATGACTCCTTGCCCTCCTCTTCCCCAAGTGACACAGACCCAACTCTCTCGACCTCTCCTTGTAAGACCTGGATCCCGGCCCTTCAGCCATCCCAGTCGCCCTTCTCTGGATGCATTCCAACTTGTCAGTATCCTTATTAAACTTTAGGCACGCAGAACTGGACACAATATTCCAAATTAGGTTTATCCAATGCAAAATAGAGTGATATTATAACTCCGCCTGCTCTAGATTCTGTGCTAGCAATGCAGCCTAATATTGCATTAGCCTTCTGAGCCTGGAGTGTCATGTTGTTGGCTCATCAAAACCCTCTCAGAGAACCAGAGTGGGGGTGTGGTTTTAAGAGCTTCGGACACTAATCTGGAGAGCTGGGCTTGAGTCCCCCCCCCCGCCTCCTTCTCCACATGCAGCCAGCTGCATGAACTTGGGCCAGTCACCATTAGAGCTGTTCTTGCAGAACAGTTCTCTTAGAGCTCTCTCAGCTCCCCCTACCTCACAGGAAAGGTGTTGACAAGCTGCTTTGGGACTCCTTCGGATAGTGAAAAACAGGGTATAAAATACTCAGCTCCAGATCCAGTGGGATGAAATTAATTCAAAAGAAATTTCATCTAAACATCCGGAAGAAGCTCCTGACAGTCAAAGGGGTTTCTCAGTGGAACAGGCCTCCTCGGGAGGTGGTGGGTTCTCCATCTTTGGACATTTTTAAACAGAGGCTAGATAGCCATCTGACAGAGAGGCTGATTCTGTGAAGGTTCAAGGGGTGGCAGGTTACAGTGGATGAGCGATAGGGTTGTGAGTGTCCTGCATAGTGCAGGGGGTTGGACTAGATGACCCAGGAGGTCCCTTCCAACTCTATGATTCTTCTTAGTATGAAGCAGGACAGCTCACCTTAGTCAAGGCTAGTCCATGTACAGCCCCGATGCCAACAACACGAAAAGTGATAGTCAAATGTTTGCCAGGGCTTCAGCAGAGTGCATCTCACTTACTCTTGGGCAAATGCTGGCAGGGGCTCATGGGAATTGTAGTCCATGGACATCTGGAGGGCCACTGTTTGACTACCCCTGCTCTTGGGTAACCAGAGTCACCTTTCAGATACCTGGGATTCAGACAAAAGAATGTCAGGGCAAGCTAGAGCCCTAAAGGCCTGTCCTTTTTAAAAGCAAGCACCGAGCTTCAGAGAGCCATGCTGTCTGTTAAGGGCTCAGATCGCAGTGGACCACGTTACAAGAGTGTTACCAAGCAGGTGAAGGCAGAAAGCAGACTCTGGTGTCTTTGCACAAGCTGAGATTTGTCAGTAGCATCGGATACACTAATTGGACTTTGTTTCACAGACTGTGGTTTCTTATGCTGCCAGAACACAGCGGGAATCTCCAGGACGTGACAAATAATAAATCTCCCTTTTTGACAAAGGTTCGATAGGAAAGAACAGCATTGTAAAGTTAAAACAGGAAAACCAACATGACAATCTGACTGCATTTTTGAAAAATTGAGTATCTGACATCTACCATCTTACACATCTACCTATTTTGTTCCGATCTTTTTTCTCTCTCTCTCAATTGATATTATTTTTCCTATTGCTATCAGGTCAGACCGAATGTGTTTATTCAGACTCGGGTGTCCGTGAGAACATGGGAAAATGAAAGGTGCAGAGTTAAGACAAATGTAATGTGTGAGCATTAAACGAGATCCATTCAATAATATTTTGAATTTACAAAGAGATAGGTAACATGGATCAGAGACGGGGAGATGTTTTTAAAAAGGAGGACAAGAAAACTGCTGCAAGATAAAGATGTAGCAATATTTATTTCCATACAAATTAATTACAAAACTCTCTTCCAATCCAATTTGGTGTGCAGCTCTGGGCACCAGGCACACAAACAGTCACACGTGTGAACCCACATTAACAGTTAATTGCTCCTCATCAATGGTGCAAGACCCATGGACAGAATTCCCCAAAGAACTGAGCTAAGAAGCGGCCAATCATTTAGACCAGGAGTAGTCAACCTGTGGTCCTCCAGATGTTCATGGACTACAATTCCCATGAGCCCCTGCCAGCAAACGCTGGCAGGGGCTCATGGGAATTGTAGTTCATGAACATCTGGAGGACCACAGGTTGACTACCCCTGATTTAGATGTTTTGTGCCAACCACGTAGATGTTTTAGAAAATTCTATCAAGGTACTCATGATCCCGGTCAAGTGTTCTTCTTTATCATTCTTGGTGTGCAATATGTGACCATTTGCTACCTTGAATCCCTACCGTGAGGTTCTGCACAGCCAATTAGCTACAAACAGCTGCAGTTCCAACTGAAAACAGAATTGACATCTGATACCTGTTTTTTCTTCTGGGGGAGCTAACTGATTTCTTGTCCATGGTTCACAGATCTTTTGGGTCTAATCTAAATCGGCTCCTAAGTTCCTGGATTGTCCACTTACGCTTTAGTTCGCCACATGTCTATTTTAAATATATGTAAATAAGATAATAAATCTTCCATATGTCCGATCATCCACAAGTTTGATAAAGACAACTGTCACCGTTTTGGTCCCGCTGGAGACAATAGCTACTAGATAAGGCAGCAGACTTTACTGCAAGCTTCTGCGTTACACAGAACACTAAATCGTGCCATATGCAGTCTTGCAATTAAGAGTCCTGTGTAACTTGAAGGCCTGCATACTTCTTTGAACTGACAGAAACAAGTAACCGATAAAAAATATAATCTTGCCTGCTTCATGTTTCTGACCTTAAGTATCCCTCAGAGCCATTCAGACAAGAGGCCATCCTAAATTTGGCACTTCGATCTCCTAGTTGCACAATAACTTAGAAGGACTAGGAGCAAGTTATCTATATACACAACGTAGGATACAACATCTTGCAAAGAGCCAAGAATTGGGTTTTCTCCATCCTAGGTTTTGTTAGCATGTATACACTCGGGGCGATGTGGTGGTTAGCTGCCCTTCTCCTAGTTCTGCATCACTCACAGACTTGCAGCATTCACACATGACACAGCTGTCCATCCACATGACCCACCCTTAACTATGGGTCACAGGGGCTAGTTTTCTTCTCACTCACTATGGAACCCGAGGCTTACTTCTCATGCTACACCAGTGCTGTTTCAGACAAGGGCTCCCACGGTAGAATGCTCCTCGATACAACAAAATCCACTTGCCATAGAAAACTAGCGTATCAGGGTCAAGAGTTCTTGCCACCCTGACATGCTTGTTTTCTGTGTGTGGGGATATTTTTTACATTCCAATAAGTGAGCTTCCATGACAGCCAGAAGCTAAGATTAACCACTTGGGTGAGAATTAGGCCTAAGGGAAGGAGAAGTGTGAGGTGTAAAGAAAGGAAAGGAACCCAAGGGGTTCAGGGGAACTCAAGTGGCATGATGCAGCTCCGTGCACCTTGAATTCCCACATGCAAAAGTGGCCTGGGTGATTTTTGTTTCATCTTTGCTCACTCCAGAGCTGGTCTATATCAAAAGCTAGCCAAAAGCCCATGCCTGCAGTTAGCGCATTTGCAAGAGCCACCCTCCATGCCAAACGTGAGCTGCCCGTCCTGCCAGCAGTTCTGCACATGCCTCCATACAACCACAATTCTGTGTGCCACACTTTGCTCACAGCCAGGGCAAGCTGCAGTCACTATGGCGGAGTCACTATGGCGGAGCTGGGTATAAGAGAAGACTCTCCCCCTTTGTTCCGGGGCAGGGTTTTCAGTACGCTGCTGGTGCGGTGGGAGCAGTATTAACCAGATTCCCAGACACGTGCAGGTCCTGCGAATTTGGCATGCCTCAAAGCCTCAATAGCCTTCTGTTGCTTCCAGTTTTCTGGACAGGATTATAAGCAAGGAAAATTTGCAGCCCTCCCCCAATCTGATTGTATACCCCCCCCCCGCTGCCCCCATGTAACCTAACATGCAGATACAAAGGCAGGTTGTTTAGCTAGTCCCAGATGTCTACCAGGATAGCTACTCCTCACCCTTCCCAGCCTTTACAACAGATTAGAATAAAACCGAGCGCAGCAACACCCGTCAAAGGCCACCCAGCCTCTCCCCTCCTCCGTGAGGACGCTTGCAGCCTCGGGTCAACTTGTGAAAGCTGGTTTAAACCATCGTAAAGATGGACACACAAGATAGCTGGCCAATGACCCAGTGGAGAGCAGGCCTGTTATTGTTATGGTGGATGATGGGTACGACTCTGTACTCCAAGCAGGAATCCGCAAACAAGTCTATCTGGATTTTCTTTGTCAAGCATCTTTCCTGGCGACCACTTGGGGCGATAAGGAGGGATGAAAAACATACCACCCCTGCGCTGCATTTGTAGCTGTTTAAACAGCAGATAGCCCAGCGGTGTTTGCCAGGCTTGGGTGCTGCTCTGACGCCATCTGTGGTGCCGACGTACAAACAAGGATGTCATGGTGTGATAAGAGGGCTGCGGAGGTTCACGTTAACGCCTTCAGGAGGGATCCTGGCAGATGGGGGGGGAGGGAAGGAAAACTCTCTCCGTCTCGGCATCCAGCTGTGCCCCAGCACAGAAACCCAAGCAAACCTGGAAGCTCGAGCCGCAAATTGGCCTTGCCGTCCCTTTGGAGAGCCAAAAAAACCCAGCTCAGCTGCATGCAGGGAAGAGTTGCCATGGTGATCTTGCCAAGAGTTGCTAAGGACCGCGTGGCTTAATGGGGCGAGCGGGATGAAGGCCGAGGCATCCAACTGCAGCCTCAAGACGACCCGGTGCCAATTTGTTACCTTTCGGCCGACCTTTTGGTCACCCGGTCAAGGCCAGTACAGGTTTGCGTGGGAAGTTGTCTGTCTCCTGCGCCACTTTTGGTGCAGGTGAATGCATGGAACACAGATCTGACTGTGTGGTAGCGACTGTGCAAACTGGAAGCGAGGAGGCTAGGGACAGCGCAAGGCTGAGGAGGAAATTCCAAGTTTGGCCAAGTGAACCAAGTTCAGGTCTCAGTCCTGACACTCAGCAGGTGGTCGGTCAGTTGTGTGTATGTGGGAGGATTGATTGGATACACAACTGGCAAGGAGAAGGTTAACGCCTCCTTTACCCACTGCCGGAGTCACTGTCTTTTTTTTTTCAAACAAAAGCTTTTGGAAAATGTAACCTCAGAACTCTACTTCAAACCGTATTAATTTGCCCAATCTAAACCAACCCTTTTTGGTTAGTCGCGATGGTACAAGAAAGGTCAAACATTTCTCTAAACTGGAAAAAAACGCCACAGGGATTATGAATAAGCATAATAAAAAAGGTGGTGCTTAGCCTGGATTTAAACATTCAAAGTAAAAGAGGGGGTGCAATTGATTGGGGACAGTCGGAGGGGGAATTACTTTGGACTGCAGGGGATGTTACCCAGCCAGATACCCCTGGAAATTCACAAGCAGGACATCAAGGCTGCTATTTTTCCCAGGTTTTTTTTTTAAATGACCCTCTAGTTTTCAGAGATACACTGTCTCTGATGAGGGAGGTTCTATTTATTTATCATAGCTAATAACAGCCAGCTAGCCTATCCTCCCTTCACAAAGCACCCAAATCAGTGGCCATCGCCACCCCTTCTGGCAATTCTAACAACGGGTCAGGGAGAGAACCACTGGGCCTAGCATCCCATTGCAAGGTGGTCCAAATGGGATCTTCCTTTGTCACCCGCAAACCTGGGAAATGTAGGGGGGGGGGGAGAGGCTCAGCTTCTAAGAAAACGCACCTTAAACCAAAGCAGGGTTTGAGGGCTGGCCCCTGTTGCGCCCGAGAGCCACACTCTCCAGCTGGTGTGGTGGTGATCTGAGAGCAGGGCCGGTAAAGCTCCACCAGGGTTAGCAGCAACAAAATGAATAGAACAACAACTTTTTCGCTGAGATCCAGACCAAAATTGGGAAGCAACCTCAGCAAGCAAGGCAGGAGGTGGAGAATGGAAAGGAGATAACAAAACATCTTCCGAAAGTCGGGACACACCTCCTCCTGTCCTTCCTTTTCTGGGCCAGCTCCCTTCTTGCACTTTTGACATCTGAGGAGAGGAAGAGATTCCCTTCTATTAGGACAGTGAGATGGAACCTTCATGTGCAGAAACAAAATCTAGCTGGAGCAGGGAGAACACCAACAGGCTCCCACCCTGGAATCCAACAGGATGCTTCAGTGGAGCTTTGGGCGCCAGAAAAATGGGCTGACACTCTGATCCCCGCTTTGAACCTCTGAAGCCGAGCAGCCATAGCTCCCATCAGCCTTGAGGCCGGCTTCTTCGTTCAAAGGATTCTTCTTTGGGATGCGGAGAGGCGGCCGCAGTCCCACGGACTGCCCCTGCCGGAGCAGGAGGCTTTGGCACGCCGGGTGCCATTGGCACTTATGCGCAGGGCTATTCCCAGTCCGGGTGGGAGAAGGAGATGTTGTAGACGGTAGCCCAGCTGGCAAAGACCCGTTTCTCGGTGATGAACCGGTGATGGTTGCCCTTAAGGCTTCGCTCGTTGTGGATGTAGGTGAAGCATTCGTCCGGGCCCTTTGGCTCGTAGTAGTGATACGGCATCTTCTGGGGCAGGGGCGTCTTGCGACTGCAGGAGGACAACGAAAGACAGAGGGTGAGGCGGCCGGAGGCGGCAACTTTCTAGCGAGCGAGAAGGGTCGGCGGGAGAGAGCATCACTTACGTGCAGTAAGTCGGGGGCACCATCCCGTAAACGTGAATTCGGTCGCACAGCTCGACGGCGATCACCATGGTGAACCAGCCCGTGCTCAGCCAGGACTGCGACGTCACCCTGGGAAGTGATCGGTGGGGGGGGCGGCAAACGATCACCAAAGCCAATCGAAATGCACGGGAGACAGAGAATGAGAAAACGGCAGGGATGTTAGACCACAAGTCTGATTTAATTGCTGGTTTACTCAATTGACGGGCCACCTTTTCCAATGAAACACTTAGGGGCTTTACGCACCGGGATCTTTGTTGCAAATTGGTCACTGAATGAAAAATCGCCATTTAAAATAGTGGAATTCGTCGTTATGCATACCTGCCTTTGTAGTGGTATCCAGTTGCGTTTTGTAGCGTTTCCCACAGGCTTCCGGTCTCGGCAGAAATCGCTAGGAAGGAAGCGCTATTGCCGAGCTCGTCCCGCCCCTGGCCGTCAAGCAGCCAATGGGCAGCCGTTAGCATGCTCCCAAACAGCCCCTTTCCCTTTAAGAAAGGTTTAAAAAAAAAAAAAAAACACCCATTGTAACGAATCTGTGTTAATTCGTTGCAACGGAGAGACCCATCCAGCTGCCTAATGTGTTTGAGCTGTCGTTTGATCGTATGATCGTTGGCACGCTGCCTCGAGTGAAAAGAAAAAAATCCCCCCTCCCCCCCCTCTCACGGGCCCGATTTTCGGCTGAATGACTGTGTTAAATGTGTGTGCTTAGTGACTGAAGGGGAGGGACTGAAGCCGGGGAAGCCTCTGTTTGAGCTGTCATTTGATCGTGGCCACGCTGCCTCGGAGTGGAAAAAAAAAATCCCCCTCCCCCCCCTCTCACGGGCCGATTTTCGGCTGAATGACTGTGTTAAATGTGTGTGCTTAGTGACTGAAGGGGAGGGACTGAAGCCGGGGAAGCCTCTGTTTGAGCTGTCATTTGATCGTGGCCACGCTGCCTCGGAGTGGAAAAAAAAAAATCCCCCCCCCCCTCTCACGGGCTGATTTTCGGCTGAATGACTGTGTGAAATGTGTGTGCTTAGTGACTGAAGGGGAGGGACTGAAGCCAGGGAAGCCTCTAAACTGAAAGAGGCTCGCTGGTGCGTTTATCCCCGCTCGCTCGGAGAAAAAAAAATGGCGATCGCTTCACCGGAAGTTTGGAGGACAGGCTCAGGAGGAGGGACTTTGAAGAAACCGCAACAATGTTAACGCACAGGTCTTTATCGCTAGTGTTACAGATTGTTTGCAAGAGTGTAGCGCTTTCCGGAGGGTGAATCCACTTTTTGGGATTCCCCTGAAAGCGCTACAACGAAGCGCTTTTTGCTGATCGGTTTCAGGAGTGTTGCAGATTGTCTACGACGTCGTGCGTTAAGGCAAATCAATAGCGTTTCCAATTAGCAACCATTGTGCGATTTTGAAGCCGTGCAAAAAGCCCCTCAGAATGCAAAGAAAGTCCAAAGCTTCCCGCATTCAGAGGTAGGCTGCTGATGAGCCTGGAGGTTTCATTTAGATTACACAGCTAGTACCTATGTCTGAGTATCCTGAGGCATCGAATTTTGGAAGTTCATTCTGAATTATGCAAAAAAACCCGTAAAATAAGTCCTTCAAGGAATTGATATAGAATCATAGAGTTGGAAGGGACCTCCTGGGTCATCTAGTCCAACCCCCTGCACTATGCAGGACACTCACAAGGCTTTCAGAGCCAGGGCTAACTGTCTGTTGTGGGTTTTCCAGGCGATGTGGCCAATGTGGTCCGGTAGTTTTAGTCCCTGCTATTCTACCGGAAAATCAGGCTGGCATCTTCCAAGGTCGGAATCTTCCAAGGTGCCAAGATGGGAATTTCTCTGTGGCACGGAGAAATTCCCATCTTTGTGTGCCCTACCTCGGAAGATGCCAGCCACAATTAACTGGCAAAACATCAGGGACTAAACCCACCAAACCACTTTTAATTTTTTGCCTTATATGTGTTTTCTTCTCCTGTTTCCATTCCTTCCCCCCCCCTCCCATCTTCCTGGCCTAGCTTAGGGCCCAGTGGAACCAAGGTGGTGATATTTCAAAATTCACCTCTGCTATGATTCAACTGATGGCCCCAAGCAAACGGCTTCTCTCAGACTACGTTTTTTCACTGGGTGTTTTACAATCCACACAGGGGTGAAGGAAACTCAGTCCATCTGCCTTTGGATTGTGGTGCTGTGGTTAGTAAGAAGCCATTTCTACCAGAGTGTTGCCCCCAAACCAGAGCATCATCCCACACTTCCTGACGTCACTTCTGGGTGACGTAGAAATGTCACTTTTTTCAGACTCCTTCCCTCCCCATTCCTGCTTAAACTGGGACCTTCCAGATCACCGGTTCTCAACCTTGGGGTTGCGACCCCATTTGGGGTCACTTGGCCCCTTCTGTGGGGTCCTCAGGTTGCTGAAGCCGCAAGTGGTGGGGGCCGGATGCAGCGGCAGGCAGCAGCGGGTGGCAGGCAGCAGCTAGTGGAGGAGGAGCCATGGCATCATGCGTGCGCACAGGCACACAACAGATGGGGTGGCGTGGAGGTGACCATTGCCATGGCTTCTGTGCCGCCGCCGACCGTCGCTGCCTGCCGCCTGCTCCCATTGTCTGCCACTGCCCACCACCACTTCCGGCCGCTGTCACCTCGGCGCGGCACAGCACTAGAGGTGATGGTATGCAAGCAGGCGACAGTAGTGGGCGGAGGTGGGCGGCAGGCAGCGGCAGTGACGGGTGGTGGTGGCGGCCGACAGAGGAGGAGCCATGGCAATGGCCGCCTCCACGCTGCTCTGCCTGTTGTGCACCTGTGCGCACACGTGAATGTGCATGCATTCGTGTGCAGTAGCACGCGCTGACCCCACTGCCACCGTAGTTGGGGTTGCGGAGTTAGAGTGGTTGAGAACCGCTGTTCTAGCTCCTTCCACAAGGGTAGGAAAAGGGAGGGGATTTTGATTCTTGTAAAGGGATTTTGGCTCAGGCCAAAAGACTGCAAGGCTATTAACGGCCTGAGATGGCAGCAGAGAGAAAAGAGAAAGGGACAGAAGATAAACTGGGAGGAGGAGGAGAAAGAGAAGGAAGAGTGGGAAAGAACTGTTTCTTGTATCCTGTTTTTCACCACCCGAAGGAGTCTCAAGGCAGCTTACAATCACCTATCCCTCCCCTCCACACAACAGGAATCCTGTGAGGTGGGTGGGACAGAGAACAGTTGTCTGAGAAAAGAGCCCTAAGAGAACTGTGATAAGCCTAAAGTCACCCAGCATGCCTCATGTGTCTCCATGGAACCCTCCCCTCCCTTCCCGGTGATGGCAGCACCATCCTTGGAAGGTTTTAGGAGGCTCTGCAGGCATTATTATTATTATTATTATTATTATTATTATTATTATTATTATTATTATTATTATTATTATTAGTTGTTGTTGTTGTTGTTGTTGTTGTTGTTGTTGTTGTTGTTGTTGTTGTTGTTGTTGCCTAATTTGTTTATTGCATTATTTATAGTCAGTCTTTCACAATCGGACTCAAGGGGAATGACGTAGAGCAGTGGTCCCCAACCCGCGGGCAGTGGCTCCTTCTTCCCTCTCCCCTCCCCGGAAGCGAGAAGCTCGCCAGGCTGTGAGCAAATCGGCCGCCAAAGCGGCCGATTAGCTCGCGGCCCGGCAAGCTTCTTGTTTCGGGAGGGGAGGGAAGAGAAGCTTGCCGAGCCGCAAGCTAATCGGCCGCTTTAGCGGCCGATTTGCTCGCAGCCTGGAGGGGCCGGGAGGGAGAGCCGCCGCCGGCGGCATGGCGGCAGCGCAAACGCGCGGGCCCCCGGGCCGCCCTCTCCTTCCACTATGCCGCAGCGGTCCGCAGCAAGCAAAAGCTTGCGGACTGCTGACGTAGAGTGAGTCCACAATGTCAGCCAGGAGGGACATTCAAGAAATGCAATAGAAGCCAATCAGAAATCTAAAAGTAGAACTGGAGCAAAGTGCTAATTAATAACACAGCAAATCAAAAGACGCAAACATTACACAGAGCTAGCAAGTATCCTCTGCTCCCTGCTCCTCTAGACATGCAGCTAGAGGACTTTCCCACAAGGCTGGAGTTTTGCAAACACCCTAAAGTGCAGCCCCTACGTAATACCATCTTGAGGCAATGAGTTCCACAGGTGAAAGGTGCAGCTAATGTCTTTTCTCCTTCCTGACTTTGACAATTTCCGGATTCAATTCAGGGTGTTGGTGTTAACCTTCGGGACCTGAGTGTTTAAGGGACCGCCTGTCTGAATATATCCCACAGCGAACGTTATGGTCAGCTACAGCTAGCTGACTGATAGTCCCCAGTCCTAAAGAAGTGTGGCTGGCCCTAGCCTCTGCCTCGTGGAAAGAGCTCCCAGAGAACTAGCACAGTTTCGCAGGGCCTGCAAGACGGAGCTCTTCCTCCGGGTATATGGTTGAGGCCAGCACACATGGAGAACCCAGAATATGATACGCTCCCACCCCCTGACCAACCGATCTGGAGTCCTCCTCCAGATCTAGGGACTAGAAAACTACTCAGCCATGACGTTATGCTGTTAGTTTTTAGTAGTTTTAAATGTATGTATGTGTTTTTCTGGTTTTCTGGTTTATATTGTTGCAGGTCACCCCAAGTTGACTGGTTCGAGAGGAGTGGGCTATAAATGTAAATATCAATGAATCAAACAATAATCGGGAAATGATAACCATCTTCAAGTATTTCAAAGGCTGCCATGTAGAGGATGGAGCAGAGTTGTTCTCTCTTGCCCCGGAGGGACGGACCAGAACCAATGGGATCAAATTAATTCAAAAGAATTTCTAAGCATCTGGAAGAAGTTCCTGACAGTTAGAGCAGTTTCCCAGTGGAACAGGCTTCCTCGGGAGGTGGTGGGTTCTCCATATTTGGAAATTTTAAAACAGAGACTGGATAGCCATCTGATGGAGAGGCTGATTCTGTGAAGGCTCAAGGGGGTGGCAGGTTACAGTGGATGAGCGATTGGGATGTGAGTGTCCTGCGTAGAGCAGGGAGTTGGCCTAGATGACCCAGGAGGTCCCTTCCAACTCTATGATTCTATGATTCTAGGGTGACAGGCAAGTGAACAGAGAGATTCATTCAGATTTACCTGTCCTTTCCAGTCTCTTTTCTGAACAGATTGTCAAACTGTCTCATGCGATTGGGGGAAGCGACGAACGCCGACATGTTGGGGAATGCCATGCTGACCCGTTGGATGATCTTGCTGAAGACGGGCATCTTGAGAGGCGGCCCCCAGAAGATCAGGATGGTGTCCGGAGTCTTGTTGACAAACTCCTGCGGCCTCTTCAGGACCCTGTAGAGACTCGAATGGGCTACCACCCGGAAGGTGGTTTTGTTACCGACATCTGCTTCATACCCTGTGGTGGGAGCATCGTTCATGCGGATTGTGCACTCCGTCCGGTCAATTTCTGGACCCAGCTTGCTCCCAAGGAGGTGGCTAGAACTGGTGATAACCACACACTGGTTGCAGTGACGATCCAAGGTCTGGGAAGGAAGAAAGTAGAATCCATGTGTATTGATTGGCTACAGGTAGGTAAAGACGAAAGAGAGGCTGCCTGGAGCCACTTCATATGGGGGAGGGGGGGGAGCACAACAGGGACCTGTTCTATATTGGGCTCATACACATCCTACGTACCTCAAGGACCGACTACACATCTATACTCCTCAAAAAGCAACATGCTCTATCTACTCCAACAATCTGGTGATCCCTGGCCCCAAAGAAATCTACCTGGCCTGAGCCAGATCCTTTTTCTCAGTCGGCCCAACCTCGTGGAACGAGCTCCCCAACAAAATCAAGACCCTATCAAGTTTGATTCCCCACTCCTCCACATGCAGCCAGCTGGGTGCCAGTTGCAGTCCTTGAGCCAGTTGCAGTCCTATTAGAGCTGTTCTCAGAGCAGTTCTCTTTGAGCACTCTCAGCCCCACCTCCCTCACAGGGTGTCTGTTGTGGGGAGAAGAAGGGAAAGGCGTTGTAAGCTGCCTATGGATAGTGAAAAGCTGGGTTAAAAAAACAGCTCTTCTTCTTCTTAAAGGTCAATACCAACATTTGGGGCCACTCACAGGTTCAGGTCTGTGAGAGAGACTGGGATTCCCTAGCAGGACATTTTTTTCCCTTCCAGAGACCACGCAGTTAAAAGTTCCAGATGCAGGTACCTTGTTTCCGAACACAGGGAGGTATCCGTTTTTCACCCCCCATTCTTTCAGGCTGGAAGGAAGAGTGACCTTTCCATCCAAGGTAGTGTAGTGGAAGTCTTCACTCCTGCTGTTGGAGCTGTAGATAATCAGCAGCGTAACCAGACCGAACACAATGAGAAAGACAGCAGCTCGAGGACTCTGCAAATGGAAAAAGAAAGGAAACAGCCAGAAGGTCAGAGAGGTGGAGGGCTGGAAAATGCCAGAGAAATGGCTTCTCTAGGTGGATTTGTCATATTGTTAATTGTTAATTGGGGGTTTAATGGGTATTTTATTGGGTTTTTATTGTTTGGACTGTTGTGGTTACCCGCCACGAGCTGGTATTTGAGAGCAGCGGGCTATAAATCCAATTATAAATATATTTTTTTTAATTTCATACATACATAGAATCCTAGAGTTGGGAGGGGCCACACAGGCCATCTCGTCCAACCCCCTGCTCAATGCAGGATCAGCCTAAAGCATCTATGACTTCCACCTGCATGCATGAAACTCAAAAAAGCATGAAACTCGCTTTAACTCTGCTTTCATCAGGCTTCTAATATCAACCACAGTTTTTGTCCATTTTTGGTGTCTCTTGTAGGTCCAGTTCGAAGAAATCCCAAGAAGGCAAAATGTGAGACAGTGGTTTGCTTACAAGCACTAAAGTTACAGAAAATGCAGACTAAAGTGACCATCAGCTGGCCCTCGTGTATGCACACACACACACAGTGAAACTTAAGACCACAAGAGTAACTAAAACTGCACATCTTATACCCTAAAAGCGAGCTATAAATCAAATAACCAGCAATGAAGGCAGGCTTTCTCAACCAGAATTTTGTGAAACCAATCTTGACAGCCCTGGAAGTGTATCCTGATGATCTGGGGCCAAGGGACCAAGCCCTATGAAGATAGGTTGAAGGACTTGGGAATGTTCAGCCTGGAGAAAAGGAGATTGAGAGGGGACATGATAGCCCTCTTTAAGTATTTGAAAGGTTGTCACTTGGAGGAGGGCAGGATGCTGTTTCCGTTGGCTGCAGAGGAGAGGACACACAGTAATGGGTTTAAACTACAAGTACAACGATATAGGCTAGATATCAGGAAAACATTTTTCACAGTCAGAGTAGTTCAGCAGTGGAATAGGCTGCCTAAGGAGGTGGTGAGCTCCCCCTCACTGGCAGTCTTCAAGCAAAGGTTGGATACACACTTTTCTTGGATGCTTTAGGATGCTTAGGGCTGATCCTGCGTTGAGCAGGGGGACTAGATGGCCTGTATGGCCCCTTCCAACTCTGTGATTCTGAATTGGTGGGAGTTAATTCATTCATATATATATATATATATATATATATATATATATATATATATATATATATATATATATATATTTGTTAAAACATTTCTATGTGATATGACCATATATGGTCATGTCAACCCATTTCCCACCCCCTCCCAAAATGGCCACTGATGGCCCTGGAGAGGGTGGGGAGGGGACGGGCCCCGGGTGGGTCCACAGCTCTGCTTCCCAACTATATTCTGCATGATCATGCCACTTTGGGGGTTTCACAAAGCCAGAAGAATGTTTCAGGGGGTTCTCAATGGTAAAAAAGTTGAGAAAGGATGCCCTAGATGCTGGCTGCAAGTCAAATAACCATTAATTAAGGCTATCCTAAACATCTGGAAAGAGCCTCTTGTGGCGCAGAGTGGTAAGGCAGCCGTCTGAAAGCTTTGCCCATGAGGCTGGGAGTTCGATCCCAGCAGCCGGCTCAAGGTTGACTCAGCCTTCCATCCTTCCGAGGTCGGTAAAATGAGTACCCAGCTTGCTGGGGGGTAAATGGTCATGACTGGGGAAGGCACTGGCAAACCACTCCGTATTGAGTCTGCCAAGAAAACGCTGGAGGGCGTCACCCCAAGGGTCAGACATGACTCGGTGCTTGCACAGGGGATACCTTTACCTTTACCTAAACATCTGGATGAGCCAAGCCAACTTGCAACCAGCTTCCAGTGTGGGAAGAAGCAACCCAGGCCTTTGAAAATACATTCTGCTAACAAGAATGTGTGAGACAGGCAAGTTCCCTTGATCGTGGTCGGACACCATCCTCTCATAAGACTCAGGGCAACATGTAACAGATGGAGTCACGCAGGCCATGCACCTGTGGACACATGCATTCGGTCCCTCCACCACAAAACCTGCACATTCGGGAATGACTCATTCACATTTTCAACTCTTTTGCTTTGGTGGGAGGGAAGGGCTTGTCAATAGCCCTGACTCCAAATTTCCTTCACTTTTCCCTCTGGACCCTTCAAAGTGAAGTGGTTTCATCAAAGCTTTCACCAAGGCTGGAAAAATGCCACTCACTTCTTCATCCAAGTAAAAACAAAACAAAACCAAGATGTAAATCCAGACGCCATCTTTGGCTTTGACAGCATCACTTTCCAGCACCTTCATTACACAGCTGCAACATTCCCGTTGCAGTGCATCAAGTGACTTCGATGTGCTTTTGCTAGGATTACGAAATGTTTTGGAATTCCAATCAAAGACAAGACACTAGCTCAGCCTTTTCAATAACACTCACAAAAGTCACCATTCTGCACCCACAAAAATGAGACCAATGCACCTGCCCACACATAATATCGACTCTTAGTAGTTTAGGGCAGCCATTCCCAACCTTTTTTTTGGCCACAGTCCTTTTAGGAGCTCTTCTCAGGTCTCAGGGTGCCTTGCAGCAGGCTGGCCGCTTGCACAGAGAGCTAGGCTAAAAAAGGCCTAAGCTAAGAGTGAATTAACTGTGCTCCATGTAACTTGTCAGTCTGTGGCCCCCTTCAAATGTGCCATATGTCATCTGTTCCCCCTGCTGAGAATGGCTGATTTTGACTATATTGATGATGCAGTGAAGACTGGTGTCTCTAGCAGACCATTTCCCAAAAACGATGAGCCCAGAAAAGTTGAACCTGCAAACTTTTATTATTGCATGGAAGGAAAGCCGTCTCAGACATCAGAAACCTGGGCTTCCTCCTTCACTATCCAGCACTGATGCACACTCCACACCACTGGCTACATTACCCCAACCTTTCCAGGAGCTGCAAGGCACATCAACATTTTAGAGCTAGCACACTAGAGCAGGAACCTGGGATGCCCTCTAGAGCGCCTGCTGTGCTCTCTTGGCGGGATTAAGCGCATGACTGTTGCTTTAAAACCACAGAAGCATTTCTGTTTATCTGGATTTTATGCACGGTCTGAGCCATTTGCACTTCTATGGCTTTCTCACTCCTGGCATTTGCATTCTCTCTCTCTCCCAGTTCCATCAGTGGCTTAGCCAGTGTCTTAGCCAGGCTCACACGGAACCAGAGCAACAAATAATTAACCCACAAAGTACAAAGTGCTAGAGATAAACATGCAAGCTAGGTAAAAATGTGAACTCTTTTTTCCCAAAATGGGGAAAGGGGAGCTGCTTTAGAATACGCTGCGGTTTAATATATTCCTTTATTGGCTAAGGGTGGCTTTGGAGCCAGGAACCCTCCGCTCAAATGTCAGCTAAGTCATGAACTTGCTTAGGCCATTCGCCCTGATCCAAAACTCAGTAGCTGGGACTCTACGTGCGAAAACCCAGTCAGATACTTAGAACACCACTTACCATTTCAACAAGGAAGAAACAACAAGTTGGAGGACTGCAAGCCATTCTTCATTTCAGTACAAAGTGAATTCCCATCCGTTACCAAACTAAATCAGCAATTCCAGCAAGACTTCTATAGAGACTTCTGCAAAGAGCTCCTCGATATACACCCTTCAACAGTAGGTCCAGTAAAATAAGAGCTAGGTGGATCGTTCGTATCCTTTGCCAAAGGTCACTGTGTATTTAGCCCAGCGGTCTCCAACCTTTTTTGAGCCTGCTAGCACATTTGAAATACTGAAACGATGCAGGGGACACCGCCACAAAACTGCTGCTGCAGGAGGCCGAGGTGACCAAAAAACGGCTGCCACCTTCTGCCACAGATCGAAGATCCTGGGGGCAGTCCCTGCCAAAGCTGTGGCCCCTCAGAAACCTTGCTGGACAAAAGGCCATCTGGCCCCGTCCACTTAAAAGAATTACTTAGCAGGCACCCGGAAAGAGGCCAGTGGGTGACATGATGCCCACAAACACCATGTTAGCTTTTCCTTGTCCCACGTTTGAAAAGATGTGAAGTGAGCTCTAATTACAGGTTTACATTTGCAGAGACTTAAAGCAACGGCAAACATGCATTAAAGAAGAAACTGCTTTCGTATGTGGTGGCCTTGCCATCTCTATAAGGGTGACATTTTACTCTATACATTTTTTTTAAGGCTCTGGAAATGGGTTATCCCGTGTACATGCTCTGAGCTCCCTGGGGAAAGGGTGGGATTATTGCTGAATATTGATACTTGATGTTGTATCCCACTCTTTCTCCAAGGAGCTCGGTATACGATACATCCCATTTCATTGTCTCAGACCCCACCTGGAGTCCTGCGTGCAGTTCTGGAGGCCTCATTTCAAAAAGGACGTGGCCAAAATTTAGAGGGTTCAAAGGAGAGGGATGATCTGGGGACCAAGTCCTGTGAGGAAAGGCTGAGGGACTTGGGAATGATTGCTGTCTTTAAGTATTTGAAAGGTTGTCAGTTAGAGAGCAGGGAAAGATTCCAGTTGGCAGCAAGGGATGGGTTTAAACAACGTGTAGAATGATACCGGCTAGATATCAGGAAAATACTTTTCACAGTCAGAGTAGTTCAGTGGTGACTGCCTAAGCAGGGGGTTGGACCAGGTGGCCTGCATGGGTCCTTCCCACTCTAGGATTCTACAATTCTTATCCTGGATGCTGTAGGCTGATCCTGCATTGAGCAGGGGGTTGAACTAGATGGCCTGTAAGGTCCCTTCCCACTCTAGGATTCTAGGATTCTTATCCTGGATGCTTTAGGCCGATCCTGCATTGAGCAGGGGGTTGGACTAGATGGCCTGTGTGGCCCCTTCCAACTCTAGGATTCTAGGATTCTTATCTGGGATACTTTAGGCTAATCCTGCATTGAGCAGGGGGTTGGACTAGATGGCCTGTGTGGCCCCTTCCAACTCTAGGATTCTAGGATTCTTATCCGGGATACTTTAGGCTGATCCTCCATTGAGCAGGGGGTTGGACTAGATGTCCTGTATGGCCCCTCAACTCTATCGTTCTATGAACTATACTCTGAAGTATGTTAAGATGAGATATGGCAGGTGGAGCTTGCCCAGGTCACAGAGAATGTCTGCACTTGGGCTCAACCCTAGGTGTAAATCCAGGGTCTAACATGAAATGATCCTGGGGCACCTGAAATCTACTATACCTGAAGGGAGCAGATCCTCCCATCCACTTCCCTTTCCAATAAATTGTCTTAGTAGAAAGTAAACTTAATTGGAAGGAGAGTTGCCAACTGTGGATTGGGGAATTCCTGGAGTGGGGGTAAAGCCTAGAGACAGCAGAGTGTGGAGAGGAGAGGATGTCTCAGCAGGGTATAATGCCACTCGCCCCCCACACCAGCCGCTTTCTCCAGAGGAAGTGATTTCAATAGCCTGGAGGACAGTTGTAATTCAGGGAGATATCCAGGCCCTGCCTGGAAATTGGCAACCTTAATTGAAAGGTTATTGCTTCTTGTCTTTAGCTATACGGCTACAACTTTTGGCCCACATGAAATAGGGAGATGATCTTATTATCTTTATAGCTATTCCTCTATTAATCCATTAATCATTATTCATTTTAAACATTTTAAACACTGCTTTTATGTTTACATTCAAAGCCACCTGGAAAGCCTCCTCAGACTAAAAGTTTCAAGGGTGAAATTAATGCTTAATCTTGTGTTGGATTTGCCAGATTCCATGAAAACACTACGGCAATTCCCAAGGTGCAGCAAGATCATATATATCATCAGGGATGTATATTCTGTGAATTTAGGCAGATTGTGAGTGGGTGGCAGAAAGGATTGTGTCTCAGTTTGGCTCTTGTGGCCCTTTCTTGCATGCCCAGGGAAATGCTGATCGCCACTTCGGAGTCAGAAGGCAAATTTCCTCTAGACCAGACTGGCCAGAGATTCTGGGTTTTTTTTGGGGGGGGGTATCATCTGGACATGGAATTGGAGTCACTGTCAGTGGGCAGGTAATTGTGAATTTCCTGCATTCTGCAGGAGGTTGGCCTAGATGACCCTGGAGGTCCCTTCCAACTCATGATTCCCAACCAAGGGGTTCCACAGACGGCTTCCGCAGCCTTGACCATCCTGCCTTAATGGACTCAGCCAAAAGATGGGGAACTGGCTGTTTCCACTGCTCCCCCACCCAAGCATGAGTTCTCTCGTGGTTTCTGTGGCTGGGAAGGGGGCGGAGCCTGCTCACTTACTCCTGGCTTAAACCACCTCTGGTCTCTCCCCTCCTCAGTTCTCCTTGAGCTTGCCTGGTAACATGGGTGTTGATGTCACCTCTGCGGGTCGTGGCAGGGAGGCATGGCCAGCTGACATCACTTCTGGAGCTCCTTGAAGCCTGCAAAATTATTTCAGGGGGCTCCTCCACAGTCAAAAGGTTGAAAAAAGGCAGAGATACCTGCTGTCAGTAGCATCAGCACATGCACACCATGTTGAGGGCCAGGAGAGAAATACTGGATACTCACCAAGAAAAAGCTGCAACTCATCACAACTCAAGTGACTGCCCCCCCCCCCCCCCGAGCACATCAGCACATCTTACTGTGTTCTTTTCCATGGTGCCGTCCCAGCTTTAAGTTGCTGTCTTGATTGGTGTGACTTGGAAACCTGCAAAAAGGCAAATGGACAGGGTTACCTTTATTTATTTATTTTGCATTTATATACCACTCTCCCCTGAGGCTCAGGGTAGATTACAAAAAACTTAGCAGAATGGGAACAGTACAGAAAAATCAGTGGCTATAGATAACAGTAATAGTAAACAGTAAATAGTAAACAGTAAACAGTAAATAGCAACAGTGGGGTCATTGTTATAATAACTTGCTACGGGCTAAGTGGGTGGAGAGTGGGCGTGACCTGTCTGAGGCAGGGCCCAATCAGGACGTGCTCCCTGCCTCGCACAGGTCACGCCCACTCCCGCCCACCCAGCTGGCCAGGGGCTCTCTGACTGCATTGCCAGCAGTTTGCCCCTGGACACTCCCCAGGACACATGTAAATGCCATGAGGGTGGGGGCCTCCATTCTCGTTGGGCCAAGAAACCCTCACGAGCGGGCTTCTCAGCCCAATGGGAAGCTGGCGGGGGGAGGGGGGATTTCCCTCAAGTGCAACATGTAGCCTATGCTGCTGAAGAGGAGGCGGCTGCGGTGCCCCCCAGGAGCCTGCGAGGAGCCCCTGGCCACGCCGAACGCGGCCTTGCAGCCTCCTGGTGGCCGCCGCCACTGCCTCCTCCACAGCGCTGTATGCTAAAGGTGAGCTGGAGAGAACAGTGGGGAGTCCCCCTGCTCTTCCCACATTGCCTTCAGTCTGCTCCGTCCCAGCCGTGCCACAGGGATGTTGATCCTGCGACTCGGCTGGGAGGCTGCATGTTGAAGGCGAGCCAGAGAGAATAGCGGGGAATCGCCTCGCCTTCAGTCTGCTCCGTCCCAGCCACACCGCAGGGACCTTGGGGAACAGTGAGACTGCCTTTCTTTCTTTCTTTCTTTCTTTCTTTCTTTCTTTCTTTCTTTCTTTCTTTCTTTCTTTCTTTCTTTCTTTCTTTCTTTTCCTTCTTTCTTCCTTTCCTTTCCTTTCCTTCCCTTTCCTTCCTTTCCTTCTTTCCTTCCTGTCATTCTTTCTGTCATTCTTTCTGTCTGCCTGTCTCCCCGCTCCACTATCCCACTAGCGCCCACTGCATTCCTGACTGCAGTGGGCTTTTTTTACTAGTAATACAATAATATAGTCGAACAGTAGTGAACAGTAACTCAACCACAGCTTACTGATGGCCCATGGTTGGGCGGATTCAGGTGATGATTTACATAGGAGGGAGGTTGGGGGGCCTAGAGGAAGGTAATGGTTCTGGTCGACCTCAACCAAATGCCTGGTGGAGGAGCTCCCTTTTGCAGGTCCTGCAAAATTGTTCTTGAGGCACAAAGTCCCAGACCTGAGAGACTCAGGTTCAAATCCCTACTCTGCCACAGAAGCTTGCTGGGGGATCTTGGGCCATTCATCTCTCAGTCTAACCTACTGGCATTTCTGCCAAGAGGATAAAATGGAAGAGGGAATATAGTGAAGATTATTTCCAAATTTGAACCAAATTGTTTGAATTCTTTATTGTATGATCATGTTGTTGTTCAGTTGTGTCTGACCCTCAGCGATTCTATAGGAAAATCTTTGCCATGTGTCCCTGTCTCTGACTGCTTCTTTCAGTTGGTTCATGATCATCCCTGTATGGGCTTTGATCGTGTCGAGCCAGCGGATCCTTTGGTGACCACGTTTCCTTTTGCCGCTGACCATGCCGAGCATTAATGATTTTTCTAGTGAGTTTAATCACATGATGTGTCCAAAGTAAGTGAGCCTTAGCTGTAATATCTTCCCTTCTAATAACATGGTTGGTTTGCTCCTCTTTGAAACTGTCCTGTTGGTAACTTCGACTGTCCATGGCATTCGCAGCATTCGTCTCCAACACATAATTCGAAAGCATCTATTCTCCTCCTGTCTTCCTTCTTCAGGGTCCAGGTTGTTATGGGGAAGACAACGGTGCTGACTAGCTGGCATTTTGTATTAAGGCTGAGATCCTTACTCTTCTATATTCAGATCATGCCTAACATTGCATTCTGGCCCAGTGAAATTCGCCATTTGATTTCACGGCTGCATCCACCACCTTGATTGATCATAGAGCCAAGAAAGATGAAATCATCAATGCATTCAATGTTCTCATTGTCAATCGTGACTTTGGTGCTACTGCCAGTAGTTGTCATGATCTTGGTCTTTTTGATATTCTGGTATACTCCCATCTTTTCACTTTCTTCTTTTAGTCTCTTTATGTATGATCATAGGCGACAGCTAAAGCAGAATCTTGGCGTGTATGTGTGGTGGAGGGTTACCTCTCCCACATACATTTAGTGTTCCGCAAGTAAGCATGCACAACTAGAATTCAAACATGGAATTTTGCAGTGAAACTGACTTCTCAGTATCTTTTCTCAGCAACTGGCATGGGTAGTTCTAATTTTGAAGTAATTTACCCTTCTTGTGGTGCAGAGTAGTAAGGCAGCAGACATACAGTCTGAAAGCTCTGCCCATGAGGCTAAGAGTGCGATCCCAGCAGCCGGCTCAAGGTTGACTCAGCCTTCCATCCTTCTGAGGTCGGTAAAATGAGTACCCAGCTTGCTGGGGGGTAAACGGTAATGACTGGGGAAGGCACTGGCAAACCACCCTGTATTGAGTCTGCCATGAAAATGCTGGAGGGCGTCACCCCAAGGGTCAGACATGACCCGGTGCTTGCACTGGGGATACCTTTACCTTTACCCTTCTTTGTTTTTGCACTCACAGCATTAGACACCTTGCAAGGGATGCCAGCCTCCAGGTGGGACCTGGAGATCTCCCAGAATTATAGCTCCAGACTGCAGAGAAGAGTTCCCCTGGTGAAATGGAATGCTGTGGAGGGCACAAGCTTTTGCAAGTCACTGCTCACTTCTTCAGAGATTTGAAGAAGTAAGCAGAAGCTCATGAATGCTCCTCTCCTGCCACAAATTTTGTTAGTCTTTCAAGTGCTACTGGACTCTTGCTTTTTTTTTTGCTGCTACAGACAGACTAGCAAGATTACCCATCTTGATCTAATGATAAACTAAGACAGGCAAGCAGCAACAGTAAAACAGCAAAGGATCCATGCAAACAAGAAAAATCAGGGAAATCTTATAAAAACAAGAAAATTGCCCATCACATTCAAGGGTTCAAAAATGACAGGGAGTGATTCTTGATTTGTTGCACCCCGTAGACCAGGATTTTGATTTTTAAATGTCCTTGCTGAGCTCACCACTTTTTTCTCTCACTGGTTTTTGGTACATGGCCCCTTTTTAAAGGGCAGGCAACAAGCCACAGACGGTGGAGAAAGGCGTCTTCTAGCGACCTCAAACAAAACTATGATATCCTTATCAGTAACACTTCAAAGGCAAGCTTAAGAAAGAATGTCCTGATGTACAATGTCAGGTCCAGGGACTAGCCCAGAGGCATTCGCTGGCAGGGGCTCATGGGAATTGTAGTCATAGAATCATGGAATCATAGAGTTGGAAGGGGCCATACAGGCCATCTAGCTCAACGCAGGATCAGCCCTAAGCATCCTAAAGCATCCAAGAAAAGTGTATATCCAACCTTTGCTTGAAGACTGCCAGTGAGAGGGAGCTCACCACCTCCTTAGGCAGCCTATTCCACTGCTGAACTACTCTGACTGTGAACATTTTTTTTCCTGATATCTAGCCTATATCGATGTACTTGAAGTTTAAACCCATTACTGTGTGTCCTCTCCTCTGCAGCCAGCAGAAACAGCATCCTGCCCTCCTCCAAGTGACAACCCTTCAAATACTTAAAGAGGGCTATCATGTCCCCTCTCAACCTCCTTTTCTCCAGGCTGAACATTCCCAAGTCCCTCAACCTATCTTCATAGGGCTTGGTCCCTTGGACATCTGAAGGGCCACAGGTTGACTACCCCTGGACTAGCCAATTCTAGAGCACCACCAGTCAAAATCCTATTTCTAATCAGGCCTAGTCCTTGACTGGAAGGGGCCTTGTGGAGGAGGCAGAAACATGCATCCATATTGGTTAATAAATTCTAGCTAGAGGCCAAAAGGACTGGCTGGAAAGGGGTCTAGAAAAAAAATGTCAGAGCTGCTGGCAGAGACAAGCATAACACCAAACCTGACCTTCTGATTTGTCACTAATAATAATCTTTAGTTTTGCATCCTGCCCTTCCTAGATCGTTTAGGGTGGGAAACAGTGCAAGTTAAAACAATTTCTTAAAAATCACTTATAATTATTAAATCATCTGTATATTTATACCAGGCTCATTTCAGTAAAACCTCGGGGGGGGGGGGGACGGATTCCAGATCTTTCTTGGAGAGGCAGGTCTTCCTTCTACTTTCAGCTCTTCTTGACATTCTGTCTGTCCTCAACCACTGGCCTGATGGAACTGCCGTCTCGCAGGCCCTGTAGAACAGGTTAAAGCAGGGCCCTCCAGATGACCATGGACTACAATTCCCAGGAGCCCCTGCCAGCGAACGCTGGCAGGGGCTCCTGGGAATTGTAGTCCATGGACATCTGGAGGGCCGCAGTTTGACTACCCCTGGGTTAAAGTCTCGCAGGGCCCTGATTTCTTTCGGCAGAGCGTTCCACCAGGCCAATTAGCCATTACATATGCACATTTTTTCTGCAAATTACACTTTTAAGCACAGTGTGTTCTCCTCCAGCTTCTGTGCGGCGTAGTGGCTTGTCTGATCTAGAAACTGGGTGATGGCAGACTCCTGCCCTTTGACAGAAGGAGAATCCTGTGGGCTCAGTGTTCACATTAGCGGGATGGGGACAGGAAGCGCTCACCCTCTGTTCTCCTGAAGTACCCTCACAAGTCCTTCCTGAATCCCAGTGCAAAGTAACCCCTGCATAGAAGCCATAAAGTTGGCTTGAAACTCAACATCAAGAAAACAAAGATCATGGCATCCGGCCCTCTCAATTCCTGGCAAATAGAAGGGGAAGAAATGGAGATAGTGACAGATTTTATTTTCCTGGGCTCCAAGATCACTGCAGATGGGGACTGCAGCAAAGAAATTAAAAGACGCTTGCTCCTGGGGAGGAAAGCTATGGCAAATCTAGAGAGCATCCTAAAAAGCAGAGACATCACCCTGCCAACAAAAGTGCGTTTAGTCAAGGCTATGGTCTTCCCAGTTGCAATGTATGGCTGCGAAAGTTGGACCATAAGGAAGGCCGAGCGTCAAAGAATTGAGGCTTTTGAACTCTGGTGCTGGAGAAGACTCTTGCGAGTCCCTTGGACTGCAAGGCGAACAAACCGGTCAGTCCTAGAGGAGATCAGCCCTGACTGCTCTTTAGAAGGCCAGATCCTGAAGATGAAACTCAAATATTTTGGCCACCTCATGAGAAGGAAGGACTCCCTGGAGAAGAGCCTAATGCTGGGAGCGATCGAGGGCAAAAGAAGAAGGGGACGACAGAGAATGAGGTGGCTGGATGGAGTCACTGAAGCAGTAGGTGCAAACTTAAATGGACTCCGGGGAATGGTAGAGGACAGGAAGGCCTGGAGGATCATTGTCCATGGGGTCGCGATGGGTCGGACACGACTTCGCACATAACAACAACAACAAAATGTATTAAAAAGTGGTGAGGAAAAATTAAGTGTACTCAAAGCCTGGGCAAAAAATCTGGGATCTCACATTCCAAATGGTTGCTTCTAGCTACTGCAGTCTTAAGCCCATTGCTATAGAGCAGACATTCTCAACGGGGGCCAAACGATACATTTGAAGGGGGCCACAGACCGAAAAAATTGAGATGGGGAGCCCAGAGAGTTTATGGGGAGCCCTGATAACTGAACCCACCAATTACCCTTTTTGTCACGTATGACATCATCAATTGCTAGAAAGTTCGACTTCTATCAAAGGAAAGAAAAATCATGTAATCATTCCTTTGTTTGCACTTGAATTGTTATGTTCAAGAAAAAAATGAACGTATCTGTTTTTCTGGGTTCAGTGTTCTAGAAACCTGTCTCAAGTACAGTTCTAGAAACTTATGTCAAGGATAATTAGTTCACACTTAGCTTGGGCCTTTTTTTAGCCTAGCTCACTGCGCAAGCAGCCAGCCTACTGCACGGGGCCCTGGGGCCTGAGGAGACCTTCTAAAAGGACCGTGGTCCAAAAGAGTTCGAGGAGGGCTGCTTTACACTACAGAACTGTTCTCCCATAGGTCCTGGATGCTGAAACTCCTTTTGAACACCCCCTTTTTCCTCACAGGACTCTGGGTCAGTCATTCCCCCCCACACACACACACAGACATACACAGAGAGATTGAAAATCGCAACCTTAAATCCACTTAGAATTTTCCAAGAAACAAATGCATGCTTACTATCTGATATCAGAATTTAATCATTCAGTATAGCTATTCTTTCAAAGCCTTTATCAGTATCAAGAGGAAAACGAACCCTTTCATTGGGAGGAGGGGAGATGAAACTATTTGACATTGTTTCTCAAGTCAGTTTTTCTGGCACGAAATCCTTTGTAAATTGAATCGTGTCCACCAAAACCAGGAAGGAAAAACCCTGGTTTCATCTAATTTCTTCCCCAGTTGGTCTCTGCTGCTCCTTAAATCCTCCCCCCTCCCCTTGTTTTGGAAGCTTCATTTTAGAAAGACGCTGTGGGCCATGAAGTTACCTACCACGTTGCCAATAGAACAGGGGGGCACAAGTAGTTGAGTCTGCCACAGAGAGTGCTCCAACCAAGAAGTTCAGCTCTGGCTCAGCCGGGTTTCTGCTGCCAACCCAGATCCAGGCAGAACAGGCCTCAATTTTTCAACCACTTTGGGCCTACACACTGCTGCCAACTCAGCAGTGTTTCAAGCATATCCGGTGACGTTTACTTCCTTAAATGACATTGCTTTAATGGCCAATTGGCCACAAGCAGCATCAGACCAAAACCACCCTGAATTACCCCCTTGGACACTTCATTACCACCAACAAAATTTTTTGCTATTGATAACGCAAGCCTATCACCTGTGTCTAACGATAACGTCTGAATCATCTAACATTGTCAATTTTCTTGCAGTTTATATTCAGGAACATTTCTTGCCATCAGTATCAGTAAATTCGGAAACAACGGGTCACTCCCAACCCAATTGGCCCCCAACGCAGTCTCACGCCAGGTGCTCTAGGTGGCGGCACAGCTCAGCAGGACAAGAGGCAGAACTGAACTGAGAAACCCCGGGGGGGGAAAAACAATTTATATACCATCATGAACAATGGTTCTTCATGCCATTGGTCAGTTTCGCTTTAATTTATGTGAAAGGACACTTGCATAATTTTGTGGTTGGGGGTCACCACAACATAAGGAACTGTATTAAAGGGTCGTGGCATTAGGAAGGTTGAGAACCACTGCACTAACATATCGCCATAGGATTAAGTTTATATTCTTCTGATACATGTTCATCATTGATAAGAATTCATTTAAAGAGAATTTATTGATAAAATATTAAGAGTACCATATATCACTGACGAAGATATCGGAAACGAAAAATACCTAAGAGTTTGTTTTGATGATTTTGGAAAGTTTGTTTTACAGTGGAATAAACTTATTTGCCATCACCAGCTTGAAAATAATTTCTTTTGCTTGTATCACGGCTGACGGGTCTTCAGCTGTTGTAATATTAAAATAGCTGCAGAGACATATGGACTTTCTACGAACCACTGAACTTAAGAATAGGAGTGAAGGAGGCAGGGTATAGCCCAAACGTGTCAAATGTCAGAAGCTAAGCAGAGTTGGTACTTGGAAGAAAGACTACTAAGGAAAACTCTACAGCTTCTAACTAAACAGCTTCTTACAATCACTACAAAGAAAGAAAAACGAAACAGAGCATGAAGAAATGCATTTTTTTCCTTGGAGGTTTGAAATGAGCAAAACCTTCACTCTGAGTTTTAATAAAGATTTAATAACTTTGGGTGCTGGTAGTGGTTTTCTGCACCACATTGACCTCCACGGTCTGGGATATGCAATTGTAAAAGAAGTACCATGGAGAACTCCCAACAGTTGGCATGTAGCTATTCCTCCAGTGGTGCGGAAGGCAGTAAACTGTGGGAGACACAGAAGAAAGGCCTCAGTTCTGAGAAGGGAAGCAGGGAGTTCTGATCCTCGGGGGAGACATTTCCTTACAAAGGTCAGGTGGTGGAGGCAAGCTACCTGAGAGAGTAAGAAAACCTCTTTAGGCATTAGGAAAACCGTGGAAGGCAGAGTAGAACATGACCTGCAGGGTAGTGCAGGCCCATTCCCCCACAGAGGTAAACAGCTGCTGGTCCTCCAAATGTGCAAATTCATACCAGCACACTAACGCAATTGCACAGTGTGTTTTGTATATGATTTATTGTAAGACTTTGAGTGTGTCACTTCCTAACAAAGGACTCGCATCAACCAGTTTTTTAGCTGCAGAAAGTATAAGGATTATTAATCAACATATCAATTATCAAATTGTACATTTTCAGTTTGGAATTGGGCTTCCTTAAATTGGCTCAACTCTTGCTCTGAGTTATGAATTATAAAAGCTTGCTGACCTTCGGTATTAGTGAAGCACTGCACTTTGAAAGTCATTTGAATCCCTTAACAACACGAACATCTGCCATTTTATTTGATGTGGACCAAATGTCCTCCAATCAAGGTTTCCATGTTACTCTATAAAACGTCTAATGCAGGGGTAGTCAAACTGCGGCCCTCCAGATGTCCATGGACTACAATTCCCACGAGCCCCTGCCAGCAAATGCTGGCAGGGGCTCGTGGGAATTGTAGTCCATGGACATCTGGAGGGCCACAGTTTGACTACCCCCGGTCTAATGCATTGTTAATCTTAATGATTCCTATTTCTGTTTTCTTTGGGGAGCTGCGTGAGCAAACCTCCAAAGAGACAAACTATAATTTTGCTAAATAAATCAATTCTGAAACCCCAAACCCTCCAAAACCACTGTATTTATCCTCACGTTCCTAATCCCTGAGAAATCTCCTCAAACAGATAGCAGCTCAAAGACTGTAAACTCGTTGATGTCATCTCACGGCAGGGTCAGCTTGATTCCTCTCAAGAGATTGAATCTTCCTGGAACCCAAATCCTATTAACTGTAGCATCTGGCAGCCTGGCAAACAAGGACAGGACTGTTACGCAAATCCGCTTTGAAGAGAGAGTGTGCATTATCTCGATAGTATTGCCCACTGGAAGGCCAAAGGTGGGGGATGGGAGCAGGTTTTTTGGCTACAACACAAAGTCATTAGATCAGTCTTTCTCCACCACTGAGAAACCCCTGGCACATTCTTCAAGCTCTGAGAGACCCCAGGAGTGGCATCCGGGGTCCCTCCCCTTTCCACCTCCTCCAGGCCCATCATTGGCCATTTGGGGAACGGGGTGGGTGGGTCAACAAGATCATATACAATCGTATCACCCGATAAACGTTTAAACAAATTTTAAAAATATATTAAACATTAACAAATTCCTACACATTCAGGAAGCCCTCCCAGGCCTGTCAAGAAACCCTGGTGGAGAAAGCCTGCATCAGATCAAAGATAATGCGGATCGGGACAGTGGTGACTCTACTCCACGGTAGATGGCATAACAACAAAGGATCAGAGTAGAACAAAATTTCCTGTAATGAATTTCTGAGGGGCACCCCGACTCTGTAAGACCAAGAAACATCTGCCTTTTTCCAGAGGGCTGGAGGAGAATTGGGGAGAAAAGGAAGACGGGAAGGGGCCTGCTGCCACAAATAGGTCCCTGAGAATTGGAAAGACCAGTGGGGATCTTATAAATTGCAGTCATCCTACTATTAAATAATGGTGTTTCCACATGAGTTATCTGCCCCAAGTGCAAAACGGCTGGGACCTGCTACCCTTCACCCATCGGTCAAGACAACTGTATGATGCCGTGGTTCAACGGTCCAACTTGGCTGAGAAAAACCCAGGTTCAAATCCCAACCCAACCACCAAGGTCTCTTGGGACCCATCATTCTCTCTTCAGCCTACCATCCTACCTCAGAGGGCAGTCATGAGGATAAACATGGCGGAGGAAACCATAGATGCTGCTTCTTGGAGGAAAGGCGGAATACAACCGTAACAGATGTTTTCAGAGATTCACAGTGCAACCCTTAAAACAGGGGTAGTCAACCTGCGGTCCTCCAGATGTCCATGGACTACAATTCCCATGAGCCCCCGCCAGCATTTGCTGGCAGGGGCTCATGGGAATTGTAGTCAATGGACATCTGGAGGACCACAGGTTGACTACCCCTACCTTAAAAGACTTCCTTGGAAAGAAACGCAGCCAAACAGACCTGCTCACAGTCCTCCTCGGAGCGGCTTAGGATTGTTCCCTGAGCTATCTATGGCACACGTACAGTAGCCCACGTTTTCCGCTCTCATTCAGCAGTAAGTAGGTGTCGTTCCTGGACCAGAAGAAAGGGCTTTTGTCCTCCCCAGTAGTCGTTATGAATCACAGGGCACATTACAGCACACAATTCTAGCCTGTGACTAAAAACGTGCCCACCTATTAGCCTTAATTGTTTTGCCTGCCGTTGCAATTTCATCCTCACAACATGGATGTGACTCGTTCTCTAAAACTGATTCTAGTTGCATAGGGTTCTAACAAGAGGCCGGATGCCTTAGGAGCTTTCCGTTTAATCTAATTTGCCAATGTAAATTTGGAAGGTGATTTGATTTACAGCGCAGTCCCCTGCAATCCTATCGTCTCCCGGCACCTCGCTCCCTTGTTTGTTGTACAACCCTGCACTCAAGGTAGCCACCAGGAGGAGGCTAAGCTTGTGTCAAAGGAGAGAGTAAGACCACGACGGCTACAGGACCTATCTAGGATAAGACCAACAACAGAAAGCAAGACTTATTTATCCTATGGAGTGTGTGCAGTGTTAGCCAGGACATCTGAGAATTGTCTGGCAGCCAGACAAGGGATGCTTGGAGTTGCTTTGCCATTGCCTGCCTCCATGTCATGCCTCCTAGTGTCCCTCCCCTCCAAATACTAGCTAGGTTCGGCCATGCTTAACTTCTGAGATCTGGTAGAAGAAAAAAGTCTCAAGCTGGCGATGGCAAAGTGGTTTAATGTTCAAAACAATTTCAAAAGGGATTCCCAGGTATAGTCCGTTTTCGATATCTTCATCAGTGAATTCTCAATATTGTAATAGCTCAGTCTTCTCTAATAATGTTTTTCTGATTGTTTCTTATAATGTCTGCTATAGAGGAATTACACATAGCAATGTTAATATTAGTAAAGGTAAAGGTAAAGGTATCCCCTGTGCAAGTACCGGGTCATGTCTTACCCTTGGGGTGATGCCCTCTAGCATTTTCATGGCAGACACAATACGGGATGGTTTGTTATTACCGTTTACCCCCCAGCAAGCTGGGTACTCATTTTACCGACCTCGGAAGGATGGAAGGCTGAGTCAACCTTGAGCCGGCTGCTGGGATCGAACTCCCAGCCTCATGGGCAGAGCTTTCAGACTGCATATCCGCTGCCTTACCACTCTGCGCCACAAGAGGCTCTTTAATATTAGTAGACCACTGCAAATTTGGATATTATGTGACCAGTTTGGGATTGGACTATATACCCAAGACATTATAAGAGACTAAATTATTTCTAACAATCATAACAACATTATTAGAGAAGATTGAGTTATTACAATATTGAGAATTCACTGATGAAAATATCGAAAACGGACTATGTCTGGGAATCCGTTTTGAAATTGTTTAGAACAGGGGGAGTCAAACTGTAGCCCTCTAGATGTCCATGGACTACAATTCCCATGAGCATTCGCTGGCAGGGACTCCTGGGAATTGTAGTCCATGGACATCTGGAGGGCCGCAGTTTGACTACCCCTCCTGGTTTAGAACATTAAATCAGGGGTAGTCAACCTGTCGTCCTCCAGATGTCCATGGACTGCAATTCCCATGAGCCCCTGGGAATTGTAGTCCATGGACATCTGGAGGACCACGGGTTGACTACCCCTGCATTAAATCACTTCGCCATCGCCAGCTTGAGACTTTTTTCTTCTACTTTATCACGGCTGCCTGGACTATCCAGGTCATGTCTCCAGAGAGCAAGAGTTAAGAGCAATAGAGATCTGGGTAATTCCCAGAGCAAATGCAAAATGCCATACCGTCACATCCGGATACGTGATTGCAAGCGATGACACGGCATTATGCTGGTTTCTGGAGACTTTGCTCTCTGCACTGGTGCTGTTAATATGTTAAACAAAATTCTTGGCCTAATGAAAATGCACATTTCGCATTCCTCTTCCTGCCTGGGAACAGTGTGGCAGCTGGTGCCTCTGTCATCTAACAGAGAGTCAAATGCCTTCTTTAAACCCCTAATGAGAGAATTCTTCCAGCAGGGCACTCACAGTGATTTGGAAATGCTCTTTGCTAGCCAACACGCCAGGGAGGGGGAAGGGTGCCCATCAGCAGAGTACAGCTCAGGGAAGCCAACATGATGCTAGGAAATCCATGACCTAGGAAATCCAGCGGGGGGGGGGGCTGGAAAATGAGACCCGGCCCAGAAAAGAGAGGAAATACTGAATCCCACCCGTCCAAAAAAACCCTGAGTCGGTGAACTAGAAAGGTTACAAATATCAACGTGCAGCCAGGTGTTATAAATGTTTTACACTGCAAAATTGGAAATATTATAACGGAAAAAAATATATTTTTAAAGGTTCAAACCACTAAAAGGCTTCAATATTCCTTTGCCTTCCAGCAATTTCGACTATGTCCTTTTCATGGTTTGATGGAATGTCATATATGCTTTGAGCCTGTGCATTTTACAGCACATGAATGCACTTAAGGAGGCTGTTGCCGCCTTGATCTTGGCCACCAGGTCCTTGTGTGCTAAATGTTGAACTGATTTTACACGGGAGGCCGATAGTGAGGCCTTTTAGTGTTGTTAACCCTCTTTAAAATAAATCCATGGATTTTCATACATTGTAATAGTCCTATTTTCTTTTTCTGCGTGAAATACGTATAACACCTGGATGCATGGTTTCATCCATTAACACACTGGCTACACCTCCTGGCAGCCTTAAGGGAGGATCCGTGTGAATCGTTAACTTTGCAAATCAGCTTCTTAATGAATTCTGTGCTCGGGAAAGGCACCGACCAGCAAGACCTGGCAAATGGTCACCTGCAGCATCTACTTTGGGTCAAGGTCACACGGGCTGGCAGTAGGGTTGTGCGCTTCAGCGGCCGTTCCAGCCAGAAGTAGCCAGTGCCATGGCGCTGGCTCCTTCAGGCTGGAACGGCCGCTTCGGCGGTTGAAGCGCACAACCCTAGAGCAGGGGTAGTCAACCTGTGGTCCTCCAGATGTTCATGGACTACAATTCCCAGGAGCCCCTGCCAGCGAATGCTGGCAGGGGCTCATGGGAATTGGAGTCCATGAACATCTGGAGGACCACAGGTTGACTACTCCTGCCCTAGAGAATAGCCAGAAGGTCCAAGGATCGACTGGCAGACAGACAGGCAAGGGACATTCAGAGGTGGTTTGACATTGCCTGCCTCAGCATTATGATCTTCAATGTCCCTTGGTGGACCTACCATCCAAATCTGGGGGGGGGGGGGGACGACTTTTATTTCACACGATCCTTGAATGGAATATAGAACAGATTAAAAGGTTCACCAGGTACAATGTAAAAAGTATAAATAGAACTGAGATTAAAAAAAAACAGTAAATAAAGTAACCTGGGAATAATGATAATATAGATTTTTAAATCATGCCATGACACTTGGTTGGTGCAGCCTTAAAAACCCAGAAAAACCTGCCAGATATCAGGAATGTACTGATTCAGAAGGAACAAAAACTTAGAAGGAACAAAAACTTAGGTGTGTCAGAAAGGCCAGTTTGGTGTAGTGGTTAGGAGTGCGGACTTCTAATCTGGCGAGCCGGGTTCGATTCTGCGCTCCCCCACATGCATCCAGCTGGGTGACCTTGGGCTCGCCACGGCACTGATAAAATTGTTCTGACCGAGCAGTGATATCAGGGCTCTCTCAGCCTCACCCACCCCACAGGGTGTCTGTTGTGGGGAGAGGAATGTGAAGGCGACTGTAAGCCGCTTTGAGCCTCCTTCGGGTAGGGAAAAGCGGCATATAAGAACCAACTCTTCTTCTTCTTCTTCTTCTTCTTGTTAACTAAAAGGGAACATAAATATTTAAAATATAAATGACAATTAAAAAAATACATGCGAGAGAGTTTCGCCACACTTGCTCCACAAGGACGCCTATCTGGATATGCTATTTTGCGGAATCTTCCTGACAGAATGGCTGCAAAGCATCTCCTATCTCCAGGGGCATGGACCTCTGTAGTCTGGGGATGAGCTGTAATTCCAGGGGATCCCCAGGCCCCACCTGAATGTAGTTGGCACCACAACTTATCATACAGTTGCTACTTCTTTCCACCTCTATAAAGCACTCTGTGCAAACAGGGCCAGGGGCAGACAGGGAAGGAAAGAAGCACCGTACGCCCGCAGAGGTGATGAGAAGCAAAGTGAGCAGAAAAGACAGGGCTAGGCTGAGAAGATGGGGTTTGAGGGCACAGCTGGCAAGAGCAGCACAGAAAAAGAGGGCAGGTAGGAAACAGGAAATGGGGTGCAGACAGAAAGCTTAAGCAAAGGCACTTACCTGCTGGGAATCACACCTGCCTCTCACTTGGCATTCCCTGCTTCTGTATATCTCCATTACAATAAGCATGGCAACTATGACCCAGGCAGAGCGGTAAAAGCAACCATGTTAACCCGTGCTCCCTGGGAGAGCAAAATCACATAACTGAACAGCAGAAAAGGAGAAAGCCATCGGAATGACCAAGGCCCAGTCAAAGCCAAAGCCTGAGCACAGTATAGGTAAAGGTAAAGGTATCCCCTGTGCAAGCACCGAGTCATGTCTGACCCTTGGGGTAACGCCCTCTAGCGTTTTCATGGCAGACTCAATACGGGGTGGTTTGCCAGTGCCTTCCCCAGTCATTACCGTTTACCCCCCAGCAAGCTGGGTACTCATTTTACTGACCTCGGAAGGATGGAAGGCTGAGTCAACCTTGAGCCGGCTGCTGGGATCGAACTCCCAGCCTCATGGTCAGAGCTTCAGACAGCATGTCGGCTGCCTTACCACCCTACATCGCACAGTACACCATCCCCCAAATACAGACAATCCTCACATTAGGTGAAACCAGGACTGAGGGACAGAAGATCAGCTCTTCGGCTTCCCGTGCTTTTACATTCCACAAACACTCAGCACGTCCGCTGTCTCTAAAATCAAAATAATTGGACTATTCAACAGTGGATCATCATCACTACCCACATGGGGTAGCATATTAATTTTAGGCATAATTAATCGCCTTTAAACAATAAGCACCTCCTGGAAAATATGCTGCACATGTCCACAGTACATGGAGGGCTCATTATCTAATCCTGCAGACTGTCTTACATAAAAGTCTCCATACTGCACATTCTGAGTGAGTAAAATCTTGTCTTTCACTAATTTCAAGAGAGAAAATAGATCACCAGAGTTTCCAGCACTCTCTAGAATTTTCCAGATTTTGTGCTGGGGAAAAACCTGAACTCCAGTTTTGCTCTTTATAGCAGGGGTAGTCAACCTGTGGTCCTCCAGATATCCATGGACTACAATTCCCATGAGCCCCTGCCAGCAAATGCTGACAGGGGGTCATGGGAATGGTAGTCCATGAACATCTGGAGGATCACAGGTTGACTACCCCTGCTTTATAGGACACCACCCCACCCTACCCTACCCCAGTTTTTGCAGGTTTTTTTTTTGGGGGGGAAGGGCCTTCTGGTCTCTAATTATTTAGTTAATTAGTTCATTTTTACCACACCTTCCTCCGCAATGGGGACGCAAATTTTATTATAGTATTCTCCTCTACTTCACTGACTCCCCCCACACAGTGGGGACGCAAATTTTATTATAGTATTCTCCTCTCCTTCATTGACTCTTCCCACCCCCAAACAACCCTGTGGGGTACGTTAGGCTAAGAGTGTCTGTCTCGCTCATGGTTACCCAGCCAGCTTCCATGACAGAGTGTGGTTTCGAACCTGGGTGTCCAAGATCCTAGCCCGACATTCTAAGTAACTGTGCCACATTGGCTCAACAAAAGAACATCTGAAGTTCAACTCTCATCACCTCCAGCAAAAAGGATCTCATAGAGCAGGACAAGAAGGGATAAAGAGATACTTGCAGACAGTTGGTGGTGGTCATGCCAAGTCACGATTTATGGCGACCCCAGAGAATTTTCAAGGCAAGAGATAAACAGAGGTGTTCTGCCACTGCGGGCCTATGCACAATTGGACTTCCTTGAGGGTCTCCCATTCAAATATTAACAAAGGCCAACCCAGCTAAGCCTCTGAGAACTGACCGGATGAGGCCAGCCTGGGACATCTAGGCCAGGGAAGACGGGCAGTTAGATGAGCCTTTTTCATCCTTTTGACTTTGGAGGAACCCCTGGACTATTTTTCAGCCTTTAGGGAACCCCAAAAGTGGCGAGAGGCCCCTTCAGATAAGTGGGCATGGAAGTAAAAGGTAGGAACCAGCAACTGGGGAAGTGGTCTCCAGTGACATCTAGGGATGTCAGAGGCCATCTGAACTTCTGGGAAAGGTCACGGAACCCCCTGGAGAGCTCTCCTGGAACCCCAGGATTCCCAGAAACCCTGGATGAGAATCCCTGAACTAGATAAAAGTGCTTTATTTGCTCCTGTGTCCAGCTGGCTCTCTCTCTCTCTCCACCACTGCACCTCTGATCTTCCATGCTAACAACTCCATGCGTAGGATAACAGCAACTAACACCTGCTGACAGCAAACCCCCAGGCCTCCCCTCATATTGGTTCGCATCCCTGAGCCGTCCAAGCACAGCTTTACCCTCTAGCTTTGCACACAGGGAGCCTCAGGTTCCATTTCAGGAGTGGAAAGAATCTCAGATTAATTGGGCAGGGGGAGAATTCCATCCGAGGCCTTGGAAAGATACTGCCAGTCATACAGGCAGCGAATATCCTCAGCAAGGTGGATTGAGTCAGCATAAGGCAGCGTCATAAGAAAGAAGGCCTTCGAAGCCTGGAGTTTTTCACGACCCCAGGAACAGAGCTTCCTGATCATGCAGGCTAGTTGGGCTTCTGTGACTTTTAAAAGGACTTCCATGCCCCACTTGGGTCATCTGTGCCACATATAAAGCCAGGCTGCAGATGGGGTTATGCACCACCCCACATGGTATGGCCCCACTGAAGCAGCTTCAATTTATGATAAAGTTTGCCTTTGGCTTTATTTTTTTTCCAGTGCGGAAAACCGCACCACCCCCTACCCGCCAAAAAAGCATTTCTCCTGGCTTCGTATGTATTTTTCAAGGCCTCCAAAACTCTTATTTTGGATGGAAACTCTCCTGTCAGCTACACTGATTGGCAGGGTGTTTAATGGAGAAGGGGGCGTGAGTCCAGGCAGTTCCAATTAACTTAAGGGATATAATCATTTGGCTCCTGAACAATTGCTTTTATCCAAATTGTGTATTTCCAGAAGACGCCATCCACAAATATAATGAGACAGTGCCATTTAGTCTCGGCAACCGTTTCTGCTGGTTATAAGAAAATAAAGAAAATGATGAGGGAATCGAAGCCCTCCTGGAAACACGGCAGGTGTATCCATGCCACTGATGCAAAAGTTATTAATGGGAGATAGCAGGAGAGGAAAAACTGAACTCGTCATACAGGTTGCATCTCTGCGCTTGGGGACAGTGGAATGCCAAGACAGTTTTGTTTTCACGCATGGAAAAATCCCCGTGGGAAAAGCCTCACCCTCCTTACCTGGGTTGGATGACTCACGTGGACAGGGTAGAGCATGGGGTTGGAGGGTCTTCTCCTTCGTGGGGAGCCAGGAGATGGTGCCGATCCCGGCTGCCGGACCACCCTTCCATGGCTCGCTTTAGGTCCCCCTCGTGAAGTTCTTTTCAGATCACATCACTGCCAGCAGATCAAAACCCGAAGCATCAGTCCGGCTGGCTTGCTCTGTGAAAAAAGAAATCCAAAGGAAAATACCCTTCGATGAACAAAAACAGATGGCTCCGTTTTCCTGCCACACCCGCCCAAACCAAAGTGGACCCCAACTCAACTTCTCATGGGCCAAGTTGTCACTCGGGAAAGGAATGTTGTTTGTGTGATTAAAATGCAAGCAAAGCACACAACACTCGACTGGAACACCCCACCCCACCCTGCAACACAACACACTCCATCTGATGTCCAGGTTTCCCCAAGCAGCGGGGGAGGGGGGGTTGTTGCAGTTGTTGTTTTGGCCCAGGAAAGAGGTCTAAATCCAACAGATTGCACCACTCAAATATGCCAAATGCCCATGAACCGAGGAGGGGCATGCCAAAGCAACATCTCACCTTGCCATGCTTGGCTTTGGGAACGCCACAACCGGAGAGGCCAATCGGGCCATCCCCCGGGAGTCCAATCCACACCATTAGACCCCACCCCCACCCCAATCCAGACCAGGGGACCCCCCACCCCACCTCCAAAGAAAGGGAAAGAGAGGCAGGCTCTCCCCAACCCATTGGGGATTCTCTCCTCTCTCCAGGAGAACATACAAACCCAAAACTTCACAAGCCAGCCTCCCCCCTTGCCTACCCCCTCCTTTCTGCATTGCTGGTTTTTTTTTTTTTTTTACGCTTTTAAAAAGCCACATTTCTTTTATTATTATTGGCCGCATTAATCCAAGGATCATGTACAGATTTTAATGTTATACTGCTCTTCTGAAATATGTTATTCTTTTCAAAATGCTGTTACCCGCCCTGAGCCCCCAGGGATGGGTGGGGTATAAATAAAACACCATCTATTATTATTATTATTATTATTATTATTATTATTATTATTATTATTATTATTATTATTATTATTATTATTATTATTATTCTTGGCCAGGCTGGAATCCTGGCCACCGGGGTGGTGAGGGTGGCGCGCTTCTCCCTCCCCGCGGAGGTGGCTGCAGGGGGTTCCCAGGCTCGGCTTGGGCGCTCCCCCTTCCGCAACCCCAAGCCCAAGGGGGGATCCGGAGCGGGGCGCCCAGCGCCTTCCCCAGCGCCGCTCTCCCGGCCCAGGCCCCGCGGCTGCAAACTCACCGGCGGGCTCCGCGGCCAGCGCCAGCCCCGAGAGCAGCAGGCGGAGGGCAGAGAGCGGCGAAGGCACGGCCGGGCCGGGCCGGGCTGGCTGGGCTGGGCTGGGCCGGTCTCCTCGGCAGCGCCCTGCCACGACTGGCGCCTCCCCGAAGCAGCAGCGGCGGCGGCTCTCCCCACCCACCCACCCACCCTCCCTCCCGCCGGGCTCCGGCTCCGCCAGCCTCTCGGTCCTAATGCCGCCTCGTTCCCCGCTGGCCTCTGCGCCCGGGAAGCCAATCCAGGCACACACACACACCCCGCCCCCGGCTCGGATTTCGGCTTGGAAAGCAGCACGGCGGACCGGGGGGCAAAGAGCAGTGCGCCGGCGGGTGGGGGAAGCCGCCCCCTGATCTGGGTTGGCCGCGCCTGTTCTGCACAGGATGGAGAAGGCACTTTCGGCGCGCTTTAGAAGTAGGTTTTGCAGCTGCAAAAAAAAAAAATGCACCTTGGGGTAGTCAACCTGTGGTCCTCCAGATGTCCATGGACTACAATTCCCATGAGCCCCTGCCAGCGTTCGCTGGCAGGGGCTCATGGGAATTGTAGTCCATGGACATCTGGAGGACCACAGGTTGACTACCCCTTAGCCAACCTGTGCGGAAGGGACCCCTGACGGCCGAGAGCATGTGCACTTTCCAGGTCCCCGCAGGGCTGCATTTCTGGTTGGGGGATCTGCAACTTAGTGGATTCTGATTTTAAACCTCATGTTAAAGAAGGCACTTTCAATGCACTTAGAGTAGATTTTTCTATTCTGCACATTGGAAGTGCATTATCCAACATGTGCAGAATGGGCCCGTGTCTCCTTCCATCTCAGAAGCCGAGCAGGGTCTGGGTTTGGAAGGGAGGCCAGCAGGGAATCTGTGCAAAGGACTCTGGAGAAGTGAGCTGTGACTCAGAAATTGCTTGCCCTGCCCCAGATTTGTGCTAGTCTTGAAGGGGCTCCTGCTGGACTCTTTTCTGCTGTTACTGGCAGTCTGACACCCCATCTTGATCAACTAGACCAGGGCTGGCCAAACTGACTCTCCAGATGTCCATGGACTACTATTCCCATAAGCCCCTGCTCTCTGGAGAACTGCAGTTTGGCCACCCCTAGACCAGACACTCAAAATATGCGCAAAGTGCCATCAAGTCAACCCATAAGGTTTTCGAGGAGGAATTGGACAGATGTGGTTCACCATTGTCTGCCTCTGTGTAGCCACCCCGGACTCCTCTGGTGGTCCCCCGTCCAAAGACTAGCCAGGGCCAACCATGCTTAGCTTCCAAGATCTGATGAGATTGGCCCAGCCTGGGCAGGTCAGGGCACGATTCAAACTAGCAACGATACAAAAGGGACGAGCAGGAGCAGTAACTCACAAAAGTTCCTGCCCTGCCACGAATTTTATTAGCCTTTAAGGTGCTCCTGGACTCTTGCTCTTTTGTACTGCTGCAGAGAAACAAGTAACACATCGGCTGCCCACCTTGAACTGTCAGCAAAGGAAGGCAAGGGTGAACCCTCACTGCTTCTCACTTGCCTTGAAAACTACTTGCTAGGATTCTTAAATATGCCTTCTTTAAGGCACAGAACACAGTCGGGTCTTCTTTATTAGTTCTCAAACAGAAACATCATCACCAAGATAACGCTAACACTTAATAGTGCATCAAATGAAGATAACCAAGTTAAGAATATTACTCTGACAACCATTCCCAGGTACAGTTCCATTCCTTTCTTTTCTATAAGTGCTCAAGGAACTTCAAGCACACTTAGGAAGGCAAATGGGATTTTGGGCTGCATCAAACGGAGTATCGTGTCCAGATCATGGGAGGGGATGGTACCGCTGTACTTTGCTCTGGTTCAGCCTCACTTGGAGTCCTGTGTTCAGTTTTGGGCACCACAGTTGAAGAGGGATGTAGACAAACTGGAGCCTATCCAGAGGAGGGCAACAAAGATGGCGAGAGATTTGGAGACCAAGACGTATGAAGAAAGGTTGGGGGAGCTTGGTCTGTTTAGCCTGGAGAGGAGACGACTGAGAGGAGATCTGATAACCATCAAGTATTTCAAAGGCTGCCATGTAGAGGATGGAGAAGAATTGTTCTCTCTTGCCCCGGAGGGACGGACCAGAACCAATGGGATGAAATTAATGCAAAAGAAATTCTGTCTAAACATCCGGAAGAAGTTCCTGACAGAGCATTTTCTCAGTGGAACAGGCTTCCTCGGGAGATGGTGGGTTCTCCATCTTTGGAAATTTTTAGACAGAGGCTGGATAGCCATCTGACAGAGAGGATGATTCTGCGAAGGTTCAAGGGGGTGGCAGGTTACAGTAGATGAGCGATTGGGATGTGAGTGTCCTGCACAGTGCAGGTGGTTGGACTACATCAGTGGTCCCCAACCTGCGGGCCGCGGCCCGGCGCCATGGCCTTCGGAAGTTTTTTACTGCGGGAGGGCGGGGAGAGGGCCGGCCTGCGGGCGCGGCCCAATGCGTGGGCGTGGCCCGATGCGCGGGCATGGCCCGCGCGGGCCGCGGGCCGCGCCCCGATGCCCTGCCGGTCCCCAAACTCAGAAAGGTTGGGGACCACTGGACTAGATGATCCAGGAAGTGCCTTCCAACTCTGTTATTTTAGGATTCTATGATTCTACTCTATGATCCCAGACTTGGCTTTCTTCACAGCCAAATAAAACATCCAGCTATTTGAACACATTACTCAGCACTGGAAAAACCTGCTTTTGAATATTTACTTTTCCAATCGTCACACTGGTCTCTCTCTTACCTTACTGTAGAAGAAAAAGAGCTGGGTTTTGTATCCTGCTTTTTACTACCCCAAGAAGTCTCAGTGGCTTACAATTGCCTTTCCTCCTCCCCAGAACAGACACCCTGTGATGTAGGTGAGGTTGAGAGAGCTCTGAGAGAACTGTTACTTCAAGGCCAGTCAAACTAGAGGAGTGGGGAATCAAACCCAGTTCTCCAAATTAGAGGTCACCGCTCTTAACCGCACCACCACACTGGCTCTCAATACCTCTTCTGCTCAATACCTACCTACAGCTCAATACTTACTCTGATTTATAACCAAAAGCTCACAACATCTAAGTTAGCAGGGACCTAGTTCAATTTAACACATGTTAAATTCCAGTTCAACCGTGTCCCAAGTTTTTCTCTTTAGAGCTCAGCTCCCTAGCCAGAAGCCGTGCAATCTCTCTGTGACATCAGAGAAACTAAGCCAGTAGCTACCAGAAGGGGTGTTTCCCCTCCTTCTAGACTGGAACAATGTATTTCAGCAGATCTGTCTCAGATGCCAAACACTCAAAGCTAGCAGGAAGCCTGGTAGAATGCAAAATCACACTGTTTTTCTAATCTAAAAACAACATCATAAAATTGTTCACTAAATGACAACACAAATATAATCTTGTCAGAAGAGGCAACAAGCTGAAACCAGTTTTTAAACTGGATGCCCTCCCTAAATGGCTAGGGACAAATTGTTTTATCTTCTTGATGTTTGAAACCAGCTCCAGAGTATGAAGGACCAAGATTGTTGCTTTGAGGTGGGAAAAGTACCAAACAGAGCCAGGAAGGTGTGGAAGGAATGTGGTCGGTGATTTTACAAGTCCTGTCTCTAGGATTTTTCCAGTTTCCTGGCCAACCTATTGGACAGAGGCAGTAACATCCTTCACCTGCCGAGACTATATTGTAGCTTTTGTTTCAAAAGAGCTATTTCCTGTACTTTTCTGACTTCCTTACTGTTTTTCTTCAGAGGCTGTGCTGGCGCACACATTTCAAGAAATGAGATAAAAGACTCTCTTGTGGCAGCAAATTTGCCCTGTCCCCTTCTGTCCTGCACAGTTCTTTGGGATTGTGGTACCATAGTGAGCCAGTAAAACAGCTGCCCCCTGGTCAGGGGGCTGAATATTTATTACTGAAAAGAGCCAGGTTCTAATTCACAGAGTGATCCTGGGCCAGTCACTTACGCTCAGCCTGACCACCCTCAAACAATTCTTGTGGGCATGAAAATGGAGGAGGGCCTACCCTGAGATATTTGGAGGACGCAGAGAAGAAAAAATAACGACCATGACTGTGCCAACGTGGAAAGCACCTCATTTCACAGTGCTGCAGTATTTGAGCTCTTTATTAGGACCCCAGCATGATACAAGCCAACGCAGAACAGAACCAAGGAAACCCACAACACAAGCCATACAATAGATCAGGGGTAGTCAAACTGCGGCCCTCCAGATATCCATGGACTACAATTCCCATGAGCCCCTGCCAGCGAGTGCTGGCAGGGGCTCATGGGAATTGTAGTCCATGGACATCTGGAGGGCTGCAGTTTGACTACCCCTGCAATAGATCTTCCCACCAGGAAGAATTGGTCAATTACAGACTGAATTAAAAACTGAATCGGTCAATTACACCGCAGGCTTACAGTCCTCCTTCATGTTCCCAAGGGAGCCAAACTGAGGCCCTTGGTCAAGGCTAGAGCCGGGAAGATCCTGCCCCCCCTCTTTCCATGGGGGGTTCCATGGATGGATGTACAGCACATCTGCCATTGGGTTGAGTATCGTTTTGGTTGAGGGCTGTGGGGACTTCAGGGAGGGGGATTTTTTAGGTTGTTTTACCTGCCCCCATGTTACGGATTAAGATTGTATTGGGGGATGGTTTTTATATCATAGTATTGTGGGGTTTTTATATGTAACCTGCTATGAGCCAGTTTGCTGAGAGCGGTGGGATATAAATTCAGTAAATAAATAAATAAAGTGATGGACTTGGACCTACACCTCCATTAAGAAGCCTATCTGCCATGAAAACGCTAGAGGGCGTCACCCCAAGGGTCAGACATGACCCGGTGCTTGCACAGGGGATACCTTTACCTTTACCTTTACCTTTACTAATATTAACATTGCTATGTGTAATTCCTCTATAGCAGACATTATAAAAAACAATCAGAAAAACATTATTAGAGAAGACTGAGCTATTACAATATTGAGAATTCACTGATGAAGATATCGAAAACGGACTATACCTGGGAATCCCTTTTGAAATTGTTTTGAACATTAAACCACTTTGCCATCGCCAGCTTGAGACTTTTTTCTTCTACCAGATCTCAGAAGTTAAGCATGGCCGAACCTAGCTAGTATTTGGAGGGGAGGGACACTAGGAGGTATGAATGGAGGCAGGCAATGGCAAAGCAACTCCAAGCATCCCTTGTCTGGCTGCCAGACAATTCTCAGATGTCCTGGCTAACACTGCACGCACTCCATAGGATAAATATGTCTTGCTTTTAGTTAGCCAGGCCTGGTTAGGGTGGGCAGATCTAGATTAGGAAACTCCTGGAGATTTTGGAGATGGAGCCTGGGGAGGACAGGGATGATGCATGCCACAGAGGCCTCCCTCCAAAGCAGCCATTTTCTCCAAGGGAATTGATCTCTGCAGTCTGGCGATGAGTTGTAATTCCAGGGGATCCCCAGGTCCCATCTGGAGGTTGGCATCCCAAGGCTTGGTACTTTCCCCTCCCATCTAGGTCTGAAAAAGATACATACCTTTCTGAGGGACAAACAGGAGAAGCTGCATCCTGATTCATTTTTATCCTTTTGTATTTCTAGGATCCCACTGGAAAGTGATTGGGACCAATTATTTGGGAAAGGATATAAATTATTAAAACCACAAGTACAGCACAAGCACCGGGCTGCATGATATGTTCTCTCAATGGAGTTCTCTTTTTGTAGCTTGTTCAAGGAGGTTAATTTGTTTGATTTGTTTTGATTTTATATATATATCCGACATTCTACATCAGGGGTAGTCAAACTGCGGCCCTCCAGATGTCCATGGACTACAATTCCCAGGAGCCCCTGCCAGCAAATGCTGGCAGGGGCTCCTGGGAATTGTAGTCCATGGACATCTGGAGGGCCGCAGTTTGACTACCCCTGTTCTACATTCTACGTCATAAAGTTAATACAGATGTTGGCTGCTGAGGAAGTCCATCAAAAAACCAATTCAACAGATGTGGTTTTCAGCTGTTGTTTTGATAAACAATTACATATATTACAGCTTATTTGGGAGCCTCAACTGAGTGTTTTCGTCTTTGGTTTGATCATTCCACCTGGAGGTTGGCATCCCAAGGGCCTCTCCCATTTAGGTCTGTAAAAATATATCCATACCTTTTTGAGGGACAAACCTAAGCAGCTGCATCTTGACTCATTTTTGTCATTTGGTATTTCTACCAAATACCACACCATTCAGTCCGAGAACATTGTTGGAAGCTGCTTGGAACCAATTATTTGGGAAAGGATATAAATTATTTAAAAAATTCAAGTACAGCACGAGCTTCAGGCTGGGAGAGCCCTCCGTGCAAGCTGCTGATGCACTATATATTCGCACATACCCTATGGTTCATTTGCTCTCCCAGTACAGTTGCCATAACAACCATGCGTCACTTTCTCGGTCACAGAACCTCCTTGTGAAGACCCCACGGGGCTGAGGAAAGACCCTGTTATAATTAGCATTCAGTCCACCATTTCAAACACTCCAGGTGTGAAAATAACCATCTTTCGATTCTTATACAATTGCAAAAGGGATAATGTGCTATTGCCCCTCAATGCTGCTGATGCAGGAAGGAATGTTGCCCATGTGCAGGTTAGTATCATCGCCGTACCCTTAAAACTTCACATGTGCATGCCAAGGATGATGTGCGTACACATGTGCATGAGAAAGGCCCATTATGCACGGCCGCCGAAACGGTGATTTCGGGTCACATGGAAAACGCGGAGAGGGAAGATGCGAAGCACACCGGTTATGCACGGGACAGGGCGCGACGGCAGCAAAACCCAGAGTAACCGATTATGCACGTGGCGATCCCGGCGCCGCTTCTGGTTGCGCCCCGGTCACCCGGAAGCTGCGCTTTCTTCCGCATTTCGCTAACGCGGCTTTTTCGGCAGCATGCACCAAAGCTGCGGCCGGTTGCAGCCGGCACTGTGCGTTATCGGTGATTTTAGTCGCCACCATTCCACCCCGAATGTGCGTTATTTCCCCCGTGCATAATGGGTCAAAGAGAGAACATGGAGGCCACAGAAATTGCTGATATTTGCATTTGGCCTCCTGGCTTAAAACAGCTGAATTTCAGCAGCCCATTCACATTCTCATGCAAAATGACATTTTCTCGTACAAAGTGCTCCTCAGAATTCTCCCGCACATGACAAGGGGTGTTATGGAACCATTGGCAAGAAGACAAGCATGGGATGTGTTGAGAGTGCATGCAGAAATTAAACACAACCAGAAAGGAGGACGCTGTGAATCTATTATGCCACGGATCCAGAAGAGTTTTGCTAATATGCTGAAAAGAAATTGTCAGATTCTACAAACAACATCTGTAGTGCCATGTCTGAAATTATGCTGAAATGAAATCCTGCTGTGTCTGATATTTTGGACCTACTAGAATATCATTTTCAATTCCTGAGCAGTAAAAAGATAAGTAATTGGCAGTTCACCCAGTTGATTTCCTCTTTCAGGCAGAAATGGCCCCTGATACATCCTCACCACCAATTCTCATAATTACGGCCACAGGAGCAGTGCATGGGCAATTGCAGAAGGAGCCGGCCAGCTGTCTACATTAACCCAAAAGGGTAATTGCAACTGGTGCTCAGGAAGATAAATTTATTCCAAAACTTAGAATATGCCTAAGCAATCTTCAGGCACAAAGGTGACCCTGCTTAACCTCTTCTGATGGCTAAACATGATCTGGAGACTCTTCTACTGCAGGGGCTCTGCAGGGGCTCATGGGAACGGGCTCATGGGAATTGTAGTCCATGGACATCTGGAGGGCCACAGTTTGACTACCCCTGGTCTGGGCCCTGCGTACCTGAGGGACTGCATCTCTTGAGTATGTCCCGCAAAGAGCACTCTGCTCACCAAATTTCACCTTGCAGGTGGTCCCCGGCCTCAAGTGTGACTGACCTCAACCAGCCTGTTGGAATTTCTTTCTTTCTTTGTTTGTTTGGATTTTTATACCACCCATTCTTTACGGCTCTGGGCGGTTTACATGGAACATTGCATAAATTTACATGGAACATTATAACAATCTATTTGTTGTTGTTGTTATGTGCGAAGTCGTGTCCGACCCATCGCGACCCCATGGACAATGATCCTCCAGGCCTTCCTGTCCTCTACCATTCCTCGGAGTCCATTTAAGTTTGCACCTACTGCTTCAGTGACTCCATCCAGCCACCTCATTCTCTGTCGTCCCCTTCTTCTTTTGCCCTCGATCGCTCCCAGCATTAGGCTCTTCTCCAGGGAGTCCTTCCTTCTCATGAGGTGGCCAAAATATTTGAGTTTCATCTTCAGGATCTGGCCTTCTAAAGAGCAGTCAGGGCTGATCTCCTCTAGGACTGACCGGTTTGTTTGCCTTGCAGTCCAAGGGACTCGCAAGAGTCTTCTCCAGCACCAGAGTTCAAAAGCCTCAATTCTTTGACGCTCGGCCTTCCTTATGGTCCAACTTTCGCAGCCATACATTGCAACTGGGAAGACCATAGCCTTGACTAAACGCACTTTTGTTGGCAGGGTGATGTCTCTGCTTTTTAGGATGCTGTCTAGATTTGCCATAGCTTTCCTCCCCAGGAGCAAGCGTCTTTTAATTTCTTTGCTGCAGTCCCCATCTGCAGTGATCTTGGAGCCCAGGAAAATAAAATCTGTCACGATCTCCATTTCTTCCCCTTCTATTTGCCAGGAATTGAGAGGGCCGGATGCCATGATCTTTGTTTTCTTGATGTTGAGTTTCAAGCCAACTTTCGCACTCTCCTCCTTCACCCGCATCAACAGGCTCTTTAGTTCCTCTTCACTTTCTGCCATTAGAGTGGTATCATCTGCATATCTGAGGTTGTTGATATTTCTCCCTGCAATCTTGATCCCAATTTGTGACTCCTCTAATCCCGCATTTCTCATGATGTGCTCTGCATACAAGTTAAATAGGCAAGGCGACAGTATACAGCCTTGCCGAACTCCTTTCTCAATTTTGAACCAGTCAGTGATTCCATGTTCAGTTCTCACTGTTGCTTCTTGACCTGCATATAAATTTCTCAAGAGACAAATAAGATGCTCTGGTATTCCCATCTCTTTAAGAACTTGCCACAATTTGTTGTGCTCCACACAATCAAAGGCTTTAGCATAGTCAATGAAGCAGAAGTAGACGTTCTTCTGGTACTCCCTAGCTTTCTCCATGATCCAGCGTATGTTGGCAATTTGATCTCTAGTTCCTCTGCCTCTTCGAAATCCTGCCTGTACTTCTGGAAGTTCTCGGTCCACATATTGCTGGAGCCTAGCTTGTAGGATTTTGAGCATAACTTTGCTAGCATGAGAAATTAGTGCAATGGTGCGGTAGTTTGAACATTCTTTGGCATTGCCCTTCTTTGGGATTGGAATGTAAACTGACCTTTTCCAATCCTGTGGCCATTGTTGAGTTTTCCAAATTTGCTGGCATATTGAGTGTAGCACTTTTACTGCATCGTCCTTTAAGATTTTGAATAGTTCAACTGGAATGCTGTCACTACCACTAGCTTTATTGTTGCTCAGACTTTCTAAGGCCCATTTGACTTCACATTCCAGGATGTCTGGCTCCAGGTCAGTAACTACCCCATTGTGGTCATCAGGGATGTTAAGCTCGCTCTTGTATAGTTCTTCTGTATAATTTTGCCACCTTTGTTTAATCTCTTCTGCTTCTGTGAGGTCCCTACCATTTTGGTCCCTTATCATACCCATCTTTGCATGAAACGTTCTCTTCATATCTCCAATTTTCTTGAAAAGATCTCTGGTCCTCCCCATTCTATTGTTTTCTTCTATTTGTTTGCACTGTTCATTTAAGAAGGCATTCTTATCTTATAGATAACAATCTATAACATTATACAATTGTCAATAGAACATCACAACAATCTATCAGTAACATAACACAACATGAATAACAACAACACTGGGGAGATCAAATTGTTCAGTCATGGAAGGGTGTCTGGGGGGGGGACCAGCAGATGTTCCAAGTTGGTCGGCCTCAAGCGGACGCCGGGTGGAGGAGCTCCATTTTGCAGAACTGTGGTTCAGGCACGAAGTTCAGAATGAGCTGCCAACAAAGATTTGGGCCCTGGCGAGGATGCCAAAGTTCTGAAAGTCCTGCCAAACAGTACTCCTTCATCAACCTGGCTCTCTGACTTCTCTGTATATTGAAACTCTGCCAATAGAGCAATGGACGCCGACCGAATAAATATTGGGGTACCAAGATGAACAATCCGCCCTGGAACAAATCAATGGATTTTAGTACGTCTTTAACCCAAAGAATAAAATACCTGTCAGGTAGACATTGAGTTGTCAATTCCATCTTGGAAAATTCCTGGAGATTTGGGGGTGGAGCCTGGGAGGGGCTGGATTTGGAGAGGGTACTGTGTGGGGATGTGACACAATACAGCCTACTCCGAAGTAGGCATTTCCTCTGGGAGAACTGGAACTCTGGTGTAAGCATGGGAGGAGAACAGGTCCCACCTCAAGGCCAAAAGTCCTTGGCAATATGTAATATCAAAATCAGGGCTTGCACAGGGATTATGGGCATGAGAAGGTGGGTGTTACATAAGAGACCTTGTTTTCATTTGTGAAAAACTGAGAAGAATATGGACTTCCATATGTGATACAAACCATAGATATTTAAGAAGATCAAAGCGTTCAGGCCCAATAATTCTGTTAGCCACATTAAAAACATTAAATATAAAGAGAGAAACAAAAATATGCATGTATTTATTACAAGGTGGATTAAAAAGTAATTATAGGCTCAATTAAGAACCAAATTGTACAGTGACAACCAAAAATAACCATGATCAAACTTAACCACAGAGGAAGGCCAAGGGCCAAAATGCACATGGTCAGTCTTTTTGGTTCTTAATTCAATTCCCTTTGGGTTCAGTCCCCCCTTTATTATTCATTTTTAGTTGCAACCAGATCCATACCTATTGTGCATCCTTGGGAATGTGCAGACTGTACCTTTCACTTAGAGAGTCTGCTTGGTGTGGTGGTTAGAAGTGGCGCCCTCTAATCTGGAGAGCCAGGTTTGATTCTCAGCTCCTTCACAAGCAGCCAGCTGGATGACCTTAGGCTAGTCACAGCCCTGTTAGAGCTGTTCTCACAGAACATTTCTGGCAGCGCTCTCTCATCCCCTCTTCCCTTACAGGATGCCTGTGGTGAGGAGAGGAAGGGAAGGCGGTTATAAGCCACTTTAAGGCTCCTTCAGGTAGAGAAAAGCAGGGGCTCATGGGAATTGTAGTCCATGGACATCTGGAGGACCACAGGTTGACTACCCCTGGCTTAGAAGGTGGACTGTATAGCATCACACCCCACTGAAGTCCCTCCCCTCCCCAAACCCCACCCCCTGCAAGCTCCACCCACAAAGTCTCCAGGTTTTCACCAACCCAGAGCTGGCAGCTCTACTGGCTGCTTAGCACTGCCTCGACATGCCACCCACAGCGGCTTCAGACACAGAACAAAACCATGGGGATAGGTAACAAAAAAAACAAAAACAAATCTGCAGGTTCATTTTTTAATTCAAACCTAAAAGCCCTGCTGGGCAAGCAGCAGTCACTACCAGCCAAATACCGGGCGCTGAGAACATGAGAAGCAACTAGAAATCTATTCGAATTTATCCAGTGGGGAAAGGAACTATTTTTAACACAGGAGAGTGTTCCCAGAACAAAAAGCCGGCAGTATTCATAAGGCTTCGAGTGTTGCTGAGTGTTGCTGAGACACGCAGCCTCCAAGGCACAGCCAGTTAATTCAGATGCCTGAAAGAACCCACCTAGATAGTAAGAGCACAAAAAATGGGGTGGTGGGGGGGGGGAGTGAAGAACAGAGAGGTACAGAGTGCCAGGAAAGAACAAGCAAACAAACAAACGTGTTGGAGCAATTGGGTAGCCGCGTTGGTCTGAAGCAGCACAACAAAACAAAATCAGAGTCCAGTGGCACTTTTAAAATCAACAAATTTGTTTGTTTGTTTGTTTATTTGGATTTTTATACTGCCTGTTATTTACAGCTCTGGCCAGTTATTCAAGGATTTATTCAAGGAACTTTATGGAGGATTTATGGAGAAACTGTCGGACAGTTAAGGATGTTGATCTTAAAGGTGCCACTGGACTCTGATTCTGTTTTGTTATGTTGGGGCAAATAACAGAATCTGGGGCATTCATTCGGGATCACTCCCCTTGCCCAAATGTGCATGCACACGAAAGTTTACACCCAAAGAAAACTTTGTTGGTCCTCAGATTGCCACTGGACTTGAACTTTGTCCTCTGGCTCAGGTTTTACTTTCACTAAATGCAGCTCAGCATCTCTAGGGCAGAGTCTGCACTTACTTTCTTTATTCCATTGTCAATCCTGTTGAATTCAGATTGCTTTGAACTCGGGTCTTCCTCTCCCCCCTCCTCCCCACTGAAACAGGAAAGTCTTCTGCACGTGGTTAGGGAGGCTCAGAAGTTGGGGGGGGCTCTTTCTTTCTTTTCTTGAAGGGGGGGGAGAAGCCAAGCAGGGAGCCTCTTTCTTTTCTTGGAGGGGTGGGGGGGAGAGGATCGAAAAAGACAGAGGAGGGAGAAAAAATCCAGGACCGACAGAAGTTGAGAGCAATTAGGGGCTTCTCCTTTAAGGCAAGCGTGTCACATGACCAGGTGTAGCCTATCAGAGGTTCTCTACCACGGGGCTTTCTTTATTCAGGATTAACAGCAGTCTGAGATATCTCACAATAAAGGTTGGGTCACTCCGGATCAATCCCTCTTGCTGCAGAAGGAAAATTAAAATCACCCAAAATCCAAACGGAAATCGCATTCTGTGTAGAGGGCAGGGACTGAATCGATCTGGGGTTGGAATAAAAGCTCCGTGCAGTTTACACCTTGGACACAATATGCCACGTTGTCCTCCTGTCTGTGGTGTTGGACGGGTGCCTTAAGGAAATGCCAAGAACTGAGCGGCTCGGCCTGTGTAGGCAGGGGGAGCTGGAGTTGGTAGAGCATGTCATTTTGAGACGTTCTCTTTATGAGGCACCTCACTCTAAGACAGTCTTTCTCAACTTTTTTATGATTGAGGAAACCCCTGAAATATTCTTCAGGCGTTGAGAAACCCCAGAAGAGGCGCAAATATGCAGAATATGGTTGGGAAGCAGAGATGTGGACATGCCCACCTGGGGCCCCTCCCCTTCCCAACCCTTCCAGGCTCATCATTGGCCATTTTAGGAGGGGGGAGGGGGGGCGGGTCGACATGACCATATATGGTCATATCACCTGCTAAATGTTTAACAGATTTTAAAAATATATGAAAAATTAATTAACTCCCACCCATTCAGGAAACCCTTACATCAAGAAACCTCTGGAGTTTCACAAAACCATGGTTGAGAAAGCCTGCTCTAAGATAATATTTCTTCTGCTTAGGGATGTAACTTCCAACACTGACCAAGAAAATATTAGGCCTCTCCTATGGGAAGGAAATGCTATTATAGCCAAAATCTGACATTAGGTTAAGACAGCTATTTGTGGAAGCAAAGAAATGAAATCATCAACTGCGGTAAGCTGCCCTACATTCCATATAAATAGAGAATATTCTAGTTTTAAAATGTTCTTACACTATATGTTATACATAACCCCTTAATGTAGCTTATCAATAATGCATAGTCCCTGCATTAATATGCTTTCAGCCTCTGTTTGATGGTATTATTTTATAGTGCCTGGCATTATGCTGTATTCAAATGAAATCACAATCAAAACCACAACCATGTTCAGGAAAAGTCCTTAGAGAAGATCGCCAGGAGACATGCATTTCCATATGTTCAATTATATGAAGAAGTCACTATCAGTCTTTTTTATAAACTAGACTCAGCTGTCATTTCTGGGCACAAATGGCTGATTCTTCCTTTAAAGCCTTAAACCAGCCTTTCTAAACTTTTTTACTGTTGAGGAGCCCCTGAAACATTCTTCAGGTTTTGAGATATCCCAGAAGTGGCAGGATCGTGCAGAACAGAGTTGGGAAGCATCGCTGTGGACACGCCCACCCAGGGCCCCTTCCCTTCCCACCCCTTTTGGAGGGGTGGAGGGGTCGAGATGGCCACATGGTCACATTACCCGATAAATGTTTCACAAAAATTTTTAAATATTTCAAATTATCTCCCACCCATTCAAGAAACCCTTCCGGGGTTATCATGAAACCCAGGTTGAGGAAGCCTGCCCTAAACATTCAGGGACCAGTGTACTTGAAGGATTACCACTTCCTGAATCAACCAGTTGACCAGTTAAATTCAGCTTACCAGAAACTCAGTCAAACCTGCTTACCAGTTAACCCCTGCTGCGGAAGGGGGGGATTGGGGGGACCATATGCAAACCTGTCAGCTGTGGAACACCCGCCAGGCAGAAATTCACCCTGTGGTCAGTTTCTTATAGTCTTCACAGGCTGCTTTCTCAATCAGCAGCAAGATGATCCTGCAGCCAAGGGAAGTCAGGAATGAGAATAAAGCTGTCTTATGGTTATAATTGGTTTATTTAGAAACATTAGCCACTGATGGACTTTTGCCTTGAAAAGAAGTTTAATTCCGGATCTCGTTTTGGCGTTGTTATCGTTGTTTAAGAATGAAGAAGATTCTTGGTTTGCATGTCGCTGTCCTTTTGTTCATGCTTTCTCAATCAATGCTGGACTCAAACTTCCTTCCTTGTATTTGTATGCTTATTTACGGCCATTCACAGATCATGAAAACTGCCTTAATCCAATATCAGCTATAATCACCCAGTTTCTTATGCATCTCAACTCTAGCTATCCCTTCCTGGCAATTAACCCACAGCCTACCACCCTCTCTCTCTTGTATGTAATCCTTGAGGATGTTCTGTTTCACTGTTATCCAATGAAGTGCACACTAAAGCGTATACCCCGAATACAAATTTGTTGGCCTTAAAAGTGCTGCTGGACTCAAAGTTTGTTCTGCAGCTTCAGACCAACACAGCGACTCACCTGAATAAAGGTAGCTGGTCACCTGGATGGAGCAAGTCATTACATTAGGTAGCAGGTTTTCTGACTCTGTTTCAATGGATCTGACAAAGTGTGCATGCACATGCAAACTTATGCCCAGTATAAAACTTTGTTGTGCGCCCGGGCTCTGTTCTGCTACTTCTGACCAACATGGGGACCCCAGCTGGATCAATGACCTCTTTATTGGAATCCCAGCATGGTGGTATAAGTGGCAAAACACCAATTTATATACATAAGCCAGCATTTCTCAACTTTTTTACTGTTGTAAAGGTAAAGGTATCCCCTGTGCAAGCACCGGGTCATGTCCGACCCTTGGGGTGACGCCCTCTAGCGTTTTGTTGGCAGACTCAATACGGGGTGGTTTGCCATTCCCTTTCCCAGTCATTACCGTTTACCCCCCATGAAGCTGGGTACTCATTTTACCGACCTCGGAAGGATGGAAGGCTGAGTTGACCTTGAGCCGGCTGCTGGGATCGAACTCCCAGCCTCATGGGCAAAGCTTTCAGACAGCTGCCTTACCACTCTGCGCCACAAGAGGCTCTTCTCATCCTTTCAAGCAGGGTCTAATTCAGGAAATGCCCAATAGGAAAATGCATGCAGTCAGGGTTTTCACCACAACTGCTATTTTGAGTCATTTGGGCATGCCCCTTTCCTTATGGCCATCGTCCCTCCATCCCCCCCTTCCTCCCTCCATTCCAATAAAATCTGCCTTAAAAAAAAAAGATAGGGGACTGCGTTACAGCATTGTTTCTGTTTTTAAAAAGCAGTCTTGCACAGCAGGATTTTAAAGAAATACGTTCAGAACACTTTGGAGGGAAGGGGGAAGATAATCAAGGGCACAGAATGGTGGGATTAAGGGGCGTGATGAAAAAAAAGTCGCAAGGAGGCACCATTTTGCAAAAAAACATATTTTTTGAAAAGGGGAAGGAGCAAAGCATGATGGGAGATGCATGATGGGACTCGGTGTGGAAAGCATGTCGCAAATTTCAGCCTGGGAAAGAAGGGGAGGAAAGCCTAAATGTGGAAAGGCTGGAGTTGACTCGCAGCATCCAAAGGGAATCCGAAATCCAGGCTAATAGAAGGCATGTCTCCTAATGCAGAAATGGTCCCAGTACAATCTATGTAATACCTTTTATTAGGGCCAACTACAAATAAGAGCCTCTTGTGGCATAGAATGGTAAGGCAGCAGACATGCAGTCTGAAAGCTCTGCCCATGAAGCTGGGAGTTCAATCCCAGCAGACGGCTCAGGGTTGACTCAGCCTTCCATCCTTCCGAGGTTGGTAAAATGAGTACTCAGCTTGCTGGAGTCTGCCATGAAAACGCTGGAAGGCATCACCCCAAGGGTCAGACATGAGTCGGTGCTTGCACAAGGGATACCTTCACCTTTTTACATAACAAATATCTGCAAAAGCTTGAGTGATCCAGGACTCTTGATCAGGCTAGATTTCACAAAAACATTTTAAAGTATAAAAGGGGAGTTGGAGGGGATTGCCTCGAGCTACGATGTTAAATCCTGCTCCAGTGAGCCTTGTGTGTTAACTGCAAGGCGGGTATATAGTTTCAAAAGTATTCTGGGGTCAGGTTGCCTCAAATCTTCCTCCCAGCAAGAGGCTATATAGATGGATCTCTCTCCACAGGGAAAAATAAATAATAAATAATAAAGACCAATAAACATTTCTACTGTTTTTCTAAAACCAGACATGATTTTAAAAATCCCTTAGAGGCAGGAAGCACAGACACTAGGCCAGGCTTTCTCAATCTGGTTTTTGTGAAACCCTACGGCAGGGGTAGTCAAACTGCGGCCCTCCAGGTGTCCATGGACTACAATTCCCATGAGCCCCTGCCAGCATTTGACTACCCCTGCCCTAGGGTTTCTTGACAGCCCTGGAAAGGTTTCCCAAATGGGTGAGAGTTAATTATTTTTATACATATGTTTTAAATGTAATGAGTGATGAGTTGCCCCATCCCTCCCAGAATGGCCAATGATGGGGGTGGGGGTGGGGAGGGAAGGGGAGGGAAGGGTTCCTGGGTGGGCGTGTCCACAGCTCTGCTTCCCAACCATATTCTGCATGATCCTGCCACTTCTGGAGTTTCTCAAAGCCTGAAGAATGTTTCAGGGGGTTCTCAATGGTAAAAAAGTTGAGAAGGACTGCATTGGACTGTATTCTTGTTTTGAATATTTCTTTGGGACCCGATATTGCAGCAAACAGCTTCTAGGAAAGATGCTTATATGAACATACCCCATGGAAGCAACCCTCCCCCTAATACAAAGGAAGTTAAAAGATCAAGGAAAAGGACTTTAGGCTTGCTGTTTTACAGAGCAATCCTAAAAACATTTTCCTGGGAGTAAGCACCATTGAATAGACCTGAATAGGATTCAGAGTAGACCTATTTATGTCCTAGTTGACTTGGTGCCGACCACTTTGTTTTCTTGGAGGAAATATCCAAAGATGTTGCTGTATGCTAATAATGGAGGCCATACTGAAGTTCTCCAGTAACCAAATTTAAACAGACAAAAACAAAATCCAACCCTGCCTTTATATAACCAACGTTCCTACCCAAACTTCCCACAAGGGGGAACCCTCTACGCAGCATTCCCACAAATACACGACAGATGTGTTCCCCAAATCAACCATCTGAAAGGGAAAAGCTAGAAATGTAATTCTGCCGCTTACAGGGACTTGTTTCAGGAAAGCCAGAGGTATACATGAATAGCAATGTTCAGTTGAGTCATAGGCAATGGACAAATTTGCACTCAGCTATGTTTTCCTGCGAATTTCCTTCTAGGGCATCCTAGAACTGCATCCTAAATTTTCCCCATTAGGAAATTGTCATAAAGAAAAGGTTTGTTAAGCTGGGCTGCAGTCTTTATCTTTAAACTGTGATTAAAGATATGGTTTTAAACTCATCTTCCTTGTCTGTTTTGCTGGAATTTGCTTTTGCTTTTCTTGACGGGCACTGAAGATCTTGTCTCTTCAAACAATGCTACGCTCGTTGACATTATCATTCAGGTTTATCTTTGATTGTAAAGTCATTCCGGTGACAATAAACATTTGTTATGTTGAAAACCATAACACCTTGAACATTTCCCCCCTTCTACTTTTGAAGTAATGTAACATTTTTCTTTCTTTCTTTCTTTCTTTCTTTCTTTCTTTCTTTCTTTCTTTCTTTCTTTCTTTCTTTCTTTCTTTCTTTCTTTCTTTCTTTCTTTCTTTCTCTCTCTCTCTCTCTCTCTCTCTCTCTCTCTCTCTCTCTCTCTCTCTCATATTTTTTGGAGAGGACCAATGATGTTTTACTGCCCTGGCTGTTATTTTTGCAACTGAAGTCGGTCTCACAGATTCCACCTCCCATAGATCCGGCCTGTGTAAGTTGCCTCCCTGCTCATTTATTTATTATTCCGGTTGGGCTTTTGAAGACATGCAGCACAGAAAAATATTTTACAGAATCGATCTTTGTGGTAGTCGGGGGCGAGAGCCGAGACGATGCATATTCCCCCCAGGGCTACCCATGCTCAGAGATGTTTTCACGCTCGATGTGTTTGTACAGCAAGATAATTTCTGTGCCTGGAAGAACGCAGATTTCCTGGAAACATCTACTTATCTGCTTCTGGAAACTGGATAGGATGGAGCCAGGGCCGGATTTACATGAAAAGAGGCCCTAGGCTATTTCACTTATGTGGCCCTTTCACCTCCCATTGTAATTTACATGAGAGAATAAAATAATAAAATACATCATTACTGTGATATATATCAAATGAAACATGTTGTGATTGGTACCAGCCTTTATAAAAAAGGTGGAATATAGGCCCCTCTTGATCTTGAGGCCCTAGGCTGAAGCCGAGTTAGCCTATAGGAAAATCCGGCCCTGGATGGACCCCACCTGAGCTACATCTTTATATTCTTAGCAAGCTGAACTTCTGTCTCAATCAGCCCAGAGGCCATCTTTTTCACAAGAAGCAAGATGTTCTTCCAGGCACAGAAACAGCGAGATCGTTTTACCAGGTTGGGGGCCACAGAGGATAAAGCCCTGGCTCTAGTTGATATTAGGCAGACCTCTTTGGGGCCAGGGATCACCAGATTGTTGGAAAGGGTAGGGCACATCACTCTTCAGGGGGTTTAAGCAAGCAAATATGCAGAGTGGAACATATTAACAGAATGAAGACTGAGCATGCACCAGGAGACACATAGTGTTGAGAGGTGTTGAGAATCAGTTGGAGGGGAGAAGAAACTGGCTTGTTCAAGCCTGTGAAAGTTTACCGGACCTTTGAACAGGTCAGAGGCCTCTCAGCCTCCGCAGGGTTGCGCAGGGGCCGCTTGCGGCCGCACATGGCGTAAATGTGCATGCGTTGCCCGGCGCGGCCCTGTGGAGGCAGGGAGCCGCGGCCCAGTGCCAGGGCCTTCACAGCCCAGCACCGGTCTGCAGCCCGGTGGTTGGGGACCACCGTCTTAGAGTGCTTTTAATGCTCAATATTTAAAGGCTGTTTTGAATCTGGGCTCTCCTCCATGGTAGAGGACCTGTGATTGGCCACAGGTAGTCATGTGACAAACTTGCCTTAAAGGAGAAACCCCTAATTTCTCTCAACTTCTGTCGGTCCTGGATTATTTCTGCCTTCTCTGCCTTTTTCGATCCTCTCCCAACCCCCCCCCCAAGAAAAGAAAGAGGCTCCCTGCTTGGCTCCTCCCCCCCTTCAAGAAAAGAAAGAAAGAGGCTTGGCTCCTCCCCCCTTCTGAACTACCCAAACCACGTGCAGAACACTTTCCTGTTTCAATGGGGAGGGGAGGGAGAGGAAGACCTGAGTTCAAAGCAATCTGAATTCAACAGGATCGACAATGGAATAAAGAAAGTAAGTGCGGACTCTGCCTAGGTTCAGCCTAGGGCCTCAAGATCAAGAGGGGCCTATATTCCACATTTTTTATAAAGGGAAGGCACTGGCAAACCACCCCAAATTGAGTCTGCCATGAAAACGCTAGAGGGCGTCACCCCAAGGGTCAGACATGACTCAGTGCTTGCACAGGGAATACCTTTACCTTTTACCTTTTACCAATCACAACATGTTTCATTTAACATATTGATATATATCACAGTAATGATGTATTTTATTATCACTTATGTAATTTACAAACCTAAAAATGGGAGGTGAAAGGGCCACATAAGTAGAATAGTCTAGGGCAGGGGTAGTCAAACTGCGGCCCTCCAGATGTCCATGGACTACAATTCCCAGGAGCCCCCTGCCAGCATTCGCTGGCAGGGGCTCCTGGGAATTGTAGTCCATGGACATCTGGAGGGCCGCAGTTTGACTACCCCTGGTCTAGGGCCTCTTTTCATGTAAATCTGGCCCTGCTTGCACGTTTGCAAAATTCATTCCACATGAGCTGCACATTGTTATTTAAGATGGCTACAGTCTTATCTATCATCTAGCAAATGTTGCTGCAGCCTTGGCCATAAGCTGTCTAACACAGAATCATAGAATCATAGAATCATAGAGTTGGAAGGGGCCATACAGGCCATCTAGTCCAACCCCCTGCTCAACGCAGGATTAGCCCTAAGCATCCTAAAGCATCCAAGAAAAGTGTGTATCCAACCTTTGCTTGAAGACTTCCAGTGAGGGGGAGCTCACCACCTCCTTAGGCAGCCTATTCCACTGCTGAACTACTCTGACTGTGAAAAACTTTTTCCTGATATCTAGCCTATATCGTTGTACTTGAGGTTTAAACCCATTACTGCGTGTCCTCTCCTCTGCAGCCAGCAGAAACAGCATCCTGCCCTCCTCCAAGTGACAACCTTTCAAATACTTAAAGAGGGCTATCATGTCCCCTCTCAACCTCCTTTTCTCCAGGCTGAACATTCCCAAGTCCCTCAACCTATCTTCATAGGGCTTGGTCCCTTGGCCCCAGATCATCTTCGTCGCTCTCCTCTGTACCCTTTCAATTTTATCTACGTCCTTCTTGAAGTGAGGCCTCCAGAACTGCACACAGTACTCCAGGTGTGGTCTGACCAGTGCCGTATACAATGGGACTATGACATCTTGTGATTTTGATGTGATGCCTCTGTTGATACAGCCCAAAATGGCATTTGCCTTTTTTACCGCTGCATCACACTGCCTGCTCATGTTTAGTTTACAATCCACAAGTACCCCAAGGTCTCGTTCACACACAGTGCTACCTAGAAGCGTATCCCCCATCCAGTAGGCATGCTTTTCATTTTTCTGACCCAGATGCAGAACTTTACACTTATCTTTATTGAATTGCATCTTGTTCTCATTTGCCCATTTTTCCATTGTGTTCAGATCTCGTTGAACTCTGTCTCTATCTTCCGGAGTATTTGCCAGTCCTCCCAATTTGGTGTCATCTGCAAACTTAATGAGTAGTCCCTCCACCCCCTCATCTAGATCATTAATAAATATGTTAAAAAGTACCGGGCCGAGCACCGAGCCCTGAGGTACCCCGCTACTCACCTCTCTCCAGTCTGATGAAACACCATTGACAACAACTCTTTGAGTGCGGTTCTCTAACCAATTCCCTATCCACCTAACTATCTGAAAATCCAGATTGCAGTCCTTCAACTTATCCATCAGAACATCATGGGGAACCTTGTCAAAAGCTTTACTAAAATCCAAGTAAATGACATCAACCGAATTTCCCCGATCCAGCAAACCTGTTACTTGGTCAAAAAAGGAAACTAGGTTGGTCTGGCAGGACCTGTTGGAAACAAATCCATGCTGACTTCCTTGGATCACCAAATTGTCCTCCAGATGTTTGCAGATCGCTCCCTTTAATATCTGCTCCATTATCTTCCCCACAACAGAGGTCAGACTCACTGGTCTGTAGTTTCCTGGGTCATCCTTCCTCCCTTTTTTGAAGATCGGAATAACGTTTGCTCTTTTCCAGTCCTCCGGGACATCTCCAGTCCTTAAAGAGGTTCCGAAGATGATGGACACCAAACTGGAACATCCTACCCTACATTGTTAGGCCAAACGGCTCGTCTGACCCAAAATCCAATATAAGAATCAGACACCAGGTTGAAGATGCAGCAAGCAGAAAAAGAAAAAGATTTATTTGCACAGAAAGAGAGACCACAGCAACTTGGCTTCGTGGATCTCTGAGCAAATACATATAGGCAGCCACAGTATAATTCAGGCTTTCATGAAACCCTGGGGTATCTTGGTGACCCTTGAAGGGTTTCCTGAGTGAATCATAGAATCATAGAGCTGGAAGATATCTTGGGTCATCTAGTCCAGTGGTCCCCAACCACCGGGCCATGGCCCGGTGCCGGGCCGTGAAGGCCTCAGAACCGGGGAGCGGCTCCCTCTCCCCGCCCACCCCCCAGCGAGAAACTCGCCAGGCCCCGAGGAAATTGGCAGCCAAAGCAGCCGATTAGCTTGCAGCCCGGCAAGCATCTTTCTGCAGGAGGGGGGGAGAGGGAAGCGCAGCTGCCGGCACCAGATCTGCGCATGCATGTTTACGCCCTCCTGGGTCATCTAGTCCAACTCCCTGCACAACGCAGGACATTCAGAACCCTATTTCGCACTCAGTGTAGCCTGTCACATCCTTGAACCTTCACAGAATCAGCCTCTCTGTCAAATGGCTATCCAGGAGCAGATACAACTCACTATAATTGATCAAGCCGCTTTGAGGGCTCCCAGTATTAAAGTGTAGATCTGTGTTTTGCTGGATTAACATCCTCCCTGCTGAGGTAGAGAAGCAGTCTGTCCCTGATTGACTGCGCGTCCATTCAAATACTTCCTGGTTCCCGGTTTCAAGACTTTCCTCCCAGGATTTATTTTTGCCCTCCTTTTGGACTCTGTTTAAAGTGACTGTGCTCCAGAATCCCACACTTCTCTCAGCAGGAAGAAAGAGATGAGCAGCCTCATGCTGCACTTGGCTTCTCCAGCAGCAGTCAAAAGAAAAGAAATAAGGCATACTCCTTTAATGCCAGCTGGACTTCACCCACCCCTCTTCCTCCAGACTTCCCCAATCAAGTGCAGAATGCTTTCTGTTTCAATTCAGGGGGTGTTTCCGCACAAGGACCAATGTTGCCAATTGGTTCCACAAAGCGGAAACGCTATTTTTAAAAGTGCAATCTCGGCGTTACACATACCTGCCTGTGTAGTGGAATCCAGTAGCGTTTCATTCGTTTCCCACAGGTTTCTGGTCTCGCAAAAATCGCTAGAAAGGAAGCGATTTTTTCTGTGCTTGGTCCCGCCCCTGGCCGTCAATCAAACGAACAGCCAATGGGCGGTTGTTATCATGCTCCTGAAAAGCCCCTTTCCCTTTAAGCACAGTTTTTTTTTTAAACACACACGTTGCTATGAATATGCCTTGGTTCTTCCAAATGTAGAGACCCATCTAGCCGGCGTGTGAGCTGGCGATTCATTGTTACCACGCTCCCCTGAGTGAAAAAAAAATCCCCCCCCCTGCATGGGCACGATTTTCGGCCGAAAATAAAGGGAACTTGCAAACGGGGCTGTGTTGTGCTTGAGGACTTAGGGGAGCTTTAAAGCACTTCTGTGGAGGGACTGCAGCCGGAGAAGCCTTGCTGGGTGAATGAAGCCTCGCTGGTTCGTTGCTTTCTGCTCGCTCCAAGATAAAAAAATGGTGATCGCTTCGCCGGAAGTTCGGAGGTGAGAGCCAGGGGGAGGGACTTTGTTGGAACCGCAACAATGGGAATGCTCAGGTCTTTTTCGCTAGTGTTGCAGATTGTTTGCAAGAGTGTAGAGCTTTTCGGAGGGTGAATCCACTTTTCCCGATTTTCCTTTAAGCGCTACAACGAATCGCTTTTCGCGGGATTGTTTCAGGAGCATGGCAGATTGTGTGCGACGTCTTGTGGAACTGCAAATTAGTAGCGTTTGCAATTTCCAAGCCTTCTGCTACATTAAAGTCATGCAGAATGAACCAGGGAATAGTAGGTAGCAAAATTGATCTAAATTCAGCAGGATCAGCAATGGTGCAAAATCAGCTCTGGTCTGGCCCTCCGAGGCATAAGAGGACAATTCTGCTCCATCCTCCATATGGCAGCCTTTTAAATACTTGAAAATGGTTATCAGTTCCCCTCTCAGTCGTCTCCTCTCCAGGCTAAACAGACCAAGCTTCCCCAACCTTTCTTCATACATCTTGGTCTCCAAACTCCTCACCATCTTTGTTGCCCTCCTCTGGACACATTCCAGTTTGTCCACATCCCTCTTCAAATGTGGTGCCCAAAACTGAACACAGGACTCCAAGTGAGGCCGAACCAGAGCAATGTATTGTTGTTGTTGTTATGTGCGAAGTCGTGTCCGACCCATCGCGACCCCATGGACAATGATCCTCCAGGCCTTCCTGTCCTCTACCATTCCCTGGAGTCCATTTAAGTTTGCACCGACTGCTTCAGAGACTCCATCCAGCCACCTCATTCTCTGTCGTCCCCTTCTTCTTTTGCCCTCGATCGCTCCCAGCATTAGGCTCTTCTCCAGGGAGTCCTTCCTTCTCATGATGTGGCCAAAGTATTTGAGTTTCATCTTTGGGATCTGGCCTTCTAAGGAGCAGTCAGGGCTGATCTCCTCTAGGACTGACCGGTTTGTTCGCCTTGCAGTCCAAGGGACTCACAAGAGTCTTCTCCAGCACCAGAGTTCAAAAGCCTCAATTCTTTGACGCTCAGCCTTCCTTATGGTCCAAATTTCACAGCCATTCATTGCAACTGGGAAGACCATAGCCTTGACTAAACGCACTTTTGTTGGCAGGGTGATGTCTCTGCTTTTTAGGATGCTGTCTAGATTAGCCATAGCTTTCCTCCCCAGGAGCAAGCGTCTTTTAATTTCTTTGCTGCAGTCATAGAATCATAGAATCATAGAATCATAGAGTTGGAAGGGGCCATACAGGCCATCTAGTCCAACCCCCTGCTCAACGCAGGATTAGCCCTAAGCATCCTAAAGCATCCAAGAAAAGTGTGTATCCAACCTTTGCTTGAAGACTGCCAGTCCCCATCTGCAGTGATCTTGGCGCCCAGGAAAATAAAATCTGTCACTATCTCCATTTCTTCCCCATCTATTTGCCAGGAATTCAAAGGGCCGGATGCCATGATCTTTGTTTTCCGTAATTTTTAATTGCTGTATATAATGTTAATTGGTTCTTTTCTACAGCACATCATTAGATCCAGAGTGCACACGTACAAAGTAGATTAGAACAGGTTTGAACAGGCTAAGATAAATCTCCTTCCACAGGCTTCTTCCTCGTGGCCTTTGATCAGCCTGGTGCTGAGGGCGAGAATCAACAAAATCAATATAACCAAAAATCCAGACGAATCAGACAAGAGTCCCAGGTGAAGCAAAATAAAAATATATTTGCAAATATGGGGAGATCATGGCAGCTGGGCTAAAATACAGATTGCTGTCCCAGCCAAGCTAGCACAGATCTTTTGTAACTTTCCAAACTTGTCAATTTACAGTTCACACACCTTGGCACCTTTGGATTGGTCAGAGTCTCAGGGCAATTGCTTCTGACCCATCCTGAAGGGATTTCTTACAAGAAGGCATTGTTCCAGGGGACTAGAATATGTGGTCTGAGCAATCACCTATGGATCGCCCCTTGGCACCCCCTTAGACCTGCAGCATTTCATCCTTGAAAGGTATATTGAGGCCTCTTACAAACTGCAATAGACACTTTTTTGCTCCAGGAAGAGATGTCAGCCACATTCAGGAACCTTGCTTTAGCATAAACTTCCTACAGGGTTGTTGTGATGACAAAAGGCAAGAGAGGAAACCCAGGAATTTCCTCTTAACTCTTTATGGGAAGGGTGGGACATGAATCCACACATGAAATAGAAATGTTAAAGAGCTGGCATCCGATCCAGGGGCACAACTGTCCTTAAGTTCTTCTGGGGGAAAAAACAAATATAGAGGTCCATTTCATTTTGGGTGGTAAAATAATTGGTGGAGGGGGGGGTGAGAGGGAGACTGTGGAAGTCTTTTCCATGGTTTGTAAAATTTTACTGAGAAAGATTTAGAGCGGAGTGTATTTTCACTGGACATTAAGGTCTTTGTGTTTTTAGACCTTCTGATATGATTGTCCTTCCCCCCAAAAAGCTATACTACCTCTTAATCTAATTTATGGATATGAGCATAGAACAGATTGTTTCCATTTCCTTTAAGTTGCCTGGGACACTCCAGGGAATAAGACGAGGCATAAATGTAATAAAATAAAATTGAAACACAAGATTGGACTTACTCAGTTCAGCTCTGTTCACCAAAGCAGACCTCTCTTTACCAGTAACTGAATAAAATACCTTCCAATCATCTATAAGGAAGGCCCTTTTTCAATATTTTGTCTTGAGCGTCAGTGAGGAGCATAACGTAAATTAATAGCAGAACGCTATTACAGTATGCTACAGCATACTTAACTGATTTACTGACAAAGATTCATTTAGCTGACACCTGCCAAGTATTTTAGGAAATCGGTGGGGCCAGGTAGCAGCATTTTTAAAATCTGCACACCCGATCAGATTCCTAATAATCAGAAGTTTTGTTGGGCAAAAGCCCTAACTGGCCCTGTGCACTTTCTTTAAAAATGTAATGTTTGCAGAGTTTAAAGATGCAAAGGATCTGAGCACCAGCTGCTTAAAGAAAAAATAGCTTTATTAAGAATTGAAACAACTTGAGAGAGAGAGAGAGAGAGAGAGAGAGAGAGAGAGAGAGAGAGAGAGAGACAAAGACAGAGACAGAGACAGCTCTAGCAGTCTGACTAACTGTTCATCTTAATCTGAAGGCAAACAGTGAAGAAGTGTGCTCAAAGGAAGACTCCAGTTGAGCCAACCAGATATAGAGATTATTTCAAAAACGAGAACATAAGCCCACTGTAACCAGAATACAGCGGGAGCTAGCAACCCTCCTTGCGGGCCCCCCATACCCCCACCCCCCTCCCTGCCACAAAGCCCTCTCCCCTGCCCCCCTCCCGCACGAGGATCCTGGCTTCACCGCAAGGAAAGGAGCAGGGCCGCCGCATCTCCGATGCAGCCACCCAGCTCCTTTCCCTGCCGCAAATCCCTCTCCCCCGTCCTCCTCCCGCCCAAGGATCCCGGCTTCGGCTTCGTGGCAGGGAAAGGCGGCAGCCCAGCTGCTGTCCCATGCCACAAAGCCCTCTCCCCCACCTCCCTCCTGCCCAAGGATCCTGGCTTCGTGTCTCCCGATTGGCCCCTTCAAGTTTTTATCCCGGACTCATCCCGCCCCTTTCTCCGCCCACATAGCCCTTACAGCTTTATTTTTATCACTCCCGCGGAGCGGTTTACAGATAGCAGGAAGTTCATGATCTAACTATGCTAACTACACATCCCCCCTGATGCCGCCTGTAGGATATTCTTCATAGGCTGTTGAATTATGCATATAACAGATCTTTTGTATTCTAACATAGTGGTATCAGTGGGGACCCCTGAACTAGGCTGTCTTTTGACAACATCAACCCCTTCGGGCTTTGCCTATATTATGAAAAAATCCATAGGTCAATTGCTCACACCTTAAACCCTGTGCAAGTTATACGCCAGTATCAACAGTACAGGCTACATTTCAAGACATATCACTCCATTTCCCAGTTTGGCCAGCTTATGCACCTCTTCCTCTTACCTGTTGTCCTCCATTGAAATTCCTTGCATCTTTCAGCATCAACCAGAAAACCACAGAAAGAAAGTCTCTGCTTTCTTAGAGAGCAAGAGCTTTAGCCAGGTATAAGAACACTCAGAGCCAGTCCCTTTGGATAGGGAGAGCCAAACAAATTCACACAGAGACCGAGCTAGGTATAAAGCATAGCTTTATAGAAGTTATTTTTGGCCACATTGCAAAGCATAAGTGGCAGAGATAAAACAGTTGTGACTCAAGTAAATCAACAAAGTAATCTCTATCTTGAACGAGTCCATCCCTAGACTCAGGAATAGTCTAGCTAGTTTAGGATTCTCACCATGGATTTTGGACCCTTCCCAGTCCATACCAATGTGGGGACCTTGTCACTGGTCACTGAAGTCCCAAAGACCAGAATTCTAGGGCAATTATAGTGTGATTATCCCTTGATGTAATCATAAAGGCAATTAAAGCGACCAAATGCCTATGATGAAGCCCAGCTGAAATAGAAAACACAGGCGGATATATTTTGGGCTCTCTGCTGAGGCTGTCAGGAAGTGGTTCATAATAGGCCTTATTCTCTTAAAGATGCAAAACAGTGATAGCTCCTTTGCTCTTTGCTCTTGACAGGGTTGCTATAGATCAGTGCTTCCTGGACATTTTTGGGCTACCGCTTCCTTGGTTCCCAGGCCACACCCCTAGTGCCCCTCCCTTTACAAACACACACCTCTTTCCTTGTGTTGGGTCTATTGCAAATTCAAAACACACTACATTGCCGACACTTTTTTTGTGTTTGTGCAGTGGCCATATTTCTGTCTGGGTCCTCAGAGAGAGGGGGGAGGGGCAGCCAATGGAAAATCCCATGGCCAGGATCCAGGAGTAAGCAGGAGAAGGCTTTTCCAGCCTCCCAAAGATGAAGACTCCTGGGAAATGGTTGCCAACCATTCCTGGAGATCTGGGGCGGAGCCTGGGAAGGGCAGCGTCTGAGGAGGGGAAGCAACTCAGCGGGGAGATGGTCCCCTCCAGCCCACCTTCTGCAGCTGCCGTTTCCTTCAGGGAGCTAAACAGAGCAGACCCTGGTCAGCACTGGGATGGGAGACAACCAAGGAAGTCCAGGGTCGCTGCTACCTAGGGGCAGGCAATGGAAAGCCACCTTGGAAAGTTCCTCTCTGGGAAAACATAGCCGCAGCCGGAAGCATCAGACTACTGCCCACTGCTACCCCAAAAATTTCACCACCCCCTGGATCTTTCCACCCACCCCCAAGGGGCATACATTGAGAACCCCTACTATAGATCAGTGGTCCCCAACCTTTTTATCACCGGGGACCGGTCAACACTTGACAATTTTACTGAGGCCCGGCGGGGTTGTAGTCTTTTGCCGAGGGACGTCGCCACCGCCTGAGCCCCTGCTCCACTTGCTTTCCCACCGGCGCCCTTGACTTCCCGCTGCCTACTGGGGGGTGCTGCCAGCAGCAGCTGCGCACTGCCACACCAAGGGGGAGCCCCAGTCATGGGGGTGAGCCGGCAGCAGAGTGGCAGGGCAGCCCCCGAGGCAGCAGCTGGGGAGGAGGACAAGGAGGAGCCACGGCCCGGTACCGACTGATCCATGGACCGGTACCAGTCCCCAGACTGAAGGTTGGGGACCACTACTATAGATAAAAGCAATATTCCCCAATAAAAGCGAATGCTGGCATAGAAGTGTTTCTTCCCATCTGATCCAGAAAGTATCCTTGAGGGATTTTTTCTGTATGGCCCTATTCTGTAGATTTTTTTCACCTGCATTTTTGGGCTCTGTTCAGAGTTAGAGCTGAGAGAGCTCTGAGAGAAGTGACTGCCCCAAGGGCACTCAGCAGGCCTCACGTCTCCAAGTCACCTTCTCATTCTCTCCCCACAACAGACACCTTGTGCTCTGACAGAACCGCTCTGTGAGAACAACTTTAACCGAACTGTGACTAGCCCAAGATCACCCAACTAGCTGCATACAGAGGAGGTGGGGGATCAAACCCAGCTCTCCAGATTAGAAGCTGCTGCTCTCATCCACTGTACCAAGCTGCTAACTTGCAGGGCTGACCACCCAGCCCCCACGACGGCTAAAAACCCTGGCAAAGGGACAGAGGATGACTCTCTGCCCAGGACCAAGAAGAGACAGAGTGTGTGATTTGGGGGCAGAAATCTACTCATCTCCCTTTCCCAGTTAAGCATTCTCAGGAGGGCACAATGGCCATCCTTGTATATTGAGCTATGGGGGCCAATGGGTTTAACACCGAGGGCCACATCAGGCCCTCCTGCCCTCCAATTCTCAGCAGCACTTTAGATTCTCAATAATACTTACAGCAGTGGTCCCCAACCTCCGGTCTGGGGAGCGGGACCGGTTCGTGGGTCAGTTGGTACCGGGCCGCTGCTCCTCCTCGTCCTCCTCCCCGGTGATAAAAAGGTTAGGAACCACTGACTTACAGGATATCCCCCCTGAAGAAGCTTGATGTGACATGTGTTTGGGTTTGTTTCCCAAATATTAAGGATTCTTTCCCTACAAGCAACAATCCTCCCCCTCCCCATTCTCTTCATTCAAATTGGTGTGGCCCTTTTCTTCTTCCAGCGGCACCTTTATGACCAACAAAGTTTTGAAACAGAGCAGGGGCCCTCGGCCTCTGAATGTCTTTGACCAGCCTTGGAATTTGGAGAAAGGCTGCTGGTGCAACAACAACATGGCTGCCACAGGAGGTGGACCTGATCGCAAAATGGCTGCTGGAACAGGTGGAGCCAAACGCAGAAGGGAAGCGCAAGTGCAGGGGAGAAGAGGGTTACCTTTCAAAACACACTGGCAAGAAGGATGAGAGGAGATAAAAACAACAGCTGAAACGATGTCATTTTATTTTGCACGACCAAGCAGATCTCCAGTGGCCAATCAGGAGCCTTGCTGGGCAAGAACACCATGTGGTTCCAATCACTTTCTAAAATAACACTGTGGACATGAGGAAAGGCTGGAAAGCTGACCATTAGAGCAGGGGTAGTCAACCTGTGGTCCTCCAGGTATTCATGGACTACAATTCCCATAAGCCCCTGCCAGCATTCGCTGGCAGGGGCTCATGGGAATTGTAGTCCATGGACATCTGGAGGACCACAGGTTGACTACCCCTGCATTAGAGGACAACATTCTGACGAATGGATGTTCCCTCGCCTCCAAAAGAAAGCCTAGGCAGAGAATCTTGCTAAGGGAGGTTTTCCCTCACTTCAGGGGTAGAAATGAAGCCTTTTCTCTCTCTCTCTCTCTTTCTCTCTGCTCATCCTTACTTATTTGTTCACCATTTGTTATCTTTCTGCATTTCCCCTCTTCAGTTTCCACACTTTCTCAAACCACTTTTGATCTGCTTCAAGAAAGCGTGGCAAAACGACAAGAAGGCCAAACGGAAACTCCAGCAAACTCAAAAAGAAAAAATCAGCGGAGCTCCCAAACTGCGCGAAAATCACGCGTTAAAAGGGCTCATGTGGAGGCCAAGTCTGAAGGTGGTAGTAAGTGGGAATGGAGGGCTATACGACTTCACCAGCACAGGTGGGGCCAGGAAGTGTGGCCAGAAGTGGTACGGTCCATTCTACCATCTCCAGCCTCTACCAACTCATTCTGCAAGGATCTGTGCAGACCAGACTTTCTGTCATACCCTTAAAAGGTTTTTCTCCCCCCCCCCCCCCTGGGCAGAACTACCAGGGGAATGGGCACAGTCAGACATTCAGGGAGGTCAAATCCATAAGGGGGGAAACACATATATTAGAACAGACACAGAGGCCCACTATGTGCCAGCACAGGTCTCAGAATTAAAATATTCATCCTGATTCAGCATGAGTACAGCAGTCAGCAGGGTGGTCCAGGGAGAGGCCTGTTCAAGATGTCTACCTCGTCCCCAAAGGCTCCTTCCTCTTCACGCTCTCACTCCTGAGGGCACTTCAATGTAGGCAACTCCTTTGGCGTGGATCCCCAGGAAATTGCCTCAAGGGTATCACCTGAAAACCACAGTGCTTCAAGCGGCCCAAAGATGCCCTTAGTCATCTGGCCACGAGGGGTGAGCAAAGACAATGTTCCTTTTCTTGGCCCAGCGAGAAAAGACGGCCTTCTCGGTGATGAAGCGGTGGCCCCCACGTGGAGCCCTTTCGTGGGCCAGGTACATCCGGCATTCATCCAACTTGCCCTTCTCAAAGTAGTGGTAAGGCACAGGAGGCTGGTTCTTGTCTCTGCCAAAAACAGTAAGAAGAAAGGGCAGGATCAGAAACCCATTTTACACAGATTTAAACTTTTTAAAAAAATCGGAAAACTGTCCATACACAACTGGGGTGAAATGATTAAATAAAAGCACATATCTGTAACAGTGGGCTCACTGTTATATAATAATTTGTTATATATATAATAATTATATAATATAATTATATATATTATAATTTGTTATATAATAATTTGCTAATTATTATATAATAATTTGTAGGCGGAGAGTGAGCGTGGCCTGTCAGAAGCAGGGCCCAATCGGGACGCACTTTGGGCCCTGCCTCAGACAGGTCACACCCACTCAGGACTTTGGACGAATCATTGGGCCAAAGTTCTGACAGAACTTTGCCACAATTCCCAAAAGTCGGTGCTCTCCCACACTCAATGAGCATTCCAAACCACAGGTTCTTGACACTCCACACCCATGCCCTTATTTATCACCACTCCACCACAGCCTCCCATACAACACACACATTCAACCCCATGCCCTTACAGACTGAACAACTCCTCCCCTTCCTCTTCCTACCGCCAAGCTCTAGCACCCGTTGTATTCTTGGATACAATGGGCCTTGCCCCTAGTTCCCTAAAACAGTGGTCCGCAACAGTGGTCCGCAACCTTTATAGTTCCCTATAACAGTGGTCCGCAACCGGTGGTGGGGGAGGGCGATCTGGCGGCCGCACATGTGCAGCAGTTTCTTCAATGCGTGTTTGTGCCATGCTCGGCTGCAAATGCACATGCGCAAAACTGCCACGCATCTGTGTTTGCGGCCGCGCATGATGCAAACACACATGCACGGCACTTCCGCGCATGCACATTTGTGGCAGCGCATGGCGCAGATGCGCATGCGTGGCACTCCCATACATGCACTGGGCAACTGCTCTTCCCTTTCCCCCCCTCCTGCAAAAAGAAGCTTGCCGGGCCGCAAGCTAATCGGCCGCTTTGGTGGCCGATTTGCTTGTGGCCGGGGAAGTTTCTGACTGCCGGGGGGGGGGGCAGGGAGAGGGAGCTGCGGCCTGGTGGTTGGGGACCACTGCCCTAGAATATGTTGAACCAAACTTTCCCCCAGTGCTACCAGATATGCTCCAAAGAGATCTAGACATGTGAGGAAAAAACCCTAGTGGCCCAATAAATCTTGCAGTTAACAGAAGGACTCCTATGTTCCCACTAGAGGTTACCATTAAACACAAAGAGAAGTTCTTGAGTTCAGAGTCTTTAATATCGTCCAACAAAACTAGACTCCCAGGTAATGTCTGTTTTCACTGTGAGATTCCTTCAGCTTTGTAATAACAACTGCACATGACCAAAAAATTAAAACAGAGCACAAAGTCTCTTGGGGACAGAACTGAGGTCCCAAGAGACCTTGTGCCCTGTTTGAATTTTATGGTTGTGTGCAATTATGACAAAGCTGAAGAAGTCTCACAATGAAACTAGACATTACCTGGGAGTCTAGTCTGATGATAATTAAAGACTCTGAACCTCTCTTCATGTTTAATGTTAACCACTGGTAGGAACACAGGAATCCTTCTGTGAATTGCAAGATTTATTGAGCCACATGGTTCCCCCTACCTGCGTAAATCCTCCTGTATGTATTTCCATTTTGTTATCTTGATTTCCAAATAGATCTAGGGCATTTTTAGTTTGTACTGAGTAAAGCAAGATAAAAATATATTTTCTGTCCTGTGAGTGCGAGAGATTGTATATATCTGCTTCCAAGGCATGGGCACCTAGCAAAGATTAACTGCAATTTTAGAACTATCCAGCAGGACAGAAGAAAAATTTGAAGAAAACAACAAATTGATTTTACGAAATGTCATTTACAGAAAGGAAAAAATATAAAATGAAAAAAACAAAACAAAACCAGGAATGAAAACATTTTCTGGAAATTTTTCCACCCACACATTCACCACTGTTGTGAGCTTAGGGGTCATGTGAACACACTTTTGACTTTTATTAAAGGGACCCAGAGTGTTCTTACCAATGAAATATCCTGTTTGTCACATTTCACATCATTTGACCCCCCAAAAGTTCAAGGTTTTGACCTTTAGGGCTATACGCAGCCTAGATCCTACCTATCTGCCCCCCATAGGGCTCTTTTCTCTGAGGGTAGGAATCTGCTGGCTGTCCTGGGCCTCAACCTGTTGGAATGAGCTCCCGGAAGAGCTGAGGGCCCTGATGGAACTACCTAGGTTCTGCAGGGCCTGCAAGATGGAGCTCTTCCACCACGCATTTGGTTGAGGCTGGGTGGATAACCAGGGTTGTCAGCTGTGGGTCCCCCCTGGTTATGCATTGAGAGCAATTCCCGGGCTTATATTGTCTACGTCAGGGGTAGTCAAACTGCGGCCCTCCAGATGTCCATGGACTACAATTCCCATGAGCCCCTGCCATCATTCGCTGGCAGGGGCTCCTGGGAATTGTAGTCCATGGACATCTGGAGGGCCGCAGTTTGACTACCCCTGATCTCCATTATGCCTAGACTCCCAGGCTGCAATCATAGAGCTGGGAGTGAAAGATTCTTTTTGCAGTTTATGCCACCATTTATTGTTTTCTTTACTGCTTGGTAATTTTTATTAGGGAATTATGGGGCTTTATTATGATTTTTTACTGTTTTATATTGTAAATCGCCACAGGACAGCAATTGCCATGAGTGGCAGTATATAAATCAAGACTAAACTAAACTAAAACTTTATTTGGAAGCTACAACTGATCCAGAATGCAGCTGCCAGGGTCCTCATAGCAATACCTCTAATGTATGTGTTTCCCACCCCTATGGATTTGAGGTCCCACATCCAGCCCATCCTCCAGCAGTTTTGCTGGCTTCCAGTCAAATTCCGGATCAGTATACCTGAGGGATCATCTCTCTGCCTACACTCCTCAAAGAGCTTTGCACTCCACCACCTCTAACCTCCTGGTGGTCCCTGGCCCCAAGGAAGCCTGCTTGACCTCAATCAGGGCCAGAGCTTTCTCCATCCTGGCGGAATGAGCTCCCAGAGGAGATCAGGGCGGAATTTGAACAGTTCTGCAGGGCCTGCAAAAAGGAGCTCCTCCACCAGGCATTTGGCTGAGGTCAACCTAAACCATCACTTCCCATTGGCTGCCAAGCCTCCCTCCTATGACAACCACAACATATTGGCCCAACCCACTGAGCCTCAGTATGAGTTGTATTCAATGTTCTTCGCAGTATTCCACTGTTCTATAATATGGTTATTGTTATTAATATGTGAATGTTATTGTTATCACCACGTTATTATGACAAATGGAGTTACCTGTATCGTTCTAGTTTCATGTAAACCATCCTGAGCCTTTGGGAAGGGCGGTATATAAATACAATAAATAAATAAATAATATCTTATAACTGTTGAAATTTCACCAAAAATGGTATTCTCATGCCACCACAGCTGCAAGACTGCTGGTAGCCCAAGGCTGGAAAAGCCAGAACCAGAACCCACAGACCAAGTTAGCATGGTTGGATAAGTTGGGAGAACTGTGTAAAATAGCAAAACTAATTTAGTTAATAGAAGACCAATTGAAGAATTTAAATAACACTGGGATTATTATCTGAACTTTATTAACAGGTAAACCACCGACATACAGACACTGAATTAATTAATTAATTAATTAATTAATATGCCGCCCTACCGGGAGGCTCAGAAAACAGAGTACATAAAACAGTCTATAAACATGTGAATAACCTTACAATAATAATAACAACTAATAGTTGTAACCATATAACAATGTAACAGTATAAACATTATAAACCAGGGGTAGTCAAACTGCGGCCCTCCAGATGTCCATGGACTACAATTCCCAGGAGCCCCTGCCAGCAGACACTGGCAGGGGCTCCTGGGAATTGTAGTCCATGGACATCTGGAGGGCCGCAGTTTGACTACCCCTGTAATATAAACAATGCAAACAGGTCCAGAGCATAATGGTGGAATTCTGAGGAGGGGCAGGGGGGGCAGCTGGGGCCCTTCGGTCGCTGTTGATTACGTCTGGTCTCAGCCAAATGCCTGGCAGAAGAGCTCCTTTTTGCAGGCCCTGCGGAACTGTCAGGGCCCTGATCTCTTCTGGGAGCTCATTCCACCAGGTGGGGGCCAGAACAGAGAATGCTCTGGCCCTGGTCGAGACCAGGCGGACTTCTTTAGGGCCAGGGACCATTAGCCGGTTGGTGGCGGTGGAGCGCAGGGCTCTTTTGGGGGCATAAGCAGGGAGGCGGTCCCTCAGGTACACTGGGCCCTGACCGCGAATGGCCTTGAAGGTAATTACCAGAACCTTTAGTCTGACTGTTATAGAGTAAGATTGGTAATCTTAATTTAATTTGTTTTAGAATGCTTTCTTCTTCTCCGTTTGCTTTGTTATAATCTATGAAAATCAATAAAAATAATTTTAAAAACAACTGTTCAAATGTTCATCTAAAATCTTTCCTTTTTTTCTTTTCCCCTTTCCGTTCTGTTTACATTGTTAACTTTAGAAATAAAGAAGCATTTACAAACCCGTATGATGCCTCCACACGGCCCATCCCTGCTTCAAAAACACAAAGGGAAGCTCCGGTGACTTATGGGACCACCTCACGGCCATACCTGCAATAGCTTTCATTGACCATGCCGAAGACAAATATCTGCTCGCACATCTCCATCGCCAAGACCATGGTGAACCAGCCTGTGCTCAGGAAGGAGCCGGACTTCATCCTGCAATGGGAGAGACACGGGACTAGAGCGGGGTGGAATTGGCCTCTGAAACTAATATGACCCCCCCCCACGCCCAATTTATATGAGCCGCAGACTCTACTTTGCTGAGATCGTACCACGTCAGGCAAGAACGCCACCACTTTGGCGCTGAGCTGGGAATTTTAACACTGCTCCAGGGGAAAGACAGCAGTCCCCCAGATACAGCTGCTGTATTTGGGCATGGCGCCAAGCCATGACTTGAGCTCACCTTGGTCCAGAAGCTACACCATGGCCTACAATTCTGAACAGACGGGCAAACTGCAGTTCCAAACCCCGCGGCTACAGTCATTCCGTGCCAGGGGCTTTACAAGCTAGGCTTGAGCACTTCAGAGCACTTCGGTGGCCAATCACGCCCAAAGCGGCAAATGCCGCTTTGGGCGTTAATGGCCGCCGAAGTGCGCTGAAGTGCTCAAGACTATTTCAAGCCGCAGCCGCAGGGGCTTCCACAGGCAAAGAAACAGCCATTGGCAGGGTTTCAAGTGCCACACTGGGTAAAGCATCAGCTTTATCACTCAGCTCTGCTGCACGTATCCAGCTGGACACACAATACTGAAAGCCTGCTGCCACAGTCCAAAGGGACACTACCTGGGCAGTGGACGACCACCTCAGCTAGGTCAGAGGCTGTCTCCACAGGGAGGTTCTCCTCCAGCTAGAAGCCTAAACTGGACTGAGCTGGGGGAGGGGGAGGGGGGGAGGCATCCACACAAGATGGCCCTCAACTCCGTCTCCTTCTGTGTTTTCTTCTGTTTTGCTGCACACTTTCCCAAACCCAGCACATTGAGATTAAACACCTTTTGCAGGCTGCGGGGAGGGGGATGTGTGTATCTTTGCGAGGCCCATCCATATAACTGCCTTTTCAATCAATCAATTGATCAATCGATCGATCAATTGATCGATCAGAATTGTTGCCCCCCGTTCTCAACAGACTCAGGTGGGTAACATCAGATAAAAACACAGTGCAGTACAGCATTATAACCAAACAATTTAAAATCAGTTCCTGTATATATTCGGGTCGGCTTATGCGCGAGTACATACGGTAAGTTTTAAAAAATTAAAACCACTGTTCAACCTACCCACCGTCTCATTTAAACAACTGAGGGTTAGTTGATGTTTAGCCAGTGGGGGTGAGGTGGGTTCTCCAGCAGGGAGACCAGCATTTTCATGATATTATTTCCTGGCCTCCAAGATAGGCCTGGCGGAAGTGCTCTGCCTTGCAGGCCTTCTGGAACTGTTGGAGGTCCCGGAGGGCCCTGATCTCACTAGGGAGAGTGTCCCATCATGACGGAGCCAGGGCCAAAAAGGCCCTCCCCCTGGTAGAGGCCAGTTTCACTTCTTTGGGGCTGGAGACCCCTAGCAGATTCTTGTTGCTCAATCTTAATGCTCTTTTGGAGCATTATCTTAATGCTCTGACCCCCAATGCCATTCTCCCCTTCCCTTCTGTGCCAGTGAAGGACTTTTTGTTTTTAAGAAAGGCAGGCAAAGGGAAAGCTACTGCACAGATGTACCAATGTCACTGCAGGTGACCCCACATATGTCGTGATAACAGAAGAATCATAAATGTCATAACCACATGGATGCTGCCATAGTCGCTGCCTAAATGCATACTGACACAATCATCTAGGCCGTGACCTGATCAGTCCATACAAGGCCAATCACGTCAGAAGTTGAAAGATAATCAGGGATGACCCTCACAAGTATTTGGATGGGAGACCTCCAAGGATTTGGGTGGTAGTTCCTCTGGAGGACACTAGGGGGCATGATGCAGAGGCAGGATGGGAGACCTCCAAGGATTTGGGTGGTAGTTCCTCTGGAGCACACTAGGGGGCATGATGCAGAGGCAGCCATGGCAAACCTCTGAATGCCCCTTGCCTTAGATGGCCAGGCTAAACAGCACACAGTAAACAAACAAGAAGGCATCTGGAACAAAACCATCCCCTATTTCCAGCTGCAAAGACAGTGGAAGATGTCAAAAGAAGTCTCTGCAGAGACCTCATAAAAAAAGAACCAAATCCACTAATTCCTGCCAAACGTCAAAGACCACTTTCACCACTTTCCTCCAGCAGGGGGCATCCCGCTAATCAGCTCTCACCTGTCCTTCCCGGTCTCGTCCCGGAAGAGGTCATCGCAGTGTCCCATCATCCTCTCAGTCAGCGTGTAGAGCTGCAGGCTGGGGTACATCTCCTTCACCTTGAGGAGCGTCCTGTACACCATGCCGACCTTCTCCCTGCTCATCAGCTTTGTGGGCCCCCAAATGACGTAGATGGTGTCCCGGGCCTGCCTGAAGAAGTAAGACTGGTTCCGCAGCAGCAAGGGAATACTCGTATGGGAGACTACCCGGATGGTGCTCCGGGCACCTACATCGTCTTCGTAGCCCTGCGTAGGGGCCTGGTTCATACGCAGGACACACTCTTTGTCGTCGATCTCCTTCCCCGAATGCGAACCCAGCATCTGCCCTGAGCTGGATACTACAGCACACTGATGGCATGGGGTCCGGACCAATGGCTGAAGGGAGAAGAACGGGAAGGTTAGAACAGGAATTCCAGGGAACCCTGGAGTTCGGCAGCTTTCAGGTTAGGGTTGTGCGTGGCGGCGTCCGAATCAGCCATTCACACCAAGTTGGGAAGTTGGGAGCTGTCTGAAGATTTGGGGCTGGAGCCTGAGGAGGGCAGGGTCTGGGGGGGAGACTATAACAGGCTAGAACCCACCTTCCAAAGCAGCCCTTTTCTCCAGCTGAACTGATCTCTGTCACCGGGAGATCACTTGTAATAGAGAGCCATCTCCCACCACCGCCTGGCACCCCTAGCCATGCACATCAGCTGGGCTTCTTGGGAGATCTCCAGGCCCCACCAGGAAGTTCAGCAAACAAGAAAGCCAGACTGTGTTTGTTGGAAAATAGGGGGGAAACATCTGAGGCTGGTAGAAAATCAGCATATTGTTTAATATGGTCACTAATGTGAATATGGATCAAAACTCTCTGTTCTTTGTCAAAAGAAACTTTGTAAATTTAGGGAAGTACAAAAATTGATAACAGTCCAGTGAAGCAACAAATCACTGTCTTGTAACACAAAAATATAACATCCCCGGTAATGGTCAGTTTTGGCTTTAACAAGAGTCTTCGTCAGCAATATTATTTTTATTGCATCGGAGCCTATTGAAAATAATATTTTCCTTTCTTTTCTGTTTTCTTTCAAGGCAATAGACCAACTGTTTCATTGGACTGTTACCAATTTTTGTATTTTCCTAAATTTAGGGAGTTTCCTCTGCAAATAACATTGCCTTTTGATTAAGATTCACATTCAAACAATAGGCTGAGCTTCTACTAGCCTCAAATGGTGTTTCCCCCCTATTTTTCATCCTACTTGTAGGTTGGCAGCAATGCAATTATTACATTAATACATGATGAACCCGTGCTGATGCTTTGCAATGCCAGGCCGATTAAGAATAAGTCCTCAACCCTGCGAGATTAGGGCACCGGGTAGCCCTGGTGTGCGTGACCGAGACCTGGGATCACGATTGCAAGACTGTTGCCTTGAAAGATCTATTGTCTCCTGGGTTCTTGGCCCTTCATCAGTCCTCAGTCCTCCACGGTAGGTGGGCTGGCGATCCTGGTCCGGAACAACTATTCCTTCAGGGCTCTCTCAGCCCCATCGATCACAGGGGTGGAATGTGTCGGCGTGACGTGGGAATTGTGGCTGTCTGGGTGGTGTACCGTTCACCCTCTGCACCCCCCCAATGCCCTGCTGGGCCTGCTGGAGGCGACAGCTGCCTGGACATTGCAGTTTCCCAGATTATTAATTCTGGGGGACTTCGATATCCATGCAGATTCATCGGCTCCAGGACCTGGTGTTTGCCATGGCTCTTAATATCTGGACAAATGGCTCAGGTCAGTGAGGGCAACCACCTGCTCCCTTGACCCCTGTCTGTCGTGTCTACTCAAGTTGGGCGACGGACGGACAGTGGATCCACTGAGGAAGATTGTGAACCTCTCCCTTTCGAAGGGAGAGTTCCCTCAGCAGCTTAAGGTGTTGGTGGTTTGCCCTCTTCTGAAGAAACCATCTCTGGACCCGTGGGACCCTGCCAGCTACTGCCCAGTCTTGCACCTGGGCAAGGTAGTTGAAAGGGCCATGGCGGACCAACTTCTTGCATTTTTGGAAGAAACTTCAGCCCTGGATCCATACCAGTCGGCACAATGGCTCCGCAGCCCTGAGTTGGCAGCAGAAAGTAACCTGCCAGCCAGTTCACCTCCCAGTAGCAGAGCAGCATGAACAGCACAGGAGGAGTAGGAAGGAGCCGCAATATAGAAGGTGCAGTGCCAGACTGGCAGCACAGCACGTTAGCAACGAGGAGGAGTGGTGGCAGGAGCAGGGCTGAGGTGGCTGGCAGGAACTTAGCCTGATGTATAAAAGCAGCAAACACGGGAGTGGCTGAGTGGAAGCTAGGTGTCTGGTAGTTCCTGACCTTGCAGCCTGCGTTCCTGATTGATGCCCTCGCCTCTGAGCCTGGCATGCGCTCTAGGACTCTGCTTTGAGGTTTCTCATTGGACTTGAACCCGTGAGTGTGCTGGACTTCTGAATAATATTTTGACTATTTCCGCCTGTCGGCCATCTGTAATCGAGACAAGCTTTTTTGGCTTTTGAAAATGGCCTGGAGGAGAGGAACCCCTCCACACCCCATGCCGTGGTCCCCAGTGGGGTTGAGTTCAACTGGTCATCTCCCCTAACTCAGCAACGGTCCTTGCTGGCTTCACGCAGTCTGGCCCACCTTGCCATCAGGAACGCTGATGTAACCCTCAAACCGGGAGGCTCCAGACTCCAACGGCAAATGCCTTTCTTGTCCTTCAGAAGGCTGGCAGCTGAGCCAACACAGTGGCCCGCAGAAGCGAAGGCAGAGCAAGAAGTAAAGGAAGGAGCAGGTACACAGCACAATCAGTGTCAGGAACAGTCGAAGCTGAAAGAGAAAGGCAGGAGTGCCTGTTAGCAGGGGCTCAAGACACAACTGCAACTGAATTACTCACATCAAAATCACAAGATGTCATAGTCCCATTGTATACGGCAGAGGTCTCCAACCCCCGGTCTGCGGCCCGGTACCGGGCCGTTAAGGCCATGGTAACAGGCCGCCAGCGGCTGCACCTGCCTTCCCCTCCCCCCGCAGCGAGAGGGGGGGAAGAGGCAGGCGCGGCCGCTGGCACACCAGCGACACAAACGCGCACGCGTGGAGCCGCCGCGCATGCATGTTTGCGCCCTCTGCTGGCGAAAACGCGCACGTGCGACTGTTCTGCGCATGCGCGTTAGCATCACCTAGTGGTGAAAACACGCATGCGCGGCAACTGCACGTGCGCGTTTACGTGCAGCTGCTGTGGCCAGGCCGCCGGCTCTCTCCCACCCTCAGAGGCGGTCCCCGACTACAAGAAGGTTGGGGACCGCTAGTATACGGCACTGGTCAGACCACACCTGGAGTACTGTGTGCAGTTCTGGAGGCCTCACTTCAAGAAGGACGTAGATAAAATTGAAAGGGTACAAAGGAGAGCGACGAGGATGATCTGGGGCCAAGGGACCAAGCCCTATGAAGATAGGTTGAGGGACTTGGAAATGTTCAGCCTGGAGAAAAGGAGGTTGAGGGGGGACATGATAGCCCTCTTTAAGTATTTGAAAGGTTGTCATTTGGAGGAGGGCAGGATGCTGTTTCTGTTAGCTGCAGAGAAGAGGACACGCAGTAATGGGTTTAAACTACAAGTACAACGATATAGGCTAGATATCAGGAAAACATTTTCACAGTCAGAGTAGTTCAGCAGTGGAATAGGCTGCCTAAGGAGGTGGTGAGCTCCCCCTCACTGGCAGTCTTCAAGCAAAGGTTGGATACACACTTTTCTTGGATGCTTTAGGATGCTTTGGGCTGATCCTGCGTAGAGCAGGGGGTTGGACTAGATGGCCTGTGTGCCCCCTTCCAACTCTATGATTCTGTGATTCTGTGAATTACCTTACAGGTACAACTGAAATCCAGTCTGTCCTGCTATTACGAGGCACGCAGGATGTTGTCACATTTTAAATATATAAGGCAGGGGTAGTCAAACTGCGGTCCTCCAGATGTCCATGGGCTACAAATCCCATGAGCCCCTGCCAGCAAATGCTGGCAGGGGTTCATGGGAATTGTAGTCCATGGACATCTGGAGGGCCACAGTTTGACTACCCCTGATGTAAGGGAAAGGCCAGGATGACCTCACTCATGGGGGGGGGGATCGTTGATTTCTTTTTCCTATCCTTTTGGAGAATTGCCAGATCTTAAGCTGGGCAACGTATTTTAACTCTAATGGGCACCCTGATAACCCGGGAAGCCCAATTCCGCCAGATCTTGGAGGCAAAGTGGGGCTAGTATTTTGATGGCAGACTTCCTAGGATTTGGGTGCCAGCTAATCTCTCATTTTTTCTTGAGCACTAAACATTCATTTATTCTAATAGTGGACAATGAGCAGGTTCGTCTGCCTCCCTGATTTACCAAGCAGGTTCTCTTTTTTTCTTGGATGGGGGGGGGGGGTGTTTTAAAAGAGAAAAGCTGGTTTTCACTATCCAAAGTTGTCCCAAAGCGTCTTATAAACACCATCCCCTTCCTCTTCCCTCGACAGACACCCTGTGAGGTAGGTGGGGTAGAGAGCTCCAAGAGAACTGCTCTGCAAGAACAGCTCTAAGAGAACTGGGACTAGATCGCACCTATGTTCTTATTTTAAGCAGATAGAACCTTCTAAGAGGCTTGCAGGAGAGGCAGTAATTGTCTTAGCGCTCTCTAGAAGCAGCTACCGTGACAAATTAGCAAAGCTGCTTAAAGGAAAGGAATTCCAGTTTAACTTGGGGAAGGCGAGTAGCTCAGCCATCATAGCTACAGCTCTTTGAGCTGCTCAGTTGGGGCGAACAGCCTGTCTTCTGGCCTTGAAAGCTACAAGTCAGAGCAGTACAGCACTTGATGCTCTCTGTCCACTGTAGTATAGTGGCTAAGAATGGTGATCTCTAATCTGGAGTATGATTCCCTACTCCTCCACATGCAGGTGGCTGGGTGACCTTGGGCCAGTGACAGTTCTCGTATAGCTGTTCACAGCAGTTTTCTCAGAGCTCTCTCAGCTCCACCTACCTCACAGGGTGGGGAGAGGAAGGGTAAGGTGTTTAGAAGCTGCTTTGGGACTCCTTTGGGTAATCCAAAGCAGCATATAAAAAGCCAGCTCCCTTCTCTTCCCATGTGGTGTTGTGGTCAGTATCAGACCAGATTTTAGCTCAAATCACCTCCCTCCCATTGGCCCTGTGTCTAACTGGCAAGGATAAAATATGGGAGGGGAAGAGCACGTAAACCATGCCTACTTCCTTGGAGAGATAAGGAGGATATAAATCTTCTCCTCTGTTATGACACATGAATGTGGCCAGGGCCAGTCTGTTCAGAATATTTATATCCTCTTGTTCCTGAATATTTAGGTTCCCCTTTTCCTCCAGGGAGCCGAGGGCCACAAATACAGCGTATGAGTGCCATCATGGTGTAGCCAGGGGTACTCAAACTGCGTTCACCAGCAGGGGCTCATAGGAATTGTAGTCCACGGACATCTGGAGGGCTGCAGTTTGACTACCCCTGGTGTAGCCATTAAAGAGCGGCAGCCTCTAATCTGGAGAACCGGGTTTGTATCTCCACTCTTCCTCCACATGCAGCCAGCTGGGGGACTTTAGGCTAGTCACAGTTATCTTAGAGCTGTACTTGCTAAGTGGTTCTCTCAGAGCTCTCTCAGCCCCACCTCCCTCCCTGTTGTGGGGAGAGGAAAGGGAATGAGTTTATAAGCCGCTTTGGGACTCTTTCAGGTAGTGAAAAACAAAGGATAAGAAGCAGCTGCTATTATTGTCAACGGGTTCCAGCCTGTCTGCCAAGTCTTCAAACCCGCAAACTCAGGCACTTCCCATTGCGCACCAAGGTAGAAGGGGAGACAAAAGAAGAGTGCAGAAACAAGCTGCAGTGGAGAAACTCACAGCACATACAAGAGGTCTGTTGTGATCTCAAAAGCAGCCATTATGTCTGATTTTTAAGTAGGTGATCTAGTATCGCATTCCACAGCTGTGTATTCTAGAATCAAACCTCATGCTGCATAAACTCATATGGGCAACAGTCTTGAGCAGGGGTAGTCAAACTGCGGCCCTCCAGATGTCCATGGACTACAATTCCCATGAGCCCCTGCCAGCGAATGCTGGCAGGGGCTCATGGGAATTGTAGTCCATGAACATTTGGAGGGTTGCAGTTTGACTACCCCTGGGACTCTTGAGCATAAAACCAACAGACAGCTTGATAAAGCAAGTATTACAAAACAGGCCAGAACTGACCAAAGGAGAATACAGAACAAGGAAAGTACATGTATCTCTTAAAAGTCTTAAAGCACACTGGATAAAGTGAATGAGTAGAGATCTACAGTTTCAAGTACATGTATTTCTTAAAAGTCTTAAAGCACACTGGATAAAGTGAATGAGTAGAGATCTACAGTTTCAAGTACATGTATTTCTTAAAAGTCTTAAAGCACACTGGATAAAGTGAATGAGTAGAGATCTACAGTTTCAAGTACATGTATTTCTTAAAAGTCTTAAAGCACACTGGATAAAGTGAATAAGTAGAGATCTACAGTTTTCACATGGCCCGTGGGAGAAGTCTCATTTTAGTGCTACTTTAAGGAGGCCACTCTTTTGCAATCGAGTACTTTGCGATCGAGTACTTTCTGGATCAGTCTCCCTGGGTAGCACGCACTCCCCCACCCCAATGAGTTGTGCAAGGGCAGAAAAGCAGAGAGGAAGTCAAAGAGAAGCGCTGTTTTCAGAGGCTGGGGTTTTGCTCATCTCTTAAAGGCACTTTCTCCAAATACTTACAAATATCCACATCCTTTTAAAGTCTTGTCAGCCATATATCTGCTGGGGAGTTCTCAGGGGGGAGTTCTCAGTACCCTGCACAAAAAAAGAAAGAATAGTAACACCCCAAGACAAACAAAGTGATGGTTCCAGAGAGCAGATCGCAAGGTGCGTCAGAGAAGCAAGGCCAATACCTGCTCCACTTGCCGTAGCACTCCCTTCTGCAGGACTTTGGTTTACAGCTATCAGGAGGCAGTTCCAGCCCTGAGAGCATTCGGTTGGCAAGCGGACAGGAAATACAGGCAGGAGTATGCAGGCATGTGTGTCCCCCCTCTTCCCCGCCCAGTGCCAACTCATCAACACTGTGCCCGTGCATGAAGGAAACAGTTACTCATCCATTTCCCAATGGCTGTTCATTTGTTTCCGGGCATAATTCAAACGGCTGGTTCTTCTCTTGAAGGCCTGGGGCCCTGGGCACCTGGAGGGTCATCTCAACCCGTACTTTGCAGCCTGCCAGTTGAGATCTGCCTCTGAGATCTGAGAGCCAGTTTGGTGTAGTGGTTAGGAGTGCGGACTTCTAATCTGGCATGCCAGGTTCGATTCTGCGCTCCCCCCACATGCAGCCAGCTGGGTGACCTTGGGCTCGCCACAACACTGAGAAAGCTGTTCTGACTGAGCAGTGATATCAGCGCTCTCTCAGCCTCACCCACCTCACAGGGTGTCTGTCGTGGGGAGAGGAATGGGAAGGCGACTGTAAGCCGCTTTGAGCCTCCTTCGGGTAGGGAAAAGCGGCATATAAGAACCAACTCTTCTTCTTCTTCTTCTGAACCTTTGACCTTTCAAGCCTTGATGCCATCAGAGGTGGGCAGGTGGCAACTAGAGATATGGCATTTTCGGTGGTGGCACCTTGCCTGTGGAATGCCCTATCCCTTGAGGCTCACCTAGTACCTACTTTACAATCTATTAGGTCCCTGGCTAAAACACATCTTCTTGCTTTATTGGTGACTGAGAGCCAACAGGTGGGAAGGCTTCTGGAGTTCTACCCCTGCTGGTGGACCTCCTGATGACGTTTGGGTTTTGGCCACCGGGCAACACAGATTGTTGGAACGGATGGGCCACTGGCCTGATTCCAACATGGCTTCCCTTACATTGTTATGGTCCTCCAAGTGGACCTCCTCGTGACTTCTGGGTTTTGGCCACTGGGTGCCACAGTGTGTTGGACTGGATGGGCCTGATCCAACAAGGCTTCTCTTAGGTTCATATATCCTGAGGATTTTAGTTAGGGTATCTACCAGCATTTTTACTGAGCTGTCTCTGCTTTATGGATAGTTTTCATGCTGCCTAACAGCTTGCCTTTAATTGCAAGGCACTTTGAGCAGGACACTGAACAGATAACATAAAAATAAAAATAACCTACACAAAATAAGTGTTTTTTTACTTTACTTGTACCCTGCTTTCCCACTCAATGGTGGCCCAAAGTGGTTTACAATGCTCTCCCCTCCTGCATTTCATCCTCACGACAGCAGTGTAAGGTAGCAGTGGAAAAGAGCAAGAGTCCAGTGGTACCCTAAAGACAAGCAAAATATTTAGGTGGCAGAGGATGAGCTGTGACTGCCGAAAACTCCTCCCCTGCCACAAATTGTGTTAGTCTTTAAGGCACTGCTGGGCGTTTGCTCATTTCTGCTGCTACGGACAGACTAACAGGGCTATCCATCTTGATCTAACTGTAAAGCAGGTTCGGCTGAGGGCTGTGACTGGTTGGTTCAAGGTCACCCAGAAAGTTCCCATGGCGGAGGAAGATTTGATCCTGGGTCTCCGACATCCAGCACTTGAACCGAGCTTTTTTCAACCTTTTGATCTGGGAGGTGCCACTGAAATATTTTGCAGGCTTCAAGATACCCAGGAAGTGATGTCACCTGGCCATGTCTCCCTGTCATGTCCTCTGAAAAACAGAGGAGCCTTGGCCAGCAAAGGTTTAAATGGCTGCCCCCCCCCTTCCCAGCCTCTCCAGGCCCATCTTTGGCCACTTTGGAAGGGGGCGGCTCAACCTGGCCAAATACAGGTAGAAGGCTTTTTAGAAATTTAAAAAAAAAACCTTTTTCTTTCCCCTTCCCTCAGCACCAGAAGCAGCAGGCACAGGGTGGGAGGACTTCTCCCAGCTGGCCTCCCTGCCTACACTCCCAAAAGAACTTTACTCTCCGCCACCTCCAATTGGCTGTGGATCCCTGGCCCTAAAAAAGCATGTTGGACCTCAACAAGAGCCAGGGCCTTTTTGGTCCTGGCCCCCGCCTGGTGGAACGAGCTCCCTAAAGAGATCAGGGCCCTGCCGGAACTTCCACAGTTCCGAAGGGCCTGCAAAAGGGAGCTCCTCCACCAGGCGTTTGCTTGAGGCCGACTGACCCAAAATATCTACAGGTCCCCTGCCCCTCAGACTGAGACGTCAAACCTACCTAGGGATTGTCCATGTGATTGTTTTGTTGAAATGCTGTTCTAGTTGGTATGTTATATCATGATTGTTATCCATTAGACCAGGGGTAGTCAAACTGTGGCCCTCCAGATGTCCATGGACTACAATTCCCAGGAGCCCCTGCCAGCATTTGCTGGCAGGGGCTCCTGGGAATTGTAGTCCATGGACATCTGGAGGGCCGCAGTTTGACTACCCCTGCATTAGACTGTTGTATGTTCTATGTAAATGTTCTACAATGTTTTATGTAAACCTCCCAGAGCCGTATGGAAGGGCGGTATAAAAATCTAAATAAATAAATAAACAAATAAATAAGGAAAACTCCCACACCCCAGTACCATTTAGGGGCTTTTGCGGTACCATACGGTACTGTGGAAACAAGTTTGGGGAACTCTGTGCACGTGCATTCCCTCCCCATGATCAGGAACATTCCGGAAACTGCGTGCTTGATCGCAGGGGGAAACCGTTCCTGCATACAATTCCTCCGGGTGTCCATGAGCTGGCAAACTTTTAAATTCTTCCTGGCCTACCCACCCTAGATGGGTGGGAGCATTGGGTTGCTTTAGACTGAGGTATGAGGAAATTTCATTATTGGAAGGGGCAGGGATTTCAGGGAAATGGCATGTGGGTGCAACACTTTCAGTTTTGAGCACAGCAGGAAACAGGGCTTCTTCCTCATTTCAGGTTTCTTAGGAAATGGCGGTCATAGGTTGCACCCAGTCAACTTCAGCTGGGCCCTGGAAACAGATGCCGCCCCTGCTGAGGTCCACCACGATTTCAAACCAGTTCACATGCAGAAGAACGAGGTGGCCCAAACAACTACAGCGCTTCGGACATCGGGTGCAGGATCACCATCAGGAACTGGTCCCCTGTGCTAAAACTCCACTGGCTTCAATTTCAGGGACCTCATCCCCATCCCCTTGCATTTGCTTTCCCACCTGGAACCGCTGCTTCTGGCACTGGGGAGATCAGAAAGCTTTCCTTTCGGTTCCGCACTTCCAGTTGTCATGGGAACTGTTTGCTTTAATCCTGCCTAGGTTTGCCTGGCCACAGGGCCTGAGCTGAGCAGTCACGGGTTTCAGATTCTATTAGGGAGTTCTCTTCGGGGAGGGAATTAACTGTGCCGTTACAAAACCACAGGCACCCATCTCCAACCAAAAGTCCACACCACGGGTAGTCAAACTGCGGCCCTCCAGATGTCCATGGACTACAATTCCCAGGAGCCCCTGCCAGTGTCTGCTGGCAGGGGCTCCTGGGAATTGTAGTCCATGGACATCTGGAGGGCCGCAGTTTGACTACCCCTGGTCCACACCTTTCTTTGCCCGCCTTTCTTTAATCCAACCTTGCTATTGTTCTTCTCCCCTTACCTGGATGGCTTGGGCTGGTCCTGATCTCGGCAGAACTCAGAAGCTACGCTGGGTTAGTCCTCGGATGGGAGAGCACCAGGAAAGTCTAGGGTTGCTACTTAGAGGCAGGCAACAGCAAGCGACCAGCGTGTCAGAGGCTCATGGGAACTGCAGTCCATGGCCATCTGGAGAACCACAGTTTGGCCACCCCTGCCCTACAGAAACACCATAACTTGGCTGCAACTTGACTGCACTTCCCGCCATGTTGTTCTTGCCCTTTCTATTGACAGGCAGATGCCAAGAAAGCCTATGTTGAAAAGCCATTAAAAAGAAGACAATAATCCCTGTAAGAACTTTTTTTTTTTAAGTGATTTCTAGCTCCACTCCAAAAACCCAGGGCTGGAGCATTCAGTCTTAGGAAGATTTTCCTAGGAGTAAGTCCCATTGAATAAAACTGGACTTCTTTTTGAGCAGGTCTGCTTAAGGTTGCTCCCCAAATTTGAGGAGATTGGGCACAACTTGCTGAGATGCCATTCAACTGATCTGGCAAATCCAGCCTTTAATTGACCCACCCACTTTCTAATTTCAGCATGGCCAGATATTCCACAAAGTCAAAGATACTCTTGCCCAAATAAACTTTGAGTCCAGTGACACCATCAAGACCAACAAGGTTTATTTGAGGTATAAGCTTTCGTGTGCATTCATTGTATCTGACCAAGTGTACATGCACACGAAAGCTTATACCTCAAATACCTTGGTTGGTCTTGAACAGGGGTAGTCAAACTGCGGCCCTCCAGGTGTCCGTGGACTACAATTCTGGGAATTCTGGGGCTTCTGGGAATTGTGGTCCATGGACATCTGGAGGGCCGCAGTTTGACTACCCCTGCACTAGGATCTCTCTTGCCTAAACAGTTAGCCAACTAGACATTATCCTCGATCAGCTGATAGCAAAGACCACAGCGTGTCCCCCCCCCTCGATCAGCTGATAGCAAAGACCACAGTGCGTGTGCCCCCCCTCCCCAGCTTCTCACTAAGGCAAAATTCTTAGTAGCAGTATTACTAATACTAGTTTTTGTTTCCTGTGCTTTCACTTCAGAATCAGGACAGGCTACATCATATTGAAGCATACAAATAAGAAACACAAGTACAATAGACATTAAATAGCTAAAAGTCTAAAACGGCAAAGCCGGTTTAATTGCCTGTTCTGATAGGTGCAATGGTGAGGAACGATTGAGGGGGAGAGGAGCCTGCCGGGTCCCAGATGATGTATAATTGGGGCTTTTACAGGGAGGCCAGCTCAATTCTGCGATATTTTTAGGCCTCAATCATAGGCCTGGCAGAACAGCTCTGTTGTACAGGCTTGCAGAACTGTTCAAGGTCCCGCAGGGCTCTCCCTTCCTCTGGAAGAGGCCCAGGCCGAGGTCAAGAAGGTCCAGGCTCTGTTTGGGGCCAGTCTGTCCTCCTTGGGGCTGGGGCCCTAAGCAAATTTTGCAGGCTTGAGAGGCGGTCTCACAGGGACAATGGTACCGGATCATTTAGGGCTTTAAAGATCATGACCAGGCTTGTGTGCTTCGGCAGCCAAAGTGCACAAGCCTAGTCTTGACCAAAACCTTGAATCTAATTGAGTTTCCAATCTGGAACCAATGCAACAGGGAGAGCACAGGTTGTACATTTATTTAAATTTATAATAAAATAAACAAATCTTTATTTTTGTAGCCCACACTGCACTCCCCCACATGCAGCCAGCTAGGTGACCTTGGGTCTGCCATGGCACTGATAAAGGAGTTCTTACTGAGCTGTGATATCAGGACTCTCTCAACCTCACCCACCTCACAGGGTGTCTGTTGTGGGGAGAGGAAAGGGAAGGCGAATGTAAGCCACTTTGAGCCTCCTTTGGGTAGAGAAAAGCAGCATGTAAGAACCAACTCTTTTTCTAAAAAGCTCAGGGTGGGTACTGATGTGCCCTCCATGGCATCTTCCTAAGGATTTGTGCAGCCGTAGTAGACATGCTGTCTGAAGCTTGGACCATGAGGCTGGGAGTTCAATCCCAGCAGCCGGCTCAAGGTTGACTCAGCCTTCCATCCTTCCGAGGTCGGTAAAATGAGTACCCAGCTTTCTGGGGGGTAAACGGTAATGACTGGGGAAGGCACTGGCAAACCACCCCGTATTGAGTCTGCCATGAAAACGCTAGAGGGCATCACCCCTGGGGTCAGACATGACTCGGTGCTTGCACAGGGGATAACTTTACCTTTACTAGCAGCACAATCACATGCAACTCAGGCACACATACCACTCGTCTGTGTCGGAAAATTTAGCTAACGTTCCCTAAAGTGAGCAGAATGCACAAGGCTTGCAGATCAATGAACTACAGACAGGAGAGACAGGCGGATGTTAGGAGTCCTGGCCTATCTATCTCTCTAAACTCTATCTTAGTCCCCCTGAAATGTGACATTGCAGTCTCCCTTCTCCTCCAACAATCTAGAAGGAAAGACACCACTGTCCGATGTACAATCTTTTATTTTTTTCCTGTCTAGTCACAGGTGACTTTACAATGACCCTGCAGGAGTGGCCAAACTGTGGCTCTCCAGAGGTCAATGGACTACAAAACCCATGAGCCAATGGGCCCCAAGAGAGCCATAGTTTGGCTCCTGCTGCCAGGGTTTTCAATGCAAGAGAGACATTTAGGAGTGGTTTGCCGTTGCCTAGGTCTGTGGCCTGAACCTCAACTTTTTGGGTAGCGTCCAATCCAAACACCAAACAAGGTTGTCCCTACTTAGTTTCCAAGATCTCCTAAGATTGGTCAGGACTGAGCTATCCAGGTCAGGAACTTTTTGAAAGCTGTTCTTATTATGGGCCCAGGGGCACCTTTAAGACCAACCAAGTTTCATTCCAACTACCAGCTTTGCCTATAAGTCTGAATTCCTTACTTCCATGCCATGACACTGTATCAGAAAATGTGCACGTGCACATGAAAGCTCATGCCGAATAAAACTTGGTTGGCCTTAAGGATGCCACCGGACACAAAATGTGTTCTGCTGCTTACAGTCAGAAGAAGAAGAGTCGGTTCTTACATGTCGCTTTTCCCTACCCGAAGGAGGCTCAAAGCAACTTACACTCGCCTTCCCTTTCCACTCCCCACAATAGACACTCTGTGAGGTGGGTGAGGCTGAGAGAGCCCTGATATTAGTGCTCGGTCAGAACAGTTTTATCAGTGCTGTGGTGAGCCCAAAGTCACCCAGCTGGCTGCATGTGAGGGAGTGCAGAATCGAACCCGGCTCGCCAGATTAGAAGTCCGCACTCCTAACCACTACACCAAACTGGCTCTCAATAAAATGTGTTAACTACCTGAACTTCCTTTGGATTTCCAGGAACAAACTTGGTCAAGCCCAGACAGTAAACAAAGAGTTCTTTGCTCAGAAAGCAGTTTTCTAACATCCACATGTTCCAATTAACCCAGGCATGCTCCATGACAATATCTACTATCAAGTAATACCCAAACTAGCGATTCCATCAAGGAATCAGAGCAGAAATGAACCAACTGTTCAGCCTTTCAAATGCCCCTTGCGTGCATTTACACAGCGTCTGCCAGCTTGGTGGAGTACTTAAGAGCAGTAGCCTCTGATCTGGACAGCCCAGTTTGTGTCCGCCCTCCTCCAAATGCAGCCAGCTAGGTGACCTTGGGCTAGTCACAGTTATCTTGTTCTCTCAGAGTTTTCTCAGCTCCATCTCGCTCACAGGGTGTCTGTTCTGGGCAGAGGCAGGGAAGGCGATTGGAATCCCTTTTGAGACACCTGAGGTCTGCTGGGTGACCTTGAGCCAGGCCCAGCTCTCTCAGCCCCACCTGTCTCACAGGGTGCCTATTATGGGGAGAGGAAGGGTAGGCGACCATAAGCCACTCCTTCAGGTAATAAAAGCAGGGTACAACAAAACAAGAGCCTCTTGTGGCGCAGAGTGGTAAGGCAGCCGCCTGAAAGCTTTACCCATGAGGTTGGGAGTTCAATCCCAGCAGCCGGCTCAAGGTTGACTCAGCCTTCCATCCTTCCGAGGTCGGTAAAATGAGTACCCAGCTTGCTGGGGGGTAAACGGTAATGACTGGGGAAGGCACTGGCAAACCACCCCGTATTGAGTCTGCCATGAAAACGCTGCAGGGCGTCACCCCAAGGGTCAGACATGACTCGGTGCTTGCACAGGGGATACCTTTACCTTTACCTTTACAACAAAACAACTCTTCTAACAGCGGGTAAATTAATTGCGTTCTAGAAGAGCTTCATTACATTGAGCAAGGCTGGCTCCCAAGCTAAGGCAACCAACTCCTTCACCCCCACCCTCATAGCAGAGTTAAGACCGTGGCCTTTGGGGTTTTGGGTCACCAGCAGCAGTGCCCCTTTTGCTGCTCAGCGCCCTGCTAACAATGCTGCGTTCTTGGCCCAGGGGTGGTTTTGGAGCGGCCCCGATCCACCCACGGAGATGATGCAGAGGACCATTTGGTCCCCGCTGAGAGGGGAGCACTTCTGGGACCCCCCATCCAGCCTGTCCATCCCCCCCCCCCCCGAGAAGGCCAGACAGGCAGAAAACCAACAGGAGGCAGCGCGGGCGCAGGGCCACCCTACTCGGTCCGGCCGGAGTCTACAGAGAACTCACGGGGCTCAACAGCCCATCTCGGCAGCTGCAGAAAAAACGAAAGTAAAAAAGGGCAGATGCTCGCGTGGCTCCCAATGGGCCACCGTTTCCCACCCTCACCAAGCTCCGGCAACATGGTCCAAATGCACTCTGCACATGCTCGGCGGCGCTCATTCCTGGCTGACTCAGCCGCTCCTGGCCTGATCGTCGCGCTTACCTGGGAAGAGCTGCAGGGCGCTCCGTGGGCGAAAGCCCCTTCGGTCCCCCGGGGGGAGGGTGCAGCTCCGGGCAGCAACCGGGCGCCGGATCGGGGCTCCCGGCTCGGCGGGCAGGTAGGCAGGCTCCGAGCGCGGCTGGAGAGCCCCGGCGCGCAGGAAGCGCCGCCGCCATGCAGCCCCCCAGCTCGGGAGCGGGTCCTTCGGGCCAAGGCGGCCGCTACGCCCGGGAGCCGCCTCCGCCGGGCTGCCTCTTCTTCCTCCTGCCCCTCGGTGCCTGCCGCCGCAGGCTTCCCGCAGCAGCGCGGGCCATGGGCACGCGTCGGAGGGAAGCCGGATTCGGGGGCGGGGGGCTCAGGCGAGGGCGGCGCTTCTCCCCGGCCGGCCCGTCGGCTCCCAGGCGAGGCGGGCAGAGGCCTTGCGCAGCCCCGAGCAGCCCGCCCTGGGCCCGGCGGCCAGCAGGAGAGCGGCCGCGGGGGCTCCTCTCTAAAGCGCAGCGCAATTGCGCACGGGCCGGCCCGCCTTGGCCGCCCGCCGCCTCCGGGTCGGCCCTCGCCGCTCCCGCGGGAGCAGCGCAGGGCTTCGGCCGGCCTGCATGGCGGCCGGCCGGGAAAGGCACCGCTGGGCAGGCTGCCGTTCGCTGGGAAAGCCGGGCAGCTCCTCCACGCCGGGACTGGTTCCCGCACCGCCTCAACCAGAGCAGGGATCCCAGTACGGGACCGGAATGCCCCGGGCGCCTCCGCTCTCCCCGGTGGCCTGCGGGGAGCCGAGGACCGTGCAGAGCCGCCAGCGGGGGCCTGCCGGACAGCCGGCCGGCTTGGGCGGCTGCCCGCGGGTATCGGGCCAGGGGAAGTCCAGCACCACTGGTCCAGGGACTGGGACCGACAGCGCAGTTCTCTCGGTGGTGGCCCCCCGTTTATTAGCTTGGCCTTCCCGAGGAGCGTGGGATAGCCCCCGGGCTTCTGGAACTGGGCAGAACTGAATTGCTCAGGCGGGGGGAGGTTTAATACAGGAAAGAGGGGGACGTTATGAAGACTTAGTACAGGAAGGCACTTTAGTAAAGGGGTGGCCACACAGGCTCTCCAGAGGGCCATGGACTATAATTCTTTAAGACAGAAGTTTTAAGTCTGGGTATAAACGTATGTATATTCCGTTAGAGAGTATGTGTACTCTATAGAATGTTAACACAACACCACACAATGTACAGTATGTGTAATGTTACGCAATGCAAGTATTACATAAGTATAAAACAATGTTGCAAAGTCAAACTGCGGCCCTCCAGTTGTCCATGGACTACAATTCCCATGAGCCCCTGCCAGCATTCGCTGGCAGGGGCTCATGGGAATTGTAGTTCATTGACATCTGGAGGGCCGCAGTTTGACTACCCCTGATAGAGTATATTATCCCTGCTTTTGCAAGATGATTTTATACTTCTGTAATGTTTGCTTTGGGTAAAAAGGTAAAGGTATCCCCTGTGCAAGCACTGGGTCATGTCTGACCCTTGGGGTGATGCCCTCCAGCGTTTTCATGGCAGACTCAATATGGGGTGGTTTGCCAGTGCCTTCCGCAGTCATTACCGTTTACCCCCAGCAAGCTGGGTACTCATTTTACCGACCTCGGAAGGATGGAAGGCTGAGTCAACCTTGAGCTGGCTGCTGGGATTGAACTCCCAACCTGATGGGCAGAGCTTCAGACTGCATTTCTGCTGCCTTACCACTGTGCCACAAAAGGCTTTGCTTTGGGTAACATTACACATATTGTACATTGTACATTGTGTTAACATTCTAGAAGCCTAGTCCTATTCCCTTAAGAGTTGCTTCCCCTGAAGTCATTACGAGTGATTCAGTTGGGCGTTGTGGTTCAAAGCAGTGGCCTCTGAGCTGGGGAACCCGGTTTGATTCTGCCACCTGCAGCCAGCTGGGTGACCTTGGGCCAGGCATGGCAGGGAGGTGTGGTCATCTGACATCACTTCAGGGGATCCTGGAAGCCTGAAATTTTACTTCAGGGGCTGCTCTGCCGCCATCATAAGGCTGAAAAAGGCTGACCTGGGCTGATGATCAAGAATTCCCATCCCATCCCACTCTGAAATAAAGTTTGAGTCCGGTGACACCTTTAAGACCAAGTTTAATTCTGGATATAAACTTTCATGTCCAAAAGCAAAGACCCAGAATTAAACTTTGCTGGTCTTCAAGGTGCCACCGGACTCAAACATTGTTCTGTTGCTACAGGCCAACACGGCTGCCCACCTGAATCGCTCTGAAAGCAGGTAGGCCTGTGTCATCCTGATCAATGTGATAAGTGCTTGGATACCTGGATGTGGTTAGCCTCTTACTTCATCCCTCCCCAACTGGGGTTGGGGGACTAACTGTTGGATTAGTCCAAGTCCTTGTAGTCTTGTTTCACATAGAAGCCTGCGAATAGGCATGTAGCAGCCAAAGCTTTTCCTTTTCGTTGCCTTAGCAACGGGTATTCAAAAGTACATTGCTCCTAGGTATGGCTTTCATAACTATGTCTAATCTACTAATTCATTTTATTGAGTGCCTCTCAAATGTGCCACCCCCGCCCAACATAATTTTGGGTTGTCTCTTTTTCTAAGTAGAAAAAGCCTCAAACTTTCTAGGCCAGCTTGGTGTAGTGGTGAAGAGCAGTGGCCTCTAATCTGGAGAACTGGGTTTGATTTCCCATTCTGTCGTATGCAGCCACCTGGATGACCTTGGGCCACTCACAGTTCTCTCAGAGGTCTCTCAGCCCCACCTACTTCATGGGGTGGCTGTTGTGGGAAGGAGAAAGGTAGGTGATAGTAGGGCTGCTTTGAGACTCCTTCGGGTAGTAGAAAATGCGGTATTAAAAACGCTTCTTCTATAGCAGGGGTAGTCAAACTGCGGCCTTCCAGATGTCCATGGACATCTGGAGGGCCGCAGTTTGACTACCCCTGTTCTATATCCTTTCCTAATAGGAAAGCTGCTCCACCCCCAAGCTAGATCCTCATTTGGATATTTGGAACCAGGTAGAACCTTCTTAATTCTGATCCAAACAAGACCCCGATTAGAATGGCCATAGATGCAGCAAATCGAAAGAGAACACTTCCTGACCTCAGGGAGCACACAAAAGCCTTCAAAATGGGAGTTTATTTTGGTGCAGAGAGGAACGAAGGAAGAAGAGCTGGTTTTGTCTTCTCCGCTTTTCACTACCCGAAGGAGTCCCAAAGTGGTTTGCAAACTTCTTTCCCTCCCTCTCCCCAGAACAGACACCCTGTAAGGGAGGTAGGGCTGAGAGAACTCTGGGAGAACTGTATTGTAAGAACTGTGAGTAGCCCAAGGTCACCCAGCCGCCTGCATGTGGAGGAGTGGGGGGATCAAACCCAGTTCTCCAGATTAGAGTCTGCTGCTTTTAACCACCACACCACACTAGGCTGGATAGCTCTCTTCTAAAGAGTGGCCATCCCAGCAGATGTGGAACGGAAAGGATGCCCGGCCCAAAGGATTCCCAGCAAGCAGGACCATCCCCACGGGCAGTTGTGCTCCACCAACCACTGACCTGCCTTGCCAGCTTTGGAGGACTTTTGGATCCTAGCAAACCACAGATCCAGGTGTCCTGAGCAGGCAGTGGAAAGGAGACACAGAAGCTAGGGTCTTCCTCCTTGTAGCAGGTACATACACAAGTCCTGCACAGGAGAGAGGAAAATGCTCTCCGTGTCGTACTGCTCTGAGGTGCCAAAACATTGAGGGCAGGGGAGAACAGGAAGAGAGAAAGGATCTCACTCTTCGAAGGCCTGAGGGGCTTTCTCCAGAGAGAGCAACTGTTTGTTCTCTGCTAAAGGTAGGAAAAGATCCTACAGGCTCAAGGGTTACGGAAGCACCAATGCTGGGTGAATACTTGGAGTAACTTCCTAACAGTGAGAGCACTTCAACAATTGGACCCGAAATCTGGGGGCTATCCTTTCTCTGGCTGGAGATGTTCAAGCGCAGACTGGCCAATAGGGATGCCAGACCCCACGTGGGACCTGGGGATCCCCTGGAATTAGAGCTCAGTCCCCCTGGATAAAATGGCAGCTTTGGAGGCCCCTTCCAGCTCTAGGATTCTATGGGTTCCTCACAGCATCTGAGGAATCATTTTGCCTTTAAAAGGTAAAGGTATCCCCTGTGCAAGCACCGAGTCATGTCTGACCCTTGGGGTGACGCCCTCTAGCGTTTTCATGGCAGATTCAATATGGGATGGTTTGCCAGTGCCTTCCCCAGTCATTACTGCTTACCCCCCAACAAGCTGGGTACTCAGTTTACCAACCTTGGAAGGCTGAGTCAACCTTGAGCCGGCTGCTGGGATCGAACTCCCAGCCTCATGGGCAGAGCTTTCAGACTGCATGTCTGCTGCCTTACCACTCTGCGCCACAAGAGGCTCTATTTTGCCTTTACGTTTGCCCTAAGACGTCACTGTTCCAGGCTGATGCGACTTCAGAAATAAAAAAGTAGCCAACTCATTTCTCTGGGGCGTCTATTATCCTTTAATAAGGAGCAAACCTCCCCCCCCCTTCACCATCAAAGGAATGATACAAATGTATTGGGGGGGGGGCTTTCAAGGCCAAATGGAGTGTGCATAGATGCTCTGAAAGGTTTTTAATCAGTAAACAGTCGCTAGAGAAAGGGTCTGACGTATGTGTGGGGGGGCCTGACGTGGCTCCCCAGACCATTTTCAGGAGCTCAAACAGACCCCTTGGAGAGGTCCCCATTATCCCATAAGGAAACCTGTCTAGCTCCATGGAGCAAACGGCAGCTCTGGGTGGGATTGGGCTCTGGAAAACAACCCAGAGAAAGTCCTAACTCCCCCTCCCCATTATGGTACAGCCCCAACCCACAGCCCCAATCAGCCCCAACCCACAGCCGCTATTCCCCCATGCAGAAGGGACGTAGGGAAGCATCCAAGGACTTTATAGCATCTTGTGTGATCTCTCAGCCATTTCCACTTTCTTCACCTTTAATTCTACTTGGCTCCCAACTGAGAAGTTCCTATGTGATCAACCAAAATTTTACCACTGCTGATTCCAATGTCAACGATTCAGGCTCACAAGAGCTGTTGTGTAGGGACACAGCTCCACACAACAATATACGCGGCAAACGCCACCAGACAGTTGCAGCCCAGGCCTGCGCTCTCCGACCCAGGATTTCTCAGAAGCATCGACCAAGGGTCAGAACGGTAGCGTCCCTCAAGGTGCTGCTGTGCCCTGGGCTGGAAAGTTGCCTCGGCAGTTTTGACGTCAGGAGGAGCTGGGAGGGACCAGGGAGAAAGAGGAAGGATGCTGTCCCTTCCCCTCTGTCCCAGCCCTGCTCAGGTGGTGTGTTGTTCTACCCACTGGCAAAGCCTCCTGGCGTAATGGGAGGGGTTAACAGTGGAAAAACTCTGTCCTCGGTACCTAATGCTTTTCCACAGGTGTTCCAGCTTCTTGCGGAAGCTGTACTCCGTGAAGAGGTCGATGATGCCCACAAAGTAGCGAGATTTCGGCCCATCGATGACATGCAAGGGATTCCTGCAGCTCGGCAGGAGACGCCGGTTCTGTGCTAAGTGCAGGCAGGAGTCGGCGATGTTCAGCAGGTGGGCATCGGCTTCGGGGAAGGCCACGGGCAACTGTTCGCAGCTGCTTGCCTGCGTCAGGTAAGCGATCAGGGCCTCCTGGAAGAAGTCGTTTTGATCGGCCAGTGAGGCTCCATACAGGTCGAAGTTGGATTTCTGCAGCATGCAGATGAATTCGTGCAAGCTGCTCCCTTGCGGGAAATTGCTGATCTGGTCCACGCTGCAGGTGGGCTGCATGACGGACGAGAAGCAAGACAGGTCGCTGGGCTCGGAAGCTCCGTGGAGAAGGGAGCTGCGAGGGTTGAGCGACCTGTGGGTGGGGGGAACCAACAAAACCCACAGAGCGGTGAGAAGGGAAGGAAGGAAGGAAGGTTTGGCGACATTCAGACCCTGGCCTCTCTGCCCTGGGCAAACAAAGTTTGAGTCGGGGGGCTCCTTTAAGAATGGCCAAGTTTTATTCAAGGTGTGAGCTTTCATGTCCAAGGACACTTCTGCATGTAGAATGGAACAGAATTTCCTCAGCAAAACCTAGAGGCGGTGAGGGTGCATGCAGGTGTTAATTGCTGGATATAACTCTCTGTGCGATGTCTCCTGACTTGAGACTCGTAACAGGAACTGTCTTCACCAGAGAGTTAGCGAGATGGCTAGGAACACTGGCCACTCATCTTCTGATCTCACTGACCTGTCCCTAGAGGGTTTCCTGTTTCCTGAGTCTTCTCTCTCCTCCATTCCTCAAGCCAGCAACATGATGGAGCAGAGATGCCTCCAGCATCTCTCACCATCCAACTACTTAGATCAGAACAGGAATCTTCTCCTTACTCTAAGTGTGTGATATTAAGTTCACTAATAAATAGTTACTATATGAATTAAGTGCACCCTTGGAGAATGTGCTTTGCTTTATTTGTTTTCCAACCACATGGGGCTTGGCAAAGGGGCGGGAGCCAAGGAGACGAAGGGAGGCTTTCTTTAGACAGCCCTGGCCCCAACTGTAGGCCAGGCGGAAGAGGGCCATTTTACAGGCCCTGTGGAACTTTGACAACTCTCTGCTGGCAACTCACTCCACCAGGCTGGAGCCAGGGCTGAAAAGGCCTTGGCTCTGGTTGAGGCCAGCAAATGTTTTTGGGGCCGGAAATTACCAACAAGTTGGCATTGGCAAAGAGCTCTCTGGTGTACACAATGGGACCTTGATGGGTCTGAAATTTTAGAGTTGGGTGCTTCAGCATCCTAAGCAGCCGTTCCTGCCTGAAGCAGCCAGTGCCGTAGCTCAGGGAGGGAGGGAGGGAGGGAGGGGAGGGACGGGTGCTGGCTGCTTCAGGCAGGATGCTGAAGTGCCCAACCCTAGTCTGAATCAGTATAAGGCCGTTTCATGTCATGCCCACATGTTTGTTTCATGTGATGCTCACATGTGATACAGCTCTGCCTTCTGACCTTGACCCAGAACCCTCTCTCTTCAAGTGCTACCGTAAGCCCTGGTGTATCCCCCCAAGAAGACTAGGGTTGCTATCTCCAGCTTGGGAAGCTGCTGGGAAACTGGGGTTGCTCCCTGCAAAGGCCAGAGTTTAGGAAGGGAGCTCTGTGGAGATGTTTCCTCCTGGGGAACGGAGCTTTGTAATCTGGGGGGATCAGTTGTAATTCTGGGAGACAGCCAAGCCCCACCTAGAGGATAGCAGCCCAACCCAAGATGTCCTTGCTTAGAGGGCTCACCTTTTTGTTCTGGCAATGATGTTGGCCAAGGTCCGGTTTAAGGCCTGCTCGTCCTCGTGGAGGGGCTGAAATGCCACCAGAAGGCTATAGTCTATCACACCCAGCTTCTTGAGAAACCGTGTGTCCAGCTCCACTTGATGCGTGAACCATGCACGCTGGTCATCTGACAAGCAAGAGAGCACATTGACTGCGATGTGGTGAGAGCAGAAGGCTGGGACGAATGGACTAACCATTGGTTGCCAAGGCACTGTGCACCCTTGGCTCACTCTAGCTGCCTGTGGAACAGGAGGGGGAAGAGGACGGAGAGGGAAGAAGAGGAGCAGGGGGAGAAGGAAGAAGAGGAGGAAGGAGGAGAGAAGAAGAAGAAGAAAGAGGAGGAGAAGGAAGAGGAGGAGGCAGAGAAGGACGAAGGAGGAAGAAGAGGAGAAGGAAAAAGGACGGAGAAGAAGGGGAGCATCACCTGGGCATGGAATTGAGGTCACTGTGGGTGGCCAGGTAGTTGTGAGTTCCTTGCATTGTGCAGGGGCTGAAGTAGATGACTCTGGAGGTCCCTTCCAACTTGTTTCTATGATGCTGAGGAGGAGAACTGGTTCCCAAAGGAGTCTTAAAGTGGCTTACAAGCACCTTCCTCTCTCCAAAACAGACCCCCTGTGAAGGAGGTGGGGCTTAGAGAACTCTAAGGGAATTGAGACTAGGCCAAGGTGACCCAGCTGGCTGCATGCGGAGGAGGAGTGTGGAATCAAACCCGGTTCTCCAGATTAGAGGCCGCTGCTCTATAACCATGACACCAAGCTGGCTCGCAACCAACATCCCTCTTTGGATCTGAGCAACTGCCAGCCAGTTCGAGACGCAGCAGTCCCAGTTAAGGTGGGGCGTACCTCACTTGGTGCAGTCAAATACCTCGCATCAGCCCGGGCTAACAGCGGCACTGGGTGGGGGTTGTCTTCATGAGGATTGGAAACGCACAACAGGATCAATAACGGTCACACATATTGCGGCCTCAAACCAAGCTCCCACTGCTGCTGTTGGTTCTTCTTAATTTTTTTTTTTAAGAAGAAAATCCAACCCAAATTCCCCAGGGTCTGATCTGGCTTGACCAGTAGGTAACGTAGAAAGGTGAGGGTACAACTGCGGCCTTCCAGATGTCCATGGACTACAATTCCCATGAACCCCTGCCAGCGCTGGCAGGGGCTAATGTGAATGGTTGTCTATGGACATCTGGAGGGCCGCGTTGACTACCCGTGGTGTAACAGATCGACAACAAAGCTCTGTGCCCAAAGGAGAACACTCTGAAAATTATGGACACAGACAAGAAAAGCATTTCTAAAATATAAAGGTAAAGGTAAAGGTATCCCCTGTGCAAGCACCGAGTCATGTCTGACCCTTGGGGTGACGCCCTCCAGCATTTTCATGGCAGACTCAATACGGGGTGGTTTGCCAGTGCCTTCCCCAGTCATGACCGTTTACCCCCCAGCAAGCTGGGTACTCATTTTACCGACCTCGGAAGGATGGAAGGCTGAGTCAACCTTGAGCCGGCTGCTGGGATTGAACTCCCAGCCTTATGGGCAAAGCTTTCAGACGGCTGCCTTACCACTCTGCGCCACAAGAGGCTCTTTTCTAAAATATAGAATGAAAATAATATATATATACATACACAGAATCAGGGTGAGTAATATTAGTAAAATATTTAAATTTAAATAGTAAAGTATTTAAAATTGAATAATTAGGTTTTAAAAATATTTTTTAAAAACATAGTTAAAACATTAAGGCCATTAAAGACATAGTTAAGGAGGGTTGACAAAATTTCAAAGACCTCTCAAACACTGCCGAGTTTACATTTGACTCCATTTGGTCTCCTTTCTAGCTTACTGGCAGAAGACAATGGGATGAAATTAATTCAAAAGAAATTCTGTCTAAACTTCTGGAAGAAGTTCCTGAAAGTTAGAGCGGTTTCTCAGTGGAACAGGCTTCCTCAGGAGATGGTGGGTTCTCCATCTTTGGAAATTTTTAAACAGAGGCTGGATAGCCATCTGACAGAGAGGCTGATTCTGTGAAGGTTCAAGGAGGTGGCAGGTTACAGTAGATCAGCGATTGGGATGTGAGTATCCTGCATAGTGCAGGGGGTTGGACTAGATGACCCAGGAGGTCCCTTCCAACTCTATTATTCTATGATTCCATAATTCTAAGACGCCTTGCCAGTTTATCCCAGCACCTGCAACAGGAGGGATCTACAACAAGGCCAACACTTAGTTTTGTCCTACACTAATCTTGGGAATTCAAGGAAATAATTGATTTCCTCTGTATTGTATGCCAGAAGAAATCTCTTTGAAACACCTACTGCATCCGGAAATCACGTAGGATGCATCCATCAGAGAATGTGGGCTTCTCGAGGATTATATTTTTTAAAGGTATTTTGCCAAACCTTCTTACGTGTGTAAAAAGTCTTTGAAATTTTGTCAACCCTTCTTATTCATAAGGTTGGTGTATTGTAGGGGGGTGCAAACTGTGGCTCCCCAGATGTCCGTGAACTATAATTCCCACAAGCCTTTGCCAGCTTGCCCTCTCTGGTGTATTGTTTATTCATTATATCCGGTTTTATTTTTATAATGCTTTTTTTGATCTCTATCATTTTCACAGGATGCAGAGCTTTGTTGTTGACCTGTCGGTAGCCTGCTCAGTGCAGCAGGAAGCTGTTGAGGGATGTGGAGGTTTTGCACTGCAGTCAAAAACTACAGTCAAAAACTACATTTTGAAGCAGGGCAGGAAAGGGGGATTCGATCTAGGGCTGACGGGAGCCAGAAGTCTTTGGCCAGTCCAAGACTCATCAGTCTTGGAGGCCAAATAATAAATATCCTGGGGGTTTTCATTAAAAAATGCTTGTTATGGACAGAGTGGGTTTTATCGGTGCCTTTATTTATTTATTTATTATTAATTAATTAATATATTTATTTATATTTTTATGCTTGTACACTACCCTTCCCCCAGGGGACTCAGGGTGGCTTACAGTAGCTACAAATATCACATCAAACCACATTAAATCAGTGGGCAGGGTCACTGTGGGTGGCCAGGTAGTTGTGAATTTCCTGTATCCTGCAGGGAGTTGGACCTTGGAGGTGCCTTCCAACTCTATGATTCTATGATGCCTGTCCTGGATGCTTTAGGCTGATCCCGCATCGAACAGGGGGTTGGTCTAGATGGCTCTGGAAGTATCTTCCAACTTTATGGTTCTATGATTCTATGAACCATATTAAAATTATTGCCATTAAAATTAAATCTCAAAACAGAATTAAAATTTCAGACATTTGAGAGGGGGGGGGGTGTACACAGGTATATCCTTTGTCCATCGGTGAGGTGTTAGTCAATATGTTGACATTTTAAGTAGGAAGGCTGGACTTGATGTTATTTCTGGGCCTCAATCACAGGCTTGATGGAAGAACTACATCCTACAGGTCCTGCGGAATGTGATGAAGGATTGCAGGATCCAACCCACACACAACACAGGCTGTTAAAGAGTTGCAGCCTGAAAGTGTCACCATAAACACTGGACAGGGAGCCCCCCCAAGGAAACATGCCCCCCCCTCAGAGTGTTACTGCTTCAGGACTCTGAGTTTGAAGCTTACTTAGAAACCCTTTCCCCATAAACATGTGGATGTGTATGCCTGCAAATGATCAGAAACACTGTTTCCTTTATTTTTGCATTTCACGTTCCACCATGGAGATGGAGCGTCAATCATTTTTGGACTGGCAGGAAAAGGCCATTCCCAAAATCCATTCCACACGAGAAAAGACGTAGAAAGAACCTACCGAGACAGAGGGTCTTTCCTGAAAAGTTGAGATCCTTAAAAACCATGATTATCTGACTGCCTTCTGGGGCAGCCTCTACCCAGCGATCAAGTTCGCATCCTTTAATATCATACCTGCAAGTTGGGGGGAGGGGAGGAAAGAAGAAGACGGATTAATTTTAAACAGCCATCAATTCTTTTATCCATCCTCCTGCCCACCCACCTTCAGTCATAACAGCAAACTAGAAAGCGAAACAGGACCATGATCCTTCCATGTAGGTATCTAGTACCTCAAAATAAGATTCTCTTAGAACTCGTAGCCACCAACTGCAGACCCATGCTTTGGATCATAGATGTGTGTGGAAGAGAACTCTCAAGCAGAAAAGGAACAGATGGTGTGTGTGCGTGGCGGGGTGTTCACTCCTGGCCTTAACCACAATCCTGCCCCCAACCCAATTCCAGTTGGTTTTCTCCTAGTATTTAGCACTTTAAATTTTCTCTCCTGCAATATCCAGGAGTGGATATAAGTAACTACATTTGAGGAAACCGCGCTGAGAACCCCAATATGAAGTGTAGATTGCTGCATTTTACTAGATTGACTTCCGGCCCCATGCCTCCAATGCTGATATAGTGAAGCATTCTTCTTGTTGATTGGTCAGGGTTTCAGTTCAAAGACTACCTGGTTCCTGCTTGCCATTCCCTCACAAGACTTACTTTTGCCCTCATTTTGGAATCTGTTTTAAAGTGACCATGCTCCAGAAACCCCCACTTCTCTCAGCAGAGATTTGCCTCTTAGATTTACTTTCCCCTCCTCATTCTCTGTGAGGCTGTGCCCCCCCCCCCCCCCAGCTTCTTCTGGCTGCAGGAAATACAGCACTCTCCAGCCTTGTGCTCCATCAATGCCGGCTGGAGTTTCACCCGACCCCCTCCCGCAATCAAGCGGGAAGGAGACCGAAAATTGGGACAATGCAAATGCAGAAGGGCGATGAATTTAAAATCGGGGAAAAGGAAGAATTCAACCAGAATTCAGCAAGATTTACAGTAAAAAAAAAAGTGAGTGCATACTATCTTCTGGTTTCCAAAGGGAACTGAAGGCATATGGGGAGATCTTAAAGGGGAGGAAGGATTGCATCCTGGGTAAGTCATTTCACAAAATGTCTGCTGCCCAGGTGCAACTCCACCCTCTACGACCACCTGCAGCTGCCACAAATGACCCTCCTGGGATCTTGGCCAGTCACTCACCGCTCGACAATCCTCTCATGAGGGTAAAAGACACTCTGCATGATGATGAAATATTTCTGCAAAGAAGAAAATAAAACATGTCTGGTTCTACTAGCAGACAAATAAAACATGCCGCTTCTGGCGTAGTATTGTCCCTTGCCCACACACATGAGCCTTGAGAACATGTGTTGGAGAAACAAAAAGCAGTGCTCAGCGTGCTGGAGGAGACTGTACCGTATTGTGCTGCAAGTGGGCTACACCACATCAAAAAGCTTCCCCTTTGAAAGAAGAGCTGGTTTTTCATACCTCATTTTTCACTACCCAAAGGAGTCCCGAAGTGGTTTACAGACACCTTTTCCTTCTTCTCCCCACAACAGCACTGAGAGAGCTCTGAGAAAACAGCTCTGCAAGAACAGTTGTAAGAGAACTGTGACTAGCCTGAGGTGACCCAGCTGGCGGCATGTGGAGCAGTGGGGAATCAAACCTGACTCTCCAGATCAGAGTCAACCAAATAACATAGAATTTCATGCCAAGGAAAGGTGAATTAACATTTTTAAAATACACAGTTGGCAAAATTAAATCTGCTAATCACAGGTAAAGCATGCACATGTACAAAGTATTTGGGACGCTGAAGTCCTAGTTCACAGCATGTACAATTGTGTCTGGCTTTCTTTTAGGCTTATACGATCAGCCTCAATGAGAGCCAGCTTGGTGTAGTGGTTAGGTGTGTGGACTTCTAATCTGGCAAGCCAGGTTCAATTCTGCACTCCCCCACATGCAGCCAGCTGGATGGCCTTGGGCTCGCCACAGCACTGATAAAGCTGTTCTGACCGAGCAGTGATGTCTGTTGTGGGGAGAGGAAAGGGAAGGCAACTGTAAGCTGCTTTGAGCTTCCTTCGGGTAGAGAAAAGCTGCATATAAGAACCAACTCTTCTTAATTTTTTAAAGTATTCCCAGGATACTTAGAAGAGAGGCTGTGGCTCAGCTGTAGAGCATCTACCTTGAACACAGAAGTTCCCAGGTTCAGTCCTTGGTATCCCCAGTAGGTGATGTGAAATACCTCTCTGTGAACTCCTGGAGAGCCGCTACCAGTCTGAGCAAACAATACTTGACCTTGATGATTCAGCAGAAGGCAGCTACATGTTGGAGATCTATTCAGGGGAGGAGTCACGGCTCAGTGGCAGAGCTCAGACTTGCATGCAGAAGGTCCCAGGTTCAATCCCCAGCATCTCCCCATAAAAGGGTTCAGGACATGAAGGACCTTTGCCTGAAAGCCCGGAAAGCTGCTGCCAGTCTGAGTAGACAATACTGACCTTGAGGGATTCAGGGTCTGATTCATATGTGGTATGAACCCTTGATGCTGGAACAGTAAAAGGGGCCAAAAGAGGGCCCCACTCTTTTTACTCTCACACAAAATGGAATGCCACTTCAGTTGTGAGGCCTCCTTTGAAGAGGAGTAGCAGCTTAGAACTCAAGGTCCTGAAATCCTGTCAGAATTTTTTTTTTGAAAAACCAAATGAATGAGGTCACCATTGTAGGTGGGATCAAAGTGGGATACTCAGATTTCCTTCCCCAAGCTGCTCTTTGCCTTGACGAGAAAAATGTCCACCAGAATTATAGCTGAGCTCCAGACTACGGGATCAACTTTGGGATCTCGGAAAGGCAAACTCCATGCCCACTGAGCTCCCACCCCATGCTCTACCCTCCCAAGATACCCCCCAAAAAATCCAGGAATTTCTCCCCAGTTTTCTGCAGTCCATAAGTGGCCATCCCCCCCTTTGGGGGAAAAGACCAACCCCTTTACTTTTATTTGCTGGTGACATTGTCATCCTATCCTTTATGGCCCATTGCCACAACCATCAATTGGAAATAAACTTCGAGAAAACGAAGATCTTAGTTTTTGCTAAAACCTGTTATAAATATTAATGGAAGATTGATGGGCACGGTATTGAACAAGTGTCCCATTTCAAATACCTTGGTCTCAACTTCTTCTTTAACACATCACAGGAAGCAGATAGCCAAGACCATGAAAACATCCCTAGCTCTCCTTACCAAATTCTACCATCAAAAGGGGAATAAAAATATTCCAGCTGCGTTAAGAATTTATTCTATGAAATTCATCCCGCAAATTTTGTATGGCATTCCGATCTGGATCCTTGACCTTAATAATGAATTGGAGTCTCTACATTCCATGTTTTTAAAATCCTTACTCGAGCTACCCAAAAGTGTTACAAATTGGACCATCCTTATTGAATTAGGTCAGCAACACCTGGCTTTGAAAGTTTGGCTATTGACTTTCAAATACTGGCTGAGAATTCATTTCTCAGCCTACTCTGGGAGCCTGTTCTGTGACCTATTGTGTGACCCGTTCATTTCCAGTTGGTACAATAGAATTTTACTTGAACTGAAAAATATTGGGCTCAATATTGTGTGGCTTATGGGTCCAAGTGAAAAAGACCTTTTCAAGGTAATTTTGCATAGACTTGAGGATATCAAAATGCAATCTTTGTCTTCCGTCCCATATAATACCCCCCCCCCCAATTTTGGGGCATTCCATCCAACTATAAACTCCTACCAGCTTATCTCTATCAGTTGGACTCTCATTTGGCTAGGAAGACCTTCCTTCTTGCCAGAGTCAACTCCGTTCCCTGAAGCATGTCCTGGAGAAGATTCCATCAGATTCCCACCTTCAAAAGACTCTGTCTACATGGTTGTAAAGTCTCAGACACACTACCACAGGGGTAGTCAAACTGCGGCCCTCCAGATGTCCATGGACTACAATTCCCAGGAGCCCCTGCCAGCGAATGTTGGCAGGGGCTCATGGGAATTGTAGTCCATGGACATCTGGAGGGCCGCAATTTGACTACCCCTGCACTACCACATATTGTTTGGAGTGTCCAGTCTTCTCTCCCCAACGAGCTTTAATCCAGTCTCATTTGAGGGATTTAAATTCCAACGTCAATTCTAAATCGCTTGTCATCAAATTAATGGCTTTCAGAAAAGGATCCCATTAAACCTGCCAGGGTAGCTGATGCTCTTGGAAGCATGTTCCAAATAAATAACTTATGTTTGCAAGAGCGGGAACGTAGTCTTGTCTAACCCATTTTGTTTCCTTGGATTGTGTTTGGGTAGGCCAATAAAGGTTGCCGGAGTCTTAACCTATGCTTGGTTTCCCCAGATAGCAACCATTTTGAGGGATCCTACCTTCTTCTGCCGGGGAACAATGATACTGTGGACCCCTGTTGGAAAGAAGAAGAATGCATGCTGATGAGACAGGGAATCTTTGCAGCCTGATCCCTCAGGATGAGTTGTTGCTGAGTTTTAATTAATTTTTAATTAATAAAGGGCCCTGCTGGGTCAGGCCTATCCAGTCTACCATCTTGCATCCCACAGCAATCAGCCAGTTGGGCCGCTGACCGCCAGGTGGTGTAACAGTGGCTCGAAAACTGCAGTTATTTACCTCCAGAAGTGCAAAATACTCATTCAGAAAACATCATAAAGGCAATAATCTGTGATAATCGTACATGTGCACAATAGTATAGAAAATGTAATACCAAAAATAGTTCAGGCAAATGGCCCACAGGCTAATTCCAACTGAAGTCCAAACGAGGATCCGGGAGTCCCCCGTTTTGCAGGGTGGCTTCTACAGTGGACCAAAATGAATGATGTAAAATACTGGAATAATACAAAGTCTAAAAAAAATACAATTTACAATTTTAAAATAGTAATTTACATAATTTAAAATAGCCGTTTACATTTAAAATGACTATTTTAAAATTGTAAATTGCAACGGGAGGAATATGATGCTATCAAGTTCCTCAAGGAAGCATTATTTACTGTAGTTTTAGAGCCACTGTAACTCAGCCCCCTTTGGAGAGCCAGTGTGGTGTAGTGGTTAGGAGTGCGGACTTCTAATCTGGCATGCCAGGTTCGATTCTGCGCTCCCCCACATGCAACCAGCTGGGTGACCTTGGGCTCGCCACGGCACTGATAAAACTGTTCTGACCGGGCAGTGATATCAGGGCTCTCTCAGCCTCACCTACCCCACAGGGTGTCTGTTGCGGGGAGAGGAAAGGGAAAGCGATTGGAAGCCACTTTGAGCCTCCTTCGGGTAGGGAAAAGCGGCATATAAGAACCAACTCTTCTTCTTCCTCTTCTTCTATTTTCCTGGTGCTTTCCACTTCCTGTGGACGCTGCGTTTTTTGTTTGTTTGTTGCCATCTCCAGGGGGTGGCTGGAGATCTCCCAAAATCCCAGCTGGTCTCCAGGCAGCAGAGATCAGTTCCCCTGGAGAAAATGGCTGCTTTGGAAGATGGACTCCATTGCATCGTGCCCTTCTGAAGTCCCTCCCCTTCCAAAACCCCGCCTCCCCCAGGGTCGACCCAGGAACTTTTGTTTTACCCATCGTGGCTAATAACCCAGCACACGCCTCTGCCCCTCCCCAGCTTGTGCCAGCAAGAGCCATAAAATCATGACTGATTGTACGAAAGAGTGTTATCCCCACGCAGGTTGCTCCTTACCGAGGAATTTGACGAGAAGAGAGTGGGGATATCGCTCCAGGTGTTCCAGGTATTTAGAAAGGTTGGAGAGGAGGAAATGGGTTTCTCGCTTGCTCTGGGTCTTCACGAAGAAGCGTTTGTCATTGCTGCGTGGAAGGAAGACAGTTAGGTTACCCCAGGGGGGACCCGGGTGAGATTCCTCGATCGGCCCAGTTTGCACGCCAGCTTGGACCCCATCTGCACCTTGGGCCCTGCCCGAGGGATCACTTGTCTGCCCACCATAGGGCTCTGTCTGTCCCCCATAAGGCTCTGTGGGCACTAATCTGTTAGCGGTCCCTGGCCCCAGAGAGATACTCCTGGCCTCTACCACGGCCAGGGCCTTTTCGGTCCTGGCCCCGACTTGGTGGAATGAGCTCCCAGGAGAGCTGAGGCCCTGACGAAGCTGTCAAAGTTCTGCAGGGCCTGTAAAGCAGAGTTCTTCTGCCAGGTCTTCAGTTGAGGCAGAGTTTTTAAGATCAATGGGCCCCCCTCAGTCAATGCTATACTACCAAGCGAACCCCTTCTGGATGACTGTGGGGAGGGAGGAGGGTTTTTAGCCATCTTGATGTTTGTGATGTTTTTAAGTCTAGTTTTAAGGGATTGGGGTTTTTATGTGGGTATATTGTTATGTGATCTAACTTGAGTCCCAGGAGGAAGGTGGACTATAAATCTAATAAATAAATAAATTATAGGGGGGTGTTTTCAGTGTATAGCAAGAAGAAGAGTTGGTTTTATATGCTGCTTTTCTCTACCAGAAGGACTCTCAAAGTCATTTTCCCTTCCTCTCCGCACAACAGGCACCCTGTGAAATAGGTGGGGCTGAAAGAGCTCTGACAGGACTGCTCTGTGAGAACAGCCCTATCAGGACTGTGACTAGCCTAAGGTCACCCAGCTGGCTGCATGTGGAGGAGTGGGGAAGCAAACCCAGATCGCCAGATTAGAAGCTGATACTCTTAACCAATGCACTAAGGAAAACAAAGGATGGTGGGGCCTGGATTTAGTTCCTCTGACCAACAGACTCTGGCCTGGATGGCCCAGACTAGCCAAATCTTGCCAGATCTCAGACCTAAACGGAATCTATCCAGTGGCTTAATAAAGCTTGAAAAGATAAAGAGTCTCCTATGTTATTTATTCAGGCTTCGACTCTGCCAGAACGGTCTCTAGATTTGTTTTCTGTTTTCAATCTTTCGTCAGTGGCAGTGAGTCCGTCCTTCTTAATATCTGTACACCGCCCGTGGCGCCGCAGGCGCCACGGACTAAATAAAACAGTAAGGGGTTCTGGGGCGGTATGTGTCCGGGATGAGGAAGGGTCCAGATTGGACCCTTCCTCATGACAGACAACCGGAGGGACCAATCGGCAGGCGCAAAGCGATTCCTCCGATTCCCAGCCCCAGCAACTGCGAGCCGCGCGCAGCGCGGCTCGCAGTTGCTCCCGGCCTGACAAGACTCCAGCCGCCGAGAAGCTGCAGAGAAAAAAAAAACACCCCTGTAGGAGCCTTTCGCGGCTCCAAGCCGAGAGCCAGCAGAAAAAAAAACCCCTGTAGGAGCCTTTCGCAGCTCCAAGCCGAGAGCCAGCAGAAAAAAAACCCTGTAGGAGCCTTTCGCAGCTCCAAGCCGAGAGCCAGCAGAAAAAAAAACCCTGTAGGAGCCTTTCGCAGCTCCAAGCCGAGAGCCAGCAGAAAGAAAAACCCTGTAGGAGCCTTTCGCAGCTCCAAGCCGAGAGCCAGCAGAAAAAAAAACCCTGTAGGAGCCTTTCGCAGCTCCAAGCCGAGAGCCAGCAGAAAGAAAAACCCTGTAGGAGCCTTTCCCAGCTCCAAGCCGGCACGCCCACGAGAGCCAGCAGTAAAGCATTAACCCTGTAGGAGCCTTTCGCAGCTCCAAGCCGAGAGCCAGCAGAAAAACATTAACCCTGTAGGAGCCTTTCGCAGCTCCAAGCCGGCACGCCCACGAGAGCCAGCAGAAAAGCATTAACCCTGTAGGAGCCTTTCGCAGCTCCAAGCCGAGAGCCAGCAGAAAAAAAACCCTGTAGGAGCCTTTCGCAGCTCCAAGCCGAGAGCCAGCAGAAAAAAAACCCTGTAGGAGCCTTTCGCAGCTCCAAGCCGAGAGGCAGCAGAAAAAAAAACCCTGTAGGAGCCTTTCGCAGCTCCAAGCCGAGAGGCAGCAGAAAAAAAACCCTGTAGGAGCCTTTCGCAGCTCCAAGCCGAGAGCCAGCAGAAAAAAAAACCCTGTAGGAGCCTTTCGCAGCTCCAAGCCGAGAGGCAGCAGAAAAAAAACCCTGTAGAAGCCTTTTGCAGCTCCAAGCCGAGAGCCAGCAGAAAGAAAAACCCTGTAGGAGCCTTTCGCAGCTCCAAGCCGAGAGCCAGCAGAAAGAAAAACCCTGTAGGAGCCTTTCGCAGCTCCAAGCCGAGAGCCAGCAGAAAAAAAACCCTGTAGGAGCCTTTCGCAGCTCCAAGCCGAGAGCCAGCAGAAAAAAAACCCTGTAGGAGCCTTTCGCAGCTCCAAGCCGAGAGGCAGCAGAAAAAAAACCCTGTAGGAGCCTTTCGCAGCTCCAAGCCGGCACGCCCACGAGAGCCAGCAGAAAAGTATTAACCCTGTAGGAGCCTTTCGCAGCTCCAAGCCGAGAGCCAGCAGAAAAAAAACCCTGTAGGAGCCTTTCGCAGCTCCAAGCCGAGAGCCAGCAGAAAAAAAAACCCTGTAGGAGCCTTTCGCAGCTCCAAGCCGAGAGCCAGCAGAAAGAAAAACCCTGTAGGAGCCTTTCGCAGCTCCAAGCCGAGAGCCAGCAGAAAAAAAAACCCTGTAGGAGCCTTTCGCAGCTCCAAGCCGAGAGCCAGCAGAAAGAAAAACCCTGTAGGAGCCTTTCCCAGCTCCAAGCCGGCACGCCCACGAGAGCCAGCAGTAAAGCATTAACCCTGTAGGAGCCTTTCGCAGCTCCAAGCCGAGAGCCAGCAGAAAAACATTAACCCTGTAGGAGCCTTTCGCAGCTCCAAGCCGGCACGCCCACGAGAGCCAGCAGAAAAGCATTAACCCTGTAGGAGCCTTTCGCAGCTCCAAGCCGAGAGCCAGCAGAAAAAAAACCCTGTAGGAGCCTTTCGCAGCTCCAAGCCGAGAGCCAGCAGAAAAAAAACCCTGTAGGAGCCTTTCGCAGCTCCAAGCCGAGAGGCAGCAGAAAAAAAAACCCTGTAGGAGCCTTTCGCAGCTCCAAGCCGAGAGGCAGCAGAAAAAAAACCCTGTAGGAGCCTTTCGCAGCTCCAAGCCGAGAGCCAGCAGAAAAAAAAACCCTGTAGGAGCCTTTCGCAGCTCCAAGCCGAGAGGCAGCAGAAAAAAAACCCTGTAGAAGCCTTTCGCAGCTCCAAGCCGAGAGCCAGCAGAAAGAAAAACCCTGTAGGAGCCTTTCGCAGCTCCAAGCCGAGAGCCAGCAGAAAGAAAAACCCTGTAGGAGCCTTTCGCAGCTCCAAGCCGAGAGCCAGCAGAAAAAAAACCCTGTAGGAGCCTTTCGCAGCTCCAAGCCGAGAGCCAGCAGAAAAAAAACCCTGTAGGAGCCTTTCGCAGCTCCAAGCCGAGAGGCAGCAGAAAAAAAACCCTGTAGGAGCCTTTCGCAGCTCCAAGCCGAGAGCCAGCAGAAAGAAAAACCCTGTAGGAGCCTTTCGCAGCTCCAAGCCGAGAGCCAGCAGAAAGAAAAACCCTGTAGGAGCCTTTCGCAGCTCCAAGCCGAGAGCCAGCAGAAAAAAAAACCCTGTAGGAGCCTTTCGCAGCTCCAAGACGGCACGCCCACGAGAGCCAGCAGAAAAGCATTAACCCTGTAGGAGCCTTTCCCAGCTCCAAGCCGAGAGCCAGCAGAAAAAAAAACCCTGTAGGAGCCTTTCGCAGCTCCAAGCCGAGAGCCAGCAGAAAAAAAAACCCTGTAGGAGCCTTTCGCAGCTCCAAGCCGAGAGCCAGCAGAAAGAAAAACCCTGTAGGAGCCTTTCGCAGCTCCAAGCCGGCACGCCCACGAGAGCCAGCAGAAAAGCATTAACCCTGTAGGAGCCTTTCGCAGCTCCAAGCCGAGAGCCAGCAGGAAAAAAACCCCTGTAGGAGTCTTTCGCAGCTCCAAGCCGGCACGCCCACGAGAGCCAGCAGAAAAGCATTAACCCTGTAGGAGCCTTTCGCAGCTCCAAGCCGAGAGGCAGCAGGAAAAAAACCCCTGTAGGAGCCTTTCGCAGCTCCAAGCCGGCACACCCACGAGAGCCAGCAGAAAAGCATTAACCCTGTAGGAGCCTTTCGCAGCTCCAAGCCGAGAGGCAGCAGGAAAAAAACCCCTGTAGGAGCCTTTCGCAGCTCCAAGCCGGCACGCCCACGAGAGCCAGCAGAAAAACATTAACCCTGTAGGAGCCTTTCGCAGCTCCAAGCCGGCACGCCCACGAGAGCCAGCAGAAAAGTATTAACCCTGTAGGAGCCTTTCGCAGCTCCAAGCCGAGAGGCAGCAGGAAAAAAACCCCTGTAGGAGCCTTTCGCAGCTCCAAGCCGGCACGCCCACGAGAGCCAGCAGAAAAACATTAACCCTGTAGGAGCCTTTCGCAGCTCCAAGCCGGCACGCCCACGAGAGCCAGCAGAAAAGTATTAACCCTGTAGGAGCCTTTCGCAGCTCCAAGCCGAGAGGCAGCAGAAAAAAAAAACTCCTGGAGGAGCCTTTCGCCGCTTCACGCCGGCGCCCTGGGAGCCCCGGCAGCCGCCCACAGCGCAGCTGCTGGGTGCTCCCTGCCCTCATGGCCCCAGAACACAATGGAGCCGCCGGGAAAGCCGCAGAAGAACAAAAAAATGCAGAGGAGCCGCCACAGCCCAGCGCACCACACCTGGTGCTCCTCGGCAAAAACTACGAGACGCCGAGGAGCCGCCGCTCGCCTCCTCTTTCAGGTAGCCTGTCCCTCGCTCTGTCCCTCGCCTGCCGCTCGCTCTGGTCCCCACCTGCTAGCGCCCATTGTCTTCTTCATACAATGGGCTTTTTTACTAGTTTGAGTATAATTAGGCAAACGCTCCTGTATCATGGAGAGTCAAGGCTGTGACTAGAGAAAAAGCAGTTTTACAAGACAGAGAAATTTGGCAGAAGATAAAAGATCTGGATCTCTATCCCAAGGACCTGAGGTAGACAGAGGAATTCCTGTCCTGGAGGAGTATCTCTGTCACCTAGTCGCATATTTGTAGATAAATTAAATATGACCATTTTCTTATGCTGCATCTGTGATTTTAAAGACTGCTGTGTTAGTGATGGTTATACTGAATTTTATGGCTGGCTTCAATTGAATGGCAAGCTTTGATTTCATATCATGGCTGTTGTTTTGATGTAGTGTTTTAACTACTGGTCTTTTATTGGGGTAGTTTGTTTCATGTTGGAATCTGCTTCGTGAGCCCCCCCCTAAGTGGTGCAGGCTATAAATCTGCTTATAACCACCCCATCAATCCAGGAAACAACTAGGAATGTACAGAAATGTGTTTATTTTCATTCTCAAAGCCTTTATTACCTTTTATTTGTTGTGGCCATTCCAAACCTTTCTCTATTTTTACGCTATTTATCTTTTATACCGAACTGATGGGGAAATGTTAAATGGGGATAATATGGGCACAAGGAAGGAGAAAGTTGTGTAGAAAGAATGACTCAGAGGTTTAGTTTGCCCAAGGAAGAATCAAAGGTATAGGTTTAAGCCTTTAAAGACTGATGCAGTCTGGGACCTGCTGTTTCCGCACTGGTAGTTTCGCTGCCTTGGCTCTTGTGCAGGAGCACAAATCCGGGGCGGACAAAGTACACCGGGCCAAATGCTCCCCTGTGTGGGAGCAGGAAGAGGTAGAGTAAACTGCCCCAGCTCAAACTCCAGCCTGCATCCCAGTGCAAAGCCTCAGGTGCGGAAATAGTCTTAGGGACCGCCTCTCCGAGTATACCCCCTGAAGAGCACTTTGATCAGCTGGTTCCAGCTAGACTTGCAGACTTCGGCCGCTTGGCTTGAATGGCCACCAAAGCAGCCGAAGAGCGCCAAAGTGCGGCGAAGTGCATAAGCCTAGTTCCAACCTGTTGGTGATACCCAGCCCCAAAGAAATGCGCCTGGCCTTGAGCAGAGCCTGGGACCTCAGCCCTGGCTTCAGCCTGGTGGAATGAGTTGCCAGTGGAGATCTGGGCCCTCTTGGATCTGTCAAAGTTCCAAAGGGCCTGCAAAACAGCACGCCAGTTTGTTATTGTTGTTATGTGCGAAGTCGTGTCCGACCCATCGCGACCCCATGGACAATGATCCTCCAGGCCTTCCTGTCCTCTACCATTCCCCGGAGTCCAGTTTGGCATAGCAGTTAAGAGTGGCAGCTTCTGATCTGCTGAGCTGAGTTTGATTCCCTGCTCCTCCACATGCGGCCATCGGGGTGACCGTGGACCAGTCGCAGCCCTGATAGTGCTGTTTTCACAGAGCAGTCCTAACAGAGCTCTCTCAGCCTCTCTCACCTCACAGGGTGTCTGTTGTGAGGAGAGGAAGGGAAGACAATTGGAATCCGCTTTGAGACTCCTGGTAGAAAAAAAAGTGGGGCATAAAAACCAACTGTTCGTTTCCTCTTCCACCGGGCATTGGGTTGAGGACAAGGCTAACACTTATTGATATCTGAATTGGGGGGCCCTTCTCCCTCCCCTCCCCCCCATGCAAGCCTAGGTTGTATATTTTTCGGATTCCATCTGTTCCCCAGGTTTTAGTGACGAAGCATGTTTTTCCTTTGACTGTTTTCATAAAATCATAGAATCATAGAGTTAGAAGGGACCTCCTGGTTCATGTAGTCCAACCACCTGTACTATGCAGGACACTCACAACCCTATCACTCATCCCCGGTAACCTGCCACCCCCTTAAGCCTTCATAGAATCAGCCCTCTCCATCAGATGGCTATCCGGCCTCGGTTTAAAAATTTCCAAAGAGGAGAACCCACCACCTCCCGAGGAAGCCTGTTCCACTGAGGAACCGCTTTAACTGTCAGGAACTTCTTCCAGATGTTTAGACGGAATTTCTTTTGCATTAATTTCATCCCATTGCTTCTGGTCCCATTGCTTACCAATCTCCAGGGCAAGAGAGAACAACTCTGGTTATCAGATCCCCTCTCAGTTGTCTCCTCTCCAGGCTAAACAGACCAAGCTCCCCCAATATTTCCTCATACGTCTTGGTTTCCAAACCCCTCACCATCTTTGTTACCCTCCTCTGGACACACGCCAGTTTGTCTACATTCCTCTTCAACTGTGGTGCCCATATCTGAACACAGTACTCCAAGTGAGGCCGAACCAGAGCAGAGTAAAGCAGTACCATCACCTCCCATGATCTGGACACAATACTCCATTTGAAACAGCCCAAAATCCCATTTGCCTTTTTAGCCACCAAGTCACACTGCTGACTCCTGTTCAATGTATGGTTTACTAAGACTAGATCCTTTTTGCACATGCTACTGCCAAAACAAATCTCCCCCATCCTATATTGGTGTAAATGGTTTTTCCTACTTAAATGCAGAACTTTACATTTGTCCCTATTGAATTTAATTTTATTCAGTTTAGCCCACCTCTCAAGTCTATCAAGATCTTCCTGTATTCTGATTCTCTCTTCTGTTGGGTTTGCTACCCCTCCCAGTTTAGTATCATCTGCAAATTTAATGTACCCCCTTCTAATCCCTCGTCCAAATCATTTATAAATATGTTGAACAACACAGGCCCGAGTACAGATCCCTGTGGAACTCCACTTGTCCCTCTTCTCCAAGAAGTTGCTCAACCATTAACAAGTACCCTCTGGGTATGATCAGTCAACCAGTTATTGATCCACCTGACAGAATTAAAATCTATAACGCATTTTAGCAACTTGTCATCAAGAATATCACATGGAACCTTATCAAAAGCTTTGCTGAAATCCAGATAGACTATGTCCACAGCATTCCCCTGATCCAGCAAGTTAGTCACTTTCTCGAAAAAAGAGATAAGGTTGGTCTGACATGACCCGTGCTGAGTCTTAAATGGAATTGGTTTATATTAGATATATATTGACTTTTAATGGTTGTTAGCCACCCCAAGACTGATTAGAGTGGGGCAGCCTAAAAATATAATTAAACAAATGAATAAAGTGAAAACGAGACAAAATAGTGGGGATGGGGAATCCAAACCAGTCCCTCAACCACTCCTTGGAACTGGTTCATGGGCCAAGCCCCTCGCACTGATGGTTTGTGATGGCCCAGGGTTACCCCAGCCTCAGTTCCCTCCCGGCCATCAGTGGCAGAGGGAGCTTAGTGGCCTATATTACTGGTGCTGCCAATCTCCAGGTGGGGCCTGGAGATCTCCTGGAATTACAACTGCTCTCAGGATGGTGACTAGCCCAAGATCATCCAGCTAGCTGTGGAGGACTTGTGGGGAATCAAACCGGGCTCTCCAAATGTGAGGCTGCCGCTTTTTAACCCCCACACCAAGCTGGCTTTTCAAAGAAGGGTCTGTATGGCATTATACCTCAATGTGGTTTCCTCTTGAGCTCCTACCAGCCAGTTTGGACATTGCTGGCAGCAGCGGGAGCCCAGGAAAAGATGAGTATTTGGGGAGGTAAAAAACCCTCCATGCCTCTCAGCTCTGTGGATGAAGAGAACAAATCCATTTGCGTTCCTGTGTCTCATGCGAGGACTCACTCACGTGAGGAAAAAGTTGGCCGTGCTCTTTGAGTTGCTGATGAACTGCAGGTATGCACTTTGGCAGCTCAGGGATTGCTGATAATCATTGCCCACCAGGCCAAGGAACTGCCTGAACCTGGAGAAAGCGAGGCCTGCGTACGTCCTCATCTCAAAGCCCTGCAGCAATAAAGAACAGGGGGTTACACAACCAGTTAGAAGGAAAGGGGGAATGGGGGTCTCACAGAAGCCCCCAGAGTGAGAAGACTCAGGCACAGGGCCTCTTCTTTGGAGGGCGGGGCCATCCTGATGCACTGATCACTGCCTGTGGGCCCAGAAGTGACATCAGCATGTTGGACGAAACACTATGGCTACTTTGCTGGGGATGGTGCCCCTGGTAAGTCCTCTGCTGGCAGCCAGGCAACACCTGGCAACCCTAGTTTCGGGGGATTCCTAGCACCACCACTGTCACTTCCAGGTTTCCCCCAGAAGCCATGCCGTTAAGCTCACAGTTGCCCCCAATGTCTCCACCCCCACCATCCTGAGTTGCCAGGCTCCACATCCTAACTACTGTCATCATCAGCATCACCACCAGTCCGCCAGGTTGAGGCCAGAGTGGTACCCACTGTTACCACCTGAGGATCTCTAAGTTGAGGCCAACCAACTCCCTCACTCCCAGGGAGAGAGAGAGAGTTATTGACCCATGCTGAACGGGAGAGTGGCTGGTATTTTATAGTTCGCCATCTTGTCATGCTATTATTTTGCTATGCTGATTGTATTTAGGGGTATTTTAGGGGATTTTATTGTGTTTTATTGACTTTGTAAACCGCCATGAGACATTTGAGAGAGGCAGTATATAAATATAAACATAAATAAATAAAACCGTTTTGTTTTTGTGTCTCACCCTTCTTGGTTGCCTTAAAGCCCTGTGCAGGAAGAGGGCTTCCTCTGCTAAAAGAACAAAGTTTGAGTCCAGTGGAACCTTCAAGTCCAACAAAGCTTTATTCAAGGGATATGCTTTTGTGTTCATGCACACTTCTTCAGGTAGTATAAAACCAGAGTCCAGTGGCACCTTTAAGACCAACAAAGATTTATTCAAGGCGTGAGCTTTCGAGTGCTTGCACTCGAAAGCTCACACCTTGAATAAATCTTTGTTGGTCTTAAGGGTGCCACTGGACTCTGATTTTATTGTGCTACTTCAGACCAACACGGCTACCCATTTGAATCTATTCTTCAGGTACTGTATCCGAATAAAACTTTAATTATTATTTTAATATATATACCACGCTCCCTAGCACCTCAGGGTACAAGAGCAATTCAAAATAATAGAGTATCAAAGAACATCGATAAACATCAAAACAAAATCTCAAAACATTAAAATATTCAGAGTCTCATCTGAGCATTAAAACGTTAACGCATCTCAGTGCACTATGATGGTCTCTTCCAGGTGTGACCTGGCAGTGGTATTCTTCTTGGGGGGTTTCCATTTGGTGGTGTGGTTTAAGGTCTTCCAGGTGCCACTGGACTCAAATGTTATCCTGCTGCTTCAGACCAACATGGCTATCTGCATCTATTCCTGTATTAAGTTCATTGAAAAATCCACCTTGAGGCCCATAGGAGCAGAAAATGTAACAAAATGGGGGAAAGGATAAGGAACATGTGACTTCCCATCGCAGTTTTTTACGGGTGCACATGATCTAAATATGGCCCCAAGGAAAGCAGTGGGCAGAATCATAGAATCACAGAGTTGGAAGGGGCCATACAGGCTATCTAGTCCAACCCCCTGCTCAACGCAGGATCAGCCCTAAGCATCCTAAAGCAAGGTAGAGTCATTATATATATTAACTGCAACATTTGTTCTGCTATTAGTCTGGAAGGGGCCTGAGGGGTGCACAGAAATGATTCCCCTTCAGTCCATGCACAACTTTCACCTACCTCATGGGCCTGTTTAAGAACTGTGGTAAGATCCGACTCCCTGATGAGATCCTGGAGGAGAGAGAAAGGGGGAGAGGAAAGGGGGAGGAGCCAAAATCAGGACACTGATTAAACGATTCCCATCTTTGCCTTTGGCATCCCGTTGTTTAGTATATGTATATGTATATGTATATGTATATGTATATGTATATGTATATGTATATGTATATGTATATGTATATGTATATGTATATGTATATGTATATGTATATGTATATGTATATGTATTATTTATTTATTACCCACAACTCCCTGATGGTTTGTGGCGAGTTACATAAGTCCGAATAAAACCCCATAAAAACCCGAGACATTAAAAACCCGAATAAAACCCCATAAAAACTTGAGACATTAAATCCCAATCATAAAACAAGACCAAAAGGAAAAAGGATCAATAATCCAAAGGAAGAAGCTACGGCGGAAAAAGAGCAATCTTTGAAAGGAACAAAGAATATTCTCCGTGTCCTACAGGCCGTGCCAGTGTAAAAGGAGATGATGTTTAGAAGAAAAGGAGAAGCCAAAAAGGGGACAACGTCACAAAACACAACAAACCTAACCAACCAGTAATCAGGAACCAAAAGGTTAGGTGTCCACAAGATACCACCTCAGTGATCACCAAAGCCCGAGGCAGTGCATAGGAGGCCAGCGCCACAGGGCGGAGAGGAGGAACGGCCTTCCTCTCCGCGCCATGGTGCTGGCCTCCTAAGCGCCACCTTGGGCTTCGGTGATTGCCAAGGTGGCCAAGCCGCGCGCACACACACAAATATAGAGCAGAGGTAGTCAAACTGCGGCCCTCCACATGTCCATGGACTACAATTCCCATGAGCCCCTGCCAGCGTTTGCTGGCAGGGGCTCATGGGAATTGTAGTCCATGGACATCTGGAGGGCAGCAGTTTGACTACCCCTGATATCGAGGATGTCCATTTATCAAATTTAAGTCTCCTTTTCCATGGCTGCTAAAAAATTCTGGTGTGTGGCCAGTAGCTTCTGGTGAATGGATGAAACCAAATTACCTTCTATCAGTTCCATTTTTATGGAGCTTGCTATTCATAGAGAATTGAATTTTTTTTTTCAATCTCACAGACTGCATTCTCTAGAATATCCCATACGTGTACAGAATTAGACCCCTGAGGAAGGCTGATTTTGGGGTTGAATCATATTAAGTCTATCTTTGTAGATCCAGCATTTTGTGATTTCAATTACTGGCCTGCGGTAGCTTCTCTCAACTTTTTTATTGTTGAGAAACCCCTGAAACATTCTTCAGGCTTCAAGAAACCCCAGAAGTGGCATGATGATGCAGAAGATGGTTGGGAAGCAGAGCTGTGGACACGCCCACCCAGGGCCCCTCCCCTCCCCACCACCTCCAGGACATTTGGGGGGGGGGTGCCAACATGACCATATATGGTCATACTCAATAAATGTTTAAACAAATATTATAAATAAATAAGTAAGTAAGTAAGTAAATAAATAAATAACTCCCAACCATTTGGGAAGCCCCTCCAGGCCAGGATGAAATCTCTCTTCTAAGAGGACACTTGATCCCTGCAGCATCTAATGTCACTGTATTAAAATTAATTCTGACAACATCATAAATCCATGTTAAGAGGTTTCAAATCTGCAGAAATTTCCCCAAGAGTCTCCTGCACAAATCCTGCAATCACAAAATTTCAGACTAGGCAATGAATGCTTGCAAATGTGAATGAAACCAGCTCCAACTGATGAACACCAATGAGAGACCCACAAGATTTGACTTGCCAAGTTAAGTATAGAAGACGGCTAAGAGAAGTAAAGAATGCTTTGGCAGTTGTGCAGACCTGTTGTTTAAATGGAGCAAAATGCCAGTTCCTGGTTGTGATTATGGTGCAGCCCACATACTATTTTCCATCCGCCACATAGTCTTTTTCAACTTTTTGACCATGGATTAACCCCTGAAATAGCTTTTAGATTTCAAGTGATGCCAACTGCCCACGCCTCCTGGCCATGGCCCCAAAGTCACATGTTTACAGCGTGCAAGACCTCATAAAATAAAATGCTTGTTAAATAAGAAGTTAGTGTCATTTTTGCATGTGCAGTACCTTGCCTGAGCAAAAAAAGGAAGCATTGATCTCAGCTGTCATAAAGCCCACAATGCAATACACAGTTCTCAGGGGAAATGATCTGTGCGAATTGGATATCACTTGCAACTTTGGGAGATCTCCAGGAATCACCAGGAGGTTGGCAATCCTAGTAAGACCTAAGAACATATTTTTCCAGGGTTGGGAATGGCTGAAAAAGGAATCCTTTTGCAGGCTGTGCTGAGTCCTTACACTGGACCTAGATGTAGTAGTGCTCAGCTATGGATGCCAGCCTCCAGGTGGGGGGCCTGGGGGTTCCATGGAATTACAATTGATATCCAGATGACAGATATCAGTTTCCCTGGAGGGAAATGGCTGCGTTGGAGGGCAGACACTGTGGCATTGGATACAGTCCTCTCCTGCTTGAAGATCTGAATATTGCTTGCAACAGCCCCACCATTTCCTGCTGGTGGGGCTCTGAGAATAAATTCTGAGAGGGGAAATTAGAAGAGCCAATGGGGGGAGCGCAGCAGATTCAGCTCTTCACTCCCATTTGTTAATTACAAACACACACAAACGCGCGCACACAGACTGGAGTGAACCTGGCTAAGAATAACTGTGTCCCAGGAATGTGAATGTTGTGATTTCCAGGGAGATGTGATGGAGCTCTTTGTACTGCATGGATTGGAAAACAAGATATTAGTATTTAAGGGAGTTGCCCAATCTGTCCGCATAACCACTGTACCTACTTGGCTACGTATTTTATATTATTATGTGTTTCTTAAATAAATAAGCTCCTGGTAGCAAGAAACCCACGGCCACGGCTGCGGAAGGCCGTGGGGGAGTCCTGTCTCGCAGCTAATAAGGCAAGAGGGCCAGGCCTTCGCACCCTGACCGATGCTCACTGCCGTTGGTAGATTGTCCTCTGCCGGCTGAACTGCCACCTTCAGGCCCTCTTTGAGCATGCAGGTGAACTCGTAGAACTCATGGCTCTCGTTGATTTCAAAGAAACCCAAAAGCTTCCATTCTTCACGGATTCTCCAGAGGTGCCGAAACTTTCCCGAACGAGACCAAGTCGCCCTCCTACGCAGGTCTGCATAGTTCACCTGTGGGAAGCGGGGGTAGGGGACACAGAATAGGGAAAATGTTACTGAAGGGTTCTGACCTAACCTTTCTCTCTCAGCCCCTCCCTTTTGAGAGTCTGCTTGGTGTAGTGGTTAAGAGGGGTGGACTTTAATCCTCAGAACTGGGTTTGATTCTAGGGTTGTGCGCTTTGGTGGCCGAAGTGGCTGTTCCAGCCCGAAGCAGCCAGCGCCATGGCCCTGGCTGCTTCGGGCTGGAATGGCTGCTTTGGTGGCCTAAGCACACAACCCTATTCCACTCTCCTCCGCGTGAAGCCTGCTAGGTGACCTTTGGGCCTGTTCTCTCAGAGCTAAGGTGCCCATCTGTCCCGCTTCTCACAGGACCGCCCTGCCGCCAGGCCAATTGCCCCGCGTCCTGCTACCTTCTGCAAATGTCCCGTGATGGCGCCCAGCCCCTCGTGAGGTGAGGTGGCATGGGGCGAGGCGGCGTGGGGTGAGGGAGCCGGAGGCAGCGGAGGAGGAGGAGCCATGCAGCGGGCCAGGCCGGATGGGGCGGGCAGCCAGGTGGCTGCCTCTGCCCCACTCCCGGATTTGCAGGCCAGGTAGGATGGGGTGGGCAATCAGGCGGCTGCCTCCGCCCCACCCCGTCTTCATTCTGCTCAGCCGAGGGAGCTGGAGGCAGTGGTGGTAGCAGAGGAGGAGCCGCGCAGCGGGCCAGCTCAGCCCAGCCCAGCCCGGATGAGGCAGGTGGCCAGGTGGCTGCCTCCGCCCCGCTCCGTCTTTACTCCACTCTGCTTGGCCAGGGGAGCTGGTGGCGGCGGTGGCGGTGGAGGAGCCACGCAGCCCGGCCAGCCAGAAACGAAAGAAAGGTATGGGCTCTCCCTACAACTGCAGTGTGTTTACAGAAGCATCATCCACTCTCTGCCTTCCATTTTTGTGCTCCTTTTTTACCTGTTTTACCTGTTTAAGAAGAACCTGAACTATTAGGTACATCAGAAGTATGGGACATTCAAGTATTCAGCATGCAGAAGGGTCCCTGACAAACATGGAAAACTGGAAATCTGTGATTATGTGCCTTATTATTAAAGAAAGTCTTAAAGCAAAATTCTGCTTATAAAGGGTAGGTCATGGTCAGTTAAAATGTTGAGTAGGATGAAATCCTTTAGATGAAACACAGGGAGATTAAAGGCACACTGCCATATAGGGATGCCAGCCTCCAGCAAACGGGGCTGTGTGTTGTTTCGTGCTTGGTGACTTAAAACAGCTCTGGGGAGGGACTGCAGCCAGGGAAGCCTCGCTGGGTAAACGAAGGCTTGCCGGTGCGTTGATCTCCGCTTGCTCCGAGAAAAAAAAAATGGCGATCGCTTCGCCGGAAGATCAGAGAAGAGAGCTAGGGGGAGGGACTTTGCAGAAACCGCAACAATGGTAACGCACAGAACTTTCCCGCTAGTGTTGCTGATTGGTTGCAAGAGTGTAGCGCTTTCTGGAGGGTGAATCCACTTTTTGGGATTTCCCTGAAAGTGCTACAACGAAGCGCTTTTTGCAGATTGGTTTCAGGAGTGTTGCAGATTGTCAATGACGTTGTGCATAACAGCAAAACAGTAGCGATTTCAATTTGTAACCATTGTGCTATTTTGAACGAGTGCGGAATGGCCCCCAAAGTCGATCAAGCCTTCCCAAATCTTAAAAGGAGTTTGGATACTTCAGAGCTTGCTCTCTCTTTCTCTCTCCCCCCTCCCCCAACCATACAGGCTTTGCTTCCCTAAAGCAGCCCCATCCCCACCCCCAATTGTTGAGGCACTTTCTCCGGTGATTTCAGCCCCTTCCCTTCTTTAGCACGGAATTAATTTTTGTGAAGGGCTACCTCTGCAGACCTGTTTGAAAAATTCTCCTGCTGTTTTCCAGAAAACCAGCGGAGATCTTGGTGGGAGGAAAGATCTCTGGGCGGAGGGAGTGGGCACAGGCCCCCCCACACACAAACATCCATCTCCAGGCCACAGCTGGAGCTTGGCAACCCCCGGTGTTTCCAAACTGTGCAGGCCTTAGGTGATTCCAGACCTCCAGGTCAAACTTGGAGGTTGGCAACCCCCCATCAGTGGCATCCCTATTTGCCAGTCTTGAAATCTGGTCACCTTACTCAGAGCTCTCTCAGCCTCACCAACCTCACAAGGTGTCTGTTGTGGGGAAAGGAAGGGGACGTGATTGTAAGACAGGAGCCCTGCCGGGTGACCTTGGGCCAGTCACAGTTCTTTCAGAGCTCTCTCAACCTCACCTTCCCCATTGGCAGGCACTTCTGAACTTAAAACTCATTCTTTCTTATATGTTTCAAGCTCTGCCAGCTCTCGGGTGGGAATTCCCTGAACGTTTGGGGAGGACTCCAGCAGGATATATTGCCACACAGTTCACCCCCAAAGTAGCCATTCCTCCCGCAGGGGAAACTGATCTCCATAGTCTGAAAACCAGTTGTAATTCTGGAATACGGTATCTCCAGGCCTCCACAATTAGCAACCCTACAATATTTTTGATACTTAGAATTCATAGACATCAAGAACACACCCCATGTCTTGGCAATAGGTACAAAGGTTAACCATGGCTTGACAGGAACCACTGCCTCAACCCTTTTGTTTCTTCAAAGGCCTGCCTGGAAACTTAGGAGCTTCACTGAGAGTAGATGGTGGGCTTCTGCCCTCCAAGTGGGACCCCCCCCCCACTCTGACATGCAGCTCACGGTATGCCTTTGAGCCAGTGGCTGCCTCTACGGTGAGAGAAGGCGGAGACATGGGTGATGTGCCTGAGATCTAGGAGAAAAATGCACTAGATGGATACATAAAGAAATAGATGGCGGTCCGGGGGAGTGGGAGAACTTAGGCAGTAGAGGATAAACATTGGGGAAAGCTGTCTACATACCTGGGCTTGCGAAGAACCCATGATAACTGATGGTACTATCCCTTCAGGTGGAAACAAGCTGATGGGGGGGGGGGCAGAATGAGAATATGACCATTCTAATCTCCCCGGAAACCACAGAACCGCCAGGCAGGTGGGAATTCCTAGCAAATGGAGTCAGAAGGCAAAGGCACCTCTTGCCCGTCAACACAGCAATGCTGAGCCTACCAGAGATCTATTTTAGCACTTTTATCCTCACAACAATCCTGTGAGGTAGGTGAGGCAGAGGGCCAAATTAGATAAGCACTGAGGGGAAAAAACCCTGAATTATCAGGGCAGTAGGAGCCCAGTTTGGATAGAGACCATGGCATGAGGGAGAGTATTAGCCATCGTCCCCTCCAATCCCATGCTGTTTTCTTAACCTAAAAGTGCCCTCTTTGCCTCATCAGGGTAAAGACTTTTGAAGGAGGATTCAACCCACCTGCCCCACCTTGAGCTGTGGTCCAAATCTGAAAATGGATCCCCAAAGGCAAAATTTATTCAAGCTGATAACTTGCTGGACACATGTTTCCAGTATAAATCTGATCTGGCCTTGAGAGAGAGGTCCAGACCTTTTCAGCAGGGAAATAATAATAATAATAATAATAATAATAATAATAATAATAATAATAATAATAATAATAATAATATTTCCATGGACTTTAAGAGTGCTCGAACTGAGTTTTTATTATTATTGTTGGTTTTTATACCCCGCTTTTCACTGCTAAAAGGAGTCTCGAAGCGGCTTACAATCACCTTCCTTTCCTCTCCCCACAACAGACACCCTGTGAGGTAGTTGAGGCTGAGAGATCTCTGATTGAACTGCTCTGTGAGAACTGCTCAAATGGGACTGTGAGGAGCCCAAGGTCACCCAGCTGGCTGCATGTGGAGGAGCAGGGAATCAAACCCAGCTTTCCAGATCAGAAGCTGCCGCTTTTTAACCACTACACCACACTGGCTGTCAAAGGTTTTACACGAAAATCTGGCTCTTCGATCCGAAAGTTATGTGTGGGGATTTGAACGCTTCTTCTCAGTCCTAGTCCTGCACTCCAGTTAGTGAACCACATTGACCCTCTGGTGGTAGAAATGCACTCACCGCCTGTCACAACTATTGTACTTTACCCCAAGTTGCCTCTAGTGCAGTTTCTCCCGCTCTCTCCCATTTATAACTGTGCTTCCTGCTTGGTTTTTGCTTGGGGTTGCCAGCTCCAGGTTGGGGAAAGCCTGCAGACTTCAGGGATGAAGCCTGAAGAAGGCAGGGTTTGGGGAGGGGAGGGGCTTCAGTGTGGTACTGTTTGCACTCCGAAGCAGCTATTTTCTCAGGGGAACTGAACTTTGTTGCTTGGAGATGAGCTGTAATTCCGGGGGATCCCCAGGTCCAACCTGGAGGCTGGCATCACGATAATCTTGCTCTACTTTGTTTTCTTCACATTCTGCCTTTCGTGTTCCTTTCCCTGGATGCTTTAGTCTGATCCTGCACTGAGCGGTGGGTTGGACTAGATGGCCTGTATGGCCCCTTCCACCACTATGATTCTACATCTGAAAAAGTAAAGTAAACAACAAAACTGTATCTTTCTTTCTTGCATGTCATTCAACTCTTGAGGAGACCTTGGCACAAATTACAGCTCCAAAGATTAACTCCCCTTTATGACATTTCGCCGTAGGTGTTTTCAAGGGAAATGCGGGGGTGTAGGAGATTCTCCACCATAAGTGGCCTCTACAAAGGTCAGCTTCTTATATACTTGCAACAATGCTGTCTTTCATTCATTCAAGAGCATACGTTTCTATCCAAAATACATGGTAGCTTAATACAGTGAAGATTACAGTGGAGAATCTCCTGCACCCCCAAATTTCCCTTGAAAACGCCTACGGTGAAAGGTTGAGAAGGGGAGTTATGTTCTGGAGCTGTGTGCCAAGGTCTCCTCAAGAAAGGAAGATTTTGTTTTGTTGATAATTGACCTGTGTAAAAGATTATTTTCTCGGACGTGAAACATAGCTAAACTTGTTTTGAGATAACAAACACTTGTGCATTAATTGTTATCTGCCCTTTAAGAACAACAGTACCTTTTCGGATCTCACTTTTGGCTTTGCCTGTTTCCCCCCGTATTTTGCTGTGTTTGCATAATTGCCTACCTGGAGGTTGGCAACTCTAGGTGCAGCATGATGGCTGGCATGCAAATATACTTGCCTGCATGGTGGATCCCGGCAGGTAGCTTCCACTTCTGTCTAAGAGGAAAAGTTCAAATGAACAACATTTTAGGATACCGAGAAAGCCGTTTTGAAATGCTAAAATTTATTCTACTTATTATTTATTTCTGAATTTATATCCTGCTTGCTCCCAGCAAGCTGGCTTGTGGCAGGTTACACATAAAACTCCATTAAAAAGTAAAATAAAACCAGTCTTCTCAGTGCAATTAGTCTCCAACCAGCGGCAGGTAAAAACAGACATCAAATCCCACCCTCCTGAGGTCCTGGTAGTTTACAGCCTTGTAATGGCAGTAGATCTATTGTAACCTCCATGGCAACCGTCGTGGGGGAAGGAAGGGGGGGGGGAGATGTTCTGGCCCTAGCCTTGACCAAAAGCCTGGTGGAAGAGCTCCGTTTTGCAGGCCCCGTGGCACTGTGACAGCTCTGACAGGGCTCTCAGCTTTTGCTGTTACTCATTCCACCAGGCAGGGGCCAGGAAAGAAAAGGTTGAAGCCAGGCACACCTCCTGTGGGCCAGGAATCACAAGCAAATTTGTACCTGCAGAGCGCAAAGCCCTTTAGGGGACGTAGGGAGAATCTTAACAGGGTGTGAATCTTAACATGGCATGATGAGCAGTGAACTCGAGGGAGGGGTAACACCAGTATTTCCTCCCCACCCAGCCTGGTGCCCCCGCCCAGTTGGTGCCAGCCTGGCCCTCTTCAAGAGCTGGCTTGCTGTCATGGTTAAGAGCTGCAGTGTCTAATCTGGAGAACAGGGACTGACTCTTCACTCCTCTACACGCAGCCTGCTGGGTGACCTTGGCCCAGTCACAGTTCCCTTAGAGCTCTCTCAGCCCCACCTACCTCACAGGGTGTCAGTTGTGGGGAGAGGAAGTGAAATCAGTAACCCTCTTTGGGACTCCTTGAGGTAGTGAAAATCAGGGTATAAAAAAAACCAGATCTTCTAATACACATCCTCATATAAACTTTAAAGTTCAGAGATTCAGAGGTAAGAGCTGAAATTCTTCCAATATTTACCACAGAGAAAACAGCCAGTCTCCAATTTATTCTCTGGCACTCAGAAAGACATTGAAAACACACACACAAATTAGCTGACATCTGCAAAAGAACAACATTCAGCATATTTTCTGGCATTGTTATATTTTCGTCCTGGTCTCCTTCCAAGGACATCGACCCCCCCCCCCACACACACACAAACACACAAACACAAATCCAGCAAGTGTGGCTAGGATTCATAGCAGGATTCATAGGCAGCTTCATAGCAGATGTAACATAGGCAGCTTCATAGCAGAGGCAGGATCTGATCTCAGGTCTCCCTAGCTGATGGCAATATACAATTATGCCACACTGGTTATTCCCATGCTTTTAAGGGGGAAAAGATGGGGTGATAGGGAAACATCCCTACCTCAGCTTTCTTTCCAGGGTTTATCACTTCTCGTCTCTCAAGAAACCTTCCTTCTCCATCTCACCAGATCCCCCCAAACTTTCTTTCCACTCACATTTTAGTATTCCAGTATGACCTTATTCCAAGATCCACTCAAGGCTTGGAAGAGCATCAACTCCTGCAGCTTGTGACCATCGGCAAGTCCTTCGTGCCGTCCCTTCCTCTAAGAGTCCGGGATTCTCTGCCCTCTCTTCCTCCTCTCCTGGCTACTGCAGGCTGCAGCAATTCTGAACGGCTCAGCCACCCCACGACATCAGCCTGTCGACAGCAATGCAGCTGAGGCTGGAGGCAACCGGCCAGGAGATGGGGATGGGAACAAAAGAGGCACAGAGAGTTCTGGAAAAGTTCCAGAGCAACAGTCAGCACTTTTCCTCTGCCCACCCCCCTGCACTGATTGCTCCCTCCACTATTAAAGCAGGTAGCGCTCAGAGACGCTTCATCAGCGTGATCCATTAAAAAAGAGGCATTGTGCATCAGGGAAGTAAAACAGGCCAAGCGATAGATCACAGTCCCTCCTTCCCCTAGCTTAGACCCTGCAACAGGCCTGGTAGGTTCCTTCTGCACATGTAGGATAAGGCCCTTTCAATGCCCTTGAGAAGTAGTTTCCAGTTTTGCCCAGGGAAATCCAGCTGCAAAAGCACATTGAATGCGCATTGCCCGACATGTGTGGAATGTTGGAGACAGGGAAGGCCCGTCTCCCAGAGAGATTCACAGCAGACAGGAGATTTGAATTGGAGTCTTCCCAACCCCAGTTCTGCATTAGGAATGCCAGTCTCAGGTGGGACCTGAGGATCCCGTGGTTTCCCAACTCATCTCCAGTCTAAAAAGATCAGTTCCCCGGGAGAAAATGGCTTCTTTGGAGGGAGGACTCCATTGCATTATACTCCACTGAGGTCCCTCCCCACACTAAATCCCTCCCACTCCTGGCTCCATCCCCAAAAGTCCACAGGTATTTCCCAACATAGAGCTGGCGACCTGACAGCTACACCACATTGGGGTCCACTTGGTAGGCTTACCAATTTTGGCTTGGGAAATTCCTGGAGATTCTGGAGTGGAGCAGCATTTAGGGAGGAGAGGCACTTCAGCGTGGTATAAATCTATCAGGCCCATCCTGCTAAGCAACCATCTTATCCAGTGGAATTGAACCCTGTTGTCTGGACCATATTTCCTTGATACAAAAAGGGATATTGGAATGGCAAAAACGGGACGGGGGTTAAATATTCTGTATTCATGACAGTAAAGTCATGAATCTGATTGTCGGGAAATAAATCAACACCAATAATAATAATAATAATATTAATATTGAACTTAGCATTATTCTTCTGTGGCACAGAACCCATACAAAAATTGGTACATGTAGGCCAGAAATACTCAGCTAGGGGGAAAGGGTTTCTAACCCGATCTTTCATTATAAAAACTCTTTCTTAATGCAGTCCCTAAAAGGAAATGCTAAGATATAATTTCTTCCCTGGTTATTGGGCCTATTACATACCTGCAAATAAATGAACAGTTTAAAGTCCCGACTGACCTTCTCTCTCTCTTTCTGCAGACCAGAAGTGAAGCTATGGGGCTCCTGCAGCTGCAAGGTGACCAACTGCCCACATTCCATGACTTTTTGCACCCTGGGCTCAAATTCTGTTTAATAGAAATCAAATCTAAATGAAAATGACCTGGGTTACATTAGCAACAGCACCAAGAATATAAGGCTACAGCAAGTATATGCCTTTTATTAAAAAGGGGACGAAATTGACATTTGAAATAAAATGAGGGGACGGCGAGGAAATGTGAAAAGAGTAATGTCCTCTTCAAAAGGTCAGCCTACTTAAGAGATGCCTCTTTTATCACCAGAAGGCAAAAATGTCACCACTGGGGTCAGGTGCTTTCCTTGACTACCACCCCCAGGCATTTGTGCTTCTCAGCAATGCTGCTGAATTGAGCCTGCTCAGAATTGCAGCCAATCCAGGCATGGAGCCCTGAACCCATTGCTGGACATCCAGAACTGGCAGTGGGGAAGCCCCAAGTGGACACACTGCACTGGGGAGAGGAGAGAATTGTGGCGATAATTGAGGAGGCCACTTTGATTGCTGTCCAAGGGTCATGGTCACACCACAAACAGGGCCCGGAAGCGAGAAAGGTGGAGGAACTACTAGTTCTGCCTGCCTGACTTTTCTCTGAGACACGTAGCGCTAGGGTTGTGTGGTTCGGCAGCCCAAGTGGCCGTTCCCGGCCGTAGCGCTGGCCGCTACGGGCAGGAACAGCCGCTTCGGCTGCCGAATCGCACAACTCAAACCCATGGCACCAAGAGCATCATGAGCTGTGTGCCCTTGCACAGTCATCCCTGTTAGGAATGCAGGCAGCCTATGCCTCAGAACTCCATGGAAACTTGCCCTGGAAGCATCACAAATGCAGCCAATCATGTATCGAATAGAGCAGGGGTAGTCAACCTGTGGTCCTCCAGATGTTCATGGACTACAATTCCCATGAGCCCCTGCCAGCATTTGCTGGCAGGGGCTCTTGGGAATTGTAGTCCATGAACATCTGGCGGGCCACAGGTGACTACCCCTGGAATAGAGACTCTAGTTACAGACCAATTAAGTGTCACCGTGAAGGACCAATCAGGTTCTTTGGCGGGTGTTCTAAAGTGTGTATTAGTTCATGTTATGCCCATGTTTCTTGTTTGGTGTTTAGAGTTGGATTGAATAAATGACCTGTTGATTTGAAGAAGTTCATGGTCTTGTGTCTGCTGAACCTGCAGCCTCTTCAGTCCTCATGACCTGAATGGTCTGGGACCATGGTATTTGTGAGACGGCCTCTCTTGGTATACCCCCCCCCAGGGGGGAGTTGGTTTTCCAAAATGGGAGCCTGCTAGTAGTCTCTGATCAGAGGCAGATGCACCATGATTGTCAACCATGAGCAGGGCCTTTCCTGTCCTGGCCCCGGTGTGGTGGAGCACACTCCCAATTGAGATCCTGTTCCAGTTCTGCAGGGCCTGTAAAACAGAGCTGGTTGATGATGGGCATGGTTAATGGCCCCCCAGCTGACCCCACTTTCTTCCTTTTTCCTTCTTTTTAACTCAGTTGCCATCTGTAAAACCAGTATGCTGGAAAAACTGATTTTAGATCTTGTATTATTCTAAGTATTTAATTGACCATGGATGTTTTAATTGTAATTCTCCTGTGGATGTTTTAATTGATGATTTTGCGAACTGCCCAGAGTTGGTTTGTAAAACGGGAAGGGAAGTGTTTAAGTCTCATAAATAAATATTTTTTTGCCATTTCCCTAGCAATAGTCTCAGAGCTGGAAAATGAGATGAGATATCAAGGTTCCAAGGTCACCATCCAATCACTCAAAATTAGCAGTGCTCAGGATAATTCCACGGGGTGTATGCATGAGTAGGGGCAGAAAGTAGACACACAAAGATCCTAAATACAATTAAGGTATACAGCAGTGGTTCTCAATCTTCCTAATGCTGCAGCCCCTTTAATACAGTTCCTCATGTTGTGGTGACCCCCAGCCATAAAATTATGCAAGGGTTCTTTCACAGAAATTAAACCCAAACTGACCAATGGAATGAAGATCCATTGTTCATGATTGTATATGAATTGGTTATAAATTGTATATAAATTGACAGGCACCTTCAGGTAGAGCGGCAACAGTAGCGGCGCCCCCCCCGCCAAGCTTCTTGCCCTGCCTCGACCCCTGTGAAAGGGCCATTCGACCCCCAAAGGGGTCCCGACCCCCTGGCTGAGAACCACTGGTATACAGGATTCCGATGAATCAGAATTTGGTTTCTCAGGACTCTCTTAGGCTGTTGCTGGGCACATTTACCGAAGAACCTTGTACCACAAAAACACACAAACACACCCCAGTCAGCAAAACAACAGCTGTTAAGTTTGGGCGCACAGGAACAAAAGCTAAATTTTAGGTTGTGCTTAAGGGAGGACAGTTCCTGCAGGGGAAATGTTTTCACAAGGCTGCCCTACCTGTCTATTGGGATGGGGCTTCAGAAAACAGGAGGAAAAAGCTAGCAGAGGTGGTGGTGGATTCCTTGCATATAAAGCAGCAAAGAGACTTGTTGGGTGGGTGGGTGGATGGGGGGCAGGAGATGCAGAAAAGGTATAGGGTAGAAAAAAAAAGGAACTTCTGCAAGAAAACATTGTGTAAGAGTTTTCTCATGGAGAACCCAGATCAATGTTATTAGTAGACCATCTGGGGCAAATGCTGGCAGGGGCTCCTGGGAATTGTAGTCCACGGACATCTGGAGGGCCGCAGTTTGACTACCCCTGATCTCGGGTAACCAGCCACAAGGTGAGAGTCAGAGGTGAGAAATATGAAGCGGAATAACTTTAATACACATCTGGGGAGGGGGGAGAACTTCCTGAAGCAGAAACCTCAACAAGTGCTAAGACAGTTGATTGAGATAAATTCTACTTAGGGGTGGCCAAGCTGTGGCATTGCTGTCAGGGGGTCATGGGAATCATAGTCCGTGCACATCTGGAGAGGTACAGTTTGGCCACTCCATTTCTACATGATTCAGATGTCAAATTCTTCCTTGGCTAATACACCAAGCGCATGAGCAGCAATGAATGAACCAAACCAGATTTTATTTCAGCGGCAAGTCTACCATCTCTGTATGACGTCTAACACGGTAGACTGAATCGCTGACATGTTGCTCCTTCAACCCCTTAGAGAGGATTTCCCAGACAACACGCATGGAGTTTACCACAAGTTGTTTTCCTAAAGGTAAAGGTATCCCCTGTGCAAGCACCGAGTCATGTCTGACCCTTGGGGTGACGCCCTCTAGCGTTTTCATGGCAGACTCAATACGGGGTGGTTTGCCAGTGCCTTCCCCAGTCATTACCGTTTACCCCCCAACAAGCTGGGTACTCATTTTACCGACCTCGGAAGGATGGAAGGCTGAGTCAACCTTGAACCGGCTGCTGGGATTGAACTCCCAGCCTCATGGGCAAAGCTTTGAGACTGCTGCCTTACCACTCTGCACCACAAGAGTCTCTTGTTGTTTTCCTACCACTCACTAAATATTTCTTTTGCTATCTTTGTTTAGGGGTGGCCAAGCTGTGGCTCTCCAGTTCTGGCAGGGGCTCATGGTAATTGTAGTCTGTCGACATCTGGAGAACCACAGTTTGATTTAGGGTTTTTGGGTGCTCTTCCCCTTCCATACATAGGTAGGGCAGTCCTGCAAAAATGCTCCCCCTGCTGGTCATTGCCCTGTTTACATTCTATAGAAAAGAGCAAGAGTCCAGGACCTTAAAGATACTGAAGTGACAAAAGCTCATCCCCAGTCACACATTTTGGTTGTCTTAAAGGTGCTCTTGGATTCTTGGCTCTTTCCTACTGCTAGAGAGACAGACTAACAAGGACACCCATCTTGATCTGTCTCCCTGCTTACTGACGGAGAGTCAACCATGTCTCCGGGCTGATGGTTATCCCCTTTTAGAACAGGGGTAGTCAACCTGTGGTCCTCCAGATGTCCATGGACTACAGTTCCCATGAGCCCCTGCCAGCACGATGGCAGGGGCTCATGGGAATTGTAGTCCATGGACATCTGGAGGACCACAGGTTGACTACCCCTGTTTCAGAACACACAGACACATACAGCCCTGGACAAACTGCAAAAGCAACTTCCTTTCTTGTGATGAGACTCCAGGAAGATGGCAGGGGACATTTCTGTGCCAGCTGAACCCTTCTGAAAACAAAACAGGTGGATGGCTCAGAAGAACTAGGCTGCCCACAGTAAAGCAAGCACTGCCTCCTTGTCTGTTGTCCACCCGGAAAGCCAGCCGGGGCAACAGAGGCCTCCACAGTCGCTTGAAGGGGCACAACTAGATAGTGAGGTTTCCAGCTGTGCCTGTCATTCTGGTGGTCAAAGAGGAGAGGGTAGCAAAAAAAAAAAAAAAGACATAGTGGGGAAAACACAGAAGATGCAGATAAGGGAAGGTCAAACCTTTTCAGGCTCAGTGCTGCTTTTCCCTGCACAAACAAGTGTGTCTCCGTGTCCACAGGGTGGTGAGAAACAAATGGTCCATGGGGTATGATGAGACGTCCTTCCTTAACAACTGGGAACTGGTACCGGCATGTGCTGGCAGCGGCTCATGGGAATTGTAGTCCATGGACATCTGGCAGGGGCTCATGGGAATTGTAGTCCATGGACATCTGGAAGGGGCTCATGGGAATTGTAGTCCATGGACATCTGGAGAGCCACAGCTTGTCCCCCATGATCTAAGATGTCCTCATAGTCTTTATTGACTTTTAAGCATAGAGGTAAAAGGTAAAGGTATCTCCTGTGTAAGCACCGGGTCATGTCTGACCCTTGGGGTGACGCCCTCCAGCGTTTTCATGGCAGACTCAATACGGGGTGGTTTGCCAGTGCCTTCCCCAGTCATTACCATTTACCCCCCCAGCAGCAAGCTGGGTACTCATTTTACCGACCTCGGAGGGATGGAAGGCTGAGTCAACCTTGAGCCGGCTGCTGGGATTGAACTCCCAGCCTCATGGCCAGAGCTTTCAGACTGCATGTCTGCTGCCTTACCACTCTGCGCCACAAGAGGCTCATTTAAGCATAGAAAGAATCCCTAAATCAAAACCATCAAAAATTAAAATGGAACTTTAGAACAGAAAGAAAAAATGGAATCTGATCAAAATTATCAGCAAATGGTAAGCTGGCATTTAGATGAGACACAGGCCGCAGAGCCACCAGGACTGCAGTTGGACTGTTTTATGCATCCCAAGCACGGAAGAAGAACCTCTTTTTCTGGTCCCTCGAGGGGAAACAGCTTTGAATCTACTTGGTCCGGGTACTTGCAACGAGGCCCCCAAAGGAGGCAGGCTGGAGAGCCCCACTGTCCTTCCCGGCCACCGACTAGTTCTCTGAGGCTGAAATGTCCTGGAAGAAATGCAGCGGTGGCTGCTGCCAAGAGCCTGTGTATTTCTTCCATGCCTCTTCCCTCTTGATGCCTTCAGGCAGATTTCTTGGTGGGCTTCCGGTTCTTCCATGCAACGATAGCTATAAAGACTCCTAAAGGACACAAAGGGAAAGAAAGCTCACACAGGGCACAAGCAGGGTTGCCACCCTCTCCAAAAGCCACAGGTCACATGCTACTCTCCCAAGTATGGGAGAAACGAGGACTGTGGGGAGCTACCAGGGTTCCTCATGCTAGATCTATGGGCTTATGCATTCATACAGCTGAAACAAAGTGAGATCTGTGTGAGCTAGAACCAGAAGATGCAGTCTGCAGAATAAAGTTTTACCTGGATTCTCCTGGCTGCACATAGAGGGTGAAAGGTTCGACTGCTTTGCCACAGAGCAACTGCGCATAGAAAACCAAGGAGAAGGCTAAAGAATACTCTTAACTCAGAGCATTCCATTTCCTTTATATAAAGAATCAGCGTCCTATTGGCAGCCTGGGAAACTTTACCACCATTGTGTCTCTAAATCATTTTCCGTCCTGGTCCCTACCTGATGGAATGAGCACCCAGAGGAGATCCAGGCCCTATCAGAACTGGTGCAGGGGCCTGCAAGATGGAGCTCTTCCCCCAGGCTTTTCGTTGGGGCCAGTGATAACAATATCAAATCACTCTTCAAACCAGGGGTAGTCAAACTGCGGCCCTCCAGATGTCCATGGACTACAATTCCCATGAACCCCTGCCAGTGTTTGCTGGCAGGGGCTCATGGGAATTGTAGTCCATGGACATCTAGAGGGCCGCAGTTTGACTACCCCTTCTCAAAACAATTATGTTTCTATGCCAGAAATAAGAAGGACTGCACTGATGACACGATTGAACGGAACTTGCATGGAAGATGCGATTTGAAAGGTTTTTAATGTTTTAATATTGAGGCTTTTGATATTAGTTATGTGATCGTTTTCCATTGTTGTGTACTGCCCTGAGTCTACATGGGAGGGTGGTATGCAAATTATGGAACCAATTAATTAAACTGGCTCTTAATGCTAAGCACTTGATCATTACCAACAGCTGGTGCATGACCCATGCATCATGGCAACTCTCGCCTCTGCCGTAAATTCACTAGGTGGCCTCAGATAAGCCCTTGTGTCTTGGCTTCAGCTTTCCATGCACAGTGTGGGAATAACACTGACCTACTTTATAGGGCTGTTGGAATGACTGGAATAAAAAGTAATTTTGACACCCTCACTCTAAGGAAGAGCAGAAGCAAGTGTTGTAGGTGACTTGTTTGTCTTCTTCATTACACTGCATTCTTGGAGTGGAAGGCGGTACTTAACAATCTCTCCACTCTCTGTTCCTGATATTATCAGGCTAAAGGTGAGGGCAACTGACCCAAGGTCACCCCATGAGCATCATAGTCGAGCGGGGATTTGAACCCTGATTTCTGTGTGGTCTGCCACTCTAATTCTCAAGGCCCCTGTATTGCAGGTGCATCTGTCATTATTTAAACCCTGTAAGAATCTGTACAAGAGATAAGAAGAAGGGTTGGTTCTTACATGCCGCTTTTCTCTACCCGAAGTAGTCTCAAAGCGGCTTACAGTCTCTTTCTCTTTCCTCTCCCCAAGATGTTTTGAACGTGTGTAACATTTAAAAAGTCACACAACATGTGACAGGCACGCCAAATGGAACTGGGAGGAGGGTGGTGTCTGCAGAAGCAAACAAGAGCTGTTGTTTTGTACCCCACTTTTTATTACCTGAAAGAGTCTCAGTGGCATACAATTGCCTTCCCTTCCTCTCCCCACAACAGATGCCCTGTGAGGTAGGGCTGGTAGAGCTCTGAGACTGGCCCAAGGGCACCCAGCTGGCTGCATGTGGAGGAGTGGGGTATCAAACCTGGTTCTCCAGATTAGAGGCTGCCACTGTTAAATACTACACCACACTGGCCTTCAAAGGATAAAGCTTTCCAAATCTACTGGCTAAAGAATGCCAGCAGCACACAGCAGGGCAGTTGTAGACAAGTCACCCAATCGGCTAAATCTACCCCTCACTGCGGGCTGAGATTTGACTCACCAATAAAGAGCAGTAACAGCAGCCCAGCAGCCACAGGGATGATCACTGAGTATTCCCGGGGCAAGAAATACTTATGAATGATGTGGTCGCTCTCAATGAAGGGCTATGGAAACAGACACAAATATATTAAAGGCACAGCTGTGGGCAGGTCCCTTCTGGAGTTTCAGGTTACCTTAAATGGCATTGCTGTATATGTACTGGAAATTTGTGGCCACTGTAGCTCAGCATTGGGTTATGCAAGTGGAAGGCTGCAGGTTTAATCCCCACCAGCCCCATTTAAAAGAGAACAAGCTTTGGGGAAACCCATTCTACCTGAATCCCCCCCTAATAATTGCTGCTGGTTATACTACAGCAAACAACGTCCATACCAGAACGATAATCCAGACAGTATAGTAAGCAAAGAGAATCAGACTGAAGGCTACTAAGCCATATCCGACCACCTGGTCAGTAGCTGTGGCCTGAAACACAAACAGAGGAAAGGAAAACAGTCATTCTTTTTATTGACAAGATGTAATTTGCAACAATATCACACAATAGATTTAAGTGGTACTCAACCATTCCAAAAATATGTCTGTAAAGTAGCATGCAAATAAAACCAAGAAAGCTCAAAATGAAACTAAAAAGAACAAAGCAATAAAGACAAAACGAAAAGCATTCAAAAGATGCACTTTTTAAAAATTTTAAAATAAATAAATATTTTGGATAATAAGAACTTCAAACAACAGCAAACATCTCCACAACCCATTCTGGGGGAGGCGGGAGGGGGAGACCCACTGATTTTGTTTGTTCTGGCCTCCACCCTACACCGTGCTCTTCTTATATTACAGTGATTAATAAACACCAATGCTGATCAGAACCTTAATTCCTGCAACCAACCTCTGGTATATTCCACAACTCGAATGATGTGTTTCTTTAAAAAGTTATGAATGACCAAGAGTAGCAGAGAAAGGGGAAACAAATGCCTACTGTCCCAAAAGATCTGTACCAGGTCGAGCCTGTCTCCAGCAGTCAGGCAGGCAGCAGCCTGGAAGAGAAATTTTCCTGTGCAGCCCCTTAACTGTGGAAACTCATGGAGGCTTTAGGCTGATCCTGCACTGAACAAGGGGTTGGACTAGATGGCCTCTATGGACACTTCAAACACTAGGATTCTATGACTCTTATCCTGGATGTGTCAGGCTGATCCTGCACTGAGCAGGGGTTTGGACTACATGACCAGTGTAGCCCTTTCCATCTTTAGGATTCTATAATTGTTATCCTGGATGCTTTAAGGTTGATCCTGCACTGATCACGGGGTTGGACTAGATGGCTTCTATGGCCCCTTCCAACTTTAGGGTTCTAATATCCATACTCAAAGCTTCTCCAGTATGATGATGGGCAACATCTCATTTGTTTTATGTATATTTAAGAATATACATGAAAACAAAGTATCTTTTCAAAAACCCAGTAAACGACCCTCAACGGGAAAGCGCAATGCGATCCAAACCAGCCACCCCATTTAGCGCAACTCACCATCATTTACTTAAAACTCCTTCTCTCTGACAGTCTCCCTCCACTCTATCGACCACAAGTCTCCTACTTCCGGCCAAGTCACCCAATCAGGAACCAAGTAATAGAGATCGAGGCTAGAGCGGCCAGCTGTTTCCGGCCTCTGCTTTTCTTCTCTTCCCTCAGCCCATGTAAAGTGGATAGGGTGCGTTTCACCATAGAGTTACTAAACGGATAGAGAGGCACACTTCCTTTGGCATCTCGCTGACAAAGTAGCCTCCGCATAGGGGGTTTACCCCCGTTTGGCAGAATGCAATGTTATTATTTCTAATAATTGTAATATTAGCAATAATAATAAAAGTTTCAGAACTGACGTAGAGACACATCCAGTTTCAGTTTTGGCCGGAAGTTTACATTGAGTCACGTTAGCCTTTTTCTAACTCTATGATGGAATTAAAGATCAGAGAAATCAGCACTCGCCCGAAGAGGTGTAATAAAAAGGTTACACACAGCCATCACTTCCGGGTTTTATTGGACTCATTCGCCGTGCGTGGTTGGTGCCTAAAAGTTGCTGGAACAATCGTGCCGAAACTCAAAGTTGTGTTGTCCGACAGAAGATCGTTTCTGCTCCATCGCTGGTTGTTAAGTCTGTCTCTGGTAATAAATTGAGGCAGCTTCATGCGTGTCCCATACATATTTATTACTGAATCAGATCAATGGTCCATCAAGATCAGCATTGTCTACTCAGGCTGGCAGCTGCTCTCCAGGGTCTTTGGTAGACATTGGGGTATTTAGTCTGACGCCCGGGAACGGGCAGGCTCTTGTGGGTGGAGTCCTTTGTGTGTGACAGGATCCATCTAGAGCAGGGGTAGTCAAACTGCGGCCCTCCAGATGTCAATGGAGTACAATGCCCATGAGCCCCTGCCAGCGTTCTTGTAGGGGCTCATGGGAATTGTAGTCCATGGACTCTGGAGGGCCGCAGTTTGACTACTCCTGATCTAGAGCTAGTCAGCAAAAGCCTGTTTTTGCCTGAAAATAGTAAAGAAACTTCCATGTACTCTCTGAAGCTGTTTAAATGAATGTGCCTCAGCCAGGTGTCTCCTTTGTCTGCCTGGAGACCTGTGCTGCTAAGCTGTTTTTTGAAAGCAACTGGGAAATAAATACGTATTTATATAAAATTCCTGCCAAAATGATCTCCATATTCCATTTGCTCACCGCTAAACTTACTTCACAGCAGCGAATCCCAGTGCCTAGATGAGGAGTGGCCAAACTGTGGCTCTCCAGATGTCCACAGACTACAATTCCCATGAGTGCGTCAGTAGCTCATAGGGGCTCATGGGAATTGTAGTCCGTGGACATCTGGGGAGTCACAGTTTGGCCACCCCTGGGTGATATGCACTTCCTTTAGGACACCCAGGAGGTTTGTCATTTAAAATAAACTTGACTCCCCCCCCTCCCAAAAAAATCATAGGAGGCTCTGTATGTCCCTCAGATGACAGGAATGGTGTGTCACAAGTCCAATCTCAGAAGCCAAGCAGAGTCTGTGCTGGGACTTGGAGGGAATACCAGGGTTGTGACACAGAGGCAGGCATGGCAACACCTCATCAGGTGACTTAATGGCAATAACAATGGCAACAACCCCTTAATTCAAAACTTGAAGATGAGGATTTACTCCTTCCTCCCTTGGAGCTGGCTTGCTATGCAGACACAGAGAATGGCTGTTCCAGGTTCACTGACCCATTACTCCAGCAATCCTGAAAAATTCATTCTGAGAGAGGGGGAAGTTGTGGAGGGACATTCTTGATGCCTCAGTTGGAAGAACCATCCAAGTGGCCACTTTTTTTTAAAAAAAAGGAGAAATGTGCCTATTTTGAAATAATTTTTAAAAACCCCTTCACTAAGTTAGTACGCCCAATCTGTCCCCTTCCCCACCTCTGTGAAGGTTTGATTTTGTCAGTCATTGACTTGGCCCATGAGCAGCCACTGAGGTTCAGGGTGCGGTTGGAAATTCGAACTCAGGCCTCTTGTCCCTTAGCAAGACATTCTAACCACCCTTGGCCTGAGGAAAAAAATATCTAAGTGTTGGCAAGGACATTAGGAAGTAAGCAGTCGGTGCAAGGACTGTGCATGACTAAGTGCATCAGCTATTCTCAGAGTGGGGGTGTTGGGGGAGAAGTCCATAGTGAGCCCCTGTGGTATCAGACTAGGACAGCCTTTCTCAACTTTTTTACCATTGAGAAAGCCCTGGAATATTCGATTCAAGCTTTGAGAAACCCCAGAAGTAATGCGATTGTTCAGAATGTGCTTGGGAAACATAGCTGTGTACAGGCCCATCCAGGCTGCTCCCCTTCCCATCCCCATCACTGGTCATTTTGGGAGGGGGGCAGGTTGACATGACCATATATGATCATATTACGGATAAATCTTTAAATGTTTAAAATGTATTAAAAATTAATAAATTCCCACTTGGAGAAACCCTTCCAGAGCCATCATGAAACCCTGGTTGAGCCTGGACTAGGGTGGAGACCCAGGTTTGAACCACCACTCTGGATCCTCAATGCAGTAAAATAAATTGTTCATAGGTTCACCAGGTATCCCTAGGCAAGGCCCTGTTCTCAGCCCCTTATTTATCACTGAGTATAATGATACGACTGCAAAGGGGCAGTTGTGTTAGTGAGCTACCTGGGAAGGATGTTGGCAAGATTGGTGAGAAAATGCAGGCGAAGTTCCATCTCTGCAACCCAAGCAAGGCTCTAAAAACTTACACACACTTTTGCGAAGCCTGCTTGGTGTAGTGGTTAGCAGCGCGGACTTCTAATCTGGCAAACCAGGTTTGATTCCAACCAGATGGGTGACCTTGGGCTCACCACAGCACTGATAAAGCTGTTCTGCTGAGCAGTAATATCAGGGCTTTTTCAGCCCCACCTCCCTCACAGGGTGTCTGTTGTGGAGAGAGGAAAGGGAAGGAGAATGTAAGCCACTTTGAGACTCCTTCGGGTAGAGAAAAATGGAATATAAGCACCAAATATTCTTCATATATAGAGAAGAGAGCAAGATTGGTGTAGTGGTTAACAGTGGCAGCCTCTAATTTGTAGAACTGGATTTGACCCCCCACTACTCCTTCACAGGCAGCCAGCTGGGTGACCTTGAGCCAGTCAATTTTTGCAAAAAAACAACTCTTCTTTTCACCTGCTCCCATTGTTCCAGTTGCTCCACAGACTAGTAGAGATGTTATCTCAGTTGAATAACTCCCCAATATTAGCTGGTTTATTTTCCTGATAGTATAAGAGAGGAGAAGAAGATGCTGATGACAATTGCTATGAATTACAGATAAAGGAAATTCTACATTTACACTGTAGTCAACCGTACACTTCAAAACGGAATCTTAGACATACAGAGCCAATCTTTTTAGCTGTCCAACTTTTTAAAGTTTGAAGGTCTATGTTTATGTTTGAAGGTTTATTTTAGGATCATTTGCTCTTAAACTTCAGATTACAATGCAGCTCAGACAGTAAAGACAATAAAAAAAGCAAACCAAGACAGATTGGAGGTGAAGTACCCCAAAAAAATCCCCTTTATTTCCCCCAAAACCGTAATGATATTTGACATTATAGTGATTTCCTCTTTATATCTGTTTTTTTCTCTACATTAGGAACCAGGTAACAGAATACAAACACGATCAGTTGAATCAAAAGACGGCACAGCATTCCGTTGTAAAAGAACAGAAACACTAGAGGAGTAAGTTAAAAACCATGATTTAAAAAAAAAAGAAAGAAAAGAAACATTAATTCCCCTCCAGCCCCCACAAAACTTTTTGAACAATCATCAAAAACAACTGCGGAACTAACATCTTCTATACTTGCATTAGACAACAAAAATGCCTTTAGATTTTACTTTTAGTCTGCTTTTAGATTTCAAAGTTTAGAAAGCATTAAAACTAACTCTTCAAGCCATTTGCCTTTCAAATTTGCATAGTCCCATTTCCTTGTCCAAAAAATATCGACACTTTCTCTGGCTATAGAATTATCTGAATATAAAACCGAGTGAGCGTCCCATCTCAGCTTCAATAACTTTATCAAGAAAATAAAGACGATCTGTTTTTTTTCTTTCTCTCTCTCTCTCTCGCTTTTTTACCCTCTCAAAAATATGGGCTTAGAAAACAAAACTAGCAAACATTATTTCTTGAAGCAAGGTAAAGAATTGGGACACTCTCCTCTTTAAATTCCAAGTTCCTTTTCTAAAAAAATAAATGAAAAGAGAGCTTGCCCCTTATTAGCCAAGCCAGAGCGGAAATGGTTAGCACTGGAGAGGGCGCGGCACCACTAGGACTCTGCAGATGAAGGCCCTTGGGACAAGGAGGACTGCAGACCCCAGAACTCTCGCTACCAGGCGAAGAGCTCACAGAACAGTCACCCAAGAGCCCAGCCCCGTCCACAGGGCTGAAATAAAGCGGCAGGGCAGCCATTTCCTTTCGCTAATCTGAACTGGAACAATGGATCCATTTAGCAGCTCAAGCAATGAGGGAGGGACGGTGAGAGGGAGGGGTCGGCCCTCCCGCTGTGCCCCCTCTCCAGGAGGGGTGCACCTAATGCAAAGTGTACCTGATGCGGGGCCTCCCAGAGGTTCGCCGTGTGGGGGCAGCTCAGCTGCACGGTCCACAAATTTTCTTTTTAATGGGGGGGGGGGTAAAACATCATGAAATCATTTTTGGGTAAAAGGTAATTCGATATCTTAATGAAACATTTCTCAGAGTCTCAGCTGCTCTGAAGAGGGACCAACCATGTCTTCTTCTGAAATCCATTCACTTTTGTCAGCATGGACATCAAATATGCCTGCTGCACCACCTGTACCCTTAAAGAGCCAGATGCGTGGAAAAATTCACACACATACCCCACCTGCCTTTCTCGTTTCAACATGGCGTCATCTTCAAACTCTTGGCTGAGTCCATCTCTGTCCTCAACCGGGCGGAGGATTTGCATGATTCATTAAGCACCGATTCATCCATTTATAATTTGGAACACTGTAACGCTGTTCCTCCTGTACAGTATGCCGAAAATCTCCTTTTCCAACACTTATGATGGAGGACAGGGAACTGAGCCCAATTTATCTCCTTTGGCACTAGCGGCGGAGGAAGCAGAAACCAGCTCTGGCTTCTCTCCGTCCTTTATCAACTTTGACCCTGCAGCTTCTCTCTCAAGACCAAAGGGCTACAAATTCAATTGGGGTTATGGCAAATGGGGGGGGGGGGGAGCTGCTCTTGCAAACGCCTGGATTTGGAAACAATTAAAGGAAGTATCTCCTCGCCCCAAAGTAGCAATTAAAAAAAAAATGCACTGAAACAACAATTTTTTTAAAAAGCCACAAAACACCAGCCTGCTGGGTTTTAAACAAAATTCGATAAATCTTCAAGACGAAACAAAAAAGAGAAGAGGAAAAGAGATCCAAACAACAAAACCAGTGGTTTGAGAATTTCAGTAATTAAGGACCAAAACAACAACAACAAAACCCACAAACCCCTCCTCAGTGTTCCCAAACGGTATCTCTAAGTCAACTAGGAAGAAGACATCGATCATGCCAAGAGAAAGTGCTTGCAAAGTGAACGTTTGAGGAAGCAGAATTGTTAAGATTTAAAAAAAAAAAAAAGCTCCCAGCTCTACCCTCACAGACTTGACTGGTGGGCCACAGCTGCAAAAGCCAGAGATGGAATTCCAAAATGGAACCATGAACCTCCTTCCAGCGCACTCTTGGTTCTTACCGAGTGTACAGGTTGTCTCGAGAGGCAGAATAAATGACTCCTTGGATCACTCTGTCTGCTTTCATGGGCACAACTCTATTTTGCTAAGGAATTTGAGAAGCGGGCAACTCACCAAGGGCTGGAAGAGAAAGCCTAAGAAACCCCACGGGGTCACTGGCAATGCGCTTGGGGATGTAAAGTGAACCTTACAAACACTGAAACAGCCCGTCGTTTTTCTCAGGGCCAGTCCACGCAGAGCTGGGCCGACAGACTGAGCTGCTAAGTTCTAGGTAGTCCTTCATTCCTTGCTCACCTGGACGGTATCATTACCATGCTGACACTTGCCCTAGTTTTCAAAGAGCTGATCAGGCAGCAGCATGTACATGAGGCCTAAGAAGAACAGTGGAACAGCGGCTTGACTGTCACCATGTGCACAAATCAAGGTGACCTGGCTCCGCTTGTACATCGCCATAAGGACACGCCATCAGCCAACTCTGCTGCTCACCGGGGCGGAGGGAAGGCCAGTAATCAAGTTTAGCGCTCTCGACACAAGTGAACCACAGTGCCCTTAATCTAGATTCCCAAACATGGATTTCTGGTTCCTAAATTGGCAATGGGTCCTTCTTGGTTGCTCACATTTTGGAGGCCCTCAGTTCTAGCTATTCTCCCTCACTACGGGCCTCTCCCTACAGATCTTCCTCATGCAAAGGCAAGGCCAATGACTGCCGGAAGCCATCCCTCCAGACCCAGATTTCAGGGTCCTGCCTGGGTTTTGCAGTGCTTTGGTAACTGAAGGCAATAATTCCGCCCCTTTGCCTGAATCAAAAGCTCTATGCCAAGGAAGCATCTCTATGGCTTCCTATCAGTAGACCAACCTGGCTTGATTGAGATCAAGGACCAAGAGCCACAGTTACAATCTTATGATCTTTCCCCCCCCTAGACAAAAAACGTAACATCATCCAGGCTTGCATACCTCCCATTGCTAAATACTAAAGCTTGGCATTCATTGGGAGATTGTTGCAGTGATATGACTTAAACTAAACTCCTTTGCCAAGGAAGGGGAGAGAGGCATTAGTCCAGGGGTAGTCAAACTGCGGCCCTCCAGATGTCCATGGACTACAATTCCCAGGAGCCCCTGCCAGCGAATGCTGGCAGGGGGCTCCTGGGAATTGTAGTCCATGGACATCTGGAGGGCCGCAGTTTGACTACCCCTGCATTAGTCCATTCTCCAGAGCACCAGGCTCAAGAGCCAAGTAGGGAGGAAGCTGCATTGTGGGGAAGGGGAGCGGGGCGGCTCACCTAGGCCACACCTGGATTGCATGCTTGTTATCTCCAGCCCAGCGCCTGAACAGCATCCCCGCCCCCCCGAAGGCAACCCACAGTAAGCAGCAGACAGCATGTTGCAAACGGCAATAGCTGCTTCCCACGGAAACGGCCAAGTACTCCCTCTTTTTGGAACACAGAAGCCTGGCCCATTAGTAGCTATGGCAACGTGGTGGCTTTCTCTTCTGATTCCTGGTCACCCAACTAAATTCCTTCTGTGGCTGTCCACCCACAAACATGCCCGTTACAGAACAGTCAATCATTAGTTCTTGAGAAAAAAAAACAACAACAACCACCCACAGAGGTCTCGTTAACTTGGGGGAGGGGGGTTCAGATCACCCCTCAACACTATTCCTACTGCAGGGGAAGAAGTGTGCACAAACATGGGGAGAGGTACACAGGTGCTTTATGTGCACATGCATCAACAGAATGCTCTGCCAACTGTGGTTTGCTGGGTGCCCCCACAAGTGCGGCAAATGCATCAGTCGCACACAACAGCGAAAAAAGGGGGTGGCTGGGAAAGGAAGCACTGCAAGGACGGTTGGTTGTGGAGTCCTGCCTAAGGCTCACTCGAGGCAGAACACCCCTTCGATCTCTGCCTGGGTATCTAGCTGCCAAGAGATCCGAAGCGGATGGGAGGAGATTAGTCCAGAAACGACTGGCCTCCCCCCATTCCCCGCGGTTGTGTTTTTCTCTGCTATACCGCAGCACTGCCAAGGGAGCTCAAGGACTAAGCTTATAGGGGGGAAAACACAAGTGGTAAAGTGGGAGGAGGAGGAGGAGGACACAATTAAGCTTTTATCTTTCTTTCTGACACTAAATGCTGGGGGAGGGGGTGTCACATACAGTGGAAAGAGGTTGTAAAGGAGCCTGGTCACAATTTGGGCTGCAGGAGGAAGATTGTATGTTAAGCCGCACTATAGAACGTATTCCCTGCAAGTAGACTAGCCCAACAGGAGCAAGATGGGCTAGAACAGGGGTAGTCAAACTGCGGCCCTCCAGACGTCCATGGACTACAATTCCCAGGAGCCCCTGCCAGCATTCGCTGGCAGGGGCTTCTGGGAATTGTAGTCCATGGACATCTGGAGGGCCGCAGTTTGACTACCCCTGGGCTAGAACTTTGCGCCCTGATGCTGTTCTTTCAACAAGCAGAATGACTTTGCTTTCCAATGTGAGTGAACACTTCTTTCTTTTCTTAAAGGGACGAGTACCAGCCCCTCCTGCTAGCTCAAGACTCCATTGCCTCGTTCCGTTGCATGTGTGGATCAGGCCTAACTTGGTCCATCGAGATAAGATAGGAATTCACACACTTCACAAATGCCTAGTCAGGTTGAGGCATGTTTTAAAGCATCTCCATCATGGATATGGCAAAGCGAGGGGTGCCCCAAGCCCCCTACCAAACCCTACCGAGGTGGGAAAGTGAACTCCGTTCTGTTCTAGATCAGGAAAAGCTGTACCAGCTGTCATGTGGTCCGGAAAAGCTAACCTGTCCCTGCTGCTCTTTCCTAATCTGGAAGGCACCTTTAAAAAAGCTTTTCCACTCGCCTGAAGTGAGTCGGCAGAATCATTATGGTGTGTCCTTCCCCACCCCCACCCCATACTAATCCTAGCCACTCCCACCAGCATGCCGTGGTGGCTGTTTGAGGGGCCAAGAGCAGAGATTCCACTTTGGAAACTGGCCCTTCGGAGGGCCTTTCTGGGGTTTGTTTGGAATCTTTTTAAAGTGCTCCCTGTAAGAGAAACCAAGGAAAGATGTCCCCCCCTCCATGCCCTGCAGTAGAAGGGGGATTTCTGCGAGATGGCCGCTGGGAATGCTAGCAGGCGCTGAGCACTCATCATCGGTGTCTCTAAGGAGAAAAAAAAACCCAACCTAGTTACTTTTGAAATGCACTTTTGTAAAACAAAACGCCATTTCCTATGAATGGATCATCTTTGGGCCTTCAGAATACACTTGAGCAGTCACCACGCAGGGAAGTGACCCTCAGTTTGCAGAAGCCTGTTTGAGGAAAAAAATCTGAAATGCGCCTGAATTTCTGTCTCTCCCCTGAACGCAGCACTCCATTAGCAATTTTTTTTTCTCTCCCAAACTTCGGCAGTTTTTGAAAGAAAAAAAAACCAAAGTGTTCACAGTGGCATAACCCAACGATTTACACAGGCGGTGGCGAAGGAGATCCCGTGCCAGGATGCAGCTTCCAGAATGGGGATCTGGGATGGAGTGATGAGGAATTCTCCTCCGCCTTGGAATCAGCAGGAAATTGCTGGAGGTTCCTGGACACTGGAGGTTGGGGAGACACGAGGTGGCCTTGAGCAAAGTGCACCTTCCGGAGTGTTCTGTTCTGGGAGCGGATCAGCAGTGCACGTGGCAGGGAAGAGACCTCCGGAGCCCTGCCTGGAATGTTGTGTGAAGAGAAGAAAGTCGCAGACGAGCAGTTGGCACCCAACGTGACTGTGGTTGCGGAGGTGACCGTTTCCAGCAGGTCTACCCTGGCTTTTTCACATTTAATGGGTTTCGATTACCACTGGCTCGTAAACTCCAGATGACACCCTGCGTGAGGAATTAAAAAAAGGGGGGGGGGAGTGGGGAGAAGACGACAATCATTTTATGCTTGAGGCTCCCACCCTGAAGAGCATCAGCTAAGCACTAAAATTGAGACTGAACTAACCTGTTAAAAATAACTAACCTTGTCTGAAAGCCACCATCAGAAAGATTTTGGGGAGGGACAGGGGGGAGAAGAGAGGAGGAGGAGGAGGAAAACAAACAAACATTGCTTTAATAGAATGTCATTCTTTTTCCTGGGAGAGCAGGAAGGTGTTACCATGCTAGAAACGATCTGATTATACAGAGTATTATGTATTGTACGGCGTGTGTTAGGGTTGCGCGCTTCAGCCGCCGAAGCAGCCGTTTGTGGCCAAAGCGGCCAGCACTGCAGTGCAGGGGGAAGGGGCAGCAGGGCTTATTACGCTGAGCAAAAGAGCCAGAGGCCTGCAGACTTCTGCTGCTGCAGAACTTTCATCCCTCATCTCCTTCCTCCTCCTCAATCTTTCCCATGTATTGTCCAAGTCTCCTTCCCTAGAACACCCAAAGCTCCTGGCTGGCATAACTCTGTCACACAGAGTAACAGTGGGCACATCCTCACTATGGAAACAGCCCAAACTCACACTTGGAAAGTCATTGGCCGGTACCTGTTTGCAAGCTGAATCCCGCTCAGCGTCGTCGTGCCATCTCTGCTCACAAAGAGCCTCAGGTTGCTATCTGTCAGGAAACAGGAGAGGAAAATTGAGGAACAAAACCACAGGATGACCATCCCCTGGGAGGCTCCCCCCAGACAATCTGACACTGTGCAGAGGGTGGAGAACAAGTCTCACTTAATCTTGCATGGACACAAAAAATGAACAGCGTTGCTTCTAGCCACCACTGGCACATTTCAGAAGAAGAAGAGGAGTTGGTTCTCACATGCCGCCTTTCTCTACCATAATGGTTCTCAACCTTCCTAATGCCGTGACCCTTTAATACAGTTCCTCTTGTTGTGGTGACCCCCAACCATTAAATTATGCAAGTGTTCTTTCACAGAAATTAAACCAAAACCGACCAATGGTGTGAAGATCCATCGTCCATGATTGTATATGAATTGGTTTTTTTTACAGGTTTCTCAAAGTTCGGCTTTGCCTCTTGTCCCACCATGCCAATCTCGCTCTTTTCCACAGCTCCAGACAGACAAATGCTCTATCTTGATCTACCAGAAGGAGTCTCAAAGTGGCTTACAATCGCCTTCCCTTTCCTCTCCCCTGTGAGGTAAATGGGGCTGGGAGAGCCCTGCTTAGCCAGAACAGCTTTATCAGTGCTGTGGTGAACCCAAGGTCACCCAGCTGGCTGCATGTGGAGGAGCGGAGAATCAAACTCGGCTCGCCAGGTTAAAGTTGGCGCTCTTAACCACTACACCAAGCTGGGTCTCAGAAACTATCTTTCAGAAACTACCAGTCAAACAAAGTAAATGCCCCCCCAAAATAGATAACAGAGTACCAGGGAGAAAAGATGAAGGAGGAAATGTGATACTTGATTGGTTAGTAGTAAGACAGGACTGGAATCTACTAGATGGATACTGTCATACATAGAAACTGGACATGCCTCCCACTTCAGAGAGAGAAACATGTCCACAGAGGTTGAATTTGGGGGTCTACCATCACCTACATAACCACCATAAATTTATCCCTACAAGTGGCCACATAAATACTACAAACAGGGGAAGCGGTTTCCATAATGGCGGTGGTTGTGCTGGTTGCCTAAAGTGCCTCTTCAGCAGTGGCTACCAACCAAATAGATGAGACAAAGACAGATACAGCCTACAGGTGCCAGTTAGTTGTCCCTCCAGAAGGATGGCAGAAACATTTAAGAGCCAAGGGTTAAACACCTCCCCCCCCCACCCAACGAACTAGTGTGGTGTAGTGTTCAAAAGTGGCAGCTTCTAATCTGGAGAGCCGGTTTGATTTCCCACTCCTTCACATTCAGCCAGCTGGGTGACCTTGGGATAGTCACAGCCCTGATTGTGCTGCTCTCACAGAAGGAAAGAAAGGCGATTGTAAGCCGCTTTGAGACTCCTTTGGGCAGTAAAAAGCTGGGTATAAAAACCAACTCTTCTTCTTCTTCTAAGGTTGCTTTCAAACCAAGGAGGAACCTAATTGTACATCATTTGTACCTCTGGAAAGAGTCCCAGATCATAAAGGGTGCACGTGGGAGATGTTGCTCTCAGGATGCTGCCTGGATCCTGCAGCTGAATTTCATGCAGTTGGGATATAGAGCACTGATCTACAGGACCTGAACCTGGGAGTCCTCAAGGGACAGAGAGCAGCTCCATTTTCCGGACAACTGCTAGAAGCCTCACCTTCCGTGTTGCTGACATCTGTAAAGTCTTGACTCTGCATGATTTTCTCCACTATGGCATCGGCATCAATCCTGGTGTCGTCCACCCACGTGGGATGACTTTCCACAGAATCCTTTTTCCTCCTGACAATGGAAGGAAGGACAGAAAGATGAAACAAGCCCACTCTCGGTGGCAGAATGTTTTAATTTCGGCTACAAAGGGCTAATAGTAAATGGTACAGTGTTGCTTTTAACTCCCAGATCTGTCTCTGAACACCTTGCAGGGACCATATCCAGTCTGTAATGTGATGTTAGTAATATGTAATGTAATTTCAAATCTAACTCTCTGGTCTCAGGACAAAATAACTTGCCAGCACAGCTTGTCGCTTGCAGGGATTCTTCTATGCTTGAGTAGAGATGGAGGGGGCAAGCAACTAGTCTCTTTTAATTATTTCTTTTAACAAGTTGGAAAGTATCTATCAGTAATTACTTATATGGACAGTTTTTTTTCTCTAATGTTTTTGTGAACTACCACTGAACTCAAAAGGACCGATTAGATGTTTTAATATGGCATAATATGGCATAATTTGGATACTGTGGCAAAGTTTACTGATCTGCCACTAATTTACCTTTTTTGTATACCTGTACTCTCATGATCCTTGTTCCATTTTGTTTGAGAAACACAAAAGGTATGTCTTAAAGGTGCTCTTGGATTCCATTTTTGTTGTGCTATTTCAGAACAACATGGCTACCCACTTGAATCTATACCTGGACAAGTAAAATAATTTGTTTGACAAAGCTGTCCCTGATTTTTCTTGCAACTAAAGCAAATGGGTACCTTGTAGGTAATATGAGGGTCAAGATCTGACAATGACATACATAATATTTCATCCTCTGTATAGTATTGTATTTTTAAACTGTTGTAAGCTGCCACAAGCTGGCATTGCCAGGAGTGGCGGATTAGAAATAGAAATAAATAAATAACATTACAGTCACGAGGCATATGTACTATGCAGAGTTTAAGCTTTGTCCATTTGCCTACATATTTCAAAGCCAGTCTCGTAAAAAAGCAGAGACACAGCTCAATGGCAAAGTTTCATGGTGTACAAACAAGAGACCAGTCCCTCACATCTCCAGTGAAAAAGACCTTGGGCAACTGAGCTGGGAAAGCAGATGAGATTGAGCTGGAGAGAAAACTGTGATACGAGATAGTTTTGCGTGCAGAAGAGCCATGTGAAGGAAGTGAGCATTCACATTAAGTGGCAGGAATCCTCTGAATGCCAATGCTAGGAGGCAACATGGGGGGAGGCCCTGTTGTTGGCTCATCAGATTACAAGTATGAGTCCGGATGCTGGATTAGATAGGCCACTGGTCTGCTACAGCTGGGATCTTCTTATGTCCTCATAAGACACAAGAGGTCTTTTTCTCCCATTGCACCAGCTGAAACTCACCTGGATGATCTATCCAAGAGGAGGTTTGGCCTTGGTGGGCGAGGGGGCTTCTCCAGCTTGTGCTCTCGTTCGCCCTCGGGGCACTCAACCGTCATGCTGAGCCCTCCAGAGGCGCTGCTGCTGGTGGAGGTATTCCGGCGGTGGGTCAGGTCGGACATGCTGGAGGACCGCGAGTGCTCGGTGCTGTAGCCTGTGAACAGATGCAGTGTACATTATGGACAGTCTGCTGCTGCACTTCACTGCCACAAAGCAGCAGGATCTGCATGCAACTTACTTCCAAGCATGTTTAAATGGAAAAGTTGTAGCTCCTGGCACACAAAGCCTCAGAACAGAAGATACATACTGAACTTCCTCTTCCAAATGTAAAGCTACAGCCAACCTTGTGGGCTACAACTAGAGATGCCCATCTCCAGGTGGGGCCTGGTCTAGTCCATGAATTACAACTGATCTCCAGACCACAGAGATAAATTTCTCTGAAGGATAATTAGGGTGGATTCACAGCTCTGCTGAGTGTCCTTCTCCAGGCTCCAACCCCAAATCTCCAGGAATTCCCAAGAACCCTAGCTGCAACCATGGAGTACTGGGTTCAAATTCCAACTCTGCCATAAAGCTCTCCAGTTTACTTCTAGCCAGTCGCTCTCTCTCTTGGCCTGAACTATTACTTCACAAGGTGAAAAGCAAGAGGGGAGAATCTCATAAGCTGTCTTGAGCTCTGTGGAGGCTGGAAAAACAGAATGGCCTGGACAAACTCAGGCTTTATTCTAATTAATAACAAATAAAAAGGTTTTGGAAACTGCCTCCAGTTCAAAACAATAGAAAGGAAATCATATGAAACAAAAGATCTTGAAAACTTATGAAACAGCAACCTTGAAAACTTCAAAGCTAGCATCCTCAAACCTGCCACCTAGGAAACCGACAAAAACAACAGTGAATTAAGAAAAAGAAAGGCCTTAACTTGGGAGCTGAGCAGACTTAACATCCTACCCACTGCTGTAGGCAGGGAGTTGTGCAGTCAAGGTGTCACTATAGAGTGGACCATCTCCTTGCTAATCAAACACCTCCCCTCGGAAGGAGGGCCTTTCTAGGAAAAGGCCTCTGCAAAACTCTTAGGCATGCTTCTGAAGTGTTAAAAGTCATAGCCCACACTTGCCAGGGAGCAACGGAAATTCTTCTTGAACTGGCGAGAGGCGATCTTGCTAATTAGCTACCATCTGCAATCCTGCTGCAGCATTTTGCACTAACTGTCTACAATGCCTTCGTGGTGTGCCAACAGTCACATCTGCTCTTATCAAAGTACTCTGCAATTCCAAAACTGCAGAAAATGTGCTCAGAATCGATCTGTGCAGACAGCATCCTTAAGGTTTCCTTGGCGCATACTATGCCCAAGCCCTGCCCTGCTTTGCTTGATCAAAAAAGAAGAAAAAGGACCGACACTTGCCGTACAATAAATTCAATTTCTGAAAAAAAATTTGGTCTCTTTACATCATACATCATACATCAATATGTATCAACCAGGTCAAGGTGCCAAAATGAGTCTCCGGATTAAAACAATACTCGTGTAGATTCTTTTTCTTCTTTGTTAACATTTGGTTAAACTGCCAGGACTTCATTTGGGAGTTCACTACTTTGCTTGATCAGCAGTTACCAGAGATCTTGGATTGCTGGCTGGCATAACTGGAGTTCCGCGAATGCCCTGAGTGGAACACCTCCTCTGGACTGGACAAGTTCTGGTCCGGTCCCTCTGGTACACCTTGTAAGCAAAAGAAAGCAAGTCAGAAGTGCTGCCGGCAAAACATGGCTATGTAATTCTTACAGTTGGGAGGATGTAAGAGATCTCAGCTACAGCTGCCCAGGGGCCCTGAAGCTGTACTATTTATAGGCAATATTGTCTCTGCAGTAGCAAACCCGACACTGGAAGGAGTGAGAGAAAAACCATCTGCGGCAAAAGAAATCTTCTAATACTAAAGTGTAGCTTTCTGCATCTTTTTATTTTTTGAAGAAAGAGCTGCGGAAATCAACCACACTCGGTTACAGTCAAACTGGAGTTTTCTCTCGTTACCACCTTCACCATTTGGCTTCTCCTCGCTTGTTAAGCAGAGGAAGTAGCCAGGCAACTTTCTGCATCAATAGATTCCTCCTGACTGTCCTCTGATCAGCTGAATGCTGAATGAACAAGACTCTCACTGCAGAGTCTTTTCTCTGCGGAGGATTCAATTTTAAAACCTAAAGTCTATCTGGACGCACCAGCGCTTGCTTGACACATTGCAAAGAAAGGATTTGGGTTTATTAGTCTTTGCTCCCCTGCTGTATGCAGAGCCTTTTCCTTCCAAGCAACCCAATGGGGCTGCATTATGGAACATCAGCACATGATGCATGTTACGGATTGTACAAGACAAGCCAATCCGGCTGACAAGATGTGTGGTGTTGGTGGGGTTTAGTGGTTTGGTGGAGTATTAAGGCTGGGATCTGGGAGGCCAGGCTGGAAATCCCACTCAGTCATGGAAGCTTGTTAGGTGATCTTGGGCCAGTCAATCTCAGGCTAACCTACCTTACAGGGGTGTTGTTGGGGAGGAGGACAAGGTTGAAAGGAGAGGACAATGTTGGAAGCTGTTTTTGGGTCTCCGCTGGGGAGAAAGCTGAGGTACAAATAATTTTTAAAAAGCTAGGACACAAAGTACTTCTGGGAAAACCAACAGCTTTTGGGGGGGTGGCAAAGCAGAGATGTTGCTATCTTAAAGGTTCCAGGAGCTTGGAATGAAGCCACAGCAAACACCTAGAGCAGGGGTAGTCAAACTGCGGCCCTCCAGATGTCCATGGACTACAATTCCCATGAGCCCCCTGCCAGCATTTGCTGGCAGGGGGCTCATGGGAATTGTAGTCCATGGACATCTGGAGGGTCGCAGTTTGACTACCCCTGACCTAGAGTGACTGCTGAGCAAGCTTTGGAAAGCTGCTTGCTTAAGACCTCTGGACCAGCGGATAAGGATGCTGCACCAATGGATATTCGAACCATCGCAGGATGGGTCTCAGACAAGCCTGTGGGGAATGTGTGAAAGAAACCTCCATTAAAAAAAATGGGTGCATTAGGTTCTGTCTGCTGACAATATATTGCATGTTCACGTCGATACCACTCAGTTCTGTTTTTGGATATGCAGACGGAATTGTTTTCCTAGGAGCAGAAATACAGGAAGCTGCCTTCCATCAAACCTGATCACTGGTTTACATCAGGGATGGCTGAACTAAGGCTCTCCGGATGTCCATAGGCTACAATTCCCAGGAGCCCCTGACAGCATGTGGAGAGCTGCAGGCTAGCCACCCCTGGTCTACACTGTGGCAAATGCTCTCCAAGGTATGAGGCAGAGAATGCTAGAGAACCTCTAGCTAAGGATTGAGACCGAGATGCATGGGAAGCAAGTAATCTATTGCTGAAATAGCCTCCTGTTTGGGCCTAGGCTGGTTTAGAAAACTATTTATTTGGAAGAACCAAGCATTGAAGAGAGATAATAAGAGAAGCAGGTGGCCTAACGGGCATGGAAGCTGTTCCAAGCCTAGATAACAATAGGGTACAAGTCAGGAATGGAAAAAGGTAACTGGTACTTAAAAAAAGGGAGCTGAAGACCAAGATCACTGGTAGAGAGCTCGAGAGGTTTGACACAAGCACTTGTAGCCTGGAGTCCATGCGCGATGTGGCAGAAGTTCAGCTGATGCACTTTAGAAGGCATACCTGACCCAAGGACAGGGGGCCTGGACTTGTTCTGACAGACAGAGCCGATTGTGACAGGCGTGCTGCTGCTGCTTGTTCCTTCACCTTTACAGGTCAACTGCAGGGTGGAGTCCTGACCCGGGATGGTGATAGATTTGGCTGTGGATGGAGGCCTACAGAAGCAAAAAACAGAAAGAGTCATATTAAAAACAGATTTTTCACGTGAGGAAACATTCACACTGGGTTGATTTGTTACAATGGAGGAAAGAGGTACTGAAGGGAACCTTGGAGGCCCCGGGTGTGATTCTAGGCCCGAGGGGAAGGCCACTCCGCTGCCGGGGGGGGGGCGGGGGGGAAGTAGGCCTTCCCCCCGGGCCCAGAAACACCGCACCCGGGGGCAATGGCACCTCTATGTGTCTGCTGGGCGGCCACGGCGGGGGGGGGGGGGGGGCTTTCAAAGCCTGTTCTCACAAACGGGCTTTGAATCTAGTAATATATAAAATGGGTAGGAAAAGACAATGGATGGCCATTTTGCCACTTTGAGCATGCAGGGTGGCAAATAGCTTGATCTATTTGATCCTCCTGGAAAAGACGTGTGTTTTTTGCATATGAAAATGAATTTTAAAAAGCATCTTTTCCCCCATCTTTCCTTTAACCCACTAAGGCAGCCTTTTTCAGCCTTTTAATCGTGGAGGAGCCCCTGAAATATTTTTCAGGCTTTGAGGAGCCCCAGAACCAAGCCAGAAGTGATGTCAGGAGGACTCACCTCCCTGATACGCCCAAGGAGGACTGAGGAGAGGGGGGATAAAAAGGAAGTGGTTTGAGGCTGGAGTAGGTTCCAGGCTCCGCCCCCTTCCCCAAGCAAGGCAACCATGTGAGAATGCTACCCTTAGGTCAATGGAAGTTGCTGGTTCCTGCTTTCATGGGAATTCAGATAATAGCTTGTAGCCAAGTCCATTCAGGCAAGATATAGGCCAGGGAGCCCCTGGGAAACTCTCATGGGAGTTCCAAGCAGTACCAGATGGGAACCTTGTTTTATGAAAGCAAAACAGGCAATTGGGTTTGAGACAGTTAAAAACTAACTGCATGGGCTGCTGTAGCAGTGTAGGAATGTAACCTCCAATTATGTGATAAACCCAACTTTACCATGCATACAGATACAGAAGTAAGAGACCCAGTCAGAGGTATGACAATCCTGGCTCCTTTAAATAATTTTTTTAGCATAAGAGCTCATCCAAACAACTCACGTTTTGAAGCAGGGGTCTCCAGAGAGCAGGGACATTCCAATCATCACCTGCGAAAGAGGGACAGTATGAGGCAACTTAATTCCTTTGGGTGTTGAGCTGGTTTTCGTGATGGTTTTCGCTGAATTGTTTTATTGGCATGATTGACTACTGTAACCTTCTTAAAAATAATGTCAGCTTTATGTTGCTCTTATTGTACATAACTCTCAGCGTTCTTTCTGGAGAACATAGAATCATAGAATCATAGAGTTGGAAGGGGCCATACAGGCCATCTAGTCCAACCCCCTGCTCAACGCAGGATCAGCCCTAAGCATCCTAAAGCATCCAAGAAAAGTGTGTATCCAACCTTTGCTTGAAGACTGCCAGTGAGGGGGAGCTCTAATGAGTATTCTAACACCACTATTGAGTATTCTAAGTAAAAAGAATGGCTTAATTTTAAAATGCAGCGTATTTGTACCGTCAACTTCGGTGACAAATAACACAAAGAGCCTTTCCATTTCCCCCCCCCCCCTTCCCCTTGAATTTCTGATCAGGCATAAGGTTCTCCTCCCAAGAATCAATTTATCCAGTGGATGACGTGCATACTGGGCTCAGTTAGCACTTGGAAGACTGCCAGCATTATGTGCTAACATAGTGACCAAGAAACAGAACTGATTAAGAACAGTTTGTTCTTCCATAGTATTCTGTGAGGTGCCTTTTGCTTTGTATCGTTCTGCTTTACTGGGCGATTTCTGAACAGAGTTTTTTCCCAGCCCGCTGTTTCTCCAATCCTCCACAAAGGGGGCAGAGAGGATCCCAAGCAATAAGGAATACCGACGGCTGCAAAAAACTCTGCCTGAAATCCCTGCATTGAAGTCAGCCAAGCACACAGCAGTTCAGTATTACTTCTATATATGCGTTCTTGAAGATGTATGTTAGGAAACATGCTGCTGTCAAGAGCCAGCAACAATGTAGAGCAGTAGGTTTAGTCAGGCCTGGCTGACAAAGACCTAATTTTGATGCTGGATAGCCCTTCTCAAAGCAGCAAGAAGCTCCTTCGTTATTATATATCTATAGCCTTTCCACCCAAGGAAAGCTTACAATAAATAAAATCTGACACACAAGATATTTGGAATGCGCATGACTTGGGGGACAGTTTTGTCCGGATCCTTGGCACTTGACGCAAAGCAAAAGAAACAATGAATCGTGTGGCCAAGATATGAATCTGTCTTTTGGAGCACGATGAAGAAAGGGTAAGTGAAAAGTCTCTTTATTATGCAAACAAATCTTAATCCTAAACAAAATGAATCCAATAATCCGTGGACGAGGATGTCTCCTTTAACCAATGCTGAAAGCTGAACAAGGTTCTGATGAATTATTGTTTCCAAGGGATTTTCTCAGCAGCAAAGCCTACGAGGCATAGAAAACAGCTCTAGGAAGAAGCCAAGCTCAAAATGGCTGCTTTAACTTTTCTTGCTCAATTCAGAGGACTGATGCACTAACAGGCAGCAGTACCTCAAATTGATCGCTTAAGTCAGCTGTCAGCATTGCTTAAAGGAGGAATGCTTGTCTAAGGATTATTTCCTCTCGATTCATTTTGCTTAGGATGAAGATTTGTTAACATAATAAAGAGACTTTTCACTTACCCTTTCTTCATCGTGCTCCTAAAGACACAGATTCATATCTTGGCCACACAATTCATACTTTCTTTTGCTTTGCTATATTGCTTTTGTGTTCTCCTGTACTGTTTTTGTTTTACTTGAGGACCCATGGCATGGATGCAATAGAATCAAGTTGTGTTACAGCAAAGGCATGATGAGGTACCATTTCAGTGAGTGTGTGCATGAAAGAGAATCACCCCGTTTACTGTTTCCCCTAAGGAAAAAAACGTCATAGCCACTGGAAAACAAGTACATCAGGTCCCCAAGGAGTTCCTTGTGGGCAGCACAGTGCCCAGCCTGGCACGTCCAGCCATCTCAATGCAGCTGGAGGTGCTTCGGGAGACTACAGGAGGCATCAAGTCTTGTTCTGCAAGGAGTGCCTTTTTGTAAACACATTATAGGATGATGCTGGGGGCTCAGGACCTTTCCAAATTTAGTCATTGCTTCCCATGGCCGTCACTTTGTGGCAGTTCCCACAACCTTCTCTCAAAATTCCAAAAGTGTCCAGGAACTTGAGGATCCCTGCATCAGACAACCTCTTCCCCAGATGTGTGATTTAAGTTACAAGGAATTATTACACAGGGGAGGGGGAAGCACATACCAAACAGTCCACAGGAGAACAGTCTCCTTTATTCAGAAACGGACTACTTCATTCTGTTAGCATCTCAGTCCCTTAAGGCAGGGGTAGTCAACCTGTGGTCCTCCAGATGTCCATGGACTACAATTCCCATGAGCCCCTGCCAGCAGATGCATGGGAACTGTAGTCCATGGACATCTGGAGGACCACAGGTTGACTACCCCTGCCTTAAGGGGCAAAAAGGTGCTGGCTGACAGTAAAAGGTGATCACTCACTGAAGTACCTCTATTCTAAGGCAGCATGTTAGGAAGGCATTTTTCTGGACTGAGCCCTCCTTTCTGAGATCAGATAGTTGGGGCCACAAAGATCCTCAGTAATCAAGCACTGAAGCAACATTCATTTTAATCGCTGGGCTTCCATTTACGGCTTCGGCAAATATCTAGCTAAATAATGTAATGGTTTCTCAAATGAAGGTCAACCTGCAGGACAGGTGGACACATGGATGCATAAATTCTGGATGAAAATGACCGCTCCCGGAAGCAAGAACAATCAGGCGTTATGTAGGCAGGAGTGATTCCCCCTATCCCAAGGGGGTACGGAGACTTCCAATTCCTTACATCTTCTCTGATATTATAACAAAAATATCCGGGAGGGAAAAATATTCTCGGAAAATACACTTAGGCATAGAGCACCAATGAATTGGTTCTTCCTGTATTTACCTTCAAGATGGAATTATCCTGCCGAGTATTCTTGGTATCGTACCCTTCCAGCAAGCAGCATCGGACAGTGAACCCAGAGCCGGCAAACTCTGCCAAATTTAGGTCGGCAAAACCAAGCTGTAAAAGCCAACACATTTTTTTTTAAAAGCATTCAACACTACACAGGAAAGGAAAACACCATGTGGAAGCAGACACAAAACCGGGCAAGATCTGCACACCAGGATGGAACATGTCACATTCTTAACCCCAAAGAGAGGTAAATCATTACAGATAGCCAGGAAACTTTTAGGTATAAGGTGAAGGAAACAGAAGTGCTGCTCTGGGCAGGGACAGCGTTAACTTGCCTGCAGTCATTGCATAACCAAGGACACAGAAGACACTAGGTCAATGATGTGGAAAAACACACTCCTATGCGCACATACAAACATAATAAAGAGACTCTTTGTATTGGCCAGGGGTAGTCAAAACTGTGGCCCTCCAGATGTCCATGGACTACAATTCCCATGAGCCTCTGGTATTGGCTGTCCCAGAATACAGCGCAGCACGTACACCGAGAGATGAAAGGGTATTGTTGTAGATTAAAATCAGCACGCTGTTCCCAATAAGCAAGATTGAGAGATTGTAGCGAGAACACATTTTAGAGCTACCCCGCCTTTTCATTCAAGAGTTAAAAGTTGGAAGCTCTCTTAGATGGCTACAGCAAGGCTTGGGAATGTGCTCCCAACTCTAAGCCGACACCTAGAGGGTCTCCACTCAGGATTTCCTCAGCTAAACAAGGGCAAGGGAAAGCTTTGAGAGATATGACCAAAAGCTAAAAGTCCCATTTTCCTCTTGGATATCAGAAGAGCTGAGTAACTGTGTTTTTAATCTGCTTCAAGCTGCCCGCAGGATGTGCTTGGTTAAAAATCAGGGGCTTTGTTTTATTATTATTACTAAGTTGCAGAACACAGGAACTCATGAGAAAGTTTGGGTGAGGGCTATCAGTGGCTGCTCTATCTTCCTCCTGCTAATTCTTGAAGGCAGGACAACAGTCAGATCACGTTCAGGAATATTTTCTCAAGATAAACAGAGCCTATCTACCAGGCCGTTTTGGCGCACAACGGGACAAGACTAGTTTCAGTTCCAAGAGGCAGGCAGGAAGCTTGAATGAGAATTCCTGGCTTTTCATACACATGAAGCCGCCTTAGACTGAATCAGGCTGCTGGTCCATCAGGGTCAATACTGTCTACTCCAGGGGTAGTCAAACTGCGCCCTCCAGATGTCCATGGACTACAATTCCCAGAAGCCCCTGCCAGCATTCGCTGGCAGGGGCTTCTGGGAATTGTGGTCCATGGACATCTGGAGGGCTGCAGTTTGACTACCCCTGGTCTACTCAGACTGGCAGAGGCTCTCCAAGGTCTGAGGCTGAGGTCTTTCACATCACCTCCCACATGATCCTTTTAACTGGAGATGCTGGGGTCTCAACCTGGGACCTTCTGCATTCAAAGCCTTCGGGGAGGGTGGTATACAAATTGAATGAATGAATGAATGAATGAATTAATGAATGAATGAATGAATGAAGCAGATGTTCTGCCAGTCAGCCACGGTCCCTCCATCTCAGTCCCTTGAAGGGGCAAAAGATTCTGGCTGACAGTAAAGGGTGACCACTCACTGAAGCACCTCTAATCTAACTCACCATATTAGAAAGTTATTTTCTTGGAGTTTTCTTTTTAAATGATGCATCGCCAGTCACAGTCACATACATATGAACAAAACGCTCACAGTGCAGAATTCCTTGCTCAAATAATCACAAGGACTGTAGCTGTCATTTTTACTTCTCTGGAATTAGCTACTTGTCTAGAGCCATCTAAGTGAGTTCAGCGATAGGGTTGGGATATCCTGCATAGTGCAGGGGGTTGGACTAGATGACCCAGGAGGTCCCTTCCAACTCTATGATTGATGTGAATTATGAATCAGAGATTGGCCTGCAAAAGATTTCTAACCCCTGGAGTCTGTTTTAGATACTAGATCCTGGCAAGCCACTGCCAGTCAGAGGTGGTCCCATAGCCTGATTTAGTAAAAGGTAGGTTCATATGTTCAAGAATATTTGCTACTAGAAAATAAGCCCGCTGTAATCGAAATACATAGAGCCTCTTGTGGCGCAGAGTGGTAAGTCAGCCGTCTGAAAGCTTTGCCCATGAGGCTGGGAGTTCGATCCCAGCAGCCGGCTCAAGGTTGACTCAGCATTCCATCCTTCCGAGGTCGGTAAAATGAGTGCCCAGCTTGCTGGGGGGTAAACGGTCATGACTGGGGAAGGCACTGGCAAACCGCCCCTTATTGAGTCTGCCATGAAAACGCTAGAGGGCGTCACCCCAAGGGTCAGACATGACTCGGTGCTTGCACAGGGGATACCTTTACCTTTTAATCGAAATACAGCGGGCGCTAGCGGGGCTGGCGAGTTTGGGATTGCGGCAGGGCCAGAGCACGTACCCGAGGCTGGGCGGTGGGCGTCCGGTGAGGTGGCAGCAAGTCATCCTTCCCCCGCCCCATGGCCTACTGGAGTTTGTGGGTGCGAGGCAGGAACTGGTGGCGGACGGGCTGGCTACCCGAGCTTTGAGTGTCGGGTGGGCGGGATGGCTGGTGCCGCCGCTCCAGCACGGGGCTCAGCCGGCCCCTCCTGGCTGCGTGGGCCAGCGGGCGAGCTCAGCTGTGTGCGGGCGGGGCGGATGGCGGCTGCGGCGATGCGGGGGTGTCTTGCAGCGGCAGGTGGCATGCGAGCCACTCCCGGCTGTGCGTGCCGGCGGCGAGCCGTTCTGGTGGTAGCCACGGCCGCAGGCAGCGCCAGCGCCACGGCTGCAGCCGCTGGGCCCTCCTGGTCTCGCGGGCAGGCGGCAACCTGCCCTGTCAACGGCGAGCCAGGTATGGCGGTGGCCGGCCGCATGCGAGGGAAGTCGGAGGGGGGCGTATCGGGAGTCGCTTTGTGCCTCCCAATTCGTCAGTCTGACGGCAAGGAACCAATTTGCAGCCAGACTGATAATTGGAGGCTTTGCGCCTGCCAATTGGGCCCTCCAATTGTCAGTCTGGGGGAAGGGGCCTATCAGCACCCTTCCTCATCCCAGACAGGGCCTGCCCTCGGGGCCCTTACTGCTTTATTTTATCCGCTCCGCTAGGTGCGGTTAAAGATAGTGGACTTCTATTTGTTTTCAGACTAGAATTAAAGCCTGTTATAGCTAATACAATGGGTGCTAGCAGAGGGGGGAAGGAGGAAATAGCAAAGAGAGAGGGAGGTAGAAAGGAAGAGAGCAATTAAGATCGCGAGAGCTTTGCATTGCGAAGAGGAAGGGGAGGGGTTGTCCAGTTTGTAAGGTCATGAGGTTGTATATGTGTGTTGTGTGGGAGGTTGTGGTGGCATGGTGACAAGAACCTGTTGTTTGGAATGTTCGTTGAGTGTGGGAGAGGACTGACCTTTGAGAATTGTGGCATAGTGGTTACAGATGAGCTTTCCAGAGCCATGTCTTCAAATATGTGAAAGGAAAATCAGACTTCTTAGGGGGAGATTACATGGCAACCAATTCCTCCCAGTTCTGCATCATTTCCCTTCTTGTGTGAATTAGGCCACAGACAACAAATTGTCCCCCTGCCATAATCCACATGGGGTAGTCACAGTACACAGGTGTCCACCCTGCTCCTTCTGTCTCCATTTTTTTTTTACTGTTGATATAATATTATGTGCCCACATGCTTCTTTCACTGTTGCCGCTTAGAAGAAGAGCTGGATATTTGTACCCTGCTGTTTACTACCCAAAGGAGTCTTAAAGTGGTTTACAAATACCTTTTCCTTTCCTCTCCCCGCAATAGACAACCTGTGAGGGATGTGGTGCAGTGAGAGGTCTGAGAGAACTGGGAATGAGCCACAGTCACCCAGTAGGCCTCAGGTGTCTCAAAGCAGTTTCCAATTGCCTTTCCTTTCTCTCCCCATTACAGGCTCTCTGTGAGGGAGGGAGGGTAGAGAGAGCGCTAGTGTAAGTTTGGTGCAAGTTTAGTGCCTTACTTTGAAGCTGGCAATCTTAAGAGTAGGTCTCTCTGTGCATAGCAGCCTTGACCCTAGGTTTATGCACACCTTGGTAGTGTGGAATTCCAAAACATGAACCTACACCAATCTGGCAACCTTACCTCCTCTCTGCCATGTTTTCTTGACCTGAAATAGGTGGGGCCTGGAGAGCTCCTGGAATTACAGCTCATCTGCAGACTATAAGGATCAGCTGCCCAGGCAGAAAGGACTGCTTTGGAGTTTGTACAGGGTTGTTGTGGAGAGGAAAGATATAAGGTTGTTGTGAACCTGAAACACTTGAGGCCTACTACACAGGGTTGTTGTGCAGATGAAACAGGAGGCAAAATAACCTCCGCAAAAGCATCCAGTTTCATCTGCACAACGACCCTGTGTGGTAGGCATCAAATATACAGAGAGCTGCTTGGCTGCTTCTTCCCTCCAGCAGCGAGGTTGGACAGAGCAGTATTTTAAATGAGAAGGGGCTTTTCTGTAGCCTCCCTGTCAGCCAACTGTTTGGCAGAAGGGAAAAGCTCCCCCCCCCCCATAAATGAAAGCACAAGTACCCCCACAGACTCCTCTGCATTGTTCTCAGAAACATCTCCCTCACCTCAGTCAGGGGCTGTCAGAGGCTTCCTTTACAGCAGGCCTGAAGGGAGAGGGGAGGGAGCGCACTCATCAGCCCCCTGCCAGCTCCATCAGTGGTCTGAGGCAAAGCAAGTGGAGTTGTTGGATGTGACCGTTAGAGGTGGGAGATGCAGCCTGATTGGGCTGGTTGGGCTGTTGGGGGAGGGTGCCAGTGGAGCCAGGCCCATCCAGACACATGCAGAGCCCGGACAGTCTGCGCCCAGGAGGGCTTTTCACAATTATATGATAGAGCAAAGTGTTAAAGATTTGTATGCCACCCTTCCCTGAGGGCTCTGGTCAGCTTAATGTGGCTTTGCCTTTAGAACTCTAAGACAGAAATAGTTTGTATGACTATTATTTATTAGACTTATATCCCGCTGCTGTACTCTAGGTTTTCTATAGAGATGTTAACTCATACACTGTTAGGCATGTCTGGATCACCAGAGAAAAAGGCTTTCCGTTGACATGGAAGAGATGATCCTTACTAAGGAAGCAAGGAAACAATACTACAGATGTTACGTTGGGAAGCTTCCTGAACTCTGTGGTCAAAGCCACCTGGGAATATGCATCTCACATGACTACATCTGTGATTTCGGGAAGTGCACATTCCACACTTTGGGGGACCTAAAACTTCCACAGTCAACATGTATGCTTCCAGATTGTGGGGCTTATGGATATGGTGAATGCAAGTAGACTCAAAGCACACACACAAAACAAGACAACAAATTCCAAGGTTTGCCTCAAATCTCCTCTAATACATTTCTGGTTGTTTTTCCTAAACAACACGCCTTCCCATTCACTCTTGTGCTTCCCATTTAGAAGTCACCCTAGTTTCTGTACAAGTGACATAGTTCCACTCCCTTGCATTAGTCAACAATTTGGAACCCTGAAGAGGAAAGAAAAATAAATTAGAAGAGGATTCCTTCTGACGTTTGCCTCAGAGAAGGCGACCTGCTTTCCTTTCCTTATTTTTTTAAAAAATCGCTTTTCCACTTGTGGCCACACTAGTAGCTTTCACTAACACTGAAGAGAGGCTGTTTCTCGGTTGAAACACAACAGGAAAAACAGTGTGCTAACGAAGAAGAAATTTCCACGGTCAAGGGGCAGGCCTCAGTACTCCAACTGCCTCCACGTGTGGCGGGAAAATGGCAGGGTCTGGGTAGGACAAGGGGAGCTTGTCCAAAGAGCATGACTGAGGGCTTCAAGGTCCAACTTTGCACAGCATGCTGAGGTCAGAACTTTTCCAGGAAACGGATTCCCGAGGGTGAGGTGATGACTGAAGGCAGCCTGAAGCTGCTAAGGAAGGTCAGCCCTTGTAACAAAAGGATGTTCTCAGATATAACCTCTCAGTACCACTTCCTTCATTTCCCCACCAGCAGCCAGGACCATCGTCCGGCTCAGACACAAGCATTTCCTTTTCATCAGCACATCCCGCAGGCCCGTTTCCTCCTATGAGCTTGTCTGTGCTCTCTCTCTCTCTCTGTCTGCCAAAGAAGTATTAACAATGTGAAAAGATCCGTGGCTTCTGACTGGGATGCTGAGCTGCCTGTGCAACACCAAGTGAAAAGAGGGAAGACAGAAAGATTGTTCAGGGAGATCTCTGCTGCATAATGTCTACAAAGGCAGTCATGTTCACATTCTGGAGCACAACTATGGAAAGAAGAGAAATTCCAAAACTCCAGTGCTATCTTCAGTAATCTCTCTGCTCCTCTGCAACATTTTTGTTTTTGTTTTGAAGTTTCACAAACTTCTAAGGAGAACATGTTCAGAACATTGCTTCCCCATCACCTTTTCCAGTGTCCTCATCTGAAACACAATGGTTACTTGGCATCGGCAGGAGAGAAGCATTCTACCGTCTAGGTTAGAAGGACCAGAGGGCAGGGAAAGCAACGAGGTGGGGGAGAGGAACCATCGTTTTAATTGACAGGGTAACATGAGCAAGCATCATGGGACCATGGGGATGCAAGTGAGGTTCAGGAAAGGACGTACTTAAGAAGTGGACCTCAAAGAAGGCATCCAGGGGAACAGGAAGCCACTGTTTGAGACGTAGGAAGAGAAAAGGTAGACTATATGGACAGAAGCAGGCTGACAAAGAAACCTGTAGAGTTAGTTTCGTATAGGAGGTGGCTGTCTTTGTTTTTGACTAGCTATGTTTTGAAAGGCTCTGCCTACAGCCATGCCATGACAGCATCCTTCCTTTGGTCTTGTTCCCCCCACCCAGTTGGAGATACAGCATATGGCAATATATGACAGGGCCTTTTCAGGGGTGGCACATAGTTTAAGTTAAGTTTATTAAATTTCTATACCGCCTATCCCGGTAGCCAGCTCTGGGCAGGGTACAATATAGTATATATACAAATAACACAGGCTATGGAACATTTTTGAGAGCAATATCTATACAACTCACTGACAGTATGTAGGAGGTGGGTTAAAAACTTTCCTGCTCTGGATTGTTTAAATTGTGTAATGATGATGCACTGATTAGCTGTGGACTTCTGCTTTTAAATCGTGTTGTTTTTTTAGCTTTGCAGGTGTAATTTTTGGGATGTTATTTGATTGTAATATTTTGACCTCTCTTTACCATAACCTGCCTTGAGGACTAGAATAGTAGATATTGTAATAATGTTTCAGCTGCCCAATGATGAAGGAGCCTTTCCCTCCCAGAGCCTGTGCTAACTTGGGACATATGCAGATGAAATTGTACAGTATTTGCTTTGCAGGCCCTTGATCTAGGAAAGACCTTTGCATGAAACCTTGGAGAAAACAGCTGGATGGAGTGGACAGTATGGAGCCAGAAAAGTGGACGGCCTGAATTATTATGAGGCAGGTTGGTATATTTCTATGCATGAGCTGATTAATGTTGATTGCTGTCAGTCTAAATTTGCAACGGCCTTGGGGACAGGAAGAGGAAGAGAAGAAAGTAAAAATAGAACTATTATCTGAAAGCAAGAGATTTCTTACAAAGTAGTCTTATCATACACAGGAAGTACCAAGGGATCTGAATTTCCCAGAAAGACTACGTATATATGTTCTAGTTTTGAGTAATTTAGGAATATGTTTTGAGTAATTTAGGAACTCCAGAGGAAAGATATTCTTCCAGAGATTGTAAGCCATGACTTCTTTGGGTAGTATTCTTCCAAGCAAGGAATGCTGTTCCATTAGGACAATACATGGGAGGTGAAGCAGTAACATGTTCCCAGGAAAGAGAGAAGGAAGAGGATATTAACTGGAGCGTAGATCTGTTCCCGGAGAATCCCTTCCTTGGTTTATCTAAGGGTGGGACTGTGGGCAAGAGTGTTAATTTATTTGGCACCTTTAGACTGGCTGGCCTCTTGTAGCCTCAGCATCCCCATCTGCAATATGAGAACAACAGCACTGGTCTATCTTGTAGAGCTGCTCTAAGGATTTGGTGGGAAATTCTGAAGCCCTGAAAGCGCTCTATAAATGCTCCCACCATGATATGGAAAATACTTCTTGCAGTTCCTCTTACCTTGGAATAGGTTTTTCCACCTTTCAGTTCCTATAATGGGGGAGGGAGGGAACAAAGAAAGGGAGGGAGGAAGATGCATCAGTTTCACTGTAGGAATGAGAGCATGGTCATTCTTCTCTTTGTCCGTGCATAGTGACTGGCATTCAAAGATCACCCTTTGCCTTTTAGAGTATTTGCTGAGGATATCTTTCAGTGCAATGAAAACTATGCCGCTTGATTAACACTCAGGGCATTCCACTGCTTGGCATAATTACTGTTTCGCTAGGTTTATTAATTCTTTTGGAAGAGGGGAGAAATTAAGTACAAGAGCCCTGGGCTAGTCAAAGTTACTGTGCTAATCCTCTATGACTGCTCTAGCTGGCTGAACACACACTATCAGCTGCAAAGATCTCTCTATCATATGCATTTCCTGCATCCTACCTCCCCCAGCATCACAACCATCATAAAGTACACTTTGCCAGATAACTCTGCTAACAAAAGACAGCACATTTGAGTCTTTAATGTAATGGAGAAAGGCACAGTAGGCAGCTTACATAGCCACAGAGTAGTGGTTACTATCAGCCTAGGACATACCACTCAGCCAAGCAGCTCATTAGATGACCTTGTACCTGTTACACTTGCTCTCTCCGGTAACAAAGTTCTCAGTGGTGCTGCCAGGGCTAGACTCCATCCAGCACATGAGCTAAATGAGGACATAGTTTTGCATTTCACATCTTGCCATCTAAAAGCTGAAACGGTTGAACTGTACCATGCTTGTGACACGAGAAGGGAGTCACAGAAAACAGAAGCATTTATGCCATCTGGGACTTCTTGGGGGAAAGTGTAGACCTGGGAGAGGGACTGGTCTAAGCATTAAGCTCTCAACCATTTAGGAAGAGAGCCTGGTGAGGGCTTGGTGGGTAAGAAGGTACAATCCAATCAGAACTAACTTCCAAAATACAGTTTGGGGAACCTTGCATAATAACCAGAGGCACATCTCTAAATGCATCAGCTTGGCTCTGCACCCCTGATGGTGGTGGAAAAAGTGCCTTCCAGACTTATGGTGATCCTGTAGGGTTTTCAAAACAAGGGGTGTTTGGAAGTGGCTTCCATTGCCTGCCTCTGCGTCACAACCCTGGTATTCTTTGGAGGTCTCCCACACAAATACCAGCCAGGGCTGTTCCTGATTAGCTTCTGAGATCTCATGGCATCGGGGCCAACCTAAGCTATCCAGGTCAAGGCCTTTACATCCCTACCTAAAGGGTAATTGTACTGGTACAGTTATGTTTCTATAACTAGAAGCCAGCTCAAAACACAGAACACTCACCTTGCGGACAGACACACGGCAGATGCAGGGATCCAGAAGGCCAGTAGCAGGATTTGCGCTCATTTTGCAGACAAAGGTGAATTTCTTCTTCCAGCGTACACAATTTTCCTGAACCTCTTCTCTGTGGGGAATAAGAACAAAAGGGAAAGAGTGCTAAGTATCAGGTTTCCTCAGTCAGGAGGAACAAACTGTCCCCCCCCCTCCAAACTTTGTACACTGAGTTTGCGGGATGCATTTCCTTGGACTAGCAGCGAGGCAAACCATCCTAACATTGTGACCAAATAGGGATCCATGTATAAATGGGGAGGAACTGGGGTTACAGTGAAGTCATCATAGGATGGCTTTTGTCACCCTGCATAGGGGCTGTTCCCTGCACAATCTTGGAGAGGCAGGAACTTATTGTAAAGGCCCACTCAAATCAAGGCCATTTTCAACAATGGTGGGGATTCCATCCTCCTTCCCTTTTGGCCACTTGCTTCCCTTAATCCTGGCTGGCTGATGTGTTGCTACTGCTGCCTGTATTCCATGCCAGCCTGTATACAGAACTATCAGCTCCCACTGGGCTGGAGAAGAGAAACATTCTGACCTCCCCTCCATTTGTTTTGGAAGAAATAGCCTTCCTATAGCCTGCCGCATGCATGCCATCCATAGCTCAAGACCCAAGGAGTCTAAATGGAGACATCCTGCTCTCAAAAAGTTTACTCAGTACCAAGAAAGCTGGATATCAAGCTTTATAACTTCATCAGTAATATAAACATCTAATATCTTAAAGGTCATATGCAGTCTGGGCCCTCAGTAATTGAGGGACTGGCTCTCTGCTTACGCTCTACAAATTCCAACAAGCTGAATATCCTTGGCCCCAGGGAGGCTCATCTGACCTCGACCAGGGCTTTTTCTGTCCTTGGTAGAATGAGCTCCCAGAAGAGAAAGGCTCTGCCAGAGTTAAAACAATTCTGCAGGGCTTGCAAAACAGAGTTCTTCCACCAAGCTTCTGGTCAAGGCCAATGAAACAACCCCAACAACTAGAGCCCCCAGAGGACCCTCCCACCACCAGCTGCACCCAGCAGATGCACAGGTAGACTGTCCTGGCTGTCCCATCCCTGATTAGCTGTCTGTCCAACAAATGGCCAATCAGGAGAGATGTCCCATCCCTGGTGGCATCTCCCTCCAACTTCTTCCATCTGGAAGAATTACCAGCCCGGTAAGTGGAAGCTGGGAGGGAGGGCGGAGGGCCTGGAACTGTGGGCCCAGTGAGGGTTGGGGGGAAGAGGGAGGGAGAGGGCAAGCCAGTCCCTGCCAGTACTCCCACTATTCCCAAGCAGTTCCAGCCACGGCCTTGCCAGGCCTTGGCTGGGCTGCCCGGAGGGGGGGGGGAGGAATGAGTCCCCACCAGCACTCCCCCATGCTCTCAAAAAGGTCCCCCAAGGCCTCCCCAGGTCTTGAAGGGCCTGCCCGGGTTGGGGGGAGAGCATCTGAGTCCCCACCAGCGCTCCCCTGACACCCCGAAAAGGCCAGTCCAGGCCTGGAGAGGCCTCAGCAGGCCTTTTTGGGCCGGGGAAGGAACGGGGTCTCCACCAGCGCTTTCTCCTGCCCTCCAAAAGCGGGTGGGTGGGGGCTAGGACCTGCTGTATTTTTAGATACAAAGGGCTTTTTTGCTAGTAAGATAAGTACAATGTTTTCTCTGTAATATACTACAAATCTTCATTGTAAACTGCCCTGAGCCACAATGGAGGGCGGTATATAAATGTAATAAAATAAATAAATAACTTTCTTACAGTCGAGAAACCCCTGAAATATTCTTCAGACTTTGAGAAATCCCAGAAGTAGTGAGATTGTGCAGAATTGGGAAGCATAGCTGTATACATGCCCCCCATGCCCCCTCCCCAGGCTCATCACTGGCCATTTTAGGAGGGATTAATGGCTTAACATGACCATATATGGTCATATCACGCAATGAATGTTAAACAAATGTTAAAAACATACACAAGATTAACTCCCACCTATTCAGGAAACCCGTCCATGACTATGAAGAAACCCCAGGGTTTCACGAAACCCTGATCTAATAACATCTATAAATCCAAATAACATCTAGATGATTTGTTCATAAAGCATCCTACAGGGAGCATGTCACTAAGTTGTCTGAATTAGCCAAAGAGGGCAAAAGTCCACATAAGCCATGCCAGTTGAATGTACAACCACCAACACACCATGATCTTGTGTTTCTGAATGCTAGCATTGTTTCGAACCCTTATGTCATACAGGGGAAAGCTGCTTCCATTGAAAGCCAAATGACAAGTGTCAGTGGGTCGGGCTATCCTGTAGCTGCCTATGCCATTTAAAAAATATCTGTAGGTCTTTACAAATGGCCATGAGGCTCCGATTCCGACCGCCTTTTTAAATGCAGAATCAGACTTCACAGAAATGTTGACGATAGGTTAGGCTGAAAGACAGTGGCATGCACAAAGTCACGCTCCTCTGTCCTCTGCTGAAAGGAAAACTGCACGCTAAAAGCATTTTGCCTGGCTTTCTGGGGATCCCAGGGTAAAAGAAGAAGAACAGCTGGTTTTATACCCCACTTTTCACTACCCAAAGGAGTCTCAACATGGCTTACAATCGCCTTCCCTACCTCTCCCCACAACAGGCACCCTGTAAGCTAGGTGGGGCTGAGAGAGCTCTGAAAAAACTGCTTTAAGAGAATAGCACTATCAGGACTGTGATGAGCCCAAGGTCTCTCAGCTGGCTTCAGGTAGAGGCCCTGGGAATCAAACCCAGTTCGGCAGATTAGAAGCCACCGCTCTTATCCACGACACCACGCTAGTTCCCCCCAATCTCACCCCAGCAGCTTTACCCATAAGGAAGCAAGACATAGAATCAAGTAAAGCTGAAGTCCCTTGGGAAGAGTGATGCATGAGCACACCTCTCACACATATTGCCTCTGGAAAGTCCATCTGGAAATGTATGTTGGAAAGGAAATGATTGGGGGGGGGGAGGGAAACAGAAGAAAATTATATTGGCCGCAGGATGTCTAATGAAGTGGCTAGCATGAGCAGGAGGGTGGGTTATAAGAGAGCAGGCTGACCATCTTGCCGCACTTAAGTAGGTCTAAGGCACTAATATAGGAATGGAGAAGAACTGGAAATGTTTGGGACACCTCAACGGAAGGCAGGAGAGGGCTTCAAAATCTATCAAGGATAAGGGTGAAGGATGAATGGAACACATCCCTTTTTTAGATGAATATACATAAGCAAGCATACGCAGGGGGTGCTGGGGGGCGGGGGGGGGGGGAGTTGAGATGTGCTATACAGATCCTGGAAGGCTAGCTTGAGCTATTATAATTGGACATTCCTCAACCCAGAGACAATTAAGTTCTTAAACTCCGACTCAGAGGGGATAAAAAGGGGAAATGCAAGGGTGAAATTATCTCGAGCAGGAATTATCTGTAGCCACTAGCTAACAATTTAAAGGAGCGAACAAAGTGGAAGAGAAGCTCCACCAGGGAGGCGGTTGTGCTGCAATGATTCAAAGCAGCTCTCCCCCATTCTAGGCACAGAGCAAGTGGCTGGAATCCACTCTGGCAGGGGGAAAAAAGCTCTAATCCCAACCTGCGAATGCCTGGCTTTCCGCACTTGAATATTCAGTTACTGCACTGAATTCTTAGGGAGATAAAGGAGGCCTTCCCATCTCACCAGCCACAAAAACAAACCCAAAGAAGTTTGCGGGCTTCTCAAAGCTGTAGTACAGGGGTAATCAAACTGCGGCCCTCCAGATGTCCATGGACTACAATTCCCAGGAGCCCCCTGCCAGCGTTCGCTGGCAGGGGGCTCCTGGGAATTGTAGTCCATGGACATCTGGAGGGCCGCAGTTTGACTACCCCTGCTGTAGTAGGTACATGGGGGCAAACTGCCTATTTCCATTTCTGCACTGGAGGCTTCTCACCAGGCCGCAGCCGGGAGCTTGAGCCAAGGCAGGTTGCCCCGCCTCTTCCTGCTTCTGCATGGAGCATTTGGCCTGGTGCACCTCGTCTGCCCCGGATCTGTGCCCTTGCAAAGGAGTTGGGACAGTGAAGTTCCCAGTGTGGAAACAGTCTTTGTCACACAACGATACCCTGATTTGTTAGAAGAAAATTCCCTGCTTGGTACCTTGAATAAGGTGACCAGATTGTCCCACTTTTGGAGGGACATCTGGGGACACCTGGCAAATTGTACTTACGTTGAAATTAAATATATATATATATATTACAATACTATTTATGCGTTCTATGAAAATTTTTGTCTCTCCATATAGACCAAATTTTAATCAACGAACCCACCATCCCTGTCAATGGTGTCCTGCTTTACCAATGTTAAGATCTGGTCACCTTAACCTTGAATGCAATTCTTAACAAGCCGCTTCTTGTTACAGAATATCCTCTTGATTTTGCCAAGAGCAGAAGCGAAGAGGGGAAGTGCTCTTTTTTGGTGCCTTTACAAGCCCGGTTGGCAGGGGACGGCTGGGCAGGGAGCTTCGTGTCATCTTGAAAGGGCAGCAGCACGCTTTCAAGTGGGAATTGGCTGGACTGCAGGTGATGCTTTCTAAGTGTTCTTGTTGCAATTTCTCCCCTTGCATCTCATTGTGAGCCAGCTTGAGTGGAACAACTAAATACCAAGGATTGCAGTGCCACGGATGCAGAGTAACACTCCCAAGCAGGGGTAGTCAAACTGCGGCCCTCCAGATGTCCATGGACTACAATTTCCAGGAGCCCCCTGCCAGCGAATGCTGGCAGGGGCTCCTGGGAATTGTAGTCCATGGACATCTGGAGGGCCGCAGTTTGACTACCCCTGCTCCCAAGGATTGAACATTAGCTGTTTTTGAGAGAATTGAGGGGATTCATACCGCAACCATAAGGTGTGGTATATTTTGTCATCTGTGTCCAGCCGTGACAGCCAGCATAGTGTAGTGGTGTAGCGTGGTGTAGAGTAGCAGCCTCTAATCTGGAGAACTGGGTCTGATTCCCCATTCCGCCACATGGAGCCAGCTGGGTGACTTTGGGCTAGTCACAGTATTCTCAGAGCTCTCTCAGCCCCACTTACCTCACAGAATGTCTGTTGTGGGGAGAGGAAGGGAAGGCAATTGAAAGCTGCTTTGAAGCGCCTTCAGGGAGTAAAAAGTGGGGTGCAAAAACCAGTTCTTTTTTAAAGGAGAAAATTACAGGGAGCATATTTTAAAACAAAAAGTATGTCTAATCCAAGTTTTCTCAACCAGGGTAGCATGAGAGTTCTTTCTTTATATATTGTTTAATTTGTTAAACATTTATTAGGTGATATATTTAGTCACGTTGACCCTCCCCCAGTGGCCAGTGATGGGCCTGGAGGGGGTGGGAAGGGGAGGGGCCCTGGGTGGGCGTGTCCACAGCTCTGCTTCCCAACCATATTCTGTATGATTGTGCCACTTCTGGGGTTTCTCAAAGCCTGAAGAATGTTTCAGGGGTTTCTGAATGGCAAAAAAGTTGAGAAAGGCTGGTCTAACCACTGAGTACACAATTAAAGAAAGAGAACACACAAGCCAATAAGGGACAAGGCCAAAAGACAGAGAGAAAGAACAACTGACAACATTGTTCAAACAAGTTTACAAAGGCAACTAGGTTTCAAGTTAAATTAGAAGCCAGAAATAAATGTATCCAACTGAAAAAATTTACTCTGTGCTCAAAGAACAAAAATGTCCAATGTCAGGTCATAAATTCTACCTTATGACTGAGGCTTACAAACGGCTGTTTGGTATAATTTCTTTATTCCTGGAAAAAAGTCTTACAATTTTGCCCAGTTTGTACCTTATGTTTAATTCATACACAGACACCCCAACCAAGAGAGCAAAGGTAAAATATACAAATTCTGGCATAAGCCAACAGATTTGTTCATGATATCTTGGCAAAGTACGACCACTGCAAATCAGAAAGTAAAATACAAAATCAGAGCATGCCAGGGAAAGAGAAAGAAGAAGAGTTGGTTCTCACATGCCGCTTTTCTCTACCTGAAAGAGGCTCAAAGTGGCTTACATTCACCTTCCCTTTCCTCTCCCCACAACAGACACCCTGTGAGGTGGGTGAGGCTGAGAGAGCCCTGATATCACTGCTTGGCCAGAACAGCTTTATCAGTGCCGTGGTGAACCTGAGGTCACCCTGCTGGCTGCATGTGGAGAAGCGCAGAATCGAACCCGGCATGCCAGATTAGAAGTCCGCACTCCTAACCACTACACCAAACTGGCTCTTGGATGTGCTTCCAAGGCACTGCCCAAAACTATGCTTTGATCACATCTGAACTGTGTTTTGGAAACTAGCCAGGGAAATCTGAAGGCTGCAAAGGCTGTGCAGGTGTAGCTGCAAGTGGGAGAAACAATGACAGCAAGAAGACTGGAAGTTGATCCATTAACAGTTCAAGCTTTGCAGGATGAAAAGTGGCAGGTTCTCAAGAAATGAACAGCAAGGCCAGTTACAAACGGCAGCTAAAAGGCTAGTTACAAAGTGCAGTTCCCAATAGATTTTAATTGTAAATCAGTGTGAATCCAAATAACAATTTAAAGATTGCCATGCCCTTTCAGGCTAGTGATATCAATAATATTAATGATAAGCACATTGCTGCCTGTGCTAGTTTGATTCTATTGTCTTATTTTGCAGAGACAGCATATACATTTTCTGTAAAACAGCTACTTTCCCATTCAAGTTCCTGAAACTGGAAGCAGATCCAGTTCCTAGAACAGCAATGCCTTCAATTTTACATCAAAAAAATACAGAAATAGATAAGGCCAAATGCTTAACGGCAGGCATGCAAACACCCTCCCGTCTCACACAAGGGCCTGATTTAGATTGAGCAATTGGAAGATGCTGCTTAGCTTTGCTTATTTGACATTCTCCAGGTCATTGTGCTTTAGCTATAGCTGTAAGGGCTTCCAGGGGGAGGTTGAGATACAAATCTGGGTCAAGCCCTTCAAGCAGGACTTAATCCCTTTATATGTCTGCGACAGATGGCTCCGCTTGGCATGCTGGCTCACAACTGGGTTTGCTGATGTCCCAACAGCAGCAAAGTAGGGCCACGCTACTTGTTCCTAATCAGACAGGTCAAGCCAACCTGTTTTAAGAAAAGAGGTCATTTCCCTGGTGAGTCCCTCCGTCCAGCTATAATCAAGCAGTTGTTTTTCCAGTTGGCTCAAGAGTGGTTGGTTGCCGTAAGGCTCAGAAGGAACAGGCTGCCTACACAGTCTTACCTAAGCTCGGCCTCTCTTGCCACAGTGGTGTTGGACACAGACCACACCCTGTTTTCATCCAACACAAAAAGGGTTGCCAGTTCTGGATTGGGAAATACCTGCAGGCTTTGGGGGTAGAGCGGGATTTGGGGCGGGGAGGGATGTCAGTGGGTACAATGCTATGGGATCCACCGTCCAAAGCAGCCGTTCTCTCCAGATGAACTCTATTGTCTGGAAATGAGCTGTAGAACTGGGGGATCTCCAAGTCCAATCAGGGAACTGGCACCCCTAAACACAAGGGCCTTCTGCACTATCACAATGCTATCTGCAAAGGCACAGCAGCAGTCATAGGAAGCCAAGCAGAGCAAGACATGCCCAGGCTCTTCATTGATGATAGCTTGGCTCCCTTGCTTATTTATTACATTTTATCCCACTTTTGTCTGAGGATCCAGGGTGGCTTGCAAAGTGGCATGAAAATGCAACAACAAATTATTCAAAAATGACAAAATTCCAAACAGCTTCTACTTCCACAACTGTCTATATAAGGGGTGGCCAAATTGTGGTTCTCTAGAGGTCCATGGACTACAATTTACAATGAATTCCTGCCAGTAGTCCATGGACCTCTGGAGGTCCACAGTTTGGAGAGTCCAGTTTGATCTGCACTCTCCGCCAATAGCACCACTTTTCTTTAGCCTCCCAATAACAGCCTCGCAAACCCTGCAAAAGGAGCAGCAGCAGACCAGAAATGAAGCCCTCAAGCAAACCATTCTTAAACATCAGACAAACTACTGGAAGGCTCTTGTCGAAACCATCACAGAACACATCAGTTTAAGGGAGAGTATCACAGAGACAACTGTCCAAGGACTGAAGTGGATGCACTTGAGTGTAAGGGGAGATGGATCATCCATTAGGCAGGGGTTTAATAGAAAATCAGCACCCTAAATGGGTCCAAAAGCAAAAAGAAACATGGGTTTTGTTTGCAGCTGCTAACACCAGACACCAGCCTGGCTGCTACATTTCATACTACCTGGAACTTCAGATTTTCAAGGGTAGCTGCATGAAGAGTGCATAAGCAGTAGCTCACCCTGGGGGTTTCAGCAGCAAGGGTCAGTACAGCTTGATGCTATTATCTCAGTCTTTAAGATACACTCAAAGAAAGCACCATTTGGAACTAATTGCTCTGAAGACAACTTTTGTTTTTTTTAAAAATCTGAAACTAACTTTTCCTTGTGGTCAGGATTAAGTAAATTGATGTGCTGTTGTGATGTATGGTTGAAGGTGCTTGCCACTGGGTAGGACACTACCCAGCAAGTTTTGACTAGACTTAACCAGTTTAGTTAGTACCTCTGACCTCCTTCTGCTCACCTGGTCCAGAAATTCCTGACCCTCTGGTCATGTCATTTTTTGTCACCGTGCTCCAGTCACTACAAGAACATCTTCCCAAGTGACACACACCCAGCCCTTTTCCAAGCAGTAAGAAAAAAGCAGTGACGGTTCAGAGAGCTTATTGATTAAGGGGCTTTTTCATGAGATTCTGCACAGTAATCATGGCCCAGCCACTGTGATGTTTTTGGCTGCTTTGAGACTACTTCTAACTGGAGTGAGTTACAAGCAGTGCCTTACTCTACCTAGCTGCTTTTCTGGTTCAAGGTGCTGGTTTTGAGCTACACAGCCAAGAACCTGTATAAATAAAATCCAGGCTGGAATTATGATCTTAATCTCCAAGGAAAAGGTGGCAAGCTTCAAGAGGAGGTAACCTTTACCTTGCTCTACGCAGGCCTGCCCTTAGCCCTGACCCGGAAACTACAACTGGTTCAAAATGCAGCAGCCAGGAGCCTCACAGCAACACCGTGGAGGTCTCATATCCGGCCTATTCTCCACCAGCTGCAATGGTTACCAGTTGAATTCCGGATCAGACTAAAGGTTCTGGTTATTACCTTCAAGGCCATATGCGGTCAGGGCCCAGTGTACCTGAGGGACCGCCTCCTCACCTATGCCCCCAAAAGAGCTCTGCGCTCTACTACCACCAACCAGCTAAGGATCCCTGGCCCTAAAGAAGTCTGTCTGGTCTCGACCAGGGCCAGAACATTCTCTGTTCTGGCCCCCACCTGGTGGAATGAGCTCCCAGAGGAGATCAGGGCCCTGACGGAGCTTAAACAGTTCCGCAGGGCCTGCAAAAAGGAGCTCCTCCACCAGGCATTTGGCTGAGACCAGACGTAATCAACAGCAACCAAAGGGCCCCTGCTCCCCACCCCCCCTCAGAATTCAATCAATAAACCACCCCCTCAGAATCCCATCAATAAGCCCTGGACCTGTTTGTAGTACTATATTGTTATACCGTTATATTGTGCTGTTATTTTGGTTACAAGTATTAGTTATCAGTTATACATGTTACAGACTGTTTTATGTATTGTTCTCTGTTATGATGTAAACCGCCCTGAGCCTCCTGGGAGGGCGGTATATAAGTATGATAAATAAATAATAAATAAATAAATAAATAAATAAATAAATAAACCTTTTCAGTGGCTGTCGTTCCCTACTTTTTTGGTGCCACTTTCAGCATCAGAACCAGATCTTTTAACTTCATTCCAAGGCCTTTGCGCCTCGGAGGGAAGTGGAAAGAGGAGGGGTGGTCAGGGTGGGGGACAGAAGGCAATCAGCTGGCTGCTGGAAGGACAGGCAAGCCCATTGGAGGAGGAGGTACTCAGGGGTGCGACAGCTGCTCTGAGTGGCACCATGAGACCATGCTCCTCCTCCAAGCCCTTACCAGAAATATTAAGTGGAACAGATTAGTGCTACTGAATGGACCCAAGACTTTACCAACTTATCTAGTGCCTCTCAATTTGATTAATTCCTTCGTGAACCTTTGGACATAAGTTTCCATTTGTGATATAAGACTTAAGATGCTTCTGGGTTCAAATCCAACTGTTGACTAGGAGATGATTTCTCTTTTCTACTATTTGTTGTCAATCAAACAGGTTTTAGGGGGTTGGTCTGGGTTTTTGCTTCTGTTACTTCAATAAACTGCTGTTATGGCTTTTTAAATTGCTGTTGCATGCTTTTATGGTAGTTTCAGATACTAATGTTTTAGGATATATATTAAGATTTGATGGGTTGGCAAGGCTGTTTCTGAGTTGGATGTGCACCTGTTACAAATTTGTGGTTCACCCCAGACATTTGCAAAAAAAGCGTTTATTGATTTTAAAGATGTATACCTATCAGTTGATCTCCATGGCACTTCCAATTACAGGAAGCCCACAATTCTAATAGGTTAAAACTGTTCAAGAAACATGGCTGCATGTTGAACATGATTCTCTCTTGAAATGAAGAGAGATATTATGGCAGCTTACAGGTGTTGTCTTTATGGAGCGGCAATCTCATGAGGAAACTTTCTTTCAAGAAGCACAGATTAAAACTCTCTTTGAAGTGTGGGTTTTCTTATCTAGTAGCTTCCAGTTTTCATCTTGGCTGTTGAAGAGAGATACTGGGGTCACATGATCTTAAAGTGTTGGGCTAGTAGTTTGGTGCTCCTTCTGCTTTCCTTATAGGGCTGCAATGTGGTCAGGAGAGATACATTCTCATAAATCAAGCCTGTCCATAAATATTTATTAAAACTGAATTTTTGTATATAGTTTTACATGGATGTTTGCCACCTTGAACATCCCCTAGCTAGAAAAAGTGGATATAACATTACAATAAGATAAATGCAAGAACTAGATTATGGGGGGAAAGAGTTTATATGGCAGCACAGTGCACCGTGTGACTCTCCCATGAGCACAAGAACCTTTAAGGAAGTCTCCTCCCTGCAGGTGCAAGCAAGTTAAAGAAAGGGGAACATAAGCAGAGGAAATGGTAGAAAAAAACCACAGAGTTCATGGGAGAAAATGTCACTTACACAGCATGTGCTTTTCTATAATACTGCAAGATATCAACTTGTGAGTGATTTTTTTCTGGGGTTCAATTCTCACGGGGCTGCAGCTTCAGAGGAAAAACAAGGCTACAATATCTGGGACTGTGTATTTATTGATTTAATAAATGTAAGACTCAACAAAGCATGAGGCACAGAAGAAAGCAAGGTTACCGCAACCTATGGCATCAGCCATGGTCCTGACATGGGGTCATTTGATTTTCATATTTTTGCTTGCCCCCCATGCCCCACCCCACAGCTGATACATGAGCTATGAGGTTGCAGGATTTCTACAAGTGACACAAGACTAGCATTTGCACCAACCAAATGCTGACCTTACATGACAGCCTCACCCCTAAAGGCCAGCAAGCCTACTTTGAAGTTTTTTTTAATGTGCTGCTTTTCATGCTTTCATAACCACCACAGATGGCTGCACTTCACAAACTAGATGAAACCTAAAAAGGAACAGGCCACATCCTGTGAAGAACAGGCATAAGCCAGCCACAGGTTAAGGAAATGTTAGGGGTGGGGGAGAAGAAAGACATTGCAAATTGAGTTGCAGCTAGTGAGCATGACAGCTATTGTCATTTTTTTAACAGACACAATCTTTCTGTTTCGCAAAGTAGCCCCTATATTCTAGATGCAAAAATTCCTGGTGCTTCCTGGGTGGATTCAAATGACCAAGTGTTACCCAGAAAATCCTGGCAACTGTGTGAAGTGCAGTAACAAGATTCACAAGGACACAGCCACGGCATACCGATACAAATCTTCTCCTGGTCCAAAAGAGATAAAACTGGCCTTGATCAGAGCGCTCAGGGCCCTCCTGGGTTTTAAACAATTCCAGAAGGCCTGCAAGAAGGAGCTTTTCTGCCAGGCCTATGCTAGAGGACAGGAAAGAATATCACAAATCACCCTTTCTCAACTTTTTTACCTTTGAGAAGTCCCTCAAACAATCTTCAGGCTTCAAGAAACCCCAGAAACGGTGTGATCATACAGAATATAGTTGGGAAGCATAGCTGTACCCGCCCACCCGGGGGCCCTTCCCTTCCCACCCCCTGCAGGCATATCATTGGCCATTTTTTTTGGGGGGGGGGGAGGTTGACGTTACCATATATGGTCATATCACCCCATAAATGTTTCACAAATTAAAAAAATAATTAATTCCCACCCATTCGGAAAGCCCTTCCTGGGCCTTCAAAACAACCCAGGGCTTCATGAAACCCTGGTTGAGAAAGCCTGTCCTAGATGTTGGCATCCCTATTTGACAACCCATCTGCTCTGCCCCCCCCCCCACAAAATCCCAAGTTTTGGCCAACTCTCAGAAAGTTTCTAAGTACCAGGAGGAATTGGTCTTTTAATGTTAAAAGGTTTGAATGTTTAAATGTTTTAATTCTTAATTAATATGGCTGTTTCAACTTTGCTGTGAGCTTATAAAGGAAGGACAGGGTACACATAATTTTTAAATATTGTTATTATTATCATTATCAGTATAGCTACATGACTCTTCAGCCCATCAATAGTTAAACACCACAACACACCGCTCTTGATGGCCTAGTAGTTTAGCTTAGGAGATCACAGAATCATGGAATAATAGAGTTGGAAGGGACCTCATGGATCATCTAGTCCAACCCCCTGCACTATGCAGGACACTCACAACCCTATCATTCATCCACTGTAACCTGCCACCCCCTTAAGCCTTCACAGAATCAGCCTCTCTGTCAGATGGCTATCCAGCCTCTGTTTAAACATTTCCAAAGATGGAGAACCCACCACCTCCCGAGGAAGCTTGTCCCACTGAGAAACTGTTCTGTCAGGAACTTCTTCCGGATGTTGAGACGGAATTTCTTTTGAATTAATTGTATCCCATTGGTGATGGTCTATCCCTCTGGGGCAAGAGAGAACAACTCTGTTCTATCCTCGATATGGCACCCTTTTAAATACTTGAAGATAGTTATCAAATCCCCTCTCAGACGTCTGCTCTCCAGGCTAAACAGACCAAGCTCCCCCAACCTTTCTTAATATGTCTTAGTCTCCAAACCCATCACCATCTTTGTTGCCCTCCTCTGGACATGCTCCAGTTTGTCTACATCCCTCTTCAACTGGGGTTTCCAAAACTGAACACAGGACTCCAAGTGAGGCCGAACCAGAGCAGAGTAAAGCGGTACCATCACCTCCCATTATCTGGACACGATACTCCGTTTGATACAGCCCCAAATCCCATTTGCCTTTTTAGCCACCGAGTCACACTGTTGACTCATGTTCAATGTGTGGTCTACTAAGACTCCTAGATCCTTTTCACACTTGCTACTGCCAAGACAAGTCTCCTTCATCCTATATTGGTGTATTTGGTTTTTCCTACCTAAATGCAGAACTTTACATTTGGCCCTATTGAACTTCATTTTATTCAGTTTAGCCCACTTCTCGAGCCTATCAAGATCATCCTGTATCCTGATTCTGACCAAGTTGAGCAGTATGTGAACTTGGAGGTAGGTGCCTGGACACTTCTGGCAACTTGCAAATGCCTCTGGGACACAGAGGTGGCTTATTTCACACTGCATGAGCATGGTTTTGAGAAGGAAAAGATACTTTTGCGAATTTACATATATTTGCATGTTATTTTTCCAAAAAGCTACCCCAGGTGAACCACATGTCAACAAAGATGTAGCATTCCCTGGCACTAGAGACTAAGCATAGACCTTGTTGTGCAACAGGCCTTCCCAGGGAACAGAGCAGACAATAGCAGCTCATTAGACCGAGGATTATCGGGACTCTCACCCCATGACTGCCAACGCCTACCTTTGACCCAGTTGTTCTAGAGTTTGGTTTCTATCTAGTGTCAAAACAAAAATGGCTTAACGTTCATCAGACAAATTCTATGCAGCTTCATAAAATGGGCACTCCTCAGGCCATGTCTTGCCACTGAATTTCAGTATGGACCATTTAGCACACATGGCCACTGAACTCATATGGAACAGGGCAGACTGTCACTGTGACAACAGCTGGAACTAGACATGAATGAGAAGTGCTAGGGAAGAGAAAGGCCACAGTTCTGGCGTGGAGCACATGCTTTGCATGAAAGATGTTTGCATGAGACCTTGGAGACCTGCTGCAAGTCAGAGAATATTACTAGAACAAAGGGACCAGTGCTTTGACATAGTACAGGACATATTTTTATTTTTACAGTTAAGAAAAGTTGGACACTATAAAGCATTCCCTCTTCATTTTGTGGGAAGCAGCAGCTAATTTTCTCTCTCTTGTACCCCCTATGCATTGGGCTTTGGGTGTAAATCCATGCTGCCAAACTTAGTTTTGTCTGGAAAATTTCTAGGTTAATTTTTGATAAAATGCTGAAGACTGCTTACAAATGCAGACATGCTATCTCAAACAATAATACAAAACACAGCAAACAGAAGAAATAAACTCCCGAAAGCATCAAGTCCAGGAGAGCTTTCCACTTGATGTAATTTTGTAATGATGACCTTATTTTTAACTCTGGAGTACAGAATTCCACAGAATATGAGCAGCCATCAAAGAGGTTATAATAAAAGTGACTGCCAAATATACTTCTGAGAATATGGAGTCTCTCAACTAGGCATTTTTTTGGATGGTCTTGGAGTACTGTTGGCTACCTGTGGGCAGAGCCAGGCCTTAGGTAATTTTGGCCAAATTGAACAGTCCAGAAGGATTCCATGGCTGATGGTATAGAAAGCTTTTGGGCTGCCCAGGAGAACCAGCAAATGACCAAGGCCACAGCAGCTTGGAAGCCAAACTGTCATGTTATCTGCAAGTGTTGTTGCATTATCAAATTCAAGATTCTACATTTTATTTATTTATTAATTCCTTAGATTCTGAGCTCACCACTCTCTGGGTACAATATAACCTCCCTCCATAAAACATGATAAAACCCCATCCCATAACAATCAACAAAACAAAGATAAGAGAGGATAAGACAAGATTGGCGTTCCAATCCGCCCCCCCCCATCCTTGCAGCCATCCACCCTCCACAGTGGGGTACGCTGGATGTTATGGCGTAAACTGAAGAGGGTCTCCCATTGTTCCTGGCTCTGACCTCAACCAAAGACCTGGCGGAAAAGCTCCATTTGCAGGCCCTGCGGAGCTCTGTTAGGGACCTCAGTACTCCTGGGAGCTTATTCCACCAGGTCGGGGCCAGGACCAAAAAGGCCTTGGCCCAGGTCAAGGGGTGTTTCTTTGGAGCCAGGAACCTCCAACAGATTAGCACTCACAGAGCAAAAGTGTTCTGGGGGGGGGCATAAGGAGACAAGTGGTCCCTCAGATACTGTAAGTAGATGACACAGAAGCTTAAGATGCAAGTTGTGACAAACTCCAGCCCAGACCAAAGGCATTTTGCCATGGCCAGAAGCCTACGCCCCCAGCCATGACGCAAAAAATCATGCTGGAAAGTCATTTATTTGTGACTTCACTCTCGTCACCCAAGGGGTCAAGAAACAGCCACAGTGAATAGATGAACATTCAGCTGTTTCATCTTTTACACATGGTTTCTCTCCCAGAACACTGTAGTGATTCTCTAGATGAAAAGCAGTCCCTATGACAGACAAGGAATGGCTCAGACACAGATGATGTCAGCTTTGTTCATTTCAATCAATTGTTGATGCAAGTTTTCACAGAGAACGTTTATTGAAGGTCACCCACACATGGCTCCTACCCATGAAGTCAGACTCATGCTTTCCTTGCCCACACTGCTAGTCAACTGCTGCCCTACCTCAGGTTTCTAGCAACCTGATTCTGGGGTATAGCAGTGTCTGCAGACAAAACTAAAAGGCTGCAAGGAAACAGAGGGGAAATGCACCCTATTCCCCAATATTTCTCCAGCCATGATTCTCTAAATGCCCAAGAGCTTTAACAGGTTTATTTTCCCCCTTTTTACTGATACAGCTGTTCTCAATATTCCATGGTTTTTACTTATTTAGCCCTCATCAAGCTTTTTTCATTGTTCATTTATGAGGTCGTATTTTTCTGAAGTCCTGAGGCGTGACCCCAGTATATAGGGGCACCACCCTTGTCTGCAAGTGGTTAGGCTTATTTATTTGTTTATTAACATCATCTGGTGGAGGCTTGTTAACTTTAGGAAGTCAGAAGACCTGGATTTTTGTACCCTGCTTTCTTACTACCCGAAGGCAGGGTACAATAGCTTTCCTCTCCCCACAACAGACACTCTGTGAGATAGGTGAGGCTGAGAGAGCTTTAGGAAGTCAGAAGAGCTGGATTTTTGTACCCTGCTTTCTTACTACCCGAAGGCAGGGTACAATAGCTTTCCTCTCCCCACAACAGACACTCTGTGAGATAGGTGAGGCTGAGAGAGCTCTGTCAGAACTGTAATTGGCCCAAAGTCACCCAACTGGCTGCATGTGGATACTTTGTCTCTGGGTCCCTCTATTGTGTTGCTTCTGCTATCCACAGAAGCCAACCAATTTGCTAATGGAGCCAGTTAGCTACCAGGACGCAGAAACAATTAAGATACTGGGACAGCAACAAGCCTTCTTCATCAGTAGAAATAAAGACACATTGTCCATTTGAATGTGATTGTAAACAGACGATTGAGTCACTGGATAAGACCAAAACAAGCACAGAAGACTGGGGTGAGGGAGGGGGTGAAAGGCAACATGATCCTGTTTATAGCAGGAAGAAGCTAGGCACGCACACCATTGCTGCAAAATGAAAAGCAACCATTCTTGGATTGAGATAAACTGATTTTGTTGCAGGACTGGGTTAGCATGCCCACTACTTGCCCCTGGCCTACATTTCTGAACCTTGTTACTATTATGCTGTTTTATTGCAAATCAAAGTACAACCAGGTCTTCACATGAAGCAGTTACTCTTCAACTTTCAAAGTAACACAGCTCTGGGACGAGAGTTTGCAAGGCTCCGACAAGAGATTGAGTAGATGATGAGTTACAATCCAGTCGATGCAAACAGCGTTTCAAGGTACGAGCGAAACGCAACGTAAAGAAGAGCTGGAAGAGTTCAGCCCAAAGTCTCACTGCCACATCTACAGAAAGAACATGGATTGCTTTTGGTGAGAAGCCAGGATCATTCGCCAGGAAAAAATACTTACAAGAGTCCAAATAAATGCATGCTGCAGTCGATGGCAGACAAGCTGTGATCACAGCTGGATGGTAATGCTTTATTCCAGGGGTAGTCAAACTGCGGCCCTCCAGATGTCCGTGGACTACAATTCCCATGAGCCCCTGCCAGCATTTGCTGGCAGGGGCTCATGGGAATTGTAGTCCACGGACATCTGGAGGGCCACAGTTTGACTACCCCTGTTATAGACACATCTGGAGAGTTCTGCAACATAGCTAAGTACAGGCAGAGTTTTACAAATAAGCCCATGCAAGTTTGTAGCCCTGCTGCCTACATAGATCCGTGGGCTACAAGAAAAGAAGGGTTTTTTTTTTCAAAAGGATTCCATGCTTTCTCATCTGCAAACAGTTTTTACTGGCCTGAGCAAGCAAATAACTTTTAAGTGTACACTTCTAAGCTGGAGTAAAATATGGCAGCACAAATGTTAAGTTAGATGAGAGAGCACATTATGGCAGTAGTACATCTCTTCTCTGGCAAAGGGAGAGCCATCATGGTGTAGTGCAGGGGTAGTCAAACTGCGGCCCTCCAGATGTCCGTGGACTACAATTCCCATGAGACCCTGCCAGCTGGTCCGTAGACATCTGGAGGGCCGCAGTCTGACTACCCCTGGTGTAGTGGTTAAGACTGACGGCCGAACTGGGTTTGATACCCTGTTCTTCTACATGCTGCCAGCTGGGTGACCTTGGGCCAATCAGTTTCTATCAGAGTCCAACCTTGCATAGTGCCTGTTGTGGGGAGACGAAGGGAAGGTGATTGTAAACTGCTTTGAGACACCTGCAGGTAGTAAGAAGTGAAGTACAAAAATCCAGCTGTTCTGCAAATTTCTAGATGCATCCTAAGCTTGCCCGTTTTGACCTTTAAAACTCTCAACAGCTTAAGCCATCTCTTTTCCACATCAGAAGACTTCCTTCTTAGCTATAATCCTGTGTCTGGGACTCCAGGACTGACGAGAACAGCCTCCAGAAGTAACAACTGCTTAAAAATGCAGTAGTCTGCAATCAGCCACTAGAAGTCACATTACCCCAATATGTATTTATTTAATTTGTTCCCTGCCACTCCCAGGCTAGCTGGCTTGTGGTGGGTTATGGAATCGAAACCTCACAATAAAACCCAGTTAAAAGCCCTCCCTGACAATTCCCAGCAGCAAAATGAGAAGGAAGCCCTGTTCTGGAAAAGAGATGGGGTATCAAACCATCATTCAATGAGACCCCTAACTGAGCCTTGGGTGGGGAATGTTAATATGGAGTAAGCCTGATGGACTGCTTATGCCAGGGGTAGTCAAACTGCGGCCCTCCAGATGTCCATGGATTACAATTCCCAAGAACCAACTCTTCTTCTTTCTCTTTCCCTGGCATGCTCTGATTTTGTATTTTACTTTCTGATTTGCAGTGGTCGTAGTTTGCCAAGATATCATGAACAAATCTGTTGGCTCATGCTAGAACTTGTATATTTTACCTTTGCTCTCTTGGTTGGGGTGTCTGTGTCCAGGGGTAGTCAAACTGCGGCCCTCCAGATGTCCATGGACTACAATTCCCAGGAGCCCCTGCCAGCATTCGCTGGCAGGGGCTCATGGGAATCTTAGTCCATGGACATCTGGAGGGCCACAGTTTGACTACCCCTGGATTATGCCAAGGAGGAGGGGCCCACAAATCTTCTCTGCTCTGGCCTCAACCAAATGCCTGGTAGAATTACAGCTACAAGGCAAAAAGAAGCGTTCTCTCAGTGAAGCCCCCTCTTCAGCAGGAGACCCCAACCCACCCACTTTGCTGCCATGTTTAGCAGCATGGGGGAAGACATCTGGAAAAGCAAAATGCGGATAGCAATGAAAGATATCAGTTTTATTGGTAGCATTAAAAACAGAAAATAGGTTTTGAGATAGTTGCCGTTAACTTTTGGATTTTGCTTTCATTGTAAGCTGCCTTCTAAAATAGTTCTGACTTTGGAAGCTCAGGGCATGCAGAAAGTCCTTTTGTATAGCTGCATGCCCCACAAGCACAGCCAGTAAGACATTCATGCTGCTTACTTCTGTTGATATTCTGTGAGTAATGCAGGCAAATTGACTGTACATAATAACTCTGTTCTGGATTTGATATAGATACCACCCCCTTGCTTTGGAGTCACAGTCATAAATAGAAGTTAGAACAACATTCTAACAAAAATGTGTGGAAACAGCAAGAAAAATTATGTGATTATAGAATGGTAGGCAGTAATTAGTAAATATTCAAGGGGGAAAAACAGTCACAACAGGGTAAGACCTTTATTAGGGTTGACTAAAGCAACGAGCAAGCTTTTAGGCTCATGCAAACATATTATTGGGCTAGTGTTTACAGGGGGAGGGGGAATAAAAGGAAGTTGTAGGGCATAAGCACAAAGCATTAGCCTTGCAGAGTTTTCAGAATTGGTTTGTGTGCTTGTCTACCTGAGGATACGTTTAATGGTTCTGATCAGTCTATATCCTGGTCTATGAAAGTTCATGCTATAATCCTAGAGTTTAGTATGTCTTTAGGTCACAACCCAGAAGTCCAAACTGGATAGTCACAAGACTAGAACTAGGCTTTGAAGTGGAGCCATTCTGTGAAAATGTGCAATGGCCTAAAGCAGGGAGGTGGGGGATGTATGATCTTCCACCAAGTCTTTGGTTGGCCAATGAAGAACACCACCAACTAGAGACCTAGGGCCCCCCACCACCACCATCAAACTGTGCACAGTACAGACACAGAGAGACTCCAAAACCTGAAAATATTCCCAAAGAATTCAAAAACTGCAGTTATTGCAGCTAACAGCAGAATCTGTAAAGTTAAAATGTCCTTTAATGTTAGAAAGTTACAAGTTATATATATAAGTTCATGAATGCTGTGTATTGTACCACAAATTTGTATTGTACCTGTTTTCTACATTTTCATGGTAAACCGCCCTGAGCCACAAGGGAGGGCCGTATATAAGTATAACAATAAATAAATAAAACTATAAGAAAACTTCTATGTAGACTCATTCTGAAAGACTGGCATTTGTCTTTCTGCATTAAAAGACTTTACCCAAGAAGTGACAGGTACAAACTGGAACATCAAGAACAATTTAAAAAACCCAACTGAAGAAAATGCAGGGGGGGGGTACTCATTTTTTATGTTTTCTTGATGCGGCCCTTTCCCCCAGTTTTTGGAGCTACTGTTTATGCTGGTGGTTTTCAGCTGGGGGGTTGTAGCTTGCAGCCAAGTCACATCCTAGAATAAGGTGAGTCACACAAGTAGGGCCTAGAATCAAAATTATTTGCCATCACAATGAAATCCACATTCTACCAGTGTACCATGGAAGGCAGGTCCAGGAATAGCTGCTAGTTGTGAGGCAAGAAAAGCACAGTGTGGTATAGTTAAGACTGGTGGGCTTTAATCTGGAGAACCAGGTTTGATTCTCCCCATTCCTTCTCCATGTGAAGTCTGCTGGGTGACCTTGGGCCAGTCACAGTGCTATTACCATGATCTCAGCTCCACCAATCTCACAAAGGGGCTGTTACTGGGAGATTGTAAGCCGCTGTGACACTCCTTAAGGAAGAGTAAAGTGGGGTATAAAAACCAAATCCTGTTGTGCTTCATATCCATGGTCAGAGGAGAATGCTTCCAGATGGATAAGGGTTGCTCGGGAAGGTCATTGTTATCACAACTTGCTTTTGAACACTTGTAAACAGCAATTCTCATATTAAATGTGACATAGTTACACAATAATTTTTTGTGAACCAGAACTCCCTAAGGAGGAGATCAAGGCTCCGAGATCATTCTCTTATCCCTGAGCATTGTTCACAGTGAGTGCTGGAACATCCAGCTTCACCACTTTGTAAAAGCCTAGTACAAAACCCTGTTTGTTCACAGGCGGGTTGACACAATGGCTCTTCTTCAAAGTATTTTGCAGCCAGGCTGACAAGGTTCTACTACTGCTCACACCTTTTTAAAGACACTTCTGTCCCATGAAAAAGGCCTTGTGTAACTACTGCCATCTGCATTTTGTTTTTGAGGTGGGAAACAAGAAGACTTCAGTGGGTTTCTGTCAAACAAAATGAAGTTGGTGATTCTTTTCCAAGGAAAGAAAATTGAAAGAAACAAAAAACTAAGGTTCCTATTCTTATTCACAGTAATTTTCAGAACGAACGTGCAAACAAACTGGAACCTAAAAAGATTACACCCCAGCAGGAGTCTTTCCTACATTTAAATTCAGGGCCCTTAAAAGTTATATACCAAGCATGACTGTAGCCCAAGACAGGAAGTGCCAGCACAACCTGCATTATATAACAGGTGCTATAAAAATAGCCCTGATTATGAGAGGTCCACACCCCTACATATTTCAGCATACTCTGCCAAGAGCCTCTGCCAGGTACTACCCAAGTCCACAAAGAATCAACAAAGCCATTGCCTCCAGTTATCAACACCCTTTTACCCACCCATTATGCACCCCGCCCTTATGGCGAGGCATAGAAAAAGCCTCAGCAGCAATCTTTCAGCCCGAACACTGAAACAGTGAGATGGCAGTCTGATCACAGCAGCATTTCCAGATCACAAGAGAATTAAAATGAAGTGCGCTTGCTTGGAGTTCTGTTCCACCCTACATGGCTGACTGCTCTTCAGGGGTACATTGCGACACTGAGTTGCACCATTTGTGAGCATTCCTTCTTGCAGTTTCCTCTGAGCAAAAAAAAAAAAACACCACCCAAAAAGATACCCATGACATGACAAACAAACCTCAAGAATTCTCAACTCTTTGCATGTGGGGCAGAATTTTCCACTCCACACATATATATAATTGTCAGGACTGTTGTACTGCAGATCAATCAAGACAGGTGGGCTAAACGTGGGATGTGAAGCATGGACAAAACATGGCCCAGGCCTACATAACGAATCAGAATTGGAAACAAAATCTCCCAGAAGCAGAAATTCTCTGTCACCTGCCCTGAGTTACGTTTGAGGGGAAGATGTTTAAATGTGCTAGAAGATAGGCCAGGATTTGAAGAAATACTGGGATAGTTTTATATGGTAGGAGATTTACGCACCACCACTTCCTCTACACATATGCATTAGCTTATAGCCAAGCTGGAAACATGTTATCTTATTCACACATAACAGTAATTATAGTGACTGAGAAGGGCTTGCCACCTCACATGCATGCACACATCCTCCTTTTCTCCCTGCCAGCCATGGACCATGGCCCATCCTCTCTACACAGCTCCTTTTGACATACTTCCAGTGAAGTGAGTCCTGGTGTATGTAAGCTTCTGCCAAAATTAATCTTTGAAGGGCCACAGGACTTCTTCAAGTCACTTCTGCAACATGGGAGACAGAAGGAACAGGGTGGACACCATTGGCCCAGGACTGACAAGTGGGGGGCCCCCCCGCTTGTCAGCCCGAGGCCAAGGGCCCAATCGGGAGTCGCACGCATACAATGGGCTTTAAATCTAGTTAATGAATAAGCTGTCTATATGACTAGATTCAAATGGGTAGCCGTGTTGGTCTGAAGTAGCACAATAAAATCAGAGTCCAGTAGCACCATCAAAGATTTATTCAGGGTGTGAGCTTTCGAGAAGAGTGCTTGCACTCAAAAGCTCACACCCTGAATAAATCTTTGTTGGTCTTAAAGGTGCCACTGGACTCCGATTGCATTGTGTTAAATCTATGGCTACTAGCCATGGAGGCCAGGACTGGTACCTTTATATGATCAAAAAAATCTTTGTTTTCTACAGGCAAAAGAAGGGATGGTCACTGCTTTGCTTGTAAGTTGCTTCAAAGCATCTGGCTATCATTTGGCAGGAGAACCCCCATCAGGCCCCCTAATGCAACAAGGTAGGTTTTAGCAAAGACAAAGAAATAAGGTTGAATGTACACACTGTGGTGGGTCTCTCAAACTACTGGAGTAACCTTGTTCTTGCCTTAACATTACTGCATTTCAGCAAAAGCAGGCTAATTAGAAGTATTTTTAATTAGAAGTATACACTTAATAAACCTCTGACCATTTTGCACATCACATCTGACAGCAACTCAATCAACAGCACAAAGAGAAATCGTCACTGTGACACCAAAAACAAGCACGGTGTCACTGCCACAAGTATGAGGGAGAAGCTCTCGAGCACAGATCAGACCATTCACTTCATGAACATAAGCACCGCTGTTTTATCTAGTGGGAGCAGTCTTTCAAACCTAGGAAATAAAATGAGATTCAAAACCCTAATGAATGGTAACATCCAGAGATGAGCTCGGAACCATCACACAGTGATATGTGCCGTACAGCTGCCAGCAAGGGAAATTAAGTGGGAGTGAAGCTGGACTACAGCAACAGAACAGCGGCATTCTGCAGACAGATACCTTCCCCACGAGGAGGTATGAGCCTTGCCACTCAGGAATTAATTTGACCAAAGAGCCCCAGGGGAGAACATGTATGCCAGGGATACTTGGAGAGGGAAACCTGGTAGAAATCGCCACATGCAAATACTAGAAACCAGTATATAGAGCTGAAGAAGAAGGTGAAGATAATGCTGCAAGAGTAGCAGCTAAGAACCCTGGAGGAATGTAGAAAAAACAATCTCTGATGTCTGGACACAAAGTTCACAGAAAGCATACGCAATGACCATTAGATAATTTACTGTGATATGGTCTAGAGTTGTACACTCCGGTGCAGTTCGGCCACTTCGGGGATCACTGAAGCCTGATGTGGCCAGTGCTGCGGTGCAGAGAGGAGGGGCAGTGCCGATGCGCCACCCGGCACCCGCATGCAGGTGCGGAACTCTGTCCCTGTGTGTAGGCACCGGTGGCTGTGCCGCCGCCACTGCCGCCCCCTCCCCTGCCACAGCTCTGGCCACCTCGGCCTTCGGTGATCGCTGAAGCAGCCAAACCACACCAGAGCATGCAAACCTAATATGGTCCTTCTCCTTGAGGCCAGGAGGATGTCTCAGTGGGTGTTTCCCATGACTTTAACAGGGAGGCAGGACTAAAAAGCTTTAAACTTCCTGTCCTGCGTGGTGGGAGGCAACCTGCTCCAGTCTGGATATCGAGCCTCTCACAAATAACAAACCTGAAAAAACTTTCACTCAATGAAATAACGTTAACACAATCTGCCTACTGACTATAGTCTCTTCCCAAGAGAAAAAATGTAATGCAATTTTGAGCCTTAATAACTCCTACACCTATTAAAAACATGCTGTACATGGTACAACTAGAGAGCCAGAGGAGGGATGAGATGTCCTCCTGGCCTCAAGGAGAAGGACCATATCATGGTAAGTTATCCAATGGTTGTTCTCCCTTGAGTTCCAGGAGGATGTCTCAGTGGGACAAACCAGAGCAGTCCCAAATTAAGGGGGTGGGGACTCTTCTAGTCGTCAGGAACCACGTTCTGCAAGACATACCTAACAAAGGCCATCTCTGCTGCGTCCAATGAATGAAGCTTATAGTGCTTTATAAAGGTAGAAATGTTGGACCAGGTCGCTGCTCTATATATTTGAATGGCTGAGACCCTCTTAGCCACTGCTGCATTACTGGCTGAGCTCCTAATGGAGCGGGCTGTTATGCCCTGAGAAATTGGAATTCCCTGTGACTTGTATGCTTCAATAATGCAAGCCTTAAGGGCTCTGCTAAGGGATAGATTTGACATACGATGACCCAATTTTGGAGGTATGATATTAACAAACTGAGACAGAAACTCTGATCTGCTCTGTTCATATCAGGAAAGCCTTGAGTGCCCTCCTAATGTCTAAATTAGGTGCCGAAGGTGTTCCTTTGGGTTAACTTGGCAAATGTTTTCCTGGCTGAGATGAAACTGAGAGCCCACCTTAGGTTTAAAGGTGGGGTCCATTCTGAGGATGACTCTATCCTTGTGGAATTCACACCATTCCTTTTTAAGGGAGAGGGCCCCAATCTCCGATACCTGCCTTGTGGATGTGATGGTTTTGAGAAATAATGCCTTTAACCTACGCATTTTGATATCTATTGAATGCAGATGTTCAAAAGGGGCCTTGGTTAGAGCTATTAGAACTTAATTCAGGCTCCATGTAGGGAACTGATGGACTACTGGGGGTTCCTTGTTGTACCCTATAAGAATCACACTACGTGGGGATGTTTTGAAAGCAACCCCCCCCCCCCCCCCCGCAATAGAAGGGATGACAGAGGGCCACCACCTGAGACCTCAGAGTGGACGATCTAAGACCCTGATCGTTGCTTGTTTGCAAAAATTCTAATATGTTTGCGATGGAGGGCTTAAGGCACTCTATTTTCTTTCTTTTGGGCCAGTGGATGAAGGCCTTTCATGAACAGGGATAAATCCTGTTTGTGGAGCTTCTCCTGGCTGCCAGGATGGTATCTATAATAGCTTTAACTATTTATTTTCTGTATCACTCTGATTCTCTTCAGGGATCGTCTCATTTAGGGCCAAGGCCCCCAGAGCCTTGGCGAGCGTATAATGCGTGTCCTGATTATTGAAGAAGTGTTCTGATTGAGTAGAAACATTAATGGGTTCTACCTCTTCCGCATCAGACAGAAAAGCTACATCATCCTTAGACCTGAGGGACTCTGTCCTCCTCAGAAGATAAGTTATAACAATTAGGACTGATTCTTGATCTTTTTGGGGCAGTTTTGGTGGGCCAGTGGTGACTCCCCTCCCCATGATGATTAGATTTGCTCCCCCCCCCCTCTCAAACTCTTCTATTTGCTCCCTCATGGCTGTTTTCAATAAGTCCAATAAAGTTTGAAGGCAAACCTAGATTGGAAGGACCAGCTGCTGCATCGCTGCGGGTTGCCTGCTCATTAAAAGGAGGAAGGGGTGTACTTATCTGGGGCTGTGATGAAAGTCCCTCAAAATGGCCACTGTCAGGAGCCGTGATTTCAGGGGACCGAGTCTGCAACATGGAGGCAGCTGGGTCAGTGACGGGCAGCTTCTTGGCGGGCAGCACCTTGGTGCGCTCATTGTTACTCACAGCCCCTGTGACAACGGCAGCTCGAAACAGACCGCTGCCAGCTGCGCCTGCTGTGGAAGGCACTGGCATGATGGGGGCTGGAGGATCATCATTCAAAAGGAATCCTTCTGAAATATCTTGACTTTTGACAATGAGGCTGGCAAAAAAGGCATGAGTCGCTGTTTCAAAATGGCAACCGTGATTGTGAAAGTGTGCTGAAAGGCATGAAAAAACTACAAACTCTTACTCTAAATATAAACAGTACATTAAACAACTAACAACTTTCAATAACAACTATAATGGCTAACAATTATGAATTAACTCTTTTTTTTAAGTAATTTGCCTAGAAAAGGGGAGAGACCAGTCAGACCTATTAAAGTGGTAGGTAACGCCCACCAAGACATCCTCCTTGGATGCTATTTTGAAGACAGCATCACTCTGTAAAAGTTAAGTCCATCGCAGAATTGCTATGGTCGGAAAACCCAGGCCTGAAAAATGTATTTCATTTGGAGGAGGTATTTTTGCCAACTCTGCCAGAGGTGCATCTCAACTTCAGGAGCGTTTCTGGAGCTATATGTTAGAACAGCCAAACTAGACCACATCTAGGCAAGCGGAGACAGATCAGACATTAAAAAGTTATTGCTCGGGCACCAGCAGGAAACGTTTCATTTTCCCTGGACGTTCTGCAAGACGTATTTAAGCAAAAAGTGTTAGAAGAGTGAATCCAAGAAGGCTGGGAGCAATGCAGCTTTGCAATCATTACAGTAAATAATTTTGCCTTGGCAATTCACTACCAGTTGAGAACAGTCTACACCCGCTCAAGACTGGATCTCTTATTTTTGATAGGATTTCATTTTCATTTGTACTTTGCTTTGTAATATGACACACCTATCTACTGCCTTCTGGTCTCGCTTGGCAACACCCACACTACTGCTGTCAAGTACTCATTTTTGTGTACTTATTACATATATCTGCCAAGTGAGGATAACGGCACATCCAATGAAATGGGTTTTTGGCCCACAAACGCTTATGCCACAAAGCATTTGCTAGTCTTTAAGGTGCTGCGGAACGCCTTTCTGTTTTCCCATGTTACAGGCTAAACATAGCTTGAATTTATCACAGAAGAATATTTTACTGAAAATCTGGTTGTGAACTGAACTTTATATAGTTGAAAACAATCGATGGGAATTTCTGGAAACCCAGACAACCAATGGTGACAGATTGAGGGCTACCATTGCCCTTCCACAGGTAATGTCCATGACTTCCACATTTGATCCTAAAGCAAAGGCAGAGACAACCAGTTCTTCTGTCTCACAACACCAGGGAAGCAGTAAAGGAAACTACAGCAAGAACTTTTTAAAAGCCTTTTTTGAGCACACGTATGGGAGGATGTATTTGTTCATACCTCATCCCACCATTAGGATCCCATTTGGGGGGGGGGGGGGAACCATGTTCAGATCTTTTTGGTCCTGGCCACAAGCTGGTACAATGAGCTGCAGGCCCTTCGGGAGCTTTCACAGTTCCGAAGGGCCTGCAAAATGGAGCTCTTCCACCAGGCATTTGGTTGGGGCCAGTGAATTATGGATTAACATCTAATTGGCCCCCTCCTTCAAGAGCCATAAGAACCCTCTCCTTGGAATAAAAGGAATATGAATAACATCTGCAAGTGAGCTTGTACAAGCGGTTGCAGAATCCTAGGCATTTTATATATTTTAACTCTTTTAACTGTTCAATGCCCTGAGCCATTATCCAGGGGGCAGATATAAATCCACATAATGAGTACAATAAAAAAGATCTTGATGGCCACAGTCTGTCTGGAAAGGGAATATCTGTTCTGTGCATGTGCGTACAATCACCCTGTTGCCTCTCTTCCAGAGAAAAGGGTCTGCAAAAACAAGTTGGCTCAGATCAGACATTACACAACACCATGGTTTAAATTAGATCACCTATAGGCATAATAAAACGTGGGGCAAATGAATCTCCACTTCTTTTTAAATAAAAACTTGGGGAATTATTATTGTGATCGATCAAAAAGGGGAAAGGCTAGATATGAAGCAGAGCTCCCAGCCTTTTGCGCCTAAGTGGACCTTTTAAATTTTGGATTTGGGGAGGGCCATGGCTCAGTGATAGATCATTGGCTTGGTGTGCACGAAGTCCCAGGTTCAATCCATGGTATCTCCAGTAAAAATATTAGGCAGTACGCAATGTGAAAGACCTGAGACCCCGGAGAAATGGTCTGATTCAGCATAAGGCAGCTTCATGTGTGTGTGTGTGTCCGTGAGACACAGGATGGTGGGCGCTACCACAAAATGACTGCTATATGAGTTGGTGCCAGCCACAAAATGTCATGAGGTTATGCATGATTCTAATAGCAACTCTTCAACATTTCAGGATGATGGTCTGACCTCCCCTTCTGGAGGAATTGATTCTTCTTTTGACTGGAACTACTTTCAAGCTGTGGGTAACATCTCCCGCATCAGATACATTCCATGCATCAGATGAAATAAGCTCTGACTCATGCAACAGTATGTTGGTAACTAGAATAAATCTTGTCAGTTTCACAAATGCTACTGGGATTTTATTTAACAAGCTCTCACCTAGTATCACAAATGCATATGCCTTTCAGAGAGCCCATTTTGCCACCTTTCTCCACCTGTTTTGCAGGCATTGGTCTTTTATCCTTGGCCTATGACCAGCCTACCTGTTCTGTGGAAACTGAGAAATCTCTGCCTAGCGTTTTTCTGGGGGCGGTTTAGAAGGGAATGTGCCATACAAAGGAGATAAAGGCAAAAGCAGGCTAGTTAATACAATATAATCATAAACAGGAAAGGACCATGGCCAGTTTCCTTCTTTGTTCCCTTTTACCTCTTGAGGTCCATGTGACAGAGAAATACTCTGTAGGCCAGGGGTAGTCAAACTGCAGCCCTCCAGATGTCCATGGACTACAATTCCCATGAGCCCCTGCCAGCATTCGCTGGCAGGGGCTCATGGGAATTGTAGTCCATGGACATCTGGAGGGCCGCAGTTTGACTACCCCTGCTGTAGGCGATGGGAATAATTATTCAGTAACAGCTGCCTGCCTCCATCAAGACACTTTGCTCAGAACCTGACAACAATTTGCAGCTAGCCCCAGTAAACCATGACAGCTAGGCCATGGCTAGGCACACTCCCCATAAGGTAAAGGTATCCCCTGTGCAAGCACCGAGTCATGTCTGACCCTTGGGGTGACGCCCTCTAGCGTTTTCATGGCAGACTCAATACAGGGTGGTTTGCCAGTGCCTTCCCCAGTCATTACCGTTTACCCCCCAGCAAGCTGGGTACTCATTTTACCGACCTCGGAAGGATGGAAGGCTGAGTCAACCTTGAGCCGGCTGCTGGGATTGAACTCCCAGCCTCATGGGCAAAGCTTTCAGACAGCTGCCTTACCACTCTGCGCCACAAGAGGCTCTTATATTCACAGCCATTTGACGGTGGCATCCACTACCTGTTCAAAAGTGTTCAGACTCAACAAGCTTGGGGACTGAGAGTCTACTTGGTTTCTTATTATCTACTCAATTCTTAATAGGGGCCACCTACAAATCCAGTGGGGTAGGGCTGGAATTCAGAATTCTTTACAGCCCCGTTCCCCTACTTGTAATGGTTTCTTAATAACCAAAGGAAAAAAATTCATTTTATCCTGTTTACCTCCACTTTAGGATCAAATTTATCCTCCAAGCATTTAAGTGGGATTGTAAGAATCAAACCTGACATTAAGATGTTGACTGATGGCCACAAGGTGCAAAGGGCCTGCTGAATGTACACAGAGATCAGTATATTCTCAGGTCTTGCTAGGATTGCCAACCTCCTGGTGGTGCCTGGAGATACCCCAAAGTTACAAGTGATCTCAAAATCACAGAGACCATTTCACCTGAGGAAAATTGCTGCTTTGTACAATGGGCTTTCTGACAGCTGAAATGAATGCCTCCTTGTTTTGCTCAGGCAAGGTACTGCACATACAAAAATGACACTAACTTCTTACTTAACAAGCATTTATTTTATTAAGTGATGCCAAGCATACTGTAAAGATGTGACTTCTGGAGACATGGTGTGGAGGTGTGGCCAGCTGGCATCACTTCCAGGATTATTTGAAGCCTAAAGAATATTTCAGGAGTTACTTCATGGGCAAAAGGCTGCTCTAATAGAAGACTGAATATAAGAGTCCCTGGGTGCAAACCACATATTCTGTCACTGACTGTCCAACACACAACTGCATACAGTTGTCCATTATTTAATGTTTATTTCAAGCAACACCTTATCAGATCAGGCAGTTACATCCATTTAGGCCTGTGGTGTCTTTCCAACTTCCCAAGGTCAAGCAGAGGAATGTTTCCCCATCACCTGCTAGCCAAAACCCTTTTAACTTGAGAGGCCAGGAACTTAACCTGGCATATCCTTTATGTGAAGCTAGCAGCGTATCATAAAGCCACTCAACCCTATTATTTAAACAAGTAATTACTGGGGGAGAAAAATCCCTTTCTATCCCCATTGTCTTCTCAGACAACTAAAGTACCTTCAGTTATTTTGGAGAGGATAGGAGATGAAAAGTCTGAGACAATGTATGCGGGATAACATCAGGTTAAATGTACTTTGCTTTCACATTAGTGTGTGCATGATTAATGCCTCAGCTAACACTATCATATCAGTGAAAATGCTATCCAGGATCTAACTGCTTGGGACCAACTCTTCCTATAGATTTTTTTCAACATGACAGCTACAGGCTATTAGGCAGATTCTTCCACCACATATTTCTGCCACCTGACAAGAGCAAGGTCAAACAAAAGAGGAAGCCAGAACTCCAGGGGCTATCCTTGCATAACAGGATACAGAACTCTGGAGGACGGAAGTTTTTATCATCCTTTCACAAGGATGGCAACCCGGTTCCTGGAGGTTTTTACATAGGCACTTTTAGTCAAGGGAATAAAAGGCAGTAGCTGAATGCGGTTTTCCATTTATTGGCCAACACAGGTGTGAGAATTAGAGCCTGAGAAAAATATAATGTCAACAATAGGCAACAGTAGTGGCCACAGCTCTGGCACAGGAACAAAAGAAACATTATCTGGGACATTCTCAGTGCCTACTTCATGGCTTCCTTCACATAGCTTTCCCACTTCCCACTCTTAGCTCAAGCATGTTTCTCAGAAGCGACAGCCATCTGGACCGTCCTTGCCTAACCAGTTTTCAAAATTCCACTGGAAAGTGTCCACTGCTGTTCTCTTGTTTACATGCTGGCTTTCCCCCTCTGTTATGCGTTGCCAGATAAAAGAGGAGGGAGGAAAAAACACGTGTGCCTATGTGGCCGATACAGCCTTCTGTTGCAGATTGCATTCTGATGTCAAACGGCTACAAGATGGCTGCTGGCGGCCTCAAATTACATTCAAAAGCCCTCAAGGCCACTCATCCCCACCCAGCTGAACACATTTACACGCAAGCAGGCATTTCAATTCTAAACCTAAACTGTCGCAAAAGCTCTCAAACCCTTTCTGGCAAAATGAAGGAAGGCCAATTCCAATTTTTGCTTTTTTCCCCAGCAGGATGTGTCATGCTTCCAGCTAACCCAGATGACATGCCTTCTGTTTCAGAAGCTCTTTCTCCAAAGTCCAGACGCATAGGGACCATTTGTGACTATTCAGTGACAAATCCTACTTCATTTGCCCCCGGGCTGTATTCTGGCAGGAAAAAGGGACCAAACATTAAATATAAGAGAGCAATAGTAAATGGTTCAGTCACGGGGAAGATCCATATGCAGGGGTGGCAAACTGTGGCTCTCCAGATGATGATAAAGATGATTAGGAAATTTCTAGACTGCCCCTATTGGTGCAGCCATTTTGGGGCAGTTTACAACATTTTTAAAATACACACAGGTAAAATTGTTAAAATAAGTAAGTTAAATAATATCAGACAATTGGTGATATCCCCATATAGTTCTTGTTGCAGCAGGGGAGGCCCATTATTATCTGTGTATTTATATATCCGACTTGGCCTAACCCCTAAGCCAGGTGGAAGAGCTCCGTACTGCAGGCTCTACAGCAGTGGTCCCCAACCCCCGGGCCATGGCCCAATGTCGGGCCATGAAGGCCTCAGCATTGGTGTCTGGCGGGGCCGCAAACGCGCACGTGCGGCAGTTTTGCGCATGCACGCATGCGTAAAACTGCAGCGCATGCACGTTTATGGCTCCGCCGGATGCAAACGCACATGCATGGCAAGTCCGCGCGTGCGCGTTTGCACCGGAGCTGCCAAACACGTGCGGGGCTTGGGTCGCCCTCTTCCCCCACCCCGTGGCAGCGGTCCGTCGCAACGAAAAGGTTGTGGACCGCTGCTCTACACAACTATGTTAGTTCCGTTAGGGCCCTGATGTTCTCTGGGAGTTCATTCCACCAGGCAAGTTTCAGGGCTATAATTCCCATAAATCTGGAGAGCCACCACTTGGCCACCCCTACCATTTAGCATTCAAACACACAACAATGACAGGTTAGGGATAAATCACCCAGCCACTTATTTTCGTTAAACAAAAAGCAGTTTAAGTCAAGAAGTAGCTGAAGTCAAGACCTTACTAATATGAAACCTTAGTAGTAATCTAAGTAAAAAACAAGATGCCATCTGAACTCTTGAACAAGGGTTAAAATGCCATGGATCCTATAGCTTTCCCATCTCTTCCCATACCACATGGCCTTTATTTTAAAAAGAGCCTTAATACAGCAAAAACAGAAAAAATATTCACACAGCCCAGAATCAGTGAGAAAGATTGAAATTCTCTTAAAGAACAGAACTTTTTGCTAGACATTTGACTCTGGACTTACAAGCCCTGGACCTAAGATCAATATGTTCTCTACTGGCAGCCTTTAATATTTGCAAGGTATCAGGAGGTGCTTTCTCATATTGGTGATAAGGAGTGATCTAACATTTTCTAAGCTCCAAAGTCTAGCTCTTTAAATATCATGCTGAAAACCATAATTGGTTCAGAGATCCAAGGGCCACTATTACAGTATGTTTCTTTAGATGTGGACATACTTTGAAAGTGAGGAAACAACACTCCAGAGCTGGAGAGAAACCATAGAGGTTGGCTTCATGCTCACATAAGCCCCTACTGCCAAATATAGCCAAAGTTACCAAGAGGCCATATATGTAATTCTTTCTGGCGGGAAAACATTATTTGCATGGCTCCCTTTGCAACATGTTTGGAAAAAATATGTAGCACACATGGCCATGAACAGCTAGATTTATTCAAATATTCCAAATTATTCATTATTATTATTATTATTATTATCATTATCATTATCATTATTTAAATTTATTCCCCGCCACTCCTGGCAAGCCAGCTCATGACGGGTTACAGGATAAAAAAAACAAGAATACAATAATCCCCTTTAAAAAACCAGTTACAAGTTACAAGTTACAGTTACAATGGCAAGCATGGCGGCAAAAACCAAACCCCCACCTACCCCCGTCGGGGCACAGGGCAGAACTGCTGGCCACCACTAATGGAGCAAGAAAAATGTGGTAGACTCTTTGGGGGGCCCCAACAGATCTTCTCTCTACCCTGGCCTCAGCCACAAATAAAGTCCTAGAAGCAAGTGACAGGCCTGTGATATCTATACGTGCATAGAATCAGAGTTCGAAGGGACCTCCAGGGTCATCTAGTCTAGCCCCCTGCAGAATGCAGGACATTCACAACTACATGTGTAGAATGCCCACTACATGAACCATTTTCTGCCCCGAAAGCCACGCTATTGGCAGGCCACCACCTTAAGCCATTAATGTACTGCATTTGGCCTCTAGTTTACAGATCGGGTGACATTTCAGTAATGATAAACTAAGGGAAAGAAGAGGAACAGAAGATCACACTCAGAAAAAAAACCACCTAGAGGCCCAGACTTGCACAGATGGGTAATATCCAAGTTGTCTTGTAATTTCGGTTTTACTTCCCTAGAGACAGGTTTTACTAAAGTACAATGCTTAGTTAAAGCACTTTCATGATGCTTCATCAGGACAGACTAGAAATCTTGGAGTCAGCAACTTTCCCTTCAACCTAATACATAAGATTATTTCTCTAATAAGTCAGATAACACCAAGTAGCCCCACTTCAAAGTACATTGAATTGCTTATGACCATACAACAGATATTACTATCATAGGGCAGAGTATAGCTAGACTGCTGACCCACACCAAAGAGTACTGGAAAACTGGGGTAGTGGTAGTGGAGATAAATCACATCCTACTGAAAGGAATCACACCTTTTTTGCCTAGCAGAATGACTGTAGTTTAAATATAGAAAAAGCATGTTGGGCATTTTAAGTGGATTTTTGCACATTATGAAATCAGAGTGAATACAGATCAAGGAAAGAGCCTGAAACCTCAGTGGAAGCACCTCTTTGAGGGGAGATGACTGGCTGCCATGAAAGGAACAGCTGCGGATTTAGTGCTCCAGAAGCCAATGATTTAAAAAGGCCTTCAGACATAGGTCTGCAGCCTACGTACACTCACTCATAGAGCATGGAAATCGATAACAGTAATACTAAACACTGTTCCCTGCAGTTTTTCAACATCAGCCACACTTTACCAGCTCCTAATGAACAAAAGTGAATAGGTCATTTCAGTCTCAGAGGGCAAATTCTACAACTACACATTTCATAGCTGAAGGAACCCTGACATCTCAGCCAGGAATAGTTACTTGTACCCTTTTTCCTACCCGAAGGAGTCTCAAAGTGGCTTACAATCGCCTACCCTTCCTCTCCCTGCAACAGACACCCTGTGAGGGAGGTGAGGCTTAGAGAGCTCTGAGAAGACCTGTGATTAGCTCAAGGTTACCCGGCTTGCTGCACGTGGAGAAGGGGGGAATCAGTTCTCCAGATCAGTGCTGCTGCTCTTAACCACTATACAAAGTTGGCTCTCATGACTCCAATCCTCTCCCCAACCGCCTGCACGATTATTGCTGATGATATACAGGGAGCTAGACTGACACCTTTGCAGGGTGATATGTGACAATAAACACAAGGCCAATGTCTGTATTCTAAATACAAAGTGATATCTTGTAAAGGTTGCGAGACAACCGACTATTGCAATGAGATCGCAGATATTTCTCCTGCAGTGGCAAACTACACCCATATGTCAGCATTTGGGAAGTTTGCCAAGGAGCTCCTTTCCAGAACACAAACAGCAGCAGAGTGATAAGATGACCACCCCACAATAGCTTGCAGTCATGCCAGGGTAGTGGACCCAGTCACAGCACTCTGATACCGAGAAAGAATTTGATTACAGGAGGGCAAAGCAACCCTATCAAGCCACTTTCGGGATAAGATTCAGTACCTCAAGTGCAAAGCTTTGGGAGTGTGCAAAAGGGCACATTTCTGAGAATCCAGAATCCTCGACCAACTGGAAGTGCTCATGAGACTTGAAGCTTTTCCAGGATGTTTCAAATTCCTGACAGTGTTAAATCTTAATGCCTTTTGCACAGACTACCCTCCAAGCAAGGTTGCTTTTGTTTCTGCCCCAGTTACCGGAGTCACAGGATAAAAAAAAAGAGAAAGTTAAAAATTAGATATTTTTAGACCTCCAGTTTAAAGAGCCAGTTATTCATACCTTCCAGCATTTCACATATTGGGAACCGCTACCAGGCATTTGCTTGAGGCCAACAGGCCAAAAAAACCCCACTGGTCCCTGACACACCCTCCCAAGACCAAAGAATCAGACCAACCCAAAGCTGTGTCAATGTTTCTGTTTAAATATTGTTCTGGTTGACATGTTGTTATGATTGTTATATCTGTTATATTTGTTTCATTGTTCTATGTAATTACCCCCATGCTGTTATATGTAAACCGCCCAGAGCCATATGGAAGGGCAATATAAAAATCTAAATAATAAATGCTCTAAGGATTCAGTTCCAAAGTTTTTATGAGTTAAACCTCAGAGGGTTAAGAGATGCTGTTTGACTAATGAACACACATGAACATTAAGATGTGCCATGTAGCATATAGCCCGCCATTTCAGATTTTGGTGAGGCTCCTTTTGATAAAATTAATTCAAAAGAAATTCCATCTAAACACCCAGAAGAAGTTCCTGACAATTAGAGCGGTTTCTCAGTGGAACAGGCTTTCTTGGGAGGTGGTGGGTTCTCCATCTTTAGAGATTTTTAAACAGAGACTGGATAGCCATCTGATGGAGAGGCTGATTCTGTGAAGGCTCAAGGGGGTGGCAGGTTACAGTGGATGAGCGAGAGGGTTGTGAGCATCCTGCGTAGTGCAGGGGGGTTTGACTAGATTTATTTGGATTTTTATATTGCCCTTCCATACCGCTCTGGATGACCCCGGAGGTCCCTTCCAACTCTATGATTCTATGAATTGCAGAGTAAATAAATACACTTGCAGTCTTGGGCTGTATCAACAGAGGCATCACAAGATGTCTTAATCCCACTGTATACTGCCTTGGTCAGACCCCACTTGGAGTACTGTGTGCAGTTCTGGAGGCCTCATTTCAAAAAGGATATGGATAAAATTGAGAGGGTTCAGAGGAGAGTGACGAAAATGATCCAAGGCCTGGGGACCAAGCCCTATGAAGATAGGTGGAGGGACTTGGGAATGTTCAGCCTGGAGAAGTGGTTGAGATGGGACAGGGTTGCTGCCTTCAAGCATTTGAAAGGTTGTCACTCAAAAGATGACAGGGAAAGGTTTCTGCTGGCAGCAGAGGATAGGATTCATAGCAATGGATTTAAAATATGCAGAGAACAATATCAGCTAGATATTGGGGGGGGGGGAATTCAGTCAAGAGTAGTTCAAGCAATAAAATCAACTGCCTAAGGAGGTGGTCAGCTCCCACTCACTGGCAGTCTTCAAACAGAAGCCGGACAGATACTTATCCTGGATGCTTTAGACAGATCCTGCACTGAGTAGGGGGTTGGACTAGATAGCCTGTATGGTCCTCTTCAACTCTACAATTCTATGAAAGCAAACAAGAATCTCTGTGGACATTAAAACAAAGGAAATAGGGATAGTTGGAGCTTATGGGTACTGAATGAGTTACAATCCCTTCTGAGCCTCTTATACTGGATTCTCACTGCAGTTCTTGACACGGAAGACGTGTTCCATCTATTATTTCACGTGTTTTTTTCCCCCAAGTAGTTCTGAAGTTAACTGATTCCGTTCTTATACCAAATGACATGGTTAGTTATTGGGACTTTTCTAATCTGTCTACATCTGCCAGTTGCAAAGTGACCACCAGCCTGCCTAAGAATCATGAAAGTGGAACTAGGTCTTCCACCCTTCCCCCAAATGGTGTTTCAAAATTCTCAGGGGAGAAAAATATGATGGAGCTCTAAAAAGCTCTTGAAGACTGTACATCAGGGGTGGTCAAACTGTGGCCCTCCAGATGTCCATGGACTACAATTCCCAGGAGCCGCTGCCAGCGAATGCTGGCAGGGGCTCCTGGGAATTGTAGTCCATGGACATCTGGAGGGCCGCAGTTTGATTATCCCTGATGTACATGCTCCACTAGGCACAGAACACAGAGAGAAGCCAACAGTCATTTAAAAGATTTAAGAACTCTGTGTTTGGGGAGGGAGAGATGTATGCTGAAATCCCTGACAGAAATCAGTGGTGGGGTTCTACTGTTTTCTTTCCTGCAATTCCTTGCAGATGCCCAGTTTATTGTATTTTTAACAGCGCAATCAAGTCTTTTCTGTCCAGTTTCAATTATATAGATTCTGAAATCTTTTATGCCTCCTCTGATAGCTCTATGCAACTAAATAGCTCGTACATTTTCAGAAACAGAAACAAGTAACTCGTTATTATCAGCCATTGCTGATTTCTTTCAGAATATCAAAAGGGAAGGGGGAAGAGGGGAAAAACAGGGCAAACCTACTACTTTGGGATTTGCTATATGCCACTCTCAGACCCAGACATGGGTTTTATCCAAAGCTGAGATTGATTGATCACCAAAATATTTGACATTTTGAAAGAAGATTAAATATACACCATTAAAATGCCACTGTCAGGGCTCCCACCACACCTAAAAGCTGGGAATTGTGGTTTGGTGGGGATGTTAAGAATTCTACAAGATTTACTGTCAGGCCACTACAACTACTAAACGAATACAATCTACCCCAGAGATTCCCAACCCAGAGTCTGTGGACCCCTTGGGTCTGCGGGTGCTCTGAAGTAGTGTGGTGCTGGGAGGGGTCTGGGCTGTGTTCTCAGCTCCTACACTTCTTTTCAGCCTACATGAGGCAGAGCTGCCATAGTAGTAGTAAAGGTCGGGAAAAGGAGCGAAAGGAGGTCTAAGGGTCCAGGTAGTGATGTCACTTCCAGCAAAAGGCTCAGGGTTAAGCCATAGATTTCCCCTCCCCACTTTAGCGCTCACAACAAACCTGGGAACAAATAGCCCAAGGTGAATCCAGGGGTAGTCAAACTGCGGCCCTCCAGATGTCCATGGACTACAATTCCCAGGAGCCCTTACCAGCATTCGCCAGCGAATGCTGGCAAGGGCTCCTGGGAATTGTAGTCCATGGACATCTGGAGGGCCGCATTTTGACTACCCCTGGTGTAGGCATTTGAACACAGGTTTCTCCATCCTAGTCCCACAATGACCTGTGCTGCACACATTCAGCCTGTAGCTGCAGTCAACAGGGTGTGATCATACCTACCTGGATTAAAGTAAAACTTCAGAGTCCTAAGCAGACTTTACAAGCATAATCTGCATCATCATCAGAATTTTATTTTTATATCCTCGCCCTTTCCTAGCCAGCTCAAGGCGGGTAACATCAGAGTTTTAAAACATTACATTACAAATAAATTACAGATGTGCAATAAAAATTAATAGTTAAGAATTATATTAAAAGGCACTTCCTTAGTGCAGTTCATCTTATTGAGCAGGGGGGTTATTATTATTATTATTAATTTCCCACCTCTCCCTGTAGGCTTGAGGTGGGTCACAATAGTTTCAATCCCATTAAAATCCCCATTAAAAGACATTAAAAATACCAACATGACAGCAAAAAAGAAAAGAATCCCATCTCTCTCCCTCCCCCACTATCAATACAAAGAAGATGGAGGGGAGTGACGTAACTTCCAACTCCCGGCTCCCAGGGGGGGGGGACGATGTCTCTGATTTGCTGACCCCAGCCTCAACCATAGACCTGATGGAAGAGCTCCGTTTTACAGGCCCTGCGGAAAGCTGACAAATCCCACAGTGTTTGTGTGGATTATTGTTTAATAGTTATTTATTTTATTTCTATATCAACCTCCCTTTCAGCTCAGGGCTATATAGGACAACTTCCTGGTGGATAGTGGCCATGGAAACTAGGGTTGCCCCCCCCCATGGTTGACCTGCTCTTGTGCTTAGACAGCAGATTGAAACCAAGAAATTACATATGTGGTCCTTTCTCCATAATTTTCTCAAGGCTAAGCTGCAGCTAAAGGAAGAGGGCAGTTAGGAAAGATGGCAGCCCTATGTGAACCTTCACAGAAACATAGAATCATAGAGTTGGAAGGGACCTCCTTGGTCATATAGTCCAACCCCCTGCACTGTGCAGGACACTCACAACCCTATCGCTCATTCACTGTAACCTGCCACCCCCTTGAACCTTCACAGAATCAGCCTCTCCGTCAGATGGTTCTCCAGCCTCTGTCTAAAAATTCCCAAAGATGGAGAACCCACCACCTCCCAAGGAAGCCTGTTCCACTGAGAAACCACTCTAACTGTCAGGAACTTCTTCCAGGTGTTTATACAGAATTTCTTTTGAATTAATTTCATCCCATTGGTTCTGGTTTGTCCCTCCAGGGCAAGAGAGAACAACTTTGCTCCATCCTCTACATCACGGGTAGTCAAACTGCGGCCCTCCAGATGTCCATGGACTACAATTCCCAGGAACCCCTGCCAGCATTCGCTGGCAGGGGCTCCTGGGAATTGTAGTCCATGGACATCTGGAGGGCCGCAGTTTGACTACCCCTGCTCTACATGGTAGCCTTTTAAATATTTGAAGATGGTTATCAGATCCCCTCTCAAGAATGAAAGACTCCTCACTGGTAGATGGAAGGGTTAACATGTCATCAGCTATAAGGAGTTGGGCATCAGGACAGAGCTAGAGGGGCATGCTACGGGATATCATGCACTGGTGGTATGCGACAACAAAACTGGCTGGAGAGAGTCAAAGGAACTTGCACATGAGAAAGAAGAGCAAGAAAGGCATAAAAAAAACCTTCCCATCATCTTCCCAACCCTAATCCTAGCTCTTTGTGTGTCCAAAATGAACCAATGAGGAGGACAAGGAAGAACTGGGGGGCATTTTCATAGCAACTATCTTGAGGTGACATTTACAGCTTTTAAAGAGGCTGGAACAGGAGAGAGTCCAGCTGACAAAATACCACAGAACTCAGTAAAAAGGGAACACATATCCATATGCCTTCAGCTGCAGCAGGCTGCCTCAGGGAGGATGGGTGGATGATTAGGCTGCAAACCCTACTGCCAGGTTTCCACTGTGCTGGATTATGAGCAACCAAGACTGTGAAGAGAAGGAATAAAATGCATACAGTTGGCCTAAATTAGAGGCAATTTCTCTGCTAGAACACGTCTGCAATCTGCAACTATAACATGCAGAGAGGGCTCCTGAACTTCAGCCAGAATTTTTTTTAAAGCAGCCACACAAGGTTAGCAGCCATGACCAGTGCAGGCAAGCACCAGTGTTCTCATATCCAAGGTCAACAAGGATGAGACCCAAGTGCCTCTTCCAAGCCAGTCTAAGTACTGAAGGGATTAATTCCTTCCTCTTCCCAAGCTTCCACAAAGTTCAAATTCCTCAGACAGACTGCTTTCACCTGAAGCAGTGGAGCAAATTAAATGGGAGGAGGAAAAGAGGTGAACTCCCAACCCTATTGCCACAGCTGCGGCACCACTGCATTAAGGCTTCTCTAGTCTCAGGGGTGGCCAAACTGTGGCTCTCTAAGTGTCCATGGACTACCATTTCTATGAGCTCCTGGCAGCACATGCTGGCAGGGGTTCATGGGAATTGTAGTCCAAAGACACCTGGAGAGTCACAGTTTGGCCACCCCAAGGAGGATTTTATTTATTTATTTATTTGGATTTTTTTTTTACCGCCCTTTCATACAGCTCTGGGTGGTTTATACAGAACGTTGTAAAAATAGTTACATAGAACATTACAACAATCTGTCAGATAACAATTGTAACATAGCATGCAAACCCGAACAGTATTTCAACAGAACAACAACACTGACATATCCCTGGGGAGGTCAGATTATTCAATCATGCAAGGGGTGTCTGCGGGGAGGGGGGGGGGGACGGGACACCAGCAGATGTTTTGAGTCAGTCGGCCTCAAGCAAATGCCTGGTGGAAGAGCTCCCTTGTGCAGGCCCTGAAAGAAATCTGTACTGTTTTATGTGAACTGCCATGAGCTTTCGGGGAGTGTGGTATAGAAATATATAATAAATAAATAGAATATTGAGGAATGTATGAGCAAAAGAAGATCTCCATTCCAAAAAAATACAGCTACTAAGCAAGTTATGCCACTCCCTCACCCAATCAGATTCTGTTCTTCATTCAGGTCTACATACATATTTCTGTGCTAATACAAGAAGAACCTCCAAAAAGCATATGGATCAGCTCAGCTTACAGGCCAGTCCTGGGTTGCTTTGGAATTCATGCCTGCGTGATGCACACACAGTCAACAAAAACAGCAAAATGTGATTAGCAGTTGTTGGGAGATGGGACAGTCTCTTCCTTTAAAGCAGGGGTAGTTAACCTGTGGTCCGCCAGATGTCCATGGACTACAATTCCCATGAGCCCCTGCCAGCTTACGCTGGCAGGGGCTCATGGGAATTGTAGCCCATGGACATCTGGAGGACCACAGGTTGACTACTCCTGCTTTAAAGCAAAGAGGAGCAAAAAACCCACTGTAATTATAACGTCAAAAATAACTTTCCAGAAGCAACCCTGATGTGCTAAAGTTTGTCTTTCTTCTGCAACCTTTAGCCTGTTTTTAAAAACAACCGCAGGACAAAGAGCACAGCACCACCTAGACAGAATGCTATACTTCCCAAGACCCACAGGAGCTGAAATTCTATTATAAGCCATTCTTTAACTTATCTAAGTGGCAATTAATAGAATAAGAAAGTGAGCAAAATCAAAGGATCACTGTGAGACACTCAGTGTATGAGGATTGGAAAACCGGATACCTTCCTCATTAGAAATTATTCTCACTGTTATAATAAAGAGACATATGTACTCTAGCGACTAACATAAGGCACATAGATGTATCTGATATATGTGCAAACACAAGCTAGGGGCCTACAAGTAACTGCAGAAGAGAAGAATTATTTGGAAACCCTCTAGCCACCTTCAAAGTGTCTGAGAGAGAGCCAGCTTGATGTAGTGGTTAGGAGCGCAGACTTCTAATCTGGTGAGTCAGGTTTGATTCCCTGCTCCCCCACATGCAGCCAGCTGGGTGACCTTAGGTTTGCCACAGCACTGATAAAGCTGTTCTGACCCAGCAGTAATATCAGGGCCCTCTCAGCCTCACAGGGTGTGTTGTGGGAAGAGGAAAAGAAAGGCAATTGTTAAACTGCTTTGAGACTCCTTCGGGTAGAGAAAAGCAGCATATAAGAACCAACTCTTCGTCCTCCAGGACCCCAAAAATCTGACTAGTCTGATTTCCCCTCTCCTTGAAATGACTCCATGTTTTCTAGAGCAATGTTAGTTTACCTCAAGCCATGTGGGTGGGATGAAGATTTTTCTCTTGGCTAATTGAATGTCTTACTTTCTTTGGCTGGCCTAGTTTTTCAGCTTTCATGATTGGCACACAGAAATTTTAACACCAAACAGGTACAAGCAAAAGGCATGGGAGAAAGGACCAAGAGAGCACATTGAAAAGTGTCCAAGCTCCATAGAAAACCTCCAAACTGGTCTTAATAAAGGATAGGAAGCTGTTTCAGAGACTGACACACACCAATTCCTCTGACTTCACCCATGCATCATCAGTCAGAAGTGATCCACTCTTGATCAGATCTTGTGTTCATTATAGAATTGTTGTGTGGATCTCTGGGCCTTACAGTCTCACTCTGGAGTCACCTTAATTTATATACCTAAATGGAGCATGCATTTATAAACATTTTGCATGCACATCTGGATTAAGACGCAAGAGTGGGAAAGGTTATTGCTAAGAGATTCCAGAACACAAGAAGCATAAATGATTCAGAGTCAGACATGCATTGACACTCCTAGCTCTACCAAGCTGCCATCTGTATGAGGATTCAACAGCAGTGAACTGTTCCGCTCTCCCTCAACCCTTTGTCCATATTTCCATGTGTGGCACGTCTGCTAATTAATACTTCACACATGTAAAAACAGTTGGTCTTTGCTCATGAGGGCTTATACCCGAATATCTGCCAGGTTTTAAGGTGCCACGAGATTCTGCCCTGCTTTTGTGCAATACAGCAGATTAGCTACTCAGCTGGAGCTTGTCATACTAGATGGACAATTGTGGCATAAGAAAAAAGGTGCCCTAGATCAGGGGTAGTCAACCTGTGGTCCTCCAGATGGCCATGGACTACCATTCCCATGAGCCCCTGCCAGCATTTGCTGGCAGGGGCTCATGGGAATTGTAGTCCATGGATATCTGGAGGACCACAGGTTGACTACCCCTGCCCTAGATCACTTAAGGGTTATTTCTACTTAGGATAGGATATGATGGTAATTCAAGTATACACTTTCCATGGAAGAGAACCAATCCATCTCCCAGGTGAAATCTGAGGGCTACACACAGTGGGGTCTCTCCTCCCATGGGTTTACATCAGAAAGGGAGAAGGGAAGCCATGTGTAATCACAGAAGAAAACAAAGAGTTCTAACTTGCTCAGTGTGACACGTACCAGGTAAAAAAACAACAGAGAACAGCACTACCCAAGTAATTTCTTACCTTGAAGAGAGAGTTGCAAAATCTCCTCCATCCAGCAATCTAATTTTGCAGAACAGAACACCATTCACAAAAGGGACAGCAGTCAGTTCCTCCAGAGTGAAACTGGTTTGAAATTTGAACTTCTTTTTCTTCATCAAAAAAGCCATGGGCAGACTTGAACAAGACCCAGTTTTTTAAAAAACCCAATTTTTGTTCAAGAAAACCAAAAGAAGCAGCAGCAGCTATGAACACAGACAGAAACAATAACGATGTTTCCAAACGTGAAATGAAACCAGAAAGCCTACAGTCGATCAATTAAAAAAAATAAGAAGAGAGGATGAATCCTAGTTCAGTTGGAATAGCAGCCTAGCTTTAAATGGAAAAATCTTCTCTCTTTGGTGGTCAGATCTGGCTATAGTATCATTCCTGATGCAGATTTCAGGCAAGGAGGAGGACAAATTGAGCCTCTGGTTCATCTCCAAGGGAGGGGTAAAGGAGAGAGGGGGAATTTAACTCCAGACCAGCAGGAGCTGCTTTGATTAGAGGTGGAAGGGATCCATTTCTTGCAGGGCCCCTCTCGAAAGCATTGCTGTTTTCTCTCTGAGCTGGTGTACGGCACAGTCAACGCTTCAGTTTCAGTCTCCTCCCCTTGTGCAACGCTTCAAATGCATTAAAGCCTCTGCCGCTTTTGCTGTGGCTCTTGCAGGTTTCTTGTCAGCCTGGAGGGAGGGGGAAAAGCAAGGTGGTTAGCCACAGCATCAAGCGCCTCCCTCCCTCCGTCCCCATCCCCGCCCCATTAGAGACAAATATGCAAGTCTTATCTCATTCTGATCTAAGAATCAAGGCAGGTTATCTTCCTCACACCCCAGATGTCATTCTTTTCCTGTACATAGCAACCACAACTCTCTGGAAATATTCACAGTGAACAACCCTGAAAAATATTTGTATTTGAGTTCTAGTACACGTCAACGGATATCACAAAAACGAGCGCTCATGTTCTCTCTCCCACACCCTCCAGCACACATCAACAGGTGGGTTTGTAAGATTAGCCACCCCAGAACAAAAGTAGGGAGAAAGCAAGCAGAGGAATTTGTTCGAGGTTTTGCAAGCAGTGATCCGACCAGTCTTCTGCCAACTAAATCTGCCTTTGCACTGGTGTTCTTAAAACCTCTGGATTTGATTGAGCTGTTCACTTTCAGTGATTTACAGCAGTGGTCCCTAACCCCTGGTCTTCGGACCGGTGCCGGGCCGCGAAGGCCTCGGTACTGGGCCGGCAGCAGCCACGCCTGCTCCCCCCCCCCGCAGTGAGAAGCTCGCCAGGACGCAAGTGAAACGGCCACTTCGGCTTCACTCGTGGCCTGGCTAGCTTCTCGCTGTGGGGGTGGAGAAGAGTCAGGCGCAGCTGCCGACATGCCAGCGGACACAAACGTGGCAGCTCTGCGCATGTGCGTTTGCGTGGAGCTGCCACGTGTGCGCCGGTGGGGCACAAATGCACATGCATGGCAGCTCTGCGCATTTGCGCCCTGCCAGTGGGTGCAAATGTGCATGCATGACAGCTCCGCGCATGCGCATTTGCACAACGCTGCCGCACGTGTGCAGGGCACGGGCTGCTGGCTCTCTCCCACTCCCGGAAGCAGTCCTCAACCTGGAAACGGTTGGGGACCGCTGATTTACAGCACACAACCAAGTTTAGCAAAGCCAATCCTGATTGGAAATTACTGACTATAAAGTAAGTATAAGGAATAAACAAATGGCATGGACTTCACAGACTTGATCTCTCAAGATTCTGGTAGTTCAATGTTTTCTCCCACACTATTTCTGAAGTTGACCACTTCAGTCATGTCTTAGTTTTTTTAAATATACGGTTCTGTTCAGCTCTATTTCAAATAAATATTTGCCCAGGATCTTAGACCTCCCTTCCAGTCCATATTTGCACACCAAGCAACCTCCCCCTTCCAGCTGCTGGAGGACTGCTCCATTAAGTGGTTTACTACCACAAATTGCTTCTCAAATCCCCCTCCCCCCTGATGATTTTCCCACACATGCTCCCCTCATGCAACAAGCTACAGGTAAAGGAAGTGACTCAGGCTTTCTCTACCAGGCTTTGTGAAACTCTGGGGTATCTTGACAGCCTTGGAAGGGTTTCCCAAATCAATGTGAGTTAATTAATTTTAAATATATTTTTTAAATGTGTTAAACATTTATCATGATATGACCTAGCACTGGCCATTTTGGAAAGGTGGGTCATATTATCTGAAAAGTGTTTAACAGGTTTTAAAAATGTATTAAAATTAATTAAGTCCCATCAATTTGGGAAACCCTTCCTGGGCTGTCAAGATACCTCAGTTTCCTAAAACCCTAGTAGAGAGAGCCTGTGTTAGGCTGACTCACGCGATTCACTTCTTTTATATGTTGTTAAAGCCTGTAGCTTGTTGCATGAGGGGTGCATGGGTGGGAAAATGATCAGGGGGGAGGAGAATTTGAGAAGGGATTTGTCGTAGTAAACCACTGAATCAAGAAACTCATGAAACCCTGGTTGAGAAAGACTGATATCTGGTCATGTCCACCACACCCAATGGCCACTGATGGGCCTGGAGGGGGTGGGGAGGGGCCCTGGGTGGGCGTGTCCACAGCTATGTTACCCATCCATATTCTGCATGATCGCTCCACTTCTGGTTTCTCAAAGCCTGAAGAATGTTTCAGGGGTTTCTCAATGGTAAAGAAGTTGAGAAAGGCTGGCCTGACATTTCAGAAATTACTTTACCCATATTTCCTTCTCCAAACACATCTCTCTTTTCATCATTATCATCATTATCATCATCATGAAATAATAAAATGTTTCTCACACAGTCATTTTATTTGGCTTCCTATCCAGCCATCTCACCCTGACAAGGTTTCCAAGCACTAAGCTGTCTCTTCTGGCCGTAATTCAAACTGTTCCTACTGCCATGTTTTTGCAGCTGACTTCCACCCTCACCTGGATGCCTCCTTTGCCCTCCATCTCAATAGTAAATGGGTTTCAGCCCAACTCTCTTTTTTGACCTCTTAGTAAACCAAGGGTTCCTAAAATGGCAGTCATGGAATCACCGGGGCTTGCCAACACCTTTCCTGATGCCCACCAAGTAGGCAGGGTGAGATGAAGGTTTTGCCCTGTGGGGTTTCTGTCTGGCCCCAGCAGACCTGATGGGCCATGCAGATTTTTCAAGAAAGTTCCTTCAGCACACATCTTTACTGCATGAGTGAAGGTCAACTGCATTTATGCAGGAAAACATTTTTAAACAGTCTGTTCATTTTAAATCCTGTTAAAGAGAGCTTCCGCCTGAAATGCCAAAGAGTTGCTACAAGAGTTACGCATGAATTAACTCCCTGACATTTTGTGGTTGACTCAGCCTCTTGTGGCAGCCATTTTGTGGCTGATGTAGCCTCTTGTGGCAGAATCCCAAAGGTGCCCACAGCTCAGAAAGCTTGGGGACCCCTGTATTAACCCAACTGCAAAATCACCAGCTTTCTGACCCTTTGAACTTCCTATGCAACAAACATAATCCTAGTTTAAACTTGCACAGAGCTAACACCTTCAGGTTAATTTCCAGTGGAATTGTCCCTTTGGTCTCTCTTCCCCGTTCTCTCCACAAGCCAAAGAATTATCATATGGCATCATATGGTTGAATTTGGATGTTGTGTCACAGTTTACTAATTTACCATAATTAGCTTTTGCCTTATATTTCCACTGTTATGATGGTTGTTCATCAGTCTGAGGAAGAGTGCATGCACTCGACAACTCATGCCTTGAATAAATCTTTTGTTGGTCTTAAAAAGATGCTATTGGAGTCTAATTTTGTCAAGCCAAAACAGTGTGTATTCCCAACTGAAGGTTCAAGTGCTTAGGACCCAGGACTCTAGCAATTTTCATAAATTCCCATGCAGCAGGAGCGACCTTCTTCAAACACTGTGGGGGCTTCAGACCTTGAGAGCCAGTTTGGTGTAGTGGTTAGGAGTGCAGACTTCTAATCTGGCAAGCCGGGTTTGATTCCCTGCTCCCCCATGTGCAGCCAGCTGGGTGACTTTGGCCTCGCCACAGCACTGATAAATGATAAAGCTGTTTTGACGAGTAGTAATATTGGTGCTTTCTCAGCCTCACCCACCTCACAGGGTGTCTGTTGTGGGGAGAGGAAAGGAAAGGAGATTGTAAGCCGCTTTGAGACTCCTTCTGGTAGAGAGAAGCAGCATATAAGAACAAACTTTTCTTCTACTTCTTGACATAATAAGGAATAGCTTGTTGGGAGGGCACAAAATTGATACCTCACCAAGGAGCTAATTTGGTGTACTGGTTAAGAGTGACGGCTTCTAATCCAGAGAGCTGGGCTTGATTTCCTGCTCCTCCCCCATGTGTAGCCTGCTGGGTCACCTTTGGCTAGTCATAGTCCTGTTAGAGCTGTTTCCACAGAGCAGTTCTGTCAGAGCTCTCTCAGCCGCACCCCACCCCTCACTGGGTGTCTGTTGTGGGGAAGAGGAAGGGAAAGTGATTGTAAGCCGCTTTGAGGTAGTGAAAAGCAGGGTATAAAACCCAACTCTTCTTCAGTTTAGTGGTGGATGGGAGGGGCATGCGTTCAGTTTGCATTGAGCCTAAGAATGGAGGTTTATGGAAAAGCTGATAAAGCCAAACCACAAAAAGTTCTTGAGCCAAGCTTTACCACCCACATTTGCCTCATAATCCTTTCAGTGCAAGCTGTGCTGTTTGTACAAAAGGAGGGAAAAGGTAAAGTTCATAGATTAGAGTTAAGACAGATTACCCTTCTCTTTTAACTACAGGTCTCCCATTCCTTGATTGCGTTGGTGGACCACAAGTCCGTGACCCCTATGAAATGATCGTTCGACCCCCAAAGGGGTCCCTACCCTCAGATTGAGAACCACTGATCTAATGCATACTGACTTGCTGGGATTCTAGATAAGACCAAGGTACACCTTGGCTCAAATCAGTATTGTACTAGCCTTTAATATTGAGGATTGCTAGTGATTTACTAACACATCAGTGGACCACATCAAAAGATAACAGACCATGACTGAAGCCTGTCCATTTTTTTTTTTTTTTAGTTCTTAGCCAAGGGATCCAGGAGCCAAATCACATACCACAGGTAAGCTAAAACAGCCAACAAACACACTTCTGTTTCATAAACTTAATACACCCCATTGGAGTAGGAGGTGGATTCTTGTTAAAAACAAGATCATACAAGACTGCAGTCAGACCACTCTTACTTCAGTCCTTTACCTGGAAGGAGGTGGCTTAGTCTACGATAACAAACACCCCTGTGCAATGTGCTGAGTTCCCTGTAATAGCTAGAATGTCAGACTAGGGTCTGAGAGAACCATGTCTGAATCCTGGCTTTGCCACAAAAGCTTGCCGGGTGCCCTTGTCCAGTCACCCACTCCCAGCCCAGCCAACTTCACAGGGCTTTTATCAAGCTAAAACGGAGGCAGGGACAATTTAGGTTGGAGAGAAAGGCAGGAGAGAAATGAAGTTAATTATAAATGCAGAATAGAAACAGGTTTTGAGGCCAAATACTTAGCCTACTATGGACAAGAAAAGAGGAAGAGTTAAGATACTTAAAAGGCTGATAGATTGTTTAAAGCCACAATAAATCTGAAGGCATTAAAGGGAGCATGTAATCAAAGTAAGCCCCTTTTAACCCCCACCCACCCCTTATGTCCACATATGGAGAAACATCTTTCATGCTTTCAAGAAAAAACTTACTAACATTCAGGTGACTGGACTGAAAAATTCCAGCATAATCTTTATATTAGTCCATTACAGGCAATCCAAGAGGGGGTCTCGCAGCAGCTTAAATATTTTGGTTAAGTGTACTGTCTCAAAACCACCTGAAAGCCTACCTTGCCACCTGCGTGAAGCATGACCTTATTACCACCTCTTAACTACTGTTGCAAGCGTGCCAGTCTCCAATACAATTGCACATAGCACGAAAATGTCACAGGCCGGGCCTGGTACATTCCAGTGACTCCACTGTTTACTGATCCCCCCCCCCGCAAGTGGGTTATATAAAAAATTTTTTAATCTGGCCAAAGGAGAGGACACGAGTTGCGATGAACTAAGCTGCTCCAGCACTTTTTGCACTGACGGGTTTACTCAGAAGTAAGCCTCACTTTGCTCAATGGGGCCAATTTGCCTCGAAGGGCTGCATAGGACTGTAGCTGGAGCCAGTTTTGGATTCTTTAAAGTCCATCAAGTTTATTGTAACTAGCCCCTGGTCATCATCCAAACTAATACCAAGAAAAGGATGTGGACGAATAAATACAGATCGCAGCACAGTTCCGGCATTATGTTCAAAGTATACTATCAGAGCCATGAACTACTAAACAGTTGAATCTTTACCTAATTTTTTTTTCAAAAACGTAGACGAACAAAGAAACTCTTATGTCTTTAAAGGGGGCACAAGTTCCCCTCCTCCCGCAAGTTGGGCTGGATTGCACCTGGGAGAAAGAAACAGAGAATCGCCCCAAGGAACCAAATCTCCCCCTCCCGTCAAACTCAGCCCCCCAAAGAAACCCTTCTCTCCTCGACTGAACCCAACAAGCCCCTCCAGGAACCAGCTCCGTCCTCCCCCCCCCCACCAGCCCCTCACACAAAATACTCCCCCCCCCATCCACACACCCCCTTTTGAGGCCTCGAGTCCCCGGCTTGAGAGCAGCATTACTTCAGAGCAAGCGGCTTTCTCGGCCACGGTTCCCCCTTTTTTTGCTTTTTTTTTTGGGGGGGGGGTCCCATCTCCAGCCCGATTCTCTTACCTCCCTCCTCGCTCCCTTCCACCTTTCCTGCTCGCTGGCCCGGCCAGCCTTGCGCTAAATGCGTCCGCTACGCTAACAGCGTAAAAGTGGGCGGGAGAGAGAAAGACTGGCTGCAATGTAGGTGGTGAAGTCCTCTTTGTGGATTGGACAGAGAGAACGGGGGGAGGGGGGGAAGGTCGGGATTTCTATTGGGTGCCAGGAGCCACGACGGGAAATGGCCGTGCGGGGATTGGTCAAAGAGCCTTCAGTCACGCCGAGAAGGACCCGCCTTCTTTCTCTCCCACGTCTCTCTTCTGTTCGCTTTTACCTTGGGGCTATTTTTGGGGGGGAGGGGAGAGAGGGGGGGAAAGGAGGGAAAGAAAGCAGCTATATTAGCAGCGATGGGGGCGAGGGTAAAAGAAGGGCGCAAAGAGGGTTAATATTAGGGGGGAGAAGAGAGATTGAATAAATGCACAAAAGAAATGTACAAAACAACAGAAGTCCCATTGTTAAAACACTGTAATTAATACAGTGGTGGCTAAAGTGCTCTATTAGCGAACGGAGCCATGATGTACCATTTCATTTCTGATCCTCAGGTTGTATCTGCTTGCAAGATAAAAACTACCTGCCAACACCAAAATGTGCAATCCTAAGGACGACTCTCCCCGCCTGGGTGTTCTACAGCCGTCTTGCTTTCTATTTCTTGCTCCCTGGGAATTAGTGCCGGTATTTTATCCCGATTTTTAAAAGTCTTGGAACACACACACACAGAAACCATCCCTGGTTTTCAACTGAAATATTGACAAATACCTCACTGGGCATTTTCAGTAGTGTGTTTCTAATAAAAAATAAATGGGTAAAGGTGAGGGAAAATATGTTTTTGTGAGAAGGAGCTGGTCTCGATGGTCAATCCTGGAGGATGTTTGAAGAGGAACGCGGGGAATGAGATTTATCCTTATGTTTGGGTGTACAGGACTTCTTGAGAGGCGGTTCTGACACCAGAAGGTGTAGCTGTTGGTCTAAGAGCCTCAGACACTGAAGATCTGGGTCTCTTAGGATAGCGATCCCCCAACCTGTGGGCCGTGGGCCACATGTGGTCCGTCGACTAATTGGAGGTGGGCCGCAAAGGACGCCTCCCCCCCCCCCCGGCCCTTTACAATACACTTCGGGTGTCATTGTCTCCCATCACTCCCAGATGGGACTATCTCTTTGCAGAGAAACAAGCTCAGGGTTCCCATTGATTTGTCATTGTCATGAGTTAAAATTTCCATGAAAATAAAATGTTCCTTATGTTCATTGTTGTGATGTGTCTGTATCTTATTTTGAAGGGATGTTTAAACATTACCATAGCGATCAGAGAGTGTTGAGACAGTGGTTGAGAGTAGAGGAGTAAACTACCCCCCCCACCGGGCCTCAGTAAAAGGCATTGAGTGGTCCCCCGTGAGTGGTCCCCAGAGTTGAGTGGTCCCCGGTGATAAAAAGGTTGGGGACCACTGTCTTAGGAGACTTATTTGTGATGCCTGAGGTGGTTGCCGCAAACCAAACTGATGGCAGGCCCGATCTCAGAAGTGGGGGGGGGAGGCAATTTGGAACCAATCTGGATGGAATCGGCTAGGACAAGGGTAATCAACCTGTGGTCCTCCAGATGTTCATGGACTACAATTCCCATGAGCCCCTGCCAGCAGAATTGTAGTCCATGGGACTACATGGGAATTGTAGTCCATGAACATCTGGAGGACCACAGGTTGACTACCCGTGGGCTAAGACATAGCCTTCATTGGCACTGTGAAGAGGGCCTTCTCCCATAGAGCTGCTTTGAGCATAGATGCTCTGTCAGAACGTCCCTTTGATGTAAATTTTGGTATATGGAGGACGTGCTTACAGCATGTCCCTGGCCAAGACAAATCAGACATTAGTCATGCTCCTTGGTGATAGGTTTTTATGTGTTGCATTGACTGCATTTTAAAAATACTGCTCTAGAAGCCATCTCAGTCAAGAAATCGGTCCCTGGCAGAACAATGGAGCAAAGCTAAGGTTGTCTGCTAAGGTGGTGAAAAGAGAACTGAGGAGGGTGGGTGTGCCGCCACACAGTCAGGTGACCTGACCAATGGGAAAACCCACTCCTTTTGGAGCTTCTGGCTAGGGAAAGTTCCATGCGGCAGGCCTGCACACACGCAGTCCCAATGTGTGTCTGTATACAAGATGTTGATGGACAACAGTTACAGGTAAGCAACTCTATTTTAATATACAGGAACTTCAGTTATTCCATAGACATAAGAAAATCACTTTCCTGTGGGGCCTTGAGGTATTGTCCTTATATTTTTACACATGACTTGGATTATATAAAAGCAAATATCATTCTTTAATACCACATTGTCTTCCAGGTCTTTAATATTTTCATTTATTTACTTAATTTATATCCTGCCTTTCTCCCCAATGTAGACCAAAAGTAGCTTATATCATTTCTCTCTTTTTGAAGATTTACATTTTTAGGTCCACCCATTTCTCAAAGCCCCAGGACTGACTTTTTGAGTTATGTTAGCCATACATTCCCTTGATGGAAGACCCTTGCTGTTTGCAAATATGTGATTAACAATTTAACTGCTTCGTATGTATGTATGTATGTATGTATGTATGTATGTATGTATGTATGTATCATAGAATCATAGAGTTGGAAGGGATCTTCTGGGTCATCTAGTCCAACCCCCTGCACTATACAGGACACTCACAACCCTATTGCTCGTCCACCCTAACATGTCACCCCCTTGAACATTCACAGAATCAGCCTCTCTGTCAGATGGCTATCCAGCCTCTGTTTAAACCAGGGGTAGTCAAATTGAGGCCCTCCAGATGTCCATGGACTAAAATTTCCATGAGCCCCTGCAGCAAACAGTTTGACTACCCCTAGTTTAATCATTTCCAAAGATAGAGAACTCACCACCTCCTGAGGAAGCCTGTTCCACTGAGAAAACACTGTAACTGTCAGAAATTTCTTCCGAATGTTTAGACAGAATTTCTTTTGAATTAATTTCATCCCATTGATTCTGCCCCGTACCTCCGGGGCAAGAGAGAACAAGTTTGCTCCATCCTCTCCATGAATACTTGAAGATGGTTATTAGATCCCCTCTCAGTTGTCTCCTCTCCTGGCTAAACAGATCAAGCTTTCCTCATACGTCTTGGTCTCCAATGCCATGAATTTCAAGGTATGTTCAACAGTCAAACTTATCATATTCAACTGTAACAGACATGAGCTGATTGCTGAAGAGTTGCCAGCTTCCATATTAGGCCTGGGGATCTTCCAGAATTACAACTGATCTCCAGAATACAGAAATCCAATCTGGAGTAAAGGGTGGAGGGTGGACTCCAGACTGATACTAATGAGCACAATGAGGAACAAAGCCTGGTGAGAGAAAATAACCGTGGCTTCTGCAAAGGAGAACCACCTTCCTTTTGGGATTCTTTGATAAAATAAGAATGTAGATTACGGTGATCCAGTAGACACGTATACTGGGATTTCCAAGGGTGGATGGTTAAATTAAAATGTTGACTCAGTGTGTAGCAATGGTGGGGGGGGGGAGAGGGGGAAAGGCAAACTCCCTGCTGGGGATTATTAAGAAAACTGCCAATGTTATAATGTACCTGTAGAGGCCTATGGTATGGCCTCATTTGGAATACTGTATGCAATTCTGGTTGTGGCATCTCAAAAAGGGCATGGTAGAGCTGGAAGACAGCTGAGATAATTAAAGGTTTGGAGTATGTTTCCTATGAGGAAAGGCAAAATAGACTTTTCAGTTTAGACCAGAGATACCTGAGGGAGGACATGATAGCTGATGGGCAATAGATTCAGGATGAGGAAAGTACTTCTCTACCCAAAGAGTGATTAAAATGTGGAATTTCCTGTTACAGGATTTAGTAATGGCCACAAGCAGGATGGCTTTAGAAGGGAATTAGACAAATTCATGGAGGAGTGATCTATGTACTAGCTATGGTCACTAAGGGCAATCTTCACATTCTGAGGCAGTAAACCTCTGAACAACAGTGCCAGGAGGCAACATCAGGGGAAGGCCTCAGCTTCTGTTCCCGGTTATTGGCCCTCCAGAAGAACTAGTTGGCTACTATATGCTATAGGATACTGGAAAGATGGAGCACTGATCTAATCGAATGAGGCTCTTATGTCCTCACAATTATCCCTTCCTTCCCAGTTTTGGTTCTTGTAGCATTTCAATAGATGTTGAACCAGTTCCTTTGGGAGAGGTGGATGGAATGATGGTGCCTAATTACTGCTGCATTCAGAGGTCCAACAAGCCAACCTTGAGCTGAAAGATCGTAGCTGTGCTTATTCGTGCCTCAGTTGTTGCAGAGAATGAAAGTATCCTGGTTAGAAACGGTCTCCTGTAGCCTATGACATACAAATGTAGGTATATGAGTTAACCAGTGTTAGCATCCCCCACCCCCTGAAATTCTACCCCTAGGTTTAATCCACATTTAGAACTCTGACTGGTGAAGAGTACGTATTCAAAATGATGGGACAGATCGTTTATGCCATAATAGTTAAGAGAGCTCAGGTATGTGCCATTGTTTTGTGAATGTGTATGACACTAATAGACCATAGGAATTCTAATAAAAAACAAACAAAGCCCAGACTCCTCAACACAACACAATGTAAGACTGAATTCAAGCCCTGTCCTTGGCCAAAGATTTAAATTCTTTCGAACAATTCACTTCCTCCACTGGAAAAAGAAATGTTTTCCTAAATACTATGACATTGACGTTATGCATATCTTTTATGATTACTCCTCTTTACTTCCCCTTTGGACTTTTCCCTGGTGTTTATAGCAACCAGAAATGAGTGTTAAAGTTTACTGGGATCATAAATCTTGCTATTTGCAGGCATTTTACTCCATGACTTTCATACACACATACAAAATTCCTTTTGTAAAAGACTGTTTGATTTATAATAAGTAGTAAAGGGGTACACATATTATAATGAGCATAACCATGCCCACCACCTTAACCTATTTGGATACCCACGCCCCCTGATGTCACCGGAAGTGGCGTGATCATGCCCCCACCCCATGCCTCGGAAGTGCCACCATGTCACCACGCCCCTTGACATCACTGGAAGTGCCGTCATCATGGCCCACCCTCATGCGCCCCCTGACCCGGATGTGCCGCCATTATGCCACACACACCCCTGATGACACCGGAAGCAGCAGCATCATGACCTCTGGCCCCTGCTCCCTGCCCCGGAAGTGCTGCCATTATGCCACATACTCCCCCTCCCTGGAAGTGATGATGTCATGCCCCCAACTTCTGTCCCTTTTTATATTTCAGAGGTGTGTTTTTAATAACATTTAATATTAACAAAAGTGAAACATTACTATAGTTGTGGTAATAGCAGTGAAACCAGATTGTACATTCATAGAATCATAGAATCATAGAGTTGGAAGGAACCTCATGGGTCATCTAGTCCAACCCCCTGCACTATACAGGACACTCACATCCCAATCGCTCATCTACTGTAACCTGCCACCTCTTTGCCTTCACAGAATCAGCCTCTCCATCAGATGGCTATCTAGCCTCTGTTTAAAAATTTCCAAAGATGGAGAACCCATCACCTCCCGAGGAAGCCTTTTCCTCTGAGAAACCGCTCTAACTTTCAGGAACTTCTTCCGGATGTTTAGATGGAATTTCTTTTGAATTAATTTCATCCCATTCATTCTGGTCTGTCCCTCTGGAGCAAGAGAGAATAATTCTGCTCCATCCTCCATATGGCACCCTTTTAAATACTTGAAGATGGTTATCAGATCCCCTCTCAGTCGTCTCCTCTCTAGGCTAAACAGACCAAGCTCCCCCAACCTTTCTTCATATGTCTTGGTCTCCAAACCCCTCACCATCTTTGTTGCCCTCCTCTGCACACATTCCAGTTTGTCAATATCCCTCTTCATTGGGGTGCCCAAAACTGAACACAGTACTCCAAGTGAGGCCGAACCAGAGCAGAGTAAAGCGGTACCATCACCTCCCATGATCTGGACACGATACCCCATTTGAAACAGCCCAAAATCCCATTTGTCTTTTTAGCCACTGAGTCACACTGCTGACTCATGTTCAATGTATGGTCTACTAAGACTCCTGGATCCTTTTCGCACATGCTACTGCCAAGACAAGTCTCCCCCATCTTATATTGTTGTATTTGGTTTTTCCTACCTAAATGCAGAACTTTACATTTGTCCCTATTGAACTTCATTTTATTCAGTTTAGCCCACTTCTCGAGCCTATCAAGGTCATCCTGTATTCTGTTGCTATCTTCAGTTGTGTTTGCTACCCCTCCCAGTTTAGTATCATCTGCAAATTTAATAATTATCCCCTCTAATCCCTCGTCCCAATCATTTATAAATATGTTGAACAACACAGGCCCCAGGACAGATCCTTGGGGTACACTTGTCACTCTTCTCCAAGAGGATGCTGAACCAATAACAAGCACCCTTTGGGTATGATCTCTCTACCAGTTATCGATCCACCGGACAGAATTAGGATCCATACCGCATTTTGCCAACTTGTCATCAAGAATATCATGTGCAACCTTATCAAAAGCTTTACTGAAATCCAGATAAACTATGTCCACGGCATTTCCCTGATCCAGCAAGGTAGTCACTTTCTCAAAAAAAGAGATAAGGTTGGTCTGACATGACACTTGTCATGGGTCGATAATTACCCAGATCCTCCTTTTTCCCTTTCTTGAAGATGGGGACAACATTTGCCCACCTCCAGTCGTCTGGCACCTCACCTGTTCTCCAAGTGTCAAAAATAATGGACAGAGGTTCAGAGATGACATCTGCAAGTTCTTTTAGTACCCTTGGATGCAGTTCATCTGGCCCAAAAGACTTTGTTGCATTTAAAGAAACTAGGTGTTTGTGGACTGTTCCAACAGTGATCCTAGGCCACCATTCCCGTCCCTCGTGTTGTGTTACGTTTTTGCCACATTGATCACTATTTCCCTCACAAGAGAAGACTGAGGGAGAAATAGGAGTTAAGCAGTTCAGCCCTCTCTTCATCATCTGTAACCGCTCCGCGGTATAAAATAAAAGGGTCAGGGGTAAGTGGGAGGAGAGTGGGCGGGTGCTGTCTGGGATAAAAACTCAGAGGGGCGAATCAGGAGCCATGAAGCGGCTCCTGATTTGCTCCTCTAAGTGGCACTCCAGGGCCAAGTGGCCAATTGGAAGGCGTGCAAAGCGGGCCTCCCCATTAGCTACTTGGCCCTTCTCCCGAACAGCGACCCGTGGACTCTCCCATCCTCCCAAGCCTCCATCCTCGCCGCTGTGGCCGCCGGATGGTAAGTCGCGCCCTGACTTAGAGCCCGGGCCCCGGGATGGCTGCCGGGGAGGAGGGACGCCCCCCGCCGCTGGACTGAGGGAAACCTGCTTTCCCTCCACCCAGCGGCACCCTGTGCCTGCCCAGGGACTTGCTCGCTACCTCCCATGTGCCTCCCCACCTGCCTCTCCAAACGCCGCCGCCCGCACCCTTCCCACCCTGGCCTCGCACATCCCTTTGCCCACCCCCAAAGTGTTCTCCCCGCTGGGACTTACTGCGTCGCCGCTCGGATGCTTTGCCACCTGCTCCCTCGCTTCGCTGAGCCCACACGCCCAGGCCCGCCTGCCCACGCAACTGTGCAGTCCCATGCACCGTATAGCGACGGGCTGCGTCGCCCCCGAGCCCTGCCCGCACTGTTGGCCATGACTGCAGGCTACGGCCGCCAATGGCGCTGACCCGCCGCTCCTCCACCTCCGCGCCCTGCCCTTGGAGGCCTCGCCTCCTTTCGGCCGCCATTGCCCCGCCGCGCGCCCACATCCCCCGGCCTGGCTGCGCCACTCAGGAAAATGCGCGCCAATCCCCAAACACAACCGGCTGCTGCGCGCCCGCCGACAGTCGCTCGGAACCCCGACCTACAACAGCTAGTGCCCGCTGTATTCTCAGGTAGCGGGCTTAATTTCTAGTCTGTTATAATTTCACTTTCTTTTCCTCGCAGTGGTCCTCTGGTGCCCCTATTCTTTTTTTACTTGAAATATAACTAAAGAAGCCTTTTTTGTTAGGTTTAGCATTTCTTGCTAGCCTCTCATATTGAGCTTTAGCTTTTCTAACACTCCCCCTACAATTATTGATTATTTGTTTATACTCATCCTTGATAATAAGGCCTTCCTTCCATTTCCTAAATGACTCTTTTTTTATTCCTCAAATCTTTTGACAACTGCTTATGGAGCCAACTTGGCTTCCTTAGGCTCCTTCCATCTTTTCTTCTCAAGGGAATTGTTTGTGATTGAGCCTTCAGTATTTCACTTTTAAGAAACTCCAAGGCCTTTTGGACTTCCATCACTTTAAGTCTTTCTGACTATGGGACTCTATGCAACATACCTTTAAGTCTGTGAAAATCAGCTTTGCAGTCTATACGTACGACTACGTAAAGGTTTTCTTTTTCCCACAATTGAAAATTCCAAAAGCACATGGCCACTGCTACCAAGTGTGCCCACTACTTCCACCTCATCTACCAGTTTTTCCCTATTGATGAGAATCAAGTCTAAAATAGCAGAGCCCGTGATTCCCCTCTCTACTTTCTGGGAAATAAAGCTGTCGTCAAGACAAGTTAAGAATTTAAGGGAGTTTGCATTTTTAGCAGAGTTGGTCTTCCAACAGATATCTGGGTAATTGAAGTCACCCATGACCACTGTTTCCCTTTTTTTTGAAAATTGTGTAATTTGGTCTAGTAGTATCTCATTCAAATCCTCTCACTGGCTTGGTGGTCTATAGCAGACACCCACAATAATACCACTCTCATTTCCTACTCTTTATATTTCCCCAAATACACTCAACTGAACTTTCATGCTCGGGTACCTGTGTTTCTTCACAAGTATAAAGATTCCTAACATATATTACTACACCTCCCCCCTTCTTTTCTTGTCTGTCCTTTCTAAATAGATTGTACCCCTCAATTTTAATATTCCAATTGTGAGTATTATCCTACCAAGTTGATTCCTACTGGGTCATAGTCGACTTCCTCTAGTACTAGGAGTTCCTCCTGCTTGTTTCCCACTCTATGCATTAGTGTAGAGACATCGTAATCCATCCTTTGTGTGCCTCATGGTTTTGGTTTTTGAACTTCCTTGTAAGCTAGTAGTTCCCTGCTTATGTAACATTCCTTGTAGATTTCAGATCTTCTCATGTTCAGATCTCACCAAGTTCTGAATTTACATCTCGCTCCCCTTTTGTGTCTAAAGCCCACTTCATTTGGGCCCATTATGCACGGCCGCCGAAACGGCGATTTTGGGTCACATGGAAAACGCGGAGGGGGAAGATGCGACGCACACCGGTTATGCACGGGACGGGGCGCGACAGCAGCAAAACCCAGAGTAACCGATTATGCACGTGCCAATCCCGGCGCTGCCTCTGGTTGCACCCTGCTCACCCAGAAGCTGCGCTTCCTTCCACGTTTCGCTAACGCGGCTTTTTCGGCGGCATGCACCGAAGCTGCAGCCGGTTGCAGCCGGCACCGTGCGTTATTCCGAATGTGCATTATTCCCCCCGTGCATGATGGGTCTAGGTGTTACAACGGTTCTCTGAAAAATACTTTTTCTGTCCCTTGTGAGGTGCACACCATCTCCTGATAATAGCCCCTCATACTGACATCATTGACCATGATCCAGAAATCTAAATTGTTCCCGTCAACATTGTGGCTATACCAGTTCAGAACCTCCAGATGCTGGGGCAGTATGTGTCAGATTACCAAATGGTGTCAACCAGCAATGAGTTGATAGAATTCTCATTCTTTGTAACTCAGCTCCCTTTCCAGGGTCCTCTGGAAATTACATCTCTGTGTTAACTTGTCTTTTGTGCATTAAGGCTCCATGTGTAAACTCACATAGCAGGATGCCAATAGAGTGTATTGGTTTCAATTAATTCATCTTTTTTACTATAGAAAATTAATTAGAACTTTAATGAATGCAGAAAGGCAGCAGGGGGAAATGGATGTTGAACTGCATTTTAAATAAGTTTCCAATTTTACTGTTATTTTATTTTCAATGTAGCAAACCGTCCCAAGCCCACTTGCAGGTAGGTATAAAAATCAAATTAAAAATGAATAAATAAAAATAAATTTGCAGAAAAACTTACAAGCTAAGCTAAAACAATTAGCTTTTTTTTTTAAAACCCAAGTTGAAAATGTTGCACTGCTTGGTGCCTGCTCTGAAGCAAAGCCTTTTAAAGTCCTGCCTTAGGCCAGGAATTCAACATGATGATAACTTCTCACAGATTTCTTTTGCTGGTTCATGGTCCAATAATTGCCACCAGTAGCTATTTTGGGTGCCTTAGGCAGGAATGAGGGCCTTCGGTTAAAAGAATCCAGACAAAACCCTGCCTTTTGGAATGTACGTGCTGGAGAACCACAAAACTGTACGTGCAACTATAGCTCCATTGGGTGGGATTATTCTATGATAGCCAGTGACTCCAAGTGTGTATCTTCTCAGTTTAAGCTAATAACAGGCCATGATCTCTTCTTTGATCTGCTTGTAATTTGCATTAGCTTATCTGTTAGTAACATAGTGTGGTAACAAAGGGCTGCATTACTTCCATTTCCCCTTATCAGGATGGCTAAATTTGTATCTTGTGAACAGAGGCTTATTCTAAACAGGCCTGCTCAGAACCCTACTAAACTTCACAGAATCAGATTTAATCCCAGGAAACTGTTCTCAGGATGCCATAATTAGTCTCTTTACGGAGGTGCTAAATTTATGCCTGAGCTCTACCACTGCAGGCTATTGATAAAGGATACTTTGATGGAATGATTCTTCTGCACACAAAATTCCATGCATGTAGAAATCTAACACATCAGGGCTTAAACTACAAGCCTTGCCTTCTCCCTAAAATGCTACTTTTGTATTTCTAGCCTCACTTCTTACTACCTGAAGGAATCTCAAAGTGGCTTACAATTGACTATCCTTCCTCTCCCCACAACAGATACTGTTTTGTAGATTAGACTAAGAAAGCTCTGAGAGGAATTGTGACTGGCCCAAGTTCACCCAGCTGGTTGCATGTGGAGGAGGTGTGGGGAATCAAACCCAGTTTTCCAGATCAGAGTCCACTGTTCTTAACAACTATGCCAAGCTGGGAAGTCAAGTGAGCGCCAGTCTGTACTAGTGCAGGCTGGATCTTGACCAACCAAGGGCAGAGAGAGGAAACACGTTTTTTGCTGGGTCATGGTTTACTGAAAAAGAAGCAACAGCTGTCATTATTGTCAATGAATTCTTTTACATAAATATGTTGAAAAACCAGATTTTCCTGAGTTCACTTTTCAAAATCTCAATACTTCCTTTTGGTGTGTGTGTGTGTGTGTGTGTGTGTGTGTTTAATTAGCATGCTAAATACCCAGTCAAAAAATGTTCCCCCAGTTTCAGAAGAAGTGGCAGAGGAAGGTGCAGTTATAAATAAACTGGTTTAGCTTTCATCCAAACTGGTTTAAGCTGGTCTCAGAGGAATTCAAACAGGTTCACCTGGCTGCCATTGCTTTAAGGATCAGTTCTCCTCATTGGGTAGACCTGACTAAGCATAGAAGTACAATGACTTGACTCATGATAACTGTTCCAACTCAAGCAAGCACCCTTGTTCAGTTCTAAGATCAAGTCTTACCTTCCATCGTAACAGGAGCCAGCAAGGACCAAGAGTTTTCACAACACTTCCACTTCTGTTGTGTGTTTCATAGACCGTTTACGCACTGGAGGTTTCATGCCAGGCTGCAGGCTGGAGTTTTAGTCATGGCAGGTAGCCTCACCTCTTCCTGCACCCACATGGGGGAGCATTTGGCCTGGTATACCTCATCCGCACCCAATTTGTGCTCCTGCATGGAAGCCGGGGCAGTGAAGTTCTCAGTGCATAAACGGTCATAGGAGGTCTTAACAGAGGAAAATGCAGAGGACTCAGGTTGCTGACTACCAAACTCGGTTCCTTACAGGTATAAGAAAAGTCCTGCTGGACAAAGGCCTGTCTGGTCGAACATCGTGTTTCACACAGTGGCCTACTCAATGCTCCAGAAGGCCCACAGGCAGAGGCACAGAGGCCAAAGCTTTCCCTTGCTGATGTTAGGGTTGGTAAACAAGGCCTTGATATCTCCAAGTATTACCACCGATCTCCAGATGGCCCCAATGAGTTCTTCTGGAGAAAAGATGCTTTGGAAAGTGGACTATGGCTGCTGAGGTCCCTCCCCAACCTAGGTTCCACCCCCAAATCTCCAGAAATTTCCCAACCTGGAGTTGGTAGTGCTAACTGCTGTCCTCTAGCAACTGGCATTCAAAGGTATACTACCTCTGAACATGGAGGTTCCTTTTAGCCACCATAGCTAAGAGCTAGTGATGGACCTCTCCAATGCTCCAGGATGCCTATTTCTGCATCCATGCGGTTAGACATGGGTGGACTGCATGTATGTACTACTGCTTCATTGATTGCTGCTAAATATTTTCCATGTGCCAGTAAAAAATCCTGTCCTGAAACGGAAAGTTTCGGCAATCACTCGGCAGCGTTCCACGCAGCGACCATCCAGGACTGGCACCCTTGCTGCCTGCCTCCTCCCTTCAAAGAGATGTGTCACGTTGCCTGGTTTGAAATGCCGTGTGATGGGCATTGTAGTCAGGCTGCTGAGTTGATGCTTTCAGGTTCTGCATCTGCATCTGCCTTGGTTGTGAAACATCGCTGCCTCTACCTAACAGCCAGAGCCTACAGGATCTCCACAGTGCACATGGAGAAACTCTGTGGTCCCAGAACTGCTAAGAGGTCCCTTTACAAAGATTCCTCCCAGTCACTCTACTCACAAGACTTGCTGTTGGCATGGCTAAATCTAAGCCATTTATTTGCCCCATATGTCATCGTCTTTCCCACCCCCCCACCCCCATTTTAATTCCTTGCATTTTATCCCATCCTTTCCCCAAGGAGGTTTTGTGTTCACAGGGACCCTGTAAAGAATTAAAGTTAGACTGAGACAGTGATTATCTCAAAATCGTACTACCCTACCCTTCCTTTGTGAAAGGTGGCTACTGCCTTCACAGCTCCTGAGGCCTACCATCATTGTGACTTTGTGTGATGTTGAAATGAGGGGCTCCATTCTTGGGCAACATAGCTAGCATTGCTGGGCAAGTTCATTCTCAGTTTCTGTCTCGTCTCCAATCCAGCATGCCAAAGCTACACAGACTAGGATCCACACACTGAACTGGTTCTCCAACCTATCTTCCAAGGCTGAATATCTGAGTTTCCATGCAGATACCCAGGGACAGAACATCAAGAATCACAGCCAATGGCCGCTTTTTTATATAGGAAACTCAAAACTGTACTCTTTTTTAATCTCTGCAGAGACATGTCAGCATCGGCCAGTCAAGAGGGGGAGTTCTTTTCTCCCACTTTTAAACTCTGGTTTCTGCAGATGTCTGCCCTTCAGAGCATATCTCCATATGCCTTTGCTTCAGCTAATCATTCCCAGCAAGCGTTTAGTGGTTTCAGATTTTATAATCCTAACAACCACCTTGCAAGGTTGAACAGAGAGGGTGAGCTGATACTTGCAGAAGCATGCATAAAATCATCCCAGCCCCCGGTTCGGAGACTGGTACCAGTTCGTAGATCAGTCAGTACCAGGCTGCCGTTCTGTCCAAGAAGTTATGTGCTTCAGCCAACTAACGTCGACCCAACTTTGCAGAAGTCCAGGTCACAAAGCTCCCCTTCTCCATTCCTGCTCTGACTAGGACTCCCTCATCTCACGTCCAGGAGCGCCTTATTCCCAGGGCAGCCCACACAACTCTGCAGCAACGAGGTTCCTGCCTGCTGCGTTCAGCAACCACGGCAAAAAGAAACAGAGGCCAGTTTGCTCCCCTGCCCTTCTTGTCCATTTGCCCAATCAGAGGAGCCGTAGCGGCCGCCATCCAATGATGGGTCCTCTAGTACAGGGGTCCCCAACCCCGGTCTGTGGCCCGGTATCGGGCCGCAAAGGCCATCATACTGGGCCGCCAGTGGCCGCGCCTGCCTCCCCCCCTGCAGCGAGAGGGGGGGAAAGAGGCCAGCACGGCTGCCGGCACGGAAGCTGGCGCGCCAGCGACTCTAACACGCACACGCGGAACTGCCGCGCATGCGCGTTTGCGCCCCCTGGTGGCCAAAACGCGCATGCGCGGCAACTCTGCGCATGCGTGTTAGCGCCACCTGGTGCGCGTTTTTGAGCAACTGCGGCAGCCGGGCCGCTGGCTCTCCCCCACCCCCAGAGGCGGTCCCCGACCAGATGAAGGTTGGGGACCGCTGCTCTAGTATAGTGGTCCCCAACCCGCGGTCTGGAGACCGGTACTGGTCCGCAGGTCAGTCGGTACCGGGCCATGGCTTCTCCTTGTCCTCCTCCCCGGCTGCTGCCTCAGGGTCTGCCCTGCCACTCTGCTGCCGGCTCACCTTTGGTGCTCTCCAGTGGCCGCCATGGCTGGGGCTCCCCCTCGGTGTGGCACTGTGCAGCTGCTGCTGGTAGCGCTCCCCAGCGGCCGGCCGGAAGTTAGGGGCACCAGTGGGAAAGCAAGCAGAGCAGGGGCTCAGCCGGTGGCAACGTCCCTCGGCAAAAGAGTACTCCCCCCCCTCAGTAAAATTGTCAAGCGTTGACTGCTCCCCGGTCACAAAAAGGTTGGGGACCACTGAAGACAGGCATGCATTCTTAAGGCTGACACCCTCCAACTGGCTCCTGGAAATTTCCTACTATTATAATTGATATACTGATTATAGAGATCAGTTTCTCTGGAGAAGATAGCTGTGTTGGAGGATGGACTCTTTGGCATTATACCCAGCTGAGGTCCCTTACCTCCCAAAACCCATTCCTCTCCAGCCCTCCTCCCTGAAATCTCCAGGTATTTCTCAACTCAGAGCTGGTAACCCTGCATATTCTCGATTTGCAGCCTGGCCAAAATGAGACCAGCTGTTCTCCTGGTGCTCAACTTTTAATAAGGACTGGGGCTAAGGAGAGATGGGTTAAAAACCTTTCAAAAGTCAGAGTGATGTGATGGTTACAAGTAGTGGCTCCTGATCTGGAGAACTGGGTTGGATTCCCCAGTTGCATCCAACTGCGTGACCTTGGGCCACTCACAGTTCTCTCAGAGTTCTCACCTACCACACAACAGGGTGTCTGCTGTGGGAGATAGATTCAGGTTTGTATCTACAGAAGTGTGCATACACACAAATGCTTATACCTTGAATAAAACTTGATAGGTCTTAGAGGTGCTGCTGGACTTCGTTCTGTTGTGAGGAGGGATTGTAAGCAACTTTGAGTGCCCTATGGGCGTAAAAAGTGAAGTACAAAAGTCCAGTTCTCCTTCTCCGTCTCCTCCTCTGTAAGGTTCCCTTTATTTACAAGTGAGGATTAGGATAGTGACTTAGGATCCTGTTCTTAAGTTCATACAGTAGAATTAAAGGTAAAGGTAAAGGTATCCCCTGTGCAAGCACTGAGTCATGTCTGATCCTTGGGGTGACGCCCTCTAGCGTAGAATTAAAGGTAAAGGTAAAGGTAAAGGTATCCCCTGTGCAAGCACCGAGTCATGTCTGACCCTTGGGGTTACGCCCTCTAGCGTTTTCATGGCAGACTCAATACGGGGTGGTTTGCCAGTGCCTTCCCCAGTCATGACCGTTTACCCCCCAGCAAGCTGGGTACTCATTTTACCGACCTCGGAAGGATGGAAGGCTGAGTCAACCTTGAGCCAGCTGCTGGGATTGAACTCCCAGCCTTATGGGCAAAGCTTTCAGACGGCTGCCTTACCACTCTGCGCCACAAGAGGCTCTTAGCGTAGAATTAAAAAAGGTAAAGGTAAAGGTATCCCCTGTGCAAGCACCAGGTCATGTCTGACCCTTGGGGTGACGCCCTCTAGCGTTTTCATGGCAGACTCAATACGGGGTGGTTTGCCAGTGCCTTCCCCAGTCATTACCGTTTACCCCCCAGCAAGCAAGCTGGGTACTCATTTTACCGACCTCGGAAGGATGGAAGGCTGAGTCCACCTTGAGCCGGCTGCTGGGATTGAACTCCCAGCCTCATGGGCAGAGCTTCAGATAGCATGTTGCTGCCTTACCACTCTGCGCCACAAGAGGCTCACTAGCGTAGAATTAGGTTTGCTCAAAAGAACATCTGTTTATTAACAAGGACATACACGGACCTAAGCAACTGATTTCAGAACCCTAGATCGCAGGTACTCTATTCTTCAGCTAACAAATAGTATTAACTAATGAGACTAAACAAACCTGAGCAACTATGGGGGGGAAGCAGATAGCAAATATCATATTGGGGCGAATATGGTGTATTTATATTGAATACATATACCACATTCACTCTATGATATTTTCTGAATTGTTCCCCCCCAAAGGATAGTTAAATCCTACCCCCCTCCAAATACTGCTAAGCTGAAATTGGCAGAGTTTGTTTTTAAAGCAGGTCACATCTGCATTGACGCTTGTTAGGCACCCTACATCAGCTATGTGGCCACCAATGAGATGATTCCTCACTCTTGCTGTTTTTGCAGCACCACCTGCTGGAGAGAAAGAAAATAGACTCCAGTATCCTGCAGGATGGAGAGGGGAAGATTTCTGATGGTTAAGAACAGGGGTAGTCAAACTGCGGCCCTCCAGATGTCCATGGACTACAATTCCCATGAGCCCCTGCCAGCAAGCGCCTGGTTAAGAACATAAGAGAAACCGTGCTGGATTAAACCCATGGCCCATCCAGTCCAGCACTTTGTGTTATGCAGTGACCAAATCCAAGTTCCATCAGGAGGTCCCCCAGCAGGGCCAGACTCCAAAAGCCCTCCCTTTTGGCTATCGTTTTCTCAGTTAAGAAAAAATGCAAAGGTTAGGACGGCTATAGAATCATAGAATAATAGAGTTGGAAGGGACCTCCTGGCCATCTAGTCCAACCTCTGCACTGTGCAGGACACTCACATCCCAATCGCTCATCCACTATAACCTGCCACCTCCTTGAACCTTCACAGAATCAGCCTCTCTGTCAGATGGCTATCCAGCCTCTGTTTAAACATTTACAAAGATGGAGAACCCACCACCTCCCGAGGAAGCCTGTTCCACTGAGAAACCTCTCTGTCAGAACTTCTTTCAGATGTTTAGATGGAATTTCTTTTGAATTAATTTCATCCCATTGGTTCTGGTCCGTCGCCTATGGGGCAAGAAAGAATAATTCTGCTCCATCCTCTATAATGGCACCCTTTTAAACAGTTGAAGATGGCTATCAGATCCCCTCTCAGTTACCTTGTCTCCAGGCTAAATAGACCAACCTCCCCCAACCTTTCCTCATATGTCTTGGTCTCTAAACCCCTCACCATCTTTGTTGCCCTCCTCTGGACACGCTAGAGTTTGTCTACATCCCTCTTCAAAACCGAACACCACACTCCAAGTAAGGCCGAACCACAGCAGAGTAAAGTGGTACCATTCCGTCCCGTGATCTGGACACTATACTCTGATGCAGCCCAAAATCCCATTTGCCTTTTTAGCCACTGAGTCACACTGCTGACTCCTGTTCAATGTCCAGTCTCTAGATCCATCTTGCACATGCTAGTCTCCCCCATCCTATATTGGTGTATGTGGTTTTTTCTACTTAAACGCAGAACTTTGCATTTGTCCCTATTGAATTTCATTTTATTCAGTTTAGCCCACTTCTCGAGCCATATTAGGATGGCTCAAGTAAGCAGTAATAGAAATTTACTGCCCATGCACTTTTAGGATTTTTAAGTACCAAGCCTTACCTTGACGAGTTGGGGAAACAATGTTTCTTATCCCATGTACTACTTAGCTAAGAAAAGATCAGCAGCAGTATTTACACTTGGCTAGCAAATATTTAGGCACAAGAAAAAGAGTTTAGAATGTAAGAAAAGTTTGTAGAGTTCTTGAAATGCTTTAGAAGATGTTTTAGAGCAGGGGTAGTCAACATATGGGCCTCCAGATGTTCATGGACTACAATTCCCATGAGCCCCTGCCAGCAAATGCTGGCAAGGGCTCATGGGAATTGTAGTCCATGAACATCTGGAGGACCACAGGTTGACTACCCCTGTTTTAGAGGAAGTGGCCAGCATTGCCTGATTGGCTGTCATTTGATGCAGTACTGAGTTTTCAATCAATAATTAAATAAGTTTTACTTTTCCGTAGTGATGCAGTTTTATCAATACAAGTTGTAAATTTTGCTTTAAGTGTCAGCATCATGACCTCACGTAGGAATAGATGCTTTTTATGATCATGATCAACCAAATAAAGATGTAACTTTCTAAAAAGGCATTTTGTGTTACTTGCCTGCCTTGGACCCCTTTGGCTGAACCCATTTTTTTCTCCATCACCAGTACAGGCTGCCTGGGAACGGGGAGATGAATACAGGAGGGGACAGATAAAAGTTGGTTGGGAAGAAAGCAGGAAAAGAGCAGAGGCTATGAAGCTTTTAGGGCAAGAAAAAATAATGCAGGAAAATTAGATCTCCCCGTGCAAGTCTATGCATGTCCTCTGCTTGTATTGTATATCACAGGTTCTCTGAATTTCCAGCTTTCAATAAAATAAAATCTCTGCCTGTTTCATTGTGGAGCTCTGCCTTTCCCCTTCTATCTCTGTAATGAAAAGGGCTAGAAAATTTTTCAAAATATGGGAATTCAGAGAAATTTATACACAGGTTGATTTAAGGAGGGTAGATTTAAACCTTATTGGTTTAAGTTCAGTGGCATATTTAAGATCAAGAAAGTTTATTCAAGATATAAGCATTTGTGTACAATCACATTTCTAGCACACACAAAAGCCTATAACTTGAATACAACTTTGTTGGTCTTAAAGATGCGACTGGACTCAAATTTTTTTTTTGATAATTTTAACAAAATTAAATAGCTGATACTTAAAGGCACCCCTTCCCCAAGTAGTTTTGGGCAGAAGTGGCCAGTAAAAATGTCTTCTATGCAAGCAGGATCAGGAAGATTCCAGACCACGCAGCAGCAATCCAGGTTTTGCTGATATCCTCCCCAGAACATTGCAGCAAAGCAAGTTTGAGAAAAGCCAGGAAAACCCTGGGAGATGTATGAATGAACCACAATGCTGTGGAGAAGCAGGGGGGACCTACTTCCTAACAGTATTAAAGTTGGGTTAAATTCCCACGTGGAAACATACTTCAAATTCTCTCTGTCTGCCAGCACGCTGAAGACACAAATCTAGGGAGCTTTTCACTACCCAAAGGAGTCTCAAAGTGGCTTGCAATCACCTTCCTTTCCTCTTCCCACAACAGACACCGGATAAGGTAGGTTGGCTGAGAGAGTTACTAGCTCAGGGTCACCCAGCTGGCTGCATGTGGAGGAGTGGGAGTCAAACACGATTTGCCAGATTAGAGGCTGCTGCTCTTACCCATGGCACCATGCTTGCTTAAGTACATAGGTTCTTTGGGCAGGGTGGGAAAGCTCCATGTCTGGATTGGACTACAGGCTTCTCTTTTTGTAAAGGTTGCTCATGATCCAGCTACGTACCACAGCGCCTTTGAAATGCTTAACCTTTCTGGGCCAGGAGAGGCTAATGGCAGCACCATTTTAAACTACATTATAAGACACCCCCCATATCTTATCCCTAAGTAATGCTTTGTAGTTACCCACAGAGAAGCACATGCACAAAATTTGGAAACACGTGGAAGCACGTGTGCATAAAGAGCCCTCTCCCCCAACACAAGTATTGTCCCAGATGATATTATCTTTTGAACCTTAACTGGCTTGAAGCTGGTCTTGAAGCTGTCCAGACTGGAGACCACTGAGTTGCAAGCATGTGACAAGAAAGGAAGCCAGATTTAAAGACCACAGCAGAAACAAGTACAGCATCATATGTAGCTAAGGTTGCCATTTCCAGGTTGGGAACTTTTTTGGGGGGGGGAGATCCTGAGGAGGGGGGACTTCAGCAGGTTACAGCACCATAGCATCCATTCTTCAAAGCTGCCTTTGTGTTTGCTCAATCAATGTTGTACTCTTGTGGCTCTTTGGATGCTTGTAGTTCTCCATAAGCATTGACATGCCAGAGTCCCTCTCTAATGCCCTGGCTCTTTGGATGAGCCAGCCTTTGATAGTTGGGGTAAATGAAAAGAGATGATGTTGGTGCAATGACAGTGGCTCTAAAGATGCTTCTGCACCTTGCTCTGAGCATGCAGCAGAGCGAAGAAATAGGGTGGATTGTGCTAAACCCATTTAGAGATATATTTGTTAAAGTTCCCCAGCATAGAGGGAAAAGATGGAAACCGGTTCAGTTAAACCTCTGCTTCCACCCCCAGAGATTTTGTTCTAAGCACAGAGTGAGCATTGAATAAAACAGGCATCTCAAGCCACAATTTGAAGTGGTTCAGTCTGTTCCATTCCACTGCACGTGTAGACAAGTCCTTATTCTGCACTGGATTGGGTTTAAGACTATCTGGAAACCTCACCAGTTTCAGGTGCAGCTGCTGGTGAGACAGTTAGCACTGTGAACACATCTTACCAATGTTGAAAGATTTTGACTTTGTTGACCGTTCAAAGTGCTGGTTCTTGACCTTCAAAATTGCATGGGAAACAGGTTATCTTGCTGATCAACAGCTCCCATTTAAACCTGCACAGTAGCCATGAACTTTGGAAGGTCCGAACCTCTACAAACCTCTTCCTTTAGAGACAAGCTACCAGTGACAGCTGCCCAGGGAGGACTGTAACTGTTCCTGGTTCTTTTACTTAACTTGAATTCCTGTTATATGATTGTTTTAGTGCTCTTCTCTTGGTCCTATGGCTTCCTATTATCATTTGACATAGATTTAGTACTGGCATTTGAGTGTTCTTTTTCTAAATTTTATGGTGGTATCTTTAAAATAAATATTCTCAATTGTCAGTCAACTTTTTGGTTGCCATTGCAAGAACAAACTGTTTGCAATAAATGAGCTGGCCTTACATATTGGCAGATGATCTGTATTCATTAGAATATTTATATGCTGCTTTTCTAACAATATTCATGGCAGCATATCCTTGACAAGTCATATAAAATAGATAAAATAGTTAAAAGCTGTTTAAAACTTACAAGTACGAGGGACAGATTTCAATGCAAAAGGCCTTTTGGAATAAAGAAAGCTGAATCCAGTAAAGAATGCACTGTCTGCAAAGAAAGGGAACCAAATTCCTCCTGAAAAAGCCCTCATGTGGGTCCTCTGTGATCAGATTTCTTCAACAGACCATGTTTGCAATAAAACTTTCTCAACCTACCGCAGAGCACAAGCTGGTATGTGGGGCTGGAGGCAGTCCACCAGATACCTTGGACCCAAGCCATTTATGGCCTCAAAAGTATGCACTACCACTTTGCAATAGGCCCAAAATCACACAAGTAGCAATGTAATTGACACAAGGTAGGAGTGATGTGCTTGCTGTGGCCAGCCACAAGGTTCTGAACCAGTTGAAGCTCCTGAGCTATCTTCAAAGGCAGTCCCACACACAGGGTTCTATGGTAAACCAAGGCATATGTGACCATGGCCAAATTTGACTATTCCAGGAAAGGGTGCAGTTAGTGAACCAACCCATTGGAAAATTGCACATCTGTCTACCCAGATTCACCCAAACTACAAGCTTGCTCGTTTGGGGATGGGGGAGGCAGGGAGGTTTATAATCCCATCCAGGGCAAAAAGAACACCTATTCCAAGGGAAGCTTTAACTGTGACCTGTGCAACCTCCCTTTTATCTGGGTTGAATTTCATTTGGTTAGTCCTCATCCAGTCCCTTACAGCCTGATGCAGCGGTAGATCCGTCTGTTAAGTTTCTCTGCAGCTTCCCTGGATCTTGAGGAGAAACAGTGAACATCTGCATACTCATGACAGAATACCTCAAATCCCTATCTAATCTCTTGCCAGCAGTTCCTTGTAGATGTTAAAAAGCTTGAAAGAGACCAAGGAGCATGGCCAATGGCCAAGAGATTAAGAAGTCTTCCAGCAACAACTTTTTGAAACTTATTTTTCAACATGTAGCATCTACAGCACCAGTAGACTTTAGAAGAGTTGGTTCTTCTATACTGCTTTTCTCTATCCAAAGGAGTCTCAAAGTGGCTTACAATCACCTTCATTTTCCTCTCCCCACAACAGACACCCTGTAAGTTATATGAGGCTGAGAGAGACATTACTGCTCGGTCACAATAGCTTTATCAGTGCTGTGGCGAGCCCAAGGTCACCAAGCTGGTTGCATGTAGAGGAGGAGCAGGGAATCAAACCCAGCTTGCTGGATTAGACGTCTGCACTCCTAACCACCACATCAAGCTGGCTTTAATACCTGTGAGGAATGGATTTATGGCAAACTTAATCAGCTACAGAGTAAGCCCTGGATAAAGGACTCTCTAGAATTGCATCTATTAGTTCTTTTATTGACCCAGGGCTCTCACCATTACTCACAAGGGTTAACCCTTAGCTGAAAAATCCCCAAAGTGACCATTCCTACCACAGTTTTTTTTTTTAAACCAAAGGCTATATTTGTTCCTCCTTTTATATAAAACCTGCTTTCCAAACCTTTTTTTTAAAGGCAGTGTTCATGTGTATACCCAACAAAGGCCATGTTGAAAAACCATGCAAATGTTTTTTGTTTTAAATTTCAGGATGAAGAATGATCTGGGAAATACTTTCAGTTTCTACAGGTAGGCACTGAAACGGTTGGCCCACACCAGCAGGGATGGCGGACTGGCTCCTCTCTCTGAAGTCCATCTCCTAACACGTGCCTTCATTGAATGATACCGTCCTGCTGTCCATTTTGGGCTGCTTGGCCGGCATCTGCGGTCACAGAAGGAGTGGGGGTGTTGCTCTGCAGGAAGCGCCGGAAGTCCTTGATCATGGGGCGAAGGATCTGGATGAGGGCACTCAGAGCAGCCTGCGTCCCTTCCATGGCCTGGGCCTGGCGCTCCTGCGCACACGCTTGCACTTCCTGAGAGCGGCGGATCATCTGCAGGAGGTCATTTTGCTGCTCAAGATGCTGGGCAATCTCCTTGACATGCAGGTTGGTCACCCGCTGCTCCTGCAAAAGTTTTGCCGAGTTGAGGGCTATTCTGCTCTTCAGCTCCTGGGGCTTCATGGAGACCTCTGCCTGCTGGGCCATCATCTCCAAGGGTGCTTCAGTGGCGACGGAAGTTGGGGGCTCCGACGTGCAGTACTCCACAACGCCATCCTCTAAACTGTGGTAGGTGGTCTCTGCTGGAACTAGAAAGAGAGAGGGAAGTTCAGTGAAAGAGGCCAGAGTCTTCAGACTGGTTGGCTCTGCGCTGAACTGGGTGGCTGGCTGCCTAAGTGATCAGAAATTTGATGCTGGTGCCTTGAAGCATTTGGTCATCTTTTACCACACTCTGTCAAGAAATTTGGGGGCAGTCTTTGATGCTTCCCTTACTATGAAGGCTCAGATAATAATGTAGCTCATCATGAATTTTACTATTCGAGTTCTATCTGGGCCCGGAAGAACTAGCCACAGTGATCTATATGACAGTCACCTCTAGATTGGGCCTCTGTAATTCACGCTACTTGGTCCTACCCTTGACTATGATCCAAAAATTACAGCTGGTACTGAATGTGGCTGAATGGGTCCTACGGGGATCCCATGGTGGGCTCATATTCAACCTGCTCTGCACCAGCTGCGTTGGTTGCCAGTGGAGTTTTGGATCAAGTTCAAGGTGCTGGTATTAACCTTTAAGATCTTGTGTGATCTGGGCCCTGCATATCTAGGGGACTGCTTCCCACAGTATGTCCCCAAGACAAGAGAACACTAAGATCTGCAAATACCAATTTACTGGTGATCCCTGGCCCCAGAGAAATCCGACTGGTAGAATGAGCTACCAACTGAGATCCAGGCCTTGATGGAACTAGGGAGGTTCCTCAGGGCCTGTAAAATGGTGCTCTTCCACCAGGAAAACTGATATTGGTTGTCTGGAGAGCAAGTGTAAACAGGAGATCTCCAGGTGCCACCTAGAGGTTGGAAACCCTACCACCACTACACTCTACCACTTACAAAATATAGCTGTCCTCTTGTCCAGCTATCCCCAACCCCTGATCCAGGGACCGGGGCTGGTTTGTGGGTCAGTTGGTACCAGGCCGCGGCTCTTCCTCCCCAGCTGCTGCCTCGGGGGTTGCCCTGCCATTCTGCCACCAGCTCACCTTTGGTGCTCTCCGGTGGCCGCTGTGGCTGGGGCTCCCCCTCGGTGTGGCACTGCACAGCTGCTGCTGGCAGTGCCCCCTAGTCGGTGGCAGGAAGTCAGGGGCACTGGCGGGAAAGCAAGCGGCGCAGGGGCTCAGGCAGCAGCTGTGACGTCCCTCAGCAAATGATTATCCCGCCCGGGCCTCAGTAAAATTGTCAAGTGTTGACCAGTCCCCGGTGATAAAAAGGCTGGGGACCACTGCGTCTTGTCCACATCTTGTCTTAGGGCAGTCTTCTGCCAAGCTACTCACCCTGAGCAAGCTGATTTAAATCAGCTCTATTGCAAGACCAATGAGGGTATTTACAGATAGTGAAATACCCAACAGTTGCAAAGAATAAATCATCAATGTTTGGCAGACACAAGAGTTAGTATGGCTTTCCTTAAGTTCTTTTCAGAGGAAATGGTAGGTACTTAGAGTGCTCTAAAACAGTGGTCCCCAACCTTTTTGTCACCGGGGACCGGTCAACACTTGACAATTTTACTTAGGCCCGGGGGGAGGCTAGTCTTTACTGAGGGACATCGCCGCCACCTGAGCCCCTGCTCCACTTGCTTTCCCGCCGGCGCCCCTGACTTCCCGCCACCCACTGGGGTTGCTGCCAGCAGCAGCTGCACAGTGCCATGCCGAGGGGGAGCCCCAGCCATGGCGGCCACCGGAGAGCACCAAAGGTGAGCCAGCAGCAAAGTGGCAGGGCAGCCACTGAGGCAGCACCTGGGGTGGAGGACAAGGAGAAGCCGCAGCCCGGTACCAACTGATCTCCGGACCGGGACCGGTCCCCGGACCAGGGGTTGGGGACCACTGCTCTAAAAGATAGAAGTGAAGAAGGGAATATAATATTGAAGATCTTCCTTCCTCATCAAAGGCTTCTGAGTTAACATATAAGCAACATAGGGTTGGGTCCTGTCTAAATTATGAACACAAAAGTGTAGTTTCCCAACCTTCTTCCCAAAGTCCCAGATGCCACAACATGTGGATGAGGCTGACCCAGTAGTTGTTTACTTAGAATTCCAAAAAGCTTTTGATAAAGTTATCAAAGGCTCCCAAGTAAATTTAGCAGTCATGGGATAGGAGGACAAATCCTCTTGTGCATTAAAAGAACTGGTAACTTAACAGGAAACAGAGAGTAAGTACAAATGTGGAAGGGAGTGAGCTGTGGAGTACTAGATCTGGTGCTTTTTAACTTGTTCATTAATGATTTGGAATTGCAAGTAAACAGTGCATTGGCTAAGTTTGCAGATAATATTAAATTGTTTATGGCAATAAGAACCAGGGAGGTCCGTGAGGGGATCTGTTGAGGCTGGACGAATAGGTGTCAATGTGGCAAATATTCACTGGAGCAAAAAATCCTAACTAAATACATAAACACTGAGGGGACCCAAACAAGTGGTAACTGGTCAGGAGAGAGATCTTGAGTTGAGATAGATAACCCACTGAAGATGTTGACTCAATATACAACTGTGATAAAAAAGGCAAATGCTATGGATTATTAGGAAGGGGATTGAAAACAAATCAGCCAGTATCATAATGGGTTCTTGTTACTCAAAGAGTAATTAACATGTGACATAAATAACACATCGCAAGAAGCATTGGCAGCTACAAGCATTGTCTTAAGAAGGAATTGGATAAATATATGGTGTCCTTCGGTGGCAATGCATAGATTGTTTGGGGAACATATGCTCTATATTCTTAGTGCTGGGGCAACAATGGGAGGACTTCTGAAGTTCTGGCTCTGCTAGCAGACCTCCTGGGTTTTGGTCCCTGTATGACACAGTGTTGGACTAGATGGGCCATTGACCTGATCCATCATGTCTCCTCTCATGTTCTTATCAGTGGATAAGAAAGGGAAAAAATAACCTATCCAAACCATTGTGTTTTTTATCAAGATGAAACTTCAACAATTAATCAAACAGTTGCATGCTGTTGTTTCAGCAATGACAACAGACGTTCAGACAGCTCCATGACTCATCATCACCAAGGAACTAAGCATCAGGATCCAGGGGGCTACTACTCTGCAGTTTTCAACCTTGTTGGATTATCAACAAGACTGCATCACGTAGTAAATTAGCAGACAGACTGCATAATCCTATGCAGTTTCTCCAATCTAAGCCTATTAAAACGAGCAGGCTTAGCATAGAGTAGTGGCACTCACTCCATCGCTCACAGACTGCCACATTTGTTACCACTATCAACTTGAAGAGCCACAACTATAATCTATTAAATCATCAGATGACCTTTGAGCACATAGGTGGGGTGCCAAGCAGATCCTCAGCCATTGAGCCACTGGCCCTATGCTGCTTCCTTTTGTCTGGTGTTGGAAGAGACAGCATGATTAGTACCTTTTTCTGTGCTGAGCAGGAACCACCAGCCAATCACAGGTCCCCATCAGACACTGGCCTTAGCCATTCTGCTGAAGCCTGGAAGAGGTGCCATGTTGGGGACAGCTCACTAGTGGCATGTGAAAGAGCAACATGTGGCTCTCCAAAAAGCTTGCAAAGTGCACTCTTACAGGACATCCCCCCTTGTGCCATTAAAGAGAGTGTTTGTGTGTGAGTGAAATGATACTGGGCTACTTGCCAATGTCAGCTACTGCTCTAGAAACTATTTGGTAGGGATGGCAAAACTGTGGTCTCCAGATTGTTCATGGACTACAGTCCCCATGACCCCCCTGCCCATTGGCCATTTTGGCAGGAGCTCATGGTAATACCACAGAGTTTCTACAGGATCAGTTGATGTGCTGACATCCCATATAGTCAGCGCATAGCCAGACATTATTTCCGCCTTCTACTTAAAGGATTCTGGGTCACTACCTGGCATCTCTACTACGCAGTAAGTATCATTGGGCTGAAGTGAGAAAGCTAACAAGGAATCATACAGATATGCAAGTCCTTATCAGGCTTGTTTTCCCATTAGGAAGAATTCAGAAGTCTTCCTCTGTGCTCTCCTCTGACCACCCTTGCCCCCATACCTGGAAAAGAGGGTACTTATAGATGCATTTCAGCATGGACACCCTGCCCCCCCCAGTTTGGACACCAGGAGCCAAATACTCATATCAGCCTAATTAATTCCTATTATAAAACAGGCCAAATTTCTAGAATTCTAAGACCCTGCTCAACGTTTATCCCTCAAGGTATGAAGATCTGAACCTAAGCAAAATTACTCATCAAATAAAGCAAACTGTGACATTTTTATACAGCGATGATCAGATCAAAATCCATCTGTATAAGTGTTCCCATGTTACATTTCCATCTAGATGAGCCATATGGAAGGGCCGTATAGAAATAAAATAGAATAAATAAATAAATAGATTGTTCTTGTAGTAATTTGTTTGAGGTGCTAGTTATTAGGCATGAAAAGGGTGGTTTAATCTATCCCTGACAGTTCCTAAACAGAAAAGGGTGGTTTAATCTATCCATGTCAGAACCTAAACAGTTCCACAGGGCCTGTAAAAGGGAGCTCCTCTGCCAGGCATTTGGTTGAGGTCGACCCAAAACACCGCTTCCAGCTGGCCCTCAAGCTCCCCCCGCTACGACTGACACTAATCGGTTTTACCCACTGGGTCCCAGTAAGAGTTGAGCTGAGGCTCTTGCAATTTCCATTTTATAATGTTATTGTTATGATTTTGTTATTATTGTTATAATGTTATTACTGTTATCACCTGTAACCATATGTTATCTGTATCTTTTCCTGTTTTCTGTAAACCGCCCTGAGCCCTCGGGGAGGGCAGCATATAAATAAATAAATAAATAAATAAAGTTGGTTTAATTTAATCTAATGAAATCAGATTTTGGCTAAGCAAGGTGTTTAGACTAAGATCTGGCCTCTCAGGCTTCTCTTCCTTCCCTTTTGGAGAAGACCATGTATCAGAGGGATATTACTGGGACTGTTGTGAGAAGCCTAGCATTTCAAGGAGTGTACATTAGGGAACAAAGATAAATCCACTTATAAGAATGTCCCCATGACTGCCACTTCAGTCAGCAGGTAGATCTTCTTGCAAAAAGGCTCCTACACAGCTTGAAGCTGTGGCATTGGGTCCTTATGTGTGAGAATATATGGTAAGTAGATATTATAGCTTGCAGAGCAATTAACTGCCTAAATGTGGAAATATTGGTCTATTTCAGTAAGGGTTCGGAAGATAGGCAAGACGTTGCAAGGCCAAGATTACAAAGAGTTGCCAAGGAAACAGATTATAGCAGGTCCAGATACCCACAGTTCTGCCAGCATATGCCATACCACAGGCTGCCAGCTGCAGATAATGTGTAAGGTAATATGAATTAATGAAGTAAATCAACAAAACACAGGCTGGCCACCAGAATCTGATATGTTGTAAAGACGTCTGGTTCCAGAATCAGCAATCATGTAATTCTTAAGCAGAACAGACTCTTCTCTCCAAGATTTACAGACGGAAGTTTTATGCTGAGGCAGATTTCACCTACATAGAACCCATCTACTTTCTAAATTACTCAGCTTTCCACATCTTTTCCCAATCATAAATCATGTTGAGGAAATCAACTTTTCCGTTGCTGAGAGTGTCTGTCTGTCTGTCCTTACAGATTTATCACAGTTTTCATGGACTTTGAGCTTACTTTGTCAAGTGTACACAACTGCGCCTGATGAAGTATGTGCCAGCCCCACTTACGTCATACTAAATCTACTCATTTGGGCTGTCACAAGACTCCACGTAAGGGTGTATTAGTTTCAGTAAAAATGTCAACTCTGCTAATCTCGCTGGCAGCACATGGAAAATTAACACACAGGAATTGATCCCCCTTAAGCAGAACACTTCTGAACTGGCCAGAAGTGCTGCGGCTGTATAAATGACTCACTTACTCTGGGTAAGAGTAACAGTAGTAGCTGCAGCTGTGATAGGAATATCAGACCCATCTGCAGCGGTGCAGTCTCCAGCAGGTAGGCTTATAATGGTGGCTTCTCCCAGCAGGTTACAAATGCGTTGTTGCATGGGCGTGAGTATAACGGGAGCAGCTGTTGCACCAGTTGGCTCCTCCACATCTGGGCCCTCACCCGTTCCATCGTGGCCATCGCCACCTCCCTCCATTGCAGCTCGGACCTGGGCCACCTTACGCCGCACTTCAGTCTTGAGGTCTGACCATTTCTTCTTGACCTCATGCAGCTCCCGACGGCATGTGGCCACGGCATTGACACGCCGTTGGATATTGTGCCAAGCAGATGCCTTGGCAGCCAGGGATACACCCGCGTTGAAGTGGTTGATTAGCAGATGCTTGCTCCGCTCTAGTTCCTCCACAATGATTTCCACCTCCCGCTCTGAGAAGTTCATCTTCCGCTTTTTAGCTGGTGGCGCTGGGGGAGAGGACATTGCCACAGGACACCCAAGACAAACTGGAAAGTTGCGAGCTCACAGTCACGTCCAGAGACAAACCAGGGTGACGAAATCTGAGGAAATAGCAGGCAACCAAGTGACAATGGAATGGAACAAGCTGACGAAAGCAAGAAAAGGATGGAAGATTATGTTAGGCCGGTTGACCAAGGCAGGGATGCTTTATGAGTGGAAACATGGCCAAGATCTAAGTTCAACAGAGTTTTAGTAAAAAAAACTGGCAACAAAAACTTAGAATTGCATTTAGAGAGATCTGTATGCTCAAAGTGGTAGACTGAAACCTCAGAATACAGAGACTAGTTTGGTCAAAAGCAAGCATCTTGGTTGATGACAAGCAGATATCAGATGGAAGCTTTAACATGGCTGCTTTGTGGAAGTTCTATAGCTGGTTGAGATGAAGAGAGAAAATGGATGATATATAGGAAATGGGGACAGGAAACACAGGGGGACATATAGGGTGGAAGGGTGCTCTCTAACTATTGAAGATGCAGGAAAAATGACTGAAGTCTCTAGGATAAATGAGTGGGGCAGGAAAGAGATGAGATGCAAACACAAGACATACAAAAGTACACATGGGCACAGAAGACCAATGTTGTGAACAATAAGCTCAATTGAACAGTGTGGCCTATTTCTGTGTAAAGTAGCACAGGATTGCAGCAATCGAATGTAAATAAAAGAATTGAAAGTCATTCTCAAAAGCAAATTTTGACAATTGAACAGTACACAGTATAAAACTGTTTTCAAATGAATGCTTCATCAGAATCTACTGTCATATCAGCATCCAAGAACTTACTGAGAATCATCCTTCTTCCAAATTGCTCATTTCATGTCTTCCACCTGGAGACAGGCATCCCTGTCTACATGGGTGGCCAAACTGTGGCTCCCCAGATGTCCATGGACTACAATTGCATGGTTCCCTGCTGACAGTGGGTCATGGTAATTGTAGTCCATAGACATCTGGAAAGCCAGTTTGGCCACCTCTGTGCTAGAACGCAAACAGGAATCCATACGGTGCAGCTGGGTGGGTTGGTGAGTGTGTGTGGGGGGGAAGAGTGAAGAAAGAGGAAAATACGAGGTAGGGGGATGCACAGACAGTGAAAATGCAGGAAAATTGAGGATGCAAAGAAGACTCAATTAAATTAGGAATTGGAGGGGGGAGACCTAGGAAGGCGCTTAACAGGAGAGGAAATGGGGGCTACAATAAAAGGAGACTGAGGAAGGGCTGGGGGGGGGGGGCTAAAGAGACCTAGATGAGAAGCTGAAAGGAATTCATGCAGGGCCCAAACCCTTCAGGCCCACAGGGAAGGGGTTTCTCGGCCCCCCACCCCGGGGGGACAAACAGCCTCAGGAAGGCCCGGAGCCTGCTAGGCCCGAGGGTCCTCTACGACCCCCCCTCAGGAATCTCTCTGGACCCTGCTTCCTCCCGCCCCCTCCCCCTGAAGAGAGATAACAGTTACGCAAATTGCGTACCGCGGCCGCCCGGCGGAACCCGCGCCAAAGAGAGCGTCTAGTTTGCGGCAGTGGCGTAATGGCTTCTAGAATCTGCCTTTCTCGCCTCTCTTCTCGCATTGGGCCACGGTCCTGCCTATCAAGGATCCGGGTTGGTACCCTTCGCCGCTGCCATTGGCTAGGTGCTGGACGCGGAGCCTGCCCCTCGCGTCGTTTTGAGAGGTCTAGCCGGTTGGCCCGGCCTCCAGCCTGTGTTCTCGCCCGTCTTGCGAGAGCAAGGGGTTGTTCTGTCACGCATTGGGTGTGGGGCTTGTCCGTCAAGCTTCAAACACCTCAAACCCGCCCGTGAGTGATATTTCGTCAAGTTCCGCCTTCCGACTCGTTCCGACATGTACTATTGGTTCTCAGCGTTGCAGTCGGGCTATCCAATAGGTGACCTTGTCTTTGACGAAGACAATTTTTTCCTCCAATTGCCTCACAGCGTCCGCCCTCCTCTTGCTCTCATTGGCCTACGAAAACCTAGACGGCGCCGAAATGCCAGCCTGGAGTCACAGCGGAAAACCCCGCCGGCCGGGCGTGCGTAACCGAAAAGATCACGTGCCCCATGACATCATCACTCTCCCCGCTCGCCCTTTAAAAACTCCCATCCTGTCTAGACAAGAGTGTGTCGTCCGTCCCCATCCTTTCTTCCGATTGGGTGGGAGGAGGCGAGTCACGTGCCGGGCTTCGGCCTGTGTGTTCCTCCAGCGAGCCTCCGGGCCCGGCGCGAGCCGCCTGGCTAGCCAATCGGCGAGCGGCGCGCGCAGCCCGGGTGGGCGGCCGTTGCGCGTGAGGGGAAGGCCGGCTCGCTTCCGTTGGGCGAGGACGCCATTTACCGGCGAACGGCTCTGTGAGGCGGCTATGCCGGTCGGCGCTCGGCGGTCGCTGGCCTCCCCGGTGGTGAGCGGTGTCCTCTGTCAGTGCGGCGGTGGGGCCGCCGCGGCCACGTCGACTCCCACGACTTCCGGGCAGCTGCCGGCGAGCGAGGCGAGCGGCTTCCCCCCGTCCTATCTCCTGGAACAGGAGCGGCGCGTCCACAGCCTCTTCCTCCTGCTCGACGTGAACCGCGACGGCGCCCTTTGCGTCCACGACCTGGCGGTGGGGCTGGGCCGGCTCGGACTCCACCGCTCGGAGAGAGACTTGTGGGTGAGTCGGGCGGGGTGGTGATGGTGGTGGCGGGACAGAGCGCAGCCGGGCGTGGGGAGGAGGACTCCCCTTGATGCCTTCAGCTGCGAAATTCGCTGGATGATCTCAGGCCAGTGCCTCTCTCTTTCTCAGCCCTCGCCTACCTCGCAGGGTTGTTGTAAGGACGGAAGAGGCAGAGGAGAGCCATTTACGCCTCTCGGGAGAAGCGTAGGGCAATAATCTTTTTAAAGCATTTTTATAGCCCTTTGGCAATGAAAACAAGCAGGGCATTTCTGCCCTGTAAGTATACGATGAGGCTCTGAACCTGATACGCTGCCGAGTGCTCAGGAATATCTTTTTAGAATTTAAAAAAAACCTATATATTTTTTAAAGTTTGACCAGAAAGTTTCTGATCCACACGATGATTTGTATCCGAGTTACTGATTTCTGGTTCTTTGCACTGGGGCAGGAGACTTGCCTCCTGTTCTTGCCCTGGAAGGCAACCTGTGTCTTGGCTGACAATACAGGTTGGTCACACATAACTGAATGACTCATGACAGAATCGGAAATGGATCCTGTTAGGGAGGAAGATCGTCTTGGAATGCGTAGGGCTGATGTGTAGAGCATGGGAGGACCAGGCTTCTTCCTTGGGCAATGACGTTCTTCTTGATTTTGTTGTGCCTTGCCGTAAGGTAAGTTGGCATTAAAAACTGAGAGCTAGGCTAGTTTACTGGGGTGTAAGTCTCAAGGGATTCAATGGGGCTTCCTGCGAAGAGGCACAATTATTCTGGGTGAACTTTCTTGCATCATGATTCTTGGAAGAAAGCTCTGCTGAGCATACCATGAGTCTTACTTACAAGCGAATATGCGGACAGTTGCAATCAGATTCTTATATAGCTCCTGGGGTGTGGTTGGAAGGCAGGTGATATAGCCACCTGGCTGCAGCAAAGTGATTTTGCATCTCATCAATGGCTGGACAGGACATCTAGGAAATCCTGTCTATGCTGCTTTCATTTTTTGTGTCTGAGTACATGGGAGACTTTTTTTGGCTTGTAACTATATGTCTATTCTCAAAGATCTCAGGGTAAAGTGTGTTACAGTAATCCAGTCTTGAGATTACTGTAAACCAATTATTGTGGCTAGGCTGGCTGAGTGCAAAAAAAGGATCAGTACTCCTGCCAAATGAAGTTGATAGATGTCTCTTAGATTCTTGATTTACCCGCCTTTCCAGTCGAAATATGTATTCTTTGTCCCTGTATCAGCTACTCATTTTTTTCCTGTTTTTTTGCTGTCTAGAACACAACATCAGACTTGGACTTAACTCTTATCCTCAGTTATTTTGAGGCAGCCTAACCTTGCTTTGCTCTTTCCTTTGTTTGCCATTTCATCAGTCACAGTTTTTTGTACAAACTGTGGAAATCCTCTCCTTGCTATTAGTTCTCCTAGTTAAAATAGTTAGGTATTGGTCCAGGAGCACCTTAGAGACCAACGAGATTTTCAGGTATAAGATTTTGACAGTCAAAACTCCCTTCCATGTTTGGAATAAGGAGCTTTGATTTTTGAAAGTTATTGCCTGGAAATGTTGATCCCTAAAGTTGTATCTTCCTGATACAAATGTTGGTTGGTCTCTGGGGTAGCCTTGGCTAAAGCAACATTGTTTTCTGCAGCCTTCCTTTGTTACATGTTGGTCATGTAGCCACTATCCTGAATAGTAGTTATTGTTCAGATCATCTCACCAAACATTCTGTTCTCTTCAGCATTTAATGCAAGGTTGTTCTGAACAGTAAATCTTTATGGTCTTGACCCATACTATATTTCTGCCCTTTTTGCAGCCTCTGACTGTTGATGTTTCACCTTCAAGCATCCCAAACTCCTCTGTTCTCTTAAGTAATGGCTTTACCTGAAGGCCTGTGTGGGGCAGCCTCCACCTTTTTGAAAAGCCTTCTGCCCCGGCTTAGTTCTTTACTTTTCATCCCAGCTAAAACAAACCCCACGGCAATGTAGTTCTCTCCCTCTTTGAGGAAGGGAGCTTTTTTGTTTTTTGCTTGTTACTTTGAGGTATCCTACATGGTAGCCTAAATATATTGTACTGTGTCATGATTTGGAAGTCATGTCCAAATACACCTTCTGATTCTGGTTTGCTAGCAAGTTGCAAGCCTTGATTTGTTGATTATGCCAAACTATATTTGATTTGTGATGTTTGAATGCAGCTATTGCCATTCTCATTATAGAAAGAAACATGGAAGGGGGTACATTGCCATGAGTGTTCAGGTACTGACAAGAAGTTTCACATAAGGTATTGGTATAAGAAATATCTGGAGAAAGAGTTAGAAAAGCTAATAAGGAGAATGTGGTAAAAACCCATAAGGGATGTTAGATTAGAGATAGTTCTTTGCTGCACTGAAGGACAGGGCAGTAGGTTTAAGCATATTGGATTGGCAGAGATGGGACTATGTCTTCTTTCTTAATTAATGAAAGACCCCTCCATATGGAGGTGCAAATCATGGAGACAGCTGGTACCTTATCTCTCAGAGCTGGACTTAGCCAGAGTTATTCATGCAATGGTCACCTCTAGATTAGACTTCTGCAAATCGCTTTATGCAGGGCTGCCCTTGAGACTGCTCTGGAAACTGGTCTAACATGCAGCAGCCCTCTCAAAGACTCATATAGCACCAGTGCTGTCTCAGCTGCATTTGTTCCAGATTGGAGACTGAATCAGGTTCAAGGTTCTGGTGGTATCCGCCACGGCCCTATAAGTTTTTGTGTGCATTGAAACAGCAGTCACCAAGCATCACATATAAGTACAGGGCGGGGAGAGTGTAGCCTGGAAGGGCCAAGATGCATATGTAGCTTAGCAGTAAATATAGCTAAGATTGGATTAAGATACTTGATAAGACCCTTGAATAGTGGCAAATTACCATACAGCATAATAAACGAGTTTGCAAACCAATGGGAGAACTGAACGATATCAGCATATTTAGTGAGATAAGAAACTGATATCTCTTGTTTAGCCTTTTGGGGGTGTCCATTTTCCTGTGTTATGATAACATATAACTCGGCAATCTCTCATTCTAGTCTTTCATAAATTCTTTTGCAATGTTATTGTTAGATGCGAAGTCGTGTCTGACCCATCGCGACCCCATGGACAATGATCCTCCAGGCCTTTCTGTCTTCTACCATTCCCCAGAGTCCATTTAAATTTGCACCAACTGCTTCAGTAACTCCATCCGTCCACCTCATTCTCTGTCGTCCCCTTCTTCTTCTTCTGCCCTCAATCACTCCCAGCATTAGGCTGTTCTCCAGGGAGTCCTTCCTTCTCATGATGTGGCCAAAGTATTTGAGTTTCATCTTCAGGATCTGTCCTTTTAAGGAGCAGTCAGGGCTGATCTCCTCTAGGACTGACCGCTTTGTTCGCCTTGCAGTCCAAGAGACTTGCAAGAGTCTTCTCCAGCACCAGAGTTCAATGTCCAACAATAGCACCTCCAGCACCTCAATTCTTTGACGCTCGGCCTTCCTTATCGTCCAACTTTCACAGCCATACATTGCAACTGGGAAGACCATAGCCTTGACTAGACACACTTTTGTTGGCAGGGTGATGTCTCTGCTTTTTAGGATGCTGTCTAGATTTGCCATAGCTCTCCTCCCTAGGAGCAAGTGTCTTTTGCAATAAAAAAGCTAATTTGAGGTCCCCCTATGAATGTCCTGGAAGGTTGAGGTGTTCTACAGGTTTCTCAGTTTTGTGAATCTTGATGTTGGATTTATGTCCATTTATCCTTTGGCGTATGGTTTGACCTCTCTGCCCTATAAAGAACTGAAAAGCATTGTTGGCATTTAATGGCATATTCTATATTAGAAGATGAGCAACTGAAGGTGCCTGAGATGGTGTAGTTGATATTAGGTCAAACTGCACCAAAGAATGCATAAACAAGGAGAATCCAGTCATAGCATCCTTATCTCTTTGCAGAAGACTCTCACAATCCGTTTATGGGACTTCTAGGTAGGTCAGCTTGCCGCTGCTGCTTTGGAGGCTTGCCAAAAGCTAATTCACAGATGAATCCTCTGAAGCAGTAGATGAGCAGGGTCCTTGAGGTAGTGTGGCTGGAAGGGGACATGAATAAAATTCTTTTAGTGACTGCTGAGCAAGGACATAGTTTTTGTTCTCTGTAGAGAAACTGTAGTGTAAAGTAGGAAAGAGCAAGAGTCCAGTAGCTTCATGTAAAGAATTTATTGATGTAGGGGTGCTTAAGCCATTTCTGTGGTAGGTGGATGATATGCATCAACTATTCCCTTCATGTGTGATATGTCATTCTTGCCAAATAAGGCTTGTATCATGGTCGTTTTCCACTAAATTATTTTTCTACCATAAATAGAACAATGGTCTGACAACTTTCTTTCTCTACGCTTAATGCAGATGGCAAGACACATCTTTGTTCTCTTTTAGGTGCTGGAATTGCAGCATTTTTATTTAATTGGAACATTTTGATCCTATTGTTCTCCAAATAGCACATAGAATGCTATTATCCTTGTATGGTTAACTTTGATTGCTGAAATCCTGTGTGTATGTGCTATATTGACATATCATTATCCTATTCTGAACTAGGTGATAGGTAGGGGTCTGGGTTAGAAATGTACACAATAAGGCCACTAACAGTGGGTATTGTTCTGCAAAGCTGGTAGAAGCCCCAGTTTTGCAGAAAAATATGACATGTGAGTGGTTGGAAAAATCCCCCAACAATATATCATTAAAAAATCCCAAAACAAAACACCACTAAGATCTTGCAAGATGACATTGTGAGATTTTGAGCTTGTTAAGCAACCTGGAACCAACATTGCTGAGAATCCCATGGCTCATTTAGTGTTTGGGGTGAGGTGGAGGAAGGAAGAGAGATTAAAAATGGGAAAAGATAGGAGGGAAGTAAAGCTGTAAGGGGAAGGAGCAAAGGAAAGCAAAAGGAAGAACTAGAGAAGGGTGGATGAGAGAGAGTGAGGTGATGAGGGAGTGAGATGGAGACTTAAAGGGAAGGAAATAGTAAAAGATGGGTGGGAGAGAAGGAAAGGGGAACAGCTGCAGGTAGTCCTAGGAGGAAAAACAAGAACAGGACCTGAGCAGTGATTTTAATGGTTCTGTTCTAAAATTGGTTTGCTTTTGTTTTTATTCTTGCCATGCAATGGTAGAAATGAAATGTTTCAGCCTCAAACTGCAAACAAAAGGCTGGTATGGAGTGCAGGATTAAATTCTAGTCTGTTGCTTTGGCTGGCTTCTGACTTTCAGGATACAACGCCAATAGGCTTATAAAGCTGGGGTTTCACTCTGAATATATGCATGTATTTGCTATTGAACATACTATAGGGATAAGAGCAAAATTTGCAGGAAGCTGCAAATAAATGCCTGCATTTGGATTGTAGTCCCCTAAAATGATTTAAAATGCAGTTCAGTATTGGATAAGTCTTCCAGGGATTAATGTGAATATTTGCTTTGGCTAGGAGACTCGTTTGCATTACAGATATTTCTTTTTCAAAGACCAAATGCTGATGTAAAAAGATAAAATGTGATGTAAAAAGGGGCTCAAAGGTAACCTCTCATGAAAACTTTGTGTGGTTCTGCTGTCTGTAACCTTGTCTGCCTTGAACCTGTTGACTCTTACTAAACTTGTCCTGGCATGAGTATCCCTGTCGTACTTCCTCAGCATGAAATTTCTTCCATCTATGCTTGTGCTGAATCCTCATCTGGTCTTTAATCTCTTCTCTTGTAGACTCTGGAAACTCTCCTGTCTTCTCATGTATCTCGGCTGTCTAGATTCCAGCATGTGAGCTGTGCTGCTTGCCTTCTCATGCACATAAAGAAGTATGGTCAGCTTTCTCCCACCACAAACTACAGGGGCTGCTGTATGTTTGCTGATCTGGTTCAAAATTTGACAATTCTATCAATTTCCTGCAGAATTTTGACATTCATCTATCTCGTATGTCACTTTTGTGTATTGCTTGCCAACATTTGTCAGATGAGTTGCCTGTTGAGCTGTATCACAGTGTTGTCTGTTGCATTTGTAAATGCAGCCTTTGATTTCTCTTGTGAGTCTTTCTGTGACATCGTTGGACCATGGTTTTGGGTTGTCATAATAAACTGCTGCTTACATGAGTGAGTAGTTGAAACTTGTAGGTGAGTCTCTTCGATAGAACAGGTAAGAAACAACCTAAGATTTCATGAATGCTCAGAATAAAACAAATACTCAATTTATATTCCTTTGGTCTCTTTTTTTTTCTTTAATGCTTACAACTACTTTACCAATATGAGCATACTCTTAAAATGCTTCTTGGAAAACACTGCTTAGTGGCACAAGGTCTGAACACTGATGTTCCAGCATCCTCTGCTCTGTCATCCTCCATTCCTATACAGTTGCTTGGTTTTGCCCCAGTGGCTAAGGAACTGCTGCTGCCATGTGCAGAAAATGTGGAGGTCAGGGCAATGGAGAAGATAGCTGAATTATAAATACTAGGAAAAGCATCAGTGTGCAAGTGATCACATAGCTTTGTGCTTGCTAGATGTCCCACAGGGAACTTAGAGAATCTGCAAGACAACTGAGCCTAGTTGAACAGTCCCCCCCATTTCCTATTCTGAAGCACTGGGTGCACTGTAACTCAGAAATGTAGAATGCCATTTCAGTTAATACCTTGTCATCTGATGTGGAGGTGTTGCCATAGAGCTAAGAAAACCATAGTGACACATGGCCCAGAACTTCTAGTACCCATTTGAGATGGACGAGTGATTAGGGACTAGATAAAGATAGATACTCCTGTGTCCTATATTCCTGCTTTTGCCAGTTTTTCACTGCTGGGGAAGGACGGAATAAATTTGTGAAATAAATATACATTTTCTGGCATTGCTTACTGCTCACATGGCTTGAGCCATGTTAATGTAATAGGTTGGCTATTGTTTTGAATGCTTTATGCATCCCAGTGTCGTTGAAAGTGACTGGTAAGTGACAGTCCAGAATATCAGCTGAAGGACTTTCCCAAGCCTGCTATCTTACATTCTTTTAAATGGAGATGTCAGGGATTGAACTGGTGACCTATATTTCTGATATATTCTTTTCCTGCTGTTTAGCTCAGAAGAGATCAGTTCATGAGTTTACACTGCATCTATGAGGTTACACACAATATAAACAAGAGTTTAAAGATACACAGTCATATAAAATAGCAATAAAAAGAGGAAGCAAGCATACACAAGGTCACATCTAGTGTAGAAGCTACAGTGCTGGATGCTGAGAAATTTGGTTGAGCCATTCTATAAAATGGGAACGACTGTACTTTTAAGTATCTGAATTGTACTTTTGTTTACTTCTGTTTATTTAAACTGTATTCTTATATAGAGCCTCTTGTGGTGCAGAGTGGTAAGGCAGCGACATGTCTGAAGCTGTCTGTCCATGAGGCTGGGAGTTCGATCCCAGCAGCCGGCTCAAGGTTGACTCAGCCTTCCATCCTTCCGAGGTTGGTAAAATGAGTACCCAGCTTGCTGGGGGGTAAATGGTAATGATTGGAGAAGGCACTGGCAAACCACCCCGTATTGAGTCTGCCATGAAAGTGCTGGAGGGCGTCACCCCAAGGGTCAGGCATGACCCGGTGCTTGCACAGGAGATACCTTTACCTTTATTCTTATAGGCTGCTTCAAGTCACCATTGGGGAGAAAATCAGTATAAAAATGCCAAAATAAAAAAAAATTGAGATCAAAGCAGTTGTTTAGAAAATGTGATGCCTGCCCTGGTTAGTCTTTGAACCATGTTGCTAGCATGGTGCCAGCTCAGCATGTGGGTACCTTACGCCTGCTCTGGAACATATGAAGCTACCTTATTCTGAATCAGACCTTTGGTCCATTAAAGTCAGTATTGTCTACACAGACTGGCAGCAGCTTTTCTAGGTCTCAAAGTGAGATCTTTCACATCACCTACTGCTCAGCCTCTTTTCAACTGGATATGCTAGGAGCTGAACATGGGAGTTTATGTACGCCAAGCAGATGCTGTACCACTGAACCATGGTCCATGTGAGAGAGAGCTTACTGATAGCACTAAAATTTATAACAACTCTGCTGCAAATCACCAGAATTATGCTGATTGATGTTATATGCTTTCCCTTATTACTTTTCTTGTTGCTGACTCACAGCTGATTTGTAGTGATGCCATGGGGTTTTCAAGGCAAGAGGTATTCATTACCTGCCTCTATGCCCCCTTATACTTGTCAGGAATTACAGACTTGCAAATAAAATACCACTGTGAAAAGATGGCTGTTTATTCAAGCAGAACTCCTTGGACGCACATAGACGAATCTGAGTCAAACAAGACAAACCCCAGCACTTATTCCAGCAGTTTTCCTGCCTTCCCCAGACCCATTAGGATTCACAACGCAAGCAGTCATAATAGATAGGAATGCAGGTACAGGCCCAAGAGGCCCAGCCAAGTAAGATAACTGAGCAGCTAGCAATGACCTTGGAGCAAGGCACAGGCAATAAAGGGGATTTGCCAAGTTATGCGATAAAGGGGATTTGCCAAGTTATAGAAATAAGCTGGCATTATCCCATGTTTCACTTGGAGACCAAGAGCACGGGGAGAGCAAATTGCCGGGACAGTAGGATGGACTTTTTGGAATTCCTGATCGAGGAGCCTTTGTTTAATTTGGCGCATAATGGAAGATTTATTCAGAGATAAGATATAATTGTAGTCAATGCCAATTTGTTGGAGTGTAATCAGGATGGTAGAGATCCATTTAAATTTGAAAGAGTCTCTCAATAAACAGGCCAATAGACTATCTGATCGAACCCTAAAAATGCAGTTTTAGCCAATATTTGAAGGTAGAAATCCAGGCCTTAGTTTCAAGAAGATTATAGCCGATTTCAAGACATAAAGAGTAGTAAGGGGCACAATCTGCTGGAAAAAGGCAGACTGTAACCTTTCCAAGTTTTTGTTAAAAGCTGAGATTCACAGAGGGATGCTGTATAAAATTTGGGGGAGAATTTTTGAGTCAAACACAACAGGGAGCTGGGACAAACTGATTACCTTTGAGGAAGAAAAAACGGTTTAGATGGGTAATAGAAGATTTAGCCTGCAAAATAATCCTATTTCTATGTTTGGTCCAGTGCAAATTATGTTGGAAGGTGATTCCTAAGTATTTGAACCATTTGACCTGCTTAATTAGATGACCACCAATACGCCATGTTCCCAATACAGACCGGTATCCTCATACCTATGTGAGCCTGTGGCCAGTATTATACTATTGATATATATAAGGACTTGTCACTGATGAAAGAATCTCACTGAAAACTGATATTACCTGGATTCCGTTTTAACAGAAGTCCTACAGCAGTGGTCCCCAACCACCGGGCCGCGGCTCCCCCCCCCCCCCGCAGTGAGAAATTTCCCAGGCCTCAAGCAAATCGGCCATCAAAGTGGCCGAATAGCTTGTGGTCCAGCAAGCTTCTTTTTGCGGGAGGGGGGGAAAGGGAAGCGCGGCCGCCAGCACAAACGTGCATGCACGGGCCTGCCACGTATGTGCATTTGCACCATGTGCTGCTGCAAACGCACATGCGTGATAGTGTTTGCGCATGGGCTGCCGGATTGCCCTCCTCCCACACCGGTCCGCAGCCTAAAAAAGGTTGCGGATCACTGTCCTACAGAATAAAGAAACAAGGAAAACTACAAAAATAGGACACCTTTCTTTTATGAATATATATATTGCCAGTGGATAGGTCTGTTTCCCTCTGTTTGGTTTAATTATTAGACTGTCCTTCTTATACTCTTGTATGAGGTTCAGAGAACATACATAAATCGTGGCAGAAACTGGGGGTTCTGACAATACTTTGTTTCTGATGCCCTTACACAGAAGATACCAAGGGGAAAAAAGAAAGGGAACACAATGCCCTACTGGAAGCATACGGTTTTGAAGTTCTGGAATGAATAGGTTCCAGGGTGTTCTTCAGAAATGGGTTGAAGTCCACTGCTGCAACGAAGCTTCTTTTTGCCAGACATGCACATGGAACATGATCGGTGCTTCTGTTACTCATTCAGAAGAGTCTACTTAATAGAACTGCACAAGCACCTCAGAAACATGAGTTCAGGTCTGGTGCAATGTGAGGCTTTAGAACACAGGCTTTTGCCAGGTTGAGAGAAATGCAAACACTGGGGCAAAGGAATATACAACTGCATGGTCGAATAAGGCTTTCCTGTCTGCCCCCCCTTCCCAAAATCTTGCTTAGGAGGGGTACCCAAAAGAAAAACATGGGTTTTCTGTGAAAGGATTCTGTCAAGTCGAAGCTCATCTTGTGGCCAGCGGAGAATCTGCACCTTACATGCTCAGGAACAGTCTTTGTAACCTTTCAGTCACATGATCAAGGCATAACGGGGTGCTAGAAATACCCCTGCATCCATGTCGTCGACACCAGCCAATATGCAGGAGGCTAGGGAAGACTGCTGAGAAGTGTCAGGCGCAGTGGAAACTGAAAGGGTACAAATATACCCTACCCTGGGCTTCTGGTGCAGATCCCAGATGTGGATAGTGCTATGTGTAGATGCAGTCCCAAGCATAGCTGAGATTTTGCCCAATTAAACAATTGCACGAGGTAGGAGGGGGTGTTGCATGTGCCTGTCTTTATGCTTGATGAGGTCCCTTACAGCAGCCCCTTACTGCTTCCAGGTGTTCACAGTTGCCTTCTGTTTCCATTGTACTTAGCAAATTTTCTGGCTTGTCTGCCAACTTAACAGATGTTATCATTGATCTTGAGGTGGGTGTGGCCTGCAGACTTCTTGGGCCCACTCTTCCTAGTGGGTCTGCAATAATCGGTCTCATAGCTTTCATTAGAAATCTCATAAATAAATATGGAATGGCAGATGTAATGGCTACTCTCATTCTAGGCATCACTGATTTAGCCTGAGGTGCAGCCCAGTGTTACACTGTAGAACAGGAAGCAAAGTCTGTCATCAACATAGAAAAATGCAAGTTAGTCACTGAGCATTGTCCTCTTCAGCATCCTGTCTTCAAGTAGAAAAGTGCCAGAGTCCAGTAGCACCTTGTAGACTAATAGAATTTGTGGCCAGGTAGGTGCTTTCATGAGTCATTGCTCACTGACATATAATACGCAGCCACAAGTTTTGTTAATCTTCAAGGTGCTACTGGTCTCTTACTCTTTTCAGCTGTTACAGACAGATGAATGTGGTTATCCATCTTGATCTCTCTCAAAGGGCAGTAGCCTTTTGTCTGTGCTTTAGAACTTCAGACAGCAAGTGGAAGCTTAAATGCAAAATGCAGGAATAATTTATTGGAAATAAAAGCTATGGCTCTAGTGTCTGGTTTCCTATGTAGAGTGAAGTATTTTTAAAATGGAAGAGAGCTCTGCATGAGAACTCCTGGCAACAGTCAGAAGTAGTATAATACAAGCAGCATGTTGAATACCTAAATGATAATTAGACTACGCATAGAATCATAGAGTTGGAAGGGATCTCCGGGGTCATCTAGTCCAACCCCTCATAGTGCAGGAACTCACAGCTACCTGCCCACCCAACAGTGGCCCCAATTCCATGCCCAAGTGATCCCCCCCCCCCAACAAAAAAAAATCTGCAGAATCCAGCCTGGCCTGGAGGAAATTCACGTACCATCCCATAGTGGCAATAAGCAATTCCCTGGGTATGCAAGGAAAGGTCACAAGAGACAAGCACTGGCACATCCCGTCTTGCCCACCCACTCACAATATGCCTAAGTTCATAAAATCAGCATTTCTATCAGATAGCTATCTGCCTTTGTATAAGGAGAACCCACTACCTCCTGAGGAAGCCTGTTCCAGTGAGAAACCGCTTTCAGGAACTTCTTCAGGATGTTTAGTCGAAAATTCGTTTGAATTAGTTTCAACCAGTTGCTTTTGGTCTGACTCTCTGGGGCAACAGAAAACAACTCTGCTTCATTTTCTATATGACAGCTGTTCAAGTATTTGAAGATAAATACACATTTGTTGAAGATAACTTAGATCAACCTTTAGCTTTTCAAACCAAGATGAATATTTGGAACTGTTTTAGTTCAAACAATGTGGGCAGGAACCCAGGAAGACTGAGTGATTCATGTTTTTGGAGCTTGGATGTTGCACTACATCAGATGGATTAGGCCGAGTTTGTGACTGGCCCAGGGTCACCTGGCTAGCTTCCATGGCAGAGTGGTGATTTGAGCTTGGTTTAACTGATCCTAGTCAGATACTCTAACCACAGCATCACACTGGCTCTCACTGGTAAACTGGAATCTTTGGGCTTCCACTGGTTTATTCCAATCTTGGATATTTGGTTTGAGGGGAGGATCCAGACTACAGATAGTGATTTACCATATGTTTAATTCTTTGGCTGTGTGTGATGGCAGGAAAAAGTACACAGACTGCACTATCCTATTACATCTGAACAAAGCCAGTTCAGTATTCAGTTTTGGAAAATCTGTTTCCGAAAGCTGCAGGTGTTCTTACATCTGTTGCTTTTCATTAGATTTCAGGGTTGTTATTATTTTTTTAACAAATATGGGCTTTCCTCAGGTTTTTAGGAAGACCTGTCTTGTTTGTCCATAGTCCTAATCTCTTGGATTTACGTATCCATATATGAGAGTATGTTGAGATATATTGAAGATAGCAATCTTAGTGCATTGTACTCAATACGTTCTTACCTTTTGATTTCATGTATTTATGAAAGGAGCCAGACTTTGGAGCTAATTTTGAGCAGGGATGCTGCTTAGCTGGTGGCAGAGTAAATTTGTAGACCACCAGATATTTGTTCTTTCCAAATTTGTCTAAGTGTACAAGCCTGCCTCCTTCATACATAAGGCTTAGATTATTAAAGGAATGAACCTGGACATTCTTGGACTTCTGTGCTTCCTCCTCGCTTCCATGCAGTAATTACTTTCCCATGCTTTTAAAAGTTTTTGGCTCAGACACAGCAGACTTCTGTAAAAGCCTTAGTCCTTAATTGGAGTAGTTGGAAAGAGCATTCAAGCTCGTGGATCCTCTGTACTTGCCTGTGCAATGAAATAATGTGTTATTTTTGTTGCATTGACCTTAACCTTGCCAGTGAACTTTGTATTTTCATGGCAACTCAACCATTAGTAGTCTTTGTGCTCTTCTATAAGATAAAAGCCAGTATACTGTAGTAGTTACAGGGTTGAACAAGAACTGGGACAATCCCTACTTTCATGGAAACTATTGGGTGGCTTTTGGGGAGTCTTTGTCTCTCAACATCACCCACCAAGTAAGTTTCATGTGAAATTAAAGCAGGAGAAGAGGGGAACATCCTTGTACGCTTCCTTGAGAAAGGATGAAATACAAAACCGTGCTAAGTAAAGAAACACACGCACATGCCCGCCAACCCCACGGTCATGTAAGATGGGCTGGAGACACTTTCTTGCCTCTTTGTTTTTATAAGGCTGGCATTTATTTCTACATGCCTGTCTTTGAATTTTCTTGTATGGGGCCACAGGTTTTGTGCACATTTTAAAAAGCCTGCAAAGATTAATTTGCCTCTAATCCTAGAGGCATAGCAAGGAGCAAATTCCATTATTTTCTTGTGAAATCCTAACATGTAATCTTGCAAGCAGTTTTGTGTGACCAAAGGGATCCTCCAGCTTTCTGTAGAAGGAGTCAGCAAGCAGCAGCATGGCATTGGGTGATGCCTGATCGGCTGCCAGCTACTCCTCTTCTCCTTGGCTCAGTATTCTAAGAGAACTTTGATAGGTGATGAGTCACTGCAGAAGTCATCTGGGGAAACAGCCTTGCTTGCTCTCCTCTTGGATTATTTGAGAATGAATGTGAGCTCTCTAACAAGCAGCTGTTTCTTAATTCCCTGACACTTCTTTGCTATGGGCGCTTAGGAATTTTAACTTCCTCAAATATTGCTTTGTTTTTACAAGACACATTTAAAGGGTTGTCTGTCTCTATTTTTATTTGTAGCTCATAACAGCAACAGTGGGCACAGCAGGGACGTAGAATTTCCAGGAAACTTGAAATATATGCAGTATATGCTTTAGCAATATAAAAAAGTCTAATTTATAATCTAGCAAATAAAATTTTACCAATTCCATTAATTATTGAGTTTGGAAGTGTAAAAACCCTAGAGTTTCTGTAAGCCAGGGGTAGTCAACGTGTGGTCCTCCAGATGTCCATGGACTACAATTCCCATGAGCCACTGCCAGCAAACGCTGGCAGGGGCTCAGGAGAATTGTAGTCCATGGACTTCTGGAGGACCACAGGTTGACTACCACTGCTGTAAGCTAAATAGCAAATATATCCAATATTTGAATGACAGTTGCAAACTGTTGCTTCCTATGCTGTCTTAATAAATTTCACAAGACAAAATATCAGGCTTTCTTCCAGTCCTCCCTCAAATTTCCCCATTTTTATGATGGAAAAATTATTCTTAAAATTATTTTTAAAATTTTCAGACTTTTTCATGCTATACATTTTGTCTGTAAAAGCATTAAATTCCTTTCAAACTATAAAAAATCATAGGGAACTTGCCACAATGGCAAAATTGACAAACTTGCTAACCAGAAGATCTTTGGGAAGAATTTTACGATCACTGGAATTGTTTTTTAGAAGTTCAAAATAAGAAGTATATATTTTATGCTAGTGGTATCAGATCATTTCTAGACAGTGGATGTGTGTATTTGTAACAAGTTGTAAAAGAAATATATGTTGGGGTGAGAGATATCATAGAATCATAGAATAATAGAGTTGGAAGGGACCTCATGGGTCATCTAATCCAACCCCCAGCACTATGCAGGACACTCACATCCCAATCGCTCATCTACTGTAACCTGCCACTCCTTTGCCCTCACAGAATCAGCCTCTCCGTCAGATGGCTATCTAACCTCTGTTTAAAAATTTCCAAAGATGGAGAACCCACCACCTCCCGAGGAAGCCTTTTCCTCTGAGAAACCGCTCTAACTTTCAGGAACTTCTTCCGGATGTTTAGATGGAATTTCTTTTGAATTAATTTCATCCCATTCATTCTGGTCTGTCCCTCTGGAGCAAGAGAGAATAATTCTGCTCCATCCTCTATATGGCACCCTTTTAAATACTTGAAGATGGTTATCAGATCCCCTCTTAGTCGTTTCCTCTCTAGGCTAAACAGACCAAGCTCCTCCAACCTTTCTTCATATGTCTTGGTCTATTCCGTATAACTTAAGAAATGTATATTCTGTATAACTTAAGAAATGTAACCTTCTTTTCTACTCTGTACATTAAAATAATGTACCTTGGGAATCCAGATAGGTGGTTTATAAATCAAATAAATAAATTTAATCCTAAATGGGGCCAGTCAGTGCATTTAGTGTTGTGTTAAGGCACAGTCCTGTTAAGAACTTTCATTCATAATTGCTGTTTCTTTTACCTGATGCTCATATACAATTGGTCTTTAGAAATGGGACTGGAAAATTCTCAGTCTGGCTGTGGACTGACTGAATAACAATCCAACAAGGAGAACTTTTAAAGTTATTCATTGCACAGTGATGATGCAGTCAGTTTGGAATTTTTGGACAACCTACTGATTTGTTTCTATAATATGGCAACCTGTTTTGACAGTAATTAAGAGGATACAACAAATCTCCTTTTCCTTGTTGACTAATGTGATGAATTTGCTACTGCACATAGGGCTGTATAGGCTCTGTTGCTTTATTCTCTCTCTGTCGTTTGTGGTTTTCTACTTTTGGAACTTGACCATATATTCATTTGGATTTTGTCTGTCTGCATTTCAAAGGCTGAGAGCAACTGATGAGATTGAGTGCAGAGTATCTTGTATGCCTGCATGAATTCCCCACTCCAGAATCTTATGTAGCTGGACCTGGTAACAGTATGCAAAACAAAGATATAGTTCCACTGTCTGCCATGGAAAAATTGTCATTGCTTCAAAATGTTCTGACTCTTTCATGTGTGTATGATTTACTTTCATGTTGCAGCTGATAGGGTTGAAATGTAAGCCAGTAGCTGTCTCCCCACCCCCACCCTGAATAGATTGTCTAAGGATCTCAGATTTCCAGTTCAGTTTCTTCCATTGTCTTAAATTAAGCATGAGGAATTTGTGGGCAGGTCAGATACTTGTTTGCTGTTAATCCAGCAACTCTCAAACAGAGCCCCAAACGAAAAGTTATTTTATCAGTTCTAGGCTCCAGACAGGAGCTAATTCCAAATATTTGTCTTGTATTATGGCTGTGAACTGTGAAGCAATTATGAACATTGCATTCTTGAGTTTAAACTTTGGGAAGACAGTCCAGAAAGGTCAATTTTGCCTTACGTAATTGTGAATAAGTATGCAGAGACAACTAAATCTAGTTTCTTCTGCCCTGGAACTAGGTGTTTATACCTGGATTTCTTCCAAAGCACGTAGAAGTTGGGTGGGTAGCCTAATTTGAAGAGCTTATCTCCTTGCAGTTCTTCCCTGGAAGGCTGGGGAATGTTGGGGTGAAATCTCAGCCCAACAGATACACCCACAGGTCATGCCGCACCCTTCTGACTTAATCTTGTTATCAGTATTTCTTTCCTGGTTTTGATGATGTTGCAAGTTAGCCACAAAGTCTAGGAATCAGTTTGTCACAAGGTTATGTGTTATGCAGATGCTTAGAAGTATGTGATTAGGGGATCACCTCATTTCTCTAAGCCTGAGAAAAGCCAAGTATTTCAGCCCACGAAAGCCATCTGCTTCATTAATAAAGAACAATGATTCAGCTGAAGTTGCGTAGTGTGGTAATGGTTCAAGAAAGGAAGGGAATTCCTTGATCTATTTCAGGGAGTCTTATCTGGGTCATGGCTTAGATTCTGACTGCTGGAGTGTCTGATTAGTGTTGACCTGTCCAGCCTGCATCCCTGCCTGCCCTTTGAGAGCTGCTCTCCTCCATTGATGACCAGGTGATTCAAGCTTATAATAAAGGTTTCAGTCAGCACTCCTCGGCAGGACCGTCTGGCAGCATGCTAGAAATTGTCCAGTCACACACGTTCCTGATTGGCTTAAGACTGCTGGTTTGAATAATGAACCTGTTAGTGTTGGCAGCGGTGATTGGTTGGGCACTGCTGCAGTGAGAATGCAGACTGGATGCTCAGGGCTTGTATTCCTTTTGATGTACACTGGGTGAGCTCGGAAGCACAGGTTAATCGATGCAGCTGCCTAGACTAAAAGGATCCATCTTCTTAGTTTTTCAGAGCTGTGCCTTTTGCTTACCCCCCCCCCATCTCCTTTTTAGGGTTCCTGTAGATTGCCATCACCTTGGCTTCATGCTAGGAGACTCTTTTGTGCTTTTGCCATTGGCTACTGGAGTGAGCTGCTTGTGAGGCCAGACACGACAGCACTAGCAGCAATTCCAAAGGCAGGAAACGTCTGCAGCATTATGAGCCTCTAACGCTGCTGCCTCTGAAGCTCTTGCTGCAATTTTCAGCAGACCAGTCGCATCTTCCTGAACCGCTGACTTCTCTTTCCAGGATCTGAGCAGAAAGTGATGCAGCAGTCGCTTTGGCATTTTCTTTCCTGTCTTTTTTCAAGGGCTGTATGCCAAAGCCCTGCTGATGCAAAAGAGAATGAGGCAAAGGACTCTTCAGTTCCCAGCTCTGGGGAACAGGGGCCAAAGGTGTTGGGGAAGTCACCCAAAAAGGTTGACCCCTCTGAAAGGAGACCCACTATTCTACTTGTGGTTGGACCTGCAGACCACTTCCAACAGGTAATGTGGCTTCCAAATCCCTCTCAAGTAAGGGTGATCTGTATTAGCCTGGACAAGAGTAGGATCTGTCTGAATGTTTTAGAAACACTGCTTTACAAAGATTGTGTCAAGGAGGAGAAGGGGGCACTCAACCTCTGGCTTGCTAGGGGTTTTATTGTAAGTAGCGCTTTGTGGGGGGGGGGGAGTGAATAAGTTGCCCTCTCAAAGTGTGTTGAGTATTCCACTTTGCCATTAGACTGCCTCCTTGGAGATCAAAGCTCCTGTTACTACTGAAATAAGGGGATCATGTCCGTACTGCAAGAATAGTCTAAATAGAAGGAAGAAAACATAATGCTGTCTAAGAGACATTGTGGATGGCTTTCCTGGCTCTAGAGACTGGCTGTATTAAAATTGCAGCAAGGGAGAAATCTATGGGATCTGAAATTTCTGGCTGTTAGATATGGTAAGTGGATATAGTACCATAGATGTGATGAGCATTAAGCAGGTGAAGCAATATTGCTCAAGTTCAGTAATCTGGGATTGAGTTCAAGTGATCAGCTAGATGCAAATAGAGACTTTTGAAATGTTCAGCTGCTTCCTCATGCCATAGAATTTTATTTGCTTTGCGTGGGTGCACTTGATAAGGTGTGATAACAGGGATTTCTCTGAGAGCACCACCTTGTGTGTGTGTGCAGTGCTAAGTGTCATACATAGCAGTAAGTGATAACTAAATTAATTTTGGCTCCCTTTAATAATGCAGACTGGAGGCTTGCAGGTAGTTTTCCCATTTGGTTAATGCAGTAAAATATATATTTTTTGCATGTAGCTAGCAAGCAGAGGATGCAGTCAAGTGTATGGTGGGTGTCTTATATTTTTTCCTGCCTTGTTTAAAATAAGGACAGTTGGTTCTTGAGGTGGAGTTTGAGGTAGCTACGCTTGTGCTGATACTCATTGCTCTGAAAAATACATGCAGGCGCGGTCTACATAAGGAGCAGGAAGAGGCAGTAGACCTGAAGAATAGACAGCTTCATACTGCAAGAGGTTAATACCACTTTTGTGTCACAGCAGTAAAGCATGATGATGTTGCAACAGTGCGGGTTATAACAATTCTTGCTGTTCTAGGGAGTTTAATTTTTAGTGAGGAAACTTAAAAGTCACGTTCTCTCTGCAATCTACGGTGGTCCATTCAGCCACTTGATTCTACTACTTCATTGCACTGCCTATGCAGTTGTGTTGCATTGATACCATGAGTCGAACTTCTGAGTTCTTGCCCTCCTCCAGTCAATATGATATTCTACCATTTTAGAAAGTTGGATAGAGAGAAAGAGATTTTTTGCACCCCACTTTTTACTACCTGAAGGAGTCTCAAAGAGGCTTTCCCTTCTTCTTCCCACAACAGACACCCTATGTGGTAGGTGAGGCTGAGAGAACTGGGAGTGGCCCAGGGTTACCTGGCAGGCTTCAGGTGGAAGAGTGGGGAATCAAACCTGGTTCTCCAAATTAGAGATTGCTACCCCCCCCCCCACACACACACACTTCAGGGGAGAGTCCCAGCATCCTTGTTCTGGCCCTAGTTTAGAAGCTTTCTCAGTTTTCTTCTGAAGTTGTGAGCACTCAGGATTCTCCCAGGATTCTAACCACTACATAGTTTACCCACTTCAACTTGCCCTTTAAAATTTAGCATCAGGATTCTAGTGCACCCAAGGCTCTTATGGAAATGTATTAGAAGAGGGTACACTTGTATGGTTCTGCCTTTCTGAAAGCATCTAGCACCTCTTTGAAAGTGTCAAGCTCAGGATAATTTACAGGACACTGTTGAAGGAACATCCCAATAGTGTGAGTGGGGGTAGACGTACAAAGTGATATATTAAATATACCAAGTAAGAGTATGTACATTGGTATTTACTGTATCAAAACACTTTCCCCTGGTTTTTTTCTTCTTCTTTCTTAAAATTCCTCCCACCCACTTCCATTTTCTTCCTGAGTCTATACCTTTACATTGCAAGCCTGTGAGTAGAAGCTTGTGATTAATAATAAATTTCCCCCTTTACAAATACATCATTTACTTTCTAAATACAATATGATGAATGCTGCTTGTGCAAGGTCAGATAGAAAAGTACCTAGTATGTGGCTTCTGTTTCCCTGGATACGGGGGGGGGGGCTGTCTAATTATACTGGCTATCAGGGTATCATTTGTTGAGGAGCTTGAATGTCTTCTACTTCAGCATGGGACAAGACTATCTCATTTGGGCATGCAAGAGGAGCAGTCATGGAAGAAGCTTTGATTTAATATTCTGTGGGGGTAATGCATTGTTCTTTCATCAATGGCATCCAAACTTTTCTGGGTGGAATTTCTTGCATTGCATTATTCATACTTCCAGAGTGAAGTAGCTTTTATATTTAAAAAGACAGAAGACTGATATACTGCTGTTGCTTTTGAAGAGCTTTTGAACGCTAGGCAAGATGGAGAAAACAGGGATTCCCAATCAGGGCTTCGTGTAGCTCCTCAGGAACTCCTTGGCCTTTCCCCTGTATCCTGCCTTAATGGACCTGGCCACAAGCTATTCCTGGCATTGTTGTGAAAGCAGGGAATCGTCCACTTCTATTGACTTGGGGGTGTGGTGTTCTCATGTGGTTACAGTGTCTGGGAAAGGGGGCAAAGCCTGGGCACCTACTCCTGCTTCAAATCACTTCCTTTCTCTCCCCCCTTCAGTCTTCCTTAGGCGTGGCCAGCTGCCATCACTTCCAACCTGGTTCTGGGGCTCCTCAAAGCCTGAAAAAAACCTTTAAAAGGTTGCAAAAGGCTGTATTAAAAATCTGCTTCATTGCTTAGGGTGGGAGAGGTAAACTTTGATAACTGGCACTTAAGAAGCTAAGATGCAGTAGAAAGCAATATATTGATGACACGGGAATAAATAAGCATAGGACTGTTAAGTAAAACAAGTTCTATAGTCCAATAATGATTTTGTTTTCATTGTGGTTGGCCATGGGTGGCGGCAGGGTGGGTGTGTGTGTCACTGAAATTCTTCTTCCTTGTAATTAAAATGCTGTTAGACATGTGATATATTGGCACAACTGTTGTTTTCAGTCAATCACATTTGCCCAGTTCAATTCTAGCTTCTGTTTGTATATCATAGTGGTTAATTCCATAGCTCAGCTGTCTTTTTTTGAAAGGCTTTTTACAGCCTTTACTCATCACCCCAAAGCCTTGATTGAGTTACCCTTTGTTAGCTGTAGTATTAACTGATTTACTTTACTATGCTTTTCCCTGTATGCTTTCCTCCCTACTTTGTGGCAATTACCCCAGTATAGTAACTAGTCCTGCTGGCTAAATAACTATAAACTGTTTTTTATGAGCCACAGGGTAACAAGCAACAGCTAGCTGGGACCTCTGTAGTAGTGCATTAATAATAAGCTTGGTAGTTGATCAACCACTCTCTGTCTGTAGCTGCTTCCAGGCACTCTAGAAAAGCCCTCTTCCTGAGCATCTGTAAATCAGTTACATTTTAAACTTTCTATTTATCCTTTTATTGCAGGACATAGTAATAGTCTATACGTGATCCGCCCTGAGCCTGCTGAGATAGGGCAGAAAAAAAGCTCAAATATAAATAGAAGTTGGGTAGTGGATTGTTCAAGGCAGGGTTGGATTCCAGAGATCCACTGCACTACTGGCAATGCTTTGCCGTGGTTCACAGAGCCTTCAGCTGATGCAGGCTGAAGGTCTCAGGAGGACCTTTTATGACAGCAGAAGACTGCTGTGGAGACAAGTGTTACCGTTAGTGAAAGAGACCTGCAGCACTCAACCCTGAGTGCAGCAGCAGTATGGTGTACACCAGGGGTAGTCAAACTGCGGCCCTCCAGATGTCCATGGACTGCATTCGCTGGCAGGGGCTCATGGGAATTGTAGTCTATGGACTACTCCTGGTGTACACACTAAATATCTGAACTCATGAAAGTTTACTCTGCAGCATTGTGAATGCCACAGTATCTCCACCCCTCCCCCTGCACTTCAGGATTATTTTATCCTGTGAGATATTTATTCTGGGGGCAAGAATGAGATGATATGATGAAATTCTGAGGATTGCAGAAGATTGAAGGGCTTTATTGTATTGCTCAGCATGAGTGGACCCAACATTGCATTCTGGTGTGGCAGTTCAGAGGCAAAGAACCTCTACAACTACAGAATGCTCGAAGAAAGTTAGAATTGCTGTATTTTAAAATATATAGTTGATTTCAGAAGGCATTATTATTAGTAGTAATAGTATCAAATTCATAAGACAGTTGAGTGTTTGGTGTTCATGGCACGGATTTTTTTAACCAATAAGCACATGCATAAGAAAGGTACATTTGAACTGCATCTAGCTCTTTCTGTGGACTATTTGAGAAAAGGAATCCTAGAATCTGCAAAGAACAATCTTCAGTGAACACTTGTTATGAACACTGTGTAGTTTTTCCACCCATGTGCAGTCACACCACCACTTCAAACACCCATCCCACCAGCACTGAATATTAATGAAAATGAAACCTGTCTTGAAATGAAACCAGAGAGTTCAAGCTTTGCTGGTCAGAACTGCTTGGCACAACCATTCTGGTTTTGTCTGGAATACTTATATATCCAGTCACTGCCCCGAAGCATGTGTTTCATTTATTGTAGATGTGATGGTACACTGTGAAAATAGCAATAGCAGTTATGCCACTGGAACAAATGTCAACGAAAAGTGTTTATACAATAAGTAGTGTTTTATTACTGCTGTATTACCAAAGACGTGCTAAATCCCGTATTTTCACTGCATGTCTTTCTCCCTCTTAGTTGGTGATTCCTACCATTCTCCTAGGAAGAAGGAACTTCTTTCTTCTCATTCCTGTTTCCCTGGTTGGAGTCACCCAATCCTCAAGGGTCTTTTTCCTGCCTCAATAGGGATAGCATCGAGAATAGCCAGCCTAGCAGGCTTTCTATCTAATTATATCTATAGAAGATCCAAAATCTAGTTCTAGTTCTCCGCTTGTCCTTTTTGCTTTCTGCACCTGCCCTTCACTGCTTTCAACCTCTCTTCTCTCACCTCACCCCCTTTCGTTCTCAAAGATTGATAAAGTGAGCCAAGAGCTACTTTTTGCGGCAGCTGTTTTTTTTTACCAGGCAATCCAAGATCGGTGCTTCTCAGCAGCCTGGAAATGGAAGGGAAAGAGCATGATGATGATGTCTTTCTCAGTAAAGCCAACCTGGATGTTCTGCTAGTGGCATGAATCTGGGAGCTAATGGTATCAGCAAGCGCATTCCCTAAACGAGCTCTCCCAACCCCGGCTTGCATGGAACCCTTATCTGGATGCAAAAAGCATGAAAAAAAACAAGAGATGGATGTGGCAGCTCTGGGAAGCTCCTTCATCAAGATTGAATCTTCAGGACAACCATTTTGATTGAGATCAGATCATTGATCCAGAGCAACTCAAGGCTTCATGCAGCCAAAAAGGCAGGCTTATAGACCCAGATCCCAGTGTTTCAAGGAAGTTGCAGCCAACCAAGCCAGCAATGGAAGTGCCTCTGGGCCATTGAGTGTACCACTAGAATTCTTTTAATTTCTTAGACAGTGTGTGAGGAAATTCCTAGTTTGTGCCAAATTGACAATCAGGGCTATGATAGACTGCCCCTCTTCTCCCTCCCCTCCCAGATACCAGTTGACTTAGCCAAAGCATGAGACAGTTTTCGCCAACACAAATAACCCCAAATAGAGGAAGGAACCAGTCCCCTATGGCAGGGGTAGTCAACCTGTGGTCCTCCAGATGTCCATGGACTACAATTCCCATGAGCCCCTGCCAGCATTATTTGTTTTGGCTATCTTCTCAGCCAGGAGAGTTTCTGAAATTGGGACAGTTTCAATCAACCTAGAACTTTGAATTTTCAACAAAGAAAAAGTAGTGTCGTAGATGAAGCCATCAATCTGACCAAATGCCAGCTTGTCTTTCCATAACTTGCAGGAGATTAGTCTAATTACTTTCTGTTCCAGACGAAAACACCCCAAGGTGGTCTTGTGGCATAATCTGGATTTGAATAGAACTCTCAACACATTTCTTGTAAAGATAGAAACCATCAGAAGATCAGACAGTATTTTAATTTCCATCTCTCCTCTCAAAATGTCCATGTTAGCAATTAGCCAATGCTTCAAAGCCTGCATCATAGAAGCCTACAAAGCACAGAATATTGTGGCTCCCACAGGATTAACAGCTCATTCGGTCTGGAGTGCAGTGACCAATTCTTCATTTGCCAAACAGGCCATGATAGCAAACATTATAGAATTCACCACTACAGTTTTGCAGACACAGCTTTTGGAAGAAGGGTTCTTCAACACATGATGTGGAATGATGATGAACCACCCAAGAAATAGGAAACTCCTGTGGGATGTCCTGTTAAAATGTCTTCTGCCTCAAAGGAAGAATGATGATTGGCTACTCACCATGAAGGGTCCTTCTCTTCTGGGGGCAGGAGGACATCTTGTCCCCTCCCAATTCATCATATGAAGTTGAATGCCTACTGTTTTTATAGTTCTTCTTTCTTCCTGCCACTTGCCTTTTTATATGCTGCTTACTGTTCTATATACTGTTATGCTAGTATTTTACATATTTAGTATTTATGCTAGTAAGTAATAGCTATTGGAGTTACCTAAATTGAGGCTGGGGTGACTCCCTCTAAAGGAGACAGGAAGAAGAAATCTAGTTCCTGCCTCCCTGAGTGAATGATAGGAATCACCCACTAAGATGTCCTCCTTCTGTCCTCAGAGGAGAAGAATCTTTCTGGTCTTCCAGGTTGTGATCTATTCCTAGTGGATGTGAATTATTTGGGTAGAAATCATGCCATGGTATCATCGGCAACTACAAGTGTGCTGCCATTTGAACCAGAATGAAGTCTACAAACATTGAGCGCCTGGGTATGTACCCAAGCTTTAGATGTTCAGTTATATCATCTTAAGAGCTGGCAGCATAATGCCTCAGAGAGAGAGAGAGTGCTTTCAGGCTGACTTGGGTGAGAGGGTTGGGAATGAAGCTGGAAGAAGTGTGGGAGTCTGTGGTGCATTTTTGAAAAAAACTTCCTCAGCATGCTTTGACTAATATTTAAGAGGATCTGAATTTTGAGAGCGGATCCTGTTTTCTATGGGGAAAGACGTCAGAGAGGGGAATAGGTTAAGCCTGCTTAGGTAACAGAAACAAAAGGGCAAGTTTGTAAGGTGATAATTAAAAAGTGGTCAAACAGGAAAATGGAATGAATGGGTGATGATAATGTGAGATTTTAGTTTGGTGAAACTAAATTTGCTCCTGAAACTTGGAGCACGTTTGTGAACCTTTTATGACATAACTTGTATACTCAATGAGTATTTGAATTGTGGAATTCACTACTCATTACCATCAATGTAATTGGCTTTAAAAGGAGATTAGGCAGATGCATAAAGGAGAGATCCATCTGTGGCCACTAGGCATGGTGGCTAAAGGCAGCCTCTATTTACAGAGACTGCAAACCTCTGAATTCCTGGAGGTTATATGGGGGGAGGATTATTATCTCTGCCCTGTTTATTGATCCTCCAGGCTAACTGGTTAATTACTTGTGGGAAACAAGATTAGATGTCCCATTGGCATGATCCAATAGGGCTGTTCTTGTATTCCTATGTAATCTTTTGATTTTTACCATTTCAATTATGTGAATTGTCTCCTGATTCCCCACTGCCAATAAGAGTCTGAGTGTTCTTGGTCCATGTTACATTGCTTGATCAGGGAAAATACATCTTCAGACTCATGATGGAAACAAAAGTCAGATACAGGAATACGTACAGGAACCAGATTGTAACAGGGTTCTCTTGTACACCAGTTGAGTTACTGTTCTAAACATGAGGTAGGGAAAATGAATGCTGCATGGCATGTTTTGTGCTGCTAAAATCATGTTTGCTCTAGGAATGTGGATGTTGAGTTTTATGTGTCCATCTAATCTGATCTACTTTCTTTATTTGCCCTCCCTTCCTCCTTCCCTGCTCTTTCAGGACTTTGAAAACAATTTCCAGGCCAACATACAGCAGTCCTTTGGCCAATCAGAAGAGCTCTGTGCTGAATCTGTGCGCAGTTGTGACCAGATCTATCTTGCCACCATACCCAGCTGCAATGGGCGTTGAAGCCTGTAGCATGCCTTAAGAATTGGCCAGAGATGTTCAGGCACTCCCCAAATATGTATTTAATACTTACTGTCTTAGTGGGAGAATTGTCTAACAAAGAAGGCGCATTTTAAAAGCTGATGGACAGATGTTTGAAAACTTTTGCTTCTGTTTTTATCTCTAATTAAATTGTGTTCCATGTGGATACACGAGAAGAAGAGTTGGGTTTTTTGTAGCCCGCTTTTTACTACCTGAAGGAGTCTCAAAGTGGCTTGCAATCACCTGCCCTTCCTCTCTCCACAACAGACATCCTGTGAGGGAGGTGAGACTGAGAGAGCTCTGAGAGAACTGTGACTGTCTCAAGGTCACTCAGTTGGCTACAGGTGGAGAAGGAGTGGGGTATCGGTTCTACAGACTACACTGTCGCTCTTAACCACTTCACCATGCTGGCTCTCATAATCTATGGAGACATAGTTTAATTTGTCCGTTTTTGCCAGCATAAAATTGTTTCAGTGTATTACGTCTGTGCTTCATATCTTGTTTTATAGTGTTTTTAATGGGTGGCAAACTTTACCAAATATACTGTCAATTCTAGTGAAGGCTGCCTCTGAGGCCTTCATCAGGTTTATCCCTATACAACTCCACACCGGAAACCTTGAATGTATGGGACAGCTATGGAAACTTCTGTAATAATTTTATTTGCCTCTTACACTGAACCTTTCTGCTCAGTTGACCCATAAAGGCATAGTATTGCTTTCCACCCTTAATGTCAAGGTGAGTCATGAACACTAAAGCCCTGCATCCTGAAAGTTGTGGCTTAAACTTTTTAAAAAATTTTGCCCCCCCCCCCTCCCCAAATATACCTTTGATTTTTCTGAGGAGCCAGAAACACTGTTAAATCTTAGTGGCGAGAAATGTGTTAATTTAAAAATAAACATGAGAAATTTGGGTGTTCTGAATGCCCAGTACCACCTTGTATTTGTGCAATTGTAGAGTACAGGTAGTCCCAGTGACCCTAAATGCTGGATCAATAGATCATGTGAATGAGTTGGCCAGCGTTTACTTATACTCTGGCTTGGTTTCAGGAGAGGAGAAATACATATTATATAGCAGTTCCTTTGGTGACACTAAAAGGTACATGAAACAGTTTTTGGTTTATTTGTTTGATCTTAAAAGATGTACCAGGCCCAATGGCCTGCTAAATGGGGTATGGGTCATCCCCCCCCTCCCCCAATACACCATGGAAAGCAGAAGGATTGGAATAGTGAAATACATGGAGAAGTAGCAGGTCAATAGGGAACATATTTGTGTTATTATTTTACTGTATTTTAAACTGAATTTTTAACATGCTGTAAACTGCCCTCAGTCTGTTCACAAAGAGGGGTGGTCTATGCATTTATTGTTGTTGTTGGCCATTCAGTCGAGTCCAACTCTTGGCGATCACATGGCTCAGCTGTTGTCGCAATCTCCAATCTTGTACTGCCTCCCTCAGCCATGCAGTGTTCTGGCCAGTGTCCATCTTGACCACATCCAACCACCGTGGTCTTTGTTGGCCTGGTTTCCTTTTTCCACTGATCAATTCTAGCAAATATTGAAATGAATTGATACAAATGGGGAGCTGCCAGGTTCACATGAGCCAGGCCACAGTCTGCAGTTTTGGAGTTGGTATGATAAAGCATGTGCTCTTTTGTTGATGGCATTCCGGCTTCTCCACAGCACTCACAGTGACAGTGGCAGTGTACAAATGTGTGATCCAGCAACTGAGCATTAAATTATCAATTTGCTTTGCGAATACATTTGTATGCCACTGGACAAAGTGAGGTCCCTGTGGCATATTTGAAAGCTAAATGCTTGCAGAACTGCTCAGTTTAGGTTGGCCATTTTTTTTACTTCCTCTTATTATACTTGAAAGAAGAAGGGGGTGACAGAGAATGAGGTGGCTGGATGGAGTCACTGAAGCAGTTGGTGTGAACTTAAATGGACTCCGGGGAATGGTAGAGGATAGGAAGGCCTGGAGGATCATTGTCCATGGGGTTGCGATGGGTCGGACATGACTTCACACCTAACAACAACAACAAATAGTTGAAAAGGACACAGTCCATCCATAATGGGTGAAATAGATTGCTGTCCATACACGCATTCTCCTGAAGCACTGAAATTGTGTTAGATGGATAATTACATGGATAATTGTGTTGACGTAAGCCCTGTTTTGTCTTAAACCGTGATCCAGCTTTGTTCAGTTGGAGGGTAAATTGCTCTTGCCTCTCTCTCTTCCCCCTCCCTTTATTTAATGGGAAGGATTTACAAGGCATTTAGAGGGCAGCCTGAGCTGCTTTCAGACCGGACTTTACACCCTTGATTACGCAGTCCCTGATGAATCTACTATGGATCTCTCCTCTCCTTGTAGCTTTTCACACACCATCTTGAACTAGATGCTGCGTATGCTGCTGCGTCGATCACCTCTTAAACCTTAGAGAGCCGGTGGAGGCTTAACCCTGCCACGCTGTTAAAATGACATAAAGCTTTTACAAAAGGCCAGCATTGAGCAATCCAGCCTCCCCTCACATGCTCTTGGCTAAGAATCCAGGAGTTCATTGGCTGTCGAGCAGGGCTTGAGCTAAGAAGGCTTTCCTTTTAAGCAAAAGGGCAGGGCTCTGGCAGCCAATGAAAGTAGAGCAGGGAGAGCTCGTAGACATGTGTCATGAGACTTCCCGGCATTTCCTCCCAGCCTGCTGAAGGGAGTGAGCGGAGGAAGCCGGCTGAGCGGCTCAGAGGAAAATGCTTTGCCTCTGCCTTTACATGCCGGCTTTTGGCGAGTCCCAGGCAGAATTTGAGTACTTTGAGTCGAAAGGACTGCCTGCTAAACTCAAGACCATCTTCAGACTGAGCCTCTTTATTCCTTCCCAGGAATTCTCTACCTATCGCCAGTGGAAGCAGGTATGGGGTGGCATTGTGGGTGGTCCAAGTGCTACTGCTGAATTCTTCTGATCTTCCATCTTTAATCCCTCCTTCTCTCAAGGGGTTCAGGATGGCATGTGTTGTTTTCTGTTTCCCTGAAAAACCTCCCAGAGACACAATGTGTGGTAGGTTAGGCGTTGTGTTGGGCCCTAAACCCCCTAGCAAGTCTCATGAAAGAGCAAGGATTTGAATTTAGGCCTCCTTGCTGTAAGCTCAACATCATTGGCTGTACAAACTGGCTCTCTGTTCTGGGGACGAGCTCCTGCCTCATTCGCTTCTATTACTGCTATAAATTTCTATATTCGTTTTTGGTGCAAAATCTTCTCCCTTTCGTTCTTCTCCAGATTCTTATTTCTTCATGGGATTCTGAAGTTGGCTATGTTGGAAAGTCACAGTATATCTACCCAAGAGAATAGGGTTAGACGGGTTTCTCGCACTCAATCCCTGTTCTTTCCCCAATCCCTGTTCTTTCCACTCCCTTCCCTCCACATTATTATAGCAGATAATGTCCCTTTGACTTTTTTGGTTCTGTCTACAGCCAGAGGGTTTGGGGGGTGGGGGAGGGGAGAGAATATTCCTTTCCCTATCATCAATTTATTCATAATAGGGAAAAGGCTTCTCCCCTATTAATTTCATGGTGATCAAGGTGAGCAGCTTAGGTGGAAGGTGTCCAAGTCCTTCTGTAATACCTTGAGAGAACAGTGGCGATGGGGAGACATTAAAGACAAAAAGTCTTATGGATAGTATTGTTGATGGAGGGAGAAAGGAAGAATGCAGACCAGAGGGGACTCCCCACCGGTCTCTGCAATTTTCCCTTCAGAAAGCGTAAGCTGGAACGGAAATGCTTTTGGGAGCTGATTTTGACAGCCGAGGGTATTCCTTAAGCAGATGTGTCCATCTGATCACTGCAGAGGCCCAGCTGCCTGGAGGCATCAGCCACAGGTTTGTCTTCATAGCTTCAGATCAAAGCAGCCTGTCTGCCCTATCTAGTAACCAATTTTCATTTTTGGCTTCTTGCCTGGGTCAGCGTGAGCAGGATTGTCAAGCACCTGGCAAGGCATGGTTGGGGCATGACTGAGCTGCATGGAACTTGGTAGATCAGCTCCGAGAAGTCCGAGAACATGGGAACTGCACGAGAAGTGGCCCATGTGTTTCAACCGTACAGCCTCATCAACTGCAACAGCTTGCAGTACTCATCGCCACAAGTTTTCTTAGGAACCACAAAAGCTGCCCTTGTAGTTCTGTGGAAGAGTGCAAGTGGATACCCCCCATGAAGCTTTGCGGGATGTATGTGGTCTGCAGTGGATCTTCCTCATTGCACTCATACAATGACAATTTGCCATTTAAATGTTTGCTGATTTTCATGAGATGGCTGAGTTTGCGCTATTAGCATTATTTCCCTTTTGGTATCTTTCTACAACTTGGCAACCAGTACCTCCCGCACATGCAGATGATACCACTCTAATGGCAGAAAGTGAAGAGGAACTAAAGAGCCTGTTGATGCGGGTGAAGGAGGAGAGTGCCAAAGTTGGCTTGAAACTCAACATCAAGAAAACAAAGATCATGGCATCCGGCCCTCTCAAGTCCTGGCAAATAGAAGGGGAAGAAATGGAGATAGTGACAGATTTTATTTTCCTGGGCTCCAAGATCACTGCAGATGGGGACTGCAGCAAAGAAATTAAAAGACGCTTGCTCCTGGGGAGGAAAGCTATGGCAAATCTAGACAGCATCCTAAAAAGCAGAGACATCACCCTGCCAACAAAAGTGCGTTTAGTCAAGGCTATGGTCTTCCCAGTTGCAATGTATGGCTGCGAAAGTTGGACCATAAGGAAGGCCGAGCGTCAAAGAATTGAGGCTTTTGAACTCTGGTGCTGGAGAAGACTCTTGCGAGTCCCTTGGACTGCAAGGCGAACAAACCAGTCAGTCCTAGAGGAGATCAGCCCTGGCTGCTCTTTAGAAGGCCAGATCCTGAAGATGAAACTCAAATATTTTGGCCACCTCATGAGAAGGAAGGACTCCCTGGAGAAGAGCCTAATGCTGGGAGAGATCGAGGGCAAAAGAAGAAGGGGACGACAGAGAATGAGGTGGATGGATGGAGTCACTGAAGCAGTAGGTGCAAACTTAAATGGACTCCGGGGAATGGTAGAGGACAGGAAGGCCTGGAGGATCATTGTCCATGGGGTCGCGATGGGTCGGACACGACTTCGCACATAACAACAACAACCTCCCGCACAGTGGTGGCTGGGTAGTAGTCCATGTGTTTAATTAGTTAAAACATACCTGAATCCAAGACATAGATCATGTGAGGCTGAAACCGGCCTCCCATTTCACACTCCCATAGTGATGTAACCAGTAAACCAGTCTATTTAACAGAGACTCTTCAGGTTGTCATTAAGCGAATTACTCATTTGGGTTTTTTTGGGGGGAGGGGGCAGGAGGAGCCACTGCTTCACTTGCAGAGATGTTGCAGTGCAGTCCTAACATGCTTACTCAGAAAAGTAGGTGTAATCACTTGTACAGATTTTCTCTGCAGGAAAACCAGAGAACTGGCCACATATGTTCAACTTTCCTTTTCACTGTAGTCTTGTGTTTTGAGTACTGGGAATTGGGGGTCTGCATTTGTACAACTGTGCAAGGAAACTTGGCTGTGAGGGGGGATTTGCTGGTATTTTAAGACTACAAACTCGGGAATAAAAGCAACCTGGATTTTTGTAAAAGGATTGTAGAAATAATGCGTTCTGCTTGGTCCGAGATGATGAACATTCAGGCTTTCTTTGCATGTATGAAGTGACAGTTTGTGATGCAAGGTCCAGTGCAGGGGTAGTCAAACATTTGCTGGCAGGGGCTCATGGGAATTGTAGTCCATGGACATCTGGAGGGCCGCAGTTTGACTACCCCTGGTCCAGTGATTTAAAGTTAGAGGCTGTTTGCATCACAGCCTAGAGCGTTCAGCAGCTAACCTAACTAGCAGACATTTCATCATGTTTTCTGGCTTCCCTTGCCACTTTTGGAGAAGTCCAGTGCACTTTCTGGCTTTTTCAGGACCATTTTTACAGGAATTGCAAAACCTGCAGCTCTCCCCAAGGGGATATTTGAGAGAGTGAAATCCTGAATCAGCTGGCTGACAGCTATCTGCTGACATGCCAGAGGTTTCTTTCTATCTTTAGCACATGAATGGCAAGGCAGTCTCTCCTATCTCCTGGTTTTTTTTACAGCTGTCATATGACTGCAGATTAGCGGCACCTTGGACATACGAAAGGTCACTGCAGATGGTGACTGGGCACCCGTGTGAAGGTTAAATTGGGAAGGTATTAAATTATACTAGGGTCTGGGCTTAGCATCAGGCAGAGCAGGATGCGGGAGAAGGCAGGAGATCTTTATCTAAACATACTGGCATGGCCATTCACTGATGTATGTTACATGACCTTGGTATATAGAAAACATATTGCCATTGACAAAGTGTTCCTACATGTCAGCCTCTTCACATTTTATTTTTCGTGGTGTTCTAAGAGGAATGAGGCTTTGACAGGATCTGTAACTTCACAACCAACCCAACTCCAGGCATATTCTACACAGATAGTGCCAATCTTTAAGGGAGACCTCAGTGACTCACAGTCTTATGATCTGTGGGGGGTTATCAGGCGGGTGAGCAGAGTCTGTTTAAGGAGTAACTTGACCCTTGCTGGGTGACCTACAGTACTAATTGTACTGAACAAATACCCTCATAGATATGCAAAAACCATAGCCCTCTACAGGCCGAGGTTCCAGCGCTTAAGGGAGCCAAGTGGAACGTACAGGTGAATTTTCCTTATTTGCTTGGGGCTGCTCCAAAATATAAAATTTCCCCAAGATTTTGGCACAAGTGCCTAACTGCAGGGTGACCAAACCAGTTAAAGCTTGTACCAGAGGGTTTTTTTGCAAATCCCCTGTAATGTTAGTTTCAAGCTAGACTTTTCTGGCTGCAAGTTAGCTTTCCCCAGAAATGGCTGGTCTAAAAATAGACATGCATGTATGAAGCAATTTAATTGCTCTGAATTTTTTTTATGTTTGTGTCTGTACTTGTCGAACAGAAATGGGGTGTGTGCGTAATAGACGTGTGTAAGTGTACATACATACATACAAGCATAGGTGAGGAAGAGGGGCTTGTAAACTTTACTTGCTTTTGGTAGCTGGTTACTATTTCTAATAGCTAATGAGCCTCAGCTTCCTGGCTTCCTGCTGCACAGGGGACAATATTGTGGCCCCTTTTCACCTGCTGTCTGAGGGAATTTTACAGGACAAGTCTCTCTCTGTCTCTCTCTTTGTATATCACTCTGTGTATGAGCAACTCATGGCATATTGCCCCAGCACCATTTTGAAACATACTGCTTTCCGCCCTTAAAAATTACTCCTGTGATATCTATGAGTCTTCAGTATTTGCTTTCGCCAGTGATCATTTGTGAACCCCTGCAGAAGAAGCTGGTTGGGATATCTAGGACATAATTAGCAAGTCTCCCTGAGCCCTCGGGGGAGCGGTATATAAATATAATAAATAAATAAGTTGCTTTTGAACATACATGGTTGGGACTCTTTAGAAATCTTAACAACTAAAGAGTTTTTTTTTAAAGGGAAACCTGCCTTAATTTCCTCCCACCCACACAGGAAGACAATGAAGCTTATTTTATGCCTTCTTTATTTTTAACAGAAAATTGTAAAAGCTGGAGACAAGGACCTGGATGGGCAGCTGGACTTTGAGGAGTTTGTTCACTACCTCCAAGACCACGAAAAGAAACTGAGGCTAGTTTTCAAGAGTCTCGACAAAAAGAATGATGGTGAGTGGATGTTGATTGCTACTGAGAGAAAAGACTTGGACTTCTCATTCTGGGAGTGGGGGCCTCACGTGTCTCATGCTTTCCCTTCACAGGTCGCATTGATGCACAGGAGATTGTGCAGTCCCTTCGGGATCTGGGAGTCAAGATCTCTGAACAGCAGGCAGAAAAAATTCTCAAGAGGTGAGCGTTCCTACTGCCTGCACTGTTTTCACGCTGTTTTCACGAGAACACACTGCACAATGTTACCTTAAGTTACTTTCTCTTCCGCCTGTCTCTGGTTCCTACAAAACTCCTCCTGTGCAGTATTTCTTGCTAGCAACAAGTGCCAAAATAGTGATCAAAAAGGGGGCAAATAGACACCCACACCTGTCTCTGAACTGGCAGGGCAATTTAAAGGCGTTCAGGCAGAATTGCTAAAGAGCTGCAACACCAAAAGCAAGATGGCAGCGTTGTCTCTGCAAAAAGGGTGTACTCAGCTCTGGCATGGAGCTTGGGTGGAGTGGGGGTTCATGGCTGTGATTTTCCCTCCTGACTGGACAGAGAGGATGCTGCTCTGTGCACTGTGGAACCACAACGCAGCTGAGCAGTGTGCTGGCAAGCATCCTCTTGCGAGGGATATCTGCCAGGAAAGGGCTATTACTGCTTTGCTAGCTTTTTAGTTCTCTTGTTCTCACAGCCAGGCATACTTTACTAATACAGGAGTGTTATTTTCCCTAAACAACTGTCCTAAATTGCGTATTCTGGTGCTCCCCACTTTCATGTATGTGCTACTTAACACGTTGAAATGCTTTCCACTTGTGCGCATGTGACACTAACTTTTAACTCACTTATTTGTACCTTTCCCCCTTATTTCTCCCCCCTCCCTTCCCACCCTGTTTGCATCTTCCCTTCTGTCTCTGCCTGCCTGCCTACCTGTCTGTCTATCAGAATAAGGATGGGGCACTTCTGGGGTCCTGTCACATAGTAAGTATTAGTTTGTGTGTGTTCTTGCCTGGTTCCTAGTCTTCTCTGTGCCAGTGTTTCTCGGTAGTATGTAGCAACTCCTTAGCCAGACTGCTAGCTGAGCATTAAAATCCAGTGGAAGGTATCATTTACTTGGCCTGCTTGATAGTGAGCCCTTTTTGTTGAGCCCTCAAAGAGTTTCCCCATCATGAATTACAACAGCTTTGCAGGCTAAGCCATATATCTCTAGATTATAGTCTTTCTTGGAAAGGGGAGGCTTGCCCAGGGCTACGTACTGGGCTGAGATAGAACCATCCCCACACTCTTAACTGATATGCCATCAGATGGGATTTCTACCCAGGTTCTCATCCCTCCATGTTAGACTTCTCTTCCCCTCTTGCTCCCACAAGGCAAGTCCGACATGCATTCCAGCCTTCCACAGCACAAGCTATGCCATCCAGAGAATCAAGGATTACATAGTCTCGAAGAATTAATTGGCCTGTACAGTAAACAGATCCAGCTTGAGCTGTGCCCTGTAAAGGAAGGCAAGGGTGCACATCATGTAGTCAAACTGCGGCTCTCCAGATGTCCCTGGACTACAATTGCCATAAGCCCCTGCCAGCGAATCCATGGACATCTGGAGGGCCGCAGTGTGACTCCCCCTGATGTTGTCTTTTACAAGAATCCCTCTGCCTGATCCCAAACATGGTAATCAATCGATTCCTGAGCAACAAGTATCTACAGAATTTCATTTTGTACGAAGATGTTATTGGGCCTTGTCATTTCCCAAATACGTCAGAAGTCTAGTTCTTGCAATCACAGGTGACTCGCTGACAAAGAAGAAACTTGGGGTAGAGAACGCAACACAGATGCCCCTTTCTCTCTTGGCTTCATTCAGTGCTTAGACTTTAGCAGCTGCATGAGACACTTTCAGAATGTGATGCCACCGTACAGTAGAGCTTGCTGTGCTTGTTGTCCTCTGGGACCCTCTCAGTGCTGCTTTATTGTGCGATTCTTTGTGATCTGGAAGAGATGCTCTTGACCCAACCGCCGAGTGTGGGTGAATCTCTGATTCATTTTGCCTTTTCCCACTGATTCTCGCAGCATGGATAAGAATGGGACGATGATGATAGACTGGAATGAGTGGCGTGACTATCATTTGCTGCACCCTGTGGAGAACATTCCGGAGATCATCTTGTACTGGAAGCATTCTACGGTAAGAAGCTAAAACGTCTTCTGCACAATGGCTATGAAATCCTTGGTTGAACTCGAGTCCTTCTCTGCCATAGATTTCTATCAAGAACAAGCTGCCTTTCTCCCCTTCCCATTTCTGTGAATTTGGGGCTTTTTTCTATATGCCCTCTGGGTCTGACTTCTGCAGTGCCTGGCCCAGTTGAAAATTAGGGCTCTCATGGAGGTGAAAAGCCAGGCAACAGCTTCCCTGGGTCTCACTGTCTGCTAGTAACTGGCTCCAGCCAGAACTGGAAACCGATTCTAACTCTCTTTGATACACTTGGCATTTAAATGCCATGCAGCAAGATCAAATCAGCCTGTGAACTCCCATATACTTCCCTTTTTTCCCCTTGGTTAGTCATTTTGAACAGGTGAGTGATGCAGCTGGCTCACAACCAGCATTGTGAACCAGAACTGCTACAACACAGAGGCCCTCTGTGAAGAATGTATTTATTAGTGATCCTCACATGCACAGGGGGAATGATATGGCTGCCGTTGCACAAAGGAGAGGTGGATTTTCAGGAGTGAAGCCGAGTGAATAGCTTCCGTGTTCCGAGATCTTTCATCTCGGAGTGCAGTCACAGATTACCAGACCTCTTGAGGAAGTTTCAGGGCTCTCTTTTAATAATCCCTCTGAAGGAAATGTTTTTTATTTATGCTTGCAGATATTTGACGTGGGAGAGAACCTGACAGTACCAGATGAGTTCACAGTAGAAGAGAGGCAGACGGGGATGTGGTGGCGACACCTTGTTGCAGGTGGAGGTGCGGGAGCTGTGTCTCGAACCTGTACTGCTCCCTTGGACCGCTTAAAAGTGCTTATGCAGGTAGGTTGAAAACTCGGAAGCAGGCCCTCTAGTGTTGCTTGCTGTGTAATGCTGAAAGCCATTCTCACAACACCTGATCTGTACTTCTCACCCCAAACTCCCAAAACATGGGAGATGCAAGATTAAGTAATGCTAGTTTTCCTTATGTCTTTCTAAGACCAACAGGAGAGTGATCCTTTAGAGCAGGGTTGGCTGAACTGAGGCTCTCCAGATGTCCATGGACTACTTCAGCTGCTGCCAGCATGGTCATGGTACTTGTCGTCCATGGACATCTGGAGAGCCTCAATTTGGCCACTCCTACTCTAGATGCTTGATTTGGCATTGCAGCTTCCAGAGAAAAAGACAGCTGCTGTTTTTCATCTGGAATTTTAATCTGGCACTCATACCCATAAAATACCTGCCAGTAATTTGGGGAATTGGACAGATTGGTGATGACAGCAGTCGAGGCCTTGGACCGTGCAGCGTTGGCAGAACAAGCATTCCCTTAGTGGTGGCTTTGATGACGGGTCTGGCTGGACAGGAGGTGACCCGTGACTTGCTGGCAGTGTTCCCCATTTTAGGCTCAAAGGGCAGAGAGTCTCTGGTAGAAAGCACATTGGGAAATGAAGAATTTGAACTTTGCATAGTGAGGGTCAGGAGCGATCCAGCCCTGTTTTTCAACAGGAGTTCTGTTTTGGTGCCAGAGTCCAGCTCCCACTTCAGCCCCCTTCCCTCCTTGCTGTTCATAAGATTATTGAACTGGATAACAAGCAGGATCCTGTGAAAAACACCCCCTCTTTCTTTTGGCAAACAGAAACCTCTCTCATGGGGAGAGGAAGGGCAGGCAATTGTAAGCCGCTTTGGGGCTCCTTCGGGTAGTAAAAAATGGAGTATAAAAAACAGTTCTTTTTCCATAAAACTTGTGTGTCAACATTCAATTTGAACTCCCTTTTCCCTTTGCAGGTCCATGCATCTCGGAACAACAACATGTGCATTGTCGGTGGCTTCACCCAGATGATCAGGGAGGGTGGCCCGAGGTCGCTTTGGCGAGGGAATGGGATCAACGTCTTGAAGATAGCTCCAGAGTCTGCCATTAAATTCATGGCCTATGAGCAGGTGAAGGCCAAATCGCCTGGGTGGCGTGTAGTGCACGTACGGGAGTGTGGAAATTGGTGAAATTTATGACTCGCTTTTCTGTCAGAACTAATCCCACAAAATTGTCCTGATTCTGTAGATCAAGCGCTTAATTGGCACTGACCAGGAGGTGCTGAGGATTCATGAGAGACTCGTAGCAGGTTCGCTGGCAGGAGCCATTGCACAGAGCAGCATCTACCCCATGGAGGTGAGTCACTGAGAAGGTCACTTCTGGCTTCCTGGCCGAGCAACTCCAGCTGATTCAGAGTGTTCAGAAGCAGCTTTTCCTGCAGTGGCCGCATTCTCAGTTGGAATTTCCTCTAGCTGTGTCCTCTTCCTTAGTAGCTCACAACACTCTTTCATGTCCTCTGTGTAGCTGGGTTTGGCACCTTCACAAAGCTAGTTCGGGGGCTTCTAGAACAGCTAACAAGGGAATGGCTCTTCCTGCTTCCCCCTTTAGAACAGAGTGATGAGCCTTCCCAAGGGGCTTAGTTCTTCTGTAGTTAACTAGTTGGGTGTAGTGGCTAAGAGTGGCAGCCTCTAATCTGGAGAACTGGGCTTGATTTCCCACTCCTCCCCATGTAGCCAGCTGGGTGGCCTTGGGCCAGTCACAATTAGACCCACCTTCCTCACAGGGTGACTGTTACTGGGAGAGGACGGGATGACCATTGTAAGCCTCTGAGATTCCTTTAGATAGTAAAAAGCAGGATACAAAACCCCGGTTCTTCTTCCCCACGCCTGCTCCATGGATTCTTCACACGTCTCTTCTTCCAATGGTGCAGGTTCTGAAGACTCGAATGGCTCTGCGCAAGACCGGGCAGTACTTGGGCATGCTGGACTGTGCCAAGAACATCCTTGCGAAAGAAGGAATGGCTGCTTTCTACAAAGGCTACGTCCCCAATATGCTCGGGATCATTCCGTACGCTGGCATTGACCTAGCAGTATATGAAGTAAGAGGGCCCAGCGGAGGCTCAAGGTGGAGGGGTGGGGGGGAAACCAGGACAGTGACATTTTAGGCAGGCATGTATCAAGTCACAGTTTCATTTCCCTGTAGAGCTGCAGTACTGACAGCGTAGATGTCATAAGCAAAGGTCGCTTTCTTTTTTAACCCATCAAATACTAGAAATCTAGGAGGATTTCTTCCTGCCAGACCCTTGCAAAGACTTGCACAATGAACGCACTTGGCATAGCAGCAAAAGTAGTTTACTGAGGCAGCAATACAAAGCTCATGATTGTTCTTTCTGAAACTAAATTGATAAGCAATGCACCGATGACTATGACTCCGAAAGTCTGCCCCCCCCCCCCACCAAATACACAAGAAAATATCCCAGTGGTAAAAAGGCAGGCCTCCCCTGTTCCCAGGGGAAAGCGCACAAACTGGTCCTGCACCCAGGTGCCCATGACGTCACTCGGACATGGCTGATTCAAGGCCAGTCCCCGCGATACCGTCCAAGCTCCCTTCTCCCACGGTTCCTACTTCTGAAATACAAACAGGCCATTAGACTACACAAAAGAACAAGAGATACGGAGCAGAAGTCAAGCAATAAAGGCAGTTACAAACAATTTGGCTTTCACAGTTAACAGGCTCCCCTCACCCCTAGTTGCCATTAACCCTACAGTTGCTATTGGCAAATCATTGCAACCTTACAGTTGCTGTTGATATATCTTCATGGCAGGGGACTGGCAAATAGGAATATCCTGACACTTCACAGTGTGCAACCCTAATTGCTCTCACTAATTGATTGAGTTTAATCTTTCATTCTAAAAACTGTTTCTGTTCTTACTAATACTTGGTTTCCCTGTGATTTTCCCCTTAGACTTTAAAAAACACCTGGCTGCAACGTTATGCCGTAAACAGTGCTGACCCTGGGGTGTTCGTTCTGCTGGCCTGTGGTACCATGTCAAGTACCTGTGGGCAGCTGGCCAGTTATCCTCTGGCCCTAGTGCGGACGCGCATGCAAGCTCAAGGTAAGAGCATTGGAGGAAATCTTAACCCAGGGGTAGTCAAACTGCGGCATTCCACTTGCATTTGCTGGCAGGGGCTCATGGGAATTGTAGTCCATGGACAAGTGGAAGGCCGAAGTTTGACTACCCCTGAAGTCGGTGACCAACAGTTGACCTTCCCCAGAATATAAGAGGATGAAGGCCACCAGTTAATAGTTGTTTCAGTGTATGTGCCACCGCTCTATCTCATTCACTGTAACTTTTATGCTCTCCTTCGGTCTCCGTTTGCCACATCGCGAGGCCACATCTGTGAATTTTTTTAGAGTGTTTTAAAGTCCTTTGCAAAGCCCTGTTGCGCTCCAGCCACTGTGGCGTGGTGGTTAAAGAGTGACTGACTAAGAAGGAGAACCAGGTTTGATTGCCCACATGCAGCCAGCTGGGTGATCTTGGGGCTAGTCACAGTTCTCTCAGCTGTTCTTGAAGAACAGTTCTCTCAGAGCTTTCAGCCCCACCTATATCACAGGGTGTCTGCTGTGGGGATAAGAAGGGAAAGATGTTTGTAAACTGCTTTGGGTAGTGACAAGCAGAGTATAGAAAGCCAGCTCTTCTTTTTTCTGTCACAGCCTGCCATTCTGAGTTTGGCCACTGCTGTTGCAGTTGGGTCCTCTCTGTGGCCTGCCACGTAGCTCGTGCCAACTCACAGTCATGGTGATCTAATCCCAAGCTCTTTAAACCCCCCCCCCCCCGTGCAAGCACCAAGTAATGTGTGATCCTTGGGGTGACGCCCTCTAGCGTTTTCATGGCAGGCTCAATACGGGGCAGTTTGCCAGTCCCTTCCCCAGTCATTACCGTTTACCCCCCAGCAAGCTGGGCACTCATTTTAACGACCTCAGAAGGATGGAAGGCTGAGTCAACCTTGAGCCGGCTGCTGGGATTGAACTCCCAGCCTCATGGGCAGACAGCTTCAGCTAGCATTTCTGATGCCTTACCACTCTGCGCCACAAGAGGCTCTCTTTAAATCCCACGGGGAGTCAACTACTCATTTGCAGGCAGTGTATTCCGAAACCCCCTGCAAACGTCAGGCCCTTGACCGCTGTTTGACGGCTTCTCTTCCCAGCTTCGATTGAAGGAGCGCCACAGGTGACAATGAGCGGGCTCTTCAAGCACATCTTGAAGACGGAGGGAGCTTTCGGCCTCTACCGCGGCCTGGCCCCCAACTTCATGAAGGTGATACCGGCAGTGAGCATCAGCTACGTGGTCTACGAGAACCTGAAGATGACGCTGGGTGTGCAGTCCCGATGACAAGGCAGTGGCGACGTTCGTCGAACTCTTTCCGGAAAAAAAAAAAAAGACAGAATAATCTTGGGGGCTGCAATCCCCTAAGGTGTACGGCCGTTTCATTCTGTGAATGTGTCAATCAACACTAAGCTGATTGAGCCAAGCTATGAGCAGCCTGCATCATGGGTGTCCAGGAGCGGTTAGGGAGGGCTCCGGGCCTCTTTTTGCTGCTTTGCTACCGCAAGTGCTGTGTGTCGTTCCTCTCCATCAGCCGCTGGCCTTTCCCTGCTTTGCAAGGGACCAAACCGTGGGCACCCACGGGAAACGCCTTGAGCTGTCTAGTGCCAGCACCAGTTCTGAGCACAGCGGAGGAAGGCCCCGGAAAAGCACACTCTCCTCTTCCGAACCCGTTTCCTCAGTTTGGAGCCGGAGAATGCGGCACCTTCTGACTTGCTTGAAAGAGCTTCTTCCTGTTGAGTTGTTAACTCTTCCTACTCGTTGCTGTAAACCAGGGGTAGTGACACTGCGGCCCTCCAGATGTCCATGGACTAAAATTCCCATGAGCCCCTGCCAGCGAATGCTGGCAGGGGCTCATGGGAATTGTAGTCCATGGACATCTGGAGGGCCGCAGTGTCACTACCTCTACTGTAAACCTCTCCACGGCTGCTGGTCCAGAAACATTAGTTGTTTACGTTACATTCCTTTTTCCTTTTTTGGGGTGGGTGGGAACAATTCACGTACTACTTCAGCGATTCAGACAGAGCAATGTGATTGAAAACTGAAGCTCGAGGGGGCAAACCGAAACTGAAAATCCTTAATTTTTTTGTGGAACTGGTCGGGCCCGCCGAGTCTCCCAAATGCTGCTGAAGACGCACTTATCAAAGGGATGCGACCACTCTGAAGAGGCCTGGCTCTGCACTTGCATGCCCGATAGTCTCAAATATATGGCACTTGCATGCCAGATTGGCCATGACCATTCGGGGGGCGGATGGGGTTGGACTTTGGAGAGGCGTAGTAGGGATTTGTGCAGCGTGGCTCTGCAAATGGTTTCCAGGACAGGCCAAGCGAAGCTGTCCTGCTCTTGACCTGTCTCTGGCATCCGAGCCCGTCTCTGCTTCCCCTTGCTGTGCTTTGACCGCTATCCTTGCCAGGTCCTGTGGCCCACAGCTCCCCCCCCCCTTCTTGAGACCCTGAGCCTCGGCTGCTGTAATCTTTTCTAGACCTTCGTGGGTCTGGTGCTTGACTCGGCACTTAGTGATGAGGGATTGGGGTGGAATGGGGGTAGCCAAACTGGGGCTCTCCATATGTCCTTGGACTACACTGCTGGCAGGAGCTCATTGTAATTGTAGTGCGTGGGCATCTGGAGAGCCCCAGTTTGGCCACCCCTGGCATAAGGGAAGGGACTGGGTGTGCTGCCAGTGGGAAGGAAGAAGAGATCACTGGGGATCGGAGAAGGGTCCTTATCCCCCTCTCCCCTCCTGACCAGTTCTTTTTGTAGAAGGCAGTGGCTGGCATCTGTCTCTGACTGAGTATCCCGCAGACTTCGTCTGATCTGGGGGCCGGCAGATTCTTTTTTTTTGGTGGGGGGGGGGGAAGCAGGCCAGCATCACATTCCATTGTTATTGTTTTTTTAAATTGCATCAAGCATATTTATTTTGTATTTATTTAAACACCAGAGTTATTGTCAAGCTATTTTTATAGACATGTTTCTAGTTGTGTTGTCCTTCATATTCTGTACATTAGTGTGTGTTTTTTTTAGAGGTTCTGTATTTATGTTTTTAAAGCAGTTTTGCACTTGTCAGCATCACTCTACTGAGCAGCCGATGGGGGAGACACCCATCAGTTTCTCCTCCGAAGCGTGCTGTGTAGAACTTGCATGTGGGGCCAGTGGAGGAGCTCTGTCAGCCATGACAAATTCTGTGTAGCAAAAAGCCTTAGGAGAGAAAGCAAGTGTGTGTGTGTGTGTGTGCATGTATGTTTGGGGTGGGGAGAGGCAGGTCTTAATGTAGGCAGGAGATTGTTTTTCTGGAATGAGGGCTTAGGAAGGTCTGCTGTTTTGAAGTTTACCTTACTCTGGAATTGCTTCACAGTGTGGCTTCCTGATTTCGGACCATTGGTGGGTTTACAAACTTAAAGACCAGAGTCTGTGTGTCTGATTTTTTTTTTTTTTTTGCAATGGCTAATAATGAAAAGGGCTGATTGGACTGGGGCGGGGTGAGAAATATCTCAGGGATGACGGAGCCATGAGATGCCCATTTCCTGATGAGCAGAAAGGGATTTGTTCTTGGAGGCAAACTGCTGTGGTTGTCTTGGCAGGCTGTGGGCCACGAGGGCCGGCCTGCCAGACAGCAGGGAGGGGGGGGGGGCGATTCTGGTGCAGGAAATGCCCCGAGGAGAAAGGTCCGAAATGATCAGCGGCAGTGATGGTTCTGTAGCCACTCTGTATCTCAGGAGACCCTCCTGGTGCCGAGTGACATCTGCTCTCGACTGGGTTTGTCCACTCTGCCTCGACTGGGTTTGTCCACTGCTACTTGGGATTGCTGCACGCTCGTCTGGAGTCCATATCTGAATCAGTGATGTGACCTTTTGTCCTCCTCGCTGCTTCCCTCCCCCCCCTAAGTCCCCATCCTCTTGACAGCACCTCATTTTCTACCATTTGTGGCCTGACGAGAGTATTCAGAATACAGAAATCAATGCAAAGGTTTAACTGTCTTCGTAATTGTAACCCGGATGTATGAAGAGTGAATTGTAACAAATGATGAAACCCTGAATGGTAGGCAGCAGTTTGCTAATAAAGGTTTATTAAAGATAGTTTGCGTTCTGAGCCTTTTTGCCTGTGGGGTGCTGGGCTTGGGTGTCTGCAAGGCCACTGCCCCTGCCACTTTTCCTGGAACCTTCCTCTAGTGCAGGGGTAGTCAAACTGTGGCCCTCCAGATGTCCATGGACTACAATTCCCATGAGCCCCTGCCAGCATTCGCTGGCAGGGGCTCCTGGGAATTGTAGTCCATGGACATCTGGAGGGTCGCAGTTTGACTACCCCTGCTCTAGTGCGTATGGGAAGCAAAAGAGCTGAAATGTGGCCAACCCCTCTTATTGTGGATGCCTAGCAGAGGCAGGCTCTGGTTTCTGCTGCGACTCCCTGAGTGAGCTGCTCTCTGGTGATCCAGTTGGTGTAGTGCTTAGGAGTGTGGATTTCTAATCTGGTGAGCCAGGTTCGATTCTGTACTCCCCCACATGCAGCCAGCTGGGTGACCTTGGGCTCACCATGGCACTGATAAAGCTGTTCTGACCGAGCAGTAATCTCAGGGCTCATCCACCTCACAGGGTGTCTGTTGTGGGGAGAGGAAAGGGAAGGCGACTGTAAGCCGCTTTGAGACTCCTTCAGGTAGAGAAAAGCGGCATATAAGAACCAACTCTTCTTCTGGTGCGCGGATAGTGCATCATCTGCTCTACAGCCCCCTAAGTGGGCTGACCCATTTTGTTAATGTGAAGATTTGTGGTGCTCATTAACTGGCTCTGATGTGGCTGCAAAGCACCCGAGACTAATTGCCTGATTGGTTACAACAGTGGTCCCCAACCTTTTTATCACCAGGACGGGTCAATGCTTGACAATTTTACTGAAGCCCGGAGGGGGTAGTCTTTTGCCAAGGAACGTTGCTGTCGCATCAGCACCTGCTCCGCTTGCTTTCCCGCTGCCGCCCCTGACTTCCCACCGCCCGCTGGGGGGTGCTGCCAGCAGCAGCTGTGCGCTGCCACACGGAGGGGGAACCCGAGTCATGGCAGCCGCTGGAGAGGACCAAAGGTGAGCTGGCGGCAGAGTGGCAGGGCAGCCCCCGAGGCAGCAGCTGGGGAGGTGGATGAGGAGGAGCCGTGGCTCGGTACTGACTGATCCACAGACCGGGACCGGTCCCTGAACCGGAAGTTGGGGACCACTGGGTTACAACATCTGGTCATCAACACCAGTCCACAGATGAGCTGTACCAGTCTAATGGCATTCAGCTTACATCAGATTTGCTAACTGAAATTATTCTATGCAGGCCGTGAGGCATAAAGAAAAAGTTCTTCATTCTTAAGGTTGCCAACTCCCCCGGTGGAGGCGGGTTCTCTCTCTGTCACGCTTCACCCCCTGCTGCCAATCTGGTGGCTGAAAGGGGGACTTATCAGGAAAGAAGACCAAGCGACATTACTTCCGGCATGTGCAGCAAGTGATGCCATCACACCAGTGACTTCCAGGGAACGCTCTGGTATTTGTGCAAAATGGTAGAGGCTGTTTTTACCATAGAGTTTCTGTCCAGACACTTGAGTGTTGCAGAGATGTCACCACTTGGTGAGATGTCATGTCCTGTACATACTGGAAAAGATCACTCCACGATGCTTGGGCTTTCCTCTTTTCTGGTAATTCCTGCCCCCATCCCCTGCCAGCAGGCAGTGGGGAACTTAACAGAAGCAAGGAGGGAAGAAGCCAGATAAAAACATGACGTTTCTATGTCTTCCAGAAGTGATGATGACATCAGGAGTGACACTCTGGTTTCGAGGCAAAACTCTCCCGTAGAATAAGCTTATCAGTTTTGTCTCCAAACCAGAGCATTCCCCTGATATCACTTATGTCCCTATGTCACTTCTGGGTGATACAGAGTGCGCGAAAGCTCATGCCTTGAATAAATCTTTCTTGGTCTTAAAGGTGCTACTGGACTCTGATTTTATTGTGCTACTTCAGACCAACACAGCTACTCATACGAATCTTTCTAAAATATAGTTCATGAGCTTCCTCTACTGGTTGAAGAGTATCCTGCATTCCAGAAAAACCATCAGGGCTCATCCACTGGGACCAACCAAAGGACCACGTTTTGAGGCTATTTCTATTTACTTTTTTATTTCTATTTACAGGTTGCCCCTATTGAGCCAGTCCTCTCGGGGTGGATTACAACAGTATATAATAAAACTATCTGGAACACCTTCACTGTATAATATAAAAAGCTAAGGCCTAGGTGGGCAGAGAGTGGGCGGGGCCAATTGGATCTTTGGATCAATCAGAAGGCGTAAAGTGCCTATTGACTGGTACAAAGATTGGACTGGCCCACCCCTGGACTTTGGACCAATAGGGAGGTGACACAGCCCATTCCCCCCAGTTCGGCCAGGGACAATCTGGCAAGCTCGCAGCCAGTTTGCCCCTGGCTGCTGACAGGGACAGAGTAAGTGGGCTGGGGGAGGGGGGGTGGCCATGGTGTGAGGGCATCCTGGCCCAACGGTTGCTGCTGCGGAGGTTCTTTTGCCTCCTGTTTCATCTGCACAACAACCCTATGCAGTAGGCTTCAAATCTGCAGAGTCACGCAGAAAAAAATACACATGGCTTGGCTGTGTCTAACCCCTGGCCAGAGCAGTATTTTAAGTGAGAAGGGGCTTTTCTGTCAGCCGTTTGGCAGAAGGGGAAAGCTCCCCCCCTGCAAGGAAAGCACACCCATAGCCACAGAATCCTGTATGTTGGTCTCGGAAACGCCTTCTTCCCCTCAGGGGCTGTTGGAGGCTCCTTCACAGCAGGCCTGAAGGGAGGGGGAAAGGAGTGCACTCACCAGCCTCCTGCCAGCTCTGTCAGTGGTTTCAGGCAAAGTGAGGGAAGTTGTTGGACATGACAGGCCTGTGCAGTAGGCCTCAAGTGTTTCAACTCACCAACAACCTGCATGAGAGGCCTTAAATGTTTCCTCTCCACAGCAAATGTGTCCAAACTCCAAAGCAGCCCTTTCTGCCTGGGGAGCTGATCTTTATAGTCTGCAGATGAGCTGTAATTCCAGGAGTTCTCCAGGCCCCACCTGGAGGTTGGCTACCCCTTGGTTGGAAATAGTCCTGGAGGTTTGGAGGTGGGACTTCAGAATCGTACAATGCCTCAGAGTCTGGCCTTCAATGTAGCTATTTTTGCCTGCAGAGACGAATATTATAATCTACAGATGAGCAATGATTTAGAGACAATGGTAGAGGATCGCAGACTACGGTTGGGGTGGAGTGGTGCAGGTGTGTCCCTCCTGGGCTATGGGCTTTGGCCAGCCCTTACCAGCAACTCTTTGTATTTGGGGGCACAGACAGACAGACTAGGCTCAGTCCTGCGAGTCTTGATGGAGTAGAGGTTGAACTTTTCACTTTTGTTATACTATGAAATGCTAAGATTCCTAAAGAGCCCATTCAATGTTTAAACATTGTATGTGACAATGCAAAGTTCTGTAATGTTTTGTCTCTGTAACTTAGCTTCTGGAACTATGTCTTAATCAGAAGGCCTTGTGAGGAGGATGTATTTGACCATCTCTTGAAATGCTGCCAAATAGTGCCAAATTATGTTGTTGTACTGGGATAGTCTATTTCCAAGGCCACTAGAACTGTTGATATTAAACCACTGGAGTCAGGCGGAGGGCTGGAGGAACGGATATCGCCTTTCCATTGACTTAGCAAAATGGCAAAGGGTGGAGACCTTAGGTTATTGGTTTGAGCTGTAAGGGCATCACCTTCCCCTTCCTCCAATGAGAATTTATATAATTTCATGTTACTCTATTGTTCGACACACAGGCCCTTTCGGGACCAAGCCCCCTGTGTCATTTTGTTCTTCTGCAGTTGAATAAAATCATAAACGTTTTTCCAGTCTAGTGGTCATTCTATTTGGGTACTGCACACTAGGCAAACGATCCCAAAACGTCCAGACCAGACTCTGGGCCATCAGTCTGGAAAGTGCAGGAAGATCTAAATAAAGAATATTTACAGCCTGAAACTGTAAACAGTGAACAAGTAAATGGCTGGAGAGACATGGGAACTGAAGTGACCTTTTTCAAGCTTGGCCTGGTAAATTAAAAAAACAGTATTTGCCAGGGAGGTTCTGAGAAATCAAAGGCATAAGTGTTATGTGGGCTGTCACCCCTCCATCAAAGGCTGGCACACCCGTGTCAACCCTTCCTGACACTCCTGCGCAGACCCTGGCACCAGAGAGAGAAAAGCCAGGTCAAGCCTTGCAAAGCATAATGGGAGAGCAACTAAAACCCACCTTGCTCTGAAGCAGGACTTGGAGTTAGGCTTCCCCCAACCTACTTGCTTGCAAACAGCAGAGGAGTTTGTCAGCACACCTGGCAAGTACAGAGAGACAAAGGCACCCCACCCAAGACTCCCCTCCAGCCAGCCAAGCACATTGCCTTGTAAGGGGAACTGGCCACTCTCTTTCAACACCAAATCTAATTCAAGATTTGGTCTTTGTCTTTTCGCTTACCACTATCCCCAGGCACAAGCAATCATCCAGGATTTGCCAGAAATGGGCCATCAGCCCTTCTAGACAGGAAATATTTCTTCATATTCCCAGCAGCTAGTTTCTTTGTTCAACAACCCATTTCTTTGTTGGGACCTGGCTACAGTCGTTACTGGCCATCAAACTCTTTGTCCAAGCCCTGGACAAGATAGGATTAGCCCCCTATCAACTCAGGTCACAAATTTCCTTTAAATATTGGGCTCCCACAGCCACAAAGTGCAGTCAGTTTCCAGGCTACAGAAACTCTGTCCGATGCTTGTCTTGGTCCCTCGTCCGTCGCCCCAAATTGCTTCCTTGGACCTCCGGAACTCTGCTCCACCCAGAAGACAGGTAGATATCACTTCCAATCAACCCTTAGTATAGGTTCCTCCCCTATAAGCCTTTTCCTTGTGTGCTAGTGGCTAGGAATGTACATTTCTTTGCTAGAGTACGCATGTGTTGTCTTTTGTCTAATTAGTGTGTGTTAATAAAGTCCTTCCATGTTTAGACCATTGTCTGCCTTGGTTCTATCTCAGTGACATAATTACCCAGTAAACTGTGCAATACAAGGTCCCACGTTACGCCACGCTGCCTCTTGCTGGCTCTACTAGCTGATTCCCCACAACTAAATTTAGACACGTGTCCTTACAGACACACATTTGGCGTAACATAAGTGGCCCAGAATTTCAAGTGGACTTAGCTTTACAAGAAAGTAGACACAAAGTAGACAGTGACACTTTGGGGAAAACTAGGTGATCCACTTTTATTAGGCATTGACTTGGCCTTGCAGACAACAACAGGGACTGCAGTTGTCAGGAATAGGCCTCAGGCTTCAGAAGGGCAGCCATCACCAGCCAAGCAACCAAGGGGTGTCTGGGACCATGTGCATTCCTTTTGAGATGCATGTGAGGAGAGAGAACTTTCCCTTCAGCCTAAGTGTCTGGAGATGAGCTGTACCTCTGGGGGATTCTCAGTCCCCCCCTGGAGGTGGTCATCTCTAAACCTCAGTGGGATACCATGCAACAGAGTCACCCCTCCAAAGCAGCCATTTTTACCTGGGGAGCTGATCTTTATAGTCTGGAGAAGAGCAGCAATTTCAGGAGATCCCCAGGCCCCACCTGGAGGATGGCTGACCCTGGTCTGAACATTTTATCAACAGTAAAAAAAGATGGAGACAGAAGGAGCAGGGTGGGCACCTGTGTACTGCAACTACCCCATGTGTATTAGGGCAGGGGGACCTTTCGGTGTCTGTGGCCTAATTCACACAAGAATGGAAATGAGTTTGCATGCAGGACTGGGAAGAATTGGCTGTCATGCAATCTCCTAAGAAGAGTCTCCAGGCTGATTTTCTCTTCATATATCTGAAGGCATTGCTCTTGAAATCTCATCTGTAGCCACTGTGCCACAATTCCCAAAAGTCGGTCCTCTCCCACACTCAACACACATTCCACACCACACCTTCTTGACACCCATCTCTCTACACCAGGGGTAGTCAAACTGTGGCCCTCCAGATGTCCATGGACTACAATTCCCAGAAGCCCCTGCCAGCGAATGGGAATTGTAGTTCATGGACATCTGGAGGGCCGCAGTTTGACTACCCCTGCTCTACACCCATGCCCTCATTTATCACCACTCCACCACAACCTCCCATACAACACACACATTCAACCCCATGCCCTTACAGACTGGACAACTCCTCCCCTTCCTTTTCCCACCGCCAAGCTTAGCACCCGTCGCATTCCTGGATTTAAGGTGTCATTTTTTGTATACAGAGTAGATCAGCCCTTGTCAACCTTTTGACTTTGAAATATTTTTCAGGCTTCAGGCTCCCCTGGAAGTGGTGCCATGCCCCTTCAGAGAAGTGGGCGCGGAAGTAGCTTGCGGGAGCCAACTAACTGATCGATCTGATCATTTACCATTTCCATTGTGGAGAAAGAGACTAGGCCTGTAGAGCAGCAGGGGAAGTGGGCTCTGGTGACCTCTAGTGATGTCAGTGACCATCCCAACTTCTAGGAAAGGCCTTGGAACCTCTGGGGAACTCTTGCATAACCCCAGGGTTCCCTGGAAACTCTCATCAGGAATCCCCGGAGTAGCTAATACTTTGGCTGGCTCTCATTTCTTGTTTTAATTACTTTTTTAAAAAACAAGTGCAAACTGTCTTAAGCGAATGTCCCAGCATCTCAGCCCTTAAAAGTAGGTGGGTGAGAAGAGCAGCAGCAGCAGAAGAGTTAGATTTTATATTCCACTTTTGACTACCTGAAGGAGTCTCAAAGCAGCTTCCAATCGCCTTCCCTTCCTCTCCCCACAGCAGGTACCCTGCACGATAGGTGGGGCTGAGAGAGCTTTGACAGAACTGCTCTGTGAGAACAACACTATCAGGACTGTGACTAGTCCAAAGTCACCCAGCTGGTTGCGTGCGGAGAAGTGGGGAATGAAACCTGGCTTGCCAGACTAGAAGCCACTCTTCTTAACCACTACGCCAAGCTGGCTGTTCCACGCCTACGGTGGAGGCCCAAATAGACCATTAAGTAGTGCTGGCCTCACTGCTGAAATGAAGAGAAGATCAGCCCTCCATGCTGATCCTGAATCCCACCCACCCCCAGTTCAAATTAGTTGTGGGTTATTGTAATTTATAAACTGTTTCCATATTGCAAAGCCATCTAAATATCAATTATTGTTCCCCAACCATTTTAGAAGTTCATTAATATGCTGGATACATTTCTTTTGGTTTTCTTCTTTTGTGGTTATTATGCTGGATTCACCTTTTTGGTGAATTCGTCATACTTTGTGTATTTCTGATCACCAAAGGCAGTCTTCATGTAAAAAATAAAAAAAATAAAAGAAATTTAAAAAGCCTGTACAGAATTTAAAAGTACAAAGACCAAACAAGCCCTGAACCATAAAAACGTATGATAAAAGAACAATAATTTTTGGATTTCTTTAGCGTAAAACAAGTTAAACTACAGTGACGATTGTTAAGAATAGGATATTTTGCTTTTGGGCATTATTATTTTGAACATTTAGCTTCAGAGTTTTGAGGGACTGTTTTAAAACCAGGTTCTCCAGATTAGGGTCTGCTCCTTTTTAACCACTGCAGCACTTGGGCTGCCATGATGGGCTCCATACGCTTTTGTTAGTGGTTCTGTGTTGGGAAATTTCAGGAACCCAGCTCTCCTGTGCCTCTGATAAAGTCCATTGCCAGGCTGCCTGTAACAGAGACGAGGAACCGACACATGGAAAGAGCAGAGCATGATAGTGCAACGTGTGGGTTTTGCAAAGGGGCATGAGGAGCACAGAGTTGTCATAAGCGTGGCCCTGTTAAGGTCTGAGGGCATTGGCATGCTTGGTCCAGAAGAGGGCGACCTTGGCACAGACATGAACTGCCTCAACGCTTCCCTTTGCAAACCAGACTGGCCTGCAGCTCTGGAAAGGAGGGAAAGGCTGCCTGCTCTGTTGCCATCTCAGAAAAAAGGGGTTGCTCCTTAAGCATGAAACAACCCACACAGGAGCAGAGCTTTGCTCTGATGGTGTTCACCTTAGGCTAGGAGAAAATTTTGTTCAGATCTTGTTAAAATATCTACTCCTTGTCTAAAGATGCTGGGGATTGAACCCAGGACCTTCTGCGTGCCGGGTAGATGCTTCATCCCTGACCCACACTTCTCCCTCAACATTAGGTTTGCCAGGGTTGGAAAATACCTGGAGATTTTGTGGGGGGAGCCTGAGAAGGGTGGAATTTGGGGAGGGGATTCAGTGGGGTATAAAGCTATCAAATCCATCCCCTAAAGCAGCCATCTTTTCCAGGGGAATTGGATGCAGTCACCTGGAGATCAGTGGTAATAGCGGGAGGTCACCAGGTGCCACCTAGAGGTCAGCAGCCCTACCTTACATGGGAGAGCTGATTCCAACTTTAATGATGGGCAACATGCTTTTGAGATCTCACAATATCTTCTTTCTTTTTATGCATATTTAACTGTGTCTTGAGCACCAGTTTAGGGGATAATCTCTGCACAATTTCACATGAAGCCGCTGTATGCTGTTTATGGCTTTAAAAGGGGATTAGAACAAATCCTTGGAAGAGAGGTCTAGTGGCTAAAGGGAACATCCACCTTCAGTGGCAGTCAATCTCTAAATACCACGGCAGGGAGGCAATATCAAAGGAAGGCCTTGGCCTCTGTTGTTGCCCCCCCCCATTATCCCATAAGTTAAAATGGTTCCAGGTGGGGCCACAAGGACTAGAAACTTGTTTAAACCCCCTCCCCATTTACACCTCTTTGGGAATTCCACCTTCGGATTCTGATACTAGATGCAGTTCAGTTCTGAGCCTTCCAGAATCACAGAAGATGATCTGTTTCGCTGGTTACTCGCCTGCTGTGTATGGAGCCGCTTGTGTGCAAATATTTGGCTCCGAGGAGCCTAGATTTCCCTTAGGTGAACTTCTTATGAAAGAACTTCAGTGTGTTTAGAATTGGGGGCAGGGCAGCGAGCGGCAGGCACTGAAATTGGGCCAAAGCACGAAAGTCCCACCTAAGAGACTGGAGGGACCAACAGACAACCCTCAGTGGAGGTGAAAGCACACAGAAGCCGGGGCTCTGCTTCTGAATAGCAGGCTGTGTGCGCTTACCAACCCTGCAAGGAAGCTCTAGCAGAGCCTTCCAGTGGCCACAAGCCATGCCCGAGCACGCAGTGCCAGAGCTGATGCTCAGTCCTCTCCTGTTGCTTATGCTTCTTCATCCTGATCTTGTGGCTTTGCTGTAAGATGCAAACTTCTAGAAGGCTCACAACCGACGGGGACATCTTTGAACCAGTGAGGGAGCTGACTTGTGGGAACGGCCTACGAGAACCATGTCAGATTGATACTGAGCTATTTGAGCATTTGCAGAACTGCTAGGCAAAATCCAGACTTATCAACAACAACAACAAAATTGGGTATATCTCAGCTTAGTACTTGGGCCTTGCTCATTCCTGCATCCACAAGGTGATCAGAGCAGGGTTGTACGTGGCGGCATCCAAATCGGCTGGCTGTGTCGGGCAGGAATGGCCGATTTGGACCATGCCGTGCACTAACTCCTCATTTTAGTGCATGTTTAGCAAGGTATCGGGTATCGGTCTGCAAAACTTGTTAAGCCACCAGAGAGCATGTTTCTGGGAAAAATGCCCCCCACATCGACTATGACTGATTGTGGCATGACAAGTCCTTTGCATAGCCAAGATCTCACTGCAGCTGGAGAACAGGGGCAGTTGGGCACCCTACAGACTGAGGCCCAGCTGAGCGGGGGCTCATGAAGAGAAAAGGTGGGGCTCGGAGATCTCCTGGCCTGGCTGGAAATCTCTAATGAGATTAGGGCTCTGCAGAACCCAGGGCTCTGAGAGATAGTGTGGTATACTGGTTAAGAACAGCAGCTTCTAATCTGGAAAGCCGGGTTTGATTCCCCACTCCTCCATGTGTAGTCAGCTGGGTGACCTTGAGTTTGTCACAGCCCTGATAGTGCTGTTTTCACAGAGCAGTCCTGTCAGAGCTCTCTCAGTCTCACCTACCTCACAGGGTGCGTGTTGTGGGGAGAGGAAAGGGAAGGTGATTGTATGCCACTTTGAGAAAGGGGTACAAACCCCCCAACTTCTCCTCCTCCCCCTTCTTCCTCTTCTTCTTCATCAGTTCCACAGGGCCTGTAAGACAGAGCTGTTCCGCCAGGCCTACATCCGAGGCCTAGAAACACCATCACGAAACGCTGACCTCTCTGCCTAACAGTCTGTCCGGATTTTCATATGGCCACCTCAGTTTGGTTAGTCTATTGTTGGTTTTAAATGTAAAATGTTACAATTAGATAGTATCGTTTACATCAGGGGGTAGTCAACCTGTGGTCCTCCAGATGTCCATGGACTACAATTCCCATGAGCCCCTGCCAGCATTTGCTGACAGGGGCTCATGGGAATTGTAGTCCATGGACATCTGGAGGACCACAGGTTGACTGCCCCTGCTTTACATGAGCTAACAGGGAAGGGTAGAATGCAAGTGAAAAATTACATGAATCCTCATTTCTGCCAGTCATTTATTTCTGTCCTGCATCCCTGCCTGCTGGGTCTACACTGGCGAACAAACTGGGCAAAAACCGAGCAAGTCTGGCATTCAGTAGTTACCTTCAGTTCCAGATGTGGTGTTTGCGACTGTTTTCAATGGGATGAATTCATGAAGGCTAGATCCATCAATAGCTATTACCCATGATAGTTGAATGTAACCTCCAGCAGCTTTCAGCATCTGAATATCACTACTGCAGATAGGGATGGGCAAAAAAACGGGGTACAAACCAAATTTTCTCACGAAAATGCTCTGGTTCAGTTTGCCAAGTTTGGTTTGGGGGTTTGGCTAGCAGCCGTTTTCGGCTGACGGCTGAGAGTTGCCCCCTTGCTGTCAGCCCCAAATGGCTGCTTCAAGCCATTTTAGCCATGATTTAGAAGCAGGAGGGAGCAAAATCGATCATTGACGGTCAGCAAGGTGTGGGTGCCTCTCTGCTGGGGCTGCAATAGACTGGCATGAACCAGACTGGTTGGTTTACAGAGGGTTGGGTCATCTGGGTGGGGGGGGGTTTAGTTTGGGACCACCCCAACTGGAATTTTCTGGTCCATGCCCATCCCTCCTTGGGCACAATAATAGGAGAGACATTGGCCACCATCTCTCCTGCTTGTGGGCCTTCCAGAGCCTCTGGCTGACCACTGGGTGGAACAGGATGCCAGATGAGTTGGACCATTGGCCTGATCCAGCAGAGCTACCATTGGGTTCTTAAGGGCTTCCCAACATCAGCCTTGCTTTTTATTTTTTATTGGAATCTCTAGGATCCACATCAGCATGTGCTGGCTTTACAAAGTCAACATGTGTTCCCTCCAGCATTCAGAGCTGCAAATAGGGACCCCGTTGTGTAACATCTGTATTCATCGCATCAGGAAGCTAATATTGCCTTATGGGAGAGCCCCAATGATTTTTGTCCTTTACAAGTTTTGCTTTCCCCCCAGTCTATAGCTCAGACATTACCGGCACTGCTAGGAGAACATTTCTGTTTGCAAATAAAATAATCTAGTGACCTAATTTCCTTTCAATTTCACCCTTCCTCTGGATCGTGTTATTTATTAGCTGTGACGTCAGTCTCTGCAGTCCTAGAAGAAAGGGGCTTCTTGCGTTTGAATCGCTACTATTTTTGTTTTTGAAAGATTCCACATTTCTGGAGCTGTTAATCACTGTGCGGATGGTTTGAAGCCACCCGTGTCTTTAAAAATGGAAATAAACAACATGCTGCATGAACAAATTAGAACGTCCTAGTGAGCTGACGACAAGGAACCCAATCCATCTTGCTTGCCCACACAAGTCCCATGACAACTGCGTGACAATCGTTCCTAGTTCCAAGAACACCAATGACTTTTCTTGGCTACCTCTGCTCTTACCATATATCAGGGGTAGTCAAACTGTGGCTCTCCAGATGTCCATGGACTACAATTCCCAGGAGCCCCCTGCCAGCATTCGCTGGCAGGGGGCTCCTGGGAATTGTAGTCCATGGACATCTGGAGGGCCGCAGTTTGACTACCCCTGCCATATATGCTTTTAAGCTATACACAAGAGACGCATCTCACGTGCAAAGATTCCCCTCCCTCCGTGCTCCATTTGTGTGTAGGCTCTTCAGAATGCTGTGGTAGTTACTTAAAAGTTCTCTTTTATTCAATTATAGATAAACCACGAGTCCAAAGTGTGATTCTGTTATGAATCAAATTCTGAAAATCTTTATGGGCATAGAAGTCGATATGCACACAGCAATGAATGGTAAAATTTCCAAACAGAGGCATATGAATAAACAGTGACCCATGTTGTACAACCTGTCTGTATCAGAGCTAGGTTTGTCCTTGAAATAGCTGACAACATTTTTGCCCTGTCCACAATCGTTGAAGGCTCCTTCCCACTCATCATCATCTTGACCAGATGTTTCTCCTCTGTTAGGCACATGGACAGAATGGTGCTAATGTGAACCACCATGCAAATGAAGGCTTGTAAAGGAACCAGTCACAGACTCTAAATTCTGAACTCTATATGGACCAATTAAAGGGCTAGGTTAAGGGCCAATCAGAGCTCTTGGTGGGCCGACTGAATTATATATAAGTTTGTGTTTTCCCCATGTTGCTCGGTATTCTGGTTGGTGTTTGGATTCAGTACTAGAGCTGTGTTTTCAAAGAACTGGTAGTCTGTGTCTACTGAACTCACAGGCTTATTAGATTTCTATGGTCACATGGGAGCATGATCCCTCCTCCTCTGCCCCGCCTCCATCCCAAGAAGGTCTGTTGATGAGTCTAGATCAGGGGCAGTTTGACTACCCCTGGTCTAGATTGCATTGGTCTTAGGGTTGGGCGCTTCGACGTCCAAAGCAGCCGTTCCCGCCCAAAGCAGCCAGCAGTGCGGCGTGCGGGGGGGGGGGTGAGGGGATGTATGGTTGCTAGTCAGTGCCTGCACGTGTGCGCCCACCAATGTGTCAGTGCCTGCGCCTCCCCCACCCCCTGCATCACAGCACTGGCTGGCTCGGGCGGGAACGGCTGCTTCAGATGCCGAAGCGTCCAATCCAGAACTAAGTTTGAATCCAGAGGCACCTTTAATTAATTTATTAAGATTTATAAACCACCTTCCCTGCATGAGTGGGCTCAGGACAGTGATAAGGAGACTCAGAGTGACACAGTTTTATTCTCAAGGCAAGTCAAACTTTATTGGACTATGCCGTAGGCCATCGTGAGATTAGACACACAGTAAAATTGTTCAAAACAAACACAGATCAAAACAGAGTAAAAAATTACACTTAACCCATACGTTCTGCTCTTTAGCTATTTAGAAAGCCCACAGTTTCTTTCTTTCTTTCTTTCTTTCTTTCTTTCTTTCTTTCTTTCTTTCTTTCTTTCTTTCTTTCTTTCTTCCTTCCTTCCTTCCTTCCTTCCTTCCTTCCTTCCTTCCTTCCTTCCTTCCTTCCTTCCTTCCTTCCGAGCTGAAGAAATTGCCACTGGAATAATTTTATTTAGAAATTTTCTCCTTGGATCTGTGTCAAGTGGACATTCCAATAGATAAGAAAGCTTATATACAGACATAGAATAAAACCTTGTTGGTCTTAAAGGTGCCCCAGGACTCCAACTTCGTCCTGCTGATGAGCCTGTTCGACTGTTACATTCTGAGGACTGTTTTCCATTCTCCCTTGGAAGCCCTGGCTGAGCATTGTTCATCAATCCAATCTGGTGTGCATCAGCGAGCCTTACAAATACCACAAGCTACAGGGTATTTGTTGATACGTGGGACTCAGGCTTCCTCCAAGGCCTGCTTGGGATGGCCATTTGGAGGACCTTTTTCCATTCCAGCTGCCTCCCCCCCCCTCACCTTGCCAGATGAGACTCCAAAAGATTTGTCTCAGGGTATGGAAAAATAAACCTTGATAGTCTCAAATATATGGCAATGATGGGGTTTCCTGAACCCCAGAAGCACATGGAAATAAATTCTCCTTCCCAAAAGCCTTTTTTCTTCCAGACAGCCTCATAGCATGGCTTAAAAAAAAATCATATTTTCACACACTTGTCAGGTCTCGAGGGAGAATAAAAAAAGCAACCAGTCTGCTTCAGATGGCTGGCTTTCTTTACCTAGACTGGAACCAATCCTGAACGCAGACAATTAGCACTCTTGCTAACCTCAAAACTCCAGACGGGACAGATCATGACCCGGCAGGTAAATAAGCGAGCAGGAGGCATTAGTAATTGTGTCCACATGGCAGAGAGAGCTGCAGAGAACACTGTTCTGCACCTCAAAGCCTCGCAAGCCAAAGGTCTACATGTCACGGCAAATTTCCCCGTGATGCTTGGAGGGTGGCGGTGTGGGAACACTGGAAAACCTATGTGAGCATTTCCCAGAAAGAAAGGGCCCAAGAGGATGATCAGAATCCTTTCAGAGTGGGGGAGCAGCCCAGAGGCGTCTGCACATATGTCTGAAGGTCGGTGTTGGGATCAACAGCCACGTAACTTTAATTTACGAGCATCGGATAACTTTGAGAGTCGGCGCGATGTAGTGTAAGCGGGACAGCCTCTAATGGGCAGAGCCGGGTTTGATTCCCCACTCCTCCACATACAACCTGCTGCATGACCTTGGGCTAGTCACAGTTCTCTTAGGATTGTTCTCACAGCTCAGTTCTCTTTGAGCTCTCTCAGCCCCACTTACCTCACAGGGCATAGAGAGAAGAAGGGAACGGTGTCTGCAGGCTGCTGTGGGATATCTTCAGGTAGTGAAAACTGGGGTATAAGAAACCAGCTCTTCTTCTTCTTTGTCATGCCCCAAAGATCAAAACTTTACATTTTCTGCCTATCCCTTACCCTCAAAAATCAGTACTATCTATCACTGATGGCCCTTGTTTATTCTTTATGAGCATGTCATGCACAGGTTTGTAGAAGTGGGAACTCTGAATAACAAGTGATGAAAAGATAGACATGAAAGGTTGCACTGGAGTTGTGTTCTCTACCCAAATGCCACAAACATACCAGCCTTTGTTGGTGATTGGCTCTTGTGGCCCTTTTCTGCATGCCCAGGGAAATGCCAATTACCATTTTGGGATCAGGAGGCAAATTTCTTCCAGGCCATACTGGCCAGGGTTTGTGCTTGGCTCCTGCAATCCTCTCCCCTTCTTCAAGAAAACAAAGAAAGAGGCTCCGGCTGTGTTTGCCTCCCCCCTCCCCTTCTGAGCCTCCCTAAGCCCGTGCAGAACACTTTTCTGTTTCAATGGGGGGGGGGGGGGGGAGGAGAGGAAGACCAAGTTCAAATCGATCCGAATTCAACAGGACTGACAGTGGAATAAACAAAATAAGTGCAGATTCAGCCCAGATTAGCTGACCTCTCCTGTCACAGACAAACATCAACTCTCCCTACTGTGGGGTTTCCCCCCAGGCTCTCTCTCACTGCTCAGCATGCCAGATAACTTATACAAACTAACAGTAACATTACAGTTTCCATTCAGTGACTAGAACAGATGCGTTTTTATGTGTTCTCTCCAAGAGTAATTTCACCTCACGGTTTGTTAGTAAACTCGTCACAAACTTACTCTTGTAGAACTGAGAGTGTTTCTAGGCCAGGGGTCCCCAAAGTGGGTGTATACCCTCCCTGGGGGTGGTGGAAGGATCCAGAGGGGCGGTGAGGAATTTTGGGGCAGTAGGGGGATGGTGAGGGATTTGGGGGCAGCAGTGGGAAAGCAGTCTGACTATTCCTGCTGCGGCTGCATTTTCCCAGAGAGGAACTTTCCAAGGTGGCTTTCCATTGCCTGCCCCTGGGTAGCAGCAACCCTGGACTTCCTTGGTGGTCTCCAATCCCAGTGCTGACCAGGGTCAGCTCTGTTTAGTTTCCTGAAGAAAACGGCAGCTGCAGAAGGTGGGCTGGAGGGGACCATATCCCCGCTGAGTTGCTTCCCCTCCTCAGACGCTGCCCTTCCCAGGCTCCACCCCAGATCTCCAGGAATTTCTTAACCCAGGGTTGGGAACCCTTCCCCATCTTTGGAAGGCCAGAGAAGCCCTCTCCTGCTTGCTTCTGTCCATGGGATTCTCCATTGCTGACTTCCCTTTCTCTTTCCCCATCTCTCTTTCTCCTCAATGAGGACCCAAAGTGGCTTTTATGAATGACCTTTTAAGAGAACTTTATATATATGTTTTCCAGACTAAGATATGGCCACTGTGTTTTGAATTTGGAGTAGACCTAAGACCAGGGCTGATTCTGCACTTACTTTGTTTTTTCCGTTGTTGATCCTGCTGAATTCAGATCGGTTTGAACCCGGTCTTCCTCTCCCCCCCCCCACCCCCTGGAATTGAAACAGAAAGCTGGAAAAATTCAATTGGGATCGCCTGGAATGCAGGTAGTTGATTTTTCTCATTGACTGTCGGGGCTGTGCTGATAACAATTGGACCAGCTGAATACTGTAGATGTCTCAGGGAGTCCTGGTGTGAAAAATGCAGTTCTTGATATGTGGGAATGCTGCAACCCTGCCAGTGTTGACAAAGGGAGGTTTGAGGGTGATGTCTAGCAAGTAGAAGGTTTTCAAGCATGCACTGAACCTACATTGGGCTATGCAGGATACAGAATAACCATCCTGGCAATACAATAAAATCAGAGTCCAGTAGCACCTTTAAGACCAACAAAGATTTATTTAAGGTGTGAGCTTTCGCACGCAAGCACTTGGCCAATCTCCGAGACTCTGGACTCTGATTTTATTGTGCCACTTCAGACCAACCTGGCTACCCATTTGAATCTATCATCCCAGTAATACATAAACTGGATGTAACGCCAGACCCGTGGAATCCTGACTCTGAGCCTGTTATTAATTCATTACTCATGGCTTAGTTAGAATATTTTATGTTCTGCCTTTCTATTGTGTGCGCACAAATTAAGATGTTTCTACAGCCAATAAAACCACCCAACGAGGGTAGGGGGGGGGGATCACAACACACTGCTATATAGCAATGAAATAATAGATAACAGCTTGGCATTTGGCTGTAAGCAGCACAATACTTAAAACAGACTTGAGTAAAAAGAAAGGATAAACCCATCTGCAAAGTCTTCTGTGATAAAACCATCTTAGGTCCATGAAAGTAGGGTGCAACTGGACCTCCTGGGTGGGCGTGCGGGGAAGAATAATCCACAGTTTGGGGACAATTGGGAACACCTTGTGCCAAATTCCAGTCCCCGCAGAAGGCCCTAAGTTTAAACCCTGGCATCTTTAATGAAAGGGTATGAAAGACCTTAGAGCCTCTTGTGGCGCAGAGTGGTAAGGCAGCCGTCTGAAAGCTTTGCCCATGAGGCTGGGAGTTCGATCCCAGCAGCCGGCTCAAGGTTGACTCAGCCTTCCATCCTTCCGAGGTCGGTAAAATGAGTACCCAGCTTGCTGGGGGGTAAACGGTAATGACTGGGGAAGGCACTGGCAAACCACCCCGTATTGAGTCTGCCATGAAAACGCTGGAGGGCGTCACCCCAAGGGTCAGACATGACTCGGTGCTTGAACAGGGGATACCTTTACCTTTATGAAAGACCTTGTTGCTGCCCAACCACGATACCCCACAGCTCATGGGAATTGTTGTCCATGGATATCTGGAGAACCACAGTTTGGCCACCTTTAGGCTATACCAGGGGTAGTCAAACTGCGGCCCTCCAGATGTCCATGGACTACAATTCCCAGGAGCCCCCTGCCAGCATTCGCTGGCAGGGGGCTCCTGGGAATTGTAGTCCATGGACATCTGGAGGGCCGCAGTTTGACTACCCCTGGGCTATACTATGGTGTTTTCTCTTCCACCAACTACATAGAATGGGGAAAATGTGGGATGGAAATACTGAAACATATAGGAAACTTTAAATATAAAAATGAGAAACCATGTTAATGGATAGCTTCTTTCTCCGGCCATTTAAGAGACAATTTCCTGTGGATCAGACTTTAGCTTATATAAGAGGTTCAGGGGACTTCAGCACGTTTCACTGCTAAGGTCACCTGAGCTTCTGTAGGTCAGTCGCAGAGCAGGAGGTTTGCAAAAGGTCCTCGGTTCAATCCTCGGCATCTCCAACTAAAAGGATCTTGGGCGTCGAATCTCTCCTTGAGACCTTGGAATGCCGGTCAGAACAAATGACCAAATGGTTTGATGCACCACAAAGCAGGCTTCATGAAAAAAGAGAAACGCATAAAGCTGACAAGAGGCTTAAGATGCCCTGACCTCTCAGGGCGAGAATCTTGGAGCAAGGCATTCCATCTGTTTTTCCTCTCTCTGTGTCTTTTCCTCTTTGATGAATGGAGGACTTCATCCATTTAAAAAACGAAGGACAACACTGCCTCTCACACCCAGCCGCTACCACAAGGCCTTCAGTAATATTTTTGCTGTTTGGGAGAGGGCGGTGGGGGAGGAGGAGTAAATATGTGAATTTCAAATGCTTTTCTGTGTGGAGAATCTGTTTGGATTTGAACAGGAAGCTGTAGAGGGAAGGCATATAGGTAGAAATATTAATGAGGGCTCCCCCCCTCCCCCCTCTTCCTTTTATAAAGGGTTCTATTCAAAGGATTTCAAAGGAGAAAATATTACTCTTCGGGGGACCCAGAGTTTATCTGCCGAGTCCAAAAATCTGGTATGAATTTTGAGCGTATATTAAAGGGTCTGTACTAGAAAAGGAGGTGGCAGAGATTTTGAACTGAAAACTGAAACTGGAGGAGGCTTAATTAAATAGCATTTATAAAAAAAAAAATCACCAAAGTGTGTTCAAAGGTCTCCAGGACAGCAAGAAGAAGAAGAGCTGGGTTATTAAACTTTGCTTTTCACCACCTGAAGGAATCTCAAATTGGTTTACAATCACCTTTCCTTCCTCTCCCCATAACAGACCCCTGTGAGGTAAGCCAGGGCTGAGAGCTCGGTCAGAACAGCTCTTATCAGGGCTGCAACGAGTCCAAGGTGACCCAGCTGGCTGCATGTGGAGGAGTGGGGAATCAAACTTGACTCATCAGGTTAGAAGCTACTGCTCTTGACCACTCTAACCTGCTATTAGCTGTGGTGGTTCTATAAATTAATGTGGCTCAGAAGGTAGTCAGGAGGAGGCCTGGTTTAAGAACGGAGCAGGCCAAGACAGTGACCGTTTATGCACTGGGAACTTCACTGCCCCACCCCCCTGTCAGGAGCGCAGATCGGGGGCTGATGAGGTGCACCAGGCCAAATGCCCCCCATGTGGGTGCAAGAAGAGGTGGGGCAACCTGCCATGACTAAAACTCCAGCCTGCAGCCCAGCATGAAGCCTCCAGTGCGTAAACGGTCAGTAGGAAGTTTGGAAGGACAAATAGAAGGCCAGAGTCTGAGAAGGATCAGAACCAGAGGTGTTGAGAATGGGCTTGTCAGGGCGTCCCTGGCATCCCCGCCCACTGGGTGACTGTCCCAGGCTGACCGGGAGATGACCTTACTCCGTCTATCTCCCATCCCTCTACCCTGTGCATTCCCAGCTTCACCCTTTGTAGTGTAGGTTAGAATCAGAGAATCACTGGAGCCGCTAGTGCCTTAACCCGAGGTAATTTAGAGAAAGCCCAAAATGCACAGAAAGCTTATTATGACCAAATTTCTCACAGCCCTAAATTTCTCAGACTTCGAGGAGCCCCAGAAATGATGTCAGCTGGCCATGCCTCCTGCCACGCCCCCAGAAGTGACATCACTATCTACACCCTGAGCTCTCCCTTTGCTCGCTCCATCTACCTTTACTGCTACTATGGTGGCTCTGCCTCATGTAGGCCAGGAAGAAGAGTAGGAGTTGAGAAAGCATTCCAGATTCCCCCTAACGCCATGCCACTTCAGAGCTCCTTGTAGACCCCTTTCAGACCTTCTGCAGACCCCCAGGGGGCCACGGACCCCTGGTTGTGAATCCATGGCCTAGATTATTTTCTGGAGTTGCAAAACCGCCCAGAGCTGTAAAGAATGGGCAGTATAAAAATCCAAGCAAACAAATAAATAAATAAAAGTGGATTGATATTTTTTTAGATAAAAGAGTAAGCGAGGTGTCCTTCTTGGGCCACTGAAAGTTCACTGGGACCAGGCTGGAGTTGCTCAGACAGGGAGAACAGATCAGGATTGTCCCGGAACTGCATTTCACTTCATGTCTGTTTCAATTTTTTTAAATCCCTTTGTTTGCTTTTCCCTTGTGCAATTGGTTGCATTAATTTTGCATCATTTGCACAGGCATGGCATAAGAACACCATGAAAGAAACAAATTAACTGGGGAATGCCGGTGTCATAAAGCTAAAAAAAATGAACTGGATGTTTGGTGGGATCCAACCAACTTCCTTACTAACTGTCAGAGCCCACCCTTGTTTTCTGCCATTATTTTCGGATCCTTGATGTTTGAGATAACGTCACGACTGAGTGCGAGAGGGAGGATACCTCTTGAGAAGCACCCAAGAAGGAGACTACCTGAGGCCCAAGGAAGGGGTGAGAAGGGGAATGGGCTTCAAAGCATTATATACTCTGTCCAAGGGCAAAGGCCCTCAGTTCTGTCTATGCAAGTATACTGGATGTCTTCTTTCCTTAATAAAGAAACTTTCTTATACAGAAGTTTGGCTTATTGGGAAATTGAGCACTCTGACACGAGAAATGGCGGAGGGGTCCATTTTGACCCCCCCCAAAAGGCTACCTTGGGATCTGCACATAGAAGCCATTTGGGGCAGGGTCGTGGGTAAAGAGGGTTATTGGGAAAGATTTATTGGGAAAGTTGAGTAGATCCAACTTCAGCAGGTAGTAGAATGCAGCAACTGGATGAGAGTGGGGATCCATCAAAGAGTGGTAGGAGAGAACAGTGGTCTTCCAGTACCACGGATAGTTCCAAAGTAGACAAGTTGCTCCAATAACATCCAAGGCTGAACTGAGCCCTTGTCCACCTGGTGACATCTTTGATGTCTGAACCAAACATTCAGGAACCAAAGGCCTGAAAAATAAGCTTGTAGTAAATGAACTACTTCCATGAATCAAGGCAAGCTGGACGTGGTCAAACAAGAAATGACAAGACTGAACATCGACATTTTAGGAATCAGTGAACTAAAATGGACAGGAATGGGTGAATTTAATTCAGATGACCATCAGGTATACTACTGTGGACAAGAATCTCGCAGAAGAAATGGAGTAGCCTTCATAATCAATAAGAGAGCAGGAAACGCAGTCTTGGGATACAATCCCCAAAATGACAGAATGATCTCAGTTCGAATCCAAGGCAAACCATTCAACATCACAGTGATCCAGGTCTATGCCCCAACCACTGCTGCTGAAGAGGATGAAGTTGATCAGTTCTATGAAGCCCTACAACACCTTCTAGAAGCAACGCCAAAAAATGATGTGCTTATCATCATGGGAGATTGGAATGCTAAAGTAGGAAGCCAAAAGATAACTGGGATAACAGGCAAGTTTGGCCTTGGAGTACAAAATGAAGCAGGGCACAGGCTGGTAGAATTTTGTCAAGAGAATACAATGGTCATAGCAAACACTCTTTTCCAACAACCCAAGAGACGACTCTACACATGGACATCACCAGACGGTCAACACAGAAATCAGATTGACTATGTGCTCTGCAGCCAAAGATGGAAAAGTTCTATCCAGTCAATAAAAACAAGACCAGGAGCTGATTGTGGTTCAGATCATGAGCTTCTTGTTGCAAAATTTAGGCTTAAATTGAAGAAAATAGGGAAAAGCACTAGGCCACTCAGGTATGAACTAAATCATATCCCCGACGAATACACAGTAGAGGTGACAAATAGATTTAAGGAATTAGATCTGATAGACAGAGTGCCTGAAGAACTGTGGACGGAGGTTCGCAACATTGTACAAGAGGTAGCAACTAAGACCATCCCAAAGAAAAAGAAATGCAAGAAATCAAAATGGCTGTCTGAGGAAGCTTTACAAATAGCTAAGGAGAGAAGGGAAGTGAAAGGCAAGTGAGAAAGAGAAAGATACACCCAATTGAATGCAGAATTCCAGAGAAAAGCTAGAAGAGATAAGAATGCCTTCTTAAATGAACAGTGCAAACAAATAGAAGAAAACAATAGAATGGGGAGGACCAGAGATCTTTTCAAGAAAATTGGAGATATGAAGAGAACGTTTCATGCAAAGTTGGGTATGATAAGGGACCAAAATGGTAGGGACCTCACAGAAGCAGAAGAGATTAAACAAAGGTGGCAAAATTATACAGAACAACTATACAAGAGCGAACTTAACATCACTGATGACCACAGTGGGGTAGTTACTGACCTGGAGCCAGACATCCTGGAATGTGAAGTCAAGTGGGCCTTAGGAAGTCTGAGCAACAATAAAGCTAGTGGTGGTGACAGCATTCCAGTTGAACTATTCAAAATCTTAAAGGACGATGCAGTAAAAGTGCTACACTCAATATGCCAGCAAATTTGGAAAACTCAACAATGGCCACAGGATTGGAAAAGGTCAGTTTACATTCCAATCCCAAAGAAGGGCAATGCCAAAGAATGTTCAAACTACCGCACCATTGCACTAATTTCTCATGCTAGCAAAGTTATGCTCAAAATCCTACAAGCTAGGCTCCAGCAATATGTGGACCGAGAACTTCCAGAAGTACAGGCAGGATTTCGAAGAGGCAGAGGAACTAGAGATCAAATTGCCAACATACGCTGGATCATGGAGAAAGCTAGGGAGTACCAGAAGAACGTCTACTTCTGCTTCATTGACTATGCTAAAGCCTTTGATTGTGTGGAGCACAACAAATTGTGGCAAGTTCTTAAAGAGATGGGAATACCAGAGCATCTTATTTGTCTCTTGAGAAATTTATATGCAGGTCAAGAAGCAACAGTGAGAACTGAACATGGAATCACTGACTGGTTCAAAATTGAGAAAGGAGTTCGGCAAGGCTGTATACTGTCGCCTTGCCTATTTAACTTGTATGCAGAGCACATCATGAGAAATGCGGGATTAGAGGAGTCACAAATTGGGATCAAGATTGCAGGGAGAAATATCAACAACCTCAGATATGCAGATGATACCACTCTAATGGCAGAAAGTGAAGAGGAACTAAAGAGCCTGTTGATGCGGGTGAAGGAGGAGAGTGCAAAGGTTGGCTTGAAACTCAACATCAAGAAAACAAAGATCATGGCATCCGGCCCTCTCAATTCCTGGCATATAGATGGGGAAGAAATGGAGATAGTGACAGATTTTATTTTCCTGGGCTCTAAGATCACTGCAGATGGGGACTGCAGCAAAGAAATTAAAAGACGCTTGCTCCTGGGGAGGAAAGCTATGGCAAATCTAGACAGCATCCTAAAAAGCAGAGACATCACCCTGCCAACAAAAGTGCGTTTAGTCAAGGCTATGGTCTTCCCAGTTGCAATGTATGGCTGCGAAAGTTGGACCATAAGGAAGGCCGAGCGTCAAAGAATTGAGGCTTTTGAACTCTGGTGCTGGAGAAGACTCTTGCGAGTCCCTTGGACTGCAAGGCGAACAAACCGGTCAGTCCTAGAGGAGATCAACCCTGACTGCTCTTTAGAAGGCCAGATCCTGAAGATGAAACTCAAATACTTTGGCCACCTCATGAGAAGGAAGGACTCCCTGGAGAAGAGCCTAATGCTGGGAGCGATCGAGGGCAAAAGAAGAAGGGGACGACAGAGAATGAGATGGCTGGATGGAGTCACTGAAGCAGTAGGTGCAAACTTAAATGGACTCCGGGGAATGGTAGAGGACAGGAAGGCCTGGAGGATCATTGTCCATGGGGTCGCGATGGGTCGGACACGACTTCGCACATAACAACAACAACAACAACAACAACAAGTAAATGAACAAAATGTTCAAAAGGGTTGCTTGGGCATGGGAAGGGCTCCTTTTTGTCCACTCATTGTCACTGTAATTGCAGAGGCCATAACAAAGCATCAACATGGAGACTTCTCCATATTTCCCATATTTCCCTCATGCCTGATGTTCCCTCCCACCAGCCATGTAGCCAGAGGGCTTATTGCTGGCTTTAATTTTTTGTTAAGTTGAAAAACCCTATAGAGATATGGCCGTGTAAGTCACTGTGTTAGTAAGTTGCTTCCAATTTACGACAACTTCCACAATATCTGTTATGAACAGCCTGGCTCATGTCTTACAGTGGTCCCCAAACTTTTGATCACCGGGGACCGGTCAATGCTTGACAATTTTACTGAGGCCCGGTGGGGGGGGGGGTAGTTTACTCCTCTGCTCTCGACCACTGCCCTAATGCTCTGTGACTGTGGTCGCTATGGTAATGTTTAAACATGCCTTTCTGCCTTTTGCCTAATGTGACCAGATGTTAAGATTGACCAGGGGGTTGCCAACCTCCAGATACGGCCTGGAGTTCTGGAATCACCACTCAAGCCAGCACCGCTTGGAGACCAAGGGCTGCCCTGGAGGCCAAACTGTCACTCATTGCCCGTGAGAAGAGTCCCTACCCCCCTGTTCCCGCGATTGCTCAGCGACCGCCAGCCATGCCACCAAGTGATGTACACACACACTTCTTCAGATACCTGCTTGCACAAGAAAGCTTACACATTGAATACAATGTTGTGGGTCTTAAAAGGGCCACCAGACTCAAACTTTGTTCCAGTGACCCACACTGGATTTGTTTGGGTTGCAACAAACAGGGTTGCCCCCTTGCATTATGACTCCGAAAGGCATCCCCCCCCCCCCAAGAACTACACAGATAGTCAGGGAAGTAAAACAGGCATCTAGAAGTCCTCCTCCCCCGCTCCCCCCTGCCACCGTCTTTAGAAGAACTGCAACTCTGAATTGCAGAATGAGGGCACACAACCCGACGCCAGAGTGCGGCTGCAACCGTGCACTTCTGCCCCAGGGCCCAAAGAGAGCACTGGAGCACTCCGAGGCTGCCTCTCACCTGGCCGGGCGAATATGAGCGGCTACGCCCCCCTCCCACTGGCGCAAGCAGCTTGCCGCTGCCCCCCCCCATGTCCTGGCAGGGCACTCTGCCTTGGGCCCTGGACCTGCCTGCTGTGGACCCTACTTAGCGTTCTCCGTGCAGCCCCCGAGACAGCAGCCGGGGAGGAGGACAAGGAAAAGCCGCAGCTCGGTACTTCCAGGAGCTCATTCCACCAGGTGGGGCCAAGGCCAAGAAGGCCCTAGCTGAGGCCAGGAGAATTAAGTCTTTGGTTGCCATTGTCTCCCATATCATGAAATACCTCTGCTGACTAATGGTTGATGTATATAAAATTTATTGAAAGATTGTACATAGAGTTACCTTTATACAGTTTTCTAGAAATAAGTGAAGATCTTTTGGAGGAAAGCATGACAGCTTATGCAGTTTCCATTTCAACAGGAATACATTGATTCTTAAATTAGCATGGGCAGGAATCTTGAGTCAGATGCTGGCCACCCTGGGCACACATTCGTACCCCCCCAGTACTGTACCCTTGTTTGTTGGGGTTGGGGAAGGGATTTGACACCAAACTACTATGTGCAGAAGGAAAACAACACAGGGAAGCTGCTTCCTGGCTCTTGCTTTTCCGCTCCGACCCAAAGGTCTTGTGTGAAATGCCGTTCTGAAAATATCTAGTAAAACAGGCAGTGAGACAGTTTGTTCTTGAGAGTAAGTTTTAAAGAGAGAATTTGGGAGGGTTGATTTTAGAAACAGTTTTTTTTTTTTTGCTGGCTAAAGGGTGGCGTATGAAAATGGCCACCCTGTCAAGTGAGCTATTTTGCTGACTCTGACATCTGACACACCAAGAGGAGGTGATTGTTTTGGCCCACGGAACAAGCGCTCCTTAACACGACTGGCATCTTTTGACGCCCTGCTTGAACAAACCTGGAGTTACTTATTTAGGTTTGAATGGAAAGGCTTCCCCCAAGCCAGGCAAATACTCTCAACACTAGAGTTATGGAAGGGAAGGGTCAGGTAGGGACGGACGGACAAGCGGTGTGTCACAAGTATAGAGAAACGAAGGCCTTGTCTCATGGAAGGAAAGATTTCCAGACTGAAGAGGAAGGTAAATCAAAATCATGCCTTTGGGTACCCAAGTCTTTTAAAATAAGTCATTTTGGCTTCGTTTAGGCCAAGCGTGGGTTGACCATCCATGCATGCTCTGTTTAAAGAAAAAAACTGGCCAGTTAATGGTGTTTTTGCAGTGCGAGAACCAGTACATACTTAGGATCTTGAGACTTTGTGCCAAAGCATTAAAAAAAATCACTCACCTTTTCCTCCAATATATTATTTCTTGTTTAAGGATATAGGAGTTTCAGAAACAACCCAATGCAGCTTTCTTTCCACCAGAAGGTGGCCTATGGTCAGCCAGTGACCTCCTGTTGACTTTTCTGCCCATCCCTAATCTAGACTTGTTCTATGAAAGGTTAAGGAGGAAAGTGTAGGTTAGAGAGTATCAGGGAGGTATCAGGGAGAGTACCAATGAGATTAAGGAGGGAGTTATTCTGTTAATCAGATTAGTAATATAAAGCTCAGCTTTTTGGGTGGGTTGGAGCCTACCACACTGGCCCATAGGTGTAAGTTGCTCTGAGACTCCTTCAGGTAGTAAAAAGCAGGGTACAAAATGTTCTAGGTTAGCAGGTTTACTGTGCCATCCAAAACACTTCACCCTCATCGTCACTGAAGGCAATGTGATTAGAAAGCTACCTGTGTTTTGGGACGAGTCATACACAAAAGCACCATGCTGTCTTTTCTCACTTCTCTCTCTTTTTTTAATGTTGTTGATGTGTGTGTTGTGTTTGTGGTTCTGCTTGAGGTCTGAGGCAGGATCTAAGTGGGCAATCTAATTGACCAATGTGCTGCTAGATCCCAGCTGCAGGATCCAGTCAGTTTAAACCAAAACTGACCAATAGCACTGGCAGGTGATTGTATATAAGTAGGTGTTTTTTTTTTCCAGGAGTCTCTCAGCTTTGCCTCTTGTACCACTGTGTTGAGATCCTAATAAAGGGCTAATTGAGCTCCCAGTGGTTCTGACAGGTTTGAACCCACGGATTTAACAGCATGCATTTGTAATTTCTGCTGTGCAGTGTTCTTTGTTCTCTGTTTTATCTGGCTGTAGTGCTGTATTAAATAAATTTGATTTTGAATTTGAACAGTGTGCATTTTTTCCTTCTGTTCTATCACCTTCATTGGTGTTCCTTGTTCGTTTCTTTGTGGGCCGTTCATGTGCAGTGGTTGTACGAAAGAGCATTAAAATGCATCCGTTTACTGGCTGTGGCTTAGTGGTAAAGCACTACACCCCAAGAACTGGAAGCAGGAGGCATTCGGGTTGGGCCTGCAGGGCTGGGGGAAGGGAGAGCAATGCTTGCCCTTCTTCTGTGCCATTTCTTCAACAAAACCTGTTACCCGAAAAAGGTTCCTCAAGGGGAAATTATAGGGAATTTAAATATTTATTAAGTAGATTAGGAAGAGGTTGGGTAACTGCAGGATCTTTCTGCTAATGTTTACGGGGTCATTTCCCCAGGTAGAACCCCTTTAAAATAAAAATAACAACTTAACTTGCACTCAAAGAGATATATTTGGGGAAATTATTGGGGTACACTCAAAACACGCCGCAGAGCAAAACATATCAGTTCCTAAGAAATAAAACAGAGGAGAATGAGCAGGGTCTGGAAATATTTATCTATTCCAGAAGAGTTTAAGATAAGAGGGGAGTTTCATGTGACCAGCAGCACAGCAGTGGAGGGATGACATCTGGAACCAGTAAGCAGTACAAATGTACTGCTCATTGAACGCAACAAAATGGGGCCAAAAAATTATTTAAATAGCAAAAATGTTAGTTAAGGCCTCATGCTCTGTGCTGGACGCCCAAACAATAGTTTGATGGGTTGTTTCCTGGGTACTGGGCATTTCCCAAGAGGGGAAAAGACTTCTTATAAAATGGTGTGACCAAATGTTTGTGTATCCTATAGACCAGGGGTAGTCAACCTGTGGTCCTCCAGATGTCCATGGACTACAATTCCCATGAGCCCCTGCCAGCTGGCAGGGGCTCATGGGAATTGTAGTCCACGGACATCTGGAGGACCACAGGTTGACTACCCCTGCTATAGACCAGGGCATTGGCAAAGGCAGGTGAGGGAGATTACTAGCAGGAAGAGGGATTTAGTAGCTTGATGGCCCATTAATGCAGATGAGTTGGGAGGAGGTGTGTACCTGACGGCCTTTCCATCACCCCAGAGTCAGGATGAAAGTGAATGTCCCATCTTGTTTGGCTCAGGCTCCATTTTCCGAACACAGAAAATTGCCAGATCACAATATAATTTTTATTTCTATGGTGCTGCAAGGGATACCTCTGGGGGCCAATCTAGGCTGTCTTTCTAACCCAGGCTTTCTCAGTCAGGGTTTGTGAAACTCTGGGGTTTCTTGATAGCTCTGGGTTTCCAGAATGGGTGGGAATTAATTAATTTTTAAAATATTTTTAAAAATTGTTAAACATTTATTAGGCAATATGACCATATATTGTCATGTCCACCCACCCCCAAAAGGCCAATGTTGGGCCTGGGAAGGAGTAGGAAGGGGAGGAGCATCCAATGGGTTTGTCCACAGCCCTGCATCCCAACCACATTCTACAGCAGGGGTAGTCAAACTGTGGCCCTCCAGATGTCCATGGACTACAATTCCCAGAAGCCCCTGCCAGCAAATGCTGGCAGGGGCTTCTGGGAATTGTAGTCCACGGACATCTGGAGGGCCGCAGTTTGACTACCCCTGTTCTACAGGATTGTGCCACTTCTGGGGTTTCTCAATGTCCGAAGAATGTTTCAGGGGCTTCTCACCAGTAAAAAAGTTGAGAAAGGCTGTTCTAACCATTAAAAGAGATGGGTCTCGTACTGTTATCAACTCTCTTCCCATGAGCTATTAGCTCCACCAGGGAAAAATGACAGTAGAAATAGGTTCAAATGAGTAGCTGTGTAGGTGTGAAGCAGCACAATAAAATCAGAGTCCAGTAGCACCTTTAAGACCAACAAAGATTTATTCAAGGTGTGAGCTTTTGAGTGCAAGCACTCTTTGTCAGTCTGAGGAAGAGTGCTTGCACTCGAAAGCTCACGCTTTGAATAAATCTTTGTTGGTCATAAAGGTGCTACTGGACTCTGATTTTATAGTAGAAAAAAGGGTTTCCTTTGTTTCTCCTTCCCTCTGTACTGCCATTGGGATATTTGGTACCGTATGGAGAAAATGGCACAGAGGAAAAGGGGAGGGGCTGCTCTCAAAAACAGGATTGGGCACCAGTTGATTAGAACAATTACTGCCAGAGAACTTGGGAGAGCTGCTTCCAGTCACAGAGGCAATACTGATGTTGATGGACCAGAGGTAACTTGATGTGGGTATCTTACCCTCCCTTCTAGTCCTGTGGTTCCATCGCAAATCTCATACATATACAAATCTCAAACATCCCATGGCTGTTTTTAAGGCTGAAAAAGTAGAACATGTAGAGCCAGCATGCTGAAGTGTTTAGGAGTGGTGGACTCTACTCTGGAGAACTGGGTTTGATTATCCATTCTTGCACTTGAAGCCTATGGGGGAGCCTTAGGCTAGTCACAGTTCTCTCAGAGCTTTCTCAGCCTCACAAAGTGGCAGCTGTGGGGAGAAGAATGGAAGGAGACTGTAAGCTATTTTGAGACTCCTGAAGTGAGAGAAAAGTGGGGTATAAAATCTTCTAGATCAGAAGATCTGATAATGGATGTCCCATTTAATATATGGTGAATCCTCTCTCTCTCTTTCTCTATATATCTATATTCACACACTCACTAGTATTTTCCCTGTTGACTTTTTCATAATGCTATAATGCAGGGGTGGCCAAACTGTGTCTCTCCAGATGTCTATGGACTATGATTACCATGAGCCACTGCCAGAACAGAGAGATGCCAGATCACAAAATTTATTTTACATACACTTGGCAGTGGCTCATGGTAACTGTAGTCCATAGACATCTGGGGAGCCGCAGTTTGACCATTCTGCTATAATGCTCCTCCTGGACCCTGCTCTTGAGCAACAGTCCTCTTAATATTTTGTTAGCTGTACCCACCAAGTCTCAGATCCAGTTTTTCAAAGGCGATTCATGTAGCAATTCATTCCTTAGAAACCCATTCCTTTCTTACCTGCTTTCATTGGCTTGAAGGGAACAATTCCCTGAATGTATCCACTCTGAAGCATCCCCTCCGCAGCCCAATTCTTCAGGGGTAGACCATGGCTGGAAAATTCATGTGAATTTGAAAGGAGGATGTTTGGACTTCAGATCCTTTTGCATACCTCGTCAAAATGTCTAATTCTCCTGCCATTCTCGAACGGACTGTTAAGATCCCACTAACTCATTGGCAAAGGGCCAAGTTAAACTTCTGGGCCTTGGCTGGTTCATTCTCACTGCCCTGCCTTTAAAGAGTCTTCTTTTTCTCCCTGGACTCTCTCTGGTTTAATGTGTTAATTTGGCACATCAGAGCCAACGGCCATGATATCCTGTTCCTCGGAAGGGACGCCAAGCCAGCGCACTGTAGTCTCACTGTTCCAACCTTGGTCTGACTTTCTTTAATTAAAAAGCTCACTTGTTGAGACCTCCGATTAATTAGGTGAAGCTACACCTATTGACAGAGAGTGAAAGGATCCATTGTGATGGAGGGAAGGGGGGGGTCAATAGCTAAGAATAAAAGAAGAGAGACAATGAGGGTTGAAGCACCTTGTTGATGCTGTGGCATTCAGGTGTGGGTCTGTTGGGGTGGCTTTGTTTTTTCTTTTAAGTTTAGAACTGCGACTATTTCCTTTCTAGTTGGAAATCTGAAACCTAAAGATCTGGCTGGCGATTTTGAATCTATTAAAATTCCAGTCATTTGGAAGAGGGGGTGTGTGTCTCACTTTTAGTGGGTTAGAGCCCTGATGTTAGAGTCTGTGTGTGTGTGTTTGTATATGTGTGAAGGTATTTGGCGTAGAGAAGGTGTTGTGTGTATCTATTCCTGCTTTGATTAACCCTTTCCCATCTACAGAATTGATCCCAAATCATTAACGGTGTGTTGTTGGGGTTTTTTTTTGCTCTTGCAAGCTTCAAAGCACAAACCATTTGAAACCTATGGTTTATTTACTGATTTTTAAATTTTTACCCTGCCCTTTCCCAAGAGGCTCCTTTAGAGGGGAGCTGGTCAAGTGGGGGCAATTTAAAACTCCCTCTCTCTCTGGAATAGGCTGCCTAAGGAGGTGGTGAGCTCCCCCTCACTAGCAGTCTTCAAGCAAAGGTTGGATACACACTTTTCCTGGATGCTTTAGGATGCTTAGGGCTGATCCTGCATTGAGCAGGGGGTTGGACTAGATGGCCTGTATGGCCCCTTCCAACTCTATGATTCTGTGATTCTGTGAGCGTGCGCACACTTAACCCTTTCCTGCCACAGGCTTCACTGTTCCAAATCACCCCTCTAAACATTTTTCTACCTAGAAACTTCAAACCACAAACATTTTTTTCTTAATTTTTTTTAAACAAACCAACAATGAAACTGAATTGCAGAAACTGTGGGGCTTTTTGCACGCCTTCAAAATAGCACAATGGTTGCCAATTGAAAACGCTACTGATTTGCTGTTTTGCACAACGTCGTCGACAATCTGCCACACACCTGAAACCAATCTGCAAAAAGCGCTTCCTTGTAGCGCTTTCAGGGAAATCCCCAAAAGTGGATTCACCCTCCGGAAAGCGATACACTCCTGCAACCAATCTGCAACACTAGCGAAAAAGACCTGTGCGTTAACATTGTTGCGGTTTCTACAAAGTCCCTCCCCCTGGCTCTCCTCTCTGATCTTCCGGCGAAGCGATCGCCATTTTTTTTTCTCCGAGCGAGCGGGGATAAACGCACCAGCGAGCCTCTTTCTGTTTAGAGGCTTCCCTGGCTTCAGTCCTTCCCCTTTAGTCACTAAGCACAAACCACAGAAAAGCCTGTTTGCTGATGTATTTTCCCATTAATTTTTACACATTCATTCAGCCGAAAATCGGGCCCGTGAGAGGGGGGGGGGATTTTTTTTTTCACTCGGAGGCAGCGTGGCAACGATCAAACGATCAAACGACAGCTCAAACACATTAGGCAGCTGGATGGGTCTCTCCGTTGCAACGAATCTACACAGATTCGTTACAATGGGTCTGTTTTTTTTTTTTTAAAAACCTTTCTTAAAGGGAAAGGGGCTGTTTGGGAGCATGCTAACGGCTGCCCATTGGCTGCTTGATGGCCAGGGGCGGGACAAGCTTGGCAATAGCGCTTCCTTTCTAGTGATTTCTGCCGAGACCGGAAGCCTGTGGGAAACGCTACAAAACGCAACTGGATTCCACTACAAAGGCAGGTATGCATAACGACGAATTCCACTATTTTAAATGGCGATTTTTCATTCAGTGACCAATTTGCTACAAAGATCCCGGTGCGTAAAGCCCCTGTGAATCGGGCAGGACTCAGGGGTTCAAGAAACCCAGCATGCTGTAGCGGTTCCACAGCGGGGCTAGCATTTGGTAGACTCTGGTTTGAGTCTCTAGTCTGCCACAGAAGCTTACTGGATTACGTGACAAAGCCTCTTTCTCTCTCTTGACTAAACTACTTTGCAGGGGGAGGAAGAGGAAGACCTGAATTCAACAGGATTGACAATGGAATAAGCAAACTAAGTGCAGAATAAGTGCAGGAATCTCTGCGCTCTTCAGAACTAACTCCCTCTTTGACTGGGTATGGAAATTTCCTTTCCACTAGAAGATCTAGCCTTTTTCTTTGACCCAAATGGAAATCTTCATTTAACTTCCCACTCATCCTTGCTAACTTTCTCCAGTTCTCCTGCAGGTGTTAAACTGCTCTCAGTCAGGGCGGAATTCTAAAATGGTCCAAACTCTACTCTTGTCAGCTAGAGCTGAAATCAGACCGAATTCTCCTCCACACTCAGTTCAGAAGTCTTTCTCTGCTCAGCTAACCAGTCAGGTCTCTTGGAACAGATCTCACTCAAGGCTCTCTGGCTCTGTGAGGAAGTAACCCTTCACAGTCCTATGGCTGTTTGTACAGCACCTCTAAGCTTTTAAATAGTGCAGTCCATCACACACGCGCTTACAAATGGAGTGATAATAAATGACTTTTGCTTTGCCGAGCCTAGAAAGTACAGCCTTCTGTGGTGTGCCCCTTCGTGCTTTGCGTGGTTAACGATGGGACAAATTCCTCATGTGGTGGTCATGCCTTACTGTACATGGTGTTCAGGGGAGACGCCACTGGCAAACGTTGGCTGTGGAGAACTGAGCTAGATGTTGTGTTTCGTGAAAGTATCTTTCATCTGGAGCCTGGGTTGGGCGGCTGGTTGACACCCAAAAGGACCTGGGGTTAGGCTAGCTCCACCTGAGGGTTTTTTAAAATATATGGAATGTGTTTCTCTCAAGCCTACTGAGTCCAACAAGAAGGTTGTTTCTGGATTTCATTTGGATGAATAAAATCATAGAGTGCCTGCTTCAGCTTGCCTCTGGACCTTCCCAAGTTTCAGTTTTTAGCACCACATCATTTAAGAAGGACTGTCAAGGACTGTCAAGCCATTCCAACCTAATTTCCCCAAAACTTGTAGCAGTTGCCATTCCTATTTCCATTGCAAGGCCCTAGAAATATTTTAATCACCTGGTAGATGTGTGTTTTAAGGTTCCTGAGGAAAAGTTCAGGGGGACATGAGAATGCCTTATACTTAGACCCCAGGTCGATCAAGGTCAGTATCCTGACCTCTGACTGCCAGCAAATCTCCAGGTGACTCAGGCAGAGGTCTGTCATGGTACCTCCTACCTGGTCCTTTTAACTTAAATGGCGACAGTGGGGGCAGAACCAGCGTGGTTAAGAGTGGTTAAGAGTTGCAGCCTCTAATCTGGAGAGCCGGGTTTGATTCCCTGTGTCTCCTCATGCAGCCGGCTGGGGGACATTGGGCTAGTCACAGTCCTGTTAGATCTGTTCCCACAGAGCAGTTTTGTCAGAGCTCTCTCAGCCCCACCTACCTCACAGGGTGTCTGTTATGGGGAGAGGAAGGGAAGGCGATTGTCAGCTACTTTGAGACTCCTTCTGGAAGAGAAAAAAAAGCATATAAGAACAAACTCTTCTTCTTCAGTAATCTCAGGGCTCTCTCAGCCTCACCTACCTCACAGGGTGTCTGTTGTGGGGAGAGGAAAGGGAAGGCGACTGTCAGCCACTTTGAGACTCCTTCGGGTAGAGAAATGTGGCATATATGATCCAACTCTTCTTCTTCTTCTTCTTCTTCTTCTTCTTCTTCTTCTTCTTCTTCTTCTTCTTCTTGATTAAAAATGCCTGGAGCAACGACTAGGTGTACAATCGCCCAGGCAGAACAACAACAACAACAACAAAACCCTTTCCCCCACGTTTGCACACAAAGCATGCCTCTTCCCTCCCCCCCCCCCAAATTGGGAAACAGTTCATTTTTAATGAGCTTCAAGGCTCGTGATTCCAAGAGGGGTGGCTGTAAAAACAGTCCTTTGCATCTGTGAATAGACACATATGCATTTAAACAGAACATTTCTATTTTAAAAAATTGGCTTGCATCACAGTCCCTTTAAAAGATGGAGAAAGGTCATTGGCTGCCTGTCTTGATTGACAGGTGGAAGAGATGAGTGTGGATAGTGCATTTCCCTCTTCCGGCATTTCAAGCAAGCGTGCAGAGTGGCAAGACATGTGAGATGGCAGCAGAAAAGCCAGGAGATGAGGAATTCCTGGAAGTGCAATTTTTTTAGTGTTACGCCATTGAGTAGATTGTAACACTAATTTTTTTCATATGCGGACTTGCCCAATGACATGTTATATATTATATAACAATAAGACTCAGAAGATATTTAGATATTTATTTACAAGAGCAATTTGAAAGTTTAGGGTAAAATTTGGGCTGGTATTTTTTACTAAGAAGACACTCGGGTTGTTTTGGGCGATTAGCCGACTCCTGAGTCCTTGCAGTGGCAGGAACAAGAAAGACTGCCTAAAAGCCTGGTTATAGAGCTTTGTAATACAAAATATTAATAACATCCAAGTTAGTATCAGTTGACAAATACATATCCCCTCTGATGCCCCCTGCTGGACAGTCTTCATATGCTGTTGAATCATGCACACTACAGAACAGCCAGCACTGCATCAGCGGGGGGGGGGGGGGGGAGGGGAGGCGCAGGTGTTGGAGCACCGGCGGGCGCACACACGCAGGTACGGACCTCCATGCCTGTGTGTGTGCGCCCAACGACGCGCTGATGGCTGCACCTCCCCTCCCCCCCATGGCACGGTGCTGGCTGCTTCGGGAGTGACCAGCCGCTTTGGGTGCTGAAGCGCCCAACCCAACTACAGATGTTGCATATTCCAAGAACAGTCCATGGTCTATCTTGCTCAGGCTCGTCCAACCAGAGGCTCTGTGGGGTCTCAGTGTGTTCAAGGTCTTTCCTGAGGCCTGCTACCTCCCATCCTTGAAGTGAAGGTTGCCGAGATAGAACCTGGGAGCTTCTGCGTGCGAAAAATGTACTCTATTGGTTCCTGCATTGGGAATTAAGTGCATCCATCACTGTTAATGCCTACTTGCTTTGCCAACAAATCCTTCATTGGCAGTGGCCCCAAACCGGAGATATACACCAAAGATGTACACTGAAACATGATTACATGATTCTCTAACTGAGAATCTGGGATAAGATTTATCTGGGATAAATACAAAAACCAAGAGGGTCCAACTAAATTGTTACTATAACCTCTTACTCTTGAGAGAGATTTTAATTCTAAAAGATTTATGGAGTTGCATCATGGTAGAATGCATGACGTCCATTTGTATCAAGATTTGCTTCCACATTTGCTTACTTTTCCATATGAACTATCAAAAATGCACCATGATTTACCTTCTGGCAGTGAGGAATGTACTGTAAAAGATCTCTTAAAGCAGATTTCCAGTGCAGGGGGATAATAAACTTTTCCAGGAAGTAATCCTAGATGACGGTCAAAGCATCTGATATCAGTTTTATATATATCAACCTCTTTATGTGATAAAGGAAACTCCATCTCATTTGGTATATGTATGTAGAATGTTTAGAAAATATACCAATACCTTTTCATTAAGTACAAATGATAAGAGAACTGTAAAATGATGACACAGTGGTTTGCAATGCATACAATGGCAAGAATGTAAGCTGGGACTCTGCAATGTATCAGAGGTGCGTGAGTGTGGCAGCTGGGATCTTATACCCCAATTCTTCCCTCCTAATATTCTCTGAACTCTAGGGGGTCCATGCATTGAGTAGGCTCCTCCTTGTAACAGTCACTCTATGCTACTCTTAACATTCCATTCCTTTCAAGTCTTATTTAGCTCTCAATATTGCATAATTTTGTTTTTCTTTTCATGAAGGGACCCATACCCTCTGTCTGCCTTATGGGTGGCTTTCATCCCCCGTAACATGGCTGAACAATTTACTGTTGGAAATAACAATACGGTCCAAGATGCCAGAAATGGCAAATAAAGAAGCTGTCACCTTTCCCCCATAATGCGTCCATGATGTCTAAATTCAGCTCCAGTTGGCAGTTACTCCTTAATTTAGGGCATTTCTGCACATCGTTAAAAATAGCGTTATGCCAGCTGAATGGCATAACGCTAAATATAATTGCGCCTCCTGTCCCTCCCCAACTTTTTGCTGTCTTGCTCTTCTCTGCTGCCATTTCATGCTTCTCCCCCTCCACAAGTGCTGCTTAAAATGGCAGAAGAGAGTAACATGCTTCACACGCGACTCTCTTCCGCCTGTCAATCAAGCCAGACAGCCAATCCCCTTTCTCCATCATTTAAAGGTCCACTGATGCCTGCTAATTTTTTCCTTATATGCATACATTTGAACAACCGATTGCCCCAAGTCAACTACATATATTGTGAGAAAGTGTTGACCTTAGCAACATTAGTGGCTGCACAAGTAGGGTTTTTTCTCCCCCACCCCACTCTGCTGGTCTGTACACCTGCATGGGCACCGCGGCTGCTGCCTTCCCCCCACATACTCCCCTGTGAGGGCTCCCTGCTGCTGCTGATGCCTACCTGCACGTGCGCACACACAAACACACACATACTCCCCAGTGAGGGCTCATTGCTGCTGCCTCGCCCCTGCATGCATGTGCACGCACATGTGCGCACACACATTCTGTGGAGTTCCCTTGCTGTGGGTGCCTGGAGGCCTCCCTCATTGGCTGGCTGGCTCTTGCCATGGGCTTATGGCTCCTTGCCCTGCCTTCACCCAGGCAACTCTCAGCTCTCTGCCCTCTCTGAGAGAAAGTGGGAGGGAGGAGAGAGCACCTGGCTCCCCCATGTGATCCAACAGGGAGGCTTCTTCAAAGGAGATAACTCCTGGGGCGGCGGGGGGCAGGACTAGAAAAGAACTTTCTCTGGGGAGGCCAGGGGGGAGAGGACAGGAGCTTTAGAGAGGCATGCTTTGTGCTACGTTTGGAAAAAATTCTTTCTGCCATCACCTTCATGCTTCTCCACCTATTCATTGCTCCAGGATGTTGGACAAAAGAGGTTCCTGTCCCCTGGAGAGGGGGGCAGGAGTGAGGGCAGGATGAACAAGGCACCTTTTGCGCATTTGAGCCTCCATACCATTCTTTGGCTGCTGGGCTGCTGGTTGCTCTCCATTAGCTAACACTACATAGGTTGGTGAATCCACTTTTTGGGATTCACCACCTAGCGCTTTAAAATGGAGGATGTAGCCGGCCATTTACTGCCCAGACGCTGCATGTTGGCGATGTCATATTCTGATATAATGATGAGAGATAAGTATTTCATTATTTTTAAAGGGTTCGGAAATCCCCTCCGTTTCTGTCTGAAGCTGGAGTGTCTTTTCCCCAGTTAATATTGTATTGGACTTTTCAATTAGAAGTTAATCCCTGGAAGCCCTTTTTGGCTGAAAAATAGGATTATAATAGGATAAATAACTTTTTAAAAGCTGCCATGGCTAATAGCCATTTATATATCCACCCCTCCATTAATTTGTATAGGCCAGGGACTCCCAATCAGCATTCCAGGGAACTCTGGGGATATCTGAGAGCCTTTGCCAGAAGTCTGGATGGCAGCTGACATCTCTAGACATCTCACTAGAGTCCACTTACCCTGTTGCTCTACTGGCCTAGTCTCCACCATGGAAAAATGATAAATGCTCACTTGATCGATTGCCTGGCACTTCCACAACTTACTTCTGGACCCACTTCTCTGAAGGGTCATGTCACCCCTTCTGGGATTCCTCAGAGCCTGAAAAATATTCCAGGGGTTCCTCCAAAGTCTAAAGGTTGGAAAAGGCTGGTACAGACATTTACAAAAGAAATCTGATGTCTCCTTGTTGTGTCTTGTAGTAATTAACTCTGTGATTTAACTCTTCGACCATTGCCTATTGAGAACATAAGGTCAGAGGGATTTGCACTGGCCAAACTCTGATCCCATGGTGCTTAGGCAGAAGACTCAGAATCCACTCAGATATTGGCTAGGGTTGCCAGCTCTGAGTTGGGAAATTCCTGGAGATTTTTTTTTTGGGGGGGGGGGAGCCTGAGGAAGGCAGAGTTTGGGGAGGAGAGGGATTTCAATGAGGTATCATGTCACAGAGTGTGCCTTCCAAAGAGACCATTGTCTCCAGGTGACCTGATCTCTGTTGGCTGGAGTTCAGGAGATCTACATCTACCACTTGAAGGCAGGTGAATCTAGATATTGGCCTGCAGGTGAAGATGGAAATTGGGCTGCCTCTTCAGGAACCTGCCCAGGGCAACTTCCCTATAAATGTTGTCATTATCTTTATTTTGTCTAATTTGATACACTGCGTCCAAATTAGCATTAAACAATAGTAGACAATAAAAACTGGCATGCCCCTTTAAGAGGCACACAGGATTCTGTGTTCCCTTCTTCCATTAAAGCCATGTTGTGGTGCAAGTGGCAACAAAACTGGTGGGTTTCCAGGCGGGGAAATTACGAGAGGAATGATGAACCCTCCTTCCTTATCGGGTGGCATAGCCTGGATCTGAGTCAGACGTTCCCTAGCTACCTTTTAAGTTCGAAAAGAACATCATATGAACAGTGGAAGCCGCTGTATGTAGAGTCTACTCTACTCTGACCTGCTGGGGCTGTCCAGAGCAGGGGTAGTCAAACTGCAGCCCTCTAGATGTCCATGGACTACAATTCCCATGAGCCCCTGCCAGCGTTCGCTGGCAGGGGCTCATGGGAATTGTAGTCCATGGACATCTGGCGATGCTCCACAGCCTCATCAAGTGTTCTAATCCCAGAAAATTAGCCTTGCATTTAATTTAACCCTTCACACTAGGCCTGGGATAGAGAAAGCCCATCATTCCTCTCTTTGAGTTTGATCTCTGTTCAAAATATCCAACTTCCCATCCCCTCCAGCTGGCCCCAAGCACGAAACAAATTTGGGTTTCGGTAGCGGTGGAAGTGACTGCTTTAATAACAAAGTTTCTTTTTTGCTCTGCCTTCTGTCCTAGAAATAGCACACTGTGATTAATCTATTCCTGGCTTTGTTCTTTTCACGACAAGGAGAGTTTGTCTCCGGAGCTGTTTGTTTCCTGCTTTGGAAGAAGCTACTGTCCGGCCAGGAAAACAAAAGCTGCACTAAGAGCTCCAAGAAACGGAGGCTGGGAAGTGTCCTGCCTGAATGATATGCAATGGGTGCTCCCTTCCAAGGATGTGCACTGAAGGCCTTCCGCCCCGTCCCACAACACCTGTGCCAAACGTTTGCAAAAAGCTTTGTCTTCGTTCCCTGTTCTGTCACAGACCCGCTTCATTCAGCAGGGGAAGGAAGAACCGATGTGAGAGTGGAGATCGCACGCTTTGTGTGCCTCCTTCCTTGCCTGTTTACATGATAAAACGGGACCCACTCCAGTTAAAGGTGGCTGGGTGTAGTGCTGGCCACATTGGAAATGAACTTCAGCCTATACAGGGTGGAACACAATTTTAAAAAATCTAGTACCAGTAGATTAATCGAGTTAAAAACCCAAGGCTTTTAGCATAGCCTCAATAAAATCAGAGTCCGGTAGCACCTTTCAAACCAACAAAGATTTATTCAAGGCGTGAGTTTTTGAGTGCAAGCACTCTTCCTCAGACCTATTTATTTGAATTTATTAATTTATTTGAATTTATTTGATTTATTTGAATCAATAAAATCAAGACATACAGACAGACTAATCCCTCCATTGCCCAGACACGTTTTGGAGTTACTGCCTTTGTCCATGGCCAGGCATTCTCTTGATGAAGGTTGGGTCCTGATTACATTTACTAGACACTGAAAGTACTTGCCCTGATCAGGGCCTGTTTTTGAAACTTTAAAGGTAAAGGTAAAGCACCAAGTCATGTCTGACCCTTGGGGTGACGCCCTCTAGTGTTTTCATGGCAGACTCAATACGGGGTGGTTTGCCAGTGCCTTCCCCAGTCATTACCGTTTACCCCTCAGCAAGCTGGGTACTCATTTTACCAACCTCAGAAAGATGGAAGGCTGAGTCAACCTTGAGCCGGCTGCTGGGATCGAACTCCCAGCCTCATGGTCAGAGCTTCAGACAGCATGTCGGCTCCCTTACCACCCTGCGCCACAAGAAGCTCTTTTGAAACATTAGAGGCCTCAAATAGTTTTATCTGGCCTTCTGGTCCACAGAACTGACTATACGTCCATATGTAGGGTTGTACACGGTGGCGTCCAAATCAGCCGTTCCAGGCTGACGCAGCCAGCGCCACAACGCGGGGTGGGGGAGGGGAGGTGCGGGCGCCGATGCATAACTTGGTGCAAACACGCAGGCGCAGAGCTCCCTAGTCCATAGTTTCCTGAATGTACCTTTTTATGCAAAGGAGCAAACTGGCTATAACAATTATTGTATTTATTGTATATTTTACATATGCTGATTTTATTTGATGCCCGACCACTGATAAAGGCTGTAACACCGAAACACATCTGGTCAGTAGAGGCATTAGTCTGCCTGTCTGTTTTGATTTTATTGAGGTTCTGCTAAAAGCCATAGGTTTTTAACTTAATTAATAAATACTGGTACTAGTTTTTTAAAAATTGTGTTCCACCCTGTCTAGGGTAAAGCTAATTTCCATTGGGTTGACCTCTTGAGGTACTTGACTTTTGTTTGTGCCGGCCGCATTGCATAGTTTCCTGGGGTGGGCTGGACAGAACCAGGGGTCTGCTGGCAGTGGATCCAGAACAGACAAAAGGAATTCTTCTCAATGTGTGTCTGAGCCAGTCTTCCTGTGGCAGGGGCTGAGAGGAAACCCTGCAAGAAGAAGGGTGGCAAGAACATGAATAGGTGCATATGGGGAAGTGAGCAAGCCAAACTGAATGGCTCCTAATATAGGACTGTCAGGTCTGGGCTGGTAACTTGGTGTAGTGGTTAGGGGTGCTGACTTCTAATCTGGCAAGCTAGGTTCCATTCTGCGCTCCTCCACATGCAGCCAGCTGGGTGACCTTGGGCTCGCCACGGCACTGATGAAACTGTTCTGACCGACCAGTGATATCAGTGCTCTTTCAGCCTCACCTCCCTCACAGGGTGTCTGTTGTGGGGAGAGGAAGGGAAGATGACCGTAAGCCGCTTTGAGACTCCTTCAGGTAGAGAAAAGCAGCATATAAGAACCAACTCTTCTTCAGTAAGATCAGAGCTCTCTAAGCCTCACCCACCTCACAGGGTGTCTGTTGTGGGGAGAGGAAAGGGAAGGCAACTGTAATCCGCTTTGAGACTCCTTCGGGTAGAGGGAAGCGGCATATAAGAACCGACTCTTCTTCTTCTAACTTCCTGGAGAATCTGGGGATGGAGACTGCAGGAGAGGCGGGGCCTCAGCAGGGTATAATACCCTAAAGTCCAATTCTCTCCATGGGAGCTGAGCTCGGTCACTTTGAGATCCACCACAATGCCAAGAGAGCTCCAGGTCCCACCTGGAAATTAAAATACTTTCCTCAGAAGTATGCTATTTGCCTCGCCACAGAGTTGAATTTGAAAAGACAAATCTTTTGTTTCTTTTGAGAGAAAGGAAAAAGCGTTGTCTTTCCAAGTTCAACTCTGTGGCTTTGAAATGCAAATGACGTACTTCTGAGGGAAGTATTGCGAAGAGGAGCAGCTAGCATCTTATTCAAGCACTTATTTTTTCAAGGGAAAGAGTTGGTCAAGCACTTTTGTCCCGCACTCTGTGAAGAGCAGTTCAATTCTTTTGTTAAACAATTGTCATCATTAAGGTGAAGTATTTTGTGAAGAGCAACCGCTCTATTTGAAGAAAATACTGAAAAAAATATATCCAGTTACTAAGAAGCTTGTCGCTAATACCTTTCGGAATAAATTATTTTTTGCTTCACACAGGATTGTTTGTTAATTTTCATTTGACCATGTGGCCAACTCTATATAGTGTTCCCACCTGGAGGTTGGCAACCCCAGTCAGCTCCTGGCTACTAGCCGCCCTTTGGGGAATTTTCCTGATAGTTAAATGGCCAGCCTAGGCCTGCACACAACACTCAATGATAGCAGCCACTGTCAAAAGAAAGGACAACTGAAGGGCCTGAATCCTCTAAAGGACCCATTTTTTCCAGGGGAACTCATCTCTATAGTCTGGAGCAGGGGTAGTCAAACTGCGGCCCTCCAGATGTCCGTGGACTACAATTCTCAGGAGTCCCTGCCCGCGAATGCGGGCAGGGGCTTCTGGGAATTGTAGTCCACGGACATCTGGAGGGCCGCAGTTTGACTACCCCTGGTCTGGAGGTTGGCCTGGCTGTAGGCTGACACTAAGCAAATGCGGGCAGGGGCTTCTGGGAATTGTAGTCCACGGACATCTGGAGGGCCGCAGTTTGACTACCCCTGGTCTGGAGGTTGGCCTGGCTGTAGGCTGACACTAAACACGCTGTATATCTACTTGCCTGCCTGCACTGAATACCAAGATACTGGTGAAAAAAGGCCCAGTTAAGAAAGCCAGTGTGTTTAAAAGCAGCAGACTCTAATATGGAGAACTGGGTTTGTTCCTCACTCCTCTATATGCAGCCAGCATATGGACCAGTCACAATTCTCTTAGTGCTGTTCTTGTACAGCAGTTCTTTTAGAGCTCTCTCAGCCGCATCTACCTCACAGGGTGTCTGTTGTGGGGAGAGGAAGGGAAAGGAGTTTGGAAGCCATTCTGGGAACTCCTTTGGGGAGTGAAAAGTAGGGTATAAAAAAACAGCTCTTCTTTAAAATCATGACTTGAAATACTTTTTCTCTCTTCCCCTTCCCCCTTTTCTATTTTGTAACATCCATCCTGAAGATTAATTCTGGACAACTCAAAAGCTTGCACACTGTTTTGTGTTGTTTTGGTGGCTCATCATAAAAGGCATGATGTGGATTATGGTTTGTTTTGGGGCAAATTGTTCTTAAATTGACCAGCGGCAAATTGGTCTTAAAATTACAGAACTACCAAAAAAGCAATGCCCCCTTTCAGTTTTGTTGTTGTTATAAGATGTTTTGCTTTGCCTGCTTTTGTTGCTCCCAACTTATTTCTGAGCCTCTTGTGGCGCAGAGTGGTAAGGCAGCCGTCTGAAAGCTTTGCCCATGAGGCTGGGAGTTCGATCCCAGCAGCCGGCTCAAGGTTGACTCAGCCTTCCATCCTTCCGAGGTCGGTAAAATGAGTACCCAGCTTGCTGCTGGGGGGTAAACGGTAATGACTGGGGAAGGCACTGGCAAACCACCCCATATTGAGTCTGCCATGAAAACGCTGGAGGGCGTCACCCCAAGGGTCAGACATGACTTGGTGCTTGCACAGGGGATACCTTTACCTTTACCTTTACCTTAACTTATTTCTGGTGCAGTTTAATTTTTTCTCCGTTCGTATGTGATTGATTGAAAAATAAGCGCCTTGATTGAAAAATAGGCACCAGTTCTATCAAATGTTGTTACAGTCAAGGGAAAATACAGATGCAGCTTTCTCTTGATTGGATAGAAAGCTTAGCAGATGCTGTGGTTTTAAAATCAATACAGTGTATCCATAGAATTGAATAATATTGTGAATTAAAGCTAGCCCTGGAAGAACCAGGAATTATTTATTGCCATATTCACTGGGTTCCCTGAATAAGACATTGGCCCTGTACACCTAGCATAACTGTGTAGAACAGCCTCTTTCAACATTTTGACCACTGAGAAGCCCCTGAAATAATTTTTCAGGCTTTGAGGAGCCCTGGATGTCAGCTGGCCACACCTCCATGTCACGCCCCCTGGAAGTGACATGTCACCAGAAGTGATATCACCACCCGCATTAATAGGCAGACTTGAGGAGGACTGGAGAGATGGGATGCTGTTTAAGATGGGAGTGGGCATGCAGGCTGTGTCCCTTCCCAGGCACAGAAACCATGGGAGATGTCATGCTCCGGGATGGGGGAGCAATGGAAGCAGCCAGTTCCCAAGCTTGTTGCCGAGTCCATTAAGGCAGGCAGGGAAATGCTGCGGTTGGGTATCCCTGGCATAGAGGCAAGGGGATTAGATCAGGCATGATCTAACAGAAAGTATAAGTGCTGTCGTCCTTCAGGGCTTAAAGACCAGCCTCTTCTGCATGATGGATAAGCTGATGAAAACTCACTAAATACATCGTTGTTTTTCTGATCTCTGCACAGAAGAGTTAATTTACTCCGCAAAACTTTTTTTTTGCTCTGCATGGTGAACTGCCTCTTCGGTGTTTTAAGTGTCTTTTAAGCTTTGTTTCTGAAAGAGGCTTTTCATCAATTCATTTCTCTCAGCCGCCCTATTAGTCATGAAGAGAAGCTCCTTATTTATGCAGATTAGTGACTACATTAGAGAACAAAGTGGAGTTTGCAAAACTACAGGGGGCAGGGCTATGAATTGTTTCATGCAGAGAGCATTGCAACGTAGTTTTTCAACAGACTATATTCAATGCAGAACGATTGTAATATAATAAAGCGGTCTAAACTGGTTGTTTTTAAAACTGTTTTATTTGGCCCCATGCAGAATACCTCCTGGCTAGAGTGGCTCTTTCAAAGGGAGCTGTGGTCTCTTGCACTATTTTTTCTCTTCAACAAAGTTACCTAGCACCAGGTGACAGTGCTCATGAAAAGAATAATATCTGCTTTACTTTTTCTCTCCATAGTTGGATGAAACTCTCTATTATCTTGTAAGTATTACAAAAGAGAGAGAGAAAGATAAAACAGTGTGTCAAAGTTACAACTGAGAATAGCAAGTCCATCGTGTGTCTGGGTTGGTGTAAGATGATCCGGATGCTCTTCATAATTAAACGATATCTTTGTTGATCCGCCATTTGATCTCTCAGAACCCAACATCTGGTCTCCTCTCTTCACGCTGGTAAGAAATACTTTGGTATTGAAATTAACAAGGGGGTGAATTATTTTGGTTTGGAAGGGTAGGCTGGAGTAGACTGAAATCATGGTGATCTTCTTCTCTCTCTACCTTTGTGTGTATACTGTAAGGTCAAATCCATTTTCATAAAAGCAGCATTAAAAGCCAGGTCTGTAAAGAGATGGCTACTTGTCTCTCTTGTACGCCGTGCCATGGGCGGGCTAGGCGGAGCTTCCTGCCCCAATATTTAATGAGCAACTCCTCCGGGGTTGTTTAATGTTGGGGTTTGTTTTGCTACCTTTGCTTTGCGTGGTTATGTCTGGCAGGAGGGAGACTAAACCTTCCAAGGGTCAATTACTATAATTAAGCTTTCTGTGGTTCCTTGGAAGTTCAGCAAGGTATAATTTTCGGCCAGCTGCCCCCTCCCCACACCTTTGCCACTCCCCAGGGCCTAGAAGGTGGCCAGGTTGCAAAAAAAATTTTTTTTTGATTTACAGATGGAAAGAACCTCAAAGAAAGTGATCAGACAGGCTAGTGATGTACGTTGTCTGCTTTGAAAGGCACAGGGTGTTTGAACTGCAAGGATGTAAAGCTGAAATGGCTTGCTTTCTACCTTCCTCCCCTGGTGACTTTTCATTATCAAGAAGTCAGGATGAAACCATGAGAGGGGCGCATGGATAAGCCCTGTCTTATTTTCTTCAGGGGCTCTCTCCACTGAGTGCAGTATCTGGGACGGCCTTGTGGGTATTTGCATTCCGCATGGCAAGAGATTTAAAAAAAAATACCAGCTACAGAACCACCCGTGGAAATTTACAGACCAGATGAATGCTGAGAAGAAAAAAGTAGCTAGGCGTTTGGGGACAGCAAGGCATGACCCACCCCATCCCGCCCCCTAAAAATTCCCTCTTTCAAATCCCTGGAAGACAAGACTTTTTCATAAGGAAGGGAGTCACTAGATGCCTCTGTGAGGTTTCTTTACTAGACACTGAATAAGTAACTGTAGTATGCTGACTTGGTTAAGAGCAGTGGCCCTGGAGAGCAGGGTTGGGTTTCCCACTCCTCCACATGCAGGCAGCTGGGTGCCAGTCACAATTCTGCTAGAGCTGTTCTTGCAGGGCAGTTCTCTCACTCAGTCTGACCTACCTCACAGGGTGTCTGCTGCAGGGAGAGGAAGGGAAGGCAATTCTAAGCCTTTAGACAGTGAAAAGCAGGGTATAAAACAACTTTTCCCCCTCCTTCTTCTTCTGTTCCACACGAGGGTTTGACAGGGTTCCTCCATTGCTGTTATCAAGGGATTTCTACATTAAGGCCCTTTCTTTTCCTCATCCCCTGTCATGAACCAGGCAGAGGGCTCCCTGTAAAGTCACTGGAACAATCAATTCCTCGAGACCATGGTGATGGTGAAATCCAAAAGGAATATTTATTCAGTGGACTAATACAAATAGGCATCAACAGGAACAGTTCAATGAACAAACTCTTTGGCAGGGACAAAGGACCCAGTTCTCTAACGGGGTTTTATAGCTGGGGAAGGATTGGGCGGGGGGGGGGGGAGGCCAGATGAATTCAGAAGACGGGAAAAGTAACAATTCTCAAGGGAGCAACTGGGAGTACTCTTTGATCTAAAAGTTGCAAGTGTTGAGACTTCACAGCGCTCAGCAAGGTCAGGAAGTGATAAGGGTGCACTAGCAGGGAGACACTTTGGAATGCAAAGGGAGGCGGAAAGCTAACGGGGGAATTTATGGTTTTACAGCCAGGGAGTCAGAGAGGGGGACCAACATTCCGGGAGCACCCACGAGATTACCTTTTGAACCTGGGTCAGGAACTGGGGTTCATGACAGCCCCCCCTTCACACCACTGGTAATCTTTTAAAGTGGTAATTGATGTACCTTCAGTATATCAATTACAGTTGTTCAAGGAAACCAGGACCACTGGGAGTTCAATGAGGTCTTTATCGTGATCTCAGCATGATGTTACCAGAGGCAAAACTGAACTGAGAAACCCCAGGAAAAAAAACACAACTTATATACAGTAGCTAACAATGGATCTTCCTGCCAGTGTGGGGTATTGGTCAGCTTCGGTTTAAACTGACTGGATCCTGCAGACGGGACCTAGCTGTGCATTGGTCAATTACATTGCCTGCTTCCATTCTGCCTCTGACCTCTATCTCAGTCCTTGGCAAAACTACGAATACAACAGTGGACTAGAACAGTGGTCCCTAACCCCCGGTCCGAGGATCAGTACTGGTCTGTGGATCAGTTGGTACCGGGCTGTGGCTCCTCCTTGTCCTCCTCCCTGACTGCTGCCTCGGGAGCTGCCCTGCCACCTTGCCACTGGCTCACCTTTGGTGCTCTCCAGCGGCCGCCATGGCTGGGCTCCCCCTTGGTGTGGCACTGTGCAGCTGCTGCTGGCAGCGCCCCCCAGTGGGCGGCGGGAAGTCAGGGGCGCTAGCAGGGAAGCAAGTGGAGCAGGGGCTCAGGCCACGGCGACATCCCATGGCAAAAGACTACCCCCCCCCCCGCCTCCAGTAAAATTGTCAAGCGTTGACCGGTCTTCGGTGATAAAAAGGTTGGGGACCACTGGACTAGAAAACATCTCTCAAAACCTCCTGGTGGTGCATAAGTCAGTGTGCATGCAGGAGTGGGACTGAGGTGGATGGAAATGTTGATGATGTGGGCAGGACCTAGAAAATGGGCACTACCACGCCACATGGTGTGACAGTCTTGGTTGGTGTGGTATGCTGGCGTGCCACGAATTGTGTGAGGTGCATCTGACAGTCCCCATGTTTGAGCTTGGTCAACGCGTCCTTGGTTGTCCGGGCCATCCGTTCGGCCTGTCCGTTTGTCAAGGGCTGGAAAGGTGCCGAGGTTACCTGGCGGATCAGGTGCTGTTCCAAGTATGCCTGGAATTCCGAGGAAGTGAACTGGGCCCCGTTGCCCGAGACTATCATGTCAGGGAGTCCGTGGGTTGCAAAAAAGCATGGGAGGCTCTTAATGACCACGTCCGACGTCATAGCCGTGACTGGAACAACCTCCAACCATTTAGAGAACGAGTCCACCACAATCAAGAACGTGTGCCCTTGGAACGGCCCAGCAAAGTCAATGTGTAGGCAAGACCAAGGCTTCATGGCCGACTCCCATGTCCGCGGCGGCGCTTGCGGCATCTCGGGGCGACTTTCCTAGCAGGTCCAAAAGCCGTTGACCCAGGATTCGATATTTTTGTCAATTCCCGGCCACCATAAGTAGCTGCGAGCCAGCACCTTCATGTGTACGATGCTGGGATGGCCATCGTGCAGCACCTCTATGATCCACTGGCGTAGCTTGGGCAGCACCACAACTCACAGCAGGCACCCCTTGTGTGCCGACAGTTCCATTTGCCTGGTGGTGAAGGATGCAAAGTCCATGTCTTGTTTGCTTGCTGGCCATCCCCTCCACACCCAGTTGAGCACTCGAGCGATGAGGCGGTACTTGGTCGAGCGCGCACCAATGTCTGCCGAGCGCAGGGGTGGCTGTGGCAGGGAGTCAGTTAGCAGCACCTCCGCAGCAGGGGCCGGGTCTGCATTGACCTGTGGTAGCGGCAGGCGGCTGAGGGTGTCGGCATGCCCGATAGACTTCCCAGGCCGGTGAAAGAGGCTGAAGCCATATCTGTGCAAGAAAATGGACCGTCTCAGCATCCGCGGTGATAAGATCTGGGGTGTTTGGCGGTCCATCGTGAATAGGCCGAGCAGGAGCTTGTGATCCATGATGATTGTGAACCGGCGGCCATAGAAGTAGTCATGGAATTTCTTTATTCCTGCGATGATAGCGAGTGCCTCTTTGTTTATTTGCACGTAGTTTCGCTCAGCTGGGGACAATGTCGGTGAATAGGAGGACACCGGAGCCTCGCAGCCATCAGGCAGGCGGTGGCTAAGGACAGGGCCGATCCTGTGTTGCGAGGCATCACAGGTCATCAAAATGCGGGATCACCCCCGGAATTCCCTTGAGGAGATCTTCCATCAGGTTCTGGAAGTTTTCTGGGGGCTACCCTGATCCCGAACTGTAGGCGCTTGGCTCTAAACGCCCCTCGGTGGGTGACGATTGTCTGGGCCTCTGCTGCTGCCCCGTTGATGGGCAATTGTTGATAGGCTTGAGCCAAGTCGAGTTTGGCGAATAACTTCCCCCTCTGCATTCCCCTTCAACAATTACTAGGGCAACTTCCCTGCAAAGTCCCGGAAACACACGTGGAAGTCCTCCACACCCTTGATTGGCACCCGTCCTCCCATGTAGTCCTTGACAATATAGCCCAAGAGGCGGCGACGGGGGCCCCCAGTTGGGCAGAAGTGCCTGAAGGTCGTGCTTGAAATGATTTTGAGAGCGATGATCCTGTGTCCAGTTCCATGGGGCAAAGGGCCCCCTCTATGCTTACCTCCAGCCGTATCTTCTCCTTGAGTCCGCTCCATGTGGAGTTCAAAATGATGGTGCAGGTGCTGTTGGTCTCGAGGCGCTGCTGGCGGCTGGCCGTCTCGCACTGCCTCCGGTTGCTTTGATGGGTCCTCGTTTGGTGGTATGTGTTCTCACGTCCTGTCGGGTGGGTCGCGGAATCCTGCTGTGAGTGGCACACCCAGGCGATGTGCCCTTTCTTGTTGCAGATGCGGCAGATGGCATCGTGAAATCGGCACGCACTACATGCCTGTGGCCCTGCGCAACCAGCGCACGCCCTCGTTGGCGGTACTGGGCGGTGGTGCGGCCGAACCTCATTGTGGTCCACCTCGGCCTCCTTGTCCCCGTCATCCTCAATCAGGTCCTCGTGGTGGACGGCAGTCGTAGGCTGCGCCACTGGTGGGTGTCTGGATGCCTCGTTGCCTCGGACGGTCCGCTCCAGTGGCTCGCAACGCAGGTCGGGTCCTGCTGGACTCACACTTTTAGCTGGCAAAGGGTCCCCCCTGGATGGTGGGGCTCTGTCCAGATGCGTGCAGGAGCAGCTTCGCGTCCCTTAGAATCCCACCTTCATCGCCAGAGTTGTATAGTGGGTTCGATGGGGAATAAGCGAGACGCAGTCGTGCATGACAGCTCTTTTTTATTTCTTATAGTGATTCCCAGTTGAAAGTAACTACGCTGACTGGGGACATGCCTGGACAAGCCCCCAATATATAAACATGGCAGAGGTGGACACGCCCTTAGCTGAGCCTTGATTGGTTTAAACTCATTGGACCCCGCGGTTGGGAACCTGGCAGCTCACTGGCTGTCCCAGGCTCAAGTTCATTGGGTCCTGTGGTTGGGATCCAGCAGTTAATTGGCTGTCCTTCGGGGCTGCTTGGATCCTGCTCCAGACCCCAAGTTCAGTCCTCTGCTGCCTCACATATACAACACATCTAGTCCAACATCCTGTCTCACTCAATAGCCAACCAGTTCCTCTGGAGGGTCAGCAACAGGGGAGACAGGCCGAGTCCTTCATAAGAGCATTGGAAGAGCCCTGCTGGGTCAGGCCAGTGGTCTATCTAGTCCAGCATCCTGTTTCACACAGTGACCAACCAGTTCCTCATAGAATCATAGAGCTGGAAGGGGCCATGCAGGCCATCTAGTCAAACCCACTGCTTAACCTAAAAAGGCAAATGGGATTTTGGGCTGTATCAAATGGAGTGTCGTGTCCAGGTCACGGGAGGTGATGGTACCGCTTTACACTGTTCTGGTTCAGCCTCACTTGGAGTACTGTGTTCAGTTTTGGTCACCCCAGTTGAAGAGGGATGTAGACAAACAGGCACATGTCCAAAGGAGGGCAACAAAGATGGTGAGGGGTTTGGAGATCAAGAATGATGAGAAAAGGTTGGGGGAGCTTGGTCTGTTTAGCCTGGAGAGGAGACAAACCAGAACCAATGGGATGAAATTAATTCAAAAGAAATTCCGTCTAAATATCCGGAAGAAGTTCCTGACAGTTAGAGCGGTTTCTCAGTGGGACAGGCTTCCTTGGGAGGTGGTGGGTTCTCCGTATTCGGAAATTTTTAAACAGAGGCTGGATAGACATCTGATGGACGGGCTGCTTCTCTAAAGGTTTAAGGGGGTGGCAGGTTACAGTGGATGAGCGATAGGGTTGTGAGTGTCCTGCACAGTGCAGGGGGTTGGACTAGATGACCCAGGGGGTCCCTTCCAACTCTATTATTATTCTTTGATTCTATGATTTGCATTGCTGTGTGTGCCATGATGCGTTTCCTGCAATAAATTTCAACAGTCCTCGCTCCATTTCCCTAAATTCCAAATATTCTGACAATGCCTCATTCACAAAGAAGATGCCGTGGCTTGCTTATAACTGGCTCATTCTCTTCAGCCAGTACAGCGAAACCGTTCTTGCCCCGAAAGAGCTATAAATGCTTGTTCATTCAGGACACTGCTTGCTGTGAGGTCACATCCCCAACTATGACTGTGCGGCTATATTATTAACTCTGAAAGGGGGTCCACCTTTTATATATAGCTCCTTTAATGTCTCCTTCCATCGCTTTTTTATTTTCATTTCTCTTTCCTCTGAGGAGAAACAGCTTCCTTTGCATGTCCAAATATTGACTTAATGCTTGCCATTCAAGGAACAGCCAGAATAAAAGAAATCCTTCCGAGCCTCTTGTTTCCTGGGCAAACTTCAGTGAATGGGCTCTGACACCTTCCAGGAAACCAAGTAAGCCTGTTCCAGATCCTCATGCAAAAAGAGCATCACACATTCTCTGCTTCAGTTTGGTGTAGTGGTTAGGAGTGTGTACTTCTAATCCGGCATGCCATGTTCGATTCTGCACTCCCCCATATGCAACCAGCTGGGTGACCTTGGGCTGGCCATGGCACTGATAAAGCTGTTCTGACCGAGCAGTGAAATCAGGGCTCTCTCAGCCTCACCCACCCCACAGGGTGATTATTGTGGGAAGGCGACTGTAAGCCGCTTTGAGCCTCCTTCGGGTAGAGAAAAGCGGCATATAAGAACCAACTTTTCTTCTTCTTCTTCCAGAGCTGAAGCTGCCTTTGGTCCATCCAGCTCAGCACCGCAGGTGGGACCTGGGGATCTCCTGGAATTATAATTAATCTCTAGACTAGAGAGATCTGTTCCCCCCCTGGAGAAAAGGGTTGCTTTGGAGGGTGGACTCCATTGCATTGTACAACATTGAGGGTTCTCTCCCCACCCCAAATTAGAGCCCTGCGTCTGTGTGTATGTGCCAACTGGCACACCAGTGCCCACACCGCCTCTCCTCCCTGCACCGCGGCGCTGGCTGCTTCGGTCACAAACGCCCACTTTGGTGGCCGAAGCACCCAATCCTACTGGCAACCCTGTCATCACTGTCTACTGCAGGGGTAGTCAAACTGCGGCCCTCCAGATGTCCATGGACTACAATTCCCAGGAGCCCCCTGCCAGCGAATGCTGGCAGGGGCTCCTGGGAATTGTAGTCCATGGATATCTGGAGGGCCGCAGTTTGACTACCCCTGGTCTCCTGTCTCTGGCAATCACAAGTAATGACCAACTCAGTAGCCAGCTTCTGCCTGATAGTTCTTAGAGTGTGTGGAACTGACAGGGCATGCTTTCTGATCTGAGAATCTGAGAATGAGAATATCTACCTGTATTCTTAAACCCCATTAAAATGGACAAGGTTAATTCCCCCCCCCCCCAATATATCCAGATAATTTTAAGGGCTTTTCTGCATGCAATAAATATAGTGAAATGCTTAAGTTGTGGAGATGCTATATTCTGGCTGCTCTGCATGACGTTACCAACCTCCCACGTCTGGCCATCAAACTGCTCGCACGTCCGCCATTTTAGAACACTAGTTGGAGAATCACATAAAGTGGATTCACCCTCCTAAAGAGCGCTATCCTCCAGCGGACAACCAGCAGGCCAGCAGCAAAAGAAATGTATGGAGGAGAAGAAACGCTACCTCTGCCTCCAATGTTCTGACCTCCCGCCTCCCTCTTCATTGTTCCTGGAAACAGGAATTTTTTTTTTAATGGAGAAGAGCCTGGAGGAACGAATAGGCGGACAAGAGTGCAGGCAATGCCAGAATTCCCCCCCCCCCCGTCCAAAGTTGTGACACAAAGCATGTCTCTCTAAAGTCCCCCCCCCTCCAAATCAGGAACAAGGCATATTTTTAAAAGTATCAAGACTCACGATTCTATAAGGGGTGGCGTTCAAAAAGCACTATGCATCTATGATTATATCCATATGTTTTAAAACGGAGAAGTATTAAATAAAAAAATTCGAAGGCATCGCAAGACCTTTAAAAAATGAAGAAAGGGGATTGGCTGCCTTGATTGATTGACAGGTGGAAGAGAGTCACGTATAAAGTGTGTTGCTCTTTTCCACCATTTCAAGCAGCACTTGTGGAGCGTAAGAAGCATGAAAAGGCGGCAGACAAGAGCAAGACAGCAAAAAGGTGTGGAGTGCCCAGGAGGCACGATAATATTTAGCTGGCGTAATACTATTTTTCCCAATGTGCGGAAATGCCCTAAGTCCTAACCTGCTTAAAAAAACTATCCTCATCATTTGTTAACAACTTGTTTCTTTTTTGTATGTTAATGGCACGTTTTTAATTAAGTATTTTACTGTTTTGTTTTTGGTGTTTGCTCTGGTGTTGTACCATAATAAGGGCATTTCCACATACCAGTAGAAATAGTGTGCTGCCAGCTGAATGGCAAAGCATTAAATGTTATCTCGCTTCCCAGCCATTCATCACCTTTTCTGCTGTCACACCTTGTCTACCACCATTTCACACTTCTTACACTCCACAAGTGTCCCACAAGAAATGGCGGAAGAGAGCAACGCACCTTATATGCAACTCTGTTCTGCCAATCAATCCAGGCAGCCAATCCAAACTTTCAGGGGTAGCTCTGGGAGGTTCTTCCCTGACTCCCCTCCAAATGTCAGAATGATTGTTCCAAGGGGTCCACGTCTATGGGCACCCAAAGAGGATGGCCCTATCCCTCCATTATATCCTATGGGACAGATTCTCCGGGAAAGGCGGGAATGCCAAAATTCCCATTATAGTCTATGGCACCATAGACTTTCATGGGTGTCGAAGCCCATGCGGCCAGATCAGGCCCTTAATGATTCAAGTCCTTTGATCTGGGGGGGGGGGACTTTAAAGAGGCATGCTTTGTGTGACAACTTGGAAAAGAATTATTTTTTGCTTTGTCTGCACGCTTGTATGCCTATTCATTGCTCCAGGCAGTTTGCTTAAAAAAAAAAAGTCCCAGGGAGAAGGGAGGTGGGGGCAAGGTGGGACATTGGAGGTGGAGATAGTGCTTCTTTGCATCCATACATTTCTTTAGCGTGTGACCTGCTGGTTGCTCTCCTGTAGCTCGCGCTAGCATAGGAAATTCCACTTTATGTGATTCCCCAGCTAGCGCTTTAAAATGGAGAATGTAGCTAGCGATTTGCTGCTTGGACGCTGGATGTTGATGACATCGTGTAAAATACCAAAAATGTAGCTCTTCACCAGGTAAGCATTTCACTGTATTTATGGCGTGCAGAAAAGCCCTAAATATAAACAAGTACTCTTTCTGGCAAGGCTTTCTCCAGGGTCAAGGTCTTTCTCATGCTTGCTGCTGGAGGTTACTTTAAGCAGAGACCTCAGGAAATGACTCTGGGACCTTCTGCAAAGTTCAGTTTCCTTTCGGATGAGGAAATAATGGAGACTTTCAGTCTCTTTATTGCTTTATTTACAGACACTCAAACAGAGCAAAGTAGGAGCCAACTGGCCTTCAGCAGTTAGATCTCCAGTGAACCATCTATTGCTACTAAGACTACGCCAACTGCAACCTTGAGAGGGCAGGATTTTGGGGAGGGGGGGCTCAGTGAGATACAAAATCATACAGATCCCCTCCAAAGCAGCCATTATCCCCAGGGGGGTCTGATCTCTGAAGTCTGGAGATCAGTGGTCAGTCTGGGAGATCTCCAGATTTCACCTGGAGGTTGGCAATGCTGGCCCTGAAAACAAAGTCACCAGGGAAGGACTAAAGCCCTCCTGCTTCAGGTGGCATCCCCTGCAAAAAACATTGCCTTTGAACACGGAGAGTCAATTTAGCTATCATGGCTGTCACCTTAGACTTCCACAAATATGTCCAGTCTCCTTTTAAAGTTTTCTAAACTAGAGTTCATCACATGGCCTTGTGGCAGGGAGTTCTGTGGGCCATTCCGCACCGGGATCCATGTAGCAAATTGTTTACTGAACGAAAAATCGCCATTTTAAATAGTGGAATTCGGTGTAACGCATACCTGCCTTTGTAGTGGAATCCAGTTGTGTTTCTATCGTTTCCCACAGGGTTCCGGTCTCGGCAAAAATCGCTAGAAAGGAAGTGCTATTGCTAAGCTGTGTCCCGCCCCTGGCCGTCAAGCAGCCAATGGGCAGCCGTTAGCATGCTCCCAAACAGCCCCTTTCCCTTTAAGGAAGGTTTAAAAAAAAACACACATCCGTTGCAACGAATATGCGTTGTGCAACGATGTTGTGCATAATGGCAAAACTGTAGCGATTTCAATTAGTAACCATTGTGCTCTTTTGGACGAATGCGGAAAGCCCCTGTGAGTTAACCTTGCATTGTGTGAAGAGCAACATGCATACCTTCTGCTCTGTGGGTCGATTCTGTATTTGCATTTCTTGGGAGAGCTGCATGCATTGTGAACCAAGGTCTCCATAGGCTTCAGCAATAGTCTGTATGGCAAGGTGAGCCTGTGGCCCAGCCAGGATCACCCAGAGCAGGAGAGGTAGAGGCCCATGTGTGGGAGGTATGAACCAACAGCACACAGGGACAGACAGAAGGAGAAAGCCCCTCTGAGCCAGTTTGGTGTAGTGGTTAGGAATGCGGACTTCTAATCTGGCATGCCAGGTTCGATTCTGCGCTCCCCCACATGCAGCCAGCTGGGTGACCTTGGGCTCGCCACGGCACTGATAAAACTGTTCTGACCAGGCAGTGATATCAGGGCTCTCTCAGCCTCACCCACCCCACAGGGTGTCTGTTGTGGGGAGAGGAATGGGAAGGCGACTGTAAGCCGCTTTGAGACTCCTTTGGGTAGGGAAAAGCGGCATATAAGAACCAACTCTTCTTCTTCTACTGGGCATCTGGGATAGAAGCAGAAAGGATGGGCAGGACCCCTGGGAATTGGAAGATACAGCTTAAGTCAAGAGGCACAAAACCAGAGTGGAGCAGATGAAGGCGAGAGAAATGTGCATGCTCAGGAAGAACCTGAAAAGCATGGGTCACCTAAACTTGTGGAATGGATGCCAGTCTCCAGGTGGGACCTGGGGATTCTGTGGAATTACAGCTCATCGCCAGAATCATTGCCTGGAAGAAAATGACTGCTTTGCAGAGTGGACTTCATTATACTCCACTGAGGTTCTTCCCTGTCCCAAATCCTGCCCACTCCCAACTTCAAAGTCTCTAGATCTCCACCCCCAAAGTCTCCCAACCCAGAGCTGGCAAACCTGCAGGAAAGTGGTGTTGGGACTTAGTTTCCATAACATCATCCCTGTTTCTAGGGATGCCAACCTCCAGGTGGGACCTGGGGATCACCCCAGAATTATAAATTGTCTCCAAATGAAAGACATCAATTCCCCTGGAGAAAATGGCTGCTTTGGAGGGGGGACTCCATAGATTCCACTGAAATTCTGGAAAATGTTGGGGGTGGAATCTGGGAAGGCTGAAATAAAGCAGGGAGGGAACTCAGCAGGGATGGGATGCCACGGAGTTCACCTTCCAGAGCAGCCATTTCCCCCGGGAAACTGATCTCCGTAAACCAGGGGTAGTCAGCCTGTGGTCCTCCAGATGTTCATGGACTACAATTCCCATGAGCCCCTGCCAGCATTCGCTGGCAGGGGCTCATGGGAATTGTAGTCCATGAACATCTGGAGAACCACAGGTTGAGGGTCCCTGCTTTAGCTCATTTTGAAGATGTAACAGGTCTTTCTTCCCTGGAACAGCGTTTGCTGGCAGGGGCTCATGGGAATTGTGGTCCATGAACATCTGGAGGACCACAGGTTGACTACCCCTGCGTGTAAACCAGTTATAATTCCAGAAGAACTCAAGGCCCCATCTGGAAGTTGGCAATCCTAAAAATAAAGCATTTGATGCACTAACATCTGTGCCTCACTGGTTTTTTGGCATTCTCCCAAGAAGGAGGTGGACGGGTATGATGACCTCAGCCTTCCTGCTATGCTGTACCTCTCCCCCCCCCCCCATTGCCTCCATCTCTGATGGCAGTGTGGGACCCAGACTATATTTGCCTGCAAGGAAAACACAAATTCCTGTGCAGAACGTTTCCTAAGAGAGCAAGACAGCCTGGATTACTGTTGAGGCACCCCAGCTGGAAGATGGCTAGAGCCTCTGTCCAAAAAGAAGAACAAAGGATGGGTTTTGGTGCTCCCATTTTCTCTACCTGAAGTCTTAATTAAAGCAACTTATAATTGCCTACTCTTGCTCTGCCGACAACAGATCTGTGAGGAAACTGTGACTGACATAAGATCAGCCAGCTGGCTTCATGTGTCTCAAAGCGGTTTCCAGTTGCCTGCCCTTTCTGTCCCCACAACAGACACCTTGTGGGGCAGATGAGGTCGAGAGAGCTCTGAGAGAACTGTGACTGGCCCAAGGTCACCCCACAGCCCTCATGTGTCTCAAAGCAGATTCAAGTGGGTAGCCGTGTTGATCTGAAGCAGAGCAACAAAACCAAATCAGAGTCCAGTGGCACCTTTAAGACCAACAAAGATTTATTCAAGGCATGAGCTTTCGAGCGCTTGAAAGCTCACACCTTGAATAAATCTTTGTTGGTCTTAAAGGTGCCACTGGACTCTGATTTGGTTTTGTTGTGTCTCAAAGCAGTTTACAATCACCTCCCCTTACTCTCCCCACAACAGATACCCTAGGAGGTGGGTGGGGCTGAGAGAGCTCTGAAAGAACTGGGACTCGGACAAGGTCACCCAGCTGGCTGCATGTGGAGGAGGAGTGGGGAATCAAACCTGGTTCTCCCGATCAGAGGCTGCTAGTCTTAACTACTACACCAAAACCAACAGGAGACAGCCCCTGCTATCATGTCCCACTTGGCAGCTCCTTCTGGCTGCCTGCCTGCCTGCCTGGGGAAGACAGGGTACTGGGCTAAGCAAACCTTTCTCCACGAAATCCTGCTTGCTGCTCCAGTTGGCAGTGATCCTGTTACAGATGCTGGCTGGCCAGCTTTTTCTTCAGGTACTGCCTGGCAGCGGCTAACAGTCCAGGACGACTGGCTGGCATTTCATCAGTGGGACCTCCTGACAGACGATAGCTCCGTCTCGAGTGTTTGGAATGAGATCTCCTTCGGAGACGGATGGAACAGGACACTTTCCGCATCTGAGTTTGTAGAAAGCTGCAGGCGGTAGTGAATCACACACAACCAGACGGTTTCAATGGCTTTTAAGGGAGCTGGGCTTATTAGTGCCGGAGAGATCCATCAATAGCTCTTGGCCCGGATGGCTAAATTGGAGCTTTCTCCCATAGAGTAAGTCAGGGGTCCCCAACTCAGTGCCCACAGACACCTTTTCTTTTTGAAAGAAGGTGGTTCTCCATTTTTAAAAAGAATTTCCTGTCCCGGGAAGAGGAGAGAGGGAGGCAGGTGCAAGAGTGGGACATTGGAGGCGGAGTCACAGTCACAGTTCTCACAGAGCTCCCTCAGTCCTATCTACTTCACAGGGTGTTGTGGGGAGAAGAAGAGAAGCTGATTGTAAGCTGTTTTGAAACTTAGAACATCTGCTGGGTGACTTGGGACACTCACAGTACTCTCAGTCCCAGCTCCTTCACATGATGTTGTGGGGAGAGGAAAGGAAGCCAATTATAAGCTGCTTTGAAACTTAGGAGGTGCGCTGGGTGACCTTGGACCAGCTACAGTTCTCCCAGAGCTCCCCCAGTCCCATCTGCTTCACAGAGTATTGTGGAGAGAGGAAGGGAAGCTAATTGTAAGTTACTTTGAAACTTAGGGGGTCTGCTGGTGACCTTTGACCACTTACAGTTCTCTCAGAGCTCTCTCAGCCTCACCTACTCACATGGCGTCTGTTGCAGAGAGAGGAAGGGAGGTGATTGTGAGCAGCTTTGAGACTCCTTCGGGTACTAAAGAGTGGAGTTCAAAAAACCAGCTCTTCATTTTAAAAAAGAATTTCCTTCCCAGGAAGAGGGGAGAGGGAGGCGGGTGCGAGAGGAGGACATTGGAGGCGGAGGTAGCGCTTCTGCCCTTTATTTCATTGTCACAATTACAATCCTGCTAGAAGAGAGAGCAGAAGAAGAGCTAATTTTTGCACCCCATTTTTACTACCCAAGGGAGTCTCAAAGCAGTTTACAATCACCTTCCCTTCCTCTCCTCATCTCAGACACCCTGTAGATGAGGTTGAAAGAGCCCTGAGAGATCTGTGACTGACCCAAGGTCTTCCACCTGGCTTCATGTGTCTCAAAGCGGCTTACAATCACTTTCCCTTCCTCTCCCCACAACAGGCATCCTATGAGGTAGGTGGGGCTGAGAGAGCTCTGAGAGAGCTCTGCGAGAATAGCTCTATGAGAACTGAGACTGGCGCAGCATCACTCAGCTGGCTGCATGTGGGAGGAGTGGGGAATCCAACCAGGTTATCTAGTTTAGAAGCTGCCACTCTCAACCACTACACCAAGCTGGCTTTCTTGGATGTTAATCTGTGATTAAAGCATCATGCTTTAATCTACCCATCCTTACACCTGGCTCAGAATGGCTAGAGGAGGTTTCATTGTTACCTGAAAGGTGGCCCTCATTCAGATATGGGCATTGCATCCTAGGTAAACCTGAGATGTAGCTGATTATACCAGTAGGGAGCTGTTTTGTGAGCAGTGTTTTTCGGCTGGCCAGCAGCTGCCAAGATGCTGGCTTGCTGTTACAGAGTAAAATAAAACTTATATCAGCGAAATCTCGGGTTCATGCTAAGTTAAGCAATCGCCTTTTATGGCTTCTGGTATCTTAATGCTACTCTTGCCAGCAACATGAATCAAAACGGTGACAGTTTCATTGCCTCCACTTTGGGCCTTTTAGTGGAGTGTAAAACTCCAGACTGGAAAGATTTATTGAGCTTATTGTTTTCGAGCACTTTTGGAATATATGTAAAAAAAGGGGGGGAGGAGCGGGGAGCTACTTTGCAAATGAAACGTGCCCTTCGAAAGGAAGTAGCATTCATGTTTCCTACCTGTCCATATTTTGAGAACCAAAAATGCAAAATTGATCTACATGTTGTCCTACAATGTATAGCACCAAACTTCTTTCTGTATTCCACCTTGAGGACTAGAAACTTAGAACCCTGTTACATCTTCAAAATGAGCTAAAGCAGGGACCCTCAACCTGTGGTTCTCCAGATGTTCATGGACTACAATTCCCATGAGCCCCTGCCAGCGAATGCTGGCAGGGGCTCATGGGAATTGTAGTCCATGAACATCTGGAGGACCACAGGTTGAGGATCCCTGAGCTAAAGGACAGATCCAAGCTCACCTGGCACCCCATGTCTTTGTGGAAAACGAGTAAAGGCAGCTCTAGACAGTGAGCTTTTGACTTTTGACTTTTGACTTTTCCTTGCATGCTGTACTTACGTGGATCAAAGGTGAAGGCTGCTCCCGGTTGGTAGCAAAGTGCCTTCTTCACCTTCCCATTCTTGTGGACCCAGTGGATGAGAAGCAAGCAAGCAACCGCACCACCTCTTTATCTGGACCAAACTCAACCCATCTGACCTACAGTTCTCTTTGCTAAAACTAAAAAGCAAGGTTGCAAGCATCCCTTTATGCTTCCCCTGCAACCCCCTCCTCCCCAGTTTGAATCTTGGCATGTCACACAGAATACCAGGCCCTGCAGTTTCCCAAGCTAAATTTCCCCCACAAAAACATGCACAATAGCCTAGACACTACAGGTATTCCTAAAAGAATATATCAGCTAGGCATTGTCAAAACAATAAAACACTCTTGCAGATATAATGAGAAAGAAGCCTCCTAATTTAAAAAGAACCACTGCACAATTAAAGCAAGGCCAATCAACAACCACCACTAGATTCAAATGATCTGAATTAGCACAATAAAATCAGAGTCCAGTCATCTGAAGAGTGCTTGCACTTGAAAGCTCACGCCTTGAATAAATCTTTGTTGGTCTTAAAGGTGCTACTGAACAACCACTAGGTCATTGAAACATCACATGGCAACCATGAAGACAGGTCAAAGAAACATTACGCAGCAAGATTATGAGAACAATGAATATGTGAACAGGGCCTTGGGACTTTTTGAGCTAATAATGGGTCTGTTTTGATTCATGAAAGTGTAGGAAGGTTCCCACATCATATCGGTCCCTCAACAGCTAGGGCTGCCAAAGTCCAGGTGGGACTCAGAGATCTTCCGGAATCCTAGCTGATCTCCAGAGATGACGTCCTTTGGCAGTTTTGGAAGATGGATTGTATGGCATTGCATCTCTCCCCTTCCCACATCCTGCCCTCTAGGGTTATCAGGTTCCCCCTGGCACTAGTGGGGAATGGGAGCAGGATAAGGTCACCAAATCCCGGTTGGGAAACTCCTAGAAGCTCTAGGCCAATTATAAGTATGATGAAGAAGAGCTTTTTTGTTGGTTTCCCACTTTTTATGATCCAGAGTAGTCTTAAACTAAAGCGGCTTACAATTGCCTTCCCTTCCTCTCCCTGCAACAGACAACCTGTGAGGTAGGGGAAACTGAGAGAGCTCTGAGAGAACTGTGACTGGCCCAGGGTCACCCAGCTGTATATGGAGGAGTGGGGGGTGTCAAATTTGGCTCTCCAGATTAGAGGCTGCTGCTTTTAACACTACACTAAACTGGCTCTCAATGATGCCACGAATTCAGGAGAACTCATCTTTGTAGTTTGGAGATGAGCTGTTAAGCCAGTTGATCCACCTGGAGGTTGGCTTCCCCAGACTCCACCCCCAAACCTCCAAAATTTCCCGTTGCAGAGCTGGGAACCCTACCCGCAGCTGCCCTTGAAACCCACCGGGTCAGCCCAATCATGGATCTCCCAGCATTTTAACTAATTTTAGTCCCCGAGACTCTTTTAATCAACCCTGCTACTGCTAAGATTCTTATTAGCAGCAGCATCAATAGTCGGAGGGCCGAGTTAATCATGAACTATGCTTCTAGATTCTGCAAACAAGGCATGCTCTCCATGTGGATGGGATTGGGGCATCGGACCAGGAGTCCATCGGCAAGCCCATGCGCTCCTGCAGAGGTGGTCAAGGAACAATGATCCCCACTGTTCCAGGGAAGAATGCGAAACATTTGACATCAGACGGTGGCAAGAGTTCAAACATGTCACTGCTGGAAAAGCACAAAATGGGGGGTAATTTGTCAAAAGCCTGTTGAAGGTTTGGGGGGCTGGGGAAAGAGGGCAGGGGGCTGGAAGAGCCAAAGCCAGTAGCTCACTAATCCACCCTGGTGCGTTCCTTTTCTTTCATTTTCAGTCCACTCGCTCTCTTTGCTTTGCTGAACAGATTTCTAAGCTTGGAAGAGGTGAACTCTGCAGAAATCAGGGACGCTTCCAGCTTCAAATGCAGCTTTGAATTAGAAGTTGTGTGTGTGTGTATTTATACAAGTATACTCAGGCAGAAAGGCTTCCAAAGCAATTTTACAACTCATAGAAAATCAGGAATTTGGGGGGAAAGAGGTACCCTGGAAGGTGCTGAGTCCCACAGGAACATGACATGGAGAAATGATTGGCCAGGAGCCCTGTGTGCAAACTTGTCCAGGTCAGGCTTGACCCCATTCCAGAAAGCTCCATGGGCAAAAATCCACACTCCAAAATCTAGCTGCCAAGGGCTGGAAAAGGGAAGGTAAATTTACTCACAAGTAGTTTGTGGTGAGAGCCAGCTTGGTGTAGTGGCTAGAATGGCAGCTTCTAATCTGGAGAGCCTGGTCTGATTCCCTATTCCTTCTCTGTGTGCTGCCACCTGGGTGACCTTGGCCTAGTCACAGTTCTCCCATAGCTTCCGCAGTCCTATCTACTTCACAGGGTGTTGTGGGGAGAGGAAGAGAAGCTGATTGTAAGCTGCTTTGAAACTTAGAAGGTCTGCTGGGTGACCTTGAGCCACCCACAGTTCTCTCAGTCCCATCTTCTTCACATTGGGAAGAGGACAGGAAGACAACTGTAAGCTGCTTTGAAACCTAGGAGGTCTGCTGGGTGACCTTGGACCAATTACAGTTCTCCCAGAGCTCCCCCAGTCCCATCTGCTTCACAGAGTATTGTGGGGTGAGGAAGGGAAGCCAATTGTAAGTTACTTTGAAACTTAGGGGGTCTGCTGGGTGACCTTGGGACACTCACAGTTCTCTCAGAGCTCTCTCAGCCTTACCTACTCACATGGCATCTGTTGCAGGGAGAGGAAGGGAGGCGATTGTGAGCAGCTTTGAGACTCCTTTGTGTACTAAAAAGCATAGTTCCAAAAAACAGCTCTTCTTCTAGCTTGAGGTGCCAGCGTGCACCCCTTCTTCTTGGCCTTTGGGGCTGGGGTGGGATAAAAGGCAAAATAAATAAGTCTTGACCTTTAAAAACACACACCCAAGAATGGAGCCTGTGAATTGGCTCTCAGAAAGACAGGAGAAAGCAGGAGTAGATGGTTCTGCAGAGAAGAGGTGACGCTGGGCCAGGGTGGTGGGCGTTGGATCAGTCTCTGTGCAAGGGGGTGTTTGTTGAGCCACCCCCTGCACTTTTATATAAGGCCACCAGAGCCCCGAGAACAAGGCGGCAGCTGAAAAGGGTGATTGACGGGGGCTGGTTTTGAAGCCTCACCCAAGAGGCCATGAAAGGTCCCTTCAGAGCCTCTCGCCTCCTCCTGTGGTCACAGCCCACGCCGCAAGCCTTTTCCTGAGCCGCAGGTTTGAAGGCTGCCTGCAGCTTGAGCTGCGGCTTAGCATCTGAAAGGGACACTTATCCCAATTAGATCAAACTGTGTCCATAACCAGCCCCCTTCTCCCCCCTCCCCCCCAGCCCCTGGTCAAAGGAAGCCCTTGAGCAAACAGCCGGCTTGGGTCATCCTCCATTTCTTGCTCTCAAGGTGACTGGGTTTTTTTCTTTCTTAAAACCAATCCCAAAACATGGCAGAACAGGGCAGGGCAGGCTTAGATGCTCGAGTCTAATTTTTCGTGCCACAGAGGACTGGTGTGTGGCTGAGCCAGAGGAAGGGAAGGTCCTCTCCGTTGCTTCTGGAACCCTTTCCCATGTCCTCTAAGAGAATCTAGTGAAGGACAGCATCCTTTCTCCGCTCCCTTCCATGCTAGCTCATATCCTGAGCAGGTAAGTCCTTCTCTAATTGTGTATCATAAATGGCTAGTCTGAACTTGATAATTTTCAGAAGCTAAGCAGGGATAGCCCTGGTTAGTCCCTGGATGGGAGACTACCCCCAATGAGGTCTGGGGTCCCTATGCAGAGGCAGGCAATGGCAAACAGCCTTTTTCTGCCTCTTGTCTTGAAAACCCCATGGGGTCGCCATGAGTCAGCTGTGACTTTCCACCACAGATCTGCATACCCAGCCTCAGGCTGTTTTCCTTTTCTCAAGGAGTGCTGCCGAGTTGACCACCCTATTGATTTTGCTCTGTGAAGAAGGGCCTGGCAGGACCTTTTGAAACACTTTGCACGGAGGACCTGACGTGAAAATTAGCACTTAAATTCCTTTTTAAGGCTCAAAGCACAGGCGAGTATGGAATTGTCCCCCATCTGGGGCAACCATGGTTGGGGATCTGGAACTTTCCTATAAGGGTTATATTGGGAAGAACCGTGGCTCAGTGGCAGAGCATTTATTTTGCATGCAGATGGCTCCCTCGTTCACTCCTTGGCATTTCTAGGGAACCGGGAGTAGGTGATGTGAAAGACCCCAAAACAGGGGGGGAGGGGGACACTGCCCATCAAAACACAGAACAATGACCTTGTTTGACCGAGTAACTGGCAGCCTTATGTGCTCATTAGCAACATCCTGGAAAGGGAACGATTCTGTACTTGCAGCTAAATCTGAATATGAGCCTTCGGGGGGAGGCGGGGTATAAATATAAATATATATATATATATATATATATATATATATATATATATATATATATATATATATATATATATATATATATATATATATATATATATATATATATATATATATATATATATAAAAAAGAAAGCTTTTCATCCTTTGAGCAATTGGGTCGCCAGTTGCTGCACAGGTGTTTGCTGGGAGGGGGGCTCATTTTGTGATCAGTGCTCTCTGCATGCAACAGACCCAGGGAATGAGAGCATCTAACCCAGGGGTGGTCAAACTGTGGTCCTCCAGATGTCCATGGACTACAGTTCCCATGAGCCCCTGCCAGCAAAGGCAGGGGCTCATGGGAACTGTAGTCCATGGACATCTGGAGGGCCACAGTTTGACTACCCCTGTTCTAAACCTCACCGAAGAACCTCAGTGTATCGCCGGAGGGCTTGTCCTCACTGAGGCACTTTTTGGAACATCCCCGTGGGACAAGCTGGATCCCACTGCAATGCCCTGCCCTGCCCTGCCTTAGGAAATGCAGTTCATGAGTGATGGCAGGGGTCACTTATGAGAGGCAGCTATTTAAAAAAAACAACAATCCATAGTTTTGGACCAGTTAAAAATGACAACCACCTCTCAGTCTTTTGCAGAGATCGGCAAACAATATGGCTCCAGTGTATAATGTTAGGACCCTTCCAGAACGGAAAAACTTCAGTTTATCTATCTATCTATCTATCCATATCTATCATCAGTTTATGGGACTTTGTACTTTGGGACTATGTACTTTGACAGATGCATGAAGGGTTTGTTACTTTATACCAGGTTTCTTCAACCAGGGTTTCATGCAACTCTGAGATTTCTTGACAGCCCTGGTGGGGGTGGTGGGGTGGGTTGATTAATTTTAATATTTTTTAACATTTGTTAAATATTTATTGGGTGAAATGACCATGTATGGTCATGTTGACCTCCCCATGGCCAATGATGGGCCTGGAGGAGGTGGAAGGGGAGGGGCCCCAGGTGGGCGTGTCCAAAGCTCTGCTTCCCAACCATATTCTGCACCATCCTGCCACTTCTGGGGTTTCTCAAAGCCTGAAGAATGTTTCAGGGGCTTCTCGAAGGTCAAAAAGTTGAGAAAGGCTGGCTTAGCCAATAGGCAGATGGATAGGTGTGCTGGCTGGAGGCCACGTGAGATCCAGCTTGGTGTTGTGGTTAAGAATGGCAGCCTCTAATCCGGAGAACCAGGTTTGCTCCCCCACTTCTCCTCCAGATGTAGTCATTCCCAATTCTCTCAGTGCTCTCTCAACCCCACACAGGATGACTGTTGTGAAGTCAGGAAAGGAAGATGATTGTAAGCCCCTTTGAGGCACATGAAACCAGATGGATGACTTTGGGTCTGTCACAGTTCTCTCAGGGTTCTTTCAGCCCCACCTACCTCACAGGGTGACTGCTGTGAGGAGAGGAAAGGAAGGCGATTGGAAGCTGCTTTGAGGCTCTTTCAAGTAGTAAAAAGCTGGGCACAAAATAGAAATTTGAAATTTGGAATGCTGAATAGGCCATTTCAGAGCTGCTATTATTATTATTATTATTATTATTATTATTATTATTATTATTATTATTATTATTATTATTATTATTTAGATTTAGATTTAGATTTAGATTTAGATTTAGATTTATTTCCCGCCACTCCCCGTAGGCTCATGGCGGGTCACAATAGTCTTATACCCATTAAAATACCCATTAAAAGACTTAAAAACAATCCTAACATGGCGGAAGCTCTCATTATTCCCACCCCTGCTATCAGAGCGGCAGGGAGGGTGGGGAGGAGATCCAACTTACTAGGTCCGGGGGGGGAGGGGTGGAGAATGCTGGTTCTCATTCGCTGACCCCAACTTCCATACACACACTAAATAACATAGTTGGCAGCTGGATTTTGCTGTGTGGAACTGGCAAAATGCACTTGCAAAGGGTTGCTGGAGTGAATTGAAACAACATGATTTTGGACATGCGGAAGTGCCCCATGGTGAGAATTTCACCTTCTTCTCCATCAAACAATCAGCAAAGGGCTAAAGTGGCGACGGAAGTTTCTGAGCTCTCTCTTCTTGCTCAGAAGTGGGCTGTTTGGATTAAGGGGCTTTGGTTTAAAAGGCAGAAAGGTATCTATAAGAGCGCAAAGGAAATACGTGGTCAGATGCCCCAACACACCTCTGATTCTTTGTGAAAGGCACAAATGCAGTTTGGTTGTCTACATCTGTCAAAGCTTGAGTCAATTTACTAACTGGTTAGTCCGTTTCCATCTCCTGAATCCAGGAGATATGTCATCAGTAAGTTCAGTGGTTGGAATCAAAAAGATTCAAGCACCAAAATTTAAGCCAAGCCTTAGGGGACAATGGATAATTTATACCAGGCTGTCTCAACCAGGGTTTTCATGCAACTCTGGGGCCCTTTTTGCACGCCTTCAAAATCGCACAATGGTTGCCAATTGGAAACGCTATTGATTTGCCATAACGCACGATGTCGTAGACAATCTGCCACACACCTGAAACCAGTCTGCAAAAAGCGCTTCCTTGTAGCGCTTTCAGGGGAATCCCAAAAAGTGGATTCACCCTCCGGAAAGCGCTACACTCTTGCAACCAATCTGCAACACTAGCGAAAAAGTGCTGTGCGTTAACATTGTTGCGGTTTCTTCAAAGTCCCTCCTCCTGAGCCTGTCCTCCAAACTTCCGGCGAAGCGATCGCCATTTTTTTTTCTCCGAGCGAGCGGGGATAAACGCACCAGCGAGCCTCTCTCTGTTTAGAGGCTTCCCTGGCTTCAGTCCTTCCCCTTTAGTCACTAAGCACAAACCACAGAAAAGCCCGTTTGCTGAAATAAAGTCCCTTTATTTTTTACACATTAATTCAGCCGAAAATCAGGCCCGCGAGAGGGGGGGGGGATTTTTTTTTTTCACTCGAGGCAGCGTGGCAACGATCATACGATCAAACGACAGCTCACATTAGGCAGCTGGATGGGTCTCTCCGTTGCAACGAATCTACACAGATTCGTTACAATGGGTCTGTTTTTTTTTTAAAAAAACCTTTCTTAAAGGGAAAGGGGCTGTTTGGGAGCATGCTAACGGCTGCCCATTGGCTGCTTGACGGCCAGGGGCAGGACGAGCTTGGCAATAGCGCTTCCTTTCTAGCGATTTCTGCCGAGACCGGAAGCTGTGGGAAACGCTACAAAACGCAACTGGATTCCACTACAAAGGCAGGTATGCATAACGACGAATTCCACTATTTTAAATGGCGATTTTTCATTCAGTGACCAATTTGCGACAAAGATCCCGGTGCGTAAAGCCCCTGGGGTTTCTTGACAACCCAGGAAGGGTTTCCCAAGTGGGTGCGAGCTAATTAATTTTGTATATTTTTAAATCTGTTAAACATTTATTGGGTGATATGAACATATATCGTCACATTGACCTCTCCCCCTCCCAAACTGGCCAATGATGGGCCCAGAGGGTGTGTGAAGGGGAGGGGCCCTGGGTGGGCGTGTGCTTCCCAGCCATATTCTGCATGATCGTGCCACTTCTGGGGTTTCTCAAAGCCTGAAGGATGTTTCAGGGACTTCTCAAGAGTAAAAAAGTTGAGAAAGGCTGCTTTATACTGTCACAAACATTGAAATAGTTCATTTGATCCCCCCCCATTTTGCACATGTTGCATAATGTACTTTCAATGCACTTTAGATGTAGATTTTCCTGTTCCACACAGGAAAATCCAGCTACAAAAGCACATTGAAAGGACATTATCCAATGAGTGCAGAATGGCCAAATGTGGGAAAGATGATTATATAGTCAATTATGCCCACAGAAGAAGAGGACAAATATGGAGAAGTACCTCCCTGCTTGCCAAATGAAGTCCCATATAGTAAGTACGAATTAAATTAAGATAGCAACTCTAAAATTTTTTAAACCAGACTTATTAATTACAGGATCTAATGAATGAGTGACTTGAGGATGATGGTCCATTATGGGCTCATGGGGGCCTGGACCCATCCCGGCATTAAAATCACCACGTAAAATCTCTTGAGAGCTGAGACTTGTCCTGCTTAGGAGGCCCTTCCTCTCTGTTTGTATAGGGCAGGGTGGTTTGGGAAACCTGGAACTAAACTCCAGTTTGCCATGATCACAGCTGATTCCCTGACGTTTGGGTGGCTTCCAATGTGACCCAGAAGTGACATGGGGACATTGGAGCGACACACTGGTTTTTGTTGCAGAATTAGATTCTCCCATAGAGTTTTTGCTCCAAAACCGGACTGTCTCCCTGACCCTCACATCCCCGATGTGTCTACGGCACTTCTGGGTCACACTTAAATTTTGTAGGCATATTGCTAAAACTTTCAGTGTGCCTCCTTTTGTGTGCGTGTGTGGTAAGTTCCCTGCTGGCCAGCTGATTGACGACAGAAAAATGGGGCCTTGCAGCGGGGGACTCCCACTCTCACTCGAGGGTGGGGTCTGTCATCCCTGTCTTGCAATCAGACTTGCCTCCCCTGAACATGAAGGTTCAATTGAGCTGTCAGTACCACTAAAGAAATGAGCCTCTTGTGGCGCAGAGTGGTAAGGCAGCCGCCTGAAAGCTTTGCCCATAAGGCTGGGAGTTCAATCCCAGCAGCCGGCTCAAGGTTGACTCAGCCTTCCATCCTTCCGAGGTCGGTAAAATGAGTACCCAGCTTGCTGGGGGGTAAACGGTAATGACTGGGGAAGGCACTGGCAAACCACCCCGTATTGAGTCTGCCATGAAAACACTGGAGGGCGTCACCCCAAGGGTCAGACATGAGTCGGTGCTTGCACAGGGGATACCTTTACCTTTACCTTTACCACTAAAGATGCCTGACACCTATTCACCTTGTCTGTCTGCTCTAAATGTTGAAGAGAGGGCCATGGCTTGGTGCAGAAGGCCATGTTTTGCATGCAGAAGGTTTAACGTTCAGTTTCCTGTTAAAAGACTGCAGGCAGCGATCTGCTGGGAGACCCCTGGAGGGCTGCTACCTGTGCAAATAGGCTAGACAGGACTAGGCGGGATCAATGGCCTAAAGCAGGGGTAGTCAAACTGCGGCCCTCCAGATGTCCATGGACTACATTTCCCATGAGCCCCTGCCAGCGAATGCTGGCAGGGGCTCATGGGAAATGTAGTCCATGGACATCTGGAGGGCCACAGTTTGACTACCCCTGGCCTAAAGCATCTTCATGCTTTTTCATCTTTCCCCAAACTTTTTTCCTTCACGTGAAGCCATTCAAGGGCCAGTTCATATGGCTGCCCAGTCTCAGTTTTGTAGGAAAGACGGCCCGTGCAGAACCTTGCGGGGAGGGGCCATGGCTTAGTGCTAGAACATCTGCTTGGCAGACAGAAGGTCGCAGCTTTGAGCCCCTGCTTCTCCAGTGAAAGGATCTGGCAGGAGGCCATGAGGAAGACCCAGGAGAGCTGCTGTCAGTCTGGCTAGACAGTACCAGTTTGATGGATCCAGGGTCTGGTTGAGTTGAAGGCAACTTTGTGTGTTCAACAGCGCACAGCTTGACCCAGATGCTGACAGGCCAAAACGTATGGTGGAAGATCCACGATGATGTCCAAAGCTACCAGTCAAACAGACAGGCAATGCATGTGTAACGCAGAGCAAGCAGTTGCTGATCCGTAAGGACAGTCCAACAGCATGACTCCATAGAAGCAGCCTCTCTTGGACAGAGCCCATCCGTAAAGCCTTTCCCACCAAGCGCCGAACTTAAATCAAGTCGCTTTCTTCTTTTGGCATCTGTGCTACTAAACATGCTTTTTTTAGCTCCCTCCCCACCCACCCAACCCACCCAGGGAGGAAGGGTGGGACCCGAATTCCAGTGGCTTGGAGCAGCCACAAGTAGTCAAAGGCCATTGATCAGAGCTTCGCTGCACCCTGCCAGCTCCGGGCCATGCCGATCCTAGACAGAGCAGGCCACTGGGCACAATGTCTACTTAGGTCCCAGCCCGGATTGCTAATACAAATGAGAAGTGGCAGTGGATGAACCACTAGAAATGGGAGAAAACTTATTGTCCCTATCTAGATTCAAGAGGCTAGCCATGTTGGTCTGAAGTAGCACAACAGAATGTAAGTCCAGTGGCACCTTTAAGACCAACAAAGATTTATTCAAGGCATGAGCTTTCATGTGCAGGCGCTCTTCCTTCAACAATGGACTAGAAGAGTACAGATAGGAGGAGAAAGTAAATTAGTAGCAAATTAGTAAAGGTAAAGGTATCCCCTGTGCAAGCACCGGGTCATGCCTGACCCTTGGGGTGACGCCCTCTAGCGTTTTCATGGCAGACTCAATACGGGGTGGTTTTCCATTCCCTTCCCCAGTCATTACCATTTACCCCCCAGCAAGCTGGGTACTCATTTTACCGACCTCGGAAGGATGGAAGGCTGAGTGAACCTTGAGCCGGCTGCTGGGATTGAACTCCCAACCTCATGGACAGACAGCTTCAGACAGCATGTCTGCTGCCTTACCACTCTGCACTACAAGAGGCTCAAACAAATTAGTAAACAGTCCAAATATGCTAATATGATAATTCTTTGCTAGGAAAGCAAATCAGTCCTTTGGGCTCAGTTGCCGTTCCCAAAAACAATGGGGCAATAAAAAGGTCAAGGTTGGTGATCAGTGGCAAACTTTCCCATTAGCGAAGAGTAATTAAAAGCGACTTGTTGCTAGCCCCATCCATCTCCACCCAAGCATGGAAGCATCCCCGCAAATGACCTGCGCTGACTTTGTTATTCTGTCCTGAGAACAGAGAGGTAGATTCTAAATAGCATTGCGTGCTTACTGACATCACATGACAGTCTCATTGTCCCAAACAAAATTAAAAGAAGAGAGGATTGTATGCACATGAAAGCTCCCACCTTGAATAAAAATTTGCTGGTCTTAAAGGCGCCACTAGACTCAAATGTTGTTTTTATCAAGATTCTGGTTTGCCGCATCCAATGTTTGCATTAACTCCCGCTGTGCCATTTCAGGCTCCGTGTCGTGGTTAAGACCAGCAGTCTCCAGTCTGGAGAGCCGGGTTTGATTCCCCGCCCCTCCTCCACATGCTACCAGCTGGGTGACTTTGGGCCAGTCACAGTTTTCTCGGAGCTCTCTCAGCCCCACCTACCCCACAGGATGACTGTTGTGGGGTCAGCAATGAAAGGCGATTGTAAGCCCCTTTCAGACACATGAAGTGAGGTGGATGACTTTGGGCCAGTCACAGTTCTCTCAGAGCTCTCTCACCCCCACCTACTTCACAGGGTGTCTGTTGTGGGGAAAGGAAGGGAAGGTGGTTGTGAACCGTTTTGAGACTCCTTCAGGTAATAAAAAGCAAGGTGCAGAGTACCAGCTCTTCCTCTTCTTGTTCTTCATATGTCTGAATAGATTTTCTCAAGCAGATCCCATGTGAGATTTCTGAACAGGGCTGTGACAGAAAAGCACACACTTTTCACACAGAAAGGCTTCTCTTTGTTCCCTGAAAAGGAAAGGGCTGGTGTCAGTGGCAGGCATTGTCAGCCAGTTGCTGAGACCCCTACGGCAACGGGAAAGCCCACCCCTGAAGTTATTGCAGCCTGCCCCCTCTTTCTCGTTGGTGGCATGGAAGTCCCCTGGGACAGCTGGATCTCTCAATTTCTGATCTTAAAATGCAGGATTGTTCAGAGATAGGACACGGCAAGATGGAAATCCAATTGCGCCATCTTGCCGTGTCCTACCTCTGAAGATGCCAGCCGCAGTTATAGGAAAACCATCAGGGACTAAAACTTCCAGACTACGGCCACGCAACCTGGAAAATCCACACTCACCAGTGGACTCTGGCCATGAAAGCCTTCGACAATTCATTTGACATGCATTTGCCATGAGATTGAGAGAGTTTTGCCACACCTGTGGCTGGCCCAAGCCCCCCCAGCAGCCATCATGGGGAGGAGGAGTGGGGAACCAAACCTGTCTCTCCAGCTTAGAGCCTACTCTTCTCAATCAGTACACTTTTAACACCATTTTCCGGGAAAAGCGTCGCTTGGCATGCAGTGACACGTGGCCTCCTATTTCAACCGGGTTCGTTTGGCAGGGACAACCACGTGGAGGGTCTAAGTTCGAATCAGATTGGAAGAAGTGTGCATGCCCACTGAAGCTCATACCATGAATGAAACTTGGCCGGTCTTCAAGGTGCCACTGGACTCAGACTTGGTTCTGTGGCTTCAGACCCACACAGCCTATCCTCCTGACTCTAACCATGTGGAGGGTAAGGGATTACCTGCATATCTCCCTTCCAAAAGAGCTGATGCTAAATCCCTGAGCTGGGCTGAAATGCCCTGGCCTTTCTTCATTCCTGAGTTCCTTCTCTTCCTCCGGAGCCTGCCCTCTGCCCTCCTCTTTGGGGGGGGAGAGAGAAGGATGGCGGGAAGCAAGGAAGAGAAATTTCCCGAGTGCTCTTTTGCATTTCAGCCAGATAATTTCTCAGCCATCCTTGGTCATCCCACGCCACTGCAGACCCTGCCCTCTGGAGGCCGCGTCGTTCCTTCCCATTAGCTAAAATAGTTAAGGGATGGCTGAAACCAGACACCTGCCTTGCCGGAGCCAAAAAGCCAAGTCCCAGCAGCCCTTTAAAAGCACAAGGGCCGCCTTGTCAGGGACACCTCTTTACAGCATCCCTCCGTGCCCCCCCAACCCCATATCCACGCACAAATCCTCCACCTCCTCTGGACTGACAGCTGGGGCATCCCTGAAGCCCTCAGGCACCACCTGCACGGATCCAGGGGACAAGGGTCACCCTGGGATGGCGGCAAAGATGCCGGTGTCTCTGTTGTAAGAGGGGATTCTTGATTTCTCAGCTTTCCTCAGCTCAGGAATCCGTCACGTGAAAGAGAAGAGGGGGGGGGAGCCCGTCACCTTCACCCGAAAGCAGATTGCTTTCAAATCGCCTCTTCAGATGCTTTTACCTGGCTGTGGAGTAAGTGCTGGCTTCCAAAATGGAGGTGTGGGGATGGATGTGGGTGGACCTTTGGTGGCTGCAGCTTGGGCCTTAGGTCAAGGGAGCCCAAAGTCTTTCAAAGGTTGATATGCCATTAAAACTGGTGAGGCTCTTAAAAAAACCCACTTTAACTACTGGAGTGAGGGGGGGGGGAGGGATTCCCCTTTTGCAATTCCTGCATTTCTATTGTGTTCTTTTTGCCAAGCATTTCTGTCTTTTGTGAGCCTTGTGCTTTAAGGGGTGAGTTTAGCCTGTGTGGTGCCCTGGCGGGAAGAGAAAGTTTTAGCAGCAAGAGAGTTCTTTCCATATTCCTCTTTCCTTATCCCTTCCCTATTCCTCTCTGCAGGATTCCACCTTTAACAGGTAGGGTTCTACTTTTAATAAGAAACCACTGAGTCTGGTTCTGCGCATGGTTTGTAAGCCTCGGGTACCTCGTTGGGACCGGATCTTAAGTAAATTGGCGCAGGATCGCAGGCTTTTCCAGTGGATTATCCTGTTCCGCTGCCCTGTTGAATCCCAAATTCCTTCTCTGGTTTCCTCTACCAAGCGCCAAAAGATCAAACAATCTACAGCTCTTGGAAGCCACCAAGCTTTACTTTAGACATCTGGAAGAGAAATTCCTTTACTTTCCCTCACCTGTTCTGAAAGCTGCATGTGCAGGACAGAAAGGTGAAAGAAGAGTGATTATTGGGGGGGATGGGAGCTATACCAGTCTCCTTCCTCTCCACCCCTGCATAACTGCCACCTTGCACAATGCAAGGGGTTTCTTCAAAGGAAAGTTCCACTTCTCTCTCCTCCCTGATAATTACCTGCAGGAATCCCAAGGCCAAGCCTGTACCTTCCACCTATAATTTGCTTCCCAAAATGCCTATACATCTATTGATGCAGCGGTGGAAAAGCCCTAAACCCACCTCCCAAACAACAGAGCAAAAATTAAAGCAGTTCCACCAATCCATGGTTAATGTTGACGGTTTCAGGGGGGTAGCCCTGTTAGCCTGTCAGGGTACTGCATAATGGCACCTTTAAAGACCAGCAACGTTAATTCAGTTTGATTGATGCTGGATTTATTTATCTGAATGTATAACCTGCCATATAGAGCCTCTTGTGGCACAGAGTGGTAAGGCAGCAGACATGCAGTCTGAAGTCTGTCCATGAGGCTGGGAGTTCGATCCCAGCAGCTGGCTCAAGGTTGACTCAGCCTTCTATCCTTCCAAGGTCGGTAAAATGAGTACCCAGCTTGCTGGGGGTGAAACGGTAGTGACTGGGGAAGGCACTGGCAAACCTCCCCGTATTGAGTCTGCCATGAAAACGCTAGAGGGCGTCACCACAAGGGTCAGACATGGCTCGGTGCTTGCTTTACCTATAACCTGCCCTGTCCATTGAAGGCAGACCCAGGGTGACAAACGACATATATAATGTAGTGCAGTGAACGGCATTCAAACCATGCTAAAATGGATAAAAATCAAAAGGTCTAAAACCAGGTCTCAGATGTTGGGGTAGGGTGAGATGTAGGATTACAAATTAGAGGTTAGCTATTTTACTGGCCTCAACTATCTAGGAAGGGCAGGATGCAAAAATAAAGTTTATTACTAGTTTTACTACAGCTGTTAGATTTCAAAGCGCTACTGGACGCATGCCCAGGGTTAATTCTTCAGGTTTTGGGGGACAGGGCAATCCCCCTTTAATCTGCAACTTGACAACAGGGCTAGCACAAACGAAATCCATACAGCCCCTCTTCTCCCCTCCCTCCCACTCTTTCGCTCCTCTTTTCCCAAGACCCAAACGCTTCGCCTCCCTTGAACGGGAGAGGGCAGCAAAGAGCAACAGTCGGCAGCTCCTTGACTTTTTCTTCCTCCTTCCCTCCCTCCCTCCCCAATTTCCAAATCTCCCTCTTTCCCCTCTTTTCAAAGTCCAGAGCGGAGTTTCGGCGGAAGGACGAGCCTCGTCGCTTTGCAAACCGAACCCTCTGCAGCCGGCCTTTCCAGTGCGAGACGAGGAATTGCATTGGGGGGGGGGAAGGGAAGGAGGAGGGGGGGCGGCTTGTAGGGATCGCATGAGGGTTGGGGGGGGGGAGGAGGAGGAAAGGGAGCAGCGATGCAGCGCTAGATCCGGATCCCCTCCGTCCTTTGCAAGCGGACGGTCCGAAGCCGGAGAGGGGGGGGGTGCGGGGGGGGGGGGAAGACAGCAGCAGCAGCAGCAGCCGCGCGGTCCCGAGCGAGCGCCGCTTCCCAACGCGCCCTCTCTGCCCTCCCCCTCCCAAGGTCTCCACGAGCTGAGGAGCCTTCAATGGGATTAAATCGGCAGCGGGGGCAAAGGGGGCTGCGGAGGAGGCGACGAGAGCGGCGCGCGGAAGCCCCCAGCCCGCCCAGGGGCTGCCCGGCGGCGCGGAGCTGAGCGGAGCCGGAGCCGGAGCCGGTGCCGCCGACGGGGGAGGTGGCCGAGGGAAGGATGCCCCCCCAGGCCCGCCGCCCGCCTCCGCCTTTCTGATGGAGCCCGGCGAGAGAATGCAGTGACCGTGATGAAGCCGGACCTGGGAGCGCTTCCCACACTCAACGCGGCGGCCTCGAGCAGGGGGTGAGTGAGCCGGAGAGCCAGCCGGCCGGCCGGCCAAGGGGACCCTCCGGGGCTCGGGCAGGCAGGCAGGCAGGCAGGCAGGGAGGAGGCGGCGGCGCGGGACCCGCGGCTGGGGCTTGGGAAAGCGGCTCCAGGTGGGCTCCGGGGGAAAGTGGACGGGGTGGCTCGGGACTTGTTCCTGGGAGGGGGGAGGGAAGGACCTCTGTGTGAATGGGATTGAGGCGCTGAGGGGGCACCCCCATTTATATACCCCTGCAGGGGGGGGGGCAGAGTTGAAGGGCATTTCTTCACCCCATCCCCACCATTCAGGACTGAAAAGGGGGAAAAAATGCAGCCAGGATACCTGAGTGCGCCTTTCTGCCTTAATTCTAACTTTTGGCTTTTAAAAAGCAAACTTACAAAAAGTCCGGCTACCTTGGCCGGGGTTCTTTCCATGCCCCCCTCCTCTTTTGGGAAGGGTTAATGAACCCAATGGACCACCGTATTGGGGAGGCTGGTGGTGCCTTTGATGGGTGTGTGTGTCTTGGGGGTGTCTTGGGGGGTTGGAGTGCAGAACCCCAGCCCTCCCCCCCCCTATGCCACCGTCCTAAGCACATGGGTCCTGTGGTGGCTTGCTGGGTCCCCAGGTGGGAGCCTTGCAGGAGGGGGGAGCAGATGGACCCAGAGTGCAGAAAGACTACTGTGCAAGGTAGCCTTCTGGAGCATCCTCCGATGGCAGGGCAATATGGTTTGGGGGCAAAAGTCAAAGGTGTCCCTTGGAGAAGACCTGTGGACAGCCACCCCTTAGGCTTCCTTTAGCTATGTGTAGAGCGCATGCTTTTATGTGGGGCATCCCAGGCCTGTTTCCTTACTCCTCCAATGAAAAAGACCCCTGGAAAAAGGTCTGGGAGGGATTCCTTCTCAGGAGTGGGACCATGCTGTGCACCTATGGCAGGGGTAGTCAAACTGCGGCCCTCCAGATGTCCATGGACTACAATTCCCATGAGCCCCGACCAGGGGCTCATGGGAATTGTAGTCCATGGACATCTGGAGGGCCGCAGTTTGACTACCCCTGAGCAGCTGCAGATCTTCCTGTTGTACACCTGCATCGTCCTCATGTCCCTCTGGAGGACTTTTTTCAAAATGAACCCATTGCCGTGCTTCCCTCTGCCCACAGGTGCCCGCATGTGAATTCCTGTTCCGTGCCATCCCCCTCCAGAATGTCGAAACTTTTCCATTTTGCCCAGCGTTGGCTTCAGCATGTCTGGAAGGCTTGCTAATGACGGCCCCTCCTTTTGCCGGGGCCTTCCGCCTAGAGCGGGGTGTTACCTGGGCGGGGGAAACACCTGCCCGGCTTTTTACCAGCCTGTGAATGGGAGAGGTGGACGGCAGCTGTCAGGAGAGGTGGGAGGGGATTGAGAATGAGAGAGAGAGAGAGAGAGCAGACAAGCGCTGTCCTCTCTGTTTATTATCTCTGTGTTTTTCCCCTTCGTCATTTAACCCATGTACACGTGAAGCTGTCTTATACTGAATCAGACTGAGTTCATGAAGGTCAGTATTATCAGGGGTGATCAAACTGCGGTCCTCCACATGTCCATGGACTACAATTCCCATGAGCCCCTGCCAGCATTTGCTGGCAGGGGCTCATGGGAATTGTAGTCCACGGGGCATCTGGAGGACCGCAGTTTGACTACCCCTGACTGGCAAGTGGCTCTCCAAGGTCTTGGTTGGAGATCTTTCACATCCCTTACTACCTGATCTTTTAAACTGGAGGTACCAGGGATCTCTACCACCTCTACCACCTCTCCTGTCCCAGGACTGGCTTCCCAAAGCAGTACACAGCACTGATAAGCCAATCTTATTGTGTTCTTATTGAGATCCAACAAGGAGCAAGCAATAAGGCGCAGGGGCCTCAATATTATTGACATTATAAAATCAGAGTCCAGTGGCACCTTTAAGACCCACAAAGATTGATTCTTTGGCATGAGCTTTCGAGTGCGAGCACTCTTCCTCAGACCTATTGACATTATGTTATTGTTCTAATTGGGTTTTAATGGGTGATTTTAGGGGATTTTATTGTATTCATGGATTCTTGTAAACCGCTGCGAGACATTCGAGACCGGCGGTATACAAATATAAGTATAAATAAATATGGTACATTGATGTAATAAACAGGCATCCAGGGAGTCTACAATCTTCAATTAATACTTTAATAAGCAGAATTCTTAATTGCTTGTTCCTTGTTTGGTCTTTCACTGTGTCCCGCCCCCTCCCATTTCATTTTTGCTTATTGAGATTCGAGCATGACAGAAGGATGGTTGGCTGGTGCCCCCCTTTCCCTGCTGCCTTGGTTGATGGCATTTATTATCGGGGAGTTGTGGGGCTTGAAGAAAAAGAGCTGGCCTTTTGTAACCCGCTTTTCATTACCCAATGGAGTCTCAATCGCCTTCCCTTCTTCTCCCTACAACAGACACGCTGTGAGGGAGGTGAGGCTGAGACAGCTCTGAGAGAACTGTGACTGGCCCAAGGACACCCATGTGTCTCAGAGCAGCTTACAGTCACCTACCTTTCCTCTCCCCACAACAGACCCCCAATGATGTGCAGAATTGGGGAATGCCGGAAGGTAGTTAGAGCCAGCATGGTATAGTGGTTAAGAGTGGCAGTCTGGAGACCCGGGTTTGATTCCCCATTCTGTCATATGCAGGCAGCTGGGTGACCTTGGGCCAATGACAGTTCTTCCAAAGATCTCTCATCCTCACCTCGCAGGGCCTCCCTAGAGCAGCTTCCCCCTCCTCACTTCAGAGGGTCTTCAGATTGGTGGTAGAGGACCCACTTCACAGGCAGAAAGCCCTGAGCAGTCCCACTGAAAGGCCATCAGGGTTTAGGGAAGCTCTGGGTTGGGAAATACCTGGGAGCGGATCCAGGAGTGGGACTTTAGTGTTGTATAATGATATGGGATCCACCTTCCAAAGCATCTCTGTAGCCTGGAGATCAGCTGTAATTCCAGGGATCCCCAGCTCCCACCTGAAGGCTGCCATCCCTGGTCCCCCAGGTACCATTTGTGGGACCCTCTGAAGCAGTCAGGGTAGAAAGCAGTCAGGTTCTTTGATTGGGAAGGGGAGATATTTGTGTGACAGAGCTCCTTTCATATGCTGAAGTGCCCAGATTCTATACTTAAAGGGTCCCAGGTAACAGGTCTTTCCTGAGGAAGCCACTCATCTTCCTTAGTTACCCGAAGAACTGCTGCTCATTAGAGTAAAGCCACGGAAAAGGTCCCCTATCTAGGCCTTCCAGAGGTGCCTATCAATTAATCTCTCAGTCCAATCTTCATATATCATTTATCTTTTGTTTTAAGAAAGGTGGGCACTAGTCAGAAAATATTTGGTTCATTGTTCAGCCATATATTGAAGAAGAAGAAGAAGAGTTGGTTCTTATATGCCGCTTTTCCCTACCCGAAGGAGGCTCTAAGCGGCTTACAGTCGCTTTCCCTTTCCTCTCCCCACAACAGACACCCTGTGGGGTGGGTGAGGCTGAGAGAGCCCTGATATCACTGCTCGGTCAGAACAGTTTTATCAGTGCTGTGGTGAGCCCAAAGTCACCCAGCTGGCTGCATGTGGGGGAGTGCAGAATTGAACCTGGCTTGCCAGATTACAAGTCTGCACTCCTAACCACTACATCAAACTGGCTCTCAAGTCAAGTATCTTTGAAATGTTCACCTTATTACAACAGGGGGGTGCACTTTAATTTTTCAGTTTGATATTTGTGCTATTTACAAATCACGAACGTGCAACAAGGGAAGGAACTTGTGCATTTAACAGTGGTAGGTAAGAGGTTCTGTAGATCAGTGGTCCCCAACCTTTTTATCATCAGGGACCAGTCAACGCTTGACAATTTTACTGAGGCCGGGGGGGGGGGGTAGTCATTTGCTGAGGGACGTCTCTGCCCCCTGAGCCCCTGCTCCACTTGCTTTCCCACCGGTGCCCCTGACTTCCCGCCGCCCGCTGGGGGGCGCTGCCAGCAGCAGCTGCGCAGTGCCACGCCGATGGGGAGCCCCAGCCATGGTGGCCACTGGACAGCACCAAAGGTGAGCCGGCGGCAAAGTGGCAAGGCAGCCCCTGAGGCAACAGCCGGGGAGGAGGACGAGGAGGAGTCATGGCCTGGTACTGACTGATTTACGGACCGGGACCGGTCCCCGGTCCGGGGGTTCGGGACCACTGCTGTAGATGACTGAATAAAGTTTTAGGTTTGTTTGTTTTTGGCTTTTATCCTGGAAGTACCAGGGTCAGTTCCTACACTTGCAATTAAAAAAAAAAAGATTAAAAGCCAAAATAGAGGAAAGTAACAATAACAATTCAAAGACCAAAATAAGTTTTTTAACAGGTAGTTCTGCCAGGATGGGAGCAAGCAAACTGTAGAAACTGTGCTTCCTTTAGGGATGCCAGCCTTCAGATGGAGCCTGGGGTTCCCCCAGGATTACAGCTTATCTCCGGCGACAGATAGCAGTTCCCCTGGTGAAAATGGCTGCTTTGGAGGGGGGACTCCATTGCATTATACCCAATTGAAGTCCCTCTCCTCCGCAAAACCTGCCCTCTGGGGGATGTATCCCCAAAATCTCCAGGTTTTTCCCAACCCAGAGTTGCCAACCCTATCTTTACTGCTTAAGCTACACCCCGGAGTAAGGGGCAAGTAGCCCTCCCTCTTGTCCCTGCTAACGGATCTCCTAGTTCAGCGCACCTTTCCTCCATGGAGTGCTGAAAGGGATACTTCAGTTTTCTTTCTTCCATATCACTGTCACGGCTGCCCTGGAGGCAGGCTAAGCTGAGTGAGAATGACTCATCAAGGGTTACCAAGCAAATTTTGTGGGGGGAGTAGGGATTTGCACTTGGAACACCCAGGCTCTGGCTCAATACTTTAACTACTACATTCTGCTAGCTCTCGAATGACACAAGAATAGAGAAACTACTGCCTACACAGGTTCCAGCGAGTATGCGGCACTATTTTATGGTGGTTACTTATTCAGGCAGTTGACGCTACTTGATGGGTTGTATGTGTTGGAAAATCTGTGCATTGTACATGATTGAACACAATATGAAGAATGTCCTGCAGGGGGTATTAGAGGAGATGGGAATGGAGCCTAGTTAGAATGGGAATTTCCAGATTATTTTCAAATAATCTCCACTGGAATCCTGCTCAACAGGAGACTTCCTGTCACTTTGAGTAGACTTCCTCCTTGCTTGCCTCCAGAACAGTAGTTGGACAGAAGAATGAATGCAGACAACAGTTGAAATAGTCAGATCTCTCTCCTTTCTATGCAAAGTTATTTATTTTCTTAGTAAAACTGTCTTGTTCTCTTAAGCAGCTCGGAGCTTAGCTCCTTTGTATATTCAAACTCTGCCAACAATATGACCACCAGGTAGTAACCAGGCTATTTCTACTGACTCTCCAGAGGCTGAAACCAGAGGCCTTATTATTTCCGTAGCTTCCAATAAATCACCTGCAGAAGATCTGATTCCACCCGATTTATTCAAACCCTTTCCTAACTGTTGGGCCCCAGTCTTAGCCCAGGGTCTTTACTCAGATAAATGAATTGGGTATTTTCCCCAAAGGTTGAAAGATGAGCATAGTTGTTCCTATCCACGAAAAAAGCAATAAGACTGCCCCACAAAACTACTGCCCCATTAGTTTATTAAATATTGCATCCAAACTCTATGGAAAAATTTCTTCTACGTAAGCTAGAGGACTGGGCTGCTGATAGCTATATCTTACACCCACACCAAGCAGGGTTTAGAAAAGGACATTCTACCATTGACCACTGTCAAACCCTCCATTACAGTGTACTCCAGCATAGCGAGAGCCAGTTTGATGTAGTGGTTAGGAGTGCAGACTCCTAATCTGGCATGCCGGGTTCGATTCTGCACTCCCTCACATGCAGCCAGCTGGGTGACCTTGGGCTCGCCATGGCACTGATAAAACTGTTCTGACCCAGCAGTGATATCGGGGCTCTCTCAGCCTCACCCACCTCACAGGGTGTGTGTAGTGGGGAGAGGAGAGGGAAGGCGACTGTAAGCCGCTTTGAGCTCCTTCGGATAAAGAAAAGCGGCATATAAGCACCAACTCTTCTTCAATAGAAGGCCCAATGTGAGCCCTATACGTGGCTGTCATTGATTTAGCCACAGCTTTTGACTCCATTGACGGAGACACACTCTGTTCAAAGTTGAGGGAAACTTACATCAATAAATGCCTACTGTTTCTGGTGCGTGAAATATACTCAGGCACCCCCACAAAAATTAGGGTGGGCGCTTCAGGCTCTCTAACTAATGAGATCACAGTAAGGAAAGGGGTAAAGCAGGGATATGTATTAGCCTCTCTGCTTATCAATATTTACATCAATGATATAGTGCAAAGACTATCGGGCCCAGAATTTGTACCCCCCTCTGTTGGTCAACAAAAAGGTTTCCATTCTGCTTTATGCAGATGACATGGACCTGGTCTCCCTTACAAGCGTTGGTCTGAAAAAGCTACTTAACAACTTGGGTACTTATTGTAAGGAAGAGTCCCTCTCCATCAACTACACAAAAACAAAAAGTTATGGTTTTCAGGAAAAGACCTTAAAAATTCCTTTGGAGTATACATAATATTCCTATCTAACACTGTACTACATTTAAATATCTTGGAATCACTTACGGTGAGACCCTAAGCTGGAGTGCCCATCTTGCAATTAGAAAGGCCTCTGGCCTAAAAAGTCATTGGAGCCATTTTGAGATTTTACTACACCAGGGGAGGGTTTCTAGTTCATCCAGCTCTAAAGCTCTTTGCAGCCAAGGTCATTCCTCACCTACTCTATGCCACCGACATCTGTGGCTGGAAAAAAAAGAAATTAACAACTTGGAGCTCATTCAGAATTCCCCCCCGAAATATATCCTGGCTCTTCCAAAAGTGTTTCCTGCAGCTCTGATGAGGGCAGAGCTTGGTTTTCCTTTGAAGACGAGTTGGTTCTTATATGCCGCTTTACCCAAAGGAGTCTCAAAGCGGCTTACAGTCGCTTTCCCTTTCCTCTCCCCACAACAGACACCCTGTAAGGGAGGGGAGGCTGAGAGAGCCCTGATATCACTGCTCAGTCAGAACAGCTTTATGAGTGCTGTGGCAAGCCCAAGGTCACCCAGCTGGTTGCATGTGGGGGGAGCAAGGAATCAAATCCAGCTTGCCAGATTAGAAGTCCGTACTCCTAACCATTATACCCAGTGAACTTCATGGCTGAAGGGGTGGAGGAGAAAACCCAGGTCCCAGTTTGCCTCCCTACAGCTAGGCCATCCAGGAAATGAAAAATACCCCAGCGTCCCCTATAATGGCTGAAACCTCACAGGATTTTTAGAAATGGGGACTGAGGGCTGAGAGAGCTGGGTTTTTTACTATCTAAAGGAGTCTCAAAGCAGCTTACAATCGCCTTCCCTTCCTTTCCCCACAACAGATACCCTGTGAGATAGCGGGACTGGGAGAGCTCTGAGAAAAGTGTAACTGGCCCGACTAGCTGCATGTGGAGGAGTAGGGAATCAAACCCAGCTTTCCAGATGAGACACCACCATTCTTTAACTACTATACCAAGCTGGCTGTTGTGTAAATGGGGAATTCAGGCTCCCTGAAAGCATAAATATAACCACATACATGTCTCTGGGTGGTTTTGAAATAAAAAGACCAAATAAGCAGATTACTGGGAGATCTGGCAGGGTCAGGGCCCCCAAACTGTTGGATTTGGGAAGCCGGAGAGAGCCCGCAGTCAGTTCGAGGAGGCCAGAAGCAACAAGTGCAGGGTAGGCACGGGTCCTACTCCACGAGCTCCAACTGACATTCAGAAACGGGTAATGTGGGCCAAAACGGTTAGGAGGTCGAGTTCCAAAAGCAGCAGCTGAAATGATAAATGGCCAGGAACAAGGAGAGCGTTCCAAGAGCAGGCCATCGCTGCCTGATGGGTTAATGATGTGGACCCCAACCTTTTTTTAACCGGGGACCAGTCAATGCTTGACAATTTTACTGAGGCCCGGGGGGGGGGTAGTCTTTTGCCGAGGGACGTTGTTGCCATTGCCTGAGCCCCTGCTCCACTTGCTTTCCCGCTGGTGCCCCTGTCTTCCCTCTGCCCACTGGGGGGCGCTGCCAGCAGCAGCTGCGCGGTGCCACACCAAGGGGGAGCGCCAGCAATGGTGAGCCAGTGGCAGAGTGGCAGGGCCGGGGAGGAGGACGAGGAATAGCCGCAGCCCAGTATCGACTGATCCAAGGATCGGTACCGGTCCCCGGACCGGGGGTTGGGGACAGCTGGGTTAGTGGATATCCTGTTTGGGGGAGCTCATTGTTGGGTCATGGTCTCCTGTGGCATCCTCCAGGTATGTGTGTGCTTCTTTGAGGGGTGCACATAGGGTGTGGGTGAGAGCAAGGAGAATGAACTCTTGTTGTTCTGTTTCAATTGTGTGTACGTGTAGGTGCCATATTTGTACATAACAAATTTGTAAATAACATAAATGGTATGGCATATGCCGACATTGACTGTGTCCTCTTATCCAAAATAGCATCATGGTTTTGACTTGAGCAAGGTGGAATCCAAACTGAAAAACCATTTGAGTCAGCTTGGTGTAGTGGTTAGGAGCGTAGACTTCTAATCTGGTGAGCCGGGTTTGCTTCCCTGCTCCTCCACATGCAGCCAGCTGGGTGACCTTGGACTCACCACAGTGCTGTTAAAGCTGTTCTGACCGAGCAGTAATATCAGGGCTCCCTCAGCCTCACCTCCCTCACAGGGTGTCTATTGTGGGGAGAGGAAAGGGAAGGTGATTGTAAGCCGCTTTGAGCCTCCTTCAGGTAGAGAAAAGCGGCATATAAGAACCAACTCTTCTTCTTCTTCTTCAGTAATCTCAGGGCTCTCTCAGCCTCACCTCCCTCACCGGGTGTCTGTTGTGGGGAGAGGAATGGGAAGGTGACTATAAGCCACTTTGAGCCTCCTTCAGGTAGAGAAAAGCGGCATATAAGAACCAACTCTTCTTCTTCTTCTTCAGTAATCTCAGGGCTCTCTCAGCCTCACCTCCCTCACCGGGTGTCTGTTGTGGGGAGAGGAATGGGAAGGTGACTATAAGCCACTTTGAGCCTCCTTCAGGTAGAGAAAAGCGGCATATAAGAACCAACTCTTCTTCTTCTTCTTCAGTAATATCAGGGCTCTCTCAGCCTCACCTCCCTCACCGGGTGTCTGTTGTGGGGAGGGGAAAGGGAAGGCAAATCCAATTGCTCAAGTGTTTAGCATTTTCTCCTGAAAAATGGCATATGGGGAGATTAGGTGTCTGTGTGTGAACCATCATCATCCATGATGCACTGTGAGGGAATTAGTTGTGGGGTGGGTGTTATATTTTAATGGGGCTATAAATATTGCTTTATGTGTGGTTTTATTCTGTAACCCGCTGCAAGATGGTTTGCTGATAGCGGTGGGTAACAAATCCAGTTTAATAATAATAATTTTAACTTTGTGTTTTTATATTTGCGGTTAGCTGCCATGAATCAGCTAGACCAGGAACCATGACCTATAATTTAATTAATAAATAATAATAAATTAATTAAATCTGAAGGCAGCCTCCCCCATCCTCGCTGCTGATGCGATGACATCACTTCCTGTGTAATCTGTATGGCCTGAGCCTTCCTCTTTCTCCTGGTGAATTCCCCTCCAGCCAATTGATCAGCAGCTGGGGGGGGGGCAGGGCCTGGTGGCAGGAACCCCCACTTCCACTGGGGTGTGTGTGTGTCAATTTGTCTACCAAAAAATGCTGAAGTGCACATGTTAACAAGCAGCTCCCCCCCCCCCGTGCTTCAGAGGACCTCAGCCACACCCCCACAGACCCAGCATCATTGGGGGAGGGCATATTCCAGGAGCTTACCCCAAAGCTCAAAGGATTTCAGAAATTATCCTGACATACCGGCATCGCATGGAAGTGATGGTGTATTGAGGTTCTCAGATGGGTGATATTCTGGCTTTTGGGAAAACTCTATGGTAGAATTTGCTTGTAACCATAACTCTCCCAACAACCCTGATGTGTCACTGTCGTTTCTGAGTGACATCAGCATGTCAGATTAATTTCCAGAGTCCTTCTGGCTTGGGGGAGTTTGAGGGGGGAGTTGGGGGGGGGCAGGTGTGCTGGGAAAGTGAGGGAATGTACAAGGGAATGAGAAGGGTAATTAGGCTTTCCTCTCTCCTTCTATTGCTCAGCTGAGAATCTGCTCCCCAAGGAACCAATTTTCACGCTGAATTTTAATAGGTGTTGTATTGTCTCTTGATTTATCCCGGCAGGCAATTATTGACTTAAAAGCAGAATAAAAGTACTGTTCAGTTCCAGTTATTGAAAACAGACCAAACACTTTCTCCTTGCACTCCCTCATCTTGCATGTCCTTCAGCTTTTCGATAGGGCAACTACTTAAACTCGTGGTGAAGCAGCTCTGGTTGTGTGGAGAGCTGGAGAGCCTCCAGCCGCATGACATGGAGCATGAAATTACTCAGAGTTGTAACTGGAAGGAAGCATGGGAGGGGAGAGAAACTGTGCAATTCTTAGAAAGATTTAAAAAAAAAACACGCATCCAACATTAACCGTTAAGCTCTGCCAGCTGCAGGACTGATCTTTGAAAGTGGTGTTTCTTTTTTCCATGAAAATAGTATATTTTTTGCCAGTATGTGCTCATTCTCTGTCTTTCCCTCTTTCTCCCAAAGCTTTGGCTCATGCCCCTGCTTGAGTCTCGTACAGTATTGGCTGTCTACAAAAGTGAGACCTGGAGCCAGCTGGAACCTGTTCTATGACTCCCTTTCTAACTGCCTGATTCATTTCTGCAGAACTCATGTTGAAAGTTCCCCCAAGTTCTCCTGGTCACTAGGGAATTTGGGAAGCTGACTATACCGAGTCATTGTTGCCCCTCACCTTATTGCACTAACACACACACACACCAACACACACACACCAACACACACAAACTCTCATGCTACCAGGTGAAATAGGGTGAAGAAGGGCTGGCAGATGGGGTGTCGTGGTTAGAATCATAGAGTTGGAAGGGGCCTCCAGGGTCATCTAGTCTAATCCCCTGGAGATTGTAGGAAATTCACAACTGCCCACTATAGTGACCCCAATACCATGCCCAGATGATGCCCTCCCCCAACCAGAATCTTTGACCAGTCTGGCCTGGAAGAAATTTGCTTCCTGATCCCAAATTGGCAATTGGCATTTTCCTGGGCATGTAGGAAAGGACCACAAGTTCTAAGCCCCGACTGTCTCTTCTGCCCACCCTATCACAATCTGCTTCACAGAATGACACAGATATCTCACTAGGTTCTGAGACAACCAGGTTCAAGTCCCCAATTCGGCATGGACCTGTTGCACACACTCGACCTCAACTGTCACCCGTCTTCAGAGGAGAAAACCAAGGAGGCTAAGGAAGGCATTGTAAACCACTTTGGGTCCCCACTGGGGACAATAGTGGGGTGAAAATAAATAACAATGTTTTTGTACCCCGCTTTTCACTACCCGAAGGAGTGTCAAAGCGGCTTACAATTGCCTACCTCTCCTCTCCCCAAAACAGAACAAGCAAGCTGATTGTAGCCTATTAACCAGCTGGAACAGGGGTATTTAAAAATCACTCTCCTAGGTGTACTGATTCAAATGGGTAGCCGTGTTGGTCTGAAGTAGCACAATAAAATCAGAGTCGAGTAGCACCTTTAAGACCAACAAAGATTTATTCAGGGCATGAGCTTTCGAGTGCAAGCACCCTTCCTCAGACCAAGAACTCCCTCAGCATCCACTGTGGCCCTCTGTGAGGGAGTTGAGGCTGAGACAGAGCACTGAGAGAAATGGGACTGGCTCAAGTTTACCCAGTTGGCTGCACGTGAAGGAGTGGGGAATCAAGCCCGGTCCTCCAGATTAGAGGCAGCGCCACTCTTAACCACGATACCACGCTGGTGGAGGCAGTGGTTAAATGATGGGAATTCTTCCCAGCTTTTATGCATTGGACAGGCTGTGTGCTCGGCTCGTTTAGGAGTGAGCCAATTTTAAATGGATAAGGTCCAAGAATGTCTCCCAACAGACAATGTGCACAGCTCTCCGCTCTTGTGGAAAGTGTGTCTTAGAATGGGTTTACTGAAATCCTTGGTCCCCTAAGAATGATCATTGCCCCCACGACCTGACCCTACTGGTTGTTGGAGAACTGGCTTAAAAAAAACCCAACCAAACATTTGTAGGGTTGTGCGCTTTGACTGCCAAAGCGGCCGTTCCAGCGTGAAGTGGCCAAGGCCCTGGCGCTGGCCACTTCAGTCTGGACTGGCCACTTCGGCCGCCAAAGTGCACAACCCATCAACTTTGTGAATCTTATCACCCCTTTTCCTTCCAAAGGAGTGTTATCCATCTAAGGCAGGGGTAGTCAAACTGCGGCCCTCCAGATGTCCGTGGACTACAATTCCCAGGAGCCCCTGCCAGCGTTCGCTGGCAGGGGCTCCTGGGAATTGTAGTCCACGGACATCTGGAGGGCCGCAGTTTGACTACCGCTGGTCTAAGGTAACATAGATGTCAGTGGGTTGAAAGTCCCCAGGAGGAAGGGCTGGTGAGCATAATGAGACTTGCTTCTGAGGAGACATCCCTGGGCTTGAACTGTGTGGATATTGTAGCCACCTACTTTTTGACCAGGGAGGAGCCCCTGAAAAAGCTTTTCTAGCTTTGAGGAGCCTCAGAAGTGGTCAGCTGGCCACGTCTTTCGGCCACCCCCCCCCCCCCGCCCCAAGAATTTACTTGTCATTGGAAGTGACTTGACCATCCGCGTTAACAGGCAGACTTGATGAGGGCTGGGGGGACGGACGGACAGGGAGTGGTTTAAGGTGGGAGTAGGTGTGCATGTTCTGCCCCCTCCCAAGCACAGAAGCCATGAGAGACTCTTGCTCAGGAGGGGGAGCAATGGAAGGTGCCAGTTCCTTAGCTTGTGGCTGAGTCCATTAAGGCAGGAGGGGGAAAGCTGCAGACCCCCTTTGGAGCTCCTGCAAACCCCGGGGGGGGGTCTGTGAATCCCTAGATGGGAATCCCTGGTTGTAGCCCAAAATGAATCCTGCGGCACCTTAAAGATTGATGTTTCTGATAGGAATAGGTCTTCCTGGACTATCTAGGCCAGGGACACATTCACACAGTGTGTTGGAAGACCAAACCATGGCATAAAAGCAAGGCATGAGAAATGTCGTACACACATAGCAAAGTTAGGAACATGCGGCGCCGTTGCGATTCTGTTTAGCTTAAAGTGCTGATTTGCACATGTCACACGCTCGCCCCGGTATCTATTCACTGGCTTACGTTTGCTGCACATGCCGGCTGCCTTCATCAGGGAAAAGAAAACGAATTGTGGTTGAGCCGATAATGAAGCTCTGAGTCTGGCATGGGGTATAAGTCTTCACTTGCTGCTGCAGTCACCGATGAGCATGTACAAATCTGTTTTTGTCTTGGTTTATGCAATAAAATAGACTTGATAGATGGAAGAGAGCATGTTTGCAATTTCCCACAGAGGAGTCAGCTGGTTTTTGTATGCGTTGACTCAGTCCATTGGCCCGGCGAGCCCAGCAACGTTTACTGGCAAGCGTTCTTGTAGCATTTCGGCAGAGGTCCCAGCTGGGCTTCGTTCCTGAGAATCCTTTTATTGCCTGGAGATGCTAGGCTAGACGTTGAACCTGGGGCTTCCTTGTGCAAAGCATGCATTCTGTCGTAGAGCTGTGGCCACTTTCTGACGCCCCTGAAACAAAAGCCTTGTGCCGAAGTTACATACATCCTGTGATAGATTCAAATGGGTAGCCGTGTTGGTCTGAAGTAGCACAATAAAATCAGAGTCCAGTAGCACCTTTAAGACCAACAAAGATTTATTCAGGGCATGAGCTTTCGAGTGCAAGCAGTCTTCGTCAGACAAAGTTGCATTGTATAATTTCCTCTGCTATATGTCTGGTGCAAACTGTAATAAAATTTCTATCTATCGTCAGACGAAGAGTGCTTGCACTCGAAAGCTCATGCCCAGAATAAATCTTTGTTGGTCTTAAAGGTGCTACTGGACTCTGATTTTATTATACATCCTGTGAGTACATGTTTGCCCCTATTTGTGAGAGCATGTTCGCTTTACAAAAGAAACTAGGGACCGGTGCCTGGATGGATGTAGAATTTAAATCACGTGCTCAGATGTACATGTGTTGAATGTCACATGAGAATCGCTGAATGCATGTGGAGGAATAATATCTAGTGTATGTTCTTCATGGATTGTGCATGTGTTCCCTGTAACTAGAATGGGGATGAAGACCCATCCTGTATTCCCTGTACTACATGAAATGGACATGGTCAAGCAACAGACTTCTTGGGATACCATTGTGATGTAGGGGTTAAAGCAGCCTTTGGCAGAGTATGGTTGGGAAGCAGAGCCCCAAAGCCCCTCCCCTTCCCACCCTCTTCAGGTTCACCGATGGCCATTTTGGGAGTGGGAGGCAGCCCAATAAATGTTTAATAAATTTTAAAAAAATATAAAAATGAATTAACTGCCACCCATTCAAGAAATCCTTCCAAGGCTGTGAAGAAAACCCAGGTGTTCAGAAAAACCTGGCTTAGAAAACCAGGGTTAAAGTGTTAGTCTAGGGCAGGGGTAGTCAAACTACAATTCCCATGAGCCCCTGCCAGCATTCTGGTAGTACCAGGTTTGAATCTCTGCTCTGCTGTGGAATCTTGCTGGGTGACCACCACGCTCAGCCTAACCCACCTCACAGGGGATAACCCACCTCCAAGACATAGAGCAGGGGTGGTCAAACCATGGCTGTCCAGATGTCTATGGACTACAATTATTATGAGCCACTGCTAATTGGCCATGCTGGGAGGGGCTCATGGGAATTGTAGTCCATGGACAACTAGAGAACCAGTTTGGCCACCTCTGCCACAGTGTATAAAAGGAGAAATTACATTCTTTATAGCTCCTTCTGTGTTCATGTGTATATATTTGCCTGCAGGCTGAATAAGGGTAAGTTTCGTCTGCCCCTATCATAAAAACTCAGGGGGTCGTTGGCTGTAAACCAAAGAATTGCTGTTCTAGAAAGTAACACCATTAAGGCAAGATATAAGGCTGGGGAGCCCCTGGGGAGTTTTCATGGAGCCCTGCTGGGGAATCCCTGGTGTAGAGGATAGGACTTCCCTTCATGACTGATAGTTTGTATGGGATTTCCCACCCATCCCTGGGTACATTCCTCTTTCCTTCTGTGAAATGTTGGCACATATGTCTGGCATATGTAACAAACATGGGCACAGATTCCTCACGTCTTGTTTCTAAGCCTGGAGTCTCAAACTTAGCACAAAGCACAGTGGCGCTAAAAAAAAACCTTTTCTTTTTTTTCTCTCTGCACAAGCCACCCGAGGAGATGGCATAATTTTATGCTATGTGACATGGCAGTGACTCTTACGTCAAGCTCATTCTAGTGGTTTGTGCTCCACACGTTTCTTTCGCAGGTCCTTCCAAACGGAACAACTAATTTTAATGTTTTCTCTCCCTCTCTTTAGGGTGCCCCCCTTTCTCTGGACTGTTTTCTATTTTACCTGTTTCTTAGGATTCACGCAGGCAAGGTCAGAAGGTAAATTTCATTCATCTGCTTTTTTTTTGTTGCTCCTTTTTGATTGTTGGTGTGTGGGGAGGGGGATCATTGGGGGACACCTGCTACTGTCTGTCATCCCTTGCTCAAAACCTGTTGATTGCCTTTTTGCTGAGGCAATGTGCACATGTTTAAAATACACTAGGCATAGAAAGCAACAGCACTGTTTTAAAAAAAATGAAGGAATACTTTAAAAATATAATAATAAAGTCATAGAGTTGGAGGGGGCCATACGGGCCATCTAGTCCAACCCCCTGCTTAACACAGGATCAGCCTGAAGCATCCATGATGAATATCTGTCCAGCTGCTGCTTGAAGACTACCAGTGAGGGGGAGCTCACCACTTCCTCAGGCAGCCCATTCCATTGCTGAACTACTCTGAAAGTTAATCCCCCCCCGATATCTAACAAGTACTGTTCTACATGTAATCGAAACCCATGACTGTGGGTCCACTCCCTGTCCTCCTCCAAGGGACACCCTTTCAAATACTCCCACAAATAGTCTCCCCACAAATGCATACATCCTTTCCAATATCATCCCTGAACGTTACTCCCCTGAAGTTTGGCACAGCATAGGGAGCTTTCACGTTGCCAGCATGTCTTAGAGCTGGAAGGGTCCACACAGGCCATCTAGTCCAGCCCCTGCTCAATGCAGGATCTGCCTGAAGCATCCAAGATAAGTCTCTGTCCAGCTGCTGCTTGAAGACTGTCAGTGAGGGGGAGCTCACTACCTCCTTAGGCATCCCATTCCACTGCTGAACTACACTGGCTGTGAAAAATCTTTTCCTGATATCTTGCCAGTACTGTTTTACACGCAGTTTAAAGCCATGACTGCAAGTCCTCTTTTCTGCTGCCCACAGGAACTACTCCCTGCCCTCCTCCAAGTGACAACCTTTGAAATACTTCAAGAGAGCAATCCTGTTCCCTCTCAGCCTCTTCTTCTCTAGGCTGAACATTCCCATCGTCACCAAGAAGTTAGTCACTGCCGATAAATCTTCCCAGGCAGGATGCCCCTAGGGGGTGCCTTATGTCAGTGGGAGTCATAGACATTATGGGACCATTGTCTCTGTCTGTCTGTCTGTCTGTCTGTCTGTCTTCCTCCCTCCCTCCCTCCCTCCCTCCCTCCCTCCCTCCCTCCCGTCCGTCCTTCCTTCCTTCCTTCCTTCCTTCCTTCCTTCCTTCCTTCCTTCCTTCCTTCCTTCCTTCCTTCCTTCCTTCCTTCCTTCCTTCCTTCCTTCCTTCCTTCCTGTCAATGCCACCTCATGGAGGCTTACAGCAATTTAAGAAATACAATATATAAAATATAATCAACATTAAAGACCTAAAAATAACCCACTACTATAAAATACATCTCAGCAGCATTAATAACAATCCACAACCACATTGGTGTTCTTCTCTGATCATGATTTAGAGGTTTCAAGGAGAGGCCCATGATGACTCAGAAGCTGATTCTGCATTTACTTTGTTTTTTCTATTGTGGATCCTACTGAATTCACATTGATTTGAACTCGGGCCTTCCTCTATCACCCCCCTTCTCCATTGAAACAGAAAAGTGTTTTGCACATGATTAGGGAAGCTCAGAAGGGGGGGGGGGAAGAGCCAAGTGCAGCAGGAGCCTCTTTCTTTCTTTTCTTGTGTGTGTGGGGGGAGAGGATTGGAGACAGCAGAGGAGGGGAAATAAATCCAAGAGGAAAATCTCTGCCAGGATAAGTTAGGGCTGCTGGAGCATCTGCCAAGAGAAGTTAGGGCAGTGGTTCTCAACCTTCCTAATGCCGCGACCCTTTAACATAGTTCCTCATATTGTAGTGACCCCCAACCATAAAATTAGGCAAGTGTTCTTTCACAGAAATTCGACCAAAACTGACCAATGAAGTACTCTGACTCACCGCAGAATATGTGTTCAATGACGATTTGATGGTAGTGTTGAAACCATGGTAGGTTTTTCCCCCCAAGTATGGCCAATGCTTGATGTTGTTATATGAATAATGTGCCTGTGTGAAATCTATCTTGGAACTCTCTAGAGCAGGAATAGTCAACCTGTGGTCCTCCAGATGTCCATGGACTACAATTCCCATGAGCCCCTGGGGCTCATGGGAATTGTAGTCCATGGACATCTGGAGGACCACAGGTTGACTATTCCTGCTCTAGAGTGTCTATTGTGGGGAGAGGAAGGGAAGGCGATCATAGGCTGTTTTGAGGCTCCAGGTAGTAAAAAGTGGGATGCAAAAAACCCAGCTCTTCCTCCTCCTCCTCCTCGAAGATGTATTGTTACTACAGCCCCACCAATACATTGTAATGACAAGGAACTCCAGATGTTGGTTTTTCCTGCATTTTGACTCCTGTAGTGTGCATGGCATCCATCTTCCCCCAATGCTTGCAGGCCTTTTTTTGAGGAATTTTAAAAACTCTGGTAATTGACATTGCAATGTGCCATAAACCCCCCCCCCCAAAAAAAAACCCTTAGTAATTAACATAGTAATGTGCTATAACCCCCCCCCCCAAAAAAAAAAAACAACCCTGGTAATTGACATAGAAATGTGCAATTATATTGTAACTAGAATTGAAGCCCGTTGTGGCCGATACAACGGGCGCTAACATGCGTGGAGGAGGAGAAATAGCAAAGAGAGGTGGAACGAAAGAGAGTGACTAAGAAATAGAGAGAGAAAGAGGTTAGAAAAAGAGAATGGAAGAGAGAGAGAGATAAGAAAAGACAGGGAAAAGAGAGTGAGAGCAGGAAGTATTGGTAGAAGGAAAGAAAGTTAGAAAGACAGAGATAGGAAGGAGAACAGAGAGACAAAGAGAGAAAGACAGGGAGAAAAAAGACAGAGCTATAGAAGGAGGGATGCAGAAAGACATAGATAAGAAAGAGAATGAGAGGAGAGAGAGAGAAAATTGGGAAGGGCTGGCGCAGAGTCTCCCAGGCTGGCCGGGGCTTTTCGTGTCTGGCGGGCAGCAGACAACCCTCAGGCGAGCTTCCAGACCCATGGGGGAGTGGAGCCAGCCCTCCCCCCCCCAGTCACCAGTGGGCTGGAAAGTCCTCCTGTGGCTTTGTGGGTGGTGCCAGCCGATCCATATTTTCCTGCCCAGATGGCAGCTATTCACACTTTGCTGCTATCTTTCCCTGAAAGTCGGCAGTAAAAGTGGGGAAAACTCAGAAGGCACCACAATACAATGGGGAAGTGGGGCACACTTCCCAACAGCATTGATCCAGGGACCAGAAGAAGAAGAGTTGGTTTTTTTTATACCCTGCTATTCTCTTAAAGCAGTTTTACAATTGCCTTCCCTTCCTCTCCCCACAACAGACACCCTGTGAGGTAGGTGGAGCTGAGAGAGCTCTGACAGGACTGCTCTGTGAGAACAGCACTATCAGGACTGTGACTAGCCCAAGGCCACCCAGTTGGCTGCATGTGGAGGAGTGCCGGATCAAACCCAGCTTGCTAGATTAGAAGCCGCGGCTCTTAGCCACTACACCATTCTGCACCATAGGCAATTTTGGAGTTTTATACCCTGCCTCTTCCATAGTTAGGAATCGCAGTGTGGGTGCTTTGCTCAGGGCCTTCCCATTACTTTGATAGTATTATAGATTCAGGTGAGTCGCAGTGTTGGTCTGAAGCAGCAAGTTCCAGGGGCACCTTCAAGACCAATAAATTTTAATTCTGAGTATGCACTTTTGTGCGCGGGCAAATGAATGCATCCACTCCTAACAACTACACCAAACTGGCTCTCAAATAATCAGTATGGCCAAGGAATACGATTACTGATTGTGTAGTCCTGATGTCTGAACTCCTGTGGGTAGCTTCGAGCCTCTAAGCCGGGGGTCATCAACCCCCCGGTCTGCGTCTCGGTAATGGGCCGCGAACGTCTCGGTACTGGGCCAGCAGCGGCCGCGCCTGCCCCCCCTCACAGCAAGAAGCTCGCCAGGCCGCAAGCAAAGCGCCCGCCAAAGTGGCCACATCGCTTACAGCCCGGCTAGCTTCTCGGTGCGAGGGGGGGGAGGAGGCAGGCGCAGCTGCCGGTGTGCTGGCAAACACAAACACGCATGCGCAGAGCTGCCGCGCATGCTCGTTTGTACCCCCGGCGGACGCAAATGCACATGCCGGCAGCTCCGCGCATGAGTGTTTGCATGGAGCTGCCACGCATGCGCGTTTGCGCCCTCCAGCGGGGTGCAAACAGGCATGCGCGGTCAGCTTCACACATGCACGTTTGCGCGGCACTGCCGCCTGTGTGCACGCCCGGGCCGCTGGCTTTCCCCCACCTCCAGAAGCGGTCTTCAGCCAGGAAAAGGTTGGGGAGCACTGCTTTAAGCTGACTTAAGGAGGACGAAAAGGAATGTCTCTGCGGCTACAACAGCTACCTGAAAGGAATGGAACATCTGTTTGTTGGCCAGCTACCTCCTTGCTCCTAAAATAGCAAAGCTTCCTCCCCTGAATTTGCTCAGGGAAATGACTCGATTGGAATAACTCCCCCCTGCCCCCTGATCCAGCAAGCAAGGAGAGTTTTTAGATTCTTGTGCGTAAAAGCTGCTTGTGTTTCCAAAGGAGGCCTGTGCTATGCAAGTCAAGCAGTCTGGTTCTGCCTCTTGTTGTTCCCTGGGGAAAAGTCTGAATATTTGTCTCCCTTCTGCTTTTTTGAGGGAATAGCTGAGGCCAGCCACGGCCTATTAAAAGTAGGGCTGAGGCTAGCAGCATTGCACTGCTCTCCTCTTTCTGGCTTTACAGCTTGGTGATGGAGTTGGGGCTACTAGTCTTAGCCTCTTGCAGCCAGACAGCCATGTTTTGGAGCTCACTTGTAGCTTCACTGGGCTTCTGTACATAAAGATATATTTCTGGTTAGCAGGGTTTGCAAACATTATCTTGGGGTACTTGTGGACTGTAAGCTACATATGAGCAAGACAGTGTGATGCAGTGGTAAAGAAGGCAAACGCAGTGTCAACAGAGGCATCACAGGGGAATCACAAGAGGTCATAGTTGCGCTGTAGACCTCATTGGTCAACGTGCATCTGGAGTCCTGTGTGCAGTTCTGGAAGCCTCATTTCAAAAAGGGTGTGGACAAAATTGAGAGGGTACTGAGGAGAGTGCCGAGGATGATCCAGGGCCTGGGGACCAAGCCCTAGGAGGAAAGGCTGAGGGACTTGGGAATGTTCAGCCTAGAGAAGAGGAGGTGGAGAGGGGACAGGAAGGCTCTCTTCAAGTATTTGAAAAGATGTCACTTGGAAGAGGGCAGGGAAAGGTTCCTGTTGGCAGCAGAGAATAGGATCCGCAGTAATGGGTATAAGTACATGCAAAATGGTTCTGGCTATGTTAGATCCATGGTGGATCTCGTGGGTCAGTGACTCACAGGCGCTGAAATTGTTGCAGCTGTACCAAGACTGCATTAAGGAAACTCCCACACACTCACAATTTATAGTTTAACAAAAGGAACACCCACAACCTCGTGAGATTGGCTGGATTTCGAATTATTGATTTAAATTAATTGGATCCTGCAGCCAGGATTCTAGCAATACATTGGTTGAGACCATGCCTGCTTTGATCCTACCTTGGACCTCAAGCTTGGTCCTCCATAGGATCGTTAGTCTGGTCAGATACACAACAGGCTAGATATCAGGGGGAAAAAATTGACAGTCAGATTGTTCAGCAGTGGAAACGGCCTCTTCCAGCTCTAGGATTATTTATCATGGAGGCTTTAAGCTGATCCTGCATTGAACAGGCATTTGGACTAGATGGCCCTTTCAACTCTAGGATTCCTATCCTGGGTGCTTTAGGCTGATCTGCATTGAGCAGGGGGTTGGACTAGATGGCCCTTCCAACTCTAGGATTCCTATCCTGGGTGCTTTAGGCTGATCCTGCATTGAGCAGGGGGTTGGACTAGATGGCCCTTCCAACTCTAGGATTCCTATCCTGGGTGCTTTAGGCTGATCCTGCATCGAGCAGGCGGTTGGACTAGATGGCCCTTTCTAGGGTTCCTATCCTGGGTGCTTTAGGCTGATCCTGCATTGAGCAGGCGGTTGGACTAGATGGCCCTTCCAACTCTAGGATTCTAAGACATGCTGGTAGCGTGAAAGCCTCTTGTGCTGTGCCAAACTTAGGGGAGTAATGGTCAAGGATGATGTTGGAAATAATGTATGTGTTTGTGGGGAGGCTGAAGGGAGAAATGGCCAGATTGATAGCTGCTCAGGGATGGGTGAAGAGACAGAAGGGCGAGATGAGGTTGCAGGAAGAACTTCAAGGATGCTGAGAGTGAGAAGACAAAATGAGCCATAGAGGACAACGGGGTGACACGTGGAAAGAATTGAGGCGCACCTGGAATGTTGCTGGAGCGAAAAAAGGGGGGTAATGGAACTCTTCCCTGTGGGACAGATCTCTGTGTAGGAAAATGTAAATAAAAAACAAAGGGGTAATCCTACCATGGTGCCAGGAGAGAAGAACATGTAGTTTGAGGGGAGATAACAGAAGCAGGAGAGGAAAACTTTGAGTGCAACGGCACCTTTAAGACCAACAAAGTTTTATTCGAGGCGTGAGCCTTTGTGTGCAGGCACACTTCCTCAGACAATGCAGATATAGAGTGAATTATCAGTCACTTAGTAAAGAGCGTCATGAAGATACCAAGCAGGAGACGTTGGTTATGAAGAGAGGTTTGTAGGAAATTGTGGGGCAACCCAGGGAGACTACACTTTGGTGTGCAGAGTGGAAAACGGGGCTCGTGGACGATGAGTTTCAATGGTAACAAAACCATTGTTTTTCTGCCGTTTTTTGTGACATAAGTAAATAAAAACGGCCTACAGAATGATTGAGATTGTGTGCTAAAAATAAAAATAAGAAAAAATGAGGGGATGTGATGGGTCTTGCTGAAATCAAGAGCTTTTTGGAGTAGACCCTGCAAACCAGTCTTTGAAGAACGGCCTAAATAGGAAAGCAAATACTAGAATCCATGCCATTAGCAGAGGGGTTTTTTTTTAAATATAAAAATGTCATTTTCCCTCCCCCTGCACTGTCCAATTTATTACTTCCTCACATAAGAGGTGAACATCTGGTGGAGTCACTTGAGCAAACATTTTTCAGTCTGACTTATATGCTAACTTTGAAAAAAAAAAGAACAAATATTTAGCTTGCTTTTGGCATTGAATTTTTTTTTAATGTGGAGTCATTTTTATTGGTAATTGTCACTCCCGTCGGAGCCAGAGGGACTGTTTAATTGGTTTGACCACTTGAAGCAGATGCTCAACTAATACACAAGGCACGGCATATGTGCAGAACGGAGTCTGGCTTGCATGAAGCTCAGGTCACCTTTGAAACATCATGTGGGTAGGACCTTCAGGGACCTGGTTTGGGTGAAGAATGCTGCTCTTTCGTGAGCCGCTACTCACTTCTTCAGGTACCACTAAGTGACCAATGACAAATGAAAGCTCCTAGGAGTGGGCGCTTTGGCACCCGAAGCAGCCGTTCCCTCCCGACGCAGCCAGTGCCGCAGTGCGGCACTGGCTGCATCCGGAGGGAACGGCTGCTTCGGGCGCCAAAGCACCCAACCCTACCCCTTTATAAATTTTGTTGGCCTTTAAGGTGCTACTGGACTCTTTTGTGCTTCTGTTAGACCGTTTATGCATTGGGAACTTCACTGCCCCAGCTCCTGTGCAGGAGCACAAATCAGGGGTGGATGAGGTGCACCAGGCCAAGTGCTCCTCCATGTGGGTGCAGGAAGAGGTGGGATAACCTGCCATGACTAAAGCTCCAGCCTGCAGCCTGGCATGAAACCTTCAGTGCATAAACGGTCTTACTGTGGAGCTTAAGAAGGCATTTTAAAGAAAATATTTATAGCATCAAGGCCTAAACATACAACAGCCAGGTGCTGGGGGTATCACTAGATATGGCTACCCTTGTCAGTATCTTCGATGTACCTCTCTGGGGCATGTTTTCTGGCTGTGTTAGCTGACAAGCAGTTCAGCAGCTGGTCCTTGGGAACAGTCCAGCACAGTTGCTGCTACACGCTTTTCAATTCTGTTCAAGTCGGCAAATTCTTAAAAGAGTTCGGAGGGAGGAGAAGCTCTCAAGTGGAGGTTCGTTTTGTCTAGGAGTGAGCCCAAGTAGTAACAAATCATGTATGTGGTAGCCATCTATCATATCCTCTGCAGCACAGAGGTAATGGAGCGGACATTTCTACGATTCTTCCACTTGACCCTGAAATGTGTCTTCACATTTCTTTGCCGTGGAGCCTCTGTTTTTGCTGGAAAGAACGCAAACACGGCCTGCTCCTCCTTTGAGGTCAGGATGGTGGTGGGGAGGGGGGCGATATCTGGCTCGTTTGATGGCCTTTCAGGGGTTTAAAATAAAAATGGGCAGGATTTGCCAAAACCAAGGAAGGATACTGAGCTTTTCCCCCCTTCTTTTCCTGGCCTGGGGAAAAGATGAACATCAGTCTGCCTGAAGCTGGCTTCTATTCCAGCCTGTGCTTGCAGATAGCTTGGCCAGCTCCACAAATATGGAGGACTGACAGGGATAAAACAGAAAAGGGGTTGGGGGTTACTAGCCGTTCTTGATGACGTCCAGATTGTCAACAGCAGTTTTCTTCAACTGCCAGCCATCTATCATGAGAGGGTGCAGCAGTAGTATCCCTAAGAGGAGCTGTGGGTGGGGAGAATCTCCATTATGCTGTCCTTGCGGCCTATCTAGGGACACCTGTTTGGATGCTATTAAAGAAGTGATGCTGTTATAAGGTTGAGGAGGTGATTTTGCCATGTTGTTGCTGCTTTTGTTGTGTTTTATTGTCTGTTTTTCATAGAATCCTAGAATCATAGAGTTGGAAGGGGCCATGCAGGCCATCTAGTCCAACCCCCTGCTCAACGCAGGATCGGCCCAAAGCATCCTAAAGCATCCAAGAAAAGTGGTATCCAACCTTTGCTTGAAGACTGCCAGTGAGGGGGAGCTCACCACCTCCTTAGGCAGCCTATTCCACTGCTGAACGACTCTGAACGTTTTTTTCCTGATATCTAGCCTATATCATTGTACTTGTAGTTTAAACCTATTACTGCGCGTCCTTTCCTCTGCAGCCAACGGAAACAGCATCCTGCCCTCCTCCAAGTGACAACCTTTCAAATACTTAAAGAGGGCTATCATGTCCCGTCTTCATGTCCCCTTTTAATGGGTTTTATTTGGACGTATTTTTATGGGTTTTAATTGGACGTATTTGTAACCCACCACGAGCCATTCTGGGAGTGGTGGGCAATAATAATAATAATAATAATAATAATAATAATAATAATAATAATAATAATAATAATAATAATAATAATAATAATAATAATAATAATAATAATAATAATAATATCCTCACTAGCACTGCTCTGTGAACTTGTTTTAACTGGGCATTTTCTGCATGTAAGTGTGTGCTTTCCCACAAAACCCCTCATCAGTGCTCCAGAATCCAAATATGGAAGCACTCACACTGTAGGAAAGAAAGCTGGCCTAGCCTTAAGCCTGCAGTGCTAGGGCATGAAAGAATATTTACCTCTTGTTGTGTAAAGAAGGAATGAATGACTGTAGTATCATGTAGTTTGGTGAAGTGTATCAATTGCTGTGTTGGACTAGGGGGTAGAAGATCCAGGTTCAAATCCCCACAAGTAGTAAAGCTTTGATTAGTGTCCTTGTGTCAATCATTGTCTCTCAGCTGTATGATATTTGTGAGGATAAAACCGGGAAGGGGGAACCATGTATACCAACCTGAACAGTGAACAAATAACAGAATAAAAAAAATATATTGGATGACATAGTCTAGACTGAACTTGTCAGATCTTTGTAGCTAAGCAGTGTTCACCCTGGCTGGGCTTGGGATGGGAGACCGTCCAGGAATACCAGATTCATGACACAGAGGCAGGCAATGGCAAGCCACCTCTGAACATTTAGAATCATAGAAAGAATCATAGAGTTGGAAGGGACCTTCTGGGCCATTTAGTCCAACCTCCTGCACTATGCAGGACACTCACAACCCTATTGCTCATCCACTGTAACCTGCCAGCCCCTTGAGCCTTCACAGAATCAGCCATGAAAACTCTATGGCAGCCTTTCTCAGCATCTTTACTGTTGAAAAAACCCTGAAATATTCGTCAGGCTTCAAGAAACCTCAGAAGTGGTGCAGTTGTGCAGACTATTGTTGGGAAGCATAGCTCGGGTGTACCCGCCCACCTGAGCCCCTCCTTTCCCCACCCCCTCCAGGCCCACCATTGGCCGTTGGGGGTGTGTGTGTGAACATGACCATATATGGACATATCACCTAACAAATGTTTTAACAAATAAAGAAAATATATTAAAAATTAATTAGCCCCACCCATTCGGGAACCCTTTCCAGCGCCGTCAAGAAAGCCAAGGGCTTTACGAAACCCTGATTGAGAAAACCTGCCCTATGAGGTCACCATAAATCAGCTGCCACCAGATAGATGGTAGGATTTGTCCCATTCTGGTCAGTCTAGTGATGGAGCCAGATCCCTACCTTGCCTGATTGAACATATTTTTCTTGTATCTGCTTTCAGATGTGGACGTTCTTCAAAGATTGGGCCTGGTGGGGCCAAAGCCATTGGGTTCAGGGTCGTCTTCACGCCCCATTCCTCACGGCGTCATCCCATTCCAGTCAGGGGTCATTTTCACCCAAAGAGCGCGTATTGAAGTGCCTGTTGGCAGAATCATTCCTGCCACCCTTGGCTCGGACTTGGCTCTGGTGCTGAGCTTGTGTTCTCATCGAGTCAACAGTGCTTTTCTGTTCACCATCAAGAGCAGGAAGAAGAAACTCCAGCTGGGTGTGCAGTTCATTCCAGGGAAGATCATAGTTTACGTAGGCCACAAGCACTCCGTATATTTTGATTACAATGTCCACGATGGTCAATGGCACAATCTGGCCATTGACATCCGAGGCCAGGTGGTCACTCTGTTTACCTCTTGCGGGAAGCAAAAAGTGCATGCAGATTTGCATCTTAAAAAAGATGAGGCGTTGGACCCGGAAGGGTCTTTCCTTTTAGGCAAACTCAATCAGCACTCAGTACAGTTTGAAGGCGCCCTTTGCCAGTTTGATATTTATCCTTCCGCCAAGGCAGCTCATAATTACTGTAAGTACCTGAAAAAGCAATGCAGGCAAGCGGATACTTACCGGCCAATTCTTCCACCTCTTGTCCCGCTTCTGCCCAAAGACTTGAGAACTTCTGAAAGGACCCCACCACAATCAGACCTTTTCTTTCTGGGCCTGAAGAATCTGACCACTGTGATCCCCCCATTGTCACTGTTTGAGTCCACCACGCCTCAGAGGAACAGGAAATTGGTTGCGGCATCCACCACCATTGTACAATCTAAACGGCCAACCGTGCAACCAGCTACCAAAGATGCAAAGAGAATTGTGGCCTCATCTCCCATCCTGCCAAAGACTGAAGTTCAGCTGCAAGCCCAAACCCTCCATCGGACTACCACAATAGGTCTTCAGGCTCTCACAGCAGCTCATCGGACCACCACTGTAGCCCTTGGAGCATCTCGTGCTACTTCCGGTGCAAACTTGGAGAAGCCTCATTTGTCCACCACCAAAAATGTTCCTTCTCCCTTCCCCAGCTCAACTCCAGGTCCCACTGCAGTTATCAACAAGGAGTCAGAGAAGAAGACCAAAAAGAAGATCAACCAAAGCCCCACTGTTAAGTCTCTTCAGATGGCTAGCACTACAAAGCCAGAGATGAAGAAGGCTGAAAGCTCACCCAGGAGTCTCCTTCCAGTGACCATAAAACCCAATCTGGAGAACACAACCAAGGATCCTATACCAAAGAAGTTATTACCTTTACCGGCACTAAAAAAACCAGATCCTACCATCGTTGCTGTTCCGTATACCAGGCCAACCTTTGGAGCTTATCCTGTCATCAGAGTGAATGTGCAAAGTATCAACTTAACAACTCCAGCTGCCACAGACGGGTATCAGCTGTTTGATCCCATTGGGCCTACTCTTTTTCCATTTTTTATGGAGCTTCTGGGACCTAAAGGAGACCAAGGTCCTCCGGTAAGTCAATGTTTTCTTCATGATTTCAGTTCATGGCATGTATATGGTGAAACTGGTCCCTGGATCATTTCCATCCCTGCCCCCAGAGAGATTCCCAGCCCCAGGGAGATCAGGCTGGTCTCAACAAAGACCTGGGCTCTGACCTGGTAGAATGAACTGCCGGTAGAAATCTGGCCCCTATAGATCTGTCAAAATTCTGCAGGGCCTGTAAAATGATGTTCTTCCACCAGACCTATGGTTGAGGCCAGGCCGGCATAGAAATACTGCACATTCCCCTCCCCTCCTCTCTTTGCCTCCCTTGTACGGCAGACATTTTATCATCACAACTACTGAATTTACCCGCTAAGCTGTGGTGGCTATGCAATTTATTGTATTTTATAATGTTTTTATAGCTTTATAATTTTAAATGTATACAAGTGTTGTAAACGGCCCTGAGCCCGTCATTTGGGGAGGGGCGGTCTTTAAATTGAATCAGAAATAACATAAATAAATCTTTGAAATAGGTAAAATGTGTTAGATTCTGGGCTCACATAAGTCTCTGTGGCTGGTCTGTTGAGCAAAAAAAATCTAGGCATGTGCAAAAAAAAGAAGAGGAAAAGAAAAGAAAGACATTAGGTCAGAATATCTTTCTTTTCTTTTCCTCTTCTTTTTTTTGCACATGCCTAGATTTCGGACCATTTCAGATTTGGCCTGAATCAATTCAGATTTGGCCACCAAGATGCCCCTTCCTGGCTCAGACTCATCCTTTGGTGCCATAATAACCTATGGCATCCATAAGGTCAATGGGAAATTTTCCCTTTCAGTCTATTCCGTGGTCTGGAGGGGGGCAGAGGTTTGAGAAATGGACCCCTTGGTCCAATCTTTTTGAAACTTGGTGGCTCTTCTCAGGAGAGGCTCCTGCAGCCATGCTGTGCATTTGGTGCCTCTACCTCTAACCCCCCACCTCCCCAGATCATGGAATAGATGGACAACGGACATTTTGGTCTTTTTAAGGTGCCTGATCTCCACATGGCTGACTCACACCTGAATTGCGTGACCGCTTCAGACAGTTTAACTTAAGGAGAAATGGAATTTGGACCGGATTTGTTCAAAAAAGTGTCTAAATCAATGTTGATTAAGGTACTTGTTGGACTATCTGAAAGGCATCTCCCATGCCTAGAAATATCTGCTAATAGCAAATTATGACATGATGCCAGACCCTTGCTGGGGAACAAGGGCATGTCTGCCCACCCTTTCCCAAGTGTGAAAATCCTGCCTCTGCTACCACACACAGATTTAACACCCAACTTGTGCATAGATAATTATAGATATTGTGGCCAGTTCTTTAAACAAATTGTTTTGGGGGAATGGACCATACAATATGTAGGTCCACATGTTGGCTGCAGAGATTTAAGTCTCTCTATGGATGTTTGGAGGTTGGGCAGATGTGCCAAGCAGGAGGGTAGAGTAAGCAAAGCAGTACACCTAGGACAATAAAATCAGAGTCCAGAAGCACCTTTAAGACGAACAAAGATGTATTCAGGGCGTGAGCTTTTGAGTACAAACACTCTTCGTCTGAGTGCTTGCACTCGAAAGCTGACAACCTGAATAAATCTTTGTTGGTCTTAAAGGTGCTACTCGACTCTGATTTTATTGTGCTACTTCAGACCAACATGGCTACCCATTTGAATCAGTACACCTAGGAGAATGACTTTTAAATACCCCTGTTCCAGCTTGCTTGTTCACTATCTTCCAGCTAGCTATGAAATGAATGGACAGCTGTAACAATAAACCCTGCAAATTTGGAGAATCCTCTTGTGAAAATTTAGTATTTGCTGTTCTCCCACATTTTCATTTTGACTCGCTGCCTAGCTTAGAGCTTGCTCTTTCTCATACCTTTGAAATGTCTTTTGAGTCCTTCCCTGGATCTATTCCTCCCTCTTCTCATCTTTCTCCTTGAAAATCCCCATGTGGACCTAATGTTTATATAGACTAAGACCGTTACAGTCGCTTTGAGGTGGGAAAAGTAAAAAACAGAGCCAGGAAGGTGTGGAAGGAATGTGGATGGTGAATTTACAAGTCCCGTCTCTAGGATTTTTCCAGTTTCCTGGCCAACCTATTGGACAGAGGCAGTAACATCCTTCACCTGCTGAGACCATATTGTAGCTTTTGTTTCAAAAGAGCTGTTTCCCGTGCTTTTCTGACTTCCTTACCGTTTTTCTTCAGAGGCTGTGCTGGCGCACACATTTTCAAGGAATGAGATAAAAGACTCTCTTGTGGCAGCAAATTTGCCCTGTCCCCTTCTGTCCTGCACAGTTCTTTGGGATCGTGAGTTAGTGGAACAGCAGCCACCTAGTCAAGGCCCTTGTCTAGGAGAGCTTATTATGTTCTGTCCTATTTGTCTTAAACTCCAGTGCCCAAGGGGCAATTGGTCTCCATTTAATGAAATGAGTTCACCTCTCCTTACAGCAGGGGTAGTCAAACTACGGCCCTCCAGATGTTCATGGACTGCAATTCCCATGAGCCCCTGCCAGTGAATGCTGGCAGGGGCTCATGGGAATTATAGTCCATGGACACCTGGAGGGCCGCAGTTTGACTACCCCTGCCTTACACTGTCATGTGCATAAGAAATGCTCTGTAAACAGTTAATCTTGCTTTGGCCAGAGAGCAATGGCAAAGTTCACTTTGTCTTCACACCACGCTATTTCCTTGCACGCAGAAATGCATTTTCCATGTGTTCTGTTTTGGACTCAGTGAAATGAATCATGCTTCTGTTTCGCTGTCTGACAACTTCTAAAATCCTCCTTAAAACAACTGAGTTCTGGGGGAGTTTTGTGGAATCCCCAGCGGAATCGCTGCAGAATGAACTGCTTGGCCAAGGCTTCTCCTTGTGGTCGGTTGCTACGCAAGCACTGAGATTCCGTCTAGGAGAGGCCAGAGAATCATCAGGCTGGAATGAGTCCAGTCAGATGCCGCAGTCAAACCTGTCTCCCCCAAAGAAAGATGATCCTATCTTTATAGCTGGGGAAGTCTAGTGGAGGAGGGGGAAACCCTGGATGCTGCCCTGAACTCCGTAGAGGGAAGGTGGAGTTTAAGAAGTAATAACAGAGCACAGATAACAGGCAGCTGTGCGGGCAGCTGAGCTAGAATAAGGTTAAGGGCTCGGAGATGGTTTTAGGGCTTGGTCCCATTGGGCAGTTGCCTAAAGTCCACCACCCCTGGGAGAATGTGGCAACCCTGCTGAGGTCCGATGAAAATGGACTAGCCTGAACTACCTGGGTCAGGGAAAGGGCTTCACCAAAGGCGGTGAAAGGGCTTACTTTGCATTTGCATCCTCATGGTCCCCATGTCCAGATATGCTCTTCCTGTGCCTGGCAACTGGGCCGTGGTGGCAACCGGAATGTGGCATGAGCTCCTACCGCTTTCTTCCAGATTAGTCGTTCGTTTTCTTGCAAAAAAGAAAACGGGGGGGGGGGGGTCTGAAGTAAACATCATTTCCCCTCCATTCTCTATTACCTTGGTAGGTGGGAGTAGATTGTGATTGGCTGCCGCCATGTTATATTATGATTTTTAATGTCTTTTAATGGGGTTTTAATTGGGGTTTTTAAGCCAACTGTTACTCGCCACGAGCCTACCCAAGGAGTGGCGGGAAATAAATCAAATAATAATATTTGATTGCTTTCCTTCCTCTGTCCACGACAGACACCCTGTGAGGTAGTTGAGGCTGGGAGAGCTCTAAGGAAACTGTAATGGGCCCAAGGTCACCCAACAGGCCTCAAGTGTCTCAGAGCGGCTTACAGTCACCTACCCTTCCTCTCCTCACACCCTATGAGGTAGCTAAGACAGCTCTGAGAGAGAGCCCAAGGTCAATCATCAGGCCTCATCTGTCTCAAAGCGCCTTGTGAGATAGGTGTGGTTGAGAGAGCTCTGTGAGAACTGTGACTGGCCCCGAAACAGCACAAAGCCCATTCCTTGGGTTTCCATAAGTCCATTGCCACTTGCAGGCACTACTGCAGAGCATAAATCGTGGCATAGAATACATCCATCTAATTTTAACTCAATGTTTTCTGATCTGACTGGTGTGTCATTCGGTGCGTGGTGACTCACTGCTGGAAGTGTGATGCAGATCTGCTAATAATGAAGTACAAAACAATACTATTTCTTGAGTATACCTTTAGTCCCAAAAGTTTTTAGTGCAGTGCAGAACAGGCTGTTGCAGGCTAAATGCGTATAGCTTGGAAGTGAAGAGCATTCAGCAATGCGTAATAGCATAAGAGGTGTGGTCTTGCTCCAGTGCCTGATTCTCCCTTTAGGAACTGGTGCTTTCTAGGGATATCCTCATTTTTATGCTTGCAATTTCAGAGGGGATTTTCAGGGGAGATACATAGGGGATCTGGAATGCTAGGAAGCGCCTACGAACACCTACCCCTCTTTCTCCTGGCTCTATTGATGCTGCTGCTGTGTCCTAGAAAATTGTGGGGCATAGTGATGGTAGTGATGTTTTCCATTCTGAACTTGTTGGCAGCATCTCATTAAATAATGTAATGTAACATTATGCAAGTGCTACTGAACCTTACCAAAATAATACTACTAACACTAAGCATTAAAATCGTGTGTGTGTGTGAAGGGCTGTCAGGTTTTGGAGGGCATATTTATTTATTTATTTTATTTATCATACTTATATACCGCCCTCCCCAGAGGCTCAGGGCGGTTATGGTCACCAGAATTCAGAAGTGCCGTCAAGTCACTTCCAAATTCCCCCAAAATATCCTGTTGTTAATAGCTGTTCTCAGGCCTACCCAACTGTGGGCTGGGCTTCCTTGATTGACTTCATCCATCTCATGCTGGGTCTTATCAGGGTTCGCCAGCTCTGGGTGGAGAAATACTTGAAGATTTTGGGGGTGGAGCCAGGAGTGCATGGGATTTGGAGCAGGGAGGGAACTCGATAGAGCTGGGGTGGCCAAACTGTGGCTCACCAGATGCCCATGGGCTACAATTCCCACAATCCCATGTGGGCAGGGGCTCATGGGAACTGTAGTCTATGGGGATCTGGAGAGCCACAGTTTGACTACCCCAGCAGTTGAGTATAGTACTGTGGAGTCTCCAAAGCCGCCATTTTCTCCAGGGGAACTAATCTCTTTAGGCTGGAGACGGGCTATAATTCCAGGGGATCCCTAGGACTAGCGTTTCTAGGTCTCCCCTTTTTCCTCTTGCCTTCCTCTTTGTGAAACATTTATTGGGTGATATGACCATATATGGTAATGTCAACCTGTCTCCCCCCCCCTCCAAAAATGGTCAATGATGGGCTGGGAGGGGCCCTAGGTGGCCATGTACACAGCTCTGCTTCCTAACCGTATTCTGCATGATGGCACCACTTCTGGGGTTTCTCAAAACCCAAAGAATGTTTCAGGGGTTTCTCAGCAGTTAAAAAGTTGAGAAAGGCTGCTGTAAAATCATAAAGGCATCATAAACAAAACAAGCCAGGGGCATAGAAACAGAACGAAACAACAACTGAACACCTAAAAACACCCATAAAATAAACAGAACATCAGGGCTGAATCTTCACGGAGCTTTTATTCCAATCCCAGGTTGATTCAGTCCCTGCCGTCTCCACTGAATGCGATTTCCATTTTTATTTTGTCCAATTTTAATTTTCCCTCTGCAACAAGCATGATTGATCCGGAGTGACCCTACCTTTTCCCCGCAATATCTTAGAGGGTATATAACCCTCAGTATTTGAAAAATCGCCATCAGTAAGCATGGAGCTCTCTGCTTATCCCCGAACTAACTTGCTGATGAGCCTCCGACATTGTAGAAAAGCCCTGATTGGCCAAGGCTTCAGTTCAAAGGCTTCCTTGTTCCCAGTTTTCAAGCTTGCCTTAAAGGGGAAACCTTAACTTCTCTCTGCAGAAGCTCCAGAAGCCCTAACTTCTCACAGCAGAGATTTGCCTCTTGGATTTAATCCCCCTCCTCTGCTCTCTCCAATCCTCTCCCCACTTCAAGAAAAGAAAGAAAGAGGTTCCTGCTGCGCTTGGCTCCCCCCCCCTTCTGAGCTTCCCCAATCACAGGCAGAACACTTTTCTGTTTCAATTGGGGGGAGAGAGGAAGACCTGAGTTCAAATCGATCAGGATTCAGCAGGATCCACAACGGAATAAACAAAGTAAGTGCAGAATAAGCCCAGATAACCATGTTTTGTTATGTTTTGGCTTGGCACTAAAAGGCAGTATGGTCGCTGCAGGCCAACTGTCATGGGAAAGGGCTTTCCCAAAACGAGGGGCCAGCACTGTAAATGCCGTGTTTGGTTTCAGACTGTAGCCATTTGCAACCATCAACATTTCACTCCACATTCCTCTTCATCTTGTAGATTATTGTTATATAAGCTTGATTTAAACCTCACCTCACTGATTCACTTCAAAGATTTTTGCTCTGCCTTTCTAGCAGGCAAGGTATTCCAGGTCCCTTATTAATTCCACAAGAACAACACGCAGTCCATTCAGTTAGCAATTATTTTAAAAAGGCCCCCTGGTCGGCTAGTGTTCCTGGTGGGGTAAGGCCCTGTCCAAAACGAACCATCTCTGGTAAGCCTAAGGCGTCCCAGTGCCTGGCGTGCAGTGCATGAGATCAAAGTAAGATGGGCAGGCTGAGATAAGGGAGAGGACCAGGCCCTTTGGCCCAAAACAGGCAGTGCTGCTGCCCCTACCCCCTGCACCGCGGTGCTGGCTGCTTCGGGCTGGAACGGCCGGTTTGGCGGCCGAAGCGCCCAACCCTAGCTTGATCTCATCCAAAATGCCTGCCCAGTCGTGCGGGGGCGATGCCAGAGCAGTTACTCACCCCAAGTGCCCTTTATTATCTGGATGCTGGGGGATACAAAGGCATTTGTGCAGCTGCATAAATGTTAAACAGCGAAATTTCTCATCCGTCTCTCCATTCTGGGCACTTTCAAGAAAGCACTAAAGACAATGCGATCCCTCGGAATGAGTCACTGCAGAGGTCAAGGAAAACCCCCTTAGACAGAGGTCTCTCCTCCCCCTCCCCATTGCTCTGGATTTATTGCTAGAATATGAGGGAGGCCAGAGCTACGTGGGGGCTGCTGCGTGATTCTCTTTGCCCGAGATCCAGGGCGTGAACTTTTCTTGAATCACCATCATACATTTCCCAAACCCCACATACATGAGTCATAGGCCAGGGGTCGTTTTCCACAGTCGCCTATTCACTCCTCTGGCAGCCTCAGGTGCTCCTCGATCCATCACTTTGTCTGAAATTCCTCACTGCAGAAGTAACCAGAAGCAGCTTTCTAGCAAGGGCCAAAATGGGCTACTATTTTCAGTGCAAGGCCTAGTCTGCACACATAGGATAATGCATTTTCAATGTGCTTTGGCAGCTGGATTTTCCTGTGCAGAACAGGAATATCTACTTCTAAAGTGCATTGAAAGTGCACTATCTATTGTGTGCAGACTAGGCCTAAGACTCCTCCAAAACATCAAAGATTTTTGACAAATGTTTGGCATCTTCTTCATCCCTCTAAGAACTCATATAATGGGGTAAGTAGAAGACTGAACTACAACACAAATAGTCCCCCATTCAGATCTCACCTGTGATGCGCACTCACTAGATGGTCTTCAGCAGGAGCTGGTATCTGGAATGGAGGATTAATAATGCCATACTACCTTGCGTTATTGCTGTATGGATTACAGGAGGACAGAACATGTATAAACTTGCTTTGGACACTAAAGCAGTGTGTCACAGAGGTTCAAATGTTTTCTTTTCAAGAGCCAGCTTGGTGTGGTGGTTAAAGAGCAGCAGCCTCTAATCTGGAGAGTGGGTTTGCTTCCCCACTCCTCCATATGCAGCTAGCTGGGTGACCTTGGGCTAGTCACAGCCCTGTTAGAACTGTTCTCACAGAGTAGTCCTCTTAGAGCTCTCCAGTCTCACCTACCTCACAGGGTGTCTGCTGTGGGGAGAAGAAGGAAAGGAACTCTTAATCTTCTTCATGAAGAAAAGTTGGTTTTTACATGCCAGTTTTTTCTACCCGAAGGAGTCTCAAAGTGGTTTACATTTGCCTTCCCTTTCCTCTCCCCACAACAGACACCCTGTGAGGGAGGTGAGGCCGAGAGAGCCCTGATACTACCGTTCGGCAGAGCAGCTTTATGAATGCTGTGGTGAGCCCAATATGGGGGAGGAGCAGGGAATCAAACCTGGCTCGCCAGATTGGATTTCACCGCTCTTACCTGCTGCACCACCCTGGCTCTTAGCATGCAGAAGGTCCCAGGTTCAATCCCCAGCATTTCCGGTTAAAAAGGCTGAGTACCATGAGACATGATGGACCTCCGCCTAAGAATCTGAAGAACTTCTCCGAATAAACAGGAATGTCCTTGATGGCTTCCATGGTATCCAATACAAGAACCGTGGATTCCTCAATATGAAATCAGAAAAGCACAAACAGGAATCACCAAGGCTGTTCAGTAATATCCACTAGTATGTTTAATATTAGCACACATTCAAGAGTTAACCAGAACGGGTCCTAGGTTAAGATACCCGCTTTCTGCCTGTCTTCGTTAGGGTTGCTCTATAATGCAAATAAGTACATAAATCCAGATTTATGCATCGTTTCTCAAAAAGTGTTATAACAAAATATTTTCAAATAGAATGCTTTTTGAGGGATGACATCAGTCAAGCATGGAAAGAGAGAAACTCTCCCAAGGGCTTCGACTGAGCAATCAAAGAAGACAGTGTACGGAAAGGCCCATATTTTGCTCTTCTCTGTCCTTCCCTCTTTTTAGTCACCAGACTTTACTTCCGGCCAATTTCAACTCCACAGTGACCCCCCTTTTTTTGTGCTGGAGCATTCAGACTTTTTTTTCAAGCCCTAAGATTTATTTAGCAAAATTTATAACATGCCTTTTTGCTGTAAAAAACAATACAATGATCTGGGGATAGTCTCTGTCTTTGTAATTTCCTCTTTCTTTGTGATTTCCTTTGCACTGATTTTTGCAGGGCTCTCAGTGCCAGTGGGCTTAAGTAGACTGTAGCACTGCTTTGGATGGCATTAATTAATCAATCAATTAATCAATTAATCAAATAATTAATTAATTCATTCATTCATTCATTCATTCATTTTTCTGCCTTCTCTCCAGCATCTTGGGATGGGTCACAACAGAATAAAGTTACCGTACATAGATAAAGGAAAATACAAAATTAGGCATTTAAGTTAAATTAATAAATTTAAAACATTAAAACGAGAAGTTTAACAACTTAAAATATGTCCAGTTCTTTCTGCAATATGGAAGAAGGAAGGGGGAGGGTCAAGGGGGAGGAACCTTTTCCTTGGAGTATAATTTTGTGGGTTTCCGGCAGGGTGGCCAGCGGTTCCAGATTTCATTGGAGGCCTCAGCCCTAGGCCTGGTGGAACAGCTCTGTCTTACAAGCCCTGCGGAACCGATTAAGGTCCCGCAGGGCTCTGATCTCATTTGGTCGACTGTTCCAACAGGCCAATTTAATTTCCTTGGAGCCAGGAATCCGGAGCAGGTTTTGGTCACCAGATCTTAAAGCTCTTTGGGGAACATAAAATGAGCTTTCCTGACAAAAGCTGACATTCAGCCTGTTTGTTGTTTGAGCAGCTTTCCTAGGTATTGATAGCATCTGAAAAAGACACAGCGAGAGCCAGGTGCTGTTGGAAGATGACCGTTTGTGGTGGGAAATGTCATCAATTCATGGCGACCCTGCAGGGTTTTCAAGGCATGAGATGTCCAGGGATGGCTTGCCATTGCCTGTCTCTGTATCGCAACCCTGGCCCTCCTTGGTGGTCTTGCTTCCACATACTAAAAGCAGACCAGCTTTGGGAACGAATGCTAACAAATTAGGTCTGCTGGTCAAGGATCGCCCAATTCAGAGGCAGTATATATGTGAATATCTTTCTAAAATTCCTACGGGGTGGGGTGGGGTGGGGGTCGGGGAGAATTGTTGTCTGCATGTTTCCCAGAAGCATTGGTAGAACCATTCACGACGCTAGGGCAGTGGTCCCCAACCTTTTTATCACCGGGGACCGGTCAACGCTTGACAATTTTACTGAGGCCCGGGGAGGGGGGTAGTCTTTTGCCGAGGGATGTCACCGCCGCCTGAGCCCCTGCTCCGCTTGCTTTCCTGCCGGTGCCCCTGACTTCTCGCCGCCCGCTGGGGGCGCTGCCAGCAGCAGCTGTGCAGTGCCACGCCAAGGGGGAGCCCCAGCCATGGTGGCTGCTGGACAGCACCAAAGGTGAGCCGGTGGCAGAGTGGCAGGGCAGCCCCTGAGGCAGCAGCTGGGGAGGAGGACGAGGAGGAACCGCGGCCCGGTACCAACTGATCCACAGACCGGGACCGGTCCACGGACTGGGGGTTGGGGACAGCTGAGCTAGAGGACCCCTTTTAGTGAGAACTAGGAAAAATTTTCTCTTGCAAAGGACAGGACGGAGAAGAGCTCTACCAGCAGTTGATGGAGAAGAGCTCTACCAGCAGTCCTTCATCATGACTGCTAATAGAGCCTCCATGTTCACAGGCAGCCTACCTCTGAATACCATTCGCTTGTGAATTAACAGCCAAGGGAAGGAAGGGAAAAGGCTGCTGTCTACAAGCCCTGGTTGTGACTTCCTTGGAAATATCTGGCAGGTGGCTTTTGGAAACAGGACTAGATGGCCCTTTAGTCTGGACTTACTAGGACTCTTATGATGTTCATCTCCAAGCTGGAGAAATGCAATCAAATAATCCCCTGAACTTACTTTTTCTTTTTCCCCAGTCAGTTTCACGCAGTTTGAAATCGTGTGATAGCCCATTTGAGGGAGCTTTTATAAGAATACGGTTACAAAAGGGAGGCCTGGGGTGTCTGTTCCAGCCGCCTTGAATCAGTTTGTACATTCCCGACTGCCAATATCAATATCCTTTTGGCCCTAGGAACGTCTTGGGGAACTGATTTTATTGGGGGCTTTGAGAAGCAATGGGGCCAATTAAAAAGCTCAAAATAGGATCATACGCCTATATGTGCTGATGCCATCTTATGGTAGGGAGATTTTTCCATGAAAGCTGAACCTTTTAGATTGTGATTCATCCTATTTCATGTTTAGTTCTATGGATGTTGGATCATTTCCCCCCCCTCCTGTTTGATGGATTTAATACTCTTATCTGTTTTTATGCCCGTGTTTTTTTAATGCTCTGGTCTATGACCATTTAAATAAAGATTGATTGCTTGATTTATATCTGGTGATGCTGAGGCTCTTGGGAGTATTTACAGTGCCCTGGTTAAGAATAAATATGGCATTTCTGGGTGGTCTCATAGCTGTTTAACGTTCGTTGCCCTACTCCCTTTCAAGCTGAAAAAAAGAACCCATATTTCGGTGGAGCCATTTGTGTTTGGGTGGGGTGGAGGTGGTCAGACTTCGTCTTTCATTTTGGAAACCTTTTTGTGGGCAATGGTTTGCACTGAGTTCAGATCATACCTTCCTCCCTCCCAGATGTGTGGCTGTGAGTTGGTGGTACGTAAGCAATACATAGAAGAGTAACTGGAGGGGATTTTTCGGAAGGCCCAGGCAGACAAGACACAAGGTGATGTGAATACGGTTCATCGTCGTGTTTGTAAATGGCAGTAGGAACTGCCTGATTTGGACTGGGATCTTGGGTGTGTGAGGCCTGTGTGATTTGGATCTTGGTGTGCCTGGCTTAGCTGCTCATCTTCCTTCATCTGTCTGTTAGTCCTGGAAGAGGGAAAAAACAGGCAAAGAGAGAATGTCTTTTTCCCTCTCCAATTTACTAGGCTAAGGAAGGGGGTTAAACCCAGCAAGGGAGGAAAAGGGTAAAACCCTATATGGCTGCTGTTTTCCTTTTAAAGCAAAATGCTGGGAAGATCTGATCACAGAGCTTCCAGCATCTCACCTTGTTAAATTCTTTACTGTTGTTCGTTTGACTTGAATGTGCATTCCTTTCTCCGGTTGCCACTGACATATGCAGATCTGTGTTTGGGTCAGCATAACCTTCTGAATCCTGAACAACATCTCTTAAAAAAAAACACCATCACGCTTCTAGCTCTCATGGTTGTGGAAATAATGTCTTCACTATGCATGGAACTGAGCAGAGTTCGAGTTCAGAGGCAGCTTTAAGGCTAGCATTTTTTTATTCAAGGTATACGCTTTCCAGAACATTCAATGGGTGATCTCCGAGTAGCTTTTTTATTGCAAAGGAACTTCAGGAACAGACTAGAAAGGGAAGTTGCTGAGTTGCAAGTTATCACAACACTCAGAACAACAGAACCCCCAGGACATAACAGAGATATTGGTTCCTTATTTCACTACATACACTAACCTCATTCAGGCCTTACATTTATATTATCACTACACTAAGGAGGACTACACATTCTCTTTATTTCATTTTATTTCTTATTTGGAATAGTAAAGCGGAATAGTGATTGTAATGTAATGAATAGTAGAATGGGATGTCATTTGAAATGGTAGAGTGGAATGTATTTATCTGGTCTGGTGACAGAGGAGATATACATGGCACAGCAAACTGCCACACATCAAATAAGATGATATAAAGGAAAGGGAAGGCGATTATAAGCCGCTTTGAGCCTCCTTCGGGTAGGGAAAAAGCGGCATATAAGAACCAACTTCTTCTTCTTCTTCTTCTTCTTCTTCTTCTTCTTCTTCTTCTTCTTCTTCTTCTTCTTCTTCTTCTTCTTCAGTTGCCTCCATGATTGAAGGGGCCACGGACTAAAAAATGTGACAAGGGGAGCCCAAAAGGTTTATGGGGGCCCTGGCAACTGAACTGATGAAATACTCTTTTTCTCACGTATGATGTCATTAATTGCTAGAAAGTTCAACCTTTATCAAGGGAAAGAAAAGAAACCATGTCCTTTGTTCCTTTGTATATGCTTGAATCAATGCATTCAAGAAAAAAAAAAGAATGCACATGCTTGAATCAATGCATTCAAAAAAAAAAAAAGAATGCACATGCTTTCTTGGTCAAATGTTCCAGAATATTCCAGAACTGTTTGATTATGTTTAAGGTTACCAGGTCCTCCCTTGGAGGTGGTAGCCCCCTGCTGACAGGCCCTGCCCCCCAGCTGTAGATCAGTGGTCTGGCAGGGGGACTTACTTGGAGAAAGAAAGAAGAAGAGTTGGTTTTTATACCCCGCTTTTCACTACCAGGAATCTCAAAGCGGCTTACAATGACCTTCCCTTCCTCTCCCCAGAACAGACACCCTGTGAGGGAGGTGGTGCTGAGAGAGCTCTGACAGGAGTGCTGTGTGAGAATAGCATTATCAGGAGCATGACTAGTCAGGAACCCAAAAGCTGAGCTGCAAAACCAATATTTTCAAAATCTTACAAATATTTATTAAACAAAGTGCTCTGATATACATTAAAAACAACACATATTTAACTGCTCATGCCCAAATAGACCAAACATGTTTCGACCCCGAGGGGTCTTCCTCAGTGGTCAAATTTAAGGGCCGAAGCAGCCATTCGCACCCGAAGCAGCCAGCGCCGTGGCACGGGGGGGAGGGGCGGTTCGGGTGCCGGCGCTCCAGTTGGCACATGCACTCTGTGCCTGTGTTCATGTGCCAACTGGTGCGCTGGTGTCCATACTGCCCCTCCTCCCTGCACCATACCGCTGGCTGCTTTGGGCACGATTGACCACTTCGGCAGCCAAAGCGCCCTACCCTAGTTAAATTAATGTGTGGAACGCTCTTTTGTCTAATATCAAAATCTAAAGGCTTGCTGGGTGGCAAAGAAAAATCCTGAAACAAACATAAATGTTTAAAACATGTTAGAATGAGCATATATTTTTTAAAAAGAATATCTAATGTAATATATTTTATTTATTTTATTTTATATATATTTGATTTGCATAAACATGGAGGTAACTTAGTGTTGGGTATAGCTCCAACTGGTATTTTTAAAGTATCTTATTTGGAGCTCCTCTTCTGAAATACGTAATATCTGCAGACTCCGCTTTGTAAAGAAGATGGAAATAAAATTATACTATTCAAAAAAATGCCCATATTTCAAACAGAATATCTCCATACATATAAAAATGAAAATGCAGGAGCATGACTAGCCCAAGGTCACCCACCTGGCTGCAGGTGAAGGAACAGGGAATCAAACCTGGCTCGCCAGATTGGAAGCTGCCGCTTTTAACCACGACACCAAGAAAGGCCGAGACCTCATCACTGGTGTCACACAGGAAATGATGTCATGACACTGGCGACATCCAGGTGATGCTCTGGCATTTGGGCAAACACTCTATGATAGAAGCTAGCTTTATCACAGAGTTTTTGACCAAACAATGGAGCATCACAGTGTCACTTCCAGTGTGATGCTGGTGACTAGGCCTGGGCCTTTATCCAGATAGATCCCCCCGTGTCTCCTACTAGTTGCCAGGAGGAACCTGGCAACTGTAGTTATTATACACGAAATAAAAAAATCAAGAACCATTTGTGTAGTTCTTATGGTTGAAATGGAAGCATCAAACCATGAAAATTGGGTTGCTTTCTTCCAGTTTCTTTTTTCTGCTCCAGTGCTACCACAGGATGGCCTTTTCAGGAGGGACCCTCCAAGGTTTACCTCTGCTCTAAACAGTGCCGTTGCGTTTACATTCCAATGGAATGTTTAAGCTCTACGGTTTGTTCTTAAGCATTGTTACTATAAAGATCGGCAGAATACACTCCGGACGCTGCTTCTTTCCATACCGACTCCATGGAAGAGCTGATTTTTCACGTCAACCGAGTCTGTGTGCTTAGGGAACTGATCGGGGGACGCTAGAAATTGGGGACACACCAGAGTTGCTGTGCTTTATTGTGGGTGTTTCAGAACATGATTGTGAACACAGGAGTCAGTCTGCTGGATCAGTTATCCTATTGCCCATGTGCCATATGCTACACCATTGTCTACTTTTGTATCGCGGCAGCTCTACCAAGTATGAGAGCTTTTCTGCATGTCTTAATTATACTTTCCCTCTGAAGATGCTATATTCCGGCTGCTCCACATGACATAGCCAATCTCCTGCATCCAGCCAGCAAACTGTTCACTACGTCCGCCATTTTAAAGTGCGAGTTGGTGAATTCCAGAAAGTGGATTCCCCAACCTAAAACTCCCAGTGTATAACCAGCAGGCCAGCAGCCAAAGAAATGTATGGAGGTGCAGAAGTGCTACCTCCATCTCCAATGTCCCGCCCTCGCACCCGCCTCCCTCTCGCTTCTTACGGGGGACGGGAAGTGCGTTTTAAAAACGGAGAACAGCTTGGAGCAACGAATAGGCGGACAAGCGTGCAGAAATAAAAGTATTTTTTCCAAAGTTGTGACAATTAGTATGCTTCTCTAAAGTTTTCAAAATCAGGAATCAGAGATTAATGTTTAAATGTAACAAAAGACTCGTGATTCCATAAGAGGTTGCTTTCAGAAAGCACTATGTATCTATGTTTAGTCATTTAAACAGAGAACTATAAATTTTAAAAAAATTAACAGGCATCACGGGACCTTTAAAACAAGGAGAAAGGGGATTGGTTGCCTGGATTGATTGATAGGTGGAAGAAAGTCGCGTATAAAGCACATTGCTCTCTTCTGCAATTCCAGCAGCACTTGTGGAGGGTGAGAAGTGCAAAAAGGCAGCAGACAAGAGCGAGACAGCAAGAAGGTGAGGAGTGGCCAGGAGGTGCAATATTTCACGCTATGCCATTCAGCTAGCGTAACGTCATTTTTACTGACATGCAGAAATGGGTTGAATATTTCTCCAGCTCTACAGAATATATCTCAAAATTTCCTAACTGAAACTCTCCAAGTGAACATCCCAGCCAATATGCAAACCAGGTGCTCGACCGCCGGTCCACAGCCAGTTTTAAACTTAGGCAAAGGTGTACGTCTTTCCATCCTCAACCTCACTGGATTTCTAGCTTATTGACCCTTCAGCTGCAGAACTTAGCCTACTGCAGAGGATTCTGTGTTGTGATTTAATGCAGACGAAAGGAAATCCTTCATACAGTGCAGATATGACATTTATGATCTATAATGCTTGACAGTCTTTGGTGTTAAGTGGCTTAAGGATTAGATAAATTCACAGAGACCTATCAGTGATAATTAGCCATAACAATTTAAATGGAACCTGAATTCTTTAAGGTAGTCTACACCTGTATAGCTAAAGGTCTGCAGGCAAGGATATGGGGTGGGGTCTGATGCTGGCTGTAGAATCACACCCTTCTGATTAAAAACATGGAAATAATCTAGGTAGCACTAAGAATTCCCTCCAATGCTATGGTAAAAACCATAAAGTTTTCTATAATTCCTAGAGCTACCCTGTAACTTCTTTTGTTCTGGAAGTGGTGGCACCATACCCAACATTGCAAGGTTTTAAATTTGTCCCTTTTTGTTGCCACTCTGAACAGCAGTGGGCAATGGGAACAGAGGTGGCAAATTCCCCACCCCAACTAGAGACTTGGCACCTGTATGCATAACTCCTTCTAACCCACTTTAATTAACTTGTAGATGGATGCAGTTCCCTCTGTTCATCTGCCAGTATTTGTTCCAGTAGGAAGGCAGATATCCAGAATGCAGTTAGAGCTGATCACCCTTCGGCTGATTGCAGAATCTTTGAATTTCCTTGGAATTCAGCAGGAACACCTCCCCCTCACCTAGCATTTTGGTGAGGCAGCTAGAGTGGGTTGAGCGCACAGAAATAATTTTTAGCGGCGGGGTGGAGAAGAGCATGGGAGCAGGAGGTAAGGGTCAAATTGGTCTCGCTATGTTTGATACAAACCAGAGGGATGAAAAATGCAAAAGGCACAACCTGCATTTGGAAATAGGAGCTGCTTCACAATATATTTCTTTAAGGTATACCTCAGGGAAAATATCATGTGCAAACTCAATGAGAGCGAATGCTGGCAGGGGCTCATGGGAATTGTAGGCCATGAACATCTGGAGGGCCGCAGTTTGACTACCCCTGGGAGGGTCTTGGATAGCTCAAGCTAGCTCAATCCTATCAGACCTTGAAGCTAAGCAGGACCTACCCTGGCTGATCAGTGTGGTATAGTGGTTAAGAATGGCAGCTTCTAATCTGGCCATCTGGGTTTGTTTCCTTGCTCCTCCACATGCAGTCAGCTGGGTGATCTTGGGCCCTGTTCTGGCCAAACAGTTCTTTGAGAGCTGTCTCAGCCCCACCTACCCCACAGGGTATCTGTTGTGGGGAGAGGAAGGGAAAGTTGTTGTAAGCTGTTTTGAGACTCCTTTGGACAGTGAAAAACAGGATATAAATATCAACTCTTCTCCCTCTGGTATTTGAATGGGAGACCTCCAAGGATTTGGGTGGAGTTCTTCCAAGGAACACTAGGACTTATACCATGGAGGCAGGCAATGGCGAACTACCTCTGAACATCCCTTGCCAGGCTGCCAGATAGTCCTTGGATCTCCAGGCTAAACTACACGTGCCATATGATGGATGGATGCCAGACTAAGAGCTAGTAGACCCAGGTTTGGATCCGCCCTCTGCCGTGGAAGCTCACTCAGCCTAGCCTGCGAGATATCACAAGGATGTTGTGATGACGAAATGGAGGGAAATGAAGTAAGATGCTTTGTGGAACATAGAAGGGTATAAATGAAGTCAAGTAGTAAATGTGTTCACAAATGCCTATATCAGCCTTTTCCAACCTTTGGTCCGTGGAGGGACCCCTGAAATATTTTTCAGGCTGCAGGGAACCCCAGAAGTGGTGGTGCCATGCCCTTTCCCAAGTAGGCATTGAAATAAGTTGTGGCAGCCAGCCAATCAATCATCAATCGATCGTTTACCATTTCCATTGTGGAGAAAGAGGCTAGGCCTGTAGAGCATCCAGTGATGTCTATTATTATTATATTATTACTAGCCAGTAAGCCCCTTGCATCCAGGAATGCAACGGGTATTAGAAGGCCCCCGTAGATGTGGTTGCCGCCGCCCTACCCTGTGTCCCGGGCGAGTGCAGTCTCTGGCGGGTGTGTCGACGTGTAGCTCAGGCAGGGCACTGCGGAAATGCTGTCCTCAGCGGCCAGACAGCGTCTGGCCGTAAAGCTGGCTGAGAGCCTTGCAGCCAACTTTACCATCATCACCAGATCCACCTCTGTCCCAGCACCAAAGATCAAATCGAGAGTGTAGCTAGCCTGGTGTGTAGGACCGGCAACAAATTGCGAGAGCTCCAGTGTTGCCATGGTCAAATTGGTCTCGCTAAGTCCAAACCATGACCCAGGGACAGTGCATCCACATGGACATTGAAGTCCCCCAGGACTAGAAGCCTGGGAAACTGCAATGTCCAGGCGGCCACCGCCTCCAGCAGGCTCGACAGGGCAACTGGTGGGGCGTTGGGTGGACAGTACACCAGCCAGATGGCCAAGCCTTGGTGATGTCAGTGGCCATCTGAACTTCTGGGAAGCTTTTGCATAACCCTGGTTTTCCCTGGAACCCTGGTTGGGAATCCCTGGACTATATTATTAGGATGTATTTGCCTATGTGGCAGTCTCGTATGGAGCATTTAGAGCAGTGGTTTTCAAACTTCCTAATGCCGCGACCCTTTAATACAGTTCCTCATGTTGAGGTGACCCGCAACCATAAAATTCTGCAAGGGTTCTTTCACAGAAATTAATCCAAAGCCGACCAATGGTGTGAAGATCCATTGTTCATAATTGTATATAAACTGTTTTTTCCCCAAGGTTTCTCAGTTCAGTTCTGCCTCTTGTCCCACCATGCTGATCTCACTCTTTTCCACTGCTCCAGACAGACAAATGCTCTATCTCGATATACCCCGCAAGGCTGTTGTGTGGATGGCGCCCCTCCCGGCCAAGCTGCTTGCCCTGCTGTGACCCCCGTGAAAGGGTCGTTTGACCCCCAAAGGGGTCCCGACCCCCAGGTTAAGAACCACTGTTTTATATGAATGCCTGAATCATCATATGTCATGTTACAAGCAGCCCTAAGTTCCATCATTTCATTTCATCGGTGCTTGCTTATTAATTTGTTTTCTTATATTCCAGCTGTCCCTATTTTACCAGAGAGAATCAGAGTTCTGGTATCTGTCCCTAATAAAACAAGCATCTGTCTCTGTTTTGTTGGGGGGGGGGAGATGATGGGGAATCCCTCCCCCCAAATGCACACTCTTGTTCTTAACATTTCACCCTCCTCCCTAAGTGTTTAGAAATCTCTCTAAGAAGGGGGTGTACATCTTGATTGCGGTGCTCATATAGGGGCACTCAAAATGTCAGTTCATTGCTTCCAGATGTCCCTGCAGCCTGTGCTCTTGCAGAACAAGAGGCGAGGTGACCCTTCAGCTATACGAAAGTGTGGTGGCAGCCATTTCCCCTTTTTCCTATATGATTATTATTTATTTATCCTACCCCGCATATAGTATAGCCAGGAGATCTGAGGACTGTCTGGCAGCCGGACGAGGGATATTCGCAGGTGGTTTGCCATTGCCTGCCCCAGAATCATGATTCCTTGTATCCCTTGGAGCAGGGGTAGTCAACCTGTGGTCCTCCAAATGTCCATGGACTACAATTCCCATGAGCCCCTGCCAGCAAATGCTGGCAGGGGCTTGTGGGAATTGTAGTCCATGGACATCTGGAGGACCACAGGTTGACTACCCCTGCCTTGGAGGAAATAACACCCAAATCCTTGGGGGTCTCCCGTCCAAACTAGAATCAGCGCTGCTTAGCTTCCAAGATCTGTTTGTATCAGGCTCACCTGGGTTATCCAGGTCACTGCTTTTGATATGATATTAGCTCATAACTTGATGGGCAACTGGATCTGATTCTGCCTATCCCCACAGCCATCAGAGTTTAGACAGCCAATCTGTGGTTTGACTATATGGAAATAGCCTTTAGTGTGAGGAAAGGTGAGGGAGGATGATACCTGTGGGCAAGACTCAAATAGATCTTGGCAGTCAGGAGAAAGCATTGAGAACGGTAGGTATGGGGTATAAAAATCAGCTCTTCTCCTTCTCCTTCTCCTTCTCCTTCTCCTTCTCCTTCTCCTCCTCCTCCTCCTCCTCCTCCTCCTCCTCCTCCTTCTCCTTCATGGGAGACCTCCAAGGCTTTGGAATCTTGGCCAAGTGAATGCTAGGGAGTTTCCTAGAGGTAGGTTATGTTGGGCTCCTAGTCAGTCAGCCAACAGGCTAGAGTGGGAGTTGCTCAAGGCCTGAGGCCTAGTGCAGAGATTCCACTGTTTCCCATTCACCCTATGATGGACGAGTAACAAATGTTTTCACCCCAGCAACTGAAGAGCCTAAGTTTTTGTCCCATGAGAGAATGAGCCTTCCTGGGGGAAAAAATGCTAATAGCTACTTGGAAATTGAATTATGGGATGCTTGGCCATTTACCCAACTATGCCCCGCTGTTAATTTTGGCCCTGCCTGCACCTGCTGTCTTCCAGTGGCTTAAACTCCTTTGAGCATTGAGGTCTACTTTTGGTAAAAGCTGTACAGTCTCCAGAGCTCTTGAGAAGTTAGGGCTGGCTTCCAAACATTCTTGAGTCTTCTGGCCTCTCTCTTCCCCTGTCTCCCTCTCCCCCCCACTCTTCTCATCCAAGGAAAAACCCATCATTCATAACATGCTACTTGAACATAAATCCTCAAGAAGACACCTTGCTTTATTCATAATGTTGATGCTGCCAAAAGAGAGGAAAAAAATGCAAGAATAATTAAGAGCTGCAGCGGCATGCTGGAGATGGTGGATTTCGTCAGTCCAGCTGGAAACCAGAGGCTAAAGAGTTTAACAGTTTGATCTTCAGCACCCTTCAGCCTTCGAAAGTATAAATTTTAAAGCTACCACTGACTGTCCAAAACTATCAAAATAGGGAGGAAAATCATGTCATTTTGTCACTGATAGATTTTCAAAAGCACAGCCGTTGCTTTTTCCTGTTGGCTTGTTCTGTTTGTGGATTTAGAGATGTGGCCGTTAATAATGTTACAAACTGTCGCATGTGAGAGTGACACATGGATTTGGAGAGCATGGGTTATGTGTACTGGAACTGCACCTCTCTCTTGTACCAAGGGAGAGCCCCAGCCACTTACACACACTGTGATGCTCATGTAAGGATAAACGCTGCATGCAGATGTTAGCATTTTGCTTGATCTGTAGTTAGCTGACCAGTTTGCCTAAGCATCAAAGAAAGTTGCTGCTTACTGCTGTATTACTAAATGAATATTCGTTCATTCTTTGTCAATAGGGCCCTGCAGGTCTGCCTGGGTTACCTGGACCACCTGGCAAGAGAGGCCCACGGGTAAGTAAAGGGTTTGTGGGAGGGTGGAAATTGGCCTCCAAGCCAAGAGGACTGTCAAAATTGTAGCAGTGTAACTAAGCTTGCATTGATAAATATTAGTCAGAAAATGGATCCTGAAATATCCATCCTTTTTGAATTCCATAAGATCTAGATTGCTTTTGAGCACTTACGACAAAATTTTGTTTTGATACTGTAAGATATAGATTGCTTTTGAGCAGCTTTGCCAAAAAAATTTAAATTATCGATCTTCTAGGTGTATGGCTTATGGGCTATTAAACCTTAATAAAATGAAATATAGAGTCAGAAAAATGTAGGAGAGATTTTGGGAGATAGGGGATTTTGGAGGTCATATTTCTTGAAACAACGTAAGCTGAGTCTGTTTCTGGTTCTGCCACAGCTTTGTACTTAGCTTTCCCACTTAATTCCCAGAATTAAGTAGCTACAGTATCTAGGATCAAAGGGATCTGCTTCTTAGGGAGAAAGCATGGGTCCAGGTGTATGTGCGTACTGAACCCTTTTACTTTTAGCCTGGTTGGGGGAGAAAAGGACTTCTGTCCATATTTTGTGTCATTTTTCTCGACTAAAAGCAGTTCCGGGATACCAGATCACGAAAACTGAACTGGCGTTATAACCGTTCCAGCAGTGTGGCCCCAATCCGCTTTGGCACTGCCTACCTGCACCCCTTGCAGCTGCTCTTTTATGATAAAAAAGCATTTCTGGAGACCTGATTATGAATCTCTTGTGCAATGTATATCTTGATCCTGCGGAGAGTGATGCAAATCATCTTTGGATTGTCACCATGACCGGGAAAGCCTAGGCAAGCCCAGTCCTGACAGATCCCGGAAGCTTAGCAAGGCTGACCCTGGCTGGTATTTGCAGGGTTGACTTCCAGGGAATTGGGTAGTACTTCTTCCATGGAACACTAGGGGTCATGATATGGAGGCAGGCAATGGCAAATCACCTGGCTGCCAGACAATACTCTGATCTCTTGGCTTCACTACACAAAGGCCATATATCTTAACACAGCCTGCGGCGCGGCAGGCGCAGCGGACTAAATAAAGCCATAAGGGCTTAGGGGGAGGAGTTAGGGCGGGCTCTGTCCGGGATGAGGAAGGGTGCCAATTGGCCCCTTCCCCTGGGCGCCTGCCAATTGGCCTCGCCGATTCCTGCCCTGGCAAAAAGGGAGCAACTGGGCTCGCAGTTGCTCCCTGGCTGGCGGCCTAATGCGGTGAGAGGCGCGAAGTGCCTCTTGCCGCATCAGGCCGCCGGCCAGGGAGCCCCTGGCAGCCATGCTACACGCGACTACCGGAGGCTCCCTTGCCTAGCACCCGCTGTATTTTGATTACAGCGGGCTTGATTACTAGTATATGATAAATAAATCAGATACTCAAGATTCACAGGCTGAGTAGAGATTCCTCCTCTGTTCTCATGACGTACCTGCCCAGATGCACAAGGTTGACGAGGATGGTGATATTGTTTTTGAGATTGGATTCAGTTGTCCAAAAGAAACTCACAGCCCTCTAGGGACCAGCTTATACATGTGCCGAGTATTTTCACAGGTAAAATACTCTGAAATGTGGCTCTGGTCAGATCCCCACCTGTGCTTGTGGGTCTTTAAAATGAGGCAATCCCTGAGTTCAAGGTCTGATTTTGGGAGAGAAGGCTGAGGAGCATCCAGATCTTCCCCCTTAGGGTTGAGAAATGAAGGCCTGGACCAGATGTCCATGGACTACAATTCCCATGAGCCCCTGGACATCTGGAGGGCTGCCGTTTGACTACCCCTGGCCTGGACTCTGAGTTACGCGGGCTGAACCCTGCTTACTTTACCCAGCATGTTGACAGGGGCTCATGGGAATTGTAGACATCTGGAGAGCCACGGTTTGGCCACCCCTGCAAAGAAGAAGCAGTTTTTTTTTCTACCCTGCTTTTCTCTTATTTGAAAGAGTCTCTTTTAAAAAAAGAATTATTGGATTTAATTTAATTAATTTAATATTGAATTTAATTCAAGAATACACTAAAAAAAAACAGAAAAGAGGTATATACATAGTAAAATTGAACATGTAAAATATAAAATACACTGTGGAACTAGCCCTCCCTGCATTCTACCATAATATATAAGCCTTGAGTAAAGATAAATGTCCATTTTGCATCATCTAGTTTATTATCTAAGGGGTTTTTGCTATCTAACAAGGAAAATTCTATCCGGTTTAAGCATCGTTTTCAATAAAATGGAATAGATTCTAGATATACATTTTTATCATCTGTTATTAATCACTCCCTCCAAAGCTTTTAATGTCCTTAAGATAGCTTTTCCTTTAACTGAATGTATCAAAACACCCAAGTAACTTCTAATATGGAAGTATTCAAATTCTGAAATGCTAGATTTTAAACTGTCCTCATTGTTTTTATATGGAATAACTTGATCATTCACTATCCAGATTCTGTAATCACTAAACTCAAAGGTTTCCCAGCCTCGCAGTGGAGTAAATTCTAAACTTATCTTCTCAGTCATACCGTTAATAACACGTGCTAGAGGAGAATGGTTTGGAGACAATTTAACCTGATCCCACACATTAAGCATTGCATTTATAAAGGCATTATCATTTCTCTAATATCTTTTCCGATTTACTTTTTCCACCCAAGGCCAACGCTTTAAAGGCAACTTTACAAAAGACTGTTCTATAGTGACAGAAGTGTTTCCTGTAGTATTTAAGTTAAATATCTGAAGGAGTCTCAAAGGGACTTACAATTGCCTTCCCTTCCTCTTCCCACAACAGACACCCCTGTGAGGGCGTAGGGCTGAGAGAGCCCTGACAAAACTGCTCTTAGAACAGCTGTGTGACTAGCCCAAAGTCACCCAGCTGGCTGCATGTGGAGGAGTGGGAAATCATATCCTGCTTTCCAGATTAGAAGCCTCCGCTCTAAACCACCACACCAAATCTGGCTCTAGAGCAGGGGAGGAGAAGCAAAGCAAAGCATTAAAAGCAACACGTTTGTTTGGCTGGCCCACAAATATGTTGCTCCTTGGGCAAGCCAAAGGTCAGGGTGGAATCTATAGGTCAGGAGTAGAAAAGCTTCTATTCTTTCCTTCCTCCCACCCCACCCCCCACTGCCTAGCCCCCAAATCCCCAAACATGAGTTGTAAAGAAGCATCTGGATGTTTCTTGACAGGCTCCAGAATGTAGCCGAGGCAAGCAAACACACACATACGCACACACACACTTTCTTATTGGCGTGTGAAGCCTTTGAACCAATAAACTAGAAGTTTCTAAGAAAGGGATCCCATTGCTACTCATTTTGTGAAGCGTTTCTGGCCTGCACTCTCTCAGTTTACCAAAGAGACGGCTCCACCACCCCCTTCCTTCACGTGAATGACATTCCACCCAGATTACAAGCCCCACCACTTTTTGGGAACTTTTCCCTTGGCCCCTTTTTGAGAGAACACCATTGCCAGGTCATTCCCTAAATCTTGCCTCCACCCTGCTGTTAGCCTATTGGTGGCTCTAGAGCCGGGGTAGTCAAACTGCGGCCCTCCAGATGTCCATGGACTACATTTCCCATGAGCCCCTGCCAGCGAATGCTGGCAGGGGCTCATGGGAATCGTAGTCCATGGACATCTGGAGGGCCACAGTTTGACTACCCCGGCTCTAGAGTAAAAGAGTAAAATCCTTCCCGTAAACTTTGTGTTTCTGGTGCGGGATTGAAGGACCTTCAGTGTGAAGCCGCGTTCTGGCTTGGCTTGTTTTGATGAGGCAGTTCAGACATTTCCCAGTGCACAGTCATTACTCTGAAATAACTCCTCTCTATGTAATACTAGTTGCTGGGGGGCATTGTGGGGTGAGCTGCTGTTTCTCTGCCCTGCCTGTAGGCGTCCAGTCCACAAGCGGGGCCAATGGGGTGTCGTGGTTAAAGAGTGATAGACCCTAATCTGGAGAACTGGGTTTGATTCTGTGCTCTGTCACATGCAGCCAGCTGGAGGACTGTGGGTCATTCCCAGTTCTCTCAGACCTCTCTCAGCGCCACCTAACTCATACAGTGTCTGTCGTGGGGTGAGAAAGAGAAGACAAGAACTCCAGGCCCAGCCTCGAGCTTGGTAACCCTACCAGCAGGGCTTGTCGCTTCCTGTGTTCTGTACAATTTCTCATGAGGATTAGGATTTCCACTCTTCCTGCTCCTTTATCTCTTTGGGGGATGTTGGGAGAACCACCCATCCTGACCACAGGTACAACTGGGTGCTTTTGAAGCGGTGGTGAGGCACTCTCAGTTTGGCGTGGCCTACTGACCCCAAACCCCATGCAAGCGTGTTAAATGGTCAAAGCCAGACTGGATACTCGGCATACCTGAACGATTAACTAATCTCCGTTAGCTCATCTCGGATGCGTATTCTTGCTTGCAAAGTGCTTTGTTGGATGCAGCTCAGCATTCTTTGCAAGAATCTTTGCCACCATTAGGCACGGGAATTGGCCACCGTGCTTGCCATGCTTGGGTCCCGCTCCTGCCAAGGGACCCCCCCCCCCCTTCCTGCTTGGTTGAGACTGTCGGAAAAAACTGCAGCTGGGTGCCCCTCTGCCATCCTGCCTCTACCCAGTTCTCACCTTCTAAAAATGTTAGCCGCTTTAAGCCTATTTGCACTCAAAAGCAGACATACAGCTAAAATAAGTAAACAGTATCAGTCTTCTGCTCGTTCATGTCATAAGTTATTTTGTGTATTTTTTCGTAAGAGGTTTGTGGGGAAACCTTTGGGAGCTTCTTAAAAGCTCTTGTTGTCACTGTAGATCAGGGGTGGGCAAACTGTGGCCCTCCAGACGTCCATGGACTACAATTCCCATGAGCCCCTGCCAGCGAATTGTAGTCCATGGGCCACAGTTTGCCCACCCCTTCTGTAGATAAAGTGCTAAATTTTGAAGTGGGAGATTTAGCCCAAATCCTGCCCAGGGAAAGAAACTCCTTGTCATTTTGAGCACAGGAAGACGCAACAAAGATCATGACTCTACCTGTTTATTTATACCCCGCTTTTCACTGTCTGAAGGAGTCCCAAGGCAGCTCACAACCACCTTTCCCTTCCTATCCCCACAACAAACACCCTGTGAGGCTGGTGAGGCTGAGAGAACTCTGAGAGATCTGTCATTGGCCAAAGGTCACCCTGCTGGCTGCATGTGGAGGAGGAATGGGGTATCAAGCTTGGTTCTCCAGATTAGAGACCACTGCTCTTTAATCACTACGCCATGCTGGCAAATTGCACATGCATCCAGATATTGGATCAGTGCCGCATGGCAGGAAAACTGATTGGGGTCAATCCTAACTGGAGCAGTCCAGTGTAGCAGAATGTCAGTCAAATGGTGTAGCAGGAGTGGACTGGGAAGTGCAAAAGGCCCTGGGGCTAGCCAAGCTGAGCATCCCCTGTGGCATTGTAAGATAAGCACTGCAAGGGCCACTCAGCTGAGGAGCACCAGCAATGGTCATTAGCCTACCTGTTGCTTCCTTCTCCAGACAACGTAGAGCAGGGGTAGTCAACCTGTGGTCCTCCAGATGTTCATGGACTACAATTCCCATGAGCCCCTGCCAGCAAATGCTGGCAGGGGCTCATGGGAATTGTAGTCCATGGACATCTGGAGGACCACAGGTTGACTACCCCTGCCTTAGGGGACAACAGCTGATGAGCTGCCTCCAGCAGCCATTGGTGATGAAAAGTCAGAGCCAAGGGGCTCCTAGGACAGAGCTGCTGTGGCATGGTTTGATTTTCTCCTGCCTCCCATGCCAGCCCCCAAAGCAAGTTATATGGCCAGTCCCTGCTCTCCCATGATGGTTGCAGAAAGCCCCTCACCTGTTCCTCGGGCCTGAGTGGTAACAGAGGTAGAGATCTGATGTACTCTTGCAGGGAAAACGCAAGTGATGGACTTGGGGACACTATTCCATTGATCCAGGGCAGCCTTCCTCAGCTTTTTTCCCCATTGAGAAACCCCTGAAATATTCTGCAGGCTTCAAGAAGCCCCATAAGTGGTGTGATTATGCAGAACATGGTTGGGAAGCAGAGATGTGTACAGGCCAACCCAGGGCCCCTCCCACCCCTTCTAGGCCCATCACTGGCCATTTTGGGAGGCCATGCATGGTCATACCACCTGGTAAATGTTTAACAAAGTTTAAATATATATAAAAATTTATTAACTCCCACCCATTCAGGAAATCTTTCCAGGGCTGTCGAGAAACAAAGACTGATCTAGGGGCAGCTGAACTCTTTGGTGGGTCTGGGTGACCAAATCCTGAGAAGATTCACCAACTGGGACAGAGTTGTCCAGAGGGCCAACTGGGGAATGAGCTCAGGGCGAATTTTTAACTGTTCAGGTGTTAGTCTTACTTTCCTTGTTTTTTCTTCAGGGACCTCCTGGCCCTCATGGGAATCCCGGCCGCCCTGGTCCACCTGGCCTTAAGGTAAGTGCAACATGGAGGTTAGGCCAGTGGGCGCTGATATCTGAATCTCCTGCCCCGCAGTTTCCATTCTCTGCCATTGCTCAGTAGGGCAGTGGGGGAAGATTGGTGTTCCTTCAGTACCACAACATCCCAACACTGTGAATCCAACACTGGTGCCAGAGGCATTGGAATGACACTCTAGCACTCCTCCAAGGTTCTGTGAGAAACTGAGAGTGTTTCATGGAATTCTGCAATGGTGCTCTGGTATAGACCAGCATCTGAGTGAGACCAGTTGACATGTCTTTGCCCGCCCACTGCCAAAAGCCCGTGCTGATTGCTTTTCCTGGGTTGGTAACCTTGGGAGATACTGCACATATAGTTACCCAGTGCTTGGAATTAACTGGAGGAATATTGGATTTTTGTCTTCTTGTGAAGCTTCAGCTGGTTGCCTAGGTGGACAATTGATCTTAGGTTGAAATCACACATTACCACATAAAAGGGAACTTGTGATCATGGATGGCTCACCAGTTAACTAGTATGTCCTGTGGCCCAAGGGATGTGCCCAGCAATCACTGATGAAGCCGAGCTTCCTTTTTCCTATTGGTGGAATCAGAGCCAACTGCGGCTCTTGCTCAGGGCCTTTTTGCACGCCATAAATATAGTGAAATGCTTAACTGGTGAAGATGCTACATTTTTGGTGATGTCACCAACATCCAGCATCCAATCAGCAAATCACTAACTACATTCTCCATTTTAAAGCACTAGCTGAGGAATTGCATGAAGCAGATACCCCAACCTATGTAACGCGAACTGCAGGAGAGCAACCAGCAGGCCACATACTAAAGAAATGTATGGAGGTGAAGAAGCGCTATCTCCGCCTCCAATGTCCCGCCCTCGCACCCACCTCCCTTCTCCCAGGGACTTTTTTTTTAAAGCAAACTGCCTGGAGCAATGAATACGCATACAAGTGTGCAGGCAAAGCAAAAAATAATTATTTCCCAAGTTGTCACACAAAGCATGCCTCTAAAGTTCCCCCTCCCCCCCAACCAGAAACTAGATTTTTTTTTTCAGTTTCAAGACTCATGAGTCCATAATGGGTGGCATTAAAAAAGGACTATGCATCTGCATAGGTGTTATACTGGAGAAGCATTTAATTAACAAAAAGTTAGCGGGCATTGCAAGCCCTTTAAAAAGTTGAGAAAGGGAATTATGCTGTCATAACGCTAATTTTTTAGATGTGCGGAGATTCCCAGCAGGGGCTCATGGGAATTGTAGCCCATGGACATCTGGAGGGCCACAGTTTGCCCACCTCTGGTCTAGGGGGGTTGTACTATGATTGAACTTTCCTGAGTGGTCATCTGGCAGCTCAGAAAACTCTGAGCCAGCACGGTATCATTGAGAGCCAGCATGGTATAGTGGTTAAGAGCAGTGGCCTGTAATCTGGAGAACCGGGTTGGATTCCTTGTTCCTCCTCCACATGCAGCCAGCTGGGTGACCGTGGGCCAGTTACAGTCCTTTTAGAGCTGTTCTCATAGAGCAGTTCTTCTTGAGCTCCCTCAGCCTCACCTACGTCACAGGGTGTCCGTCGGTTGTGGGGAGAAGAAAGGTGTAAGCTGCTGTGGAATTCCTTTGGGTAGTGGAAAACAGCTCTTCTCTTCAACCACATTCAAAACTCCCTGCCACAGCAGGAAGAACTGAAAAACAATTTAAGGGGCAAGTGTACATGAAATTTTATCTTGCACTACAATCGTGTTATGAGCCTCTTGTGGCGCAGAGTGGTAAGGCAGTGATATGCTGTCTGAAGCTGTCTGCCCATGAGGTTGGGAGTTCAATCCCAGCAGCCGGCTCAAGGTTGACTCAGCCTTCCATCCTTCCGAGGTCGGTAAAATGAGTACCCAGCTTGCTGGGGGGTAAATGGTAATGACTGGGGAAGGCACTGGCAAACCACCCCGTATTGAGTCTGCCATGAAAACGCTAGAGGGCGTCACCCCAAGGGTCAGACATGACTCGGTGCTTGCACAGGGGATACCTTTACCTTTACCTTACAATCGTGTTAATCCCTATATTAAGGTTTATCTTACTTGAGCGAGATTAAAGAGAGTTTTTATAGAGGTGAGGAAATTTCCAGGTAGAAAACAGATCTCCAAGTTCATGACCAGTCTTTCTTTCTTTCCTTCCCCTTCCTTGTTCTCCCTCTGCCAGTGAGCTCTAATACACTCTTGATGATCTGGAAAAAGATTTCCACTTAACTGGCCCCTTGCCTCCGTCTGATTAAGAATTAGGCACTGGAGATGTGTTGGCGGACAGCAGCTGTTCTGAATTTAAAAGCCTCGTTATATAGTCCGAAAAAGGGAGGCTGTTAAAAAAAGAACAAAAACCTCTACTCCGCTGTAGCCTTTCTTATTTATATTCTTCTCAATGACTTCCAGATCGCACTACTTAGTGTAATTTTTTAAAAACCCAGAAACCCTGTTTTATAGATCTGGAGCCAAAGCTATCGTCTTCGCTGCTGGCTGGGCAGAGTCAAACTGGGATCTCCCCCGGTCAAGACACTCTGTGCAGTGCCTGCTTGGCTCCCAACCTTTGGAGGTTTAGCGTGAAACACCTTCCTCTTCTCCTAAGAATGGTAGCAATAAAAATGAACCCTTGCTGCCTTCTCCGATCATGCCGTATTGTACTGAATTTCTGCTGCCTCCTGTTCAAAGGATTCCTGATAGGAAGGATAAGAAGGACCTGAATGGCCCAGGGTAGCCAGATCTCATTACATGTCAGAAACTAAACACGGTTGGCCTGGGTTAGCATTTGCATGGGAGTGACCAAGGAAGTCTAGGTTAGGGTTGTGCACTCCATGGACCGTTTTGGTGATCATAGAATCATAGAGTTGGAAGGGGCCATACAGGCCATCTAGTCCAACCCCCTGCTCAGCGCAGGATCAGCTCAAAACATCCTAAAGTATCCAACATTTTCTTGAAGACTGCCAGTGAGGGCGAGCTCACCACCTACTTAGGCAGCCTATTCCACTACTGAACTACTCTGTGAAATTTTTTTTCCTGATATCTAGCCTATATCGTTTTACTTGTAGTTTAAACCCATTACTGTGTGTCCTCTCCTCTGCAGCCATCACTGAAGATTGAAGTGGCCAGCATTGCAGCGTGGAGGGGAGGCCAGCACCGGCGGCGATGTGCCAGCTGGCGCCCACACGCAGGCACAGAGCTGTGCGCCTTTGTACGGGCGCCAGCTGGCATGCCACTGGCACCCTTTTGCCCTGCACTGCAGCGCTCACTGCTTTGGGCTTCAGTGATCCCCAAAGCTATCGAAGCACACTGGAACGCACAAGCCGAGAAGCCACCTCCAACATTGTCTGGCCTTGAAAAACCTACGGGTCGCCATAAGTTGGCTAGGACGTCTTAGTGAAGTACTGGTAATCAGAAGAGAGTGAGGACGGTATTGGAAAGAAGAGGCTTGGGTTCAAATCCCCATTTGTTCTGGGCGCCATCGTTCAAGAAAGATATTGACAAGTTGGAATCTGTTCAGAGAAGGGTGACTAGGATGGGTGAGGGGCTGAGAGGCCGAGAGAGTTGGGTCTGTGTTGCTTAGAGGAGAGGAGGCCAAGAGGTAATATGATAACTGTGTTTAACTACATAATAGGTAGATGCCTGGGGGCGGGGGCGGGGGCAATGTTTCTTGAAGCTCTTGAGACGAAGAGTAGGAGCCAATGGTTCAAATTATGGGAAAGGTGGTTCCACTTCCAGTATCAGGAAGCATTTTTTGATGGGGAGGGCTGTTCGTAGATGGAATAGGCCCTCCCAGAGGGTGGCTGAGTCTCCTTCATTATAAGTTTTTAGGAAGTGATTGGATGAGCACATATCAGGTGGGTGTGATTTTTCAGAGCTAGCTTGTTGCAGTGGTTAAGATCGCGGACTTTTAATCTGGTGAGCCAGGGTTGATTCCATGCTCCCCACATGCAGCCAGCTGGGTAACCTTGGGCTCGCCACAGCAATGATAAAGCTGTTCTGACCAAGCAGTAATCTCAGGGCTCTCTCAGCCTCACCTCCCTCACAAGGTGTCTGTTGTGAGGAGAGGAAAGGGTAGGAAATTGGAAGCCCCTTTGAGACTCCTTCGGGTAGAGAAAAGCAGTATCTAAGAACCAACTTTTCTTATTCCAAGTCCTTTCGAAGGTGGGGGGGCTGGACTGGATGTCCCTTTGTGGTCTCTTCCCGCTCTGTGAGATTCAGATTCTGACTATGAGAAGAAGCTTGGTGTAGTGGTTAAGAGTGGCAGCTTTTAATCTGGTGAGCCAGGTTGGGTTCCCCGCTCCTTCACATGCAGCCAGCTGGGCGATTTAGGGCTAGTCACAGTCCTGCTAGAGCTGTTCTCACAGAACAGTCATATCAGGGCTCTCTCAGCCCCACCTACTGCACAAGGTATCTGTTGTTGGGAGAGAAAGGGAAGGCAGTTGTAAGCCACTTTGAGATTCCTTCGAGTAGTGAAAAGCAGGGTATAAAAACCAACTCCTTTTCTTCACTCCTCTTCTTCATTGGCTCAGTTATGCTTCCTCAGCCTGTGCTGCCTCGTAGGGTGCTGGTAATAAGGATAAAAAAAGGAACACGGAATGCATAATGGCTAGTTTGAAAGTACTGAGGTAGATGGATGAGCTTTGCATGCAAAACATTCCACTCACAAAGAAGAAGACTAGGCTTTTTATATCCCACTTTTCACTACCCAAAGGAATTTCAAGGGGGTTTACAAACACCTTTCCCTTCCTTTCCGCACAATAGACACCCTATAAAGGAGGTGGGGCTAAGAGAGCTCTAAGAGAACTGCTCTGAAAGAATAGCTCCTACAGAACTGTGACTAGCCCAAGGTCTCCCAGCTGGCTGCATGTGGAGGAAGAGTGTGGAATCAGCCAGTTCTCCAGATTAGAGGTTGCCGCTCTAAAGAACTATGCCACGCTGGCTCTTAAAGGGCTGGAGGAGCATTGGAGAGACACTGGATCATGCATAGATCTAAGCAGAGCAGAGGCTTTGCATGCAACAAGTTCCAGGTTCAGTCCCTGAAATGTTTCAGGGGAGACCTGAGGTGCTGCCAGTAAGAGTAGCTGCATGGAATGAGGAACTGACTCAATGGCAGAGCACAGATTTTACATGCAGAAGATCACTGGGAATCCAGTCTAAGGGTTTTCTGGTAAGAGTCCTGGGAAAGACCCAGCCCAAATCCTTGGAGAAGCACTGCTAGCCCATATTAACCGTGTGTCTGATACACCAGTGTCCTGACTCCAGATAAATTAGCTTCACACAGTCCACAGGATATCTGGCATGGACTTAGGTTCCCAACAACAGAATGCTGGCTTTTTAAATAGTGCACACATATTTTGCCCATGACAACTAAAGATGGAAACCTCCGTATGCAGGGCAATATATTTTTGGCTGCCAGATGCCAGGAGCCCCATGATTTATTTGAGGAAGCTCAATTCAACTGATGGCCTATAGCAGTGGTAGCCAAATGTCCATGGACTACAATTCCCATGAGCCCATTCCAGCAGGGCTCATGGGAATTGTATTTCATGAACATCTGGAGATCTACAGTTTGGCCATCCCTGGTCTACAGATTCAAGGCAGGCAGAAAATAAGTACACTGAAAAATGAAGAATTGGGGAGTTCACTGACACAAGTTGTGATGATACTAGCTTAGAGGGCTGTAAAAAGGGAGCAAAGCAACTGCTTAAAGGTCTATCAATAGCTACTAATCCTAGTGGGTCATTGTATCCTCCATTTTCAGAGGCAGTGTACCTCTAAATAGTTACTTTGGGGTAGCAGCGGGGTCTGCAGTTCTGAGCTTCTTGCTTGGCTGTCACTGAAAACAGGATTCTGGCCTGCTTAGATTCTCAGTTTGATCCAGCAAGAATCTTCTGATCTTGTGATGTAAAATACATTTGGAGGAAAGATTAAAATGCAATCCTCCGTGGAATATGCGTTCCCAAACCTGATCATAAATAAATAAATTATAAATAAATTAATACATTAATAAATTAATCATTTTTAAAAAGAGTGAACTGCGTAAGCCAGTTTTTGCCACCCTTGTGGGTGGATGGGCAGGTGAAGAAGTCTGACTGTGATCTGGTGGATTAAGAAGGTTTTGATCTAGCAGGATGCTTCACTGCATAGTTTCAAATTTGTGCTTAATTACCTTGGACAGATAGCGAAAGGGGTGCGGTTGCTGCCTGTTTCCTTCCAAGTAGAAATTCTCCTAAATGTGGAGTGATCAGGAAGTGGAGTGACCGTGTTTTAATCCACCGTGTTTTTGGCTGCATCCTTACGTTTGCCAAACAAAGTGCTTACAGCTTGCTTGGGAGGCAGTGGGTCATAGGTATAGTTTGGTCCAATTTGCCCACTGTTAAATAAAATTGCCATCAAATTCAGACTTTTACAAAGACAGAGAAGTTGGCTGCTTTTGCTCAGCTGTCCTCTTGGTTTAGTGATTTAGAGCAGCAGCTTCTAATGTGGCGAACCTGATTCCCTGCTCTTCCACATGCAGTCAGCTGGGTGACCTTGGGTTGCTCACAGCCCTGATAAAGCTGTTCTGACCAAGCAGTAATCTCAGGGCTCTCTCAGCCTCACCTCTTTCACAGGGTGTCTGTTGTGGGAATAGGAAAGGGAAGGCAGCTGTAAGCCTCTTTGAGACTCCTTCAGTTAGAGAAAAGTGGCATATAAGAACCAACTCTTCTTCTTCTTGATAGCACTGTTCTTACAGAGCAGTCCTGTCAGAGCTCTCTCAGTCCCACCTATTTCACAGGGTGCCTGTTGTGAAGAGAGGAAGGGAAGGCAATTGTAAGCCACTTTTAAGATTCCCTTGGGCAGTGAAAAGTGGGATATAAATCTCAGCTCCTCCTTCTCCTCCTCCTCCTCCTCCTTGTCTCTGCTGTTGCCTTGTTGATTTGTGTCTCCCCTCTCCCTGTCAGCAACTGCAGCTGACCTTGTGTGTCCAGTTGGTGAAGCTCCTGTCCTGATCATGCCAGAGACTCTCCGGGTTTGATAGGAACATCTGTTTGCACTGGATATGTGCTTCCTGCCTCATTCGCTGGCGAGGGAAGGGGAAAGCGCTGCTTCCGGATGACCCAGCGGAGCACTCAAGGGGCATGCTGGGGTTGGCCTGGGTGGGTGGCTTTAGTGCTTTCAGATGCTTTGGAAGAAGCTGTTGCAGGAGTAACACTTACAACTCTCCTGGGGGCCGACATGCTTCAATGTTTCCTGTAGCTCTGGGTTGGCCTGCTTTTCCAATAACGGTAGAGCGTTGGGAGCTTGGCCTTGGCAGCAGGGAGGTTTGATGCATTAAACATTACTCACAGTTGGGAGTGCGAGGAGATCTGTTTCTAATTGCCGAGGTTATAAGTTTTGCAGGTTTTCATGTAGGCAACAGGCAAGCGCATTACACTGTAGACCAGGGTCAGCCGATTCACTTGTGAGCCTAGCCTGACTTCCACCTGACCTGTCCCCCCTCCCTCCCCAGGAATCAACACTTGAGTATTGTGAACCCAGTGGTACCGGGGCTACCGTCACATTGACTCAGCAGCCACATTTTCTTTTCTGATGGGATATCGCCAGCCCATCCTATATAGCAGAGTGGGGGAGAGTAGCTGTCAATGAATGATCCTTGCAGGAAATAAAAACAGAAAGAGCTTCTGCATACACGTGCCGTTACATCCCAGCATTTCAGAATTTGAAGACTTGTCCATCTGCTTTCGTACTGTGGCGCCATTATACAGAATTTTGCTATGTTATGAGTGATTTCTTTAGAGGAGTCTGAAAGGTGGAAAGAAGAGTAGATTTGCTTGGATCTTCCAGGGGGATTTGTGGAAATTTGTGTAGTATATTGGGAGTGTATGTCCCTAGAGCAGGGCAGTGTGATATGTGATCGAGGGTCTCAGATTTTCCCGTTTCATGGGGGCAGACCCTTTGGGAATAAGGAATGTTAAGATATTATTATTATTATTATTATTATTTCGATTTATTTCCCGCCACTCCCAAATGGCTAGCGGCGGGTTACAATGTCTTAAAAAACCCATTAAAACTCCCATTAAAAGACTTTAAAATGTCACAACATGGCAGCACAATAATAAGATCCCCTTCCTACCCCCCATTCCTAAAAAAGGGGGGGTGGAGGAGAAGGAGGTCAACGATGTTCAAGAAGCCCGGGGGAGAGCAGTCGATGTACCCCGGCAGCCCCTCAACCATAGACCTGGCGGAAGAGCTCCGTCTTGCAGGCCCTGCGGAACGTTAAAGGGTCCCGCAGGGCCCGCAGCTCACCCGGGAGCTCATTCCACCAGGTGGGGGCCAGGACCGAAAAGGCCCTGGCCCTGGTCGAGGCTAGGCGTGCTTCCCTAGGGCCGGGAACGACCAGAAGATTCTCACTCGCAGAGCGCAGAGCCCTGCGGGGGGCATAGGGCACTAGGCGGTCCCTCAGGTATGTGGGTCCCAGCCCGCGTAAAGCCTTAAAGGTTAGAACCAGAACCTTGAACCGGATCCGGACAGCAATTGGTAACCAGTGCAGCTGCCTCAGCACAGGCTGGATGTGGGCCCTCCAAGGTGTGCCGGTGAGGACCCTAGCGGCTGCATTTTGTACCAGCTGGAGTTTCCGGATCAGAGACAGGGATAGGCCCGCGTAGAGCGAGTTACAGAAATCTAATCTGGAGGTGACCGTTGCATGGATCACAGTGGCCAGGTGTTCGGGGGACAGGTAGGGCGCTAGTAGCCGGGCTTGGCGAAGATGGAAAAATGCCTGGCCGGCTACTTTCCTGACCTGCGCCTCCATAGTCAGGGAGGCATCAATGGTCACACCCAAGTTTCTGGCCTGGGACGCGATGGTAAGATGCGCCCCTGCCAGGGTGGGTAAATGCGCTTCCTGTTCCCGCCCCCTACTTCCCAGCCACAGGACCTCCGTCTTGGAGGGGTTGAGTTTCAGGCGACTCTGCTCAAACCATTCTGTCACTGCTTCCAAACATCTGGCGAATGGTTCCGGGGGGGAGTCTGGGTGGCCGTCCATGAGGAGATAGAGCTGGGTGTCATCAGCGTACTGATGGCAGCCCAACCCAAAACTCCGTACCAGCTGGGCCAGAGGGCGCATGAAGATGTTAAATAGTGTGGTGGAGAGAACCGCGCCCTGTGGGACCCCACAAGGGAGTCCATAAGGGCGCGAGAGCTCATCCCCCACTGCAACCCTCTGGGTCCGGTTCTGGAGGAAGGAGCATATCCAGCACAAGGCTGTACCCCGTATCCCCGTACCGGCGAGGCGGTGGCCCAATATCTCATGGTCCACGGTGTCGAAAGCAGCCGACAGATCCAGAAGGACCAGCACGGCTGACCCGCCTCTATCCAGCTGGCGACGGAGATCATCCAGCAAAGCGACCAGCACCGTCTCCACCCCGTGGCCAGGGCGGAAGCCAGACTGATATGGATCGAGTGCCGAAGTTTCATCCAAGAAAGCTAGGAGCTCGTCCGCCGCAGCCCTTTCCACCACCTTGCCCAGGAACGCTAGGTGCGACACCGGGCGGTAGTTGGCAGGGTCCTGCGGGTCCAGCGTTGATTTTTTCAGGAGAGGGCGAACCACTGCCTCCTTCAGCCGCTCGGGGAATTCCCCGGAACTCAGGGAAGATATCTCCCTTGAAGAAGAACTGAGGGCAAGGCATTGAAATGTGCCAAAGGGAAGGTCCTCCAGAACTGATTCTGCATTTAATTTATTTGTTCTGTTGTGAATCCTGCTGAATTCAGATCGATTTGAACTTGAATCTTCCTCTATCTCCCTCCCTCCCCATTGAAATAGAAAGTGTTCTGCATGTGATTAGGGAAGCTCAGAAGGGGTGGAGCCAAACGCAGTAGGAGCCTCTTTCTTTTTTTAAGGGGGGGAAAGAGGATTGGAGACAGCGGAGGAGAGGGAATAAATCTCTGCTGAGAGAAGTTAGGGCTTCTGGAGCTTCTGCAGAGAGAAGTTAGGGCTTCCCCTTTAAGGGAAACTTACAGCCTGGGAATGAGGAAGCCTTTGAACTGATGCCCTGGCCAATCAGGGCTTTTCTACAGTGTTGGAGGCTCCAGGCAGCAAGTTAGTTTGGGACAAGCAGACAGCTGCACTCTTACTCATGCCAATTTTTAGAAAAAATTGAGAGTTATATCCACTCCAGGATATTACAGGGGAAAGGTAGGGTCACTCTGGATCAATCATGCTTGTTGCAGAGGGAAAATTTAAATTGCCCAAAATCAAAATGGTCATCACATTCAGTTTAGACGGCAGGGACTGAATCAACCTGGGATTGGAATAAAAGCTCCATGCAGATTCAGCCCAGGACTTGGAACTCTGAAATTATCTCCATTTAATAAAAGACAGTATTGGAGGGGGACAAAATAACATACAGCTTATGCATTGACCAGTTTTATTTTGTTTATATATTTGATTTGATGATGATTGATGATGATTTGCAGGCCACATCTCTCTGAAAGCGAAGTCTGTCCCATTGAATAGATTGGAGCAGATGGGGGCACCCTCTTTCGGAACTCCTGGAAGTAGGCCCCGTGATCCAGGCGTTGTGAATTTGGAAGGGGATCAGGGGAGGGCCTCCCAGAGCTACCCTGAAAATTTGTAGGCTGTAACTGAACCCCCCCCCCCTTCAGGCCTGGGAAAAATGCTGGAGTTCCCATTGAAATCAATGGCGCCATTGATTTTAATGGGCACTGAAACCGAATCAGGCCAGATCGGGCCCCTGGTGCACAAGGTTACTGACTACCATGTCTTTCATCCACTGTAACCTGCCACCCCTTTGAACCTTCATAAAATCTACCTCTTCGTCAGATGGCTATCCAGCCTCTCTTTAGATATTTCCAAAGCTGGAGAACCCACCACCTCCCAAAGAACCTTGTCCCACTGAGAAACTGCACTAAATGTCAGGAACATCTTCTGTATGTTTAGACGGAATTTCTTTTGAATTCATTTCATCCCATTGGTTCTAGTCCATCCCTCTGGGGCAAGAGAAAACAACTCTTATCTATATGGCAGCCTTTTAAATACTTGGTTATTAGATCCCCTTTTAAGTTGGCATTTTACCAACTTGTCAACAAGTATATCATGTGGAACCTTATCAAAAGCTTTATTGAAATCCAGATAAACTATGTCCACAGCATTCCCCTGATCCAGCAAGGTAGTCGCTTTCTCGAAAAAAGAGATAAGGTTCGTCTGATATGACTTGTTCTTGCGAAACTCATGCTGAGTCTTAGAAATCACAGCCCTCTGTTCCGGCTGATCAAGGACTGACTTTTTGATGATTTGTTCTAAAATTATGTGAGCTACAGATGTCAAGATGATGGGTCAGTAGTTACCCTGATCCTCCTTTTGCCCTTTCTTTAAGCAGAGGCTGGACAGATACTTATCCTGGATGCTTTAGGCTGATCCAGATCAGAACCAATGGGTTGAAATGAATTCAAAAGAATTTTCAGCTAAATATCCAGAAGTCGTTCGTTAGTTAGAGCAGTTCTTCAGTGGAACAGGATTCCTTGGGCGGTGGTGGGTTGTCCTCCTTAGATACCCATCTGACAGAAATGCTGATTGCATGCCCAGGGAAACACTGATCGCCAATTTATGGTTGGGAGGCGAATTTCCTCCAGGACAGACTGGCCAGGAATTGTGTTTTCTTTTGGGGGGGGGCATTATCTGGCCTTGGAATTGGGGGTTACTGTGGGCGGGCAGGTAGTTGTGAGTTTCCTGCATTCTGTATGGAGTTGTACCAGATGACCCTGGAGGTCCCTTCCAACTTTATGATTCTACTAGATTTAAAGCCCATTTTATTTTTTAATAAAATAGGCGCTAGACTGACCTTGTGGGCGTCGTCCGTGCTTGTTTCTCAGTTCAGGCGCGGTGGTGCGACGATCCTGAGGCTGCAAGGGCGCTGCAGCGGCGGCGAGAAGGCGGGAGGGCCCTGGGCGGCAACGGCAGCCATCTCCATGCGGCTCCCAGCCATTGGAGCGGCCGGGAGAAGGCGGCGCGGCCCCCCCCCCACTGCGAGCCATGGAGAGGCTTGTGGCGGCGCGGCGGCAAGAAGGCGGGAGGGTGGCGGGCGGGCACGGCAGCGATCTTCAGCCGCCCCCCGGCCATTGGAGCGGCCGGGAGAAGGCGGCGCGGCCCCCCCCCCACACCGCGAGTCATTTAGAGGCTTGTGGCGGCGCGGCTCCTGATTCGCTCCTCCGAGTTTTTATCCCGGACCGAGCCCGCCCTAACTCCTCCCCAACAGCCCTTAGCGTTTTATTTAGTCCGTGGCGCCTGTGGCGCCACGGGCGGTTTAAGGATTTTATTTCATGAATGCATTTGGTTGAGGTCAGAGCCAGCTAATTAGACAATACCGGCAATAATATCTATGGACTAGGGTTGTGCGATTCGGCCGCCGAAGCGGCCGTTCTGTCCGGGCGCAGCCAGCGCCGCGCCGCGGGGGGGGAGGGCGGTGCCGGCAGCGGCGTGACAGCGGGCGCAACCACGCAGGCGCGGAGTTCCGCGCCTGCGTGGTTGCGCCCGCTGTCACGCCGCTGCCGGCACCGCCCTCCCCCCCCGCGGCGCGGCGCTGGCTGCGCCCGGACGGAACAGCCGCTTCGGCGGCCGAATCGCACAACCCTACTATGGACTCCTTCCTCCCCCCATTCACCTCCAGGCCATTCCCACTGCTAAACTGAATACTAAGACACAGACCAAGAGGCATATGAATTGATAACCAGACAAGAAGCAGAGCCCTATAAAGTTTTGGTATGATTTTAACTGTGATTTTATAAAGTTATCTGTGTGGGATACATATTGTAAGCCTGCTTGCAAGGAGGGGTGATCTAGAAAACAAATATGTCCGAGAGGGGTGGTATGTGAATCCCTAAATAAATAAGTACATAAGTACATAAGTACATAAGTAAATAAAACTGAAGTGAAGTCCAGTTGGTAGAAGCTCTCCAGGGTCTCAGAAGAATCTTCACCTAATACTTAATCCCATAAAGTGCCGATGTCGGGATTTGAACCTGGGATCTTTGACATGCAAAGCTGGTGAGCTGTCACTGAGCCACACCCTCTCTCTGGGATTTGACCCATGAAACTCTACAAACAACTTGGAGACTGAGGTGTCTCCTTTGTATTTCTGGGGTTCACATGCCGCTTCATTCATTCATTCATTCATTCATTCATTCATTCATTCATTCATTCAGTTTTGTTATGATTTTGTGGCAGTGATTACAAAGTTTTACAGATATGAGTGGGAGAAATGAAATGGAAAGCCCGGATGTGCTTGTCTCTGACAAGTAAATAAATAACAATAACCAGGGCTTCTTCCATGAGGCAATTCCTCCCAGCTTCCTTTTCAGGATTTAAAGTCCTGATCTTTAAAGAAACGTCCTGGAAGGGAAAGAGATGTTACTGGTAACTTTTGCAAGATAAGGGCTTTCCCTCTCCCTCTCCCCACCACTTTGAGGCCATTTCCTTGCCACTCCCTAGCCTAGCAATGCCCACAATTTGCTCCAAGGCCTGCATGGAGGATGCTGCAGAAAGGAACTCCAGCTATGATAACAGCTGCATGCAAAGTGGAATTATCTGCATGACTTCATTCACCGCTTGGCAGAGCCGCCGGTCTTCATTCAGAATTTGGGCAGATACATCTGTACTGAATCAGCAGTGCTCTCTGCAGTCGGTTTCAAAAAAACACCCCCCCCCAATAATATCAGTTTGCTGTGTGTTTTGCGTGTACAAGGGTGGGGGGTGGGGAGGCACCAAGGGGGGGGGGGGAGCCAACCCTAGAGAATTTGTGGGAATTAGGAGGAAGTGTGAAAGCAGCCTGATGCTGCCCAGAAGTGATTAGGAATCCCTTCTCATCCAGCTGTCCCCCCCCCATGACTGGGAAAATAGAGGTTAATTTCTTTGGGGGGGGGGTAATGTGTCAAAGTTTTACAAAATGTATACAGTACTGATTTTCTGCTGAGAATCTCCCAAGCACATTGCAACCACTTTCATTCCCCCATATAATTAGTCGGTTAAGGACAAAATTTCCACTTTACAGATTGGCCAGAAGTGAAGTTGAGTCATGCCAAACAGCATTTGCTCCAGACAGTTCAGTATTGCGGAAAAACTGAGGGCTGCCAAACATTTCTAAGCGTGATTAGTCGATTCAAGTGCTAATTTTGATCTTAGCGCGTGAGCTGCGGCGGGAGCGCCCAAAGACTTTTATTTTGTCAGTCGAAGCTGTGCAGGGTTTTAGGTTGGGACCGCGATGTAGGAGCAGACAGGTTTTAATAATTCACCTCCCTGCACCCTTTTCCCTAGTGAATCAACTCTGGTGCAGAGTTACAGACAGAGAGCAGCTCTGTAGGTCCGTGTCAGGTAGGGAGAGCGATAATGGGCAAAGGAAGCATGCGGACCCACAAAATCAAATAGAACAGAAAAACATCTAACCTCAATATATTTGGAGACCCAGAAAATGTATCCATGTTCAGCCATGAGCAACGAGTGCTGCATGGATGGATGGGTGGATGGGCGGATGGGTGGGTGGGTAGGTGGATGGAGAGAGAGAGATGGATGGATGGATGGAGGGAAAGAGAGAGAGGGATGGATGGATGGAGAAAGAGAGATGGATAGAGAGAGAGAGAGGAATGGATGGAGGGAAAGAGAGAGGAATGGATGGATGGATGGATGGATGGATGGATGGATGGATGGATGGATGGAGAGAGGGGGGTGGATGGATATATAGGCGGACAGACAGATGGCTAGATAGATTACAGCTTTTATTACATTGGCCGAAGGCCTTCACAATGGGATATAATAAAAATATAAATCAGACAAAACAGATAAAATCCCACAAACAATTTAAAATACAATAACCAGAATGCAAATGTCTAGGGGTTGCATTTTTTAATGTAACCATCTCCGCTCTGATCTTCAGTTCAAAAGGGTTTCATCCATATTGCCTTTTGGCAATCCCAACCACAGCCCCATAAGGTAACCAGTATTATGACTCTCCAAGTTGCAAATGGGTTGAGAGCGAAGGTCACTTGCTTAGAAGTGCCTAGGAAGTTTATGGCAGAGGTGCAAGTGTATCTTGGGACTTCATAATTTGCAGTCTAAAGTAATAACCTAAGCGGAATTACACCCTTCTAAACCCACAAACTACAGTAGATTTAGAAGAGTGAAACTTTGTTTTGGACGACCCCTTTGAACTCTTGGGGCCAAACTAAGTGCGACATTTTTAATGTCAGAGTGCTGCATGTGCAGATCCAGAAATTAGGCAAAGGGTGCCCGGGGGGGGGGGGTGTTGGCTACAAGGAAATGGTGTGAGGAAGAAAGCAGAAAGCATCATGGACCTGATCTGAATCCAGCCCATGTGCCGCTTTAGAAACGAGATCCCCTCTACTGCTGGGCAGCTGCAGTCCAGAACTGACAATTCTGAAAGTGTTACATTTAGGTTGGTCTTGAATCACTTATACTCCACAGGCTCTCCTGGATTTACGTTGGTGGTTTAGAACAGGGTTTCGGCCAAACCAGTACCATGGGATCTACTCTGAAATTGTTACTGTGTGTATCTCCTTTCTCTTTTCCTCTCTGTCTACACTGCTCCCACTCTCTCCTGCCATCTCTGTTTGTTTCTTTTGGTCAGAAAAGCAGTGATCTTCAGGGGTAGTCAACCTGTGGTCCTCCAGATGTCCATGGACTACAATTCCCATGAGCCCCTGCCAGCGTTTGGACATCTGGAGGACCACAGGTTGACTACCCCAATAACAAAAAGTAGTCATGCTGAAACAGGGAAGGAGAGCCCCCAAAATTGAAAGTGGTCCTCAGATTTATGTATGCGAATGTGGCTCTACTCATAATCCAGAAACATGTAACCTGGTAAATTGACCAAAGTAAGATCCACCCCTATCCCCCCCAAAAAACACACACACAACTCTGCCCGGGTGTGGACTTTGTGTTTTCCAGGTGTTATGGAGTGAGCAGTTGAAGAAACCATTCCGCCCAGTCCTCTAATAATTTATGGAGGGGGAGTTGTCCCCCACCCCACCCCACCTCACGATTCCTCCAAGGCCCCATTTTATATACATTACAATAAATTATCCTTTTGAACATCAGCCAGATGTATGGTCTCTGTGTTGGGGTTTTTGGCTGTTAGCATAATCCACCTGAGGTTGGAGTGTGGACCATTCGAAAACCAGTGTTGTAGAGAATGTCTCTTTTTAGGTTCAAGCCTTATGAATGTGTATGCTAGGAGAACCAAGGTCTTTTTGAGGTTGTGTAAAGCTTTGTTCTGTGTTTCAGGGTCAGAAAGGAGACCCTGGATTGTCCCCTGGAAAAGCACGCAATGGCCCAAAGGTAAGCCTTCATTCATTTACTAGCCTGAAAGCCTCTTGCATTCAGGAATGCAACAGGCGCTAGAAGTGGGTGCCCTCAGGGGGGGGGGGCACTGCGGCCTGACCTGTCATTGTGGTTTGCGGTGGGGCCAATGGCTCAGCAGGCAGGCGGGGGGGGGGGGTGCGGCCCCGCAGCTGATTGGGCTGGTGCGCTGGGGTGATGGCTGCGCTGCTGGTCAGCCCACCATGGCTGCTGGCAGCTGGGTTGATCGACAATGAAGGCACAGTGCCATGGGAGCGCCCTCCTCGTCGGCTAGGTAGCGTCCGGCCGCAAGGCTGGTTGAGGACCTCGTGGCCAACTTCTGGAGGCGGGCGCTCCAGGGGCTGGCCCAATCCGGGTGCACCCAGCAAAGCCCGGATTGGCCCATGCAGGCAGAAGTGCAGGTTGGACACCCGGACGTGTCCCAGACAATGCTCCACCCATACTGGCTTTTCAGAAATATTAGAGCCACCAGTGGTAAGGATGAAGGGGTGGCCAAACTGCAGCTCTTCAGATGTCCATGAATTACAATTCCCACGAGCCCCTACCAGCAGGGGCTCGTGGGAATTGTAGTGCATGGACATCTGGAGAGGCGCAGTTTGGCCACCCCTGCATTAAAGCTTAAGGGGTTAGGAATGCTGGATGGATTGGGGGAGCTGCAATTTGAATTGAATTTTGCATCTAGAAATTGTGTATTTTAAATAAATTATTAATAAAAAGAGAAACTGTCCCTTGATAACAGCCATCAGATTACCAGATTTATTTTCACTGCCATGGGGATTTAGATGTACAAGAGTATTATTTTTTAAAGATTTTGCATAAGGCTGTTTCTAAACTGTGGTGAATATATATGCCCTTGCCACATCATTTTCAGCAGCACATGAACCAGGAGCATTGGAGAATGGCATCCACTACCACCCCATTCATGTGCTGTTGCTGTACCCACTGCCCCATCTCCTTCCCCTTTTCCCCGGCTGTGACGGTGCACAAGTACAGATGCTACAGCAATTTTGGGCTGGCCCTCCTGTGACCTGGGAAGCCGCCTCCACTTCATCTTATCTCTCCCTGCTGAGCCGTCCTGTAATCCTGCAAGGATGCCAGGAAATGGAAAACACTTCTCTAAAGGGGTATAAAGGGTATAAAGGTACATGGTAGCAACCTGCCCTGTGCCAATTTGAAAGTGGAGCTTAGCTCTGCCCCCCCCCCCCCGCCATAGCAGCTATGTGTGGGAAGGCCAGACACATGTTGGATGTGCAGTCGGTATCTTACAGTTCCTCCTTTAAACCAGAGAAAAATGAAATTTTGCTTTTCATCAGATTAAAGAGCAAAGTCCCCCAAATGAGCACATGTTACAGATGTTCTTAAAACCTGGTACTTTCCTGTATTCTGAAAAATACCTATCTGGAGGTAGCTAAAGACTACTGAAGTGACACCCCAACCAATCCACCCCCCCCGAAAAAAACCTCACCTATATATCTGTTTGCAGGGAGATGTTGGATTACCTGGGTTGACTGGTCTTCCTGGACCACCTGGCAGAAAGGTAAGAGCATTTTTATTTTTGACACGAAGTCACATTTCCTTGAATCTGGCAAGGGAAAGGTGTGGGTGGGTGGTTTAGGCATCCTTTCCCTTTCACTTCCCTGCTCCAAAGCACCTGTTTTCCTAAGTGGCTTTTCTGTTTGTTGTTTTTAAAGAAAGGCTGCTGGCTTGCATTTAGCATCTAGCTTGGCTGAAACTCTTGGTCTCCCACAAGGCACAAGGGCACTTCCAACCAAACGAACAGACTGTATGATGCACATTCACCCTCATGTTACGAGTCAGCGCCCATAATTTAGGCAAAAGTCAGTGGAGGGTTTTTTTTTTGTTTTGTTTTTTTAAAGAGAGAGTGTGTATATTACCTGGCAGATGCTTTTAATGGAGGCTATATTTTATTAGCCTCCTAGGTTTTTTTCCCAAAAAAGAGAGAGGGAAAGCTGTTCGGAAAATATTTGGAAGAAGAAATAAGGCTCTCGATCCTCTGCTGGCAGAGCCCCACTGCAAACACCTTGGCCTGCAGACAGGCAATGCTGTTCGCCTGCAGACTTTCAGGAAAGCAGCCAACATCCTGGAAGCTGGTGCGAGGGAAATAAAAGATGCGAATAAGGTCCTTTTATAAAAGGGGAACGGCCGGCCGGCCCATAGAGAAGCTTGGGCATGACTGGTATGGAGTAGAAATGGGCAGAAATGCGTGGCTCCACTCATGATGGCCGGCTTGGCCATACCTTGGCTGCTCTTGCTGTATTGGGAAACCAGTCCTGCCAGAGGCCCTTAGGATGAGGAACGGGGAGATTGTGCCCCGGTGTCATTTGGCTTGTGTGTGGTGTGTGTGCTTTTGAAAAATGCCTTTAAGTTGCAGCTAACTTACGGCGATTCTCCAGGTTTTCAAGGCGGGAGACTAACAGAGGTGGTTGGCCATTGTCTGCCTCTGCACAGCAACCCTGGTATACCTTAGTGGTCTCCCATCCAAATACTCACCAGGACCAACTCTGCTTAGCTTCCAAGATCTGATAAGGTTGGGCTAGCCAGGGCCATCCAGGGAAGGCCTTGGGGCTGGAATATTTGAGTTACTGCAGTGAACGATGCATCTGAGCTGTTCGACAGCAAACTGTGTTTTGCGTCTGCACCCAGCAGCTGCCTGAAGAAGCTGGGATCAGAGATATCATCTTTCGATCTGGGCATTAGGCTTAGCCCCACATACAGGTGTGCTTTCTTCTTAAAGCTTGTTGTGGAAAGAGCGTGTGAGGGTTTTAAGCCATAGCTGTGTCTGCTAGTCAGTCTTTATGGACATCCCAGGAGGCTGTGAGCACTCATGCGCATGCTTGTGAACGCACACACAGAGAGAAGAAACCCAAAGTGTAATTTTTAAAAAAAATGACTGGGAAAGAGGGTAAAAGCAACACTGTGGGGTCAGCTGCCACTGAGACAGTATTATTTTAATCTGCTGCCAATCAGATCTCCAGGGGCCAATCAGGAACCCCACCTGGCCCCATCCTTTTTCTAAAAACACTTTGCCATTGTGCTTCTGGGCACCAGGTTGGGGATTCCCGCTTACACCCTGGAAATCTTGTTGGTCTCTAAGCTGCTACTGGATTCGAATCCAGCTGTACCATAAGGGAAAACCTAGTTTAGCGAGCAGCATGAGGGAAATGCATTTCCAGTAAAACAGTGACAGAAACATAGGCGCAGAAAATGTTCAGCCTGTGTAAGCCATTCACAGAATCACATTCTTCTGGCTTGTCCTTTTGGCAGGGAGACATTTTCCACTTGCGAATGGAGTGCATCTCCAGCACCCCTCTTTCCGTGCCATAGTTCAGGGGTAGTCAACCTGTGGTCCTCCAGATGTCCATGGACTACAATTCCCATGAGCCCCTGCCAGCGTCTGCTGGCAGGGGCTCATGGGAATTGTAGTCCATGGACATCTGGAGGACCACAGGTTGACTATCCCTGCCATAGTTTACACCCAAAATGGCAGCCCTGCCCTGCCCTCCCTCAGGGCAGCAGTTCCAGTGGGGGTCTGGCTGACAGGGGACATGAAGCAGCTGACCAAACAAGCAGGAGATGTTTTGGGACTGGGGAGGCAGGGCCGTTTTGGCTGAATAGCACTTCTCGATCGGGTGGCACACGTGGTTTTCCCTAACGTTCTTCCCCCGTGGTGTAATTAGCCCCTTACATTGGGTGTATTTTTTTTTGAATTGGCTCCTTTATTCAGGATAGAAATATCCTGTTAACGTTTTGAAGGAGAGAAAGTGTGGTGGTTTCCTCTGAGCCAGATTGTACTGCTACTGTTGGCACTTTGGCAGGTTGCTTGTTTGGGGTTGCCTGCAGCATCTGGCACCCGCCACGGGCACTGGATTAGTGCTTAGCTCTAGCTATTCCTGTGTGGCTGACTGGAAGGCAGTCAGGTTTCCAGATCATTCTGCCCGCATCTATAGAGCAAATGTGGATACTCACATGTTACTTCATCACTTGGTTTCTTACAAAAGCAAACCATCTACCAGGAAAGCGCACATGTCCCCTTGGAGAGGAGAGTGCCTTGAACGGGAGAGTGTATGACCTGTGGTAGCCCACTCCTAATTCTGGTGTACATACAGTATGCAGTTGTTCCAGTCTCCTATTGAAATCTTTGAAATTCAGGCTTTTTGGTGGCGCTCCAAATAGAAGCTTGTGGGGCCAGAACCAGAGCTTGAACCAGGCTGCAAGGGACCTGGCCCCATTGATTGTCCTGGATGCACCCCCACTTTGGAGCTGCTGGCACCAGCCCTGCACTTTGGACTAGGAAACAGCATATATCCCCTCGAAGGACAGAGTCCTCTGAATGTAGGGGTATATAATTTATGGTGGCCTACACCTTATTTGGGGGTTTATACTCTCTGTGGTGCTTTTGGTTGAATCTGGTTCCACATAATATATTTCGGGTAAGGGCGTGGAGCATGTCTCATGGTTTAAGTGCCACTCAGCACCTAACACCCACTCAGGGTGGCTGTCCCACCCCTGAGTGCCTCTTCCTCCAACTGGGTTGCCTGTCTGTCCAGAGGCCAGCCAATCGCCTTCCATCCCCCACCTCTGACCACCCCCTCCTCCTTCCACTTCTCTCAGAGGCTTGGAGGCCACAGATCCCTGCCGTGTAAGAGATGCCCCTGCCAGTGAGTTTTCTAACAGCCGCCTGCAGCCTTTCCAGGTCATGGGGGGAGGGGGAGGCTGTCGGCAGAGTTCTTCCACTCTCCCCTCCTAATCTAGCACCCTTTGTATTCCTGAATGTAATGGTCTTGGCCCCTAGTTCCTTAATATGTTGCAAATAGGGAACAAATAAGGAACTGGGGCCCAACTGCAGCCCCTTTCACTACATCCTTGGGCTTCATCGCCCCGTTTGGAGAGATTCTTTTGAGGGTCTTGTCAACCTATGTGGATTCTGACCATCCTAAATAATTTGAGGTTCTCTGCAAACATGGTCAGTGAATTGGTCATCCCTGCGTCCTGTAGGATCCAACAGCTTAAATTTCCCCATTAGAAGAACCAATCTTTTTCTCCTCCTCCCTTTCTTGTTGTTTAATTAGCTTTTCATCCATAAGAAAACCTGCCCACTTATCTCATGACTGATCCATTTCTACTGAGCAGTCTTGGTTGGGGACTTGGGCCAAAGCTTTTTTCATATCGTACATAATGACTGTTGCAGGGCTGGCCAAACTGTGGCTCTCCAGATGTCCGTGGACTGCAATTATGGCAGGTGCTCATGGTAATTATAATCCATGGACATCTGGAGAGCCATACTTTGACCCCCTGCCCTAGCCCATGTGCTTGGTACTTTCCCTTTCAGATTCTATTTGCTTATTCCCCTCTTCTTCCTCTTAAATTATACGTTTCCATGTTAAACTTCCTAGACAACTTTCCATCCACACAAATGCTGATCATAAGAATACCCCAGCTTTCACGACACCTGAGACAGACCTATCTATCTATGTCCCTAGGGACTGGATGGATTTCCCACTATCAAGATCCCCTATCTTGAGGGGTGTACTTGGCATGGACAATAATCAGTTTGAGCTTGGTGTCATTAGAGCAGGCAGCCTCTAATCTGGAGAATCAGGTTTGTTTCCCCACTTACCCACTTGCAGCCAGCTGGGGGTCCTTGGCCCAGTCACAGTTCTCTCTGAGCTCTCTAAGCCTCACCTACTTAACAGGGTGTCTGTTGTCGGGAGATGAAGGGATTGAAAGCTGCTTTGAGACTCCTTTGGCTCGTAAAAAATGGGGGACAAAAAACTAGCTCCCCCCACCTCCTCTGTTAAATTCGTGGGTTCGGAGGTGGACACAGACACTGGAAGTAATTTTGAGCTCTTTATTAGGACCCCAGCATGGTACAAGAAGCAATTGAACCCGCCTGTGCATTGGTCAATTTCATTGTAAGCTACGATCCTGCCTTCGACCTGAAGCTTGGTCTCAGAGGGTCTATTGATACAGTATCCTCGTTTTTCTAAAGGTTCATCCCCCCCACACCTCCTGATGGCCTCCTCCTAAAACAGGAGCTGTCATTGTGGGAGCGGAATATGTCTAACAGGTCCCCAAATGTACCTCTCTGCCTTTCTTTGTTTCTCCCAGTCAACAACAATATCCTCAAAGACAGGGGTGGGCAAACTGTGGCCCTCCAGATGTCCAGGGACTACAATTCCCATGAGCCCCTGCCAGCATTCGAATGTTGGCAGGGGCTCATGGGAATTGTAATCCATGGACACCTGGAGGGCCACAGTTTGCCCACCCTTGATCAAAGATATGAGCTTCTTCCCACAAGCATGGAGCGCACACCCACGGCTTCTGGCCGGGAGATTAAAAAGTAGCAGAAAAACAGATCCTAACAACATGTAACCAGAGTGTATTTTATTGTGGTTCACATGCCGCATTGTGCTTGTGGGGATCTTTGGCTTTCATGGTCGTGATGTGTTGCATTTGGCTTCTGCGTAGTCTGATATGAGTTACAAAGCAAGTGCTTATTAAAAAAAGCTCTGGGTTCCAATCACCGATTTTTTTTTACTTTTGGAGCTTTGTTTGCTTAGTTAGAAATCCTCTAATCTACCAGGATTTTTTTCTAAGTTCCCCCCCACATTACACAGACAATCTGTGTCTCATCTTCTCCCCAAATCCATGAGCACACACTGCAAAGAACTTTCTAACCACAAGAAAAGAGGCAGAAAAGAGCAAATGACATAGGAAAGAAAAAGGATTGAATGGGTAAGCAGGAAGGACCAATGTCAGAGAAAGAAAGCTTATTTATTTCTTTCCCCTCTACATATGACTCATTTTAAGAAGCATCCTCTTGAATATTAAACTACATGTCCAATTGCAGAAATGTTTCCCAGCGCACATTTTTATCACAAAATGTGCCTTAATTGCACATTATAATGAATTCTATAGTCTATGTCCAAAGCTTTGTAGGATAGTAATGGCATTGTTATTCTAAAGCACATTTCACAAGTGCTCAATAACTACAGATTTGTTAGGGCAGGGGTAGTCAAACTGCAGCCCTCCAGATGTCCATGGACTACAATTCCCAGGAGCCCCCTGCCAGCATTCGCTGGCAGGGGGCTCATGGGAACTGTAGTCCATGGATATCTGGAGGGCCGCAGTTTGACTACCCCTGTGTTAGGGAGTCTAACAGCAGCCTTGTATTGTAAGCTAGAAATATAATACAGTTAGTCAGGAGCCCTAAGGTGGTTCAGTAATGATTCATTCAAGTTCTAAGATTTTAAGAAGGGTCCATCTGGACTGGACCAAGGGCTCATGTAGTTCAGCATCCTGTTTCCAACAGTGCCTAAATACTTTTAGGAAGCCACAGTATCACCACACAGGGTTGGCAAACCAGTCCAGTCTGAAGAAAAGAGAGGAGCTGTTTTTGTTTTTTTTTGCACCCTGCGTTTTACTTCCTGAAGGAATCTCAAAGTGGCTTGCAATCGCCTTCCCTTCCTCTCCCCACAGCAGACACCCTGTGAGGTAAATGAGGCTGAGAGAGCTCTGAGAGAATTGAGACTGGTCCAAGGTCACCTAGCTGGTGGCATGTGGAGGAATGGGGAATCAAACCCAGTTCTCCAGATTAGAGGCTGCCGCTCTTAAACACGACACCAAGCCGGCTTTCTGAGAAAGTCACTGTATAAGAAATAAGACACTGTGTAAGACATAACAGTCAAAAGAAAAGTGGTTCTTGGAATCCTCTTTCAAGCTACTGCCCTTTGAACCAGTGGTCCCTCAGACCGTTTCCGCACTGGGAACTTCACTGCCCCAGCTCCCATGCAGGAGCACAAATTGGGGGTGGATGAGGTGCACCAGGCCAAATGCTCCCCAGTGTGGGCGCAGGAAGAGGTGGGGCAACCTGCCACGACTAAAACTCCAGCCTGCAGTCCAGCATGAAACCTCCAGTGCATAAACATTCTCAGTGATTCTTAGATGGCTAAACAGAACCTCCACATCCAGTGGCAGTATATCTCTGCTTGCCAGCTCCTGGGAAGTTGCAAGCGGGGAAGGCTTTGGTATCTGTGCTTGTCCTGGGGCATCTGGTGGCCACTCTGAATAACAGTACTTTGGTCTGGCTGGGCTATGCATTGATCCAGAAAGGCTGTTCCTAATTGAAGAACTCAGCTTGGTCCTGAGGGTTGCTGCTATCTGATATTTCCCTGCACGGTATAGTGTTGTTCCCGGGACTTAGCTGCTAATCCCTGTGTGTTGTCAGAAATGTAAAGTACTTTTTTGGATGCTGAACAGCAGCTGGAAGGTTTTCAGCTCCCCATTAAACAAGCCACGCATTGGGCAGCGTCTTCTGCTCTTGGCTGGGGAATGGGATTCACCGCCTCCGCCTCTGTGTCTTCCTCATCCTTTTGCGTTTTACCCTGCAAAGAAAGCTGATTTGTCGCTTGGGCTCTCTTGAGGAATATTGGGAAAGTTGCTGTGGATGGCTGAGGGCTCCCACCTACCCCATGCCCCAAGATTCCCTCTTCAAACGACGGCCCCATTGTGATGGATCGCTCCAGATTAATCCGGAAGCATCTGGATAGGAGAGCAAACACAGACACAACTTTTCCTTCCATCATTCCAGTTCTGTTTGAAGAGGCGCTTAGCGGGGAGACCTTTGCAATGATCTGTTGGCTTCGGGCAAGGCCTCCCCTCCCCCCACCTCTCTGAAACACCAGCAGCAATTGCTGGTTAATAAGAAATATTTTCTGATGGCACATGATGTAGCAGAGCCAAGCAATGCTGGCTCTGTTTGGTGGTGGTTCTGTGGTAGAATCATAGATCATAGAATAATAATAGAGTTGGAAGGGACCTCCTGGGTCATCTAGTCTAACCCCCTGCACTATACAGCAGGGGTAGTCAACCTGTTGTCCTGCAGATGTTCATGGACTACAGTTCCCACGAGCCCCTGCCAGCAAATGCTGGCAGGGGCTCGTGGGAATTGTAGTCCATGAACATCTGCAGGACCACAGGTTGACTACCCCTGCTATACAGGACACTCACAACCCTATTGCTCATCCACTGTAACCTGCCACCCCCTTGAGCCTTCACACAATCAGCCACTCCATCAGATCCAGCCTCTGTTTCCAAAGATGGAGAACCCAGCACCTCCCTAGGATGCCTGTTCCACTGAGAAACCACTCTAACTGTTAGGAAATTCTTCCAGATGAGATTGACTATCACAGTGGAACTGTTTTGTTGTGCTAGGCATCTCTTTGGAAGCCAGAAGAAAAAGGCAGTTCCTAGGAAGGGTTGCAGGAGCTCTAAGAAACAGTGCAGGAAGGCAGGTGGCTGCTGTTTCACATTCTGGTTGTAGCACATAGTAGGAAATGCCTTGCTATATAACAGGTTTTGTGTGGAGCCAGTGTGGTGTAGTGGTTAGGAGTGCAGACTTCTAATCTGCGGAGCCGGGTTCGATTCTGCACTCCCTCACATGCAGCCAGCTGGGTGACCTTGGACTCGCCACAGCACTGAGAAAGCTGTGCTGACTCTTCTTCTTCTTCATCTCAATAGTAAAAGTTGACCAAGTAGAACTCTGTGCAAGCTGGTTGTTGGTTTGCTTGGTACATGTCCTCAACATGCCTACTTGATCATTGGGGAGGCTTAGGGGGACTCCTCTATCTTGCCAGAGCCCCGGTTGCTGAAATAGGGGAGCAGAAAGTAGAAGGTTTTTGTGACATCCAGACGACTGATCCATTTATTATGGTTAGGTTATCCCCTGAAATTACAACTCATCTCCAGGCTACAGAGACCAGTTCCCCTGAAGAAAATGGCTGTTCAGAAGGTGGCGTCCCTCCCCTCCCCAAACCCCGCCCTCTGCTGGATCCACCCCTAAAGTCTCCAGGTTTCCCTCAATCTGGAGCTGGCAATCCTAATTTTGGCACAACCTTTTGTGAATCAGAGCCTAGTATGTCAGTCTCCCAGGAGATGCAGCAGGTTGTTGGTTCTTACCTCCCATTGACTTTTACAGCAGCTGGATTGATGTACTTTGTTTATAAAGGCCTGAGACTGCTCTCTTGACTCAGGGCAAGCTGTGCTGTTGAGCAACATCATACGTGTGACTAAAGCCATGGGAGCCACACAACCAATGAAGCCAGGGAGCCTTGTGTACGGGGAGCTATAGAACTATCGATGGTCAGAGAAGGAGTCAGGAGAAAGAACAGGAGGGCAGTGGTCATCTTGACTCTCGCTGGTTAAACAGGCTGTGAGGTCACCCCAACACCCTTCCTTGTGCATGACAACATGGCTAACATTGTACAATTCTGTTTGAACAGGGGCAGAAAGGCTACCCAGGCCCAGCGGGTCATCCTGGAGACCAGGTGTGTGCTTTAATCTTCTGTTTCACTTTCATATTTAAGGATGATGATTCTAATGGACTCTTCCTTGGTGTTTTGACCTGGAAAGCATCCCTGTTTCTTGTTTGCCTCTCCCATATGTTAAGAGAACCTGACCCTTTAACATCTCCCCCCCCCCCCCCGTTTCCATATATAAGGTTTTCTCACAAATATATCTATTTTTGTCAGTTGATAAATCGGCATCATATAAATATCATACAACATGTGTATACAGTGCAAATGATTAAAAAGAAAAATTAATAAAAACCAGAGACCAAAATGGTTGACAATGATCTATATAAAAATAACAAAGAATCCAAGTCAGTCCTTTTTGGCCTTCTGGAAACTTGTGAAGACTTAAATGCATTTGGATTTTTATTCTATTGCTGGCATAAAAAGATGCATTTGGATTTTTATTCTATTGCTGGCATAAAGAGTTGCAACCTTCTTAAACCTATTAACTTCCATGGATTTCGATTGGTGCAACCCTGCTCAGGATGGCAGTGTTACTCCCCAAAACTGTTTTATTCTACAGATTCTGTTGGTCGCTGCTATTTATTGTTTCATCTCTGCTTTAAAAAAATGTATTGCTACTTTTTATGGTTGCTTTTGTTCTGCTACTAGCTGCTGCTTTTGTTTCATGTTTTAATACTTTGGTTTATCATTTCGGAATGTTTTAACCAAAGCTCACATTGTAAGCAGCTTCCTTGCCATTTCTTTGACAGAGGAGGAAACCTCAGCAATTTAAAACACCGCCCGCCTTGTCCAGTATTTTGCACCATTCCCTCCAGCGTGTTTAGTTTTTGCTTAGAGCTGAGGCTGTGCAATCCGTTTTGTTCATCTTTAAAGGTGTCGCTGGACTCCCTGTTTTATTTTATTGCATGTAAGGAAAACTCCTTCTCCCTCAACAGAGAAGGGGGACCTCAGTAGCAAAGCAGATACGACACAAAGATCCAAGATGAGGGGATCTTCTTTTTAACAAGCTAATTAAGAGCTGGAGGGGAGGCTTCCTTTCAAGATTTGGGGGGGGGGGAGTTGCTGGGTGGATTGGTGTTTAACCCTTTCATCTCATGAACACCCCTCTGAAGCTACAGTTAGCGGTGCTTGTGGGGGAAAATGCCTGCATCTCTCTCCAGCACCTGTGTGATGCTGATTGTCGCTTAGGAACAATTACTTTTTTTACATCATGGAGCAGGGGTAGTCAAACTGCGGCCCTCCAGAAATTACGAGAGGAATGGGGAACCCTCCTTCCTTATCGGATGGCATAGCCTGGATCTGTGTCAGGAGTCAGACGTTCGCTAGCTACTTTTTAAGTTCGAAAAGAACATCATATGAACAGTGGAAGCCGCTGTATGTAGAGTCTACTCTACTGGGGCTGTCCAGAGCAGGGGTAGTCAAACTGCAGCCCTCTAGATGTCCATGGACTACATTTCCCATGAGCTTCTGCCAGCGTTTGCTGGCAGGGGCTCATGGGAATTGTAGTCCATGGACATCTGGAAGGCCGCAGTTTGATTACCCCTGTCATGGAGGAAGCACTGGAGAAAAGGGGCTAAGAAGCCTCCTGCCCCTGGCGACCCTTTAGAGCCAGTTAGCTTTTCAGAAATCTCTTTCTGCGTTTTAAGCCGCCCACTTGGTCAAACTAGTTGCAGAAGTCTTGCAGCACAGGAGCTGCGTTATGTGCATCTGAAGCTCCGGATCTGCGGTTTGTGCTGTCAATATGCTCTTTCATGCTTTGGCTGGCTTCTGAGTTTGTTGATGCCCAGCTAATTTATTCTCATGTGGCTGCTGATCCATCATAGATGAAATGTGTGTGTGTTGCCTGCGTGGGGACGACGACTTGAGTTTAGCTTCTAAACATCTTAAATTTTATGTTAAGGAAATATCGGGGTGTTTATATTTGCTTCTTCCTTCCAGCAGCGCTTTAATATTTCAGCTGGGATTGCACTGAATCGCTTCTTCAAAACTGAATTTAATTTTCTCCTGTACTCACCTCACCCTTTTTCTGTTTGGATTTTTTTTAATTTAAAAAGCCCCAATGAATGGGAGAGCCTGTGAGGACGACTAATGGGCAAAAATCTTATGCATCTAATTAATTCAGGTTGAAATCTACTGAGCGCTTAGGCTGAGCAATCAAATGGCATCGAGCATTTGAAGTTATGTTGTATTGTAGTTAGACTCTCCTCTGACTGGCAAGGACTGTTCAGGATCATGGGCAGGGAGAGACCCTTCCCCAGAGCCCCCTGCCCGAGATCCTTGAATGGGATTGAACCTGGGACCTTCTGTATGCCAAGCAGGTCTAAGCAAACCAGCATTTTGCACCAGTGCCTCCAGCTTGTTTCGTTTTTGCTTACAGAGTGCTTGCACTCAAAAGCTCACACCTTGAATAAATCTTCGTTGGTCTTAAAGGTGCTACTGCAAGGGTAGTCAACCTGTGGTCCTCCAGATGTCCATGGACTACAAATGCTGGCAGGGGGCTCATGGGAACTGTAGTCCATGGACATCTGGAGGACCACAGGTTGACTACCCCTGTGCTACTGGACTCTGATTTTATCAGTCCATTTTGTTCTTCTTCAAAGTGCCGCTGGGCTCCTGTTTTGTTCCCTTGCGTGTAAGAAAAACTCTCATCTCCATCAACAGAGAAGGCGGAACCTCAGTGCCAAAGCAGATGTGACACAAAGATTTGCGATGAGGATCTTCTTTGGGTTTTAAACAGCTAATTAAGAGGGGAGGCTTGCTTTCAAGATTAAGGGGGGGAAGAGACATACAAATCAACCTCAGATCTTTCCTGCTTCCAGTCTTCTGGCCTTAGCACTTCAGCAACTACCGCCCCATCTCTGCGAGAAAGACATGGGCATCTTGTGAACCTGAAAGTAATTTTTCCTTTTTTGTTGGTTTTGATTTTGACAGGGTGAACGAGGACCTGATGGGAATCCGGGTGCCAAAGGTTATCCTGGCAGGCAGGTGCAGTAAATCTTACCGTGCTGTGCCCAGCATAGGGCTTGGGGGGATTTAGCTAGATCGACAATGCCGTCTCACAATAAGCAAAAGATTCAGATCTGACCCCAGTGGGGTTGCTCCCAGATCCTTTTGGCCTCCTCTTGGTATTTCCCTGTGTTTGTGCTGTACCATTTCAGACTGTGTGTGTAAGTTTTTGTAGGACTTGAATACTCTTTTATACAGCAACAGTTCTCTGCGGGAAGTAATGTAGCATGCCAGGGAAAAGTCTAGGTTAGTTTTCTGTGTATAGTGAATTTTTCTCGAATAGAGAATCTTCTGTCATATAGGCCCCCACTGGAAATGTGGCAGTTTCCCCAATCCAGTGAGAACGTAGATATTATGAGTTTTCTGAGAGGCATAGGAGTTCTAGAATAGGCAACCCAAACGCTACTATTTCAGTGAAGGAGGCCAATTTGCCAATGTGCTTCTTTGCATGCATGCTCGCTCTGTTGCATTGAATATGGCAGTCTCTATGCACATTGGAATTCATGGAGTAGCATGGACTGTGGCCTCCCTGTATGCATTAATTGCACCATACATAGATTAGACAGGTTGCTTATGCATGGGGCAGTTTTTTTTCTTTTATAGAAGGAAGACTTTATATAGAAATCCCCTCCCACAGAAGGGGGAGATGCTGGAAATCTCAGAGTGCAGAGGGGCACAAAAGACACAAAGAATCCTAGAGTTGGAAGGGGACCATACAGGACATCTCGTCCAACCCCCTGCTCAACGCAGGATCAGCCTAAAGCATCCATGATAAGTAGCTGTCCAGCTGCTGCTTGCAGACTGCCAGTGAGGGGGAGCTCCTCACCTCCTTAGGCAGCCCATTCCACTGCTGAACTAATCTGACTCTTAATCTCTCCCCCCCCCCCCCAATCTAGAGGCTAGTGCTGTGTTAGATGCTAACAGATACTGGCCTGCGTGAGCCAAAAGCATATCCAAGCGTTTCTATTGCCCTACCCCAGCAAAATGAAAGCCAGCATGGTTAAATAGTGGCAGACTCAAATCTGAAGAACTGGGTTTGAATTCCCACTCCTCCTCCACAAGCAGCCATCTGGTTGACCTTGGCTAGTCACAGTCCTGTTAGAGCTGTTCTTGCAGAGCAGTTCTCTCAGAGCTCTCTCAGCCCCACCTACCTCCCAGGGTGTCTGTTGTGGGGAGAGGAAGGGAAAGGTGTTTATAAGCCGGTTTGGGTAGTGAATCATGGGTCATAAGAATCCAACTCTTCTTTCTTTATGAAAAGGCACAGAAAGGAGGTCTTAAGCTGATTCACAGTCTTTTTTTTTGGCAATTTTGACTCCTTGGGTGTGGATTTTGGCTCATGGGAGCATCTTGCTAATGCTCCAGGGGATGCCAAGGTGGCAGCTCATCCCTTCCTGACTCAGCCTACCTTTCAATTGGTTTCCTAACAGACAAGATTCTCTTTCTACCCCCTGGTTTTTGGCCACAACCACAAATGCCAAAATCTAAAATACAGTTTTCACATCGTAGACAACAGCAGTCAGAACCAAGAGGAGCAGATGTCAAACAAAGCAAAACAAAAGTCAGCCTGAAATGCTGTTTGCAGCTGCAGGGAGCTGAGATGAGGAGCTGCCAAACATCTGCTGAGAGGGGGTAGTCTTTACTATATAGCTAAATACAAGGAAAGTGGGGATGGGTGGGAAGCGAACCAATCTGGCCACCTTAGTCAGGGATTTCTGGAGTCTCAGTGCTGCCACTGGAAGTCACCTGTCCAGTGTACTCCGCCCACCCTGCACCTCTGTCAGTAGGCAGAAACAAAGCAGAAGATTCACAAAACTGGCAGGTTGATAACCTGTCACGGTGTCTTCTCGGTGGTGACTCCAGTCCTGGCATGGCCTCCTCGATGAAGATTGCCATCTATTCAGGGGTGTGCTTGAAAAACGTTCCCACTTCTGTCTGCCTCTTTATATTCCGTGTTTTCTTGCCCTGTTCTGATACACACTGCTCTGAATAGCAATGCTGTAAACAAATATATGGAGGAAGGCAGCCCTAGAGAGGCCCTCTTGACATCAGAGGATTCGCAAGGTGTCAAACTCCTGCCTCAGTTTTGTCAAACTCCTTTTGTCAAACTCCTGCCTCAGTTTCTGCCTTTCTCATTTGGTTCTGTGGAGCTCTAAGGCCTGCTTGTGTAGCGGGGTAGTGGTTAAGTGCTACAGCTTCTAATCTGGAGAACTGGGGTTTATTCCCCCCTCCTCCACATGCAGCAAGCTGGATAACTTTGGGCCAGTCACAGTTCTCTCAGAACTCTCTCAACCCCAGCTACCTCACAGGGTATCTGTTTTGGGGAGAGGAAGAGTAGTAAGCCGCTTTGGGACTCCTTTGGGTAGTGAAAAGCGGAGTATAAAAACCGACTCTTCGTCTTCCATAAACAGAAATGGATTCAAGGAAAGAGGGGAATGATTTCTGTTGGTCTTCTCCTTGGGGGCCAATATTGCCCAGCTCTCTATACCAAATTTCTTCAGTCCGGGATATGTTTACCTTCATGGCTCTCTGCCTCCTCTTTTTTACTATGTGTAACTTCTCTTGGCTGCTGTTGGCTTTGCAGCACTATGGAAAAGGAGGCTGGCGTTGGGTTTTCTTCAGTTCACGCATTGTAGACAAACTTGTTAACTTTGGCCTGATTTTGCGGGGGCGGGGGGGGGAGAAGAGGGGAGGGAAAAATTGACAATGATGCCTGATGTTAAAACTTGATGTTGGGCTCCCACTTGCTTCTGCAAAACTTCCAGAGGGAGGCAAACAAACAAATCATTCCATTTCATTTCTAAAGCTGACAAATCCTGTCTGGCGAGGAGGAAATAAACACAGAAGGCTACTATGTGTATTTTTTTTTAAGGGATAACTTAAAGGTTGCCAAGGCCATAGCCAGCCTCTGAGCCTCATTCATCTTTTCAGTTTCTTTTCATTTGCCCCAAACAAATCTGTATAAAAAGAAGAAGAAGAAGAAGAAGAGTTGGTTCTTATATGCCGCTTTTCTCTACCTGAAGGAGGCTCAAACCGGCTTACAGTCGCCTTCTCATTCCGCTCTTTACAGACAGACAACCTGTGAGGGAGGTGAGGCTGAGAGAGCCCTGATATTACTGCTCAATCAGAACAGCTCTACCCAAAGGAGTCTCAAAGCAGCTTACAGTCGCTTTCCCTTTCCTCTCACCACAACAGACACCCTGTGAGGTGGGTGAGGCTGAGAGAGCCCTGATATTAGTGCTCGGTCAGAACAGTTTTATCAGTGCCGTGGCGAGCCCAAGGTCACCCAGCTGGCTGCATGTAGGGGAGTGTGGAATCAAACCCGGCTCGCCAGATTAGAAGTCTGCACTCCTAACCACTACACCAAACTGACTCTTTGACTGAGATCCTTGTAAGTCTGTAGTCCTTATGGGTGTTGCAAGAGGTGAACTGCTAAACTCATGAACACATATAATACCTTTATTGGCATAAAACAGGCTAGCAAGATAAGCAGAGATAGTCAAAATATATCAGTCAGTTTGAATTAAAAAACTGAAGACAGAAATTCAGCCATAATAAAAGTGACATCAGCATTCTTATCACTTAATAAAAATTGGCAGATGAGGTCTTTTGAATTATTTCTCCATTTGGGTATAAGAGGTATAACACGCCTTCGCTTGGCAATAAACAAGGGACAATCCAGTGAGATATGTTGAGTAGTGTCAGGAGAATTTGATTCACAAGGGTATAGTCTATTTTTGAAAGGAATCTTGGCAAATCTCCCCTGTAATACTTTGGATGGAAAGGCGTTGAGCCGAGCAAGCGAAAACGCTCTGCGATAAAGGGGATTTGCCAAGTTATAGAAATAAGCCGGCTTTATCCCATGCTTCACTTGGAGAACAAGATGCTGGAACAGTTGGATGGATTTTTTGAAATTCCTGATCAAGAAGCCTTTGTATAATCTGGCACATAATGGAAGACTCATTCAGAGATAAGATGTAATCGTAGTCAAGGCCAATTTGTTTGAGTGTAGTCAGGATGGTAGAGAACCATTTAAATTTAAAAGAGTCTCTCAATAAACAGGCCGATAGACTATCTGATTGAACCCTAAAATGCAGTTTTAGCCAATGTTTGAAGGTGGAAATGCAGGCCTTAGTTTCAAGAAGATTTTGGCCAATTTAGAGACATAAAGAGGAATATGTTCCATGTAAGTTATATAATGCTCAGTGTAAACCACCCAGAGCTACAAAGAAATGGGCGGTAAGTACTGTATTTGCCGGCGTATAAGACGACTGGGCGTATAAGACGACCCCCAAACATTTCCACTCAAAATACAGTACTATGGGCCACTATGGGCATCTCAACTGAAGTGCACCTGGCGTATAAGACGACCCCCCACTTGGAGGCATGTTTTTCAGGGGGGAAATGTAGTCTTATACGCCAGCAAATACTGTAAGTAAGTAAGTAAGTAAATAAATAAATAAGGAACACAGTTCGGAATTCCCCAAATCTGCCGGAAAAAGGCAGACTGTAACTTTTCCAAGGTTTAGTTAAAAGCTGAGATTCACAGAGGGATACCATATAAAATTTGGGGAAGAATTTTTGAGTCACACCACAGGTAGCTGGAAGAAAAAATGGTATAGATGGGTAATGGAACATTTAGCTAAACTCATGCTAGAACCTGTCTGAATTATCGGGAAGACCAGGAAACCGTATAGCATGCTTTCTCAACCAGGGTTTTGTGAAACTCTGGGGTTTCTTGATGGCCCTTGGTTTCCTGAATGGGTGCAAATTAATCTTTTATTTATTTTTAAATTTGTTGAAATTTTATCAAATTTTATCTCAAATTGTCGAGATTTGATCACATAGGGTCATGTCAACCTGCCCCCCCCCATGGCCTATGATGGGTCCGGAGGGGGTGGGTAGGGGAGGTGCCCCAGGGGGGCGTGTACACAGCTATGCTTCCCAATAATGCTCTGTATGATCCTTCCACTTCTGGGTTTTCTCAAAGCCTGAGAATATTTCAGGGGTTTCTCAGTGATAAAAGAGAAAGACTGCCTTACACCTTCAGTGGAGGCTGATTGTGAGGAAGATAAGGACTAGGTCAGAGTGGACCTGGGTGTCTTAAGACCTTGCCTGTTTCTATCACTGTGGCAAGGGAGAGTATTTAGGCTCTCTCCCTGCTAGCTCCCACACTGGTTCTCTAGCAAGGGAATCCTGCTGGCTCCCACACGAGTTCTTTCTAATGTTTCCAGCTCTTCCTGTATATAGTAAGTGCCTTTCCCTGAAGCCTCGACACTTTGAAATGACATCACATCTGGTTTTGGGTAACCCATGTCCAGTTTCCAGAAGTTGCTTCAACAGACTTCCCTGGCAGCTCACCACTGCATTTCTACGCAGCTTTCCTGTCAAACTGAAAAAGGAAAAGACAAAACAGTTGTGAGGCCTTCTCAGGGGTTGGCCTGGCCTGGGTCACTTGTCTTCCCCCTTGGCTTACGGGCCTTGAGGTTGCTTCAGGGATTTGCTGGATGGCCTGCCTCAGCTGCTTTCTCTGAGGCCCCATACATTCTGGAGGCAGCAGCCCCTTGACCTGCCCTCTCCTCAGGGCACAGATCTAATAGGCTTAGAATGCCTACAAACTGGGAGAAAGTCTTGAAAGAGTGGAAGCATTGGATGACCTTGGACTGGTCACCTCTTGGCCTAACCTCCCTCCCAACATTACCATAAGGATAAAATGAAGGCAAGGGCAGCCATGTCCTTGAGCTCCTTGATGGGAGTGAAGAGTAAATACATCGATGAAGACAATAGTTCTCTCTGCAGTTGGCCTCCCCACCAGCGAGTATTTAGAGCAGCCTTTTCCAGCCTTCTGACTGTGGAGTAACCCCTGAAATATTTTGCAGGGAAGTGATGTCAGCTGGTTACACCTCCCTGCCATAAACCCGGAAATGACATCACCCAGGCACACCAAGTCCCCCTCTCCCCCTAGAGATAAAAACAATAACAAAAGACCCAACCAATCCAGCCTTTGCCAACCACTTGACTGGAGCCTGAGGTAGCAAAAGTTTGTATAGTCCCATCCCTTCCCACCCCCTACATTCCCATCATTGGCCATTTTGAGAGTGGGCGTGGGTCAGCACCCCAGCTAAATTTCAAAATTAAAAAACCAGCATAACCCCTCCTGGTCTGGTGTAACGTTGGGGGTTACACATGACCCTGGTTGGGAAACACTGATTTAGAGGCATACTACCGTTCCATCTGGAAGCTCCGTGGTGCTCTGAAAGCCAATATAAGCAGATATAGTATTTGCTGGCGTATAAGACTCCCCTGAAAAACATGCCTCCAAGTGGGGGGGTCGTCCTATACACCGGGTGCACTTCAGTTGGGATAGACATAGCTGCCCATAGTGGCCCATAGTACTGTAACGTAATGTAACAAACTCTATTTTGAGTGGAAATGTTGGGGGTCATCTTATACGCTCAGTCGTCTTATACGCCGGCAAATACGGTAGTTCTATCCCGTGTGACTTGCCATTAGGCAAGCAAGCTCCAGGAAGGAGGGTTCAGGAATGCCGTTGTTACCTGCTCACAGGAACCCGAGGATCCCTCTCATTGAATTCAGGTGGCATTTCCCCATCAGCTAACTCATGGGGCGCACCTAACGTCAGCACAGCTTCCAGTTACATGGCGGTAAGTGCAGCTGTTACCCCCTTGGCGATATTGGCCAAGAGGTTTAAATGTAGTGTATGACTTGGTGTCAGTCAGTTAGTAAATTTATTGCATTGAGAAAAAAGATACCGCAAATAAAAACGGACACAGATACAAGTAACATTCCACAGAGTAGTTTCCTTTCACGTTATCAAACTCGACATTAAACTACAGTTAAAATACATTATGATAAAATGATCTTCCAGAATAAAATGAGGGTCCAGTAGCACCTTTAAGACCAACAAAGATTTATTCAAGGCGTGAGCTTTTGAATGCAAGCACTCTTCCTCAGACTCATGATGGTCAGTTCACAGTCTGAGGAAGAGTGCTTGCATTCGAAAGCTCAAACCCTGAATAAATCTTTGTTGGTCTTAAAGGTGCTTCTGGACTCTGATTATATTGTGCTACTTCAGACCAACGCGGCTACCCATTTGACTCTGATCTTCCAGAAAAATATCTGTGCTGGTTTGGATTTAACCTAATAACTAAAAGCAGTGGATGCAATTATAAGACCAACGAGCCAAAGGAAGAAATGCATTCTGCCTGAATTTTCAGCTAAGGCAAACAGCGACATCATGTAAGTGACTGAGCGATAAATATGAGAATGCAGAAAAATCCAATTTGCAAATGACACAGTCTGCCCAAGAATAGCAATTCAGGGGATCCCTCTCCTTGAAATCTGGTGGCATTCCCCATCAGCTGACACATGGGACGCACCTAACGTGAGCACAGCTTCCAGTTACCTGATGATAAGTGCAGCAGCAATATCAGGTTAAAATGTAATGTATGTCTGAATGGCTTTTTTCATGATCTGATACTGGCATGCCTTCTGCCTTTCCATATTCAACATGCTCTGCGGTTGCAGCTTGGCTGCTTTGGAACGAAGTTGGAATGAATGCCTGGGTCTGTTTAAATATGATTTCTGCAGAGTCATCTCCCTATAACAATTGGGTTATTTGTTTTTGTGCAGATGATGAGGATTCCCCACCCCCGATCCCTTTATAGCTATCTCGTGGATTAACACCCCCCCCCCCCCAAATTGCCAAGGAGCCTCTTATCTGGCACTCTTTGTCAGAGTTAAAAAGTTATAACATCTCCACATTTATCTGTCTTTGTTTTTGTTTCCCCCCCCCTCTCTTGTGTTTCAGGGTTTACCTGGACCTATAGGGGAACCTGGTCCAAAAGGCAGTCGGGTAAGTAAGAGACAACTCTTTCTACATCTGCATTCCACTGGCCAGGAAGACCAAACTGCGCGTTGCGCCCAAAGGCGTGGAGTCCTGATGGCCATTGTTTGTTTGCGTTTTAACTTGGAAAAAAAAATAGTTTTGGACGGGATGGAGCTCAGTGAGCCGAGGAATGGGGAGGGTGAGAGGCGAAAGGGTGCTTAACTCTTTGGCCAAGCAGGGGGACAGACAGCTGGGGTGGGTAGCTGGCCCCTGTGAGCCAAGAAGCAGCTGTCTCAGAAAAGCTTGAACATTTCCCCCTCCTCTTTGTTTCATGTATTTGCACATAGAATGTGGTTTGCCCTTGAGCTCTCTAGGCTTCTTGGAAAGTGCAAGTATGTAATTCGGAACAGTTAGAGGTCAGTGCTATGCTCTGTAGGATGCACCTTTAAAATATCAGGAGTTGTGGGAATCCTCGCTTTCATATGAAAAGAAGAGCAAGCTGCTAGTTCTCAAAGCGGCAGAGATAAACGTTACCAGGCTCCCCTTCCTCAATGGGTGTGGCCGACTTTCGTCTTTTGCTTTGAATTCTTGGCCTGCTAGGTTGCCTTAGGAACGTCTGGAACCTGTTCTCCATTAGAGATGCTGTCTCTCATGAGCTGCTAGCGTCTCACCACTTCAATTCCCACATTTCCTGCCTCTGCGGATGTCACTGGAATGACTGGTGCATCGCTTAGGAGTCCTGAGTATGACACCGTGCACCTGTGGCTCCCTTGGGAGATATAGGAAGGAGAGGTAGAGCAGCTAGTTCACCTCTTGTCCCTAAAGCAGGGGTAATCAACCTGTGGTCTTCCAGATGTTCATGGACTACCATTCCCATGAGCCCCTGCCAGCAAATGCCACACAATGGGGTTCATGGGAACAGCATTAATTTCCTCCATGGTATCCACTATCTCAGTCTTCTAAGTCCAGTAGCAAGAATCATGTTACTGTTCCATCACTGACTCAGTATCTCTTTCCTATGACTCAGAAGAGGGCATTGATCAATGCTTAGAACCCGAATCAGAAGATGCATTGATTTAGACTTGATTCTCATCAACAGGGAAGAACTGGTAGATGAGGTGGAAGTAGTGGGCACACTTGGTAGTAGAGACCATGTGATTCTGGAATTTACAATTGTGGGAAACAGTAAACCTTTACGTAGTCAGACGTATAGACTGGACTTCAGGAAAGCAGATTTTAACAGATTTAAAGGTATGTTGGGTAGAGTCCCATGGTCAGAAAGACTTAAAGAGGTGGGAGTCCAAGAGGGCTGGGAGTTTCTTAAAAGTGAAATATTGAAGGCTCAATCACAAACAATTCCCTTGGGAAGAAAAAATGGAAGGAGCCTAAGGAAGCCAAGGTGGCTCCATAAGGAGCTGTTAAATGATTTGAGGAATGAAAAAGAGTCATTTAGGAAATGGAAGTAAGACCTTATTATCAAGGGTGATTATAAACAAATAACCAATGATTGTAGGGAGAGTGTTAGAACAGATTAAGCTCAATATGAGTTTAGGCTAGCAAGAAGTGCTAAACATAGCAAAAACGGCTTCTTTAGTAAGAAAAAGAGTAGGGACTCTGCAGGACCACTGTGAGGGAAAAAGGAGGATCTGGGTAACTACTGACCCGTCAGCTTGACATTTGTAGCTGGCAAAATTTTGGAACAAATTATCAAACAGTTGGTCCTTGAGCAGCTGGAACAGAGAGCTGTGATTTCTAAGACTCAGCACGGGTTTGCAAGAACAAATCATGTCAGACCAACCTTATCTCTTTTTTTGAGAAAGTGACTAACTTGCTGGATCAGGGGAATACTGTGGCCATAGTTTATCTGGATTTCAGTAAAGCTTTTGATAAGGTTTCACATGATATTCTTGTTGACAAGCTGATAAAATGTGATATGGATCCTAATTCTGTCAGGTGGATCGATAACTGGTTGACAGATCATACCCAAAGGGTGCTTGTTAATGGTCCAGCATCCTCTTGGAGAAGAGTGACAAGTGGAGTGCCCCAGGGATCTGTCCTGGGGTCTGTGTTGTTCAACATATTTAGAAATGATTTGGATGAGTGATTAGAGGGGGTACTTATTAAATTTGCAGCTGATACTAAACTGGGAGAGGCAGCAAACACAACAGAAGGCTGAATCAGAATACAGGATGATCTTGATAGGCTTGAGAACTGGGCTAAACTAAATAAAATGAAATTCAATGGGGACTAATGTAAAGTTCTCCATTTAGATAGGATAAACCATTTACACCAATATAGAATGGGGGGGGGGGATCAGTCTTGACAGTAGTATGTGTGAAAAGAATCTAGGAGTCTTAGTAGACCATACATTGATCATGAGTCAGCAGTGTGACTCAGTGGCTAAAAAGGCAAATGGGATTTGGGGGATTATCATATCCAGATCATGGGAGGTGATGGTGCCACTTTGCTCTGGTTCGGCCTCACTTGGAGCACTGTGTGCAGTTTTGAGCACCACAGTTAAAGATGGATGTAGATAAACTGGAACGTGTCCAGAGAAGGGCAACAAAGATGGTGAGTAGTTTGGAGACCAAGATGTATGACAAAAGGTTTTGGGAGCTTGATGTGTTTAGCCTGGAGAGGAGACAGACCAGAACAAATGGGATGAAATTAATTCAAGATAAATTCCATCTAAACATGAGGAAGAAGTTCCTGACAGTTAGAGCTGTTTCTCAGTGGAACAGGCTTCCTTGGAGGTGGTGGGTTCTCCATCTTTGGAAATGTTTAAACAGAGGCTGGATAGCCATCTGACGGACAGGCTGATTCTGTGAAGGTTCAAGGGGGTGGCCAGTTTGAGTGAATGAGCTATAGGGTTGTGCATAGTGCAGGAGGTTGGACTAGATGACCCAGGAGGTCCCTTCCAACTCTATGATTCTATGATTCTACTAACCAGCAGTATAAGCAGTATAGGTCCAGAAACTCCCAAATAGTTCACTATTCAAGGACATTTAGGTGCCAACCCCCTATGTCCTCTCAACAATCTTTTCAATTTCCATACTTCCAGTAGTCCCAAAGTACGAGACAGAAGAGAAACAGGAATAAACAATCTTCCCAGTGCCCAGGGATCAACAAGCTAGGACAGGGGTGGCCAAACTGTGGCTCTCCAAGATGTCCATGGGGTACAATTCCTATATGCCCGTGTTGGCAAAAACTCATGGGAAATGTAGTCCATGGACATCTGGAGAACTGTAGTTTGGCTACAGCTGACCTAGAGGGTTACGCCTTGACTAGCAGGCAAGACCTTCTTTCTGGACAGATTGTCCACATTTTCTGTGTTGTGGTCAACAGTTACAAATGATGCCTGGGTTGTCAATAATAAATTCTTATTGTTATTTTTAATTCCATTCTGTACCTCCTTACCAACTGCCTCTTAGATGATTCACATACCGTTTGGCTTTACTTTCTCCAGATTACTAAAAAAGGGTTTTCCTTTTTGGTCGTGTCCCCCCCCCCCCCCCCCCCCCCGATATTTTGCAGTAGAGAAAAAGAGGGCAGAAATAGGTCCATCTTGGACCTCAGGGCCCAGAATAAATACTTACATGGTCTAAAATTGAGGATGTTGTCTCTGCAGAAAGTTGTCCCCATACTGAAAGAGGATTTTTGTTTGCGGTTCTTGATCTGAGGGACACTTGGTTCCATATAGTAATTCAAAGAACCTGTAGGAGGTACCTCAGATTCCTTTATGAGGACAACATTTATGAATGTGCAATCATGCCTTTGGGGCTAGCATCAACACCATGGATGTTTACCAAGCATACATCTGCACTGCAATCATCTCCTACTTGAGACTTCAGAAATGCACCATCTAACCATTCTTGAACGACTGGCTCTTCATAGCTGACTCCCCAGGGTCCCGGAAAAATTATTCCTGGCCTGCAAGTTTCACTGAGCCAGAAACAGTTAAAGATTATTAGGACTACAATTTCCATGAGCCCGTGCTGTCTGGAGAGCTACAGTTTGGCCACCGCAGCATACGGCATTCACTATAGCAAGCAGCCCTGAATATGTGGCTTTTCATTAAACCACTACAAAACTGATTATTCCATTCAATCTTGGACCCACTGTGGAATAGACTTTCAGTATCCAGATTCATCCTTAGAATCTGTACTTGGTGGACTGGATTTCTCCATCTCCTTAGGAAAATTTCATTGGGAACCCATTCCCATGCCATACACGTCTTTATAGATGCCTTCATAATGGATTGGGGAGTTCATTGTGGGTTCACATGGCTAATGGCCTATGGGCTGAAGACGAAGCTGAGCTACACATTAAAGGGTTAGGGCTATAAGGAATGCTCTTGCTTCTTTTGCAGAATTTCTTCAAGGTGCTCCTGGTTAAAAATAATGCTACAGCCAAATTTTGTATCAGCGAGCAAGGGGGTACAGGTTAATCAGTTAATCTTGCATCGGGCAATTAGTCACAAGGTGCGTCTAGCCAGCCATACTCATAGCAGGGCAACACAACACCTTTTTGGTCCTTCTAAGCTGGGATGTGTCCATAACCCAAGAGTGGTCAATCATGGACCATCACCTTCATCTACTTTTTCAGAAATCGGGATTCCCTGAAATAGATCTCTTTGTAGCTAAAACGAAAACCAAATGCCTCCATTTTTGTTCCAGGGTGGCAGTAGACCACAGTTTGTTTGAGGGTTATTTTTTATTATATTTTTATAATATAATATAAAATTTTATAATAACATTTTATCATCATCATCATCATCATTTTTTAGATTTCTTACTGCTTCCAGCAAGCTGGCTCACAGCAGGTTGCAACAATAAAATCCCCACAATAAAACCGTAAAATCCCCAACATCAAAACCCACCCACTGATGAACTAAAAAACTTTGCCCTGCTCATTCACAACCTCCCACCTGGTGCCTCAGGGGTTTAGTGGCATAGCCTGCTGTCCCGGCTGAGATGTGGAGGGCCTCCGATCTTACCTGGTGGAAAAGCTCCATCTTGCAGGCCCTGTGGAATTCTGGAAGCTCCTGCAGGGACCTCAGCTTTTTTGGTTCCAACTGTGCCGGGTCAGATTGTTTTATGCAGTTCTCCCTTTTGGTGGGCTTCTCTATTCAGGCTCACTCCTTATGATGGTTATGGAAGAACTGAGGGAAGAGTGCTCACCTCTCCTTTGTCATGTGGCCCTAGAAACTTCTCCATAAAGCTTGCTAGCTGTTCTCAGTAGCTGGCCTGTGAAAGTGCGGTCTCCTTTGTGTGCCTGCACAGAAGACTACTTGGATGAACCACGGCTACAGGAAAGTGTAACCACATGATTACATGGTCAGTGCCTGCAGTAAAATTGCTCAAACTGACCAAAGAATGCCACAGTAGAGTTGTAGCAATGCAGCACTGGAATCTTTGCAAGAAGTATGGTTTGCCATCAGCTAGAAATTCATGGGCACACGAGCCAGACAAGATCATGGAGAATGATGAAACAAAGTTTCTTTGGGACTTCTATCGCAAACAGATAAACACCTGGAGCATAGCATCTCTGATATCACAATTGTAGAAAAAAGTAAGAATTAGATTTTGGATAAATATTGTTGTAATCCCAGGAGACAGCAGAATAGAAAAAGAAAGAACAGGAAAAGATCACAAAATACCAAGACCTATACATAGTGTGAGACCACTTCTGGGAGAAGAAGGTTATCATTGTGCCAGTTATCACTGGAACACTTGGAGCAGTGCCGAGACATCTCAGAAAACATCAGGACCTTCTGAGCATTGAGAAATTAACACCAGCTCAACTCTTGAAGACAGCGTTGCTTTGAACAGCAAAAATTCTGTGAGGGTATCTCTGCAATTCCCAAGGACTTGCCTAGATCTCAAATTGCAGAATACCATCTATCAGTCAATTCATGGCGATCCCAGGACCAAGGGAGTTTTCAAGGCAAGAGATTACAGGTGGTTTGCCCCTGTTCCAGTCCCCCATTCCTTCCTCCGTAGGACAATTTATCCTGCCCAGTGGTCCAGCTGGCCTATCCCTTGTGCTACTGAGCCTGTTTCCTTTCACTTGTCTTTTCTCTTGCTCCTGGGTGAATCTTTCAGCGACCACCTTTTCATTGCTTTGTTACTTTTTGTTCCTCCCCCACCCCCAAAAAACCCCCTGGAAGTCTTGGAGTATATAAATATTTCAAATAAATAATGTGCATCCAATCATGACTGCTGGCAACTTGCTGTTCAGCTCCCTAAAGCCAGCATTCTCATGCGTCTGGCAACGAAAATCTAGGGGTGCCTTAAAGACTACTACTGTTTATTTCTGCCCGAGGTTTTGTGACTTAGCTTTGTGGTGTATTGGTTAAGAGCAGAGGACTCTAATCTGGAGAACTGGGCTTGATTCCCCACTTCTCTGCATGCAGCCAGCTGGGTGACCTTGGGACAGTCACAGTTCTGTTAGAGCCGTCTCAGCCCCACCTACTTCACAGGGTATCTGTTATGGGGAGACAAAGGGAAAGGTGTTTATAAGCTGCTTTGGGACTCCTACAGGTAGTGAAAAGTGGAGGTATTAAAAAAACAGCGCTTCTTCTTATGAAAGCCCATCTTTACCACTGGCTCTTAAATAAAGTTGAAAGAGCCATCTGGGTGGTGCTGTCCGGGTCTACACTCTGCTGTCCAGGTCTGTCCAGCCCTCAGAATCCACAGGCATACACAGGCAGCGGGCCAATCCGGAAGCGCCCAGCAAAGCTGGCCGACTCCGGATTGGGATGTCCCCTAGAGCAGGGGTAGTCAACCTGTGGTCCTCCAGATGTCCATGGACTACAATTCCCATGAGCCCCAGGGGCTCATGGGAATTGTAGTCCGTGGACATCTGGAGGACCACAGGTTGACTTGACTACCCCTGCCCTAGAGCACCCCTAGAATGCCCCTAGAGCGCCCGCCTCCCCGGCGGCCCAATCCGATGCTGACGTCACCTCCAGTACATTCCCCTCCCTTAGCCCACTCTACCTGCCACTGCCCGCTAGCACCCATTGCATTCCTGAATGCAATGGGCTTTTCGGCTAGTCTACAAATAAAAGTTGGTATTTGTTAAAGTGGATTAGTCTATTGTAGCAAAATAAAACAAATTTGTTTTATTTTGCTGCAATAGACTAATCTCTTTGCAATGTGAATGCTCACTGGCGATACAGCATAACTCCAGTCTCTCTCCAGATTTGGCTGGGAATTAACACAATTTGCTCCCCATGTTTCTCTGGCTCCTTGCTTTATGGACTAGCTGCGCTTACACGGCCATTGTTATGGTTTGCTTCACCAGACCATGTGCACTAGGTAGGAACAGAAGAGACGATGCTAATACCGTTGCAGGTGAGCACCAAGGAGCAGAGGCGTGAGTGGTTTTGTGAAGCTCTACAGACCTCTGGCCTTCTCCACAACTTAGAGGCTTTCTCCTTCACCGGTCCTCCCCCTACCTAAGGCAGTAGAAGAACAGGGGGTTATGGGATATCATTGCTCAAGTAGGGCAATCCATACTAACAAGAGTTTGGGACCAACAGCTGTTCCAGCAAGGAAAATAAGTGCCAGGTGGGTGGGCAGTGGGAATAGTGAAATTTAGTACCAGGGGAGTGGGTGGTAGTGGAACAAACTGGGATTATGGTTTGGGAGCCGCACTCTACAGTTATCCTGAAGCGTAACGTACTGGTTCTCCAGAACAGCTGTGTCTGCTTAGTCAGTGTCACAGCATCTCCTGGATTTGTTCCAGGATCCCTGAAGTCTAAAGCCGAGACCTAGTCTGGTATGCTAACTGGGCTCTGGCCAGGACAGAAGGGACTTCGGAGTATACAGTATTATTATTATTGGTAGGAAGTAGGATGTGTTTTGGATTGGCCAGGCCCATCTGGAAGCGCCTCTGCTGGCACCATTCCTGCCAGGGGGGGGGGGGCGGGGTGTGTGTGAACGATTTGCATATTGTCTTTGCCCTGCAAGCCAATGACTGCACAGCATATAACTAATTTATAGGATCTGATGATATGGTGATGGGCTAGCTGATTTTAAAAGGGGTTAGATTGACAGCTGTTAGTCATTCTTCCAAAATGCACCCTCCCACACCCCCTCCGGCTTCAGAAGCAATTTGTCTCTGAATCTGAGTTGCCTGCAGGGCGGTTTGGGCAAGAACTGTCACTTCCCCGCTCCTCCGCAAGCGGCCAGAAGGGTGACCTTGAGCTAGTCACAGTTCTCTTAGAGCTGTTCTCCCATAGCAGTTCTCACAGAGCTCTCTCAGCCCCACCTACCTCACAGGGCGTCTGTTGTCGGGAGAGGTAGGGAAAGGTGTTAGTAAGCTGCTTTGGACGCCTTTGGATAGTGAAAAGCAGGGTATAATTTTTTTCTCTCCTCTTCTCAGTATATTGCCTGTCTGCCGTTCTTAATCATGACAATAGACTAGAACCTCTATACCAGGGGTAGTCAAATTGCGGCCCTCCAGATGTCCATGGACTACAATTCCCAGGAGCCCCTGCCAACGTTTGCTGGCAGGGGCTCATGGGAATTGTAGTCCATGGACATCTGGAGGGCCGCAGTTTGACTACCCCTGCTCCATACTAAAAGGCAGTCTACCACTAACTACTAGTTTCTGCTATACGAATGACAGGCGAAAGCTGTGGACGGCCTGCCTGTCGCTTTCTTGAAAGCATCTGTTCGGCTGCTTTGGGAAACAGGATGCTGAGCCAGCTGGACCTTGGCTCTGATCCAGCGGGGCTCTTCTCCTGTCCTTTCGGCCAGTCCTGGTGAGCTCTTGGGACTGATTTTTTACATTCCTCTTCGAGGCGACAAGCCTGCGTCTTGCAGCCACGTGCAGAAGGGACTATTTGGCTCTCGTCTAGTCGGGGTTTTCCACCGAGAAGCATGGCTGCCCCCCCCCCCTTCTGAAAGACGCAGCTCTCCCATTAGCCGCCCCCTCTCTCCAATTGCAGCTCTTAATTATTACGATGCTTGGCACCCATAAAGACGCCTCCTTCTCTGGGCTGTTCTCCTCTCTAAACGCTACCAGCTGGCTCCCATCAACAGGAAAATTGCAAGCGATAAACAAAAGTTGACCCCGTAGGCCATTTTCATTCTTTTAGGAGGGAAGGAGGTGGGGAGGGGGGGGGGAAGGGACGATCATCCGTTTAATATCCTGTAACGACGGGCTGCTCTAGAGCAAGCCTGTCCTCCTGATCCCGCTTCTGCCTCGCGTGGAAAAACTAAGCACGTTTCGGCACATAATGAACAGGAAATACATGGCTGTTTCTAAAGCAGTTTCTGGAAGGAGACAAGCCGGGGCGGGAGACGTGCCCAGAAGCCAGGGGGCAGACTGTGATCTCTCAGCAGTGACCTAAGGGCACTTTGTATTTGCTCAGAAGCACTCTTGTCCTTCTTCCCTTTCACAATTTCCGGACAATTTCACCCCTGACTGTGAAGAGTTTTTCAGAGTGGAATTGTATGGTGTCAAGCTCCAAAGGAAGCTATTGGAGATGCTGAGTGGTTCAGGTGAAGTTGATACGAGCCAGAAGTCAAGTTAAAGTGACTCTCTAGGACTGGTGGGGGGGGGCAACCTGTGGCTCGCCAGAGGTCCAGGGACTACAATAACCTAATTGTAGTCCTTGGACCTCTGGAAAGCCAAAATTTGGTGACTTCTGTTCTAGGATCCATTGCATTCCTCTGTTCTTGGATCCATTGCATTAATAGCTATTGATAGACCTTTAAGCAGTTGCTTTGCCCCCTTTTTACAGCCCTCTAAGCTAGTAAGTATCATCACAACTTGTGTCAGTGAACTCCCCAATTCTTCATTCTTCAGTGTACTTATTTTCTGCCTGCCTTGTATCTGTAGGCCAGGGGTTGCCAAACTGTGGTTTTCCAGATGTCCATGGATTACAATTCCCATAAGGCCCTGACAGCTGCTGGCATGGGCTCATGGTAATTGTAGTCTATGGACCTCTGGAGAGCCACAGTTTAGCCACCTCTGCTTTAGGATCCATTGTGTTCCTGCCTACTTTGGAGGAAGACAAGGCAACGCTGTGACAATCCATTACCCACTAGGGCTATAAAGTTTTGAGTCCAAGGACCCCTTCATGACCAACAAAGTATTATTCAAGGTATAAGCCTTCATGTGCACACTCACTTCTTCAGATACATATCTGTAGACTTGTGTGTGCACTAGGGTTTTCCAGCTTATTCAGTGTTGCCAGCGAGAATGGGGGGAGCGCTCTGGGAGTGAGGAGGAGCACTGCGACGTCTTAACATGACCTGGGAGTGACGTTGGAGACATTGGGGCGTGGGCCGCTCTGGCTTTTGGGCAAAACTCTGTGGTAGAATTTGCTTCAAACCATAGAGTTTTGCCTCCAAACCAGAGTGTTTCTCACCCTCTCCAACGATCCTGGTGTGCTGACGTTGCTTTTGGGTGGCCAAACTGGGGCTCTTCAGATGCCCATGGACTACCGTTACCACAAGCCCCTGGCAGCTGGTAATTGTAGCCCGTGGTTATCTGGAGAGCCACAATTTGGCCAGCATGTCAGCACATGGTGAGGAACTCTGCTTGAAACAGTAGACATATAAACAGAAAGAAATTCCAAGCTGGCGATGGCATCGCCAGCTTGGAATTTCTTTATGTTTATTCATCTTCGGCTGACAGGTCGTCTCTGCTTGAACCAGTAGACCTGGCAACCCTAGCATTCACACGAAAGCTTATGTCTTGAATAAAACTTTGTTGGTCCTAAAAAGAACCATTGGATTCAAACTACGTTCCGCTGCTTCAGACCAACACAGCTACACACTTAAATGTATCTCAGAACACTGAAGGGGTCACAGGCAGAACAGTGTAAGAACTGAGACTGTGGTAGGGGGATGAGGAAACAGAGTTGGGGGAAGAACCAGGGATAAGGCCAAAAGGTTTGTAGATTTTGAAGGTTTCCTGATGGAAAAGGCTTTGAAGAAGGCTCATATAGATTCTACAAGGATTGCTGGCCCCACTGGAAGCATCTGGCTGGCTAGTGTATAAAACAGGATAAAAAAATAGATGGACCGTTTCACAGACCTGGCAGAGCTTGCCTTACCTGGGAGAAAGGGCTTGGCTCCGAAAAGTCCTTGGAGATACATGCTGTGATGTATTGTCACCGGTACCCGCCTAACTGAACTTTGCTAACCTGGCTCCTAGCTCCGTTTCTCTCAGGTGCGCTTGGAAACCAGCCCAGGGGAGGCCCCGGCTGGCTGGCGACTTCCTTCCCCGGAGTCCTCACGATCCCTGGTGTGAGGGTATGTGCCCTTGGACTACATCGTGGAAGCCAGCACCATGCAGTCCATGGGCATATACACTTGCCTCAAGGTTTATTTCATCTCGGCTGCCCTGGATCCCAGCGTTGGAGGACGTGCCACTTGTTTCTGAGGGACGGGACTTGGCCCTTTGCAGAGGCAAGGAAGTGCTTTTAACTGCTTGTTTCCTTTCCCCCTCACAGGGGTACATTGGTCCACCAGGATTGTTTGGGTTGCCAGGTGCCGACGGAGAACGAGTGAGTATTTCTGGAGGGGAAAGCCACCACTGTTGCCTTTGGGGTTTTGTTCGTCCTCTTGCGTGGTGTTTTCCTGGCTTTTCTATCTTTGTGGAGTCACGCTCTTCCTCTCCTTCATGTTCCTGCCGTTTTTTGACATTGTCTTTGCCTGTGGACCTCGGAGCACACTGTCTGCTGCTCTCCATTTCCTGTCTTTTCTCTGTTATGGAAAGAGAGAGCAAGCCTTTTGCAAATCCCTTCTGAATGCCAGGTCACAGGCTCTCTCACTTCCCCTCATTTCAGACCCTTCCTCTCTCCCGCTGCTAAGAGTCTGGCGTATTCATTCCCTGTAGCATCACTGCATCTGATTTGCTAGATCTGAGTCCAGTAGCACCTTGGAGAAACAAGATTTTGGGGACAGGTTTTCAGGAGCCAAAGCACCCTTCTTCAGATTGCCATTCTATCCCTCCATTGACTGTCTCTGACAAAGGGCGCTTTGACTCTCAAAAGCCTCCAAACCGTGTCGACCTCTCAGGCCAGCAAAGCTATTCTCTGAAAAGGCATCTGGTTTGTCCATTTTTGGGGATTGGTCTAATTTCATTTTGTGCCCCTTTTTCAATCTCCGTGCCCTTCCCTGGGGTCTCATTAAATTCTTAAACACTGGTCATGATCAGTGGCATTGAAGGAAGCTTTACAGGCAGAATCTTGTGGGTTCAGTACGTCCCCTTGCAATGTGAGAGGCATCCAAAGGTGCTTGTTTTCCTGTATGTTCAGCTCACAAACATGCTGCAAAGAACTGTGATCTGCCTCAGCTCCCCACATTGTGATCCTGTGGTGAAAAGGACACTTGTACCCACTTAATGCATGGTAGCCACAATGTGTATGCTGCAAAAGCACATGGTAAGTGCATGGCTGGCCTGTGGGAAGCCAAGCCCCATAGGCATGCTTAGCTTCTTCCTGCATTTCAAGCTGTATCTCTTCCCTTATCAGAGATTGTTCTGGTTAAGTCTGCTTCTGAACATCAGTTTTCTGAGAAAAAGAAGCAGGGAAAGCCAGGAGGCCTTCCCTGCCGCCTGATTGGCTTCCAGGAAGCCTCTGGCTGGCCACCCTAGGATATTGGATGCTGGACTGAAAGGTCCTTTGGTCGAAGGGTGGTGTTATGTTCTAGGAAGTTTGGCATCAATGATACAGAACGTGCCAGGGTGTCATGACTTAGGTCATCTTTGCACATGACGCTGAAGTCCTGCCTTATGATTTCTAAGTCTGTAAAACCGAAGGCGGGAAACACACTCGCTGGAATGTACATTTGTTCTAAAAATTACTCTCCCCGTTTCCTGTTCTGTGCGCAGAAGCGATCCGTTCCAAGCTAAAATGCATGTTTAGCATCTTTTGGGGAGGTGCCCTTAAATGTAGTTTGTGTCTGACAAGATCCTGGTGAAGCCAGGGTCAAACCTGATGAGGTGCTGGAAGATCCAGGATTGGATGTTCCCAGTAATCTGGCAATCTGAACTTTCGGCAGGGTGAGACCTTTACTGGGGTCAGGAGTGCAGCACAGATAGAAGGGGTTTTACCAGCTCTATCTCCATGTGGTTTCACCAGCTGAATCCAATCCTTCACGTTGGCTGTTTAAAGAGGAGAAAAAACAACTCGTCTTTTGCCTGTCTTTTTATACAATAGGCCATCTCTGTGCATAAGTAATGCAAACAGAGAGAGAGAGACAGAGCGAGAGAGACAGAGCGAGAGAGACAGAGCCTCGTCCTCACAAGGCCATGACCAGACCATACCAGGAATACCCAGCCATGAATTTCCCAACCTCTAGTTGGACAGTGAGCAAAAGGTGCTCTTACTAGTGGAATACTCAATGAACTAGCAAAGGGAGATGCAACTGAAAGGAGCACGCTAAAATGAGAGATATGGTCAAGTCTAAACAAGAGGTGATTAAAGTGCAAACCAAGAGCAGCGAGCTAAGAAACAGGACTGGTGAAGAGTCATCCATGGTGTCCTTGGCAAACAAGAGATCTCAGTGAGAAGACAAGAAGACTTGTCTGTAGGCCGGGATGGGAGGAATTTGCTACTGCTTCCCTTGATGCTTGCATCACCAAATAAGAAAAGTAAACAGAAGTTCTCTAGCAAGCGCCTGGGCCTGGCCTTTGCTTGGCTACAGACCAGTAGCTTTATTTATTCTGCCTGCAAAGCTCTGTCCCTACTTCCTGGCCCTGGGTGGATACAAATGGTGGATCTTCCATGGGCAGAACTTAGCTCTCTCTTTCTGCTTCCCGTTCCCCTTGCGGTGGAAGCATTTGATATTTTGGCCCATAACAATCTTGCCATCATCAGATGCTTTCAATGCCCCTTCCTTCCTTTGCTTTGGTTTAGATTTTGTTCTTTCTTTTCAGCCTCCGTCAGATTTTTAATGCTATTCCCTTCTCGTCTCTTTGATTTACAGGGGATCCCCGGAGTTCCTGGGAAGAGGGGCAAGATGGGTAGGCCGGTAAAGTTTTTCTTCGTCTATTATGTAAACTAAAGATGGGACTTTGGGGTGGGGATGGGGATTTGTAGAAGGGGATTTTGATTTGCATGTTTTTGTCTGTGTGTGACTGTATTCTCTCCCCCCCCCCCAGTGTAGGATCACCAGCTCTGGGTTGGGAAATACCTGGAGACTTTGGGGGTGGAGCCAGGAGTGGGCAAGATTTGGGGCAGGGAGGGTCCTCAGTAGAATATAATGTTGTGGAGTCCACCCTCCAAAGCAGCCCATTTTCTCCAGGGGAACTGATCTCTCAAGTCTGGAGATGAGCTATAATTCCAGGGGGTTCCCGGACCATACCTGGGGACTGGCATCCTTACTCTGATGATACTTAGCACCCTAGCCAAGAGCTTTGTTTCCGTAAAATGGTACGTTAACACGAAAGACTTAATCCACTGTCATGGCTCTTAAGAATTCGCAGTCTGCTTGTGAAACTAAAGTTCCCATAGTTTTGGTTTCCGTTTGTGGGAAGTTACGGTGGTTAAATAATTTCAAGTGCAGACATTACCAAAGTGAGGCAAACTGGGCACCTGAGTGCTCTCCAAAAAAAGCACTCGGTTTGTATGAAAAGTTTACTTTTGTGGGTGATCCTTGACATGATGAAGCCATCCTCGAAGTCTCCAGAATTGACACACCCTGGATCAGCCTCAATGTTTGAGAGCTTTCAGCGGCTGGTAAGCCCATTATCCAGCATGCAATGGTTGGTACTGGAACCTCAAGCACAAGTTCTGTGGGCTCAGTCCATCTTTGCAACACTGCACATATATTTGCAACACGTTTTCCGCACATGCAGCTTTAGGAATCATCAAAGAGAAACGTCTCGTTGAATAAATAGGCTATAGTGAGGTAATAGGGCAGGGATAGCCAAACAATGGCTCTCCAGATGCCCATGGACTACAGTTCCCATGAGGCCCTGCTGGCAGGGGCTCATGGGAATTGCAGTCCATGGACATCTGGAGAGCCACAGTTTGGCCACCACTTTAATACGGTTTGCAGCCCAACTCTCCTGATCCTCATTTGGTCTCCCGTTGCTGTGTCCCTGTGTGTAGATCCCATGCCACTCTGTTCTCATGTGAAATCTAGAATCATGCTAGTTGGCGGCCCAAAGGAAATCATGGCAGAGGCAGCTTTTCTGAAATCCCTTTCTCCAAATCTCTTCCTTCAGGGCTGTTAAGCTCCCAGCTGCTTCAGCATGCCCATTTCCTCGTCTCGTTGTATTTTATCGCTTTAATTGTTTCTCAGATCCTTGCCATGTCTCAGAGAGCAGATTTGGTCCCCTTTTGCGAGGAGGGTGGGATCAATTTATGAAGGTGTATTTTACACAACCCTCAGTCAGATCCAGTCATTAGCACAAAAAAAGGAATGAGGTGGAGATTTGGAGACCCAAAGAAGACGACAAAGAAGAGCTTGGTGTAGTGGTTAAGAGAAGACAGCCAGCTTGGTGTAGTGGTTGAGAGCAGCGGCTTCTAATCCGGCAAGCCAGGTTTGATTCCTACCTCACAGTTGTGGGGAGAGGGAGGGAAGGGGCTTTGTAAGCTGCTTTGAGACTCTTTGTAGAAAAAAGCAGGGTATAAAATAAAACTCTGTGCCCCACTTTTGACTAACGGAAGTAGTCTCGAAGTGCTTCACCATCACCTTCTCTTCCTCTCCCTACAACAGACACCCTGAGAAGTAGCTGAGGCGGAGAGAGCAGCAGCTGAATGTGGAGGAGTGGGGAGTCAAACCCAGTTCTTGAGGTCGGAGGTTGCTGCTCTTAACCATGACACCAAACTGGCACAAAAAGAGGTCCGGGCTGTGACTGGGGAGGCAGAGTGGGCAACCCCTCCCCCCACCCCCGGAAGTGAGTGTGGGAGGAGCATTGGTAGTAATGGGCCTTAACCTGGAGCCTCCCCAGCTACCCCACCTCATGAGATGCTGATTCTGGCCCAGAGCAGCCCTCTAGAGCAGTGGCCTACTGGGAAATTTCCCTGTATGTTAACTGGTGAATCTGGCAGGATGCAGTTCCTTGGCTCTGTAGAACAGGGGCAGTCAACCTGTGGTCCTCCAGATGTTCATGGACTACAATTCCCACGAGCCCCTGCCAGCAAATGCTGGCAGGGGCTCATGGGAATTGTAGTCCATGAACATCTGGAGGACCACAGGTTGACTACCCCTGCTGTAGAAGCTCCTGCTTTGCCTGGTCTTCATAGACTGGCCGGTTAATTACTAGCATAATGGGGCGACCTGCTCACACAGAAACTTCTTGGGATGTGGCAACTAGATACGGCTTTGAGATTGTGCCTCTTTTGCCATGCCAGAACACATCTCTGAAGAGTCAACTCGGAAAATTTAGGCGGTTCAGCCTTGATGCAGCTTGGCTCCATGAGGCTTCTGGGGTTGGGCAACATCCCAAGTGCATTAATGCTATACCTCCTCCATGACATAAGCTGTTTTTCTTTATGTATTATGAAAATGGTCAGCCATGCGTGCTACCCAATAATGTTAGAATGCGTTTGTCCAGTATTTGACCTGTGTTCTCATCCCTGGTCAGGCTTGTGTTCTTATGAGTTTGTTTATGCTGTACATGTAAATCACTTTTTGGACTGTCTGATTGCCGTTCTACTCAGAATCTCTGGGAACCTTAGCTCTGTAAAGACGCTGGCCTTTCTTTAGTAGGGATGTTGTTGTGATAAAGAATCTGATTTGAAACTTGAATATGAAATGTAGAGATGCGGTTTTGTGCTGCGCACTTTTTTTGTTTAGGCAGAACTAACATTATTCTGAACTTGCCCATAGGTTAGATACAGGCCAGCAGTATAACAAGTGTTGGAGGGGTGGCAACCGAGTGGGCTTCTCTTCTTAAACGTGGTGGAAACGTGAAAAAGTTTATAAGCTTTGGGCAAAAGTTTATACCATTGTGTAGTTAATGTGGGGTTTTATATTTTCAAGTGAAGACTATATTTTACTATTCTCTGTATTAATAACTTACATTGTCTTTATTCTATATTTCTATCTTTATGAAAATAAAAAATATATTTAAAAAAAAGATACAGGCCAGCAAAGGTGGCTTTTCAAGCTGTTGGTGTGAAATTCAGGCAGGACTTAGAGGATCGTTCTGCTTCCTTTCTGTGCTGCTGAGGAAGAGGTGAGAGATGTTATTCCTTTGGGAAGTGAAGGGCAACTTCTGAGGTGCAGTGTAGAATTCTTTTAAAGCAACACAGTCTTCATTTTTTTGTGGTTATGGTATTCCTTATGGGGTAGATTCTTTTTGGATTAGTTCTTCTCTTACCTGGGGTATTCCCTGTAACTCCCCTTTTATCCACCCCACTGTCACTTGAACCCTTCTTAAGAATAAATTTAATAGTTTTGGATATCAAGAATAAATTTAATCACTTTGGACAGCAAGCTCTTGACTCCCAAAAGTTTGTGTTGAAATAAACTTTGTGAATCTTTAAGATGCCCATTGGCTGGACTTCAGTTTGGAAATGAAGAAGGGGGGCTGCACAGAGCAAAAAAGTTACAAAAAGGGACCAAAAGGGTCTTTTGTGTACTAAAAAGGGAGCTAAGGAGTGAAAAGTTACTCTATCAGTAGAAATTGAAAGCATGGAGAATCTTCAACAGTTTTTTTTTAATAAAGACACAAATATCAAAAATTAGCTCCCTTTTTGGCCCACAGTGGTCCCTTTTTGTAACATGTGGACTTCATTTTAGGCATCTGCATGTGTTCTGGCCCATCAGTGGCTGTTATCCAAAATGACTAAGTGGCACTACCTTTCCCAGAAGCAATGTACCCCGATATTCTAGATGCTGGGAAGAAACAACAGAAGGGAGGGGTATTGATTTCTGCATTGCTGCTTATGGATCTGTTGGTTGACCACTGAGGGAGGCTGGACTAGATGTCCTTCCTTCCTTTCTTGCTTCCTTGCTTCCTTCCAAGTTGTGGCAGACTTGCAGTGACCTCCTAGGATTTTCAAGGTGAGAGATGTGCAAATTGCCACTCCTGTCTCTGCCTAGCAACTGTGGACTTCCTTAGTGTCCTTCGGGTTTGGTGCAGTGGTTAGGAGCAGCAGCCTCTAATCTGGAGAACCGGGTTTGATTCTTCATTTCTCCCTATGCAGCCAGCTGGGTTACCATGGGCCAGTCACAGTTCTCTCAGGGCTCTCTGCATCTCCTCTTCCTCACATGGTATCTGTTGTGGGGAGAGGGATGGATGGCAGTTGCAAGCCACTTTGAGACACATGTAGCCAGCTTGGGCTGACCTTGGGCCAGACACAGCTCTCTTACTCTCAGCCGCACCTGCCCCACAAGGTGTCTGTTGTGGGGAAAGGAAGGGTAGGTGATCGTAAGCTGCTCTGAGACTCCTTCAGATCGTAAAATGGGGCGAGGAAAAAAAAAACAGCTGTTCTTCCTCTTCCACCCAAGTACTAAGAAGGGCTCACCCTGCTGTGGTTCCCAGATCTGATGAGGTCAGTCTAGCCTGGACCATGCCCTCCAGATGTCCATGGACTGCAATTCCCATGAGCCCCTGCCAGCATTCGCTGGCAGGGGCTCATGGGAATTGTAGTCCATGGACCTCTGGAGGGCCGCGGTTTGACTACCCCTGATCCAGAGGCAGGGCAGAGCCTGCAGGGCTGTTCTTATGCCCAAATGACTAATTGCGTCAAGCAAATGAATCCTTGGTGAGGCATGAAGAGGCAAAATGGGGCACTGGAGCAGTAGTGTCTCCTGCCTGTGATGTCATTTCCAGACAATACCCAGAAGCCATGATGATACCTCCAGGAAGTGCTGGGGGGGGGGGGGGGTTGTCCAATTTAAAATCTTTTAATGTTTAAATTCTCCACCCCCCTCCCACTAATCCGCATGGTGGTAGAGAACAGGAATTTGGGGGTGGGGGACACCCCACCCTGGGCAGGGGCTTGCCAGCCCTCCGAGCTGTGCTCACTTCAGCATGGGGCACAGCGTAGTTGTATTGCTAGAGCTTGGCTTAGGAACTCAGTCTTCCTTTTCACCCCATAAATCTCTTTGCGGCTTTCTGGTGCTCACGAAGCGGCTTCCCTTGCAAAACGCCTCCCGTCAAAAAATGCGTCCCCTTCTTCCCTCTGTGTTCGCCCCCGCCCCCGCCCCATGCGCACACTGTAACCCGGTGCTCGAGATACTTGCTCTTTCTTGGATTCCCCCGTGCCAATTTCCTTTTGGTCTCTCTCTCCATCGATGACACATGAGCGCAACGGCCAATTCCCCATGTGCTTAATATTCTATAAAATAAATGAAAGGCTGGAAGGAGAGTCAGGAAAATGACCGCGTTGGCCAGGGTTACTGTCCGCTGGTTACATCACAGGCATCCAGAGGACATTATTGTAAAGGATCTGCAGAAACAGTCAGAGTTGGATAAGCTAAACAAGGCAACAGTTGTTAGGTATGGGGTCTGGTTAGGGTTTCTGATGTGGTTCGTGTACAGTGGGCCTGTAAGCTCAATGTTTTCCAGCTGTTCTCTTGGCGTTTGCAATCTTCCATTCAGAAACCTCTCCACCCCCCCCACCCCCCGTATTTTTTCCCGCCTTAGAATAGCAATCATTTTTGTTTATACAAGAAGACTTTCCCCCCTCTCTAGGGAGCTGTGGGATTCTCTCTTGCAAATACGTCTTGCCAGGGCCGGCTGGACATGGACCCCTCTGCCGCTGTTCTCTTCTTTCCCCCATCCCAGTCGTGGCTACACGCCCTCCACAATTGTGGCTCTGTTTCTCCCCCCCCCCCAACAATTGCAGACTCCGCCCCTTGCAATATGACTATGCTGTGGGGACTCTCTTACTCTCCTTCTATTCCGTCAGAGCTGGCCTGTCTGAGAGTCCCTGACATGCTGCAGAAACCTCTGGGCTGATTAGGAGGCCTAGAGGAGGCGGCAGAGTCCGATTCTCTTCCTCTCTGTCTCCAGGAACTTCTCCCACTGGGAAACCGGGAGTCTGATCCAGTAATTTCAGCTGGGGGGTGGGAATCTCTGCAAAGCCATGGGCATCAGCAAGTGCCCAAACATGCCAGTCTTTAATGCTAGGCCTACTTCCCAATTAATCTAGGATTTTCTTTTGTGTTTACTAACCATTTTTAAATTTCTGTTTATTTTTTTAAAATTCATCTCAAATTTCTCTAATCTTATTCAGTTCTCCAGCACCCTGTCTCTGCAAGCAATTAAAAGCCTTTGTGGTTTGCTTGAAGTCTCAGACTAGGTGGTGGGAAACTTAGGTTCAGATCCTGTTTTAGGCTTAAGGCAGGGATTCCCAACCGGGGCTCCCTGGAATCCTGGGGCTCCGTGAGAGCTCTCTGGGGCTCCCTGGTCTTCCCCCTATATTTTACCACCCTTTTGGCCTGGTTCCGGTGCTTCTTGAACCCTGAAAAATATTTCAGGGTCTTCTCCATGGTCAGTAGGTTGAAAAAGCTGCTTTAGGCTCATTGGGTAGGGTTACTGTTTTCCTCTTTATGGTGGGAGCCTTCCAGGTAACTGTGGCCATTGTCTGCTGGTGCTCACCTGGGAGTGTTATGCATGGCAGTAAACCTCACAAAAAGTCTGCCCCAACATAAGTCTTTAAAAAGAAATTCTTCATGTGACACCATTTTCGCCGCGGTGAACCCACCATAGTATTTTGGATTCTGCATAGCACTTCCCCATCATAGTGGTGGCTATCTTTTCCGCACAGTATTTAAAACTAGCTTTTATAACGGTACCAAGTACACCTGTTTTCACATGCATAAACATTACTGTGATTTTGGTCTCCTCACCTGTGCCACCATGCACCAATGGGTGTAAGGACAGCCTCTAGTCCCTCATCTAACAATGGGAGCTTTAGACACCCCTTGTTCAGTGTAGACCCTCCTACCTCTGCTATGGCAACATTACATCAGAAGAAATTAATTTATTCATTCATTCGGAGGCATTTAAATCCACTCTCTATGAGGGGCTACATACCTCTGAGGGGGAAGGGTTATAGTGTGCCCCCACAGAAGTTTCTTGTTGTGGTCTTCATGTCCATGAACTATAATTCCCATAAGGCCTTGCCAGCAGCATGTGCTTTAGTGGCGGTCAGGTGTCATTGCAGCTGACCATAGCCTGTGAATGATTGTCTAGCACAACGGAGGAAGTGCCCTTCTGTCATGTCTTGCAAATGCATAATCATATGCAGAAAAAACCAACACAGTATCAGAGCACATGCATAAATGTGACGGTTTTTATAAATGTCCATTTAAATATGGCCCAACTTTGTTGAAAACCTTTATGTGCATAATAGCCCCAGGTCGACAGGTGGAAACTGGTTGGCCAAAAGAGGGGGGGGGCAAGGTGCAATCATTGTCCCCGCATGATAACCCAACTTCCAGCATAACCTGGATGCAACAGTGTTGTGCAGGAGACAGTGATGTAGAACTTAGCACAAAACAGAGTTGTATCATCATGCAGAGATGACAATCGGGACCCTCCCCTCATTACGTTCCCATGTCTAGCAACCCTGGGAACCTTAGAGGTTGAACAGCAGTTTGTATACCCAGGTTGGGTTATTTTGTTCCCTCTTTTGTTGTATGCCTGACAACCTTATTATTAGGGGACTTTGGACCACGCACACATTGTCAGCCAAATGTATCTCACAGGGTTGTTTCGAGTATAGAATGGAGGAGAGAAGAATCAATAAGGGCAGCTTGGACAAAGGGCAGGATAAAATTTTGATATGTTAAGGTAGGCTTTCTTAACCAGGGTTTTGTAAAATGATGGGATTTAATTAATGTTAACCTATTTTTAAAGATTTGTTAAACAATTTTTGGGTGATATAACCTGCTTCTTCCCAAATGGCCAGTGATGGACTCCGGGTGGGTATGTCTACAGCTATACTTCCCAATCATATCCTGCACAATCTTTCCACTTCTGGAGTTTCTCAAAGCCTGAAGAATGTTTCAGGGGTTTCTTGAGAGTACAAATGTTGAAAAAGGCTGCATTAAGCATTGTGCATTGTGTTTAAACTTACTATGGAAACCTAAACATTATTTCCCTCAGCATTTATACATAACTAGGGGCAAAGCCCATTGCATTCAGGAATACAACAGGTGCTAGATGGGGTGGGGTGGGGTGAGAGAACTCTATGGATGGCTTCTCCTTCCCCCCAGAACCTGGATAGGCTGCAGGGAACTCACCGGCAGGTGCAGCTCTCATGCAGCAGGGATCAGCAGTCTCCAAGCATCGGAGGGAAGTGTAAGGAGGAGGGGGTGGTCAGGGGTGGGTGATGGAAGGCGATTGGCTGGCTGCTGGACAGACTGGCAAGCTGGTTGGAGGAGGAGGCACTCAGGGGCGGGACAGCTGCCCTGAGTGGGTGTTAAGTGCTGAGTGGCACTTAAGCCATGAGACCAGCTCCTCCTTTAAGGCCTTACCAGAAATGTAAGTGGAACAGACGTTCAGAGAGCTTTGTTCGTACAGTTGTATTGCTCTTTGTGTTATACGCTGTAAATCATGCTGGGTAGCTATGTTAGGAAAAGCAGTCTATAAACCTTTAGAGAAGTAAACACTTGCACACTGTCTTGAGTCCTTCTGACAACAGGGTAAAGTTGAGGATCAATACTATGATCCTCTGTACCTTTCTCCCATTCTGGACTGATTGCGAGAAGTCTGACTGATCATTATATTAGGCTGCTACAGTGAGCAGATTTGCCTTTTAAGGACTTAAGTCTTTGTTTTTCCTGCTTCTATTTTTTGTTGAATTTAATTGTTTTATCAAATTGTTGTAAACCGCCCTGACATGGCTATGCCAAGAGGGGCGGTCATAGAAATCAATTTGTCATCAATAAAATAAATAGGACAGATGGATAACTGAGAGAACAGCTTGACAAAGGCCGTCAAGCAACATCATGCCAGGATTTGAACTGACATCTTCCTGGAGCATTGTTCATGATCCTGAACTACAAAGTGTGTGTGTGTGTGTGTGTGTGTGTGGGGGGGGGGATTTCCTGAACAATTGCTTTTGTTGCATATTAAAATGAGAATTCCAAAGAGAGCAACAATATCAGGGTTTCTTAGCAAGGATCTACTTGGCTTCTGTGCGAACTGGGTTTATTTCCACGTAGGAAGGAAATCTTCAGGATTAGCAAGGCCTGTTGTGACTTTGATTTAGTATGAGAACTTAAACAAAGGAAAATCTCTGTGTAAGAGAGAGAGAGAGGGATTTAGGAACTGGAAAAGGTGGTTTCTACTATTATCTGCTTTGAGAATCTTGGCTCTGCTCCCACTAAGCTGAGATTCCACATCTTCTATGGAGAAAGCAGCTCCAAACGTCATTCGCAAGATTTAGGGTGGGGATTAGTAGGATTTCTGCAGCTGAAAAGGATGGTGAGTGTTAGAACTAGCAGAGGGCCTTTCCCTTGGCTTCCTTGCTCAACCAGGCCAGGTTTCAACACCATCATGGCGGCCCTTTTGCCATTCTGTCCAAGAAGAAGTGGAGACCCTTACCATCAGCTTTCCTGGCCCAGTCCATCTTTGGTCTTTCCTCTCTATGACACAATCACTGTCTTTCCAGAAAAGAAAGCAGGTGGATGTGGTGGGGTAGGGTGGGGATGGTCCTTTCCATTGGTTTGCCTCGCCTAATTGCCCTAGAACTTCTCTGTCTTAATCTTTGATTTGTAGCTCAGCACAAGGAGTGGGAGATGGAGAGCAGTGCCCTTGTGACTGGTCTGCCTTGGCCGGCTGCCTCTCACTTCTCTCTTCGTGACTGGCTTTGCAAAAGGGGAACAGGGAGATAAGCAGCGGCTGGACAGGTATTTATCCTGGATGCTTTAGGCCGATCCCACAGTGAGCAGGGGGTTGGACTAGATGGCCTCTGTGACCTATTCCAAGGTTCTAGTATTCTTATTCTGGATGCTTGAGGCTGATCCTGCGTAGAGCAGGGGGTTGAATTAGATGGCCTGTGTGGACTCTTCCGACTCTGGGATTCTAGGATTCTTATCCTGGATGCTTTAGGCTGCTCTTGCATTGAGGAGGAAGGTGACTAGATGGCCTCTGTGGCTCCTTCCACCTCTATGATTCTATAAGCCCATGGTCCAGTGAGCTCACATACAACCTGTGTATTGTGTACACTTGAAAGTTCTTTGATTGTGTGCTGAGTAATTCTTACGTTACAATCAGCAGTGTGTGGTACAAACAACACCTTCATCCAGGCTTCACTTGCATGCATGGGCTCTTTCTTACCGAAAGGTGAATACATGTGCATGCATGTCGTATGTCTGTTTGGTTACATACAACAGGGCTGTCACAAAACCTCTTCCCTTGCCTTGCTTTCACCCCTGTGTGCCCTGCTTGTCTTGTGCTGTCTGCCTTGAGTTTTTATGTTTTGAAGCTGTTTCTTTTCTTGATTTTATAAATGAGAAAATGCTACCAAGGGATGCTAAGTTGTTCCATTGCAGCCAAAACAACCGTGAGTCTCATAGCTCTATAAAGCAGCAACAAGCTGGTTGTGTCTTTTGTGGGTGCAAGCTTGCTTTGTCAGCCGCCTAAAGAGTTATTGTCTGTTGGCAGATGTATATATGCAAACCAGAGGAGGGTGGGGAGGCTATGACCGAACGAGGCCAGAAACAATGCTTGGGACTGACTATTGCCCAAATTAAAATGAGATCTGGACAAAAGAATGAATCACCCAGTTAGAGCAGGCCAGTGCCAGCTAGCCATCAGTTAGACTATATAAATCTTTAAATGGGGGTAGTTATGCTTTGTATTCAGCTAACCACTCCCAGTGTATTTTGGGCCCAAGTATGATGGTCCTGAAACTGCACAAAGATTCCATTGTGGCATCTTCCTTAATAACAAGGATGCTGTGGAAGATTCACCCTGCAGGTCTTGAACAGCAAACAGGTCCTAGATTAGATTTATAAGAACCAATTCTTCTTCTTCTTCTTCTTCTTCTTCTTCTTCTTCTTCTTCTTCTTCTTCTTCTTCTTCTTCTTCTTCTTCTTCTTCTCCTCCTCCTCCTTCTCCTCCTCCTCCTCCTTCTCCTCCTCCTCCTCCTCCTCCTCCTCCTCCTCCTCCTCCTCCTTCTCCTTCTCCTTCTCCTTCTCCTTCTCCTTCTCCTTCTCCTTCTTCTTCTTCTTCTTCTTCTTCTTCTTCTTCTTCTTCTTCTTCTTCTTCGTTTTATTTCTCTGTCTCCCCTTCTTCTGCCCTGTTAGAGCTGTCTAAGGGAAAAACAATTCAAAAAGATTAAAAATAAGCCTTTTAAAACAGTACCCTATATACTCATGTATAAGCCCAGTTTTTTCACACTGAAAAAGCCCTCCTCAGCTTATACACGGGTATATACGGTAATTGAAATAAAAGTCTGCTGCAGCCAGCCAATCGTTGCATTGCCTTTTGCAAATGTGTACTGCAAGCTGAGCTTGTTCTGGCAGCTTGTAGGACATCAACGGTTTGACTGTGGGACTCTGATCTTTTTCTCCTTTTTCCCTTCAATGACAAAAGGAATGGCAATGCTGGATGGGAGAGCCTGTGATGATGGAGCATTTCCCACCCTCGGCTTATATGCAGTCAATAAGTTTGCCCAGATTTTGTGGTAAAATTAGGTGCCTTGGCTTATATGCGAGTATATAGTGTATGTATATAAAGCAGATGGTTTTAAACCAACAAGACCAACAGAAAAATCTTCCTCGGCTGGCGGAAGACATGCTGTAGGAAGACAGATAAATCTGCTGGGGAAGGAATTCCATAATGTTGGTATCATGAAAGAAAGGGCCCTAGATCAGGTTCCTTAAGGTGGGCCAGTTTTTGAAGCAAGACATGAAGATAGATGACTGGCTGCTTTAAATAAAAGATGGGTTGTCGGGGCAGCCTTTCCATCGCAGTAGAAAAACACAAGAGTTAAGGAGCACCTGAAAGGCTAACAAAATTTGGGGCAGAAGAGGAACGTTTGAGTCACAAAAGCTCCTAGCTGGCCACAAACGTTGTTAGTCTAAGGTGCTCCTAGACTCTTGTGCTCTTCTACTGATTTTTTAAGTTACTTTCAACCAGTGCTCAAGAGCACTTTGAGCACGGAGAAGAAACGGAAGAGTCCATGTCTGTGTATCAATAGAAACACTTCACATAGGATTTCTGGCATTGTTGGCTAAAGGTTGATTACTACCAATGATCCTGTTACATGCCAAAATGGTTGCCCTTGCGGTTATATAGCCAAGAGAGAAGTCCAGAGCTTCAGAGGACTTCTGAGCTTCAAGCTTCTACTATCTGGTGCAGGGATTCCTGACCACAGTTCCAGGGAATGCTGAGGTTACGTGAGAGCTCCCCATGGGTTACGCGGCCTTTCCCAGAAGTTTGGATGGCTGTTGACATCACTAGATGTCACTGGAGCCCACTTCTACAGGCCTACTTTATTTCTCCACAATGGAAAAATGGTTAATGATTGATAGGCTGGCTCCCAAATCTTACTTCTGTCCCCTATTCTCTGAAAGAGCATGTCATCACTTCCGGGGTCCCTCAAAGCCCAAAAAATATTTCAGGGGTTCCTCCACAGTCAAAAGTTTGGAATTCCTTGGAATTCCCTGGTGGTCCAAGTACTAATGAAGGTCCACCCTGCTCGGCTTATGAGATCTTCTGAGATTGAGCTCGCCTGGTCTAGACCTGAGAAAAGGTTTCAACAGCTGAGCTTCAGCACCATCAGATGAGGAGTTCCCATGGACAGTTCCCTGCTACCAGCTAGTCCATAGTTCCTAGTAGCTGCTACTGAAGGATATTTCTGGGCTTTCTTACATTTGCTCAGGAAAGCCACACCCCTTCCTGTTGAGTTAAGCTCAACCTCTTCCTGCAAAGGATAACCGTAATTCCTCTCTTGAAGAAAGCAGTGCTTTCCTTTTCTTTCTGGGCCCCGCTGTTCTCTTGTTCCTGCAGAGTACATTTTAGGTCCAGCTTCTTCAGCAGGATAGTTTTAGAGAGGAGCAAACCAACTATGTCATTGGAAGGGAAGATATTACAGCTAAGGCTCACTTACTTTGGACACATGTCATCAAACTCGCTAGAAAAATCATGAATACACGGCATGGTCAGCGGGAAAAGGAAACGTGGTTGCAAAGGATCCGCTGGCTCGACATGATCAAAGCCAATACAGGGATGACCATGAACCAATTAAAAGAAGCAGTCAGAGACAGGGACACATGGGGAAGACTTTCCTATAGAATCGCTGAGGGTCGGACACGACTGAACGGATAACATCATCATCATCTTCTTCAGCTTCTGGAGAGCCAGTGTGGAGTAGTGGCTAAGAGCAGTGAACTCTATCTGGGGAACTGGGCTTGATTCCCCACTCCTCCACATGCAGCCAGCTGTGTTCTTGGGCTAGTCACAGTTCTCTGTTCTTGCAGCGGAGGTTAATTTTGATTGGCTTATCCTGCTGCTGTTTTTGCATTGTTTCTGGTTCTGTATTTTTAAGGGTTCACTGTTTCATTTTATTGGGAACTCGATGGCTTTAACCTGTGACCCGCTGTGAGCCAGCTGCCAGAGAGTGGCAGGAAATAAATCAGTCAGTCAGTCAATCAATCAGTATGCCTTTCCAGGAGCCCTTTATGCTTGCTGATGCCCGGGATATACTTGTAGAGCTTCTGATCCCAGGTTTCCCTTGGGATTTCCCCTCCTCTGCTTTGTATATCCTGTAGCCACACAGAAGGAAATGGTGAGATTTTGAAGGGATGCACAATTCACATGTGGAGAAGGATGATTTTAGAACAATTAGTTGACTATCACCTCAGATGCTCTGTGATCATCTGTTCAGCCCCAGTTTAACTATCAAGGGCCAAACTGGATGATATGCATCAAACGAGTTAGGTCGGAGGTGCCCAACCTGACGGGGAGTCATAGAATCGTAGAGTTGGAAGGGACCTCCAGGGTCATCTAGTCCAACCCCCTGCAGAATGTATTAAATGAACAATGACTTGCCCACCCACAGTGACCCCAATTCCATGCCCAGATGATGCCCCCCACCCCTAAAAGCAGAGTCCCTGAAGAGTCTGGCTTGGAAGAAATTTGCCTTCCAATCCTAAAGTGGCGATTGGCATTTCCCTTGGCATGCAAGAAAGCACCACAAGAGCCAAGCACTGACACAATCCCTTTGGCCACACAATCTCACTCACACCTAACTCAGGAGAAGTAACATTCCAAAGCACTTCTGAGACTGGGTTTGGCTCAGGAGTGTGGCAGGGGGGAAGGAGTTTCAGCCTTCTCTTTTGCACCATTTTGCCCAATAAACAGCCATAGAGGGGCTTTCTGCTCTGCTGGGGGGCTCTGGATCCTGCAGCCAGGATGTGTGGAGATCCACAGTGGGGCGAACAGCCCCCCTGAAGCTGTTTCAGCTCAGTAAAATGGCATGGGAGGGAAGGTTTCCTGCTCCCAAGCTGAATTGAGCTCTGGAGTATTTGGGCATGTTACATGTGGGATAAGAGCCTCTTGTGGCGCAGAGTGGTAAGGCAGCCGTCTGAAAGCTTTGCCCATGAGGCTGGGAGTTCAATCCCAGCAGCCGGCTCAAGGTTGACTCAGCCTTCCATCCTTCCGAGGTCGGTATAATGAGTACCCAGCTTGCTGGGGGGGGGGGGTAAACAGTCAGGGGGTAAACAGTCATGACTGGGGAAGGCACTGGCAAACCACCCCGTATTGAGTCTGCCATGAAAACGCTAGAGGGCGTCACCCCAAGGGTCAGACATGACTTGGTGCTTGCACAGGGGATACCTTTACCTTTACCTTTTTACATGTGGGATCCTTGACCCGATTCTCTAGTTAAAAGCCTGGCAGTTAAATCAGTGGAGGAAAGAGAGGCACAGCATCGGTCTTGTAAAGTGAAGATTCTGCACTTGTTCCCTAGCAAATATCAGCAAAAAATCCCATGCAGTTTGAAGTTTATTATTACTGTTTTAGCCATAGGCCAGCCTTTCTCAATGTTTTTACTGTTGAGAAACCCCTGAAACATTCTTCAGGTTTCAAGAAACCTCAGAAGTGTCACAATCGTGCAGAATATGTTTGGGAAGCAGAGCTGGGTAGATGCCCTCCCCAGGACCCTTTCCCTTCCCGCCCCCTCCAGACCCATCATTGGCCATTTTGGGAAGGAGGGGGCATCGACATGCTTATATACAGTCATACCACGATAAACGTTGAACAAATTATGTATAAGGTCAAATTATATGCGAGGCGAGCCGCAGACTGGAGTCACTTACCATGCACAGAAATGTGAACATAACTACCAAACTGGAATAAAATGACATATAGAATGCTCATGAAGTGATTGAGGTTTCTTCATTTATTTAATTTTTCTTTCACTTCTTTCTCCCCGCCTTTCACCTACAAGACTGCCTCAAGCCTGGAGATAGAGAGGAATGGTTAATAAATCCAATAAATAAATAAGGATTACAAGATAACTGCTAGAAAAAGAGCTGGTTTTTATGCCCTGCTTTTCACTACCCTAAGGAGTCTCAGAGTGGCTAACAACCACTTTCCCTTCCTTTTCCCACAGGGTAGTGGGACTGAGAGAGCTCTGACAGGACTACTCTGTGAGAAAAGTACTATCAGGGCTGTGACTAGCTCAGTGTCATCCAACTTGGCTGCATGTGGAGGAGTGGGGAAGCAAACCCGGTTCGCCAGTTTAGAAGCCGCTGCTCTTAACTACCACACCGAGCTGGTTAGAAAGTGTTTTGAATAAAGAGAGTGCTGTATAAATGCTCATTGTGATTGCTCTATAAGTAAATATGGCAACGTGAGGTCCAAACACAATGCCTTCACCGGCCCGAAGCTGCCGCTTCTGTTCCTTTATTCTTCCTCAGCGTTTCCTCCTGGAGACGGATCTTTAGAAATCCTCCCCAGCCATCTTCTCCCCTCCCCTCCCTCTATAAATGGAACAGTGTATAAACAAGAGAGATATTTATATGCCCCTGCTCTTGATTTCTGCGAAGCCTCAATAGACGGAGCAGTCGGGAATCTTTGTTTGTTGCATTGTGTGGGCCTCCTGGAATGATGTAAGAATGTGAAAGATTAAAATAGACACGCTGGACGTGAGTCAGAAGTTGGAAACCTTTCCAGAGGAGTTCGGCTCAGCGGGGATTTGAGAGGAACATGATGACTCTGACTTGGAAAACAGGCTTTTGACGAGGTCCGGTCCGTCCCCCTCCTTCCCCTTCTGCTCTGCTCTCTTTCCCAGTGCAGCAGAAATGCAGGAGACAGGGAAACTGTGTGGGCTCAAGCACATTCAAGGCAACGGCAGCAGCGTTTCAATGGGAATATTGTTTTGCTTGCCCTTTGAGCTGCGGGAAATCCTGGTCCTCTGTGCCGTTTCCTTTGGGGGACAGCTTTAGAATCTCGCATGTGTGTGAATGAGGTGGGCTGCACAGTAACAATGCTTGAGAAATGCATACGTCCTACTGTTTACAAGCCGATCGTGCAGCTTAGGGGCTATGAGACTAAACCAGGGGTAGTCAAACTGCGGCCCTCCAGATGTCTATGGACGACAAATCCCATGAGCCACTGCCAGCAAACACTGGCAGGGGCTCATGGGAATCATAGTCCATGGACATCTGGAGGGCCGCAGTTTGACTACCCCTGGACTAAACTGTAACCCAGGAGGTCCCCGGTTGAAGTATCTACCACAAACTTATTAGGTGGCCCTAGGCCAGCCACACTCTGTCACTCTGCACCTCTGTTTCCTGGTCCCCGTCTGTGATATGGGGGCAGGACTGGTCTACCTTATAAGGGTGTTGTACATGCTCCCAATATTCCTTTAGAAATCAGTTTGCTGGCTCGTATGAAATCATCGAATTGAATGCAAACGCAGTGATGGACAAGAAAATGAGCCAGCCCATCTAAAATGTCATTCTGCATAGAAATCCCAGTGGGAAAGGAAGCATTTTATAACCTTTTTAGAATACCGTGTCCAGAGGAAGGTTCAGTTCTGTGACTTTAAACATCTCGCTTCTAGCAGCAGAAGTTCTTGTTTCCAGATGGAAGAGCCACTGAAGTAGGTTTATGATTTGGTTCATGAAACCTGGAGGCTAGGAACAGGGAAATGCACATGTAATGAGCAAACCATGACTAGAAGATGCCTGGAATATCGGGGGCTCATCTCTCCCCCTCTCCCCACACAAAATCATGTATGGCTGCCAGGACGCCTAAATCTGATGAAATGACAAATTGTGGTTAAGAATCCTGGATTGTAGACCTGCAAACAAACCACAGTTAGTTGTTGTATCTGTTTTGGACATGCTGACAAACTAATTTCTCAGGAAGCTGTCAATATCTGAGCAGCACACGAGCCCAAGGACTTCAGAACATAGATATAAATTAAGATTGCCAGATGTCCTCTTTTTAGGGGATGTGTCCCCTTTTGTGTGTTTGTGTGTTTCTGTTCTTTATTTTAAAAATGGATGGAAATACCCTCTCTTGCGGTTGGTAGGCTGAGCCTGTTTTGTCTTCATTGCATGGCCTGCGTCATGTAGCCAGGAGATGTCTGGAAGCCAGGCAAGGGATGTCCGGAGGTGTTTCGCCATTGCCTGCCTCCGAATCATGACCCCTAGTGTCCCTTGCCCTCCAAATATTGCCCAGGGTTGGCCTTGCTTAGCTTCCAAGATCCAACAGGATCTATCAAGTCCCACAATGGAGGCAAACCAGCATCAGTAGCTGGGGTCTTTAAAATGATATTTCCGTTGGGAAATATGTCCTCTTTTTTTCTTTTTGATATATGGCAACCCTAGATGCATCCTAAGTTTGGCTCTTAAGGTTTAGTTCGACAACCAGCAATGGAGAGTCATAGGGGATGCTTAGAGTTTACAGCAGGGGTAGTCAAACTGCGTCCCTCCAGATGTCCATGGACTACAATTCCCATGAGCCCCTGCCAGCTTTTGCTGGCAGGGGCTCATGGGAATTGTAGTCCATGGACATCTGGAGGGACGCAATTTGACTACCCCTGGGTTACCGTGTGAGGCTGGGGTAATTAAGGTGGTCACCAGTAAAGTCTCGGTTGGCATCCTGGATGGCATGGAAGAGGAAGATAATGAAAATAAGTTGTAGCAGTCCAACAGAGTCCTCCTTAGCATTTGGCTGGTGTCTCTGACGGGCGAAGTTCCCTTCAGCCACCATGGCTAGTAGCCATAGACAGACATATTCTCCATCCATCTCAAGCCCCTTTGAAGCTGTTAGTTCCTTTGGCCATCATTACATCTTCTGGTAGCAAATTCCACCTTTGAATCCCTCTCTGTGTAAAGTGGTATTCCCTTTTGCCCATCCGGAACCTACTGCCCATGGATGCCCTCGAGTTCTCAACCCGGGCCAGGACGTTTCCTGTCCTGCCCTCTACCTGGTGGAATGAGCTCCCAAAGGACATCTGGGCCCTGACGGAACTGGCTCAGTTCTTGCAGGGCCCGCAAAATGGAGTTCTTACATCTGGTTGGAAAGAGACCAACAATATGGAATCATTTAGAAAGAATAACCATATTGATATGCTGCTAGTCATAAGTGCTGTTTAGTGGTTTTAAAATACCATTAATTGTTTGTAACGTATTTTATTGTTATCAGTCATAACGTACACCACCCTGGCCCAGCTTGCCAGGAGGGCGTTATATACAAACCATAATAATCTCAGTGTTGCTTGTTCCTCTATCCCAGTGGTTCTCAACCTTCCTAATGCCGTGACCCTTTAATACAGTTCCTGATGTTGTGGTGACCCCCAACCATAACACTATGCAAGTGTTCTTTCACAGAAATTAAACCAAAACTGACCAATGGCAGGAAGATCCATTGTTCATGATTGTATATAAATTGTTCCCCCCCCCCATGTTTCTCAGTTAATTTCTGCCTGTTTTCCCATCATGCCGATCTCACTCTTTTCCCCTGTTCCAGACAGAGGAATGCTCTATCTTGATCGACCTCAGCCATGCTGCTCGGGTCGTTCAACCTCCAAAGGGGTCCTGACCCCCAGGTTGAAAACCCCTGCTCTGTCCCTCCTGAGAAACAGCAGCCTTTTAAAGCAAACCTCTCCTGAGTTGTAGTGTACAAATAGATGTCGTGCGTGAGAAGACTTGCAGGAAAAAGACGATTGTGGTAGGAAAAGAGAAAACCCAGCATGAGATGGGTTGGCACAGATGAGGGAGTCACAGTCCTCAGTTTGCAAGACCTGAACAAGGCTACTAAGAACAGAGCTTTAATTTATCAGGTTGCTACAAGAACACACACACACATGCAAACAGGTTTCTGTGGCTTACAACATGGATTTCAACATGGACAAAGTTTCCTTGAGTTTTGAGGAGCTTTTCAAATGCCAGCTGGCTCTTGGCTGTTCTTGACTGCCCCATACCAGCCTTTTCCCACTTTTTTAACGTTGAGAAAACCCTGAAACAATCTTCAGTGTTCAAGAAACCCCAGAAGTGGCCCCATCCCCTTCCCCCCCCCCCCAGGCCCATTTTGGGAGGGGATGAGTAGGTTGGCATGACCGTATATGGAAATATCACCTGATAAATGTTTAACGAATTTTTAAAAATGTATATAATATTAATTAACTCCCACCCATTCAGGAAACCCTTCCGGGACTGTCAAGAAACCCTGCCCTATACCGTCTGGGAAAGAGAAAGAGACTTCTGTTTACAAAAAAGGCCATTCAAGACCAATAAGATCAACATAATTCCTTTTTTTTTTTGGCTGGGGTGTGTGTTTGTTTTTGCTATACCTTTTCTTTCAATTTTTAAAAGTCTCCAGCGTGGTGTAGTGGTTAAGAGCGGCAGCTTCTAATCTGGCGAGCCGGGTTTGAGTCCCTGCTCCTCCATGTGCAGCTAGCTGGGTGACCTTGGGCTCATCACAGCCCTGATAGTGCTGTTCTGACTGAGCAGTCCTGTCAGAGCTATTTTAGCCTCACCTCCCTCACAGGGTGTCTGTTATGGGGAGAGAAAAGGGAAAGTGATTGTAAACCGCTTTGAGACTCCTTTTGGCAGAGAAAAGCAAGGTATAAAAACCAACTCTTCTTCTTCTTCTTCTGTATTTCCCTCCTTGTCTATTTTACAAGTTCTCCTTCCCCTTTCGCTAAAAATTGGTTTGATTTGTAAATTCCACACCCTTGGGGAGAGTCCGCTGGGCATCAGCTCACCTGCTAAGAGCCAATTGGCACAGGAGGCCTTTCTCAGACAAGACCAAAGGGCTGGGTAGCTTGAGCAGATTCAACCTGGAGCCAACAGGAAAATAAAAATCCTCTTTTTGGAATAAGGAGCCAAGATTAAGGAGGAGCCTGCCAGGATTCTTGGAGGCATCTGCCAGATAACTTTTTTTTTTTTACTCTAGTGGAAGAAAGAACTTTAACCAGAGTGAGACACTAGGCATGTGTGATTCGTTTAGGATAGTCTGAAAAGTAAATCAGTGTTGAATCGGACATTTTTTGGACAAATCCAGTCCGAATCGTACTTCCCCTTAATGTAAACTGCCCAAATCAGCCTCGGCCAAATTGTGATTTGGCAACAATTAGGTCATGTGGATATCAAGCAGTTTAAAGGGACCAACATTTCCCTTTTAGAATCCTAAAGTTGAAAGGGGCCATGCAGGCCATGTAGTCCAACTGCCTGCTCAATGCAGGATCACCCTAAAGCATTCTAAACTGGGAGGGGTAGCAAACACAACCGAAGTCGGAATCAGAATACAGGATGATCTTGTTAGGCTCGAGAAGTGGGCTAAACTGAATAAAATGAAGTTCAATAGGGACAAATGTAAAGTCCTGTATTTAGTTAGGAAAAACCATATACACCAATATAGGATGGGGGAGACTTGTCTCGGCAGTAGCATGTGCGAAAAGGATCTAGGAATCTTAGTAGACCATACGTTGAACATGAGTCAACAGTTTGATTCCGTGGCTAAAAAGGCAAATGGGATTTTGGGCTGTATCAAACGAAGTATCGTGTCCAGATCATGGGACGTGATGATACCACTTTACTTTGCTCCGGTTCGGCCTCACTTTGAGTACTGTGTTCAGTTTTGGGTATATTTGAATACCAGTGGCTTGTAGGCTGCTGCAGAGTAGCTTGCACATCCTCTAGAAAGGCCAGGGAAAGACACTACTGCCCCCCACCTCCAAAAAAAAATCTGCTGTAAGCTATTCTTTTTTTAATACAAGTTTTTCTTCTATAGGATTTTTCTTGGGCAGCTGAACTGATATCTCCATTATTGGTGCTCTTTTTAGTTCATGTTCTGTTTTTGGGACAGAGCAAAACTTGATAGCCTGTCGACAGGGTGCTTGGGATATGTCTTATTGCTCAGAAGTACTCTGATCTAAGAAAGGGTTGGTGACCACAGCTTTGGAAGTAACTTGGGAGGTTATGAATGTTCCATCTGCATGTCAGCTCTGGAGAGGCTGGGGAGGATCAAGATTTTAGTTGGGTGTTTCCAGGGCTTTGTTGTTGGTATTGTTGGTTATTTTCTGCACGGAGGATGTGTGTCATGGAAGCAATGTCCTGAGGACTTCGTTAAATTTTGCGATAGGCCTAGATTTGTCAGGTACCTTCCAAGCTTTATGATTGGGCTGGGGGGGGGATGAAAACAGGCACCAGTTTCTGTGAGGGAGGCAAAACTCTAACAGAAAGTGTATAACAGGAGTGGCCAAACTGTGGGTCTCCGGATGTCCATAGACTACATCTGTGAGCCACAATTTTTTCACCCCTGTCTTACAGGCCCTTCAGAACTGATTGAGGTCCCGCAGGGCTCTGATCTCTTTCGGCAGAGTGTTCCACCAGGTAGGGGCCGTCTCAAAAGGCCCTGGCTCTGGTCAAGGCCAGTCTCGCCTATTTGGGTCCAGGGATCCAGGGATCCTAAGCATGTTTTGGTCAGCTGGCCCCAATGCTCTTTGGGGGGCATGATGGAAGCAGTTGTGTCAGAGAGCATTGTTGATTTCTGGCCCACTTCAAACTTTGTGATTGTTGTATTAATGCTGCCCAATTTTAATTACTTTTTCTCTAGTTCATCTCCTTGCTTATATATATTTTTAACATACCACTTCTTGTTTACTGTGCCTGGGTTTTCGGTTCCTCAAATCCAACCATATGGGAGGGCGTGCTCTGCCTAAAGAATGGTGAGCATGGAATGTGAGCTGGGTCCTCACTAGTAACAGTAGTGGCTAAACGATGGCTCTCCAGATGTCCATGGACTACAATTCCCATGAGTACCTACCAGGATGGCCAGTTGGCAGGGGCTCATGTAGCCCGTGGTCATCTGGAGAGCCATAGTTTGGCCAAACTTTCCCTAGAACCTAAGTGACGGCAGCCAGTTAAGGCCCTTGAATCATTCAGATCTGAAGGGAGCCTTGGCCTGCATAGCCAGGTATGCCTGATCTCGTCAGATCCTGGAAAGTAACCAGGGTCAGTCTTGGTTAATATTTGTATGGGAGATTTCCAGGGCCTCTCCCCTTCCCACCCCCTCTAAGCCTCTCATTGGCCATCTTGGGAGGGGGTCAGTGGGTTGATATGACCATATGTGGCACTGGTTCTCAACCTTCCTAAGCAGCGACCCCTTTGGGTCACTATGGCGGCGGTGTTAGCGGCCTCGACGATCCCTGGGAAAAGGGTCGATTGACCCCTAAAGGGATCATGACCCCCAGGTTGAGAACCGCTGATATATGGTCATATCACCTAAGAAATGTTTAACAAATTTAAAGGATATATTAAAATTAATTAACTCCCGCCCATTCAGGAAACCGTTCCTCCATGTGCATCCGTTCCATCAGGAGACCCCAGGGTTTCACGAAACCCTGCCCTAAAACGTTAGTCTGCCTGGCTGTTCTACTCAGCTGGGGCAGATGTGACTCAGAACAAAAGGTCTGTAATTGAAAGTGGCCCAAGGCAAATTTGGTAGAACAGTCATGCCGTACCACAAGGTTTCCTGAAAAGCAAGACCACATTAGTGGTGGCATGGCAGAACGGCTGAGATCAGGGCAGATACAGCTGCTGCCTGCTAGCTACAGAGAGTCATCTGAGTTCCCTTCAATCTTTAGCTTGAGAATGGGCGTGATACATATTTGTGAGTTTGGCAAGATTCTGACTAGAACACCGAACAGCAAACATAGGAACTTACGTACATTTGAGCTGGTCCACCAAGGAACTCGATTGGCCCTTAACGGAGCTGTCTGATTGGTCTACAACAGAGTCCCAATACAAGTCACTCATTGGTCACATTAGGACCCTTCATTTGCATACTGGAGCTCTTGAACAGACTGTCTGCATACACAACCATACAGCTTTGCCTTAATGCAGGGGTAGTCAACCTGTGGTCCTCCAGATGTCCATGGACTACAATTCCCATGAGCCCCTGCCAGCATATGCCTTAATGCTTTGTCTTCTTTGTTTCTCTCTCTCAGAAGATAGGAAGGCCATTTATCATTCCCTCTCTTCTTGTGCTGCCCTTTGGGGCTTCCCGGATGCAAAATTAGAGCCAAACAGTTGGTCATCTGCAGGCATGTCTGACTTTGAAGGCCTACAGCTGAGCCACCACCTCCCATAATGGTGTCCTAAGAGCAACATCTCATGCGGTTCACTTCCCAAGGCAAGGTCTGTGCATCTTCTCAGTATCTCTCTCCCCTCAGTCAAGAGCTGGTGTCAAGCAACCTGCAAACCTGGGCTTGTCCCAGCAGGGTAGATGATTCTGTCTACAACAATTCCAAAAACTTGATCAGTTGTAGAAAAGACGCCCAAGTTTAAATGCCCAAGTTGTAAATTTCTTCAGCACTGAGCGGAAGGGCAGGTCACACGCTGTCAGAAATGTGCTGGCTGGCTGGTAAATGCTACATTAAGGACATTGCTGGATTAAAGACTGCCTTTGTGGGTAAATGCTGTAAATGGTTGCACTTGGCCATAAACTGGACCTGTATTGTGACTGATCACATACTTATGGGGCTTTATGGCTGTTGATGTTTTGCGATTTCTTTTTTAAAGTCATAATTTATATATTTGGTTTTTATTTGCATCTCTGGAATGTGTATGTTGTGGGGCCAAAGCAGAGTTGTTAAAGATCACGACTACCCTTTAGTCTATAAAAGGCAAATTACAAGTGCACTGGATCCGGATTTGGATTGGGGTCAAGCAGATGGCAGGCTTTAACTCTTGAGTGCCCAGTCCCTGTTGACGATGGAAACTCGCCTTCCCACGCTGCTGAGCACTTCAAGGGGGAAGAGAAAAGCCTTGTAGATTCCTTTTTCTATGATGTGGGGTCAGTACAGAATATACCTAAGCCATGTGCAGATGCATCTTTTGGCCTTGCTTCTTGGCCCTGGATGGGGCAGCTTCCAAGAGTAATGGGTATTGAGATATTTGCCATTTTATTGGGGAGCCCTCAACTAATTCTAGGTGCTTTGATCATCTCTGGCCTCAGGCACAGTGAGATGTTATCTGAACAAAATATCACAGTTATCACATTTCACCATGAATATGAGCCAGTAATATGTATCACCTAGGCAAGAGATCACCTTAAGAGATTAGGGCCAAGCCTGAACTTCCACTATTCTGCAGGGCCTGCAAAAGGGAGCTCCTCCACCAGGCATTTGCTTGAGGCCGACTGACTCAAAGCGGGGTGCACTTTTCTTCTTTTCTTAAGTGTCCCAAAGTGTGGTCCTTGGTGGTTGCGTCTCATGCTCCTTCCCTCTTTCTTCCTTCCCGCTTGCCAGTGTTCCTTTTACCTTCGGTTGTTTCCATGGGGTTGCACAACCAATCTGGATCACCAAGCCAGAAGAAGCAGTGCTCTGTTGGATAGATTGTGCCTCGTGATTTCCTTTTTTCTTCTGAGTCCACGTTGAGGAATCCACGGTTCTATACCTGTTAGATAGGATGCCTGAGTGCTGAGTGCTATTTTTTTTTTTTGGCGGGTAGCCATGCAAGAAAGAAATTCAAGGCACCAACCCATCGTTCCATCTGCTCCTTTCCCCCAGTTCCCACCCTTCCACTCCATGCAGTTTCTTCCCTACCACAGCTGCATTGGCTCTTTCAGCACCTTTCAGCTTTCCACCGGCATGACATGTTAGTTTTTTGCTTTTTCATCATGCTTTCAACGTACTTAGTATTTGCTGTCCAATCTGTATGAATGTCCATCAAGCCATCTGCATCCCACCCCCACCCCCACCCCCGCCTTTAAAGGCGATCTGGCTTGTGTTGGCATCCAGACGGATTTCTTGCCAGGGGAATTTATCATGGCCCTGTTACTTGGCAGGCAGGCTGAGACACCATGACTGGACTGGGCAGGGTGAAGGGGAAAATGCAGGATTGGTAGGTGCTCTGTTCACACCTCGGTGTTTCTTCAGCAGTTTTGCCCGTGTCTTTTCTCTCTCTCAAGGTTTTCTCTCTCCATTTAAGTTTTTTGACCTTACTCTTTCAAGGTAGAAGAAAAATCTTTTCCTCTCCAGCACTTCCCTTAAAAACAACAACACGTTTCTCTCTCACGCTTTCCCTCTCTCCCTTTTTGGAGTGGTAGTGATGGCAAAGAGGCCTCTCTACGCAGATGCCAGCAAGCTGCTTGCGGGCCTCTCCCCTGCCACTCGCTGGCCTCTGCAGGCTGGGAACCCGATGGCGCCCAGTGGGGAAGCTGCATGGCTTTCCTGTTTGCATGGTTGCCCAGAAATCGGAACAGCCGCACATGAAAGGGCAGCATTTGTGCGTTTTTTTCTCTAGTGCACATTGCAAGTGGAGAGTAAACAAGAAGCTTGGCAGTAAAGCTTGCTAACTGAATGGGGCTAGCTCCAGGTGGTGGATAATGTCTGGCAGGCCTCGTCCAAGAGCAAGCAGTGTTCCTTGCGCCTGTTGCTTCTTGGGAACCCATCCGGGGCAAAGGCGCAGCTGCCTGCCACTAGGTGCTGCAGCCAACTGTGCCCCTGCCCTTACACTCTTGTGTCCCCGCTGCTGCTGTTTTGTTTCTAGCGGCTCCTGGTGCTTGATCAGGCAGAACAGCAAACAGTGACCTGCGTCTTGCCACAGCTGCTGCAATCTGCTCTTGCCTGTGTCTGAGAGACCTGCAGGCCAAAGGAGGGATGGGAGGGAGGGATAGCCCCAGTCTGTCCAGAGTGACCCTGTGCAATCATTGCTAAGACTCAGAGGGAAGAAGAAATGTCAAGGGGATTTAGATCTGAAATTATATTTGTTTTTTCTATATTGAATTTTTATGGTTTGGACTTCTTGGGTTTTTGTATTTATTGTGTGTATTTATTATATGGTATATTCTTTCCGATGTTTGTTGTTGTGTTCATCGTTCTTTTATTTTAGTTTCCCTTTTGATTTTATAATAATGGCTACAACATTGAATAAACAAACTGCTTCCCAAGAGAGCACCCCCAAGGGGTTTCTCAAAGCCTGAAGAATGTTTCAGGGATTTCTCAGTGGTAAAAAGTTAAGCAAGGCTGGTCTACTCAGACTGGCAGAGGCTCCAGGATCTCAGCCTTTCATGTCACCTCCCATCTGATCCAGAACTGGAGATGTTGGGGATTCAACCTGGGACCTTTCATTCTGCACACATTAGATAACACACTTTCAATGCATTTTAGAAGTAGATTTTCCTGTTCTGCACAGGAAAATCCAGCTTCAAAAGCACTCTGAAGGTACATTATCCCACTTGTGCGAACAGCATGCAAAATAGAGGCTGCACCACTAAGCCACGACCCTTCCGCAAATAGTTATTGAGCATATATGCATGGTAGTGGCTATTGCATGCTGGCAAAATTTCATGGATCAAAATCTGGATGATAAAATGTGCAGCTGTGCGGTGTTGTCTTTTACTGCGCTTCATTCACTGTAGTGGCATTTAATGAATATGCTGTCGAGCAATGCTGTTTGTTTTGTGATAGCTTGTTTTATTTTCAGTTTGGTATCGCTAAAGGCTAAACAAACACATCCTGATGCATTGAGGGCAGGACTTGAGAGGATACTATTCTGGTCGATTCTCTTTAGAGTAAGAATTGCAACTCATTTGGAGGGGTGGGTGGATGTGCGCGTGGATGCCTACCCATTTCTTCTTCTAAAATCTACTTTAATTTCAGATTTACTTAAGCAATCATAATTTGAAGGCAGCATTTTAAAAAAAAAATATTTGATGTCTTTTCAAAGGTTTAAATACAGTCCTTTCCCACAAAGAAAACATATTCTTTCCTTCTGGCTTTTTGCCTTTCAGCAGTTGTGTAGATTAGGAGATTGGTTCAACTTTTGTCAGCCCCGAACGACAAGCTCTCCCCTGCCAACACTCTGTTTTGAGCCGCTATCTAAAGGCACAAGAATCCTTTGTTGCTTTGACTCTCCTTGATACGTCCATCATTAGGGAATTCAGGTTCGTTTTAACCCATTGTGGCGAGAGATCCAAATTATCCACAATGCCAGAGAATTCTTTATGAAATACCATTTTAACAGCTGCGGCATTAAAAGGGGTGGCACTGTGTCATGTATGAAATCCAGCGTCCACGCAGAGACACGCTGGGTACCAATTTTTATGCAGTCAGAATAACACGCCCCAATTAGGTCCTTATCTAATTAACTACTATGTACAAAGTTTGATAAAACCATCCAGTCAGCTCAAGGCCTCTGCTTATCTCTTTAGTCTTGTTCATCTTCAGGCACATGGTGGAGGTGTTTTCCCTATCTGGCCAGCTTCCAGGGATTTTCCCCCTCCCTCAGGCCAGCTGCCAAGGCACCTTGCAGGTATCTTGGTCTGTACAAAGCTCACTCTCTACTTCTAATGGCAGGATGCTTGAGAAAGGAGGCAGATGGAAAGGGCAAGCTATGTTTGCAGCTAACCAAAGAGGTATGGCGGATCTTTAGTCTTCCTCCCTCTAATAAAGCCTAGTATAGAGGAAAACAAGTCTATAAAAGCCTGTTGACAGTAAACAAAGTGCTAATTTGGGACCACTGTATCCACCCCTGCCATTATGTCCCGCCAAAATATTAAGATCAAGTGAGCAAAATTAAATTGGCCTTAATCAGGGCCAGGGCTTTTTTTAACCGTGGCCTCAGCCTGATGGAACTCTGCCCAGTGAAATCAGAACTTTGTGGATCTTAAACAGTTCTGCAGGGCGCATAAAACAGAATTGTTTCTCCACGGTTGGTTTATGGTTGAAGCCCTGGAAGAATACCTAATGTTTGCTCGCCACCCCATCTCAAATTCACCCATCCAAATTTATCTAATTTACTCAATCAACTTAACATCTGGGAATTATACCTGGGCTATTGTTCCCTCTCTTTTTTCTTCCCTCGTGAATGATGTGGTGCTGGAAATTGGTTTTTAATGTTTTATGTTTTTATAATGTCATACTCCACCCTGATCCTCCTTCCTTCCTTCCTTCCTTCCTTCCTTCCTTCCTTCCTTCCTTCCTTCCTTCCTTCCTTCCTTCCTTCCTTCCTTCCTTCCTTCCTTCCTTCCTTCCTTCCTTCCCTCCCTCCCTCCCGCCCGCCCATCCATCCATCCATCCATCCATCCATCCATCCATCCATCCATCCATCCATCCATCCATTCATTCATTCATTCATTCATTCATTCATTCATTCTATTACTCGCTGCTCCCAACAAGCTGGCTTGCAGCGAGTTATAATAATCAACCCCACAGTAAAATAATAAAACACACCCCACTAAAACATTTCCACCCAGGCAACAAAAAAGTCTATCCCCCCCACCCCTACCGCTCAGCAGCCTCCCCAAGTGCCTCAGAGGAGATGTCCATGGGGTGCCAGATGACACAGCTAAGCTGGGGAGGAGCCTCTGACCTTACTTGCCCTGACCTCTACCAAATGCCTAGTGGAAGAGCTCCATCTTGCGGGCCCTGCGGAACTGTGAAAGCTCCATCAGGGCCCTCAGCTATTCCAGGAGCTCATTCAAGCTCAGGTTGGGGCCAGGACTGAAAAGGCCCTGGCCCTGGTCAAGGCCAGGTATACCTCTCGTGAACTGGGGACCACCAGCAGATTAACACCTGCAGAGTGCAAGGCCCTGCACGGGCATAGGGCATTAGGAAGTCCCTTATATATGTGGGGCCCTGACCGCGGATGGTCTTAAAAGTTAATACCAAAACCTTGAACTTGATCCAGAATGCAACTGGCAGTCAATGCAGCTGCCTCAGCACTGGCTGGATATGGGCCCTCCCAGATATTTGTGTAATCCTACTGTTCCTATTAATAGATAGATTAAATTTGTGCCCCTGCTATGGCACCAGAAGTATGGGAGTGGATGAGAATGGCATCCCTATGCCATAGCTCTCTATTGCAGGGGTGGCCAAACTAGCTCTCCAGATGTCGCTGGACTACAATTACCATGAGCCCTTGCCAGCACAGGTCTTCCTTTGATCTGTCTTGGGAAAGCCTAGGGAAGCCTGCAGGTTGCACTCAGAAAAACCTCCCTTTAAACCTTGTTGAAGAAACCCATCAAAAGGAATGAATTGCAGTGCTTAGGGTCTTGGACTACAACTTAGAGTTCCAGTCCCCATTGAACCAACTATTACGTCTCAGCCTAACCTACTTAACAGGGATTTTTTTCCCAAGGGTCAAATGGGGGGAGGCTGCTATACATGCTACCCTGAACTCCTTGGAGGAAGAAGGGGAGATTTAAAAAAAAATCAAAATGAAATAAATCTCATGTTGGAAGTTGAAGGCAAGGATGGAAATAAGAATTTCCATGCATATAATCATCCACTGCTTTCAAATCTTTCTGACGTCCACACTGCATTCATCAAAGTGATTCATGATAGACTGGTTCTACTGAATTTAAAGCTATGAATCCTTCATTCCTGTAATGAAAAGGAGGTGGGGGAATTTGATTGGCTCTTTGGCAGTGGACTGCCATCTGAATTTTTTTTTTAAACCTCCTGGATAAGGAGGTTTCAGTAACTGCCAGATTTTCAGAGTCTGTAAATCTCACTGGTAAAATCTCAGCTTGCAGGAATACGAGGATTAATGCTCCCATTTATAAGGCCGAACGCAGTGCAACAGTGAGAGAGTGTATTGATTTGATACACACTGCGACCATATATTTGTATCAGCATCTGTGAGATCCTCTAGGCCAGTGGTCCCCACCCGCGGGCCGCGGCCCGATGCCGGGCCGCGAAGGTCTTGGCACCGGGCCGCGGCTCCCTCTCCCCGCCCCCCCCCCACAGTAAAAAACTTCCCAGGGAACTTCCCAGGGAAGCTTCTTACTGCGGGAGGGGGGAGAGGGAATTAGGCCGCGCCCGCGCATTGTCCATGCGCGGCCGGGCAGCCAATGCGCCATGCGCGGCCAAAATTGTGCATGTGCTATAGTGCTGCGCATGCGCCATGCATGGCCGTGCATGCGCTATGCGCGGGCACGGCCGCACATGCACGGCATGCACGGGCGGGCAGTTGCCCTGCCGGTCCCCAGCCTCAAAAAGGTTGTTGACCACTGCTTTAGGCCAGCTATTCTCAATGTTTGGTTTGGCCATACCCCTTTTAAGGGCTTTTCTCAGGTCCCATGGCGACTTGGAGGCTGGTTGCTTGCACAATGAGCTAGACTAAAACAGACCTAAACTAAGACTGAACTAACTATACTTGATGTACCTTGTCTTATATATACGCCAGGCAAACATTCAGCCAAGAGAAGCACGTGCTTTCCTTTTTTCTTCTTTAACGCATAAGCACATACAAAGGATTTCTTTTTCTTTCCCTTGACAAAGGTTGAACTTTCTAGCAATTAATGATGTCATGACAAAGAGGGTATTTCATTGGTTCAGCTACCAGGGCTCCCCATAAATGCTTTGGGCCCTCCTTCTCACATATGCCAGTCTGTAGCCCCCTTCAAATGCGCCAGGCCCTCCAAAGGGGCCCATATGATCCCCGTTGAGAACGGCTACTCTAGGCAGTAGTGGATATCATTTTGCCTCTGAGGAACAATACAGGGGTAGTCAAACTGCGGCCCTCCAGATGTCCATGGACTACATGGATTAGCATTCGCTGGCAGGGGGCTCCTGGGAATTGTAGTCCATGGACATCTGGAGGGCCGCAGTTTGACTACCCCTGAATTAGGATTTAGATTGGGGTTTTTTTCCTGACAATGAAGGTAACAGGTTGAGTTCAGGTGTCATGAAATAAAGTGGTGAGTCTATTCCAAGAATGAGACTTGGCATCCTGGGTGCCCTCTCCTTCCCTGTGTGTGCACTTTAACTATGGAAGACCACCCTGTTCCCAAGAAACCACAGTTTGTTGTGCCTTGACTCAGGTGACAAAAATGTGGTTTGTTCTTTTGCCCCCAAACCAGGATTAAATCATGGACAGAATACAGTCCGTGACTTCATTTGATTGTGGCTTTGCGGTAAACTGATTTCGTGGTAAACTTCACGGTAAACTGTAGTGGTTAAAAGTGGTGGACTCTAACCTGGGGAAATGGGTTTGATTCCCCACTCCTCCGCATGTAGCCAGGTGGGTGATGTTGGGTCAGACACAGTTCTCTTAGAACTTTCTTAGCTCGGCCTACCTCACAGGGTGTCTGTTGTGAGGAGAGGAAGGGAAGGAGATTGTAAAGCATTTTGTGAGTCTTTGGGGTAATGAAAAACAGGATATAAATAACAATTCTTCTTCTAAGGCATAGATCTGCCCCTTCTTGTTTGAAAGTTGAAACAGATCTTTAAAAAAATCGAGTGAATAATATTTATACATCAATAGTGAAGGGGTAAATAAGTCTTTGTTTTTCCCCCCTTTTCCTGTTTAATTGTTATAGTAGTGATATCCCTGAGTGTAGGGGGAAAACTTATTTTGTCTGTGATAGCAAACCAATGACATAACTGCATTTCGTTCTGTCATGCACAAAAGGGATTGACATGTTTGTAGCTTGGGAGAATGTCTGTAAAACAAATCAGTTAGGTATTAACTAGGATGAAATGGAAGTGGATCAAGGGCTGCAAAGTTCAGCAGGTTCCATCTTACTGCTGTTTGGGAGCGTTCATTGGCAAGATCACATTCAACATTCAGACCTGAAAGCTGAACCATCGGTCCAATGTGTAGTGGAATTCTGGATTGACTGTGGAGGGCAGCAACAGCATCCCATTCTTTAAGACATTAAGGGCTAAAATGACCCCCCACCCCAATATTATATGGTCCTGGCATTTCGAGGCATTATATCAAAGACCGTTTATGCACTGGAGGTTTCATGCCAGGCTGCAGCCTGGAGTTTTAGTTGTGGCAGGTTGCCCCACCTCTTCCTGTACCCACCTGGGGGAGCATTTGGCCTGGTGCATCTCATCTGCCCCCGATTTGTGCTCCTGCATGGGAGTTGGGGCAGTGAAGTTCCCAGTGCATAGATGGTCACCTTTTTGTATGCCTGTAGTCTTTTCATGACCGCTGCTGAATGAGGGACCATGGCCCAGTGGTAGAGAACCTGCCTGCATCCAGAAGATCTCAAATTCAATCTCTGGCATCAACAGTTAAAGAATCTCAGGTAATCAGTGATGGGAAAGGATCTTTCTGTGCCAGAGACCTTGGAGAGCTGCTGTCAGTCAGAGCAGAGTGTTGGGTGGTATAAGTCAGCACGCCATGTTTAAAAATGGCAGCATACCTACCTCTTATCTGCCACTGGCTTCAAGATCAGTTTACGGATGAAAAGAGCAGTTGCCAGAAATTTGGGAAAGAAGAGTTTCCCAGTAGCTCCATAAATGGGGATCTCTGGCTGCTGAGAATGGCTCATTCAGTGCATTGCTTTGGATTTTTTCAAGCCTGTTTTCCTTCCCATAAAACAGCCCCTGTCAGGTCAGAATTTACAAACAGACCGAAGGATATATTTGTTCACAGTGGCTTGTTTCTGATAGCCAACTCCAACTGGCACGGTCAAAATCTAACCAAAGATTATGGCTTCCCTCAATGAAGCTGTTGTTGTTGTTTGTTGTTAGTTGTGAAGTCATGTCCGACCCATCGCGACCCCATGGACAATGATTCTCCAGGCCTTCCTGTCCTCTACCATTCCCCGGAGTCCATTCAATGAAGCTGCACATGGCAAATAGCCACTGTATGATTTAAGGTCATATTGTTTGTGGTGCAAAAGTGAACGAGCTTTAATATGGCACCCAGGACTGTGTGAACCAGAGGAATATTCATACCTGGTTCTGCGAAACTGCTGCATTCCCACAAGCAGGACAATCCCAGGAAGGGCTGTTATATAACTGAGCATGCATGTGCTTAAAACTTTCCTGATGAGAATCCAAACATGTATGTTCCTGAGAACCTCCTCATGTAAGAAATGCACTGGCAGTATTCCACATATGAATTTGCCTGATTGGATTTTGCATACTTGAATAATTAGGAAAAGTCACGAGGAGTGGTCAGAGCCCAGTCATTGACTGTCAGGGTCCATCCCTGACTCTTCATGTCCCTTCCCAAATCCTACAATACAGTAGCATCAGTCATGAAAGAAAAACATCTGTTCCAGTTCTCAAATTCAGTAAACCATTGATTGGCTTGAAGCTGAGGCTGGGTCTTAGATGCCAATAAAATGCATGCGTTATTTTGTTCCCGATCCATGCCTCGTTTTACCTTGGTGTTTGTGCCTTTTAGCTCTGCTCACCAATTTTCCAGGTAGTTGGTGGGAAGGGAGGGAGGGTTGAGGGGAGGGAGGATTTTTTTAACATATCTGGTGTCAATAATGCATTTTGTTTGTTTACGGTTTCTGTGAATTAGGGTTGTGCACTTTGACCACCGAAGCGGCTGTTCTAGCTGGCTGCTTCGAGCTGGAACAGCCGCTTCGGCGTCCGAAGCGCGCAACCCTACGTGAACATCAACAGGTGATATCACCATGACTTCTCAAATCAGGAAGTCCTTGTGCTGGTTCCTCGGACTCTACCAATTTAGAACCCTGGTGGGGAATTGTACATTTCTTCATTTTAAAAAAAGAGGGAAACAAAAATCAGGTTTCTGGTACCTGGGCAATTCCTTTCCAGGTTTTTGCTTGATGTTGTCATACTATCTTTCTGCAATCTGGGAGGTTTTGGTTTCTGGTAAATATCCTGGGATGTTCACTGGTAGATCTCTGTGCTGGGCCTTATGGGTTTGCCTTATTAAAATGGTGTCAGTGCTTGTTGCTTTATTTGTCAGGGTTCAGCTTGCTGCCTTTTCTCTAAAGTGGAAGTGATAGATGCATAGGGATGCCAGTCCTCAGGTGGGACCAGGGGGGCCCCTGGAATTATGGCTCATCTCCAGGCAACAGTTCCCCTGGAGAAAAGGGCCACTTTGGAGGGTAAATCTCCATAGCATTATACTCCACTAAGGTCCCTCCCTGTCCCAAACACTGCCAGCTCCAAGTTCCACCCCAGTGTCTCCAGGTTTTCCCCAACCCAGAGCTGGTGACCTTATAGATGCGTCTTGTCTAGGAGGAATAGGAGAATTATCAGTTTTTTTCCCATTTCCTGTTTGTTTCCATTCATTGTTGTGGTGAACACTTTTTAGTATACCCATTTTGTAACTGGCATTAATTTGTTTCTTGTATCTATTCCCTATGCGCTTATACACACAGTATACATCATTAAATCTCAGTGGGAAATGCGGGCTATATGTGTAGGATGCTTATTTATACACATTGTGGGAAAGATTTTGTTGGAGGAAGCTGAAAATGAAAACTAGCGTCTCGGGTTTGGCTTGCACAAGGGAGCAACAAAATCAAAACATGGATACTTGATTTGAACCAGGGAGCCTAGGAAATTCGATCACATCCTTGATTGTGTCTCTAGTACACGTGTGTACATGGACACTAGAAGAAGAGTTGGTTTTTATCCCCCGCTTTTCTCTACCAGAAGGAGTCTCAGAGCACCTTACAATCGCCTTCCCTTCCTCTCCCCACAACAGACACCCTGTGAGGTAGGTGGGGCTGAGAGAGCCCTGATGCTACTGCTCTTTGAGAGCAGCACTATCAGGGCTGTGACAAACTGAAGGTCACCCAGCTGGATGCATGTGGAGGTGCAGGGAATCAAACCCAGTTTGCCAGATTAGAAGCTGCTGTTCCTAACCACTTCACCAAGCTGGCTCCCTAAGGCAGGGGTAGTCAACCTGTGGTCCTCCAGATGTCCATGGACTACAGTTCCCATGAGCCCCTGCCAGCAAACGCTGGCAGGGGCTCATGGGAACTGTAGTCCATGGACATCTGGAGGACCACAGGTTGACTACCCCTGCCCTAAGACACCATGTGTACAGCCTATTATTGAACATTCTGGAACTGCTGAGGTGTGTTTCAAATAGTTACTTAACCTACAGACTGATGCTTTAAAAAAAAGCATTATTTAGTCCTGAAGCAAGTTCCCTTTTTGCTTTCACATGGGTACAGAGCAAGTTATGGCTGGGTAAATTAAAACAGTGAGAGAACCATTTGTGTAGCGATCCTGCATATAAAAAATTAAGTATGTCATGTGCATGTCTCTATCAGCTGCAAAATATGGGAAGCTATGCAATCCATAAAATATTTAGAGTCCAGTGAAGTCCAGCAACGAGTGCCTGCCCACAGACTGATATTGCCGAGAGCTGTGACATTCTTCCCTTGCCGCTCAAAGATGCTACATTCTTCCATGTCAGTCTTATGCAAACACAAGGGAAACCTTCTTTCCTTACTGACTTTCCTGAAGAAATGTTCCCTTGATGAGTAGGAGCAAGCTACCTTCTTTGCCAGTGGGAACAGGATCTGCCTTACAGCTACCACTGTGGATGGCCCAGCATAACAATCCAAGAACGTGGCCCAGACAGTGTTTGAATTTTTAAAAAGCTGTTTTAATCATAACAGAAAAGCACTTGACTCATCCTCAGAGATTAGTGATGCCAGCTCCCGGGTGGGACTGGGGATCCCCTGGAATCATTGCTCATCTCCAGACTACAGAGATCAGTTCCCCTGGAGAAAAGGGCTGCTTGGGAGGATGGATGCCATAGCATTATACTCCACTAAGGTCCCTCCCGGCCCCAAATCCCACCCACTCTCAACTCTGCCCCCCCCCCCAAAAAAAAAGTTCAGGTATTTCACAAGCCAGAGCTGGCAACCCTATTAAAGACAATGTTTCAATATTCCATCTTGCCTGTCCCTGATGGAGCTCGGGGCCTTAAGGCAATTGCTTGGTAGCATGACAGTTTTCTTCCCTTTTGTCTTTCTAGGCTGCTGCCAAGTTTTGGTGTGGGTGAGCATTTGGGAGGAGGAGACATACAAATGGGCGCATCACCCTGTGGCCATTGTGGCTTGGCGAGGGAATGCCTGAGTTGTCCCGTAGTTATTTAAAACATATCCCTCCTCTGCTTCTCAGCCACAGGATCTGGAAAGCAGATTAGGAATTATCAAACAACAATAATGTAGTAAAATTTTAAAAGCAAACTCCACCAGTCCGCCGCAACAAAACATCCATCTCGTAAGAGTCAGCCCAGAAACAGACAAAAATAGGTACCTTCCTAACACCGGGGTGGGGGAAAGCTTTTACCTGATTTCAAAAGGCAATTACTTATTGTAGAGCTGCACAGTTTGGTGTAGTGGTTAGGAGTGCGGACTTCTAATCTGGCATGCCGGATTCGATTCTGCGCTCCCCCACATGCAGCCAGCTGGGTGACCTTGGGCTTGTCATGGCACTGATAAAGTTGTTCTGACCGAGCAGTGATATCAGGGCTCTCTCAGTCTCACCCACCTCACAGGGTGTCTGTTGTGGGGAGAGGAAAGGGAAGGTGACTGTAAGCCGCTTTGAGCCTCCTTCAGGTAGGGAAAAGCGGCATATAAGAACCAACTCTTCTTCTTCAACAATACTTACTTCATAGGAAGACACAGAGAAAGAGGGCTGCTTAATGGTTTCTTCTTGCCTGTTTGCCCCAAACTCACTACTTTTACGTCTACTTTAACCTACACTGGAGGAAAATGTAAGTTTGCCTGTGCCAGCTTGGTATAGTGGCTAAGAGCAGTCCTCTGACCTGGAGAACCAAGTTTGAGTCCACATTCCTCCACAGCCAGCTTGCTGGGTGACATTGGGCTGGTGACAGCTCTCTCAGAGCTCTCTCAGTCTCTTCACAGGGTGTCTGTTGTGGGAAAAGGATTATAAGCCACTTTGAGACTCCTTTGAGTAGGAAAAAGCAGGGTACAAACCCCCCAGATCAGCTCTTCTTATTAGCATGTGTGTGTCCCTGGAATGAAAATAGCTGATTTTGTTAGCAAATGATGCAAGAGGAAAAAGTTAAATTTCAGTCCAATTGTCAATTTGTCACTTTAGAACACAGCCTCTGTTGTTGAAATCTGTTAAAATTCTCAAACTTGTCATGGAATTGCAGGAAATACATAGTTTTGCTCAAAGGCTAATAAGCCAGGGCAGAATTATGTATTTCATGCAAAGAGGTGCCAGCACAGTAGAGGGCCTATTTTCAGTGGCGACCCATCCTGAAGATGCTCTGAGTTCAGGTCTTGGTTTCAACTTGGCTGGGCTGCCCTCTCTTTATATTTGGTTTCTGTGGGATTTCCATAACTTTCACGATTAGATGACGCTAGCTTGTGGACACAGCTCTTTTTTCCCCCACTTTTTGTCTCGGTGTTCTGAACAAATGAGATCAGGACAGCAACATTTAATAGTTATAGCTCTGGATGAGGATTTGATAGAACCTAGTTTGAAATCTTCCAATTTACTATGTAAGCTCACTGGGACCGATTGTGCGAGGTAGCGGCCCTGCCGCTGGCGGGAGCTGTGTGCCTCACCAATTGTTGCATCCCCATGGGGGATGTTTTTAGATGGTCCACTAGGTCCACCCCGGATTACTACCTACAAAATGCAATCCCAGCTTCATGCAATTTTTTTTAATGCCTCATTTGACCTCACAGTGCTGCAAAGCATCGTGGAACAGAGTAGGACATGTTCTGTCCCTGCCGGGATGCCGTTCACATGGGCCTGCAGCTGAATGGGCCCCATTGGCTTCCACAGCAGACTGAGCAATGGGAGCCCTAAATCATGCCAGGCCCAGGAGGGGGCTGGACCGTCGCCAACATCATGTGGATGCAGGGATTAGCCCCGCATCCATACAGGCGCCAGTCCGGCCTTTTCCACCTGTGCGGAATCGGTGTGGGTGACCTTGGTCTGACAACTTTCTTGCTCTCTCAGGGTTTTTGTCGGAATAAAGAGGAGGAGGGATAAGTTGCTTTGGGTCTACATAAGAAAGAAAAGTATAAATATTTAAACCAACAAATGAACTGGCTATTTAGCCATTTTTGCTAAGCTTCTGAATAATCGTGTCTTGTCCTACTTTGTAACCAAAGTGTTCTTTTCCCCTGCTTCTCCCTTTCTTTAGGGCTTCCCTGGTGATTTTGGGGAACGAGGGCCACCAGGCTTCGATGGTAATCCAGTAAGTTGGCAGAAGTCTTTTCTGATTTTAACTTTGCGTCTTTGAGCCTCTATGAAAGCAATGTGCTTGGAAACAGCCTCTGATCTCTGTGTGGTTTTTTAAAATGTGAATTAGTTCCTATCTTTTACAATGTGCTAAATACTTCAACCAACATATGAGGCATTGGGATAGAACCATCAAGTTTCTCTTCCTTCAGTTCCTCTGCCATAGTGTTATGCTTGCTGGCGAAAATGACATGATAAAAATAATCTTAAAATTCTCTCTCTCTCTCTCTCTCTCTCTCTCTCTCTCTCTCTCTCTCTCTCTCTCTCTCTCTGTCTTTGCCAAGGTGTTTAGGGTCCTGGCCCTTTTAGGGGAGCAGTTATGGAAGATGGGGGTAACAGGACGCTGCTCCTCTCTCCTTAATATTTACAGAGGCCTTGGGAAGAGGGGCATGCATAGCTCAGAGGTAGAACTGTGGGCTTTCTGTGTATAAGGCTTTCTGTTATGGTTCGAGGGGGGGAAATATCCACTTATGACTTGTATGCCAAATTTCAATCTAGCTCAAGGTTGATCCTGTGCACTGGTAAAATCACCCTGCAAGCGGAATGCTAACACTTTGAACGTGGTCATTTCCTTGATGATATCGCCTATTAATTCCTGGGGAGACTTCAGCATGAGGAGAAAGGGCTGGTTTCAAACAAAGAACCCTCCTGTTTGTATTCTAAGGATGATACAGTTCCCAGACAAGACCGGAGCAGCACAAGGGACTCAGAACGTAGAGTTAGTGGAACAGACAGACATAGAAACTGGAGCCGGTGGTGATAACTTTGTTTATTTTTTCTTCTGGACTTACTCGGCTTCTGTCCCTTTGCTTTGGACAGACGTATGTACCTCTGAATATGCCCTTTTGCCCTACCCTCCTACGCATTAGACAGAATGTCTGCCAGGATCTTTTTCAAACTATATGCAAGTTTAAGTGCCATTTTTGTTTGGAAAGAGAGCAATTGGTTTTTATAAAATTTGCAAAATGAGTCCAGGGTGGGGGTACAAGGGGATATGGCTATGTGAGGGTATAAACACTGGCCAATCAGAGCTGTGCACTTTCCCTGGAAACTAGCGGAAATTGTTTTTTCCTGAAGGGAAGATGATGCATTTGGCCAAATCAAAATGATTATGATTCCTCAACCGTTTGATCACTCTGAGGAAATCTGCATGCACTCTTTGACTGTTCTGCAACAGCAGATTTTGCTCAGGATGAAATCCAGAACCTCTTGTCTGCAACTGGCAGATTTTGGAAAACCTACATGAAGAGATGAGATGGATTGGGAAGAAATCACTTGTCCAACCTCTGGTGCATAGAACTGGTCAGGGGCCTGCCTTTTTCTCAGTGTTCGAGTTCCCAAAGAGACAGACTTTACCTTTATTTCAAAGTGAATGGTCCCAGAGAAATCTGTCTTGGACATACAGTTTTCCTCCTTCTGGCCTTGATTGTTAAACCTCCACGGTTACAAATTTGGGTTGGTTTTGCTTAGTAACTTTTTAAGTAGACAGCTGCATTTTGTGGTGGTTTCTATGATTTATAAGAGCAGTGATAAAATGCATGATTAGTATAGAGAGAGACTTTGGAATGTTGCAGATGCCTCTCACTCTGGCTAGTTGTCTGAAAATGGAAGGGCAGAAGTCTCGCTCCTTTGCTTTTACCGGCCTCTGCAGGTATCTGAAGCGAAACTAGTTTGTTGTCATTTAGGGAACTGAAGCAGATTCTGCTTCATGAGCTACCTTGGAACTGTTCATAGTCTGTTCAGTGCAGTCCTTGTTCCACTGTGGAATAGTCAGTCCTGGTACTGCTCAAGTTTGTAACTATGCATTTATCCAGCTCCTTCTAAATCAAGCATCATTTCTCTCCGAAAGCCAGGGTGGTGTGACAGTTAGAGCAGGGCTTCCCATCCATGGTACATTGAAGGTCCCTCAATAGGACCATGGTGTGGGGTTTTTAAAAATGGCGGCCGGGGAGAGCCCTCCCACCCTGTGGCTGCCATTTCTGGCTCCGAGTGAAGAAGAAAGAAAAGCTTTTTAAATTAAAAAAAAAATTCCACCCTTATTTGGGCAAGTTGATCCACCCCCTCTGAAAGACCGTTTATACACTGGAGGTTTCATGCCGGGCTGCAGGCTGGAGTTTTTGTCGTGGCAGGTTGCCCCACCTCTTCCTGCACCCACGCCTTTGGCCTGGTGCCCCTCATCTGCCCCCGGTTTTTGCTCCTGCACGGGAGCTGGGGCAGTGATGTTCCCAATGCATAGACGGTCAAAGTGACCAATTTTGGCCCTGGAGGGGGTGGGAAGGGAGGGGTCCTAGCCATTTAAACCTTTGTGGCTGAGGCTCATCACACTTCTAGGCATTGTAGCATGGAGGTGTGGCCAGTTGACATAACTTCCTGTTACCTGAAAACCTGAACAATAGTTCAGTACCTCCGTGGTTAAGTGGTAAAAAAAGGCTGGGTTAGAGAGTTGGGCCATGCTGTAAAAGAAGCAGGTTCAAATCCCTACCCTGCCATGGGGCCAGTGATGTCTGAGGATAAACCTAGGAGAGAAGAAAGTTGTAAGCCACTTTGCATCTCCATTGTGGACAAAAATGGACAAAAGTGTGGTATAAAAAGAATAAATAAATCCTGCAATCCAGAATGTTGAATGCAATCTTGTGCATGGACCCACCGATTGGGTGTCCTAATCCAGGATTTGTGGGTGCATAAGCAGGAGTTTGTCGATTTTTGGACATAGTTGTTTCCTGCCTCTTCCTACAAAGGGAAAATGGCTCTTTCTCTTTGAATATAAAAGATAGAAAAATTAAATAACACGATGATGATATTAGCCATTCAGTCCTGGCTGACTCTTGGTGATCCCATGGCACCACTGTTGCCACGTCTTTCAATCTTACAATGCTTCTTTTAACTGTATGATGCTCTGACTGGTGTTTATTTTGATTGTGTCTAACCATCATGTTCTTTGTCGGCTTGGTTTCCTTTTACTACTGACCAATCTCAGCATAATTACTTTCTCTGGTGAGTTGGATTGCACGATGTGGCCAACATAAGTGAGCCAGCAATATCCTTCTCCAGCACCAAAGTTCAAACAAATCAATTCTCCTCTTGTCTAATTTGTTTTCATTGTCCATCTTTCACAGCCATAAGTGGCTACTGGAAAAGTCGATAGATCAGACTAATCTACATTTGGTAGTCTGTCTTATGTCCTTGCTTCTCCATGCTCACTTCAAGCTGGTCATTGCTGGTCGACCCAAAGCTATTTGACATTTAATATCCATACTACAATCGCCACTCTCATCAATCTGTGATCCAAGATGGGGTAGTCAAACTGTGGCCCTCCAGATGTCCATGGACTACAATTCCCGGAAGCCCCTGCCAGCATTAGCATTAGCTGGCAGGGGCTTCTGGGAATTGTAGTCCATGGACATCTGGAGGGCCGCAGTTTGACTACCCCTGCTTAAAGGCATTCAGTCTCTTCATCAACAATTGTTATGGTAACATCTGTTTTTTACAGCAGCTATTCTTTCTTTCTTTTTAATGTTTAAGAAAAGGCCAAACTTCTTGCTTTCTTCACTTTCTTCAACAATACAGTGGTGTCTGGTGAAAACAATCCAACGTTTAGAAAGCCAGCCATCACTACGTCACCTCTGAAAATAGCTAAAGCCAACCATCTCAAGAGCATCCATGGAAATTTAGGTGGGTTGTGTGAGTAGATTGAGGAACCCAACCCCAGCATGATCACACTGGAGTTAGTGGAAATCAGTGAAAATTGACTTCGACAGATATCAGCCAAGAGCCTGGGCCAACAAGGACGTTTTTGCCTGATACTTAAAGCTGAATAGGCTTGGCACCAGGAGAAATTCTTTTGAGGGTGGAATTGCACAGTTGGGGTATTATGACTGCCAAAGCACTTGGTCTGGTACTTACTCATGTATTCATGCGGGGTCTCTGAAGCAGATCTTAATTGGCAGGCAGCTAATGAACATTTCATATTAACCCCCGAATTCCTATCAAACTTGGGTCCGACTGCTTTGAAACAATACAAACTTTTAAAACAGACATGTAATATATATAAAGCAATTTTGCATTAAAAATATCTCCAAAATTGGCTGAGCCATGAACCCGCTACCTAAGCCAGATAGTAGCTCTCAGGGGCAGTACGGTCGACCCCATTGGCACACGTGGACCAGCATTATGAGCTACAAGAACTCTTGGAAAACAAAGGACCTTTTGACGAATGTTTGCCAAGAAAGCTTGTAAATACTGATTGGATCCCAGATCTAGCTAAAGGGAACTTGCCAGTCTCTACTCCTGCACTACTGGTGCAAGCAAGGGCAAGCAAAAGATGTGTTTCTCCCAAAGAACAGGCAAGAGTTGAGCAGGGGCTGTAGGCCAAAGCTGTGTTTGGTTGCAAGGGTGAGATGACCGGCTATGGAGAAATGGAACAAGTACGACTAGCAGCCTAAGAAACAAAAGATGAATTTAAGGGAATAAGTGATGGAGAATGGGAAGGTTTTGTTGATTTCTAGGCTTTTCATGGATGTCTGAATGAGAGGGAACTAATTGCCATTTTAGCTTCCCCCACAGTAGCCAGAACCCCTTCAAGGATCGCTGCCTTGTTGTGGCAAGGGGGCTTGCGTAGTTCAGTGAAGCTATGAGCTATACCGTGCAGGGCCACCCAAGACGGACAGGTCATAGCCGAGAGCTCTGACAAAAGGTGATCCACTGGAGAAGGAACTGGCAAACCACTCCAGTATCTTTGCCATGAAAACTCTATGGACAGTTCCAATAGGTATAACGATATGACGCTGGAAGATGAGCCCCTCAGGTCGGAAGGTGTCCAATATGCTACTGGGGATGAGCAGACGGCTAGTACGAGTAGCGCCAGAATGAATGAAGCGACTGGGCCAAAGCCGAAAGGACGCTCAGTTGTGGAAGTAACTGGTGGCGAAAAGACAGTCCGATGCTGTAAAGATTTTTATTCCATAGGAACCTGGAATGTCAGATCCATGAATCAAGGTAAGCTGGACGTGGTCAAACAAGAAATGACAAGACTGAACATCGACATTTTAGGAATCAGTGAACTAAAATGGACAGGAATGGGTGAATTTAATTCAGATGACCATCAGGTATACTACTGTGGACAAGAATCTCACAGAAGAAATGGAGTAGCCTTCATAATCAATAAGAGAGTAGGAAAAGCAGTCTTGGGATACAATCCCCAAAATGACAGAATGATCTCAGTTCGAATCCAAGGCAAACCATTCAACATCACAGTGATGCAGGTCTATGCCCCAACCACTGCTGCTGAAGAGGATGAAGTTGATCAGTTCTATGAAGCCCTACAACACCTTCTAGAAGCAACGCCAAAAAATGATGTGCTTATCATCATGGGGGATTGGAATGCTAAAGTAGGAAGCCAAAAGATAACCGGGATAACAGGCAAGTTTGGCCTTGGAGTACAAAATGAAGCAGGGCACAGGCTGGTAGAATTTTGTCAAGAGAATACAATGGTCATAGCAAACACTCTTTTCCAACAACCCAAGAGACGACTCTACACATGGACATCACCAGACGGTCAACACAGAAATCAGATTGACTATGTGCTCTGCAGCCAAAGATGGAAAAGTTCTATCCAGTCAATAAAAACAAGACCAGGAGCTGATTGTGGTTCAGATCATGAGCTTCTTGTTGCAAAATTTAGGCTTAAATTGAAGAAAGTAGGGAAAAGCACTAGGCCACTCAGGTATGAACTAAATCATATCCCCGACAAATACACAGTAGAGGTGACAAATAGATTTAAGGAATTAGATCTGATAGACAGAGTGCCTGAAGAACTATGGACTGAGGTTCGCAACATTGTACAAGAGGTAGCAACTAAAACCATCCCAAAGAAAAAGAAATGCAAGAAATCAAAATGGCTGTCTGAGGAAGCTTTACAAATAGCTAAGGAGAGAAGGGAAGTGAAAGGCAAGGGAGAAAGATACACCCAATTGAATGCAGAATTCCAGAGAAAAGCTAGAAGAGATAAGAATGCCTTCTTAAATGAACAGTGCAAACAAATAGAAGAAAACAATAGAATGGGGAGGACCAGAGATCTTTTCAAGAAAATTGGAGATATGAAGAGAATGTTTCATGCAAAGTTGGGTATGATAAGGGACCAAAATGGTAGGGACCTCACAGAAGCAGTAGAGATTAAACAAAGGTGGCAAAATTATACAGAACAACTATACAAGAGCGAGCTTAACATCCCTGATGACCACAGTGGGGTAGTTACTGACCTGGAGCCAGACATCCTGGAATGTGAAGTCAAATGGGCCTTAGGAAGTCTGAGCAACAATAAAGCTAGTGGTGGTGACAGCATTCCAGTTGAACTATTCAAAATCTTAAAAGACGATGCAGTAAAAGTGCTACACTCAATATGCCAGCAAATTTGGAAAACTCAACAGTGGCCACAGGATTGGAAAAGGTCAGTTTACATTCCAATCCCAAAGAAGGGCAATGCCAAAGAATGTTCAAACTACCGCACCATTGCACTAATTTCTCATGCTAGCAAAGTTATGCTCAAAATCCTACAAGCTAGGCTCCAGCAATATGTGGACCGAGAACTTCCAGAAGTACAGGCAGGATTTCGAAGAGGCAGAGGAACTAGAGATCAAATTGCCAACATACGCTGGATCATGGAGAAAGCTAGGGAGTACCAGAAGAACGTCTACTTCTGCTTCATTGACTATGCTAAAGCCTTTGATTGTGTGGAGCACAACAAATTGTGGCAAGTTCTTAAAGAGTTGGGAATACCAGAGCATCTTATTTGTCTCTTGAGAAATTTATATGCAGGTCAAGAAGCAACAGTGAGAACTGAACATGGAATCACTGACTGGTTCAAAATTGAGAAAGGAGTTCGGCAAGGCTGTATACTGTCGCCTTGCCTATTTAACCTGTATGCAGAGCACATAATGAGAAATGCGGGATTAGAGGAGTCACAAATTGGGATCAAGATTGCAGGGAGAAATATCAACAACCTTAGATATGCAGATGATACCACTCTAATGGCAGAAAGTGAAGAGGAACTAAAGAGCCTGTTGATGCGGGTGAAGGAGGAGAGTGCAAAAGTTGGCTTGAAACTCAACATCAAGAAAACAAAGATCATGGCATCCGGCCCTCTCAATTCATGGCAAATAGATGGGGAAGAAATGGAGATAGTGACAGATTTTATTTTCCTGGGCTCCAAGATCACTGCAGATGGGGACTGCAGCAAAGAAATTAAAAGACGCTTGCTCCTGGGGAGGAAAGCTATGGCAAATCTAGACAGCATCCTAAAAAGCAGAGACATCACCCTGCCAACAAAAGTGCGTTTAGTCAAGGCTATGGTATTCCCAGTTGCAATGTATGGCTGCGAAAGTTGGACCATAAGGAAGGCCGAGCGTCAAAGAATTGAGGCTTTTGAACTCTGGTGCTGGAGAAGACTCTTGCGAGTCCCTTGGACTGCAAGGCGAACAAACCGGTCAGTCCTAGAGGAGATCAACCCTGACTGCTCTTTAGAAGGCCAGATCCTGAAGATGAAACTCAAATACTTTGGCCACCTCATGAGAAGGAAGGACTCCCTAGAGAAGAGCCTAATGCTGGGAGCGATCGAGGGCAAAAGAAGAAGGGGACGACAGAGAATGAGGTGGCTGGATGGAGTCACTGAAGCAGTAGGTGCAAACTTAAATGGACTCCGGGGAATGGTAGAGGACAGGAAGGCCTGGAGGATCATTGTCCATGGGGTCGCGATGGGTCGGACACGACTTCGCACATAACAACAACAACACAGTAGCCAGATGCTGTGAACCTTGCCAAAGCACCTAGAAGCTTGGAAGTATGCAGGCATTTGTCACAGTGCTCTTACGAATTTCCTCATGGCACGCAACTTTGTGTTTTCTGAATTCTTTTTTTGCCAATGGCGGATTCGATTTGTATCCAAGACTTTCTCTAAGGACAGGTTAGGTCTGGTCTACACGATCACCCCATTACCTGATGTGATATCTGACAAATGGACTAGCCGTGAGTGCTGGTTGTTGCAAATGAAACACATTACACTGTGGAAAGGACTATTAAAAGAAATTCTCCTCTCAGTGTATCACGCCTTATCCTCCCTCTTGGCGCTAACCATCTAGAGCAAGTTGTAGAAGCTGCTAGATAAGCCTCTATTCTTTCAGCTGGTTAGGAATGGGAACTCTGTGCCCAACGGATACTAAAATCCTTTTTCGTGGTAGCATAAATTAAATTTAATCATTGCCATGGGGCCAAAAGATCTCATCAGATTGTCATGGGATTCCTGGGCTGGATCCCTGAAAGTGGCAAGCTTGCAGCTCAGTGCACCAAATTCTTGTAGTGATCTTTCTAAATGAACCTTCTCTGCGGAAGCCTTGACTTGGAAGGAAGACGCTTCTGAAGAAGACTCTGTGTGAACTGAGGAGCCCCGGGTGGTCTGCACTATACTTGAGCCTCCCAGCAACTTAGGCCTATTCCGCACCCACAGGATAATGCACTTTCAATGCACTTTAGAAGTAGATTTTGCTGTTCCGCACAGGAAAATCCAGCTGCCAAAGTACATTGAAAGAGCATTATTTCCTGTGTGTGCGGAATGAGTTTTGAGGGAAAGAGCCCTTCCTTGCGGTACTGCCACAGTTCTACTTCAGGAACTTTCTGAGTGGTTCACCTCCAGCATCGTCAGAGTCTCCTTCAGGATTCTAGAAACAAAGAGGCCTCCCTGTTAAATTAGTTGTTTTTTTGTACCCTGTATTTCACTACCCAGGGTACAAAAAAACAACTGTACCCTGTATTTCACTACCCTAAGAGCCTCTTGTGGCGCAGAGTGGTAAGGCAGCCGTCTGAAAGCTTTGCTCATGAGGCTGGGAGTTCAATCCCAGCAGCCGGCTCAAGGTTGACTCAGCCTTCCATCCTTCCGAGGTCGGTAAAATGAGTACCCAGCTTGCTGGGGGGTAAACGGTCATGACTGGGGAAGGCACTGGCAAACCACCCCGTATTGAGTCTGCCAAGAAAACGCTAGAGGGCGTCACCCCAAGGGTCAGACATGACCCGGTGCTTGCACAGGGGATACCTTTACCTTTACCTTATTTCACTACCCAAGGGGGGCTGAAACCCTTTACACTTTCAAAATCAGACATCCTGTGAAATAGGTGGCCTGAGAGAGCTCTGAGAGAACTGTGACTGGCCCAAGGTCACTCAGCTGGCTGCCTGTGGAGGAATTAGGAATCAAACCCGGTTCTCCAGATCAAACTCTTAACCGTGATACCAAGCTGGCTTTAAAGGGACTGCCAAACTGTGGCTGTCCAGTTGGTTTCTCGTACCCCTTTTTTCCCTATCCAAAGCAGTCCCAGAGTGGTTTATAAGCATCTTTTCCTTCCACTCCCCACAACAGACCCCCTGTGAGGGAGGTGGTGCTGAGAGAACTCTGAAAGAACTGATCTGTGAGACCAGCTCTAAGAGAACTGAGACAAGTCCAGGGTCACCCAACTGGCTGCATGTGGGGGAGTGGGGAACCACACACAGTGCTCCAGATTAGGGGCTGCAGCCTTTAACCGCCACACCAAGATGGCTCTCTAATGAAAGAAAGGACTGTGTCTCAGCGGCTGAAGACTCTGAGGATGCTGGGTGTAACATCTACTGGATTATTACTGTCAAATTACTGAATGGGAAAGTGTAAACTTGCCTTGTAGCTCCCTCGGGTTCTGAACGTGTGGGAACTCCACTACGGGGCTACTGGCTGGAATGTCTAATCCTGAAGACCAGTCATCTCATTTTGTGAGATTCTGTTATTTCATGGCTTCCGATGCATCATGGAATTGGTTTCAGTGATTAATAAGAACACAAGAGGAGCTGTGGTGGATCCCCAAGGTCTGTCTAGCCCCACGTCCTTTGTTCTCAACGGCGGCCAGCCAAGAAGTTTCTGAGCAGGAAGGCAACAGGCAACCTGTGGTGTCTGTCCTTTTGCAACTGTGATACAGAGGTAAACTGCACCTGAACATGGAGGTTCAAGTCTTAGCAGCAATGGCTTTAATGTGGTTTTATCTACCGTTGATACGAAGATCAGAATTGCTCTGCAGGATCAATTAAGATTGGGAAACTATGCTCCACTTAGAAGCCCTCTGTCTCAGCATTGAGGTTAATAGCCATTGAAAGAACTGTCATCCCTGAGTGGGTCTTACTTCAGGCGGTCAGTTTATTGATCCATAATATGAGGCAATCTCAGTGGACTATCTGTCTTTACAGGGACTCTCAAGGACAGGGGTAGTCAAACTGCGGCCCTCCAGATGTCCATGGACGACAATTCCCATGAGCATGTGGGAATTCCCAATTCCCATGAGCATTCACTGGCAGGGGCTCATGGGAGTTGTAGTCCATGGGCATCTGGAGGGCCGCAGTTTGACTACCCCTGCTCAAGGGTCTCAGACAGATGCTTCTAAGTCTTGCTACCTTGAGAACCTTTTAACTGGAGATACTAGAGATAGACCTAGGGATTTCCTATATACCAGTGCTGGCCAAACTGTGGTTCTCCAGATGTCCATGGACTACAATTCCTGCTAGCTCCTGCCAGCACATGCTTGCAGGGGGTCATGGGACATCTGCAGAGCCATAGTCTGGCCATGTCTGCTATATACAAAGCATGTGTTCTGCTGCAAGGCCAAACTTTTCTTTACAAGAATCCAACGTGGAATTCCACTTGTTGTCTAGGCTGCTGGAGACGGCAACCTCCTGCAATGTTAATTTCCCAGCAGACGAGATGGTTTACTTAAGGAGAAGGATGAAAGTCGTGACCACAGCTTGAAGAAGTTTGGTGAAGTCAAGAAAAGACTTGTAGGTGGAGAAAATTCCAGTAAGGGATGTTAATGGAACAGATCAGAGTCTGCTGTATACCAGAACCACAGTCATAAGTTCCAAGTTTCTGTCCCGTCACCTTCCAAAATTCAGTATGCACTCTGGGATTGTAAGCGTTTCCGTGTCTGCCACAGAAATGTGGATGGTTGTGCTTTCTGTCCATGCCAGATTGGCTTGTGGCAGCAGCATGCAACCTCGTGCAGTCTGCTTTCTTTCTGTCGACGGACCATGTACTAAAATTGGACTTCGGTCACCTACCCTGACAAAGCTTTTTGTCTATCTTAAGGAAATATAATCCTGCTTTACAGGCGAATTATTGGCTCTCCATGACCACTTGATATGAAGGTTCGTTGAAGCTGAAGGGTGGTTGGCTGCTTCCTGCCCTCCGTCTGCTGGTCTCAGGGGTGGCAGCTGGAAGTTGGAGGAAAGAGGCTGTCTGTCGCCTGCCCTTTTTAAAATCCATGTAGTTATTTCTGAAGTTTTTCTTCCATGTTCCATCCATAGTTTGGCTCCCAAAGGGTTTTACAATAATCAAAAGACAATACACCATAAAAATGCAGACTTTTGAGATCTTCAGCCAATATGGCCTGAATTTTTTCCTGGTCCCTCATTCAGTGTGTGTGTGTGTGTGTGTGTGTGTGTTAAAATCTATTCTGGTGAAAGATTTTTAGGGAATTGAAAGCTTGTGTTCACTCTTTTGTGATATTTTGGTTGGTCCTGATACAGACCACGGGAGGTGATTGTACCACTGGACTCTGCTCTGGTTCAGTCTCACTTGGAGTACTGTGTTCAGTTCTGGGCACCACAGTTGAAGAGGGATGTAGACAAACTGGGGCATACCCAGAGGGCAACAAAGATAGTGAGGGGTTTGGAGACCAAGACGTATGAGGAAAGGTTGGGGGAGCTTGGTCTGTTTAGCCTGGAGAGGAGACATCTGAGAGGGGATCTGATAATCATCTTCAATTATTTAAAAGGCTGCCATATAGAGGATGGAGCAGAGTTGTTCTCTCTTACCCCGGAGGGACAGACCAGAACCAATGGGATGAAATTAATCCAAAGGAAATTCCATCTAAACATCCGGAAGAAGTTCCTGCCAGTTAGAGCGGTTTCTCAGTGGAACAGGCTTCCTCGGGAGGTTGTGGGTTCTCTTTGGAAATTTTTAAATACAGGCTGGATAGCCATCTGATGGAGTGGCTGATCCTGTGAAAGTTCAAAGGGGTGGCAGGTTACAGTGGACGAGCAATAGGGTTGTGTCCTGCATAGTGCAGGGGTTGGACTAGATGACCCATGAGATCCCTTCTCTATGATTCTATGAAATATTACCATGCTACCATTCTGGATCTGTGTGTTTGTGTGCATGTGTGCTATGGGTTGACACAGCATCCTGCAATTTTTAACAATTTTTATAAATATTATTTGCTGAGAGGACATGCAACAGCTTGCTTTCTGCCTTTCCTTTGCTAGGTATATCATCAGCAGCTATAAGATGGTGGGAACTGGGGCATAATTTATTTAATAAGAAAAATAAATCCCAATACTCTTGTGGAATAGACCCCAAATGTTCATGGAAAATTCATATCTTGGGGCCACTGTGACTTGTCACAGCCCTGATAGTGCTGCTCTCTTAGAGGACTCTTTTAGCCCCAACTATCTCACAGGGTGCCTGTTGTGGGGAGAGGAAGAAAAGGTGATAATAAGCTGCTTTGAGACTCCTTCAGGTGGAGAAAATGAGTTATAAAAACTGACTCTTCTCCTCCTTCTCTTCCTCCTCTTGGGGAACTCACTCCATCAGTGTTTCGTTTATGATTCTACATGTGCTGTGGTCATGCTGTGTGCACATTGCCTTGCTCAGTATGGTATATGTGACTGACATGAGGATTGACCCTGCTTGGGACTCATACTCACCTGACCACTTCTTGTTTATACTCTGTACTGTTTTGGAGAAAAGATTGCCTCGCCTTTGACCGTTCCATCTTCTGTTCTTCATTAATACAGACATACCTGCTACCCTAAAGCATGGTTTTCTGAGCTGCCCTTCTTATGTTGAGGCCCTAAGATCCTCTATCCTTTGGTGAAGCAAAGCTTAGGGCAAACTGTATTAAACAGCACATAGTTAATAAATTCCTCCTGACAAATCTCCAGAAATTACTAAATCTATAGCGAAAGTTTGTTTGATTTTATATAGATTTCATGGAGCTGGCAGGGTTTGCTTTGAAACTGAAATTGAGAATATTCATTGGGTTTTTTTAAAATGTTAAATGACTTTTTAATAGGCCACTTTGCTCCTGACAGTTTAGGTTTTAGTTGTGATTTTTGTCATAAATTTTACTACTATTAAATCTGTCTGTCTGTCTGTCCATCCATCCATCCAAATTTTTTTGCAGGTATAAACAGTATTTTATTTCCCTTGTCCTGTTCCAGTGTAAACTGTAATAACTACATACATACCTGCTACCACTTGCCTAGCTGGGACATCTCTGCCCTGGATCTTAAAGTCAAAAGAACTAGGCTGGGCCGTATTTCTGTGATGGAGCATCTGCTTAACATGCAAAGAAGTCCAGGGTTGCTACACAGAGTCAGGCGACGGCACACCACTGCTGTTGCTTTCTTGCCTTGGAAAAACCCTGTGGGGTGGCCATACATCGACTGTAGTTCGACCCCACTTTCCACCTGCACTACCACCACCGCCACGACATTCAAGCTCTTTGTAGACACATAGATTAGCCTACCTTTCTTTGTGTGTATGTGCATGGGCACAAACTGTAACAGAGCTTAGAAGTCCATCATGTCTACTAAGCTGAGCTTTAACTTTGCTTATTCCTATGCTGTATCGCTTAGTTGCTGCCATTCCACATAAGTGGACTGTTAATATGTTAATATGTTAACATCTAGAAAAATGACTGGCAGAAGCTTTAACACTTTAACACTTCCTGTGTTTAATTTCCCTCTTTCTTTCTTTCTTTCTTTCTTTCTTTCTTTCTTTCTTTCTTTCTTTCTTTCTTTCTTTCTTTCTTTCTTTCTTTCTTTCTTTCTTTCTTTCTTTCTTTCTTTCTTCCTTCCTTCCTTCCTTCCTTCCTTCCTTCCTTCCTTCCTTCCTTCCTTCCTTCCTTTTTCTCGTTCATTCGTTCTCTTTTTCTCTTTCCCCTTCCCCCACTTTTGCTTCCCCTCTGGATGGCACACTGCAGTCCTTCTCGCCTCTGTGTTCCTGCGAGGGGAAGCCAGTCTGGCCTGCCGTATTAACTGTGGGAGAAGAACAAGCAGCCTTGTGTCTGGAAGGCCCCTGCCGTCCTTCATTAACAAGCTGGTTGAAGATGGAAGTGCTAGATTGCCCAGCGAGGGGGGGGGGAGGCGGGTCTCTCCTTCCAGCCCTCGCAGGACTGAGGCACTTTTGAGTCTCCGTTTGTCGACAAAGAGGCCATAACCATGTTGATCTTTCTTTCCTTTTAGGGAGACGTGGGAGCTCTGGGCCCTCCTGGAGTTCATGGACTCATTGTAAGTACAGGAAAATACAGGAGAGCTTTTGAATTTGGGGCTTTGGAATCTGAGGCTTTCAAGTTTCTTTCAAAGCCCAGTGAGCACCACTCAAACGCATGCGTTCATTTGGTCTTTGTGTTTGAAAAGGAGCGTAACATGGACAAAACCAGTTTGCATGGTGCAATGTTGTGGTCGCAGCAAGAACAGCAGGATTGCCCCTTCGGGCTATGGTGGGTGGCAGGATGCTGATTTCGTTTTTTAAGCCAATGGTGGTGGGTTGATAAATCTATTAGGACCTAAACCCTTTGCATTAGGGCTAAGTCTCTGAATGCCTGGGTCTCGCTGTGTCTGGCCTGTGCCACTTTAAACTGCAGATATAATGTAAAAAAATAGTATTACAACAGCAGAAAGCAATTAAGCAACAATGGGATAAAGGTGCAGCCAACCGACAGGACATCCTAAACAAAGTGTTATAGTCCTCGGTCCCCTTCCCTTATGAAATGTCTTCCTGAACTATTCTGTTGCCGAACAAAAATTGAGTCTTGTGGCACCTTGAAGACCAGGGGTAGTCAAACTGCAGCCCTCCAGTTGTCCATGGCCAGGGGCTCATGGGAAAAGTAGTCCATGGACATCTGGGGGGCCGCAGTTTGACTACCCCTGTTGAAGACCAACAACGTTCTTGTCTGTGTATAATCTTTCACCCCAAATAAAATTTCATTGGAGTAATGGTTAAGAGTAGCGCCCTCTAATCTGGAGAACCGCATTTGATTCCCCATTCTATGACATACAGCCAGCTGGGTGACCTTGGAAAAGTCCCAGTTCTCTCAGAGCTCTATCAGTCCCATCCCCATCACAGGGTGTGTGTTATGAGGAGAGGAAGGGAAGGCGATTGTGAGCTGCTTTGAGACACGTGAGGCCTGCTGGGTGACCTTGGGCCGGTTCTCTCATAACTTTCTTAGTCTCACCTCGCTAACAAGGTGTCTGCTGTGGGGAGAGGTAGGGAAGATGATTGTGAGCCGATTTGAGACTCCTTTGGGTAGTGAAAAGTAGGGTATAAAAACCAATTCTTTTTCTTCGTCTTCTTCTTCAAGGTGCGTCTGGACTCAAACTGGACGCTAGATTACTGTAACTTACTCTTTGCAGGGCTACCCTTGAAGTTGATCTGGAAGCTTCAACTGGTCCAGAATGTGGCTGCACGGGTCTTTACTTGGAGCTGCACTGGCTCCAGGTCAAAGACTGAATCTTGAGATAGCAAACTTCATAAAGGTGCACAATAAAATCAGAGTCCAGTAGCACCTTTAAGACCAACAAAGATTTATTCAAGGTGTGAGCTTTTGAGTGTCTGAGGAAGAGTGCTTGCACTCGAAAGCTCACGCCTTGAATAAATCTTTGTTGGTCTTAAAGGTGCTACTGGACTCTGATTTTATTGTGCTACTTCAGACCAGCACTGCTACCCATTTGAATCTATTCATAATGGTGGTCAACCTGTCTGGCTACTAGCACTTTTTCAGTTTCAGGCTGCAGATGAAGCTTGGTACAGTGGTGAAGAGCAGCGGCCTCTAATCTGGAGAGCCGGGTTCAATTCCCCGCTTCTCCACATGCAGCCAGCTGGGTGACCTTGGGCTAGTCATAGTCCTCTTAGAGCTGCTCTCACAGAACAGTCTCCTGTCAGAGCTCTCTCAACCCCGCCTACCTCACAGGGTGTCTGTTGTGGGGAGAGGAAGGGAAGGAGATTGTAAGGCTCTTTGAGACTCCTTTGGGTAGTGAAAAGCAGGCTATAAACACCACATTTTCTTCATCATATGATGGAGTGCTCTTCCATACAGAAATTATTCTTTCTACACAAAAAAATAGCATGTCAGTAAGGAAGGTTCTAGCCTGACATTTTTTCTGAGAGACAAGTTTTCTGTGCATAGGATATTCTTATATCTGATTACAGTCATAAAACCAGACTATCCACAAAGCCGGGGACTTATCAGATATCTAAAACAGTTTCTCTATATCAGGGGTAGTCAAACTGCGGCCCTCCAGATGTCCATGGACTACAATTCCCAGAAGCCCCTGCCAGCGAATGCTGGCAGGGGCTTCTGGGAATTGTGGTCCATGGACATCTGGAGGGCCGCAGTTTGACTACCCCTGCTCTATATGGATTCACCCAGGGAATCTCAACCGGGCACTTTCCACCTCCTGCCAAAATACAAATTCACAAGAGCCTGTAAAACAGAGCTCTTCCATTGGGCCCCCCAGAATTCCCTCCCACCAGATACGCTCACTAGATACATCACAAGGCAATCTCCAGTAAAGCCAATCTGTTAAGCAATGGTTATATGGTAAATGGTTAATGGTTTAAATGTTTAATAATGTTGATGCAAATTACTGTTTAATTTTTTGAGTGTATCGTATCTCATATTATACTGGAACATGTCCATTGGTCTATGCTGTGAACCGCCCTGAGCCACAAGGGAGGTATACAGTCCTGAGCTGCAAGGGAGGGCGGTATAAAAATGAAACAAGCCAACAAAGTACTACATTATACCGGAAACTGAGAAAATGGCAAACATACCTATGTACCTTCAGCTACCACCCCAACTACACCAAACAATCCATTGTGTATAGCCAAACTGGACACTATAATTACATTGTTCTATCCCCTCAAACAGACACATGGACTTGAAGGATACCTGACCTGGGCAGAGTCTGCACTTACTTTGTTTATTCCATTTTCAATCCTGTTGAATTCAGATCGATTTTAACTCGGGACTTCCTCTTCCCCCTCCTCCCCATTGAAATAGAAAAGTGTTCTGCATGTGGTTAGGGTAGTTCAGAAGGGGGGAGGGGAGGCACAGCCTCTTTCTTTCTTTTCTTGAGGGGGGGGGAGGATCAAAGAAGGCAGAGGAGGGAGAAAAAAATCCAAGACCGACAGTAGTTGAGAGAAATTAGGGGCTTCTACTTTAAGGCAAGCTTGTCACATGAGCAGCTTTGGCCAATCAGGGGTTCTCTACCATGGAGCAGAGCCCAGATTTCAGAACAGCCTGCTTTCTCAATCCGAATCTTAAAGTATTGAGGTTTAAAAGCACTCTAAGATATTGCACAATAAAGGTAGGGTCACTCCAGATCAATTCTTCTTGTTTCAGATGGAAAATTTAAATCTCTCAAAATCATGGAAATGGATTGGAAATCCATTGGAAAATGGAAATCATATTCTGTGTAGACGGCAGGGACTGAATTGACCTGGGATTGGAATAAAAGCTCTGTGCAGTTTACACCCAGGATAGCTCAGGAAAGCCCTGTCTTGTCAGATCTTGGAAGCTAAGAAGGGTGGCCCTGGCCAGTATTCAGATGGGAACTTCCAAGGAGCATGAGGGTCATGACCCGTAGGGAGCCAATGGCAAATCTCCTCCAAATGTCTCTTGCCTGGCCGCCAGACAATCCTAGGTCAGTCCTCTGACTGTACTACCCACATGCTGTACAAGACTTGATAAATAAATATTATTTGAAGGATCTAGAGCAGACTTTTTTGCCACTACAATAGCTTTCTGATACAATGAGAAAGGTGATCGGAAAGGCCAGAATGATACCACTCCACTGAGTAAAGTTTGTCTATTAATTAAAATACTTATATTCCATTGTTTCTTTTGGCTTCCTTCAGTCTGATTGGATTCCCCCCCCCCACCAATTTAAGTAGCTTTTCCATTGGAACAAGAGCTTCTTCAGTTGGACCTAGGCTCCTTTGGCTGGAGGAAGGCACTTTGAAGGATAGCTGGGCCCATCCCGCTGTTTGTCTGAGCTGAAATGGCTCCAGGAAGCAACTATTAGTTTTCTGGAGGAAACCTACATGTAAAAAGGGACTCAGATCAGGAAAATGCACCTTGGTCCCGATCCCAATTGGGCCTGCACAAACTCAGGAGCACCTCATCATAACGTGTGCTCTAAAGTCCTCATGGAAGAGTCCTGCGGGGAGAAGGTTTGTGGGATGGATAAGGGTTTTCAGATTATTCACCTTATGTCCGAGTTCAGAATAAGATCATTCCCCACACCCCCCTAGATTTCCAGATACTCTGAGGAAGGGAAAATTAAGGGCTTCCTTTCCAAATAGATAGCCAGATATTATGCCATAACATGCAAATTATGCCAAAAGCATCTTATTGGAAATCTGTCATGTCTTGGGTACATTACTAACCCTGATATGTTGAGCAGTGGAATAGGCTGCCTAAGGAGGTGGTGAGCTCCCCCTCACTGGCAGTCTTCAAGCAAAGGTTGGATAAACACTTTTCTTGGGTGCTTTAGGATGCTTTGAGCTGATCCTGCGTTGAGCAGGGGGTTGGACTAGATGGCCTGTATGGCCGCTTCCAACTCTATGATTCTATGATTCTAACTTAAATGGACTCCAGGGAATGGTAGAGGGCAGGAAGGCCTGGAGGATCATTGTCCATGGGGTCGCGATGGGTCGGACACGACTTCGCACCTAACAACAACAATAGCATGGAGCTGTGTTACAAATACAATCCGAACCTTATTATTCCTCTGTCCTGAAATCCCCATGTTGGGTGAGCAGTCCCCCCTCCCCATCACTGAAAACAGCTTATGGTTTATCAAAATGAGAAAAGTCTGTTATGCTCCTGGGAACATCATAAAGGCCTGGGCACTGCTTCTGCCCTTTTGCAAGCCCTCCTTCCGCAAGACTCTGAGCCTTGCTGTTCTTCTTCCCCCTTGACTCAAAAGGTTCTGGCAAAGGCAGCAACAGGAATGTGATACCCTTCACAACAGGATGCCTGTCTGTTGCTCCCTGGTACCTGACAGGTAGGCATAACAGCCTCCTGGGGACCAGGGACACTGTGGTGTGTTTTCCCAAGTACCTGACTGAATAATCAGTCAGGAAGTAGGGAAGTAGCATTTACCAGGGCTCCTTTCTGACCTGAATGTGCTTAGTTCTGTGTGCACTCTGAGCAGGGGAGGAATGTCGCAAGGAAATGACCCTTGGCTTTTACTCCCCCAGATCACTTTTGGTGCTGTTGTTATCGACCTGCAGCCCTCCTGAGATGCTTATAGACATAAATATTCCCTTCTTAGCGGTTTGTGCTTAAAAGCTGCAGAGAGATCAGTTCTCTGGGACTTTAGTCTAAAGTTTCTGTTAATGACATTTAAGCTGCTGCCCCTTTACCCACCTTTGCCCATTTCCTCCTCTTGGTTCTGGGTATCCCAAGGATCCAGTTATCTTCTTCTGCACACTGCCATTCAGAGCAGCTTTGCAGACGGCCTGAGTGAATCCTGAGAGGTAACCAGAGCCGCCTCCATTCCCAGCTCAGTTTTATGCAGGCCAGCTTGATGAAGCGAGCCCTTTCTTTTGAGAAGCCTCTCTCTGCTGCAAGGCATGAACGAGGGATCTGTTCTGTGAAGCCTTTGCTCGGCGCTGCCTCCGTGTGACCGCCTGCTAAGGAAATATGCCTTTCGTCTTGGCAGCCGCTGCCCTGCTTGTTTATAAATGGCAGGGGAGAACTCCAAGCACAAGAGTTCCCTAGCTCCCTCCTAAGGAGAGATCCCTTGAATACAGATCTGTTTTAAAGACCTTGAAGGGTTCCAGAGGCTTTGTGCAACCCTGGGGCATACCAGATGTAGAGGTTAAGAGCAGTGGCTTCTAATCTGGCGAGCTGAGGCTGGTTCCCTGTTCCTCCACGTGCAGCCAGCTGGGTGACCTTGGCCCAGCCGCAGTGCTGTTAGAAGCAGTCCTGTCAGAGCCCTCTCAGCCCCACCTCCCTCAGAGCATGTCTGTTGTGGGGAGAGGAAGAGAAGGCGATTGTAAGCCACTTTGAGACTCCTTTGGGCAGTGAAAAGCAGGGTATAAAATCCAACTTTTCTTCTTCTCACGTGTCATGTCTTCATTCCATTGGTTTCATATTTATGCTGAAGGCTCGAGGCAGAAATGTACTCAAATTTAAAAGCATATATCAAAATTGTTATATTAGATCTGATCATAGGAATCAGGGCTGTTTATGTTCTTCAGTGGGCTCAGTAGATAACTTTGTATGGGGCTCGAAACAAGTGACCTGAACATCTCCATGACTGTCTAGCTTCAGGCCAGTCTGATCCTGTCAGTTCTTGGAAGCCAAGCCAAACAGGGCCAACCCTGGCTAGTACTGGGATGGGAGACCTCCACGGGTTTGGGTGGTGTTTCCTCCAAGGAACACCTTCTAGGGCAGGGGTAGTCAAACTGCGGCCCTCCAGATGTCCATGGACTACAATTCCCAGGAGCCCCTGCCAGCATTTGCTGGCAGGGGCTCCTGTGAATGGTAGTCCATGGACATCTGGAGGGCCGCAGTTTGACTACCCCTGTTCTAGGGCATGATGCGGAGGCAGGAGATGGCCAACCACCTTAGAGCACCCCTTGCCTGGCTGACAAACAGTCCCTGAATCTCTTGGCTATACAACACATGCCATATGATATATAAATAGTGTCCAGCTTTGCAAGTGGGTGGGCCTGATAGCTAAACAGGACCTCCAGATTCAAAGGCAGCAGATAACTGGATTTCCAGTGACTCTGTGGGCAAACAGTGGGGTGGGGGGAGCAGCTATCATCATGCCCTCCTGGTGAGTTTCCCAGCATCATCTGGCTATCCATGATGGAAGGATGCTGGAACAAATGGACATTCTAGTCTGAAATAAGCAAGGCTTTTGTTGTGTAGTCAGATTGATTAACGGAGGATAGGTCTGTGAGCTACGGATGACTGTGGCCCATTCTGCACCCAAGGGTTAATGCACCTTAGAAATAGATTTTCCTGTTCTGCACAGGAAAATCCAGCTCCAAAAGCACATTTAAAGTGCATTATCTTCCATGTGCAGATTTAGCCTGTGATAACTTAATAGAACGTACAGACTTAGAAGCAACATATCAGAATGACCAGTCATGGGTGACAAACAAGCTACTTCCCTGACCTGCCTGTGGACTGTTCAGAAGCATCCGCCTGGATATGGTGGGATGCAAGATGCTGGGCTATTTGTTCAAGCAGGACTGGTGTTCTTCAGGGGTCCTTTCCGGTGAAATGACTGAAAAATTAAGCTGTAAAGCCTTATTGATGGTTTTTGCACTCTACATTGTACTCCGTAGAACTAGGATGTTAAGCAAAATAAGCCAATATTGATGAAATGCAGGCTATTTCTACATTTTTTTTAAGTGGGGGGTTCTTGTGGTATGCAATTTTGCAGGAAAGGTCTTTCTTTTTTAAAAAAATCATGAACCTAAATCCAAGATCGCCCAAATCAAGAACTATCAAAGGGACAGAAATACGGACGGGAATGCCAGATATGTAATGACCACCAACTCACATTCTTAACCAAAGTAATTTTTAATTTTTAAAAAAGCTTCTAACCTTCAAGACAGTACATAGTTCACTTCTGATAAATAGATTATCAGCAAAAATCAAGATAGCCTACAGAGAAGGCATGGGAATTCATGTGATTCCTTCTTAAGAGTCAGCTTGGTGTAGTGGTTAAGAGTTGTGGCCTCTAATCTGAAGAGCCAGGTTTGAGTCCCCATTCCTCCTCCACAGGAAGCTGGATGACCTTGGGCCAGTCACAGTTCTCACAGTGCTCACTCAGCCCCACCACTCTGACAGAATATCTGTTGTAGGCAGATGAAGGGTAGGTGATGCAGTGAGTTGTATGACCTTGGGCCAGTCACAGTTCTCTAGAGCTCTCTCAGCCCCATCACCCTCACAGGGCGTCTGTTGTAGGGAGAGGAAGATAAGGTGTTTGTATTTTTTTAAAAAACCACTCTCTTCAGCTCTTAAAACTGGCCTGTCTTTTTTCTCCCTCTCTCTTGTATACCAGGGTGATATGGGTGCTGTTGGACCAATAGGCTTTCCAGGACCAAAAGGATTAAAGGTGAGTGTGATGTATTTCTTGGAAGCTACACCCCACCCCACAGAACTTGGTTGTCCATCACACAATTTCCCACCTGTCCCATTGCCCTGGGGCTTCTGAGCAGGAAAGCAGCGAGAAAAGTTTGAGGTGAGTGTATGAAAATCTCACCCAAGTCTGGGTTGATTACTGCGGGTTAATGAGGTCAATTGATGGGGACAAGATGTTTTGCTTTTTAAAACAGAACATGGAGGTTAATCAGAGCACCCACACCCACACCCACAAACTGAGATAATATGAACACTTAACTACAAGTCGTGGGATGTTAAGTTTCAAATCGTACATGCCCAAGGAAGATGTTCTCTCAGGCACTGCTGTGATTAGCTCCTGCATCTCTGTTCTGTAGGATGTTTCCGACAGGTTTCTGTACCTGTCATGGTGAGTGATTTCTGATGGGACAGGAACCATAATTAGCCTCAAGTCTCAAAAAGAAAGGCAGACAATAAATTTCCAAAAGTCTAGTGGCAGCCACATTCACTTTGCATGTGAGATCAGTAGCATTCCTTCTAGTTAAATGATTTCAGGGGCTGCTGTTAGTTGTGACTTCCTTTGGACTGTTTCCGCATCAGGGGACATACCTTGTTTTAGTCCTGCTTTGGATTTCCTTTGGATGCCGCAAATTGACTTTAGCATTTCTGCATTCGGGCCTTCCGCCCCTTGTTTCCTAGGCTGAAATGCGCAAATAGGTTTCTTCATTGAGACCCAGCCTTCCGTCATGCTTTGCTCCCTTCCCCTTTTCAAAAAATATGTTTTTTGCAAAACGGTGCCTACTCGGTTTCATGCATTTCCAGATTGAAAAGATGAAATCTGGTTTTCTGGGGATTCCTTTGCTGCGGGGCAAGTGAGGGGGGCATTCGGGACTGTGCCTGAAGAAGCAAATTTGAGCGCAGAAAAGGACAAAAAAGCTGACCCGTTAAAAATGCAAATCCGACCAATATCACTAGCGCAGAAACAGGCACTCTGCGTGTCTGAGACTTGGAGAGCCGCTGCCTGTCAAAGCATTGCCAGGTGTAGATGGTTTTAACTTTTTATGTGGGGTTTTATCTTTTTATGTAACTCGTTGCGAGCTGGCTTGCTGAGAATGGGGGGGAATAAATCAGATATAGATAGATAGATAGATAGATAGATAGATAGATAGATAGATAGATAGATAGATAGATAGATAGATAGATAGATAGATAGATAGATAGATAGATAGATAGAATTTAATTATTTTATTTAATTCCTTAAGGAATTAATCAGCATGCTGGCAGGGGCTCATGGGAATTGTTGTCCATGGACATCTGCAATTTGGCCACTTTTGCCCTAGATACTAGTCCAACCCTTTTAGCCACCGCACTGCACTGGACATGTAGGCAGCACTGGACTTGGTATGAGGCATCGTTGTAGAAGCAGGGGTAGTCAACCTGTGGTCTTCCAGATGTCCATGGACTACCATTCCCATGAGCCCCTGCCAGCGAATGCTGGCAGGGGCTCATGGGAATGGTAGTCCATGGACATCTGGAGGACCACAGGTTGACTACCCCTGTTGTAGAGTATAGCTGCAGGGAAAGGTTTAGCTTCAGGGTATTTGCATTCTATGCAGGGAAGGATGGGGGATGGGGGTGGCATGTGGCCTGGGCCTCAACCGCAAACATTTTGGCTCGTGATAAGCATTGGTGTCCAGATTCAAAATGAAAATTTGTGAAAGTGATCTTGCACCTTGAGGTTTTTGAGGGCACGTGTTTTGACATTTTTGGCTGTTTATATTTCATAACAGGCCTTATTTCGTTTGTATAATAATAATAAAAATAAAATTTTTGATTGATTTGTATCCCACCCCTCCCAGCATTGCAACGTGATCATAAAATATACACAGTAAATTTATAAACAGTTTAAACATTTAAATAATCTAAAAACAATGGACAGACAAAACAAAGAACATCTTAAATTTGGGTGTGTTTTTTTGGGGGGGGGAGGGTTATAGGGTGCCCAACAATTTTTAGTTAAGCCATATACATGTTCATTGGCCCCAATCAAATGCTGGGTGGGAGAGCTCTGTTATACAGGCCCTGTGGAATGGGACCAGTTCTATCAGGGCCCTCAGCTCTTTCATGAGCTCATTCTACCAGGTCAGGGCCTGGACAGAAAAGGCCCTGGAGGCCAAATGTACTTCTTTTGAGTAAAAGATTGCTAATTTATTTTTATATGACGATCCTAAGTTCCTTTGGAGTATATATATATATCTCCAGTATAAAATACGTTTTATTTCTAACCCACCTTTCTGCATCGCTCATGGCAGGTAACATCAATAAACCCAACATACAGGATTAAAGATTAAAAAAATTTACCAATAATACCCCCAGCAAAATATTCCCAGACAGGGGAGTTCTTTGGCAAGGATCCGATCTTCTGACTCTCCTCTCCTCCTCCCAGTGGTGAGGCCAATCTCCTCGGTGGATGCTATTTTAAGCCTCGACCAGTAGCCTGGTGGAACAGCTCCAGTTTATAGGCCCTACAGAACTGATTTAGGTTCTGCAGGGCCCTGATCTATCACTTAAAATTTATAATTATTATTATTATGGCTTGGATCCTCAAAGGCATGAAGTGACCTTGGGCCTCTCTGAGCCTCTGTCCAAAATTTAATCCTCAGTCAAAGGCCTTTAGGTAGAAAAGACAGGAAAGACCCTTGGGAGTTAATACTGGGCTGGAGAGACTGCAGCCCCAGAAATTAATTTGACCACGGGAGGCCAGAGACGAGGAGGCCAATTCTTGTGTATCCATGGCAGCAGGTAGAGAAGGGGAAGAGATCGGTGAGAAGGAAGGGGACTGGTGAAATGTTGTTCTGCTTCTCTGGGCAAATATGAGCTAATGAGGAATCAGCAAGGAATGTTTTCCTTTATCCTCGGGGTGTCTTAGGAGATGATAGAACATGAGAACTGCAGCAGGGAGCCTTTCCTATTAATCACCCCCTTCCTTCAAAACCCAAGAGAGGATTTGACACCAGGGGAAAGATGGCCTTTACCTCCCACTTTCTCATCTTAGCCCAACTTTTCTCAACTTTTTTTGCTGTTGAGAAACCCCTGGAACATTCTTTAGGCTTTGAGAAGCCCCAGATGTGGTACAGTCTTTCAGAATGTGGTTGGGAACCGTAGCTGTGTACACAACCACTGGGGCCCCCTCCACTTCCCACCCCCTCCAGGGCCGTCATAGGCCATGGGGCAGGGGCAGGTCGACATGACCATATCACCTGATAAATGTTTTAACAAATTTTAAAAATACATAAAAATTAACTCCCACCTATTCAGGAACTCTTCCAGGGCCATCAAGAAACCCCAGGGTTGAGAAAGCCTGTCTTAGCCTCTCTCCCCCCTACTCCCAGTTCCTTACCTGTTGAGGGAAGTTTGCCAGTTCCCAGCTGTTAAATTCTAGTTTTGATCTGATCTGCAAAAAAAACCCCCCTCTTTCCTGCATTTCCAAATCTAAATGCATGGCTAGGCCTTCAGGTGTTTGCTTGTTGGCACCTCTATCATACAGTCCCTGCTTTCCTAACTTTGTTGGTGGTAAATCCCAGTTCTTATTTTTCTTTGAGTGTTAAGATTGTGATAGTGTATGTTTCTAGAGTTCTTGTGCTTTTGCAGTTAAATATTTGAATATGTCTGTCTGTGTGTGTGCATCTAGAATCTGCTCAAATGCACATAAAAGCATGCGCATGAATACTAAGCAATGTACAAATCCTGTCATTTAATCGCCCTGCAGCTGAAGAGGATGATTCATGTGCCAGTAATACAGTATAGCAGGGGTAGTCAACCTGTGGTCCTCCAGATGTTCATGGGCTACAATTCCCATGAAATGCTGGCAGGGGCACATGGGAATTGTAGTCCATGAACATCTGGAGGACCACAGGTTGACTACCCCTGCAGTATAGCATATTTTTGGGGATGCAGTCCTTTACAGGGGCATTAGACCTTTCTGAGCCTCTTGGCAACCTTGAAATTCTGACATAGCGTGGTGGGTGCAGCCAACAAATGGCAGAAAGAAGGATCAGCCAAAAGATGGCTGCTGGCATTTACCTTCAGTCACTTAGTGAAGATCCTTGTGCTGGGGTGGCAGCTAGTGCCAAAACAGCATTAAAAAAACCTGGTCAGATACTTACCATGGATGCTTTGGGCTGATCCTCCATTGGGCAGGGAGTTGGACAAGTTGGCCTGTGTTAAATCCTTGAGTTCCGGGTGGACACGGACACAGGGAGTGTTTTGAGCTCTTTATTAGGACCCCAGCAGGGTACAGGAAGAACTGAACTGAACCAACTACCCCCCGAAAACCCCCAACTTATATGCACAAGCAAACAGAGGCTCTTCCCGTCAGCCTGTGCTATTGGTCAGTTTTGGTTTAAACTGACTGAATCCGGATCTAGCTGTGTACTGGTCAATTACATTGTCAGCTGTGATCCTGCCTCAGACCTCAAGCTCAGTCCTCGGCAGGTCTACAGACACAACAGTCTGTATGGCCCCTTCCAACTCTCTAATCAAGGGTAGTGAAACTGCGGCCCTCCAGATGTCCATGGACTACAATTCCCATGAGCCCCTGCCAGCATTCGCTGGCAGGGGCTCATGGGAATTGTAGTCCATGGACATCTGGAGGGCCGCAGTTTCACTACCCCTCTAATTCTATGTAGAGCCAGTCAAATCTCCAGAGACCAATAAGAAGCCGCCTTGGGCAAAAGACCCACCTGACTCTGCCTACCTTCTACCAACACTTGGTGGGCTGTTTCGGATGGCGCCCAAGGCCAGCGTTCCTCTTCAGCTGGGCATGTGAGCAGCTGCTGATTAACATTGGAAGCCCCGTCGAGCAGCCGTCTGGAGCTTCGCTGGGTTTTGCACTACCTTGTGCCTATTGTAAGATCATAGCAGTTATATTCTGCTCAGGAAGCGAACTGCTCTGCTCATTAGGGGGGGAAATTGGAGCAAACGTGACCCAAGATACCACTGTGGGGACCTCTGGTCTGTCGTGATGCCAAACAATGAAGCTGGTTTTTACATCAGCAGTCTTTTCCCGAGTAAACGAACAGTCAGAATGTGAGGAGCCTTCAGTGATGCAAAATTATGGCAGGGGTGGAGCTTGTAAAGTGATCTTTGGTATGAGAACAGGGTTTTCCCAGGCTTGTCTCTATGTCTGCAGAATGTTTGAGGGTTGAGCACGTTGCTGAGCGTCAGGAGTTGTCTCCTGCAAACTTTTTGTTTACTCAGACTTTCACAGGGACTTAAGATTGTTTCTCCAACCTACTCCTGGTTTTAGCTGAACTCTGACCTATTTCTTACTTCAGTATATAGTGATTTTAATAGTAAATTTAATTACTTCAGTGTGTAGTTATTTCTTTTTTTATTTTGCGGAATTTTGGAATGTTTCTTCTAACTATGCGCCAGTCAGTTTTATGTCTGAATCTCAAGATTCCTGTAAGGTAGCTGACAAGGTAGAAATATATATTTGTTTTATAGGGAGAGAGGTATATAAATATATAATAAATAAATACCTTTTTTTCATATGGATTTCCAGAAGCATAGAGATGACAGACAGCTAAATCACACTACAAACATGAAAAAATAATAAAAAGCCCCAATTAAACCCTAGCTGTTCCTACAAAGAACAGTTGCAAAATGAATGCTTGTTTTCAGGTGTTTCTTCCGTTGGGACCTAATTTTATATTCTTATGGGAGTCCCTTTTTTCGAAGGGTATGCCTGACCTAGAAGGACTTCCCGGTGCCCTATTACTGCATAGGTCTTTAGGCCTTGAGATCGAAACACTGCCTGTCCCAAATTGTCCGACTGGGACTTCCTAGTAATTGCTTAACTCTATCTTGTTTGCCTAGTTGGCCTTCACAGCACTGATTGGCAATCTTTTATCGTCCCCATGACCTAGCAGCAAGATATCTGTCTATTTCCGTCACTTCCAGTTGTTGGTTGCCCACTTCTTGACTGGCACAAGCCTCGTGGAGTCTGCAATAGTGTCAGGGTTCCAGTAAAGCTTTCTCTTTTCCCCGACCATCCCAGTGACTTTAGAATTACATCATGTCCTTTGGAGCCTATGTAAAGGCTCCATAGTGCATTTCACATCCTGCAGTTGTGGAAGTATATTTTGAAATATTGGTAATGCATCGTGGGACTTTTTAGCTAGTGGAAGTCAGGTAGTCGCAGAGGAAATAAACACTACATAATGAAAGCATTCAGCAGTGTAGAGTAGTTTGCATGTGCTGGGTGTAGATAATCAGACAATGATTCCTCCTACAGACAGTGGGGTGCTCGGAGCTGTGTCCCTTATTTCGTCTGTTCCCTTTCTTTGAATTTGAGAAAGCAGGTAGAGCCAAGAGTGTAAACCCTAAAATTCAATCTTGTGTCTTTCTCTCCTTCTCTTATTCTTAGGGACTGATGGGAAATCCCGGAGAACATGGACTGAAAGGTGATAAGGTGATCTGAATATTCCCTTATTGCACTGTTGTTATTTCTCTGCATGTGGTTCCCCCAATCCTGGTTTTTGTTTTCTTTGCACTGCATGATGTACTCCTTATCCTCCCCCCCCTTCCTCCTTATTTGTTTTTCACCCCTTGCAGCCTTCCTTCCCCTCACTAACCCAACCCCTTTAATATTCTGTTAGCTCTGCAGATCCAGAACATACTGATAACCTTCCTGGATGGGTGTGTGTAACTTTGCTCTTGTTGTTGTTGTTATGTGCAAAGTCGTGTCCGACCCATCGCGACCCCATGGACAATGATCCTCCAGGCCTTCCTGTCCTCTACCATTCCCCGGAGTCCATTTAAGTTTGCACCTACTGCTTCAGCGACTCCATCCAGCCACCTCATTCTCTGTCGTCCCCTTCTTCTTTTGCCCTCGATCGCTCCCAGCATTAGGCTCTTCTCCAGGGAGTCCTTCCTTCTCATGAGGTGGCCAAAGTATTTGAGTTTCATCTTCAACTTTGCTCTAGTGTAACTTTAACTCTGCTGGTTTTTAATGCAGTGCAGAGAGGGCTATTCTTGAATAAAGGCATACAGTTTGATGGGGAAGATCCTTCACCATGTGTAATGGGGAGCAAGGGAAAGTTTTTGGTGAGAATAGGACTTTGTTTTTACGAAGCTTGTCCCCTTTTCATCTGCAAAATGTTACAGGTTGGCACACCACATCTCACGAAGAATCTGTTTTCATGCCAAAAAAAAAAAAACGAGAAAGAAAAGAAAGGACAAGAAAAACTGCACTTTGTGATCTTTCCCTCTGTCTTTTCAGTCATCTTTGTCCATATAGGGGGAAAGCTGGGGCTATGTTTATCTTTTTGTCTATCACATATTTATCCAGGGAGGATTGTGTACAAGGTTGTCGAGTGGTCCTCATTTTGTTCTCACAATTACCCTGTGAGGTAGGCTAGGATGAGAGACAGTATCTAGTTCAAAGCCAATCAGTGAATGTCATGGCTGAGTAACAATTTGAGTTGTATCTCTCTGATTTTAGTCTGGTTCCTGGGCTCTTTGCCTGAAATGCCCAAGTTCTCAGGTTCAGGTCTTGCTGTGGACCTGAATCCTGTCACTCTGCTTTTCCTCTGTTCCCTCCTCAGGCCCTGTCTATCCAGACAGGGTAGATGGCCAGCTATATGGTTCCCAGGTCCTGTTGGAAACTGTGCCCCAAGGTTTCCTTTGTAGAGAGAGCAGGTGAATTGGGAGCGAAATGTCAACTGTTCTGAGCACCAGAGTTTTGCAAAGATAGACCCCCTGAACAAAACCCAAAATGATGCAAGATGGCACCTGAATCCCCGAATGCAGGAGCAAAGACATGGGAATCTGTCTCCCCCTCTGCTGCCAGGAGTCATCAACCTTTCGTAATTATTAATTCAAATCAGATGAGAGCGGCCTCAGTGGGCCTAACTCATTCCATCTGCTCCTTCTTGCTGACTCGCAACTGTCTGAGGGAAGGAATTATGGGTTTTGAGGGCATCCAACATCCTGCTTGGCATGCAGAGATGTCTCTCTCTCCGTCTCCCCCCCTCCCCCCTTCCATCTGAGTATCTCAGAACTTTGCTTCAGCATGCCTGTGTTTAGCTCTGCCAGCTGAGAGACTCACTTTTCTCCTGTGCAAATGACCAGTTTGCTCCTCGCGAGGCTTCTTCAGGAGATATCCTCGTTAGGTTTTGCTTCATGTTTCAAACAGGAGTCTTTAAGACCTCTCTTACGGGTCACCAGAGAGCTACAGGGCTTTCACACTTGCAGCATGAAGCCAAGCCCAGCAGATACTGCTTTTGGTCTAAGGAAGTCGCATTAAGAAGTGTGTAAGATGCAAGGGGGCAAAAGAAGAAGGGGGCGACAGAGAATGAAGTGGCTGGATGGAATAACTGAAGCAGTTGGTGCGAACTTAAATGGACTCTGGGGAATGGTAGAGGACAGGAAGGTCTGGAGCAGGGGTCGTCAAACTGCGGCCCTCCAGATGTCCATGGACTACAATTCCCATGAGCCCCTGCCAGCATTTCCCCAGTAATTGTCATTTTACCCCTCGACCTCGGAAGGATGGAAGGCTGAGTCAACCTTGAGCCGGCTGCTGGGATTGAACTCCCAGCCTCATGGGCAGAGGTTCAGACAGCATGTCTGCTGCCTTACCACTCTGCGCCACAAGAGGCTCTAGCCCTACCCTACATGCCTACTAAGCCACATTTGAAACCTTCCACTGGGCACTTAAATTGGAGGAAGTTCCTTGGAGAATGTTTCCATACCAATATGGCCCTTTTACTGTATGTTGTTTGATTTGTGATTGTCCCTTCATGCCTACAGTTCACTCTAGGCAACTCTGGATAGGCAGCCTGTTGTTGGGCAAGATTTTGGCAGACAGCTAAGTTTCTAACAGGTGCAAGACTTCAGGTTATATTTTATTCAGGGTTGTTTTGTTGGCTTTTTTTAATACCATGGTATTCAACTATAACTTACCCTGTATGCTAGGGTTGGGATGACCTAATATATGTCATGTTTTATCAGCAATTAAGTTATTCCCTTCAGCTATTTATAGTTTTAAGAACAAATAATTTCTCTTGTCGAATTCTTCCTAAATCTAAAAAAAGAAAGAAAAGAAAATGAAAAAAAGGGGGGGAATGCTCCCTTTTAGAGGGAAGATATAAACTAATACAGAATAAGCTGCTTTCACCAGGAGTATGATTAATAGCTCAGAATTTGTTGCAAGATCTAATCTTGAAACTATGCATGGCCTCAGTTGTCACAAAGCAGAGTAATCTTAAGTATGTATACAACACTCAAGTAAATTCTACTGAGGTCAATGAAAGTTATTCCCTAGAAAGCATATTTAGGGTCGCAAAATCTTTCCTTGGAGAGCCCTTCCATGCTGGTTTGGGTAAAGGGCATAGTAACCCTGTGCTGAGATAGGAATTCTCTAACATGTTATGCTCCTATAGATTACAAGACAGATAGGCATTCCACGTTAGCTTTTATGACATTAGGATGCTACCTTACATGGAGTCAGACCATCAGTCTGTCTAGCTCTGTGCTTTCTGCTCATAGGGGACTACTCATAGCGCTCACAGCAGAGAAAGGTTCCTACAAAGTTCCTGGAGTCTCAGACCTTCTACACGCATAGCAGGTGCATTCCCACCTGGTTCCCCCCTATTTCTCCTGCCCCCCTCTTCCCTTTCCTCATCTCCCTTGTAACATATTTTAGATTGTAAACTCCTTAGGGCAGGGACCCCTCTTTTCAGTGGAGCAGCCAGTGAGGGAAACAGCCAGTGAGCTGATTCAGTGGGCTGATCCTGCGTTGAGCAGGGGGTTGGACTAGATGGCCTGTCTGGCCCCTTCCAACTCTATGATTCTATGATTCTATGATGATGGCAATAAAGTCTGTGATGATGTTCTCTCAGAGTGGCCTTTCCTTCCCCTCCCCTCGGCTAGCAAGACAGCATCTGGAGCTGGGAGTGGCTTTTGGTCAAAAGTATGTTCTGGGACTGACCACATTGTGGGTCCCATAAGCCTCCATGTATGGGCAATGTGTTTGCAAGAGTAGGGAAGCGGATCTTCTTGACACGGCTGTTTCTGCCATTCTTTCCTAAAGTTTTCTCAATGAATTAGGTGAATGGGTATGGCACAAAGGCCCTAGTCTCATGCATTTCAATAAGATTAAGGCAGAAAAATGTTATAGAGGGTTATTTCCAAATTCTTTGCATCCATAATTTGATGTCTCATAAGACCATCAGCATGGTGTAGTGGTTAGGAGCAGCGGTTTCCAGTCTGTAGAGTTGATTTGATTCCCCACATGTCCTCCACATGTAGCCAGCTGGGAGACCTTGGGCTAGTTACAGTCCTGTTAGAGCTGTTCTCTCAGAGTTCTCTCATCTTCACCTACCTCACAGGGTGTCTGTTGTGAAGGGAGGAAGGGAAGGTGATTGTAGGCCGCTTTGAGACTTGTTTGGGTAGTGAAAGGTGGGGTAGAAAAACCAAGCTCCTTCTTCTTTAAAGACAAGTACTGTTTTCAAGAAGAGCTTTGCCTTGGAACTTCTAATTCCCCCCCCCCTGCTATGCTCCCCCCTCCCCCTTCAAGTTTTGAATCCAGCCCACAGGAAGTCTTCCTGTCCAAGCTCCACTGAAATAAATGGGAGGCAGCAGTGCTGTTGTTTAGCATCCATTTCTTGAATTCATGGGGAGAACTTTGGGTCATGCTCTTTCTGGGCCGGCTTGCTTCTGGAAATGCCTCTCTGCCTCGGACGTTTTTGTCTTTCCCCACCCGTTCTGCCTTGAAAGTAGTAAACCTGATAACTCCCATGAACTGGGGCACGGGTGCTGCCCTCGATACAATGTCTCTTGTAACTTTCTTTGCCGATGTATATTCAGGGTGACCAGGGGGTGCCGGGTGTTCCAGGAGACGTCGGATTCCAAGGCGATAAGGTAACTGAATCTGATTTTCTGTCCTTTTGGTGTTTGCATAAATATTGATACCTAGACACTGCCAGCTTTGTCGGCAAAGACACTGGCACCCCAACCCCGCTTCCTGACATTTCATTTTTTCAATTATGTCTTATGTTACAAAAAAAAACCCACCCAGAAACAAAACCCACACCTTCATGTTGGCAAATAAGATCCTGAACATGTCTACCACTTAGAGCAGGGGTAATCAACCTGTGGTCCTCCAGATGTTCATGGACTACAATTCCCATGAGCCCCTGCCAGCAAATGTTTTGTAGTCCATGAACATCTGGAGGACCACAGGTTGACTACCCCTGACTTAGAACACAGCCCAAGAGGTACACCGTTTAAAGTGGGCAAGTGAGACTCCAGGATTCAGGAGATAATACTTTTACTTTCCTCTCCTCCAGCAGCCATCGCTGCCAACTTGAGCATCTCCCTTTCTGGTTGTGGTACTGCTCCAACTCCATTTGCGGTTCTCTCTCACTCTCTGTTTGCTTCCCCCCTCAGGGTAGTCAAGGTTTGCCCGGGATGCCAGGTGCCCAAGGAAAACCAGGCCCTCCTGTAAGTAATTGCTTCTGTTTTCTGATCCTGCTGCAAAAGGTGGCCTGCCGTGGCCTGCCAGACAACATCTGTCTTTAGAAGAGAAAAAAAGGAGAGTTGGTTCTTAGATGCCGCTTTTCTCTACCCAAAGGAGGCTCAGAGCAGCTTACAGTCGCCTTCTCTTTCCTCTCCGCAAAACAGACACCCTGTGAGGTGGGTGAGGCTGAGAGAGCCCTGATATCACTGCTCAGTCAGAACAGCTTTGTCAGTGCTGTGCCGAACCCAAGGTCACCCAACTGGTTGCATGTGGGGGTGTGCAGAATCGAACCTGGCATGCCAGATTAGAAGTCAGCACTCCTAACCACTACACAAACTGGTTGCTGAAGGTGGCCATCCTTTATCATGACTGTAATCTTCAAAATTCAGCAAGGAGATGTGGCTCTGTAACCCAACTGGATTCTCTCTACATAGGGAGAGCCAGCATGGTGCAGTGGTTAAGAACAGTGTTCTCTCATCTGGAGAGCTGGGTTTGATTCCCCCACTCCCCCACATACAGCCAGCTGGGTATTCTTGGGCTAGTCACAGTTCTCTTAGGGCTGTTCTCACAGGGCTGTTCTCTTAGGGGTCACAGAGCAGTTCTCTTAGGGCCCTCTCATCCCCCACCTACCCCACAGGGGGTCTGTTGTGGAAAGAAGAAGCAAAAGGTGTTTGTAAGCTTCTTTGTAAGCCACTACCACTTCTTCTGGTAGTGAAAAGCGGGTTGTAAAAACCAACTCTTCCATTCTCTCTAGTCAGAATGAAGGCTAAATTTAGATCCTTTGGCCCTGACTTGCTAGTTTTCTGTGTTCTGATTTGGGTGCATGTGCATGTGTGTGTGTCTTAGGAGCATTGAGACCTCTGAATCGCCCCACACAAGTTGAAAAGTTCTATCCTGGACAGAGGAAGTCAGTCTCCCTAAGAGGAAGTCCTTCAATGGCATGCTCACGGTTCTTTTTCGATTTGTTTTCTTCTCTGCAGGGGAAGATTGGTGACAAAGGTCCTGTTGGAATTCCAGGATCACCTGGGCCTGAGGTAGATTTTGACTTTATCACTCTTTCTTTCCTTGTAGCTTTACTTTTCCCTTTGAAATCATGCTTTCTTTTCAAAAACAGCATCTACCCTAAGCTAAATGTCAGGAAGCAGAGTGAGAATACATGGATAATTCTCATACAGGAGGGAAGTGGGTTCTCCTGAGTACTGGTGTTGAGAATGTTGCTGTTGAATTTATTCATAAAAGATCTGGAATTGGGGGGCCAGGATGGGGGGGGGGGCTTTGCAGTAGCCCTGTTTGCAGATGTTGCTGAATTATTCAGATTGGTGAAAGCCAAAGCAGATTGTGAAGAGCTTCAGGGGGATCCCTCTGAGTGGGATGAGTGGGCAGCTAAGCTGAAAATGAAATTTACTGGAAGTATAAGGGGCAAAAGGGTTTCCAGATTTTAGTTTGTGCTGTTGAAATCTGAACTGTCAGAGTCTGTGAGGGAAAGAGGTCCTGGGTTTGTAGTAGGTTGTAGTGGATGGTTACCCTCAGGGTTACCCCAGAAGTGGCATGCTCGTTCAGAACATGGTTGGGAAGCAGAGCTGTGGACACACCCACCTGGGGCCTCGCCCCTTCGCACCCCCTTCAGGCCCATTATTGGCCACTTTGGGAGGGGGAGGTCAACATGACCATATATGGTCATAAGGTAAAGGTAAAGGTATCCCCTGTGAGAGCACCGAGTCATGTCTGGTCCTTGGGGTGACGCCCTCCAGTGTTTTCATGGCAGACTCAATACGGGGTGGTTTGCCAGTGCCTTCCCCAGTCATTACCGTTTACCCCCCAGCAAGCTGGGTACTCATTTTACCGACCTCGGAAGGATGGAAGGCTGAGTCAACCTTGAGCCGGCTGCTGGGGTTGAACTCCCAGCCTCATGGGCAAAGCTTTCAGACAGCTGCCTTACCACTCTGCGCCACAAGAGGTGATATGGTCATATCACCTGATAAATGTTTAACAATTTTTTAAAAATATATTAAAACTTTTAACTCCCACCCATTCAGGAAACCCTTCCAGGGCCATCAAGAAACCCCAGGGTTTCATGAAGCCCTGGTTGAGAAGACCTGTTTTCAACCAGTGACAACAAGATCAGATCAAAGGCCAGGCACCAGTTGACTGGAGACAGCTGATTAAGCTGCAGGGTCTATAGGGCTGACACTGGGAGTCCAAGCTGGTGGCTGAAGGGCAGAGGCTACTGTTGGAAGACCAAGACAACATAATGTCTTACTGTATTGTATGGGCTGGTCCTCAGTAAGCTCTTAATATGGTAGTGTCAAGGACAGTCTTTGGCAGAGGCTAGAAATCTGTTGGAAGGTCAGCCCCCGCACGATCGCTGAATAATTACATTATAGGACTTATCCATAGGGCTAAATAAACATCCTATAAACATGTCAAAGAAAAGAGGCAGCAAATGGATATGTTTAAAAGCAAAATTGTTTATTTTATGAATCATATGCTGAGAAACCGTTGATGTTCTAGTCAAAACAAGAACTTAAAAAAAAAATTTAGTGTGAGGCCCTGGGATTAGTTTCAGTGAACTGTCTTTTTTCTCACCGCTGTCAAATAGAATGTGTTGGTCTTCCTTTCTTTTTATAATAAGCCAGAGACATATGCAATACTTGCGCCTTGTCTAATATACCTGTATTTATAAATCAGAATAAAACCACAATGAAAGAATTACTATATCTATTGGATTAGAACAGTCTTTCTCAACATTTTTAGTATTGAGAAACCATAGAATTGGTGCGATCATGCAGAATATGGTTGGGCCACTAGCTGTGGACACGCCCACCTGGGGCCCCTCGCCTTCCCACCCTCTCCAGGCCCATTACTGGCCATTTTGGGGGTGGGGCAGGTTGACATGACCTTATATGGCCATATCACCGGATTAATTTTTAACACATTAAAAATATATATTAATTAACAACCATTTGGGAAACCCTTTCAGAGCCGTCAAGAAACCATAGGGTTTTACGAGAAAACCTGGATTAGAATCTGAGAGACCCAGGTTGGAATCAAAGTCTCTCAGTCAAACCTACCTACCTGTTGTGAAGATGAAGTGGAAGAGAATGATGTAAATCTATAAATAGGAGAACCCTCTATTCCAGAACAGAGATTATTCACTCCAATTGGTGACGTTTGCGGTATGATTGTACCGCTAAAATGTAGCTGTTAGGTTCATTGGGCATCTCCCATGGCAATGGTCCCCAAAGTGGTGGAAGGACGCTGGGTGGAGAGGAAGCCATTGGACTTGTACTGCCTCTACGATCATGGCGAACGTCTTGTTCTGGCAAGGAATTTTGCACCTCCCCAAGGATTCAGTCTCACATCCTCAGGGCATATGGAACCTTTATGAATATGTGAGACTGCCTTTGCCCGAGCCAGACCATCGGCACATCCAGCCCAGTGTTGTCGAAGTGGCAGCCACATCCCAAGACTTCAGGCAACAACCTCCTGCTCACCCTGCTGCAGACTGAGCTGCTCATGGTACAAATTCTGCAAGCCAACCAGATATTGTGTCGAGAAGAGCTTTGTTTTATTTAAGGGACCCATTCTGCCTCAACCTCACACAAAATGGCTTTTCTGTGGTTCTCCACCGGTCTTTCTGTTGTGTGGGACAACAAAAATATGTATGTGTAATTGGAAAATGGCTTTTCGTATTTGTCTGGCGTGGTCTTTCACCCTCATCAGAGCTCTGGTATTTTGCCGGGTTTGGAACAGTCCCCTTTTGAGTTAAATCGCTTCATAATCTTCCCTTCTTTGTTAACATTGGACTGGACTCTGGATTTCTTTGTTTTCTTAGTTGAATGGATTTGCAGAAGGGAAAGCGGTTAGCATTTCAACGTCAGAGGCTCTAGCTAATGAGCATGTCGTCACCTTTCCTTTCTTCCCGCCAAGCCTACTTCCCTTTTGTCACTCTCGCAGTGTCTTGATTTGTTACTCCGCGCCAGCGAGATTAGCTGCAGACTCCAAATTTGTGACGGCTCGAATGGGCTGCCTGAACTGTTAGCAACGAGGAAATGTTCTCTGACATGAGCACAAAAGAAAAATGACCAAGAGCATGGCGAAGGGCCATGGCTCAGTGGTAGAGCAGATGGTTTGGCAGACAAAAGGTCCAAGGTTCTTGGCATCTCACACTGAAAATGAACACAGCTGGCAGCTTGAGTCTCTTAGAAGAGCAGCATGAACATGAGAAAAGTTCTGCTATGTCAGACCAGTGGTCCATCTAGTCCAGCATGCTTTTTCAGGAGGACTCAGAGGCCGGGGCTTCCCCCTGACGTTGTCTCATCCAATTTAAGGAGACTGTTCCAGAACTCTTCACAATCGGCCGTGGGTTTCCATTATTGTAAATGTTTTGGTCTTGTTTGCAGACCTGACCAGGACACCATTCAACTGCTGAATACATAATGATACCTAACACACAATAAATAGCACAGATTCCACCGTTAATCCTTGCGGAATTCCATTCCTTCCATTTCCAGAACTGTTCATTCAATTCTACTTCAGGGGATATGGCAGGACATGCGTTTTGCACACGGAGGATCCCAAGTTAATAGTTGGCACCTCCAGTTAAATTGTTTGGTGGGGGAGTCTAGGAAAGTCCTTAATCTGTCCTTGTTTAACAAGACAAATTGGAAGATACAGTTGGTAGGGGACATATTATTCCAGTCTAGTTCTACCTGCATTGATTCCCAGTTTGCTTCTAGGGTCAGGTCAGAGTACTGTTATTGATCTTTAAAGTCCTAGTCATCTTGGGACTAGCATATTTTAAGGACTGCCTACTCCTATATGAACCTGGCCTAGGAATGCCAGCCTCAAGGTGGGACCAGAGGATCCCCTGGAATTACAGCTCATCTCCAGACTGGTCAGTTCCCCAGAAGAATACAAATGTTTTGGAGGCTGAACTCTGCGGCATTGAGCCTTGCTGAGGTCCCAACCTGGCAACCCTACCACCACCCCCCATCCCCTACCAGTGGCCATTTGGGACCTGGTAACTCCATCCTGCCTGACCATTAGATTCATCTTCAGGAGCTATGATATTAGATCAGTGGAGACCCGAGAAAGGGATGTCTCAATCATGGCACCAAAATTATGGAATTCCTACCCCGAGAGATTCACCTGACCCTTCTATCATTGTATTCTTCCAGCGGGTGAAGATTTTTTCTGTTTTGCTTAGAGTTCCTTTGCTGATTCCCTGTTTAGGTGTTCTGTTTAAATATTGCTTTTAATTGTATCTATATATCTGTGCATTTTTAAAGCTGGTTTTAATGTTTTGATTGTTTGCTGCCTTATTTGTTCACTACCTTGTGTGGAAAGGCAGCATAAAACATTATAAATAAATAAGCAACTTCTTCATTAGGACTTAGGAAACTTGATGCAGAAGTTCTTATCCTGTTTAATAATTATAGTGCCTACACAATTCGATAAGACCACCCCCCTCCCCAATTCTTCCCTGCAGCCATACATCTCTCTCACTAGTATTTTGGGAGGGTGCAGAACAACTTGTTGTCCTTGCTGTGTGTCTAAGGATCTTCTTGAAAGTACAAATCTTGCTCACCAGGGAGAAAGTTCTGAGCAGAACTCTCCCTCTTTTCCATATCCTTGAATGCATGTGACTTCCAGCATGGTGTAGTGGCTAAGAGTGGCTGCCTCTAATCTGGAGACAGGGGGTTTGATTCTTCTACTCGTTCTCCAAATGAAACCTGCTGAGTGACCTTGGACCATAGAATCAGAACTGTACAGTTGGAAGGGTCATACAGGCCATCTAGTCCAACCCCCTGCTCAATGCAGGATCAGCCTCAAGCATCCAGGATAAGAATCCTAGAATCCTAGAGTTGGAAGGAGCCACACAGGCAAATGCTGGCAGGGGCTCATGGGAATTATAGTCCGTGAACATCTGGAGGACCACAGGTTGACTACCCCTGCTCTAGTCTACTCTACTGCCTGTTGTGTGCAAAAGCTTGGAAGAGGAATGAGATTGTGGGCTAAACCCTAGCATTACCCTGACCCATTTACAAATCGAAACAGCTCTTGGATCTGGGCCAGAATTGCAGAACACAGCAGTAGGGTTACCTGCCACTGCCTACAGTCCCTTTAACATTCCCTCTTCACCCAAATTGGCTTTTGCTATCTTCTCCTCTCCCCTCAAACATGGCTTAGGGTTGTGCGCTTCGGTGGCTGAAGCACACAACCCTAATTGGCCATCTCCTCTCCAAATGGCTGTGCTGGAAGGAATGGAGCATGACTTCCTCACATTCCTCACTGGCGCCACCAGGACCAAAAGGAGCATAAGCAAAGTACTGTTCTGTTCCTACTAGAGAATGCAGGGGTGGGGGGATCACCCGAGAAGCCCCTGCAACATTGCCTCTGAGCAGGTTGGGGTGGGGGCTTGTCAAAAGCCACTGGGTGCCCTTATCTTGCACCCTGTTTCCACCAGAATTGCCAGCTGTTCACCCACAGGATTGGGAAATGGGAGGTGGACCTAGCATTCCTAATTTGGATGGGGCATACTTTCAGAATGTGGGCTTTGGCAGCTCCCAACCATGCCCACCCCAGTGCTGGCCCCGTACAGCTGGCTGAGTCTCAAAACGCCTGGCATGACCGGGTTTTTGCTGCACGGCCCTGTCACTCAATGTCTCCTTTCTGCCCAATGTTCTTTAGGGCTTCCCAGGCGACATCGGCCCACCAGGACAAAACGGACCTGAAGGCATTAAGGTGAGCAGCGCTGAGAAACCAGACGTTGCGTCGAGTGGGTGAGAGCCAATGAAAACACAGGAACCAAGAAAGGAGGCTGGGAGGGAGGCAGCTGAGAGGAGAGAAAAACCCTGGAGATCCCTATGGATACCTCTGGCCAAATTTCTGGTTTTAAGGATCTGTTTGTATTGAGATGCCTCCAAGAGCTGGAGTGGATTTTTTTCCCCCTGCATCGGAGTTGATGTTGGATGCTATCCCATGGCAGCACGCGCTGGCAGGCGATCGTTTCTCCAGGCTTCGGTGGGCCTTTGCTGGCTGGTGCATTCGCTCTTGTTTCTGAACTTCTTTTCATCTCTTGCAGGGGAAGCCTGGAGCACGGGGGTTACCTGGCCCCAGAGGACAAGTTGGCCAAGAGGTGAGAATGTAGGAGAAAATGCTCACGCTGCTGCTTCCTGGGCTGCCTCAAGAGTCCTACCCTTTGTACCTTATTTGGGTGATCCCGAATCCCATCATTTTGAGGGAGAGAGAGGAAGCCCACTTTCTGTGCATTTCTGCCTGCATTTATAAATTTCCTCCTCGGGGTCTTTTTACCAACCCCAGCAGCTCTGTAGCCTTTGCTCAAACTCATTGTTTTGATCCAGGGCCAGTTACTATATTCTCAAAGTCAACATCTCCCCAGAACAGGAATCCCCAACCAGGGCTACCTGAAACCCTGCAGCTCTGTGAGAGCTCCCCAGAGGCACCCCGGCCATTCTTATATATCTGGCCATATTCAGCCACCCTTATGGCCCAGTTGCAGGGCTCCTCGAAGCCTGGAAAAGATTTCAGGGACTCCTCCACAGTCAAGAGCTTGAATAAGGCTGCCTTCGAATCTCAGACTGGTGGCTCTAACTGGAGAAGATTTAAGTCATACTTGCTTCCACAATATTTTGGAGCGTTATGTATTCTTTACCTGCAGTCCCATTAACTGTAGAAACTGACTTCTTGGCACAAGTAATGCAATTGCGTATTGACCCTTTTAATTTTGGGGGCAAGTTTCTAGCCCTCATGGCTGCTGAGAATCCAGAACAAAGCCCAAATGAACCTTTTGTCACCCTCCTCTTTTCTTTGCTTGTGGCACAGTGTGGTATTTCTTTTGCCAGAAGAAACTCTGGTTTTGCATGCCACCGAGGCGGCCCAGTTTTGGGTGGTGTGCAACTGATGCATGTGTCAAATGGTTTGAGTGACAGGATTGCCACAAGCAAAGAGTAGGGAAAGCAAGAAAGCTGCCCCAAAGGAAAGCCAGCATGCTGTAATTGCTATAGCAATAGCCCAATACCTGGGAGATCATTCTGCCATAATGTTTAGCACAAGGGTGGCCAAACTGTGGCTCTCCAGTTGTCCATGGACTACAATTCCCATGCATGTGCTGGCATGGGCTCATGGGAATTGTAGTCTATGGACATCTGGAGTGCCACAGTTTGGCTGCCCCTGGGGGGATTACCCTGTCTCAGTCTACCTATCTCAGTCTACCTAACAGTGTGGAGAGTAAAATGAGAAAGAGGGAACCATATATGCTGCCTTTAGCTTTTTGGAGAAAGTACAGGACAAATATATAACAGAAACCTTGATGATCTGCTTAACTAGATCCCTGTGCTTTTAAGGCTGTCTGGATAATATTTCAGTTTCTGGAACGATTCTAAATCGTTATTTTTATTCTTGCTTAATTATCCAGACTTTTACCCTCCGTTCTGTGGTCTTCTTTTAAGTTTAGTTGTGTGTGAACAGCTGCCAGTTGGGCTTGAGTTCTTCTTGCTAGTTGTAAGCAGGGAGCTGTTCAGATGTACCCAAATGAATTTGGATGCATCCTATTTGCATGAATACACTATTTCCTCCAACGATGAGAATTCTGTGTTGCTGCCCACCACTTCGTCTGCTGCTGATGCGGTCTGATTTTTAAGAAATGACACACAGCAAAGAAGGAGATTCAATTTGAGGCTTTTGAGGTGAGACTTGCTACTTGGTGTCTCTGTGTACCTTGGGTGACTGCCTGTGAATCGAATAACTCTTAGGGTTTGTTCTGAAATTCATTTCTCAAACAGATACCACCAGTTATACAGGTGCAATGTGGTCATCTAAAGCAGGGGTAGTCAACCTGTGGTCCTCCAGATGTCCATGGACTACATTCCCCATGAGCCCCTGCCAGCAAATGCTGGCAGGGGCTCATGGTAATTGTAGTCCGTGAACATCTGGAGGACCACAGGTTAACTACCCCAGATCTAAAGGATGCATCTGACAATACAAGTCTTAAAAAAGGATGTACTGCAAGCGACTCCCTCTTTATTCAAATGCACCAACTTAATTCCCATGGTACTAGGAAGTACTGCCACTTTTCCAGTAAATTTAGACCTTGAATTTGGCAGAAGTAGCTTCAATGACAAAGCAACTACCGGCACAACTGTGAAGCTGGCTAACACGACACTGTGTTTGCAACAAACTTGTGTTTTTATAACAGAGGGAGTTGTTTGGTATGTTTGCCCAGTGAGCACATTTGATGTCAACTTCTCAGGATGCCTTTTGAGGATTCCATTGCACCAGGCAACAGTTGCGGGATTTCTTTGCTTTTCTGTATCTAGTAGTCTCCGCAGCTCTCGCTAACATCCAGGTTCTGTGTGCTCCTCAGGGTGACGAAGGGCCTACAGGACCACCTGGCATTCCAGGGCTGGAGGTAAGACAAGGGTTGGTGCACACTGCAGTTTCTTGGGGTGGTACATTTGGGAGAGCCCTGCGATCCAAACTCCCCTCCCCTTCTTGGTTGCTGCGGACTATGACTGCTGTCTTCAGTGCTCTAGTTTAGTTTGGATAGCTCTACCTCACCACTCATAGAATCATAGAATCACAGAATCATAGAGTTGGAAGGGGCCATACAGGCCATCTAGTCCAACCCCCTGCTCAATGCAGGATCAGCCCAAAGCATCCTAAAGCACCCAAGAAAAGTGTGTATCCAACCTTTGCTTGAAGACTGCCAGTGAGGGGGAGCTCACCACCTCCTTAGGCAGCCTATTCCACTGCTGAACTACTCTGACACTGAATTTTTTCCCCCTGATATCAAGCCTATATACTTGTAGTTTAAACCCATTACTGCGTGTCCTTTCCTCTGCAGCCAATGGGAACAGCATCCTGCCCTCCACTCAGCACTTCAGCTGGCAGGGGCTCTTCAGCTGGCAGCACTTTGCAACAAGCAAAGCCAGAGAGTTTTGTCCCTGAAAAAGCAAAAAAGGGTCCTTCCCAGTGCCATTGTCTAGGGGTGGAATAGTACAGACACACTGGGAAACCAATATGGAAATAAAAAATATCCAAATTGGACTTATATAGAGTTGTCTATCTTCATTTTCAGTTATTCTTCAATTCTTATGTCATACAAGTCCCGATGCGTTTTGCCTACAGCTTTTTCAAGGGGCGGTTCTTGAAAAATACAAAAGTAAAATTAGTAGTTGTTCAACATTGATATTAGCAAATTAACAAGCAATGGTCATGAATACATACTTTATATTTAAGGACCAACTTGTTATTATCTAGGGGTAGCCAAATGGTGGTTCTCCAGACGTCCATGGACTACAATTCCTGTGAGCTCCTGACAGCATGGTGCTGTCAGGGTCTCATGGGAATTGTAGTCCATAGACATCTGGAGAGCCAGTTTGGCCATTCCTGGAGGTCACGTCTTGAGAGTCTGTTGTGATACTTCACTGGTTGTCAAAGATGTACGATTGAGCTGAATTTGTTTTAAAAATCTGGCTTTTATTAATTTTAACAGAAAATGTCAGCCAATAAAAAGGAGGCTGCAGCAGCTTCCTTCCCTAATTTTTGCCATATTTAATTCCCTAGCCTCTCCCCTCCGTCTCTTCTACATTGTTCTTACAGTTTTAAAGTTCCTGTTTGTTCAGGATTTTGGATCTGGATTATGGATCCTGGGGTACAACTACTTTTAGCTGGCCTCCCTGCCCGATTCCACCAATTTATCTTATTGTTTGCTCTGCCCTCAGCCATGCGCCTGGTGGAATAACGCTGTTTTTCAGACCCTGTGGAACTTTGGTAGGCTCATCAGGGCCCTGATCTCTGCTGGCAGCATATCTCACCATGTTGGGGCCAGGGCTGAAAAGGCCCTGACCCTGGTTCAGGCCAGGCACTCATCTTTTGGGCTAAAAGACCAACAGCATATTGATACGATGATTTCAGTGCTGTCTTGGGATTTTATTGCGAGAATATTTAAAAGTAATTTCATGTTAAAAATTATATTTACATTTTAAGAAATGTTGAATTTTGTATGATTTTATCTATTGCAATCTGTCCTGAGTCTCTGGGAAATGGCAGGGTATAAATCAAGCAAGCAAGCAATGCATATATTGGTGTCGTGGTTAAGAGCAGCGGCTTCTAATCTAGTGAGCCAGGTTTGATTCCCTGCTCCTCCACATACAGCCAGCTGGGTGATCTTGGGCTAGTCACAGTCCTGTTAGAGCTGATCTCATAGAGCAGTGCTGTCAGAGTTCTCTAAGTCCCACCTACCTAACAGTGTGTCTGTTCTGGGGAGAGGAAGGGAAGGTGATTGTAAGCCACTTTGAGACTCCCCTGGGCAGTAAAAAGTGGGATATTAAACCCAACTCTTCTTCTAATCAATACATTTCAGGCACATCCATACCTCTAGAACACTATAAAAGAAAACAGAGTGGTTTTCCAGTGTAAACTTGCAAGCTGGTGGGCTGACTTATTTATTTATTTATTTATTTATTTATTTATTTATTTATTTATCATACTTATATACCGCCCTCCCCGGAGGCTCAGGGCGGTTTACATCATAACAGAGAACAATACATAAAACAGTCTGTAAAACATGTATAACTGATAACTAATAATTGTAACCAAATAACAGCACAGTATAACAATATAGTAATACAACAGGTCCAGGGCTTATTGATGGGATTCTGAGGAGCGGGTGGGGGGGAGCAGGGGCCCTTTGGTCGCTGTTGATTACGTCTGGTCTCGGCCAAATGCCTGGTGGAGGAGCTCCTTTTTGCAGGCCCTGCGGAACTGTTTAAGCTCCATCAGGGCCCTGATCTCCTCTGGGAGCTCATTCCACCAGGTAGGGGCCAGAACAGAGAATGTTCTGGCCCTGGTCGAGACCAGACGGACTTCTTTTGGGCCAGGGATCCTTAGCTGATTGGTGGCAGTAGAGCGCAGAGCTCTTTTGGGGGCATAGGCGGGGAGGCGGTCCCCCAGGTACACTGGGCCCTGACCGCGTATGGCCTTGAAGGTAATAACCAGAACCTTTAGTCTGATCCGGAATTCAACTGGTAACCATTGCAGCTGGTGGAGAATAGGCCGGATATGAGACCTCCACGGTGTTGCTGTGAGGCTCCTGGCTGCTGCATTTTGAACCAGTTGTAGTTTCCGGGTCAGGGCTAAGGGCAGGCCTGCGTAGAGCGAGTTACAAAAGTCCAGTCTAGAGGTGACCGTCGCATGAATCACTTCATGTTTGGAAAGCATTTCCATTTGATTCTTCTTGAAGTGAAACAAGTGGAAGATCTCAGCAGCTACTTCCATCAGCAGAAAACCCAAATGCATCCTGCCATTCACTAGGAAAGGTTATGGTTTGGTGGCAGAGCATGTGCTTTACAGGCAGAAGGTCCCAGTTTTGCAGAAAGCAGACCTTTCTCTGAGGATTGCTGTGGGTCAAAGTAATGGCTGCTTCATCTGTTCGCATTTTCCTGGTCTCAGAAGGAATGACTGCAGACTTTTGAAATGCATGCATCCCCTTCACGCATCAGATTGCTCACATGAGTAGCAACTAAAGGTAAAGGTAAAGGTATCCCCTGTGTAAGCACTGGGTCATGTCTGACCCTTGGGGTGACGCCCTCTAGCGTTTTCATGGCAGACTCAATACGGGTGGTTTGCCAGTGCCTTCCCCAGTCATTACCATTTACCCCCCAGCAAGCTGGGTACTCATTTTACCAACCTCGGAAGGATGGAAGGCTGAGTCAACCTCGAGACGGCTTCTGGGATCGAACTCCCAGCCTCATGGGCAGAGATTTAGACAGCATGTTGCTGCCTTACCACTCTGCGCCACAAGAGGTTCATATGAGTAGCAACTAGCAGCAGGTAATTGGCTGGCTGCAGAAAAGTGCAGATGTTTTCTTCAGCCAGCTAATTGCCTCCAACTAAAGGCACACACCCCCTTCAAGGATCGCTGCCTTGTTGTGGCAAGGGGGCTTGCGTAGTTCAGTGAAGCTATGAGCTATGCCGTGCAGGGCCACCCAAGACGGACAGGTCATAGCTGAGAGCTCTGACAAAAGGTGATCCACTGGAGAAGGAAATGGCAAACCACTCCAGTATCTTTGCCATGAAAACTCTATGGACAGTTCCAATAGGCATAACGATATGACGCTGGAAGATGAGCCCCTCAGGTCGGAAGGTGTCCAATATGCTACTGGGGATGAGCAGACGGCTAGTACGAGTAGCGCCAGAATGAATGAAGCGGCTGGGCCAAAGCCGAAAGGACGCTCAGTTGTGGAAGTAACTGGTGGCGAAAAGACAGTCCGATGCTGTAAAGATTTTTATTCCATAGGAACCTGGAACGTCAGATCCATGAATCAAGGCAAGCTGGACGTGGTTAAACAAGAAATGAGAAGACTGAACATCGACATTTTAGGAATCAGTGAACTAAAATGGACAGGAATGGGTGAATTTAATTCAGATGACCATCAGGTATACTACTGTGGACAAGAATCTCGCAGAAGAAATGGAGTAGCCTTCATAATCAATAAGAGAGTAGGAAAAGCAGTCTTGGGATACAATCCCCAAAATGACAGAATGATCTCAGTTCGAATCCAAGGCAAACCATTCAACATCACAGTGATCCAGGTCTATGCCCCAACCACTGCTGCTGAAGAGGATGAAGTTGATCAGTTCTATGAAGCCCTACAACACCTTATAGAAGCAACGCCAAAAAATGATGTGCTTATCATCATGGGGGATTGGAATGCTAAAGTAGGAAGCCAAAAGATAACTGGGATAACAGGCAAGTTTGGCCTTGGAGTACAAAATGAAGCAGGGCACAGGCTGGTAGAATTTTGTCAAGAGAATACAATGGTCATAGCAAACACTCTTTTCCAACAACCCAAGAGACGACTCTACACATGGACATCACCAGACGGTCAACACAGAAATCAGATTGACTATGTACTCTGCAGCCAAAGATGGAAAAGTTCTATACAGGCAATAAAAACAAGACCAGGAGCTGATTGTGGTTCAGATCATGAGCTTCTTGTTGCAAAATTTAGGCTTAAATTGAAGAAAGTAGGGAAAAGCACTAGGCCACTCAGGTACGAACTAAATCATATCCCCGACGAATATACAGTAGAGGTGACAAATAGATTTAAGGAATTAGATCTGATAGACAGAGTGCCTGAAGAACTATGGATGGAGGTTCGCAACATTGTACAAGAGGTAGCAACTAAAACCATCCCAAAGAAAAAGAAATGCAAGAAATCAAAATGGCTGTCTGAGGAAGCTTTACAAATAGCTAAGGAGAGAAGGGAAGTGAAAGGCAAGGGAGAAAGAGAAAGATACACCCAATTGAATGCAGAATTCCAGAGAAAAGCTAGAAGAGATAAGAATGCCTTCTTAAATGAACAGTGCAAACAAATAGAAGAAAACAATAGAATGGGGAGGACCAGAGATCTTTTCAAGAAAATTGGAGATATGAAGAGAACGTTTCATGCAAAGATGGGTATGATAAGGGACCAAAATGGTAGGGACCTCACAGAAGCAGAAGAGATTAAGCAAAGGTGGCAAAATTATACAGAAGAACTATACAAGAGCGAGCTTAACATCCCTGATGACCACAGTGGGGTAGTTACTGACCTGGAGCCAGACATCCTGGAATGTGAAGTCAAATGGGCCTTAGGAAGTCTGAGCAACAATAAAGCTAGTGGTGGTGACAGCATTCCAGTTGAACTATTCAAAATCTTAAAGGACGATGCAGTAAAAGTGCTACACTCAATATGCCAGCAAATTTGGAAAACTCAGCAATGGCCACAGGATTGGAAAAGGTCAGTTTACATTCCAATCCCAAAGAAGGGCAATGCCAAAGAATGTTCAAACTACCGCACCATTGCACTCATTTCTCATGCTAGCAAAGTTATGCTCAAAATCCTACAAGCTAGGCTCCAGCAATATGTGGACCGAGAACTTCCAGAAGTACAGGCAGGATTTCGAAGAGGTAGAGGAACTAGAGATCAAATTGCCAACATACGCTGGATCATGGAAAAAGCTAGGGAGTTCCAGAAGAACATCTACTTCTGCTTCATTGACTATGCTAAAGCCTTTGATTGTGTGGAGCACAACAAATTGTGGCAAGTTCTTAAAGAGATGGGAATACCAGAGCATCTTATTTGTCTCTTGAGAAATTTATATGCAGGTCAAGAAGCAACAGTGAGAACTGAACATGGAATCACGGATTGGTTCAAAATTGAGAAAGGAGTTCGGCAAGGCTGTATACTGTCGCCTTGCCTATTTAACTTGTATGCGGAGCACATCATGAGAAAGGCGGGATTAGAGGAGTCACAAATTGGGATCAAGATTGCAGGGAGAAATATCAACAACCTCAGATATGCAGATGATACCACTCTAATGGCAGAAAGTGAAGAGGAACTAAAGAGCCTGTTGATGCGGGTGAAGGAGGAGAGTGCAAAAGTTGGCTTGAAACTCAACATCAAGAAAACAAAGATCATGGCAGCCGGCCCTCTCAATTCCTGGCAAATAGATGGGGAAGAAATGGAGATAGTGAAAGATTTTATTTTCCTCGGCTCCAAGATCACTGCAGATGGGGACTGCAGCAAAGAAATTAAAAGACGCTTGCTCCTGGGGAGGAAAGCTATGGCAAATCTAGACAGCATCCTAAAAAGCAGAGACATCACCCTACCAACAAAAGTGCGTTTAGTCAAGGCTATGGTATTCCCAGTTGCAATGTATGGCTGCGAAAGTTGGACCATAAGGAAGGCCGAGCGTCAAAGAATTGAGGCTTTTGAACTCTGGTGCTGGAGAAGACTCTTGCGAGTCCCTTGGACTGCAAGGCGAACAAACCGGTCAGTCCTAGAGGAGATCAGCCCTGACTGCTCTTTAGAAGGCCAGATCCTGAAGATGAAACTCAAATACTTTGGCCACCTCATGAGAAGGAAGGACTCCCTGGAGAAGAGCCTAATGCTGGGAGTGATCGAGGGCAAAAGAAGAAGGGGACGACAGAGAATGAGGTGGATGGATGGAGTCACTGAAGCAGTAGGTGCAAACTTAAAAGGACTCCAGGGAATGGTAGAGGACAGGAAGGCCTGGAGGATCATTGTCCATGGGGTCGCGATGGGTCGGACACGACTTCGCACATAACAACAACAACAACAAAGGCACACACATGAGGTCTATGCTGGGGTGGCCAAACTGTGGCTCTCCAGAAGTCCATGGACCACAACTACCACAAGCCCCTACCAGTAGGATCACTTGGCATGGTCTCATGGTGACTGTAGTTCATGGCCATCTGGAGAGCCACAGTTTGGCCACCTGTGGTCTTTGCACATAAGCAATGTTTGGCCTGAAATGGACATTGACAGCGTCCTTTTTAGCCATCTTGAGGTTCCTTTTTAACCATTTTGGTTTTCCCCTGTCAATGCGACCTTGAATTTCCATGTAGAAGTTGAGGCAGTGGCAGATAATGACAGCATTTATAATGATTTCCGTACCTTTTCCCTTGAACTTAATTTGGTCTTTTGATTATTTGTGTTTCTTACTGTGTACTTGTGACTTTTTTCAGGGTCCCCTTGGCAGGAAGGGCTTTCCGGGAAAACCAGGTCCTGATGGTTTAAAGGTAAAAAGAGGAGTTTAAGTTTCACCTGAAATTCAAGCTTCAGGGAGTAATGTTAAAATTCAGGGGATTCTGTTGCTTCTGGTGAACATGCCATGGATCTTCCGCCAATATATGTATATGTTTTTTGTTCTCCTTTCTGCTTTTTTTTTGTTGCTCTGGAAATTCCGTCTCAGTGTGGTTTCTGTGATAGGAAGAATGATGGCGCATATTTTTTGAAACCACAGCATTTTATTATTAACCAGCATGGTCCTCCTCTGAATCCCCCCCTTTTTTTCCATGAACCTCTCTCTGAGTTTCTGTCCCAAAACAGCAACAGACACCCATCCCCCCCTGCAGTCTAATTGGATGCAGAATAGTTCCAGGGCATGTCTCCCTCCCTCCTCGTTCTTCCCAGAGATAAGAATGCAACTCTCAAAATCCACAAAGGACGAGTCAGTCCTAGCAGACCATCTGTAAGCATGCCATGCAGCCACTGAGAGAACACAGCTGTTGTTACCCCAAGACCTCCTGCTCTTGACATCCTGTGTTAATGCCGTGCTAATTGGATGCTCTGTTAAGTCTGAATCTCCCATGTCCCTCAAGCTGGTTTGCTTGCAGCTATCTTACATTTCTGGGACTCTTCAGCAGGTCAGCCAATCTGCGCAGAGTGCTAAGAGCTGCATGAGATAAGGAAGTGGTGTTTCTTCTGCCCCAGGAGACTTATAATTTACTATGGATTATGGCTGCCTTGTGGCTCTATTAAGCCATTGATTTTGATGCAATGTCCAAAAGGGAGGACCACGGCTTGCAGTTGACCAGCAAAGCAGAACTGGGAACTATGGTCTGAAGTGGTTTGCAATTGCTTGGAGATGGTCACTGAATCGACCGACATGATTAGAATTGGCTGGCAGGCGACAATCCGAAATCACACAGATTGGAAAACTGGCTTTATGTAAACCCTGGTTTGGCAGGAGGTCTGAACGGACAACCGTAATTTTACCCATTGCTCTGTCTCTGGAGGCCACTGCCAACATAAAAAGACGGTCCTGAAACCAGGGTTTGTTTGTAAACTGTAAGCATGATTTGGGTTGTGATCCATGAACCATTCCAATAATTGTTTGGCATGACGGCTTTGGTTGAATTGTTACCGATGTGTATATTGTACGTCTTGTGAAGTGCTATGATATTTGAAGAGGAAACCTTGAACCCGTGGCTTCATATTTGGCATTGACAAGTGGCTGCAATTCCCCGGAAAATGTCCACCAAAGGTTTGCGAGTGTGCATACCGTGTGGACCTACAGTAAACATGGAAGAAATGAATCTGCTACGTAAAGCAGGAGTGGCCAAACTGTGGCTGTCCAAATGTCCATGGACTACAAGTCCCGTGAGCCCCTGCCAGTGCTGGCAGAGGCTCATGGTAATTGTAGTCCATGGACATCTAGAGATGCACACTTTGACCACCCCTTGCCTAGGGGCAACACTGATTGTGTAGAAAAGCTGGTACTTTTGCAAACAGTATTCCCAGGAAGAGTAGCTCTGTGGCTGAAGAAAAATAACTTACTGCAACTAGTTATGACTTTCAGTCTATTTAGAGAACGCGGCGAGGTTAACCCTTTAACTCAGTGGTCCCCAAACCCAGGTCGGGAACCAGTACCAGTCCGTGGATCAGTCGGTACCGGACCATGGCTCCTCCTTGTCCTCCTCTCTATTTGCTGCCTCGGGGGCTGCCCTTCCACTCTGCCGCCAGCTCACCTTTGGTGTTCTTCAGTGCTCTTCAGTGGCCACCATGGCTGGGGCTCCCCTTTGGCGTGGCACTGCACAGCTGCTGCTGGCAGCGCCCCCCAGTGGGCGGCAGGAAGTCAGGGGTGCCGGCAGGAAAGCAAGGGGCTCAGGCAGCGGCAACGTCCCTCTGCAAATGACTACCCCCCCCCAGGCCTGAGTAAAATTGTCAAGTGTTGACCGGTCCCCTGTGATAAAAAGGTTGGGGACCACCGCTTTAACTGAAATACACCTAATGGCACTGATCCTTTGTCTTTTCTTAGAAAAGAGTCTAGAATGAGGAATTCAGCTTTGAATTTCATCAGGCCAGTCCTGTGCTGTGATGCCAGAGGCAAGTTGTGTGTGAAACAGGAATAATCCGGGAAGAGCAGACTCAAACTAAAATAATAAAAGAAGTCTTGCCTTGCACGCTTATTTTGAGTGCAGAAGCAAAATTGTACTGCATTGAGTAATCTGCTCCACAAAGGGCAACGTTAGTTAGGAACTAGCTCAGGACCGCACCACGAGGAGCAGATCGGAATCCACCCTCTGAAATCTCCCCCTCCCGTATGCTGGGATCATATGGAGGCTTCATTGAGCCCTTTTTTGTGTTTTGTTTTCTTTTGAGTAACCTACGAAGTCATATCTTTCCTTGTGCTTGGGAAATCCCCTGAGCTGCTTCTCTGTGGGTGGTCTGTTTTTGCTGTTTTCCTGATCAGAACAGGAGGCACCTTCTTTACTTTTGGACATAGTGATGTTCTGCTGTCATTCTCCATCTCCATTCAGGGTGAACCAGGGAATCCAGGCCGGCCCGGAAAAGTTGGTGATCAGGTAAATAACTTTGGTTTCATTCACTCAGTTTTGCCTCTTCCTAATATGGTTATTTTCTTGCAGTAAAAAAAGGTAAAGGTATCCCCTGTGCAAGCACCGAGTCATGTCTGACCCTTGGGGTGACGCCCTCTAGCGTTTTCATGGCAGACTCAATACGGGGTGGTTTGCCAGTGCCTTCCCCAGTCATGACCGTTTACCCCCCAGCAAGCTGGGTACTCATTTTACCGACCTCGGAAGGATGGAAGGCTGAGTCAACCTTGAGCCGGCTGCTGGGATTGAACTCCCACCCTCATGGGCAGAGTTTTCAGACTGCATTTCTGCTACCTTACCACTCTGCGCCACAAGAGGCTCTTTTTCTAGCAGTAGGCTTTGGTTTGTGCCAAAAATTATTTTGGATCATGTGTTCCTCTCTGTCAATGGAATTTAAAATGCTGTCATTGTTTTACTTATTATTCTCATGTGTTTGATTGAAAAAGTCAACTTCCTGCTTTTCTCCTGTGGCTAGCAAAGCACTGATCAATAAATCCAAGTTCCAATAAATCAGCATTATATAAACAACTCATCCTTTAAAGCACTATAAGTGACAGTTTACAGCAGCTTGGCAAAAATGTTTTATTGTACAAAGAAGCCAGCCATTACAAAATCCTCATAACCTAGATCATTAATCAAAAACTGGTTGAGAGGGTTCAACAGTCTTTATGATGTTGGTGTGCAAGATCGTATGGAAAGAGGCTGCTAGAGCAGTGTGACATTTGACCCGTGTAAAGAGAAAATTATATTAATACTGCAAAAGTCACAGTGCAGCATGAACGCCAGTGGAAGGTGCATGTACAAAGCTATCCAGAGCCTTAATTAACTGATTATCCAGCTGTTGAAGAGACAGCAGCTCCAAAGGAACTGTCAGAAGTTTGAACAGGAGCTTGGATATTCCTTACTGGTTCACTGTTTGTAACTCAAGAAATGGAGCTGGAATTTACCCTGTAGATTCTATGCATCACTAGTGATGCATTATTATTAAGACTAGAATTAAAGCCCGTTGTAACTGATACAGCGAGCGCTAGAAGGGGGTGAGGGGGAGGCATGCCTGCTCCCTTGGGGCAGGAATCCCTTCAGGCGTCTCAGCGAGGTGGGTGGAGGGCCTCGTGGGCCAAGGGTGAAGGGAAGGCTCCCCCCCATCCCCCCTGGGCTGCCCATAGTGTCCTCCAGGAAACGGTGCAGAAAGATAAATGTAGAAGGGAAGGAAAGGAAGTGAAGACAGGAAGGAAGAAAGAAGGAAAGAAGGGAAGGCAGGAAGGGATAAAGATCAGGAAGGAAAGAAGAGGAGAAAGGAGGAAAGAAAGAAGGAAGGGAGAGGAGGAAGGGAGAAAGTAAAAAAAAGAAGGAAGAAAGTAAAAAAAAGAAGGAAGGAAGGAAGGAATAAAAATCAAGAAGGAAGAGAAGAAAGAAGGGAGGGAGGAAGAAGAAGAAGAAGGAAGAAAAACAAGAGAAGGATGGAATAAAAATCAGGAAGGAAGGGAGAAGAGAAAGGAAGAAAGAAGGGAGGGAGAGAGGGAGGAAGAAAAAGTAGGAAGGAAGGAAGAAGGAATGATGGAATAAAAATCAGTAAGGAAGGAAGACGAGAATGGAAGAAAGATAAAAGGAAGGGAAGGAAAGAATGGAGGAATGAATTAAGGAAGAAAAGGAAGAAACACCCCCACCCTCCGCTGGCTCCCGTTGGGCTGGGAAGCCCTCATGCTGCCTCTGTGAGGCTGTGGGAGGGCTTCCTGGCCCAAGGAGGAAGAAAAAGACCCCCCTCCCCCCCACCAGTTCCCTCATGCCACTTTGCAGTGGTGGTGTGAGGGCTTCCCGGCCCAACCGGAATTGAGGCCACCACCGCCACCCCACCCCCAGGGCACTTACATGTGGTCTGGTCAGCTTCCAGGGGCAAACTGCTGGCAATGATGGCAGAGCCAGGGTGGAAGGATGGGCCTGTCAGGACTGTGGGCACCCACAGAGTAGGTGTGGCCTGTCCGAGGCAGGGCCCAATCGAGATGTGCTTCATGCGTCCCGATTGGGCCCGGCCTCGGACAGGACAGGCCCAGTGTCCACCCACCCACCTCTTACGCTGTTATTTTAACAGCAAAGCGCTTATAAAGATTTATTCTTTTGATCAAATGTACTCTAAGGTAGCGATCCCCAACCTGTGGGCCGCGGACCACATGTGGTCCTTCGACTAATTGGAGGTGAGCCCTGAAGGATGCCTTCTCCCCCCACCCCCGGCCCTTTACTTCATCCCCCCCCCAGCCCTTTACAACACACTTCATTGTTGTGGTGTGTCTGTATCTTATTTTAAAGGGATGTTTAAACATTACCATAGCGATCAGAGAGCGCTAGGGCAGTGGTTGAGAGTAGAGGAGTAAACTACACCCCCCCCCACCGGGCCTCAGTAAAAGGTGTTGAGTGGTCCCCGATGATAAAAAGGTTGGGGATCACTGCTCTAAGGCATTTCCCCTCCCCCAGACCTTTAATGGCATAGTAATATTAACAATCATCCAGGTACCTAGTAAACAGGAATGTTCTGTCTACTTAAGAATGCAGATATTTGAGGTAATAGTAATCAGAATCAAGTTTATTGTGCGGCCATAGGCCTTTACAAAGTACAAAAAGTCAACCATAAGCAATAAAAGCAGGTCACAGGATAATAGCACATACACTGGAATCCATGCAGCGGAATATCACAGATCATCAGAATCAGCCATTGCCCCTCACTTAGACCTTATCTGTCTGGCAACCAGAGCAAGCAGTACAATGCTATTGGAAATTTATGGATCAGCTGGCCAGCCCCCGCCCGCCCCACAATAGTGGTTTTGATAGATCAGTGGCCTGACTCAGTAGAAAGCAGCTTAATATTATCACGTGACTTGCAGTCTTTTGGCATGAAATCTTTTTTGAAGCATGGACAGTTAATAGTCTTGAATCTAGATGAAAATAGGCTACAGTCTTCTCACCTAATTGAAACAGGAAAAGGTTACTCACCTGTACTAAGAAATCTCTGAGGTGATGTTGCACTGAACGTAGGGAGGCCATCACTGAATGGCAGAACATTTACTTTGCATGTTGGGAGTTTCCAGAACACATGTTGGGAAAGACTCTGGTTGGAATTCTGGAGAGTCACTCATGAAAGCAGTGAGCTGGATGATCTGACACAGTCTGAGGATGCTTCATGTCTTCATAAGAAAATGGCCAAGTCTATGTACATCTGAATCTGAGGTGGGGTATCTCAGTGGACTTAAGCTCTGCGACATTTAAAAGGATATGGAAAAACCTTATCTTCCTTAGTCCTTCAAGAGTTGTTGCCAATCGAACAGATAATACTGAGGTAGTTAGATGAATTGTTTGATTTAGCACAAGCCAAAGTCATATAATTATAAGCTCATTTCAAATTCTCCACCTTTAATGAAAAGCCTGCTTCAAGCTCTAGTCTCCATGATCCATTATAGGGAATCCCAAGAAATGGTTGTAATTTGCAAGATCTGTAGGGTATATGGATCAGCTTGATGTGGTGGTTAAGAGTGGCAGCTTCTAATCTGGAGAGATGGGTTTGATTCCCCGCTCCTCCACATGCAGCCATCTGGGTGACCTTGGGCTAGTCGCAGGCCTGATAGTGCTGTTCTCACCGAGTGGATTTGTCAGGGCTCTCTCAACCCCACCCACTTCACGAAGTGTCTGTTGTGGGGAGAGAAAGGGAAGGTGATTGCAAGCCGCTTTGATACTCCTTCGGGCAGTGAAAAGCAGGGCATTAAAAACAACTCTTCTTCTTCAACAACAACATATGAAGAATATCCTACAGGGGGCATCAGAGGGAGATGTGTAGTTAACATATTTAGATTAGAAATTTCTTAGTAGTTTTGAAATTACCTCCTCCTGCGTCCTCATTGGCTCAGCTGGAGACCGCCTACCCCTTTGAGCACACTTTCTCCCTGATTGCTCTGCTTCTTTGCATATTTACTTGCCCAACAAAAATGAGTGAATTAAGCCCAACAAGTGTGATTTCTTTTTGCCCCCTGGAAAGAAAGGACCTTTCAGATTCAACAAAACAAAATCAGAGTCCAGTGGCACCTTTAAGACCAACAAAATTTATTCAAGGCGTGAGCTTTCGAGTGCAAGCACTCTTCCTCAGACTTGCACTTGAAAGCTCACGCCTTGAATAAATCTTTGTTGGTTTTAAGGGTGCTCTGGACTCTGATTTAGTTTTGTTGTGCTACTTCAGACCAACAGAATCTTTCAGATTCAGTCAGGGTTCAGCAACTACGTTCCCTGTGTGCAAATGTCCCATGGTAATTGCCTTACGGGAGTCATTGTGACGAACTATACTGGATTGTAATCTTGAACAGTGGAGTATTGGAGAAATTTGGAGGGCAGAAGGAAGGCTTTCTGTTTTAACAGCTTGAGGTGGAACCACAGATGGAACAAGAAACAAGCACACGTCCTCTTCATGTCTGCATCGGCTATCAAATCCCCCAAGCATTCTGCAGCCTCAGAGCCCGCAACACGTTTTCCTCATTCCCATGTGACCACATGGAACAGCCATCGGTGGTTTTGGCAAGATCAGATGTGGGCTACCCCGCCATTGGCTGAGGGCTCTCTGGTCTGTAGAGAAGCCACTGTGTGCATGACGATAGAGTTCTGTTGGGTTAGTTTTTGCTTTTAATCTGTTTTCTTCTTCTTCTTCTGTGGTTCAGTCTCTTGTTTGTCTACATCCCTCTCTGGAGATTGTTTCTCCCATCCCAGCCAAAAACATCCAAAATACAGTTTTGTGAGGGTTTCCCCTTGTCAAGCCTGAGAATTCTGCCCGGCTTTCTAGGCAGGATCATCTTTTAGTAATCTTGCTTATTTCTTTCGCCTGTGATGGGAATAGTATTTCTAATCCCATCAGTCATTTGCTAAAAATTGGAAATCAGTCTCATATGTCTGCTTGTTGAATCAGAGGCCCTCCAGCACAGGCTTCACTTTGCATACAGATGTTTCTGTGCCTGATGTTCTCCAGTTTGAAGGATCTTTTTTCTGTCCCATTTTGCCTGTGGAAAAGTGCCTGCACTCGAAAGCTCAGGCCTTGAATACATCTGTTGGTCTTAAAGATGCTATTGGGTTCGATTTTTATTTTGCTCTTTCAGACCAACATCTTCCATCCCTGACACCCCAGAGAATTGTTGCCTGTCTAAGAAATCAGTGTTGAACCCCTGAACTTACTCAAACTTGATCCTGAATTTATGACTTCCATGAAAAGAATATACATGGACGTGGCTTATTCATACTTTATACATACTTGGATGTAAGATGACCCCTTCTTTTTCTTGATGGCACATTTGGGGAGGAAAAACAACAACCCTTCCATTTGGATCTTCCTTTTGTGTTTCGTTAGGCATTCCCTCAGCAAACCCTCCTTCCTGACCAGTGTTTTAATTCCCACCTGTATTGTAACTCTGCTTTTAATTTGTTTTAATGATGCGTCTTAGGGTTTCTAAAAAAATTCCCAACGGTTTTAAAGTGTGATTTTTGTCATATCTACTTTAAATGGGTAGTCATGTGGGGGGCCCTTGTGAAAGCAGGAAGGCAGTATATAAATTTTGTAAATAAATCAATACAGTAGCTGCATCATTAGACTGAGTATAAGTTAGCTTCATAAGTTGGAGGTGGTGCTATAGTTAGGTGGGGATGGAGGTTTTCTGGGGAGATAATTGATTTCCAGACTACAGAAATCTGTTCCTCTGGAGAAAACCACTGCTTTGAAGGGTGGACTCTGTGACATCCAAACCCAACACTTCTTACACTCCACCCCACCAGGGTTGCCAGCTCTGGGTTGGGAAATACCTGGAGATTTTGGAGGTGGAGCCACGAGTGGGTGGGATTTGAAGTGGGGAGGGACCTCAGTGGACATTAATATTCTGAAGTCCCCCCTCCAAAGCAGCCATTTTCTTCAGGGGAACTGATCTCTCTTGCCTGGCGATGAGCTGTGATCCTGGGGGATCCCCAGGTATCAAAATAGGGCTGACATCCCTACACCCAACCAATCTCCAGGAGTTTCCCAACTCAGAATTGGTAAGCTTTTTCTTGAAATGCAGATGATCTTTGGGTGAATCACTAGCATGACCAAAGATTCTCAGCAGTTATTGGGACTTTTCTGCTGTCTATATCCCTGGAGAGCTACTGCCAGTGTAATATTTCTGGGTCCATAGATATAAAGGCATGAGGAGGCATTTGAACAAGGAATGGTCTGGTCTACTTTAATACAAAGAAGAAATAATATATCATTTGCAAAGCTGTCTTAAAGCCTTGTTGAGCCGGTTTGGTGGTGTGGTTAAGAAGAAGAAGAAGAGTTGGTTCTTATATGCTGCTTTTCCCTACCCGAAGGAGGCTCAAAGCGGCTTACAGTCGCCTTCCCTTTCCTCTCCCCACAACAGACACCCTGTGGGGTGGGTGAGGCTGAGAGAGCCCTGATATCACTGCCCGGTCAGAACAGCTTTATCTGTGCCGTGGCGAGCCCAAGGTCACCCAGCTGGATGCATGTGGGGGAGCGCAGAATTGAACCTGGCATGCCAGATTAGAAGTCCGCACTCTTAACCACTACACCAAACTGGCTCTCCTACACCAAGACCGGCAGACTCTAATCTGGAGAACCAGGATTGCTTCACGCACTTCTCCACATGCAGCCAGTTGGGTGATCTTGGGCCATCATAGTTCTCTCAGCCCGAGCTACTGTTGTGAGAAGAAGAAGGTATCTGTTGTGAGAAGAAGGTATCTGTTGTGAGAAGAAGAAGGAGAGGTGATTGGAAGCCACTTTGAGATGCCTTCAGGGAGTAGAAAGTACAAAAAAAGAGAGAAAGAACAGCTCTTCTTCTGTTCCGTTGTAGAACAGCCTAAGGTCATGTGATCTTAGGGCAGCCTTTCTCAACTTCTTTACCATTGAGAAACCCTTGAAACATTCTTCTGGCTTCAAGAAACCCCAGGAGTGGCACGATGGTGCAGAATATGGTTGGGAAGCAGAGCTGTGGGCATGCCCTCCTGGGGCCCCTCCCCTTACCACCTCCTCAAGGCCCATCATTGGCCATTTTGGGAGGGAGCAGGTTGACATGATCATATATGGTCATATCACCTGATAAATGTTTAACACATTTAAAAAAATATATTGAAATGAATTAAATCCTACCCACTCAGTAAACCCTTCCAGGGTTGTCAAGAAAGCCAGGGTTGAGAAAGTCTGTGTGAGGGCAAGGCCACAAACAACCAATTCCTTAAGACTCTAAAATGTAAGGGAATGTCTCTACATTGTAAATTCTATCACAACAGTGCTAAATGGTCTGATTCAGTATAAGACTGCTTCATATACTTGAGTAATGGGAATAAGACAATATCCGAGGAGGTGCAGCCAGTTCATCAACAGACTTCAGCCCTGACAAACAGATAAACAACACTCTATTCCAGGGGTAGTCAAACTGTGGCCCTCCAGATGTCCATGGACCACAATTCCCAGAAGCCCCTGCCAGCGAATGCTGCCAGCGAATGCTGGCAGGGGCTTCTGGGAATTGTGGTCCATGGACATCTGGAGGGCCGCAGTTTGACTACCCCTGCTCTATTCGAACTTTTGATGAAATACTGTTTTGTCCCTATTAATCTCCTGATCCACTCCAAGCCCAACATACCTTGAGTAAGAGACCCAAGTCCTATTTGTGCTAAAGAAAACACAGCTGGTCTCTGCTGACTGCTGCCGGTCCGAGGTTACGAAAGCCAAGCGCTATTATTTTTTAGTCAATTAGTTTCTGTCTAGAAATATCACTGTGGAAAATTTCCATTTCCTTACCAATTATGTCATTAGAAGAAGAATGTGGCACGGCTTTGCAATCAAAATGCTTTTCCTCTCCCTTTGCCTCGCGCCTACAGCTTTGTTGGCAAGAATGGTGCTTGTCTTGCTGATTTTGCTGGAGGTTTTGGAGACGGGCAGTCCCAGTCCAAAGAAAATATGTCCTGGGGAAGGGACAATAGGTGCAAAATTAACCACGTGGCTCTTAAGTGCTGTAGGGGTGTGCGCTTCGGCGTGGGCTCGGCCGCCTCGGTGATCACCGAAGCCTGAGGTGCCGTGTAAGAGGCCAGCACCACTGCGCGGAGAGGCCTCCTATGCACTGCCTCAGGCTTTGTTGATCACCAAGGCGGCCATGCTGCGCCAAAGCACACATCCCTAGTGCTGAGTCAAAGGGGCAGTTGCATGTCTTATGCAGGGGTAGTCAAGTTACAGTCTTATGCAGGGGTTAAGTTACAGTCTTATGCAGGGGTAGTCAAACTGCGGCTCTCCAGATGTCCATGGACTACAATTCCCATGAGCCCCTGCCAGCGAACGCTGGCAGGGGCTCATGGGAATTGTAGTCCATGGACATCTGGAGGGCCGCAGTTTGACTGCCCCTGGTCTTATGTGTCGTGAGGGGTTGACCCCTCATAAGTGGTAGGGGCATGTGTCTAGCCCAGCTTTGCTCAATATTTTTACCATTGACTGCCACTTTTTTTACCAGACTACCTGAAATAGTCTTCAGCCTTCGAGAAAAAACCCCACAAGTGGGTGGATCGATTGTGCAGAATGTGGTTGGGAAACACAGCTGTGTACATGCCCACCCAGGGCCCCTCCCCTTCTCCCCTCCTCCAGGCCCATCATTGGCCATTTGGGGGGTTGACATGACCATATATGGTCATACCCAATAACCGTTTAACAAATTTAAAAAAATATATATGAAAAATTAATTAACTGCCCCCCATTCAGGAAACCCATCTATGGCGGTCAAGAAACCCCTGGGTTTCACGAAGCCCTGGTTGAAAAAGCCTGGTCTAGCCTCAAAGGCTACCCCGTGTGCACCCAGAGACACCCTCTTGTCTGTGGAAGCCTCATGTAATGAGAAGCAGGATGAGGGATGCCACTCGGGTGGAAAAGAGGGGGTGCAATTTTTATTTCTGAGGCTTTTGAACTCTGGTGCTGGAGAAGACTCTTGGACTGCAAGGCGAACAAACCGGTCAGTCCTAGAGGAGATCAGCCCTGACTGCTCCTTAGAAGGCCAGATCCTGAAGATGAAACTCAAATACTTTGGCCACCTCATGAGAAGGAAGGACTCCCTGGAGAAGAGCCTAATGCTGGGAGTGATCGAGGGTAAAAGAAGAAGGGGACGACAGAGAATGAGGTGGCTGGATGGAGTCACTGAAGCAGTAGGTGCAAACTTAAAAGGACTCCAGGGAATGGTAGAGGACAGGAAGGCCTGGAGGATCATTGTCCATGGGGTCGCGATGGGTCGGACACGACTTCGCACATAACAACAACAATTTTTATTTCTGGTGGTAAAAGGGGACTGGGACAATTGGAGGGGCAATCAGGAGGGTCATTTGGTCTGAAGTTGAAAGGTGGGGCCTCAGATTTAAAGGTGTGGGCATTTGTTGAGTTTCACAACTTCTCCTGAGGCATATCGTGTGCTATAACTTTTTATTATGGCTAGGGAACTCAAAAGTTGGAAGCAGCCTTGAGCCTCTCTGGTCTTCTAATGAAAGGGCCTCCTTAGGGGAAGCAATCAGGCAAGCACTGCTAGCTAAACTTCCTCCTGCATAGATTTCAGGAGTGTAGCCGTGTCGGTCTGAAGCAGCAGAATGAAGTTTGCGTCCAGCAGCACCTTTAAGACCAACAAAGTTTAAGACCCACTAAGTTTTATTCATGATATAAGCTTTTGTGCATCGTGAATAAAGCTTTGTTGGTCTTAAAGGTGCCACTGGACTCAACGCTTATTCCCTTTTGCATAGCTAGCTTTCAGTTTTTGAGTGGAACTTAGGAGATTGCTTTATACCCCATTCCAACTATTAGTTCACCTAGCTAGCTATTTAGTTTTGCTCTGATGGGCAGCATCTGGGTTTGCCAGCAGCCTGGAGCAAAAACATCCTTTCCATTTAACAGGGATTTAAAGGGATTCAGTTTACTAGGTGATATAATTTACCTCCACGCCATGAAAAGGGTCACCTGCCTCTTTCTACACCTTAAGTCTCTGTTGAAGGGACAAGACAGTTTATCTGCGGATTGTTGGCAGCGCTAGTGGGAGCTAGGACCGTGTGCTTTGGCCGTCAAAGTGGCCGTTCAAGCCCAGAGTGGGCCATGTTGCAGCGTGGGGTGGGGGGGCGGTGTTGGTGGCGGCATACAACCTGGCGCCCGCATGCGTGCGAGCGCCAACTGTCGCACCAGCACCAATCCTCTCCCCTGCGCCATGGCGCTGGGCACTTTGGGCTCAAAGGACCGCTTTGGAGGCCAAAGTGCACACCCCTAGTGGGAGCTCTGCAAGGTCTTAAGAGGATGAAGACCATTTTGGTGGAGATGCCAGAGACTGGATCTAGGATTTTTCTTATGCAAACCAGCCACTCTGCCACAGAGCCAGAGTTCCTTCCTCAGAAAATTATGTGCACAGTGAACTGTATATGTCCCCCATTCTTATGGAAATATGGAATTAATTGTTAATAGGAGGGGTAATTATTACACATTTTAAGTGTTTGAAAGGTTGTCACTTGGAAGAGAGCAGGGAATGCTTCCTGTTGGCAGCAGAGAATAAATCCCACAGTAATGGGTTTAAACTGTGTGTGATATCAGGGAAAAATGCATTGATATCAGGGAAAATTGCAGAGTATTTCAGCAGTGGAATGGGCTGCCTAAGGAGGGAGTGTGCTCCCCCTTACTGGTGGTCTTTGAGCAGTGGCTGGACAGAAAGTTATCCTGCATTGAGCAGGGGGTTGGGCGAGATGTCCTGCATGCCCCTTTCTATGGTTCTAAGAGCAATAAATCTTACATTTTGATCCTCTATGGGTATGGCTGTCTTGTAAGATTCAAGGAGAAAATCAAAGGGCCATGCCAGATGCTGTCAGATAAAAATACAGCCAGGGCCAATGAGGTAATTAAAGTAAGATATCTTTTATTACTCAGTTAAAATTCCCTATAAGGTTTCCAGGACCATCTGCGCTGCTGCTGGGGAATGGGGGAAACTTTCCGGGAGCAACATGGTGTACCAACGTCACCTGGAAGTGATGTCGGCACATCAGAGACGTCAGGGTGTGATGCTCTGGCTTTTGGGCAAACCTCTGTGGTAGAATTTGCTTCTAACCATAGGGATTTGCCCCCAAACCAGAGTGTCAACCCCCCAAATGACCCCAACATGCTGATGTCACTTCTGGGTGATGACAGCGCATCGTGTTAATACTCTGCATTCTTCTCGTTTGGGGTAAAGTGGGTGGGCAAAGTACATCCAGAAATCCGAGAACCCCTTTCCAGACCAGTAGCCCTGGTAACCGTATTTACCAACAGGCTTTTAAGAGGAATCTGTAATATATAATATGCAAATGCATTACTGGGTTTTCATAAACAGCAATGGTTATTCGGTTAGAATTGCGTATTTAAAGGTGTTATCTGTGTTTGTTAGACATAACAAAGATATAAAGTCCAGCATCCAACAGATTTTGACTCCGTTTTAAAATATATTTTTTTTCTGGCTAAACAAATGCTACAAACCTGTTAGTCTTTCAGTGTTTCTTCAACTAGAGCAGTCATCAACCCCCGGTCTGCGGCCTGGCGCCGGGCTGCAAAGGCCACGGTACTGGCCCACCAGCAGCGACGCCTGCCTCCCACCACCCGCAGAGAGAAGGAAAGGAAGAGGCAGGCGCAGCCGCCGGCATGCCGGTGACACAGACGCGCATGCGCGGCACCTGGTGGCGAAAACGCGCATGAGCTGCAACTGTGCATGCGCGTTTTCGCAGCACCCGGGCCGTCGGCTCTCCCCTCACCCTGGAGGCAGTCCCTGACCTGAGAAAGGTTGGGGACCGCTAAACTAGAGTACAAGATCAGTAACAATCTCTTGGAAGGACCCTAATATCTATCCCTTGGTACAATCACTCATAATATCTATCCCTTGGTACAATCACTCATTTACATAAACATGCTATTTCAGAGTCAAATTTAGCCTTTTAAGTGTCAGGACCTAGAATCTGACAAACAGCTTTTTGTTTCCAATAGCAGCCTTTCATTTTGGCAAATTAATTTCTTCACAACCCAAAAGATAAAGTCAAATGGACCATAATTGTTTTCAATAAAGTGTTTAGCCAATGGGGCACTTATTCTTTTCAATTTAATATTATTTTTGTGTTCTACTTTAAATATTCTTGGATTCCTTGTTTTCCCAAAATCAAATTTATTACAGAGGCATTGGATGATGTTTAGAGTTACGTGTTGTAAAATCTTTTAGTATGTATATTCTTTCTTATCTAAAGTGTTGATTTCAAATTGCATGTTAACTTCCAACAGTTATAGTTTCCATGGGCAAAATGTCCCTCAGGAGGATTAGTGCCTGGTAAAACTCTTTGATGACTAACACATTTATGAGTGTTGCTTTGAACTAGATGTTCCCTCAGATTCTTAGTTCTCCTAAAAGCAATCATAGGTTTCCTGTCACATAAATGAATATTTTCCATCAAAACATTACTTTTTTGTTATCTAAATGGAGGCCAAATTTAATATTTTCATTGCTTATATCCAGCCAATTATGAAATTTTAACAAACATCTATGGTCACCTTTCCCTAATTAAAATACATTGTCTATATATTGTCACCACTTAATGATCCAACTATGGAAAGAATTTTTAACAGAATAAATATATTTATCTTCAAAATTGCCTATATATAAATTGACAGCTTCTGGGGCCATTACAATGCCTTTAATTTCCAAATATTATATATCATTAAGTGAAAAGCCTTGTTCACTAGCACTGTTTCAGCCAGAGATAACAAGGGGGAAATTGCTCAACTAAAAAAGATAGGGCAAACGAAAAGGGTTGAGAGCTTAAATGTACCCCCTCCCAAGTAGTATGATGCAATATATAAATGAATGTTCTGTTCTTCACAGTGTGAATTAGATATGACTGTGATAATTATGGTTATAAGCCAAGGCTTTGTGCTAGAACACCTTTGGCTTTCAATTTTATTTTATTTGGCATTGTGTATTATCTTGTTGGAAGTGCAGATTTGTTTCCCGATTTTGATATGTTTACATATTAAATTACCGGTGTTTTGTTTTCTGTGCATATTTTAATTGGTTCATCTATATATTTCATCACACTACTACTTTTTCCTGGATTTGTGTGTGTGTTCTCAATTCTCCCCCACCCCATAACCTGTCTGCCCACCCAAATGTCTTCTGTAGACTGTAGGTAACCCTAAGTCTGTCTATAGTATCAGATACCCCTAACCTCTCCTGGAGAATGATTCAGATACCAAAGTCAAGTATGCATGGGGCTTTTTATCCACTCCTAAATCCCTCCTGTCTACACTGAATTCAATTTCCATTTTGATTTTGGGCACTTTAAATATTCCCTCTGCAACGTGCATGATTGATCTGGAGTGACCCTACCTTTCCCCTGTGATATCCAGGAGTGGATATAAGCCTTGATATTTGAAAAACTTCAAACAGTATAAGTGTAAATTTGCCTTTTTGTGAATTAACTTACTGCTCTGTACCTCATAGCAAAGCAGTCTTCCCTGATTGGCCAGGGCGTCCGTTCAAAGACTTCCTGGTTCCCGGTTGCAAGGCTTTCCTCCCTGTTTTAAAGTGACAGCGCTCCAGAAGGATAGATTCAAGTGGGATAGATCTATCCAGAAGGATAGATTCACCCACACTTCTCTCAGCAGAGATTTGCCTTGTTCTATGAGAGGTTCAAAAGAGAAGAAAGAAAGCACTAATGCCAGCTGGAGTCACCTGCCCCCCTCCCCTTTCCCAATGCTACTGCCAGTTCAGGAAAGGTAGTTCAGCTTTGTGAACACTGCTCCCCTCCCCACTCTGAGCTTCCACAATCAAGTGCAGAAGGCTTTCTATTTCAGTTTGGGGGAGGAAGGAAAAAGACCCAGGTTCAAATTTATCTGAATTCAGCAAGATCCACAGCAAAAAAAAAAAGTGCAGCCCAAGAATCATGGCTCACTGCTTTCCTGCATGGCTAGGAGAAGAACACCCATTTTCCCAGGCCATCTCATGCTGTTCCCTCTTGTTCTCATAAGCATAATTTGTTTAACACTGATAGCATTCTGCGGCATTCTTTCGCTTGTCTGATATCATAGCTCTCATCTTAGAAGAAAGATGTAGCAAAAGCAAGAGTGTAAACAGAATCCTGTCCTATGGTCTCGGAACGCCTGTAATTTGTTCCTGGTCTGGTGTGGGTTGTGGCTTTCGCAGCCATCGAGCATCAAAGGCCCAAGTGTGGTTTTAAAGCAGGACCAGCTGGCTGTGTAGAGGAGGCCTCAGCCTGGGAGCAACTGTGCCTTTGCTGGTAGCCAACATGAAGATCTGGGCAGCGTGCAAAGGTTGCAGGTCTAATTTGTCCATCCAGAAGAGAAGCAGAGAGGTGTTCCCCCCTCCACGCACACACTTTGAGCAAACAAAGCAGAAAATCAATTTTGCTTCCTTTCTTATGGTTTCTTTTTCAGGGTCTGATGGGCTTCATTGGTCCAGTAGGGGAACCCGGAATAGTTGGGGAGAAGGTAAGTGAATTGTGAATGAACCGGCTGCACTGCTTTCCAGGAGAAAGGAAAGCTCTGGACAGATTGCAACAGGCAATGCATTCTCAGGGCTAAAATAAAATCGCAAATCTGCGACCGACATTATTCAGGCTTTGGGGGATCTTTTGCAAGATGCCCTCAGTGAGCACAACTTCTTCCTCAGCACACTTGTCACTGGTTGCTGTTTCTGTCTCTTCTGTTTACTCTTGCTGTTCACGTGCCCACTCTGGGCCAGAAAGAAAGGGCAGATGAGCACATAGGGGGTGATAGAAGAAGACTTGGTTTTTATAGCCTGCTTTTCACTGCCCAAAGAAGTCTCCAAATAGCTTGCAATCACCTTCCCTTCCTCTCACCACAACAGACGATTTGAGGAAGGCGGGGCTGAGAGAGCTCTAAATGAACTGCCATGTGAGAACAGCCCAAGTTCACCCAGCTGGCGGCATGCAGAGGAGTGGAGAATCAAACCCAGTTCTCGCAGGATAGCCCATGGGGCTTATGTCGCTGGAAAGGCACAAAGAAGTGCAAATGCCATCCTCAGATTCCTTAGGCTGAAAGGAGGCCATTATATCCCTGCAGCTCTAAAATTGTTTGAAGCTAAGTCAATGGCACAACTGCTATATGTTGCGCAGCTAGGTCCTTATGCCAACTTTGCATTATTAGAATCTGTACAATCCAAATTCCTAAGAGCAGCCATCCAAGTCCCAAAATGTGTCTCCAGTGCCACCCTGCGACTTGAGACTGGCCTTATGAAGGTGGAGGCAAGAGTATGGTTAAACATTCTCAATTACTGGCTTAAAATCTCCTTTTTCCCCTGTGGATTAGCCTCTTTGATAATGAAGGGTGACTTCCAGTCTTCATGGAAACAATCAGTGAGGGGGGAAATCGCAGCTTTGGGATTTTCTCCAGAATTTCTGGTTCGGAAGGCCTATGACCAAGCCAAAGAGGTTATCAAACAGCGAGTAGTGGATATAGAACGCCAACATGATCTAGCGAATACCTCTGCCTTCATTGTTAATGAAGGCTACAGGTATGTCACAGCTCCCTTGGCCTATTTAAAGAATCTTGAGGTGCCTAGCCACCGGAGGGCCTTCACTTTAGCTCGCTGCAATGCCCTTCCCTCAGCTGTACATGAAGGAAGATACAAGAAAATTCCATATGGTGAAAGGAAGTGCCCCTGTGGCTCTGGTCAGATAGAAACATTGGAACATATCCGTTTGAATTATCAGTTTTATGATGACATACGTTCCATATTTATCACACCATGGTTACATAGAGTCCCAGGGTGCTCAGGACAATTTTATATCTCCCTGCTGCTCACAGACACAAATTGTTCCATCACATATAGTGTCGCCGGTTTTTGTGCTGTAGCCGTGAAAAGGCAGTGGAAGTTGACTAAAACTTAACAGACCCTGAGAACAATTAGAACAATTTCCTATATTTCCATTTAATTCTAATTTATATTTTAGCAGACTCTAGTCTAAGTGTTTAACATAATGTTATTTTATGAGTAAAACTCTGTTTTAGCCATATTATTTATGTAACTGTGAAATTGTTTTGACTTTGCTGGTCTATGACCGTAATAAACAATACTGATACTGAAACCCAGTTCTCCACATTATAGGCCTCTGCACTTCACCACTACACGATGCTGGCTCTCCAGCAACAGAGTCTAACGCTCTGCTCAGTGGTGGGCCCGCTACCAGGTTAGGGGGTCAACAGGTGCTTAACTGCGTAGGCCTGAAAAGTTAAATATCTATGTCCTGTAATAGGTTATGTGAAGCTAAGTATATTGGAAGTCATTTAATTGCCAGCTTGGTGTAGTGGTTGAGAGCAGTGGCTTCTAATCTGGCGAGCCAGGCTTGATTCCCCGCTCCTTCACATGCAGCCAGCTGGGTGACCTTGGGCCTGTTAGGGCTGTTTTCACAGAGCTGTCAGGATTCTCTCAGCCCCACCTCCCTCACAGGGTGTCTTGTGGGGGAGAGGAAGGAATGGCGACTGTAAGCCTCTTGGAGACTCCTTCAGGTAATGAACAGCGGGGTATAAAAACCAACTCTTTTTTTGGTTCTAATTTGCATCTTACAGTAGATGCCGAAGGAGGTATACAGGGAAATGGAGCAGCCATTGTGCTGCTGACCACTGGAAAGTTGTGCATGACTCAATTTTCAAGATTTCTCCAGGCATTGCTGATGTTACAATAGGGACAAAAAATGTGTGTTTCGAAATTGTAGTCCTTGCACATCTGGAGAGCTACAGTTTGGTCACCCCTGTGGTTAAGAGTGGCAGACTCACACCAAGTTTGATTCCCCATTCCTTCCCCACATGCAGCCTGTTGGGTGACCCTGGGCCAATCACAGTTTTCTCAGAGCTCCGTCAGGTTCACTTACCTCACAAGGTGCCTGTTGCAGGGAGAGGAAGGGAAGTCAATTGTCAGCCACTTTGACAATCCTTAAGGTAGAGCAAAGTGGGGCATGAAAATAGATGGAGGAGACCATGTCAACTGGGAAATCAACATAGTAGGGGTGGGTTAAATCCCCCTCTCCCAGATCCACAAAAGTGCACGTCAGAAAATTCAGTTACAGATCCCCAATGTAATGAGAGGTTTGATCCTGAATCTGAGTTTGTTAGATACTACAGTCTCAAAAGCAGGTGAACAAAACCCCTCTTCATGTCCTTGCTGTGTCAGGGCTCGCAGTAGTCTCCCATGTGGGATATCAATTAGGTCCCTATTTGCTTACCTTTATCATCAGGTTCTCCCAGAACAGGGGTAGTCAAACTGCGGCCCTCCAGATGTCCATGAACTACAATTCCCAGGAGCCCCCTGCCAGCATTCGCTGGCAGGGGGCTCCAGGGAATTGTAGTCCATGGACATCTGGAGGGCTGCAGTTTGACTACCCCTGTCCCAGAGTATTCATTCATGTTCTTAAAGCTGCTGCTTTTGCTCATTGAAGGCCTTTGTGCACACAACTCCTTCCTGGAGTAAGTAGATGCTGAAGATCCAGTTGGGCTTCCAGATGGGACACACAATAGGCATGCTCCACCCACATTATAACCCTGATTTAAATAGAAGTGACTTACCCAATTCCCTCCCCCGACCTGTTAACATCAGTCGGACTGAAATGTGCTTCAGATTGCGCCAGTACATATTTATATGCAGGGCTCTCATCTGTGACCAGAACTGTTTCCTGAAACAAATTCTGGAGTACAACAGGTCTGACAGTTGACAAGAGCCAAGCATTGTGGTGATTGTATTTTTTTTCAAATGGTGAGAAATTCTTGCTGTATCTGCAGCCCCTTCTTCAACTCACCCCCCCCCTCTCCAAAACCTATTTATTTATACCCTCCCTTATGCCTAATCTAACCCCCATGGGCAGTTTATGAGATGAAATTTAGACATGGATGAAAACTGAATTCAAACAAAATCGCTCAAGCATCTCAGAATATTAAAACAGACTGATGGTTCGCTCCTTTGCATTGTTAGGAGATGTGTTGCTTGTTGATAAGGCAGCTTACTGTGCTTTTATGTGCTTTTATGTTCCGTTGCCTCCCATAGGGAGATCGGGGTACTGTTGGACCGCCGGGACCACCAGGCGTCAAGGGGTCGATGGTAAGGAGTAAGTCTGCATTCTCTCGCTCCTTCTCTGCCTGACAAAGGATATTTCTTTCTTTCCCTTCCCATTTGCATCTCCCATTCCCTGACTGACCATCCTCAGCTGCTTGCTCGCTCTTCCTTTTCCCCATGGGAAATCAAGGAAGGTGCTTCTCTTGTGCCAAGTGATAATGTGCTAGACTCATGTGCCCAAGCAGGATTAAGTGTGCTGACCACCCAGTTCCTCTGCCTTCTGAAATAACTTGATCCTTAAAAGCCTGGGAAAACTGTCACCCTAATTTACCTACATAGCAAGCATGACAGCCCAGCTTAGGGTCACAGAAGAATGTTAACCGTGTAGGACCTGCAAAGGAGTTCATGTCTAAGGCCTAGTTCTCTCTGTGATGGTAAACGTCTTGCTGGACTATATCCACTGCGCTTTCAATGCACTTTAGAAGTAGATTTTCCTGTTCTGCACATGAAAATCCAGCTGCCAAAGCACATTGAAAGTGCATTATCCTATGTGTGCAGACTAGGCCCTGGACACTGATAGCATTTTTGTTTTCAGATTTTGATGCCTATGCATCCCACACTTGATTGTGAACTTCTTTATCACAGGAGTACAAGTACCAAGGCTTAGCAGATTAACTGTCATATTCTCCCACACGCATGGACATGGCCGGCACACATTTGCAATTGTATATGGGTAAAGAAGCCCTAATATAGATGAATGTAGTAGATAAGAAAACAGGTTGATTTCCCAAGGTTACATATGTCTATTTATTTACTTTGTAGGGGCATCCCGGGATACCAGGAGGAGTTGGGCCCCCGGGACCTCCTGGGCCACCAGTGAGTAAAACCTAATTATCTTTCTGTTAGAAATTGCCTTTCCAGATCACTTAGCCACAAGTATCAATGCAATGGTCACCTCCAAACTCGACTTCTGTAACCTGTCCTATGTGGGCCTTCCCTTGTCCCTTCTTTGGAAGTTGCAGTGGATTCAAACCACAGCTGTCAGAGTCCTCACCAGAATACTGTGGAGAGCTCATGTATGCCCTGTACTCAGGCAGCTGCACTGGCTTCCAGTGGCGTTCGGTGGTTTTGACCTTTAAGGCCATTTGTGGTTTGATGATGGCATTTGTGGACTGGGCCTGGAATACCTGAGGGACTGTCTCTCTGACTTTACTCCTCAGAGAACACTATGCTCAGCTGGTACCAACAGGCTAGTGGTCCCTGGCCCATCCTTAACCAGGTCCAGGGCCTTCTCGGTCCTGGCCCCCATGTGGTGGAATGAGCTCCCAGAAGAGACATGGGCCCTATTGGAACTCATTGAGTTTTACAGGGCCTACAAAACCAAGCTCTTCCGCTGAGCATTCGCTTGAGGCCAGGCAACGTGGAACATCTAGATGCCCTCGGCCCTACAATACCCTGATAAATGGGGCCAGGCTAGGAAATTAAGAGGATGCCTATAGCTGTCTGTAACAGTTTTAAGTTAGTTGTTATGGCTTTATTGTATTACTGGTTTTAGCTTGTATACCTGCCCTGTATACTCTGCTGAAAGGGGCAGTTTATAAATACAATAAATCAAATCAAATTCACAGAATAAGGAGATGGTTAGAAACAGGGATGGATGGATGGATTTGGAAAGAGGCTCTTTCAGTTCAGAAATCAAGTTCAGATGCACTTACCAGTTTAGCTTGTAATTTTACTATTATTAATTATTATAGTTTTTATATTCTGATTTTAATAATAGTACTGTAGACATATATGTTGTAAACCACCCTGAGCCTGGATGTACAGAGGGATGATGAATGAATGAATGAATGAATGAATGAATGAATGAATGAATGAATGAATGAATGAATGAAATAATAAGTAGTGTCAGCTTCAAATCTCCAAGTTTCTCTTCCCTCTCACTTCTCATGTATTGTATTTTTGTCCCAACCTTCTTCCAAGAAGCATTAGAAATACATGCATTTTCTTTTCTCAATCTTAAGTTTATCATCACAACAACCCTATGAGATAGGTTGGGGTGTGCATGTTAAGTGCAATCAAGTTGCTTCAAGATTATGGCAACCCAATGAATGAATGGCCTCCAATACATCCTATCATTGACAGCCTTGCTCAGGTCTTCCAAACTGAGGGCCATGGCTTCTTTGTTTGGGTCACCTTCTTTTCCTGATGCCTTCAACTTTTCCTAGTATTACTGGGACTCTTGTCTTCTCAAAGGAAGACAGAAGTGTAGTCATTTTAGCTTCTAAGGAGAGTTCAGGCATGATTTGGTCTAGAATGCATTTATTTGTCTTTTGGGTCATCCATACCATCTATGAGAACTCTTCTCTTAACACCTCAGTTTCTTCATTGTCCAGCTTTTATACCCGCAACAAAAAGGAGAAAAATCTTAAGAGTCCAGGAACCAAAAAGGGTTAACAAAATTGGAAATGTCTGCAGGCTTAATGAGGGTGCACCATAAAGTTTCTAAAATATGAATTTATACACATACCAGTTTTATTAATATACAATATAGCTTAAAAACACCCCAAAAAGGCTTTATACATAGCCTCAGATAAATATTTTTCTTGAGTTTGCACACATTGCAAATATAGTATTTCTTTCTTCTCTTTTCTTCCAGCAGTCCACACAGGGTCCATTGTCTGTGTCTGTTTTGTTTATGTAAAGGAGCTAACATTACAAAATTCATTATACATCTCTTGTATGCAGTACATATATATATGCCAAACCATTGATATGGGCAGCAACACCGAAATGCATTTAGTCAGTTGCATTAAGGCACTAGTTATGTTCGCAAGGTTTGGTTTTATTTGAAGCTATGCCTAAAGCCTTTGGGTGTTTTTAATTTCTATTGCATTATTAATAAACTAGATTAAAAGCCCATTTGTGAGAACGGACTTTGAAAGCCCCCCCCCCGTGTGCTTCTAGGCCCTAGGAGAAGGCCTCCTTCTGTACTCATGGTGTCCTGTGGCTTTCTGGCCTGTCCTGGTGAGGGCCTAGAAGCCTTTCTGGCCTGTCCTGGTGAGGGCCTATATCGTGTCCTCACCCGATTGGCTAGAACTGCTGTCTGTCCTGGTTAGGAGCCAATCGGAAGGCACTTTACGCCTTCCGATTGGCCCCTCACCTGGACTGGCCCCACCCACTCTCCGCCAACTTAGCCCTTAACCAAATATGAATACAGCGAAAGCTGTAAGTGATACTGGTATTTTTATAACTACATCATATTTTAGTCACTTTATGGTACAACATCATTAGGCCTACAGACATTTCCCTTTTTTGTTAACCCTTCCTCAACTTTTTCACCCGTACATAGTAATGGGGAATATTGTGGCATGAAGTAACTTGATCTAGCAAGGATAGATTCAAGTGGGTAGCCATGTTGGTCTTGAAGTAGCACAACAAAAATTGAGTCCAACAGCACCTTTAAGACCAACAAAGTTTTATTCAAGGCGTGAACTTTCGAGTGCATCTTCCTGGGGAAGAGTATATGCTGAGGAAGCATCCATCCTGAGGAAAGCTCACACCTTGAATAAATCTTTGTTGGTCTTAAAGGTGCTAGTGGACTCTATTTTTGTTCATCTAGCAACACATCCTTAAGAATCTTTTCTAGCTGATTCATGGTTATTCTCTGTAGTCTCAATCACTTTCTGATTTCTTGGCTGCAGTCTCCTTTTCTGTGGATGATGGAGCCAAGGAATTAAAAAAAATCTTTAACAATGTCAGTTTCTTCATCATCACCATTAAAGTTGTGTAATTTCTCAGGTCGGGTTAGGTCAGGCTTTCCTCAACCAGGGTTTTATGAAACTCTGAGGTTTGTTGACAGCCCTGGAAGGGTTTCCCGAATGGGTGGGAGTTAAAATTTTAAATATATATATTAAAATGTTAAATATTTATTGGCTGATATGACCATTTATGGTCATAATCTGCCCCCTCTTCCAAAGTGGTCAATGATGAGCCTGGAGAGGTGGGATGGGGAGGGGCTCTGGGTGGGTGTGTACACAGCTATTCTTCCCAACCATATTCTGCACAATCACACCATATTCTGCACAATCACACCACTTCTTCAGCTTGAAGAATGTTTCAAGGGTTTTTCAATGGTAAAAAAGTTGAGAAAGGCTGGATTAGGAGGAGAAGGAATTACTGGCACAGGGTTATCCAGTGATTGAATGCGGGTTAGAATCTAAGAATATCTTATCTTGGACCCATAGAACACCATGCTGGCTGTTCTGTGCTTTGTTAATATCACCAAGCTGTATTGTTGTGGAGAGTAGGGAAAATACTGTACAAGACGGCCTAAACTATTCCTTACTCTTTAGTGGAGATTTCTGTAAATTGAGCTTGAATTGCTAACATGGACTTTGGGAAGTATAGGTTTTTCTTACAGCCAGGCTCTCCCCACAAAAATCTGGACATTTCCAAACTTTGCAGAACTCAGGGCCAAACTACACAAGAAGTCTTTTTGGCATGTTGGGTTATTGGGTTCCAGGTTCCTCAGACACGACTCCCCTTCCCCCCAAGCATACAGCAGCTGGAGGAAATGTCTTTTTAAAAATCAGCAGCACCTCCAAACTGGGGGAGAAAAGATACCCCCCCAGGTGTTTCACCTTGAGAAAATGATGTGTGTGTGTGTGGGGGGGGGTGAGATTCCCTCTACCCCCGACCGCCTTGCTGCAGTCAGGTTTCTGATGATGTTTAAAATGCCGTTCTCTGCTGGTGTGAAGCTGCGGGGACAGTGAGTCAGGTCCAAGGAAACCAAGCCCGACTTGCCCAAAAATGTATCATGTGGCTTGGCTCTCAGATGAGATCGGAGTCTTTTCTCCTCCAGAATTTCCACCAAAAGGCTCAGAAAAAGAGCTGGGCCATCCTGAGCGGAGAAAGGTGGGTTTCGCCCGTCGTGGCTTTTACATCTCTCTCTGTGTTAGTCAAAGGCATCCTATTCCCATGAAAACTGGATGCGAACTGCAGGCTGTTGATTCCGTCCACAAGTGGGATTCTGTCGATAAGATCAAAGGTGCATCAAAGCATGGTGATGCTAAAAACACAGGATCAAGGGAATTTGCATTATGTTTCTAAAGGGAATTAAAAAAAAACTACAGGATGTTGCCAGTAATGACCTTACCATTGACTTCATCAGGGGTAGTCAAACTGCGGCCCTCCAGATGTCCATGGACTACAATTCCCAGAAGCCCCTGCCTGCAAATGCTGGCAGGGGCTTCTGGGAATTGTAGTCCATGGACATCTGGAGGGCCGCAGTTTGACTACCCCTGGACTTCATCAACCACACTTCACCTGGCTTTAAACATGTGGCGGGCAGCCTGGATTATTTGTACAGACCAAAGTGGCTTAATGGGTGGTCCTGTGTGGCTTGTATGTTTCCAAATGTTGAGATTTTCTAGTTTTAGTCTCTAAAGAACAAATGACCAATATACAAAGAAGTGCCTTCAGCAATCTCAATGCAGTGTGGAATCCCCTTTTTGGAATATTCCAATTGCTGTCCTCAGGAACCCCCTCCCCTTTTTTACCATCAAGTCACAGCCCTCGAAAGGTTTTCAAGGCAAAAGACGTTCACAGGTGATTTAGAATCATAGAATCATAGAGTTGGAAGGGGCCTCATGGGTCATCTAGTCCAACCCCTTGCACTGTGCAGGACACTCACTACCCTATCGCTCATCTACTGTAACCTGCCATCCCCTTGAGCTTTCACAGAATCAGCCTCTCCGTCAGATGGCTATCCAGCCTCTTTTTAAAAATCTCCAAAGATGGAGGACCCACCACCTCCCAAGGAAGCCTGTTCCACTGACATAACCGCTCTAACTGTCAGGAACTTCTTCCGGATGTTTAGAAAGAATTTCCTTTGGATTAATTTCATCGCAACCATTAATTTCATGGTTTGTCCCTCCGGGGCAAGAGAGAACAACTCTGCTCCATTCTCTACATGGCAGCCTTTTAAATACTTGAAGATGGTTATCAGATCCCCTCTCAGTCGTCTCCTCTCCAGGCTAAACAGACCAAGCTCCCCCAACCGTTCTTCATTTGCCATTGCCTGTCTCCGTGTCATGATCCTGGAAGTCTCCCATCCAAATACTAAGCAGAGCTGAGTCTACTTAGCTTCCAAGCTCTGACAAGATTGGGGCATTTGGGGCTATGCAGATCAGAGCCTCAAGATCCTTAGTACCTACCAACACAAGCAATTGTTATTTGTGTGATCAAACAAATTACCCTCAGATTTATTCCCTTTCACTCCTCCTTGGTTTACCCCATTTATTTTTCTTTCCTTTAAATCACTTTCTCGTTGGGTATTGTATGGATATTTATACACACACACACAAGCATGCACACACCCTCAGTAATTATTGCCGGATTTTTAATATGCAAAACATCACATTTACTTAATTGTGAGTTTCACCATATGAAAGATGCTAATGCGAATTAGGGCTACAGTTATTTTGTTTAATGCATGCCAAGCATCTTGGGATGTGAATGGGACTTCCAGGCCAAGTAAGTTACTCTGATGTTCTTTTCTTCCAGGGGCCTTCTGGGGTTCGTGGTTCTCAAGGCATGCGAGGCCCGAAAGGTCGTCGGGTGAGTGGTTGCTAAACTGAGAACATTTCCCGAGAAAGTCTCAAGCATGGTGTTTTATTTAGTAAGCATAAGTATAGCATTTACGCATATGCAGGATATTTTTCCCAGGTATGCCTTCTAAAAAAGAGGGGGTCATCTTAAATTTGCATACAGATTACAGTTCTCTCCAATAACGTGAAAAGAATGGTGGGAGGAGGGGAACAAATTTAAAGCAAATTACAGCTGTCAACCAATAAGTTTTGGATTGTTTTCCTATACTACCTCGAGTTCAATGGATCATATTTGCAAGGTAGCATATGCTGGCCTTGCTAGCTGATTTATCTGTGTACTTCGGCTGGGGCCTGCTTATTTGGTTCCTCTTGCTGTTCTTCTCTAGGAGCGTGCCTAGTTATCATTTTTAGTTGCAAATTGTTCCTGACTTTATCTCTGCTTATAATTCCCCAAGGAAGCCATACATCCGTTAAAGACTAATACAAATATCAATTAAAACATTTTGTTTATTTATTTAATATTTAATCTGTATCCTGTTCCTCACAATGACTTGGGGTGGCTAAGAACAATAAAATTTACAATAAAACCTGTAAATTGGAAGGGGAAAAAATAATTTAAATTTCTATATCAACATTGCAGCTCCTCCATAAAATAGGGTACCAGAACCCTGGTCAGAGAGGATAAGATTTTTTACCCCACAGGTTGAGCGGGTCAAATATATATACATCCCTTTGTAGAGATGTATGTAGGTTAGTATGAGCCTCTTGTGGCGCAGAGTGGTAAGGCAGCCGTCTGACAGCTTTGCCCATGAGGCTGGGAGTTCAATCCCAGCAGCCGGCTCAAGGTTGACTCAGCCTTCCATCCTTCCGAGGTCGGTAAAATGAGTACCCAGCTTGCTGGGGGGTAAACGGTAATGACTGGGGAAGGCACTGGCAAACCACCCCGTATTGAGTCTGCCAAGAAAACGCTAGAGGGCGTCACCCCAAGGGTCAGACATGACTCGGTGCTTGCACAGGGGATACCTTTACCTTTACCTTTACCTTTATGTAGGTTAGTAATTGCTACATGTAGTAGGTGCATGATGATATCAATCAAAGGCTTGGTGGAAGAGCTCTGTTTTACAGGCCCTGTGGAACTGTTGGTGTTCAGGCAGGGCCCTGATCTCACATGGGAGTTCATCCCACCAAGCCAGGGCTGAAAAAGCCCCAGTCACAGCCAGTCATACCTCTTTGGGGCCAGGGACCACGAGTCAGCTGGCATTGGCTGAGTGTAATACTTGCTGGAGGGCGTACTCAGATAGACGGTCTCTTAGATACACTGGACTCAGAATGCAGATATGGCTCTTGAATCTTACTCTTCCACTGTAGACCAACACAGCTGCCTACCTAAAACAGGTCAAGCATGATTTTAATGAGATCTTCTTCCAGGCACAATTGAACAACACCTGTCTGATTCTTGTTCCCTCTCTGACCTCATTGATTGAGTTAGAATTCTCCTGGCTCCAGCTGGCTTCCAGTGTCTGTAGCAGTTGAACCCATCGCTAAGAGTATTGATAACCTATGAGGGCCACTCTGTTTCTCTGGTATGTCTGTAGGCAATAGTGCAGATACCGTTAGAGTTTAATGGAAGATGGGTGGCAGCAGAACAAATAAATGCAGCTCACAGAGGATAAAGCACTGCAAAGTGTAACAGGTGGTGCAGGGAAAGGGACTTGCTGCACAATCTTCAATCGGAGCGTTGGGATGTTACAAAGAGGTCTCTGTTTTCATCTCTCAAATATCAGAAGGCACGCACCGTGTGGTCTTTGGTTAAGAGTATTGGGATGTTACAAGAACATCTCTGTTTTCATTTCCGAAATTTCAGAAAGCATCTTAATTACCTTGCCTCTAAGCATTGCTTTCAGTTACTGACACCTTAAATACATGTACTTATTTGGCAGGGTGGCCTGCAGAGAATGTCATAGGGTAGCGTTCCCCCCTATACCCTCAGGTTCTCAATAATGCCATTTGGGGAAACTGGCAAAAAAACTGTTCCATAATGCGTTAACATTCCAGATCCTGCATTGTTTGAAAAGGGAGCAACTTCAAACTGCCTCTGGACTGTGGAGGAAACAGACTGGAAAAAAACTAGATTTCAGTGGAGCCTTTTCAATTGCTTGTGGTTCTTGTTGCTAAAAAGAAAGCCGCAACAGTCTCACCCTGTAGAGCAAAATAGCTGTTAGTTTTGGATACCAAGAGGAAGGAAAACTCATCTTCAGGTTTCCTTTTTATCCTACGTGGCAGAGGCAGGCAGGAAGAGGGTGTGTGTGTGTGTGTGGGCGCACAGCAGAGGGACAAGTCTCACCTTCACAGTTAAATTAACAATTGCAGCTTTCATGGATGAATCCGTAGCATTGAAATGGATTTAGACTTCCTGCCCTGCTGTGAGTCAGCGAAGATTAGAATGTAGAGACTGGGAATTATATCAATTGTGTCGTGTTCAAGGCTATGCCTGGTGGTTGCTGACACAGTCTCCAAACTCATGCGGGCAAGGTAATAAATGAGCTGCGTTCAAGCCAATGCCTGAAACTTTTAATCTGCCTGGGAGTTTCCAAGAGGCCCAGAAGCAACAACAAGGTGATAAAGTAATAAACAAAGCAGAACTAGCTAACAAGTACAACAGGTCTGGGAGCCAATTGTTCTATCCAAGGAGCGCCAAAACAGAACTGGAGAAACTGACAGAAGGGCTACAAGCAGTTCATGTATTATTTTATTCTTAATGGAATCAGCAAGCTTGCTGATTCCCTGGACCTCAGGGGAGGGCATTATATAAATACAAAAATAAATAGATAAAATTAAGAATCGAAGAATATATTCATAAACTGCTTGTAGCCCTCCTTTCAGTTTTTTTCGGTTCTGTTTTTGCTCTCCACATACTGACAGGTCCTGTTATTTTGCGTTCTGTACAAGGGAGGACCGGAATTCAAGGTCCACAAGCAAGTCAGGTATCAGGAAAGCGCTCTCTCTGAAAAACAGACACAATTAGTAACAAGGCACGGACAATACAGTTACCTGCAAAGGCTTTGGCAGGCATTTAAAGGGTGTGCCACACCTGTCAGTATCAGCTATTTGGCAAGGTGCACTTTAGAAGGCATGTAAAGGGTGCGCTATGCTGTATCAGCTGATTCCCGGGGTGCAGTTTAAAGAACATTGCCAAATTGCTGATATTGACAGGTGCAGTGCATCCTTTAAATGCCTTCCAAAGTGCACCCTGCCAAACAGCTGATACTTTAGCAAGATGTCAGGTGCAATAGGGGTAGTCTAGAGATGTATCAATCAGTCCATCCATCCATCTATCCATCCATCCATCCATCCATCCATCCATCCATCCATCCATCCATCCATCCATCCAACAATCATCAATCAATCAGCATTTAAAAGTGCTCTACCCCTGTCAGTATTAACTGCTTAATGGGATGCACTTTAAACAGCTGATACTGATAGGCACAGTGCACTGTTTAAATGGCTGCAAATGCCTTGGCAGGCAACAAAGGCTTTGGCAGGCATTTAAAGGGCATGGTGTGCCTGTCAGTATCAGCTATTTGGCAGCCCTCTTTAAATGACTCTCCATTCCTGCAGGCAGTGCTGCCTGAGAAAGCAGCAGAGTGGGGGGAGCATTTAAACTGGGCAGAATGTGGTCCAAATCATGATTCAGACCATTTAAATGCAGAGTTTGGCAGTTCAGCTCAGATAGGTCTGAAAAGTGCCCAATTCAGTATTGACTTACGTACTTTTCAGCTTATCTAAACCAAATTGCCAATGCTTAGCACTTACAAAGGTAGCAGCCTTCGGTAAACCAGTGGAGTTTAAGAAAACAAATAGAAGAACACTGTAGTGTTTGGGAAAACACAATACGAAAACCTCTCGCTAAGATACTAAGGAAATAAGCTTCTTTAAATCTGAATAGCTTGTATTTAAAATCCGCAAAATTTTAATCTCATTCCACCTACATTTTTCCTCTATGTTAAAAGAAAGATTTTGATTCTGTTTGACTTCTTAAATGTCTCAGGAGCCATTCTGAAGGGGCTTTCGTCTGCCCCTTCCTCTGATATTTCCGGGCTGAGTTAGAAGCCAAATTATCTTTCAGAGATAGGATGGGACAATTATTAACCTCTATAAAGAAACAACGTTACTTGGGCAGCTCAGTCAATGAGGGAAATTTTTGGCGGGACAATTTGCCTCAGTGTGGGGAAGTGTGGAGGGGCCATTCCATCATGTCGGATACGTTGCCACAGAAAGTGAGAGGAAGCATGTGACACCTAAATGACCACTAACATATTAATTATGGCAGGTGCATTCATGGCCTAGAAGCTGTCCCAAGATCTGTGTGCATCACAGGAAGGATGGGCGCCTTTAAGAAGGTTTCTTGTACCCCGTTTTTTACTACCCGAAGGAATCTCAAAGTGGCTTACCATCGCCTTCCCTTCCTCTCTCCGCAACAGACACTCTGTGAGGTAGGTGATGCCGAGGGAACTCTGAGAGAACTATGACTGGCCCAAGGTCACCCAGTTGCATGTGGAGGGATGGGGAATTCAACCTGGTTCTGCAGATTAGAGGCTGCCACTCTTAACCACGACACCAAGCTGGCTTCCAGTGGGGCAGGCTGGCAGCTGACCTACAATCAGAGAGCTTCTCCCTTCCCAACACTTTTGGTTGCTGGAAAGAACCCATTTCACCCAATGAGTGGCACAAAGAAACCCAGCCCCGTCGAGAGGGGATGTGTTTGGAGCAGCCTCCTACACTTTCTGCTTGGCCAGAACGAATCTCCATTTGCTGGCTTGCATATCTTGTGTGCTCTGTGCCACACAGGAGCAGTGAAGCCAAGAGGGAAGCATCTCCCTGGCTCTTCCTCTCAGCATCCCGTTCTGGAACAGCAGCCTCTGGGCTCCTTTCTGGAGCCAAGCTTGTGATTGTAGCTGCCAGCTTTCTGCAACTGTGGTATTTGGTTATTCCTTTGCCAAAGTTTCCGGCTTGCACAGGGCTCCCTCGTTTGCCTTCCATTCCCACTAAGCCGGGGTGAAGCAGGCCGCTGGAGAGGAATGGCGCCGGTGGTGCAAGTCTTCCGGCTGCTGGCGTTCCCGGAGCTGTCAGAGCCACTTAATTCTGGAAAGCGTCTCTCCAAAACGCTCTTTTAATGAGGTGGAAATAAGGCAGTTAAAGACTTTAGAAAGATCAGCAGGAGTTTTCACTTCTGCCCAGCAAACGGTTGGATTCTAAATGAGTCCAGCTCTTTCCGTAATCTGGGTGGCCGGATCCACTTTGGGTTGCAGCTGATGGTGCCTTTCGGTAGGCTTTGCAATTAAAAGGACGTCACTGTGGCTCAGTCTCTTGACGGTCATCAGGCAGGCCGTTGCAATCAGCATGCTCCCAAGTAACTGGGCAACAATTCAGATATATGCTGATGAATTTACTTTGCATTGGCATGTTCAAAGTCAAAGTCCAAATACCTTTATTGGCATAATAACAGAACAGAACATATATATATAAGACAAAGCAATTCAGATCCCAGATCACTTGCAGAAAATCCCATGGGGGAATTTTGCAATGCCTTCAGTTACTTGAGGATTGTGATCCAGTAAAAGAGAGTGCACTACTGTCGAGGGACCGGGGATCTTGCTTGCCCGCGTGAGAGGATAGTTGTAACGTTCTCTAAGATGGTTGTGTTGCTCACAGAGGAGGAGAACGTGCTCCACTGACTCAAGTTTCTTGGCAGGACATAAACAGAGTCTGTCGGCATATCGGATTTTAGCATATCGACCTCTAGTCCCTGCCGTTGGTAAAAGGTTTAGCCTCATTGGTATGTTCACTTGTGTGCTGTATGATTGTTTTTTTGGGTGGGATGGGGGGGGGGGGTGTGAGTGTGCCTGGGGGAAAAACAAGATACAGAATAAATTGGGGACAAACTAGACAGTGATATTGTATTGTAAGCAAGAGATGAGGCCCCTGATGCTAGACCCAAAAGGGGCGTATGGGAAATGAAGGCTGTGGCTTTCCCCACCGGTGGATGCTCCTGACTCCAAGTATAGTGGTTGAGAGTGGTGGCCTCTAATGTGGAGAGTAGGGCTTGATTCCCCATTCCTCCTCCATGTGTAACCAGATGGATGACCTGTCTCAAGCGGGGCCCCTGGTATACCGAGGAGCTACGCTGGAAGAAAAGGGATGACTACATGACTAGAAAGAGCTTGGAGGAAGACTTGCAATGAAGAATCAAGAACATCTTATAGGATGCAGATGAAAGCCTATGAGATGGCGGTGAAGTCAGTGAACACAACTTTTACTCAACGTGCATCGTGTCTGTGCACTCACGCCCAGCACAATTATTCTGGGTAGTCCAATCCCTCACTGCCCTTAAAGAAGGGCGCCAAAACAATAGTCAATTGGATGTTAGCTGTGAGGCATTCGCAAGTCATTTCCCAGACAAAATATCCACTCTCCGCCGCAACCTCCCTCCAATATTGGACACAGAAAGTGAACTATTTGGCCATCCTTGGAGAGAACACTGAGTTACTTCAGACGACTCTCATTAGCTGAAGTGGACAAGATGCTAGCAGCAACGAGGCCAACCACTTGCACACAAGACCCATTGTAGCTCCTACAAACAACAGGGATACGAATTGGGCCCCCCTGTGGGGAATAATCAACCTCTCCCTCAATGGGCGATTTCCTGGAAGGACTAAAAGGGGCGTGGTACACCCATTGCTCAAAAACCAACCCTGGGCAGAGTCTGCACTTACTTTGTTTATTCCGTTGTCAATCCTGTTGAATTCAGATCGCTTTGAACTCTGATTCCCCCCCCCATTGAAACAGGAAAGTGTTCTGCACGTGGTTAGGGTAGTTCAGAAGGGGGGGGGGAGCCAAGCCTCTTTCTTTCTTTTCTTGAAGGGGGGGGAGAGGAGCCAAGCAGGGAGCCTCTTTCTTTTCTTGGAGGGGAGGGGGGAGATGATCGAAAAAGGCAGAGAAGGGAGAAAAAATCCAGGACCGACAGAAGTTGAGAGAAATTAGGGGCTTCTCCTTTAAGGCAGGTTTGTCGCATGACCACCTGTTGCCAATCACGGGTCCTCTACCACGGAGGAGAGCCCAGATTCAAAACAGCCTTTAAATATTGAGCATTAAAAGCACTCTAAGATAGTGATCCCCAACCTGTGGGCTGCGGACGTGGTCCTTCGACTAATTGGAGGTGGGCCCCGAAGGATGCCTTCTCCCCCCCCCCCCGGCCCTTTACTTCATCCCCCCCAGCCCTTTACAACACACTTCATTGTTGTGGCGTGTCTGTATCTTATTTTGAAGGGATGTTTAAACATTACCATAGCGATCAGAGAGCGTTAGGGCAGTGGTTGAGAGTAGAGGAGTAAACTACCCCCCCCCCCTCCGGGCCTCAGTAAAAGGCGTTGAGTGGTCCCCGGTGAGTGGTCCCCGGCGTTGAGTGGTGATAAAAAGCTTGGGTACCACTGCTCTAAGATATCGCACAATAAAGGTAGGGTCACTCCAGATCAATCCTTCTTGCTGCAGAAGGAAATTTTAAATCAGCCCAAATCCAAACGGAAATCGCATTCTGTGTAGAGGGCAGGGACTGAATCGATCTGGAGTTGAAATAAAAGCTCCGCACAGTTTATACCCTGGACCTGCAGGAGCCTGACAACTACTACTCTGTCTCGCATTTTGCATCCCTGGGGAAGTTAGTTAAAAGGGCTGTGGTGGACCAAATAGCAGCATTCCTGGAGGAAACTTCAGGCCTTGACCCATTTCAGTTGGGTTTCCGGCCTGGCCCTGGGGTGGAAACAGCACTAGTTGCCCTAATGGATGACCCCTGCCACCAGCTAGACCGAGGCGGACCAGCACTGCTTATACTATTAGATCTGTCAGCACCGTTTGACACCGTAGATCACAAGCTCCTAGCTCACCGACTCGCTGACACCAGGATACAGGAGACAATACTCAAATGGCTGATCTCCTTCCTCCGGGGCCTCTTCCAATGAGAAACCGCTCTAACTATCAGGAACTTCTTCCTGATGTTTAAACGGAATTTCTTTTGAATTAATTTCATCCCATTGGTTCTGGTCCGTCCCTTCAAAGGGGTTGTCCTATTGGTTCTCAACCAAATGCCTGGCGGAAGAGCTCCCTTTTGCAGGCCCTGCAGAACTGTTTGAGTTCTGTCAGGGCCCTGATCTCCTCTGGGAATTCGTTCCACCAAATAGGGGCCAGGATGGAGAAAGCTCTGGCCCTGGTTGAGATCAAGTGGGCTTCCTTGGGGCCAGGTATCACCAGGAAGTTGGAACTGGTGGAGCGCAAGACTTGGTCTAGCTGCATCCGGAGATCATCTGTAAAAGCAACTAGAGCTGTTTACACCCTATGGCCAGGCTGGAAACCAGACTGGACTGGGTCCAATATCAGTGCTTAGGAATTCTTGCAATGGTTCTGTGGCTGCCTGCTCAGGCACCTTACCCAGGAATGCTAGATGCAAGAACGGGCAGTGGATACAGTGTCTCATGGATCAAGAGATGGTTTCTACAGCAAGGGCCAAACCACTACCTCCTTTAAGCTCTCCAGGGATTTCTGGAAGGCAGATGCAGATTTATAATTCCCCGGAGAGATTTCCTGGCCCTCTCGTCTCCTGTTCTTATGAGCTACGATGGGCTGGGATAAAGGGGGCAAGTGGCTTTCCTCATCGAAGTTAGCACAACTATCCGGAATTTCCTACCACCACATCAAAAAATCACTTCTGGAGATAGCCAAGGGGCCTCCAGTTCATTTATTTTATCAACAGTTTGGGCGGAGGCCATGGTGGAGCAACCAGATTTTATCCGCAAAAAAGGTCACAGAAGCCTCCTGGGAATGAGGAAGAGGCTGAACTTTCTGAATACCGAATAGCTGCCCTCTCATCAACAAGAAAATCATTCCTGTGCAGGCAAGATGTCTTGAACACCCAAAGAGCTCCTCTCCTGCCCACCCACCCCCTTTCTAATTTTCTCATGTGAGCAAACCCTTAATTGTATTGTTCTGTTAAGTTTCTGAAGAGTGGAAATGAGCCCCTAGCTGTAACTTCAGATCCCATCTTTCTCTGCGTGCCCCCATCCAAGAATCTAATTCCCGTCAGAATGGAAACACATGAAGGCTGCGCTTTGCCAGGCATCTGAATTCTGTCGAGCCGTGTTTAGAGGCTTTGTCAGTGTTTTCAGTTTTGAAATAATGGCAAGCTAATGGCAAATCTGGTTTTGGTTGAGAAGAACAATAAGAGTTTTATGTGGTCTCCATTTAAATGACTGTAGTACTTGGGCTGAAAAGACCCACTGCGAGCCAACTAGGGACTATGACTCAGTCACAAAGCACCTGCCAGTTTGACTCTCCAGGTAAAGGACCTTGTGGACCAGGAATTGGGAGAGGTCTTTCTTTTTGTGAGGCCTGCTGGCAACATTTCTTTTTGTCAGAGCTAGCTTGGTGTCGTGGTTAAGAGCAGCAGCTTCTAATTTGGAGGACCGGGTTTGATTCCTCGGTCCTCCTCCACGTACAGCCAGCTAGGTGGGTGACCTTGGGCCAGTCACAGTTCTCTCAGAGCTCTCTCATCCCCACCTACCTCAGTGTGTCTGTTAGGAGAAGAAGGGTAGGGGATTGTAAGCCGCTTTGAGACTCCTTAGGGTAGTCAAAAGCAGGGTACAAAATCTCTCTCTCTCTCTCTCTCTCTCTCTCTCTCTCTCTCTCTCTCTCTCTCTCTCTCTCTCTCTCTCTCTCTCTCTCCTCTCTCATATCGACATATGCTGTGACTTGGAAGAAGTCCTTGTGTACCCAAAGGAACTGCGGCTCAGTGGCAGGTTACCTCCATTTCTGGCGGAAGGTTTCAGGTGTGGTTCCTGGCATCTCCGGCAGGCATTGGGAGAAATCTTCCTTTGCTTTAACTGCTGGTGTGTGCAGGCAGAGCTGAGTTCGATGGACCATTACATTGACTAGAAGGCAGCTCCATCTGTTCCCAAATGTTAAGCTATGAAAACTGCCAAATGAGAATATAAATGTTCATCTTGTTACCAGAATGGAAAGATTGTCCCCATTCATTTCTCTGCCCTCTCATCCCCTCAAGTTTTTGAACTGCAGTAGGCAGGATGGTTCCCCCCCCCCCCCCACCCTTTGTTCCATTTTTTGAATGAATCCCAGGTTTTAGCGCAGTAAATTGATCCACAACATTAATTTTAAACACATGCCGCTTGTGCTCAGCAGAGCCCCTTTACACATCTTCACAAAGACAGTATTTTAAATAGTTACCAGGTTTTTTCAAAGCAATTAATGCAAAGTATTAATTTTAAGCACATTCCAAAGGCGGCTTGCATGCACGCATGCAGCTCACTGCTGAGTGAGAATAAGTTAGTGTGCTAACGAAATGTCCAAGACAGAAGGATCAGGTTGGCTAGCTTGGAGGCAAACCTGAGTGGGACTGAGGAGATGCCGTTGGATGGGGACTGAGGAAGCATTGGTGCAGGTCTTGTCAAGGAACTTAGATAAAGGTGACTTACCTGGTTCCCAGGTAAGTTTTCAGAGTGCAAGAGACAGGTGCTTTAGCTGGAAAGACTACCCTGATTAGACAACTGTCATAACACAATGGCTAAGAGAATCAGCTGCAATGCAACCACACTCTTAGGTGCACGTCTCTCTCTCACATACAAAAATACACACAACTCACCTGCAATATGGGAATGATGTTATCTACTTTTCAGGGATGCTGTAAACAGTTTTATGATGGCTCATGCGAAATTTTGGAGCATGTTTTGGCAGCCTTTCTTGACTTTTTGACCATTGAGAAACCCCCCAAACATTCTTCAGGCTTCAAGAAATCCCAGACGTGGTGCAATTGTGCAGAATATGGTTGGGAAGCAGAGCTGTGTACATGCCCACCTGGGGCCCCTCACCTTCTCACCCCCTCCAGGCCCATCATTGGCCATTTTGGGAGGGGATGGGTGGGTTGATAATGTTTAACAAATTTAAAATATATATTAAAAATTAATTACCTGACACCCATTCAGGAAACACTTGCAGGGCTGTCAAGAAACCCTGGCTGAGAAAGCCTGCATTCCTTTCAATAAGTGCTCTGCAAATTTGTAAAAGATGGATTGTAGAAATTGACTTGTAAAAGATGGATCCCTCTTTAGTTAGGTACAAGTCAGAGACCCCTTCCCTGAATGTCCCCATAGCCTCTCCTCTTTTTTCTGCCTTTTTCTCTCCTTCCTACCTTATATCTGCCTTCCATCCTCACCTATCTTTATTATTTATTTACTTCTTTTTGCCCTGCCTTTGCCTACAGTGAGAACTCAAAGCAACTTCCATTTATCCTCCTTGCCTCACAGCAACTCTGTGAGGTAGGTCAAGTTGACAGCATGTGACTGACCCAAGGTCATCCAGTGAGCTTTCATGGCAGCATGGCGATTAAACCCGAGTCCCTCAGATCCTGTTCTGAAACTGTACCATCTACTTTGGTGTGGTGGCTGCCTAGTAAGCAATTTCACTGACAGAAAGAGAACCCAGAAGCTTGGTAATACTATTGTGGTTGCCTAGCAACCATAAGTATGGCCATTTATTTACTTTGTTTCTTAAAGCTACAGGCACTGATTCTTATTCTGATACAAGCATTTTAACCCTCACATTATTTTTGAGATTTTTCTGTAAACCTGCGGCTTTTTCAGGATTGTAGAAAGATCTGTCTTGTCTGTTCAGTTCATTATCCATAGAATTGGCCATGTTAAGAGTTAGATATATTGATGACAGATGAGAACCAAGTGGAATCTTCACATTGGGATGTATTATAAATTCAGATTTTCAGTCTTTCAACTGTTTAGTTTAGTTTATTAGATTTTTAGATTGCCCTCCCAGTGAGCTGGGTCCAGACAGCGTCCAACAAAATATAAAATACACATGTTATAAAATACAAATTACAGTAGATAAAAATCACATTTAAGATTATAATTTAAATACACAGCGACAGATTAAAACAGCAACGTTATGCTTGTAGAATGTCTGCTGCGGGTGTTGAATTCTCCCAAAATTTCAGGATCATTTGGGGTGGAACGATGCATAGATAGATGGACGGCGGGGGGGGGGAGCATAAATAGGTGGGTAATTGAAGATTCTGGCAATCGGACCCGGGACGTTCTAGGTGCAAAGTCTGTACTCAATTGCTGAGCCTTAGCTCCTCCCCAAATCTCATCCCCTCTCTTGATTTGCGTAGAAGGGATTGTTTGACAACAGCCAGAAGTCATCTTGTCCCTGCCTCCCATCCTTACCATATATATTCTGGGACCCTCTTCCAGGCACATGTCAGGAAACCTCTATGCCTCCTCTCCTCCACTCTCAAGGTTGTCCTTTAGACCAGGGGGAGTCAACATGTGGTCCTCCAGATGTTCATGGACTACAATTCCCATGAGCCCCTGCCAGCAAACGCTGGCAGGGGCTCGTGGGAATTGTAGTCCATGAACATCTGGAGGACCACAGGTTGACTATGTCTTCTTCCTAGAACCAGTTACTCATTTTGCCAGTGCTGTTTAATTGTGGCAGAATGGTTATGTAACAGGGCACAACATTCCCCTGTAGGCCAGCATCTTAGACAGGCCTTTATAAAGAGTGCACTGTTGGTTTGGACCAAGGAATCATCCAAAATAGGGGTTCCCATCAGATGACCCTGGAATTTCTGCAAGCAGAGTAAAGAGACCAAAGCCTTGCTTGGCTGTGACCTTTAATCAAACTGCGATTCAGAGATATACTGCCTCTGAACAGGGAACTTCTGTTTAGACCTCCCAATTTATAGCCATTGATAGATTTGTGAATTTGCATTACCTAAAGCCATCTTAAGCTGGCAGCCTCTACTATAATAAAATCAGAGTCCGGTAGCACCTTTAAAACCAACAAAGATTTATTCATGCCTTGAATAAATCTTTGTTGGTCTTAAAGGTGCTACTGGACTCTGATTTTATTGTGCTACTTTAGACCAACACGGCTACATACTTGAATCTAGCCTCTGCTATAGTTGAGCCTACTTTAATGGATCTCCGTATTCTTCAAGGATTTTGCTACTGCAACTGTGGTTAATGTTTGAATAATATCTCCCCAAGGGCCACGGAGTAACCCCCTTTAAAAAAGAAATCCTTGAAGTCAGCACGCTCTTTAGCAACCTCCTACATTCTGCCTGCTGCCGCCACCGAAATTTCCTGGCTCAAAGCCAGCATTTCCCTCATTCATCTGCCACAAGCATTGTTGGCTAACTGGAGTTGAATGCTTGGGCTTAATTGGCTCGATGTAGCCCTTCCCGTCGAGGTGAATTAGTGGAAGCTCTTAATCTGGATAGCTTTTGGCCCGGGAGATGAGGATATGTAGAGTATTGCAGCAGCCTGGACCTCAGTGCATGCATGACGGAGCCTTGCCTTTAACTCAGTGAATGACGGAAGGGGCTGTGACGGAATTAGCTGGGCTGATGCTGTGCGGGAAGGCAGAAGTCCCACAGAGCTGCTGATGGCAGAACACTGACAGGTAGGAGTTATAGTGTTCCAAAAACTGCGGCAGTCAAAATGGCGTTGGTCCAGAGTATTTTACATGGGTGTTCCTCCTGACGCCAGTTCTCCAGAGTCGTCAGTATTGGAAGAGGTCTGCAGGTATTAACTGAAGTTGTTGCACTAACCCTTTTGGAGAGTGAGGTTCCCAAAACAGGGAAAATGAAGGCAAAAGCCAGCATTGCTTTTGGGGAACTGGGTTTGATTCCCCACTCCTCCTCCACATGCAGAGGCTGGGTGACTTGGGGCCAGTCAGCATTCCCTTAGAACTGTTCTCACAGAGCTCTCTCAGCCCCACCTACCTCACAGGGTGTCTGTTGTGGAGAGAGGAAGGGAAAGGTGTTTGCAAACCACTTTGGGGCTCCTTTGGGTAATGAAAAGTGGGGTATAAAAAACAGCTCTTCTCTCGCACTCTCAGTTTGTTTTGGAGGATGTAGTATTTGCTTTATTTCTATAGCACCTAAGTGTTCATAAAATAAGAATGCCGGCCTTTGTCCTCAGGCCCTGAACTTAGAACACCAGTGAGAAGAAGTGTCGCTGGCTGGAGAAATCCTGGGCTTAAATCCTCAGGTATTGAGGATATATTAAATCCTCAGGTATTGGAGATTGTTCAGTGTCCAAGTGGAAGAGAAGAGGATGCTACTTTGAGAATAGTGATTTTATACTGTATCGGAAACTGGATAGTTTGCCTGGCGGAAGAGTGCCGTTTTGCAAGCCCTGAAGTATGTTGACAGTTCTGTCAGGGCCCCGCCAGGTCACTGCTGGCAATTCATTCTACTAGGCTGGAGCCAGGGCTGAAAAGGCCGTGTCTAGGCGAACCTTTCTAGGCATCACCCGAATGCCGGTATCTGCTGAGCAGGTTCCCCTCGAGTCCAGCAGAGAAAGCTGAATGGGATCACAGAACCACTTTCAGAAGTTGGAGGCACACTGGTTAGGATATCTACAGGCGATTCTGCCCGGTGTCATTCTGCCTCGGAGACTCCTTTCTCCTCTATTCCACCCGATCTTCATGGGCAGCCGAACCCCGGCAGTCTTAACTCCCTTCCTTTAGAAAGCTGCCAGTGCTAAAGATTTTCTGGAAATGCTGAAAGGCTTCCTTGTTGAAGGCACTTGCACTTGGCCAATCTTGGTCCGTTTGTATAATTGTTCATTCACGATTTTGTTTTTCCTGTGTCTTGAAGTAAAAATAAAATCGCTAAGTTTACATTGTTGGCCCAGTTGCCGCAGGGACTGCGCTGAGACTGGCTTGGCTGCCCCTGTCGCTGCTATTTGATTGCTTTGGACCGATATTTTAGCTGCTGCTGCTGCTGCATTTTGTATTCAACACCCCTGTGTTGATCCTATTACTCATTTTCATAAAAGGGTGTCATAGAATCTGAGACACGATAGAAATACTTCAAATAAATAAAGTGCGGGAGGGGGGTACGCCTTGAATGAAGCCATTTGAGGCCGCCTTCTCTCTCCCTCTCCCAAGCTTAGGAGATGATTACTGTTTTTGAGTACAAGAGGGTGTCTTTGATTCTCCTCAAGCCATTCCAAAGGCTACCTGTTGAAATAAATAAATCACAGAAGGACCCTCTGGCCATCAGGACTGAGCCTGCAAGCTTTCAGCTGTTTTGGCTCCTGCTGTGCTCAGCCACCATAGGTTGGGCAAGCACAGCACCTGGTCCCTGCCTTACATTGATAGGGTTTGCTTGCTTATGCAATTTGGCTGCCTTTCCCCACACACCTCTCACGCAATCACACTGCTGCTCTGTGCAGGCATGTTTAATTTGTTCCCTTGCATCTCAGTCGTTTTGGTGACCAAGCAAGGCTCTGATCTGCCCATCTCCTTGGGGGAATGCTTTCCCCTGTCATTTATTTGTCTATTGAATGGATCCTCCTTATGCAAGGATCAAATTGGAAAACGAAATTGAGGTACAAGCTCCTCATCTCCTTGGAAGAAGGGTAGGACACCTTTAGGAGACAGATATGTCAACCTGAAGTTAGTCCACTTGTGTTGTCTATGATGGCGATGATGCCAATTGCATGTTTTAATGGCTGCATGGCTCTGAGCAGGAGGGAAGGGAGCATGGGGTAGCCCAATCTTGTCAGGTCTTGGTAACTAGGCAGGGTGAGCACTTGAAAAGGAGGCCACCAAGGAAGGTGCTGCAGAGGAAGGCAATGGCAAGCCACCTTTACGTCTCACTAGCTTGGAAAGCCCCTTGCTGGGTTCATTGTAATTTGATTGAAATTGACAACAATGGATACGCATGGCTTTGAGCTTGTTTTGGAGTTGTGAGCCAGCATGGTTAAAGCACAGCAGACTTTAATCTGGAGAACCAGGTTTGATTCCCCACTCCTCCACATGCAGCCAGCTGGGTGACCTTGGGCCTAGTGCTAGAGCTCTCAGAGCTCTCTCAGCCCCAAGCACCTCACAAGGTTCCTGTCACGGGGAGAGGAAGGGGATCATAAGTTGCCTTGAGTCTTCTCTGGTAGTAAGAAGTGGGGTGCAAAAAACCAGCTCTTCTTCAGTTCTTTAGGCTTCTTTGGCATCATAGTGCTGTTCCTTGGTTTTGTTTTTTGCAGGGAAGGCGATGGTTGGCCGCTATTTTAGACTCTTGTTTGACTTACTTTCAGCCTACTGCTTGAGGCTGTCATATTGGCTTTTCAATAGACAATTTTGATTTTGCTGTTTCTTTTAAATGCATGTCGTATACTGGGAGAGCGTTAGTTTTTTTTTATAATAGAAAAAGGGGGGGATCTTCTACTCCCATGAGGGTTGCGATATGCCCAAATCATAATAGTTGATTCAGTATAGTGTCACTTCCCTTGTCCCATGTAGCGATGGCTACGTGGGTATATCACTTGAGTTTCTAAATCAACCTTTTGGCCATGGAGGAGCCCCTAAAATATTTCTCAGGCTTCAAGGAACCCCGGGGGTGGTGCCATGCCCCTTCAGAGAAGTGGGTGAGGAAGTAAGATGTGAGAGCCGGCCAATCGATCAATTGAACATTTACCATTTTCATTGTGGAGAAAGAGACTAGGCCTGTAGAGTGGCAGGGGGAGGGGGCTCCAGTGATGTCTAGTGATGTCAACAGCGATTCAAACTTCTGGGAAAGGCTGCATAAACCCTGGGAAGTTCTTGAGTATCCTTAGTACTCCCGAGAACCCTGCTTGGGAATCCCTATTCTAAATGCACATGCAAATAGTGTGGTTTGGTTGAAGGAGGACAAGAGAGCTAGACTTTGATCTTGGTTCTGATCCTCATGAAGCTCATTTGGTGACTTCAAAGCCAATCACTTTCTCTCCTTCCCAAGGGATGGGGTGAAGATCAAACAGTGGAGGGAAACCTGATGTGCTCCCTAAGCCTCTTTTAGAAAGGTCAGGATGGCAATCTCATGTTTACATGGCCTAGTGAAGCACATAGGAGAAGGTGGTTCAGCCCCAAACAGAGATGTCAGGTTGATGTCCTACTTCCCAGCAGTACAAGTGCCTGGAGGCAGTAGAAGAGACAAAGCAGAAGAGGATCATTCTCTGTTTTCTCCTCTGGGCACCCTTCCCAGTTAGCTCAGACAGGAATTTCCAACCAGCATTCATAGAATCATAGAATCATAGAGTTGGAAGGGGCCACACAGGCCATCTAGTCCAACCCCCTGCTCAACGCAGGATCAGCCCAAAGCATCCTAAAGCATTCAAGAAAAGTGGGTATCCAACCTTTGCTTGAAGACTGCCATTCCTGGGAGACCGCTTCCCCAGCTGCTCTGTAGGCCTAGGTTCTTTCTCCACAATGGGAACGGTAGATGATTGATTGATTGATTGATTGATTGATTGATTAGCTGGTTCCTGCCTCTTACTTCCATGCCCACTTTTCTGAAAGGGCCTGGCACCACTTCCAGGGTTCCTTGAAGACCGAAAAAATATTCCAAAGGTTCCTCAGTGGTTCTCAACCTGGGGACCTCTTTGGGGGTCGAACGACCCTTTCACAGAGGTCGTGTCAGGGCAAACAGCTTGGCCGGAGGAGCACCATCCACACAACAGCCTTGTGGGGTAGGTTGAGATACAGCGTTCGTCTGTCTGAAGCAGCGGAAAAGAGCAAGATAGGCATGGTAGGACAAGAGGCAGAACTGAACTGAAAACCCCCAGAAAAAAACCAATTTATCTACAGTCATGAACAATGGATCTTCACACCATTGGTCAGTTTCGGTTTAATTTCTGTGAAAGAACACTTGCATAATTTTATGGTTGGGGGGTCACCATAACATGAGGAACTATATGAAAGGGTTGTGGCATTAGGAAGGTTGAGAACCCTGCTCTATAGTCCAAAGGATTTAAAGCAGGGATAGTCAACCTGTGGTCCTCCTGTGCGTTTGCTGGCAGGGGCTCATGGGAATTGTAGTCCATGGACATCTGGAGGACCACAGGTTGACTACCCCTGCTTTAAAGGGCTGGCTCAGAGGCTCCTGCAGTGTTTTGCATGTGACATTAGTTCATTTAGTGACAGCTTCTCTTTTAATTTCTCTCACATTCCTCCACTGGGAATGCATCTTTCCATTATGCTTTGTTCTTTACTGTGTTTTCCCCCAGACTTGAACCGAAACAAATGACATCCTGATAAGCTTAGCTTGTTATTTGTGTAAGACCCTTGTATCCGATAAACATCTTCATGATGCTGGGCACAATCCTATTGGATGCTCATCCATGACACACACTCTACTTATATAAGTGGTCTCGTGACTTCCATTTTATGGTCCGGCAAAGTGCGCCGTGCACACGAATGCTTACAATTTGAATAAAATTGGGTTGGTCTTAAAAGTGCCCCTGGACCCAAACTCTGTTCTGCGGCTTTAGGCCAACCCTGGAGAATAAACAAAAACCAGCTAAGCACAGGAAGTGAAACTAATCAAAACCACATTTGAGGCACAAGATGAAGAAGCATGGATTTAATTTTAGTTCTATTAAGTACAGTATTGTCTCTTTAAATTTCATTTTTCAAACATAGGCACTTCACACTCGGGGGAAAAAATCCTCCTGAAGCATGAATGCAAGGCAAATATAAAGCTTGTTTTATAATTTTTTCAAATAAAACCAGTTCGTTGCATTAGCTAAGAAAGCGCTTAAGGAGGAAAACTTCCAAAATTAAAGAGAAAAAGGTCAATCAGCTTCCGGATAAAGTCTTCTTCAGGGATATTTATTTCATTTCGCAGCTTTAATTCCCTAAGAGCATGTGTGCGTTGTCTTGGAGCGTACGACTCCAGATTTGTTCTGGTGCTTCAGACCAACACAGCTACTCACTTGAAAGTGTTTTGGGGTTACTCTTCTTGCTTCTTTTTGACCTGGTGATGTGAAGGTTGGTCTTCTCCCCAGCCCAGCATAGGTGTGATTGGGGAGGAAAATGGAGCCACAGTTCTTTCTTGCCTTCCCCTTTTCCCCACCAAGATCCATGGGGGCCTGCCCCTAATCTGGCCTCCCCCTTGAATGGTTCACCTCCAGTGCCCTCGAATGCTTAACTCCAGTGCCTAGATTGCAGGGCTCTGCAGCCTTGCTCCGTCATCTTCACATCTCATCTTCTTTTGTGCAGCCTTCAAGGCTACAACACAGAACAAAGGTGGTATAAGTGAACAAGGCCAAGGCTCCGGTCTTAGCTGTCCTTTCTTGCAAGTCAGCCGATTTGAACATGATGCAGTTCTGTTAGCCGTTCAGGCGAGTCCGGTTTTTGGTGGTCCTATGGCTCAACTGTCGCCACTATTTTTTGAACTTGCGTTGCTACTTTAAGCTGTGTAATGTTCACGCCAGTATTCATTTTGATTATATCTAACCATCGTGTTCTTTGTCGGCCTGGTTTTCTTTGCTTTCTCCATTGAGTTGGATCGCATCATATAGCCAAAGTAAGTGAGCCGGAGTATTGTGATGTTGCCAACCAGTGGCTTTATGCGCTGTAGTGTTTCCTTGTTTGTGTGTTTTGCTGTCCATAAAACCCACAGAAACCTTCTCCAACATCAGAGTCCAAATGAATTGATTCGCTTCTTGTCCAATTGTTTCCATTGTCCAATTTTCACAGCTGTAGGTGGCTATTGGAACTATGATAGATCAAACTCATCTACATTTGGTAATCAATTTGAACTAGGGTTGTGAGCAGCGGCGTCCGAATTGGCCGTTCCAGGCCAACGCAGCCAGCGCCTCCTCTCCTCCTGGAAGAGGGGGAGTCCGCCTGGAATGAGTGATTTGGACGCCACCGCGCACAACCCTAATTTGAACATATTAGGCCTCAGTAAATGTACATGGATCATGCGGCAATCTTTCATTTTCCTCTTAATCTAATCAGATCATGCATATGCATATTGATGAGGAAGACCTGTGTTTCATGGGATTTACTCACAGGTAAATAGATACGATGATCTCAGCCTTATTTGCTTACACAAGAGAGTGCTGCAAAACTAAATATGCTCCGCACTACTTAGCACAGGATAATGGATTTAGACTTCGTTTTATAGCCAGTTAGTTCATTACAATAAATCTGGAAATAAACCAAAAATGAGATTTGCATGTGCCGCTTGGAAGATTTGTTTGGAAGCTATTGTTAACCCAAACCATGTTTGGCATGATAAGTGGTGGCCATAGTAATTGATTATATGCAGTTGTAGTTGGATTTATTTTATTTTATTGCTGTTTCGCAGCAGCTGCACACTTGGTTGTTTTATAAGTCATATATCCTGTCACTGTTCCACTGATGGAAGCAAAACCTTTATCTGCTTTTCCCAGCTGCTTCCTGTGACCCCTGATCATAACAAAAAGCCTTGAGGGTCTTGGGATGGGAGCCCTGCAGTGAAACAGACAACGGGGCAATCAGCATTCTCATGGATTGAGAGGGGGCATGGTTGCTGCTTTAAGTGTTTGAATGGTTGTCACTTAGAGCAGGGGTAGTCAACCTGTGGTCCTCCAGATGTTCGTGGACTACAATTCCCATGAGCCCCTGCCAGCAAATGCTGGCAGGGGCTCATGGGAATTGTAGTCCATGAACATCTGGAGGACCACAGGTTGACTACCCCTGACTTAGAGGGCAGGAAAAGTTTCCTGTTGGCAACAGAGGCTAGGAGTAATGGGTTTAAACTACGTGTAGAAGGGTACTAGCTAGATATCAGGGAGGAAAAATCATAGAGTAGTTCAGCAGTGGAATTGACTGCCTAAGGAGGTGGTGGGTTCCCTCTCACTGGCCCTCTTCAAGCAGCAGCTGGACAGAGACTCATCCTGGATGCTCTAGGTCGGGGTAGTCAAACTGCGGCCCTCCAGATGTCCATGGACTACAATTCCCAGGAGCCCCTGCCGCAGTTTGACTACCCCTGCTCTAGGTTGATCCTGCATAGAGCTGGTGGTTGGACTAAATGGCTTGTATGGCCCCTTCCAACTCTATGGTTCTATGAATCCGTGGCAGCAATATACAACATGATATATATATATTTTTGGGAACTGGACAGCCACAAATGAGTCTTATCAGAAAATAAAGAGGCGCTACTGCTTGGGTGTAGAGCATCTGCTTTGCATGCAGAAAGTCCCAGGTTCGATCCCTTTCCCTGTACCTTCTGTTGGAAGGATGAGGTGATAGGGGATGCGAAAGAGAGCCACTGCCAGTCTCAGACAACCCTGACCTTGGTGACCCAGTTTAGTAAAACGCGCTGTGATGCGTCTCCATGTGTCATGTTAACTCAAGAGCGTGCATGGGAAAGATGTTGGAGGCATCTCTCGTTGGGGACCACAGATTACAGTTGTGTGCTAAATACTGATACATAAGAATTGCTGTTCAGCTTCTTGAGTCATCACCCCAGACACTGTAGTACAGGGATAGTCAAACTGCGGCCCTCCCGATGTCCATGGACTACAATTCCCATGAGCCTCTGCCAGCAAATGCTGGCAGGGGCTCCTGGGAATTGTAGTCCATGGACATCGGGAGGGCCGCAGTTTGACTACCCCTGCTGTAGTAGCACCCAGATTTTGGAACTGGCTTCTCTGCTCTTGTTCAGGAGGCAAATTACAGCTCTTCTGCTAGGAGATCTTTTATGTCCTAGGAGAGATCATTTTGTACTGAGTCGGACCATCGGCCCGTCTGGCTCACTGTTGGTTGTTGTGACCAGCAGCAGTGTAGGAGTTACTACCATTGTCCTTCTGGAGAGAAACTCAACTACCTCTTGGGTATATCAAGATATCAACCTTCTTGGGTGGGTGTATCGAACAACAGTTGCTTATTTTTCCTCACAGCCTCATCTGCTTTTGAGGGCTGCACGTTGGACTCTGGCTCTTTCTTTTTGCCAATGCTGCCAGTGAAAAACAGCTGGATGTCCATCTATGGGCCCTTTCCCCACTTTACTGCTCTTAGAGGCTCTTGATGGCACATGGCCATTAAACTCTTTAAGTTTTTCAGAGGCATCAGCTTGCAAACCAGTGGTGCAGGGCACCGGACTGATGCTCCTGACAAATTGTTAAGTGGGCTGGATGCACCCTGCAGACCGTAGTTCGCCCATCTCTGATTTTAAAGCTGCGTGTGTCCATGTAGGCATATGCACACTAATGTGCCATGCAACACACCACCTGCCATTTATTTGTTTGATCCGTTTATTTGATTTGATGATGATGTCAGCCATTCCGTCGAGTCTGGCCATTCTATGGCACAGCAGCGGCCACTATCCCCCACCGCCTCCCTGAGACGTGCAATGTTGTGTCCAGTGTCCACCGCGCCCTTTGTCTGTCTGGTTTCCTTTTTCCACCGACCAATCTGAGCACAATTGCTTTCTCCATCGCTTGATAGGGGTAAAGTAAGTGAGCTGGAGTTTCATGATTTTGCCTTCCAGTGATAGATCGGGCTTTATGTTTTCTAGTATTCCTTGCCATGACTTTTGCCGTCCATGGAACCTGCAGAAGCTTTCTTTAGAGTCTTCTATACTGTCCCTCTAGGGTTTTGCCAGCTTGTGGTGGTTTGCAACCAATTCATAAACAATAGATAAAATACATAAAAACAATTCATTTGTGATGTTAGCCCCAACATAAAGTGCTGCGGTGACTCAGTGACTTCCAAGAGCAAATTGAAGGGAAGGGGGGGGGTAAGGGAGGGATGGGAGGGAGGCCCAGCATTTTATACTGATGTATCCTCTAGTCCTGGCTGGCCTCAGCCATTAGCCCAGAGGAAGAGATCTGTCTTACAGGCTCTGCGGAACTTAGCAAGTTCCTGCAGGCCTCTGATCTCTCTTATTCCACCAGGCAGGAGCCAGGACTAAGAAGGCCCCGACTCTCATTGAGGCTGGGCAGATTCCTTTAGGGCCAGGGATCCTTAACTGATTGGTATTGCTGGATCTGTTGGTATTGCTGGATGTTCAGAAGCGCGGTCCTTCGAATTCACAGGGCCCAGACCATGTAGTAAGGCTTTGAAGGACTTAGGGTTGAGCGCTTCGGGCTTCAGTGATCGCAGAGGCAGCCAAACTGAGCCGAAGAGCTCAACCCTAGTTCAAACCAAAACCTTGAACTGAATCTGGAATTCCACCAGAAGCCAATGCAGCTGCCATAGCACTGGTCTCGTGTGGCTTCTCCACATGGTCCATTCTTTGCAAAGCATGCAGCTACTAAGGTTCACTTTGAACTGTAGGTCAGGGGTAGTCAACCTGTGGTCCTCCAGATGTCCATGGACTACAATTCCCACGAGCCCCTGCCAGCATTTGCATTTGCAAATGCTGGCAGGGGCTCGTGGGAATTGTAGTCCATGGACATCTGGAGGACCACAGGTTGATTACGCCTGCTGTAGGTGACCTGCTTTAGGACAATTACTTTTCCCCTCCCTCAGCATACCTTTAACTGAAAGGAAAAAAAAAACCAGCTTCCTGACTTGTAAAACCACAGGTCGGCGCAAATGAACACATCTTGCTGCTGGTGGGGAAAAGGCTGCAGTATCATTTAGTGGTGGGATCTCCATGGCTTGCAGAGTGCTCCTCGGTAGGAGGATGAGGCTGTAAGAAGCGTATTTCTCTTTTCCTTCATGAAGTAGTGGAAGTTCTCTGGTTCTTGCACAATCACTTCTAACCCACTTAGCACTACTCTCTTTAAAAACTCCAGACCCTTGGAGTAAACCGTGGCCATCATTTGCAGCGTTAGGGAGACACCTGCTGTTTGTTCTGCTTATATAATTTTCTGCTCTTTTTAATTTGATGATGTTATGAATTCATGTATGCAAATCCCCCCCCCCTTCCTTTCAGGGTGCCCGAGGCCCGGATGGTCCAATAGGCGAGCTGGGGTCGCGAGGAGCCAAGGTGAGCTCTCCCTTTCGCCCACAAGAGTGGGATTGCTCTTGGGTGTGATTTGAAATTGCAGATGGAATTTGAAATTGAATATGTATTGAGAACATAGGAATCTGGTTTGTTCATTCATTCATTCATTCATTCATTCATTCATTCTTGTATCAATTACAAAGAGCTAGTTTGGTGTAGTGGTTAAGAGCAGTGGCCTCTAATCTGGAGAGCCTGTTTTGATTCCCGGCTCCTCCATCTGTAGCCAACTCTGTGACTTTCAGCCAGTCACAATCCTATAAGAGCTGTTCTCACAGGGCAGTTCTTTCAGAGCTCTCCAGTCCCACCTACCTCCCAGGATGTCTGTTGGATGTTTGACACATACCTCAGGGAGGGTATTCCACAAATGAGATGCCACCACAGAGAAGGACCTTTTACTTACAGAGATGTATTAGTTCCCAACTTTGAAAAACAAAGTCATGCTGAGTGCAGCCTCTAAAGATGAAAAAGTTCCAGACAAGTTCCTATGTTCTGAGAGGTAGAAAGGCTCCTAATAATAATAAGAGTTGGTCTTTATACCCACTTTTCCCTATCTGAAGGAGTCTCAAAGCGGCTTTCAATTGCCTTCCCTTCCTCTCCCCATAACACAGTGGTTCCCAACCTTTTTATCACTGGGGACCGGTCAACGCTTGACAATTTTACTAAGGCCCAGAGGGGTAGTCTTTTGCCAAGCGACGTCGCCACCGCCTGAGCCCCTGCTCCACTTGTTTCCTGCCGGCGCCCCTGACTTCCTGCCGGCCACTGAGGGGCTATTGCCAGCAGCAGCTGCACAGTGCCACGCTGAGGGGGAGCCCCAGCCATAGTGGCCACTGGAGAGCATCAAAGGTGAGACGGCGGCAGAGCGGCAGGGCAGCCCCCGAGGCAGCAGCCGGGGAGGAGGACGAGGGGAAGCTGCGGCCCGGTACTGACTGATGTACGGACTGGCACCGGTCCCCGGACCGGTGGTTGGGGACCACTGCCATAACAGACATCCTGTGAGGTAGGTGGGGCTGAGAGAGCCCTGACAGGACTGCTCAGTCAGAACAGCACTATCAGGGCTGCGACAAGCCCAAGGTCACCCGGCTGGCTGCGTGCGGAGGAGCGGGGAATCAAACCCAGTTCGCCAGATTAGAAGCCACCGCTCCTAACCACCACACCACACAGGAGGAAGGTGTCCTAGCTAGGGTTCCCGACCTCCATCAGCTGATCGCTGGGCAACAGAGGTCAGTTCACTTGGAGAAAATGGCTGCGTTGGAAGGTGGCCTCTGTTGCGTTATCCCCCAATTAAGTCCCTCCCTTCCCCAAACCCCCCTCTCCTGAGACTCCACCCCTAGAGTCTCCAGGCACTTTCCAACCCAGAGCTGGTAACTCTCGCCCTCAAAGGCAAATATTAAAAACCAGTTTGAGATGACTGTGTGGGATTAGTGTAGGCCAAGATTAAATTGAATTCCCAAGTGGGGGGTGAGTGGGAGTGGTACCTGAGTTTAAACACACTCAAAAGCCCTGCCTGCTGTTGTCTGCTGTTTCTTGCTGGTGACCAAAATGCATCATCATCATCATCATAGAAGAATCATAGAATCATAGAGTTGGAAGGGGCCATACAGGCCATCTAGTCCAGGGGTAGTCAATCTGCGGCCCTCCAGATGTCCGTGGACTACAATTCCCAGGAGCCCCTGCCAGCGAATGCTGGCAGGGGCTCCTGGGAATTGTAATCCACGGACATCTGGAGGGCCACAGATTGACTACCCCTGATCTAGTCCAACCCCCTGCTCAACGCAGGATCAGCCCAAAGCATCCTAAAGCATCCAAGAAAAGTGTGTATCCAACCTTTGCTTGAAGACTGCCAGTGAGGGGGAGCTCACCACCTCCTTAGACAATGTGCATCCTCCTCCTCCTCATCATCATTATATTTGGATTTCTTTCTCGCCTCTCCCCGGAGGCTTAAGGAGTCACAACACATTTAAATGTTCATGAATAATGTCAAATGAATAATGTTAATGTAAATGTCCTTGAAAGTACTCTCACCCTTATGTGGCATCAAGAATCCTGAGACTGGTTTCAGGGATTGTGGCCACACCCTGCTGTGCAGCAATCAAGAAAGAGACTTGGGATGGGCACGGTTTGCATGAAAGTGTTTCCATGAGACCTTTAGAAGCTTCAGAAGGTGGCCAGAATCTGAGGCCTGAGCCAGTGTTTCTCAGCTTTTTTACCATTGAGAAACTTTTGAAACATTCTTCAGGCTTCAAGAAGCCCCAGAACCATCGTGCAGAAAATGGTTGAGAAGCATAGCTGTGTACATGCCCACCTGGGGTCCCTCTGCTCCCCGCCCCCTCCTGGACCATCAGTGGCCATTTTGGGAGGGGGAGCAGGTTGATATGGCAATATATGGTCATATCACCCGATAAATGTTTAACAAATTTTAAAAGTATGTGAAAAATTTATTAACTCCCACCCATTTGGGAAAACCTTTCACAGCCATCCAGGAACTCCAGGGTTTCCTGAAACCCTGGTTGAGAAAGTCTGGTTTAGTGCATGAGTGGCCAAACTGTGGCACTCCAAATGTCCCCAGACTACAAGTACCATGAGCCCCTGCCATTTGACCTTGAGCCTAATCTGCTTCTGTCAAAAAAAATGAATAATAGCTTGGTACCTCAGAAGGCAGGGCCTCATGGTAATTGTAGTCAGTGGACATCTGGAAAGTCACAGTGTGGCCGCCCCTGGTTTAGAGCAACCTAAGCAGCTTCATGGTAGCTCTGCTTCTTCTTCTTTTCTTCGACCTTCTGGCTTTGCAATGCCAAGGCTAGGCCTCTGGTTAGCTCGATAGATAAGAGAGACGGAGAAAGAAGCAGTACCTCTGGGCGGAGATAAGGAGATGGTAATCTCTTTAATCAAAACATTTTGTGCTAGGGCAACACTGACTTAATTCCTCAATGAAAAACATCTTGAACAAAGTTCAAATACATAGTTATACAAATTGCAGTTGTCTGCATTTCTTTACAGAAAGGGCTTGGAGAATCTGGATTGCCGCAGCATTTTTAATGCATTGATCCCTTTCAGATAAAGTTGTTGCATTTGATGATCACCAGATGGTAGCACCAGAACCCATCCGCTGGCATTAGTCTCCGAACAAATAGCTAGATCAAGCAAGAGAGTGGGGAAAGAGGGTCACGGTGTGGGGAAGAGAAAACAACGGTCTGGAAGTAATCCTAAAGAAGTGGAGGTTTATGTTGCTGTGGGTTGGATTTCCCCTCTCCTCCAGGTCCCACGCAATCCTCACTGTTCCATGTTTCCAAGAACGCTTGGCAATCTTTAGGAAGATTTCAGGGCTCCTGTTCACCTCTTGGACTGGACAGGGGTAAATTCATTCCAGATGAAGGGATATTCCTCCATTTGTAGATTGGGCAGGAAGCTTCTTGCTGCAGTTCTAAGTTCACTTCCTTGGGAATGAGCCTCATTGACTAAGATGCGTGGCCGTACATTGCTCTGCTATAGAGAAGGCTGGGAAACAGAGTGATGTAGACCAAGTGTTCAACAGAAGAATCTGGTTCTGCAAATTACCTTTCAGGCTCATATAACTGAAATCTCCTTTCATCACCCCCCCCCCCCCAACTCCTGGTCCATTAAATATAAAAAACTGGATATCAACTAAAGCAGGGGTGGCCAAACTGTAGCTCTCCAGATATTTTTGGACTACAATTCTCATGAGCCCCTGTCGATTGACCATTCTGGCAGGAGCTTATGGTAATTGTAGTCTGTGAACATCTGGAGAGCCACAGTTTGGACTAAAGGGTGTTTTGCTTAGCAGTGTGCCAATTGGTTGCTTATCCCTTCCATACTTAGAACAGTTTCCCCAAATTTAAAAACGCTGTTTAAAAACAAAATTAAACAAACAAACAATGACAATCATCACAGAGACAAGTGAGCACACCAGTATAAATCCAGAAGGCAGCAAAGATAAAAAGCAATAAACTGACGGTAATAAAATCTACAGATTCAAAGGACCTCAGGGAACAAAAAACACTAGTTTGCCCTGCAAAGTAAGGCTGTTTGCAGCCATTTCTGTTAAGTTCAAAAGGGAGGGAACTTCATAGACCTCTGAGGCAAGGTCTTCCATAGTTATGGCTAGTGTGAGATTAATATGGAGGAGTAATTTAACTAGAGTAGGTAGTTATTCCAGAGAATAACTCAGGTTTCCACATGCCTTGTATGTTTGGATGCACCTTTATTTTAAAAGCCCCCTGCTGGTAGATAAGTAGATGTCAGGGAGAGACATGCTGTTTTTCATTAGGCAGAGAATGTTCCTAAATAGAACTGCATTCAGCTGTGTGAGCTCTCGCAGGTTGTCCATCTCATCTGCTGCTTCTAAGAATGACAACTTAGAAAGAGGAGTCTTCAGGGGCATGGGTAGAAGTAAGCTGGCAAGCTGAATTCACTTGATTTTTGCTCATTTTGAAAACAGGGCCAAACAGGGCACCCGGGCAAGCCAGGACCAGATGGGCAGCAGGTATGGTGATTGTCTTTGGTTTTTCTTAAAAAAAGACTATACACTTTGGTATCACCAGAAATGCTGTGATACTGAATTGTTGCATGCATCTCTCATTCTGAGTAGGTTGTTTTTGCTGGCTGTTCAGAATTTATGCTTTTAATTTTACCTTTAGATAGCCATTCTTGTCCCATCCCTTCCCAGCAGATGTGACCACAAATCAGAAGGTACTTTTTGGGCCATAATTAGGCGGAAGTACAATTGGCAGCTCTGTGTGGTAGTGCGAGTTGATTTCACTAAATTTAAGCACTCTTTGAGCACAGGTATACAAAATCAGAAGGGTCGCCCCACTGTAGAACTATCCTAATGTCCTTTCACCCCCCTGGTCATATTCTTTGAGCTTGGGAAAGTCGGTGCTTCATGTTTCCAGCCAAAACCAGCTGTGCAGGTGCTGATTGGCTAGTGCCTGTGACATCACTCCTTCCCCCCAGCAGTTCTTATAGGTTTAAACAATGAAAATGATATAGATTTTTAAAATCCTTTTATGGAGCTCTGGCTGGGATGGGATATGCAGAATAGGCAAGGGGGAGGAAATAATCTGGGATGAATATGTATCTTTTGGGAGAGTGAAAGTGGGGGTGAGGGTGAGGGTACAGACCTGTATGTATGAATTCCCCTAGCTCTGTTCCATGTAAAATTCGATCCTTTTCCATTCTAAGGGAGCTCCCCTCAAATTTCATGAACTTTGAGAAGCCAAATTCCAGCAGGAGAGAGGGAATGACTAACTTAAAGAAAGTTAACTAGAGATTCTGAATTCGGGATGCAGGAGTCCCATGGCCGATGATTCCATGATTTTGGGATTGTGGCAAAAGTGCACTCATAATTCCTCAAGGCTCTACTGTGTTTGGCAGTAATAGATGTGAAAGAATTCTTTCCCAAGGTCCCTTGGGGCACGTTTGCAGGATTTAGGTTCTTTCATGTGCCTCAGATGTGGATGGATCATTGAAAATATACAACCAAAAGAGAGAGGATTGACAGTTACTGTCTCAGGGATTCATAAAGTTATTTTCTTTCGCTCTTTCAAACTCTGCCCTAAGCCTGGGTCCTTTCCTCCCTGGGAAATCTTTTTGGAATTCTAGGATGAATGGTCCTTGGGACAGGCATTCTTGAACAAATTCTATGAGACAGCTGGATTCGCCTTGGGTTGTAGAAAGCTTGCATGATCTTCCTTCATGAATCTCCTAACAGCTTATTGAGATGGATTTCCAGGTTTTGAACTCATGACTGAAACTGTGTTTTCAGGGAAAGATGGGCGAGATGGGAGAGATGGGACCTCGTGGTTTTCCCGTAAGTTTTTGGTTCTGGTTCTATATTGCCTGGCTAGACATTTGTTGAGAATTATATTATGATTAAAATCCCCCACATCTGCAGATTTCACATTCGCGTCCCCTCGAGGACAGAGTGTGATTGATTACGGCTTATGCACTTTTAACTGCTTCCAAAATATTTCTTCTTTCTCCATAGAGTCACGTACTGAGAGTGACCACCTTCCACTGACTCTAAACTGGGATCATACTGGGATAGATGTTTGCAGTCCCAGTGTATCTCTACCAGCAGTTCCCACTGAATCTTGTTTGAAACGGATTAGATGGTCCGCTAAGATGGAGAAAGAGATCACATCTCTTTTGGAATCTGAAAGAATTATAGAACTTCGGGAGACTTTAATTAACTCAAGCTCACCTATGACTGCTGTAGAGCTGTATTCTCAGATAGTTGACCTTTGCGGCCTTAAAGCACAACCAGTCTGTAACAAAGGCAGCAATTCCTCCTGGTTTGACCAAGAATGTCATATCTCAAAAAAAACCCTGAGAGAGCTATTTAGACAGGCCCAATCGTCAGAGGATCAGACTATTATCCACAGTTACTTTGAACAAAAAAAACAGTATAATTGTCTTATCCGAGAGAAAAAACGGCTTTACTCTCACGATAATTGGGCCCGCCTATTTGACATTGTTAAATCCAAAAATTCCAAAGCATTCTGGTCAGCTGTAAGAGGACCCTTGAGGGGGAAGACTGATAATTTAGAACTTATTATTGCCCCCCAAGTTTGGGTTGATCATTTTTCTGCTCTATTTAATGTCCCAGCAGCTCCAGAAAATCTGCTGAATGACTCCATCCCAACTAATGTCCCTAGATGGTCCCCAGTTTTGCCTGACGAAGTAGAGGAACTAATTCTGAGCCTTAAGATAGGCAAAGCCCCAGGCCAGGATGCCCTTTCAGCTGAACTTCTAAAAAACAACCCTAAATGGTGGGCTCCTCCCTTGGCCAACTTATTTACCTTAATTGACTTACATGGGATTGTCCCAAGTTCTTGGTTGAATTCAATCATTATTCCCATGTTTAAAAAGGGTGACCATAATGACCCTAATAATTTTAGACCTATTAGTTTATTATCAATTATAGGTAAGATTTATGCAAAACATCTCGAACGGCGCCTAACTGATTGGGCTCGCTCTCAAAGAATTATAGGTCCTGAACAGATTGGTTTCTTGCAGGGTAACTCTACTATAGATCATTGTTTAACTCTTTCATGCCTGGCCGAGAAATATACGTCCCAAAATGGTAAGAGGCTATACACAGCTTTTATAGATCTTAAAAGTGCCTTTGATAAGATAGATAGGGATATGCTCTGGAATAAATTGCGATCAATGGGTATGGAACCGAGACTTGTGTTTCTCATCCAAAAACTTTATGTGTCCACCTCCTGCCAAGTCCGGTATTCTTCAAAGGGAGACTTAACCTCCAAGATTCCAATGACCATTGGAGTTAAGCAAGGCTGTATTCTGGCCCCCTTGTTGTTCAATTTATTCATTAATGATTTAGCGTTAAAACTGGAACCAATTAATGGTCATCCCCCAAAACTTGGTTCCCAGCATATTCCTTTGTTGTTGTATGCCGACGATACTACAATACTCTCATATACAAGGGTTGGCTTACAACGATACTTATCCACCTTTTACCAATATTGCCAAGATAATAAGTTAGTAATTAACTATGGTAAAACAAAAGTTTTGGTTTTCTCTAAGAGCTGGCATGCAATGACTTGGTCTATTGGAGGCACTTCAATAGAACAAGTCAAAACATTTAAGTATCTAGGTGTTACCTTCCAGTATAACCAGAAATGGAGCTCCCACTGCCAACGAGCTATCAATCTGGCCAAATCCTCATCTTCTTTGATAAAACAGTTCTTTTTCTCTGTGAAAGGTAACCAATTTATCCCTGCAGCAATTAAAATTTTTAATGCCAAAGTAATGTCCCAGCTCCTGTTTGGATGCCCCTTATGGGTTCCTGCCTTTAATAAATCTATTGAGGGTGTTCAATCTGCTTTCTATAGGCAAATTGCAGGGGTTCCCAACTGTGTCTCCTACCATGCCATTTGCGCAGAATTTGGCCAAATTAGGGTAGAGACAAGGGCCTGGATAGCTACTTTTAAATTTTGGGTCAGACTGTTTTTTAGAATAGAAACTGGCAGCCTTTTAACTTGTCTAAAAAGTGACCCTCTTAAATTTCAATGGTTCCAGGCTATTGAACAAAAATTAGTCTCCATTGGCATTGATCTGAACTCCCTTCTACCTCTGGAAGAAAAATGTATCTTCCGGATTATTAAACAGAGAATTTTAGACCATGAGCAGCAGGAACTCATACCTACCCAGCCTCGAGTCTGCTCACCAGCATTCTTTGGCATCATTATGCAGAGAAATATTATGCCTTCATATTTGCATCTCCTTGATGTCCCACCCCTGAGAAGAGCTTTTCTCCTCGCACGAATGAATGCTTTCCCCTCAAAAGTCTTAGAGGGAAGATTCCACCATATCCCATACCATGCGAGACTCTGTCCGTGTGGTTCTGGTTGCCCTGACTCTGTCTCACACATTTTGTTAGACTGCCCCTTATATGAGCAGTGTCGGGATGACAGCTTTGTTGCCTTGCTGGGAAACAAGCCTTCTGTAAGTAAATCTATGACCTTGCAATTTCTGCTCTCTGACAAAGACCCAGAGATAACCATTTTAGTTGCCAGAGTTTTAACTAAGATGCTTTTATAATATGCTGCCTACCTTGTATTTTATCTCTTATAGTTTATTTAATCATTTTAAGATCTGTTTGGTCATGTAACCCCATTTTATTATTTTGTTGAAATTTTAAACCGTATTTTTATATGTCTTATACTTTTTACGCCAACAAAAGGTTACTGACTGACTGACTGATTAAAATCCTCCTACACAATTAGAAGATGAGCGTAGGTTCTTTGACTCAATGTACAGAAACTCCTACTAATTAGCATGACAAATTAACTGGTTTGTCATCTCTGAAGACTTGGATATGTGTTTGCTTTGTCACCTTTCAATGAAAGAAGGGGAGAGGCTGTGACTCAATGTTAGAGCACATGTTTTGGCTGCAGACAGTTCCTGGCTCAGTCTCTAGCTCAGGCTTAGGCAAACTGCGGCCCTCCAGATGTCCATGGACTGCAGTTCCCATGAGCCCCTGCCAGCGAACGCTGGCAGGGGCTCATGGGAATTGCAGTCCATGGACATCTGGAGGGCCACAGTTTGACTACCCCTGCTCTAGCTTAACCTGTTCAAAGCAGCAAGGCTAGAGAAGACCTTCCATTGCCTGAGATCCAGAAAACCACTGCTGGTCAAGATAGTTGGAGCTGATGTCAAGGGACCAATGGCATGACTTGGGCTAAGGTTGGATTGCAACCTCAGGGGACTAATCCATCTAACACAGTCTTTCTCTGACTGACAACAGCTTTCCAAACCATCAGCCTATCAGAGTGGTGGTTGCAGTACGGAAATTAAACGTCAAATTGCTCTGGGTCACTTACTATGGCCATATCATGTCATCCAACTCAATGGAGAGAGCAATTATGCTAGGATTGGCCAGTGGTAAAAGGAAACCAGGCCGGCAAAGAACATGGTGGTTAGATACGATCAAAATGGATACTGGCCAGAGTATCATTCATCTAATGTCCCCCGCAGGGCCTTACGCTCTGCGGGTGAGAACCTGTTGGTCATTCCCGGCCCGAAGGAAGCGCGCCTAGCCTCGACCAGGGCCAGGGCTTTTTCAGTCCTGGCCCCTACCTGGTGGAATGAGCTCCCGGGTGATCTGCGGGCCCTGCGGGATTTGTCAACTTTCCGCAGGGCCTGTAAAACGGAGCTCTTCCACCAGGTCTATGGTTGAGGCTGGGGTCAGCAAATCAGGGACATCGCTCCCCCCCCTAGGAGTTGGAGTGTACGCTACTCCCCTATCCTTTCCTCTTCACCTCTTAATAATTGGGGGAGGGATGGGATTTTTAGCTGCCATGTTAGTTAGTAGATTGATATTTTAATGGGAATTTTAATGGGATTAGTTGTTGTGACACGCCTCGAGCCTATCGGGAGAGGCGGGAAATAAATCTAATAATAATAATAATAATAATAATAATAATAATAATAATAATAATAATAATAATAATAATAATAATAATAATAATAAAAGAAGAAGTGGTGCAAGATTGAAAAACATGGCAACAGTTGAGCCATAGGATTGGCAAGAGTTGGACTGGATTGAATCAGCATCATCAGCATCATCAGCATCATCAGCATCATCATTTTTCTCCCGCCCTTTCAGTATTGCTCAGGGTGGGTGACAACGTTAACAAAACATCATATACAAAACAAATTAAAAACATTATTAATCTAAATGTCTTCAACTAATGTTCCCAGACAGTGGGCTTTGGTCTTTTGATCTCCTAGCGGTGATGCCAACATTTATAGGTGGTTGTTAGTTTGGGCCCTGACAATAAGCCTGGTGAAATAGCTCCATTTTACAGGCCCTGCAGACCTGGGCTGATTCTGCACTTACTTTGTTTATTCCGTTGTGGATCCATGCCAGCGATGCTCCAGGTAGGGTTAAAGGTCACACACCACACTGGGTTTCTGACTCACTGTTGTCTCATTTTAATGCAGGGTATCCAAGGACATTCTGGACCCCCAGGAGCAAAAGGGCCTCCAGGAGATCCGGCAAGTACCTCATGCAATTGTCTCCTTCCCATTGTCCTGCTTACCATCCCTTTGCTTTTTACCTAGTTCCTAAATTGTCTCTCTTTTCTGAACCACTCATCCTCAAGGAGGGCCAATTCCTGCCACCTAGAGCTTTGAAGGTGTAGGTTGATTGTCCCCCAGTGAATGTATTGCAGTAGCAGAGATCAAGAAGAACAACAGAATTTGAGTCCAATGACACCTTGCCATTCATTGCCTGAAGGAGTCTCAAAGCAGATTACAATCTCCTTCCTTTCCTCTGCCCACAATAGAGGTGAGGCTGAGAGGGCCCTGAGATTACTGCTTTGTGACAACAGCACTATCAGAAGAAGAAGAGAAGAAGAGTTGGTTCTTATATGCCGCTTTTCCCTACCCGAAGGAGGCTCAAAGCGGCTTACAGTCGCCTTCCCATTCCTCCCCCCACAACAGACACCCTGTGGGGTAGGTGAGGCTGAGAGAGCCCTGATATCACTGCCCGGTCAGAACAGTTTTATCAGTGCCGTGGCGAGCCCAAGGTCACCCAGCTGGTTGCATGTGGGGGAGCGCAGAATCGAACCTGGCATGCCAGATTAGAAGTCCGCACTCCTAACCACTACACCAAACTGGCTCTCAGGGCTGTGAAGAGCCCAAGGTCACCGAGCTGGCTGCATGTGGACGAGCAGGGAATCAAACCCGGCTCGCCAGATTAGAAACTGCTGCTCTGAACCACGACATCACGCTGCCTCTCTGTAGAGTTGTCCCACATCCCTTGATAATAATCCTGGTCCTCCCATTGACCTGCAGGAGGTGGGAATACTTTGGTGTCATTGGGCCCTTCCACACACACGAAACAAAGCTTTTCCAATCTGCTTTCAGTTCAGTTGGCATCTGGCTTTTACTGTGCGAAATGACAAAACCCACTTGCAAACAGCCACTGAAGTGGATCGAAACTGCTTTATTTAGCATTTGAAAATGAGAAGATTTCCCATATGCCACATGCTGGGATTCCATGCTGCATTCCATTTCCCCCTAATTCCACTTCCCCTTAATTCCATTTCTCCTTAATTCTCACTTAATTGGGAGCATATCTGAAATGAATACTGCTGCTGGAGCACGTACAGTTGGCCGTAGCCTTGTGCTCCTTCGTTTAATTTACCTCTTTTACTGATTAATAAAAAGCTGCCAAACAAAGCAACCTCAATATACACACAAATGTATATCTCTATCAAGATTGTTTTTCTGCAGTGTCTTGGTGTGCCGTGGGATTGGGTAAAACACTGTAGTCAAAGAATTTTAAGTCAGTGGTACATATTGTGGAACTAAAATTGCTTTGAGGCAATGTTTTCCTCTTGTGTAAACTGCACAGTAGGAAAGCAGAAAGGGAAAAAAAGTGCACGGGCTGAAAGCTGTGGCAACAACAAAAAAAAGAATTTTAAAAAGCAAAAAGCTTAATGTATTAGTTCCATTCTGGAAACAAGATAAAGCTATTTGGAGTTCCAAATTTCTGGGAAAAGATCCAGATGTTACACATTATGGAAGCATCCCTAATCATATCCCAGATTTCCTTTTACAGCGACATCACATGGAAACTAACAGTTTTCAAAAAGTGAACTACAGATAATACAAAAATAATTGGGCAACACTCATTCATTCATGGGAAGATCCCAGTGCTTAGGATACTTCCACATGATCTAGATCAGGGGTAGTCAACCTGTGGTCCTCCAGATGTCCATGGACTACAATTCCCATGAGCCCCTGCCAGCAAACACTGTCATTCACTGGCAGGGGCTCATGGGAATTGTAGTCCATGGACATCCGGAGGGACGCAGTTTGACTACCCCTGATCTAGAGGGCTGAAATTTAGTCTACGTGTAATGCCTAACATTCTGGTTTAAACAGAAGAAGAAGAAGAAGAAAAGAGCTGGTTTTTTTATACCCCACTTTTCACTACCTGAAGAAGTCTCAAAGCAGCTTACAATCACCTTTATGCTTCCTCTCCCCACAACAGACAATCTGTGAGGGAGGCGGGCTGAGAAATCTGAGACCTGGCTTCAGACCCCTACTGTGCCCTGAAGCTTACAGATTGACCATGAACAAGTTATTCTCAGCCTAAGTGACTGCACAGGACTGTTATGGTGATAAAATGTGGTGGAGTGAGGTGAGGAGAAGGTGTGCTGCTCTGAGCTCCATCAAGAAAGGGTGAGAAAATGCTTAGGGATGACATTCGCCTAGTTGAACCAGAAATAGATATTTACAGAGCCAACCAGGAGGGTGACCATAGAGCCAACCAGGAGAGTGACTATAGAGCCAACCAGGAGGGTGACCATAGAGCCAACCAGGAGGGTGACCATAGAGCCAACCAGGAGGGTGACCATAGAGCCAACCAGGAGAGTGACTATAGAGCCAACCAGGAGGGTGACCATAGAGCCAACCAGGAGGGTGACCATAGAGCCAACCAGGAGGGTGACCATAGAGCCAACCAGGAGGGTGACTATAGAGCCAACCAAGAGGATGACCATAGAGCCAACCAGGAAGATGATCATAGAGTTAACCAGGAGGATTGCCATAGAGCCACCTGCACATGCAACAGACCAGATGATTTAGGAGCACCTCCTTTGATGAAAAGGGGATTTTACTGGCATCCACATACATATCTGTTTGCACAATCAATATTGGTTTTGTGGCTATTAAAGTAATCGAATTCTAAAGACACGACATAAAAACAAAACCTATTGCAGTACCAAGAAGTACGCCACCAGACCCGTTAAAAGCCTCTGCTCACTGCTAGCCTAGTTCAGTGAAAGCCTGTGCAAGCCCACAAGGGTCTGAAGCTTTTTTCTAAAGGGTGATGACAGGCTCTGGCAGGTCCGGTTTGGGATGGAAAGTTCTGCGGGGCAGAGCCAGGAACAAAACAAGGCTTTAATCGGCTTTCCAAGCCAGGGCTAGGGATATTTTAGAGACAGGCTTCTCCCATATATTCCTCCACCGTGTCTGGGGATTGTTTGCTGCCAGTACCACTTGGGATGAGACTGGTAGCCACTTGCACACTTCCTACAGTGACCTCCAAACTGTGGAATCCTCCAGCTGCCAGGTGCAAAAGGCATGCGGAGCCCCATGGAGGAGGTGGCTGGGCTTTGGGGGAGGGAGGGAGGCGCTGGTGAGCAGTGCAGCCTTCCTCCTGCCGCCCCAGCAGCCCCACCAAGACCTGGAAAGCCTGAGGCTGGAGCTGCTTGGGGCAGCAGGAGAGCTGGGTGGGGACTCCCTCCCCTCCTCTCCCCACCCCAGGACTACAGCTGGCTGGCTCTGCTGTCTCGGGACCAAGCACCTTGCTGGGGAGCCTCTAGCCCCAGGGGCTGTTGCCCTCCCGGGCAGGAAACTCACAAGCAGGTGTAGCTCTCACGGGACAGGGACTCTGAGCCTTGGAGGAAAGTGCAAGGAGGAGGTGGTGGTCAAGGGTGGGGGACGAAATGCAGTTGGCTGCCCGTTGGACGGACAGGCAATCCTGTTGGAGGAGGGTGCATGCAGGGGTGAGACAGCCACCCTGAGTGGCAGTTAAGCCATGAGACCAACTCCTCCCACCAACCCTTACCAGAAATATATAGTGGTACAGATACAGATGTAGAAACTGCCCTGATTCACATCTAATGTCTCTCCTATGGAGGGTGTGTTATCCATACCATCAAGGCCCATATAAATGTGAGGTGTTCCCTGAAGACCTATCTAGAAGTTACCTAAGATGCACCTAAGATGAAACTGTCATGTTTTTGAACAGCTTTGGAAAGAGACTATCTGGATGTAGAGATGTTTCATTCATTCATTCATTCATTCATTCATTCATTCATTCATTCATTTGAATTCTAGACTGCCAATCTCAGTAGTCTGACTCTGGGAGGTATACAACATTTCGTAAAAACAGAATACAATTAAATAATTTAAAATAGTTAAAATAACGGTCACGACTGTTCAGTAGAAAGTACTTGATGTAGGCCTCTCTGCGATTTGACTTCTATTGTCTTCCCCATCAGATGAAGGTCTGGATCTTCCCTGATTTCAAAGTTGGTACTATGGTAGGGTAGGGACCATAGAGTGCTCATGTTAACAATTCATTGGCCCCAGCCAAAAGCCTGGCGGAAGAGCTCAGTCTGGCAGGCCTTGCGGAACTGTGCAAGTTCCGACAGGACCTGGATGTGCTCCAGGAGCTCAGTCTGCCAGGGAGGAGCCGGGATGGAAAATGTCCTGGCCCTGGTTGAGGCCAGACATACCTCCTTGGTGCCACTGTTGGTGTTAGCCGAGCCTAAGCGTCTTCAGGGAGACAGGATAGCAGAGGGACAGAATGCTCGGCTCTTCCCCCTCAGCTTTTTCTCCTCTCCCAATTTCCTTCTTCACCCTCTGTTTCCAGAACCTGCGAAACACTGAATGAAAATACAGTCAGAAGATTTTAAACAAGGGTTATACGAAATCATTGATACGTCTGTCAGTCACAAATACCCACCTGAAACCCATTCACATCACCTGTGTGGTGCTCCAAAGACTACCTTATGGGTGTAGGGAAAGAGGAGGTGAATGCATAGTTGTCACCATTGTGTTTCCCCTCATTCCTTCAGGGTGGTGTCTGTCCCCAAACTATCCCATTTTAACATTCATTCATTCATTCATTCATTCATTCATTCACTCACTCATCATCCTCCCCTGAGGCTCAGGGCAGTTTCCTTGGAACCAGAATAAAAACAGTACAGATAACATGATAAACTGAACAGCAGTGAAAGAGTCATAACAGGAGAACAGTAAAATAATGGAACAAACATAGTGAGGGGCAGAGAACCTCTGAATATCAGTGGCTGGCTTCCATGCCCTTGTTAAGGACCACTGGCCAGTTTTAGAAGAAGGTTGCCTGCCTAGATGAGCCTTTACCCTGATCCAATAGGATCTTCTCATGTTTCTTGCTTTATGTGTCTTTCTTTCAGGGGCCTCAGGGAGCTCGAGGTCCAACCGGGCCTCTGGGAGAAATTGGACATAAGGTAGAGTGCAACGTTTTTCTGTGTTTCATTTTTGCGGTGGTCCAATTTTATCTGTTGCATACAGGTGTATCATGAGAGAAGAAATGCTCCTCTGAAATGTTGGCTTGGCCATAAGTTCCCATGGGTGGCTTTTGGCAGGTCTTAGTGGTGGTGGTTGTGGTGTGTGTGTGTCGGCTCCAATCCACCAACCAAGGACCACTTTGTATATGCAGCCTTTCTCAACTTTTTTACCATTGAGAAATCCCTGAAACATTCTTCAGGCTTCGAGCAACCCCAGAAGTTGTGCAGTGGTTCAGAATATGGTTTGGAAGCCTAGCTGTGTACATGCCCACAGGGGCCTCTCCTCTTCCCACCCCCTCCAAGCCTCCAAGTCCATAATTGGCCACTGGGGGGAATCAGCATGGTCATATCATCTTATAAATGTTTAACAAATTCTAAAAAAAGGAGGCAGTCCCTACTCATAGGAAGAAACATATTAGCGACAAGGCAACCTTAATCTAAGTTTGCCTTTACGTTAGATTTCTATGATGAGGGGATTTTTCGTTGTGGCTGTCTTATCAGATGTCAGAACACATGTGATCAAATCTTCCCTGATGGATCTTTTCAGTATTTGAAGGCTTCTTTGCCACCATGTGTGTTTTTGTGTACCAAATATACTCGCATATAAGCCGAGTTTTTCAACCCCTTTTTTGAAGCTGAAAAAGTACCCCTTGGCTTATATGCGGGTGTATTTTTTAAAAGCTGCCAGAAAAGACAGGGAGGCAGGGGTGGGAGACAAGTATACTTAACTGAAGAAGCAGATGCAGGAAGAAGTCGAGATGCAGCAAGTCCAGGTGGGACAGTGGGAGGGGAGGGGAGGGAAGAGCAGTCTCTGCCTCCCCCACTCACTGCTTTAATGAGGCTAGCACAAGGCTAGTATGTGCTGCTGCTGCAGGAATCTCTGAAGCCTCTGTCTCAGAGGGAGAGCAGAGAGCAGAAAGAGGAAACACCCCTAGAGGAAGGAATGGAAAGTGGAGGAAACAGAATACCGAGCTAAGAAAAAGGGAATTGTTGAGGCAAGGTCATCCACAATACTCCACTGCAAAATCCTCTGAATGTAGGACAGGTGTTTGGAGGGTAGACTATGGCTCAAGAGAACTATTTTTTCAAATGTAGTTTTGTAAAATTTCATATCCTTTAATTAGAGGTGCCGGGGACAGAACCTGAGAACTTACTTACTTACGGTATTTATATACCAACTTCTGTAGGCGAATCAAGAGCTGTCAACACAGATGCACACATCCTGGCTTTCAAACAGAGCCTCCTAGGCTCTCAGGCAGAGCCTTCCATAGTTGCTCTTTGACAGTGAAACCTGTAGGACGATGCAGTCACAGGTCCTGTCCCAGATTTAATTTAGCCCTGATCTGTGGGTTTGGTCAGGACACAGAGACTTCAGCTCCAACACATCAAGCCCAGTTTGGGCCGAGGACCCTGTGCAGATGTTGGTCAGCAGATCTTAATACTCTTTGCGGGTTATGAGGAAAAAGGCAGTTCCGCTGATACGGTGTGATTCTGTGTCAGGACAATACAAAAACATGAAACTGCTGTGTATGGGCTATAAACAATCACTGATGAGACTTCTTTAACAAACGCTCTAAGAATCTTTTATATAACAACTAGCAAGAAAGCCCATTGCAACCAGGAATAAAATGGGCGCTAGGACCCAGGGGACACCGGGAGGTGCAGATCTCTCTCTGTCTCTGTCTCTCTCTCTCCCCCTCTCCCTCTCATTGCGTGTCTTGGTGTGCCTCGCAGCAGGAGGCAGAGCAGGTAATCAGAGCTGGTTTGTAGGAGGGCTCGTGTGTGGTCTGGCAGGGCTCTGTGTGCCTCTCTCTGTCTCTGGCGCGTCTGAGAGCAACCTGGCTAGCGTCCAGGGAGGGAGGGCGAGAGCTATAGGGGCAGGACCAATCAGGGTGCAGCCAAGGTTGCTGTCCAACTTGGACAGCCAGACACGCTCCACCCCCCCCCCCAGGCTGTTTCACAAATATATAGAGGAACCATGGATAAGGTTATTCTGAAACCATTCCCAAGTTGTACAATACAGAATCACAGAATCATAGAGTTGGAAGGGGCCATACAGGCCATCTAGTCCAACCCCCTGCTCAACGCAGGATCAGCCCAAAGCATCCTAAAGCATCCAAGAAAAGTGTGTATCCAACCTTTGCTTGAAGACTGCCATACGATGTCATCAATTGCAGTTCCAATAGCAGTCCGTTAACTGTCTTAGATTAGTACACATAAAGCTCCAGCTTCATCTCCAGGGCTGGCCTGGAGATATATTATGGCCTCAATTTGCAACTCCACTAGTAGAGTAGTCTACAGTAAGCACAAGAGGTCTGTTGTGCAGGCATATTGGTCCCCTAATATAATAATGTACTGCAGTGAGCGCTGCTCATTTGCTGCTTCTGTCTCCATGAGGCTCCCTCCAGTTAGCGATGCCTTCTGCCCTCTACCCAGATATTGCTGCATAGGCCAAAAAGAAAAAAATACACAGGAAATACCTTTATTGAGGAATGCATTTCCTTCCATGTTCCCCGTGGCTATAGTGCAAGAACAGCAGGCCACAGCAGCCCAGCAGGAAGTCTTGCTGGGTTCTCAGCTATCAATACAGACAAGAATACGATTTAGTATTCAGAAATCTTATTTATTTGTTTATTTTAAAAAGCCACCGGCCAATTTCTGTCGTTGTTAGTTTATTTTGGAGAATGTATAATCCGTCTTTCTATTTGAAGAAAACCGAGAGCTTGAACTTAAAAACCAAACACCTTCGTGGCTTTGAATAGTCTGCAGGATGAGTTAAGGAACAGAAGTCAGATGGATATATAGTAAAGTAAAACCTTTAGCCTTGTATGAGCGTGGTAGGGGGAGGTCTTGGACAGTGATCCTTGCGATGAGATTTATTACTTTTTATCATATGGCATGTGTGTAGTATAGCCAGGGGATCCTAAGATTGTCTGGCTGCCAGGCAAGAGATGTTTGGAGTTGGCTTGCCATTGCCTGCCCCCACGCTGTGATCCTGGTATTTCTTGGAGGTTCCCCTTCCAAGTGCCAGGTTGGAGAACACCTTGAGTAGGGTTGTCAAAAGCAACACATGTTCCATTCCATTCCATTCCATTCCATTCCATTCCATTCCATTCCATTCATTCATTCATTCATTCATTCATTCATTCATTCATTCATTCATTCATTCGCTGCTCTCCCTTTTGGCTCAGGGTGGTTTACACTGAATTTTCGTAAAGCAAATACAATACAATAAACATCTTGACTCAAATACAAACATATCTAACAGTGAACTTGTATCAAACAGTTTATAGTTTAACAATCAATACTCAACAATCAGCCATTCAGTTTTTCTGCACTGTGGTTCCATTTTTTTGATGGTGCAGCTGGTGGGGGCTTCTGGTTAATGCCTGGTGGCTTGTTTATTTGTCTTGACCGAAAGCCTGGTAGAAGAGCTTTGGCAGGCCCTACAGGGTTGTTGTAGCTCAGGCAGGGCCCTGATGTTGCCTGGGAGCTCATTCCACCAGGTGGGGGCCAGGACTGAGAAAGCCATATCCTTCCCTTGAGGAAAGGAAGAGGAGAAGAAGAGCTGTTTTTTTTTTTATATCCTGCATGTCACTATCCAAAGGTCTCATTGCAGCTTACACTTTTCCCTTCCTTTCCCCACAGCAGACACCCTGTGATGTAGGTGTGGCTGAGAGAGCTCTGAGAACTGCTCTATCAGAACCATTCTGAGAACTGTGATTAGCCCAAGGTCGCCCAGCTGGGTGCCTGTGGAGAAAAAGTGGGGAATCAAGCCCTGTTCTCCAGACTAGCGTCCACTGCTCTTAACCACTACACCAGGGGTAGTCAAACTGCGGCCCTCCAGATGTCCATGGACTACAATTCCCAGGAGCCCCTGCCAGCGAATGCTGGCAGGGGCACCTGGGAATTGTAGTCCATGGACATCTGGAGGGCCGCAGTTTGACTACCCCTGCACTACACCCTCTGTTTCTCATCAGGGCAGAATATGCAGTTCTCCCCTTTCTCCTTACAAAAAAAAAAACAGGCGAGGTTGAGAGAATCACCCAGTGAGCTACTCACCTGAGCAGAGATTCGAATCCAGGTTTTCTAGCTCTTTTTTGACATTAATCACCACACAGGGAATCACTTTTAATATTCTAATGACATGCAGGCCTCCTATTCCCTTCCCCACCCTCATATTTGGCTGAGCCACTTCAGATGGGCTGTTTTTCGGCTCTGCTAGTTCTTGGTGCCTATCCCATTAAAAAGCTGCATTTTGCTAGGGTCATTTTTGGCTCGTGGTTTGGCAGGGCAGGCACACCATGCAGCAAAAAGGCTGGGTCCGGGTCGGATCAGTGCTGAATGGGACCCCCCCCCCTTTCCAGGAGTCCCCCAGCATTCTGCCCTGAATTCCCCGGTGGAAGGAAGGAAGGAGGAACCAGTATAGCAGCAGATGGATGTTTTGTTTTGCGAGTGGAGTTTTGATAGTGTTGTTCTTGTGTAAACACCCTCAGGGAACAGCAAAGCAAGAGGAGAGATCTGCAAATATTTTCAAGAAAAAAAAAGAAGATGGCAGATGGGTAATGTGGTTCTGGTGTGCAGATGTTCCTTCCCCAGTTAGAGTGGTACATACAAATGAGCCTTTAAAAATGTTACTCCGCACCACGTGGCTCAACTCTGCCTGGGGAAAGACTTTTGGGCAGCAGCCACGGGCGAAGAGGAACAATTTAGTCAGCTCTTGAACATTGTCAAGAGCAGAGTTTCTCTCCCCCCCCCCCCCCGCAAGTGCTAGCCACAACTGCCAGTTTTGATGCATCTTTTCTCTCCAGGGACAGACAGCCTCACCATGCCTAATGGCCTGATAGTGAACGGTAAACTTTCTATATATTGGAGGAGTAAAACCCATTTGGGGGAGCTCAGAGGTAGAGTTCATGCTTTGCAGGCAGGAGGCTCCCAATGCAGGTCAAGGCGCATCCCGAACAGCTACAGTGGTGGGCAAGACCAGCACCTAAGGAAGGAGAGGAGAAGAGCTGTTTCTTTTTGTACCCTGCTTTTTACCACCTAAAGTAGTCTCAAAGAAGTTTACAGTCACCTACCCCTCCTCTCCCCACAACAGACACCCTGTGAGGGAGGTAAGACTGAGAGAGCTCTGAGAGGACTGTGGCCCAAGGTCATACAGCTGGCTGCATGTGGAGAAGGAATGGGGAGTCCAACCTTGCTTTCCAGAATAACCATCACTGCTCTTAACCATTTCACCAAGCGTGTTCTCTGACTGGCAGTCCTAGTGGGCCAGGACTGGGCAAGATTGACCAGAAATGTACTTTGCATATATAAAGATATGTACATATACACACAAACACAAACACACATACAGATTGGTCTGCTTGGTCAGTTTAGCCTAAAGAGGAGACGACTGAGAGGGGATCTGATAACCATCTTCAAGTATTTAAAAGGCTGCCATATGGAGGATGGAGCAGAATTTTTCTCTCTTGCCCCGGAGGGACAGACCAGAACCAATGGGATGAAATTAATTCAAAAGAAATTCCATCTAAACATCCAGAAGAAGTTCCTGACAGTTAGAGTGGTTTCTCAGTGAAACAGGCTTCCTCGGAAGGTGTTGGGTTCTCCATCTTTGGAAATTTTTTAACAGAGGCTAGATAGCCACCTAACGGAGAGGCTGATTCTGTGAAGGCAAAGGGGTGGCAGGTTACAGTAAATGAGCGATTGGGAAGTGAGTGTCCTGCATAGTGCAGGGGGTTGGACTAGATGATCCACGAGGTCTCTTCCAACTCTATTACTCTATGATTTTATGATTCTAAGATATATATAAAGATATGGGTACATATAAAATGTATTTAAAAATATCTGAATGTGCTGCAGTGCTTGTGAAAGAGAACAAACAAAAAAACCTAGAAAAACATTTGAAAGATGAAAGACCGTGCCAAAAGCTCTGTTGGGATGAGAATTTTTTTTAATCACAGATTTTGTTTTGGCCCATGCTTTAGTGTTGCAGGCAGGAAGAGAAGATGTAAGAATCTGCAGGGGATGGAAAAAGGATCCTTCTTCTTTGTCTATAAAAGATTGTGGCTTATTGTTAGGAATGATGCAGCTTCCTTGCAGCAGATGTGCTAAATCTGTGGGAAATAATCCGGGTTCTCCACCCTTCTCTCAACTGTACAGTTCAGTAAATCAGCTATCAGTTTTCAGCATAACTACGAAGATATAGATCAGGCTTTTTCAACCAAGGTTACATGAAACTTTGGGGTTTCTAGACAGCCCTGGAAGAGTTTCCTGAATATATATTTAAAATAATCATATCAACCTCCCTCCTCTCCCGAAATGGTCAATGATGGGCCTGGAGGGTGTAGAGAGGGGAAGGGCCCTGGGTAGGCATGTACCCAGTTATATTTCTCAGCCATATTCTGTATGATGGCACCACTTCTGAGGTTTCTTGAAGCCTGAAGAATGTTTCAGGGGGTTTTTAATGGGTTGAGAAAAGTAGAGAAAGGCTGATATAGAGGCAGCAGCTGATTTTAAATAAAGTTGCTGGAAACACATTTCCCAGTTGCCTTCCCATGCTTTACAGGCATGGGTTTTTTTGCCCTGATTTGCCACTCTTGTGTGATTTTGCTTGCCCCAGATAGGTCTGTTAGGAGCCTTTGTTTTGCGCACTGTTTAACCACTGGAAAAGACAGCACTTTGTCTGCACCCTACACCTAGCTGGGGCAAGAGGGAGGCTGCATGAATTCACCCCACAAGGCTTTATCAGTCTGGGTCCTGATCAACTACAAGCAAGGTCATTCTGTTTTGGCTCATGGATCAAACTATATATGACCACGGTCTGCTTCTTGCCACATGTTCAGCTCCTGATAAATGCCAAGGGTTATTGTTGGTCTGATAAATGAGTGGGGGCAAATTAGACAAGAGATGGGTTGTAATAGAAATGCAAGTAGGGTCAGATTAGTGTGGTTCAGGAAAACCAGTGCATACTGGTTAACCCCTGGAAAAGATAGCACTTTGTTTGCATCCTATGTCTAGCTGGGGTGAGATTTCTTCTGTTGAAGAGATCGGAGAAAAAGTTAACAGGAGAGGGAGCCTGCTGTGCAAATGGAGAGAGGTTTCAGCAGGCCGGAGGAACAAAAAGTAAGAAAAAGTGAACGAGGAGTTGAAAGGGATAGCAGGTGCATGTATGTAGAGGAGAGAGAACAGGAAGGTGCAGAATGGAGAACAAAGATGGACTTTCTTTGCTCAGCTTATCTTAAAACCCTGCCGGGGAAATAATTATACTGTCACTCCTCTCTTCCTAACTGCTTTGCGATACAAACTGGCTTTGATCTTGGTCTCTATTTAGCTAACAATGACTGTTAATTTCCTTCCCTCTCTCCAGGGACCTCCTGGCTCTGCAGGACAACGTGGCCTTCCAGGTGAACCAGGCCCGAAGGTAAAAGATGTAAACTTCTCCCCCACCCTGTGTTGGATAGGGACAGAATGGTCACTTTTTTTGTTCCCCTGTGGCCTTCAGTTCTGTTTGGCCCAAGGTGGAGGAAGGGTGGAGCATTTGTAGGCAGCTTAGATGGGTCTCCAGAGTCAGATAGTTCTGGATACAGGTTGACCCCCTTCTAAACATGCATCAGCCATAGCAGAAGACGACATTCCTTTACATAGCCCTGCACTGAGGTCGCTGCTCTGTGCTGTCTTAGAAGTTAAATATATTCCTAACAGTTTCTTTCCAATGCTCAGACCAGTGGGTAGGCAGAGACCTTGGGCATCAGGCCCATTGAAGACTAGAAATCTGGGTAGGAGAACCTGGTCCCTCTTCCCTCATGCCTTTGAGTGACATGTTGCCTGGGCTGAGGGATAAACAACAGATTTAGGAGTCAAGTCACAGGATTCAGATGTAAACCTTAGCTTATATTTCATTCATTCATTCATTCATTCATTCAGAGATTTTTATACCGCCCCTCTCAAGCTGTGCCATCTTGGAGCAGTGTAAAACCAGTTAATAAGCAATCCTTATCCATGGTTCCTCTATATGTTTGTGAAACAGCCTGGGGAGTGGAATGTGTCTGGCTGTCCAAGCTGGAATAGGGCCAATCAGGGTGTAGCCAGCTTTGCTTTGCTGGCTGCACACTGATTGGCCCCTGCCCCTGCAGTAACTGTCCACCGACCCTGGACTCTAGCCTCCTTGCCCTGAGTGCCTGGAGCCAGCAGGGTAGAGGGTCCTGGGCATAGGGTCGTGGTGGAGCGCCTGCTAGGCTGGTCCTGCTAACGAGGGCCTCTTGGCCTGCTAAGCTGGTCATGCTAATGAGGATCTCCAGGCCTGCTAGGCAGGGACTGCTAATGAGAGCCTCCCGGCCTGCTGGCTGCCTGGTAAGGAGCTCTGTCCCGGGCCTGCTAACGAGCTGTTCAGCTCCCGCCCACCCCCCTTGATCCGGCTGTGAGCTGCGGCCCAAAGCTACCTTAAGCTGCCTGCCCGGGGCCAGGGGAGGGGACCTTTTCAAGGCCCGTTCTTAGGAACGGGCTTTGAAGCTAGTAAACAAATAAAAATACACAATAATACAGACGAAAATATATAAAACTATTAACAATAATATCACAATTGGGACACAAATCCACTCACTCCTCCCTGCCATTTTCTCCTCACGGTAGTTCAGTGAGGTAAATTCAGCGAAAAGTGCGTGACTGCCCCAAGGTTATCAAGCAAGCTTCCATGGTTTAGTGGAGATTCGAACCCAGGCCTGCCAGATCCTAGTCCAGAACCAATCACCACACTACACCATCCTGGTTGAATGGTATCAGTTTGCTGTTTCATGAGTAAGCCTGGAGGGGATCCTCAGGCTGGCCTTGCCTGTCTCTGTCCTCTTCTTCACAAGACCACCTAATTATCCATGTTTCCTTCTGTTGCAAACTGTTGTTCACCATTTACCTGAACCTGAAGGCTGTGTGTGATTTGCAGCCCTCAATGTACTATTTGATGCATGTTGGGAACTTTTGTAGATGAATATCTCCTCCCCCCCCCCAAACTCTTAAACCAGTCTTTCTCAACCATTCATGAAACCCTGGGATTTCTTGACAGCCCTAGAATGCTTTCCTGAATGGGTGGGAGTTAATTATTCTTTATATATATTTTATAAATTTTTCAAACATTTAACAGGTTATATGACCATACTAGCAGAAAACCCCTTTGTATCCCTGAATACAACAGGTGCTAGGCCACCCAACCCCTGCCCCTGGCAGGCCAGCCAAGTCCTGAAGAGGGTTTGGCGGGCTTTTTCAGGGTGGGGGGAGGCGCTATCCGTTCCTCCCCTCGCTGCCCCCAAAAGGTCCTCTTACGCCTCAGCAGGCTTTTTGGGGGGCGGCGGGGGAGATGCTGGCGGTCAGTCCCCCCCCCCGCCTCCTCCAAAGGAAGGAGGAGGAGGAGAAGGAGGAGGAGGAGGAGTCTCAAAGCAGCTTACAATTTCCTTCCCTTTCCTCTCCCCACAACAGACACCCTGTGAGGTAAGTGAGGCTGAGAGAGCCCTGAGATTACTGATATGGACAGCCAATCAGGAATCGGGCAGCTGGAACAGCCAACCTGATTGGTGGTTAGGCGGTGAGTCTCAGCTCCTCCCAGCACCCCTTACTGGCTTTATTAATGGCTACAGATAGTCATGTCGACCCACCAACCATTCCCAAAATGGCCAATGATGAGCCTGGAGGGGATGGGAAGAGGAGGGGCCCTGGGTAGGCGTGTACACAACTACGCTTTTCAACAAAATTCTGCATGACTTTTGGGTTTTCTTAAAGCCTGAAGACCATTTCAGGGGTTCCTCAGTGATAAAAAGTTGAGAAAGGCTGATTCCCTCCCCCCAGTAGACTGTTAGCATTTGTCTCTGAAGAGCTGCTATGGAGTGTATGTCAGATAACTTTTTGGGGGGATTAAATTATATTTCCTCTTTGGCTTCCCCCTAGCTCTGTGAACCTTGGCAAACCTTCTAACACATTGCTGCAGCTACTGTTTCCTTCGACCCCCAGTAGCTCTCTAAGGTTTCAGCCAGCTGGCAAACCTATTTAAACTTATCCAGGAAGAAAGCCTCACTGATTCCCTTCGATCCACCAGGTGTTCTCATGAGCAGGACTCACAGGAAGCAGGATTCTGTAGCGAGCAGGAAACGGATGGCTGTCTTCCCTAAAACAGGGGTAGTCAACCTGTGGTCCTCCAGATGTTCATGGACTACAATTCCCATGAGCCCCTGCCAGCATTTGCTCGTGGGAATTGTAGTCCATGAATTGTAGTCCATGAACTTCTGGAGGACCACAGGTTGACTACCCCTGCTGCAAAGGATTTATCTTGGCAGAATCCTCAGCCAGAAAATATTTCTCCCCTGGATATTGGAAAATTCCGCAGTGTGCTTCTTTGTGAAAAGATCCAAAATATGGGGGGAACATTATGCTTAAGAAATAGTGCACTAAAATTAATGTGGTCTATCAAGCTCCACCCCCAACATGCCAAGTTCTGCATTCAGTGCTTCAGGCTTGATTGGTCAGACAACCCTATTTTGTAAGCCTCTTAACATTTTTTCGGCGAAGCTGCCCTAAAAACTCTAATCTCTTTCTGCATTTTTATAGGGTGATATCGGACCGCTTGGGGTCCCTGGAGAACAAGGCCTCATTGGTCAAAGGGTAAGCAAAACACCATAGCATCAATTGCATAAACTTTAAGATGCTATTTACCATCCGGGTAAAGCCTCCTAAGGAATATTAAAAGCAGCCACTTTTTCATTGTTTGCAGCTTTTATGAAATTCTTTCTCAGTGTTCTTTTATGACTGAAAGTAAAATAAGGCATATATTTAGGTTGTGAGCAACTGAGCTCTTGGCCAAGCAGAATTTAGCCTGGTGATTCCTGGTGTGCAATCACAGTAGTAGAGTCCTGAATGAGGTAGTGAGCTTTCGAGTGCAAGTCATGATGGTCAGATAGTCCGAGGAAGAGTGCTTGCACTCGAAAGCTCACGCCTTGAATAAATCTTTGTTGCTTTTAAAAGTGCCACTGGACTCTGATTTTGTTTTAAATAGTGTAGTTTCATTTTAAGTGCTCATGTTGATAACATCTGCTCCTTTACTTGGTACCCTTGAGTAGTGGGTCTGAGGGCCAGTCCAAGGACTCCCGTTCAAATCCTGCAGCAAATAATGGAAGCCTGTGTGTTGCTTGTAGGGAGAACCAGGTCTGGAAGGTGACAGTGGCCCACTTGGACCGGATGGACTGAAGGTAAGCTACAGTGGTTTTCTTATTTTTACATCTCACTTCCTCCAACTCTTTCTTCTGGAAGGAACTGAAAATAGGAACTTGATGCTGACTCAGACCTCAGAGCCATTTAGCTCAGGAACTGATTGCTGGCAGCTCTCCAGAGATTCAGGTGCAACAGCCTCTCTCAACCTTTTGACCATTGAGAAACACCTGAAATGTTCTTCAGGCTTTGAGAAACCCCAGAAGTGGCACGATGGAGCAGAATATGGCTGGGAAGCAGAGCTGTGGACATGCCCACCCAGGGCCCCTCCCCTTCCCACCTCATCCAGGCCCATCATTGGACACTGGAGGGGGGGGGGTCAACATGACTATATGTGGTCATCTGAGGATAAATGTTTACTAGGTTGTTAAAAGCCTTAAGTAAAGATTCCTAATGCCTGCATCCTGATATCTTTTCAGTGACCCTGTGACCTTCTGTGTGCAAATCATACGCTCATTCCCTGTGCTGTGGATATACCCCCCCCCCCCCCGTGAGATGAAGGCTTCATATACCAGCTTAAACATTTAGTCCTGTTAATTTAGTATGGTCTACTAATCAGTGGTCCCCAACCTTTTTCGGCCCGGGGACCAGGAGGGGGAGAGGGAGGTGCGGGCGCACCGGTGGCTGCAAACACACAGGCGTGCCGCGTCTCCCTCCCCCCTACCGCGGTCTGGTACCGAGGGCTCCACGGCCCGGTACCGATCCGCAGCCCAGGGGTTGGGGAACACTGGTCTACTTCACCCATTCTTAACCTTTTTGGGGTCACAGCCCTTTTAGGAGCTCATCTCGGTTCCGGGGCCCTTGCAGTATGAGGGGCCGGACTAAAAAATGCCTACATTAAGAGTGAATTAACTATACCTTGTCTTATATGTATGCAACACAGATTTCTAGAACATACGATCAAGGGAAGCACATGCATTCATTTTTTTTTCTTGAATGCGTTCATTCAAGCATGCCCAAAGGAATGGATTACATGATTTCTTTTTCTTTCCCTTGACAAAGTTCAAACTTCCTAGCAATTAATGACGTCATACGTGACAAAAATGATACTTTGTCGGTTCAGTTACCAGGACTCCCCATAAGCACTTTGGGCTTCCCTTCTCACATTTTTCAGTCTGTGGCCCCCTTCATATGTGCTAAGATCACCAAGAAGCCATTCCACCACCCCCCCCAAGAGAATGGCTGGACTACTTTGCCAGAAGCTGTCAAAGATCTCTGGTGAGGAAAGTTCTTTCCTAAGAATGGCTGGCTATCTGTGAGAACTTTTAATTGGAGATACTAGGGCAGGGGTAGTCAAACTGCGGCCCTCCAGATGTCCATGGACTACAATTCCCAGGAGCTGGCAGGGGGCTCCTGGGAATTGTAGTCCATGGACATCTGGAGGGCCGCAGTTTGACTACCCCTGTACTAGGGAATGAACTTGGGCCCTTCTTCATGCAAAACAGGTACTGGGTTCTAGTGGTTCAGTGCCATCTAACGAAGAAGTTGCCACACACTGCTGGTCTTTTTAGAACAGTGTTTTTTTCTGTGTCTGTCAGCAGCTCTCTACCTGAGATCCTTTGGAGTGACCCTGGAATGTTCTGCACACAGGTGTTCAGCCTTTGAGCTATGGCCAAAGGACTTTGAGCCAAGTTGGGCCCCCTGAAATCTAACCATCTCTTTGTGTCCTTTATAAGAATCCTAGAGGAGATTCGCTCTGGGAGAAAATTTCCCAATCCCATATCCTCTTTCCTTTCTCTGTGATTCCATGCAGGCTCCTGTACCATCTCTCTTCAAAACCACTACTGGTTTTGAAATGACCACTACTGACGATGCATTTGTCGAGAAGATATTTTTTTCTCTCCGTCCTGACCCTACTGTGAATCCTTTTTGTTGGGTGACCCAGGGTCAGAAGTGCAAGAGAACTCTGTCTCTGTCTCTGTCTCTCTCTGTCTCTCTCTGTGCTTTCTTTCCACCGTCATTATATAAACCTGTGCTCCTTTCGTACCTTTTCATCTAATGGTCCTACTTCCTCTCTGGCTGGTTTCATCCTTCGGATGCGGATACATTTGAACGAGGTCTTTATGGGTTTTGTTTATATCTTCAAGGAGTTGCTTATCCCGTCCCTCCTTTGCTTTTTCTTGTTGCCAGGATATGTTTATGTTGTTGGACTCTGCTCCCTTCTTTGTTTTCTGCCTTGCAAGCAAAATGTTCTTAAAGGAAACATTTGTACTCCCTATAGACTCTTTTAAGCTTAGCCACGTCGGTGTCTTTTTGAGCTTGTGTGTTTGAGCTTGTGTGTAGCTTCCTAGTTCTGTGTGTCAGCATTTTGTCTCAGCCTAGGTGATCTTAAATAACCTCTTACTTTCAGACTGTCTTCTTCAGTCTGGAGATGGACAATTTTAGGAGGAGCTGCATACACACACACACCACCTTCCCTTTCTAGATGCCTCACCATCAGCCGATGAGACCTTTCCATTGATGCAATCAGAACCTCCTTCCATGGAGTACTTGTCACCCATCCCAGCACATTTGCAATGAAAAAGAAGAGCTGTTTTGTTATACCCTGCTTTTCACTAACCGAAGGAGTCCCAAAGCAGTTTATAAATGCCTTTCCCTTCCTCTCCCTATCATAGACTCTGTATGAGGTAGGTGGGGCTTAGTGATCTCTGGCAGAACTGCTCAGCAAGAATAGCTCTAAGAGAACTGTAACTAGCCCAAAGTCATCTAGCTCAGGGGTAGTCAACCTGTGGTCCTCCAGGTGTTCATGGACTACAATTCCCATGAGCCTTTGCCAGTGTTTGCTGGCAGTGGCTCATGGGAATTGTAGTCCATGAGCATCTGGAGGCCCACTGGTTGACTACCCCTGAGCCAGCTAGTTTCGTGTGGAGGAGGGGAATCAGACCCTTCCTCTCCCTACAGCAGACACCTTGTGAGGTAGATGGGGCTGAGGGAACTCAGAAAACTGTGACTGGCCCAAGGTCACCCAGCTGGCTCCATGTGGAGGAGTAGGGAATCAAACCCTTCCTCCCCCTACAACAGACACCCTATGAGGTAGGTGGGACTGAGGGAGCTCTGAGAGAACTGTGACTGGCCCATGGTCACCCAGCAGGCTGGATGTGGAAGCAAACCTGGTTCTCCAGATTAGAGTCTGCCGTTGCATCCTGCTGGCTTTCAGAGCAGCAAGAAAAATATACGAGTGTAACAGAAGAGTAAGGAAAAGAACAGTGAATTGGGAATTGTGCTAGCTCTGGGCTTCGTTTAATGGACCTAGGGAGTGATATCATAGCACACACAGTGCTGGTCCAAAGTCTTTCTCCAGCAGACCACTGCTGTCTATACCAGGGGTAGTCAAACTGCAGCCCTCCAGATGACCATGGACCACAATTCCCATGAGCCCCTGCCAGCAAATGCTGTATAGACAGTGCATTTTCACCTGTAAATCCCAGTGCTTTCCGCCCCTCAAAATCGGCCCCATCTCAGGATGCTTCTCATGGAAGTGCCAGCCAGCCCCTTAGACACTTAGACTACCCAAGGTCACCCAGCTGGTTCTCCAGGTTAAAATCTGCCACTCTTTACCACTGCAGCATGCTAGCTCTCAGTGAGTTTTCAGCCATCTCCACTTTCCAACCTGTCTAAACTAGAGTTTACCAGTGTGGAACAGTGGTTAATTTAGGAAAGCCTGGATCAAACCCCTGCTCATCCTGGTTGAACTCGAGCCAGTGACTTTTTCTTAGACTATTGTGAGGATAACACGGGCAAGAGAGGAACAAGTTACATGACCCATAGTAGAAGGAGGGTGGGAATAAAATATTAGAGAATAGGCAAGATCCACTGCCGTTTCATCCTGAGCTGCAAGATCTTCAGGTTTCTGAATGGGGAGTCCTATCAGAAAAGACCTGTTGAAATGAAAGAGTGAGAAGGGAATGCCATGTTCTGCCTCTAACATCAGTGGTTAGTTCCAGTGATCTGTTGATTTTGTGGCTTTTGGAGGATAACAAAGAATTCAGTGGCCCTTCCTTACATACTCAGGGAATTGCTGATCACCACTGTGGGATGGTAGGTTAATTCAGGCCAGGCTGGATTCTGAAGATTTTTGGTATTGGGGGAGTCATTTGGGCATGAAATTGGGGTCACTGTGGGTAGGCAGGTAATTGTGAGTTCCTGCATTGTGCAGGGGGTGGGACTAGATTACCCTGGAGGTCTCTTCCAACTCTGTGATTTTTATGATTCTGTGGCTTAATCCATTTTGCTTTTCTAGGGAGACAAAGGAGAACCAGGACCAGAAGGGGAAAAAGGAGAGAAGGGTCTAGAAGGCATAAAAGGAAAAGAAGGCCCTCCTGGATATCCCGGAGTCTCAGGTGTCCGAGTAAGTGGACAGAATGACCTTTCCCCTTCATTTTTGGTCTTTACTGTCTTGTGTGTACAATGAATCAATGAATCAATGAATCAATCTTTATTCTTATAATCACCCTTCCCATGAGGCTCAGGGCAGGTAACATTAATCAATCAAATATAGTCATTAAAATCACTTATCGCATTGAAAGCATTTTACAACTTTCCCAAAGATATCCGCCAGTTAGTTGAACATTAAGGAAGGTTTAGTTCTTTAAGTGGATGGAATTACCTTTGATGTTCCAGTAGATGCAGCTAGTGGTATCACAAATTGTTGAAGGCTTTCACAGCCAGAGACAACTGGTTGTTGTTGGTTTTTTGTAACCGTGGCTGGCATCTTGAGAGGTAGGACATGGCAAGATGGAAACAGAGAGATTTCCATCTTGCTGTGTTCTACCTCTGAAGATAACAGCCCCAGTTACTGGGAAACTTTCAGGGACTAAAACTACCGGACCACAACCACACAGCCCAGAAAATGCACAACTAGCAGTATAACCATCTGTATACTGACCTCACTTTATTCCTAGTATTTCATTCTGAAAAAAATGTAAGTTTCTAGCCTTTTTCATTGTAGCCATATAAGAGGAAAGGCATATCACTATAATGATAAAAGGAGCTTAAGGAAAACGAAAGTTGGGTGTGTTGAGAACCTGATATAGATGGCTACAGAGATATCAAACTGGGTGGGAGGGGCTGCTGCAGGGATGGGGCAGGGAGAATGTGTGCTGTATGTGTAGGGCCAGGAGTGTGAACGTTGCTGCCCGTACCATGTCACCCAATCACCCAATTTGGTACTATCTTAGTTAAGCCAGTTTGGGAAAGATCAGCGAAAATCTGATGCTGTGCGGAAGCAAGCAATAAAACACTTCCTAGGAGCATCAAACCAGGAGCAACGGAGCAGTGTCGGAAAAGGCCCTCTAGGATTATTCCATGGAAGGTCATGGGCAAATCTTGTTCGATTACATGCTATAGATCAGAGCCTTGGTTTCACTCAGCTGCTTGGAATCACATGACAGTCTCCTAGCAACACGTGTTCTTGGGTTGTCGTAGTGCTTGCTTGGAAATATGTGTTATATTTGCTGGGCAACCAAATTATTTCCCCCTAATCCAACGAGAATGTAATTTCTTTGGGATGTACATGAGGTACATACACACTTAATGCAAGTGTTCCGTGATTCTCTGAATGCACTGCACCAGTACAAGGATCGGGCATATTACTCAGTGTGCCAGAACACCTTTCCGTGGTGGGAGGGGGTAGTTGTTTTCTAAATGCACGTTTCTAGTTCTTAAGAATGCGGTTATAGCCTTGAGTTCAGTTTCTGTAAAGTTGGCAACCCAAGTAGTCACCTGGAAGCTACGCTCCCTCCTGCTGATGTTTTCAAGACATTAATTTGGACAAGATTAGGTAAGCACAGGAGGAAAGCTGTAGAGCAGTGGCTCTCAACCAACTTGAGGCCGCACCCAAAGGGGGTCGTAGGGTTGCGCGCTCTGGCCATTTCAGCGATCTCGGAAGCCCGAGGTGGCCAGTGCCATGGCATGGAAGGGAGGGGCAGTGCTGGCATGCCAGCCAGTGCCCGCACACAGGCACAGAGTTCTGCCCCTGTGTTCGAGAGCTGACTGGCGTGGCACTGGCGCCCCTCCACTCCACTGGCTGACTTGGGCTTCTGAGATCGTCAAAGCAGCTGGATCAAGCCCCCCAAGCGGTCACAACCTCCACATTGAGAACCACTGCTGTAGAGTAGGGTTAGTCATCCTGTGGTCCTCCAGATGTCCATGGACTACAATTCCCATGAGCCCCTGCCATGGACATCTGGAGGACCACAGGTTGACTACCCCTGCTGTAGAGGATTATGTACGGTGATGTGGATCCATCTTTACAGATCAGCAGAGATTCATTTAGAGCAGTCTTTCTGAACTTTTTTACTGTTGAGAAATCCCTGGAACATTTTTCGGGCTTCAAGAAACTCCAGATGCAAGGTTTAAGCTTTCATGTGCATGCACACGAAAGCTTATACTTGGAATGAAACTTTGTTGGTCTTAAAGATGCCACTGGACTCAAATGTTCTTTCCAGTTTTTTTCTGTTTGGTGAAAAATGTGTTTTTGTTATTTTTGTAGATTCAAGCGGGTAGCCGTGTTGGTTTGAAGCAATCAAGGGATGAGCTTTCATGTATCTGAGGCAGTGTGTGTGTCCATGAAAGCTCGTCCCTTGAACAAAACTTTGTTAGTCTTAAAGGTGCCACTGGACTCTAAATTTGGCCTGTTATTTCTGTAAGCCAGTTTGTGCTTTGAAGAAGAGGAATATATATATATACATATAGATAGGGGCAAGGTAACCCCATTTCTTCATCCATGTTTAAACAGTGGGGCAGCGGCTGCATGAAGAAGTTTGCCAACTGGCCGGAGCAGGCTGTCGAATGCCGATTGTTCTTTCTTGCCGAGTTCCTGCAGTTTGCATAATGTGTTCCTCTTTGTGCAAAATGAATATCAAACAGCAGAACTTTTACAGTTCCAGGAAATCAGTTCAGTAGTACCTTTAGGACCAACAAAGATTTATTCAAGGCGTGAGCTTTCGAGTGCAAGCACTCTTCGTCAGACTGAGAACTGACCATCCAGTAAAGTAAGGGCCATTTCGCACGGCTTAAAAATAGCACAATGGTTGCTAATTGAAAACGCTACTAATTTGGCATAACCCACGACGTCGTAGACAATCTGCAACACTCCTGAAACCGATCAGCAAAAAGTGCTTCGTTTTAGCGCTTTCAGGGGAATCCCAAAAAGTGGATTCACCCTCCGGAAAGCGATACACTCCTGCAACCAATCTGCAACAATAGCGATAAAGACCTGTGCGTTAACATTGTTGCGGTTTCTTCAAAGTCCCTCCTCCTGAGCCTGTCCTCCAAACTTCCGGCGAAGCGATCGCCATTTTTTTTTCCCAGAGCGAGTGGAGATCAACGCACCGGCGAGCCTCCGTTTAGCCAGTGAGGCTTCCCAGGCTGCAGTCCCTCCTCAGAGCTGTTTAGTCACTAAGCACAAGAAGCCCGCAGAAGCCCATTTGCTGATGTATTTTCCCTTTATTTTTCACACTGTTTCGGCTGAAAATCGCGCCCGTGAGGGGGGGGGAGGGGGGATTTTTTTTTTCCACTCGGAGGCAGCGTGGCCACGATCAAATGACAGCTCAAACAGAGGCTTCCCCGGCTTCAGTCCCTCCCCTTCAGTCACTAAGCACACACATTTCACACATTCCATTCAGCCGAAAATCGGGCCGTGAGAGGGGGGGGGGATTTTTTTTTTTTCACTCGGAGCCAGCGTGTTAACGATCAAATGATCAAACGACAGCTCAAACACCCCAGGCAGCTGGATGGGTCTCTCCATTGCAACGAATCTACCCAGATTCGTTACAATGGGTGTGTTTTTTTTTAAAAAAAAACCTTCCTTAAAGGGAAAGGGGCTGTTTGGGAGCATGCTAACGCCTGCCCATTGGCTGCTTGACGGCCAGGGGAGGGACGAGCTTGGCAATAGTGCTTCCTTTCTAGCGATTTCTGCCGAGACCGGAAGCCTGTGGGAAACGCTAAAAAACGCAACTGATTCCACTACAAAGCCAGGTATGCAAAACGACGAATTCCACTATTTTAAATGGCGATTTTTCATTCAGTGACCAATTTGCAACAAAGATCCCCGTGCGAAATGGCCCTAATTGTGGAGCTCATAGGTAATGAAATACAACATGCTCTGCAAACCAGAAAATCCCTATTTGTTCAGCAAGTTTAAGTTCTCCATTTTTAAGATTACTTTTGTCTTGTTAAGTAACCCAAAACCACTTCCACTTGTTAATTGCCCCAACATGTGAAAACAATCATTCTGTGGGCTCGATCTGTGCCTCACTAAACTGTGCCTCACAGGATTCTCTCTAATAGTTAAGCCAGGGGTAGTCAAACTGCGGCCCTCCAGATGTCCATGGACTACAATTCCCAGGAGCCCCTGCCAGCGTGGAAATCTGGAGGGCCGCACTTTGACTACCCCTGAGTTAAGCTGTCAGTCTTGAAAGCCATAACCTCAAGGTATCCTACAGCAAGATAGGAAGAGCTCTGGAATAATCTGAAAATAGGTTGAAAAATAAGCAGGGACCCACAGAGAAATTCACAGTAGAAGGGAAATCTCACTCCCATTCATTCCTCCTTTCCCCCCACAGCATTCTGACCCTACTTTTCTCACTGTTTTCACCTAAGGTTGCCAGTTCCAGAATGAGAAATACCTGGAGATTTTGGGGGTGAACTCTGAAGACATTTGGGGAGGGGAGGGACTTCAGTGGGGTATAATGCCAAAGAGCAGCCTTTCTCAGCATTTTTACTGTTGAAACATTCTTCAGGCTTAGAGAGACCCCAGAAGTGGCGTGATCCCACATAATATGGCTGGGAAGCAAAGCTGTGGATATGCCCACCTGTGGCCGCTCCTCTCCCCAGCCCCTCCAGACTCATCGTCAGCCATTTTGGGAGTGGGGGTGGGTCAACATGACTGTATACAGTCATATCACCCAATAATGTTTAATAATTTTAAAATATATTTAAAATTAGTTAACTCCCACCCATTCGGAAAACCCTTCCAGGGCTGTCAATAAACCCCAGGGTGTCATAAAACCCTGGTTGAGAAAGCCTGCCATAGGCCCATTATGCACGGAGTGGAAAGTCCACATTCGGGGTGGAATGGAGGCGGCTAAAATCATCAATTATGCACACCGCGGGCGGCAACCGGGCGCAGAGTCAGTGTATGCCTCCGAAAAATCCACGTTAGCGAGATGTGGAAGAAAGTGGAGCTTCCTGGGACCAGGGTGCAACCAGAAGTGGCTCCGGAGTATCTGTGTGCATAATCGGATACTCTGGGTTTTGCCGCTGTTGTGTTCCGTCCCGTGCGTAATCGGTTTGCTTCACTTCTTCCTCCTCCTCGTTCTCCATGCCACCGTTTCAGCGGCCGTGCATAATAGGCCATAGAGTCTAGCTTCCATAGCGGCGATTTTCTCCAGGTTAACCTCTCTCTGTTGCCTGGAAATCAGTTGTAATAGCAGGGGAGCTCCAGCTGCCATCTGGATGTTGGCTACCTTAGTCTCACCATCTCCCTCTGCTCATCCTGTTGCCTGTCATCCCCTGCACTTCTGCCGCCACTGCCTGGCTTGGCCGTGCCCCATCCTCCCTTGCTGCCTTTACTACTGATTGCATTCTATTTACCGATTTATGTTCTATTACTGCTTGCTTGAGCATCCTAATATGGCTCGAGAACCTGAATAAAATGAAGTTCAATAGGGACAAATGTAAAGTTCTGCATTTAGGTAGGAAAAACCAAATACACCAATATATACCAGGCGGAACGGCGGATTCAGACGTCGCCGTGCACAACCCTACTTGAGAGAGTACTCTGATGGGAAGGCAGACAATCGGTAGTAAAGGCAGTAAGCCTGACAGGATGGGGGGCTTAAGAGCACATGACAGCTCTCCTGTTTCTGTCCTTGTACCAGCAGAGAAACTTCTTGCATTGGATGTGTGGGTTTTGTGTGGAATGTGTTTCTCCCCATTCCAGTTCAACTGAGGACCATTTATTTGATTATTTACAAAGAGAATCATAGGCTCTCAAGCCTATGGATGGTTTTCCAACAATCAGTTCATGGAAGTAAAAAGGAGAAATAGCAGCATAGCTATCGTAGCTCATCTCTTCCAGCAGAATAGCCTCTTTCATCCAAAACATCACCATTTGGTTCCTGATGTTATAGACATGTGACCTTTTTTGGACGAGGTTGATAACATTGTCCTGTCCTATTTTGGTCCTTCATAATCTGCTCAATGGCGCCTTTACTATCCTCCCCAAGTCCTCACCCCAGCTATAGTTCTCTAGGGCGGGGGTAGTCAACCTGTGGTCCTCCAGATGTCCATGGACTACAATTTCCATGAGCCCCTGCCAGCAAATGCAGGGGAAATGCTGGCAGGGGCTCATGGGAATTGCAGTCCATGGACATCTGGAGGACCACAGGTTGGCTACCCCTGCTCTAGGGAATTGTCCAAAATATTCCTACTGAATTTACTCCTGGCTATGTACAATTGATCCTGTGTATTCAAACTGGGGGAACGTTTCCCTTATATCAGCGGTCCCCAAACCCTGGTCTGGGGACTGGGACAGGTCTGTGGATCAGTTGGTACCTGGCCGCGGCTCCTCCTCGTTCTCCTCCCCTGCTGCTGCCTCAGGGGCTGCCCTACCACTCTGTCACCGGCCGCAATGGCTGTGGCTCCCCCTCGGCATGGCACTGCACAGCTGCTGCTGGCAGTGCCCTCCAGCGGGCGGCAGGAAGTCAGGGGCACCAGCAGGAAAGCGAGGGGCTCAGGCGGCGGCAGCATCCCTCGGCAAAAGACTAACCCCCCCCCGGGCCTCAGTAAAATTGTCAAGCGTTGACCGGTGCCCGCTGATAAAAAGGATGGGGACCACTGTCTTATATGATGTGTCAGAGAGAAGAAGGCAAGCTGCATTCTTTGAATGAATTGACTGAGCTTTTTCACTCTGGGTTTTCATTTTAGGAGAGGAAAGCTGTTCCCAGCTGGTATTTGTTTGGAGATAGCAGGAGCTACAGTCTGAAATGAATCCTTATTTCTTGGCATTTTCTCTCATTTGACTCAGACTCAGAGGGCTCATTCTTTCCCTCCCTCCCTCCCTCCAGTGGGAGTAAATTCCTTGGGATTCTCCAGAGTAACACCAAACTTGTGGTTGGAGTAAAGGAAGTAGTTAATACCTCTTGTGGCGCAGGGTGGTAAGGCAGCCGACATGCTGTCTGAAGCTGTGACCATTAGGCCGGGAGTTCAATCCCTGCAGCCGGCTCAAGGTCGACTCAGCCTTCCATCCTTCTGAGGTCGGTAAAATGAGTACCCAGCTTGCTGCGGGGGGGTAAACGGTAATGACTGGGGAAGGCACTGGCAAACCACCCCGTATTGAGTCTGCCATGAAAACGCTAGAGGGCGTCACCCCAAGGGTCAGACATGACCCGGTGCTTGCACCGGGGATACCTTTACCTTTACCTTAAAGAAATACCCCCTACTAGAGTTGTGCTCTCCGACATGCTTTGGCTACTTCGGCGATCACTGAAGCCAGGCTTCAGTGATCGCCGAAGCACACCGGAGTGTACAACCCTACCCCCTACCCCTGATGATATTTCCAATCCTGTGAAGAAATGGAGTCAGCAATGCCATGTAGAAAATCTTTTCTTATATGGTTGTTTGATTCAGTGCATGGTAGCAAAACAACCCAGGATTTCCTTGATACTGGAATCTTTTCTGACCCCTTTCTGAGCTTTGAGACTGGGTGACATCCATTTGTTGTTGATTGGAACTCTGTGTAAATGAGTCAGCTGTATTTTGTGCTCTAAACAAATTAATAGATCTTGAATATTCAAACTTTTTTTCTGCTTAATCTCACACATGTTCGATCAGATTTGGTTTGCAGTGACAAGTGGGGTATAAAACAGCCAGGTCTTCTTCCTCCTCTTTTTTTCTTCTTCTTCTTGTTCTGCCTCCTCTTTTAGCTAGGTGGGTCATAGCCATTACATCTGATACACCAGTTGTATTCATTTGTTTTCCTGTATGTATGTCTTCAACCCTGTCTTCCAAACTGATCATTATTAAAATAGATTCAGGACTTCACAAGTCTTTGTGATAGATACAAGGATCGGCTTTTAGTAATTTGCTCCATGTGAGATCCCCCTTTAAGCTGAACCTAAGGCAAAATCCTTATAATGGCCTGCCTGTACCTTCAAAGCCTTTACGGCCTGGGACCAGCATGTTTCAGAAAGCATCTCTTCTCATATGAACCCCTGAGTCCTGAAGGGTTCTTGCTGGAGGACACCTTTGTGGACAGGGTGTCTTTGTGGACACCCTGAATTTATAGAATGGCCTCTCTCAAAATGTAAGAGAGGAACACTGTGAAATCAGATTGCCTTCCAGAGGTATTTTTTAAAAATAGGATTTAAAAAAATCCTCTTGAAGGCCAGTCTGATTGCACGGTCTTTGTTAGACAGCCGGAGAGACGTACTTTGGCTTTGATACTATTGTTTTAGCTTTTAATGATTATGGGTTTAATTGTTATAGAGTTTTATGGAATGAAAGTAATTTTTTTAAATGCTTAGAGATTGCAAAAACCAAACACCCCCCCCCCAAAATAACAGCCCAAGGCATAAGCATTTTCATGTAAATTAAAGGAACCACCTCTGGGATATAAACCATTGATAACCCCCCTCCCCCCAAGCCTTGGTTGATCTACATACCTCAGAACTTATTCCTTTGTCTGTATAGCTCCCCCTCCAAATCCGTTTCTTGTGATAGAATGTTGATCTCAACCATTCATGTGTTCATTTTAAGAGGATTGATTGATTGATTGATTGATTGATTGATTGATTGATTGATTGATTGATGGCATTTCTATACCACCCTCCCATAAGGCTCAAGGTGGTTTACATAAAACATCATAGAAATCTAGTGACAGTAACAAAACAGTGGTTCCAAAATTGAACATAACAGATTACAGCAAAATAATGCAATAGATTCACAGTGTGACAACAACCTTCAACTTTTAACATGAATCCGTGGGAGGTCAGCATGGCTCAGATCATGGAAGGCGTGTTTGGGTGACCAACAGATGTTGTTGAGTTGCCTGGCCTCTACCAATTGCCAGGTAGAGGAGCTCTCTTTTACATGCCCTTCGAAATTGTGGTAGTTCCACCAGGTGGGGACCTGCCGTGTTACTCTTGTGACCTGTGCCTCTATGGAGAAGGAGGCATCAAGGATCATATCCAAGTTTTTGGTGGAATGAGCTACTGACAGCTGCACTCCGTCCAGGTTGAGTAGATGAGAGAGAGAGAGAGAGAGAGAGAGAGAGAGAGATGAAATGTGTTTCTGATAAGTTTGAAACATTTACGTTTTCAAGTGCCCAGCCCTAATAATCCCTCTAATTTCCTGAATCCTTGCAGGCTGCCTTTTTGATCTGTGGTTATTAAGAGGAAAGCCTCATAAGAAATGCTGAAGAACAATAGGAAATTACTGGGTGTTGAGTGGGTCATCTGCCTGGTGGGTCACACCCACACCCCAAATTTCTTTATGTGACCTATCTGCATAGCAGAGCAGTGTAGGATAGGTAAGGTTATGGGGGTGGCTTGAATGCATTTCTTGGCTGAGTTTCCACCAGTCTTTCTGCATACGCTCTCAATCCTATTGATTTGTCCTCCAGCATATTTGGGGGTCTCTCTCTCTCTCTTTTGGATGCCAATCTGTGGTTTCCTGCCATATTTCAAAGGTGCCAGGTTCAGCATAGTGAGCCAGATTTTTTTTTATTATTATTATTTGCAATCCCTGTGAGATTGATTGATCAGAACTTTTTACCCAGACTTCCTTTCTGGAAACAGTGACTCAGATGGAAGTACAAGACAACTAATAATGCAGAGATAAAAATCTTCACAGAATGTGAGACCTGAACAGCACTTGTGATGTACCACCGACGTAATTTGCCACACAGCCTAATGTCAGAAAATAGCCTGCTTACATTGCATGAGGAATTGGGCCACAGGAGATGGGGGGGTGTAGCTGTTCTCACACATCGATTCTTTTAGAGCTCTCTCAGCCCCACCTCCCTCGCAGGGTTTCTTCCTCATTTCCCCTGACAAACCCAACAATGAGCCAGAGATGCTTCCAGAAAGGATGGAACCCAGGCTGGTGACCAGACAGAGAGCTGTACTAGTGGGCTTCCGTAGGAGGAGAGTCTGAAAGGTTCATAACAATAGCAATTCTTCAGGTATGCAGGTCCCAGGTAGTATTTGGCTTTAAAGGTGAATGCAATACCTTAAATTGGGCTCAGAAGCAAACAGAAGAAGAGCTGTTTTTTATACCCTTTTTTATACCCTACTCTTAGGAGTCCCAAGAGCTTCTTGTGGCGCAGAGTGGTAAGGCAGCAGACATGCAGTCTGAAGCTCTGCCCATGAGACTGGGAGTTCAATCCCAGCAGCCGGCTCAAGGTTGACTCAGCCTTCCATCCTTCCGAGGTCGGTAAAATGAGTACCCAGCTTGCTGGGGAATAAACGGTAATGACTGGGGAAGGCACTGGCAAACCACCCCGTATTGAGTCTGCCATGAAAACACTAGAGGGCGTCACCCCAAGGGTCAGACATGACCCGGTGCTTGCACAGGGGATACCTTTACCTTTACCTTTAGGAGTCCCAAAGCAGAGTACAAACACCTTTCCCTCTCCCCAAAACCGGCACCTGTGGGGCTGAGAGAGCATTGAAAGAACTGTTCTGCAAGAACAGCCCAAGGTCACCTAGTTAGCTGCTTGGGAAAAGTCAGGAATCCAACCCAGTTCTCCAGATTAGAAGCTGCCACTCTTCACCACTACACCATGCTGGCTGGCTCTCAAATAGGTCACCAGTGAAGCTGTTTCAGGACAGAAATAATGTGCTCCAAGTTCCTTGGTGCTCCTTTGGGACCCAAACCCATAAAGCGAGGGGAGAGACGCATTTAAGCAGCCAACTGGTTTCTGTGTCATCAATACCGCCTGCTTTAAAGTCACTTACTTTGAGGGGGTGACAGCCAAACAGAAGCCAAACTTAATACAGGACGAAGGCGTGGTAAAGACAAGCCCTGCTGAAAACTTCATCTCCTTGCTGCCAAAACATTATATAATCTCATTCTTTCATCTCTGCTTCGGCAGCTGTTCTGTTCTGTCCTGCTGATCTCATGGCCTGCAGCCAGCAGGCCGCATAAAGCAGATTCCCTCGGCTTCCGTGTTCCAAGCGCTGAAATGGAGATGAGTCATCTCATATCCCTGGGAAAATACCTAACGGCCCCCATTTTTTTTCACCATTATTTCGTACCAGTTATGAACGCAGATATCTAGGGGTCAGTGCAGGAGGTCAGATGGCCTTGGCACCAGTTAGCTCATTCCGCCACGTGTGTAAACTTGGAATGGGAAGTGGCAAACTTTTGGCACCATCACATAACCCCCAAAAGTTTCTTGCTTGGAAGCCCCCATCTGTTCGCAAGAGAGGGGTCACTTCTTGTTGTGAACTCCTCCCTCGCCATGCTTCTGCATTGCTGAAGGCCCACCACTGCCTTTTTATATTCAGGTGCTCTGGAATATCTTGTCCTCCTCTGAATTAAAAAAAAAACAGAGTCAATTTGGGCTTGGGGGTTGGGTGGGTTACAGATGTACTGGAACAACAGAACTGTACTAGACTACATCAGATGCTTATCAACCTTCCTGGATCCAGAGCATGAACTAACAGGCTGTAGTTTATAAAGGTTCTTAGTGTTCATGCGCATAGACATATGCATAGGCCTAGTAAGGTCACTATTAGGGTTGTGTGCGGCGGCATCCGAATCGGCCTTAGTCACTATGCCTCCTCTTTTGTTCAGCAATTTGAGAGCCAGCTTGATGTAGTGGTCTCCAGGCTGGAGAACCGGATTTGATCCCCCACTCCTCCTCCAGATACAGCCAGCTGGGTGACCTTGGGCCAGTCACAGTTCTCAGAGCTATCTCAGCCCCATCTACCTCACAGGGCGTCTGTCGTGGGGAAAAGAAGCCACTTTGAGACTCCTTTGGGTAGCAAAACACAGGGTACCAAAAAAACAGCTCTAATTTGTTCTGATGCAGAAATCTAGAGACTGGTGAAGGGATCTGAGCTCTGAAAAAGAACAGGCTTTGAAAATACCGCAGCCCAGGTAAGGTGCTAAAATTAAACAGGGTTGTGTCTGGTGAGCTCCCTACGGGGAGACCTCCTAGAAACCCTGTGGTTTAAAAGAGGAAACTGTGGTTTCACAAAAAGGAACTCAGAATCGACGTGAGAGGGTCGGTGAGAGCCGTGTGGTGCAGGGTAACCAGCCCAAGCTAGTCTCAGCAGTCACAGAGGCCTGGATCCAACCAACTTCCCACTCCGGAGAAAGGGAAGGCCCTGAATGACTGTGCTGGGGATTATCAGACCTGCAGGGAGAAAAACTGTGTAGGACAGGAAGTAGTAAGGAGAGGTTTAGGTGAGTTTGATTGAAACAGCTGGCTGGATCCAACCCATGCTTGAAGGCCAGCGTGAACACTTCTTGCTTCTAAGGCTCTGATCTATTCGAGGGATACTGAATGATAACGAAATTTTTCCTGTGTTCTCCCCAGGGACCGGAAGGAAAACCAGGCCGGCAAGGGGAAAAGGGCAAAACTGGCCCAAAGGTAGGGATCGTCCTACTATTCATGTTCTCTCGCTAATGCCGGTGTCAATCTCTACCCCCGACCCCCTGTTTTTGTATTATCTCTCGGCGTAGTTCCTCACCTGTATTTGGGGTGTGATGCTTGAGATTCTGAGATTCACCTGCTTACTCTCCATTAAAAAAAATCCAAACTCATTGAAAAAACGGGATGTCAAGGAGAAAGGCTGTAGCCAAGCCTTTGGACCCTGTTTTTTTAGATTCTTCCCAGTTTTACGGATTAGAGGCCACCACTCTTAACCCCTACACTAAAGTTCTGCAGGGCCTTCCAAATGGCACTCTTCCACCAGGCCTATGGTTGAGGCCAGGATGAAATGAAGAATTAAACTACTTTGGGTTGCTTCTCTATGCCCCCCCTTTCTCTTTCATCTCCCACATTGGTCTCTCCCCCCCCCTCCACACCTATGAAATCCCATCAAGCCTAATGAGTTGATTAAGAAGGCACAGGGGTGACAGAAGCATTAATCGGTGTAGAAATGAATTTTAAATGGTTTTATATTTGAAGATGATCCCTAACCCAGAGAGGTACGCTGACATGCTGATGATCCCTGGTCCCATAGAGGTGTGCTTGGCCTCAATCAGAGCCAGGGTCTTTTCAGCCCTGGCTCCAGCTTGGTGGAGTGAGGTGTCGGCTGAACTGTAAGCCCTCATAGAGCTTCCAAAGTTCCAGAGGGCTTGCAAGGTGGCACGCTTCCACCAGGCATTTGGTTGGGGCCCAGGACCACCATCACCACCAACCCGGGGACGTCATCCAGACTCCCACCACCCTCTATTCTGTGCCTGTAAGCATATTAATGGGAGCAATGATCACTGATACTGAGAGGTTTTAATGTATCTTAAATTTTAAATGTGTACTGGTTTTTAACCTATTGCTGTGAGTCACCTCGAGACCACTTGGAGAGGAGCAGCCTATAAATTAAAATATAAATAAATAATATTATGATGTGTTTTACACCGCCCTGAGCCCACTTGCGGACTAGAAATCGGAATATAAATAAATATTTTCTGGATGAACCGTTTGACTGCGTGTCCCACATTGGGTAGCCCAAGCGCTGGTCAAGTAACACTGAGAAGTCATCATGTCCCGACACTCATGTTTATAACTTGTTTTCAGGGCAGCAAAGGCAATCTGGGGCAACTTGGAGAAACTGGCCCACCTGGGAAGATGGGACCAGTAGGGACTCAAGGCCCAAAAGGATCCAGAGGTACCCTGGGAGCTATGGTGAGAATGTAGCGTCAGCTCTGAGTGCAATTCTGGGTCAGCATTCCAACGTCAAATGGGCAGGGGTGTGTCTTTTTGTCAGGAGGTCACAGCGGCCTGAAGGAGGGTGTTTGGCGGTGATTGCTCCCACGTTCTGGAACTTTTCTGCCACAAGCTGAGTGTTCTCTGAAGACAACAAAAGACCTGTTTCATTTGGCAAGCATTTGACAGTTCAAATGGGTCATGCAAGGATTCTGGCCTGAAGCAGTCATGATGTGGGAGATCCAGAGTCAGATACCTTAATGTCTTGCTTTAACTTAAAATGAGATTTTCGGAGGGAGAGGGGGATCAGCGCCCAGTGGGATCTTAACCAGTTCCCCAGGGCCTGCAAATAAGGGCAGTTCCACCAGGGGTATGGTTGAGGCCCAGAAAGAACATCAAGAAGATGCTGGTCTCCGTGCCTTGAAAATCCATCTGCCGATTGATCCCTCCAGGAACGGACTGGATCCTCTCAGCAAGATCGTAAACCAGGGTTTCATGACTTTGTTGACAACCCTGGAAGGGTTTCCCGAATGGGCGGGAGTTAATCCATCAGTCAATCATATTACCTGCCACTCTCAGCATGCCAGCTTGTGACGGGTTACATAATGGCCCGATACAATAAAATCCCCAAGTAAAATCCCATTAACCCATATACTTCAAAAAATAAACAATGTAATACAATGCAGATGGTGGAAAAAGCTAAGCCTTCCCTATCACGGGGAGGCTGTCTGCCAGGGCTGCGAGTGAATACGACACTGGTCACTCTGACTATGGAGCCAGCATGGCATCAGATTTTCCTTGGGAGGCCCTTCAGATCTTCGTCGGCATTGGCCTCAGCCATAAACCTGGCAGAAGAGGGTTTCTTGAAGGCCCTGTGGAAAGCCAAAATCTCTCCCAGAACCCATAGCTCTTCCGGGAGCTCATTTCATAGGTGGGGGCCAGGACCAAAAAGACCCTGGGTCTTCTCGAGGCCAGGCGGACTTCTCTGGGGCTGGAATGGCCAGCAAGTTGGTACCCGCAGAGCACAAGGCCGTGTGGGGGGCATAGGGCAACAGGTGGTCCCTCAGGTATGTGGGTCCCAGACCGCAAAGGGCCTTAAAGGTCAAAACCTTGAACTTGAACTGGGCTGCAACTGGCAACCATTGCAGCTGCCTCAGCACAGGTGGGATATGGGTCCTCCAGGGTGTTCTCATATGGTCATGTCGACCCCCCCCCCAATGGCAAATGAGTGGTGTGGACGGGGTGGGTGTGTACACAGCTATGCTTCCCAATCATATTTGACATGATCACACCACTTCTGGGATTTCTCGAAGGTAGAAAGACCAAACAGGAAGTCACCTGAGCATAGACAAATTTGATGTCCTCTTGTTCCACCAGGGTGCCCCAGGAAGAATGGGTGTCCAAGGAGAGCCTGGCTTGAAGGGGTATCAGGTGAGCTACCATTTGGGAATCTCCATGTCACAAATCTGCTTTACTCCACTTAGGGTCACCCAATGGCCCAGCTGTTCAGATTTTGGGCACGTCATCCTGGTGGCTGGTTGGACCTTTGGACCATTGTCTTAGACCAGCATCTGGTTTCCCTCAGTGGCCAACCAGATGATCCCAGGATGCCCACAAACAGGGAAAGAAGACAGTTATAATCTAAATTAGGCCTTTCTTAAACTGCTCAGAAACAAAATGGGAGATGCAGTCACATTTCTCTAACGTAATGGGAAGAAGAGAAGAAGAACTTTTTTATACCCTGCTTTTCACAACCCAAAGGAGTCCGAAAGCAGCTTACAAATATCTTTCCCTTCCTCTCCCCATAACAGACACCCTGTGAGGTAGGTGGGATTGAGAGAGCTCTGAGAGAACTGATGAGTAAGAACAGCTGTTATAGAACTGTGATTGTCGCAAGGTCACCCAGCTGTCTGCATGTGGAGGAGTGGTGGATCAAATCCTTCCTCTCCCTACAACAGATACCCTGTGGGGTATATGGGACTGTGGGAGCTCTGAGAGAACTGTGACTGGCCCATGGTCACCCAGCAGGCTGGATGTGGAATCAAACCTGGTTCTCCAGATTAGAGTCCGGGCTTGCAGAACAGCAAGAAAGATATACGACTGTGACAGAAAAATAAGGAAAAGAACAGTGAATTGGGAATTGTGCTAGCTATGGGCTTCGTTTAATGGACCTTGATGCGTCTTTTAATCTAACGCTCATTGGGTGGGCTTTGTGGCCCTGAGGTTAATGCTGCCCTCGTTAATCAGGGACATCACACCTAGGGAGTGACATCATAGCACACACAGTGCTGGTCCAAAGTCTTTCTCCAGCAGACCATTGCTGTATAGACCAGGGGTAGTCAAACTGCGGCCCTCCAGATGACCATGGACCACAATTCCCATGAGCCCCTGCCAGCAAATGCTGGCAGGGGATGGGAATTGTAGTCCATGGGCATCTGGAGGGCCGCAGTTTGACTACCCCTGGTATAGACAGTGCATTTTCACCTGAAAATCCCAGTGCTTTCTGCCCCCCAAAATCAGCCCCATCTCAGGATGCTTCTCATGGAAGTGCCAGCCAGCCCCTTAAGACACTTTCTTTCTTTTTCTCCCACAGGGCCATGCAGGCTCACCTGGGCCAATCGGACCACCTGGATCAAAAGGTGAAAAGGTAAATGGGTAGAATCTGTGTGCTGTAACTTGGTTCATAAAAAAGAAGAGTATCACAGCTGGTACAAGTCTAAGGATATATCTATCTGGAGCCAAAACTGCAGACTTATCTAAGCCAAGCAAGGTGCTGATTCTGTGAACTTTGGCAGATTATGAATGGGGGAGCAAAAGGGGTTGCGTCAGTGCTGGGCTCTTGTGGGCCTTTCTTGCATGCCCAGGGAAATGCCAATTGCCACTTTGGGATTGAGAAGCAAATATCTTCCAGGCCAGACTAGCCAAGGATTCTGGTTGTGGGGGGCACCATCTGGGCATGGAATTGGGGTCACTGTGGGTGGGCAGGTGGTTGTGAACTTCCTGCATTCTGCAGGAGGTTGAACTAGATGACCCTTCCAACTCTATGAGTCGATGATTCTAAAACTCTGTTGTGCTAATTTGCATATATTTTACATAACCTGTCATTCCTTCTATGAGCTGTGTGATGCGGAGCATAAAACCTTCATCTGGTCTTTATCTTGTTAGAGGTTCCACATATTGATTCCTGCTACCCGGGAAGCCCTTAGGACAGGGGTAGTCAATCTGTGGTCCTCCAGATGTGCATGGACTACAATTCCCATGAGCCCCTGCCAGAAAACTACCCCTGCCTTAAGATGTCCTCAAGTGTCATACGAGGGCAAGATCCTTCCCTATTGGCAGTCCACCAGCTACTGGTATTCAAAGGAATCCCAAACATAGAGATTCCCTTTAGCCGTTATGACTTTTGATGGGCTTGTCCTCCACAAATTTTATCAAATCCCCTGTAAATCCCTCTGAGCTAGGTGGCAATAAGATCTAGAAAGCAGAGCTCCAACTAATATGTGCGGCATTTAAGAATGTCTAATAAGCCTTTCTCCTTGTGCTCTTCTGCTTCGTACAGTCCACGTTGTGAAATATTGTTCAAAAGCCACCACTCTCTGTGTTGCCTGCAGAATCACAGAATCACAGAATCATAGAGTTGGAAGGGGCCATACAGTCCATCTAGTCCAACCCCCTGCTCTACGCAGGATCAGCCCAAAGCATCCTAATGCATCCAAGAAAAGTGTGTATCCAACCTTTGCTTGAAGACTGAATGAGAGTCGGACAACACTGAGAGCGGTTGCTTTTGAACAATATTTCACAATATGGACGAAATTAGAGTGAAATCGCTGCTTCAGGCCTCTCCTTCTGTCAGTTTCTCTCAGGAGGCAACTTTTTAAACGCTCCCTTCTCAACTGGCACAGGCCTCATGGCTGTCATGCTTGGGAGTCACTTGAGAAGTAATTCCTTAATGTATATCCTCTATTTGTAGACTGTCTTTGTCAGCCTTGGCCAGACCCCTGAACATCCTCCTAGCTCTCCTCTGAATCCATTCCTAGACAGCTCACATCGAAGCAGGAGGTTCTGAGATGCATAATGCTCTGCCTGCCCTCTGCCACTAAATAAATTGCCAAGCGAAAAGAGGTTTCCACTGCATTTCACTGCATGCCTCCTCTTGGTACCTTTCCTCCTGCACACCACGCCACCTGCAGCTGTAGTGAATCAGGCGTTATTCCGCTGCGGCTGTCTTGTCTTGCTTACTCAGCTCGATCATAACTAGTTCAGGCTGTCGAGGTGACTCACTGATTTTCTTTAATGGTTTCCTGTCCGTTCGTTCTTGCTGTTCAGGGCCCAGGGAACATTTCCCAGCTGCCTTTGGTTGCACTCGTGCTGTTGCCAGAGCCAGTTGCGGGTGTGTGAATAGCTTGGTCATCAGGGTTTCTTTGTCCCCTTTCCCGGGAAAGGAAAGACTGAACATCAGGCTGAACTCAATTGACTGATTCATTAAATTTGGGACCTTGTGAGAAGAGTAGGCAGCTTGTCTGCTTGTCGGGTTTGTCCTTTCGGGCAGGGGTAGTCAACCTGTGGTCCTCCAGATGTGCATGGACTACAATTCCCATGAGCCCCTGCCAGCATTTGCTGGCAGGGGCTCATGGGAATTGTAGTCCATGCACATCTGGAGGATCACAGGTTGACTACCCCTGCTTCTGGGCAAGGTTGACACCACCTTCTGTCTTTGTCTTTGCCACTGGGTTGCTCTTAAGGCCTCAGAAAAGGGAGCGGAGTGGGTGCTCACCCATCTCTGACTCACCAGCCCAGGAGACTATGTTAACCAATCAGGAATCTCCAAGCATGCTCCTCCCCGGGCTTGGCCTAAAGCAGGAGTGGTCAAATTGTGACTCTCCAGATATCCATAGGCTACAGTTACCATGATCTGCCAAAATGGCAGAGGCTCATGGTAATTGTAGTCTGTGGACATCTGGAGAGCCACAGTTTGTCTACCCCCGACATAGAGGCTCCTTTTATACAACCGCCTTCCCTCAGCCCCCACCTCTTCGTTACTCCATAAAGCTCTACTCAACCTCCCTTCCCCTACCTCCCAATGACGTCTATGGGCTCGCCAATCAGGCTGTGTGGTGTAGTGGTTAATAAGCAGTGGATTCTGATCTGAAGAACCAGGTTTGATTCTCTACTCCTCCACTTGCAGCCAGCTGGGTGACCTCAGGCTAGTCATAGTTCTCTCAGAGCTCTTTCAGCCCCACTCCTAACCTCAGAGGGTCTGTTGTGGAGAGAGGAAGGAAGCCCTTCAGGTAGTGAAAAGCGGGGTATTAAAAAACAGCTCTTCTTCAGCTATCTCCTCTGGCCTTCATAAGAACATCAGAAGAGCCCTGCTGGATCAGACCAGTGGTCCATCTAGTCCAGCATCCTGCCTCATACAATGGCCAACCAGTTCCTGTGGCAGGTCAGTAACAGGGCATAGACTCTGAGGCCTTCATAAGAACGTAAGATGAGCATGGCTGGATCAGACCAGTGGTTCATCTAGTTCAACATCCTGCCTCACACAGTGGTCAAGCAGTTCCTTTGGCATTCCAGTTACAATGCACAGAGGCCAAGGCCTTCATAAGAACATAAGAAGAACCCCACTAGATCAGGCCAATAGTCCATCTGTCTAGTCCAGCATCCTCTCTTGCATGGTACCTCTGGATGGCCAACAACAGGGCATAGAGGCTGAGGCCTGCCCCTGATGCTGCATCCTGGCTTAGTGCTCAGTCACCATGGCTAGTAGTCATTGATAGACTTATCCTCCATGAATCTAACACCTGTTTAAAACTGTTCACCCAGCTGGAGAGAGATGCTGCGGTGCAACCAGGAAAAGGCTGGCGCAGTTCAACTAGAGCCCCTATCCGGGAACAGTTGCTTTTATTTTTCCCCTTGCTCTTCACCCCCCATCACCAAAAGATGATGATAGGGAGGCAGCAACGGTAGCCTACCAGGATTATCATGTGCTCCGTTGCCTGGGCAATGAGCAGTGGAGTGGAGTAGCCACCCCAGTACTTGCTCTCTGCGGTCATTGCCGCCTTGCCCCTTCCCCTCGGTAGAGCACCTGGCCACTGGAGAGCCAGCTTGGTGGCTTCTAATCTGGACTTCTAATCTGGCAAGCTGGGTTTGATTCTGCAATCCCCTACATGCAGCCAGCTGGGTGACCTTGGGCTCGCCATGGTGCTGATAAAGCTGCGCTCTCTCAGCCTCACCCACTTCACAGGGCATCTGTTGTAAGCTGCAGTTGTAAGACTGTAAGCCGCTTTGAGACTTCTTCGGGTAGAGAAAAGCGGCATATAAGAACCAACTCTTCATCTTCTTCTTCATTGTATGTATATTTTGCGGCTCAACCCCATAACCACCGTATAATGATTCTGATCGATTGTACAGGAATTTGCAAGATTCACAACTAGGTAAAGGGTACAAAGCAAAAATATTGCTCCTAGGTAAATTTGACTTGCTGTTCTCCCAAGGGACTCCAGGCCACCCATACTGGGTCTCCCGAGGAATGCTTGCAGAAGATCAGAAGGAGAACTATAACCCCCTTGATGTTTTAAGTCTACTTGCGCTAATATCATTATAGGCCTTCTTCGTCAAAGGCACATGGCGGTCTGTTCTCTCTCTCCAATGGCTGTATCGAGAGCGTCTCAAAGGGGCCTTGCTGAGCTGAGTTTTGGCCAGCTGGAAGCTTGTTTTCAAAATTACAAACTGATGCTTCCCTCGCAGGGACGGATGCCAGTTAGAAGAGGCCTTCCCTTGGCTGTGGCATTTTCCGTTTCTGGTTGCCTGTTTACTTTTTTGGCTTTTTACTCCACCGTTTATTTTTAACTTTTGCGCAGAGAAACTGACACGAGGCAAAACAGGAGGGTGTCTACCAGGTATTGGATTGATGAATCTGCCTGATAACGTGCCGTACCAGCGGTCTCTCTAGTGGGACATTATCCGGTTAGAATGATTGGTGAAGATTTAGTCCATCCTGTTTTATATTCGCTTTGGAAACTAGGGTTGGGTGCTTCGGCTGGCGATGCGGCCGTTCCACCCTGAAGCAGCCAGTGCCGCAGCTCAGGGGGGGGTGGCGTTGGTGGCGTTGGTGCTGCGCCTCTCCCCCATGCCGCGGCACTGGCTGCTTCAGGCTGAAATGGCTACTTCGGTGGCTGAAGCGCCCAACTCTAAAAAACACTGGGATGGGAACTGTGCTCCAGGTTGTGAATGGCCTATGTGTATCCTTTTTATAAAGCTTGGTTGTACAATTAAGATTTCATTCCCATTGTTCCAATATTTTCTGATTAGAAAGTACAGCCATAGTCATCTTAATAATGGGAGGCCGAGAACAAATGAAACAAAAAAATGACTTACTCCAGATGTCCATGGACTACTCTTACAGCAGTTCTTTGAAAAGTGCATTTTCAAAACCGTGTGCTTTATACAAAACTAGCTTCAAAGCCCATTCCTAAGAACGGGCCTTGAAAGGGTCCCCTCCCCTGGCCCCCAGCCAGGCAGCTTAAGGTAGTTTTGGGCCACAGCTCGCAGCCAGATCAAGTGGGGTGGACAGGGGCTGGCCAGCTCGTTAGCAGGCAGTCAGCAGGCCAGGAGGCCCTCGTTAACAGGCCCTCCACCATGACCTTGTGCCCAGGGCCCTCTTTCCTTACCTGCTGCTGGCTTCAGGCACTGAGGTGTCTGAGAGCAAAGAGGCTAGAATCCAGGGACAGAGGGCGGGAGCTACAGGGGCAGAGCCAATCAGGGTGCAGCTAGCTTTGCTGGCTGCACCCTGATTTGCCCTATTCCAACTTGGACAGCCGGACACATTCCACCTCCCAGGCTGTTTTACAAATATATAGAGGAACCATGGATAAGAATGCGTAACAGGACAGGAAGTGAAAAAGTGAGCCATAACTCACGAAATCTCTTCCCCTGCCACAAACTTTGTCAGTCCCTAAGGTGCTCTGGACTCTTGCTCTTTTCACCTCAGACACTGAAGAAGTGAGCTCCTTTAAGCAGCTCCTGGACTCTCTCTTTTCTGCTGCTAAGGACCGACTAACATGGCTACTCATCTCCATCTGTCTTGTGTTTTATATAGTTAAATAATGAAAAATGTTTGGCTGACTGACAGCCTTACAGAAGGCCAAACCAGGTGTTTAACATAAATGTCCTAGATTTTATTTGGAGATAATTATTTCTTAAAAGGCCAGTATCTTCCCCATGTGTTAACCGGCGTCAAATCTGTTAGGTATTACTGTTATCTTATACCATATTATACATTAGTAAAATGTATAAATGCCGCTGCTGGGGATGCTTCTTTCCAAAGCAGCTTTCCAAAATGTGCAGCAGGAATGTTCTGCCAATCAGGAATCCTTGAGAAGAAAGTTGCTGTTTGATTTGCTAAATACTATTCTTGGTCCTGTCGGGAATATATTTTCCCCTCTGATTTGGAACCTTCTTATTGCGACACAGATCCTTGTTGCTAAAACAGTGACACCAGCCAACTGTTCCTCCCTTCTCAGAATGATTGGGTCGGACTCTACACTACATCTATGATATAATAATCAAAAGGCTTTCTAGTAGGGCTCCTGGTGCAAGGGACAAAATTCGGAAGGGCTGCTGGAGCCTGATTTGGATTGGGACCACAGTGTGAGGGTAGGATAGACCGTGAGGAAAGTTATTTGCCCAGTAGGGGAAGGGGCTGCACATGTTGTTGTTTCTGATTGGGTTTCCATGAGAAACTCACAGCTGGAATTCCTACTGTTTCCATGGCAATCTTAGGATATATAAAGTGTAGTTTGGACCCAGTTCTGAGTCATGAGATGAAATGGCCACGCTTACCTGTTTAATACATTCATGAAGCATTCAAGAAGCAGCACAGAGTATATAGTTTTATCTATTATTTAATTTAATGAGGGTTGGTGGCATAATATAATACAATTGTAGTTCCTTTCACATTGTATGGCTTTAAAATATTGTACTTTGTCTTTCACGAGCCAGCTTGGCGTAGTGGTTAGGAGTGCGGACTTCTAGTCTGGCGAGCCGGGTTTGATTCCACACTCCCCCACATGCAGCCAGCTGGGTGACCTTGGGCTCGCCATGGCACTGAGAAAGATATTCTGACCAAGCTATAATATCAGGGCTCTCTCAGCCTCACCCACCTCACAGGGTATCTGTTGTGGGGAGAGGAAAGGGAAGGCGATTGTAAGCGGTTTTGAGACTCCTTCGGGTAGAGAAAAGTGGCATATAAGAACCAACTCTTCTTCAGTGATATCAGAGCTCTTTCAGCCTCACCTTCCTCACAGGGTGTCTGTTGTGGGGAGAGGAAAGGAAAGGCGACTGTAAGCCACTTTGAGGCTCCTTTGGGTAGAGAAAAGCGGCATATAAGAACCAGCTCTTCTTGTTATTCTGCTGTGATTCGGTCTGTGTCCAACCATAGTGAACGTGGAAAAGTCTAACCAGTTGTGTGGGAGTGTTGGAATCTGCAAGCTCTGCAGTGTGCATAATTGAGCAAAATACAAAGACTGTCCTGCAGGGGGCACTGGAGGAGATGTATATTTGGCATAGTTAGAACTTCCTGATGATTTTCGAATTATCTCCTCCAGTGCCCTGATTGGCTCAGTGCGAGACTTGCTGGTTTTTTAGTATGCCTCCTCCCAGCTTCAGAACAGCAGCTGAAGAGAATGACTGCTGCTAGCTAGATAGCTAGGTCTCAATCTCTCTCTCTCTCTATACGTAATTGTTTCTCTTATAAACAAAACTCTTTTATTCTTTAAGCAGCACATTCAAGCTCTGCCAGCAGGGGTTTGTGTTTTGCTCTCAGCTAAACTCCTTGCTTTGTTAGGCCTGCCTTGTTTCAGTTGTAGTGTTTTTATTTGCAGGGAGAACAAGGGGATGACGGGAAGACCGAGGGGCCTCCTGGACCACCTGGAGACAGAGTAAGCCCTGAATTAATTGATTGCATGATAAAAAAGTTCACAGGATCAAGCCTTAACCATATATATTTATGTATATATAATAATTATTATTATTAATTCAATTTTTATACCAACGCTCCCATTAACTGGCTTGCAGCGGTTAACAAATAGCAGAATCCGTACAATTTAAAAACCCCATAAAACAGTTAAAACAATTTGCAACATATAACAAATAACAGATGGTGGCAATCTAATATAACCAACTCCCCTGTTCTGGGCATCCATCAGTGTGGATGAAATAATAACTGATAGCACAAGATGGAATAAACCTGGCTGAAAGATGAAATTAGGCCCCACCACAGTCTAGCACTGCAATTCAATAGGGCCTTAGGAGGGGGTGGGATCTGATCAATAATCCTAGGGGCTGCTACCTAGCCTCAACCAAATGCCTGGCAGAAGAGCTTCACTTTGCAGGCCCTGCAGAATATATATATATTAAAAGCTTCATGAACAACCTTAAGATATGTGATACAGTATAAAAACAGAGTGAATATCCCCTGACGCAGTACAGAGCTGGTTTTTATTTATCACATCTGTTCATTTCTTACCTCCTGTTATGTCAGCTTGGATCTATGTGGCTTACAAGTCAGATCCCAAAACCCCATGCTCTTTGTTATCTCAAGAAGAACCTTTGCCAGAACTCAAGTTTTTGCTTTGGGAGAGCAGAGACCTCTTGCTTCTGTAGGAGAGATGACCTCCTTCATTGAGCCTGCGTTGGGAGTGGGGAAAATGAAGGTGCCCTGATTTCAAACCTGAATTCTTGGGGTTTGCTCTTCTCCCTGACACACCTGCTGCAGCTGGCACTTCTCTTCTAAACCACAGCTCTCTAGAAAAGAGGAATTTAACTCCTATTCAGAAGGAGACGGAGTAACTGGGCCTCTTTGAGGAGCAGGTTCTTAAAAGCAACCAAATGGGGGCATGAATGAGATAGCAGTATTCCTGGTGAGAGCTAACCTGAACTCCAAAGGAAGCAGAGCATGCAGCATACCTTTGAGCTATATGATTTCTGTGTGTCTCACAGAGTGTCTTGTGCCTTCTTTTTAGGGTCCAGCTGGTGACAGAGGTGATCGTGGAGAGCCAGGAGACCCTGGTTATCCTGTGAGTCCTACTCCAAATGCCTGGTTAGGAAATTAACCATCTTGGGAACAGTTTCTTTCCTCTCTGTAGTGTTCCATGATGCTGGGCTGACAGGCGTTCTGTCCCAAAATCACAGGCCATGTGGTGCAGGTTTCTGCTGGAATTTTGTGGCCATGTGGGTTGGGGGAGCGGGATCTTGTGAATTGTATTCCTGGGGCCAGATAGGCATGAGTTGTGGTTGTTTATTTATTGTAAACATTTTAGGCTGCTTTTCCATGTGATCAGAGCTCACATGGCAGTGCACAGAGAAATATCTGGACCATTAAAAACACCGTTCAAAATTATATATTTATATATATTTATATATTCATTTATGTTTAGGTTTATATTATACTAGTATCAAAGCCCATTCTACTCCAAGAATCTGGCCTTCTGAAGGTAGAAACCCGTGCCTGGCTGACAACCATCAATTACTGGTTAAAAATTTACCTCCATCCGAAGGGACTAATCCTGAAATTCCCATGGAATAGTAAAATCATTGAAAAAATCCAAACTCCGGGCCTCGATCCGAACCATCTAATAGAACTTGGCCTTAAAACAGCCAAAGCTGTCGTATGGCGACGTCTTTTTGATATAGATTCTCAAGAGGAATTCACAATTCTTCCTAGAATCTATAGCACTCTGAAAGGATGGTCAGGAAATACTCCAGCTCCGTATCTCACAAAAATCCCAATAGCAAAATACCATTGGGCCTTCTCAAGAGCACCTTTTAACTCATTCCCCTCAGCCTCCCTCGAGGGCAGGTTTCTCAGTCGTCCGCTGGAGCCAAGTGTATGCCCCTGTGATAATGCCTGGCCTGAGACAATTTCACATATCTTACTATATTGTCCTTTTTATAAAAGCATCCGAAAATATATAATCCTACCCTTACTATCCCACTACACTATTCATCTTTATCATCACATAACAGTGACACTCTAGTTAAATTCTTTCTTTCTGTCTAGTGACACTATAGTTAAATAAGGAATAAAGACCCACTTGTTTCTAACTTGGTAGCAAAATTCCTTTACATCTCTACTAGAATTAGATCGAAAAGAATGTCCGAATGATAGTCATGGATAGGTAATGGATAGGCCATCTTATCACTTGGGTTAATGGACTGCTCTAGAAGATGTAGTGATTCCTTGTCCCTGCAGGTAACTTCCTTGAGGTTTCAGAATTATAAAAGTGGCTAGTAAGTCAGCAAAAACACATGGTAGAAGGGCAGTAGCATGGCAGTAGAAGCATGGTAGAAGGGCAGTAACAGTTATCTGGGGTGTACCAAGCCAAACAAAAATGTCTTCACCCACTAGCAGAAGACACTGATAGAGGGGAAACAGACAAATCTTGGGCCTAGAGCCAGGCAGAATATTGGAAAAAGAAGGACTTTCTCTGACTTGTGTGCAGAGAAGAGAGAAAACTCAGCAAGATATTCTTCAGCTGCCTCTGACAAGCAGGATCTTCCCCAGTTCCTCCTTGGCCAGTAGTAGGGGGATATGATTCCCCTCTCCCCCCACCCCCTGCAAGTTGAAGGGTTACAGACCATTCTACCACTTCAGGCTCAGTTATCTCACTGCATCTCATTGCACTGTGTTTGTAGACCTATCCATGCAGTCATTCAAAGAGATACTTTATATCAGGGGTAGTCAACCTGTGGTCCTCCAGATGTCCGTGGACTACAATTCCCATGAGCCCCTGCCAGGGGCTCATGGGACTTGTAGTCCACGGATATATGGAGGACCACAAGTTGACTACCCCTACTTTATATGGATGTGAGCCCAAGCTTTACATTTCAGATCCATTCACTTTCTGCAGGCTAAGAATAGTAATGAGAGGGGCCCTGATACACAGCAAATAAACTGGGCTTTTCTCGCCATCAGCTGACCATTTCTGCAAACAAGCCATAAAGGGTTGTGTGTTGGACACCTAACAGTGGTCAGCTCAGTGGATTCAAGATGACTGATTTCCACCCAGCTCTTCAAAGAGCAATCTTAATTCCCTGTGCTCTAAAATGTTGCTATTTATCCCTCAGTTTGTAGCCCAGTTCCTTTCATCTGGCACCAGGCTACAGGGAACTAAATGCAGCATTTGTATATTCCAAATGCATATAGCAAGGAAAGAAAGCAAAACTTGGAAGTTCGTGCAGTCAAAGAGGAACAGGGCGAGTGAGACCAGCCCACATTGCTGGAGATTTGGAATTGGGCAAGGGGGGAAGCCATTATTCTATGGGATGAGGAAATAAGGTGAAATGTGGACTAAGTCCAGCATTTAAAAAACACTGGGGGCTTCATTCAAGTCCTTTAGTACATTTTTGAAGGGGTTTTTCTGCAGGGGTGCGTGTGGGATTCTATTTAGTGTTATTTTAATATGGTAACCTACATGGTGTTTGGTGGAACAGCTACAGCAAGCTCATCTTAAAACAGACAGACCAGGTTTTTCATGCTTAAGGTTGCCAAGATAGGTCCTTCCTTGTTACTAGACTAGTTCATACATTTCTAAATGTTTATGTCATCTGAGAAAGCTTACATTGCATTGCTAATGATATTAAAGTTTATTCTTCTTTGTCCCTGTACAGTGGTCACAGTAAAGGAGTGGGGTGGGGTGGGGTGTGTCCTCCGGATTCAGATCTCTTCTCACCCAGGAGTGAAACCCACTGGGAGACCTTGTGGTGTCAGTCTAACCTATCTCTCAGCCCTGTTGTGGGGAATCATATGGAGGAAGGGAGAGCTACGGTTGCTGCCTGGAGCTCCTTGGAGGGAGGGCAAAATAAGGTGAAAGTGTCTCATGGTAAAAATTGACTCTGCTCCTTCCTCTCGTTTGTAGGGTCAGGAAGGCCTGGATGGAGAGAGAGGAAAACCTGGACAGCAAGGGTTGCCTGTAAGAAATTTCCCCCCCACCTCTTCCTTTTTGAAGTGGTTTTCTTGTTTCAATATGACACGTACCATAACAGATGATTGAACCAGGATGCAATGAATTCCTCTTGTTGCTGTTGTTGCTTATTTGTACGTCCGCCAACAAAGCAAGATAGGGGTGGAGCTGAGAGATCAATGATGGGTTCTTCCCAGTATGTATTTTAAATAAGGAAATGGCAATGGTGCCTGATTCTGATTTAGACTGGTGGCTTTAATTTTGCTCATTTCCCTCGAACCCATCAGCTGACACTTCAGTGACAATAAACTGAATGTAAGGTTTTGGTTTCTGAACCTTCCACAAGAGGTGCTCTTTATTTATGCCAAGGACTAGAAACTTGGTTTCTTTAAGCAAAAAACTCCTCTTCCAGAGCAAACCAAACGCTCCATGCAAAATGTCTTTATACAAAGATGCAGGCTAAGGAGGTCATAGAGGTAGCAGCGGGAACTGCAGCACCGATTCTGGTCTCCTTTTTAGATCCCGGTTGTAGGGATGCCAGTCCCCAGGTGGGACCTGGGGATCCCCCAGTTTTACAGCTCATCTCCAGGCAACAGAGATCAGTTCCCCTGTGGAGAATGGCTGCTTTGGAGGGTGGGCTCCATACTATATACTCCATTGAGGTCCACTCCTCCAAATCCTGCCCACTCCTGGCTCCACCCCCAAAGTGTCCAGTTATTTTCCAACCCAGAGCTGGCAATTCTACCCAGGAGAGTTAGGTTCTATTAAACTTTGCCTAGAGCATAGATCTCTATGCATTGTTTCAGTCATCTCTCCTGGGCCTAGTCTGCACACATAGGATAATGCACTTTCAATGTGCTTTGGCAGCTGGATCTTCCTGTGCAGAACAGGAAAATCTACTTCTAAAGTGCATTGAAAGTGCATTATCTATTGTGTGCAGGCTAGGCCCTGGACAATGAAAGGAGATGTGTTGTCCCCTTGAAAAGCTCCCTCTACAATTTGGGAAGTACAAAGAAACATTTTATTTTTTCTTTTTAATATCCTGTCCCTCATGAGGGTTGTTGGGGGGCCCACTTTTTTGTATTCTTGCTTTGTTCCTTTATGCGTTTTTTTTTAAATCCTGTAACATTTTGATTGACACAAGGGAGAAATCAAATGTAAAATGAGGGATTCTCGTGTCTAAATTGTGGGACCACAAAATCCAGTCACTTCCCACCTGGGGTTCGCTCAGTGACCTTTCATCTCCTGCTTGGGCTGCTGATCCAAAACAGCTCTCTTACTAAAGCAGTTCCATACGGCTGATGTTATCAGAGACAGGGTGAAGAGTTCCTTGTACTGTGTGAAAGACATCCGCCAGCAGGGTATTAAAGAAGATGGTTTCTGCTTCTTCTCTTTAAGGGACATCCGGGACCACCAGGCCGACCAGGGCCAAAGGGATCCAAGGGCCAACAGGTAGGTAAAGGGTAGTTGACCAGACCCTCCTGGTTGTAACAGTTACTGATAAATCTTTGAAACTCCTAAAAATAGGAGTTCAGGATGGTTTAAAATAACTTGTCCCAAGATAAACAAAAACAAGTAAGGCTATAGAGGAAAACCAACTTGGTGCAGTGGTTAAGAGCCGCGGCCTCTAATCTGGAGAACCAGGTTTGATTCCCCACTCCTCTGTAAGAAACTCTCAGCCTCGCCTATCTCATAGGGTGTCTGTTGTGAGGAGAAGAAAAGTAGACAATGAAAAGTCACTTTGAGATATATGAGGCCTGCTGGGTGACCTTGGGCCAGTCACAGTTCTCTTCCAGCTCTCTCAGCCTCACCTACCTCATAGGAAGGGAAGTTGCTTTGAGATTGCTTCAGGTAGTAAAAGAAGAAGAAGAAGAGTTGGTTCTTATATGCCGCTTTTCCCTACCCAAAGGAGGCTCAAAGCGGCTTACAGTCGCCTTCCCTTTCCTCTCCCCACAACAGACACCCTGTGGGGTGGGTGAGGCTGAGAGAGCCCTGATATCACTGCCCGGTCAGAACAGCTTTATCAGTGCTGTGGCGAGCCCAAGGTCACCCAGCTGGCTGCATGTGGGGGAGCGCAGAAACACGGCTTGCCAGATTAGAAGTGCGCACTCCTAACCACTACACCAAACTGGCTACACCAAAGTGGGATGCAAAAACCCACCTCTTCTTCTTCCTCTTCCCTTTCTTATTCTTTTTATTTTTTCCCATCCCCCCTTTTTTAAACTCCTTGTTCAGAAAGTTGTATTTGCACAAGGGGCTGTACAATTAATGTGGGGAGAGTCAATGAAGACGATCTTGCCCAAGGTACCCCAAAACCTGGAGCCAGCCCTGATGTAATAAAGCAGCATACAAGTTCATCAGATGTGGTGGAGCTGCAACTGTCTGGGAGTTTGGGAATGGAGGTAGACAGCCAACTGGTTCCCGGGACTGTCGTGACCTGTTTTTATTTTTACTTTGAAGGGCCAGAAAGGAAAGCCAGGGCTGCGGGGCACCTCAGGCAGCAGAGGGTCACCGGTAGGTAACAACATTCATTGTCAGCTTTCCCTTTAATTTCTTCCTGACTTGGTTCAGTGGCATGGATCTTGGTGGAACTACGTGGCCAGCAGTCAGCTAGGGGGTGGGGTTTAATCGGGAGCACCCTATGCCCATTTTTTTATTTTAGCCCTCAGGCATCCTCGGCAGAGGGGAAGGGACCCTCTTGGACTTCAGTAGGCAGATGTGGCCTGACTCCACATCAGGCCTGGCCAGACAGTGCATGTGGTCCCAGTGGGGCTACTTTCCCCTCACTTGGGAAGCAGATCGGCCACCCGGGGGACTTGCTTAAACCTGTTTTTGTGTCTCACATGTTCAAGACCTTCAGTCCCATGGGGTGCCTTTGTGTTCTCAGGGTCTTGTTGGGTTACCGGGTCCCAGAGGAGTAGTTGGAAGGCAAGGTCAAGAGGGCCCCTCTGGAGCTGATGGCATACCTGGGAGAGATGGTGGCGCTGGGCTCAAGGTAAGCACAAACGTTTGTAGTGTCAGCAAAGATGGTGAGGGGTTTGGAGTTCAAGATGTATGAAGAAAGGTTGGGGGAGCTTGGTCTGTTTAGCCTGGAGAGGAGGCGACTGAGAGGGGATTTGATAACCATCTTCAAGTATTTAAAAGGCTGCCATGTAGACGATGGAGCAGAGTTGTTCTCTCTTGCCCTGATGGGACAGAACAGAATCAATGGGATGAAATTAATTCAAAAGAAATTCCGTCTAAACATCCAGAAGTTCCTGACAGAGCGGTTTCTCAGTGGAACAGGCTTTCTCGGGAGGTGGTCGGTTCGCCATCTTTGGAAATTTTTAAACAGAAGCTGGATAGCCATCTGACGGATTGGCTGATTCCGTGAAAGCTCAAGGGGGTGGCAGGTTACAGTGGATGAGCAATAGGGTGTGAGTGTCCTGCATAGTGCAGGGGGTTGGACTAGATCAGGGGTAGTCAACCTGTGGTCCTCCAGATGTTCATGGGCTACAATTCCCATGAGCCCCTGCCAGCACTTGGTGACAGGGGCTCATGGGAATTGTAGTCCATGAACATCTGGAGGACCACAGGTTGATTACCCCTGGACTAGATGACCCATGAGGTACCTTCCAACTCAGTTATTCTATGATTCTATTATTCTTTATACAAACTCTGCCTTCTCTGAGAGGATGGGGAGATGGCCCAGTAATGGTGCTACTAGTGCTAGTACAGTTAGAGGTAAGGAGGTTCCATTTCAGTATGAGAAAGCGTTTGCTGAAGGTGAGGACTGTTCATAGATGGAATGAGGTGCCTCAGAGCGTGGCGGAGTCTCCTTCATTGGGAAGTTTGAGGAGGAGACTGGAGGACCAGCTCTCAGGAAGGTGTGTTTTCACGTCCCCAAGAAGGTGGGGGGCTGGACTGGATGGCCCTTAGTGGCTTCTTCCAGCTCTGTGTGATTCTGATTCTAAGTACTATTTATATGTATATTAAATCTGCTAGCGGCAATCCTTCTAGTAGCTTTTATCCTACTTATATGCTGCTGTTCCTGGACCTGCCATCTCATGGCAGCTCACAACATTTGAAACATACAGTCAAAGTACAAAAGTCTGCATAAGCCTCAACCCCAATGCCCCTCCACCCCCACCCAATTCCCCCCTTAGTTTGCTGGAGCCCCAGGATTGATGTTGCATATAGGAGATAACGGAGGAGTGATAAGATCTTTTATTAGCCTGGGCCTTAACCAAAAGCCTGGCGGAAGAGCTCCATTTTACAGGCCCTGCGGAACTGAATCAATTCCAGCAGGGTGAACTTCCTGTGGGCCAGGGATCACCCATCTATTTGTACCCACAGAGTGAAGAGCAGGGGATGGGGGGGCTTAAGGAGAGAGGCAATTCCTCAAGTACACTGGGCCCAGACCACGTATGGCCTTAAAGGTTAAGACCAGAACCTTGAACTTCATCTGGTATTCAACTGGTAACCAGTGCAGCTGCCTCAGAAGCAGCTGGATGTGGGGTTAAAAGGGGGGGGGATTTATAAAGTCATGCACAGTGCAGAGAGAATGGACCGGGAAAGGCTATTCTTTTTCTCTCCTAATACCAGAACCTGAGGTCATCCTCTGGAAACCAAAGGGTGGAAAATTCAGGAGATGCAAAACAAAGTACTTTCCCCCACATCATGTAGCTAAATTGTGGACCTCGCTGCCCCAAGATGTCGTGATGTCCAAACTTGGAAGGCTGGAAAAGAGGCCAGATTCATGGAAAGAAGGGCCAATCTACTAGTCAGTGTGCCTACTAGTCATGATGGACATCAGCTCCCCTGGGACCAGAGGCAGGGAAGCCCCTTTCTCTCAATTGCCGGGAAAATGCCATTGCAGCCAGCCAGCTTATGGGCTTCCTAGAGGCAGTTGTCAGCCGCTGTACGAACAGAATCATACAACTATAGAGTTGGAAGGGACCGTACAAGCCATCTAGTCCAACACCCAGCTCAATGCAGGATCAGCCTAGAGCATCCAGGATAAGAATCCTAGAGTTGGAAGGGGTCATACAGGCCATCTACTCCAACCCTCTGTTCAATGCGGGACCAGTCTAAAGCACCCAGGATAACAATCATAGAATCCTACACTTGGAAGGGGCCACACAGGCCACCTAGTCCATGAACATCTGGAGGACCACAGGTTGACTACCCCTGGCCTAAAGTACCCAGGATAAGAATCATAGAAGCACAGAGTTGGAAGGGCCCACACAGGCCATCTAATCCAACCCACTTCTCAATGCAGGATCAGCCTAGAGCAGGGGTAGTCAAACTGTGGCCCTCCAGATGTCCATGGACTACAATCCCCATGAGCCCCCTGCCAGCATTCGCTGGCAGGGGCTCCTGGGAATTGTAGTCCATGGACATCTGGAGGGCTGCAGTTTGACTACCCCTGGCCTAGAGCATCCAGAATAAGAATTCTAGAATCTTAGAAGAGGCCACACAGGCCATCTGGTCCAACCCCCCTTGATATTGAAGAGGATGCCGCAAAGGATTTTGCTGTTTTGTTTCTGTCTGTCCACTATGGTGCATTCTGCACATGTTGTGAAACAGGAAAATTGACCTCTAAAGTCCATTGGAAGTGCATTATTGAACTTGTGTGGAAAGAGCAATTGGGCCACCATAAGGATTCCTACTTAGTCATGTCACAAAACACTTATTTATTTATTATTCATTTTATTGTATGTCCTCCTCTTTCTTCTGAAGAATACAGGAAATCTTACTGTGACTTCCCGTTCTTGGAAGAGGCAGGAGGGTGTTTGTTTGGTCTACTGCTGTTAGCTTTCAGGCTGCATTTTATTTTATTTATTCTTTGATTTACATCCTGCCCTTCCTGGCATTGCCGGCTTGGGGCGGCTTTCAAGATGAAACAGTACAATAAATGAATTATAAACAATTGTTAACATTTTAAACATTTAAATTCAATCAAACATAGTTCATATGGGTGAACTAGAACAATCATAGTGCCTTGGCTTCTCCAGGGGAGAGGTATATATATCGGGGGCCCCAACCAAATGCCTGGTGGAAGAGCTCTGTTCTGTTTCTCTGAGGGGGTGGGGGTCTCTTGAAATGAATTCTTTCTTCTGCCTTTTCAGCCCAGGAGCTGCTTCCAGTTCATTCGTAGATACAGAAGTCATTCCAAGTCTCTTTAGGAGCATCTGTCCAGTATTTTGCAGCCTGACCTTGCCTCCTTTCCCAGGAGACAGAATTCTGTTCCTCTTTTCCAAGAACAAGAATCTGTGTGAAACTCCCATGCTTGGACTTTTGTGGCCTTTTTCCTTTTCCTCAATGTGGACTAGAAGGCCAGCAATTTGAAAGGGAGCTTTGTGAGAAAACCTGTTAATTTCTTTTTTAATGTACATTTTGCTGTTGTGCCAAGCAAAACCATCTGTTCTGCCTTGCTGTTAGGATCAGCCGGCAGAATTCTGTGGAATGGGGAATCAGGTGTGCAGTGGGGAAACACACCTTGAATCATTCGTCAGAGGTGAAAGTTCCATTTGCAGATATAACTGGGCCTTCTGACATCTCAGGGCGCATTTGCACTAATGACGGTCACACGTTACTGCAAAACTGTACTGAAATAACCCCCAATATCTGAATGAAAAGTTTTCCCTCTTTGTCATTAGGGAGAACAAGGTGACGACGGGGAGGAAGGCACTCCAGGAATGTCTGGGAAAAGAGGGACTCCCGGCGTGCTTGGTCTCCCAGGAGCTCAGGGTCCCCCAGGATTCAAGGTCAGTCCCCCCCCCCCATGATAATGCAAGCCTTGTCAAGTGCCAGGGTCTGGAATGACTCCAGAGACCTGCTGAGCACGCAAGAGCATCTCTGTTGGATGTGCTTGAATCGTAGCCTGTGTTGTTTTTGGAAAGAGTGCTTAATTTGGAAGCGCAGCAGGCAGAGCCGTGGTCCTGGTCACAAGAGAAAACACACATGCGCACACACAAACAGTTATTGTGCTAGCTTCTCCATTTCAGATGGTTTTCGTCCAGTTCATTATGAAGACTTCATACCTCATGTTCAGACCATTTAAGAAGCTTTAATGATAGATACAATTTTAACAAATTTTAACCCTGTTGTTTCAAGTGGGTAGCCATGTTGGTCTGGAGAAGCACAACAATATGAGAGTCCAGTAGCACCTTTAAGACCGACAAAGATTTATTCGAGTGCTTGCACTCGAAAGCTCATGCCTTGAATAAATCTTTGTTGGTCTTAAAGGTGCTACTGGACTCTCATTTTGTAACCCTGTTGAGTAATTTACAGGGCAATCCTAAGTGGGTCTCCTTAGAATCGTGAATTATGTTTGATGTTTTCATGATTACACCGTTAGAGTTCCTTAGGTTCTGCCCTCCCCCCTTCTTCCATTTCCCCCAAACACACTGATCTGCAACTCTTCTGGATTTCAGAGAGGCACCCCTCGTTCCCCTTGATGTTCTCCACAGCCATGGCCTCCTGCCCTAACAGACTTGGCTACGAGCCACTTCCATTGCTTTCCGTACCCCCATGAGCGAATTCTCTTGTGGTTTCTGTGCCTGAAAGGCTGTGGAACCTCTGCCCATCTTTAAACCGCCTCTGATCTACCCCCTACTCAATCCTCCTTGGGGTTGCCTGTTAATATGGGCAGTGATGGTGACATGACAGTTCTGGGGCCATGCTAAGGAGGTGTCGCCAGCTGACCTCACTTCTGGGGCTCCTTGAAGCCTGAAAAATGATTTCAGGAGCTCCTCTGTGGTCAAAAGGTTGAAAAAGGCTGGTGTATGTGAATACGGCCAAGGTATTAGAATGGGGGGGGGAGGAATGACTAATTGCCTATCTTAATGACCTTAATGCAGACGTGTAGGAAAGAGGGAGTATGGGACAGCCTAATCCAGGCTTTCTCAACCAGGGTTTTCTGAAAACCTGGGGTCTCTTGACAGCCCTGGATGGGATTCCTAAATGGTGGGAGTTAATTAATTTTTAAGATATTTTTTAAATTTGTTAAAGCTATATGTCAGCCTGCCCACCCCTCTCATAATGACCAATGATGAGTCTGGAAGGGACCGGGAAGGGGAGGGGCCCCATGTAGGCGTGTCCACAACTGTGCTTCCCAATCATATTCTGCACGATCTTGTCACTTCTGGAGTTTCTCAAAGCCTGAAGAATGTTTCAGGGGTTTCTCAATGGTCAAAATGTTGAGAAAGGCTGGCCTTGTCTTTTGGATGCAAGTAGGTAAGGGTTTACCTGGGTCATCTTGTCCATGGGAAGAGGCCCATGAAATCAGGGCCTCTTTGCACATTTAACTTGCGCATACCAGGGAATCTAGATCCTGCATCGGCAGCTCATTGCTGTACTTCTATGTTGCAATGGCTGCCATTTGAACCAAGATGCAGGCCGTGGTTGCAATTATACAGTTAAGTCCATAGAGCCCGACAGCATTTCAGTTTAATCATATCAAAATATCCTCTGTTCATTGTGAGGTTGGCACTGCAGGCCCTGGGGAGAATCCCACTGCATCCGACCCCTTTCCCTCCTCCCATAAGATCTCCAGAGTTTGGAGAGGTCGTGTCCTGAGAGTTTGCAGTTTGCAGGCCAAATGTAGACTCCGTAATAAATAGGCTGCATGAGTTTGTTTGTTTGTTTGTTTTTGACCTCTGTAGAGAAGTCGTGCGCTTCCAAATAGGCCAGGCAAATGCAGGGGCTGGCTGAGCATGGATTCAATTATCTTTCATTAATACTGCAGTCTTCTGTTGTCAGTCGCTGCCCCCTACAGATTGTGCATGGGACTGCAGCTTGATGATTAAAGACCGCATGACAGCCTTCCATGTTTTGGGGCACATGTTTATGCTCCAACTGAACCTCTTTTCTTGATGCAGTCTCTACTTTAAAAAATTAGGATCACAATTTTCTACCAATGACTCCGGAGGTGCTTTGCAAAGCAAAGTTGCAATGAAGGTCAACTCATTAATAGAATGAAAGCAACATCACAGTGACCGTTTACGCACTGGAGGTTTCATACCAGGCTGCAGGCTGAAGTTTTAGCCATGGCAGGTTGCCCCACCTCTTCCTGCACCCACCTGGGGGAGCATTTGGCCCAGTGTACCTCATCCACCCCCGATCTGTGCTCCTGCACGGGAGCTGGGGCAGTGGAGTTCCCAGTGCGGAAACGGTCAATAAGACAAAAAGGAAAAGAAAAAAAAGAAAGAAAAAAAAGAAAAAGAAAGAAAGGAAAAAGAGATGGCAACTTAACAAAAAGATTTCTAAAAGGCCAGCAGGCCAATAAACCAAGCACCCAAATCCATCTTGTTAAGAACTGCTGTGAGTAAGAATTGTTCAGGTTGTCTTCTCCTAAGTGTCTCAGCTGTATCGGCTACGAGATGGAGCTGCAGTCTGGAAACTCCCAGCTTCATGTTTTGCTTCTGCTACGAATTCACCTCAGTTGGTCCATTCTCAGGAAGGCCGCCCCCCCCCCCAACATAATACTGACTCGCCTGGGCACAGGGAAGGGGCTCCCTCCCTTAGCTAAGATAGAACAAGGAGGGAAGAAAATGAGCTAACCCATCCCTACCTGGATCCATTCAGCAGAAACAGAGTGAGGCAACTGGCTTCGTAGGGGGGACACTGTGTAAACCTTGAGATTGCTATCCTGTGTTTATCTAGGCACCTTAAGTTTCAGTTTGGACTCCTCACATCCACATTTCTATTGGCCACCGGTGAGGGGAGGGCACAGGTTGGTTTGCCAGATCCAGGTCAAGAAATTGCTGGAAATTTTGGTTTAACTCATTGGGGTAGGATGTCAATCACTCTACCCTCCAAAACATCCATCTTTGAAAGAGGGCCAGGAAACGTTCAGGGGCTGCAAAGAGTCGAGGTCGCCATTTTGTTTGCTTTTCCATTGGCCACTCAGCAGCATTTTTGAGTTGCTTTTCCAGACATTCCTGCATCACGTTCTTTCCTTCCTAACCACCCACCCTCCATCCAAGTCCCTCCTTCAAGCAGACCCGTAGCTACTTACTCATGAGAACGGAGTCCAACTTGAGGGGTAGAACGGAGAAGGCAGACCCCATTGCATGTTCATTGGAATTATATTGATGCTGTTTTATTTCTTTTAGGGAGAAAGTGGATTACCTGGGCAGGCAGGCCTGTTGGGGAAGCGGGGGCCACCAGGTGGAATGGGGCTCCCCGGAAGGCCTGGAGAGCCTGGACCAAAAGGACAGCCAGTAAGTGGGCAGGTCTTTAAAAAATATGTTTTTTTGTTTTTATTTCATCCCTTCTCCAAGGAGCTCACTTGGGAATCAGGTCCATGATACAGCTTCTTAAAAGTTCCTCTGTTTACTGCCAGCTTGGTGTAGAATGACAGTCTTGAATCTGGAGAGCAGGACGATTCCCCACCTCCTCCTCTACATGCAACCAGCTGGGTGATCTTGGGCCAGTCACAGGGTGTCTGTTGTGGGAAGATGAAGGGAAGGAGATTGTGAGACATTTTGAAACACATGAGGCCTGCTAGCTAACCTTGGGCTAGTAACAGTTCTCTCAGAGCTCTCTTAGCCTCACCTACCTCATGGGGTGTCTGTTGTGGGGAGAGGAAGGCAAGGCAATTATAAGCCACTTATAGACTCCTTTGGGTAGTGAAAAGTGGAGTATAAAAACCAACTCTTCTTCAGTTTCCAGCTTGGGGATCTTGGGAATTAGGTGACAGGAAATTTACTGTTTTCTTATTTATTTAGTCAGCCGGTCAGTAAATATATTGCATTGAGCCAAAGGCTGTTAGGGGGAAGAAATCAAAGATACGAATAACAAAAGAGTAATTTATTTACAGAATTTATACCCTGTCTTTCTGACCTCATAAGAGCCTCCAGCTCACAGATTTAAAATGTTTGTAATAAAAACGCATCTTAAAAACCATTCCAAACAAACAAAAATGCTTCATTCACAACACCGAGTCCAACATTCTATTTCATGCAGTGGACAATTAGACGTACCTGTACAGTGTACAGACAGAATATGGAGACCAAGACCTCCCTCTGTTGTTACCCTCCCAACTTTGATATTCAGAAGGTTACTGCCTCTGACTGGAAAGATTCTGTTTATTAGTGTGGCTGAAAGACATACCCTCCATGAATCTGTCTAGTTGTCTTCTAAAGACAAACTAATTTAGCGTCCATCTCTACGTTTTTTTTCACAATGAATTATTACACAAGATAATTAAGAAGTAATTCTATTGTGTCTTCTGAATCTAAATTCTATCAACTGTTATTACCATGGCTAATAGCCATCTAACATCAATTGCTTTATAAGGCAATTAGACAGATTTATTGAGAAAAGGTACATCAATAGCTATTGGCCATGTTGACTGAAAGGAACTTCCTCATACAGATACTCTGAATATCACATTATTAAATTTGCAGATGATACTAAACTGGGAGGGGTAGCAAACACCACAGAAGACAGAATCAAAATACAGGATGATCTTGATAGGCTCGAGAAGTGGGCTAAACTGAATATAATAAAATTCAATAGGGACAGATATAAAGTTCTGCATTTAGGTAGGGAAAACCATATACACCAATATAGGATGGGGGAGACTTGTCTTGGCGAAAAGGACCTCGGAGTCCTAGTAGACCATACATTGAACATGAGTCAGCAGTGTGACTTGGTGGCTAAAAAGGCAAATGGGATTTTGGGCTGTATCAAACGGAGTATCGTGTCCAGATCATGGGAGGTAATGGTACAGCTTTACTCTGCTCTGGTTCAGCCTCACTTGGAGTCCTGTGTTCAGTTTTGGGCACCCCAGTTGAAGAGGGATGTAGAAAAACTGGAGCGTGTCCAGTGGAGGGCAACAAAGATGGGGAACTTGGTCTGTTTAGCTTGGAGAGGAGACAAATGAGAGGGGATCTGATAACCATCTTCAAGTATTTAAAAGGCTTCCATGTAGATGATGGAGCAGAATTGTTCTCTCTTGCCCCGGAGGGACGGACCAGAACCAATGAGATGAAATTAATGCAAAAGAAATTCCGTCTAAACACCCGGAAGAAGTTCTTGACGGAGTGGTTTCTCAGTGGAACAGGCTTCCTTGGGAGGTAGTAGGTTTTCCATCTTTGGACATTTTTAAACAGAGGCTGGATAGCCATCTGACAGAGAAGCTGATTCCATGAAGGCTCAAGGGGGTGGCAGGTTACAGTGGATGAGCGATAGGGTTGTGAGTGTCCTGCATAGTGCAGGCGGTTGGATTAGATGATCCATTAGGTCCCTTCCAACTCTATGATTCTATAATTCAAGTGCTGGAATGCAAAATCAGGGGAAGGGCTTTACTTCTGTGCTCTGTTTGTTGGCCATCCAGGGTAACTGGATATAAACTGCAGTTTTTACATGCTTGAAGTCTGGCCATGTGATTCTACCTTGTGCATTCTGCCCAGGATTTTGCTCTCTGTTTTAGGTTTATGCTGATTATAATCGGCTTTAAGCACCCTTTTGTGAAGGGAAACACAGGATATAAATAAATCAGAACACAATTGACTCAGGGGAGTCATCCGAGCTTCCAAATATTTGATAGATATTCTTTGACAGAGCTTTTTCCTCATTTTGAAGTTTGTAACCCAGTTCAGAGTGGGTTACAAAAAGCAGAGACATCACCCTGCCAACAAAAGTGCGTCTAGGCAAGGCTATGGTATTCCCAGTTTCAATGTATGACTGTGAAAGTTGAACCATAAGAAAGGCCAAGCGTCAAAGAATTGAGGCTTTTGAACTCTGGTGCTGGAGAAGACTCTTGCGAGTCCCTTGGACTGCAAGGCGAACAAACCGGTCAGTCCTAGAGGAGATCAGCCCTGCCTGCTCCTTAGAAGGCCAGATCCTGAAGATGAAACTCCAATACTTTGGCCACCTCATGAGAAGGAAGGACTCCCTGGAGAGGAGCCTACTGCTGGGAGCGATTGAGGGCAAAAGAAGAAGGGGACGACAGAGAATGAGGTGGCTGGATGGAGTCACTGAAGCAGTCGGTGCAAAATTAAATGGACTCCGGGGAATGGCAGAGGACAGGAAGGCCTGGAGGATCATTGTCCATGGGGTCGCGATGGGTCGCAACTAACAACAACAACAACAAACCTACTTAGTTTCCAGGAGTCTTTAAAAATATGTTTTAAAAACATTTTGTGTGTTCCTGTGTGTGTGCATTATTGGCATTGCTTTCATTTTCAAATTTATGGATCCTTGGAAAACTCCTTGTGCATCTTAGATTCGAAACAAGTCCTGCCTTGCCAGACTATGTCTCAAGAGCATAGCAGGGAAAGTTTCTCCAGTGCCAAAGGATGTTAAGGTTTTCTGCAACGCAAATGGTGGAAACCCCATCCTTGGAGTCATTTACAGCCAGCCTGAACAGCCCTCTTTGGAATACGGAACAGCTGAGGCTGCCCCAGCCATAAATAGTTTGTTTCCTCACATCAGTGATATTTCTGTGACTCATCGGAGGGTCGTTTTGGTCTTTTCCTCAAATGTTCCAGGAGCCTTTCCCATTTCTTACGAAAAGGTCGGGAGATGGGAAATTGAGTCTTGTGGCTATAGAAGTTAGGATGTGTTCCACTCGGAATTTTTTGTCATGATCCTCCTTCAACCGTCAATTCTAATCTTGCCTTTTCCATGAACAGATGTTCAAGGCCCAGGGTACGTTCAGCAAGAACAGGGGTGCTTGTTCCTTTAGGGCACTGATTTTGTTATCATCCTGTGGATCGGAAAGGAAGTCCAGTAGGATGAGATCATCTGGTTACGGGCTCAGTGGATATGACATTAGTGTTCAGGTTTTTGCAGCTTGTTCTGTGATGCCTTCCTTTCAGCGGTATTAGAAGGAAGATATAGGAAAATACCCTATACTGAAAGGAAATGCACCTGTGCCTCTGGACATGTAGAAACCATGGAATCTTTCAATGTCGATTCTATAATGAGATTCGAACTAGTCTAATTCTTCCATTGCTAGGCAGATTCCCAGGGCGCTCAGGAGAATTTTACATTTCTCTGCTGCTTGCAGATATAGAAAATCACACAACTTATAGAGTTGCCAAGTTCTGTGCAGCAGCGATCAGAATTCGTACTAGAATGGTCTGTTTTAAATGAATCTGGACAGCTTCATTTATCTACCTTTTCTATTTTCTATTGTTATCTTTTAAGATGTTTTAATGCCTGGTTTTAATGGATGTTTCTGTATCATCTTATGCTGGTCTATGACCGTAATAAAACTAACATTTCCCCCCTCTGCAAAACCTCAAGAGCATCCAACAAAGCTCACGGGAAGTCTATTCAGGGTAGGAAAAAAGGGAAGAACTTCTTCACGCAGTACATATACGATTTGTGCATGTAGCATTGGTCACTCCTGTAAAGCAAACAGCATGTTAAAAGGTATGGAAATCTGCCACAGGCCATCACAACCAAATTGCAGCTGTGAATTCCCGATAGCAGGTCCCCAGGACATTCTTAATTGAGTTTCCACTGGAACTACAATATGGCTGCCAGTCCCTGTGGCAGAGCGGTGTATATGCATCATGTGCAGTTTAGACTTTGTAAGGAAGACACTTTGGCCTCTGTGCCCTGTTTGGTCTCTGTTTATGGGGAATATCTGGTTAGCCAATGTCCAAAACAGAATGCTGGACTAGATGGACGATTGTTTTGATCCATAGAACCGTTTAGGTGATGTCTTAAGGCAGGGGTAGTCAACCTGTGGCCCTCCAGATGTCCATGGACTACAATTCCCATGAGCCCCTGCCAGCATTTGCTGGCAGGGGCTCATGGGAATTGTAGTCCATGGACATCTGGAGGGCCACAGATTGACTACCCCTGTCTTAAGGGACCCCTTCAGAGATCTGGTCTTGCACCAAATTGTTCCCCTGGCAGAGCGACTGCAGATGACAATGCATGCCAGAAGACTTTATGTAGGATGTAAAATGGGAAAACTGCTCTGCTTCCACCCCTGCTTGCTCCCTTTGGCCCAGAAATTGCAGCTGGTACAGAGTGCATGTGCTAGGGTCCTCCCAGTTACATCTTGGAGGGCCCACATCCAACCAGTGCTGAAGCAGCTGCATTGTTTGCCAGTGTAGCCCAGATCAAGATCAAGGTTTTGGTTTTAACCTTTAAGGCCATCTGAGGCCTGGGCCCCAACTATCTGAGGGACCACTTGTCTCCTTATGCCCCCCCTTATGCAGGGCCTTTGTTCTGCAGGTAATAATCTGCTGGAGATCCCCGGTCCAAGGGAAGTGTTTCTGCCTTTTACTAGGGCCAGGGCCTTTTTGGTTCTGGCCCCAACCTGGTGGAAGGAGCTCCTGGGAGAGCAAGGGCCCTGACAGAGCTGTGAGAGTTCTACTGGGCCTGTAAAATGGACCTCCTCCACCAGGTCTTTGGTTGAGGCCAGAGCTGGGAAGATCAGGGGCCCCTCCTTAGGCTGTGCTAGAACATCAGGCGAACTCCATACCCCAAAATAGAGTGTGGGGTTGTCTGCACAGGCTGGATGGTGCATGGGGGAGAGGAAGGAAGGAAGGAAGGAAGGAAGGAAGGAAGGAAGGAAGGAAGGAAGGAAGGAAGGAAGGAAGGAAGGAAGGAAGGAAGGAAGGAAGGAAGGAAGGAAGGAAGGAAGGAAGGAAGGAAGGAAGGAAGGAAGGAATCTGTAGAGCTGTTCATATGTGATGCCCTAAGGGACCCCTTCAGAGATCTGGTCTTGTACCACATTGTTCCCCTGGCAGAGCGAGTGCAGATGATCTAAACTTGATCTAAAAATACAGTCCCTATGAAGACTTTATGTCATTATGTACAGTGGGAAAACTACATATCTAGGCATGAGCATAGTCTGTTCCCACCCTTGCCTGCCCCCTAATGCCTCTCTACTCCTGGCCCAGGCTGTGCCCAATTCATCCTTCATGCGATCTTTCCTGTTTGCACCTTGTCATGTTTGCAAAAACACCATTGGACCAGAAAGCAAATGGCTCAAAGCTCTCTTTTCACAACGTCTCCTCCTGTTCAACTCGGTTTGGTTTGCAAGTAGCCTGAGCTGTGATGTGCTTTCGTGACCGGTTTAAATGACCCCCCCCCTTTTTTTTTTTAACTTACAGGGAGATTTTGGTGAATCAGGATTTCCAGGGATTGCCGGACTGTTTGGACCAAAGGTGAGGTCACTGCATGTATAAATACCATGTCAAGTCAAGCCAGCATACCCAGGAGGCCAGGCACAAGGTGCATGTCTCACTACTGAGCCATACTCTGTATGCAGCAAGTGCTGATGCTCCAGCGTTGCATCGTAATACTGCCATTATTTTACAGGTGATTTCAAAATCGAGATCTTCATTTGACATAAAAATTAATGTACAAAACCCAGGATGCACTGTCTAAGAAGCTGCATTAGCATTGCCTAAATTTGGCGGTGTCCCACAACTGTTAACTCAGATGTTTTAAAAGAGGAGAGCCATTGTCCTGTGCCTCCCACATGAAGAGGACCATATCCTTCTTGACAAACAGTGCTATATTTCAGTCTTTGAACTGAGAAGCACCTTCTACATCCACAACAATACATTTGCCCAGTGTCAGTTCAGTGCCATGATTTTTTCTGCTGTGCTTCATCTATGGGGGCCTTATGCTTCCTTTGTCCTATTGGATCTGCATGGAGCCAACCCAGCCTTTCTCATCCTTTTGACCATGGAATAACCCTGGAAACAGTCTCCAGGCTTCGAGTAACTCCAGAAGTGATGCCAGCTGGCCACGTCTCCCTGCCATGCCTCCAGAAGTCACGTTTACAGTGTACATAGCATCACTCATAAAATAAAATGCTTGTTAAATAAGAAGTTAGTTTCATTTTTGTTTGCTTTGCCTGAGCAAAACAAGGAAGCATTCATCTCAGCTATCATAAAGCCCTCCATACAAAGTAGCAATTATCCACAGAAGAAATGATCTGCATGATCTGGAGATCACTTGTAACTTTGGGAGATCTCCAGGTAGAATATCTGAATCTCTTTGCTTGTGAAAGCCTTCCTCCATCCATTTGTTGCTAGTGGGGCTCTGAGAAGAAGTTCTCAGAGGGGGAAATGGGAAGAGCCAAAGGGGGGAGTGCAGTGGATTCAGCTCTTCCCTCCCATTGCTTTTCCATTGTGTGCGAATTCAACAAGGCCCACACAGAGCAGACAGATGAGTAGATTTAATAAGGCAGGATCACTGGTGCAACGGTTTTGTGCTTTGTGGGTGGATGGGATTCTTTCTGGGATTAACCTCTGAAGTTTATATTCACAGGGACCCCCGGGAGATCTTGGGTTCAAGGGAATACAAGGCCCGAAAGGTCCACAAGGACTCATGGTGAGTTTTTAAAAACTGGTTTCAATCCTAATAACTGCCTTGTTTGTAGGAGTAACTACTTTATCTGGACATTTCCCCATGGGAAGGATATTCCTGATCTCCTCTTTGACATCAGGCTGCATCTCAGACCACCCCCTGCAATCCCAAGGCTGGTGACTCCCCTTAAGGGGATCAGAGATTGCCCGTTCTTTGTTTGCACTAGATTGCTTAGGAGAACATAAGAACATAAGAACATTAGAAGAGCCCTGCTGGATCAGACCAGTGGTCCATCTAGTCCAGCATTCTGTCTCACACAGCAGCCAGCCAGTTTCTCTGGACAGTCAATAACAAGGCACAGAGGCCACAACCTTAATAAGAATATCAGCAGACCCCTACTGGATCAAACCAGTAGTCCATTTAGTTCAACATCTTGTCTCATACAGTGATCAACCAGTTCCTCTGGATGGTCAACAACAGGGCACAGGGGCCAAGGCCTTCATAAGAACATCAGAAGAGCCCTGCTGGATCAGAGCAGTGGTCCATTCAGTCCAGCATCCTGTCTCACACAATGGCCAACCAGTTCCTCTGGAGGGTCAGCAAGACAGCATAGGGGCTGAAGCTTCATAAGGACATCAGAATTGAACATTGATAGGCTGCTCCTGTTCCTGCTGCGGGAGTTGCACTTGGACACTTACATTCAAATCAGAGTCGGAATTTCTGGCTCCTTAACCAACAAAATACCAACATACAAAGGTGTCAAGCAGGGGTGTTTGTTGGCTCCCCTGTTGTTTAATTTATACATAAACAGCATTGTAGAAAGACTCTCTGGTCCATATATAGCTCTGTGTGTGTGTGTGTGTGTGTGTAGGAAGGAGGGAGAGATGCAGTGTTGAATGGAAGAAATATGGTTGGTAAACGCTTGGCCAAAGCCTTACTGAAGGGCATGACGGAAAATTAAGGCTAGATTGAGGCCAACAGTAGGAGATACTACAAAAGTAAAATCGTTCACCAGCTTCCTAATGAAGATGAAGAGAAAAAGAAAGCAATTCATGCCATACTTTCATCGAGGGAGAGGGGCAAGCCCATCAGTAGGTTCTAGAGGAGTTTAGCTAAGGTTGAGATGAGTTCAAGACAGCCTGGGCCAACGGCTCCAAAGAAGGCTGACCAGATGGGAGCTGACACAAGTGCAGAGAACCAGAGAAGGAAACTGGGGGTAGGAGTGGAGCGAGAACCTAAGGCCTAGAAGTCGGGTAATTTAATGGAACAAGCAAAATGGAAAGTACGGAATCCAGGATAGATTCACAGCATAGAAAACAATTTCACAAGGAAGTCCAGGGTACCGGGCAGCCAGCCAGCTGGAAGAGAAGAGTGTCATAGGCGAGAAGGGGGTTTCGTTACAGCCTGTCTGGATCGCTGGCATCTTTCTTCCTGCTGCTTCCCTTGGCCTGTTGCCTTCTCGAGGCTGCAAGGGGTGCTGGCTTCTGCTGTACCATTATCAATTGTCTGGTTTATGGGCCTGAGCGAGGCAGAGATGCCATCCAGCAGAGGGGCCTGGGCCTGGCTGTTGCTGCAGCTGTTCATTTCTCTGGTACGTCCAGACGTTGCTGCTATCTGGGCACGGTGGAGTGGCACACTTGCATCGGCCCCAACCAACAGCACCAACTTCCATTTACACTCTCTCCATATGACTGTGGTCTCAGATTTTATCCACCAGTTCAGATACAACTTCCACTATCCCTGGATTTGGCCCTGTGAATGTGAGTGTTGTTTGGATATTGCCTCCTGCTATTTGGCCTGTCTATAAAGGGGGGGGGCTTCTTTTGGAGGGCTATTATGTGAAGGGAAGAATGAGAGCACAAAGTATAGCTTCGACAGTGGGACGTTCTGGAGACTTGAGCGCTCACTGGCATCTCTGTTCTCTGCAGGGGAAGGAAGGCGTTATCGGGCCGCTTGGAATGCTGGGCCCAACAGGAAGTCCCGTAAGTTGTCTCTCTGGTTCATTCTGGCTTAAGTGGACAATGCACACAGCAACACCGTATCAGCTCCAAAGACAAAACCATGGCTCCCTTTTAGCTTCTCAGGGGTGAATTTTCCTTGGCTGCAACTGCTTCTATGAGGGAGATGCTTATGAGCCGATGGAGATGGAGATGCTTATGAGGCTCACCAACAGCCTGACATTCCCAGCTCCCTCGGGATGGCCAAGCTACACCGGCTGTTTTTCTTCTGGGCTTACACCTCCTAGCATTGCTCTTCCTCTTCCGTGCCTAATACCCTGGGCACCCCTTCCAATAGGTTTGCAGTGCTCCTCTATCTATGAGCAACAGGCTCATGAGCGATCCTGTGACATAGCTGCAATGTGTCCATGTCAGGTGTCTCCCCTGAGTCACATCATCAGGCTTTGGGGAAGTGAAATGCGCCTCAAGCAAAATTTAGAGCATGGAGGGCCTACATTTCTAGGGCAGCACGTTCAGGGGGGAGTAAAAGGGGAGCTTTAGAACGCAGCTTGAATTCCCTTTCCCTCTCAGACGCCATCCCCAGACAGCCTTTCTGTGGGAGAGAGAACAAGGCACCTTCCCCCAGCTTCCTCAGTTAGCTTGGCCCTCAGACTTCACCAGGGGCTCAGGTGGTTCTGGAGAAGAGGGAGGGAGCAGGACACTCCTTTTCCGAGGAACATTCAGTCTTTCAATTGCCGTCTGAGCTGGAAAGAGGATGCCGCAGTGTTTTCATCTGTGTGTACTGAGGCTGGAAATGTGCATTTCAGACCAAATGGCCGTTGTGCATATCAGGAAGGTTACATGATGGCGGAAAGTGCTGTCAAGTCACAGCTGATGCACAGCGTCCCTGTAGGGCTTTCAAGAGACAAAGGAACAAACAGAGTTGGTTTCCCATTGGGCTTCCTTGGTGGCCTCCCAGCTCCAATGTGAGCTGGCCCCTCCCTCCACCTCCATGTGATCTCAGGCAGGGGCGGGGCCAGGGTACTTCTGCCTCTCCACATATTGACTGCATATGTAGAACAACAAAAGGCTGGGATGGGGGCGGGGGACGATTCCGCTGTGGCTGTTACTCTATTCATTTTTGATTGACACGTGGGCACAAACCGTGAACAGAGTCACAGCCAAGAGCAGAATGATTGTACAAATCTGTGGTCTCTGATGAACATGGGCTTCTCAGCATTTGTAGGCCTGATGACAGCAAAATTTTATAAGTGTTATTTGGAGGTGCCCCATTCCAATGATTCATATGCTACATGTCTTGCCTGGTTATTTTATATTTCTAGTGTGTGGTGTTATTATTTAGACCACTGAAGAAGGCCCTCAGGGCCTAAGCGCTTTGGTCTAGCAGAAGTGGCCTACCTGTAGCTCTCCAGATGGACTATAATTACCATGAGCCCTTGCCAGTACCATGCTAGCAGGAGGTCATGGGAATCGTAGTTCATGGACATCTGGACGACCGCAGTTTGACTACCCCTGCCCTAGGGTTTCTTGAGGACTCAGGAAGGGTTTCCTAAGTGGGTGGGAGTTAATTGATTTTTAATATGTTTTTAAAAATGGTTAAACATTTATAGAGTGATATGACCATATTTGGTCATGTTGACCTCCCCACCCCAAAATGGCCAATGATGGGCCTGGAGGAGCTGGAAAGGGGAGGGGCCCTTGGTGGGGTGAGCATGCCCATAGCTACACTTTCCAACCATATCCTGCACCATTGTGTCTCTTCTGGGGTTTCTGGAAGCCTGAAGAATGTTTCAGGGGTTTCTCAACAGTAAAAGAGTTGAGAAAGGCTGATGTAGAGGAGCTAAGTACTTGGGACTTGGGCAACCTATGAGCAACCTTGGGGGCAATATGCTATAAGGCAGGGGTAGTCAACCTGCGGTCCTCCAGATGTCCATGGACTACAATTCCCATGAGCCCCTGCCAGCGTTTGCTGGCAGGGGCTCATGGGAATTGTAGTCCATGGACATCTGGAGGACCACAGGTTGGCTACCCCTGCTATAAGGCACATCATCATTAATCATGCTGTATGCAGGTTTTCTCTGTGCTTGCAATTCCCTTTTTGTAGAAAACTAACTGCTGGGAGAAGGGAAGCCTAGGCTAGAGCTTTGCTCCCTGCCATACTAAATTTCCTCAGACAGGGAACTTTGCAGATGGGGAATCACTCACCTGTTGCATCCTGCTTTCTTCAGTTTCAAAGTGGTGTAACTCTTTCACTCTCTGAGCGCCACATTATGGTTTCAAAACAGCTCAACATGTTCAAAAATGTGTACGACATCAAGTATAATAATAGTAAACCTATTTATGTGTGTGTTGTTGTTGTTGTTGTTGTTTTTTAATTCACATAGGGTCCCAAAGGAGACAAAGGCAGTCGTGGCGAAATGGTGAGTGGCCCTTCACTTTTTCGGGGGGCTGATTCTCACAAGGTGTAAATAGACTACACGATGTCCCGTGTTGTGGGACATCCAGCTAAGGCAGGGGTAGTCAAACTGCAGCCCTCCAGATGTCCATGGACTAGAATTCCCAGGAGCCCCTGCCAGCATTCGCTGGCAGGGGCTCCTGGGAATTCTAGTCCATGGACATCTGGAGGGCCGCAGTTTGACTACCCCTGAGCTAAGGTGTTTAGAACCTCCAGCGAAGGTTCTGATAAACATGTGAAGTCACTTCTCTTCAACCACAGAAAACCATCAGTCGCTCAAGTCCTGTGTATGACCTGGTTGGTTTGACCGAGGTTCTCCAAGGTCTGGAGGACTTTTGTTGTTATCCAAGATCTTCTCGCCAAAGGCTGAACTTTGGACCTTGTGCAGATGTTCTAACACTGAGCTGTAGGCCCTGGCTCACCTGAATGGGCATATATGAACTCTCCTACCAGTGTGGAATAGCAGTTAGAGTGCTGGAATAAGAGCTGGGAGACTTCATTTATTTTTATAGTTGTACACCACCCTTCCCTGATGGCTCAGAGCTGTTTGTATTAGAAGTACTATAGTCACACGAAAATGTAAAACATCACATGATTAAACATTAAAAATTTTAAAAAATAATTAAAATTTAAATCAATTTAAAACAATTTCAAAGCTACTTCTTTCAAGATTAAAACTCACTGGGAAGATGTATTCAGTTCTTACAGAATTCAGCATTTGATGGATTGTAGGTGGGAAGGCCAGCATTCCTAGATGTTAAGAGAGCCAGCTTGGTGTAGTGGTTAAGAGCAGTGGCTTCTAATCTGGCGAGCCAGGTCTGATTCCACACTCCTCCACATGCAGCCAACTAGGTGACCTTGAGCCAACCACAATTCTCCTTGAGCTGGTCTCACAGAGCAGTTTCTTTTAGGGCTCTCTCAGTTCCACCTTCCTCATAGGGTGTCTGGTGAGAAGAGAGGAAGGGAAGGCGATTCTAAGCTGCTTTGAGACTCCTTCAGGTAGTGAAAAGCTTCTTGTCCTCTTCCTTCTCTCTCTTTTTCTTCTTCCCCACAGGGTTTTGACCTCATTTGGTTGTGGCCAGTTCACCTCTTTAGGGCTGGGGCCTATTTGGATCACTTGATCTTAATGCTTTTTGGGGGGAGGAGCAGTGTATCAGAAGAGGTAGTTTCATGGATACGTACCTCTCAGACTGTTTAGGACTTTGGAGGTGAGAGCTAAAACCTTGAACCCGATCCGGTCTCTAATTTGGAGCCAGTGCAGCTGGGAGAGCACAAGTCCAATGCATTTGTTGGGTTTAAAGATGCACCCAACTCTACAGTTGTTTTGGGAGTTCATGTTAGTTCTTCTCTCAATCTAGGCTTCTTTCAAAGGTTATAATGAAAATAAAATGGATGAGGGGAAGAACATGCATGCCACTCTGAACTCCTTAGAGCAGCGGTCCGCAACTTTTTTGAGGTTGTGGCCCATTGCCAAAGGGTGGGGGGAGAGGGTGACCCGGGGGCCCACGCATACGCGACAGCCCTGTCCAAACGTGCATTCTCGGACCTGCCACACAGGCGCGTTTGCGCCCAACAGGGAGCAAATGTGCACGCGCGGCAGTTTCATGCATACATGCATGCGCAGGCTGCCACACATGTGCATTTGCACTCCTGGTGGGGGCGCAAATGCGAATGCATGACAGTTCTGCGCATGCGTGCATGTGCAAAACTGCTGCAGGTGCGCATTTGTGCCCCCGCCAGGCACAAACACGCACGTGCAGCAGGTCCGAGCATGCGCCTTTGTGCCGCCAGCATGCCAGTGGCCACGCTTCCCTCTCCCGCCCACTCCCGCAGCAAGAAGCTTGCCGGGCCGCGAGCTAATCGGCTGCTTTGGCGGGCAATTTGCTCGCGGCCTGGCAAGCTTCTCGCTGCGTTGGGGCGGGGAGAGGGATCCGTGGCCCGCTGCCGAGGCTCTCGCGGCCGGCAGTGGGCCGTGGACCGGGGGTTGATTGACCCCCGCCCTAGAGGAAGAAGTGGGATAAAAATTTGGTAGACTATTGTGGCTTTTCTTCACAAAGATTACTTCTGGATTGTTGAACATCAGCTTTGCGGGTCGTTGGTCCAAATCTTACCTACTAGGATTTATCTATGGAATAAGGTTCAAGTCCATTGGTAACTTGAAATTTAAACATTGTGGGTCTTAAAGGTGCCACTGGATCCAGATTTTGTCCTGTTACTTCAGACCAAGACAGTTAGCCACCTGAATCTAGGGCTGGCCTATGTAACAGAAGCTGAGATGAATTGGAATGAGAGAGAGGCGTTGAGTGTTGGTTCAAACTTTAAAAAGATTTATTACTGTACTAATTAAATTTGCTTTCCTGGCAGTTCCCAGTTATGGATGCTGTCGGATTTACAGGGTTTTAGAGCCTGTGCACGCATGAGTAAATATTGCATTTGGCAAGTTGATAGTTTGAACTTTATTGCTGTCCTCTCCCAGCCAAGCTGGGACAGAGCTCTGGATCGACCGGGAAAGATAACAGAAAGCTGGTTATGGACTGACTTAGTCCCTCAGGACCCGGGAGAGCTCCCGGAGACGGCAGGGGTTGATCAAGCCACGTCCCAAGCTCAAGAGAACCTTTATATCCATCCTGAAGTGAAGCCTGGTGGCCTTCAGCCAGAACGCTGCCCTTCGAGGAAATCTTCAGGGGATTTAAGTGGGACGAACATACGAAGCCTTGTGCTGAGCTGGCTACGTTTCCTGTAATACGTGATGGTTTTGCTAGGTCTCAGCCAACACTTGCTCCTGGACTTGCTGCTTGGTGCGCCGGGAATTGGAACCTGGAATGTTATATAAGCAAAAAGCCACATATTGTGTGGTGCTTGGAAGGTCTGAGCAGTCTGTCACTCAGGGTCTGACAACTCATCTTCTCCCGCAGAGTCCCGCTTTTTGAATCTGTGTCAAGCAGTATTCAGGGCTGTGTTAAATCCTGGGCAGCAGATTCTTATTTGAGATAATGTTCAGAGGAATCTGGGGCCTGGGTTACAAATGACTCCATATTTTGCAAGGAGAGCTAGTTTGGTGTAGTGGTTAGGAGTGTGGACTTCTAATCTGGCATGCCAGGTTCGATTCTGCACTCCCCCACATGCAGCCAGCTGGGTGACCTTGGGCTCGCCACGGCACTGATAAAACTGTTCTGACCCAGCAGTGATATCAGCGCTCTCTCAGCCTCACCCACCCCACACGGGTGAACCTCCTTCGGGTAGAGAAAAGTGGTATATAAGAACCAACTCTTCTTCAGTAAGATCAGGCGTCTCTCAGCCTCACCCACCTCACAGGTTGTGTATTGTGGGGAGAGGAAAAAGAAGGCAAATGTAAGCTGCTTTGAGACTCCTTTGAGTAGAGAAAAGCGGCATATAAGAACCAACTCTTCTTCCTCTAAACCATCCTAAGAGAACAGAGATGGCAATATTCATAAATAAAATCACTCAAGCAGCTTTGAACCACAAAGGGCTTGACATCAGGAATGATGTAGGTACAGCTTTATTTTGAGAAAGTAGAGATGCCAGACCCCCACTGGGGCAGAAAGAACTCCTGGTTTGGCATTGCTCCCCCCCGCTTGGGAGGTTTCTGAAAGTAGGGGGAAATGCCCTCATAACAGCCGCTTTTGCTGTGATCGTTGCCCCTGAACCTCCCTCCCCCCTGGGACATTAACAGGCCAGGATTGTTGGGGGTTGATACACTGGGTTTGGAGCAAAACTCTACGGTTTGAGGCCATTTTTTTACCATTGAGTTTTCCCAAAAGCCAGAGCATTGTCCCATTATGCTGATATAATTTCTGTGTGACATCAGCACGCTGGGAGCTATTCTGGGTTTGGGTGTGTGTTTCGGGGAACTCCTGGAAAGCACCCCCTCTCCAACCGAGCAAAGGTGCAACGTGACCCTAAGAGAGGACTTAAAATCCTGGTTGGAGACTAACCCTTTCAGGTGTTTCACCTTTCTTCTGGAGTGCTCAAGGCAAGTTATATATGAGGTCCCCCCCATTTTGTGGTGGGTCAAGAACAATGAGTTTCATGGCTGAGTCAGGTTTAGAACTCAGGTCTCCTCACTCTAATTCCAACACTCTTTTCCCAGCACAATGCTGGCTTGTTGCAATACTCATGCAACGCAACATTTATGTGTTGTATAACGCATTTATGTTTTTATGTTGCAATCAGTATCAGAAATTGGGGGACTGCATAAGAAAACCTTTAAAAATTCTAATAAAGCTCAAGGCCAACTCAATGGCCTTGGTAAATGGTCTCATTTCAACGGGCTAATTTTTCTAATTCACCAGTACATCTAAAAAACCACCAAGGGATTCAATGAATGACCCGTTTTCATTTTCTTCTTTCTTCCAGGGACTGCAAGGTCCAAAGGTAAGGATGTCAAAGGAAAAAGATGAGAAAATACTTAATACCAAAAAATTGAATCAAGAAACCCTCAAAAGATAAAGAAATATGAACATGCGGCCTGATATTATAAGTGCAATGCATAAAAAAATAAAAAATGTTAAAATATACAAAACTACATGTATTTGTAGTGAAAGTTAGAGACATTGTAAGGCCTCAATGATAGCCTCACTACAAAATTAATTCTAAAATCACAAACACAGACCAAGTGGCCTGGACAAAATGCATTTCAGTGCACAGCCTTCAGTGGTCAGGCATACATATACATAATACATAATGATAAAGAAACTGTAAAATACACAAACTCTGGACAAAAAGTACATATTACCAAATACTGAAGAGCTTCTTGTGGCGCAGGGTGGTAAGGCAGCTAACATGTTGTCTGAAGCTCTGACCATGAGGCTGGGAGTTCAATCCCAGCAGCCAGCTCAAGGTTGACTCAGCATTCCATCCTTCCGAGGTCAGTAAAATGAGTACCCAGCTTGCTGCTGGGGGGTAAATGGTAATGACTGGGGAAGGCACTGGCAAACCACCCCGTATTGAGTCTGCCATGAAAACGCTGGAGGGCGTCACCCCAAGGGTCAGACATGACTCGGTGCTTGCACAGGGGATACCTTTACCTTTAGCTTACCAAATACTGAAAAGGACACAGTAGAAACTACTAAAAATGAAGGGAAGGGGAAAAGAGATTAGTATTTTACAATTTATTTCTTTAACCTTTTGGGGGTGGGTTTCTTGACCCAAAGGTGAGGATGTCAGAACTTTGCTAACATACATTGCTGCTTCCCTTCAAAAACTTAGCTGAAACTAACTCCCAAATCCTTGGAAAGCTAAGAGGAGCAGAGAAATGGGCTACTGACATACATACTTTTTTTTTAAGCCCTAGAAAAGGTCCTGATGCCAAGCCGCAGTGCAAAAACACTCATCTGATAGACACTTAGGAGGCTATAAAAAGCCCTCAAGGAGACTAAATCCAATGAAACAGAATAATGATGGAATTAGAGTAGAGCCAAGATCATATCAGCAGCAGCCAGAGGTCTGGCTCAGGGTGAATGGGAAGAGCTGAGGCTCCCAACCAAGGGGATTATTTGAAAGTGGTTTCCCTGTGTGTAGCGTAGCCAGGATAGTCTGTGATTGTCTGGCAGCTGAAAGTTCCAGCTCTTTAGCATTATCCCTTTAGCGTTATGCAGGGTGTGTGCACCAAGAGGAGGTGAGCTAGAATTGCACCCCATACTCTAGGTTAACACAGAGGAAATGCTCCCCTCCCCTTTCCTCAGCTCCATTCTGGACTGCTGGAGCCTTTTACAATGGTGCTGCACTTGCCATGCATGCTTGAGAGAACTAAAAATCTCCCCACCTCATCCTCTTAGAGGGAGACTGTGGCACACTCCTTATCGACTGCATTTATTTATTTATTTATTTGTTTATTTGTTTATTTATTTAGATTTATATTTATATACCGCCCTCCCCGAAGGCTCAGTTTAAATCTCAATTTAGATCCATTGGTTAGAACCAGACATGGCAAAATACAGGTGGAAGAAGCTGAACTGTGGGTCGATGTTATGTCTGAATTTGCTGAAGCCCTGCCACACCAAAAGCCAGCCTAGCCACAAGGCCTCTCAGGGCTTCTAAACGTGCCTGGGAACATGGCCAGTAATGCTGCCCTGCCTGCTCTTGCTGCATGGACATGGTGGGATAATTCAGGGGGGCCCTCTGGGATAATCTCTCCGATTCTTGTCTTCCTAGGGTCCCCCAGGTCCTCGAGGACCCCCTGGACCACCGGTATGTATTTTAAAAAAGAACATTTAAAGGATGGATGGGTGTTTTTGTTCTCATGGAGAGAGTTAACCTGTGTCTGGAGCAGATCACTCACTCTGGATTCCATGCTGGGATCTTCTGCACTGCCACAGCCAGAATGGTTCCATAGCCAGAATGGGGTCAGTGGGTGCACAGCTCCACCAGGAACACTAGGGCCTAGTCTGCACACACAGGATAATGCACTTTCAATGTGCTTTGGCAGCTGGATTTTCCTGTGCGGAACAGGAAAATCTACTTCAAAAGTGCATTGAAAGTGCATTATCCATTGTGTGCAGACTAGGTCTGGCTTGCTCCACCTAAAATTAGGAGGAGGTTAGGTGGACAACTGTATTAATTTGTAACATGACGATTTCACATGGAGTGTTATTCAGTCCCACGATCATCTTTCTTACAGCTGACAAGTGAAGCGCAAGTGAAAGCACGGGAAAGAGGAGAGAAGTCTAATAGGATGGTATAGGTAGAAATGGCTAGCAAGTGAAGGTGCAGAAAGGAGGAGAGAGGAAAGCAGCTGCAGGAGTAATGACAGAAGTTGGGATGTCCCCTCATATGGTTCTTATTATTTCATATATATAATTTTAAACTGGACTGTAAAGTAGATCAAAAAGCCACACAATGGAGCCAAGAACATATGGGGGAGGGTGGTCTACAAATCTAAGGGAAGCCCCAGGTTTGCAGAAATATCTGAAAGCTAAACAAAGTCAAACAAAAAAATTCAAAATAACAGAAGTGGTCCTCCAGACGTTCATGAACTACAATTCCCATGAGCCCCTGCCAGCGTTTTCTGGCAGGGGCTCATGGGACTTGTAGTCCATGAACATCTGGAGGACTACAGGTTGACTATCCCTGGTGTAAATGACTCTGAGCTTGGAGCAATGAATCTGAACTAGGAAAAACCAGCAAGTGACTTTATTATCCTAATCAAAGTAAAGTAGAAAATGAGAGATGGGTTTAAAGCAAGAAAGAAGCCAACCAAAATTTATTTTCTTGTGCCTTTGTTTTTGCAGGGCCTGCCAGGAATCCCAGCTACATTTGTAAGTTGTCTGGGATTGTATTCTAGATGCATGTTTCTGAGTTCTGCTGAAAGCCATTCATTATTATTAGTACAGCCAGGAGATCTGGGAATTGTTTGGCAGCCAGGCAAAGAACTTTCAGAGGTAGCTTGCCATTGCCTGCCTCTGTTCCATGACCTTGGTTTTCCTTGGAGGTCTCCCATCCAAATACTAGCCAAGGTTAACCCTGCTTAGCTTCTGTTGAGATCAGGTCAGCCTGGCCTATCCAGGTTAGGGCTGCTTAAAAGCTAATATGTAGTAAGCCAGGCTTTCTCAATCAGAGTTTCCTGAAACCCTGAGGGTTTCTTGATGGCCATAGAAGGGTTTCCCAAATGGGGGGGGGGGGGTTCATTAATTTCTCTCTATATATTAAATGTGTTAAACATTTATCAGGTGACATGACCATATATGGTTATGTCAACCTCCCCCCCTTGCCAGAATGGCCAATGATGGGCCTGGAGGGGGTGGGGAGGGGAGGGGCCCCAGGTGGGCGTGTCCACAGCTCGGCTTCTCAACCATATTCTGCAAAACCGTGCCATTTCTAGGGGTTCTCAAAGCCTGAAGAATGTTTCAGGGGTTTCTCAAAGGTAAAAAAGTGGAGAAAGGCTGTAGTAGACTGTGGAACCAAACTGCACGAGATGCAAAGTGTACCAATTGGGGAGCTGCTCATGGTTTGTAGAAGTCTCTTACCATGCTGGTGGTTGTGGGTTTTCCAGGCTGTGTGGGTGTGTTCTGGTAGTTTTAGTCTCTTGTTTTGCCAGTAACTGTGGCTGGCATCTTTAGAGGTAGGACATGGCAAAATGGGAATCTCCAGAGGCAGGACATGGCAATATTTACTTTCATATTTATTTGTATACTGCCTTTCCGGCAGAACGGCTCTCTCCATGTGGCTCCACACTTTGGCATGGAGAGATTCTCATCTTGCCATGTCCTGCCTCTGAAGATGCCAGCCACAGTTACTGGGGAAACACGAGGGACTCAAACTACCAGTCCATGGCCACACAGCACTGAAAATCCACAACAGCCCATTGACTCTGGCTGTGAAAGCTTTTGACAATTCTCTTATCATGATTAACTCTTAACTCATTCAGAACGGGATATAATTCAGGTGGATAATAAATATAGTAATAATAATTTCCCAAGTTGGTTTAACTGGAGACTCCACAGGTTGAACGCATGGCTTCTCCTCCTGGGCTGCAGGGATTAAAACAGTGGGCGACATCATTTATGATGCCCACTTTCGAAATGCAGCTACACATTGTCTTGAGCCAGCTCGGTGTAGTCGTTAAGAACGGCGGCCTCTTAAGCTGGAGAGCCAGGTTTGAATCCCCACTCTTCCATATGCAACCAACAAGGTGACCTTGGGCCAGTCACAGTTCTCTCAGAGCTGTCCTCACAGTTCTGTCAGGGCTCTCTCAACCCCACCTACCTCACAGGGTGTCTGTTGTAAGTAGAGGAAAGGAGAGGTGTTTTGGGACTCCTGTGTATAGTGAAAAGCAGGGTATAAACACCAGCTCTTCTCCTCCTCCTATTTTTATCCCACTGACCTCCTGTGGGCCTTACACCAGGTTTTGGCTCTTGCAGCCATCATTTTAATGTCACAGCCAGCCTGTGAGGTAGATGAGGCTGAGAAGTTGGCTGGTCCATTGTCACCTAGTGAAGGCCACCTTGGCTGTAGGGGGCTGGCTCTGGATCTCTTCAGCCCTGGTCCTGAGCTCTTGACCCACACTGGCTGGCACATACTGCTGAGGTGGTACCTCTTCATGGGTCCAGCGGCTGCAGAACGCTTCAGTTTGGGAGAAGGCACAGCAGGAAGAAAGTGGGGGGTATTTAACCCTTCCCCCTCCCAACTAGTCAAACTCACCTTTACTACAGTTTGGTGCAGTGCTTAAGAGCAGTGGCTTCTAATCTGGCGAGCCATGTTTGATTCCCTGCTTCTCCTCCACATGCAGCCAGCTGGTTGACCTTGGGGCTACTCATGGTCCTGATAGAGCTGCTCTCATAGAGCAGTCCTGTCAGAGCTCTCTCAACCCCACCCTCCCTCACAGGGTGTCTGTTGCAGGGAGAGGAAGGGAAGGTGATTGGAATCCTGTTTGGGACTCCTTCAGGTAGTGAAAAGTGGGGTATGAAAACCAACACTTCTTCTTCTACTGTTCCCCAAGAGGTATCTTATCTTGTGGGGTCCAAAGAGGAGAAAGTAATTTTAAAGAGACAAATAGCTGGAAAAAGGAAAGGGTTCAAAAGAACAAATTTCCTCCCTGTTTCCCCCAACCTGGGATTCCTCCATGAGGAAAAGTATCACTGAAGCAAGAAATAGCACGTAGCTCTGACCATGTGCCGAGATCTGTCCGGTCCACCTTTCTCTACTCAAGTCTACCTTTTCCCCCTCCCCCTACTCTCCTGAACCAGCAACAAGATAGCTTTGGTGCAGCTTTCCAAGCAGCGATAAACACCGGCACTGCGTTCAAAACTGAGGTAAGTTCTGGACCGCCTGTAGATCCCGTGCTCAAGGCTGGGTGAGAAGTATTTCCTAGGCAGATGCCACCACAGAACCTGTGGGTCGGAACAGCTGTGGACTTGCATGCGGTCCCCTCACCCTGTTTCTTTTGGGGCAGGGCTTTCAGTACCCAGACCTCCCAGTGCTGGACCAAGGAGGGGAGATCTTTAAGACTCTGCACTACCTCAGCACCCTCATCCAGAGCATCAAGAGACCCCTTGGAACAAAGGACAACCCGGCCCGCATCTGCAGAGACCTCATGAGCTGTGAACAGAAGATGCAGGATGGTAAGCAGAAGGACACTGGCCCTGAACACATTGTCTCCCTCAGCGCCTCACGGGGGAAGGAGGGGCGGTGTTGCCATCTTTAATTAAAGGAGACCCTTTTCTCCTTATGTTGATAAGCAGTGAAAAATAAAATTCAAGGGACTTCTTGATGATAACATTATAAAAATGTACATTTCTAGAACACACTCTGGAAAAGGGAAAAATTTTAATGTGCTTCCAATTTTGGAAGGGATACTATGACAGTCGTGGGATATATAATTTGTTTAATATTTGCTGGATTGGATCCCAGGGCTCCCTTTCTATATGTGTAGAATAGGGGTAGTCAAACTGCGGCCCTCCAGATGTCCATGGACATTTGCTGGCAGGGGCTCATGGGAATTTTAGTCCATGGACATCTGGAGGGCCGCAGTTTGACTACCCCTGGTGTAGAAGATTCCTCATTGAGCAGGCAGGAGCTGTTTAAACCCAGCCACAGTTTAAAAATATTATATTAAATTGTTGTTTAAGAATCGCTATAGTCTGCTTTGAGGATCCATTCTTGGGATGGGGAAGTTTTTCATGCATAAGAACAACAAACAGGACCCTGATTCTGTCTAGATTCATTGTTGCATTCTGGGGATAGTTTTTAATATGTGCATATTTATTTATTTTTGGAAACCAAATAGTATAACAATGCTATATATCATTAAAAAAAAAGAAATATTCCTCCCCAACAACCCATTTAGAAGGTTTTTGGAGCACTGCCTATAAGATATAATAAAAATTAATTCTGTTGGGATACATTTATATTCAACATTTTACATTTCATAGCTAATCTATTTCATCATTGCTGCAGACTCAATTCTGTATACTTTGCCATTACTGCATTATTACGTTTGTCAAATAGGTAGTATGACAATTATTACATATCGTAAAATAGAATGTAAAACATATTTCTCCCCAACCCCAACCCTTCATTATGCAAAATCATTTTAAAACATTGTACGTACAATACAGTGAAAACAACTTAAGTTGGGATAAAATTATATTCAACGTTTTACATTTAAAACATTTTACATTTAAAACTAATTCTCATTCTGCTTCTTCACTGCAATACATTTATATAAGACTTTTAAATACTACTCATTCTAAATTTGTCTCCTGCTTACATAAAATACACTCCATTTCTCCTTGAATTTCATAACTGGTCTGCTTCTCAAATAAGTTCTTAATTTCACAATCACTGCATATTTGGCAGCTTATTTTTTTCCACTCTTCTTAGCTTGGGCAAATGACTGTTCTCCATTTTGCTGCATAAATAAATATAGCCACTGTCACTATATATCTGATTATCTCTTCCAACATTTTAGGCAAATCGCTAGACAATATACCTAACAACATATTCTTAGCTTTCATGAATTAAAACTTTAAAATATTCTGCATTTCTACATGTATTTCCTTCTAGTATCTTTTTGCTTTTTGACATGCCCACCACATATGTGGGAAAGTTCTATCATTTCCAACATTTTGCTTTGTAGGTTTTGTTCATTTTCTCTATATCCTTCAGAGTTATGTCACATCTAAAAAACATTATGTATCAGATTTATCTTAACACCTGACTGGGTATAAACTGGTATCTCCTCCCCATAGTCATTCCCATTGATGAATGGACATCTATTTGTTGTTTAAGATTAAATCTGCTTCCATTTGATCATACATGTTTTCACTTGTTCTTCTTCTGTTTCTAAATAACTTCTAAATCCTTTGTAATAAATGCTCTGTTTGATTTATGATCAGCTGTTTGAACTCAGTCATATCTCTTAGGGCTCCATCTTCAGTGTTTATGATCTTCTTTAGTCTTGAAGTTTATTGATGATATAACCATTGAATGTTTATTCCTTCATCCCTAATGTCTTACCATGACTTGATTTTTCCCTTAGAATTTATCCTGGTATCACACTTGAGAAAGGCATGTTTGTTTTTGATATTATTTTGATATTCTTACTGGGTTAGGCCTTGTTGGCAGACAATTTGGAGAATTCCAGCTCATATTCGCAGCAGCTCATCTCTGATTCTTCTTTCTTCTTTCTTGTGTTATAATAATTTTAGTTGTTAGTTGATTTCTTAATCCACAAATAATTATGCAAGCCTTCATCTAGATGCACCAATTCAAATCTCACTTTGTCTTGGGACTTCAGCAGTCCAAACCAAACCTGATCTTTGGTAGCATAATTTTATGTTTGGAACTGCTAGTCCTCCCCTGTTTCTTTTCTTTTCATCCTGTAATACTTTAAAAACTCGTCTTGGTTTCTTGCCATTCCAAATCTGTCTCTGCCATTCCTTCAGTGTTCTTGCTTCTATTTGTATGGGTAACATCTGAAACAAACAGTTTAATTTTGGCAGTACATTTATTTTAATTGAAAAAAAATCCTTGCCAGATTTTAATTTTTTTCCATATAGATAAGTCTGCTTGTATCAATTTCCATTTTTTAGAAGTTGTTTTTGAAAGGTTTATAATTTTGCTCAGTCTCATTCATTCCAAAATTTTAATGGAATCAGTGGCTGTTGTACACTTTGTACTCTTTATAATGTCCTCCTCTTGTTGCAATAAGAATTCCATCATTATTTTAATCTTCTATCTGTGGATTTTGTAACCTGAAAAGGATCTGAATTCTTCAATATGTTCCATTACATACTGCAGTGATTTGGGGGGATTCAGCACCGTTGGAGCTGCATCATCTGCATAGCTTTTCATCTTGAGCTCTACATCAGGGGTAGTCAACCTGTGGTCCTCCAGATGTTAATGGACTACAATTCCCATGAGCCCCTGCCAGCATTTGCTGGCAGGGGCTCATAGGAATTGTAGTCCATTAACATCTGGAGGACCACAGGTTGACTACCCCTGCTCTACATTACCCACTTTTATTCTCTTAGTCCCGGTATCTTGTCTTGTCTGATATTTATAGCCAATATCTCCATTGCAAGAATAAATAATAAAGGTGGCAAAGGACATCACTGGCATGTGCCCTTTTCATGTTATGATAACACTCAGGACAATGGAACTTCCTGGGCTTAACAGAGATATCGGTTTCTTATTTCTTATCAGTATACTTATTTCACTACATATACTCGAAAACCTTTTTGAAGGTGATTTTGTGTAGCTGTAACTATTGAAAATAAGCCCCAAACCAGCGGCAATTCTGCTATTATTTCCATTTGAGAGGCCAGTTTTTTGCAGCACTCCTGAAGGCTTTGCCTGAATAACGACTTTGATTACATTCTGCAGACTCTGACAGCAGTATTTTGCTGATTGCTGGGGGTGCAGGATTATTTGACTTGTACCTTACTGTACCTTCCCATGGTTTTTTTGATTGGTGTGCGGAACAGGGCACGTCTTGTAGACAAAACTTCCTGAATGGAACTGGTCCCGTGTTAAGACCTTCCTCTAATGCCAGGGTCCTCTTTTTCTTCAGGCCCGTACTGGATTGATCCAAATCTTGGCTGTTCCTCAGATAGCATTCAAGTCACATGTAACTTCACCCAAGGGGGACAGACGTGTGTCAGCCCCATCACTGCCTCAAAGGTAGGTTTGAGGGCCATGGCTGAGTGGGAGAGCATCTACTTGGCATGTTGAAGGTCCCAGATTCAATCCCCAGCATCTCCAACTCAAAAGGTGGTGGGGGGGGGGTGACCTCTGACTGAGACACTGGACAGCTGCTGCCAATCTGAGTTGACGAGAATGACCCTGATAGACCAAGGGTAGGAGTCAATATACAGCAGCTTCACAGGTTCCTGTGAAGCTTTGATCCGCCTCATCCACAGGCTAGGGGAGCCACCTGAATGCAGCGCGTCATGCTTTGAGTCTCCTTCATGTAGTGAAAAGCGGGGTACAAAAACACAACTCTTCTCCTTTTGGTTTCTGTATTTAGTTATTATCTTAATTTTTTTTATTACGGCTGCCTATATGAATTTAAAGCCCTGTCCACAGGAGGAGGGCTGGGTGGTGATGCCCTGATGAGGACTGCATGGCCCCATCGGGCCCTCTAACTTCTCTCTCTCCCCTTAACCAGCTGGATTTTGACATTGGAAGAGTCCAAATGAATTTCCTTCACCTCCTGAGCTCTGAGGTTGTTCAGAACATCACCTTCCACTGCCTCAACACGCCCATCTGGCAGGAAGGACCCTCAGAGACAGGGGTGCAGTTCAAGGCCTGGAATGGGCAGATGTTCGAAGCAGGAGGGCAGCTGCAGCCAGAAGTGGTGGCCAACAATTGCAAGGTCAGCCGGAATGGTGGGAGGGCTAGAAAGGAGGGGGAAGGCTTTACGTCTGCTGGTGGGAATGGATTAATTTGCAAGTTTACTCCTTCAGTCAGTTTTTATTCTTCATATTACTGTTATTAACTGTTATCTGTTGTTGTTGTTATTATTATTTATGGATTATGGATGTCTTCTTGCTAACTGCAATGTGGAATACTGTGCAGGTTCTGTGAAGCAACATCGCCCCCTTCTGCCCATTTGAAAACAGTACATCTTTGTTCCAATTAACGGTATAGGAAGACGCTGAGAATTTTGCGCTGGGTAGAGAATGATGTGTTGTTGGTTGCTGCTGTTGTTATTATTTATTAAATTTCTATACTGCCCTCCTCGAACCATCATTGATGTAACCCAAGAGAAACACAACATGATCGGTTTTCCCTCTTGTCTCTTTCTCCCCTGCTCATGTTTGAATTCAGATTCAAGACGGACAGTGGCACCAGACTCTTTTCCTATTCCGGACACAAGACCTCCACCAGCTACCGATCACCAATATCTACAACCTTCCGCCATCCGAGCCAGGGAAGCAGTATCTCCTTGAAGTCGGGCCTGTGTGTTTCCTTTAAAGGGTGGCCTCTGCAGCGTTTCAGACTTTGGACTTCTTTCATTTTGGGGGGTGTTGCATCTTTGAGCAGGGCCCCGCCCACCCCTCTACCAGACAGAGGCCTGGACCTTTGGAGCTCGGACCACGAGGCCCATCGTCACGAGGCCTCCGTTTGTCCGGTTCTTGTTCTCCAGCGTGGGGAGGAGGAGCGATGGCTGCAAGAGAGACGGGATTCAACCGACGGCGCTTTAGGAAGCGGAAAAGGAGGCTGAAGTATTCTACACCCAAACTTTGAACGCGTTCCCCTCAGCCAAAGAAGCATTAGACAAGATCTTTCAGAGACGACCGGAATAGCCTGCTCAGTCTTCATGCTACCAAATGTGACTTTCCATGACAGGCAAGGCTTGGTGGAAGGAGCCCGGAAGACGACTCGGGAAAGATAGATTTGCAAACTGTTTTCAGCTGCTTGTTCTGGAACAGGAAGCATTTTGATGTGCAATATTATAGAAAGAGAGAGAGAGAGAGAGAGAGAAAGATACAAAATATATTTTATTTAAGGCAAAAAATAAAAATGAAAACCAAGTGAGATCCTTCTTCCATTGGGGAGAGAAGAGGTCCCTTTTCACCGGGGTGAGAAGGGAAGGCCCAAAGCAGGACAGAGGTTTAGAAGGATTGGTGCTAGAAAAAAAAAAAAGGTAAAAAATAACAAAGAGAGAGGGGGGATGGGCTTGATAAATTTGATTCTACCTCTCACTGTGAAATACCTGGTGCTCTTTTATTTTTTAAGGGGAAAAAAAAGTGTGTTATTTTATATATGACAAACTATTTAAGGTTCTAAGAGGTGCTATGATGTCTCTTCGTCACAGACCCCCCCCCCCAACCATCAACTTGAGCACGTTCTCTTTCGATGCGAGAACAAGGGAAATGGGGAGGGGGGAGGGATGCTGTGCTTGTCAGCAAAATAACTACAAATTGACTTTTAACTTAACGTGCCTATGAGGTTTTATATTTTCCTTTGGAATCCAGGTAACGGTCATTCTTCATGGGTGCTTTAAACATAACGTGTACCTAAGGAAATGTTTTTTTTTTTAAAAAGAAAGCAGACATTGAGCTTGTAAAAACACATTTCTTTACTTTTATATATAGACGTCTGTGTTGTCTCTGCGTGTGTGTCCGTGTGTGTGTTTGTTATTTGTGCAACTGATCCACCAAAACATGACACTGCAAGGGAGCCAAGGCAAAAGAGTGAAAATGCTGATTGGAATTGGCTTTTGCTGTTTATTGGCGAGATTTCGGTATTGACTCTGGGTATATTGTCCATGCCGGTTCATTTACTGACAGCTATTCCTGGCTCTGAACACCCATGTCTGTGTTTAAACAACAGGAATAAAAGGTGACCTACCTGTTTGGGTCCGTCTGTCAAGGCTGATGTTTGCGGTTCTATTTTTCGCCACCCAGCCTTTGTTTGTTTTTTCCTCCATTTTTGTTCAGTTTTGTAGAAATCTAGACTCTGTATGTAAATTTGGAGTTTAAAAAGAAAAAAAAAGAGATTAATATTATGGTAACCGTTTTATTCTATATAAGGAATGTAATATTGATGTAATCGGGGGCCGTACTGTATTTTGACTGCTTTGGTGCCTGTTCGGAATCTCCGTGTTTCGTAAAATATATGTGAGTCTTAATCTATGTGTATGCTTTTGAAAAATTTGCTTCCAACTGAGCTAAAGCAGAACAAGATTCCGCCCCCTATTTCCCCTCCCTTCCCCCCCCCCGTACCTCACCCCTTCTCATCTTGGGCGCTTTCCCCAGAATACCTCAGCCTGCCAAAGCGGGGCCCTCTCACTCTGACCGTCTATCCAGACCGCTCTCCTATCCCAAGCCCCTTTTTCTGTAGCCGTTTCTCCCACCTGGTCCTCTTCCATCATGTCAGCTCATCCCTGATACTTTCGCGCTCTCTCCCTGTCTGGGGAATCTTGGGTTTTCACAAAGTTTGGGCTTCCTTTTATCTCGTTCACATTTTGATGGCCTTTTTTTTCTTTTTCTCCGTTGTTTTAGGGAGGGCGACTTTAAAATAAAGTGTTTAAAGCTGAGGCAGTGACACGACGTCTGTGTTTCTTTCTTAATGCATGAGAAGTGAAGGGAAATCCATGGAAAACAAGACACCCCCACCCCCCATTCAGTTGTATTCTTCTGTTGAATGCCAGGGCTCCAACCATGGGGGAGCATGAAGCAGGAATAACCGTGATCCTGAACATGAGCAAGGTGCATTTTTTTTACCACTACAAAAGCAAACGCAGCCCAGTTGTAATTGGATTGGGCCTTAAACAACAAGCTGGTCAATTTACTTGCAGGTTGTCATGACAAGGTTAGAACTCCAGTGAAAAATCTGGGACTGGCCCAGATGAGGAGGCCATTTGGTGCAAAATACTTACCCCCCCCCAAAAAAAATAGACCCACACAGAGATGCACATTTCAGTTCAGAGTACCTAAAGAATGGGGCAAATATATTCAATAGTTCCAAGCAGCAGCAAAATCATTACCCCCGCTATAATCTGATTTTTGTGATGTCATCACATAGCCATATAGAACTGGTCTCACACAGCCATGACTCCATCAACCCATGTGTTAGATTGACTGGACCTTGAGGTTTAGAGGAAGAACTCTCTTTTTTTGGTGGCTGTGGGTTTTCCAGGCTGTGTGGCTGTGGTCTGACAGTTTTAGTCCAAAACAAAAAGGAGAAAATATCCTCACCCAAACAAAAGTCAAGAATCTAAACTAGTCAACCCAAGGGGGATGAAGTTAAGCCTATACAGGGTGGAACATGATTTTTAAGAATGTAGTACCAGTATTTATTAATCAAGTTAAAAAACCAGGGCTTTTTGCACAGCCTGAATTAAATCAATACAGAAAGGCACACTAATGCCTCCAATGTCCAGATGTGTTATTCATTCATTCCCCACTGCTCTCCGAAGGCTTGCGGCGGGTTACAATCATCTGAATAAAAACCCCAATAAAATCCCCTTAAAAACAGACATAAAATCAGATTACATACATAAAAAACCCATAAGACACGGCAACAAACTCACCCCATCCCAGCTCTAATAATACTCCAATATCATCTTAGAGGTGTTGTAGCCTGGTGTTGTGGCCAGGCATCTAATAAAATCACCATGCATAAAATATACAATAAATATCCTTATCCAAATATCCTTATGCAATTTGGAGCACAACAAATTGTGGCAAGTTCTTAAAGAGATGGGAATACCAGAGCATCTTATTTGTTTCTTGAGAAACTTATATGCAGGTCAGGAAGCAACAGTGAGAACTGAACATGGAATCACTGATTGGTTCAAAATTGAGAAAGGAGTTCGGCAAGTCTGTATACTGTCTCCTTGCCTATTTAACTTGTATGCGGAGCACATCATGAGAAAGGCGGGATTAGAGGAGTCACAAATTGGGATCAAGATTGCAGGGAGAAATATCAACAACCTCAGATATGCAGATGATACCACTCTAATAGCAGAAAGTGAAGAGGAACTAAAGAGGCTGTTGATGCGGATGAAGGAGGAGAGTGCAAACGTTGGCTTGAAACTCAACATCAAGAAAACAAGAAAACAATCCGGCCCTCTCAATTCCTGGCAAATAGATGAGGAAGAAATGGAGATAGTGACAGATTTTATTTTCCTGGGCTCCAAGATCACTGCAGATGGGGACTGCAGCAAAGAAATTAAAAGCCGCTTGCTCCTGGGGAGGAAAGCTATGGCAAATCTAGACAGCATCCTAAAAAGCAGAGACATCACCCTGCCAACAAAAGTGTTTCTCCTCAAGGCTATGGTCTTCCCAGTTGCAATGTATGGCTGTGAAAGTTGGACCATAAGGAAGGCCGAGCATCAAAGAATTGAGGCTTTTGAACTCTGGTGCTGGAGAAGACTCTTGCGAGTCCCTTGGACTGCAAGGCGAACAAACCGGTCAGTCCTAGAGGAGATCAGCCCTGACTGCTCCTTAGAAGGCCAGATCCTGAAGATGAAACTCAAATACTTTGGCCACCTGATGAGAAGGAAGGACTCCCTCAAGGGAGGGCCAGTTGAGGGAGGCCCTCGTCAACTGGCCCAGCCTAGCAGGCCAAGAGGCCCTCATTTGCAGGCTCTCCACCATGATCCTTTGCCCAAGGCCTCTCCCCTTACCTGCTGTTGGCTCCAGGCACTGAGGCATCTGAGAGCAAAGAGACTAGAGTCCAGGGACGGAGGGCGGGAACTGCAGGGGCAGGGCCAATCAGGACAAAGCTGGCTGCACCCTGATTGGCCCTATTCCAACTTGGACAGCCAGACATGTCCCACCCCCTAGGCTGTTTCATCAATATATAGAGGAACAACAATGGATAAGGATGTTGTTAGGTGCGAAGTCGTGTCCGACCCATCGCGACCCCATGGACAATGATCCTCCAGGCTTTCCTGTCCTCTACCATTCCCCGGAGTCCATTTAAGTTTGCACCTACTGCTTGTGACTCCAGCCAGCCACCTCATTCTCTGTCATCCCCTTCTTCTTTCGCCCTCAATTGCTCCCAGCATTAGGCTCAATTCAAAATAATATCAGAGCAGCACTAAGAGGGATGGTCCACTGGAGAGCCAGTGCCAAACAAAAAGAGGGGTCTTTCAGAGAACATAATGCCCCTACCTTTTTTCTCCCTGAAAAATATTAAGCTGCAAAAAGTTGACTCTAGCTAAAAGAACCCCAGAACAAAAGCTGCCCCTTCTCAGGCCCAAGGAGCAATGCATTATGTTACCTGCAGGGTCTGTTCCAGCAGGGGTAGTCAACCTGTGGTCCTCCAGATGTGCATGGACTACAATTCCCATGAGCCCCTGCCAACATTTGCTGGCAGGGGCTCATGGGAATTGTAGTCCATGCACATCTGGAGGACCACAGGTTGACTACCCCTGTGTTACAGCATTTCTCCTTGCCAAAGTAGCTCGGAGAAAGAAAAGAGCAGTGCCTGGGAAGATGAGCGCTCACCTGCTGACCAGCAAGATACTTCTAGCAGAATGCTCTACTTACAGGTATTTGAGGTAGAGTTTTTGTCAGCCTTTTCTGCACAAATTCATCACAGGGCAACTGGTGCGAATCCTCTGTTCAGCGGGGCTGAGATCTGTTTGCTGAAGTTCCTCAAGGGCATTTACAGGACTGGGGGTTCCAGGGCCATGTTTTACTCACAGGAGGCACTACTGGAGAGTAGGCATGTTGGGAGGGGGGGGGAGGAGAAAAGGAACGTTTCAGACTTGTCCTGAATCTGAAGTGCTCAAAACACCCTTCCCTGTCTCAGATTCAGCTGAATTAATTCAGCAAAATTGGAATCAATTTGGCACCATATTAACCTATGATGATGCCTTTAAAGTCAATGGGAAAATTTCGCTTACCGCCTATTCTGTGGTCTCAGAGTATGGGGGGGGGAGAGAGGCATGAAATCTCCAGCATAGCTATGGGAGCCACTTCTCAAAAGAACCCCCAAATCTCAAAAACTAAGAGAAAAAATATTCTCTCTTAACCAAGAGCCAGCTTGGTGTAGTGGTTAGGAGTGCGGACTTCTGATCTGGCAAACTGGGTTTGATTCTGCCCTCCCCCACATACAGCCAGCTGGGTGACCTTGGGCTCGCCACCCCACTGATAGAGCTGTTCTGACCAAGCAGTGATATTGGGGCTCTCTCAGCCTCACCCACCTCACAGGGTGTCTGTTGTGGGGAGAGGAAAGGGAAGGCGACTGTAAGCCGATTTGAGACTTCTGGTAGAGAAAAGCGGCATATAAGAACCAACTCTTCTTCTTCTTTGGCTTTGGAAGCAAGTGAGGTTGGAAGGGGCGCCTTCTTTGGGTGCCCATAGAACTGAACCCCCCAGTCCAATCTTTTTGAAACATGTGGGGTTCTTTTGAGGAAAGACTCCTGCAGTTATGCTGCAAGTTTGGTACCTCTACCTCAAACCCCCACCTCCCCTGACCACAAAATAGAGAAGGAAAAATTTGGTTCCTTTAAATTGCCCAATCTCCACATGGCCAAATTGCACCTGAATCACAGTTCAGTGATTCAGCCAAGGCTGGTTTGGGCAATTTAATTTGCTATTCGGACCGGATTTGTCCCAAAAGTGATTGCATCAGCATTGATTTGAGTACTTTTTGGACTACCTGTAACAAATTGCACATGCCTACTGGATGGCCCTTTTTTGGCGTGTTTAGACCATCTCTGGCTGGTTCAGATTGAGCTCCGAGTTATATATATGCTTCACCCCAGCCGCCGGGCAAGGGCTTCTAAGAGTAGACACTACAAAACCATGCAAGCCCAGAAATTCTCTCTGCCGATAGCGAGTACTATGACAGTCTTCAACAGTTTACAGAAAGGCCACAAGGGGGTGCCAAACACCTACTGGGTCTGGTCCAGCAGCACCTTTAAGGCAGCAAAAGTTTTATTCAAGGTGTCAACTTTCATGTCAGAGACAATGAAATGGGAGCGTACCTGTCCACACATATAAGTAGAGGGTGAGCAATAAATTACTACACAGTAACTACTGTGTAGTAATTACTACTACTACTTAACATCCTAGAGATGGGAATACCAGAGCATCTTATTTGTCTCTTGAGAAATTTATATGCAGGTCAAGAAGCAACAGTGAGAACTGAACATGGAATCACTGATTGGTTCAAAATTGAGAAAGGAGTTCGGCAAGGCTGTATACTGTCTCCTTGCCTATTTAACTTGTATGCGGAGCACATCATGAGAAAGGTGGGATTAGAGGAGTCAGTCACAAATTGGGATCAAGATTGCAGGGAGAAATATCAACATCCTCAGATTTGCAGATGATACCACTCTAATGGCAGAAAGTGAAAAGGAACTAAAGAGCCTGTTGATGCGGGTGAAGGAGGAGAGTGCAAAAGTTTGCTTGAAACTCAACATCAAGAAAACAAAGATCATGGCATCCGGCCCTCTCAATTCCTGGCAAATAGATGGGGAAGAAATGGAGATAGTGACAGATTTTATTTTCCTGGGCTCCAAGATGACTGCAGATGGGGACTGCAGCAAAGAAATTAAAAGACGCTTGCTCCTGGGGAGGAAAGCTATGGCAAATCTAGATAGCATCCTAAAAAGCAGAGATCACCCTGCCAACAAAAGTGCGTTTAGTCAAGGCTATAGTATTCCCATGGTATTCCCATCACTCCATGGTGCCTCCCCCCCTGTTTCAGCCTGCCATTATGTCCGGGTTTTGGGGCTCGATAGCCAAGGCAACCCGTTGAGGGGCAGGCTGTGGTGGGCTTCCTTGTGGTAGGGTAACCACAAGAAGGCATGATTCTCTTCCCATGCTCGCCACGCTCAATGTTGAATAAAGGCTGTGGCCAAATATTTTAGGCCAAAATTATGGTTGTCAGTGTCCTCATTAGGCGGTCAATATCCCCCTGCGAGGCAAAAAGCCCCCAAGACTTATCTAAGGGGGCCATTGCTGCTGCGGGGGAGGAACGCCGACAGGGCCCTGGCTGGTTGGGGAGATTGCCCAGCCCTGGCATTCTCTGACCAGTATGTGTGTTGGCATGGCAACAGGGGGTGTGGCCGAGCTGGGCGTCAGTTAAACGGATGGCCTGATATTCTTTGGCCTTTTCCCCCCCTTCAGGGCGCCCGAAGATGCAAAACCCACCCTCCCTCCCTGTTTATGAATTGTTTGACTTTTTGTTTGATGTTGGGTTATATTATTGATTCATTGTCACAGCCTGCGGAAGTGGCGCATGGGAAGGATCAATTTTGGGGAGGCCAAGCTTGCGCGCTGTCCTCCCCTAGATTTGGGGGGCCCCTTAAAGGGCTGTGTGGATGCGGAGCCTGATTGAAGGCTAGCGTTTCCGGGGGGCAGGAGAACCCAACAGAGGCTGGTGCCCAGAGTGGTCACTCCATGGTGCCTCCCCCCCCTGTTTCAGCCTGCCATTATGTCTGGGTTTCAGGGCTGGATAGCCAAGGCAACCCGTTGTGGGGCAGGCTGTGCTGGGCTTCCTTGTGCGAAAGTTGGACCATAAGGAAGGCCGAGCGTCAAATAATTGAGGCTTTTGAACTCTGGTGCTGGAGAAGACTCTTGCGAGTCCCTTGGACTGCAAGGCGAACAAACAGGTCAGTCCTAGAGGAGATCAGCCCTGACTGCTCCTTAGAAGGCCAGATCCTGAAGATGAAACTCAAATACTTTGGCCACCTCATGAGAAGGAAGGATTCCCTGGAGAAGAGCCTAATGCTGGGAGCGATCGAGGGCAAAAGAAGAAGGGGACGACAGAGAATGAGGTGGCTGGATGGAGTCACTGAAGCAGTCGGTGCAAACTTAAATGGACTCCGGGGAATGGTAGAGGACAGGAAGGCCTGGAGGATCATTGTCCATGGGGTCGCGATGGGTCGGACATGACTTCGCAACTAACAACAACAACAACTAAACATCCTACTAATGAGGATGTTTGACAGATTCAGGGACGATCCAGGAATAACAAGCTAAGTGTACAAGGTTACCATTCCATTGGGTTCAACTCTGGAGGGAAAACATAAGGAAATAAATATGTCAAGAATGGTGTTGAACCCAGACAAATGATAACCTTATACATTTATTCCTGCATAGTCCTTGAATGTGTAAAACATCATCATGCTGTATATAAATTTATTGCGTATCCTCTGTGTGTGTGGACTGGTAAACTCCCTTTTTCCCTTTCCTTTGAGCCAAATTTCTCCCATAAATTATATTCGAAAGACTAAATACATTGTAGAAATACCAGAAATACTGCAAACACCACCCAAGCGAATCTGTAAAACCAACAGTGAAGTATAAACACCCATAAAAGAAACTGAAGCCATTTGCTCATCCCTAGTGTGGGCTTTCCGGGTGGGATTCAGATCCAGGTTGGGGAATTGCTGGAGATTTTGGGGATGAAGCCTGAGGAGAACAGGGGGGATGTATGCCACAGAGTCTACCCGCCATGGCATCCATTTTATCCAGGGGAACTGATCCTTGTAGTCTGGAGATGAGCTGTAATTCCGGGGGATCCCCAGGCCCCACCTGAAGGGAGTTGGCATCCCTAACCCCAAATATCCTGGGAGTTCCTGTGCTGTGAGCATTCCTCACTGGAGCTCCAAGGAAAGTTAAAATTGCACGCTCTCACTTCCCCCACAATTTTCCTTGGGGGCCGTCTGCTCCAAAAGTCCCTCACTCCTCTCTCCTCTAGGCAAACAAGGCCCAGCAACAGGGAGGGAAACAAAATGCCAACAGTACACCCCGGGCAACATGTGAAGCTTCCCATTCCTGGATTGGTGACTTGTCATGGATTGATTACAATATTAATCAGTAAAGGGTTTTCAGGCCCTAGACAAGAGTAAGTGAAGCTTCTTTTCTAGAAACAGCAATGACCCCAAAAGGATAGGAATTGTCCAAATATGAACCATTTAATTATGAGTAAAGAAGTCGTCCCCATCAATTCTAATTGTCACTTGTTGAACTTATCAGTTCTATGCAGTAAGATGGAAAAGTCTGGAGTGTAACAATGGCAAACATTTTATATATTGCTTGCCCCAGAGCAGGGGTAGTCAAACTGCGGCCCTCCAGATGTCCATGGACTACAATTCCCAAGATCCCCCTGCCAGCGAATGCTGGCAGGGGGCTCTTGGGAATTGTAGTCCATGGACATCTGGAGGGCCGCAGTTTGACTACCCCTGCCCCAGAGGGATGGATCAGAACGAATGGGATGAAATTAATTCAAAAGAAATTCCATCTAAACACCCAGAAGAAGTTCCTGACAATTAGAGCGGTTTCTCAGTAGAACAGGCTTCCTCGGGAGGTAGTGGGTTCTCCATCTTTGGAAATTTTTAAACAGAGGCTAGATAGTCATCTGACGGAGATGCTGATTCTGTGAAGGTTCAAGGGAGTGGCAGGTTACAGGGGATGAGTGATAGTGTTGGGGGTTGGGGTGGAGCTGGCAGCCCAAATGGTTGAAGAGGGGGAGTTAGGAGGCCTAGTGGAAGGAGCCATAGAAGAGTGGGCAATAACAAGGGTTGTACGTTTCAGACTATGAGATAACTTGCCAGTATGCAGAGTCAGGTTGGAAGCTGTGTTGGTCAGAAGCAGCCAAACAAACTTTGAGTCCATTGGCAGCTTTAAGTAGGGACGCCCGTCCCCAGGTCAGACAGGGGATCCCCCCCCCAATTGGCAGCTCATCTCCAGGGGACAGAGATCAGTTCCCCTGGAGAAAATGGCTGCTTTGGAGGGTGGACCCCATAGCATTACACTCCATTGAGGCCCCTCCCTGTCCCAAATCCCACCCACTCCTGGCTCCACCCCCAAAGCCTCCAGGCATTTCCCAACCCAGAGCTGGCCTCCCTACCTTTAAGACCAAAAAAGGCATGTGCTTTTGTGTGCCTGCACCCTTCTTCAGACAGAACAAAACCCCGCAAGCACAAAGTGCCACCCGTTTCATTTGCACACGGGAGAGACACGCTCAAAACACGGCTTCTCAGGTAGAAGGAGCCGGCATGAGAAACCCAAAACCATCCCTGATAAAACCCCTCGTCGTGCCATTTCTCCGCCTGGATGTATCCTGCAGTCATTGTTCGCCTCTTGAAAGCGAGAGGCCGGCTTTTAAATATTGAAACCTCCTTTGGGCCTCTTTACAACGGCGCAGCATCTGGTGCGAATTCTCAGAGGAGGTGAGGATAACAGCTGATTTCCATTGACAAAAATCAAACGCACACCCAAAGCCTTGCAAGCTTGTTCCGAACACTGTGCCGCTTGTTCCCACGGCAAATGTCAGCAGGTTGGGGGGCACTTTTGTTAATATCTGGGCTGGATTTTCCCTCTTGCTTGTGATCGAAGGCCGACAAGTAGCACTGCACTAGGATTGTGCACTTCAGCCGCCAAAGGGGACATTTGAGCCCAAAGCGGCCTGCACCTCCGCGTGGGGGGAGGGGCGGCACTGGTGCGCCAATCCCATGATCCCCTGCCAGCAGCATGGGAATTGAGTCCATGGACATCTGGAGAGCTACAGTTTGGCCACCCCTGGATAGCACAATAATATTAATGAATTTTGCAACTATAATTGAATTTCGCAACTATAAGATCACACAATGTATATTTTATATTAAAAGTATTACAAAACCCAGTTTTGTGTATTTCAGGGCGGGGTTTTAAAACTTGCAATATGAAATACAGGTTTTGTGATCTTGTTTAGAATTGCATAAACTCCAGTGTTATTATTTTAAGTAGCTTCTATAAAAACTGCGTAACAAAATAACTTTACCTATTTTGCAGCAGACAAAAAGAAAAAAAGAGGAGGTTCTGGGTGTACAAGATAATAGCCACACCACGCAAATGAATTTCAAGCTATGGCAAATGACACAGTTCATAAAGATTACGAGGCTGACAACTGAGAGGAAGCCACAGAAGATGCTTATGTGCATCGCAATCTCTAAATGAAAAATGGGACCTCATGGAGTGGTTTGCCCTCCAAAGTTCACTATAGTTTCACTTTAATAGGTTCTTGGCACTGAGGAAGTTATCGAAACTTGACGATTACCAGAGGCTTGTTTAAGCTAAGCAGAGGAACTAAGCTAATTTGTATTACATTCTTATACGCTCAGTTAAGCATTACTGGCATTTTGCTGCATTTAGTTGTGTTCCACACATGGAAAGGTCATAATCGTTATGAACTGTTTTATTTGTTATAGCCTGAATTTCGTTTGCATTGTACAGCTATTATTTTCTTGTATACCTGGAACCTCCTGGTTTTGTCTACTGTATACAATTTTGTGTGCTCTTTTCTTTAACAATGTTTACCTGTCTTGCACCGTCGTCCTTGGCCTTGCTTTTCCATACTAGTCATTTTGTGGCAGCCATTCTTTTTAAAAAGGAACCCATCCTTTAAAAAATAAAATTACTTTAATGGAGCTTCCTTTGAGGCACCCCATGCAGCTAACCCACAAACATTATACCACACAATACAATTGTCAAAAGCAAAATATAATTGTTGTACCAACCATGCAAGGGCCTTCTGGAATTTTTTAAAAAAGATATGCAATCTTCTTTGGGATGCCTGCAAAGACTGTGCCAATTTCCACTCATGCTTGAAAGGCTGCTCAAAAAATTCCTGCCACCTAACTAAAAAATGTGGGGTTCCCAAGAGAAATTTTCACCCAGGAATCACCACCAGCAAAGAGTGGCATGAAAGGGAGGCAACTGGGGCCAGTCTGAGATTGGCTTGGCAATCTGCTGGTGAGGCCTGGAACCAGGGAATCTGGGGGGGGGGGGTGTTGGGGGGCATCATCAGGACATGGAATTGGGGTCTCAGTGGGTGGCAGGCAGTTGTGAGTGTCCTGCATTCTGCAAGTGGTTGGACTGGATGACCCAGTTGGATCCCTTCCAACTCTATATTATGATTCTAAATTTCTCGGAATTATAATTTATCTCCAGGATAAGAAGCCCAGTTTCCTTGGAGAAAATGGCTGCTTGGGAGGGTGAAGCCAACAGTTGTAGAGACTTAACATATTTCCTCGATACAAAATTGGGACACTGGGATGGCAAAAATAGGACAGGGGTGAAATATTTTGTAGTCATGAAAGTAAGACGGCCCACCTGGAAGTTGCTCTAAAATTGAATGTATAAATAAATAAATATGTTTTATAAACATATCGAATTTACCATTATTTGGGGGCCTGCAAATACAGTTTAAGTCCTGGCCTTCTCTCTCTCTCTGCAGGCCGGAAGAACTCAGCTAGGGGAAAAGGGTTTTTAACCCAATCTTTCATTCCAAAAACCCTTTCTTAAAGCAGCCCCTAAAAGGAAATGCTAAAATAGAATTTCTTCCCTGGTTATTGGGCCTATTATATACCTGCAAATAAATGAACTGACCTTCTGTCTCTCTTTCTGCGGATGGTAAGTGAAGCTATGGGGCTCCTGCGGCTGCAAGGTGACCAACTGCCCATGCTCCGTGACCTTTTGCACCCTGGGCCCAACTGTTTAATAGAAATCAAATGTAAGTGAAAATGACCAGGGTTACATTAGCAACAGAACCAAGAGCTAAGGCTACAGCAAGTACATGCCTTTTATTTAAAAGGGGATAAAACTGACATTTTTATTAAAATGAGGGGATGGCTGAGAAATGTGAAGAAAGGCTAGTGTCCCCTTCAAAAGGTTATGGATGGTCAGCCTATACAGCTGCCAACCTCCAGGAGGCACCTGGAGATAATCTGGGATTACAATTTCAGATGACAGAGATCAATTCCCCTGGAGAAAATGGTCACTTTGGAACATGGACTCTGGCATCAGACCCCACTGAGGTCCCTTTCCCCCCTCCCGGGATCCAGGAATCTCCCAGCCTGGAGCGGGTAATTCTAAGTCTACTGGATCAAATCACTGCTGCGTTTCCTCCCGACCCCAAACCGTGCTGTAGGTATAAATGAATCCTCACCTTTTTTCTCAATAAATTTCAAGCACCTTTAAGACCAACAAAGTTGTATTGAAGGCACAAGCTTTCTGTGCAGGCAGTTTGTCAGAAGTGTACCTGAACAGGGCTACCATCTGAATCCAGTTAGTTTCCTCCCTCTAGGGCAGGGGTAGTTAAATTGCGGCCCTCCAGATGTCCATGGACTACAATTCCCATGAGCCCCTGCCAGCTTTAGCTGGCAGGGGCTCATGGGAATTGTAGTCCATGGACATCTGGAGGGCCACAATTTAACTACCCCTGCCCTAGGCCCATATGGAGGGGCATCAGTCAGTTCTACTTCTGTATCTATTGGCTGGTGATCCAACCATATGCATTTTCCCTGGTAGAAGATGCGTGTTGCTGAAGCTGCTGGAGTCTCCGATGTGTTATCTGGACAGGGAAGCTTACTCCTACCTGCCAGAGGATCTGGCACAAACTCTGTGCACATACGTGCACATGCACACATACATGTACGCACACACACATACAGGTGTTCCCCAGGTGGGACCTGGGGACCTTTGGAGGGTATGCTCTACTGAGGTCCCTCTCCACCCGAAATCCCATCCAGTCCTGGCTCCACCTGCAAAGTCTCCAGGTATTTCCTAACCCAGAGCTGGCAACCTAACACACAACCTTTACACAGATATGGATCCTGGAGGCTCTAGATCTAAGTTTCCTGGAATTTCCCAGCCCAGAGTTGAGAACCCTGAGCCCAGAATCAAGCAGGAGATTTGTAAGGATCATATTGCACTGAGTTTTGTGAGAGCTCGCTTCTGACATTTTGGTACCCCTCTATGAAATTCTGGGTCTTTGTTAGATTCCAAGAGCTGACAATATTGGGCTTACCTGGGTTACCCAGGTGAAGGCCTTTCTCCACTGGCACCAGCCAATGGCCATAATTTGCTGGCAGAAAAGTTAATAGCGAGCACAGGCTGCAGGAAGGAGAGCCTGAGATATGCTGCAGGTTGGCAGCTGGGTGACTTTGGGCAGTTTTTTGAAAGCTGTCTCAGCCCCATCTACTTCACAGGGTATCTGTTGAAGAGAGCCTTCAGGTAGCAGAAAGCGGGGTAAAAAACCCCAGCTCTTCGTAGTCTTCTGTGAAAATGCAGTATTTTTAGCCAGTTCGGGGAGGAGGGCTGCATGCTCTGTCAAAAAGAAATGTGCCTTTCAGTGGGAGAATTTTTCAGCAGGTGGAAATAGTTATGCTGAAAAATTGCCTTCCTTAGACTTCTGCGCATTGTGTGTGGGGTTTTCTGTGAGCCACGATGCATACCAGATGGACCTGTGGGCTGGTGGCATCGTGTCTGAAGAGCTGCATCACCCTGGGTGTGGGGCTGGAGAACAACTTGTTGCTTGTATTTTCCCCAACAGTCACTCCAGTAATTGCCGCTGCTTGGTTCTTCTCTTCGCATACCTGTCGTTCCTCACCAGGTGGCAGTAAAACCTGGAAGATCCTCCCATATGTTTCATGGGATGCTGGAGTCCGAAAAAAGATATTAAGGTGCCCTCAAGGCCATACAGGAGTCCCCTCCGAACAACTGAGGAATGGTGACTGAGTGGAGAACATAAGGTGAGCCTCTCCTCAGAAGGATTTGAACTTGGGTCTCCTTGGCGGAAGTCTAGAGCTCTCAATTGCCACTAATTCTTTTTTTTTTTAAACTGCCCATCGACTTCTGAACTTTTTCTTACCACTGAGAAACCCCTGAAACATTCTTCAAACTTTCAAAAATCCCAGAAGTGGTGTGATTGTGCAGAATATGGTTGGGAAGCATAGCCGTGGACACGCCTACCCAGGGCCCTTCCCCTTCCTACCTCCTCCAGGCCCATCAGTGGCCATTTGGGGGGGGGGGGCATGTCAACATGACCGGATATGGCTATATCACCTGATAAATGTTTATCATTTTTTTTAAATATATAAAAACTAGCAAGAAAGGCCATTGCAACCAGGAGTGCTATGTGCGCTAGGACCCAGGGGACACCAGGAGAGGCAGATCTGTGTGTGTGTGCGTATCTCCCTCTCGCCTCGCAGCAGGAGGCATAGCAGGTAATCTGGGCTCCTTCTTAGGAGGGAAGCAGGGCTGGTCAGCAGCTTGGGGCAGCTCTCTCTGTGTCTCTCTCTGCCTCCTTCACAGGAGAAGTGATAGGAGGGAATGAGGGCTCGTGGTCGGTACGGCAGGGCTCTGTGTCTCTGATGTGGCTGAGAGGAATGTGGCTTGCATCCAGGGAAGGTGGGAGCTGTAGGGGCAGGGTCAATCAGGGTGCAGCCAGTGTTGCTGGCTGCACTCTGATTGGCCCTATTCCAATTTGGACAGCCAGACACGTTCCACCCCCCCAGGCTATTTCACAAGTATATAGAGGAACCATGGATAAGGATTAACTCCCATCCATTCAGGAAACCTTTTCAGGGTCGTCAAGAAGCCCCAGGGCTTCAAGAAACCCTGGGTGACAAAGCCTGGATTAGAGTGTTACTCTAGAGGGCGTCACCCCAAGGGTCAGACATGACTCGGTGCTTGCACAGGGGATACCTTTACCTTTACCTTTACCTAGCATCATTTATTCGTTTGATTTATTTCATTTATAACTCTGTCTTTCTCCCCAGTGGGAACCTAAAGTATTTTACAGAGTTCTCTTTCCCTACATTTTTCCTCACAACAAATTTGGGAGGAGACATGACTTAAAGATAAGCCGAGGTGAGGTTAGAGTTTCAGACTAGGACCTGGGAGATTCAAATACCCACGCTGCCATGAAAGCTTGCTATCTGGCCTTGGGTTAGCCAAGTTCTCTCAGCTACACGTACCTCACAGGGGTGTTGTGAAAATAAAGTGGAGGAGAGAGTAATGTCCCACATTGGGGAGAAAGGCAGATTATAACTGAAATAAATTCCCATTAAACTATATGATACTGTGGGCCAGACACACATTCACTGTTTTTCAGCATTGCCTACTTTGCAGGGCTATTGTGAAGATAAAACAAAAGTGGTGTATATGAGCTTCTTGAGCAACATGGAACAGTAAAAAAAATGTACCAAAAATAAATAAATCGTATGTATATTGATTTGCAAATGGGTCCAAGAAAATGCAGCCTGCCTTCCTCCCAAGCTTTGAAATTCAGGAAAGATCATAAAATCATAGAATCCTAGAGTGGGAAGGGGCCATACAGGCCATGTAATCCAACCCCCTGCTCAATGCAGGATCAGCCTAAAACATCCAGGATAAGAATTCTAGAATCCTAGGGCCTTTTCGCACAGGGATCTTTGTTGCAAATTGTTTGCGGAATGAAAAATCGCCATTTAAAATAGTGGAATTCGTCGTTATGCATACCTGCCTTTGTAGTGGAATCAGTTGCGTTTTTTAGCGTTTCCCACAGGCTTCCGGTCTCGGCAGAAATCGCTAGAAAGGAAGCGCTATTGCCAAGCTCGTCCCGCCCCTGGCCGTCAAGCAGCCAATGGGCAGCCGTTAGCATGCTCCCAAACAGCCCCTTTCCCTTTAAGAAAGGTTTTTAAAAAAAAAAAACGACCCATAGCAACGAATCTAGGTAGATTCGTTGCTACGGAGAGACCCATCCAGCTGCCTAATGTGAGCTGTCGTTTGATTGTATGATCGTTTGCACGCTGCCTCGAGTGATAAAAAAAAAATCCCCCCCCCCCTCTCACGGGCCCGATTTTCGGCTGAATTTATTTGTAAACAATAAAGGGACTTTATTTCAGCAAACGGGCTTTTCAGTGGTTTGTGCTTAGTGACTAAAGGTGAAGGACTGAAGCCAGGGAAGCCTCTAAACAGAAAGAGGCTCACCGGTGCGTTTATCCCCGCTCGCTCGGAGAAAAAAAAATGGCGATCGCTTCGCCGGAAGTTTGGAGGAGAGAGCCAGGGGGAGGGACTTTGAAGAACCAGCAACAATGGTAACGCACAGGTCTTTAGCGCTACTGTTGCAGATTGGTTGCAGGAGTGTATCGCTATCCGGAGGGTGAATCCACTTTTCTGGATTCCCCTGAAAGCGCCACAACGAAGCGCTTTTTGCTGATTGGTTTCAGGATTGTTGCAGATTGTCTACGACGTCGTGGGTTATGGCAAATTAGTAGCGTTTCCAAATAGCAACCATTGTGCTACTTTGAAGCCGTGCGAAATGGCCCCTAGAGTTGGAAGGGGCCACACAGGCCATCTAGTCCAACCCACTGCTCCATGCAGGATCAGCCCCGAACCTCCAGGATAAGAATCCCAGAATCCTAGTGGGAAGGAACCACATAGACCGTCGAGTCCAACACCCTGCTCAAGGCAGGATCAGTTTAAAACATCGAGGATAAGAATCCGAGAATCCTAGAGTGGTAAGGGGGTCATACAAGCCACCTAGTCCAGCCCTCTGCTCAATGCAGGATAAAGCATCCAGGATAAGTATCTGTCCAGCCACTGCTTGAAGACTGCCAGTGAAGGGGAGCTCACTAAACAATCCCGTTTCGTTCTTTGCCAAGCAAAGGGCCATCTGCCTGTTGCTGGAGACCAGATAGCTGTTGAAAGGACAACAGCAGGGACCGGCTGAGAACGTAAGCTCCTCCCAAACGTGGATGTTGCATTTATTTGTTTTGTCTATTAGCCGACTGGTGACATCTCCACTGTCATTTTGTCTAATGTCTTTTTAAATGCATCCAAGATACTGGTTGTCAACACACTGTGGCAACGACCTCCATTAAGTTAATTCTACATTATATGGAGAAGGGCTTCCTTTTAGCCATTCTGAATTCACTGCCCATCGACTTCATTAGCAGCACCCAGGGTTTAGTGTTAAATGAATTATCGAAGGCTTCTATGGCTGGAGTCAATTGGCTATTGTGGTTTTCCAGGCTGTGTGGCTGTCGTCCGGTAGTTTTAGGCCCTGACATTTGGCCAGTAACTGTGGCTGGCATTTTCAGAGGTAGGACATGGCAAGAGGGGAATCTCTCCATGTCCCATTCTGAATTAATTAGAATTAAGCATAGTTAGTGAATTGTCAAAGGCTTTCACAGCCAGAGTCAACTGGCTATTGTGGTTTTTCAGGTGGTGTGGCTGTGTTCTGGTAATTTTGGCCAGTAACTGGCTGGCATGACAAGATGGGGACCTCTCCGTGCCAAATATTCACATTTGCCGGGTCCTATCTCTGAAGTTGCCACCACAGTTACTGCTGAAACGACAAGGACTAAAACTACCAGGCCACAGCCACACAGCCTGGAAAGCCCACAACCACCAGTTTAGTATTGAACTTTATTCATATCATGCAGAAATGTATCAGCCTCCCCACTCCTACAGCCTTAGTCATCTTTCCTCCCATAAGAATATAGGTTCCAGGTGTGGCCCATATTAGCTGCTTCCGTTCTGGTTAGTTCACCTTGAGGGTTCCCAGGCCAGAGCTTGGGATCCTTCCTAACCAACAACATAGCACAGAGGTCTCCAAGCCCCGGTCCGCGGCCCGGTACCGGGCCGTTAAGGCCATGGTACGGTACCGGGCCACCAGTGGCCGCGCCTGCCTTCCCTTCCCCCCGCAGCGAGAGGGGGGGAAGAGGCAGGCGCGGCCGCTGGCATGCCAGCGACGCAAACGCGCACGCGCGGAGCTGCCACGCATGCGTGTTTGCGCCCCCTGCTGGCGAAAACGCACACATGTGGCTGTTTTACGCATGCGCGTTACCGCCACCTAGTGGCGAAAACACGCATGTGCGGCAACTGCGCGTGCGTGTTTACATGCAGCTGCTGTGGCCGGGCCGCCGGCTCTCTCCCACCCTCAGAGGCGGTCCCCGACTACAAGAAAGTTGGGGACCGCTAACATAGCAGGTTTGGCTGGCAGCACAACTTGCCCAAGAGCACACATTGAACTTCTTTGCAACTAAGCCAGGGTTGGAATCCACATTTCTGAAACCCTAACTGATGCATAGGGTTGCCAGTCTCCAGGTGTGATCTAGAGATCTTCTGGAATTACAAATCTCCAGACTGCAGAGATCAGACCCCTGCGGAAAACAGCTGCTTTGACGGGTGGACTTTCCCGTGGAACTTCCTTCACCTTCCCAAATTCTGCCCACAACCAAACCCCCAGGAATTTCGCCTCTCTATGCGTTGCCAACGTCAGAAAGCCAAGCTAACTACTGGATATTTGGCAGCCTTGTTTCCTTGTTATTGGTAGCCAGGATAGGAATACAGGCTGCCTTCTCCCTACTTAATGTTTCAGCTTTATGAATCAACCCAAAGGCTTAGGTTTTGTGACAGATTTTGGGAGAAAACTTTCAAAACATGTGTGATGGGGGCAAATTAGAAGTGTTGGAGTTGTATGAATTTTTAAAAGTGAACAAAAGGGTTCCTATGTCTTTAAAGAGGTTTTGCTTTCTGATTATGTCATGTCTTTGTTAGCAGAGCCAGAGGATTGCCTGCTGTCAGTGTGTTTTACTCTGCGAGTTACAGCTAGTGACAGCTAGGGCTAGTCACAGCCCTATCAGAGCTGTTCTCACAGAGCAGTTCTTAGAGCTCTCTCAGCCATACCTACCTCACAGGGTGTCTGTTGTGGGGATAGGAAGGGAAGGTGAGTGTGAACCGTTTTGAGATGCATGAACCCAGCTGGGTGTCCCTGGACTTGTGACAGAGCACTCTCAGCCCTACCCATCTCTGTTGTGGGGAGGGAAGGTGATTCTGAGCTGCTTTGAGACACATGAAATCAGCTGGGTGACCCTGGGCCAGTCACAGTTCTCTCAGAGCTCTCTCAGCCCCACCTACCTCACAGAGTGTCTATTGAGGAAAGAAGAAGAAAAAATTCCACCAGGTCAGGGCCAGGAGTGAAAAGACTCTGGCCCTGGTTGAGACCAGTATGACTTTCTTGGGACCTGGGATCCTAAGCAAGGGGATGTAACAGAAGAAGCAGCCCACAATACGCCTCAGGACATGCTTTGGCAGCTGCAGCGTGTCAAGTGGCTGGCAGTCGAGTGCATGCATTTACATGGATATGTACTAGCGGAAAATGACCAGAGTGATTTTTCTCATCCCTGTTCTTTTGTTCCGGGAATCCATGTTTCAATTTTGCTTCTCCCTGCTGCAGATCGACTCTGTGGTTCTGCATTTTTTGTACCCTTTTCCGCTTTATGGCACCAAAATGTTTTTCCAGTCAGGTTTGCATTTTTTGGTGTTATTTTTTCCATCAATGTCAATATTTTGCATTTACAAGTGGAAACCCACAAGGACTCACGGGAGGCCTTTCATTTCCCCTTCTCCCGCTATTTCCTCTGTCCCTTTCAGGAAAGCCCCCAAGCCCACTCCCTCTTCCTGCTTCCACCTCTCCATGCAGGGTGGCCAACCTGGAGATCTCTTGGAATCACAATTGGGCGGGGGGGGCTCACTTTCCCCCATATTATTTCCTATTTCCCTTCCCCTGACAACTCCCACATCATCTCCCCTTTTCCTGCTTCACTCTCTCCTTCTCAGCTCGTCACCAACTTACCTGTATTTGCCTCCCATTTTTCCACAGAGGGGACCAAAGGAGCTTATACTATTCTGTCTCCTCCTTTTTAAATGCACAAGGGCTCTGTTTGGTGTAGTGGTTTGGAGAGCCAGTTTGGTGTAGTGGTTAGGAGTGTGGACTTCTAATCTGGCATGCCAGGTTCGATTCTGCCCACTTGCAACCAGCTGGGTGACCTTGGGCTCGCCACGGTACTGATAAAAAACTGTTCTGACCGGGCAGTGATATCAGGGCTCTCTCAGCCTCACCCACCTCACAGGGTGTCTGTTGTGGGGAGAGGAATGGGAAGGCGACTGTAAGCCGCTTTGAGCCTCCTTCGGGTAGGGAAAAGCGGCATATAAGAACCAACTCTTCTTCTTCCTCTGTGAGGTAAATTAGAACAGTTAGTTTTTATACCCTGCTTTTCATTACCTGAAAAAGCCTCAAAGTGGCTTACAATCGCCTTCCCTTCCTCTTCCCACAACAGACAACCTGTGAGGTAGGTGGGGCCGAGAGAGCTCTGAAAGAACTTGGACTGGCTCAAGGTCATCCATCTGGCTGCATGTGGAAGAGGAGTGAGGAATCAAACCCAGTTCTCCATATTAGAGGCTGCCCCTCTTAACCATAATATGTTTCTGAGGTCCTTCCCTTCCCCAAATCCTATCTTCTCCACCCATCTGGCAATCTTAAAGTCAGTTGGTATCAAGACCCTCAGAGGTTGCTGCCAGGCCTATAGTTGAGGTGGGCCCTGGATATCTCCCAGAATTTCAATTGTACTCCAGGCAACAGAGATTTGCCTCCCCTGGAGAAAAATGCCTACCGTGAAGGGGGGAATCTATGGCATTATATGAATGCGGACATACCCCACCCTTCTCAGTCTCTACCACAAAATCTGATATTTCCCAACCTGGAGTAACTCTCAGATTGGTGCAGTGGTTAAAAGTGATGGCCTCTAATCTGAAGAGCTGGGTTTTATTCTCAGCTCCTCCACATGCAGCCAGCTGGGCGATCTTAGACTAGACACAGTTCTTGCAGAGCAGTTCTCCTTGAGCTCTCTCAGCCCCACCTCCCTCATAGGGTGTTTGTTGTGGGGAGAGTAAAGGAAAGGTGTTTGTAAGCCACTTTGCTTAGTGAAAAGCATAGTATAAAAACTAGCTTTTCTTCTAGTCAGGCCTGGTCCTAAGAAGTCCTCCCTCCTATGTCAAAATAAGCCTGGAAGGGACCCTGATTCGCCCCCCCCCCTTTTTTTTTTGACAGAACCCAGCTTGGAATACAGTGGTTGCCTAGCAACAGTCACTGGGGAATCTGTTGCCTAAAGCTACAGGTCCTCTTTTTGTTTTTAATCCCTCAATTTTTAATGACTTTTCCCTTGAAACCCAGGGCCCTTTTCAGGTTTGTAGAAATACCAATCTTTCCCGTTCATAGCTCCAGTCACCAGATTTCAATATCTAAAGATCTGTCTGACTTTGCTATTAGTTTATAGCTGTGTACTTGATGCAGGTACATAAATACTATATGAATTGCATAGAAGAAAAACAATGATATGTGCACAAGACAAACAGATCTGCCAAGCCACCAGCAAAAGTGAGGACAAAAATATGAACAACATTCAATAGCCTACAGGATGCTCATAAAAACCTTTAAAAGATGGCACCCCTCAGTGAAAACCCTGCGGCCTACAGAACAGCAAAACTGGACAGACTCAGTGGCTGGGCTCTCCCAGGCAGGGCAAGGCATCCCCACTGAAATCTAGGGCTGCTATCTCCAGTTTGGGAAATGGTTGCAGGCGGCTTTGGGGCTGATGCCTGGGAAAGGTGGAGGTTGTGGGGGGAGGGAGGTCAGTGGGGATATAGCAAGGTAGTCCATGCTCCCAAGTTGTCAGTTCCTCCAGGAAAACTGATCCACTGTAATTCCTGGAGATCTGCAGACCCCACCCAGAAGCTGGTAACCTTACTGGTTATCCCTATGAAGGCAGAGACACAGAGAACAGGGCTTGGGGAAAGGATCCTAAGGGAAGGGTTGGACAGCGAAGAGGATTTAAAAACACACTTGTTTCAATGTGATATTCATGTTACTGGATCTGTTTATTTGTTTTTTTGTTCACCCAGGAGTTTGGGGTTTTTTTTGGGGGGGGGAGATTCTTGATGCTGTTGTTTAATACAATGCTTAATTTTTTTTGGATGATAATATCTTTGTAACAGTTAACTTTGTATCTTCTGTTTGCATCTTGGAAACGTTTATGAACTGCTATATAAAACATTACAAAGATGCAAACATGCAAACTATATATAATATCTGATAAATAGAGACCTCTGGAGATGAGGAAGGTTAAGAATAGTGGTTAAGAGAGGTGGCCTGATCAGGAGAACTGGGTTTGATTCCCCATACACCCTCCACATGCAGCCAGCTGGGTGATCTTGGGCCAGCCCAGTTCTCTCAGAGCTCACTCAGCCCCACCTACCTCACAGGGTATCTGTTGTGGGAAGAGAACAGTTAGGCAATTAGGCTTCACTGAGACCCATGAGGCCGGCTGGGTGACCTTGGGCCAATCACAGTTCTCTCAGAGCTCTCTCAGCCTCACCTACCTCACAGGGTGTCTGTTGTGGGAAGGGGAAGGGAAGGCAACCATAAGCTGCTTTGGGACTCCTTTTCATTTTCTTTTCATTCAACCCAGCTTTTCATTTTCTTCCTAACGCCACAGGCATCAGCCATTCACCACCTTCTCTTGATGGAAATGTGCAGGTTTTTCCCTAGCCCTGCTGGGGGGAGAGAATGATTTGTCTGAATCATATGTAATGAGCGCCTTCCCAGGCCAGCAACACTGACAAATGATGTTCCGTTTGGTTTGCTCCCTTAATTCAAGTCCTGGTCCTTGCTGGAACCACGTTGCTGGGGAAATAGATCTCAGATGTTGCCCTGGACTCCTAAACGGTATTTTCATTTGTCAATAATGGGGAGTTGGCAGACCCAGCTCTTGCTGGCTCCTCTCCTGCTTGGGTTTCTCTTCTCATTCTGAGGGCAGCTGGTTGCCACAAAACTCTATATTTAGGCCTGCCTGGTTAGCTGCCTCCAGCGCCTCTCCAACAATCTGTAGAGCTGCAAAGGAGAAGCTCAGAATGTTCCCAACAATGTATTACAGATTTGTGTGTGTGTGTGTGTGTGCAAACTGGCTATCTGCATTGTTCATAGGGCACCGCCGTAACAGTTGGGACTGCTAACTTCCAGGTGGGGCCTGGAGATCTCCCAGAATTGCAACTCATCTTCAGACCTCAGAGACTGGTTCTGCAGGAGAAATTGGCAGTTTTGGCAGACACTGGGACATTATGTCCTGCTGGGAGACCCTCCACTTTCCAAATCCTGTTTGCCCTACCCCCGGTCTCCAGGAATTTCCTAACCTTGAGATGGCAACTCGTACTGGTGGAATTTTTCTTGCAGTGGTAAGGAAGAGATCATGTATGATCATATCACCCAAGAAATGTTTAACAAATTTTAAAAAATAATGAACTCCCACCCATACAGGGCGGTCAAGAAATCTCAGGGTTTCACAAAACTCTTGTTGAGAAAGACTGGCTTATTAGAAAGCTGGCGTTGGCTGGGTGGCACCTCAGCCAAGGACTGGGGAGACATGAGTCCAATCCCTGGTGAGCCCTGAAACTCACCTGATGACCTTGGACCCATCAGTCGCAACCTAACCCACATGGATGGTCAAGATTATGCGAGGGAATTAACTGGCCCTGGGAACCTGGAGGAACAGTAGGATAAAAAAACAAGAGATGGTTGTGACCTTCAGCTGCAACGAAGAAACCACACTGTAAAGAATGTATTAAAAAATCCCACCCACCCCTAGCTGGGGTCTTAATATTTCTTTCAGAGGAACGACCACCCAAATCCCTGGAGGTCTCCCATCCAAATAGCAGCCAGGGTCAGCCCCACTTAGCTTCTAAAATCGGATGGGCTTGGGCTTGTCTGGGCTATCCAGGTCAGGGTGGAATGGCAAACTCTAGTACAGGGGTAGTCAACCTGTGGTCCTCCAGATGTCCATGGACTACAATTCCCATGAGCCCCTGCCAGCGTTTGCTGGCAGGGGCTCGTGGGAATTGTAGTCCATGGACATCTGGAGGACCACAGGTTGACTACCCCTAGTATATACATGGCCTCAGTTGATCTCTTGACTGTCATATTAGTCAGGCTCCCGCTGCAGTCCTCTCAGCTAGCTTCTAGGGATGACAGCCTCCAGGTAGGACCTGGGGATCCTTCAGAATTACAGATCCTCTCCAGATTTCAAAGATCAGTTCCCCTGGAGGAAAGAGATGCTTTGGAGGGAGGACTCTGTGGGATTGTACTTCACTGAGATCCTGTCCTCCCCAGGCTCAATCCCCAAATCTCCAGGAGTTTCCCCACCTAGATCTGCCACCCCTACCCTTCATTCTCTGCTGCTAGCCAGGGGGAACCTAGCAATCCTCCTCCCACGTAAGGCAGCAATCCTCCAGGCCAGGGGTAGTCGAACTGCGGCCCTCCAGATGTCCATGGACTACAATTCCCAGGAGCCCCTGCCAGCATTTGCTGGCAGAGGCTCCTGGGAATTGTAGTCCATGGACATCTGGAGGGCCGCAGTTCGACTACCCCTGCTCCAGGCTTACACCTGATCTCCATACTACTCCACACATCAGTTCCCCTGGAGGAAATGGCTGTTTTGGAGCATGGCTTTATACCCTCCCCTCCTAAAACCCGATTGCCCCAGGCTTCACCTCTAAATCTTCAGGGATGTCATAATGCAGAGTTGGCCGCCTTAAGGTAGCTTAAGACTGGTCATGCTTCTTCTGTCGCTAGTAGCTAGGCAGACTTCTCTTCCGTGGGGAGGGGTGCCAAGTCCTGTGCCCTTGAGTGGCCCTTCCCCTGGGTGTCCTGGCTTAGGCCTCCACCCTCGGGCTGGAGCTACCTAGCATGGCACGGATAACAGCGGCTTGTTTTCATTGCAAACACCCACGTCTTCCCGTCTAGCCTGGGAGTTCACTGTGTTACCTTTGGCCTCCTGAGACTGGCACCGGCTTTACATAAGGGCACCTCACCACACCTCCCTCTAGCCTCATGCTCATGCAAGCGATCAAGGGCTTCTCTCTCTCTCTCTCTCTCTCCTTCTCTCCCTCTCCCTCTTGTCTCATTTAAATTTGGTTCAGCACAAAGTCCATTGGGCACACCCCTGGCCCTGCAACACGCCTTCATGCTTATCATGCCAATGTTTTCCTCATGACAAAGGAAAGGGCATCCGCTTAAAGCCTGGCTGCTGACCTCGTAAAGGCACCACCGACAAAAGAAGAATGGGGGGGGGGGGGACACGCTGAGCTCGAGCATGAAATTGCTGAGCTAGAATTGATCAGCAGATTTTGATCTGACTCATTTGGGGAATAGTCAGGCCAGCGGGTTTTCGATTTGCACCTCAAGTGCTGAAGTAGCACAGCTAGGAAAGCAGTGTTTTGAAGGGGAAAAAAAAATCAGCATTCTTATTTTTGATGCATTTGGGGGGGGTCTAAGATGCTTCTTATATGGGCAGGGCTTTTTAGCCCTTTTATTTCCAATTATTTTTCTTGGTGTTTGTGTTCGTGATAACACCGCTTGCCTCAGATAGATTTCCCCCTGTGGATCTCATGGTAAATCTGTTATTCTTTAAGGCAGGGGTAGTCAATGTGGCCCTTCAGATGTGCATGGACTACAATTCCCATGAGCCCCTGCCAGCAAATGCTGGCAGGGGCTCATGGGAATTGTAGTCCATGGACATCTGGGGGACCACAGGCTGACTACCCCTGCTTTAAGGTACCACAAGACTGTTGTGGGGTTTAACGTGGCTGCCCCTCTGGAACCTATACATCATTGCTCCTTGGGCTAACATCCCATCTTTCCATGAAGAAGAACATGAAGTAGGGATCAAATAAGGCCAGAGGCAGACTTATCAACGCATGAGAAGCCAGTGGATTTCCCCTATTTATAAACAGAGCCATTTTTTATTTCTAAAGAATATTTTTTCCACACAGAATTTTTCAAAGTCTAACATAGCAGGGCCAAAATGTTAAAAAAAACATAACCCCCCGTTTTACCTGAGCATCTAATATATGCATAAGTTAAAATACATTATGGTTTAGGGACTGTGTACATTTCATTCCCCACTCAACAAAACAAAATCAAAGTCCGGTGGCACCCTTAAGACCAACAAAGATTTATTCAAGGCACTCCTTGGTGATATGCTGAAAGTACCTTACAAACACCTTTCCCTTCTCTGCCAAACAGACAACCTGTGAGATAGACAGACCACCCTGAGCCTTAAGGGAGGGTGGTATATAATCGGTAAACCGCTCTGGCGGAGTGGTAAAAATAAAATTGTAAGGGCTAGGTGGGAGGGGAAAGGGGCGGGGCGAGTCCATGATAAAAACTCGGAGGGGCCAATCGGGAGCCGCAAAGCGGCTCCCGATTGGCCCCTCCGAGTGTCACTCCGGGGCAAGTGGCCAATGGGGAGCTGCACGCAAGTGGCCAATGGGGCCAATGGGGCATGCAGGACAGGCCACTTGGCCCGTCCTGCACTCTGCGGTGAGTAGGCCGGCCCCGTTTCTTTCCTGCTGGAGAGGCCACGATGTGACGGGCCTGCACTTCTGGCTGCGCCGAAGCCGGGACATCAGGGGGGAGGGGGGAAGACGCATCGCCACGGCGAGAAGATCAGGCCTGGCGTGTCGGAGATGCGCCGGCCCTGCTCCTTTTGCCGCGCCGAGCCCAGGGCGGAGGGGGGCTGGAAAGGCTTTGCTGCGGCGCAAACAGCTCCTGTCGCTGCGCTGCGGCCACAAAGTCGGGGGGAGAAGGGCCAGCAGGGATGCTGCGGCATGGGGGCTCCGCAAGGAGCCCTGCGAGCCCCCCCCCGCACCAATGCTAGCACCCATTGTATTTTAAAATACAATGGGCTTTGCCCCTAGTAAATAAATAAAATAGGTGCGGCTGAGAGAGTCCCAAGAGAACTGCTCTGTGAGAACAGATCTAAAAGAACTGTGGCCGGCTAAAGGTCACCCAGTTGGTGGACATGAAGGAGTGGAGAATCAAACCTAGTTTTCAAGGCTAGAGGCCTGTGCTGTTTAGCCAATCCACCATTATTCATAAGTTCTGAGACTTGTTTGAATGCTTAGAGATGCCAACCTCCAGGTGGGGCCTGAAGCTCTCCCCAAATGATCACCGATCTCCAGGTGAAAAAGATCAGTCCCCTGGAGAAATTGTCCTTTTCTGAGGTTGGGCTCTGTGGCCTCCCATCCCACCAGCTGCATCTTCCATCTCCATGAATGCCCTCGCCTGGAGTTGGCAACTAGAGGTTCTATTGTGTACTATGAAAAGCAGTACTGAGCATGTGCTGATTTCCTGATAGGGGAAAGTCTTTTTCCTAACCTATGTTATAATGGACCAGCCTTTGTTGTATATGTTGTGTGTTTTAAAACACGTGGGCTTGCAGGTGACAGAGCTTGCTTTTGCAACAAGCCCATCAGAATATTTTTATTTTTATTATTGTTGTTGTTGTTATTATTATTAGATTTCTAGCCCACCACTTCCAATAGCTCATGGCAGGTTAGATTAGAACATATATAAAACCCCCAATAAAATCCCCTAAAACCAAAATTACAAAAAGTCCCAAGATGTCCAGAAGCGCAGGACTAAAAGTAACACGCCCACCCCAGAGATGCACCACTATCAAATGTAAAGCTATCATACTGCTTATGTTTCTGTGCTGGGTTATCAGATGTCTGCTGGGCAGGAGAAACAGGTAGGTGCAACTAGCATCAAAGCCAGGATTGTCAGTGACCTCGAGGTTGGCAAATACCTGTCGCCGGGGTTACCTGTCCCCGAGACTTTGGGAATGGAGCGCAGAATGGCCCGGCTTTGGGGCGGGGAGGGTCCTCAGTCTAAAGCAGCTATTTCCTCCATGGGAACTGACCCCTATCTCCTGGAGACGAGCTATTATTCCAGGGGATCTCCAGATCTCGCCTACGGACTGGCGCCCCAAGTCCCAGCGCCTCTGAGCATGTGCAGAGTTGCTTCGGACAAAGGAAGCCCGCCTGGAGTCCGTCGTCAAGGAAGCTCAGTTTTACCACTCGCCACTCCCAGGTTCCCTTTGATGTCTACCACGTTTAAGGCGCAGGGCGGGACGAGAGGGCGGCGAAACGCCTTTCCGGCATCTTCCTTTGTTCGCTGCCGCCCTTGCCGCGCTAGAGCCGGCAGCGGAGTCACGCATCGCCCCCGTCTCTTTGGCAACACAATGCAGGCAGCTCGCTCGCTCTTTCTCCGCCCCCCCCCCCGCAGGAGGAGGGCCGAGCTCGGGCTCGCCGCTCTCCTCCTGATTGGCTGTGCGGTGCACAAAGGGGAGCAAATTTGGCTCGAGCCCAGGCCCCCCCCGCCTTCCCATTGGCTGCGACGCACGCCTATTCGTATTTTCCTCCCCCCCCCCCACCCGCCCCGTTCTGCACTTGCGGGGCCGATGCTGGCCAGAGGCGAAGACCGGGGAAGCGGCGGCGTCGGCGAGCGGGGCTGGCTTGGCTTTCCTTCTCCTCTTCGTCGTCGTCGTGGCCGCCCGGCAGCCCTGGGCGATGGGGGCAGGATGAGGCGCTGGTGCCGGCCGGCGCCGATGCGCACGCGGGCGCGTAAAGGGCGACAGGGTCGGGGGGCGAGGCGAGCCATGGCAGGCGCAGCCCCCCGCGCCGAATGACTCGATGGGCGGCTGGCGGAGCGGGGCGTCGCACCATGAGGATCGCGCTGCGCAGCCTCGCCCTGCTGCTCTCCCTCGCCGCCGCGCTGGCCTTTGACGCCCAGCCGCCGGGCGGCCCCGGCACGGGAGGCTCCGGCGCCGACGACGCGCCGGGCGGAGCGGGGCTCTCGCGGCCAGAGGGGTCCCCACCGCCGCCGCCACCGCCGCCCTCCCCGTCCCCGCCGGGGCGAGAAGGACAAGGAGAAGAAGAGGCGGCGGACCTGAACGAGCTCAGCTCCTGGGCGGCGGCGGCGGCGGCCACGGCCAACGCCACCGGCGGCCAGCCCACCGCGCCCTCCGGAGCCGGCCCCACCTCCGGCGGCAGGCCTCCGGGCAGCCCCACCCCCCCGCAGGCCGCCCCCGCCGCCGCCTCCCCCTCCGCGCCGGCCGCGAGCATCCCCGGCGACAGCCGCAGCCCGACGCCCACGCCGCCCGCCCGGGAGCTGGAGGAGGACGCGGACGAGGAGGAGCTGGCGGGCCACAGCGGCGCAGGTGAGGGAGGCAGGGCGCCACGCCGGCAGGTATAGCGGCACAAAGGCCAAGGGGCGGCGGGCTCTGCGGACACGGATCCCCCCGACCTGTCGAGGCGCGGCCGGGCGGGCTAAGGTGACGGTGGTCCCGGAGCCCAGGCTGGCTGCAGCAAGGGGCCGTAATAGGCGTTGGTTTGGCTCAGAGCGCCGGGGGGGGGGGCAAACGGGCTCTCCAGATGTCCTTGGGCAAGAGGGAAGACCCCGCTTACAATCGCCTTCCCTTCCACTCCTGGCAGCGGTGACCCAGTGAGGCATGTGGGGCCAAGAGAGCACTGAGAGAACTGAGACAGGCCAAGGTCACCCAGCAGGTCTCCTCTGTTTCAAAGTGGTTTACAATCGCTTTCCTCTCCCCACAACACACACCCTGGGGCTGAGAGAGCCCTAAGAGAACCGTTCTGGAGAACAGCTCTACCAGCACTGGGATTAGCCCAAGGTCACCCAGCTGGCTGCCTGTGGAGGAGCGGGGAATCAAACCCAGCTCACCAGATTAGTGACCATCAACCTGTACATCAAGCTGGCTATGAGCCAGTTGTAGGCCATGGACCTCTGGAAAGCCACGGTTGGGTCACCTCTGTTGTATACCTTGCTTTTCTGCCCAGTGAGGGCCCCCCAAACAGTGCTTGCGATCTTGTCCTTTTATCCTCACAACAGTCTTGTGAGGTGGGTTACACCCAGGCAACAGTGAGAGGGTCAAGGTCGCCCAGTGAGGAGTTGAACCTGGCGTTCCAAATCTAGTTTGCTACACAGTTTATTGGCAGATTTTTCTGTGTGGAGGTTTTTATGGAGAGTGGAGTCTTACTAATGGAGTGAGATGTTGTATATTTGATGGTGCCCCTTAACGCCATTTGTTAAAGTCATGGTTGTGGGTGCTGTAGATGTGTTACACCCACCAACTCTCTACTTATAGGCTACTATAATACTAAATGGTCTCCTTGTCTTTGAAACAAATTCCCACAAATGGCCAATCTTTTGGTGGAGTGAGGGCAAGATTCCCAAATGGCTGAGGCAGTACTAACTCTAAAAGTGATTAACAAAATTGGGTTTTGGTGTTAACCCTGTTTCGGTGTGTTATCTCTGATGGTTATTATCCACACATTTTTATTTGCATTTGGTACTTGTGCTCCTAACTCCCCCTACCCCAGTGTTCTAGATCAGCGGTAGTCAACCTGTGGTCCTCCAGATGTCCATGGACTACAATTCCCATGAGCCCCTGCCAGCGTTTGTAGTCCATGGACATCTGGAGGACCACAGGTTGACTACCCCTGTTCTAGATACTTCTAGAATACTTTTTTGCGTTTCTTGGCTGTTTTGCTAAATTACTGTGGCCGGGGGTAAAACGGTAATCTGGGGAAGGCACTGGCAAGGCCACCCTATATTGAGTCAGCCATGAAAACGCTGGGTCAGACATGACTCCCTGCTTGCACAAGGGATACCTTTACCTTTAATAGAAAAAGGTCGTTTCTTAATTGCCTGTTACTCTCCATGAACCTTCAGGATGGCAATACTTACGGAAGTAAAGCCTTTTCATGAGACGTGTACTGTTCAATGTATTCTAGGAGGTTGAGAAGACCCCAAACAGTTTTTGAAATGTAGCAATATCAATCTTATTACCAAACCAATTCAAACAAATGGCACGTCCTTCTTTGAAGGTGCCTTTTCTTTTATCAGTCCCAGGGCAGGAATTTCTGGTTCTGCTGCATCTATCTATTTGGCTAGAAGAAGCATTCCTCCTTATGTGCAGGAGGGGATGCCTCTTCTCAGGTCTGCTCAGAATCATAGTTGGGTCTATTGAACGGTCCTTCCTTCCCGGAAAGTATTCAGTGTTCATAGGATTGCAATGTATGTCAATGTGCATTCTCCCCCCCCCCCATTTGTGTATGAATTCATACAAGCTGAATAGTTTAAAAGATGTGAGGCAAGTAAGATTTTCTTTAACTGAAAAACCAACCAGGGCTTAAAGCAAGTTACAGATGCTACTATCAGCCGTTCTTCAGGCGGATTCCCTGCCTGATAAATATGTATGTATTTTAGGCTATAGTGACTTAAACTATCTCAGTTTTTAAAATATGTTCACCTGAAAATCGATTTTACAGCTATTTATACAAAACAAAACAAAAACCCTTCTCTATTGTGGTGATTTGTAGGTCTCCTTGGAATTACAGGGCTCTTTCTATGCTCATCAGTACTAACCATCATCAAAGCTATAAAGCATTAGCCCTAAAAATGCATTGGAAATATGGGAAGCGATGGTTCTTTGATCTTCTGAAGCTTAGAGCATAATGAGTATGAATGCTAGCAGAAGTGACTGGCCCTTTATTCTCACTTCCACTCACACGCCCTGTTACAAGCCTGTGGCGGCCATGAAGATTTCTGCTGATGAAGGCATTTTTGTTCAAATAATTGTATTTCAAACATCCAGTTCCAGTGTCAAACTAGGAAGAGGGTTGGACCTGGGTTCAAATCCACACATGGTCATGAAGCTTTTCAGTGGTGGCAGAGACCTCCACATTCCTTAGAAGATGGAATGCCTCTTCTACGTTCTGCTCAGAATCATACCTGGGCTTGCCTAACCTACCTTCCATGTCAAGAACATGGAAGGGGTGAAGAAGAATGGACAGTACTGTGACCTCCTTGGGGAAGGGGCACATACCACCCAAAATCTAACTGTGGAAACCTTTCCTCTTTTAATGGTGTTTCAGCATTTCTGGTTAATTGGTTGATTTTGCTTTGGAAACCTGGATTTATTTTATTTCTTTGTCCAAAACCCTTTGTGCTGAATAAAGGTAAAGGTATCCCCTGTGCAAGCACTGGGTCATGTCTGACCCTTGGGGTGACGCCCTCTAGCGTTTTCATGGCAGACTCAATACGGGGTGGTTTGCCAGTGCCTTCCCCAGTCATTACCGTTTACCCCCCAGCAAGCTGGGTACTCATTTTACCAACCTCGGAAGGATGGAAGTTGTGCTGCATAGACAATCCTAATTTAAATTGTGTCACTCTATTCCTCCTTGGTTCTTCTTCGTTCTTAATTTGGGGGAGCTTGAGAAGGGATATGGAAATGGATGCAGCAAATAGATATGGGGGGGAAAGGTTCCACCTGCCATAAGCCTCTCCAGAGGTTGTGGACCACTTGCAAGAGGCCAGATGGGTGGGGGAGCATCCCATGTTTAATCAGAAGCCAAGGAAACGGCAGGTTATATTTAGGGCTTCAGCCAGATTGCAGTGGGTGTCTCCAGGGGACAAAAGAAGGAAGATTCCAACCCAGTTTGAAGTCTGTACTTGAGACAGTATGTGGACATTGTACCTGTCTTCTCCTTTCCCTCTGCACGGCTTAAGCCTGCCTGCCCATGCACCCAAGAAAATTCATCTGCCACGGGGTTCCTGTGCCACCACAGAAAGGAGGCATGCGGGAAGGGTGGGAAGAGGCTTTGGAAGGGGATTGGGCAGATTCACGGAGGAGAGGTCTGTCAGGAGCTACCAGCTTTGGCGACCAGAGGGAACTTCCATATGCAGAGGTGGTCTGCCTCTTCATACCAGGAGGAGGAAAAGGAGCATCGCAGGAAGGCCGTGGCCCTCCACACATAGTGCTTTTAGGTGTTTCCTCTAACTTATTTGGTGATGAACATGCAATAGCCCTGTAAAATAGGTGCAATTTATTACTTCTGCATTGTGTGTGTGTGGGGGGGGTGGCTAAGAGAGAGGGGCTCAGCTACATGCACCCAGAGAGTTTATTTTTTATAATTTATTGTATCATTTGTATCTTGCCTAGCGCAGTTTCTAAAAAGAGTAGGATTTACAAGAAAAACCTGTAAATTAAAGAATTAAAAATACTCATTGAAATACCATATTGACATCACGGCTCCCTCCTAAAATAAGGTGACCAGATTGTCCTACTTTTGGAGGGACATCTGGGGGCACCTGGCATATTGTACTTACGTTGAAATTAAAAAGTATATCTTACAATACTATTTTTGTGTTCTATGAAAATTTTTGTTGTTCCATATAGACCAGATTTTTAATCAAGAACCTCCCCCCCCCAGTCAGTGGTGTCCCGCTTTACCGATGTTGAAATCTGGTCACCTTATCCTAAATTCAGCAACCGGAACCCCACCTCATTATACCCTCAGTGTGGGTATAATTGGGCAACCTGGGCAGGGATGGTGAAATTTTTACCCCAGAGGGGGCAAATACATTTGCATCCATATATAGGTATGTAAAGAGCCTCTTGTGGCGCAGAGTGGTAAGGCAGCCGTCTGAAAGCTTTGCCCATGAGACTGGGAGTTCAATCCCAGCAGCCGGCTCAAGGTTGACTCAGCCTTCCATCCTTACGAGGTCAGTAAAATGAATACCCAGCTTGCTTGCTGGGGGGTAAACGGTCATGACTGGGGAAGGCACTGGCAAACCACCCCGTATTGAGTCTGCCATGAAAACGCTAGAGGGCGTCACCCCAAGGGTCAGACATGACTCGGTGCTTGCACAGGGGAAACCTTTACCTTTACTTTATAGGTATGTATGTAGGGAAAGGCCCACTAATGACTGCTGTACTCAGTATAGGTGTGCGCTGGTCTCAACCAAAGTCTTGGCGGAAGAGCTCCATTTTACAGGCCCTGTGGAACTGTTGTAGTTCCGACAGGGCCCTGATCTCACTTGAGAGCTCATTCCACCAAGCTGGGCCTAACCCAAAGTTTGTGTCAGCGGTGAGATTTGGACCCAGTGCCTTCTTGGTTTCCAGGGGAGGCTATGAATACAATGAAAATCTAAAAGTGGCTCCCATGTTTCATAGTAAGGTGGCCCTTGTAAGGACAGAAAGACAGGATACAAGTTTTGTAAAAGGAAAACTACTCCATAAGTTATGTGTATTTATTTGTATCCCACCCCCCACTCCCAGTTGCTTACATAGTTCTCCTTTCCGACATTTTATGCACGCAGACAAAAACTGAGGTAGGCTAGACCGAGAATGTTTGGCAAAATGATTCTTACTGTAGGTGACTCAAGAAAGTGAGCCTAGTCACAGGGCTCCCTGAATGCTTCTCCACCTTTTCCCCAAGCCAGGTAACTAGCTGACTGGCCCTGAGTCAGTTGGTGGGGCTGATGACAGGGAAGACTTTGACCTTGAAATTTTACAATATGTCCAACTGAATAGGAATGTAAGCTCTGCAGTGCTCCTCCCCAAAGGTATGTGTGGATGTATGAAGAAGGTGCTGTTTCTTTGGCTCCAGTAGTTCTATGTCTTGTCATGCTGGGCCTGTTTATTCCAATTGATTTCATCATCATCTTTAAATAGGACAGGGTCCTATTAAATAAAAGAGTAAGGCCACCTGGGGAGGAGTTAGGGCGGGCCCTGTCCAGGATAAAAACTCAGAGGGCCCAATCAGGAACCGCAAAGTGTCCATCCGAACTCCTCCGAGTGTCCATCCAGGGCCAAGCAGCCAATGGGGAGGCGCGCAAAGTGCCTTCCTCTTGGCCCCTCACCAGGACAGACCAAAATTCCATTCACCCAGCCCAGTCTGGCTGCCAGTCTGCTCCTGACCACCAAAGGGAGAGGAGGTCAGACAATTTCAAGCTGCTTTGGGTAGTAAAATAAAATCAGAGTCCAGTAGCACCTTTAAGACCATCAAAGATTTATTCAAGGCGTGAGCTTTCAAGTGCAAGCACCCTTCATCTGGCTTTGCACTCGAAAGCTCACGCCTTGAATAAATCCTTGTTGGTCTTAAAGGTGTTCCTGGACTGATTTTATTGTGCTAATTCAGACCAACACAGCTACCCATTTGAATCTATCCTTTGGGTAGTAAAAAGTGGGGGTACAGAAAAACAGCTCCTCCTTGTCATCCTGTCTGCCGTCATCCTGTCTGCCTCCATCCCTGTCTTCTTTATAACCTCTAGCAGTGTCCCTTGTTCAGAAAACAGGCAATTGGGGATGGGTCAGGGAGAACAATTCTTTGGTTTGCAGTTAAAAAGAAGGGCTTTGGAGGGTGAGGTGTGGTCAGCAGGAAGCTGAGGAAAGTACAGTCCTTCCTGAGCACTTTTTATGTAGTGAACACACCTGAAAAGCCAGGGGAAGAGAAAAAGATTGCCATGTTGACATGACAACAACAACAATTCATGGTGGTTTCAGACAATTGTCTGTGTGGTGCGCGTGTTTGGGTTGCTTTTGAGCACAGTATTGGGGGTGGTCAGTATTGGCTCAGGGTGGTTTACATAAAACGTAGAAACGGTACATAAAACTTAGTTTTCATAACAATTTTCATACAACATAAATAACATTAACATTAAACTATAACATAGGTTATATATAACGATGCAAACAAGTCCAGAGCAGAATTCATGGGTGGATCTCTGGGAGGGAGGGAGCAGGGGCCCTGTAGATGTTGCTGGTCTCTCAGTCTCAACCAAATGCCTGGAGGAAGAGCTCCCTTTTGCAGGCCCTGCAGAACTGTTTTAGCTCTGTCAGGGCCTTGGTCTCCTCCGGGAGCTCATTCCACCAGGTGGGGGCCAGGACCGAGAAGGCTCAGGCCATGGTGGAGGCTAGGCGGGCTTCTTTAGGGCGAGGTTAGTGGCGGCGGAGTGTAAAGCTCTTTGAGGAGCATAGGAAGGGAGGCGGGCCCTGACCACGTGTGGCCTTAAAGGTAATTACCAGAACCTTTAGCTGCTCTCGATGTGCTCAGAATTCTTTCTAATAAATACATGCCATTTTATTGTGTTGGGCAATTACAGCCATTGGATGTTGTAGGTACAGAAAGCTCCTTTTGCCTGCTTCAAATGCTGTCCCACTTTGCAGAAATGATTAACTCAGTCATGTTGAGAAATGTGCGTGAAGAAGACTCTTAATCCAGCCTTTCTCAACTTTTTACCATTGACAAACCCCTGAAATATTCTTCAGGCTTTCAGTAGCCCCAGAAGTGACACAATCATGTAGAACATGGTTGGGAAGCATAGCTGTGGACACGCCCACCCAGGGCCCTTTCCCCTCCCCCCCCCCTTGAGGCCCATTAGTGGCCATTTTGGGAGGAGGTGGGTGGGTTGACTTGTATGTCATATCCCCGATAAATGTTTAACAAATATAAAAATATATATAAATATAATTAACTCCCACCCATTTGGGAAACCCTTCCAGAGCCCTCAAGAAACCCCAGGGTTTCACAAAACCCTGATAGAGAAAGCCTCCCTTAATCAGGAGAGATGCTTAATTTCTATCTGTGTGAACTATCAGTGCTCTGAGGTCTGTAGAAATTAAAATTTAAAACTAGATACTACTGAACTTTCAGAATGGTTCCAACTAGAGACAAACTGGGTGGGGGGAAGGTACTTTTAAGGGTGTAATTAATTAAGTGGCGTGGCTGGGGGTTTCACATCACTGACTGTGTCCACAGTTAACTGCGTGTGGCAACAATGACTGTATGGATCAGTGTTATCTGAAGCTGAACCCTGGATCGGGATTCACTGATACGCCCTGTGAGTGGGGAGGTAGACGGGGGTGACTTTCTCAGTTGAAGAAGGAATTGTTCCTAGTGACAGGAGCTCCAGTCTCTGCTGCTGCCTCAGCTAAACAGGTTTCGCAGGCTTTTTGTATGGTTTCTGGCTCATGCTGACGGTATGAGGAAGCATGTCTAATGAGAGTTTCTTTTCGTTAACAACAGCATTGATGGATTCTCTTTTCAACTCCTTTTTTTTTTGCCCCCCCCCCCCTTTGGCAGAAGCTAAGAAATGCTCATGCATCTCTGCGTGGAGCAAGATGCTTGCCTGTTTCTAATAGGGGATGCGTTTGTAATTATTGGTCAAATAAAGCCAAGAAAGAGGCTTGTAGTTTTAAATTTCATAAATATATCAAAACAGTGCTGTTTTACATGCCAGCATGTAAGCTCCAACTGTTTCTCTGTTTTCGTGAGCCAGACCCTGTATTCTGGTCCTTCTCCATGCCTATTTTTGCCTTCTGGTTAATATGAGATGTTACCCAGAAGAAGAAGAGTTGGTTTTTATATCCCACTTTTCACTGTCTGAAGGAATCTCTGATGTGGCTTACAATATTCTTCGCTTCCTTTCCCCACAACAGACACCCTGCAAGTTAGGTGGGGCTGAGATAGCTCTGATAGGACTGCTCTGGGGGGAAAAGCACTATCAGGGCTGTGACTGGCCCAAGGTCGCCCAGCCAGCTGCCTGTGGACGAGCAAGTAATCAAACTTGGCTTGCTAGATTAGAAGCTGCCACTCTTAACCATGACACCACGCTGGCTCTCCGGGTTATTTAGATCTTGGTAACTAAACAGGTCCAAGCCTGGCCAGTATTTTGATGGGAGACCAGCAAGGACCACTGGCGATCTTTAAGCAACAGCTGGACAGATACTTACCATGGATGCTTTAGGCCAGCTTTATCGACCTTCTTACTATTGAGAAACCCCTGAAACATTCTTCAGGTTTTGAGAAACCCCAGAAGTGATGCCAATGCTGAAAGCTCCTGCAGGGCCCACAGCTCACCCGGGAGCTCATTCCACCAGGTCAGGGCCAGGCCCGAGAAGGCCCTGGCCCAGGTTGAGGCCAGGCATGCTTCCCTGGGGCTGGGATTGACCAGTAAATTGGCACCCACAGAGTGTAGGGCTCTATGGGAGGCATAAGGTGACAGGCGGTCCTTTGGGTATGTGAGTCCCAAACCGTGGAGGGCCTTAAAATTAAAACCTTGAAATGGATCTGGACAGCATCTGGCAACCAGGGCAGCCACCTCACCACCGGCTGGATATGGGCCCTCCACGGTGTTCCCCTGAGGACCCATCTCAAATTTCCAAACCTGCTATCTGTCCTCCCTGCCCCTGCCACCAGGTTTAACATTTTTGTAAATGTTGGAGTGGATCCTACCTCTGTGCTACCACTCCCTTGCAAAAAATTGAAAACCATCCAATTTCAACAGCTCTTCTGTTGGAGGAAGATCTACTCTAGGTTGTGGAAGGCTCGTTGAAGCCACCATAACTGCTTCAGTGAAAACTCAATCATCTAATTTTTTTCTCTGCTTGAATTGTCCTCCCTCCTCCATTAATTTCTTGTTCTTTCCCCTGAGTGAGGCTTGCAAAGTGAGGAGGGGGCTAACATGCTTGGCTCCTCTTGCGCCAGCCATTCTGGGATGGCATTCGTCACCCCTTCTCACAATTCCAAGGGTGGCCCCAGGGTTCAGAAGGTTGCAGACTGCTGTTATAGCATGTAAGAAAAGAAATATCCCCGCTGCCAGAAGCATCTAACCATCTCTGAAGCCAAGTGCTATTTATAGGAGGGATTGTATATCTAGGAAACCTTGGACGTTTTTTTCCAGCGGTGCCTACGCCTCTGATTGTCTTGATGGCCTCAAGGGTGTTGCTTCACCCTCTTCCTGCCTCTGTTTCTGCATCCCTTTATCCCAGTTTTCCATATCTGTTTGCCTCCTTTTTTTTTAAAGTTTTGGATGCTTTCCTTGTCAAAACTCCTGACGTTCTTTGAAGTTTGGAAACTGCTAATTATAACGATTAATGCTCTTAGCAGGGTAATTTTTCCAAACTGTACCGTGCTGCTTTTCTAGCATTGAGGGATGGGATGTGAATGCTACACTGTTTGGATGGTTAGCTTATAACATCCTATAGTGCAGGGGTAGTCAAACTGCGGCCCTCCAGATGTCCATGGACTACAATTCCCAGGAGCCCCTGCCAGCGAATGCTGGCAGGGGCTCCTGGGAATTGTAGTCCATGGACATCTGGAGGGCCGCAGTTTGACTACCCCTGCTATAGTGTTTCCTAGAAAGAGGACACACTTGCTAGATCAGTGGTTCTCAACTTACCTGATGGCGCAACCCCCTTTGGGTTGCCAAGGCCGTGGCCGTGCCACCGTGGCGGCTGCCTTGGAGACCCAAAGGGGGTCATAGGGTTGTGCGCGGCCGCTTCGGCGATCACGGAAGCCCGAGGTGGCCAGCAGTGCAAGCTTTCCTCGTACCTGTGAGCCAAAGGCCACATATATATTATGTAAATCCTGCCAAGAAGAATTGATCCTATTGAAGGACTTCATTGGCATACATTAAGTTGAAAAACAGCCACTGATGAAAACTCACTTGAAAACGGTTTTAATCTGGAGGCCATTTTGGTTGTTCTATTAAAAGAAGAGGTTAGACACGTTTAGTTACATTCATTGTGAAATTGTTTATTATAGCCTAGGATAGGTTCTTTTTTTCGGTTTGGTTAAGAGTAGCAGCTTTTAATCTGGAGAGCCAGGTTTGATTCCTCATTCTTCCTCCACACGCAGCCAGCTGGGTGATTTTGAGATAGTCACAGTCCTGTTAGAACTTTTCTCACATAGCAGTTCTCTTAGAACTCTCTCATCCCCACTTACCTCACGGGGAAGGTGATCGTAAGCCACTTTGAGACTCCTTCATGTAGTGCAAAGTGGGGTGTAAACATTCTTCTTGGTTGTGTCTTGCAATCCTAGGAGAGCCAGACTTTGGGCTCTGCAAGTTTGGCTCAATTTGTTTGGGGCATTGGCATTTTCAACACTGGCCCTTCTACTGTCTCCACCAAATTGCTCTGTTTTGAGCTGCTCCAAATGTCCCAGTTGCATCCGCAGGCTGGATTCTCAGTTCTGATTTCTGTCCTGGTTATAAGAGCATGTTTATTACGTATTCTTCTGGGCCATCAGCTGAAACAGGGTGGGTGCATTCAGTCTGGGACATGTCCAGACCTTCTCTGTGACTTTCTGGTCGAGTCTGGATAACAGAGTCTTCTGCCTCAGTGGACGCTGAAAGTCCTGTTTGGTTTGTGGAAGTTGTGGAATGCAGCCAGCTTGGCTTATGTAACAGACGTTGTCTCTGTCCTGGTATTGGGCAGTTCAGGAACATAGGCCTGTTCTCAGGGTCGCTGGGTTACAATCCGGAGGTGTTTCTTAGCTCGGAAGGGGGGAACTGTGGCCCAATTTTTCTACACATACTGATGCTTTCTCTAGAGCTGTAAGGATTCGGAGCACTTTGTGTGCATGATCTTGTAAGAACATCTTCACCAACTACTGGCTTTGATCACTGGCTTTGCCAGTTTTATTTCTGACTAGATTTAAAGCCCGTTGTACTTTTAAATACAACGGGCGCTAGAAAGGGGGGGGGAGGAGGCCTTTTGGGCCCGGGTGGAAGGCCTGTTCCCCGCCCCTTCCCCCCAGTGGCAGTCCGGCCTTCCCCCCCCCCCCCGGGCCTAGAAGCACACCGACGGCCTCTTTGAGGCCCCGGGTGTGATTCTGGGGCCGGGGGCAAGGCCTCCTTTTGTACTCACAACATGGTGCCGCTTCCACGTCGTTTTCGGGACTGTCCTGGTGAGGGCCCAATCGGAAGGCGCTTCGCCACCCATTCTCCGCCCACTTAGGCCTTAGCCTTTTATTTAACAGCGTCCCGCTGTTAAATATATGTCTTTGTGAACTACAAATGGGTTTCAGGGGTCTGATTGGCTGGTTTGGCAGGGAGTTATGTGGCTGTGTGTGGATGCTGTGACACAGTTTACTAATGTAACAGGATTAACTTTTGCTTATATATTCCTACTGTTATGATGGTCAGTTCTTAGTCTGACGAAGAGTGCTTGCACTCGAAAGCTCACGCCTTGAATATATCTTTGATGGTCTTAAAGGTGCTCCTGGACTCTGATTTTATTTCACCAACTAAATTTCACTACAGTACGAAGAAGTCCTATGGCAGAAAACTTCAGCCTGTGTCTTGGACTTCTGAAGATCTGCTGATCTGATTGTAATTTTTTGCCCCCCTAGGAAAACATGGGGTGTGATTCGTTTCCTTCTGTTTTAATTTCCCTTTTTGTTCTGTCGCAGATTTAAGAATGACAGTCCTGCGACAAAAAGCTTCAAAGGGAAATTACAACTTGATATTGCTGAACTTGAACTCATTTACAAGTTCAGAGTGGCGGATTCCCCCCCCCCCCCAGCTTCCAGAGCTGAACAGGGACACAGGATTCCTACAGAGGAATTTCCCCTCTGCTTTCATCAAGCTCATTGTGATGTGCATTGTATTTTTGAATCCTTTACGAGCCTTCTTTACAACATCCCCTCCCACCTATAATGAAAAGACTGATCTCCATTCCCACTAGTGACCCATAGACCGTTTATGCACTGGGAATTTCACTGCCCCAGCTCCCGTGCAGGAGCACAAATAGGGGGTGGATGAGGTGCTTCAGGCCAGATGCTCCCCCATGTAGTTGCAGGAAGAGGTGGGGCAAATCTGCCACGACTAAAGCTCCAGCCTGCAGCACAGCATGAAACCTCCAGTGCATAAACGGTCATAAAGGGACCTTTGATTCTTGAGATCTTATACGCTGGAAGTTTTGTTGGTCTCTGAGCTACCACTGTACTCGGATCTAACCGTTCTATTGCAGACAGTCATGGCCACCCTCTGAAATGATGCTGTTTGTTTTATCGCTGTTCCTGTGGACTTAACTGTAAGCTCCTTCGAGTGAAAATCAGACTGGCGGACTAATACTGCTTTATACTGTTTCCAGCTCTGTGTTAGAAGCTGCCTTGGGAAGCCGTTGGAGCTAAAATTACAGGGCAGTGCGTTTGTCAAATAACACATGCACGAAACCATCCTGTCAAGAAGGCTGGTTTTGTTACTCTCGTGTTGCAGAGGGTGTACACAAGTGGAACCGTGTGCTTAAGCTGCCTAGTGAAATTTTGGGCAGGAGTCACATTAGAACCAGGGATCTCTTGGATAATGGCTCATTCTTTTAGCTGTGGTCCTAAGTCCTGATTTTATTGTATAGAATAGTTCTGCAAAGGGGAGGTGGGAGATATCTGGGTTGTTTTTATAAGAGGTACTCACTGGCCTGCCTGCCTGCCTCCCCCTCCCTCCCCCCCACTCTACCCCACCCTGGTTTGGATCTTCCCCAGAACCTTCTGTACAGATCTTAGCGTGCATTGTGTCGAGGCTAGTCTCTGCAGGATTGACAAGCTCTTGATAGAAATCAACAAGGGACAGTCCCCAGATTTCCAGGGTCAAGGCTTTTGGGAACTCCCCCAAAGTATCTGCACAAGGACCTTAATCTAGGCACCTTGGCAGCTGCTACAGCACTGATTGCAACTTGCTAGGAAAGCTCATCCCAGACCTATGAGTCAACAAAACTAGTTTAGGCTGCTGACCAATGGATAAGGGACTAACTGATGCGGGTTAGCTGGGGGACACAGTTGATGCAGTACCTGAAGAATCTCTTTTGGAGTGACTGTACATCTTGGACTGAGGCTCAACCCAGTATAATGCAATTCTCAAATGCCATTTGGAAATCTCTGCATCATAAACCACTTACATTGTTTGATTTTTGTTGCATTTGACATGTGCTAAGGCTTTTTTTCAGTCTTGTATCCTCCCCCCCCCCAAAAAAAACCCCCAGATGCTTAAAAAAAAGAGTACAGTTTTGTGGTTGGACTTCAAAGGAAAACCCCCCAAAGCTCATCTGGGTGATGGAAAATGAGTAGGCTGATTTAGTCTTGGCAGTGCACTTCTATTTAGTTGGTTGATTGTGCCCAGCTTTTCTGCTAAAATAGCCTTCAAAATGTTGTATAAAAGAAATCTTTTAAAGCAAATACAATTCAAAATGCTGAAATGTGAAACAGAAGCGCAGCGTCGTCTGTATTAAAAATTGGCACTGAAAATCACAGTAAATACTGATACATTAATAGAAGCAAATACAATTGGCAGAAGAAAAGGCCATTCACCCCCATGTCAGGAAATCAATGCATTTCTTCTGCCTCCAGATGAAAATAGCTGTAACAGATCTCCATATGGGCAGTTTTCGTAGCATGATTTTACATTTTTATTGCACATAGAAGCCACCTCAAGTGTGTTCTGCTATTAAAGAGGCAAGCATATTAGTGAGGTATGAATGTTTGAAATGAACTGTATCTTGGCTTTTGATTTTAAAAATTCTCCAAAATGACTGACAAAACATTTTAAAATTAGCAATACGGATGACCGAAAAAGAGCAACTGGAAATTTAAACTGTTGTGTAGACAGACATCTGCAAGAAAGTGAGAAGCAGATTTCGCCACAAGCCCTCTGAAATAAAAGCGCATCATTATTCAATCGGATCTGAATGATTTATGTCCCTGCCTTGTCACCAGTAGCTTCCAAGATAACTGGTATAGAAAATTTAATTAGAACAAGAGAGCAACCCGAGTAAAAAGCTGCAGTAATTGTAGTGTCTGCATTAATAGCTGGTGAAAAGATACCATAGAATCATAGAGTTGGAAGGGGCCATACAGGCCATCTAGTCCAACCCCCTGCTCAGCGCAGGATCAGCCCAAGCATCCTAAAGCATCCAAGAAAAGTGTGTATCCAACCTTTGCTTGAAGACTGCCAGTGAGGGGGAGCTCACCACCTCCTTAGGCAGCCTATTCCACTGCTGAACTACTCTGACTGTGAACATTTTCCCCTGATATCTAGCCTATATCATTGTACTTGTAGTTTAAACCCATTACTGCATGTCCTTTCCTCTGCAGCTAACGGAAACAGCATCCTGCCTTCCTCCAAGTGACAACCTTTCAAATAGGGCTATCGTGTCCCCTCTCAACCTCCTTTTCTCCAGGCTGAACATTCCCATGTCCCTCAACCTATCTTCATAGGGCTTGGTCCCTTGGCCCCAGATCATCCTCGTCGCTCTCCTCTGTACCCTTTCAATTTTATCTACTTCCTTCTTGAAGTGAGGCCTCCAGAACTGCATGGAAGAGCCTGACATTATGGGTAGTAAACAGGCCTTGTCATGTTTGGGTTGCATGGCCCACTCTGTTACATGGAAATGAGCAAAACATGAAAATGCCCCAGATTTTGGCAGCAGGGAGGGGGGATAGCATACAGCTGTCTCACTTTGGCATCTGTCACAATGACTTGACAACTGTCAACCCAGCAGGGATCTGAGGAGAATTTTTTCTGGTCTGACACCCATTACTTCCTCTCTGCAACCCACCCTGGGATCTTGACAAAGCCATTATTCAGCAGAAGCTCCAGCAAACCCACTACTTGCTGACTGGACCAAAAAAAGAATTTCCTACTTCTGAGGAAAACACCTTCAAATATGGGGCAGAAAAGAGAAAGGCTGATGCTTGCTTTGCGGAAAACAAATCTTTTTCCAAGGAGGAGGATTTCTGAATATGATTCTGTGCTACAGCTAGAATCATATTTTGTTTTTTTTTGTTTTATAGTTTCACTTTGTGTTAGTTTACGTCTGTGTGTGTCTAATCTAAAACCTTTTACCCATTTATTTTTTACCTCTGAGAGCCCTTCTATATCTGTTCCCCTCATGCGCTGGCTCTTTTTGGTTCGCTGTTCCACAGGGGAGGAAAGGAGAAGATGCAATCCTCCTCTCACACAGAGAATACAGTCAAAGGGTGAATTAGTAGCTGGCCTACTGCAGCTAGTTGATATTCTTAAAGTCTCTTAAGTCAGGGGTCCCCACCACAGCACAAGGGCCTTTTCTGTGCGGCTGAGGTAAGCTCTGGCAGCCATTTTTGGCTGTTCCCACCCTACTGGGTCAGAGTTCCCAAAGTGCCTACAAGTTCATTAAGGTTGGGGGTTTTTAATCGAGCTAGTAACTCAAAGAGGCCAGGGTGCCTGTGGGAAGTCTCAGTACAGGAGAAAGATGAAGCTACAAGAGAAGGCACAAAGCATTCCATGTTTATATACTGCCATTGTAGACATTGTATGTTTCTCAGGAGGTCTATCTGAGCATTGATTAGGCTAAGATCCGCATCACTCCAATAAGGGTGGCATTCTGTATCCAGTTGGTGTCACAGCGGAGAAGGCCCTGTCCCTCGTGGCCTCCTCCACCCCAGCCAAGCACCAGAGGCAGGGCCATGGTTGAGGATCTCGGTACTGGGCAGGGATATATGAGTGTTGGTAGTCCTTCAGGAACCCTGACACTCAGACATTACTTTTTTCTGTACTGGGATTCTCCATTTTAAGACTGATGTCCTCCTTTGTCCTCTATCCGCTGTATTTTTGGTTTGTAATCTTTTATCTTCACTCGGATTGAGATCCTCAACAGTGTGCAGGAAGTTCTTTGGAAGCTCCCTGTATACAGTGCACATTTTTTGAGGACCCCGCACCCCAAAGTATGATACCTGGCAAGCAGCCCCATGTCTTAGAGAGAGACTTGGTGAGCATCCAGCAGTACCAACAACTGTGGCTGGGGAGAAAAGCAGGGTCTTGATGCTTCTCAAAGTAATTAGCCTTTGATTCTCATGAAGGCTTTGTCAGGCCTGGGAAAACTCTGTGAGGTCATCCAGCAGAAAAGGGATGTAGCCATAAAGCCATTTGAGCCACTTGAGTTGCATCAAACTAGGCCTGGAAGCATTTATGTGCCAATAGCAACGTCTGCTCTTTACTGATGCCATGTATGTTGTAAACAGGAAGTCAGGAGAGTCATTTCTCACTGTCTTGAATTTACTTCTGGTTTACAGCTACTTATTTTGACAGCATTGGTTGGGCTGGTGATTGGGAATGTTACTGAACGTTGTTGCTTTGCTAGAAACGACGTTTATTATTATTATTATTATTATTATTATTATTATTATTTAATCTTCCCTTGTGCACATAGGACCTACTGATCATTTGTGTAGCCATGTCTGTTTCCTCAGACTGAATTTCCCACATGAAAACAACTTAATGTTTATTAATTTGGATTTTTATATCACCCTTCCCTACAGCTCTGGGTGGTTTACATAGAACGCTGTACAAAATTACATAGAACATTATAACAATCTGTCAGGTAACAATGATAACATAACAGCATGAACAACAACACTGAGATATCCCCGGGGAGATCAGATTGTTCAGTCATGGAAGGGGCGTCTGAGGGGGGGGAGGACGACTAGCAGATGTTTTGAGTCGGCCGGTCTCAAGCAAATGCCTGGTGGAGGAGCTTCCTTTTGCAGTTTGGCCATCCCGGCTTTAGAGGGTGAACTCTGGCATTCGACCCTTCTGAGGTCCTGGTCCTCCCTAGACTCCATCTCCAAATTCCTAGGAGTTTCCCAATCTGTATCTGCTAAACCTACCCCCCCCCCCACCCCGGTGGCTACCTGTCCTGGTCAGGGAATGCCAACAACAAAGATGGCTGTAAAAGAAAAAAGGCTTTTGCTGGTGAAATAAAAATGAATATTAGTATCGCAATTACGTGGAATGCCCATGTTGGCTGATATATTTAGAGCATTTTCATTCTCCCTTCCAAGGAGTGGCATCCACTGGACTCCCAGGCACTATCTTACCCTCATCACAGCCTTGTGAGGCAGGTTTGAGCTGAGAGAAAGTAACTGCCTCGAGGCCCCTCAGCAAGCTTCCATGACAGGGTGGAGATTCGAGTGTTGTCTTGCGGATCCTAGGCCTTCAAGCACGTTTCCTGTGTACTTTTAGTGATGTTTTATGTCAATAAAATAAGCCTATCCATTTGTTTGTTTTTCCACATGGTGTGCACGGGACAGTCATGGCCAGTTACGGCTTTCCTCTGTGAATGCACATCATAGGAGGGCCACTGCGTGTCTCCCTCTAAAATTCATCCCATTGAGTAATAGGTGCATGAAGTCTCCTATGTAGTCAGACCTCTGGTTCATCTGGCCTTCGGTATTGTCTGGTCTGATTGGCCACAGCTACGCTAGACATCCTGGTATTTTATTGGAGACGTCAAGGAACTAGAAACAGGACAGGTCTGTGCACACCCACCCACCCTATTTAGGTGTTTGTACTGATTTCTTTCCTCAGATATATAAATATCCCATTTAGGATCCCAATGGGGATCCAAAGCAATTTCACCCCCTCTTCACGTTACCCTCACAACAAACAGCCCTGTGAGGAAAATTAGGGAAAGAGAAAGCAATTAGTCCGAAGTCATACTTCCATGTAGAGATTTTAAATTATGGGTAAATGGCCTTTTTGGGGAGAGGGGGGTGCTAGACAAGATTTGATAACCTCTACAGGCTCTCCCTGACAAATACACCCCATGGATACATCTTAATCTGTAAGGTCTTTTGATAGTGACCAGTCCTTGGGTTGAATGACAATAATTGATGCTGCTACTGGTTGTAGATGGTGCTAATACTTGGTGCAGTGGTTGAGAGCGCTGACTTCTAATCTGGTGAGCCGGGTTTGATTCCCTGCTCCTCCACATGCAGCCAGCTGGATGACCTTGGGTTTGCCACAGCACTGATAAAGGTGCTCTGACCGAGCAGTAATATCAGGACTCTCTCAGCCTCACCTCCCTCACGGGGTGTCAGTTGTGGGGAGAGGAAAGGGAAGGCAATTGAAAGCCGCTATGAGACTCCTTCAGGTAGAGAAAAGTGGCATATAAGAACCAAATCTTAAATTGTTTTATTGTTTTATGATAAACATATTAAAATAAAGTAACATATTTTTATCTTTATGTATATATTTATAACTGTTTTATGTACACTGTGCTGAGCTGGTTCCAGGAGGGTGCTATAGAATTTTAATGCATAATAGTAATAATAATAATAATAATAATAATAATAAACATGGGACTACTGGGGCTCAAATTAGTTCTGATTGTGCAGGATACTCATTTTGGGCAGCAAAGGACCTTGAGGTACCTCTGATTGGTGAAAGATGGACAAGGGGAGGGCTCTCAGATGTGGAGAGGTCACATGATTAAGCAAACATTAAGCAAATATTCCTTCTGTCCGATTTGGTCCTAAAGTTGATGGCTAAGGTGAGGCTTGAACCAGAGACAGGTGGTTGTTAACTTTTTTTTTTTTAAAGTTGTGGCAACAAAACCTCTCCTCTGACTCATGCTTAAACAGGTCTGGGTGTAACTCTTCCATGTTACTAAACGTACTGCTTCTAGCAGCTGTCCCTAATGCTGTAGAAGATGACTGTTGGGTGTGGAGATTTGTGGTATGTGCAGTGATGTCAAGATTGTGATTTTTTTTTTTTTTGCAGCATTTTAGCAACATGCTTGTCAGTTGAATAGCGTGGAAGAATTGCGGTATAAATGTTCGGAACAGTAGACCCCTTTCTGATGTCATTTCCTGTGAGGCAAAGTTTTTGTGCATCCCCCATGAATTGTTATTGTTTTTAGGTGCAAAGTCGTGTCTGACCCATTGCGACCCCATGGACAATGATCCTCCAGGCTTTCCTGTCCTCTACCGTTCCCCGGAATCCATTTAAATTTGCACCGACTGCTTCAGTGACTCCATCCAGCCACCTCATTCTCTGTCTTCCCCTTCTTCTTTTGCCCTCAATCGCTCCCAGCATTAGGCTCTTCTCCAGGGAGTCCTTCCTTCTCATCATGAATACCCTAGTTTTTTTCCACCAATTTATTATAGGCATACTATATCAATACTATGCCTGTGAAGAGAAATTACTGTTTGGAAAAGAAAAGTGGATCAAAACAGTTTTGAATCAAGCATCTACTATGTTCTCATTTCCAGAACTCAAATATAGATTTGAAAATGTGATGTTTTTATCTGAAAAATCCTCCCATTTGATGCAGGAGACTCAGAGGTCAGCATCTTCTTTATGAAGAAAAAAAATTGTTTTATCAATCAATTGTGGCTAACTACTACTTGCTTGAATGGTTTGGCTGGCTTCTCTCCCCCCCCTCCACTCCACCACCTCAAGTTCAGGCGAATTTTCCCTGGGCGCCTGTGCTTTGACTGGCGCATGCCTAATATTAATTGATAACACTGCTGAGACTGTGTGTGTGTTGATCCTATATTATTTATGGAAACAAGGCATGTCTTGCTGCATTGCTGATTAATGCCACATGCATTTTTAATAGACCCTTTTTCGACTTCTGTGATCACAGTTAAATAAAGACGCCATGTCTTTTGTCGACATTGATGTTTTCTGCTTTGTTTTATGAGCTTCATTTTAATGTACTTCTTTGTTCTCTCCTCCTTGCCATCTGTAAGCCATTTTCCCTTCTTCCTTCTCGATTCCAGCATACCTTTTTGTTTTGACTTCTTGTAGTATTGGAACAGGCTGCTATTTCGACGTTTCTTGCAGTGATGAAGACTTGGATGATAATAATAAATAAATAGATAGGTAAATAGATAGATAAAGATTCTAATAGCACCTTTAAGACCAACAAAGATTTATTCAAGGTGTGAGCTTTTGAGTGTAAGCATTCTTCCTCAGACTAATGAACAACCATCATAACTGTGTAGATATGATGGTTGTTTATTAGTCTCAGGAAGAGTGCATGCACTCGAAAGCTCATGCCTTAAATAAATCTTTGTTGGTCTTAAAGGTTCATCTGTACACTAATGATCCGTGTTCCATTTACTCTGAGAAAGAGTGCTTGCACTCGAAAGCTCACGCCTTGAATAAATCTTTGTTGGTCTTAAAGGTTCATCTGTACACTTATGATCCGTGTTCCATTTACTCTGAGAAAGAGTGCTTGCACTCAAAAGCTCACGCCTTGAATAAATCTTTGTTGGTCTTAAAAGTTCATCTGTACACTTATGATCCGTGTTCCATTTACTCTGAGAAAGAGTGCTTGCACTCGAAAGCTCATGCCTTGAATAAATCTTTGTTGGTCTTAAAGGTGCTATTGGAATCTTTGTTTGTTTTTGTGCTTCTTTAGACCAACATGGCTACCCACTTGGATGATCATGTTATGGGGCCACGGTTTTGTGAAAAAGAAGAGTTGGTTCTTATATGCTTCTTATAAAGGAGATTTATGGAGGTCTTGCTGACCATTCCATTCAGTGTATCCATTTGCCATCAAATTTCTTTGATGGCTGCTTTTGCATTGGTTGCTATCAAGGATTTTGTGCCTAATGCCATCAGTGTTCAGTCCAGCAGGTGGGTCACAGTGTTGGTCTGATTCAGCAGAACAAAGTTTGAGTCCAGTGCCACCCTTAAGACCAGCAAAGTTTAATTCAGAGTGTAAGCTTTTGTTTGGTATTTCAAGAAAGAGTACATTTTTTTAATTCAACTTGGTTTTCTTATGAACTTGGAGATTGTCAGTGTTTGATCTGTGCATGAAGAGAAGAGGGAGCATGTGAACCCAAGAACTTCTAAGCTCTGGTCCCATAGTAAGCCAACCAGGGTATTTTTGACCAAAGTTTGTGGATAGTACCAATGTTGAGCCAATCATGACATTGTGGCATTCATGTCATGTGGTGGACTGCATCAACTCCCAACAGCAAATCTCTCATTGCTTTCAAGCTATACTTTTAGGCATTCCGCATCACAGTGGATTTGACAGCATTTAACACAGTTATTATGTTTTAGATGGATGTGTTAGTTTGCATGCTACATTCCCCATTGGAGCTGCTAACGAGGCACACCCAAAATTCCTCCCCCAGTACTGTTTCTGCATGGCAAAATGGCACCTCCCCCAAAAGTGGAGCTAGGATATGCACCTTAGATCAGAGGACAGACTAGTTTGATTCCCCAGATGAAAAACAGTGGCTTCCAGTGTATGGGACATCCAGCGTTCTGGATTTGGTACATGTTTAGTCTCGGAGGTAAAGGAAGAACATTTAGATTCTCAACGGCAAAAGGAGTTGCTGTATGAAAAGATTTCATGGAAGATGGCGAATGCGCAGTTCCCCCCCCCCTACACAGATGTTCCCAAAGTGGGCGGTATGCGAATGGTGCAAAGATCCAAGGGGAATTTGGGGGCAGTAGTGGAGCAACAGTCTGAGTCTTCCCGCTGCAGCCACATTTTCCTAGCAAGAAATTTGAATTTGCAGTAGATCTAACACCAGGAAAGAGCAGTAGAGTGTGTGTGTGTGTGGGGGGGGGCACTAAGGATGTGGCTTGGGAGCCCGGGGTGGCAGCCTGAAAATATTTGGGAGCCACAGTTTTAAATAAATAAATATATTCCTGTTTTACCCCAAACCTACCCATAGTCTTTTCTATTTTCCAAAGCATTAATCCACTAAACCTTTTTAGCTGGTTTTACTGACACAATTTTGGGAAAAGGTTGATTTAAAATACTATAAATGAATGGATATCTATTTTGCTTTTATCATAACTGTTTTTAACTGCTTGGGTTGTTTTTAAAGTAGAGTTTCTTTGGTGATGCTAAATCTAATATCGATTACCTAGTTGCTTCGATGCTCCTAACTACGCATGCACATTAGGAACGTAGAAATGTGTCCTTTTTAATTTACTCTTGTTTTCATGGGTTATTGTTCCTTGAACTACCAATTCATTTGCTTCTTGGATGGTATGCCATTTTTATACTATTCATGGTTGGACTGGCACCCAGTAGAAGCAGAACCAAAGCAGGCATCGTTGTGCTTAATGGGAGGCTGCAAAATGCAGCAACTCTGATTTTGTTGTGTAACCTGTAGTATGTGCATATGTTGTTTTATTGCATTTTTATTGCCTGAACTAATTACAAAAGCCACCTTGATGATTCTTCGTGGAGAAGCAGGACAGGCATATCTGAAATACAATAATAGTCTTAGTCAGCAGCATTAAAGCAAGGACACAAGACAGGTTATAAATGGAAAATTACCCAATGTGAATAAAACCAAACCAATAATTAAGAAACTAATAATTAACTCAGAGCTATTATTCACTAAACATAATATTTTTAAAGTTTTTATGCAAAGGAAAATTGAAGGAGATTTGATCTGACTAATAAAACTGAAAATTATTAAGCTAATGGTCAACACCCAACAGATGCAAAATAGTCAGTCGTTGGATGTCTTTGCACCATGAGACTCATCGAGGCACCGAGGACAACTCAGAGTCAAACTCCAGTAAATGCCTCCAAGCCAAACTCCAATAAAAGATTTCATATGATGCTCATCTAAACCAGGCTTTTCCAACCAGGGTAGCATAAAACCCTGGGGTTTCTTGACAGGCCTGGAAGGATTTCCCAAATGGGTGGGAATTTGTTAAACTTTAATTTGGAAATGAGACCATATATGGTCATGTCGGCCCATTTCCCCACTCCCAAAATGACCAATGATGGGCCTGGGAAGGGAGGGGCCCCAGGTGTGCGTGTCCACAGCTATGATTCCCAACCATATTCTGCACAGTCACACCACTTCTAGGGTTTCTCGAAGCCTGAAGAATGTTTCATGGAGTTCTCAATGGTAAAAAAGTTGAGAAAGGCTGATCTAAATCCATCAATCTAAAAACTGAAGCCATCCATTAAAAAAACGTGTCCTGAATTATAGCTGGTCCCCAAGATTTACAAAGAGCCTTGTTTCAAAGGAGTCCTTAAGAAAGGATACCACCAATTTATTTGGACAAAGTTTGAATCCAATGGTACCTTTAGCATCTAGTTTTATTCAGGGTTATACCATGAAAAAAAACCCGTACTTGGTAAAGTTCTCTTTGATTCAAACTTTGTTCTACTTCAGAGCCCCATGACAACCCACTTGCACCAATTTATTTGATTATATTCAACATATCCTTAGAAGTTGCTTTACATTCTGATCCCACATGAGCTGAGCCGTGAACCCCGGCAATCACACGCAAGTCCTTTTGAAAACATCAGGGTGAAGAACAAATTGGTAACCCAAGTCTGTAGCTATTTGACCTCTACCAAGTGTGTCACATGGCAACAAACTGACCCCAACAGCTGAGAGACATATGTGGGGTTTCGTCTGAGCAGCAGCCTCTAATCTGGAGAACGAGGTTTGATTCCCCGCTCTTCCACATGCAGTCAGCTGGGTGATCTTTGGCCACTCACAGTTCTCTCAGAGCTATCTCAGCCCCACCTCCCTCACAAGGTGTCTGTTGTGGAGAGGGGAAGGGAAGGTAAGCTGCTTTGAGACTCCTTCAGGTAATAAAAAGAGGATGCAAAAACCCACCTGTCTTCTCTTGAATACACTCTAGAACAGGGGTAGTCAACCTGTGGTCCTCCAGATGTTCATGGACTACAATTCCCATGAGCCCTTGCCAGCAAATGCTGGCAGGGGCTCATGGGAATTGCAGTTCACAAACATCTGGAGGACCACAGGTTGACTACCCCTGCTCCAGAAGGCATTTAGAGCAGTGGTTCTCGAATTGTTTTGAGCTGCTGCCCCCCTTGGCTCACAGGCCCCACCCCTAGTGTCCCCGCCCACACATATGAAGACACACCTCTATACTGGTGTTGGGTGTACTGCAAATTCAGAACACACTATTTTACCTACGCTTCTTTGTTTTTGTTGTTGTGCAACAGCCATATTTTAGTCTGGGAAAAATGATATAATTTCTCTAGCCTATCTTCACCCTGACCTGGATTGCCCAAGCCAGCCAGGCCTCATCAGATCTCGGAAGCTCGGCAGGATTGGCCTTGGGTGGTATTTGGATGGGAAGACTACAAAGGAATACCAGGGTCGCTCTGCAGAGGCAGGCGATGGCCAACCACCTCTGAACATCTCTCACCTTGAAAACTCTGCAGGCTTGCGATAACTGAACTGCAGCTTTCCAAGATGCTCCACCGGTATATTTTCAGCCCGAAGGAACAAACGCTTTTGAGTTTGTATTTCTGCGTCAGTCCGTCTTCTCTAGGGAAGAGAACTGAACCACCGAAGCTTTGAGGAACCTTGAACAACTTGTACAATACAATACAAAAACCTTGGCATCCAAAATATAGAATCATAGAATCAAAGAGTTGGAAGGGGCCATACAGGCCATCTAGTCCAACCCCCTGCTCAACGCAGGATCAGCCCTAAGCATCCTAAAGCATCCAAGAAAAATGTGTATCCAACCTTTGCTTGAAGACTGCCAGTGAGGGGGAGCTCACCACCTCCTTAGGCAGCCTATTCCACTGCTGAACTACTCTGACTGTGATTTTTTTTCCTGATCACTAGCCTATATCGTTGTACTTGAAGTTTAAACCCATTACTGCGTGTCCTCTCCTCTGCAGTATATGAAGCAGTATACAAATTAGTTCTGTAATACAGATCGATAAAGCTGAAAAAAATTACAGCAGACAAGGGAGCAGCAAAGATGCTTGCAGCGATAACGCATGCGAATGGGATTTTTCCAACTGCTCCTGTTTCCATCTCTGAAGCAGTGGAGAGTAATAAAGTAGTGTTGTGGTTAAACAAGGGAGCAGACAGGAAACAAAACAAGGCTCTGTTGCCTTTTTGTCACAACCAATGGGAAAATACTGCTGAGAAACTATGGACTGGACTGCTCCAGCATGGGTACTCTTAATGTTCTTAAAAGGAAGATCCTAGGAGTTTGTCTCAATGCTTCTCAGCACTTCTCAGTTCTTCCAACTGAAAAAAGTCCTGGGGAAGGGAAAATTATCCCCCTCTGAATCTTTCCAGGCCTTCGAGTCTCTAATTTGCAAAAGTAACAAGTAGATACCCCTCCCTCCCATTTCCTTATTTCTTTGATGTTCCGCATCTTGACAATTTTATGAGGCGGTGAACACCCTGCAGCCTTTAGAAACAAAAAGGTAAAGCATCATAAAGCAAGAAACTTGACACTGTAGATAAAAGATTCAAACCATCAATGAGGTGTATTACAAGAGCATTTAAGCAATGAAATATAAAAGCCTGTATCTGAAACAGACCGATCAAAGCATTCCAAAGTCACAGATCTGGGTAAAGAGGAAGCTCCTAATTTAGTGCAGGAGCAAATCAGGTTCCACTGGCAAGTGGATGGTTAGGGAGAGGTTGCCCCACATTATTTTGTTATTTATTGTATGGCATGTATAATAGAAAAAGACACTATCTGTGTATTACTGGCTATACACAATAATATAAAGGTGAATTGAAGAAAAATTCTTCATACAGCTAAGGCTATTCTAGTGGATTCAGTTTTAATATTTTTAACTTCACTATAGTCTCCAATGGTAGTGTAGTGAAAAGCAGCTGGTTCAGCTTGTTTTGATAATTCTTCAGACACAAACGTCTTTGTAGAATAGGCACTGCCCTTTATTTGATCTTCCGGTGTTAAAGATCTTTCAACACTGACATCCATCCAGAGCTAGCTATAAAGATCATTTTCTGGCATGCTCCAAGTCTGCTGGATGTATATCGCATAGCCCGGAGAGCCAGGGATTCTCTGGCAGCCAGGCTAGAGACATTTGGAGGTGGTTTGCATTGTCTGCCTCTGTGTCATGACCCTGTTGTTCCTTGGAGGTCTCCCATCCAGATACTAGCCAGGGTTGGCCCTGCTTAGCCTCTGAGATCTAACAAGATCAGGCTTTCCTGGGCTATCTGCGTCATCTTCCCACAGACCCATTATGCACGGGGGTTTTAGCGCACATTCGGGGTGGAATGGCGGCGACTAAAATCACGGATAACGCACGGAGCTGGCTGCAACCGGCTGCAGCTTCGGTGCATGCCGCCGAAAAAGCCGCGTCAGTGAAACGCGGAAGAAAGCGCAGCTTCCGGGTGAGCGGGGCGCAACCAGAAGCGGCGCCCGGATCGGCGCATGCATAATCAGTTACTCTGGGTTTTGCCGCCGTCGCGCCCCGCCCCGTGTATAACCGGTATGCGTCGCGTCTTCCCCCTCCGCGTTTTCCATGTGACCCGAAATCGCCGTTTCGGCGGCCGTGCATAATGGGCCACAATGACAGTGGGAAGGAGACTCTTACCTTACCCATCTCATCTTCAAAAGCAGTAGAATCTGAAGCAGGGACCTGATTCCAAAATTGCTTGTCAACCTCCTGTAGAAACAATGGGCACTTCAGATTTCTTGGCCTGAGATCCACTTTAGGGCTTCAAAGATAAAACCAAGCATTTTAGGTGCTAGTGGCAAGATGTGTTCCCTATAATCAGTGCCCACTAGTGGTGGTCTTGATGTGCTTTGAGCCACCTGGAATTCCCGTGTCACCGTTAAAGCCAACTCATTGACATACAGAGAATTTCCTCACATAACATTTTTTTAAAACCCTTTTTATTAAACATTTAATACTGAGGTATAAAGGTACAGGGGGAGAAGACAAGAAGAATGAAAGACAAAGAGTAGACAAGGTAAAATCGCCACAATTAATTTTTGAGTTTGTCGTCGGCTAGGACAATTGCCAAACAATTCAAATTCATCCAGTTCTTACAGGTTTATTTTCTTATACCAAAAATAGAATTAAAAATTAAGTTATTTTCTTCAATCCTTAAAATGGCAGATCATCAGATCATACTTTCTGCCCTTTCATGCAAGAGGTCAATGAAGGGTTTCCAGTTATTTATGAAAGAAGTTGTTGTCTTTTTCCTAATCAAAGATGCAAGTTTGGCCATTTCTGCACGTTCCAACATCTTTAACGGCTAGCCTTCCACTGTAGGTAGCCTCACAGATTTCCTTGCGTAGATTGAGTACAAAGTCTTCCAAGTGTGTCATTTTACAAGGGCACTCCTGCTACTTTGGCCGGCTATTTTGTGGGAAGGAGGTTAGACACACTCTTGTGGATTGGGAGGGCAAAACAGGAAGCAAATCTTGCCTTGGTCTATCATTTAACAAGTATTTGTGCTTCCATTCCTTGGGGCTAGGCTAGGTCAGTGTGTGCTGGTATTGCGTACACAGAAATTTGCTTCGGCCTTCCAAGAATTTGACTTGCTAAGCCAGAACAGATGATGGGGGGCGGGGAGGGCTGTGGATTAAGACGGAATAATAGGGAACTGAGCTGTGGGAATATGTGTGGGAATATTCATCCTTTCTGGGCTCTATTCCCTAATCTTCACAAATCTTGTCACCCAGAGCTAGCTACTCAACTGTGACAGGTTAAAGTGGCTATTTAAGATAATGGCGAACACTGAAAGCTGAATTCATTGGGCTTGTAAACAGACATGGCTACTGCAGAAGATTCCATTGTAACCTGTTTTGGGGGATGACTTTAACGTTTGCTATATTTGGGGTGTGCGTAGGGACCTGTTATTCTTCCCTAGGACCCACAGGCTTCCTCATAATATACTCTGCCTTCCTCAGGACTTAGGTTTCAGATGGATAGCGGGTTGGAGACACCCTTCTGTGCTCCTTCTCTGAAATCGAATTTGACAGCAGTGCTACCATATCGGCCTGTGTCATCCCAGCTAAAGGAGGTAGATTTACAGGCTGCACAGGCTCCCTTCCAATCCCTGCTCCTACAAGTGGCCAGATTGGCCATCTCAGCCCTTGCAGCAGGAAGTTCTAGGCCGCCAATTAGCCTACCTGCAGGCTGTCAACCAGTTTTGTAGGCTTCAGGGTTCCCGCCCTGAATTGTCTTATCACCTTGGTAGAGGACTGGGTAGCCCTAAAATGGTTTTGTCCCCAGTTGGTTGGTTGACTGACTGGTTGCTACCCTCCTGTCTTCCTATTTGCAGTAAGTGTTTACTTTCTTCCCTGTGTGTCTCAAAGCAGAAAGAGGAGGAGTTCTATCATGCACACATATGCATACCTGCATGCACACATGTGCACTAAGGGAAGTAGGTTTCACTCCTTGATATTTACATGCATTTTTAACCATTTAGTTTGTAGAATATTTTTGACATAGTATGGTGGCCAGATTCCCCTTCCCCAGACACTATTGGGGGATGGGGGGTAAGGCTGCGAGATCCAAGTTGGAAAACCTATGGAGATGGAGACTAGGCATGACAGGGACACACAGTGCCACAGTGTCTACCTTCCATCCAAAGAAGCTGTTTTCTCCAGGGGGACTGGTCTCTCTAGTCTGGAGATGAGCTGTAATTCCACGGGATCCCCAGGCCCCACCTGCAGAATGGCTGCACTACATCTTGTTCAGTCTGTAGACAGGTTTTATTTAACTCTGCAGGACTCTTGGAGCCAGTAGTTAAGGAGGTGTCAAGGACAGGAGCCTGTGTTCTCTTTTGTTGTCATCCAGTGCTGGTTTGGTTTTCTGCTAGCTCCCCCCCCCCCCCCCCAAAATCTCTGTTCTGTTCTTTGATGCCTCCTTGCTTTCTCAGGGCTGTAATAAGCATGCTAACCGTTTACCCGAAGCAGGCTTTAGCTCACCAAACAGACAGTGAATTAGCCAAGAAGTTCACGCTCATCCTCTTGCAGAACAGGATTTTGCTTTTCTTTGCAGTGATGCCTTTTTCTGCCTGAGTTGGTTTCATCTGTCTCTTGGGAATTCATGTCAGCAGGCTGCTGAGCCGGGTTTCCCCAAGTGCTCATGTCCAACCTTGCATCACAATATTCTGCATTTTGAAAATTATTTTGCAAATGATGGCAAAAAGCACGTATTGCATTCAATCTAACTATATAGAAAACACAGACCTTGCCTCAAAGGTGGGGGCTTTGGATGTTTTAGCCCCTCTCAACCCCCCCGGGGATTAAAACTGGGACACTTGTCATACAAAACATATTTTTGAGCACTTGGCTCGCTAGATACAAAAGACTCAGCTGGACATGAACTCCTGCTTTCCTCTGAATTGGCCCAGTGGTCCCTATTGCCTGTTTTGAGTGGGCTTCAGCCAGGAATAGGTTTTTCTTAGCACTTGCTACTTGCTACCATTCAACATCACAGTGATCCAGGTCTACGCCCCAACCACTGCTGCTGAAGAGGATGAAGTTGATCAGTTCTATGAAGCCCTACAACACCTTCTAGAAGCAACGCCCAAAAATGATGTGCTTATCATCATGGGGGATTGGAATGCTAAAGTAGGAAGCCAAAAGATAACCGGGATAACAGGCAAGTTTGGCCTTGGAGTACAAAATGAAGCAGGGCACAGGCTGGTAGAATTTTGTCAAGAGAATACAATGGTCATAGCAAACACTCTTTTCCAGCAACCCAAGAGACGACTCTACACATGGACATCACCAGACGGTCAACACAGAAATCAGATTGACTATGTGCTCTGCAGCCAAAGATGGAAAAGTTCTATCCAGTCAATAAAAACAAGACCAGGAGCTGATTGTGGTTCAGATCATGAACTTCTTGTTGCAAAATTTAGGCTTAAATTGAAGAAAGTAGGGAAAAGCACTAGGCCATTCAGGTATGAACTAAATCATATCCCTGACGAATACACAGTGGAGGTGACAAATAGATTTAAGGAATTAGATCTGATAGACAGAGTGCCTGAAGAACTATGGACGGAGGTTCGCAACATTGTACAAGAGGTAGCAACTAAAACCATCCCAAAGAAAAAGAAATGCAAGAAATCAAAATGGCTGTCTGAGGAAGCTTTACAAATAGCTAAGGAGAGAAGGGAAGTGAAAGGCAAGGGAGAAAGAGAAAGATACACCCAATTGAATGCAGAATTCCAGAGAAAAGCTAGAAGAGATAAGAATGCCTTCTTAAATGAACAGTGCAAACAAATAGAAGAAAACAATAGAATGGGGAGGACCAGAGATCTTTTCAAGAAAATTGGAGATATGAAGAGAACGTTTCATGCAAAGATGGGTATGATAAGGGACCAAAATGGTAGGGACCTCACAGAAGCAGAAGAGATCAAACAAAGGTGGCAAAATTATACAGAAGAACTATACAAGAGCGAGCTTAACATCCCTGATGACCACAATGGGGTAGTTACTGACCTGGAGCCAGACATCCTGGAATGTGAAGTCAAATGGGCCTTAGGAAGTCTGAGCAACAATAAAGCTAGTGGTAGTGACAGCATTCCAGTTGAACTATTCAAAATCTTAAAGGACGATGCAGTAAAAGTGCTACACTCAATATGCCAGCAAATTTGGAAAACTCAACAATGGCCACAGGATTGGAAAAGGTCAGTTTACATTCCAATCCCAAAGAAGGGCAATGCCAAAGAATGTTCAAACTACCGCACCATCGCACTAATTTCTCATGCTAGCAAAGTTATGCTCAAAATCCTACAAGCTAGGCTCCAGCAATATGTGGACCGAGAACTTCCAGAAGTACAGGCAGGATTTCGAAGAGGCAGAGGAACTAGAGATCAAATTGCCAACATACGCTGGATCATGGAGAAAGCTAGGGAGTACCAGAAGAACGTCTACTTCTGCTTCATTGACTATGCTAAAGCCTTTGATTATGTGGAGCACAACAAATTGTGGCAAGTTCTTAAAGAGATGGGAATACCAGAGCATCTTATTTGTCTCTTGAGAAATTTATATGCAGGTCAAGAAGCAACAGTGAGAACTGAACATGGAATCACTGACTGGTTCAAAATTGAGAAAGGAGTTCGGCAAGGCTGTATACTGTCGCCTTGCCTATTTAACTTGTATGCAGAGCACATCATGAGAAATGCGGGATTAGAGGAGTCACAAATTGGGATCAAGATTGCAGGGAGAAATATCAACAACCTCAGATATGCAGATGATACCACTCTAATGGCAGAAAGTGAAGAGGAACTAAAGAGCCTGTTGATGCGGGTGAAGGAGGAGAGTGCCAAAGTTGGCTTGAAACTCAACATCAAGAAAACAAAGATCATGGCATCCGGCCCTCTCAATTCCTGGCAAATAGAAGGGGAAGAAATGGAGATAGTGAGAGATTTTATTTTCCTGGGCTCCAAGATCACTGCAGATGGGGACTGCAGCAAAGAAATTAAAAGACGCTTGCTCCTGGGGAGGAAAGCTATGGCAAATCTAGACAGCATCCTAAAAAGCAGAGACATCACCCTGCCAACAAAAGTGCGTTTAGTCAAGGCTATGGTCTTCCCCGTTGCAATGTATGGCTGCGAAAGTTGGACCATAAGGAAGGCCGAGCGTCAAAGAATTGAGGCTTTTGAACTCTGGTGCTGGAGAAGACTCTTGCGAGTCCCTTGGACTGCAAGGCGAACAAACCAGTCAGTCCTAGAGGAGATCAGCCCTGACTGCTCTTTAGAAGGCCAGATCCTGAAGATGAAACTCAAATATTTTGGCCACCTCATGAGAAGGAAGGACTCCCTGGAGAAGAGCCTAATGCTGGGAGAGATCGAGGGCAAAAGAAGAAGGGGACGACAGAGAATGAGGTGGATGGACGGAGTCACTGAAGCAGTAGGTGCAAACTTAAATGGACTCCGGGGAATGGTAGAGGACAGGAAGGCCTGGAGGATCATTGTCCATGGGGTCGCGATGGGTCGGACACGACTTCGCACATAACAACAACAACTTAAAGAATCCTTTTTTAACTGGAAGTGCCAGGAACTGGACTTCAGGCTGTCCGTTTGCAAACCCCGGGCTCTACCATGTTATACGATGTTCTTGGCTTCTAAAAATAAACAGAGTTGCATGGTTTGCGATAGGGTTGTGCACTTCAAGCTCGAACAGCCACTTTGGCCGCTGAAGAGCACAACCTTGTTTGCAGTGTTAATGCTATATCTCCAAGATCATTTCTGCACAACGATTAAAGGCCAGGCTGGTCTGGTTGTGGGGTTAATTCCCACTAGCGGATGATGTCGGTGCCAGCACAGGCCTGGCCTGGTTCAGGCCCTAGGTTGCCCCGCAGCAAGGGAATGCGGATTATTCCCGCGTTCCCTCCCGTGCCGTGAGAGCCATAGGAGCAGAGAAGAGTCAGTCTGTCCAGGCCCAGTTCCTCCCCCTGCCCTGGCCAGACTACGGTGTTCTGGAAGGGACTGACTCCATGGTACTGCGCTCTGCCGCTGAGGTCATATTCTGTTTAGGAGAATGGTGTTGATAACATGTTCATAAACAGAGAAAAACATGTCTCCTGCTGCCCCCCCTCCTGCAGTGGAACCTTTCTGCCCCATCTGCCTAGTGTGGAGGCACTAATCCAGGGTGGACTGGGTCTGGTGGGGAAAACCTTCCCCTGTGGGGTGCAGGAAGCAGTGGGGTGGAGTGCCCTGCTGCAAACACCTGCGGCACCACCAGTGCAGAATAGGTCCAAATCTCCACTGTGTATACCAGCCTTTCTCCACTTTTTTTACCATTCAGAAACCCCTGAAACATTCTTCAGGCTTTGAGAAACCCCAGAAGTGGGGTTGGGAAACATAGCTGTGTACGTGCCCACCTGGGGTCAGGCCTTCCTTCTTACCCCCTCCAGGCCAATAATTGGCCATTTTGAGAGAGGGGGAGGGTGGATTTGCCTGGTAAATGTTGTAACAGATTTAAATTATAGAGATAGATAGATAGATAGATAGATAGATAGATAGATAGATAGATAGATAGATAGATAGATAGATAGATAGATAGAGAGATACTCCCACCCATTCACAAAACCCTGGTTGAGAAGGCCTGGCGTATACCAATGAGCTACTGCTTCATTTGTTCTGTCGGTCCCTGAAAAAGGATTGCTGGAGAAGACTCTTGCGAGTCCCTTGGACTGCAAAGCAAACAAACCGGTCAGTCCTAGAGGAGAGCAGCCCTGACTGCTCCTTAGAAGGCCAGATCCTGAAGATGAAACTCAAATACTTTGGCCACCTCATGAGAAGGAAGGACTCCCTGGAGAAGAGCCTAATGCTGGGAGCAATTGAGGGCAAAAGAAGAAGGGGATGGCAGAGAATGAGGTGGCTGGATGGAGTCACTGAAGCAGCAGGTGCGAGCTTAAATGGACTCCGGGGAATGGTAGAGGACAGGAAGGCCTGGAGGATAATTGTCTATGGGGTTGTGATGGGTCGGACACGACTTTGCAACTAACAACAACAGCAACAAGGTCCTCTCAGCATTTCCAATATGTGATGTAGAACCTGGGAAGGTAAGGATGTCACATGGAACAGCTGTACTGCCTATAACACTTCCATAGGCTTCCATAGACCAGAGGCATCATACCTCTGGTGAATGTCTGCAAGTCATGGTCATATGGGTTTGAAGAGGTGGACTCCTTATTTTTGTTTATTCCTTCCATGACAGAGCTCGTGGCAGCTTACAGCCTAGATAAAACAAACAGAGAATACTTTATAAGCATATGTCCCCAAATTGTCCTTGACATTTTGCCAATAACTGTGGCTAGCATCTTCAGAGGAAAGACGGCAAGATGGCACGGAGAGATTCCCCTCTTGCTGTGTCCTGCCTCTGAAGATGCCAGCCAATTACCAGCAAAACTCCAGGGTCTGAAATTATCAGACCATGGCCACACAGCCCGGAAAACCCACAACTGCCAGTTGACTCTGGCCTTGAAGGCCTTCGACAGTACGTAGGTTTTATAAGAACCCCTTTTTGCTGTGCATGTTGTGATTGATCTGTTATTGCCCCCTTTCTCTAGTTACCATAGGCAAGTGTTCAGGGAAGCCATCATGGGCCAGGGAGTTCAACATGCTATTCTGATAGTGAGTCCCCAAGCCTTCGTCTCGGGCAGATCTCAAGATCTGACAGCTCTAAACATAGGTGCTGGGGAAAAGGCATACCTGGGTATGAAGGTGGATCCCCAAAGCTACCATGATCTGAAGGCAGAGTTCTTTATGCATTCCTACCACCTTGGAAAAAAACCTGACCCACGTGTATGACCAAATACCAGGGAAGGCAGTAGCTATAAATAGGAGACTCCAGGGATGAAACAGAAGATATTAGAACAAAGAGAGAAAGAAACCAGAACTGACAAGAGCCAACAGGTCTGTTCTCTTTGATTAATTTGGAGAAGTTTGTTTACAAAAGCAATGGAACGTGAATCATTATTTCTTTGTCCTCTGTCATAAGATTAATTGAAACAAGGCATCTTGTTTTCTTTAAACCTAGCATCTTGGAAAGAAATCTGGAGGCAAAAGAGAGTGTGAGGGGGAAATCAAAAAGGTTAGGTAGGCTCGTGTCTCGTTTGCATTTGACTGTATGTTTTGCAACACATTTTGGTCTCTTTCCAAAAGTGGCATGCAAAAAAGATCCACGTGTTTAAGGGAAAACAGAGGTGGCGGCGGAAAGCCGAATTCCGTGAGATGATGAATCATGCCTGCAGCAATGAACCTCTTGGGGGGGGGGAAACGCCCGTCCCAAAGGGTGCCAGTCTTTTTCAAACTTCAGTGGAGAAGATAAGATTTTGTCTGTATCTGCATAGCGTGCTTAGTTTATAAAAGGGAAGGAATTTGCCTGAAAGCTACACCCTGTGAACAAGGGCTGCAGATATCTCTTATGAGACAGATCCTGGCACCTGAAGCTATGTTTGTTGAAGGACCAGGACTTTCTAATAGATTCGAAGTGGAAGTTCTATTCCTCCTTGGCACGCCTCTTCTGCTTGTGACCAGAGTTCATCTGGAGGGTTTGCTAATGCCTCCCGCCTCGCCCCCCTGACTTTTAATGTTCTTGAGCCACCCGATAGAACCATCGTATGTTCCATTATGAAATTACATTATGTACATTACTGTTAAGTCATTTTTGCAGCGGAGCGTGTAGTTTGAGAACATGAAGTCTGTTTGTAATGGGGGCGGGGGCTGCAGTCAGAAAGGCTGGCGTGTATGCAGGAGGCACAAAGCTCCATTTGTCTGGTAGGGTCCTCATTTTGTCCCCCAGCAAAAAAGGGAACTTTGTAGCATGTGGAATGGGAACTGAATTACCATATAATTCCCATCAACCTCAGCAAGATAATGTAGTTTGGCCTATGGAGCATGCCATTTGTGAGGATTACAGTTCCTTTAGTTTTTGCGTGTTTCGATGAGAACTTTTCTTGCTGGCTCCACTAATTATCCCGTGTTCTCCGGACTGCCCCCTGCCCCCAAGAGGGGCCATAAGGCTGTACTCCCACTGGGCCCACCACTGATGGAAGTATCACCACTTATAGGTGACAGTTCTGTTTTCTGAGTCCTCAGGAGAAGACTGTGCTGAGGACAGTGCTATAAATCCTAGATGGATTTATTCTTTATCCACACGGTACAAGAGTTTAGAGACACATTTAAATGTTTTGCTATTAGCAGCAACAGTAGTGCGAAAGCCTTACTGTTTAAACCAGTAAGTGGTGTATTATGTAATGCATTGTGTGTTATGTAATGCTCACATGGGCTTCTGCACATTGCTAGTATCCAGGGAATAACCTAGGATATGAAGTGAAAATTACAACAAACTTTGAGTGCACCAATTTAAAAAAAGATCCCAGGTAGATTGTGAGTGGGTGGACAGGAAGGGTTGTGTCAGGGCTTGATTCTTGTGGACCTTTCTTGCATGCGCAGGGAAATGTTGACCACCACTTGGGGTGGGGAAGTGAATCTCCGAGTCCAGCCTGGCCAGGGATTCTGGTTTTCTTAAGGGAAAGGCATCATCTGTAAGGACTCCTGCTGCATTTTGGACCAGCTGGAGTTTGCAGAGCAGTCTCAAGAGAAGCCCTGTGTAGAACACGTTGCAGAATTCTAGTCAAGAAGTTTTTGTCGCATGGATCACCCTGGCTAGGTCTGATGCTGAGAGATAGGGTGTGAGCTGCTGTGTCTAGTGCAGGTAAAAAAGCGCCAGGCGAGTCACCTTTGTGATTTGGGCCTCCATTCTGCCAACATAGGCTGGCCATTAAAACGAACACACAAATGGATCATTAAAATCAAAACTTGAAATAAATACAAAATATAAGAATGATAGTTTAAAGCATTGAGGAAAGAAGGAGGGATCACTGAGGGAATATGTGTTTCAGCCTTATAACTTCTGTCAGCCATCAACAACAACAAAAACCTACCTCCCCATTTTCCTATTTTAATTTTGCTGATTCAAATGTAATACTTCTGAATTTATTTATTTTTCAATTTATATCCTGCCACTCCCAGTGAACCGGCTCGCAGCGAGTCACAAACAAAACCCCAGTTAAAGCATACAACATAATCCCATTAAAACACTCATTAAAAAATTCCCTATAGTGGCGTCAGTTCAAAATCCCATAGCACTAGCTATCATCCGGTATCAGGGAGACCCTGAGTGTCAGCCCATCCCTGACAGTGATGGTCGGCTAGTGGGGGCTCTCCAAATTCTAGATCTTCTCTTCCTCATCTGCCAGGGAGGTATCAGATCTTCCTGGTCTCGCTTCAACCATAGACCTGGCAGAAGAGCTCCATCTTGCAGGCCCTGTGGAATGCTGGAAGCTCCTGCAGGGCCCTCAGCTTGTCTGGAAGCTCATTCCACCAGGTCGGGGCCAGGACCAAAAAAGCACTGACTCTGGTCGAGGCCAACTGAACTTACCTGGTTTCCCAGATTCACCAACCTGCAGAGCACAAAGCCCTGTGAGGGGCATAAGGCAGTAGGCGGTCCCTCAGATATATGGGTCCCAGACCGCGGTGGGCCTTGGAAGTTAACCTTGAACTGGATCCGGGCTGCAACTGGCACCTAATGCAGCTGTCTCAGCACTGGCTGGATATGAGTCCTCCAAGGTGTTCCAGTGAGGACCCTCACACCAGTTGCCATTTCCCAGTCAGAGACAAGGGCAGGCCACATAGAGCAGGTTACAGAAGTCAGTTCTGGAGGTGACCATCACATGGATCACTGTAGTCAGTAGGACTCTAGTAGCCTTGCCTAACAAAGGTAGTAGAATGCCTGGTGGGCTACCTTAGTGACTTTCGCCTCCGTGGATAGTGAGATGTCCTGAGTCACTCCCAAGTTCCTGGTCTGGGGTGCGGTGGTCAGTTGCATTCCAGTCAGGGTGGGCAAACATGCTTCCCATCCTGCTTCCTTTCTACCCAACCACAGGACCTCCATCTGGGGAGGGGGGGGGGTTGGGTTTCACGCAACTCTGCTCTAACCATCCAGCTATGGCTTCCAAACATCTGGCGAATGGATCCAGGGGGGAATCCCATCCATCCATCCATGATTGTTATGATAATTATTTTTGCATAGGTTTAAGCCACTTTGAGCATTTTTTAATCTGGAGAGTGCATGTAAATGTTCCCCCCTGACACCACAATAGCTTCCCAGAGGGGAAAAAAAGAGTATTTAACCTGGCCCCCAAAGGCAAAGACCAGCCATTCAGAACAAACTTCGCTTGTGCCTGCCACCAGCTGCTTGCCTTCAAGAACAGGCTGGACACCTGAGGCAGTAGCACTTACTGTAATAGCATCATTATTGAGGCTCTTTGGCACACAATTATGTAATCTGAGACTGGCCCCAGATGAATGAATGGCAGGCTTTCCCCCTGGAGTTTCTCTCCCTTGCTCCAGTCACTTCCCTTTTCCCAGGTCTGACTTCCTGGAAATTTACTACTTGTTTAAAAAGGAAAGTGCATTTTGACATTTGTGAATTATTTGCCTCTTTCTCATCTCCACTGTCCCCTTTCAAGGGGCCCATGTGAACCAGTAGAACGTTCCACAATAAAGAGCTACTCTAGGGGAGATGTCTGGGGGGCTGTTGAGAGAGGATGCCTCACGCAGAGATCTGTGGTTAAATTAAAGATCTAATTTTAGATTATTGGCTTTCAAAAGGGAGTGAGGGAAGAGGACTGCCACTGAGGCAGGCCAGTCATGAAATTCTGTGGGTGGCCTGTTTGGACAAACCACTCTGCGAATTATAGTGCATTATAGTGAAACTGGCTATTAAGTGAGCTAACTCCATGCATAGAGTTTGGGAGGGGGAGACTAATGTGACACACAGCCTGAACTTCCTTGGAAAATCTTGGTTTCATCTTTTGAGTCACAGTTACCTTGAACAGGTCTCTCGTAACAGATGGACTCATGGGGGCATGACTATAGGGGTTGGCATTGCTGGTGAAAATTGAACCTATTTTGCATTGCAGTTTAACGTGGAGAGCCAGTTTCAGACTGCCATGGTCTTAGATGCTAATTGTTTTTTTTGGAGGGTGCAGTAATTTATTTACTAGATTTCTTTTGTCACTGCTCACCCAAAGAGTCTTATGGTGACTTACAGCATTAAAACTAATACAGTAAAACAACATGAAACAAACAACAAACATAAAATATTGACATGAAAATATACTTTATAGGAATTTTTCATAATATGGATTCAGGGAGATTGATCTTTCTGCTAATTTTTGGTTATCCAAAATGGCTCAGACAGTTGTTTTTTTTTTGTTTTGTTTTTTAGGACTGCCAGATAACTGTAGTTGAAGAGCATTTAAAAGGTTCTCAGTCTGTTTAAATGCCTTTGGGGTGAACCCTCCAGTTCCAAGAAGGCTTTTAAAAGAACTGCAAGTTCACGTGTCCTCACATCCATCCCTCCCTCCTGCTGCTCTTGGTCCTGAAAAAGGCTTAAAATTTTTAAAGACACTGCATCTTCTTTAAAGTTTTAATGCCTTTTCCTCCTTCCATTGGAATGCTGCAAATCTGGTGCCTCTACTTCAGAGACCCCCCCACCCCCACCGAGCCCCAGATATACATGGATCATCCATTGACTATAATGATCCAAATGCTCTAACACAGTGGTCCCCAACCCCCGGTCCGGGGACCAGGACCGGTCCGTGGATCAGTCGGTACCTCCTCCTCGTTCTCCTCCCTGGCTGCTGCCTCGGGGACTGCCCTGCCACTCTGCCGCCGGGTCACCTTTGGTGAGGCTCCCCCTCAGCATGGCACTGCACAGCTGCTGCTGGCAGCGTCCCCCAGCGGGTGGCGGGAAGTCAGGGGCACCAGCGGGAAAGCAAGTGGAGCAGGGGCTCAGGCAGTGGTGGCGCCGTCCCTCAGCAAAAGACTATCCCACCCCGGGGCCTCAGTAAAATTGTCAAGCATTGACCGGTCCCCAGAGATAAAAAGGTTGGGGACCACTGCGCTAACAAACACCCATCTTATAGAAGCCTTTACTCGTGTCAAGCGTCAGATCTTCCCTTCTGCATACTTGCACGGCAGATTTAATCAGGTTCCACCAGATTGCCGGATGTGTCCTTGTGGGCTTAACCTTGTCCACTATGTCCTGTATTGCCCTCTGTACAATGATGTCCAGATCAGGTTGAACACAATACTGTCTACTGTCTCTGGCTCAGAGGGTGATAAAATAATATTTCTTTTGGCTGACGTTTTCTCTCCTTTCACTTTAATAGTTGCTAATTTCATTCCCTCATCCATTATTTTTAGAAAAATGTTTGTTCCAAGTATAGCCGAGGAATCCTTATTTTATTTGATGTATAATTCTTTTATTCCACTTGCACTTCCACTTTTCTTGCAATTATCTTTTTCTGATAACTTGTTTATACTGTGACATGTATATGTATATATAGAGAGAGATTTTCATTTTACTGTTTTAATGCTTTTTATAATTGTTATGGTTTCAGCTTCAACAATCAATTCAGATTGAATTCAGAGGCATTCTGCTTTTAACTAATCACTGTGGCTGGTAGCTGTTGATCAGCCTCTCCTCCATGCAATTATCCCCCTTTAAGGCTGTCCCTGTGTCTAAAGGTTTGTGACCATCATGATGTCCAAATCCTGAATATGTAGATTCAACAGATAGGAAGAGAGCAGGGTTTGCGGGAAGAGTCGGGTTGGAGCAGAGACCCCCCCACCCCCACCGAGCCCCAGATATACATGGATCATCCATTGACTATAATGATCCAAATGCTCTAACACAGTGGTCCCCAACCCCCGGTCCGGGGACCAGGACCGGTCCGTGGATCAGTCGGTACCTCCTCCTCGTTCTCCTCCCTGGCTGCTGCCTCGGGGACTGCCCTGCCACTCTGCCGCCGGGTCACCTTTGGTGAGGCTCCCCCTCAGCATGGCACTGCACAGCTGCTGCTGGCAGCGTCCCCCAGCGGGTGGCGGGAAGTCAGGGGCACCAGCGGGAAAGCAAGTGGAGCAGGGGCTCAGGCAGTGGTGGCGCCGTCCCTCAGCAAAAGACTATCCCACCCCGGGGCCTCAGTAAAATTGTCAAGCATTGACCGGTCCCCAGAGATAAAAAGGTTGGGGACCACTGCGCTAACAAACACCCATCTTATAGAAGCCTTTACTCGTGTCAAGCGTCAGATCTTCCCTTCTGCATACTTGCACGGCAGATTTAATCAGGTTCCACCAGATTGCCGGATGTGTCCTTGTGGGCTTAACCTTGTCCACTATGTCCTGTATTGCCCTCTGTACAATGATGTCCAGATCAGGTTGAACACAATACTGTCTACTGTCTCTGGCTCAGAGGGTGATAAAATAATATTTCTTTTGGCTGACGTTTTCTCTCCTTTCACTTTAATAGTTGCTAATTTCATTCCCTCATCCATTATTTTTAGAAAAATGTTTGTTCCAAGTATAGCCGAGGAATCCTTATTTTATTTGATGTATAATTCTTTTATTCCACTTGCACTTCCACTTTTCTTGCAATTATCTTTTTCTGATAACTTGTTTATACTGTGACATGTATATGTATATATAGAGAGAGATTTTCATTTTACTGTTTTAATGCTTTTTATAATTGTTATGGTTTCAGCTTCAACAATCAATTCAGATTGAATTCAGAGGCATTCTGCTTTTAACTAATCACTGTGGCTGGTAGCTGTTGATCAGCCTCTCCTCCATGCAATTATCCCCCTTTAAGGCTGTCCCTGTGTCTAAAGGTTTGTGACCATCATGATGTCCAAATCCTGAATATGTAGATTCAACAGATAGGAAGAGAGCAGGGTTTGAGGGAAGAGTCGGGTTGGAGCAGTTGGCCATCTGATCTGGCAATGACAGAATGGAAACACTGTGCTGTGTGCTGTTTGACGTCCCAGTTCGTTGCTTAGATAACAAATAAGGTCAAGTGACTACCTGCTTTGAGCCTCAGGGATAAAGTGAGACAGGGTAGCAAAATAGCAATTATCCTTGCCCTTCTGGTTCAGTGGAGCCACCAGCACAATTGCAGATGCCAGGAAAAAAAAAAAGCGTTGACAAATGGAGGAGAGGGAGAAAGGACTTCAGGGCAAGGCTGTCCAGTTGATGATGCCATATGCACAGCTGAATCAGGACTTTGGAGTCAGCATACCAGAGGACTCGCAAAATGAACCTTTCTTCCTGGTAGAGATATGTAAGCCTCAGTCTGGGTCGTGCTGTGCAATGCAGTCTTGAAGTTGTTGAGTCACCTTTGTCCTTGAAAACAATGGCTTCTCAGTGTCTTACATTATATGGCTGTGCCCTTCCTGGTTCCAAAATTCAATACTGTTGTTATAACATTCAACTTGTATACCACCCCTCTCAATGAATGGGCTTGGAGCAGTTCAGAAGAGCAGGCTAAAACAATCGATGAAACAGTTTAAGCAGCATAAGAATACAAAAAAATACTAAAATTAGCCGTACACAGAAGGTAGCGTGGGAGGAGAGCAATAGTGTAGTTATCAATGTGGGGTTCCGCAGAACGTGGTCCTCTCCTCCCCTATGCTGTTTAACATTTTTATCCACCTTTTGGCCCAGCTGGTGTAGAGTTTTGGGCTGGGTTGTCATCAGTACACTGATGATACCCAGCTCTATCTCTTGATGGATGGCTCCCCTGGCTCCCCACCAGAGTCATTCTTCAGATGTCTGGAAGAAGTGATAGTCTGGTTCAAGCAAAGTTGGTTGAAACTCAACCCTGACAAGACTAGGTTGAGTAGGGAAGGGCCAGATCAGTAAGAACGTTTACCCATCCTGGATGGTGTGCAATTGAAGATCTTGCACGCCACCAGGAACTTGGCTGTGACCTTGGAGTCCTCCCTTTCTATGAAGGCCCAGGTCACTAAAGTAGCCCAGCTGGCGTTCTTCCATCTTCACCAAGTGAGACTCCTAGCACTCTATCTGCCCCAGGATCACCTAGCCACAGTGATCTATATGAAGGTCATCTCCAGGTTAGATTTATGTAACTCACTCTGCGGACCTGACCTTGTCCCTGCTTTGGAAATTACAGCTGGTACAAAATGCAGCTATGAGGGACCTTACTGGGACACATCCAGCCTGTGCTGAGGCAGCTGCATTGGTTGCCAGTTGACTACTGGATCAGGTTCAAGGTATGTTTTCTACCTTTAAGGCCATACATAGCCTGAGCCCACTGTACCTGAGGGACTATCTAACTCCTTATCCCCTGCATAGGTCTCTGTACTCTGCAGTGACTAATAGACTGGAGATCCCTGGGCCACATGGAGTCCACCTGGCCTCAACCAGGGCCAGGGTTTTTTTTGGCCTTGGCCCTAGTTTGGTGGAATGAACTCCTGGAACAGCTGAGGGCCCTGCAGGAACTAAATTCCGCAGGGCCTGGAAGATGGAGCTCATCTGCCAAGCCTTTGGTTGAGACTGGGCAGGGTGGAGTGAAGGACAGTCTAGCCTGTCCTCTAAAATGCTGTAATGCCATCTTCCCATGTATACAGTTGGGGGTAGGGGATAGGATGAGTTGAGGGTTGGTGTGGAGAGAGGGTTAAAGGGGGGGGTAAGATGGGGGGTGGGAAGGTTTTTTAAATTGTTGTATTGGTTTTTTTATGTATCTTATAATTCACCATGAGCCAGCTGTACTAGGAATGATGGAATATAAATCCTTATCCATTGTTGTTCCTCTATATATTTCAGAAACAGCCTAGGGGGTGGGATGTGTCTAGCTGTCCAAGTTGGAATAGGGCCAATCAGGGTGCAGCCAGCTTTGCCCTGATTGGGCCTGCCCCTGTGGCTCCCGCCCTGAACACTAGCCTCTTTGCTCTCAGACGCCTCAGTGCCTGGAGCCAGCAGCAGGTGAGAAGGCCCTGGGCAAAGGGTCTGGTGGAGGTCCTGCTAATGAGGGCCTCCTGACCTGCTAGGCTGGGCCTGCTAATGAGGGCCTCCTGGCCTGCTGACTGCCTGCTAAGGAACTCTGTCTCAGCCCTGCTAACGAGCTGCCCAGCCCCCGCCCGCCCCACTTGATTTGGCTGCAGCTGCGGCCCAAAGCCACCTTAAGCTGCCTGGCCAGGGGCCAGAGGAGGGGACCCTTTCAGGGCCCGTTCTTAGGAACGGGCTTTGAAGCTAGTGTAATAATAAATAATGAAATTATCAGCAACTGACAAAGTCCCCTCTTCCCCCAGCCATCCTCCGTCTGACCTGCAGGGTTGGTAATATAAGCCTGCAGAGGAATGAGAAGAGGAAAAGCGAGAGGGAAGGAGACGGGCCCATATGGTGTTAAATTGCTTTTGCCTCAGCCGTAGGCCTGGCAGAAGAGTGCTGCCTTATAGACCCTGCAAAACTGTGATAGCTCCATCAGGGCCCTGATCTCAGATGGCAACTCATTCCACCAGGCTGGGTTCAGCACTGTAAAGGCCCTGGTCCTGGTCGAGGCCTCATGGATATATTTGGGGCCAGAGATTATGAACAGGTTGGTACTTGGGGAACAGAGTACTCTCCGGGGGACAAATTGGGAGAGACAGTCCCTCAGATCACATAAGGTCCATTAGCTCAGCAGAGTTTTTAAAAGATGATTAATCACAGGGTGGTGGAAGAGAGGTCCATTAGTGGCTGCTAGCCACAGAGTTTTTAGCTGCTGCTCAGAGGCAGTGTTCCTCTGATCACCAGTTAATGAGGAGAAACGATAGGGAGAAGTTGGTCTCCAGGCTGTGCTTGCAAGCTTTCCAGGAGCATCCGGTTGACCATGATGTGAAACAGTGGAACAGATGTCATACTAACAAAATTGTGTCAAGGCATCCTCGAAAGCAAAAACCAGACTGTCCAAATCCCTTAAAATCCAGAGATATTGTTTTACTAGTGGCAGGTAGAAAATGCAGCCAGCTGGCGCGCTGAGTACTTCAATCAATCCCTACCCCAAACTGATAGACTGTCACATGTGAGAAAGAGAAAATTAGTCTAGCTCTGTGTTCCTACCCCCCCCCACACACACACACAACTGCTGTGCCTATGAAGTGCAGATTTCACTCTGGACGGTATTTAGGAACTTGAGAACCCCATTTTTAAAAAGCCGGGCTGAATCGAGCCAAGCTGCATCATTTATTCACACTGCAGAATATGGTGGTTCTTGGCATGGAATTCGAGTTGCCGGTGCAGAATTTTGCCTGTTTCTAAAGCTCAGAATACACACCGTGCTGGCTGTGCAGGATCCCGGCTCAGTTAGAGTTTAATTCTTTGGGGAAAAGGAAAAGAAAAGAAACAGTGCTTTCAGGAGAGGCAGCTGGCGAGCTTTCCAAGGTTTCTGCTTGCATTTCCTCCCGAAAGTTGTGAGCGGGATGAGACGAGGGGAGCCGAGCGATCAGCATCATTGCACACAAAGGTGATGCCACTTTTTGGCACCAGCCTCTTGCTACAGTAGTGACACTGCACAAAAGAGTGCAGTGCGGCAAAAACACAAAACAACCAGAGCGGCATCTTGTCACCAGGCCAACAGCTGATGTTCACAGGGCAGGCGGAGCACATAGTGGGTCAGCAGATGCCTGATAAATCTCCCCACGTGTGCAAGTTGATTGTCATAGGCTTCATTTAATGCAGTGGTAGTCAAACTGCGGCCCTCCAGATGTCCATGGACTACAATTCCCAGGAGCCCCCTGCCAGCATTTGCTGGCAGGGGGCTCCTGGGAATTGAAGTCCATGGACATCTGGAGGGCCGCAGTTTGACTACCCCTGATTTAATGGATGGGGAATTTGGCGTCATGTAGCACCGACGGCTGGCTAGTTTACCCGTGGATAAACGTGGCATGGTCCCCTGCTGTGAGGGAGGATGTTCTACAATTGGGGTGCCACCACAGAAAAGACTCTTTCCTGGGTAGCCTCTTGTCTCATCTTTGATGGTGGTGGTGGTGGTGGGAAGATTCTATGCAGGGCCTTCAAATATCTATTTTCCATTGGGATCATATGAAAGCTGGCAGTCTTCTGTATATTCTATTCTTCAGCTGTTTAGGGCTTCTAAGGTCATATCCTGCGCCTAGAGTTGTGTCCAGAAACTAATGTGGCAACATATGCAACAGTATGTATGTGGATGAACTTCTGTGGATGAACTTCTGTGTTCTTGTTCATCAGAGCTGCAGTGTCCAAATAAGGAACTCTCATACTGGAGATGTTTCCTTTTTGTATCATGGCAGAAAACACAAGCTTTTTTGGGAGGTGGGGGGGAGAATGATGTTATTCCTATGTATGCCTTTCTTCCCAATACCTCCCAGAGGAGATGTGGGTCCTGTCAGAACTCACCTAGTTCCGCAGGGTCTGCAAAACTCTTCCTCCAGGCATTTTGTTGAGGCCGGGCCACCAGAAACATCTGAGAACCTCCCCCCTTCGAAATACTCTCCCTTGTGATGTCCTGCCCTGGCAAATAACATGGGAGAGTAATATGAGGGGATGATGTGAAGAGTCCTGGAAGCTAGGGATGTTTATGCTGCTTTAAATGGGTTAATAGGTTTCGGTTTTAACTTTGCTGTTTTGAATTGTTGTACACCTCCATGAGATGGCTGCCCTCTGTCATTTTACCTCACAACGACCCTTTGAGGTAGGTTAGGATTTGAGTGTGCTGCTGGTCCAAGATCACCCAGCAAAAATGCCATAACAGACTAGAGATTCAAAACTGGGCCTACCAGGCTAAGGCTGGCTCAGAGCACTGATCATGCCCCATTTTAACCATACATCAAACCTGTCTGGTAAGTTAGGCTTGAGAGAGACAGTGACTCGCCTAAGGTCTTACGCAGTGCCATCCTAAACGCAGTCACACCCCTTCTGGGACCATCCGAATCCATTGGCATCCATGGGCTCAGTAGAATGTAACTCTGTTTAGGATGACACTGCCAGTGACTTCACAACATAAATCTTAAATCCACGCCTAACTCTTTAACCGCTTCACCACTAACATTGGACTAACATTGACCTGGATAGCCTGATCCTGTCAGATATTGGAAGCTAAGTGGACTGACCCTAACTAGCGTTTCTATGAGAGACCTCCCAGAATTTGGGTGGTAGTTCCTCCAAGGCTGGGGTAGTCAAACTGCGGCCCTCCAGATGTCCATGGACTACAATTCCCATGAGCCCCTGCCAGCAAATGCTGGCAGGGGCTCATGGGAATTATAGTCCATGGACATCTGGAGGGCCGCAGTTTGACTACCCCTGCTCCAAGGGATCATGATGAATGTCAAACCACGTCTAAACGTCCCTTTCTGGACTGCCAGACAATCCTTGAGTCTCCTGGCTAATAATACACCCCCCCAATGATCAATATATGCCACATGGACTCTTTTCTGCAATGGTTTGCTATGTGGTCACATCCAAAGCAGCTTTCTAGCTTTCTGCCTGATGCTATTGACTAAGGATCACTTATTGTAATAGTTTTGCTCAACAACAGTTGCGTATTGAGTCGCATTGTAGGCACTGATGGCTTATCTTGCTTCAGTGTAGACAGGGCTGGATTCCCTGGGCTCATTTCATGCTTTAAAGCCCACGGTCAATTCATTTCAAAGGCATTTGGCATTATCGCTTTCCAGGCTTTCCTTTTGAAATGTGTGTCCTGGAAGCAGATGGGGCAGCCAAGAGGTCTGCCAAGTAAGTTCCTTGCCAGATTGGCTGTGCCCGTTCTGTGCACACAATGTTGGAGAAGGCAACAGACCTTCGGTTTGTTGGAAGACAAGGCCCTGCAATGTCTCTTAGTCCCAGCCTTCAGAGGGACTATGAGAGACTGCCCGAGCATCCTCCTTGTTTCTGGCTTTCCTTGCTGTTCCCTTTGAGATGTAGACTGGTAACTCTCAGGGAACTTGCTTCCTTCCTGCTCCTTTTAAAACACCCTCTTTCATTCACACAGCCCACAGTTCTGTGGCAACATGGATGCAAGCACGGTTCCGGCATCTGCATCCATCCTAGATAGATAGGATAGATTAGGATTCTGTCTCTTTCCTGCACCATCTAGATGTAATTCCTTAATAAATTATAAACTACTACTCACATGACATAAAAAGACTAAAGAAGTCTCAGCTTGTTTTGTCATTTTCTCTCTTGTGCACGTGCAAACTGCATGGTCAGCTTCTGCTGCTGCTGTAAGCCTTGTGCACTCTCTTAACTTTAGGAAATACTGCCCAAATATTCCAATACAGTTAACTTACTCCATGCCCGGGCCAAACTGGTATCCGTGGCAGGTGGTGCTGGATGCATTTCAGTTGCTGGGCAAATCCCTGTTTGGCAGAGTGATGGGAGGTGGTTTACCAATGCACATCCATTGTGGGTGGCTCAGATAATCCTCTTAAGAGGCATGATGCAGGCCTTAAGGCCTGCTGGGTCCTTCAGGTGTTTGTCCTTGTGTAAAAGGTTAGCATCTGGCTCCAAGTGGCTTCCCACACAGGTGCCAGCAAAAGTCAGAGGGAGATTTCACAAGAGCAAACAATGCAGGGGAGTTCCCCACCCAGTTCATTTAAGGCCACCAGAGGGTAAACTAGGCCCCAGCGGTTGGAGCAGAGTGTATTTGGGAGTTAGATGGATAACAGCATACTTGTCCTGATCTACCTCATGCATTTTTATTGTGCCCTGTTGTCTCCACGCAACTCAAAACAGTTGTGCCTGGCTCTCCTTTCCCTAGTCTGACAGAGGAAAGATTCTGTCATTGAAGTATTGGGAGGTTTCAAGCCAAGGGTGTCAGTTTGCCACTTCCACTCCCACATTTCAAGCTCCTCCACTGCTTGGTGGAGCAGAAAATCAGGGGGAAACCTGTCAATGTTGTGATGTCATTTCCAGTTGTGTGCCTGGAAGTGACATAACAATATCATATGACCCTCTAGGAATTTCCCAAGGCTCTATGGTCAAATAAACGCCATGACACTGGTTTGGAGTGGTTCTGTCTCTCCTGTGTTCTCTTTACCAACAAAGGCAAGGCAAGTATCTGCCTATTTTGGTGGCAGTTACTTCAAAGTGGTTATTCCAAGCAGACACAAAAATGATTCCTCTCAGGCACATCTGGGTTGCCTCCTGCTCTAAAGGGAGAGGACACCTCTAAAGGGAGAGGACACCTTCGCTTTGTATAAGGAGGAAGTGGCTACCAGGAAACACATTGCTGGGCAACGTGGTGCCCACGGGCACCTACACTATGCTGGCTGTCAGTGTCCTGTGCTGTGCCCTTCACCAGTTTGGGTTGGGTGTATTGTTTTATCTGTCAACAAAAGCTTTCCCCATTGCAACCAAGCTCTATTGTTGGAACTGACACTAGATAATGTGCATTTGTGTCCAGTTCCATCTGACTCTTGGGGGTGGGGGAGCAGCCAGTTAAATATGTTAAATGTGTCTTTATGGGGGGGGGATGGATGACTAAATTGGCAGTGCAACAAAACAACATCATAGTCCAGTGGTACCTTAAGACCAACAAAGATTTGAATTCGAACTTTTGAACTCGAAAGCTCACCCCTTGAATAAATCTTTGTTGGTCTTAAGGCAGTGGTCCCCAACCCCCGGTCCAGGGACCGGTCCCGGTTCATGGATCAGTCGGTACCAGGCTGCGGCTCCTCCTCATCCTCCTCCCCGGCTGTTGCCTCAGGGGCTACCCTGCTGCTCTGCTGCCAGCTCACCTTTGCTGGTGCTTTCCAGCGGCCACCATGGCTGGGGCTCCCCCTCGGTGTGGCACTGCGCAGCTGCTGCTGGCAGCAACCCCCAGTAGGCCGCGGGAAGTCAGGGGCGCTGGCAGGAAAGCAAGTGGAGCAGGGGCTCAGGTGGTGGCGGCGATGTCCCTCGGGAAAAGACTACCCCCCCCCCGGGCCTCAGAAAAATTGTCAAGCGTTGATCAGTCCCCGGTGATAAAAAGGTTGGGGACCGCTGTCTTAAGGTACCACTGGACTTTGATTTTGCTTTGTTGTGCTGCTTCAGACCAACACAGCTATCCACTTGAATCTAAATTGGCAGTAATTAACAGCCCCCCCCCAATCTCTCCCAAGGAACATTGCATGGCTCTCCAGTTGCCAACTCAAGTGTGCTTCTCTCTTTTATTCCTTGTCAAAGCCAGACGGCAGATTCTTCAAGGAGAAAAGGGGAGGGTTTTTTTGGGGGGGGGGGACAAGCAGGAAGAATATGGAATAGAGAGGAGGAAGTTCTCACTGGGGAGAAGGGTGGGTATAAAATAAGTGGTAACTGGGGTGACATGGTGGGGGTGAACCTCAGAACTGTCAAGTGAAGCAGGAGGGGGCAGCGCATGGTTTGCATGCCAGGGGTGCCAAGATCGGACCCAGGCCTTTGCAGTGAAAGGGCCTTACATAGCAAAGAGCTGTAAAAGGGTCTTTCTCTGTTTGGGTTTCTGGACATCCCCGAACTACATGGACCAGTGAAGACAAAGCATGGCATGGAAAAGGGCCACAGCTCAGTAGTAACACATGTGCTTTGGGATACATGTTGTCCTGCTAATGTGGTCCTGCCCTATCTCTGCAAAGATGCTTCACTTTATCGAATGGGACGAACTCTCCTGTGGCTTACAAGCATTTTGGCTGCCGCAGTTCTGGACACCCTTCAAGAGGTGGCCCCATATAGAGTGAATTGCAGTAGTCCAGTAGGGAGGTTGCTAAGGCAGGCACGGTACAGACAGGAAAAAGACTGGAATGTTCCCGTGGCAGAAATGTAAGATCTGGAAAAAACGCTAATATTCTCATTGCCTTTGTGAAGTTAGAAAACTTAGTGTGTGTGTGCGTGTGTGTGCGTGCATGTTAGTCACCAAGATGATTCTTTATGCAGTTTGAAAGCTTCCCTTTGATTAGCATTTACAGAGCAGCGTGTTCACTAGTACCAAGACAGGTTGCTGTCGTGTAATGCATCAATGGGGGGAAAGTTGCTTTTATGAGGCACTGGCTTGTCTGCACAGGAGTTGGAGAGGTTGATGGCAATATTGAGGGCGCCTGGAAAGACTGTGTAGGTGTAGCCGTAACCCAGGAATGTAAATTGTGCCTGTCCATTTAAAAATTGTTGCAAATCAATACCGCCCCCCCCCCCAATTTAGTGAATATAGTGCCTGCATATAGAGCCTCTTGTGGCGCAGAGTGGTAAGGCAGCAGTCTGAAAGCTTTGCCCATGAGGCTGGGAGTTCGATCCCAGCAGCCGGCTCAAGGTCGACTCAGCCTTCCATCCTTCCGAGGTCGGTAAAATGAGTACCCAGCTTGCTGGGGGGTAAACAGTAATGACTGGGGAAGGCACTGGCAAACCACCCCGTACTGAGTCTGCCATGAAAACGCTGGAGGGCGTCACCCCAAGGGTCAGACATGACCCAGTGCTTGCACAGGGTATACCTTTTTAGTGCCTGCACATGCGCCGGGGGAATCACATAGGTTGAAATGATATGTCACCCCAGATATCTGTCAAAAAGTTTACAACCTTGCTACGATGAATATTGAATTTGCACCCTGTGAATGCTCAGAAGCTAAACTAAAATCACAGGTAGGAAAAAAAGGGATGGAAAACAAACTTTTACCTCAAACTTCTAATCTGCAAAAGTTGACAGGATGCCAATTCATGTGTTGATGGAACTAATTTTAGATATTTCATGGTTCAAAACTCCTCATTCTTACTTTTATGACTCCTTCTCAGTCACATGTCATTTAAATAGTAATCTTCTTAAGGTCAGGGATATGCTCTCCCCCCCCCTGCAAGTGTGTGAGCTGCCAAGTCCCCTAATGATCAGAACAAGAACTCACTTCTTAGAAATAAAAGCCTCTTAGAAGTGAAAGCAAAGCTGTTCATAATTAATCCCTACATAATTAGGCACTGTAATAGTTTTCAGTAATAGCAGGTAATAAAGGTGACGTCATTTGAGAAGTTAAGCTTGCTTCCTTTAGGAGCCAGCCAAGGTTGGAGTCCAATGGCACCTTTTAAGTGATATTAGAATATGAAATGAAAGCATGGGAGATGCTTGGACCCTTTCTACTATTCGTCCCACCCCACAGTACAAAGGTTAAGGGGGAAAGGAAGGCTAACCTTTCTCTGACATTGGTGTTGTGCAGTGCCAGGTATATAAATAAGACATCTATTCTACGGATTTTTTTCTCAGAGCCCACAGTGGACATGGCATGCTCGACCGAGACCTGGGTGCATGAAGGGGAGACAGTTGTCGTGAAAGAACTTGCTCCATCCTGTTTCTCGATTCTCCACCAATCCTGGACAAAAGGTCAAGGAGGGGTGTGGTGATGCTGGTTCAAGAGGCTTTCTCCTTCAGGTCACTTCCCATCCCAACTATTCCATTAATTGAATGCGTAGGCCTGGTGTGGGTCGCATTGGAGAGTTTGGCCACCTGTTTGGTGAACCGTCTGCCTAACACAGCACAGATGCCCTTCCAAGTTTTTTGGAGCTGGTGGCTGACTGGACATTGCCATTCCCAACGCTACTAATCCTGGGTGATATAATTGTCCATGCATAGAAATCTAGCTCCTTGCAAAGTGTGGACCTGCTGTCAACCATGGTGAGTGTCTCAGTTTGTAACTGGTCCCGCACAGCAAGCAGCCACACCCTGGACTTAATCTTTGGGGTGGAGATACAAGTGGGTCTGGTGCAGGTTACAAGATTGTGATGGAGGCTCAAATCAGTACCCCACTGCTGCCCAGTGTAGGCAGAGAGCAGAATGACTCTTGCCCAAAGGGATCCTATAGGATTCCAGAATGCTTTATGGGATCCAGTGCCCCCCGGAGACTCAGTGGATGATCTGGTAGAGGGTTGGCATTGTTGACACTCTGAAACCTTTAAGGAACCCCCCCCCTCCAAAAATGTCTTCTCTGCTCCTGACCCAAGCTGGCTCTTTGGTATTCCCAGGAGCTGTGCTCAGTCTCTGTTCGACTGAGACAGCTAGAGTGAGTTTGGGGGAAAACTCCTTGGAAAGCTATAAGAACATCTTATAAGATGCTTATGAATGCTTATGGGGTGGCAGTGAAGGCTGCAAAGAATTAGTACTTTGTGGTCTCTGTGGCCTCTGCTAGCTCCTGCCCAGCACAATTATTCAAAACAATTCAGTCTTTGACACCCCTAGCAAGTGGGCTGTCAGGAATTTCCAAATTGGCTATTAGCTGGGAGGCATTTGCGAGCTTTCTTGCGGAGAAAATCTTGGCGCTCGTCTAGGACTTTCCCACGGAGCTTGATGCACTTGGTAAACTGGAGGCCCCTTGGCCATCTCAAGGTCCTACTTTGGACCACCAGTATGCTCTCCTTGACCAATGTGGACAGAGCTCTGACAGCTGTTCATCTAGCCGCTTACTCCCTGGACCCATGCCCCTCTTGGCTGATGATGAGAAGCTGCGGGTCCCATATTGTATTCCTCCTCCAGCCACAGGCTGCTTTTGATTTCACCCCTGGGAGACAAAACTGGTTCTGGTTGTCACGGTGCATGGAGTGATCTCCTCCTCTTGCCCTGTCACTTTGTCGATGTCCTCCTTTCCTTCCCCACCCCTTAGCTCTTATTGCGCCTGGCTGGTTCCAGAGCTACCACTGGCAGCAACAGGGCGATCGATCAAAAGTGACCAGTGGCTGGGGCCTCTGCCTCCCAGCTAGGGCACAATTGCAGGCATGAGGCTACGATTCCTTTCCTTCCTTAAAGCAAGTACTTGTCCACCAGCTGGGAGCTTGTTTGGAATAAGAAATGCAAAATTGCTTTTTTCAGGCTATTACATGTGTTTCTAAATTGAAATGATAGATCTACAGAGTATTGGAGCTGCTCGGAACTATGGATTGTTTTAAAGAAATTGCCTTGATAGCTAACCGTGCCTTCTTTTGAGATCAGGAGAGGTGCAGTGGTTTCAGTGTCAGACCAGAAATGGGGAGTTCTGGGTTCAACTTCTCACTCAGCTAGGTTGCTTGACTGGAGGTGAATTAGGGACAGTTGTAATATTTTAGGTTGGCCTGTGAAAGGAGGTCTTGAGCTCTTGGTATAAGCCACTCTGAGACCGCGAGGAGAGGGGTGGCTTATAAATATAAATAAATAAGTATAAATGGAAGTTTGGCCAGGTTTTCCATTCTGTCTGGTATGCAAGTCCTTCTTGTCTCATATGGTATTGTAGAGAAGGATGAATTTGCAGTGTGAAAGTTACCCTGTCGAATTCCACAGAGCCTAGGGTTATCACCCATGCTTTTAATCTTTCTCTTTTTTTGTATGTGAGATTGTCTGTAGCTTTGAAGTTAGTGGTGTCAGTATTGGTGTTGATACTGCACTGTATCTTTCTTTTATTTATTTATTTATTTATTTATTATATTTATATACCGCCCTCCCCGAAGGCTCAGGGTAGTTTACACAGGAAGAACAATACATAAGAGCTCTGCGCTCTACTGCCACCAACCAGCTAAGGATCCCTGGCCCTAAAGAAGTCCGCCTGGTCTCGACCAGGGCCAGAGCATTCTCTGTTCTGGCCCCCACCTGGTGGAACGAGCTCCCGGAGGAGATCAGGACCCTGACGGGGCTTAAACAGTTCCGCAGGGCCTGCAAAAACGAGCTCTTCCGCCAGGCATTTGACTGAGACCAGACGTAATCTACAGCGATTGAAGCAGCTACCCGTATGGAGCATCTCCAGTGGTCTGATTAAATTGACGCCACTAAGAGGGAAAAAAAACTGACTTTGAATAGCAGTGGCTTTTCCAGCAGGGGTGTCGGGATTCCTGCAAAATAACTTGGCCTTCTGCAGTAAGCTGGGCCCTCTGCATAGCCAACAGCTTTAGGGCACAATGGTATCCTTTCAGAGCCACTTGTCCTTGCTGCTGGCTTATTGTAAGCTGTCCCTTCTTAAGGAGGACAACTTGTACTGCAAGGTCAAGATGGGCAGAGAAGAGTAAGAGACCGGGAGCACCTTAAAGACTGACAACATTTGTGGCCGTCTGGAACTTTCCTGAGCCACTGCTAGGACTATGACCAGTTTAATTTGAAACCCGTCTGGAGTCAGGTAGAGCAGAAACACAATTCTCTTTCCCCCCAGTGGGTTTCCATTGCAGGATGGGCTTGGGTGGCAGCAGTAAATACACAGCATCCCCCTTATCAGTGCTAGTTGCATGCAATTGTTTTAAGTGGAGTAACGAGTTGTCGGAAGAATGGCCTCGGGTCGCAGTTGTCTGCTGCTGAGGAAGCATCAGGGCCTTTGCTGATCTGCATTAATTGCTAGAGATTAGAGGGTCATTTGAAGCAGTAGGTGCAAACTTAAATGGACTCCGGGGAATGGTAGAGGACAGGAAGGCCTGGAGGATCATTGTCCATGGGATCATGATGGGTTGGATACAACTTTGCACCTAACAACAACAACAACAACAACAAAAGGGTCAAAGCCAGGCCTAGTCTGCAGCCTCTGGGGAATGAGGTGGCAGTGGCTGGAGATGTTTTCTCTGTGTGGCGTTTTGTGTGCAAAGAAACATTTAATGCTGTGATTCCCTCTCCAGTGGCCTGAGGTCATGCAGCCCATCCTGCTGTCTCACCCTTCCTCTTTCTCCCTCAGTCCCACCCTTACTTTTCTCCCCAAGCAGGATCCAAGGTGGCTTACAACAAGCCCAACAATAACAAGATGAGCATTATGTGAACAAGCACTGGAAGTCCCTACACACTCCTACTGTAGAAGCTTTCAGCCCATTTGAGACTTTGAATTTAATTTACAGTATATTTAGAAGAACCTTTCTGAGACTTTGGTTTTGAAGAAGCTTCTTATACAACTGCTGGCTGTTCCTTTTCTACGGTTGCTCTGTTTTGGGATCGGGCAGCTCTTCATTTTTCTCCTTAGGCGAGAAGAATGGTGAGAGCAAGCAGGCGTGTGGAGGGAAGCTCTGGGCCTCTTGGAGGAAATATGGGATTGAAATATAATGGATGGTAAATGGAGCGGTAGAATGAGATCCAGACTCAGGAACCAGGGAAGTTACTATCCCACTGAAAAGAGCAATTCCCATTTCATCTTCTGAAAATTCCTGAGAGTAATCGTAATAATGAGACTATGCTATCTGACAGTGTCCCATGTTAACATCCAGTTCCTCTTTTGTTCCTCTTTTCAGATGTCTTCTGCAATTGCAGCTTAGTTGGGAGTGCGGGCCTGAACGAATGCAACACGACGACCGGTCAGTGCAGGTGCCACAGGGGGTACCATGGCCAGCAGTGTGACCGATGTGAAGCCGGCTACTATCCCCAGCTGAGCACTGGGCGCTGTCTTGTGTGTGGCTGTCACCCCTTCGGTGCTGTTTCCCTTTCCTGCAACAAGTAAGGAGAAGGTTTCTTCCATCCTCCCCCTGCCCCTTTTGCATGGTGGATTGTCCTATGTGTTTAGTTTTATATCAGGACAAGGCTTGTTTGCCCAGAAAGAGCTGCTGCTGTTAGATTTGCATTTTAACAAAATAGCAGTACAGGGAGCCTGGTATGGTGAAATTCAGAAGGGTGTTTTCTATTTGTCCTTCCAGCGTCAGGTAATTCAGATTTTACGCACACACAAAAACCCCAGTAACATCTATCGAATTTGAACATGCTTCTCCTGTTTTCTGGATTTGATAGGCTCCTTGGTAATCTTATTTATTTACTTTGTATGTAGTTTGCTTTTGTTTAAAAACAGTGCAATAGAAACAGTATAATACATCCGATAAAGAATGACCTGGATTGGAACATTAAAGAATACATTAGGAAGCTGTATAATATGTACCAGCATCCTAAAAAGCAGAGACATCACCCTACTTACAAAAGTGCATCTAGTCAAGGCTATGGTCTTTCCAGTTGCAATGTATGGTTGCGAAAGTTAGACCATAAGGAAGGCTGAGTGTCAAAGAATTGAGGCTTTTGAACTCTGGTGCTTGAGAAGACTCTTGCGAGTCCCTTGGACTGCAAGGCGAACAAACCAATCAGTCCTAGAGGAGATCAGCCCTGCCTGCTCCTTAGAAGGCCAGATCCTGAAGATGAAACTCAAATACTTTGGCAACCGCATGAGAAGGAAGGACTCCCTGGAGAAGAGCCTAATGCTGGGAGCGATCGAGGGCAAAAGAAGAAGGGGACGACAGAGAATGAGGTGGCTGGATGGAGTCACTGAAGCAGTAGGTGCAAACTTAAGTGGACTCCAGGGAATGGTAGAGGACAGGAAGGCCTGGAGGATCATTGTCCATGGGGTCGCGATGGGTCGGACACGACTTCGCACATAACAACAACAACAAATAATATGTACCAATAGGACACGTTTTCTCAACCAAGGTTTTGTATATATAAAATTTGTTAAACATGTCATGTTTAACAATGACATTAAATTGTCATCGGTCATGTCAGACCTCCCCACCACGGCCAGTGATTGGCCTGGAGGGAGAGGGACCCCTGGGTAGGCATGTATGTAGCTATCCTTCCCAACCATATTCTGCACCACTTATGGGGTTCTTCAATGGTAAAAACATTGAGAAAGGCTGCATTAGGACATTAGGCAGATCTTTTTTTTTTTTTTTTTTACAGTCAGGCCTCTGTCGTGGATATGAAAGTAAAATGAATCAATGAGTGACAGAAGAAATGCTCATGCCCATGTCTTGAGGCAGGTCCACATGTACACTTCAATTTATAAAGCTGCCTTACGCTGATTCAGAATGTTGTTCCTTTTTGTTCTGTGTCCTCATAAGAAGATCCCTGCTGGATCAGAACAGTGGTGAGTCCAGCATCCTGTCTCACACAGTGTTTCACCTGTTGAGGATGCTGCAAACAGGGCAGAGAGTTCAGGGCTTCCTAGGACTGGTATTCAGATGTTTATGGCCTCTAAACATGGAGGCTCCCTTTGGTAACCTAAATCTGTTCTGCAGGGCCTGTACAATGGAGCTATTCCAGTGGGGCTTATGGTTGAGGCCAAAAACACCATTCACCGTGGAAGCTGGCCTCACCACTAGGGGAAAAGGGATGGAAAGTAGGTTCTTACCAACCTAACCCCCCTGAGATTTTAGTTGAGGCATGAAGTTTAAATTTTTAAATCTTTTTATATTTTTAATGCTGTTACCCACCCTGAGCATTTGGAAGGACAGGATACAAATACATATGCATTTGTTGTTGTTTTTGTTATTATTAACCACAACAGCTAGTAGCTGCTGCATGGACCTCTCCTCTGTGATTCATTCTAAGACCCTTGATAATCTGCCTGTGCTTGTGGCCATCTCTATGTCCTCTGGTAGCAAATTCAGCAGTTTTAACAATTTGTTGAGCTAAGTAGTATCTTCTTATGCCTCCCTGAATCTATTATCATAGAATCATAGATTTGGAAGGTACCTCCTGGATCATCTTGTCCAACCCCCTGCAAATGCAGGAAATTCACAACTACCTGCTTACCCATAGTGACCCCAATTCCATGCCCAGATGATGCTCCCCCCCCCCCCCAAAAAAAAAAGAAACCCAGAATCCCTAGCCATTCTGATCTGGAGGAAATTCACCTCCTGACTCAAAGTGGCTATCGGCATTTCCCTGGGTTTGCAAGAAAGGGCCACAAGAGCCAAGCACTGACAGAATCTCTTCTGCCCAGCCACTTACAATCTGCTTAAATTCACAGAATCAACATGTCTCTGAGGTGGCTATCTAGCCTCTGCTTAAAAACTTTCAAGGAAGGAGAACCCACCACCTCCCAAGGAAGCCTGTTCCACTGAAGAACCGCTCTAAGTGTCAGGAACTTCTTCTGGGGATTTAGTCAAAAATTCTTTTGAATTAATTTCATCCTATTGGTTCTCCTCTGACCCTCTGGGGCAACAGAAAACAGCTCCACTCCATGCTTTGTGATGGCCCTTCAAGTACTTGAAGATGGCTATCATATCACCACTTAGTTGTCTTCTCTCCTGGCTAAATAGACCAAGTACTTCCAGCCTTCCTCAACTATTGCAGCCTTTCTCAACCTTTTTACTATTGAAAATCCCCTGAAACATTCCTCAGGCTTTGAGAAACTCCAGAAGTGGTGCAATTGTGCAGAATATGGTTGGGAAACATAGCAGTGAACATGCATCCCTGGGGGCCCTCCCCTTCCCACCACTTCTAGTGCCATCATTGGCCATTGGGGGGGTAAACGGGTCAATGTGTTCATACCACTTGATAAATGTTTAACAAATATATATTTTTTTAAATAAATAAATATATAGAACAGTAACTCCCACCCATTCAGAAAACCCTCCTGGGGCTGTCAGGAAACCCCTGGGTATCATGAAACCCTGGTTGAGAAAGCCTGATCTTTCCAATTCCAAAGGCCTTTGCCAATTCATAGGGTGCCCCCCTCCCCAGTTCTACTATTCAAGAAAAGAGAGAGAAAGCCCTTTTGACCCACTCTCTCCAACCTATGGACAATCTGTAAGTATCTCTGACTGATAGCACCTCTTTGAAGCCTCAGGCAGGAAAGGGCCTTTCCCAGAACCTGTTGTCTGAGATCCTTTAATCTCAGATTAAAGTGAGATTAAAGTGAACCAGGGGACTTTTGAGAAGTCAAGTAGATCCAGGTTGTTAGGGTTGTAGTTAATGACAGCAGTTCTACAGAATCTCAAGCAGAGTAAGAGGTTTTTTTTAAGTAAGAGGTGCTTGGGACTGCACTTGGGACTTTCTGCCTACAAAGTGTACGTTATTAGAATCATAGAGTTGGAAGGGGCCATACAGGCCATCTAGTCCAACCCCCTGCTCAACGCAGGTTCAGCCCAAAGCATCCTAAAGCATGCATCCTACTGTTCACTTAAGAACCTTTGTGATTTCTGTCTCATTAGCTGTCTGTTGAGCCACTCCCCCTGCGTATTGAGACTCTGGGCCAAACCACGTGATGCTTCTTTCGACTAGTTCAAGCTTTCTCATCCAGCGTTTTGTGACAGCCCTGGGGGTTCCCGAATGGATGGGAGTTAATTTTATATATCTGTTTAAACTTTGTTAAACATTTGTTAGGCAATATGATCATATATGGTCATGTCGACTTTCCCCCTCCTCCCAAGATGGCCAGTGATGGGCCCGGAAGGGATGGGAAGGGGAAGGGGCCCCAGTTGGGCATGTCCACAGCTATGCTTCCCAACCATATTTTGTGGGATTGTGCCACTTCTGGGGTTTCTCGAAGCCTGAAGAATATTTCTGGGGTTTCTCGGTGGTAAAAAAAGTTGAGAAAGGCTGGATTAGTTAGATGCAGCTCAGTTTCCACAGAGCCATAAAGCAGCCACGGGGGATGTAGTATAAAAGTCTGAGGGACCCTTGCTCTTCTGCCTTTTCTTCCATGACATTTTTCCGATGCAGTAGCCCTGCTGGGAAAGGCTGGAGCTTCATGGAATACTCCATGTGCGGTGGAAAAATGCCATGGTTGGGGCAGAGAGCAAATCCTCCCTCTGTGTCAAGGTCCCAAGCTGAATTGGGCCACTCCAGGCTTTAGAAACCATGCTCTGCACAGCTGTCGTACAATTGTGGGGAAAGCAAGTCAGCTCTGGGAAACCTGGATTCAGCTTGCTTAAAAAAGGTGCTGTGTAATTTGTCCCCTAGGATCTTAGATTCCTCCTTCTCTGTCCTGCAGCATCTGAAGAATGTGTCCTTATGTGTGTCAAGTAATTGGGGGCACTTCTTGGGTACAAAGCCCCAGTTTGCTAGTTCAGATGTGTGTGTTTGGTTGTTTTACGGGGTGTTGCCGTAAACGGGCGGAGCATTTTGAAATGGGGTAACACAGCAGACTGAACCATACAGTCCAGTCTACCACATCAGTATTTACATGTTTTCATGCAGTGGATGCTAAAAAGGCATCCTTTTCAATTAGAACAATGCTATGCAATTTTTGTTACCTTTGGGCAAAAAGGTAATTAGTTTCCTCCCTATTGGGAGGACTCATGAAGAAGAGTTGGTTTTATACCCCATTCTTCGCCACGCAAAGGAGTCTCAAAGCAGCATACAGTCTCCTTTCCTTCCTCTCTCCGCAACAGACACCCTGTGAAGTAGGTGGGGCTGAGTGAGAACAGCTGTATACCACAGGGGTAGTCAACCTGTGGTCCTCCAGATGTTTGTGGACTACAATTCCCATGAGTCCCTGCCAGCAAATGCTGGCAGGGGCTCATGGGAATCAGAATCAGAGTACCTTTATTGGCATAAAATTGCAAAGCATAAAATGAAAATTTCAAACAGTTTCAGATGTAAAATCTATCGTAAAAGATTTTCATTTAAAATTGCTAGTAAAAACTTTGCTACCTTTATAATAGTGACCTTGGAGCCCAGGAAAATAAAATCTGTCACTACCTCCATTTCTTCCCTATCTGTATTAGGCAAACATAAAACATCAGTGTGTTCACCACAAATGCCAACAAGTTCAGACCTAATGCATTTCGATCATACTGATCTTCCTCAGGGGTCAGCATAGAGATACACACAGTTGTATATAAGAATACTTTTTTCAGTTTTCAACAGGGGATAAATACTTATTTAATCTGTGATGGCTGGTTCTGATCCTGCAAAGCAGGGGTAGTCAACCTGTGGTCTTCCAGATGTCCATGGACTACAATTCCCATGAGCAAAAAAAATTGCTAAAAACTTTGCTCATGGGAATTGTAGTCCATGGACATCTGGAAGACCACAGGTTGACTACCCCTGGTATACAGGACTGCGACTAGTCCAAAGTCACCCAGCTGGCTCCATGTGGAGGACTGGGGGATCAAACCCAGCTCTCCCGATTAGAAGCTGCCCCTCTTAACCTCTACACCAGGGGTGGGCAAACTGTGGCCCTCCAGATGTCCATGGACTACAATTCCCATGATCCCCTGCCAGCGAATGCCACAATTTGCCCACCCCTGCTCTACACCAAGCTGGTTCTTCATGCCAGAAGCTGGGATTTTCCAAGCGAAACGCTGGCGTCTCACATCCCTCGTGTTGACGCAGCTGTGGCCTATGTTGAGCATTGGAGCTTTACCCCAGGCACTGCAGAAGGTTTGTTGTGTATTGCCTTTGAAAAGATGTGTGTGTGTTTGTATAAAATTCTGCCGCACGCCTGCCCTGGACCAAATAGTCTGTCATACACACACACTGCCCCGTGGGCTAATTATTAATGAAGTCTCTAGTGGGGGATGTGGAGGGGAGAAATAGAAGTCCCTTCCTGTAGCGTCAGCCTGATCTCTGAAATGAACATTGACCTGACAAGCTGTCGCTGTGGATGGGCTCTGTTGCCGACATAATCAAAGGCCATTAAAGAAACAAACACAGGATTGTCAAAGGAGAGTGGGGTGGGTGTGTATCTCTTCTGAACGGGACATCATTTTTGTGTTGCGTCTTAAGCAGTTATTCAGTTCACTGCCTTTTCTCATGTTGGCTATTTTTGCCTTCTTGGTTCCAGCCTGTGTAATAAGACACCCACACAGTGCTCTTCAAAGGCTAATTTGTGCCTTTTCTTTTAAAGTCACCATGAAACAGCCTGTTTTCTTTGAATGCTGACAGCCGGATTAGCATTACAAGTGTGGGTCAGAATCCCCTTTCATTTTTCAAAGGTTACCTTCCTTGTTCCCAGATCTCCTTTTCGTTTCGCAGAGATGTTCTCCCTTCCCCTGGTTTATACAGCTTAGGCCAAATCCTCCGCTTCCATTTATTTTCCTGAAAGCCCAGAGTGCCAACAGGTTTGACTCTCTAATATTTCACGAATTGAAATAGGCACTGGTGGTCTTTAAGTAGCAGCTGGACAGATACTTATCCTGGATCCTTTAAGCTGATCCTGCATTGAGCAGGGGGTTGGACTAGATGGCTTGTAAGGCCCTTTTCCACTCTAGGATTCTATTTTTACTTTTACCCTGTCTCATTGGGTGATCACTGTTTGAGTGCTACTCCTCTACCCCCTTCTGCTTTGCTCAAAATTCTTGTTCCGACTGGTGTTTGTCTGCATTTTATTTCTTCTGCAGTATCTTGTAGTTGTAAAAAGCTCTAGTTTTTGTGTTTGCAATTTAAGTTAAAGATATGCTGGGGGAATGGGAATGGATTTGTGGCTGGTGGTTGCATAGGGAGCTGTCCAAGGGATATGGGAGTCAGAGAAGAGTTTACCACCTGATCAGCTGTGGAGCTGTCCATGCCGAAACCAAGCTGGACACTGAGAAATACACTTGCCAACCTCTGAGTGCAACTGAGGAATCTTTAGAGAGAGAGGCTGGTTGCTCCACCCTTCCTGTTGACTTGGGGGAAACTCTGAGCTCGGATCCCTTCTCCCGAGCAGAACCTTGGTATTTGGATGCTCCGGACTGTCCAGATACACTCTGTCTTCTGATCTGGGCTTGAGCTCAAGTTTGTAACTTTCTTTGTTCTTTAGGTTGTGGAGGTGGATGGATTTGGTTAGGGGGCTCTGGGTTTGCCACCTCCGTCAGCAGTCTGAGTACAGCCTCCTCATGGCTTGAGGGATTCTCTCTTGGAGGTCCTGACTTAGTTTGATCCTTGGGCGTAGCCGGGATGTCCTCTGAGGGTCCTATCCCACTCTGGCTCTGGACCACAGCAGTAAATACTGTCTTTGAATTTAAATATTGATTGATTGATCAAAAAGGAAAAGCTCTGTTAGCCTATTGTAGTAGAATGATATAAAAATCCAGTGGCACCGTAAAGACTTTTGTGAGTCACAGCCAAAGATTGTTGTGAGTCTTTAAGTCTTTTATTTTGCTTGACTGAAGGCATTTGCAGATTTTCAGTCTCTTATTTTACTGTTGGCTGCTATTGCCAAAAAGTGAATTGTAGATCTTTATCTGCATTCTTTTGATAATTGCCAGTATTTATCAGCCTTTGATTGTTTATGCACTAGAACTTCACTGTCCCAGCTCCTGTACAGAAACACAAATCGGGGGCAGATGAGGCACACCGGGCCAAATGCTCCCCTGTGTGGGTGCAGGAAGAGGTGGGGCAACCTGCCACAACTAAAACTCCAGCCTGCAGCCTGGCATGAAACCTCCAGTGCATAAACAGTCTTTGTGGCACATTTTTAAATGTCATTAGTACATCTTATGAGATGCTGTATGTTGTCCCCATGAGGACCAAGTCAAGAGGATTTAAGTCTCCCAGGAAATAATGATATGGAGATTATTTAAATCAAGATTCCTATTTTGTATCCGGTATTTTCCCACTGTGTTGCGAGAACAGCACTGACACTCCTATGTTTGCTTAATGCTTTTGTTGTTGACTGTAATGTATTTTATTTGTTTCCTATATTTATGAAACTGGCCAAAGTCCCCCATGGCAGAGTGAGGATTAGAACCTAGGTTCTGCAAATCCTAGTCTGACAGTATAACCACTAGACCAGTGGTAGTCAAACTGCGGCCCTCCAGATGTCCATGGACTACAATTCCCATGAGCCCCTGCCAGCATTTCTGGCAGGGGCTTCTGGGAATTGTAGTCTATGGACATCTGGAGGGCCGCAGTTTGACTACCCCTGCACTAGACCATACTGGCTTCCTGAATTAAATTGTTCCCATTAGAAAGATCTACTGTAAGCACAGATTGTGCAGTGAAATAACAATCCCCTCCCCATATACATTTCCTTACCTTTCTTTGGGCTTGCCACACTCTTTGAGTCCTTGAGATGTAACATCCATTGGCTACTGTCTGAAAAGTGGTATTGCTAAATCTCAGTGTTGCTGTGAAACCACCATAAAATGCAGCAAGATATAATATTGTAAAGGGCTTTAAGCTAATAAATGTGTTTTTGTGCAACTTACAGATCACCTTTTAGCCTGTGTAGGAGAATAGCACAGTACCTTCTTAATCATATGGACCACTCGTGTTTTGCATTATACCAGGGGTGGCCAAGCTGTGACTCTCCAGAAGTTCATGGACTACAATTCCCATGTGTCCCTGCCATCATGGCCAATTGGCAGTTGGCAGGGGGTCATGGTAATTGTAGTCCATTGGCATCTGGAGAGCCACTGTTTGGCCATCCCTGTCCTATACCATTGCAGGGGCTTCGCCACAATGAAACCATGCAAGTCTCCATCAGATCAGTGGCCAGACAGGAGGGAGGGTGGCCCCCTTACTGCCTCCTGCCATCACCCCCCATGCACAGCAGCATCCTCAAGGGAAAAATGGTTAAAGTCTGGGCTGTTTTTTGAAAAGAGATATTCACGTAACTGATTTTACTCTGTTTTAAATAATTGATTTTTGTTGTTCAGTCTCTTTCCCCCAGAGGCAAGATCAATGCTTCCTGTCTCAGATAAGCACTGACAAACGCAGATGGGTCACTGAACTTAAAAAGTCCTTGTATTTCCGCCCAGAAAACCTGTCATTCTTTGAAGGCTCAGGGTGCATGACTGTTGCTCTAAATATGGGTTTTAATTTTTTTAAATTATTTCTGTCCTGCTTCATAATCAAAGTGGTTTACCAAGACCCATATGTAATACAGTAGGATCCATGAATAGCGGTGTTATACAATGAAATCTGCCACCTTACCCAGAGCCATTGATCTGGGGATGTAGCCAGCGCAGGTGAATTGGTCCTTGAAAAGGGGTGCTATACTCTATTTACAATATGTGTCAAAGGTAAATTAATTCTACTGACTGCCCAGCATTAAATGCATGACTTATAACTTAATTGTACTCTTTGGCTTATGGAATTTTAAAGTCTTACAAATTGCTGCACCCCCTGTGCTACTCTAGCACATGTATTTTTTTAAATTTTTGATGTAGCAAAAAATAAAAGTTGGAGCTCAAAAGAAATCTGTAGTGAACATAAGTCACAGCAGGTAGTCCTAACAGCATGTTTGGTTATTAAGTTCAACTTTTATAATGCTAAAAACATTGAATTCTTTAATAATGTATTATCATCCACACAGCATAGCCTATTAATGGTTGCCAAAATTATTTCGATGTTAACAAAAGACATCCAGAAAATGTTATATATGTCCTCAGAATGAGTATTTTTTCACCCAAATTTTCCAGCTTGTGCATCATACTATAAATTTTGAATGTGAAACCCTTTTCTTCAGAACTATTTAAAAAGAGAAATCAAGGATTTCTTTAGTTCTCCCCCATATTATCCATTGGAAAAATTGTTCTCAAAAAATGCCAGATGAACTGCATTGAAGGATACTAAAAGAACTTGCAGATGTCATCTCTGAACCTCTGTCCATTATTTTTGATACTTGGAGAACAGGTGAGGTGCTAGATGATTGGAGGTGGACAAATGTTGTCCCCATCTTCAAGAAAGGGAAAAAGGAGGATCCGGGTAATTATCGACCCGTCAGCTTGACATCTGTAGCTGGCATAATTTTGGAACAAATAATCAAATGGTCCTTGAGCAGCTGGAACTGAGAGCTGTGATTTCTAAGACTCAACACGGGTTTCGCAAGAACAAGTCAGACCAACCTTATCTCTTTTTTCGAGAAAGTGACTACCTTGCTGGATCAGGGGAATGCCGTGGACATAGTTTATCTGGATTTCAGTAAAACTTTTGATAAGGTTCCACATGATATTCTTGTTCACAAGTTGGTAAAATGTAGTATGGATCCTAATTCTGTCAGGTGGATCAATAACTGGTTGACAAATCGTACCCAGAGGGTACTTGTTAATGGTTCAGCATCTTCTTGGAAAAGAGTGACAAGTGGAGTACCCCAAGGATCTGTCCTGGGGCCTATGTTGTTCAACATATTTATAAATGGTTTGGATGAGGGATTAGAGGGGATACTTCTTAAATTCGCGGACGATACTAAACTGGGAGGGGTAGCAAACACAGCTGAAGACAGCAACAGAATACAGGATGATCTTGATAGGCACGAGAAGTGGACTAAACTGAATGAAATGAAGTTCAATAGGGACAAATGTAAAGTCCTGCATTTAGGTAGGAAAAACCAAATACACCAATATAAGATGGGGGAGACTTGTCTTGGCAGTAGCATGTGCAAAAAGGATCTAGGAGTTTTAATAGGCCATACATTGAACATGAATCAGCAGTGTGACTCAGTGGCTAAAAAGGCAAATGGGATTTTGGGCTGTATCAAGCAGAATACCATGTCCAGATCATGGGAGGTGATGGTACCGCTTTACTCTGCTCTGGTTCGGCCTCACTTGGAGTACTGTGTTCAGTTTTGGGCACCCCAGTTGAAGAGGGATGTTGACAAACTGGAGCGTATCCAGCGGAGGGCAACAAAGATGGTGAAGGGTTTGGAGTCCAAGACGTATGAAAAAAGGTTGGGGGAGCTTGGTCTGTCTAGCCTAGAGAAGAGACGACTGAGAGGGGATCTGATAACCATCTTCAAGTATTTAAAATGGTACCATATGGAGGATGGAGCAGAATTGTTCTCTCTTGCCCCAGAGCGACAGACCAGAACGAATGGGATGAAATTATTTCAGAAGAAATTCCGTCTCAACATCCGGAAGAAGTTCATGACAGTTAGAGCAGTTTCTCAGTGGAACAGGCTTCCTCAAGAGGTGGTGGGTTCTCCATCTTTGAAAATTTTTAAACAGAGGCTAGATCTGACTAAGAGGCTGATTCTATGAAGGCAAAGGAGTGGCAGGTTACAGTAGATGAGCGATTGGGAAGTGAGTGTCTTGCATAGTGTAGGGGGTTGGACTAGATGACCCATGAGGTCCTTTCCAACTCTATTATTCTATGATTCTAACGCCGCCCTCCATTTTTCCCATACCCTTGACCTTCACTCTGAATGCTCCCGCCTTTGGAGGTTAGCAGACTGCAGCTGTTGGCAGGGCCTTCTTGCTGGTGGAACTCCACCTCTGAAATGTTCCTAGATGTTGCGTACTTCCAAGTTTTTCTCAGGCATCAAGTTAAGACTTTTTAATTGTCTCAAGTATTTGACTTATTATGTTGAATCCTGCTTATTTCTCTCTTTGACTGTTTAAGCACAGGAGGTTTCATGCCGGGTTGCAGGCTGGAGTTTTAGTCGTGGCAGGTTACCCTACCTCTTCCTGCACCCACAGGGGGGGCATTTGGCCTGAAGCACCTCATCCGCCCCCAATTTGTGCTCCTGCATGGGAGCTGGGGCAGTGAAATTCCCAGTGCATAAATGGTCTTTAAGGCCCCCTGTTGCTTTTTTATTTTGCTTTTTAACACTGTGTTCATAGTGGTGAGAGAGCAGCACAATAAAAACAAGATGTTTCTGTCCTACTTTACAATTGAGATGTAGCAGTTAGAATCTTATTGTGCAAGAAATTATCGATTTCCAGCCATTCCCCCTTTCAAACCTGGCTCCTCGGGAGTCTTTTAGATGAAGCAGGAAGCTGGACAACTCTCTTGCTGTATCACAGTGCAGAAAAAACGTAGTAAAGCTGCATTGAAGGACAGTGCTAAAATGAAGGATGATGAAACATTTCCTTCTGCTAGTTCTGTTATTCATTTTCATGTTTATCCTTTGTAAGCTGCCTATTTTCAAACTAAGTTTTTGATATAAAGCAAACTCCCTGTAATCCATATAGTAATTTCAGGCTAGCCTGGAATAGTCCCAGCTGGTAGGTTGATATAGCAGAGGCAGTAAGGCTGTCCAGACGGCTCTTGCCTTTTGACATTTTACAAAACGCCTCTTCAAAGTTCTCGAGTATTTTCAGTTCCTTCGGCTGATTTCATGCAGCTGGATTCCACTCGCGGGCATAAAGCAAGGAATGTTTTATGCACAATGCCCCACTGTTTTCTCGGAATAAAGCTGCCCTTCTTCCCTCCCCCTTGCCCGCCCCCACCACCACAAAAGGAGCTTTGCTGGGATTGCATAATGTTGGGGCTTGGCGGGAAGGGGGGGGGCGGCTTCCTCAGAACACGTTGGGTGTTATTAAATTCAGATGGTTTCAAATAGCCAAGATGGGCCCAGGGAGCAAAGTGATGAAATTGAACCATTTTGTTAATAGGCATTTCTGCCTCTTGGTTTCCCCGTCTCCTAATGTCCGGATTAATTGCCCTGAAAATCAACATATAGGTTATGATGTTTCCATTAAAGCTCAATTGAAGCTTGGTGAATATGGACGTTGATATTTCCCTATGGAATCGTCTTGTACAGTAAGTTCTCTGTAGGCTTGTTCAACCGTTCTGCGAGGCCACGCAGAGGCAAAAATGAATTCGGCTTCAGACATTAAGTCTTACTGTGATTCTGAAAGTGCTTTTTGGGGGGGGGGGGAGGCTTTTTCTTTCTCTGTATAGCCAGGCAATAACATATATTTTAAACTATATTATGAAATCTTTCAATATTTAGAGTTATAACTTCCCACTCTCTAATAATAACTTAAGATTAGAGAGTCACAACTTCCCATCCTCCAGGGGCTAAGATTGTAGAACTGAAAAAAATAGTTTTTTTTTAGTGGGCTGCCGTATACTGCTACAGTTCATTTCTGCCAAGTTCCAGTTTAATATAGTGAAAAGATTGGCTCAGAATTATTCAATATGAAATGTCTCGCAATAGTTATTCCTGTTTACGTAACAGATGAAGCAGTGGCAGTTACTAGAAGAGCTAGCAGGGTGACACTACAGCTCAAATAGTTTAGTTTGATTGTTGATAACTCTTGTTTTCTTCCATTATGCAAGAATTTCAGGTGGTATCTATGCACTGCCCAGAAACCGAATTGCATACCGTCACCAAGACTCCTGGCACTATGTACCCTTCAATCTTGCTCCGGAGTCTATGATTTGGATCTTGAGCTGTTTTTCTGCTTAGACCAGCCTTTCTCAGCTTTTTTACTATTGAGAAACCCCTGAAACATTCTCCAGGCTTTCAGAAACCCCAGAAATGGTGCAGAAGATGGTTGGGAAGCATAGCTGTGTACACACTCATCTGAGGTCCCTCCTCTTCCCACCCCCTCCAGGCCCATCATTGGCCATTTTAGGAGGTGAGGACTGGTTGGCATGACCATATATGGTTATATAACCTGACAAATGTTTAACTAATTTTTTAAAAATTAACTCTTGCCTATTCAGGAAACCCTTCCAGGGCTGTCAAGAAACCTCAAGGCTCTCAAGAAACCCTAGTTTAGACCCTATTCTGTTCCCCCTATTGTAGAGGTGGCTCAGTATCATAGCCTGCACAGGGGTCTGCAGTTGAAGAACCAAATATCAAAATTCTAAGGTAGAGTTCAACAAAGTTACAGCTTAAAAAAGCCGAATTGCAGAGCTCAGAGTATACAGCTGAACTGGTCACTGACATGCTGATTAATGTTCCACAAAATTTCTGCAGCCCAATCACTGTTGTCGCAAGTCATTTATCAGGACGTGGCACACATAAGGCCTCATGATAAGTCATAAATATGGACAGGATCCGTCAGGACTGTTGCTTTAGTTTTGATGGTTTACAGTTAGATGACTAGCAGCTGTTCACCTCTATCATTCCTTATCTGTAAATAGGGGATTCCCAGACTTTTGGTTCCTGTGGGCCCCTTTGGAATTCTGATAAAGGTTGGTGGGCACAATCACAAAATAGCTGCTGTAGGAAGTGGAGTCAATCACAAAATGGTTGCCAGTAGAGGTGGAGCCAACTAATAATAACTCTTCAACATTGCAGGTAAAAGCTCTGTTTAACAAGATATCATGTAATCTGTGCAGCCAATCAGAATCAGAATTTATTATCTTGTGGTCCGAGTCATAAAAAGCCAATTAGAAGCCTTGCTGGGCAGAAGGCCCAATGACTCCCACCTATTTTCTAAAAGCACTTGGTGGGCATCAGGCTACCACATTGGGGACCCCTGCTCTAAAGCCTTTTAGTTCCAATAACATTTTTTTGTCTCTTTATTTTTCACATGCTAGATATCCTAACATTCCAACCACTCTTTTAACTTAAATATTTCATTTTCTTAAACAGCCATATTTGATTCTGTGCAAAACCGCATAGGGGGTTAGAGCCACAAGGTCCAGTTCATTGGAAGACATTTGGTGTTGCCTTAGTGGAAGTGCCTAACCAGGTTTACCAACTCTTGGTTGGGAAATTCCTGGAAAATATGGCTCTCCCACAGCATTAGATTGTATCTGTTTAAATATGTTTAAAGGACCCCGCCAAATAGCTGATCCTCAGCCAAATCAAGACTGAATCAATTTGAGCTTCTCTGATTCAGCCCATTTAAACTAACGGGGATTGTGATTTGGTTCAGATAAGTCTTTAAATAACCTGAATCAGCATTGATTCAAGTTTTTTCAAGCTTGTCTGAGCTGAATTGCACATTGCTATGTGGAAGTAGCTTCCTATCAGAGGTTGCTGGAGGTTGCCTTAATATCATACCAGCTCCAGGGACTTGGCCAGAAAATAGTCTTTTCCATCACTTGCTCCTTCAAGCTGAATAGGTTTCGTCTTTTAGCTTTTGTCTCATGATAGTGGCTGTGGCTGCTGTGCCACGGATGTTCCCGCTGCATCTCTGCTTCTCACCTGGGAGAGGTAGAAAGTGGTCCTGAACACAATTGCACCTTTCAAAACCCATTAACTGTGATGCAAGGGTGCAATTCTGTTGATTTCATGGCCCTGTAAAACTACCATGCATCTAAACCGTTGCATGCTCTTTTAAAGCCTATGGACATGACCAGCCGGCCAAAACTTGTCACTCACAGAAGCCGATCCCACAGCTTGTCAGAACAAGCAACTTGTTGGTGGCCCAAGGCATGGATGTGGACTGGTGGTGTCCAAAGTGGACTTTGAGTTTTCAGGAAGAAGCAGAGATAGGGAGCCTTTAATAATAGCAAATATATACAATTGGGGAAGGAGGGGAATCTTTTAAAAAGTAAAGGAAGTTGCTGGCTCATGCTTGCCATGAAAGAGCAGTTCAGTCTGCAGACATGAAACTGTCAGCCTTTGTCTTTGGGGACATTAATATAAAAAAAGACATAATCACTCTTATAACAGTACCGTGAGTGTGCATGTGTGGGTTATGCACATTTAGATTGTTGACCTTTTCCTGGCAAAGTGCTCAGTAGTCTGGGCTATATGGGAGCTATGAAAGAGGATGTTGTAAAGAGCTTTATACATGCATTGACCAGAGGCAAAAAGAGGGGGGGGGGAATCTCTTGCTGAAAGATTTAATTCTTGCATACATACAGGCTTTGTGTCATATCCAGTGGGACATCCTGCCAGAGAAGCATTAAGTTTGAGCTTTCCAGCAACCAATTCCCCTTTTAAAAAGTTAAATTGCTTCCTTTCCTGCCATCTCTTGGCTGGGAAGTTTAAAAGCAAGAGGTGCAATCTAGTGTGAATTTAATGCTGACTTTCTGGGAACAAAGTTGATTATTTAAGTCTTCTTGAGTTCAATGGATTCTTTGAGGGTCCCTTATGGATGGAAAAATGTTTAATCTGCAAAATTGCATCTTTGTCTAAAGATGGGTACAGAAACACTTTATTGATTCGATGATTTAATTGAATGTAATTGAATGTTTGCATGGTCTGTATACTGCATTGGTCAGATTGCACCTGGAGTCCTGTGTGCTGTTCTGGAGGCCTCACTTCAAAAAGAATGTGGACAAAACTGAGAGGGTACCAAGGAGAGTGACGAGGATGATCCAAGCCCCTATGAGGAACGGCTGAGGGATTTGGGAATGTTCAGCTTGGAGAAGGCTGAGAGGGGACATGATGGCTTTCTTTAAACATCTGAAAGGTTGTCATGTGGAGGAGGCAGGGAGTAGTTCTGGCTGGAAGCAGAGGATAGGACCCACTGGCATGGCTTTAAATTATATGTAGAACTGCACTGGCTAGGTCACAGGGAGGGAAATTTCACAGTCCAAGTAATTCAGCAGTGGAATCAGCTACCTAAGGAGGTGATGAGCTCCCTCTCACTGCCAGCTGCTGGACATGAATTTATTCTGGATGCTTTGGGCTGGGGTTGGACCGGTTGGCCTGTATGGTTCCTTCCAACTCTACGGTTCTATGATTCTAATTCTAATTTTTCTTTTTTTTTTTCCAGTAGCGTAAAGGTATCCCCTGTGCAAGCACCGGGTCATGTCTGACCCATTGGGTGACGCCATCTAGCGTTTTCTTGGCAGACTCAATACAGGGTGGTTTGCCATTCCTTTCCCCAGTCATTACCATTTTACCCCCCAGCAAGCTGGGTACTCATTTTACCAACCTCGGAAGGATGGAAGGCTGAGTCAACCTTGAGCCTGCTGCTGGGATTGAACTCCCAGCCTCATGGGCGGAGCTTTCAGACTGCATGTCTGCTGCCTTACCGCCCTGCGCCCATATTGCTTATGTAAATATGGGTTTTCGGGTGATGCCTGCCTGGATCCAGTTCTGTTGCTCTGGTATTATCATAAGGAACTGTCAGCAGGGGCCTTGGCAGGACCTAAGGAGGTGCAGGGATTTATGCCAGCCAAGTTGCTCCAGCACTAGTGTTGTGCGTTTTCACCAGCTTGCACTCCTCTTAACAAATGAGCAGCTGTGCTTTCGTACCAGCTGAAGCTACCGAATGGTTGTCTTCAGGGCCAGCCTCTGCCTACATAAGAATATTAAACAATAGTCTTAATTAAAAAAGCATTCTTTGTATTTAGCTGAGGCACACAGATGTTCCAACAGGCAATCATAGGAGAACTCTAGAGGGGCCTCTGTGTTAGTTTGTTAGTTTGTTCCAGTAAATTCAACAGAGTCTTGTAGCGCCAAAGCACACACTTTTTGTATGGCAACCTTTCTCACCTTTTTTCCTTTTGAGAAACCGCTGAAACATTCTTCAGGCATTGAGAAACCCCAGAATTGGCACGATGGAGCAGAATATGGTTGGGAAGCAGAGCTGTGTACAGACCCACCCTAGGTCCCTCTCCTTCCTACCCCCTCCAGGCCCATCATTGGCCGTTTTAGGAGGTGGGGTCAGGCTGACACGACCATATATGGCCATATCACCCAATAAATGTTTAACAGCTTTTTTAATGAACACCCACCTTATAAGTCCATCAAGAAACCCCAGGGTTTCATGAAACCCTGGTTGAGAAAGCCTGGTGTATGACATGCATCTGAAGTTGATTTAGATCACAATAAACCCATTAGTCTTTAAGAGGCAGTCTCTGCTGTTTATGGGAAAGGAAACTGCCTCTTCTCGCATGGTACTGGAAGAGTGTTATGTGGGTAAAGCAAAAGTTCAACAGGTATCAGTTAGACAGTTGATGCTGTCATGTAGGTATGCTCTCAAGGTCAGTAAAATAAACCTGTGGTTTTGACTTGATAGTTCAAAAGAAATTGACAAAATGTCATAGTCCTAGCAAATATGTGATGTTTATAGTGATCAAAATCTTGATGCTACCTTTGTTGAATTTATGCTAGATCTGGTCTAGTACCTGGTAAAAATACATCTGCTTAAGCCAGCCTTTTTCAACCTTTTGATTGTGGAGGAACCCCTAAAATATTTTTCAGGCTTTAGGGAATCCCAGAAGTGGTGACATGGCCCTTCAGAGAAGTGGACACTGAAATAATCTACGGGAGCCGGCCAATCAATTAATTGATCATTTACTATTTCCATTGTGGAGAAAGAGACCAGGCTTGTCGAGCAACAGGGGAAATGAGCTCCAGTGACCTCTAGTGATGTCAGTGGCTATCTGAATTTCCGAGAAAGGCTGCGTTACTCCCTGGGGTGCTTTTGTATGATCCCTGGCTTAAGCAGTAAGCTTTGCTTGGTATACTGAGGGTCCCACGTTCAGTCCAAGGCATCCCAAGATAAAAGGCTAGTGGTGATGTGAAAGACTAGAGCTCTGCTGGCAGTCAGAGCAGACAGTACTGACCTTGATCAAACAAGGGCCTGATGAAATATAAGGCTGCATCCTGTATTCATAGACCGCATAGAGCAGTGGTCTGCAACCTTTTTTAGGCTGCAGACCGGTGGGTGTGGGAGGGCGATCCGGTGACTGCGCATGCGTGTTTGTGCCATGTGGGCCGCATGCGCGGCGGTTTCGCAAACGCGCATGCAGCCGCACTTCCCTCTCCCCCTCCTCCCGCAAAAAGAAGCTTGCGGCCTGGGGAGGCGGGGAGAGGGAGCTGCGGCCTGGTCCCGGGGACCACCGGCATAGAGTACATAAAGCATAGGGTACATATAGGCTGGAATCTCCATCGCTGGTTCTCCTACGGTATCATGAAGAATCCTGGGCTGAGCCAATTATCTCTTGCATTAGGGAACAGCCTATAGCTGAATAGTGAAGCAGAGGCATACTGTTTGGAAAATCCCAGGATCTAATCCCCAGTTAAAAATTTCCATAGTGGCAAAGACTGCTGCCTGGAGAATTTGGGACAGCCAGTACTGGTCAGAGTTCACTAGAGCTCCCCAGGGGGTCCCCAGCCTTTCCCCTATATCAAGGATGGCCAAACTGTGACTCTCCAGATGTCCATGGACTACAGTTCCTATGAGCCCCTGCCAACATGCTGGCAGGGGCTCATGGGAGCTGTAGTCCATGGACATCTAGAGAGTCACAGTTTGGCCACGCTTGCCCTATATCCTGCCTTAATGGACTCTGCCACAAGCTCATTCCAGCATTGATCTTGGGGTGGTGCTCTTGCATTTATTATTATTCTTTTTATATTCATTTATTTATGTTTGGATTTATATCCCGCCTCTCACGACTTTTGTCACCTCGAGGTGGCTAACAATTAAAACCATAAACTATATCCCTTAAACCCCATTAAAACAGCAGAACAGTACACATAGTGTCCCATAAGATGGCGGAAAACAATCTACCCCAACCCAACTCTACTGAATCCAGCCAGAATGTAATTCGACTCTTAAGCTATAATTATAGTCCCAGGATGCTCGGCTAGGGTGGGACCCTTGATTGAAACTCCAGTCAATCCCCCCCTCCTTCCAGCCTCAACCAAATGCCTGGTGTAAGAGCTCTGTCTTTCAGGCCCTGCGGAACCTAGACAGTTTTGTCAGGGCCCTTAGCTTGTTATATCAGGCTGGGGCCAAGGCCAGGCAGATTTCCTGGGGCCCCGGGACAACCCACAGATTCCTACCGGCAGAACAGAGAGCCCTGCGGGAGCCATAGGCAGACAAGCGGTCCCTCAGATAGGTAGAACTCAGGCTGTGTATAGCCTTGAAGATTAAAACCAAAACCTTGAACTTGATCTGGAAGCAGGCTGGTAGCCAGTGCAGTTGTTTCAGTACTGCCTGAATGTGAGCCCTCCAAGGAGTCCTAGTAAGGAACCTGGCGGCCACATTTTATACCATCTGAAGTTTCTGGGTCAAAGACAAGGGTAGGCCCGCGTAGAGCGTATTACAGAAGGTCAGTCTGGAAGTGACCATTGCATGGATTACTGTGGCCAGATGGTCCAAGGACAGGTAGGGTGCTAGAAGCCGAGGTTGGTGCAGGTGGAAAAATGCTGTTTGGGCTACCTTCATGATCTGAGTCTCCATGGTAAGTGAGGCATCAAAGGTCACCCCCAAATTCCTGGTGGTTGATGCCTGAGAAAGGGGGGCAAAGACTGAAACATGCTCCTGCCTCAGACCAACTCCTTTCTGTCTCCCCCTCAGTCCTCCTCAGTCATGGCAAGGAGGCGTGGCCAACTGACATCACTTCCATCTCCTCGAAGCCTGAAAAATATTTCAGGAGCTCCTCCATGGTCAAAGGGTTCAAAAAGGCTGGAGTAAACAGTCATGGTTTGACAGGACAACACTCTGACTTAATATAAGGCAGCTTTGTGTGGCCTTCAGAAGGCAAAATTCCACTTTGGCTCCAGATCCCTTTCTGCAGTGGTTCCTTCTTTCCAGTAAGACTGCTCCAGAGAAGGTAATGTGTCCACAATTCATCTTTCTACCTCTTCTCCTCTTTCCTTATACAGCTCCGGAGGATGTCTATGTAAAGCTGGAGTGACGGGTCTGAAATGTACCGAATGTCAAGAAGGGTATTCCAAGTTCAACAAAAGCACTTGTGAACCGTGTTCGTGCAATAACCATTCCAAGAACTGCAATCGTGAAACTGGTAAAGCAAGGGCTGGCAGGGTGGGAGGAATAAGGCAATGGAAGGGTAGAGAACGGGGTTCTCTTCTTCTGTGAGATTTTGTGGATCATTATTTTATGAACGCGTGGTAAAAATGTATGCATAAATCGACCACACTGATCTGGATTGCCCAGGCTACTCTCATCAGATTTTTGAAGCTAAGCAGGATCAACCCTAATCAGTATTTGGCTGGGAGACTTCCAAGGAATAACAGGGTCATGGGGTTGCCGTAAACCAACTGTGACTGTTCGGGCCTCCCACAGCCCTCCTGGGTCTCCTGAGTGGGATCTTGGACTTCTCCACCTCCACACCCCGAAGGACAACCCCCCCAACCTACTAACTGCAAGGGGGAGCCCCGAAGCAATCCGGCAACAGCCTGAGAACCCCATTGCAAGCTCAGCCAGCGTGACCCAACAGGAGTTCCTGGTGTGGGGAGCCGCTGTGCTGCTGAACAGTTGGTTCCCCGTCCATCTCATGAAGCCGGTGACTGAATGGGGGCCCAGATGCCAGGTTCCCTGGGGTGACAGGAGCTCAGAAAGGCACCCCTGGTTGAGCCATGCCATGCATGGTCAGACGCTTGGCTGGGAGCCGGGTCATGGTGGAGTGGCTGGGACACTGAGCAGATGAACGGGGTTGAAGTAACCTTGTAGGGAGGAAGTAGATTAGGAGTAAGGGATAAAAGGAGCACTGGTGGTCGGTGAAAGGAAGATGAAAGAGGCGAGAGAGAAAGATATTGATAGCAAGCAAACAAAGGAAGGAGAGTGGGAGAGATGAACAGACATTGGGAGAAGCCTCTGGAGCCAGGAATGCTGAGGAGGAGCCAGCCGGCTCAGAGCGCAGAATCCAGAACCAGAGTTCAACAACTGGCATTTGTGTCAGGGGCAGTGTTTGGCCTCCTAAGGACAGGGTGACTGGCGAGACCTCTCCCTTCCCTCTGCAAAAGTCCCAAATAGACAGTTCACTTCCCCAAGGGGGTGCTAAAATGTTGACCTGAGTCAGTCTTCTTCTCCCCCCCACTATAGCTGATGGCCTAAACTCCCAGGGGATGCTCTCCAAACCTCACAGTGACAAGATTTTATTTATTTATTTTTGGATTTTTATTCCCGCCATTCCCGGAACCGACTCGTGGCAGGTTACAATGGTCCATAGTTTTAAAAACCCATTAAAATATCAAAACTAGGACATAAAAATCACACACAAAAAAACACAAGAAAACATGGTGATGTCCCCTTACTAAACACATCAACACTTAAAAAACACTCTGTGCCATTTCTAGAAATCTATATATGCTTGGCTCAGGCAGGACTTGCTAGCTAGCGTACCCCAGAGCCACCTCTGGTGACTTGCTCCCAAAACAGTTGAGCCCATCACATTTTGCTAACAACTTTGTTAACAACTTCTGCAGGGAGAGAAATACGTCCACAGAAAGCCTGCATGTGTCATTTCATGTTACACACTGTAAAGTCAATAAGGAGATGTATATATTCATTTGCATATGCTTTGCTGTTGTTGCCCTCAGGTCTCGGTGAATCCTGTAGGGTTTTTAAGGCACGAGATATTCAGAAGTGGCTTGCCGTTGCCAGCCTTGATATCACAACCCTGGTATTCTTTGGTGGTCTCCCATCCAAATGTTGACCAGGGCCACTGCTGCTTGGCTTCCAAGATTTTATGAACTTGGGCAGATTGTGAGTGGGTGGGCAGGAAGGGATGGGCCAGTGTTTGTCTCTTGGGACCCTTCCTTGCATACCCAGGGAATTGCTGATCGCCATTGTGGGATTGTATATGAATTTCCTCCAGGCCAGGCTAGCTTCTGGAGATTTTGAGTGGGGGTGGGGATCACTTGAGCATGAAATTGGGGTCACTGTGGATGGGCAAGTAGTTGTGAGTGTCCAGCATTGTACAGGGGGTTGGACTAGATGACCCTGGAGATCCCTTCCAATTCTATGATTCTAAGATCTGGCATGATTGAGCTAGCCTTTACTATCCAGGTCAGGGCTTCATATACTGGGTATTTGGAAAATTTATAGATGTGTTTTGGGTGCCCTCTAATGGCTGCCTGGAGCATCAATGGTATTTTTTTTTAATTGGAGATATATACTGTATGGCAGGGGTAATCAAACTGTGGCTTTCCAAATGTCCATGGACTACAATTCCCATGATCCCCTGCTATCATACTGGCAGGGGCTCATGGGAATTGTAATCCATGGACATCTGGAGAGCCACAGTTTGGTCGCACCTGCCAAATAAAGAGAGAGACCAAACATGCATTTGGTGATCTGTTCTGGAAGTATAAAGTCCAGTCTCAGGATATGACGAGTGGGAGACCCCATTACACCTGAAATCTAATCCTTAAGCATCTTCATTCTCTTCAGCTATTATAAACCTCTGCATTTCTGTTTTTGTTTGTTTGTTTTGTTTTGTAGGCATTTGTCTGGACTGTCAGGGAAACACCGAAGGTCCTTATTGTGAAAAATGTAAAGACCAGACCTACCGAAATATCTCACATCACCACGAGTGTCTCCGGTGCCCCTGCTCTACAGTGTTTTCCACTGGTAGCTGTCATATAAGTAAGCCTGTTCTCTTAAAATTTACATTTGACCAAGAAATGGCATGGATATTGTATTCCATGTATATTTAGAGAGCAACACTTTGGCCATCTCAGCACGAGATGAATAAAATGCAGTTGCTGCGATCGGAGAGTCCATCTCTGACTGGCAGAATCTGTTCAGCTCCCGGATATGTGCCTGTTCCTCTACTTTTTCTTCTGTCTAGGTGCTCCTTCTTTCTTCTAGTCTTCTGTTTACAGTTCTTCTGTTGACTTCCAAATATATTTGTGCTCTTGCTTTCATGTTAGCTTCCGATTCTCTCCACACACCCCATGTCTCGGTTTTCCATTTGGCAGCTCTCCCACATCCACCTCCTCTACATTTCTTTCATTGGAGGTGTCTGTCTTATTCTCCTTCCACCGTGTTGTTCACTGCTTAGTTCTCATTGTGCTGATCAGACTGTCTGGGCTGTACCACTTCGGACCACAAGGGGGAGCTCTTATGACAGAATGCTCTTTCGCACTGTTCTCCTTCCCTCCACATAGGAACCTAGATATCAAGAGTGGGGGGAAAAGGGTTGTATCCTCACCGCTTTCCTCGACATACTACTTTTTACTTGTTTGAGGTGGAGTAGTCATGTAAGCCCCCATCTGAATCGGAATCGCATAGAACTGGAAGAGACTGCAAAGGGCCAACCAGTCCAGCCCCTCACTCTCACGGGGACTTAAAATCACAAACTCCTGATAAGTGCTTGTCCAGTTTCCTCCTCAAAACTAAATGCTGGCAGGGGCTCATGGGAATTGTAGTCCATGGACATTTGGAGAGCCACAGTTTGGCCTTACCTACTCTACAGGGTCGCCATGTCAGCTGCAACTTGAGAGTGCTTTCTATCACACCATGTGCTGCCTCAGAAACATTTGATAGTGCAAGATGTATATTAAAAACATTTTAGATAAATAAATAGACCAGTGCTTTGACTTATACAGCAGCTTCCTATGCTCAGTTTGCAGACAGAAAAATGGTGGCAAGGTTCCCAATGTCGCCAATGGCTTTGTTTTTCCTCCCCCCAGAGTCTGGTCACCACACTCCAAGCTGTGACAAATGTAAACCTGGCTACACGGGTGCCCTCTGCACTCAGTGTGACAACGGCTACTACAACTCGGACAGCATCTGCATAAAATGTCAGTGCAATGGGAACGTGGACCCAGCCCGATCACCACGGGTCTGCAAGCCGGACACGGGAGAATGCATCAGTTGCCTTTACCATACGGCAGGATTTCATTGCGAAATGTGTCAGGAAGGCTACACCAGAAATCCGGAAGGAGGAAACTGCACCAAGAAAGGTAACGTCGTCTCCCGCCACTCATGTCTCCCGCCATGACAACAAGCAAAAGTGATGTGGAATAAGAGAGATCGGTGCCTGGATTGACTGATGTTTCTGTTAAAAAAACGTAGGGTAAGGGGGCAAAGCAGCTGTGCTGGGGGGGGTTACCTTTTCTCTATGGTGTTTTTATAGTTAGATCGGAACCTTTGCAACGCTACTATCAGCCTCATAGAAGAGAAAAGGCAGATTTCCCACCCTACAATGATGAATCAAAGCTTGGAGGACCATCAGATTGGGAAAACAGTGTGAGACCAAAGGTTCTACCAGGCTTTCTCAACCAGAGATTTGTGAAACCCTGGAGGTTTCTTGATGGCCCTGGAAGGGTTTCCTGAATGGATGGGATTTAATTGATTGATTATATATATTTTTTAATTTGTTAAACATCTGTCAGGTAAGATAACCATCCCCCTTTCCCAAAATGGTCAGTGATGGGCTTAGAGGGGAGGGATTAGGAAGGAGAGGGCGCCAGGTGGGTGTATACCCAGCTATATTTCCCATCTGTATTCTGCATAGTTGTGCCACTTCTGGGGTTTCTCAAAGCCTGAAGACTATTTCAGGGGTTTCTCAATGGTAAAAAAAGTTGAGAAAGGTTGGGTTATACTCTGCCTTTGTGATATATTCCTCCATACAGTTCTGGTGGTTACTTTTATAAATATGAAAAATGTGGTTTAGCCCCTTGGGATTTCTGATTATGGATGCTAGTTCCTGCACTGCTGACTTAAAACCATCATGATGCATGCTTTAGGGAAAAGGTTGGGATTTAGAGGAATCCACTTTAGAATCCAAATCATATGAGCAATAATATTTGTGAACTGCTGTTTAGAATGGTGCATATGTTGTGAAATTTATCATGGGGTGTTGACTGTGGCCTCCGCACACCCTAGTGGTTTGCATAGGCAGGGCTGTATGCCTTGATAGATCAGTTTGGCCAACTAAACCTTTAATCATTCAGCATGATTTGTGCCTCTGACAAATCAATTTGTGCGATGACAACGAGCAAACACTCTGCAGGCCACACAAATGCCACAAATTATGATTCAAGAAGAAAATCTGTATCTAAAGCTGGCAGGAACAAGAGCAATTGTTCCCCAAACTATAATGAATGGCAATTGCAGATGAAATCTGCTTGCACAAAAATGGCCACCTTAAGACCCCAAAATTTATGATGCAGGTCAAGCGAGTAAAGAGTGTCCTTTATACCAGTGATCCGCAACCTTTCTTAGGCTGCGGACCGTTGCGCCGGGGTGCGGGGAGAGGGCGACTCGGGGCCTCGCGCGTGCGCGGCAGCCCCGGCGCAAACGTGCATGCGCGGACTTGCCATGCGTGCGTGTTTGCGCCCCCGGACGCAAATGCGCACGTGCGGCAAGTCTGCGCGTGTGCATTTGCGCCGCCGGCATGCCGGCGGCCGTGGCTCCCTCTCCCCGCCCCTCCAGGCCGCTAGGAAATCGGCCGCTGAAGCAGCTGATTAGCTTGCGGCCCGGCAAGCTTCTCTTCCCGCCCCCTCCCAAAGCAAGAAGCTTGCTGGGCCGCAAGCTGATTGGCCGCTTCGGCGGCCGATTTGCTTGCAGCCTGGCGAGCTTCTCGCTGTGGGGGAGGGTGGGAAGAGGGAGCTGCGGCCCAGCGCCGAGGCCTTCGCGGCCTGGCACCGGGCCACGGCCCGGGGGTTGGGGACCACTGCTTTATACTTAAGGGCCTGTCATTAACGAGAGCTTTTATTAACTAGCTGCAGTACCAGACTAATGTCAAAGCTTGGTTAAATGCTAATGTTAAAAGCTTAGAAGTATTTGCTATAGGAACCCAAGACAACAAATGTCACTATTGCATTTCTGTTTGGGGTTTGCTTTTCCATGCTTTCTGTTGTTGAGATTGTGACAAAAACCTGGGAAGAAGCTGATCTCTTATATCTGTGGTATCAAACCCACTTGTCTTTTTTTTTTAAACTTGTAGAACCCATTTCTGATCCAGAAGGCAGAAACCTCCTCCCTCCATCTCCAAGCATCAGCATCCCTACATCTTTTCCAACGAGGGCTCTCAACAGCACGTTCGTTCAGACGACGGTGCCATCTGTTTTCCCCATCAGCTCCTCCGACAACAGCACTTCCACTTTAGCCGATGTCTCGTGGACGCAGTTCAACATCATCATCCTTACGGTCATCATTATTTTGGTGGTTTTGCTGATGGGCTTTGTGGGCGCGGTCTACATGTACCGTGAATATCAGAACCGGAAACTGAATGCCCCCTTTTGGACCATCGAGCTCAAGGAAGACAATATCAGCTTTAGCAGCTACCATGACAGCATTCCCAACGCGGACGTCTCCGGCTTGTTGGAGGATGATGGGAATGAGGTGGCGCCCAATGGCCAGCTGACGTTAACCACGCCCATGCATAACTACAAAGCATAACAAAAACTGAAAGATCTATTTTGAAGCCTCTGTGTGGATCAAACTAATACAATGTTCAGCAGGAAAGTGCCACACAGTGGTGCCACTGATCTGGGCAAAGAAAATGGAGGCACTTTCCCTGCGTTGGCATGGCAAAGCTTTGTTGACCACCAATGAGGGTTAGGCAGCAGAGATACTAGAGGAGTTTCAGGTAAAGATTGTATTGGGTTCATAATTTCCCATCAAAATGGCATTATGGACATTAACTTGTATTTAAAGGGGGGTGGTGTATGCGCTTTGAAATATATTTTTGTATAGAAGGACAAAGGAGGCATACCAAGATGCTATCTCATTCTTGATCAAAAGCGATGTTCGCTCTGGAACCTAATTTTTAAGCTCCTGTTTTGAGAAGTAGATGGTGACAGTGAACTTGGAGATGGATCATTGATATTTTTTGTGGGGGGGGGGAAGTACTTTCATGGTCTGATAATTTAACTATTTAAAACACATGAAGAAAAAAAAAGAAGTCACAGCTGTTTCTTGGAATGGCTAAAGACTTCCCGATGCTTACTCACACCAATCAAGGATTTTAGTTCTCTTCTGATACCCAGTGCAGAAAAGAGAGTCATTGTTTATTAAGAAGTGGATGTGGTGGATCAATCTCTCTTCCTTTTCTTCAACCTTCCTCCTGAGGTGATGATTCTATTTAAAATGGAAGGATCCCCCCTTATTTTTGGTTAGCTTTAATGACCTTGGATCGAGTTCAAGAAAGCGAAACGTTGCAGTGGCAGCTTCCCTGTCCTAAGCAGAAGAAGTATGTATACGGAATGTAACGAGAGATTCCTCGGCATCGTATTTGTAACTATTTGTACAAAAAGATCACAAGTCATATTTTATTCCTTAAGATTTTATCTGTACAGAGGCTCGTGACATTGTAAAAAAAAACAAAACAAAAAAAGCAAAACCAAACCAACGGAAAAGCAAGTATTGTTTAAAAGAGTTGTAAATTTAGATAGCAATATGGCTGGAGCTGGGTCTCCGGCAATGGTTCGTTGCTAATTGTTCTTCTTCTGATGATACGAATTACATTTTTGTCTTTAAATTGATCATTTCCCTTGCTGGTTTGAATCATGTTTTCCCTCTTTGCCCCTCTTCCCTTCTCTATGAACAAGGTTATTGTTGAGATGCTGGTACATTTTTGGCAACCAGATGTGACTATTGGAACATGGAGGCTTACCCCAAATATGGGAATTTTTCACTTAAGTTCTGAGAAATTGTCTCAAGAGCATACAGTGGCCCTGCCAGGATAGGATCCGAGTGTTTTCTCCCATTGACTTTCCACTAGTCAAGTCCTTGGAGATCTGTAGCCTGACTGTATGTCTTTAAAAACTTATATCAAGAGGAGATGAAGGACAAAAGTCAATCAAGAGTCAGGAATCTGACACTGTTGGGTGTGTGCACATCTTTTCCACCCTGCTGATGTCCCAATGTAAATCTTTCCCTGGAAGTTCTGAAATCATCTCAGCCCCCACCATTTCCTCCTCCATGTGTCCCAAGCTAGCTTTTAAATTTGCATGCATGGGTGGGTGATGGAGGGGGGTAATTTGGGTTATTCACTATCTTCAGGATATGTAACAAAGGCATGCACTCGGTAGTAAAACTGCCTGGTAACAGGGTTGGGTTGAGGAAGTGCATTGGTCCCTCTGTTTCTGTGTTCAGTTGGGTCCCACATTTTAGGTTGCACACAATTCGAGCAAAGTCAGCAGTCTAGGGTGCTTCCATCTTCTGCTGGTCAGGGATTTCCAGTTATTCCCCTCTGGACATTTCTATTAAGCTGATGTTGACTTCATAATGAGCTGAAATTCTTAGCACCGAGAGAGCCTATGAAGGGATTTGCCACTACATAGCCTTGAAATGAGACGTTAGAAATACTAAAGGTGTAAAGAGGCTTAGGATGGGACTCTAAATTGGCCTTTTTCAGGGGGTAAACCATGTTGATCTGCAACAAAAAAGATTAGAGTCCAGTAGTACCTCAGAGACCAAGGGTGTAAGCTTTTGAGAGTCAAACTCCCTTCATCAGATACAAGGTTGTGTCTGACAAAAGGACCTTTGATTCTTGAAAGCTCAAATCCCCCATATCTTGTTGGTTTATAAGGCACTATTGGACTTGAATCTAAATTAGACTTGAATAATCTGCTCTGGAATTCCAAATTCATAGCTACAAGCTGAGGGACGGCAAGGAGCACTATGTTACCTTGGGTCTTTGTTTATGAAGTCTCTTGGTTGGAACATGAAACACTCTTTATTCTTAGCATTTAACATCTATTTCCAGCTGCACATAGTGACTGTCCTACATGACAGCCCTTTCACATCCACCCGCGATCAATTAGCTCTGTTCCACCTGGACTAGGATGTTCTTGTTTTCATGGTCGCATGATTGGTAAGGTCCTTGAGATTGGTAAGGTCCCTATGGGGGATATCTTTTCAAAATTTGGTGCTCTCCTCTCTACTCCTTTATGGTCCTCGGGTGAATTGTTATGGGAGTAAAGGTTGAAGCCCATCCATTGGCTTCATATAGCAGTAAGGATTATTACCCAACTTCCTTCCACTAAGTGTTGTTAAGGCCAGGGGTCATCAACCCCCAGTCTGCGGCCCAGTACCAGCCCACGAATGCCTCGGTACTGGGGAGCGAAGGCCTCGGGCCCAGGCCACCCCCATCTGCAGTGAGAAGCTTGCCAGGCCGCAAGCAAAGTGGCCGCCCCGCTCGCAGCCCGGCGAGCTTTTCGCTGCCAGAGGGGGGAAGAGGCAGGCGCAGCCGCCAGATGCAAATGCACAAGCATGGAGCTGCAGCACATGCACGTTTGCGGTCCCAGCAGACGCAAACATGAATGCCCGGCAGCTCTGCGCATGCATGTTTGTGTGGAGCTGCCAAGCGTGTGCGTTTGTGCCCTCTGGTGGGACGCAAACGTGTGTGCGTGGCAATTTCACGCATGCACATTTGCGTGGCACTGCCTCCCATGTGCATGTGCGCCCTGCCAGCGGGCGCAAAGACACATGCGCAGCAGTGCCATGCATCCGCAGTTGTGTGGCACTGCCACGCGTGCGAGGTGCCCGGGCCGCCAGCTCTCCCCCACCCCTGGAAGCAGTCCTCAACCAGGAAATGGTTGGGGACAGCTGGTTAAGGCCCCTTGCAAAGCCTCCTTGTGTATATTACTGTTGATGAGGAGAACTACTTTTAAGGCTCCTGGATGCTTTAGGCTGATCCTGCATTGAGCAGAAGGTTGGACTAGATGACCTGTATGGCCCCTTCCAACTCTAGGATTATATGATTCTTATCCTGGATACTTTAGGCTGATCTTGCATTGAGCAGGGGGTTGGACTAGATAGCTGGTATGGCTCCTTCCATGGTTTTAGTAATTTATGTACTTTGAAAGCACTTTGCTTGCAGTATCCAAAGCATCCAGTATGATAGTGATCGCCCCTGCCTTTGAAGCCCAGGCTAGCCCGATCTCATCAGATCTCAGAAGCTAAGCAAGATTGACTCTGGCTAATATTTGGATGATCGACTTAAAAGGAATACCGTGGTGGTAATGAGGAAAGAGGCAATGACAAACCATCTCTGAACATCTCTTGCCTTGAAAACTCTACAGGGTCATTGTAACTCAGCTGTGACTTGACAACATTAAAAAAGAAAGGAAGAATGAAGAGAGGATGTGTATTCTTTGGTGGAGCCCCTGCTTTGCACACAGAAAACCCCAGATTCAATGCCTGGCATATCCAGTTAACAGAACGTCAAGCATTAGGGAATGACCATTCTCCGTTCAAGAACCTCAAAAGCTGCTGCTACTTGTAACCGAATAAGAAATCCAGAGCCACAGGTCAACTAAAAGTGGGACATCCCTGAAGGGACACATAGCACATGTGTAACCTCCTCTAGTCCAACCCCCTGCACTATGCAGGACACTCCCAATCCTACTGCTCATCTATTGTAGCCTGTCACCCCCTTGAGCTTTCGCAGAATCAGCCTGTCAGTTAGATGGCTATCCAGCCTGTGTTAAAACATTCTCAGAGACGGAGAACCCACGACCTCCTGAAGAAGCCTGTTCCACAGAGAAACTGCTCCAACTGTCAGGAACTTCTTCCGGATGTTTAGACGGAATATCCTTTGGATTAAGTTCATCCCACTGGTTCTGGTCCATCCCTCTGGGGCAAGAGAGAACAACTCTGCTCCATCCCCTATGGCAGCCTTTTAGACACAATAAACTGAAACATTTGTGTCCCTGTAGATTAGACGCAAGAAAATGAAACTTATGTATCCTTGTAGAACAAACTAATACAAATGATTCTGACTCCCAAAATGGGAGTTGGCAGATCAGACCCCTGAAGTCATAAGAAGTATGTCTCCATAGTATCTGATAAAGCTTATGCCCTGGAAAATGTTGAGTCTAGCAGCATCTTAAAAACCAACCAAGTTTTACTCAAGATCTGAGCTTTTGTGTACATGTACAGTACTTCAATGTACCTGAGGAAGTGTGCGTGCACACAAAAGCGTATATATCTTGAATAAAAGGTTAGTTTTTAAGGTGCCACTGGGCTCAAACTTTGTTTTGCCACACTTCAGGCCAATAAGGCCTACCCACCTGAAGCTACCTGGAAAATGTTGTCCGTCTCTATGGTGCTACCAGACTTGACAAATGTCTCTGGTTCATCAACAGAGATTGGCAGGGATGAAGAGGAAGACAAGAAGAGCTATAGAGCAGTGGTCCCCAACCCCCGGTCCAGGAACCGTTACCGGACCGTGGATCAGTCTACTGGGCCGCGGCTCCTTCTTGTCCTCCTCCCTGGTTGTTGCCTCAGGGGCTGCCCTGCCACTCTGCTGCCGGCTCACCTTTGGTGCTCTCCAGCGGCCACCATGGCTGGGGCTCCCCCTTGGAGTGGCACTGTGCAGCTGCTGCTGGCAGCGCCCCCCAATGGGCAGCGGGAAGTCAGGGGCACTGAAGGGAAAGCAAGTGGAGCAGGAGTTCAGGTGGCGGTGGTGACGTCCCTCGGCAAAAGACTACCCCCCGCCCCGGGCATCAGTAAAATTGTCAAGCGTTGACCGGTCCCCGGTGATAAAAAGGTTGGGGACCACTGCTATATATAAGCCACAAGGCAGAAGCTCATTTGTTAGTAAAGTCAGTGTTGTAGTCTTGCATGTCAGTGAACTTTGGCATTTCTAGCACTTTTTTCCTCATATTTTTTTTTAAATGAGCACTCTGCAATCTTACTTGTTTTTCATGTTTAAATTTCCCCAATAGTACTTGGCATTTGTATAGCACTTTCAGATATTCATAGCACTTCACAGATCATCTTTAATAGCCCTGTAAGGTAGGTTGTTAAAAGAGTAGTTTGAGCTTGAGAGAGTAGCAGAAAAAAGAACAATGCACTGATGCCCTAAGCTCCTTTTGAAGGAATGACCAGTTGCACTCTCCTCCTCCTCCTCCTAACCTCCACCGGCCCCATATTGCAGGGCTTGGAAAACGAAATTGCCAAAGCTGAGAACTATCTCCAATAGAAGACAGTTGTGTAGCTAGAGTAAGAAAAGTTTTATTATGGCCTCTCTGCAAGGCATTCTGGGAAAACAGACAATAATAGCATCCCTCTCCAATAATGCTTATGGCATTTGTATAAAATGGTTGGCTTTTTTGGTAGAGTGGGGAAGGAATCACTTTGATTCTGCATTCTTCCACGTGTAACATTTAGGCTGGATTGCTGTTATGTGCCCTCAGCTTTCACAGTTTGAAAGGAATTCAGAAGCTTTTGTTAGAGCAGAGTGCTGCAGCTCAGTTGTTAGCAGCAAAACTGAGAGTAGCTGTTTGAGTTACCTAGCAGTTTCAGGGTCCAAATTTAGGTACCTGTTTTTAATAGTCTGGAAAACAGATGCATTTTTCCTCTCCATTTTTTAAAAAAGCTGAAAAATACTCATGTTTGAACAGAAAAATGGCAGGAGAGAGGACACTTGAGAGTTTCATTTTGTGTCCAGCTCCCCATCACACTCCCTACAAGATGCTTTCTCATCTGCATGGGAAAAGATCCAAGGGAAAGAAACCCTGCCCCTCTACCATTCTTTTGCTGAAGTGAACAGCCTGAGGCTGCTTTTCATATTTAAAAAGTAAAGTTACACATCTGATAAATTACATGACGCTTGCTCTTAGAACATAGATCCAGAGCCAGCTTGTTGAAGTGGTTAGGAGCGACGGCTTCTGATCTGGCAAGCAGAGTTTGATTCCCCATGCCTCCACATGCAGCCAGCTGGGTGACCATGGGTTCCTCACAGTCCTGTAAGAGTTGCTCTCACAGTGTAGTCCTGTCAGAGCTCTCACACAGTGTCTGTTGTGGGGGGAGGAAGGGAAGGCAATTGTATGCTGCTTTGAGACTTCTGATAGTGAAAAATGAGGTGTAAAAACCAACTCTTCTTCCTGTTACCCTGGACAGAACTGATTGTACAGCATAAGATCTCTGGCAGTTCCTACCATTTTGAACTCTAACTGGGAGAGTTTGTGGGCAAATTTTCCCTCCAAAATCTCTGGGTTGTAAAACAAATGTGCCCACAGGATTCTCTTCGGAAATTCCACACATCCCCAATGAATAAATGTCAATCTCATTTTTTAAAGGTAAAGGAGAAGGGACAGATAGACCAAAGAAGACCGGTCCTGGGTCTCCAAAAGCATGTAAGAATTTGGTCTTACTGTGCAGAGTAGCAATCAGTCATGCCAGAATACAGTATTTGCATGCCTTTTGTCATATTGTTGGAACACAAATAAGGAATAAGTGAAAATGTCCAGAGAACGTATCTTCAGAATGAAGAAATCATATTTGGGGAAAAGAACCTCTAGATTACAGAATGATTCCAGATAAAGCAAACCCAAGCAGCTATGCCCCCACCTCCCAAATTAAGCATGGGCACCAACTGGCTTGTTGGGCCTACCTGTTGCTGCCAGCTACTTGAACATTTGCCTAAAGAACATGCTGCATAGACGTCTCTGAGGCGATCCTTTTTAGAGGGCAATCGCAAACAACTGGCAAATTAGATCATTTGTCCATAGTTGCAAAGATGTGAAGGTGAAGGAATTACAGAAGACATTAGGAAGCAGCAGGTTCTTAGGTAGCCCGTTTGGAATCTACTCCCCTAACATCCAATTTATGTCATTTTCCTCCTAAATCACAGTTTGTCCCAATCTCTGCCTTTTGGGGATGCATGGTTAAAAAATTGTGGGTGTGAATTGCCTGAGTTGTCATTCTTCAGCTCTCTCCCCTAGAGAGTTTCTAGTTGTTTAACCTCTGCATATTGGGTGATACGTTTTGCCTTTGGAGCACGTGTGGACAAATGCATGCACATGAACACTAATGCACTGTGCTGTGCGCAGCTTGCCCTTTTGCACACAGCACTTGTCAAGGTATATTTTGAACTGTCAGCAACATACTGTGTAGGACAATTATGTTCCTTCTTCATAGATACAAAACTAACAGCCTCTTGGCTTTTAAATCAGTGGGGGGATTGGCTCATAATGAATAAACAAGTACAGTATCCAACTGATAGTGAAGAATTTTAAACCATATGCAATTGTTAGAGAAGCTGGGGCTTGGGCTGTTATTTGATTTAAGAATTGAGATGTTCCAAGCACGTTAATTGTTCTTACCTGTCAAATACTGGAGGGATGCTACAGCACCTGGGAAACGTCTACCAGAAGAGCATTAAAAGCTCAAGATCAGGAAGAAGTCACATGGAGAGTTCACATAGAGACGTTTGACTCCATAGGAGTTATCATCGACATTCAGACAACATGACAATTCTCAGTTCAGACAGGCAGGGACCTGGCTTGTGTGCCTTGCTGATGGATGGAGTGTACCTGAAGCTCTCTTGCGCTGGAAAGCCTTCACTCAGGCTTCAGTTTTCTGTGACCTGTCAATGCAGGTGCCTTGACAAATGGGGGTTTGCTTCCCTGTATAAGCCAGCATTCTAAACTGTTCCCAGTTTAAAAGCCTGGATCTAGAAAGGAAACAAACTTCGGTTTGCCCAGGCCAATAACCTTTAGACATCATTGGATTTTGATTTGAGGCTTCCATGTAAGCACCCGAGTGTAGCAAAAAAACACGTTCATGTCCATCATGAACCAACGGAGGTTTGCTGTGTCTCCATGTGGCCATTGGAATCACTGAATAACGGATGCCTCATTTAGCACAAGCAGAAGATGGAGGTACAGAACGTCCACAACACCTTTTAGCGCTGCTATGTCATTATTTCTGTTCTCTGCATCCTCTCCAAATTCCTGGAGTTTCCTCATGTTAAAACATTTGGGTTTGTGGTACAGATGTGTACTTTAAGGGATGCCATTTGAGAAATATGTAAGGAAACAGTACAGTTGCCATGTTTATATGGAGAAAATTGCAACAGATGATTAATCTATGGCCTTACATCATGCTCTGGCTATGATCTTAAAACATATCTGTGGAGAATTTTTGAGCTCTTTCAAGCCGTGTTCTCAGTAAATCAGGATGACAGTAAATGAATCACAGTCCAGAAACAAAATGATCCATGCAAGTGGTGAGTTTTGCATCCACAAAAGTCCCTTCCCTGAATATGCATTCTGTAAACCTGAGAGGTGGACTGTCTTAGTTATGAGTCAGTGATATTATTCAATAGCAATCATGCCCAAAGAGAAACAGCAAGACAGCTTGTAGTTCAGGTTCTTAAATTTCTCAAAATATTATCACTAGAAATAACTGTGAACTTCTGAGAGAGACAGCATTAATTGTATAGTGAAAAAGGTACAGCAGTAAACCATCCAGTATGCTGCTCTTTAGCTGCAGGTATGATGATGTTAACCTCCCAGCAGAATGGTCCGAATGAGGCCTTCTTACCCCATATCCTTATCCCACATGACATGCCTAAGGGCTACAACATGTAGCAAAGATTATCTCTTTCTCTCACACAAAATAAATCTGAGAAAGAAGCTTGGGGAAATAAATCTGTTTAAATCTAATTTTCTAAATCTGAAGTACTGACATCTTTGATTCATGTAAACATCAACAGGAGCTTACAACCTGAAGATAATTTGCATTCTTCCAGATACAGTTTATCAGTTATCTTTTACACCCAAAGTCCCAGGCATACGTTAAACTTTCGAAATGCATTTGTTTGAAAAATAAAAAGGCGTATGATCAGAATATATGCTAGAATTTATACAGAAGAATGTTATTTAAAAACAAATAAAAATAAATGTATATAATTTGTATCTATGCAAGTCTGGCTTTGGCTTTTGGTCTTTATAAATTAGATGGATGGGCCATGCCTACCTCCCACAGAGATTTAAACTGGGAGAGTGGATCTGATAATATAAATTGGAGGGGGGGGGCAAGTCAATGGTGGCTTGGATTTGGGGGGCAAAAAATTGGTTGCAGAATTAATGCTTAATAGTTTGCCACTTTTTTGTTCATACAGGACGGTGTAGGTGGTCAGCATTATTGGGCAGCCTCTGGGGCCCCATAAGGACAAAGCCCCCTCCCCAATTAGGTAGGGCCTTGTCTGCCTCCTCATTTTACACCAGAAAACAGATGCATGACACCACTAACCAATGATAGCTCAGCTCTGTAAGAGATGGGCAAGCAGGGAAGAAGTGGCCCAACTGCTTCGGTCTGCCATCTCTGTTTTCTGGCCACAAATAACCAACATCCCTGTTTTCTTTATTTGGGACAGGGCATTTGGGGTGCAAAAACAAGATGAGTTCTTCTAGCTGCAGCATCATCCCTTTAAAATCTAAACGTTAATTCTCTGGTGATTCTGGTACACTTTGAACCCAGTATGTGGTCATGTAAATCATATATATAAAATACTAGTCTTCCTTTCCCAGTTGCACTACTGGCTATCCAGAAAGACAGAATTGTCAGCCTCCAGATCTCCCAGAATTACAAATGATCTCAACTGTAGTTATCAGTTCTTCTGAAGACAATGGCAGCTTAATCTGGTGTGCTGAATTGTGGGTCTTTCTCTTTCATCCTTGGGATCAGCAGTCAGCAGGATGGATAAACTGCTGTGGGCTTCAGGAAGCTGCATAGTCATCACCGAGACCAGAAATGGCATGACAAGCAGTACAAGAAAGCTCATCTGAAAGCTGCTCTGAAGGGAGCTTCCCATGCCAAAGGAACTGGCCTGGAAAGAAGTTGGTATAGAACCTAAGCAGCCAGATTCTGCCATCAGAGTCAGAGTCTAGCTCATCAAGAACGGCAACAAAATAACAGCCTGTGTTCCTAATAATGGTTATTTGCATTCAGATTCAGAGAACCTTTATTAGTATAAAGGTTATTTGCACTTAATTGAGGAGCCCAGAGCCGCAAAGAATGGGTGGTATAAAAATCCAAATCCTTATCCATTGTTGTTTATCTATATATTTCTGAAACAGCCTAGGGGTTGGGATGTGTCCGGCTGTCCAAGTTGGAATAGGGCCAATCAGGGTGCAGCCAGCTTTGTCCTGATTGGCCCTGCCTCTGTGGCTCCCGCCCTCCGGCCCTGAACTTTAGCCTCTTTGTTCTCAGACACGTCAGTGTCTGGAGCCAGCAGCACGTGAGAGGGCAAAGGGTCGTGGTGGACGGCTAGCTAACGAGGGCCTGCTGGCTGTCTGGTAAAGAGCTCTGCCGGCCCTGCTAACAAGCTGCCCAGCTCCGTCGGCCCCACTTGATTTGGCTGCCAGCTGTGGCCCAAAGCCACCTTAGGCTGCCTGGCCAGGGGCCAGGTGAGGGGACCCTTTTAAAGTCCGTTCTTAGGAATGGCCTTTGAAGCTAGTAAATAAATAAGAATGAGGTTCTGGAACCTCACTTTGGCTGAAAGGGTCATGTTGGTGGTGACATTTTGGAGTTCAAGGTGGTCAAAGTAGCAAATGTTTCTCTGTTAGCCTTATACACAAGTCTGAAGGAGAGACCAAGATCATAAAATTCTGAAGATGTCTTTGAAGATGATCAACAAAGTTTTCTCATTAAAAACAAAGAAGAAAATGGCTGCTTTAGAGCGTGGTATGCAATTATGTGCTGTTGTTCCTTCTCCTGCCCAAAACCCATCCTCTCTGGGCTCCACCCCCAAATCTCCAGGAATTTACTAACCTGGAGTTGGCAGCAGGTCAAGAACATTCTAACGGTAAGCAAGAAGTTCAGACAAGCATCCTCTGTAAAACAACCCAAATTTCAAACAGAATTACATGGCACTTGTATACAAGCTTTCAGCCACTAGACTTCTTCATTGAGGGTTTTACAAGGGTGGCAGGGGGAGGGGTGTGTCAGGTGTTTCATCTACATTCCATTGAATGGGCGTTGTTGTGCTGGGCTGTGATCTTTGCCTTTTTTGCCTTCTACAAGGAAGGAGAAGTGGCAGCCTCCACTTGAAACATAAAAGCCAGTTGTTGGTCAAATGTCTCTTCAGTACAAATTGGGACATACAAAGGTGTCTTAAAAGACTGATGGCAGAGGGGAAACGTGGTCACTGTTTTGTTTGCGAAACTGGAAATTAAATTAGATGACATATTAGGTAAAGAACCAGTAAAAGCTACACTGAGTAATGTTACCTAGTGGCAGGAGGCAAACCCCATAAACAGTTTCATCCCAGGTAACCTTTGTCCACCTGAAGAGACCCCTCCTTTGATGGCTAAATTCAGCATATCCAAAACAGTGTTTCTGTTACCGTGGCTACATGGGAAATCCTTAAACAAAGCCCAATATCAGGGCAGTGTGACAAATTTAGAGTCCAGTGACACCTTTAAGACCAATAAAGGTTTATGCATCTGAGGAAGCGTGCGTGCACACGAAAGCTCATACCTTGAATAAAACTTTGTTGGTCTTAAAGGTGCCACTGGACTCTTAACATTGTTCGGCTGCTTCAGACCAACAAGGCTTACCACTAGATAGGGTCCAAGCTTTTGAGTTCTTCTGAACTTTTCTTCAGGGTACATGTAAAAAATGTGCAGCCTTCCATCCTTCCGAGGTCGGTAAAATGAGTACCCAGCTTGCTCTTGCTGGGTGGTAAAATAGTAATGACTCGGGAAGGCACTGGCAAACCACCCCATATTGAGTCTGCCATGAAAACGCTAGAGGGCGTCACCCCAAGGGTCAGACATGATCTCATGCTTGCACAGGGGATACCTTTACCTTTTACCTTTATTTGTTTTAACTTTGTATTTTATAGAATTTTGTACACCACCCTAAGCTGGATTGCCGGAAGGGCGGTCTAAAAATCCAATCAATATTTAAACTGAGTTGGATTGCAGCTAGTATTTAGCCTTCTGTAGTGTTGGGAAAGCATCGTCCTTTAAATAGGGATTTAATGTGAGGAAGCCCAGAAGTTAATATCTTCTGTTAAATAATATCCTGTTTAAATTACAGCCCCCCCCACACACACACACCCTCCAGACAGTTGGCAATCCCTTGCCTGGCAAGAAGCAGCAGCCTCCACCTGAAAATATAAAACCAAAATTACGCTCTATTTTCTTCTGTTGAATGGTGCAGGATGTGGAAGTGATCTTTCACTGTAACATATAGAGCATTTATTTCAGTCATCTAAAGTTATTTGCTCTGTTTTACTGATCAGTTTACATATTGGTTTAATCAGAGCTCCCCACTGATTTCTGTTTGTGCCCAACAGTGAAGATTGTATAACCTAAGCCCTGCCAAAGCCATGGGCATGGAAGATGCTATATATCACTGCTTTACAGAAAAAGGTTCTTCTCTTCCAGAGTCCTGAGTCTCCCAGAGCAGGTGGCATGAGAGGGCTGGGAGGGAAAGGTGGAGAGACTGGTATCATTTTGAGGCAGTTAAAAGACCTGCTTTCCTACTAATCAGATTAGCACCCTTTAGCCTTATCTTAATTAGTTGTCCATTGCACAAGATTAAATCATTCTAAATCCTTCTACCAGCAAATTATTATTGGCGGTGTTCCAACATTTGCAGAGCATCAATGTTAGACCAACACAGCTACCGTCTGAAATATCAGGGCAGTGTTTCTGGGTTTCTGAAATCCCCACCTAGCCATTAGACCAGCATCTGTTAGAAGGACCAAATGCCAACTTTGAAGATTTATACATCTGAGTGATAGAAGCATGCTTTTAGGATTTGCTCTGTTCCCTATTGGACTAGACAGAAGTGTGAATGTACAAGCAAATGCTATCTGGGTAATGCCCAAAACTAGGATGAAGTTGACTCTGGAATGATCCAAGAATTCTGTGTTGCTGTTGTGAACAAACTGCTCAGTTCCAAGTGGGGAGAAGCACCAAAAATAGTCTCATCAGCATCCCTTTCCTTTGGCTGAGAGGCAATCCGCATAGCCTGCATAGGACTGCATTTGAGGCAGAGGGGACATTCTTTGAAGAAAGCATCAAAATCCCAATGAGCCACTGCTGCCACCTGCAAACAAAGTGAATCCAGTGGGAACCTTGAAGAACCACAAAATTTTATTCCAGGTATGAGCTTTCATGCGCATGCACACTTCTTCAGACAATGAAATGGAAATTACTCGACTACAAATATGAGGACAGTGTAAATTAGTAGTAACTTAGCAGCCTTAAAGCCAATGCTGTTCTAAAAGGGCTTTCCTTTCTCCCAACTTGAGGCCAGGATCTCTACTTGGCTACTAGACTTTACCCTTTCATGGTGCCATTATCTAGTTGGAAACCTTAAAATATAGAGTTGTTTCCAGAATTCTCTCTCTTTTGTGGCCCTCTGTACTCTGGCAGATCCAGTGATGCCTCTCCTCTTATTTTTGGTAGAGAAGGAGGTTCGGTGAATGTCATGGATGCAGGGAGGAGTTTGTGGCTACAGGCCCAACTCAAGTCTTCAAAGCCCCCAGAAAGAAGCCCACAAAGCCCACATCTGCCACTTCAAGGACCGTTTATGCACTGGGAAGTTCACTGCCCCAGCACCCGTGCAGGAGAACAAATAGGGGGTGGATGAGGTGCACCAGGCCAAATGTTCCCCCACATGCATGCAGGAAGAGGTGGGGCAACCTGGTACGACTAAAACTCCAGCCTGCAGCACAGCATGAAACCTCCAGTGCATAAACGGTTAAGGTGAAGCCTGGGATGGGCAGAATTCGGGGAAGGGAGAGAGCTCATCAGGGATGTAATGCCATTCCTGCCAAAGCTGTCATTTTCTCATGGGGAATTGATCTCTGCAGTCTGGAAACCAGTTGTAATAGCCAGAGAACACCACACCCCACCTGGAGCTGGACAACAGTAATGGTTAGCATAATAAAATCTCTCTGACAAAGTCCACATTTGTCCATTTTATAGGAAGCTGTCTTTTTGTGGGATTAATATAAACTGGCTAGACGCAATCCCCCACCCCCCAAGTTCCCAGAAGTATTAACATAATGAAAATGGCATGTAAGCTACTAAGGGAATTTAGGTGAGTAGCTGTGTTGATCTGCAGCAGCCGAACAAAGTTTGAGTCTACTGGCACCGTGAATTTCAACAAAGTTGTATTCCAGGTGCATGCATAGGCCTTCAGTCAATGAAGTGTAACTCACCAGTCTGCATACATAGGGGGCAGTAAATTAGCAAACAACATCATGGAAAGAGCCAAAGTGTAATGAAGACGTTTGGCCAATTCTAGAGCCTTGCTAGAATAACAAACTGCGTTTATAGGGTTACCAGCCCTTTGGGTTCCATAAGGCAGGGGTAGTCAACCTGTGGTCCTCCAGATGTCCATGGACTACAATTCCCATGAGCCCCTGCCAGCGTTTGCTGGCAGGGGCTCATGGGAATTGTAGTCCATGGACATCTGGAGGACCACAGGTTGACTATCGCTGCCATAAGGGAATGCACATTGAATGCAATAATGTTTTCCGCCGGGGGGGGAGCCGCCTTCCTTTTGCTTCAGCATCTCGTCTTCGCCCGCCTTATTCGCTTCCATCCCCGCCTCTCCACTTGCCCACAGTAAACATGGCTCCCTCCAAAGACCATCCCCTTCCGAGCATGCAACACGGCGCCCCACCCACGACCTGTCCTCTCGCAAAGCGCTTGCCCAGAGTAAACATGGCCTCTTCCACGACTCTCCCGGCTCTCTCGCCTCGCTTGCCACATCTCTCCCTTAACCAAAATGGCGGCCGAAACACCTTCAGGAGGCCAGGCCCTGACGAAAAATGGCGGCTGACCTTATAACTAGAATGGGTCCCCGCATGCCCCTTTCTCTCTGTCCGGCTTCTTCGGCTTCACAAAGATGGCGGCGGCGAGAGGCTCTTGCGGTCGTTTGAATTCCATCCCCGCCGCCAAACGCGGACAATAACAGCCAGTGTCACCGGCGGAGAAGTCGCAGCTGGCCGCCCGTCCTCGCCCGCCCGCCCGCCGACGATGGACTCCTTCCCGGGGGAAGATCCCACCTTGCCTGTGGAGCTTAACGGCAGGTGAGGCGGGGGCCGTTAGGACCGTTGAGCGGGTCCCGGGAGAGGCGTTAACTGTTTCGTGCCCGCGCGAGGGAGAACAAAAAAAGCGGGTTGACATCTGCCACTTAGGGGGCAGCGGGAAAGGGTCCAAGGAGGCGGGGGAGAGAGAAGTTGCGCTGCCCTTCTCCGGGGTAGCCTTGCTTTGGGGTTGCCCGGCGGTCTGACTGAGGATGCAGGGATGCCAGCCTCCAGGGGGGACCTGGGGATCTCCTGGAATTCCGGCTGCTCTCCAGACTGCACAGATCAGCCCCCCTGGAGAAAAGGGATGCTCGGGACTTTGGGGCATGCATCATCCCTGCCCTCCCCAGGCTCCATCCCCAGATCTCCAGGAGTTTCCAGACCGGATTTGGCAACCCAACCCCTGCCATCCCCAATTGAGGTGGCGGAGACCTGGCAGCACTGCTGAGGAGGGAGGGAGTGTAAGGATGTGCCCAGGACCAATGGGCAGAAAGCAGTGTCTTGACAGCTCCTGGCAAGACGGGTTGTTGCAAAGTTTCTTTTAAAAGACGCAAAACAGAAAGGGACCGAAAACCAAACCTGAGGAAATGAGTCAGGAAACCGAAGGCTGAGTAACAAACCAGATTGACATTAAAAATACAAATATTTATTCTAAAGTGCGCATTAAGAAGATGAAAAACAACTCTGAAAGGGAAGAATCGGAGAGTGTGCAGTATTGGATGTGCAGTTTGCTTGCCATCTTTCTGTCTTTTTTGCACATGGCATGGACACAGACCAACTGCACCCAGAGGGTCTTTGGTCAAGTGATGACTTTGTTTTGGTTGACACATGAGGATGCACACTCAGGATTGAACCTTGGCCTTGGACAGATTGGTGGTTCTTGACAATTTTGATTTTTAATTGTGATCTAAATTATAGATCTGCGAGCAAGCAGATGCTTCAGGACAAAATGTGAAGGGCTGTTCTGGCATCCAACCTTTGAGTCTACCTGACCCATGCATGTGTCCAACCTATAAGGTTTCTATATAAGGCGTGGAGAGCTCCAGACAACTCTCTTTTGCACTCTCCTAATACACTATAATAGAGTCCCACCCCAACAAACAGAAGGAAAGGCAGGGTGAACTTATGAAGAGAGGGCCACTTGGTTTGCTACTGCTTTAAAGACAAGGACTAAAAGCAGCGGGGTTCAAATTATGGGAAAAGAGGTTCCACAAATATTAGGAAGCATTTTCTGACAGTGAAGGCTGTTAGTTGATGGGATATTCTGTCTTGGAGGGTGGTGGAGTCTCCATTGGAGGTTTTTAGGAGGAGGCTGGATGAACATCTGTCAGGTGATTTTTTTAAGTCCCCAAGAAGGTGGGGGACTGGACTGGATGGTCCTTTGTGGTCTCTTCCAGTTCTGTGTGTGATTCTGATTCTGAACTCACTGCCACAGATTGTGAGAATTGTCACAGATATAGATGACTTCTCCAAAGGGATGAAGCCAATCCCCGAAGGACAGGTTTTTTGCTGTTGGTGTCCCAAGGTTTTATTTTGTTTTACAGTGTTTATAGTCCAGAGTTCCCAAGAAGATTTGAAAGGGATTATGATAAAGTGTTTAAAACAAAACAACTCATAGAGTAGCACAATTGTATATGTTAGAAATGGAACATCCTGATTTACAAAAAAAGGGCCTAAAAAATTCTGTTTTTTATAAGTCCTCAAAAAATTTAAAAAAATAATAAAAGACAGGAGCATGGGAACTTTATTCCTCTGGTAAGTTGTTCCACCGGCTTAGACTCACACCGGAAAACGCCTGACCACGGGCTGTATCAGAATGTTCCTGTCTGCATATGGGCTCCAGATAGGTATCTCGGAGCTACTCACTTGGATAATCAGCTTGCTCGTGAGTTTCAGATGGTACTGCAAGCTACAGAGTGGGCTTGTCATTGGGGTCCTGGCTACGTAGGATCCCATCCACCAGAACCCTGAGGATACCTTGTCTGTCAATGGCTTTTAGCAAAGATAGCTTAAATAAATATTTTGTGTTTGGGGACAGTGCAACTCTGAGGGCCTTACCACATGCCTTAAATATAGTGAAATGCTTACTTCATGAAGACGCTACATTTTTGGTGTTTTGCATGACGCTGCCAACATCCAGCGACCAAGCAGCAAACTGCTAGCTATATCCTCCATTTTAAAGCACTAGCTGGGAAATCACATAAGTTGGATTCTCTAGCCTAAATAGTGCAAGCTACAGGAGAGCAACCAGCAGGCCACATGCTAAAGAAATGTATGGAGGCAAAGAAATGCTGTCTTCGCCTCCAATGTCACACCTTCGTACCTGCCTCCCTTTCCCTTTTCCTGGGAATGTTTTAGTTTTTTTTTTAAAAAGGCTTAATGCCTGGAGCAACAGATAGGCGTACAAGCATGCAGGCAAAGCAAAAAATATTTTTCCCAAGTTGTCACACAAATCATGCCTCTCTAAAGTCCCCCAAAAAATCGGGAATTATATATTTTTTTTCAGTTTCAAGATCCGTGAGTCCATAATGGGTGGCATTCAAAAAGCACTATGCATCTGTGGTTAGATGCATCTATGATTAGATGCATAGACGTTTCAACATAAAAGGATTTAATTAAAAAAAAAATTAGCAGGCATCATGGGCCCTTTAAAAGGTTGAGAAAGTGGATTGGTTGCCTGGCTTGATTGACAGGTGGAAGAGAGTTGCGTGTAAAGCGCGTTGCTTTCTTCGGCCATTTCAAGCAGGCATGCAGAGTGTAAGGAGCATGAAAAGGTGACAGACAGAAGCAAGACAGGCAGAAGGTGAGGAATGGACGGAGGTGCAATTATTTTTAGCATTACGCCATTAGATTGGCGTAACAATATTTTTTTAGATATGCGGAAATGCCCTGAATATAAACGGATTAGGGACGGCAGGAGAAAGTGGTATCATTCTTATGATCTTGCTTGGCCACTGTTGTGAGACAGAGGTTTGACCTAACAGCGTGTTTCTAAGCAGTGTTAAACCCTTGTATCAACTTAAAAGGATTTAGAAGAGTACAACTCTGTTTAGGATTGCACTGTAAATGGGCTTTTAGTTGATTCCAGCAGTTTGTTATGTAGCGATGGCCACTTGCATAGAAAGCTTTCAGAGGAGATGATTTGCTTATTTATGTATATTTCTCCTTTCTGCTCAGAAGACATGCCAAAGTGACAAAGACAGAATAATACATTTACCTTCAAACAGAAAACTATACTGAAAAGCTTAAAGCTCTGCAGGACAAATAGGAAAATCCTTGGAGAAGGAGAGATTTTTCAACATCTATTAGCCTTAGGTGCTAAACAGAACCTCCATGTTCAGAAGCATTGTACCTTAGTCTCTCATATGCTGATTCTTATAAGTGTGTGTGGGGGTCAGTCTTTGAAACTGGCCTTGCCTACAAACTTTGCTTCTGGCAGATTGCCCAGTGATGTGCCATGGTGGAGCATTGAGGAAAATTTTTTGTTGAACTCCCTTTCCACTCAGGCTCCTTGACATGAGGTTGCTTTCCTATACAAAGACACCTCTGGACAAGGAACTGGCTGCTATTGCCTTCCACAAATAAATCTTCAAAAAACTTCTAACCCTCCTGACCATGCATGGTAATTTAGCTATATACCATGTTAAAAGAAAAAGGAACTTTTTTTTCCCTTTTGTGTTCTTCCTCTGCTGATTCTTACCATAGACTTATTGCAAGCTTGTTAGAGCACACCCTGACTCATAAATTACAGATATGGAGAGAGAGATTTGTAGGAAATGTGGTAGGAATCTTTGAACATTCAACCATTTCCTTCTTGCAGCACTAGACAGTACCAACCTCCTCAAGGCCCATCAATTGCCATTTTGGGAGGAGGGGGCAGGTCGACATGACCATATATGGTCCTATCACCTGGTAAATATTTAACACATTTTAAAAATATATATTAAAAGTTAACTCCCACCCATTTGGGAAACCCTTCCAGTCCTGTAAAACAGGGGTAGTGAACCTGTGGTCCTGCAGATGTTCATGGACTACAATTCCCATGAGCCCCTGCCAGCAAATGCTGGCAGGGGCTCATGGGAATTGTAGTCCATGAACATCTGCAGGACCACAGGTTGGCTACCCCTGCTGTAAAGAGTCTCCAGAGTTTCACAAAACCCTGGTTGAGAAAGCCTGATCTAGAAGGCTCCCAAGATGACTTGGGAAACATACCTGTGAGAAGGCACAGAAAGGGACTACACAGAAGCACATGACTTCTAAATGCCTTCAGAGCACAAACTGTCTTTCTCCTTCCCTAGTGTCAACATTTCCCGACTGCCAGATGTCTCAGGAGATGAAATCCGTATCCCTTTGGGAGGTGGTGGAGGTAAGAACATGGTAGAGGCTTCTGCTTAAACAGGAAAGTGGCGAACTATGTCTCTGTGTGAAGTTTTTGAAGAAGTAATTGGAATGTTAGTTCCATAACAGTTGCTGTAAGTAAGGATGCCCGAAGCCTTTCCGTAGAAAGGACAGCTGGAGAGCTTTTAACTGTCTGAGCAGGATATGGGCCTCTAGCAGCAGCTAGAGACAATAATTGGTTAGCTCCCCATGTGTGAGGGGACCTGCTGTAACCATTTTCTAAAAGTTGTGCCCATCACTACAATAAGGGACATTTAAAGTGCGAAGGGACATTTAAAGTAAAGTGATGCGATATACTGAATCTTAAACCTCATAATATTACAAAGCCACTGTTCTGAATTTTATGTTCTTTATACCAGCTGCTGCATTTACAAACATTCATCTATGATGTGAGTCCATTTGCAAAACTATAACTGTGGTGGAGTGACTAGCGCTTGTCAGTTAAGATACTGCTGCTCAAACTAGCTAGCTGCAGTTGGGCGACAAAATTGCCTTTTGTGTCTGACAACAGTCTGCTATGGAGTGGAAAGGAATCATAGTTATGCGGGCAGCTTGCAAATGGACCTCTGACAACCACCGGCCCGCAACTAAAATCTCACTGACTTTGTGTGGTGTGTTCATCATCGTTATCCTGTGCAAGTGGGCATGGGCTACCGCACAGGTGTACGGCTGGCCTGCATGCCTGCACAGGACCTTTTTTGTGCTTGCATGGGGACAACTAGATGAACATCAATCACAAGTAAGTGCAGCCCTGCTTACTAGTTGAACTAGATGATTTCGTGGTAGCTTCCAGGCATGTACAATTTTATGGTTCATTGTTCTAGCTTGAAAGCCTCTTCCACCCTCTAATAAAAGACATTTCTCGATGTTGCCAAAGCCCTTGACTCTTGAATGCTGCCTTTTGGACTCCTTCCAGAGTAATTTATTTATGAACCTCTCAGTATGCACTGAGATGCAGTCTGGTATCTAATAACTGCAAGCGTTAGGTCTCTCATTCAGGCACTAAGCAAGAGCGCAACTATAGATACCATGCATCCCTCAAGGCTGAAAAACAGTAGAGGGGAATTGTTCAATTTGGATGGTGCTTCATATGCCACAGGTTTGTGTTCTCGTTCAGTGATTCCTTATGCGATGTCCAGATTGTTCTATCATTTACCATGATATCTGAATGCGGCAGGCTATGGTTAATGTCAAGCTCTGAATTTTCAGTTTAGGATTTGATTGTTACCACTATGTTATAGGAAATTCAGAACAAGAGCGAAAGAGAGACTATCCCAAATGGAGCCAATGCACTAGTACTAATGTTAAAATATTTCAGATTTCTAGGTGAAAGAATTAACCATCTATATGGCTTAGATTTGTAGTCTTTGGTTATTAGGAGACGTATTCTTATTGTCCTCAATTATGTAGGCTTTTGACATGCAAAGCTATTATTCATTTTTCTGGCGGAAGCAGATTATTCTGTGAGGTTGAGGATTGCTCAAGGCCGCCAGGTGAGCTTCATGCTCAGGTGGGGCTTAAATTTTGGTCCCCTCTAACCTAGTCCAACATAAATAGCAATTTGCAGCTGCATTTGTGCCACTACTGCAATTTGGGAAGCTCTTCAATGTGGTTTAACTCTGTTGCTGTGCTCAATGGAAGAGGAAATATGGTGTAGCAGAAATACAGTATATGAGTGTCTATGATAGCATGAGAATTTTGGGATGCCTTAGGATCTGGGGTGGCCAAACTGTGGCTCTCCAGATGTCCATGGACTATAATTACCATGAGCTGCAATTACAATGAGTGCCTGCCAGCATGCTGGAGAGGCAGTTTGGCCATCCCTGCCTTAGATGATCCGCCTTGAGTGGGATTTATTCTTAGTGTTGCTTTATTTGGTGTCAATTCTGCTTTCACTATGGCAGAATCCTGATCTAAAAGGAATAGGGAAATGAAATTACAATAACACATTGATTGGACTGCTGGTATTGCATTCCCTATGGCCGCACCGAGACACAGCCTACAGTGGTAATGGGGGTGGGAGATATTTTGCCACCAGCATATACGGTTTTAAAAGGGATATTATAGTGTTTTCATCGTGGGGTTTTATTTGCTGGCAGGGGCACATGGGAATTGTAGTCTATGAACAACTGGAGGACCACAGGTTGACTACCCCTGTAGTAGAGGATTTATTTATTTATTTCATTTATTTATACTCTACTTTTCTCTCCAAGAGGGATCCAAAGTGGGTTACAACTAGGGTTGGGCGCTTCGGTCTTTGAAGCAGCCAGCCGGGGGGGGGGGGGAGGCACCAGTACACATACCTCCCCTCCCCCCCACACCATGGCGCTTCGGGCACGAACGGCCGCTTTGGATGCCAAAGCACCCAACCCTACTTACAACCAACCCAACAATAGCAAGATTAGCATTACATGAACAAGCCTTGGGAGTCTTCACACACTTCCTCTCTTTTGCCCGGATTTGCTAGATTATGGTTTTGCTAGTTGTGTGGGTTTTGTAGCTGGCTTGGAGCCACATGACAATAAATATCACATATCTATCACTGCCTCTCGTTGCTTGAAAGTTAAACACTTCCGCGGTGAACCATAGCTTTGTTGTTTGATCTGAATTGCCATCTATAGATGTTTTTCTTTGCCTTCCAGGCTTCCAAACTACATTTTGTACTAGAAAAGGAAGGGAACAAACCATAGCCTGTGATTTGGAATAAAGAAAAAAAGCAAACCTCTGCTTAGTTATAGACATGACTGTTTAATTTGTTAGTCATATTCTACAGAGTTTGACTATATCTGCTGTTTCTGGTATCAGAATGCTTTTCTTAAATTTGTAGCATTACCAAATGTGGCGGAAGACACAGTTTCAACCACCAGAGCACGGACCATGAAGGATTTTGAAAATGTAAGTGAACCACAGTCTCTAATTTGCATAGTCTGTTTTGGTTTTAATTAGATGATTTGCAGCAGGCTGGAGAAGGTAGCTGTGAATGTACAGTTACATAATTAATCTATATCTCCTCCACTCCTCCCTGAGATCGCATATACAGCTTCCCTTGTGTGTGTGTTTATTTATTTATTTATTTGTTTGCTTGATTTTTGTACCGCCCCCTCACTTGGCATCTTGGGACAATGTACACGGAACATAGAACTTGAAAAATATACACTCTAAATAGTAATAACATTTGTAAATGATTGCAAGAGGAGATATAACTGATCACAGAAAACAGTCTAACAGAAGGGGACATTTGGTCGTTGGTGTTGCAGTCTCTTGGTGGTTGGGTTGGGTATGGATCCTCATCATTAGCCTTATCCAAAAGCCTGGCAGAAGAGCTCTGTTTTGCAGACCCTATGAGTTTTGAGTTCTGATAGGCCTTGATCTCTTTGGGGAGCTCATTCCACCAGGTTGGGGGCCATAGAGGAGAAGGCTCTGGCTCTAGTCACGGCCATGCGGATTTCTTTGGGGCCAGGGATTACTAGATTGTTGGAATATATAGAGTAAGTCACTTTTTGGGGAGTATAGACAAACAGATGGTCCTTGAGGTATGCAGGACCCTGATCGCATATAGCCTTGAAGGTGAGCACCAGCACCTTAAATTTGATCCAGTATTAAATTGTTCCTATAAAACAAAATTATCTGTTGCTGTTTTTTAGAGTCACAGAGTTCTGAAACCATGCCTTGTGCTTAGAGACTTCTCATAGTCAGCTACTTATAAATTAAGATTTACTGTGGAGTAGTCATAGTTTGCATTTATATAGTGTTCCCATTGATCCTAGAACTTCAGGTGGGTTATATTCTTGCTGTTCCTTTAAGATAAGCCGGTATATGTGATAAGCTGGAAGGCAAGCTTGGTGGTAATGGTTAGGAGTGCGGACCTCTAATCTGGCAAGCTGGGTTTGATTCCCTGCTCCTCCATATGCAGCCAGCTGGGTGACCTTGGGCTCACCATAGCACTGATAAAGCTGTTCTGGCCAAGCAGTAATAGCAGGGCTCTCTCAGCCTCACCTACCTCACAGGGTGTCTGCTGTGGGGAGAGGAAAGGGAAGCCACTTGGAAGCTGTTTTGAGACTCCATCAGGTAGAGAACAGTGGCGTATAATAAGGTGACCAGATTGTCCCATTTTTGCAGGGACATCTGGGGGCACCTGGCAAATTGTACCCATGTTGAAATTTTAAAAAAATTACAATACTATTTTTGCATTCTATGAAAAATTTTATTGTTCCATATAGACCAAATCTTCTTCTTCCTCTTCCTCTTCCTCTTCCTCTTCCTCTTCCTCTTCCTCTTCTTCTTCTTCTTCTTCTTCTTCTTCTTCTTCTTCTTCTTTAGTCCCTGTATTGGGAATGGGGCAGAGGGAAGCAGGGTGCTTAAGCCACGAGCTGAGTTTGTAGCAGAGGTGAAAGCTGAACTGGGCACCTCTTTGTCCCCAGCCCCATTCTCTTTGCTGCTATGCTGTGCCATCTCCTAGTCAGTGACAGGGTTGCAGCATTAGTTGCAGGTCTGCATGCGCCAGGCTTTCAAAAGTGAGAGAAGAACCTCCCTGTTTTTAATGTTTCATAGCTGAGTTTACTCCAGAAGGGAGCTGAATGCTGCAATGCTCAGGCTCCCTATGCAACATTGTTAACTTCTGTCGTGCATTCTAATAAAAGCTGATTCGTCTGTATCCGCTACACCTGTTCCGTCCCTTGCCTTCCACAAATGAATGGACATCAATATTTCATTGGTGTATTCAGTTCCTCCACTCGGAGAGCATCTGGCAAGTTCTGAGGGAAGATGGGGAGTGGTGGCTTTATTCGAATGCATATTTCATACTTGCTCACTTTAAAATTTAAAAGGCCTTTCTCCTCTTCTTGTGAAATCCTCAAAATAGTTCACTCTAGTCCTGCGGGAGGAAGAGCTGGTTTTAATATCCCGCTTTTCACTACTTGAAGGAACCCTAAAGCAACTTACAAATATCTTTCCCTTCCTGTCCCCACAACATATACCCTGTGAGATAGGTGGGGCTGAGAGAACTCTGAGAGAACTGCTCAATGAGAACATCTCTAAGAGAACTTCAACTAGCCTAAAGTCACCCAGTTAGTGGAGATAAAATACCTCATGCTGAAGAACAATTGGATACACCTTGTCTTCAAAATGCTGTTGACTGCTGCTGTTGACATCATCAGATTTGATGACATCGGAAGTCATCAAAGGAGGAAGACAGAACTAGATGAAGTCCTAAAGAAGCAATGGAAGGATCAGCCCAGGGTGTTCTTATAAAGATGGAACTGTGCAGGGCCCTGATTTGTGTCGAGTATAGTTTCTAGAGAAGGAATTAAGTTCAACCCTGGCCCCTGTGGTTTTGCCTTGAATGCTTCGTTATTTTTATCCATGGAAGGGAAAAAAGACAAAGAGAGGTAGACCAAAACCAAGACTTCATCTGGCACCAGAATTTTACAAGGGGGGAAGGTCTTTTCAAGATATAACCCTGAAGGTTTTTTCATGGTTTACATGGAACTGGAGAAAAACAGTACAAATAACATGATAAATTGAACCACAGAAATACAGTCATAACAGTAGAACTATATAATAATGGAACAAAACATGGTGAGAACATCCATTTAACTGAAACATCCCTGTGGGATGGACATATTGGTAGTGGTTTTCATGGGATGGGGTTCAAGGACCAATGGAAGGTGATGGAATTCAGGTCGACCTCAACCAAATGCCTGGCAGAAGAGCTTCAGATGATTCTGCTTGAGCCATTTCGTCACTGCTTCCAGGCATCTGGCTAAGGTTTCTAGGGGGAAATCGGGGTAGTTATGCATCAGGAGGAAGAGCTGGGTGGCAACCCAACCCGAACCGTCGCACCAGTTGAGCAAGAGGGCTCATAAAGATATTGAACAGGATTGGATAGAGAACTGCTCCCTGAGGGACTCCACGTGCAAGCTGGGATGGCTTGAGGAGCTCTCTCCTATTGCTACCCTCTGTCTGCGATCCCAGAAAAAGGAGATTGGCTACTGAAGGGCAGTCCCTCTGATCCTGGCATTGGCGAGGCGTTGAGCTAAAAGCTCATGGTCGACCTTGTCAAATGCTGCTGAGAGGTCTAATAGTATGAGCAGTGCCGACCCGCCCCGGACTAGCTGGCGATGGAGGTTGTCCGTCAGTGTGACTAGTGCTGTCCATACCCCATGGCCAGGCCGGAAACCTGACTGGGATGGGTCTAAGACTGAAGCTTCTTCCAACAATGCTGATAGTTGGACCGTAACAGCCCTCTCAAGCATCTTCCCCAGAAACGCTAGGTGATAGTTGAAAGGCTGTTGCGGGTCCAGAGATGTTTTTTTGAGTAGCGAGTGAACCACTGCCTCTTTTAGCCCTTCCGGGAATTCTCCTGTTGAGAGGGAGAGGTTGATTATTTCCTGGAGGGAGGCCACTATACTTGTATCAGATGTTTCTAGTAACCATGAAGGACATGGATCTAAGGGGCATGTGGCTGGCTTCACTGCTTTTAGCATATTGTCCACTTGTGTGAGTTGTCTGAAGTAATTCAGTGTTCTCTCCAAAGGCAGCCAAGGGGCCACTAGTTTGCTTTCTGTGTCTAAAGTTGGGGGCAGGTTGTGGCGGAGTGTTGAGATTTTGTCCGCAAAATGACTCGCAAATGCCTCACAGCTGATGTCCAATTGGTTATTATTTTGGTACCCTTCCTCCAGAGCAGTAAGAGATCGAACTATCCTAAATAATTGCGCTGGGTGTGAGTTAGCAGATGCAATTTCAGTTGAGTTAAATTTGTGTTTTACCGCCATCTCCTAGGCTCTTAACTGCATTCTATAAGATGTTCTTGAGGTTTTGTTGTGAGTCTTCAATCAAACTTGCTCTAGTTGTCTCAGTTCCTGTTTCTTTTCATGAAGCTCCTTGGTATACCAAGGGCCCACTTGGGACGGGGGTGGAGAGGATGTTGGGGAGCTATCTTGTCGATGGCGGCCAACATTCTGTCATGCCAGTCGCTGACCAGGCCATTTAGAGAACTGCCAGGAGGCACTGGGTCCCGCAGAGCATTCAGGAATCCAATTGGATCCGTAAGTCTCTGCGGGCAAGCTGAAATCTGCTCGGTGGCCAACTGAGGAGAAGGTGGCAGCTATAGCTGAGCATTCAGGGTGTAGTGGTCTGACCATGACACGGCCTTAGCCAAGACCAGATCCACGTTCAACCCTGCACCGAAAATGAGATCCAGGGTGTGGCCTGCTTGATAGGTAAGGATCATGATAACCATGCTACCATCAAAATCTTTCTGGAATTCTAGGTAAACTATCTACTTGTTCACATATTGTGGTGTCTGGAGTTTTGGGAGGCAGGGAAACTGCATTTTTGTCCCCAGAATTTAGACAGGATCCATCCCTATTTTGCTTATTTATGTCACATACCTCTCACATGGTCTTTTCCCTTTTGCTCCAGCAAATCATTGAGCTGCGAAAAGAAAATTTCAACCTGAAACTCCGCATTTATTTTCTGGAAGAAAGGATGCAGCAGAAATTTGACGGGCCAAGCGAAGAGATCTACCGAATTGTAAGTATTTGAAACCTCGATTCACTGCCCCAGGGCAGACATCTTGGCCTGGCTGTGGGTTGGCTGTTGGGAAAGCATGGCGGGCACATGTGTTCCCTCTTCCTGACTCATGTAATTTGTTTCTGATTCTGGAGGCGAACTAATAGTCATCATGGTGCCTTAGAGACCAACAAAATTATCAGAGCTTAAGCTTTTTTCAATCAAAGCTCCATTTGTCAGATACTTGATAAGGGAGTTTCAACTTTCAAAACTTATACCCCAAATATATTGTTGGTCTCTAAGGTGCTGCTGGACTTGGATCTCTCTGTTCTACCGCAGACTGACATGGCTACCCTTTAGAACTGACTATAAGATGCCTGGTTTGGGTGTGTCAGTAAATAGTGGTTGGCAGGAATCACAGAATCAAAGAATCATATAGTTGGAAGGGACCTCCTGGGTCCTCCAGTCCAACCCCCTGCACTGTGCAGGACACTCACAACCCCATCGCTCATCCGCTGTAACCTGCCACCTCCTTGAACCTTCACAGAATCCGCCTCTCAAGGAAGTAGAGAGAAAATTTAAATGCACAGAGGGACGTGGGAGCGGGGCATGTTCCCAGTGGCCACAGACTTGCTGGTGTCATCTGAGTTGTGCTACCATTATTTCTTTTCTAAATATGTCCTCCTTTTGACCACTTTGCTTGCGTGACATCTGTGCAAACCAGTATTGCTGGATGTTGATGCTTTCAGTGAATCTGATTCATTCTGTTTTGGATAAATAAATGTGCAGTAATGAGGGGTTTGCATGACCTTTAGGTGAAGCGTGGGATTATTTTTAAATGGTTCTGGTTCAGTACTTAAAATAAAACAATTGCCTCAGTAGGATTTTCCCCCCATTGGAGCACTTTCCCCCTTTCTTAATCTAAATTACTTGTTCAGCCTTATTCTTTTATCACTAAAACAAAGGCTTTCAGAAATTACATTCTAATCCTCTCACATCAAACTGAACTGTGGCAGAAAGATGATGCATACTAATCTAAGCCTTCTGTTTCCTTTACATGAGTTTGTTTTGCTGCTTTGCTCTGTAAGGTCATGAATGGAATAACAAACAAACAAACAAACAAATGATCCAGTGAATATTTGACAGTGCGTCATAAGTGTTATGTCTCTGCATGCACATGATGAAGAAACTGCAGTTGCCATTATGTGCACACAGGATTTAAAAAATCACAGCCCTTCAGCAGTTTATGACCCAGTAGTGTGTGATTTATTTATCCGTCTGTGCTTAGGGTAAACGAACTGGTATTAGTCTGTCAGTAAACCTTTATTGGCGTGTATGTATGCCAAGAACTGGTAATATTTCCTGACTGACACTTTGGTTTGGTTCACATATAACCTCTGACTGCTAACTGGTGTAACCTCTGACTGCTAACTGGTGTAACCTTGAGTGCACTTGGCATACATACATACTCTTTCTTGCCCTCCTATGCACTAATCCCTTTGGCACCTCGCAGTAATTTTCCATCCTATCCCAAACAGCCGATTGTGAGTTCCATCCATCCATCCATCCATCCATTATATTTCTATATCACCCTCCCAAGAGGCCCAGGGCAGTTTACACAAAATGTGGAGGATATACATTGAATCATAATAACGGTAATAACTCTGGGTAATGGTAGAGGACAGGAAGGCCTGGAGGGTCATTGTCCATGGGGTTGCGATGGGTCGGACATGACTTTGCAACTAACAACAACAACAGTAATAACAATAACAGTCACAACAGTGAGTTTCAAGCTGAACAGCAGGAATTACAACAATGTATAATACAACAATAACTTTCATAATGTCTAATATAAACTCATAGGGAGGTCAGCTTGGGTTCGGATCATATATGGGGGGGTGATGTCTGTAGGGCCAGTGGAACGATATAGGCTAGATATCAGGAAAAAATTTTTCACAGTCAGAGTAGTTCAGCAGTGGAATAGGCTGCCTAAGGAGGTGGTGAGCTCCCTCTCACTGGCAGTCTTCAAGCAAAGGTTGGATACACACTTTTCTTGGATGCTTTAGTATGCTTGGGGCTGATCCTGCGTTGAGCAGGGGGTTGGACTAGATGGCCTGTATGGCCCCTTTCAACTCTATGATTCTATGATTCTATGAAGCTGTTAGGTTGATCTGCCTCTAACAAATGCCTGGTGGAGGAGCTCCTTTTTACAGACCCTGCGGAATTGTGGGAGTTCGCTGGCAGGGGCTCATGGGAATTGTAATCCATGGACATCTGGAGGGTCACAGTTTAACTACCCCTGCACTAGTCTGACTCTCTGACTGCTACACCATGCTGACTCATGGTATACATTTGCGTCAAAATTAAGGTCTTCAATCACTTACTGATTACACCTGTACCTGTTATGCTGTTTTCAGCAGTTTGTGCTAGCAAGACATATGAAAAAGTGCTGTAGAAGCAACCCCATCATAGTTTCACCCGCTCCCCTCATTAGAGCTGTACATTCACTGCTGACAACAGAAAGATCTATCAGCATAAATGGAATGTATTTTCATCATCAAGTTTCTAATACAGTTAAAGCATGGCATTTGCAAGAAAATATAAAATGAAATAAAATATCATTGAAGATGCACACACAGATCCATGCCATATAACAGGAGGATCATCTCTGCTGCTTTAACAATGCATGCTTTTCTTCAGTGTCTCATGATGCAGAGCTAGGTCACTGCTAAGTAGAATAGTGACATTCACCACTGGTAGACGGGTGCTCCAGGTTGCGTTTTGCAGCAAGAGCAAAAAACTCTCCTTCAGAAGACGGCCTTGCAATTGTTCCAAATGAATTCAGGGAGGGATTCAGGTGGCAGGAGGCCTCTAAGCACCGGTTGAACCATGTGCTATCTTGAAGCTCCAATCAGTGGTACATTGATAGACCGAGCAGTTGTGATACTTGGCTGCCTTTGATTTGGATAGAAGTGGCTGAGACTGCATCAACATTGTATTTTGGGGTCACTTTCCCACACAAACATTTGTAGATGATAGATGTAGTGGTGTAGAACAACTCAGCCTGCTGGAGGACTGATGAATCTGACAAGTCGTGCTGACAATGAAGAATGATGAGATTTTAGGAAGGTTAATAAGCAGCAGGCTTCCTATATTCTTGCTGACAGACATGCTTGACGTAAGGCAAACATGTAAAGGAGGAAAGTCAAATCTAGCAGTACCGTTAAGACCTACAAAGTTTATTATTATTATTATTATTATTATTATTATTATTATTATTATTATTATTATTATTATTATTATTATTATATTTATTTAACACCTCTCCCTTTAGGGTCGAGATGGGAAACAATAGGCTCAATCCCATTAAAGTCCCTATTAAAATCCCCATTCAAGTAACTATTTGTAAAGCATGCTGAAATGCAGCGGGGGCTAGTGGAGGAAGTTGAGGGGGAGGCCTGGGGAGGCGTGGAGAGGGCTCCCGGCCACTTGGCCATCACCCTCTCCCCAGGTGGCAGGTTGAGTCAGGCATGGTGGGCCCTGCGCTGGCTCCTGCCAACTGGGCCTCCACCTCTGCCTCCTCCTGCACTCCACTGGCAGTGCGGACTCCTCTCGGGGCCCTAAACCACCAGAACCTACCTTTCAGCGGTGCAACCGCACTCTCGCGGTGTTCTCTGGTGTGGGGGCCTTGCCACCACTGTGGCTTCATTCTTGCCACCTCCTCCTTCTGGCTGCTGCGACCTCCTCACTTCCACTACAGCCTCCTTTGCACCACCAGCGCCTTCATGCCACTGCTTTCTCTGTGCCGCCTCTTTCCCCCCACCGCCTCCTTCATTGTGGCTAGTGGCTCCTGCTAGGGAAGTCTGCTTAGCTGGTTGCACCCTAATTGGGCCAGATTCAAGTCCGGACAGTGTCCGGGGGCCAGACATGCTCCACTCCCCATACAGTTTCCCAAATATATATAGGAATCATGGATAAGGATATAAACATTATTGTATGCAGCTTTCTTTTAAAAATTTAGGTTAAAAACAAAGCCCATAGGTGAAAATTAGCAAATGCACCATACAATCTTAGGGTTTAAACCTGACGTATTTCAACTCTTCTTGTCTAATTTTTGACATAGATGCAAAAGATATAATAAAATGCAAAAGATATAATCAGCCAGTAAAATAAACAAAACATTTGTTGTTATGTGTGAAGTCGTGTCCGACCCATCGCGACCCTGTGGACAATGATCCTCCAGGCCTTCCTGTTCTCTACCATTCCCCGGAGTCCATTTAAGTTTGCACCTACTGCTTCAGTGACTCCATCCAGCCACCTCATTCTCTGTCGTCCCCTTCTTCTTTTGCCCTCGATCGCTCCCAGCATTAGGCTCTTCTCCAGGGAGTCCTTCCTTCTCATGAGGTGGCCAAAGTATTTGAGTTTCATCTTCAGAATCTGGCCTTCTAAAGAGCAGTCAGGGTTGATCTCCTCTAGGACTGACCGGTTTGTTCGTCTTGCAGTCCAAGGGACTCGCAAGAGTCTTCTCCAGCACCAGAGTTCAAAAGCCTCAATTCTTTGACGCTCAGCCTTCCTTATGGTCCAAATTTCGCAGCCATAGATTGCAACTGGGAAGACCATAGCCTTGACTAAACGCACTTTTGTTGGCAGGGTGATGTCTCTGCTTTTTAGGATGCTGTCTAGATTTGCCATAGCTTTCCTCCCCAGGAGCAAGCGTCTTTTAATTTCTTTGCTGCAGTCCCCATCTGCAGTAATCTTGGAGCCCAGGAAAATAAAATCTGTCACTATCTCCATTTCTTCCCCATCTATTTGCCAGGAATTGAGCGGGCCGGATGCCATGATCTTTGTTTTCTTGATGTTGAGTTTCAAGCCAACTTTTGCACTCTCCTCCTTCACCCGCATCAACAGGCTCTTTAGTTCCTCTTCACTTTCTGCCATTAGAGTGGTATCATCTGCAGATCTGAGGTTGTTGATATTTCTCCCTGCAATCTTGATCCCAATTTGTGACTCCTCTAATCCCGCATTTCTCATGATGTGCTCTGCATACAAGTTAAATAGGCAAGGCGACAGTATACAGCCTTGCCGAACTCCTTTCTCAATTTTGAACCAGTCAGTGATTCCATGTTCAGTTCTCACTGTTGCTTCTTGACCTGCATATAAATTTCTCAAGAGACAAATAAGATTCTCTGGTATTCCCATCTCTTTAAGAACTTGCCACAATTTGTTGTGCTCCACACAATCAAAGGCTTTAGCATAGTCAATGAAGCAGAAGTAGACATTCTTCTGATACTCCCTAGCTTTCTCCATGATCCAGCGTATGTTGGCAATTTGATCTCTAGTTCCTCTGCCTCTTCGAAATCCTGCCTGTACTTCTGGAAGTTCTCGGTCCACATATTGCTGGAGCCTAGCTTGTAGGATTTTGAGCATAACTTTGCTAGCATGAGAAATTAGTGCAATGGTGCGGTAGTTTGAACATTCTTTGGCATTGCCCTTCTTTGGGATTGGAACGTAAACTGACCTTTTCCAATCCTGTGGCCATTGTTGAGTTTTCCAAATTTGCTGGCATATTGAGTGTAGCACTTTTACTGCATCGTCCTTTAAGATTTTGAATAGTTCAACTGGAATGCTGTCACCAAAACTAGCTTTAATGTTGCTCAGACTTCCTAAGGCCCATTTGACTTCACATTCCAGGATGTCTGGCTCCAGGTCAGTAACTACCCCACTGTGGTCATCAGGGATGTTAAGGTCGCTCTTGTATAGTTGTTCTGTATAATTTTGCCACCTTTGTTTAATCTCTTCTGCTTCTGTGAGGTCCCTACCATTTTGGTCCCTTATCATACCCAACTTTGCATGAAACGTTCTCTTCATATCTCCAATTTTCTTGAAAATATCTCTGGTCCTTCCCATTCTATTGTTTTCTTCTATTTGTTTGCACTGTTCATTTAAGAAGGCATTCTTATCTCTTCTAGCTTTTCTCTGGAATTCTGCATTCAATTGGGTGTATCTTTCTCTTTCTCCCTTGCCTTTCACTTCCCTTCTCTCCTTAGCTATTTGTAAAGCTTCCTCAGACAGCCATTTTGATTTCTTGCATTTCTTTTTCTTTGGGATGGTTTTAGTTGCTACCTCTTGTACAATGTTGCGAACCCCGTCCATAGTTCTTCAGGCACTCTGTCTATCAGATCTAATTCCTTAAATCTATTTGTCACTTCTACTGTGTATTCGTCGGGAATATGATTTAGTTCATACCTTAGTGGCCTAGTGCTTTTCCCTACTTTCTTCAATTTAAGCCTAAATTTTGCAACAAGAAGCTCATGATCTGAACCACAATCAGCTCCTGGTCTTGTTTTTATTGACTGGATAGAACTTTTCCATCTTTGGTTGCAGAGCACATAGTCAATCTGATTTCTGTGTTGACCGTCTGGTGATGTCCATGTGTAGAGTCGTCTCTTGGGTTGTTGGAAAAGAGTGTTTGCTATGACCATTGTATTCTCTTGACAAAATTCTACCAGCCTGTGCCCTGCTTCATTTTGTACTCCAAGGCCAAACTTGCCTGTTATCCCGGTTATCTTTTGGCTTCCTACTTTAGCATTCCAATCCCCCATGATGATAAGCACATCATTTTTTGGCGTTGCTTCTAGAAGGTGTTGTAGGGCTTCATAGAACTGATCAACTTCATCCTCTTCAGCAGCAGTGGTTGGGGCATAGACCTGGATCACTGTGATGTTGAATGGTTTTCCTTGGATTCGAACTGAGATCATTCTGTCATTTTGGGGATTGTATCCCAAGACTGCTTTTCCTACTCTCTTATTGATTATGAAGGCTACTCCATTTCTTCTGCGAGATTCTTGTCCACAGTAGTATACCTGATGGTCATCTGAATTAAATTCACCCATTCCTGTCCATTTTAGTTCACTGATTCCTAAAATGTCGATGTTCAGTCTTGTCATTTCTTGTTTGACCACGTCCAGCTTGCCTTGATTCATGGATCTGACGTTCCAGGTTCCTATGGAATAAAAATCTTTACAGCATCGGACTGTCTTTTTGCCACCAGTTACTTCCACAACTGAGCGTCCTTTCGGCTTTGGCCCAGTCGCTTCATTCATTCTGGCGCTACTCATACTAGCCGTCTGCTCATCCCCAGTAGCATATTGGACACCTTCCGACCTGAGGGGCTCATCTTCCGGCGTCATATCATTATGCCTATTGGAACTGTCCATAGAGTTTTCATGGCAAAGATACTGGAGTGGTTTGCCATTTCCTTCTCCAGTGGATCACCTTTTGTCAGAGCTCTCAGCTATGACCTGTCCATCTTGGGTGGCCCTACACGGTATAGCTCATAGCTTCACTGAACTACGCAAGCCCCCTTGCCACAACAAGGCAGCGATCCTTGAAGGGAGAAACAAAACATAGGAACTCATAAAAGAAAAAGGTAATGCTTCCTCACACAATGTATAATACATTACATTTATTGGCAAAGATGGGGTGATAATCATTAAGATTAGCCTTACTTCATGTGTTACCAGGCAGCAGACATTTCTCCACAATCAGCATCCATCTCATATCAGTACATTTGGATATCTCAGTTGCATGAGACATCTTATTCACTTGCTTATTTCACATCTCAACACAAGTAGCATTATTGGTGGAATAGAGTGTCCAACCAGAAGAAGCCTTTTTTGTTAGTAACCATGGCGCACTAATGTATGAATTAAGTCTTATTAGCTTGTGCCTGATATTACAGCAGTAGGCTCTCTTCCTTTAGTGGTTTTTAAGAAGAGGCTAGATGGCCATCTGACAGCAATTTTGATTCTGTGAAAGTAGGCAAATCATGTGCGGGTTGGCAATAAGGGATGAGTTACTGCTTGTCTCTTGTGGGGCTTTCTGACATGCCCAGGGTAATGGTGATTGCTGCTTTGGGGTCAGGAAGGCCCACAAGAGACAAGCAGTAACTCAGATTGGCCCAGGGGCTTTTTGAGAGCTTTTGCCTTCCTGTGGGCATAGAGCAGGGGTCTCCGGGGGAGAGCGGCAGTTGTGACTTTCCTCCATTGTGCAGGTAGGGATTGGACTAGATGGCCCTTGAGACACTTCCAGCTCTATGTTTCTCAGTACCAGACTAAGCCTGCCCTTAGATTAAAAAAATATATGGGTTACAGCAGGCTTTCTCAACCAGGGTTTCATGATACCCCGGGATTCCTTGATAACCTTGGAAAGGTTTCTTGAATGGGTGGGAGTTTATTAATTTAAATATATATTTTTAATTTGTTAAAAATTTCTCGGGTGATATAGCCATATGTGGCCATGTTGACCCCCCCCCCCCAGAATGGCCAATGATGGGCCTGGAGGGGATGGGAAGGGCCCCAAGTGAGTCTGTACACAGCTATGCCTCCCATCCATATTCTCCATGATCTTATAATTTAAAATCCTGTTGTGAGGGGGACTGGTCAGTGACGACAGGGCAGGGGTAGTCAAACTGCGGCCCTCCAGATGTCCATGGACTACAATTCCCACGAGCCCCTGCCAGCGAATGCTGGCAGGGGCTTGTGGGAATTGTAGTCCATGGACATCTGGAGGGCCGCAGCTTGACTACCCCTGCGATAGGGTATGAATGTTCCAGGTAAATTGGTTGCATCCTTTAGGCCCATTCGCTAATAGTACTTGCATGGAAATTCCACCACAGGGTGGATTGTTTGAAGTGTTTTTCTCAGGTGCCCGTTTGGACAAATGTGCCGATGTGATTAAATGAATTATAAACTGTGGGAGTTGAACTGCATCAATGTAATATAGTGGTTAAAATGCTTTTTTACACTTGATGAAAATTATGATCCAGTCCGCACTGGTACGGAAACTGTCGAGAGACACCTGGGCTGTTTTTTTTTTAAGCCTGAGCTCTTGCAAGGGCAACCACTGCCTCTCCAGCCTCCTCGGAGCCAAGGCAAGATTATAATATACTAAATTAAAATGCCTGAAAACTGTTTTGTATTTGCCAACCGACTGGCCCTGCGGGGGTAAGAACAACCTATGCCACTATGTGGGGCAATTGCATGAGCATGCCTTGAGCAAAGCTGGAGAGTCTTCATATTTTTGCCCTTCAGCCTTTTAAATCCCGCTCACTGAATGGAATTAGATGTCGAAGTTACCAGCCATCAATTCGGGCTGTGGGCAGGTAAAGGTAAAGGTATCCCCTGTGCAAGCACCGAGTCATGTCTGACCCTTGGGGTGATGCCCTCTAGCGTTTTCATGGCAGACTCAATACGGGGTGGTTTGCCAGTGCCCTCCCCAGTCATGACCGTTTACCCCCCAGCAAGCTGGGTACTCATTTTACCGACCTCAGAAGGATGGAAGGCTGAGTTAACCTTGAGCCGGCTGCTGGGATCAAACTCCCAACCTCATGGGCAGAGCTTCAGACTGCATGTCTGCTGCCTTACCACTCTATGCCACAAGAGGCTCTAAAAGGTAAAGGTATGCCCTGTGCAAGCACCGAGTCATGTCTGACCCTTGGGGTGACGCCCTCTAGCATTTTCATGGCAGACTCAATACGGGGTGGTTTGCCAGTGCCTTCCCCAGTCATTACCGTTTACCCCCCAGCAAGCTAGGTGCTCATTTTACTGACCTCGGAAGGATGGAAGGCTGAGTCAACCTTGAGCCGGCTGCTGGGATCGAACTCCCAGCCTCATGGGCAAAGCTTTCAGACGGCTGCCTTACCACTCTGCGCCACAAGAGGCTCCTTGTGGGCAGGTAAGGAGGAATAATCCAAGGCCTTCCTGGCTTGTTGTTATCTCCTTCTTGTTCTGCTACAGAATATTGAACTCAAAGTTGAACTGGAAAGCCTGAAACGAGAACTGCAGGAGCGGGAACGGTTGCTCATCAAGGCTTCGTGAGTCACGCCCGTGTATTGCTTTTGCCCACTGTCCTCCTTTAAGTCTGAACTGCTCTGCTGTCCCCCAGAAACCTGTCCATGTCCCGTCCTAGATGGTCTGCCAGAACAGGGTCTTCCAAACATGAAAATTAATTGGCAATGGAACAACAGACTTCCTTGCAATGTTGTCTTTGACAGCAGGAGCACAGTCCTGTAAGAACTGTCTTATCTATCACATTGGGGTTGTTTTAAGAAGGGCTGAGGGATTATGTGCAAAATAATTGGCAATGTTAGTATAATTATAGGCTAGTGCAGGCTTCCTCATCCAAGGTTTCGTGAAACCCTGGGGTTTCTTGAGGGCCCTGGAATGGTTTCCCAAATGGGTGGTAGTTAATTAAAACATTTTTTAAATTTGTTATGTGTTTTTCAGGCTATATATGGTCATGTTGATCTGCCCTTCCTCCCAAAATGGCCCACGATGAGCCTATAGGGGTGGGGAGGGGTCCCGGGTGGGCATGTCCACAGCTGTGCTTCCCAACTGTATGGTTGCACCACTTCTGGGTTTTCTCGAAGCCTGAAGAATGTTTCAGGGGTTTCTCAGTGCTAAAAAAGTTGAGAAAGGCGGGGCTAGTGAATAGTCTCAAGATGAACCCTCCTCCTCTTATGTTCATTCCTGCCTGATGAGTCCTTTTGTCTTTGCAGAAAAGCAGTGGAAAGCTTGGCTCAGGGTGGGGATGCTGAAGTCCAGCGTGTTCAAGAGGAGGCTCGTAAGAAGGTCCAGCAAGTAGAAGAACGTCTGATGAGCAGAATAAACCTTCTAGAAGAGGCAAGTCCTTAAAGACCTCTGAGTGTGATGCCAATCTATCAATAACTGTCTCTTGGTACACTTCTCTGTTTTCTGACGTTGGCATATCTTGGAGAGAGAAGGCCTTCTGTCTTTGAGCAATGAATTAAGAAGTTTATGGTTGAAGCCATAGCTATAACCACTATACAAACAAAGCATAAAAAATAACATCACACCCAAAACAATGGCAATGACAATCTTACTATGTCCACAAGACGATATGAAAATAAAATTGGTAAGAAGTTATTAAACATGGCTAAAAATTGCAAGCACAGAGTGAAGTAAATGAAATAGAGTCAAAAGAATTAAGCATCGACTACTATGAGGATTCCTCAGCCGTACTAGAAACAAACCTCATCCTAATAATTATGGACGAGGAAATGAAATTAGGAACTATTAAAGTGACAGGAGGGAGAACGTCTGCCAAAAGAAATATTATTTTATCTTCATCAGAGACAGTAGACAGTAGTGTGTTCAACTTAACTCAAACATCATCATATAGAGGGCAATACAGGACATAATGAATTAGATCTTCTACTTGGTTAAGCCCACAAGGGCACAACCGGCAATCTGGTGTGACCCAATTAAATCTGCTGTGCAAATATGCTGAAGGGAGGGTCTGAAACCTTACACAAGTGAAGGCTTTACTTAGATGGACATTAGTTAGATCATTTAAATAGCCAGAGAAAGATACTACCTGGAAAATTTAGAGTTTTGCACCAGATCCCTGTCTCTTAAGGCAACTTTCCCACTAACCCAATCTTGAATTTTACAAAAATCCCAGGCTTTGTTCAAATCAAGGGAGGATAGTACATATAAATGCAAGATAGGGGAAAGCATAGTAGACCAGTAGTTACTTTGATCAGTGTGAAAAGAGGCTCTCCCTTTCTGTTCTGGTGAAATTTAGCTTATGCATGTCCCTGTGAAAGAGCCACTGATGAAAGCATCATGTGTGAAAATGCAGGTGATTCCAAGTGCTCTGAGACCTCTTACAGCTTTTGTAGGTGCTTTTATGGACAAACTGGGCCCGGTGAAATACTGTAGTGCCAAGGGAAGGATGGAACTCATCATGGCTATTTATTTAGATGCTTATGTCCTTTCCCATCTGAAATTCAAAATTGCTTAAAATAATGGCACATAAAGACATAAACAAGTCTAACACCAGTGCAATCTGTCAATGAACACCAGGTGGAAAATGGCCCAGCAAGGAATGCCTATGAAATGTTAACAATGAAAATGCTCTCTGCGTGCCTTCTGGTGTACCATTCTGTAAAGCTGGGACTTATTGTACAAAGTCTATGCCATAGATCAGGGGTAGTCAAACTGCGGCCCTCCAAATGTCCATAGACTACAATTCCCATGAGCCCTTGCCAGCATTTGCTGGCAGGGGCTCATGGGAATTGTAGTCCATGGACATCTGGAGGGCCGCAGTTTGACTACCCCTGCCATAGATGTCTAGTCTGTTGAAACAGAGGGCATGATCAGCAGAACCAATGAATGGACTGGAGATGCAGATTTTCAGAAGGGGAGATGCCATATATAGGTGAGAACCAGCCCTTGACTTCAGCCTGATAGCAAATTTGGGAGCCAGTGAAGCTTATCAAAGATAGGCTTAGCATGGACCTGGTTGATAAATGTACATAATCAAGGACTGCCATTTTATTCAGTCGCAAGCATATACTCCTCCCTATTATGTGCGTGTTAAGAACTGTGTGAGCTGGGCATCCCACATGTAGGCCTAGATAAATGCAGATTCGATTCTCACAACCTCTCCCAGCCTGTTGGTTTTATTGAGGTTGTAGGATTATGTATATTAGGCCCCCATGCGCCCCAATGTACACTGTCAATACATTGAAGCATGCCAGTTTCCTCCTCTACTCCTCCAAAGAATAGTCCTTGAAAGTATTCGGGGTATATGTGCTGTTGCATTGCCAGTATCAACACTCGGTTCATCGTTAGTCTTTGCTTTTGAATACAGGATCTTAAAACTGCACATGAAGAACTACAAAAAGCACTTGCGCTGACTGAGCGGGAGAAAGTTCTAAGAATGGCTGCTGATCATCAGCTCTCTTTGCTCCAAAATATCCCACCCAAGGACCTGGATATGGTGGCTGCACTCGAAGGAAAAGACAGGTCAAATCTTCATAACTGATTAGCAGTCTTTTAGCTGGCGCCTTGTTCTGGTTGGTTATTTTCTGAGCAAGCTGGGGTCCTGCATGAAATTGTGCGTGTTGTGGGGGGTGTCTTGGAAATCTCCCCACCCAATCTGATCCTCCAGCATCCTCTAAGCTTTTAGGGTCTTGAGCAGATTCCCACCTTCCTTGAATAGGTTATCTACAGTTCCCAATGTTCTGTGCCTCCTTGAGCAAAATAATTCTTTATCTAGTTGTCTTGGAACTTTTCCCTATGGTTGATTTACAAAATTGTACTCTTCTATCTGCCCAAGGAGTGAGTCTGTATGTCTCCCCCCGCCCCCCCCCCCACGCATTTAGAAATACCTACCTGGTTTGTGGGTGTTCTGTACTACTGCTTTAGGAACCGCCCACTTGACTGGTATTAGGTATTATTGCTGTGCTGATGTGTATTGGTATTGTAGTGATTAAGAGCAGAGGGTTCAGGTCTGGAGCAATAAGGTTGATCCTCCACTCCTCCATGTGAAGCCTACAAGATTCCTGTGATTGTAAGCTGCTTTGAAACTCCTTAAGGTAGAGAAAACTGGGGTATAAAACCCCCTTCCTTACTCTGGTTCACTTGATGCATCTGGTGAAAGAGGGGAGGGAGGTAGAGAAGGGGATAAACAAGGGAAGAAGATGCTTCTGTTCCATTTGTACAGACTTAGGATTCATTTCTGTTGATGGATGAAGAGGTTGGATCAAACGCTTTGTTGAAATGCTTTGTTGAAAAGGTGGTTTTTGATGGATTCGGAGGGGGAAGAGGGGCGGTGTCACTTATCTGTTCTGGGGGGCAGCTCCAAGGAGAAAGGCAGCAAGAGGGAAAGGGCGAAGTTTGAGAGAGCACAAGACCTTGGACTACGGAAGGTGGTGTATTTGGAAGAGAGAAGGTCACAGGAAGTCTTGTATCTGTGTATGAGATTAAAGAGAGAAAGAGGAAGAGGGCAAGCTTTTAGGGCAGCCTTTCTCAATTTTCTTTACCTTTGAGAAACCTCAGAAGAGGCGCAATCATGCAGAATATGGTTGAGAAGCATAGCTGCATATACGCCCACCCCAGGGTCCCTTCCCACACCCTCCAGGCCTTACATTGACCATTTTGGAAGGGGGGTGGGTGGGTCAACATGACCATATACGGTTGTGTCACCCAATAAATATTTAACAATTAAAAATATATATAAAAATCTTAACACCTCCCGTGGCGCCGCGGGCGCCATGGACTAAATAAAGCTGTAAGGCGTTCCGAGGCGGGTTGTGTCCGGGATGAGGAAGGGTCCGGATTGGACCCTTCCTCCGGACAGACAATCGGAGGGACCAATCTCGCAGAGCCGCGGATCGCCTTCCCTGGAGCCTGGGCAGCTTTTTTCCGGAACGGGGGGGGGGGGGGAGAAAAAAGCTCCCCAGGCCCCTAGCGCCCACTGAATTTTGGTTTCAGCGGGCTCTACTACTAGTATATATAAATTTTTATAAAATTAACTCCCGCCCATTTGGGACACCCTTCTACGGCCTGTTTGAGAAAGCCTGTTTAGGGTGACAGGGAGTAGTGGTATCAAAACAAGCATCCCCATTAAATGTCCTGATACGAATCTTGCTTAATTTTTATGGCTTGCACTAGGAGAACAGAACAATGATCAGCCCCCCCCCCCAATACAATTAATGTTAGCCACTGCTTATTGTGGAGAAGCAGCTGAAATACCAAAAAAGGCCCCTCAATTAGCATGTTACGTTTGGGCAACATGTTCTGTCCCCAGGTTTCCTGAACAATGTTGTAATATTCCGATTTTGTAATTTTAGGTGTTTAGAGCAGCTGAGACTATCACTGAAAGACAAAGATGCTCTCATTCAGCGCCTGGAAGAGGCCAAGTCCCAAGGTGGATTTTCTGAGGAGAATCTGTCAACAGAGAAAACCCAAGCTTTGTTGGATGAAAAAGAGAGGGAGCTGCAGGTGAGGAAAGTCTCTGAGGAACAGAAGCCTTTTGCATTTGTTTAGTACAAGATTTTGTGGTCTCTTGTGCAGAAACAGGAATCCTGCTGTGACCTGATGCCGCCAGAGAGAGGGGGGGGGGCTCAGTAGGTGAGCCCATGGGGAATGCCCTGTATTCATCTCCCTTTGTCAGCAAATGTCTGTTTCTGCTGGGGGCCTTGGTGAGCCTGCAGCCAGAGTAGACTGTGCTGAGGTAGATGGTCTGGCGGTTTGATCCTGGTACAGCTTCTATCAGCATCGCCTACTGATACAAGGTGAGCAGCAGATTGGCATTAGCATGCACACTTCTTCAGATACATTGAAGTGGAAGATGCCAGTCTAGACCTTTATTATTATTTATCATCTTCTTCATCATCATCATCATTAGACTTGTATAACCGCCTCTCTCAGCGAACCGGCTTACGGCGGTTTACAACATTATATACAAATCAATAAAATGTTAAAAATTCCCCATTAAAATCCTTACCATAATACACAGTAGACAGTAGAAGGTGAGCAACAGACTAGCATATGGCATCATGAAGGTGTTCAATAGATGCAAGGACCAAACAGGAATAACAAGCTTAGTTTATATGGTCACCATTAGTAGTTCGGATGGAATTCCGGGGGGGGGGGAGGAAATACCAGATCAGGCTTAAGGTAATCACCTCCAAGGCCATATCCGGCCTGGGCCCCGAGTAATTGTGGGACACCTAGAATCATAGAATCATAGAGTTGGAAAGGGCCACACAGGCCATCTAGTCCAGCCCCCTGCTCAACGCAGGATCAGCCCAAAACATCCAAGAAAAGTGTGTATCCAACCTTTGCTTGAAGACTGCCAGTGAGGGGGAGCTCACCACCTCCTTAGGCAGCCTGTTCCACTGCTGAACTACTCTGACTGTGAAATTTTTTCCCTGATATCTAGCCTATATCGTTGTACTTGTAGTTTAAACCCATTACTGCATGTCCTCTCCTCTGCAGCCAACAGAAACAGCATCCTGCCCTCCTCCAAGTGACAACCTTTCAAATACTTAAAGAGGGCTATCATGTCCCCTCTCAACCTCCTTTTCTCCTCTCCACCTATGCCCCCCTAAGAGCACTACACTCTGCAGGCACCAATGAACTGGTGATCCCTGTCCCCAGGGAGGTGGGGTGGGATGGGGGTAGAAACCTAAAGAATAAAGGAATCAATGAACCCCTTTATTATGCTTATGCTAACTTGCTGCTCACCTTCTATGTATATGTATGAACTGGGGGCTTCCCTTCCAGTGTCTCTGGAGAAATGTCCATGCACACAAAAGCTTATACCTGGAAAGAAAACTCCATTGGCCTCACAGGTGTCACTGGACTCACATTTTGTTCCCCTGCTTCAGATCAACAGGGCTGCCCACCAGCATGTGATTTTTCACTTCAACAAATCACCCTGCTTATCAGTTTGAACCTCTGACCTCTCTCATCCCCCATTATTTGTAACTGCTATTATTTCAGACACCCTGAGAGGTCACAATTTGCAGTTCTGTGACTAGATTCGCTCCTCTCCACCTATTTCCTCCTGGACAGATTTACACTTGAAAAGTTCACAATGGCATTCAATCTCTGCCTTAAGTACTCCCTCCCCGTTGTAATCTTCGCCTTAAGCCTATCTTGCATATCTGAAGGGACTGAGTTACGATTCAGGAAAGCTCTGATAGAAGTAAATATTGCTACTCTTTAAGTTGCCACTGTCTCTTGTTTCGTTTTGCTACCACAGATTAGCACAGCTGCCCCTTTGCAATGACTTGGTATGAAGCAGCTTTGTATATACTTCTTCCCTTGGCCATGCCTCTGTCTTGATTTCTGCAGATCATCCACACACCATGTCTGCCTTTTTTCACCCATCTAGTCACAAGTTTTAGTTTCTCAGACTTAAAAAAAAATGAGATAAAAGACTGAATGATTTAAAAATCTTTGGCGTATCTTACTGCCACTGTTCGGACATATGCAGCCTTACCTCATGCATGTTGCTCAGCATTTAGAGGAGGGATTCCCAACCAGGGATCTATCGACCATGGTGGGGGGGGGGGGGAGAGGCTGCGGGAGCTCCAGAAGGGGTCCGCAGTCTTTCCCCTCCTGCCTTAATGGACTCTGCCACAAGCTAGGGAACCAGCTGTTTCCATTGCCTCCCCCCCTCCCAGCGTGAGGTCTCTCATGGTTCATGTGCCTTGGAGGGGCGGAGGTTGCATGCCTATTCCCACCTTAAACCATCTTCTATTTCTCCTCTCCCCCAGTTAATGTGGGTGGTGATGTCACTTCTGGCAACATGTCACTCCCAGGGGCTTGGGGGGGGCATGGCAGGGGTGTGTGACCAGATGACATCACTTCCAGGGCTCCTCAAAGCCTGAAAGAATATTTCAGGGGCTCCTCCATGGTCAAAAGGTTGAAAAAGGTTGATTTAGAGAAATCTCCCGTCTGTTTGTGCAAAAAGGCTAAGAAAGCATCCTTGGGCAATTATTGTCTGCGGGGGCTTTTTAAGTTCCCTCCCCTTCACCATATTTGAGCAGAGGTAGTGGGGTTTTGTGATCCTTTGCAGACTCCTGGTTTTCCACCCTTGTCTGCACGCAAATAAAATGTTGTAAATTTAAATTTACAATGTGTAGATTTCTGCATTGCTGGAAAGACAGCCCTCAACTTTTCCTTGTCTGCCTCTTTTTACTACCCCAGTGATGGCAGCCTTTTTTACTGCCTCTTTTTACTACCCCAGTGATGAGCACCTATTTGGAGGAGTGATTGTGGAAAGTTGCACGGAATTGTGGGCCATAATAGTTTCTTATCCCTTCCCTCTCTCCTATAATGAATCCATTTTTACATGAGGATTGACCATAGAGAAACCCTGCTTTGAGTTTGTTACCATATTCCTCCCGTAGTGAATTTATTATATACACAAAAGCCAGATATTTATGTTCTAAGGCAGAACCTTGAATCTTGGGGGTACTTCAAAGAGTTTTGTCCTCAGGGTTCCATAGATCTTTTCTCTTTTTTTGCCATCTTAATTTATTGGAATGATGAAATTCAGATTATTAATCTGTCTGGCTCTTTCCCTCGAATAAAAATGTGATGTTTCTGTTTTTACAGGCTCTTAGAACAGAGCTCCAAAATGAGAAAAATGAATTAGAAAAACAAATTCAGGTAATTTTTTTTTTTATCTGATGAATACTGGGCAGGGTATGAATGCTTGCAGGAGCTGACTATCCTGCTTGCAAATGGTTTTCCTCCAGGTAAAGGTAAAGGTATCCCCTGTGCAAGCACCGAGTCATGTCTGACCCTTGGGGTGACGCCCTCTAGCGTTTTCATGGCAGACTCAATACGGGGTGGTTTGCCAGTGCCTTCCCCAGTCATTACCGTTTACCCCCCAGCAAGCTGGGTACTCATTTTACCGACCTCGGAAGGATGGAAGGCTGAGTCAACCTTGAGCCGGCTGCTGGGATTGAACTCCCAACCTCATGGGCAAAGCTTTCAGGCGGCTGCCTTACCACTCTGCGCCACAAGAGGCTCGGTTTTCCTCCAAGGAGAGCTTTAAAATATTTTTTTGCAAATATTTTCTTAATCCTTGGCAGCTGTTGCTTGCCTTTGCTCAGATCTGTTGCTGACTTAGATGTTGCTTCCTTTTGTCTCCTTCTGGCTTAACTTTAGAACAGCTTTACGTCCTGAGTGACTTTGTTTCTCATTCTCATGCCCTCAAAGCCATTTGCAGCATTTTATTTTTTAGCCCCTTTTATTCATTCCTAATGATCTTGCCCTGTTGCTCATACACATCCTCCAAGCGCCCATTAAAGAAGACCTACACTGATGCCGTCTGACGTTTCTTTCACCCGGTAACAATCAGGTTTCCAGTGTTTTCTTCTGGATCTGTGTAGAGAACTGCACAAATAACACATCACGCAAAATGCAGAGTAGGCTGAATCCAAACAGTACAATAAACCATAGTTGACACCCTAATTTGATCAGTTAAATGAGATGTTTCAGTGCAAGTCACCCAACAAGGCAGGATGAGCTTTCAGCCTAAGACAGCTGTCTTGTTAACTGCAACATGCTAATGGAGAAACAAAGAGCCAGCTTGGTGTTGTGGTTAACAGTGGCGGCTTCTAATCTGTAGAAGCCGTGTTGATGCCCTCCTCTTCCGGTTGCAGCCGGCTGGGTGACCTTGGGCCAGTCACAGTTCTATTAGAGCTCACTCAGCTCCACCCACCTCACAGGATGACGCAGGGAGAAGGGGAGCCCGTTGCAAGCCACTTTGAGGTTCCCTCGAGCAGTGAAAAGCAGGGTATTAAAAACGACTCTTCCTCTTATGTGACGTCTGAATTTAAAATGTTATTTATATATTTTATTTTAACTCATTTATCCTCCATTGTTCTCAGTGGGGGACCCAAATATTGTTGTTTTTGCAGTTTAATCATTGCCACAGCCCCATAAGGTTGTGGCATGTTCCTATACTGGAAACAAATAGCTAAAGGATTCTAGTGATCTTTTTGGCTTACTCCCTTCTAATATGGGAGTAATAGACACTATGGATGGGTAGATTCAAGTCCACATGATTGATCTCTGTATGAAATATTTATTTATTTTCAAATTTCTGTGCCACACTTCCCCGAGAGCTCAGGCCATTTTACAGCATACTATATAATAAAACAATAATTTAAACATTTTAAACATAATCAGGTGTTCATCTGTTCCACTTAATATTTCTGGTAAGGCCGGTCAGGGTGGCTGTCCCGCTCCTGAGTGCCTCCTCCTTGCCTGTCCGTCCAGCGGCCAGCCAACTGCCTTCTGTCCCCCACCCCTGACCACCCCCTCCTCCTTCCACTTCCTTCAGAGGCTGCAGATCCCTGCTGTATGAGAGCTGCCCCAGCTGGTGAGTTCCCTGCTGGGGGCCTCCATCCTTTCCAGATCCTGGGAGAAGGGAGAGGCAATCTGCAAAGTCCCCCCCCCCCCCCATTCTGGCACCCGGTTGTATGTAGACAGAAGAAAGTAGTAGTTTTCAAGCTGGCGATGACAAAAATTTTATTCAAACAATATAAGCAAATATAAGCAGAACGAGATCCTGGATACAACAGCCTCATTTTTTAACTTCATCAGTGAACTGTAACAAAGTAAGAATATATCTTGTCCTCATGCAGACCATATTATATAGAAAGTTGATTTCTACACGGATACTAACAAAATCAGTCTTCAGCAAGCAACCTATAGATGAAAACAGATATATATATACACATATATACACATATATACACATTTTATATAAAATAATTTTAAAGTTCATAAAATCAGCATTTTTATGAGATGACTACCTAGCCTCTGCTTAAAAACTTCCAAAGAAGGCGAACTCAGCACCTCCCGAGGAGGCCTCTGGTACACCCTCTTATGGTGAGTGGCCCATCTGTTGCACAGATCCACACAGCACTGCCCTAGCTATCCTGACCACAGTGGTGCACGGCACTAGGCCAGCAACAATGGATTTTTCTTGACCCCCTGCAAGTGTTCTAGCATGCAGAATGGTTGCTGCGTGTTTAAAATCACATTGCCTTTTTTCATTGTCTTATTTAGTCCCTCCGGGAGGAGGTGCACGAACGGGAGAGGGAGCTTTCTGTGGAAAGAAGAAACGCTTTGAAACGAGACAAAACTATCCAGGGGTTAACGCTGGCTTTGAACACCAAGACAAATGAGGTAGGCGGAATGCTACCCCCGGAAAATAATGTTGAGCAAAGCATGTGGAAAATGGTTTAAAGGAAGGGCAATATGAAGGGTTTGGGGTGGAGATTTACTCCTGTAGGAATCAGTTGAGGCAGGGACTGAGGTTTTGGTCCTTGAGACATCAAGCAGCTGCTGGCTTCCCTCAATGTTCTGATCTAATCTGGATAAAGCCTCACTCAGACTGTTTACCAGTCTCCTCACTGTGGGAATTTCACAAACTTCCATCTACTCACCATCTGTCTTTAGGTACCCCATGTTTCTTGTAGTGGCAGCGTAGACTGGTCTGATTTAATTTAAGGCGAGTCTGGTCTGCTCATATGATGGAATGAGTGGAAAAATCAGTTCCTGAAGCTGTTGGATGACTGTTTACCTGTTAAACACCAACCTTCTTCTTCCCAAGCCTTCCTAGCCACAGTTTCCCACTTGGGGAGGGGGTAAAGCGGTGCACTTGGAGCTTAGGAAGCAAAGCTGCTGCAGAACTGAACCAGGCATTCAGATTCTGTGCGGACACACAGATGGATCAGTGTCTAGGGAAGTATTCAAGTTTTCCTCTAGCAGGTGGATGAGGGATCAGTTCCCTCTTGAGTGTAAGTATATGGTGTGTAAACTCAGCTGTTGTATTAGACTGGAGACCATAGTTTCCCAGCCATAGTACTGCATGGTGCTACAAAGAAGAAGAGTTGGTTCTTCTATGCCACCTTTCTCTACCCAAAGGAGTCTGAAAGTGGCTTACAGTCGTCTTCTCTTCCTCTCCCCACAACAGACACCCTGTGAGGGAGGTGAGGCTGAGAGAGACATGATATTACTGCTTGGTCAGAACTATCAGTGCTGTAGGGAGCCCAAGGTCACCCAGCCAGCTGCACGTGGAGGAGGAGCTGGGAATCAAACCCGGCTCAGCAGATTAAAAGTCCATGCTCCTAACCACTACAGCAAGCTGACTCACAAAGGGCCAGCATGATGCAGCTTTTAAGAGTGGTGGCTTCTAATCTGGCGAGCTGGGTTTAATTCCCCACTCCTCCACATGCAGCCATCAGGGTGACCTGATAGTCCTGATAGTGCTGTTCTGACCAAGCAGTCCTGTCAGAGCTCGCTCAGCCTCACCTCCCGCACAGGGTGTCTGTTGTGGGGAGAGGAAGGGAAGGTGATTGTAAGCTGCTTTGAGACTCCTGGGCAGTGAAAAGCGAGATATAAAAACCAACTCTTCTTCTTTTTTTTCCCCTGCCTCTCCCTCTTCTGCTGCGTCTTCAAAGCCTTCCCACCCTGTGCCTCCTGTTTCCAGCTCTGATCAAAAAGAATAAGGCTTTGAATTTTTTAAAAATATACCCTTATTTTGACAGGTTGACCCAACCCCTCCCAAAGTGGCCAGTGATAGGCCTGGAGGGGTGGGAAGGGAAGGGGGCTGAGGCCCCCATGGTCAAATGGTTAAAAAAGAAAAGAAAAAGCTGCTATAGGCATTTCTCTCGAGGATCCACTTGGTTGCTTCAGTGTTTGAAGTCATTTTCTATTTGTTCTCAATATTGGGGGTTCTTGGGCTGCTGTTTGGCTAGAGACCAGGGTGGGTCTCTTCCCATCGGGGTTATTGGTAAAAACCCTACCTTGGCAAGTGGCAACAGTAAGTCAGAGTCAGAACTTCCCGGAGAGCATCTTCATATGTTCACACTAAGATCCAAAGTTCCTTTTCTCGCCATCTTTTTCAGCATTGTACCTTTCTTAGCACTTCAGTGGGATTTCCCCCCTTCTCTTTTTAGAATGAAGATCTGAGTTCTGAACTGGAAAGTTTGAATGCCTCATTGATCAAGGCCAGAGAGGCCACCCATAAAGTTCAGCTGCAGATGTTCCAGGTGAGACATTAAGACATTATGGCAGCTGTTTCGGAAGTATGTTCATTATCTTCTGGACTGTGGAATAAGTGTTGCAGAGAAAGCTGTTAAGAGCCAGTGCGGCGGAAGATCTGGAAGATCCCAGTTTGATTCCCCACTCCTCCCCTACATGCCGCCAGCTGGGTGATCTTGGGCTTGTCACAGTTTTCTTAGAGCTATTCTTGCAGAGCAGTTCTCTGAGCTCTCTCAGCCTCACCCTACCTTACAGGTTGCCTGTTGTGGGGAGAGGAGGGGAAAGGTAAGCCATTTTGGGACTCCTTCAGGTAGTGAAAAGGGGGATTTTAAAAAAGCAGCTTTTCTTAAATTATATTACTTTGAACTTTAGCCTGGCTTTTTATCTGACAGCAAGGAAGATACAGTGCTGACGTTCTTTGACAGACCAGGGTGGGCCTGTATCCTTGTGGTCATGTAAATCTCCTGGGCAGCAGATTATCATTCCTTCCCTACCATGCATCTTTGAGACAACCTAGAGACCGGCTCTAACACAGACACCCTGTGAGGTAGGCAGGGCTGAGAGAGCTCTGAGAGAATGGTGACTGGCCCAAGGTCACCCAGTGGGGAATCAGACCTGGTTTTCTAGATTAGAGGCCACTGCTCTTAACCACAATACCAAGTAGTAGAAGTAATTTAGCCACTGGAAATTTAAAGCAGTACAGTCAAGACCCAGGTCATCTGAGAACTAAGTTTATATTAGAGCTTGTTTTATCCTGCTGTTATCTCCATTGTACATTTCGGGGTGTGGTAAATCTAATGTATGTGTTCCTGCATATAAAAAATGGGGGGGGGATCCTTTTTCATATGGGTGGGATGTTTCTCCCCTATGGAGGAAGCATCAGTGTTGAAACTCCCACCTGCAAACTTTGGCCAGGAACAGGTTTACCAGCTTAATGGTTCCCTGCCCACCTGCACAGTGTGTCTTGAAAATCTGTCTTCCACCGTGTATTCCAGAGAGCCAAGGCCTGAGGGTGCTTGGAGGGGCAGCTGCTCTGGAAGAATGTTTAGCCAGCTCCCTTCACTTGGAAGCAGCTTGCCCAGCTCTTTCTTGCTCATAACCTAGGCAGGGGCTTACTGCTCCAAGGCTGGAAGTTATCTACAATAGGAGCTTGACTCATGTCGGCTGTATTCCCCCTTGGCAAGGGCAGGCTTTCTCAACCAGGGTTTCTTGATGGACCTGGAAGGGTTTCCTGAGTGGGTGGGACTTAATGCATTTTTTATATATTTGTAACATTTCTTAAACATTTATCAGGTGATATGACCATACATGTTCATGTCAAACACCCTCTCCAAAAATGCCTAGAGGGGGTGGGGAGGGGAGGAGCCCAGGGTGGGTACGTACTCAGCTATGCTTCCCAACCATATTCTGCACGATTGTGCCACTTCTGGGGTTTGCTTCTGGGGTTTCTCGAAAAAGAAAAAAAATATTAAGAAGAGAAACAACTTAACATAGAAAGTGGAGTGAGCGATTTCATTCTGTGTTCTGGAGGCAAGCAAAGAGGAAGTGTACGCAAAGGAGCAGGAAGTCTGCGATCGAGCCAATCGAATTGTATTTGAAAAATATCCAGAAGTTCCTAATCGGATTATGAGAACTATTCATCTCCTCCAATGCCTCCAGTAGGATATTCTTTATGTGTTGTTGAATCCAGCGTACTATAGATCTTGCCTATGCCAACATTTATTTATTTATTTTCAGATTTCTTTGCTGCTCTTCCCCAGTGGTTCAGGGCAGCTTACGACATATCATAATCTAACAGTTAAAACAATAGAAGCCTTTTAAAATTGGCTTGCATTAAAAACAATCAGGACTTAATGCCGTTTCTCCGATAGGGAGATGTTAACTGTTTGAGTGGACGTGCAGATGGTATCATTTAGGTTTATGTAGGGAGGCCTGGTCATCAGTGGGATTTATGGGCGTCAGCCCACTGGAACAGCTCTGTCTTGCAGGCCCTGCAGAAATGTTTTAAGTCCCGCAGAGCCCTGATCTCACTCGGGAGAGCCTTCCACCAGGCCGGCTCCAGGGCCGGGATGGCCTTGCCCTGTCGTTTACACCGTCCTGTTTCTATAGTTGACGCCCACGAAAGAAACCAAGAGGGAGCTGGGCAAGCTGACTGACTTGTGCTCATGCCTTCTAAATTAATTCCGTTTTGTTTCCAGGGCACTGATGACTACCAGGCCCTCCTGACTGAAAAAGAGAACCTCCTGGCAGAGCTGCGTTCTGAGAATTTGACCAAAGACACGGAGAACCGCAAACTCCAGCGGAGAATGAAGAGGACCGATCAAGAGCTGGCCGATCTGCAGCTGGAGAGGGAGAGGCTCATGAAGGAGCTCGAGGAAGCCCAGCTGCAGAAGAGCAAAAGCGACAAGACCATTCATGTGAATAGTCCCTTTTCTTCCATATTTAAGATCACAGGTAGAAAATGTGCATGTGACGTCTGGATTTTCTACTCGTGGACGTGAGTCAAGAATGAATGGAATTCCTCCCCCCAGTTCTTTTTAAAATATATATATATTTAAGTTTTATTATACACATATAAACAAAAAGCACACCAGAAAAGCACAACAGTGCAAAACTGTCCAATAACGGATACAGCAGTAAAGCTTTATAAAACAGTATTTGTCTGACCCATAAAGGAGGACACAAAAGATGTAAAAATATACAAGACAAAACCAGAAATCAAACTAAAAATAAAAGGGGGCGGGGCAGAGCTTCAATTCCGGTTCTCAACCTTCCTAATGCTGTGACCCTTTAGTACAGTTCCTCATGTTGTGGAGACCCCCAACCATAAAATTATGCAAGGGTTATTTCACAGAAATTAAACCGAAACTGACCAATGGTGTGAAGATCCATTGTTCATGACTGTATATAAATTGTTTTTTTCTGTGGTTTCTCAGTTCAGTCCTGCCTCTTGTCCCACCATGCCGATCTCACTCTTTTTAGCTGCTCCAGACAGACGAACGCTCTATCTCGTTCTACCCCACAAGGCTGTTGTGTGGATGGCGCTCCCCCCGGCTAAACTGCTTGCCCTGCGACCCCTGTGAAATGTTCGTTTGATCCCCAAAGGGGTCCTGACCCCCAGGTTGAGAACCACTGTTCTAAACAATATTATCTACATTGCCCTAGTTCAACGTCAAACGACAAAAAAATAAGGCCGAATCCCATTAAAGAACGTTCTTAAATGAAATGTATTCCGGCAATTCTATCAGACACTTTATAAAACCATGCCAGGTCATCATAAAGTCACCCCCCACCCCAGCATCACACACAAGTGAAAGATTTCCTTTTCTGTCTCGGAGTCAGAAGTTTTCATGTTGATCACCTTGAGCAATTTCCTCCCTCTCCTGGGCTTGGAATGGCTCTAGTTAAGGCAACATTACTGCGTCCAATAGCGAACGGACTGGCGTGTGCCAAGCATGAAAGTGGCAGACTCAGGCTATCCACATACAGTATGGATTTGGTAATGCTTGGGTTTATAGGAAGATTAACCCATGGACATCACCACACCCCTGATGGGAACTGAGCATGCTCAGTGACTTCGAAGCGTTGTAGACTGAAGAGAGTCGGGTTAAAAGGGAGAAAAATAGATTTTGGGACTTGCCTGAGAGATTATAGAATCTCAGGGGGGGGGGTGTATAAGGTGTGTCATTTCTCCTAGCCTCCCAGTCTGTTCTTTTGAGAATCAAACCCTGACTATCATTAAGGCAGTGAAAATGAGACCCCTCGCAGAGGTAGGTGTTTCTGCACACTTTGGGGGATTGCCCAGGTGTGAAAGGGAAAGGTACGCTGAGAACTTTCCATGGGCCAAATCCGTCTTTCTTTTCTTAAACAAACCTCTCTTGCCCAGCTCTCTGCTTGGGGGAAGAACAGCAAGCAAGGGCAGCCTCCCTCTGATCTGTTTCCTCTTGTGGTCTTGCAATATTACTGATGCCCAGCAGAGGGCGGTCTGCATCCACAGATCAATTCCTACAGCATTTCCTCCCCTTCCCCCTTCCAGTTTTATATGGCTGAACCGCAGATGCCATTTTGTATCTCTGCTGGTTCTCTGAATTTTTCTCCTCTCTCTTCAGAGTGAGCCTCTGAGAAAAACTTGGGATTGTTTGCATGCCAAGCAGGTACTCGTATCACTGACAGGCCCTTTCTCCTGAGGAGAGTGGAAACTGTACTTTCTGCTTATCTGAGGGCTTGCTTTGCTGTTGCAAGAAAGGAGAAGAGAAACATTGCTGAGAGCGAAGTTTCTAGGTATATACCAGGGGTAGCCAAACTGAGGCTCTCCAGATATCCATGGGCCACAATTCCCATGAGCCCCTGCCAGCATATTGCCAGGGGCTCATGGGAATTGTAGTCCTTGGACATCTGGAGAGCCACAGTTTTGGCCCCTCCTGGTATATAAGAATAATCAGGTCTGATGATCTTAAAGATGCATTTTCTTACCCTCACGACAACCTTGCAAGGTAGGTCGATATTATTACTCCTGTATTGCAGGTGAGTGGCCGAGAGAGAGCAGCTTGCCTTGGGCCATCTCATGAGTTTGCGGGAAGGCAAGATTCAAATCAAGGTGGTTAAAATCTGAGCGCTTTGTGGAAATTCATTCCCTCTGGAATGGAAAAGAAGTGAGAGTTTTCCGCATTCTGCACAAGAAGTTACAATTAGGATTTAAACAGCAGAACAAAGAAATTTGCTCTTTAGTCATTGCACATAGCATTCTCAGTGGCATTTACGTTCAAGGTATGAGGGTGCTCTGCTGCACACTAAAAGGCTTTGCTGGTCCCGGGGTCGATCCAGCCATCCCCTGAAGAGCCTTCCTCCAGTTTAAGTGGCTCTCAAACAAGTTTTTTTCCTGTGCTTAAAACATTAGGGTTGGGGGAGTTGTATCCTGAGATGCTTTGCAGAGCATCAGAGCTCAGTAACACTGGCAAATCCTCAGATCAGTCGGGCCAAGGACAACCTCTATTCTTGATGTAACTGAAGCTAGCATAGTATTCACTTAGATGGGTGTTCATGCCTTTGTTTTTAGCGGTCAGTCTAGAATTGGTGGTGGTGGCAGATTGCCAGAATGTGATCCCTCAAAAAACAAACCTTGAAGAACATTTCTAATAGTGTTACCTGGGACCACATCCTATTATTGTTGTTGTTGTTATCATAGAACCCTAGAGTTGGAAGGGGCCATGCAGGCCATCTAGTCCAACCCCCTGCTCAACGCAGGATCAGACCAAAGCATCCAAGAAAAGTGTGTATCCAACCTTTGCTTGAAGACTGCCAGTGATATAATATAATATATTGTTATAATATCTGTATTTAATAGCAGCCTCAGTTGTCATCATTGTTCCTTGCCTGATCTTTTAACGTTAGAGTAGAATGTTTCTATGGGGGTGTATGTTATGGGATCACTGGCTCCAACTCAAAGGCTTAGCGGAAGAACTCCGTTTTACAGGGCCTGAATGACTGAGCCTGTTCCGCCAGCCCAGCTCTCCTTTGGGAGCTCATTCCGCCAAGTCCTGGCCCTATTTGAGGACAGACATACTTCCTTGGGGTCAGCGATTACCAACCAGCTTGTATTTGCAGAGCAGAACACTCCATGGATTTTGGTATGCCTATTTCTATTGCGTTAAACCCTTGGTGGCTAAAATCCAGTTTAAACATAGGTTAACAATGTATTTGCCCAGTCTGTTTGAGCCTTAGCCTCCTGATGTGGACGTTGTGCTGTGGTATTATGAGTGTAAGCATACACACGAGTATGAAAGCTAGCTTGTGTAACCGTGTAGCCTATCAGAAGAGCCCGGGCTCTTTCCTTCCATTTCAGTGGCTATCCGCTGCTATGCAGGAGGATTGGGATTGGATGGGGGGGGGGGCAATCCTTTCAGCCCATGATAGTACAGCAGGGGCTCTTCTAAATGTTCCATTGCCCTGTTTACAAGGTTTTATGAGTGAGATGTTCAGAGCATCTCTTTATAGAAAAGCCCATCGGTCAATTTAGCAACAGATTTTAACATTTACTCATTGACGGTGATGGAAACGCTCTTATAAAGGTTGCCTTTGCAATGGCAGGAGAGCACCAAAAATTTGTAGCCATGCACGCCGCTGACAGTTTTTATGACCAAGGACTTCAGTCGAGTTAGATGGTTGTGTCTTTTGGGCTTTCGTTTTTTTTTTATTGCGATAATATTTTGTTATGACCTATGTGTTTTTGACAAAGCATTCCAGTTCAAACGGCTTGAGGAGGGGTTGGAGACCGTACTCTCTGCATAGTTTTAACTACTGTGGGGATTGCCTGCGATGGTTTTAAAATGTGCAGGGGAGTACTTGAGTTCATGCGCAAGTCTTGCTTGTGATAATATGGTGCAGTAAAAGGGATGCTTTTTTTTTCCAAAAAGCAGACTCAGAAGTTCATCAGAATGGATGCAGATGCTAATTTATACCACATTAAGGATTTTTATTTTATTTTATTCATTTAATTTATACACTGCCCCTCACAGTGACACTTCAGGGTAGTGTATACGGGACATTAGAACAAAGTACATTTAAAACATTTATAACAATACTAGTCCTTAAGCCCGCTGTACCTGAAATACAGCGGGCGCTAGGAGCCCTTGAAATCCTCTCCCGCGACCTCGTAGCCCTGCCCCAGCCACGAAGCCCTCCCCCCCCGTCCCGGCCAGCTTCTCGGCTTCGTGGCTGGGGCAGGAGCTGGACCAATGCGTCGCTGATATAACACCCCCATTAGCTAGTTTTGGGCCAGGAAATGGGTATGGGAGAGATTCTTGCTGCTGCCCTTTGGCTGCAGGGAAAGTAAATTGGAGTGGAAGAACTTGGACCCTGGTCATCATAAAATGGAGTATCTAGTGTGGCCGTTTGTAGACCTTGTTTCAGACATTAAATGCCAACATAAAGGCAAAGCTTTAAAAGGAAAGCATCCTTATTTTTAGATGATCACGCCTGCTGTGAGGTGTGTATTTTAAGAGTAATTCTCTCTTTATCTTCCACAGAGGAGAGGATCCACTAATCTAATTAAAACCACCAAGTTAAAGGTCCTCTGAGAGTGATTAATGGGTGGTGGTGGAGAGGGCCGTCAAGTCAGAGCTGACTTATGGTGATCCCATTGGGTTTTCAAGGCAGGAGACATTCAGAGATGGTTTCCCATTGCCTGCCTCCCAATCATGACTCTGGTGTCCCTTGGTGTTCTCCCATCCAAGTATTAGCCAGGGTCAACCTTGCTTAGCTTCCGAGATCTAAGGAGGCTGGGTTAGCCTACACTATCCCAGTTAGGGCTTGAGTAATTTAGGAGGGGGAGGAGACATTTTTAGTCAATCAAAATATTTTACAACTGAACTCAAGGGGACTAATTGGCTGTTTTAGCAAAGAATTATCACATGGCTGAGTTTGGATGTTGTGACAGTTTACTAATTTAACAGAATTAGCTTTTGCTTTATATTTCCACTCTTATGATGGTAGTTCATTAGCCTGAGGATGAGTGCATGCACTCAAAAGCTCACGCCTTGAATAAATCTTTGTTGGTCTTAAAGGTGCTATTGGACTCTGATTTTGTTTTTCTACCCAGTAACTATGTGTTTTTTTTTAATCTGTGGTGACCATTTGACACCTCTGTATTCCCCAACCTTTTTATCACCGGGGACCACTCAACGCTTGACAATTTTACTGAGGCCCGGTGGGGGGGGGGGTAGTTTACTCCTCTACTCTCAACCACTGCCCTAACGCTCTCTGATCGCTATGGTGATGTTTAAACATCCCTTCAAAATAAGATACAGACACGCCACAACAATGAACATAAGGAACATTTTATTTTCATGGAAATTTTAACTCATGACAATGACAAATCAATGGGAACCGTGAGCTTGTTTCTCTACAATGAAATAGTCCCATCTGGGAGTGATGGGAGACAATGACACCCGAAGTGTGTTGTAAAGGGCCAGGGGGGATGAAGTAAAGGGCCCACCTCCAGTTAGTCGAGGGACCACATGTGGTCTGCGGCCCACAGGTTGGGGACCACTATTATAGACAATACACCTCTGAACACCATCTGCTGAACTATAACAATGGTGGGAGGGCATGGGGTTGGCTCCTGTGAGAATGAGAAGCTGGACAGACCTTTTTCCTTTGTCCCAGCAGGGCTCTTTCTGTTCCTCTTCTCAGAGCTGCCATCCTTGCCATCTTTCCCTCTGCCGGTGTCTCCGCGTGAGAGCCACTTCCATTTCATACAGTTAAATACATTTCCCCAGAACCCCCGTGAATGCGCTCTGTTGCCCATTAAGTAGGCAGGTGGGAGCCAGGAGCAGACTGCAATATTTTTGTTATTTGACAAATAGGAAACCGTTTGAGGGCTCCGGTGCAAAATCTCCGTGAATGAGCTTAACTGCAGCCTGTTCTATTAATGTTAGCCGAGATGGCTGCTCTGCTGTCTTGCCAGTCCATAAAGCTAACAAAATGAACCATCCCCATTTCCTTTTTCTTTCCCACTCTATTCAGAATGAGATGTAATCTGAGCTCCTGGTTGGGAAATTAAATGATCTCTAAAATAAAATCATTCTAAGGATGGCAGCCTTTGTATGGAGCTGGGTTTGAGGAAGCCTCATAGGGCGTTAGCAGGTGGTAATGCTGGCATTTGCTTCACCAAGGTGAAGCAATTGGGAGCAGGCTGTGAGATGCACACACTGCCTCCCTGCTTATAGGGCCAAATTGGCCATTCCCTTATAGCTGTATGCTACTTTCTCCTATGCATTTTTAAAAATTGTGAACCCAGGCAGAAATGTAGTGGAAAGAGAAGCTAATGTTTTTCTCCAGTGGGTTTTCTCCACTCAAAAACCATCAAGCCGGGTTGCTTGTCCATTCTGTATCTTTTCCAATTAAGGTTGAAAAGCAGCAGGGAGAAGGAGGGTTTGAGTCTTCTTCCACTTGGCCTTCTTGTTCTCTGACTGTTTTTTGTTTTGTTTAATACAGAAGTTAATGAAACTGAGGGTACTGTCTGCAACAGGCATCCCCAACCTTTTTGAGCCTGTGGCACCATGGATATTCTGACCCAGGGTCATTGACGCAACCACAAAATGACTGCCTCAGGGGTTGGTGTCATTCCCAAAATGGCTGCCTCAGGAGGTGAAACCAATCACAAATTGTCAGGGATTAAAATTTAACAGGATCCTTTAAAAATATACCTATTGTAGAAAGCTTAGTTAAAACTGCACGCAGAGCAAATCACCAGGGATAGATAGGAGAAGCCATAGGTCAGGGGTGGGCTGCAGTACCACAGGGGTGGCCAAACTATGACTATCCAGATGTCCATGGACTACAATTCCCACGAGCCCCTGCCAGTTCTGGCAGGGGCTCGTGGGAATTGTAGTCCATGGGCATCTGGAGAGCCACAGCTTGGCCACCCCTGCTAGGGCTTCTGCATTGCTGCAAAAGCAACTGTGAAAAGTTCTGGCCTTCCATCCCAGACACCGGTGCTCAAATCACCTTCTCTCAGGGAGAGCTTTGCCACTCTGCATGCCCAAAGGGAGGAGTGAGCGGCTCAGTTTGGCACCCCCTTCCATGCCGTTAGCAGCTCTGTGTTTCCTTGTTTTTTTCTCATTGTGGCTAACCTTTCGCACTTTTTGCTGCTTTTCTATCTAGGGTTTTTTTCTTTTAAGCAAAGGTTAAAAAACCCACAGTGTCATTTAGTACAGCAGTCCACAACCTTTCGGCTGTCACGGACCGCTGCTCCGGTGAGTGGGGAGAGGGCGGCCCGGGGGCCCGCGCATGCGCGGCAGCCCCAGCGCAAACGCGCGTGCACGCCATGCCGGCGGCCGCGGCTTCGCCTCCCGGCCCCTCCGGGCCGCCAGCAAATCGGCCCGGCAAGCTTCTCTTCCCTCCCCCGCCCGAAACAAGAAGCTTGCCGGGCCGCAAGCTAATTGGCCGCTTCGATGGCCGATTTGCTCGCGGCCTGGCGAGCTTCTGGCTTCGGGCGGGGGAGGGAAGAAGCCGCGGCCCGGCACCAAGGCCTTCATGGCCCGGCACCGGGCCGCGGACCTCAGATTGGGGACCACTGATTTAGTAGACGTCCCTCCCCTCCCCTCTCTGTCCTTGTACATCACAATGACCTACCTTTATACCAAAATCATGGAGGTTTCAGTGTTAAACTTTTTGGTTTGAGGGTAAAACTTGTTCCTGCTGTGGGGAGGACCCCCCTCCGCCCAAAGAGAGACACTTGTCCTTAGTATTCAAAATTTGCCAAACAAGCCATACAGAACGGTAAGCCACATGTTTTTTTTCGGGAAAGAAACCATCGCCGCTTACTTCCATGTCTCCGTGCGATTCCTCGACCCAGTTACCTGCTTTAGAATCCCAGCCTTTGATTCTGTCACCAGGACTGGTCGGACGCACACAAGGCCCTGACTTTTGAGTGCTGGCTTTAAGCAACCTCTCCAAAGGGATCATGGCCCCAAGTTAGAGAAAGGCACAGCATGCAGAAGCCAGGAACAACTGAACACTGGACTCGGGCACCGCTGTAACCTTCCCCAAAGTCAACAAGTTTAGTTTTGCCCGCCAAGCTTTCCAGACAGCTCTGCAGACCAACTGGGAACTGAGCGTCTCCGTTGCTACATCTGTACGGCAGATTAAAGGTGTTCTTTGTCTCCTGCGGAGCATTAGCGTTTTGGGGGCTTTGGATGGATTTTGAAAGCTCCAGGGACCGCGGAACTAAATGCAGCCTCACATCTGAGATGAAGCTCTTCTGACAATGCATTAAAGAATGTAGCAGGAGTACAAGTTGACCTTTTGGCTTGTGCAGCAAAGTCATAGAATTTCCGAGGCAAAGACCCAGATCCAAGAATTCTTCCAAGCTACTGAGTCTAGCCGCCTTATCTAGAGCTTTCATCCTTAATGCAGATGATTTAATTAGGTGTGTGTACCTGGAACAGCCCTCTTTGATTATTTGGTTGGGAATGGATGAGATTTAATTGGGCTGGACTTGCAACCCCCCCTCTCTCCCCCGGAATTTTGAATGAGAGCTTTATGCTTAACATTTTCAACCCATTCAACAAAAGGGGGGGGGGGCAGGACCTGCTTTGACCCTCAGCCCACGTTCATTAAAAGTATTTCCCATCTGTTGTCCAAGCTCAGCTGCTGTTAACCGCAGAGGGGTCCTTTGAGGCAGACATTGGCAGGAAGCATCTTGGAGGAGGAACGGCAACAAGGGTGTTCTATTAGCTGAGGCATAGAAAACAATGGACTTTCTTCTGTTTGCTCACTTGTGGAGCGGAAAAAACAAACAAGCAATGAAGACAAATCAGATCAAGACACTTGCCTTTAGGGGACGGGCTTGGTTGGTGAAGCTGTGATTTGATGTTCGGATTGCAGTAGCAATAGCACCCCTGTCTGACAGGCTGTTGGAGCTAGCAGTGGTCGCTTAAAACTTGCTCATTGTTGTAGTGTCTGGAGATCTGGTGTGGCATAGTTGTTAGAAGACTAGACTAGGATGGAAGAGACCTGTATTTAATCCCTACTCAGAAGATCCAGTCTGTCATGAAGGTTTCTAGGTCACCTTGGACTAATCTAGGGATTCTCAGCCAGGGTCTGCAGACTCCCTGGAGTCTGTGGAAGTTCTGGAGAGTGTCCATGACCTTTCCCCTCTTGCTTTAAGAGATTCAACCACAGGCTAAGGAACTATTGGTCTCATCCTCCCCCCCCCCCCCCCCCCCCGTGTCTGAGTAAGCTCTTTCATGGTTTCTGTGCCTGGGAGGATGCAGAGCCTTCTCCTGCCTTAAACTAAAAATTAAAATAATCTGCCCCCTGTTTCTCTCCCTCAGTCCTCCTTGAGCTTGCCTGTTAATGTGGATGGTGATGTCACTTCCAGTGACATGTCACTTACGAGGGGCATGGCGGGGAGGCATGGCCAGCTGACATCACTTCCAGGTTCTTCACCTGAAAAACGATTTCAGGGACTCCTCTACAGTAAGACTAGACTAGTCACTCTCAGCCTAAGGGAAGTGACAATGGGTGCTGCCTTGAGTTCCTTGGAGAATGTGGATGTTTGTTAATTCTAATAAAGGGAGCAGATAAGCATGCTCAGTGGAATAAACTTTTAGAAAAGTGAGAATGGAACAGCTTCCAGAGACTCCAGGAGTTTCAGTGTCTAAACTGCAGCCTGAATAGCCCAGACTAGCTCATTAGCACTCAGAAACAGGGTCTGCCATGGTCTGTACTTAGGTGGAAGACCACCAATGCAGACTAGGGATGCTATGCAGAGGAAGGCAATGGCATGCCACTTTTCTTGGTTAGCACTTAGATGGGAGCTCTCCATGGTAAATTATAGCTGCTGTGCAAGGTAAAGGTATCCCCTGTGCAAGCACTGCGTCATGTCTGACCCTTGGGGTGACGCCCTCTAGCGTTTTCATGGCAGACTCAATACGGGGTGGTTTGCCAGTGCCTTCCCCAGTCATTACCGTTTACCCCCCAGCAAGCTGGGTACTCATTTTACCGACCTCGGAAGGATGGAAGGCTGAGTCAACCTTGAGCCTGCTGCTGGGATCGAACTCCCCAGCCTCATGGGCAGAGCTTTCAGACTGCATGTCTGCTGCCTTACCACTCTGCGCCACAAGAGGGTCTTGCTGTGCAAAGGAAGGGGTAATCAAACTGCTGCCCTCCAGATGTCCCATGAGCCCCTGCCAGCAAATGCTGGCAGGGGCTCATGGGAATTGTAGTCCATGGACATCTGGAGGGCCGCAGTTTGACTACCCCTGGCTTAGCTGATCTCTTAGCATGAACATTCCATGAAGGGTTGCCATGAGTTGGCTGCAACTTGACAACTCTGAATTATTACCTAAACGGCAATAAAACAACACCCGTTGCCCCAAATTTCTCTCTGGCTGCCATTTTGAATTCTGTTGATTTTTGTGGTGCTTACTTCCAACCTTTGCATAAATCAGAGCAAATTACTTCTAAGTAAGCAAGCCCAGGTTAGGAGATCCGCTACCACTCTCTTGATCGGAGAGGAGCAATAAAAGTAAAGAAACCATATTTAATGATCTTGAATTTTCTCAAACGGTTTTAAATCTCCGGTCCATGTGATCTACTTAGTAGATCAGAACTGTGAAATGTTTTGTATGGGAAAACATGCTCTAGAAGTTGTAAGTAAGAATTCTGTTTCCAGAAAATAAATTTTAAGAGAGAGTGATGTTTTGTTTTGGGGTTTTGAGTTGCTTTCAGATTACAGTGGCTTGAAAGGTCTCTTTAGAATCCCATGGAGCATATAAGTAACATAAAGCAATGAAGAGTGAAACTTAACTTCTAACAGCTTTTTGAAACTTTTTTTTGTGTTTGGGTAAAAGTTGTTCTGTTTTTGTCCACTTGCTGATATTCTCCCTCCTGGCTTTTCTCGATTAGGACCTCCGAAATCAGCTTGAGAAATCTCATGCCGAAATGGTTGAGAAAGACAAGGCAATGGAACAACATGACGCTCTTTTGAGTGAAAGCAATCAGAAATTGCAAAGCCAAGAACTGGTCATGGCGCGCTTGATGGACGGTGCCAGTCAGAAGGATCAGATGCTCCAGGTAGGCAAGCTCGAGCTTCAGAGCAAGACAGGAAAGAACCGAGTAGGAATTTTAACAAAATGTTCCATTTTGGGTTTGCTCTTCTGATTTCTTTTTCCCATGGCAGCCCATCACTTTTGATTACATTGTAGACTTCTGGCACTCTTCATAATTTACCTTACTGGAAACTAAGAGGTTTAGGGTTTTTTCTCTCTCTCCATAATCTGCAGAAAAGCTATTGATAGTCATATCAAGATTTCACTAATAAAGAAAATTCTCAGACATTTGCTGTCTTTCTTTGTGCCCCAGCAACGAATATTTAAAAGGGTAGTTCAAGATTCTTAATTGTGGCTGGAATCTAAATGAGCCTGTTGACTGCTAGAGTGGGTTTTTCTCTTCCAAATGAGTCCTTCTGTTCGTGAAACAGGCTCATTCAGTTCCAGCCCCCTGTCTTCACCCATGGGATGTATTTCTTTTGTTTGGTCTTTCCTTATTAACAATCCTGGTTCACAGTTACCTGGGTATTTTCCTTAAAGGTGATTAAATTGTGACTCTATACTAGCACTTCTGAACTTTTTTACTGTTAAGAAATTCTTGAAATATTTTTCAGGCTTTGAGAAACCCCAAATGTGTTGCGATCATGCAGAATATGGTTTGGACACATAGCCCACCTGGAGCCCCTCCCCTGCTTAGCCCACCATTGGCAATTTTGGAAGGGGGGGGGAAATGAGTCTACATGACCATATGGTCATATCACCTGATAAACATTTAACAATATATTAAAATTAACTCCCACCCATTCAGGAAATCCTTCCAGGGTTGTCCAGAAACCCCGGGGTTTCACGAAACCCTAGTTGAGAAAGCCTATGTTAACAAGTGAGATTTAAGAGTATTGCAATGAAATCAAGATAAGATACAGAGAAGAAGGTAAAGACTTACCTATTGCCAGGTTATTGACCAGTGATCAAGAAACATTGTTGGTTTAAGTTAATTCACAGCTCGAGGGAAGTTCTCTTGGCTTCAACCAAGGCTAGGGCTTTTTTGGTCTTGGCCCCGACCTGGTGGAGTGAGCTCCCAGGAGAGCTGAGGGCCCTGATGGAACTGTCACAGTTCTGCACGGCCAGTAATACAGAGCTCTTCTGTCTGATCTTCAGCTGAAGCCAGAGTGATTAAGATCATGCCCTCCTCCCCTTGGCCAAGCTGGGAAATTAAGCTACTTCTCACATCCCCAAGGCTGAGAAGAGGGTTTGTTTGTTTTTCATCGCTGCCGGAGTTTGTTGGTATTTAAGGGTATTTGGGGTTTTAATGGGAATTTATTGGGCATAGTTCTGTTACCCACCATGAGCTGCTTGCAGGAGTGGCAGGCTAGAAATCAAAGAATAAATGAAATTAACTTTGCACACGTCATAGTAATGTGTCTTTTTCGTGTTTCTTAGAAACTAGACGGGATCGTTCAAGAAAAGGACAGGGAGCTTCAGGAATTGTTTGCGAAATCTCCAAGTCTTTTAAATCATAAAGCGATTCTTCAGAGGCAGAACGAAGGCTTGGCGGAGGAAAAGGGTTCTGCTGAATCTCAACAGCCCACGAGCAAAACCTTCCAAGGATTTGAGGTAGTTTTTCCTCCCTTGTTTTCTTTTTTTACCTTTCCAAATGAAGGCGGCTATTGGAAATGTTTATTTTATTTATTTGATTTATAATTCAGCTTCTACCCCACCACTCCTAGATCCGGCGTGGCAGCTATCAATCTTGCCTTCCTGCTGGTATTTGTGTGCTGGAGATGGGGTAGCCAGGAGCTCGGAGCCAAATGGAAGCTTCTCCTTTTTTGATGGGGTGGCATAGTTAGTTTTCGAGCATCCCATCCTTGTGATAGGCTTGAGCCTATACTGGTTGCTCATCCATGCTCATGGCCGACTGGGATGATTAGAGCCAGTTTGGTGTAGTGGTTAGGAGTGTGGACTTCTAATCTGGCATGCCGGGTTTGATTCTGCGCTCCCCCACATGCTGCCAGCTGGGTGACCTTGGGCTCGTCATGGCACTGATAAAACTGTTCTGACCGAGCAGTGATATCAGGGCTCTCTCAGCCTCACCCACCCCACAGGGTGTCTGTTGTTGGGAGAGGAATGGGAAGGCGACTGTAAGCCGCTTTGAGCCTCCTTCGGGTAGGGAAAAGCGGCATATAAGAACCAACTCTTCTTCTTCTTCTTCTTCTTCTTCTTCTTCTTCTTCTTCTTCTTCTTCTTCTTCATGGGACTACAAGGTACTTTGCAGCTGGGCGCAGCTGAACACGCCTGGCTTCATGGTAAGGAAATGTCCTGAGAGGAGGTGAAGCTGTCTTTTCCATGGATGGGACTAGCACTAAATCAGGTGTTGTGACTTGGTTTCTGGTCCTTTTTCAGCCTCTCCAATAGCCATGAGGAAGGTAAACTGGCTTTTAGTTGTAAACAAGGTTGATTCTTAGGAGGTTCCCACTCGAGATTCCATCTAAACAGTGTGTGCTCAAAGGCACAGGTTATGCAGACATTCATGCCAATGAAGGAAACAAAGTTACTTTGGGCTGCTGTGGGTGTTCCAGGCTGTGTGGCTGTGGTCTGGTAATTTTAGTCCCTGACGTTTCACTATGGCTGGCATCTTCAGAGATAGGACGTGGCAAGATGGGAATCTCCCTTTGCCAAAGTGTCCCACGCTTTTGGCACAGAGAGATTCCCATCTTGCCATGTCCTGGAATACTCACAACAGTCAGTTGACTCTGGCCATGGAAGCCTTTGACAATTCAACGTTGCTTTTGTTCGATTGGTGGGAATGAGGCACTGAAATACATTTTGGGATGATTTTGGGTGGATTGGACTGAAGAGTGGTGATGCTGGAGGATGGATGAGCTGTAGTTGGATTCTAGATGAGAGCAGTGGCGGCAGCTAGATAACTAAGGAGGGCAGATGGCCAAGAGCTGAGGGGCAAGGAGCAATTAGAAGTTTGGAGAGATTTATCTGACAGTAGCTCAGAATGTCCTTCATGATCACAGCTGATCACAGGGGTTGGGATCACACGTTTTGCATTACAATGATGGCTGCCAGCTCCAGAGCCAGCCTGTCCACCTGGTGTGTTCAGCAAAAGCACCACTCTGAATGTGGTCCTTGGACCTTGTCTCCCCTGTGTTTCTGCAGGTGCGTGATTAATGTGTATACTCTCATATTGCCCATATATATGAACTGAAAAGCAACAATGGGGTGTTGACTGTGATGGGAAAGGAATTCTGCCACGGTTCCAATGCTGGCAGTGAATGAATGTTACCTACCAGCCAATTGGGGGAGGCTTTCTTAGTGGATGGGTGCTTGCTTTGGGTGAAGGTTTTCAGGGTTAGGCAAATATGTAGTCATAGAATCATAGAATCATAGAGTTGGAAGGGGCCATACAGGCCATCTAGTCCAACCGCATGCTCAGCGCAGGATCAGCCCTAAGCATCCTAAAGCATCCAAGAAAAGTGTGTATCCAACCTTTGCTTGAAGACTGCCAGTGAGTATAGTCAGCCGTATACTTCCTCTGAATCCTAGACACTCCCTTCCTTTGTTCCACAGTTGAGTTTACTGTATGCGCCCTGATGTGGCTAGTCCTGGCAAGCCCTATCTTATCAGAAGCTAAGTGGGGGTCAGTCTTGGTATCTATTTGGTTGGGAGACCACCAAAGAATACCAGGGTCATGACATGGAAGCAGGCAGTGGCAAACCATCTCTGAGCCCTACCGGGTCGCTATAACTTGATTGATGGCAAAAGAAAAAGGTGCATGTCTGGTCCTGCCCTTAAGGTGAATGATGGGAACAGCTGTGATTTGGAAAGGAGGGCATGTGGCAGGTTTTGTATCCAAACAAAGCTTTCAGTGCTAGATTTGTGCATCAGGGATGGAGAGGATGAGGATGAAAACCAAGCAGGAGTCATTTGTGTTTGGCCACAACGCAGAATGTTGACACACGGTGCTTCCACGCCCTCATCTGCTGATCACACCCCATTGTCTCATGTTTCAGTTCCTAGGTGAGCCACACCACTTTTTAAAGACCCCCATTGGCACATTAAACAATACCTCTCCAGTCACAATGCCTTCTGATAGGCTTCCTTGGCCTGTTATGGAGCCCTGGTCACAGCACTGAACCTCACAGCAGTTGCACAGCCAGGATCCGGTCTTCTCTTTTCATGAGGTTTCTCTTTAAAGCGGCTTGCCTACATTTAAACTACATCCAGTTGTCTCACCCAGAAGCTCTTAAAAATGGTATAACCTTTTGCAGCTTAAATCTCTTTGAAGTTCTAAGCTTAAGACACAGAATTCTGCAAGTCAATCAGGCCAGGGACATTGTTCTGGGGTCGGTGCAGGCTTATTGCTGCAAGGCGTGCAATTGTCTCCAGCCCCTCTGCAAAGCAGACAGAGGGAATGAACACAGGCTAGCTTCATTTTGCTTCATTCTAGTCCCAGTCCTGTGGCTTCCTGCTTCTCTGTTAGCTTAATCATAGAAGGATGGGTTGTAGAAATGAGCATGAGTCCAGGAGCCCCTCAAAGACTAACACAATTTGTGTCAGCAGGGAAGCTTTTGTGAGTTACTGCTCACTTCTTCAGACACCTGAAGTATCTGAAGACACGAGCAGCAGCTCACAAAAGCTCCTCCCATCCAAAAATTTTGTTAGTCTTTAACATGCGACTGAACTCGTGCTACAGACGGACAAACAAAGCCACCCAACTTGACCTATCTGCGGCAGCTTTTCTCAACTTTTTTATTGTTGGGAAACCCCTGAAACATTGATCAGGCTTTGAGAAACCCCAGAAGTGGTGGGATCATGCAGATATGGTTGGGAAGCCTAGATGTGTAAACTCCCCTCCCCTTCCCAGTCCCTCAAGGCCCTTCACTGGCCATTTTGGGAGGGAGGTGGTGGGTCGATGTGACCATATATGGTCATATCACCCAATAAACGCTTAACAAATTAAAAAAAAACATTAATTAACTCCCACCCATTCAGGAAACCCTTACAGGTTTGTGAAGACACCCTAGGGTTTCATGAGACTCTGGTTCAGAAAGCCTGATCTATGGGAATGGTTTTGCATGCTACCTCCTGGTCCCTGCAAGGCACACAATGGAAAGGGTTGCTTGGGAACGTTTCCCCTGATTCTGCTAAAGCTATTCTCCTTTGCTTTGCGAGCATGTAAGTCACACTTGTTATCCCAGATGTGGTCCCTATGCATGGGTCTGTTCTTTTGTGTATTTCCAAGCTAGCTTCATCCTGGACATCACTGTTGTGTTGTGGTAAGAGAGTCAGGATCAAAAGTGGGAAGACTCCTCTCCTCTTATTGAGTAATGTTGAGCAAGTCATTCTGTCTGTGTTCATGGTATTTCTATTTAGTTTGTCTGACCTCCCCGACTTTTGGTAGTTTTTTTTTTAGTTGGTGGAAAATACCATGAATGATTCCCCATGAAAGAAGAGAAGGTCAAAAACGTTTTGTAATGCTGCCTTTTGTAAATTTACAGTAATGGCAATTTTTGTTTACCACCCTGGCTGTCCATTTTATGGGTGGAAGGGTAGGAGATAAATAATCTAATACAATAATGAACGAGTACAAAATAAATAAATCATAATAGAAGCTCCGTTATCTTGTAGACGCCCCCGCCGCCAGGAATGGAAAACAACTAGATGCCTATTTGTTTCTATTTAGACAACAGAACACCCCACATTTCTTCCAAAAATCAATTAGCACCCAAGGCGGTTTCTTATTTCTTTTGAAACCGCTTTCGGCTAAATTAGCTTCCAAGGGGCCTTCCACCATCTGTGTTGAAACAATAAAGCATCATCAATAAACAAATCAGACAACCAGCTATAAAGCCTTGAAATACTAGAAATAATGGTGGCAATAAAGCTGCAATGGAAAGAATAAAACCGGAGCCTTGATGAACAGTCAAGCAGCCAAGAATAAGAGCAGTAGCCTATAAATGGTCCAAAGGCCAACAGAGCGATAAGAGATGTTAAAAGGCCAAAACCAGCATGCAAGCCCATTAGTTAAGAGTGTGAACCATCTCTCTGCCAAAGACACAGCATACAAAGTTCTCCATCCATAAAACCAGTAATTTAAAACGAACTGTTAAAAAACAGACAATTAAAGCTAGCAAACAGTAGTGGCCACATTAAAATTCAGAGCAGCATTAAAGCCTTAGGTAGAATGGGTCATTAGCAGCATTAGAAACACAGGCCAGGAAACCTGTGACCACTTGCTTACTCCCACATGCGCAAAGATGTAAAGCTGGTAGTGAAGGGGCCAGCAGGTATTTTTCTAGGAGAGCTTTCCTGGAAAGGCTCTTTGAAAACTTCCTCTTTAGTTGCTGTTGTTCCCTGAAGAACTCTTTTGCTTTCCTTCCCTTTACCCCAATGAGAACATCGTCCTCCTGGTTCTGATCTAGGCAAGCGTAGGCAGAAGTGCCACCAATGCCTTTGTTGCCTGCAAGGAAAAATCAAGAATATCATTTTTATGCCCTCCTTTTTTACTGAGCTGGTCAACCTTTCTTGGACCGTACCATTTCAGATGGCAGGTGGGTTCCCTTGTGGCAGAATGTCCCCCCCCATCCCTCCCTGTTCTCTGCACATAGAAAACTTGCGTGTCGGCAAGAAGGCGAGGGTAGAGCCCTGCCCCTGGACATGCTGAAATGTTTATTTATTCTGTAGTGAGGCGCATTCTGTCTGTTGAGTTTCCACCTGTACAGTGAAAATGATAGATTCAAGTGGGTAGCTGTGTTGGTCTGAAGCAGCACAACAAAATAAAATCAGAGTCCAGTAGCACCTATAAGACCAACAAAGGTTTGAGGAAGAGTGCCTCGAAATCTCACGCCTTGAATAAATCTTTGTGGGTCTTAAAGGTGCCACTGGACTCTGATTTTGTTTTATAGTGGAAATGATAAAACTCAGATCCACAGTGAGAACTGATGCAAAGATTGAAATGATGGTTGCTGTAGGACTAGCAAAAAAAGAGGTGGCTGTTCCAAACCCATTCTATTCCAAACCCTTTTTGGGCCACAGTCCTTTTGAGAGCTCGTCTCAGGTCATGGGGGAGAGGGGGGGCTGGGACACAGGGATTCAACACATTGGTGATCTTTCAGCAGCTGCTGGGCAGGTACTTATCCTGGATGCTTTAGGCTGATCCTGTATTGAGCAGGGGCCTGGATGAGATGGCCTGTATGACCCCTTCCAACTCTAGATTCCATAACACAAACGAGTACGCACAAATCATTCATTGTTGAACTCCGAAAATATGAACATTCTGACATAGTAGAAAAAACTTCTTAAAAGACTGTATGCAATTAAAAATTTAGAAGATTTGACCAAGAGAAGCAATTGTATTATTTTTTCCCCCCTTGAACGCATTAATTCAGGCACACACAAAAGAACAGATGACATGACTTCATCATCTGCCTTGTGCTGCAGCCGGCTGTGGAAGACCTTTCACTAAAGGTCCTATGGGGGCGCACCCAAACCCTCAGAGCCATGCATGGGCCAGTCTTCCTGCCCAGCACCTCACGTGTTCCAAGGGCAGAGCGCCCCCCTTCCCTCAGTTCCTTTTTCGCAACTGCAAGAGGAAGACGTCCTTCCGAGTGCTCCATTTGCACTCTCCAGGTTTTTCCTTCTTCTTTTCTGTATTATGACCTCCAAGGCAATTTTCAAAAATTGCTGTAAGTGTAGTGTCAAGATGCCCCATGCGGATGAGCATGAGTGCTGCCTCCTTTGTCTGGGCAAGGCGCACAATTTAGGCTCATGTACTATCTGCCAGAAATTTACGCCTAAGGCGCATTAAGACCGATCTTCCTTCTTAAAGGCTGCTTTCTGGGAAAAGGTCTTGTCCACTGGCCCGCCCAAACCTGCTTCCAAATCCACCCCCCCCCTCCCCGTCCTCAACAAACACCCAGATTGGGTCCTCCGTTGGTTTGGTCACCAGGTCCGATCTGTATCTCAAGCCCCAAGTCTATGAAAAGCGCGGATCCAGATCCTTCCATTGTTCCAGTGCCTCAGTCTGATTTGGGGACAGCCACGAAATCTCCCCACTGTCTCCTATGGGTGAGCCTTCAGCTAAATGCTCTAAGAAGAAGCATAAGGATAAGACTAGATCTTCCAGTTGGGAGTCGGTGGCAGTTCCATCTAATAGGCTCTGAACTGTCTAGTGTTCCACTGGCACAGCCCCAACAAACTCCTCCTCCACGCCTCCAATCCCCTACCCCGGCCCCTGTCAGATATTCTGAGATGTTGCTGGATGTGAGCCGATCTGAGCTAGGTAGAGACCCAACGGAGACCCCGTTCTGAGCCTCATGTCTGGCAGACTGCGTCGGCAGCTGTCCTATGATCCCTCGCCAATGTACCTGGGCGAATAGGACAGACCTTTTGGGGATGAAATCCAATATCGCCCTATTAATTTTGAGGATGAACCTCCGGCCTTACCCATGTCCCCCCTGAAGTATGCGGAGGCTGAAACAGGGGAGAGGGGTCTCAATCAGAATACGCCGATTATGGCATTGGAATCTTCCGCAGATGACAACACTCCCCACTGTCTCCAAGTGAGATCCTAAACCCAAGTTGTTGTTGTTAGGTGCGAAGTCATGTCCAACCCATCGCAACCCCATGGACAATGATCCTCCAGGCCTTCCTGTCCTCTACCATTCCCCGGAAACCATTTAAATCCTCCCAGCATTAGGCTCTTCTCAGGGAGTCCTTCCTTCTCATGAGGTGGCCAAAGTATTTGAGTTTCATCTTCAGGATCTGGCCTTCTAAGGAGCAGGCAGGGCTGATCTCCTCTAGGACTGACCGGTTTGTTCGCCTTGCAGTCCAAGGGACTCACAAGAGTCTTCTCCAGCACCAGAGTTCAAAAGCCTCAATTCTTTGACGCTCGGCCTTCCTTATGGTCCAACTTTCGCAGCCATACATTGCAACCGGGAAGACCATAGCCTTGACTAAACGCACTTTTGTTGGCAGGGTGATGTCTCTGCTTTTTAGGATGCTGTCTAGATTTGCCATAGCTTTCCTCCCCAGGAGCAAGCGTCGTTTAATTTCTTTGCTGCAGTCCCCATCTGCAGTGATCTTGGAGCCCAGGAAAATAAAATCTGACACTATCTCCACTATCCCCTTCAAGGATCGCTGCCTTGCCGTGGCAAGGGGGCTTGCGTAGTGAAACTATGAGCTATGCCGTGCAGGGCCACCCAAGACGGATAGGTCATAGCTGAGAGTTCTGACAAAAGGTGATCCACTGGAGAAGGAAATGGCAAACCACTCCAGCATCTTTGCCATGAAAACCCAATGGACAAGTTCAAAAGGCAAAACCCAAGTACAAGATGCTAAACCCAAGTACAAGATTCTAAGTCGGTTATCCTTCAAGACTCCCACCTCCATTGCCCTCTTCTGGGAGGTCATTCCACCCATTAGAATTCACAGAGCGAAGAGCTCTGCAAGGGGCCTAGGGAATTAAACAGCCCCTCAGATATGCTGGGCTCAGACTGCAGATTGTGCTGAGCCAGCCACATCAGTCAAGCCTAGATTTGGTAGCATGAGATGTGTGCATGAATGCCAAGTTGGTAAACTTCACATCAGGGCCTCCCATTTTTATTTCAAGTAGGGCAACTTTCAGATTTCGGTACGAAGGATTGAAATGCTGAGTGGGTAGGAGGGGCTCACCCATCCAAATGTTCCTCCATGCAAAACAATTCCTTCTCTGGAGAAGGCTAGCATATCAGAGGAAAGCAGTCAGGCTCTCTAAACACAAAGCCAAATAGATTTTGATATCGGACACCGGCACAAAAATCCTTTTGCCAGTCTGTTGTCGTTGGCGCCCTGTATGTGTTTCATTTAAATGACTTAGGAAGGTAATTCCGGGCTACTGGGAGGAGGTGTGCTCCGCGCATAACGCCAGGGTGTTTAATTTGCTGCAGTCCAAGAATTATAGGCGGTGCGCCAAAGTTATTGATGTGGTCAGAGCTTTGCAGCTGATCCGTCTCGCGGCTGGAAATGGATGCCGTCGTTTGCCGTTGCCGTGTTGCTGACGTGCCGGAGCGATTGAAATTGATGTAGTGTCCCAGTTGTTGCTGAGTCATCTCAACGGTTCAGACTTATGGGGGTGACATATTTTTTCTTCTTCTAAGCACGCCCTGTCTTTTAAAACTGCCATCAGCAGATTGCAGCGAGCCTATCAAAGCTGATTGATGTTGGGAACACACTTGTCAGGGTTTACTTCTTCAGGCGAGGGCGGTTGTGTTTCTGTGATTGCTTTTCCCTCCGTCCGCATTGGTCACTGATTGCCTTGTATGTAAGCTTTATTTTGGTTAAGAATACTTAATGGGGTTTCTAACCCAGGATATCTTTTTGATGGGTGATTATGGATGAGCCGCAGCAGCTTGGTGGCGGAGCTTATGCTTTGCACGCACCGGGCCTCAGGTTTGATGCCCGGCAACTCTGCTTAAAGAATTTCAAGTAGCAGGTGCTTGGGGAAGATCCTTTTCTGCCTGGGCCTGAGGAGACAGTCCTGGGATGAAAGAAGCGATTCAGTAATAGAAAGTGTGCTTAGCATGCAGAACAGCCTAGGTTCAATCTTTGGTACCTCCAGTTAAAAGATCTCAAGGAGGTAGTGATGGGAAAGACTTCTTTACCCAAGGACCTGGAAAGTCACTGGAGGTCAGTATTAATTCAGCACCTCAAGAACCACACTTGGCTCCTTTTCATGCCATTTGTAGCTCTCCTGAACACTGTTCTTCAATGGGATACCTGTGGGAAAGGTCCTTGCCTAGTGGGGTGCTTGGAAAGTTGTTTCCACCTTAAAATAGCAACCAGAGGAAGAGGTAGGTTGTGAGCTCCCCTGAGGCTCATGCCAGAGATGGAAGTAAATGTTGCTGGTTTGGTTGATGAGCAAATGTGAGTGAATAACGCTATCATAAATAGGCAATATTAAGCTAGATTGTCTAATGATATGACACAGTGTAAGACAGTGTCACTTCTCAGTTGAATGGCAGATGTTCTGTTTCTGTGAACAGATGTGGTCAGGTGTGGTTGCTGATCCACAAACTGTCGTCTTTACAGTTGATCCAGGCTCTTCTGCCAGCTCTCAGGAACTGCTGGGGCTAGAATCACATGGGTCTGAGCATTGCTTCTCCTACAGTGAGGCACTGGGGTTCTATATCAGCAAATTTATGGGCTAGGGACTAACTCTTCCCACCAGGCTGGCCAGTGGCTCCATCTCATGCAGGAGAATAGGCTGCCTAAGGAGGTGGTGAGCTCCCCCTCACTGGCAGTCTTCAAGCAAAGGTTGATGCACACTTTTCTTGGATGCTTTAGGATGCTTTGGGCTGATCCTGCGTTGAGCAGGAGTTTGGACTACATGGCCTGTTATGGCCCCTTCCAACTCTATGATTCTATGATTCTAGACTATAAGGACATCTTAGAATCATAGAATAATAGAATATTAGAGTTGGAAGGGATCTCCTGTGTTATCTAGTCCAGTGGTTGCCTTCTGGCGCAGCGACGTGCTGAGCTGTGGGGCGGAGGCACCGGTGCTGGCACTTCCCCCACTTCGCAGCGCACTCCCGTTTGTCTACATCCCTCTTCAACTGGGGTGCCCAAAACTGAACACAGTAATCTAACATAGGCTGAACCAGAGCAGAGTAAAGCGGGTACCATCACCTCCGTGATCTGGACTCCGTTTGATACAGTCAAAATCCCATTTGCCTTTTTAGCCATCGAGTCACAGTGTTGACTCATGTTCAATGTATGGTCTACAAAGACTCCTAGATCCTTTCTGCACATATTTTGGCCAAGACAAGTCTCCCCCATCCTATATTGGTGTAGATGGTTTTTCTGCCTAATGCAGAACTTTACATTTGTTCCTATTGAATCTCACTTTATTCAGTTTAGACCAGTTCTCGAGCCTATCAAGATCATCCTGTTGTGCTTGCTACCCCTGCCAGTTTAGTATCATCTGCAAATTTAATAAGTACCCCCTCTAATCTCTCATCCAAATCATTTATAAATATGTTGAACAACATAGGCCCCAGAACAGATCCATTGGGGCACTCCACTTGTCCCTCTTCTCCAAGAGGATGCTGAACCAATTTCAAGTACTCTTTGGGTATGATCTGTCAACCAGTTATCGATCTACCTGACAGAATTAGGATCCATACCGCATTTTACCAACTTGTCAACAAAAATATCATATGGAACGTCATCAAAAGCTTTACTGAAATCTCAGCATTCTCCTGATCCAGCAAGGTAGTCACTTTCTCAAAAAGAGACAAGGTTGGTTTAACATGACTTGTCCTTGCGAAACCCGTGCTGAGTCTTAGAAATCACAGCTCTCTGTTCTCTGTTTGATGATTTGTTCCAAAATGTTGCCAGCTACAGATGTCAGGGCAAGTACAGAGGCACTGGGATACCAATATGGCACATCAAATATACAAAATGACTTTTATTGGGTCTTCAAACTTCCATTCTTCTTTATTCTTTCATATAATACCCAATGCGTTTCGCTCTTTGGCTTTATCAAGGGACTTTCAGTTTTCATATTTTGAAAAACTATTGTTGAAACTATCTTTACTCTCCGTTAGGAGATTACTTCTCTATTCCAAAGTTGCTAGTGGTCTATAGAAACCCCCCACAATAATAGCTGAAGTTAAACTTGTGGGTGCTTCAGGAATTTTGAGGGGGGAAATCAGTGGGTGCCACCACAAAATGGGAAGTGGAGCCAATCATAGAAAGCTACCAAGGGGACTGGGGCCAATCACAAAATGTGAGGCAATTCCACCAACTGTTGAAAAGATTCCAAGACAAGCAGCAGGTAGAGGCAGTTGTTTCAAATTAGGTGGCCCCTGCAAAGGTGATGTCTCCTGGGCTCTTCTGACTCACTTCCTGCTCCAAGGAGGTGGAGGGAAGCACTTTGCTTTGGGCTTGAGATTCTTTGGGCAAGAAGCAGTAAGCTGCGTATCAAGGCAGTGGCAAGTTCCATGCATGGCCTCTGGTGCCATGTTGGAGATTGCTCTTAGCAGCACCATTTCAAAGTGAGTCATCCGTCAAAATTGCTGGCTTGGAATTCATACGTAGATTTGAAATGAAACTTTAGCTCAATAGCGATTTGGGGCTGGCTCACGGCAGAATGTAATTGTCCTCCCTGCCAAGTTTATATACACTATTCATCTTAGTTTGCAATTCACCAGTGGTTTGAAGTGGTCCACATCCACTCTGATTGGATTGTTGACTCTCTGGACAGGATCTTGCTTTGTTTGTGCTGTGCTTGTAATGTAACGAACCCGTGCCTCCGATTGCTCAGCCTCCTTTTGCAATAAGTCCCCTTCTTCCATTTGTAGCCGTGTGCCTGTGCTCGTATGAAATGTAGCAACGGAGAGTAACTTTTCTCGTCTTTGATGGAGTGGGCTCTGCCTCACGAACGTTTACGACACAATAAATATGTTAGGAGTGTTTTTTCATCTGGCTTCAAGACTCTATTGTTTTTTGTATTATAATAAATGGTTTCAGGCAAATAAATGCTCACTGAGATGAATACTGTGAGGTCGTAGGAAAGTGATGACCTTCAAACCCATCACTTTCTGGCTAATCCTCCATTTCACAGGATCTCTGTGCGGTTCTGTCAATTGCCCCCAATAAGCAGACTTCATTGAATGAAAATCTCTTTATTGAAAGAACTAGTTGAAAAGCCCGCTGTATGTGCAAATACAGCGGGCGCTAGCGGGGGTGTGGGCTTGGGGGGGTGGAGGTGGCTGGCGAGCAGGCGGGGAGGGTTGCTTCTGGAGGCTTGGATGGGCCTCCCGTTGTTGGGCTTACCTGGAGTCCTGAAGGTGGGGTGGTGGGGAGGGCTCAGGCTGGGCAGTGTTGCCGTCGCGTGGCAAGTCCGCAGCCACAGCTGGCGTGAGAGACTGGCGAGCGAGGCAGGGCGGCATGAGGAGTGCGTGGCAGCGAGGCGAATGTTATCCGCCAGCCTGGGGGCCCAGAGGGGGGAGAGTGGGCAGGGCCAGTCCGGGATGAGGGCCGGATTGGGTGGCTCATGGAGGCGGGCGCTCCAAGGGATGGCCCAATCCGGTCGGATTGGCCTGTGTGTGGGCGGAAGCGCCGCTCGGACACCCTGGAGAATGCTCCACCCACAGGGGCTTTTCATAAATATTAATCAGAAAATGGTAAGGATAGTGAATTGTTCATCACAGGGCTCTTGCTAAAGATCCTGCCTCTACAGCCCCCTCTTTTACTCCCACCTGATGGTTATGGCGTGAAGGCATAAATGTAATTATCTAATTAATTTTTCCAGACCGAATGGCTGGGACAGATACAGATATTGGCAAAGTCCCCAAAACAGTGGGAAAGGTGGTCATTCCCACAGCTCCAAACATGGGGCCCCTCCGGGCTGGCTAATTACATTCACACCTATGCTAATACAGCAATGGATCAAATGCTCATACAGGATCAAAGACCACAGTGACAAGCAGATAAGTCAGGAAACACCCTGTGATAAGGCAAGGCAAGCGGCACAGGCAATACAGGGGAAAAGTAGAAAACACGGTTTTGACATCAGTTCAAGCAATGCAGGCATTACTTGGCAAAAGCATAACATGGTTTGACAATCTCCAGGAAATGGTACAGATTTGAGTCCAGTAGCAGGTATGAGCTTTTGAGACTCAAAGCTCCTGAATGGAGCTCTTGACATCTTGTTGGTCACTAAGGTGCTACTGGACTCAGAACAATCTGTTCTGCCACAGTCTAGGATGGCTGCCCTCTGAAATTACCTTCAAGGAGGTTGGGAGACAAACCTCATTGCTTCCCTGTGTGCATAAATGCAGAGGAATCTACCCAAACAAACTGAAAATGGGAAGCAGTTCATTGGTAAGGATGGTGAATCAAAACTATGTAGGGTTGATTTCAAGAGGAGTATAGCGTCAAGTCCTGCAAGGTTCTCCCAAGACCTGAAGGGACTTTTCTCTGTCTGAATTTTACTACATGGGAGGCTCCATGCCAGGCTGCCTCAAGGTGTTGGATAGCTTGACATTCAACCGAGATTTAATTGGATTGTTGTTGTTAACGGGCTGGCGTCAACCATAGGCCTTGTGGAAGAGCTCCATCTTGGAGGCCCTGTGGAGCTCAGTGAGCTCCAACAGGGCCCTGATCTCTCCTAGGAGCTCGTTCTACCAGGCAGGAGAATGTTCAATCAACATTTCAACTGAAAAGACACTTGGCTCTGGTTGAGGCTGGATGAATTTCCTTTGGACCAGGGATCCTATCTGATTAGCATTGATTGATTGAAGAGCTATCTAGGGTAGCGGCCCCCAGCCTTTTTAAGGCTCAGGACCGCTTGCGGGGGTGGAGGGAGAGGGCGGCCTGGACTCCATGCATGCGTGGCGGTGCTGTGCTTGCGCAGAGCTGCTGCGCATGCGCATTTGTGCCCACTGGCGGCCCAGTGCTGGGCCGCGGCCCAGGAACTGACGACCCCCGATCTAGGGAACATATTCATTTCTTTATTTATGGTATTTTTAGACCGCCTCTCTCAAAAAACGGTCTTGGGGCCGCTTATGGCAGTATGTAAAACATGTCAAATCATGGAGTTTCCATTTACTTGTTGTGGCTACTAGCCTCTCTCTGGTGACACTGTCTGACCCCCTTTTAAAGTTAACTAAGACAGTAGTTGCCCCCACTGCATTTGGTGGCAATCAGTTCCACAAAGCAGACATGTCTGGAAAAGACCCGTTTTTATGTGTTCATTAAAATGCTGCCAGACAGTGACACAGGGTGGTTCTTAGCGTTATTGAGGAGGGTGAAAAAGAATGCACAAAATCAGCATTTGACTCTGAGCTTCTCCCTGCGCCCGCAAGAGGGAGATAAATAATACTGGCTACCATTACAGGGATTGCAACCAGATTGTATCTGGAGAGTGCTAGGGACCTTTCATCATACCATGCAAATAATTTTCTTTTCCTTCTCCCTATCTGATTTTTCCACACGGTGCATAATTCTGTTAAGCTTCTATCAGTGAAGGGAATGTGTGTGTGTGTGTGTGTGGGGGGGGGGGATCCAACAAGGGAGAGACGAGCGGCAGCCTAGATGAGAGAATCCCACAGCATGATGCCGCTGGAAAGGGCACACGGTCTGCAGCTTCGGAAGCCATAAGCCGATGACGAGTCCAGCCATCCACTTGTGCTCAGACGAGAGCACAGTCAGTTTCCCGTCTTGTGCCCTTTGGCAAGCCGGAGCTGCACATGTCGCTCGGCTGAAATAATTCCCACCAACAAGTTTGTTTTGAATATGTGCAATATTTGCTATTAATAATTCCAAGCGTGTCAACAAACCTCAGGATTCTTTCCCCTCGTCTGGGCACGCCAGGGAGGGGGAGCACACAATGCTATCTCAGACAGAGGAGGATGGCTGTGGTCTCAGGCAATTTCTGCCTTAATGGAGATGTCTGACGCACACCTTTGCGAAAGCGGTGACTGAGCAGCAGCATTTCTAATTTGGCAAGCAGAGTCTGAAAAGGCGCCGTTGTAGCAGGAACGACAGGCTGTTCTGCCGTAGTGAGAAATAGCAAATTCCCATAAATTTGTGTGCAGTTTTCTGCACAGGTAGAGTTAGTTTCGACAGCATTTCCTTGGTCACTTTAGGTGGGATTGATTGAAGCGAACATGAATGTTAGTGTAGCAGGAGGCCGTATTAGGGGTGAAGGCAAGGAGTCCCTCAAATCTTTTGGAATTTTCAGGAAGGTACTGAGCACCAATGAGCCTCTTGTGGCGCAGAGTGGTAAGGCAGCAGACATGCAGTCTGAAAGTTCTGCCCATGAGGTTGGGAGTTCGATCCCAGCAGCCGGCTCAAGGTTGACTCAGCCTTCCATCCTTCTGAGGTCGGTAAAATGAGTACCCAGCTTGCTGGGGGGTAAAACGGTAATGACTGGGGAAGGCACTGGCAAACCACCCCATATTGAGTCTGCCATGAAAACGCTGGAGGGCATTGCCCTAAGGGTCAGACATGACTTGGTGCTTGCGCAGGGGATACCTTTACCTTTACCTTTACTGAACACCACAACAAAAAGACTGCCATGGAGGATAGTACAGCTGTCATAAAATGGCTCTCATGATACTGGGTCTAATCGCAACACTTCAGGATGTTCAAGTGAACCAGGCTTTCTCAAGCAGGGCTTTGTGAAACTGTGGGGTTTCTTGATGGCCCTGGGAGGGTTTCCCAAATGTCGGCAAGTTAATTATTTATTTATATGTTTTAAAAATATGTTAAACATTTAGCAGATGATATGATCATATATGGTCATGTCAACCTCCCTCTCAAAATGGCCATTGATATATCTATGGACTTACCGCTGGATACATTTGCCACTTGTTTGGAAGCAGTGGCTGGATGGCTCAGGTAGAGCTGTCTAAAACTCAACCCCTCCAAGATGGAGGTCTTGTGGCTGGGTAGAAGGGGTCAGGATCAGGAAGCACATCTCCTCTGCCTGGATGGGGTACAATTAACAGCTGCACCACTTGCCAGGAATTTGGGGGTGATCTTATGCATTCCTTTCAACTGAATCCATGTCCCTTGCCTCTTCCCTCCTCCCGTCCACTTCCCATTCCTTCTCCTTTCCTGCTGGCATGGCTTACTGGGCTGCCCCGCCCATCTCACGAGGCTGATCCGGCTCTGCGGAGAGTGCCTCACAGACATGACATCCATCTATAGTTCTGTTTGAGGGAGCGCACTAGATGTTCCACATCAAAAATTTGACTCGAATCCCTTCATAAAATGGAGAATACACTAAAACTTGCAAGACAGATTCAATACAATTCAATTCACATGGACAAATTCTGTGGGCGCATTTGGGTGTCCTGCAGGCTGGCAACCGCCAACGCCACCGGCTTGGGCGGTGGGAGCGGGTCTTCGACGGCGGCACAGCCGCGTATGTGGTGGCGGCTGGGCAGGCAGCTTGCATTTGGTGGCGTGGGTTACAGGTCTGCTCTGCGGCAGCATGCTGGCGGGTGGAGTGGCAGCGAAGTGCTGGCCCTGTGAGGCAGGCGGGCATGTGCACGTGCGTGCGCAGGGTGGGGTGGCAGTGAGCGGCCGGCGACGGAGGGTGGGAGCCGTTGGGGCCAGACCAATCAGGGTGTGGCCAGTTTTGCTATTCTAGCTTGGACACCCCGGACTTGCTCTCCCCCCGCCCCCCAGGCATTTTCACAAATATTAAGAGGAACCGTGGATACGATGGTCCCAATGTAAAACTTTTATTTTTAAAATGCAATGCGGCTTGCCTGTGTTCATGATACCAATGTTGTATAGATAGATGGAGGCTGGTTCAACCTTTGCCGCTGAATAAGGGGGTGGAATGGGGCATTCCACTGTGTGATGGTAGGACACCAAACTGCCAGTAATGGGGAAAGACAACTCTAGATGCTCAGAGGTTCTGTGTGTGTGTGTGTGTAAAATATATGTAGTGCATGCTCTGGGGTGGTGTGCACAGCCCACAATGCAAATTGTGTATGTGGCTCTCTGTGAAGTGCAGCGTGAACACCGTTGGTCGAACCCCTTTTAAAGCTAGCGCTCCGTGTGTGACATATTTGCAGGCAAACTAATTTGTCAAGGCATCTGTTAAGTAAATCTGTATGTGTTTTAATTTAGCATGCAAAGGAATCTGAATATGCAGAAGCGGCTGAAGCCCTCAGAAAAGAACGTGACATTTTTTCGAATCTGATAAAGTCTCTGAAAGATGCTGAAGGGTGAGTGTCCAATTTTCATTCTAGGCCAGGTTTGGAATGTAAATGACAAAAATCGTGTGGCAGCAGAACTGTATATACATGGAGACACCAAAAGTTTTAATAAAAAGGAGGAATTTCTGGCCCTGTGGGTACAAACCAGTCTCCGAAGCTAAATGCCCGCTCCTGCATTCCATCTTGCCATGCTGTCTTCCTGTCACAGTCCTGTTATTGCCTGCTAGATTCCTAGTACATCTGGTTTTATGGTGATTGAGAAAATAAGAAGAGTTGGGTTTTATGCCTTGCTTTTCACTACCTGCAGGAGTCCCAAAGTGGCTTAGTGATCATAGTGCCCAATGGCTACTTAGAGCTCTAGCAGAAAGCCATGTGGCCTATGTGAATGCAAGAGAGAAAACAATCAACAAGTTAAGACATCTTTATCCTTTTAAATTAATATTTTATTATAGAAAGTACATTTCTAGATAGGATAGGAGAGAGCCCTAATCTAGTCTATCTAACTAGGATGGAAGGAGATGCAGGAATTGTGTCCTACTCTCATGGTGCCAAGAGAAGGGGGCAATAAAAGGAGGAAGTTTAGTCTTCAGTGCCTCCCCCCCCCCCCCCAAAAAAAAAGTTCAATTTCTAGGTATAAGTGAGAACTGAGTGATTTAGCACATGTAGTGTGATAAGAAGCTGATATCCCTGTTAAGACCAAGGAGTTCCATTGTCCTGAGTGTTGTAATTTAGCAATCTCCTGTTTCAGAAATTCCTTCCTTTCCTCTCCCTACAACAGACACCCTGTGAGGGAGGCAAGGCTGAGAGAGCTCTGACAGGACTGCTCTGTGAGAACAGCACTATGAGAGCTGTGACTACCCCAAGGTCACTCAGCTGGCTGTATATAGAACAGTGTGGCTTGCCAGATTAGAAGCTGCCATTCTTAACCACTGCACCAAGATTTTAGGATGGCATAAGAGCTCTTCTAACCAGGAAATATTGGCCTTTCGTTTGCCATGCTGACCCTGGAACAGCAGGGAAACCTCTCTCGCTGGAGAAATTGTAGATCAGTTGTAAAATATCTGGTTTGCATGCAAAAGACAAGGTCTCAGTCTCTGGCATCCCCACTCAAAGCATTTCAGGTAGCGAGGCTGGGAGATAGGTCCCTACGGACAAGGCTCTGGAGAACTGTAATAATAGTCTTATTGCAGGTGAAGTCAACCCTCTCTTTGACAAGAAAAGACTCAAATCCCCAGGAAAGGGGATCTGCATTCTGAAGGCAACAAAGACGATTTGTCTGCCAAGGGAAAATAAAGATAAAAACCACAAGAGTGGCAAAATGTGCTAAACCCGTAATACCCTTAATTCCTGAGGCCTTTAGAATACAAACCTCTCGAACCATCTCAAGAAACTGGGATACAGTTGGGACTTATCTACCTTTTGTGTCTCAAACTTTTCCCAGGTCAGTTACAGCTATGCAACTTCTTGAGCAGACCAGCAAGTAATTTTTTAACTTCCACAACAGGCATGGGCAGTGTAAGGCATGATGTACATGATATTAGGGCAGGGGTAGTCAAACTGCGGCCCTCCAGATGTCCATGGACTACAATTCCCGGGAGCCCCTGCCAGCGAACGCTGGCAGGGGCTCCTGGGAATTGTAGTCCATGGACATCTGGAGGGCCGCAGTTTGACTACCCCTGTATTAGGGCCTTGTGTTTGTTCTGGCCCTTTACAAACAGATGTGTGCTGAGCATCCTATGACTATAATTCCCATGCAAATGGAGCCTGATATAGATTGCAGGAATTGAGAGTAGGGGGTTTGTCCTCCCCTCTCCACCGCTTTTTTGTCAGAAAAGACACCAGGGAACTACTATTACCCCCTTCTTGGGGAAACATACGTGCAGCCCATCAATACACATGTAGTCCCCAGCAAGGCTGACGTCCCAATCTGAATTGAGCCTGCACGTGAGCAGAACTAAGGTTTGAGTATGGAACTCCTAGCATCTGTCTAATAGAAAGGAGCAAGGTGGACCTCTGTAGGATACAAGGTCTTCATGCCCTGGCCATTGGTCCTGAGTCATTATGCTGCTTGAACTTAGGAAGAGTCTGAGATAGAAAAGATAGAAACTTGGTTTGAAGAACATGAGCAGATTTCTCTGCCTTCCTTAACCCACAAAGGTCTTCTTCCTTGAAATGCATTTGTGTTTGAAACATGGCACGGAGGAAAGATACTTTTTTGATGCAGCTGCTACTCTCACAGCTTCTGAACACTGTCGGAAATGGCAGCTATGGTATTTCAACAGCTGTGTGACTTCAAAGGAGGAGGGCTTCCTGCTTAGAGGGTGATTCCTTCCTCCCATCTAGATCCAGAGGCAGGGTAAAACATCCAGTACCTGTTCTCTTCCAGATCTATCTTGCCTGGGAGGAGAGAGCAGGGTAGTTGCAGACTAAGGCAGGCTACTTAATTTTTTGTTGTTGTTAAACTTCCCTGCCTCCTGTCCGTTCACCACAGCCAGATTTGCAAATCAACATGGGGAAGGGAAAATTCTCCGCATAAATAAAGCAGAATTTGACTTTTGCAATCCTAGCAGGACCTCGATTGTGAAAGAAAAATTGGTGTTAAACAGAACTGGACGAGCCACACGTGTTACGTCATCACTCTTATTTTGGAAAAACCCATGGTTTGATTCATTCCTGAGTTCAGCTCATAAATTTCTGCCAGGCCCTTGTGCGTGGCACACCAGCCAAGTACTGGATGTGCTTCCTTTCATTCAGTAATAACCTTTATTAAAGAAATGGACCGTCGGCAAAAAAGCCGGTTGTCTGTTTGTTTTGGATGATCTTAATTTCGAGTTGTCATTTTGCCACCAATCTCCCTACACTTCTTCCATGTTGACACTGAGATAATTCTTCACGAGGATGTCAGAACAAGTGCTTGTCTCCAGGCTGCAGGGGGTGCACCTTACCCATAAAAATATTATCTTTGTAGGGTAGTGAGAGTTCACGAGGCAGTGATTTATTTTTATACTAGGCTTCAAAGCCCATCCATAAGGATGGGCTTTGAAGGGTCCGGGGCAGCCCCCATCCCACCCCCCGTCCCTGTTGAAGCCTCCCCCACCTGCCGCCTCCCCCATGAGTCCCAGACTTCGCCCCGTCGCCCGGCTTACCTGGGGTGTCCGGTAGGGTCTGTGCGGGTTGGGAGGCACTGTGCGTCTCCCGACCGGGGGGGAATGGCAGAGGGGCCAATCGGAAGGCGCTTTGCGCCTTCCGATTGGCCCCCCTGTCATCAGTCCAGGGCCAAGGGGCCAATTGGGAGAGCGCACCTCCCAATTGGCCCCTTAGCCCCCGACTGACAAGCAGAGGGGCCAATTGGAATATACCACCAATCGCGGAGCGGTATAAAGATATATTATAATCTTTTATATGTAGATAATCTTTCCTTTTTTACTTGTTGGAGAAGCTGAGTTTTAAGTGTTTCAAGTTGGGGGCCAATGAGAAACGTGGGTAGAAACATTTGGGAAATGCCCCCCCGACCCCCCCAGACCTTCTCCTCCCAGGATTTACAAGCTTTCAAGCGCCTGGGCTAATTTCTCCTTCTCCCTCTGTATTTTTTATTCATTCAATTTATATGCTGCCTCTCACTGTGATGTCTCAGGACAGTGTGTAATATTTGTTCTCCCTTTAACTTGATCCTCTCTGTTCCGTGCCTCCTGGAGCATTCTCAGTCCTCAAACATGCTCAGTTCCCCTCCCTTTTGATTAACTGACATTTTCTGCATACTTGGGGAGCTTCCCCCTGAGTCTGTAGAAACCCGTACTTAGTCATAAGTTGCTGCTTTCATCATTGCCCAACCTACTTGACTGGTAAACATGATAATAACTGGGGCCTTTCTTCTTTTGTGGCTTTTTGAGGATGAAAGGTCCTCAAAGGTAACAGTCCCAGCACTAGTTACTACTTTCTCTTTGTTCTGTCCACAAAGGACTTGGAAGTCTGTGTACACACAGGCTTTGAAAGCCACGACTTTGCCAATAACTTCCCGCAAAGTTCTATTTCAGCCATGCAAATATCATCTGCGTTCTTGTTTGCCCTGTCGCCTTCAACCCGCCTTTTATTCAGTTTTTTTGCGCTATGTGTCTTGTCTTCAGAGCTTCACATATATCACCTTTAATTTATATTAAAATAAGTTCCATTTATATTAAACAAGGAGGAGGATTTGGGGGGGTATGAAAGTAGGTGGCGTGAGGCAGTGCGGCGGCAGCCCCTCGATTATTAATGTTTAATATTGGAGTTAATTGACTCCTGCCCCATTTTTCATTTTTTAAATTGTATGTACTTTAAGTACCTACTCATAACTAATCTTTAAACGCTGCTGCCTCAGGTAGATGTGACAGTTTTCATAGCTTAGAGAGCAATTTAGCCCTTAGAGGTTGGGAATACAATAGCAAGCCAGAGATAAACTCAAAGGTGTTTGCAGCAGCTAATCTTCTGTAACGGCTTGTGATTTCAACATGTGGCTTTCCATGCTCCAGAACTGGCATGTAGGAAGCTTTGCACCAAAGCAGAACCTTTGTTTGTTGAGCTCAGTGTTGTTCATGTTGACTAGCAAGGGCTGCCTGAGACCTCAGGAAAGGGTTGTTTCCAAAATGATCAGTCCAAGGGCCAGACAAAACGTGACAGTTGACCTGAGTGAGACATTGGGACTGGTTGCCATACTGCAACTGCAAATCTTCTCCCGCCTGTGCTGCAGTCTTGACCCAAATTGTACACTGGTCTGAGAAAAGATAAATATATTACATATTTCTTCTTTCCCTTCTCTCTCTCTCATTATCTGTCTCTTATGCTATATTTTTAAATCTTCAATCAAAATCCATGGACAATTCTCCCCAAAGGGCATTGCACTCTGCAATTTGAACAGGCTGGTGATCCCTGGCCCCCGAGAGATACATTTGGCCTCAAGCAGGGCCGAATAGGTCATGGCCCTCGCCTGGTGAAATGAGCTCTCGGAAGAGCTGTGGGCCCTTTGAGAACTGGTGCAGTTTCAAAGGGCCTGCAAGAAGGAGCTCTGCTGCCAGGCATTCGGTTGGGGCCACAAATCAACACCATCTTCCACGTTACCCCCCTCCTGTGGCAAGGACCCCTGGGGCATCCCTGGATATTCATAGGCAAGTGCTTCAGACATAGACATAGTAAGGGACGTTTAGAGAGTTATTTTAATTATGTCTTATTTAAACAAAATGGGTTTGCCTTCTGTTTGGTCCTCACGAGAGCCCCGGGATCTGCATGCAAAGCTCTAGCCATGGCCCATCCACCCCCCCCCCCCCATTGCACTCTTCAAAATAACCTCAGCCTTTGGGACCTCATTCACACCGAGATGATCCGCGGCTGGGCTTCACATTGCAGGTGAAGGACTCTTCCATACCAAGGAAATCCTTGCCTGCTGGCAGCTAGGATAAGCTAATGTCACCATCATCAAAATCTTTATTACGGAGCGAGACCAGTAATCAAATTACAATGTACATAAAAGTATTAATTGGTAATTAAAATAGTATCAAATTTAAGACATTCCAACTGTAAGAATCAACAAAATTACATTTTAAAATTCACATGCATTCTTTAATAAGCGTAATAAGCTAGGGAAACGTCCTTTTCGTTGATATCCTAGCTTTGTATGTTTGTGTGTGGGTTTTTTTTGGCATGGAGAAATGTTCAGTCATGCGATCCCTCACCTGTACCCTAAAGTGCCCCAGTCCAAACCCAGATTTACCACCTGATCTGCTGTTTATGAGAAGTTAGGGTTGATGCCTTTCATTGTCCCAGGCCAACAGCAGAACGCACTTGGATACCTTTGTGTTGAATGTTAAAAGCCCATCAATTTGATTTCCTTGGGGTGGCAGGGAGTGTGGGGGGGGGGGGATAAACCTGAAGTTAAGTGCATTTTGAAGATTCCTGTGAACTGCCAGAATGGGGACATGCAAGTTTTATTATCATCTCATGTAGAGATTTGTTTACACCATATTTCAAGATGAGAGGAATGTAGGTTTTAAATGGAGTTTAGCGCTTGCTATTTTGGAATGAGTTCTTTTGTAGAAGCTTTGATGTATAAAAGATGCCGGAGGTGCGCGACAAAATGTTTTCCAACGTTTTGATGAAGCCCAAGACGCATTGTCTTAGAGCTTCAGCCGTCTGGTTTTCTTTTTCTTCTTCTTTAAAAAAAAAATCTAGGATAAATAACCTGCAAGCTGAACTGAATAACATGTCTCTGTTACGCAAGCAATTGGAAGATGGCATCTTGGCAAACTGGAATTTGCGGAAAGAACTGGAAGAGCAAATCAAGGCTAGCAAAGGAGAAGGCAAGAGCAACTATGGAAAAGTGGCATCTTCACTGTTGGGTCTTTCTTTTTGTTTGCTTTTAAGGACAGAAATTATTATTGTTGTCATTGTTATTGTTTTGTTTATTAACTGCCCTGTTGTGAGACTCAGGCTGGTTTATAGTAGAATAAAAGATCTAAAATTAGTATAAAATATAACATTAAAACAAATATTAGTTGCCTGCTATCTTATGGAAGGGGGAGGGGACTTATAAAGATGGTTTATTGCAGTTGGCCGGTGGAGTCTGACAGGGAGGCCAGTAGATTAGATAAGCATGTCCATAGAACCCCTCTTGGGTAGCAGAAACCACATAACAGGCACAATTTAGAGTGAAAAAGCTGAGCCAAGGGGCTGAACAGAATGCTGTGCAAGAGATACACTGACTGTCCCTTTAATTTTTGGCCTTCTGATGGGTCAGGTGTGTGGGTAGGTGAGTGGGTGTGTGGGGGCTTCTAGGTCCAGCAGAGACACAACCAGCAGAAGCTGCTTAACAGCTCCCCCACCTGTTTGCTCAGAATCGCCCTGCCCAAAATGCATTTCATTCTAGAGGTGAAAATATTTCCTGCGGGAAAATATTTGTGTGTGTGGGTGTTGAGCAGAAATACAGCAATGGGGAAAAAGTTACGCAGCCTGTCCACTTCCACATCACTCTTTCAACTATGGATTAGGAATTCAGCCACTCAGTTGCTATTAAAGGGAACCAACTGGGGACCCACAAGGAATTGCAGCAGGGGTGGGACTCTGGTGCCCCTCTCTTCCTACACTGACTGTTTGGATTAGACTTATTCACAAGCTCCTTCTCAAATTTTTCCTCTGGGGTGGAACATAGTTACCTCCATGGGTTCTTACCGCCTCCTGTCATGCTGCCAAAGTGGAAAACAGACCCAAATGCTCCTTGGTATCCTGAAAGACCCCTCCCCTCTATTCCCAGAAGCAGGCTGACTGCAATGTCTCCCTGTCCACAATTACAGCAACATAAATTGCAATTTTCTGTTCAGTTCCTGCAGTCTGTTGCACCAACAGCAAACTAAAAATTTGGCAGCGTTATTTAACCTGGCTTTTCCCCTTGAGATCCAGAGTTCATTTTCATGGAAGCCAACCACAGCAGAATGCTTTATGCCTTCCAATAATTCTTTTTTTTTGCTATGCAACCGACTGAAATTACTTCAAAATGCAATGCTAAATATGCAAATTATAATTTCTGTATTAGATTCACAATGCATGCTGATGACTAGGGAGGATGTCTAAGATGTCAGAAAGGTACAAAGGAATACAAGGGCAAAAGTTCTTTCAATTAAAGAGAATGCTTTGTGTGGGATGAAACAGGCAGCTATAATTTCTTCTAGACTTACTCATCGGGTACTTATTATAAAAAACATATTTCACATGATTATTATACATCGCCCCAAAGTACACAAAAGATTAGAACAAAACTGATCCTTAGTCAATGTGGTTTATAATTTGAAACACAGTCTCTTCAGACCTTTATCCCCAACTGCCGGTGTTTTAAAATGTTTATAAATATACTGTACATCTGGCTTACCCTCAAGCGAATGAATTTTGCGGATCGTCAGGATTTTACACTCCCTCCTTCTCTCCTTTCTTGCAACCCACCTATTAGAGACCTCCATGTTAGTAACAAGCCATAGTTTGTCATTACATTCAAAACACTAAACTGTAGTTTGCACTTTTCTAACAAACCAGGATTGAACTGTAGTTTGGAATCCTTATTGGCCAGGGAAGTGCAACCATAGTTCACTACTTCTGATAGTAGCAATCTATGATTTATTGACAGTCTGTTGGCTGGCTGTGCCCAAAGAACAGAGGATATGGGAAACACAAGAGGCTCAGAATTATCCAGGCTTGTCCATATAGTGATAAGCTATGAATTGCTGCTATGTCTAAAATAAGCTAGTATCTTTCTTGCAGCATAACTAAAGTGCAGATATACTGGCTTAATAATTTTGATTCTCTTTGGGCAACCATGAGATTTTAATGAGGGTAGAGGCTCCTAACAGTATAGCACCTACTCTAAAGTACAGTTCTTTAAATTTTTGGGGGGAGAGGGGGTGGCTATAGAGAGCTGTGACATTCTAATCAAGAATGGGTATAGGTGATATATGGAAGAAAAGTTGGTTTTTATACCACTTTTCACTTCCCAAAGGCGTCTCAAAGTGGCTTACAATCACCTTCCTTTCCTCTCCCCACAAAAGACACCCTGTGAGATAGGTGGGGCTGAGAGAGCTCTGAGAGAACTGTGACTGTCCCAAGGTCACCCATATTGGTTGCATGTGGTCAAACCCAATTCTCCAGATTAGAGTCCACAACCTTTTAACCACTACACCACACTGGCTCTACTATAGCTGCAACCCTCTTCTTTTTCACATCTGTCCTATCTTTGCATTTCTTCCTTTAAAAAAAAGCAAATAGTGCTGGTACCTGCAAGATCCTGAAGGTCAGGCCATGACACAGTTCCATGTCCTGACCCACTAATTGAAGACTGGGGGTGTACGTTTGGCTATATACCTTTAGGCAGGAAAGAAATACCCCAAATACCTGAAGGCATAATAAGATGGCCATCTGGCTTTAGAGCATGGGAGTGGAAAGGCAGCGGGGGCAGGAATGAGTGGAACAAGGAACCATGGAGAGTTCTGGGACTCTGGTCAAGGAAGTCACGACAGGAACCGGTGGCTGGCTAACAGGCACATTGACATGAGTGGAGGCAGATTACAGGTACCAATTAATGTAGGTGATGTAGTCTTGAAGGAAGAAGAGAAGGTTTTCCAATGCAAGCACAGATTCCAAAATGTATAATGTTCTCTCTATTTTTTAGAGGAAACTTTGTTTTCTTGGGGTGACCAGACCTCCTACATGAGCATTTGCTTAGGTGAACAAGATCCCTTAAACTTGCGGGTAGACCAGCTGTCTCTGGAAGAACTTAAGAAAAAGGTATTGCTCTCTTGTTCAGTGACTGTTGTTCATGTTTTGTTGGAAGGAACAGAGATATGGGTGTTCTGTACAGAATCAGGTGTCTGCATTTTTTTGTTAATGGGGTGGGGAGCTTGCAGGGGTGTGGGGCGGAGGGAGAGGTTGCAGGAGATGAATGGTCAGTCCTCTTCCCTACATGCTCACAGATTCCCTCCGATTAGTTTCTGAAGTCTATCTGAAACTGGAAGTCAATGTAGAGGGGTGACAATGGCCAAGACAGTAAATTTGCAGGAAAGAATAATGTATGAGAGCAGGCTAAGGAATCCCTTCATGCACCAGTCTGCCTGTCCATTTTAGTTCTCTCGGCAAGTGGAGCCAACCATAGTGTGACCCATTTATTTATTTGTCATTGGAATGGAGGGTGTTGGGGTGCCCTTGCTGAGCTTTCTTCTCACCAGCTTGATGGGCACAGGAGGGATTAAGTGGCTGCCTCTTGTTTTCACATTCAGTTGCCATTCCTTTTGCTTGTTGTTTGCTGGGGATTAAGGTAAAACTCTTCACCATCGGGCATGTCCACACATGCTAAATAATGCGGTCCACTCCAGCAACTGCTTGCAAGTAGATTTTGCCAGTTCACACAGTAAAAGCCAGTTGCCAAGTGGATTGAAAGTGCCCATGACTTTTCCCTCGGGCATGCTGGCAATGGAATTGCCCCATGGAAGTGGGCAGGGTTGCCTGGGAACACACGAGGAGAAGGAGGGCCTGATAAATAAAACTACCCAGAGCTCAGCAGTAAACCAAAAGGTTGACAGCGAGGAAACCTGCCAACTGACCGCATGCATTAGAGAGAGCCAGCTTGTCAGGCAAAGTGGCCGGAACTAGTGGCTGCTGCTGTTAGAGCCACTTCCCGTGCTCCCTGTCAGGTATATTCTTCTGGTTTCCTTCATGCATACCTGGGACGCCCGAGAAGAACAAATAGCATATAGGTGACGAGTTGCCTGCCTCGTTCTACTATGTTTAGAGCTAGGCCTTTTTCTATAGCCGGCAACTCTGTGCATACACAAGCCAGGCCATACTGCTTAGTGCCAGACTGGAAGCAGGGCCACACAGGCTCAGAACCGTGCTCAGTCATCAAACTAAGTGAGTGAGCCTGATTAAATCATCAATAAACAAATAAAACAAGAGTTCTCTTTTATCCAGCATGGCTGTAGTGGTTAAGAATGGCGGCTTCTCATCTGGCAAGCCAGGTGTGATTCCTCGCTCCTCTGCGTGCAGCCAGCTGGGTGATCTTGGGCTAGTCACAGCCCTGATAGTTCTGCTTGTGCAGAACAGTCCTGTCAGGGCTTGCTCAGCTCCTCCTGCCTCACAGGGTGTCTGTTGTGGGGAGAGGAAGGGAAGGCAACTGTAAGCTGCTTTGAGACACCTTTGGGCACTGAAAAGTGGGTGGCATAAAAACCATCTCTTTGTCTTTGACGCCGTCTTCTTCAGCTATCCCATGGGAATGTGGTAAGGATCACATGGGGAGAGGAGAAACCAGGGTTGCCATCCTGATGATCTCCTTGGGAGAAGGGTGGGATAAAATGTAAGAATACACACACTTCCAACTCGAAAGCATGTGTATATTTCAGACCTGATCAGCTTTAACAGTCAAATGATGCCAGCTGGGAATCTAGACTTTTAAAACTGTAACTTGCGAAAAAGTACAAGGAGCATCACAGATCTCTCCCCCGTCCCAAGTTCTTGAAGCAGCTCTTTTCCTTTTTCCTTCCTTAGATTATGGAGCTCCTCTTGGTGGTGAAGGAGCTGCATTGTGTAAATCAAAGCCTCAGACGGAAGCAGCTGGAAGGTTCCAAGGATTTGGTGGCAGAGGAAAAATCGCAGACGTTTGATGAGAATGAGGTGAGGAGAACCATGGGCTTGGCTTCCTGTCGCCACTAGCCGTAGTTGTGGGTGACCATGTGCTTTCGTTTTTAAGTGCTGTTCATAGATAAGGGGCTGGCATTGTTGAGTAATGGCAAGTGCATAGGATGGGGACACTGAGCAGTACTCAAATGCATCCTTCATTCGACTGGCTTCTCCTACTCTGGGCATACTTTGCCTTTCAGTTTAATAGTCAGTGCTTTAGCCTATTTCTTACTGAGGTCAGTCTGTGTTTGGGTTGTACCATTCCAGACTGTAAGCAGGGGGCCTTGTGATAAAATAGCCCTTCGTAGAAAAAGCATTTCCCACCCGTTAAAAGCTAAAAGTCATTTCCCAGATTTCTTTTCCTGGGAAGTTTCCTGGGAGCAGGAATTTGTTTTGTATGCAGAAACATTCAATCACTAGCCCTCTTTCAACACATATCAGTGACAATTAGACCTCAGTCAGGAAGAATGAACAGCTTAGCCGGGTCTCAGATCTATAGAAAGCAAAGTTTTCCGGTTAATTGTTGCAGAAGTTTTTTTATTTCAATGGATTGTGTGATTCATCTAGACTAGGCTTTCTCAACCAGGGTTTCATGAAAGCCGGGGGTTTCTTGACAGCTCGGGGTAGGAGTTAGTTAATTTTAATTTTTTTAATTTATTAAACATTTATATGGTGATATGATAATATAAAGTGCCTCTTGTGGCGCAGAGTGGTAAGGCAGCAGACATGCAGTCTGAAAGTTCTGCCCATGAGGCTGGGAGTCCAATCCCAGCAGCCGGCTCGACTCAGCCTTCCATCCTTCCGAGGTCGGTAAAATGAGTACCCAGCTTGCTGCTGGGGGGTAAATGGTAATGACTGGTGAAGGCACCGGCAAACCACTCCGTATTGAGTCTGCCAAGAAAATGCTAGAGGGCATCACCCCAAGGGTCAGGCATGACCCGCTGCTTGCACAGGGGATACCTTTACCTTTATGACAATATATGGTCATGTCTACCTCCCCCCACCAGCCAATGATGGACCTAGAGGCGGTGGGAAAGGGAGGGGCCCTAGTTGGATATGTACACAGCTGTGCTTCCCAACCATATTCTGCATGATTGCAACATTTCTGGGGTCTCTCGAAGCCTGAAGAATGTTTCAGGGATTTCTCAATGATAAAAAGTTGAGAAAGGCTGACCTAGACAGTCCTTAGACTTCTGTGGACTTATTTACTATCATTGCTGGAAAAAATATGCATCTTTGTATATTTTATCCTGTGAACCCTCACGTGCAGTTGAAAGCCAGATAACTGATGGCCCTGTGGCCTAACAGGGACTGATTTGCCTAGCTTGACATCACCCAATGACACTCCAGACTGGAATACTCTTTTATGAGTTTTTATTTTAGTTTCAGTGAACAGAAAAAGTCACAGGGGGACTAAGTGTCCAGAGCGCCTGTGCAAAGAACAATAGAAGTATGCATAGAATCACAGAATAATAGAGTTGGAAGGACCTCCTGAGTCATCTAGTCCCACCCCCTGCGTAATGTAAGGTTATATAAAGTAAGGTTCTATGACTCCACCTTATGGGCTGGTTGTATGACCTGGACCAATGCCATGGCTCCCCACCCCTCATTCCATCTCCAAAACCACCCCCAAAGCCTTGAGGCCAGCCCTGGAGTTTCTGACATGGCAACAGTTCCCTGGTTTGCATTACACAGAGTACATTCATCAACCCCCTCCTACCTGTGACACCAGCAGGCATCTGGAAGGTTGAGTTACGATGACCCTCATTTGAACAAACATTCCAAGTTATCTATAATTCATTTCCAACCTTATTCTTCAACTTATCTCAAAACCTTGCATGAAATGCAGCCTTGCACCACCTGTTTTCTCTGCTCTTCTGTGCGCGAAAGTTTACACATAATAAAGCAGCATTTCTTAATACAGAAAGAAAGATCGGACTGAAGCCAATTTCCAATAACGGATTGGTCAATGAGAACGTTGTAATAATTTCCTTAAACATCACTCCATCATAGTCTAGACAAGGTTTACCTCCTCTGGGGAGACCTCCTTTCAGCAGGGGGGGGGGGTGACTCACGGACAGAGCATGGTATGTGGAAAGTCTCATGTTCAGTCCTCAGCATCTCCAGTTAGGGATCAGATCATAGATGGTGTGAAAGATCTGTGCCTCAGACACTGAAGACTTGCTGCCAGTCTGAATTGACAGTACTGACCTTCATGTGACTGCTTCATTTGTGAAGCAGTCATGTTCAAGCACATGTGACTGCTTCATATGGCTGCTTCATTTGTTTGTGCTGTTTTAGCTTGCCCGGGAAGCACAGTGTTTGAGTTATTCACCATACATCATTCCTTTTATTTTTGTTAAATATATTGAATCATAGAATAAGAACCATAGAATCATAGAGTTGGAAGGGACCTCCTGGATCATTTAGTCCAACTGTGCAGAACACTCACAGCCCTATCACTCATCCATTGTAACCTGCCACCCCCTTGAACCTTCACAGAATTCAGTATATTTATATACAGACATACATCTCAAATCATTCCTTTCTGTTATAATATGGTTAGAATGCACATTTAATAAAAAAACAATAATTGGGAGTCCATTTCTCCCCAAGTTCAGTCAGAGAGATGAGTAATGTCAATACTCCTGTTTTACCAGGGGAATGCGGGAATTCATCTGTCTACATTACCAGGCCAGAATGAGATTTTACCCCTCCAGTACTCTTCTGTCAGCCTCAACAGAAATAAGCAGTCTTAACCTACGCTGCCAGCAAGAGAGACAGAAATCTATAGATGTTAGTCTTCCTCCTTCTGGAACACATTTCTTCAAGAGCTTCCAGCCCTTCCATTCATTTAATGATTAGCTGTGCTTCCCTGGCCACCCACCTGGGCAAGGAAGTCCACGGCACAGGAGACAAACCTGCCTTGTGAATTAAGCATCCAGAAGGGAGTTGAGCTTTTCTTCTGCTCAATTTTTTTTTACTTGCCTAGCATGGAAGAGTGAGAGGACAGCATGTGGGTTCTTCAAAGGCCACAAAATCAGCAGATCAATATAGAAGAATTTAGCCATTACCAGGAATAACGCTGCTTTACAGAATTGACCAAACATGAGAAAATGTCTACTGAGAGAATTCACTTCACTTTGCTGTAAACCTGGACCTTCCCCCCTAGACGTGTGTATGAAAAAAAAATAACATATAAAGCACCAAATTTTTTTCTGAAGGAAGAGAAGAAAAACTGTTCTGTTTTTTTATACCCTGACTCTCACTCCTTGAAGGAATCCCGAAGCGGCTTGTAGATACCTTTCTCTTCCTCTCCCCACCACAGATGCCCTGTGAGGGAAGTGGGGCTGAGAGAGCTCTGAGAGAACTGCTCTGCAAGAACAACTTTAAGAGAACTGTGGCTCATAGTCACCCAGCTGACCGCATGTTAGAGTGTGGAATCAAACCTGGTTCTCCAGACTGGAGTCCAGACTCTTTAACCACTAAACCATGCTGGTTCTCAAAGTCACCATGTGATACTGTCATTTCCCCCCTAATACCAACCTTGACTATTTTAATTACAGGTTTTCCCTATACCATGCTTTAAAAAAAATTGTCTGCAATCAAAAGAATGATAGTAAACAGTGTAAAAGAAAGCAGAGCGCAGTCCTTCCTCCCCTTCCACCCTAGTCTTTTAGGAGTGCTCAATGGATGGGAATATGGAGTAACCCCTGTTCTATATTGATATTCTTTTGAGAGTGACGAATGACACAGACATGGCATAGTGACATAACTGTTTCCCCCACTTTTTCCTAAGCTTCCTTTTGCCATCTTGCCATTAATCAGCAGACTTGTTTACCTTCTCAGGTCACCTTCCAACCTTGAACTTAACTGTGCTTTTCTTTTTTAAAAAGTCCAGCAACTTTGTTCCTGGTTCTTTTCCTATCCTTTTAGTTTCCTTGTCCTCCCAGAGTGTCCGTGCAGTCAGAACACGACTGAAATCAAAGCAAACAATGTTGTTGCTGATTGACAGTTTCTATCTGGAGTTCTCAAATTGGACTTCTGCCCCAAAGAGCTGGAAAATGGAATGTTTTTAGAGATGTTGTTGCTGCTTGTTGCTGTTCATTTCGAATGAATGTGGTGCAACCATGCGTCTTTGGCCCAGGCTTTACAGGGTTGCGCTCAGTTGAGGAACAGCCTTTTTATATTCTTTTGGCTTGGGACACAATTAAGTGCAAATGGTGCAAGCTTGCAGACCGTTTCTGCCTTCCCAGTGCCGCTCCTATGCACCCCTCTTCCCCATGAACTTCAGGTCAAGGCCAGGTGAATATTCCAGGGGCCCAGGACCACCAGCGAATTCATACCCACAAGGCTCTTCTTGAAGAGCCCTGCGGGGGGGCATAAGCAGATAAGCAGTCCCTCAGGTAAGGAGGACCCAGGCCTTAAAGGTCAATACCAAAACCGTGAACTTGATCCGGAAGCAAACTGGTAACCAGTGCAATTGTTTTAGCACAAGCTGAATATGAGCCCTCCAAGATGTCCTAGTGAGGATCCTCACAGCCGTGTTCTGTACCAGTTGCAATTTCCGGGTCAGGGACAAGGGAAGGCTCACTTATGTCATTTATGTCAGTGGTCCCCAACCGGCGGGCCGCGACCCGGTGCCGGGCCACAGCTCCCTCTTCCCGCCCCCCCCCCCCGAAGCGAGAAGCTCGCCACGCCGCGAGCAAATTGGCCGCCGAAGCAGCCGATTAGCTCGCGGCCTGGCAAGCTTCTTGCTTCGGGAGGGGGAGGGAAGAGAAGCTTGCCGAGAAGCTTGCCGAGCCGCAAGCTAATCGGCCGCTTTGGTGGCCGATTTGCTGGCGGCTTGGAGGGGCCGGGAGAGGGAGCCACGGCCGCCAGCATGGCAGCGGCGTAAACGTGCATGTGCGGACTGCCGTGCACGCGCATTTGCGTTTGCTCTGGGGCTGCTGTGTGTGCGCGGGGCTCCGGGCCACCCTCTCCCGCAACTCCGGAGCAGCGGTCCGCGGCAACCGGAAGGTTGCGGACCACTGATTTATGTGACGTATTTATTCCTCGCCACTCCCAAAATGCTGGCTCACAGTGAGTTATTCACTGTGACATCTTGGGACGGTGTACATAGAACAGAGAGAACACATTAAACATTTGCAACCATTTTAAACAGTCATAGATTATCAATGAATAGCACATAACAAACGAACAACCTATAACAGTATTGAGAATCGGTGTTAAAGTTTCCTTGTGATTGGGTCAATTATGTGGGTCCTCGTCGCTGGTCTTATCCCAAAGCCTGGCAGAAGAGCTCCATTTTCCAGGTCTCACAGAGTTCTTCTATGACAGACCAACATGGCTACTATCTAGGAAAGAATAAAACCTCCACTATATTGACATTAGGGTTGGGCGTTTTGGCGCTCCTCGGCCGCTTCGACAATCGCGGAAGCCCGAGGCATCCCGTGGAGGGGTGGGGCGGTGTTGGCGGCCTGCGTGTGCCAGCACCAATGGCGCCCATCCACAGCACTGGGAACTTCGAGTTTCCGCGATCGCCAAAGCAGCCAAGGCGTGCCGGAGCGCCCAACCCTAATTGAAATCTAGGCACTTTGCCCTTTGCCAATGTCTACTCCAGCTGTGCCCACGGAGAGATCACCTCTGGTTCTGGATATTATTTTGTGATCATGAATGGTTTCTGCCATGACGTTCTGGGAACTGCTCTTGAACCATTTCATTTATTGCATAATAATAGCTCTGGCTAACAGTTCCTGAAAAGAAACGCTTGTCGGGAGAATATTCTTGCTGCAATTTGCATGGCTTTTCTTTAGAGGGGGATGTTTCCCCACTGTTGCTGCAGTAATAATAACAGTAATCGTAAAGGTGCTTTGAGTGTATTGTTTTGTAATTTTTACAACAGTCCTGTAAAGTCAAGTCAGTCTCCCCCTATGGGAAGATTTGGGGCTGTGAAAGAATGGCTTTCTAAGGCTGCCTACCCCGGTCTTGGCCTAGGGGAGATCTGAACCAGTGAGTCCCTGGTTCAGCCTTTCTTAACTTTTTTACTATTGAGAAACCCCTGAAACATTCTTCAGGCTTTGAAGTGGTGCGTTCATGCAGAACATGGTTGGGAAGCATCGTGGTATCCATGCCCACCCGAGGCCCCTCCCCTCCTCACCCCCCTCCAGGCCTATCATTGGCCATTATGGGAAGGAGTGGGTGGGTTGACATGACCATATATTGTCATGTATAACCTGATAAATGTTTAACAGTTTTTTTTTTAAAAAAAATATGTACATTAATTAACTTCCACCCATTCAGGAAGCCTATTCCAGGGCAATCAAGAATCTCTATGGTTTCATAAAATCCTGGTTGAGAAAGCCTGCCCTGGTTCATAGCTCAGTTTCATAACCATTATGAACCCACCCCCCCACCCCCGCCTTCCCAGCTGCCAGAGTCCTTGCCACCCTGGCAAGGAAAACCACCTGTCTTGATTCTCAGGCTCATGAGTGAGATCAATAGCTATTTTTCTCCTGGTTGAGAGTCGCTTCTTTTCACCGCTCTAAAAACAACAGGGACTTGTAGCACAGGAGAGGCTAACAGATTTATCATGGCCTATCATAGCCTAATGTCCGTAAACACGCATGCAGTGTTTATCCTCAGTTGGCGAATGTCATGTATCTGACAAATGTATTATGTTTTCATCCCACTTTCCCGACAAACTCGTGGGTCCCAAAGCACAGGGCCTTGTACTCAGGACTGCAAACTAAAAAGACAAGACACACAAAGGGAGGGAGGCGGAGAGGGGGAAACAGAGATCAGTCAAACAGGATAAGCTTTTATATCTTGTTGTGACCCAGATAATTCTCCTTTTGCTTGGTTACTCTGAATAGGATGGAGCCTGTCAGGGTCTTTCGCAGGGGTAGTCAACCTGTGGTCCTCCAGATGTCCATGGACTACAATTCCCATGAGCCCCTGCCAGCAAATGCCTATAGGACCACTGGCAGTCAAATGTCATCCTGATGCCAGAGCAACCTTTCCCTGGAAAGCAATCCTAAGCAGTTCTGCTCAGAAGTAAGACCCACGTTAGTCAGTGAGACTCCTGCCCAGGAAATTGGCCTGAGAATTGCAGCCACTGCCTATGAATGTTTAATAATGATGATGATGATGATTTCATTTGCTGTGTCTGCTGTGGGGAGAGGAAGGGAAGATGATTGTAAGCTGCTTTGAGACTCCTTCGGGCAGTGAAAGGCGGGGTATAAAAACCAACTCTTCTTCTTCTTCCCCCTGATAATTAGAACATTTGTAAGCATTGGTCAGAGACTAGGAGGGATTTTTTAAAAATTATTTATTTATTTTGGAGGATGGGCTGGCAGGCAGGGAGGTCAGTGTCTACGATGGCCTTTCCTGACCTCAACTGTGGGCCTGGTAGAAGACCTCTGCTGCTTTGCAGGCCCTCCGGAATTAATATCCTGGAAGACCCTGATCTCCTCTGATCTGGTAGCTTAAGATACTACAGGACTCCTTGTTTTATTTGCTACAATGTAGTGATCTATTTAACTGTCAGTTAATCTGTACTCCAGCAGAGCAGATGCCCTCAAGAGCTATGGGCTCTGCCTTAATAGTGGTATCCTCAAATATTGGTCTTATAATGACCCGAGGTTCTGAACTCCATGTTATAGACCTGAAGCTGAGATCAGTTATCAGCGTAACCTTCAGCCAACCAACAGCATGAGCGGCCTGCTGACAGCTCCGTCTGTTCTTATCCACCTAGCACCAGACACGCTTTTCCCTTTGAGAACTGGGTATTCAATTGACATTTGGAAGAAGGAGACAGTCCTGGAGCTTGCTGTTCTACCCTACCCCCCCCCCCACACACACACACACACACAGTTTTATGCTAACGCAGACCATTCAGAAGCCGTGCGCAAAACCAGATTTACCCAGACTTGTGTTTCTTTGTGAAATGGAACCTCATTAGGTTTGGTAAAGAATCCCTTCTGTGCATTTAACTTCCCGTCATTAGGCTGCAGCCACCCACATGTAAGCTCACATGCTGCGAAAGTGCCGGTAGCGCAGGAAATACATTAAATGCTGCATCAGGATATTCGCTATTCAGACCTTTAAGGAAAGGAGAATACAGTCTGATCTCCTTTTTACCTGAAAAGCCCAAGGGATATTTGAAAGAATCACTTATCGGGATTCCAGATAAGGAGTGTGTCGCCCTGAATAGAGCTATACTGGCAAGGAGTAGGATACATTGAAATCCAAGAGACGCTGTTGTGTTATACATATGATTTGTTACAATTATTGATGCCCTTCCTTCTATAAAATATAGTAGGAAATACAGCAGACAAGTTCAGCCGGGGGAAAAAAAAAACATTGGGCCAGATTGAACTGGCAGTTGCATGTCCAGCTACTCAACCAGATCTACAGTCAATTTGGAATGATGAAGTTTATGTTGCTGGACAACTACTGGTTGCCCAGTTATTTTTATCTACTGCAGGTGTTCCTAGGAAAGTATGAATAGCAGGTGATTGGCCCGTATGTACACCTGCCTCCCATCTGCAGGACCATCCAAACAATGCTAGTCAAAAAAGTTTATTCTAATAGCACTGTACTGGCCAAGAAGATGACCATTTCCAGACCTTCTCAGATAGGCCTCTCAAGTACTCATACTACCTTTTCCCGTGATGGTACTATATCCCCAACCTTGGCTATTAGAACCTGGAGGCTGAGCAGCTACAGCTCTAGCAATAAAGATATTTGGAAATGGTGTCATCAACCCAGGTTTCTTGAGGTACTTGTGGATTGTAATATAAATATGAGCAGACAGGGCGATGGGGTGGTAAAAACCGCGAATGCAGACTTGGGCTATATCAATAGAAGCATCACATCAGAATTGCAAGATAGCATACTACTGTATGACATTAGTACTGTGTGCTATCCTGGAGGCTTGTCTTCAAAAAGGACATGAACCAAGTTGAGAGGGTGCTGAGTAGAGCAACAAGGACGATCCAGGGCCTGGGACCAAGCCCTATGAGGAAGGATTGAGAGACTTGGGAATATTCAGCCTGGAGAAGAAGAGGTTGAGAGTGGACAGGATTGCTCTCTTGAAATATCTGAAAGGTTGTCATGTGGAGGAGGGCAGAGGATAGTTCCTGTTGGCAGCGAAGGTTAGGACCTGCAGTAATGGATTTAAACTACGTGTAGTATAGTAGCAGCTAGATATCAGGAAAAAATTATTTCATAGAATAGTTCAGTAGTGGAATTGGCTGCCAAAGGAGGTGGTGAGCTTCCCCCTCACTGGAAGTCTTCAAGCAGTGGCTGGACAGCTACTTATCCGGGTTGCTTTAAGTTGATCCTGCATTGAGCAGGGGGTTGGGCTAGATGGCCTGTATGGCCCCTTCCGACTCTATGGTTCTCAGATTCTTATCCTGGTTGCCTGAGGCTGATCCTGCAGTGAGCAGGGGGTTGGGTGAGATGGCCTGTATGGCCCCTTCCAACTCTATGGTTCTATGATTCTGCTTTTCCAAAATTAAGATCTAGGCCACTTTTTGTTTCTTTTCTGAATTTAGCAATAAAGAGTCAGATCTCCGGTACATCAGTCACTCTGTGAATATGGGAATTCAAAGGTAAACATCAGTTACCAAGTTGCCGCTCCATTTGGTCATTTGGGATCTGATCTCCTACCGTCCACATCCTTGGTGTGCTTTGTCTCTTTCTATTGTACAGCCAGGAACTGTGTCCTATTTCCACTTAAGGACAGCTCTTGCCACCAGCAGAGTCTATTGAATTTTAATTGTTGTAAATTACTTTGAAAGCCTCCCTCTTCTGTCGGAAAAAGCAAGCGAAAAACTTACTAAGAATATAATACTGGATTTGTGGAGGCTCAGTTAAGAAGATCTTGGGGCTTATTTTAGCGTTTTGCACACTGTCTGACTTGGAATGCGTTTGTTTTAGGCAGCTTAGGACAACCAGGACTTCAGGGTAGTCCAGCAAAGCCCAGGGTTTTTCTCACTACTGTTAAAACATTCCTCTTTCTCCTTCCCGTCGATAGAACAGGAACATAATCCAGCTAAGCTCTATCCTTCCCAAGCCATCTCTCTCGGGTGTAGCGGCTCCAAGTATTCAGGGGCAGCTTTGGGTTCCAAAAGAGAGATAAAGAGGATTGTTTTTGAACTGTCCTTTGAACATCTGCTTTCAGCCAGTGAAGCCGCAGTGCTGAGTCCTGCCTCTCGGGCTCCGGGGACCTTTGCAAACCAAGCATATCAGCGGTTCATTTAGGAAAAACACATTCTCAAGGTTTTGAGCCACCACGGGAAGATTTGCAAGAGGCAAGCTTATCCTCAGTAGACCTTCTCCTGGCCTTGAGCCACTTACTTTGCATTTAATATTTTTATTCAAACATTAAAGTCTGTTCCTCGGGGGGCAAGACAGTTTCTCCATCAGTCAGAAGGCTAGCGCCCAAAGTTTCAAGTGAAGCAGCATACATTTTCCTCTTTTGGGGGTGGGCTTTTATTTATTTTTTTTGGAGCTGGTGTTTGAATCAACAGTGGCTGAGATAAATTGGATTTGGCTTGGAAAGACAGCTTTACATACCCTGGGAAATTTGCAAGTGGAAATTTGACATGAAGGTGAGCAGGAATACAGAGCGTCCGCTGGTATGACTGCTGCTTAATAAGAGTTAGCCTGGGAGGAAACGGATGAAAGGGTGAGCATTGATTTATATATTGTTGTAAACATTCAAACCAGCCTGGCAAAATGATTTCATTACCAAGTGTGGTACAATGCTTTGCACCCCGGAATTTGTGTCAAAATTATAACAATAGGGTCTACATTCTGTATAAAGAAAACATAATAGCATAGAGCTGGAAGGGGTCCCAAAGGTCATTTAGTCAAGTCCCAAGGGTCATTTGCACAAGGGCAGGAAATTCACAGCTAGCTCCGCTGCCACCCCCCCCCCCCAGGCATCGTTACTCTATGCCCAGGGAAAGGCAATAAACCCTCCAGGATTCCTGGATCAATCTGACAAAAGAAGTCTGCTCCAAAGTGACAATTGACAATTCCCTGGGCATATAAGAAGGACAAATGAAGAAACACCATTGGTTTCTTGTAGAAATACACCCAAAGCAAATGAAACCAATAGGCAAAAGGTTGAAGAAGTGACCCCCTTTACTGAAAAGCTATTGCCTATGTGATACCCTGTACCTGTAATACTGGTGATGTTATATGATGTTATATTAAGACTACAAATTGCAACCACTGAAGAAGCAATAGAAAGTGGGATTGAATACCTGGGACCCCGTTCTGGTTGCAAAATTATTCAGGATTTAATAATTCTCAAGAAGAAACAACCTTTTGCTTATTAGTTTCGTTTGTTTTGTGTATATAAGGACCAGGGAATGTTCAGCCTGGAGAAAAGGAGGTTGAGAGGGGACATGATAGCCCTCTTTAAGTATTTGAAAGGTTGACATTTGGAGGAGGGCAGGATGCTGTTCCCATTGGCTGCAGAGGAAAGGACACACAGTAATGGGTTTAAAGTACAACGATATAGGCAAGATATCAGGGGGAAAAATTTCACAGTCAGAGCAGTTCAGCAGTGGAAGAGGCTGCCTAAGGAGGTGGTGAGCTCTCCCTCACTGGCAGTCTTCAAGCAAAGGTTGGATACACACTTTTCTTGGATGCTTTAGGATGCTTAGGGCTGATCCTGCGTTGAGCAGGGGGTTGGACTACATGGCCTGTATGGCCCCTTCAAACTCTGATTCTATGACCACAAAAGATGAGCACTAGCTTCTCTCTGCTCTCCCTGTCATGATCTGCCTAAATTCATAGTGAGTCAGCAAGGGCTAAAGTACCTTTTACAGGCTCCAGTGTCCATGAGGGAAAAAGCAGGGTGGGTATGACTTGTTTCCTGCCACCACAGTCATCCAGTCCAGAGACCTACAGGCAACCTAGTCAGGAAAGAACAAATGATAGGAAAGTCATCACCAAAGCTATGGAACTTGGGAGATCAAATGGTGGAATTTCAACCTAACTTTGGGAACAGGAAGTAGGGAGGAGGCAAAGATAATTAAAACTCCTGACCGTGAATAGAGAACTGTATTAGCTATGTTGTCTTCTTATTGGGAACTGTTTCGCCTTTGAGCTCCATCGCAAGGACAGCCATAATCCCACGTTGCTGAATAAAAAGGAGAAACTCAAACCATGAATGTTTTCCAAAATTTGCAGCATCAATAATAAGTAGCCTATTCCAAACATGTTTAAGGGAATGCGCATCCATGTCTTCAGGACTTGGCCTGGATCTAGTGTCTGCCATGGAGACACTAGGGTTCTCGCAATTTATTGCCGGTCCCACCGATCAGGCTGGCCATACCCATAACGGTAGATCTGGTGGCGAATAACATCGTTCCATGGTCAGACCACCATACCCTGAAGGCTCGGCTAAGTATACCATCCCCTCCCCATTTGGGTGACGGACGTATTTTAGTCTGCCCACGGAGACTTATGGATTCTGAGAGATACCTGAATGCTCTGTGGGACCTCATGTCTTCCAGCATCTCGTTGGCGGCCTTGGTGGAAGACTGGCAGTCCCACCTATTGGCTGCTATTGACAAGATTGCTTTCCTGGAAGAAACTTCGGCTTTGATCCATACCAGTCTGGCTTCCGTCCTGGCCACAGGGTGAGACTGTGCTGGTCGCCTTGATGGATCCTGTGGCAGCCGGACTGCGGTGGTTTTCGTGCTTTTAGATCTGTTGGCCGTGTTTGACATGGTTGACTACAAGGTATTGGTCCACTGCCTTGCCAGGACCAGGATCAGGGGGACTGCACTGCAATGTCTGGTCTCCTTTCTCTGGAACAGAACACAGAGGGTTGCTGTGGGGGATGAGTTGTCAGCCCAGCTGTAGTTAAAGTCAGGCCTGCATAGAGTGAGTTGTAGGAGTCCAGTGTAGCAGACAGTTCATTCATATTATTCCTGTGAATGTCTGTATCTAAAAATGGAAGTGTCCTACCATGATGAAAAGAAAATTTAATGTTATCATGAATTGTATTGATCCAGGAAAAAAATCCTTCTGGTTTATTACCATCTGTTAAAATAGTAAAGATGTCATCAACGTAACGTTTGTAAAACAATTTTTTCTTAAAGGATTTCTCACCTGATGATAAATTATTGTCTCTCCCAAAGAGGCCATAAACAAATTGGCCGCACTGGGAGCAAGTGTGACTCCCTTAACTTGATGATAAAACTGCTCATCATCATTTTTCCTTAGGCTGATGTCCACTCATTCCATTAGAAAAAAAGTAGGAGGTTTCATTATTGAACGAGAGTCCTTATTAGTCCTTATTAGTCTCCTTGTCTGCAGTTTATTAAGAAGCTTGTTCCGCAATATCACAAGGCTAGGACTGTCCTAAATTTACATTACGGGATCACATTAAGTGTTGTGATATCCTTATTCTTCTTCTAATTAGTATGTTAAGTCCCATATCTAATGTAATTGCACATATTATAAAACATACCCATTATTCACTGTGGTTCCTTACACGGTGATCCCGGTTTCTTCCCTTCACATGTGGAGCATGAACACCTGCCAACTCTTCCCGACACCACAAAGTCTCAGCAGCAGTCAGTAGCTGCCTCTCTGAACATTCTGCAACTTGTTGAAGGCAGTGTTTTCCTGCCTGATCCATCCTCTTACTTCCTGCAGCAGCAGCTGATCTCTCCTGTCCTTCCTCTGGCTCATCCTGCAGTCCTTTCTTGCTTTTGCACTTCCATTTCTGTCCAGTCGGCAGGTGGTGCTTACCTTCCAGCCGATGTGCACTATTCAAAGGGAGTAAAAAGAAAGAGATTAGCTGCTTTCGTTAAATTTTGCATGGTGGCAATGCCATCTCTTCACACTGCTCAGCCCGTTTTGCTCTGGAAGTACGAGTTGGTTGCTGTTTAAAAGTTGCAGCAATGCTTTTTTGAAAAACAGAATTGCTTTTTAAATTGAACTTTGTGTTCTGTCCTCCAGAAGGCATGTTTGTAGGTATTAATACTGGTGTATTTTATTTTTTGTTTTAATGATTTATATCCTGCCTTTCGATCAAATGATCTCCAAGGCAACTTATAGCGAATGGAAACAAGGCAAGGGTAAAAGGCAGCAGAAAAGCAAGGGCATATTAAATGACACAGTTAAATCTCTCTCAAAGCTTCATTGAAGAAGACAGCATTCAGATGTGATGACAAAGGTAGTTGCATTGTTACTTCTAAGCCACAAATTGTGGATTGCTTGCTTGCTTTCAGAACAGGATTCCAAAGTAGGACGAAACTGTAGTTTAGAATCTTGGTTTGTAGGAAGAGTACGAACCATACTCTATACAATGATCCATCCGTCCATCTTAAGAGTTATTCTTCAAATGCAGCTGACCCAACCTGTAGAATGTAGAAGTCTTCAGTTTCTCAGGTATCTTGTGATGTTATTAGCCATCCAGTTGAGTCTGACTCTTGCCATCCTATGGTTCAGCGGTCGCCACGATTTTCGATCTTGCACCACTTCCTTTAGTTTTGTAATGTTCTGGATGGTGTCCATTTTGACCTTATCTAACCATCACATTCTGTGTCAGCCAGGTTTCCTTTTACCACTGACCAATCCTAGCATGTTACAAGGTATCTTGTAAGACAGAGGTAGTCAACCTGTGGTCCTCCAGATGTTCATGGACTACAATTCCCATGAGCCCCTGCCAGCGGCTCATGGGAATGGTAGTGCATGGACATCTGGAGGACCACGAGTTGACTACCCCCGTTGTAAGAGACAGGATACATTTGTATCCTAGACAAACATGGTACAGTGGGAGTTACATTATCATGCCATTTGGGCATGGCCCCAATACCTGTCTCTTTAACAACAACCCAATTCATCCCTGTTGACCCTCTGCCACCCACTGTCTACATTTAGAACCCGCCTTTTCATCATGGAGTTTAGCTTGCAGGGCATTTTGTTCAAATCCTTCCCCATTTTATCCTCAAAGCCACGCTATGATGGTCATTCAAGGAGATTATGTTCAGCATGTGGACACCCAATCAGTTCCATGGCTGAGTGTGACGTGGAACCTGGGTTCTACTCCAGCACTCAAACCAGTAGTCTACATTGGCTCTTGCTCCCCTGATTCTTGTCAACTAGCACTGTCATTTCCCATTACTGTCACTGTCACAGGAAACTACCTGTTGGCAACTGAATTTCCCAGAAAGCATCATCACCCTCCCTGCTTAACCTAAAAATCCAAGCAGCAGAAGAAATGGCACAGCTCTGTTGTTAACCCACTTTCTTGTGGAGCCTGATCCAAGAGAAGGAAGAATGAGGCCGCCAGAAGGGAAAGGGATTTACTTTCTCCATGATGTCTTATATGCAGCTGCCAACAGAAGTGTGAAATCTACAGAGTATCTTCAGCACAGAATGGCCATAAAGCGCCTGGCTGGGAGTAGCAGTATCATTGATCTAAATTGACTGACTGACTCACGGTGTCAACTGGAAGGCGTTTGAAGAACTCAAGGCAAAACTGACTTTAAAAAATCTCCATGTGAACAAGATTCTCACCAGACTTCATCCAGAACTTGCTTTAGATTATGGTGATCACTTTGTGGAAACTCTGACTTAGAGAAATACATTTCTCTGGATTGTAGTGTGTCAGAATGCTGCAGAACCTGGTGAAGATTATTGATGATGCCCTCCTTAACTTGAAAGGCAAAGTCACCTTTCAGGCAAACATCTGCATCTGGTAGTCTGGCTGTCGAACTTTCTCCCAAAAGAGACCAAAGTACTTGCTTGGCCCTCTCATCCCACTGAATGATTTTAAGCAGGCTGCCCTTCCAAAGTGATGCTAGCATTGGATGGGGTCACTGCTTCAAACTGGGAAAACACCAACTTGTGTGTGAAGATTTTCGATTACTCCCAATGAACAGGCTTCATTTATGAAAAAGAAAGCTTGTTATTGAAAGAACATCTATTTAAACTAGATATCATGGAAATGTTGCTAAGACTGAAGGCCAACTCTCCAAAGGAACTCTTTCATAGAATCATAGAGTTGGAAGGGGCCATGCAGGCCATCTAGTCCAACCCCCTGCTCAACGCAGGATCAGCCCTAAGCATCCTAAAGCATCCAAGAAAAGTGTGTATCCAACCTTTGATTGAAGACTTTCCAAATGATTGCATTTATTTTTATATACTCCCCTCAATATGTATTCTTGGAGTACAAGAAGAAAGCATCCTATCTTAAAGGCACTTAGAATCTAAAAAAATTAACAGAACAAAGGAGGAGAGGTATGCGTGGGGCAGAATAGGAAGGAAAGAAGATGCACTTGTTCTGCCCCAAGCTCCAAGGCTCATTTTCAGTAGGGATGGATGACTGAGTGGTGGTACCAAGAGTTTCACCCCAGTGCAAGGTAGGGGGAGAGATTTGAAGGAAGCAAAGGGCTTAGCACAATTCTTGAAATGGGGTCCAAGGCATAAAGAGCTGGAGTTGTTAGTGGGAGCAGAGGACCATTGGACAGCTGAGAGTGGTTATGTCAGGATGTCCCCCCAAGCACCCCCTTGCAGAGCCCTCTCCCAGGTGGGACAAGCCCTCTCCCAGGTGGGTTGGAAACGTGGGGGCTTGGCCAAGGAAAGGAGAACAGCCCTCTTTTCCCTGGGGAGACTGTTTGTGGAGCGGGGTAGTGGTTAGGAGTGCAGACTTCTAATCTGGCGAGCTGGATTTGAAGAAGAGTTGGTTCTTATATACCACTTTTTGCTATCAGAAGGCGTCTCAAAGCAGCTTACACTTGCCTTCCCTTTCCTTTCCCCACAACAGACACCCTGCGAGGTAGGTAAGGCTGAGAGAGACCTCATATTACTGTTCAGGAAGAACAGCTTTATCAGTGCTGTGGCAAGTCCAAGGTCACCCAGCTGATTGCATATGGGGGAGTGCAGAATCAAACCTGGTTCACCAGATTCTGTGCTCCCCCTTGACATGCAGCCTGCTGCGTGACCTTGGGCTGGCCACAGCACTGATATTGTCCTGACTGAGCAGTAATATCAGGGTTCTCTCACCCTTACGTACCTCACAGGGTGTCTGTTGTGGGGAGAGGAAAGGGAAGGCAATTGTAAGCCACTTTGAGACGCCTTCTGGTAGAGAAAAGCACCCTATAAGAACCAACTTTTCTTCTAATCTGGAGTATCGGGTTTGATTCCCCACTCCTCCTTCATATGCCGCTAGCTGGGTGACCCTGGGCTAGTCACAGTTCTCTTAGGGCTGTTCTTGCAGAACAGTTCTCTTGGAATGTTCTTACAGAGCCTTTCTCTCAGCCCCACTTACCTCACAGAATGTCTGTTGTGGGGAGTGGAATTGAAAGCAGTTTGTAAGGTGCTTTGGGTCTCTTTCTGGTATCATAGAATCATGGAAGGGACCTCCTGGGTCTTCTAGTCCAACTCCCTGCAGTATTCAGGGCACTCACAGCTTTATCACTCATCCACTGTAACCAGCCACCTCCTTGAACCTTCACGGAATCAGCCTCCCAGTCAGATGGCTATGCATCCTCTGTTTAAAAATCTCCGAAGATGGAGAACCCACCACCTCCCAAGGAAGCCTGTTCCACTGAGAAACCACTGTGTCAGGAACTTCTTCTGGATGTTTAGATGGAATTTCTTTTGCATTAATTTAATCCCATTGGTTCTGGTCCATCCTTCTGGGGCCAAGAGAGAACAACTCTGCTCCATCCTCTACATGCCAGCTTTTTAAATATTTGAACATGATTATCAGATCCCCTCTCAGTCATCTCCTCTCCAGGTTAAACAGACCAAGCTCCCCCAACCTTTCCTCATACATCTTGGTCTCCAAACCCCTCACCATCTTTGTTGCCCTCCTCTGGACACACTCCAGTTTGTCTATGTCCCTCTTCAACTGTGGTGCCCAAAACTGAACGTAGTACTTCAAGTGAGGCCAAACCAGAGCAGAGTAAAGCAGTACCATCACCTCCCGTGATCTGGGCACAATACTCCTTTTGATACAGTCCAAAATCCCATTTGCCTTTTTAGCCACAGAGTCACACTGCTGAGTCATGTTCAGTGAATGGTCTACTAAGACTCCTAGATCCTTTTCGCACATACTACTGCCAAGACAAGTCTCCCCCATCCTATATTGGTGTATTTGGGTTTTCCTACCTAAATGCAGAACTTTACATTTGTCCCTATTGAATTTCATTTTATTTAGTTTAGCCCAGTTCTCAAGCCTACCAAGTTCATCCTGTATTCTGTTGCTGTCTTCAGTTGTGTTTGCTACCCCTCCCAGTTTAGTATCAACTGCAAATGTAATAAGTACCCCATCTAATCCCTCATCCAAATCATTTATAAATATGTTGAACAACACAGGCCGCAGGACAGATCCCTGGGTAGTGAAAAGTGGGGTATTAAAACCCCCAGCTCTTCTTCTTCTAGTGAACCCAGCTGTTTGGGCGGAGGAGGAGCAGGTAACTAGATGAATCAAATCTTAATCATTGTCCCTGTCAAAAACTGGTCAGTAGATCTTGGGTGTATTTGAAAGGGCTCCCTGTGACCACTCCTTGTTCAGAGAAGGGACCCAATTGTACATGGCCTCCCCCTCTCGTGCTGAAACATGGCTTTATGTGGATAGTTCCTTGAGATTCATTAGGACATGGAAATGGTCTTTGAACCTTGTCTGCTTTTGTCATGCTATTATCATGGCTGCACAAGGAAATGGAAGAACCAAAGTCTTTTGAACATGACTTGGGAAGATGAAACATGGCAGTGTTGTCGGATGTCACTGCACTGCAGCTGTTACTTCTGCAAAGGAATTTCCAGGGGGGTTATTATTGCTTTAAAAAAAACAACCTGATGCTTTCATTCAGAATGTTGGGGAAAGATTTGCCTGTTGGAGAATCATTTACCATTTAGGCAGCACTTACTTCAAATTTCTGAATCCATAAACACTGTAGGATATAGAAATTATTCAATAGCCTTGTTAGGCGAGAGATGAAACCCAGACTCCCCATGTTCATCTGAAAGGGTGGTATAGTAGTAAAGATGTTGGGCTTCAACCAGGGAGACCCTGGGGTGTGGGGGGCCCTGGCCTTTCACTTTCAGCTGAACTGGTATGGCAGCCACATCATGACTGGCCATTTATATGGTCACTTCAGGTCCTTCACCTAAATTCTCTCATAATCCTTATGTTACGGTAGGCCTGTAATAGAGGAAAGCACTGGAAAGACCAACAGAATACAGAAAGAGATAGCATAGGTTGAGAGGGGACATGATATCCCTCTTTAAGTATTTGAAAGGTTGTCATTTGGAGGAGGGCAGGATGCTGTTCCCATTGGCTGCAGAGGAAAGGACGTGCAGTAATAGGTTTAAACTACAAGTACAACGATATAGGCTAGATATCAGGGGGGGGGAAATTTCACAGAGTAGTTCAGCAGTGGAATAGGCTGCCTAAGGAGGTGGTGAGCTCCCCCTCACTGGCAGTCTTCAAGCAACTAGATGGACTGTATGGCCCCTTCCAACTCTATGATTCTATGATTCTATAAGGGTGGCTCTTTGAGGTCCACCTAATGACTTCATGGCAGAGATGAGAGGTGAGCCAAGGAAGCTCTCGGCTTAGGTCTCTTTGGTGAATAGGGTAGGTGAGGCAAAAGCAAGATGGAATGACAGACTGGCAGCTGCAGGTTTGGGGGATTCCCCCCCTCCTGTAGGCAATGCTCTGCTTCTCTCCACCCCCACTCTCCTGCTGGTATGTGCCCTAGTATCTCTTGCCCTAGTGTGGATTTTTATTCCTTCTGTGTTGCTTGCAGGCATTTTTCTTTAATTTTTTTCCCTTCCAGGTGCCCAGCATGTTTATTGATCGAAATGCATTTTTTTTTTAGTATTTTCTGTGGGTATGGGAAGAATGACTGCTGGATTACAAAAAAAAATGGCCCACAAGTGCTCCACCTGGGTTTTATCATGGAGACTGGCTAGTTGTCACTCCACACAGTGGCTCCTGACCTCTGCCCAGCTAGGATATTTGTACATCTTGCCGAAAATGAATGAGAGCAGGACCAATCGCTGGTTCTCCCTCCTGGCCACAGGAAGTTTGCCTTCCCACATATCGCATAATGTCAGGGGATCTCGCTGCCCAACAAGGCGCTAGAAACATTCATAATGCAGTAGAAACGTTCACAGTTGTTTCTGTGTTTACATCTTTTGGCAGGGGTAATCAAACTGCGGCCCTCCAGATGTCCATGGACTACAATTCCCAGGAGCCCCTGCCAGCAAACGCTGGCAGGGGCTTCTGGGAATTGTAGTCCATGGACATCTGGAGGGCCGCAGTTTGACTACCCATGTCTTTTGGGATCCCACGGGCTCTAGCTAAAATGAACATTTGTTACTCTGTTGCAGGCTTCTGGAATTTTGTTTTTGTTTAAAAAGACACACTGTTTCCTACACGTTTCATGCCACCTGATTTTATTTTGAGAGCCCCACATTTTCATATCATTCCATACTTTTGTGTAGTTTCTTGGGAGAACAGAAGAGAGCAAGTCTCAGACGGAAGCGTATGACGAAGAGATGGCCACTCTGAGTTCCCAGCATCCCGAGGAGGATATCGTCAATACTTGTGCGGTACAGTGACTTTTATTCCTGCGATATTCCATACGATATGTATCGGGGAGGGTGCCTAAATCTCAAGGGGTGCATTTAAATTCTTGTGCAGACCGAGTTAGTTGGGAGTGGCTTTATTTGTTAATACAGCCCATGGCGTGGTTTACAGGGCTGCATTTAGACAAAGCCATATTCGTCATTTATTAGGGGACAAACCTAGGAAGCCCTTGAACTGACATGCTCCTTCTCCCACCACATCTACTATATATGGCTAGCCTGACCGCAAGGAGAGGGTGAGAGAAGGAAATTCTGAAGATGTGCTCCAGCCACAACCTCCCCCATCGAGATTTTAGTTGGGGGCATAAATTAGAATGTCTAAATCAGTGGTTCTCAACCTTCCTATTACCGCGACCCTTTAATGCAGTTCCTCATGTTGTGGTGACCCCCAAAGATCCATTGTTCATGGTTGTAGATAAATTGGTTTTAAACCCCAGCCTGGTTCAGTCTCTCAGCTGGGCAAGTTGCGGTGGGGAACACAGTCTGCAAACCTCAGGACACCCAGGGCTTATTCCTAGGAAGCTTTTGTGACATTTCTTTCAGTCCTCTGAAAAGGGTGCTGTGCCTGTTCTCCATAAGAACTGCCCTGAAGTCGGTGATCAGTAGGAGAGGCTCTGTGAAAAGCTGCCCTCTTTTTTAGGGGGAAGATTCGCCTGCATTTGAAGCGTGTGTGAGGGCTTTCTTTGGTGGCCGTTTCACTACTTGGGAACTGGCCTGTTCAGGGCTGCATCCTGGCTGACGTTTGAAGTGGCGAAAGCAGATTTGTTTCAGACACTTTTTGATGGCTGAAACAGATCCATAGAATGGATCCTGTTAGCCTTTGCTTGCTTGGGGGGCTTTGTTTTTCACTGATTACATGGTTTTGATCCACGAGTTCATGATAATTAACAATCTGGAGTTTTGTTAGTTTGGAATTTAATAAATAAATGTTTTTAAAAAACTTTTAGTAATGCATTTATATGCTTGGAAACGTAAGGTGTAAATAAATTGGTGAGCGTGTTCTACAGCTGATATTTGCTATTACTAAGCCCTAGTTTTATGCAGGCAACAAGATTTCCTGGGCTCTATCTCTTCAGACTGCAACTGGAGACAGACTTATTTGAATATTCCCTTGTCATTTCCCAGTGCTTGTTTACATGTGGAAAACTAGCACTTCAGGGAGAAGGTGTCTCCCCTACCCTTTTCCCTGTTGCACTGGTGTTTTTCATGGAGAGATTTTTTTGTGGAGGAGCATTGAAGCATATCTGAGGGACCGCCTATCTGAATACATCCCTTGGAGGGCTCTTCGATCAGCCATTGCTGGAGGTCCGCAGCTCCCCTCATCTTTGGGGAAATGAGTTCCCCGGGGAGATCAGAGTTCTGCAGGGCCTGCAAGGCAGAGCTTCTCCTGCAAACCTATGGTTGAGTCCCACAGAAACATAGTTGGAACTGATATGGATCTCCCGCTCCCTCCTACTTATATGAGGCCAGCGTTTTTAAACTACTTTGTACTGCTGAAGTTTTAAACCATGCTTCTATTGATTAATTATGTATCTTGGTTTTTTATATTCATATATTTTATATCAAGTTTGTGTTGTACACCGCACCGAAATGACTTTGTCATGAAGGGTGGCATAGAAGCTCCAAATTGAAATTAAAATAAGTACGTAAATACCAAATCCCATCAGCAGCTTGAAGTTGTGCAGCCCAGTAAAACTGTTCCCATGAACACAGGAAGCTGCGTTATACTGAAACAGACCCTTGGTCCATCAGGCAGAGCTCTTTCTCATCACCTCCTGCCTGGTCCTTTGAACTGGAGATTCCTGGGATTGAACCTGCCACCTCCTGTCCACCAAGCAAATACTCTGCCGCTGAGCCACAGCCCCTTTCTGCTTTTGCAGCCTGGATAAATTAGACCTAGGTTGCGGCACACCATCGCTTTGATGATGTGTGTTAATCAGCAAGCGGCACAGATAAGGCGAGAGGGTCAGGCCTCAGTTACTTGAATTACTTTCCCACCCCTCCCAACCCCCTCTTTTGGGTGCAGTAAGTTCAAAAGTTTGCAAGATCACTGGGGCAGATACAGGACCCTGTCCGATCCTCCTCTACAGACACCCAAGTCTCTCCTTTCTTCCTGCTTCAGGACATTGCTAAGGATGCAGCTCTTCACTGGCGGCTTCCTTAGGCTTCTGACTCCAGTGGCAAATAGGAGAAGGTATACTTGTTCTTTTCTTGCCACTGCCTTGGTTCTTCTACCATCAGCCTTCTCTTGTTGCGCCTGCTCTGCCCTGGGTCACCTTTTGCAGCACTTCATGGTTTGCCTAGGGATACTCACTCATTGGTTTATGTTGACTTCCCACTGGATTAGTTGTGCTGCTGAGCTAGGGCCGCTGCAACCTCTACGGTTGTATCAGCAACCATGATGCTGTAGACATAGTCCTGGATTCCTTGTTTTGTCCAGCTCAGGAGTCAGTTGTCTGCTCCTTTGGTCAGTTCTTGCACAACATGTGTATCCAGAAAAATCCAAGATGGCAGGTTGAAAGGTTTCCTTCTTGGATTTCATTTTTTCCCCAGTCCTGGTATCTGCAGGTTGTCTTTTCACTGCCAGTGTGGTGTAGTGGTTAGAATGGTGGCTTCTAAAATGGCGAGCTAGGGTTGATTCCCTGCTCCTCCACGTGCAGCCAGCTTTGTGATCTAAGGCTAGTCGCAGCCCTGATAGGGCTGTTTTGACTGAGCAATCCTGTCTGGGCTCTGTCAGCCCCACCTACCTCACAGGGCGTCTGTTGTGGGGAGAGGAAGGGAGGGCGATTGTAAGCCGCTTTGAGACTCTTTCGGGCAGTGAAAAGTGGGTTATACAAACCAGCTCTTCTTCTTAGCTCAAAGGCATGCACAGCATTTTGCTGCCTGCCTACATTCCAAATGCTGGAGCTGTTTTGGGGAAGTCACTTCCTTGTAGTTCAGATGAGTTTCCACGCAGTATAGTAGGCTGTGCTGGATAAGCCTGTTTTAAACCAAGCTTAAAATGTGCACCCTCCCTCACCTTGTCAGGAACCAAGCAGTTGAGACCCAGCAAACTCACATCCAAGACATCACTATCGGGCTTCAGGGCGAAGCTTTAACCAAAAGTCTTTATGGTGAAAGTCAGCATCCAGAGTCTGCACTTTGCATATGTTCACAGACAGGATCTTTGACAGAGACTCCAGGGAAAGGGCTGGCTTAGCATATACACCTGGGCCATTAGGAAAGGGCAATAAACTACTTGGGGCGAGAACTGGGCATTCACACAGGAAAACAGGATCACAGAAACCTTTGCTATGTGAAAAGCGCTTCTCACATCTGTTATTTTGCCTAGCTGGGGAAAGTGGGATGAGCCTTTGAAATGCTTAACTAGAGCAAGGGGAGGGGGGTGCTCCTGGGCTCCAGCTAGATCCCAGAGCAGGGCAGGAGTTCCAGGAGTGTCACTACACATGAAAGAGAACGATGGGGCAAGAACTACGGGTTCATGACACACCTGCCTTCCTGACCTGTCGAGGTTTTGTTAGAGATAGAAGAAATGTCATGTAAGGATTGGAGCTGTCACAAGGTGTTTTGTGTGCACTTTTTATGCAGATATTTTCTGGGAAACCCAGCTACTATTGCACAATTCCTCTTTTAAAAAATTAACCTTATCCAACTCATGTTCATCCTTCTCTGTGCTAACAAAGAGTGTTGTGAAACAACTGCAGGTGGTACCTTTGTAACGTTGATTGAGACTCCTCAATATGATCAGCCTTGATTTCCCAAAGATAGTGGCCTCAAAGGAAACAGAACATGGGTACCTGTTGAAATTTTTTTTTTTAAACCTTCAACAACATGACTTTTTCAATCCAGCAGGTAATCCCTTCAGATGCTTCGGACCAACAGAGTTGGAATTCCACTAAGCTTGGGCCTGAACGTGATCCAGCCTTCGGAGACTGCTTAGGGGGAAATGAGGCGGGCAAACGTGAAGCTCAAGGAAGGAGTTTGTTTGGGCCTCTTTTCAATGCAAACAGTGCCACAGCACTCGACTCCCGGTAAGCAGCTGGCTTAGACACGGCCCTTCTGACGGTAGCTCTGCTGGAAAAGAAAAGGTGACAATTGAGTTTGAAAGTGAATTTGAATAATGGAGCTCTCTGGTTTACCTGGGAGACTGGCAAGCCTCCTTCGCAACTCTGTCTATCCTGCAATTAGGCAATTAGAAGATGCAACGCTCGGTAGGAGAAGTCGGCTTCGAGTGAAGCCTCCTTGGCAGCCGTTGGCATGGGGAGCGAGCCTCCTCCGCCAAGTAGCTATTGGGAGGGTAAAAGGGCTAAGGCAGATGTGCAAAGTGGCGCAGTAAAGCTCTCTAAATGCTTGCTAAGCAAATAAAAAGGTCGCCTTAGATTGGTTTGGATTGCAAGGTTATGCTAACGCAATCAGTTGGGGAGCCAAGGAAGAGCAATGTACTTTTTGGTGACTCTCTCTCTTGCTACATGGCTCCTGAGCACCCTTTGCCATCACAATTCTATGCATCTTTGTGTAGCTAGAAAAGGCCTTTTTACAAGCAATAGCCTCAAGTTCCTTAAAATCCATATGGACTTTAGATTGTGGCAGCCCATGAAGCTCTTCAGCTGGTGCCGAACAGATCATTTGCTAGGTTCAAGGATTATGTCAACCGTGTGGGGAAGGAGCCTCGAAAGGAGTCTTAGCATGCAATCCTAAAAAGACTTTCCTGGGAGTGAGGTTCTGAAAAGATTTGCCTAGGATGGCGCTCTTAGTCCTGTTTTTGCCAGCCCATGTTTCCTCCCACATCCCGTGCTAAGTTAGCTGTATCTGGGCACAGCAGAGCAGGGATGTGGTGAGCTATGACAGGGAAGGTCTGGGTTCAAACCCTTACCCATAAAGTTCATTAGGTGGCCTACTTGTATTCTCTCTTTCAGCCTTTTCTACTATACAGGGAAGCCCAGGATTTGTGCTTTAAAATGCAAAGTGTTCTTGGAGGAGGGACTGTAGCAGATGGAAGAGCATGAATACTGTTCAAATTTGCAGAATGGGATTATTCTTGAGGGTGTCTTGTTCAGGTCACTGCTGGAGGAAGCTCCTAGATTAAGGGGAAGATGGCACAAATATTCTGTATTCTAGAATTCTAGAGTTGGAAGGGGCCATACAGGCCAGCTAGTCCAATCCACTGCTCAGTGCAGGATCAGCCCAAAGCATCCAGGATAAGTATCTGTCCAGCCGCTGCTTAAAGACTGCCAATGAGGAGGGAGCTCACAACCTTTCCTCATAAGATTTGCTCCGTAGGCTCTGGATCATCTTTGTCGCTCTCCTCTTCAACCTCTCAATTTTATCCACATTCTTTTTAAAGGCCCATTATGCACGGCCGCCGAAACGGCGATTTCGGGTCACGTGGAAAACGCGGAGGGGGAAGACGCGACGCATACCGGTTATGCACGGGGCGGGGCGCGACGGCGGCAAAACCCAGAGTAACCGATTATGCACGCGCCGATCCGGGCGCCGCTTCTGGTTGCGCCCCGCTCACCCGGAAGCTGTGCTTTCTTCCGCGTTTCACTGACGCGGCTTTTTCGGCGGCATGCACCGAAGCTGCAGCCAGTTGCAGCCGGCTCCGTGCGTTATCCGTGATTTTAGTCGCCGCCATTCCACCCCAAATGTGCGCTAAAACCCCCGTGCATAATGGGTCAAAGTGAGTCCTCCAGAGGACTCCAGGTCGGGCCTGACCAATGTGGTATCCTGTGGGACTATGACATCTTGCAATTTCAGTGTGGTGTCTCTGTTGATAAAACCCAAGACTGTAATTGCCTTCTTTACCACCACATCACACTATGTGTTCATATTTAGCTTCCAGTCCACAAATTCCCCAAGATCTGGTCCGCATACACTGCTACCCAAAAGGGTATCTCCCATCCAGGATGCATGCATCTCATTTTTGTGACCCAGATGTTGAACTCTGCACTTATTGAGTTGCATCTTGTTCTCATTTGCCCACTTTTCCAGCAGGCTTAGATTCTATAGGAAGGTCATAATTTCGTGACTACAAGCACGAAATCCAGCAGAGCTATATATATATTTTGGAGGGGGATTTCCCCCTGGCCACTGCCCCAAATGGTGGTGGCTTGGCATCCCTACAGCTTCATAACCTAGGACCTGGTGGACATAATGCCCCCTCTAGCAGAGGATCCCCTCTGAGCCACCTTGGCTTTGGGATGGGACCCTCCATGCTCTGTATCCCCAGTGTGATTGGACAAGAAGAAGGCTCTGGAATCTTTCTTCAAACTGAGCGTCACTAAATGTCAGAAGGTTCCATTTCTGTCTGGCATCAGTGCTGGGTTTAGCATCTTTGCATACAGACAGTGTAGCATGTGCCACAACGATGTGTGAGAATCTTTGAACCATCACTGGTGGAACAGAGCTTCAAAAGGTAGCTTGGGGGCAGGAGGGAGTTTGAAAAACCTTGCTTTACGCTGTCCCTCTGAAATCCTCCTCATTGCTTGCTCTGGGTAGTTTCCACTCAGGCAAGCATAACTGATTTGTGTCATCACTGTCCCCATCCCCCCCCCCCCCCCCGGAGGTTCCTGTGAGGTTGCTGCAGCCAATGAGTTAGTCCTTTTGGATTATATCCCCTCTTCAGAGCTCACAAGCTATTCTCTGATGTCAGAGTGTAGGGAACCATCAATTTGTGTGAGAGACAGTTCATAGCCCAAATATAGTCAAATGCTTGCTATTCTGTCTTCATCAATATTCAGGGCAACCAGAACAGAATGAATGAATGTCGGATGGCAGAGCATAAAGACATAAGAAAAGCTCTGCTGGATCACCGATCCCCCTTGCGTAGCATCCTGTCTCAGTGGCTAATCAGTTGCCCTGGAAGGCCATCAACAGGGCACAGAGGCTCAGGCCCTCCCCTGATGTTACCTCCTGGCACTGGTGTTCAGAGGTTTATTGCCTCTGGATATGGAGATTCCCTTTAGTTTCTATGGGCTGCAGCCACCAATGGACCATATTCCATGTTTTAATCACTTCATTGTATAAAGAAGTATTTCCTTTTGGTCTGTCCTAGATTTAGGGCCCATCCGCTTCATTGGACGCCCTCAAATTTGGTGATTTCCCCCCCCCCCCATTTTTTTTTAGTATTTGGGGATAAAAACCTCTCTCTTTTCATCCCATGCATAATTTGATGAACCCCTATCACATCCCCTCTGTAGCATTTAATTTATTTATTTTATTACATTTTTATCTGGCTCTCCCTTGCAGCTCAGGGCGGTTTACCGTGAATTTGTAGAACAATACGGAGGAAGCATTATCATTAGGAATGTGTAACATTTCTAAAATTTAAACCGTATAACTTTAACTGTACAGCCGTTAACTGCATAACTGTAGTATGATTTTTCCGAGGGTGTGCGTACTGGGAGTAGTACTGTGTGGTTTTCTGATTGGTTGCCCTTTGGCGCTGGTTGGAGGGGCTTCTGGGGGCTGTAGTTTTTCATGAGCCTCGACCGAAATCCTGGTGGAAGTGCTCCATTTTGCAGGCCCTGTGGAATTGTTTTAGCTCTTTCTGAACTGGAAAGTCTCAAGACTAGTCTGCTTTTCCTCATAGGAAAGGTGCTCCAGACCCTGGATCATTTAACCATCTAACCGCCCCAGTCTCGAATTTTTTTTTTGTATTTCTCAAGCTTACTTAAAAGTTTTACAGAAAACAATAATCCATCCCCCATCCCAAAGTTCCTTTTAGCATTCCGCTGTGCAGTCCTTGCTAATGTTTTGGCGTAAATTTTCCCAGCTCAATTGGTGCCAAGGCTATAGTGGTGGGTAACTTAATTCTTGCAAATGGCATTAGATGCCAGCGCGAAAGCATTAAAAGCACACTTAGCATTTTCTCTCTCAAATGCCAGGCTTCTAAATGCTTCTGTTTTCAGCACCAGATTGTATTTTAAATGGCACGAAACGTTTCTTTATTGACACACGTGAAATTAATGACAGGATTTGTTTAGAGTGTAACGTCCCTTATTTAGTTTCTGTCAGGTTGTAAAACTGTTTTCCAAGCTGTGGCCTGGGAGCCGTTAGCTGGAAGCAAAAGCAAAGGCTGGAAGTTAGCAAAGTTGGCTGTCGCCTTCTGATGGATGCTCCCGAGGTTGCATCCCATTGGACGTGCAGTCGTAAAAGGCCCTTTGCCTCTGCTTAAACACATACAGAATATGATAATGATAAGAATGATCTGTTAATAAACATCATTAGCCTAAATAAACATAAGGGTGGATGTTCATACTAAATAGGGATTTTGAATCAAATTGGAGGGCTTATCCAAAGGCCTGGCAAAAGAGATACATCTTCAGCTGCTTCACGAAAGAGGCAAAAGGTGGGATAATGTACTTTTAGGGGGGGGGGGAAGCATTCCACATGCTTGGGGCAGCTACCAAGAAGGCTCTGCTCTTAGGATTTCCTTTCATCCTCCTCCTCCTCCTCCTCCTCATCATCATAATTTTAAATTTCTAGACTGCCCTTCCAAAATTGGCTCAGAGCAGTGTACATGCATAATAATCCATAGTTAAAACAATAAAAACATTAAATATCAAAACATTAAATCAGTTAATAAATTAGAGCAACAATAAGCAGCGATGTATTATTGTTAACCAGGAGGTTCATCCCTGCCAATAAATTTATCCCTGGCCAGATATTACTAAGGGATGTTTCTTGACAGAGGGTGGGATAGATGTTACCCGATCATTGGCCCCAGACAAAACCTCAGTGGAAGAGCTCCATCTTATAAGCTTTATGGAACTGTGCCAGCTCCAACATGGCCCTGATCTCCACAGGGAGCTCATTCCACCAAATAGGGACCAGGATTGAAAATGTCCTGGCCCTGGTTGAGACCAGACATACTTCCCTGGGGTCTGGGACAACCAACCGGTTGGAATTTGTCAAACATTTGTTAAGAATATGCTTGGGAAGCATAACTATGCACATGCCCACCCAGGGCCCCTCCCCTTCTCACCCCCTTTAGGCCCATTATTGGCCACATGGGGAGGGGACGGGCAGGTCAACATGAACATATGTGGTCATACTACCCAATTAATGTTTAAGAGGTATTTCACTGACCCTTTTAGTTGGAGGTGCCAGTGGAGAAGCCCTATTAAAATAAAATTGCCGTGTGTCATGAGGCTTCTTGCATGAGCGTATTGCTTTCTGGTGTCTGGGCTGCACAGCCCACATAGAGGACTGGTGTCTGGTAAGCAGAAGCACCATGTGGATTGCAGAAGCTGGAGAGTGAGCGCATCTTGTGGGCTGGCCCTTGGAAATCTAATCATAGAACTACTCTGTAAGTGACTGTGTGGGTCTGTAAAGAGATTCAGGCACAGAGCACTTCCATGGAGCTTACAAACTTGGCTGTTGGCATAGAACTGCTGACTAACCCAGCATTTCTCGCCAGACTGAATGTCCAAATTGTGGAGGAGGGAAGTGGGAGGAAGGAGGAAACTAGATGCATCTCACTGGTGCACATGACCCCACCCGCCTTTCTGTTATTCTGATTAACCAGTGTGATGGAACTCAAAACCTTGCAATGTTGAGATATTTTGCTTGGTCCTAATAAAAGGAAGTAAATAAAAAGGTAGTACCTGACTATCATTTTTTGGTATCTTAGAAGCATAATTTAGGCTTGCTCCAAAGCCACCATCCTCCTCTCCTTTCCTCCTTCTAAGAAGCAGCGATGCTACAACAAGTATCTTTCTTACTTTGATGCGTCAGTTTGGTTTTTTGTGACTTCCTTGTGTCTGGAGTTGTTTTGTACAATCGTGTTTGGAATTACGAAAATAAAAAGAATGCATTAATAGTTTACACTTGACGTTGACTCTACAAAGGCATTTCAGGTAGAAGACAATTGTGTTATCTTATGGGTGTTTTCCCCCTTTTCTTTCCACCCAAGGGGTAAAAGCAGACAAGAACAAACGAAATTTGCAAATCAGCTCTTAGATCTTCTGAGCACAGCTGAGCAAGACAAGTTGAGTGAGGATCTGGAGAATAAAGACGAGAAAGATCTTAAGCAACTGATTATTCAACTGAGAGTTGAACTCCAGCACTGCACGGAGGCAAATAAATTCCTCAAGCAGCAGGTGGAACTGAAATCAACTTTGGCAGGGAAAGCACTGCTTGATCCCGCTCCGGAGCTGGGGATTATCGCAAATATTGAATCGTCAAAAGCAGAAGTGAAAGATTCAGCAACGCAGACGGCGGCTGTTGAGGGGAAAGGCATGGGACCGAAACATGAAGGCAATCTCGCAAGCTCTGAAGACAAAAGCAAGTCTACACAATTAAACCGAAAGCAGGAACAGTGGCAAGAAGCATCAGATCTGAAGGGCAGCCGACGGGAGAAGCTCTCCACCTCGAGCAGAGCAAACAAAGTAAGTTTATTGAAGATCGTCGAGCTGGCACTTGGAAGATGTAAGAGCGGTTAATTTCTAATGGGGTTGTGTGGTTTTTCAAAAATTAGGTGAAGAGAACAGAGATCAAAGATGTTGCAGGTGATTGTGCATGCAGCAGCCAGCTTTTGTGCTGCCGTGGAACACTCTTTGTGGGTTCTGTGCTCTCCGCTGGCTACCCAGGTAGCTGAAGTCATGGGAAGCCGATGGAAAGGCCTTTGAATTTAACACACCGCTTCTCCACTCCGATTCCGTTGTACTAGAACTTTGCGGGGTAGGGCTGTCTCTAGATAGCAGGTTGCCCTTGTTGGCTTTATGCCTGTTGAGGAGCACTACAACAGTTGTCAGAATGAAGCGCTATGAGCTTCTCACTGTCATGCCTCTGCCCCTGTGTTGCTATATCCTCATTGGGACCCGGTGGTTCTGCTTCCCTGTGCAGCAGTATTGAAACGTGCTAGTCTGCTGGCCAAATGGCCTCACAAACTGCTTCTGAGAAGCAGCATGGTCTTGGTGGAGAGGCCAGGCAATTGACAGCATGTCAGTGAAATAAGTGGAGAGCAGCTCTTGTGGGTTAGATTGGATCGTGGGGTCCCTGGAGATGCTGTTCTGTACCCATAGCGTGAAATGGTATTACATTAATTCATAATATTAGAACACCATCCACTGCGGCTTCTAACCCTAGTGGATGAGGAGGGAGTTTGCAGAGGCTTGAGGAAAGCTGTACTGCCCAAATCAACTCCTGCACCCAGCAGTTAGGGTCAGAACAGCTGAGGCACTGGGAGACTTGGGACTGGGTTTCCCAGGGAGTTTTTCTTTCTTCCAAAGAATAGATCAATTGCAGCCATGGGGGTTTCCTGATTAGGACTGGGGCTGTAGTGTGGGGACAGAGAAGGGGTTGTGTTTTTCCAACAACAGAGGCTTGCTAATCAAAACTGTCTCCCCTCTCTTTAAAGGAAAAAAAAAGATGGGCAAAGACATGATGTTTGCATGTTCCTTTAGAGCACTATTAGGATTAGCCAAATCCATTGGGGTGGAAGAGTTGAACCTCCTTTCTTCCTCCCCTGCACTGTGGTCCTGATAAGAATATAACAAGAGCCCCTTTAGATCAGTTTAAAAATTCATCTAGTCCAGGATTCCATTTATCCTAGTGGACAACCATATGCTTCTCAGGAGGCCACAAGCAGGTCATGAAGGTGATCTCTGATGTTTCCCCACAAGACAAATAGTTCCTCCAGATGTGGAAGCTTCATTGAGTAGGGCCCTTGCTGTGACCGATCTAGTGTCAAGCTATGACCTGCTTATAGGGCCCAAGCTACCAGTTGAAAATCGATCCTATGTAGTGTTGGGCTTGAACAAGAAAGACCTAGGTTCAAGGCTCTGCTCATTCATGGGATGACTTCAGGCAAGTCAATCTCTCTCTGCTATACCCAGCTCATAAGATCATAAGAGCTACCTTCCTGGATCAGTCACAAGATCTATGGAGTCCAACTGTTGGTTCTCAGCACATCTAGCTAGATGCCGGGTGCCAGGTGGCAACTGCCATTCCATAATATTTTCAATCTGAATAGGACATCTGTCTGCCCACTGGTAGGAATCTATGCTAAATCAACCTTGGTCTGATCCAGCATGGTACTTCTTATATTCTTATGACAATCAGAATCATTTTGCCTCCATATGCAGAGGTTCCATTCTTCACCATTATGGCTAATAAGCCATTGATAGAACTATATTCCATGAATACGTAACCCATTTTTATAACCGTCTATGCTCATGGCTATCACAACACAACGTGGCAATGAATTACCTAAGTTAATGATGCATTGCATGAAGAAATATACTTCCTTTCCCTATTATCCTTATATGAACTTGCAAGGTTTTTGGAAGGATAATGTTAGGAAAGCATTACTCCTAAAATATATATAGAGAGAAGTCTAATTTGCTATGCCTTCTACCAGAAGCCAGTGGTGGTGGTTTTTAGAAGAGCCTGCAGAATTCCCTTTCTATGGAGCATTCTTAGTGTTGAGAGAAAGGATATGTGTGTCCTGATATTCCTACGAATCCCTTTTCCTGCAACTTACATGCATATTTTACTCTCTCTCATTCAGAGCGATTCCCATTATCCAGCCAAGAAATCCCGTTTACCCATTTTACTGAAATCGTCGCGGTCCCTGGGGAACATTCCTGCAAGTCTCCGCACACAGAAGCACGATGTACATTTTCAGTACCGCATCCTATCCCTGGATGAAGAGCTGAAAGATAAAAACGAACAACCCGAGTCACTTCGAGATGAATTGCAGCAGAGGACAACTGCAAGTGGGAGACCCGAACAAGAAGGGATATTGGTAGGAGGTAAGCAGCTCCAATGTAGGTGGGAGTGATACAGAAAGCATCTGTTGGCTTTTGTTTTGTTTGCATCCCATTTTGGTTCCACGGTAACATCCAGGATAAGTTTTCTTTCTAGGTTGCAGGACTTCAGAAGCATCTTAAAGACCATTCAGTTCTGTCCCTGGCTTTGAATTGCGAGCATGAATTGTTCAAATAGCCCTGACCTGACTAGCCCAGGCCAGCCCAATCCCGTAAGATCTCAGAAACTAAGTAGGGCCAATCCTGGCGAGGATTTGGATGGGAGACCTCCAAGGATTTGGATAGAGTTCCTCCAAGGAACACGAGGGGTCATAACGTGGAGACAGACAATGGCAAACCACCTTGAACATCCCTTGCTGGCTGCCAGACAGTCCTCGTATCTCCTGGTTACACTACACCTGCCATGTAACTAACTAAATAATTTTACAAATAGATACAGGTACACTCCCATTCATTCCTTGGATATGCACTCACTCGCTTTTAGTTCCTCTTGTTTGCTGTTGTGCAGACCCCTCAGGCTATGTGCAACATAGTAGACATGTCCTGGATTAAACACTTTGGAGGGAGATCGCAAAAACTAGGGATTTGGTAGTGATTTGGGGTACCTTTTGGGCCACAGTTCATGGCTAGCATTCCATAAGCAGCTTGCAAGTTGGATGTTGCGCAAACCCATCATATCCAGTGTAGTTATGCAAGCCTAGGAGACTGACATGTACTGAGATAGACCATCTGTCCATGAGGCTCAGTTTTGTTTGCTCTGTGTGGTACTTATTGTCCAAGGTCTCAGGCAGAGAAGCGTTGGTTCCCAGCACCAGCAGCCCAAGATTTAGATCCTCCTCATCAGGAGTCCATGAACTGTGGTTACAGGGAGTGTGCTGGGTGTGCCACAGCGTTGGTCCGTTTAATATTTCATTCCAGTTTCTATCAATATGGTTTCTCCCCATTTTAGGGAAAACGCTTTCCAAGAGCACTGGATGTGAGGATGGATTCAGAAGTGTAGCTGTGTTGGTCTGAAGCAGCAGAGCAAAACTTGAGTCCAGGGCCCCGTTTAGGACTACAACTTAATGCAGGGGTAGTCAACCTGTGGTCCTCCAGATGTCCATGGACTACAATTCCCATGAGCCACTGCCAGCATTCGCTGGCAGGGGCTCATGGGAATTGTAGTCCATGGACATCTGGAGGGCCGCAGTTTGACTACCCCTGCACTAGACCATACTGGCTTCCTGAATTAAATCGTTCCCATTAGAAAGATCTACTGTAAGCACAGATTGTGCAGTGAAATAACAAGCCCCTCCCCATATACATTTCCTTATCTTTCTTTGGGCTTGCCACGCTCTTGAGTCCTTGAGATGTAACACCCATTGGCTACTGTCTGAAGAGTGGCATTGCTAAATCTCAGTGTTGCTGTGAAACCACCATAAAATGCAGCAAGATATAATATTGTAGTTGTCTGGAGGACCACAGGTTGACTACCCCTGACTTAGTATACCAAAACTTTGTAGATCTTAAAGTTGCCACAGGACTCTGTGCTCTGTGGGTGTGAGGAGATGCTCTAGTATTTTTGTCCCAGACTACAGAAATGAGAGTTAGGAGAGTTGTGTATGCAATGCAGAATGGCTCACCACTGAAGGCCGCTTAATCAAACTGCACAATCCAAAAAATGAGAGCAGGAAGAGGGCTTGGAGCACAACTATATGCGGCAAGTGCCAGTGCGAAATAGCTGCCCACTGCTAGCAAATGTTCCTGTAAATTTTGTTAGGAGTGAGCTGTACATTGCATTAAAGGCCCAGTAGAGACTGGGGGAACACTGCCAGCCCTGCAGTCCAGTTAGAAATTCCTTCAGCCAGCCATCCGTAAAAAAGGCTTGTATAACTGCTCCCCAAGTGATCCAGTTTCTTTTTGAATGTAACAGTTTCATGCCTTCATTCAGAATGAAAACGTTAAATCTTCCTCCCCCACCCCTGCAAAGTTAAAATGATCTACTTTCTATGTCCCCGTAAAAACAGTTTAGTGTTCTGCAGCCATCCTATTTATTACATGTATTTTCTTATGTACCTTAGTTGATCTATGACGAAAGCACATTAGAAGACCTGAGATAATGTGCAACATAAGTAAGATGGTATTAACTTTTTTTCCCCCTGCGAGAACGTATACGTACACGTGTGCATATGTACAAATGCTCCAGAATGCAAAAGTTATAGGTGATCTACTCTCCAAGGGAAAAATAAACAAGAACATTATTTGGTCTGCTGGCTTGTCCACTAGGTTTACTACAATTCATTTTGCATCTATGTCACTTTGTGAGTTCAGACCCAAGATCTTCCCCAGTGTCTCCTTTGAGGGAAGCTTGCCTATCTCCCATTAATTAGATAATTCAGTTCAGTACTACTCCAGGACAGACAAAAAATGTGATTTTTAATCATTCTTCTAAGTTAAAGTGGTTACCTGACTGTGGTCAGGCCCAGAACATGTAGCTTATTGTCTAAACTAGCCTTTCTCAACTTTTTTTACCATCAAGAAACCCCTGAAACATACTTCAGCCTTTGAGAAACCCCAGAAGTGGCATGACAGTGCAGAATATGGTTGGGAAGCATGGCTTCCCAGGCCTCCTCTCCTTCCCACCCCCTCCAGGCCCATCATTGGCCATTTTGGGAGGGGTGGGTGGGTTGACATGACCATATGTGGTCATATCACCCCATAAATGTTTACCAATAAAAAAATTAATTCCCGTCCATTTGGGAAACCCTTCCAGGGCTGTCAAGAAACCCTGGGGCTTCATGAAACCCTGGTTGAGAAAGACTGGTTTAAACTTTGCCTTGGCTATTTTGTACACTGGCCTCTTCACAATTCCTGCAGACAGTTCCTCTGCCCTTGCAGATGCAAGCTCACACTGGTAGAATTCCAACATTTCCCCTCATTTGGTTTTATGTCCATACTAGTAGTAGAGCCCGCTGTAACAAAAATACAGTGGGCCCTAGCCCCGGGGAACGCCGTTTTAAGGCGGTGTGGGATGTTTTAAAATACTCGGCAAGCCCCAGGGGAAGGTGCTCCGCGACTCTGGGAGCTGCGGATTGCCTTCCCCGGGGCTTGGGGAGCGTTTTAAGGCAGCGCGGGATGTTTTAAAACACTCCCCAAGCCCCGGGGAAGGCGATCTGTGGCTCTGGGAGCAGCGGATTGCCTTCCCCGGGGTTTGGGGAGTGTTTTAAGGCAGCGCGGGATGTTTCAAAACGCTCCCCAAGGCCCGCTTCGTGCCTCCCAATTGGTTGTTGGGTGGGCAAGCAGCCAATCAGCAGCCGCGCTGTGCGCGGCTGCTGATTGGCAGCTTGGGGGTGGACTGACAAGCGGAGGGGCCAATTGGGAGGCGCTTTGCGCCTCCCGATTGGGCCCTCCGCTTGTCAGTCCAGGGGAAGGGGCCTATCAGCACCCTTCCTCATCCCGTACAGAGCCCGCCCTAACTCCTCCCCCCAAGCCCTTACGGCTTTATTTAGTCTGCGGCGCCGCGGGCGGGGTTAGGATTTGTTTTTCTTTCATTCTGAGACAGAGCTAATACGGACCATTCTTTGGTCTTAACTAGGTGTGTACACACGCGGGTGTGCAAACACACACACAGAGACAATCATTTCTTTCCTGGTTAGATCCCCCCAAAACTTTGGTATTCCCAAAAAATCCCACATTTTCCAGAAATTACAATTTTTTTTCCGAGTCCAGTAAACTCAAGAAAAAAAAACATTTTTTTAAAAAGCCAGGATTAACCTGGGTACAAACGTTGAGGCCTCTGGGTTGCCAGTCAATCCCAGGTAGCCTCCCATTATAGATCAGTTTAAACTGGGCTGCCAAGGAAGGCAGCCCCAGCCCAGGAAAGGAGCCAGTTTTTTAGTCTTTTCTTAATCCGGTACTGAACCTTCTGTTCTAACAGTAGCCGGCACACTGCTTCCTATATAACCATTTCGTTATAAATAATAGGGAGGTAATTCCTGAAGAAGACATAGTAAGAATAACCTCTAAGGAAGATCAACTACAAAACAGACTTACATCTAGATGCTTGTCGCTTGCTTACTGTTTATTAGCCTGTTTCTGTACAGTTTATCACAGTCGCTTTTCTGCAGCATCACAAAGCTTAGACTTCTGTCTGCTTGTCTGAAGTTTATTACATAAGCTGTTCTGCAATATCACAAGGCTAAGAGATTCCTAGATTTACATTACAGGATGACATCAACTGTGATATTCTTTTAATTCTTCCAATTAACGTAAGGACCATATGTAATGTAATAGTTTATTTATTATAAAATACAGTAGGCATTATTCACCATGATTTTTCCATGCTATAGAATCCCCGCAGCTATGTTCCACAGATACAGTCACATGGGTGATGAAGTAAAAATGTCAATTTTATTTCTGAAATAACAATGCAAAGATCCTATAACTATAATAAGTTTAGAGCCTGGGTCACATGCCCCTGGAACTCGGTAAACCATGCCTGTCTTTCCCTTGACCCATATTTGTTGCCTGACAACATTCCAACATTCCTGACTGGCTTTTCTTCAGGACCATGTTTCAAACTTCACATTTGCTGGTCAGCTGCAAAACCTTCCAGGACTTTTCTCCAGTGTATAAGGCTCTTCCTGCCTCTCCTCAGACCATTTCCGCATAAGAAAACATACCTTGTTTCAGCCTCGCTTTGGATGTTCTTTGGATGCTACAAGTCGAGTCTAGCTTTTATGCTTTTGGGCTTTCCTTCATTTCCCAAGATGAAATTCGCAATAGTCTTTCTGCACTGTGTCCGATGGAGCAAATCCTATCATGATTTGCTTCCTTCCCCCTTTCAAAAACTGTTGTTTTTTTTTTGCAAAATGATGCCTGCTTGCACCTTTGTTTTCATTGTACTTCTTAATGCCCCCATTCTGCACCCTTGGTCGCCTGCCCCCGCTTCTGCCCAAAGGGTCCTGAATGTAATTAAAAAAAAAAACACTGGGATATCATGGTACAGTGCTGCTGTGTAAGACTGCACTTTTTTTTTTTTTTTACTTAGAAACAGCGTTGTAATGTGATCACCCCCTTTTTGCTGTAGTGGTGATCCACCCAGTTTGGTGTAGTGGTTAGGAGTGTGGACTTCTAATTTGGCATGCTGGGTTCGATTCTGCACTCCCCCACATGCAGCCAGCTGGGTGACCTTGGGCTCCCCACGGCGCTGATAAAGCTGTTCTGACCAAGCAGTAATATCAGGGCTCTCTCAGCCTCACCCGCCTCACATGGTGTCTGTTGTAGGGAGAGGAAAGGGAAGGTGAATGTAAGCCGCTTTGAGCCTCCTTTGGGTAGAGAAAAGCGACATATAAGAACCAACTCTTCTTCTTCTTCAGTAATATCAGGGCTCTCTCAGCCTCACCTCCCTCAGAGGGTGTCTGTTGTGGGGAGAGGAAAGGGAAGGTGAATGTAAGCCGCTTTGAGCCTCCTTTGGGTAGAGAAAAGCGACATATAAGAACCAACTCTTCTTCTTCAGTAATATCAGGGCTCTTTCAGCCTCACCTCCCTCAGAGGGTGTCTGTTGTGGGGAGAGGAAAGGGAAGGTGAACGTAAGCCGCTTTTAGCCTCCTTCGGGTAGAGAAAAGCAGCACATAAGAACCTACTCTTCTTCTTTTTAACAAAAGGGCAGATTTTTCAGAATGGAAGGAGGGAGGAGGAGGGAAGATGGTGACAAGAAAAGGAGCGTGCCCAAAGGTCTCAATGTGGCAAACATGAGGGAGAACCTGCATTGAACAGCCCTGAATTAGATTCTGCCTTGCTGGATGAAATTGCTGTAACTGGGTATTTCCATAATGGCTGGTAAATCGGACAGCAATTTGGGCTTCCCCATGGAAAGGTGGATTTTAATGCAGAAACAGATGGAAAAGTTGTCCCTTTAACGATATTGCTAGTGTGGAAACAATCTCAGAGAAATATGTTTTTTCAACTTTTCCCTCAAGGCACCCAGGTCTTTCTCTGCTGCCACAGACTGATCATCTCCTCAGTTAATCCTCCTTGATTTTCCAGTCACAAACATCTTTTTTAAGAAACTTAATGAGTTCTCCCCCTGCTTCCTTGTTTATTTGGTCTTCTGACCAATCTTATCTCCTGTGTGTTTTCCTTATCAGCTGAGAACTAATTACTTCACAGCCAGATACTGTTCGTAGCCAGAGGGCTTTGAGTTCCCAAAGGAGTAACAGTTGCTTGTTTTCACTGTTGAATGGCATAAAGAGATCTTTCCTTGTGCGCTATGGCGTGAAAGTAGCCCCATGAAGCAAGCACCATAAACATATTGTCTGCCTTGGAGAAAGGCATAATGTGTCTACCTGCACGAACTGCCAAGAATTGACTTCTGAGACTTGAAGTGAAAGAGTCTTGTGGCTTAAAAGTGTTCTGGACAAACCGGATTTGCTCCCTGGCAATTCATCTACCATGTCTTCCAAGAGTCCACTATCATGTCAAAAGGCAGGATTTCACAACAAAATGGGCAGTAAAAAGAAGACACCCTCTTCAGCATTGTAGATTGTTGCCTCACAACCAACTCAGATAAACCATCATTAGTCCATTGAATTGTCAAAGGCTTTCACGGCCAGAGCCAACTAGTTGTGGGTTTTCCAGGATGTGTGGCTGTGGCTTGGTAATTTTAGTCCTTAACATTTCCCCAGTAATTGTGGCTGGCATCTTCAGAGGTAGGACACGGCAAGAGGGAAGTCTCCGTAGACTTTCGTATGGAGAGATTCCCATCTTTCCATGCCCTACTGCTGAAGACACCAACCGTAGTTACTAGAGAAATATCAGAGATTAAAACTACCAGACCATGGCCATGCAACCCAGAAAAAACACAACAACCCATCTTCCATTTTAATGGGAAACTACTCTAAAGCTACTCTGAAAGCCAGGCTAACACACCTTCCTGAAACCAGGAGGAGACTTAAGATGAGACCAAATAGCAATACCATTTTCCCTAAGAAACAACAAGGAACATCTGAAGGATCCACCACCACCATTATTGCAGCTTCCAATTGATATGTTGACTCCTGGAAAATTATAGGATGACCTCAAGATTCCTAAAGCTCAGTGTGCATACATTAAAGAGGCAGAAGCTGGTTTATGCTATGTCACATCATTGATCTATTGATCTCAGTATTGACTGTGACTCTGGTTTTTCAGAACAGGTGTTTTTGAATACCTGGTAGGCCAGTTCTCTCAAAATTCTTTCGATTCCACCTACCTCACAGGGTGTCTGTTGTGAGGAGAGGAAAAGCAAGGTGCTTTGAGAAACCTTTAGGTCGTGGAAATCAAGGTATAAAAAAACCAACTTGTCTTATTCTTCACCCAGTTGCTTGACTCTAGAAAACCCAATCAATCAATTCTTTCCTCATTGTCAACTAAAATGGCTGAAATGGAAGGGGAATTGAAGGGTAGGATGTATGGTATTGTCCAGATGAAATGAATCTGAGGATCCCCTTGCCCTTATATGCCACATGGACTAGATCGCAGGGAGCAAGTTTGTTGGGAAACTTGAACGGAGAGCTTGTATATTGTGAGCTTGTATGGTATGCAGCCATACCTTGGCCCAGTCAGTGTGTCACAGCCTAGCCATGTTCTTGGGACTGTTGAAAGGACAAAATGGAGAAGGGGAGAACTCTGCAGGTTCCTTGGAGGAAGGGCAGGGAACAAATGGTGATGTTCAGAACTGGACAAAACGTTAGACCGTACTTTCTCTCTTGTCTATAAACAAGGATTCCAAACCACAGTTTAATGAGGAATGGTGAAAGGAGGAAAGGATCACAAGCAGAACTCTATAAGGCTGCATAGCTGGTCTGCTCAGCAGTGAATTCCCATTGGAAGAGGAAGTATGCAGATCCAAGGACTTATCTTAATGGCAAACCGTGGTTACTGCACTTGATCTTAGCCATTTACTTACACTTGATTGCATAAATCTTTCACCTTTAACTAAACCATGGTTTGTTTAGTTTGGGATTAATAGGGACAAGCAGTCAGTCTTCCTTCTAATCTGACTCCCGTCCCCTCCACTGAGCAGAGCAGCATACATCCTGAGCAGAATATAACTTCTGAAAAATGGGGAGTGCAAGACCCAGTATGTCCCCAGATTGCTGCTGAACAGGACTTCCTGTGTTAATGAATGGCCACTCATGCTCATAGCTAGAGGGAACTGGTGGCAGCAAGTTATGACTCATGATCTGATCAACCCAGGCATATGGAAACCTGGATCAATAAACCTCTAGTTGGATCCAGTTTAATTGAAGCAATCGTGAATCTGCAAGACAGTTTGGTGGCCCTAAATGTATATACCTCCTCACCCAGGTATTTTCCAGTGCAATATATTGTACAGCTTGGTGCTAAGCCACCAGCGTGGGAAATCTCCCCCCAAATAAAGGTATGATATGTGAAGCTTCCTTTGACAAAGACATCCTGGGTAGATTCTGCCATCTGCGCAGCTAGCCTGTTGTTCCCCCTCTTCTGCTGTGTGCAGAACTGCGCATGGAGAACAGCACATGTTGGAAATGCATACCATGTAGCTGAGAAGGATTGCTTTGTGTAAAGGAGTGCCTCAGATCCTCAAGAGCTGTCCTGTTGCAGGCAATTTTTGCTGTTACACATTGCTGAGTTGCTTCTCTGTCTTTCAGTTGAAATGTATACATGTATTCTGCTGAGATGCATCTTCCCTTCTTTCTGTTCTTTTCTTCTTTTCTGTAGCTGCATCTTTGATCCAGCTTGATTGCTCGGCAGCTGGTGTTAGTTTGGTCAGTGATGACAGCAAAGAGGAGTCGAGCAAGGACCAGAGCAACACCCAAGGTGGAGTATGAACCTACGGCCATTTCAAACAGGGGCAGGGGGAGCTTGCAGAGTCAAAAGTTTTTCATGCCGACTGTTTTGTGTTGCTCTTCTAAATAATTGCATCTTAACTGTTAGCTTATTGGTGTTAATGGCCCCCTTTTTACCATTGTTCGTAGCCTTTAAATATTGTTTACTTAATTAATTTGGAAGAGCCGTCTTCGAGAAGCTCACGGTAGTCTCTTCAGAGTATTTCTTTTGGAAGGGTCACGAAGATTTATGAGCATGGTTTATAATAAAAATAATGAGATGTGCGCCCAACTCCCTCTGCGCCCAGCGCGACAGCATTTCTCTGATCCCGCCACTGAATTAGAAATGTTCATGAATACATTCGAAAAATGCTTGCGTTTCTGAAGCCTTGGAACGCCAGCTTTCCCACCCCACCCCCATCTTCCTCCCTCCCTCCCTCCCTCCCTCCCAAATGATCTCAAACTGTTGAAGTCTCTTAAATGAAACCGCATCGCTTAATTCAGGTATAAATGGGCTTAATGCCTATGCTGTGAGTTTTAATGTGGAAGCTTCTGTGTTCTCTTTATCAGGAGTCACTGAAAAAAGTTGCATATTCTGCTGGACATAATAAGATCCCTCTTGAATGGGACGTTGCATAGGCACCATGGGATGTGATCACGTCAGGAATGTGTTTCGATACTGTAAAATGACAGTATAAGCTGTGGCTTGACCTTTTCCCTACACAAGCATGGGTTTGATTCTGATTTGCCCAGAAAATGCGATGCATATCATATCAGATGTAATGACATGCTGAGTTTACAGAAACCCAGAAACAATCAAGTGGGAGAGAATCAATCAAGGTACTGCCAGCTCTCTTGTGGAGTTCTGCAGGGTGTGGTTCTCTCTCCCACCTTATTTAACATCTTTATGTGCCCTCTGGGGAAGAAATGGAGATAGTGACATTTTATTTTCCTGGGCTCCAAGATCACTGCAGATGGGGACTGCAGAAAGAAATTAAAAGACGCTTGCTCCTGGGGAGGAAAGCTATGGCAAATCTAGACAGCATCCTAAAAAGCAGAGACATCACCCTGCCAACAAAATTGCGTTTAGTCAAGGCTATGGTATTCCCAGTTGCAATGTATGGCTGTGAAAGTTGGACCATAAGGAAGGCCGAGCATCAAAGAATTGAGGCTTTTGAACTCTGGTGCTGGAGAAGACTCTTGTGAGTCCCTTGGACTGCAAGGCGAACAAACCGGTCAGTCCTAGAGGAGATCAGCCCTGACTGCTCCTTAGAAGGCCAGATCCTGAAGATGAAACTCAAATACTTTGGCCATCTCATGAGAAGGAAGGACTCCCTGGAGAAGAGCCTAATGCTGGGAGCGATCGAGGGCAAAAGAAGAAGGGGACGACAGAGAATGAGGTGGCTGGATGGAGTCACTGAAGCAGTAGGTGCAAACTTAAATGGACTCCGGGGAATGGTAGAGGACAGGAAGGCCTGGAGGATCATTGTCCATGGGGTCGTGATGGGTCGGACACGACTTCGCACCTAACTACAATGTGCCCTCTAGCCTAGCTGGTTCAGGAGGTTGGGTTTGACTGTCACCAGTATGCTGATGACACCCAGGTCTATCTCCCGATGGACAGCTGTCCGAACTCTCTCTCAGAAATGTTCACCAGATGTTTGGAAGCAGTGACACCTCAGCTCAGGAGGTCCTGTGGATAGGTATGAAGGGGTCAGGCAAGGAAGTGCAACTGCACTGCCTAGACCAGCCTTTCTCAACTTTCTTACCATTGAAACCCCCATTCAAGAAACCCAGAAGTAGCACGCACATGCAGTATATAGTCGCAAAGCATAGCTGTGTACAAACCCACCCAGGGGCCCTCCCCTTCCCACCCACTCCTGGCCCACCTGGCCATTTTGGGAAGGAGGAGAGAGTCAACATGACCAGAAATGATTGTATCATCCAGTAAATGTTTAATAATTTTTAAAAACCTATACAATTTAATTAACTCCCTCTTATTTGGGAAACCCTTCCATGGCCATCAAGGAACCCCAGAGTTTCACAAAGCCCTGGTTGAGAAAGCCTAGTCTGTGAACAGTTGTCCACTGCACAATCTGCTGGGAATTTGAGCATGATCTTTGATGCATCCCTTTCAGTGGAGGCACAGGTCACAAAGGTAGCTCAACTGGCATTTTTCCACCAGACGAAGCTACTAGCATTCTACCTGGCCCCCGAGCATCTCACCACAGTGATCCAATGAAGATCACCTCCAGGTTAGAATTCTGCAATTCACTCTACACAAGCCTACCCTTGACACTGATCTAGAAACAGCAGCTCAAGTCGTCATGAGAATATCTTGGAGGACTCACATTCAGCTGGCCTTGAAGAAAGTGCATCAGCTCTCAATCTGTTTTAAGGCCATACATCGTCTGGGCCCAGTGTATATGAGGGATTGCTTAACTGACTACTGCCCCCCCCCCCACAAGATCATTGCACTTTGCCAACATAAACAAGCTAGTGATCCCTGGTCCAAGGGGTACATATGGCCTCAACCAGGGCCAGGGCATTTTCAGTCCTGGCCCCCACCTGTAGAGGGAGATCCTGAGGAACTAAGCACCCAGTTGAGTCAGTTTTTCAGGGCCTGCAGGATGGAGCTCTTCCACCAGGTATTTGGTTGGGGCCAGTGAACATCAACAAACTGCATGACTATTCCAGGGCTCCTTCCCCACCCCTCCCCAAACCAAGAAATCATGAAGTGTGCTATGACAGCAGCTCTGGAAGAGCAATCTTTTGGGCTGATAGGTGATTCAATAGTTTTAACAGGTTTTAAGTGTGCGTGAATATGAAAGTTCATCCCTTGAATAGAAATTTGTTGGTCTTAGATGCCCCTGGACTCTGAATTTGTCTCATGACAGCCCTCATTCTGCTTGACATCTTATACAAGTATCTGGCTGGCTTCTTTGCCTGCAGAATGCTAGATTGTTCTTCTCTTCTCCTTGGCAAAAAAGCCCAAAAAACACAATTGCCAAAAGAACTGAATAGGTGCACGGAATATGATCCAAAATATATTGTTCGGATTTCCTCCCTTTCATTTCAGCCATTTTAGCTGACAGTGAGGAATGAATTGATTGATTGGGTTTTCTAGAGTCAAGCAACTGGGTGAAGAATAAGAAGAGTTGGGTTTTTTATACCTTGATTTTCACGACCTGAAGGTTTCTCAAAGTGTCTTTCCTCTCCTCACAACAGACACCCTGTGAGGTAGGTGGAATCGAAAGAACTTTGAGAGAACTGTGACGAGACCAAAGTCACCCAGCTGGCCACATGTGGAGGAGAAGTGGGGAATCTAACCTTCAGATTACCATTCTTAACCACTACCCCATGCAGCAGTTGAAGGTTGTAGACCAGGGGTAGTCAAACTGCGGCCCTGCAGATGTCCATGGACTACAATTCCCAGGAGCCCCTGCCAGGCAGGGGCTCCTGGGAATTGTAGTCCATGGACATCTGCAGGGCCGCAGTTTGACTACCCCTGTTGTAGACAGTATTCACGAAAGTTGGTTTAACTGCTTTAGGTTTAGCTGTAGATTGTTGCTGAGATTGTGTAAAGTTGTTTTATATATTTATTTATTTATTAGTTTTTTATATCGCCCTCCCATACAACTCAGGGTAGTTTAGTTGTAGATAGGAGAAATGAGGGGTTCCTTTTGAAAAAAAAAACTTTACATTGTGGTGGTTTATGATTAATATAAGCAGAGAGCCTTATAAATTAACTCCTACGCTAATGACTTCTGCAAAGCTTCTGATAGCTTTCCAGCTCTCCAACTTTATTTTTTGTCAAAGAAACCAAGTTTAGAGCATTGCAATAATGTGAATGTGTGCAAATTAGAGACGGGGAGGGGGAACATAATGTTTTTTTTCATAGTTGGCTAACACTTATTAATTTTATTCAGTAAAGATTTAATGTGGTCTTGAAGAAATGTGTACGTTTCTCTGTGATATAAAATGAAAGCATTGCTTGTTGACACTAATGTGTACAGTATTTGCTGGCATATAAGACTACTGTTTTCCCCTGAAAAACATGCCTCCAAGTGGAGGGGTCGTCCTATACGCCGGGTGCACTTCAGTTGGGATAGACATAGCTGCCCATAGTGGCCCATAGTACTGTAATGTAATGTAACAAACTCTATATTTTGAGTGGAAATTTTGGGGGGTTGTCTTATATGCCCAGTCGTCTTATACTCCGTCAAATACGGTATTTGTGAGAATGTCGGACTAGGATGTGGAGACCCAGGCTCTAATCCCTACTCTGTGTCAAGTCCATGTCCAGGCCTCAGTAAACAAACGTATGGAGAAAGAATCTCTTCATTGTATAAAGCAAACGAACAGATGACAAGGCTTTTCCTTGCCAGAACTGAAACATTCTTACTTTTATGCCCCTCGTAGGCTGTTCCCCTAATTCAAATCATGAGGCGTTGTAAGCATACGAGGCCCTCATTTTCTCAGACCACTTTTCCCAAGCTCAGAAGCATGCATTAATTCCCCAGACATCACGTGGCACAGTTCAGCCCCACAAGGTCAGAACATAAACACTTGCAAGAGAGTTGTGAGCAAGCATTGCTGAATTAGACACAGGATTAAGACAGGTCAAAGGTAACAACTTTCAGGCAAAGCATAGAACAGGTCAAGCAGAACATGCCCTGTGAATCAAACTCAAAAGGCATTACATGGCAAGATCATAACACAGGATCTCGACACTCTGCTGTAGAAACTTTGCTGGGAGAGAGCCAGCTTGGTGTAGTAGTTAGGAGTGCGGACTTCTAATCTGACTAGCCGGGTTTGATTCTGCACTCCCCACATGCATCAAGGCTCTCTCAGCCTCACCCACCTCACAGGGTGTCGGTTGAGGGGAGAGGAAAGAGAAGGTGACCGCTTTGAGACTCCTTTGGGTGGAGAAAATGGCATATAGGAACCAACTCTTCTTCTTCTTCAGTAATATCAGGGCTCTCCCAGCCTTCCCTCACTCACAGGGTGTCTGTTGTGGGGAGAGGAAAGGGAAGGCGACTGTAAGCCACTTTGAGACTCCAACTCTTCTTCTTCTGGGTGATTTTGGGCCAGTCACACACTTCTCAAACTTACCTACCTCACAGGGTTGTTGTGAGGATAAAATACAGAAAGGGAGAGCGATGTTGTTAGCCACTGGGAAGCAAGGCAGGACATAAATATTCAATTAAATAAAGGAATGTACACGTTTCCCCCCACCCCTCAGAAACAGAATCAACTGAACAAGACTCTTATCATCCTGCCTTGGAAGCGCAAAATCAAGAGGTTTGTTTCCTGGAGAAAGCAGACGTAGATTCAGCCACTGTGTATTCCGGTTCCAAGAGCTTTCTCTCCCTCAAGCTGAGCACAACCAGCACAGATGCTTTCGATGGGGACACCGTAGACGACATTGAGGAACTGCGACAAAAAGTTAAAGAGCTCAAGGCTGACCTGGCAAAGTACAGAATGCTGGTGCTCCACTTGCAGCCTCCGAGGCAGCTCCTCTCCAGCGACATTCTCAGTATCGTCCGGAGTGACGGTGAGTTGGCTGTGGACAGCCTCTTTCTCCCGAGGCTGGACTTTAATGGTCAGGAGGCAACGTTGGTGCCCGGCAGCCGCCAGCAGGCAGATGCTCAAATCTGCACGGAGAATCCGATTTCTCGAGCCACCGAAAGCGAGACTGATGTCACCGTTGAGAAGCTGAAAGAGCTGCTCCTGGAAAACGAGGCTGAGCTTGAAAATGAGCAGATCGCAAATATGCACCTCCTGGATGAAGTGCACTGTCTGCAAAGTAAGCTCAAAGGCATTTCATCCCTGAGGTGAGTTGTCTTTGGAAGCGTGCATGGATGTATTGGCTTAAAGTTGGTTAGCGCCAACAGTATGTCACACACGGAGGATTCCGGTGCATGGAAGAGACCCTTTCTCAGATGAAAATCCAATACGACCCCATGGGGTGTCAAGGAAAGCAGTCTTTATTAAGAGCAGAGCAGAACATGCAGAGATAGGTACAGGAGTCACTGACAGAGACAAGGGACCATAATCTCCCCGGTCTTATATAGGTCTGGAGGTTTAGGCGGGAATAGGGGTTCACACAGGGGGAGGCCTTTGATCTTTTAAGCATGAACTCTCAAGACATCTAGTCTGCTTCCCCGGAATCCAGATGGCCCACAGCTGGCTGTTTTAGAATCATAGAATCATAGAGTTGGAAGGGGCCATACAGGCCATCTAGTCCAACCCCCTGCTCAACGCAGGATCAGCCCTAAGTATCCTAAAGCACCCAAGAAAAGTGTGTATCCAACCTTTGTTTGAAGACTGCTAGTGAGGGGGAGCTCACTCGCCTCTGTGAACCAAGGACACTGATAAAAATGACTGAGTTGTGGGGGGGGGGCATATTTGTTAGCTTGTTGTAAACCACAGATTAAAAGGAACCAAGAGTGCACAGATGGGGAGGGGGATTGAAGCAGAGGTCGAACTGACCCAACTACGCCCTAAGCCAACCTTCCTGGGCCACCCAGGAGATGGGATATGACACAGTATCTTTCTACCGAGTGAACAGTCTTCTTCTTCTGAAGGAAGGGCTGCTTCCCTGATAGGGGATGGGGGGAATCTTCCTCCAGTGGGTCAGCTTAGAGGAGGTGATCCATTTTCTAGAATACTTCAAAGCGGTTTGCAGTCGCAGGACTACAAGTTAGAAAACTACACCTCACTGAAAGAACCCACATAAATCAAATGTGTGTCGGACAAGATGAAATTTGCAGCCGTTCTGAAATCACCACACAGAGTTCAGGACATGTTTGGGTAGGACCTTCCAAACGTAGAGATCAAAAATCTTTTTCATAATTACATTGTAACTGGCCACAGAGAGGGAACAGCAAACCTCAGGCAGGACTGCCAGGTAATAGTAAGAAGAGGTATGAACACAGTTGCGACTTCAGTGTAATAGTTTGCACAGGTATCAGCAGTCTTTCGGGGGGTGTCCTTCTGGCACAATTTTTCCAGGTAATGGGCACTTTGCTCACTTGTCTTGATGGCTAGACACAGTTTCTGCTGTGCTTTTCCATCTCTCACAGAGGTGTTGATAAGTTCCTGTTTCATAAGGTGGCATAATGTCTGAGGCCTGCCGTCTGTAAAACTGTCAGTAGGGTCAGGGTGGAACATTGCTTATGGGGCTCACATTGGGCAAAGTGATTTGAAAGGACATGGCCTGCAAAGGTTTCATTAACATGATTTCTAAAAGATTTTGGGCATAGTCTTGCATGTCACATTATTAACGTCTCATTTGCCTCTTGAGATGTATGCTTACCCTAGCATTACCCTAGAATCCTCATTATCATGAGTCATTATGCCCACACTGTTGAGCTCTGCACTTCGCCAATTCTAACTGGCTGGTGGTCCCTGGCTCCTAAGACAGTGGTCCGCAACCTTTCTAAGGCTGCGGACCGGTGGTGGTGGGGAGGGCGATCCGGCGGCCGCGCATGCGCGGCAGATCCATGCATGCGCATTTACGCCATGCGCAGACCTGCCGCACATGTGCATTTGCACATGCGGACCTGCTTCCCTCTCCCCCCCTCCCACAAAAAGAAGCTTGCCGGACCGCAAGCTAATCGGCCGCTTTTGCGGGGAGAGGGAGACGTGGTCCAGTGTTGTTCCATATGAATTTATTAATATGGCATTGCCATTTTTCTAAGTTCTGATCTTTTGGTTCTATTGGTCTTGTTTGAAATAAAAAATTCAACCATGGAAGAATATTAATCTTGACTGAGGCCATTCTTGCTGACCAGGAAAGAGTTAATTTTAGACAATAATCCAAATCCTTTTCTATTTTAAGCCAGTTTTCCTAATAGTTATTTGACACTAGGTTATTTAAATCCTTATTTAAGAGAGCCAGTTTGGTGTAGTGGTTAGGAGTGCGGACTTCTAATCTGGCATGCCGGGTTCGATTCTGCACTCCCCCACATGCAACCAGCTGGGTGACCTTGGGCTCGCCACAGCACTGATAAAGCTGTTCTGACCGAGCAGTGATATCAGGGCTCTCTCAGCCTCACCCACCTCACAGGGTGTCTGTTGTGGGGAGAGGAATGGGAAGGCGAATGTAAGCCGCTTTGAGCCTCCTTCGGGTAGGGAAAAGCGGCATATAAGAACCAACTCTTCTTCTTCTTCTTCTTCTTCTTCTTCTTCTTATCTAGGTATACTCCCAGATATTTAACCTTGTTCAGATTCACTTCACAGCCTGTGAGATTTTCAGTCTATTTAATTTTTTGGTCTTGGCCATATAGTATAATTTTAGTCTTTTTCTTATTTATTTTGTACCCAGACATAGCACCAAACTCACTCAGACAGTTCATAAGCCTTAGCAAAGACAATTCAGGCTTTTCCATCAATAGAACCACTTCATCAGCATAGCTTCTAATTTTGTATTCTTCTCCTTCAAATTGCAGTCCATAAATATTGGGGTCTGCTCTTATTTTATTGGCTAAAGCAGGGGTAGTCAAACTGTGGCCCTCCAGATGTCCATGGACTACAATTCCCAGAAGCCCCTGCCAGCATTCGCTGGCAGGGGCTTCTGGGAATTGTGGTCCATGGACATCTGGAGGGCCGCAGTTTGACTACCCCTGGGCTAAAGTCTCTAACACCAAATTAAACAACAGTGGTGATAATGGACATCCCTGTCTTGTTCCCTTGGCTATTTGAATTTTTTCTTCAGAGATCATTCCATTTACCAAAACTGTTGCTTCTTGGCTGGTATAGATTTTCTGTATCCATCTTAGAAAATTATTTCCACAGTCCATCTTGCGAAGCAGCATCTCGAGGAAATCCCAATAGACATTATCAAAAGCTTTCTCTGCATCCAAAAAACACAGAGTAGTCACTACTTTAGAGCTTTTAGCAAAGTCCATCGCATTAAGCACCAATCTCACATTCTCTTTCATATATCTTTTTGGCATAAATCCAGTCTGATCTTCATGTATCACTTCTCCAGTCTTTCTGCCATTATTTTTGTAAATACCTTATAATCCATATTCAAAAGATAAATTGTTCTGTATGATTGTGGAACAGCCAGGTCTAAATCTTCTTTATGTATTAATGATATATGAGCTTGACACCAAGAACTAGGGCAGCTTGTCCCTGTCTGTTCCACCAGCTCACTCATTATTTGCTATAACAGAGTAGTTATTGTATGAATCAATTTTTTATAATAGTCCGGTGATAGACCATGTGGTCCTTGCGCTTTATTACTCTTCAGTGATACCATTGCCTTGTTGGCCTCTTGGATCGTGATTCTCTGATTTAAGATTCTTTGATGCGTCTCTGAAATCTTTAGAGTTGGGATGTCTGATAGAAACTCTTGAATTGTTTGTTTTTTTGTTTGTGAGCATTTGTATAAATCTCTGTAGAATTCGCCAAAACAATCCTGAATTTCTTGTTCTGAGCAACAAATCATCACTCCCTTTTTTATCATCATTATAGTCTTTCTTTCGGATTCTTTTCTTACACTTTGCACTAACCATCTACCCGGTTTATCTGCAAATTCAAAATTCTTTTGTTTTAGAAAGTTAGAATCATAGAATCATAGAGTTGGAAGGGGCCATACAGGCCATCTAGTCCAACCCCCTGCTCAATGCAGGATCGGCCCTAAGCATCCTAAAGCATCCAAGAAAAGTGTGTATCCAACCTTAGCTTGAAGACTGCCAGTGAGGGGGAGCTCACCACCTCCTTAGGCAGCCTGTTCCACTGCTGAACTACTCTGACTGTGAAAATTTTTTTCCTGATATCTAGCCTATATCGTTGTACTTGAAGTTTAAACCCATTACTGCGTGTCCTCTCCTCTGCAGCCAACAGAAACAGCATCCTGCCCTCCTCCAAGTGACAACCTTTCAAATACTTAAAGAGGGCTATCATGTCCCCTCTCAACCTCCTTTTCTCTAGGCTGAACATTCCCAAGTCCCTCAACCTATCTTCATAGGGCTTGGTCCCTTGGCCCCAGATCATCTTCGTCGCTCTCCTCTGTACCCTTATCTATGTCCTTCTTGAAGTGAGGCCTCCAGAACTGTACACAGTACTCCAGGTGTGGTCTGACCAGTGCCGTATACAATGGGATTATGACATCTTGTGATTTTGATGTGATGCCCCTGTTGATACAGCCCAAAATGGCATTTGCCTTTTTTACCGCTGCATCACACTGCCTGCTCATGTTTAGTTTACAATCCACAAGTTAAGCTTCTTCCTCATTTCCTCTGTCTGGAATAGATCTCTTTCCAGGCGTAGTTCTTTTATCTTCTTCAGAAGTTTCTTTGCAGGTGTTGATGTTGTAATTCCAAATCCTGCAGCCTCATCAGAATATTGGACATTTTTTCTCTGGCCTTCCTTTTCAGAGTAGTGCAATAAGCTAGCAACTTGCCTCTCATAAACACTTAACATGCTTCCAAGATAGCCATCTTAGTGACTTCAGGGGTATTATTGAATCTACAAGATTCTTTGAGGTCTTCTTGACATCTTTTCAGCATTTCAGGGTTCTCTAAAACAATTTCATTGATTCTCCATCTTCTTGTGTCCATTCTTCGTTGTATTAAGATTATTTCAATGGGGGAATGGTCAGCGAAAGTGGCTGGTAGAATCTCTACTGAATAACATTGAGTGAGCAGTCCCGTCTCTTTTAATGAAGGAAAATAAGGCTTGAAGACTGGCTATACTGCTGTGGTTGCCTGGTAATCTCTAGCCACTGGAATCTTCTTTCTTAAAAGAGTAGGGTATAGCTTCCCAATGTATTTGATTTTAGATTTCAGAACTCTCTGCAAACTGGGGGCTTTTCTCAGATTTTTAGAGAGGGCTGTGTCCTTGGTTCATTTCTCCAGTCTCCTGAAATAAGTATCCACAGATTTGGTTACACGGAGAAAATGCATTGGTTTCATGAGGGGCACATAACCCATGGGATGTGGGGAAGTATTGTTTTCCTCTCCCACCCAGTATGGTGGGAATTGCGGTCTTTCAGATCCTTCCAACATGATAGACTCTGCTAGTTCTCTCAAACACCCCATCCCTTTCTTGAATGAACTTATTTCTTCTGAACTTCGCACGTGATGTTCGGTCTCTTGCGCTTGGCTTCTCATCACATTTTAAAAAATGCTGCCAAGCTGCTTATGTTCTGTTTAAACAAAACAAAGCTCCTAATTCTGCAGCAAAGAAGTCTAAATATGCAAATCCTGGACTCTGGATGATATATCTTTTTAAAACAAACATTTGTTTTTTAAGGAAATTAGAGATGCTTTGGCAATGACTTAAAAAAAGAGGGCATCACTCTGGCTTACACATTACACAAGCAGACAGCCCTTGTGGTCACTCAAGGGAGCTGCTTTCTGCAGTGCTAATGCCCCCTTCTCAAATGCAAGGGTTTTCAGTTGTCCAGAGAAGGGTCAATCAAAGTTTCCTTTGTTTGAGTGGAAGCCAATCTTGGGATCTCAGTTCTGTTGTTCCCGTAGAGCAGGCTTTCTAAGCCAGGGTTTTGTGAAACCCTGGGGTTTCTTGACAGCTTTGGAAGGGTTTTCCGAATGGGTGGGAGTTATTTTAAATATATTTTTAAAAATTTGTTAAACATGTATTGGGTAGTATAAATGGTCTTGATAACCCACCCGCCTCCCAGTAGCCAATGATGGGCATGGAGGGCATGGAAAGGGGAGGAGCCCCAGGTGGGCGTGTCCACAGCTCTGCTTCCCAACCATATTCTGCATGATCGTGTCACCTCTGGGTTTCTCAAAGCCTGAAGAAGGTTTCAGGGGTTTCTCAGTGGTAAAAAGGTTGAGGAAGGCTACCTTGCTGTATAAATCTGGGGTCCTCAATGTGGTGCTCTTGGTGTCTGTGAGCATCATTCTTGGAGCCTGCCAAGTGTTTTGAGAAAATAGGTGGGGCTAGCGGGACATTTTCCCAACAAGGCTATTAATTGGCCTTTGGAGATTTGATTGCTGGTCAGGTTTTCTAAAAGACTGCTTTGTCAGGAGCTGCCCCCACAGCCTAAGAACGTTCACTGTCTGACTGAAACTCAGCTGCAGCAGACATCTTACAGCTGGCTTTGCCTCTTGTGGCAGCTTTGTGGCATCTGTTTGCCTGTGCTCACCATGCGGGGTCAGATATCCAAAGGCACCACAGCCGTCCCAAAAAGGTCTGGCCCTTTTAGATTAGATTATTTATTACCGTAATTGACCAGCATCAAAGTATCTACAGACCACATACATTGTTACAGCGTTTTAACAGGACACTCGGCGTCAGGGAGTTAACAAAGGCACAAAACATTAATACAGCATTTTGACAGTCAGGTCACTCAGCATCAACAGTAACCAAAGATTTCCGCACTCTGCTGGCAGCGTAGCGAAATTTCGCCACCATGTAAGAGACAGAATTATCTTTATCTGCAAGCAAGATGTTAATTAGATGATCATCTGTAAGTCCAGGGAACCTAGATAGCAAGGGCAAGATTAAATGGCTTCTGGCAACCTTATAAGGTCGGGCCCTTAATTCCAGCCTCCAAAAGTTCAAGGGAAGCTTGAACACTTGTTTTCCAGTTTGACCCCTCTCTTTCAGGTGTGACTCTCCGATCCTCTCACTGGTGCAGGAGCATTCCAGCGAGAGCCAGAGACTTCAAGCCAGCCACAGCATCTGTGTGACTTACCGCCAACACCTCACCAAATTGATCAAAGCCTTTGAGGATCTCCTGCAGGACAGCGAAGTGGATTACTATGTTGCTGAGGGCTTCCGCGAGCAGCTCAATCAAAGTGTCCAGCTCTTTGAGCGGCTGGAGAAGCAGTGCTTGTACGGTGGGTACCTGCGGCTTCTCCTTAATTGCCTGCCAGCACATCTCACAGCAAATGGACTCATGCACGGCTCTTCTGCGCATGGCCTCTTCTGCATGCTTTGTGTGAGCCATGAGGTGGAAAGGGGGATTCTTCTTCTCCTCTCCCGTCTTTCCAGACTGCCCTGGTGGTGCTCAATAGCAGGTCCTTGCATTCATCTTCTACTTTTTTTCCCTCTGTCTCGCTGAGACCTTAGAAAGAGCCTCTGTGAAGTAGCAAAATAGCATTAAAATATGTGATGGAATCTTGTTGCTTCCTCTTCCCCATCTCCCTTTAAAGGGGCTGCTTTCCTCTCAAGATCAGGGTTGTTCCGAGGCGTTGCAGGAGCGTCCCAGCTCATTCTTGCATGTGCATTTCAGTTAGAGCAAAATTTCCTCTGGTACTGCGGTACATGACGTTGCCGTATTGATGAGAGCCAGTTTGGTGCAGTGGTTAAGAGTGGTGGTGGCCTCTACTCTGGAGAACTGGGTTGGATTCCCCACTCCTCCTCCACAGGCAGCCTGCCTGGTGACCTTGGGCTAGTCACAGTTCTCTCAGAGCTCTGTCAGCCCTGCCTACCTCACAGAGTGTCTGTTGTAAGGAGAGGAAGGGAAGCTGCTTTGAGACTCCTTCAGGCAGTAAAAAGCCCTGCCCTTCTTAATATTCTGAACCAGACCGTAAGTTCACCAAGGTCCGTATTGTCTTCTCACACTAGCCACAGCTCTAAAAAGTCTTTTTAACTGGAGATGCTGGGAATTGAACCCCTATGCATGCCAAGCAGATGCTCTGCTGCTGAGCCATGGCCCCACCTCATGGCGTTGAGGAGGCACTTCTTGAAGCTGCATGTTCGTAGTCCAGTGGCTTTGCTGTGATGTTCTTGAACTGTCTCTTTCTAGTGGCCCAGCTTGGTAGAGTGGTTAAGAGTGGCGGTTTCTAATCTGGGGGGCCAGGCTTGATTTCCCGCTCCTCCACATGCAGCCCACTGGGTGACTTTGGGCCAATCACAGAAGGGCTCTCTGGGCCTCACCTACCTCAAAGGGTGTCTCTTTTGGGGAGAGGAAGGGAAGGTGATTGTAAGCAACTGAGACTCCTTAGGACAGTGAAAAGTGGGGTATTAAAACCAACTCTTCTTCTTGCTTGTGCCAGAAGCCCACTGCTGCATAGTAGCACAACCCAGTTCATGTTGCACCAATGGTGGTGGGCAAGAACCCTCTGACCCCGATGATGTGGAGTCATTGCATCACACTGCAATGTGAGAGCATGCACTCTCCCAAGTATGCCCCTTAGGGTCCACAGAAAGTGGATGACGTTAAGGGCAAATGATTCAAGGTCTAAGGAAGTTTGGGTTGCTGATACCAAGGGAGCTCAATTTGCAAAACGACATTACAGCTAGCATGTCCTAGCAATATCCTCAAAAGACTGAGTGTATTCTATTATCATATATCAAATCCTTTGCATTACAAATAAGTTTCTCCGGCAAATAAACATTAAATTGCCTTTCCATTCAGATCAGCAGATGGTATCATATATACTAATGAAGTTGTTGACAACTGAGACAATTCAATATATCTTTGCACAACAGGGTTGCATTGAATCACAAGTTAAAAATAAAACGAGAGCTCGAGGAGAATGTTGAAGAATTCGAAGGAATTAGGTCGTCACGGAAGAGCATCGCCGGCCCAACGCTTTACAAGAGGGTTTTGTAGGAGGTACTGATTAGGCTTGGGGTGACCTCCATACAAATGTAATTTCTGTCGTCTCCTTTAAATAATCTTTTGCCCTCCTAATGAGGGAGATTACATTTGAAAAAACAAGCCTCAATTTTTGATTAGAAAGAATAACTTGCCATTATCACAGGGATTCCGTACCAGGGAGCCAGAGACCCCCAAGGGTCCGTGGGAGCTCCAGAGGGGGCTGCAGATTTCCTGTCCTGCCTTAATGGACTTGACCACAAGCTAGGGCAGGGGTAGTCAACCTGTGGTCCTCCAGATGTTCATGGACTGCAATTCCCAAGAGCCCCTGCTAGCAAACGCTGGCAGGGGCTCCTGGGAATTGTAGTCCATGAACATCTGGAGGACCACAGGTTGACTACCCCTGAGCTAGGGAACTGGCTGCTTTTATTGCTCCCCTTCCCCTCTGGGCATGAGTGAGTTCTCTTGTGGTTTCTGGGCCTGGAAGGGGGTGGAGCTTGCACCCCTGCTTTAAACCGCCTCCTCTCCCCACCCCCTCAGTCCTTCTTGAGCCTGCCTGTTAAAGTGGATGGTTGATGTCATTTCTGGTGACATGCCACCTCGTGTGGTCATGACAGGGAGGCGTGGCCAGGTGGCATCACTTCTACAGCTCTTCAAAGATTGAAAAATTATTTTAGGAACTCCTCTACAGTAAAATAGAAGAAGAAGAAGGGTTGGTTTTAGTACCCCACTTTTCACTACCTGAAGGAGTCTCAGATTGGCTTACCATCACCTTCCCTTCCTCTCCTGACAACAGGCAACCTTTGAGGCAGGTGGGGGTGAGAGAGCCCTGACAGAACTGCTCTTCGGAGAATGGCACTATCAGGACTGTGATGAGCCCAAGGTCACCCAGCTGGCTGCATATGTAGAAGCTGGCTCTCCAGATTAGAAGCCACCATTCTTAAGCACAGACTGATCTATAGACTGTCAAGCAATCACTGGTTCTGTCACTGCAATTGGGGAAGGGGGAGTTGGAATGAATTGCTGTCCTTTTTTTCTCCTGCAAAAGCTCCAGCATGATGTGAAATGCTGGAGCTTTTGAAGTTTTCCTTGGAGATATAAGCCCCTAGTATTCCCTGGATGTCGCCCATCCAAATAGTAGCTATGGTCAACCCTGCTTAGCTCTGAGATCTGATGGGGATCAGGCTTGCCTGAGCTAACCCACCTGAAGGGTTGTTTCATTGAAACAGTTGGCAATAAGAAAAGTATAAAAATAATTTCATCTACTTGGATATTTGGGCAGAATTGGAGTAATGTACATATTCTGAACGTCCTGGTAAAATTGACAATGACATGTTCTCTTGTTTCTCCTGTTCCTGACTGACACAGGCAGAGGCATTGTACGTGTGGGGTGCGTGCCTATCTCAGGTGGGAGAGCATTAAACCAGGCCAGAGTGAAGGTTCTGCAGTTTTTGGGGAATTCTAATGTAGAAAGATAACCTGATGGAACAAAATTCTTGTTACAAACGAGGGTGGCAAGTCCCTCTTTTGTAGCTGCTGTGCTTCAGCATTCCCTCGCCCGTCCTTCTTTTCCTCTTTGCTCTGTTAACTGAAGTCACTTTCATGAACCATCTATCATCTTGACATTGTTTTGAAGGGCATCCATCTTTTCCCTTTTGCAGGAGAGTCATTAGATGATGAAATGATTAAACTTTGCGGATTGGCCCAAAGGTAAGAGCATTGTTTGTTTTCGCTGATAGCTATGCCAGCAGGCAGCCCATTCCTGGACTTAGAATTGAAGGAGTATTGCAGCATTTGTATTTAAAATAAGAGAGAGAGAGAGAGAGAGAGGGAGGGATGGAGAGTCAACCTGCTTACCACACATCTAGCTCTTCCTTAGCCATTGTTTTCCAGCCATTTAAGAATCCTACAGGACGTGCTGATCCTGGACTCTTAGCGCATTCCTGGATGCTACAGATCATTGTCTCTGTGTCTTCTGATGGCAGATTTTCAAACTGATAGGCTTGGGTGACAAAGAAGCCAGGATCACAGAGTGTGACCAGAAGACAGATCTGAGTGGGTTTGCATTGCTTGTGCTCCCCCGGGAGGGCTCCAGAGAATGCTTTGAGTTTCAGGATGTGTTTCAGGGTTTAAGTGTAATACATCATTAAAATGATTGAAAGATCCCTGTCAATGAGAGACGGTTTCAAGTGGGTAGCTACGTAGGTCCAACACAGCAGAACAAAGGTTTGAGTCCACTGGCACCATTAAGACCAACAAAGTTTTATTTTGAGGTATATAAGGTTTCGTGTGCACCCACATTTCTTCAGATACAGTCAAATGGGAGTTACCAGCCTGTACTTATAGGTAAAGTGTGAGCAGTAAGTTAACATAACAGCATAATGAAAATATTTAACAGGTTCCAGAACCTAACAGGGATAACAAGCTTAGTTTATGAAGCTATCTTTTTTTTTTAGTTCAGTTCCAGAAGAAAATATAGTGAAGGCCATACATATGCCAAAATGGGAGGCCATGTCTCCACTTTAGAATGAAGCCAGGATGGATTGCCCTTGCTTTGACTTGGCTTCACGCCAGGCGGAGGGACTTGGGAATGTTCAGCCAGGAGAAGAGGGAGTTGAGAGGGGACAGGATGGCTTTCCTTAAGGATCTGAAATGTTGTCAGTTGGAGGAAGGCAGGGAGAGGTTCCTGTTTGGCATTAAAGGACCCACAGGAATGGGTTTAAACTACATGTAGAATGGTCCCATCTAGATATCAGGGGGGACACATTCACAGAGTAGTTCACCAGTAGAATAGGCTGCCTAAGGATGTGGTGAGCTCCCCCTCACTGGCAGTCTTTAAGCAGTAGCTGGACAGATACTTATGGATGCTTTAGGTTTAATTCCGCATTGAGCAGGGGCTGGGACTAAATGGCCTGTTTGTCTCCTTTCAGCTGCGCCATGATACCATGATACTTGATAGGTTGAATCATATAGCTGTGAGAAGGGACCCTTCCATGCCAAAAGTAAATGCCCAAAGTAGCATTATGCAGAAACAAATGTTGGAAGCAAATATTTCGGTCGTGCCCTCGTTCTGTTTTGTGTAGAAATGCTGGCTATGAAAAATGTGGCTCTGGTGTAGCTCTGGTCTACAACAGGCAAATCTGTTCAGGGACTGGGATAGCTGCAGTGTTCCTGATGCCAGTCAGCTCTAAGCCCCATAGGACTTCACTTCATGCCCAGGGGGATGAATGGACCAGCACAGTTATTTGTAGGATAGATCTCGGTGGGCCACCAAGTTGGTCTGAAACAGCAGAAGGAAGTATGAGTCCAGCTGCACCTTGAAGGCCAAAAAAGTTTTATTCAAGGTATCTGATGGTATCTGAAGAAGTGTGCATGTACTTGAAAGCAGGGCCGTGTTTCTGGAGCCAAGGTTTCGTTCCCAAAGGGTACAGAATGCCTCCCAAAGGGTACAGAATGTATGAAAACTTACAGTAAAACAAAGTCTCGTGTCTTTTTCTCCACTTAGCTCATCCCACTTTGAGATGACAGAAAAGTCACCTGTTTTGAACTCACCAGAGCATAAACAAGAAGGCGTAGAGTGGGTAACAGAGCAGCAGGCAGTTGTGCCGGCCAAGTTTCCCCCAGGTAACTACTGTTTCCATGGAAGATCGAGCGGCATACATGGAGGTCAGGAAGGAGCTAACTGAGAATTCCTCTCATTTTGGACAGCACACTAATGATGCATCTCACAATTCAGATTTCATTAAACGACCGCTTCTTGTTCTCCAGGATGCCCTCAGAATTTCATAGATGCAACCTCCCATCCACATTGGATCTTAACTGCTTTGGTCCTTGAATACATCTTCACCTAGATGCCAACTCTGGGTTCAGAAATGCCTGGAAATTTGGAGGCTTGGGAGACTAGGGTTTATGGTAGAATACCAGGTAGTCTCAAAGCAGCCATTTTCTCCAGGATAAGTTGATTAAATGTTTTAAATATATAATAAATAAGCAATTTAAGGAGTCTGCAGATCAGTTCCTCAGTGAAACAGGTTTCCTCGGGAGGTGGTAGGTTCTTTGCAAGTTTTTAAGTAGAGGCTAGATAGTCATCTGACAGAAATGCTGATTTTATGAACTTAGGCAGATTGTGAGTGGGTGTCTTTTGTAGCCCTTCCTTGCATGCCCAGGGAATTGCTAATTGCCACTGTGGGATGGTAGATGAATTTCCTCCAGGCCAGGCTGGATTCTGGAGATTTTTGGTGGGGGGATCATGGAGCATGAAATTGGGGTCACTGTTGGTGGATAAGTAGTTGTGAGTTCCTGGATTGTGCATGGTGTTGGAGATACCTTCCAACCCTGGAGATACCTTCCAACTATGATTCTATGATTAATCTGCCCACTATTCTTCAAACAGTGGTCACACCTCCTCGGGCTCATTTTGCAATCCCAAAAAGATCTAACTGTAGATGTGAAATAGTATTTATTAGCCTATAAGATCCCCGAAATAACGTGTTGTGAAATTTTTAGCTGCTGTTTACCAGAGAAAGATTCGGTTACATTGACTGATGCCTTGATCACTCTTATCTTATATATCTTAATCGAAGGAATTTCTTAAGTTTTATTTTGTATACTTGTTATATATATGGTAAGCCTAAAATGGGAGCCTTTGCCCATAGCCTGAGGCAGTTCTGCTTCCTCATTCTCCTGCAAGACAGAACTGGCATTTCAGACAGCTGCTGAGCCAATGCAAGGTGGCACAGGGAAGACCCTTCCGCTTTTCCAGCCTGATAAACTGTCAGACAACAGTCCCCTCCCCTCCACCATGGTCACTGATGAGAGGTAGACTGCTGCTGCAAATAATTACTTGTATGATATAGTTCTACAGAGAGCATAGTTTTATGGTCTCAGGAACATTCAAGAAAGGCTGTTGTAGCATACCAGCAGAGGTACTCCTCAGGCTATTGTGTAGTAAAACAATAAAGTTTGCTGGGTTGCCAGGGAGTCTAATTGCTGACACTGAGGAGGCTGAAAATAAGCAGCAGGTGCCTTGAGTTCCGATTGGTGGATGAGGGACTGTAACCAAAAACATGCTAACATTTATGCATCAAAGAAAGAGCGTCCTCAGTATCGTCATACAAGAAAAGTATTTGCAAAGCTAGTTTTAGATTCTACACCGCAAAAACGCCGATAACGCTATGAGGAGGGGCTGCCAGGCATAATCAAAAATAACACGATGGGTTTTGCACAGTGAAAATAATCCCATGTGGAGAAATAAAAAACAATGTATTTTTGGGCAGCCTTTTTGTGAGATTTCCTGCCATGCATAATACACCAGAGTCTGGCCATTGGGACATGTGAATTTTCCTTCTGGTTGTGAAGTCTCATTCAGCCCACCTAGTTTTCCTTGCTTTGCGAAGGTGGATTAGCCATGAGAAGAGGCAGCAAGTCAGCTTGCTCCCAAGGATGCCTTTCCCCACTTCCCGATGTCTTTTGTTCTCTTTATTCTTTGAAGCACAAGTTTATACAGTTTGCTGCTTTCATCCGGTGCAAAATAAGTTGGCATGGGGTCAGGAAGGAGAAGGGAGCTGTCCTTCCTGCTAAGCTATCCAGAAGCTCTGCTGCTCAGGTAAATAGGAGGCTACCCCCCCCCCCACACACAGCTTCTGGTTGCCCCTTTCCTCCAACCAGAAGGAAGAGGCCATTATTTCACCCCACACCTTTGTTCTTTTATGCTCTCTTTCTCTTTCTAAAACTAGTCTTCTGGGTGATTTAAAAACAAAAACCAACAAAGACTTGAAGAACAGACAATCGGCAAGTGATGATTAAATTACTTGATTCCTAGTACCTGAAAGGCGGGTGTAGAGTTTCCTTGGGATTAGCACATGCTACATAATTAATAGAGGGAGTGAGGTTTGACCTGGAAATATACTCTCAGTGCAATTGACGCTTGCTGGTCTGTTCTGCTAGAGGCTCAGCTGAAAGCAGGCAGCATTCTGAAAGCACCATTAAAAGTAAAAGCAGCCATCTCTCCGCCGGCTTTGCTGCCAAATAAGAATGGTCTGAGAACAGATGAGCTCCTGAGCGATACAGAAATGTACAACAGGTGGGGGGAAACCTGTGGGCCTGCCAAACGAAAGATTGAAGGTACGTTCCAGAAACCCGGTAGAGCAGGCCTTTTTGTGGAAAGTTCATTCGTGGATATTAAGCCAATCCAATGTGTACTGTTTTATTTTAAATGTGTCATTCGTCATCGGTGTTCTGTGCACTGTGCACATGTGAAGGCCAACCACTGGAAGATTTTTTAGCTAGCCTAGTTAAGAGAGCAGGTGGGTCCCCTCCCAACTGGAGCCTTTTCGTCCATTTTCCTGCCTAATGGTCATGGACTCTGGTGAGGGGCCCCTTTCCCTCCCTCAGTTTTCTCTTTGCCGCTGCCTTGAGAAGAACATTCTTAATTAGCTCTGCCTTTTCTTATGGATGAACTTTCCATCTGTCTTCTTTGCCTCAGGGAAAACCACAAAGTTGCAGCATTTAAGATCTGCCAGAAATTCACCCCGAAGATCCCACGTGGGCTGAGCCTCCTGACTCAAGGCTGCTTTGTGGGAGGTGTTATTCACCTTGGTTAATCCAGCAGCCAAAACATCTGCCCTGACTGAACAACCTTTCTTTTCTCTGATAACATCTCCCGCCTTCCGTAGGTCATTTCGGGCCAATCAGTTCCAAGGCTGGAGCTGAATCCATAAACATTTTGGGACACCAGAATGGTCCCCAGTCAGGTCCTCTTCAGCAGTGGTCCCCAACCTTTTTATCACCAGGGACCACTCACCGGGGACCACTCAACGCCTTTTACTGAGGCCCGGTGGGGGAGGTAGTTTACTCCTCTACTCTCAACCACTGCCCTAACACTCTCTGATCGCTATGGTAATGTTTAAACATCCCTTCAAAATAAGATACAGGCACACCACAACAATGAAGTGTGTTGTAAAGGGCCGGGGGGGGGGGAGAAGGCGTCCCTCAGGGCCCACCTCCAATTAGTCGAAGGACCACATGTGGTCCGCGGCCCACAGGTTGGGGATCGCTACTCTTCAGAACCACCAGCAAAGAAACACAAGCACTTTATCCAGTGGCCACAAACCACCTGGTAGTCCCTGGCCCCAAAGAAGTCTGATTGGTCTTGACCAGGGCCAGAACTTTTTGCAGCCCTGGCCCCCACCTGGTGAAATGAGCTCTCTGAGAACATCAGGGCCAGAACTCTTTTGCCCGGCTTACGGTTGAGATCAGTTTGGACAAGTGAGTAATAGTATATTAACATTAAGGGTCTCCTCCGCTGCAATCCAGATAGCTCTTCCCGTCTGCTTCCTAATGAGGAGAACAGCAATGGAGATGTCACCTATTGGTTGGCTGATTTTTTAAAACTGTTTTAATTATTTTAATTCATATTGTATTTATTAAATGTTGTAAACTGCCCTGAGATGGCAGGTCTATAAATTGGATAATAAACACAAAATCTACAATTGGTATTGATGGATCTGACTCACTCAGAATCAAAAGGGGAAGATTCAAAAGAACCAGTTCCAAAATCTGCTCTTGAGGTCAGTGGCCACACTACCCCATGGATTTGTTTTCCCAGTGGCCACTCTTCTAGCATGGCCTCCATTTGTATGTGACCTAATTACTCAGAATAACTCCACTTTAGAACACATTGCTATGTCTCCAGTCTCACTATCTTTGAGGGCAACTCTGGGTCCAGAACATCATTATTCATGCTGCTGCTCCACTCAGGGTTGTTGTTGTTATTATTATTAGATTTATTCCCCACCACTCCCTTGCGACTCATGGCGGGTTACAACATCCTAAAATCCCTGTTAAAACCCCATTAAAACAATAATAACATTCCCAGCATTACCAACATGGCAAGATCGGCAACTCAACTTCCCCCCCTTCCCACTACTGGCGGGTGGAGAGGAGGTCCTGATGATGTTTACTTCAGGTCCCAATCCCAAATCCCAGGGGGGGGGCATAGGTCTATATTATCAGCCTCTCTGTAACCAGAAATGAAACTGAAAAGTCATAATATAAGGTTTATGGAGACACCAGATAGACCTACTTACTGGACTCCCTATTTGGGTCCAGCTGTCTATGGTTCTGTGGAGGAGGACTATGGATTCCAGCGTAGATTCAGAACCATTCCAAACCCAGTGTCTTCAAGTGAAGACTTGCATCTCTGCTGTGAGCTGATGCATTGGGTGGAATGTCTCGGGCATATAGGTTATTTCAGTTGATAGTAGACCCAAGGACAAAATACTGGGGTGACTCTACCCTGACACATTAGGGTATGTAGCCTTCCCACTCCTGGAAGGAATCCTAAAAATGGCAAGATCTATTTGGGATCTGCCACATCTTGTAAAGTCATCCGAGTTCAACAATAATCCTGTCACTTCCTTTTTACACATCTTGATCCGTCCTTGATGATAGCAGAGATGCAGGCTTGGCAGAGAGTGGGTGTACATTTAACCTTTAGCTGATAAAGAGGGCAGAAAGATTGATGCCTTGAGTAGCAAGACTTACTCTCCATCATCTTTAAACCTCAGAATAGCACATTACCAGATTGTTATGACAGTTTACCAATTCTTTCTATGCGAGAATTTCCTGATGACAAGAAAGCTTTGGCCAAAGTTATCCAGACAGAAGCCATCATGCTAAATAACACTTGCACGCTAACAGACATGTGGCCAATGCGTCTGTTCACACTATGGCCTTCTCCATAATTCTGAGGAGGCATGCCTGGTTACGCCAGAGACAAGTGCTTGCTCAGAAGACTTATCTTTTCAAGGCACATCTTTGTTCTCCTCTAAGACAGATGAGTCCCTCCAACAGATAGATCTGGCTTGAGACCCAGGCCTGGTCCTGTTCAGCCCCCTTCCAAAGACTCATTGCAGGTCACCAAGCTTCATCACAGCCAACCATTTGCCAGAATGACAAACATTATTGGGAGGGGCTACTGCCATGAGTTTGCCCAATTGCCACCGCCAACAGCAGTTGGCCAGGGAATTGATAATGTTTTTTCTGACTTGTTTTCAAGGTTCTATTAGAAAAAGGCACAGTTCAAGATTTTAATTCCCATTAGTCCTATGTTTGGCTATTATTCAAGGTTTTTCCTTATTAATAACAAAGACAGTGGCTTACACCCTATTTTGGATCTAAGTGGTCTCAAATTCTTCCTCCAATTCATGGATTCAGAATGGTCTTTTTGATCTCAGTGTCACAGTTGCTCAACCCAGGGGATTAGTTCACTGTTTTGGACCTTTAAGCTGTGTTTTTTCACGTTTCCATTCAAGTGAGCATAGGAAATATGTTTTAAATCTTAAGGAGCTCTGTACGAGTCAATGGTCCTCCCCTTTGGCTCAGCCTCTGCATGTCAAGTTCTTAGGAAATGTACTGCAGCTGTGGTTGCTCACTTAAGGTCTCCGGGAAGTTCCATCTTCCCTTATTTGAACGATTGGGTTTTTTTACTGCCTCTTCTAAACTTGAATTACAGACACAGTTGTCGTTAGGCCTGGAGACATGCCAGAAGCTGGGTTTACAAATTAATTGTAAGAAATCAAACTTTGTTCCCTCTCAGCAAGCTTCCTTTATTGGAGCTTGGCTAGACTCCACTGCAGCAGGAGTTTTCTTGCCATGTGACAAGGCCTTAACCATCAAGACTCTGGCTAACTGGTTTATCTCAATTGGATTTCAAAGGACTGTTACTGTTCTGAGACTTTTGGACTTAATGGCCTCCCCACACTGCCTTTGTGGTTCTCTTTGGCCATCTCAGGATGTGGCCTCTACAAAACTGGTTTTTGCAGGGTTTTAGCCACGCTATTCATTCTCAGAACCAGCAGTTCTCCATTCTGAGGGTGGTGATAGGAGTCTAAAAGTGCTTGCTCAACACTTTAGGTTGATTCTACCCTTCTGCCCAGTGCTCCATTTGGGTTCTTTCCCCCCACAAGTCATAGTTGATAACAGATGCCTCCTTTTCAGGTTGGGGTGCTCATTTCTTTTTTTTGGGGGGGGGGAATAAGTGTGTCAGAGAGACATGGTCTGAGAGTGAAAGAGGTCTCCATATTAACCTCTTGGGACTGAGGACTGTTCCTTATGCCCTCAACTCCTAAGGTGGTCCAAATTCAGATGGACAATGCTAAAACCATGTTTTATATAAACAAGCAGCAGGTTATAGCTTCCCTCCCTTTATGCCAGGAGGCCACTGCTACTTGGAAATAGGCAATTACAAACCAAACATCCCTTCAAGCCATCCAAATGGCTGGTTCAGAAAATATCACAACAGACTCACTTCACAGAACCAACACATGAATGGTCCATGAACTAGGATTACCTCTCCCCCCATCTTTGCATAGTAGGACTCCCCAACATTGGATCTATTAGCCACGAGGCTCAACACCAAGAGTGAGTCAAGATCCCCTCTTTTTAGAGGATATCTTTCAACTAATTGGAATTATTTTGCACCTTCTCTCCTATCCCTAGTGGCCAAATGAGTCAGACACAACTCCTGATTTCAGGTCTGATTACATGGGCCAAAGGGCATATTTATTTATTCAGGTTCCAGACCTATTGAGTGTACAGGGTACTTCCCACCCAAAGGTGTAGAAGAACCTGACTGCTAACTCCAGAGAATAACCCTACTCTGAGTCAGTGAGGTCAGTTCTTGTCAGTGCTCACAGCCCTTCAACGCGGCTGTCCTATTCTTACAAATGTAAGTGTTTCACCCTTTGGTTGGAAGACTGAGATTTCTCCCCAGCTAATTGTCCATTGTCACTTGTTTTGGAATATTTACTGTTATTAAAGAGCTCAGATTTCAGTATCTTCTGTCCATTTATAGCAATCTCTGCCTTTCAGGCTCCAGTAAAAGGGAAGTATGTCTTCTCACATGAGGTTTCAAAGAGGTTATTCAAGGACTTTAGCAATCTGTATCCTGAGAGGACACCCATTGTACCTCAGTGGTCCCTGTCCCCAGTACTAACTCTTGAAATATAAACCCCATTTGACACTTTAGCCACCTGCTCCCTGGATAAACTTACCTTGAAAGTGCCCTTCCTAGTGGCTAGTGTATCTAATGCCTCATGGTTTGCCTACTGCAGGGCACTCCCTGTGCCAATAATACATGGGATTGAATGTGTGGGCCTGAGATGGGCATTGGTTGAGAGCTTGGCCATCTGGCTGGTGTACCACTCGCCAACTGCACTAGCAGATTCCCTGCCAAGCTTGCAAGAGACAGCAGCCACCTGGATGTTACAGTACCAATGACTGTTTTCTTTGGGTGACTTTAACAGCTATATGGACAAGTCTGCAACTAAGGAAACCTCAGACCTGGTGTCTTCTATGGCAGCACTACAGTTCTCATACTGTATTTCCAGCCCCACCTGCCAAGCAGGCTACACTCTGGATCTGATCCGATCTTTTGCACAGGGGTAGAGGTTGATCAGATGTCAATAAATGGAGTGCCACGGCCAGATCACTCTGACCTGAAGGCCTGGCTATGTATACCACACCCACCTTGTATGGGAAGGGGCTTATGGATCCAGTTGGGTTCCTGAATGCTCTTCATGACCCAATGCCTCCCAGTGACTCTTTGGAAGACCTGGTGAATTGTGCAGAAGCAGTACATTTAATCTGGAAATAATTTTATCAGAAACACAAGGATTTTCATATGCAAATTTTAAATGGGGGAGGGTCTAAAACAGATTAAAAATAGGCCTTGGGGTGTATAGACATGCAAGAAGTTTCATGAAAACAGGAATTAGCTTAATGCTTGTACATCCTTCTGAGCCAATGTGGTATAAGAGCTAGGTTTTTGGATTTTGACTCTAGAGCTGTCGGTTTCAATCCCTATACATTGTATCTTATTTGTACTCAGATCCAAGGTCCTAATTTGTGGATAAGCTCTTAATGGGCCATAGCTCATCTGATTTGTGTTGTTTTTTTAAAAAAAACTTTCTGATGTTGTCCCACTTCCAATGTGTCACTCTTCACCTTGGCTGCTATGAAAATTTGGGCAAAATTTATTTCTTTACAGAGCATACCTTTTGGATCTTTGGCTTTATAATGTTTAATAATGCAGGGGTGGTAAATTGTGATTCTCCAGATGTCCATGGACTACAGTTACCGTGCTGGCAGGGGCTTATGGGAATTGTAGTCCTTGGACATCCAGAGAGTCACAGTTAGGCCACCCCTGTTTTAATATGCTCATTATTGTAAATTCAAACCAGGGTAGATATTTTTCTGAAGGATCAGTTTAACATGTACTTTAATTGAGACTGCAAGTATGGTATGTGAAGGGAAATCACTGTATTCTTACATGTATCTGTGTTTATTTTTATTTGCAATTGCCTTAGGCTCGATGCAATACATTTACCGAGGGCCTGATTTATACCAGTCACACTCTCTCAGCCTAACCTACCTGAAAAGGGGCTCTTGTGAGGATAATGTGGGAATGGGAGACTGTGTATGAACACGATGCACATAATGATGGACTTCCGTGAATATCTGGGAGGGGTCAAGGAAGCTCAGCACTGGGGGTGGGATTTTAACCCCTCAATGATTCTTATTCTCTAGGTGCCCCAGGCATAGAAGTTAAGCCCTGGTTGGTATTTGAATAGGAAGGAAGTCCAGGGTTACTGCTCAGAGGCAAGCACAGGCAAACCACCTCTACTCAGCCCTGGCCTTGAACCCGCTCCAGGATTGCCCTAGGTGGGCTGCAACTTGATGGCAAAGAAACCCCAAATCTCACAATCTCAGTAAAGTCTCTGTGCTTCTATCCATTCCGGGAGTGAGGGTAGGGTGGGGGTAGGTGCATCACATGGTGCTGTCTGTCCCCCCCCCCTTGGGAAAATTGCAATTCCAGGGGCCAGCTGAAATTGCCAAGACTGCAGGAGGAAAGGGTTAGAGCCAGCACCTCAATACATGTACATGTGGCACCACAATAAGTCAGGGAGCCTGAAGATTGGGGGAGTCAGGAGATCCATTCACGGGTACCTTGTTTTCCTCACCTCGTTTGATCATTCTTAAGCAATAAAATAAAACAAAACACAGAGAGGCTTGGAGCTCTAAACGTAAAACTGGAACTCACAAACAGCAGCTAAAGAGGCATTATATATAGTTTTCAGGACAGGAAATGGTTGCCTGGCATTAAGTGACGTGTTTGCTCTTTGTGCCATTTAGAGCTGTTAATGGAGCATCTCCAAGAGATCCGAATGCTGAGGCACCAGCTCGAAGAATCCATTAAAACCAATGAAAGCTTGAGAAAGCAGCTCGAGCAGCAGGTGGCAGACTCTGCCCTGGACCAAGGTAATGTGTATTTCACGACTAGGGCATGAAGTAAGAGGGAAGTGGAGCTATGCAGAGAATGGGCTCCTGGACAGATAAAATCCCCAAGCATGAAGAGATGCTGATTGAACCTCATTGTGAGCATCTATCCAGCCATAATAATACTGATGGCTTCTCCCACTCCCTCCTATTGGATTAATCAAGTTATAACCTGAATGGGCAGACTGGGGTTACAACTGGGGAGGGAGGAATGCCTGCAGAAGAGAGCATTTTACGTTGATACTTCATCAGTTGAGCTGGCTACTGGTTTCAAAGTATGCTTCAGGGTCCTGGATTTGACTTGGGACACCCTCAGGATCATTGGCCCGGAGTATCTTCTGGACGGTCTGCTCCTGAATCAGCTCTCCCTCTCTTTGCGGTCTGCCAGTGATGTTCTCCTCCAAATTCCATTTCAGTTTGGGGCTTAAGTGATTTACAGCTGAAACAGGGCCTTTTTAGTGGTTGCCTTAACATGGCAAATTTCGCTGTCCTTTAGAGGCATATCCATCTTCTTCACTGGTTTCTTTTTGAAGGCTGGCAAGAACATTTTCTTAATCTCCTGGGACTTGTGGAATTTTAGATCTTTTTGAAAACTTGGTATTTTATATAGCCGTTGCTTGGTAACTGTCTTGATTTTAATTGTGTACTACTTCTAAAACTTGGTTAAATATATATCTCAGTGCAAATAGTAAAATATACTAAGCTTGAATTGTGTCTGCGGCCTCTAATTTGGTGAGCCGGTTTTGAGTCCCCATTCCTCCTCCGCGAGCAGCCAGCTGGGTGACCTTGGTCTAGTCACAGTCCTGATAGTGGTGTTCTCGCAGAGCAATTTTGTCAGAGCTCTATAAGCCTCACTTTACCACACAGAGTATCTGTTGTGGGGAGAGGAAGGAAAAGGCAATTGTAAACCGCTTTGAGACTCCTTCGGGTAGTGAAAAGTAAGGCATAAAAACCAACTCTTCTTCTAATACCTGGTGCAGAATGTGGGATCCACAGAATCATAGATGTATGAGTGCCAAATTAGGAGGCACCCAGAGTATGGTTGGAAAGCATGTAATTATGAAAACATGAAAATAACAGGTTCAGATCTGGTCAGGACCTGCATGAGGAACTACCGGGCAACTCTAGGCATTCCACATTGGGCTTTGTGATGGAAAGGTAGGCAAGCAAATGGAGTTAAATAAATGTTTTGCAAGCAAATGGAGTTACATAAATGTTTGGGGCAGCCTTTCTCAATTTTTTTACCATTGAGAACCCCATGAAACATTCTTCAGGCTTTGAGAAACCCCAGAAGTGGCACGATTTTCCAGAATATGTTTCGGAAGCAGAGCTGTAGACATGCCCATCCAGGGGCCCTCCCCTCCCCTCCCCTCCCCATCCCCTCCATCATTTTTTTTGGGGGGGGGCAATTTACATGACCATCTATGGTCTTATCACCTGCTAAACGTTTAAAGAATTTTAAACATATATTAAAACTTAATTCCTACCCATTTAGGAAACCATTTCATGTTTGTTATGAAACCCTGGTTGAGACAGCATGGTTTAGGGCAGTGGTCCGCAACCTTCTTCAGGCTGCGGACCGGGGACGGCGACCACCCGGCTGCACATGCCGTGCATGCGTGGCACTCTTGCACATGCGCGTTTGCGCCATGCACGGCCGCAAACGCGCATGTGCAGCACTCCTGCAGAGGCAGGGAGCTGCAGCCTGGTGCCAGGGCCTTCGCGGCCCGGCACTGGGGACCACCGGTTTAGGGCATGGGGTGTTTTAATCCCAAAGTACTAACACCTGTTTCAGCCACATAGTGCAGGGCAGAAACATAACCACTTTATTGGAGCAGGACAATAACACGTCGCTGGGAATGCCTGAGACCAGACTGATTTTTCAAGCCTACCTGCATGAGAAGACAGAAATGAGCCCCTCCTCTTCTCATTTTTCATGCCCCTACTGGGGTTGAAAAAAAGTGCAACCCTTGAACATTGTCTCTCCATCTATTTTGTTGTTTAAATGGCTGCTCCTGCAAATGACAGTTCCTCACGGGAGTAATTTACACTGATGGAAAAATATATCTAAAACCCCCTGATTTTGTTCCTGAAGTATTTACCCGCTGTTGGAAAGGCACACGGTTCTCACAAAATGGCAATACCTGAAATGGTTCCAGCTACTTTATAGCTTCATAAAGATTCAGGGGTGGGGGAGATGGCTGTTAATGCAGCATGCGTATATTATCTTACGCCTTACATCCATCTCTCTGTTACTTTAGCAGATTTATCACTGTTTGATGGAAAAATTCAGAGGGGGAAAGGAACAGAGCTCCTAATGATAAGTAAGAGATGACCCTCTTGCTTTTCGGGCTCTGAGCATGTGGCTAGATCAAATGGCAAATTCCGGTACTGTAATGTGTTTGACCTCAATTTGGCCGCTCACCTTCTTGCATATGTAGGAGTAACGGCCACATGAGAAAGTTAGTGATGTCACTGAAATGTGTAATATGAATTTATGTAGCTCATAATTTTGGGATGAATTACACATCACCCCCGATTTCCTAGGAGGTTCCTCTACAGCTCAGAATGTAAAATGTCCTTCAGCACATCTGTAGAATCTCCTTTCAATATAATTCTTTCCCCCATTTGTAGACAGAAATAAAAGCTCAAACAATACTACATACACCCCGCCAAGGGGATTTTAAAGGCCTGAGTGCAAACTGAAGACAAGTCCAAGGTTGCTTTGGGAGGAACAGAAGCTGTGTAATCCAGGTGTGGCCAAACTGTGGCTCTCCAGTTGTCCATGGACAGTTGTAGTCCATGGACATCTGGAGAGCCACGATTTAGCCACCCCTGGTGTAGTCCCTGAGCTTGTCTGCCTAGTATCTTGGAATCTCCTTAACTTAGATCCCTCACGGCTTTGCAAACACGTTTTTTTTGTTTGTTTTATTTGTTCTTTTTCTCATCTTTTTTCTTGATCAGCACCCCCCCCAAAAAAAAAACACGCATTTTTGACAAAAGAACTGAATTTATGACAGTGTCTTTTCCTCCCAAAGCATGGGGTTCCAATGGGTCGGACACGACTTCACAACTAACAACAATATCATTTAAAAAATATTTGCAATAGTGGTGGATTGTAGAGCATCACCTTGAAAAATGGCATGTTATTAAGGAGTTTATACCGGTGCAGGTAGCCCTTGAGATGGGCCAAATCCATTTATTTATTTCCTTAAGGCAGGGCTGAGCAAATCCCAGGCACCAGGTCACCAAGGCACACAGAAATTCCATTGCAGTGCCTATTATTTTCATCAGTCATTTATTGGAAGAGCCTCTTGACGATCCTTAAGAGAAGTTCAAATTTTATTTGGGTAAGGGGAAGAGGTTAGCTTTTTGTTGTCGTGACAATGAGCTGTACCCCATATTTAATTATATGCTATGACACTTTTGTTAAAGCTGTAAAAAAAATAACATGCTGTGAATTAGGGCTTTTTTGTAACAATGGCTCCTACATTTTTCAGGTGGATCATAAAGCCAAAGAATAGGCATACTGGTTCCTATAGGTGTGACATAAGATTTCATGGCCTCCATGACAACCATGGGGCTCTCCCATAATATCTTAACTCCCATGCCTACAGCGGAACATGTGTTCAATGTAGTTTTCTTTGCTGGCCCATTTTGTTCTAGTTCAGGAGTGGAGTGAGTCTTATATCCTAGATTGACCGTTGCTTCGTAGTGTTTAGACTCACAGAGACATGGAATCTCTGGAGGGCTGGAGACATATTTGGATGCTCTGCTTCTAGAATCAGATCGTTCATCTTCTTACAGATTCTGGTATTTCTTTAACTGAGGGAAAGCAGCAGCCCCTCCCCTTCAGAGCTTGATAGAGGCCATTTTCCTGCCTAACAGTCATGTGATCCCCAGAGGAAAGGGGGTCTTCATATTAGCCTCTTAGAGTTACATGCAGTACCATCTGCCCTTATCTCATTTGTAGAGCTCACCAAAGAGAAAGTCATTCAGGTCATTACAGACAATACTACAGCAATAGGGTTTTCTGGGAGTGGATCTTTTTGCCACCCGTGCCAATGCAAAAGCCCTGATATTCTGTTCTAAAACACGACATATGAAGAAAGGTTGGGGGAGCTTGGTCTGTTTAACCTAAAGAGGAGACGACTGAGAGGGGATCTGATAACCATCTTCAGATATTTAAAAGGGTGCCATATGGAAGATGGAGCAGAATTGTTCTCTCTTGCTCCAGAGGGACAGACCAGAACGAATGGGATGAAATTAATTCAAAAGATATTCCATCTAAATATCAGGAAGAAGTTCCTGGCAGTTAGAGCGGTTTCTCAGTGGAACAGGCTTCCTCGGGAGGGGGTGGGTTCTCCATCTTTCGAAATTTTAAAACAGAGGCTGGATAGCCATCTGACGGAGAGGCTGATTCTGTGAAGGCCAAAGGGTGGCAGGTTACAGTAGATGAGCGATAGGGATGTGAGTGTCCTGCATAGTGCAGGGGGTTGGACTAGATGACCCACGAAATCCCTTCCAACTCTATTATTCTATGATTCTATGATTTTATTCTACGTTCCAACTCTAGGGGAAGCCTTTCAAATACACTGGACTGGTACTCTGCTTTATGCCTTTCAACTGTTCCTGTTGGCCAAAATTCATGAAGAGCATACGTGGTATATCCCGATCACTCCCTTTTGGCCCACACAAGCCTGGTGTCAGGTCCTGCTATCATTGTCTGAGGGCCCCAACATACACCTTCCCTTAACTGCATATTTACTTCACTGGGGTCCTATTGTCCCCCATCAAGTGAAAAGGCTCAAGTTGACAGTTTGGTAGCTGAATGATCCTGGTTTTGGTTCGCCAACCAAGTAGCCAATGTTCTTCTTAAAGCACCTAGACACTCTACTAGAAGGTCTTATCTGAGTAGATGGGTTTCGTTTTCTAACCAGGCAAGGGAGTCCACACAGAAAATTGGCCTACTGCCTTGGTATTTGAGTATCTGCTCTCAAAGAATCTGGTTTATAAGTTTCTACTGGTCACTGTGGGAAGCTGCAAGCTGGAATGGATGGATTTGGTCTGATCTAACAGGGCTCTTGTGTTCTGCCAGATATAGAGATACTCAGAATGTGGAATTTAGGCTTTTTGAAATTGTATAATTCCCACATGTAAGGAGAAATGAACGTGCCTGTGTAGATGTGCACACGCACACACACACACAGAATCTCTCTTAGAACATGGTTTTATATACAAGCTGGTATATACAGCTGAAACTCATAGCAGAGCAGAAATAATGACAGCTGACAAACACAGCAAACCCGTGAGCCGCTTTTCCTTAGACCCAATTTGATCTATTGTCACTTCGATCCATCACATCTTCAAACATTTCTGCAGCCTAGACACTGGCTTGCTGGTTACAAATAAAAGCGGGGTGTCTCAGCACTTTGGAATCATCTTCAGTTATTTATCATCAGCCAAGGCTCCCAAACTGAGTCATGAAAAAATAGTTTGAGCAGCTTCAAGGAGAATCACTACTCCAGCTGAGTTCAGTGGAATGCACCTGGCTTTCCTCTGTTTGGGCTATAAAGGAATTTTTTTTTCTAGCCTCCAACCTGAGACCCTTTAATTGGAGATGCAGTTGATGAAGCCGTGCAGATTCCGCATGGAGGTGGTCTTCCTGCATCCCCATGGAGGACATTTTTTTACCAGCAGACAAGGTCCGCCCTGGATTACTGCCTCCTCATTGAGGCAGCCAAGGCCAAACAGTTCTGCCGCCCGTGTGTGTGTGTGTTATTTTCAAAAAGGTGGAATCACAATCTCACCTTTGTACAATTTTTTTTAATACCCTATTCTGTCCCCTCTGGGCTGCTGTAGGAGGGGGCAGAGCTGGTTCTTCTAGGCTCAGCTCTTCCCCCATCTACATGGGACTGCATCAGGGTAGGCCCTGTTGGCCCCCACGGCAGACCAGGGAACATAGATCTTTCTGCATATCCATGCCATGGGGCAACAGTGCACTATATGGCTGCGGAGATTAGCCCCACTGCCATACGAGCCCAGTTTTCTCCACCCGTGTAGAATCGGTACCAGGGATCTTCCTCACACAGATCTTCACAACTGATCCCTGTCCCCTTTCTTATAAAAGATGCTTTGCTCCAAAAGTACTGATCCAGGGTGTTCTGCTTGGCAGTGGCTCCCTGAAATCTCACGCAAGTCTTTTCACTCTTCAATACCTAACATCCTTGAACATGCAACTCCCACAAAGCGTGAGAGCTGCCACTGAGCTGTGAACCATCTAGCCAAGCTTTGTTTACTCAGGCTGACCGTCTCTGTCTCCAACCCTAACCCTGGAAGCCACTCCACACAAAGTCTGCACAACCTCAGATGCCTTTCCCCCACTCCCTTCAGCAGGGAGATCAGCCAGGACTTACAAGGCAGAGAACTCACATCCTTCTTTGAAAATGCAGTAATTTACAAGGCACTGAAAATGCCTGCAATCTGTCTTTCCATAATCTCTGGCTGGAGGCCCAAGATAAGTGTGGCAGTGTCTGTACTCACGCTATTATTTGCCAGGGATAATTTGCAATGTTGTTGATATTCGCCTAGCATGAGAAGCATCGTTAGGAGGGCTTGCTCAGAGTCTACCTGAATTACCTTCTCTCTGTAGTGATGATAACCTTCAGAATATATAGGGGATAAATAGCTTTCATAGTGTGTGGCGTTCTCCTCCTGCCCCTGCCCCTGCATTGTTTAAATTGTTCTTGTCTAGGAAAGTTTAATCTTTACTGACCTCGAGATGACTCATAAATCATTTTTATGTATATATTTATAGGTTCTGCAAACGTTTGTATCCATGGCTCAGAGCAGCATAATTCCCTGACTTCTGAAATTCATTTCCTGAGGAAGCAAAATCAACTTCTGAATGTAATGCTGGCGAAAGGATCTCGAGGTGAGATAAGACAACTCAATGCTAAGGGAACATGACAAAGTTTGGAGAGGGCCTATCATGTGAATAAGGATGGGAAAAAGCTTTTTGTTACCACTAGGCAGGCAGGCAGGCAGGCAGGCAGGCAGGCTCTCTCTCTCTCTCTCTCTCTCTCTCTCTCTCTCTCTCTTTCTTTCTTTCTTTCTTTCTTTCTTTCTGATATATATATACGTACCCGTTTCTTCATACCCTTGGGAGCGGAACTAAATAGAACTAAGCAGAATAAAGGTCCTTTAGTCCTTATTCGGTTAAGGGCTCACCCCTCCTCCATGGTAAGAGTTTGTGAAGGTCCCAATGTGGGGCTGCAGAACAGGATGGATAATGAAAACAGGGTTGCACTTGCCTGTAACTGTTGTTCATTGATGTCTTGTGTGCAGGCACACATTCCTTCCCTCCATCCCCGCTGTGAGCCCAATTGGTTTGTTGGGCCGGTCTCAGCTGCACTGTGTTTGGTTCTCTGTTTTTGCCACTTAGGGGCTTGCAGTGGCATGTCAGAAGTTAGGGAAGGGGGTGCTCCACCCTCAAAACACATGGTGGGATGACTGGCACATTTGCAGTGATGAACAGTTTTCTATAGCCGGCCGGCACTTGCACAGTCCCATTGTGTATCTGCAAACAAGACGTCAATGAACAATGGTTACGGAAGTACAACCATTCAAGGCATCTCATGGGTTAAACCTTTCTGTTCCTATCAAATAACTTTCATTCCAGAAGTCCAAAAAAAAATGCTAAAACTGTAAGCATCGGACAAGTATCTAATTTCAGCCATGACTTCCTTGGTTTTGATTTTGTTTTCTTGGGGTCCTCCTCCCTGCAAGCACATCTTGAGTTCCATCTGCTTCTTAAGCTCCTTTGAACAACTTGTGGTTCTTCTTGCAGACAAGCAAAAGGAGAACGAAAAGTTGCGTGAGTCCCTTTCCACGAAGCATGCCATCATAGAGCGCCTTCACAAGGACTATGAGCGCATGAAGAAGGAAAATGAGAAGCTGCAAAAGCAAGCAGGCAAGAGGGAGGAAGAGAACGGGCAGCTGACCTGTGAAGTTTATAACATCAGAAATGAGTTAAATAGGTAATAATCCTGTCATTGCTTAACTCTCTGTCGATTAGAGTGAGGCAGCCAATTTTCTGTAACTGTGAAAATGATGGTCCCTCTTAAGCTGGAGTGGCCAGAACTGTAGGCATGAGTAAAGTGAATTTCTATTCCAGTGTTATTATCTTTTATGTGACTCCCTGGATAAGCTTTGTTTCCCACTGTAGGCCAAACTGGATATTATATGTAAACCCATTTTGAAAACCCAGCAACCACTCCCCCCTCTAAAATAACCTTTTGGGGTGAATGGATGTCAGAAACCCCCATGTATTTCTGCCATGATTATATTTTGCTGTACTTAGTGTGTTACCCAGATGGCTTTGTTTGACACCCCAAGGTTGATTTCCTGCTGCTGTATTTTATGCATACCAACCTCCCGAAACATTCCTCACCTCCTCTCCCTTATTTCTCTCTGTTCCCCTCCCTGTTTGGTTCCTTGTTTCCCACATCTTCCCATTCCTTGAAGCTTAGATTGTTATCTCCATGTTATGACTCCCTTTGAACTGTGCCTGGTTTGAATTCCCAGGGAAGAGGGAGCCCCTATATTGCCTACCCTATACAGTTCTGACTATGCCTTCAAATTAGATGCTTGTATTTCTAATAAAGAAACTTTAATTCAAAGAGTTATTTAGAATGTGGAGTCTCTCACAATGGGTAGGGCATCTGTTTACCTCTCCTTCCTTACACAAATTCTCAGCATTGTATGTAACTTACTGCATCTTCTGCTCCATTTTGTCCTTAAAACAACCTTTGAGGCAGGTTTGACAGAAAGAGAGAAGCAGATACATTAGCTTCATAGTGGAATATGGATTTGACCCCAGGTTGAAAAGAGTGCAGCATCTCACTACTATGCTACATTGGCCTCTAAATGGACACAGTGTATGTGTAACACAGGCTTTCTCAACCACAGTTTTGTGAAACCCTGGTGTTTCTTGGCAGCCCTAGAAGCGTTTCCCAAATGGGTCATAGTTAATTAATTTTTATATGTCTATTTCAAATTTGTTAAATATTTCTCGAATAACATGACCATATATTGTCATGCCAACCTTCCTACCCCCCTCCACAAATAGCCAATGTTAGACCTTGAGCAGGTGATAAGGGGAGGGGTCCCAGGTGGGCATGTCCACAGCTCTGCTTCCCAACCACATTCTGCACCACCGTGCCATTTCTGGGGTTTCTTGAAACCTGAAGAATGTTTCAGGGTTTCTCGATGGTAAAAAAGTTGAGAAAGGCTGGTGTAACTTCTTCTTTGCTCACCATTTTTGCCTTCCAAATAGCCACTGCCCATGGTGGACTAGGTGTATGTTTCCTCATACAAACAGGATTTGGAACTCCACTGGAGTAAAATCACTTGAGGGAAGAATCAATCTACCCATCAGGGATTTGAAAGACATGTTTGCATATAACAGTTAACCGGTTGCCCCTTTTCTCTGCAGGTGAACCCTTTGCAGGATAGAAAGCTTAGCAGTAAGGAAGGTATTTTCCCTTTAGACCAGCAGTTCTCAACCGATGCAATGCCACAACCCTAACTGCAGCAGGGGCAACGCGCACAAGTGTGGGGCGGCGCGCACGGGCACGCCCAGGGACACAACAATCTGGAGGCAGCCAGTGCCATGACTCTGCCTCCGGCTGCCACTGCCTGTTACCAGCCACCAGCCGCCATGGCCACCAACCTGGCGCCCCCGTAGAGGGGGCCAGGCGACCCCAACTGGGATCGGGACTCCAAGGTTGAGAACCACTGCTTTAGATCATGGTCCAGTGGCACCAGGGTTTAAGCTTTTGAGAATCAAAGCTCCCTTTATACAATACTGGGAGAGTCGGGGAATCTTGTTGGTCTTTAAGGTGCCACAGGACTAAAATCTTCCAGTTGCTAGATCTTAGCACTCTTTGGAGGGGTGTAATAGAAGAGATGGTTCCACAGAAATCTTGCTCTTCTACTGCATTTGCCGGGGTCTTAAGCTCTGACTAATCATTTCAATTGGAATGTCACAGGCTGCAGACAGAGCTGAACGCCAAACAGCACCAGCAGTTGGAGAACGACAAATTGCTGCACTCTTTGCAACTGGAGCTCAAGGTGTATGAAAAATTAGATGAAACCATCAGAAGTCCAAAAGGTATGAATCGGTGTGATCTTGCCCATAGCTTTTTCTTGCTGCAGGCCTCATCTGTCATGTGCCATGCCAACTTTTCCAGGTTCCTCCTGGAGGCAAAGGGGTGGCAGGTTACAGTAGATAGTGATTGGGATGTGAGTGTCCTGCATAATGCAGGGGATTGGACTAGCTAGCCCACGAGGTCCCTTCCAACTCTATTATTCTATGATTCTAGGGAGGATTTCCTCATTAGTTCTCATTGGGGCAGGCAATAAGAGCTGCTATTGTTCAAATGTTTGTCCAAATTGGCCTCAACCATAAGCCCAGCAGAAGAGATCCATCTTGCAGTCCCTATGGAAGTTCCATTAGGGCCCTGATGTTCTCAAGAAGATCATTCTACCAGGCAGGGTCCGAAAAAGCCATGGCCATGGTCAAGGCCAGTTGGACCTCTTTTGGGCCTGTGACTACCAGGCGATTTGCTGTGGCAGAACGGAGCACCCTCCAGGGGACATATGACCTGAATGACCCCTGGAGGTGGACCCTCCTTAATCTCTCTCCACTCCCTCAGCAAAATGCATGGTTCATGTTATGCTCTACTAATTTATATTTTAATTTCCAGGCCACCCCTCCCCTCAAGTGGCCTCAAGGTGGCTGACAACACATAAAAACATATTTAAAACATAATAAAACATTTAAAATAGAGCCTTTTGTGGCGCAGAGTGGTAAGGCAGCCGTCTGAAAGCTTTGCCCATGAGGCTGGGAGTTCAATCCCAGCAGCCGCCTCAAGGTTGACTCAGCCTTCCATCCTTCCGAGGTCGGTAAAATGAGTACCCAGCTTGCTGGGGGGTAAATGGTAATGACTGGGGAAGGCACTGGCAAACCACCCCATATTGAGTCTGCCATGAAAACGCTAGAGGGCGTCACCCCAAGGGTCAGATATGACTCGGTGCTTGCACAGGGGATACCTTTACCTTTAAAACATTAAAAAAAATTAACATTTCATTCCGCAGTGCCCCCCCCCCGCCCCGGTGTCATTCAATCCCTCTTCTTGGTCTTAATAGACTTCCCACAGGCTTGGGGGATCAGTATGGAGATGAAATAGAGAGAAGGCATCCGAACGGATGAAGGCAGGGGAAGGCCAGCAGTTGTGTCTCAGCTAACCTGGCCTCAGCCATAGGCCTGCTTTTCTTGACTCAGACTGTCTACTTTTTGGCTTCCATTAGGACATCTTGGTCTTCTCACCTACGTTATCAGTCACCTATCCTGCCCTTCCTCTCCAGATCCCGGGGTGGCCTTCCTGATTCTAACTTTCCCCACTATTCTCATAACATCCCTGTTATGGGCTGTGCTAAGAGAGAGGAACTGGACCAAACTGGACCAGGATCACCCTAGGAGCTTTATGGTTGGGTGGGGGTTTGAAAATTGTTTTCTGCCACCAAATTAAGTCACATATCTCTTGCCATTCTTTCAAATTGATACCTTAAATCCTTAATCTGCTTCTTGCACACTCCTAGATGCGGCAAGATGCTCATCTTAACCTTCTGAGTCTTCTATGCCCTTGCTTGCCATGGTCTTCATTCACAATTCCCAATAGCTTGTGACCTTTTCTCCTCCACTTCCTCTGCTGCTCAAAGCTCCCGTACTATCTCAGTTGCCTCTGCCCTTTCTCCCTTGATCCCTCAGTACTTCCAGAAAACCTTTCACTGATTTGAAATTCTTTCTCATACCCCATTTTACCATGTGTGTCACAACCTCTTAGTCTCCCTACCCTACTTAAAACTAAACTTTAGTACAGACTTTCTCAGCCAGGATTTCATGAAGCCCAAGGATTCTTGATGGCCCTGGAAGGGTTTCCTGAATGGGTGGAAATTAATTAATTTTTAATATATTTTTCAGGTGATTTTTAATATACATTTCAGGTGACATGACCTATAAGGTCATGTTGAAATTTCCCCCCTCCAAAAATGGATAATGATGGGCTTAGAGGGGGTGGGAAGGGGAGGGGTCCCAGGTGGGTGTGTACATAGCTATGCTTTCCAATCATATTCTGCACAATCATGCCATTTCTGGGGTGTCTCGAAGCATGAAGAATGTTTTAGGAGTTTCTCAATGGTAAAGAAGTTGAGAAAGGCTGCTTTAGTATCCCTAATTGAAATGTATGTACATTTTTGTTTTTTCTCCACTGAACGCTCTTCTTTCCCTTTGTGATCTTGTCCTAAATTTTAGATGGTAGGTTCTTCATCACAGGGCCTGGACATTTTGTATGGTGCTTGTAAAGTGGCAAAATACACGGGGAAAAGCCACAACAGCATTTGAGATTTGATCCTACCCTACAACACATGGCTGGTGTCACTTGAGAAAAACCATTTTCCAAGTTAGCATCTCTTCATGCTGTTAAGAATATAGCCACTCGTCTGGAAGCTATTAAATGTTGGTTCTTCCAGATGACAAACATCTGCTGGTTTAGGATGCAAAATGACTGACATCTGCTAGTAAAAAAAATTGCAGGCTACTTATTTTAGTGGACTTTTTTCCAGGCAATGATATAGCTCAATTCTAATGATTCGCTGCCCAGTTCCCCAGGTGGGATAAGTTTTCCATTGGAAGAAAAAGAGGAAAAAACTGTATGAAAACGTAGGGACAGCATAATATTCTCTTGCAACATAATCTTAGAGCACATCCATAATACCTATCTTCTGTCGGATGTCAAGTAGTCCTAGCATTTTTGGTGGAGTGGCACTGAATTTGTTGGGGACAGCAGCCCCCCCCCCCCCCGCCAAATTGTGTTTTTAATACATCTTCCCCAACACTGGGAAGTTCTCCGGTGCCTCTCCTTTTGTACGCGGATGACGCGGTCCTCCTTTCTTGTACCAAGATTGGCCTAAAAACACTTTTTAAAAATTAAGTATTAATTAACTCCCATCAATTTGGGAAACCCTTTCAGGACTGTCAAGAAACCCTGGTTGAGAAAGCCAGTCATAAACTATGATATTCTGCCACGTTAAGAACATTTCCCACCCCAGCTCTGTTTGGCTCATGATGATTTCAGATAGACAGACAGATTATTGCTTTTTGTATTTTAAGTGGTTGTAAACAGCCTTGAGCATTCTTGAAAAGAAAAAGCAGCTAAGTAGGTAAATTTGGGGAGGGAGTGATAATTTCTACGTTTATGTGTTTATATTTTAAATGTAGGTGCATTGAACTTAGTGTGAATTTCAAAAAAGTTAATTTGCTGGAGCTCCAAGCTCAAGTAAGAGAGAAATCCCAAATAAGATAAGACATAGCAACAGTCAGAGAGACTCAGTAGTTAACTGATGAGGGGGTGAAGCAAAAGGCTAAGTGAGAGAATTCTCTTAAATCATTTAATTCCCAGATCCTCCTGCATGTAGTCACAATATCCAACATTGTAACCATATAATGAAAACATTCTCTTTTTTTGTCCTCAGTTTCAAATGGGATCTTTCTGCAATCTAGCCCCTCACGATTCTCATTTTCCTGTCTGAAATATTCTTTGTTTCTTTTCGGTTTATTCCTTTTCTTCTTTTTTTTTCTTTTTTCTCGATTCTTTCTATTTTCTTTCCTCACTGCCCCCCCCCCAACCAATGCTTTCAAATGCCCTTCAGAATTTACAAATCTTTTTGGTTCCAGTTCCTTATTATCCATAATTTCGCCTTGGGTATGCAACATTAGCTTTTATAGACAAATTGAAAAATAATTTTGGCTCTTATTAAATCTTCGGAGGGTAGAAGCAATTAAGATTGGTGGATCCCCTCCCCGCAGGCCATTATCTGCCTACTGTTTGTAGTTAGTTCTTAATATCTGGCTCAAATGCGCTCATTCAGCATTTAATAATGACTACTCTAATTGTTTGCAACGGTGATTTATTTTTGTTAAATGTCCTCAGATCTCAGGCGCGACGGATCAGATGAGTGCTGGAAAGATCAAAACAGCCCACTTGACTTGCACGAACTATTAACTGAAATACGGGACCTGAGAACACAGCTTGAAAAGAGCATCCAGGCAAACAGGGCACTGCATGAGAAACTGGAAGAGCAGCTTTCACGAGGCAGGAGAGAGAAAGCCAGCTCAGGGTCAACTGTGAATATCAACTACCTTTTGAAACAAGAACTGCAGCATTACACTGGGATAAATGGTACGGTACAGTGCACATTCAGATGCCTGACTTTGCTTTAAAGGGGTCTCGTCAGAGCCCGTCCACCAAAAAGCATGTCTGTAGGCTGTGCTGATTTTCTCTCTTGACAAATTTAACTCCGTCGAGACAATCTTTTGAGAAGGACTCTCTGGTCTTTATCTCAGAAACTTCCATCCATCCCTTCCTGTTGCTTACAGCTGTGGGTGTATGTGGGGGGGGGGGGGGGAAAGATTTTTTAGACTATTAAAAAAAAAAAGTTGGGTTACATTTCCATGCATTTTTTTGCTTACCTGAATGGTTTATTTAATGCACAAGCATAGAGTATTTGCTCCAGGCGGCAGCACATTACTCACCAAGGATCAATATGTGCCTTGGATGGTCTGTGAATAAATCAGCAGAATAAATTTTGTACCCTAGGGGGATATTCCCCCCCCCCATTTGCATTGCTGTTAAATGAAGGACGCTAGCAATTTAAAATGTAAGAGGAGACAGAAAATATTTGCATGGAAATCTTCCTCATAAGGTGACATCCAGAGGTTTCCAACACCATGCAACATAAATGAATGCTTCTTGGTTCAGAATGCTACAGAAACCAATTCTGTAGATCATTGTTTCTAGAAGTGTGCAAAAAAACCCAGTATTTTTCAGGTTTGCATATATCAAACCCAAAACTTATCAGTATTTTCCAGAACTCCCAAATCCCAATACCAGTATGGTATTCAGATTTAGGCCTTTTTGGAAATCTGATTTTTTTAGGGCCACATTATACCCTTTGGGGACCATTATAGTCAGTGGTCTCCATAGGGTATAATGGAGAATCGATCCAAGGGTACATGGGGATCTGGGAGGGTGTTTTTGGAGGTAGAGGCACCAAATTTCTGGTGTAGCTGCGGATGCCTCTCCTCAAAAAACTCCCCAAGTTTAACAAAACTTGAACTAGGGGATCCATTCCAATGGGGCCCCAAAGAAAGTGTCCCCATCCTACATTGGTTTCAGTGGAAGGGGGAAGAAAGGAATGTAAAATGAACACAGTTTTTAAAATGCCTTTTCCAAGTTGTGAGTGAACTTTAAAGAGCAGTGAGCACCTGGAAGGCATTTAAAAGCACTGCAATCTTAAGTATTTGGGGGATTTTGGGGGTGTGGCTATTTCAAATAGCGGAAATAATGCCCAAATCTATATCACGCTGAAAGAATAGCCAGAAAATACACATAGAAATATTTTTCTCACATATAGCTGAATGTGCACCCCTACTGTTTTCTTTTTGTTTCTCTGATTGTGTTGAGCCAAGGTGAAACAAATAGACAGGTGGAACATGTGCAGAAGTGGTTTAGCCTGTTTCAGCCCAGTGTCATTTGAGTTTTCTCATACCATTCAAATTGGCAATAAAATTTAATTTCCTTTGCAGAAAGTCCAGTGCTGAAAACAGATATTTGTGGTGCAAGCAAATGGTCATAATCATAGAATCATAAAGTTGGAAAGGGCCATACAGGCCATCTAGTCCAACCCCCTGCTTAACACAGGTTCAGCCTAAAGCATCCAAGAAAAGTGTGTATCCAACCTTTGCTTGAAGACTGCCAGTGAGGGGGAGCTCACCACCTCCTTAGGCAGCCTATTCCACTGCTGAACTACTCTGACTGTGACATTTTTTTTCCTGATATCTAGCCTATATCGTTGTACTTGTAGTTTAAACCCATTACTGTGCATCCTTTCCTCTGCATCCAAGGATCTAATGTTTATATTTGAAGGGCCACTAAGTGGAGGAGGTTGGGGTATTTCTGCTCACTTTTATTTTGGAATTATTCTGTAGAATTGGACAGTAATCAAATGTTGTCACCCATTTGTTGGTAATGAAAGGAGGCCTAGTCTGTTCCACTCTTGGGTGCCTTCCTTACATTTAGCACAGAACCATGCTCAAATACTCCCTTGTTTAGGAGCATTAGTAGCCAATATTTGAATTGGGCACCGATACATTGATGTTTCTTGTCCACAATGCATAATTCAAAACCTCCAAGTTTATGGGCAAGAACTTAGTCTTTCCTGATGGATTTGAACATCATAACAGACTGAAGTTAGATTGAGGTCTTCCCTCTCAGCACTGTGCACAAAGGAATGAGAGAAGAAGCATGAAAGCCCTAAGGACAAACCAGGTTTGTTCTTATCACAAACTTAGTTTGTTTGTAACATCTGGGTATAATCTGTGGAGAGGACCAAATTGTTACCCCCTCCCCCAAAGAAAAAAGCAATGAAGTAGGTCTCTCTTGTCATCAGGTTACTTCCAGTTATTTCTATACCTGCCTTTATATTTCTATATCTCCCAAGCGTGTCAGGACCCAAGATATTTAATAGCAATATGAAAACAATAGGATAAAATAACCCTGTTTTGTAGGCTTGCCAGAAAACCTAGAGCAGTGGTTCTCAGCCTACCTGATGGCACGGCGCCCTTTGGGTCACCGAGGCCGCCGCCCCCGCCATGCTGCTATTTCAATTAGACAAGCTATCCTTAAAGATTATGAATATTTTAAAGATATTGGACATATCAAGTCAAAGTTGAGCCCTTTACAGCGCAGTCCTATAAAAAACTCATTTGGATAGATCTAAGTAGCTTCTGAGTAAGCCTGCTTAGGGTTGTACCTTAAAAGTCCAACAATTTCAGTGGGAAGAGTTTAAACCTATTCTTAACTCCCCCCACCAACATCAATGGGAATTCAGAGTATTGACTTGCCTGATCATGGTTCTCTCTCTCTCTCTCTCTCTCTTTTTTTTTTTTTTTTTTGCTTAGAGGCTTTGAAGATGGGCCACAAATAGATTTGCAGGTTTTACTCCTTTAACCAGGGGAAATGCTACCTTAACTAATCCAGATATTGGATATTTCATAAGATAGTATCTAAACCTTGCAGACTTTGCCCTCCAGCCCATGATTAGAACTCATGATGTCAAGATCTGTTACAGACTTCTCCATATTGGAAACAAATTTGTTTATTTATTTGGTTGCGTTTCTGTCCTGCATTACATGGACCTCCAGGTGTTGACCAGGTCAACTCTTCTTAGCTTTTTTGCAAGGTTCTCGTGCCCTCCACTGATATGCCAAGACACAATTATGGATGTGTAGAATATACACAGCTGTGCCATTGCCCTTTTACTAACAGCCTTCTCTTTTGATACCCAGAGTTCAAATTCCCCACTGCGGAGAGCAACATCCTTGACCTACAGCAGAAATACGGGTGCTGCACGTCACCATTCAAAGCAGGTACTACAACAGACGCCCAAAGTTCTGGGTTTTTAACACACCTTCCATGTGGCCTGATGATACCTACAAATCATTTCATTTATGTAGCTCCACTCTGGCTAATCCACACTCTGGGTACTGATAGATTGCAATGAGAAGAAAGAATGCAATAACTGCTTACAGTCACTTGTGAAGACGGCAAGGGAAGCGTTCATGGGAAGAACCAGTGGCAGGGGCCTCCTGGAAGGCACTTGGTGAATTTGGTCGTTTTCAAGCTGTGCTCTGGAAAGATAAGGGGGAAGGAGAAATTCTGATGAGCCCATCAAAGGGAAAAGACAAAAGCAGACAGGATCCAGGTACAGCTGAGAACCTTCCTGCTTCTGCCTCTAGGCCAGAGATTCTTAGATAGATCCCTCCATCATGCCAATTGCAGTCGTGAATGCCCAGCACCTACATGGCACCTGTAGGTCCGGCGTGAGGGATGAGGTGGAAGCTGGGCACATGATCATCTTGCCTGAAGCAAGATGTAACAAAGAACCTCTTCCTCCAGTTGCTTTCAAAACATCATTTTAATTGATGTTTCTGTTAATGTTTTTTTTTAAATTCTGTTCTCTTTGAGAGCCATCGATATGGCTGAATAGTAGGGCAAAAGTTCAGTAAAAGAATAATGCCTAAAGGTACATTGCTGGCCAAGGTTGCCCAGGCTAGCCAAATCTTGGAAGCTTCCTCCAGCAGAAGGGATTGGTGGCAAGCCAGGGAAAGCAGAGTGGGATGGGGAATGAGTTGACCTAGAGCTATAGATTTGAGCAGCTAGCCATCTTGCCTAGGACTACAGACCTTATCTGTCCTTTGGTCTCTTGTGCATTAGATGCGGAGCTATCGTTCGATGATTTGGACAGATCTTCCCAGCTCAGCTCCTCAGCTAGTCAGCCTCACGAGCCTCGCATCATTCCTGGCCATTGCGTCTGGGCAGACAAAAATGGCAGACATGTCCTTGGCTTGGTTGAGGACTATAATTCTTTACGGAAGCAGATCTCTGAAACACGAAAGCAGTTGTCTGCACTGGAGCTTCCGCCGAAAGCCATGGAACAGCAGGAGCTTGGAATGAAGGTATACAGCTCTGTAGCGAGCATGAATGGGTGTGACTATTTTTTAATTGTACTTTCAATAAAACACTTAATAGAGGAAACTGGTTTTCAGAAAAAAAAGTGCATTTTCTCCCCAGAAGCAGAGATTCAAGGCTGGAGAGTTTAAGACCAAGAGGCAGGAGAATATATGTCTGCTCCTCTTTAGGTCATCAATAGATCATTTAATATATCAAAAACAAAATCTTCTTATAAACAAGATTCAGGCATTGCCCTCCATTTGCTTTGAGATGTCATCACGTAGGCGTATTGAATTGGCTTCACGGTGCCAAGATTTTAAGCTGTTAATGCAATCTCTGAGTGATTAGATTACAAAGTAAGTAAGAAGAGCCTTCTTTTTAAATAAAATGGATCTTTTTTTAAAAGCACATTCTCATCCTTGACGATTAAGTGCTCCAGCGATGGAGCATCTGCAGCGCCTGCCCCAATCAGCCGTCTTTGCAGATGGGTGAGAATTCGTCTAGGAAGGCCCCTTTCTCGGACAGGGAGTGTTGTAGTCCAGCAAAGGCACAGTGAGATGGGGGAAGGAGTTCAAGAGCAGATATAAATTCAAGCAACCCCCAGTGTCTCCACTTAAAGGATCTTAGGAAGCATTGGTACACACCTTTCTTTGCTTAATTATGGAGCATTACATCTAGTCAAAGTTCTCTCCAAATACTGGATCAAAAAGCCCAAGTTCTAATGCAGTATGGCAACTTGTGACGGATCTCTCAGGCATGATAACTGACTTTTTAATTTGTAACATGAGCCCCTTTGAGTGGAAAAGCAGGTCAACATGTAATCTAAATAAATAGAAAATGAGTTAACATCAGACTCTAACCCAGCTTGTGATTGGCACCATTGATGAGAAAGACGAATAGTGGTTTCCCCCCAGAAATTATGTCCATTAGGCTAGAAACCAGGATTAATCATCATCTCAACAGCATTCCTAGGTGAACCCCTTTTCCATGGATGGATGGATGGATGGATGGATGGATGGATACTAAGATGTATACTAGCTGGTTGAACATTAAGAGGGTTTTCTTCTTCAAGCTGACAGATCACCCTTGGTGCTCCAGTATATGTTTCCCATAGGTGTTTTGCTGGGGGTGGGAAGGAGGCCAGCCAATGTGGTATTCTAAGGTGGTATGGTCCCTAGCTTCAACCATAGGCCTGGGGGAGTAGTGATGGTTCGCATGTGACATCTGGACCCTCATCTTGGAGATATATTGGGGGGGGGGATGAGAATAGCGAGGGCTTTGTCTTTTTCCACCATAGCTTCTTCCTTCAAGTTTTTGACCCTTTTCCATTTGGTCTTGGTTTATGATTTGTGATTTTATGTCTGGGGTTTTAATGGGTTTTTATGGGGTTTTATTCAGACTTATGTAACCTGCCGCGAGCTGTCAGGAAATAAATCAAATAAATAAAAAATAATAATAATAATAATAGTAATAATACTTGCAGCTTGAATCTCTTACCAGTTTAAAGCAGTGGTCCCCAACCCCCGGTCCGTGGACCGGTCCCAGTCCGTGGATCAGTTGGTACCAGGCTGCTGCTCCTCCTCGTCCTCTTTCCCGGCTGCTGCCTCAGGGGCTGCCCTGCCACTCTGCTGCCGGGACACATTTGGTGCTCTCCGGTGGCCGCCATGGCTGGGGTTCCCCCTTGGCGTGGCACTGCACAGCTGTTCCTAGCGGGTGGTGGGAAGTCAGGGGCGTCAGTGGGAAAGCAAACAGAGCAGGGGCTCGGGTGGCAGCGACATCCCTTGGCAAAAGACTACCCTCCCCCCCTGGGCCTCAGTAAATTGTCAAGCGTTGGCGGGTCCCCGGTGATAAAAAGGTTGGGGACCACTGGTTTAAAGGATCTCACATTGGCATCTCACATCAGGCTTTTTGTCAAACAAAACAAAAAAGTAGGAATGTTATTAAAACGAACGTCTTGCGGTTTTCCGCATGCAACCTCACTTTCTTTCTCCGTGGCTCATGGGAAGAAGAGGGTTTTCTTATTACTGTAAAAGCAATCCTACACCATCTATCCCGGTCTGCCCTGGTCCCACTCAACACTTCCTCTCTGTGCGTTCCTCCCCATTCCTCATCTTGGCAGCTTCTGCCATTTGTTTTCTCATCTGTCTGCAGAAGAAAACATTTTGCCTTGGCCCCAAGAGTTAGCAGAACATTAAATGGGACAGTTTAAAGGGCTGGCAAAGGAAGAAACATCTATATTGCCTAAATTAATGTCGGGAGTCATTTGAATTTCAAATACCGTGCCATGAAATGCAAATCGGGTGAGGAAAAGTCTTTTCGAAGTGGCACAGCAAATGTAGTAAATGTAACCTTTTATTAATTACTGTTATTGATTAGGCTAAGTTGCCGTTCGCTCCACACCCCCCCCCCCCAAATTCTTGAATAATGTATCATTCCGCAGCCTTTTTAACCTAATAAATTAGTTTTGCCTGGCACACAATACACTTGTTCATCAAAATGAATCCAAAATTCATAGCAAGTTGGATTTATGCCATTAATTAAAGCCTGCGCTTTCATAATCTTTTAAGAATAAAATAGAAAAGTTTTTTCCCCCTCCCCCTTTTCAATTCTGCAATGCAGGTTGCTTGCCAGGCATCTCCGGACAGACATTCCGCAGCCGTCTGTGCTGCACAGCACAATTTGGAGGAAGCGGCTCGCCTCTTGAAGCTCCTCTGGAGAGTCTCGCTACCCATGAAAGTTGTCCATCAAGCTGCTTACTCTTTTCAGGTACAGGAAACAAAAGCTACTAGTGTTGAGAATGTGAGCTGTCCTTCTTTATTTGTTGAAAAACTCTTTCATTACAAACCCTACCTACACCAGTTGGCTCTCAGACCCCGTTTTTCACTGCCCAAAGGAGTCTCAAAGCAGCTTACAATCATCTTGTCTTCCTCTTCCCATAACAGACACCATGTGAGGTAGGTGAGGCTGAGAGAACTTTGACAGAACTGCTCTGTGAGAACAGTTCTAACAGGACTGTGACTAGCCCAAGGTCACCCAACTGGCTGCATGTGGAGGAACCGGGTATCAAACCCGGCTTGCCTGATTAGAAGCTGTCACTCTTAACCGCCACACCACGATGGCAGCATGCAGTAATGAAATCTGAAAGAGCGACCAAAGCCATCTATGTTTTAAGTGCCGTCAGTGACCCTGTGAATGGATGACCTTCAGAAGATCCTGCATCTCTAAAAATATGCTCCAATACCAAATTTGCAATGAATCACCTTTATCCTGTTCGCTTTCTTCATTGTTCAACTTTCATGCCCACGCATAGTTAATGGGGAGACTATAGCATGGATTTCAAAAAACACACTAAAAATAGAAAACATGATTCAAATAGAAACAACAAAGATAAAACAAGGGAATAAAATGACAGAAAAAAGAGAGAAACTCAAGAGAATTAAATGGAAACTCAAGAGAATTAAATGTTTTCAGATGACCACTTCTAAATATTTGGGGCCACAATAGCTCCAATGGGAAGGGGATTCCAGAATGGTGGCTTTATGACAGAAAAGTCCCTCTTCCTGATGTTTGCATACCCTGTCTCAGACCATGAGGGGGTCATAGAACAAAGCAGGATCTCTAAAGTGTGCCCGCATCTGAACCAGGGATATTGGACTAGATGGACTTCTGGTCTGATCCAGGAAGGTGTTTTTGAGGGCCAGTGCCCATAGAGTAGAGTTCCCAGAAGTCATCCTTGTGTAGTTGAGCTGTTAGAATACTGTGGAGTATAAGAGAAGAAGAAAAAGAAGAGTTGGTTTCTATACCCCACTTAGCACAACTCCAAGGAGTCTCAAAGTGAGTCTCAAAGTGATTTACAACCGCCTTCCCTCCCCCTCCCGACCGCAGACATCCTGTGAGGTTGGTGAGGCTGAGAGAGCTCTGAGAGTACTGCTGTGTGAGAACAGCTCTTACAGGACTGTAACTGACCAAGGTCACCCAGCTGGCTGCATGTGGAGGAGGAATGGGGAATCAAACTTGACTCTCCAGATTAAAGGCTGCCACTCATAACCACTATGCCAAGCTGGCTCTCAGTACACCAAGTGTGTCGAAATTTTACCAGTAAAATACTGCCTGCATCAGGGCGGCCAAAGAGTGCTGCTAATTTTTAGCTGTGCTGATTTCAGAGGAATTATACTTGCATAGTCTAATGCAGGGGTAGTCAACCTGTGGTCATCCAGATGTCCATGGACTACAATTCCCATGAGCCCCTGCCAGCACAACATGGACATCTGGAGGATGACAGGTAGACTACCCCTGGTCTAAAGCCTCTGCTAGTGCTCCAGTGCACATATGGGGCTTAATTTAAGCAGCTTTGCTGACTCCGTACTGAAGTGAGCGGGGCAGCCCCATTTGCCCTGAGTTCTGTGCATGTCCAGTGATAACCTGGCGACGAAAGTTCACATTTGCCATTTTCTTCCAAAGGACGAAAGCTTGAAAGCAGAGCTGCATCAGCTCCGGAGGAAACTGACCGAGCAGGAGAAGACATTGCACAGCACCATGATGCGCTTGCGCTCAACCAACCAGCTGAAAGAAAACATGGAGAAAGTCATCATCAATCAGTGTAAGTGAGCTTCCCTTTCCTTTCCCCTTTGAGTTGCTGGGATTTATAGTTTTTGGGAACTCAGGGCAAGTTACATTTTGTGAGTCAATACAATCCCTGGATAAAATTAAAATTAGTTCAAATTAAAACAACAAATTAAAACATTTACTTGCAAATCATATATCTTAAAATTATAAATTAGCAATCAATATTAAACATTAAGTGTCTCTGGGGTGGGAGTGATTTGATCTAAAGTAGAGTGTCTTGGCTTGGTGAGGGTCAGGTAGAGAGGCCGGCAGAATTAGGTCTTACATCTGGCCTCAACCCTAGGCCCAACGGAACTGTCCAAGGTCCTGCAGGACTCTGATGACCTCTGGCAGAGCGTTCTGCTAAGCTGGGCTCGGGGCCGAGAAGGCATGACAATATTCAATCTAGCTTACAGTAATAGTCATCAGCACAACAGAACAACAATGCTAAACAATGAAAGAGACAAATGGGGAAAACGGCCGCTAGACAATCTTCAGATCTCCTAGCAAGACATAGGATCATAGAATTATGGAGTTGGATGGGACCTCCAGGGTCATCAAATCCCTGCACAATGCAGGAAAATCTTGGCTATCAACTTACCTACAGTCACCCCAGTTTGATGTCCTCCTTCAAGAAAACCAGGCTCCCTGACCAGTCTGGGAGAAATTTGCCCCCCAAACCCAAAATGGTGATTGGCATTTCCCTGCAAGGAAAAGGCCACTATACAACCCTTCCTGACCACCCACTCACAATCTGCTTAAGTTCATAAATTCAACATTTCTGTTGCATGACTATCTAGTCTCTGTTTAAAAACATCTGAAGAAGGAGAATCTACCGCCTCCCAAGGAAGCCTGTTCCATTGAGAAACTGCTCATACAATAAATAAGCTTGACTCACAAAAACTTACACCCTGAAAAAATTGTGTTGGTCTTTCACTTGCTACTCTTTTTGTCCTGATGCTACAGCCTACCCAGCTCCCATCTCAAACTATCCAGAAATAGTACAAGTACAGTCAAGCACAAAATCAGTGATAGGACTACAGTGAACAGACTTTAAAAAAATGATATCCAGCAAGGAAATTAGCAGTACAAAAAGAAGAAGAGAAAATGCAAAAGAAATGAGCATGTCAGGGAACCTCATCACAATATACCTTCCATCCTGAGTACAATATCATTATGCAGATTTTGGGAAGGTGAGAGTGAGACAGATTTCATGGGGCATGGAATTTTAGCAGCCCTGAAGTTGCTGCTAAAAATCCCCTCTTGGCATTGAGCAAGTTGTCTGGATGGGAAGGAATTCCTTTTCCCCACACCTTTGATTTTAAAAAGAAAGAAAGGTAAATTCATCCTGTCCCATTCCAAACCTCCCCCCTCCCCCGCCCTTGCAACGGAGGAGGAATTTTTCACCTTTTTCAAAGGCATCTGCTTGAAGGGACTAACTGGCTTAGTGAACTCGGCCAGCGTGCAATTACGTTTCTAGGAGTAATTAATCTGGAATTGAAAATGCCATCTTTACGCCCTCCCCTGAAATGTGTAGGAAATGAACCTGCATAAATGTCGCGAGTTACTCAAGCCACTGGAATGAAACATGCCCTTGCTTTTGATGTCAATTATTAGACACAAAACCTCGCAAATATACAATTTTTAAAGGTTAACACGCATCCTTTCCCATCGGCTTGTCCTTTCAAGCCCATTTTTTTAAAAAGAGGAACTTCTCCAGTAACGAACAGCACAAACAAAAAAAAATTGGGCTTTATCAGCACCATCTCCACTCTTGCATGGGGGTGGGGGGTGGGACGCTGTTGAGTTTATAGACTGTTTATTATGATAATTTGTTATTTAAAAGAGCCCCACACTCGAGAAATCAAAGCCCAGGCTCTTGTGTCTGTTGTCCCTTTCTTTCTTCCTATACACAGCCACCTCTGCCCTGTATCAGCTCTCTGTTCCCTAGACAGGTCATTTGCACAGGTGGGTTATTGGATGCTTGCTCAGCAGGAACTTCTTATAGACCCAGGTAGCGGATCCCTTCAGCCTGGACCAAGCGGTTTTATCAAGAGTCCTTCATTCCCTCCGCCCTGAGCCAGTTCATTCATCAGTCAGAGCAGTATGTTAGAACATATGGAGGGAATGGATTTGATAAAGGCTGGTTAAAAAAGAAAGCGTGTGGGAATTTAACATGGCCCAATGAAGCATGATTGTGTGGCACGCAGAACAATTGAGGCCTGGACACAACTGGAAATTAACAGGGCCCCCCAAACATGCCGAAATCCAGTGGCCAGTAAAGGTTTCGAACTCCAACCAGGGCTGTTCAGGACTTGACGTGAGACAGGGCTTGAAGTGGCCAGCTCGGGGTTGGGAAGTACCTGGAGACTTTGAGGTTGGAGCTGGGAATGGGCAGGATTTGGGGTGGGACCTCATTAAAACATAAGGCCCTAGAGTCCAACCACAAAGTGGCCAAAGTGACTGATCTTGTTCATCAGGAGATTAGGTATAATTGTAAGAGACCCCCAGGTGCCACCTGGAGGTTGGCAGCCATAGATACAAAGGCATAGAAAGATAGTTGTACACACTCTGATGTAGCAGGAAGTCCCCTTCCTTCTAAATAAGCATGCATGGGATGGGGGCTGCACATTATGCAAAATAAGCTTGGTGGGGGTGGGAAATGGGGGTGCTGAACAAACCTGTTTTTGTGACAGAGATAAAGGGAGGAGATGTTGCACTGCAGAAACTGCAGACACTCATTGCTTATGGGTGGGATGTGATATTGGGGATACAGGACACATTCCATCTTGGTATTGGGACCAGAGGAACCATGTCAGGACCTGGAATCTAAAAACGCATGTCCTGGCTGGTTACAACTGGCATGCTCTGCCTGTGTTTTTTTCTCCTCTAGCCCCTTCCCTGTTCACAGAGCCCTGCGAGAAATAAAACCAGCCTGTAAACTCCCTGCCCCTTATTTTCTCTTTGCAGTGGCCTTAACTCACGATGTTCTGAGGAAGGCGAGAGGAAACCTGGAAGTGAGTAAAACCTCTTGTGTTGGTTAATTAGCGTGTGCCGTTCTCCCTGCCTCCTGCTGCAGCCCGTTCATTTGTACAAGCGACATTGATTACCTTGTTAATTACAGACTTCGCAAAATGGCTGGCCGTTGGCCCAGCATGCATCTCGTGCCCGTACGCCAGGGGAAGATAAGTTCAGTTTCTCCCCACTGGATTCCACAAGCAGGCCTTAATATTTAATGTTTGCGTTGCAGGCTGATGAGATCTGGCATGGCTGTGTCCAGATAAGCTGGCTCGGTCTTTTATTTTTCCCTGGGTCTCTCGGAGGCTGAGAGGACGGAAAGGGGGGGGGGGCGATACAGCCTCAATCATAGATGAAGTTGGATCCTCTCCCTGAACTGCTCAAGCTGCTTCCCCTTCCTGCTTCCAACTGCTCTTCAGGACCCCCTTCTTGTCCTTAGTTGCCTGTCCCAGGGCATCTTCTCCTTTGCCGGTCCCAGTCTGAACAGTCATTTGTTTGTCTCTGTCGTTGTCTTTCAGTCAGGGGCATCTTTATCCAGTCCCAGGGTAAACTGGCCTCCTGAGGTCTTCCCTCAGTGGGAGTGCATCCCCTGGGAAGGAGTGCAGTGAAGTGCAGATTCTTCAGGCTCTGGCTGTGGGGCTTCAAGGAGAGTGAGAGACCCATGGTCAGCTCCTTCCCCCAAGAAGCTGGAAATAGGAAATCGCTTCTGAGGCCTTTGTGACAAATGCAGCTCCCACTTCCAAACTGTGAGAGGAGGGGCTCCAGGAGAGGCAGCAGCAACAGGGCATGGCTCCCTCCTGCCCTAATGAACAGGTGTAGGCAATGTGGGCTCTCTCTCCTTACACTGGCCAGTCCCCTTGTATTTTTTCATTGGGCTCTCCTTGAAGTGACACACCTCTATCTAGGCTGTACCACTTCAAACTGGGTGAGGAATCTCATGATGAAATTCTCTCCTATCCCACCCCCAAAAAACACTGCATTAGAAAGGTATCAGGTCAAGAGAAAGCTAGGCCTGAAACCTGCCATGCTAGTTTTCTATGTGGAGGGATACTTCTCCTACTGCCTGAAACATCACAAGACCTTTCTCTCTTGTGTGAGGCTGTAGCTTTGAAGTGCATCTCATGCGAGGCTGTCGTTTTGAAGTCATCCAGTATCAACTGCAGCTTTGAGACATCGCGGTGACTTCTGTCCATTTCAGTTGCTTTTTTTCTTCCCCAGGTCCAGCCAGCCGAAAACAACATTGCGACCGCCTGTTTCAACACAAAGAGGGTTTTGTGAAGGCAGCGCTGCCCAATAAAGGCCAATATTCCATACCGACCCTCTTCTTCCGACTGTTTCCTTTCTTGTTATTTGTTGCCCCTGATACTGACTTTCCCAGCCTATCGTGTGCCTCCCATACTTGCTTGTGAGGGGAAGGGTGTGGGAAAAAAATAACTTATTTTACATTTGAGTTTACAAAACATGTATTCAGATGGTAACGATAAGAAGAAGAATTTAAAATGAGATGTGGCTGTGAGCAGAAGGTTCTTTTTAAGTCAAGGTACCACATTTATTAATGTTGAAAATCACTGTGCAAAATACAGATCTCTTGTCAGGGCAAACAGCGAGAGAGGCTGTGCTCCAGCAATTTAATTTTGGTCTGTTGTGCCTGGATGGGTTTTTCTTTTCTTCTTTTTTTTTTTTTTGAAATGTGGGAAACCTTGAATAATATTTTTAAGTGTTGTGATTATTTGCTTGAAGGGTTTAGTGGGAAAGCGCCGGATGCAAAAGTTTCTAATCCGGACTTTCACGATAATCTGATGCCGGGTTAGAAAAACGTTCACTGAACCAGATGCTTATTTTGTAATGGCAGATTTTTTTGGAGAAAAAATGTCCCAGGGGGAACAAATTAAGTTTTAGAGGACTGCGCTCTGCAGTAGTTGCTGCTTCAATTCCCCTTGTCTGGAAATATACGTGCAGAAGGAGAGGAAGACCTTCATAGGTACATTTTCTTGGGGTACAGTTTGGGCGACAGGCCCATGGCCAAGGTATGATCTATTTCTGACATTTCAGAAATAAAATAGGTTTTTATTCCTTTCATGACTGGAGATTATAGGTACGGGGTGGCACTGGGGAGGGTTGAGGTCTGCATTACAAGTTTGTACCAGGCCCAGAGAAATGTTTGGCCATCACTTTTTAGTGGTGAGCCCCTTAGCAGTCAGACTCATTCACCCAGGGAGGTTTTGTGTACTTGTGGGCTTTGAGAGGTCCCATTTAGAGACTGTTTATAAATTCTGCAAACTGGCTTTTATGATAGTTTTCACTCTGAACGAGGAATATTTTTGCTGAATGTGGCGCCTATTGCAGGTGTATATTTCTGCAGTACGAAACCTCAAATATAGATGTTTTTTTGTTGAAGTAACCTGAATGAATAATTTTTGTTACTCTTGCTGTTGTTGAAACCACCCCAAGGAGATCCTTCTTCTTCTTCTTCTTCTTCTTCTTCTTCTTCTTCTTCTTCTTCTTCTTCTTCTTCTTCTTCAAAATGCAAGATAGGAACCCTGGGAAAAATGCATAGGCTCCTAACAGACGTTACAGAAATGTCCACTTTCTCCCTATCTCATTTTTGGTATCTCAGATCATGCTTGAAGAAAAGTAACCCATGAAGTAGCCCTGAGGAAAGAGAAGCTTGCAGCATTTTAGAGGCAAAATAGATTTCTTGCAGCATAAATGTTTGCCCATATTACACGAGAGTAAAGAATAAATTCTAAGTAGGGGTTTGGGAAGCCATGAAACGTAAGACGCCCTGCCAAAGACCATCCTATGCAACGAACCCATGGACCGTCCACAACGACAGCAGTGAACAATAACATAATGTTGTAGGAGGAAGAATTACCTGATCTTGATAAAGCCTGAAAACTCACTTTAGATCTTGGAAGGTTTAATCTAGAAAAAGGACTGCTTAAATCCAAGCACCGAGTTAAGCATTTCTAGCTTTCTTTCCGTCACACTGCAAAGCTGGAAATAATGAATGATTTAAGGGTATGTTGGCCCCTTAGCACTCCTTGGAGGAAGGGGCAGGGTAAAAATATGCTCGAGTACTGTGAAGAGATTAGGGCTTGCCTGTGAGAAAGGTCTGTCTATTAGGCTGGATTTCCTAACTTTCTAAACCCTAGAGAGTAGCTTGGGATAGAGTTGGAAGACTGTAGAAACCAGAGATGCCCAATCAACCATAGGTTGGATCCAGCCAATTTTGTTTGGCTCAGCTTTACTTTTCATTCCCTTATTTGTATCCCTTCCAACATTACAGCCCCTGTCCATCAGGATCCTACAAATCAAAAGGGACTCCTCCTCCCTTTTCCACCAGAAGAACAACTGGTGGGAACCAACCTGATGTCTTCTGTTGGCCAGATTGCAAGAGACTCCTTCACACCAAAATCCTGTGTTACTTAGAGGTTTGCAGACAGGTGCTCCCGGAGATTAGTCCAGTGATCCCCCAACCAATCCAAACTGACCTCATATCCATTAACAACAAAAAGCAGAATGTACAAAGAGAACAGACATCAAGGTTTTGCCTTTTGCCGAGTATTGCATTATCTCATTTGAGTTATCTAGACTTAGGAAAAATGAATAGCCAGCAGAAGATGAAAGTTGCAAGCATTAGGCAGAATAAATCAGACCAGCTCCCCGGTGTCCCTGTTTTTGGATTCTGGTTCTGGAAATGACTGTTCCAACAAAAACGGTTCATAGATGTTTTTTGGATTCTCCAGCGTTTTCTTTTGAGTTGAATTACAAGTGTTGCTTCAGTGATCAAAGACCACCATTGGTGGTGGTATTAAGTGGGAACTGATGTTTCTGATATGTTGTATATAGCAGTATGATATGTATGTAAAAAAATGGGCTGAACTGAATCAAAAGAGATAGTATGGGTGTGATTTAAATACTGATTTAATAAACTGATCTCTTTAACAAAAAAAGCAACAACTGTTTCAGTGTGTTCTTTTCCTACTGCCCATTTTGGGCCACACCTGTCTTCATCTCTCATCTTTTGACTTGTGGATTGCTTCAACATGGAACTGGGCAACCCTGACAGGCCACAGATAACGATCAGGGTTAACCTTCGATAAGCACACATCCCACTACACGCCAATAAGAAACCAATTCCCCAGTAAGTACAGAACCAAGATCAAGAACAACACTAGCCAAAACAAAAGTAACTAAGACTAACAAAACCAACATAATAAAATCAGAGTCCAGTAGCACCTTTAAAACCAACAAAGATTTATTCAAGGCGTGAATCAAGGGGCCTGAAACTGAATCACGGCCGGGCCCCCTCCAATCCCCACCCCACCCCTTCCGACACGGCTGGAAGCAAAGATGATCAACCCGCCTCTGACATTGGTGCTGTGCAACGCCAGATAAATAAACAAAGCCTCTACCCTGCAGAAATATTTTGCAGAACAAAGAGCGGACCTGGCATGTGTGACAGAGACCTGGACCAGGGAGGGCAAAACAGCTGCCCTTAAAGAATTAGCTCCTGCTGAATTCTCTGTCCTCCACCTATCTCGGACTGCAGGGTGGGGAGGATGGGCAGCAATCCTAACCCGAGAGGCTTTCTCCTTCAGGGCCCTTCCCGCACCATCAATACCAGGCATTCAATGTGGTGGCCTTGGATGGGGATCAGCCGAGAGTGTGGCCATCTGGTTAGTGTATCGTGTGCCCAGTGTACCTCCAGATGCCCTGCCAATCTTACTGGAGGTGGTGGCATCCTGGACTCTACAGTTCCCCAGACTATTGGGCAGGACCTGGTGTCAACCACTAGGGTTCTCACAGCTTGTTGGCCCCACACACCATGGATCTCATTTTCAGTGTGGATCTGGTCACGGCAAGTGCCGTGCCATGGTCAGAGCACTATGCCCTGAAGGTTCGTGTAAGGCTACCGCCCCCTCCTAAGTTAGATACAGAAAGTGAACTACAGGCCCCTTGGCCATCTTTGGAGAAAACACTGAGTTACTTCAGACGACTCATGCTGACTGAAGTAGGATGCTAACAGCAATGAGACCAAGCACATGCCCTCTAGACCCCTGCCTATCTTGGCTCCTAAAAACATCTGATATAAGGGTCCCCCTCCAGGAGATAATCAGCCTATCTCTCACAACAGGAGAATTCCTGGAGAAGAGGCAGTGGTATACCCGCTACTCAAAAAAAAAACATCATTAGACCCATGAGAGCCGGACAACTACTGACCCATCTCAAACCTAGTATTTCTGGGAAAGATGGTAGAAGCAAATCAACTAACAACATTACTGGAAGGAGCTTTGGCCCTAGACACATCTCAGTCAGGTTTCAGGCCTACCCATGGGGTAGAGACAGCGCTAGTTGCCCTGATGGTCGACCTCTGCTGCCAGTTGGACCAAGGTGGATTGGTGCTACTGATATTACTAGACGACTCAGTAGCAACACAGTCAATCATGAGCTCTTAGCTTGCCACCTTGCAAACACCAGAATACAACGGACAGCCCTTCAGTGGCTGATCTTATTCTGGGATTGTGGACAGAGGGTTACAATAGGAGAGAGAACATCAAACTGCTGACAGCTTACTTGTTGAGTCCCTCAGGGAGCGGTCCTCTCTATTTTATTCAACAGCTTCATGCACCCTCTTGCGCAACTGGTACGGAGGTTTGGGCTAGGTTATTATCAATATGTAGATGACACCCAGCTATGCAGATGACACCCAGTCATCTGCTATGTGGCGATAATTTTACTCCCCTTGTTATTGTTGTTATGTGCGAAGTCGTGTCCGACCCATCGCGACCCCATGGACAATGATCCTCCAGGCCTTCCTGTCCTCTACCATTCCCCGGAGTCCATTTAAGTTTGCATTTACTCCCCTACCTTTCAGGTTAATGATCTTTATTCTTCTCTCCTTAGGTCAGGAATAGGAGTGGGTTTTTAGCTCACTTTTCACTGCCCAAAGGAGTCTCAAAGCAGCTTACAGTTGCCTTCCCTTCCTCTCCTCACAACAGACACCCTGTGAGGAAGGTGAGGCTGAGAGAACTCTGACAGAACTTCTCTGTGAGAGCAGCACTATCAGGACTGTGACAAGCCAAGGCTGCCTGGGGGGGGGGAGCAGGGAATAAAAAGACGGCTCACTGGATTAGAAACCACCACTTGACCACGGAGAAAACTGCAGCACACTGGAATGATGGTTTAAAATGTTTTATTAAGGATGATTTTTATTGAATTTGTTATGTCAGTTTTAATACGTTGTACACCATCCTAAGCCTTATAGGGAGAGATGGCTTATAAATCCAGTCCTAATGATAATATCCTGCCCTTCCTGCTAGCTCAGGGCAGGCAACAACCTAAATTAAACAATTGCTTATTTAAGAAACAGTCATAAATCTTTACTGTCTTCCCCATGTTGAGACTGCATGTTTGAAGTGCTTTGAACATTGTGGAGTAAATGTTAGGTATTATAATTATTGCTCTGACCCAGGGATGGGCAAACCGTGGCCCTCCAGATGTCCATGGACTACAATTCCCATAAGCCCCTGCCAGTGAATGCTGGCAGGGGCTCATGGGAATTGTAGTCCATGGACATCTAGAGGGCCACGGTTTGTCCACTCCTGCTCTGACCTATATGGTCCAGAGTCATCTGATCTTGGAAGCTAAGCAGGGTCCTCCCTGGTTAGTCCTTGGGCAGGAGACCACCCAGGCTGGCAGTGTCAAACCACCTCTGAGCATCCCCTTGGGGAAAATCCTACAAGGTCACCATAAGTCGTCTGTGACTTGGTGTAACTTTCTACCACATTCTAATTAATATTTTGGTTTTCTTCCCCTCCTAGCCTCTGAGAACCTTCCCTATCACCATAATTACTTTGTCAGGCATTTTGGTTCTTCACGCACATGCTGACATTAGCCTTCCTTTGGTCAGTCTGAGCAGGAAAGCAAACGAGTCCACGCTTCCTTGGCCAGCTGGATGGAGGGGAAGACCAGTCAACAAACATCAGTTACTTTTTGCGGAGCGAGCAAAAACATCTCCTTTGTCATATTGTCTTCTGCCTTGCGTGTCCCTTGACCTGTTTAACCCAACAGTCAATTGGCCCGTTCTGGGCACTGCACAAAGATCTGGCTGGAGCCATTGTTTCTATTTGAAAAGAGGCTTGTAAGAATGAAAGTTTAATTTTAGATTTCCTCTCAGAGGGATGAAGTTCTCAGTGCATGCACTCCTCATTCTTCACACATTGTCTTCTCATCTCACAAGAAACGTCAAGTTGGTTTTACTAAGTAGCTAAATTATAGACACTCAGAGGTAATCAAAAAATGATGTAAATTCCTACTTTCAGAATTAATCACGCTATGTTTTGCGGAGTTCCCGGCGCCTGAAAGAAGTGGCTGGATCTCTACAGAGAGAGAGAGAGCACCAATCTCACGCTGTTTTCCCGCATTCTTTATTCACACCATCTGTATTTCACATTCGCCACACTTGTCAGAGTCTGAAGTATGGTTTCTCCTAAACCTCTTCTCCATCTCGGCCCTGTAAAATACTGTTTCTGTTGTCCTCGGCAGATGTCTCTGACTCATTGGTCTGAGCATCTTGCTTTTTATTTTTAAGGGTAGGTCAGCCTTTCTAAACTTTCTTACCATAGAGAAACCACTGAAACATTCTCCAGGCTTTGAGGAACCCAAGAAGTGACACCATAATGCAGAATACAGTTGGGAAGCATAGCTGTGGACACTCCCACCTGTGGCCCCTCCCTTTCCCATCCTCTCCAGGCCCATCATTGGCCATGGGGGGGGGGGAGGTTTGACATAGCCATATACGGTCATTTCACCAAATAAATGTTTAACAAATTTATATACGTCTCTGTGTGTATAAAAATTAACTCCCACCCATTTGGGAAACCCAGAGCCATCAAGAAACCCAAAGGTGTCACAAAACCCTGGTTGAGAAAGCCTGGGGTAGGGGAATCCTGCACTGCAGTTGGGTCAGCCAAAGAGAGCTGTCTTCTTTCAAGCAAAAGAAGGCAAAGAGAACCAAGGAAACTCTTAAGAGGAAACTCTTAATGAAGCAAACCATTTTGAATGCACAGTAAACACTAAAAGCCCCTTACAGATGGACAAACTGGCACAAAAAGACTTCCTCTTCCCCGGCAAAACTTTGATCCAATTAGTTTAAATAGATCTTTAAAACCAATTAGCGCACTAGGCAGGAAAAACAAAGCATAGGTTGTGAAAAGAGTAGCATATGTCTAATGAGCACTAACCTGGAGTTATCGGATGTTTGGAGAACACAATGGTACAATTATCCAAAGAGTTGTGCATAGAACTGGGTGTGAAAGCGGCTTGCATGGAGAGGATGAAACAGAAATTTGTTATCAAGATTTACCTTCTAATTCCACAGCCCTCACCAGCTGCCTTAATCGGTGTCCCTTAATACTGGCATGAGCAGGGGCTTCCCCATCACAGCCCCCCCTGCCTTCCATTTCTCCGGCTTGCTTGCTGTCAGTCAGATAAATGTCAGCTCTTTGCAGAATGATCGGGATCTGCTATGTCTTGCCAGGGTTGAAAGCAGAGCAGGAAATGGAGCCACAGGGGATACAAGGCAAGGGGCTCAGATATGAGAACCTGTACTGCATGACACAGATACAACAATCCACAGTGTTGCAGAAGGGGGCTTTCTCCTCCTGCTGCACCTCGCCAGGCACTCAGACTTCTGTTCCTAGGGGTTACATTGCCATAAAATTGATGTGTAGTAACAGTAGATACCCACTCTGAAGCAAAACATAAAACAAGGATAGATTCAAATGAGTAGCCGTGTTGGTCTGAAGTAGCACAATAAAATCAGAGTCCAGTAGCACCTTTAAGACCAACAAAGATTTATTCAAGGCGTGAGCTTTCGAGTGCAAGCACTCTTTGTCAGAATATGAACTGACCATCATAAGAGCAGGAACATATAAGCAAAAGTTATTCCTGTTACATTAGTAAACTGTGTCACAACATCCAAACACAGCCACATGTAACTCAGGATTAACTTTTGCTTATATATTCCTAGAGCCTCTTGTGGCGCAAAGTGGTAAGGCAGCAGAAATGTTGTCTGAAACCTCTGCCCATGAGGTTGGGGGAGCAATCCCAGCAGCCAGCTCAAGGTCAAATCAGCCTTCCATCCTTCTGAGGTTGGTAAAATGAGGACCCAGCTTGCTGGGGGGTAAACAGTAATGACTGGGGAAGGCACTGGCAAACCACCCCGTATTGAGTCTGCCATGAAAACGCTAGAGGGCGTCACCCCAAGGGTCAGACATGACTCGGTGCTTGCACAGGGGATACCTTTACCTTTATATATTCCTACTGTTATGATGGTCAGTTCTCAGTCTGACAAAGAGTGCTTGCACTCAAAAGCTCACACCTTGAATAAATCTTTGTTGGTCTTAAAGGTGCTCCTGGACTCTGATTTTAGAAAACATGGACTCTGTCTCCTGTCTGCTTGCAAGATGGTCTTCTAAACTGACTCGCCCGGGGCCCTAAGCTTTGAAGGACATCTGGGAAGGGAAATGAAGAAGTTATACATGGATATGTATTCTTCGAGTGCCTGCTGTACTGGGACTTCTTTTTCTGTTAGTCAGATGTTTGAAAAGGAGGATGCTTTGCTGGTGCTGTATAATTCCATAATGCCAGCCCTGCCTCATAATGCCAGCCCTGCCTGCTGTGAATCTATCCAGGAGGCATTCTGGGGTTTCCTGAAGGCCCTGGAAGGGTTTCCTGAATGGGTGGGAGTTAATTCATTATATATATATTAAAATAAACTGTTGAACATTGAACAGGTGATATGACCATATATGGTCACATGAAAAAAAAAACCCCTTCCCAAAATGGCCAATGATGGGCCCGGAGGCGGGTGGGAAGGGGAGGGGCCCCGGGTGGGCGTGTCCACAGCTCTGCTTCCCAAGCATATTCTGCACAATTGTACCACTTCTGGGCTTTCTCAAAGCCTGAGTTTCTCAATGCTAAAGAGAAAGGCTGCTACGGAGTCTTCCAATGGCTGTCTCAGAGTTTCAAAGTTTCCCTGATTAGGGGATGCAAAGCAGAAAGACACTCCTTCGTCCCCACTTCACGCTCAAGCGAAGCGAACCAGCTGTTCATCTTTGTGTGAAGACTTTCCCATTAGCATCCGATTCGTTTTGTGTACACTTGAAACACGAGCCTCTTTTTAGCCCAAGTCAAGTCTTCGACACAAGACTGTGAGCTCAAATAGAGCTGAACAAACACACCCCAAGGGGGTTAATTTTTACGACTTGGATGGCGGGCAACTGTGCCGTTTGTTCTTTGCCCCCACCTCACATCCTCTAGAGCACTGGGGGACAGCCTCTAACTACAACCTGGGATCCATTTTTCATGTCTGACTGCAGCGTTTTCTCACGCCTTCTGTGCATCTTGTTAGATCAGGCGTCCCAGTGGTATTAGCTGCTAAGACAAGGTCCCAGTGACAGCCATTCTTCCCCCTCTCCATCCCTCCATACTCCTCCCCCCTCCCGGCACTATAGATACCTCAAGCTGCTTTCTGCTGAATTGATGGCAGATCTCCAAAGTCTTGTATGTGAGGGGCGGGTTTCTGCCATTATTTAGTGATGTTTATGCAGCTCGGTATGTAGAGTATCAGCCCTGTAGTGGTTGTAGGCAGGGTCTTAGACTGAGATCTCTCCAGATGTTGCGGTCTTAAGAACATTTAAACTAGAGACGACAGGGACTCAGCCTGGACGCTCCTTAGCCTTGTTCCTTAAATTGACAGTGGAAGAACACTGAAACCACTTTCCCAATCGGTTTGAGGCCAACCACTGCAAGATCGCTGTCATAGAAGAAAGTGATAAGTTCAGTTGGAAACAGTCCTTGTTCCCTCTTTCCCTTTCCCTAGCAGCCCTGTTTTATTATTTGCTGTAGTTAGGACTGTCAAGTAGAGCAGGAGTTGTCAACCTGTGGTCCTCCAGATGTCTATGGACTACAATTCCCATGAGCCCCTGCCAGCAAGGGGACGCAGACTCTGCTGTTACCATGTCATTTGATCTTGATCCTGAATAAAGAAATGAATGAATTAATGAATGAACACTTTCAAGCTGGCTACTACGGTGTTTATGGTACAGAAACCCACTGGTTGGCCCATGCCAATCAACAGAGTAGGACTTCAGTTCTGCTGGATCTCTGGTATCTTCTGACAGCGTTCAGTACCAGTACTCTTCTAGACCAGGCAGTCTGGGTGGGACTTGGAAACCTTGTTTCATCCAATGTTTGGAGTGGGGGTAGTCAAACTATGGCCCTCCAGATGTCCATGGACTACAATTCCCATGAGCCCCTGCCAGCAAGGGGACGCAGACTCTGCTGTTACCATGTCATTTGATCTTGATCCTAAATAAAGAAATGAACGAATTAATGAATGAACACTTTCAAGCTGGCAACTACGGTGTTTATGGTACAGAAACCCACTGGTTGGCCCATGCCAATCAACAGAGTAGGACTTCAGTTCTGCTGGATCTCTGGTATCTTCTGACAGCGTTCAGTACCAGCACTCTTCTAGACTCTTCTAATCTGGGTGGGACTTGGAAACTTTGTTTCATCCAATGTTTGGAGCAGGGATAATAAAACTGTGGCCCTCCAGATGTCAATGGACTACAATTCCCATGAGCCCCTGCCAGCAAATGCTGGCAGGGGCTCATGGGAATTATAGTCCATGGACATCTGGAAGGCTGCAGTTTGACTACCCCTGGTTTGGAGAAACCATAAAATATACTTGAACTTTCAGATGGAACCAGAGCGCTTATGAAGTTCAGTAACTTCCCTTATGGTTGACGTTCAATAAGTGCAAGGTAAGCAATATTTAGATGTCATCATTATGAATCTGGCCTCCACAGAAGGTACGATGTTCACAAACGCCTCTGGCTAATGCTTGGGGGTCAATTGGTCATTTTCATCCCAAGCGTTAGCAGACTACCAAGCCACTGAGGGGGTGCTATTAGGATGTCACTTATTAGGCTGGACAACTCAGCCAACAAGACTTTCCAAGTCAACAGTTTCAAAATTATTGAAAGCATTTCTATCCCTTCTTTTCCCCGCTGGGATCCCAGGCATTTTCGAACACTTGCAAACAATATGAATATAATGCATAATTAAGTCAATGATTGAAAGGTGGAAAAGAGCACCAGGCATCAAACCCTGGAAAATGTCGACTGCTGAGAAAATAATCATGGGAAGAGAATATCAAACAGATATGGCCTTATCCGATATCCGAATGGGGCCTGTCCCAGTCAAACATCCCTTGGCAGAACATTTAGAGGTGGCCTAAAGGAGATTTTTGCCAGATCAGACTATTTAATCCAGCACGCTTTTTCTACAGGGGCCAACCAGATGTCCCCCAGGAAACCCACAATCCGGGCTTAATTAAAAGCCCTTCTCTGCTCCTTGTTTCCAAGCAACAGGTATTACAGAAGCTGGAGATTTCCTTTAGCTGCCATGACTAACAGCTGTTTTTCTTCTATACATTTCTCCAATTTCCTTTTGACAGACAGGGACTTGTTCCAAAGTTTTGCTACATCAGTTGTTGGCTTACTAGTCTGTTTTCTTGCAAAGATTCAAATGTTCCATTCCGCATCCTTCGACTGATCCTTTGTAAATTTCTTTGCATGTTTATTTTAGAGGTGCTCGTGCATCCATGTAAATAATTGATACATGCTACAGCCGTACTTTCCTAATGCCTGCGCGCATCCAAACCTCAGTCTATATTTATTAATTACATTTTTATACTGCCCTCCTATACGGCTCAGGGCAGTTTACATATAACGTTGTAGGGTGATACATGGAACGACCTAAACGTATAACATAGTCAAAAGTAACATCAAGAATAATACAACTGTGGTTCTAAATAAACACAGTTTCAATGGTCTTGATCAGCAACAATATAACAGGAATGGCAACTTAGATAAGGCCCCCTGAGAGATCAGTCTGGTTCAGGCCATGGAGGGGATGCCTGTGGATGTTATTGGGTTTGGTTGGTCTCAGACAAATGCCTGCTGGAGGAGATCCCTTTTGCAGGCCCTGCAGAATTGTGGGAGTTCGGGCAGGGCCCTGATCTCTTCAGGGAGCTTGTTCCACCAGGTTGGGGCCAGGAAAGAAAAAGCTCTGGTCCTTTGTGCTTCTTGGGGACCAATGTGCTTCTTTGGGGCCAGGGATCACCAGTCAGTCGGCAGTGTTGGTGTATAGTGCTCCTTTGGGGGTATAGGCAGAGAAATGGTCTCTTAGGTACACTGGGCCCAGACCGCATATGGCCTTGAAGGTAAGAACCAAAATATTACGCCTGATCCGGAATTTGATTGGGAGCCAACTGAGTTGTTGAAGTACAGTCTGGATGTGGGATCTCCGTGGTGTATTGGTGAGAATCCTGGCAGCAGCGTTCTGAACCAAGTGTAGTTTCCAGATCAAGGATAAGGGTAGGCCTGCATAGAGCGAGTTGCAGAAATCCGGTCTAGAGGTGAGCATCGCATGTACCACTGTGGCTAGGTGTTCTAGTGCCAATTAGGCACTAGTAGCTTGGCTTGGCATAGATGGTAGAAGGCCTGCTGAGCTCCTCTCATGACCTGTGACTTCATGGAGAGGGAGGCCTCAAGGATCACACCCAGGTTTCTGGTGGAATGGGCTACTGCTAGACGCACTCCGTCTAGATCTGGGAAGCGCGCTTCCTCACTTGGTCCCTTCCTACTCAGCTACAGGCCCTCCGTCTTTGAACGGTTGAGCTTCAGACGACTCTGCTTGAGCCATTTTGTCACTGCTTCCAGGCATCTGGCTAAGGTTTCTGGGGGGGGGGGGATCGGTGCAGTCATCCATTAGGAGGAAGAGCTGGGTGTCATCTGCATATGGGTGGCAACCTGGCCCAAACTTCCACACCAGCTGAGCAAGATGGCGCATGAAGATGTTAAATAAAATAGAAGAGAGGACTGCTCCTTGTGGGACTCCACATGTGAGCTGATGATTGGATACTAATGGTTGGATACTCTATTTCAACCCTTTGCCCACAACCCCAGAGGGAGGAGATAAGCCATTTGGGGGCTGTCCCCCTTATCCTGGCATTAGCAAGGAGCTTGTGATCTACAGTGTCAAACTGCATTCTATAAGATGCTGACAGATCTAATAGCATATGCAGTGCTGACACGACTCCGTCTAGCTGGCGATGGATATCATCTGTCAGGGCAACTATGCAACCCCATGGACAAACTGGAAACCCAACTGAAATGGGTCAAGGGCTGAATTTTCCTGCGGGAATGCTGATATTTGGTCCACTGCAGCTCTTTCAACTAACTTCCCCAGGAATGCTAGGTGCAAGGTGGTAGTTGTTAGGCTTATGTGGATCCAGGGATGTTTTTTTGAGCAACGGATGTACCATTGCTTCTTTTAGTCCTTTCAGGAATTCTCCCATTGAGACAGAGAGGTTGGTTATTTCCCGGAGGGGGGCCCCTATTCTTATGTCTGTTGTTTTTAGGAGCCATGATGGACATGGGTCTAGTGAGCAAGTGGTTGGCCTCGTAGCTGTTAGCATCCTGTCCACTTCAGCTAATGAGAGTCTTCTGAAATAACTCAGTGTTCTCTTCAAGGACAGCCAAGGGTGTTCAACTTCACTTTCTGTTTCCAAAGTTGGGGGGGGGGGGGGAGAGTCAAGAGTTTGTCTGCCAAGTGACTTGTGAATGCCTCACAGCTAATATCCAATTGGCTATTATTTTGGTGCCATTCATCAACGGCGGTGAGGGATCAGAGTACCCTGAATAAGCGACCTGGCTGTGATTCTGCAGGCGTGATGCATGTTGAGTAAAAGTTGTGTTTCACTGACTTCACCTCCATCTCATAGGCTTTCATCTGCATTCTATAAGATGCTTTTGATTCTTCGTAGCGAGTCTTCCTCCAAATTTCCTCTAGTCATCTCAGTTCCTGTTTCTTCCAGTGCAGCTCCTCAGTATACCAGGGGGCCCACTTGAGACGGGGGTGGAGAGGACATCTGGAAGCTATCTCATCAATGGTGGCCAGCGTCCTGTTATGACAGTCACTAAGCAGTCCATGTAGAGGAGTGCCAGGAGGCATGGGGACCCACAGACCATTCAGTAATCCAATTGGATCCATAAATCTCTGTGGGCGAGCTGAAATCTGCTCAACACCCAACTGAGGTGGAGTTGGTAACGTTAGCTGGGTCTTCAGAGCATGGCTCCACATTCAACCACGGCACTGAAAATGTCCAGGGCGTGGCCTGCCTGATGGGTAGGGCCAACAACAAATTACAAGAGCCCTAGTGTCTCCATGGCTGACACCAGATCCAGCCCATTGCCAGGAAACAGTAGTTCTGCATGGACATTAAAGTCCCCCAGAATTCATAGTCTAGCAGTCCCCAACCCCCAGGTTGGGAACCAGTACCGATCCATAGATCAGTCGGTACCGGGCAGCGGGTCCTCCTCGTCCTCCTCCCCGGCTGCTACCTCGGGGGCTGCCCTGCCATTCTGCCACCAGCTCACCACGTTTCGGGCCGTGCCCGCGAGCTGCGCCCGGGGATCGGGCCGCGCCCGCGAGCCGCGCCCGCGGATCGGGCCGCGCAGGCACGGCCCGGCCCTGATTCCCTCTCCCCGCCCTCCCGCAGTAAGTAGCTTCCCGGGCCGCAAGCTTGCGGCCTGGGAAGTTTTTTACTGCGGGGCGGGGGGAGGGAGCCGCGGCCCGGCGCCATGGCCTTTGCGGCCCGGCGCCGGGCCGCGGCCCGCAGGTTGGGGACCACTGGTCTAGGGAACAGTAATGTCTGGTGGGCGACTGCCTCCAGCATGGCTGGCAGGGCATCTGGAGGTGCATTGGGCATGCGGTACACCAGGCAGACAGCCACACTCTTGGTTGTGTCCCGCCCAAGGGAGGGCAATATTTTCCCCACTGCTCAGCTTTTTTGAGGCTGTCTTGTACAGTTCCTTTAAAATTTAAAGGGACTGCAAACGGCAACCTGGAAAAGTTGAGCATCAGGGATCAAAGTCCTCCCTGCCCCTCAGCTGTTTTCACAGCTTTAGCAGGGCGCAAGAACGGGCTTAAAGCCACTCCGAGTCTCTTTAAATCCCTGCATTCTGCTCTGTCCCCAAACCACCACAAACTGCTGTAAAAGTTTATGGAAGTTTGTAATAGGTGACCCATCAAGATCTTCAGTTTGCAAGCTACGAACAGGACAAAATTCATGTCGCATTTTGCTTCATGGTTCAGTTTGTGCCTATCCCTAGTCCCCACCACAAGATTCCAAGGAAGACTGAGGAGTCAAACCTTATGCAGATTCCTGGTCCCACAACAAATGTTTTCCCACTAGATGGCATTAGAATGCTATACTTGTTTGCTGCTTCCTCGACTGTGCTCATCAAGTGGATCTGGCCCCCCAAAACAGCCTCTGCTTTGTGTTCCGGAGCCAGTGACTGACTGCCTTACCTTTATGCAAACAATCATGGAATGAGGCAGCCAAGCAAGAAGGATGTTTCATGGGACAAAAGTACTCTCTGGTCATTCAACCTCCCCCCCCCCCTTTCATCTCTTCTTGCATGCATGCAGGCAGGGCTCCTAGCAGCCTTTTTGCTCTGCCTGTACAAGAGTCTTCAAGGAAACCAGTGCATCTTGTAAAGGAAAAGAATAGCGTAGACCAGGGGTAGTCAAACTGCGGCCCTCCAGATGTCCATGGACTACAATTCCCAGGAGCCCCTGCCAGCAAATGCTGGCAGGGGCTCCTGGGAATTGTAGTCAATGGACATCTGGAGGGCCGCAGTTTGACTACCCCTGGCATAGACAGAGTACATGCTTGGCATATTCAGGACCCCAGCTACAAAGGATGTGCATTTGTGCAGTTCCAGTCTGATATAGGTTTTAAAAACTGCCTTAGAATCATAGAATATCAGTTGGAAGGTACATCCTGGGTCATCTAGTCCAACTCCCTGCACTACGCAGGACACTCACATCCCAATCACTCATCCCCTGTAACCTGCCACCCCCTTAAACCTTCACAGAATCAGCCTCTCTGTCAGATGGCTATCCAGCCTCTGTTTAAACATTTCCAAAGATGGAGAACCCACCACCTCCCGAGGAACTATGATTACAGTATGACTTTCCCCCCCCAAATTTGATCAGGTAGCTGGAGCAATAGTCAGGTATTTCAGAATAAAAGTAATCAGGACATGAAACATTCCAAAATTATTTGGGAATATTTAAGGCTGGCATTTTAAGGCTTCCAAACCAGTTTTGTTTCATTTTTATGGGATCTCCAGGCAGTGGCAGGGAGGCAGGTCTCCCAGCCAGCGGGATCAGATGTTAAAGGGAGTGCTAGAACTGTTATGCCTGATCATGAGGACGATTCTCCAGTTTGTCATGGATTATGTTGGGCTTTGCACATTGGCTCCTGCTCAAGCTGGCTGGCTTGGATGATTTTGTTTGGCAATGCAATTACTGTGCTTGCAAGACTGGGATATATTTCAGCTGGGATTCTCTAGTTTCATATTTGCTTTGTTAGTTGTGTTTGTACTTGGAGGCTTTTGGTTCTTTTGAGCTTGTAACATTGCCCCAGTTGCTCTGACCTGAATGCTCTGGTTTGACAATGGCTCCGTTGGGAAATGCCTGGTGATGGGGGTGGGAGTGGGGAACATAGGATTTAGGGAGGAGAGGGAGCTCAGCACAATGCCACAAGGTCCATCCACCAAAGAAGCCACTTTCTCCAAGTGATCTGCTTTCTGTAATCTGAAGATCAGTTGTGATTCTGGGAGATGTCCAGGTCCCACCTGGTGGTTGGCAACCTTGGCAAGAACAGATTATTCCTTTTTAAAAGTGAAATTGGATTTGCTTCTGGTTCCTTCCAAATACTGTTTCTGTTATTCAAGGGACTTTGAGCTCTTTCTGAATGTATCTTGGTTGCATGGAATTAATGTACAACTGAGGAAGACCACAGAACTATTTTATACCTAGGAGACTACTGTGCTAACTTGGCTTAATATTGACCTTCAGTTGAAACAGAAGTCTATATATAGGTCAAGATTAAGCTGAGCAAGAAAACAAGTATCTTGTTTCAATATCTTAAAAATTTCAAAGTAACCATCAAACACAACCAAAACTACTGTCCTAGGTACAAATGAGTTTTGTGGTCTTCCTCAGTTGTATATTAATTGTAGGCGACCAAGATAAATCCAGGTAGAGCTCAAAATCTTTTGAGTAACAGAAACAGTATTTGGGAGGAACCTATATATACAGGATTTACTGAGCCACACAGTTTTTCCTTGTCTACTTATTTTAATGACGTGAAGAAGAAGAAGAAGAAGAAGAAGAAGAAGAAGAAGAAGAAGAAGAAGAAGAAGAAGAAGAAGAAGAAGACGTCTCAAAGTGGCTTACAATTGCCTTCCTTTCCCTCTCCCTACAAAAGACACCCTGTGAGGGAGGTGAGGCTGAGAGAGCCCTGATATTACTGCTTGGTCAGAACAGTAATAGGGTGCAGCTGTGACTCTATGAAGCTCTTACAGCGAGTCAGACTATTGGATCATCTAGACCAACACAGTCTTCTCTGTCTAGCAGTGGATTTTGGGATCTCAGCTGTGGATTATTTCCACCCCTGCTAACAGAGATCTTTAAACCAGGAAGTTCTAAGGCCTTAGGAAACTCCTGCATGTAGTACTATCGCTTGGTGGAACATAAACACATGAGATAGCTGTGAACCTTAAATGAACAGAGCGCTTTTTGTGGTCTCTGAGATTTAATTCCTGAGCCAACATGGTTTCTATGCCGGTTTGATGTAATGCAGGGGTGGCCAAACTGTGGCTCTGCAGATGTCCATAGATTCCAATTCCCATGAGGCTCTGGAGAGCTACAGTTTGACACCCCCCCCTCCGGGTGGTTAAGAGTGGTAGACTCTAATCTGGAGAACCAGATTTGATTCCCCACTCCTCCTCATGCAGCCAGCTGGGTAACCTTGGGCTAGTCACAATTCTCTTAGGGTTGTTCTAGTAGAGCCGCAAGGGAGTGGCGGGCTATAAATCTAATAATAATAATAATAATAATAATAGAAAAGTTCTCTATGAGCTCTCTCAGCCCCACCTGGATGTCTGTAGTGGAGAGAGGAAGGGAAAGGTGTTTATAAGCTGCTTTAGGACTCCATCAGTTGGTAAAAAGTAGAGCATAAAAAGACAGCTTTTCTTTTCTTCCGTCTCTACTACTTGACCCACATTTAGAGTGGCCAGGCTTGGTGCATTATGGTTTTTATCCCCATTTTGCTCCAAAGATGGAGAACCCACCACCTCCCAAGGAAGCCTGTTCCACTGAAAAACCACTCTAACTGTCAGGAACTTATTTTAGATGCTTAGATGGAATTTCTTTTGAATTAATTTCATCCCATTGATTTTCTTCCATCCCTTCAGAGCAAGAGAGAACAACTCTGCTTCATCCTCCATATGGCACCCTTTTAAATACTTGAAGATGGCTATCAGATCCTCTCTCAGTCATCTCCTCTCCAGGCTAAACAGACCAAGCTCTCCCAACCTTTCCTCATATGTCTTGGTCTCCAAACACCTCACCATCTTTGTTGCCCTCTTCTGGACATGCTCTAGTTTGTCTACATCCCTCTTCAACTGGGGCGGCCAAAACTGAACACAGTACTCCAAGTGAGGCCGAACCAGAGCAGAGTAAAGTGGTACCATCACCTCCCATGATCTGGACATGATACTCCGTTTGATACAGCCCAAAATCCCATTTGCCTTTTTAGCCAACAAGTCACACTGCTGACTCATGTTCAATGTGTGGTCTACTAAGACTCCTAGATCCTTTTTGCAAGACAAGTCTCCCCCATCCTATATTGGTGTATATAGTTTTTACTACCTAAATGCGGAACCTTACATTTGTCCCTATTGAATTTCATTTTATTTAGTTTAGCCCAGTTCTTGAGCCTATCAAGATCATTCTGTATTCTGATTCTGTCTTCTGTTGTGTTTGCTACCCCTCTCAGTTTAGTATCATCTGCAAATGTAATAAGTCCAAGTCACTTATAAATATGTTGAACAACACAGGCCCCAGGACAGATCCCTGGGGCACTCCACTTGTTACTCTTCTCCAAGAGGATGCTGAACCAATTTCAAGTACTCTTTGGGTATGATCTGTCAGCCAGTTATCGACCCACCTGACAGAATTAGAATCCATATCGCATTTTACCAACTTGCCAACAAGAATATCATGTGGAATCTTACCAAAAGCTTTACTGAAATCCAGATGAACTATGTCCATGGCATCCCCCTGATCCAGCAAGGTAGTCACTTTCTCAAAAAAAGAGATAAGGTTGGTCTGACATGACTTGTTCTTGCGAAACGCGTGCTAAGTCTGAGAAATCACACCTCTCTGCTCCAGCTGCTCAAGGACCGAGTGTTTGATGATTTGTTACAAAATGTTGCCAGCTACAGATGTCAAGCTGATGGGTCAGTAGCTACCCGGATGCTCCTTTTCCTCTTTCTTGAAGATGGGGACAACATAGAGAAAGGCTAGGTATAAAAACCAACGGTTCTTCTTGGTCGTCTTCTATTCTGTGACATAGTGAGGGATTGCCTAATTGATTATTGACTGACCCTAAGATCCTTCATGTACCTCCAACCTTTCCGTCCAAATAGTTAATGCTGCTAAATGTGAATGAGCCGCTGGCAGGAGCGATGGTAGATGAAGTGCAACCTTACTGATTCTGAGATTAGGCAATTTTTTTTAATAAAAAGGAAGCCGATTACATCTGTCTGAACATATATAGTGAATTGGACTAAGTCGGAACAATGCCCCCTTGGAACAAATTCCTGACAAGTGCTCTTTTAAACATCAGCCTTGAAATGGCAGAGATTATCTATTTAGGTATTAAAAATCCCCAAAGATATTACACAACTTGTCAAATTAAATATGGATCCCTCTTATTAATCAAATAACAGCAGACTTAGAACGTTGGAAAGCAAGCTAGCCTATGGGGGGAAATTAATATCCTGAAAATGAACGCCCTGTCCTCACCTCTTATATACTCTGAAAGGGCTTCCAGCTTCAATTCCCCCAAAGTGCGTTGATTAAAATTAATAAAACACTCCACAATTTTTTATGGAGAGCTGAAGAAATCCATTCTTCGATCTGCATATAAGAAAAGAGACCACAGCTTCCAAGTTTTCATACTGAGCGTTCCCAGACCTTTCTCTGTCTGGGTGTCATGTTTTGGGGTGAAGGGTGTGGCATCTGAGCACAGGGCCTTCACTGTGCTGGCCACTAGGACTGTGAAACACTGTCCTAGAATCATAGAGTCATAGCATAATAGAGTTGGAAGGGACCTCCTGGGTCATGTAGTCCAACCCCCTGCACTATGCAGGACATTCACAACCCTATCACTCATCCACTGTAACCTGCCACCCCTTGAACCTTCACAGAATCAGCCTCTCCATCAGATGGCTATCCAGCCTCTGTTTAAAAATCTCCAAAGATGGAGAACCCACCACCTCCCGAGGAAGCCTGTTCCACTGAGAAACCGCTCTGTCAGGAACTTCTTCCGAGTGTTTAGATGGAATTTCTTTTGCATTAATTTCATCCCATTGGTTCTGATTCGTCCCTCCAGGGCAAGAGAGAACAACTCTGCTCCATCCTCTATATGGAGGATATAGAAATATCCACAGGTTGCCAGTGTTGTGGTAAAGAGCATTTGTGGAAATAATCTATGAAGTCCCCAGTTCAACACTTTTCTGCAATATGGGGGACAATAACAGTGACAGAAGAAAAAGGGCTGAGTTTTTTTATACCCTGCCTTTCACTACGTGAAGGAATCCCAAAAAGTCTTATAAACTCTTTTCTCTCCCCCCTCCCTCCCACCGACACCCTGTGAAATAGATGTCACTAAGGGAACTCTGATCTAAGAGAACAGCTCTAAGAGAACTGTGCCTAGGCCAAGGTCACTCAAATGGCTGCATGTGGAGGTGTGGGGGGTATCAAACCTGGTCCCCCAGATTAGTATCCAGTGCTCTTTAACCACTACACCACTCTGGCTAAGGTAAGGTTAAGGCCAGGGGTAGTCCAACTGCGGACCTCCAGATGTCCATGGACTACAATTCCCACGAGCCCCTGCCAGCATTCGCTGGCAGGGGCTCGTGGGAATTGTAGTCCATGGACATCTGGAGGGCCGCAGTTTGACTACCCCTGGTTAAGGCGGTTGTACGAAGTATGATGAAATGATACAGAGTTTGTAGTGAATGCTATATAAAAGTTAAACAATGTTGTGATTGGATGGTGGAAAATGCCATCAAGTCACTGCTGACTCATGGTGATCCCATGGGTCCCCTTCCAGGCAAGAGATGTTCAGGGGTGGCTTGCCAGCTTGGTGTTGTGGTTAAGAGCAGTGACTTCTACTCTGGAAAGCTGTGTTTGATTCCTCACTCCTCCACATGCAGCCAGTCCTGATAGTGGTGTTCTGACTGAGCAGTCCTGTCTGGGTTCTCTCAGCCTCACCTACCTCACAGGGTTTCTGTTGTGGGACAGGAAGGGAGGGCGATAGTAAGCCACTGGTCTCCTTTGGGCGGTAAAAAGCAGAGTATAAAAACTGACTCGTCTTCTTGTTCTTCTTCTTGCCACTGCCTGCCTCTGCATCACAGCCTTGATATTCCTTGGTGGTCTCCCATCCAAATTGGAGCCAGGGCTGTCTCAGATTAGATGCCGAAATCCCAATGCCCAGGTCAGTTTAGTTCAGTCCGTAGGAGGCCGCTTTTAGATGATTTTAAATCTTAAATTTTATCATTTGGACTTGAAAATGCCTACTATTGTAAGTTTAATTTATTGTACTTGGATATTGAATTTTGAGTTTGTCATGTGTCTCTAGGGAAGGGAGGAATGCAGGTGTAAACAGAAAGAAAGAAAGAAAGAAAGAAAGAAAGAAAGAAAGAAAGAAAGAAAGAAAGAAAGAAAGAAAGAAAGAAAGTTGCATGAAATTCTACCTCACAGGGTTTTCAAGGCAGAAAAGCCCCAGTCTTCCCATTCAAGTAATGATCTGCTTAGCTTCTGAGCTCTGATGAAGTTGTGGTGGGCTGGGCTAATTGGAGCTGTTAAAGGTAAAGGTAAAGGTATCCCCTGTGCAAGCACCGAGTCATGTCTGACCCTTGGGGTGACGCCCTCTAGCGTTTTCAAGGCGGACTCAATATGGGGTGGTTTGCCATTCCCTTCCCCAGTCATTACCATTTATCCCCCAGCAAGCTGGGTACTCATTTTATGACCTCAGAAGGATGGAAGGCTGAGTCAACCTCGAGCCGGCTGCTGGGATCGAACTCCCAGCCTCATGGGCAGAGCTTTCAGACTGCATGTCTGCTGCCTTACCACCCTGTGCCACAAGAGGCTCATATTGGAGGTGTTACAGCACATAAATCGGGAAGTACAATTATGAGTGTCCCCTCCCCATTTCATGCATGTTTTGTTTGTTCCTTTTACGCCATTTTTATGCCATTGATGCAAAACCAGAAATTGCTTTGAACCGCAGTCTCTATTGATTTTCAGCAATATGATTGGAGGGGAAAGACGACTGCAGATTGTGAAAGATCAAACAAGAAAAGGAAACTTTGCAGTGGCCCCAGGGTTGTCTCAAAAATGAGCAATATTCCTAGATGCCGGAGAGAACAGGAGAGAGCGACCAATTTAAATGGCCAGCCAGGGGCAAATTGTTCCCAGCACGATTAAATGACCTGCTGAATGTTCAAGGCTGTGGAGCAACTTTTTTTCCTTGACCGTTTCAAAGCAGTACAGGAAGATTCTTTTCCACCTAGGTGTTGTAGGCTGGCCCAGGGCAGATAATTTTGTACAAGGTGGGATTGCTCAGTAACGGCACCATTTGTGTTCCGTATCGACAGCTCTCCCAAGCCTCATTACCGCTTACTGCGCGGAAACTCCTAATGGCCTTCCGTTCCGATACTATGGAACTTTTGTTCAAGCCGTGTCAAATGGATCCGACGTGCTGCCCTAATTGTGAAAACAATCGTCCTCCAGAACTGGAAAGGCACCATCCTTCTGCCAGTAAGCGAGCAGCAGGAAGGAGATGCCGAACATGGTGTCAGGAAAACCCAACAGGTACAGATGGCGGGGCTGAAGAGCTGTTTTTTTAATACCCCACTAGAAGCCCCCTCATCTGCAGTACTTATCATGGATGCTTGAGGCTGATTCTGCATTGAGCAGGGGGTTGGACCAGATGGCCTGTATGGCCCCTTCCAACTCTAGGATTCTAGGATTCCTATCCTGGATGCTTGAGGCTGATCCTGCATTGAGGAGGGGGTTGTATTAGATGGCCTATGTGGCCCCTACCAACTCTAAGATTCTATGATTCTATAATGTATTAATTGAGGAGAATGAAATGATGTCTATATTTTAACATCACTTATTAATAAAGTTGTCACCCGCACTGAGCTATATTCAAGGGGGGAGGGTTGGGAAAAATTATTTATTTAATAGTATTTATTTATTTTCACTACCCAGAGGAGCTTACAAACCTCTTTCCCTTCCTCTCTCTACAACAGACACTCTGTGAAGTAGGTGGGTCTAAGAGAGCTCAGAGAGAACTGTTCTAAGAGAGCTGTGACTGGCCCAAGGTAGGGTATGATAAGTGATTGACAAGCCTTTTGACTGGCTTAAAACAGTACTCTTGATTAAATCAGACAGAAGAGGTTTTCTTTAATAAATAAGAATGATAATGATGATAATGATGATAATGATGATGATGATGATGATGATAATAATAATAATAATAATAATAATAATAATAATAATAATAATAATATTTTTACATTTATATCCCATCCTTCCTCATCACTCAGGGCAGGTAACAACATTCAAAATATTTTAAACATTTACAAAGATAAAAATTTCTAAAACGTTACAATTTTTCCTGATTCCCCCAAACAAGATTTCCCCGACAGGTTTTTGTTTGGGTTTTTGATGTTATTTTGGACCTCAGTGTTGTTTTAGATGATATTTTTGACCTGAAGGAATAGCTCCATCTTACAGTCCCTGTGGAATTGGTTCAGATACCACAAAACACTGATCTCTACCAGGAACACATTCTACCAGGCTGGGCCCAGGGCTGAGAAGACCAGTTTCCCTTCTCTGAGAAGATGTTGGTCCAAAGACTGTGCTCTTGGGGGATTATAAGGGCCAAGGCGCCATGGGACCTGGGGAGCACCCAGAACTACACCTGATCTTCAAACAAAGGTGATTTATTCACCTAGAGAAAAGGTCTACTTTAGAGGATGGTCTATATACCTGCAGCGATCCCTCTTCTGCCTTCCCTAGGCTTCACCCCTCAAATCTCCTTAAAGTATTACCCAACCAGGAATTAGCAAACCTACACCTAGTCCAGGTATATGAAAACAATCATATGCGTAAATGAAGGATTCTGGTACTGAGATGTCTTTGAACCCCTTATTTCCTCTTTAATCCAGTGCTGTAAATGGTGACCTTGCATAAATGTTCAACCATCTTACCAGCCTCCAAGGCCCCAATTAAATAAGCATGCAAAACAAGTTGTCCGGTTCTTATCTGCTCATACCAGTATTCTGCTTGGGTTGTCCTCACAATGTGCTTTTTTTTTCCTCAAAAGAGGGAGGGATGAGATAAGAACAGAACTGACAAATACTGATAGCCCAAACCGCATTTTTGTAGTTCGTGGCTGACCCAGAAACCCATAAAAACCGGAAGGTTAGTTTATGAACTGACCAAATTCGTATCAGTTTGACTGATTATGCACAGGCAAGGAAGGGTGGGCCGGCACCTGCATGACAGCTTATGTACAACGCTGGTGCTGTCTGGGCCCCTCCTGGACCTGGACCACTTTAAGGCCTCTAATGGCCCTTGGCAAGGGAACACTGATTTTTCCGCATTCCCTTCCTTGCTTCAGTGGCTATAAGAGCCCTGGCTGGGCCAGGCCTGTGCATATGGTGTCCCCCGTGAGGACACAAAATGTCCCATTCAGCTTTGCACTATCCCACCATCCTGCATTGGGATCCCATGCCCCTACCCCCCCTGCTGCCGCCGTGAGGTGCTGCGGACCCTTCCAGCCCTAGAGGTGTGCGTAGACCGTGTGTGCCAGGAGCATGCTGCCCTGCCACTGGGAATTGGGGCTGGTGCACAGTGGCTGGCTGCATGCATAATTGGTCTTTGTGATCCATTTAAAGTTCAACCCCCTGCTTTCTAGTCCCTGTGGCTTTCTGGGGGGTCATTTATATCAGCTGAACTCTTTTTCAGGAAGAGCATGCTCTTTACCAACTGGCACAAACTGCATCAAAATTTATGTAAGTTCATAGTGGTTCGTCAGTTTGTGAACATTGCTTCATATACCATGAACTGGACAAAATTCATGACAAATTCTAGTTCGTCAGCCGATGCATGCCCATTCCTACTGACAAACAAAAACAAACAGTAACAGCATGTGTGGCCCAACTCCTTATACACCTCCTTGAGATTATTGTGTGAAAATGATATCCACTCAGAGAAAAGCCTCCTTTCCAATATTCTGCCATCTATTTGTATCCTACTACTTACTCCCTGTCTGTGATGAGCAGGGCATTTCCTTAGTGTGGCAGGTCATTTATAATTCCCAGAAGAAAGCTGGAATGTTCTGTCCAGTCATCTCTGATGATCGAGTATATGTGTCACCCCTCACTATTCTGCTCACTCCCTGTCCATAACCAGCAACGTATCCCTTTGGCTGGAAACCCTTATCTTTGGCCAGTCCAAGAAGCCCATTTGCCTCCTTCTCTGGGAAATAGCTCCAATTAATTGCTGGCAAATCCTCTTCTCCCTTTGGTTCCAAACAAGCATTGTCCTTTGGGAAATCAGTATTACGGATTTGTTTACAGCTCAGAACAGATGCAATTGCCAGGTACTTTTCTTCTACCAAGAGACCTGCTTTCTGTGTCATCGTGACCATCTAGGCTGGTGCAGCAGATGAGAAAGATGAAAAGAGTTGATTTTATCGCCATGCAAAAGCGGCAAGGCTGGTAGTTTAAGAATAGTTTGCACCCATATTATTGTGGGTTAGGAGATGGTGTGTAAGGCGACTATACCTTGATGTCAACAAAAGTTACTGGTTTAGCTTTTCAAACCGAAACAAAAATAAGACTTGTGAATGGGTTCAACCAGTTCACAGGAGGTTGTTCTGGATATCTGCTGTCTTGACCAAAGTAGGGTGGCATCTCTGTTTTTTGTGCAAAACTTTATAGTTTGAAGCAGATTCTACCATAGCTTTCTCCCAAAAGCCAGAGTATCGTGCGGATATCACTTTGGAGTGACATCAGTACATTGGAAAGTGCCTTCATTTCTACACAATCGTTTCTCCCTGAGATAAAACTGTGACCTTGAGCACTTCTCTCAAAGCTCTCTCAATTTGAGGAGATGAAGGGAAGGTGATGGTAAGCCACTTTGAGACTCCTTTGGGTAGTAAACCACTGGGTACAAAAACTCAGTTCTTCTTCTTTGCCATTCCCATAGATTCAAGATCAGTTCTATTCTGGGGGGGTCTGTAGGCCCACTTGGAGACTGACCACCTTTAGCCACATTCACTGACAGTCAGCGCAAAGCGCAGGTGGTCTGTATAGACGGCCCTGGGTTCAGCCTTACCTGTTAAAAGAATCTCAGGTAAGAGATCGGGGTAAACCCCCTCTCTGCCCGAGACTGAAGGAACTATTGCCGGTCGGAATAGCTGGACACTGGATTAGATCAACTGATGTCCGAACCTGATTTAAGGTAGCTGGGTATACAAGATGATATCTCATCTTCCACATTCCCAAAAGCAATTCTCATAGAAATCTCAGAGTACTGCCGGTGTGTTATGTGTCTGTGTTCAATTTAAGATTATGCTCGGAGGGTGGATAAACCTTTGCCATTTCAGATCGCTTCTTAGAGAAGGGTCTTGCTCTTGTCTGCAAGGTAGGCTTTCTGAACTAACCTTTACGGGGGAGGGGGGAGCCTCCACAACTGCTTCTGATCACAGGGACAGTCATCTCTGCAAAGGTAGGCTGAGCAGCCCAGAAACAGGAATTCACAGCGGTTTGAGCTAAGCAAAGCTGGAGGTTGCTAACCTGCAGCCAAGGAAATGCCAGGGCGTCGGGACTCGGCTTCCGTCATTAAAACACAAACACAATCACCTCGGAATCACAGAACTGCTATCTTTAAATTATATTCCAAAAAGATGTTCGGCTCATATATCACGGCATTATAAAGAGATTTGGCAGCTTTATTGATGATGTTGAATCTGGCTGACAGATGCACTTACACCAGATAAGCATTCAAGATGCTGGCGTAATTGCTTATTAGTCTAGTCGCGAGGCAAAACAGCAGATTGAAATGAATCGGAGGGCTCGTGAGCACAGGATTTTGCTGGCTTTGGAGGTTTGGGTCCTCCCCCCACCTTCAAGTTTCCCATCTGCTGAGCATCTGGGGATTTGCAAAGAAAAGATAAAAGATATAAAACCAAGATCCACGTTCTGCGCAGGTGGGGATGATGCACAGACAGAAGACAAAGAGAGAGACCCTAGCCATTTGAGGGCAGGCTGGGGTAGAGTTCGCTTATATCGTGGAGTGTAGCATAAATATAGAATGGGTTTCATCGGCCTCTTGGAGGAACTGGTAGAATGCCCCCATGAACACTGGAAGAAGAAGAAGAAGAAGAGTTGGTTCTTAGGAGGCTCAAAGCGGCTTACAGTCGCCTTCCCATTCCTCTCCCCACAACAGACACCCTGTGGGGTGGGTGAGGCTGAGAGAGCCCTGATATCACTGCTCGGTCAGAACAGCTTTATCAGTGCCGTGGCAAGCCCAAGGTCACCCAGCTGGCTGCATATGGGGGAGTGCAGAATCGAACCTGGCATGCCAGATTACAAGTCCGCACTCCTAACCACTACACCAAACTGGCTCTCAGAAGAAGAGTTGGTTCTTATATGCCGCTTTTCTCTACCCAAAGAAATCTCAAAGCAGCTTACAGTCACCTTCCCTTCCCTTTTCCCCACAACAGACACCCTGTGAGGTGGGTGGGGCTAAGAGAGCCCTGATATTACTGCTTGGTCAGGACAGCACTATCAGGACAATCAGGTGTTTCAGCTGGCTGCATGTGGAGGAAGAGTGGGAAATCAAACCCGGCTTGCCAGATTAGAAGTTGCCACTCTTAACCGCTATACCAAGCTGGCTCTTGAAGCTACCTACCACTGAATCATTCCACACACATTGGATAATGCACTTTTGATGTGCCTTTAATGCTGGATTTTCCTGTGCGGAATGGGAAAATCTGCTTCTAAAGTGTATTATCCAATGTGTGTGGAAGGTCAGATACTTGTGCTCAGACTGACAGTGGGTCTCCAGGTTCTCAGTTTGAGGTCTTTAACATCATGTTTTACCTGGTTCTTTTAAATGAAAATGCCAAGCATTAAACCTGGAACCTTCTGCAAAACAAACAGTGCTCTACCTGTGAGCCATGTGGAGGCTGGCATCCCTACACAAAGCCTTCTTTGTGCCCGGTGCATATGCAGAACTGTTAATGCTTCATCAGACAATGATGTTTCCTCATTCAGATACTTTCCTTTACACCTCAATCGGGTATAACTCTTGGAATATGCAATATCTGCCATGATAGCCCTCTTTAAGTATTTGAAAGGTTGTCACTTGGAGGAGGGCAGGATGCTGTTTCTGGTGGCTGCAGAGGAGAGGACACGCAGTAATGGGTTAAAACTTCAAGTACAATGATATAGGCTAGATGTCAGGAAAAAAATTTACAGTCAGAGTAGTTCAGTAGTGGAATAGGCTGCCTAAGGAGGTGGTGAGCTCCCTCTTACTGGCAGTCTTCAAGCAAAGGTTGGATGCACACTTTTCTTGGATGCTTTAGGATGCTTTGGGCTGATCTTGCGTTGAGCAGGGGGTTGGACTAGATGGCCTGTATGGCCCCTTCCAACTCTTTGATTCTATGATTCTATGTGCATGACTGAACAGAATATGAAGAGTGTACTGCAGGGGGCATCAGAGGAGATATGAATTTTGCATAGACTAGGAACTTCCTTATGTTTTTCAGATTATCTCCTCTAGTGTTCTGATTGGCTCAATGAGGGGTCAAATGGGTCGAAGTTAATTATTTTTTGGATATTTTTACAATTTGTTAAACATTTCTTAGGTGATATAACCATATATGGATATATTGATCCTCCCAAACTGGCCAATGATAGGCTTGGAGGGGTGGGAAGGGGAGGGGCCCTAGGTGTGTACATAGCTCTGCTTCCCAACCATATTCTGCATAGTCAAGCCACTTCTGGGGTTTCTTGAAGCCTGGAAAACATTTCAGGAGTTTCTTAATGGTAAAAAGCTTGAGGAAGGCTGTTCTAGAGCCCAAAGGAAGGAGCTGAGCCCTGACAAAAGGCAGCTCTAGAAACTCTCATGGACAAAATTCTCTAAGGCAAGAATAAGTCTTTAAAAATTATGTAAAACTAAACGTTTTATGTAAATGGACCAAAATAAGGACAGCAACTGTCCAATGACACAGGAACCGGGCTGTTCTTGGGACAGTCGGTGTGCCTGACTTCTGCACTGCATTATGGACACCACAGGCATATCATGGAGGAGTTGGTAAGTTTTCAAGAGGAACCACCCTGTTGTTGTTATTGTTAATTGAACTTATATTCCACCGCTTTCCAAAGATTCACAGCAGCTTACAAACATAAAACCCCCATTAAACCCCCTAGATAAAACCCCATTTAGCCTTAAGTCTATAAGACCCCCTACAAGCCACAAGATTGGCGACCAAACTTCCCTAGTCCCCTGAGCAGACCTCTCTAGAGGCGGGTGTGTGGATGGAATAGCACACCAAGCCTGAGGAGGGGCCACGTTGTTGTTAGCATTAGCCTTAACCAAAGACCTGGCGGGAAAGCTCCATTTTGCAGGCACTGTGGTAGCGTAATAGCTCTTCCTCTTACTGAAATGGATCTTCCTCTTTAAGTTGGTGGGGAATCTCCTCAGACCAGACTTCGAACCTTAGACAAAGGGGAAAGTGGAAAATAAACATTAGAGCTAAATGAATTTTGCTCATTGGAGGGGTAGGGTAGCAGTAGGAGAGCCAGCTTGGTGTACTGGTTAGGAGCGCCAACTAGCGAGCTGGGTTTGATTCCGTAGTTCTCCACATGCAGCCACCTAGATGACCTTGGGCTCTCCACAGCACTGATAAAGCTGTTCTGACCGAGCAGTGATATCAGGGCTCTCTCAGCCTCACCCACCTCACAGGGTGTCTGTTGTGGGGAGAGGAAAGGGAAGGCGACTGTAAGCCACTTTGAGACTCCTTCAGGTAGAGAAAAGCAGCATATAAGAACCAATTCTTCTTCTTCTTCTTCTTCTTCTTCTTCTTCATTTACAAAAGCTTCTCTCCTTTCTAGAATGGCAGGGGGTAGCAGCAACCAACTGAAAAAGGGGCATCCCCCTCATGCCTCATTCTTGTCAACAACCAGAAGCTTGGAAGTGAAACCCAGAAAATACATATTACTGTTAAGCATAGTGCTGCATGCCATGGTGAAGACATTCCTTTGTGTATCTCTGATGTCACACAGCTCACAATATTTCCTTGCAGAATGGGTATCATTGCTTTTATAATTAATTGGTTCATTCATCACCCGTGAGCCCATTCTTGATTTTTAATATAATATAATAAATAACCACGATTTGGAGGTAATGATAGTTTTGACAGCCTTGGTAAACAAAATCGTCATCGTAATTGCCAATATTGCTGACAGATATTGTATGTAATGTGTATTTATAAGGAGTACCTCCTGCAAAAGAACCTCATAGATTTTCTCTATTTGTACACCCCTTGATGCCAATAGAGCAGTGGACGGTGGATCTCAAACGGTGGATCTCCAGAAGTCCATGGATTACAATTCTCATGAGCCCCTGCAATATAGCTTGCTCACAATATAAGCTTAGGAGTTAGGAGTCAGGGCATGAGCATTGGATGATTGCATCATCAACTCTCTGCACTGTGATTCACAACCACAAAACACAGGAAACGTAGTTCCTTAAGAAGAGGTAAAGGTAAAGATAAAGGTATCCCCTGTGCAAGCACTGGGTCATGTCTGACCCTTGGGGTGACGCCCTCTAGCATTTTCATGGCAGACACAATACGGGGTGGTTTGCCAGTGCCTTCCCCAGTCATTACCGTTTACCCCCCAGCAAGCTGGGTACTCATTTTACCAACCTCGGAAGGATGGAAGGCTGAGTCAACCCTGAGCCGGCTGCTGGGATTGAACTCCCAGCATCATGGGCAGAGCTTTCAGACTGCATGTCTGCTGCCTTACCACTCTGCGCCACAAGAGGCTCTTTAAGAAGAGTTACTGATGCCCATAATGTATTAACTTGATGCCAAATTACACGTTACAAATGTTGATGGGGTTTCTAGGTCTGAGTCACTTTCCCTGATGTCAAACAGCAGCTATGGGGAAAGAAATGCTTAAAGTTCCACGGTTTAGCCACATGTGCCACGCTGCTCCAAAATAGCACGAATTACGCCCCCTCTCAGGCTGTTTCAACTTAGAAATATGGTGCCTGGAGAAGGCTGAAGCCCCTGCTCTCCTTTTCCATGCTTCCTTCTTAGGGTTGCCAAGTGTGTTGGACCAGAGGATGAAGGATGGAGGGAACTTAGTGGGAGTGGTTAGGTATGAAGCCTGGGAAAATTACAGTGTTTCTCTATCATACATATGTGACACAGGATGACATTGGGGTTGATATTCTGGTTTTAAGGCAAAACTCTATGGTAAAATTAGCTTCTGACCATAGAGGTTTCCCCAAAAACCAGAGCATTACCCCTTAACATCGGTGATGTCCCTACATCACTTCTGGGTGACATATTTTTTTCAGACTTCTTGCTTGTTCTCTTTGTGGAAAGGGGATTGCCCCGAGTTTCTTAAACCCCTGAAATGGGGGGAAAGGCACTCAACTGGGAATCCTCAGGTAGGTTTGGGTGCTTTGGCTGCCAAAGCAACCGTTCACGCCCAAAGCAGCCAGCGCCGTGGCACGTGGGGGAGGGGTTGCATGGGCACCAGGGTGCCAGTCGGCGCGTGCTCACAGGTGCAGACTGCCGTGCCAGCACCTGCGCTGCCGCTCCCCCCCCCCACGCCGTGGCACTGGCTGCTTTGGGCATGCTTTGGTGGACAAAGCACCCAACCCTATTCCCAGGCCCCATATAATTTATGGCTATTGGATTTTATAATTAAGAAGAATCCAAATGGTCCTTCCGCATTATATTGAAAAGAAAATAATCTGATCATGTATAACAGCATTAAAAAAATCCTGATTCTTGTGATATGGTAGACCAACTTCTGAAATGAGTTGTAGGAAGTTGATGAGCATCTAGATCAGGCTTTCTCAATGAGGGTTTTGTGCAACCCTGTGGTTTCTGGACAACGCTGGAAGAGTTTCCTAAATGGGTGGGAATTAATTATTTACCATATTTTTAAAATTTGTGAAACACTTATTGGATCATATGATCATATATGGCAGACTTTCTCAACTTTTTTACCAATAAGTAACTCCTGGAATGTTCAGGCTTTGAGAAACCGCAGAAGTGGGAGGATGGTGCAGAATATGGTTGGGAAGCATAGCTATGGACACGCCCACCCAGAGCTCCTCCCCTTCCTGTCCCCCCCAGGCCCATCATTGGCTATTTTGGGATGGGTGGGTTGACATGACCATATATGATCATATCAGCTGACAACAAAAATAACTGCCACCCAATCAGGAAACCCTTCCAGGGTCACCAATAAATCCAAGTGTTTCACAGAACTGTGGTTGAGAAAGCCTGACATATAGTCATATTGACCCATCCCGCTTCCCAAAATGGCCAATGATAGGCCTGAAGAGAGTGGGAAGGGGAGGGGCCCCAGGTGGGCATGTACACAGCTATGCTTTGCAACCAGATTCTGCACAATTGCGCCACTTCTGAGGTTTCTCAAAGCCTGAAGAATGCTACCGGGGTTTCTCAACAGTAAAAAAGTTGAGAAAAGTTGATATAGATGCAAGCACATTGCACAGTTGGTCTTCCTCAGAAGTCTTTCATAATAGATGTTCCTCAGAAATTAACTCCTTCTTATTCACAACTCAACTTTTACACAGGAAACAAACTGGACCCTGAATGTGTCGTGGTTAAGAGTGGTGGCTTCTAATCTGGAGAGACAGGTTTTGTTCCCCACTCCTCCACATGCTGCCAGCTAGGTGACCTTGGGCTCATCACAGTCCTGTTAGAATTGCTCTTGCAGAGCAGTCCTGTCAGAGCTTTAATAGCACCATTTACCTCACAGTGTGTCTATTGTGGGGAAAGGAAAGGAAGGTGATTGGAAGCTGCTTTGAGACTCCAGGAAGAGAAAACGGGATATAAAACCAACTCTTCTTCTTCTGGAGAGCCAGCTTGGTGTAGTGGTTAGGAGTGCAGACTTCTAATCTGGCGAACTGGGTTAGATTCTGTGTTTCCCCACATGCAGCCAGCTGGGTGACCTTGGGCTCGCCATGGCACTGATAAAACTGTTCTGACTGAGCAGTAATATCAGGGCTCTCTCAGCCTCCCCTAGCTCACAGGGTGTCTGTTGTGAGGAGGAGAAAGGGAAGGTGAATGTAAGCCACTTTGAGCCTCCTTCGGGTAGAGAAAAGCAGCGTATAAGAACCAACTCTTCTTCTTCTTCTTCTTCTTCTTCTTCTTCTTCTTCTTCTTCTTCTTCTTCTTCTTCTTCTTCTCAGGTACAAAACCTTCTGCCCTAATACTTGTGGCAAAACACTTCTTCTCCACAACCTTCTTTGCAGGCATGTTGTGAGAGGAAGGGCGAACTGTGCATGGTGACCTGAACTCTTTGGATGAAGGGCAGAAGAAAACATTTGGTAGGGCTCCCAGGTATGATTTTTTCTGCAGCAACATCTCATTTGCCTACATGACTTCCCTCGGGCAGCTCAAAGCATCATACGCAGTTCCCTCCCTCCTCTTCACAAGAACCCAGTGAGGTAGGTCAGACTGAGACATGGCAATTGCTCCAAGGTCATCCAGTGACCTTCATGGCTGGAGAGGGGATGTGGGCTCGGGTGTCTCTGATGCAAATTTAAATGGCTATAACCAAACAGAAGGCATTTCAAGCAACAGAAAAGGCCACTTGCTCTATTTACTGGAATGAGGAAATAAATAAATTCCAGCAGACTGCTTTCATGTTTTATGAATTGGTGATCCCGGTCAGGTGTGGGCTTTCTTCACCCCTATTGACAAGAAACTTCCCTCTCAAGAGGGCAGGGTAATTGCTACGAGGAAAGTTCAGTGTTTGAAGATGGTTTGATTAGGGAACTGTACAAATTCAATTTCTCCCAACCAGATTCAATTCTAATCCAATCTCAAGAAAGAAAACTCCCATGTAATAATGACAAAAGAGAAGGATGGTGAGCAAGACGATTTAAATGTCTTTCATGCTGGGGGGGAAAACTGAGTCGGTGGAGTTCAGAGAGGTAAGGACCCCTAATGAGAAAAGGACTCATGAAACAGATGAAAACTTGATCAGATAACATGGAGGTGAAGGGGGGAAATGAAAGTGGTCATCCAGACTTGGACTTGTCCTACCAAAATGCTAATTGGTGGGACTCCAACTTTATTTACTCTTGCCCTTACAGAAAGTTCTCTAAATCTCAGGATCATACAATGAAATTCATTGTGGTAAACTGCTAGGGTTGGTTAGTGGTAAAAGGAAACCATGATGGCTAGACACGATCAAAATGGACACATTATACAACTGAAAGCTCTGGTGCAAGATCAAAAGATGTGGAGACAGCTGAGCCATCGGATAACCAAGATATCACACGACTGAATGTTTAACATTGTCATCAGATTCAAGATTGTCTCCTCATAGAGTTTTCAAGGTAAGAGTTGGTCAGGAGCAGCTGACCACTGCTGTCAAGGACCAGCTTGATGTAGTGGTGAAGAGCAGCAGCCTTTAATCTGGTGAGCCAGGTTTGGTTCTCCACTCTTCTTCCACATGCAGCCAGCTGGGTGATCCTGGGCCATTCATAGTTCTCAGAGCTCTCTCAGCCCCACCTACCTCACATGGTGTTTATTGTGGGGAGAGGAAGTAAATCACTTTGAGACTCCTTTGGGTTGTAAGCCACTTTGAGACTCCTCCTTCTCCTTCGCATTATTAACCGGGGTTAGGGGAAGTGGGACTACCATTGTCAATGATAGATCTTCCACCAGTGTCACCTTCCACTACAGCTGCTCTTTTGAAGATCCCTCTATTGTCATTAAGACCATCCGTTCTCTTCTGTTGAAATGGCTGCTGGTCCCTGAAGTGAGTGGATGCATTTTAGTGCAGTTTCTCAGCCGTACCCATTCCACCTTGAGTGACTCTGCTAGGAGTTGAGACCCCCTTAAAGTATTGCTCTCAGCTTTGCTGACAAGCATAACCCCCCAAGAAGGGCTTCAGCAAGGCTCTTAACAATAGGGCATTTGGGAGGTCATGAATTCACTGCCCTTGATGGCACTTAACACACACGTCTGGAGCTTTAAGATAAGCAGAAAGAAGTATTTCATTACTAGAAATGGGCACGAACCGTCCTATGAACTGAAGTTCATAGGGACTTTTGGTAGTTCATGAAGTGATGTTTGCAAACTGAAGAACAACTGCGAATTTTCACAAATTTTAATGCTGTTCATGCTTTCTGCTCACCATGAAAAACAGCTCTGCTGTTTAGTTTAAATGGCTGGGAGCCAATTAAATGACTGTTTTCTGTTCCCTGCAAAAAGTGGCAGGGACTAGAAAGCCAAGGCCATGAACCCATCTAAACTGGTTTGGATCCCAGTTCATATAGGTTTGTGGTTTGGTTCATTCTTCAGCACAAAATTAATCTGGGATCTGCATTCATGAGATGTAGTAACAGCCTCTAGTTTAGAGTCACCTTTCTCCAGATGGAGGCTGAAGGTCAAGAATTAGAAGAAGAGAGTGGGGTATTTCCACACATCAGAAAAACTAGCATTACCTCAGCTGAATGGTGTAGCACTAAACATTATCCTGCTTTCAAGCCCTTCCTCACCTTTCTGCTGTCTCGCTCTTGTCTGTGGCTCTCAATTCCCATGAGCACCTGCCAGTAGCATGCTAGCAGCATGTAGTCCATGGACACCTGGAAAGCCACAGTTTGGCCACCCCTGTGCTTAGGGTTTCTTGACAACCCTGGGAAGAGGTTTTTAATAGGAGGTTTTTAAAAAATTTGTTAAACATTTATCGGGTGATGTGACCATATCTAGTCATGCCAACCCACCCAGCCCTTCCCAAATGGTCAATGATGGGCCTGGAGGGGGTGGGAAGGGATTGCACCACATCTGGGGCTTCTCAAAGCCTGAAGAATATTTCAGGGGGTTCTCAATGTTAAAAATGTTGAGAAAGGCTGGCTCAGATGCTTCCAGTTCAAGAGCGCTATGTTTTGTCCCAGCATGGCATATGCATGGAGTCATGGCTTCTGTCAAGGAGACAAGATCCCACTTCTCACACCAACCATCACTGTTTTTTATAAAGCAATCAGCACAGTCACACAGCAATTAGTTACTATGTCTATGCCCTCATGAATGAACAAAACATATTATGTTCTGCTGGAAAGAACTGAATACAGTCCTTGCCAGTGGGATGAATAAATAGGTTCCCTGAGTGATTATAACACTGCCAAGTAATCTCTAGTGCCAAGACTGGGCCAGGTGACTTCAGAAGAGCATTGAGTATGTGGACTATCCTCCGTGTGGACAAAACAGGACTATTATCTGAAGTTGGCATAGCTCTGTTGTGAAGCCTATGTGCTCTTTTTGTTGATTTTTGACCGGCCCACTCATCCAATCTGGCTAAATTCACATTTGGCTTCAATATCGGTGACAACAGGCATAATTTAAAGAACTGCAGTGTTCCGATGCATATTACAGTTCATGAAAAGCTGACCCAATTATTCTTTGTCATGTTCCGTGGCAATTTTCCCCACAAAGGAAACTCTGAGTCTTAGAAAATAACTTTCAGAAGTTTATTGGAGAGACATACTGACGGCCACATAGAATGCTCTGTTGCCAAAACTGACCACATACAGAGTTTGAGACAATTATAGAGCTTACTTAGCTTGCCCTCTCCCATGCCAGCTGGTTTCACACAGTCTGTGATCTTACAGAATGTACCCCCAAGCTCCTAGAGCAGGAAGAGCAGTCATAACACTCAAAACACAACAAGAAGCCAGGTGGCCCCAGGGACTGGAGAGCACTTAGGATGGGCTTTCTCAACCAGCGTTTTTGTGAAATGCTGGTGTTTCTTGACAGTCATGGAAGTGTTATGCAAATGGGTGGGAATTAATTTTTTAATATTTTTTTCAAATTTGTTAAGTGTTTATTGGGTGATATGGCCAAGTCAACCTGCCTCCGCTCCCCAAATGGCCAATGATGGGTGTGGGGAGGGGCTCCATGTGGGCATGTACAAAGCTCTGCTTCCCAACTATATTCTGCATGATTCTTCCACTTCTGGCATTTCTCAAAGCCTGAAGAATGTTTCAGGGGTTTCTCAATAGTAAAAAAGTTGAGAGGATGACTTGGGAAAATGGGAGGGGGGAAATTGGAGGAATACAACCGGAAGCCTGAGGGGCATCTTTGGACTCTGGTCAAGCTGATATGAACTGGGGTGAACATGACATTCTTACAACAAATGGGAAAAAAAGATATCTTAGGAGTGGTGAGCGCCATCTTGGAAAGACAGTTACCAGGATTCCTCCCAGAATTACAACTGAGGCCCACGTGAGAGAGACCCTGAAGGAAGCAGAAACCAGAGGCAGAAACAGAAATCACAGAATGACGTCAAAGCCCCCTAAATTCTCTCCCTCCCCTGAATTCTGCCCTCCCATGTTACCACCCTCAGAAATTTCCCAAAATGGAACAGTTCATTGTACTTGGAAGAAGGGGCATTCCTCTTTCCATCTCACATAGAAGGGAATGCCTCATCTAAGAACCTGCTAGGGAATGCATACATCATCTAGAAACCAAGGAAGAATGCTCTTTTTTTTTGCCTCTATGCAAATGTATGCAGATTTAATTCACTCATTCATTAAAACTTATCCAATTAATTGACTCTGAATACTTTCATCAGGGACAGCTTATGAGCGTATCTTTTCTCTCTCTTTTTGGTGGTTAATCTCTGGGAGCTTTTTGGAGTAATGGCTGAACAGTACGGGCTGAAGTCCCCACAGTAATTTATACCAGAAAAACTCCTTTCAAAGTAGACACTTCAGGACTGGATCCCATCCAATACATATTGCTGGATTCCCCATTAATGAGTGACAAATTGGCCGAAATCTGCAGAAATGAATTCTATAAAAAGAAAGAGGGAAGGAGAATGTTTCACTCTGTACTGCATGAAAGATAACGTCTCTTGACCCAGGGCAGCTATGATGCAAGTGAGTGTTGACCTTGGCCTCATGGTTGGAGTAGAGAAGCCCTTGAAAGAAGAGAAAAGGACCTCATGCTAGTGTTTTAAATGTAATGGTTGAGGGGAATTGGGGAAATTGGTTTGACAAGATTTGAAATTATGGGCAGGATTCAAGTAACGGATGGACATGAGACCCATGCACCAGCCAACCAGCTGCCCTAGAGCAGGGGTAGTCAACCTGTGGTTCTCCAGATGTCCATGGACTACAATTCCCATGAGCCCCTGCCAGCATTTGCTGGCAGGGGCTCATGGGAATTGTAGTCCATGGACATCTGGAGGACCACAGGTTGACTACCCCTGCCCTAGAGGACTCAACAAACATGGAGATGAGAGATACAACAGGACATTGACATGATGATGTGCAACATTAATTAGTACTCTGCCCAGCCACTGTAACCCATAGCTGGAGACACAGTAGGAAGCAGTAGAGTCATTGCTCAATAATGTGCCTGAATTCCCATCCAGCTACTTGAACATACGAAAATGCTGTACACTGAGTCAAGCCATTGGTCCATCCTCAATATACTCTATTCTGACTGGCAGCATCTTTGAGGCAAGGTGGGTTCACTTACTACCTTAAACCCCATTACAGGACTGAAATTGTTTCTGGAATACCCTCGACCTCCTTACTGGTCAGGTCTGCATCCTCCTTATTGGAATTCCTGACCAATAAGCTAGCTTAAGGGAAAGAGCTCGGTTATGAGGAGTCCCTGGTTCAAATTTCACTTTTTCCACAAATTCACTAGTTGTCCTTGGTGAGCAAATTGGGGCAGACCCCTGTCATAATCTGAGCCAATTTGATGCAGTGGTTAAGACTGGCAGGCCCTAATTTAGAACCAGATTTGATTCCCCACTCCTCCGTGTGCAGCTGGGTGACCTTGAGCTAGTCACAGTCCTGTTAGAGCTGTTATCACAGAGCAGTCCTGTCAGAGCTCTCTCAGCTCCACCTACCTCGTGGGTTGTGGGGAGAGGAAGGGAAGGCGATTGAAAGCTGATTGGAGCCTCCTTCAGGTCATGAAAAGCGGGGTATAAAAACCAACTCCTCTTCTTCTGTGTGTCATCAACTCACAACTGACGTATTGCCATGTCTGGTCCAAGAGTTCCAATTTGCCAATTTTGGTGGGCACCTTTGTCTGATCTGAGGCCCTGGAGAGCCAATGTCAATCAAAGTTGTCCATCCTGAGCTGGATGGACCAATGGTCTGACTCGATATAAAGCAGCTTTTTTTGTGTGTTCACGTGTATAAATAAACATCATTTGTGTTAATAGGGCTGCTTTCATTTGCATATTGATTCCCCCCCCTTTGGTAATTATCTGTAAAAAGTCAAATATTTGCTTTATCTTATAATTCAATTTTCGAAAGGCCTTTGGGGATTCAAATTAACTGGCTGGTAATATCTCCATTGAGAGAGGATACTAATTATGCTTACGAGGAACCTAATTTAACTTATCAGACCTTTAATGTTTCAGGGATCAGTAATGCATTTAAATTTAGGATTAGGAGAGGGATCCGGGACCATTTGCCTGGCCGCTTTAATATTTGCCATTATTTTTATGTGCGCCGAGGTTTCGTCCCTTCCAAGTAAAAATTTTAAAAATCTATTAGAAAGGAAATAAACATTATATATTGACATAAGTAATGATACTGCTGGTATTTAACCGGGCATAAAAGAGGCATTTGTGACCCATGTGGAAATTCAAAGTTATTGGCACCATAAGGGCTTCAACTGGACAGTCTCCGAAACTGGGCCAGCCAATTTTGCCAGGGCAGGAGCAGGTTGTGGATATAAAAATGAACACTTCCAAAACCATGATTAGGAGGGGAGTGTCACCATCCTTTTATCTCAACCAGTTGACAACATTTGATAATGATCATGTTCTTAATGCGAGCGGCTTGTTTCTGTATCAGTTGCGTTTAAATAAAAAAGACCGAGAATGAAACCAAAGGGGGAGATTTAACAAAGAAAACGGTAATGCATTAAAAACCTAACAACAGCAAATGCCCAGACAGGTTCAGGCCTTTTCTATAATGCATATTGTTTATATAATTCAGAACTTGGCTACAGAATATACATTAAAATTATACATGTTAATGTATGTGCACTTAAAATCTGTGTTTAATAAGAACAGGGATGGAAAGAACAGCTGTTCTAAATCCAGATTTGCAGAACTATTCTGTTTTTTTTTTTAAATGGAGGCTAGGGGTGTCAGCTCCAGATTGGGAAATACCTGGAGATTTGGGGGGTGGAGCCTGAAGTGAGCAGGGGTTGGGGAGGGGAGGGACTTCAATTGGCTAGATTGCCATGGAGTCCACCTTCTGAAGTGGCCATTTTCTTTAGAAGACCTGGCCCAGGTGTCAGGGTTGAGCTACAGCATCCTTATCAGCCCAACAAGTGGAGTTTCCAGAGATCAGTCAAAACACAGGTCCAGTCCGGAAGGTCACAGTTTCAAGACAAGAGAGTATCAGCCTTTGGTTACTTTTGCTTCCACATTTCCCCAATGTCTCTCATGCTGTTATATATTAATCCGACTCCTGTGTGGCGACAGTCCTATGACAATTTGGCACTGCTTTCTGCTAGTAACTGCCATCGGGCCATGAGCCAAGCACTTTTCCTTTTGATCTGGAGTTCCGCTCTCAACCAATGCCTATGCTTCTCTGTTAACGCCATTGAACAAAGGGCATTGGGAGTGGCCATCTGGTCTTCAACAGGCAGCTCAGAGCTGGGTGGTGGAGACGATTGTGTGCAAGCTCTCAGTTGTAAATCTTGGCTTGCCTGCATCTCCTCTCCCTGTCCGTTGGTCAGTTTCTGCCACCTCTGAGTTAACTATGCCGACCCCTTCCTCCTCCATGGAGTCCTCGCTATTGCTGAAGCCTGACTTTGCTTTAGGATGCTTAGGGCTGATTCTGAGTTGAGCAGGGGGTTGGACTAGATGGCCTGTATGGCCCCTTCCAACTCTATGATTCTATGATTCTGTGATTCTATGACTGACCCAGGACACCCAGGCTAGCCTGATCTCTAGTTGGTGGGGATTTCAGAGCTCCTCCTTCTTTCTCAATGGACCTCAGAGTGTTATGTAAGTTACCCCCTCCCCCATTTTATTTTCACAGCAACCCTGTGAGGTAGCTGAGGCCGATAGAGTAACTCGCTCTGATCATCCAAGGAGCTTGAACCAAGATCTGAAGAAGTGAGCTGCAGCTTCCAAAAGCTCCTCCCCTGCCCCAGATTTTGTCGAAGGTGCTCCTGGACGACTAGCATGGCTACACATCTCCATCCATCAGCAAGATCTTCCCAGCACTGTAAGCCAGGGGTAGTCAAACTGCGGCCCTCCAGATGTCCATGGACTACAATTCCCAGGAGCCCTCTGCCAGCGAATGCTGGCAGGGGGCTCCTGGGAATTGTAGTCCATGGACATCTGGAGGGCCGCGGTTTGACTACCCCTGCTGTAAGCTGTCCGATACCACACCGGCTCTCAAAACCTGCTGCCTTTCATTGCATTTCAGTGATGGTCTTGTTTTGGGTCCTTGAGAGTTCGTGGACATTGGAAATGAGAAGCCAGTGCATTCTGACCGTTTGCGGTGGAGAAAGAACCGCAAGAGCCATTAATAAGCAATAATTCTTTTGAGACTGGACGTGTGCAACCGCAGAATGGCACTTTCCAACGGATTCTGTGGACAGACCACAAAGTCGGATTTGGGTTTTGTTTTTTAGCTTTAATTGTCGGCTGACTCAGCATGCAAAGGAACTGAGTCGCCATCTGCATTAGTCTCATTAGCTCCCGTCCTTTACTTTGCTGGCTAAGTACCACTCCCTGGTTGAGAGACAGAGAGAAAGAGAGAGAGAGGGAAAGAGAGAGAGAGAGAGAGAGAGAGAGGGCTGTAACATGCATGGCTTTCAAGGGGTTGCTTGAAATTACAAGTCATCAGAAATAGCAGATGGAAGCTGATGAGCCTTACGAATATGCTCGCCTCTTCAAAACGTGCTCGTTAGCAAAGGGCGCGCCTTGCCAGGAATGCTGAAACCTACAAAGCAGACCCCAATGTGAAGAACAGCACGGCTGCGGCAGAAGCATATGTCTTAGGGGAGGCCTGATAATAGGGGCCAGTGTGTCAAGGGTTGGCCATGGATGCGCTGAGACCCATGGCCTGGTGGGGCCTCCTCCGCTGCCTCTTTGGCCACTTTCTGTGGACAAAAGCGCTTGGTGCAATGACGGAAACAGAGACCATGAGAGAGATAATACAAGAGAGAGAAATTGTTCACTTTGTCCGTGAGCTCTCCCATTCTTAAAAAGGGTGACTGGTTTTCCGGTGGTGGAGCTACAGTATGGGGGAGAGGCAAATAAAGGAATCTATCCCACTTTTCTCCCCAGTGGGGACCCAAAGTATTTTTCAACATTGCTCTCCCCTTCCTTTGAGAGAGACTTCCACAAGGTAGTCTGCAAAATTAAATGGACTCCGGGGAATGGTAGAGGCCAGGAAGGCCTGGAGGATCATTGTCCATGGGGTCACGATGGGTTGGACACGACTTCGCACCTAACAACAACAACCACAAGGTCACCCAATGAGGTTCCACAGTAAAGGACTTGGGTTCACACCCTCCAGGTGTCCATGCTGCAGGCAGGCATGCTCTGGCAGGTGCTCATGGGAACTGTAGTCCATGGACATCTGGAGAGCCACAGTTTGGCCACCCCTGCTCTAGGTAGTGGCTGGAAATCTCCTGGAATTCCAACTCATCTCCAGCCAACAGAGACCATTTCCCTGGATGAAGATGGTTCCTTTGGAAGATGAACTATGTGGTATTATACTCTGCTAAGGTCCCTTCCCTCCCCAAATCTCGCTTTTCTCAGGCTCCACCCCCTAAATCCTGACCATTACGTCACATTGGTGGTCAGAAGGTGACACAACATGAGTGGGGAATCAATCAATGAGCAGGACCCACATAATGTCACTAGAGAGCCGGGTTTGATCTGGAGAGCCGGGTTTGATTCCCTGCTCCTCGCCATGCAACCAGCTTGGGCTAGTCACAGTCCTGATGGAACTGTTCTCACAGAGCTGTTCTCATAGGACTCTCTCAGCCCCACCTACCTGACAGGGTGTCTATGGTGGGGAAAGGAAGGAAAAGCAATTGTAAGCTGCTTTGAGATTCCTTCCCCCCCCCCACCTTCTAGATGTGGGTCAGCAGCAGCTGCCTTGATCTCAGATCTAGAATCCAGAAGAACATTTCTTCCTATACTGATCCCTGCTGTATCTGTCTTCACATGGTTGCTCTCTCTTGCTCAGGATAGCTATGGAACAGCATGTTTCACTGCGTTTAAGTGAAATATGTGCTGTGTCTAAATCAGGGATAGTCAAACTGTGGCCCTCCAGATGTCCGTGGACTACAATTCCCACGAGCCCCTGCCAGCTATCGCTGGCAGGGGCTCCTGGGAATTGTAGTCCACGGACATCTGGAGGGCCGCAGTTTGACTACCCCTGGTCTAAATCATTACTAGAAAGTGACCTAGATCTGGCACTTGGAGAGATTAAATTAACCCTCTGCAATAGCTCCATATTAAAAAAAAAATCAGTTAGATGTTAATAAATGGAAAGCGATAACAGTGTCGAAAGCCGTCCAATCTCCCTCTTGTGCGCCTTTATTGCTGGGATGCTTCTTTCCAGTTTGTTGCTTCTCTGGGTTTTATTAGCCCATCCGCCGTGGAGTAGATTTGCTCTGAAGTGATAAAAGCTGACTGTAATCAGCAAGCTTTTGTTATCGGCGGGCAACCAGTGGTAAATGCCACCTCCGAAGGCCTCCGTTCAATGCCTTTATTACAGTGATTAGTCTAAGACGGTAAGATAGCAACAAACTTCAAGCTTAACTGATAAGACTTGGTTAAGAGCACTATAAAAACCTTGAGTGGGGTTGGCTCTCAAAGAGAAGGAAGTGATTAGGGGGAAACTGAACCGCCATAATCTCCATCTCAACACTGGAAGGACATGGTCAATTCATGTTCTCTCTCTCTCTCTCTCTCTCTCTCTCTCTCTCTCTCTCTCTCTCTCTCTCTCTCTCTCTCTCTCTCTCTCTCTTACCTGCTTTCCTCCTTCCCTCTAGTTTCTATATAAAGCTGGTTGGTGCCCAATTAGACCATGAGTCCATTGAGTATCATAATGGTTTGCTTAGACCAGTGGTGGCTTTTCTGGATCTCTAGGCAGACAAAGATCTTTCCCAAAGTCTGTTACATGAGATCTTTTAACTGGGGATATTAGAGACTGAACCTGCATTATAATCATGTATAGTACTACTGAATCATGTTCCTCAAATGGAAGCAACTTAGAATATGCATAAGCAATGGGTTGTTTGAGAAAGTCTGGTTAGCATAAATACACGATGTCAGTATATGAACACTTTGAAAACTCTCCCTTTCTGAATTCCTCTCTGGATTTAGGAATACTGAACTTTCTGGTCTCTCTTCCAGAAATTGAATGAAAGATTTCAGATTTTTCTGCAAACCTGGAGCTTTTTTCAAGTTTGTAGGAAGATCTACCTAGTCTGTTCACAGTTCCAGTCTCTGGATGCAAGGGCATTTCTGCACCTGTTAAATGTAGTGAAATGCATACCTTACATACTTGTTATATTATGGATGCTCTGCATGACGTCAACCACATCCAGCATCTAGACAGCAAACTGCTCGCTACATCCTCCATTATAAAGTGCTATTTGGGGAATCACATAAAGTGGATTTCCCCAACTAATTTAGCGCGAGATACAGGAGAGCAACCAGCGGAGGGAAGGTATGGTTGCTCAAATATGCTAAAGGCGCCTGCCTCATCCCGCCTTTGTACCCGCCTCACTCTCCCTTGTTCCTGGGGATAGGAACGTCTTTTTAAAAATGGCTAACATCCTGGAGCAATGAATAGGCGGACAAGCGTGCAGGTGGTGCCAGAAAAAATTTTCCCCCAACGTTGTAGTACAAAGCATGTCTCTCTAAAGCCCCCCTGCCCAAATAATTGGGAACGAGATTAATTTTTTAAATTATCAAGACTCGTGATTCCATAAGGTTGAGCATTCAAAAAGTGCGATGCATCTATGATTAGATGCACAGGCGTTTAAATGGAGAAGTATGCATTAAAAAAAATATCGGGGATTGTGGGACCTTTAAAGCATGAAGAAAGGGAATTGGCTGCCTGGCTTGATTGACAGGCAGAAGAGTCGCATATAAACCATGTAGCTCTCTTCCGCCTTTTCCGGCAGCACTTGTGGAGGGTGAGAAGTGTGAAAAAGCGACAGAGAAGAGCAAGACATCAAAAAAGTGAGTAGGGGCCAGGAGGTGCAACTATGTTTAGCGTTATGCCATTCAGCTGGCGTAACGCTATTTTTACCCATGTGCGGAAATGCCCCAAGTATCTGCAGAACTGGCCACTTTCAGAATGAGGTGCAGTGATAAGAAAAGCACTCTTCCAGCTTGCCCCCCGAATCCTGTTGAGGCTTGTCACAAAAGTGGCTGAAGCAGAAAGCCATCTGCCCCTTCAGACTTTGCATGTTGTGACTGGCCAAGTGCCATCAGAGATGACAACGGCAGCTCATCTTGGGTTCTGAAAGACTTTTTCCCCACTTTAGCAGTATTAGATAGCAGAAGAGATTATTACTGGAGTCTAAATGACATCGTAACGGTTGGAAGTGTTAAGCCAGAGCTGTGAATTAATTTTGTTAAAAGCATCTTCCAGGGCTGGTTAGTTCCAGTCATCTTTACCTCACGCCGAGTGATAGCATTTGACCCAAGGCCTACTGAGAAAGCTGCTGCTTGCTATTTTAGGAAGAGTTCTGGGTAGAAGGGAGAGAAATGGTGATGCTGTTTTCAGAAACACTCATTGAATCCTGAACATGTCAGTATTTCTACGTTTTTGTCTGTGAGCAGCCCGACTCTTTTCATAAGAATAATATAAAAACAACTAAGAGATATGCCAGGCCTTTATTCAATGTCTAATTAAGGATCCAAATGTTAATGTGGAGAGGGAAATAATGTGGCGATTACATTGCCATCCTGGAACCTGGGTTCAAATCCTGACTCAGCCAAGAAGCATACTGGGTAGTTTCTGCCAACCTAGCATATCTCACAGGGTTGTGACAGCAGGAAGAATCCTAAACTCTGGGCAGGAAAGGTGAGTTTAAAGCATAGTAGGTGTAGTGATTTATAAAATGTCCCCCCTTTATGTCTCTGATGTCGAAAGAGAGAATTTAAGAAGTGTTTAATTGTCTTGCCTCTCCTCTCAATTGAAACCGTGGGAGGTAGGTGGAGAGCTCTGAGAGAACTGGAACTGTCCCAAGATCATCCAGCTGGCTTTATGTGTCTCGAGGCAGCTTACAATCACCTTCTCTTCCTCTCCCTATGACAGGCATTCTGCAAGGTGGGTAAGGCTGAGAGAGCTCTTAGAGAACTGTGACTAGGCTACAGTCAACCAGCAGGCCTCACGTGCCTCAAAATGACTTACCATCACTTTCCTTTCCTCTCCACCCCACAGGCACCTTATAAGGTAGGTGGCCTGAGAGAGCTCTGAGAGAACTGAGACTGGTCCAAAGTCATCCAGCTGGCTGCATGTGGAGGAGTGGGGAATCAAACCTGGTTCTCCAGATAAGAGGCTGCTGCTCTTGGCCACTACCTCAAGCTGGGTCTCAAAGAACGTGGAGCTACCTATCTCTTGTTGATCTCCATGGGCTAGACTGATGCATACTGTCTCCCCAAGAATCCCTACACTTGCCCCTCTCCCTTCCTGGCTTTCTCACTTCTCAGGGCAATTTGACCATGCTTTGTGAAGACTGGTCCTCTGATCAGATAGACCAGGGGTAGTCAACCTGTGGTCCTCCAGAGGTCCATGGACTACAATTCCCATGAGCCCCTGCCAGCATTTGCTGGCAGGGGCTCATGGGAATTGTAGTCCATGGACCTCTGGAGGACCACAGGTTGACTACGCATGAGATAGACTGTCACTGTAGCTTTTCTCATTACAGTGTTTGGAAAATCCAGCTGGGTGCAGTTTTCCATTTGAAATTAAGGAGCCCCGTCAGAACTGTTACCTTTATGACACCCTCATCCGTAACAAAGGGTGCAAGACTTGTACGGTGTGCTTGTGACATCACAGATCCTGTACACACACCGTGCATATGTACAGGGACTATGCTCCCCGTGCACATCACTTATGCACCTTCCCTTCATGCGCCAGGCACGCACTAAAGCTCCGTTCCTGGGAATGTTTGTGAAATGTTTGCGTAGCGAGCAGTACAGATGGTACTGAATTTTATGGCGACACAATTTCAGTGCTTGACGCGGGCTCTTTCTATTCAGAATGGAACTGCACCGCTCCCCAATGCTAATGAAATTTGATTGAAATACAACTGTTAACATTGATGCCTGGTTTCATGTTAGCTGCCTATGAAAATAATGTTCTTCATTTCCCCCAGTAGCTTTGGCTTCCCTTATATTTTGCAAGATGTGCAATTTCATAGAATCATAGAATCATAGAATCATAGAGTTGGAAGGGGCCATACAGGCCATCTAGCCCAACCCCCTGCTCAACGCAGGATCATAGAATCATAGAATCATAGAATCATAGAGTTGGAAGGGGCCATACAGGCCATCTAGTCCAACCCCCTGCTCAACGCAGGATCAGCCCTAAGCATCCTAAAGCATCCAAGAAAAGTGTGTATCCAACCTTTGCTTGAAGACTTCCAGTGAGGGGGAGGTCACCACCTCCCTAGGCAGCCTATTCCACTGCTGAACTACTCTGACTGTGAAAAACTTTTTCCTGATATCTAGCCTATATCGTTGTACTTGAAGTTTAAACCCATTACTGCGTGTCCTCTCCTCTGCAGCCAGCAGAAACAGCATCCTGCCCTCCTCCAAGTGACAACCTTTCAAATACTTAAAGAGGGCTATCATGTCCCCTCTCAACCTCCTTTTCTCCAGGCTGAACATTCCCAAGTCCCTCAACCTATCTTCATAGGGCTTGGTCCCTTGGCCCCAGATCATCTTCGTCGCTCTGCTCTGTACCCTTTCAATTTTATCTGGGGCAAACCGCTATATGCCCATCAGCCGTTAGGTTGTTACGATTGCTCTCAAATTCCAGAGCATCACGTTGGTATGGCGATGCCACTTCCGTTTTTGCATCTGAAGTTACTTTGGGCAACGTCATCCTTTATGTATGAACCAAATATGGAAGAGTAAGGATACCAGCCTTATTCCAAAGTGCCGGCTAGTCAACGCCGTTGTCTTCCCCATAACAAGCTATGGATGCGAAAGCTGGACCCTGAAGAAGGAAGACAGGAGGAGAAGAGATGCTTTCAAATTAGGGTGTTGGAGACGAACGCTGCGAATACCATGGACAGCCAAAGTTACCAACAAGATAGTTTAAGAGAGGAGCAAACCAACAATGTCATTAGAAGGCAAGATATTTCTGCTCAAGCTCACTGACTTTGAACACATCATGTGATCAAACTCGCTTGTTGTTGTTAGGTGCGAAGTCGTGTCCGACCCATCACGAACCCATGGACAATGATCCTCCAGGCCTTCCTGTCCTCTACCATTCCCTGGAGTCCGTTTAAGTTTGCACCTACTGCTTCAGTGACTCCATCCAGCCACCTCATTCTCTGTCGTCCCCTTCTTCTTTTGCCCTCAATCTCTCCCAGCATTAGGCTCTTCTCCAGGGAAACCTTCCTTCTCATGAGGTGGCCAAAGTATTTGAGTTTCATCTTCAGGATCTGGCCTTCTAAGGAGCAGTCAGGGCTGATCTCCTCTAGGACTGACCGGTTTGTTCACCTTGCAGTCCAAGGGACTCGCAAGAGTCTTCTCCAGCACCAGAGCTCAAAAGCCTCAATTCTTTGACGTTCGGCCTTCTTTATGGTCCAACTTTCACAGCCATATATTGCAACTGGGAAGACCATAGCCTTGACTAAACACACTTTTGTTGGCAGGGTGATGTCTCTGCTTTTTAGGATGCTGTCTAGATTTGCCATAGCTTTCCGCCCCAAGAGCAAGTGTCTTTTAATTTCTTTTCAAACTCGCTAGAAAAATCATTAATGCTCGGCATGGTCAGCGGCAAAAGGAAACGTGGTCACCAAAAGATCCACTGGCTCAACATGATCAAAGCCCATACAGGGATGACCTTGAACCAACTAAAATAAGCAGTCAGAGACAGGGGCACATGGCAAAGACTTTCCTATCGAATCACTGAGGGTCAGACACGACAGAATGGATAACATCATCATCATCATCATCATCATCATCATCTTTTACGTCCCCACCTGCCCCGGATGGCGGAAACCCAGCACTTCAAATTCTGATGTGGGTTATGGAACCCTTGCTTGAATGCTCACATCAGGGCTGAATCTTCCACTGCCTTCAAGTGACCTTCAAGAATGCAAGACTAGGGAGTTATGTTGAGGTTCAGACGTGAAGTTTTTCTGCTGTCATTTCTCAATGGGACACACTGACTAGGGGAGTCTTTGTTGGAAACTGCAAGATCTGCAGTGTGCATAATTGAGCAGAATATACAGAATATCCTGCAGGGGGCATTGTAGGAAATGTATATTTAGCATAGTTGGAATAGCAGTTTCCTGATGATTTTCAAATTATCTTCTCTAGTGTCTGGATTGGCTCAGAAGAAGACTTCCTGCTTGTGTGAGCACACTTCCTCCCTACTTGCCTCCAGACCAGTTGTTGAACAGCTGAGGAATGAGTGCAGACAACTGTTATTTAGACCAGTCAGACCAAAACTTTTTTTTTTTTAACCAATACCCTTTTAGCAGCTCTTCTCAGGTCCCAAGGATCCCTGTGAAACAAGAATACAAGATGACATGAACAGATAGACAGAAAACCACTTATTACTGAACACGAAGAAACAGCAGGAAAACTTTTAAAAAGACAGTATGAAATTAAAGTTTAGAACATTGGATGGAGAGAAGCACGTGTGTTCATTTTTTTTTCTTGAATGCATTAATTCAACTGCACAAAAAGGGACGGATGAGATTATTTCTTTTTCTTTCCCTTGACGAAGGTCGAACTTTCAAGCAATTAAAGGTATTGCATATGACAAAAAGGGGTATTTCATCGGCTCAGTTATACATACAGAGCTGTTTCGTTTCTGAATAAAAACTATTTTAGTCTTTAAGCAGACTGGTGCCCCGCTCTCTCTGGACATTCAAACTCTGTCAGTCTTTTGGCCTGGAGAAAAATATCCATCCAGAGCCTTTAATAATGCGCGAAGGATTTTCATGACACAGAGAAAAATAATTACATTGTCTGGAAAATAACATGCTGTTAATGGGACAGGTCATTTTTTCTCCAGGCAGCTGGCAATGCAATCACACAGGCGTCTTCCCATTCCAGTTTTCTTCCTGGCAGTGAGAACTGAGAGGGCCTGAAACATCTCCTCCAAGTGACCTTGCGAAGTCACCCATCTGCAGCAGAAAGCAAATGCTAGGGAGGGACTGGTAAGCAAAGGTCTTATCCATCGCCAGCTCTCTGATCCGCAAGGAAGACCGGAGAAGGGTTATGAAAAAAATAAAACAATGCAGAATCAGGAAGGAATTTCTGTGCATGGGTGCATGTGTGCATGAAGACTGTGCTCTATCAGGCCGGGAAAAGGTTGTCCTGTGGATTTATTTCTTCTATTTCCACTGGAGGCCAGTGTAGCATTACTATTTCTGCTCAGAATGCTGTTTCCTTGTTCGTTCTGCACTCATGCAGCAGTTTAATGCCAACCCCCTCTATTTAGTGTTGTGGTTTAAAACAAGATTTGGATGGTAATAAATATGGGCTTTGGAGCTCTGCTTTGTGGTTATATTCGTCACAGCCAGAAATATTTAGGTGTTATTCGGCTGAGGCTTGCTGTGCCTCCGCTTGGGAATTTAAAATGTCATTTGTCTGACTTGTCCTCTCTTCCTGGAGGGGCAGAAAAACTCTGCCCATCTGAAAGTGAGTTTGGGGTGGAAGATGAAGCCATGTGGAATTGATGGGATAAGGTCAGTCTCGATCCATCACTCTTCAGAAGAAATGTAGAGCTGGAAGGAACCTCAAGGGTCATCTAGTCCACCCCCTGCAGAACCCAGGAAATTCACAATTATCTTCTCTCCACTCCCTCATGACCCCTACTCTTTGCCCAGATTGGGGATGCCAATCTCTGGCTGGAACCTGAGGTTCCCCTGTTTTTACAGCTGATCTTGCATTGATCAGAGGGTTGGATGAGATCGTCTATAAGACCTCTTCCAACTCTATGATTCCAAATTTCATCTCCAGGCAACAGAGAGAAGATGGCTGCTTTGGAAGGAGACCCTATAGCACTGTACTCCACTGAGGTCCTTCCCCACCCCCAATCCTGCCCCCTTCTAGCTCCATTCCCAATGTCTCCAGGTATTTCCCAACCCAGAGCTGGCTGTCAAATCACAGCTGATCTATGGTTGACTGCATTGGGGAGGGGTGGCCAAAATGTGGTTCTCCAGCTGTGTGGTTCTCCAGATGTCCATGGTCAGAACCATGCCTGAGTTTTTGATGGGAGAGAGGGTCATTCATTGGGTACATTGAAAATGAATATCAGTAAACAGATTTGGGATGATGCCAATAAATTGCTGGCTTGCCCAATATTTATCCAAGAATAGGGTTTTGGTCCTGGAGGGTTGCTTTATTTAGTCTGGAGAGAAGTTGTAATTTTGAGTAGATTTCATACCTCACCTTGACCTTGGCAACAGCGATTTGGCAAAATGGACTTCTAGATTGATCTTTCAGGGGTTTCTTTTGCCCCATTGCTCTTTTCCTGCACAGGATTGCCTGACCTCCCCCCTCCTTTTTGGCTTGGCTTTCAAAAAAGAGCTCGATCATTCTCTCCAAAGAGAATGCCTTGTAAATGTATATGTTGTTGCGTATTTCTCTCTTGTCCTGCCTTAACTTTTAAAAATTTTATGCTAATGGTGCCTCAAAGTATTTTAATTGGATTTTTTTTAAAAAAGAGAAAGTTCTTCAAAGTTAATTAAAAGTTAGCTTTCTTTAAGTGTGCAAAAGCCGACTTTCTGCTCTGAAAATTAACTCCCATAATTAAAATCCTATATCTGTTTCCCGATATAAATGGGTGTTTATTACTCATTTGTTATTATTGGCTACGCAATGCAATTTGCGTGAGTGTAGCTAAAGTGTAATTCCAGAAAGGCCTTGTACAATTCTTCCCTTCCCCCCCCCCTCCCTGCCATCTTTGGGTTGGGATGTGGCCATCATTTGCAGTCCCTGACACTCAAGAGCAGTATTTGTAGAGAGAATTATGCCTTCTGTCCCATGATGCCCTGTAAAGAATAGTCAGATATAACAGTCAAAGCATTTTCCTTTCTTTTGTTGTTAAGTGGAAGATGGAAGAGGGATCAAACAGAACTGGGACCAAAAGCTCATAGATGATGCAACTATATTTGGGAAGGCTATGGCTCGGAACTGAGCATGGGCTTTGCATGCAGAAGGTCCCAGGTTCAATCCCTGATGTCTCCAATTAACATAAGGATATGTCCCTGGTGGCCAAGATCAAGTTACTTCATGCCAGCTGGGTGACCTTGGGCTCGCCACAGCACTGAGAAAGTTGTTCTGACCAAGCAGCAATATCAGAGCTCTCTCGGCCTCACAATCCTCACAGGGTGTCTGTTGTAGGGAGAGGAAAGGGCAGGAGATTGTAAGTCGCTTTGAGGCTCCTTTGGGTAGAGAAAAGCAGCATATAAGAACCAACTCTTCTTCTTCAGTAATATCAGGGCTGTCTCGGCCTCCCCTTCCTCACAGGGTGTCGGTTGTGAGAGGAAGACAATTGTATGCTGCTTTGAGACTCCTTCAGATAGAGAAAAGTGTCATATAAGAACCAACTCTTCTTCTTCTTCTTCTTCTTCTTCTTCTTCTTCTTCTTCTTCTTCTTCTTGAGTGACGATGGCCCATAGATCTTGATCAAATGCCTGGCGGAAGACCTCCGTCTTGCAGACCCTGTGGAATTGGGATAGTTCCGACAGGTTCTTAAGCTCGTCTGGGAGCCCATTCTACCAGGCAGGGGCCAGGCCCCCCACCCCAAAATTCCAAGTACTATTGTCTAGCCATGTAATTTTCCCATTATTTGTCATTTGCAAGAATTAGGCCTTAATATAACCTTAAGCAGTGTATTAAATTAACATCTTTGTGTCATACTTGAAGCAGATGGCAAGGGTGTGGGGATAATTGCTCTTCTGTGATCATCCCAGGTAAATAAAAAGCATATAAACAACACTTGGGAAGGAATCTCTGCTCTGCATTCAAACATTTACTGAATAAACATATTGTGCTTTTCCTATTGCGTTCTTATCCTTCAAGGCTGTAATATGTGACCTTTTAATCCCAGACATCTCACTGTGTGAGCAGCTGGAACTGAGGGGAAAAAAAGAAAACAAAGAATATTTCCGTTACTCCTTCCTTAACCCAATATCTACTCAATCCAAACAGGAGGGAGGGGAAAAAAACTGGTTTGTCTTTAAAAAGAAATATTCACAGCATTATCAAATTGCGAGGATATTTTTCTGCATTATAAGTGAGGCTGTCACCAACTTTCCTCTCTTGGTAGGTATGTGATATTCCCAGGTGAGGTTTCTAAAGAAAAGGAATGGAGAAAACAGAGGTTTCTTCCCGGAAGAACCCTCTCAATAAACCCAGGTGTCTACTTGTATTTTAGCTTCTCTGAGCTGTTAGTGTCAAAAACATATATATTACATTGTTATCCCACCCTTCATTCAAGGAGCGCAGGTTGACATCTTGACTTTACATTTCTTCTTGAGAAAAACTCTGTGAGGCAGGTAAGTGAATGAGAGAGTGGGGGAGAGGGACGGAGAAGGAAGAAGGAAGACAGAGGGAGAGAGGGGGAGTGAACATGGGGAGAGAGGGAGAAAGAGAGAGAGAGGGAGAAAAAGGGGGAATGAAGGAGGGAGAGAGGGAAGGAGAGAGGGAGAGAGAGAGAGTGGGGAAAAAGTGGGGGAGAGGAGGGAGAGAGGGAAGAAGAGAGGGAAGGAGAGGGGGAGAGGGAAGATGAGAGACAGATGGAGGGAAAGAAGGAGAGAGGGGAGAAGGAGGGAGAAAGGGGGACAGAGGGAGGGAGAGAGAGGGGGAGAAAGAGGGGAAGAAAGGGGGGGAGAGATGAAGGGAGAGAGGGAAGGTGAAAGGTAGGCAGAGAGGGAGGAGAGCAAAAAAAAAATACTTATGGGGGTGTGTGTGTCCAATAGTCCCAAAATGGAAAAAACAACATTTTTTTTGCACATTCTTAATACCAACTGGATGAATAAATTCTAATGTGATGCCTATGCCATGCTGTAGCTCTAGCTGATATCAGGACTTTGAAGGGCAAAATCTCCCAGGATTAGTTAAAAGGCACTATGCATTTAGATTAAGAATTGAAAACCAGAACAAACTATTAAGTAATCAATAGAAATGATAAGATAAAATAATTAATCATTTGTTCTATTTTTCCTTTTTCCTCCAGAAAATATTTCATCTTATATTTCATTATTATAAGAAACTAGGGGCAAAGCCTGTTGTCTCCAAGAATACAACGGGCGCTAGAACTTGGCAGTGGGAAGAGGAAGGGGGAGGGGTTGTCCAGTCTGTAAGGGCATGGGGTTGAATGTGTGTGTTGTGTGGGAGGTTGTGGTGGCATGATGGCAAATGAGGGTATGGGTGTGGAAAGATGGGTGTCAAGAACCTGTGGTGTGGAATGTTCGTTGAGTGTGGGAGATGACTGACCTTTGGGAATCGTGGCATAGTGGTTACAGATGAGCTTTCCAGAGCCATGTCCTCAGATATGTGAAGGGAAAATCAGACTGGAGACTCTTCTTAGGGGAAGATTACATGGCAACCAATTCCCCCCAGTTCTGAGTCATTTCCCTTCTTGTGTGAATTAGGCCACATTCACCAAAATGCCTCTCTGCCCTAATACACACGGGGTAGTCACAGTACACAGGTGTCCACCCTGTTCCTTCTGTCTCCCATATTTTCACTGTTGGTAAAATGTTATGTGCCCACATGCTTCTTTCATGGTTGCTCCTTAGAAGAACGGATTTTTGTACCCTATTGCTTACAACCCAAAGGAGTCTCAAAGCGGTTTACAAACACCTTTTCCATTCATCTCTCCACAATAGTCAACCTGTGAGGTATGTGGGGTTGTGAGAGATCTGAAAGAACTGGGAATGGACCGCAGTGACCCAGCAGGCCTCAGGTGTCTCAAAGCATTTTCCAATCATCTCTCCCTTCTCTCCCCATAGCAGACTCCACATGAGGGAGGTGGGGTAGTGAGCCTCACAGGGAAGCTGGCAACCCTAAGAGGAAGACTCTCTGTGCACAGCAGTCTTGACCTTAGTAAGGTTTATATACTGTTTTTTTTATTTGCCAGACCAAGGGGCCTATATCTTTTTTTTAAAAATTACTTTGTAATCAATACATGTATATATTTTATAGCTGTCAATATTTTACGTTTTTGACTCTTAGAATTATTCAGCCTGGGGTTTATACCTGTTGATAAAGTTCAATAAAAAACAACATTTTCCCTTAAAACTTTATTGTACAGCAATCATCGGTTCTGTTTTTCTTCTTTTCTACCAAAAGGGATGAGCCTGAAAAATCCCAAAAATATTCTGGATTTTTCAGGACCACCAGACTTAAGGCATTTAAAGGAACAGAAATCCCTTTAAATGCCTTTTAACTCAGAGTTCACTCCATGCCATGACTTCACAGCTTAGAGTAGTGAAGGCATTTAAAGGGATTGCAGCTTGGAGTCAACTGTGAGTTCAAAGTATTTAAAGTGGTCTCGGTCCTTTTAAGTGACTCAAGCTAATAAAACCAAAATATTTTGGTATTCCTGAAGAATACCATACTGGTATTGAAATTTGGGAGTACTGGGAAATACTGATATTCTTTTGGTTCAATAAACCTCAAAATGACTTGGTATTTTTGTACACCCCTACTATACACGGAGATCTTCTTAACCTCTTTGGTTGTTAGTTCAATTCAGCTTCAGTTACCTTTGCCACCCCCTTTCCCACCATATACTTTTAATTAAGAACATTGTGGGGCTGCTGTTTGTCATATATGATAAAAAGTTTCACCAACATCTTGATATTTCCCACTTTTTCCATTGTAATTTTCATCCATTATCTCCTTTGCAATGATGTGCCATCTGAAAAACAATTTATACCAGTTTTCACTTGACATCTGACTGGCTGTATACTTAATTTGTGTATCTCATAAGTATTCCCATTGTGACACAGGTATTTGGTCTCTAAAATTTCGTACCTATTTAATCATACTTTTTCCACTTGTTATTTTCTAATTCAAAATTAAGAAGTAACTTACATATCCATCATAACAAATTATCTCTATGCTGTTGAAATTCAACCTTTTTTCTTAAGGCTCTACCTTCTGAGTGTATTGCTTTATTTAATCTTGAAATGTGCAAAAAGGGGAATAAATTCTGCAAAGGAATAAATGAAAGAATTCAAAATAAATTAAATTCATTTTTATGGGCCTTAATAATATGTTATTCGAATGTAACCCAATAAACTACCAAGAGTCTGGGAAGAGATATTCGAATGGTGACTGCAGCTAGAACTATTTCTTCAGTGGAATAGAAAAATGTTGTTTGCCCAAGTTTAGAAGACTGTGATAAAATGATAAAATGGCTTTCTATGTAGTACAGGCTTTGGCCTGTTCTGTAAACCGCCCCCCCCCCCCATCTGAGCTGGGCTGGAAATAGGAATTCTGTCTCTTCTGATCAAAGGCTCTGTGGGGATTATGATTTTATGGAGCAAGTGATCAGTGTATAATTTTAAATGGATTAATTTTTAGAATTTTAGGACTTTTTATTGCATGGGGTTTTATCTATGTTTATTGTAAACGGCCCTGGGACCATTTTGGAAAGAGGCAGCCTAGAAATCTAACAACCATTAAAAAACGAACGTCAAATTTGAAAAATAAATCAACTTCAAAATTTGAGGAAAGATGGAGGGTTTACATAAATGCGGAAGCTAAATAGACGAGAAACACTTTAAAAATATAATTTAGTTTTAGAAATTAAATAATAACAGTTTATAGTTTTTATTTCATCTTTCCTTGATATTTGATACGTGCTGAATCATTGTTCTGAATGATATAATAATTTCACTGTTTTAATATCTACTTTGGACTTGTGAAAATACTTCGCTATCTAATGGAATAAGTGCTTGCTTCGGCAGCACATACAATAAAATAATGGCATAAGTAGCAATAATGAAGCTATCAGTACAGCAGTAACACACCAGTAAGTTTCAGTTAAACAGTAAAACAATGGAATTATGATGTGATGATGAGGAGACAATGAGAATTATGTCAAGAATTTGATGAAGAGGAGAAGGGGGGAATTCAAATACGTATTAATTTAGATAGAATCACAGAATCATAGAATCATAGAATAATTGAGTTGGAAGGGACCTCCTGGGTCATCTAGTCCAGCGGTCCGCAAGCTTCTGCTTGCTGCGGACCGCTGCGGCGTAGTGGGCGGAGAGGGTGGCCCGGGGGCCTGCGCACGCGCGGCAGCCCCAGCGCAAACGCGCATGTGCGGACTGCCGTGCATGTGCGTTTGCGCCCGGCAGGGGCGCAAACGCGCGCGCGCGGCAGTCAGCACATGCGCGTTTGCGCCGCCGCCATGCCGGCAGCCACGGCTTCCCCTCCCGGCCCCTCTGGGCTGCGAGCAAATCAGCCACTAAAGCAGTTTTAAAAGCGGCCGATTAGCTTGCGGCTCGGCAAGCTTCTCTTCCCTCCCCTCCCGAAGCGAGAAGCTTGCCGGGCCCCGAGCTAATCGGCCGCTTTGGCGGCCGATTTGCTCGCGGCCTGGCGAGCTTCTCGCTTTGGGGGGGAGGGAAGAAGGAGCCGCGGCCCGGCGCCGAGGCCTTCGAGGCCCGGCACCGGGCCGCAGCCCGCGGGTTGGGGACCACTGATCTAGTCCAACACCCTGCACTATGCAATTATACTCCCAACCATATCGCTCATCCACTGTAACCTACCACCCCCTTGAACCTTCATACAATTATCCTCTCCATCAGTTGGCTATCTTTTTAATAATAATATTTTTAAAATAATAATATGTATAATCTTTATCTCTTTCTATTTTCAGTCCGGTTATCTGTTTCTAAAAATAATAAAAATACGATTATGAGAGGCTACCCTTTGCCCTGGGACAGGGATCTGAGGTGCATGTGGAATTATGGAAAGGCAATCGTGAAAAATGGGGGAGAAGCTTGAGTGCGCTTTGAACCAGTCCCACCCCTGGAGAGTCCCAGTGAACCCTGATCTCTTTAAACAAAAATGATCCTTGAATGGTTCCTCAGGGCCTGTAAAACAGAGCTTTCCCACCAGGCCTATGGTTAACGTTCAAGCATTTAGGGCTTGAATATGTTCTGAACTAATTGCTTTGAGAGGCCTAAAACAGCGCTGAATTGAGCTGGCCTCCCTATCCAAACCCCAATTGCATGTCACCTGGGGCCGACAAGACTCCTCTGCCCCCTCCCTTCCTCGCCTCGGAATTTTATAATAGGCAATTAAGGATGGAACTGTTTTTAGAGGTTTTAGCGCTTTAATTATTTATTGTATATTGCATCTATATATATTTTATACTTATTCTGTATGTTTTTATGATGATGTGCCCTGCTATGTGAAGAGGAAGGGTGGGAAATATACAATTAATATTAATAATAATAAATGTGAAGTCCTCATTGTTTCAAGGGAAAGGTCCCAAATCTTTAAAATGCCTGTCTTTGGAACTTTCTGTGGTAGATCTGAGGACTTTTGGCCCCAGCCAGGCCATAACTCAAATTAGAACGCTCAGACAGATGCACATCACATTCAGCTTTCTGCTTTGTATGAAGCCCCCCTCCCCTTTCTGAAAAAAACAAGGAAAGAGGTTATTTTGCTGAAGCCAAGCCGCAACCCCGCAGCCCGCCCCTCCTTGGCTGTATATCTGAGACTGCAATGACTCCACTTTTAAAGCACTTACAGCAATGATTTCTTGGCATGATGGACAGACTCAGCAATAACCTGATCCTGCAATACACTGAATAAACACTTTAGTATTTAGGGCTTGAACGCTAATATGCTCTGAAGTAATTGCTTAGAGAGGGCCCCAGCTCCAGAACAAGAATGCAGAGGCTGCATTTATATACCATGCAAGGGAAGGGGGAAAAATATGCCTCTCCACAAAATTTCCATCTCTCCCCCTCTCTTCCTCCTCACTTTGCCTCATGCACGAATACATTTTGATTAGCGCCGTAGGGAGCTGGAAACAAAGAGTTTCACAGCCGGATCCTGCAAGTGTTTACAAAGGGCTGAGGTTTTCCTACAATGTGAAGGACTGCACTCTCCCCCCCTCCCCCAAAACTAAACCCACCTAGAGAGAAAAGGTAGCAGGCAGGCATACTTCCGTCATGCTTGGATTTAGAGTTGGGAGGTGCCTCCCTGCCACCAGTGAGGGATGGAGCATAGGGTTGCCAGCTCCAGGCTGGGAAACTCCTGAATATTTTGGGATGGAGCCTGCAGAGGACAGGAAACTCACTGGATGCTAGTCTACCTCCCAAATCATCCATTTTCTCCAGGGAAATTGATCTCTGAAGTCTGGAGATGAGCTGTAATTCCCTGGGGTCCCAGGTTCCACCTGGAGGCTGGCAAGCTTAAATTGAGATCCAGTTGAGAACTCCTCTCCTCCCGACTTCCATCAGCAGGGCTTGAGGGTAAAAAGGTGGCCGCTGGCACCCTCTGGTCAAGTCTGGATTTAGCTTCAGCTGAGAGCTCCCCTCCTCCCAACGGCTATCAGTGAGTTCAAAGGAGGAGTCAAAGAATCATAGGGTATTTCCACACCCATTAAGTGTAGTGAAATGCTTACCTCGTGTAGTCGTTATATTCCGGCCCCTCCATGTGACGTCACCAACATCTGGGCAGTAACCGGCTGGCTACATCCTCCATTTTAAAGCGCTAGTTGGGGAATCACATAAAGTGGAATCCCCAACCTATTTAGCGCTAGCTAAGGGAGAGCAACCAGCAGGCAACCAGCAGAGGGAAGGCATGGAGGCTCACACGCGCTAAAGGTGCCTGCCTCATCCTGCCCTTGTACCCACATCCTGCCCTTGTACCCACCTCCCCTTGTTCCCAGGGATGGGAATGTCTTTTTAAAAATGGCTCACATCCTGGAGCAACAAATAGGTGGACAAGCATGCAGGCAATGGCATAAATAAATCCCCCCCAATGTTGTAACACAAAGCATGCCTCTCTAAAGCCCCCCCCCCCCAAATCAGGAATGAGATTAATATTTAAAAGTTATATGCATCGGCGTTTAAGTGAAGAACTATGAATTTTAAAAAATTAGCAGGCATCACGGGTCCTTTAAAACACGGAGAAAGGAGATTGGCTACCTGGATTGATTGACAGGCGTTTTCTTCCACCATTTCCAGCAGCACTTGTGGAGGGTGAGAAGCGTGAAAAGGCGGTAGACGAAACTGAGCCAGCAAAAAGGTGAGGAGGGGCTTGGAAGCGCGATAATATTTAGCATTATGCCATTCAGCTGGCGTTATGCTATTTTTTCTGATGTGTGGAAATGCCCATAGAGTTGGAGGAGGGAAAGGGACAGGAAGGACATGAAGAAACTGAAAAATCTAGCGAGCTTCAGAGCTCTGTACGTTATTGAGACATAAATCGAGATTCCATATGCAGAACAAGATCAGGCGATCTGGACCCCCCAAATTTGGGGAGAAATTTAGCTGATGGGAATTGTGGAAGCATCCTTAGATGGAGGCTGCAAATGTAGGGGTCAGTACTGATTCCCATTGATTTCAATTTGTTCCCAAGTAGCTGTAGATAGCATTAGAAAAGAGCAAGATTTCAGGAGCCCCTTTGAAGACAAGCAATAATTGTGGCAACGTAGGGACTTTTGCGAGCTACTGTATTTGAAGAAGTGATCAGTGACTCACAAACGCTCCTACCCTGCCTGTCAACTCTGTGGGTTAGGGAGATACAGACACAGCTCTTTGAAAACAATCAGCTCTTTATTAACTCCAAACTCCAGACAGAAACACCGAACGGAAAACACAGAAACAACATGAACTTATATACAGTTTAAAAAGCCCACCAAAGAGTCTGATTGGTCCTTCTCACAGGCTACTCATTGGTTCATAAGTCCTCTGAGCAAGAGTCAGTGATTGGTTCACTTATGATTCTTCATTTGCATAGTGATCAGTATTTGCACTATTAAGTCCACATGCATAACACAGCCACAGATTTTGTTAGTCAGACTTAAAATCCTATAGAGCTGGAAGAGACCACAAAGGACCATCCAGTCCAGCCCCCCACTTTCTTGGGGACGTAAAAAACACACTCCTGACAGGTGCTCATCCAAACTATTCCTAAAAACTTCGAACGAAGGGGACTCCACCGCCTTGATTCTGCATTAAACCGGTAGTTGGTTTCGATGGCCTGTATGGCCATTTCCAACTCCATGACTCTATGATTCACCCTCTGAGGCAGCGTATTCATTTTTTAAACAGTTCTCACCAGCAGAAAACGCTTTCTAATATTTTATTGGAACCCCCTTCCCCACAATTTGAACCCATTGCTCCTAGTCTTTCTCTCTAAACCTGCAGTAAACAAGCCTTCTCTTCACTATGTCTTGAGAGCCAGTTTGGTGTAGTGGTTAGGAGTGCGGACTAATCTGACAAGCCAGGTTTGAATCTGCGCTCCCCCACATGCAGCCAGCTGGGTGACCCTGGGCTTGCCATGGCACTGATAATACTGTTCTGACCGAGCAGTAATGTCAGGGCTCTCTCAGCCTCACTTCCCTCACAGGGTGCCTGTTGTGGGGAGAGGAAAGGGAAGGTGAATGTAAGCCGTTTTGAGACTCCTTTGGGTAGAAAAAAGCGGCATATAAGAACTAACTCTTCTTCTTCAGTAATATCAGGGCTCTCTCAGCCTCACCTCCCTCACAGGGTGTCTTTTGTGGGTAGAGGAAAGAGAAGGCGAATGTAAGCCGTTTTGAAACTTCTTTGGGTAGAGAAAAGCGGCATATAAGAACCAACTCTTCTTCTTCTTCTTCTTCTTCTTCTTCTTCTTCTTCTTCTTCTTCTTCTTCTTCTTCTTCTTCTTCTTCCTTTTAGGCTTTAAGGTGCTCCTGGACTCTTGCTCACAGACAAACTAACGTGGCTACTCATCTCGATCTGTCTGTGGATAGGACTGGAGCTCTTGAGCCCAACTTTGTCCAGGTTTACTCAGATTTATTTCCGTGTTAACATGCCTAGTGCTGCAACCTTAAACACGCAGGGTTTGATCCAACTAATCTGCAGTGCTTTCAGGACTCATTGATTTCAATGGGAGAGTTAAGCTCCTGCTCTAATCGTTCCCATTAAAACCAATGGGCCTTTGCTCTTCGATTGGACGGCACCTCTGGAAGTGCAGCTCTGAACATTTATGGAACATTGTCTCTAAGAGGTGTGCTCTGCCAGCCGAGAATCCAAAATTTCACCAGATCATGGCCAAAGCTAAGGTTGCCAACTTTTCAAGTAGGTACTTCTGCTGAATGTGTGGTCGACAGCAACTGGCAGGTGATCTCTGGCCATGAAAACTTTCACCACCACCCCGATTTCTGCGCATCAGATTGCTGCTAAAGGCATAGGAAGGAAAAGCTAGGTTGAGCTTTTCCCTCTCTAAATAAAACATAAACCTAGTGGCAACTTACAAATAACATTGATTTCAGGATGACTGTTTATGCACTGGGAACTTCACTGCCCCAGCTCCCATGCAGGAGCAAATCAGGGGCGGATGAGGTGCACTGGGCCAAATGCTCCCCCGTGTGGGTGCAGGAAGAGGTGGGGCAACCTGCCACAATTAAAACTCCAGCATGCAGCCTGACATGAAACCTCCAGTGCGTAAACAGTCCTGAGTCATGACCTGCTTCCTTGGATATTAGGTGGTGGAAAATCATCCTGGGAAATTTGAATGGGGCAGGCAGGGGGTGTTGGTAGAGTTTGAATGTGCACACTGGGTGGAGTGCTAGGCTGCTTAAAGAATAAAATAGTTATTATTTGGAAGAGAAACAACTATGTGTATAGAAAGGAGACAGAGACCTAACAAGAGCCAGCTTAGTATAATGGCTAAGCATGGCAGCCTCTAAACTGGATTTCACACTCCTCCACATGCAGCCAGATGGGTGACCTTGGGTCAGTCACAGTTCTCTCAGAGCTCTCAGCCTCACCTACTTTTGTTGCAGGGAGAGGAAGGATAAGCAATTGTAAGCTGTTTTGAGACTCCTCCAGGTAGTAAAAAGCAGAGTACAAAACTCTACCATGCTGTCTCTCTCTCTCTCATGTACAATCTAGCTGTTGTCTGCTATCATTCTTCTTTTCTTCAACTGCTGTTATGGAGGGAGGAATCAGGGAGGAAGTGCATTCAAAAAGCAGGAAGTCTCCTGATGAGCCAATCAGGACATGGGAGGAGATAATTTGAAAATCATCAGAAAGTTCCTATAATATCTATGCTAAATATACATGTCTTGCAATGCACCCTGCAGGACACCCTTTATATTCTGCTTAGTTATGCATGCTGCAGATCTTGCATATTCTAACAGTAGAAGGGGAAGAATCAATGGCTGGTGTGATTTACACAAGGAGCCGGTCCTTTATCTAAGGGGGGGGGGGGAAGGGAGGAGTTGATGTTCACCAAGATACTTTTTTACAGGCTCTGTAGACTTGCCAGATCTCACTTCTCGCTCTGCTCTTATGCTTGAAACAGCAGCTGGTACCAAAACAAATTAAAGCAGTGACATTTCCCCCATCCTTTGATCACCATTATAAGGAGCCTCATTTCTTTGTGTCACGCTGCTTCTTAAGACAGGCAAGAAGGAACGGGAAAAGAGCAAAGGTAACAGCTATTGGATCATGACCACTTTTGCGCCTCTGATTAAAAGGAACATTGGAAAATATATCCACCCCCTCCAGCATATGCTGAGGATTAGTAAAGGAAAGGACAATACTGAACGTATGTGCTGGACTGCTGTAAAGTGTTCCGTGAGGGACTGCCCTTGAAGATGACTTGAAAGCATCAATTGGTTCATGACTGAGCTGGGATCCAGACCGTTACTGACTACTCCAATTTAATGGCAGCTCTTCAGGACCTCAGAGCTTTCCTTGATCCTGTTGAAACTGAATTATTGTGCTATATTGCATTCCTCCCCCCCCCCTGCCATGTGCTTTATGGTAGCTTTACAGTACGTTTTGTGCCATTGTGATGCAATAAGGATCAGCCAGGTGCCATTTATTTTTCCTCTAAAGGACAGAAGAAGAGTAAGGTCAAAAGTCAAATGGAAATGAATGCTTCGTTGTCAATTATGTCAGCGTGGCTAACAGGATCCTGCCAGGGGAGGGGATCAGTGACACAGCATTTGATTTCCAGAGGGGTCGTGCCTTAGTGGAAGAACCTGTTGTTTGCCTGCAGAAGATAACAGGGGAGCTTGTGGGGCTGGGAAGGGACCTCTATTGATGCCCATCAGACCTGCAGGCTCGGTGTAAGGATTCGTGGGACCAATACCACCAGAGCCAATTTAAGGCCACGTGGGGCTTTAGCGGAACACAACTGGCTCTGTTCCTTGTGCTGCACATGTAACTTCCAAATTTTGGTCACAGTGCTAGTTCTTTCTTCATTTTTCCTCTCTAGCTTTCCTTTTTGCTCTGTCCGAAGAGTAATAGTGCTCATGACCTTTCATTTTAACCTGATCAAGGCCTTTTATACTGAGAGCCAGTTTGGTGTAATGGTTAGGAGTGTGGACTTCTAATCTGGCATGCCGGGTTCGATTCTGCGCTCCCCCACATGCAGCCAGCTGGGTGACCTTGGGCTCACCATAGCACTGATAAAGCTGTTCTGGCCGAGCAGTGATATCAGGGCTCTCTCAGCCTCACCTACCTCGCAGGGTGTCTGTTGTGGGGAGAGGAATGGGAAGGCGACTGTAAGCCGCTTTGAGCCTCCTTCGGGTAGGGAAAAGCGGCATATAAGAACCAACTCTTCTTCTTCTTCTTCTTCTTCTTCTTCTTCTTCTTCTTCTTCTTCTTCTTCTTCTTCTTCTTCTTCTTCTTTTAGGGATCCACACATGGCAGCCTGCACTGAACTATCCCCCTCCCCCAAAGACTGTTTTGGGGGGATTTTTTTAGCTCATGTTCTGAATGCAGCAGACTTGAGACGTCAGTCTCTAGGTGGGACCCGGGAATCCTCTGGAATTACAGCTCATCTCCAGACTACAGAGGTCAGTACCCATAGAGAAACTGGCTGCTTTGGAGGGTGGACCCTATCATATTTTACTCCATTGAGGTCCTTTCCCCACACCAAATCCCACCCACTCCCACCTCCACCCCCAAAGCCTGCAGGTATTTCCCAACCCAAAGCTGGCAACCCTACAGCAGACTTATCAATGGCATCATACCTGTCCAATTGACTGCCTCCTGCAATTTGAACTTACCGCAGCGTGCCTCTTGAGTCAATATGTATAATTTACAGCTCTGACTTCCTGAAGGTTTTTATTTTAAAGTTCCCCGCAATTAGTCGGCCTTTAAGAGAATATTCAGCAGTAAGAAGCAGCCGTATTTTCACTTATGCAAATAATCACATTAGCCTTTTACCCAGACTCCTCTTCCGCTGGTGACGTTTATTAATTAGAGATGAAATATGTTTAAATGGAAAAATAATTTGGGCATTTTCTTCACAATTAAAGGAAGCCCTCCCCCTCACAGAGAGTGTTAGCTTGTGCGCAATAGAGAAAGTTATGTTGACTCTCCGCCCCCTCTTTATTTAACAAATGATCCTTGCAGGCAATTAAAACCATATTTGCTTTTATATAACAGCGAAGTTGACAGTTCTTCTTCTTCTTTTTTTTTTTACAACGAAAAAAGCAAAGATGTCATCCCACTTCTCCTCCTACTTAGGAGGCCAAAAATAAAAAGGAAAAGACCAATGTAGCTGATGTATTATTAATACCCATAAATGGGAGCTGGCAAATTTAAAAGGCAAGACGGAATGCATTTTCCTGGAGCTCTGGGCCTTTAAACAAGTTCCAGTTATTGAAAATGTGTAGTAAAAATGGGTAAAATGAAATATCTTTTTAGGTGGGATAATAAAAATAGGTGGTATTAACATAGCCTACCCAGAAAACCTGCCCAGGAATGGCTGATCTGATATCCTTTATAGACTTGGCTAGGGAAGTTGGCCCGCGGCCCAGAGAAATCACTTTCCACCCAGTGGGTCGAGGGAGATGGAGAATGCAATTGAATGAAAATGGAGAATTGGTGCCATGTATTGTGCCTTGCGGTGTTTACCAGCAATGTGCTTGATGGTGGCTTTGCAGGGATTTCTGCAGCACTGTGCATCAGCAAGGGCAAGTCCCACTTTGTGTCCGTAAGGGTGTCTCACACAGAGACACTTTCATGCACAGAATCCCATGATTGGACTCTGAGCAGGTTGGTACATGCAGAAAGCAGCCTGGCAGAGACTGACTATGGAGTCAGTAGGGCCCCTCAACAAATCTAGGAATTTAGGCCAGGTCTCCATCTTGTTTGGCTTCACTGACTTTCTTACTCATGCCTAGAAGAGCCAGGCCAGATTTCCATCTGGTCTGAACTGGACAAGAATGTTTCCTTCTACCTCCTGCTTGCCCAACTGACTGAACTAAATGTGCACATTATGGAAATTAACCCCTTCCAGCCAAAGACCATTAGACTATCGATAGGAAAGGTATTTCCCTTCAGGAACTAACTGGTACTTCTTTTGTCCTGCCTTCTCCTCTCCAACTGTCTTTTGTCCAGTACAATTTCTGCCTAGCTACATTTCCTGCCCCTAAATGTCTCCCTTGTACTCGCCCCAGAGTCCCTCCTGATTAAACAATACAGGGCCATTAGGTACACATTACACCTAGCCAAGGTATTGTTCTACTTGATGAGCATGCCTCCCACTCTAGTGACCTCATATGCCAACCCCCCTATCAGACTCATCCATAACTCACAACCATACCGTATATACTCGTATATAAGCTGACCTGCATATAAGCCGAAGCCCCCAATTTTAACACAAAATCTGGGCAAACGTTTTGATTCGCATATAAGCCGAGGGTGGGAAATGCTCCATCATCACAGGCTCTCCCATCCAGGCTCCCCCCCCCCCGCAACAAATACAGAAAAGAGGATGAAGAGTGGCTGGTTTTTGTACCCCGCTTTTCACCCACAGAAACCAAAAGAATAGTTTGGAAGAAGTGATTAAGAAGAGGAAGAAGTGAAGGCAAAAGGAAAAAAAAAGATCAGAGTCCCTCAGTCAAACCGTTCATGTCCTACAAGTTGCCAGAGCAACAATTGGCTGTTACTGTATATACCCATATAAACCAAGGAAGGCTTTTTCAGTATGAAAAAAGGTGCTGAAAAACTGTATGGTCTAAAAGAACGAGAAGTGGTTCACTTTGAGGGGGGCACTTTTATGTCATAGCACATTTATTTATTTATTTATTTATTTATTTATTTATTTATTTATTTATTTATTTATTTATTTATTTAATTTTTTAGATTTATATACCGCCCTCCCCGAAGGCTCAGGGAAGGCACATGTGCGCACGGAGTGTAGAAAAGGGAAAGGCAGCAAATTGCAGATGCACAGTGTACAGTTGTTGTTGTTATGTGCGAAGTCGTGTCCGACCCATCGCGACCCCATGGACAATGATCCTCCAGGCCTTCCTGTCCTCTACCATTCCCCGGAGTCCATTTAAGTTTGCACCTACTGCTTCAGTAACTCCATCCATCCACCTCATTCTCTGTCGTCCCCTTCTTCTTTTGCCCTCGATCTCTCCCAGCATTAGGCTCTTCTCCAGGGAGTCCTTCCTTCTCATGAGGTGGCCAAAATATTTGAGTTTCATCTTCAGGATCTGGCCTTCTAAAGAGCAGTCAGGGCTGATCTCCTCTAGGACTGACTGGTTTGTTCGCCTTGCAGTCCAAGGGACTCGCAAGAGTCTTCTCCAGCACCAGAGTTCAAAAGCCTCAATTCTTTGACGCTCGGCCTTCCTTATGGTCCAACTTTCGCAGCCATACATTGCAACTGGGAAGACCATAGCCTTGACTAAACGCACTTTTGTTGGCAGGGTGATGTCTCTGCTTTTTAGGATGCTGTCTAGATTTGCCATAGCTTTCCTCCCCAGGAGCAAGCGTCTTTTAATTTCTTTGCTGCAGTCCCCATCTGCAGTGATCTTGGAGCCCAGGAAAATAAAATCTGTCACTATCTCCATTTCTTCCCCTTCTATTTGCCAGGAATTGAGAGGGCCGGATGCCATGATCTTTGTTTTCTTGATGTTGAGTTTCAAGCCAACTTTGGCACTCTCCTCCTTCACCCGCATCAACAGGCTCTTTAGTTCCTCTTCACTTTCTGCCATTAGAGTGGTATCATCTGCATATCTGAGGTTGTTGATATTTCTCCCTGCAATCTTGATCCCAATTTGTGACTCCTCTAATCCCGCATTTCTCATGATGTGCTCTGCATACAAGTTAAATAGGCAAGGCGACAGTATACAGCCTTGCCGAACTCCTTTCTCAATTTTGAACCAGTCAGTGATTCCATGTTCAGTTCTCACTGTTGCTTCTTGACCTGCATATAAATTTCTCAAGAGACAAATAAGATGCTCTGGTATTCCCATCTCTTTAAGAACTTGCCACAATTTGTTGTGCTCCACACAATCAAAGGCTTTAGCATAGTCAATGAAGCAGAAGTAGACGTTCTTCTGGTACTCCCTAGCTTTCTCCATGATCCAGCGTATGTTGGCAATTTGATCTCTAGTTCCTCTGCCTCTTCGAAATCCTGCCTGTACTTCTGGAAGTTCTCGGTCCACATATTGCTGGAGCCTAGCTTGTAGGATTTTGAGCATAACTTTGCTAGCATGAGAAATTAGTGCGATGGTGCGGTAGTTTGAACATTCTTTGGCATTGCCCTTCTTTGGGATTGGAATGTAAACTGACCTTTTCCAATCCTGTGGCCATTGTTGAGTTTTCCAAATTTGCTGGCATATTGAGTGTAGCACTTTTACTGCATCGTCCTTTAAGATTTTGAATAGTTCAACTGGAATGCTGTCACTACCACTAGCTTTATTGTTGCTCAGACTTCCTAAGGCCCATTTGACTTCACATTCCAGGATGTCTGGCTCCAGGTCAGTAACTACCCCATTGTGGTCATCAGGGATGTTAAGCTCGCTCTTGTATAGTTCTTCTGTATAATTTTGCCACCTTTGTTTGATCTCTTCTGCTTCTGTGAGGTCCCTACCATTTTGGTCCCTTATCATACCCATCTTTGCATGAAACGTTCTCTTCATATCTCCAATTTTCTTGAAAAGATCTCTGGTCCTCCCCATTCTATTGTTTTCTTCTATTTGTTTGCACTGTTCATTTAAGAAGGCATTCTTATCTCTTCTAGCTTTTCTCTGGAATTCTGCATTCAATTGGGTGTATCTTTCTCTTTCTCCCTTGCCTTTCACTTCCCTTCTCTCCTTAGCTATTTGTAAAGCTTCCTCAGACAGCCATTTTGATTTCTTGCATTTCTTTTTCTTTGGGATGGTTTTAGTTGCTACCTCTTGTACAATGTTGCGAACCTCCGTCCATAGTTCTTCAGGCACTCTGTCTATCAGATCTAATTCCTTAAATCTATTTGTCACCTCCACTGTGTATTCGTCAGGGATATGATTTAGTTCATACCTGAGTGGCCTAGTGCTTTTCCCTACTTTCTTCAATTTAAGCCTAAATTTTGCAACAAGAAGCTCATGATCTGACCCACAATCAGCTCCTGGTCTTGTTTTTATTGACTGGATAGAACTTTTCCATCTTTGGCTGCAGAGCACATAGTCAATCTGATTTCTGTGTTGACCGTCTGGTGATGTCCATGTGTAGAGTCGTCTCTTGGGTTGCTGGAAAAGAGTGTTTGCTATGACCATTGTATTCTCTTGACAAAATTCTACCAGCCTGTGCCCTGCTTCATTTTGTACTCCAAGGCCAAACTTGCCTGTTATCCCGGTTATCTTTTGGCTTCCTACTTTAGCATTCCAATCCCCCATGATGATAAGCACATCATTTTTGGGCGTTGCTTCTAGAAGGTGTTGTAGGGCTTCATAGAACTGATCAACTTCATCCTCTTCAGCAGCAGTGGTTGGGGCGTAGACCTGGATCACTGTGATGTTGAATGGTTTGCCTTGGATTCGAACTGAGATCATTCTGTCATTTTGGGGATTGTATCCCAAGACTGCTTTTCCTACTCTCTTATTGATTATGAATGCTACTCCATTTCTTCTGCGAGATTCTTGTCCACAGTAGTATACCTGATGGTCATCTGAATTAAATTCACCCATTCCTGTCCATTTTAGTTCACTGATTCCTAAAATGTCGATGTTCAGTCTTCTCATTTCTTGTTTAACCACGTCCAGCTTGCCTTGATTCATGGATCTGACGTTCCAGGTTCCTATGGAATAAAAATCTTTACAGCATCGGACTGTCTTTTCGCCACCAGTTACTTCCACAACTGAGCGTCCTTTCGGCTTTGGCCCAGCCACTTCATTCATTCTGGCGCTACTCGTACTAGCCGTCTGCTCATCCCCAGTAGCATATTGGACACCTTCCGACCTGAGGGGCTCATCTTCCAGCGTCATATCGTTATACCTATTGGAACTGTCCATAGAGTTTTCATGGCAAAGATACTGGAGTGGTTTGCCATTGCCTTCTCCAGTGGATCACCTTTTGTCAGAGCTCTCAGCTATGACCTGTCTGTCTTGGGTGGCCCTGCACGGCATAGCTCATAGCTTCACTGAACTACGCAAGCCCCCTTGCCACAACAAGGCAGCGATCCTTGAAGGGGGCAGTGTACAGTATAAAATATCAAAACAAAAATGGAATATTCCCACAGCATTGACTTCCACTTTAGAAATCAGATTGGGGGATTTGAGCTGCATCATAATACCAATAGCAATTTTGGTCAGGAGAATTTCAGAAACATGCCTATTTATTACTTAACATCATTTATACCCTACTTCTCCCAATACTGGGAGCCCAACACAGCTTACATTGTTCTTTTCTCCATCCATGTTATCCTCACAATGACCCTTTAGTGGCAGATTGGGGATTTGAACATGGGGCTCCTATTATACTATACTGGCTCATTGTGAGAATTCTGCAGAACCATGTTCTCCCTTATTAGACATTCTTCTGCAATTGACCTGAGTCCTTATAGGATTATGGTAATATAGAAATCCAATAATAAATAAATAAATAACATAGGTCAACTTGCACCAAGTGAATGAGTCAGTGTTAGCAGGCAGATTTCTCCTCACACTGAGGGGCAGTTTTTTATACCCATTAACACCTTTCCTTTAATGTCATCAATTTCCTAGTCATGCTTCCCTGGACATTAGGTCTCCCAGGAACTAACAACTATTCTTATCAATTTCTCAGTCATGTTTCCCTTGCAACTGCCTACCTGAATTAGCAAATCTTAACACCTTTCCCAATCTTGGTAGCTTTCCTGTCCAGTAATTAAAAGGTCATCAGGAACCATTTTTCACCTACAGTGATCCTAAGTACAGCAATTACAACCATTGTCTATCTCCTGGGATTCCATTGGGTTTTCTCCCAACGCATTGTCCTTCTCCAGGCAAACCAATCATATGTCTCCTAACGTTTTTGCCAAATTCCAAAGATCACACCAACACATTGTTTTAGGGGCTCACATGTCAGTATTGCCCCAGAGAACATTTTTCCTATGTGTGTTCTGGTCATCATACATATAAACATACTTGCATTTCTCCATGAAATACTGCTGAATCTGTGGACCTTTCTTCACATCATGATTGATAAATAACACCTTTCCCAAACTCTCTCTCCCTTTTCCTCCATTAGCCAGCCTTATGTGTTTTTCATGTGTTTGCTGTACCCCTTTTATTCCCACTTAATAAAACGTATTTCCAGTTTAACATCTGGCTGGTTATTTTATGTTTCTATCAAGTAACAGTTCCCATAGATATTGGTGGAGATCCTGAGTTACCCCTTGTCACTGTATCTCTTTAAGCAAAACTCCCCAAACTAATCAGACCACCTCCCGTTTGTGTAACAACCCATTGTGTAACAACAAGCCAAATACATGAGTCAGATGCTTCACTGAAGGTTTTGGGAATAACACAATTTCACATCTTGGCAGTAAACCTAAGAATAGTTTTAAGTCAGTACCATGGAAGGTGAGAGGAGCAGGAGAATGTGTGCACAACTGTTGGACTACAAAGCATTTTAAGGGCAAGGAAAGACTTTGTGGAGGGAGGGGAAAAATCCAAGGAGCATGGCAAAGGTTGAGACACTGTCAAAGAGATGCAATGTTCATCCCTGAGCAGGATTTTAAGATTGTTCTAGAGGGGTATGTAAGCAGAGAACTGTTTGCAGAAGTAAATGCTGATGGAATATGTTTCAATGGTCATTCCACCTCTGTCTGCAATAGGGTACTATTATAAATTAGTTAGACTAAGCCCTTGGGTTGTTCACTGGCCACTGAGGGTGGGGTTTCTTGTGGCCATGGGCCATGTGAATCATGCTGGACCAACCTTTTTTCACTGCGAATCTAAGATAATATATATCTGCTCATGAGAAACTGTATTCTTCAATAGTAGCTACTGAGAAAAAGAAATATGCCCAGAAGTGCATTAAAATGTAGAATCTGAGGAAGACCTGCAAGGCCAATTGTGGTATCAGGATGGTAGAATCCAAAGGAACAGTTGGCAGCACAAACACAGATGGAAAAAATGTTGGAATTGCAATCAGCAAGTGATTTTGTGAATTCAGACTTGAAGGGCTGTTGTTAAGCAGTTTAAAAAGCTAAGCTGTACCTCTGTGCTCCCTAGTGGATCAAGTGGTCACAGGTGAGGTTGCAATGGAAAAATGTCCTGGGGATTCCTTTGTTTAAGGAATAATGTCCTAGGCATTCCTTCACGGTGGACTTCCTCTTTCTTTAGGAAGATCAGAGTGTGCTTTGTTCAACCAAGGAGCAGCAGCCATTAAGGCTCTCTGCTAATGTATTGACATGTTGTCTGCCTGCAGCTTAGCCACAAGAGACTTGCAATGTGCTCTTTGTACCAATCTTTTAAGCTTTTGTACTCTGCTTCAGTAAGGAGACTGAAGCTGATGAATATCATATAATTTCATGTATAATCTTTTCAGGAAATATTATCTTTCTTTTGAAACTCAAAGTACAATTAATCTGGATCTGTACCTCATCCACAAAGGTGGAGGCATACTTTCAAAACACTTTTCTGGAGGGACTCAGGACCAAGCCGAGTCCAAAGGTCCCAACATGAAGAGTCCCAGGAAAGGTTTGGTTAGTGCAATGCTCCAGTCAGGAAATTGCAGAGATTTAAGTGAATGGTATTCCTAACTGTATTCACATTGAACAAAGAAAGGAATACAAAACTGACAAAAATCCTTCATAGCTGTTTTCCTAGCAAGCTCACATTGAGTCCTAAGTTAGAGTTGGTCTGCAATCAAACAGGTAGGATCAAAGTAGGGATGTCAGTCTTCAAGTGGGACCTGGGAACCCTCTGGATTTACATCTTATCTCCAGACTAGAGAGATCAGTTCCCCTGGAGAAAATGGATGCTTTGGAGAGGGGACTCCATGGCACTGTACCCCACTGAGGCCCCTGTCTGCCCAGGTTCCATTTTTAAATCTCTGCTGGCCAGGGTGAACCAGGCAACCCTAGAAACAACCAGGATGTCCAGAATGCAGGATGAATTGAGATGTTCTGTTATCTAGCCAATTAGAAGCCTAGGCTTCAAACAATAAGCACCAATGATTCTACATGATATTGTCCTGGCAACTGTCCCACGATGCTTTGTGAAGCAGGCATTTTAGTTTATAAATTCCACGTTCTAGTACAGGGGTAGTCAAACTGTGGCCCTCCAGATGTCCATGGACTACAATTCCCATGAGAATTGTAGTCCATGGACATCTGGAGGGCCGCAGTTTGACTACCTCTGTTCTAGTATATCAGGTATCTTTATTAGATTTGAAACAAGGTTAAAAACTCTCAATTTTTTTCTAATTCAAGTTATTTTGCTAAAACATTTTTTTCTCACCTAAAATGTTTAGCAATGTGAGTTTTAAGGCTGCTGTTAGATACATGGAAGGGCATACAGGACATATTTGGATTAACAAAATCGTTAGCAATAGAGTTGCTTTAAAATGCAACTTCAGAAGTTTTCTTTCCCATAAAATAATTTAAGGAAAAAATGGAAAATGATTGAAAAGTTTTCAAAGGATATAAGCGAGGGATGACAAAATGTTGCTTGGTTGTTACTTTTTGTATTTGTTTATATTGTAGTCAACAGGTTTGATTCATAGCCTTTGGTTGTTGTTTTTTTTAAGGCTTGTTTGTATTGTACAATTTATATGCTATTTATAATTAACAATGGACACCATCTATGCATATTGCATATGATGTTCATTTATATCTCTACAAATGGTGAGAAATGTTTACATTTTACAAAAATGTTTGATGTAAGGTAACAAAAATTCAAAACCGGATACAGAATCAGTATTTTGTTTTGAGCTAAATAGAAGTTTCTGACCTAGGCTACCCTGATCTCTTTAGACCCTGGAAGCTAAATGGGGTTGGTCACAGCTAGTACTCAGAAGGAAACCCACCAAGGAAATCCAGGGTTGCTCTGCAGTCAGGTAATGTCAAATCACTTCTGTTCTTAGCTTGGAAACCCTATGGGGTCACCATGAGTCAACAGTGACTTGACAGCACTTTCCACTACTAAGTAAACCCGGGATTTTCAGGTTAAAACAGCAGCAAGTAGAAATGTAAAGTCCTTCCTAATATCAGACACAGCTACTCTATGAAGCTGTATGATACTGCTGTAGAGGAATTGCTTTTGCAAGACAAGAAAGATAGGTTTCAGATTAAGGGTATTATTATCTAGGAATACTGTAATAAAAACGTGGAAAGAATCAAAAACCATTAGCACCAATTCCCTCGCCCATTTAACCTGTGATTTGTCATAAGGATTTAAGTGCTTCCCCCTTTTAGAGCATAGGAAAATGTTAATCTAATAAGGTTTTTATCCTCTCCATCTTATGCTTCATCTTCCCCTATTTATAAGGGTTGTCCCATTTTTTTAAAAAAATAACTGTCCATAGTAAAACATTCTAGCCCTATGAAGATAGGTTGAGTGACTTGGGAATGTTCAGCCTGGAGAAAAGGAGGTTGAGAGGGGACATGATAGCCCTCTTTAAGTATTTGAAAGGTTGCCACTTGGAGGAGGGCAGGATGCTGTTCCCATTGGCTGCAGAGGAAAGGAGATGCAATAATGGGTTTAAACTACACGTACAACGATATAGGCTAGATATCAGTTCAGCAGTGGAATAGGCTGCCTAAGGAGGTGGTGAGCTCCCCCTCACTGGCAGTCTTCAAGCAAAGGTTGGATACACACTTTTCTTGGATGCTTTAGGATGCTTTGGCCTGATCCTACGTTGAGCAGGGGGTTGGACTAGATGGCCTGTATGGCGCCTTCCAACTCTATGATTCTATGATTCTATGATTCTCTTGAACTTCTTTTAGGAGAGACGGGTTGCAACCTCAAGGTGGAGCCTGGAGTTCTTCTGGAAAGACAGCTGTTATTTAGACTTCATGGGTCAGTTCCATTGGAGAAAATGACAGCTGTGGAGGGTGGACTGTATGGAATCACATCCTCCCTGAGGCCCTTCTCCTCACAAACTCCACCCTCCTCAGGCACCTGTTCAAATCACCAGGACTTTCCCATCCCTGAGCTGATGACCCTGGAGATGCCGAAGATGCCTTTAAAAATGTTTAACATGCACAATGTTCTTAGAATTCCTGCTTCAATACTCAGGCTATGGCCTTGTTCATGTGTGTGGCAGAATTGTCCTGTTCCACCCTGCCCTCCAAGGTTTCCCCAACACCTGGAGAGGCTTTTTCCGTCTCTTTGGTAACCTGCCATCACCACCTTACCTTTGTAGGAATTGCCCACTAGGATGATCAGGACTCCCAGCATCCAAGTGTTGAGACCTTGCCTTTAAGCCTCCTGTTGCTCAGCATCTGGTCACCAGGGAGACAGTTTACTGCCTTGTGTGCCCCTGGAGGAATAGCCACTTCCCAGTTGACTGCCTTCCCTCTGGTGTTCCATTTAAAATAGCATATCCACGATGGTGGAGGTCTGTGTGGTAGAGAGAACTACTACCAGAATAAAAAGTTATAAAGTATTTATTAAACAGAAAAGGTTCACATACATACATTTATCATAGCACCAGATTGAGCAAGGGATTCAAAAGAAAGGTGTAAAGTGTAATTTCTCTTTCCCTCCCCCTAGCTTTTGTTAAATATAGGACAGCTTAGAATGTTACAGATGTCTACAGTTTCCATTCCCTTGTAGCTTCCTTCCTTCCTTTGTAGCTTCCTTCAGCTGTCCCGGCCAGAACATGGCAATGGTTGCCTCCTCCAGACCTCAGTTAAGAGTTCTGTCTGCTCTGACGGACTCAGCACAAAATACAGCTTCCTCCTTGCTTCCAGGAATTTTATCTTTTTCCTTTCCCCACTCACTGACTCGGTCAGGATGGGTCAAAAGAGCTTTTCATGATGTCTCCAGAAGCTTCTTCTTGAAATTCTTCTAGTCTTTAATATGTCCAAATCTCTGTTGCCTGGTGAATGGGAGGGAGACTTGACCATCCTCTTGTCTTGAGCTAGTCTTATTAGCATTTCTTGAGGTAGCTGAGATTAGGCTGGAAAGCGATTGAACTGACTTCTCCCTTCTGGACTGTTCTCTGCCCAGGTCAGACTTCTACCCCCCCAAATGCATTTTTTTTTCACAACATAGTAAATGCAAACACATCCTTCACATACACGTGTTCATCTGTTCCATATAATATGTTTCTGGTAAGGACTTGGAAGGAGGAACATGTCTCATGGCTTAAGTGCCACTCAGCACTTAACACCCACTCAGGGTGGCTGTCCCACCACTGAGTGCCTCCTCCTCCAACCGGCTTGCCTGTCTGTCCAGTGGCCAGCCAATTGCCTTCTGTCCCCCACCCCTGATCACCTCCTCATCCCAGCCACATGAGAGCTGCCCCTGCTGGTGAGTTTCCTAACAGCTTCCTAACAGCTTCCTGCAGACTTTCCAGGTCCTGAGGGGAGGCAGAGGCCATCCGCAGAGTTCTTTCACCTCATCCCCCAATCTAGCACCTGTTGTGTTTTTGAATGCAGCAGGCTTGGCCCCTAGTCTATAAGAAGGAGCCAATCAGCATTGACTTGGCAAATGACACCAGGGACCAGAACCTGGAGAAGTTTGCAGTTTCATTCACATGTTCAGCTGTACACATGCTGAATGTAACAAGATTACTTGATGCACGGATAAAGAAAAATCAAGCATATATTGTACACAGATTGTATGCATTATCATTGTCTCTTGTGCATAGGGCTTATAGCCACTGTGGGATTCATGGGTGCAATACTCCACTGGAAAGATTAAATTTACCTGTGGGTGAGTGAATGTATTTTATATTAATTTATATTTTTCCATAGTTTCTACCTTCTGTATCTTATCGGTGAATTTGGACATTTGCTTGTATTGTGTATCCATGCTGTACAGTTCCGGCATAAAAGATATTTCTCAACTGGACATACTGTATTTATGCCTATAACATACATAGGTAAAGATAAAGGTATCCCCAGTGCAAGCACCGGGTCATGTCTGACCCTTGGGGTGACGCCCTCTAGTGTTTTCATGGCAGACTCAATACGGGGTGGTTTGCCAGTGCCTTCCCCAGTCATTACTGTTTACCCCCCAGCAAGTTGGGTACTCATTTTACCGACCTCGGAAGGATGGAAGGCTGAGTCCACCTTGAGCCGGCTGCTGGGATTGAACTCCCAGCCTCATGGGCTTCAGACAGCATTTCTACTGCTTACTACTCTGCGCCACAAGAGGCTCATAACCTACATACCTGCGTTATTTAGAATCCTGATTTACTGAGGCCAAAAATGTACACACTGAAAACTGTGTACATTTTGCTGGGCAGGAGGAACAGTGAAAGGAAACATACAATGGATTGAAAATTAAGACTGATTTGGTTGCCAGAGAAGCAAAATCAAATCAAGGATTTTGGGGTTGGAACAGCAGAATTTCAAAAATATCCTTAGATTCGCCATAAGGGTTTTTGTGTGCGTGTGAAAAATGGGCTTTTCACTTTGGACGATGAATAGTCTAGTGACATTATATGCGTACAATAGCCCCTGTGACATTGCTTAGAATTGCAACAAATGTGAACATCTTTGTCAGTGGTGCTATTACCTCTGAAAGGAAAGGATGTCTGCTGTAAATGTCTCTGAAGATGCTGTAAAATTACCTCTGGATGTTGGAAAAGAAGAATGGGCTTAGGGATGCCAGCTCTGGGCTGGAAAATACCAGGAGATTTTGAGAGTAGAACCTGGGGAGGTAAGGATGCCAGTCTTCAGGTGGGCCTAGGAATCCCATGGAATTACAGCTTATTTCCAGCCCTCAAAAATGAGTTTCCCTGGAGAAAATGAATGCTTTGGAGAATGGACTCTGTAGTCCACTCCACTTCTCCAGGCTTCATTGACAAATATCCAGGCTTTCCGACCTGGAGTTGACAACCCTATCCCTGCACTCCCAGACAGAAACCAGGAGAGATCTGGCAACCCTATGGAGAGGGACCTCAGTGAGATGTAATATCATAGAGTCCACCTGCCAAAGCAGCCATTTCCTCCTGGGGAACTGATCTCTATTGTCTGAAGATCAGTTGTAAGAGCCAGAGATCTCCAGGTCCCATCTGTCACTTAGCAGCCCTGTTTGGTTCAACATATCATGGTAGTTAAACTTATATTGATGGCATACCTTTTGTATCAAGGGAAGGAAGATTTTAGTGTTCCTGGAAACTCCTCTATGATTTCTTATGCTCTTGGGACCTTGAGCAGGCTCATTTCCTCTCTCCCATTGCTCTGATGCTCAGCTGACTTTGGTGTAGTGTGCCTCTGGAAGCTTACTTCACAAGGTACTGTTAAGTTGTGAGATTTCTGTATTCTGCAAGGGTATGGACTAGATGGCCCGGCCTGGAGGTCCCTTACAATTCTATGATTCTATGATTCTAAGTTGCAGTTAGCATCTGGTGACCCCAGCAAAGGGCTTTCAAGGCAAGTGTGAAGCAGAGGTGGTTTGCCATTGCCTTTCTCTGCAAAGTCTTCCTTGGTGGTCTCCTTTCAAGTACTTACCCAGCTTAGCTACTGAGATCTGATGAGATCAGGCTGCACTATACCATTCCATTTCCCATAAAATACATTGCCGTATATAAAATTGCAAACAATGAATAAAACATTCACATAAAATGTATGTTCATATTAATTTTGAAAAATTTACATCCTTCTTTCAGTTTTGCTTGAATTACAATACCACGATATTAATAGTAACTCTAAAAAACACTAATAATTTAGACCACAGGCAAGAACACCACCAGAGAGTTTAAACACCCAACTGATTGCCTATGCAACACAAACTGTCCCGTGGAAGGATGGGCTGTCACAAGTACTAGCCAGTCAGTGCTGTACACAACAGGCTGTTCCTGAAAACCAGGAGGACCAATTTCTCTTAGGTTCCTTCCCCTATAGGAGATTATACATCTGGACAAAAAGGGATGATTTATTTTGTTCATTTATTTAACTTATTTATAGTCCACCTTTCTGACATGGACTCAAGGTATATTACACATAATGAGTCAGTTCAATTGACAAAATGGGACATTCAGTAATCTATGCATTAGGATTGTAGAAGTCTGGAACTTTTTGTACTTTCTACTATCCAAAGGGGTCTCAAAATGGTTTACAATCTCTCCCCACAACAGACACCTTAGCAGGTTCTGCACTTACTTCCCCCCACTCCCCCATTTGTCGATCACGCTGAATTCAGATCGATTTGAACCTGGGTCTTCCTCCTTCCTTTTTCCCAGATTGAAACAGACTGCAAAGAGTAGTGGTTGCAAAGTTCGAACCGGCACTGACGGAGCACAAGGCTGGAGAAGGGTTTATTTCCTGCTGTTCTACAGCCAAAGCAGGCGTGGGGGGGGGGGGGAATGGAGAAGGAGACTGCTTGTTTATTTTTTTTCCTTGAATAAGCGGGGGGGGGGGGGGGGAGGAACAGGAGGGAGAAGACAATTCAAAATGCAAATCTCAGTGCACAGAAGTGTAGGCTTGGAGCCCAGTCACTTTAGAAATTAAGGCAAAAATAAGTCTTGGGAGGGAATGGCAACCGGGAACCAGGCAGTCTTTGAACTCACTTCCTGACCAATCAGCAACAGACTACTTCACTATGTCAGCATTGGAGGCCTGGGGGAGAGGGAGGCAAAACACAGAACATCTGCACTTAATACTGGGGCTTTGGAAGTGGTTTTCTCAAATGTAGCAAGTTATATCTGCTCCTGGATATCGTATGGGAAAGGTAGCGTCACTGCAGATCAGTCATAGATGTTGTAGAGGGAAAATTTAAAGCACTAAATATCAAAATGGAAATCTAATAACATGTAGATTACAAAATTGAGACATACCCATGTTTGTCTCTTTGCCACTCAACTGTCTGGAATATTGTTATTGTTATTGTTAAGATTTCTATACCACCTTCATAAGCCTTCCTCAGGGCAGAATTTTAGACTGGTGCAAACTAACTAAACAAGTAGTGTGACTTTCATCCTGTGTCCTTAAGATGATGATGCAGCAACTAACTACTGTCAGAAAGGGATATATTTATAACTGAACCCAAGTGTGGCAGAACTGTAGCAAAATTCTCAGAACTCTGTAATGCTGTAACCTGTCAAAAGAAAAAAAGGGTGAACAAGAGGGATCATAGTTGAGGGCAAGTCTCTTGACCTTCCCAGGCCTTTTCAGTGTGGAGCCAGTGTGGAACCTCACCTGTTCCACCCCTCCCCCCCAAATCAACTATATGAATATATTTGAAATAAAGAATGTGTTGACTGCATCTGGTTTTCAGGGATTCCTGCTGAATGCCGCAAGGACCAACTTTTGGTGGTCTTCCTGTTCCTGGCAGTGCCGTGGTATCCACAGGGGTCTCTTTGGTCGGCAAGCCAGCTTTACATGAGAAGTCATACAGTAATAATACTGAATAACTTCAAGGAATCAGACAGAACTGCCCTGGATGAAGCTAGATTGACATGCCCTGGAAAGCTGACACGCTTTGTACTTGATCCATCACTCACATGTGCGGCGCAAGGCATACTATTAGTCACCGACATGATTCAAATGATCTTGATTAATTTTCTAAAAAAAAATATGAATGCGGTAAGCCAAACAAGAATGAGTAACCATCTGCTTGCGGACAGTTTGAGCAGAAAGTGTGATAGGACTGATTGAGTACATTATTTGTTATGAATTATTTGCCGAGCTGTAAGCAATAATATTATGATGTTCACCGAGCTGCCTTTAGCGGCAGGCCTCCTTTACTGACACTGTTTTATCCCCCCACCCCCCTTCACACACGCACACCATAGCCTCTTTAGCTGTTGTCCAATCACAGAAGGATTCAAGCAGCACTGGCTAAATATAGATTAGATCTTCACTGGATAGGGTATGAGACATCTACACAGATGCCCAGCTGAGGTGAAGATGCTACAAGTGCTGGCCAATTAGAGCTGTTCACCGCAGGCATCTGCTTGAAATTAGGAAGATGGACCATTTGACCACAATTTGGTCTCTAGAATTCTCATCCAATTCCTCCCCGGATTTCTAAATGGGCCTTGTTGCTGAAGTTGGATTGCTACATAAGGAGATCTAATTTTTGCTTGCAATTTGCCCAGAACACTGTTAGGGTTGTCAAGTCTACTGGTCCACTCTCTGAACGCATCTCACCGCCTTGAAACTCTGGTTTTGAGGCAAAACACTAAGGTTTGAAGCAAATTCTGCCATAGAGTTTTGCCCAAGTGCCAGTGAGTTGCCTCCTGATGTCTCAGACATGCTGACAGCACTTCCAGCTCCTGGGAAAATACCGCAGCCCTGGCAGCAGTGCCTATGCACCTGGTTACTCTTCGACTTTATATGCAATTTCCCCCTTCTGTGAAAGAGTACTACGCAAGAGCAATCTTGATAGGACTGAATCAGTTGTTGCATCAGGATTAAGAAATGCACATGCAAGGCAGTAAAACACAGTGGATTTTTTTTTGATCACAGTAGTATATTCAAACAAATCAGGATTGCTTTTTTTTTTTGCATTGTTTTAATGCTCACGTATGCATTGTGCAGAGGGGGAAAAGATGTCAATAAACTTTAGGAACTGAAAATTGTGGCCAACTGGACACATTCCACAGTTCTGGAACGAATTTAAGAATGTTTTGGTCAGTTACAGTCACTCTGCTGATTGGTAAATGCCCTTGTCAGTCACCCTTCCTTTGGCCTCTCTGAACTCTAAGCCAGGCATGAAAACGACAGACCAATGGAAATATTTCTGAATATTACCAATTGTTTTTTTGTTCTGATAAAACACAACAACATTTTTGAGCGGAGGTTTTAATTAATTAAAACATTTCCATCATGCTGAGATTTCCGTGGAAAATCCAGGCAGTTTTCAGAGTTCATTTCATAAGAAGAGTCATGCTGGAGCCATTCAAAATTCCCTAAAGTCTATGTATTGTTGGTGGGTGGGGATCTCCTGGGATTGCACCAACCCTCCAGTTCGTGGGTGGGGATCTCCTGGGATTGCACCAACCCTCCCGTTGGTGGGTGGGGATCTCCTGGGATTGCACCAACCCTCCAATTCGTGGATGGGGATCTCCTGGGATTGCACCAACCCTCCCGTTGGTGGGTGGGCATCTCCTGGGATTGCACCAACCCTCCAGTTCGTGGGTGGGGATCTCCTGGGATTGCACCAACCCTCCCGTTGGTGGGTGGGGATCTCCTGGGATTGCAACTAAAGGAGATAGATACCAGTTCGTCTGGAGAAAATGGCCACATTTTAAAGTGGCTACTGTAGCTTTATACCCCACTGAAGTCCCTCCTTTCCCCAAATCACACCCTCCTAATGCTCCACCCCCAAAATCTCGAGGTGTTTCCCAACCCAGAGCTGGCAGCCATTTAGTCCAGCCCCATGTAGTAAAGTAAATGCTTCTGTGGCCAAAGGCCATTACAAAGTTGGTCTGAATAAAACAGATAAACCATAGGAAAAATCAAAACAATCAGCAAGACAAAATGCCACACAGTTAAATTAGGTGACAAAACTACAGATGTTATGTTTCAGATACCCTCACCCATATTTTCTGGCTGCCATGTATGTCCTAGAGCAGTCTACATATGCAAGCAGGAATATTATTTTCTCCTCAGCTGCATGCAGCATCAGGTTGTTTGCAGTGGCAAGCAAAAAAGGATCGCCAGACTATAGTGGTATATCTGCATAGCACTTGTAGAACATGCTACATGCCCTGCAGTTCCAGGGGCCCCACACTGTGCCTTCCTCTCAAAGCCCCTGAATTGCATGCCAGGCAGCCTGCCAGAGAGCGGATGTACATGTTTATGGTGCCAAAAGGAGACCCAAGGAGGGCCCAAATGCAGCAACATGCTCAGCAGCATGCTCTGCCTCACCAGCTTTGACTGAGGTGAGGAGCTGTGCTGCCAGCTGGGTAAGCTGCCGACTGGGAGGTTCCTGAGTGACTGTGCTGGAGGCAAATCTGGGACAAGGTGTGTGTGAATCAGTGGCTGGGGGCTGATTTGTGTTCTGCTGCCCCTTCTCCATGCACAGGAGCCCGCTCTGTTGAATGCAGGCAGATAGTCATGCCATGTGAAGGCAAGCTGCAAATCCTTAACATGCCTCTGGTGTTTCAGGGTCTGTGAATCCTTAAAACTGGGTTTGTCACCAGAAGGAGCACAGAGGCTAAATCCTTCCCCCATAATTGCTGCTCTTCCTCACAGCAACTGGTATTCAGAAGCACAGGTATTCATAACTAACTGTTGATGAAGCTATCCTCCTGGAATCTGTCCGATTCTTTTTTTTAAAACCCTTGCTTCTGCGTCCAGTGACAACAAGGCCCACAAGTTCATTAAGGCATTCCGCAGGTTAATAAAGAAGGCTAAGGGCCCTCACTCTGAATAACTTTGTGAGAGGCAAAATCCATATTTTAATGAAGATGTACGATATGGTTAAATCTTCCTTGTTCGCGAAAATAGACTATGACTGAAATTAGTTCAGCTGTTTAATAAGGTTTCTTCACTGCCTTTCCCTCACATTCTAATTCAGAAATAGATCTTAAAGTTGACGGACAGCAGTTGTTTTCCCCGAGAAGTATCACATTTCTCAGACACAATAACCTTGTTGATTCCTTCTCGGTGTCGTTGACAGTACATAGTCTGTGTCTGAATATTTCATGAAGGAGATGTGCTCATGCCACTCTGAATCCAAGCGCTTGGTTTATTTATCCATCGAGAAGCAAGCTCTAAGTCGCTTCAGTCCACCGGCAGCATAAATCCAGAGCCCTTCAATCTACGGCCAAGACATAGTGTGCAATAGTTGTGTTTCGGGTGGTGATCTGTGTGCAAAATATGTGGGTTCATAGGAAGAATGCCTGGCTACTGAGCAAACGATCAGCTCTTTATTGGTGAGCTCAGCAGTGAGTACATGCTGTACCAGGAGACAAGAAAACCCAATTTATATACACAAAACAGACAATAGGTCTCCCTGCTAGTGAGTACTATTGGCCAAATTAGTTTAATTTTAATAACTGGCTTAAACTGATTGGTCAGTTACATGTCCGCTTGGATCCTGCCTTGAACCTCAAGCTCAGTCCTTGGCGGATCCCCCCCCCCCTTTAGATAGTCACTTATCAAATGATGTATGAAGTCCTGTAAATTGCAGGCTGTTGTGCAAACCCTTGTAGACCGGCGTAGATCAGATGATAGAGCCAGCTGGGCAATGTCCTGTGGAATGACAGGGGCTGCTGTAACCCTAGGCACTGGCTCAGCAGGTGTCTGCACAGTCAGGCCTGGTGCTCTGACAGGCTGAAGTGGCTGTCAGTGGTGGCTGCAGCTGCAGGTGTTGGCTCGGATGTGCCTCTGGTACGGGTGGTCCTGATTTGCGGTGGCATACCTGGTCCATGTTCTGGCAGAGGTTGCAGCCATCAGAGGCTTGGATGCTGTAGGACATGAGTCCAGTTGCCTGTGTGACTGTGGCTTGGATGCAGTTGGGGCCATTGCTGTAGTTCCAGATGTAGACCAGGTCATCCAGGGTGAAGGTGTGGGGTTCAGTGGAGACATCTTGGTATGCTGACCAGGTTGTGTCATGACCTGGGTACAACCGGTCCAGGAGGGTGCAGAGTCTCTGGCCCATCAATAGCTCTGCTGGGTTTTTGTTCTCAAAGTATTAGAATCACCCATCTCTAGCTCCAGCTAGAGGTATTCAAGCCACAGAATATTTATTCCCTAATTCAGTAACTGATCCCGGCTTTTAATTTGAGCTTTTTTAGTTAGCATATCCTTATATCTCAGTTGCTGTAGTCTTTTTCATTGTCGCCTAGTCAAATGTGCTTCAACTGGTGATTTTAATGGTGAGGGACTTGGTTTGATTCTACTTTTATATTTTGCACAGTTCTCCAGAAGTGGGGTGTTTTCTGTTTCTTACTACTTGTCACAGGCCAAAATAAACTCATAAATAAATTCAAATGCTAAACTCCAGTTGTTATTGTTTGAAACAAAAAGTTTAATTTGGGAAAGACATTCATCTTAATTGTTGCCATTCTTGTAGTCCGAGAAAAGTTAATTTTAGATCATCTCTTTAAATCTTCATGTATTTCATTCCAAACTCTCTTATAGTTATCCTGAAAAAGATTTTGCAAGTTTTTATCTATCATAATTCCAAGACATTTAGGTGTTTTTTTTTTTTTGGGGGGGGGGTTATATCACATTGTATTTTGGATTTTAACTTTTCAGTCTCTTCTTCAGTAAAAGGTAAAGTTATCCCCTGTGCAAGCACCGAGTCATGTCTGACCCTTGGGGTGACGCCCTCTAACGTTTTCATGGCAGACTCAATATGGGGTGGTTTGCCAGTGCCTTCCCCAGTCATTACCGTTTACCCCCCAGCAAGCTGGGTACTCATTTTACCGACCTCGGAAGGATGGAAGGCTGAGTCAACCTTGAGCCATCTGCTGGGATTGAACTCCCAGCCTCATGGGCAAAGCTTTCAGGCTGTATGACTGCTGCCTTACCACTCTGCGCCACAAGAGGCTCTTTCTTCTATAGTAGTTGCAATCAAAAATACCTTTTTCTTAATCCTGTTTATTTTGTAACCTGAAAATACCCCCAAATGTCTCTGCACAGGTTACCAAAGTGGGAAAGGTAGTTTCTGGGTTAGTTAGCATCAAGACTACATCATAACTCCTTATCTTGAATTCTTGATTTCCCAGAATCTGGATTCCTGTCAGTTGTGGTCAAGTCTGTATCTTAGCTGTGAGAGCTTCCATTACTAGAATAAATAGTAGTGATGAGAGAGGACATCCTTGCCTTTTTCCTTGTTGTATTTTAACTTTCTCTTCTGTAACCATTCTGTTTACTAAGATTCTTGCTTATTGCTTGAAATAAATTTGTTGAATAAATTTCAAAAAGGTGTCCCCACATTCCATTACCTGCACTGCTTGTAAGAAGTCCCACTGGACATTGTCGAAAGCTTTTTCAGCATCCAGAAAAACAAATGCTGATTGTACATTCTTTTTCCAGATATAACCCATTGCATTTATGTTATTTTTCATGAGACCTTTTGGGATAAAACCAGTCTGATCTTCCTCTACAACATTGCCTATGCATCTTTTGAGTCTCTCACCTAAGACTTTTTGCAATAATTTTATAATTCACATTATAAATTATAAATATCTAAACACCACCCGCGCGCGCCGCGGGCTCCATGGACTAAATAAATCGCTAAGAGGTTCTGGGGCGGGATGTGTCCATGATGAGGAAGGGTCTGGATTGGATCCTTCCTCTGGACAGACAATCGGAGGGACTAATCGGCAGGTGCAAAGCACCTGCCGATTGGTCCCTCTGATTCCCAGCCGCGGCTCACAGTTGCTCCTGGCCTGACGCGGCAAGAGGCGCGAAGTGCCTCTCACAGCATCAGGCCGCCGCCCCAGGGAGCCCCCGCCAATCGCACGGAGCGCGGCTGCCGGGGGCTCCCTGCCCGGCGGCCTGATGCGGCAAGAGGCGCGAAACGCCTCTCACCGCATCAGGCCGCCCCCTCAAAGAGCCGCCGACCCAGAGAGCCGAACCAGAGGACCGCCGCCGGCGGACACTCACAACTGTAAGTTCCTAGCGCCCGCTGTATTCCTTATACAACGGGCTATATTACTAGTTACTTTATAATCCACGTGCATGATGGAAACCTGGAACAATGCTGGTGAAACAATCATCCTTATAGAACTAGCCCATGCTGGGTACTCTGTCCACCATCAATCATGGACCATGGGGCAGGATGGGGGAGTGGCAATCCTGATCCATGATAAGATTTCCTTCAGGGCTCTCCCTGTGCTGACAATCCTTGGAATTGAATGTGTTGGCCTCGGGTGGGGCTCAACTGAGATCGTGGCCATCTGGCTGGTGTACCACATACCCAATGCACCTCCAGATGTCCTGCCAGCCCTACTGGAGGTGGTAGCTTCCTGGACATTTCAGTTCCCTAGATTTTTAATTCTGGGGGACTTTAATATCCATGCAGAACTACCATTTGCTGGCAGTTGACTGGATCTGGTGTCAGTCATGGCAACACTAGGGCTCTTGCAATTTGTTGTTGGCCTTACCCATCAGGCAGGCCACACCCTGGACCTCATTTTTGGCACAGGGTTGGACGTGGATCTGGTCATGGCTATTGCTATGCCATGGTCAGACTATTATGCCTTGAAGACCCGGCTAACGTTACCAACTCCACCTCAGTTGGGTGTTGAACGGATTTCAGCTCGCCCGCAGAGACTTATGGATCCAATTGGATTTCTGAATGCTCTGTGAAACCCAATGCCTCCCGGCACTTCTCTAGATGGACTGGCCAGTGACTGGCATGACAGAAGGTTGGCTGCCATCAATGAGATAGCTCCCAGATGTTCTCTTCACTCCCGTCTCAAGTGAGCCCTCCGGTATACCAAGGAACTCTGCAGGAAGAAACAGGAACTGAGATGATTAGAGCGTGTTTGGAGGAAGTTTCATTATGAAGAATTGAGAACATCTTTAAGAATGCAGATGACAGCCTATGAGATGGCAATGAAGTCAGTGGAACTCAACTTTTACTCGACTTGCATCACATCTGCACACTCACGCCCAGCTCAATTATTCAGGATAGTTTGATCCCTCACTGCCCTCAATGAAGGGCACCAAAACAATAGCCAGTTGGACATTAGCTGTGAGGCATTTGCGAGCTGCTTCACAGGTAAAATCTAGACTCTCCATCACAACCTCCCTCCAATTTTAGACACAGAAAATGAACTATAGGTCCCTTAGTCATTTTTGGAGAGAACTCTGAGTTACTTCAGATGACTCTCACTAGCTGAAGTGGTCTGGATGCTAAAAGCAATGAGGCCAACCACTTGTTCACTAGATCCATGCCCATTGTAGCTCCTAAAAACAACAGACATAAGAATAGCCCCCCCCCTTCCAGGAAACAGTCAACCTCTCCCTCACAATGTATTCCTGGAAGGATTAAAAGAGGCAATGGTATGCCTGTTGCTCCAAAAACCATCTCTGGATCTGCAGGAGTTTGACAACTACTGCTCCGTCTCAGAGTTTCTGGGGAAGTTGGTCGAAAGGGCTGCTGTGGACCAGATATCAACATTCCTGAAGGAAATTTCAACTCTTGACTCATTTCAGTCCAGTTTCCAACCTGGCCATGGGGTAGAGACAGCTCTAGTCTCCCTGATGACCTTCACTGCCAGCTGGACTGAGGCGGGTCAACACTGCTTTTACCATTAGATCTATCAGCAGCGTTTGACACAGTTGATCACGAGCTCCTAGCTTACCATCTCGCTGACACCGGAATATGGGGGACAGCCCTCTGGAGTTGTGGACAGAGGGTAGAAATAGGAGTGAGAGTACCAGCTCACATGTGGAGTCCCTCAGAGAACAGTCCTTTCTCCTATCTTAACATCTAGGTGGAATTCTGTCAAGCTGGTCTGCTAGTTCTTGTGCTTGTTGAATTGTCTTGATAACTCGTCGTCCTTGTGGTAGTTACACTTCTAGGGCAAAGGGAATCCTCCAAAAATAATGTATTTCTCTCTGAAGCAATTTCTTCCATAAAAAAATAAATTCAGCTCTTTTGTGAAGGGTATCTGCTGGAAGATCTTGAAATACCTTGACCTTTTATTTTCAACAGTTCAGTACAGTTTTTTTTCTGGAGGACTCTTGCTTGATTACTGTCAAAACTGATTATCAGGTCTCTTGGTTGTTAACTTTGGAGTGCAGCTCTTGAGAAGATCCAGAAGGACTTTTGTATTTGGATTTCATCATCAGTCTAGTAGTATTTTATTCATTCTGTGACTTCTAGCCATAGGTCTTGTTTACCAAATTCTTCGGGGACCCCTTTCAGTCTCAGGTTTCTTGACCTTTGGGCCGCAGCTCCAGAGTTTCAAACTTTTCTTCAGCCAGTTTCTTCCAATCCCTTAAGTCAGCCACTTCTTGTTTGACTCTTGAAACTTTTGTCTGGTTTTCTACTATCTGCTTAGAGTTGTTTTTGTTTTAAACAGCAATTTTGGCTCTCAGGTCTGTTTCGGCTTCTCCAATATGTTTGATTACTTCTTCAATCAGTGTTCTAAGTTCTTTAGTGTGTTTGTCTATTCCTCTCATTACCTGAGCTGTACCAGTTTGTTCTTCTTCCTCTTCCAGTTCTTCTACTACTTTTTGGTTTTGCCGGAGGCTCCCAATACTTTCCTGCCGCGAGGCATCTCTTTTCTTTTTCTCCAGAAGGCTATTAAACAAACCAAGCATTTCTTTTTGGGTGATTTAGCAAAGTGTTTTAATTTAACAGACATTAATTAAAAAATTTGTCAACATACATTCATCACTCAACTACTCCAACAAATATCACTGTCTTCAATTCATTAATATTTATGTTTGTCTCAGTTTAAAACATATATTTCTTAATTAAAGAGGCAATTCATTCAAGTACATCTTTTAAATATATCAATATCAATTATCAACCATGCATCAATTTTATTTATTTAGCTGTGTTACTACAATTAACCAAACTTTAACTCTGGAGTATCCTTACTGTTGTCAATCTATATTGGCTTGCTTGGTCCTTCCTCTTCTGTTCTCTTCTGGCCGCTTCTGTCTGCTACTTCCTCTTTCCCTTTAGGTTGGAGCCATTCTCCAGGCACCTGCATTAGCTTAAAAGTGCCGACTCAGCCAAACTCTTCAAAAGAATGTAATTCACAGAATTGTAACCCAAAGATCTCAGGTCGACAGGTCTGCAATAGTGGGCTCAGTTCTTCCTGCTTGTCTAGGGACAATGCTCTTGTTGGTGTTATTGACCTCCTCTAGGCCTGTTGGGAGAAGCTGCTTTAGCCCCCACCTTTATGCTCTGTGCCAAATTCCCAATCTCTTAGGGTCAAGTGTATAAACAAGTGTTAAAAAACCAAAGGGTGTGTGTGTGTGTGAGAAAATTTTTTCTTCCCTGTCACATCAAATTCAACTTTTTCACTTTTCCCAGTTCTCCATCAAGTAAGTCATTAGTGAGTTGGGGAAAGGGAATTTTTAAAAAAAGACCACAAAGGAAAGAGGGGGGACTTGAGTTATAAACCAAGTCAGTAGGTCATCAAGCTTACCAGACAGGTTTTTTAGTGCCAGTTCTCAAGGACTTTTCTTATAAGGGCAAAGAAAATAAAAGGAGGTGCAAGGTTTGGGCAGGAGGTTGGAGTCTCAACCTGGCGCTTAAGTAACCATGTTGTTTTAAAGCAGGGGTAGTCAAACTGCGGCCCTCCAGATGTCCATGGACTACAATTCCCAGGAGCCCCCTGCCAGCGAATGCTGGCAGGGGGCTCCTGGGAATTGTAGTCCATGGACATCTGGAGGGCCGCAGTTTGACTACCCCTGTTTAAAAGGGATTATGAAGTCCTGCTGGTTCGCAATGTTTAACCTCCAGTGCTGGAAGCTGCTGGGGGGAAATTCAGGGGGGGGGGAATTGCACACCCCCACCTCTCTACTGGATCTGTAGTCAGGATCCTTTCACTTGGTGCTGGGGATGAGTAAAAACCCATCCAGCTACTCTGCCATGATGCCCCACCATCAGAGATGAGGGTGGGGCATCATGGCAGAGTAGCTGGATGGGTTTTTACTCATCCCCAGCACCAAGTGTAAGGATCCTGACTACAGATCCAGTAGAGATCTTGGTGGAGTAGGCAGCAATGCCCACAAAGTGCAGCAGTGGCTGTGGGAACTAGTCAAGCAGCAGAACCTCCATAGCTGTGGCAGGATCTGCAAAGACTTGAGCCAGCACCAGGCATTTGCTGGCAAGCTTGGGCCAAGTCAAGTTTGGCAAACACCTTGTCCTCTGCTAGAGATGCCAAAAGGTTGCTGATAACAGGCACTGGGTAAGAGTGCTGTTGCAGTGCCTTGTTCATTTGGCTTGATGGGGCTAATGATTGGGGTCTCCCAACGTGCATTTGGCACCGGCTCAAAGATGCCCTGTGCCAGAATCTTGCCAAGCTTCGCATCGATGCTTTAATGCAAAATTAACCCTCCTGGCCTTGAGGTTGATAGGTGCCATCTGGGGGTCAAGAGCCAGGGACCGGTGTAGCGGCCGAGTGAGTTGTCAAAACCAGACTGAAGCTCACCACAAACATCCTCCAAGGATGAGGCCTGGAACCGATGGATCCCGTTGATGGTGTAGCAGGAGACAACAAGACTGAGAAACCCTTCCAAAATCATGTCAACACAGCATTCCATGTTCTGGACCTCTTCTCAGACTTTCCTCTTCCACGTACTAGCAACCCACAGAGGAGAATGATGTTTCTGCCTTTCCAACCACTATCCAGCTTCTATTCCCAAGACCCCAAAAGCTGCTGTCATTCAGAGCAGAATACCAATGAGATCATTCAGTACCAGCTTTGAGTAGGGTTGTCAGACCCCCTGGTGGAGGTGGGGGGCCCCTACCACCAGAGCATACCCCCATTGCTAATCAGCTGGCTGATGGGTAGGACTTACTAGGAAAAAGTAGAAGGCTTCATTGCTCGCGTCTCATCGGAAGTGATGTCATACCAGCAACATCTGAGTGACACTCTGATATTTAGGCAAAAAGTTTATTCTAGAAACCGGTTTTACCATAGAGATTTTGTAAAAATTCCAGGATGTTGTTTGGAGGTCACTGGAATGATGACATCTAAGTTTTTGTCCGCATAAATCCTATCCATCCTCCTAGCCCTGAGTCCCACTATAAATGGTGATCTATAAATATAGCAAATAAATTCACAAATATGTTACATCAGGGTTAGTCAACCTGTGGTCCTCCAGGTGTTCATGGACTACAATTCCCATGAGCCCCTGCCAGCAAACTCTGGCAGGGCTCATGGGAATTGTAGTCCATGAACATCTGGAGGACCACAGGTTGACGACCCCTGTGTTACATGTTCATTCATAGCAGGGACATCTAAGCACTTGGCAGAGCAGGGGTAAGTGGAACAAACCAACTTCTTCCGGAATGACCAGTTGTAATCTTGGCAGCTTCATCTGTTTCCCATAAAGCAAGAAATCGTGACTGATCACCTTTCTTTCCCCAGCTCTTGTTCTTTCATGCCTGCAACGCATTTCTCAGAACAGCCTCTTTTTAAAATGTACCAGCTCGGAGAAGGTAATTGTCCAGGGTTGACAACAATACTGTACATATATTTGGATATTTATTCACGAGATCAAATTGATAAAACGGGTTCCTTCATGCTTCCTGATTTATCTGCTGTTCAGGGATGTGTGGCGTATGCACTGCCTGGCTATAACTGTCTCGGATGATACAGGGACAAGATGAATAACCTCTACAGATTTCAGGTACAAGTAGGAAAATGTAATCATAACTCACTTTAGAGCCAAGTGATACATATTTATATTTTGCCTATCACCTCCTAGCAAGCTTTTTGCCTCTTTATTTTTGCATTCGTAGACCCCAGGTGCCCATCAATCATGTTTTCCATTTGTTAATACTGTTGTCAGTCAGGGGAAATTTATTGTCGTATGACTTACGACCAATGGGAACTTTTGGAGGCTGAGCCTTCTCTTAATTTAGGGGATCCCAATTTCTTTTCCATCAGCTTTTGTGACTGGGAGAAGAGTGGAAGATGAAAAGCCTGGTAAAAGTCGGTGCCCTTAATTGTAGGCATTAATCTGAAAGGAAATCCTTATCCATTGTTGTTCCTCTATATATTTATGAAACAGCCTAGGGGGTGGGACGCGTCTGGCTGTCCAAGTTGGAATAGGGCCAATCAGGGTGCAGCCAGCTTTGCCCTGATTGGCCCTGCCCCTGCAGCTCCCGCCCTCCGTCCCTGGACTCTAGCCTCTTTGCTCTCAGATGCTTCAGTGCCTGGAGCCAGCAGCAGGTAAGGGGAGAGGCCCTAGCCAAAGAATCATGGTGAAGGGCTTGCTAATGAGGGCCACTTGGCCTGTTAGGCTGGGCCTGCTGACAAGGCCCTCCCGACCTGCTGACTGCTCGTTAAGGACTGGTAAGGAGCTGACTAGCTGACTGCTAAAGAGCTCTGGCCCTGCTAACGAGCTGCCCAGCCCCCACCTGCCCCACTTGATCTGGGGAGGGGACCCCTTCAAGGCCCGTTCTTAGGAACGGGCTTTGAAGCTAGTTTGGGATAATACTGAATTTCTCATCAATGTACTTGCTGCTATAAGGTGTTACAGAATTCTGGAATGACTGTGGTTCAGTTGGGATGGCCCAGTTACTTGCAGAGTTTCTTAGTGCTCAGATGGAAATAGTGGTCATCTCATTCTTGATTCAAAGAATGAAATAGCATGGTCAAAGTAATTGAAAAATTGATGCCTGGTTTTGCATAGAAAGAGTGCATATATGACATTTATTGTCAATGCCATAAAGCAGTGATTCTCAACCTGGGGGTTGGGACCCCTTTGGGGGTCAAACAATCCTTTCACAGGGATCGTGGCAGGGCAAGCAGCTTGGCCAGGGGAATGCCATTCACACAACAGCCTTGCGGGGTAGATTAAGATAGAGCGTTCGTCTGCCTGGAACAGCGTAAAAGAGTGAGATCGGCATGGTGGGACAAGAGGCAGAACTGAACTGAGAAACCCTGGGGAAAAATTTATATACAATTATGAACAATGGATCTTCATGCCATTAGTCAGCTTTGGTTTAATTTCTGTGAAAGAACACTTGCATAATTTCATGATTGGGGTCACCAGAACATGAGGAACTGTATTAAAGGGTCGTAGCATTAGGAAGGTTGAGAACCACTGCCATAAAGGGTCCTTAAATAACTTACCAATGGCCTATCATGCTGTGAACAAGAGCAAAGGAAACAGGATGAAAGAAAAACAATGAGGTGGATCCTAGCACTCCCTTATCCTAGCACTCCACTGGGTAAGTTTATTATTTATTATTATTTATTAAAATAGGTATACACTACCTTTTGTTTTGGCTAACAGCTGACACCTACCTCCAAACCAGGCTTTCTCAATCAGGGTTTTGTGAAACCCCAGGGTTTCTTAACAGCCCTGAAAATTTGTTAAGCATTTATCAAGTGATATGAACATATCTGGTCATGTCAACCTACCCACCCCTACCAAAATGACTAATGATGGGCCTGGGGGGGGCAGGAACGGGAGGGGACCCGGGTGGGGATGTCCATAGCTATGCTTCCCAACCATATTCTTCACCAGCACACCATTTCTAAGGTTTCTCAAAGCCTGAAGGATGTTTCAGGAGTTTCTCAATGGTTAAAAAGTTGAGAAAGGCTGCTCCAAGCTAAGCAGCTTTCCCTCCGCATTAGTGGATTTTCTGGTGGAGGAAGATAACTTAGACTGGAGGAAGGCTCCTTGGAAGATGGTTGGATCCACCCCACTCACAGGGCCATTCCGCACCAGGATCTATGTGGCAAATTGGTTGCGGGACGAAAAAACACCATTTTAAATAGTGGAATTCGTTGTTATGCATACCTGGCTTTGTAGTGGCATCCAGTTGCGTTTCTATCGTTTCCCACAGGTTTATGGTCTCAGCAAAAATCGCTAGCCAGGAAGCAATATTGCCGAGCTCGTCCCGGCCCTGGCCATCAAGCAGCCAATGGGCAGCAGTTATCATGATCCCAAAAAGCCCCTTTCCCTTTAAGGAAGTTAAAAAAAACACACGTTGCAACGAATCTGCGTTCATTCGTTGCAACGGAGAGACCCATCTAGGTAGCAGGTGGTGTTTGAGCTGCCGTTTCATTGTTGCCACGCTCCCCCTGAGTAAAAAAAAAAATAACCCCCCCGGCACGGGCACAATTTTCGGCCGAAAATACAGTAAAAAATAAAGGGAAAATAAACCAGCAAACGGGGCTGTGTGTTGTTTCGTGCTTAGTGACTTAAAATAGCTCTGCAGCCAGGGAAGCCTTGCTGGATAAACGAAGGCTCGCTGGTGCGTTTATCTCCGCTCGCTCGGAGAAAAAAAATAGCAATCGCTTCGCCAGAAGATCAGAGGAGAGAGCTAGGGGGCGGGACTTTGCAGAAACCGCAACAATGGTAATGCACAGAACTTTCCTGCTAGTGTTGCAGATTGGTTGCAAGAGTGTAGCGCTTTCCGGAGGGTGAATCCACTTTTTGGGATTTCCCTGAAAGCGCTACCACGAAGCGCTTTTTGCGGATCGGTTTCAGGAATGTTGCAGATTGTCAACGACGTTGTGCATAATGGCAAAACTGTAGCGATTTCAATTTGTAACCATTGTGCTATTTTGGACGAGTGCGGAATGGCCCATAGTATGCGAGTTATTATCAATGAGCTATTATTTTACAGCATATTGTTGTTGTTCTTATTATTATTTCTTATTATTATTTTGGATTTCTTACCTGCCACTCCCAGGCTAGCTGACTCGTGTGTATGCAAAGTGTGTGTGCGTAAAATGCATTGCCAAGTCACTGTTGACTTCAGGCAACGCCCAACAAGGGGCTTTCAAAAGTGAGAAGCAGAGGTTGTTTGCCATTGCCTTCCTCTGTAGAGTAGCCATCTAGAGTTGTGCACAGCGGTGCCTGAATCGGCCATTCCGAATCGGCCAAGCTGGCTCTCAAGTATTTGCCTGTTCCCCCAAAGGAACAGCCTGTAGAGGAAGGCAACGGCAAACCACCTCTTCTCTCTGTTTTATCTGGCTGCAGTGCTGTATTAAAATAAATTTAAGTATAAACCACCTCTTCTTCTCAATAGCTTGGAATGCCTCTTGCTGGGGTGGCCATTAATTAGAGGTGATTGGTAGCAATTTAACATACAGTTGGCACTGCTATACAGGAATGGATTCAAGTACTGCTTATGAACCTCAATTATAGTTATATTTATCTAAACCAGCCTTTTTCAACTCTTTGACTGTGGAAGGACACCTGAAATAATTGTTCAGTCTTCAAAGAACTCCTGGAAGTGATGTCATCACCTGTGTTAACAGGCTGGTTTGATGGGGACTGAGAGGAGGAGGGGAAGAAGGTGGTTTGACAGGCAGGCTCCACACCTTCCCAGGCACAGAAATCACAAGAGAACTCAATCGTGCTTGGAAGGGAACTCACTCATGCTTGGAAGGGGGAACAATGGAAGTAGTTGTTTCCATCGCTTGGGTCTGAGTCCATTAAGGCAGGAGAGGAAGGATCACAGATCCCCCTCTGGAGCTCCTGTGAGGTCCAAGGATCCCTGGTTGGGAATCCCTGGTCTAAACAGATAAAGTCCTTTGTTGTTGTTGTTGTTATGTGCGAAGTCGTGTCCGACCCATCGCGACCCCATGGACAATGATCCTCCAGGCCTTCCTGTCCTCTACCATTCCCCGGAGTCCATTTAAATTTGCACCTACTGCTTCAGTGATTCCATCCAGCCACCTCATTCTCTGTCGTCCCCTTCTTCTTTTGCCCTCGATCGCTCCCAGCATTAGGCTCTTCTCCAGGGAGTCCTTCCTTCTCATGAGGTGGCCAAAGTATTTGAGTTTCATCTTCAGGATCTGGCCTTCTAAAGAGCAGTCAGGGTTGATCTCCTCTAGGACTGACCGGTTTGTTCGCCTTGCAGTCCAAGGGACTCACAAGAGTCTTCTCCAGCACCAGAGTTCAAAAGCCTCAATTCTTTGACGCTCGGCCTTCCTTATGGTCCAACTTTCGCAGCCATACATTGCAACTGGGAAGACCATAGCCTTGACTAAACGCACTTTTGTTGGCAGGGTGATGTCTCTGCTTTTTAGGATGCTATCTAGATTTGCCATAGCTTTCCTCCCCAGGAGCAAGCGTCTTTTAATTTCTTTGCTGCAGTCCCCATCTGCAGTGATCTTGGAGCCCAGGAAAATAAAATCTGTCACTATCTCCATTTCTTCCCCATCTATTTCCCAGGAATTGAGAGGGCTGGATGCCATGATCTTTGTTTTCTTGATAAAGTCCTAGGCTCGTTAAAAAAAAAAAAAGGTTCTCTCCACTTCTTGGATAATTCTGAATGCCTCTTTCCTTTTCTAAAATATTCCTGAGCTAGGAGTGTAGCCTATATAGGTATATATAAAATGAAGGGGAAACGTCGGTGTGAAAAGATCAGTATTTTGCGAGTCTCCTGATTGGCTCGAAATAGATAGGATCTGTGCCAAAACAGCAGCTGCATTAGTTAAACCAGGACCAGGGGGCGAGCTGGGGTGAATGGGGGTGAACCTCCGTCAATCTCCCCGGATGCCTCTTCAGAGAAGTATCATCTCGCTGTATCAAACTTTTACCCATCTCTAGATCTATAGAGCTCTCAGACCGCAAGTTCATCTGTGTAATCTCTTTGGCATTTGGAGGCTCTGCTACCATGTTCCATGTGAAATAATGGGATTTATTGACAGAGGAGTTGCCACTGCAATTTTACCCTTGTTTAGAAAAAATTGCCCATCAATGAAATGTCAGTTGAAAAAGAGAGAGGAGATTGCTGCGGACAAACTATCTCCAGCCTCCTTCAAAAGGGGAAGGGGGAAAAAAAAAACATTAGTTTGTCTAAGGAGGCGAAAGAGCCAAGCAGCCTCCATCTGACTGTTTCTTCTGCCTGCTCTGGGGGATTGTTCATCCATTGCACCCAAGGGAAAGAACTGGGTTTTATTGTAGGTTAGGTCACTGAATGTCCATTGCCTTTGGGGCATTGTTTAATAATCCAAAAATATTCCCAGGATATATGAGACTTCCTTATTGTTGTCAAATCTGAGTGGGGAAATAGGGGGTGGGGGGTGGGGTGGGGCCTGGGGATGGACAGGGTTGGGGGAGTAGAGGGACCTCAGTAGTCTATAATGACAGAGTCCACCCTTCAATACAGTCTCCAATGCATAGGGGAATGCAGCCCTGTTGACTGGAGAATGGTTGTAATTCCGGAAATCACCCGGTCCCACCTGGAGGCTGCGTACAATCAAGGGGAAAACCTGTGTGACTCAATAATAGAAGGATTCCAGTGTTCCTGTTAGAGGTTCATATTAAGCACAAAAAGAAATTCTTGCTTTCTCACTACCAATATTAGATCTACATGGTCATTTTTCTAAGACATCCACCTGCCTGTGGCCAATGGACACATGCTTTGTCTCCCAACTCAAAATGTAATCACCCCACCTTTGCTGTTGCCAAATATATTAAAGCATCTGCTTTTAAAATTGGAACCTTCGCCATTAATTCAGTGTTAGGAACCTCTCAAGAAACAAGCCTGTTGATTTTTTTTTCATGGAATTTTAATCAATGTTATTTTAAAAAACATGCAACTTTGTTTCTCTTTTAAATTCAGAAATAATCTTCTGTTTCCTTGTATTTTAACTTCAATTATTCTGTGCTGTATAGATTTTTCTGAAATAAAGCGAAGAACCACATCCAGGTTAGTTTTTCTTTTTTTAAAAAAAATTGTGTTGCTATAAATACACTTAAAGGCATTGATTATATAAAGGGGGAAAGAGAGACAAACAAAGGGAAGGAACTGTGACTAACTGCCTTGATCCAGTTTCTCCTGAATTTGTACATTTTTGAATTTGAATCATGGTAGAAGAAGAGTTGGTTTTCTCTACCTTCAGGAGTCTCAAGGCACCTTAAAACCTCCTTCCCTCCCTCTCTCAGAGCCTTCCTGTGTGGTAAGTGGGGCTTATGGCCCCTTAGCACTGAGGAATGTTCTCAAGAGCTGCAGTGGGGAATGATTAAGGCTATGCTCAGTGACTGGAGAGTCCCAGGATCAACCTTGAGCATTGGTACTTGAAAGAACCTTAAGCAGCAGATGCAGGAAATGTCCTCTTATTTGATTCATTTATTTATAATTTGATTTGTACGACCGCCGCTCCCAAAGCTGGCTTGCGGAGGTTTACAATTTTTAAGATACAATCCATATAATAAAATAAAAAAACCCATTAAACCCGTTAAAAACATTCTAAAACTCAACCCCAAGCAATGGCAAAGTACAATTTAATTTATATCCCAGACAAGCCCGGTGGGTGGACCAAAGATGGCCGATGGAGTTTGGGATGTTGTCACTGGGGACTTGTCGAGTTAGGCCAATCTAATACTGGACCAGACCCTAAGGGGAGAGGAGAACCCGATCTTAGTCCCTGGGACTGCTACCTGGTCTCAGACAAACGCCTGGTGGAAGAGCTCCGTTTTACAGGCCCTGCAGAACTTGGAGAGCTCCAATAGGGCCCGCAGCTCTTCAGGGAGTTCATTCCACCAGGCCCAAGACTCTGACGAGCAGATGTTGCTCAAGGCAGACAATAATGAGCTTTCTATGTTAGGGTTCCAAACGTTGCCTTGGCAAATGCTGGGAGATGTGGTCCCTGGCTGGGATGTGATGTTACGTCTGGGTGAAATTCACAGTGTGCCAGCTGTTTTTTCTCCTTAGGGGTGAGATATTGGGTTTGGGGCAGTTAAATGGAAGGCTCTGTTAATGCAGCAGCTTCACAACAGGAGTGACCTATGGAGGACTATAGATCAGTGGTAAATCCCAAGCTATGCACATAGGACATCATTTCACCAGAGTTCATTTCCTGGCATCTCCTAGTAAAGGATTCCATCTAGGAAAGATGTCCTCTGTTGGAATTGCAATCAGCAAGTAATTTAGTGAAGTCAGCCTTGAAAGGCTGTTGTTAAGCTATTTAAGTAGCTGATCTGTACCCATGTACTCACTAGTGCACCAAGTGGTCACAAGTGAAGTTGTAAAGGAAAAGCCTGGAGCACATATCCTGGGGATTCTTTTGTTTAAGGTGGGCTCCCACCCACTTCCTCTTTCTTCAGGAAAAGATCAGTGTAGTGATTGCCTAGGAGCAGTGTCCTCCATCACATATGGAAAAAATAACTGATAACATGAGTCTAGTCTTGTTTTGATGATGTTAAAGACTTCCCGGGCATGGGGCACGCAGTGGGGCATTATGATGCCACTTCCGGTCACATCAGGGGGTGTGGTTATGCAAATAGGTTAATTAGTATGCAAGGTGGTGGGGCGTGGTTATGCTCATTATAATATGTGTACCCCTTTACTACTGCTATGCCACTTCCGGTGATGTCAGGGGGCGTGGTTATGCAAATAGGTTAATTAGTATGCAAAGTGGTGGGGCGTGGTTATACAGCAGAGAATCTATTTGTCTGTTGTCTAAACTAATCTGAATCAAGTAATTCAAACAGATGTGTTTCTATGTTGGTTCACATCAACATGTTCTCTTGACTTTCAGTGCATCAGGAAAATGCCAGTACAAAAAGAATGTTGATACAATGGTAGAATGGAACCATGATGATAATCAGGTTTTAAGCCAGCGTAGTATAGTGGTTAAGAGCGGTGACTTCTAATCTAGCAAGCCAGGTTAGATTCCCGGCTCCTCCACATGCAGGCAGCTGGGTGACTGTGGACTCATCACAGCCCTGATAGTGCTACCGATATTACCGAGCAGGAATATCAGTGCTCTCTCAGCCTCACCTCCCTCAAGGGTGTCTGTTTTGGGGCAAGGAAGGGAAGGCGATCGTAAGCCACTTTGAGACTCCTTTCGGCAGTGAAAAGCAGTGTTTAAAAGCCAATAACCAACTTTAGACCATATTCAAAGGATATATTGAAGAAACTTCTCATTGACAAAAATAATCAAATAACCGCACATTGTGAAATTTTGCTCAGCGTCATTAAATCGCATGGTATTTACGTAAGTCAGAAAGCTGCCGCTTTAACTGAATAAAATTCTGACGTTACTTAGCCAGTGATGTCTCAGTGATGAGTTTTAATCCTGACATATTTTAGATTTTTTATTTAAGCTATCCTTTTGTATTCAAATATCTCCTTTTGTATTCATTTGGCATTTTAATTATGTATTTGAACTTTGGTCTAAATGACTGTAAATAAAACTTGACTTGGACTTATCCCACATTTCCCCCTGTTTGATTCTTGTAATATTGTCAAGTTGCAGTTGACAGATAATTTTGAGAGATAGTGAATGGCCAAAGGTCAAAATGTCTTGTTTTCCTGCCATCTTCACCAAATGGATAGCTGTAGAGAGCTTGGTTGCCTTCACACACCCCTCCAAGGAAGCTCTGAAAGGGGCCAATGAAATAAGAGCAAATCCGATGAAAAATAATCCGTAAATTTTGTTCCTGATGGTCAGCCGTCCCTCTGGAATTGCTTGCGAGCGAGGGTCAGAATGAGAGGAAAGGACTGTCTAAGACAGGGGTAGTCAAACTGCGGCCCTCCAGATGTCCATGGACTACAATTCCCAGGAGCCCCTGCCAGCAAATGCTGGCAGGGGCTCCTGGGAATTGTAGTCCATGGACATCTGGAGGGCCGCAGTTTGACTACCCCTGACTTCCCCCTGCTTCTGATGAATACTCACTGCAACTGTGGTGCCACCTGAAGTGAATGGGAGGCTGGCGATGCGGGATTTCCTCTCTGGAAAATGGTGAGTTACCTCCCAAAGCAAAAATAAAATTGGTGGAAATGAGGATTTTGGAAACCGCGGGGTAAGTAGCCGTGGCATTCCAATTCACTCCCAGAAAGGGGAAATTTTGTGCGAAGCTTTTGACATTGTTCAAATATATTAAGAAAGCAGTAGCGGGGTGGGGTGGGGTGGGGGTTGATGTACTGTGGAAACAGCCCGGGAGGCCGCAGGTCTTTGCATTGATCAGAAACCTATTTTTCTTCCCTCCCATTGAGCAGGGCAACATGAATTCCTCTGAACAGAGAAATCCCAACCGGTATCTCTTTGATCCCAGGTGCTAATAGGGTTGTTAGATTTTTAACCTGGCAAATTACAGAAGGCCCATTAAAGGGACATCAAGGGAATCATTGTGTCTACATCATGGCACACATCTAGTTGTGAAGCTATAATGATGGGCTGTGCATCTGCAGAAACAAATCTCCGTGTGCAGACGGAGGCCCTTGCTTGCTCAAGTTATTTCCATGATGCGTGTGTCACCTGGTTGCCACAGAGGGAATCAAAACAACCAGGAAAACCAATCAGTCCCTGAGATCAATAAAAAAAAAACCCAATAAACCACCAGCGGTAACAACACGAAAAACAATGAAAACTGCAGCCGTTAAAATTTAAAACAGCACTTTGGCAGCAGATAAAATAGCAGGATATAGATAAACCTCAGGTTCATTTAAAATTCATTTAGCAGCAATAAAACCGAAACGAGGAGGAGAAGGGAACATAGCCAGCCACACACAGGTAAGAAGTAAAATCACTACCAAGTAATCACCTTCCTTCCTTCCTTCCTTCCTTCCTTCCTTCCTTCCTTCCTTCCTTCCTTCCTTCCTTCCTTCCTTCCTTCCTTCCTTCCTTCCTTCCTTCCTTCCTTCCTTCTGTCCCTGCTCAATACAACCCCTTATTTCTACACCACTAGGGAGATGAACAGCTAGTTCACACATGCAACAAAGTGGCAGAGGTGGTTAGAGTTGCCAGCTTCCTGGTGGAGTGTGGAGATCTCCTGGAAGTAGAATTGCACTCCAGGTGACAGGGATCAGTTCCCCTGGAGAAAATGGCTACTTGGAAGGTGGACTCTGACATTACCCCCAATGAACTCCCTCCCCTCCCCCAATCCCACCCTCTCCAGTCCCCACTCCCCCCATCTCCAGGTATTTCCCAGCTCAGGGATGTGAGAGATGGCACCATTCTGCAGTGCAGTCAGGGGTGAAAGTGAGCTGGTATGGGCTGGAAGGAAGTGTGGATAAAGAAGAGGCCACTTCTAGCCTCCAGGGACCAGAGAGTACTAATAAGATAGTTGTCACTTTCACCCAATGCAGGTAAGGAGGTCACCTGTTGCAATGCTCGCTCTGTTTCAAACTCCTTGAAAGCAGAAAACCAGCCCAGCAGGCAAAGTATTAAACCTTTCTCCCTGCTGTGCTAATTTTCTGCTGGTATGTAGTGGCATTCAGACATGGAGGGTGAACTGCTGCAGCCCTTTCTCCACCTTTTGTTTGCCCTCCAGAGGTGATGATTGGCCATGATGACTGGGTGGGAAGACCGGTCTGGAGGCATCAGGGCAGTGGGGCAACTCCCCGATTGCATATGATGCCAAAGCCATCCTGGCCCCCTCCCAACTCTGGCCCGACTCAGGCCCTCGGATGGCCCGCAGTAAAGGAATGCGGATTTTCCCGTCTTCCCTGTGGTGCCATGGTCATTATCGGAGCCTAGGCTGGGCCAGCATCATGCAACTTATAGGGGCTTTATGCACCGGGATCTTTGTAGCAAATTGGTCACTGAATGAAAAATCGCCATTTAAAATAGTGGAATTCGTCGTTATGCATACCTGCCTTTGTAGTGGAATCCAGTTGCGTTTTGTAGCGTTTCCCACAGGCTTCCGGTCTCGGCAGAAATCGCTAGAAAGGAAGCGCTATTGCCAAGCTCGTCCCACCCCTGGCCGTCAAGCAGCCAATGGGCAGCCGTTAGCATGCTCCCAAACAGCCCCTTTCCCTTTAAGAAAGGTTTTTTTTAAAAAAAAAACAGACCCATTGTAACGAATCTGTGTAGATTCGTTGCAACGGAGAGACCCATCCAGCTGCCTAATGTGTTTGAGCTGTCGTTTGATCGTTTGATCGTTGCCACGTTGCCTCCGAGTGAAAAAAAAAATCCCCCCCCCCCTCACGGGCCCGATTTTCGGCTGAATGAATGTGTAAAAATTAATGGGAAAATACATCAGCAAACGGGCTTTTCTGTGGTTTGTGCTTAGTGACTAAAGGGGAAGGACTGAAGCCAGGGAAGCCTCTAAACAGAAAGAGGCTCGCTGGTGCGTTTATCCCCGCTCGCTCGGAGAAAAAAAAATGGCGATCGCTTCGCCGGAAGATCAGAGAGGAGAGCCAGGGGGAGGGACTTTGTAGAAACCGCAACAATGTTAACGCACAGGTCTTTTTCGCTAGTGTTGCAGATTGGTTGCAGGAGTGTATCGCTTTCCGGAGGGTGAATCCACTTTTGGGGATTTCCCTGAAAGCGCTACAAGGAAGCGCTTTTTGCAGATTGGTTTCAGGTGTGTGGCAGATTGTCGACGACGTTGTGCAAAACAGCAAATCAGTAGCGTTTTCAATTGGCAACCATTGTGCTATTTTGAAGGCGTGCAAAAAGCCCCATAGTGTCCCTGTCCAAACAGATCCTAAGTGCGCCTTCTGAGGTGTGCGCCTTCTGGGGTGCCTCAGGCTGCCTCGGATGCACTTCGGTCACTCCGAGTGGGGTAAATTAAAGGAAACTGAAAAGGCAGGGGGGATGCCCCCCCTAGGACGCTGCTGCCTTGCTAGCCCCCTCCACTCCCTCACACCCCCCCCTACATGGTTCACCTGCTTAACAGCTGGGCTCCACTCCAGCATGCGGTTGCTGCAGCTGACATGCCTCACAGATCTGCTGGGAGGTCCTGGGGTGGGCGAGTGGTGATTCACCTGCACAGCGCAAGCCCTGTCCCTGCCCACCCCAGGTCCCAACAGCAAGGCAAGAGCCGCTGCTGCCACCACTCTCCTTGTCTCCATGGCCCTTTAATGGACTCTGAAATGCCACCTCAGAGATCTCTAAGGCTTCGGAGATCTCTGAGGCAGCTCAAGGCAGCTTTTGCTGAAGCTGAGGTTGCCTGAGGTAACTTTGGCCAAAGCCGAGGAAGTCCAGATCAGCAGGTAAGTGCACAACCCTACTGGACAGCAATCATGTCCCCTCTCCACCTCCTCTTCTCCAGTCTGACCATTTCCAACTCCCTCAGCCTTTCCTCCTAGGGCTTGGTCCCCTGGCCCCAGATCATCCTTGTCGCTGTCCTCTGTACCCTCTCATCCTGTCCACATTAGGAAGGAATACCGTAAAAGAATATAGTGAAGCAATCTGTTGAACACTGAAGACCAATAAAATTTCAAACTGACTTGCTGTAAAACCCGAGTCCCTGTTTGAGATTGGTGAACAGGTGGTGAGTTGAACCAGCAGGTGTTACAAGCACCCTTAGCCATGGAAATCTTCATCTTCTCATTTGTACACCTTAAACCTCTTCAGTGGGACAGGATTCCTGCTCCCCAGTGTTGGCAACTTTAGTCACAGAGACATGTCTTCTTATGCTGTGGAAAGTTTTGGGGACATGGAAAGTGATAAGTTATTGATCATAAACATGCAAATCAAAATGAAGCTGCTGGGGTCACCATAAGTCTTGGATGGAAGATCACCAAGGAAGGCTCTGCAGAGGAAGACAATGGCAAACCACCTCACCCTTGCAGGGGTCACCATAAGTCTTGGATGGAAGATCACCAAAGAAGGCTCTGCAGGAAGACAATGGCAAAACCTCCCCTGCTTCTCATTAACCTTGAAAGCCCCCTGCAGGTGTCCCCATACTCTTGGATGGGAGACCACCAAGGAAGGCTCTGCAAAAAAGGCAATGACAAACCACCCCTGCTTCTCACTTGTCTGGGAAGCCCCTTGCTGGAGTCACCATAAGTCAGCTTCAACTTCATAAGGCTTTATACAACCGTATCTCTTTCCAGGGACTGTCGACATTTGTACGAAGACTCATGGGGCTCCATGCGCAAGGGAGAAGGGCAGTTGCCCTGTAAGGGACAGTTAAAATGTGTGTCATTTTGTTTCTTGGTGTTCCTGATCTTCTTATCATTCATTCCACTTATATGCTCCTAGAGATGTGTGCTGCAGTTTAGATTAGTGTTCTTACAATTTGGATGTAACCGCAGGTGGTATCTGACTTTTATGTAGCGTTGGATCAGTTCACTAGCCATTTGGATTCTCCTTTGTCGATACACAGAAGAATTTAAATAAATCAACAACTCGGCACTAAGCAGAGTTAGAAATCAAAACCCGACTTGCAGAATTAACACGGGTTTGCAGACGTGCTCCTTCTGCTATTTCTAGTTCTGATGGAGAAATCATCAGCTGGCACTGCTGAGTTTCTGCCTGCCTCACCAAACCGCATATGTGGTCTTGCCGTTATTTTACACACATGCCTTTTGGTTTTATTTGTTTTGGCTGGGAGCCATTGACAAAGTGGTGACGTTGCCAAGCAAAATATTAAAATCGAGTTAAAACCAGATTGCAAACACAATTACCAAGAGAGGAATTCGCCATCGTTACGGAGGCAAACACATGGTCAAATATGAAAAGAGACAGGAGCGCAACACGTCCAACTGGCAGAAGCCGATCTCGACTCAAAGGGTGGTTTTAAGATTCCAGTTCTTTGCCATAAAAATCTTTGTGGCTACTCTTAGCATATTTATCACGTCTCCTTTCCTCTTTTCTCGCTCATGGTGTCTTAGCATCATTTAACGGAACTGCTATGGATGTTGATCACAGCTCATGGACGTGTAGGCCTGGAGAAACCGGGTGGTGTACCTCCTAAATCAGGGATGGTCATGCGAATGCTGGCAGGGGGCTCATGGGAATTGTAGACCATGGACACCTGGAGGGCCACAGTTTGACCACCCCTGTCCTAAATTCTAGTGCCGATCAACACTTCCAGCTGGAGAAGGGGAGATGATTCCAATCAGATTCACGTCAATGTTCTTTACTTGCCAGGCTTTTAACGGCTTCTTTGCCTGCATTCACTTACAGTGAGATATTCTTGAACATTTCACAAGGGATTAGATGCCAACGCCCAATGTTAGCTTCTTTGTTTGTTTTGGCTTAAAAAAAATGTCTATTAAAAATGTCCGTTCTACTTCTCTTCCCAATGAGGACTCAAAGTAGGTTACAATTCTTTAAAAAAAAAAGAATAAAACATCAATATAATTGCACAAAGAAACCAGCAATGAAATGAAAATTCGTTATGACTTCCAGGGATGATCAGGAGTAGAGTAATTGGAGGAAGTAATCATTGATTGAGGGAAACTGTTCGATATAAATTGGCAAAAGCCTCTCCCCTTAAAATTAATGAGTCTTATTCAGTCTATCGTAGCTTGGATCCATAGGAGGATTTCTACAGATGGAAGGGGGATAATTTTCACCCGTTCACCCTTCCTAATGTGATCTAGCTTCTCTTCCATGCAGGTCCTAGTGGTCCCTTGTCCCCCCAGAAGTCCCCCCCTGTCTGCAAATTTAATAAGTACCTCTTCTATATAAGGAAATCATTATAGGGAAATCATTTCTTCCTGTTTTGTTCTTTGCAGTCTTCACTCAGAAGTGGGGCAGCCCCATTTAGTGAGGATGGCTAAGCCATAACGTTTCTTAAAACTTTCCCCCAAAATTCTCCAGGTGCTCAGATGCTACTGAGCAAAGGTTAAGGCCTTCTTACAACAAAAGGAGCTTTCTGCCAACTTAATTATCTTTTTCCCCCAACAGAAGAGCCACTTGGGTCGGAAGAAGTTTCCTTCGGCTATAGGAAACTGCATTATTCCCTTGAATATGGCTACTTGGTCGGTAACAAATTCTTCAGAATACGTGACCTTCAATCCCTGAACAGAGTACTTTGAACGGAGGTAATTCTATCAGGGAACTTGCTTATCATAGACTTATTGACCATTTATGCACTGGGAACTTCACTGCCCCAGCTCCCATGCAGGAGCACAAATTGGGGGCAGATGAGGCTTTCTGGGCCAAATGCTCCCCCATGTGGGTGCAGGAAGAGGTGGGGGAACCTGCCACGACTGAAACTGCAGCCTGCAGCCCAGTATAAAACCTCCAGTGCATAAACGGTCATAGTGATCCCAGCCAGGGGCTTTCAAGATGAGAAGCAGTGACAGCTTACCATCACATTCCTTTGCAGAATCTTCCTTACACGTCCATGACTTTTCAAGTAGCAGCCTTGCTAAATTTCAGGGATGTGATCAGATCTGGCTGTATTGTGTTTCTTCCCTCCCAGGCTCTTTGAATAAGGACACTTAAATTACAGGCAGCCATGTTAAATGGTCCAGAAGACAGATGATATGCAAGCAGTGTAACTGTGGATGAGCGTTAGAGTGAACCTGTTTAGAGTTGTCTTGACAAATGCTTAAAGATTTGAAGAAAGAGTTTATACTCTGATTTTCACTGCTCGTAGAAGTCTCAAAATGGCTTCCAATTGCCTTCATTTCCACTCCCCACAGCAGATACCCTGTGAGGCTGGTGGAACAGAGAGAGCTCTAAGAGAACTGTGACTAGCCAAAGCACCAAGCTGGCCTATGGAGGGATAAGGGTAGGGAGGATGTATGTTTGCTGCTGGACAACACTCTAGGAATTTGTCCCTATCTCTGTGGTAGACCACAGAGACAGGGCAAAATTCTTAGAACATCACTATGACCGCCATTTCCCAGCCATATCAGCCACCAGAATATTTATATTGAGTCCTCCACCATTAAGCAGAAGAAAAGAGAGAGATGGACATGACAATCTTATCCTCATCAAGGATCTTTGCATGATTCTTCGAGTGGCTTTATCTTGTAGAAGGTTTTACATCCACATCTGTTTTTGTTTAGTGTCACAACATGCCATGCACTCATTTTGAAGGAATGATACTAGGTCATTTTCCTTGTAATCAAAGATATATTAGAAAATCCTTTTCTAACCATCTCTCAGCTGCTGGATCGTTGGTAATGGTAGACCGTTCTACATATTCATGTATATACGTTTTCATGCATGCGCATGAAAAATCATTACATTACCGCAAGGCCTCCTTTTTATCCACCCAGGGTGAGGAATGATCAATTCCCACCTCCAAGGAATTGAGGACAAAAAAAATTGGCCTCTGCACAGGGTGCTTGAGAAATTTCCCCAAGCCTCTATGGTAAATCAGAAAAGTGGGGCTGTCCCTAGAAAATAAGTATATTTAGAGCAAAGATGTATGAATATGACCTTTCCAAATTTTTGTTTTTTGTTTTCACATGATGTAATTGTGTTTTCATTCCACCTATTACCATGCTGGTGTTCTCCATTTGGCGCCTGCTTTTATAGCATTTTAATGGCATTTTAACACCATTTATGCATTATACGTCAGTTCTACACCGCATATATGTAACTGATGGAGAAATAATGTTGCTAATTGTGTAAATCTAATGGGGGAGATAAAATCCAGGATGGGGAAATGGGAAATGGGGACCAAAATGCTTGACGTGCACAGAGAAAAGATATAGCAAAACAGGAATTTTTGTTTGTTGAAAGGCTGCAAAATTCACTGGCAAAATTAAGTTATACCTCTGTATTTTGTGTAAAATAACCAAACAAAAATGGAGAATTGAAGAGAAAAAAGGGTGACAAGGCTAGGATTTACACTGGACTATAATAAATCACATACTGACTCCTCCCTCCAAGTCCGTTGCTATGAAGGAACTGGGAACTTCTGAGTCAGATGAATAAGACCTGGTTGAGAATTTGCCCTCAACAACCTTATAGGATTCTTAAAACCTGGCCTTTGGCTAGAGATGTCAGCTTTTGGCTTGAGAGGAGAGGTCTTTGGCCCCCAGCTAAGCTTGTGTTTCTGAATGAGTCATTACAAAAATATGAAACTATGGCTATAAATCACTAATGATCCTTTCTTCAACCCCTAGAAACTTTCATATAACAGTCATGAAACCATGGAGATATAATGTATCTTCAAGTTTCCTCTGATTTTGCCCTGCCCAGGCATAGCTCACCATCTTTCGGGTCCTAGCACAGTGCTCATGCTCCACCTCTCCGTTAGGGTGGGTGAGACTGGCCGGTGGTGCGCCCTTTGCTCAGGGACTGTGGGATCCCACCTCAACCGTTGTGCTCCAGGTCTCATTTTCATTGCTCCTTGGGGCTTTCGCTCCAGCCTCCCTTTGGAATGGCACTTGCCTATCTCTCAGGAATGTCCCATGGGGAACATCTGTGATCAGCTGGAATTGACCGGACAGCTGCTTAAGTGCAGTTTTAGTTTTATTATTATTGCGAGTTTCAATGAGAATAATTTTTATTCTGGATATATTTTTGTATTCTGTATGTTTGATTATGATGTCCACCGTGTTTAGCCCTTCCCATGGTACAGTAACCTGCCCTATTCCTTGCATTATTACTATGGCCTAACTAGTCAAAAGCAGGTCTGTTTGTATGATACCATGTCTTGGGAATCAGCACTGATTCAGCACATAAACCCTATGTACCAATTTGAAGGGACCTCCCCCCCAAATTCCTGCATGGCCCCAAAGTGTACAGCTACTCCTCCACATAGTAAAAATGGGCAGATCATAACAATGGAAGTAAATAACTACACCAAAAGGGTGACACCAGCTTGTTAGCAGTCCCATCTAGCACTTGCAGTAGCAGGGCACCATCCCAGCCAGCCAATGAAACCTTGTGTCTCTTTAAAAAGAATAGGTTCTAGCCCAATGGCCATCCTAGGCTCAATTAGAAGCTTATACTAAATATATCACCCTGACCTGGATGGCCCAGGTTAGTTCAACATCATTAGATCTCAAAAGCTAAGCAGGGTCAGCCTGGTGAGTATTTGGAATTTTATTTATTTATTTATTTATCTCTCTCTCTCTCTCTCTCTCTCTCTCTCTCTCTCTCTCTCTCTCTCTCTATCTATCTATCTCTCTATCTCTCTATCTCTATACCACCCCTTTCGGCTCAGGGCGGTTTACACTATAGCTCTTATCAACAGTACAGCAAAATATTCAAATACAAACATATAAGAAACATATTTAACAATGAAATATTTGCATCAACAGAGTAACAACAACAGTACCCAGTAAATAACATTTTGGTCTGACTGCCCTGTGTCTCTGTTTTTGTGCAATTTATGGGGCTTCTGGCTGATGGTTGGAGGCTTATTCAACTATCTTAGCCAAATGCCTGGTGGAAGAGCTCCTTCTTGCAGGCCCTGCAGAATTATTTTAGTTCCGACAGGGCCGTGATGTCCTCTGGGAGCTCGTTCCACCAGGACTGTTTATGAACTGGAGGTTTCATGCTGGGCTGCAGGCTGGAATTTTAGTCATGGCAGGTTGCCCCACCTCTTCCTGTACCCACAAGGGGGAGCATTTGGCCTGGTGCACTTCATTTGCCCCCTATTTGTGCTCCTGCATGGGAGCTGGGGCAGTAAAGTTCCCAGTGCATAAATGGTCCAGGTCAGGACTGAGAATGCCCTGGCTCTACTCATTGATGCATGAGCTTCCCTGGGATTGCCAGTTTGTTGGTGGCTAACTCTTTAGGGGGCACAGGTGGAGAGGCGGAGACCACCAAGAAAATCCAAAATCTCTTTGCAGAGGCAAGCCACCTCTTGTCATCTCTTTCCTAGAAAACCTCACAAAGGGCTGCCGTAAATTGGCCAGCACTCAGTGGCCCTTTTCACAAACAGTAGATGCCTCAAGAAAAGTAGCTAGGAAAGAACGACTTCTTACACCATGGTAAAAATATTCTGGCTGAAACATACAGCTCTTTTGAGCGCAGTGAAATATCCGTTGGCCCTACACAGACTGGCTCTAACTGCAAAACTCCTGAGAATGCTGATAATTTAAAAATTCTCCCTGACCCCGGCCTGCACCCCTGTACCATCCATATAAATGCACACACATCACATTCTTTGCTTCTGTGTCAACAATAGTCCACTTTAATTCTTGTATCAATTACCTGTCTAGCTTGTCTCATTTTTTGGACCCAGCCGGGCACTTAAAAGGATTTATTCCTCTTCTAATGTGGCTTAGTTGCTGGTTTGTTTTTAATCCATTCTGCTCTGGGTCTGCAATTACCATCAAAGTCTGTCTATCACCATAGCCAGAGAGTCGTAAACAGTGAAGGACATTGAACATTGGTTTTCTTCTCCTCCCCACAAAATTGGGGTTAGGTCAGACTCTCAAGGCAGGAACAAGCAGTTTCGAGAATTCTGAACAGGATGTTCTCTTTTTAGGGAAGTACTTTTAACCAGGGATATCATTCACAGAATATGAAGTTCTCTGTGCTGACGTTTACGTCTGTTACAGAAAGAAGCACCTGTTTTGATCATGTTTTTTTAAATCTCTGAAATTGAAAACTAATATTTGAACAGATATCAGGCTGCTTTAGAGGAGAGGGGGAAGTGAATTTCCTCCATTCTTTCCCTTGTTATTTTGTTATTTCTGTGTGCCCTCCCTTCCACTGTAGCTATAGCTTAAATAGGACAATGTTCCAGTTTAATTCTCGAACTGGATCATGTGCGGTCTGTCACCCTCTTCCATTAATTTGCATCAGGGATCTGTTTGTTGGGATTTGATCCAGGGATTTTCTTTCTTTCTTTCTTTCTTTCTTTCTTTCTTTCTTTCTTTCTTTCTTTCTTTCTTTCTTTCTTTCTTTCTTTCTTTCTTTCTTTCTTTCTTTCTTTCTTTCTTTCTTTCTTTCTTTCTTTCTTTCTTTCTTTCTTTCTTTCTTTCTTTCTTTTTGAGTCTTGAGGATTGTTGATCTTTGTTGAACCAGAGGAGCAAAAGCCCTGACCTGGATGAGCCAGGCTTGTCTGATCTCATCTGCTCTCAGAAGTTAAGCAGGGTCAGCCCTGGTTTGTCCTTCAATGGGAGATCACAAGATCATTAATAAATATGTTAAAAAGTACCGGGCCGAGCCCTGAGGTTACCCCGCTACTCACCTCTCTCCAGTCTGATGAAACACCATTGACAACAACTCTTTGAGTGCGGTTCTCTAACCAATTCCCTATCCACCTAACTATCTGAAAATCCAGATTGCAGTCCTTCAACTTATCCATCAGAACATCATGGGGAACCTTATCAAAAGCTTTACTAAAATCCAAGTAAACGACATCAACCGAATTTCCACGATCCAGCAAACCTGTCACTTGGTCAAAAAGGGAAACCAGGTTGGTCTGACAGGACCTGTTGGAGACAAATCCATGCTGACTTCCTTGGATCACCAAATTGTCCTCCAGATGTTTGCAGATCACTCCCTTTAATATCTGCTCCATTATCTTCCCCACAACAGAGGTCAGACTCACTGGTCTATAGTTTCCCGGGTCATCCTTCCTCGCTTTTTTGAAAATCAGAATAACATTTGCTCTCTTCCAGTCCTCCGGGACATCTCCAATCCTGAAAAAGGTCCCGAAGATGATGGACAAAGATTCTTCAAGTTCTCCGGAAAGTTCTTTGAGCACTCTCGGATGCATTTCATCCGGCCCAGGGGATTTGAACTCATCCAGTGCAGTTAAAGGCCTCTCGACAACCTCTCTATCCATGTCAACCTGCCACCCAGACACTATCCTTTGGCTACTGCCATCTCTAGATGTGCCTAAACTCTTTGACCTGTGGGAAAAAACAGATGTAAAATAGGCACTAAGTCTTTCTGCTTTCTCTGCATCTTCTGTTAGAGTTTGTCCATCCGCACCCAACAGTGGACCTATTGCCTCCTTTACTTTACATTTGCTCCTCACATAAGTGAAAAATCTTTTCTTGTTACAATGGGCTTCCCTGGCCAATCTTAGCTCACTCTCAGCTTTGGCCTTTCTGATGATTTAAATCCATTGCAAGCCCTCGTGTACTCATATTAACTTGCTTTGCTAAAGCACTATGCAAAAAGAATCTTGATACATTTGGGCATCACCAAGGATAATTTTTGGAAAGTTTTATCAATGCACAGTAGAGAAAGTAGAGAAAGAGAACTTGATTATGAAGGACAAAAGAAGTGTCCACATGGTCAATAGGACTACAGAGCCAGGTAATTTCGTTGTTATTTTGGTGGCTTTCTGTTAGCAGTTGAGAGCATTTTATACCAGTCCTACTTGTTGGCAGAGTAATTAACACAGCTACAGTGCACAACCTGATTAAAGAGTTGATAAAGGTTTATTTAGGAATTGACATAATTGATAGGAAAGAGGAGAGACACAGATAGGTTCCTAACTACAGCTCTAGCTGAGAGGGTAAGCCTGAGTATGGCACTTATGAGAAGGCGGAAACTGCCCTAAGAACAGCAAACTGGAGACAGGAAAAGAATGATATTTAACAGGAGAGAGAAGGTGCTAACCTCACTATCATTCTTGTTGATAGATTCAGGTTTGTAGCAATGTTGGACTGAAGCAGCAGAACAAAGTCTGAATAAAACCTTCTTGGTCTTAGGGACCTTACAGGACTTTGTACACCAGACATTGTCTTTGCCAGCGCTTCTATTACGGGAAGTCCTGGAAGTACTTATGTTAGCATCTCACCTTCTGAAGACAAGCTAGCATGGAAGTCGTCAAAGCCTCCCAATATGCAGACTTTGTTAAAGCAAACCTCTGTATTGATAAAGAAAAACGAAACAGGCATCTCTGAATCCTTGCTAAGACTATTGCACCTCAGGATAGTTCCCTTTATCTATCCTCTCGCCCAGCAATTTCCCCTCCCCCCCAACTGAGATTTAGGCATGAAAACCTCTGAAGTTCATTCTCCCATCACTTTCTCTGAAAACAAAAGTTAATTAGACACAGCACTGCCTCTGGTCCCAAGGTCAGGGAGAAAACTATTCTGGCTCATTTTGCCTGCCTGAGCACTCCGTAAACGCTATGTTACAAAAAACAGACATGTCAAAAATATGGGATTACAATTGCCTATTCTAACGATTTAACTACATGAGAATTAATACAAATTTATGAGTGCAAAAAACATGGGAAAGACTTGTGATTACATGATTTTGACCTCTAGAAGGAGGAATGGTTCCATTTGTTTATTCTGTATTGTTACTGTTATTTTTGTTTTGTGAGCTGCTTTGGATTTCCCATTAGGAGAATGATGAAACATAAACAAATGACTAAATAAATACATGGAAACTCCGATAGCCTTGGAAGGATGTGGCTCTTTTTAGGAATGCACTTTGAGTGTTTGATTTTTAGTCTGAACCACATGGTAGCCAGGAGCTCAATGCCAATCAACATAGACCATTTCCCCCAAAAATTCTGGAATAAGGGCCTTCCAGGTTTGTTAAAGGATGATTCTTGATTTCTCATTTTAGCTATTTCAACCCCGCTTCTGATTGTATTTCCCCCCTGTTCAAACTGTATGTGAGATTCTTTATTTTCACATTATTTTCTGTTTCCTTCCCCTAAATGTTTTCCCAGGTACAAACATTCTTTAGTCTTGTTTGTGAATCAATAACTCAGAATTATACATGCATTATATGTATAAATGAAGCACATTGAATATATAAATGCCACATAAACTGCATAAAAAGTCATGCAAGATATACAGACAGTACAAATGAAATTACAAAATGAATAGAGGAAAAAACCCACAAAGGAATGGAAACCCATGACAAAAACATAAAAAGGAACAAAATAGAAAACATTTATTCATTCCCTTATATGGACTCATATTATCCTGTTTTCAGGCCAAATGTACCTAATCAACTGATCAATTGATGGATGTGAATTAACAAACGACTCTTTCCATTAAGAAATTCATTCTTTTTTTTTGGGGGGGGGGGGAGATATTATATTTTTAGGAATGCATTTTGTGCAAAGACCGTAAAGGTCAGTGATTGGAGCACAAGGCCATGCAGAATTGAGATCAGATGTCTAATTACTGTTGTCTAAAATGTCTGGAAATCTATGCACTTAAAGACTGTGGATTGATTTAGGAGAAAGCATTTGCGTGAAATATACAAAATATCCCATCAAGCAGAGGAGAGGTGACCCAGCACTAACAACCAGGAATTTACAAGAGCCCTGCTGGATCTGATTAAGGGTCAGCCTAGTCCGGCATCCTGTTTAGCACACCCTCCAACTATTGGCAGAGTCATTAGCACAGCAATGGTGCACAGCTTGATTAATGAGTAGATAAAAGTTTATTTAGAAACTAACACACTTGATAGTAAAGAAGAGAGAGAGAGGTAAGTTCCTAACTATATCTCCAATTGGTGGGGGGAGAGAGACGAGGACCTTTTCTGCACCAGGAATTTGTTGCAGCCCGGTGTTTGTCCAGTCATAGGGCTAATTCCTGCTTCTAGACGACGTCAATGCCGGTCCAGGGCAGTCCGAGGCCTTCGATCAGCCCATGGCATTTATCTGTGTTCCCTTGCCATGGGCCAACTAGGGGTCTGGGTTGCGCCAGGCCTCAGACTGCCCCAGACCAGTGCCAATGTTCTCCAGAAGCGGGAATTAGCCCTGTGCTTGGATGCGTGCCGGGTCAGGCTGAATTCCTGGTGCGGAAAAGGTCTAAGTATGGAACTTCCAAGAAGAAGGAGGAAATTTCCCAGAGTAGCAATCTGGAGACAGACAAGGAATGACACTTAAAAGGAGGGAAGGTGTTCCCCTGTTGGGTCATCTTTTCTTCTTGGCATTTTCCAACAGCAACTTGATTCTTCTAGGGTTTAGATATTTATCGTACGGCTTGGGTGTAATATAGCCAGGAGATCCTAAGACTGTCTGGCTGACAAGCTAGAGATGTTTGGAGTTGGTTTGCCATTGCCTGGCCTTGCATCACAGGATTCTGGTATTCCTTGGAGGTCACCCTTCCAAGCACTATCCAGGGCCAAGCAAACTTCTTCTAGGTAGCCCACAAGAACAGAATAAGGGCAACAGATCCTCCTCCCCCCAGATCTGGAACTGAGAGATACACAAAGACTGTTCTGTTGGCCTCCGGCTCCCTGTGAAAAGAAACAACATAGAACTCATATTCTGATAACTATTTGGACACTTTACCAAAGACTGAGTGGAAGACAACAAGAAAATGCCTGCTGTAGCAGACCAAAGTCCATTTAGTCTGGTATATTGCCACCCACAGGACTGCCCTCAAATTCCTTTGGAAAACCCGTTGAAAACATAGATGCATACAATGCTTCCCTTTCTCTCCCTACAACAGACACTCTGTGAGATAGGTGAGGCCAAGAGAGCCCTGAGAGAACTGTAACTGGCCCCAGCTGGACTCATGTGGAAGTCGAGTGAGGTTCTGCTGTTCTTAAGCACTACACTGAATTGGTTATTGGAGGTCAGCAGCAGTCCTGGGGCATGCCCAGCTTTCCACACAGCCTGTGAGAGATCCCACAAGCAAGTTCATGAGGAATCATCCGGCATTCTTCCAAACTGTGGGGGACAGAGATGGTTCCACCTAAAAACCAAACCAGGTAACCTGGGATTCCAAAATCCAGGCAGACAGGCAGACATGGAGAATTCTGGAAGTATGAGCAGTCCTGTCATCAGGAAGTACAATGTGGGAGCTCGCGTGGGAGTCAAGTTTGTCTAGCTTCAAGGCAAAGCCCAGAGGTGAGTTCCTCAGGTGCTGTCTCCCCCTCCTTCTCTCTTGAGGACACACACGCCCAGTGATTTTAGGTGGGTTTCCTACAGAGATGTGAAACTAGCAGGGAAAAAAAAACGTCTTTTTCCCCTCAAAGACCTTCCTTGGAGAAAGCTGCGGCGATTAAACTCGCTCGTCTTCAAGAGAGTGAGATCTTTCCCCAAGGAATAATTGTCGTTTTGGAAGGATGCTGAGAAATCTTCGCTGTGGATTTCTAGCCTTCCCTCAGAACCATCTTGCCTTGCTGAGAAGGCAAGTGACATGGAGGACATAGTGGCGGGTGAGGCTGCCATTTCAGTCAGTTCCGCACTGCAAATGTGATGTCCACAATTAATTAATTTATAATTACATTTATAGCCTGCCCCCTTGGTCCTGCCATCTCGGGGCGGGTAACGTCATATGACGATAAGGGTACAGTTTAAAAAAATGCAATAAATAGATTAAAATTTCATAACATTGTATTCCAGTCACCTCAGCGGTTATACTGACTGCTCACCATCATTAATTAGCATTTATACAGAGCTGATTATGTGGTAGGTCTCTCAGTTTAGGGAGATGGTGTACCAGCAAGTGAGGCCCATATGGTGTTGGATATTTTTCCCACTGGTGTGCTGGCCTCAACCATAAGGCTGGTGGAAGAGCTCCATCTTTCAGGCCTTGGGGAACTATACTAGTTCTATCAGGCCCTGATGTTCTCTGGGAGCTCGTTCCACTAGGCCAGGGGTAGTCAAACTGCGGCCCTCCAGATGTCCATGGACTACAATTCCCAGGAGCCCTTGCCAGCATTCGCTGGCGAATGCTGGCAAGGGCTCCTGGGAATTGTAGTCCATGGACATCTGGAGGGCCGCAGTTTGACTACCCCTGCACTAGGCAGAGGCCAGGGCCAAAAAGGACCTAGCTCTGGTTGAGGCCAGCCACATTTCTTCAGGGCTTGGGATCACGTCAGTTAGCTATATCTGACCAAAGCACTCTCTGGGCTCAGTGATAAAATGTATTGGGAAAACACACTGGCAATCCTAAGGACAGCACTGGGGACAATTGAGAGCTATGCAAAACCTCTAAATGACATGCCCTCAATGCCACCCTTGTTGGCAGAGTTTGAATATGTAGAGAGTGGACAACCAGGCTGCTTAAAGAATAACATAGTTTTATATATGAAGAGAAACAACTTTGTAAGGAAAGAAGAGAACAAGGACAAGAGTGCTAACTGTCTAGCTGGCTGCTATCTGCATTCATTCTTCTTTTGTTCAACTGCTGTTCTGGAGGCAAACAGGGAGGAAGTACACTAAAAAGGCAGGAAGTCTCTTGTTGAGCCAGTCAGGACACTAGAGGAAATAATTTGAAAATCATCCAGAAATTCCTTTTCTATTTATGCTAAATATACATCTCTTCTAATGCTCCCTGCAGGACACCCTCTGTATTCTGCTCAGTTATGCACACTGCCTGTCTTGCATACCCCAGCATCCTTTTATTGCTAAGACTGGCGGTCATGTCCCATCAGGCTTGGGTGAGGAACCATGCCCATTAAAAGAGAATGACCACTGACAGCCTACTTCCAAGAGTGACTATTTCCCCCCAGGAATGACAGTGGCCCCTTAAGGACAGAAAAGACAGCACAGGGAAGACATGGGTGTAGTCTGCATGGGGCTTTTTACCCACTGCTAGCTTGAATAAATCCCTGCCGTCTACACTGAATTCAATTTCCACTTTGATTTTGGATGCTTTAAATTTTCTCTCTGCAACATGCATGATTGATCTGGAGTGACCCTACCTTTCCGCTGCGATATCATGGAGTGGATATAAGCCTTGATATTTCAAAAACTGGCATCAGTAAATGTGCAGATCTCTGCATCTTACAAATTAACTTTCTGCCTCGTGCCTCCAATGCTGTAGCAAAGCAGTCTTCCCTGATTGGCCAGGGTGTCAGTTCAAAGACTTCCTGGTTGCAAGTGACTATGCTCCAGAAGCCCTAACTTCTTTCAGCAGAGATTTGCCTCTTGGATTTATTTCCCCCTGTGAAGCTGCTGTCTCCAATCATCTCCCCCCCCCCCCCATTCAAGAAAAGAAAGAAAAATCCTCCTGCTACGCTTGATTCCCCTCCCCGCTCTGAGCTTTCCCAATCGAGTGCAGAACATATTTCTGTTTTAACTGGGGGGGGGGGGAGGGAATAGAGGAAGACCCGAGTTCAAATCGGTCTGAATTCAGTAGGATCCACAATCGAAAAAAAAAAGTAAGTGCAGATTCAGCCCAGCTGGGAGCCAACAGACAGTGAACTTCCCAGAACAATTTTAGAGTCCAGTCACACCCTCTTAAAAGGTGCTACTGGACTCCAAATTTGTTCTGATGCTTCAGACCAACTTGGCTACCCACTTAGATGGACTTTCCTGAGTGAGTGTTTTTGCTCTGGATAATGGCTATCATTCTACACATGTTGGATAATGCGTTTCCAATGCATTTTAGAATTATATTTTCTGGTTTTGCACAGAAAACTCCAGCATTGAAACCGCATTAGCCAATGTGTGCAGAAGACATGGGGATAAACTCTCCTTGTTTTCCATGGCCTCTCTCTGCCACATTACCATTACAGTCTGTAGGAAACTATCTTTCTGGTATTTTAATGTACAAAGCTTGTACATACTCCGTCATAAGCCAGCATGGAGATTGTTCAATCTGCAGGAGGGATATAAATCTTCTCAATAAAACAATAAGTTACCCCCCCCCCACAAGAAAAAAAAAACTTCTGCTGAGATTCAGAAAGCTCTTTCAAGTGACGTCTGAAAGCGATTTAAGTTTGCAACAGCTTCAATTGCGACATCAGTCACTCTTTGACGCTGGCTAATAATTAAATTATGAGTGAGAGAGAATTAAATTATCTCACTGACGTCGTTTCGAGGACTCCAGCTGTGACTTCTAATGTTCTGTCTCTGGCATGTTGCATTTCGTATCGTACCAGTATAAATGTTTAACCTGATTACTTCTGTTAGGGCCGTTTGGCACATTTCTGCACGTGTCTACGGATTGTGAATGCTCCGTCTAAGGATGGGGGTGGCTCTGGACCTATCCAGGAACTGCATGGGGTGGAAGGGAGGTGGCCACCTGTTTTGGCCACTGCTACAAAGCTGCTCTCGAAGGAGGAGAAGGAGGAGAAGGAGAAGGAGAAGGAGAAGGAGAAGGAGGAGGAGAAGGAGGAGGAGAAGGAGGAGGAGAAGGAGGAGGAAGAGAAGGAGGAGGAAGAGAAGGAGGAAGAGGAGGAGAAGGAGATGAAGATGAAGATGATGATCAAGAGCTGATTTTTATACCTTACTTTTCACTACCTGAAGAGGAAGAAGAAAAAAAGAAGATGAAGAAGGAGATGATGATCAAGACCTGATCTTTATACCTTTCTCTTCACTATCTGAAGGCATTTCAAAGCAGCTTTCAAACACCTTTCTCTTCTGCTTTTCCTTCACACCCTATGAAGTAGGTGGGGCCGAGAGAGCTCTGAGAGAGCCCTGAGAGAACAGTGATTGGCCCAAGGTTAGCCAGCAGGCCTCATGTGTTTCAAAGTAGCCTACAAACAACTTTCCCTTCCTCTCCCCACAACAGACAACTAGTGAGATAGGTGGGGCTGAGAGAGCTCTGAGAGAACTTCCCTGTGAGAACAGCTCTAAGAGAACTGTCACTAACCCAAAGTCTCTCAGCTGGCTGCCTATGGAGGAGTGGGGAATCAAACCTGCCACTCTTTAACCACCACACCATGCTGGCTCTCAGCCACCAAACTGCCACCGAAACTGGACCCTGCCACTGAAACAGCTAGTTGGAAGCTTTCCAAAGAGCCCACAGGGGAGACAAGGGTGCGTGGAGCAACTGAGATGGCCTCCCATGTGTCAGGATCAGTGCCTGTTCTTTGCCATGTTTTATTCAAACCAGAGTTCTTCCATGTTTTCTTAATTGTTAGTTTATTGCTGGGCCCCTATGTAACCCTGGCCCGTTATATTAGCTGTCTGCCTGAAAACGAAACCTGTCTGCTGTTTGCTTGTGATCATGATTTGCAGTGCCCACTGTGAACTGTTTGTCTTTTGAACCCGGCCAGCTAGCTCTGCTTAATGTAACAAAAATACTTATCTTGTCAATGGGCGCCAAGCGGTCCAAGGACACTCCAGAAGTAACACTCCCTGGCTAATTGCCCAGACTGGCACCTGGAGCCCTGGGAACCTTCAAGTTTTGGGCAGGAGAATTGTCTTGAAAAGGGCTTGCTTTTGTATTGTAAGGCAGATTTGACTTTGCTAGTTATAGTGACTGAAGTAAACTTCCATTAAAGCTTTCTTTTTACAGAAGTTTGTTGTGAGTTCTTTTAGCACTTGGCACCATGAAGGAAGCAACACCTTCGCATAGGAGATTGGCAGCAGTCTTTGGGCATGTTCAGCTTTCTACATTGTCTTTGAAAGGTCAAGGAGTTTGACTGGTTGGGGTTTGACTCTGCTTCTTCCTGGCTACTGGTGGCCATCCAAGTCATCCTTGGTAAATTAAATGGGACAGCTTAATAGCCCAGCCTGACCTGAAAGCTAGCAAGGTTGGCCACAGATGGAACTTGGATGGGAGACCACCAAGGATGGCCAGGCCAATGCACAAGATGGCAACGGCAATCTGCTTCCACTCATCTGTGGCTTTGAAAACCCAATGGTCCCTGGCTCACCATAGGATGGTAACTTGACAGCACACTGTGAGAAGAAGAAGAAGAAGAAGAAGAAGAAGAAGAAGAAGAAGAAGAAGAAGAAGAAGAAGAAGAAGAAGAAGAAGAAGGTGATAAGAATGCTGATGATGGATCAAGAGGAAAACCCCTAGAATATGAAAGGAACTCCCCCCCCCCCCATTTATGTCCTGATTTTATCTTTGGATTTTGCTCATGACCTCTTTCAGATTGACGGTAGCAACGGCTACTGCCTGAAAGCAGCATGTATTGCTGCGTTGCAAAACTGCAGTGAAAAAACGGCTTCAATAGTGCTGCTAAGTAGTTCCAGCCACAAAGCACACAGTTGAAAAACACAATGGAAGTGGGTATGATTTTGATCATGGGGGGACAGCATGAGAGAAGGGCAAAGTCCCCGAGCCATAAAGGGCAGAGCCCCAATGCAATGTGATCATCTCTCTTGGCTGGTTTAAAGACAACTGGAAATTTCTGTATCTCTGATTGTGAATTTCACCCTGTTGTGTCTTCCTGTATGTAGAATCAGAATGGCCAGAAATGCACATACCCTGGGAGCAATTCCATATCTCCTCCTGCCTTTCCAAATCATCCTTATCCATTGTTGTTCCTCTATATATTTCTGAAACAGCCTGGAGGGTGGGACATGTCTGGCTCTCCAAGTTGGAATAGGGCCAATCATGGTGCAGCCAGCTTTGCCTTCATTGGCCCTGCCCCTGCGGCTCCCGCCCTCCAGCCCTGGACTCTAGCCTCTTTGCTCTCAGGCACCTCAGTGCCTGGAGCCAGCAGCAGGTAAGGGGAGAGGGCCCTGGGCAAAGGGTCCTGGTGGAGGGCTTGCTAACGAGGGCCTCTTGGACTGCAAGGCTGGGCCTGCTGATGAGGGCCTCCCGGCCTGCTGACTGCCTGCTAAGGAGTACTGTCCTGGCCCTGCTAATGAGCTGCCCAGCCCCTGCCCGCCCCACTTGATCTGGCTGCGAGCTGCGGCCCAAAGCCACCTTAAGCTGCCTGGCCAGGGGCCAGGGGAGGGGACACTTTCAGGGCCTGTTCTTAGGAATGGGCTTTGAAGCTAGTATTCCCATAAAAACAATCTGTGTCACCTACTCTAGTCGTACCTAATAAAAAGGCAAAAACCAACACGGATGTTTTTTTCCAGTCTCCAATTGAACAGATTACAACTTTCTCATCTCTGTGGCTTACATTTCACTTTACTTTGTGTGACTCAAACCTGCAATTCTTTATTTTCATGCCGTTTCCTTTTTTGTTCAGACCAATTTCCTCCCCATAAAATATATGTTATCATCCCTTATACGCAATGGGTATTGTTTATGTTCTAATGACGTTCTTTGTACACACAAATACTGTGTGTGCGGTGCATAAAAAATGAACTGCATGTGTACATGACACATGTGAGACTTGTTAGCTCTTTAAATAAATGCCGGGAGTTGAAAAGGTTGGAAAAACGATAAACAAACGTTAAAAAGGCATGAAAAGAAGGAAATTTCACCAATTCGTACAGGGGCAGCCAGGACTAAAATAACTTACAATTGCTTCCTTAAATTTATCTCTCTGTCCAGCTTCTGTTCATTTTAATTGGACTTGGCTGTCTGTTTTTCAATAGGTAGTTCCCGCTTTCCTTTTTATTTCTCATCATGGTGAAGAGTTTTAAGTCTAAAAATTATAATTGAAGTCTAAACTTATAATTCAGGGCCTCCTTTTGGTTGCTGTGTTTTGTTTCAAAGCGATAATGAATTGGTGCAATAGCAAGCTCAATTGGAGAGAGTTTTGTATGAAACCAGGACCTATTCGTTTTTAGTCTCCTCCCCTTTTCTGCTCACAGTCCCGCATCTACCAATGGGAGCTTGAGCGCCTGCTGCTGATACTCTGCCTTTGTCAGTGTTCAAGTGAACATGCCCTTTGCCCTAGCACCCAGCCAACTTTTAGTAGAAATTACCCTGTGGTATGCATTTCCTCCACAACCTTCTGCGAAGGCTCCTGAGACTATGGGGGGGGGGGGCTCTTGAGTCACCTGCTGCTGATTGCTGCCTCCTCAGTGTCAGCGATCAGGTGAACTTGCAATTTGATTTAGTCTCCCATTGCCCATAATAGGCCGAGGACAGTCTGAGTGTTCCATGTGGCTTTTTCTTAGGAAGGAAGGGGCTTTGCCTTAACTTTGGGTGGCTCTCTGGCAGCCAGTTTAGAGCGATTTCCCCCAGAAATCAGTCCTTCATAGCTCCCTGTCTTAAAGATACGGGCTGCAATTAAAATGCTAATTGCGGACAACGGTAGCTGGAATGTGAATGATGTTGCCTGGCAACGGAATTCCCTCCTCAAACTCTCAACCCGCTCCTTGAGTTGCCGTGGGAACTTTTTGAGGTGCATCATCGCTGGGAAAAAAACCCAACATGGTATCCCAGCTCATGCATAAACGGGAATATTATAAAAACATTTTTTAAAAAGACGATTTAAAATGGTTGGTGAACGGACTGCATTGAAAACTGAGGGCAATTCCGCACATTGAAAAAATAAGCGTTACGCCAGCACAATGGCGTAACGCTAAAAAATAATGCACCTCCCGCCATTCCTCACCTCCTGGCTCTCTCACTTCCCTCTGCTGCCTTCTGTCGCAACTTGCCACTCTGCACGCCTGCCTGTAATGGTGGAAGAGAGCTACGCTATAAACACACTTCTCCACCACCTGTCAGCCTTGCAAATCAGCCAATCACCTTTCTCCTTTTTTTAAAGGGGCCACAAGGCAAGCTAAAAAATTTTTAAAGTCATACTTCTCTGTTTAGATACCTATGCATATAATCAAATATGCATAGTGCTTATTTGTAATCCATCCCTATTGTATTCATGAGCCTTATAGCCTTTACAAATTGATCTTGTTCCTGAAACGGGGGGGGGGGGGGGTTAGAGAGGTATGCTTCATGTGTTAACTGGAGTAGAATTATTTTCTTGCTTTGCCTGGACGATTAAAATCATGCTCGTTGTTCCAGGCACTTTGCTTAAAGAAAAAAGAAACCCCATCCTTGGGAGAAAGGAAAGGGAGGCGTGGGCATGCACTGGAGGTGGAGATAGCGCTACATTGGCTCTGCACAGTTCCTTGGTGTGTTGCTTGCTGGGTGCTCTCCTCCCCCTCACGCTACATGGCTGTGGGAATCCACTTTATGTAATTCCCCCAGCTAGCACTTTAAAATGGAGGATGTAGCTGCCGGTTTGCTGCTGGGATACTGGATGTAGGTAATGTCATGCAAAATGCTTAAAATATGTATGGCGTCTGCAAAAGGTAAGTATTTCTCTACATTTGTTGGGTGCAGAATTGCCCTGATACATGCATAATAGGCCCTGGTCCCTCAGTCTTTCCTCCATAGGGCTTGGTCCCCAGACCCTGGATCATCCTTGTCGCTCTCCTCTGCACCCTCTCAGAGTTGGATACAAGCCATTCTTTGTGTTACATTCCACTACATTTCACTGCCCTTTGTTTCCAGATTAGCTTGTAGGATTTTGGAAATTATTTCTGGGGTTGAAATATGTGCCATTTGCCACAGCTTTGTCAATTCATTAGCATATCCCTCCACTGAAGAAGAAGGGTTGTTTTTTTATATCTGGCTTTTCTCTACCTGAAGAAGCCGCAGAGTGGCTTACCATTTCTTTCCCTTCCTCTCCCCACAAGATACCTCCTGTGACGGTGGTGAGGCTGAGAGAGTTATGAAAGAACTGTGACTGGCCCAAGGTCAAGCAGCAGGCAGGCTGCCTGTGGAGGAGGAGTGGGGAATTAAACCCAGTTCTCCAGATCAGAGGTCACCACTCCTAACCACTACACCACACTGGATCTTGGTATTGGCGAAGCACATGTACCTTGTGAAAACATAGTGGGGGAGAAAAGAAAACTTAGAAAAAGAATTGGTAGGGTGAAGTCTACATGCCCTCCTTTGCTTTGTGAAATCACCCCCCCCCCAAAAAAAATCAATTTTGATATCATTGGGCAGACAATGACCATGACTGCATTTTTCTCAGTGTTTGATGTGCATCAATATCAAAGCAGGAGAGGGAGAGATGGCAATGAACAGACATGGAGTAGCAGCTATGAAATGTGCATAAACAGCCGGAAGTACAAAAACCAGAAATAGAAAGTCCACAACAGTGGAGCATTCAGAATGCAATGGTTCCACTGTGAAAATCAGGTAACCCACCAATTCCAGCCAGCGTGGTAGTAGTGGTTAAGAGCAGTGGCTTCTGATCTGGTGAGTCGGATTTGATTCCCTGCTCCCCCTCCACATGTACTCAGCTGGGTGACCTTGGGCTCGTTTCAGCCCTGATAGTGCTGTTCTTGCTGAGCAGTCCTGTCAGATCTCTCTCAGTGTCACCTACCTCACAGGGTGCAGTGAAAATCAGGCTATAAAGCCCACTTCTTCTTCTTCTTCTTCTTCTTCTTCTTCTTCTTCTTCTTCTTCTTCTTCTTCTTCTTCTTCTTCTTCTTCTTCTTCTTCTCCTCCTCCTCCTCCTCCTCCTTCTCCTTCTCCTTCTCCTTCTCCTTCTCCTTCTCCTTCTTCCATTAATTTTGATGAAGAGGACAGATAAAGCATTCTGAAATGAGACCAAATAAGGCACTCTCTTATTGGTGTTCGCAGTTGTACTGGTCCAAGTCAAAAAAGATACCAATTCAGCCACTTGAGGTCTTTCCCCCCCATATGTCACTGTTGTGAGCCTTCCCGTTTCCTCCCTTTCTTCCCTGTCCTCTAGGAGGAAAATTTAAGGTGGCATCTGGAGCTTCCATGAGTGTGGGAGGCAAGAAACTCAAGATCTTCACACCAGAAACCAATGTCCTGGGCTGCCAGTCTCTAGGAGGGGACTGGAGATCTCTCGCTCTCATGACTGATTTCCAGACGGCAAAAATCTGCTCCCCTGGGGAAAATGGCTGCTTTGGAGGGTGGACCATAGGGCATTCCATTAGGCTTGTGCGCTTCGGAGCCGGCAACCCTATCAATATCCAAAAAGGGGATTTTTTTTTTTGCTTGGAAATGTTGTATCTACAGACTTCAGTAATCTCTCTAGACCGTATCGCTTATCCGCATCCTGATCAATTCACAGGGTAGCTTAATACCGTCATGTCTTCTTGCTGTTGATGGATGGATGCCGTTCGAGAGGCTGCTCTCGTTTGTTTGCTCAAGGAATGCTCACCCAGCACCTGAACAACTGGCATGGCATCTAATCATTTTGTAAATTTTGATGGGCGCTTGTTTATTTCTCTCCCAGATAAAATTAGCAACTTGCATATTGATATCTGTGCATCCTGGGGAGGGGGAAGGGAGGGGGGAAGAGGGTGACTTCAAAGAAGGATAAATAAAACATGATAAAGACCTGGGTTGAGATGAAAGGGGAGAAAAAGTCTATAAATGTATAAATCTAAAGAAGAGCAGAGTGTGTGAAATTTTCAGACATCGAGCCAGTCAGCTGTATAGTCTTACTGGTGTCAGAAACCAGCTGGGAACTGACAAAAGCATCAGAACCTCCTCCTTTTCAACGTCCCTGGTGAGTTTGAAATTGGCCCATGGTTATTTGCCTAGTTATCGATGTTGTGGAAGATCTGGAAACCCCTGTCCTACGATGCTCTGTCCACATTACACTTGGCAAAGGGCCACAACGGACTCAAGCTAATAAGAAGGCAAAGTGCCAGAGGGCTAGAGAAGCACAGACCAACAAGACAAGCCATTTTAAGTGATCCTTGATCAATAGTCTTTCCTGCAATCACTGGAGTTGTTTATCCTTAATTCCTGGAGGTGTTTTATCACTTCAAGAGCTT